>NC_068920.1:67721664-77721664 GCF_023091745.1 Budorcas taxicolor | reverse complement strand
TTCTTTCAAGTACAAGCATCACAGAAGTGGGTGCTTCATGAAGAGCTCTGGCATAAGGCATTTCTAGTACTGTTTTAGATTTTGTAGTTAAAAGAAGGGCCAAAGCACTTATAGATAACTATGGGCTCAATAATACATGGTGAAACTCTACAGCTGTGCTTTCCAATACAATAACCACTAGTCCCATATGGCTACTGAGCCCTTGAAGTGACGTCTGTCCTAATTAAGATATGTTTTAAGTATAAAATATACACCATATTTTGAAGTCAAGTTGTGAAAAGAATTTAAATACCTCAATAATTTTTATATTTCTTCCATGTCAAAATTATATTTAGTGAAATAAATATTATATTAAAATAAGTTAATTCACCTTTCAACTCTTTCTATACTCTTTTCTTAATGTGACTAACAGAAAATTTTAAATGATACCTGTGGCTTGCATATAAGTATTGGAGATAAAAGTGCTCATCTAGAGCATTACTCAATTCAGACAAACTGAGCCACTACTCTGCTAAGTTACAAAGTTGAAAAAGAAGATGAGTTTCTGTGTCCAAACAATTCTTTTCTGGAAGACCTAAATAAAAGGAGAGCTATACTGTTCTTACAGATATGAAAGCTCAAAATCAAACAAACATAGATTGTCCTTTAATTTATCTGGAATTCAATTCAAAATTCCAGCAGAACTTTTCATAAATCTCAACAAGCTAACTCTAAAATTTATCTGGACGAACAAAAAAACAAGAATGGTTAAACACTCTGAGGAAGAAGAGTAAGGGATAGGCATCTCCAGACATTAAAGTGTATTATAAGGCTTTATTGATAAAGTCAATATGGAACCAAAACAGGGATTGAAAAATATTGACTGATAGAACAAAATAAGGATCTGGGAAATAAACTGTGTTTTACAACTTGATATATCACAAAGGTGGATTGAAGATCATTGTGGAACTAAGAGACTATTCAATAGGGTGATTGAACAATTAATTGCCCACACAAATTAGATCTTTAAAATGGATTTTTGCTTTCCACCATATTCACAAAAAAATTCTAGATGAGGACTTAAAAATTCAAGGAGAATCTCTGAAACCTTAGACAAAAATAAAGAATAACATTTATTTTTGTTTCAAATTTGAAGTAGGGAAAGATAAACTATATGCTAAGCATTAGGATATGGATAAATTCAACTACTTGCTAGTTAAAAACTTCTGTTCAACAAAAGACAGCCTAGAGATGGTGAAAAGAGAAGACACAAATTGAGAAATGTTTGTAATATGTGTAATTTACAAAGGATTAGTAACACAAATCAATTAGAAAAAGACAAACTCAATAGAAAATTAGAAGAAAGACTAAATAACATCTCACAGAAGTGGAAACATGACAAAAGAACAAACACATGAAAAGATGTTACTCTCATTAGTAATAAAAATACAAATTATCATTTTGAATATGTTGATATGATTTTATTCCCATTGATAATTTCCATAACAATCAAGAAGTCAGACAAATTTGGATATTAGAGAGATGAATTAATCAATTTCTGGTGAAAGTATAAGTATGAAGAGAAATAAACTAGCATTATTTTGTGAGATTGAACATTTGCATTACCTGTGATCCAGCAATTTCACTTCCATGTAAATATATTAGATGCTTTCTTTTCGTCAAGTGACGGCTACAAAAATGTTTGTGTTAGGGTGGGGATGGCAGGGAGGGATGACTTGGCAGAGTGCAGAAAATACTCTATGTGATATGATAATGATGAGTTCAAGTCACTATAACATTTGTCCAAGTCCATAGACTGTACACCACCAAGACTGAACTCTAATGCAAACTATGGATCTAGGGTGTTTTTGATGTGTCAATATAGGTCACTTGTAACAAACAAATCTCTTTGGTGAAGGATGTTGATAACGTGAGAGGTTATACTTAAAACTCAACATTCAAAAAATGAAGATCATGGCAGGCGGTCCCATTGCTGCTGCTGCTGCTGCTAAATCGCTTCATTGTGTCTGACTCTGTGTGACCCCATAGACAGCAGTCCACATTACTTCATGGCAAGTAGATGAGGAAACAATGAAAACAGTGACAGATTTTATTTTCTTGAGATCCAAAATCACTACAGATGGTGACTGCATCCATGAAATTGAAAGATGCTTGTGCTTTGGAAGAAAAATTATGACAAATCAAGACAGTGTATTAAAAAGCAGAGACATTACTTTGCTGACAAATGTCTGCCTAGTCAAAGCTGTGGTTTTTCCAGTAGTCATGTATGGATGTGAGAGTTGGACCATAAAGAAAGCTGAGCACCAAAAAATTGATGCTTTTGAACTGTGGTGTTGGAGAAGACTCTTGAGAATCCCTTGGACAACAAAGAGATCAAACCAGTCTATCCTAAAGGAAATCAGTCCTGAATATTCATTGGAAGGACTAATGCTGAAGCTGAAGCTCCTATACTTTGGCCACCTGATGCAAAAAACTGACTCATTGGAAAAGATCCTGATGCTGGCAAAGATTGATGGCAGGAGGAGAAGGGGACAACAGAGGGTGAGATGGCTGAATGGATTCGCTGACTCAATGGACATGAGTTTGAGTAAGCTCTGGGAGCTGGTGATGAACAGGGAAGCCTGGCGTGCTGCATTCCATGGGATTGCAAAGAGTCAGATATGACTTAGGGACTGAAAAACCACAACATACATATGTCAGAGCTGGGAGTATATAGGGAATTTCTGTCTTTCCTTCTCAGTTGTGCTGCAAATATAAAACTGCTTTAAAAAATAAAATCTTTTAAAAAAATCTGTGGGAAAACTACTGTAATAGATGGAAACTTATATTACCATATATAAAATAGATAGCCAATGGGAATTTGCTGTATGGCTCAGGAAACTCAAACAGGGGCTCTGTATCAACCTAGAGGGATGGGATGAGGAGGGAGATGGGAGGGAGTTTCAAGAGGGAGGGCACATATGTGCACTTATAGCTGATTCATGTTGAGGTTTGACAGAAAACAACAAAATTCTGTAAAGCAATTATCCATCAATTAAAAAAAAAGGAAGGGAGGAAAGAAGGGGGAAGGAAGGAGAGAAAACAAAATGAGAAAGAGGAAGAAAATAATGGAAGGGTGAACACTGAGAGGAGGGAGAGAGAAGTAGGAAAGGAGATGGAAAGAAAAGAGGGAGAGAGCAAAAGAGCAAGAACAGAAAGACCTCATATATATCAATAAATGGATAAACAGAATGATATATTCACCCACTTGAGTATTTTGCACATGAAAATTGATGAAATAAAACTATATGCCACAATATGCATGAGTAAGCAATCTAAGAAATCTACTTATAGTTCAATGCTGTTTTCAGAGCTCAAAAGGAAGGGAAACTGACAGTCAAATGTTTATGAATGAATACATATGCTGTAAAAATGTAAAGTTGGATGATTCTCTGGTAGTCCAGTAGTTAGGACTCCACACTGTCCCTGCCAATGGTGTGGGTTCAATCCCTGATCAGAGAACAAAGATCCTATAAGCCTTGCAGGGTAGCCAAACAACAACAACAAACAACAACAAAGTGAAGCTAAATACAGAAAAATATAAAAATAACATTCATGATGTAGTCACATTTGTGTGGGAGTCAGTGAATAGGGAGGAAGACATAAGATAGAATGGTACTGTAAAATGTTAGTTTTAAATTTAAAATAAACTTTAAAATTTACTTTTTAAATTGGATAGTAGGTTCATGGATATTAGTTTTATGATTGTGCTTTTCTTTGTATATACAAATAGGTTACATTTATTCTTTTCCATATATGACATACTACTACATTTAAAATAAATAAGTAATTAAGCACGCAAACAAATTGCTAGTTGAGGAGAAAGATGACAGTTGCTTTTTCTCTGGCACCTTCCCCTTACTCCTTGACCATCTTCTCTTTCCTTCTTCATCCACAGTTCCATTTTAAAGCCATTTTATTTCCTCAAGACTTCCTCTTTGGTTCACTGCAGTATTTAGTACAGAACAATTTGTGAGGTAATTCAAATCTGTCCTCAGCATGGGGTTTGGCTACTCATTACTGGATGTACATCAGATTAAAAACAATCAATGAATTCCTGTTCCAGACTGTGGAAATGTTGCAAATGATAATTCTATGAGAATTTGTCAAGCTGAATACTCACCTATTTGGTTCCAAATTGCATAAGTCATCTGGAAAGCAGATTTTGTTCCAGCTTACAAGAAACAGCATGGCCCGACATATCTGCAGGGAAATTGGATTTTTCATAATATGTTCTTAAGAGAAAGCAGTAAAAAGAGCTCCATAAAACAGGAGAAGCAAATGCATATGTGCCTTTCTGAAAACGCTGTAAAACCTGACGATAATATTTCTCCTCTGGGCATTAGATCAATCTCATGCATAAACACTGAAATAGAAAGAGACTTACTAAAGAAATAGATCATTGAATGTCTGAAAGTATTTGTTTTATGGGACTAGTAGAAAAATGGAGAATATATTCTGTTTTTGCAATACAACAGAAGCATTTTACATGTTAAATATATATTGCTCATTGTCAAGATCCTTTGGGAAATACAAACTCAGATACATAAGAACAAAAAATTAATTAAAGAATAACAAAGTCTTCCCACCTTGCTATCATAAGAATAAGAAATGACAACCCCAGATAGTGTTCTGAGGGGAACACTTTTGACCAGTTATTCTTTCTGATGTTTTCTGGTTGTAGATGACTTGTTCTACCTTCAGAAATGTTCAAGGTGTGCCAAGTAAGATCCTATATATGTCTTCAGTATTTGCAAATTCTTTGGGGGATGGCACCACATTTGCTGGTCTGATCACAGAAATATGGTGTTTGGTGAGCTGACCTGAATCATGACCTGTGTTTCCTAAATCCTTGCTTCTGGCTATCAGCTATTTCTGCCTCTTCCAATGTTCACTCAGCTTTCTTTTTCTCTTTTATGTCCTAAAAAGTGTGACTTTCCTTACATTCTTCGAGAAAAATAAGAGCAAAGATAGAAACAGACTATAATAGACAGAAGTTGTCTTTCAGTGTTAGAGATTACCATTTATGATACATTTGATTTATCAATTAAAAAAAGCAATTTGATTTTTCTTTGTTTTTTATTTCAGATCTTTTAATCATAAGAAAGTGATGGTTTATCCTAAGTAATGACATCTCACTGGGAAGGAGTTTGGCATATTGGTTAAAAGTGCAAACTGGAATCAAATACCAAATATTTGTAATGAAATATTTATATTAGAATAATATTTTTCATAAAACCATAAACTCTAATAAAATATATCTCTCTGTTTACTCCACATCTATACCCACACAGGTAAGGTGTTTGGAGACAAATACATACCCATGCTAACTTGTATCACTTTGAAGTTGTGACTTCATACTTCAAGGGGCCCAAGATGGTGTCTGACAGTCACACTACATTTTCTTGACTCATCGATTCTGGCATTCTCTAAGATGACTCATATCTCTTATTTTCTTTCCAAATCTCAACCCTTATGGAGGTTGTCAGTCTTAGCAAATGAAAATGCAAGATTCCCAGGTAAATTTGAGTTATTTCTAAGTGCTGTGCATATGTACTTTAAGATAAAAAATTGCACTGGGCATAGTTATACTAAGAATTATTAATTGATTATTGGAAATATACCTGTTTTAAAAAATTATTTTCCCTGATGATTTGAATCTTCTGAAAGTTCCTTATTTTTACAGAATTTGTTTATAAATTATTTATAGTCTCTGTTCCATTTACATTGTAACATAGCCTCTACAGTAGTCACATCTAACTTGCTCTGTTCTTTTGTTCACTGAAAAATTACTAAGGAAAAAAACACACTCCCCATTGGCGTTATAAGCCAGTATGCAATTATGTATGGCAAAAAGTTAAGTCTGATAATCGGTCTTTTAATCTGATTTGTTGAAACATATAATGCCTTCTTGCCTGGTAAAATTTGCTTTCCTGTTCTTCAGGATTACATAACAGCCCTTAATAAATGACTTTTCAAATGTTGTGCCTTGAATAGTAAAAGCATTGTCTTCAATTTTATTCCCTGTTCTTCAAACTACACATAATGATTCCAATTATTCCCATGTAACATTTCATTTGAAAGAATAAAATTCTTCAAGATATGATATACATTTCAGTAGATAGTCATGGCAAGTGCCACAATAATTATATATTTAAAGGAAGAATTCCTGTCCATTCACAGTAATGTCTGTTTGAAAAAATGTCTTGATATTGAAAAGGATAATGCTTCTTATCAGTTGTTTCTTTAATACATTTCATAAATGTCTTTTTAAAATATTTATTTATGTTTTTGGCAGCTCTAGGTCTTGCTTAATGCACACAGCCTTTTTCTAGTTGTGGTGAGCGGGGCTACTCTCTAATTATTGTACACAGGCTTCTCATTGCCATGGCTTGTCTTGTTGCAGAGCACTGACTCTAGGTGCACAGGCTTCAGTATTTGTAGCACATGGGCTCAGTAATTGTGGTTTGTGAGCTTAGCTGCTCCTCAGCATGTGGGAAGCTTCCCAAAATAGGTATCAAAACTGGGTCCCCTGCATTGGCAGGTGGACTCCCAACCACTTGACCACCAGGGAAGCCCCACAGGTGTCTTTAAGCAATGAATCACTTAAATAATACTGTTTGCTCTTCTTTCAATGTGCATAATCCTAATGCTAAAGAGATGTTCAAGCTGGCTTTAGAAAAGGCGGAGGAATCAGAGATCAAATTGCCAACGTCTGCTGGATCATGGAAAAAGCAAGGGAGTTCCAGAAAAACATCTATTTCTGCTTTATTGACTATCCTAAAGCCTTTGACTGCGTGGATCACAAGAAACTGTGGAAAATTCTGAGAGAGATGGGAATACCAGACCACCTGACCTGCCTCTTGAGAAACCTGTATGCAGGTCAGGAAGCAACAGTTAGAACTGGACATGGAGCAACAGACTGGTTCCAAATAGGAAAATGAGTACGTCAAGGCTGTATATTGTCACCCTGCTTATTTAACTTCTATGTAGAGTATATCATGAGAAACGCTGGGCTGGACGAAGCACAAGCTGGAATCAAGATTGCTGGGAGAAATATCGATAACCTCAGATATGCAGATGACACCACCCTTATGGCGGAAAGTGAAGAGGAACTAAACAGCCCTTTGATGAAAGTGAAAGAGGAGAGTGAAAACGTTGGCTTAAAGTTCAACATTCAGAAGACAAAGATCATGGCATCTGGTCCCATCACTTCATGGTAAATAGATGGAGAAACAATGTCAGACTTTATCTTTTTGGGCTCAAAAATCACTGCAGATGGTGATTGCAGCCATGAAATTAAAAGACACTTACTCTTTGGAAGGAAAGTTATGACCAACCTAGATAGCATATTCAAAAGCAGAGACATTACTTTGCCAACAAAGGTCCATCTAGTCAAGGCTATGGTTTTTCCAGTGGTCATGTATGGATGTGCGAGTTGGACTGTGAAGAAAGCTGAGTGCTGAAGACTTGATGCTTTTGAACTGTGGTGTTGGAGAAGACTCTTAAGAGTCCCTTGAACTGCAAGGAGATCCAACCAGTCCATTCTGAAGGAGATCAACCCTGGGATTTCTTTGGAAGGAATGATGCTAAAGCTGAAACTCCAGTACTTTGGCCACCTCATGCGAAGAGTTGACTCATTGGAAAAGACTCTGATGCTGGGAGGGATTGTGGGCAGGAGGAGAAGGGGACGACCGAGGATGAGATGGCTGGATGGTATCATTGACTCGATGGACGTGAGTTTGAATGAACCCCGGGAGTTGATGATGGACAGGGAGGCCTGGCATGCTGTAATTCATGGGTTGCAAAGAGTTGGACATGACTGAGCGACTGAACTGAAGTGAACTGAATGCTAAAGAGGTGACCCAACCAGTTATTCCTAAAGGAAATCAGTCCTGAATATTCATTGGAAGGACTGATACTGAAGCTGATACTCCAATATTTTGGCCACCTGATGCAAAGAACTGACTCATTTGAAAAGACCCTGATCCTGGGAAAGATTGAAGGCAGAAGGAGAAGGAGACGACAGAGGATATGATGATTGGATAGCATCACTGATTCAATGGACATGAGTTTGAGTAAACTCTTAGAGTTGGTGATAGACAGGGAGGCCTGGTGTGCTGCAGTCCATGGGGTCGGGAAGAGTTGGACATGACTGAGTGACTGAACTGACAAACTAATGTTAAAGAGATACTAAAAACTGTAAACAAGAAGAAAGGTAGAAAGCAGTCAATGGCTTATTTAAGAAGTCAACAAAATTTTGGGGGGCAGAATCCTCTTGTTCAGAACCGAAGTTTAAATTCAGTACTTTCAATAAAGCTTCAAATACAGTTGGAAATTCCCTCTACTGTATTCATTAGAGAGAGCCAATGAATTTTTTGAATGTGATAGAACTGTAGAAAACTGAATCCCAACAAAATCAAAAAAATCTTTTAACCACTCAGTTTGACAGTGTAAATGTTGAAATTAGAGAACAATTTTATATAACCATTTCATTGTTAATAGAAAGAATAAAGGTTGCTCTTTGAGCAGTATCTTCCAGAATATGAGCAGAACAGCCAACATCTTCCACAGAATCGATCATGCTTTGCTTCAAGTTCGAATAAATCTTGTTTGTCCTCTTACCTAGACATTAGCAACATTTGTACTTTTATTCTGCCAAAAGTGGTACGATTATTCTTATTACTTCCTAGCTTATAAAAAGAGTCTCTGCGAAAATTTGCTATTGTTTCTGAGGTCTCAATTAAAGGGAATTCTATTCCTCATAGTCTTGTAAAGAAGCTTTTTCCATGAAAAAATGCTGCACAGGGGGAATTCAGAAGATGGCAGAGAATTCAGAAGATGGATGGGAAGACCACTTTCTCTCCCACAAATTCATCAAAAGAACATTTCAACGCTGAGTACATTCTACAAAACAACTTCTGAATGCTGGCAGAGGACATCAGGCACCCAGAAAAGCAGATCACTGTCTTCAAAAACAGGTAGGAAAAATATAAAGATGAAAAAAGAGACAAAGGAGGTAGGCAGGGAGCTCCATCCCAAGAAGGGACAGAGAAGTTTCCAAACACCAGGAAACACTCTCACTGCCGAGTCTGTGGTGAGCCTTGGAAGCACAGAGGGCAACATAACAGGGAAGAAAAATAAATAAATAATTAAAACCAACAGATTACGAGCCCAACGGTAACTCCCCCAGCGGAGAAGCAGCACAGACGCCTGCATCCACCACTAGCAAGTGAGGGCTGGGCAGGGAGGCGCGGGCTGCAGTGCTTTTTAAGAATAGGGCTGGAATGCCCCAAATGTAACCAGAGCGAACTAACTTGGGTTAGCATACCAGACTGTGGGATAGCTACCACGCAAAAAGCTCTAACACAAGATATCACTAGGACTGCGCACAGAATAAAGGATGGAACAGAAATAGCTGGCTGCAGACCATCCCCCACTGGTGACAGGCAGCCAGAGCCGTAGGGCTGGAAGGGGGCAATCGCAGCCCCAGAGAGACTTTACCTACCAAACTGCAAGCAGGCTTCTTTGCTAACTAAGACTTCTTGGGGTTCTGGAAAGTCACCAACTGTCTGACAAGGGGCACCAGCAGTACACCCAGAAAACTGAGCAGCAGGGAAAGGCGATAAGTTGCAGCCACCACACTTGCTGAACACCTGAGCTACTCGGTCCTGGGAAGGGCACAAAACACAGGCCCAACCAAATCTGCGCCTCTGAGGGCTACCTGAGAGCTGAGCCTGAGCGGCTTAGACTGGGGAGGTGCATGCATCCTAGGGCTGGCCTCAGATGGTTCCCAGTGGAGCAACGTAGAGCCTGAGTGGTGTGCGCCCTGTGCGGGGGCATGCCCAGTGTGGCTGAGACAATGTGAGCACATGCCAGTGTTATTTGTTTGCAGCATCCCTCCCTCCCCACAGTGCCACTGAACAAGTGAGCCTAAAAAAAGAAAAAAGTGTCCACCATTGCCCGCCTTGTGTCAGGGCAGAAATCGGACACTGAAGAGACCAGCAAACAGAAGAAGCTAAACAGAGGGAACCGCCTTGGAAGTGACCCCACACTGCCCACAACACCAGAGAAAGCCCCAGAAATATCTTTACTATATTTACGACCATTCTCTTTTGTTGTTGTTGTTGATGATGTTGTTGTATGATTGTTTTTTCTTCTCTTTTTTCTTCCCCTTTTTTTCAAACTTTTTAAAATTTTTAAGTTCTCTATTTCTCCATTAATTTTAGTTTTTATAACCTACTATCACTTTTCAAAAAAAAAAAAAGACCCTATTTTTAAAGCAAACGCCATATATGTTTCCTTTTGTGGTGGTTGTTGTTGTTGTTTTAATAATTCTTGTGACTTTTTTTGTTGTTGTTATTTTTCTTCTTTTCTTTAATATTGTATTTTTGAAAATCCAACCTCTACTCTAGATGTTTAATCTTTGCTTTTTGGTATTTGTTGTCAATTTTGTACATTTAAAAACCCAATCTTCATTACCCATTTTTTATTTGGGAGTGAGATTACTGGCTTGACCACTCTCTCCTCCTTTGGACTCTCCTTTTTCTCCACCAGGTTATCTCTGCCTCCTCCCTCCCCCTTCTCTGCTCTACCCAACTCTGTGAATCTCTGTGTGTTCCAGACGATGGAGAACACTTAGGGAACTGATTACTGGCTGGTTCTGTCTCTCTCCTTTTCATTTCCCTCTTTTATCCTCCTGGCCACCTCTGTTTACATCCTCCCTCTCCTCTTCCCTGTATAACTCCATGAACATCTCTGAGCAGTCCAGACTGAGGAGCGCACATAAGGAAGTGATTACTGGCTAGCTTGCTCTCTCCTCTTTTGATCCCAACTCATCTCATTCTAGTCACCTCTAACTACCCCCTCCATCTCCTCTTTTCCATGTAACTCAGTGAACCTCCCTGGGTGTCCCTCAATGTGGAGAAACTTTTCATCTTCAACCTAGATATTTTATCATCGATGCTGTATAGATGGAGAAGTCTTGAGGCTACTGTAAAAATAAAACTGAAAACCAGAAGCAGGAGGCTTAAGTCCAAATCCTGAGAACATCAGAGAACTCCTGAATCCAGGGAACGTTAATCAATAGGAGCTCATCAAACCCCTCCATACCTACACTGGAACCAAGCACCACGCAAGGGCCAACAAGTTCCAGAGCAAGACATACCACGCAAATTCTCCTGCAACACAGGAACACACCCCTGAGCTTCACAGCCCTGACCTACAATATACAGGCTGCCCAAAGTTACTCCAAAACCATAGACGTCTCATAACTCATTACTGGACACTTCATTGCACTCCAGAGAGAAGAAATCCAGCTCTACCCACCAGACACTGACACAAGCTTCCCTAACCAAGAAACCTTGACAAGCCACTGATACAATCCCCCTCACAGTGAGGAAACTCCATAGTAAAGAGAACTCCACAAATTCCTAGAATATAGAAAGGCCACCCCGAACGCAGCAATATAACCAAGATGAAGAGACAGAGGAATACCCATCAGGTAAAGGAGCAGGAGAAAAGCTCACCAAACCAAACAAAAGAGGAAGAGATAGGGAATCTACCTGAGAAAGAATTCCGAATAATGTTAGTGAAAATGATCCAAAATCTTGAAATCAAAATGGAATCACAGATAAATAGCCTAGAAACAAGGATTGAGAAGATGCAAGAAAGGTTTAACAAGGACCTAGAAGAAATAAAACAGAGTCAATATATAATGAATAATGCAATAAATGAGATCAGAAACACTCTGGAGGCAACAAATAGTAGAATAATGGAGGCAGAAGATAGGATTAGTGAAATAGAAGACAGAATGGTAGAAATAAATGAATCAGAGAGGAAAAAAGAAAAACGAATTAAAAGAAATGAGGACAATCTCAGAGATCTCTAGGACAATATGAAATGCTCCAACATTCGAATTATAGGAATCCCAGAAGAAAAAGACAAGAGAAAGACCATGAGAAAATACTTGAGGAGATAATAGTGGAAAACTTCCCTAAAATGGAGAAGGAAATAATCACCCAAGTCCAAGAAACCCAGAGAGTTTCAAACAGGATAAACCCAAGGCAAAAAAAGCCAAGATACATATTAATCAAATAAACAAATATCAAACACAAAGAACAAATATTAAAAGCAGCAAGGGAAAGACAACAAATAACACACAAGGGGATTCCAATAAGGATAACTGCAGATCTTTCCATAGAAACGCTTCAGGCCAGGAGGGAATGGGAAGACATACTTAAAGTGATGAAAGAAAATAACCTACAACCCAGATTACTATACCCAGCAAGGATCTCATTCAAATATGAAGGAGAAATCAAAAGCTTTCCAGACAAGCAAAAGCTGAGAGAATTCAGCACCACCAAACCAGCTCTCCAGCAAATGCTAAAGGATCTTCTCTAGACAGGAAACACAAAAAGGGCATATAAACCCAAACCCGAAACAATAAAGTAAATGGCAATGGGATCATACTTATCAATAATTACCTTAAACATGAATGGGTTGAATGCCCCAACCAAAAGACAAAGACTGGCTGAATGGGTAGAGAAACAAGACCCCTCTATATGCTGTCTACAAGAGACCCACTTCAAAACAAGGGACACATACAGACTGAAAGTGAAGGGCTGGAAAAAGATATTCCATGCAAATAGAGACTAAAAGAAAGCAGGAGTACCAATACTCATATCAGATAAAATAGACTTTAAAACAAAGGCTGTGAAAAGAGACAAAGAAGGACACTACATAATGATTAAAGGATCAATCCAAGAAGAAGATATAACAATTATAAATATATATGCACCCAACATAGGAGCACCGAAATATGTAAGACAAATGCTAACAAGAATGAAAGGGTAAATTAACAATAACACAATAATAGTAGGGGACTTTAATACCCCACTCATATCTATGGACAGATCAACTAAACAGAAAATTAACAGAGAAACACAAAGTTTAACTGATACATTAGATCAGTTAGACCTAATTGATATCTATAGCACATTTCACCCCAAAACAATGAATTTCACCTTTTTCTCAAGTGCTCACGGAACCTTCTCCAGGATAGATCACATCCTGGGCCATAAATCTAACCCTGATAAATTCAAAAAATTTAAATCATTCCAAGCATCTTTTCTGACTGTAATGCATTAAGATTAGATCTCAATTACAGGAGAAAAACTATTAAAAATTCCAACATATGGAGGTTGAACAACACACTTCTGGATAACCAACAAATCACAGAATAAATCAAAAAAGATTTCCAAATATGCATAGGATTGAATGAAAATTAAAACACAACAACCCAAAATCTGTGGGACACTATAAAAGCAATGCTAAGAGGAAAGTTCATAGCAATACAGTCATACATCAAGAAACAAGAAAAAAGTCAAATAAATAACCTAACTCTACACCTAAAGCAACAAGAAAAGGAAGAAATGGAGAACTCCAGAGCTAGTAGAAGGAAAGAAATCTTAAAAATTAGGGCAGAAATAAATGCAAAAGAGACTGTAGCAAAAATCAACAAAGCCAAAAGCTGGTTCTTTGAAAGGATAAATAAAATTGACAAACCATTAGCCAAACTCATCAAGAAACAAAGGGAGAAAAATCAAATCAATAAAATTAGAAATGAAAATGGAGAGATCACAACAGACAACACAGAAATACAAAGGCTCATAAGAGACTACTATCAGCAATTATATGCCAATAAAATGGACAATGTGGAAGAAATGGACAAATTCTTAGCAAAGTACAACTTTCCAAAACTGAACCAGGAATAAATAGAAAATCTTAACAGACCCATCACAAGCATGGAAATTGAAACTGTAATCAGAAATCTTCCAGCAAATAAAAGCCCAGGTCCAGATGGCTTCACAGCTGAAATCTACCAAAAATTTTGAGAAGAGCTGACACCTATCCTACTTAAACTCTTCCAGAAAATTGCAGAGGAAGGTCAACTTCCAAACTCATTTTATGAGGCCACCATCACCCTAATACCAAAACCTGACAAAGATGCCACAAAACAAGAAAACTACAGGCCAATATCACTGATGAACATAGATTCAATAATCCTCAACAAAATTCTAGCAATCAGAATCAACAACACATGAAAAAGATCATACATCAGGACCAACTGGGCTTTATCCCAGAGATGCAAGGATTCTTCAATATCCACAAATCAATCAATGTAATTCACCACATTAACAAATTGAAAATTAAAGGCCATATGATTATCTCAATAGATGCAGAGAAGGCCTTTGACAAAATTCAACATCCATTTATGATAAATACTCTTCAGAAATAGAAGGAACATACCTCAACATAATAAAAGCTATATATGACAAACCCACAGCAAACATTATCCTCAATGGTGAAAAATTGAAAGCATTTCCCCTAAAGTCAAGAATAAGACAAGGGTGCCCACTTTCACCACTACTACTCAACAGAGTTTTGGAAGTTTTGGCCACAGCAATCAGAGCAGAAAAAGAAATAAAAGGAATCCAAATTGGAAAAGAAGTAAAACTCTCACTGTTGGCAGATGACATGATCCTCTATATAGGAAACCCTGAAGACTACACCAGAAAATTACTAGAACTAATCAATGAATATAGTAAAGTTGCAGGATATAAAATCAACACACAGAAATCCCTTGCATTCCTATAAACTAATAATGAGAAAGTAGAAAAAGAAATTAAGGAAACAATTCCATTCACCATTTCAATGAAAAAAAATAAAATACTTAGGAATATACTTACCTAAAGAAACTGAAGACCTATATATAGAAAATTATAAAATACTGGTGAAAGAAATCAAAGAGGACACTAATAGATGGAGAAATATACCATGTTCATTGATCAGAAGAATCAATATAGTGAACATGAGTATACTACCCAAAGCAATCTACAGATTCAATGCAATCCCTATTAAGCTACCAGTGGTATTTTTCACACAGCTAGAACAAATAATTTCACAACTTGTATGGAAATACAAAAAAATTTCGAATAGCCAAAGCAATCTTAAGAAAGAAGAATGGAACTGGAGGAGTCAACCTGCCTGACTTCAGACTCTACTACAAAGCCACAGTCATCAAGACAGTATGGTACTGGCACAAAGACAGAAATATAGATCAATGGAACAACATAGAAAGCCCAGAGATAAATCCACACACCTATGGGCACCTTATCTTTGACAAAGGAGGCAAGAATATACAATGGAATAAAGACAATCTCTTTAACATGTTGCGCTGGGAAAATTGGTCAACCACTTGCAAAAGAATGAAACTAGATCATTTTCTAACACCATACACAAAAATAAACTCAAAATGGATTAAAGATCTAAATGTAACACCAGAAACTAAAAACTCCTAGAGAAGAACATAGACAAAACACTCTCCAACATAAGTCACAGCAGGATCCTCTATGACCCACCTCCCTGAATATTGGAAATAAAAGCAAAAATAAACAAGTGGGATCTAATTAAAATTGAAAGCTTCTGCACAACAAAGGAAACTATAAGCAAGGTGAAAAGACAGCCTTCAGAATGGGAGAAAATAATAGCAAATGAAGCAACTGACAAACAACTAATCTCAAAAATATACAAGCAACTTATGCAGCTCAAGTCCAGAAAAATAAACGACCCAATCAAAAAATGGGCCAAAGAACTAAAAAGACATTTCTCCAAAGAAGACATTGGATGGCTAACAAACACATGAAAAGATGCTCAACATCACTCATTATCAGAGAAATGCAAATCAAAACCACAATGAGGTACCATTTCACACCAGTCAGAATGGCAGTGATCCAAAAGTCTACAAGCAATAAATGCTAGAGAGAGTGTGGAGAAAAGGAAACCCTCTTACACTGTTGGTGGAAATGCAAACTAGTACAGCCACTATGGAGAACAGCATGGAAATTCCTTAAAAAATTGCAAATAGAACTGCCTTATGACCCAGCAATCCCACTGCTGGGCATACACACCGAGGAAACCAGAATTGAAAGAGACATGTGTACCCCAGTGTTCATCGCAGCACTGTTTATAATAGCCAGGACATGGAAACAACATAGATGTCCATCAGCAGATGAATGGATAAGAAAGCTTTGGTACCTATACACAATGGAGTATTACTCAGCCATTAGAAAGAATACATTTGAATCCATTCTAATGAGGTGGATGAAACCGGAGCCTATTATACAGAGTGAAGTAAGCCAGAAAGAAAAACACCAATACAGTATACTAACACATATATATATGGGATTTAGAAAGATGGGAATGATGACCCTGTATGCAAGACGGCAAAAGAGACACAGATATATAGAACAGACTTTTAGACTCTGTGGGAGAAGGAGAGGGTCAGATGATTTGGGAGAATGGCATTTAAACATGTATACTATTAGGTAAGAAATGAATTACCAGTCTATGTTCGATACAGGATACAGGATGCTTGTGGCTGGTGCACGGGGATGATCCAAAGAGATGATACGGGGTGGAGGTGGGAGGGGGGTTCAGGATTGGGAACTCATGTACACTTGTGGCTGATTCATGTCAATGTATGGCAAAACCAATACAGTATTGTAAAGCAAAATAAAGTAAAAATAACAATTAAAAATATACTTCACAAGTAAACAAAGCTTTTTCTGCATTGTGATTATTTACACCATGGCTATTTTGAAAAATTAGAGGATTTAGATCCTCAATAATCTCTGTAACAGTAAATGTAACACTTTGTTATTATTACTGAAGTAAATTTAATTCTGGAACTTGAAAATTGCTTACAATTTTAGAATCAGAAAATACTTTTTTGGTAGGTGAGTAGTCAAAAGGCATTTGATCTGAAAGACTGATGTTAATATGTAATATGGAAGGTCATTGCAACTTCCTATGCAATTATTTTTTTCTTCATCTGAATTTCACTCAATCAAAATTTGTGTTATTCTAGCACTATCTTGGTACCAGTTGAGGACAGCATAGGTGTCTTGGGCCAATATGATAGTTTACATATGACTTCCCATCATTTTTAATATCAAATGAATAATTGCATTTTGCACAAAGAGCTCCAACAAGAATTTTTCCATATTTAGTAATGTCCACTGTTCAGAAAATTCAACACAAAGTTTACACCGGTGTTTTTTTTAAATTTGGGGGCTTAAATTGTTAAAAATAAACACTAGAAACCACTAGCACAAGAATTGAAAATTTGATTATGATAATTCAAGTCCAAATTAACAAGTCCAAACTCATAAGTAACCATAAACGGGGGTTGAACTGTTGAAACGTTTTTGAACTTGCAAACACTATATAGCGCCTACCTGAGCAAAAATGTGAACTTTCGCTTGCCTGCAAGTGAGAGGGTACTTGTAACACACTGTGTCTGTGAACAAACCAGAGATAATAGTAGGTAAGTTTCTGGGAAGGTTGCCTTTCAGAGACTGACAAACTTTCAGAAGACAGAGTCTTCTGGGAATATGGAATTTCCAACTGTGTTAGCATGTCACTGTAGTAAGGCTGTCGCTGACTGGTTGCCTACCAGAAACACAGAAAGTGATTGAGGCACTTGCCAGTTGGCTACTGTTTAGCTTAGTGCTTTCACTGACTGGCTGACTTTCAAGTACTGGGGTTTTATTATCATTGATTGGCTGACTTTCAGAAGTCATAGTGATTTGAGTAAGGCTCTTGTTGATTGGCTGATTTCAAAAGAAGTGTACTCATCTTCTGCGTGCATGGTCAGTCCGTTCAGTCCTGTTGCACTCTCATGACCCTATTGGCTGTAGCCGCCAGGCTATTCTGTCTATGGAATTTTCCTGGCGAGAATACTGGAGTGGGTTGCCATTTCCTCTTCCAGGGATCTTCCCAACAAAGGGATTGAACCCAGGTCTCCTGCCTCTATTGCACTGCTGGCAGATTCTTTACCACTAATCCAGTGGGGAAACCCATACTAATCTCAAGTTATCCCAAATAATGGTTGCTTTTTCAAAACTTGAAATGTTCTCTAAAGAAAGATCTTTTTCTTTTCTGAATACAAAAAATGAGTACTTTTGATTTTCAGTTCTCTCATTTGGCTTTCTTTCAGCCAAACCTGCAGGATGGACCATAAAGTGCCATCCAATTTTTGTTTGTGGAGGAACAACTTTCAGTTAGGATGCCATCTAAGTGATTCAGCATGCCAATTAGCATGGTAGAAAAATAGCTCTAACAGTGGACTTATTTATTTATTTATTGAAAAAAAGCTGAGTATAGGACATTTAGCATATCCTAACAAAGTCAAAATGTCCTAACAAAGATAGGACACTGAAAGATGAACTCCCTAGGTCAGTAGGTAGTCATATACTACTGGAGATCTGGAAATAACTCCAGAAAGAATGAATAGACAGAGCCAAAGAAAAACCAACACCCAGTTGTGAATACAACTGGGGATAGAAGTAAGTCTGATGCTGTAAAGAGCAATATTGCATAGGAACCTGGAATGTTAGGTCCATGAATCAAGGAAAATTGGAAGTGCTAAAACAGGAGATGGCAAGAGTGAACATCGACATGTTAGGAATCAATGAACTAAAATGGACTTGAATGGGTGAATTTAACTCAGATGACCATTATATCTGCTACTGGGGGCAAGAATCTCTTAGAAGAAATGGAAGAACCATCATAGTCAACAAAAGAGTCCGAAATGCAATTCTTGGATGCGGTTTCAAAAATGACAGTATGATCTCTGTTCGTTTCCAAGGCAAACTATTCAATATCACAGTAATCCAAGTCTATGCCCCGACCAGTAATGCTGAAGAAGCTGTAGTTGAATGGTTCTATGAAGACCTACAAGACCTTCTAACTAGCACCCAAAAAAGATGCCCTTTTCATTATAGGGGACTAGAATGCAAAAGTAGGAAGTCAAGAAATACCTGGAGTAACAGGCAAATTTGGCCTTGGAATGAAGCAGGGCAAAGGATTATAGAGTTTTACCAAGAGAATGCACTGGTCATCGCAAACACCCTCTTCCAACAACACAAGAGAAGATTCTACACATGGACATCACCAGATGATCAATATCAAAATCAGATTGATTATATTCTTTGTTGCCAAAGATGGAGAAGCTCTATACAGTCAGCAAAAACAAGTCTGGGAGGTGACTGTGGCTCAGATCATGAACTCCTTATTGGCAAATTCAGACCTAAATTGAAGAAAGTAGAGAAAACCACTAGATAATTCAGGTATGACCTAAATCAAATTCCTTACAATTATACATTAGAAGTGAGAAATAGATTCAAAGAATTAGATCTGATAGACAGAGTGCCTGAAGAACTATGGACAGAGGTTCATGACATTGTACAGTAGGCAGTAATCAATACCATACCAAAGAAAAAGAAATGCATAAAGGCAAAATGGTTCTCTGAGGAGGCCTTACAAATAGCTGAGAAAAGAAGAGAAGCTAAAGGCAAAGGAGAAAAGGAAAGATATACCTATTTGAATGCAGAGGTCCAAAGAATAGCAAGCAGAGATAAGAAAGCCTTCCTCAGTGATCAATGCAAATAAATAGAGTGAAAAAATAGAATGGGAAAGACTAGAGATCTCTTTAAGAATATTAGAGATGCAAAGGGAACATTTCATGGAAAGATGGGCACAATAAAGGACAGAAACGGAATGGATGTAACAGAAGCAGAAGATATTAAGAAGTGGTGGCAAGAATACACAGAAGAACTGTACAAAAAAGATCTTCACGAACAAGATAATCATGATGGTGGGATCACTCACCTAGAGCCAGACATCCTGGAATTTGAAGTCAAGTAGTCCTATGGGGTTGCACAGAGTCAGACACAACTGAAGTGATTTAGCAGCAGCAGCAGTCCTTAGGAAGAATCATTATGAACAAAGCTAGTGGAGGGGATGGAATTCCAGTTGATCTATATCAAATCCTAAAGAATATTGTTGTGGAAGTACTGCACTCAATCTGCCAGCACATTAGGGAAACTCAGCAGTTGCCACAGGACTGGAAAAGGTCATTTTTCATTCCAATCCCAAAGAAAGGCAATGCCAAAAAATGCTCAAACTACCATGCAATTGCACTCATCTCACAGGCTAGCAAAGTAATGCTCAAAATTCTCCAAGCCAGGTTTCAACAGTACATGAACTGTGAACTTCAAATTGTTCAAACTGGTTTTAGAAAAGGCAGAAGAACCAGAGATCAAATTGCCAACATCTGCTGAATCATCAAAAAGCAAGAGAGTTCCAGAAAAACATCTACTTATGTTTTATTGATTATGCCAAAGCCTTCGACTGTGTGGATCACACCAAATTTTGGAAAATTGTTAAAGAGATGGAAATACCAGACCCCCTGATATGCCACTTGAGAAATCTGTATGCAGGTCAGAAAGCAATAGTTAGAACTGGGCATGGAACAACAGTTGAGTCCAGTTCAGTCGCTCAGTCGTGTCTGACTCTTTGTGACCCCATGAATCGCAGCACGCCAGGCCTCCCTGTCCATCACCAACTCCCGGAGTTCATCCAGACTCATATCCATCGAGTCAGTGTTGCCATTCAGCCATCTCATCCTCTGTCGTCCCTTCTTCTCCTGCCCCCAATCCCTCCCAGCATCAAAGTCTTTTCCAATGAGTCAACTCTTCGCATGAGGTGGCCAAAGTACTGGAATTTCAGCTTTAGCATCATTCCTTCCAAAGAAATTCCAGGGTTGATCTCCTTCAGAATGGAATGGTTGGATCTCCTTGCAGTCCAAGGGACTCTCAAGAGTCTTCAGACTGGTTCCAAATAGGAAAAGGAGTACATCAAGGCTGTATATGTCATCCTGTTTATTTAACTTATTTGCAGAGTACATCATGAGAAATGCTGGGCCGGATGAAGCACAAGCTTGCATCTAGATTGCCAGGATAAATATCAATAACCTCAGATATGCAGATGACACCACCCTTTTGACAGAAAGTAAAGAAGAATTAAACAGCCTCTTGATGAATGTGAAAGAGGGGAGTGAAAAAGTTGGCTTAAAACTCACCATTCAGAAAACTAAGATCATGGCTTCTGGTCCCATCACTTCATGGGAAATAGAGGGGAAACAGTGGAAATAGTGTCAGACTTTTTTTTTTTTTTATTTTTGGGCTCCAAAATCACTGCAGATGGTGACTGCAGCTATGAAATTAAAAGACACTTACTCCTTGGAAGGAAAGTTATGACCAACCTAGACAGCATATTAAAAAACAGAGACATTACTTTGCCAACAAAGGTCCGTTTAGTCAAAGCTATGGTTTTTCCAGTATTCATGTATGGATGTTGGAGTTGGACTATAAAGAAGGCTGAAAACCGAGGAATTGATGCTTTTGAAATGTAATGTTGGAGAAGACTCTTGAGAGTCCCCTGGACTGCAAGGAGATTGAACCAGTCCATCCTAAAGGAAATCAGTCCTGAATATTCATTAGAAGTACTGATGCAGAAGCTCAAACTCCAATACTTTGGCCAACTGATATGAAAAACTGACTCATTTGAAAAGACCCTGATCCTAGGAAAGATTGAAGGCAGGAGGAGAAGGGGTCTACAGAGAATGAGATGGTTGGATGGTATCACCAACTCAATGGACATGAGTAAGTTCTGGGAGTTGGTGATGGACAGGGAAGCCTGGTGTGGTGCAGTCCATGGTGTCACAAAGAGTCAGACATGGCTGAGTAACTGAACTGAACTCACTGAACAGTCAATACTGGACACAGGGTAACAGTATTAGATATAGGAAATTCTCTCTGTAGAGAGAATACCTAACTACCCTATCCCTCATCCTTCATAATCATTCTCTGTTCACTGAAAAATAAGTTGAAATAGAAATTCTACAATCTCAGCCTACTTCATATACCCACTTAAATGTGTTCCCATTTTCCTTGACTATTTTCCAGTTGATAGTATAGATAAATTCTTTATGTAGTTAATAAAGGCTAACAATTCCACTTAATTGATCTTTAATATGATCAAAGAGTCAACAAACTCTCCTCTTTTTCTCAAATTTATGTCTATAACCTAGTCCTCCTTCCAGACCTCAGACCTGTATATCCAGCTGCCTACTGAATATGCCCATTTAGTTGCCTAATAAGCACTGTAGACTTTAGGTGACCACAACTAAGATCCTAATCCATCCCTCAAGAAGACCCAACAACTTTATCACTAAGCCTACACTTCACTTTTTTCTTTCTCGGTCAAAGATGATGCCATCATTCTAGTTGTTAAGACAAAGTCTCTTCATTCACACTGTCAAAAAATTCAATTTTTCTACTTTTGAAGTATATCCAGGATCTCACCAGGCCTCATCACTCCATGATAAACCTTCATCCAAGACAATTCCAGGTTATTGCTGCAGCCTACTTATTGGTCCAGCTGCTTCTCTCTTTGCCTTTCCTCAGTCTTTCTTAAAGCAATAACCAGAGTAGTTCTACTAAAACAAAATCAAAACATGACATGACTGTTCTCATAACTCTTACTTACTCACCATCTCACTGAAAGGAAAATGTAAAGGCATTGCTTTGGCCATCAAGGATGTACAACATATGCCCCTTGTTAACTCTCCTGTTATTTCTCCTTTTGCTCACTCAATTCTAGCCATACTGCCCTCCAAGCTTGTCAAATACTACATACAGTCCATTTCAGAACTGATGTCACTTTTGTCTAGATAGTCTCATGGTTCCCTCCCTCACTGAGCGCAGGTCGCTGTTCAAATGCTACCATCTCACCTGAGTATGTTGTCAGGATAAAAATGGCAACACCTCAATGATCCCTATTCCCTTTTCCTTTTTCTCTATAGCACTTATCATCATCTAACTCTGTACATTTGGTTGCTTATTGTTAGAGTTCCCTGACTAGAATGTAAACTCAATGAAGGCAGAGGTTCTTGTCTGTTTCCTTTATTTTTATATTCCTGGTCCTTAGAATTTTACCTGGATATTTAATGAATGTTTGTTATTATTGTTGTTTATTTTTGTTGTCATCGTTGCTGCCATTGTTATGAAGCACTATAATCACAAAACAAAATCCATTACCTATACTGCTGGAATAGCTTTGTCCTATCTACAAATGGGTCACCTGACAACAGATATTTGATTTAATTAAAGGAATATTATTTGACTATCCATTATCTGCTTAATGTTGACTTACTTTTTCAGTGGGAACAGAAATAATATGAATACTATGTCTTGTTCTAGAAGAGCTTAAATATTTTTTAGGGGGAAGATCGATTATGAATGTAAAGAAATGTTTTAAATTCCTAAATGATAAAATAAATATCAAATTTTATTCTTTCAAACATTTAACAGATATTTTTGTGGGCAGTTACTGTCACTCACAGCCCAATCCAGATGTCATGCATGTAAATAAACAGAGAGGAGAATGACCCTTAGGAGGTCATATTTTAATCAAATGCACTAAATCCATTGAACGGAGAAGAGTGGCCAGCACTAACGAGAGTGATACTAAAGACGAAATTCAAGAAGTAGATGGCACAGGAATTTTGACTGGACAGTATAGACAATCTTCCACAAAAAACTGAGAACTCAATGTCAGTTCATTACCCAGAAATGCCTTCCATCTTGTCCAGTCTCATAAATCATGATTCAGGGTTCTGTCTGTTCATGCCCTGGGTATAAGTTATTCTTACACATAAATCTGTCTCCAGTGGATCTTGTGAGAAATGATATTACTCTGAAATAAAGTTTGAGCCACATTCAAATCTACTTTGCTGATGGAGTATAGATGTAGGTTAATTAGGGACTTTGATTATTTTCTCATTATTTTGGCATTGGAAATGTGTACAATAGGATTTTTTCTGTACTTACAAGGCCAGATTTCACAGCTCGTGTTGTTCTCTAACATAGGCTGCAAACTTACTCTGCTTTGGTCTCTGTGTGGAAATGGAAGGCTGTTAATCCTTCGGAGTTGCCCCATCTAACTGCTCCAGTGCACTTAGCTTGCCCTGTTTCCTAGCAACTGGTTCAATCTAATTTGTTTTCCTATAGCAACCTTTCTGCATTTCACTTTCTTGTGTCTCTTCCTCTTGTTAAATGGATTGATCAGTGTCTAATAGCCTTTACACCATATGTTCATCAAACTGGCTTTCCTTCAGAAGAGCAAGATACTGGGTACCTTCAGTGGAGCAATTTTTCATTTGGGTCTGAACATTAATATCAGAGAACTCCTTGGTCATGTACATCATTAATATTATTTTATAATATAAAAACTTCCAGGATGAGAAATCACTTTCCTTCCCAATGGCTCATTATTAAAAACCACATAGATAATTTTCACTTCTCCACACAGTTTGTAATTCATCCAAATTATGTGAACTTGCTCATGTGTGAGCAAATTTTTTATTTGTTTATTGTTTGCATTACTATTTCTCTCTCTATGTCAAAATGAGTGTTAATGAGAAAGAACTTTAAATACTTTAATGAGTAGTTGATAATGCACATCCTTTATACAGAATGGTAGCTAGTTTTCATAGAGGGTAAACGGAGACGTAGCAACTAATTTTGCCTAAGGTCAGTTTTTATATGCCCAATTGGATCAATACACTAATACAAATAAATGATAATATTATGAGCTACTGTTTGTACTACATGATAGATTTTGTGTATGTTATATAGTGGCCCTGCAGTAAGACTTACCCATGAAGTGTTCTCTTTTGGAGACATCCCCCCAAGAGAAGGAAGATCAGAGTGATGTCAAGCACATCCACATAAGCTCTCCAAGATATTCTACTACTTTCTAGCAGAATGAATAAGAAAATGGAAAGAAGCCAGTTTATTTTTAGGGAAAATAAATCTTCATGGAAACCTGTAATGGTAAAATGTTAGGTCACACTAACTGTAATTATTGCTATTTCATAGATTAAAAATAGACTGGATGGATAAATAAAAGTAACAATCTTTTGGGAGTGAATGAAGTGCATTTAGACTATAAATATAAGACTAGAAGCTTCCCTCTACCACAGTGTTTTCAATTTGAAAAATATATCAAAACCACCTGAACAACTTTATCAAACACACTTGGCCAAGGACCTACCCCCAGAGGGGTTTCTCTTCACCCAGCGTAGGATTTCAGAGGCACATCACAAAAAAGTACAAACAAAGCTTTTGCAAAAATAAAGACATGCATCCAGTACACCACATAATGTCGTTCTGTAATGAGAAGTAGGCATTTTATGTAATGCATAATTAAGGGAGACTTTTTAGATAGGAAGAGAGTTCAGTTCAGTTCAGTTCATTCGCTCAGTCATGTCTGACTCTTTGCGACCCCATGAATCGTAGCACGCCAGGCCTCCCTGTCCATCACCATCTCCCGGAGTTCACTCAGACTCACGTCCATCGAGTCCGTGATGCTATCCAGCCATCTCATCCTCAGTCATCCCCTTCTCCTCCTGCCTCCAATCTCTCCCAGCATCAGAGTCTTTTTCAATGAGTCAGCTCTTCGCATGAGGTGGACAAAGTATTGGAGCTTCAGCTTTAGCATCATTCCTTTCAAAGAAATCCCAGGGCTGATTTCCTTCAGAATGGACTGGTTGGATTTCCTTGCAGTCCAAGAGACTCTCAAGAGTCTTCTCCAACACCACAGTTCAAAAGCATCAATTCTTCGGCACTCAGCTTTCTTCACAGTCCAACTCTCACATCCATACATGACCACAGGAAAAACCATAGCCTTGACTAGACGGACCTTAGTCGGCGAAGTAATGTCTCTGCTTTTGAATATGCTATCTAGATTGGTCATAACTTTTCTTCCAAGGAGTAAGTGTCTTTTAATTTCATGGCTGCAGTCACCATCTGCAGTGATTTTGGAGCCCTTAGAGGTGACTAAAATAAATTCTGATTACTGTAAATTGGGATGTTTTCAGATATGAAGAATAAGTTCTTTTATTATCAAAGCACTCTATTAGCATTGCATAGCAGCTTGGCTTCTCCCTCTTCATCTTCTATAGGTGTTGTTTAGTATCAACATCTTCAGGGCCCAGAAAATACTCACAAAGGTTCTAATTGAAGGAGTTCTTGCTGTCTTTCAGAAAGCCATTTGAATTGCCAGTTCCTACTTCAAATATTTCGCTGACAACTCAAGTCCATAAATGTCTATCCTTATGATTTTATAAAATAGATATTGTTTCTATGCATACCTGGTTGCAGATATTGGAAAACTGAGATCATATCTAACACATAGAGATATGTATTTTGTCCTGCCTGTGCACTTTCCCCTTACCTGGCAGCTAAATTTGCATTTAGAAGATACTCAAATGTCTTGCAAATGAATGAGTAAATGAGTGAGTGAATTAAAAAGCTGCTATGTTGTTTGCAGAAGTCTAGCCAGGAATAATTTTGATGCTGAATTTATTAAAAGTTTGAAATTTTCTAAATAGAACTGGCAAGCCCTATCTTATATACTGGAGTAAGAAATGACAGCCAACTCCAGCATTCTTGTCTGGAAAATCCCCATAGACAGAGAAGCCTGTCAGGCTACAGTCCATGGGGTCACAAAGAGTCAGACAACACTGAGCAACCAAGCACAGCATATCATATATATATATATATATATATATATATATATATATATATATATACTGAGGATTTTTTTCTGGAGTGCTTCAATTCTTTGGCTTATAAATAGGGTTTTAGTTACCTCAAAAGTCCCAGGTTTCTCCTCATGAAATACTATGACTACCAAGATTTCCAATCTCAAAATGTAATCTAAAAGTATCCCAGTCTGTCTGATCTTCTTCATTTCACTTAATCCACTTGACTTTGTTCTGATTTGTGTGGGTCACACCAATTAACCATATTTCATTCATGGAATTTTTTTCTGATTAATCTGTTTTAGTTTGGCTGTGGGCAGCCCAAAATAATATGCCTAGCTCTTTGCTTCAGAAACTTTACCAACATTTACACCCTACATTCAATTGTTAGAGTTTAGCTGGAGCTACAGCACAAACTTAAAGATCAGCCAGCTTCTCAAGGAACACTGATGTCATCCAAGGTCTGCCATCCTTTTGAGCAGTGAACATAGTGAATAATCCTTCTCAAAGGATGTATATTGTACTTCAGGTGCCACTGTGTGAACTCCATCCTTTTTAAACATATTTCACTGTGGCTAACTTGTAGTAGGGGAGTGAATTTATCCAGTTCTTATTAAACAAATTCTCCTTTCTCATTTAAAAAATACTGTACTCTATCATTGATTTAAAATACAACAGTTTTCATTGACTCTGTGGGAGAGGAAGAGGGTGGGATGATTTGGGAGAATGGCATTGAAGCATGTATACTATCATGTAAGAAATGAATCACTAGTCTAGGTTCAATACAAGATATAGGATTCTTGGGGCTGGTGCACTGGGATGACCCAGAGAGATGATATGGGGAGGGTGGTGGGAGGGGGGTTCAGGGTTGGGAACTCATGTACACCTGTGGTGGATTCATGCCAATGTATGGCAAAACCAATATATTATTATCAAGTAAAAAAATAAAATTAAAAAAATAAAATACATAAAATAAAATACAACAGTTTTATATTTCTTAAGTGATGGTAGTTGGGTTTTTCCTGTGGCATTTAAAATATTTAAATATGTTATATAATTTCCTGAACTATTTTTTTTAACATTTATTTTTATTTATTTATTTGGCTGCACAGGGTCTTAGTTGTGGCATGTGGGATCTAGTTCTCCAACCAGGGATCAAACCCAGGGCCTCAGCATTCAGAAATCAGGGTCTTAGCAAGAGGACCACCAGGGGAGTCCCTCCCTGAACTGTTTTATAGAATCTGTCAATTCATACTTTTGAAAAGAGGAAAAAAGAAAGAAGGAAAACTTTCTTCTGATGGACAGAGCTGATTTACTTTTTTTGATAAATGGAAATTCATTAACAGTGCAGCAAATATAGTATTGTTGTTTACATGAATCTAATGCTAATTAATCAAGCCAACCTTTGTAAACTGTAATTAAAGTAGCAAAAATGCCTAAAGACTCCTGAATTACATTTCATATGGACAAGCTAAATAATCATTGTGGGAAAAAAATGGCAATTTCCTAAGAGTGTTAATCATTTGGTCCATGTGATTCATTCTTCTGGTAATTGAATGTAATGATTACAACAGACTTGAGATTGTACTACATTAAGGAAATGAAAGATTGTGTTAAAATTAGGTGTTGATCAGATACTCTTTGTAACTTAAACTAACAAGCAGTGTTACATTGAAAGCAATAAAACCATTTGAACAAAGTCAAGATGATGTTGCTTTGCATAGCATGCAAAATCAAGCAACAGAAATGCTTTCCAGTGAGTTTTTCCTCCTCAGGATCCACAGATTTATCCTAAACCTGACTTAGGATGTGTTATTGGATGCAGATCCTAAGATAAATACTTATAGAAGTTAATTATTAAGTGCTTCATGGAGTGGTGGTGGGGAGTGGGGGACCAGGGATAGGAAGACTGGATCAGGGAAAGGGAGAAGCCAATGATGGGAGTATTCAAGACAGACAGCCCATAGTCAGCTCAGTTCCATCTTTCTGGACCAAGTAGCTCCAGTAGTTGAAGAGCAGTCCTTCAATAAAAATCACAGAGACTGACTGTTAAAGCCCATGGGTGGGGCTGGGGTTTTAGGTGCAGAAATGGCAGCAGTGGGTGTTGTCTTCTATAGTGTTTCTTGATGATTTGCATGATTTGAATACTTCTTATCACATTTGCAAAACTTTAAGTTTCTTGAGCTCAGGATTCACATTTAATATGCCTTTGCATCTTCTCAAGTAATTTGCAAATGGTATGATCTCATGAAGTACACACTGAATTACAAAACATGCAAAAAAAAAAAAAATTCTACTCTACCTGCTCACAATCATTTCTGGAATCTTACCTGCATTTTGGTGCAGGGGTTTTGAGTGAAACATTTCCTTTTATTATTTACTTGTATTTTAATTCACCTGTTGCTATACAGTTGTGGAATGTCTTAAATATTTTCATAAATTTAATCTTGTCTGATTTATGAAAGTTAAAGAAATCTGGATTCCAATATAGAATTTTATTACTGTGAAAAACTGTATTTTGAAAGTTATTCAACTTAAAGCAGATATTCATGCAGAAATCTAAGAAGCACAGAACACCAAAAGACACTCCAATGACTAATAACTGCAACTTTGCTCTCAAATCCCACTCTTGGGCACAGTGCTAGAATTTTTGGAAAGGGCCGGTTGGCTCTGGAAACCACAGAACAACCAGAAGTGAAATGATGCACCATGCTGACTGTGCACTTAATTCCAGTAACAGTGTGCATACCTGGAGAGTATTTTCATTACCTCAACTAAACTCTAAGTTATCTAAGAACAAATGTTCTTATCTTGTTTCTTTAGGATCTTCCCAGTAAGGAATAAAACCTCTGTTTAATGTGTGGGCAAAATGCATTTTGTTTGGATAAGACTGTGATTATAATGCTAAGTCACTGAGAAATTTCTGTGGCCACTGTGCCTGGTGTGTTCTCTTTTGATATGAACAGATACATAAAAGCTCATAGTAAATCAAATAATCCCCTTTTCTACTTTGCCATATGCTTCTATGAGCCTTGAGACTTATAAGGTTATGTGTAAAATATGGGAAAGCTAGGGATTTCTACTCACCTGTGTAAAAGTTCAGAAGTATGTCTCCAAACACAATTTTAATTTATTACACACAGACACAAACTCATACACACAAGATATGTAATGTGTATATAAACCTATCAAACAAATTACAAAACAAAAATTGCAAATTGGGGAAGCTACTTCCATACTTCTTTCCAGCACCATTACACTGCCTTAAGTAATTATTACCTTGTATCTGCTCCTTGACTTCCACAGTGTCTCAGTGGTAAAGAGTCCACCTGCAATGCAGAACCCACAGGAGATGTAAGTTTGATCCCTGGGTCAGAAAGATCCCTTGGAGGAGGGCATGGCAACCCACTCTCAATATTCTTGCCTGGAGAATCCCATGGACAGAAGAGTCTGGAGGGCTATAGTCTATAGGCTTACAAAGAGTCAGACATGACTGAAGCAACTAAGCTCTTGAGCTCACATCTTCTAGTCATCACTCACATACATTTTAAATATTGAGTTTACCTTACTTTATTGATTTAGTCCTAAATAACACACAGTTCGGAGAAGGCAATGGCACCCCATTCCAGTACTCTTGCCTGGAAAATCCCATGGACGGAAGAGCCTGGTAGGCTCCAGTCCATGGGGTCGCTTAGAGTCAGACACGACTGAGAGACTTCACTTTCACTTTTCACTTTCATGCATTGGAGAAGGAAATGGCAATCCACTCCAGTGTTCTTGCCTGGAGAATCTCAGGGTCGGGAGAGCCTGGTGGGCTGCTGTCTATGGGGTCACACAGAGTCGGACACGACTGAAGCGACTTAGCAGCAATAGCAGCAACACACAGTTAAACTTTCATTGATTTTGAGTTTTATAGGCATGATATCACACTGAAATTCTTCTAAGATTACTTTTATTAATGTACTTCATTATATATTCATTTGTTTATTAAATTCAATAATGTATTTAAAATTCAAGTATACCTTTTCTTATGGAGGTGTTTCTTTTATTTTCATTGCCATATACTAAGTTACTAAGTTATTAGGATACTTCCTGTATTTTTCTTTTTTTATATAAATGAACATTGCTGAATATGTTTCCTGGTACAAGTATGAGTTATTCAATAATTTATATAACTTAACCCTAAATGTATTAGTATAAATTTATAATCTAGACATGTAGATTTATTATGCAGATAATAAATATATATGCATGGCTACTGGAGTGGGTTGCCAATTGCCTTCTCTGATATTAATATATAGCAACAGTAAATAGATTGACATTAAATATAAACATTTTTAAGATAAATTTATTTTAATTGGAGGTTAATTACTCTACAATATTCTATTGGTTTTGCCATACATCAATATGAATCCACCACAGGTATGCATGTGTTCCCCATCCTCCCTCCTCCCTCCCCGTACCATCCCTCTGGGTTGTCCCAGTGCACCAGACCCAAGCATCCAGTATCATGCATTGAACGTGGACTGGCGATTCATTTCATATATGATATTATACATGTTTCAATGCCATTCTCCCAAATAATCCCACCCTCTCCCTCTCCCACACAGTACAAAAGACTGATCTATACATCTGTGTCTCTTTTGCTGTCTCACATACAGGGTTATCGTTACCATCTTTCTAAATCCCATATAAATGTGTTAGTATACTGCATTGGTGTTTTTCTTTCTGGATTTTTTTCTTTCTGTATAATCGGCTCCAGTTTCATCCACCTCATTAGAACTGATTCAAATATATTCTTTTTAATGGCTGAGTAGCACTCCATTATGTATATGTACCACAGCTTTCTTATTCATTTGTCTGCTGATGGACATCTAGGTTGCTTCCATGTCCTGGCTATTATAAACAGTGCTGTGATGAACAGTGGGGTACACGTGTCTCTTTAAATTCTGGTTTCCTCGGTGTGTGTGCCCAGCAGTGGGATTGCTGGGTCATAAGGCAGTTCTGTTTCCAGTTTTTTTAAGGAATCTCCACACTGTTCTCCATAGTGGCTATACTAGTTTCATTCCCACCAACAGTGTAAGAGGGTTCCCTTTTCTCCACACCCTCTCCCAGCATTTATTGCTTGTAGACTTTTGGATCGCAGCCATTATCACTGGCGTGAGATGGTACGTCATTGTGGTTTTGATTTGCATTTCTCTGATAATGAGTGATGTTGAGCATTTTTTCATATGTTTGTTAGCCATCTGTAAGTCTTATTTGGAGAAATGTCTTTTTAATTCTTTGGCCCATTTTTTGATTGGGTCATTTATTTTGCTGGACTTGAGCTGCATAAGTTGCTTGTATATTTTTGAGATTAGTCGTTTGTCAGTTGCTTCATTTGCTATTGTTTTCTCCCATTCCGAAGGCTGTCTTTTCACCTTGCTTATAGTTTCCTTCGTTGTGCAAAAGCTTTTATGATAAATTAGGTCCCATTTGTTTATTTTTGCTTTTATTTCCAATATTCTGGGAGGTGGGTCATAGAGGATCCTGCTGTGATTTATGTCAGAGAGTGTTTTGCCTATGTTCTCCTCTAGGAGTTTTATAGTTTCTGGTCTTATGTTTAGATCTTTAACACATTTTGAGTTTATTTTTGTGTATGGTGTTAGAAAGTGTTCTAGTTTCATTCTTTTACAAGTGGTTGACCAGTTTTCCCAGCACCACTTGCTAAAGAGATTGTCTTTAATCCATTGTATATTCTTGCCTCCTTTGTTGAAGATAAGGTGTCCATAGGTCCATGGATTTATTTCTGGACTTTCTATGTTGTTCCATTGATCTATATTTCTGTCTTTGTGCCAGTACCATACTGTCTTGATGACTGTGGCTTTGTAGAAGAGCCTGAAGTCAGGCAGGTTGATTCCTCCAGTTCCATTCTTCTTTCTCAAGATTGCTTTGCTTATTCGAGTTTTTTTGTATTTCCTTACAAATTGTGAAATTATTTGTTCTAGCTCTATGGAAAATACCGTTGGTAGCTTGATAGGGCTTGCATTGAATCTATAGATTGCTTTGGATAGTATACTCATTTTCACTATATTGATTCTTCCGATCCATGAACATGGTATATTTCTCCATCTATTCGTGTTGTCTTGGATTTCTTTCCCCAGTGTTTTATACTTTTCTATATATAGGTCTTTAGTTTCTTCAGGTAGATAAATTCTTAAGTATTTTATTCTTTTCATTACAATGGTGAATGGAGTTGTTTCCTTAATTTCTGTTTCTATTTTCTCATTATTAGTGTATAGGAATGCAAGGGATTTCTGTGTGTTGATTTTATATCCTGCAACTTTACTATATTCATTGATTAGCTCTAGTAATTTTCTGGTGGAGTCTGTAGGGTTTTCTACACAGAGGATTATGTCATCTGCAAACAGTGAGAGTTTTACTTCTTCTTTTCCAATTTAGACTCCTTTTATTTCTTTTTCTGCTCTGACTGCTGTGGCCAAAACTTCCAAAACTGTGTTGAATAATAGTGGTGATAATGGGCACCCTTGTCTTGTTCCTGACTTTAGGGGAAATGCTTTAAATTTTTCACCATTGAGAATAATGTTTGCTGTGGGTTTGTTATATATAGCTTTTATTATGTTGAGGTATGTTCCTTCTATTCCTGCTTTCTGGAGAGTTTTTATCATAAATGGATGTTGAATTTTGTTAAAGGCTTTCTCTGCATCTATTGAGATAATCATGTCTTTTAATTTCCAATTTGTTAATGTCATGAATTACATTGATTGATTTGTGGATATTGAAGAATCCTTGCATCCCTGGGATAAAGCCCACTTGGTCATGATGTATGATCTTTTTAATGTGTTGTCAGATTCTAATTGCTAGAATTTTGTTAAGGATTTTTGCATCTATGTGATATTGGCCTGTAGTTTTCTTTTATGGTGGCATCTTTGTCAGGTTTTGGTATTAGGGTGATGGTGGCCTCATAGAATGAGTTTGGAAGTTTACCTTCCTCTGCAATTTTCTGGAAGAGTTTGAGTAGGATAGGTGTTAGCTCTTCTCAAAATTTTTGGTAGAATTCAGCTGTGAAGCGATTTGGGCCTGGGCTTTTGTTTGCTGGAAGATTTCTGATTACAGTTTCAATTTCTGTGCTTGTGATGGGTCTGTTAAGATTTTCTATTTCTTCCTGTTTCAGTTTTGGAAAGTTGTACTTTTCTAAGAATTTGTCAATTTTTTCCACGTTACCCATTTTATTGTCATATAATTGCTGATAGTAGTCTCTTATGATCCTCTCTATGGAGAAGCTCTAAACAGTCAACAAAAACAAGATCAGGAGCTCACTGTGGCTCAGATCATGAACTCCTTATTACCAAATTCAGACTCAAATTGAAGAAAGTAGGGAAAACCGCTAGACCATTCAGGTATGACCTAAATCAAATCCCTTATGATTATACAGTGGAAGTGGGAAATAGATTTAAGGGACTAGATCTGATAGATAGAGTGCCTGATGAACTATGGATGGAGGTTTATGACATTGTACAAGACAGGGATCAAGACCATCCCCATGGAAAAGAAATGCAAAAAAGCAAAATGGCTCTCTGAGGAGGCCTTACAAATAGCTGTGAAAGGAAGAGTGGTGGAAAGCAAAAGAGAAAAGGAAAGATATAAGCATCTGAATGCAGAGTTTCAAAGAATAGCAAGAAGAGATAAGAAAGCCTTCTTCAGTGATCAATGCAAAGAAATAGAGGAAAAGAACAGAATGGGAAAGACTAGAGATCTCTTCAAGAAAATTAGAGATATCAAGGGAATATTTCATGCAAAGATGGGCTCGATAAAGGACAGAAATGGTATGGCCCTAAAAGAAGCAGAAGATATTAAGAAGAGGTGGCAAGAATACACAGAAGAACTGTGCAAAAAAGATCTTCACAATCAAGATAATCACGATGGTATGATCACTCACTTAGAGCCAGACATCCTGCAATGTGAAGTTAAGTGGGCCTTAGAAAGCATCACTATGAACAGAGCTAGTGACGATGATGGAATTCCAGTTGAGCTATTTCAAATCCTGAAAGATGATGCTGTGAAAGTGCTGTACTCAATATGCCAGCAAATGTGGAAAACTCAGCAGTGGCCAGAGGACTGGAAAAGGTCAGTTTCATTCCAATCCCAAAGAAAGGCAATGCAAAAGAATGCTCAAACTACAGCACAATTGCACTCATCTCACATGCCAGTAAAGTAATGCTCAAAATTCTCTAAGCCAGGCTTCAGCAATACATGAACCATGAACTTCTAGATGTTCAAGCTGGTTTAAGAAAAGGCAGATGAACCAAAGATCAAATTGTCAACATCTGCTGGATTATCAAAAAAGCAAGAGAGTTCCAGAAAAACATCTATTTCTGCTTTATTGACTATGCCAAAGCCTTTGACTGCGTGGATCACAATAAACTGTGAAAAATTCTGAAAGAGATGGGAATACCAGACCACCTGACCTGCTCTTTGAGAAACCTGTATGCAGGTCAGGAAGCAGCAGTTAGAACTGGACGTGGAACAACAGACTGGTTCCAAACTGGAAAAGGTGTACGCCAAGGTTGTATATTGTCACCCTGCTCATTTAATGTCTATGCAGAGTACATCATGAGAAGCTCTGGGCTGGAAGAAGCACAAGCTGGAATCCAGATTGCTGGGAGAAATATCAATAACCTCAGATATACAGATGACACCACCCTTGTGGCAGAAAGTGAAGAGGAAGTAAACAGTCTCTTGATGAAAATGAAATTGGAGAGTGAAAAAGTTGGCTTAAAGCTCAACATTCAGAAAACAAAGATCATGGCATCCGGTCCCGTCACTTCGTGGGAAATAGATGGGGAAACAGTGGAAATAGTATCAGGTTTTATTTTTTTGGCCTCCGAAGTCACTGCGGATGGTGATTGCAGCCGTGAAATTAAAAGACACTTACTCCTTGGATGAAACGTTATGACCAACCTAGATAGCATATTGAAAAGAGGAGACATTTCTTTGACAGCAAAGGTCCATCTAGTCAAGGCTATGGTTTGTCCAGTGGTCATGTATGGATGTGAGATTTGGACTGTGAAGAAAGCTGAGCACCGAAGAATTGATCCTTTTGAACTGTGGTGTTGGAGAAGACTCTTGAGAGTCCCTTGGACTTCAAGGAGATCCAACCAGTCCATTCTGAAGGAGATCAGCCCTGGGATTTCTTTGGAGGGAATAATGCTAAGGCTGAAACTCCAGTACTTTGGCCACCTCATGCGAGGAGTTGACTCACTGGAAAAGACTCTGATGCTGGGAGGGATTGGGGGCAGGAGGAGAAGGGGACAACAGAGGATGAGATGGCTGGATTGCATCAGTGACTCAATGGATGTGAGTCTGAGTGAACTCCGGGAGTTAGTGATAGACAGGGAGGCCTGGTGTGCTGCGATTCATGGGATCACGAAGAATTGGACATAACTGAGCGACTAAACTGAACTGATGATCATTTGTATTTTTGTGTTGTCTCTTGTGATCTCTCCATTTTCATTTCTAATTTTATTGAATCAATTTTTCTCCCTTTGTTTCCTGATGAGTCTTGATAATGTTTGTCAATTTTATTTATCCTTTCAAAGAACCAGCTTTTGGCTTTGTTGATTTTTGCTATGGTCTATTTTGTTTCTTTTGCATTTATTTCTGCCTTAATTTTTAAGATTTCTTTCATTCTACTAACCCTGGGCTTCTTCATTTCTTCCTTTTCTAGTTGCTTTCAGTGTAGAAATAGGTTATTTATTTGACTGTTTTCTTGTTTTTTGAGGCATGCCTGTATTGCTATGAACATTCCCATCAGCACTGCTTTTATAGTGTCCCACAGGTTTTGGGTTGTTGTGTTTTCATTTTCATTTGATCCTATGCACATTTTGAAATCTTTTTTGATTTCTTCTGTGATTTGTTGGTTATTCAGCAGTGTGTTGTTCAGCCTCGATATGTTGGAATTTTTAATAGTTTTTCTCCTGTAATTGAGATCTAATCTTAATGCATTTTGGTCAGAAAAGATGCTTGGAATGATTTCAATTTTTTTGAATTTAACAAGGCTATATTTATGGTCCAGAATGTGATCTATCCTGGAGAAGGTTCCGTGTGTGCTTGAGAAAAAGATGAAATTCATTGTTTTGGGGTGAAATATCCTATAGATATCAATTAGGTCTAATTGGTCTATTGCATCATTTAAAGTTTGTGTTTCCTTGTTAATTTTCTGTTTAGTTGATCTATCCATAGATGTGAGTGGGGTATTAAAGTCCCCTACTATTATTGTGTTATTGTTAATTTCCCCTTGCTAGCATTTGTCTTACATATTGTGGTGCTCCTATTTTGGGTGCATATATATTTATAATTGTTGTATCTTCTTCTTGGATTTATCCTTTGATCATTATGTAGTGTCCTTCTTTGTCTCTTTCCACAGCCTTTGTCTTAAAATATTTTATATGATATGTGTATTGCTTCTCCTGCCTTCTTTTGGTCTCTATTTGCATGGAATATCTTTTTCCAGCCCTTCACTTTCAGTCTGTATGTGTCCCCTGTTTTGAGGTGGGTCTCTTGTAGACAACATACTTAGGAGTCTTGACTTTGTAGCCATTCAGCCAGTCTTTGTCTTTTGGTTGGGGCATTCAACCCATTTACATTTAAGGTAATTATTGATAAGTATGATCCCATTGCCATTTACTTTATTGTTTTGGGTTTGAGTTTATATACCCTTTTTGTGTTTCCTGTCTAGGGAAGATCCTTTAGCATTTATTGGAGAGCTGGTTTGGTGGTGCTGAATTCTCTCAGTTTTTGCTTGTCTATAAAGCTTTTGATTTCTCCTTCATATTTGAATGAGATCCTCGCTGGGTACAGTAATCTGGGCTGTGGGTTATTTTCTTTCATCACTTTAAGTATGTCTTGCCATTCCCTTCTGGCCTGAAGAGTGTCTATTGAAAGATCAGCTGTTATCCTTATTTGATCTTTGTTAATTTGATTAATATGTGTTTTGTCATGTTTCACCTTGGGTTTTTCCTGCTTGGGAGTCTCTAGGTTCCTTGGACTTCGGTGATTATTTCCCTCCACATTTTAGGGAAGTTTTCAACTATTATCTCCTCAGTTACTTTCTCTTGGTCTTTCTTTTTGTCTTCTTCTTCTGGGCCTCCTATGACTCGAATGTTGGAGTGTTTAACACTGTCCTGGAGGTCTCTGAGATTTTCCTCATTTCTTTTAATTCGTTTTTCTTTTTTACTCTCTGATTCATTTATTTCTACCATTCTATCCTCTAATTCACTAATCCTATCTTCTGCCTCTGTTATTCTACTATTTGTTGCCTCCAAGGTGTTTTTGATCTCATTTATTGCATTATTCATTATATATTGACTCTTTTTTATTTATTCTTAGTCCTTGTTAAACCTTTCTTGCATCTTCTCAATCCTCGTCTCCAGGCTATTTATCTGTGATTCCATTTTGATTTCAAGATTTTGGATCATTTTCACTATCATTATCCGGAATTCTTTCTCAGGTAGATTCCCTATCTCTTCCTCTTTTGTTTGGTTTGGTGAGCATTTATCCTGTTCCTTTACCTGCTGGGTATTCCTCTGTCTCTTCCTCTTGTTTATACTGCTGAGTTTGGGGTGGCCTTTCTGTATTCTGGCAGTTTGTAGAGTTATTTTATTGTGGAATTTGCTCGTTGTGGGTGGGGTTGTACTGGTGGCTTGTGAAGGTTTCTTGTTTAGGGAAGCTTGTGTTGGGGTTCCGGTGGGTATAGCTGGATTTCTTCTCTCTGGAGTGCAATGAAGTGTCCAGTAATGAGTTATGAGATGTCAATGGTTTTGGAGTAACTTTGGGCAGCCTGTATATTGTAGGTCAGGGCTGTGTTCCTGTGTTGCTGGGGAATTTGCATGGTATGTCTTGCTCTGGAACTTGTTGGCCCTTGGGTGGTGCTTGGTTTCAGTGTAGATATGGAGGCATTTGATGAGCTCCTGTCAATTAATGTTCCCTGGAGTCAGGAGTTCTCTGGTGTTCTCAGGGTTTGGACTTAAGCCTCCTGCTTCTGGTTTTCAGTTTTATTTTTACAGTAGTCTCAAGACTTCTCCTTCTATACAGCACTGTTAATGAAACATCTAGGTTAAAGATGAAAAGTTTCTCCACAGTGAGGGACACCCAGAGAGATTCACAGAGTTACATGGAGAAGAGAAGAGGGAGGAGGGAGTTAGAGGTGACCTGCATGCGATGAGGTTGAATCAAAAGAGGAGAGAGAAAGCTAGCCAGTAATCGCTTCCTTTGTGCACTGCACAACTGGACCGCTCAGAGATGTTAGTGGAGTTATACAGAGAAGAGAAGAGGGAGGAAGGAGACAGAGGTGGCCAGGGGGATAAAAGGGGGGGAATCAAAAGGAGAGAGACAGATCCAGCCAGTAATCAATTCCCTAAGTGTTCTCCACCGTCTGGAACACACAGAGATTCACAGAGTTGGGTAGAGAAGAGAGGGGGTAGGGAGGAGACACAGGCGACATCTGGTGGATAAAAAGGAGAGTCCAAAGGGAGAGAGAGCAGTCAAGCCAGTAATCTCGCTCCCAAATAAAATGGGTACTGAAGATTGGGTTCTTAAAGGTACAAAATTGATAACAAATACCTAAGAGCAAAGATTAAAAATCTAGAGTAGAGTTTGGAATTTCAAAAATACAATATTAAAAAAAGAAGAAAAAAAAAGCAAGAAAAAAAGACAAAGTTACAAAAATTATAAAATATATATATATATATGAAGTTTGCTTTAAAAAATAGGGTCTTTTTTTTTGCAAAGTAATTGTAGGTTATAAAAGTGAAAATTAAAGGAGTAATAGAGGGCTTTAAAATTTAAAAAAATTAAAAAAAAAATGATCATAAAAATAGTAAAAATATACCTGGGTCTTTCTCTAGGGTTGTTGTGGGTATTATGGGGTCAGTTCATTTTCGGATAGTTCCTTGTCCAGCTTATATTTCTCAAGATCTGTAGGCCCCTTCCTATGTAGTTGGTACTAACGACAGGGTTTTAATCTATTGCACCTGTCACTTCCAAGGCGGTTCCCTCTGTTTTAGCTTCTTCTGTTTGCTGGTCTCTTCAGTGTCTGATTTCTGCCCTGATACAAAGGAGGCGGTGGTGGACACTTTTTTTAGGCTCACTTGTTCAATTGTGCTGTGGAGATGGAGGGATGCTGCAAACAAATAACACTGGGGTGTGCTTGCAGTGCCTCAGCCACACTGGGCCTGCCCCTGCTCACGGTGTGTGTGCCCTCCCTGCCCACACTGCTCAGGCTCTAGCTTGCTCTGCCAGGAACCATCTGAGGCCGGCCCTGGGCTGCATGCTCCTCCCAGATCTAACCCGCTCAGGTTCAGGCACTTGGGTAGTCCTCAGAGGTGCAGACTCGTTTGGGCCTGTGTTTTGTGCCCTTCCCAGGTTCGAGCAGCTCAGGTGATGAGGTGTTTGATGAGTGCAATCGCTGTGACTTATCGCCTCCCCCGACTCTGCCGCTCGGTTTTCTGGGTGTGCAACCAGAACACATTTTCAGGTGGATGTTGACTGTCCAGAACCCCAAGAAGTCTTAGTTAGCAAAGACGCCTGCTTGTAGTTTGGTAGATAATGTCTCTCTGGGGCTGTGATTGCCCCCTTCTGGCTCTGGCTGCCTGTCACCAGAGGGGGAAGGTCTGCAGTCAGCTAGTTCTGTTCAGTCCTTTGTTCTGTGTGTGGGCCTGGCAGTGTCTTATGGCTTTTCGCGTGGTAGCTATCCCACAGTGTGGTTTGCTAGCTCAAGTTAGTTTGCTCAGATTGCCCTCGGGGCATTGAGGCCAGATCCTTACTCTAAGCAATGCAGCCCGCGCCTCCCTCCCCATCACCCGCTTGCTAGTGGCAGGTGCAGGAGTCTGCGCTGCTTCTCTGCTGGTGGAGTTACCATTGGGCTCATAATCTGTGGGTTTTAATTATTTATTTATTTTTCCTCCCTGTTATGTTGCCTTCTTGGTTCCAAGGCTCGCCACAGATTCGACAGTGAGAGTGTTTCCTGGTGTTTGGAAACTTCTCTCTTTTTAAGACTCCCTTCCTGGGATGGAGCCATCCCTACCTCTTTTGTCACTTTTTTGTCTTTTATATTTTTTCCTTCCTCCTTTCGAAGACAATGGGCTGCTTTTCTGGGTGCCTGACGTCCCCTGCCAGCATTCAGAAGTTGTTTTGTGGAATTTACTCAGCGTTTAAATGATTTTTTGATGAATTTGTGGGGGAGAAAGTGGTCTCCCCGTCCTATTCTTCCACCATCTTAGGACCACCCCCCAAATATAACCATTTTGTAGTTTTATTTAGCATTCAGCTTGCTGTAATGTTCGATAGCTATTTGTATACTTTATTTTATTTAGGTAAATCTTCTTTTTGATTTTTGGGTTTTTAAAAATATCTTCCTGATTCTAATCATTTTTTATCTGTTTTATTTTCAGAGTATTTGGCACTCCCTTGACTGTTTTAATTGCTGAAGAGTAATTCTTTTTTTTTTTTTTTTACATTAAAAAAATTATTTTTACTTTATTTTACTTTACAATACTGTATTGGTTTTGCCATACATTGACACGAATCCACCACGGGTGTACATGCAATCTCAAACATGAACCCCCCTCCCACCTCCCTTCCCACAACATCCCTCTGGGACATCCCTGTGCACCAGCCCCAAGCATGCTATATCCTGCATCGGACATGGACTGGTGATTCGATTCTTACATGATAGTATACATGTTTCAATGCCATTCTATCAAATCATCTCACCCTCTCCCTCTCCCTCTGAGTCCAAAAGTCCACTATACACATCTGTGTCTTTTTTGCTGTCTTGCATACAGGGTCATCACTGCCATCTTTCTAAATTCCATATATAGGCGTTAGTATACTGTATTGGTGTTTTTGTTTCTGGCTTACTTCACTCTGTATAGTCGTCTCCAGTTTCATCCATCTCATCAGAACTGATTCAAATGTATTCTTTTTAATGGCTGAGTAATGCTCCATTGTGTATATGTACCACAGCTTTCTTATCCATTCATCTGCTGATGGACATCTACGTTGTTTCCATGTCCTGGCTATTGTAAATAGTGCTGCGATGAACATTGGGGTACATGTATCTCTTTCAATTCTGGTTTCCTCGGTGTGTATGCCCAGCAGTGGGATTGCTGGGTCATATGGCAGTTCTATTTGCAATTTTTTAAGGAATCTCCACACTGTTTTCCATGGTGGTTGTACTAGTCTGCATTCCCACCAACAGGGCAGGAGGGTTCCGTTTTCTCCACACCCTCTCCAGCATTTATTGCTTGCAGATTTTTGGATCGCAGACATTCTGACTGGTGTGAAGTGGTACCTCATTGTGGTCTTGATTTGCATTATTGTAATAATGAGTGATGTTTAGCATCCTTACATGTGTTTGTTAGCCATCTGTATGTCTTCTTTGGAGAAATGTCTATTTAGTTCCTTGGCCCATTTTTTGATTGGGTCATTTATTTTTCTGGAATTGAGTTGCATAAGTTGCTTGTATATTTTTGAGATTAGTTGTTTGTCAGTTGCTTCATTTGCCATTATTTTCTCCCATTCAGAAGGGGGTCTTTTCACCTTGCTTATAGTTTCCTTTCTTGTGCAGAAGCTTTTAATTTTAATTAGATACCACTTGTTTATTTTTGCTTTTATTCCAGAATTCTGGGAGGTGGGTCATAGAGAATCCTGCTGTGATTTATGTCAGAGAGTGTTTTGCCTATGTTCTTCTCTAGGAGTTTTATAGTTTCTGGTCTTGCATTTAGATCTTTAATCCATTTTGAGTTTATTTTCCTGTGTGGTGTTAGAAAGTGATCTAGTTTCATTCTTTTACAAGTGGTTGACCAGTTTTCCCAGCACCACTTGTTAAAGAGATTGTCTTTAGTCCATTGTATATTCTTGCCTCCTTTGTCAAAGATAAGGTGTCTATAGGTGTGTGGATTTATCTCTGAGCTTTCTATTTTGTTCCATTGATCTATATTTCTGTTTGTGCCAGTACCATACTGTCCTGATGAGTGTGGCTTTGTAGTAGAGCCTGAAGTCAGGCAAGTTGATTCCTCCAGTTCCATTCTACTTTCTCAAGATTGCTTTGGCTATTCGAGGTTTTTTGTATTTCCATACAAATCTTGAAATTATTTGTTCTAGTTCTGTGAAAAATATCGCTGGAAGCTTGATAGGGATTGCATTGAATCTGTAGATTGATTTGGGTAGTATACTCATTTTCAGTATATTGATTCTTCCGATCCATGAACATGGTATATTTCTTGATCTATTAGTGTCCTCTTTGATTTCTTTCACCAGTGTTTTATAGTTTTCTATATATAGGTCTTTAGTTTCTTTAGGTAGATATATTCCTAAGTATTTTATTCTTTTTGTTTCAGTGGTGAATGGAATTGTTTCCTTAATTTCATATTCTACTTTCTCATTATTAGTGTATAGGAATGCAAAGGATTTCTGAGTGTTGATTTTATATCCTGCAACTTTACTATATTCATTGATTAGCTCTAGTAATTTTTCTGGTGGAGTCTTTAGGGTTTTCTATGTAGAGGATCATGTCATCTGCAAACAGTGAGAGTTTTACTTCTTCTTTTCCAATTTGGATTCCATTTATTTCTTTTTCTGCTCTGATTGCTATGGCCAAAACTTCCAGAACTATGTTGAATAGCAGCGGTGAAAGTGGGCACCCTTGTCTTGTTCCTGACTTTAGGGAAAATGCTTTCAATTTTTCACCATTGAGGATGTTTGCTGTGGGTTTGTCATATATAGCTTTTATTAAGTTGAGGTATGTTCCCTCTATTCCTGCTTTCTGGAGAGTTTTTATCATAAATGGATGTTGAATTTTGTCAAAGGCCTTCTCTGCATCTATTGAGATAATCATATGGCTTTTATTTTTCAATTTGTTAATGTGTTGTATTACATTGATTGATTTGTGGATATTGAAGAATCCTTGCATCCCTGGGATAAAGCCCAGTTGGTCATGGTGTATGACCTTTATAATGTGTTGTTGGATTCTGATTACTAGAGTTTTGTTGAGGATTTTTGCATCTATGTTCATCAGTGATATTGGCCTGTAGTTTTCTTCTTTTGTAGTATCTTTGTCAGGTTTTGATATTAGGGTGATGGTGGCCTCATAAAATGAGTTTGGAAGTTTACCTTCCTCTGCAATTTGGTAGAAGAGTTTGAGGAGGATAGGTGTTAGCTCTTCTCGAAATTTTTGGTAGAATTCAGCTGTGAAGCCATCTGGACCTGGGCTTTTATTTGCTGGAAGACTTCTGATTACAGTTTCAATTTCCGTGCTTGTGATGGGTCTGTTAAGATTTTCTATTTCTTCCTGTTTCAGTTTTGGAAAGTTGTACTTTTCTAATAATTTGCAATTTCTTCCACGTTGTCCATTTTATTGGCATATAATTGTTGATAGTAGTCTCTTATGATCCTTTGTATTTCTGTGTTGTCTGTTGTGCTCTTTCCATTTTCATTTCTAATTTTATTGATTTGATTTTTCTCTCTTTGCTTCTTGATGAGTCTGGCTAATGGTCTGTCAATTTTATTTATCCTTTCAAAGAACCAGCTTTTGGCTTTGTTGATTTTTGCTATGGTCTCTTTTGTTTCTTTTGCATTTATTTCTGCCCTAATTTTTAAGATTTCTTTCCTTCTACTAACTCTGGGGTTCTCCAATTCTTCCTTTTCTAGTTGCTTTAGGTGTAGAGTTAGGTTATTTATTTGACTTTTTTCTTGTTTCTTGAGGTATGCCTGTATTGCTATGAACTTTCCTCTTAGCACTGCTTTTATAGTGTCCCACAGGTTTTGGGTTGTTGTGTTTTCATTTTCATTAGTTTCTATGCATATTTTGATTTCTTTTTTGATTTCTTCTGTGATTTGTTGGTTATTCAGAAGTGTGTTGTTCAGCCTCCATATGTTGGAATTTTTAATAGTTTTCCTCCTGTAATTGACATCTAATCTTAATGCATTACAGTCAGAAAAGATGGTTGGAATGATTTCGATTTTTTTAAATTAATCAAGGTTAGATTTATGGCCCAGGATGTGATCTATCCTGGAGAAGGTTCCATGAGTGAGCACTTGAGAAAAAGGTGAAATTCATTGTTTTGGGGTGAAATGTCCTATAGATACAAATTAGGTCTAACTGGTCTAATGTATCATTTAAAGTTTGTGTTTCTTTGTTAATTTTCTGTTTAGTTGATCTGTCCATAGGTGTGAGTGGGGCATTAAAGTCTCCCACTATTATTGCGTTATTGTTAATTTCCCCTTTCATACTCGTTAGCATTTGTCTTACATATTGCAGTGCTCCTATATTGGGTGCATATATATTTATAATTGTTATAGCTTCTCCTTGGATTGATCCTTTGATCATTATTTAGTGGCCTTCTTTATCTCTTTTCACAGCCTTTGTTTTAAAGTCTATTTTATCGGATATGAGTATTGTCACTCCTGCTTTCTTTTGGTCTCTATTTGCACAGAATATCTTTTTCCAGCCCTTCACTTTCAGTCCGTATTTGTCCCTTGTTTTGAGGTGGGTCTCTTATAAGCAGCATATAGAGGGGTCTTGTTTTTGTATCCATTCGGCCAATCTTTGTCTTTTGGTTGGGGCATTCAACCCATTTACGTTTAAGGTAATTATTGATAAGTATGATCCTGTTACCATTTACTTTATTGTTTTGGGTTCGGGTTTATACACCCTTTTTGTGTTTCCTGTCTAGAGATTATCTTTTAGAATTTGTTGGAGAGCTGGTTTGGTGGTGCTGAATTCTCTCAGCTTTTGCTTCTCTGTAAAGCTTTTGATTTCTCCTTCATATTTGAATGAGCTCCTTGCTGGGTACAGTAATCTGGGTTGTAGGTTATTTTTTTTCATCACTTTAAGTAAGTCTTGCCATTCCCTCCTGGCCTGAAGAGTTTCTATTGAAAGATCAGCTGTTATCCTTATGGGAATCCCCTTGTGTGTTATTTGTTGTTTTCCCCTTGCTGCTTTTAATATTTGTTCTTTGTGTTTAATCTTTGTTAATTTGATTAATATGTGTCTTGTGGTGTTTCGCCTTGGGTTTATCCTGTTTGGAACTCTCTGTGTTTCTTGAACTTCGGTGATTATTTCCTTCCCCATTTTAGGGAAGTTTTCCTCTATTATCTCCTCAAGGATTCTGTCATGGTCTTTCTTTTTGTCTTATTCTTCTGGAACTCCTATAATTCGAACGTTGGAGCGTTTCATGTTGTCCTGGAGGTCTCTGAGATTGTCCTCATTTCTTTTAATTCGTTTTTCCTTTTTCCTCTCTGATTCATTTATTTCTACCATTCTGTCTTCTATTTCACTAATCCTATCTTCTGCCTCCATCATTCTACTATTTGTTGCCTCCAGAGTGTTTCTGATCTCATTTATTGCATTATTCATTATATTTTGACTCTTTTTTATTTCTTCTAGGTCCTTGTTAAACCTTTCTTGCAACTTCTCAATCCTTGTCTCTAGGCTATTTATCTGTGATTCCATTTTGATTTCAAGATTTTGTATCATTTTCACTAACATTATCCGGAATTCTTTCTCAGGTAGATTCCCTATCTCTTCCTCTTTTGTTTGGTTTGGTGGGCATTTCTCCTGTTCCTTAACCTGCTGAGTATTCCTCTGTCTCTTCATCTTGGTTATATTGCTGCGTTTGGGGTGGCCTTTTAATATTCTGGTAATTTGTGGAGTTCTCTTTATTATGGAGCATCCTCACTGTGGGTGGGGTTCTATCAGTGGCTTGTCAAGTTTTCCTGGTTAGGGAGGTTTGTGTTGGAGTTCTGGTGGGTGGAGCTGGGTCTCTTCTCTCTGGAGTGCAGTGGAGTGACCATTAATGGGTTATGAGATGTCAAAGGTTTTGGAGTAGCTTTGAGCTGCCTGTATATTGAAGCTCAGGGGTATGTTCCTGTGTTGCTGGAGAATTTGTGTGGTATGTCTTGCTCTGGAACTTGTTGGCCCTTGGGTGGAGCTTGGTTTCAGTGTAGATATGGAGGCTTTTGATGAGCTCCTAATGCTTAATGTTCCCTGGAGTCAGGAGTTCTCTGATGTTCTCAAGATTTGGACTTAAGCCTCCTGCTTCTTGTTTCAGTTTTATTTTTACAGTAGCCTCTAGATTTCTCCATTTATACAGCACCGATGATAAAGCATCTAGGTTAAAGATGAAAAGTTTCTCCACATTGAGGGACACCCAGGGAGGTTCACTGAGTTACATGGAGAAGAGAAGATGGAGGGGGTAGTTAGAGGTGACTGGAATGAGATGCAGTGAGATCAAAACAGGAGAGAGCAAGCAAGCCAGTAGTCACTTCCTTATGTGCGCTCCATAGTCTGGAATGCTCAGAGGTATTTACAGAGTCATACAGGGAAGAGGAGAGGGAGGAAGTAGACGGAGGTGGCCAGGAGTATAAGAGAGAGGAATGAAAAGGAGAGAGACAAATCCTGCTGGTAACCAGTTCCTTAGGTGTTCTCCACCGTCTGGAACACACAGAGATTCACAGAGTTGGATAGAGAGGAGATGGGGGAGGAAAGAGACAGAGGCCACCTGGTGGAGAAAAAGGAGAGTCCAAAGGAGGAGAGAGTGGTCAAGCCAGTTATCTCGCTCTCAGGTAAAATTGGGTAGTGAAGTTTGGGTTTTTAAATGTACAAAATTAACAACAAAAACCAAAAAGCGAAGATTAAAAATCTAGAGTAGAGGTTGGATTTTCAAAAATACAATATTAAAGAAAAGAAGCAGAAGGAAAAAAAAAAGAAAATAAAAAGAAATAAAAAAGCCACAAGAATTATTAAAAAAACTCCAACAACAACCACATAAAGACTATATATGGTGTTTGCCTTAAAAAACTAGTCTTTTTTTTTTTTTGAAAAGTAATAGTAGGTTATAGAAATAAAAATTAGAGGAGAAATAGAAGACATAACAATTTAAAAAAAAGTTTGGAAAAAAAAAAGCAAGAAAAAAAAGAGGGGAAAAAAAAAGGAATGATTGTAAAAAGAGTAAAGATATATCTGGCCCTTTTATGATGTTGTGGGCAGTGTGGGGTCACTTCCAATAGGTTCCCTCTGTTTAACTTCTTCTGTTTGCTGGTTTTTTAGGCTCACTAGTTCAGTTGCGCTGTGGGGAGGGGGGGGGGGTGCTGCAAACAAATAGCATTGTCGTGTGCACACAGTGTCTCAGCCCCGCTGGACCTGTCCCTTCTCGTGGCGCACAAACCGCTTCGGTTCTACGATGCTCAGCCGGGAACCGTCTGAGGCTGGCCCTAGGCTGCGTGCACCTCCCCGGTCTAAGCCGCTCAGGTTCAGCACTCAGGTAGCCCTCAGAGGCTCAGATTCAATTGGGACTGCGTTTTGTGCCCTTCCCAGGTCCGAGTAGCTCAGGAGTTTGGCGAGCGCGGTCACTGCGACTTGTTGCCTTTTCTGTCTCTGCTGCTCAGTTTTCTGGGTGGACTGCTGGCACCCCTTGTGAGGCAGATGGTGACTGTCCAGCACCCCCAGAAGTCTTAGCAAAGAAGCCTGCTTGCAGTTTGGTAGGTAGAGTTTCTCCGGGGCTGCAATTGCCCCTTTCCAGCCCTTACGGCTCTGGCTGCCTGTCCCCGGTGGGGGATGGTCTGCAGCCGGCTATTTCCATTCCGTCCTTTGTTCTGTGCGCGGTCCTGGCGGTGTCTTATGTTCCAGTTTTTCGCATGGTAGTTATCCCACAGTCTAGTTTGCTAGCCCAAGTTAGATCATTCTGGTTACGCATGGGGCGTTCCTGTCCGATTCTTACAAACCTCTGCAGCCAGCGCCTCCCGCACTTCCCTGCCCTGCCCCCACTTGCTAGTGGCGGATGCAGGTGTCTGTGCTGCTTTTCCACTGGGGGAGTTACTGTTGGGCTTGTAATCTCTTGGTTTTAATTATTTATTTATTTTTCCTTCCTGTTATGTTGCCCTCTGTGTTTCCAAGGCTCGCCACAGACTCGGTAAGGAGAGTGTTTCCTGGTGTTTGGAAACCTCTCTTCTTAAAATTCCCTTCCCGGGACAGGCTTCCCTTCCTGAGACGGAGCTCCCTCCCCACCTCCTTTGTCTCTCTTTTCATCTTTTATATTTTTTCCTACCTGTTTTCGAAGACAATGGTCTGCTTTTCTGGTTGCCTGATGTCCTCTGCCAGCATTCAGAAGTTGTTTTGCGGAGTTTGCTCAGTGTTGAAACGTTCTTTTGAGGAATTTGTGAGGGAGAAAGTGGTCTTCCCATCCTATTCCTTAGCCATCTTAGGACCGCCCTCCTGAAGAGTAATTCTTAATTTTAAGGTAGAACTGTTAAACTTTTCCCACATTTTAAAACTCTTATATAAGAAGTATTGTTTATAAGCATAATGCCCCTCTAGGTCATCTATGTTGTCACAAGTGGCAAGATTTATTCTGTTTATGGTTAAGGAATATTCCATTGTGTGCTGTGTGTATACTGCTTACTCTTCAGCCACATCTGTTGATGGATCCTTGGATTGTTTCTACATCTTGGCTATTGTACAAAATGCTGCTATAAAGATGTGAGTATATGTATCTTCTCAAATTAGTGTCTTCATTTTCTTTGGATATATACTCAACAGTAGAATTGTTGAATCATATGGTAATTCTATTTTCAATTTTTTGAAGAACCTCTATAGTGTTTTCCATAGTGTCTCTACCAATTTACATCCTCCCCAACTGTGTACTAGGGTTCCCTTTTCTTCATATCCTCACCAACACTTCTTATGTCTTACCTTTTTGATGATAATCATTCTGACAGGTGAGGTGGTATCTTACTGTGGACAAAGTCATATACCATATATTTTCACTTTTGTGTGGAATATATATTAAAAAACGAATAAAAAAGCAAAAATAACAAAATAGACTCACAGATATAGAGAACAAACTGGTGAAGAGTGTTGGAGGAAAGGGTGAAAAGGATTAAGATGTACAAACCACCAATTGTAAAATTAGTAAGTAATGGGAATGTAATTTATAGCACAGAGGATATAGTCAATAATTTTATAATAACTTTGTATGGTGTCTAAGTTATAAAAATATTGAAGCACTGTGTTGGACACTTGAAGCTATTATTATATTGTACATCAACTATATGTTCATAAAAAGTTTTTAAAGAAATATTTTTATTTCAGAAGTCATTATAATGTTTTCTTCTATACTTTTTAATATTATGCCACTCACATGTACTAAATCCATCCAAAACCACATTTATAAAATGTTGGAAGTTGGGATGCAATGTATTATTAAGTGGATAACTACTTTTTCCAATACCATTTAGTTCTTTACCTCTTCAATCATCTTCAGTGCCATTTTAGCTGTATTTAAATTTTTTATGCATACTGGGGACTCTTTCTGGGTTTTCTTTCCTGTTAAATCTGTTAACATATTTCGACCTGAATGTCGTGTCTTCTTTATTAAAACTTCAAGAAAATATTTTTTTAATAATTCATTTATTTAAATTGGAGGATAGTTACAATGCTGTGATAGGTTTTGCCATACATCAATATGAATAGGCATACATGTGTTCTTTCCATCCCTCCCCATTCCCTTTCTCCAGGTTGTCACAGAGCACTGGCTTTGGGTGCCCTATGTCATACATCAAACTCCTACTGGTCATCTGTTTTACATATGGTAAAGAATATCAGTTCAGTTCAGTCTCTCAGTCGTGTCTGACTCTTTGTGACCCCATGAACCACAGCACACCAGGCCTCCCTGTCCATCATTAACTCCCAGAGTTCACCCAAACTCATGTTCATTGAGTCAGTGATGCCATCCAACCTTCTCATCCTGTCGTCCCCTTGTCCTCCTGCCCTCAATCTTTCTCAGCAACAGAGTCTTTTCAAATGAGTCAGCTCTTTGCATCAGGTGGCCAAAGTATTGGAGTTTCAGCTTCAACATCAGTCCTTCCAATGAACACCCAGGACTGATTTCCTTTAGGATGGATTGGTTGGACCTCCTTGCAGTCCAAGGGACTCTCAAGAGTCTTCTCCAACACCACAGTTCAAAAGCATCAATTCTTTGGCACTCAGCTTTCTTTACTGTCCAACTTTCACATGCATACATAACTATTGGAAAAACCATAGCTTTGAATAGATGGACCTTTGTTGGCAAAGCAATGTCTCTGCTTTTTATTATGCTGTCTAGGTTGGTCATAACTTTTATTCCAAGGAACAAGCATCTTTTAATTTCATGGCTGCAGTCACCATCTGCAGTGATTTTGGAGCACACACACACACACACACACACACATAAAAATAAATTCAGTCACTGTTTTCATTGTTTCCCCATCTATTTGCCATTAAATGATTGGACTGGTTGCCATGATCTTAGTTCATTATCTTCATTACTTCCACCATAGTTTGATCTCAGGTCAAACAACAAGGAGTGAGCTCTGTCCATCAATAGAAAATTGGACAAAAGATTTACTGAGAATGGCCCCACACATCAGAACAAGACCAGTTCCCCCTACAGTCAGTCTCTCCCATCAAGTAGCTTCCATAAGCCTCTTTTCCTAATCAGAGAGCAGACAGAATGAAAAACACAATCACAGAAAACTAATCAAACTGATGACATTGGACACAGCCTTGTCTAACTCATGGTGTAGAGTTCTGACAAAATGTGGTCCACTGGAGAAGATAATGGCAAACCACTTCAGTGTTCTTGCCTTGAGAACACTATGAACAGTATGAAAAGACAAAAAGTTATGGCATTGAGTGATGAACTCTCTAGGTTGGTAGGTGCCCAATATGCTACTGGAGATCAGTGGAGAAGTAACTCCAAAAAGAATGAAGAGGGAAAGTCAAAGCGAAAACAATGCCCAGTTGTGGATGTGACTGGTGATGGAAGTAAAATCTGATGCTGTAAAGAACAATATTCCATAGGAACCTGGAATGTTAGGTGCATGAATCAAGGCAGATTGGAAGTGGTCAAACAGGAGGTGGCAAAAGTGAACGTTGACAGTTTAGGAATAAGTGAACTAAAATAGACTGGAATGGTGAATTTAACTTAGATGACCATTATATCCACTACTAAGGGCAAGAATCCCTTAGAAGAAATGGAGGAGCCATCATAGTCAACAAGAGTCTGAAATGCAGTTCTTTGGTGCAGTCTCAAAAATGACAGTATGATGTCTGTTTGTTTCTAAGGCAAACCATGCAATATAACAATAATCCAAGTCTATGCCCCAAGCAGTAATGCTGAAGAAGCTAAAGTTGAACGGTTTTATGAAGACCTACAAGATCTTTTGAAACTAACACCCAGAAAAGATGTCTTTTTCATTATAGGGGACTGAAATGCAAAAGTAGGATTCAAGAGATACTTGGAGTAACAGGAAAATTTGGCCTTGTAGTACAAAAGCAGGGGAAAGGCTAACAGAGTTTTGCCAAGAGAATGCATTGGTTATAACAAACACCCTCTTCCAACAATACAAGAGAAGACTCTACACATGGACATCACCAGACAGTCAATACTGAAATCAGATTGATTATATTCTTTGCAGCCAAAGATGAAGAAGCTCTATACAGTCACCAAAAACAAGACCAAGAGCTGACTGCGGCTCAGATCATGAACTCCTTATTGCCAAATTCAGACTTAAATTGAAGAAAGTAGAGAAAACCACTAGACCACCCAGGTATGATCTAAATCTAATTCCTTGTAATTATACAGTGGAAGGGAAAAATAGATTTAAGGAATTAGATCTGATAGACAGGGTGTCTTAAGAACTATGGACAGAGGTTCCTGACATTGTATAGTAGGCAGTGATCAATACCATCCACAAGAAAAAAAAATACAAAAAGGCCAAATGGTTCTCTGAGGAGGCCTTACAAATAGCTGAGAAAAGAAAAGAATCAAAAGGTAAAGGAGAAAAGGAAAGATAAACCCATTTGAACACAATTTCCAAATAGCAAGGAGAGATAAGAAAGCCTTCCTCAGTGATCAATGCAAAGAAATAGAGTGAAACAATAGAATGGGAAAGACTAGAGATCTCTTCAAGTAAATTAGAGATACCAAGGGAACATTTCATACAAAGATGGGCTCGATAAAGGAAGGAAATTATGTGGACCTAACAGAAGCAGAAGATATTAAGAAGAAGTGGCAAGACATACAAAAAAGATCTTCATGACTCAGATAACTACAATGGTGTGATCACTCACCTAGAGCCAGACATCCTGGAATACGAAGTCGAGTGGACTTTAGGAAGCATCACTGCAAAAAAAGCTAGTGGAGGTGATGGAATGCCAGCTGAGTTATTTTAAATCCTTATAGATAAGCTGTGAATGTGCTGCAGTCAATATGCCAGTAAATTTGGAAAACTCAGCAGTGGCCACAGGACTGGAAAATTCAGTTTTCTTTCCAATCCCAAAGCGAGGCAATGCCAAAGAATATTCAAATTACTGCACAATGGCACTCATCTCACATGCTAGCAATGTAAAGCTCAAATGCTTCAAGCTAGGCTGCAACAGTATGTGAACTATGAAATTCCACATGTTCAAGCTGGATATGGAAAGGCAGAGGAACCAGAGATCAAATTGCCAACATCAAAAAAGCAAGAGAGTTCCAGAAAAACATATATTTCTGCTTTATTGACTATGCCAAAGCCTTTGACTCTGTGGATTGCAACAAACTGTGGAATATTCTTAAAGAGATGGGAATACCAGATCACCTCACCAGCCTCCTGAGAAATCTGTGTGCAGGTAAAGAAGCAACAGTTAGAACTGGACATGGAAAAACAGACAGGTTCCAAATCAGGAAAGGAGTACATCAAAGCTGTATATTGTCACCCTGATTATTCAATGTATATTCAGAGTAAATCCTGTGCAATCCTGGATTGGATGAAGCACAAGCTGGAATCAAGATTGCCAGAAGAAATATCAATAACCTCAGATATACAGATAACACTACCCTTATGGCAGAAAGTGAAGAACTAAAGAACCTCTTGATGAAAGTGATAGAAGGGAGTGAAAGATTGTCTTAAAACTCAATGTTCAGAAAACTAAGATCATGGCATCTGGTCCCATCTCTTCATGGCAAACAATATGGAAAAACGATTGAGAAACAATGGAAACAGTGACAGACTTTATTTTTGTGTGTGTGTGCTCCAAAATCACTGCAGATGGTGATTGCAGCCATGAAAAGAACTGCCATATGACCCAGCAATCCCACTGCTGGGCATACACACCGAGGAAACCAGAATTGAAAGAGACACATGTACCCCAATGTTCATCACAGCACTGTTTATAATAGCCAGGACATGGAAACAACCTAGATGTCCATCAGCAGATGAATGGATAAGAAAGCTGTGGTACGTATACACAATGGAGTATTACTCAGCCATTAAAAAGAATACATTTGAATCAGTTCTAATGAGATGGATGAAACTGGAGCCGATTATACAGAGTGAAGTAAGCCAGAAACAAAAACACCAATACAGTATACTAACACATATATATGGAATTTCAAAAGATGGTAATGATAACCCTGTAATGTGAGACAGCAAAAGAGACACAGATGTATAGAATGGACTTTTGTACTCTGAGGGAGAGGAAGAGGGTGGGATGATTTGGGGGAATGGCACTGAAACATGTATACTATTATGTAAGAAATGAATTGCAGCCTATGTTCGATGCAGGATACAGTATGTTTGGGGCTGGTGCACGGGGATGATCCAGAGAGATGATATGGGGTGGGAGGTGGGAGGGGGGTTCAGGATTGGGAACTCATGTACACCCGTGGTGGATTCATGTCAATGTATGGCAAAACCAATACAGTATTGTAAAGTAAAATAAAGTAAAAATAAAAATTAAAAAAAAAAGTATACAGAGCATTAAAAAAAAAAAAGAAAGAAAGAAAGAAAGAAAGAAACGAATTGCTAGTCCAGGTTTGATGCAGGATACAGAATGCTTGGGGCTGGTGCGCTGGGATGACCCAGAGGGATGGTACGGGGAGGGAGGTGGGTGGGGAGTTCAGGATTGGGAACACGTGTACACTCGTGGAAGATTCATGTTGATGTATGGCAAAACTAATACAATATTGTAAAGTAATTAACCACCAATTAAAATAAATAAATTTAAATTGAAAAAAAAAAAAAAAGATGCTTGCTCCTTGGAAGAAAAGCTATGACCATCCTAGACAACATAATAAAAAGCAGAGGTATTACTTTTCCAACAAAGGTCTATCTAGTCAAAGCTATGGTTTTTCCAATAGTCATGTATGGATGTGAGATTTGGATTCTAAATAAATCTGAGAGCCAAAGAATTGATGCTTTTGAACTGTATGGTTGGAGAAGACTCTTGGGAGTCGCATGGATTGCAAGGAGATCCAACCAGTCCATCCTAGAGGAAATCAGTCCTGAATATTCACTGAAACAACTGATGCTGAAGTTGAAACTCCAATACTTTGGCCACTTGATGCGAAGAGCTGATTCACTGGAAAAGATCCTGATTCTGGGTAAGATTGAAGGCTGGAGGGCAATGGATTGACAGAGTATGAGAAAGTTGGATGGTATCACCGACTCGATGGACATGAGTTTGAGAAAGTTCCAAAAGTTGGTGATGGGCTGGGAAGCCTACTATGCTGCAGTCCATGGGGTCACAAAGAGTCAGACATGACAGAGTGACTAAACTGAAGTGTATTTTTCAAAAACGATCATTTTAGTTTCCTACAGTGTTATTCTCTCCCTTTGACACTCCCTCCTGCGAGATTGGCATTTATGTGCCCTGCTTTTAGCCAGAGAAGATTGTCTTAAACCATGAAGTTTGGCAAAATGATACCAAATAACATGAGGTTTTTATAAAAATGCAGTTCTTCTCTACCTTGCATTCTTTGGATACTCACTGCTGGAGCCCACTACTGTTTCATGAGAAAGTTCAGGCAGCCCCCAGAAAGGTCATGTGTAGAGGAAATTAAAAAGTACATATGTAGCCTAGCGTGAGCACTGAGCACCAAATGGTCATCTTGAAAGTGGATCCTCCGTATCCTAATGAAGCTGCTTCAACAGATGCCATCTCCAACAGATGGAGAAAAGACAAGCTCTCCCCAGTAAATTCTGAAAACATTGTAGATTTATAAACAACAAAAAAATATTGCTGTTTTAAGCTGCTAAATTTTAGGGTGGTCTGTTATGCACCCTAAATATCTGATTTGTTTACATGTCCTAACTGTGATTAAGAGTGTGTTGTTGTTTTCGTTCTTTATTTGCTAAGTCATGTCTGACTCTTTTGGGACCCCACAGACTCCAGCCCACAGGCTGATCTGTCCATTGGATTTCCCAGGCAAGAATTCTGGAATGGTTTGTCATGTTCTTTTCCAGGGTATCTTCCCAACCCAGGGATCACACATCCCCTGCACTGAGGGCAGATTCCTTACCACTGAGCTACCTGGGAAGCCCTGACTTATAGTGTGACAGTGAAAATGTAAATTGCTCAGTCATGTGCACTCTTTGTAACCCCTTGGACTGCAGCCCACCAGGCTCCATGGGATTTCCCAGGCAAGAAAAACTTCCATGAATTAATTGTGTATATATATATATATACACTTTTCCAAACTCTCTTCTTCTAGTATTGTGTTTTTACAGACTTGCAGGGAGGTTCCACATAGACAGTTCTTTCTTCTTCAAATAATAGGTTGTTTTTTGTTTTGTTGTTGCTTCTAATAAAATGCAGTGTTGATGAAAAGTAGTGAAAAGCTGATCTTTATCTTCCTTACCCTGATTTTGGGGAGGACATTTCAAAATTTTATTTTTAAAATTAGTAATCAGAGGGTTACATCAGCAAGATAGTAAATTCCAAACCCTCCTTGTTCCCATGGAAACACCAGCTCAACACGAATACATGGACCAATTCACTTAATAATAAATAAGAGAAACCAGTTTGAGAGGCTCTTGCACCCAAGGCAAGTGTGGAACCAGCCACATTGAAACTGGTAGGAAATGCCATACCACTCATTTGCTATAGTTCCTCCTCTAGGAATGGGGAGAAAACTCCCAACTTCTGTTTCTCCCTGAGAAGGAAAAGAAAATATGGAAACACAAGTCCAACAATCAGATGTTTAAGAGGTCTATGTGAAAAACTTATTTCTGTTTTCCTTGAATCTAAGTGATAGAAAAGGGTTCTACATTGGGGATAACTGACTACACAGGCAATGATCTGAACTAATAAACACTAGCTCTCCATAGTTCCTCTCCTTAGCTCATATAGAATGAATGGGAGAAAACATAGACTTTTGACTATCACCTGAGGAGGGGAAAAAGTTAGGTATGCATCTAATATTTCAGATTTTTGTGGGGGCAGGGGGACTTCCCAAAGAATTCAGTACAGTTCAATCGCTCAGTCGTGTTTGACTCTGCGACCCCATGGACCGCAGCATGCCATGTCATCCAGCCATCTCATCCTCTGTCGTCCCCTTCTCCTGCCATCAATCTTTCCCAGCATCAGGGTCTTTTCAAATGAGTCAGCTCTTCGCATCAGGTGGCCAAAGTATTGAAGTTTCAGCTTCAACATCAGTCCTTCCAGTGAACACCCAGGACTGATCTCTTTTAGGATGGACTGGTTGGACCTCCTTGCAGTCCAAAGAATTAGTTTCTGTCTTACTGTATTGAGGTGCTGAAGGGACCTGCATACTCTCACTGCCTGAGATACAGCAGAGAACAAAAGAAATTTGGATGGCTTGCTGCTACTTCAGAAGACCTGTGTGGTAATGCAGAGAGACCCAATACAAGTAGGTGACCTCAAGGTAAAAATAAAAAAATGGAACACCTGATCAACATGCTAGCTTCTCAGGGAGGCTGCCTGAGGAACTGATTTCTGTCTTGTCTGACTTCCTGTGCTGATGGTTCCCAGGATACTCTAGAAGTCTAGCTGCTGTTGAAAACAAAAGAGAGCTGGGTGACCTGCAGCAGCTTCAAAGAACCTGCAGAACCACATAAAGACACAGGAGGGAGCAGGAGATTATGAGCTCCTGAAAAAGGAAACCTGCAAATCCCTTTAAAAGGAATTTACAGGCACTAGTCCAGAGAAGATGAATCAAAAGAAAAGATTTAGGAGGCCGGCAGAATCTTTAACTGCTGCTTAGTGAAGGTCTTCTCTGTAAAAAGCCAGTCCTTAAAAACTGTTTTTTATTGTTTAGTAGATCAGTCGTGTCTAAATCTGCAGTCCCATGAACTGCAGCACACCAGGCTTCCCTGTCCCTCAGAGTCTCCTGGAACTTGCTGAAACTCATGTCCATCAAGTCAGTGATGTCATCCAACCATCTCATCCTCTGTCATCCTGTGATCCCTTTTTTCTTCCCTCAATATTTCCTAGCATTGGGGTCTTTTCCAATGAGCAGACTCTTTGGCTGAGGTGGCCAAAATGTTGGACCTTCAGTTTCAGCATCAGTCCTTCCAATGAATATTCAAGATTGATTTCCTTTAGGATTGACTGGGTTGATCTCCTTGCTGTACAAAGAACTCTCAAGAGTCTTTCCAACGCCACAGTTCAAAAGCATCAATTCTTCCATACTCAAACTTTCTTATGGTCCAATTCTCACATCCACACTTGACTACTGGGGAAACCATAGCTTTGACTTTATGGAACTGTCAGCAAAGTTATGTCACGCTTTTTAATACACTGTCCAGGTTTGTCATAGCTTTACTTCTAAGGAGTAAGTGTTTTTTAATTTCATGGCTGCAATCACCATCCACAGTGATTTTGGAGCCCAAGAAAATAAAGTCTGTTACTGTTTCCATTGTTTTCCCATCTATTCACCATGAAGTGATGGAACTGGATGCCATGATCTTAGTTTTTTGAAAAACTGGTAGAGGTGACTATTTTTTCAAAAGTGCAGATCCCAAACCAAAGTGACAAAGCACAAAAAGAGACAAGGAAATCTGATCCACTTAAAAAAAAACAATCTTCAGAAACTGACCCTAAAGTATTAATACATGAATTATCTGATAAAGAATTCAAAATAACTATCATAAAGATACTCAACAAGTTTAGAAAAAATGATGCAAGAACATAATTGGAATACAAAAAGAAAAGAAAAATATAAAAAAGTACCAAGCACTAATTTTGGAGTTGAAGAATACTATAACTGAATTGAAAAATTCACCAGAGGGGTTCAAAAACAGATTTGATTAAGCAGAAGAAAGAATCAGCAAACTCTAAGAGAAGAGTTTACCTAGGAGGATATTATCTAGTCAGAGGAACAAAAAGGTAAAAGAATTTAAAAGTGTGAAAAAAGCTTTATATGTAAATTTGACTAGGTAACAGTGTCTTATTATACTTCCTGTCAGTCTTCTAAGTTTTTATGTAAGTTTCATAAAGGAAGAGGCTGTGTCTTTTTGGCTTTTTATAGTGTCTTTGTTTTTTCTATTACAATGGTGTAAATACATGTTCAATGAATGTATGTTTAATGGTAGTTGAATGAATGGATGCATTAGTCAGTTTCACGAACATTAGGACTCTAGTAACACTTTATTCTGCTGTACTTTTCTGCTTCTTGATCTTTCTCCACTAATTATGGCACTTGCTATACCCAATGCTCTTTTTTCTAGTTCGATCTGTCCTACCATTTTTGCTGTCTTAGATCTAGCAAGAAGTATAACTCATAAGTACAATAAGGGCATGATTGTCTCATGAAGATGTTGATGCAGTTTCACTGGACATTTCTGAAATGTGCTAATATGGAAAATAATCTGAAAGAAATATATACATATATATATATATAAATTACTTTGCTGTTCACTTAAAACTAACATGATTGCAAATCAACTATACTTTAATAAAAAAAGAAAATAAATTTAAAAAATTATGGCATCTTCTATTGCTTTGAACTGATCTATTAATTTCCTCTCAGAGAGATGAGCATAAAAAAGAAATCTACTTGGACATAAGGTGTTATATTCATTTCCAAGTATATTTTATGAGAGGTTATAAATTTTGATGATTGGCAGGCTTGGCTTGGACCATGATGGATGCCAGCATATCTTGTAATAATGTCTGTTTGATGATTGGGAAGGAAGCTCACTGAATAGAAACAATGAAGAAAGCATCATCACAGATTGATTTCCAGATAAACATAGGTGGGAAAGAAACAGAAACATGTAGAAAGCCTTCATTTACCTTCATCACTGTAGCTAAATTGCTGAGATAGTCCAATAGCTTTTAGTTATTTTCTCCAGATTGCAACCACCATTTTTATTTCACTGGATGTGTGTGTTTGTGAGGAAAGCTCTGCCTAATTTGAAATGAATTATTTGAATGACTTCGTTGGTGGCTCAGACGGTAAAGCATCTACCTATAACGCAGGAGACCTGGATTCAATCCCTGGGTCAAAAAAATCACCTGGAGAAGGAAATGGCAACCCACTCCAGTATTCTTGCCTGGAAAATCCCATGGACAGAGGAGCCTGGTGGGCTACAGTCCATAGGGTTGCAAAGAGTGGGACAAGACTAAGCAACTTCACTATTTGAATGAAGATTGGTTTTATAGGTATGTTATGTATATATGGAGAACTTGGGGGAACAATTGAGTGTAGAAATAGTAGTATTTCTGCTATCTTTTATGTTGTTACTAAAGTACTACTAGAACATTTTGGATCACATTTTATCATTAAGCATGCTGATTTAGTTTCTGATTATTAACATTTTACTCAAAAAGTCAGGGACAGAATGACCTCATAAAACATTTGTGTCATTTGTGTGGTATATCTTTCAATAAACAGTGATATAAATTGTTCCACAATGGACACAAATATATTTTCACATTAGTCTGACAAATCTTATAGCTCTTGTTAGTTGGCTTTTGAATGATCACAACCATTAAATACAGAAATTGAATTATTCCCCCAAAGAACTCTAACTGAAAACATTTTGCATGATTCTAAACGGAGCAAAACGGTGAACCAGGAGCAACTTTAGAATGAGAGTTGCAAGGAATTAGAAGTCCTGGGCCAGCATACTCTGCACCTCAGTTTCTGAATTCCACTTTATTATTCAGGAGAGTGAATCTGGTATTTACTGATGTGACATAAATGCCTGAGGCATGAATCTGTGAGCCAACGAGGGTCACTTGTTAACTGTTTTTGGCATGTGTGCATTTAGGGAAGTTACAGTTTGGCATTTTGCTTAGATGGCTTATCATGTGTATCTTCCTCTGTCAACCACTAAATATAAAAGCCTTCAGGTTAGTTTTAAGGCAAAGGGCACTAGCTTAAGAACAAGTAGTGAATTGGAAGGAACATAGAGTTTCGAATTAGGCTGGAAAACACTTAACAGCTCTATGAATTTGTATAGTTATTTAAGTGATCTGAAACTCAATGTCCTATCCACTTCACAGCACCTTATGAAGGTTAAGGAGGCAAAGTACATACAATTCCTGTGGTGCCATCAATTTGATGCCTCCTGTCTTTCTGCCCTGGTCTACACTTTATGTCATACAGTGTGCACTTCAGTCTTTTAGAAAATTTTGCTTGCTGATAATTTTATTCTTCAGGGCTCTCTGAAAATCTATCCATAATTCCTCAACTTCTAATTAAGCAAATTTTTGCTTCTTTTATCCCCTTCCTAGAATAGGCAAAATTTAATAATTGCATATACTGGTGCTTCTTTAGAATGTTCTTGCTTTATGGAAAGTGATTTTTGTTGGAGGGTTTCTGCCTTCAGCAAGACAGTCAAGGCATTTTGCTGTTGATAGTTTCTACTTAGCATCTTTAAATAAATAACTATTTGAAGCCCACACTGTCATCTGCAGAATGCTGGTAGGTAAAGCCACATTGTTCTTCCTTTCTTCCTTCCCGAGAGAAGTATCTTAAATTTGTTCTGGAGAGATAGAATGTGCCTTATATAACTGAAAACAAGTGTGTATTGAACACCTATTATGTGTCAGTAGTCACTGTGCTGGGCTTGAGTTATGACAAAAGTAAAGATTCTTTACACTCCAAGGTGGATCTCATTATTAGACCTGCTACATAGCAGTTACGATGCAATGTAATGAAACTGCTGCAATCTGACAGGTCTGTGTTGAAGTCTGTTTAAGCAAGGGTTCATACAAAGGGTAAAATTTAAGCTCATAATGATATTAGAGTTTACTTTTAAAGGCTGGGTTGGGGTAGGTGAGATAATTTTAGTCAGAGGGGAGAAATGACACATATAAAAGTAAGGAGCTAGGAATGAGCCTGACATTTCCCAGGGATGACAATTAGTTCAGCATCAGCAGAGCCTAGGATGTGTGTGGGAGAAGGGTAGAAGATTGGATTCGACAGATAGGTAGCAGCTGCCTCATGATGGGGAGTCTATGAAACTTTCATAGCAGAAAATTTACTTAATCAGATTTGCATTTTAAAAATAGCACCCGGGAGGCATTGCTTGTGGAGGGTGAATTCTAAGAGTCAAATCCAAAATTAGAGGGTTCATTTTCTGGGCTATTGCAATAGTCTCCAGGCAAAAGATAATAAAGGATGGTAGAGAAGGGCCCAGGGATGGGCAGTGCTTTTGTACATATCCATTAAGATTGTGAACCTGAGAAGTATATTACTTTAATAATACTCTTAACCTTCGTAATTTTCTGTTTTCTCATTTGTAAAATGACAGTGATAGTACTTCTCCTGCAGAGTTGTGGGGAAAAAAATGAACAAGATAGTGTATGTAAAGTACTTAAGATAGTAACTAGCAAACAACACATTTTCAATAATTAGTATTTAAGTGGTATTATCAAAAGCATTGTGTTGTACTTGAATAGAAAGAGGAGGATAAGGAAGAAGAAATTGCCCAGATGTCTACCACTTATCGAAAAGCAGGGTTTGAGCAAGGGTAACTTCAATTCGGGGCATGTTTAGTTGGAATTGCCTGTGGGACAATCAGCTAATGCTGTCCCATTGACATTTGGATATGTAGTGTGTGGGATGCATAAAACTAATCTGAAGGTTCTTCCTTGAGAAACATTCATTCCTTCATTTCTCATCTCCCATAGAGGGCAAGGGTTTCCACTTTTATGAAGGGAAGAGTAGTAGAAGGGCTCTCTTGACTCATTTTTCCAAGTCAGTAGAATATATGTATGGGAACCCAGTAAGTAAAGCACAGGCCTTCCTTTTGTTTTCTTCATATTCTTTATTCTCTCCCTCTCTCTGTCTCTCTGTCTGTCTGACTCTCTCCCCACTCTGCTCCCTCTTTTTCTTTCTGACTTTTGGTCCACGTGTACTAGACTCATTACTGCTTTTTGTTGTTGTTGTCAGGTTGTCCACTAGGACAGGACCTGCACAGCAGTGATGCCTGGAATCTCTGGTTGTTCCATCTAGAAATGGGTGAGTCCATTCAATTCAAATTGAGAAAAATTAGAGGCCAATCTGAACTCGGGGCCAAGGTACAGCAGTATTCCAAATTTAACAACAATGCCACTGAAAGTTTGTTCCTTAACTAACTTCTGGAGATATTTCATATTTTCTTTCTCCCACAATTCAAGGGGAAAAATTTGTGATTTAACATTTGAAATCCCTAAATAGATATGGATGTGGAAGTCATAATTGCCCATATGAGGATAGAAGTCGTGTGAGTAAAATTGCTCAGAGGAAATTTTAGGAAATGAGGAGAGAAGACGCAGATGATAAGAACATTTGTCTTTGGGAGATCAGCAAAGCTTGCAAAAAATGAGGAGGCATGCCAGGGAAATATGAAAACCAAGAATGAGAACTAGTCCTCTGGCATCATGACCAATTTATTCCAAATTCTGATTAAAAACAAAACAGAGATATAAAACAACAACAAAAAAAGTATGTCATGACAGAGAAGGGTCTACTTTTACAACATGCAATTCCTTGTTTTCCAGACCTACATTCAAAGATAAAGACCCAAAGTGGGGGGGGGGGGGAGGGTCAAAATATTGTTAGACTGTTTAGAGTAGAGAAAAGGGGCTATCAGAACATCACACACTTTCAGTAACAGGCCCACCTCAGCTAGCTCACCGACAGTTTTCACTCACTGAGACAGACTGCATTAGAATTTTGGAGGTAGGGTGCACAATCTAGGCGAAGGATGCTAGAAAGCAAGTGCTTGTTGAGGAGATGGGTGACTGTTATAAATAGCAAATGTCCAACCACTTCATGTTGATAACTAGGTGCCACAAATGACAGGCCAAATGAAGTAGCTGAGGCTACCGTGTTCACAAAGGGATCTGGAGCTAAAAGAGAAACCCCTGGAAAAAAGAGACATTATTTGTTCTCCAGGGATTTATTAAACATAGTAGAAGCAGTCTACCAGCAATTTATCAGCCTTTTCATTTGAGGAGGAGGTAATGAATTTTATTTAGCGAGGAAGACTGCTTTCCACTAAGGAGAAGAAAGCCAAGAAAACAGGAACATCAGCACTCATGGGGATATGTTAAAACACAGAATTCTCCTTATTAATGCTGAATTAATGGGCACATACTTGCCCTCTGTTCTTCTGAAACACAAAAGCAAAAACCAAAAAAGTGGGCTACACATTGGGAGAAAAGGGAAGGACCGCGCTGCTGAAGTTGATAAACAGGTTATTCTAGATCACAGCATTCTTAAGACACTGATCATCACTCTTAATAGTAGTTGATGGCACGTTTTCAACAGCATTTGCTCTGCCTACTGAATGTTCCCAAAGTTCTCTTTGTACTAAAAGAATGAATAGGGTGAGCCTGTGTGAGACAGGAGTTTCTGTCCCTGGCACTCAAAATATTATAATTAGGCCCAAATGTCTTGCCTTGGTCATCTGGGAAGATTCAGAAAAAGTGGAAGATAGAAAGGTACAATATGACTTAACTCATTGTTAGGTAAGTCTTTTTATCTCTTGCTGATTTAGATTATGTGTACATATGCCCAAGCAAATGTGTATGTGAGAGTATGGGGGAGGGGCATTCACTGTGGTATTGTTGAGTCAGAAATGGTTTTGATTTGGTTTTGAAGGATCTTTTGAGGATAATCAAATACCCTCTTCCATCGTTGTTCTAATATGTTGTGATGGTCCTATGATAGCTCTTCCTAGAGCCCTCAGTTCAGTTCAGTTCAGTCCCTCAGTCATGTCCGACTTTTTGCAATACCATGAATTGCAGCACGCCAGGCCTCCTTGTCCATCACTAACTTCTGGAGTTCAGTCAAATTAGACCCTCACAAATGCTACCTTTGCCAATGGGGCTTTCATCCATTGAGCTGAGGTTGCCAGTAAATCCTTTGAAGTCTGCTAGCCCAAAGTTCAGAGAAGGCAATGGCAGCCCACTCCAGTACTCTTGCCTGGAGAATCCCATAGAGGGAGGAGCCTAGTGGGCTGCCATCTATGGGGTCGCACAGAGTCGGACATGACTGAAGCAACTTAGCAGCAGCAGCAGCAGCAGCAGCAGCAGCAGCACAAAGTTAGAAGCAAGTATATGCAACTACACTTTGTTGTTGTTCAGTCAATAAGTCATGTCTGACTCTTTGTGACACCATGGACTGCAGCATGCCAGGCCTCCCTGTCCCTCACCATCTCCTGGAGTTTGCCCATTGAGTTCATGTCCAGTGAATCACTGATGCCATCCAACCATATCTTCCTCTGTCACCCCCTTCTCCTCCTGCTTTCAATCTTTCCCCAGGTCTTTTCCAATGAATGGGTTCTTTGGATCAGGTGGTCAAAGTATCAGAGCTTCAGCATCAGTCCTTCCAATGAATATTCAGGACTGCTTTCCCTTAGGTGTAAGTGGCTTGATTTCCTTGCAGTCCAAGGAACTCTCAAGAGTCTTCTCCAGGGCCACAATTTGAAAGCATCAGTTCTTCTGTGCTCAGCCTTCTTTACAGCTCAACTCTCACATCTGTATATGACTATTGGAAAAACCATAGCTTTGACTATATGGACCTTAGTCAGCAAAATGATGTCTTTGTTTTTTAATACGCTGTCTAGGTTTGTCTTGGCCTTCCTTCCAAGAAGCAAGTGTCTTTTCATTTCATGGCTGCAGTCACAATTCTCAGTGATTTTAGAGCCCAATAAGAGGAAATCTGTCACTGCTTCTACCTTTTCCCCTTCTATTTATCATGAATGATGGGACTGGATGGCATGATCTTAGTTGTTTTTAATATTGAGTTTTAAGCCAGCTTTTTCACTCTCCTCCTACACCCTCATCAAGAGGCTCTTTAGTTCTCTACACTTTAACACAGTGATATAAATTCACATGCAAATGCAATGTTTACATTATGAGTGTAATTTGTTTACAGAGATACAATTTGAGCAGATTGGGAAGTTTCTTGTGCATTTGTGGCCTCCTCTATGAAAACCTGGCCACTCTAAGTGAAAGCTGTGAATATTCCCAGCTAGGCCCATAAAGGAAGACACACATTCACTTTCTTCTCAAGAAAGCCTTACAAAACAAGACAGGCCTTCTGGCTGCTATGTGATGACATGTCATTGCTATTAATTTGCTATAATCCCCTGACTAAGATAAGTTCTGTCCTGACCAGAAAAGTTGAGCTCAGAGTGCCTCAGGAATATGTAGAATATGAATGAATTTTAGTTTCACCTTTCCTACCCATTAATTTCAGTGTGCCCTTTTTGGAGAGAAAAGAATTGTAAATTTTTATCACATGGAAAACGGACCTTTTGTTGTGAATCTCTACTGTATTTTGTTATCAGTGAGGTTGGAGATGGTAATAAACTTGTTTTGGGTTTGTGTCTGGTTGATAGTTCACCATGTTCTCTTTCTTTCAGGCCCTATTTGATTAAGGACTAGAAACAACTTTTATTTCTTTTTTAGTTTTATTTTTTTATTTTTTTTATTTTAAAATCTTTAATTCTTACATGTGTTCCCAAACATGAACCTCCCTCCCACCTCCCTCCCCATAACATCTCTGTGGGTCATCCCCATGCACCAGCCCCAAGCATGCTGTATCCTGCGTCAGACATAGACTGGCGATTCAATTCTTACATGATAGTATACATGATAGAATGCCATTCTCCCAAATCATCCCACCCTCTCCCTCTCCCTCTGAGTCCAAAAGTCCATTATACACAGCTGTGTCTTTTTTCCTGTCTTGCATACAGGGTCGTCATTGCCATCTTTCTAAATTCCATATATATGTGTTAGTATACTGTATTGGTGTTTTTCTTTCTGGCTTACTTCACTCTGTATAATCGGCTCCAGTTTCATCCATCTCATCAGAACTGATTCAAATGAATTCTTTTTAACGGCTGAGTAATACTCCATTGTGTGTATGTACCACAGCTTTCTTATCCATTCATCTGCTGATGGACATCTAGGTTAGAAACAACTTTTAAAAACCAGGAATTTCACTTTTAACAATCTAAAACACTTAACTAGCATTTTTCAAATTACAGCTCAAGGTCCAATGGTGAGCCAAAAATGCCTTCTTAACGGGTCAGGAATTTATTCAAGAAAAAAAGTATTTTCTTGAATTATTATATAGTATTCTTGCCTGGAGAATCCAATGGACAGAGGAACCTGGTGGGTTGCAATCCATTGGGTTGCACAGAGTTGGGCACGATTGAGCAACTAACACTTTCACTTTCTTTCAAATAATGCAAAATTTCATTTAGGTCTGTTTGGACTTAAGACCAAGGCTATTTCCTTTGGATACTGCAAGTTGGTGTACATAAACTAATATTAGCTTGTTAGCAGAGTTTGATGAGATGGTTATTTAGTGTTCTTTTACAATACACATTTAAAAGGCTCCTACTACATACTTAAGTATATAATGGACTTCTTTTGAATTTCTGTGAATTATCAGCATTTCTTTGATTTCCATAAGCTATTAGTTTTGCTTTAGAATGATAATGCATAGTTAGTTTATCATAGTTTCTTTTGACATTTTGAGAAAGGCTATGCTAGTTTGGCCCTAGTTGTCCTTTGCATTGCAAAGCTTTTGGCATCCCTACTCTCCTTGCCATGGACTTCCCTGGTGGCTCAGTGGTATAGAATCTAAATGCCAACACAGGAGACAAAGGTTCAATCCCTGGGTCAGGAAGATACCCTGGGGAAGGAAATGGCAAACTACTACAATATTTTTGCTTAGGAAATCTCATGGACAGAGGAAGTTGGCGGGCTAGAGTACATGGGGTCACAAAAGATTCAGACATGACTTAGCAACTAAAAGAACAACAAAAACAAAAGTGTTCCTTGCCGTAGAATGCTAACAATGCTTCCTAGACACCCTGAATCCTCAAAATTATCTCCAACAATCCCAACTGTCATCTAATGGTACTATTTTCCCTGGATGAAAAATTACCAATTAATATCAATAAAGTTTGTGGTGCATTTTTCACTTAACTCTTTAGGGTACACAGATACTCTTTGGCCCCTCTTTTGTTAATAAAATATATTTGTTTTTAATATATTGTGAAAATATTAATCAATGATGTTTTATAAAAAATAAGATATTAAATAGTCTTCCAGTTGTGTTTATAGTGAAAACACCATTGACATTATGTACCCATGACCGTGTACTATAAAGATAATGTGAAATATCATTAGGCAGTGCCATGAACTGAATTACACCCTGCCAAAGATATTTTGAAATTCTATCCCCCAATACAGTGACCTTGGAAAACAGGATCTTTGTAGATGTAATCAATTAAGATGAGGCCATTAGGATTGTCCTTAATCCAATGTGACTGATATCCTTATAAGAACAGGAGAAGACAGAGAAACAATGAGATGATGCCATGTGACAACAGAGGCAGAGACTGGAGTGAAGGCAACAAATTTAGGCAACTAGCAGAGGCTGGGGAGGGAAAGGAGGGATCATTCTCTGAGGCTTCAGAGGGAATATAGCATGGCCAATTCCTTGATTCCAGAATTCTGGCCTCCAAACCTATAGCGAAATGAATTTATGTTCCTTTTAAACCATCCCCTTTTATGATACTTTGTTCTATTGTTTTTAAACCATCCAGTTTACATGATGATTTATCATAGCAACTGTAGAAAACTAATACAGACAAGTTACCTAACTTCTATGTATAACTAATTCTACATCTGTCAAATGGGTCAAATAGATTAGTTCTGAGCTAATATTCATGAAGTACTGGGATGCATATATAATATACAATTGCCATATAATTAGAATCATTATGTGTTTGTTCAGTACACTTTAGATAGGTGGATTACCACTAAACAATAATTTTCCTTTCTAGAACAATTTTTTAATTCAAGGGTTGGCAAATTGTGGTTCATAGACCACGTCCAGACTGCCACCTGCTTATAAAAATGAAGTGGTGTGTTTTCTTTTGAAGTGGAGCTACATTTGTTCAAATATTGTATAATATATGGCTGCTTCGCGCTATAACAGTGTATTCATATAATTGCCACAAAGGCTTCAAGACTCACAAAAACCTAAAATGCTTTCTCTCTGGACACTTAAGAAAAATTTTGCCAACTCCCTATTGTAGACTATAAAACCTGTTATATATGCTCTTTTTCTTTTTGATTCTTAAACAGTTCAATGACGTGTATGCTGCTAGCCAGGTTTCTTACAGCTTACTTTTTTGTTCCTTTATAACTTGACCTCTATTCCAACTGAAGAAGGGAATGAGTAGGGCAGATGAAGCATTGGGTCACTCACCCCACATAACTTGAAAATAATTAAGAATTTAAAGCTATTGATTTAGATCCTTAGTAGAACTAATGAAAAAAATGAGGTCTAAAATAATACATTTTTATTGTCTTCACATTTGCTAATGGGACTTTTTATGTAATAATGACTCATGAGAATTCAGTGAGCTTCTAACTAGAAACCACATTTTTCTACTGAGAATCATTTTTCTCTAAAGAAATTTTTCAGTCTATTGATTCCCATATATAATACTGCTGAATGAATTAAACAAAGCAGTAAAATAAAAGTAATGACCCCAAACTCAAGGGTAAATTTATAAAGTGAAAATTACCAGCTCTTAAAGCAAAAGCATGGATGGTATAATCATTAGGTGAGGAGATTTATCTGGGCCATCATCTCAGTGTTTGATATGTATGTTGTGAATGACGAAGTGAGGTTCTTATTCTCAAAAATCTGAGAGTCTACCCCTCTGTGATGTTCGAGGGTTTGCAATATTCATGTTGCTGATATGAGTGAGTTTTAGGCTCTCATTGCAGCTTTCCTTCTAATCCTAAAGAAAATGAAAGTTTTAGATTGAGGTGGGATTCTACATAGTCATAGAATTTGTTCCCGATTTCAAAATCAATGTATCAAAGGCAGCGCAATTGTAAATATTTGCTTTCTACTACATATTCAGTTTTCAGTTCAGTTCAGTTCAGTTCAGTCGCTCAGTCGTGTCCGACTGTTTGCGACCCCATGAATCGCAGCACGCCAGGCCTCCCTGTCCATCACCAACTCCCGGAGTTCACTCAGATTCATGTTCATCGAGTCAGTGATGCCATCCAGCCATCTCATCCTCTATCGTCCCCTTCTCCTCCTGCTCCCAATTCCTCCCAGCATCAAACTCTTTTCCAATGAGTCAACTCTTTGCATGAGATGGCCAAAGTACTGGAGTTTCAGCTTAAGCATCATTCCTTCCAAAGAAATCCCAGGGCTGATCTCCTTCAGAATGGACTGGTTGGATCTCCTTGCAGTCCAAGGGAATCTCAAGACTATTCTCCAACACCACAGTTCAAAAGCATCAGTTCTTTGGCGCTCAGCTTTCTTCACAGTCCAGCTCTCACATCCATACATGACCACTGGAAAAACCATGGCCTTGACTAGACGGACCTTTGCTGGCAAAGTAATGTCTCCTCTTTTCAATATGCTATCTAGGTTGGTCATAACTTTTCTTTCAGGGAGTAAGTGTCTTTTAATTTCATGGCTGCAGTCACCATCTGCAGTGATTTTGGAGCCCAAGAAGATAAAGTCTGACAATGTTTCCACTGTTCCCCCATCTATTTCAGTTTTAGGTGAGGTTAATATTTTTGTTTGTTTGTTTCTGGGGGGTAATAACCAGTTTGGCTCTTAGAAAGGTCCTGTTCTTGGTGTAAAACACAGAAAATTTCATTAGTTAGTAGGTTTAAGAACTAAACCAGTTCTCGATCATCTCAGGTCAAGGTAACTGTGAACTCTGAATTACTTGGAGATAATTTGGAGTTTCTACTTATTCACCTATGATATGCAGAAATATGAGGTCCAATAAAACCTCAATATCTTCTGAAAAAGTTTTCAAATTCTGTGTATGGCATGACAGTCAGAACTGACTGGCTATGTGCCTTATTTGTAAATGGATGTACAGCTGTCAGTTGAGACCATTTTAACACATAGCCAAACAATTTTCTCCAAATTGAGTTCATGTCAACAAAACTTATTAAAGACACTGTGCTAACTTACTTTCTAGTGAAGGGAAAGAGATGATAGGTAAAATAAATAGAGAGCTATTTTAGAAGGTGTTAGTTATTATGGAAATTGAAGTGGGAAAGATGATCTGATTACTAAGGTAAGGATGGAGAATTGTCATTTTAAATAGAATAATCAGAGAAGGCTTCACTGTGAAAGTAACCATTGAAAGTTGAAGAACAGTTAATCAAACTTCATGTGAGGACATCTGGCTGCACACAGCTCCCCAAGACAAATGCTACCTCTGTCTCTAGCTCAAGTGAATCGTTGATAAAATCTTTTGCACTTTTTTTCATAGAATGGGAAAACATAAAGAATTCTCCATCAAAATGAACTTCTACAAGGTTTTGTTATGAAAGAGATTATCAATCAGAGCACTGTGACTGTTTTTGATAATATAGTCAAGAGAGAAAGTTTTTCATACTAGGAGTGGACTTTAGACCCTGTCCCCTGATCTATAGTAATAGTCTTCCCCATTAAACATTTGCACCACCACAAATAAATATACAATCTAACTGAAACTCTGTGGTCTGATTTTTTGCTGATTTTTAGTAAATGATCACTTTTACAACTGATGAGATTTAATTTTGAGGATGAAGTAAAGTAAAAGAGCTATATGGGCTAAATATCAGAACTGCACAGGTCATTCATCCCTCAGAGGCGACTGTGGACAAAAGAAGACATTTCCTCCTGAAAATATCTCATAAAATGCACACATCAGAAGAAAGAAGGTAGATCTGAGTATGCCCAGATAATCTTTCCCCTAAGTTAGCGATTCAGATAAGGAACCCCAAGATCAGACAACACAGAAGGATGGAAAAAGGACAAATGAATCTTAACAGTTGTGTTCCCTCAACATAGAAAGGAACTTCCCAGGTGGCTCAATGGTAAAGAATCTGCCTGCCAATGCAGGAGACACAGGAGATGCAGGTTTGATCCCTGGGTTAGGAAGATCCCCTGGAGGAGTAAATGACAATTCCCTCCAGTATTCTTGCCTGAAAAATCCTATGGATAGAGGATGGGCCACGGTCCATAGACTGGCAAAGCATCAGACATGACTGAGCACTGAACATGCAGTGCAACAGAGATATTTGAGATTTGGGGACTAAGCAATTCCACCAATACACTCCTATTTTATAGAAACTATGGAAATGCAACTTCACAAAAGTCTGTCACACATCCACACCTTGTCAATTGGAATCATGCCATGGGCATGTAATCTAAGTTGATAAGATAACTATACAGATGAGAAATTGCAATTCAATTTAATGTGTACATTTGTCTCATGATTGCCAAATACTGGATAAGTGAAAGTAAATTCTTTTTTGTTTTAGGTTAAGTCTTGGGTGTTTGATGGACATAATAACATGTAGAGCTGGCAATTCTTAAAAGTAATAAAGAATGTGACGAACACTACAGCCAATAATAAAGCAAGAAGAAATGTTCTCAGAGTAATATATCTCATTTTTTAAAAAGGAAAGTTATATGAGAAGAGAGTATAGAAAGTGAAGACTAATATAGGTCCTCAAGGATATTACTTTTAAGACTAGGTTAATTCAATTTTATGTGACAGCCTGAAGGAGAGGGGAATTTAGGAGAGAATGGATATGTGTATGTATGGTTGAGTCCTTTTGCTGTCCACCTGAAACTGTCAGAGCCTGATGGGCTACAGTCCATGGAGTCACAAAGAGTCAGACACAACTGAGAGACTAAGCACACACACACACACACACACACACACACACACACACACACAGAGTAAATTATTTAGCATATAGTAAAGCCTTGTGAATCTAATGATATTATAGAATAAATTGTATATGATATGGGTAAAAAAGAAACAAAGGGAAATAATAAGCAACTAAATATATAACAATAAGGAAGACTATAAATGCCAAGGCAGGTAGGAATTGGACAGTTACTTGATAAACTAAAATTACACTAAGATTGGATAAGAGAATGTAAAGATCAAGAGGTTAAAAGTGTCACAGTGAACTCAAAAAACAATTAGACTTCCCTGGAGAACATGAGACAAGGATGTCTGATGATTCAGCTTCATAAATTAGTAATAGTAGCTAAGAAGAAAGTTAGATAACAACAAGTTGCCAGAAAGGAGTAGCAAGTAATGAAGGCATTTAATGCAGTGTATTACAAGGTTTTAAAGACTGGGTCTGAGTTTGCCGAGTTTACACACACAAGCATAATCATTTCTTTGTTCCTGAAAATAACACGTGGTCATTTCATTAAAAACTTGAGATACTAATCATCTTGGTTTTTAAGTCAAATTCATTTTGGTTTCTTTGTTTTGATGAACAGAAATTTTGATGAAGTCAATCTTTTTTGTTTTGCTAAAGACAGGTGCTTTTTGCAACTTGTTTAAGAATATTTTGTCTTGGTGAAAGTGAAAAAAGAGAGTGAAAAAGTTGGCTTAAAACTCAACATTGAGAAAATGAAGATCATGGCATCTGGTCCCATCACTTCATGGGAAATAGATGGGGAAACAGGGGAAACAGTGTCAGACTTTATTTTGGGGGGCTCCAAAATTACTGCAGATGGTGACTGCAGCCATGAAATTAAAAAAAAAAAAAACAAAAAAAAAAACGCTTACTCCTTGGAAGAAAAGTTATGACCAACCTAGATAGCGTATTGAAAAGCAGAGACATTACTTTGCCAACAAAGGTCCATCTAGTCAAGGCTATGGTTTTTCCAGTGGTCATGTATGGATGTTGGTCTGTGAAGAAAGCTGAGCACCGAAGAATTGATGCTTTTAAACTGTGGTGTTGGAGAAGACACTTGAGAGTCCCTTGAACTGCAAGGAGATCCAACCAGTTCATTCTGAAGGAGATCAACCCTGAGATTTCTTGGGAAGGAATGATGCTGAAGCTGAAACTCCAGTACTTTGGCCACCTCATGTGAAGAGTTGACTCATTGGAAAAGACTCTGATGCTGGGAGGGATTGGGGGCAGGAGGAGAAGGGGACGACAGAGGATGAGATGGCTGGATGGCATCACTGACTCCATGGACATGAGTCTGAGTGAACTCCAAGAGTTGGTGATGGACAAGGAGGCCTGGCGAGCTGCAATTCATGGGGTGACAAAGACTCGGACACGACTGAGAGACTGAATTGAACTGAACTGAACTGAACTGAACTGAAGGACATGAGGAGAATCTCCTATGCTTTAAAGTTTTTTTTTTTTTACTTTATTTAATTTTTTTCATTAAAAAGTTGAAGTATGGTTGATTTACAATGTGATGTTAGTTTTAGGTATACAGCAGAGTGATTCAGTTATGTGTGTGTGTGTGTGTGTGTGTGTGTGTGTGTGCACTTCTTTTTCAGGTTCCTTTCCATTATAGGTTGTTATAAGATATTGAACATAGTTCCCTGTGATATACAGTAGATCCTTGTTGTTTGTCTATTTTATATGTAGTATGTAGTAGTATATATCTGTTAATCCTAAAATCCTAATTTATCCTCCTCCCTTTCCCCTTGGATAACCATAAGTTTGTTTTCTATGTCTGTAAGTCTGTTTCTGTTTTGTAAATAGTTCATTTGTATAGTTTTTTTTTTAATCTTACATATAAGTGATATGTGATGCATGTCTTTGTCTGATTTGCTTCACTTATGATATGATTATCTCTAGTCCATCATGTTCTTGCAAATGACATTCCTTTTCATGGCTAATATTCCATTGTGTATATGTACCACATCTTCTTTATTGATTCATCTGTTGATGGGCATTTAGATTGCTTCCATGTCTTGGCTTTTGTAAACAGTGCTGCTATGAGCATCGAGGTGCATAATTAGGTTGCACAAAACAAAACAAAAATTGTGTTTCCCGACTGTGAATTTTAAATCATTATAACTAACAAGGCTCAAACACATCTTTATTAATCAAAATAGGAACTATTACAATCAACACACTTTTGCAAACAAAAAATAAGTTTGTTTATTCCCATGCTTCAGGATTTGAATAACTCTTGGGAAACATTTTCTGCCTCCTGCTGGTTGTGGAAGCATTTTCCCTGCAAAAAGTTGTCAAGATGTCTGAAGAAGTGATAGTTGGTTGGTGCAAGATCAGGTGAATATGACAGATGAGGCAAAAGTTCGCAGCCCAATTAGTTCAACTTTTGAAGCATTGGTTGTGTGACCTGTGGTCGGGCATTGCTGTGGAAAAGAACTGGACCCTTTCTGTTGACTAGTGTCTGCTGCAGGCATTGCAGTTTTCAGTCCATCTCATCGATTTTTTGAGCATATATCTCAGATATAATGGTTTCACTGGGATTTAGAAAGCTATAGTGGATCAGATGGGCAGCAGACCACCAACCAGTGACCATGACCTTTCTTTGGTGCAAGTTTGGCTTTAGGAAGTGCTTTGGAGCTTCTTCGTGGTCCAACCACTGGGAGGGTTATCTCTGGTTGTCATATAAAATCCACTCACACATCACGATCCTATCAAGAAATTATTTCCTTGCTGTTGTATAAATAAGAGAGGACAACACTTCAAAGGGACAATTTTTTTGATTTGTGGTCAGCTCATGAGGCACCCACTTATAGACCTTTTCACCTTTCTAATTTGCTTCAAACTATAAATGACTGTAGAATGGTGGACGTTGAGTTCTTTGGCAACTTCTCATGTAATTGTGAGAGGATCAGCTTCGATGATAATCTCAGTTGGTCATTATCAACTTCCAGTGGCTGGCCACCACAATCCTCAACTTCAAGGCTCTTGTCTCCTTTGCAAAAATTCTTGCACAATCACTGCACTGTAAGTTCAGTGTAAGTTCAGTATAAGTTCACTGTAAGTTGGCAATTCCTGGGCCAAATGTTTTGTTGATGCTGTGAATCATCTCCACTACTTTAGGACCCATTTTGAACTCAAATAAGAAAATTGCTAACATTTGCTTTTGTCTAACATCCTTTCCATATTTTGAAATAAATATAAAATACACAACAAGTAATGTCATTAGCAAAAACAAAAAAACAAAAAAATGCACATTGAAATGATGTATAACATAACCAAATGTATATAAGAATGTATTCCAATATCAAATGGCAAATTCAACAATGCAAAACAGAAATTACTTTTGCACCAACTTAATACTTTTTCATATTAGATTTTTTGTCTTTCTGGGAATATGCCCAGGAGTGGAATTCCTGGATCATATGATAACTCTATTTTTAGTTTTTTAAAGTATTCTCCATACTGTTTTCTGTAGTGGCTGTACCAATAAATATTCCCACCAACAGTATAAGAGGGTTCCCTTTTCTCCACAGCCTCTCCAGCATTTATTATTTGTAAGCTTTTTGATAACAACCATTTTGACTGGTATAAGGTAACTCAGTGTAGTTTTGATTTGCATTTTTTTCATAAATAGGAGTGCTGAGCATCTTTCCCTTTACCTATTGGCCATCTGCATGTCTTCTTCAGAGAAATGTCTATTTATGTCATCTGCCCATTTTTGAGTTTTTAAAATATTGAGCTGAATGAACTGTTTGCATATTTTGGAAATTAAGCCTTTGTTGACTGCATAATGTGCAAATATTTTATACCATTATGTAGGTTGTCTTTTTGTTTATGATTTCCTTTGCTGTGGAAAAGCATATAATTTTGATTGGGTCCCATTTGCTTATTTTCACCTTTACTTCTTTGACTTAGAGAACTAACCTAAGAAAATTTTGCTATGATTTATGTCAGAATAGTTTGTCTATGTTTTCATTTAATGTCTTATACTTAAATCTTCAAACCATTTTGAATTTATTTTTGTATACGATGTGAGGGAGTGTTTTAACTTCATTGATTTACATGCAAGTTTATTTTTTTACCCTTTAAATTGAGCATTATATTTAATATTAAGTTGAATTTTTGGTCATGTTTACAAGATGGGTTCAGGTTCTTAACAGCTGACTCATCAGAAAAGACCCTGATGCTGGGAAAGATTGAGGGCAGGAGGAGATGGGGATGACAGAGGACAAGACTGTTGGATGGCATCACTGACTCAGTGGACATGAGTCTGAGCAAGCTCCGGGAGATGGTGATGGACAGGGAAGCCTGGCTTGCTGCAGTCTGTGGAGTCACAAAGAGTTGGACATGGTTTGGTGACTGAATAACAGCAATAAAAATATTAATAAAATATTTATAAATTAATAACTATACAATTATTATAATTTTAATTTGTAACATTTAAAATATTATACATAAATGTATATCATTTGCAAATTAAAGTTATAATATTTTTATAGTTAATATAAGTTTTTATATGGACTTCCTTGGTAGCTCACATGGTAAAGAATCTGCCTGCAATGAAGGAGACCTGAGTTTGATCCCTGGTTGCGAAGATCCTCTGTAGAAGAGAATGGCTATTGCCTGGAGAATTTCATGGACAGAGAACCTGGTGGGCTACAGTGTTTGGGGTCGTAAAGAGTTAGACACGACTGAGAAACTATCTTTTATAATCTTTTTATAATTCTTGTGATATTTATATTATAATAAAATATCAAATGTTTTATTATAAAAAGAGTAATCTATCTCTACTGGTTTTAATAAAAACTTTGTCATGAATTCAGTGACTATACATAAAGCTCTTTATAGAATTTAGTTTCTGTATTTGTGGTCTATCTGCCCATGTTTGTGCTAATATCACACTATTTTTTATTATTCTTGCTTTTAAAAAGATATGGGATCTCTTATTGTAATTCTTCTAATTTGCTTTATTCCTTTCAATATTATTGCTTTGATTCTTCTCGCCCTTTGCATCTCCATATAAATTTTAGGATCACCTTGTCAGTATAACTGACTACTGAAAATGAATTTGTCATTTTTATAATATTTAATACTAATACATTTATATTACTCAATTTGTTTGGGTCTTTTAAAATGTCTTTCAGTAATACTTTCTAGCTATCTATATAGAGGTCATGAGCTCCTTTCATTAATATTATTCCTAATTGTTTAATGTTTTTAGTGATATTATAAATGGTATCACAAATTAAAGTGGAGTTATAGTTTAATTTTCCAAATTTTGATTTTTAGTAGCTTTCTATACAGATAATTTGCTTCATTTGCTTACCTGTTCTAGTAGTTTACATGATTTGTTTGGATTATTAACTGCTTCTTAACCTATATCATCACACTGTGCATGCTAAGTTGCTTCAGTTGTGTCTGACTCTCTTGCGACCCCATAGACTGTAGCCCACCAGGCTCCTCTGTCCATGGAAATTTCCAGGCAAGAATACTGGAGTGGGTTACCATTTCCTTCTCTAGGGGCTCTTTCTGACCCAGGGATTGAACCCGGGGCCTTTCGTCTCCTGCATTAGTAGGCGGGTTTGTTACCTCTAGCACCACCTGGGAAGTTCCTAGGATATCACACCGTAAATAATGACTTTTTTTCCCTTTAAACTTTTGTCTTATTTTGCTGACAAGATTACCTAATATATTGTTTGATAACATTTAATAAGTCTATAATAGCAGAGTTTTTTGGTCCTTTATTCAACCTCAGGGGAAATGTGCAATTATTTACTGTAAATATGTTGTTTACTTAGTTTGATTTTGAGCTAACTGTGGGGGATAATGAAGGATAGGGAAGCCCAACCTTTTGGCTTCCATGGGGTCACAAAGAGTTGGACAGGACTGAGCAACTGAACAACAACAACAACATTATCAGATTAAGGAAATCACCTTTTATTCAAATTTCTTTGTTGTTGCTGTAAACTTTCATTCAAAGTTTGCTAAGCACTTTTAATCACACACGTTGCTATTTTTTTAAATTGTTTTTTCTGCATTTGAGATGGTCATATGATTTTTTCCTTTTTCTATTAATTTAGTGAACTATATTGCTTTATTTTTAATTGTTACACCCATATTAACTAAAAGCTGTGCAACTTGTTTATTCATTTTATCTGCATCATGAAATTTGATTTGCTAATGGTTACTAAGGAGTTTTGCACCTATATTCATGATCAATATTTGGAGAATTTACCAGTGAAGATAATTTCATCTGAAATTAACACAATACCAAAGGATTTAAATTATAGATTCAATTTACTTAATAGGTATAGGATTTTCAAGCTTTAAACATCTTTTACATAATTTTAGTATATTTTTTGAAGTAATTAACTTATTTCATTTTAATTTAAAATATTGAAATATATTGGTTTTAAATATCTTTCTAATGGTTTCACAGTGTCTGTAAGACCTGTAGTAATGTTCCTCTTTCCGTTATTTATTTTGTCAGTTGGGGTACAAGTTATCTTAAATTAGAAGTTTATAAATTGTGCCTTACTCTGAGCATATGCAAGCTTGTATTGGAGTAAATTAACTGCATTTCTACACTTAACTGAATCACTCAGTATTTTAAGTAATGGATTAATTCTCCACTTACATTATACTCTGTATATTCCCAAAATACATAGCAAAAACAATAAAGCACATTGCAGTTCTAAAGATGAATTCCTCCCCTGACCTGTGTTACAGAACTTTCCTCACTTATTCAGTCCATGACTGTCCCTCTTATATCAGTCTGACTTTGAGCATTTAGTGATTTGTTGTCTATATATTTCTTGAGCTATTCATTGAAATAAAATATAAACTCTGAAGTTTACACAAGAGATACAGTTATCAAGAAAATTCATGTCTTCTCATGTTAGCAGTAGAGAATGCAGTAATGACAACTTAAATCATGTGATATAGTGAGAGCATATAGACACATACATATACATAATTTAGAGAGTAAAGTGCATTATGTCATAATAGAATTGGTAGGAAAGTAATACATTTTAAAACCTTTATTTATGTGAAGCAGCAGGCAGTACATTTAAACTGAAGCAATAATTCTATTTTAGACAACCAAGGAATTATGTATTATTTTTCATTAGTATTTAGATAGATTTATGGTATGTAGGGATAGACAGTTCAACCATAAGATAATATATACTTGAGTAGACACTGTAATGTTACATCATTAAAATCTATAAGTTTCTTCAGGACACAGAGTAAGTGCTCAGTAAAACCCTGATATTGGATTATTGGGGATTGATTAGATAATTTTGCTAATCAGGTAAAGATTTAAATTACTTGTACCAAATAGCACCAAATCATTTAGTCTGGACATAAAGTATAATGTGAAGAATCCCTGTAAGAGGCTTACTTATGTAGTTTAAAAATCATTGGAAATAATGTGAATAAACAATCATGCTTCCTATCTCATTATAGGATTAAGAAATGAATGAATAGTTTTAAAGATTTTACCCAAGAAGAATCATGAAAAGCTGTGCAAGTGTGTAGCATTTTTAGGTCAGTCTTCAGTGAGAAAAATGAGGAAATGACTCATAACACCTACAGAGGTTCAATTGGCTCCCACATTAATTTGCATAGCACTTAAAGGTATGACAGAAAATCCAGTAACTGGGAATGATGTAATATGCTTATTATTTCATAAAGTTTGTTCTAAAGGTGATTACAGGAGAAAATTGAGAAGAAATGCCTATAATCAAAGCACAAATTGATTTATTTTTAATACACATGTTAAAAATGTATGTTAAATGACCAAAAAAGAACAAAATAAGAAACACATATTTCATTTAAGAATGAAACAATATGATTTGGAGACTAATAAAGTAACTTTATTATTGTAAATATCTTGAATAACTCCAATATTTCAAGTCTGGGTGCATGGAAGTACTTGGTAAGCATGGGAACTGGTAGGAAATATGATTTCTGTGGAAGCTAACAAATGATTTTAGATATTATTCATTTAACAAATACTGGTGATGATCCCTTGATCAGGAAGATCCCCTGGAGTAGGGAATGGCTACCACCTCCAGTATTCTTGCCTGGAGAATTCCATGGACAGAGAAGCCTGGAAGATTACAGTCCATGGGGTCGCAAAGAGTGAGACATGACTGAACCAACACTTAACACTGTCAAGCACTTATGTGGTAGAAATTATGTCAATTCACTGAAATGGCAGAATAGTCTTAAGGCTCTTACATTCTACTTGCAAAAATAAATATATAATTTTAGACAAATTATAATAAAATGTGATCACATAATAGACATATGTATAAAAAGTTTCTTGAGTTGAATGTAAGTTCAAGATATTCAAAGTTATTGTAAGAAGTTAAGATTCCATGTATTCCAACACATTTTTTGATCATGTAGCATAACCGTATATATATATATATATATATATATATATATATATAGTCATTCAAGTATAAGACAGATCTGAAAATAAATATTTGGAATCATAATTTAAAAAGAATAATTGTAGATATGAATATTCACAAGCTGTTGGAAATAACAAAAAATGAGAGGCAGAAATGCAGCTTTAATACTGTGGTACATGCAATTTTGAGAGAGAAAAGAAGTATGTTCAAATGAATTAACAAGAAGCAAAGCTAATGTAGAATAAAACTACAAGGGGATAATCTAGAAGTCATGAGAAAAAAGAAAAAAAAAAAAAGCTTTACCTGGATAAGAACAAATGAACAAATAAAATGGAAATAGTGGCTCAGATGGGAAAGTATCTGGTTGCAATGTGGGAGACCTGGGTTCAATCCCTGGGTTGGGAAGATCTCTGGAGAAGGAAATGGCAACCCACTCCAGTACTCTTGCCTGGAGAATTCCATGGACAAAGGAGCTGGGTAGGCTACAGTCCATGGGATCGCAAAGAGTCAGAATGAGCAAATTCACACCCCCAAATATATAATAATAAATTTTATTTACAGAATTTACCCCCAGACATTTCATAGGAAGAGATTTTAATGAAGTGATGGTGCCAATCTCATTATTGACAAAAAAGAGTTAGCTATCAACTGCTAAGAGAAGTAGTAAGATTTTCTATGTAGCAAGGAGGTAGCAAGGAGGAGAAACATCCCATAGTCAGAAACAGTTCCTTAACAACAACCAGCCCTCTTTGCTAGTATGTAACATGTTTTGAAAAGAAAGAAATGAAAGTGAAGTAGCTCAGTCGTGTCTGACGCTTTGCGACCCGCGGACTGTAGCCTACCAAGCTCCTCCCTCTATAGGATTCTCCAGGCAAGAACACTGGAATGGGTTGCCATTAACATGTTTTGAAAGGAACACCAAATAGAAACAATACCGACCACCTGACCTGCCTCTTGAGAAACCTATATGCAGGTCAGGAAGCAACAGTTAGAACTGGACATGGAACAGACTGGTTCCAAATAGGAAAAGCGTCTGTCAAGGCTGTATATTGTCACCCTGCTTATTTAACTTATATGCAGAGTACTTCATGAGAAACACTGGGCTGGATGAAGCACAGGCTGGAATCAAGATTGTCGGGAGAAATATCAATAACCTCAGATATGCAGATGACACCACTCTTATGGCAGAAAGTGAAGAGGAACTAAAAAGCCTGTTGATGAAAGTGAAAGAGGAGAGTGAAAAAGTTGGCTTAAAGCTCAACATTCAGAAAACGAAGATCATAGCATCTGGTCCCATCACTTCATGGGAAATAGATGGGGAAACAGTGGAAATAGTGTCAGACTTTATTTTGGGGGGCTCCAAAATCACTGCAGATGGTGATTGCAGCCATGAAATTAAAAGACACTTACTCCTTGCAAGAAAAATTATGACCAACCTAGACAGCATATTCAAAAGCAGAGACATTACTTTGCCAACCAAGGTCCATCTAGTCAAGGCTACGGTTTTTCCAGTGGTCATGTATGGATGTGAGAGTTGGACTGTGAAGAAAGCTGAGCACCAAAGAATTGATACTTTTGAACTGTGGTGTTGCAGAAGACTCTTGAGAGTCCCTTGGACTGCAAGGACATCCAACCAGTCCATCCTAAAGGAGATCAGCCCTGGGTGTTCTTTGGAAAGACTGATGTTGAAACTGAAACTCCAGTACTTTGGCCACCTCATGCGAAGAGTTGACTCATTGTAAAAGACTCTGATGCTGGGAGGGATTGGGAGCAGGAGGAGAAGGGGATGACAGAGGATGAGATGGCTGGATGTCATCACTGCCTCGATGGACATGAGTTTGGGTGAACTCTGGGATTTGGTGATGGACAGGGAGGCCTGGTATGTTGCAATTCATGGGGTTGCAAAGAGTCAGACACGACTGAGCAACTGAACTGAACTGAACTGAAACTGAAATAGAACCATATCATACCATCACCACTGCCTGTGAATCAATTCAATTTGTATGTGGTACTATGCAAAGTCAGAAACTCTCACCTTTATGTGAAAGACAATATTTGATGATTATCTTGAGTTTGATCTTCATTTATAAAATTTTATCACCTAGCTTTGGCTACCTTGTTATCATTAATACCTTATGAGTGTGAAAAGTGTGAAATGATAGTCACCCAGTTGAGTCCAACTCTTTGCAACCTCATGCACTATAGCTCACCAGGCTCTTCTGTCCATGAATTATCCAGGCAAGAATACCTGGAGTGAGTTGCCATTTCCTTCTCCAGGGGATCTTACCAACCCAAGGGTTGAACCCAGGTCTCCCGCATTGCAGGTGGATGTGTTACCATTAGAGCCATCAGGGAAGCCCATACCTTATCAATACATGTGTTTATTTTAAAATCTAGTGAAATTTTCGGTTCCATGCACATGTGGTTAACAGTAAAAGAAATTCAGAAACTTTTCAATTCTTGTGGACCGAGTTTCTGAATCTTCTCTTCTCTTCATCATATTCATTGTGTTCTTTTAAATCCTTATTTGCTGTGCCTACCAGTTTAAGTAACCTTCTCAATCAACACTTCTGACTTGAACTAAGCTGAATTTGCTTTTTTATCACACTGTATATTCTCCCTACTGTCACTGTAGTTCTTTAGATTAATAACCTGGTAAAGTAACCTGTCTCTACCAGCCTTGATGCCTGAATTGGGCATGGACCAAGGTTTCTGCATCTGTATACTGTCATCAAATGATGGTGGTTTAGTTGCTAAGTTGTGTCTGACTCTTACGACCCCATGGACTGTAGCCTGCCAGGCTCCTCTGTCCATGGGATTTTTCTGGCAAGAATACTGGAGTGGATTACCATTTCCTTCTCCAGGGGATCTTCCCCATTCAGGAATCAAACCCAGATCCGCCACATTGCAGGCAGATTTTTTACCAACTGAGCTATGAGGGAAGCCCTACTGTTGTCAAAGACTTACCTTATTAAATGTAGCTGGACTTGTCCAATGGGAAGAAGTAGTTGGGTCTCCACAAAGAGGCATATGGCTACCTTCAACACCAGAACTTCCTCTACTGATGAAATGAATTAAACACAATAAAGAGGAAAAATTTTGGTTCATTATTAAAAGCTGTAGATCTTATTTACTAGATGTTACCTGGAAATTCCAAATTCTTCTTGTCTTCTATTTCCTAATATATCTAATTAAGTTATTTAACTATTTTAACATAAAAGAGCTCTAAAATTTTAAAGGAATGCCATTTAATTAATTTCCAATTATTCAGATCGATCGGTAGTCTCTGCTAATCTGGCCCAGGGTTGGTTTATTTTGTTTAGGGTTAATTGTCAAGTGTCCAGGGGTGACTGGGTCATATGTTTATTTGTTTTTATCATCCAGTTGGTTAGCCTGTTGTTCTCATAGTGGCTTGTCAGATTTCCAATAAAGTGAGGAGAAGCACATAACAATCTCTTAGAGATTGAATTCAGAACTGGAAAATGATCTCTTCAGCCATATTTTATTGTCCAGAGGTCATTACAGGGCCATTTCAGATGGAATGTGTGGGTAGCTAGCCCCCACCTCTTAGCAGAAAGAGCCACCCAGTCACATTATAACATATGTGGACAAAGATGAGGAGTAGTTAGGGCCATATTTGCCATCAGTTTACTTCTTAAACTTAACCCCATATGATGGACTTACACTTTGCTGACTATACAGCCCTTATATTAGCTGACTCTCCTGCTCAAGGCATCAACTCAGTCCTGTCAGCTAGTCTGGCATCCTCCCAATCTAAAGTATGCAAGAGTCTTCCTGCTTACCTAGACTTTACTACCCAAACTGTACTGAGAAGGCCATTTGTGTCACTGATGACAATTCCTTCAGATGACTTATGGATGATAGAATACCTTATTGCTCAAATTTTCAGGGGAATCAAGTTCTTCTATTGGAGTAATTCCCCATACAAATATTTAAATGTCTATGATTCTTTTTACATTCTAGATATGAATTCACATGACACAAAGGCAGGCCTTTTTCATCAAAAACATTGATTATTCAATTAATACCTCTGATGAACACCAACCAAAAATTAGAAACTATCTGACTGTGTGAACATCAGAAAACCACTGAGAAAGCAAACATGCCTGAGCATGGTAATTACTATAATCCTGTTAATACACCTGGGTAACTTAACGACCCCACGAGCTAAGAGAAGCTATGGATTTCTTTCTTTGTGAATTCTTGGAGGTATAATTGTGTCAAAGTTCTCTGAGCCCGATCTTTTTATTTTTGGAGAGATAAAGGAGGAGTTGAACCACTCTAAGAATAAAATTTGTTGGATCAGAGGAAGCTGAGTTCTAAGTTAAAAGAATAGACATCTATCAGGAACCAGGGGAGAATCAGGTTAGGTGTATGCATAAGCCTACAAACCAAGGGAAAAAAAAATATATATCAGAGCAAGAAGAGAAAACTTAAAACCAATAGCTGAAATACCAGATTGTCTAGTAAAGGGTATCAGTCTTGTCTGGGAAGATGAAAAACCATCTAGCTAAAAGACCTGGAAGGAAATGTGTAGGAATAGATGTGGAAATACTCATTCATCAGGAACGTGAATATGGCATAAACCCTACTAGGTACCACTGGGCACAAATATGAATAATAATACAAAGAGGAGAAAATTTACTGAAGAATTCAGATATCCTTTCTACAGATCATCAGACAATATGATAAGTTCCCACTGAAAAAAGAGTAAATATTCACTGGGGGCATGTAGGAGAAAAAAATATTTTTGCTGGTGGGGTACTTATACCTGAATTGAACAAGTTGCTTTTTATCAGGTTGACAGAAAGATTATTTTAACTAGAGAGACATTAATCATCAAAGAAGTGGAAGTGTGTAAAATATTTTAAGAGAATTCCAGGAGCAACAATTACTCCAAAATAGCTTTTATGATGTAGACTACCAGAAAATAGTCTAGGAAAGTTTTAGTTTATACAAGATTTTTACATCTCTCAAGTAATTTGCTAAAGGATTTAAAAATATACAAAGCATAAACATGTTAGAATATAACAGAACTTTTTAGTTGAAAACAATGCAATTACCTTAGATGAAAATGTTATGTATTCAGATTATTTCTTAGTCACTAAGTCATGTCTGACTCTTTTGAGACACCATGGAGTATACAGCCTGCCAGGCTCCTCTGTTGGAATAAAAAGCAGTGAGATCATCTGACTCAAGTGAGGAAGGCTATGCAATGGAAAAAGCAGACCCTGTGTTTACTTCTTGTATTGCTGAGATAATGCTTATCAAACCAAATCTCCTTTAGTTAACAAGTATAAATACAGGACAAAATATCAAAAGGAAAAAAAGAACAATCTGAAGAATGAATAAAAGCTGGAAGATACTTAATAGAAGTCAACACTTTGAACAAGGATTTTCTATAATATTATCTTTTTTAAATTTAGCTATTAATCAAAGGTGAATGCCAGTCTGCACCATTTCAATAGAAAAAATCTTCAGTCTTACTGGCTTTGAGAATCAAACGGCAGGGTTTACTTAAGACAAACACAGCAGTTGGAAAGTTAAGAAGAAAATACAAGAAAAGAAAGAGTCAGAAAGGCAGAGTCACAGATTCTGTGTATGAAGTCTGCCTCAATCACTGGATAACCCCTATCAGTTCAGTCAGTCAGTTCAGTCGCTCAGTTGTGTCCGACTCTTTGTGACCCCATGAATTGCAGCACGCCAGGCCTCCCTGTCCATCACCATCTCCTGGAGTTTACTCAGACTCACGTCCATGGAGTCAGTGATGCCATCCAGCCATCTCATCCTCAGCCGTCCCCTTCTCCTCCTGCCCCCAATCCCTCCCAGCATCAGAGTCTTTTCCAATGAGTAAACTCTTTGCATGAGGTGTCCAAAGTACTGGAGCTTCAGCTTTAGCATCATTCCTTCCAAAGAACACCCAGGGTTGATCTCCTTCAGAATGGACTGGTTGGATGTCCTTGCAGTCCAAGGGAATCTCAAGAGTCTTCTCCAACACCACAGTTCAAAAGCATCAATTCTTCAGTGCTCAGCTTTCTTCACAGTCCAACTCTCACATCCATACATGACTACCAGAAAAAACCATAGCCTTGACTAGACAGACCTTAGTCAGCAAAGTAATGTCTCTGCTTTTGAATATGCTATCTAGGTTGGTCATAACTTTTCTTCCAAGGAGTAAACATCTTTTAATTTCATGGCTGCAGTCACCATCTACAGTGATGTGGGAGCCCCCCAAAATAAAGTCTGACACTGTTTCCACTGTTTCCCCATCTATTTCCCATGAAGTGATGGGACCAGATGCCATGATCTTCGTTTTCTGAATGTTGAGCTTTAAGCCAAGTTTTTCACTCTCCACTTTCATTTTCATCAAGAGGCTTTTTAGCTCCTCTTCACTTTCTGCCATAAGGGTGGTGTCATCTGCATATCTGAGGTTATTGATATTTCTCCCAGAAATCTTGATTCCAGCTTGTGTTTCTTCCAGTCCAGCGTTTCTCATGATGTACCAGTTAAATACCAGGGTGACAATATACAACCTTGACATACTCTTTTTCCTATTTGGAACCAGGCTGTTGTTCCATGTCCAGTTCTAACTGTTGCTTCCTGACCTGCATACAGATTTCTCAAGAGACAGGTTAGATGGTCTAGTATTCCCATCTCTTTCAGAATTTTCCTCAGTTTATAGTGATCCACACAGTCAAAGGCTTTGGCATAGTCAATAAAGCAGAAATAGATGTTTTTCTGGAACTCTCTTGCTTTTTCCATGATCCAGCAGATGTTGGCAATTGGATTTCTGTTTCCTCTGCCTTTTCTAAAACCAGCTTGAACATTTACATATTGCTGAAGCCTGGCTTGGAGAATTTTGAGCATTACTTTACTAGCATGTGAGATGAGTGCAATTGTGCGGTAGTTTGAGCATTCTTTGGCATTGCCTTTCTTTGGAATTGGAATGAAAACTGACCTTTTCCAGTCCTGTGGTCACTGCTGAGTTTTCCAAATTTGCTAACACATTTTAGGCATCAGCGAACTAAAATGGACTGGAATGGGTGAATTTAACTCAGATGACCATTATATCTACTACTGCGGGCAGCAATCCCTCAGAAGAAGTGGAGTAGCCATCATGGTCAACAAAAGAGTCTGAAATGCAGTACTTGGATGCAATCTCAAAAACGACAGAATGATCTCTGTTCACTTCCAAGGCAAACCATTCAATATCACAGTTATCCAAGTCTATGCCCCAACCAGTAACGCTGAAGAAGCTGAAGTTGAACGGTTTTATGAAGACCTACAAGACCTTTTAGAACTAACACACAAAAGAGATGCCCTTTTCGTTATAGGGGACTGGAATGCAAAAGTAGGAAGTCAAGAAACACCTGGAGTAACAGGCAAATTTGGCCTTGGAATGCAGAATGAAGCAGGGCAAAGACTAATAGAGTTTTGCCAAGAAAATGCACTGGTCATAGCAAACACCCTCTTCCAACAACACAGAAGAAGACTCTACACATGGACATCACCAGATGGTCAACACCGAAATCAGATTGATTATATTCTCTGCAGCCAAAGATGGAGAAGCTCTATACGGTCAACAAAAACAAGACCAGGAGCTGACTGTGGCTCAGATCATGAACTCCTTATTACCAAATTCAGACTCAAATTGAAGAAAGTAGGGAAAACTGCTAGACCATTCAGGTATGACCTAAATCAAATCCCTTATGATTTTACAGTGGAAGTTAGAAATAGATTTAAGGGCCTAGATCTGATAGATACAGTGCCTGATGAACTATTGAATAAGGTTCATGATAGCCCCTATACCATGTGGTATACTTCAGCCTCTAATCAACTTAGCTAAGGCTGAAAGAATTAAACTGAGATCTGAGTTGATGCCTAATACAAAGCGACAAAGTTTTTCTAGTTGAGTGTAAGTAAACTGCCTACTCAGAGATGGCAATGGCCCCCCACTCCAGTACTCTTGCCTGGAAAATCCCATGGATGGAGAAGCCTGGTAGGCTGCAGTCCATGGGGTCGCTAAGAGTCGGACATGACTGAGTGACTTCACTTTCACTTTTCATGCATTGGAGAAGGAAATGGCAACCCACTCCAGTGTTCTTGCCTGGAGAATCCTGGGGATGGGGGAGCCTGGTGGGCTGCCGTCTATGGGGTCACACAGAGTCATACATGACTGAAGTGACTTAGCAGCAGCAGCAAACTTCCTACTTAAAAATCAAAATCAATACTCTTCAGAAGAGGATGAAAAAATCCAAAGTTTCTATGGTAATTGTTCTGCTTCCTTATCAGCACTTGGAATTATCATACTAATTAATTTAATTATGTTTTATTTTAGATAGTCTAGTAGTTGTGTAATGGTATCTCATTTTAACTGCTGCTGCTAAGTCACTTCAATCGTGTCCGACTCTGTGTAACGCCATAGACAGCAGGGCACCAGGCTCCCCCATCCTTGAGATTCTCCAGGCAAGAACACTGGAGTGGGTTGCCATTTCCTTCTCCAATGCATGAAAGTCAAAAGTGAAAGTGAAGTTGCTCAGTCATGTCCAGCTTAGCGACCCCATGGACTGCAGCCTACCAGGCTCCTCCCTCCATGGGATTTTCCAGGCAAGAGTACTGGAGTGACTATCCATCCCCTGATAATTAGTAATGTTGAAAATCTCTTCATGTGCCCATTTGCTGTCCATATATCCCCTTACTAGAAGTTATCTATTATCTTTTTCTGTTTAAAAAATACTGTTACTTGTCTTTGTATTAGTTGTGAGTGTTCTTTATATTCTGAATGTAATTCCTTTGTTGAATATGTGATATTCAAATTGTTCTTTCCCTGTCTAGAAGTTCTCTTTTAATTCCCTTAACAGTATTTGTGGTTGTTTTTGACTCAGAGAAAAACCAATGATTTTTTTGGCTGTCATAGCTCAGTGAAGAAAGTTCTTATCTGCTCTATATACTGTTAGCTGAGGTGGCTTGACTGGGGGCTAGTGGATCCGTTTCTAGGATGATGCACTTAACTCAGCTCACAAGTTGCTCTTGATTGTTTATGGGAAGCTTCATAGGAGCTGAAAGAAAGGTACTTTAGTTCTTTTCTATATGGCCCTCTGTAAGGACTTCCTCACAGAATGATGGCTTGGTTCCATGAGCAGGTGTTCCAAGAAATGAGCTGCAGTTTTTTTGTGTTTCATTGTTTTTGTTTATTCTTTGTTTTCTTAAAGTCGTGGGCCTAGAAATCGATGCAGCCTCACTTCTGCTGGATTCTGTTGGTTAGTCAGTCACAGAACTCAGATTTTAGAGAAAAGAATATAGATAACTACACTGGATGAAAGAAGTATCAAAGAATATTGAGGAATGTTTTAAAACTACCACTACCATTATTTTTCATCAATGGAAAGAGTTGCATTGTTCTTACTCAGACATGTATATTCATTGTAGTAAATAAATAAATTAGTGGAATGCCATATGTAGAGCTGTACAAAGAAATTGGCAAGTAGAGGCTATTTTAAATGAGTTTTAATTTTATAATAATAATGATCCAAATTATACAGAATATGGATTATTGAAATGGTTATTGCTTATTGAAGTATAACGGATTCCATGTAGTCAGAGCAAAGATAAAAACATTAATCAACTTCAGATGTTGTTAGAATGTGTATTGAAAAATTAGTGTAAATAAACGCCAAAAGAAATTGAATCCATGGTTATCAATACAGTAGAGTAGGAGGAAAATAAATAAAATTGGATTAATCCAAATGAGGATGAAAAGGAGAAAATAGTAACAATGCATAGCAAACAGCACAGCACACAGCACAAAATATGTAAATAAAAGTAAATCCACAGACATTAATAATTGAGGTTATATGAAAACAAATTAAAGTTGTCAAAGGAAATTAAATAACCATTAAGCTAAAAAAATGCTGAGCTTGTGTATCCATATAAAATACACATACAACAGATTTTCCAATAGATATGTAATCACTGTAAAAAAAATTAACGCATTAGCCTCTGTTACTGAAAAATAATGAAGAACAAACATCTAAGACCTAATGGAACAAATATTGTTAGAGATATAATAAAATGAAAGTATATATAGATCCACTAATTAAAGAATGCATATGCTTTAAAATATTTTGGAATATTTTGAGAAACTAACCATTTCTATGTCACGAAGCATATGTAAACCTTAATAATCATCAGAGAATAAATAATCATTGATTCCAGACCTCATTATTTGATATCCATGAGTAAAAATACACTTGAATAAAAACTTAAAACTCCCTGCATTAATGTGACGTTTAGAAGTATATTATTGCATTATTTGTGTATCAAAAGTAATTCATGAAAGAAGTAAAATGTCAGCACTCACAAAATAGTACATTTATAACTTATACTATGTAAGTAAAGGAATATTTATAGAGAGATAGTTATACAATAATTAGCTTACAAAGTTAGCTTTATAAACAAAGAGGTTAGAAGAGGAATAATGCATTGATATAGAAAAAGGAAACAGAAGTATAAAAGAAGAACATTTAAAAATAAAAAATACATGAACAAAAATGTCCAAAAAAATTAAAAGTATATTTTATGAAAAGACTAATTATATATATGTATGTGTGTATATATATGTATATATGTATACATTATATATATATATATATATATATATATATATATATATATATACACATTTCTAGCAAGATTGACCAAAAGAGAAAAGAAAGACAGAGAAGGGAGAAATAAATATTTGATGAATACACTGTATTGACTATATATGTAATAAAACTTAATTCCTATGAATAACATTGTAGTTATCTTTCATCTAGTTATATATTATCTTATTTAGAACACAATTTTGGAGAAGGAAATGGCAACTCATTCCAGTATTCTTGCCTAGAGAATCCTGTGGACAGAGGAGCCTGGTGGGCTGCTGTCTATGGGGTCGCATAGAGTTGGACACGACTGAAGCGACTTCACATGCATGCATGCGTTGGAGAAGGAAATGGCAACCCACTCCAGTATTCTTGACTCTATCGGGTCGCATAAAGTCAGACACAGCTGAAACAACTTAGCAGCCCCAGCAGAAAACATTTTTAAAAGGTTAGTCCAGATTTTTGTTTCATAAACTTTGTCTTTTGGGAAAAACCCCTCTAAACTAGTATGTATTATTGTAGTATACATAATTCTCTTGGACATATGACTATATTCTATGAAGCAGTTAAAGAATTACACAACTACATGCTCATTACAATATAGATTTTAAAAATATTGATAAAATTTAATTGAGAAAATAATAATCACTCCAATTATTACAGATAATGATATCTCCTATTTGGTATTTAATATAAGTAAACTATGGTCGAGTTTGTACAGCATATTTACTTTCCTAATACACACAAACAATTTTCATTGAGAAAACTACACTGGGAAATGGGATTCCCTGTATATATTATACTAGATTTTGCTCTTGTCTAGAATTTATACTAACAGATGATGGGTGAAAAAATTCATATGCTCATGCTAATCCAAGAAATCTTTTAAAGTTGAGTAGATTTTAATAACCAAGTTACAAAAATTTAAATAAGTCAGAAAGAATAGTGTGACTGATATATACACAAAGTAGGATGTTGATTATAACAAAGGCTATAATAATTTTGATCTCTAAATCATTTTTTAAAAGTTGGGGAAATTCATGTACTTAGCAAGCAATTTCTTGAATAAATAATCAGAGGCTTTTAAATCTGAAGGGAATTTTAAAAGCCAGCTATTCAAAGTCTTTAAAAATGGGAAAACTGCCTTCCAGACAAATTGATCTTGGTAATGACATGTGACTAAGCAACAATAAAAATATGACTATCATTCATGTCTCTTCCATGTCTCTTGTTTTGCAGGACAATATTTAGGGTTATGCAGATATATAAAGAAATCCTCCTTAAATAATTTGATTTCAAATTCTGAGAAAAAAGATTGCTATGGAAAACTGAGGACTTTATAAAAAAAGAGTGAAATTTATGTCTAAAATTCCTGCCTCTATAGAACGTTTATTTTAATGAGTTTACTCCCATTTAGAGAGTACCACATTAGCCATACTTATAATAAAATTGTTCTCTATTCAATAGCAAAAACTTTGCTTTAAATTTGATAGAATACTAAATGTATCTACTGTTTTCCACTTGAAATTGAAAGCACTTTAAATATTATATCAATGTCTTAAGAAGTATTGAGATTAATTAATGATTTTACCTAAAATTTAAAAAATCAGAAGAAAAGAGGTCAGTTTGTCAAAGTACTTTCATAATAATTTAAAAATTTTAAAAAAGTATTAAATAGCACAGAACAATCCAATCCAACCCTACATGAAATGAACCAGAAATTTGACCCAAGGGTTTTTTGTAAAGTTAAAAAAAAAAAAGAGAGAGATATCTTGTTTGAACTTCATTTAGAAAGTTCCTCATTTGCAAAATGTCCATAATAAAATATATGGCCTGTAAGAGCCTAACATGTGGCAAGAGAATGTATTGTGAAACAGAATATTGACTACTATCTGTATTAGTAAACAGATATAAACATCTAAATCTATTTACTAAGAATGTAAGAGCATGAACATTGTAAATCTGTACCAAAACTAATGGAATTTGAGAAGCAGAAAAAAAAAAACTGATATTCAGAGAAACGTTACTCAAGATACACATCATCTAAATGAAAAAAAAAATCATAAATGAATGAAAGTGTCCTTTCCATACAACATCCTTATGAGAGATTCCCAGTGATCATACTTTGTCTTTTTCATGCAATGTATCTAGAAATCTTCACAACAAGCCCATGGTGAAGAAAAGTACTTATAGCATTATTGTGCTTATTAAAGATGGAGAAATGGGTGCTTGGAGAGTTTAAATAACTTGACCCAATTCATGCACCCAGCTACTAAGTAGCATTGTTGGTACTGGACCTTAGGTGTCTCTGCCTCCAAAACCTGTTGTTGTTATTGTTTAGTCGCTAAGTTGTGTCTGACTCTTTGTAACACCATGGACTACAACACACCAAGCTTCCTTGTCTTTAACAATTTCCCACAGTTTTCTCAGGTTCATGTCCATTGAGTCAGTGATGCTATTTAACCATCTCATTCTCTTCCACCTTATCCTCCTTTTGCCTTCAATCTTTCCCAGCATTAAGGTCTTTTTCAATAAGTCAGCTCTTTGCATCAGGTGGCCAAGGTATTTGAGCTTCAACTTCAGCATTGACCTTTCCAATGAATATTCAGGACTGATTTCCTTTAGGATTGACTGATTTGCTCTCCTTTTAGTCCAAGGGATTCTCAAGAGTCTCCTCTAGCACCACAATTAAAAAGCATCATTTCTTTGGCACTCTTATGGTCCAGCTCTCACAAACATATGATGACTACTGGAAAAACTATGTTTGACTATAAGGACCTTTGTTGATAAAGTGATGTCTCTGCTTTTTAATATGCTGTCTAGGTTGGTCATAGCTTTCCTTCCAAGGAGTAAGCATCTTCTAATTTTATGGTTTCAGTTACCATCTGCAGTGATTTTGGAGCCCAAGAAAGAAAATCTGTCACTGCTTCCACTTTTCCCTTTTCTATTTGCCATGAAATGAGGGGACCAGATACCATGATCTTAGTTTTTTGAATATTGAGTTTGAAGCCAGCTTTTTCACTCTCTTCTTTCATCCTCATCAAGAGGTTCTTCATATGACCCAACATAGCCAAGAAATATTAATTAATTAAATTGTAAAGAAAGGTTCTTTAGTTCCTCTTTGCTTTCTGCCATTAGAGTGGTATCATCTGCATATCTGAGGTTGTTGGTATTTCTCCTGGCAATCTTGATTCCAGCTTGTGATTTATCCAGCCTGGCATTTTGCATGATGTGTTCTGCTTAGAAATTGTATAAGCAAGGTGACAAGATACAGCTTTGTGATACTCCTTTCCCAGTTTTGAACCAGCCAGTTTTTCCATGTAAAGTCTGACTGTTTCTTCTTGACTCACATATAGGCTTCTCAGGAGACAGGTAAAGTGGTCTGGTATTCTCATCTCTATAAGAACTTTCCACAGTTTGTTGTGATCCACACAGTCAAAGGCTATACCTCTAACAATTAACATATTGGTTGTAATGAACAGCTTTATGGCTTTCATTTCATATAAATTGTTGATATATGATACACATTAATATGTAACCATCCTTCCCTACTTTCTACATGTCACAAAAGAAGGAATGACTTTCCGCAGTCTATTCCAAAATCCTGTAATTATGCTTTGCTTTCTGTGTGCCAACTAATCCTAAATATTTAATACTTTTCTAATTTTCTCTTCAGCGTATCACAGTTCTGTATTCAGCTACCTATCTGATACCTTAACACTCATACAGTTGTTTTCTTCCCAATATACAAGTTATCATTAATAATTCATTTATACTTATCATCCATATGAACAAAAAAGTCAATTCTAATTTGAAAGTAAAACACATCTACTTGTCTGTCTCTTCATGTCTTCACTTTAGTCCAATCCATGGGATACTAAAACTACTATCTAACAATCTCTTTGTCTTCATTTTCTCTCCTTAATTTTTGCTTCTCCCACATAGTTAGATTGATTTCTTATAGTTACTGTTTCAGGCTAATTTAGTTTGCCTGAAGTTAAAGCTGTATTCTAACAATAAGTTGGCATATTTTCCACATTTTCACTCTGCTGCTGTTGCTAAATCACTTCAGTCATGTTGTACTCTGTGCAACCCCATAGACAGCAGCCCAACAGGCTCCCCCATTCCTGGGACTCTTCAGGCAAGAACACTGGAGTGGGTTGCCATTTCCTTCTCCAATGCACGAAAGTGAAAAGTGAAAGTGAAGTCGCTCAGTCATATCTGACTCTTAGCCTACCAGGCTCCTCCGTCCATGAGATTTTCCAGGCAAGAGTATTGGAGTGGGGTGCCATTGCCTTCATTCTATCAGAGTATATAAACAAAAGAAATGTTTTTTAAAGACTTTTAAAAAACAAAGTAATTTACTGAACTTTTCTGAGAATCAGATTTTATGTTATAGATTAAATTTTCTGATTCCTTTCTGTTATCAATTTCTATTATTTCTATTTTTGCATGTTTTAATCATTTCTTATAACATATAACATAGAAAGCAAGGATTTTCCACCTCCCCAGTGTCCAATAAATGTGTGACTCACAGTAATTCTTAATAGTATTTGTTGAGTGAATAACATGATTGTATGCTCAGTCGTGTCTGACTTTTGTGATCCCATGGGTTGTAGCCAACCTCCTTCTCTATCCATGGGAATTTTCAGACAAGAATACTGAAGTGGGTTGCCAATTCCTCCTCCAGGGGATTTTCCCTACCCAGGGCTCAAACCCTCATCTTCTGCATCTCCTGCATTGGAGGCAGATACTTTACTGCTGAGCCTGTTGAGTGAATAAACTTTCATTAATTGGATAATATTCAGGATTATCTTAAGGGTTTCAATAATTTAGAATTTGGTGTGAATTAACACAAAAATGTTATCTTTCTCAAGTTGATGTGAATATATGAATTTACCTTATTGGTATTAAACAATAATTAAAATTTCTGTAAATGATGGTTTCTGTTGTTTTACTTCACAGTCTTGGCCTCTTTGGTTAGTCATAGTAATGTTGTTCTTCAGTCGTTAAGTAGTGTCTGATTCTTCGAGACACCATAGACTGTAGCACACCAGACTTCCCTGTCTTTCACTATCTCCTGGAATTTGCTCAAACTCATATCCATTGAGTTGATGATGCCATCCAACCATATGATCCTCTGCCGCCCTCTTCTCTTTTTGCCTTCAATTTTCCAGCACCTGGGACTTTTCCATTGCATGGGCTCTTTGTACCAAGTGGCCGAAGTATTGGAGCGTCAGCTTCAGTAAAAATCCTTCCAGTGAATATTCAGGGCTGATTTCCTTCAGGAATAGGAAGTCCCTGTTCAGTTAGGGATGATTGACTGGTCCAAGGGATTCTCAAAATCTTCTTCATCCCCACAATACAGAAGCATCAAATTTTTGGTACATCGCCTTCTTTATGGACCAGTTCTCACATTCATACAAGACTACTTGAAAAAATCATGGCTTTAAATATATGGACCTTTGTCGGCAAAGTGATGTCTCTTCATTTTAATGTACACTGTCTAGGTTTGTCATAGCTTTCCTGCCAGGAAGCAATCATCTTCTAATTTCATGGCTGCAGACACTGTATAGTGGTTTGGAGTCCAAGAAGTCTGTCACTGTTTTCATTTTTCCCCACTCTATTTGCCATGAAGTGATGGGACAGATACCATGATATTAGCTTTTTGAATGTCGAGTTTCAAGCCAGGTTTTTCATTCTACCCTTTCACCCTCCTCCAGAGGATCTTCAGTTCCTCTTCACTTTCTGCCATTATGGTGGTATCATCTACAAACATAAGGCTGTTATTTCTCTCAGCAATCTTGATTCCAGCTTGTGATTCATCCAGACAGGTGTTTCTCAAGATATGTTTTGCATATAAGTTAAATAAATGACAGTAGAAGTCATTCAGTCATGTCCGACTCTTTGTGACCCCATGGACTACAGTCCAGGGAATTCTCCAGGCAAGAATACTGGAGTGAGTAGCCTTTCTCTTCTCCAGGGGATCTTCCCAACCCAGAGATCGAACCCAGGTCTCCTGCATTGCAAGCAGATTCTTTACCAGCTGAGCCACAAGGGAAGCCCAAGTTAAATAAGGAGGGAGACAATACACAGCCTTGTTGTATTCCTTTCCCAATTTGGAACCAGTCAGTTGTTCTATGTAAGGTTCTAACTGTTGCTTCTTGACTCATATACAGATTTCTCAGGAGACAGGTTAGATGATCTGGTACTCCCAACTCTAAGAATTTTCAACAGTTTGTGTTGATCCACATAGTCAAAAGGTTAGCATAGTCAATGAATCATAAGTAGATGTTTTTCTGGAACTCATATGCTTTCTCCAGGATCCAACAAATGTTGAATCCAACCTTTGATCTCTGGTTCTTCTGTCTCCTGAAACCCAGCTTGTACATCTGCTAGTTTTTCGTCTGTGTACTGCTGAAGCCTAACTTGAAGGAATTTGAACATGTCCTTGCTAGCATGTGAAATGACCACAACTGAAGGAGAGTTTGGATCTTCTTCTTTGGCCTTGCCCTTCCTTTTGAATTGGAATGAAAAGTGACTTTTTCCAGTCCTGTGTCACTACTGAGTTTTGCAAATTTGCTGATATATTGAGGAAGTACTTTAACATCATCATCTTTTAAGATTTTAAATAACTCAGCTGGAATTCCAACACTTCGTCTATCTATGTTCATAGCAATGCTTCCTAAGGCCCGTTTGATTTCATACACCAGGTTGTCTGGCTCTAGGTAAGTGACCACACCATTGTATTTATCCAGGCCATTAAAACCATTTTTGTATAGATCTTCTGTGTATTCTTGCCACCTCATCTTAATCTTCTGCTTCTATTAATATCAATTCCTTATCATTTCTCTCCTTTATCATGCCCATCCTTGCATGAAGTATTCCCTTAATAGCTCCAATTTTCTTGAAGAGATTGCTAGTCTTTCTATTTCTATTGTTTTTCTCTATTTCTTTGCATTGGTCATTTAAAAAAGCCTTCTTATCTCTCCTTTCTATTCCCTGAAACTTTGCATTCAGTTGGGCATATCTTTCCCTTTCTCCTTTGCCTCTTGCTTCTCTTCTTTCTTCACCGATTTGTAAAGCCTCTTCAGACAACCAAATTGCCATCTTGTATTTCTTTTTCTTTGGGATTGCTTGGTCACTGCCTCCTGTACAATGTTACAAACCTCTGTTTATATTTCTTCAGGCACTCCGTCTACCAGATATAATCCCTTGAATCTATTCATCACTTCCACTCTATAATCATAAGGGATTTCATTCAGTCATACCTGAATGGCCTAGTGGTTTTCCCTACTTTCTTCAATTTAAGCAAGAATTTTGCAATAAAGAGCTCATGTTCTGAGCCACAGTCAGCTCCAAGTCCTTTATTTTTTTTGCTGACTACGTAGAGCTTTTCCATATTTGGCTGCAAAGAACATAATCAATCTGACCTTGGTGTTGATCTAGTGATGTCTCTCTTGTGCTGTTGAAAAAGGGTGCTTGCTATGATCAGTGTGTTCTCTTGACAAAACTTAGTCTTGGCCCTGCTTCATTTTGTACTCCAAGGCCAAACAACTGTCACTTCAGGTATTCTTAAGTTCCAACTTTTTCATTTCAACACCCTATGATAAAAAGCACATCTTTTTTTTTTTTTTTTTTTCGGTGTTAATTCCTGAAGCTCTTGTAGGTCCTCATAGAACTACTCAGCTTTAGCTTCTTCACCATCAGTGGTTGGGGCATACACTTTGGTTACTTTGATGTTGAATGATTTGCCTTGGAAATGAATTGAGATCTTTCTGTTGATTTTGATAGTGAAACCAAGTACTGCATCAGACTCTTCTTCTTCTTTTTCTTCTTTTTTTTTTTAATATGAAGACTAACTACTTCATTTCTAAGTAATTCTTGCCCACAGTAGAAGATACAGTGGTCTCATGAATTAAATTCACCCATTCCCATCCATTTTAGTTCACTGATTCCTAAGATATGATGTTCAGTCTTGCCATCTCCTGTTTGACCACATCCAACTTACCTTGATTCATGGATCTAATATTCTAGGTTCCTATGCAATATTGTTCTTTATAACATTGGGCTTTACTTCTACCACCAGACACATCCACAACTGAGTGTCATTTCTGCTTTGGCTTAGTAATTAGTAATTGCCCTCCTCTATTTCCCCAGTAGCATGTTAGACACCTTCCAACCTGGGGGACTCATATACCAATGTCACATATTTTTGCCTTTTCTTACTCTCTGTGTAGTTCGCTAGGCAAGAATACTGAAATGTGTTGCCATTTCCTCATCCAGTGGGCTATTTTTGTCAGGACTCTTCACTAAGACCCATCAGTCTTGGGAGTCCCTACTCAGCATGGCTTATAGCTTCACTGAGTTACACAAGACCCTTTGCCAAGAAAAGGCTGTGATGCATGAAGGGAATATTAGTAATTACTTATTAACTAATGCTGATAGCTAAAACACAATTGCACTAGACTCTGAGTATATAAAATATATTTAAAAGTTCAGCAATATGTAATTTTGATACTTAATTTTCCCTTATACTGATAGAACAGTCCATTTCAAATGTTCTTCTTCAGGAAGTTTTACCCATTTCTCTAATTTGAGCCCTCAGATCCTTTTTAGTTTGTGTGGAATTTTGTACATTTTCTTAGCCTCTTAGCAGAACAGTTAGATCCCCCTAGAACTATACCCAGTTTGCCTTTGTCTTAGTTATTGTTCCTCTCTTTGACCTCGGTAATCACTGAAAAGTTTCCAAATTCTTAATCTTTTGCTTTAGAGCTTTAGAGCACAAATAAAAAGCTCCTTCCCCTCTAGTAGCCTGTCTGACTTTTCCTTTCATAGAGAACCCCAGGAATTTGCTATAAATAATTCCCATTAAGGTTAATTGGAGAACACATTGAGAAAAATGGTCACAAACTCAAATACCACCTGCCTGATGCTAAAGACTGAAAAGCAAACTTGTAGTTTATTTTAATTGGCACCCTTCTTTGAGGGTAGGGGATGAAGTCAGTTAGCAGATTATTATAATTATCAGAAACATGTAAGCATACGCCTGTGTTGAATATTTTGCTACTTTTCTTCTTCATTCAATAATCTATATCATTCTGTAAGTTTCATTTCATAGAAAATGTCTGAGTTAATAATTACAGCCCTTACTAACTAAATATAATATAACAAAATGGTGATTAAATGTATTTTAATGAAAATCTGGCTGTGTTTTTTATCCTTAGAAATGCAATACTTAATTTATTCATCTATTCCCATAATATGGTTTCTTACTATATATAATATTATATATATATTTTTTTTTGAGAACATATTTTTCTTTTTTTTAGTATTTTCTTTTTTTTAATTTATTTTATTTTTTTTTACTTTACAATACGGTATTGATTTTGCCATATATCAACATGAATCCACCACGGGTGTACATAAGTTCCCACTCCTGAACCCCCCTTCCCACCTCCCTCCCCATACCATCCCTCTGGGTTATCCCAGTGCACCAGCCCCAAGCATCCTGTATCCTGCATCGAACCTAGACTGGTGATTCGTTTCTTATATGATATTATACATGTTTCAATGCCATTCTCCCAAATCATCCCGCCCTCTCCCACAGAGTCAAAAAGTCTGTTCTGTATATCTGCGTCTCTTTTGCTGTCCTGCATACAGGGTTATCGTTACCATCTTTCTAAATTCCATATATATGTGTTAGTATACTGTATTGGTGTTTTTCTTTCTGGCTTACTTCACTCTGTATAATCGGCTCCAGTTTCATCCACCTCATTAGAACTGATTCAAATGTATTCTTTTCGATGGTTGAGTAATGCTCCATTGTGTATATGTACCACAGCTTTCTTATCCATTCATCTGCTGATGGACATCTAGGTTGCTTCCATGCCCTGGCTATTATAAACAGTGCTGTGATGAACATTGGGGTACACGTGTCTTTTTCAATTCTAGTTTCCTCGGTGTGTATGCCCGAGAACATATTTTTCAAGTAATTATTTGAAGTGTATTTTCCTTGGGACACATTTCCTGGCTTATACTTACCTATTAATTAGAAATACTGGAAAACACCTAATCATTTTGTGAATGGGTTGTAATATTCTGCAGCATGTAGGTGGGAGAACAAACTCAATAAGCTGAACATAGGAACTGAGACTACATTTACTAGGAAATATCACTGAAATTACTTTTAAAACATAGTTAACAAAATGAGTAAAATATTGCGATCTAAAGGAAGAGGTCAGAAACAAACTAATAGCATTATCTCCTTTTAATTATTAATATTTACATTTACTGTTAAATGAATTATCATTGACCTAATAATATAATTTTAGATTTTTTAAGGTGCCAAATTATCATCACAATCAAACATTTAGCCCAGGAGCTTGGTTGCTAGCTGTGATATTTAAAGCATAAAAATGATCATTATATTTAGGAAGGCTCAGAGGACCTCTAACTCAGAATATAGATGTAATACGCATTAGTTGTAGTGATATAGCACAAAATATATTTTGTGTTTGTCTCTGGCCTTGGAATTTCCCTAGTGATAGAAATTCTGTTATTCAAAATGAGCCCCTTTAGACCACATACTCTGTTTATGCTAATAATGTAATTTAGGGTGGGGTCCCCATATAGTCTAGTAGCGGGGGAAGGGGCTGGATATTTAGCTCTATAAAACTCTTGAATAAGGATATTTAAAGAGTTCTGGGTTAATGAACTGTGGGGTACTGGAAGGGCAGTGTGTCCAGAGAGGACCCATTAAGTTCCCACTTACCCTCCTGTACTTTGTTCTTCATATCTTCCATCTGGTTTCTCCTAAATTATAAATGTAAGAAATGCACTTTTCTGAGTTCTGTGAGTTCCATAGCAACTTATTGAATCTTGGGAGTTGGGGGGGGGGGTCCCTAGGAACTATCAATATACTATTAACTTGATCAAAAATATGGGTGGCCCAGGATTTATGACTGATATCTGAAATGGGGCTGGTCCTGTGGGACAGAGCCTTTAAATGTGGGGTCTGTGCTGACTCTGGGTGAAAGTGAAAGTGAAAGTCACTCAGTTCTGTCTGACTCTTTGAGGCAGCATGGACTGTATAGTCCATGGAATTCTCTAGGCCAGAATACTGGAGTGGGTGGCCTTTCCCTTCTTCAGGGGATCTTCCCAACCCAGGGATCAAACCAGGGTCTCCTGCATTGCAGGCAGATTCTTTACCAACTGAGCTATGAGGGAAGTGTTAGTCAGAATTAGGGAAATTGTTGAACACCAAGTTTGTATCTGTCAAACAGAGAACTGCCTGTTAGTGTTGAAAAACACCCCAGAAGTAGCATCACCACATTATAACCTGTCTTACAACATGGACCATACACTATAGTATTTATTCTTCATAATTTCACATAGAGCATTCTAAGAAACTTAATTCAGTATTTGCGTTTGACTCTGTGTGATCTATGGACGGCAGCCAGCCAGGATTCTCTGTCCATGGAATTCCCCAGGCAAGAATACTGGAATGGCTTGCAATTTTCTTTTCTGGGGGATCTTCCCGACCCAGGGATTGAACCCAGGTCTCTTATATCTGCCTGCATTGGCAGGTAGGTTCTTTACCACTAGCGCTACCTGGGAAGCCAGATTAGATCATTGAATTGACAGTTAATTCATTTTTCTTTGGAACCTATTACATTTTGATCTGAAGAATCTATGAATTTCCTTTAAAGTACCTTATTTTTATACAAAATATGGAGCTGCTCATGTTGGAAAATAGATTTACATAACAGTCTTCATTACCAGGATGTATTAGGTTATGCCAATGGAAGAGATAATCAAAGGAAACATGGAAGGCAAAATTCTTGTGGTAGATAACACTACTCTTTGAGTCACAAAGCAATGAGTTCAATCCTACTATTATACGTACTTATTATGAGTATAGGTATATACTTGCTTATGTTCTGAGCAAGGCTTAACTGTCCAACATGTATAGAAGCAAATAGTGTGGCATCAGCTTTTAAGAAAAGAGTTTTATTGCAAAGTCCACTAACAAGGAGGTAGGAGGCAAGGCTTTCAAACTCTGTCTCCTAGATTCAGAGTTAGAGACAAAATTTAAGGAGTTAAGGGGATTTCACGCTTGGAAGCTGATTGGCTAGTCATGAATTAGTCCATATAAACTATTTCTGCTGCTGGAAGCCATGTTTCCTTCATTGAAGCCATGTTTCCCTCATTGAAGGACTTCTACTTCTGAAAGGGCTCTTGTGACAATGTTTCTATTCTTTAATTCTGTAGACTGAAGATTCTTGGTTCCAGGGTCATCCTAGAGACACGGGTTCCCATTTTGCACATGTGTAGTGCTATCTCACTTTCATCAAGAGGCTTTTTAGTTCCTCTTTGCTTTCTGCCATAAGGGTGGTGTCATCTGCATATCTGAGGTTATTGATATTTCTCCCAGCAATCTTGATTCCAGCTTGTGTTTCTTCCAGTCCAGCATTTCTCATGAAGTACTCTGCATATAAGTTAAATAAGCAGAGTGACAATATACAGCCTTGAAGTCTTCCTTTTCCTATTTGGAACCAGTCTGTTGTTCCATGTCCAGTTCTAGCTGTTGCTTCCTGACCTGCATACAGGTTTCTCAAGAGGCAGGTCAGGTGGTCTTGTATTCCCATCTCTCTCAGAATTTTCCACAGTTTATTGTGATCCACACAGTCAAAGGCTTTGGCATAGTCAATAAAGCAGAAATAGATGTTTCTCCAGAACTCTCTTGTTTTTTCCATGATCCAGTGGATGTTGGCAATTTGATCTCTGGTTCCTCTCCCTTTTTTAGAACAAGCTTGAACATCAGGAAGTTCACGGTTCACGTATTGCTGAAGCCTGGCTTGGAGAATTCTGAGCATTACTTTATTAGCATGTGAGATGAATGAAATTAAAAGACGCTTACTCCTTGGAAGAAAAGTTATGACCAACCTAGATAGCATATTCAAAAGCAAAGACATTATTTTGCCGACTAAGGTCTGTCTAATCAAGGCTATGGTTTTTCCAGTAGTCATGTATGGATGTGAGAGTTGGACAGTGAAGAAGGCTGAGCGCTGAAGAATTGATGCTTTTGAACTGTGGTGTTGGAGAAGACTCTTGAGAGCCACTTGGACTTCAAGGAGATCCAACAAGTCCATTCTGAAGGAGATCAACCCTGGGATTTCTTTGGAAGAAATGATGCTAAGGCTGAAACTCCAGTACTTTGGCCACCTCATGAGAAGAGTTGACTCACTGGAGAAGACTCTGATGCTGGGAAGGATTGAGGGCAGGAGGAGAAGGGGATGACAGAGGATGAGATGGCTGGATGGCATCACTGACTCGAACGTGAATCTGAGTGAACTCCGGGAGTTGGTGATGAATAGGGAGGCCTGGTGTGCTGCGATTCACGGGATCACAAAGAGTCAGACACGATTGAGCGACTGAACTGAACTGAACTGAGTACTATCTCTGAAAAATGACTAAAGGTGCTTAATCAACAACCTGTTTTAAGAAATCAACACCAGTTTAAGCTAGTCACGGTTGTATGTATTGTTTCATTTATACTTGGTTATATGACTTATCTCACTTTCCTTTTATAAACAATGAAAACAGTACCTACTCATTTCAAAGGCTTTCAAAAGAATTAAATGAACTATGGCATTACATAATGACAAGTAGTATACTATCAAGCACACAAAATTTTCTGTCAACAAGATTAGTCATTTACTCTGTTTAGCTGGCACTATCTGATCAGTATCACTGTAGATAAACAGCTTGATTCATGATGTTGCAATATTTTATAGATTACTAATGTCCATTTCCCATTGACAAACCCAAATGTATGACCAAACCATTTGGAAGAATTGTTGTGTATTGAGATATGGGGAAGTCATTCTGTCTTATACATGATTTGGTGTGAATTTTATTCTAACTAGAATAGATTGTCTTATGCCTTATCAAATATACATTGTACATCTGCTATAGCTATTAAAAATGTATTTAAAAGTCAAAATAGAATGACTGTGGTTCAGGTATCCTAAATGGAGCCAAGGGTCCATTGTGGATGTGGTTTAGGACAAGTTTTTGAGAACTTACATTTTCTGAATTATATTAAAGCGAGGGCATCACTAGTTACTCTCAAAAGAATATCTGCTAGCTGCCAGCTGCAATCTTATGGTCTCAAGATCTCCCCTTGTAACTAGGCAACCATTCCAGACCCCAATCAATCCTTATTTAACAAGCACCCTTACTTTCCATCTCCAATTATAATTCTTTACAAACCACTTAGGTAATTTTGTGGGTTTTGCCTATTATAAGCCCCACCCCCACCCCCAATTTATAGTCCAGTGGAACATAATTCAAGTACTTCTTGAATCTGTGTCCCCTGGATTATAGTTCTTGGTCTGGCTTAAATAAAACTTTTTTCTATTCCTGTTTAGAATATTCATTGATTATTTCCATTGGCAGAATGTCTGTCTCTTAGGTTGACTTCTGTTACCAAATCTATGCCAGATACAGAAGTCACTAGTAATTTGAACAGGGAAATTTTTAATATAAATAATGGATAAGCATACATTTTCTGCAAGAGGTTAGATAGGACATATTTTAGACTGCAGGTTATAAGGTCAGTATTATTTTTCAACTACTCAACTGCTCAATTCAACTCTGCACTTATGGAGTAAATGCAGCCATGGACAACATGAAATGAATGAGAATATTTGTATTCCAATACAATTTTATTTACAAAACAGAAAGCAGTCAAGTGATATAAAATAGTATTAACTAGTAAAAGGAGGTTAACTGTAAAAACGTGGTAAAGGAGGACCTCAAAGAATATAAGAAAAGCAAATCTAGGGAGACTATACTACTTTTGAAGATAAAGGTGAGGACTCAAGGAATAAATAAATTTGGAAGGACCTCAACCTCCTCATCTCATCCAGGAGGCTGACTTTCAAGCTTCATTGGAGATGGTATGGCTATAATCCACTGCATGACAGAGAGATTTTCTAGAGTACAGATGATCTGGAATTCTTTTCTGGGGTGCAGCAAATGTTGCTACAGTTCCTAAAAGCCAGAGCTTAATCCAAATACAATCAGACTAAGATTTCATACTACAGGCAGAGCTATAAAAATAAACAATAAGTAATAGTTTCAAAATTCTAAGGCAAAATATTTGCCAATGTAAGACAAAATGTCAGAATTTATGTAAAACATTTATATTATTTTTTTCAAAAAGAACAGCTAAAGGCAATACTTTATTCAACCAGCCATAGACAATGACTAAATTGAAGAAAATTGAGAAACCATGGGAAGTAGCATTAAAGAATGACTCTGGGATAGAAAGCAGAAGCCAGAATCAAAGACAATTATAGATTAGATAGGAAAAAAGAAAGTGAAAGTGTTAGTCATTCAGTTGTGTCTGACACTTTGAAATACGGACTGCAGCCCGCCAGGCTCTTCTATCCATGGAATTCTCCATGCAAGAATACTGGAATGGGTTGCCATTCCCTTCTCCAGGGGATCTTCCTGACCCAGGGATTGAACCCAGCTCTCCTGAATTACAGGCAGATTCTTAACTGTTTGAGCCACAAGGGAATACGGAGTTTGCCACAGAATCTTGATTGGATAGAAATTTGGTTCTTTGTCATACATAATAGTGCAAATTATAGTCATGCCACTAATAACTATCCTGTTCTCAAATATTAATCCACCATCTACAACACTGGCAAGAAGACTCTTGAATGGATAAATTGCATAACAATGTAATCTGTAATATGATAGGGTGTATTGTCTGGAAAGGTGTTCTGAGCAGAAACATATTAAGAGGATATACATAGTCTGGAGACAGACAAATTAGTCAACAGTAGAGTTTTCCAAATTCAGCAACCTGTTTTTGCAAATAAAGTTTTATTGGCACATACCTTCATCTATTTATTTGCCCATTATCTATGGCTCCTTCTGCTGGTGTCAGAGTTGAGGTCACATAGATAACAATGCTTAAAACATATACTCTCTGGCCCTTTACAAGAAAAGTTATCGGACCTCTGAACAAGAATGTGATAAAATGAAGGACTGATGACTGGTGTAGAAAGAGAAAGTGCCTGCTATAAGATTTGTACTTGCGAAAACTTGAGGTATTCAAACTGGAGAAAGCATAACTCTTGAAAGAAGCATTAAATATATGAAATCTAAAATGAAAAGTTGTGATTCAGTTTCCTGAAACTCTGCACTCTGAAACTGTGGTTAGAGGAAAGATGTAATCAGGAGAGTGGCCATAGCCAGAGATTATGGTCATTACTGAGCTTTGGACTGTGGGTTAAATCAATATTTCTCCTCCTAGTACCTAGGTCAACACTGGAAATTTTGCTGATTAATTAATTATGAATAATTATATTTTACCATATTAAGGATTTTTTAATTTATTCATCCCATAGGATAAATCTCAGTCTTTAAGTAATAGTTTGAGAAAATTTACTATTTCTGGTTCCTGTCTTTGTTTCCAATTCCTATATCTACTATTGCCCTTTTGTCCTCACAAAACAGAGCTTCATCTTGTCACTTTTACATTTTAATTTTCTGTTTAAATGTCTCTTCCTGATGAGAACTTTCTCTGACCTTTATGTTGAATTAGTTACCCAATCCTGCTATATTTATACATCATAAATGTTCCTCTCTTAACACACAAAATTATAACCATATCTGTATTCTCCTTGTGGCCAGAAAAGCTTTAGGCGTTAGGACAGCAGACCATGTTTGTCTTGTTTAAAGCTCTGTGCACTGAGCTTGTCTTATGTATATAATATATGTTTGAAAAATAAGCAATAAACAAATTTATGAAAAAACTTTGTGAATGCCATCACCATCATCATCCTCATTGCCAGTATAAAATATGACATTACATGAATTGTAGTTGCATTATGGTCTTATTTACAATAAAACATTTGATAAAACAGATTGATTAGAGAAAAATTGCATTTTCATTATGGGCTTTATAAAATGACCTGTACAAAAACCCAGACTTAATTTTATTAAGTCAACATTTTTATGATTAGATAAAATAACCATACAAAGTGCTCAGGACAGCACCTAGCCGCTTTTATGCTCCTCAATAACTGCTAGTCACTGTTAGCCCAAATCCCTCTCATCCTTTTTCATTTGTCTCCTATGGAGAAGAGAAGAAAAATTAAGATACTGACTCTGGGGGAATTCAGTCCACTATGCAGACATACTGATAATTTTTCCGTTTGGGTATATTATTAAACTGACAAGGGAACTGCTTGCAAAGAATATTCACCACGAAGGTTAAAATTAGTTGCACATGGAAAATAGAAGAATATACATGGTTAATCTTGGTGTTCTTCATAAATTCTCAGCATAATTAAATTTCTTTTTAATAATTTAATACTCTATTGAAAGATACTGTGATGAGTTAGAAAGTGGGACTTGTTCGAGAGTGGTAATGACATTTTGCATTTGTCTTTTAGCAGGTGCAAATATCTCACAATCATCTCTTTAGCCTTTACCATGGCCTTGCGGTTTAGTGCCCTTTTCAGAGATTTTTTTCTTTCTTGGCAGATATTGCTCTACCCTTCAAGGAAAAGTAAAGACAAAAGGATCAGATTGAAAGTTGAGTGGCAAAATTTTATAGCCAAGTATATTTAACACAGACCCCCGCATTGCAGGGTGAAGTTGAGGGAGGAGAAAAGTGAGGTTTCTAATGACAAATATTGCAGACTCCGTTCTATAGCACCAAAGAAAAGGCTTACTGCTGATCTGTTGGTTAGGTAAGCACTAGGCTGACTGCAGGAAGTCAGCTACATTTGTGAACTGTCTGCCTTTGTTGCCTTTTGAGATACGAAAGTCAAGATCTTAATGCCAGGTAGGCCTCTCCCCATATTGGGAGGCTCATTGGCCAGATCAGGGTGTGTCATTACTTTAAAAATATAGTAAAAGAAATATTAGGTAATTTTAATGCAAATATTCTCCGATGTGATAAATGTGATAAAGATGCTTATAATTGCTCATAACAAGGTTCATTATAAGAAACAATAGCTTTTCTCTAGTCAGGCATAGTCAACATTATTTAACCAATAATAGTCAGCCAATCTGGGTTTCCCCTGTGACTCACTAGTAAAGAACGTGCTTGGCAAAACAAGAGACACAGGTTGGATCATTGGGTCAGGAAGATCCCCTGGAGAAGGAGATGCAACCCACTCCAGTATTCTTGCCTGGGAAATTCCATAGAGAGAGGAGCCTGGAGGACTATGGTCCATGGAGTCACAAAGTGTTGAACACAACTAAGCAACTAAAAAACAACAAGTCTACCAATAAATTGATAGAAATAAAAATTATCAACTATATTCTACAATAAAACTTCATAAAAAATTAAAATATTTAGAGTCATATGTCAACATAGTAATGGTAGTGAACCAAGTCCTTTTTGTGTGTACATATCTTCAGGGATAAATAACATTTACAAACTATACTGACTACACATTTAGTACACAATTTAATGTGTACTTTGTAAGTTATGAGAGAAAGAAAATATTACCAGGAAAGAATTATTTTGATATCTGTTTTGATCTTTCAACCTTTTTATTTGTTTCTTGATTATTTTCTTATAACTGATTTGTGTGAAAATATCATTAGCGTTCCCATAATGCATGAGATGACTTGGGTTTTGCAACCTTCCTTCCTCCTGGGAAAGCTCTCAGCTTTTTTTTTTTGTTTGTTTTTAATTGTCTCTTCTAGTTTCCCAAATCTCTATTTAATCACAGAATATTTTATTATAGGAATAGAAAAGTGAGTCTGCCAAAATTTCAACTGAAAAAAATGTATGGGCATACCTAGGAAAAAAAGATATAATTTCTAATATTCCTAATATTTCTTTTACCCTTTACCAATTTCATCACTGATTGACTACTTTGAGGGAGAGTATACTGTTCTCAACTTTGTACATTTCCATTTTTCCTACAAAGGTTCAGTTTAGTCGCTCAGTCATGTCTGACTCTTTGCGACCCCATGAATCGCAGCACGGATTAGTTGTATGTAAATGAAGTTATTGGCAGTAGGTTAACACAAAATTTAATACCATGTTTATGTACTGTTGAAGTGCTGTGTGTAAATGTAAGAGAAAATAGGGGAAGAATCCTTCTATTTAAGGAGCAAGTGAAGAAATATTAGTTTAAGTGGATGAGAGAAAAAGGAAGGGATTCTAGAAAAACAACTACTTTTGCTTCACTGACTACACTAAAACATTTGACTGTGTGGAGTGCAACAACTTGTTGAAAATTCTTAAAGAGATGGGAATATCAGACCACCTTACCTGCCTCCTGAGAAACCTATATGCAGGTCAAGAAGCAACAGTTAGAAACAGACATGAACAATGGACTGGTTCAAAATTGCAAAAGGAGTACATCAAGCCTGTATATTTTGTCACCTTGCTTATTTAACTTATATGCAGAGCATATCATGCAAAATACTGAGCTGGATAAAACACAAGCTGGAATCAAAATTGCTGGGGAAAATATCAACAATCTCAGATATGCATTGACACCATCCTACTGGTAGAAAGCAAAGAACTAAAGAGCCTCTTGATGAAGGTAAAAGAGGAACATGAAAAAGCTGGCTTAAAACTCAACATTAAAAAAACTAAGATCATGGTATCTGTTCCCATCACTTCATGATGCATAGAAGTGGGAAGGGAATGGAAACACTGACAGATTTCTTGGGCTCCAAAATCACTGAAGACGGTGACTGCAGCCATGAAATTCAATGATGCTTGCTCTTTGGAAGAAAGCTATGACAAACCTAGACACATATTAAAAAGCAGAGACATCAATTTGCCAACAAAGTTCTGTATAGTCAAAGCTATCGTTTTCTCAGTAGTCCTGTACGGATGTGAGAGTTGGACCATTAAGAAGGTTGAGCACCAAAGAATTGATGCTTACAAATTGTGGTGCTGGAGAAGACTTTTCAAAGTCCCTTGGGCACGAAGGATATCAAACCAGTCAATCCTAAAGGAAATCAACCCTGACTATTCATTGGAAAGACTGATACTGAAGACCAAAGCTCCAAAACTTTGGCCACCTGAGGCGAAGAGCTGACTCATTTGTAAAGACCCTGATGCTTGGAAAGATTGAGGGCATGAGAATAAGAGGGTAACAGAGGATGAGATGGTTGGATGGCAGAACCGTCTCAATGGACATAAATTTGAGCAAATTCTGGGAGATAGTGAAGGACAGGGAAGCCTGGCATGCTACAATGCATGGGGTCACAAAGAGTCAGACAGGACTGAGCTACTAAGTAACAGTAAAGCTAAGCCAAAGTAGCTGACAAATTTCTTAAAGAGTCCCTAGGAACATTTTTGTTTTCTGGTCTTGGAGATATAAATTACTTGTATTTTTAATTTTGGCCTCAATCTCTCTTTTTTCAGGAAAACCTCCATTCTGGATAACATCTCAAAGGGCACTGAGCAGTGAGACCAAGTAATGAGAATTACCACTGCTCATAGTTTAGATTATTCAGCATTGTTATTTTTGGCAAGGACTTATCTTCAATCAAAGTCAATATTAATGTCAGGAGAACATGGAAATGTCCTTTTCTAATGTATGTAGTCAAGTATGACAAAGGGAAGGACCCCAAGTTAGACATTGTTTCTGGGACAATTTTAACTCTACTGATGAATACCACATTTGAAGACACAAAGCAAATTCCTGTAAGGAAACTGGAGTCAATATTGATCTCTTCCTGATTGTACTCAATGTCACACTGCGCTGACATTTGAAAGGATTGTACAGCATAATTTTGAAAGGCAGAGGCAACCCAGCCATGTCAGGAAATTCCCTGTGTGAATTGCAGGGCTTTCATACCACATTCTCTGTTAATATTTGATTTCAAGCAATAGTAAGCTGGCTATTAGTTAGGTTTATGAAAAGCTGACTGCACAGTAGTCTTGAGAGCTTGACTTAACTTATCACTTGTATTGTCACAACTCTTCTGCCATTGACTGCTTTTTAAGCCTGAACTATATTTTAAATTCTTCTGATTTTAGACTTATGGTCTAAGAACTAAACCTAATGAATTCTTGCAGCAAGCACAATTTCCATTTACTGTTTGGAATGCATATGGAATCATTCAGGGATTCTGCCTTCTAAACAAACAGAAAACAGAGATTATAAATAGGGAAATGGAAAAAGAAACTGTGGAAGGCAGTGAAGATAACTATGATTCTCAGAAATAGCTTGCCTGAGACATAATGGGAATGAAGGGAGATTTTCAAGTATTAATAAGTGCCTTATCTGTGTTTTTAAGAAGACAGGATTTTGAAAAGTTCTTAACTGAGTTAAAATGCCACATTTGTAAAAAATGCATGGAAAACTCCACTGGCGTTAAATATGTGAGATACTCTCTTGTGTAATCGACTAGTCTAATTAAAATAGAAAAGTCTTCAAGAGAGAATCAAGCAGAAAGGAAATGGAAAGGAAATTCAACAGAAAATAAAGACCTTCTTAATCTACTGTGAAAAGACAAAGGAGAGTCTGTTCGTTCAAGGGCAGAACTTGATGTCAGCCAAAAATAGGTAGGTTATCTGGAGTGGAGACAGAACTTCACTTGTACTGGCAAGATATTTCAGCACATGTTTACTGTGATCTGCCTTGATCATTTATAGAAAGGAAAAAGTATTAGTGAGTTTGACTTCCTCTTTTACAAAAAATGGACAATTTCTAAGTCCTAAATTATGTAGGGAGTTCACAGGAGTGGAATATTGAAGATATGAAACATTAGAAGTTAGAATGATCCTTGTTACCACAGAAACTTCAGATGCTTAGATATCATACGCACTTAAAATTGTTAAAATCTTGCAAAAGGACAATAAAGTTGAAAACAGAATAGGGGAAGGATAGTCACATGAAAAAATAAAAACAGTGCAGGAAACTGCACAAGAGGAAGAAAAGAAAGGGAAAGTAGTGAGGACATAAACCAGACATGCGTCCTAGTTTGCCTATGTCACCCAGGCCTTTCAGGCTTCATTCCAGAAAGGAACACCTGTGCCTCTCTCTGGCACATGCTTTGTGTATGCTGGGTACTTAGTGAATATTTGTCAATGATGCTATTCTTATCTGTCCATCACCCTTCAGACAAATTTCACTTCCCAGCATCTCTCTCACATCCAAGAAAATCATTATGTTTACAATTTGGTATTATTAAATGATTGATCCAAATCACTTTACCAATTAAAATACAATTTAATGCAAGAAAAGCACATAAAAGAATGAATTTCTGAGGTAAAACCACTCTCAAAGTACCTACACTTCTTCCTGGATTGTCAATGGTGAGAATCTGACTGAACATCAATTGAACTTTTGCTTTTTCCAGCAGAGAGACTAACATAATTTCTAAAATACATTTATAATCTGTCATAACACAGCACTTAACTCTTTTGAGCCATATAAAATACCTGCTAATACACAATCCCAAATAAATGTTATTTTTAGAACTGTGAAATAACTATTTTTGTAAGGTTTGCAAGCAGATTATTTTGGTATTCAGCCACACAGAGTGATAATTACCATTTATAACTAATGCTATATTCAAGGCCTTTAAAAGAAGAAAAAAATGTATCAACATATTCTGCTGTTAATACTCATCTTCATCTAAAATGTATATAATATTTTCTTCATAGTGTTTTCTGTTTCTTAGGTTATTTGCTTGAAATCACTTGGTCTGCTTATAGATATTTAACAATTAAAAGGACTTATTTAAAATAAAGTTATGTCTTCATTTCCAACTTCTTTGTGACTAGAGATAAATTTGGAATACAACTAAAGAAGCCTTCTTAAGACTGGCATATGTTTATGCAAGTTTAGGATAATTTTTAAAATGATTTTAGCTAAATAAGTGACAGAATTTTTGACAAACTTCTATTAATTTATGAATCATGAAAATAACTCTTTAGCTGGGTGCCTAAAGATGGCTTTTGTCCTTACAATTCTAATGGAAAAATCCAAATTAGTTCAGTCTGAGGAATTCGCAGTATCTTAAGAGGGTATCAGAAAGCACTTTGAGTGAGTAATCATTTAATCATGAACAAAACACAACTGTATTATTTTGCTGAAATTGACTGAATTAGTTGTTTTAAACCAGCAGGAAGAGAAATCCAGTTGTTATGAAATATGCAAGCAGTAAAACTGAGTAAGCACATCTTTAACTTTTCATTCACAGTAACCAGAATTTATTTATTTACTATTTATTACATAAGCCATAGGTTAGGATATATATGGATCTAATGACATAGATGTAACATCTACTGGAAGATCCCCTGGAAGAGGACATGGCAACCCACTTCAGTATACTTGCCTGGAGAATCCCATGGACAGAGGAGCATGGTGGGCTACAGTCCATAGGGTTGCAAAGAGTCAGAGAGGACTGAAGTGGCTTTGCATGCAAACAATTAAAGGCTGCTGCTGCTGCTGCTGCTAAGTCGCTTCAGTCATGTCCGACTCTGTGCGACCCCATAGACAGCAGCCCAACAGGCGCCCCCGTCGCTGGGATTCTCCAGGCAAGAACACTAGAGTGGGTTGCCATTTCCTTCTCCAGTGCATGAAAGTGAAAAGCGAAAGGGAGTCTCTCAGTTGTGTCTGATTCTAGCAACCCCATGGACTGCTGCCTACCAGTTTCCTCTGTCCATGGGATTTTCCAGGCAAGAGTACTGGAGTAGGGTGCCATGGCTACTAGTCCACAATTCATCCATCTCTGGTTCCTTTTATAATGCCTATGAAGACACAGAGAATGTAGGGGAAAAGTATGCCACAAATCAGTAAGAAAAAATAACACAAAGAAAACAAAGACATATAAAAGTATAATAAAATAAGAATTCAGTTCAGTTCAGTTCAGTCACTCAGTTGTGTCCGAGTCTTTGCTACCCCATGGACTGCAGCACCAGGCCTCCCTGTCCATCACCAACTCCTGGAGTTTACCCAAACTTATGTCCATTGAGTTGGTGATGCCATCCAAACACCTCATCCTCTGTCATACTCTTCTCCTCTGGCCTTCAATTTTTCCCAGCATCAGGGTCTTTTAAAATGAGTCAGCTCTTCGTGTCAGGTGGCAAAGTACTGGAGTTTCAGCTTCAACATCAGTCCTTCTAATGAACACTCAGGACTGATTTCCTTTAGATGGACTGGTTGGATCTCCTTGCAGTCTGAGGGACCCTCAAGAGTCTTCTCCAACATCATAGATCAAAAGCATCAATTCTTTGGCACTCAGCTTTCTTTATAGTCCACCTCTCACATCCATACATGACTACTGGAAAAACCAGAGCCTTTGTTGGCAATGTCTCTGCTTTTTAATATGCTGTCTAGGTTGGTCATAACTTTCCTTCCAAAGAGTAAATGTCTTTAATTTCATGGCTACAGCCACCATTTGCAGTGATTTTCAGTTCAGTTCAGTCGCTCAGTCGTGTTTGACTCTTTGCAACCCCATGAATTGCAGCACGCCAGGCCTCTCTCCATCACCAACTGCCAGAGTTCACTCAAACTCATGTCCATCGAGTCGGTGATACCATCCAGCCATCTCATCGTCTGAAATCCCCTTCTCCTCCTGCCCTCAATCTTTCTCAGCATCAGGGTCTTTTCCAATGAGTCAACACTTCACATGAGGTGGCCAAAGTATTGGAGTTTCAGCATTAGCATCACTCTTTCCAGTGAACACCCAGGGCTGATCTCCTTTAGGATGGACTGGTTGGATCTCCTTGTAGTCCAAGGGACTCTCAAGCATCTTCTCCAACACCACAGTTCAAAACATCAATTCTTCGGTGCTCAGCTTTCTTCATAGTGCAACTCTCACATCCATACAGGACCAGTGGAAAAACCATAGCCTTGACTAGAGGGACCTTCCCCCAAAATAAAGTCAGACACTGATTCCACTGTTTCCCCATTTATTTTCCATGAAGTGATGAGACCACATACCATGTTCTTAGAATTCTGCATGGTGAGCTTTAAGCCAACTTTTTCACTCTCCTCTCATTTTTATCAGAGGCTCTTTAGTTCTTCTTCACTTTCTCCCATAAGGCTCTTGCCATCTGCATATTTGAGGTTAGTGACTTTTCTCCCAGCAGTCTTGAATCCAGCTTGTGCTTCCTCCAGCCCAGCGTTTCTCATGATGTACTCTGTATATAAGTTAAATAAACAGTGACAATCAATATACAGCCTTGACGTACTCCTTTTCCTATTTGGAACCAGTCTATTGTTCCATGTCCAGTTCTAACGGTTGCTTCCTGACCTGAATATAGGTTTCTCAAGAGGCAGATCAGGTGGTTTCATATTCACATCTCTTTCAGAATTTTCCACAGTTTATTGTGATCCACACAGTCAAAGGCTTTTGCATAGTCAATAAAGCAGAAATAGATGTTTTTCTGGAACTCTTGCTTTTTTGATGATCCAGTGGATGTTGGGAATTTGATCTCTGGTTCCTCTGCCTTTTCTAAAACCAGCTTGAACATCTGGAAGTTCACAGTTCATGTATTGCTGAAGCCTGGCTTGGAGAATTTTGAGCATTACTTTACTAGCATGTGAGATGAATTAATTGTGCGGTAGTTTGAGCATTCTTTGGCATTGCCTTTCTTTGGGTTTCCCTGATAGTTTAGAAGGTAAAGCATCTGCCTGCAATGTGGAACACCTAGATTCAATCCCTGAGTTGGGAAGATCCCCTGGAGAAGAAATGGCAACTCACTCCAATATTCTTGCCTGGAAAATACCATGGATGGAGGACCCTGGTAGGCTACAGTCCATGGGACCACAAAGAGTTGGACAGGACTGAGCAACTTTACAGATTGGTTCCAAAAAGGAAAAGGAGTATGTCAAGGCTGCATATTGTCACCCTACTTATTTAATTTATATGAAGAGTACATCATGAGAAATGCTGGACTGGAAGAAACACAAGCTGGAATCAAGATTGCTGGGAGAAATATCAATAACCTCAGATAGGCAGATGACACCACCCTTATGGCAGAAAGTGAAGAGGAGCTAAAAAGCCTCTTGATGAAAGTGAAAGTGGAGAGTGAAAAAGTTGGCTTAAAGCTCAACATTCAGAAAATGAAGATCACAGCATCTGGTCCCATCACTTCATGGGAAATAGATGGGGAAACAGTGGAAACAGTGTCAGACTTTATTTTTGGGGGCTCCAAAATCACTGCAGACGGTGGTTGCAGCCATGAAATTAAAAGGTGCTTACTCCTTGGAAGAAAAGTTATGACCAATCTAGATAGTATATTCAAAAACAGAGACATTACATTGCCGACTAAGGTCCATCTAGTCAAGGCTATGGTTTTTCCTGTGGTCATGTAAGGATGTGAAATTTGGACTGTGAAGAAGGCTGAGCGCCGAAGAATTGATGCTTTTGAACTGTGGTGTTGGAGAAGACTCTTGAGGGTTCCTTGGACTGCAAGGAGATCCAACCAGTCCATTCTGAAGGAGATCAACCCTGGAATTTCTTTGGAAGGAATGATGCTAAGGCTGAAGCTCCAGAACTTTGGCCACCTCATGTGAAGAGTTGACTCATTGGAAAAGACTCTGATGCTGGGAGAGATTGGGGGCAGGAGGAGAAGGGGACAACAGAGGATGAGATGGCTGGATGGCATCACGGACTCGATGGACGTGAGCCTGAGTGAAATCCGGGAGATGGTGATGGACAGGGAGGCCTGACGTGCTGCGATTCATGGCGTCACAAAGAGTCGGACATGACTGAGCGACTGAACTAAACTGAACTGAGCAACTTCACTCCTTCTTTGGGATTGGAAAGAAAACTGACCTTTTCCAGTCTTATGGCCACTGCTGAATTTTCCAAATTTGCTGACATATTGAGTGCAGCACTTTCAAAGCATCATCTTTTTGGATTTAAAATAGCTCAGCTGGAATTCCATCACCTCCACTAGCTTTGTTCGTAGTGATGCTTTCTGAGGCCCACTTGACTTCACATTCCAGGATGTCTGGCTCTAGGTCACATCTTGACCACCATCTAGATCACAACATTGTGATTATCTTGGTTGTGAAGATCTTTTTTGTATAGTTTATGACTCTTCATTCCACATAAAATAAATGGAGCTGAATTGAAACAGATCATAGTGAATATCCATTGTCTTTAAGTTGCTATTTTCTAAGTAGCCATGTCATCTTCTTATTCCTTGTAAACTTTCTCACATCTCAATTATGTTTTACATATTTACCCACATCTACAGTAAATTAAGAAAACATTTTCTCATTGAGCAAGTATGCATGGGTGGGGATGTGGTGGAGATCAGCAGCAAACTGTGGTAACAGGAGGTAAGATTCCTTGTGGTGTAAGTGGGGCAGGGTTATTAAAAATGGAGCTAGATAAAACCAGTTCTACTGTATTTCAGCTAGGAATGCTGTCAAATCAAAAGAACAAAAACATAATTATTTTGAACAAAAGGAGTTTGAGCAAAAGGAGTTGTTTGCATTTGTTAAAAATAAAATGTATTAATAAAGGGTTACTGGCCTTGGCTACTCAACAGTGACCTCAAGGGCCAAGATTTTTGTCCCACCACTGCTCCTTTTTTTCTTCCACCATTCTATAAATTTTGACTTATGCATTTGACTTATTTTGTATCCTACTGACCCAAATATCACATTTAAGGAAGAATGCAAAGGGGAATGACAAAAGACTCTTTGATAAGAAAAGAATAAGCTTTACTTTAGTGTACCTCTCATAGACAAGAACTAGATAGCATTGCCTTCCCCTTCTTAGATGCAAGGGAAACTGGAATTTGAGATCTTGTTTATTGTTTTTTTAATTTTATTTTTTTTTTAGCTTCCAAATTGGGAAATGGAAATGGAGACATTTAAATATTCATTCTATCCTGACTACCTTAGAATATTCTTGTTGTCTTTAGTTGCTAAGATGTGTTCCAATCTTTGTGACCCCCTGAACTGCAGCACTCTAAGCTCCTCTGATCACCATGATCTCCTAGGATTTAATCAAATTCATGTCCACTGAGTCAGTGATGCCATCTAACCATCTCATCCTCTGACCATTCCCTTCTCTTGCTTTCAAGAGGTAATTTGATCATTCTTTGGCATTGCTCTTCTTTGGGATTGAAATGAAAACTGATCTTTTCTAGTCCTGTGCCCACTGCTGAGTTTTCCAAATTTGCTGGCATACTGAGTGCATCACTTTAACAGCATTATTTTTTAGGATTTGAAATAACTTAGCTAGAATCCCATCACATCCATTAGCTTTGGTCATATTAATGCTTCCTAAGGTCCACTTGACTTCACAGTCCAGGATGTCTGACTTTAGTTGAGTGACCACACCATCATAGTTATCTGGGTTATCAAGACCTTTTTGTACAGTTCTTCTTTGTATTCTTGACACCTCTTCTTAATACCTTGTGCTTCTGTTAGGTCCTTACCATTTCTGTCTTTTATTGTGCCCATCCTTACATGAAATATTTCCTTGATATCTCCAATTTTCTTATAAAGATTTCTAGTCTTTTCCATTCTATCTTTTTCCTTAATTTATTTGCATTGTTCACTTAAGAAGGATTTTTCATCTCTCCTTTCTATTCTCTGTAACACTGCATTCAGTCAGGTGTATCTTTCCCCTTTTCCTTTGCCTTTTGCTTCACTTCTTTTCTCAGCTCTTTGTAAAGCCTCCTTAGAAAACTGCGTTTTTTTTTTTTTTTTTTTTTTGCATTTCTGTTTCTTTGGAATGGTTTTGGTCCCCACCTCCTATACAGTGTTACAAATCTCTGTCCATAGTTATTCATGCATTCTGTCTACAAGATCTAATCCCTTGAATCTGTTTGTGACCTCCACTGTGTCATCATAAAGGATTTCATTAGGTCATACTTGAATGGCTTAATGGTTTTCCCTACTTTCTTCAATTTAAGCTTGAATTTAACAATGAGGAACCCTGAGCCACAGACAGCTCTAAGTCTTGTTTTCACTGACTGTATAGAGCTTCTCCATCTTCAGCTGCAAAGAATATAATCAATCTGATTTCAGTATTGACCATTTGGTGGTGTCCATGTGTAGAGTCTTCTTTTGGAAGAAGGTATTTGCTCTGACCAGCGTGTTCTCTTGACTAAACTCTGTTAGCCTTGACCCTTCTTCATTTTGTATCACAAGGCCAAACTTGCCTATTACTGCAATAATTCTTGACTCCCAACTATTTCATTCCAGCCCCTATGATGAAAACGGCTTTCTTTTTTTATTTTTTGGTATTAGTTTTAGAAGGTCTTATAAGTCTTCATAGAACTGTTAACTTTATCTTCTTCAGCATCAGTGTTTGGGACATAGACTTGAATTACTGTGATATTGAATGGTTTACTTTGGAAATGAACTGAGATCACTCTGCTGTTTTTGCGATTGGACCCAAGTACTGAATTTTGGACTGTTTTGTTGACTATGAGAGTTACTCCATTTCTTCTAAGGGTTTTTTTTTTGTTTTTTTTTTTGCCCATGGTAGTTGATATAAAGGTCATCTGAACTAAACTCACCCATTCCAGTCCATTTTAGTTCCCTGATCCCTAAGATGTTGATGTTCACTCTTGCCACTGTCTGCTTGACCACGTCCAATTTACCTTGATTCATGAACCCAACATTCCAGATTCGTATGCAATATTGTTTTTCATAGCATCAAACTTAACTTTTACCACTAGACACATCCACAATTGAGCTTTATTTCCAGTTTAGCCTAGCCTCTTCATTCTTTCTGGAGCTATTTCTCTGCTCTTCCTCTGCAGTACATTGGACACCTTCCCATATGAGTGGATCATCTTTTGGTGTCATATCTTTTTGCCTTTTCATGCTGTTCATGGGGTTCTCAAGGCAAGAATAGTGGAATGGTTTGCCATTCCCTCTTCCAAAACATGGACCACGTTTTATCAGAACTCTCTGCTATGACCCATCCACCTTAGGTGGCCCTGCACAGTATGTCTCATAGCTTCATTGAGTTATACAATCTATGCAATCCCCTTCACCATGACAGGACTGTGGTCCATGAAGAGGGTAGGATACTCTAGTGATGACCTAACATCTATATATGCACTTCAAAACACACTAGTGTATGTTCCACTTAACAAGTTTCTGTATCCAGTTAGAAGTCTATTTCTGTGTTTTCCTCTCTATGAGGTTCAGATGTGATACTTCAACTTCCATTGACCTATATACAAGCTGAAAGGTAGTTTATTTGCTTCCAAAATATTCTACAATGATAGAGAAAGCAGGGGCTAACTGTAAAAAAAATGAACCAAAAAAAGTACGCTAAATAGCTGACCCATGGCTCATGTAAAATCTATGGATCCAAATTGGTGACTTCTTTGGGTTTTTGTTGTTGTTGTTGTTGTTGTTTCTTAAACAGTGAATGATGGATCTTGTTTGATAAACTCCAGTTGTTAGTTCTATCCTTAAATACATACATATATATATATATATATATATATATATATATATATATATATTCCACAGAGTCAGAGGCTTTGGCATAGTCAATAAAGCAGAAATAGATGATTTTCTGGAACTCTCTAGCTTTTTCCATGATCCAGCACATGTTGGTAATTTGATCTCTGGTTCCTCTGCCTTTTCTAAAACCAGCTGGAACATCAGGGAGTTCACGGTTCACGTATTGCTGAAGCCTGGCTTGGAGAATTTTGAGCACTACTTTACTAGCATGTGAGATGAGTGCAACTGTTCAGTAGTTTGTGCATTCTTTGGCATTGCCTTTCTTAGGGATTGGAATGAAAACTGACCTTTTCCAGTCCAGTGGCCACTGCTGAGTTTTCCAAATTTGTGGCATATTGAGTGCAGCACTTTCACAGAATCATCTTTCAGGATTTGAAATAGCTCCACTGGAATTCCATCACCTCCACTAGCTGTGTTCGTAGCGATGCTTTCTAAGGCCCACTTGACTTCACATTCCAAGATGTCTGGCTCTAGATGAGTGATTACCTCATCATGATTATCTGGGTCGTGAAGATCTTTTTTGTACAGTTCTTCCGTGTATTCTTGCCACCTCTTCTTAATATCTTCTGCTTCTGTTAGGTCCATACCATTTCTGTCCTTTATCGAGCCCATCTTTGCATGAAATGTTCCCTTGGTATCTCTAATTTTCTTAAAGAGATCTCTAGTCTTTCCCATTCTGTTGTTTTCCTCGATTTCTTTGCATTGATCACTGAAGAAGGCTTTCTTAACTCTCCTTGCTATTCTTTGAAACTCTGCATTCAAATGGGTATATCTTTCCTTTTCTCCTTTGCTTTTTGCCTCACTCCTTTTCACAGCTATTTGTAAGGCCTCCCTAGACAGCCATTTCGCTTTTTTGCATTTCTTTTCCATGGGAATGGTCTTGATCCCTGTCTCCTGTACAATGTCTCGAACCTCATTCCATAGTTCATCAGGCACTCTATCTATCAGATCTAGGCCCTTAAATCTATTTCTCACTTCCACTGTATAATCATAAGGGATTTGATTTAGGTCATACCTGAATGGTCTAGCAGTTTTCCCTACTTTCTTCAATTTGAGTCTGAATTTGGTAATAAGGAGTTCATGATCCGAGCCACAGTCAGCTCCTGGTCTTGTTTTAGTTGACTGTATAGAGCTTCTCCATCTTTGGCTGCAGAGAATATAATCAATCTGATTTTGGTGTTAACCATCTGGTGATGTCCATGTGTAGAGTCTTCTCTTGTGTTGTTGGAAGAGGGTGTTTGCTATGACCAGTGCATTTTCTTGGCAAAACTCTATTAGTCTTTGCCCTGCTTCATTCCGCATTCCAAGGCCAAATTTGCCTGCTACTCCAGGTGTTTCTTGGCATCCTACTTTTGCATTCCAGTTCCCTGTAATGAAAAGGACATCTCTTTTGGGTGCTAGTTCTAAAAGGTCTTGTAGGTCTTCATAAAACCGTTCAACTTCAGCTTCTTCAGCGTTACTGGTTGGGGCATAGACTTGGATAACTGTGATATTGAATGGTTTGCCTTGGAAGTGAGCAGAAATCATTCTGTCGTTTTTGAGATTGCATCCAAGTACTGCATTTTGGACTCTTTTGTTGACCATGATGGCTAGTCCATTTCTTCTGAGGGATTGCTGCCCGCAGTAGTAGATATAATGGTCATCTGAGTTAAATTCACCCATTCCAGTCCATTTTAGTTCACTGATTCCTAGATTGTCAACGTTCACCCTTACCATCTCTTGTTTGACCACTTCCAATTTGCCTTGATTCATGGACCTGACATTCCAGGTTCCTATGGAATCATACATACAAAAAACAATGCATTGATTTATACGTTGTTTTAAATATATTAACAAAATAATAAAACAACTAGGGAAAGTCTCTGGTGGTTCAGACAGTAAAGAATCTTCCTGCAACGCAGAAGATCTCTGGATCAGAAAGATTCCCTAGAGACGTGAATGGCTACCCACTTCAGTATTCTTGCCTGGAGATTTCCATGAATAGAGCAACCTGGGGGGCTACAATCCACGAGGTCACAAAGAGTTAGACTCTTAAGAGTCCCTTGGACAGTGAGGAAATCAAACCAGTCATTCCTAGAGGCATTCAAGGGTGAATATTCATTGAAAGCGTTAGGGGAAGCACACTGACTGAAACCGCCCACCCTGGCCAGGCACCATAGTAACTATTTGCATCAGTTGTTTTATGACAGGAGGTCCTGCTAAGGAACATATAACTAATAAGCCACCACCAACCGGAAGAGTTCAGGAAAGGTCAAAAGGAGACACCACATGTCCGACCACCTCCCAGAATCCTTCTCTCCGGCATCCATCTTGACTGAACAAGGCATGCACCACCAAGAAGGACTCTGAGTCAGAATGATTGGCTAAAGACAACTCAGAAACTAATCTCATCACCATAAAACCTGAAACTGCAAGCCATGTGGCAGAGCTGTTCTCATGGGTTCCCTTACCCTTCTGTTCTCCACCTGGGTGCCCTTTCCCAGTAAAATCACTTGCTTTGTCAGCACATGCATATCCTTAGACAATTCATTTCTGAGTGTTAGACAAGGGCCCTGTTTCAGGCCCTGGAACGGGTCCCTCTTCCTGCAACACAAGGACTGATAAGCTGAAGCTCCAATACTTTGGCCACCTGATGCAAAGAGCCAAGTCATTGAAAAAGACCCAAATACTGGGGAAAATTTTGGGCAGAAAGAGAAGGGAAAGACAGGATGAAATGATTGGATAGAATCACTGACTCAATGGACATGAGTTTGAGCAACGTATGAGAGGTATTGACAGGCAAGCCTAGCCTGCTGCAGCCCGTGGGGTTGTAGAGAGTCAGACATGACTTAGTGCTGAGCAACAATAATAAAATAAGCACATATATCCACTATCAAGCTCAATATAAATACTAATACTGCTAACTTTAAAGCCGCCATGAGCTAACCAGAGAACACCACCTTTTCCTTCTGAAAACATAATCTACTATAAAATTACTATTAATTTCCCCTTTGCCTCTTATGTTTCTGTTGTTTCAAAAGATTTTCCTTATGCCTTTATATAAATGGGCCCGAAGCACACATATTTGTGATTAAATTTTTTCACTCAACATTATTTTAAATTTGTCTATATTGGTGAGCTTAGCTATAATATTTCTCTAATATAAATTCTGTAATATATTTATCACTCTGCTTCATATAAAGCTTTTTATTTCTTTCCAACTTATTTTACTACAGGTACTTTTCATTCCAATCCCAAAGAAAGGCAATGCCAAAGAACGCTCAAACTACTGCACAATTGCACTCATCTCACATGCTAGTAAAGTAATGCTCAAAATTCTCCAAACCAGGTTTCAGCAATACATGAACTGTGAAATTCCAGATGTTCAAGCTGGTTTTAGAAAAGGCAGAGGAACCAGAGATCAAATTACCAACATCGCTGGATCATCAAAACAGCAAGAGAATGTCAGAAAACCATCTATTTCTGCTTTATTGACTATGCCAAAGCCTTTGACTGTGTGAATTACAATAAACTGTGGAAAATTCTGAAAGAGATGGGAATACCAGACCACCTGACCTGCCTCTTGAGAAACCTGTATGCAGGTCAGGAAGCAGCAGTTAGAACTGGACATGGAACAACAGACTGGTTCCAAATAGGAAAAGGAGTATGTCAAGGCTGTATATTGTCACCCTGCTTATTTAACTTATATACAGAGTACATCATGAGAAACGCTGGACTGGAAGAAACACAAGCTGGAATCAAGATTGCCAGGAGAAATATCAATAACCTCAGATAGGCAGATGACACCACCCTTATGGCAGAAAGTGAACAGGAACTAAAAAGCCTCTTGATAAAAGTGAAAGAGGAGAGTGAAAAAGTTGGCTTAAAACTCAACATTCAGAAAATGGAAGATCATGGCATCTAGTCCCATCACTTCATGGCAAACAGATGGGGAAACAGTGGAAACATTATCAGACTTTATTTTTGGGGGCTCCAAAATCATTGCAGATGGTGATTGCAGCCATGAAATTAAAAGATGCTTACTCCTTGGAAGGAAAGTTATGACCAAACTAGACAGCATATTCAAAACCAGACACATTACTTTGTCAACACAGGTCCACCTAGTCAAGGCTATGGTTTTTCCAGTGGTCATGTATGGATGTGAGAGTTGGATTGTAAAGAAAGCTGAGTGCCAAAGAATTGATGCTTTTGAACTGTGGTGTTGGAGAAGACTCTTGAGAGTCCCTTGGACTGCAAGGAGATCCAACCAGCCCATTCTAAAGGAGATCAGTCCTAAGTGTTCTTTGGAAGGACTGATGTTGAAGCTGAAACTCCAATACTTTGGCCTCCTCATGCGAAGAGTTGACTCATTGGAAAAGACCCTGATGCTGGGAGGGATTGGGGGAGGGAGGAGAAGGGAATGACAGAGGATGAAATGGCTGGATGGCATCACCGACTTGATGGACATGAGTTTAAGTGAACTCTGGGAGTTGGTGATGGACAGGGAGGCCTGGTGTGCTGAAATTCATGGGGTCGCAAAGAGTCGGACACGACTGAGTGACTGAACTGAACTGAGTGCTTCTATAAACATACCCATGCATGCATCTTGATACAAATGTGTAAAAATGTTCTATTTATCTGGAATGAAGTTGTTGAGTCTTTGGTAAGATCATCTCTGTGTTTACCATTTCTGAAATTCATTTAAAAATGCATACTATACATGCAAAATCTGTAAATTATAATTTCTCCATTCTCATATACGCAATCTTGTGAAATATGCCTTTCGTTTGTGTTCTTATGATAACCAATAAGGATGACCATCTTCTTAAGTATTTTTGGAGATTCCCATGTTTTCTTGTTCTTGTATATTCTTGTATTTTGTCCTTTTTAAATTTTGATTACTGACTTTTTTTTTTTTTTTTTTTTGGCGTGATCTTTGTCTATACTTTGGATAGTAAGTTTTTTATTTTTTTCATTTTTGTTATAAATGCCTTCTCCCAGTTTTGAGGTCAATTTGTTGTTTATTTTCCCTTTGATTTAATTCTTTTAGAGTTTTGAAACATGCATATTATGAACAGAAGTTCTGAATGTTTTACTGTAAAATCTGTTCCTTTAAAATTGCTCCTTATGTCCATATTTGTGAAATTATTCCCTAACCAGATGTCATAAAAACTCTCCTATGAAGTATTATCCTTCATGTTTAAGTCTCTAATCTCAAACCTAGGTATAAACTTGGGATCCAATCATATTTTTTCTGTGGATTATGTCAATAAATGGAGCTCATGCAAATAAAAACAGAGGCTTTCTATTCAGAGCTGAAAGTAGAAAGGAAATCCTTTGCCATTGCTTGCATTTCACAGAGACCCAAATGCAGGCAGGGGAGTGGAAAAAAATCATGATAAATTATAAAAATGCATTCAAATAAGTTTTGATTGGAGCCTGTTGGAGGCAGGCTACTAGAGGTAGGACATCTTACATGATCAGTTTGAGGAGCACATTAGGCTTGCTCTGGTTGGTCCAAAGTTGAAAGCAGGGGCAAAAAATATGGTAGCGGTGCCAACTGCTATGGATTCTGCAGCTTGACTTCTCAATTGGTTGCTGTAAGGTTGTGAGTCAGAGTATTATTGTTATTTGTGGTCTGGCCATTGCCGCATCATATTTTCAGTCTCTCAATAGATAATTCATTTTCCCTTCACCATTTGTTGAAAACTCTCCTGTCTTTTCCAACTGATATGTATAATCCACCACCTATTTCCTTATATGTATGAGTTGTTTCAGGGCCCTCAGCAGTGTTCCATTAGTCTATCTGTCCACTTCTGGGCCAGCAGCATGATGGCTTAATTACCATTGCTTTATGATGGACTGAAAGGAGATCCAACCAATCCATTTTGAAGGAGATCAGCCCTGGGATTTCTTTGGAAGGAATGGTACTTTGACCACCTCATGCGAAGTGTTGACTCATTGGAAAAGACTCTGATGCTGGGAGGGATTGGGGACAGGAGGAGAAGGGGACGACAGAGAATAAGATGGCTGGATGGCATCACTGACTCGATGGACGTGAGTCTGAGTGGACTCCGGGTGTTGGTGATGGACAGGAAGGCCTGGCGTGCTGCGATTCATGGGGTCACAAAGAGTCGGACACGACTGAGCGACTGAACTGAACTGAACTATGATCATACTTGTTACCAAGGAATAAATCTCTGCTTGTTCTTCCATATTCTCTTAGCTGTTCTTGGTCTTTATCCTTCCATGTAAACTTTAGGATCATTTCTAAGATTTATGAAATTAATAGACTTTCATAGATGAGATATAACTAAGGTAATGTACTGTGTATTCTTATCCAAGATTATTGTGTACTTACCCCATTTTTTAAAGTTTTTAAAATACCTGGTAATAGTTTTAAATCACTTAACAGCTAACTCTGATGTAATTTGTGTGTTTTCTTGCTATGGTGAATTTATTTTAATTAAATTCTCTGTTGTTTGCTAGTGTTGGCTCCTGATGTAAAGTTATATGAGCCTGATGTTTTCTTTAAGGGAATCATTTGCATTATTGATTCAATTTCCCAACTGGTTAAAGGATCAGCTTTGAGAATTAGTATTCTTCTAGGAAAAATCTATTTAACCATAACTTTATCTTACACTTAAAATTGTCCTATACATTCACTCAAATAACATCGCTTTCTGAGTTTATCAGCCAGCCACCTGGTGGAAGTCGGTTTGTCTTGAATCGCTTCTGTGAGGGGGTATGCATAAATATGTTTTCACTAGAATGGCCATTTACTATGAATATAGATTGACCTTTCCTGCTGAACCCATAGTATGGCACTATCACTCTCACTGGGTTTAACTGAGCATGGTATAATAAGCTCTGTTTCTGATTATAGAATTTCTTTCATAGCAAAAGAAGTAATGCTGCATGCTCAAGCCTGTGCAATTCGTAGGTCTTATCATGCTCCTCATTAGACAGAAATAGGTTGACTTAGAAGTCAAGAGATCTATTTAAAGCAAAACAGTGATCCTAGTTGAGAGAAAACCTTGTCTGTTTAGTTGTAAACCTAGTTCTGTTGTAAAAGCAGGTGGTCTATTATCTGAACCAGTTACCATTCTATACAACTCTTTCTCCTGTGAAAGAAAGTCCAAAGCTCTAGAAATCAAGGAGAGGAAGTTGGGATCCAGTGATAAAGTTAGAAACTAATTAAATCCCTGTTTCCTAGCCTCAGGACTTCAGTTTCTGCTGGGCTTGGATTTCTACCTGAGGACTCTACAATGGTTCCATTGACTTGGGGATGTTAAGACACTGCTTAGCCTTTAAATTCTCATGCCACTGAATTTACATGAATTAGAGGGGATTACAGTATTGCCTCGAGATACTAATTCTGATTATTAAATGAAAATAGAGCTGCTACTGGAGTGGTACCTGTGGAACACAGGGGATCCTCTGAGACACCTGCTGGTACTTCTAAACGCACTGCGGACAGTGAATGCACAAACAGAGCAACCCAATGCAGATAGGTGCTTTAAGGGCTCTTCCCTTCCCCGCCCCCCCCCCCACAAGAATGTAGTTTTGAGTTACAATACAAAATAAAAACCCCAAAAACTCTAACCAGTGAATGCATGTGCTAAAGGGAAATGGAACTTGAATAGGGTAGTAAAAAAAGAAAGAAACAAGGTCTGTAATAGTTTTCTATATTTTATTATTTGATCTGTACAAAGAATGCATACATATGTCTCTGTTTCTAGCCCAAATTCATCTGTTTTTCTCTCCCTTTAAACTACTATATTTTAAAAGGTATGTTGATAATAATTAACCTTTAAGTTGACCTCTAAGTTATAGGATATTAAGTTGGGATTGTTATGGGGCCAGAAAGGAAATTATCAGCGTCTAAACCTGTTTAATGATTTCAGAGACATTGGGTCCAACACTGTGCTCAGTATAATGTATTGCTGAATTGTAAATAATTTTAAGATGTTTTCTTAAATTAAAATAATCCAAGTATTGTTGAATTTATCTTTTTATCAATCATGTGTGTCAATATATTTTCATAAGAAAATAAGCAATGTATACTTAAGTTTGGGCTTCCTTGATGGCTCAGCAGTAAAGAATCCGCCTGCAATGCAGGAACCACAAGAGACACAGGTTGGATCCCTGAGTCAGGAAGATTCCTTTGAAGGAGGACATGGACCCATTCCAATATTCTTGCCTGGAGAATCTCATGGAGAGAGACAATCCATAGAGTTGCAAAGAGTTGGACACGACTAAAGTGACTTAGCATGCATGAATGCACATACCTAAGTTTAGCAGGGTTAGAATTTGTAAGGATTTATGCTAATTTTCTCATAGTTTATATTCTTTTTTAATTTGTCTGTAAGGAACAGAAATTGTTTGTATAAAAAATACAATAAAATGAAAAATTAAAATAATAGTTTAGTTGGACAATTAGATTTTGTAGCCATTGATTATGCTACCCTAGAGTATGAAATTCCATAAAAGTTAATAAGGGAAAAAAGGTTTATATTGGTATTATCATCATAAATTTTAAGTACTTCAAATTAAATTATTTTATAAACTAGAAAGATATACATGAACACATTAAATTTTACCTTTAGATTATTTTGGACAATGCACAGTATTTCTGTGTGATTTGACTCTCCTGTGTTTTACAAATGTCTAACCACAGTTATATATTACTTTGTAATAATACAGCAAATTATTGCTTTTAATAAAGTTTTTTCAGAAATAAGTTCTTATATTGGGTTGTATAAGTAAGGTGTTGAATTCAAATTAAATATCTTTATTAGTAGTAATGCATACTTAGCTATCCACATGTGTAAAATGAGCTAGTGTTACTGCTTTTTCTTTTTCTTGTGACAAGAATAATTAAAACTCATGTGAAACATATTATACTCTACACAGCATAAGCTCCAAATTAGCTATAATTATGGTCACAAGTATTTCTGTCATTGTATTAATTATAACAAGGGACTTAGGTAATCATGTACCTTATTATTCCACCTGCAATACATTTCAGTTTTGTTTTTTTTTTGCTTCTTTGCAGCACTAATTTGTCTGTTTTGTTTGCTGACTATAACACCTGTTTTCACAAATATTTCTAGTGATTTCCAAAAATTTTGTTACCCTTCTACAATAAATAATTTGTGGCCATACATATTTCAGATTGACGGTATAATTTCAGCCCTTTAATGTCAATGAATTGCGACATTTTTGTTCAGTATTTATTTTCAATTTATTTTCATGAATTTTTTAAATTTATTTATTTATTTTTTTAACTTTATTTTACTTTATAATACTGTATTGGTTTTGCCATTATGGAAGAAAATTTAAGACATGCTGCTGCTGCTGCTGCTGCTAAGTTGCTTCAGTCACATCCGACCCTGTGCGACCCCATAGACGACAGCCCACCAGGATTCTCCAGGCAAGAACTCTGGACTGGGTTACCATTTCCTTCTCCAATGCATGAAAGTGAAAAGTGAAAAGTGAATGTGAAGACGCTCAGTCGTGCCTACCTCTTAGCGACCCCATGGACTGCTGGCTACCAGGCTCCTCTGTCCATGGAATTTTCCAGGCAAGAGTACTGGAGTGGTTGCCACTGCCTTCTCCTAAGACATACTAAGCTAGAATATATAAACAACATCTTAAGGTACAATATTCGATTAAGAAACAGTGCTGAAAAACTAATAGTTTGTGAATCTTAAAGTGTGTGTGTATCCATCTTCAAAGTCATTTTCTGAAATGTTTTTGGATAGAATAGTATACAGTTTCAAAATATACTGACATCTGGAAGCTATCATATTTATTTAATTATCTAACTCTAAGGTTAATTGGTTAGTGTTTCTGATGTCATATTACTAATTATTTAATTCTTAATGATATTTGAATAAGCTCTTATTTGGAAGTATGCAATAAAAATGTCTATTTATCACTGTATTTGGCTAGACAAATAATTTTGAAGCAAATATATTGTAAAGATATGATATTTTGCTATTGTAGATAACTTTTAAGTAGTTTTAAAATATAATACTGAGATTACTGTAAACAAATGGTAATTCCCTTCACAGATTTTTAAAAATGAGATAATACTAAATAATGAATTATTTAAGATATAAAAAGAGCAACCTGTGCAAAAGAAGATTAATAATTTTTCACTTCTTTTATGTGAGAATAATTAAGCAGTTGATTATGGTCAACTCCAACTCAATTGGTTCAAACATAAAAGGATGTGTTACCTCAAAAGCAGAAAGTCTATATATAGGATAAGTTTCCATTATGATGTAATTGGGCTTTGGCCTGATTTGGTGTAATTCTTTCGGCTTTACATTCTTGTCATGTGCTGGTTTCATCTTCAAAGTAAAAACAAGACAAGTTCAAAATGAAAAGAACTGTCTCTGATTAGTGTTCATTTAAATTTAATAAACATTATTATTGCATCACTTCAGGAAACACATATTGCATCAGTTCTAACACAGGTAATGCTTGTGGTGGTTATGTTAAGGGTTCTCTCTTTGTTTAATGCTAAGAGTTATCACTTAGCTGAGGGTCACCAAATGTTTCTAATGTAAAATAATGCTTTCCTTCTTAATAAGTATTCAGTTGGGACCTACTTTGAGAACCTGTGAACATTTTCTTACCTCAACAAACTTTAAGTTCCACTGATGATCATTACTTATTTCAGTTACTGCATTGGTGACTGGAAAGTGGTCATTTCTAATTCTGTTTTTTTTTTTTTTTATATTTGATATTTAAACACTGTTGTGCATAAAGGTGATTCATGTACTTCTCCTTGCCATTCTCTCTAAACTTCTTTCTCTTTTTTTCTTTCTTTCTCTCTGTTTTTCTCATTCTCTCTTTTCTTTTAAGAAAAAGTAATACCATATTATGGACCCACAAATCTTTTGTTTTGCTTGTTAATATGTAATTCTTTAATTTGTTTTATTTGAAGTTCAAGTCGTCCCAAATTTGGCCAGTTGGAAAGTCTTCAGATTTCTTGGTATTATTTTGATATAACTCATTTAGTTTTAAACATGTTTAGGTTTCCTGTGTACTTTTTCTAATCTAGAACTGAGATCAGCTAGTTGCCAATGTCCTTTTTTTCGGAAATGTCTCTTTCAAATCAAGATCTCAGTACTCTATGTGCTTACTGTTACCGAGGTATCAGTCTTTAAGCATATTTTATGGACTGAACACTGAGTTTTTCCATTCAGATCCAATACCATGGGGCTTTTATTTTTGTTTATTTCACACTTGTCTCCTTTCTCTTTTCTAGGCAGATTCATGTGCCTGACTACAAAAATTTTGGCATGACAAAGTATACTTCTCCTTATTTGGTTTATACTGGCTGTGTGGACTCTATGCTTGGCCCCTTGCAAAAAATGCTACACTCTCCTTCTCCATAAGCCAGTTTCAGTAGATTGACTTTACTGCATGCAGATGAACAGATCCAACTTGGGTTCAGTAACAGTAGTTTCCATCAGGAGAAAGGCAGCTTGGAAGCTGAGTTGGTAAGTATCCTTTTGTGTGTTGAGTTGAAGTGTGGAACATGAGGTGGAAAGAGCAACTCCTCCATATTCCTCCTTGATTACCTCCCATCACCACCTTGAGTAATTGTCCTTTTGCATATGAATCTAGCAGCTCAAGTCAGATAGACAGATGGCCGCAGTACATCAATTTCCCAGATAATCCAAACACAAGCAATTAGGAGTGCACTATATCTTAATATCTTAGATTATAAGAAAAATAATTTGAAGAAATTTTTATATTTTGGGGACTAGATGAAAATTTTGATATTATCAAAGAGATATGTTTATTTAGAAGCATGAACAATGCATTTTATTTGAGAGTTTGAGTGAACTGAAATATTAGACACTGATATCATTATACATGCGGGTCTTTTCAGATATTAAAGTAATATAATATAATTATAGACTCTCAAGTGATCCTTGTGAGGATTTAAGTGCTTTACTGTAGCCCTATTATTAAATCTCACATTTTTATTATACTGTGAAAAAGTCACATAATTATTTTCTAGTAGGGAATTTTCATTTTTATTTATAAATATTATCAACCTGTTTTGCCATCCAAATAAAAGACACTTTGCTTTTGCATATGTAGAATCAAAATTAATTGTTTTTATTTTAGAGCTTGTTTATTCTATGATCCTAATGGTTTTGCTAAATAATGAAAGCCATTATCCATTTACCTGATATCTTGAAGGTAATTTTGCAGAATGGTAAAACGGAACCATGTAAGGTAATAGCTTTATTACATTCTGCATTCTAATAGACCAGTGACATAGAATGCTAAAAGTTTTCCTGAGTCCAATACAAGTTGACTAGAATCAATGTCATGTTACTTCATTTTTATACTTATCTTTTTTCTTCTTTTTGTCTTTTCAAATTATGAAATTGTGTTGGCTCTTTAATCTAGAGTCAGTCATCTCTTCTTCAGTGTTTCAAACCTTAATTCCAAGTTAGTCCCCACATTCAAAGTAATGTTGCAAGTATGCTTTTCGCTATACAACATTTTAAGAGTGCCTTACCTTAAAATATTAACCTCACCCCTTATCATTTCATCATTAATTCCTTTGTTATTGCTAGCTTCTTAACATCCTACAGAGCCACAGTTCTGTAAAACATGATGTGGGCAATGATGATCTAATAAACCCTTCCGGAAAGAACAATAGTAGTTCTTTTCAGCAAATATACTTTGCCACTTAATACTTCGGTAAAAATCCATAGGCATAGCATGTAGACCTTCAGAAGAGAAGGCTTCAAGGAACTGATAGTTCCTACTTATTATTATATTACAAAACTCTATCATACAAAACCTGTGTCATACTCTGTTTTCCCACATATCACCTAATATTGTGAAGCAGAGCAGTGTGTTAAGAGCAGGGATGCTAAAGATAAAGATAACTGCTTTGTTTTGTATCTTAGCTCTGGTTAATTCTAGTATATGATCTAGCTGAATTACTTAATCTTTCTCTGAATGAGTTACCTCACCTGTGAAAGGGGATAGTAGGCCTAATTCATGTGGCTGTGATGAAAATTAATGGGTATATGTAAAATTCTTACAACAGTACCTGGTATTTGTGAAATTCACTTATATTTTGCAATTATGATTTCTGCATGTGTATGTGTGTGCCAAGTCACTTCAGTCATGTCTGACTCTTTGCAACTCCGTGGACAATAATCAGCCAAACTCCTCTGTCCATGGAATTTTTGAGGCCAGAATACTGGAATGGGTAGCCTTTCCATTTCCAGGGGATCTTCCTGACCCAGGGATCCAACCCCAGTCTCCTGCATTGCAGGCAGATTCCTTATCATCTGAACCCCCAAGGAAGTCCCATCAGTAATTGAATATGCCATGGTGATTCTTACATTGTTTTCACTTTTACTGAGAACTTTAAGCAACTGCAGAAAGAATGAATTTTCAAAAATTAGTACTAAAAAAAGATTGACCTAAGAGAAGAGCTACACTGACAGAATTCATGAGAAATGTGAGCAGCACAGAACACAGAGAAAATCCCTGGATAACGGAGGAAAAACAAGAAAAAAGAAGCCCCAAAAGGAGTTTCCTTAGGTGCTACTTAACTAAGAATTTCAATAATACTTAAGTGTGGAGAAAATTTGGGTTAAATCCTTTCTGGGGAAGAGGGTGCTAAAGAAAAAAAAATACACAGTAGAAAATAATATAAGGTTATTGAAATTTCCCAACAAAACTCACTAATTATTATATCTAACTTATTTCTGTAATTGTAAGTAGTCACAAAGAATGTACTGCTTAGCATATATTTATGTATATATACAAATATATATATATGAAGTGAGTGAAAGTCACTCAGTCCTGTCTGAGTCTTTGTGAACCCATGGACTATACAGCCCGTGGAATTCTCCAGGCCAGAATACTGGAGTGGGTAGCCTTTCCCTTCTCCTGGGGATCTTCCCAACCCAGGGATCAAACCCAGGTCTCCGGCATTGTGGGTGGATTCTTTACCAGCTGAGCCATAAGGGAAGCCCAAGAATACTGGAGTGGGTAGCCTATCCCTTCTCCAGGAGATCTTCCCAACCCAGGAGTCAAACTAGGGTCTCCTGCATTGCAGGCTGATTCTTTACCAATTGAGCTATCAGGGAAGCTCCCAATATATCTTCTGGATTCGTTTCATTTATCCTAAACATAATTTCTAAGTCACTCATACGGACTTCAGTAATAGCTTTTTTTTAGTGTGACCAGATCAGGACATATGTATCTCCTTTCTGCTCCTGATTTCTAAGACAGAAAAACAACTTAATTACAGATTTGTAACATAAGATGTACAGTTCATAGACCCTAAAGTCTGAACATATCTTTACAGACAAAAGGAACTAAACATTTCCACAGGAGTCGGTTTGTGTTAGTGATGAAAGTAGTTACTTGCTTAGAAGCAGCAGCTGAAGGAGCAGGGAGATCTCTCAGGCAGCCACCAGTGTTATAGTCCAGGTACCTATAAGAGAAATAACCAGTCAGGCTACAACACCCCAGTCACCAGGCAACAGACAGGTGGATGCCCTGAAAAGACATAAAGAGGGCGCTGTGTCCCACAACCAGAAGATTAGTTACAAATGCATAGTTCATGCCGTTCCAATAATCACTGGAGTAATCTCCATGAGGGCAAAGAGGCTGACTGCTCTGTCTTGTTTTGGGACATCTATACTAGAAAGTGACTGGTATATTAGAAAAAAGGTCCTTAATAACCATTTGTTCAGCTTCCTTGGTGGCTCAGTTGGTAAAGAGTCCACCTGCAATGCAGGTGACCCAGGTTCAATCTCTGGTTGGGAAGATCCCCAGGAGAAGGAAATGACAATCGACTCCAGTATTCCTGCCTGGGAAATCCCATTGACAGAGGAGCCTGACAGGTTACAGTCGATGGGGTCACAAAGAGTCAGACACGACAGAGTATACACATGCAACAACAGCAACACAACAAGCATTTGTTAAAAATAATTAACACATCTTTGCAATATAGACTGTAGAAAGAAAATAAGATGTCATTTCAGTTTGGCTGTCCATGCTTTACATCACATCTATACATAAACTAGAACTGAACATTTTATTAAAAGTTATGGGATTTGAATATTATTGGGAGATGTAAAGTTATTAATGAGCTTTTCAAATACCAGATATTTCTATTATTTAACTACTGTTCTTAGGAATAGAGAGTAGTTTTTATAACAGTGATTTCAGACGGAGTCCAGGTATGGGGACTGAACTGGATGTACTTCTTACAAGGCAATCTTTCTGGTCATAGTATAGTGCCACCGAGATTGGTAGCTGGGGTTTATTCTGTCATATCTCAACATCCTGACCAAGTGGCCAGCCCAGGATAGGCCATCAATAAGTGGTGAATTAATAATTGAATGAATGTGTAATTTTGTTTTCCAAGAAGTGCAAATTCATGTTACATTTTCTGTTTTTTGCCTCCACATTTTTTTCTCCTAACTTGTTTATATATTCCAAATTCTCTAAATACTTAGGCATCCAGACTTTTTAGCATATATATTATCTCTTCAAGCAGAAATTAGCTACCGGGTAAAATGTCTCTGCTTTTGCCTGGCTTTTACTATCAACTTTCTAAACATCTTCAGTGAGCTTAAGTCTCTGGGAGGAGACAAACTAGTTAACAAATACCTGCAATAGCATTTTGTACTGAGTGATAAAAATTCTGCTTAGGTTCTGAGAAAGCAAAGGAACAGCAGAAATCCTTCAAAAAAGTGTTAATGATGACTAGATATTTGTAAAGCCATCCAGTGAGCAGGAAAAGCTGGCTTTCATTAGGGTTTCTGGGAACAGGCTATATTCAGAGTTTCAGGCAAGGCAGAAAAGCAAACTCAAATCAGATGACTAGAGCCTTTTAGTCATTGCCTTATAAATATACCCAAAACACATTTATAGAGAGTCTGTTATATTCTAGACTCTGACAAAAAAGCTGTGAAGACAAATCATTGCCCTTATGGGCCTTATACTCTAGTGGTAAAGACAGGCCTTAAAAAGAAAAAAGAAAAAAAAAAATGGATAGCTTCATAAACAAGAAGTAAGCACTAAGAGAAAAATAAAGCAAGTGAGAGGAATAGGAAATAATCAGAAGGCAGTCAGGGAAAATGACATTTATATACGGTCATGAAGAAGAGAGAAATGAGCCAAGTGGATAGTACAGAATGTGGTGGGAAAGTGCAAAGATAATGCAATTGTTAGCCAATGCAAAGACGTAGAGAAGGGGTGTTTCTGGACAGTGTGGTGAGAGAGGAGAGTATAGATTTGGTTAGAGAGGCAATGATGCCCCACAGCCCAGAGGGACTTATACACATAACGATGACCTGACTTTCAAAATGGCTAAGTGGGAGGTGACTGAAGGATACTGAGCCGAGGTATGGAACAATGTGACCTACATTTTGACAGGTTTACATGTATGCAAAGAGGAATTTGAGTGAACTCTGGGAGATATTGATGGACAGGGAAGCCTGGTGTGCTTCAGTCCATGGGGTCACAAAGAATCAGACATGACTTAGTGACTAAAAAACAACATGTGTGCTCAGAGAGGAAAGACAAGGTCTAGGAGTGTCCTGAAATCAGCTGAGGAAAATGTTTTAAAGAAGATGGTGTTGTCACTTGTCCGCAGTGTCATGAATAAGACAAATAAAAGCTGCCTTGAGAACTGACCATTAGATAAGGAGCAAGAGAGATGATGTTGCTAAACCCACTAAAACGGCAGGAAATGTTGGAGGCAGATGTCTAAATGGAGAAGTCAAATGAGAGAAAACAAAAAAGAAAATCTTCACAAATCTGTTGTAAGTAGTATGGATACAATCTTGAAGGGGTCAAGGGGACCATGAAATAATTATTTTCAGGAAGTTATAGTGGTTTGTTTTGAATGTTTGCTGGGTGTTCTGCAAGCCAAATGACAGAAAGATTGGAAAGGATGATGCAAACCTCCTTGAGTTCCATAGAAAGCCTTTTCCAATGGGCCACTCAAAAGATAAGCACGGAGATAAGGATGTTTTTAAAGTGTGAACCAGTTTTCTCAGAGAATTCAAATGAATTTTTTATATTATGTCACATTTTAAAATTAAATGTTTACTTGGCTGTGTCAACTTTAATTAGCTTGTTATATGTGACACAATGCTGGCCAATGAAGTGAGCTGGTTTTCTTGATAGAACTTCATTTCAAGACCCCAAGTCTCCTTTCTGAGCAGTGACAGTTATTTATGTAGGCTGATGGATTGAGATTAGGAATTCAGGTAGTGATTTTTAAGTTGCATCATTCTTTGTACAAAGATAATAAACAGGTGGAGGCCAATCCTTTGGCCTCATTAACTCTGTTTTCTAAATTCTCCATATATTCTTTGCTTTAGAACAAATACATCAAGGGCTGCCAACTACGTTGTTTATGTTTTTATTCCTCCTAATGTTCAATCATTCATCTCCCTTCAATCAAATCCTGTGTTTCTATTTTAAAAAGAAAATAGAATGACCCTGGTGGCTTATTCATTAAAGAATCCACCTGAAATGCAGGAGACCTGGGTTTGATCCTTGGGTCAGGAATATCCCCTGGAGAAGGAAATGCCAACACACTCCAGCATTCATGCCTGGGAAAGCCCATGGACAGAGGAGCCTGGTAGGCTATAGTTCTTGAGGTCACAAGAGTTGGACATGACTTAAAGACTAAACCATCAAAGCATATGTCATAAGAGTTTTGAAAACCCCGACCAAGTAGCCCAGGAAGACTTGACTGGTCATCCTGAGTCTGTGCCCTGCCCTGAAGAATGGTTTCTGCTATAAAATTACAGGAGTTTCCCTTGACTCTTATCTTTTGGGTTTTCCCACAGGTGGTAAGGCATTTTCATTTTCAACCAGAGTTTGAGGACATAATTTGTGGGCTCATTATGAAAATGAGCAATATTTTATAAAATAATTTAGGGGTGAATGGATTTTTAGAATAAATAAGTTTTGTGTGAGACTTTAACTTAATGGATTTTAACTTTAAGTTTGTATGGCAAGCTTTTTCATATTACAGTGGAGAGCGTGCTCAGCCAGTTTAGTCATGTCCAAATCCTTGTGTTGTGTTTTTGACTTAATTAAAAAAATTTTTTTTTTCACACTTAAATCGAAGAAAGTTGGGAAAACCACTAGACCTTTCAGGTATGACCTAAATCAAATTCCTTATGATTATACAGTGGAAGTGACAAAAAGATTTAAGGGACTAGATCTGATAGACAGAGTGCCTGATAAACTATAGACAGAGGTTTGTGACATTGTACAGGAGACAGGAATAAACAACATCCCCAAAAAAAAGAAATGCAAAAAAGCAAAATGGCTGTCTGAGGAGAACTTACAAATAGCTGTGTAAAGAATAGAGGCAAAAAGCAAAGGAGAAAAGGAAAGATATACCCATTTGAATGCAGAGTTTCAAAGAACAGCAAGGAGAGATAGGAAAGCCTTCCTTAGTGATCAGTGCAAAAAAATAGAGGAACACAATAGAATGGGAAAGACTAGACATCTCTTGAAGAAAATTAGAGATGCCAAGGGCACATTTCATGCAAATATGGGCTGAATAAAGGACAGAAATGGTATGGACCTAACAGAAGCAGAAGATAGTAAGAAGACGTGGCAAGATACACAGAAAAATTGTACAAAAAAGATCTTCAAAACTCAGATAATCACAATGATGTGATTACTCACCTAGAGCCAGACATCCTGGAATGGGAAGTTAAGTGGGCCTTAGAAAGCATCACTATGAACAAAGATAGTGGAGGTGATGGAATTCCATCTGAGCTATTTTAATTCCGAAAAGATGATGGTGTGAAAGTGCTGCATTCAATATGCCAATAAATTTGGAAAACTCAGCAGTGTCCACAAGACTGAAAAAGGTCAGTTTTCATTCCAATCGCAAGGAAAGGCAATGCCAAAGAATGCTCGAAATACCACCCAATTGCACTCATCTCACATGCTAGTGAAGTAATGCTCAAAATTCTCCAAGCCAGGCTTCAGCAGTACGTGAACCGTGAACTTCTAGATGTTCCAGCTGGTTTCAGAAAAGGCAGAGGAACCAGAGATCAAATTACCAACATCCACTGGATCATTAAAAAACCAAAAGCAAGAGAATGTCAGAAAAACATCTATTTCTGCTTTATTGACTATGCCAAAGCCTTTGACTGTGTGGATCACAATAAACTGTGGAAAATTCTGAGAGAGATGGGAATACCAGACGACCTGACCTGCCTCCTGAGAAATCTGTATGCAGGTCAGGAAGCAACAGCTAGAACTGAACATGGAACAACAGATTGGTTCTCAAGGCTGTATATTGTCACCCTGCTTATTTAATTTATATGCAGAGTACATCATGGGAAACGCTGGGCTGGAGGAAGCATAAGCTGAAATCAAGATTGCCGGGAGAAATATCAATAACCTCTGATATGCAGATATCAACACCCTTATGGCAGAAAGTGAAGAAGAACTGAAGAGCCTCTTGATGAAAGTGAAAGCGGAGAGCAAAAAATTTGGCTTAAAGCTCAACATTCAGAAAACGAAGATCATGGCATCTGGTCCCATCACTTCATGGGAAATAGTTGGGGAAACAGTGGAAACAGAGTCAGACTCTATTTTTCTGGTCTCCAATATCACTGCAGATGGTGATTGCAGCCATGAAATTAAAAAACGCTTACTCCTTGGAAGGAAAGTTATGACCAACCTAGACAGCATATTCAAAAGCAGAGACATTACTTTGCCAACAAAGGTCCATCTAGTCAAGGCTATGGTTTTCCTAGTAGTCATGTATGGATGCTAGAGGCAGACTGTGAAGAAAGCTGAGTGCTGAAGAACTGATGCTTTTGAACTGTGGTATTGGAGAACACTCTTGAGAGTCCCTTGAACTGCAAGGAGATCCAACCAGTCCATTCTGAAGGAGATCAGCTCTGGGTGTTCTTTGGAAGGAATGATGCTAAAGCTGAAGCTCCAGTACTTCGGCCACCTCATGCGAAGAGTTGACTCATTGGAAAAGACTGTGATGCTGGGAGGGATTGGGGGCAAGAGGAGAAAGGGACGACAGAGGATGAGATGGCTGAATGGCATCACCAACTCGATGGATATGAGTTTGAGTGAACTCCGGGAGTTGGTGATGGACAGAGAGGCCTGGCGTGCTGCAATTCTGGGGTCAATAAGAGTCGGACATGACTGAGTGACTGAACTGAATTGAACTGAAAATCACTGCAGACTGATGCTGAAGCTGAAACTCTAATACTTTGGCCAACTGATGCAAAGAGCTGACTCATTTGTAAAGACCCTGATACTGGGAAAGATTGAAGGTGGGAGGAGGAGGGGATGATAGAGGATGGATAGTTGAATGGCATTACCAACTTAATAAATGAACTTCCCTGGTGGCTCAGACAGTAAAACGTCTGTCTACAATGTGTGAGACCTGGGTTCAATCCCTGGGTCAGGAAGATTCCCTGGAGAAGGAAATGGCAACCCACTTCAGTACTCTTGCCTAGAAAATCCCATGGATGGAGGAGCTTGGTGCAGGCTACTGTCCATGGGGTCGCAAAGATTCAGGCACGACTGAGCTTTTTAATGGACATGAGTTTGGATAAACTCTGGGAGTTGGTGATGGACAGGGAGTTCTGGCATGCTGTGGTCCATGGGGTCACGCAGAATCAGACACGACTCAGTGACTGAAGTGAACAGAACTGAACTGTACTCCTTGTGACCCCATGGACCATAACCTGCCAACCTCCTTTGTCCATGGGATTTCCCAGGCAAGAATACTGGAGTGGTTGCTGTTTCCTCCCCAGGGGACTCTCTCCTGCATTGCAGATGGATTCTTTACCACTGAACCACCAGGGTAGCCCTATATGACAAGAATACAGACCCATATATTTTCAGGGATCAGGCAGATAGACCAGTGAATGAAACTGGCTGGTATGTGGCATTAGGGAGTGGTGGAACCTGGAGAAACACAGAGTGCTTTTCCTACCCAATATCTTAGGAGGAGAGTGTGGGAACGATGCGCTAGAGAAAAGGAACAGAAACATTAGACTTTAGAATATATGGACAGGAAGCTGTCATTTCATTCTTGAAGCTGTGAGCAGAATACAGCAGTAGGGACTTGAAGATGAAATGGAAGATGGAGAGCACAAAGTCGAACCAGGTCAGTAAACACAGGGTGAGGAATAAAAGCTTAGGGTAAATTGGCATGGTAATTCACTGGGTACTGGAATTCATCCCTATGAAATGTTTGACAGTCTGAGCCCACCTCCTATGGACACCCCTATGTTACTGACCAGTGTTCTTGGCCTCCTCAATCAATAGAAATTGATGAGACCAGACAAGAAATTCAGGCAAGGCTTTATTGGGGCCGCTGTAGCAGTGAGAGGGAGTGAAAAAAGTAACAGGTTCCCTTGCTTGTTCACCAAGGCAGGGTGAAGCTGGTTCCCTATATGCTGTGAGGGCAGGGACAGGTTCAGAGATTAAATGGGAGGGGTGGCATAGGTGGTTTGCCCACCCCTTTGGTGGTATTGTGTGCAGGGGGCATGTGCAGTCCACTGCTTTTTCTCCCAACTCTTCGAAGTGTTGTTCAATCCCTTAGTCGTGTCGGACTCTTTGTGACCCTGTGGACTGCAACATGCCAGGCTGGCCTGTCCTTCACCATCTTCTGGAGTTGCTCACACTCATGTCCATTGAGTCAGTGATGCCATCTAACCATCTGGTCCTCTGTCGTTCCCTTCTCCTCCTGCCTTCAATCTTTCCCAGCATCAAGGTTTTTTTCAGTGAAAACTGGCCCTTGGGTTTTTGGTCTTTTTGAATCTTGTTGTTCATAATTGGTCCTAACTCGGCGTGCATGCAGTTATTTTTAGTCCTTTAGCATTTCTTTGTATTCTGTTGTAGGAGAAGATATTGTCCAGGTGCAAGCACCCAGCCCGTTTCACCTGCGTCCTTTAGTAGATAATGAACTGACAGACATTCTTTGAAGGGCCAAAGAGTAACTATTCAAGCTATGTGAGTTCTGTGGTCTCTGTCCCAACTGCTCAACACTGTCATAGTACTGTGCAGAAACAACTACTAAAAATGTGGAGAAATTTGTGTTGTTCCAGTAAAGCCTTGTTTATTGAAATGGGTTATGAGTCAGATTTGGCTCATGGACTTGAGTTTGGCTGGCCTCTGTTACAGATGATGAAGTTGCTGCTATTTTGAGAGATGCTGACAGTCACTTAATGCTTAATTTAGAGTGGTCATTCTCTCTGTTTAAAGCCCCTGATTTCTGTACATTTGATTGGATATTTCTGGACAAATTCAAGACAGTTCTTAAGATAGTTACAACGACAAATAAGCCTTCAAATTTTCTAGTAATTTTCATCATATGTATTCATTCATTTATTCACCCAACAAATATTCATTGGATTTCTATTTTGCCCTTAGCATTGTCCTTGCTACTAGGAATATATGAACAAGCAAGATAGATAAAGTTTCTGATGTCAAGGATAGTTAGTTTATTGGAATTGTGATATTGTTGTTGTTCAGTCGCTAAGTACTCTCTCACCTCTTTGCAACCCCATGCACTGCAGCACACCAGGCTTCCCTGTCCTTCACCATCTCCCAGAGTTTGCTCAAATTCATATCCATTGTGTCTGTGATGCCATCCAACCATCTCATCCTCTGTCATCCCCTTCTCCTCCTGTCTTCCATCTTTCTGGGCATCAGGGTCTTCCAATGAGTCAGCTATTTGCAGCAGGTGATTTAATTGGTGAATATGAAAAATGACATCTTGAGTCACTTCCATCAGAGAGAGTGGAAATTCTCTGGAAACTTTTCCCCTGGCACTCGGGAAAGAGCATATCTTGGACAAAATAAAGAACTGAAGGAGAGGAGTCTGAGTAGAGAGCATTCTGTCTGCACTCTTGTCATTAACTCTTCTGAGGTCTAACTGCAGAATCAGTCCCTCAGCAGAAATAGGAAGTGGTCATTTATGACACCTGATCTTCCATGGTGCTAGCGCAGAAGACAGGAGGGAAGAGCTATCTCCAGCTAAAAACTTCCTTACCTACTTTTCTGCTTGTTTTATTCTCATGGAAAATTCCATTAGGATAGAAAGCAGAGAGCTATTCTAAAGTATGATTAAACTAGTGATTTTTCCTGGGAGATGATGGCCAAATATTTTTTTTTTAAGGCATGATAATGCTTTTTCGCCATGGTCTGAAAGCAAAGAATAAACTGGTTAAAACACTTGATAGATCCTGCGATATCAATGTCAGTGCTTAACAAAAGAGCTGAGGGCTAAAGTGCCCCATAAAGCATTCCATAGTAAAAGTGATGATAGTTATAGTAAAATAAAATAGTATGGTAGTCCAAAGTGAAGATTTACTGCAACTTCTCAAACAATATAATAGCGAAAAGAGTGGGATGGATTTTTTTATTCTATATGATAGTTCGGCAGCCCACAATTCTTTCTTCTGTTATTTTTAAAAATAAATCTTTCACAGTTCTTAAGTGTGCCACTTCCTCATGGTAACTGTGCAGTGTTATAGTTTGAGATAATCAAGAACCCTGAAGGCAAATACTTTTCGAAGTTTTTAGATCAAGCATGAGAACATAATCCTTGTGTATGTCATTTATGCTATATTTCTATCAGGGTATCAATTATTTATGTACAGTCTCCGATCTTGATGCATATTGCAATGAAGGAATAGTTGTACTGCGGATGCGCATGGAGGATGAGGGAAGGTATTTATAATGGGATGGAAATTGAGTGGTTACGTGAAGACAAAGAACTGGAAATATTTTTTTTTAAGTAAAATAAAAGCTTCAAATATCTCAGTTCAGTAGGTACTTTCTCTATTGTAATAATTTTTAATATGGATCTAAAAAGATTATTAAACACATAGATGAAAGAAATCTTCCTTTCTATTTGGTTTGCTGCTGCTGCTGCTGCTAACTTGTGTCTGTTCAGTCGTGTCCGACTCTGTGTGACCCCATAGATGGCAGCCCACCAGGCTCCCCCGTCCCTGGGATTCTCCAAGCAAGAACACTGGAGTGGGTTGCCATTTCCTCCTCCAATGCATGAAAGTGAAAAGTGAAAGTGAAGTCGCTCAGTCAAGTCTGACTCTTAGTGACCCCATGGACTGCAGCCTACCAGGCTCCTCCGTCCATGGGATTTTCCAGGCAAGAGTACTGGAGTGGGGTGACACTGCCTTCTCTGTCTACTTGGTTTACTGTCTGACAATGGGGACACTGCTTAGGTGGTTTAATTGGATTCACAAAATGGAGTAAGATAATGTCTGATTACTTTGCTTCATTTAATGAAATATCAGTTTAGCTATTTGATCATTACTAATCTTTTTACTTTTCAGTTTCTTTAAATGATTGTTTAAGTGTAACGAGATTTTTAATCTTCCCCATTACAAAGCAGTTTTACAAACTTTTTTAACCTACTTACCTGGGCAAATTTAATTACATACACACACACACACACTCACTATATTTAGAGGCTTCCCTTGTGGCTCAGCGGTAAAGAATCTGTTCGTCAAGCGGATGTGATTTTGATCCCTGAGTCTGGAATATCCTGTGGAGAAGGAAATAATATGCCACTCCAGTGTCTGTGCTTGGGAAATTGCATGGACAGAGGAGCCTGGCGGGCTTCAGTCTATGGAGTCATAGAAGAGTCAGACATGACTTAGTGACCAAAAGACAACAATGGCCTTATGTTGGCTATGTATAAGGTGAAATATGTATTAACATATTAATTAGTTAATATATTAAGGTTTTTACCTGCTTTGAAATAGCAGGAGTTTAAATAATTTAGTTATTGAAGCAACAAATCAAAGGAGATAAAAATTTAAACTCTCATTTAACATGAATGCAAACAGCATTTTTGGAGTAGATCATTGTCACTATCATTTCATTATCATTCCTGAGGAAAGGCTGTATTTCATGTTAGCAACAATTCAACCAAACAATTTTTCATGAGGCCTGAACATTGGAAATTAATCTATGTTAAATACTGATAGCTTATGGTGAACGATGGATTCGTGATCTCCAATTAAGAAAATTTAGCTTTGGGACCAGGGACCAGACTTGATCACTCAAGATTTTTTGTAGCAGAGTTTTATTAAAGTATAAAAAGAGACAGAAAGCTTCTGACATAGACATCAGAAGGAGGGATGGAGAGTGCTCCCTACTCCCACCCCCACCCCTGCTAGTTTTAGCAAGCTGTTTTATGTCTGTTAGAAAGTTATTAATCAGATAAGAGAGACACTTCAAGGCTGAGGGAGTTTCACCAGGCCCCTCTCCCACAATATGCATTTTTGAGATAAGATGGCAGGTGGTGTGTCATCCCCCAGCCACGAAACAATTGATATGAGTACTGGTTTGTTGAGCTATTATCAGCCAAAAGTTAGTCTTCAGTTCAGTTCAGTTCAGTCACTCAGTCGTGTCCAACTCTTTGTGACCCCATTAATTGCAGCATGCCAGGCCTCCCTGTCCATCACCAACACCCAGAGTTCACTCAAACTTACATCCATTGAGTCGGTGAAGCCATCCAGCCATCTCATCCTCTGTCATCCCCTTCTCCTCCTGCCCCCAATCCCTCCCAGCATCAGAGTCTGTTCCAATGAGTCAACTCTTTGCTTGAGGTGACCAAAGTACTGGAGATTCAGCTTTAGCATCATTCCTTCCAAAGAAGTTAGTCTTAGGTGGAACCATTTTGAAGAAAGGTAAATTCCAAAGCTAATACATAGTTTCATTAACATAGTGTAAGAAAAAACATTTCTATAAGAAAAACGCATTGGTTAGCTCAAGATTTGAGAAAAGTTAAGTTCAGGTGTAACCAGGTGTCGTCATTGCCACACAGAATTTTAAGAGACACTTGCAGCCTATTTCCTCCATTTGGTGACCCCTGGCCTTCCTGCCTGTTACTTTCTCAGTACTGAGGTTGTACTTTAAATGAGTTCTGAATACAAAAGTATTACCCTTCATTATTTTTGTAACTCTGTTTGATGATCTAACATATATTTTTAAGATAGGATTTGCTGATTCTTTTTGACAATGTTATTATGACCCTCTCAGGTAGTGAATGTATACCTACGTCATTTTAATAAGGTTTGAAGATATGTGTGTTCTTTGTTCTCTTACAAGCAAGATTTGAAGGAGCATCACGATTATTATCATATACCTAATTTTACATGAGATATCAAAACACTGTTTTTTTCCACTGTAGTATGTTTTAAATATAATTTAGATTTCATCACCACCAATACATATGTACAAGACTAATAGGCAAAATAAACAAATCCCTAATTAGTTTCTCTTGTGCAAATATTTTCTGGATAGCTATTTTCCTTGAAGTATTATGCCTGACATTTTAGTGAGCACCTAGAGGACTAAGATGTTATTTGTTCCCAGTGGAAGAAATAGAGGAAAAGAATAAATAGTGATATTATAGGGCAAAAGATAATTGCTCTGAGAGAAGAATAATTCAGTGCTATGGAAATTCACAAGAGTAAGCAATTATAGTTTTATTAGGTGGAGGAGGAATCAAAGGGTTTTATACAGAATGTGACATTTGAGAATGACCTTAAATATTATTTCAAAAAACAAACAACAGGTAAGAGGCTCCTAAGGGCCAAGAATAGCATGACAAGGGAGGAGACAGAAAAGCAAGGGCTGTATTCAGGACTGTGTATAACAAGCATGATCCCTGGGTTGGGGAGATCTCATGAAGGAGGAAATGGCAACCCATTCCAGTATTCTTGCCGGGGAAATCCCATGGACAGAGGAGCCTGGTGGGATACAGTCCATGGGGTTGCAAAGAATAAGACATGACTGAGCACACACATGCACTGCTGATATAGTAATACAAATGGGAGGGCAGAGGAAGATTAGGCTTAAGATGCAGGCTGGGACATTGTGGACAAGCCTTGATCCATGTGCGTACACTTAATTCTTTGTCAATTAAAGTGATAGTATCTTATTTGTTTTAGCTATGTGTTGTTATAGTCAGAGGTGCAACTTCGCAAAACTATTTTCCCTGGTGTGTTTGAAATCTACTGAAAGTACATTTGGAAAGGAGGGTTTGGTGGAGATCTCAGCTTTACAGAGGATGCTTGAGCCTCAACTAGGATGGCTTCAATGTTAGTAGCGTTTAACTTCATGAATTTACTGACTGGTGTCTGGACCTTTGCCTTGAAATCATAGGAAAAAAAGACACATTTCAGTGTGTCAGAGCTAATCTCTTAAATATGCAGATAAGAATATGTTACTTTCTTTCAATGGACATTTATTGCTCTTGGGAGGGAGGAATCAAAATCTCTTCCATGGATGATAAGGTCCTAAATATTTAGGCTTCTATCAATTTTCAGATCTTTATCATTTCTGTCTCGGCTTTGGTCGTGTTAAGCTTTGAATTTCTTATATGAGCCAGGATACCCCCTTGGAGCAACACTTTCAATCTTCCCTTGCTGGCTTTCTATTCTTCTGTGATCTCAGTTCTGTAATGACTTTGTCAATGGAAATTTCTCTCAAATTTATTGTATTTTTTTCCTAATAAGTATTATGTGAGGTCTATGTGCTTAGCATTGGAGATGCTCATTCCAATCATAATTTAGTATTTATTTGTCTGCTTTTTGATTAATATTTCTCACTGAATAGACTATAAACTCGATATGTATGAATGTATTTACACATCTATATATATTTTTTCAGCTACCATTGTGGCTAGAATAGAGCCATCAACAAATATTTATTGAATAAGTAAAAAAAAAAATCTATTCTGATTATTCTAGACTAACAATTATGGCTATAAAAATATACATTAAAAAGTACTCATGTCAATTGGCCATTTATATTGAACTGATCAGGACATGCTTTAGTATGGAAAGAATGTATATTATCCTATTGTGTGAATGCGCTACAATTTGTATCTCAATACTATTCTTGACCAAATATTTGGTTGTTTCTCATTTCTGTATTACAAATAATGCTGTTTTATTACACTTGGACTTGTCCTTAGGTATTCATTTTAGTAGCAACTTGTATCCAGCATGCTTGCTAAATGCATGCCTTTAATATTGCTTGTTTCTTACTTTTACATTGGCAATCATATTTCCTGCAAACAATGAAAGTTTTATCCTTATAATAATTATTTATATTTGTTTATATAAATCTTTCATTTCTGTTCTATTTCAACATTATTTTACCTATTCTTGATATTTTAAATTTCTACATAAATTTTAGAAGCATGTTGTCAATTTGTATAAAACTGCAACTGAGTTCTTAATTGTGGTTACAGTGTACTTGTAAAAAGGATATAGTATGGGTTGTCATGTAGCACATCAAGTATATAAAGATTAGGTAAACAGAGGACCACTTGAAAAAGAAATATACAATTATCATACTGAGAAAGATTTGCAAATATATCTTGGCATTAAAAAGAAAAATTACCATAAAAATGAATAGGGAAAATAATTGAATTAATATGCTATTATAAGCATTTCAGAAATAAAATTAATTCAGATCAGTTCAGTCCCTCAGTCATGTCCACTCCTTGCGACCCCATGAATCGCAGCATGCCAGGCCTACCTGTCCATCACCAACTCCTGGAGTCTACCCAAACCCATGTCCATTGAGTCGGTGATGCCATCCAACCATCTCATCCTCTGTCATACGTTTCTCCTCCTGCCCTCAATCTTTCTCAGCAACAGAGTCTTTTCAAATGAGTCAGGTCTTCGCATCAGGTGGCCAAAGTATTGGAGTTTCAGCTTCAACATCAGTCCTTCCAATGAACACTCAGGACTGATCTCCTTTAGAATGGACTGGTTGGATCTCCTTGCAGTCCAAGGGACTCTCTAGAGTCTTCTCCAACACTGCAGTTCAAAACCATCAGTTCTTCGGTGCTCAGCTTTCTTTAAGTCCAACTCTTACATCCATACATGACTACTGGAAAAACCATAGCCTTGACTAAATGGAACTTTTTTGACAAAGTAATGTTTCTGCTTTTTAATATGCTATCTAGGTTGATCATAACTTTCCTTCCAAGGAGTAAGCATCTTTTCATTTCATGGCTGCAGTCACCATCTGCAGTGATTTTGGAGCCCCAAAAATAAAGTCTGATACTGTTTCCACTCTTTCCCCTCTATTTCCCATGAAGTGATGGGACCACATGCCATGATCTTAGTTTTCTGAATGTTGAGCTTTAAGCCAACTTTTTCACTCTTCACTTTCACTTTCATCAAGAGGCTCTTTAGTTCTTCTTCACTTTCTGCCATAAGGGTGGTGTCATCTGCATATCAGAGGTTATTGATAATTCTCCCAGCAATCTTGATTCCAGCTTCTGCTTCATTCAGTCCAGTGTTTCTCATGATGTACTCTGCATAGAAATTAAGTAAGCAGAGTGATAATATACAGACTTGACATACTCCTTTCCCTATTTGAAACCAGTCTGTTGTTCCATGTCCAGTTCTAACTGTTGCTTCCTGACCTGCATACAGGTTTCTCAAGAGGCAGGTCAGGTGCTCTAGTATTCCCATCTCTTTCAGGATTTTCCAAAGTTTATTGTGATTCACACAGTCAAAGGCTTTGGCATAGTCAATAAAGCAGAAATAGACGTTTTTCTGGAACTCTTTTGATTTTTTGATGATCCAGTGGATGTTGGCAATTTGGGCTCTGGTTACTCTGCCTTTTCTAAAACGTTTTCTAATAAAAATTAATGGAAACATGCAAAATTGAGTTAAAATTGTATCTGATAACTCTAATGTGAGAAGTCAGAGAGACAATAATTATACAGAATTAAACCTATAAAATATCATTTCAGAAACTTCAATTCACTAGGACATTATATAGATTTTAAAAAATGAAAATGATATCTCCCTAGTTGAATATCAAAAGACAATGTGTACTTTGTTCTTGTTTTTATTTTTATTTTTTAAAGTCATCTGGTTTCTCACATATTAATAACATCAAATTGGCAGTGAAATTTATCTGAGAATCACTGCAAATTAGAAAAAAGAGGAAACATGCTTTGAATAATCTGTGGTAAACAAATTTCAGTGCCAGATTCTGTTCAGTATCAACACTGTAAAAATATTACTTGTGGATATACTACACAAATCTTGAACCAATGCTACAACTTGGGAAAAATTGCTTTATACATTGATAATGTAAGAAACTTACCTGAGGTGGTAGTTGTCCAAAATTTTAAAATGTATAGAATCAAGAAAGAGGAAAGACAGACCTCATGAAAAAGAAAGTTCAATTCAAGAAACCAATGATCAAAAGTCTTAGAATGAAATTGATATTATACACCTAGCTAACAAGTATAGATTTCTGTAGAAAGAATAAAGGTTCTGGAAAAAATAATAAAAATATAAAGCAAAATTTTAAAAATTGATTAGTAAATTTGGAATGCAAACTATTTCCAGACATATAAAAGCAGAAAATGAAGTGAGGTAATTCCAAATTCCAAATATATGTCCTACAAGAAAATCATACAAGCAAACTCAAACCTGATATAATTTTAAACAATTGTTTATTTTTATAAGATAAATGCATTTATTTGATATGACATCAGGACTATTCTCTTTCAGTTGGACTAAGAGTCATGGCATTGCATTCAGAGAGAACAAAATATATTTTTAGAAAACTATCTAACCTGGTATAGGACAATGTAATTCCAAGTTAATGAAATTGTCATTTACTGATTTCCAATTTTAAAACTTAACAAGCAAATAAAGTATTTAAGATGTTGGATTAAGGAACATTTGCCTCCTTAATTTATTATTTTATATTGCATAATAATTAATTATCTATGAAATCAGTGAAAGGGATTAGGAGGTACAAATTGTCAGTTATAAAATAAATAAGTCTCAGAGATGTATAGCATAGGGAATAGGGTCAATATTTTATAACAACTTTACATGATATGTAATATATAAAGATTTTCAATCACTTTTTGTAAACCTGAAGTGAATGCAATATTGTAAGTCAACCATACTTCAATAAACAAATGAAGTTAAATTAAATAAATGATTACTTACAAATAGAACTCTAAAACAAGATAACAAGATCTCTAAAACAAGCAAAAACAAGACCAGGAGCTGACCATGGCTCAGATAATTCATTTAAGTTAATTTATTTTTTTTATTAATTAAAGTATGGTTGACTTACAATATTGCATTCACTTCAGGTTTACAAAAAGTGATTGAAAATTTTTATATATTACATATCATACAAAGTTGTTATAGAATATTAACCATATTCCCTATGTTGTACATCTCTGAGACTTATTTATTCAGACTTAAATTGAAGAAAGTAGGGAAAACCACTAGACTATTCAGGTATGGCCTAAATCAAATCCCTTATGATTATACAGTAGAAGTGAGACATAGATTCAAGTGATTAGATCTGATAGACAGAGTCCCTGAAGAACTATGGAAGGAGGTTGGTGACATTATACAGGAGGCAGTGATCAAGACCATTCCTAAAAAAAGAAATGCAAACAGGCAAAATGGTTGTCTGAGAAGGACTTACAAATAGCTGAGAAAAGAAGAGATGCTAAAGGCGAAGGAGAAAAGGAAAAATATACCTATTTGAATGCAGAGTGCCAAAGAATATCAAGGAGAGATAAGAAAACCTTCCTCAGTGGTCAATGCAAAGAAATAGAGGAAACTAATACAGTAGGAAAGACTAGAGCTCTCTTCAAGAAAGAGCTACCAAGGGAACATTTCATACAAAGATGGGCACAATAAAGGGCAGAAACGGTATGAACCTAACAGAAGCAGAAGATATTAAGAAAAGGTGGCAAGAATACACAGAAGAACTACACAAAAAAGATCTTCATGACCAGATAACCACGATGGTGCAATCACTCACCTAGAGCCAGACATCCTGGAATGCAAAGTCAAGTGGGCCTTAGGAAGGATCATTGTGCACGAAGCTAGTGGAGGTGATGGAATTCCAGTTGAGCTATTTCAGATCCTAACAGATGATGCTGTGAAAGTGCTGTACTCAATATGCTAGCAAATTTGGAAAACTCAGCAGTGGCCAGAGGACTGGAAAAAGTCATTTTTCATTCCAATCCCAAAGAAAAGCAATGCCGAAGAATGCTCAAACTACCACATGATTGCATTCATCTCACACACTAGTAAAGTAATGCTCAAAATTCTCCAAGCCAGGATTCAGCAATACGTGAACCGTGAAATTCCAGTAGTTCAAGCTGGATTTAGAAAAGGCAGAGGGACCAGAGATCAAATTGCCAACATCTGTTGCATCATGGAAAAAGCCAGAGTTCCAGAAAAACATCTATTTCTGCTTTATTAGCTATGCCAAATCCTTTGACTGTGTGGACCACAACAAACTGGAAAATTCTGAAAGATATGGAAATACCAGACCACCTGAGAAATCTGTATATAGTTCAGGAAGCAACAGTTAGAACTGGATATGGAACAACAGACTGGTTCCAAATAGGAGAAGGAGTACGTCAAGGCTGTATATTGTCACCCTGCTTATTTAACTTATATTCAGAGTACATCATGAGAAATGCTGGGCTGGAGAAAGCACAAGCTGGAATCAAGATTGCTGGGAGAAATATCAATAACCTCTGATATGCAGATGACACCACCCTTATGGCAGAAAGTGAAGAAGAACTGAAGAGCCTCTTGATGAAAGTGAAAGAGGAGAGTGAAAAAGTTGGCTTAAAGCTCAACATTCAGAAAACTAAGATCATGGCATGTGGTCCCATCACTTCATGTCAAATAGATGGAGAAACAATGCAAACAGTGAGAGACTATTTTTTGGGGCTCCAAAATCACTGCAGATGGTGACTGCAGCCATGAAATTAAAGGACACTTGCTACTTGGAAGAAAAATTGTGACCAACCTAGACAGCCTATTAAAAAACAGAGACGTAACTTTAGCAACAAAGGTCCACCTAGTCAAAGCTATGGTTTTTCCAATAGTCATGTATGGATGTGACAGTTGGACTATAAAGAAAGCTGAGCACTGAAGAACTGATGGTTTTGAACTGCAGTGTTGGAGAAGACTCTTGAGAGTCCCTTGGACTGCAAGGAGATCCAACCAGTCCATCCTACAGGAAATCAGCCCTGAATATTTATTGGAAGGACTGATGCTGAAGCTGAAGATCCAATACTTTGGCCACCTGATGCACAGCACCGACTCATTGGAAAAGCCCCTGATGCTGGGAAAGATTGAAGATGGGAGAAGGGGATGACAGAGAATGAGATGGTTAGATGGCATCTCTGACTTGATGGACATGAGTTTGAGGAAGATCTGGGAGTTGGTGATGAACTGGGAAGCCTGGCGTGCTGCAGTCCATGGGGTCACAAGGATTTGGACACAACTGAGTGACTGAACTGAACTACAAATATAACATAATTTGTTATATGAATAGGCTGCTCAGAATATCAATAATCACAGGATATGATTATTTGAGTGTGGCCATATGACCAAGTAATAAGACAAAAGCAGAGGTGATATGATGAAACTTCAGGAAGTCTCCTTGAAAAGAATGTTCATACTTGTTTCTCCTTGTGAATTTTTATTTTATTGTAGTTCTTGCTTGCAGTTCTTCTTTGATAATTAGAACTACATTACTTGTTTGGGATTATGTTTTATTTTAAAATGGCATTTGTGTACCACAATGGTAGAGAAGAACAATAGAAAAGCCTGGGACCCTGGAGAAGGGGTATCTGACATTGAACACAGTACTTGACCCTCCTCATCTGCATGTTCCACATGTACAGATTCAACCAACTATGGATTGGCAATGTTCATATGAAAGCTCTAGAAAATTCCAAAATCAAAACTTTAATTTGAAGCATGTGCCAACTATTTACATATAATTTACATACAATTTCATATTAGAAGTAATCTAGAGATGATTTCGGAGAAGGCAATGGCACCCCACTCCAGTACTCTTGCCTGGAAAATCCTATGGATTGAGGAGCCTGGTGGGCTACAGTCCATGGGGTCGCTAAGAGTCGGACACGACTGAGCGACTTCACTTTCACTTTTCACTCTCATGCATTGGAGGAGGAAATGGCAACCCACTCCAGTGTTCTTGCCTTGAGAACCCCAGGGACGGGGGAGCCTGGTGGGCTGCCATCTATGGGGTCACACAGAGTTGGACACGACTGAAGTGATTTAGCAGTAAGGCAGAAATGATTTTAAGTACTTTTGTCCCTCTATATAAAAGGGATTGTTTCCAGGACCCATGCTCAGATATCAAAATTCTTGCATGTTCAAATCCCTTGTATAACCTTTGCACATTCCCAAATAATTCTTAAACCATCTCTAGATTACTTGTAATGTCTAGTATAATTTAAATGTTTGAAAAAAGCTTGGCTGGTGCACAGAAAACTATAACTTTGCTTTTGGAAATGTCTGGAATTTTTTTCAAATATTTTTCATCTGAAGTTGGTTGATTCTGCAGAGGAGGAAACCATGGATAAAGAGGCCCAACTGTATTCAGGAGGATATGTATATGTAGCAATATACCACATACTTTTTGTAAGGTACTTAGCATCAGTAGATTTTGGTATCCATGGAGGTGTTAGAATGACTCCTCTGCAGATACCAAGGGATAACTAACTACTATCTACCCCAGAGTTATTTATTAAAAAAACTAAGTCTACTTCTGTATTCTTTAATTCTGTGTAATGTGGTTTTCCCTTTATTATATGTGGCTGAAACCAATATGTTAGATCTGAACTTGGATGACAAGAGTGATTTATTAATAATGATGACAACAGGAAGATGAAAGGATTAGAAAATGTAAGTTTTTAGAAATATTAGAGTAATAGCTACTCTGTCAGCCTCATCTTATGGAGAGTAAAGATTAGAAACAAACAATAAACTAAGAAATAAAGATTTAGCAATACTATGTAAAGTCACAGGTGTTGGAAAGCATATGAAGAAATATGACTTAACTATATATTCAGCAGGACATGAACCAAGAACTTCCAGATGTACAAACTATGTTTAGAAAAGGCAGAGGAACCAGAGATCAAATTGCCAAAACTTACTGGGTCATAGGGAAAGCAAGGAAATTCCAGAAAAGCATCTACTTCTGCCTTATTGATGATACAAAAGCCTTTGACTATGTGGATCAAGCAAACTGGAAAATCCTTAAAAAAAAGACAGACAGGAATACCAGGCCACCTTACTTGCCTCCTGAGAAACCTGTATATAGGTCAAGAAGCAACAGTTAGAACTGGACATGGAACAAAGGACTAGTTCAAAATTGGGAAAGGAGTATGTCAAGGTTGCATCTTGTCACCCGGTTTATTTAACTTATTTCTATGCAGAGTACATCATGAGTAAAGCTGGGTTGGATGAATGCCAAGCTGGAATCAAGATTGCTGGGAGAAGTATCAATAAAGTGTAAACTATATCATTAACCTCCAATATACAAATGGTATCACTCTAATGGCAGAAAGTGAAGAGGAACTAAATAGACTCTTGATGAGGGTGAAAGAGGAGAGTGGAAAAGCTGGCTTGAAACTTGGCATTCAAAAAACTAAGATCATGGCACCTGGTTCCAACACTTCATGGAACATAAAAATTGGAAAAACTAGAAGCAGTTTTCTTGAACTAAAAAATGGATTTAAAAGATGTTTGCTCCTTGGAAGGAAAGATATGACAAGCCTAGGCAGCATGCTAAAAGAAAACAGAGACGTCATTTTGCCAACAGAAGTCCCTATAGTCAAAGCTATGGTTTTTCCAATAGTCATGTAAAGATGTGAGACTTGGGCCATGAAGAAGGATGAGCACCAAAGAATTGATGCTTTCCAATTGTGGTGCTGGAGGAGACTCTTGAGAGTCTCTTGGACAGTCCCCAAACCTGTCAATCCTAAATGAAGTCAACTCTGAATATTCATTGGAAGGACTGATGCTGAAGCTGAAGGTCCAAAACTTTGGCCACCTGATATAAAGAGCCGACTCATTGGAAAAGACCTTGATGCTGAGAAAGATTGAGGGCAGTAGGAGAAGGGGGCAGCAGAAAATGAGATGGTTAGACAGCATCATTGACTCAGTGGACATTAATTTGAGCAAACTCTGGGTGATAGTGAAGGACAGGGAAGTCTGGCCTGCTGTGGTTCATGGGGTAGCAAAGAGTCAGACACAACTTAGTGACTGAACAACAACGACAATAATAATTTGAAACAAAGGAATGGGGATGAGGAGTATAGTATCAGTAAACACTTCTTTTGACTTATTTTTAGGAGTAAATGATACATGAAAAGACACATAATTGAGATTTTTATGTTTCTTCCATCTGAACAAAAAAAATCCTATAAGCATAAATTGAAATGTATGTTGAATAAGAAAGTAATAAAACCATTAATAACTGAAATAGAAGATAGAGCTATTTATTTCTAAGTAAGACCAAGAATAATAACTCTGTGAACAATTCTTTAGTCTTCAGGTTTCATCTTCATCAAATGTTAACCATACCTTTTTAAAAGATTTTTACATTGACTGTTCATTCTTAAATGCACAGTATCAGAATATTGCTGAAAATTATTTAACCTTCATCAGGCATACTTGATCATTATGGTTTCTGTGATAGCACTCTTTGATAACCTATAAATGATTTGATCATTCACCTACCTATGTGAGTGTTTGCTTTGTCCAGTTTTTTTTTATGCATACATAAAAATACATTTAAGGACATATTTTGAAGATTTCAATAAAACTCCCATTGAACTAGAAACATTGTCTGCTCTGTGTATGTGTGTTGAAATCTCATTCCAGGTTCTGTTTCACAGAAATTGTTCAACTTGAATGTAGTCTTTAAATATTCATTATTTAATATAAATATTTAAGCATTTAATATAGGTAGCTGACCTCTGAATAACTGCTGATGCTGAAGCAATCACCAGGCATTTTTCTTTATTTTTTTTCCTTTGTACTTTGCTGAAAGCTTTTCAATATATAAACTATTTTTATGGCAAAGATCCTTAGGTAATGCATAAGATGCATGTAAAAACATATCAAATGTGAGCCCAATATATGGGTAGAATACTAGACTTGTAAAGGTGTAATGAACTGATGTTTATACTTATCCAATATTAAATAAAATCCCTTGAGTGAGTAATAGTATTTGCTTTTCTATTTGGCTATAAAGTCTTTGAAGGTACACTCTCTGAGTTCCTTGTCACTGTATCTTGATCCTTATATAATGTCTGAATGTTCACTATCATGAGTATGGTAAATACTTAATGAGTACTGAATGTGTGGTACATATGACTCTTGAGCCACAAATTCAAGTTCATTAGTAATATAAAAATTATTTCCTGATAATGTTAATCAAACCTAATAATCATGTTGGTCCATTTTTCTGCCTCAAAAAAGTGAAATCTCATTCACCTTAAGGTCATTTTTACTGTTAAAACTTTCAAGGTGTCTATAACTCACATCAGAGCCTCCAAAACACCAAGTAATTTGGGAGTTGAGATCTATCTGGGTTCTCGGTCATAAAGTGTCAATGCTGGAATTCATGTTGACATCTGCATTTCAGTCTTGCCTTTATTTAGGGCCCTTGTCCCCATTTAAAGCCATCTTCACAATTGTGATTCATTTCTATTGGAATCCATGTCATTTACCCATTGCACATTATGGGATCAGAAAGGGATACTTTGAGAATGCCCCAGTCTCTTTCTGCCTGAACAGATCCACCTTTCAGGCATACTCCTTTCCCTGCTCTGTATTAAGAGTAACAATTTCAAGGTTGTTAGTGTTTTTCTCAGAACTATTCTGAGTGGTTTATGTACTGAGTAGTCACATACTCTTTGAAGTTCTCTAGTTTATGCCCAGCACCTTTGAATTTGTTCCTGTTATTTGGTTATCTTGTATCTTTCCTAAGACAAGGAGAGTAAAATATTGGTCTGCCCAAATTAGAGGGTAAAATAGATAGAAGTTTATAGATTATAGGATAATATATAGATATATAATAGCAACTAAGTGCTTTTATCCATTTATCTGTTTAAAAACACTTAGGTTGCTTCCATATCTTCACTATTGTAAATGGTGCTGCCATGAATATTGGGACATTGGGGTGCACATACCTTTTCAAATTAGTGTTTTGTTTTCTTTGGATATACGCCCACAAGTGGAATTGGTAAATTATAGTGTAGTTCTATATTTAGCTTTTTGTTGAACATCTGTACTGTTTTCCACAGTGCCTGCACCAATTTACATTCCCATCAGCAGTGTAAAACGGTTCCTTTTTCTCCACATCCTCACCAACATATGTTATTTGTATACTTTCTGATGATAGCCATTTTGACAATGTGAAGTGATATCGCTCATGGTTTTGATTAGCATTACTCTGACGGTTAGCAATATTGAGCATCTTTTCATCTGCTTCTTGGCAATTTGCATTTTCTCTTTCGCAAAATGTCTATTCATGTCTTCTGCCCATTTTTTAATTGTGTTGTTTGCCTTTTGTTATTGAATTTAATGAGTTTACAATATTTTGGATGCTAACCCTTATGGCAGAAAGTGAAGAGGAACTAAAACGCCTCTTGATGAAGGTGAAAGAGGAGAGTGAAAAAGTTGGCTTAAAGCTCAACATTCAGGAAACGAAGATCATGGCATCTGGTCCCATCACTTCATGGGAAATAGATGGGAAACAGTGGAAACAGTGTCAGACTTTATTTTGGGGGGCTCCAAAATCACTGCAGATGGTGATTGCGGCCATGAAATTAAAAGATGCTTACTCCTTGGAAGGAAAGTTATGACCAACCTAGATGGCATATTCAAAAGCAGAGGTATTACTTGCCAGCAAAGGTCCATCTAGTCAAGGCTATGGTTTTTCCAATGGCCGTGTATGGATGTGAGAGTTGGACTGTCAAGAAAGCTGAGCGCCAACGAATTGATGCTTTTGAACTGTGGTGTTGGAGAAGACTCTTGAGAGTCCCTTGGACTGCAAGGAGATCCAACCAGTCCATTCTAAAGGAGATCAAGCCTGGGATTTCTTTGGAAGGAATGATGCTAAAGCTGAAACTCCAGTACTTTGGCGACCTCATGTGAAGAGTTGACTCATTGGAAAATACTCTGATGCTGGGAGGTATTGGAGGCAGGAGAAGGGGATGACTGAGGATGAGATGGCTGGATTGCATCAACAACTCAATGAACATGAGTTTGGGTGAACTCCAGGAGTTGGTGATGGACAGGGAGGCCTGGTGTGCTGCAATTCATGGGTTCACAAAGAGTCAGACACGAATGAGTGACTGAACTGAACTGAACTGAACTGAAGTGATTGAATGAAATATTGCTTTATTTTTTTCTGTAGTGTTTTCACATACAGTGCATCAGATTTACACAACCTTATAAGATATCAATCATATGTACTTTAATTGCATAGACCACATTGGTTCAAGGAAATTAAATGGCTTCCCTAGATCTCATCTTCTATTCACCCATTTATTGAATTTCCAGTTTCAATAATTTTAATTTCTAAGAGACATATTACTCTATTTGGGTATATATATAATATTCTTCATTTTATTTATTTCTACATTGAATAAATATGCTTACACTGTGCCTAGGGGAATTTGTTTTGGTTTGTTAACTTTTCCTTCTTAGTCTCATTTATGCTTCATTTCTTAATTCTTATTTTAATCAATAAACTATTAAATTTATATCATTTCGAGTTTTAAAGGAGGCAATATTTTGAGACTTCTGTTGAACGAGAATTGTTTTCAAGAAATGGTGCTTCTTGAAAACAAATTCTGTGCTGACCATTTTCAGATCACCTTATAGTATGAATTTGGGTGGGAAGACTAAATAATAAATATTTCTCTTTCTATTCAGGAATAAAACTCAGGGTTTTTCTTGAGCTTTTTCTAGTTTTCCTTTTTCTTTTTCTAAGAATATATTGAATATCAGTGTGGAGGTCAATGGGATTTTTCTTTACCCATAAACTGAGAGATTAGGCCATTGTGATTCTAGTTCCATGAAGATCATTTTCTACTAGACTCCTCTGTATCTTCTATCATATGGGCTGCAGAGCTATGAAAATCAAAGTTAACGTTTCTTGGAATTGAAGAATGCCCACAGGGCAAATGCAGCTTCACTGCTCTACTTATATTTCTGGATTCTAACTTTCACTTAGTATTTGACCTCTGAAGATTGCTTCTTTTCTTTCTAGTTAAAGGATGTATTTTAAAATAGACTGAAGAATTCATCCAACCTTTTTAGTTGTTTTAATCAGGAGAGACATTCAATATATCCTATCTCCTAAACTATTAGTGACATAAGTCTAATGCTCTACTATTTGAATACTAATTTACTTTCAATTATAAATACTGCTAAATCTTGGTGCACATCTTTAAATAGACTTATAAGAATAGCACAATAAGTGAAATGATTGGGCAAATAGCATGCATATATTTAAGACTCTTGATTTTGTACTGATAAATTGACCATAAATAAGTTTTGCCAATTAGAGCCAGCAACACAGGACAGGAAACTAATAAAATTATTATTCTACCATTTTACTTTAGAAATACAGAAAATTAATATGATCTTAATATTGCAAATCTTATTTTGGGAAGTTCTTTGGTGTCTTGGTGGTTAGGACTCCAGGCTTTTACTGCCATGGCCAGGGTTCAGTTCCTGGTCGGGGAACTGAGACCCCACAAGCCATACAGTGTGACCAAATGCATGTGTGTGTGTGTGTGTGTGTGTGGTGCGGGGGTGGGGGGGGGGTGGCTTTCCTGGTAGCTCAGCTGGTAAAGGATACACCTGCAATGCAGGAGACCCTGGTTTGATTCCTGGGTCAGGAAGATCCCTAGGAGAAGAGATACCCTCCCCACTCCAGCATTCTTGGGCTCCCCTGGTGGCTCAGATGTTAAAGAATCTGCCTGCAATGTGGGAAACCTGGGTCCAGTCCCTGGGTTGGGAAGATCCCCTGGAGGATGGCGTGGCAACTCATGATAATATTCTTGCCTGGAGGATCCCCATGGACAGAGGAGCCTGGCAGGCTACAGTCTATGGAGTCAAAACGAGGTGGAGATGATTGAGCGACTAAGCACAACACAATATATATATGGGCTTCCCTTGTGGCTCAGCTGGTAAAGAATCCAGCTGCAATGTGGGAGACCTGGGTTTGATCCCTGGGTATACATATGTATATATACATAAATATGTATATATGTGTGTGTATATATATATATGTAACTATGTGTATATATACTTAGGGCTGATGCTGAGGCTGAAACTCTAATACTTTGGCCACCTCATGTGAAGAGTTGACTCATTGGAAAAGACCCTGATGCTGGGAAGGATTGGGGGCAGGAGGAGAAGGGGACGACAGAGGATGAGATGGCTGGATGGCATCACCCCTTGATGCACATGAGTTTGGGTGAACTCCGGGAGTTGATGATGGACAGGGAGGCCTGGCGTCCTGCAATTCACGGGTTCGCAAAGAGTCAGACACGACTGAGCGACTGAACTGAACTGATACATATTTGTGTATATATAATGTATATATGTATATATGATGTATATACATACATGCGTATATATGTATACATAAATATAGAGATATATAAATATATATGTATATATTTCCTAAAATTGTATATGTAATTTTAGCTAATTTAAAAATTAAATGTAGTAAGTTAAAAAAAATTTAAGGGGTGAGAAAGAGAAAGTTTTGGTTGCATAATCAAGCCATAGAAAGATAGTACATGGGCTGATGGTGGTCTCTAAATAGATATGTCCATGGTTTAATCTTTAGAAACTCTGAGAGTTATTTTAATGTGTATCTGGAGAAATGGGTATTTACAGATGTAATTAAGCTTAGTATCTTGAAAGAAGAAAATTATCCTGTATTTTCTGAGAGGGCCCTAAACGCAATCACATGTAAATTTATAAAAGAGAGATTAGACCAAGAAACATCAAAGGAGACAGACACACAGAAGAGAAGGAGATAATGTGAACTTTAAGGCAGAGACTGGAATGATGTGGTCAATAAATGCCAACAGCCATCAGAAGCTAGAAGAGGCAAGGAATGGATTTTCCTGTAGAGCCCCCAGAGAGCGAATGTGGTCTTAATGACACTTTGCATCTGAACTTCTGGGTTCAGGACTGTGAGAGAATAAGTTTGTCATTTTTAATGCCACACCATTTGTGGCAACTCTAGGAAACTAATACTGGTGGTGGTGGCAGTTTAGTCACTGAGTTCTGTCCAACTCTTGCAACCCCATGGACTGTATTGCCTGCCAGGCTCCTCTGCCCATGGACTTTTCCAGACAAGAATACTGAAGTGGGTTGTCATTTCCTTCTCCAAGGGATCTTCCAGATCCAGGGATGGAACCTGGGTCCCCTGTATTCATAGGTGGATTCTTTACTAATTGAGTCACCAGGGAATTTCTCATCTTTTTTCTTACTTCTATTTTTTTCTTCAGTCACCTTTATTCTACAGATCTGTGTATATGTATGGCATCTGACAAAAGATCTAGTAAGAAAGACATTCAATTTGAAGTTTTAAGTTCTAGAAAAACTTTTTCTTTCACCAGTTTGGATTTCCAGTCCTGGGACAGATCATCATTATTATCTATGGTGAGAGACATCATGATTGGTTGACCATGAGTTACCTGACTATTCTTTTGAACAAACAAGAAGCATTTGTGATTACCAGACACTAATAACACCACCTGAATAGTTTGCAAAATAAGGGAGAAAATTTTCTGAACGAAGCACTATATAAATGCATGAATGGCATTCTAGCTCAGCCCTTTATTCTGTACAACACACTCACATATACACAGTAGTAAGTTCCATATCTGGACAATGTTGAACTTACATTTCAGAAAGACTCTTTCTGTGTCACTTGCATCTCTTTCAACCAGAAAACACCAACAGTTCAACTGGCAATAGACAGATTTTGCTCAGTGTCTGGCCTCTGTGTAGATGATGAGAGTGACAAAGATGGATTATTTTATGAGCTGTCAGAGTTGTGCCTTATTGAAGGTGGTAACAAATCTACTAGCCCAGGCTCTCAGTGGGCTTCACTGAGTATCCCTAGAACCCCCTAACAGGCAAACTTGAATTATTTTCTGTAGCTGTCTTCTATGTCACATTAAATTTTTAGTCTTAGTGAAGAGAGTAATGTCAAATTTTGGAGATCCAGTTGTTTCAAAAAAGTGTTCCTGTGATTATCAACTGATATTATCTAAATAGTTTATTTTCAGATGGAGGTTATGATGTGGCTCTTCTAGCCTCTACCAAATATACATGACATTGTTCTATTACTGTATTCTACACTGCTGAAAGTTGAAAAAAATCTGTGAAGAACTGCAAGAAAGATAGACTACATATAAATAATTTCTGGAATTTCAATTAAATAAGATCCCAAGAGATCTGGATATAATGGACACACACATAGTTGAGGATGAGACCTGGATCAACTATTTCTATTAATTCTGTTGTGTCATGCCTGGCATTCCCTAAACATGATGTGTACAGAATGGATATTAGAGAGATAGAGACAATTTCAATATATGTAACCTGTTATACAGGCTTCCCAGGTAGTGGTAAAGAACTCCCCTGCCAATGTAGGAGACACAAAAGATGCGGGTTTGATCCAAGGGTCAGGAAGATCCCCTGGAGGAGGGCATGGCAATCCATTCCAGTACTCTTGCCTGGAGAATCCCATGGACAGAGAAGCCTGGCGTGCTACAGTCCATATGGTCACCAAGAGTCAGACATGACTGAAGTGACTTAGCACTCATGCACAACCTATTATACTTCAAATCAGTCACTCAGTCATGTCTGATTCTTTGCAACCCCATGAACTGCAGTACACCAGGCCTCCCTATTCATCACCAACTCCTGGAGTTTACATAAACTCATGTCCATTGAGTCGGTGATGCTATTATACTTGGAAGCATGTAAAGCAAATAAACAAAGTTATGTAAAAGATAGGGATGGGATGGTTTGCAGTGTAAGCTGTCAGATAAAATTATGTCTCATACTTTACCATCTAGCAGCAAATTTTACATTCCAGAGGTGAGCTAGTCAAAAATGGATAAATTTCATGCTTCACATAATCTACAGTGACAATTTCAGAGATCTAGAGAAAAGTCATATAACACTGAGATACACTTAGCAGATGAGAGAAATGATATACTAGTGGCATCAACTGAACAGCAAGTTGTGCGTAAAACAGCATAAAACATTAGCTTGGAATTTGATGTACCAAAAATATGAAATTAAATACAATAATGAATAAATCTGAGAGCCATTCCATCTCCAAAGCAACTGTCACATTTTTCAACAAGAGAAATGATGTATCAGCACATGAATTCTATAGGAAGTTGTATAAAAATTCTTGAATTCTCAGATATCATGAATCAGCCAATTATGTAGAGAAAAATAATCCATGCAAAGCTAGTGGGTTATTAAAATGATTTTTCATCATAAAAAATTAACTCTTAGCTACCTTTAAAGAATTTATATTTCCAGAAATATGATCACAAAAGGAAAAACAAAACAAGTTGACTATCTAGGAGAAAGGCTCAAGGGATGAAAATTGTGTTCCTAACTTGATTTTAGATGTGTTCAAAAATAAGTTCATAATGATGTGGCATATATTGTGTTGTTTAGTTGCTCAGTCATGTCCGACTGTTTTTCAACCCCATAGACTGTAGCCCATCTGGCTCATCTGTCCATGGGATTTCCCAGGTGACAATACTGGAGTGAGGCCATTTCCTTCTCCAGGGTATTTTCCTGACCCAGGAATTGAACCCATGTCTCATGCATTGGCAGATGGATTCTTTACCACTGAGCCACCTGGCAAGCCCTGGTGGCATATATTAGAATCCTACAAAGCAAAAGTATTTACATTTTTGGACTCTTGTGTCTAGAACAGTGTCTAAATCCTACATTTTTGTTCAGTGGAATTTAGTGCTAAATCTCATAGGGACTTATAGAAGGTTAAAAGATTTGGCTTGCCTACATCTTTCTCCCACAATCTCTGATGGATTGGGTGGCTCTGCTTGTATGATGTCTGCTAATGCTGCTAAATCACTTTAGTCATGTCCGACTCTGTGCAACCCCATAGACAGCAGCCCACCAGGCTCCGCCGTCCCTAGGATTCTCCAGGCAAGAACACTGGAGTGTGTTGCCATTTCCTTCTCCAATGCATGAGAGTGAAAAGTGAAAGTGAAGTCACTCAGTCATGTCCAACCCTCAGTGACCCCATGGACTGTAGCCTACCAGGCTCCTCCGTCCATGGGATTTTCCAGGCAAGAGTACTGGAGTGGGATGCCATTGCCTTGATGTCAATTAGATTTAAAATAAGATCTTCACTCCATCTGTTGAGTGTTTTTATGCATCAAAATTTAGGGTTTAAGTAAACCAAACATTCAGTTAGTGAAATGCCTCACTTTTCACCTGACTCTGTTCTTTGACATTATATAAATCAACACTTGGCAAGCTATGACTTATAGGTGAACTATAGTTCATGGGTCAAATCTGGTTTAACTCTTATTTTTTTAAAATAAAGTTTTATTGGAACACACCCTGCCCATTTATTTAGGCATTATTTATGACTGCTTTCTTACTGCAACGATAGTTCTAGGTCCTTGCACCAGAAACCACAGTCCACAAAGCTGAAAGTATTCATTGTATGGGTCTTTATAGAAACAATTTACAATCCCATTCTATCTATCAGTTTAGTTACAGTTCAGTCGCTCAGTGATGTCCAACTCCTTGCGACCCCACGAATTGCAGCACGCCAGGCCTCCCTGTCCATCACCAGCTCCCGGAGTTCACTTAGATTCATGTCCATCGAGTCAGTGATGCCATCCATCCATCTCATCCTCTATTGTCCCCTTCTTCTCCTGCCTCCAATCCCTCCCAGCATCAGAGTCTTTTCCAATGAGTCAACTCTTCTCATGAGGTGGCCAAAGTACTGGAGTTTCAGCTTCAGCACCATTCCCTCCAAAGGAATCCCAGGGCTGATTTCCTTCAGAATGGACTGGTTGGATGTCCTTGCAGTCCAAGGGACTCTCAAGAGTCTTCTCCAACACCACAGTTCAAAAGCATCAATTCTTCGGTGCTTAGCCTTCTTCACAGTCCAACTCTCACATCCATACATGACTGCTGGAAAAACCATAGCCTTGACTAGACGGACCTTAGTCGGCAAAGTAATGTCTCTGCTTTTGAATATGCTATCTAGGTTGGTCATAACTTTTCTTCCAAGGAGTAAGCGTCGTTTAATTTCATGGCTGCAATCACCATCTGCAGTGATTTTGGAGCCCAAAAAGATAAAGTTTGACACTGTTTCCACTGTTTCTCCATCTATTTCTGCAAATCTTTTCTTCAAGTCTCTTAAGAAAAAAAGCAAAGTAATGCTGAAAGTTAGGTCCTATTTTGTAATTGGAAATTCCTCTGACCACTGAAACACAGGTAAATAATGTTATTCAAAGCAATCATAAAAATCAGTTCAGGGATTGGTGTTCTGGTAATGAAGAAAAGTAAACTCTTATTCAGGAAAACACTTCAAATTAGATACTATTGAAAACTCAGAAACAGAAATAGTAGTCTCATCTGATCTTTAGCTAAGAGATTAAAGAAAAAGGCAAAGTTTCTTCTGTTCACTCTTGGATCTGATCCTGATTAAACAGTGGTTGTGGATGTTTTGGTTTTTTTGAGTCACAGCTAAGAAGGAGGCTGTTAGCCCTTCTCATTCAAGTAGAAAACTTCCCCCACTCCATGTATTCTTTAGAGTAAATGATTGGTTTGGGAATTATGGGAATCCTCAGTGATCCATGTTATTTTAGTCAATCCAATAATCAAATTAAAGTGATTCTGTAGCAATCTAATTAATCATTCATTGATGTGAAATTATAGTTTAAAAAACAAAGAAATATATTGGCTAGAAAATTATTGATTTGTTTTGATTACATCCACAGAGGAACTTTAATGTCTTTACCAGTTGTCAGAATATAATTCATAGAATTACCTGCCTGCAGTTATAATGCAAACATGAAAGAAATGTTCTACAGTCTCAACTTTCAAAATATACCAGGAAGAAAATGAAGGCAAGTATTTTTTTTCCAAAAGATATATTGAAAAAATCATTTTAAATGAAAATAGTGGAATAAAAATGCACTTAAATAATGATTATGGCAGTATATATCTGTCCTCAGACAAGATTTTTTCATTTTTAATATTATACATGGAATGGCAAATAAGATTTTGCTCTAGTACAAAACCAAGGTTTTAGCGTTAAGACCAAATTTACAAAAACAGACAAAAACCTGACTTAAAATCTCTGACCCATCCTGGTGAAGTAAGTAACATTCGAAAGTGTCAGGGGTATGTTGCTGACTTGGATCCTTCTTCATGATTGAAGGGCTTATTCTCTCTTTCAACCCCCATGGAAAGAAGGTTGATAAGTGTCAGCTGTCAGACCACTCAAGAAACTATCCTTAGCTAAAGAGAGTCACCTCTCCCAAAGTCACACCTTCTTTCCAGGACAGCCTCCATCCAGTGACTGGACAGTAAGTTGTATAAAGGACTAGATACTTTGTCACAACTCAAGGGCAGTTCTGGCTTCAGAGTTCCATGGAGGGTTGCCTGAAGCCCTACTGTGAATTCTCCACAACCTAAATTATCCCTCTGTCAATCTTCTTCTTTATCTCCCCTGTAGCAGTGATCCCAAGAGAACTCTTAAAATTTTTTTTTATTTTTTGGCTGTACTGGGGCTTTGTTGCTGCACGGTCTTTAGTTGTGGCGAGCAGAGACTACTCTCTAGTTGAAGTGTGCAGTTTTCTCTTTGTGGTGGCTTCTCTTGTTGCAGAGCTCTGGCTCTGGGGCATGCAGGCTTCAGAAGTTGTGGTGCTTGGGTCCAGTTGCTCCACGGCATGTGAGATCCTCTCAGATTGGGCACTGGACCCATGTCTCCTGCATTGGCAGGCAGAGTCCTGAGCCATTATGGAAGCCCCCAAAAGAACTTATGAATTATCATCCACCATGCTAATCTCTGGGCTTCCCTGGTAGCTCAGCCGGTAATGAATCCACATGCAATGCAGGAGACCCTGGTTTGATTCCTGGGTCAGGAAGGGATAGGAGAAGGGATAGGCTACCCACTCCAGTATTCTGCCCTGGAGAATTCTGTGGATTGTATAGTCCATGGAGTTGCTAAGAATTAGACACGACTGAGCGACTTTCACTTCACTTAATTTCCTGCTAATCTCCAGGCTTCCCTGGTGGCTCAGGGGTAAAGAATCCACCTGCAATGCCAGAGATGCTGGCTGGATCCCTGGGTCTGGAAGATCACCTGGAGAAGGAGATGGCAACCCACTCTAGTATTCTTATCTGAAAAAATCCCCTGGACAGAGTTGTCTGGTGGGCTGCAGTCCATGGGGTTGCAGAAGAGTTAGATATGATTTAGTGACAAAGCAACAATAACAGTGCTAATCTCCATCTCAGTTCTGCTTCCTATTAAGAGTCAGTGATTGGAATAGGCTAAAAAAGTGCACATTCAGATTGAATTTTTGGAGACAGAGCACCCAAATCCGGCTGGCAATGAAAAACCGAGCATTGTGGTAGGTGGAAAACGATAGCCTCTGGCTCAAATCAGCTGACTAATGATGCATTTGAACTGCAGCGTTGGAGAAGACTCTTGAGAGTCCCTTGGACTGCAAGGAGATCCAACCAGTCCATTCTGGAGGAGATCAGCCCTGGGATTTCTTTGGAAGGAATGATGCTAAAGCTGAAGCTCCAGTACTTTGGCCACCTCATGAGAAGAGTTGACTCATTGGAAAAGACTCTGATGCTGGGAGGGATTGGTGGCAGGAGGAGAAGGGGATGACAGAGGATGAGACAGCTGCACGGCATCACTGACTCGATGGACGTGAGTCTGAGTCTGAACTCCGGGAGTTGGTGATGGACAGGGAGGCCTGGCGTGCTACGATTCATGGGGTTGCAAAGAGTCGGACGTGAGTGAGCGACTGAACTGAACTGAACTGAACTGAACTGAACTGAATGTGCCCTAGTAGAGACATAGTGATTTATATCAAGTTATCATGTAGCCATCAAGTGTTTGGTTCTGTTGCACTTAACAAATCATGAAATCAAAGAGGTCCATTGAAATTCCATTATAACATGGAAGTTGTGCACTTGGAATTGAGCATGACCAGTGCCAAAAATGGTAAGTTTGTCATACAGACAAGGTTACCCAGACTCCATGTTCAACACAATTTTTATTTTATTTTTTTTACTTTACAATACTGTATTGGTTCTGCCATACATCGGCATGAATCTGCCATGGGTGTACATGAGTTCCCAATCCTGAACCCCCTGCCACCACCCTCCTCATATCATCTCTCTGGGTCATCCCAGTGCACCAGCCCCAAGCATCCCATATCCTGCATCGAACCTAGACTGGCGATTCGCTTCTTACATGATAGTGTACATGTCCCAATGTTGAATCAACATCTCTCCTTCAGCTCACTTCTATTCCCATATGGTGACTTATTATAACCATGGGACAGAGGCAGAAAACAAGGTCAGATCATTTCTCTGATCTAGGTGCTTAGTACAAGTGAGTACAACTGAAAATGTATTGCAGCTGGTAATCCACTTTGGTTAAATGGAAATAACCTGAGTCAGTACAGTTGTCCTTTGGTATTTGTGGGAGATTGCTTTTAGGACCCACTAGAGATCCATGAATACTCAATTCCCTTTGTTGGTTCTCTGTATCTGTGGTTCTCCATTCACGGATTCTGAAGGCCAGAGGGCCAATTATATGTAGATTCATGAGCAGTGGCAAATGGCTTGGGGAGAGTGCTCAGAGGTTGAACAGAGAAAAAGAAATGGGTTGGCAAGTTCATCAGAAGCCAAAAAGAGAAAAAATGGTAAGGGCATCTGGAATAGTAGCATGGGATGTGCCTACAGGAATGGACACAAAGTGTAAAAATCTTTGTATTTCATGTTAATGCCCACTGGTGCATATCTACCATGGAAGGGTTACTGTATAGCCAACTAGAGTATGTATGCCTTAGCTAGTTGACATCAACCAGCCTTTGTTATTCCTCTCTCCTCCAATTCTGGCACAATGAATGAATGGAGAGAAGAGTTATGGTAGCATGTATGGGCTCAACAGCATGGATTCCCACTTGCCAATCTGGTATAGATAAGGTGATTTATGGGTTTCAGCCTGTCAGCAAAAAAGTTCAAGTCTAAATCCCCGATTGAGTCTCCTCCATTAAGGATAATAACCGTATCCTTTGTAGCAGGTTTATTACATTGGACTCTTTCAACCAGGAAGGGATAGTGATTTATTTTGATGGACATAGATACATGTTTTAGGTATGGGTTTTTCCTTCCTGCTTGAAGGGCCTTATCCAGGATGACTGTCAAGGTATTTGTGTAAGTATCTGATGCATTTACATGGCATTCCCCAAAGTATTATGTTCAATTGTATTTTTGGTCCTTAGCATTATTTTCTCATCAGCCGTATTAGCTCTCTGGTGCTATGTAATTTCACAGCCTGTCTAATATAGTCTGTCTTACAAATACAAAATTTTATAAGGAAAAAAGTCAGAACAATCAACTAAACTACAAATAGCTATGTGTGCCAATTGTTGGTCAGCTTTCCATTTAAAAAGCATGGAAATGCTGAACAATAGCGTTCTTCTATTTGTTTCTTCTGGCCTGACCTCTTGTCCAACTAAACTACAACCATTACATTGCCTTCTAACTCTATTCAGCTTAAACACTACTAAGTGTTGTGAATGTTGTTCTTGAACTTTTAATAACTATCCTTTATTTGGGGAAAAGCACGTAAGGGCTTCCCTGATAGCTCAGTTGGTACACTATCCGCCTGCAATGGGGGAGACCTAGGTTTGATTCCTGGGTTGGGAATACCCCCTGGAGAAGGAAAAGGCTACCCACTCCAGTATTCTGGCCCGGAGAATTCCATGGACTGTATAGTCAATGGTGTCACAAAGAGTCAGACAGGACTGAGCGACTTTCACCTTCACGTAAGGAAACTGGATACGAAACATGCATAGCTGGGAATGCAATGTGAATGAGAAAAGTGTTTGAATCTTGTGGAAGAGATGGTTTATTGATATCAGTATTTATTTTCCACTCTTGTTGTTGTTAAGTCCCTCAGTTGTGTCTGACTTTTTGCGACGCCATGGACTACAGCACGCCCAGCTTACCTGTCCTTCACCATCTCCTAGAGCTTGCTCAAACTTATGTCCATTGAGTTGATGATGCCACCCAACCATTTTGTCCTCTGTCCTGCCCTTCTCCTCCTGCCTTCAATCTTTCCCAGCATCAGGGTCTTTTCCAATGAACTGTCTCTTCACATCAGGTGGCCAAAGTATTGGAGCTTCAACTTCAGCATCAGCCCTTCCAATGACTATTCAGGATTGATTTCCCTTAGGATTCACTGGTTTGATTTCCTTGCTGTCCAAGGGGCTCTCAAGAGTCTTCTCTAGCACCACAGTTTGAAAGCATCAATTCTTTGGACCTTAACTTTCTTTATCGTCCAACTCACATCCATACATGACTACTAGAAAAACCATAGCTTTGCCTAGATGGACCTTTGTTGGCAAAGTGATTTCCCTGCTTTTTAATAGTTATCTGGGTTTGTCATAGTTTTTCTTCCAAGGAACAAGTGCCTTTTAATTTCATAGGTGTAATTACCATATGCAGTAATTTTGGAGCCCAAGAAAATGAAGTCAGTCACTGTTTCCATTTTTTCCCCATATATTTGCCTTGAAATGATGGGACCGGATGCCATGATCTTCATTTTTGGAATGTCAAGTTTAAGCTAGCTTAAACTGTCCATTTTCTGCTGTTAGGATAGGCCATCTGCATACCTGAGATTATTGATATTTCTACCAACAATCTTGATTTCGGCTTGTGCTTCATCCAGTCCAGCCTTTCACATGATGTACTCTGCATATAAGTTAATTAAACAGGGTGACAATATATAGCCTTGATGTTCTCCTTTCCCAATTTTGAACCAGTCCTTTGTTCCATGTCCAGTTCTAACTGTTGCTTCTTCATCTGCATGCAGGTTTCTCAGGAGGCAGGTAAGATGATATGATATTCCCATCTCTTTAAGAATTTTCCATGGTTTATTTTGATTCAGACTCAAAGGTTTTAACATAGTCAATGAAGCAGAAATAGATGTTTTTCTGGAATTTCTTGCTTTTTCTTATAATCCAACAGATGTTGGCAATTTGACCTCCGATTCCTCTGCCCTTTCTAAATCCACCTTGTACATTTGGAATTCTCATTTCACCTATTCAAGTTTTAATTAGGACTCTGACTCCCTCTATGATGCAGCTAGATAGTATTAGCAGTTAAGAGACCATATTCCCCAGGCTCTCTCACTATCACTTTCCAGTATATAAGCAAAGTGATTTGTTAATTTCTGGCTCACATACTTAGAGCAAGCTGCTTGCTCTCCACTTCCTCTTTCCTTTTTCTGATCTCCAGAAAATAAATAAGCCCAGAGAAAGATACTATGTGTCAGAGATGAGAGTCATTCCTTAGACGTCCATTTTCCCTCAGTCGCCGTATTTTTGGAAATCTCTTTGTTATGGCTACTTAGTTTTAACCATCTGAATAAATGAATCATATTAATCAATAAATATATGAAGAGGAAAACAGGAAGTGCTGTTAATAGCAGTGTGGGTTGCTCCTGTCTGCCCCAGGAATCAAAAGTAAGTAATGTATTATTTATCAGGAGTATGGTGAGAGGTTCATAATATAAATAGAAGCAAGGATCTATAGGAAAATCTAAAGAAGGAGGTAAGCTTAGAATAAGGAATGCCAACAGTAGAAATATACAAAATTGACTTTAATATTTAAATACACAGCCAGTGTTTCTGATTATTTATTTTAATGAGACTGCCTTTTAATTTTTATTTACTTTTTTGGCTGTACCATGAGGTCTGCAGAAACTTAATTCCCCAATCAGGAGTCAGACCTTTGGCCCCTACAGTGGAAGTTTGGAGGCTTAACTTCTGGAACGTCTGGGAAGTACCTGCTTCTGGCGATTTTATATGAACTTCTAATTGGACATCATGGACACCTCAAGTTTAATATAAATGTTTACTCTTAGATTCTAGTCCAGATTCCTTTATGCTTTCCCAGGTGTTCAACTCTGAGCTTTGATGCAGAGTCATGAAAGCAGGGACCCATATGTGCTATATTTAAAAATAAGTAGACCCATTTAGAATTGATTCTGTTCCTTCACATACTATTGCTTCACTTACTGTTAGTAGATTCTTTGAATTTCAGTTTATTATTATGTAAATGAGGATGCTAACACCCACAACAGAGAGTTAACATAAGGTGTAAAGGAATAAAAGTTCAGTCAGTTCAGTTGCTCAGTCGTGTCTGACTCTTTGCGACTCCATAAACTGTAGCACATTAGTCTTTCCTGTCCATCACCAGCTCCCAGGGCTTGCTCAAACTCATGTCCATCGAGTCGATGATGCCATTCAACCATCTCATCCTCTTTCATTCCCTTCTCCTCTTGCCTTCAATCTTTCCAGCATCATGGTCTTTTCTAATGAGTCAGTTTTTCGCATCAGGTGGCCAAAGTATTGGAATTTCAGCTTCAACATCAGTCTTTCCAATGAATATTCAGTACTGATTTCCTTTGGGATGGACTGGTTGGATCTCCTTGCTGTCCAAGGGACTCTCAAGAGTCTTCTCCAACACCACAGTTCAAAAGCATCAATTCTTCGGTGCTCAGCTTTCTTTATAGTCCCACTCTCACACCTATGCATGACTGTTGGAAAAACCATAGCTTTGACTAATGGACCTTTGTTGGTAAAGTAATGTCTCTGCTTTTTAATATGCTGTCTATGTTGGTCATAGCTTTTCTTCCAAGGAGCAAGCATCTTTCAATTTCATGGCTGCAATCACCATCTGCAGTGATTTTGGAGCCGAAGAAAATAAAGTCTGTCACTGTTTCCCTTATTTCCCCATCTATTTCCCATGAAGTGACGGGACCAGATGTCATGATCTTAGCTTTTTGAATGTTGAGTTTGAAGCCAGTTTTTTCACTTTTCTCTTTCACATTCATTAAGAAGCTCTTCAGTTCCTCTTCACTTTCTGCCATAAGGGTGATGTCATCCGCATACCTGAGGTTATTGATATATCTCCTGGCCATCTAGTTGGCAAATCTTACAATCTTGTTAGCAATCTTACTTAGCAAATGAATAAAAAGGCTTAGCTAAATGCAAAATCTTATTTTGCTGAGTTTTTCTAACAAAAAGTTAACATAATATAAATACATAAATTTTAAAATGAAATAAAAAGACTTAGGACATTCCCTGGCACATAAGAAACACGCACTTAGTTTGTTGTTACTACTGTATTATTATTATTGATAATAAAACTGTAACTGATGCTTGTTTCCTTCAGTGACCAAAACTTATTGATATTAAAATATCTGAATATAGAAATATTTTTATCTCTATCTTACATTGTAGGATTTCTCCTCACCAGGGAGAAATATACAACTAGAAATAGAAACAGTGAGAAGCTTGTATCTACTTTCCTATCTCTTAGTGATTACTGAACCAAAGGCATGTTTTAGTGTAGAAACTTGAAAGTCAAATCTCCACAGTCCTTCATCCATGCAAAGCGCTATGAAATTTCTCCATGTTCCAAGTCACTATTTAATATGGGTCAAAGTCCTGGTGTTTAATGGTAAATGGCAGTGAGAATGGCCTCTTCAAATAACAATAAATTAATAGCAAAGACCACAGATCTGCTGAGTTGCTTACTAAGCTTGGAATCTAGCAAATAGCTTCCTACATGTATATTAGAATTTTTTAGATAGATTTTCCAGTACAAAGAGGCCTCATGTTTATAAGTATTCAGATGGACTATTTTAAGTTTTAGAAACTTTAAATGAGATAGGTAGAGTTCCTGAAGAAAATACTAAATCACTGGAGCTGAACTTTAACACCTGTTCTACAGCTAATTAGTTGAATTAGAGTCACTTTGTAAGAGTTAATCAATTCTCTTGTTTTAGCTGCCCCAATGCTTCTGAAATTTGCTGATGGTATCATTACATTGGAAGGAGACACTGAATTTTAATAGGAGTATTTCTTTTAAAATCTTAGTGTTATAACAAAAACTAGCATTAAGATATATATATATATATTTTTTTTTTTTCCCCTGCAAAATAAGAACTTTACCAGGGCAGGATTATGCCCTTATCTGAACAATAGAATGAAATAATATAGCAATCAAATGTAGCTTTGTTAAGTGCAGCTTGGTAGACACTGTGCCTATTGCAGTATCTGGCATAGACTAAGATTTAACTAAACATTTTCTAACATTGTTTGTGTAAGTAGTAATACAATTATCTATTTGACAAAATGCCTAAATGCAGTGGGTTGCTAACTACATTATATAATATAAAGACCTTCAGAAAAATGTTTCCTTCACATCCAAAAAATATTTTTTCATTAAAGTTCTCACATTAAGTTATGACTAAAATCTCCTGTGACAAAAGTCAGTTTTTATTTTAAGTGTGTATAAATATTTTCTTGGGCTTCAAAATCACTGCATACAGGGACTGCAGCCATGAAGTTAAAAGACACTTGCTCCTTGAAATGAAAGACATGACCAACCTAGACAGCATATTAAAAAGCAGAGACATCACTGTGCCGACAAAGATCCATATATTCGAAGCTATAATTTTTCCAATAGTCATGTACGGATATGAGAGTTGGACCATAAAGAACATTGTGCACCAAAGAATTGATGTTCTTGAATTGTGGTACTAGAGAGGACTCCTGAAAGTCCTTTGTATTGCAAGGAAATCAAATGAGTCAATCCTAAAGGAAAATGACCCAGAATTTTCATTGGAAGAGCTGATGCTGAAGCTTAAACTCCGATACTTTGGACACCTGATACGAAAAACTGACTCATTGGTAAAGACCCGGATGCTGGGAAAGATAGAAGGCAGGAGGAGAAGGGGATGACAGAGGATGAGATGGTTGGATGGCATCACTGACTCATGGACATGAATTTGAGCAAACTCTGGGAGATAGTGGAAAATAGAGAATCTTGGTGTGCTGCAGTCCATGGGGTCACAAAGAGTTGAACATGACTTAGGGACTGAATGATAACAAAACATGTCTATCAAATGTAACGTTCTGAAATGCAGCTTGGTAGATGCTGTACCTAGTGCAGTATCTTGCATAGACTAGGATTTAACTAAACATTTTCTAACATTATTCATACAAGTGGTAATACAATTATCTGTTTGATGAAATACCTAAAAGCAGTGAGCTGCTAACTACATAATATAAAGGCATTCAGAAAAATGTTTACTTCACAACCCAAAGTATTTTTTCACTGAAAATCTCACATTAACTTATCACTAAAATGTCCTGTGACAGAAAAGCAAGAGAGTGCAATTTTTGGTTAAATGTGTATACACCACCATCACACACAGACAGACAGACGTACACACCTATTTGACAATTACATGTCTGGCCTGTGACTAAGGACTGTAAATATATTAACTCATTTAAACCTTGCAACATGACTCATTACTGTTATTATCATCAGTTAATTTTCAAATCATTTAATTTCCAGTTATTTATTTTTATTTTTAAGAATTCTCCATACTCTTTTCCATACCCTGAGCAAACTATAATTGGAAAAAAAAAGAGCACATGTACCCCAGTGTTCATCTCAGCACTGTTTGCAATAGCCAGGACATGGAAACAACTTAGGAGCACATTAACAAATGAATGGCTAAAGAAATAGTGGTACATATAAGCAATGAATATTACTCAGCCATAAAAAGGCATGAATTTGAATCAGTCCTAGTGAGGTGGATGAACCTAGGGCCTGTTATACAGAGTGAAGTAATTCAGAAAGAGAAAAACAGTTATCATATATTAATGCATACATATGGAATCTAGAAAAATGCTGCGATGAACCTGTTTGTAGGGCAGCAGTAGAGATGCAAATACAGAGAACAGACTTGTGGACACGGCAGGGGGTAGGACAGAGTGGGACAAGCTGAAAGAGCAGCATTGAAATATATACATTACCATATGTAAATAGCAGCCAGTGGGAATGTGCTCTTGAGGCAGGGAGCTGATGACAACCTAGAGGGGTAAGATAGGGTGGGATGTGGGAGGGAGGTTCCAGAGGGAGGTGGCATGTATAAATACCTATGGCTGATTCATGTTGATGTATGGCAGAAACCAACAGAATATTGTAAAGCAATTATCCTCCAATTAAAAATAAATTAAAAAAAATAAGAAAACATTTTGCAAGCATTTGAAATGCTAGTGAGCTAGTCTGATAGGGTTGTGAGGATACTTGGAATTCAATGATAGAATTCTAGTTTGGAAAATTGGGTCTATCTAGATGCTACAGATTTAATTAAGTAATTCACTATTTATACTGTACCTACTATGATTTAGCAATTTCAAAATATATAGTGCTCTCCTGAATCTGACACTATTGCATTCAAGATCTATTGGGATAGTATATGCAAGACATAAAATGCAATTCACTATATTATGTAATATATTCAAGAGGCAGAGAGAAACAAAATGCTTTTAGATAAAGTGAGTGGAATTTGCATAAATGCCTCCAGCTTTATTGACTCTCTACATTAAACTATTATTTCCCTTAATCAGTTCATTTTCTATACCCTATATAACCATCATTAAAGAACTGTGAGGGGACTTTGGATTAGGCTTTAATTCTTGAAATCTCTAGAATTTCTGCCATTGTGTGAAAATTTATTATACCGTAGTATATTTGTGTGGCTTAATATCTGTCCTCTATGCTGTATTTTTTTTTGTATTTATTTTTTTGTTTGGTTGCCTCAGATCTTTGCAGCATGGGGAATCTTTTGTTGTTGCACCTGGGCTTCTCTCTAGTTACAGATCAGGCTTAGTTGCCCCACAACATGTGGGATCATAGTTGCTTTAACAGGAATCAAAAGAGTTGGATATGACTCAGTGACTAAAAATAACAATAACACTGGATTGTAACCTAAAGTATGAAATACACATGAGTTCATATGACATGCATAAATGATTGAAGAGATATATTAATTTAAGCAAAGTTACAAATATTGTTTAAAGAAATGTTCCAAATTAATTTATATAAATTCTCATCCTCAATCCCAAAATGAAGAATACTTCCCCTTTCTCCCTTCTCTCCCCAATTGAGAGCTACACATAATGACTTACTTCCAAAGACTAACATAAGTGAAAACTTTAACTTTACAGTGTAGAAGGAAAACTTTAACTTTACAGTGTAGAAAGCGTGGCTGTATGATCAAAGATAATCTCATCAGTGATAAGTCATGTCAGTGGTACATACTCCTGAAATAATTGATGAAAAGAATACGTGTATGTTATTCTTCCTCCAATATACCAACTGCAATTTGGACAATGAGAAAAACACCACACAAAATCCAGATTGAGGGATAGTCTACAAAACACTTGACCAGTACTCCCCAAAATCATCAAGAGAATGAAAAACAAAGAAAACTTTAGAAGCAGTCAAAGGTCGAAGGGAACTAAGAACATATAATGATTAAATGCAGTATAAGATCCTGGCTTGAATCCTAGAAGGGAGAAAAAATGTCCGACTCTTCGTGATTCCACGGACTATACAGTTCATAGAATTCCCCATGCCAGAATACTGGAGTGAGTAGCCTTTCCCTTCTCCAGGGGATCTTCCCAACCCAGGGATCAAACCCAGGTCTGTCACATTGCAGGCAGATTCTTTACCAGCTGAGCCACAAGGGAAACCCTTGAAGAGAAAAAAAATGTCTTAGATGAACACATGAATTATGAATAAATTTTGGACTGTAGTTGATAATGGACAATTTTGGGAACTTTCTGTAGTTTCTTTGCAACTTCTTTGGAAATATAAAACTATGCTAAAATTAAAAGTTCATTTAAAAGTATAAATTGATCATACTGCTTCCAGTATTAGTGACCCAAATAACTGTGCCTGCATACTCAGTCGCTTCAATCATATCAACTTTTGCGACCCTATGGACCATAACCCACCAGGCTCCTATGTCCGTGGGGAGTCTTCAGGCAAGAATACTGGAGTGAGTTGCCATTTCTTCCTCCATGGGATCTTTCCAACTCAGGGATAAAACCCACGTTTCTGATGTCTCCTGCATGGGCATGTGTGTTCCTTAGCACTAGCTCCAACTGGGAAGCCCCTAAATAATGATACACTTGTAAAAAATTAATAAGAAATAAAAGTACCTGACGGCACTGGAGGATAGACAAATACAAGCAAATTTTAGAGAAGTATTTACACTAGGATAAGGGGATAACTCTTGGTTTAGAGTTTTTAGCCTGATACCAAGCCACAGACACAATGTAAAGTGACTGACACTATAATAGGAAGACCTTAGTCACTTCCCTATGACCTTAAAAAACCAAAGGATAAGGTTCAGGAAACCATAGTTGCTAGATATCAATAACCTCAGATATGCAGAAGATACCACCCTTACGGCAGAAAGTGAAGAAGTACTAAAGAGCCTCTAGATGAAAGTGAAAGAGGAGAGTGGAAAATTTGGCTTAAAGCTCAACATTCAGAAAACTAAGATCATGGCATCCGGTCTCATCATTTCATGGCAAATAGATGGGGAATCAGTGTCAGACTTTATTTCTCTGGGCTCCAAAATCACTGCAGATGGTGATTGCAGCCGTGAAATTAAAAGACACTTACTCCTTGGAAGGAAAGTTATGACCAACCTAGACAGCATATTAAAAAGCAGAGACATTACTTTGTCAACAAAGGTCCATTTAGTCAAGGCTATGGTTTTTCCAGTAGTCCTGTATGGATGTGAGAGTTGGACAATTAAAGAAAGCTGAGTGCCAAAGAATTGTTGCTTTGGAACTGTGGTGTTGAAGAAGACTCTTGAGAGTCCTTGAATTGCAAGGAGATCCAACCAGTCCATCCTAAAGGAGATCAGTCCTGGGTGTTCATTGGTGGGACTGATGTTGAATTCAGCTCCAATACTTTGGCCACCTGATGCGGAGAGCTGACTCATGTGGAAAGACCCTGCTGCTGGGAAAAATTGAGGGCAGGAGGAGAAAGGGACGACAGAGGATGAGATGGCTGGATGGCATCACCGACACAATGGACGTGGATCTGGGTGGACTCCAGGAGTTGGTGATGGACAGGGAGGCCTGGCGTGCTGTGGTTCATGGGGTTGCAAAGAGTTGGACATGACTGAGCGACTGAACTGAAATGAAATGAACTGAAGGGGAAAGGAGGATCATGAAAAGAACAGAAATGGAAGGAAAACCTCTGATTTTTTTTGTATAAACTCTGCCCAAATCTCTGAATGAACTCTGAACCATACACATGTAGGCAGACTTGCAACAGCTTATCTCAGAATAAAATAACTAAACTGTGATTCAAGGTGACCTCAAAGCACAGAGTTTGCAGTTTGAGTCCATAAATAAGTTAATTACCCTCTATAATGACAAAGCCCATATTTATCAAGGATAATAGAAAATTAACACTCTGGAGGGGGATATATCTACATGTATTATTTGAGATTATTCTGTAAGAAATATGTATTAATTTAATTATTTATGTATCCTTTCACTTATTTATATCTAGGTTGACTCATATGCATTTATTTTACACTTTGAGTAAATTCAGTATTGTGCTATTTATTTTGTTGCTCAAATTGTTCCAACTTTGCCTTTGGAACTCTTTCAGGTTGAATCCTAAGTCTCTCTGACATGTGTGTGTGCTTTTGTTTCCTGCTATCTTGCATGAAAAGATGTTCCTTGTTCATCTTGTGTTTTCCCTGCTCCAGTCCCTTCAGTGTAGACTGTACTCAGTAAGAATCCTAGAAAGATTTCTTGTGTAACCAGAAAAAATATATATAAGAAAATAGATGTGCAGTTATAGCTAAAAAAACTTTTGGAAAATTGGTGGGGAAAGTGATTACATGGGTTCATTGAAAGCAGGGAGACTTATTATGCATAGGAACTAAATATATTGTCAACCTATAGTAAATAAAATGCTGTTAGCATTTATACTCACGGATTAACAATATAGCTGCTTCTGCTGCTGCTAAGTTGCAACAGTCGTGTTCGACACTGTGCGACCCATAGACGGCAGCCCACCAGGCTTCCCCGTCCCGGGGATTCTCCGGGCAAGAACGCTGGAGTGGGTCGCCATTTCCTTCTCCAGAGCATGAAAGTGAAAAGTGAGAGTGAAGTCGCTCAGTTGTGTCCAATTCTTTGCAACCCCATGGACTGCAGCCTACCAGGCTCCTCTGTCCATGGGATTCTCCAGGCAAGAGTACTGGAGTGGGTTGCCATTGCCTTCTCAGAACGATATAGCAATTTAAAATAATATGTAATTTAGAGCTTATAAATTCACAAAAATAAATTCATACATATAACAATCACCACATATAGTGTCAGTATGAAAAGATGAATTAGTCAATATATCAGATTAGGAAAATTGTCTCTCCTAGCATTGTTGTTGTTATTGTTCATTTGCTAAGTCATATCCAACTCTTTCACCCCATCAATGCAGCATGCCAGGCTTCCCTGTCTTTCAGTATCTCTCAGAGTTTGCTAAAACTCATATCTATTGAGTCGGTGATGTTATCAAACCATCTCATCCTAATAAAGGCAAACACAATATTAACATGAAAGCCTTAATTAAAATGTGTTTATACAAATAAATATATCAGCTAATATGTCCATGGAAGAAAAGAATTTCTAAAAAAAAAAGAGTTAAATACATGAAGGATGAGAATATATAAATTTAACTACTGTAATATTTAATATATCTGTGTGCAATACATAAAGAAACTATGTGAAACATATCCAACAAATTATTAGTGCTCAAGATTTTACTAAAGGCAAACAAATTTAAAGGATACAAATGAACTTATTTATATAAACAGAAGTAGAACCACAGATGTAGAAAAAAACCTTATGGTTACCAGCATATAAAGGGAGAGGGGGATAAATTTGGAGATTGTGATTGACATATACATACTACTATATATAAAATAGATAATCAATGTGGATGTATTGTATAGCACAGGGACCTCTGCTTAATACTCTGTAATGAACTATATGAAAAAATTAAAAAAGAGTGGATATATGTATGTGTATAGCTGATATGCTTTGCTGTATACCTGAAATTAAAATGATATCAAAATATTTGTGCATGCATGCTATGTCACTTCAGTCATGTTCCACGGTTTGTGACCCTGTGGATTGTAGTCTGCCAGGCTTCCCTGTCCTTCACTATCTCTTGGAGTTTGCTCAAATTCATGTCCATTGAGTTGGTGATGCCATCCAACCATCTCATCCTCTGTCATCCTCTTCTCCTCCTACCTTCAGTCTTTCCCAGCATCAGGGTTTTTTTTTTTTCCAATGAGCCAGCTTTTCCCATCAGGTGGCCAAAGTATTGGAGCTTCAGCTTCAGCATCAGTCCTTCCAATGAATATTCAGGGTTAATTTCCTTTAGGATTGACTGGTTTGATCTCCTCCATCCAAGGGACTCTCAAGAGTCTTCTCCAGCATGACATTTTAGAAGCATCAATCCTTTGGAGTACAGCCTTCTTTATGGTCCAACTCTCACCTTCTTACATGACTACTGGAAAAACCATAGCTTTGACTATCCAAATCTTTGTCAGCAAAATGACAAGGTTCCTCTGCCTTTTCTAAATCCATCCTGTGCATCTGGAAGTTCTTGGTACACACACTGTTGAAACCTAGCTTGAACAATTTTGAGCAGAACCTTCCTAGCATGTGAAGTGAATGTAATTGTCTGGTAGTTGAACAGTCTTTGGCATTGCCCTTCTTTGAGATTAGAATGAAAACTGACCTTTTCCTGTGGCTGCTGCTGAGTTTTCCAAATTTGCTGGCATATTGAGTGCAGCATTTTCACAGCATCATGTTTTAGGAATTGAAATAGCTCAGCAGGAATTCCATCACCTCCACTAGCCTTGTTCATAGTGACGCTTCCTAAGTCCTGCTTGGCTTCACACTCCAGGATGTCTGGCTCAAGGTGAGTGACCACACCATTGTGACTATCCAGGTCATTAAGACTTTTTTTTTTTTTTTTTTTGTACAGTTCTTCTGGGTATTCTTGCCACCTCTTGATCTCTTCTACTCTGTGAGGTCCTTACTGTTTCTGTCCTTTCTTGTGCCCATCTTTCCCTAAAATGTTCCTGTGATGTCTCCAGTTTTCTTGAAGAGATCTCTAGTCTTTCCCATTCTATTGTTTTCTTCTATTTCTTTGCATTGTTCCCTTAAGAAGGCTTTATTATATCTCATTGCTATTCTTTGGAACCCTCTGTTCAGTTGAATATGTCTTTCCTTTGCTTTTAGCTTCTCTTCTTTTTTTAGCTATTTGTAAGTCCTCCTCAGACAGTTATTTTGCCTTCTTGCATTTTACCTAAAAAGGAGCATGGCTCAATAAACTCTGTTGTGATTAATACTACTGAATAGTTTAAAACAATTAAAAAGAATAAAAAATATTTACATGTATTATCAAACAAAGATTTCCAAAATTTTATTGTTTTGGGAAACCAATCTTAGAAAAAACAAATATATTATAAAATGATTTATGTAAAATATAAACAATCACAGTGATAAAACTGTATTTTATGGCTATATGTGGACATATATGGAAAGCACATAAAAGGAAAATATATATAGCCTTATGAGATAATTAAGAATATGAGGGAGAAATTTGGAAGAAAGTGAAGACTTGAGCTTATCTGACATAGCTTAGATTTTTATAAAGAACCCATATTAACACACTCCTTATGCAATTAAAACTAATTTGAGAGTACTACAGAATAATGCTGCTGCTAAGTCGCTTCAGTTGTGTCTGACTCTGTGCAACCCCATAGAGAGCAGCCCACTTGGCTCCTCTGTCCCTGGAATTCTCCAGGCAAGAATACTGGAGTGGGCTGCCATTTCCTTCTCCCTACAGAAGAATAAGTACTATTTAATCCATCAAATAAGTCTATTAAATGACATAACGTGGTAAACGTGTAGTGCTGAGCCTGGTTGCTGGAGTATGTGAAAATTGCATATAGCGTGTATATGGTAGTGTGCTGTGCTGTGCTGTGCTTAGTCGCTCAGTCATGTCCGACTCTTTGAAACCCCGTGGATTGTAGCCTGCCAGCCTCCTCAATCCATGAAGATATCTCCAGGCAAGAATACTGCAGTGGGCTGCCATGTCCTCCTCCAGGGGATCTTCCCAACCCAGGGACCAAACCCAGGTCTCCCACATTGAGGCAAATTCTTTACCATCTGAGTGAGATATCACATATATCACATGCATGATAGCATATTTTGGCATATGATAGTAGGCAAATGGTTGTTGAAACATATGTTATGAAAATATTAACAATATTTTAGCCTTTGTATAAAAAAAAAAGAGAAAGACCTTTGATATCTAAGAATGGAAAGATACACCTCTAAAGATAAAAATAAGGGTTTTTCTAAAACAAAATTATGACATCTTCCTTAAAAATCATCTCTGCTAATATAAAGATAAAATAAAATTTCTCTATAATCACTATAATTATATAACATTGTTCAAAAATTCTGGCCAGTGCAACGAGAAATAAATTGAATCGAAGCAATGAAACAGAAAATTAGTTAGTTCAGTCGCTCAGTCGTGTCTGACTGTTTGCGACCCCATGAAGCACAGCACGCCTGGCCTGCCTGTCCATCACCAACTCCCGGAGTTCACTCAGATTCACGTCCATTGAGTCAGTGATGCCATCCAGCCATCTCATCCTCTGTCATCCCCTTCTCCTCCTGCCTCCAATCCCTCACAGAATCAGAGTCTTTTCCAATGAGTCAACTCTTCACATGAGGTGGCCAAAGTACTGAAGTTTCAGCTTTAGCATCATTCCTTCCAAAGAAATCCCAGGGCTGATCTCCTTCAGAATGGACTGGTTGGGTCTTGCAGTCCAAGGGACTCTCAAAAGTCTTCTCCAGCACCACAGTTCAAAAGCATCAGTTCTTCAGCACTCAGCTTTCTTCACAGTCCAACTCTCACATCCATACATGACTACTGGAAAATCCATAGCCTTGACTAGATGGACCTTTGTTGGCAAAGTAATGTCTTATAGCTACATAAACACTGGAAAAGAGGACCATATTTTATCTTTATCATTTAGTGTATTTTTGGAGGGGAGGGAGTGGAAAATAAATGGGTAGAATTACAAGTGCCGTTGTAAAACCTGGGTTTTTTCTTGACTACTCCCATCCCAATTTGTTTTGTATGTAAATACCATCAATGGTGGCTTCTCTATAGAAACAAAGTTTAAAAACTTTTAGAGCCATAAATTAAATAATACCACAAAACCTCCATAAAAGTACAAAAGAATCTGTAAACATCATCAATGAAATTGCTCAGACTCTTTTCTAATCCCATGGACTGTAGCCTACCAGGCTCCTTCATCCATGGAATTTTCCAGACAAGAGTACTGGAGTGAGTTGCCATTTCCTTCTCCAGGGGTGCTTCCTGATCCAGGGATCAAACCCATGTCTCCCACATTGCAGGCGGATGCTTTACCATCCAAGCTACCAGGGAAGCCCATTATACTCTGGTTTAAAAGGTGCTGTATGTTCTTGTCTCAGATACCACTTTCATCCCACTGACTGTTGACATATTCCTTGGAATTCTTGTATGTTTTGTTTCAATCTTTTAAGGTATAATACACAACCACAAATGAGCATACATATCTTGACATTTTTGACATTTCCCAATGCCTAACCTCATATCTGTCCCAATCCTGACTACTTTGCAGATTGTATTTTTATAGATAAGGGTGAATCCAGGGTCTCTGACCTCAGCCCTATAATTTTTCTTTCTGTAGTAGGAATGGATTCAGATTTTATGGGCTCTGATATTTATACTCTTTGGAGGGTCATCTTTAAGAAAAGTAATTTAATGTTACAGATATCAAATTAAGTATATCAATGATCATATATTTAGAAGGAGAAAATAAACTGAACAAATTATAAATGTTGAAAGCTGACAAACACTATAAACAACACAAAATGAAACTAACTGTCTAGTGCTCATCTACATTTTTTTTTTTTTATATATTTGGGGATTCATTCTAATGATTGTGTTCTATAAGCAAATTACTTGTAAAGTTTTCTCTAGAGAAAATCAACACTTATTTCAGTCTTCCCTTTTGGGCAGAGAATATAAATTTATTTATTTATTTTTATTACTACAAGTTTAGAAGTGTTTTTCAGCTTCACATCTGGTTGTTGCTAAGGCTACACACATTACTCTCAAAGCAGATTTTTTTCTGAGAGAGTGTATCTTAGGATCAGAGGGGCTTCCTGGGAACTATAACCCTTTGCCTGTTTGACAGAATCCAAAGCCCCTCACGCAGCAGTTGGTCCAGCTTAGCCAAGAAACTCTGGTAAGAGTTGAGCCCCCTCCCACCAAGGGGCAGAGCAAAGCCTTCTTCAGGTCTCTTGCATCACTGTGAAGTTGCAGCTGGTCCTTTCCTCACATAATTTGATTTATTATTAGGAATATGGGAGTATAGTAAAGGAGACTCTCAACTTTACCTTAGACTTTGGTCTTAAACAGTAATTGATTCATTTCAAAAAGTCTGCATATAAATCAGTGCCTGCTCATTATACAAAAAATGTAAAATTTAAAAAATATAAAGAAATAAGATACTATTACCTAGAGGCAACCACAGTTAATATTTGTATTTATTTCCTTCCAGTTTATTTTTCTACTTAGTTTACATAGTCATGAAGATGTTGACAAATATTTATTATTTGGTCTTATCATTTATGAACTTGTTCCCAAGTCGTTAGAATTTCCTAGATAATATTTATTTTATTTTATGATTTATCATATTATTTTATTAACTGGATGCATCATAATTCACTATTTCTCTACTATTGGTTATTTAAATTATTTTGTCCCTGATATGTTAGCCTGTCATCTTTGTGCTTAAACATTTGCCTATATTTCTGCTTATTTATTGCACAGATTTTTAAAAATAGAATTATAAGATTTAGAAATATCAATCTTTCTAAGGTTCTAGGTATATATTGGAGAAGGCAACGGCAACCCGCTCCAGTACTCTTGCCTGGAAAATCCCATGGACGGAGGAGCCTGGTAGGCTGCAGTCCATGCAGTCATTAAGAGTCGGACATGACTGAGCAACTTAGCTTTTACTTTTCACTTTCATGCACTGGAGAAGGAAATGACAACCCACTCCAGTGTTCTTGCCTGGAGAATCCCAGGGGCAAAGCCTGTTGGGCTGCTGTCTATGGGGTTGCACAGAGTCTGACACAACTGACCTGACTTGGCAGTAGCAGCAGCAGCAGGTATATATTGTCAAGAGTCTTTCTATCATATTTTCACTTACAACTTCAGTACATAAGATCATCCATTTCATAACACCATTTCCAGCACTACTTATTAATCAAAACACAGATTAATCTGAGAAATATAAGTGACACTTCCTTAAATGTATAGTATTTTCTGATTTTTTGTGCTTTTCTATGTTTCATTTTCAAACTGCCTGTGACTTCACTGTAATACTTTATTTATGATCTACTGATCATATAGAAAAGCTGAGCGCCGAAGAATTGATGCTTTTGAACTCTGGTGTTGGAGAAGACTCTTGAGAGTCCCTTGGACTGCAAGGACATCCAACCAGTCCATTCTGAAGGAAATCAGCCCTGGGATTCCTTTGGAGGGAATGGTGCTGAAGCTGAAACTCCAGTACTTTGGCCACCTCATGAGAAGAGTTGACTCATTGGAAAAGACTCTGATGCTGGGAGGGATTGGAGGCAGGAGGAGAAGGGGATGACCGAGGATGAGATGGCTGGATGGCATCACTGACTCGATAGACGCGAGTCTGAGTGAACTCCGGGAGTTGGTGATGGACAGGGAGGCCTGGTGTGCTGCAATTCATGGGGTTGCAAAGAGTCAGAGACGGCTGAGTGACTGAACTGAACTGAACTGAACTGATCATATATAAGTGAAAGTGAAAGTTGCCAGTCATGTCCCACTCTTTGGGACTCCATGGACTGTAGCCTGCCAAGGCTCCTCTGCCCATGAAATTCTCCAGGCATGAATACTAGATGGGTATCCATTCCCTTCTCCAGGGGATCTTCCCAACCCAAGGATTGAACCTGAGTCTCCTGCATTGCAGGCAGACAGTAACCTGTGAGCCACCAGGGAAGCCTGATTGTGTACAGTAAATGTCATCAAACTATACCCCTTGCTATCAGTCATTCACTACAGAGATAATTATTACATCTGTCCAGTCTTATTTCTATTTTCCATTTCAAAAAGATATTCCCACTCTTGCTAGTCTGACCTTAATTAAAATATCAGTACCATAATTTTAAAATATTTTTTATATTGATGTTGTTTTGTAATTTAGGCTTACAAATAACTAAGAGAGTAAGTCTCATCCATCAAAGAAGTGGGAATTTAAATGCACAGATAGGGCCTATCTATCTACCTATAATCTATCTATTATCTCTCTATCATCTTTAAAAGTATCAATGCTAAGTAGCATATGCTCCAAATGAATCACATGAAGCAAATACAGGTTTGAAAGAGTGACTGATCATTAAGGCTTCTACAGCTTCATTCAATTTCCTATAGGAGAACTGTGAGTCTTGGAGGAAAGGTATGTCAAAGAGTAACAGAAAGGACATAAAAACAACAGAATGAGAGAAATGAACAAAAGTTTTCAGGTGGGTGAGTATCTCACAAGTATAGGTAAGAAGAGGTGGAATTTATTTGACTAGATATGTAACTTTAGTTGTATGCAGATTCTGCTCCCTAGGGACCACATAGCATATTCTCTCTCCTACATCCCTGGCCAACCATAGTGGAAGGGAGAGCTATAAGTGAGAGAAGGGCTACCAACACTCCCCCACAATTTATCCCCCAACTTATTCACAGCAACTATTTTCATCTTCTTGCCAGTAGGAACCCTGTGTGGGATTCCCTGTGAATATATCCATGCTTTGTCAAAAGAATTTTTAAAAGCTCTGTTGAAGAGGCAGAAGTATGGAAAACAGCATGTAGAATAAGTGTGAGCAGTATACTGGTAGGGGAAATACACCAGAAAAGCAGAGGACAGATTTAATTGATGGGAGCTTGCCATAAAGAAATAAACTTGAAGATTATTGCAAATGTTCAACACTTCCCATCATTGATTATTGACAAGACATCATTAGTTCAAGAGTAGAATGACAAAATCCCTCTTGCGTAACATTAGCTTGAATTTTAAAAGGAAAATATGAATATATGAGACAGTAGTCCTAAATTTGATGATAGAAAAGAGAAACTCAAAAAGAACCTCAAACTTTTCAGACTGGGAGATTAAGGGTAAAAATCGTAAGTAAAAAGAAAGAGACGGGGAAAAGAAAGAAAAAAAGATGAATATTGATAGAATTTTCTTGCATAATTAAAATATTATGTTTGTATTTCCATGGTATGAATTTATGAGTTTGAAGGAATGTCAGAATATTTAAATGGATTTGTTTAGCTGTAGCTAGAGGTTGCAGACTGCTGCATATCTACCATCCAGGAGAGGGGTTTTTGCAAATCTCTATAAAAATAATAATGGTGGATATGCCTCCTGATCAGAGAGTTTAGAATGAAAAAGGGAGGATATGGCATATGAGTCTTGAGATAATTCCTTGCTGAACACTAAGCCATAAATAGATCCATTCAGGTAAAGGTGGGTAGCATGGATTCAATGATAATTGTCCTGCCTTTACTCCCTGCACAAATCCGGGCTTTCTTCTTCCAAATCCCGGGGTTTTTGTTTGTTTCAGAGTAGAGGACAGGAGCTTAACTGCATCAAGTCCTAACTCCTTTGCCTGACCTTCAAATTAGTGTATGACAACAACAACAATGACAACAGCTCTATTCAGACACCTTCTGGGAGGTCTGACTCCTTCCTGTTCTTTCAGCACTGTGGAAATGTTCTAATCTTCTACTTCTACATGAGGGCAATGTCTATTAATTTTCCCCTGTAATTTGTGCCCCAGTAGAGTCTGTTTCAGCTTCCCAGGTGACTCAGTGTTAAAGAATTTGCTTGCAAATGCAAGGGATGGGAGTTCAATCCTGGGTCTGGAAGATCCCCTGGAGAAAGAAATGATGGTCCACTTTATTTGTTTATTTATCATGTCGATTTCTTAACAAAAGGGAGTTTTGTGCCTAGGGGATTCCATGGACAGAGGAGCCTGGCAGGCTACAGTCCATGGGATCACAAAAGAGCAGGATACAATTTAGCGACTAAACCACAACAGAGTCTGTTTAAGTGGCTGCTGGTCCATATTTCCTACCTGACCACCTCCTATGAGTCTTTGTTTTGAAGATGATAGTCCTCCGGATAGAGGAAGACACTTCTTACTCAGGTTCACGTCTATGAACTGTCAAAGAAGCTCACCAAGATCCATTTGTGACATAATACGGGGCAGTAAAGACTCCATGTTCCTGTTTCATTAGGAGGGTGTTTTGGAAAACAATCAGCCTTTCATCGGGCTTTCCTTCACTTTATTGCCTACCTAAATCCTTGCTGAGTTACAATTCGAAATCAGGCAAAAACACTATTATAACTAACCAAATCATATCTCTTTAGTTTTTTTTTTTTTTTTTGCATTTCAAAATGAGTATCGCATAGTTTAGTTCTCATTCTCCAAAGTCTGTGGGTCTCTAATGGCAAGAACTTTATCTTAATCCCTGTTTACAGTCTTCATAATACCTGTTGTGGGTTTATGCAGGTAGGATGTTCTTCATAAAACTTGTTCATATGGGCATTTATTTAAGGTTGATAGAAATAGCAGGTAATTTAGAAAAAATGGTTCTAAAGGTTATTAATAAGATAGAAACTGCTGCTTTCTGAAATTTTGGAAATGTAAATGTGAAAAATTAATGATACTAGCATGTTAACTATTTCTGCTTTTAATTTTAAAAACCTATTATGACTTAAGTATTAGCCAGCAGTGTAGGGGATGAAAAGTAGGTGCAAGAGTTGTAAACCACCAAATGATTCCTTTCCCTGTTCTCTTCTCCTCATCCTACCCTTCTGCTCTTCTTCCCATCTCCAGAATTCAGAATATCTAACTCTCCATGTCCCCTTAGGCTACACTGGGCTCCCAAACTCCTTGTTTCAAGCTTCTGTTCATGCCCAGAATCTGGATTATGGTTGTGCCATTTGTTCCACTGTTTTACATTGGTTTTTCTGATTCTGAACTATATTCTGACTCAAATTAATCTTGTCATACTGTCTTTCAAAGAGAAACTCATGGATTTGTAGATATAATTTGGATGGATTGTGACATTGCAAAATGATGGGATTGAGTTGTTACAAAATTAATCTTTTTGTCCATAAGGCGGTTGAAAACAAAAAGGCCACATGAACATATTTTAACCTTGTTTTCTGAGTTGGCAACCCACTCCAGTACTCTTGCCTGGAAAATTCCATGGATTGAGAGGCTCCTCAGAGCCTGGTAGGCTATAGTTCGTGGGGTCGCAAAGAGTCAGGCACATCTGAGTGACTTCACTCACTCTGAGTTTGACTGACAGATTGTTGATAGCAACAAGAAACACATTTGGTGGTGTGTTTCAAACTGATGATTTGAAACCATATATAGATAGAGCATAAGATACTACTAAGTTGTTCTAAAAACTAATACCAAAAAAGGTGTCCTTTTCAACATAGGAGACCAGAATACAAAAGTAGAAGTCAAGGGTTACCTAGAATAACAAGCAAGTCTAGTCTTAGAATACAAAATGAAGCAGGGCAAGGGCTAACAGAGTTTTGCCAAGAGAATATACTGGTCATAGAAAACACTGTCTTCCAACAACACAAGAGACAACTCTACACATGGACATCACCAGATGGTCAGTACTAAAATAGATTGATTATATTTTTCATAGCCCACGATGGAGAAACTCTATACAGTCAGCAAAAGACAAGACCAGGAGCTGACTGTGGCTCAGATCATGAGCTCATTATTGCAAAACTCGAGTTTAAATAGAAAAAAGTAGGGAAAACCACTAGGTCATTCAGGTGTGATATAAATCAAATCCCTTATGATTATACAGTGGAGGTGATGAATAGATTCGAGGCTTTAGATCTGGTAAACAGAGTGCCTAAGAACTATGAACAGAGGTTTGTAACATTTTACAGGAGGTGGTGATCAAACCATTCTCATGAAACAGAAATGCAAAAGTGCAAAATGATTATCAGAGGAGGCCTTACAAATAGCTGAGGAAAGAGAAGAAGTTAAAGGAAAAGGAGAAAAGGAAAAATATACCCAAATAAATGCAGATTCCAGAGAATGGCAAGGAGAGATAAGAAAGCCTTAAGTGAACAATGCAAGTAAAGAGGAAAACAATAGAATGGGAAAGACTAAAGATATCTTCAAGAAAATTGGAGATATCAAGGGAACATTTCAGGCAAAGATGGTCACAATAAGGAACAGAACCAAAAGGGACCTAACAAAAGCAGAGGAGATTAAAAAGAGGCAGCATGAATACACAGAGGAACTATACAAGAAAGGTCTTAATGACCTACAAAAACTCAATGGCTTGGTCACTCACCTAGAGCCAGATATCCTGGGATGTGAAGTCAAGTGGGCCTAAGGAAGTATTATTACAAACAAAGCTAGTGAAGGTGATGGCATCCCAGCTGAGCTATTTCAAATTCTAAAAGATGATACTGTGAAAGTGCTGAACTCAGTATGTCAGCAAATTTGGGAAACTCAGCAGTGGCTATGGGACTGTAAAAAAACAGTTTTCATTCCAATACTAAAGAAGGGAAGTGCAAAGAATGTTCAAGTTACTAGACAATTGTGCTCATATCACATGCTAGTAAGGGTATGCTCAAAATCCTTCAAGCTAGGCTTCAGCAGTATGTGAACTGAGAACTTCCAAATGTACAAGCTGGATTTATAAAAGTCAGAGTAACCAGAGATCAAATTGCTAACCTTCATTGGATCATAGAGAAAGCAAAGGAATTCGAGAAAAACATCTACTTCTGTTTCACTGACTATGCAAAAACCTTTGACTGTGTGGATCCCAACAAACTGTGGAAAATTTTTAGATATGGGAAACTAGACCACCTTACCTGGCTCCTGAGAAACCTATATGCACATCAAGAAGCCACAGTTCAAACCAGACATGGAAAAACTGACTGGTTCAAAATTGGGAAAGGAGTACGTCAAGGCTGTATATTGCCGTCTTGCTTAATTAACTTAAGAATGAAAGTTTTAGCTGCTCAGTCATGTCTCACTCTTTCTGAACCCCTTAAACTATAATGCACCTGGCTCCTCAGTCCAAAGAATTCTCATGGCAAGAATACTTGAGTGGATAGTCATTCCCTTCTCCAGTGGATCTCCCTGATACAGGGATTGAACCCAGGTCTCCAGCATCGCATGCAGATTCTTTACTATCTGAGCTATCAGGGAAGCCCTATATGTAGAGTTTAATTCAGTTCAGTTCAGTCGCTCAGCCGTGTCTGACTCTTTGTGAGCCTATGGACTGCAGCACACCAGGCTTCCCTGTCTATCACCAACACTGAGAGCCTACACAAACTCATGTTCATTGCATCGGTGATGCCATCCAACCATCTCATCCTCTGTCGGTTCCTTCTCCTCCTGCCTTCAATCTTTCCCAGCATCAGGGTCTTTTACAATGAGTCAGTTCTTCCCATCAGGTGGCCAGAGTATTGGAATTTCAGCTTCAACATTGGTCCTTCCAATGAATATTCAGGACTGATTTCCTTTAGGATGGACTGATTGGATCGCCTTGCTGTCCAAGGAACTCTCAAGAGTCTTCTCCAACACCACAGTTCAAAAGCATCAATTCTTTGGTGCTCAGCTTTTTTTATAGTCCAAATCTCACATCTTTACATGACTGTTGGAAAAACTATAGCTTTGACTAGATGGACCTTTGTTGGCAAAGTAATGTCTCTGCTTTTTAATATGCTGTCTAAGTTGGTCATGGATTTTCTTCCAAGGAACAAGTGTCTTTTAATTTCATGGCTGCAATCAACTTCTGCAGTGATTTTGGAAACCAAAAATATAAAATCGGTCACTGTTTCCTTTGTTTCCCCATCTATTTGCCAGGAAGTGATGGAACTGGATGCCATGATCTTAGTTTTCTGAATGAAATACTGGACTGGATGAATCACAAACTGGAATCAAGATTGTTGGGAGAAATATCAACAACCTCAGATAGGCAGATCATATCACTCTAATAGTAGAAAATGAAGAGGAACTAAAGAACTTCTTGATGAAGGTGAAAATGGAGAATGAAAAAGTTGGATTAAAACTCAGCATTCAAAAAATTAAAATCGTATAGTCAAGGAATGGTTTTCCCAGTAGTCAGGTACAGGTGTAAGAGTTGGACCATAAAGAAAGCTGAGTGCTGAATAATTGATGGTTTTGAACTGTGGTGTTGGAGAAGACTCTGGAGAGTCCCTTGGACAGCAAGGAACTCAAATCACTCAATCCTAAAGGAAATTAACTCTGAATATTCATTGGAAGGACTGATGCTGAAGCTCAAATACTTTGGCCACCTGATGCAAAGAGCTGATTCATTGGAAAAGACCCTGATGCTGGGAAAGATTGAGGGCAGGAGAAGAAGAGGACAACAGAGGAAGAGATAGTTGGATAGCGTCACTGACACAAAGGACATGAGTTTAAACAAACTCCAGGAGATAGTGAAGGGCAGGGAAGCCTGGCATGCTGCAGTCCATGGAGTCATGAAGAGTCAGACATGACTTAGAGATTGGACAATAAAGATTCTACAGCTAAACTGATTCAGAATGAAAAAAAAAAAAAAATCCTTGTAAACTACTTAATATGTCTGTTTATATTTTAAAGTCAGCAACCTGAGACAGATATTAGTTCTCTGAACACAAACTTAGGATAATCAGTTAATGTGTTGGAAAGAATAGATTTGGTCCAAAAGACCCAAATTGAATCTACCTTCTGCTACTTACCATCTGAGTGACCTTAGATAGTTCAGTTCAGTTCAGTCACTCAGTCGTGTCTGACTCTTTGTGTCCCCATGGACTGTAGGGCAACCAGGTTTCCCTGTCCATCACCAGCTCCCAGAGCTTGCTCAAACCCATGTCCATTGAGTTGGTGATGCCAGTATGAAAAGTATGAAATGATGCTAGTATGAAAACCATATGAAAAGACCTTAGATGTGTTGTTGATTTCTCTGAGTTTCAGGGTATTCTATAAAATCCACTTGATAAAAATACCCTGATACCATTTAAGTTGTCCCAGTTTCTCTAAGAGATGGGCAGAAAGGATGGATATGAAAATTAGTCTAACTATTGTTGTTGTTCAGTTGCTCAGTCCTGTCAGACACTTTGTGATGCTATGGATTATCTACAGGTACTTTTTTCCCCTGGTAGTTATAACTCTGGCCAATGGGGCAAACCTCTTTCCTCTTGTCCCTTAACACCCCTTCCCTACCCATCCAGGTGGACAGCTATGAAATGCAGAGATAATATTTTTAAAGTGCAAGTAAATTTGGTAGTACACCTAGCGCACTCCTCCCAAAGATCCTCAGATACAGCAGAGGCTTTTCTGTCCCCTGTTCCACAAAAATATACATAACTTCACTCTTTTCCTTCCTTTTCTGAAATTCTGACTTCCTTGTTCTGCTCTAAATGGAAATTATGTTTGCAATGAAGTCTGCTATTTCTTGAAATCAAACAAATTTGTATTTGTTTGCTTCTTTAGAGGGGAGGTGGAAGAGCAGGTCTGAAAATGCCATATATCATTTTCATGTATAGCTCACTAGCTAAGTCAGTGACTACAAAGGTAATGGAAATGTAGTGTAGCTGTGCATCCAGATAGAAAACACACACACTCATCTCCCTCCCCATCTCTCTGGAAGTCAATACCTCATCTCAAAGTGCAGGATCTCCAGGTAAGAGGCTGCTTTTCCCCACAAAATTCTGATGTAGCTCCCAGTGATCTAGTGACTCTCCATAATACAACCAGTTCACCATGGGGGAGAATGCGTCTAAAGCACATAACAGTAGCTCTCAGTAGACAGAGAGAATCAGAGCCACAGCAATTTTGTCTGTAGTTAAGTCTGAAATCTTGCCAGGCTGCTTGTGTAAAGACTTCTTCACTCTTCACACACAGTTCTGTTCTCTGGGAAGAATCCCACTGGTCTTTGTTTCCTGTGGTCTTGACTGCACCTACCCTCTCAATGTTTTCCCCCTGACCATTACTTTTATTGCCCAAATTTAATGTGGAAAAATAAGTTCATGATTTTGGGTGGATACTTTCTTAAATATATTGATACTTAGTCATAAAGTCAGTATCTCATTTAATGAAGAGTCATTTCCAGGAAGCCAAGGAATGTCCAAGGATGCTTTCTACCTCTACTATTATATTATAATATTAATATTGTATATTGATGATTCCTATATTGGTGATATTACAATCATCATCATTGTACAAGAGATTTTAGTCAACTCAATTAGGTAAGAGAAGTAAAACATAGAAGGATGATTTTTAAAATCATATGATAGTATACTAATAAAATACCTAGGAAATACTCATAAAACAAGTTCAAACAAATAAATTTAGTGAAGAAAAAGAAAATAAAATAATACAAAATCTACAACTTTCATATGGCCCAATAGTAAACAACAAGAGGATATAATGGGCTTTCCTGATGGCTCAAGCAATAAAGAATCCTCCTGCAGTGCAGTAGATGCAGATTCAATTGCTGGGTCAGAAAGATCCCCTGGGGGAGGAAATGGCAACCCACTCCAGTATTTTTGCCTGGGAAATCCCAAGGAGGGATGCCTGGCAGGCTACATTCCATGGGGTCACAAAAAGTCGGACATGACTGAGCATGTGATGGATGAGAAGACATACTATAATAGCAACAAAAATATTTAAATGTAAAGCAACACAATTCCAGAAAAATAAATGACCCAATCAAAAAGTGGGCAAAAAACTAAACAGACAGTTCTCCAAAGAAGACATACGGATGGCTAACAAATGCATGAAAAGACGCTCAACATCACTCATTATCAGAGAAATGCAAATCAAAACCACCATGAGGCACCATTTCACATCAGTCAGAATGGCTACTATCTAAAAATCTACAAGCAATAGATGCTGGAGAGGATGTGGAGAAAAGGGAACCCTCTTACACTGTTGGTGGGAATGCAAACTAGTACAGCCACTATGGAGAACACTGTGGAGATTCCTTAAAAAACTGGAAATAGAACTGTCATATGACCCAGCAATTCCACTGCTGGGCATACACACCAAGGAAACCAGAATTGAAACAGACACGTGTACCCCAATGTTCATTGCAGCACTGTTTATAATAGCCAGGACATGGAAACAACCTAGATGTCCATCAGCAGACAAATGGATAAGAAAGCCATGGTACATATACACAATGGAGTATTACTCAGCCACTGAAAAGAATACATTTGAATCTGTTCTAATAAGGTGGATGAAACTGGAGCCTATTATACAGAGTGAAGTAATCCAGAAAGAAAAACACCAATATGGTATACTAACGCATATATATGGAATTTCGAAAGATGGGAACGATAACCCTGTATGCAAGACAGCAAAAGAGACACAGATGTATAGAACAGTATTTTGGACTCTGTGGGAGAATGTGAGGGTCGGATGATCTGAGAGAATAGCATTGAAACATGTATATTATCATATGCGAAACAGATTGCCAGTTCAATGCATGAGACAGGGTGCTCAGGGCTGGTGCATTGGGATGACCCAGAGGGATGGGATGGAGAGGGAGGTGGAAGGGGTTCAGGGTAGGGAACACATGTAAGCCTATGGCTGATTCTTGTCAATGTATGGCAAAATCTACTACAATATTGTAAATAATTAGCCTCCAATTAAAATAAATAATTTTTAAAAATACATAAAAGTTAAAAAAAAAGAATAGAAATGGATAGTAGTGCTGGTTGCAAATTGCAAATGTACTTAGTGTCACTGAATTGTAAATTGAAAAGTGGCTTTAAATAGTAAGTTTTATGTTATGTATATTTTACTACAATAAAATTAAAAAATGAAAAAAATGTAAAGCAATAAATGCTGCTTTTTACAGCTTTATTGAGGTATTAGGAACACATTTTAAGGAAATATACAAAATCTCCACATACCTAAAAGACACAAACTTTGTATTCAACAAATATTGATAATTCCTGTTTCATGAGCATAAAATAAAGTAAGCCATAAATAAAATGAGGCAGAATTATAAAGGCATAAATGTAGAGCTTGACTAGTGTAGCCTGCCAAGCTCCTTTGTCTCTAGAATTCTCCAGGGAAGAATACTGGAATGGGGTGCCATTCCCTTCTCCAAGGGATCTTCCTGACTCAGGGATCAAGCCCAGGTCTTCTGAATTGCACCAGTTAGATTCTTTACCATCTGAGCCACCAGGGATGCCCCAAATGTAGAGATTGGCTGGTAACACATCATATGCCCATAGTAATGGTATATAGATGGAGGCATCTGATTCTCCAGTGATTTCCTCCCGTCTTCCCTTCCTTCTTTTCTCCCTCCCTGTCTCCTTCTCTCCCTTTCTTCCTGCCTTTCTCTCTCTCTCTTCCTTTTTCTCTTTTATCTGCATTATGCTGTGTACTCTGCTTTGTGATTCAGCCAAGTGCTGACATGTACTATCTCAGAGGAAAGATAAAACAAACAAACAAACAAAAAACTAGCTTGGTGAAGGATCTTTTTTTTTTTTTTCTGACACAGAGCAGAGTTAAAAGTTCACAGGATGCTGTCCTCCATAAGGTGCCCATCTGTCCTAGCTGATTTATGAACTATCTAGAGAGGGTACCAGTACCCTTCAGTTTATGTTAACATGGAATTAAATAATACAGCTGTTCAGAAATCACTACAGTTTCCATTGCTTATAAATCATTGTTAAATCCATAATATCAAAAGCACACGAGCCTACCCAGTGTTCTTATGATAAATTATACATGCACAAATACATATAGGTACATGCATGTACACTTATACTTGCTTCTGTGCTGTGTTAAAAATGAAAGAAAACAATATTGCTGATAATTACTTGTATTACCTCAAAGTATAAGATTTAATGCTTTAGAGTTGTCAGCAGGTGCTCTGTTAATGCTGAACTGAACAATATTCTGCAAAATCTTGCTGTGCCCTTTGGAAGAAAACCAACAATAATGGAAAGGAAAATTAACTATTAAGAAACCTTGTGCATGTGTTCTTAAGAACCCAGATATTAGCATTTTCTATTTCCTTTCCCTTGCCAAAGATTACACTTTGTACAAAGGAAAGCACTGACTGAAAAAGTAGTAAGTGGCAGGTATTTTCTAAAGCTCCCCTGTGATTTTACCCAGCTCGTAAAATGAAGAATTGAAGCCAGAATGCTGTACTTAATAAAATAATATTACCCATTTTTAAAAAGTAGCTATCCTCAAGTAACTGACCTTTTTCTTTTATTTTTCTGCACTTTCTGAAAAAAAATTTTTTTTTATTCCTTAATAAGTATGTGGTAGGGTTTTTTCTCTCTTTTTCACTTTAGGTAGGATGCAAACAAAAGCAGTTTTCAGGGAACATCCCCTCTAGAAATATTAGCTGTTTTTGAAGCACATTTATTTTTCTGTTTTGGCAATACTTTAAGGTTATTGGCAAGGACAATGTTATCCATTAAGTAAAGAGAACTGATTCATTCCAGCGGAGATTTTCTAAGCAGTTCCTAATTTATTGTCTTTGAAATTGAGAATTCTTCCCCTGGAAATGTTGGAAATGCTATCCAATTAAATGAAAACAAATGAGGTAAATGAAATTTTATCATGGCATGAATATCTTGAATCCAAGAACAGTGATGGAGCAGAATAAAAAAATGAAAAATAAGTTGCCACCTCATTTTTGTCTGGGTGATACATCCTCTTCCCCAACATCCAAATGATATGTGTTGTGAAGCAATCATAAAAGACAGATTTTAATATTTGAATGAGTACATAAGTCAACTTATAAAGCACTCATGAAAAAGATGAATCTTACTCTTGTGACGCAGACACCTTCATCTTTTCCACTGAGTTTTGATTCATTTCCTCTTTATTGTGCCTCACAGGTGGAGGGTTTAGCTGTAACCCAAGAAGCTTGCATGTATTAAATACTCTCTATAACTCAAAAGTCCATTTCATGTTTTTCCCTGGATTACATTGTGTGTGAGGATCAGGAAGGTAGGCCACCAGGTAGGAGTGCATTTGGAAACGCCTGCTGTGTGTCTCAAGTTTTCCTGTCAATGGGAGATGATGTTTGGGAAATGGAGAACAGCCTGATGGTTCTTCTTTTCAAAGAGAGTGTGGAGAGGTAGACATTGTATTATTTTATTTGATACCTTCCTTTGAGCACAGAATTCAGAAGAAGCATTTATTTGGTCATTGGACTCATTCTCTCCAGTTCAATTCTCGCCCTGAACAAGTAGTTTTGCATTTCAATACCCTCTTTTCTTGACTGAAGCAATACTTGTAGTTGTTCTTTGAGCATGGAATAAGGGGCAGCAAAAGAGGCAGTTTTGTTTTCTTGGATGTTTGTGGAGTGGAAGAAAGGGGGAAGTAAAAGCATCTTTGTAATATGATTATGAAAGATACAGAAAAGCTGTTGGAGTATCATAAAGAGTCTTGGATAAGAATGGAAGAATATTAAGACCTCTTAGCATTGTGCCAGAAATTCCAGCAGCACAAGAGACAGGGTACAGAAATATGGTATGGTATTTCATGACTAGATATGGGAAAAGTTATTCAATGATACAATTTTACCTAATGAGGTTTTTAATAAAAAATGAAAATCATATTACTGGAATTTAAACTATTTTATTGATTGATCCCTGCACATAAGCCCCATAATAAATACTTCAAAATAAGAGTTTACTTGTCTTTGAAACCCAAATAATAACATTAGAATTTTTGTTATCCATAAAAGGCAAAAGTTTCTTTATTACTTTCTTGACTTTTTGTTTAAATGGGTGTTTAGTGTTTTTTTTTTTTTTTAATTTTTATTTTTACTTTATTTTACTTTACAATACTGTATTGGTTTTGCCATACATTGACATGAATCCGCCACGGGTGTACATAAGTTCCCAATCTTGAACCTCCCTCTCACCTCCCACCCCATATCATCTCTCTGGATCATCTCCATGCACCAGCCCCAAGCATTCTGTATCCTGTATTGAACATAGACTGGCGATTCGTTTCTTACATGATAGTATACATGTTTCAGTGCCATTCTCCCAAATCATCCCACCCTCTCCCTCTCCCAGCTGTCCAAAAGTCCGTTCTATATATCTGCATCTCTTTTGCTGTCTCGCATAGAGGGTTATCATTACCATCTTTCTAAATTCCATATATATGTGTTAGTATACTGTATTGCTATTTTTCTTTCTGTCTTACTTCACTCTGTATAATAGGCTCAAGTTTCATCCATCTCATTAGAACTGATTCAAATGTATTCTTTTTAATGGCTGAGTAATACTCCATTGTGTATATGTACCATGGCTTTCTTATCCATTTGTCTTCTGATGGACCTCTAGGTTGTTTCCATGTCCTGGCTATTATAAACAGTGCTGCAATGAACATTGGGATACATGTGTCTCTTTCAATTCTGGTTTCCTCGGTGTGTATGCCCAGTAGCAGGTTTGCTGGGTCATATGGCAGCTCTATTTGCAATTTTTTAAGGAATCTCCACACTGTTCTCCATAGTGGCTGTACTAGTTTGCATTCCCACCAACAGTGTAAGAGGGTTCCCTTTTCTCCACACCCTCTCTAGCATTTATTGCTTACAGACTTTTGGGTTGCAGCCATTCTGACTGGTGTGAAATGGTACCTCATTGTGGTCTCAATGGACATGTGTCAGTAAATTTGAGCAACCTCTGGGAGACTGTGAAGGATTGGGGGGGGGGGGGGTCACAAAGAGTCAACATGACCTAGGGACTGAACAACAAAAACAACAAACAAGTCATAGTAGGAATAGAGACACAGTAGCAGAGAACAGACATGTAGCAATGGGGCAGGAGGGAAGGAGGATGGAAAGATTTGGGAGATTGGGACTGACACACACCCACTCCCGTATAGTGCAGGGAGCTCAGCTCTGTTCTGTGGTAACTTAGATGGGTGGAACAGAGTGGGGTGGGAGGAAGATCCTAGAGGGAGGGGATATATATGGGGATATATATATATAAGGGACTGACTTCATTAGACAGCAGAAACCAACACAGTATACTGTTCCACCCATCTAAGTTACCACAGAACAGAGCTGAGCTCCCTGCACTATACTGCAGGTTCTCAATAGCTATTTCACATATGGGAGTGGGTGTGTGTCAGTCCCAATCTCCCAAATCTTTCCATCCTCCTTCCCTCCTGCCCCATGTCTACATGTCTGTTCTCTGTTACTGTGTCTCTATTCCTACTATGACTTGTTTGTTGTTTTTGTTGTTCAGTCCCTAGGTCATGTCGACTCTTTGTGACCCCCCTATCCTTCACAGTCTCCCAGAGGTTGCTCAAATTTACTGACACATGTCCATTGAGTCAGTGACACCATCCAACCATCTCATCCTCTGCCTCTCTCTTCTCCTTTTGCCTTCAACCTTTCCAAGCATCAAGGTCTTTTCCAGTGAATCAGTTCTTTGTATCAGGTGGCCAAAGTATTGGAGCTTCAGCTACAGCATCATTCTTTCTAATGAATATTCAGGGTCAATTTCCTTTAGGATGGACTGGTTGGATCCCCTTGCAGTCCGAGGGACTCTCAAGAGTATTCTCCACAGTTTGACGCCATCAACTCTTTGGCATTTAGCCTTCTTTACAGTCAGTCTAATCCTCATATTCATACATGACTGCTAGGAAAACCATAGCTTTGACTATGTGCACTTTTATTGGCAAAGTGATGTCTTTGCTTTTTAATATGTTGTCTAGGTTTGTCATAGTTTTCCTTCCAAGGAGCAAGCATCTTTTAATTTCATGGCTACAGTCACTGTCCGAAGTGATTTTGGAAACCAAGAATATCAAATCTGTCACTGCTTCCACTTTTTCCCCTTCTATTTGCCATGAAGTGATGGGATTAGGTGCCATGATCTTAATTTTTTGGATGTTGAGTTTTAAGCCAGATTTTTTTACTCTCCTTGTCCTCCCTCATCAAGAGGCTCTTTAGTTCCTTTTCACTTTCTGCCATTAGAGTGGTATCCTCTGCATATCTAAAGTTGTTGATATTTCTCCCAGCAATCTGGATTCCAGCTTGTGATTCATCCAGCCCCTCATTTTGTATGATGTACTCTGCATAGAAGTTAAATAAACAGGGTGACAATATGCAGCCTTATCTTACTCCTTTCCCAGTTTTAAGCCAGTTAGTTGTTCGGTGTCTGGTTCTAACTGCTCCTCTTGACCCACATACAGGTTTATGTGGAGACAGGTAAGGTGGTCTGGTATTCCTATCTCCTTAAGAAATTTCCACAGTTTGTTGGGATCCACACAGTCAACGGCTTTCATGTAGTCAATGAAGCTGAAGCAGACATTTTTCTGAAATTCTCTTGCTTTCTCTATGATCCAAAAAATGTCTGCAATTTGATTTCTGGTTCCTCTGCCTTTTCTAAACCCATCTTGCACATCTGGAAGTTCTTGGTTCATGTACAGCTGATGCCTAGCTACTATAACGTAAAATGAGTGCAATTGTCTGGTATTGTGAACATTCTTGGCATTGTCCTTCTTTGAGATTGGAATAAAAACTGATCTTTTCCAGTCCTATGGCTCTGTTTTCCAAATTTGCTGGCATATTGAGTGCAGCACTTTCACAGCATTTAGGATTTGAAATAGCTCAGCTGGAATTTCATCACCTCCACTAGCTTTGTTCATAACAGTGCTTCCTAAGGCCAATTTGACTTCATACTCCAGGACATCTGGCTCTAGGTGAGTGATCACACCATCACAATTATCCTGGTCATTAAGATCTTTTCTGTATAGTTCTTCTGTGTATTATTGCTACCTCTTCCAAATCTTTTCTGCTTCTGTTAGGTCATTATCATTTCTGTCTTTTGTTGTACCCATCCTTGCTTGAAAGGCTCCCTTTATATCTCCACTTTTCTTGAAGAGATCTTTAGTCTTTCTCATTCTATTGTTTTCTGCTACTTCTTTGCATTGTTCATTGAAGAAGGTCTTCTTCTCTCTCTTTGCTGTTCTCATGAAGTCTCTATTCAACTGGGTATATGTTTCCCTTTCTCCCTTTCTTTTCACTTCTCTTCTTTCTTCAGCTATTTGTAAAGCCTCCTCAAACCACCCATTTGCCTTCTTGCAGTTCTTTTTGTTTGGGATGGTTTTGGTCACTGCTTCCTATACAATGTTACAGATCTCTGCCATAGTTCTACAGGCACTCTCTCTACCAAATCTAATCTGTTCAATCTATTCATTGCCTCCACCGAATAATCATAAGGAATTAGATTTAAGTCGTACTTGAATGGCCTAATGGTTTTCCCTACTTTCTTCAATTTAAGTCTGAATTTTGCAATAAGGAGCTCAGGATCTGAGCCACAGTCAGCTCTTGCTCTTGTTTTGCTGACTATATAGAGCTTCTTCATCTTCAGCTACAAAAAATATAATCATTCTGATTTTGGTATTGACCATTTGGTGATGTCCATGTGTAGAGTCATCTCTTGTGTTGTTGGAAAGGGTGTTTGCTATGATCAGTGTGGTCTCTTTACATAACTCTATTAGTCTCTTACCCTGCTTCCTTGTGTACTCCAAGGTCAAACTTGCCTGTTTCTTGCTTGACTTTATGCTTAATCTTGACTGTCTCAAGTATTTTTTAAAATCACTTCATCAATTCTTTGTTTATTCTTGAAAGCATAAAGAACAATTTTACTTCTTTATCTTCCGATTTTACTTTTTTAGTCAAATCTCCTGAATTAGGGATGTGTATATATTTAGAGATACTTTTGTACTCTCCTTGAAAAGTCAAAGAAAAAAGTGTACTTTATAACAAAGTTCTTCCTTCCTTCCTTTTTCCATTTACCTATAGATTTGGATAAAACCAAACAAATAAAATATGTCTTCAATTTTCTATTTTAATTGACCAACAATTCAATATTGAATCTCTTATTTCATTATTAGATAACATGCTAGGCAATGGGAACACAACTAAGAACAAGATTGATATATTATTATCCTCTAAAAGCTTACATTTGAGTTTCGGGACCCATAACTTCATTAACAAAAGCATTTCAATAATTTTAAGTACTAGAGAAAAAAATTAGCAAATAACATGTGATGACAAGTACTGTGTGTTTGGGGTAGATTTCCTTTCAATACATCAGGCAGAGAAAGTTTTCTGAGGAAATAGCATTTTATCTGAAAATGAAACATGGTAAAGAGCAATAAAGAAGCTAAGACAGAATTTTACAGGAAGAGAAAGCAAGTACAAGATGGAGAACCTGTGCTGCTAATCAAAGAGAGAAAAGTAGATGAGTGTGGAAGGTGAATCTGGGGGAGATGACAGTATGTTCTTTACTACAAGCAGAATCAGAAGCTATGGAAGGATTTCAGAAGGGAAGCCATACAATCTATATTCAAATGTTCTTGCTCAGTGCTGGAGTGGAGTACACAGTAGGTTGAAGGAGTGAGAGCAGAGGGCTCACTGTGGGTAACTGTAACAATCCAAATGAGAGATAACTGTGGGGTGGATTAGGGCAGCAGCAATGAAGCAAATGAATTATGTTTGATTAGACAATATATGAGATTATATATTAAAATGACTAAAAGCATTGAATCTGGAATCAGACTGCCTAGGTTTAAATCCTAGCTTTAATCACACTAAATTTTTATCTTGGGCATATCACATAATCTATTTGTTTGTTTGTTTATCCCTATAAAAGAATGACAGCTCCTGTTTTATTTATTTATTTTTTGAGGATTCATAATGCATTCCATATCAAGCACTTGGAACAGAATCTGAAGCATAGAAGTCACTCAATACATTAGCTAGTAATGCCACTACATTAGAATAGATAGTGAAGGGGAACAGAGTTTCTCACCCCCAAATATACCTTTCTGGTATAAGGATTATTTTAAGTTGATTATTTTTAAGAAACAACAGACACAGAAGCTCTGAAAACCAAGTAGAAATTCCCCTTTCTTAAGATTCCTAAAGTTTTTTTTTTTTTTTAATTTTTATTTTTACTTTATTTTACTTTACAGTACTGTATTGGTTTTGGCATACATTGACATGAATCCACCATGGGTGTACATGAGCTCGAGACATGACCCCCCCTCCCACCTCCCACCCCACATCATCCCTCCGGATCATCCCCGTGCACCAGCCCCAAGCATCTTGAAGTTTATTTTATTTTTTGGTCCAGTTTATTGATATATAATTGACATAGAGAACTGTATAAGTTTAAGCTATACATAATGAACTGATTTACATACAGTATGAAGTGATTATCATTATCAGTTTAGTAAACATCCATCATCTAAAGAAGGAAGACAATTAAAGAACCAAAAAAAAAAAAAGTTTCCTTGATGAAAGACTCAGGATTTATTCTTCTAACAACTTTCAAATAAAACTTTGGTCATTACTGATGGAGACAGCACTGACTTAAATATGCTAACAACCATACATTCCTTTGTTTACTGGGCTTTGCCTGATAAGTTCTCATAACCGGTTCTGAGAAAGTTAAAGCTTAGAGCTCTTTAAGAAGGAGGTGAACATTCTCTCTCCTGCTTTCCTTAAGCCTTGTGCAACAATGTATCTTACCCGAGAACTGGCCTTTCTTCAGGTCCAGAACTAATGACTACACAGCACAATATCTTATTTGTAGAAATACTTTTCTTAGACTCTGTGTTAATGTTTATAATTGTAACAAAACTTGCCTGGAACCTGTTTTTCAAGACTTGTATCTCTGATGACACAGCAACAGTATATCTAGCCCAGAGACACTGCCAGGAACCTGTTCTCCCTGGCTAATCTTGTGCCAAAGTTATCTCAGGATGTATGCCTTGGGAAAAGGTCTGGTGGAAATTTTACAAAACTTGAGGTATTTTTTTAAAATCTATTTTCAGCAGCTAGCAGGAGAGTATATAATGCCCTATCCAAACTAGCAAGGCGGGGTACTCTCCTACCCACTTCTGATGTCTTTGTCAGAGGCTTTTTCTGTTACTTTCACATTATATGTATTTTAAAATATAAATTAATTTATTTTAATTGGAGGCTAACAACTTTACAATATTGTATTGGTTTTGCCATACATCAACATGAATCCACCACGGGTGAACACGTGTTCCCCATCCTGAACCCACTTCCCACCTTCCTCCCCATACCATCCCTCTGGGTCATCCCAGTGCACTACCCCTGAGCATCCTGTATCATGAATCTAACCTGAACTGGCGATTCATTTAACATATGATATTATACATGCTTCAATGCCCTTCTCCGAAATCATCCCACCCTCGTCCTCTCCCACAGAGCCCAAAAGACTGTTCTATACACCTGTGTCTCTTTTGCTGTCTCGCATACAGGATTATCGTTATCATCTTTCTAGATTCCATATATTTGTTTTTCACTTCAGTTCAGTTCAGTCACTCAGTCGTGTCCGACTCTTTGGACCCCATGATTCGCAGCACGCCAGGCTTCCCTCTCCATCGCCAACTCCCGATCGCCAAATCTGAGTTCACTCAGATTCACATCCATCGAGTCAGTGATGCCATCTAACCATCTAATCCTCTGTTGTCCCTTTCTCCTCCTGCCCCTAATCCCTCCGAGCATCAGAGCCTTTTCCAATGAGTCAACACTTCACATGAGGTGGCCAAAGTACTGGGGTTTCAGCTTTAGCATCATTCCTTCCAAAGAAATCCCAGGGCTGATCTCCTTCATAAGGGACTGGTTGGATCTCCCTGCAGTCCAAGGGAATCTCAAGAGTCTTCTCCAACACCACAGTTCAAAAGTATCAATTCTTCAGCACTCAACTTTCTTCACAGTCCAACTCTCACATTCATACATGACCACTGGGGAAACCATAGCCTTGACTAGATGGACCTTTGTTGGTAAAGTAATGTCTCTGCTTTTGAATGTGCTATCTAGGTTGGTCATAACTTTTCTTCCAAGGAGTAAGTGTCTTTTAATTTCATGGCTGCAGTCACCATTTGCAGTGATTTTGGAGCCCCCCCAAAATAAAGTCTGACACTGTTTCCCCATCTATTTCCCATGAAGTGATGGGACCAGATGCCATGATCTTCGTTTTCTGAATGTTGAGCTTTAAGCCAACTTTTTCACTCTCCACTTTCACTTTCATCAAGAAGCTTTTAGTTCCTCTTCACTTTCTGCCATAAAGGTGGTGTCATCTGCATATCTGAGGTTATTGATATTTCTCCCAGCAATCTTGATTCCAGCTTGTGCTTCTTCCATCCCACTGTTTTTCATGAAGTACTCTGCACATAAGTTAAACAAGCAGGGTGACAATATATAGCCTTGATGTACTCCGTTTCTAATTTGGAACTAGTCTGTTGTTCTGTGTCCAGTTTTAACTATTGCTTCCTGACCTGCATATAGGTTTCTCAAGAGGCAGGTCAGGTGGTCTGGTATTCCCTTCTCTTTCAGAATTGTCCACAGTGTATTGTGATCAACACAGTCAAAGGCTTTGGCATAGTCAATAAAGCAGAAATAGATGTTTTTCTGGAACTCTCTTGTATTATCAATGATCCAGCGGATGTTGACAATTTGATCTCTGGTTCCTCTGCCTTTCCTAAAACCAGCTTGAACATCTCGAAGTTCATGGTTCACGTATTGCTGAAGCCTGGCTTGGAGAATTTTGAGCATTACTTTACTAGTGTGTGAAATGAGTGCAATTGTGTAGTAGTTTTATCATTCTTTGACATTGCCTTTCTTTGGGATTGGAATGAAAACTGACCCTTTCCAGTCCTCTGGCCACTGCTGAGTTTTCCAAATTTGCTGGTATATTGAGTGCAGCACTTTCACAGCATCATCTTTCAGGATTTGAAACAGCTCAACTGGAATTCCATCACCTCTACTAGCTTTGTTCATAGTGATGCTTTTTAAGGCCCACTTGACTTCACATTCCAAGATGTCTGGCTCTAGGTGAGTGATCACACCATCATGATTATCTTGGTTGTGAAGATCATTTTTGTACAATTCTTCTGTGTATTCTTGCCACCTCTTCTTAATATCTTCTGCTTCTGTAAGGTCCATATCTTTTCTCTCCTTTATCAAGCCCATCTTTGCATGAAATGTTCCCTTGGTATCTCTAATTTTCTTGAAGAGATCTCTAGTCTTTCCCATTTTGTTGTTTTCCTCTATTTCTTTGTATTGATTGCTGAGGAAGGCTTTCTTATTTCTTCTTTCTATTCTTTGGAACTCTGCATTCAGATGCTTATACCTTTCCTTTTCTCCTTTGGTTTTCACTTCTCTTCTTTTCACAGTTATTTGTAAGGTCTCCTCAGACAGCCATTTTGCTTTTTTGGATTTCTTTTCCATAGGGATGGTCTTGATCTCTGTCTCCTGTACAATGTCATGAACCTCAGTTCATAGTTCATCAGGCACTCTATCTATCAGATCTAGGCCCTTAAATCTATTTCTCACTTCCACTATATAATCATAAGGAATTTGATTTAGGTCATACCTGAATGGTCTAGTGATTTTCCCTACTTTCTTCTATTTAAGTCTCAATTTGGCAGTAAAGAGTTCATGATTTGCGCCACAGTCAGCTCCTGGTCTTGTTTTTGTTGACTGTATAGAGCTTCTCCATCTTTGACTACAAAGAATATAATCAACCTGATTTTGGTGTTGACCATCTGGTGATGTCCATGTGTAGAGTCTTCTTTTGTGTTGTTGGAAGAGGGTGTTTGCTATGACCCATGCATTTTCTTGGCAAAACTCTATTAGTCTTTGCCCTGCTTCTTTCCATATTCAAAGGCCAAATTTGCCTGTTACTCCAGGTGTTTCTTGGCGTCCTACTTTTGCATTCCAGTCCCGTATGATGAAAAGGATATCTTTTTAGGGTGTTAGTTCTTTTTTATTTTATTTTATTATTATTATTATTTTTTACTTTACAATATTGTGCTGGTTTTGCCACACATCAATATGAATTTGCCATGGGTGTATATGTGTTCCCAATCCCAAACCCCCCTCCCACCTCACCCCACACTATCCTTCCAGGTCATCCCAGTGCACCAGCCCCAAGCATCCTGCTCCCTGCATCTAACCTAGACTGGCGATTCATTTCTTGTATGATATTATACCTGTTTCAATGCCATTCTCCCAAATCATCCCACCATCTCCCTCTTCCAACTGTCCAAAAGACTGTTCAATACATCTGTGTCTCTTTTGCTGTCTCACATACAGGGTTATTGTTCCCATCTTTCTAAATTCCATATATATGCATTAGCATACTGTACTGGTGTTTTTCTTTCTGGCTTACTTCACTCTGTATAATTGGCTCCAGTTTCATCCACCTCATTAGAACTGATTCAAATGTATTCTTTTTAATGGCTGAGTAATACTCCATTGTGTATATGTACCATGGCTTTCTTATCCATTTATCTGCTGATGGATATCTAGGTTGCTACCATGTCCTGGCTATTATAAACAGTGCTGTGATGAACATTGGGGGTACACGTGTCTCTCTCACTTCTGGTTTCCTCGGTGTGTATGCCCAGCAGTGGGATTGCTGGGTCATATGGCAGTTCTATTTCCAGTTTTTTAAGGAATCTCCACACTGTTCTCCATAGTGGCTGTACTAGTTTGCATTCCCACCAACAGTGTAAGAGGTTTCCCTTTTCTCCACACCCTCTCCAGCATTTTTTCTTGTAGACTTTTGGATTGCAGCCATTCTGAGTGGTGTGAAATTGTACCTCATTGTGATTTTGATTTGCCTTTGTCTGATAATGAATGATGTTGAGCATCTTTCCATGTTTGTTAGGCATCTATATGTCTTCTTTGGAGAAATGTTTATTTAGTTCTTTGGCCCATTTTTTGATTTTTTTTTTTTTTTTTTGAATTGAGCTGCAGGATTTGCTTGTATATTTTTGAGATTAGTTGTTTGTCAATTGCTTCATTTGCCATTATTTTCTCCCATTCTGAAGGCTGTCTTTTCACCTTGCTTATAGTTTCCTTTGTTGTGCAGAAGCTTTTAACTTTAATTAGGTCCCATTTGTTTATTTTTGCTTTTATTCTCAATATTCTGGGAGGTGGGTCATAGAGGATCCTGCTGTGATTTATGTCGAAGAGTGTTTTGCCTATATTTTTCTCTAGGAGTTGTATAGTTTCTGGTCTTACATTTAGATCTTTAACCCATTTTGAGTTTATTTTTTGGATGGTGTTAGAAAGTGTTCTAATTTCATTTTTTACAAGTGGTTGACCAGTTTTCCCAGCACCAATTGTTAAATCTTGCCATCTTTGTCAAAATAAGGTGTCCATGTGTGCGTGGATTTATCTCTGGGCTTTCTATTTTGTTCCATTGATCTATATTTCTGTCTTTGTGCCAGTGCCATACTGTCTTGACGACTGTGGCTTTGTATTAAAGCCTGAAGTCAGGTAGGTTGATTCTTCCAGTTCCATTCTTTCTCAAGATTGCTTTGGCTTTTTGAGGTTTTCTCTATTTCCATGCAAGTTGTGAAATTATTTGTTCTAGCTCTGTGAAAGATACCATTGGTAGCTTGATAGGGATTGCATTGAATCTATAGATTGCTTTGAGTAGTATACTCATTTTCACTATATTGATTCTTCTGATCCATGAACATGGTATATTTCTCCATCTATTAGTGTACCTTTTGATTTCTTTCACCAGTGTTTTATAGTTTTATATAGAGAGATCTTATGTTTCTTTCAGTAGATATATTCTTAAATATTTCATTCTTTTCTTTGCAATGGTGAATGGAATTATTTCCTTAATTTCTCTTTATATTTTCTCATTATTAGTGTATAGGAATGCAAGGGATTTCTGTGTATTGATTTTATATCCTGCCACTTTACTATATTCATTGGTTAGCTCTAGTAATTTTCTGGTGGAGTCTTTAGGGTTTTCTATGTAGAGGATCATCTCATCTGCAAACAGCAAGAGTTTTAATTCTTCTTTTCCAATCTGGATTCCTTTTATTTCTTTTTCTGCTCTGACTGCTGTGGCCAAAACTTCCAAAACTATGTTGAATAGTAGTGGTGAAAGTGAGCACCCTTGTCTTGTTCCTGACTTTACGGGAAATGCTTTCAGTTTTTCACCATTGAGGATAATGTTTGCTGTGGGTTTGTAATATACGGCTTTTACTATGCTGAGGTATGTTCCTTCTATTCTTGCTTTCTTGAGGTTTTTTTTATTTTTTTTTTATCATAAATGGATGTTGAATTTTGTCAAAGGCTTTCTGTGGATCTATTGAGATAATCATATGGCTTTTCTGTTTCAATTTGTTAATGTGGTGTATTACATTGAGTGATTTGCTGATACTGAAGAATCCTTTCATTCCTGGGATAAAGCCTACTTGGTCCTGATGTATGATCTTTTTAATGTGTTCTTGGATTCTGATTGCTATAATTTTGTTAAGGATATTTGCATCTATGTTCATCAGTGATATTGGCCTGTAGTTTTCTTTTTCGGTGGCATCTTTGTCCGGTTTTGGTATTAGGGTGATGGTGGTCTCATAGAATGAGTTTTGAAGTTTACCTTCCTCTGCAGTTTTCTGGAAGAGTTTGAGTAGGATAGGTGTTAGCTCTTCTCAAAATTTTTGGTAGAATTCAGCTGTGAGGCCGTCTGGACCTGGGCTTTTGTTTGCTGGAAGATTTCTAATTACAGTTTCAATTTCCATGCTTGTGATGAGTCTGTTAAGATTTTTTATTTCTTCCTGGCTCAGTTTTGGAAAGTTGTACTTTTCTGAGAATTTGTCCATTTCTTCCACGTTGTCCTTTTTATTGGCATATAATTACTGATAGTATTCTTTTATGACCCTTTGTATTTCTGTGTTGTCTGTTGTGATCTCTCCATTTTCATTTCTAATTTTATTGATTTGATTTTTCTCCCTTTGTTTCTTGATGAGTCTGGATAATGGTTTGTCCATTTTATTTGTCCTCTCAAAGAACCAGCTTTTGGCTTTGTTGATTTTTTCTATGGTCTCTTTTGTTTCTTTTGCATTTATTTCTACCCTGATTTTTAAGATTCCTTTCCTTCTACTAACCCTGAAATAAAAATCTACATAACGCTCTGAGTGACTGAGACTGTCTTTGATCCCAGAGTTAAATCTTCTGCTTTGGAGACCACAAATCTTGTGGCACTGTTCACCATACGTGTAATCTATCTGTTCCCTTAAACCAAGTCTTCTTTTGTCTTTAGCCAAAGATGGTATTTAAGGTGATGGCCTCGGCTATTTCAGGGAATTACTCAGTAATTAAGGGCTTCCCAGGTGGTTCTAGTGGTAAAGAATCTGCCTGCCAATGCAGGAGACACAAAAGATGTGTGTTCAATCCCTAGTTCGTAAGATCTCCTGAAGTAGAAAATGGCAACCCACTCCAGTATTCTCGCCTGGAGAATTTCACGTACAGAGGAGCCTGATGGGCTACAGTTCATGGGGCTGCAGAGAGTTGGACACAGCTAAGCAACCAAACACACACACACAGCACACATGCTATTAAACATCTCTTTGGTTTTCTCTTGCTCACACATTTGATGATGGTTTATAGTAAAGGAAGTGTCCTCATCACATATTGCCTTAATGAATAACTTTTCCATATCAATTTAAAAATAAATGAGCAAAATCAAGAACCATAAAACTGAGTCCTGGCCAAGGTACAAAAAGAATTTAAGTGCTCTCTTAGTAAAACTATAAATTGAAATTTCTTCTGTGAAAGTCGTATTGGCAGTGTGCTCAAAACAATTTCACTTGCTCATCCCATCTCTCAGAATGTATCCTAAGTCTAGAGTCAGAGTTGTAGATGATTCACTTTCTGCTCATGATCCACACAGCTTCCCCTACACGTTGTTAAAACAAACTCTTGGCCAGCATCTAAAAACATAAAGTCAGCAGCACCAAGCAGCAGTAGCTTGGCACATAGCTATATTATTATTTACTATCCAAAGTTGGATAAGTTACTACAGAATCAACATCTCTATATGGATAGTTACTCACTGACTCATTAAACAAATGTGAAAAATCTGGCTGAGTGGCAAATTTATAGCTCCAGTCCAGACCACTTCCCTCAAATCTAGGCTTGTGTAACTTTGGCCTATTAGACATTTCAACTTGAAAGTTTAATAAGCGTCTCAACTTAATATGCCCTGAACTGATCCCTTCTCTTCCCACAACTTCTTTGAGTTGCTTAGGTTAAAAGGTTGGATAATCCTTCACTCCCATCACTTTTTCACACCTGATATTCAATACATTGACAAGTGCTGTCAGCTCCACCCTCACTTTTTAACCACATTTGCTGCTACCAGACTTTTTGAAGCTCCCAGTATATCTTACTTGGATTAGTACAAAAGCCAAACTGAACTTCTATATGCATGGTTGACTCCTGTATTTTACTTTCAGCTTAGTCCTCAGAGTGAGAGTTATAAAACAAATCAGGAGAGGATGCTTCTTCTATCAAAACCCTTCAAATAGCTCCCCAGCCACCTCAGCATACAAGTCACTCTGCTTTCAGAGGTATGAGTTCCATGTGACTGGCTCAACGCCAGATCAGCCCTTTCTCCAAAAATGCTCCCCTGTGTTTATTATGTTCAAAGCTACACTTGCTTCTTTGACTATATCAAACACGGACAAGATTTCAGTTCAGTTCAGTTCACTTCAGTCATTCAGTCATGTCCAACTCTTTGCGACCTCATGAATGACAGCACATCAGGCCTCCCTGTCCATCAACGACTCCCGGAGCTCACTCAGACTCACGTCCATTGAGTCAGTGATGCAATCCAGCCATCTCATCCTCTGTCGTCCCTTTCTCCTTATGCCCCCAATCCCTCCCAGCATCAGAGTCTTCTCCAATGAATCAACTCTTCACATGAGGTGGCCAAAGTACTGGAGTTTCAGCTTTAGCTTCATTCCTTCCAAAGAAATACCAGGGCTGATCTCCTTCATAAGGGACTGGTTGGATCTCCCTGCAGTCCAGGGTAATCTCAAGAGTCTTTTCCAATACCACAGTTCAAAAACATCAATTCTTCGGCACTCAACTTTCTTCACAGTCCAACTCTCACATACATACATGACCACTGGGAAAACCATAGCCTTGACTAGATGGAACTTTGTTGACAAAGGAATGTCTCTGCTTTTGAATATGCTACCTAGTTTGGTCATAACTTTTCTTCCAAGGAGTAAGTGTCTTTTAATTTCATGGCTGCAGTCACCAACTACAGTGATTTTGGAACCCCCCAAAATAAAGCCTGACACTGTTTCCAGTGTATCCCCATCTATTTCCCATGAAGTGATGGGACCAGATGCCATGATTTTCACTTTCTGAATGTTGAGCTTTAAGCCAACTTTTTCACTCTCCACTTTCACTTTCATCAGGAGGCTTTTAGTTCCTCTTCACTTTCTGCCATAAAGGTGGTGTCATCTGCATATCTGAGGTTATTGATATTCCTCCTGGCAAACTTGATTCCAGCTTGTGCTTCTTCCAGCCCAGCATTTCTCATGATGTACTCTGCATATAAGTTAAACAAGCAGGGTGAAAATATACAGCCTTGATGTACTCCTTTTCCTATATGGAACCAGTCTGTTGTTCCATGTCCAGTTTTAACTGTTGCTTCCTGACCTGCATATAGGTTTCTCAAGAGGCAGGTCAGGTGGTCTGGTATTCCCATCTCTCTCAGAATTTTCCACAGTGTATTGTGGTCAACACAGTCAAAGGCTTTGGCACAGTCAATAAAGCAGAAATAGATGTTTTTCTGGAACTCTTTTGCATTATCGATGATCCAGCGGATGTTGACAATTTGATCTCTGGTTCTCAGCCTTTTCTAAAACCAGCTTGAACATCTCGAAGTTCATGGTTCACGTATTGCTGAAGCCTGGGTTGGAGAATTTTGAGCATTACTTTACTAGTGTGTGAAATGAGTGCAATTGTGTAGTAGTTTTATCATTCTTTGACATTGCCTTTCTTTGGGATTGGAATGAAAATTGACCTTTTTCAGTCCTCTGGCCACTGCTGAGTTTTCCAAATGTGCTGGTATATTGAGTGAAGCACTTTCACAGCATCATCTTTCAGGATTTGAAACAGCTCAACTGGAATTCCATCACCTCTACTAGCTTTGTTCATAGTGATGCTTTCTAAGGCCCACTTGACTATGCATTCCAAGATGTCTAGCTCTAGGTGAGTGATCATACCATCGTGATTATCTTGGTTGTGAAGATATTTTTTGTACAGTTCTTCTGTGTATTCTTGCCACCTCTTCTTAATATCTTCTGCTTCTGTTAGGTCCATACCTTTTCTGTCCTTTATCAAGCCCATCTTTGCATGAAATGTTCCCTTGGTATCTCTAATTTTCTTGAAGAGATCTCTAGTCTTTCCCATTCTGTTGTTTTCCTCTATTTCTTTGCATTGATCACTGAGGAAGGCTTTCTTATCTCTTCTTTCTATTCTTTGGAACTCTGCATTCAGATGCTTATATCTTTCCTTTTCTCCTTTGCTTTGTCTTCTCTTCTTTTCACAGTTATTTGTAAGGTCTCCTCAGACAGCCATTTTGCTTTTTTTCTTTTCTTTTCCATGGTGATGGTCTTGATCTCTGTCTCCTCTACAATGTCATAAACTTCAGTCCATAGTTCATCAGGTACTCTCTCTGTCAGATTTAGTCCCTTAAATCTATTTCTCACATCCAGTGTATAATCATAAGCAATATAATTTAGGTCATACCTGAATGGTCTAGTGGTTTTCCCTAGCTTCTTCAATTTAAGTCTGAATTTGGTAATAAGAAGTCCACAGTCAGCTCCTGGTCTTGTTTTTGTTGACTGTATAGAGCTTCTCCATCTTTGACTGAAAAGAATATAGTCAACCTGATTATGGTGTTGACCATCTCTGATGTCCATGTGTAGAGTCTTCTCTTGTGTTGTTGGAAGAGGGTGTTTGCTATGACGAGTGCATTTTCTTGGCAAAACTCTATTAGTCTTTGCCCTGCTTCATTCCATATTCCAAGGCCAAATTTGCCTGTTACTCCAGGTGTTTCTTGACTTCCTACTTTTGCATTCCAGTCCCCTATAATGAAAAAGACATCTTTTTGTTTTGATGTTAGTTCTAAAAGGTCTTGTAGATCTTCATAGAACCATTCAACTTCAGCTTCTTCAGCATTACTGGTTGGGGCATGACTTGGATTACTGTCATATTGAGTAGCTTGCCTTGGAAATGGACAGAGATCATTGTGTCATTTTTGAGATTGCATCCAAGTACTGCATTTTGGACTCTTTTGTTGATCATGATGGCTACTCCATTTCTTCTAAGGGATTCCTGCCCACAGTAGTAGATATAATGGTCATCTGTATTAAATTCACCCTTTCCAGTCCATTTTAGTTTGCTGATTCCTAGAATGTCAACTCTCACTTTGCCATCTCTTGTTTGACCACTTCCAATTTGCCTTGGTTCATGGACCTAACATTCCAAGTTCCTATGCAATATTGCTCTTTACAGCATCGGACCTTGCTTCTACTACCAGTCACATCCACAACTGGGTATTGTTTTTGCTTTGGCTCCATTCCTTCATTCTTTCTGGAGTTATTTCTCCACTGATCTCCAGTAGCAATTTAGGCACCTACTGACCTGGGGAGTTCCTCTTTCATTATCCTATCATTTTGCCTTTTCATACTGTCCATGGGGTTCTCAAGGCAAGAATACTGAAGTGATTTGTCATTCCCTTCTCCAGTGGACCACATTGTGTCAGACCTCTCCACCATGACCCGCCCGTCTTGGGTTGCCCCGCGGGCATGGCTTAGTTTCATTGAGCTAGACAAGGCTGTGGTCCTAGTGTGATTAGATTGACTAGTTTTCTGTGAGTATGGTTTCAGTGTGTCTGCCCTCTGATGTGTCAGACCTCTCTTAGGGCCTTTTATTCTCACTTTCCTTCTAGCCAGGATTCTCTTCATGACATCCATAAGACTTGTACCTTCACAACTTTAAGTATCTGCTAAAATATCATGTTTTCTTGAAGATCTTTCTTTTTCACCCTATGTATAATTGCCGACACTTCCAGCTCTCCTTACTGTTCTTTATTTTTTTCATAATTTATATACTTTTTCATATCCGTATATTATCTTATGGCATTGCATATTTTTTTTTTTTTTTGCTTCTAAACAGAGAAATCTAGTTGTGCAAGGACATATATATATATTGGCCTGAGACAAAACAGGTGTGCAATTATTGACATGGGTGCTCAGTCATGTTCGACTCTTTGTGACCCCATGGACTGTATCCCTCCAGACTTCTCTGTCCATGGAATTTTCCAGACAAGAATACTGGAGTTGCCATTTCCTTCTCTAAGTGACTTTCCTGACACAGGGACTGAACCCATGTCTCCTGTTTCCTGTGTCTTCTGCTTGGCAGTCAGATTCTTTACCACTGCCCCACCTGGAAAGCTGTGCAATTGCTGGCTAGTGAATAAATGTGCCATGCACCAAGTAAAATAGTGGGTTAATTACAGCATCTATTTTTATATTGTAAGGCATCATTGTTGTTTTTCAGTCATGTCTTACTGTTTGCAACCACATGGACTATGGGACACCAGGCTTCCTTCCCTGGTCTTCACCATTTCCCAGAGCTTCCTAGATAGAACTCATGTCCAATGAATCTGTGATGCCATCTTGTCCTCTGTCATCCCCTTCTCCTCCTGCCTTCGAATTTTCCCAGCATCAGGGTCTTTTCTAACGAATCGGCTCATTGCATTAAGTGGCTAAAGTACTGGAGCTTCAGCTTCAGAATCAGTTCTTCCAGTGAATATTCAGGACTGATTTCTCTTTAGGGTTGACTGGTTTGATCTCCTTGCAGTCCAAGGGACTGTCAAGAGTCTTCTTCAACACCACAGCTCAAAAGGATCATATCCTACTAAAAATCTGTTAATTCAGGAGGAAAACACTGAAAATCTAAAGAAAAATTTTCAAAAATATTTTAATTTTAAGTTGGCCAAAATGTTCATCTGGATTTTTCTATTATGAAAATATCTGAATGAACTTTTTGGCCAATCAAATACAGGTTTCCTTTTCCTCACTTGATATGGAAGTATGATTGCCTTTGGCCTCAAAGGAATGAAACAGACGTTGACAAGGAAAGCATCACTTAGAGGCTGGTAGCCTAATTGATTCAAAAACCTGGAACATTATTCTCTGTCCAAGACTTAAAAATGCCTTTGCTTCCCCAAGGGGTGTTGATGGAAGAAATAGTGACTGAGTTCCTTTTCCACTAACATGCTTGTAAGAATGGAACTTAGATTTAAATTTTAACTGATTATAGGAATTAGTGTGATGTATCTTGCACCGTTTTTGGGTCACATGTTTCTGTTGCTTTTTATATTAATATGTATTTATATTAGGAATTTAAATTTAAATTAGGAATTTTATTAGGCATAGAATGAAACTATCTAGCCATTTGCATTTCTAGAATTTCCAGACCTCTAGAGGAGCTATGGTTTTGGAAGCAGCCTGTCAGTCATTAAACTCATTTCTAATTTCTCTCATTTCTACTCTTAAGCTTGATGGGTACTTTCTAAAAACAAAATGTCTTGTCAAAGTCACTAACAAATTTCTAAATTTAACCAACTTTTCATGTAACTTCAGAAGAAATACAGTGTTCTGTTTGGTTATAGGCATGTATGATGTTGACCATCTCTCAGGTAAAATTATTCTGATGCTAAAAAAAAAAAAAAGTGTCATTTCCCAACTGAGCCCTTAGAAAGAAGACATAAAGACAAGCTTTCATATCACCCACATGTATATTTTTGTCAGAATCTGTTGTTTCAAGAATAGAGAACCTTTCTGGGGCTGGGGGGAGGATTTGCTGATACATTTTCAGCACCAAATCTAATGTCTGGCCCAGAAATGTATGTTTATTAATGAGTGAATGAGACCCATCTGTTTGTTTACCCTGTTGGTTTATCATCAGAACACATTCAAGGAAGAGCTGAGAGGCAAGTTGTTTTCCTAATTAGATATTGCCAAGAAACTGAATCCCCATTTCTTATATGCAATGCTGAAAAACTTCCTTTGGTTTCCTTGCTATATTTTATAGTTATCCCCATTTAAGGATTAACCTCCATCCTTACCTAGAATTGACCTTTGAAGGCTATGACATTGTTTGTCATGTTCACACTCTGGCATTCTTTATTGCCATATTTGTTTTCCAATAAGGTTTTGAAATTCAGATGGTTCTTGAAAATCATTCATTTATAAACTATTATTCATTCCATTTATGACATTATATGATCTATTTGAATGCAGAGTAGCTCCTCTCAGCCCTCCTGCACCTGCACAGCCACTGCTCCTTGGATATGGGGTTGCTCCTCTCCACTGCTGCCCCTGACTTCGGGCATAGGATAGCTCTTCTCGGCCACTGCCCCTGACCTTGGGCAAGGGGTAGCTCCTCTCGGCCACGCTTCTGCGTCGTCCATGGCAGCCGGTGCGCTTCTGCCACGTGGTCCACGTTCAAGGTCAAGAGGGGCAGCTGTGAGGAGATAACCCTTGTCCAAAGTAAGGAGCAGCAGCTGCACTTTGCTAGAGCAGCCATTAAGAGATACTCCACTTCCAAGGTAAGAGAAACCCAAGTATGATGGTAGGTATTGCGAGGCATCAGAGGGCAGACACACAAAGCATACTCACAGAAAACTAGTCAATCTAATCACACTAGGACCACAGCCTTGTCTAGCTCAATGAAACTAAGCCATGCCCGCGGGGCAACCCAAACGGGCAGGTCATGGTGGATAGGTCTGATACAATGTGGTCCACTGGAGCAGGGAATGGCAAACCACTTCAGTATTCTTGCCTTGAGAACCCCATGGACAGTATGAAAAGGTAAAATGATAGGATAATGAAAGAGGAACTCCCCAAGTCGGTAGGTGCCCTAATTACTACTGGAGATCAGTGGAGAAATAACTCCAGAAAGAATGAAGGGATGGAGCCAAAGCAAAAACAATACCCAGTTGTGGATGTGACTGGTAGTAGAAGCAAGGTCTGATGCTGTAAAGAGCAATATTGCATAGGAACTTGGAATGTCAGGTCCATGAATCAAACTGGAAGTTTTCAAACAGGAGATTGCAAGAGTGAATGTCAACATTCTAGGAATCAGCAAACTAAAATGGACTGGAAAGGGTGAATTTAACTCAGATGACCATTATATCTACTACTGTGGGCAGGAATCCCTTAGAAGAAATGGAGTAGCCATCATGGTCAACAAAAGAGTCCAAAATGCAGTACTTGGATGCAATCTCAAAAATGACACAATGATCTCTGTCCATTTCCAAGGCAAACCACTCAATATCACAGTAATCCAAGTGTATGCCCCAACCAGTAATGCTGAAGAAGCTGAAGTTGAATGGTTCTATGAAGACCTACAAGACCTTTTAGAATTAACATCAAAAAAGATGTCTTTTTCATTATAGGGGACTGGAATGCAAAAGTAGGAAGTCAAGAAACACCTGGAGTAACAGGCATATTTGGCCTTGGAATATGGAATGAAGCAGGACAAAGGCTAATAGAGTTTTGCCAGAGAAAGCACTGGTCATAGCAAACACCCTCTTCCAACAACACAAGAGAAGACTCTACACGTGGACATCACCAGATGGTCAACACCAAAATCAGATTGATTATATTCTTTTCAGCCAAAGATGGAGAAGCTCTATACAGTCAGCAAAAACAAGACCAGGAGCTGACTGGTCATGAACTCCTTATTGCCAAATTCAAACTTAAAGGAAGAAAGTAGGGAAAACCACTAGACCATTCAGGTATGACCTAAATCAAATCCCTTATTATTATACAGCAGAAGTGAGAAATAGATTTAAGGGACTAGATCTGATAGAGAGAGTACCTGATGAACTATGGACTGAGGTTCATGACACTGTACAGGAGACAGGGATCAAGACCATCCCCATGGAAAAGAAAAGAAAAAAAGCAAAATGGCTGTCTGAGGGGACCTTACAAATAACTGAAAAGAAGAGAAGTGAAAGCCAAAGGAGAAAAGGAAAGATATAAGCATCTGAATGCAGAGTTCCAAAGAATAGAAAGAAGCAATAAGAAAGCCTTCTTCAGCGATCAATGCAAAGAAATAGAGGAAAATAACAGAATGGGAAAGACTAGAGATCTCTTCAAGAAAATTAGAGATACCAAGGGAACATTTCATGCAAAGATGGGCTTGATAAAGGACAGAAAAGGTATGGACCTAACAGAAGCAGAAGATATTAAGAAGAGGTGGCAAGAATACACAGAAGAACTGTACAAAAAATATCTTCACAACCAAGATAATCATGATGGTGTGATCACTCACCTAGGACCAGACATCCTGGAATGTGAAGACAAGTGGGCCTTAGAAAGGATCAGTATGAACAAAGCTAGTGGAGGTGATAGAATTCCAGTTGAGCTGTTTCAAATCCTGAAAGATGATGTTGTGAAAGTGCTGCACTCAATATGCCAGCACATTTGGAAAACTCAGCAGTGGCCACAAGACTGAAAAAGGTCAATTTTCATTCCAATCCCAAAGAAGGGCAATGCCAAAGAATGATAAAACTACTACACAATTGCACTCATCTCACCCGCTAGTAAAGTAATGCTTAAAATTCTCCAAGCCAGGCTTCAGCAATACATGAACCGTGAACTTCTAGATGTTCAAGCTGATTTTAGAAAAGGCAGAGGAGCCTGAGATCAAATTGCCAACATCCGCTGGATCATTGATAATACAAGAGAGTTCCAGAAAAACATCTATTTCTCCTTTATTGACTGTGCCAAAGCCTTTGACTGTGTGGATTCAATACACTGTGGACAATTCTGAAAGAGAAGGGAATACCAGACCACCTGACCTGCCTCTTAGAAATCTGTATGCAGGTCAGGAAGCAACAGTTAGAATTAGACATGGAACAACAGACTGGTTCCAAATTAGATAAGGAGTACATCAAGGCTGTATATTGTCACCCTGCTTATTTAACTTACATTCAGAGTACATCATGAGAAATGCTGGGCTGGAAGAAGCACAAGCTGGAATCAAGATTGCCAGGAGAAATATCAATAATCTCAGATATGCAGATGACACCACCCTTATGGCAGAAAGTGAAGAGGAAGTAAAGCCCTCTTGATAAAAGTGAAAGAGGAGAGTGAAATAATTGGCTTAAAGCTCAACATTCAGAAAACGAAGATCATGGCATCTGGTCCCATCACTTCATGGGAAATAGATGGGGAAACATTGAAAATGTGTTAGACTTTATGTTTTGGGGCTCCAAAATCACTGCAGATGGTGATTGCAGCCATGAAATTAAAAGATGCTTACTCCTTGGAAGAAAAGTTATGAGCAATCTAGATAGCATATTCATAAGCAGAGACATTCCTTTGCCAACAAACGTCCGTCTAGTCAAGGCTATGGTTTTTCCAGTGGTCATGTATGGATGTGAGAGTTGGACTGTGAAGAAAGCTGAGCGCCTAAGAATTGATGCGTTTGAACTGTGGTGTTGGAGAAGACTCTTGAGAGTCCCTTGGACTGCAAGGAGATCCAACCATTCCATTCTAAAGGAGATCAGCTCTGGGTGTTCTTTGGAAGGAGTGATGCTAAAGCTCAAACTCCAATACTTTGGCCACCTCATGCGAAGAGTTGACTCATTGGAAAAGACTCTGATGCTGGGAGGGATTGGGTGCAGGAGGAGAATGGGACGACTGAGAATGAGATGGCTGGATGGCATCACCACCTCGATGGACATGGGTTTGGGTGAACTGTGGGAGTTGGTGACGGACAGGGAGGCCTGGTGTGTTGCAATTCATGGGGTCGCAAATAGTCAGACACGACTGAGCGACTGAACTGAACTGAACTGATGATCTATTTACATAAGGTTATTAATTTATCCTCAATATATAGTAAGTATATAATTATATTTTGAGGTTGAGGTTTGTTGGTTGTGTTGAACAAGATATCAAGCAAGGGGATAAAAGTGTGGGAGATTCAGGGGAAACAGTATCTAGTATATCAGTCATGAAATTCTGAGGAACAACAGTTCACTCTGGTGAAGTTTTATTATCCAAGCTCGGGGGCTGATTTGCTGTAGCAATCTGCCACCCATATGGGGATCTTTTGTTTTGTTGCATTCTGTCATTGTTCAGTCACTGTCCTGTCTGAATCTTTGCTAACCCACGGACTGCAGCACCCCATGCTCCTTTGTCCTCCACTCTCAATCTGCTCAAGTTCATGTCTATTGTACTGGTGATGCTATCTAACCGTCTCATCCTCTGCTGCCTCCTTTCCTTTGCCTCAATCTTTCCCAGTATCAGGGCCTTTTCCAATGAGTGGGTTCTTCACATCAGGGGGCCAAATTATGGAAGCTTCAGCTTCAGTATTATTCCTTCCAGTGAATATTCAAGGTTGATTTTCTTGTGGATTGACTGATTTGATCTCCTTGCAGTCAAAGTTACTCTCAAGAGTCTTCTTCAGCATCATAATTCAAAAGCATCAGTTCTTCAGTGCTCAGCCTTCTTTATGGTCCAACTCTCACATCCATATATGACTATTGGAATAACCATAGCTTTGACTTAGCGACCTTGGCCTGCAAAGTGATGTCTCTGATTTGTAATATGCTGTCTAGATTTGTCATAACTTTGTTACATTTAAGGCATTTTTCATAAAAATTTGGACATATAACATATCTTAAGATGTCATATTAAAAAAAAATGACTCATACTTCTGACTGATAACACTTGAAATAAATTGAAGAACAATTGTCACCATTTTAGGGATTCCCAAGTGGCTAAGATGGTAAAGAATCTGCCTGCAGTGTGGGATACCTGGGTTTGATTCCTTGGTCAAGAAGATCCCCTGGAGAAGGAAATGGCAACCCACTCCAGTATTCTTGCCTGGAAAATCCCAAGGAACGAGGAGCCTGGCAGGCTACAGTCCCTTGGATCACGAAGAGTCAGACAGGACTGAGTGACTTCACTTTCACTTATCACCATTTAAATAAAGCAAAAATAAAAATTCTCCAAATCATCTAGATTACAAAGAGAGAGCATTTTCATCATGGATATTACCTGCTTGGACCTAGCATTTGTATTCACAGGCTACATTAATGAGATATAATCTCAGCTAAATCTATAGTTTAATACAGTCATTTGTGGATAGGAACGTAAATAGAATAATACAGAAACGTTTTATTGAACACCTTTGAAAACAAAATAGATTGAACAAAATGTCTCAGTTCTCCAGAGGGTGCATTCCTTCAGAAACCTGAATAGGGAAGGCATTCTATTCTATTGGATTTTTGCTGAAGGAAAGCCTATAGCCTCTAAGTTGAGAGTGGAAGAAACAGAATGTGGAATACCTCACAGATCTTTGTACTGATCAAGAAGAAACTGCAGTTTTCTCAAGAGATACTGGTCATAGAATTCTACCAACCATAAATTACTGAAAATTCTTTTACAAATGCATTTATGGTACCCCAAATTCATAGAATAGAGTACTATCAATTCATTTTCTTAACTCTTAGACTGCAATATCTTAATCTGAATTGTTGGTGAACCACTGTGTGTGTGTCTGATCAGTTGCTCAGTTGTGTCTGACTCTTTGCAACCCCATGGACTACAGCCTGCCAGGCTCCTCTGCCCAAGGGGATTTCTAGGCAAGAATACTGAAGTGGGTTGCCATTTCATCCTCCTGGCAATCTTCCAGACCCAGGGATCGAAACTAGGTCTCCTGTGTCTCCTGTATTGGCAGGTGGAATCTTCACTACTGAGCCACCTGAGAATCCCTAACCCAAGCCATTCAGCAATTGTAGGGATGAATAAATGTATGATATATTACCCATAAGTCCAACCACCTGAAGAATGAAATCAGAGTTGTAAAAGAAATTGTGAGTTGAGTCCTCCATTAATTAAATACCACTTAATGATTCTATACTTGCAGGCACACTGCCTGCATATCTTTATATCATGGAAAGAGTTATCACACCCATGATATTACACACATTTATATCCATAAAAGATTGGAAATGTAAGAGTTATACCTCGTATAACAGTAGCTAAACTAAACATACTGTTTCCATTAATAATATAATATTTATAAGGCAATGGTTACAATTACAACTATACCTTTTATTCTCTTCAAGTTGATATATTCTTTTTGGAAATAAGCAAGAACCTGTGATGAGAAAAGCCATGTGTTAGCAGATAGACAAGGAAACCTTGTTAATGGCTAATTATAGAAGCTAATATATGCTAAGCATTATCTTCCTAGATGCTTTGCAAAAACTTTGCAGTATTATCTCATATTGTATTATCAGTAAGTTCTTATTATAGGTGAGATGAATTAAGGATTTGAGAGGTAATATGACTTGGCAAAGGTCACAATACTAAAAGTCACTGGGACTGAGATTGATGCTGGCAGACTGCATGGCTCTGTTGTGGACCAATGCAAGTAATGCTTCTTCATTGTGGTAGAGTAATGACAATGACCCTGGAACCCACGTAGTCTCTTGTTCTTTGTATGTTATCAGGTGGTGCTAAAGACCCACAAAAGTCAGCTGGATGATGAACTGAAAATTTCAGCTTTAACTTTCTATTTCCCATCAGAACTTCAAATGTTTGTTTTTATTTTTGTCAAAATAATTTCCAAAATTTTTTAAATTCTTAAATGGGAGAGCTTCCTATTGAAGTATGTGCTAAAATTTATACTAATAATTTTATTATTTTTCATTCTTTAAGTATTTTAAAGCATCTACTTGATTTAGTCACAGTATGGATGCTAAAAATACAAAATAAATATGTCATACATGGATTTTAAGTTTTCTAGTCAAAGAAATTAGAATACCATACAGTGAAATTAAAGCTTTATAATAAAGAAAGAATTTGTAATGCTTTAAGTGAGCATAGAGATTTTCAATTTTTAGTTTATTAGCAATGGCAAAAACCCCACTTATTAAAGTGCAGATTTTAAATGACTATGGGCATGCTTTTTAAAAATGAAAGTATATTTTTACATTGGTAATCATGGTATATCAGAGTTGAATTAAGTCAGTCTGCTGCTTCACTAAACATTCTAATCCAGAAAAGTCATTGATTTACTATTAGAAACATTGTACCACTAATACTGCATATTGGATGTTGAAATCTACAGAAGAATGAAGAGGGGAGGATGAAGTAATAGAGGAAAAGAGGAAAAATGGATAATGTTTTGGCAGATACATCCAATTTTCTTTAAATATTTCATCCTGACAAATATTTCTTCTTAAACATCCTGACCAATATCTATCTATTATATTATACAGATTAACCACTTGCTAGTTGTATGACCAGGACAAATGTATTCCACTGTCCTAAAACACTGTGCATGCTCAGTTGCTCAGTCACATCTAACTCTTTGTGATCCCATGGACTGTAGCCCACCAGCATCCTCTGTCCATGAAATTTTCCAGGGAAGAATTCTGGAGTGGATTGTCATTTCCTTCTCCAGGGGATCTGCCCAGCCCAGAGACTGAATTCACATCTCTTGCATCTCTTGCATTGGCAGGCAGATTCTTTACCACTATACCACCTGGCAAGACCAATAACATAGTTTGTTCATCTGAAAAATAAAAAAAAAATATTAACTGTACTTGTTTCACTGAGTTGTTTTGAGGTTTTAATGTGTCGCTACTATCCAATCGTTAGGCAAGATATCTGGCATATGATGATTAATAAGTAAGAGCTATTCTCATTAGATTAATCATCATTGCCATTACTGTTGCTGATAGGAGACTTGAATTCTGCAGTTCCTTTCTAGAAGTCTCAGTTTTGTCAATATATTTGACAGATTATTACTTCAGTCATGTACACTTTCTTTCTCCATGGCATGAAAAACTCTTAATCTAACATATCTTACTGTTCTTTACATTTTATAGCTTTTCAGATACATTATTATTTTATAAAAACATATAAGACCATCATTATTTTATAAATAAGGAAACTAAGACTCTGAGATTTAGAAAATAAATATATGTTGGGCATTTACTATGTACTGTAAAAGGAACTGGGGGCCTTATATTTACTCGCTACACAGTGATTTTTAACAGAATTTCTGGAATCTAAGTCTAGTCTCTTTCAATAACACTATCTGTCATTCTGACCAGTAAACATGTTCACTTAGTTATAAATAGCACATCACTGTATGTTCAAAAAGTGAAGAAAAGGAAATGTGGTATTTTCATTATATATACAATTTTTCAATTATGCAATGACAAGAGTTTGTAAAAAACTAGATATGTTTTCATGAAAATGAACATTACAATAAACTGTAATTCAAGAATATGGGGGCCTCAAAGAGAAATTCTTAGAATGTAATTTTAAATAAAGCTAAAGAGTAGGAAAAATAAGTATGTATGTGACGAAAACAGAATGGATATTCAAAGAACTCAAAGAACAGTCAACTTTCAAATAAGAGTGCAAGTGATTTAAAGATGGAAATATTTTCAACAATCACAAAGATGTATAAGAGAATATTAATAAGGATAAAGAAAATAATAAAATGAACATTGTAAAAAATTTTGCATTCAGTATTTTAAACTTATATCCAAAGTAAAAAGAGAGCAAAAAACCTCATTACCAGGAAAGGATGGCATATTTTTAATGAATGCCAAAAGGTACCAAATCCTACTGGGCTTTCATTTACTACAATAAGAATAATCTTTGGATTTTTAAAGATAAAAATAATTTAAAGAAGGATTTGCAGAACGTCATCATCAACATGTTAAAATAAATATTTTCTGTCTTCTCTTCAAAGAACACTGATGTAGACAAGAAAGTCTTTGTGGAAGTCAAGGAGTGCAGCAGAGAAATTCCAGCTCACCATTGGAGTAAAATATATCCAAGATCAGATGAATAAAAAGGAATTCTGAGATGTGCTGAGATACTTGGATGTACACTCAATAGCTCAGTCGTGTCCTACTCTTTGTGACCCCATGGACTATAGCGTTTCAGGCTCCTCTGGCCATGAGATTTTTCAGGCAAGAATACTGGAGTGGGTTTCCATGCCCTCCTCCAGAGGATCTTTCCAATCCAGGGATCGAACCTGTGTCTCCAGCACTGCCAGTGAATTCTTTACTGCTGAGCCACTGGGGAAGCACCATGAGACTTGAATATTCACATGCAAAAGAATGAAATTGTACTCCTATCTCATATCACTCACAAAAAATAACTCAAAATGAAGTAAAGACATAAACATAAGATGTGAAATGGGAAGAAAACAGAGTCAAAGCTCCTTGAAATTGGTTTTGGGAATGACTTTCATCAAAAACATAAGTAACAGAAGCAAAAATAAACTAGCAGACTACATCAAACTGGATAGCTTCTGCACAACAAAAGAAAATCAACAAAATGGAAAGGCAACAAATAGAATGGGAAAATATGTTTGCAAGCCAGATGTCTGATAACGGGTTAATACCTAAATATATATATTGAACTCGTATATCTAAATGCAAAAAAAAAAAAAAAAAAAGTCCGATTTATAAATGGGTAGAGAATTTAAATAGACATTTTTCCAAAGAAGACACACAAATGGCTGACAGATATATGAAAAGATCTCAACATCATGAATCATTAAGGAAATTCAAATCAAAGCTACAAAGAGATATCTCATCTCTGTTAGAATGGCTTTTATCAAACAGATAAGTGTTGGCAAAGATGTGGAGAAAAGTAAACCATTGTGACTGTTGGCAGGAATGTAAATTTGTTCAGTCACTGTAGAAAACAGTGTGGAGTTTCTTAAAAAAAAAAAAAAAGCAAAAAAAAAGGCAATTTTGTGAGTTTATAGATGTGTTAACTAACTCTATTGCGGTAGTCATTTCATAACATATATATATGTATCAAATTATCACCTTGTACATCTTAAATTTACCCATGTCATATCAATTTTATCTCAATAAAGCTGAAAAAGAAGAAATTATCGACCCAAATATGGGGTATCTAGTGACAGAGGCAAATATTTAATTTAGGAACTTTTAATCTCAGTAGGACCAATGATTGTCACTCAATGTTTCTAGAGAAAATTATCATTTTTCTATCTATGAAATCATAGAGAAAAAGAAAGAAACCAGAATAATATACATGTACACTTACTTTCTTTTCCTAAAAGAGAAAATCATGGTTTCTAAAAATTGTACAAAAGTGTACTAACAAATATTTTGTTTTCATTTATCATTAAATAATGTAAACACTGAGGCCAAAAAGAGTTCAATAAGGGCAAACCATTTCAAAGTAACCTCATTTTTCTTTAAAAATAAGGTTATTGAATTCTTAAGTGAAGGGAATAATTTAGAAATATTATATCTTTAGTTTAGATACACATAAACTTCAAGTAAAAATGTTTCACATGACATATTTACAGAAAAGATGACAAAAAGTTAATGGTTATACTGTGTGAGTGATTTGTTGCTGTTTTCACAGCCACATCTGAATATTTTCTATTTATTTATTTGTTATCCCTGAGAAAGCTCTTGATTAACATGCCTTAGAGCAACCTCTCCCAAGTCATGTCTCAATCTTTTTAGCCAATGATATGAATATAAATTTCATAGTTGTCAGCCAGAAATTTGAATGGTAATAAGTACTAAGTTGACCAAAATATTTGTTCATGTTTTTTTCCATGAGATGTTAAGGAAAAACCCAAGTGAACTTTCTTGTCAATCCAATATACATAAATGAAAAACAAACAAACAAAAAATACATTTTTTAATGTGTTGAATGAAACCACAGAAGAAAGCAAGATGAGATTCTATAGAAGCACGTTAACAGGTATTAAAATAATCAGTGAGCAACACTTAGGATGGAAAGACGCTTCAACAAATAGTTCTTCATCAAAAATAACTAACAAACATAGAATAGGACTATGTAGAGTTAACAGAGTGTCAGAAATTATACCAAAAGAACTTTCTAATATTATATACTATACTATTTGCAAGCAACAAGTTAACTTGCCATTCATGAACCCATAGCTTCATGAACTCTGATAGAAGACAAGAGATTCCTGGATCAGAGACAATGGAAAGTTTGTTACTCATTAAGAAACCATGAAAGGAGCATCGTTTTTTGCAAGTTCCTTAGGGTCCAGTTCCCACAGTGTGAGGTAAAGGGAGGTAGGTGACACTTGCTTAAGAAATGGGTTGCAGTTTGGGACCGAAACCAAGTTTGTAATGAACAGTAAACAAATAGTAAACAAACTTGCCCTTTGCCCCAGAAAGAAACGTTATTTTTATTATACTGAACAGTAAACAAACTTTTCCTGGCTGTGGAACAGATATAATATCTCCCAAAGCTATTTATTATACAAACATCTTTGAAAAAGTAATCTAGACAAAAGGGCAGTTAGCTCCTTTGCTTGCAAGCCGTGCAGTAATGTGAGAGCCATAGAGAATTAGATCTCAGTGTTAGAGCTTTGAAAATACAAATACAAGATTGGTATCAGATTTCAAATAATTATAGCTTAATAGAACACTATACTTGTCACATCAATTGGATTATTTTATTCAAATTTGAACACCGTATTTTGAGGCACAGGGTTTCCAGGGGGCTCAATGGTAAAGAATCTGCCTGCTGATGCAAGAAATGCAAAAGATGTAGGTTTGATTCCTGGGTCAGGAAGATTCCCTGGAGGAGGAAATGACAACCCACTCCAGTATTCTTGCTGGGATAATCCCATGGACAGAGAAGCCTGGCAGGTAACAGCCAATGGGGCTGCAAAGAGTCAGAAATGACTAAGTGACTAAGCACATACACATTTGAAGCACACTAAAGCAAACTAGAGGACATTCAAATGAAGATCACGGAATCTGGTGCCATCACTTCATGGGAAATAGATGGGGAAACAGTGGAAACAGAGTCAGACTTTATTTTTTGGGGCTCCAAAATCACTGCAGATGGTGATTGCAGCCATGAAATTAAAATACGCTTACTCCTTGGAAGAAAAGTTATGACCAACCTAGATAGCATATTCAAAAGCAGAGACATTATTTTGCTGACTAAGGTCCATCTAGTCAAGGCTATGGTTTTTCCAGTAGTCATGTATGGATGTGAGAGTTGGACTGTGAAGAAAGCTGAGCACCCAAGAATTGATGCTTTTGAACTGTGGTTGGAGAAGGCTGTTGAGAGTCCCTTGGACTGCAAGGACATCCAACCAGTCCATTTTAAAGGGGATCAGTCCTGGGATTTCTTTGGAAGGAATGATGCTAAAGCTGAAACTCCAGTACTTTGGCCACCTCATGCAAAGAGTTGACTCATTGGAAAAGACCCTGATGCTGGGAGGGATTGGGAGCAGGAGGAGAAGGGGATGACAGAGGATGAGATGGCTGGATGGCATCACTGATTCGATGGATGTGAGTTTGAGTGAACTCTGGGAGTTGGTGTTGGACAGGGAGGCCCAGCGTGCTGCGGTTCATGGGGTTGCAAAGAGTCGGACACGACTGAGCGACTGAACTGAACTGAAAACCATCAAATAAATGAAGTCAATAGATGAAATGAGTTAGGCAGAAGACCCTGGAGTGCTTTGGGTCACCAGGGGATGGCATGGATTCTAGTTATCTAGCAGAATACTCTCAAGTTTCACTGGGAAGAACTTAATAGGCTTATAGTCACAATGACAATTAAGTGGGGGGACTATGGAAGAAAAATGGTTAATATGTCCCTTCAATCTGTGCCTAGAGTTAGATGAAAGTTTTAAAAATGTCTTGCCTGGATTACTGTGATGGCTGTATTCACACTATAGGCACAACTGATAATATATTGCTAGTAAGCATATAGATGGTATTTGTGTGGGCAATTTGAGTTTCTAATCCTCAAGGAGTGTGAATTTACATATCTTTATTATGATATCTCAATGCAAATTGATTACAGTCATTGTAATTTTAAAGATTTGCTAAATTCAAACAGTTAATAATGCAAAGATGATTTATTGAATTTTTACAAAATATTTACCTATTGGTAAATATGTGTCTGGCTTCCCTGGTGGCTCAGAGGTTAAAGCGTCTGCCTGCAATGCAGGAGACCTGGGTTTGATCCCTGAGTTGAGAAGATCCCCTGGAGAAGGAAATGGCAGCCCACTCTAGTATTCTTGCCTGGAGAATCCCATGGACGGAGGAGTCTGTTGAGTTACAGTTCACGGGGTCACAAAGAGTCGGACACAACTGAGCGAGGGACTTAAACGACTTAAATATGCGTATATAAGCTTCTTGGAGAAGGAAATGGCAACGCACTCCAGTTATCTTGCCTGAGAAATCCCACGGACAGAGGAGCCTGGCCGGCTACATTCCACAGGGTCGCAAAGGAGTCCAACATGACTTAACAAATAAACAACAATAATTATTTATATGTGATATATATATAACACATATAAAATGAAGTTTACCACTTATTTAAAAATGTCTTCTCTATATATTATTCATACCTTTTTTGAAATTAAACATTTTACTATGAGGTAATTGTAAGTTTATATGTAGTTGTTACAAGTAATGCAAAGTGATTCCATGCACCGTTTACCCAGTTTGCCCCAATGTAACAGCTTGCAAAGTTTTATAAAAGAGAACTATTCATGAGCAGGCTATTACGATAGTTTGAAATCAAGAGTATACCTAAGACCTTGGCTGTTTAACCCCATGGGAAATTTTCTGAGAACTTGAGCAATATGAGACTCTGGAAAGCAGGCTGTAAGAGGCAATCAGTTTCCCTCAATCTCATGGCACATGAGAGAAAGGAGCTGGCTGAAGGGAGACTATACAGCAGACATGGTAGATTTTGCACTCCAGATCACTGAAAGATATGTGGGCAGAGAGCAACCTCAAACCAGTTCAATGCTATAGCAAATGTTTTAATTACATATTTAAAATATAAAAATAGCACATTTATAAGTTAGTTCATATAATTACCTGTATGATAAAAAATTTACCAAAATTGGACAATGTGATAAATTAGATCAGCACTCTTTGCTGCTGATTGCTCCTTTCCTTGTACTTTTATAACTTCTAAGCAAATTTTCTGATTCTCTTAATTTGAATTTAGACTCTCTTATGAATCTTCCAGCAGATACTTTACCACAGGTTTATCCAAAGAATACTTCAATCTCCCAGTGTCTGCCCTGAAGGTCATTCTCTATAACATCCATATGGTGTTATTACCTAACAAACGTTAGCTCTTCCAATTAAATACTATTTTTCCTATGAGTGAAAAGCTAATCTTTTGCTTCTATCTTCTATGCTCATTCTTTAGCTAAACTATTAGTTTCTGAGGCTAGGTAGTTGGGAAGGTGGGAGAAAATTTGATCAATAAGATTAACTTCACTTCATGATTTGGTTTCAGAAACATGGAGACTAAAACTGGCCTCCAGTCAAGTTTGAAACTTGGTGATTTTGTGGCAGGGGAAAGGGCAAGAGAGAATGGTAATGTTCTCTCTCCAGTGAGTTCCTGGGATGGGCTGACAAAATAGGGTCCTTGGCCTTGCACAGGACAGAATTCAAGAGTGAACCATAGCAAAGTGAAAGAGAGACTGAAATATGTATTTCAAGAAATAAACATTCCATAGGCAGAATACAGTCCAGCTCAGAAGGTGAAACTGGCCCTAATGTGTGGAGGTGGTTAGTTTCTATGGGCTGAGTAACTTTATAGGCTAACCATTTGGAGGATATTCCAGATATTTTGGGAAAGGGGCACAGATTTACAGAAATTGGGCCACCACCCACTTTTGGCTTTTTATTATCTGCCTTCAAACTGTCAGGGCACCTGTGGTTGTGTCATTTAGATGCACATGCATTTCATGTTAATATCTTAATATTGTTAGCAACAAGAATAGCAATGTTATTTGGGAGTTTTTTTAATATAAATTTATTTATTATAATTGGAGGCTAATTACTTTACAATATTGTATTGGTTTTGCCATACATCAACATGAATCCACCACAGGTGTACAAGTGTTCCCCATTCTGAACCCCCCTCCTACCTCCTTCCCCATACCATTTTGAAGTGACTCATGAACTGTGTATAAGAAACCATGAAGAAATGAAGTTCATTTCATATCACAAGCAGCTCATTGTGAGTCATTTTTTAATTTTAGGAAACTGACCAAAATTCTTTCAACTACATTTATTTTAGAGTCTTTTAAGATGTATACTGTATAAAAAGTAATAAACAGAAATCTCAACTAAAGTAGAGTAAAGAGGCCCAAAAGAAGAGCCTTAAATCCTACACCAAGAGTAAAATCCAACAGGAAGGTACAGGATTTCTTCTTCTTACCTAGCAAGAGGTCAGCCAATGAAAGACTGACAACTCAGCCAATGAAAAGCCACTATATTTCCAACACTCAGTTCTTCTAGTGGACCCTTTTTACTATAGCCATCCCAATTTCCTTTACCTTTCGTTAAAGGAGTTCTCTCCTTGTTGCATAAGACTTACACAAGGCTTGCCATGGTTGCAGACCCCAAACTGCAATTCTTTGCCAATCTCAAATAAGACCATATTTGCTGGAGAAATAACTGGCAATCTATTTGTTTAAGATCAACAACTGTGGCAGTCAAATAACTAAATCTAACTTTCATCAATAATAGTAATCATAGAGTAAATAAAATATAAATGTCACTTCCTCAAAGAAAATTTCTTGACCGGTCAATCTAAATCAGATATGTTTATTTTACATCTTGCAGCAACCTAAAATTTCCATTATAGTAATCACATTTTTGAAATGTATGTGTGTGTGTTGAAGCTATTTGCCTTTAGAGTTCCATGACAATGGATAAGGTAAATACTAATATTATTCACATTTTATGAATGACAAAGAGGTTGATCAATACATTAAATTTGTTTAGAGCACACAGTTCATAAGTGGCAGAGGCAGAATTCAAACCCTGATCTCACTAATAGAAGCAGAACAGCTTTCAACTACTTTGAAATTGAAAAAAAAAAAAAAAGAAAAGTGTTGTTCACTCAGTTGTGTCCGACTCTTTGGACTGTAGCCTGCCAGGCTCCTCTGTCATGGAATTTCTAGGCAAGAATACTGCAGCAGGTAGCCATTCTCTTCTCCAGGAGATGTTCTCTAACCGGGGATTGAACCCAGGTCTCTTGCATTTTTGTGGATTTTGTTACTATCTGTGCCACCAGGGAAGCCCTTGAAACACTTTACTGCTTCTTATTTCATGCAAACTTTCTTTACATTCAACCAGCAACTGCGCATAAAGTTGAACCATGAAGTAGCACATTTATTTTCCTGTTGTCAACTACAGATTGGCACTTGCCAAGAGCATCTGCCAACAACTGAAGCACAACAGCAAGAGCATTTGCCATCTGCTGCTGTGGAGATTGAACCCTGTGCTATCGCAACTGCCAACCTTCAGGACACCCTGAGGGGAATTCAGGGCAAAGAGTTAGGTACTCTGTGCTCCAGGGGAGCTACTGGAACAGGTCTTTAGGTAGTTATTTCCGGGAACTGATTTCATCATTCCAATCTTTGCATCACTTCATATCTAGAAAATCACTGAATCCCTTCATATCTAGAAAATCACTGAATCCCTTCATGGTAGCATCAGCTCCTCGTGACTAGCACAAAACCTTTCGTAAGGTAAACACTTGATTGCATTGAACTCCCCCTTCACCAAAAACTTATATATTGACATTCCCCCACTACTTCTTTACTGGAGCTTCAGTGGCACAACTGGTTAGTGCATGGTACTTATAAAACAGTATGCTTATGAACAATGAAGATTTTGTGAGCTTAAGCCTCATCTAGAGCAACTTTGTACTTCCCTGGTAGCTCAGCTGGTAAAGAATCTGCCTGCAATGCAGGAGACCCTGGTTCAATTCCTGGGTCAGGAAGATCCACTGGAGAAGGGAATAGCTACCCACTCCAGTATTCTGGCCTGGAGAATTCCATGGACTGTGTGGTCACAAAGAGTTGGACATGACTGAGCAACTTTCACTTTCACTACCTCTTTGGGGCAGTCTCTCAGAGCTATATGAGGTGCTGTTTCCTGGGCTGCAGTCATCATTTGGCCCCAAATAAAACTTAACTTGCAACTCACATTGTGCATCTTTTTAGTTGACACTGTTTTTCTGTGCTTTCATATGTGTTCAGTTCAGTTCAGTTCAGTCACTCAGTCACATTTGATTCTTTATGACCCCATGAATCACAGCACGCCAGGCCTCCCTGTCCATCACCAACTCCCAGAGTTCACTCAAACTCATGTCCCTCGAGTTGGTGATGACAACCAGGCATCTCATCCTCTGTCATCCCCTTCTCCTCCTGCTCCCAATCCCTCCCATCATCAGAGTCTTTTCCAATGAGTCAACTCTTCTCATGAGGTGGCCAAAGTATTGGAGTTTCAGCTTTAGCATCAGTCTTCCAAAGAAATCCCAGGGCTGATCTCCTTCAGAATGGACTGGTTGGATCTCCTTGCAGTCCAAGGGACCCTCAAGAGTCTTCTCCAACACCACAGTTCAAAAGCATCAATTCTTGGGTGCTCAGCTTTCTTCACAGTCCAACTCTCACGTCCATATATGACCACTGGAAAAACCATAGCCTTGACTAGACGGACCTTTGTTGGCAAAGGAATGTTTCTGCTTTTCAATATGCTATCTAGGTTGGTCATAACCTTTCTTCCAAGGAGTAAGCGTCTTTTAATTTCATGGCTGCAGTCACCATCTGCAGTGATTTTAGAGCCCCAAAAATAAAGTCTGACACTGTTTCCACTATTTCCCCATCTATTTCCCATGAAGTAATGGGACCAGATGCCATGATCTTCGTTTTCTGAATGTTGAGCTTTAAGCCAACTTTTTCACTCTCCACTTTCACTTTCATCAAGAGGCTTTTTAGTTCCTCTTCACTTTCTGCCATAAGGGTGCTGTCATCTGCATCAGTTCAGTTCAGTTGCTCAGTCGTGTCCAACTCTTTGCGACCCCATGAATCGCAGCACGCCAGGCCTCCCTGTCCATCACCAACTCCCGGAGTTCACTCAGACTCATGTCCATCGAGTCAGTGATGCCATTCAGCCATCTCATCCTCGGTCGTCCCCTTCTCCTCCTTCCCCCAATCCCTCCCAGCATCAAAGTCTTTTTCAATGAGTCAACTCTTTGCATGAGGTGGCTGAAGTACTCGAGTTTCAGCTTTAGCATCATTCCTTCCAAAGAAATCCCAGGGCTGATCTCCTTCAGAATGGACTGGTTGGATCTCCTGCATATTTGAGGTTATTGATATTTCTCCCCACAATCTTGATTCCAGCTTGTGCTTCTTCCAACCCAGCGTTTCTCATGATGTACTCTGCATATAAGTCAAATAAGCAGGGTGACCATATACAGCATTGATGTACTCTTTTTCCTATTTGGAACCAGTCTGTTGTTCCATGTCCAGTTCATATGTGTAGTGATGGCTATATAGATTAAAGCATAATTATGTTAAATTAGAAAAAAATTGATTAATAAATAAATGTGATGTAAGAAATGTTTAAAAACAAAAAAGTAAAGCATAAGTTTTAAGGTTTAGCAATAGTATTACAAGATATAACTTGAATATACTCAAATCTGCTCCTTTTCAACGAAGCAAGTATAATAGTCCAACAGTTTGGTTATCCTTCCTAACAAATGTCATAAAAAAGGAAAGATTTATCAAAGATTCAACTATTTTAGACACCAAAAGTTCTATTTGATACTTACTCTCCTCATTATTTTAAATGTAAAGGAATACAATCAACATAACAGTAATTTTAGAGATGGCAAAGTAAATTATATCAAAAATTGCAGGTAATTTCCTCAGTGATAGCAGACATGCTAATTTCTATAGAGTTTTTTTAAATCTACTTTTTAAAAGTTTTTTTTCTTTTTTAAAAAAAAATCTGAATAAGGTTTTTTCTCCTCCAAATATAGTGCTGAAACTTAAATTTTATTAATTTTTAGAAAATGTTCCCAGCCAATCTAATTACTATATAACTCATATTAGATAATTTGTGAATGATATCTTTAAATTTTTTCTTTACTTTAAAATTAAAGTATATATTAATTAAAGTATATATTAATCAGAACACTTCACTGTTTACTGTTCAGTGAATGCAAGTTCAGGCGGCCTGATGCACAGTGAGGCTGAACAAACTGAAACATCAGAGTTTGGAACAAAAAAGTTTTATTGCAGGGTAAAGCAAGGAGAATAGGAGGTCTGTGCTGACAAAACCAAACTCCCCAGTGCTTTTGGGGAGAAGTTTATATAGGCAAAATTTGGGGTAAAGTATGCAGGGTGTGTGTTTTTTTTTCTGGTTGGTTGGTGGTGAGGTAAGGCACAGTGTACCAGGACCCTCAATTATTGGCCTCCTGGTTTAAGTGAGTCTGGGTTTTCAGCATATAGTTATCATCTTCCACCTGGTTGGAGGGCCTTAGTTTCTGCAGAACTCAAAGATATCCTATAAGAAGAAATGAAGATTCTGCTTTCATCCCTGCTATATCTTGTTTTTTCATTGCTGCTCCTTTGGTTTTGCATTCCCTTATTTTCCCAATTAGCAACTGTTTGAGCTGGCCCTTTGGTACTCAGGGAAGGTCTGGGGGCTGAAGTCTTTTTCCTAAAAATAAGCATTGGAGGGGGCACATGTAACTAAAAAGAGCCATATGCTATAACTAAAGATCCTCAGTGCTGCAACTGAATCCTGGCACAGCCAAGTTTAAAAAAGAAGAGAAAAGAAAGAAACAAGCAGCATAGAAAGAATTTTAATACAAAAGATGGAATTTTGGTGGGTGTTGGGATCATTTGGTATCCTCTCAGTGTTGGTGGTTAAAAGAATCTATGTCTGTGTAGAGGTTAATGTAACTGTGCACCCAAAATTGTGAATTTTGCTGTATATAAATTTTGAAAAGAAAAACTAAATGAATAGAAACAAACAAATCATTATCAATCTACAATAGGTATGTGTCTGTGCACAGTCATGTCCAATTCTTTGCAACCCCATGGAATCTTTGTAGCCCGCCAGGCTCCTCAGTCCATGGAATTTCCCAGGCAAGAATATTGGAGTGGGTTGCCATTTCCTACTCCAGGGGATCTTCCTGACCCAGGGATAGAACCTTTGTCTCTGTGTCTCCTGCATTGGCGGGTGGATTCTTTACCACTGCACCACCTGTGAAGCCCTACAAAAGATATAGCAAATTAATAATTAACTTAATGTCATTGGGAAGCAATGTTTTTTTTAGCATAAAAGTAATAGATACAAATGTAAAATCATCCAAGTTAAATAAAATCTCAGAAATATTAATTTTGAATAGGAAATGTCATTATGCACTCAATTTTTTTCTAAAAATCTGTACCTTATTGTCTAGAAGCTATGAAACCTAATTAGCAATAAAACATACAGCAGTTAGATTGCAATCTCCACATAGAATTTCATATAAAAACAAACCAGGGTCCCTGAAGAAACAGCTGATTTCAGGTCTATGACTGAAAAGAGATAAAAGAAGTCCATAAAATTTGAACCAGAAAGCAAATAATCTATCAGAAATGTATGGGATTATGTTAGGACACCAGAGTCAACTTGAATGGCCACACTGGCCAAAGATGGGACAACATGAGCATGAAATCCATGGTGCTCAGTGGTTGCTTTATATATGTAAGTTCATGAGTCATTATGTTACTCAAAAAATAAAAATTAAGACATAAAGAGGGAATTACTGATCAATTTGGCTATTGTACAACAGCTTATTCTGAAAGTTAGAGTATTTGTGGAAAGACAAACTTCATTCCTTCTTTTTCTATATGAATTTCCTCCCAGGGTAACCAAATCTATGATATAATGTGATGAAGTGAAGTTTTTCCTTGGAGAAGAACTCCAGTTAACAAATGCCAAGAACTATAAAGGGTCTGAGATTTTACTCTATTTTCAGGCTTAGAATTTAGCTTGCCACAGTTTTGTGGATGCTGGCAGAAGACATGAAACTTCTGAGTAATAGCAAAAGGACAGTTCATTACTCATATCAATAGTATTATAGTAGCCATTTTCTTCCACTGATTCCCCAAGCTTCAGCTCTCACAGAGTTGTGTGATGAAGTCAGATAATGTCAGCTATTTAGTGAATTGTGTTAAGGGAAAGGAACACTAAGCTCTAGAAACAATGATCTTTTATAATGGATTTCAAACAAACTTCTTCAATTTTGCTCCCGAGGAACTCTTTTTCTTTGTTAACCTGGTGCTGCTTCTAAGTCGCTTCAGTCGTGTCCGACTCTGTGCGACCCCATAGACGGCAGCCCACCAGACTCCCCCGTCCCTGGGATTCTCCAGGCAAGAACACTGGAGTGGGTTGCCATTTCCTTCTCCAATGCATGGAAGTGAAAAGTGAAAGTGAAGTCGCTCAGTCGTGCCCAACTCATCGACGCCATGGACTGCAGCCTACCAGGCTCCTCCGCCCATGGGATTTCCCAGGCAAGAGTACTGGAGTGGGGTTGCCATTGCCTTCTCCATCTTTGTTAACCTGGACAGTAACAAATCTGGCTTCTGCTCAAGGGTGACTTGCCATCTCTGTCTCCTAAACTTGTTCATTAAACATATATCCTTAGGGATATTCTAGAGCAAAAGTCATCAGTGTCACTACTCTCAATATGTGGAGCAAAGAAATAGACCCATGGAGTACTGACTCCCAAAAATCAACACAGAAGAAAAATGAAATTAGGAAATCACCATTTTGCAACTTCTAATAAAATAATGTATCTTATCAGTGATTATCAGTGGATATTGAAAATGATTAAGGCGATGGTTGATGAGAAACTTATAATTAATGGATTAGGCTGACAAACCTAAGTTCATTGACCAAACTTCAAATCGCTGAATGTGAAATATGCAGACATCATTTACCTACTGGTGTGATGCAATTGGAAATATGAAGCAACACCTCTATTGGATTCTTGCAAAAATGATTGAACCAGAATATTAGTAATCTTCTAATTGCTAATACTAATAAAATTCTAACTAGTTCATAGGAGGAAATAAGGGGACAAAACATGTTTATATATTTAAAAAACATATATATGTTTAAAAAACATGATGATCTAATTACCAGAAAGTGGAAAATTCTGTCCTAGTTTCATTAATGTATAGACATCATTTTAAAAAGTCTTGTGGAAGGAAAATTTTTTGTAATTAAGAGATATAGTAACTAAATGTAATATGTATATAATATTACAGGATGTTCTAATTTTTTGAACAACAGAAAAGTAAGATGGTTTTGAGAATTACAGTAATTTGATTATAATCTAGGTATTAAATACAAAAGAATTATAAATAATTATATTAGATCTGCCATGGCTTTAAAGGTCTTTATATTTTTAAGATATCCTGATATACAGATAATAATATTCTTGGGATTTATTTTAAAATATTTCAACAGAGAAATAAGGTAAGAGAGGGAGGAAGGAAGGAAGGAATGGAACAAGGAAGGAAGGGAGTGAAGGAAGAAAGAAGGGAGGGTGGGAGAAAAGGAAAGAAGGAAAACATTTTCTGTAAAAGCTAGCAAACATTTCTGAAACAAGAGCCTACCTGCTATTATTTGCCTTGAAAATGTTTTTGGAAGGAAAATTTTCCCTTCTATGACTTGAAATCTACCTTTTTTTTTTTTTTTTTTAAATAAGGTATAAGAGGATTTGTACACAGTGTCACAGTCTGGAGGAAAAAAAGAACAAAACCCTAAAAGTATAGCATAAGTACTGATATTACAGCCAAACTCTATACAGTTTACAGTTTTTCCAGCTATCAGACTGCTAAAGACAAATGTGAAAGGCACAGAAGTGGAAAGCAGCCCAGACTTACTGATATTAAGCAAAAAGACAACACTGTTGTATGGGGATTAAATCAGGAAAAAGAAAAATGCATGACAACCATTTTGTAAGAAGTGAAAACATGTTTAGAATCCATTAAATCCACTTTCCTAAGGAAAGTGTACAGGTTTCAAGGACAGAGCTCTGCTTTGATAATGCATGATTGTTAAATTCCCAGGGTCTGTATAAATTTTGTAAACCCCTCTGTTTTACAAATTAAAAGTTGATTTATTTTTTTGCAACAATAATGTATGTCAAACTAATAAGAAAATTATGGAGAAGGTGACATCAGGGTGTGGATATTTCCACATATTAGCAGCAAGGTTAACCAGTCATTTAGAAATTTAAGAAGAGTTAATAACTATGCAGGGTTCACAGAGAAGTCCTTTTTTGTGGTTCTGGGGAGTCAGCACAGAATCTGCAGAAGCTTAGAGAATTGTGTTGTGTGCTTTGTTTCCTTGGCATTTCCCACTGAAGCCCCTGTGATGGAGCATTTTTCCCTTTCTGAGCTGGTGATGCCTCCTGTCTTTATGAGGCATGCGTGGGTGCGTGCAAAGTCGCTTCAGACATGTCTGACTCTTTGTGACCCTATGGACCACGAGGTTCCTCTGTCCATGGGATTCTCTAGGTGTGAATACTGGAGCAGGTTGCCATGCCCTCCTCTAAGGGATCTTCCCAGCCCAGGGATTGAACCCATGTCTTTTATGTCTCCTGCATTGGCAGGCTTCTTCTTTACCACTAGCACCACTTGGAAAGCCCCCTTGATGAGGCAAACACACTCAACTGATTTATGGCAACTTGCTTCTTTCTTCCCAAAAGAGAGAACTGGACCAAATGCTATTCTGATTCTGGCCAGAAGAGTTTTTAAGCCCGAAGAGAGTAGTGCAAATCGTTGCTTCTATTTGCCAACAGGATTGTTCTTTGGTTACTCCAAATATATGGATTGCTTCTATTCAGTGGAGCAGCCTTTGCCATATTTAGGTGGTCTTTCTCCATGAGTCCTAATGTTTATAAGTAGCTTTATTAAGGTGTATTTCTCTTGTGTATGAATTTTAGCTTGAGAGCACTTCAGTTGATTGAAGTGCCCCATCCATCACAGAAGATTTTACTTTTCTCAGTAAGTTCTTATTGGCTGCTTCTTCAGCATATGCTTTGTAGGCTTTTAGAGTGCTCCACACTTAAATTATATATCACTTTGGTATTTAAATCAATGAATTTAAATTACTGTATAATGATTACTTTCAATATGCCTTCACTTAAGGAAGATGATATAATTAAACATGTTTGTTTGATCAGGTCTTGCAAATGAACCTATACATTTACATTAGGTCTCTATGAGATGAGTTAATTCCCTTCAGTTTTTTATACCATTTGGAAAATGTTGTCAGTTCTACAGTTCAGTCACAGTCTTTCCTCCCTCCCTTTCTCCTTTCCTCAATCTTCTCCCTCTTTTTACCTCTTTTCTTACCTCTTTCTCCCTGGCCCCATATCTACCTGTTTTTTCCTTCCCCTATTTCATGCTTATAGTGTACTCAATCGGAGGAGACACTGGCGACCCACTGCAGTACTCTTGCCTGGAAAATCCCATGGATGGAGGAGCCTGGTAGGCTGCAGTCCATGGCGTTGATAAGAGTTGGGCATGACTGAGCGACTTCAGTTTCACTTTTCACTTTCATGCATTGGAGAAGGAAATGGCAACCCACTCCAGTGTTCTTGCCTGGAGAATCTCAGGCATGGGGGAGCCTGGTGGGCTGCCATCTATGGGGTCGCACAGGGTCGGACACAACTGAAGTGACTTAGCAGCAGCAGCAGCAGCAGCAGCAGTGTACCCAATACTACTCTAAATACTCGAAATAAAGTATTGGATAACTTAGAAGCTGATCTGACTTGTATTTCCAAACAGATACCAATTAAACTTGCTTTCTTCCTGTGCCCAGGGAACTTGCAGTATTGGCCAGGGAGGTTTAGTGTAAGTTGAAGAAGAAAATTATTTCAAAGAAAACCAGTATGTCCTAAGCTATCAAGAAGTTGAAATGAATGAGAATTATAGACAACTAACCTAGGAGATTTCATATATGGTATTTATCGTCACAAGTTCAGTAGGGGACATTTTACACATCTTCTGTGCTTTCATATTCTCATTTTTCATTGTACTTTCCTGAATATATGACATATAGTTATAAAAACTGCTTCATGTCTACCGTTTTATCAGCTGTATAATATCTTTGTTTGTTTCTAATTTGTTGATTTTTCTCCTTATCATGGGCTATATATCCTTGCTTCTTTTACTGCCTAGCAATTTTTTATTGGATGCTAGAGATTATGATTTTACCCTTTTGAGAGATGATTAATTATGTATTCCTCTAATTTTGAGCTGGGATACAATTAACTTTGTTAGAAGCAGCTTAACCCCTTAAAGGCTTACTTTTGAGATTTGTTATGTGGGACCAGAGCACTTTTAAGTCTAGGGTCAATTTAGCTCCATTGTTGAGACAAAATATTCACCTTCTGAATACTCTACCTGATGGCCTATATATTATAAGTTTTTCCACTCTGTGTGATAGTATCCTAGCTATTCTCAGCTCCTTGTGAGCTCTGAAGATTGTGTCACCTGTTTGGTGGTTCTTTCCCAGGCTGCACTGACCTGTACTCAACTGAAAACTCAAAGGGAAACTTCTGAAAGTCTCCAGAGCTTGAGATCTTTCCAGGTAGCTGTCTCTGTTCGTAGCACTTTTCTTTTTATGTGGTTCTTTCCTCTCTATCAAGAAATCTCTTTGGATTTTATTCTACAAATTCTTGCCAACTTATCCTCCTGCATTCTCACTGTATCTCAATTTAGGAAGTCGGTTGGCCTCTGCCTAGGTTCCCCCTTGTTCTGTGTGGCCTGGAAAAGTTGGGGCAATAATTTCATCTGGTTTGTTTCCCTTATCTCAGACATCAATGCCTTGTGCTGAAAGCATTGCCATTTACATTGTGTCCAACTGTTGTAGTTGTTTAAGAAGGTATATTTAATCCTGTTACTCCATATTGACCAGAAGCCTCATAGCAAGTAGTTATAGCTAAGTTTACTTAAAAAGTCACATATTTAGTACAGGTAGAAGGAAATCGCAACCCGCTCCAGGAGTCTTGCCTAGAGAATCCCATGGACAGAGGATCCTGGCAGGCTACAGTCCATGGGGTCTCAAGAGTCGGACATGACTTAATGACTAAATCACTACCACCAGAGGCAAAAGGCAAACCCTAATCTCTTATACAGAAGTTCATATCTATTTTTCTCTTGTGTTTGACCACATTCTAGATCTTACAAAGTAACCTTTCTAACAGGTGATTTCTAACAGATCAGAAGTAAGTGGTGGGAACTGTAGGTGGTAAATGTAAACATTTTTTCCACAAGGTTGAACGTGAGGGAAGAAAAAGAAAACAACCTGAAAGAGAGAAATTGAAGCCTCAAGAGAGTGTGTCAAGACTGAAAGAAACTTGTTTTTGATATATAGTTGCTCTCAATCTGATGGCTCCCTAGTAATAAAGAGAGATCAACAGTACACCACCAACCCAGGGCTTAAAAGAAAAAAGGGGTAGAAAGAATCTTATTAAAAGTGTATCAGAAAATGCTTGCTGGAAGAGGCAAGGCTTAAGCAAATCCCTGAAATGCTCATCAAGGACACAGAAAAATAAAAGGCACTAGGGACTTCACTTTAGTGGGAGAAGGATGAAGGCAAGGGACCTGAAACTGTATAAGCTGTGTTTGCAGGACAGTGAGAGGAAGGTAGTGAATGAAGGTAGAGCAGAGAATTTTGTTCACACTCTCATTTCCTAGATTTCACTCCAAGAAACGTATCCATAGGATGAGCAGTCTGTGGCAAAGGATGACAAATTAGGACAGCCATTGGCTTGTCTAATCCTCTCCTCATACATGCATTGTCAGCTATCATCCAATATAATTTACACCCTGATAATTTACACCCCTATAATTTACAGCCAAGTGTAGGGGAACTTGGAAGGTGTTGGTGGGAATCATTAGGACTATAAGGTGAACAATATGTACTTGATAATTTTGTCTATGAATAAATGAACTCAGTTCTCCTCATCACAGGTATATGAAGAACATTTCCCTTTTGTCTCTGTTCCAAATTATTCTCAAGAGAAACACCTCATCTTGCCATCCTTTTCCAGATTTATTTCAGCTATCACTCCTCCAGAAACAAATCTTCACCTTCTGTGGGGGGAAAGAAAAATGGAGCTCTGAACTATAAGTAGAGATGAAGATATAATCAGTTTCACTTTTGGACTTCTATCTAATGTTTCGCTACAACAACTTTTCCTTAACACACACTTACATCCCACCAGATAATCATAATATAATTGATGTTTGACAATGCATATGGATCAAAGAACAAGTTTGCTTGTTCTAGGCTACAGTACCTAAACAAAAGAAGAAAATGGAAAAAATTTGAACTGGAAGGATTATATATATATATATATATATATATTAAACATAGGGCTAACTGACTATTTTGGAGGGAGAGTATTTCAAGTACCCTAGAGTCTTGAGAAATTAATCTAGTTTTAGGAAGTAATTTCTATTGCTGTAAGGAAATTAATTACCTGTCTTTAGACTCTGGAACCCATTCCTTTTGTGATGGGGCCATACTTTTTGCAAAGCAATCAGCAGGGTCATAACTAAGGGTGAGGAGGGAAGGGAGAGGCAAGGCAGACCACCTGGGGAGGAGAGGAGGTGTTAATGAATGGTGTGATCACAGAATTCTCAGAGTATTGTGCAGAGAAACAAAGCCAGAAACAGAACAGTCTCAACCTAGGGAATTGAGTGCTGGGTTTGACTGAGGATATAGTGAGTGTCTATTTCCTGTAAAGATAGGTAAGTGGATCTAATTCTCTGCAGAGGTTTTTTTTGTTTTGTTTTGTTTCTTTTTTTTCCCCCGAGTTAGAAAAACATGCTAGAGCCAAAGATAAATTAGTTGGTACAAAGTTCACAAACTTGAATACAGGTACTAATCATTCATATAACACCCAGGTTATTTTCTAAAGCTGAGTGCATATGACTTTGTGTGTGTGTGTGTACACTAAATTGCTGTAGTTGTGTCCAACTCTTTGTGACCCCATGGACTATAGCCTGCTGGGCTCCTCTAGCCATGAAATACTCCAGGCAAGAATAGTGGAGTGGGTTGCATGCACCCTTCCAAGGGATCTTCCCAGCACAGGGATGGAACCCACTTCTCCTGGGGCTCCTGCATGCAGACAGATTCTTTGCTGCTGAGCCACCAGGGAAGCCTGTAAATGACTTTAAAGAGACTCCGAATAATTAGCATGCCTATGGTATCCCATACCAATTCCAGTGTCCAGCCCTGCCTTTCTCTTTCTCTCTCTCTTTTTGGCCGTGCCACATAGCTTGCAGGATCTTAGTTCCTTGACCAGGAATCATACCCAGGCCTGTGGTAGTGAAAGCCCTGAGTCTTAATCACTTGACGGTCAGGGAATTCCCCATGCCTTTCTCGTATAATTATAGTGATGAAAAGAGGTCTTTGTGGGGATAGGTACAATCTAGCTTTGACTAACAGCACCTGACTCTCAAGACAAAAGGTACTCCAATCTGGCAAGAGAAATTATACCCAGTTCCATTCACCCAGAGTATTTAACCCTCAACTCTGCCCAGAATCTTGTTGAATATAATATATTAGGTGTCCCATTAGAAGATATGGTCTAACTGAAGATTGGACATGCGTATGAGAAAGAATTGTGTACATAAAGAAAGAAGTGAGCAGTAGCCAGATATTCTATGTATTTTTCATTTATGGCATGAAATATGACATGACTTATAAAGGAGTGCCAGAAATATATATCAGATGCTGCGTAAAGAATAAACTGTGCAATGAATTTTATTTTGTGAGAGCACACCTACAATTTTAATTTCTTTGAAATTATCAGAGAGAAAAAGTACATAGTAAAACAAAGGCCAGTTCCATCCAAGTAAAGTAGCTCCAGTCAGTCATATATTTTGATGTATGCCTCCTTTCCTTTAAGCTTCAATCTCATGTATGTTTTACCTTCTAATATTTAGCACATGATGAAGTTTAACATACCTAAAGTACATTTTCAGAGATAGTTAGATGGAGATGGGGTTAAATCATATAAAGTAGAAACATGCAAAAACATTAGTAGTCATTTTTAGAAAGTTCTACTTAGTATAAATACTTTGATTATATTGATTCAGAAGCTTAATCAGGACAACAATGTGGAAGATAAAATGGGCATATTTTCTATTCTTTGACTTGTAGGAAGTTTTGGAAGCAACGTTTTTTGTAGTGAAATTGTTGAAAACTGCTATTTTTCTTTTACTATATAAGAAACACAGTTGAGTAGATTTACATAAAAGTATAGCTGTTAAACTGACACTGAAAGAAAATGTTTTTAAAAATGTTGAGGTTTTAGATGGACTTCTCTAAAGATTAAAATGTGGGAAAAGAAGATCAGGAAGGTACTCTTTAGCAGGATTGTAAGGAATACATAATTAAAAATCATGTGGAATCTAGAAAAATAGTACAATAAACCTATTTAAAAAGCAGAAGTAGAGATACAGATATAGAGAACAAGCATATGGACATGAAGGAGCAAAGGGAGGTGGGATAAACTGGGAGATCGAGATTGACATATACACACTATCATGTACAAAAGAGATAACTAATGAGAACCTACTGTATAGCGCAGGGGAAAAAAAGGTACAATCTGTTTGAAGTCATATATTAAGTTAACTTTAAAAATGCATTTCAATATATGTTAGGTGCAGACAATTACTGACTTCACTTTCACGTTTCACTTTCATGCATTGGAGGAGGAAATGGCAACCCACTCCGGTGTTCTTGCCTGGAGAATCCCAGGGACGGGGGAGCCTGGTGGGTAGCCTATGGGGCAGCACAGAGTCGGACACGACTGAAGTGACTTAGCAGCAGCAGCAGCAGCGGACAATTACTATTTGATTCCAGTTATATGAGATTCCTAAAACAGACAAATTCATACAGTGAGAAAGAACAATGGAAAATGCCAGGGGGTGAACTGTGGGGAAATGGAGTTAGTGTTTAATGGGGACAGAGTTTCTGTTTAGGAAGGTGAAAAATTCGAGATGGATGCTGGTGATAGTTGGACAACAATGCGAATACACTTTGTGTCATTGAACTGTGCATTTAAATATGGTTCAAATAGTATGTTTTATATTATATGGCTTTTAGCAGAATTAAAAAAAAATTAAAAGATAGCTTAACACCTACTAAAAAAAATCAATGTATAAGAGATGAGTCAAATGATCAAACTCTTGAGGAGGCAACTTTCTTCCTTGGTAGCCTGAGAAATCCCTTATCTGCCATTTTTTTCCAAAGTTTTAACAAAAAGTGAAATCACCCATGTAAGGGAAAAAAGCCTCAGGAACAAAATAGAGCTAACTACCTGACTCAGTAACTACTTTAGCTTAAACTTTGTTCAGTCGTCTTTGTTTGCAAATAACCTGAAATCTGGGAGTGTTCAAAAAGGCAAGAAGTGGAAACTGATAGCCTTAATTTCTCAGCCAAACACTTGGCAGAGAATCACTTCTACCATATTTTTCAAAGCAGTTGAATCTGCTGAGGCTTATTGGTAGGGGACCATTTACCATATCTCTTCACGAGAAGAGTGGACCTTCTGTAGTTTTTCACAATGCGTGGAGGACCAACTGGAATCTCTAAGAGCATCAGAAGAAATACCTTAGTGAACACATGATGCTCTGAATACCAGAAAGTATTTCTCAGGACCAAAAATGGGGAACATTCTTTATTATTTATAGGTTCAAAGGAAGATTGCAGGACTGTGTTCAAGAACTAGGCCACATTCAGAATAGACATGGAATATTGCCCATGTTCAGATTCTGGAAAAGCTTGGGAGCATAATTAGAGTGTTAAGAAGTTTCTCAATGAAATTATAATCACTTCATAATTAATTTGTGCTACCACTGAAGATCTACTTGATCAAGAATCTGATTAATTTGGTCAGTCCATGTAGCTCTTTTCTGTACACATACGTTTTAGAAATTTATACTCATAAATAATCTTATTAGATATAAGATGTAATAAGGGAAAGAGAACAATAATACTTCCCAAGACATCCAAATCCAATATGATGGTAATAAGAGAAGAAAAGGAAAATAAATATAAATACCTTAATATCTATCTGCTTTGCAATTAAGCCACATTACTAAATATCTGTTATTCACCAGAACTTTAGTTTGCTTAGTCATACAAATAGAAAATCTTGGATTATGCATACAAGAAACTTTTCTACAGTTGGAGATGATGTAAGCATTGAATTTAATGATTACTATACAAGTGAAACAAAGGTAGTGGGTATAATGTACAAATATGTAACTGAAAATTCTGAGGTTAGGGTTTAAGACTTAAGACAAGCAACAATACAAAGCCATGACTGTGGGTGGAGAAAGTTTTGATCAGTTCAATTCAGTTCAATCACTCAGTCATGTACAACTCTTTGAGACCCCTTGGACTGCGGTACTCCAGGCATTCCTGTCCATCACCACCTCCCACAGCTTACTCAAACTCATGTCCATGGAGTCAGTGATGTCATCCAACTATCTCATCCTCTGTCACTTCTTCTCCTGCCTCAATCTTTCCCAGCATCAGGGCATTTTCCACTGAGTCAGTTCTTCGCATCAGGTGGCCAAAGTATTGAAGTTTCAGATTCAGCATCAGTCCTTCCAATGAATATTCAGGACTGATTTCTGAATATTTAGGGTTGAATAGTTCGATCTCCTTGCAGTCCAAGGGACTCTTGAGAGTCTTGTCCAACACCACAATTCAAAAGCAGCAATTCTTTGGTGCTCAGCTTTCTTTATAGTCCAACTCTCACATCCATTCATGATTAATGGAAAAACCATAGCTTTGACTAGACAATCCTTTGTTGGCAAAGCTGCTGCTGCTGCTGCTTCTGCTGCTGCTAAGTCGCTTCAGTCATGTCTGACTCTGTGCGACCCCATAGACAGCAGCTCACCAGGCTCCACCGTCCCTGGGATTCTCCAGGCAAGAACACTGAAGTGGGTTGCCATTCCCTTCTCCAATGCATGAAAGTGAAAAGTGAAAGTGAAGTTGCTCAGTCATGTCTGACCCTCAGCGACCCCATGGACTGCAGCCTTCCAGGCTCCTCCATCCATGGGATTTTCCAGGCAAGAGTACTGGAGTGGGGTGCCATTGCCTTCTCCATTGGCAAAGCTATGTCTCTGTTTTTTAATAGGCTGTCTAGGTTGGCCATCGCTTTTCTTCCAAGGAGCAAGCATCTTTTAATTTAATTGCAGTCATCATCTGCAGTGAATTTGGAACCCCCCAAAATGAAGTCTCTCACTGTTTCCATTGTCTCCCTATCTATTTGCATGAAATGATGGGACCAGATTCCATGATCTTAGTTTTTTGAATGTTGAGTTTTAAGCCAACTTTTTCACTCTCTTCTTTCACTTTCATCAAGAGGCTCTTCAGTTCCTCTTCACTTTCTGCCATAAGGGTGGTATCATCTGTGTGTTTGAGGTTATTGATATTTCTCCTGGCAATCTTGATTCCTGCTTGTGGTTCATCCAGCTCAGTGTTTCTCATGATGTACTCTGCATATAAGTTAAATAAGCAGGGTGACAATATATAGCCTTGACATGCTCTTTTCCCGATTTGTGAACCAGTCTGTTGTTCCATGTCCAGTTCTAACTTTTGCTTCTAGACCTGCACACAGATATCTCAGGTGGCAGGTAAGATGGTCTGGTATTCCCATCTTTTTAAGAATTTTCCATAATTTGCTGTGATCTACACTGTCAAAGGCTTTGGCATAATCGATAAAGCAGAAGTAGATGTTTTTCTGGAATTCTCTTGCTTTTTCTATGATCCAATGGATGTTGGCAATTTGATCTCTGGTTCCTCTGACTTTTCAAAATCCAGCTTGAACATCTAGAAGTTCATAGTTCATGTACTTTTTAAGCCTGGCTTGGAGAATTTTGAGCATTACTTTTTTAGCCTGTGAGATGAGTGCAATTGTGTGGTACTTTGAATATTCTTTGGCATTGCCATTGTTTGGTACTGGCATTGAAACTGACCTTTTCCAGTCCTGTGGCCATCCCTGAGGTTTCCAAATTTGCTGTCTTATCGAGTACAGCACTTTCACGGCATCATCTTTTAGGATTTGAAACAGCTCCACTGGAATTCCATCACCTTCACTAGCTTTATTCATAGTGATGCTTTCTAAGGCCCATGTGACTTCGCATTCCAGGATGTCTGACTCTAGGTGAGTAATCAAATCATCATGGTTATCTGGATCATGAAGGTCTTTTTGTATAGTTCTTCTGTGTATTCTTGCCACCTCTTCTTAATATCTTCTGCCTCTGTTAAGTCCATGCCATTTCTTTACTTTATTGTGCCCATCTTTGCATGAAATGTTCCCTTGGTATCACTAATATTCTTGAAGAAATTTCTAGTTTTCTAGTTCTATTGTTTTCCTCTATTACTTTGCATTGCTCACTGAGGAAGATTTTCTTGTTTCTCCTTGCTATTTTTTGAAACTCTGCATTCAAATAGGTATTTCTTTCCTTTCCTCCTTTGCCTTTTGTTTCTCTTCTTTCCTTAGCTATTTGTAAGGCCTTCTGAGACAGCCATTTTGCCTGTTTTCATTTCTTTTTCTTGTGGATGGTCTTGATCACTACCTCCTGCACAGTGTCACGAACCTCTATGCATAGTTCATCAGGCACTCTATCTATCAGATATAATCCCTTGAATCTGTTTGTCACTTCCACTGTATAAATCATAAGGGATTTGATTTAGGGATTTGATACTGGAAATTTCTAGTTTTGATATAATAAAACTATAATAATCAAAATATTACAATACTATTTGATAAAATAGTATTAAAATATGTTTTGATACAATAATATTAAAGTTGCAATATATCACTCAGTATTCTAGTGGAGGACAAATGCCAAAGAATTTTCTTTCAAAGTAACAGGAAAGAAAGCAAACCTAGGCAGTATATAAAAATTAACAAATGAAGTTTTCTTAAAACATTAATAAAAGTTATGACCAAAACCATTCTTCATGTATGTTTTATATCCTCACTTAGAGATGAAATGAAAGATGCTCTTAAAACCTTATTTTGAGAGAGAAGATACAAAGAAATCCAAGCTGGTAAGAAACTGATAGTAGCAAAAAATTCAATGAAATATATAACAGTCACTGACAAGTTTAAGTCATTAAAGAGATATGTGCAATGGGAGTTCAATTTTATTCCTACTGACAGATAAATCCTGTTTTAAAGATAGCTTTTTGTGATCTGAAAAATGAGCAGAGGAAAATTCTGAGTATGCAAAGAGTGGTAGTAAATCATCTGCATATAGAGAAACAATATATCACATGACACTGGTTTAAATATCTCATGAGGAATTGAATTAGGACCAGCAGCAAGAATCGCAACTAAAATCTAAAGCAGAAGGTGAGATAAAAGGAAGGCTAGACAATGCCTGGTTCCTACTGCTATGTAATGACAAAGATGCATCTGGGTTTGGTAATGAGAACCAAGGCTAAGCTTTTTCATATTTCTCTTCTGCCTTATTACTTTTGTTGCATATGGAAAGAAATGCAGATGACACGCAATTGCCTCTACTTTTTGTCCAACTGACATATGAAATTTATGCGCTGTGTGCTCAGTCGCTTCAGTCGTGTCCAACTCTTTGCAGCCTTATAGATTGTAGCCCAGCAGACTTCTCTGTTCATGGGGTTCTCCAAGCAAGAATACTGGAGTGGGTTGCCATGCCCTCCTCCAGGGGATCTTCCCAACTCAGGGACTGAACCTGCATCTCCTGCATTACTGTGCTGCTGGTGGATTCTTTACTGCTGAGCCATCAGAGGAGTCCATAAAATTTATATGCATTGACAAATGTTTGAGTCTCTAACATCATGACAAAGAGGTTATTACTGCTTCATATGTGCATACTTTCTATAGAATTACATGTCTTTAGAAAATATATTTCTCAAAACAACCTATAAACTATGTGTGTTTGTATTTAAATTATTAAACAATTCAATTTTTTTTTACTCACTTTATGTACAGGTTTTAATTCTTACTTTTAGTTCTGTGATTTTTCATATATATACAGATTCATACAATAATCACTGTCAACAGAATAATTCTGCATGCTCTCCATATATAGTAACATGTTTGCCCTACCCTAAACCTGAGAACCAACCTGTTCTCTATCACTAAAGTTTGGTTTTCTATTCAGTATATATAAATAGATTCTCATAGCATGCAACCTTTGAGGTAGTAACTTTTTGAGACTGGATTCTTTCACTCAATATAGTGCCTGTAAGATCCATACAAATTGTTGTATGTATTGGTAATTTGTTGTTTTTATTAATAAATGGTATTCCATCATGTGGTTGTACCATAGTTTGTTTAACCACTTAACCACTGAAGGATTTTTGGATTATTTCTAGTGTTGGCAATTATATATTCAGCTGCTATCAATATACGTATTCAAGGTTTTTTGTGAATATAAATTTTCATACTTCAAGGATAAATACCTTAGGCATAGGGTTGCTAGGTCATAAAGTTAGTATATACTTAGTTTTATTATAAAATGCCAAATTATTTTCCAGAGTAGATGAATTTTAAAACATTATTTCCACATCTGAAACTTAAAAATATAATGTCATGAAGTTTGTGTTTAACTATCAAGCATGTTTTACAGAACTCAAGGGGAAAAATATTGCCTACTCACATTTACCCAGAAATTTATCATATCTGTTGCTCTCCCTTTATTTCTCATGTTTCATGTTTTCCTTTGCCATCATTTCCCTGCTTCCTGAAGAACTTTACAGCTGCTTCTTCAAGTGATATAAGTCATATTTTCAGTATCATTCTTTCTCTTCACCTTCTGAAACTCAGGTCATTGAAATACTATACCTTTTATTATCTCACAGTTTCCTGAGGCTCATCCAGTAAGTTTTTATTTTGATTGTTTTTGTTTTCATGGGCAACTGTCCTGGTTAGAGTCAGGCCACAAGTTCCAATCTCCCTTCTTGATGCCCTGGTTCCTATTGATACCAACTGGATTCTTGAGCTCTTTAACAAATAGAAATTGATAAAAGGCTAGACAAGGAATTCAGGCAAATTTTTATTGGGACTCAAGCTGTAGCATGAGGGAATGAAAACTATTTAACAGATTCCCATGCTTCCTTCCTGAGGTGGTAGCGGGCTGGCTGAATCCTTAAATGGGGTAAAGGTGAGATTGAATCTGTGAGCTGGGCAGGAAGGGTGACTTAGGTGGTCTGCCCACCCCATTGGTGGCACTGTGTGGGGGATCATGTATAGTACCCTGCTTTGCTCTGGGCACTCAGAAGTGGCAGTTGGGCTTTGGCCTTTTATTTTTCATATTTTTCCATGACTGCCCATGCATGTGGTATATTTTAGTCCCTATTTCTTTGTGTTCTGTTGCTCAAGGAAATGTTTATTCAGATGCAGAACTTGAGTAGAGGGTCCCAGGTTCCAGCCTGTCTCATTGCCCTCAAGGAATTCTACACCCTTTATTCTTAGGGGCTAAAGGGCCAAATGTCTCTTCTGAAACTTGTACAAAGACCACCAACTCTAGCCTACTCTGGAATTGTAGAAGTCCCTCACTGACTGTTTCAAGTACCTGTAGGGACCTGAGCTATCCTCTTCTGGAATGGGTTGAAATCTGCAAATCATCGTGAGTCTTATTTGAAACTGTTGAAGCCTAACAGACACAAATTCATCAAAAGGCTAAACAGACAAGTGCCAAAAAGGAGAATAATCATAATAGCTACTAAAGAGCCTAGAAAGGAAAGCAACTAGGTTAACTTTTGGAGGACTTACATAACTATTGATCAGACGGTGGAGGAAGAATCTCCCCTGCCAAAATTGTGTAGCCATTCTGCTTGGGTGTATATTTCCTTAATATTAACTTCTACCTGTCCTGTCACATTGATCCAGTTGCAGCAGGAAATACTAATTGTTATATAAACTCTGCCTTGTTCAGCCAGAAGGTAATCAAGAGATAGACGATTGTCAAGAACTACATTAACGTAAAGAAACAAGAGCAGTCTTAAGTTCCATTAAGGCTTCTCCCTTCTGTTTCATTATATAACCAAGCTGTCTGGTAGGACTTCTCAGTGTTGCTTCATGATTGGTAAAGCATCCTCTATGGCCACACTTGCTCCTGCTAAGATCATTTCCAGTACTCTCTGGATTTGGTGGACCCAGAGTGGTCTTATTTTAGATAAATATCCTTCTTATCCCTGTAGTCTCTATAGTGCATTCTCCTATGAAGATGTTGTATTGTTGTTTACAATTGCTCAGGCATGTCCTATTCTTTTGCAACCCCATGGACTGTAGCCTCCTGATATCTCTGTCCATGGGATTCTCCAGGCAAGGATACTAGAGTGGGTTGCCTTTTCGTTCTCCAGGGTATGTTCCCAACCCAGGTCTCCTGCATTGCAGGCAGAAACATTACCACTGAGCCACCTGGGAAGCCCCTACCAAGTGGACATTATCAATTCATTTATGGGCCATAACTTGGCTGGGAAAATATAGTGCCTGGTCATAAGTCTGTAACATGATGGTTTGGGTGTCTGCAGAGGAAAACAAACCCTTCATGAGCAAAGTCCTGAATGTCTGTCTCGTGGTTGTTAAGAGATTTAGTCCTTGAAGTACATAACAGTTTTTAGTACCCATGCAAATGTGCTATGCTTAGTCACTCAGTCATGTCCGACTGTATGACTCTTTGCAACCCCATGGACTATAGCCTGCCAGGCTAGTCAGTCCATAGCGATTCTCCAGGCAAGAATACTGGAGTGGGTTGCGATGCTCTCCTCCAGGGGATCTTTCTAACCCAGGGATCAAACCCAGGTCTCCTGCATTGCAGGGAGGTTCTTTACCATCTGATTCATCACTAAGGGTATATTGGTACTTTAGATGATACAATGTTATAAAAGTCTTAATAAAATGCATGGGTATGACCTGGTTGGTTTTGTTAGAGGATGGAGGGCAGGTCAGCTGTTTGGTATCCCACAGGTGGGCTGAATTGCATTGACCAGGTTAATGGGATGTTTCCTTCCTAGTGTTCACATTCCGTGTTGTTTAGGGGGATGGAGGCATAGTTTGAAACAGGGCACCAGTGGGTAAGATTGTGAGAACAGAATACCCCTATGCATAGAAGAGGCAGGAAGGATCTCTGGTGTACTTATACCTCTGGGAGTTCACAGGGCTTGTGAAACAAAAGGTGTTTGTACAGTTTAACGTAGCATACCCCACTCTTTCGGTCCATTTGTAAGGGGGAGTCAGGTTAAAGTATTTGAGTAGCCCACTGGAAGGACCAAGTGTGACTAGCAGAGGTCAGGGGGTGGCAACTGTCCCTAGTTGAGATCATTATTCACCATTGGAACCAGCAGATTCAGAAATCCAAGAAGGGGGTCAGTAGCTAGTTGGAGTATTGACGGGATTTTCAGCATTCTTTTAAATGTTCCCTTTTGAACCAGCACTGACAAAGGAGCTGCTTCCCCGGTAGGGGTGGCTCAGCTAATCTGTAAAATGCAAGCAATCTGTAAAATAGCAAAACAGGCAAAAACAGGAATCTAACCTATCACATGTTTTTATTTATCTGTTGATGTCCATCTTTCTAATAGGTCTCCAGTTTTCTACCACCTCACAGGTGTATTGTTCCCCTGTTTTGACCTACAGGGATTTTGGAGATAAAAGCTTTAGTCTGAACAAATGTACCCAACTAGATATCCCTTGCAGTTCAACGGAGGTGAGTGTGGCTAAAATTACTCTATAAGAGCCCTTCTATTTTGGCAACAGTTGGTTGTCAAGAGACCCCGCTTTCCAAGTTTTGAGAAGAACTTTGTCCCTGCAGTTAATTTGTGAAGAAAATGCCCCTTCTTCTGTATTTTTACTGGGAGCTGGCAGCACCTTGCTGGCATAGCCCTCCATTGCCCTCTGAACTTGTCCTAGATTAATAACATATCACAGGGTCTGGCTCTCTTCCTCATCTAAAAGAATGTCAATATAAAGCAAAGGTTTCTCATCAGTCATTTCAATGGACTAAGCCCCAGAATACTGCTGGGGGCTCCATGAGCTCTGAGGATTACCATAGGAAATGCACTGGTTTAAAGTTCATGAGTCTCTTGGCAAAACTTTGCTAAGGTTTTCTGTAATATATGGTCATTTTTCTCTACCTTCCCTGAAGATTAGGGGTGCCAAGAAGTGTGTAGCTTGTAGTCTATCCCTAGGACTGTTGTGAGCCCCTGTGTGATTTTGGCTATTAAAGGAGGCAGGGTGTGTGTGTGTGGGGGGGGCTCTTATGGTCCTGAGGGGACTTTGGAAGTCCAAATATAGAAATTAATTCTTTTAAAAGGGGCTCAGAGACTTCAGTAGACTTTTCAGATCAGGTGAGGAGGACTTTAACCCATGCCATGAAACTATCAACAAACACAAAAACTTATTTATATCTTCTTGTGATTTGTGTGAAATCAGCTGCCATCTTCGCCTAGATCGGTCCCTTGGCATTGAATTAGCTTGAGTAATGAAGGGGGGTCCGGGTTGGGTGGGCCTGCAGGTTATCATGGTCACATAAATCACCAGCAACCATTAGTTGTTTCACTGTCCTTTTGAGCCCCTTCCGTGAAAAAAACCTTTGGCATCAAGTCCTACAGTGCATTCCTCCCATAGTGGGTGGCATCATGCAAGCTCTTAAGGAGTTTTCATTGTTAGGTTCCAAAGACTAGAACCTTGTCATCCATTTTATACTGGCCTGTATTTCCTTTCTTATAGCCTGTTTCTCAGAATTTTCTTGTTTCTCTGGGGAATATTGGGGAAGGCTAGACAGTTCAGGGGGGGAAATCACTAGGGTCATAACTTTCTCAGGCTCTCACAGTTGAGCATCCTGTTTTGCAGTTCAGTCATTGCTCTCAAACCCTTGGCTCACAAAGGATGCCTCCCTCTGTAGGTTCCTAGAGTAAATTATTGCTGCCTGGGTTGGGAACATCAGTGCTTGTAAAAGAGCCAGAATTCAATCTTTATGTTTTCTGAGAGAATTTCTAGTACTTAACATTCTTCTTTTCTTTCCAAATGGCAGAGTGAGCATGTAACACATGGAACGCACATTGGGTCAGTAAAAATATTTAATTTCTTATTCTTTCCAAAGTCAGGATGGCAGGGCCTTGGCATCTATGACTTCATCTAAACTAACTAAGACACACCCCAACTTTTTGGTTCCTATCTCTGTAAAACTGCTCCCATCAGAAACCATTCAACCTTAGGGATTTCAAGAGGTTCATCAAGAAGATCAAACCTGCTGGAATAAGTTTGTTGTATAGTATTTCTTTATACACTGATGCTATAAGGCTCCCATCTCAACAACTGGAAACAGAGATGCTGGGTTTAGGGCATGGCAAAACTTTAATTCCATGTCTGTGGTGTCCATTAGTAGAGCCTGATAGCTTCTTAACTTTCCCCAGTCAACCAATGGCATTATATTACTGTGAGATATAAGCCATGGTTGGAGAGTCTTTATACACATTCCATTAGAAAATATTTAGGACCTTAACAGTATTCTTATCTGAATCTTGCTTTGTCTCACTACTTATCAAAATTATCAATATATTGTAGCAGAATATATTAATATATTCCCTTTTCAAGGCTCATTTCCCTCAGCTTCCTTGTTAATATATTTCCAAAATTATGGAGCCTGTTCCTAAGACCCTGTGGAAGCAACATACAGTATCTTGGGTAGCCTCCAGGTGTCAGGGCCCCTCCATTCAGAGTAAAAAGCTATTGAGAGTCCGGATGTGAGGAATGCAGTGACATGCATCTGGGAGGTCCAAAACAGGGGAGGTCCAAAAGAGAAGAGTACTGAGTGGTCTTTGACACATGGATGAGGAGGGTGTGTGAGTTTGGTGCCATTGGGTGTATGGGGATGACTGCCTTATACACTGCTCTTAAGTCTTGCACAAATTAATATTCCTTGTTAACCTTCAGAACCAGGAGAATTATGGTACTGCAAGGGGATTTGTAGGACCCAAAGAGTCCCTCTTTCAGAAATTGGTGAGCAGCGGTTGGATCCCCCTCAGTGTCTCAGACTTTAAAGGATATTGCCTCTTCCAGGAGTATTTTTCTTAGGGCTTTAATCTTATTTCTCTTGGGGGGAGGCAGTTTTGCCCTTTTTGACACTGAGGTATCCCCAAATACAGGATCCAGCTGTTCTCTAATTGTTTGGGGGATGTCTTGGGGGAATATTTTTATGACAAAAACAGATCAGCTGGTGTTGCCAATAGATGCATTCTCTGCTTAATTCTCTACTTTCTTGGACTTCACCACATCCTAAGAATATGCTAGCTCCTAAATTATTTAGCAAACCTCTTCCAAGAAGGAGGATAGGGCATTCTTCTGGCATAAACAAAAAGGAGTAAGTAATAATAATGGACTCGACTTTTCAGGCATGGGGATATATATATTGCCTTACCTTTGGTGGCCCATAACTCTGATCACAGTACAGTCACAGTTGGAGAGGGAGCCAGCTGGCCAAGTTAGGACAGAGTAGGCAGTCCTAATGTCTATAAGGAATTCAATTCTCCTACCTGTCATGTTGAGGGTGTCCTGAAGTTCCCTTAGAGTGATGAAAATGGATCATGTAAGGTTTGGAGCTGGCAGGCACTCAGGTCCCGTCAGTTGTTAAGGAATCTCTCACTGTAGAGATTGCCAAGGAATTGGGGCCAGTTGAGGTTGACTCTTGTGCATCTCACAGGAGGGTACTCAGAATATTCCCTCTTCTGTTGTCCCTCCTTCCCACAAAAGGAAGGCTGGTTTTAGCCCAGGTGCCTTCTTGGCTCTGTCAGGTTTTCCTGGCCCTCCAGTGTCCCCTTGAGATGGAAGGTTGAATCAGAGCAGCTGAAAGCTGTTTTTTCTTTATTATTCTTCTATCCCTATTGACCCTCTCTTGCTAAATGTTGGTTGTTATAGACTTTGAATGCCTCCTCTACAAAGGTTGACAATGAGGCTTACAGCTCAGTCTCAAGCTTTAGTAATTCCCCCTTGTTATCAGGAGTGGACTTGATGATAAAATGCATGGCTGATAGTGACCTCCCTTCTGTGGACTGAGGGTGTATATTCAAATACTTCCTAACTGCCTCTGTCATTTGACTCAGGATGTCATTTTTTTCCCAGTGTAAACTTTTAGATGTTATCATAATTTACAGGTTTCTTTATGCATCATTTTATTCCTTCTGATAGATAAATAATATAGTCTCATCCTAGCCTGGACTATGTGATCTTCATTGTTGCAGCATGGGTCATCTCAGTTAGCATTACCATGATCTGAGTTTGCGTACCACACGTTGATAATTTGGTGGTGGGGTTGGTGGCCAGTAGGCTGTTTGTGTGTTCTCTTTTTCAATCTATACTCCTTTCCATCCAGGGTGCAACAATGGACCAGAACAACTCTGATGTCCTTTCAGGTCAGGGAAAACATTAACTTCAGCCTTAGATTCATCCCTAAACTTGTCAGGAGAACCTGCAAACCTCTCCTTACAGATATGAGAAGAGGACAGGCACTCTAGTAATCCATCCGTCCCCATCAGCTACTTCCCAGTACTTTTGTGGGGCAAAAGTGCAGGCTAACTTCAAACTTGATTGGAAACCCATTGGGGATGTTATGAGGGATCTAATTTTGGGGTTTCTGGTGTGAATGGGTAAGGGGAGGTCCAGAGGCTAAAGGTGATGGTGAAGGTGAGGAAATGGGAGCCTGAGAAGGAGGCTTGATGTGCTGATGGCTAGTTGTTGGTGGTCAAAAGAGGGTCTGTGAAATTGTCTGGCTGTGAATCTTTTGGGGATGACACAGAAATAGAGGCAACACACACACACAGCAGGAATCCCTCAGACTGGAATGTTAGTAAAGTTCCATAAAGGCCTGCACATGTAAGAAGAAAAAAATAGGAAAGACAGAAAAAGTGATTCAGATGGAGAGATTGCCCTTTCAAACCAGCCCTCTGCAGGGGTCTATTCAGACACCAGTTCCAGGACTTCAAAAAGTGACCAGTGAAGGAGGGGGGCACGCTGTCCACTGCCCACTGGGGCAATCAATCCCAGGAACCAGCCCTTTGTAGATTGTCTGAGGGACTCTGATTCACAGGTAGGCTTTGTACCCACAGGTGTGCTGAGGTCCAGCCTCAGCAGAGTCCAGGGATATCCTCAGGATGGACGATGTCGGCGAATGAAGAAAGATAGATAAAGAGATAAAGAAAGAGACATGGGGTGACCAAGCTTTTTTGAGTGAGGCCCATTATTTTATTCTTCTCGGGGCTTTTATACCCTGAGTTATACATACAGCACAGTGAAAAATGCAGAGTCAAGTCAACATTCCATCAGTAATAACTTTTATCGATATCAGGTTCCTTCCTGCAAGGGTCTTATTTTTTGTACATCATCTTCTATTCCAGAGGCCTGTTGATATTTCATGACCTCCTTTTGATAAAGGTTGGTCAGCCAGAACACCAGAACAATGATTTTTCCTTAAAGTGTTTTTTGTTAAATTCTTAGCCTGCATCACCCTTAAAGTATAGAGTTACATTTTTATGGAGCAAAGATTCAGCAGGTTACAGCAAAGAAAGAACTCATTAACTCAAAGTCTAATGTTGCTAATGCTAAGGCTGTTACTTGTTTTTTTTTTTTACATCTGGACTATATGCACTCCCAGGAACACAATGGATAAGGGATGTGAGAACTTGGCAGTAAGCATTGCATAGGCTCAACAGTGTTGCAAAAGTCTGGATAAAGCTGCCAAGTAAGCTAGAATGTTAACAGGGGTTTGAAACACTCTTTTCATGCCCAGGAGATTTATCAACTAGAGCCCTAAGTTAACTCTTTTGGTCAGAGACAGACCCCTGCTAATGTCAGAAGAGCTGGTGAAAGACATAAAATAATAAGACAGACAGATTTTGGTTCAGGGGTAGATGCTCGACCAAGTTCAGGGGGTCCCTTGAGTCCTGATCTCGCCTTTGCCCATCAGGCCTCTTCCTCATGACCTTTGCCATGGGTGGGATTCTCCATGCTGGCTCCCAGCATCTCCCCCCTTTTTATTTTTTTAAGACAGCCAGATGTAATTTAGTCGCGAGCTTCTGAGTGCTCTGTCGAAGAGTTTTAACAATATAAGGAAGAATAATTATGAGAAGCAGAATTAGATTGGCCATAGCAGCATAGCTAAGTATAGTAGACAGAATGTTTTTTTTGTTAAATAAAGTTAGAAAGTGTATGGAAGAAATCACTTGCTATTTTTGCAGCAGTAAAATCTGATCGGGAGTGCTCCATGGTCTTTATCTGACCATGAAGTTTTCCCAAATCTAAACCAATGTTGGAACCATTCTATAACCCCAAAATGTGATTTCCAATTCCCTCCTAGCCACAACCCATCTCATTTACCTTCAGGGATGCCACACAAATCCTCTGGCAGTCAGCATGATAAGACAATGCCAACTCCACTTTTAAAGCCTACAATTTAGTCCCAACATGCATCATCACCTCTTCCAGGGGATCTACCCCCACCTCTCACTTTCCATCTACAACTTCTTGTGTTGCCAACACCAAAGAAACATTCCCGGACATAGTATCAACATACTCAGCAGTATGCACTTGTTGAGCCAATGACATTGCTGCGATAGCAACAGTAATAGTAATAGTAACAGTAATGATTAAAGTAACAGAAGTAATTGCTGTTATTAAAGCTGAATTTTCTAAGATTAGGGAGGACCACAGTCTTTTATGTAAAGCCATGACATCTGCTTAGTGGGTGGTTCTTTTGGGATCTCTGCTGTTGGTTGTCTTAGAGTCTGCTGAACTCTCCAGGTGGGCGGTGGAGGCAGGGGCAAAGGAGTGCTCTTTTTTTTTGTTGTGGTTGAGGCGATGGGGGAACTGGGTGCCCGGGGGACTGTGACATGGTGAGTCAGTTTGTCTGGGATCCAAACATGAGAAGTGCAATCCTGTGGAAACACACAAGCATACCCTTTCCCACAAGTGAGCAACACGTCTGGACCTTTTTACTCTCTGGCAAGGAGGTCTTTTTATTTGACCAGGGGCCAAATTTGGCCTGCAAAAAAAGGATTGTACTGCCTGTTGATAAGAACTTTTTTAATGGCTGCAGCTATGGCAACGCTCTTTATCATTGCTGGCCCTACATCTGCACACTGTTTGATATAATCTCCTATCTCCCCTGAGATTCTTACAGGGCAAAGTATGGCCTGGCAGGTAGAGTTTGCTTTTTCAAATGCTACCTGTTTTATTAAGGTCTCAGCTGCTCCTTTACTAGGAATGATTCTGTGGACTCCCTCAATGAGTCATGACACAAAATCTTCATAGGGCCCTTTGGGTTTTTGTTCAATATTTGATAGAGAGGCTGTTGATTCTCTTCCCTGAGGTAATGATCGCCAAGCCTCAAGAGCACAAGCTGTTACCTGCTTTAAGGCTCCCCTATCTAGATTTATTTGGTCTCTAACTGATGCAAATTTGTTAATTTTTGCCAGCATATCTTGTACAATTTGTCTTGGACCATGTCTGTGGTTAGTATCAGCTTGCTTTTGAGCAAGGTCCTCAAATTTAGTTTTCCAAAGTAAATATTGTCCTCTGGACAGACAAACCTTTGTGACCGTTTTCCAGTCATGGGGCATCATCCACGTTGCTGACAATGTTTTTAACAATGTCAAGGTATATGGAGCTGTAGCCCCATATAAAGAGCAGGCTTGTTTAAGTTTTTAAATCATTTTTATTGGGAGGGGTTCCCACGTGGGGTTCAGGTCTTCACCCTCATATAACACGGGAAAACAAAACTCAAGATGGGGATCAAATTTATCTTTGGGGCTTGAAAAGACCCTTTTTTGAGCAACTCCTAACGGAGGCCCCTTACCCCCATGTTGAGGGGGAGACATGGGGGGATGGAAGTGTCCCATGTTTCTCTTTTCTTGTTCTGAAGATTTAACTGTTTGAAGTCTGGATCTTATGGATGATATGATTTGGGATGTTTCTCTTAAGCTCTTAGGAGCATTTTCAGCTAAAATAGACCAATCTTCATCAGAATGGTATTGAGCTGCTGCCTCCTCTAAATCTTCTTCATCTTGGTGCAAAAGCTGTTCCTCCATTTCAGATACTCTTTCAGATTCATGGGCAGGATCTAAAGCATCTCTAATCATATTCCATAAACAGAAAGTATCAGTGGGCACCCTTTTCGGACCATGCTGAGTGTAATAAGTTTTTAACTGTTTCCCTATCTTTTCCCAAGTTTTTAAGTTAACAGTGCCTTCTTCCAGGAACCAAGGACATTGCTCTTGTACGAATGTAAAAAAGGATTGAACACTAGCTTTCTTAACTTTAATTCCTCTTTTGTTTAACAGTTGTAAAATTACTTTTATAAAGAGTTGTCATTTTTTAGAGTTGTTGTTACCCATGTCAGAAAATTAAGATTTGTATAGATCAGGAATAAAAGTCTGCCTTGTCAAGGTTTTTACCCCTGACAAGGGGTTTTTTTTTTTTTTTTAACCCGTAAGAAAGTCTGCCTTGCCAAGGTTTTTACCCTTGCCAAGGGGGTCTCTTTTAACCTGTAAAAAAGTCTGCCTTGCCAAGGCTTTTACCCTTGACAAGGGGAGTCTCTCATGACCCGTCACTTCCCACCCGTCTTTTTTTACCTATCTTTTATAGGGGGGCCTGCAGCACCCTGAGTGGGGTCCTAGTCATCTTGAAAATGGAGCTTACCTTTGGGTCCCTGTTCGGGCGCCACTTGCCAAGGTCCAGCCTCAGCAGAGTCCAGGGATATCCTCAGGATGGGCGACGTCGGCGAATGAAGAAAGATAGATAAAGAGATAAAGAAAGAGACATGGGGTGACCAAGCTTTTTTGAGTGAGGCCCATTATTTTATTCTTCTCGGGGCTTTTATACCCTGAGTTATACATACAGCACAGTGAAAAATGCAGAGTCAAGTCAACATTCCATCAGTAATAACTTTTATCGATATCAGGTTCCTTCCTGCAAGGGTCTTATTTTTTGTACATCATCTTCTATTCCAGAGGCCTGTTGATATTTCATGACCTCCTTTTGATAAAGGTTGGTCAGCCAGAACACCAGAACAATGATTTTTCCTTAAAGTGTTTCTTGTTAAATTCTTAGCCTGCATCACCCTTAAAGTATACAGTTACATTTTTATGGAGCAAAGATTCGGCAGGTTACAGCAAAGAAAGAACTTACTAACTCAAAGTCTAATGTTGCTAATGCTAAGGCTATTACTTGTTTTTTTTTACACCTTGACTATATACACTCCCCAAAACACAATAAATAACAGATGTAAAAACTTGGCAATAAACATTACATAGGCTCAACAATGTTACAAGAATCTAGATAAAGCTGCCAAATAAGCTAAAATGCTAACAGGGGGTTTAAAACACTCTTTTCATGCCCAAGAGATTTATCAACTAGAGCCCTAAGTTAACTCTTTTGGTCAGAGACAGACCCCGGCTAATGTCAGAAGAGCTGGTGAAAGACATGAAATAATAAGACAAACAGATTTTGGTTCGGGGGTAGATGCTCGAACAAGTTCAGGGGGTCCCTTGAGTCCTGATCTCGCCTTTGCCTGTCAGGCCTTTTCCTCATGACCTTTGCCATGGGTGAGATTCTCCATGCTGGCTCCCAACACAGGTGTACATAGAAATCTGCTTCTTCATCCTGTTCATAATGGGACTTCTCTTGGGGATAAGAAAAAAAAAAGGGGGGGTGGTGAGAATATTGTGATGATTGGACTTTTATCCACTACATGATATGAAGGTTGAACATCTATCACTCTCAGAAATCTCCCTGGACCAACATCTGCAGGGTGTGAGGCAAACCTCTCCCACCTGTTTGTCATTCAGCCAAGATGATATATTGTTGGCTAGAAGGAGCAGGTTTCACACACTGAGGGGAGTGGTGCTATAACCACTGGACATTCACTGTTTCTGGGAAGGATATGACAGTGAAATAGATAAGGACAGAGAAAGGAGAGGCAGAGAGAGAGGGGTATCAGGAGAGCGAAGAGGACAAATGGGAGGGGAAAGTGTCCCTGGAATGAGATACTGAGGCCCTCAGTGACCCAGAAGGCAGACTTAATAAATGTTGTGACACTGAAAATAAGAGATTCAGGCAGACCCTTGTCACCCAGAGGAATTGTTTTGTGTCCTGGAGGTGACGGCACCCTCTCCCAGGGAGGGGAAAAAGGCCCCACAAGCATTTCCAGTGTCACCATGAAGTATGATAGAGACTAGGGATAAACTGTTTAATCAGATATACTGATTATAGAGAAGGAATTTAGGGAAGGTTTTGATGGGATTCATGCTACAGCACAAGGGAGCAAAAATAAGCAACATGCTCACTCAGTTTTGATGAAGTCCTATCATTTTTATCATCAAATCAGCTTTTGGTGCATTTCTAAGAACTTTTGTTCTAAATCTAGGTCATGATAAATATTGCCTGACTTTCTTCTGAAAGTTTTGTAACTGTAGACTTGCACTTAAATTTATAGTTTATTTGAAGTTGATCTTTGTATGAGGTGTGTAACTTAAGTCAATCCATATCTATTGCTTTTGCCTATGAATGGCCAATTATTATGATACCATTTGCGTAAAAAGCTATCTATTCTCCATGTAGCTATTCTTACATCTCTGCTAAATATCAAATAACTACTAAAAAATTTTAATATAAGTTTATTTATTTTAATTGGAGATGAATTACAATATTGTATTGGTTTTGCTATACATCAACATGAATCTGACATGGGTATACACGTGTTTCCCATCCTGAACCCCCATCCCTCCTCCCTCCCTGTACCATCCCTCTGGGTCGTCCCAGTGCACCAGCCCCAAGCATCCAGTATCGTGCATCGAACCTGGACTGGTGATTCGTTTCTTACATGATAGTATACATGTTTTAATACCATTCTCCCAAATCGTCACACCCTCTCCCTCTCCCACAGAGTTCAAAAGACTGTTCTATTCATCTGTGTCTCTTTTGCTGTCTCGCATACAAGGTTATCATTACCATCTTTCTAAATTCCATATATATGTGTTAGTATACTGTATTGGTGTTTTCCTTTCTGGCTTACTTCACTCTATATAATAGGAAACTGGAGTTTCGTACACCTTATTAGAACTGATTCAAATGTATTCTTTTTAATGGCTGAGTAATACTGCACTGTGTATATGTACCACAGCTTTCTTACCCATTCATATGTGATGGACATCTAGGTTTCTTCCATGTCCTGGCTATTATAAACAGTGCTGCGATGAACATTGGGGTACATGTGTCTCTTTCAATTCTGGTTTCCTTGGTGTGTATGCCCAGCAGTGGGATTGCTGGGTCATATGGCAGTTCTATTTCCAGTTTTTTAAGGAATCGCCACACTGTTCTCCATAGTGGCTGTACTAGTTTGCATTCCCACCAACTGTGTAAAATGGGGTTCCCTTTTCTCCACACTCTCTCCAGCATTTATTGCTTATAGATTTTGGATCACAGCCATTTTGACTGGTGTAAAATGATACCTCTGGTGGTCTTGATTTGCATTTCTCTGAAAATGAGTGATGTTGAGCATCTTTTCATGTGTTTGTTGCTGCTGCTGCTGTTGCTAAGTCGCTTCAGTCGTGTCTGACTCTGTGCGACCCCATAGACAGAAGCCCACCAGGATCCCCCGTCCCCGGGATTCTCCAGGCAAGAACACTGGAGTGGGTTGCCATTTCCTTCTCCAATGCGTGAAAGTGAAAAGTGAAAGAAAAGTTGCTCAGGCGTGTCGGATTCCTAGCAACCCCATGGACTGCAGCCTACCAGGCTTCTCCATCCATAGGATGTGTTTGTTAGCCATCTGTATGTCTTCTTTGGAAAAATGTCTATTTAGTTCTTTGGCCCATTTTTTGCTTGGGTCGTTTATTTTTCTGGAATTGAGCTTCAGGAGTTGCTTGTATATTTTTGAGATTAATTCTTTGTCAGTTGCTTCATTTGCTATTATTTTCTCCCATTCCGAAGGCTGTCTTTTCACCTTACTTATAGTTTCCTTTGTTGTGCAGAAGCTTTTAATTTTACTTAGGTCACATTTGTTTATTTTTGCTTTTATTTCCAATATTCTGGGAGGTGGATCATAGAGGATCCTGCTGTGATTTATGTCGGAGAGTGTTTTGCCTATGTTCTCCTCTAGGAGTTTTATAGTTTCTGGTCTTACATTTAGATCTTTAATGCTTTTTAAGTTTATTTTTGTGTATGGTGTTAGAAAGTGTTCTAATTTCTTTATTTTACAAGTGGTTGACTAGTTTTCCCAGAACCACTTTTTAAAGAAATTGTCTTTTCTCCATTGTATATTCTTGCCTCCTTTTTCAAAGATAAGTTGTCCATAGGTGCATGGATTTATCTCTGGGCTTTCTATTTTGTTCCATTGATCTATATTTCTGTCTTTCTGCCAGTACCATACTGTCTTGATAACTGTGGCTTTGTAGTAGAGCCTGAAGTCAGGCAGGTTGATTCCTCCAGTTCCATTCTTCATTCTCAAGATTGTTTGGGCTATTCGAGGTTTTTTGTATTTCCATACAAATTCTGAAATTATTTGTTTTAGCTCTGTGAAAAAATACTGTTGTTAGCTTGATAGGGAGTGCATTGAATCTATAGATCGCTTTGGATAGTATACTCATTTTCGCTATATTGATTCTTCCCATCCACGAACTATTTTTGAGTCTCTGCCCACACTGTCTATTCTCTCCCAGTGACCATGTGTATTGTTCTCTGTCAATACTGCCTTCTTGATTATTGTAGCTGTATAGTAAGCCTTATAATTGAACAATGTGATTTTTTTCAAACTTTACATTTTTTTTCAATTGTAATAGATTTGCAAACAAATTTGTTGTTGCATATAAATTTTATTTTATTTTTTACACAAGTTTATTTTATTTAATTTATTTATTTATTTACTTTACAATACTGTATTGGTTTTGTCACACATTGACATGAATCTGCCAAGGGTGTACATGAGTTCCCAATCCTGGACCCCCCTCCCACCACCCTCCCCATATCATCTCTCTGGGTCATCCCAGGGCACCAGCTCCAAGCATCCTGTATCCTGTATCAAACATAGACTAGTGATTCGTTTCTTACATGATAGTATACATGTTTCAATGCCATTCTCCCAAATCATCACGCCCTCTCCTTCTCCCACAGATTCCAAAAGACTGTTCTATTCATCTGCATCTCTTTTGCTGTTTCACATACAGGGTTATCATTACCATCTTTCTAAATTCCATATGTATGTGTTAGTATACTGTATTGGTGTTTTCCTTTCTGGCTTACTTCACTCTGTATAATCGGCTCCAGTTTCATCCATCTCATTAGAACTGATTCAAATGTATTCTTTTTAATGGCTGAGTAATACTCCACTGTGTATATGTCCCATGGCTTTCTTATCCATTCATCTGTGATGGACATCTAGGTTTCTTCCATGTCCTGGCTATTATAAACAGTGCTGCAATGAACATTGGGGTACTCGTGTCTCTTTCAATTCAGGTTTCCTTGGTGTGTTTGCCCAGCAGTGGGATTGCTGGGTCATAAGGCAGTTCTATTTTCAGTTTTTTAAGGAATCTCCACACTGGTCTCCACAGTGGCTCTACTAGTTTGCATTCTCACGGACTATGTAAGATGTTTCCCTTTTCTCCACACCATCTCCAGCATTTATTGCTTGTAGATTTTGGTTTGCTGCCATTCTGACTGGTGTGAAATGGTACCTCATGGTGGTCTTGATTTGCATTTCTCTGATAATGAGTGATGTTGAGCATCTTTTCATGTGTTTGTCAGCCATCTGTATGTCTTCTTTGGAGAAATGTCAATTTAGTTATTTGGCCCATTTTTCGCTTGGGTCGTTTATTTTTCTGGAATTGAGCTGCATAAGTTGCTTGTATATTTTTGAGATCAGTTGTTTGTCAGTTGCTTCATTTGCTATTATTGTCTTCCATTCTGAAGGTTGTCTTTTCACCTTGCTTATAGTTTTGTTTGTTGTGCAGAAGCTTTTACGTTTAATTAGGCCCCATTTGTTTATTTTTGCTTTTATTTCCAGTATTCTGGTAGATGGATCATAGAGGATCCTGCTGTGATTTATGGCAGAGAGTGCTTTCCCTATGCTCTCCTCTCGGAGTTTTATAGTTTCTGGTCTTATATTTAGATCTTTAATCCATTTTGAGTTTATTTTTGTGTGTGGTGTTAGAAAGTGATCTTTTTTCATTCTTTTACAAGTGGTTGACCAGTTTTAACCAGCACCACTTGTTAAAGAGATTGTCTTTACTCCATTGTATAGTCTTGCTTCTGTTGTCGAAGATAGGTTGTCCATAGGTGTGTGGATCTATCTCTGGGCTTTCTATTTTGTTCCATTGATCTATATTTCTGTCTTTGTACCAGTACCATACTCTCTTGATCTCTGTGAGTTTGTAGAAGAGCCTGAAGTCAGGCAAGTTGATTCCTCCAGTTCCATTCTTCTTTCTCAAGATTATTTGGCTATTCAAGGTTTTTTGCATTTCCATACAAACTCTGAAATTATTTGTTCTAGCTCTGTGAAAAATACCATTGGTATCTTGATAAGGATTGCATTGAATCTGTAGATTGATTTGGGTAGTATCCTCATTTTCACTATATTGATTCTTCCGATCCATGAACATGGTATATTTCTCCATCTATTAGTGTCTTCTTTGATTTCTTTCATCAGTGTTTTATAGTTTTATATATATAGGTCTTTAGTTTCTTTAGGTAGATATATTCCGAAGTATTTTATTCTTTTTGTTGCAATGGTGAATGGAATTGTTTCCTTATTTTCTTTTATCTTCTTTCTCATTATTAGTTATAGGAATGCAAGAGATTTCTGTGTGTTGATTTTATATCCTGCAACTTTACTCTATTCATTGATTAGTTCTAGTAATTTTCTGGTGGAGTCTTTAGGGTTTTCTATGTAGATGATCATGTCATCTGCAAACAGTGAGAGTTTTACTTCTTCTCTTCCAATTTGGATTCCTTTTATTTCTTTTTCTGCTCTGATTGCTGTGGCCAAAACTTCCAGAACTATGTTGAATAGTAGCGGTGAAAGTGGGCACCCTTGTCTTGTTCCTGACTTTAGGGGAAATGCTTTCAAATTTTCACCATTGAGGATAATGTTTGCTATGGGTTTGTCATATATAGCTCTTATTATGTTGAGGTATGTTCCTTCTATTCCTGCTTTCTGGAGAGTTTTTATCATAAATGGGTGTTGAATTCTGTCAAAGGCTTTCTCTGCATCTATTGAGATAGTCATATGGCTTTTATTTTTCAATTTGTTACTGTGGTGAATTACATTGTTTGATTTGAGGATATTGAAGAATCCTTGCATCCCTGCGATAAAGCCCACTTGGTCATGGTGTATGATCTTTTTAATGTGCTGTTGGATTTTGAATGATAGAATTTTGTTAAGGATTTTTGCATCTATGTTCCTCAGTGATATTTGGCCTGTAGGTTTTTTTTTTTTTTTTTTGTGGCATCTTTGTCAGGTTTTGGTATTAGGGTGATGATGGCCTCATAGAATGAGTTTGGAAGTTTGCCTTCCTCTGCAATTTTCTAGAAGAGTTTGAGTAGGATAGGTGTTAGCTATTTTCTAAATTTTTGGTAGAATTCAGCTGTGAAGCCGTCTGGACCTGGGCTTTTGTTTGCTGGAAAATTTCTGATTACAGTTTCAATTTCTGTGCTTGTGATGGGTCTGTTAATATTATCTATTTCTTCCTGGTTCAGGAAACACAAAAAGGGTGTATAAACCCGAACCCAAAACAATAAAGTAAATGGCAATGGGATCATACTTATCAATAATTACATTAAACGTAAATGGGTTGAATGCCCCAACCAAAAGACAAAGAATGGCTGAATGGATAAAAAAACAAGACCCCTATATATGTTGTCTATAAGAGACCCACCTCAAAACAGGGGACAAATACAGACTGAAAGTGAAGGACAGAAAAAGACATTCCATGAAAATAGAGACCAAAAGAAAGCAGGAGTAGCAATACTTATATCAGATAAAATAGACTTTAAAACAAAGGCTGTGAAGAGTGACAAAGAAGGTCATTACATAATAATCAAAGGATCAATCCAAGAAGAAGATATAACAATTATAAATATATATGCACCCTACATAGGAGAACTGCAATATGTAAGACAAATGCTAACAAGTATGAAAGGGGAAATTAATAATAACATGATAATAGTGGGAGACTTTAATACCCCACTCACACCTATGGACAGTTCAACTAAACAGAAAATTAACAAAGAAACACAAACTTTAAAGAATACAATAGACCAGTTAGACCTAATTGATATCTTAGGACATTTCACCCCAAAACAATGAATTTCACCTTTTTCTCAAGTGCTCACGGAACCTTCTCCAGGATAGATCACATCCTGGGCCATAAATCTAGCCTTGATAAATTAAAAAAAAAATTGAAATCATTCCAAGCATCTTTTCTGACCACAATGCAGTAAGATTAGATGCCAATTACAGGAGAAAAACTATTAAAAATCCCAACATATGGAGGCTGAACAACACACTGCTGAATAACCAAAAAATCACAGAAAAAATTAAAAAAGAAATTAAAATATGCATACAAGTGAATGAAAATGAAAACACAACAACCCAAAACCTATGGGACACTGTAAAAGCAGTGCTAAGGGGAAGGTTCATTGCAATACCAGATTATCTCAAGAAATAAGGAAAAAGTCAAATAAACAACTTAACTCTACCCCTAAAGCAACTAGAAAAGGAAGAAATGGAGAACCCCAGGGTTAGTAGAAGGAAATAAATCTTAAAATTTAGGGCAGAAATAAATACAAAAGAAACAAAAGAGACCATAGCAAAAGTCAACAAAGCCAAAAGCTGATTCTTTGAGAAGATAAATAAAATAGACAAACTATTAACCAGACTCATCAAGAAACAAAGGGAGAAAAATCAAATCAATAAAATTAGAAATTAAAATGGAGAGATCACAACAGACAACACAGAAATACAAAGGATCATAAGAGACTATTATCAACAACTATATGCCAATAAAATGGACAACGTGGAAGAAATGGGCAAATTCTTAGAAAAGTACAACTTTCCAAAACTGAACCAGGAAGAAATAGAAAATCTTAACAGACCCATCACAAGCACGGAAATTGAAACTGTAATCAGAAATCTTCCAGCAAACAAAAGTCCAGGAACAGACGGCCTCACAGGTGAATTCTACCAAAAATTTAGAGAAGAGCTAACACCTATCCTACTCAAACTCTTCTAGAAAATTGTAGAGGAAGATAAACATCCAAAAACATTCTATGAAGCCACCCTCACCCTAATATCAAAACCTGACAAAGATGCCACAAAAAAAGTAAACTATAGGCCAAATATAACAGATGAACATAGATGCAAAAGTTTTTAACAAAATTCTAGCAAACAGAAACCAACAACATATTTAAAAGATTATACATCATGACCAAGGGGGTTTTATCCCAGGAATGCAAGGATTCTTCAATATCCACAAATCAATCAATGTAATACACCTTATTAGCAAATTGAAGAATAAAAACCATATGATTACCTTAATAGATGCAGAGAAGGCCTTTGACAAAATTCAACATTCATTTATGATAAAAACTCTCCAGAAAGCAGGAATAGAAGGAACATACCTCAACATATATATGACAAACCCACAGCAAACATCCTCAATGGTGAAAAATCGACACCATTTCCCCTAAATCAGGAACAAGACAAGGGTGCCCACTTTCACTGCTACTATTCAACATAGTTTTGGAAGTTTTGGCCACAGCAGTCAGAGCAGAAAAGGAAATAAAAGGAATCCAAATTGGAAAAGAAGAAGTAAAACTCTCACTGTTTGCAGATGACATGATTCTCTACATAGAAAACCTTAAAGACTCCACCAGAATATTACTAGAGCTAATCAATGAATATAGGAAAGTGGCAGGATATAAAATTAACATTCAGAAATCCCTTGCATTCCTATACACTAACAATGAGAACAGAAAGAGAAATTAAGGAAACAATTCCATTCACCATTGCAAGGAGAAGAAAAAATATTTAGGAATACATCTACTTAAAGAAAAAAAAGACTTACATATAGAAAACTATAAACCACTGGTGTGAAAGAAATCAAAAAGGACACAAATAGATGGAGAAATATACCATGTTCATGAATCAGAAGAATCAATATAGTAAAAATCTGTATGCAACCCAAAGCAATCTATAGATTCAGTGCAATCCCTATCAAGCTACCAATGGTATTTGCCAGAGAATTAGAACAAATGATTTCAGAATTTGTATGGAAATGCAAAAAACCTCGATAGCCAAAGCAATCTTGAGAAAGAAGAATGGAACTGGAGGAATCAACCTGCCTGACTTCAGGCTCTACTACAAAGCCACAGTCATCAAGACAGTATGGTACTGGCAGAAAGACAGAAATATAGATCAATGGAACAAAATAGAAAGCCCAGAGATAAATCCACACACCTATGGACATCTTATCTTCGACAAAGGAGGCAAGAATATACAGTGGAGTAAAGACAATCCCTTTAACAAGTGGTGCTGGGGAAACTGGTCAACCACGTGTAAAAGAATGAAACAAGATCACTTTCTAACACCACACACAAAAATAAACTCAAAATGGATTAAAGATCTAAACGCAAGACCAGAAACTATAAAACTCCGAGAGGAGAACATAAGCAAAACACTCTCCGACATAAATCACAGTAGGATCCTCTATGACCCACCTCCCAGAATACTGGAAATAAAAGCAAAAATAAATAAATGGGGCCTAATTAAACGTAAAAGCTTCTGCACAACAAACAAAACTATAAGCAAGGTGAAAAGACAGCCTTCGGAATGGGAGAAAATAATAGCAAATGAAGCAACTGACAAACAACTGATCTCAAAAATATACAAGCAACTTATACAACTCAATTCCAGAAAAATAAACGACCCAAGCAAAAAATGGGCCAAAGAACTAAGTAGACATTTCTCCAAAGGAGACATACGGATGGCTAACAAACACATGAAAAGATGCTCAACATCACTCATTATCAGAGAAATGCAAATCAAGACCACCATGAGGTACCATTTCACGCCAGTCAGAATGGCTGCAATCCAAAAGTCTTCAAGCAATAAATGCTGGAGAGGGTGTGGAGAAAAGGGAACCCAATACACTGTTGATGGGAATGCAAACTAGTAGAGCCACTATGGAGAACAGTGTGGAGATTCCTTAAAAAACTAAAAATAGAACTGCCATATGACCCAACAATCCCACTGCTGGGCATACACACCAAGGAAACCAGAATTGAAAGAGACACGAGTACCCCAATGTTCATTGGAGCACTGTTTATAATAGCCAGGACATGGAAACAACCTAGATGTCCATCAGCAGATGAATGGATAAGAAAGCCATGGGACATATACACAGTGGAGTATTACTCAGCCATTAAAAAGAATACAATTTGAATCCGTTCTGATGAAATGGATGAAACTGGAGCCGATTATACAGAGTGAAGTAAGCCAGAAAGAAAAACACCAATACAGTATACTAACACATACATATGGAATTTAGAAAGATGGTAATGATAACCCTGTATGCGAGACAGCAAAAGAGACACAGATGTATATAACGGAATTTTGGACTCTGTGGGAGAGGGAGAGGGTGTGATGATTTGGGAGAATGGCATTGAAACATGTATACTATCATGTAAGAAATGAATCGCCTGTCTATGTTTGATACAGGATACAGGATGCTTGGGGCTGGTGCATGGGGATAATCCAGAGAGTGGATATGGGGTGGGAAGTGGTAGGGTGATTCAGGACTGGGAACTCATGTATACCCGTGGCGGATTCATGTTAATATATGGCAAAACAAATACAGTATTGTAAGGATAAATGAAGTAGTAATAAAAATTTTAAAAAATTAAATTAAAAAATAAAAATGAAAAATAAAAATACAGAACCGTGACAGAGCAGGATTCTGTAAAACATCAATGAGTAAATCATGTACAAAGCAGGTCATTGTGATAAGCAATAAAGGAAATGAAAAACTAAAAAAAAAAAAAAAAAAGTAGCGCTGGGAAAACTGGTCAACCACTTGTAAAAGAAGGAAATTAGAACACTTTCTAACACCACACATAAAAATAAACTCAAAATGGATTAAAGATCTAAATGTAAGACCAGAAACTATAAAACTCCTAGAGGAAAACAGGCAAAAAACACTCTCTGACATAAACCACAGCACGATCCTCTATGGCCCACCTCCCAGAATATTGGAAATGAAAGCAAAAATAAACAAATGTGACCTAAGTAAAATTAAAAGCTTCTGCACAACAAAGGAAACTATAAGTAAGGTGAAAAGACAGCCTTCAGAATGGGAGAAACTAATAGCAACTGAAGCAACTGAAAAACTAATCTCAAAAATATACAAGCAACTCCTGCAGCTCAATTCCAGAAAAATAAACGACCCAATCAAAAAATGGGCCAAAGGACTAAACAGACATTTCTCCAAAGGAGACATACAGATGGCTAACAAACACATGAAAAGATGCTCAACATCACTCATTATCAGAGAAATGCAAATCAAAACCACCATGAGGTATCATTTTACACCAGTCAGAATGGCTGCTATCCAAAAGTCTACAAGCAATAAATACAGGAGAGGGTGTGGAGAAAAGGGAACCCAATACACTGTTGGTGGGAATGCAAACTAGTTCAGCCACTATGAACAGTGTGGAGATTCCTTAAAAAAACTTGAAATAGAACTGCCATATGACCCAGCAATCCCACTGCTGGGCATACACACCGAGGAAACCAGAATTGAAAGAGACACATGTACCCCAATGTTCATCACAACACTGTTTATAATAGCCAGGACATGGAAGCAACCTAGATGTTCATCAGTGGATGAATGGATATGAAAGCCATGGTACATATACACAATGGAATATTACTCAGCCATTAAAAAGAATACAATTTGAATCAGTTCTAATGAGGTGGATGAAACTGGAGCCTATTATACAGAGTGAAGTAAGCCAGAAAGAAAAACAGCAATACAGTATACTAACACATATATATGGAATTTAGAAAGGTGGTAGTGATAACCCTATATGCGAGACAGCAAAAGAGACACAGATGTATAGAAGAGTCTTTTGGACTCTGGGAGAGGGCGAGGGTGGGATGATATGGGAGAATGGCATTGAAACATGTAAATTATCATATATGAAACGAATCACCAGTCCAGGTTCAATGCGTGATACAGGGTGCTTGGGGCTAGTGCACTGGGATGACCCAGAGGGATGGGATGGGGAGGGAGGTGGGAAGAGGTGTTCAGGATGGTGAACACATGTACTCCCATGGCGGATTAATGTCAATGTATGGCAAAACCAATACAATATTTTAAAGTAAAAAAATACATGTTTCAATGCCATTCTCCCAAATCATCCCACTCTCTCCCTCTCCCTCTGAGTCCAAAAGTCTGCTATAGAAAGGAAAAAAAACTGAAAAAATAATAAAAAGAATTAAATTAAAATTATAAAAAGAGAAGAAATTAAAGAAGAAGAAACAAAAAAGGAAAATTCCACAGAACTCCAAAAACCCAACATAGAGACAGAGGTTTATAACAACAATAAAAAGCATGACTAAATATACAGATATACATATACACTCATGCTGCTGTTGCTGCTAAGTTGCTTCAGTCGTGTCTGACTCTGTTGGATCCCATAGATCAGCCCACCAGGCTCCCCCGTCCCCGGAATTCTCAAGGCAAGAACACTGGAGTGGGTTGCCATTTCCTTCTCCAATGCATGAAAGTGAAAAGTGAAAGTGAAGTCGCTCAGTCATGTCTGACTCTCAGCGACGCCATGGACTGCAGCCTTCCAGGCTCCTCCGTCCATGGGATTTTCCAGGCAAGAGTACTGGAGTGGGGTGCCATTGCCTTCTCTGATATATACCCGTAAGCAAAATCAAAACAGTTCAACAAAAATAAAGTATAATAGATTGACCTACAAAGAAAGGAAACCAAAGATTATATCTACCAGTTAAGAACAAAACTAACTAAAGCACAAACACTGGAGTGGGTTGCCATTTCCTTCTCCAACTAAAGCACAAACTGGAATACAAAACTAAAGCAAGGTGCCAGTAGTTGAATAAAGCAATGAAAATAAAATGAACAAATATGTTGAGAGGAAAGGAAAGAAAGGAAGAATAGACATGCAAAATTAAATAGAGGTAGATAAAGAAGATTTACATTGAAGATTAACTGTAAGGGGAAAAGAACAGTAGGAAAAGCAGACAAAGGAATACATGCTAAAAAAAATAATAGTACGTATAAAAAATTTTAAAAAGAGAAAAGAAAAAAGGAAAACTCCACAGAACTGCAAAAGCCCAACATAGAGGCAGAGGTTTATAACAACAAAAAATGTGACTGAGGGGAAAAAAAAAAAAAAAAATGCTCCAAAGCTTAATTAGATGTCATTGTGCCAATAAAATCAACAGCTACAACAGAGGGGAAAAAAGGAAAAAGGAAAAAAGAAAAAAAAAAATCCAAAAGAATCTACAGAACAAGTCAAAACATAAGAATAATAAAGGCTTTTCTTGATTCACTGCTGTTACAGTCCTTTCCCTCACTGGGAGTTGCAGTCCACCTCACTTCCCTAGCATGCTCTCATTCATGGTGCTGATCTCTGGATCTGCTGTGCAGGCAACTCTGATTCTAATCTGGTCCTACTCCCCTCTGTGTTTTTGCCTCCAATGTCCACAGCTATCAGAAGTAGTGTGTTTTCCTTTGTGGGAGCTCTCAATGTCCTTTTATATATTTCATAGACACAGTCTGCCTAGTTGATCATGTGGATTTAATCTGCAGCTTGTATATCTGGTGGGAAGGTTTTGGGTCTTCTTCCTTAGCCATATTGCCCCTGGGTTTCAAGTGTTGTTTTATTTCCACCTCTGCATGTGGGTAGTCCATTGGGATTTGCTCCTGAGTCTTGCCTGGAAGACTTAGGTTTGCCCCTGTGAAAGGCAGGTATGGAGGTGGTCGCAGCTGCTTGGGTCACAGGGGTTCTGACAGTATGAGGTACTCAGAAGAGTTGGTGGCTAGGGCAGCAGGAAATAAAGTGCTCTAGAAGGGTATGGTAACCTATATTGGCCAATATGCTCCAGTATTCTTGCCTGGAGAACCCCCTGACAGAGAAGCCTGGCAGGCCATAGTCTACAGGGCCATAAAGAGTTGGACACTACCGAAGAAACCCTGAATGCACAGATGCAAGGTTTTTTTGTTGTTGTTGTTGTTTTTGTTTTTTGCCTGTGGCAGCTCTGCCCCAGTGAGAGTTGCGGGTGAAGGTGGTGCAGCTGTTTGGATTGCAGGGACCCTGGCGGCACCAACTGTGCAGGGACACAAACTGCCTTTGCCCCAGGAGTTATGGCCATGATCAATCTTTTTTCAAGCCTCTTGTAGCTGGCAATCAGAAGGCCTCTTTGGCTAGTCTTTCTCTGTGGCTCTGCCAGCTCAGGCACTTAGAGGACTCCCTTGCCTGGGGTCCTTCTCTGTTGTTTGGCACAACAGGCACCTAAAGGGCACCCTAGGTGGGGTCCTACTCTGTAGTTCAGTGCACCAGGCATTTGATGGGCCAGGCTCTCTATTGTTCAGCTGCTGATACTGGCATCTGGGGAAAGAGAGGCTATGGTGATGGCTTCACCCCTCTGCATGACTCAGCAGTATCACCTTTCTTCCATGGTTGCCTGGCTTTCCTCCACAGGTATTTCCCACCACTATCTCCTCCCTCACATCCTCTTGATCTGTCTCTCTGCAGTCAACAGCAGCACTCACCCTGGGATTGCTCCACAATCCCTAAACTCCCAGCTGCTGCACCTTCTAGGGGACCTGTGTCCCTGTCCGGGGTATGTATGGCTGCGGCAAGGACTGTCTGATTCTCATTCCATTTAGGCTGCCACAGATCACCTATTTCACTCTAAGCCTTAAATGTTTCTCCTCAGACTCAGACAACTGCTCCAATATGGAGATCAGACCCCTGTTGCAGTTCCCTCACCCAGCGAGGGCAGGTCCAGTCATACTACAGTCCTGTTTTTCCCCCTATTTCCTTCATCCTACCAAGTTGTGTGTGGTTCTATATATTCTTTTCAGCTGGTCAGGTACTTCTGTCCGCTTTCACCTGGTGTTCTGCATGCACTTCTGTGTCTGAGAGAGATGTACTCCACGTACACTTACTCCTCCACCATCTTGTTCCCCCCCAACCCCCTGGTATATGAGCCTCTTAATATATTGTTGAATTTGGTTTACTAACATTTTTTTGAAAATTGTTGCATCTATGTTAATCAGTGATATTGGACTGTAATTTTCTTTTCTTTTTGATATATCTGTCTGGTTTTGGTATCAGGCATTATAGAATGAGTTCATTAGCGTTCCTTCCTCTGCAACATTTTGGGGTAATTTGAGAATGTTAAGTGTTAACTCTTCTTGAAATGTTTGGTAGGTGATAGCTAAAATAACTGCATTTTGAAGAATTAACTCATGTTTTGTTTAGCAAATATAAATTTTGTGTCCAAGGCACTTTAATAGTACCTGAGTTACAGTATAAGGGTTATAGTATAAGATACTTAAGTCATAATCTTTGTTTTCAATAGGATTTAAATTCAAATAAGAATGTCAATAATCAAATAAGTGCAATGAAATTTTCTATCAATATGGAGGCAAATGCTTGCTATAAATTCTGGCAAGAAATACCTGCTTAATAAATATTTATTTAAAAACAAATAGTAGAATTGATGCAAGTATGTGCCTGGAAAATTGAATGACAGTTCTGTGTTCTGAGAAAGGTTTAGGAATTATTATAAGAGGAAGTTTGTCTAGAAAAAAATGCAGGAGTTAACCAATGGTGAGCACAGAGGAGGATAACATTACAGGCACAAATGTTTGACCAGAGATCAAGAAAGGTACACTGTTGAAGTGTATTTACATTTGGCAGGAATTCTACACTAGAGGATGCCTACTCATTTTGCAAGTGTGCAGAGGGAGTTGTTCTGGTTACTTCTCACCTTTACCAAGATGAGGAGAAGTACTTGTAGTCAGTTGTCCATGGAAATTTTCTTAGTTACTAGCATGTTGGGAATTTGCCTAGTTAGCAATGAGAAAGCTATTTGTTCATTCATGAAACCATACATTTTTGCATTTAAATACATTTATTGAATGAATATTTATTTATGTGAAAACCTATGTTACTAAGTCTGTAAGGTTTGCATCTCAACATGTTTCCCAGGAATAAGAAGCATCTGTATCACCCAGGAGCTTGTTAGAAATGCACATTATCAGGGCCAGCCTCAGACTTCTTTAATCAGAATCTGTATTTAAAAGAGATTTCCAGATAATTCATATGGATAGATCTGAGGGAAAAAAAGAAAGCTTGCCTAGAGCTTTCTAGAGTTTAGTCAAATGGGGGAGATAAAATACATGAAGGAACAAGTATACCACAGTACCAGTACCCAAGTGGCACAATGTCAATATGTGTGACACAACCTAAACTCTTTGAAGTTGGAGAAATACTGATTTAAAGAATAATCTTAGATGCTTATTTGCTGTGTGAACTTGGACAGGTTATTTTTTCTTTCTCTGACTCAGTATCTTTACCTGTGGAGTATTAATGGTGACTAGTTAACTAGGCTACTTAAGAATTTAGAATGGCCCATGTAAATCCTTAGCATGGTATCTGCAGCAGAATAAATAATGATGAATATTATGGAAATTTCAAAGTTCACATTTTGCAGGTAGACATAACGTTGTAGATATATCTTCATGGAAAGATAACATTTTATATCTCTTACTGATAGAATTTTAATGTAAGGAATTAAGAGACTGAGTGACTTTCACTTTTCACTTTGAAGAATGCACAAGGAAGGAGATGTTCAGCATTCTAATCATGATTTTCAACTAAGGGAAGCTATATTTCTTACAAAAACAGATAGCACCTGAGAGTCAAGGACTTTATATGTTACAACAGATCATCCATCATGCAATTTAGATCTAATTGTCAATTTCGACCAATTGTCCATCTGCAAACTCAATAATATAGCTTAAACTAGATAGGTTGTTCAGATACATTACTAAATTTATTGTTTCAAAGTACCTTTAAAACAAAATCCTTTTCAAAATAACAAACTGCCTCTTACAGTTTATTTATTCAGTTTAGAATTAAAATTAAATGACTTGGTCTTTTTACTGTTGGAAGCATGGTGACACTTTATAAAAATATTGAAATTCAGTCAAGGATATTAACAATGAATGGACAAATACAAATCATACACCTTAGAATTCATGGCAATTTGACAACTGAAGGATTTTTCTTGGCAAAATAGAGTCTTGTACGTATTATGTCTTGGTTGATTGAAGAAACTGTAACTGAGTAAAATCATTTCGTCAAACTTACTTTGATTATCAAAGCCAGCATGCCTTCTCAGGATGCATTGGCAAGAACTACCAACTCTCTCACACCATGGACCAAGACAGAGAAAGTGTCTAATTTCAGCTGATGAGGCCAGGATTTATCCTTCCCACATATTATTTTGTTAGGGGAACCACTGAAACTGCCCACCTTGGCCAGGCTCCATAGTAACACTTGCATAAGTTATCTTAAACAGGAGGTCCTGGTAAGGAACACAGAACTAACAAGCTATCACCAACTGGAAGAACTGGGGCAGGCTCAGAGGTTAAAGTATCTTCCCGCAATGTGGGAGACATGAGTTTTATCCCTGGGTCGGGAAGATCCCCTGGAGAAGGAAATGGCAACCCACTCCAGTATTCTTGCCTGGAGAATCCCATGGACAGAGGAGCCTAGTGGGCTACAGTCCGCAGGGTTGCAAAGAGTTGGACACAACTGAGCGACTTCACCTTCTTTCTTTCTAAAGGAGAGAGAAGACTCCAGTCCATATGTCCTACCAACCTCCAAGAATCCTTCCCACTGGAATCCATCTTTGTTGAGTTTGAGCAGGCCAACAAGAAGGGCCCTGGGTCAGAGTGATTGACTAGAGACAACCCAGAACTAACCCAATGACCATGAAACTCTAGACAGCAAGAAGCCATATGGCAGAGCAATTCTCCTGGGTTCTTACCCTGCTGTTCTCCACCTGGGCCCTTCCCAATAAAGTCTCTTGCTCTGTCAGCACGTGTGTCTTCTAGAACAATTCTCTTTCTACTGTTAGACAAGAGCCCACTCTCAAGCCCTAGAAGGGGTCCCCCTTTCTGCAACAATTTCATTACAAATTTGCTAAATATTTCATTAGAAGTTCTGTGGTTAACACTTACTGTAGAATTGTCCAAATTATAAGGGAAAAGAGTGCTACCCAGGGAGAAATGTAAATATTGCTATTTACTATTCCAACCTTTCCTTCCTTTCCCAAAGGCCTGCCTAGCTAAAATGAAAGTGTCCTCAGAGGGCAGTAGGAAGTTGCAAGGAGACCAGATATAAGGTAGAAAGACAGACTTTCACTTCCTCACAGTATAACCTTGTACCTCTAGGCCTTGTACATTTCCATCTGGCTCTTGTTGCGCTTTTAATCAATACACTGGTTTTCTTTTTCTTTCCTTTTTCTCCTTTGGGAGACTATAAGAGGGGTTATTAAGGACTTTCACCTGCCTTCCACCTGCCTTAGTCAAGAGAGTGGAATTTTTGCTGCAGGCAAGAGATAGATGAGCAGTGTGAGCTGCTGAAATCTTTTAGATTTTGGGATTTGATGAAAGCCATAAGGCAAGGATTTCCACCATGTGTTTTGTGGGCTACAGGGAGACTTTCAATATTTAATATTTTTATCTATAATATTTTATATATTGTAAAATATAAAAGTGTGTTTCACATATAATAAAATATAAATTAAAATAAATATATAATAAATAATAACAAGATGAATAATAAACACATATGGTTTTATTAGAAATCTCTAAGTACCTTGGTTATTTTGGATGAAAAAAATTATAAAATGACTTGTTCACAATTATTTCACAAATTTTATTATGTGTAAGAGTCAGACTTTCACCAAAATACCACCACAAGAAACGGGCAGTTTCTTTTACAGAACACAGTTTACATATTGATCCTCACCTCAAGCACAGTATTTTCCCATCTTTTCAGTGCTATTGTTTTCATTTCCTAAGTTGACAATTGCATTGTTTTATTTATTTATTTATTTACTTTACAATACTGTATTGGTTTTGCCATACATTGACATGAATCCGCTACAGGTGTACATGAGTTCCCAACCCTGAACCCCCTTCCCACCACCCTCCCCATATCATCTCTCTGGGTATTTTATATACTGGATTGTAATAAGAATTCTAGTAGCTCAAAAATAATGCTTTAAAGCACACAATTAGCCAAAGCACAATAAGAGCTCGCAAATTCTATTAGTTGGAGAATAGAACATGAATCTTTTTGTGCTCAAAGCACTAAATCTGCAAGTGGGGTGGCTTTACACAGCTGTTCAAAACAGAAAGTGAATAAGAAGTACAATATAGATGTGTGAAAATTAGATTTTTGTTGGTAAAGGCAACCATTGTGCTCCTAGCCACTACTGTCCTGTGTGTTAAAATTTCGGCCAAAGAGTCTTGAAGCAATAGATTATTTTCCAGACATTTTCAAATGAAGCATAGTAGCCTCTCTGTTGTGTCAATAGATTTTTCCAAGACAAGTGCAGAATAACGTTGTCTAGGATGATTTTGATAGATACAGTCACTAAAAGTAGAGAAGATAACAAATCTATGAAGATATTATTTGAAGTTGCTTTCCTCATGACAAAAAATAATTAGTCAATTGCCTGCACAGTAGTTTAAGGAATAACCAACAAACTTGCCTTGCAGAGAAACAAAATGAACTATTGTCACAATCCTTAATCAAATGACCTTTTTGACCATCCAATATTAAGTACTTTAAATAGGAAATGCAAGTAGTATCTTGTGTGCAAAACTGCAGATTTTAAATTTACATTTTTCTAAAACTTCAATGTATGAATCTATTTTTGGCACATATATGGTGAGTATATATTTATTATTTGAAGCTTTTGTGTGATTGTACACAGTTTTATTGGAATAAAGGCTGATGGAGCAGTGATGCAAAGAAGAATACTGTGACATGAATAAAGGTTTGCACCTGAGTGCCTGGGCACCCACTGCTTTAATCACAGAAAACAGTTGGAAGATAAAAATATGTTGTCTCATCTTGGCTCCATATTAAAGAAAATAGTGCAAACCGTAAGTACCATTGAATCACAGCCACAGAGTAGCCATCATTTTCACTGTGTTATTTGGAGAAATTGGCAGGAAGCAAAAGATTTTTCTTTTCCAAAGCAGAGCAAGCCAGCAACAAGCTGACAAGCCACTCAAATACATTGTAAATGATGTATGGGATAAAATTTTCCTGAAGACATAAATGATGCCAGTAAAGAGTGTTTATATAATTCCTAATGCATTGTTCCAATTGAGTAGTTCAGTCATATAATTGATTTCTTGAAGAGCTTTAACCCATTATTTTGAAACTAAAATATGATTTCAACTTGGTAGATAAAACTAGCTGGGCTTAGTAGGCAGACAAATACGTGGTGCAGGTGACTCAATTGCTGAGAAAAGTATTCTTTTCACAACTTGATACTTGTCTTCATTTGACTGTGAATCACAGCTTTGTGATAAAATCATTTATAGAGCTGAAAGCAATAAATAAATGGATCAGGAATCTATTCATCCCTATCTTCCAAGTTGAACCATTTTAACTTGCCAGTTTTTGAGTATAATAGGCTTGTCAATTTACTTTATGATGGATTCATGAAAAGAATTTTATGTAAAAGAGTCATTTTTTTATGATTTCATGATTGATCCTAACACAGAGGGCCATCTAATATAGCCATCAAACAGTTATTACCATTCCAGACCACATGTAAATTATACCACATTATAATGTAGCAAAAAATAAAGAATTATAAAAGAAACTAACAGGATCATGGTCAAGGTACTCATCATGAAGTTGGGTAAAGGCAATTTATAGAAATAAAAATTGTATGTACAATTTGTATCACTTGTATATAACCTGAGGAATCACTTCCATCCACAGAAATCTTGTTTTCTGAATTTATGTAACATTTGTCATTTATATCATTGTCTTATTTTCTGTTCTTGTCTTGCATTTTCTTTTTTATTTGATTTGTATGCATGTCATATGTGACTCTCTATATTTATCGAAAGGCAGACTACTAGAGCAAATTATAGCCCATGAGCCCAGTAACACAAAGCCTACTGCCTGTTTTTCAAAATAATGTTTTATTGTTATAAAACCACACCCAACTTATCACATATTATCTATGCTTATTTCAGATCAATAATAACAGAACTGAATACTTGTGACAGAAACCATACAGTTCAAGTAACCCAAAATATTTCTTTTAATTCTAGCTCTTTACAGACCCTTATGCTAAAATGTTGGCAAAGTAATGTCTCTGCTTTTGAATATGCTATCTAGGTTGGTCATAACTTTCCTTCCAAGGAGTAAGTGTCTTTTCATTTCATGGCTGCAGTCACCATCTGCAGTGATTTTGGAGCCCAGAAAAATAAATTCTGACACTGTTTCCACTGCTTCCCCATCTACTTCCCATGAAGTGATGGGACCAGATGCCATGATCTTAGTTTTCTGAATATTGAGTTTTAAGCCAACTTTTTCACTCTCCTCTTTCACTTTCATCAAGAGGCTTTTTAGTTCCTCTTCACTTTCTGCCATAAGGGTGGTGTCATCTGCATATCTGAGGTTATTGATATTTCTCCTGGCAGTCTTGATTCCAGCTTGTGCTTTATCCAGCCCAGCGTTTCTCATGATGTACTCTGCATAGAAGTTAACTAAACAGGGTGACAATATATAGCCTTGATGTACTCCTTTTCCTATTTGGAACCAGTCTGTTGTACAATGTCCAGTTCTAACTGTTGCTTCCTGACCTGCATATAGGTTTCACAAGAGGCAGGTCAGGTAGTCTGGTATTCCCACCTCTTTCAGAATTTTCCACAGTTTATTGTCATCCACACAGTCAAAGGCTTTGGCATAGTCAATAAAGCAGAAATAGATGTTTTTCTGGAATTCTCTTGCTTTTCCATGATCCAGCAGATGTTGGCAATTTGATCTCTGGTTCCTCTGCCTTTTCTAAAACCAGCTTGAACATCTGGAAGTTCACAGTTCACATATTGCTGAAGCCTGGCTTGGAAAATTTTGAGCATTTCTTTACTAGCATGTGAGATGAGTGCAATTGTGCAGTAGTTTGAGCACTCTTTGGCAATGCTTTTCTTTGGCATTGGAATGAAAATTGTCCTTTTCCAGTCCTGTGGCCACTGCTGAGTTTTCCAAATTTGCTGGCATATTGAGTGCAGCACTTTCACAGAATCATCTTTCAGGATTTGAAACAGCTCAACTGGAATTCCATCACCTCCACTAGCTTTGTTTGTAGTGATGCTTCCTAAGGCTCACTTGACTTCACATTCCAGGATGTCTGGCTTTAGGTGACTGATCACACCATCGTGATTATCTTGGTTGTGAAGAACTTTTTTTGTACAGTTCTTCTGTGTATTCTTGCCACCTCTTCAAAGATCCATCTATTCAAGGCTATGGTTTTTCCAGTAGTCATGTATGGATGTGAGAGTTGAACTGTGAAGAAAGCTGAGTGCTCAAGAATTGATGCTTTTTAACTGTGGTGTTGGAGAAGACCCTTGAGAGTCCCTTGGACTGCAAGGAAATCCAACCAGTCCATTCTAAATGAGATCATTCCTGGGTGTTCTTTGGAAAGAATGATGCTAAAGCTGAAACTCCAGTACTTTGGCCACGTTTTGCAAAGTGTTGACTCATTGGAAAAGACTCTGATGCTGGGAGGAATTGGGCTCAGGAAGAGAAGGGGATGACAGAGGATGAGACAGCTGGATGGCATCACTGGCTCGATGGACGTGAGTTTGAGTGAACTCCGGGATTTAGTGATGGGCAGGGAGGCCTGGTGTGCTGCAGTTCATGGGGTTGCAAAGAGTCGGACACGACTGAATGACTAACTGAACTGATGCTAAAATGTTAGTTATTCAGAGATTTATTAAGTTTTTAAAATACTTGATGAATGAATTGTGTCAGGTTTAATATTACCTGATATTTTTATAGTGAATTTATTCAACCACCTTTAATTACCCTTACAGACACTTAGACTAAGAACATCACTCACAGTCAAACTATCGTCAGTCAAGTTAAAACCCAATTTGAAAATCATGAGCAGGTATATACGAATCAGAGGTGTTACTGTATTTACTATTGGTTTGGGTAAAGTTAGCCTGGTAAATTCTCATGGGACTGAGGCAACACATTTTGAGAATTTCCAATTAGCAACCCCAAACTGAGTCTCCAAATAAGACTGCAGCTCCTCAGAAGAGCTACGTTCTCCCCAGGCAGAGCTGAGGTACTGTACATCATAGTGACACACTTCACTCACCCATACTACCTAATATAAGGATAGTCCCCTAATGCACAATGCAGTTTAGCTTTATCGTTAAAAGCACCTTGGGGTACACTGTAGACTCTATGGCCACTCAAGTCATTTTCTCAGTTGTAAGTGAATGATTTTTAAATGCACTGAGACGACCTAGAGGGATGGTACGGGGAGAGAGGAGGGAGGGGCTTCAGGATGGGGAACACGTGTATACCTGTGGTGGATTCATGTTGATGTATGGCAAAACCAATAAAATATTGTAAAGTAATTAACCTCCAGTTAAAATAAATAAATTTATATTTTAAAAAATTAAAAATGCAAACATTTTCTGTTAAGAGAGCAAAGTAAAGCCAGCATGTTTTGGAACATTTTAATGTTAATATTCAGCTTTGCATATAATGCAGATGGGAGTTCAGCATCATAACATTTTCAATCACACCCAGAACCTTCAATCTGTGAGATTAAAGTCAGTCTATCTTTAAATTCTTGCAGCACATCCCCATGCTAGTTTATTCACAAATAGGGGGATTTATGTCTTCATTTGATGATCAGAGTAATGCAATTATTTCAATCACATGGCCATGTTTTCTTAGCTTTGCACATGGCATGTTTCTGATACCTGAAAAATGTCAGGACCAAAGAAATCATTAGATGTCTCAGTGTTTAAAATAATAGATTACAAGCTTGCATTTAAAAATCATACTTTTAGAGACAGGTTAGATATTAAGGAACATCTGGTCAAACATACTCATTTTGCAAATGGGGAAAGAGGAGAGTCAGGTCATTTTTTTGAAAGTACAGTAGCTGGTCAGGAGGCAGACTACACGCCTTTCCTCCAGTTCTGTCATGAGAGAGCTATATACTGCTGTCTTTAATCTCTGAAGAAGATTTCAACCATTTTACACATCTTTGAGAAGACCTGGGCAGCTAACAAAATTGGAGATTAGATGTGAGAAATGATTTGCCCAGAGTCAAGTCGCAGGTAAAGGCTTGAGCATCCTCTCCACTTGTCACCACACTCCCACTGAGGTTGCTAGTTTCTGCATGAAAGCCTGTCTCAAAATTTTCATTTCACACACAATCAAATGATATATTTTGTAGCCAGATGGCCACAGGGTATAATTAATTGCAGTATGCACTAATTTAGATGTTTTAAAAATTGGGACATAATTCTGTGTCACTAAAACTATCTGTACACATCACACATTACCTTAGACTACTCTAGCTGCCATAACACTGCCCTAAAGAAAAAATGAGAGTGAGAAAATCCATTTCTCTGGGACAAAATTTTCATTTTCTACTTATCGAGGTGGTGCAAACCACTCAGATTGTGACATTTTTGACTTGTGGCCTTGAACCCATTCTTTGTCACAAAGAAGCCTTAATATAATCCTGTAAAATGATAATTTGCCTTCTGTAGTTTCTGCACTTCACATATCCAGGTAGTGACTTTGATCTTCTCTAACTTTTACTAGTTTATGAACACTGTGTGAGGAGCAGAAATCATAAAAAAATATGGGACTATGTATCCAATGAGTTATAAATAAATACAAATCTAAAGTCTGACATCTCATTTAATAAAGCAAAAAACCACTTGGAATTGTGCTGAGTGGTTTCATGTACCTTTTTCTCTAAATTATACCTTTTCCATATTTCTTTGATGTGTTCCTCCAGATTAGAGATGATCTACAGGAATATTGAGCAAATGGAAGCAACATTTTGATGATCATAGATTTTTTTTAAGATGCAACTAAATCAATGAAATAAAACAGTTAAAGTTACATCTCTAATACAATCGCTATTTTTAAAACAGGTCAATTTTTATCTTACACATACGGAGTTTCCTAGAATTTTCAGTTCTAGTAATGACTAATAATTTATGTTCTAAGTTTAAATCAGTGCTAATATGTGTGTGTGAGAAGAGGAAGAGTGGTGTTGCATGTGTGTACATGCACGTGTTTAAGGACAGATGGCTACTGCTGATCAAATCAATTTGCCTATCATAATGGAATGAGATATTTTTTCTTTAGACATATTTTTTGCAACTACCATCAAATCACAGTGTTCACAGTCTTTTTGTTTTCTTTCTTTTTAAATATTTAAGATGGCCATAATGTTTTTCTTCTCTCATAAGATATCAATATGGCAGAAGAAAGTCAGATAGATAATAGATAATTTGCATAATCAGCATTTAATGTGGTACGTGAGATTTTCTAAAAGATGATTATGCTTGTCTGGTAGATGGTTGAAAGAGGCACTCTCTGAAAGGAATAAAAACTCTGAGGCCAATAAAAAGTGAGTACAAACAGATTCCCTGTAGCAAGCCCATTTGTGTACATATACTTTTTATCTAGTCTATGGAAACTGTCCTGTGAATCATATCGTTCTTTATTTTGTCCATACTGCATGGGTTCCCTTAGTTTACCCCCACTTCTTGATAATAGTGTGTAAGGATCAAGAACCAATACAGGGACTGAAGCCCAGTAGTTGCAGTAAGTTTAATCATCAAAGTGAAAAGTGGCCCAGAGCTGAACTGGGAGCAGTAGGGAAGTGCAAATACTGGATCATGGCTCAGTAAAGGATGTGAGAAAATGTTCTTTCCTAGATGCACTGACAAGACACAATCCTGGCCAGACTAAAGGTGGTGGAGGTGGAAAGGAAGCATGCTGGTGCTAGAGTTGCAAACACATATAATTGAAAACTCTACAAGGCAGTAATCCTAGATGCCAAAGATAAATGAGAAGACGTGTAGAAGTGTTCTGGTTGGGAAAAATTTCATGGTGGCTGTATGATTATATTTAACTACCAAACTACAGTGAGAACATAACCTTTAGTACAAGCCTACCTATTAACCTTATTTTAATTTTTTTAATTGATAATTTATTATTTCACTTTTGAGTTTTTACACTTTTCCTGTTATTCCATGTAAAGTGGAAACTAGACTTGTTTAAAAGATATACACATATGTAGCGTATCAATAACTGGGGTTTTTCTGTAGGGGCAGTAAGAATTTATGAATGTGTTTCTTATCCTGACTCCATATGAAAGCAGAACACCAAAATGAATGAAAAAAAAAATTAGGTACTATTTCTAGCTGTTTTGGTGGTTCAGATGATAAAGTGTTTGCCTGCAATGCAGGAGACCCAGGTTCGATCCCTGGGTCGGGAAGATCCCCTGGAGGAGGAAATGGTAACCCACTCCAGTACTCTTGCCTGGAAAATCCCATTGACAGAGGAGCCTGGTAGGCTACGGTCCCTGGGGTTGCAGAGTCGGACTTTGCTGAGCAACTTCACTTTCTTTCTTTTCTTTTATACTAAATGCTGAGGTGTTAGTTCTATCGGGGGAACGTACTACCGATTAAAATAACAGAATACACATTTTTTCTATTCAGTAGCCATTGCCAATTTCTTGTCATGCAATAAATCAAGATAGAAACAGGACCTACCCTGGTTACAATATTTTTTAATACTGCTTACTCTTCCCTCTTTTTAAAATTTAGACTAGAACTGTCATAATGTACATTATTTTACGGGTGATACAATCTATTCACAATGATTCTACTACCTGCTTTTGAAATCAATCTCTATAAACTTTATATTGGAATATAAATTGGCCTTTTAAGTGATACTATTTGTTTTGTAGCATTTTTGCCTGAAGCCTTCTCTAAATCTAAAGTGTCTATAAAGATCTAAGAGGGTTGCATTTGAAAATGCCATCTGATTTAATATGATAGCTTTTCTTCCTTAATGAAAACGTTTTCCATTTCTATGCAAGTGTGTAGTCTTCAAATTATCATAATTGCACATGTTAAGGTGCATTATGATGAAAAGCCATTCTATTAAATGTGATTTTTTTCCCCTCAGTGTTAAGAATTATATATATATATATATATATATATATATATATATATATATATACTTCAAATCTGGAATTTTATAATATTCCTACTCATAAGAGAATTGAAGACAGCAAAGATTAAAAGAAGGCAATCTAATTTAATGGTTTGCAATTACAGTTGATGAAGAAATATGTTAACAAGGGGGAATAACTCGGATAATTTCCTGTTGGAAAAAAAGTGAAATCAAAGAAAGGAAAATGAAAATTGTTGCCTTCAACTTGTTTTTTCCCCATACTGACAAAATGGCCATAAAACAGACATAGATTAAGGAGTTTCATTCTAAACATGCACCTAAATAGTATGAATGATGTCTTTATAAAAACTATAAGATATTTAGGCTGTTATGAATATGGATGTCATAGCTTATGAAAACAGAAATAAAATGATTGTTTAAGTCAAATTTATCAATATAAACTGAAGAGCATATTCTATCTCAGTATGTCTCAACAATGCGTTGTCTTGGAAAATAGCAATTTAAAATAATAGTTTTTTTTTTTTTTAGTCAGAATAGGTTTTTTCACTGTGAAATGATGCACTCTTCAAAAATATGAATTACTATTGTAGAAAACATAATCCAACTTTCATTCTAAGTGATAGCCATCAATTTCATTAGGATGACAGAATGTTGCTGTTTTGTATATTTTTAGTGAAATTATATGTAGGCTGAACATGGAAAATTAGAAACTTTTTGACCTTGCTTTGTGTTGGTAGACTGTCTTCAGGTGATAAATTGAAACTCATTCTCAAACAATGTAATAAGGCATCTGGAAAACATAGTAGCTCAAGTTCTCCAAAAGTAAGTAATGCTTCTCTCACTGAATCAAAAATTGTATCAAATGGAGACAGAAATGATTTGGGGCTAAAAAGGAATGTAACAAACAAGTCACTGGGCAGGACTAATGTAGAACTTTTATAGGTTGTCAAAGTGACAATGGACACTTGATAAAGATAATAATAAAGAATTTCAGGTATCTAAGAAATAAACTCGGAGAAGGCAATGGCACCCCACTCCAGTACTCTTGCCTGGAAAATCCCATGGACGGAGGAGCCTGGTGGGCTGCAGTCCATGGGGTCACTAGGAGTCAGACATGACTGAGCGACTTCACTTTCACTTTTCACTTTCATGCATTGGAGAAGGAAATGGCAACCCACTCCAGTGTTCTTGCCTGGAGAATCCTGGGGACGGGGGAGCCTGGTGGGCTGCCGTCCATAGGGTAGCAAAGAGTCGGACATGACTGAAACGACTTAGCAGCAGCAGGAGCAGCAGCAGCAGCAGCAGCAAAGAAATAAACTGCGAGAAATCTTCGTATGTTTCATATTGCATTCAAGAACTGATTTTGATGCAGCTTGAAAAAAATTAAGCATGTATTTTTTTTTTTTGTCTACTAATGAGTGAAATCATTACAATAAAAATAAAGGTGTCATTCAATGCTTTAATTCTTGCTACAGAGATTTTGTTTGACCTATTAGTCTAGTATTAAGTCAGAAAGGACTATTTTCACATTGCCAGCCCCTGGGTTTAAATGGAAAGTTGTTTCCATCTCAAGACAGTATTAATGGTCTATTTTGACATGAATCATACTCCTCAGGTCACACCCATGATTCCAAAATACTTATTAAGAGCTCTCCCTTCACTTTCAAATATGTTCCAATTTGGAAAATAAGATCATTACATATTTAAGAACCCTGAGGCTGGCATTTCTAAACACTAACCACACTCACTTTTTTCCTAGTTTGTTTCCATTCTGTTTATTGTTCTGTGTATACCTACCTAGATCATCTTGCCCACAAGAGCTGCATACAAGGATTTGTTTCAAAAATGTTCATTCAGTTGAAAATATTTAAGTTATTCTAATATGAAGAGACTTCAGATCTTTTCAACAAAAATTAGTTTTGGTATATATAAGTTCATGATATATTTTTGCTGTTGTTAATGATAATGTTTCTTTGTTTATGCCCATTGCAGATTCAGGTCTAATTTCTCACAATATAGAGACAGTAAATATAAATCATAATGACAATCATACATTATTCAGCTTACTATATAAGAAGCATCATATATATGAATATATGTATATATATGAATATGATTTGTTTAACTCATGCATTTTTAAACAATATTTTGAATGAGTTATATGATGCCCACAGTCTCTAGATGTTCATATGTAATAAGTCCTCATTCTTCTATGCATAATCAATGAAGATATTTATATTATCTATCCAGTCCTTATAAATATTTCTTTGTGACAAATTATAAATGCTTAATGTTTAAATTAGTAATAATATTTCAGTATAATAAAAGAAACAAAAACATCTTTGACTAGAGTCTAAATTCTAGATCAGACTTTGCTACTGATTAGCTTGTTGACCTTGGATATCCTAGTTAGCTCGGGCTGGTATGAAAGAATACTGACAACTGGGTGGCTAAAACAACAGTCATTTATTTCTCACAGTTCTGGAGTTTGGAAAGTCCAAGATTAAGGTTCTGGCAAGTTAGGTTCCTGGTGAGAATCTTCTTACTGATTTGGAGAGGCCTCCATGGATCAGCAGTAAAGAATCCTCCTGCAACGCCGACGATGCAGGGGATGCAAGTTTGATCCCTGGGTCAGGAAGATCCCCTGCAGGAGGAAATGACAACCAACTCCAGTATTCTCACCTGGAAAAATTCGATGGGCAGAGGAGCCTGGTAGGCTGCAGTCCATGGGGTCTCAAAGAGCAGGACCCCACTAAGCACACACACACCTTCTCCCTGCGTCCTCACATGGTAGAAGGTGTTATGTATCTCTCTGGAGGCTTTTCTAAGGCACTAATCACCTTCATGAGAGCCCCTCCTTCATGGTTTAAGCACTTCCCCGTAGGCCCCACTTAGTAATAATACTTTGGGAGTTACAATTTCAACATACAAACTTTGGGGGAACACAAACATTCAGACCATAGCAAGCGCTGATTCCATCATTAGGCCTCCAGACTAATGACCTAATTACCTCTCAAAGACTCTACTTTAAAGCACCATTACATTAGGCATTAAGGCTTCAATATATGAATTTAGTTGAGACACAAACATTTGGTCAATGGGAATGGGAATAATACTTCTTATGCAAGTATCTCAATTTCTTCTGAAAAATGGAAATACTACCTACATTTTCCAATATATCCAGATTATTGGAAATGTGATGATAAAGCCCTACACAAACCATGGGTACCATTGTATTTTCATAAGCTCTAGGAATATTTCTATATAATAAAATGCACACATAATGAATCCTTACTGAACAAATACTCAGTCTGATATTTGGTGACCAAGGCAAAGATATATAAAAATAGAAAATGCATCCACTACTTTTTTTTTTTTTTTTCTCCAAAGAGACTTATTTTGTTGATTCTAGGGTTTTGTTCCCTCACTCTATTTTATAGCCAGACTGTTTTCACATCAAATGAATTAAAGATGAGCAGGTAGCATGTACCCTGAATCTGCCTCATTGAGGAGGTAAAACACCCTACGGTGAGTCTTTCCAAGGACATGTGTCAGTGCCCCTCAGAAGGAAAGGGGTCATTCCCTCCACCTCTTCTGTGCTTTCCCTCCAGCTGAGTGCTGATACAGCATCAGACATCTGACCCTTTTGCCCTGCTTTCCATGGCCAGGGGCTTGAATGCAGCTCTTTAGCAAGCATATTCTCTCATTTGTTCTTTGTTCCTTTCCTCCCACGTAGGCATGGGTTGACAAAGCTTGTACAAGCAGCAGTTGGAATGAAAAGGGTAAAAGACACTCAAAGATTTTAAAGAACACCTCAACTGGCCTTTTCTCCCTTTTGTTGCATTTCGCCTGGCAGCTAAACTGACATTCGCTCCCTTTCTCCGGGCATACAAAATCCCACCGCTCTCCGTGGGCCATCTGAGACATTAGTCCAGGGGAGTGCCTCACTCCAGACTGTTCACATCATGAGCATTGTTGCAGCTCCCTGCTTTTCATCTCTGTGAATAAAGCTGGCCAACTCTTTTTTAGTTAAGCTCTCCTGGTTGACTGAATGCCACAGTAATGTTTCCCAAAGATGTTCAGAGGGGAATTGAAAGGGCTCAGAGTAGGAAAAGGCAAATAAAATCAGTGAAGAGTGACAGACAAGTAATCCTGAGTCTGATTGCTTGCCCATATTTAAGTGTTGAAATACAAATTTCTCAATTTTGCCACAATACTGTTCCCTCCTTGAGACCCATAAATTCAGAGGCAGTTGATGAAGCTGAATCTAAGTTGTAGTGTGGCTGAACATAAAAAGTTTGTAGTTGTTCAGTATTTGAAGCCTCATGTTTCCTTTATATTGAAATACAAATTTAATTTTAAAAATGAAAATTTTAGTTGAATGTTAACTATATTAATCCTGGATGATAAAAATAAGCAATAAAAAGTTCATTTAAGAAGATGTTTGAGAATCCATTTTTTTAGAGTTAGTAGGGACCTCAATATTTACCTAGTCTAACCTGCCATCCAATTCCACTACTTTTTATGAAAAGTTCTTACTGAGACTTGCATTGAAAAACTAAAAAAAGATTCATGATCTTTTTTGGCCATTCTTTTAATAGCTGAAAATTTTTGGCCTGAAAGCTATTAAATGCCATCATTTCTTCAAGAATAGACAGACCATGTCTAAACTATACATATATATATATATATATATATATATATATATATATATATATTTATTATAGAACACAATTAAATAACAAAAGTGAGTCAGGAAAATAATATGGTAAACATCCTTGTATTCATCACTCACAATCAGCTAATGTTAAAGTGCTGTAGTCACTTCAAATTAATTTTAACACAAACAAGAGAAAAGAAAAAGTGAAATTTTCCTTACAGTCCTCCGCAGCCTATTTCCTTCACTTATGTTTCAGAGGAAACGATTACTATAAATGTGATGTGTATTATTTTGGCCCATGTTTGTATACTTTAACACATACAAATCCACAACATAGTTTTACTTTTTTTATAATGTGAATCCTCCCACATCATAAGTATATTTTTGCAACTCTAGGCTGTTTGTGTTTTGGTATTAATCAATGCTGACCTGATGTTGGTCTAGTTTGTTTATTCACTTTATCTCTGACCTAGTAGTGTACTATGTGTTTATAACATATCATTTCATAATCAATGTACACTTAGGTATTTACCATTCTATCTCAAACTAACAATGATACTATGAATATAAGCTTTCAAATCTTATACATGTGGAATTGCTGGGCTGAGAGAAGTATTCTCAATGTATTTGAAATTATGAGGGCCCTATAAAATTTCTGAAGTAAATTGTATTTCTCTCAGCAGCATTTGAATTCCTCTTATCTCACATTGTTAACAATAACTGGTAATTTGCAAATTTTTCATTCTTATGGATGTGGTAAAACATCTCTCTATTGCTTGCCTGATTAATAGTGAAGTTAGCATCTTTTTATTGTTTATTTTCTAAATGACTCTCCTTTTATGTAAAACACTATTTCATATACATTGCTCATATTAAGTTGTGGAATAGTTTCTTATTGATTCAAGGAGGGCAATTTTTGCATTTGGATACTTATCCTTTCTTGGTGATAAGAAATATAAATGAAGTCTCACCATCTGTCACTTGTTTTGAATTTGACTATAGAAATTTTATTATTAATTAATTTTAATTTTATGCCATCAAATACATTATTCTTTTATGTGTAGTGCTTTTATGTATGTTTTAAGAAACTATTTTCCTCCAGAATCATGCAGATATTCATATATATATTTCAGTTATTTGGATTACATGTATTTATTCTGCAGTGTTCTGTTTTTCTTTCTCTGTTCATGAATATCCCAAATAGAACTTTACAGAGCATATTATGTTACAATTGATTTATTAAATTTAGAACAGATTAATTCTTCATTTCAGATGTTGTATTTCACTTCATGCAGCCACAATTTCAATGTGTCAGTAGTCATACTATGCAGTTAAATCCTTTTGTGCACCTGATAATTAAAACCACTTTTATCCTTTTATGTGGTGTACTACTAATGACGATTTTCTCCTCCTATTCTTATGAAATTTGCTGGAATATAATGTATTGATATTTAATTAATTAATATTGATTAAACTCCATTTTAAATTATAAAACACATGGTATCAATCTGGTATAAATTAGCTAAATTTTAAGTCTGTCAAGTAATATTTGTCCCATCCTACAAGTTGTGTGTGTATGTGTGTGTGTGTTTGTGTGTGAGACCTTTCCATTTAGAATTTTAGTTTACTGTCTTGCTATGTTAAAAACTATATGAATTTGAGAATTTTTTTTAATGTTCCAGAGTAATTGTAAAATGGGAATTAGAATACTATCTCTCACTGTGTTCGTGTGTTAAGTAAGATTTGTTGTTATTATTGTTCAGTTGTTCAGTCATGTCCAACTCTTTGAGGCCCCATGGGTGGCAGCACACCTGACTTCCCTGTCCTTCACAATCTCTCAGAGTTTGCTCATGTCCATTGAGTCCATGATGCCATCCAACCATCTCATTCTCTGTCACCTCTTTCTCCTCCTTCCCTCAGTCTTTCCCAGCATCAGGATCTTTCCCAGTGAGTCAGCTTTTTGAATCAGGTGGACAAAGTATTGGAGCTTCAGTTTCACATCAGTCCTTCCAATGAATATTCAGAGTTGATTTCCTTTAGGATTGACTGGTTTGATCTCATTGCTGTCCCGGAGTCTTTACATGAATTATTTTACATATATTATTAAGATAATACATGTAAAGACACAGTCCATAGTGTCAGCCTGAAAAGAAAGGCTTGTTCAGGGCTATTGTCCTTCATTTTATTCTACAAGACACATGTGTGTTTGTGTGTGTGTGTGTCTTGATTACTTTCAGTTGGAGAAAACATGATACTGGTCTTCTGCATCTTTGCTTCACTTCCTGTATCCCAACTTTCCTTAAAGGCATCTGAGGGCAACCTGGTTTTCTGGGTGCTTTGCTCTGCTCTTCCACATGCTTTGCTGCAGAGATTTTCCTTTTTCCTTCCCATGAGAACTCATCTGCCATTGGTTCCTTTCCCTTGTATATCTGCCACAGTGCTGTCTATATCTATTAAACTAGATCAAAGCATAGCTGCTATTATTGTATAATTAATCAAAATTTAAGTGATAATTAAAAATTAAAAGCTAATTATTTTTAAATTACTTCCCCAAGATACACACAAACACACATACATCTTATATATTTCTTTTGTTGAGCTGTGGTAAGAGACTGAAATTCCCCCACCCCCCCCGTTTCTCAAACAAAGGTTAATAGACAGTTTTGATTGTAAATTCTTCAGTTTAACACCCAAGTAAAATTAGTAGAAATAGGTTTTCTAAGCTTGATTGTGATTTTGACACATTATTCAATAAAAGCAATGCCATCAGTTGTCAGAATAACTTCAGTCTGTGACCCAGGATGAGTTATGCCTCCCCAGTGAACCCATCCCCAGCACCCCACCCCTTCAAAAAAGAACAAAGAAATTGAAAAATGCCCCCAGGTCAATAGGACTAGAGAATAAACGAGTGCTTGGAAACCTGTGCCATTTGAATAGTCTCTATGGCCTCCCCATTGTTCCCAGGCAAAACTTGGCATCTTTATACCTAATTGGCATCTCACCCTCAGGGATCTTTATTGAATTTTCTACTCTGCTGACACATTTGAACAGTGTTGGAACCAGTATTTGAAAGGGAGCTTTAATCTCTTGAAGGTGATGAAATGCTGTCATCCTTAGGCAAAGTGTCTGTCGTGAAGGGCTCAGAACAAACCCAACAAAGGAGTCAGGTGCCAGTGAGGGACTGCCTCTTGGGTTTCCCTTTGTCTATCTCAGGTATTCTCATCTAGTCTGCATGCAATGGAGTGGGTGTTTATTTACATAATAGTATTTGAACAACACTTTTGATTGATTACAAATGTTTTGTGGACACAAAAATAAATGCATTTATGCATGCTTCATAACAGACACTTACAATATACCTTTCTCAATGAATTACTAGATCCTTAATTACTCTCAGATCTTGACTTTCTCAGAGGACACAGAATTCTGGATTACACTCTCTGGAAATGGAACAAGTGTTTTTCAAGTGACTGAATTAATCTAAAGCTCAATGACTTTATGGATTATGCCTGACACTTTTGCTTTCAGTGTTAAAGTTGATTGCTATCTGTTGGTAACTGTTTTTATTAAAGTCTGTTAATATATCGGTCACATTTTGGTAGAACTCAGGTAAGGATATGTCTCTGCAGATATGTGGCTTCCGGAGTAACAGTCAATGATGTCACTTCAGTTTATTTTGCTTTCCAAGGTCTCTTTTCGTCTTTTTTTTTTTAAACCTTTTTAATACCTTTACAATGTGCTTAACAGACCCTTATGAGATCAGTAAAATGGACAATCAAATTTTCTCGGCAGAAAGTCATCAGATAGCCAACAATTGATACTGTTATTCACTCATTCACTCATATAAAACATTTATTGATAATTAGTTGATACAAACACATTGATATGCACCAAAAATGGTACAAAAATGTGTAGGATAGAAACAACTCACTGGAACATGGACACATGCACACGCACACATATCTTATTGATTTACTATAAGCACACCATAAAAGGACACATTCTGTGCCAAAATTTCCTCAGAGAAGAGGGAACAACTTCTAGGCTGGGGGAATCAGGGAAAAATGATGGTCAAAATTACATTTGAATTCTATCCTGAATCAGAAATGGTGGCCAAGTGGCAGAAACAGGGTATGAAAAAAGAAGGTATATCTATAGTATGATCAGAGACATAATATGTGAAAGGTCAAGGCTTTTTCAGGAGCTGCTAAGCACTTACATTTCAGAACTACAATTTGGTGGACTTATAGAAGGGAAAATATAGGATGAGTACATATGGGCACTCTCTGAGTATCAAATAAAATCCTTCAAAGTGATTTGAAAGACTGGAAATCTGCATGGTTTTGGAGCAGAGTGGACTGGATTCTTAAAATATCAACTTGGTTGTTTTGTGTGAAATTGATCGTAGGAGGGACAATGAAGGTGAGGGAACAAATCACATAGGCAGCTACTGAAGTAAATCTTGTGACAGGTTGCATGTCAAGATGCTTACCAAGAGTAAATGGCTTACAAGTAAGAGGCATATACAAGTTCAAAAATAATAACAATGCATGAGGTAGAGCTGAATGTTATTCCATCCTCTCAGACCTTGATTACTACAAGTTAGACTACCTGAATATAAATTCCTATCCCCTTATTTGTTAGCTTAGGTCTTTGGGCAAGTTATATATCTTTTTGTTGCAGTATACCCATCTGTAAAATGGGAATAAAATGATAGAAACTATAGTAAAGGCTGCCATGAGCATAAAGTTAGTTAGTACAGGTAAAGCTCTTAGCTCGGTTCCTGGTCTATAGGAAGGGAAATAATGAGCACATTGTGATTTAACCCTATTTTGTTAGTCTTTCACATTACTAAAGTGATCAAAGCCAGCTTTGTGGTTAAGGAGAGGAAGAAGCTTTCTACATTGTAGTATTATGGTCTAATTTCAAGATACTTTGTAAAATTCCACCCCAAAGCTTACTCCAGATGGAGAGATAGTAGCCAAAATGCTTTTTGGTATTTTGATGCTGATATTACAATGTCTAGCCATTGCCATAATTATATGAGCTATATACCTCAATCTTTGAGATGTATTTTACATTATTTTATAGAATAGCAAATAAATTCAACAGAGCTATATGATTTTCTGAGATCCTATATATTCAGAAGTAGCTATGGACCTGAACTATTCCCATCCAGAGGCCCACAGTGGGACCTTTTTTTTTTTTTACTTTTAGCTCTCCATTCAGAGTTACAAAATTGTTGGGCAATTAGTGTAAGTCTACTTTATAGCCTGTAATCAGAAGATCTTGGGTCAGGTCCAAGATCTACTATCAGTCCAATCTTATCAGATAAATCCTAATTGACTATTAATAGAATAAGGAGTGTAGGGCAAGCCTCTTGACTCCAGCATAGGGGTCTTTACAATATACATGATTTTTAATCATGTATGAGCATTCATTTTTTTTTTTCCTATGAAGTGAAGTCGCTCAGTCGTGTCCGACTCTTTGCGACCCCATGGACTGTAGCCTACCAGGATCTTCTGTCCATGAGATTTTCCATGCAGGAGTACCAGAGTGGGTTGCCATTTCCTTTGCCAGGGGATCTTCCTGATGCACGGATCGAACCTGGGTCTTCCGCATTGTAGGCAGACGCTTTATCATCTGAGCCACCAGGGAAGTCCCTGTTTGTTTGTTTATTATTTTTCCCTTTAGACAAATAAAAATTACCAACACACAAGCAACATACACCCCCCCCGCACACACACACACAATAAGTCTATTTACCTACATCAATATTTACCCATATATGGTCATGTATGGATATGAGAGTTGGACTCTGAAGAAAGCTGAGCCCAGAAGAATTGATGCTTTTGAACTGTGGTGTTGGAGAAGACTCTTGAGAGTCCCTTGGACTGCAAGGAGATCCAACCAGTCCATTCTGAAGGAGATGAGCCCTGGGATTTCTTTGGAGGGAATGATGCTGAAGCTGAAACTCCAGTACTTTGGCCACCTCATGTGAAGAGTTGACTCATTGGAAAAGACTCTGATGCTGGGAGGGATTGGGGGCAGGAGGAGAAGGGGATGACAGAGGATGAGATGGCTGGATGGCATCACTGACTTGATGGATGTGAGTCTGAGTGAACTCCAGGAGTTGGTGATGGACAGGGAGGGCTGCTGCTAAGTTGCTTTAGTCGTGTCCAACTGTGCAACCCCATAGATGGCAGCCCACCAGCTCCCCCGTCCCTGGGATTCTGGCATGCTGCAATTCATGGGGTCTCAAAGAGTCGGACACAATTGAGTGACTGAACTGAACTGAACTGAAATGCAAGTAAAGGACAAATTTACTTCATTTGCCTTATCTTGCTTTTTTATACTTTAAGAACTAAGCCCTCCACAAGTCTGTATACACATATTTTGGACATATTACCTTGTTGGAGAGTTTGCTTTTCAAAATAAATTCAAAAAGAATGCTTAAGGTGGAAGATTCATAGCAGAACATTTATCTCGGCAAAAAAGTCTAAATCACAGTGCAATTTTTGAGTAAGGAAAACAGTGAAGAGCCTTGTGCTCCATATGATCCTATGATCAAGTAAGAGTCAGAATGTATATTCTGGGACTTCACTGCTGTTTAGTCACATCAGTGGCCTGTAGCAAACTGGAAGAAGCAAAACATTCAACCATGTCAGATTCCAGAAGCCTGTATAGACACAGTCTTGAAGCCTTTCTACCAGTCTTTTACCACCAGTCTTGTCTGTGTTCAAGGCAGTAATTAGCACCATCACAAATGTTCTCAGCCAAGAACTGTGCATTCATCAGTTGCTTTAACTTCCTTTGGGGCCTTTGCTGACTGAATGACAAAGTTCTATTTTTATTATTTTTGACACATTGGGCTTGAGATTTTGTTTCTCTGGGTATATTCATTGTTGTTGTTTAGTCACTAAGTCACGTCTGACTCCTTGTGACCCCATACATTGTAGCCCACCAGGCTCCTCTCTCCATGGGATTTCCCAGGCAAGAATACTGGAGTGAGTTGCCTTTTCCTTTTCCAGGAAATCTTCCCATCTCAGGAGCTTGAACCCATGTTCCTACTTGGTAGGTGGATTTGTTACTACTGAGCCACCAGGGAGCCAAGGGATATTCATACAAGTGTCTTAATTGCTCAGTTTATGTACTAAAATTGCCTTACACAATGGGAGCAACACCACGGAAGATTTTTGTTGTTTTGGTTTAAGAAGCTAAGCAGCTATCTCATCCTTCTTCCCTCTCTTCCTTGTTCCCTCTCTTCTTCTCTCCCTCCCTCTCCTCCTCCTCTTCTTTTTCCTTCTCTGTCTCTCCCGATGGCTCTCTCTCTCTCTCTTTCAGAAATTTCAGAATGTTTTGTGGGAATGAATTTAGGTGGTAGCCGTTCCAAATTATCTAGAATCAAATATCTGACATCCATTATAGATAAAATATTTTACTTTGAGAGAAAACCATTACCAACTTGACCCAATAACATTTTATTTTAATAATTTAATTAACACAATTTTCAGAAAATAACTGAGATTTTAAAATTCATACCCATAGCAAACACTTATGCAATGAACATATTCCCCTAAAAGTATATTTATGCTGTTTATCCTTTTTCTTTCCATATAGAAAATAATTTCTTATTAGCTTTATATGCAGCCCTCTGACATGCCTATAGCTGTATCAACAAGGCATATAAAATATTGTATACATTTAAAATAGATGTACAATTAATTTCAAAAGTGCAATGAAGCTAATTATATTAATCACCTATAGTTATATGCCATATCTACAATATATATGGATATATCTATATATAATATGTATTTACATATACACTACTATTATTAAAGACTATATATACATATATGGCTTTTAAAACTATGTACCATACATTTGCATATATATACATATTATATTTATATTATATATATATTGATCAAATGTTCCTAAAAATAAAGTGTTTAGGAAAAATAATTATGATAATGTTGTAAATAATACTATGATGGGTTTTTTTGGGGGGAAAAAGCTAATATGCAATCTATAAAAATATGAACATTTATAAATAAACTAGGGAATAATTATCCTCATAATTCAGATAAGACATTTTAAATAATGTAATTAATCACTAGCAACATCAATGTTATGCTAAATTTTAGAAAACATTTTATAGTAATTACTTTATCATGCATCAGTTACCATCAGCCTTGGGTCAGAAGATAGTAGAGATGTGTAAGGTATTGTTGGCTGATAATTTGGGGATTTACAGATAATCAAACAAAACTTGCTCTAGTTAAAAGTTAGATAAAATTAACAGCTTAAGGTTTCTCTTTGTCAGAGACTTTCAATCTTCTCTCCCTGTGCACATGGAATCTCCTTGGAGTAGCCTTGGAGGAGGGTTTGGGCTGGAAGGAATCAGTGACAGTACTTCTCAGTTAAAATCAGAGCACCTTTAATTTAATCTGTTTTATACATTGTAATTTCATGTTAGATTTTACTGGAAATAAATGTTTCTACTAACAAAAGTGTTGAAAACCAGTGATCCAAATAGTAACTATATTGACATTTTCTCTAAATGTTGTGTATTTATGGGTACAACCTGAATTCTTTATTGAGGTGGAAGGAGCCCACTTGTGTCATCCAGTGTCTTCATTCTAAGCTCCAAGCAAATTGAACTAAAGTACCTGGATTTCCCCAGTGCTCTCTTGAGATTCAATTCTTTGTTGTTATTACTTTCTTTCCTTGGACTTGCCTTGTCTGTGACTTTTCCCCTGGCTACCTCTTTCTCTTATTTTTTTTTTCCTTTTTTACAATAAACAGATCATTTGAGACAAGACCTCTTCACAGATGTTTAAGTATGCAGTAGAGTGTTGTTAACTGCAAGCATGATGTTGTAATACAGAGCTCTAGACCATTTGCCTCTGGCATGATTGAAAAACTCTGCATGTACTAAACAGCAACTCTCCATGTCTTCTTATCCCTAGACCCCGGCAACCACTGTTCTACTCTTTGCTTCTAACTTGTAAGAGTTTGACTACTTGAGATACCTCAGAGAAGTGGAATCATGCAGTACTTGTCTTTCTGTGACTAATTCATTTCACTTGTCACCTTGTCTCCAAGGTTCATCTAAATTGTTGCATATGATACAATTTCCTTCATTTTGTGACTGAATAACATTTCTCCTTCAGTTTTTCTTAAGTCGTGATCAGCAAAGCACTTACACCTGTCTTGTTACAGCTTCTAGTGTTCAAGTATTTGTTCAACTTTATTGTGTTTGCCTATTTGCCTTTCTTTCTAATTTTAAAGCTTATTCAGTTTTGTTAGTCCTAATATAGCTCTTAGCATACATTAGACAGTCAATAAGTGATGTCACATTAATGAGAAACGTAGAAATATTTTTGGAAGGGAATGTGAGAATGGCCAAGCCTTCTTTAGTCCCTGACAATCAAGTATTTAATGAACAGATTTGTGTCTTAATCATTCACTAAAGAACAATTTATTGGACAGTTTGTGACTGTAAACACCTCTATGGAGCAGAAACCAAAGTGAAATACAAAACAATGGATGAGGCTAGAGTTAAGACTTGTGCTCCAGGTGCCAGTTTGGCCAGTGTTTTCCATTCTGGCTGCATGTTAGGAATTGCCAATAAATTCAAATACCCTTGATAATTCCCTACTCTAGACCAGTTTAAATAAGAAGTTGAAAAAGCAGTGTGTCTGGTCTGAGCATCAGTTTTTAAAAAAGATCTCCAGATATTTCTATTTTAAACCAAGGGGGAGAACCACAGAAACAAAATGTTGGCCAGATATTCAACATACCAAAAGTGCTCCATCCTTGCTTGGGGGGTAGAGATGACTCCTTGCTGTAATTGAAGTACAACATTTTAAAAAGCTACAATTAACCATTATTGGGATCAATGGCATAAAAATAATTCTCAGGTGTAGAGAAGTGGGATAACACATACATAGCCAGTGACCATAAAATTGAACACACTTTTCTCCAGTTATGAGTAAATATTGCATTATTAGTGATTCAACAGTGGACAGAAATCCAAAATCAATCTAAGATTCATATTTCTGGGATGTCAGCCAAGACACTAGTGGAGAGCAATATAAACTTGTTAGAATATATGGAATGAATTAAGAAAGTGAAAAATCAAGCAAATAAACAAAAGTACCTTCTGTCTAACCTGAGCTTACAATTAAAATTAAAGAAATACATGACAAAATCTTATACTAACAAATATAAATGTATTAAGAAATATAGCTGCATATTAACAATCATAGATTCAAATCACCATACATAAGGTTAAAATAAAAACACAGAAGATAAAATACTTTTAAATACTTTAAAAAGTAATTTTCAAAGGGATTAAATTTAGAATAATAATAAAAAGAAATATGTTTTAGATATTGGTAACATAAGAACAAGTTGCTATAATAAAGAACAAAATATAACATCTCAAAGTGAAAAAAAGTTTTTTCATTTAACTAAAATAATATTCTCAGTAGATATGACTGATTTCAGACTGAACACGTTAAGAGGGCATTTAGTGAATTGATAAATGTACTGAATAAATCACCCAGAAGCTAGCACAGAAGGATAAAAATAAATGGGAAATATAAAAGAAAGATTTTAGATCTCTGAGGAACAGAGATCCTCTGAGATTGAAAGACCCACCATTGGTCAAATAAAAAAATCCAGAAAAATAGAAGACAATGAAAAGTCGAGAACCATTATAAGAGAATTTTCTAAAAGGGAAGACTAGAATTTTGAAATTGAAAAGCCTATCAAATATTTATCAGGATAAAGAAAATAGCTCAATATCTAAACTCATAATAATGAAATATATGACATTAAGAATAAAGAAAAAATATGAAAAATTTCAGGCAGGAATAAGAGCCTGTAATAAAATTTATATTGAAAACAGACTTCTGATAGTTAAAAATAGAGAAATAACATCAAGTGCTAATGTAACTTATCTGTCAGTGTAAAATTCTATAAAAAGGACACTGAGAGAGAAAGTATGCCAAAAAATCAATGGTGTACATAAAACTTGAAATTTAAAAAGTGTATATATATATATATATATATATATATATATATATATGTGAGTGTGTGTACATTTATATACATACACAAAACAATCATATACAAGTTATGTATATATAAACAATTATATACAGTTTGTATATACATGTTAAAGTTACATTCATAAATACTACTTATATAATAATATTTATACATCTTACTAAACTATATTCTCTAATGCCAGCAAAATCTTAATAGCAAACATACCAAAAGAAAACAATCATGAACAAAATATAAAAATTAATAAATTTTTCAGTAAATAAAAATTCTAGTCATATATTAAAACCATAATGGGTTTATCTCAGCAATTAAAAAATCCATCACATTACCACATTAAAAGAAGAAAATAAAAGCTTCTTGGTATATGCAGAAAAATAATTTAATTAAGTTCAATTCTTATTTGCAATGAAAAGGAATCCTCCAGCAAACTGGAAATAGACAAGAACTTTATTAAGAAACCTCATGAAGAGTATACAGTATATGGAGATTCAATAAAAAATATGCCAAATGGTAAAACTTTAGAAGAACTTTGGGAATTATCAGAAAGAACTAACAGATGCCTGCTATCACCTCTTCTCTTCAACACTGTGCTAGAGACAAAGGCTTTGGAAATTAGGTATTAACTTTCTGTGGTGACGCAGTGGGACTCTTGGGATATATGCAAACTGCAATTTCAGTTTTGTCTCCCTCCCCCTTGTACACTTATTCTGTTGTGTCAGTTCTCATTTTGCCAGTAGGTAAAAAATCAGATGGATCTTTGATTTTTCCATCACTTTTTGGAAATGATACCACCCTTCTAAGTCAGAAGTCAGTAATTGCAAGAATCCTGTCCAAAATCTACATCCGTTTTAATCTACATTCACAGATAACACAGGGCTGCTAGAGTAGGTTATAGGTAGTCAGGTACTTTGTAATCCATTCAGGGATAAGGATATAGTTGATCTTTATCTCTTTCCTGCTCTTATTATTTCTTCTCTTCCTTCACATAGTTAACCAAAGTTTGTGGTCCTACCAGTGTTATCTAAATGGTAGGAGAGAGAACCATAAGGGCAATATGAGGTTCACACCTGACAAGGAAACTTTATAGGTGAATTTGTCCTCTCTGGACCAGGCAGGTATTTAGAACTGAGTCTTTCTCTTGAAGGAAACTTTTATAGGTGCTTCAGAAGACTTGATCTGTCGTATTCAACTTCATTCCTTGTGATAATGAGTAATGTGTTTACCACTATATTACTCTTCCTTTGGTTCTGCCTTGATTTCATTTTCTTCTTTTGTTTAATTTTCTAAGGATCACAAATACCATTGCAGTTGGTCCTTTGGGGCAGATAATAAATGACTCCTTGCAGGCTCTTTCTTTTGTGTGTGCCACTTGTATTTTGTGGAACATGCCCTTGTCCCCTGCCATGAGAAATGAAGCTATTTCCTGATGCACGAGAATCTGTTTCCTTCTCTCTCTCTCTGTCTCTCTCCTGTCAGCTCAGATTCATTGTCATACTTTTATACATTCATACCTTTAGAGTCTTCAAGTCCATTATCAAACAGTAGCCCACAACCTCCAGTGGGTGTGTGTCGAGTTCACAGAGTGACCTCCGTGAGGCTAGTCTCATTAAGTGTAATATAACTTATCCTTCTTTAGAAGAGAAAATACATAGGAGAATGCATTGACTGCAGACATTATAGGTCTGAAATTTCTCATAATAAAATGGATTCCTCTTTAAGTACTTACTTTGATGAAGAAAAATGTAAAACATGGGTTATTAGGCATGAGATAATGGTAAGGAATACATTTTAGTCTTTTCTACTCCTCATTTCTCCTTCTTCAAGGTACCCCTTAAATAAAGAACCACCTTGAGAAAGACAAATTGAAAGGGCAAGACATCATTTATTAGGAAAGAGCATTTCTGCTTAATGGCCCCTTGAGTAAAGTGTTTCTTTAGGATATCACAGCTCATGTGAAGGCAGATTTAAAGGCCAGGGCATCAATTAGAAAACCAGTCTTGCTGCCTAATTGCTCTTTGTACAGCTTATTTTAGCAAGATAAAAATACCATCAAAATAGAAAATGAGACTTGCCAAACAATTTCAGCACTTCCCTTAGGCCACAATGCTCGATACTGTCAGACACAGCATTTCTGAGCTTCTGGTGAAGCTGGAAAGAATTACATAATATTTTATGTGGCTTGTTGCTATCTGCAATGCTGATTTAGAAACAGACATTGGTGATGAAAAGTTCAGTACTGAACATCTGCCCTGGCAATGACAAGTTTTAAAAGCAAAGTGACAAAATTGAACTATGAAAATTTCATTGTTAGGACAGAATGAGTACTGAATATAAATGAAAAAGTTGACATATAGGACTTAATAAAAATTAAAAAATGCACTGGTTTTTTGAAAATATACTGTTAAGGAAATAAACTGCCGATTGGGAGAAAATATTTGCCATATATTTATCTGTCAAAGGACTTGTCTCCTATTATTTTAGGGTTCTACATCAATAAAATTGAATACAGACACACATACACCACTATAACTTAGTTAAATGTTTGTAGAACTCTTTGTACAAACTCAGACATAAGAATAATCTCAATCTCACAATATTGCTCCTTCCAATGCCATCTCATAGCTGTGATAAACCTAGCCTGGTCACCTTCAAAATAATGGGAGAGAACTTTAAAAACATGGCAGAGTGTCAATGAGGTTAACAAAAATTTTAATTGAAATCTCAGAAAAAGAGAGAAAGAGAATGTCATAGAAAACATAACCAAAGAAATATTGACTGAAAATTTGGTAAATGTGATTAAAAAATCAGCATACCAAAGTTCAGTGAACTCCAAACCAGATAGATGCATGGAAAACCAAACTCCAGATAGATGCATGGAAAACCATACATAGGTATAGTATTCAGTCAAACCTTACCTCTTGATGACTGTTATCTCTGTCTTTTACACCGGTATACCCAAGTAGTAGAAAAAATATATACAACTAGTCATATTTATATCATTCTAATTAATAGACTTTACTTATTTGTTTTTGGTTGCTCTGGGTCTTTGTTGCTGCATGCAAGTTTTCTGTAGTTACAACAAGCTGGCACTACTCTTTGTTGTGATATGCGTGCTATTCATTGCGGTGGCTTCTGTTGCAGAGGATGGGTTCTAGAGGTGTGGGCTTTAGTCGTTGCAGCACATGGGCTCAGTGATTGTGGCACATGGATTTAGTTGCTATCAGCATGTAAGATCTTCCTAGACCAGGGATGGAACCCGTGTCCCCTTCACTGGCAGGTGGATTCTTAACCACTGGACCACTAGGGAAGTCTGAGAATACAGATTTTAAAAGGTTGTCTTTGCTGCCCATGAATATCCAGTGTAGTTGGAGAATTACCTAAGGAAGAGGGGTTAAACTGAGGAAAATATTACATTTATCTTTTTTAATTTAGAGAAAAGTATATACTATAGAATCACAAAATACACAAAATGGAATGTTTAATAATTTAATAAAATTGTGCATGTTTAGTGTCTTTGTAATTTTCCTCATGCCATGAAAGTACTGATTACTTTGAAAACATGAATCTAAAAATTTTTTTAGATATATAATGATTAGCTTAGGCTTAGGTAAAATAGAAAAATATGGCATACGTAACTTTCATTTTTAACACATTGTCTTTAAACATGATTTACTAGTGATTTCTCTGCATGATTTATTTTCAAAGTAACATAGTCATTACATTTTTAGTGCTTTAAAAACAATACTATAATTTTGTTTTATATCTCATGCAGAAAAATAGATTATTTGTTAGTACAATGATAAAAGCAGAAATCTCATTTTGAGGTCTATGTTTGAAATGTAAAAAGAGATGCTCAATTTAACTAAAATTACCGAGAAGATGTAGTATCAAAGATGTGATTAGATGTGATAAGAAAATATAATGCGCAAGATCAAACAGCCAAAGCAGTAAAATTCAAGAACATTTAATGGACCAATACTAATTTTGCTTCTCAAAGTAGTGTTAGGGCTCACCTTCACAAAAACTTATAATACTAAACACAACATGAATAAAAACTATGATGTGTCTAAGTGAAAATCTAAAAGGATCTCAGAAACCATTCAAAATGTTCCCAGAAAAAAAAACTATAAGCCAACAGGACAGGAACTCAAGGGGTCAGTGTTAGTATGGCAGAAATACAAACAGCTAAAGTAGAAACCTAAGTGCTGCTGAGAATCAATACAGATAAACCAAGTCCATAGTACAAAAAGAAGCAGAAGGAAAAAAAAAAAATGTTTGTCATTTGAAAACAAGTTGAAATAAAAAACCAGTGGGTAAGCAAAAATCTGGAGGTTAAACTTTCACTACTACAAGTTGAAGGAAGTCACAAGAGCACACGGTCATTACTCAAATCACAGAAACTTACCAGACAAATTATGAAATGTGAGATTAAGAAAATCAGAGAGCAGAGGTTACAAAGAAACCTAAATTAACTAAATTACAGAAAGTGACAAGCCCTATCTTGGAGAAAACAGAAGCATGCCTTCTTCCATTTTTGTCGGAGAGCTGTTAAGAAGAAAAATCTATCATAAACAGAAATAAAGCCAGCATCTAATGAACTTCTATACTTGTGTGTTGTTTAGTGTGATGGATTAGTACCCTGAGCAGCACCAGTGAAAATTTTTATCTACCTGGCACATTTCTCTCAAAAACCTTCTCACAGTATGATCAAGAGAGCTGACAGAGTTTGCTCTCAGGCAAAATGAATTTTTGTGTGACTCTCAAGGAAAGTTTTCCTTCCCAAGTTGGATTCAGGACAGAAATGCTCAGAGAGACACTGAACCAAGTCACTGAATTACCCCAGGTGGCATTAGTGGTAAAGAACCCACCTGCCAATGCATGAGACAAAAGAGACTGGGTTTGATCCCTGGGTCTGGAAGATCCCCTGGAGTAAGAAATGGCAAGCCCGCTCCAGTATTCTTGCCTGAAAAATTCCATGGACAGAGTTGGACACGACCGAGTATGCACGTGCCATACACACACACCTTTGAAACTCATCAAATACCTGCACACTCAGTCGTGTCTGACTCTTTGTGACTCTGTGAATTGTAGCCCACCAGGCTCCTCTGTCCATGGAATTCTCCAGACAAGAATACTGGGGTGGGTTGCCATTCCCTTCTCTAGAGAATCTTCCCAACCCAGGGACTGAAACAGTCTCCTACCTTGCAGGCAGATTCTTTTCCATTTTGGTAACCAGGGAAGCCCTTTTGCAACTAAGTTAAGGAAGTGATTTTTTTAGATGAAGAAAGTAATGGGTGGAACAGGAAAGTAGAACGAATTTTCCAGAAATTCAGAAAACTGGTAGTCAAGCTAAAAAACAGAGAGAAATATCCCACAGTTAAAAATGTTGAAGGCTGAGTCGTTAATTGAAGAAGAAAACATCTCCAGAATATTGTTCACGCTTGCATGATGAGATCTAAAAAAAAAAAGTTACAATTTTGCCTTCAGAATATTTGAACTTAATAATGAAATGTATCCAAACTAAATATTCCAAAAAGCTGATTCATCTCAACTAGAGATTAGATTGACTTAGTACTACAAACATGCAGCCATAAAGAGAAGACATGCCTTTAGTAGGCATAAACATTATTAACTGAAAGCTCTATAATTTTTCCAGTCTGTCTAGCAATAGAACATTTACACGGCATCTAATAAAGCATGAAAAGAGAATCCATGGTCAAGAAAGAAGAAATTAGTAGAGGCAGTCCCAGAACTGATATAGATGCCATATCATCTGTATCAGAGAGGGATTTTAAAGTAATTGATAAAGATATTAAAGGATTTATTATAAACATGGAAAATCTTAACGAACTTATGAAAGTGTTTAGCTGAGCGATAGAAGTTTAAAATAGAATAAAATTGAAATGCTAGGAAAAATATGATATAAAATGAAGATTTCACTTGAAGGGCTCAATAAAAGACTGAATCCAACATGAGAAAAGATAGATAAGCCAGAATGCAAACTAATATAAGAACAGAAGAAAACAGTGAAAAATGAGCAGAACCTTCAATACCTATGGAGCAATATTGAATGCACTAAAACATTTACAGTTGGATCTTCAAAAAGAGAGAAAACAAAAAAAGTGGTACAGGGGACATATTCAAAGAGATTAAGACCAAGGGCAGGGGGAGAGGGTGGTGGTGCACACCTTGGCACATTATAGTCACCCTGCTGAAACCACAGAGTAAAACAAACCTTATTAAAAGCAGAGAAAGAGGAGGAAGGGTGTGAGGGAAGGAGAGAGAGAGAAGGCCAAATATTATTGCAAGATAGATTTAATGTGCTAAAAGAAAAAGAATAGTCAATCTAAAACTCTGTATACAGAAAACAATATTCTTCAAAAATGAAGACAATGTAAATCATTTTCAGTCAATTGTTTAGAGAATTTATGTGCAACAGATTTCCACTACAAGTAATTCCAAGGGAAATTTTTCAAGGTAAAGGCATGATAAAAGTCAATAACTACAAAGGTGAATAAACAGCAATAGAAATTATAATGCTTTGGTAAGATATAAAGCTATAATCATCATAAGCAATGTAGTATTATTTTAAATGTAGACAAATAGATGAATGCAATTTCAGTTTCTATAGATTTTCCCTGTAATATCAAACATGAAATAAAAAAATTATAAGACATTTAATCAAGCATGAAAATAGGACCTATGATCAAGAAAGAAGAAAGTGGAAGCAGACTCAGAATTGATATAAATGTTTTAGTTATCCTTACTGAAAAATTCAAATATATATATACATATACATATATATGATACTTTTCCTTATACTGCCAATTGATTTGAAATTATGAGTCAATTTAATAAAAAATTTTTTTAACAAATGGTATTGGAAAAATTCAATATTTATATCTAAAAATATAACTAAATAAAATTTCACCTATATCACTTTACATACAAAATGGATGGATCATAGTCCTAAATATAGCAAGAAACATGCAAAGTCTAAGAGAAAATAAGGAGTCAATCTTAGTGATTTTGCAGTAAGGAAAGTTTTCTTAGAACCAGTTTCTTTAAACAAATAAATATGTACATTTTGACTTTACAGAAATGGCAAACTAAGTTAAAAAAAATATAGTAGAAAAATATCCACGACACATGAATACATAATTCACACAATTCAACTCAGAATACAGATTCATATCCAAAATATTTCAAGAACATCAATACATAGTCAGAAGCCAAAATAAATATTATAAATATGGGCAAAAGATGCTCAGTTTATTTGTCATCAGAAAATGCATTTTACAATCACAATGTGTTACCAAGTCACACAAAAAGGATGGTTAATATGAATCAGATTGACATCAATCATTGGTGAAATGTGAAGCAATCAAAACAGCTATACATTGCTAGTGGACAAATGAAATGATGTTACTCCTTTTTACAATTATTTGTCAGTTTTCCTCAAAGCTAAGTAAACATTAACTCTGAGACTAGCTTTCAACCTGTCTTAGTTATGTCTAAAAGCAAACAAAGAAACTAAAAATAAAATAAATAACCAAGCAAGCCACTTGTACAGATATGTTCAAAGCAGATTTGCTCATAAGCTAAACATGGAAATAACTCAAATATCCACTAACAAGTAAATAAAAAACAAAAAGAAATGTTGGTGTGCTTCAGCCATGGCATAATACCACAGCAATATAAACTTAAACAAAAATAAATACATACAATGATATATATTAATCACAGAAAGATTATGTTGAATAAAGATATGTACATGTGCTCAGTTGTGTCTGACTATGTGATTCCATTTGCTGGGGCCTAACAGGCTCCTCAGTCCATGGGATTTCCCAGGAAAGAATACTGGAGTGGGTTGCTAGCTCCTTCCCCAGTGGATCTTCCCAACCCAGGGATGGAACCCATGTCTTCTGTATTTCCAGCCAGACACGATAGAGTACATATTATATTTTTTGGTTTTCACATTTTTTTTAAGACAGAGAAAACAGACTAATAAATGGGAATAGAAGTATGAATTTTTTACCCTATGCGGAGTGGGAATTTGCTTGAAGGGAACTGAAGGGGGTCATTCTGAAGTGAAGGAAATGTTCAGTCTTGAACAAAGTAGTGGATGTTTGAATGTATGAATTTATCAAAACTCATTTAATCTGTGAGTATTTCAGTATATACACATTTTACCTCAGAGGGAAAAATATAAGGAGATTTAGAGTGACTATAAGAATACTGCTGAAGAGATTTTTAATGGCTGTTCTGGCAGAAAGTCAACTCTAGGCATATTCCAACCTGGCCATTCCACATCTTGACTGTTGTATTTCATTTTAGACATTAAATTTATAACGCATATCAAAGTGTGCATTTATAGAGGATTATAGAGGAGAAGGATGGTTCTTAAAATATCTTTATGGAAGAAAAGAATAAATAGCTGAAAATGCTTACAGGAAAAATAGAATATACTTTGGTAAGGACCTAGTAAATTTTTTCCAAACAAATAGTCACATGAAGGAGCACCTATTAGATTAGTTATGTGTGAGGCTTAGAGATGCAGCCATAAATTGATGGAGCCCAAGGATGACATTTTTATTTTTTATCCATGCAAACATGAAATCAATCTGAATTTAATTTTTGTGATAGAATGAAGACCGTATATCTTTGTGTTTTTGATTTTATTCAAGGACGGAAAAGAAACATTATTTTTATTTTAGCTGCACCAAAGGCAAAGGCATATCCTAACTTTATTATTGCACCCATTCTTCAGAGTCAATATAAACCATAAAAAAGTCCTGTAAGTTTGACAGCAATACCACCACCACCCCATAAAATATGACAAAAGGCAGAGAAAAGGTCATTATGTAAGGCAAATGGGGGGCCCTGATGATGGCACCAGGCTTGGCCTCAGTCATCCCCTGTGCCCAAATAGAATGTTTTTAAAAATTTGGACTAATATGGTGGTAGAGGAGGTTAAAAAATAGACAAACTAAAGATATTTATTAGGTAAAATAAAGAGAAAATCCTGCTGTTTATTATAGGAATAAACAAAAGGAGGAAGTCAAGAATCCCTCCTAGGTTTGGGCTTGTGATACTGGGTGGAAAGTTAACTATTGGCTATAACATTTCAAAGTATAGCTTTATATAACAATTTAATATTATTGATATTATTTGCAAGGCAAAAATATATTCTATATATCTCCAGATTTTATAGTCACTGTCTATATATGGTATATGTTAAAAGAAAAAACATTAAAAAAAAGAACAAACATTTTAAAAGATTATTTTGTAGAGAGGATCTTCATGTCTCTACCTGTGTACAGAGCATATCAAATAAATGTTGGAACATTTCACTTCAAAATGTTGTACCTTTGAAGAGATTCAGGAAAATCTCAACTACAAAGTTTCACCAAATTGCAAAAAAAAACAACAAAAACATCAAGTATCTTTCATTTCAGGAATTGATTTTGATATCTGCAGTAGTTTTCTTTCAAGGGTTCAAAAAATGTGTGTAGGGAACAAGTATAACTTATTGATTTCTTACAGTCCATTGTAAGATAGACCACAAATATGTTCATTATTGCTTTTAATTAGATGGACTTGTAAAAATTGTGTCACTGAGAAACATGATGTTTTAAAATAATTTGGATAAAAATTTAGAAATGTTGTTTTTAGATACTGGTTTATCTGAAAACAGTTACAAGACGTTGATCAAATCTCACATATGCACTTATAAAATTGGATGATTTGACTAAATTAATTTTGACCCATGTCCTGAATTCCCAATCTTATGATTAAAAAAGACTAACCTCTGATCATATGATTTAGGATACTTTTCAATATGGTGGCATGATAGCAGCTCCTGGTCTATTGGTCAATGAATGCAATTAATCCTTTTGCATAAAAATGATAGCTAGAAATGTCTCTGAGACCCCTTCACTGATATATCTATCAGGTATTATCTCTGGGATAAAACAGAGTGGTGAAAATTCCTTCTTTTCCCACTACAGAATTCATTCTGCTCTAGATTTAACCAGAAAGCTGAAAATGAGCAGTGCAGATGGTGTATTGCTTGAATAGAGTGAGTCAATTAATTTATAAAATATATTTACATTTTAAAATTATATAGTTTACCTGACATTCTGAAACAACCTTAGCCATACATTCACAAATTTCAGTATGATTTACCATAGAGAACCTACATAGACCAACTACTTTCTATTAATAGTACTCAACATTTAAAAATTCTCTTACTTAAATAGCTAGGAGGTCTGTTTTTAGCATGTTTGCATTTGTTCTTTCTTTAGCCAAGATGTCCCCGCCAAAGATATAAAGTAGATTTCAAGATGCTGCCATCTCCTTATCTCCTCTGGAGCATACCTAATAATATTTGATTGCTTGTGTATCGGCTTCCCAGGTGGTGCTAGTGGTAAAGAATCCCCTTGCCAATGCAGGAGATACAAGAGAGGTGGGTTTGATCCCTGTGTCAGGAAGCTTCTCTAGAGGAGGAAATGGCAACCTGTTCTAGTATTCTTGCCTGGGCAATCCCGTAGACACATGAGCCTGGCAGGTTACAAAGAGGGGTTGCAAAGAGTCGGACATGACTGAGCACACATACACATATTATTTGTACTCAAGTTAATGTTATCTTTTTGGAAAACTATGTTCGCCACATCTGTTACTAAACTGATTCATTGATGACCGATCACCTTAATTTAATTAGGGATGTGTTGCACTGGGCTTTCTGTGTGGCTCACGCACATGATATGCTAAAACTGGGTTTCATCTTGGGCTTCCATGGTAGCTCAGACAGTAAAAAATCTGCCTGTAGAGACACAGGTTCCATCCCTAGGTCAGGAAAATTCCCTGGAAAAGGGAATGGCAACACACTCCAGTATTCTTGCTTGGGAAATCCTGGGTTTCATCTTTGGTGAGACTTAGTTTACTTCTGCTATATGTTAGTTCCTCAGTCGTATCCAACTCCGCAAACCCATGGACTGTAGCCCACCAGGCTCCCTTGTCCATGGAATTCTCTAGGTTATCAGTTGGCTTCCAGAATTTTCAACTGAAATCTTGATATTTTCTGATCCCTTACTCTGGCAGGTTTAGATCCCTTTTCTTAATTCCCCATGCTGTTTTTCCAACATTGGATGCTTCTGTTTTCATTCTGACTCCTTGGAATTCCCAAATAAGGTAAATGCCATGAGTGCCAAAGTAACCATATACTTGAAATTCCTTGTCTCCACCAAAAGCTCTGCTGAATATTTTGCCCCTGAGACAACTGATCTGAATTTCTTACAAATATATCTATTGCTCTTGTTATGTTTGAGTCTTTTGCTTGTTATCTCATCCTACCTCTAAATAGAAGTTCTAATGTGCCTACCAAATGAGGCAGCATTCTTCAAAATTTAAAAGTTTGCAAGGATTCTAAAAATAATATGTCTCTAAAGAATGTAGTCTTGTGGACTCTGTGAGAGAGGGAGAGGGTGGGATGATTTGGCAGAATGGCATTGAAACATGTATAATATCATATAAGAAACAAATTGCCAGTCTAGGTTCAATGCAGGATACAGGATGCTTGAGGCTGGTGCACTGGGATGACCCAGAGGGATGGTATGGGAAGGGAGATGGGAGCGGGGTTCAGGATTGGGAACACGTGTACACCTGTGGCGGATTCATGTTGATGTATAGCAAAATCAATACAGTATTGTAAAGTAAAATAAAGTAAAAAAAAAAAAAACAAAACAATGTAGTTTTTAAATGAAGTATGCATGCTGAAACCTTGTAAGAAATTACATTATCTATTTTTTAAATACTGATAGCAAGCCATATTCTATACATTGAAATTTATGTTAATGTAGTACTTCAGTGTATGAATTATATGTAAATACTTAAATAGCTGTTTCATAATAAATAAAATTCATCAGTAGGATGAAAATGATCATTTATGCTTGCACATTGGCTTTGGGGAAGATATACAATTTGCCTCTTTTTAGATTTACATTAAAAAAAAAACTAGATAAGTTACCTTGAAGAGTGCATAAATTAACAAGTCTTTTAAAAAGAGTAGTCTTGAACATAATTAGCAGCTGAAGACTAACAGGTGATTTTAGTATCCATGGTTACAGTGTTATTACTGAGAAGTCTGTCCCTCCTAACAGAGCAGAGTGAGCTATTTATCTTTTTATCACTCAAGCATTGGGAGGTAGAGTCATATAGAAAAAGTGACATCTTCATATTCCACACCATATCGTTTTTGTGAGTGTTAACTGATTATTTAAGTTTTCTCAATTTTTTTTCAAAACTATGGAGGAGACAGAAATGGAACAGGTAGCTAGCTGGTCTTCAGTGAAAATGAGACCACAATTTGATGAAGTGGGTAAAAAGACTGAGTGTAGTTTGAGACTTGCTTACAATGCTGTGTTAGTTTCAGGTGTATAATAAAGTGACTCAGTTATATATATACCTGAAAAAAAAATAAAAAAATAAAACTATGTCACAAAAACATCATGCTTCTTAAATGCAAAATGTGCATGAAGTGCTTTTTTTACCTATTTTAAATAAGTACTCAATAAAAAATGACATGTGTGGTACTTTAAAAAAAAAAAAGAAATATGCATTTCATTATCAGGAAAAAGAAAGGAATAAAGATAATGATTTGGTGGCCTTATTCATAGAGATGATGTGTGTGTGCTCAGTTGTGTCTGACTCTTTGTGACCCCATGGACTGAGCCCACCAGGCTCCTCTGTCCATGGAATTTCTCAGAAAGGCATACTGGAGTGGGTTGCTGTTTCCTACTCCAGGGGATCTTCCTGACCCAGGGATTGAACCCAGGTCTCAAACAGTTCCTGAATTGTAGGTGGATTTCTTTACCAGCTGATCCATCAGGGAAGCTCTAGATGAAATTTTAAAACTAAAGAGATTACCCAAAAAGAAATAAAATCTTTAAAAAGAAAACTCTGAAGGTAGAAACTTAAGATAGCTTTTATATTAAATAAGATAATGGTTCAACTCAGTTCAGTCGCTCAGTCGTGTCCAACTCTTTGCGACCCCATGGACTGCAACACGCCAGGCTTCCCTGTCCACCACCGACTCCTGGAGCTTCCCCAAACTCATGTCCGTCCAACCATCTCATCCTATGTCGTTGCCTTCTTCTCCCACCTTCAATCTTTCCAAGCATCAGCGTTTTTTCCAATGAGTCAGTTCTTTGCATCACATGGCCAGAGTACTGGAGTTTCAGCTTCAGCATCAGTCCTTCCAGTGAATATTCAGGACTGATTTCTTTTAGGATTGACTTGTGGGATCTCCTTGTAGTCCAAGGGACTCTCAAGTGTCTTCTCCAACACCACAGTTCAAAAGCATCAATACTTCGGCGCTCAGCTTTCTTTATAGTCCAACTCTCACATCCATACATGACTACTAGAAAAACCATAGCTTTGACTAGACTGACCTTTGTTGGCAAAGTAATGTCTCTGCTTTTTAATATGTTGTCTAGGTTGGTCATAACTTTTCTTCCAAGGAGCAAGCATTTTTTAATTTCATGGCTGCATTCACCATCTGCAGTGATTTGGGAGCAAAAAAAAAATAATTCTCTCACTGTTTTCATTATTTCCCCATCTATTTGGCATGAAGTGATGGGACCGGATTCCATGATCTTAGTTTTCTGAATATTGAGTTTTAAGCCAACTTCTTCACTTTCCTCTTCACCTTCATCAAGAGGCTCTTAAGTTCTTTTTCACTTTCTGCATAAGGGTGGTATCATCTGCATATCTGAGATTATTGATATTTCTCCCGGCAATCTTGATCCCAGCTTGTGCTTCATACAGCCCAGCACGTCGCATGAGGTACTCTGCATATAAGTTAAATTAACAGGGTGACAATATACAGCCCTGACATGCTCCTTTTCCAATTTGGTAGCAGTCTATTGTTCCATGTCCAGTTCTAACTGTTGCATCTTGACCTGAATACAGATTTCTCAGGAGGTAGGTCAGGTGATCTGGTATTCCCATCTGTTTCAGAATTTTCCATACTTTGTTGTGATCCACATAGTCAAAGGTTTTGATGTAGTCAATAAAGTAGACGTAGATATGTTTTCTGGAACTATCTTGCTTTTTTTAAATGATCCAGCTGATGTTGGTAATTTGATCTCTGGTTCCTCTGCCTTTTCTAAATCCAGCTTGAACATCTGTAAGTTCACGGTTCACATACTGTTGAAGCCTGGCTTAGAGAATTTTGAGCATTACTTTGCTACTGAATGAGATGAGTACAATCATGCAGTAGTTTGAACATTCTTTGGCTCTGCCTTTCTTTGAGATTGGAATGAAAACTGACATTTTCCAATCTTGTGGCCACTGCTGAGCTTTCCATATTTATTGGCATATTGAGTGCAACACTTTCACAGCATCATCTTCCAGGATTTGAAATAGCTCAACTGGGATTCCATCACCCCCACTAGCTTTGTTCATAATGATTCTTCCTAAGACCCACTTGACTTCACATTCCAGGATATCTGGCTCTAGGTGAGTGATCACACTATCGTGGTTATCTGGCTCATGAAGATCTTTTGTGCATAGATCATCTGTGTATTCTTCCCACCTCTTCTTAATATCTTCTGCTTCTGTTAGGTAATATTGTTAAATATTTACCTCCTCCAAGTTATTCTGAAAAATTTATTTAACAAAAGTCAAAATCATGGACTCTAAGTTCTTTAACTGAGATTCCATTCAATCTATATGTATCATATTGTTTTACTTATTATGATTCAAATATATTTAGTAGTTATTAGGGCACATTTAGGAATAATTAACATGCAATGTTATGCATTCAGAATATACTATATTATTTAATCACACATACATACACACTAATCTTGCATATGTTTTGTTAGAATGGCTCTAAAATTCACATTCTGTGTCCTTATGAATTAATTCTTCTTATGTTTCTGAATGCTTATTATAAGAATATGTGTTATTAATCATTGTTACATAATTTTACATATATTTTTTCTTGACTTTAATTAACTGATTATTCCTATTCTTTTGGTTGATTATTTCCTAGTATTTTTTAGGTTTTCAGAGCAGATGGTCAAATTTTTCTCTTTAGTCTATTCATTACTAAAACTCTTATTTTTGTTTTAAGTCATATTGGTTTGATTAAAAACAAAATTACATGATCATATAGCAGCAGGTGATTTTATGTTTCTTTTGATTTCAGTAGAAATACTTTATTTTACCATTAAAAGTATTTTTTTCTATGACTTGAGCCCTAATCTTCCTAATAATTTAAAAATTTATAGTGTCTTAAGATTTTCACAAGTGTCTGTGTGGGTATATGTATGTGTGTGTGTGTGTTTTCAGTTAAGAATGGGTACTGAGTTTGAGGTCTTCCCTGGTGACTCAGATGGTAAAGAATCTGCCTTCAAGGCAGGAGACCTGGATTCAATCTCTGGATTGGGAAAACCCCCTGGAGAAGGACATGGCAACCGACACAAGTATTTTTGCCTAGAGAATTCCATGGAGAAAGCAGCCTGGTGGGCTACAGTCCATGGGGTGGCAAAGAGGTGGACACAACTGAGCAACTAACACACATACACATGCTGAATTTGAATTTAAAAAAATGTTCTTTGTTTGGAATCATGATAATCATATGATTTTTTTCCTCCTTTGTACATTAGTTAACCTAATGATACACAGTATTTCCATATAGTTTAGGTGTAAATGATATAACCAATCTTGATTCCAGCTTGTGTTTCTTCCAGTCCAGCATTTCTCACGATGTACTCTGCATATAAGTTAAATAAGCAGGGTGGCAATATACAGCCTTGATGTACTCCTTTTCCTATTTGGAACCAGTCTGTTGTTCCATGTCCAGTTCTAACTGCTGCTTCCTGACCTGCATACAGATTTCTCAAGAGGCAGGTCAGGTGGTCTGATATTCCCATTTCTTGAAGAATTTTCCATAGTTTGTTGTGATCCACACAATCAAAGGTTTTGGCATAGTCAATAAAGCAGAAATAGATGCTTTCCTGGAACTCTCTTGCTATTCCCATGATCCAGCAGATGTTGGCATTTGGATCTCTGGTTCCTCTGCCTTCTCTAAAACCAGCTTGAACATCAGGAAGTTCACGGTTCATGTATTGCTGAAGCCTGGCTTGGAGAATTTTGAACATTACTTTACTAGCATGTGAGATGAGTGCAATTGTGCAGTAGTTTGAGCATTCTTTGGCATTGCCTTTCTTTGGGATTGGAATGAAAACTTCCCTTTTCCAGTCCTGTGACCACTGCTGAGTTGTCCAAATTTGCTGGCATATTGAGTGCAGCACTTTCACAGCATTATCTTTCAGGATTTGAAATAGCTCCACTGGAATTCCATCACCTCCACTAGCTTTGTTCATAGTGATGCTTTCTAAGGCCCACTTGACTTCACATTCCAGGATATCTGGCTCTAGGTGAGTGATCACACCATCGTGATTATCTTGGTCATGAAGATCTTTTTTGTAGAGTTCTTCTGTGTATTCTTGCCACCTCTTCTTAATATCTTCTGCTTCTGTTAGGTCCATACCATTTCTGTCCTTAATCGAGCCCATCTTTGCATGAAATGTTCCCTTGGTATCTCTAATTTTCTTGAAGAGATCTCTAGTCTTTCCCATTCTGTTCTTTTCCTCTATTTCTTTGCACTGATCACTGAAGAAGGCTTTCTTATCTTTTCTTGCTATTCTTTGGAATGCTGGACTGGAAGAAACACAAGCTGGAATCAAGATTGCTGAGAGAAATATCAAAAACCTCAGAAATGCAGATGACACCACCCTTATGGCAGAAAGTGAAGAGGAACTAAAAAGCGTCCTGATGAAAGTGAAAGAGGAGAGTGAAAAAGTTGGCTTAAAGCTCAACATTCAGAAAACGAGGATCATGGCATCCGGTTCCATCACTTCATGGGAAATAGATGGGGAAAGAGTGTCAGACTTAATTTTGGGGGGCTCCAAAATCACTGCAGATGGTGACTGAAGCCATGAAATTAAGAGGTGCTTACTTCTTGGAAGAAAAGTTATGACCAACCTAGAGAGCATATTCAAAAGCAGAGACATTACTTTGCTGACTAAGGTCTGCCTAGTCATGGCTATGGTTTTTCCTGTGGTCATGTATAGATTTGAGAGTTGGACTGTGAAGAAAGCTGAGCACTGAAGAATTGATGCTTTTGAACTGTGGTGTTGGAGAAGACTCTTGAGAGTCCCTCGGACTGCAAGGAGATCCAACCAGTCCATTCTGAAGGAGATCAGTCCTGGGGTTTCTTTGGAAGGACTGATGCTAAAGCTGAAGCTCCAGTACTTTGGCCACCTCATGCGAAGAGTTGACTCATACGAAAAGACTCTGATGCTGGGAGGGATTGGAGGCAGGAGGAAAAGGGGATAACAGAGGATGAGATGGCTGGATGGCATCCCTGACTCAATGGACGTGAGTCTGAGTGAATTTCAGAAGTTGGTGATGGATAGGGAGGCCTGGCGTGCTGTGATTCATGGTGTTGCAAAGAGTCAGACAGGAGTGAGTGAGTGAACTGAACTGAACTCATATAACCAATAAAATATACTTTTAGACCTTTCTTCTTCTGGAAAATGTTCTGGCAAGTTTCTTAATGTAATTGATCTGTTATGACTAAATTCCAGAAGATTTCAGAAAGAAGGAATATAGCTTCCTGTAGGTAGAGACCAGATATTTTATTTTTTAACTTAAATGTATTAGTTAGGATTCAGTCAGAAAATATACATACTCTAGATTTAAGACAATGAATAACTTAAAGATGAAATATCAAGAAATATTCATCTCTAGGGCTAGAGGGACAAAGAGTAAACTATGTAACTAGGTATCATGAGCTCCTGTCAAACAGGTGGAAACTAGAAAAGTACTAGCTCCTTTTGGTTAGAGCTGAGATCACAGAAGTTAAGAGCTGTCTAGTGAAGATTCAGCTGCTCCAAGAAAAAGATGAAAAATATACCATCATGCCCCATCTCCCAACTTTGTCTTCTGCTGAAGACTCTCATTGACTGAAAAGTCTTAAAAGCAAGTAGGCAAGAGATTATGATTTATAATCATATAATTTTCTGCAATACAGAGACAGACAGGAAAGGATTCAGAATGGATTCCAGGGCAAATAGAAAGATGACCAGAACTCTGCAGATGAAGGCTACTGTGTTTTGTTTAATGGGAGGGGAAATTTAGAAACATCTACAGAAAAATAGCTGTGTCACAGTCCAAAGGGTTTAGAAATTTACCTATCATTGCAAAGTTATAACTTTTATTTCAAATTATTACTTTGTTTGAGATTCCAGGAAACTGTATCCTACCTCTAATAATATGAAATTATGATGCTAAAGTACTAATTGTGCATTCATTTCATTTAATGTATTAATAGAATTATCTAAAGTACTTGTATAATTTGTTTCTTCTCTCAGTAGAGAGAAATGACAAGCAATATCAATTTGAAATCACATAGTTGAAATTAGGCAATAAATTAATTGGCATTATAAGTTTGATTTCCTACCCCAAAATGAACATATTAATTTGAGCAATTTAAAACTCATTGAAATTGTTTTGAGAAGTCAGGCTTGCAACCTATTATGGTATCTCAGAAGCCTTACTGACAGTTTTAGAGAAGCTGCAGGGACAACTGTAAAAGACAAATTTATTTCTCCTGAGCCAATATCAACAGCATGGGACCTCGAGATGCTTATTGCAGAGAGAGGTCGATGATTCCTGTAATAGGTAACTCTGATGTGCTGAGTGACATTGAGACTGTTTTTAATGTATTAAACTAATTTGAATATAGCCTTCACACCTTTAATTGACAAATTGATATGTGCAGTTAAAATACTCTTCTGACCATACATGTATATAGAGAAAAACATTTAAACCTGTATGTTTTGCTCTGAAGTTTACTAATACCAGTGATAGGAAATCAACTTGGCAACCCGTGAAATGCCTCATTAACAACACTTCCTCTCCAAAAAAGAAGAAAGGAAAAACATGCTCCATTCATTTGTCATAAGTATGTGTATAATGGTTAAAAAGAAGAAACAACGCTATTGGATTTCATTTGGCAGAAATGATATCTATAGAAAAAAGTGTCTTTTCATAAGGAAAGCTCACAACATCCAAAGAAAATCAATTCTAATATGTGTATTGACCAGTGTTTCTATTGAGGGCTGTCTTCACATTCAAGCACTGTCATTAACTGTCTGTGGACCTAATTTAGAGGGCTCCTAGGAATACCTTGACTCTTGGAGGATTTGATCTCATTAATCTAGATTTAAGCATTCTCAAAGCATATATTTATGTTTCAAGTGGGAAAAGAAAAGAAGAAAATTGATTAGTACTTCCCGCAGACTTTTCTGTTACTTATTTGTAATACACATTTATTGAGCATATATCTCTATCAGGCCAATTTGTAAATTGTTTTGAGTGTTTTATTTATCAAAAAACTCTTATGAAGTAATGAAGTAGCTACCTGGGTGTTCTTAGTCACTCAGTCCTGTCCGAGTCTTTGCAACCCCATGGACAGTAGCCTGTCAGGCTCCTCTGTCCATGGGATTCTCCAGGCAAGAATAATGGAGTGGGTTGCCATGCTGTCCTCCAGGGGATCTTCCCAACGTAGGAATTGAATCCAAGTGTCCTGCATTGCAAGTGGATTCTTTACCGACTGAGCCACCAGGGAAGCCCAAGTAGCTACATATACCATTTCAATTTACAGAGTTCAATTTACACTTCAATTTACTGATGATTACAGAGCTCAATTAGTTTACCCATTATCATACTGCCAAGAGATAGTGGAGTGTGTGTTCAAACCCAAATATCTCAGAATCCAGGATCTGACTATTTAAACATATAAAAATAATTCTTCAAAGTTTACTATCTACATTTGGAAAGAAAAAGAGGATTAACAAGTCTCAATAACTTATAGAAAAAAAAATCCAGCTATTCATTTGAAGAATTATAATTGAAATCTAGATATTCCATACTATGCCATTCCACTCTGAAACTGTAACATAAAATGCTTCAACATCACAGTGTAAAAGAAACAGAATGTTTAAATACAGAAGACTTTGGAAGGAGAGAGACTCAAAAGCCTGTAACGATCCAGATACACACAGGGAGCTCACTTATTTGTGAACGATTAATTTTAACTAAAGAGAACTTACATTCCTCAAAACTCTGAAAAGCAAATCTAAATTTCTCAATGAGCTCAGCTCAACCTATATAATTTAGTAGATTTCTTAGCCTTGATGTTGAAATACCAAAGGGTAAACATACAACATATGATAGTATCACCATCACTATCAGCAGCGGCAAAGTAAAACATTGAATAGTTGCTCTGGGATAGGCAATGAGTTTACTTAATATACCATGAAATATACTATTATTATTACAAATAATATATTTGCAAATTATTCCCATATTGTAGTTGAGAAAACAAGCTGAAACTTGCTAATCAACATTTCCAAGATCACACAGCTAGAAAGTTCAGGAGCTGGGATCTGAATGTGTATTGTCGAACTACAATGTTCACACTCAACCATAAAGTAATGTTTATGCTAATCTAGTTAAAAGCTCAGTATGTGACTACATATAATTAGTTTATTAAATATCATAAGATATATGCAATAAAAATGGAAATATTTAACTATACATATATGTGGAGAGATGAAGAGAAGATAATCCAGCTGTGTAAGTGGTATGAGAACTCTAGATGGTGTAATGATAACTGTTTCTTCACTACTCAGTGACTAATACTCGTAAATTATAAACTAGTGCAAAATCTGGTGGAATATTTTTTTTTTTTAGATTTTTAAAACCCAATAATTTTTATTATTTCATCAAAGATGTTTGAAATAAAACTTGCTTTCTTTTCCTTCTTTTCTCTGAGTATAGCAGGAAAGAATATAGTGTTTTCTAGTACAGTTTGGTGCCACTGCCTTGGTTCAGATTAAGAGAGCAAAGTTTTACCTACTGTTGGTTTTTCACTATCAAGTAAATGTCAACTTAGGTAAATAAGGTCTTAGAATTTATTGTGAAAAGCTTTGAACTTGTGAAATTCCCTTGAAAGTCTTGGCTCCCCCAGGGACATTGGACTACATTTTGAGAATCATTGCTCTAGAGAATAAATAGCAAGGCCTTTCCTTTTTCTCTCTAATCTTCAGGCAGAGAAGGTAGTAAGCTTAAGTGGATTATTCAGTATCTCCTTTTTTGTGTGTGTGCAGTTGCTAATCCAGTTATATCCAAACACCATATTTGATTTGCAATTCACAGAAAATATTTTAGAAGCCATCTGAACCAATAATTAGTTATTTTAAAATGTTCCACTATTTTCTGACCTGAATGCCATCATATGAATTTTTGTTCACCTATAGGATTCGTTTGGTAATTTTTTGTTTGCTTTTAAGTTTTTTTTTTTAATCTTTTGGCTTTAAGCAATTTGATTGTGATGTGTCTACCTATGATTTTCTTTAAGTTTATCCATCTAAATTTTTGATGTGCTACTGGGATCGACAAATTTATACTTTTCACCAAATTTGGGAGGTTTTCTACCATTATTTCTATTATTATTATTTTTTTAATTTTACTTTATTTTAGGATACTGTATTGGTTTTGCCATACCTCAACATGAATTCACCACGAGTGTACATGAGTTCCCAATCCTGAGCTCCCCTCCTACCTCCCTCCCTATACCATCTCTCTGTGTCAAACCAGTGCACCAGCCCCAAGCTTCCTGTATCGTGCATCAAACCTGGACTGGTGATTTGTTTCTTACGTGATAGTATACATGTTTCAATGCCATTCTCCCAAATCATCACACCCTCTCCCTCTCCCACAGAGTCCAAAGGTCTGTTCTATACATTTGTGTCTCTTTTGCTGTCTCACATACAGGGTTATCATTACCATCTTTCTAAATTCCATACATATGTGTTAGCCTACTGTATTGGTGTTTTTCTTTCTGGCTTACTTCACTCTGTGTAAGAGGCTTCAGTTTCATCTACCTAATTTGAACTGATTCAAATGTATTCTTTTTAATGGCTGAGTAATACTCCATTGTGTATATGTACCACAGCTTTCTTATCCATTCATCTGCTGATGGACATCTAGGTTGCTTCCATGTCCTGGCTGTTATAAACAGTGATGCAGTGAACATTGGGGTACACGTGTCTCTTTCAATTCTGGTTTCCTCGGTGTGTATGCCCAGCAGTGGAATTGCTGGGTCATAAGGCAGTCCTATTTGTAGTTTTTTAAGGAATCTCCACACTGTTCTCCATAGTGGCTGGACTAGTTTGCATTCCCACCAACTGTGTAAAAGAGGGTTCCCTTTTCTCCACACCCTCTCCAGCATTTATTGCTTGTAGACTTTTGGATTGCAGCCATTCTGACTGGTGTGAAATGGTACCTCATTGTGGTCTTGATGTGCATTTCTCTGATAATGAGTGATGTCGAGCATCTTCTCATGTGTTTGTTAGCCATCTGTATGTCTTCTTTGGAGAAATGTCTATTTAGTTCTTTGGCCCATTTTCTGATTGGGTCGTTTATTTTTCTGGACTTGAGCTTCAGGTGTTGCTTGTATATTTTTGAGATTAATTCTTTGTCAGTTGCTTCATTTGCTATTATTTTCTCCCTTCTGTGAAAAGACAGAAGGCTGTCTTTTCACTTTGCTTATAGTTTCCTTTGTTGTGCAGATGCTTTTAATTTAATTAGATCCCATTTGTTTATTTTTGCTTTTATTTCCAGTATTCTGGGAGGTGGATCAAAGAGGATCCTGCTGTGATTTATGTCGGAGAGTGTTTTGCCTATGTTCTCCTCTAGGAGTTTTATAGTTTCTGGTCTTACGTTTAGATCTTTAATGCATTTTGAGTTTATTATTGTGTGTGGTGTTAGAAAGTGATCTAGTTTCATTCTTTTACAAGTGGTGGACCAGTTTTCCCAGCACCACTTGTTAAAGAGATTGTCTTTAATCCATTGTATATTCTTGCCTCCTTTGTCTAAGATAAGGTGTCCATAGGTGTGTGGATTTATTTCTGGGCTTTCTATTTTGTTCCATTGATCTATATTTCTGTCTTTGTGCCAGTACCATACTGTCTTGATGACTGTGGCTTTGTAGTAGTAGAGCCTGAAGTCAGGCAGGTTGATTCCTCTAGTTCCATTTTTCTTTCTCAAGACTGCATTGGCTATTCGAGGTTTTTTGTATTTCCATACAAATTGTGAAATTATTTGTTCTAGCTCTGTGAAAAATATCGCTGGTAGCTTGATAGGGATTGCATTGAATCTGTAGATTGCTTTGGGTCGTAAACTCATTTTCACTATATTGATTCTTCCGATCCATGAATATGGTATATTTCTCCATTAGTGTCTTCTTTGATTTCTTTCACCAGTGTTTTATAGTTATATATATATATATGTCTTTAGTTTTTTAGATAGATATATTCCTAAGTATTTTATTCTTTTCATTGCAATGGTGAATGGAATTGTTTCCGTAATTTCTTTTTCTACTTTGTCATTATTAGTGTATAGGAATGCAAGGAATTTCTGAGTGTTGATTTTATATCCTGCAGCTTTACTATATCCATTTATTAGCTCTAGTAATTTTCTGGTGGAATCTTTAGGGTTTTCTATGTAGAGGATCATGTCGTCTGCAAACAGTGAGAGTTTTACTTCTTCTTTTCCAATCTGGATTCCTTTCATTTCTTTTCCTGCTCTGATTGCTGTGGCCCAAACTGCCAGAACTGTGTTGAATAGTAGCGGTGAAAGTGAGCACCCTTGTCTTGTTCATGACTTTAGGGGAGATGCTTTCAATTTTTCACCATTTGAAAGGTTGTTGTTGAATTACGAAGCCGGGATTCTTGGCCCCTGGAGAAGAATTCAATCTGGGGCCAAAGACGAGGCTTGATCGCTCAGAGCTTTTGTGTAATAAAGTTTTATTAAAGTATAAAGGAGATAGAGAAAGCTTCTGACATAGGCATCAGAAGGGGCAGAAAGAGTACCCCCATGCTAGTCTTTATCTGGATGTTATATAGTCACCAGCAGTCTGTTAATGAAAGAAAGGAATGTCTCAAAACTTAGAATGGCACCAGGCCTCTCACCTATAAGATGTATTTTGGGATAATCTCAGCTCCAAATGGTTTATCTTGGGCCATAAAATGATTGACTTGAATCTTCAAGAAGGGCCGATCACCCCTACAAATAGTTTCATTTACATAGATTAGAGGAACGATATCGGAGTATAACATACTAGTTTATCAAGTAGGTTCTGAGCCCAAAAGGCAGAACCAACTTAAAGGCAGAGTCTGGGGTAAATGCATAGTACATTAGCATAGCTTAAGATAAACATTTCCATAAGAAAAAGGCATTGGTTAACTTCAGGTGAAACCAGGTATCATTATGACAACACAGAATTTTAAGAGAAACCTCCTTTTAAATTTGCATGGAGAAGGAAAAAATATTGCTAGTTTGTTTCCTCTTGCCGCTTAAGAGAGATAAAATGTCTGACACTTGCACGCTATTTCCTCCATTTGGAGACCCCTGGCCTTCCTGCCTGTTACCCTCTCACATTGAGGATAATGTTTGCTGTGGGTTTATCATATATAGCTTTTATTATGTTGAGGTATGTTCCTTCTATTCCTGCTTTCTGGAGAGTTTTTATCATAAATGGATGTTGAATTTTGTCAAAGGTCTTCTCTGCATCTATTGATATAATCATATGGCTTTTATGTTTCAATTTGTTAATGTGGTGAATTACACTGATTGATTCGCAAATATTGAAGAATCCTTGCATTCCTGGGATAAAGCCCACTTGGTCATGGTGTATGATCTTTTTAATGTGTTGTTGGATTCTGGTTGCCAGAATTTTGTTGAGGATTTTTACATCTATGTTCATCAGTGATATTAGCTGTAGTTTTCTTTTTGTGTGGCATCTTTTTCAGGTTTTGGTATTAGGGTGATGGTGGCCTCATAAAATGAGTTTGGAAGTCTACTTTCCTCTGCAATTTTCTGGAAGAGTTTGAGTAGGATAGGTGTTAGCTCTTCTTTAAATTTTGGTAGAATTCAGCTGTGAAGCTGTCTGGACCTGGGCTTTTGTTTGCTGGAAGATTTCTGATTACAGTTTCAATTTCCGTGCTTGTGATGGGTCTGTTAAGATTTTCTATTTCTTCCTGGTTCAGTTTTGGAAAGTTGTACTTTTCTAAGAATTTGTCTGTTTCTTCCACGTTGTCCATTTTATTGGCATATAATTGCTGATAGTAGTCTCTTATGATCCTTTGTATTTCTGTGTTGTCTGTTGTGATCTCTCCATTTTCATTTCTAATTTTATTGATTTGATTTTTCTCCATTTCTTGATGAGTCTGGCTAATGGTTTGTCAATTTGATTTATCCTTTCCAAAAACCAGCTTTTGGCTTTGTTGATTTTTGCTATGGTCTCTTTTGTTTCTTTTGCATTTATTTCTGCCCTCATTTTTAAGATTTCTTTCCTTCTATTAACCCTGGGGTTCTCCATTTCTTCCTTTTCTAGTTGCTTTAGGTGTAGAGTTAGGTTATTTATTTTACTTTTTACTTGTTTCTTGAGGCATGCCTGTATTGCTATGAACTTTCCCCTTAGCACTGCTTTTATAGTGTCCCACAGGTTTTGGGTTGTTGTGTTTTCATTTCTATAGCTATGACAATGATATTGCACAATTCTCACAACTGTATACTTACAGAGTACTTACCTCTGAGAAGTAAAAAGCTGTTTGTAGACTTATGCAATTGTCACTTCATTTTTTTTTTTTTTTCCTTGAGTCCTCTGCTGTTAATAGTCTTTAAAAGTATAATAAACATAGGAAGTCATTCTCCAGTCATTGAGGGATTTTGGATAAGTATGTCTATAATATTTCAAGATGGCAAAATACCTTTAAAAATTGACATGATGTGTATCTAACTCATCAACAATAAAACCTTGGGGGTGAAGTATACTGTTATATAGTAACTCATTTTTTCAATCTAATTGTCTGAACTTCCTGTGACCATTATAATTGTCAACCATGTTTCACACAAAATTGCTCAAGGTCAATACCTCTAATATTAAGTTATGTCATATAGAGCTTAAGTTTAATGACTTCGGAAGAAGTTGACAGATTGTGAATAAGAATAGGTTGCTATTCTGTCAATAAAAGTCGGTATCAATGACTAAAATAATGTCACTAGTCACCACTGAATTAAGGTTGTGTTCTAATGACTCTCTCCCCATGACAATCAAAAAGCCTTCTGGTGTAAGATATCACACATATTAATCTAACTCAAGGAGATTGAAAACAATGGATATGTTCCCAGTGAATAGCAATCCTCAAGAAATGATTGAAATATTTCCTGGTTTACAATGTCCCATTCAGCAGGAAGGTAATAGATTTCTCTTTTTCTTTATCATAAAGTCTATTGTTGCACTTTATTAAGTGTGAGTTTATACCATAATTATTACCATTAGTCTTTGAAATAGCACATGCACAGGCCAGCTTCCTTAAACTATTTTGACATTTTGAAGGCCCCTAATCATTTTCCCTCATCTTATTAAACCTATGTCCCAAATAGCAAGCTATTGTTTTCTGCCTTGCCAGGGCAAATGATGTAATCAATTGTTTCCAACAGGTCTTAAACATTCTATTAAATAGGTAGTGTTTGTGTTAAATCACATAAAAGGTGGCTCATGACTTAAACTTTTCTAGGTTTTCTTTGAAAGGAGGAGCACAGGATGGAGTCCAGTTTGAAATAATGCTGAGTTATCTAAAAGGAAAAGAGTACAGGCAGTTAGATAACTTTGATCTATCTTTGTGATTTTCTGTCTTAATAGGCATTCCTTTTGAACAAGAAATTGTAGATGAGAAAAACTGAGATCCACTCTTTCCTTTTCCTGACTTCCTTTATACGTCCAAAATGATGACTTGCAAAACACTTCCAGTTACTAGAAGAGAAATTAGAAACTATGTGTTTCTACATGAAGGCATGTAGTGAATTTTTCCTTAAATTCTATAGCTTATTTATTCAAACACTTTTTCTCTGAATAAAATTTAATAGTGGATGTCATCAAGGTGTATAAGTATTCCACAGTCACTAACAGTCCTCTGAAATAGGCATATTCTATAGTCACTTGAGATCTCAGTTACATAGCATATTTTGTGATACTGTCTAAGTTAAATAGTTGAGACAATATAACTTCTTCACACTCTCATGTTACATGTCATCATTTCTTTAATTCATTTTTTTGTTATTGTTGAAGAAATGTCTCTGTTACATAATATGGCATGGATTTATAACTCTATCTACATACTCTTTAGTTTCTGTCTACCAAGTATATGGACAGTCAATAAAGGCAGTTTTAAAAATTCATTTATAAGTTGATTGTCTAGAAGTTAGAGTAAATTTTACCATATAATCAATGTAATAAATAATAGTTCACCAATCAGATTTTACTAATGCAAATTCTATATACCGAGATCAGTGACATAAAATATATATGAGAATGATATAAATGGAGATATCACCTCTGCCTATGATGAACAAAAATAAAATTTTGAAAACAGAATTGTGTTCATGGTAATTTATTCTGTTTTTTTTTTTTAAGGACTTCATCCTTACCTCTTCAAACCCATTTTCCCACCATGTACATTCTCAATACTATATAGCCAAGGCCTGCCCCAAATCATTCAATTTTTTTTGCCTTATGTTTCACTCTCTAACTTGAAATTTCCATCCTCTTCAGTCATAATGCTTTGCCTTTTTAAGAAAAAAAAAATCAGGCAAAAGGATGAAAGAAGTCAAATTCACCTCAGTTCCACTATGAGGGATGCATAGATATAAACACTTTAAAGAAGATACTCTCAATCTTTTATTGTCTTCTACTCAGGAGACAAGTATCAAGATCATCCCCATGAAAAAGAAATGCAAAAAAGCAAAATGGCTGTCTGGGGAGGCCTTACAAATAGCTGTGAAAAGAAGAGAAGCCAAAAGCAAAGGAGAAAAGGAAAGATATAAGCATCTGAATGCAGAGTTCCAAAGAATATCAAGAAGAGATAATAAAGCCTTCCTCAGCGATTGATGCAAAGAAATAGAGGAAAAGAACAGAATGGGAAAGACTAGAGATCTCTTCAAGAAAATTAGAGATACCAAGGGAATATTTCATGCAAAGATGGGCTCGATAGAGGACAGAAATGGTTTGGATCTAACAGAAGCAGAAGATATTAAGAAGAGGTGGCAAGAATACACAGAAGAACTATACAAAAAAGATCTTCATGACCCAGATAATCACGATTTTGTGATCACTCATCTAGAGCCAGACATTCTGGAATGTGAAGTCAACTAGGCCTTAGAAAGCATCACTACGAAAAAGCTAGTGGAGGTGATGAATTCCAGTTGAGCTATTTCAAATCTTGAAAGATAATTCTGTGAAAGTGCTGTACTCAATATGCAAGCAAATTTGGAAAACTCAGCAGTGGCCACATGACTGGAAAAGGACAGTTTTCATTCCAATCCCAAAGAAAGGCAATGCCAAAGAATGCTCAAACCAGCACACAATTGCACTCATCTCACATACTAGTAAAGTAATGCTCAAAATTCTCCAAACCAGACTTCAGCAATATGAGAACCGTGAACTTCCTGATGTTCAAGCTGGTTTTAGAAAAGGCAGAGGAACCAGAAATCAAATTGCCAACATGCGCTGGATCATCAAAAAAGCAAGAGAGTTCCAGAAAAAACATCTATTTCTGCTTTATTGACTATGCCAAAGCCTTTGACTGTGTGGATGACAATAAACTGTGGAAAATTCTTCAAGAGGTGGGAATACCAGACCACCTGACCTGCCTCTTGAGAAATCTATATTCAGGTCAGGAAGCAACAGTTAGAACTGGACATGGAACAACAGACTAGTTCCAAATAGGAAAAGGAGTACATCAAGGCTGTATATTGTCACCCTGCTTATTTAACTTCTATGCAGTGTACATCATGAGAAACGCTGGACTGAAAAAACACAAGCTGGAATCAAGATTGCCGGGAGAAATATCAATAGCCTCAGATATGCAAATGATACCACCCTTATGGCAGAAAGTGAAGAGGAACTAAAAAGCCTCTTGAGGAAAGTGAAAGAGGAGAGTGAAATAATTGGCTTAAAGTTCAACATTCAGAAAACAAAGATCATGGCATCCGGTCCCATCACTTCATGGGAAATAGATGGGGAGACAGTGGAAACAGTGTCAGACTTTATTTTTTTGGGCTCCAAAATCACTGCAGATGGTGACTGCAGCCATGAAATTAAAAGACGCTTACTCCTTGGAAGAAAAGTCATGATCAACCTAGATAGCATATTCAAAAGCAGAGATGTTACTTTGCTGACTGAGGTCCATCTAGTCAAGGCTATCGTTTTCCTGTGGTCATGTATGGATGTGAGAGTTGGACTGTGAAGAAGGCTGAGCACTGAAGAATTGATGCTTTTGAACTGTGGTGTTGGGGAAGACTCTTGAGAGTCCCTTGGACTGCAAGGAGATCCAACAAGTCCATTCTGAAGGAGATCAACCCTGGGATTTCTTTGGAAGGAATGATGCTTAAGCTGAAACTCCAGTACTTTGGCCACCTCATGTGAAGAGTTGAGTCATTGGAAAAGACTTTGATGCTGGGAGGGATTGGGGGCAGAAGAAGAAGGAGATGACGGAGGATGAGATGGCTGGATGGCATCACTGCCTCGATGGACATGAGTCTGAGTGAACTCCGGGAGTTGGTAATGGACAGGGAGGCCTGGCGTGCTGCGATTCATGGGGTTGCAAATAGGTGGACACGACTGAGCGACTGAACTGAACTGAACTGAACTGACCTGAACTGAATCTGTATTAATCTCAAATAATATCTTTTGTCTAATATTTACTACTATCTCATCACTGTTTTTATAGACTCCTGCATTAAACTGACTTCTCATTATTTTTCATTTATTTTCTCAATTTTAAAGAAATTGGCTTATCTAAGGGGACCAACATATACTGAGCACTTCACATGCTGTAGGCATAAGGGTATGATCATTCACCTAGAGCCAGACATCTTGGAGTGTGAAGTCAAGGGAACCTTAGGAAGCATCACTATGAATAAAGCTAGTGGAGGTGATAGGATTCCAACTGATCTATTTCGAATCCTAAAAGACGATGCTATAAAAGTACTGCACTCAATAAGCCAGCAAATTTGGAAAACTCAGCAGTGGTCACAGGACTGGAAACTGTCAGTTTTCATTCCAATCCCAAAGATAGATATTGCCAAAGAATGTTCAAACTACTACACATTGCTCTCATTTCACATGCAAGAAAATTAACACTCAAAATTCTCCAAGCTAGGCTTCAACAGTATGTGAACTGAGAACTTCTAAATGTTTCAGATAGATTTAGAAAAGGCAGAAGAATCAAAGATCAAATTGCCAACATCTGTTGGATCATAGAAAAAGCAAGAGAATTCCCCAAAACCTCTACTTCTGCTTTATTGACTATGCTAAAGCCTTTGACTATGTGGATTACAACAAACTGAGAAAAATTCTTAAAGAGATGGAAATACCAGACCACTGACCTGCTCCTAGAAATCTGTGCAGGTCAAGAAGCAACAGTTAGAACTGAACATGGAACAACAGACTGGTTCCAAATTGGGAAAGAGTACATCAAGGCTGTATATTGTCATCCTGCTAATTTAACTTATATGCAAATTACATCATATGAAATGCCAGGCTATATGAAGCACAAACTGGAATCAAGACTGCTGGTAAAAATATAAATAACCTCAGATATGCAGATGACACCACCCTTATGGGAGAAAGCGAAGAGGAACTGAAGAGCCTCTTGATGAAAGTGAAAGAAGGGAGTGAAAAAGTTGGCTTAAAACTCAGCATTCGAAAAACTAAGATCATGGCAACTGGTCTCATCACTTCATGGCAAATAGATGGGGAAACAATGGAAACAGTGAGAGACTTTATTTTGGGGGGCTCCCAAATCACTACAGATGGGGACTTCAGCCATGAAATTAAAAGATGCTGTTCCTTGAAAGAAAATCTATGACTGACATAGATAGCATATTAAAAAGCAGAGACATCACTTTGCCGACAAAATCTGTCTAGTCAAAGCTATGGTTTTTCCAGTAGCCATGTATGGATGTGAGCATTGGGCCATAAGGAAGGCTTAGCACTGAAGAATTGATTCTTTTGAACTGTGGTGTTGGAGAACACTTTTGAGAGTCCCTTGGACTGCAAGGAGATCCAACCAGTCAATCTTAAAGGAAATCAGTCCTGAATATTCATTGGAGGGAATGCTGCTGAAGCTGAAGCCCCAATATTTTAACCAACTGATGTGAAGAGCTTACTCATTAGAAAAGACCCTGATGCTGGGAAAGCTTAAAGGCAGGAGGAGAAGGGGATGGCAGGGGGTGAGATGGTTGGATGGCATCACTGACTCAATGGAGTTGAGTTTGAGCAATCTCCAGAAGATGTTGAAGGACAGGAAGGCCTGGCATGCTACAGTCCATGGGGTAGCACGGAGTCAGACACGATTGAGCAACTGAGCTATAACAACAGTACTCTAGGCACTTCAGAAGTTTTCTACAAATTTTCCCAAATTAGAATAAAACCTATGGAGTAAATATTATTCTAGTTTTTAGATCAGAAAACTAAGACTTTGTGAGTTTATGAAATTAAGCCAAGAGGATCTCTATTAGATTTAACGTTCAACCTAGTTCTGAGTTCAAATTCTATACTCTTTCTGTCAAAATAAACTGAAATACGAAATGAGTTAATAGCTAAAATTATGGTAAATGTAGCAAAATGAAAATAAAGATTTCAGAAAATTTAAGAGTGCTATTCTTGTTTTTTGTGTTGGGACTCTTGGTAAAGATCCTGATGCTGGGAAAGATTGAGAGCAGAAGGAAGAGGGCAGAAGGAAAAGGGCATGAAAGAGGACGAGACAGTTGGGTGGCATCATCCAACCAATGGACGCGGGTTTGGGTGAACTCTGGGAGATGGCGAACGACAAGGATGCCTGGAGTGCTGCAGTTCATGAGGTCACAAAGAGTTGGACGTGACTTAGCAACTGAACCTCTGCTGCTGCTGCAAAGTCACTTCAGTCATGTCTGACTCTGTGCGACACTATGAACAGCAGCCCACCAGGCTACTCCGTCCCTAGGATTCTTCAGGCAAGACTACTGGTTGGGTTGCCATTTCATTCTCCAATGCATGCATGCATGCTAAGTCGCCTCAGTCGTGTCTGACTCTGTGCAACCCTAGGGAGAGCAGCCCACCAGGCTCCTCTGTCCATGGGATTCTCTAGGAAAGAATACTGGAGTGGGTTGCCATTTCCTTCTTGAAATTGAACTTCAACAAAACTGAAAAACAATTTTTAAAATGGATGAATGAATAAATAGTTTTCTAATCATTAAATAGGAAGATTCCTATTTCGTAACTTGAGAAAATAAAACTTTTATTTATACGATTTTTCTTTTAGTGCACAAATTGGTTTGTAGTTTTATGTGTTTCCATGTACAGCCCTAAAATATTTCGTTCCTTTCACTTAGATACTTATAAATGGTAGTTGACACTTCACATATCTGACAAAGCTATGGCGTTTGATAATAATAAAATTTGCTAACCTAATATTCTATGTTCTATGAATAAAAAATGCAAATTGCTCACAGGCAGTTTCTCTGTAGAGGAGGGATAGTAGAAATTTAAGCAATTTCCTGTGATTTGCATCAAGCCAGGAAGCTAATCTGAATCATTCATACATTTTTCTGTCTTAACAGAATAGAAGGGCTCTTGCCAGAAATTACCCTGATGGTTGACTCTCAAAACACAAGTTGGGATTTGGCTTCCTGGTTTTGAATCATATGCAGGAGTTAAACACTTCATTTATCCTCTTCCCAGGAGAACATCTGAATGTGGTAAGTCACCATTACTCTATTGTATGGCTTTTCAGACCAGTTGAAAAGAATTGTACCAACATTATTTGATTCCTTTCTGATTTGGCTCTTAAATATGAAGATCTCTCTTCATATTATAGGAGATTAAAACACAAGTTTAACCATATAGAGCTTTAGCCATTAGCCCAATCTATCTCTGTGACATTTTGAATCCAGGGGATTAATTTATTACTTCTTTGCATTTTAAATTAAAAAAATTCTTTGACTGGATTAACTTTGAGTCAAAGTCTGTGTGAGTTAAAGTGTGGCCTTGAAAGAAGTAAAAATTAATTTCATGATTTAACTTAGGTACAACGATTGAGTGATATGTCTTTCAGTCTAACTGTCCTTTTTGTCCCCCTCATAATTATTGTATTTTGTTAGGTAGGACTAGATTATGCTGCCAATTATCAGTGGATTCAAATAACAAAGTTGTGATTTTTGCTCAAATTACATAAACAACATAGTTAGCAAATTCAGTCAGAGATCCAATCAAAACAGCATTGGGAGAGAAACATAGAATCTAAATCATACAGTGACTTTTCACCCTCTGCATGGCAGTGAGATACCCTATGTAATCTCCCATTTTGTTGTCCAAAGAAATTCTTATTATCATGCCTATCTCCAAAATAAATCGAGAAGTGCAGCTTATCATGTGCACCGAATGACAGAGCACCAGAAATGTTGGATGATCAACACCAATCACTATCACATGATTCTTTATAGCACACATTTCCTTTTCTCTCCCAGCAGCATAGAGGTTGAGATATCAAATCCTCACACTGAAAAATCTTGGACAGAGTAGACTGAGCTACTTGCTTGCTACAGAATCTAGACCAAGTTTCTAAAACTCAGTGTCTGTTTCTTCATCTGTAAATGGTGAAAAGCAATGACTCCTCCATCACAGGCAAATTTCCAGTTTTTACAATGAGCTGTTTTTGAGCATTTTTCCTTTTACCTTTATTATTTCTTTACCAGCACTCCACCATCTTAATTAATTTAGCTTTATATCAGGTTTTGATATGTGGAGGGCAAGTATACCCTTACATATCTTGAAAATTGTATAGGTAATTCTGTCCTTTGTTTTCTACATGAATTTGTAAAACTTTAAGAAAAGGTATTTAGTATTTACACTGAAGTTAAATGTTAGTGAGGTTAACAATGGACCATTGTATGATATTGAGTCTTTCTAGCCACTAACCATAATATGTTCTGCAGATTGTTCAGTTATAAATATTTTCTAATTAGCATTGTTGTTCATTGTTCAGTTGCTAAGTTGTATCTAACTCTTTGTGACCCCACAGACTGCAGCATGCCAGGCTTCCCTCTTCTTCACAATATCCTGGAGTTTGCTCAGACTCATGTCCATTGAGCCAGTGATGCCATCCAACCATCTCATCTGTCGTCCCCTTCTCCTCCTGCCTTCAATCTTTCCCATCAAGGTCTTTCCAAATGAGTCAGTGCTTCTCATCAGGTGGCCAGAGTATTGCAGCTTTAGCATCAGTCCTTCCTGACTACTGGAAAGGAAAGTTATGGTCAACCTAGATAGCATATTGAAAAGCAGAGACATTACTTTGCCAACAAAGGTCCACTTCATCAAAGTTATGATTTTTCCAGTAGTCACGTATGGATGTGAGAATTGGACTATAAAGAAAGTTGAGCACTGAAGAATTGATGCTTTTGAACTGTGGTGCTGTAGAAGACTTTTGAGAGTCCCTTGGACAGCAAAGTGATCAAACCAGTCTATTCTGAAGGAAATCTATCCTGAATATTCAGGAATGACTGATGCTAAAGCTCCAATATTCTGATGTCTTTGCTTTTTAGTATGCTGTCTAGGTTGGTCATAGCTTTTCTTCCAAGGAGCATGTGTCTTTTAATTTCATGGTTCCAGTCACAGTCAGCAGTGATTTTCGAGCCCAATAAAATAGAATCTGTCACTGTTTCCATCTTTTACCCACCTACTTGCCGTGAAGTGATGGGACTGATGCCATGATAAAGATCTAATATAGTCATTTTAGGCTTCCCTGGTGGCTCAGATGGTAAAGCGTCTGCCTACAATGTGGGAGACCCGGGTTCGATCCCTGGGTTGGGAAGATCCTCTGGAGAAGGAAATGGCAACCCAGTACTCTTGCCTGGAAAATCCCATGGATGGAGGAGCCTGGTAGGCTACATTCTATGGGGTCGCAAAGAGTCGGACACTACTGAGCCACTTCACCTTCACCTCAACCTCAGTTAATAATTTGTTGTTTATTCCCCTATTAGAAAAAATTTCACCTTTTTTGTCATTATAGATAGTATTGAGGGTGCTCGTATACATCTTTTTGTTTACCTATATGAGAGAAATTTTGGATAGACACTGAAAACTACTGGTCTCAAATTTTACATCTTGAACTTTAGTAGCAATCACTAAGCTGCTGCTAAAAATGGTTGTACAAATTAAAAACCCATCATCAATTATTATGTTAATTTATCTCAAATTAATAAATTATCTCCTTATTAATAAAATGGATCCAAGTAAAAGTATTGAAATTCACACTACAAATTAAAGCTTGAATGCTAATAATACTGGGATTATCAGATTACTCCAAAAAGGTTCCTTTTCCCCCAGATGTTTTAAAAGTACTCTGATTCTTTAGTACCTCAAGATTTCTTGATTACTCTTTGTTTGCCGAAATGTTTGCTTTCCAGTGGAATAGCCCTGTTCAGTATTTGTCATTTTTTATTGGTATCCCTTGTCTAGCTTCTGCCACTGACAATCTTCTCTACCCCTGTGATTTTTGTGATAGGCCATTTAGTCCAGCTTTCACCTTGGTGCTGGCCTAAATGATAACGACTCCTTCTTGCTTCATCTTGTCCAGTATTATCAACCTTTGGCTATCATTATCTTTCTGATATCTTAAACACAACCTTAAAATAAACCAATGGTGTAATGTAGTATTAAAATCACTTGTGTACTCCTACTAGATTGCATTAACAGATTTTAGAGAATAGAACATAAAACTATTAAACTCGTGTTGCATACCATTCAAACCACATGAATTAGTATTGTGTTGAAATCTGAGTGCCACTTTTTAAAAGAGGAATTGAAAAATAAGAGAGAGTACAGTGAAGGGCATCTAGAATGGTGAGCTGTGGAAGTGCATGAAGCACAGTGGGAGAAAGACTAAAAGAAAAAGAGAGAAAGTGAGAGAGAGGGAAAAAAAAAAGAAAATAAAAAGAGGAAGAAGGCTAGAAAGTTTCTCCCGAGAGAAAAGAGGTCTTAGTGAAGACACATGACAGCTGTCTTCAAATATCTGAAGCACTGTCAAGGGACAGAGAAAGAGCATAAAGTTATTCTTTGTCACTGTTGAGGGCAAAATCACCATTAATATGTGATTTAAAAAGACATGGCTCCCAGCCCATTTAAGGAAGATACTGGTCACTGTCATCTTCATCGAATGAAGAAACTATCTGCCTTGAGACATAGAAAATCCCCCGAGTTCTGTATGTTGCAATATATAGTAGATCACTAAAGGGAGCAGGATTTTTCATCATCTTTAAAATATCTTTGAATCAAATACCCTACACATGGAGAAATAAATATATATTTTAATATGTGCTTTTGTGTGTAAACATATAGTCTTTATATGTGTTATCATATTAAATAACATTGAAATAAATATTTTATATATTTAATGTATTTTCAAATACTTTGACTAGAGAAAGAGAAAGTCTCTCAGTCGTGTCTGACTTATTGTGTCTGACTGTTTGTGACCCCATGGACTATAGAGTCCATGGAATTCTCCAGGCCAGAATACTGGAGTGGTTAGCCTTTCCTTTCTCCAGGAGATCTTCCCAGCCCAGGGATTGAACCCAAGTCTCCCACATTGCAGGCAGATTCTTTACCAGATGAGCCACAAAGAATGCCCACTTTGATTAGAGCATTTATTATAAATAATATTTAAAATTGTTTCCCAAATTCAATGCTTTAATTTTATATTACTTATTTATAATTTTAAGTCACAAAATTGTATGTTCAGAAGTACAATTAATTGCATTCCAATGCTAGGTCATGAACTCATTATTGCCAAATTCAGACTTAAATTGAAGAAAGTAGGGAAAACCACTAGACCATTCAGGTATGACCTAAATCAAATTCTTTATGATTATACAGTGGAAGTGAGAAATAGATTGAAGTGACTAGATCTGATAGACAGAATGCCTGATGAACTATGGAAAAAGAGGTTCATGACATTGTACAGGAGACAGGGATCAAGACCATCCTCATGGAAAAGAAATGCAATAAAGCAAAATGGCTGTCTGGGGAGGCCTTACAAATAGCTGTGAAAAGAAGAGAAGTGAAAAGCAAAGGAGAAAAGGAAAGATATAAGCATCTGAATACAGAGTTCCAAAGAATAGCAAGGAAAGATAAGAAAGCCTTCTTCAGCGATCAATGCAAAGAAATAGAGGAAAACAACAGAATGGGAAAGACTAGAGATTTCTCCAAGAAAATTAGAGATACCAAGGGAACATTTCATGCAAAGATGGGCTCGATAGAGGACAGAAATTGTCTGGACCTAACAGAAGCAGAAGATATTAAGAAGAGGTGGCAAGAATACACAGAAGAACTGTACAAAAATTTTCACAAATCAGATAATGTCGATGGTGTGATCACTCATCTAGAGCCAGACATTCTGGAATGTGAAGTCAAGTGGGCCTTAGAAAGCATCACTATGAACAAAGCTAGTGGAGGAGATGGAATTCCAGTTGAACTCTTTCAAATCCTGAAAGATGATGCTGCAAAAGTGCTGCACTCAATATGTCAGCAAATTTGGAAAACTCAGCAGTGGCCACAGGACTGGAAAAGGGCAGTTTTCATTCCAATCCCAAAGAAAGGCAATGCCAAAGAATGTTCAAACTACCGCACAATGCACTCATCTCACACGTTAGTAAAGTCATGCTCAAAATTCTCCAAGCCAGGCTTCAGCAATACATGAACTGTGAATTTCCAGATGCTCAAGCTGAAAAGGCAGAGGAACCAAAGATCAAACTGCCAACATGCGCTGGATCATCAAAAAAGCAAGAGAGTTCCAGAAAAGCATCTATTTCTGCTTTATTGACTATGCCAAAGCCTTTGACTGTGTGGATGACAATAAACTGTGGAAAATTCTGAAAGAGATGGGAATCCCAGACCACCTGACCTGCCTCTTGAGAAATCTGTATGCAGGTCAGGAGGCAGCAGTTAGAACTGGACATGGAACAACGGACTGGTTCCAAATAGGAAAAGGAGTATGTCAAGGCTGTATATCATCACCCTGCTTATTTAACTCATATGCAGAGTACATCATGAGAAACGCTGGGCTGGAAGAAGCACAAGCTGGAATCAAGATTGCTGGGAGAAATAACAATAACCACAGATATGCAGATGACACCACCCTTATGGCAGAAAGTGAAGAGGAACTAACAAGCCTCTTGATAAAAATGAAAGAGGAGAGTGAAAACGTTGGCTTAAAGCTCAACATTCCAGAAAACTAAGATCATGGCATCTGGTCCCATCACTTCATGGGAAATAGATGGGAAAACAGTGGAAACAGTGTTAGACTTTATTTTTCTGGGCTCCAAAATCACTGCAGATGGTGACTGCACCCATGAAATTAAAAGACCCTCACTCCTTGGAAGGAAAGTTATGACCAACCTAGATAGCATATTCAAAAGCAGAGACATTACTTTGCCGACTAAGGTCCGTCTAGTCAAGGCTATGGTTTTTCCAGTGGTCAGGTATGGATGTGAGAGTTGGACTGTGAAAAAAGCTGAACACTGAAGGATTGATGCTTTGGAACTGTGGTGTTGGATAAGACTCTTGAGAGTCCCTTGGACTGCAAGGACATCCAACCAGTCCATTCTAAAGGAGATCAGTCCTGGATGGTCTTTGGAAGGACTGATGCTAAAGCTGAAACTCCAATACTTTGGCCACCTCATGCAAAGAGTTGACTCATTGGATAATACTCTGATGCTGGGAGAGATTGGGGGCAGGAGGAGAAGGGGACGACAGAGAATGAGATAGCTGGATAGCATCAGCAACTTGATGGACATGAGTTTGAGTGAACTCTGGGAGTTGGTGATGGACAGGGAAGCCTGGCATGCTGCAATGGGGTCGCAAAGAGCTGGACATGACTGAGCAAGTGAAGTGAACTGAATGCTAGTATTGAAAAATGACATTCAATATAATTCAAAGTAAGACAGAAAATTCAAAACATTTGGCACTTAATATGATGATTGCAATAAAAAGACATAAAATAAAATGAGAAATTCTATAGTGCAGCTGATGAGGACATACTGAGTGAGTCTTTAGAATGTGAGCATTGCATGTCATCATCCACTAAACTTGATTACATTTCAAATATAAATATTCCTATTGAATAAGAGAACAAAGTTCCCCGTGAAGTTCTTAAATTTTTGTCATCTATGGAATTTTCATAAATTATTAACAAAAATGTTAGTGGAATATTCATTGATGTTTGAAACCTGCTAAAATGTGTTTTCTTCCTTCCAAACACTATGCTTAATTTTCTACAAAACCTCAGGTTTGTTTGTTCATCCATGCGCAGTTGCTGTGTCATGTCCAACTCTTTGGGACCCTAGGGCCTGTAGTCCACCAGGCTCCTCTGCCCGTGGGATTTTCTAGGCAAGAATACTGGAGTGGGTTGCCATTTCCTTCTCCAGGGGATCTTTTTGTCCCAGGATCTAACAGGTGTCTCCTGTGTCTCCTGCTTTGGCAGGTGGATTCTTTACCAATGATCCACGATGGGGAAACAGTGGAAACAGTGTCAGACTTTATTTTTTGGGCTCCAAAATCACTGCAGATGATGACTGCAGCCATGAAATTAAAAGACGCTTACTCCTTGGAAGAAAAGTTATGACCAACCTAGATAGCATATTCAAAAGCAGAGACATTACTTTGCCGACTAAGGTCCGTCTAGTCAAGGCTATGGTTTTTCCAGTAGTCATGTATGGATGTGAGAGTTGGACTGTGAAGAAGGCTGAGCGCTGAAGAATTGATGCTTTTGAAATGTGGTGTTGGAGAAAACTCTTGAGAGTCCCTTGGACTGCAAGGACATCCAACCAGTCCATTTTAAAGGGGATCAGTCCTGGGATTTCTTTGGAAGGAATGATGCTAAAGCTGAAACTCCAGTACTTTGGCCACCTCATGCAAAGTGTTGACTCATTGGAAAAGACTCTGATGCTGGAAGGGATTGGGGGCAGGAGGAGAAAGGGACGACAACGGATAAGATGGCTGGATGGCATCACTGACTCGATGGATGTGAGTCTGAGTGAACTCCGGGAGCTGGTGATGGACAGGGAGGCCTGGCGTGCTGCGATTCATGGGGTCACAAAGAGTTGGACACGACTGAGTGACTAACTGAACTGAACTGAACCTTTGTCTTTCAACCTCAACTTTTTTTTTTTTTTGTAGGGAGATCTCAATGGAAAAAATACAGTTAAAAATAGACACAATAAAATTATATCAATAACAAGTCATATCTTATCACAGTTATTATAATCACAACACATCAAGGTAAGAACAACTCCCTAGGCTGCCAAGTATTGAAAACAACATTTCCATAAGACTTTTCCATAGATGGACAAACTTTAATGAAGGTTATACTATGTGATATAAAAAAGATGATAAATTTATACAAAAAATAACATTTTCTAAGAAAAGGCAGTAAAGGATTTACCCTGAATTTTAATAAAAGGAACACATAACCGTTGTTTCTCTACTCATTTATTAATACTGATTATTTGGAGTCTTCTCTGATAGAAAATAGAAAGATAATCAGTTTTGAAATCAGGGATGAAGATGATAATACTATCAGAAGAAGATTTGACTGTTGAGTATTGCCACAGATATAGGTCAGATTCTTACAAGTCTTCTTAAGTCATTTTGTAAGTTGTGTTGAAATGTCAATCGACTCCATTACTCTTGCCTCGAAAATTCCATGGGCCAAGGAGCCTAGTGGCCTACAGCCCATGAGGTCGCAAGGAGTCAGACACAACTGAGCAACTGAACACACATACATTATATTGACAAGACAAGAAGTAGTACTGAATCCCCATCATAAGAGACAAATAATACTTGTTCTTTTCTTTGCTAGAAATATGAAAACTGTATTTGTCTTGAGTTCTCACAAATTTTCAAGGTATGTAGATGAAAATTAATAAAAGTATACAAATCCTGCTGCTGCTAAGTCACTCCAGTCATGTCCGACTTTGTGCAACCCCATTGATGTCAGCCCACCAGGCTCCCCCACCCCTGGGATTCTCCAGGCAAGAACACTGGAGTGGGTTGCCATTTCCTTCTCCAATGCATGAAAGTGAAAAGTGAAGGTGAAGTCACTCAGTCGTATCCGACTCCTCATGACCCCATGGACTGCAGCCTACCAGGCTCCTCCATCCGTGAGATTTCCAGGCAAGAGTACTGGAGTGGGGTGCCATTCCCTTTTCTGTACCCAGGTCTCCTGCATTGTAGACAGACCGTCTGAGCCACCAGGGAAGTCCATACAAATCCTACCTAGTAATTAAAATGTTTAAAAATCTGAGAAATAATGGAATGAAGGTTATCACGGGATGATTCAATTTAGTAGAGAATCCTTAAAGTTAGAGCCTTAACATTAACTAAAATGATAAGAACGAGAGCTGAAATATTACTTATCCTGAAGAATATAAAGGCAGACATTATAAAGAGAAAACCTGGCACTAAAAGAAGAGCTGGTTGTAACTCTGAAATGCATTATTATCATTACTGTTTAAGAATGCCCCAACACAGCTGTGTGCTGAATGGCCCCAAGTAGTAGATATGCTCTTCCTCATAGACCCAACTTTATATCAATGTATCTATCAATGTAGCCTGCAATTGCATTAGTTTTTCAAGCAGCTACAAGAAAAATCGGTCAAGTAAGAAATTAAAGAGAAATCATGGTCAGGTAAGAAGGAAGAAAACAGAGAAAGAGAGAGGCAATGTTTACACCTATGTTGATTTGCACACACGTGTACTACCTTCATGGGAAAACATAGAGATTAGGTCTATTCTAAAGCAGCTTTTTTGTTCCCCCCTCCACAAATGGCTATGAGAACCTGGGTTGATGTGTCAGTAAAATTAGCCAGTGCAGTGTCCGTGTAGGTGGTTAATTATTAAAACTTGTCCTGTTCTATGCCCAATGCTGAATTCTTGTGACAATTTTCAGATGGGGAAAAAGAGACATAGAAAACAAAAGGAGTGTCAAGTGCTTATTTGAAAAGGTCTTTGTCTTTCAGTTTCATACAGCCTATTTATTTTCATTGATGTTTTGCCATGAGTGGCCTTGTGAAAATCCTACCAACTGGAATAGAGGTGTTCCACTCATGGACCTTCCAGAGCTAATAACTAAGTGACTTCAAATAAAAAAGGTATCTCTACTCTTTCAACATTATCCATTTAAGCTAAGCTTAAGAATAAACTACTCATAGCACAGAAAAACTTATATGCATTTATTGGAGTATCAGGGACACAGCTATTGTGAGGCTAAATGATTAAAAAAAAAAAGGAAATAGAAAACAGCAAGTCATTCTGGAGCGTATTAATGATGACATAGTTACGACACTCATAACGTGACCTCAAAGTCAGCGGTACTCTGGCATTTATTATGAGTGCCCCAAAGTCCTTTATGAGGGCCACCTATTAGTTACTTTTTACTAATCTAAATCAATGGTTGTCAGCCAAATATCTGGCAATATCTGGAGACATTTTTGGTTGTCACACTGCCAGTAAGAGAGTTGACTCTTACTGGGATCTCTTAGTAGCATCGAGGGAAGTTGCTAAATATTCTAAAATTCATAGGTTAACCCCTAAAACATAAAAAAAAAAAAAATCTGTACCCAAAGTTCAATAGTCCCATGTTTTAGAAAGGCTGGCCTAAATACAAATTCTTATTTCCTTTTTTTTGTCTCTTCTGCAAATGTATCTGCCTACAGAAACCAATGATAAGGCTGCAAACCATTTTTTGAGAAAGATTATTATTAAGAATTATGTCACCATTTATGAAGTATCACTGTCCTGTCAAAGTCATTTAGAGTATTACTCCATCACATAAAGGGCATTATCACAATTAGATTTCCAATATTTTGAGAACAAACATGATGGAATATGAAGCCAAACTGAACTTGACTGAGAATTTCTTAATTGTTTCAGTAACTCACTAAATCAGTTTTAATTATTTTGGGGTGATTTGCTACTCTTGTTTATATTTTACATATTTGATTGTAATTTGCATATATTGCATCATTTTGTAGGTCTGGAATATGTTGTTTTCTTTTGGGTATACTTTATCAGTTAATTTTCAGAATAACTATGGAGGGTAGAATTATTTCCTGTGAACATTCTGTAATGAGAAAACTGAAGGTATGGAAACTAGATGACTTGTACTTCTACAGGCATACCTCATTTTATCACAGTTCACTTTATTACAGTTCACAGGTATTTCACAGCAACCCTGAGTCAACAAAGTTCATCAGCATCATTTGTTCAATGGTATATGCTCTCTTCAGGGCTTCCCTGATGGCTCAGTGATAAAGACTCCTTCGGCCCATATGGGAGACATGAGTTCAATCCTTGGGTCAGGAAGATTCCCTGGAGAAGTAAATGACAATGCACTCCAGTATTGTTGCCTGGAAAATCCCATGGACAGAGGTGCCTGGTGGGCTATATTCTATGGGGTTGCAAAGAGTTGGGCATGACTCAGTGACTTAAAAAAATAAAAAAAAAAAAAAAGAACAAAAAAAATTTTTTTTAATGTGCTCAATTTATGTCCCTGATATTTTGATAATTCTCACAATATTTCAAATTTTCTCATTATTATTATAATTGTTATGGTGATCTGTGATCAGTGATCTTTGTATGTTACTTCCATAATGCACTGAAGGCTCAGGTGATGGTTAGTGTATTTTAACAATAAAGTATTTTTTAATTACGTATATACATTTTTAGACATAATGTTATTGTTCATTTTACAGAATACAGTATAATAAAGACATAATTTTTATATACACTGGGAAACCAAAAACATTGAGTGACTTGCTTTTATTGTGATATTTGCTTTATTGGGGTGGTCTGGAACCAAACCATCGATATCGCCAAGCTATGCCAATCTTTGATTGTTGTTCAGTCACCCAGTCGTGTCTGACCCTTTGAGACCCCATGACAGCAACATGGCTCTTTTTGATGACTAAACTGCAAAGCCATGATTCAAATTTTGGTCTTCTGCATTCAAAATAGTTCTCTTATCAGTTTTAAAGACTGGTGATAGAAACACATGAACCCAAACTTAAGCAAAGAATTTAGAGAATAAGAGGGGGAAATCAGGTAGGTATGTTGAAAGTGAAAGTGAAGCCGCTCCATTGTATCCGACTCTTTGCGACCCCATGGACTGTAACCTACCAGGCTCCTCTGTCCATGGGGTTTTCCAGGCAATAGTACTGGAGTGGATTGCCATTTCCTTCTCCAGGGAATCTTCCAGACCCAGGGATAGAACTCAGGTCTCCCGCATTGTAGACAGAACCTTTACTGTCTGAGCCACCAGAGAAGTGCTGCTAAAACTTTATTATACAAGTCACAAGGCATAGGGAGGATACGAAAGAGAAACCAAAGAGTGACTGAGTATGTGAGCCTGCTTGAGATGGGAGTTGGGTGGTAGCACCTAAGCATCACCTTCCAATATGTTTCAAAGTCAATAGTGATCCAATCCATTACTACATGTGGTGCATGCACATTATAGAATGGGAAATAAATCATTTCTCCTGGTTAGAGGTGAAGGAAATTAGAGTTAGCTACAAAGAATTTCAAGAATCCTCTATATTATTCAATCAGAGAAGTCATATAGGGTCATATAAGGATTTCCAAAGTGGAGAGAATAGGATGAGTAAAACTGTAGAAGCAATATTTAACATGGTGCATATGTGCTAAGTTGCTTTAGTCGTGTCTGACTCTTTGAGACCCTGTAGGCCGTAGCCCACCACACTCCTCTGTCCAAGGGAATCTCCAGGCATGAAAACTGGAGTGGGTTGCCATGCCCTCTTCCAGGGGATCTTCCTGATCCAGGGATCAAACCCATACCTCTATGTCTTCTCCTACTGGGTTCTTTACCACTAGCGCCACCTGGGAAGGCCATTTAACACAGTTCCATAATGAAAGTGAACTATGAGATGTTTGGATGGATAGTATTAGCAAGATCACTAAGTCTTTTGAGCCAAGTGTTTTGATGTTATTTTAAAGGCAAAGGGGAAACACTTTACAATTATTCAAGAGAGTGATTACTTACTTGTTCTTTTGAAATAAGGCAGCATAGCATAATGGTTAAGTGCCTAGTTTCTTAAATAAGACATCTATTTCTACAACATAGAATATAGCCTTGGGCAAATGACAACTTTTTCACCTTTAAAGTAGGGATAATACTGTTACCTATACCACTGAATGTGTGTATGTGTGTGTGTGTGTGTGTGTGTGTGTGTGTGTGTGTAATCAATAAGATAATCTATATTAGATTATGTCAGACACATTATAATTACAGAGTGAAAGGAAGCTATCATTATCAATACCAGTAATAAGCATTACAGTTTTATTTTGGAAATGTCACTTTGAGTACAGTTTGGAGAAAGCTTTTTAGAATAGCTTGACAGGGATAGGCTTCCCAGGTGGCACAAGTGGTAAAGAACTGGCTTGCCAATGTAGGAGACATAAGAGATGTGGGTTCAATCCTTGGGTCAAAAAGATACCCTGGAGAAGGGCATGGCAACCCACTCCAGTATTTGTGCCTGGAGAAACTCATGGGCAGAGGATCCTAGTGGGCTACAGTCCTTAGGGTTGTAAAGAATTAGATACAAGTGAAGCAACTTAGCATGCAGACAGAGATGAAAACAATTTTTAAATGTTCTTGGTATATACAAATAAGAAATTAAGATAAAGTAAGTCAATGATAAAATGCATTGAAGAAACTGGATCAAATCAAGTGATGATAGGTAGATTTGATAAATTTTATTGACCAGGTAGATATGGGAAATGAAGGAAAGGACTCATATTTCTATATTTGGAAAACTGAATATTTTATTCATTGAGATGAGGTACAAAATGAGTATGTTAATGGTAGAATATGGTAAATTCAATTTTGAACATCTTGCATTTAAAGATTCTGTAGGAGACGTGAGTCAAATATATCCTTCAGTTTGTGGAATATGTATACTCAAATAGAGAGTAACATCAGAAATATAAATTTGAGAGTTATCATTAAATTTAGTGGGGGAAAGTGTTTTTTCTCAGTTTTGGGAGAAAGCTTCTGGAATAATCTTTCCTCAATCTATCTTATTTACATCTGATTATCTGAAAGGACAAACCAAATATGAGAAACTCAGCATCTTTCATTCTCCTTTATCTTGGGGGGGGGTCATGCTATCTATAGAAAGCATGTGCTCTTGAATATTCTTTGTCATGTGATGTGCTTTGAAGACAAATAATATTTCCACAAAGCATACCATGGTCATCCATTATTGCCAATGAATGAGTGGGTAACTCCTCGTTTTATTATGTTATTTTCTGACATTCAACATTCCCAAATATATAGCTCACTTTCAAAGACACTGGTCATCTCAAAAATGTAAATATGATGTTTTCATTTCTACCCACCTAAGTCTCTATCTTCTTTCTCTATATGATCAGAATCCAGATAGAGAAGAAGGGCACTGGTTATTGGACTCTCTCTAAGATTATAGTCTGCATATAGTTACACCAGTCAAAACTATTGACATCATTGATGACAAAGTTTTTAGAAAAAGTACCTTAAAAGAGGAGATGGAAAACAGGGGAAATGAGAAGTGAGTTAACTTGAAGAAAGAGAAGGGAAGATCTATTTCGATGAGAAATCAATACAGAATCAGGACTATAGTCTCATGAGAGCCATGGCTACATGGTTCAAGAGCAGTGAGGAGCCAAGACAAGATACCCTACGTCCAAGGTCAGTAGTGGTGGCCATGAGGAGATACCCCACATCCAAAGTAAGGAGCAGTGGCTGCACTTTGCTGGAGCAACTGTGAAGAGATACCCCATGTCCAAACTAAGAGAAACCACAGTAAGAACGTAAGTGCTAAGAGAGGGCATCAGAGGGCAGACAGACTGGAACCACAATCACAGAAAACTAACCAATTTAATCACATGGACCACAGCCTTGTCTAACTCAATGAAACTAAGCCATGCCATGTAGGGCAACCCAAGATGGAAGGGTCTTGGTGGAGAGTTCTGACAAAATGTGGTCCATTGGAGAAGGGAATGGCAAATCACTTCAGTATTCTTGCCTTGAGAACCCCATGAACAGTATGAAAAGGCAAAAAGATAGGACACAGAAAGATGAACTCCCCAGGTCGGTAGGTGCCCAATATGCTACTGGAGATCAGTGGAGAAATAACTCCAGAAAGAATTCAGAGATGGAGCCAAAGCAAAAAACAAAAAAACAAAACAAAACATCCAGTTGTGGATGTGACTGGTGATAGAAGCGAGGTCTTATGTTGTAAAGAGCAATATTGCATAGGAACCTGAAATGTTAGGTCCATGAATCAAGGTAAATTGAAAGTGGTCAAACAGAAGATGGCAAGAGTGAACATCAACATTCAAGGAATCAGCGAACTAAAACAGCCTGGAATGGGTGAATTTAACTCAGATGACCATACTTTGGACCAAACTCTAATACTTGGCCACCTGATGTGAAGAGCCGACTCATTGAAAAGACCCTGAAGTTAGGAAAGATTGAAGGGAGGAAGAGAAGGGGATGACAGATGATGAGATGATTGGATGGCATTACTGACTCCAAGGAGGTGAGTTTGAGTAAACTCTGGGAGATGGACAGGGAGCCTGGCGTACTGTGGTTCAAAGAGTTGCAAACAGTTAGACATGACTGAGTGACTGAACTAAGGTGAAGTGATAGTATCATGAGAAGAAAATCTCCTGGTAGGACAGACAGAGAAGAGTAGGAAAACCAGAGTGTTACAGGAAGACAAGAATTGCGCTCTGTTCAAAAAGGAGTTGTATGGGTGAGAGTGGGACCAGTCAATAAAATCAACCACTGAAGATTCGTCAAGTAGATAAAGGGCTAAAATCTATCTTTAAGATTGGTAACTAGGATGCAGCTGGTAAATAGCTTAGAGTAGCTATTCCAGTTGGTGAATAGCTATTCCAGTTAACTGGAGGCAGGATAGGGGAGAAGTGAGCTGGATTACACTGTACCATTCTTTCTAGTATAACTTTGTGTGCACACGAGTATAGACAGATAGTTTCATGCATATTTTCATATTCTTCAACTCAAATTTTAAGTCAAAGAAAAGTTTCCTTAGAAGTCCTACTGAAATTATTCTGGGACAGATTTTTATTTAATCTATAAACAGTGATATAAGGGCTTCTCAGGTACCACAGTTGTAAAGGAGACTACTGATACAGGAGACTCAGGAGATCCGAGTTGATTCCTGGGCTGAGAAAATCCCTTGGAGGAGTAAATGGCAACCCACTCTAACATTCTTGCCTAGGAAGTCCTTGGACAGAGAAGACTGGTGGGCTATAGTTCATGGAGGCACAACGAGGTGGACACGACTTAGCAGCTGAGCACAATGAGCACAAACAGTGGTAGAAAATGTGTATGCTCCTTTGTTTTTTGTATCACTGATATCCGTAACCTTACTTTACTCATACGTGCTGATTCAGGAACAAACTTCTTGTCAGGCACAGAGATGATTATTAACAAACCACAAAAAATGTATTGTATAACATGAGCTGGTGAGTGAGTCATGAAAACTTAAAAACTTACTCTGTCATAGTTTATTTTTTTTTTTTTTCTGGGATTTCCTTTCTTTAGGAGGGATAATTTTCAGTCAAAATCATTATGTGATTTAATCACAGTGTATGAAAATTTAGCTTTATCTCTTTGTAAAGTTAGGCCTTATTCTAGCCAAGCAGTGCAAACGATCATAGACAGATCAGTTGTTCAGCCTTCAACTCACATTTTGAATATTTCATATTTGTCTTGGAATATGTCAGGCTCTGCCAATACTTAAAGCATCAACTTCAAAAATAATAGGTCAAGTAGTATCTTATTGTTGCTTATGTAACTTATAGCATGCTGTGATGAACCTGAATATTTAGTCAGTATCAAAAGTTAATAAAAGACAATGGATCCAATAGGCTATTTTTCTAAAGAGTGTTGTTTCTGGAACATTGAGCTCATGCTTTTTCAAGGAGCACAAGGATAAAATCATACATGATTGGGCTATAGTCTAATTTATGGGTGAGTCTAAAACAATTTTAGGAGCTTAACACTGCAATAGCCCTTTGGGGTATTAACTCTGTCAGCTGGCTTGCAAATCAGAAAATTGATGGCTCTATTACGAAGGCATGTGAAATATCAAATACATGGACTGGATGTAATACTTAACTGCTTTATGAGGTGACCGAAAACTGCTGACTGATTTGTTGGCTTAAATCCTGCTGAATGGGTCCCTTTAATTGCCTTAAGAATACTCTACTAAATAATTCAAAAGAACAAGACCTAAAAGGGAAAAAATATATAAGTTCAAATGGATTGTATTTAAATTAGAAAGTGTTTTTGAGGCAAGATTTGATGTAAAAACGGCTAGGAGTTCAACCATACTTAAAAATGAAAATCTAAAAGTTGAGCGGGAAAAAAAGAGAGAAATTGATTTTTTTTTTTTTTTTACTCAGATATTTCTTGTTCCCTTCTCAATCGTTCCCACCATGCTGCTGTTGCTGCTAAGTCACTTCAGTCGTGTCCGACTCCGTGTGACCCCATAGACGGCAGCCCACCAGGCTCTGCCATCCGTGGGATTCTCCAGGCAAGAACATTGGAGTAGGTTGCCATTTCCTTCTCCAATGCATGAAAGTGAAAAGTGAAAGTGAAGTTGCTCAGTGTTGTCTGACTCTTAGTGACCCCATGGACTACAGCCTACCAGGCTTCTCCGTCCATGGGATTTTCCAGGCAAGAGTGCTGGAGTGGGTTGCCGTTTCCTTCTCCAGGGGATATTCCTGACCCAGGTAGTATTAGAAATACTGGGTTAGGCTGTCCTCTCAGATGAGGAAAAAACTTGGTGAACCATCATAGGGGCCCACAGACTTTTCCATCAAACAGGAAATTGTCCTTTTAATCTGTGCTGGCTAGTTATATTTACTCTACACACTATGTACATAGATAAGGAAAAAACAATGGTAGAAAAGTAACTTGTCTCAGAAGTTTCCAAGATGATATATCTTCAAAACGTGGGATTATTTTCTCCTCAACTCTTTCTTATATTCAGGAGTTCTTTGACTCAACTATGATATTTTGGTGAAATTAATTTCTAAAATAAGAAAAGAAGTATAACTATCTGCTTTAGTACATATTCAGAACTGGTTACTGTATTTCATTCTGAAATTGGGTTAGGGGTGTGAAAGTAAAAGGTTTTTTTTTAAGTAAAATGTTATGGATCCTGACCACAGCAATCATGGTGTGACGTGTTCAGGCCTGTCTTAACCTTGGAACATAGAAAATAATTGATTCTAAATACTCACAGACTGGAATTATTGTGTAGTTATAATGCAACCTGCAGAGTATGAAGTCTATAATGTAACACTAGAAGTATGCTTAGTTAGGAGCCTTCTCCAACCAAATTCCATTTTTTCGTGTTACTATTCTTGTCTTTTTTACTAAAAAATCTCTAGCATCCAAAAAAATTAAAAAAAAATTAAAAATAACTTCTCAATACATTGAAACCCCTAAGGAACCCTAAAGAAAAACTAACTCCCTAAATTAGGACTCCCAAAGAACAATGACTTCACCATACTCTAAGCTTTAGGCCTAGTTCCAGAAAAATTTTTTCAAATGCTTACTGTTGTGCTTATTAGATTACTTTAATTGTAGGAAATGTCACATCAGAATAGAATAGTGATGAAACAAGTATGGTGGTTTTCTTCTTCATTAACTTTTGTCAGGGAATCTATAATTACTACCCTATGGAAGAGGCTGGCTTAAAAGGGAAATTGCCTATCTTCTCAGATTAGTTGAATGATAAAAACCTGGAGATAACTTCATTCAAATAATATAAAGACTAAGCTGCTTTAATAATTTGGGAGAAGACATTTACAGTATTTGCTTAGATGTTTTTGATAACTAATCTGAGGTGAGATGTTAGGGACCAAGAATAACATATGTTTAAAAAGAATTTTCACATAATCTTTTCTACCAGCCTTATTTTGGGAAGGAAAGAATCTTCATTCTTGTCTTAATAATAATAGAAAGTAACTATTTCAGGTATTTAAAGTTAATTTTGAAATTAATAAACAAAGATAAAAGTGCCAATATGAGAATGCACAGTACTAAATTAACCTGTATTACAGTTGGACTAAGTTAATCTCAGCATTAATTTATTGTAAAGTTTAATTATAACATATTTTAGATAAATGATGGGGTATCCTTTACTCTAGTTGAAATTCATCTTATTATATGGAGCTCTAAGTCTCATGTATATTTTAATCCCACATAGTTAACAGCTGCAATTCTCTTAGTCTCTGATCTTCTTTGACTCCCAGCCTACAGGTTTTCCTGTCCCACATGTTAGTAGTAATTCATCTTTGCCCTTCATAGTACTTAACATACTTGTTATTTTAATTCAGTGATGACAACACTTGTTTACTGTCTATCTCTGATCATTAAACTCTCAGAAAATGGAGATCATCAGACACTGATGTCCAAAATTGTTTCATTTCAGAGTGCAATCTTGTCCCTTTACATCTGCTGACCATATTAAAACCTTTTAACACTCAATGCTTAGACAGATATGCAATACAGGACCAAAGAAATTCCACAGAAGTGACTAAACAAATTTCCATTAGGTTGAGGCATTGCTTAGATTAATTCAAAACCAGATTTGATATCATTTCAGTTCAATTCAGTTCAGTCGCTCAGTTGTGTACAACTCTTTGCAACCCCATGAATCGCAGCACACCAGGCCTCCCTGTCCATCATCAACTCCCGGAGTTTTCCCAAACTCATATCCATTGAGTCGGTGATGCCATCCAGCCATCTCTTCCTCTGTCATCCCCTTCTCCTCCCACCTCAATCTTTCCTAATATCAGGATCTTTTGAAATAAGTCAGCTCTTTGTATCAGGTGGCCAAAGTATAGGGTTTCAACTTCAGCATCAGTCCTTCCAATGAACATTCAAGACTGATTTCCTTTAGGATGGACTGGTTGGATCTCAGTGCAGTCCAAGGGTCTCTAGAGTCTTCTCCAACATCACAGTTCAAAAGCATCAGTTCTTCTGTGTTCAGCTTTCTTTATAGTCCAACTTTCACATCCATACATGAATACTAGAAAAACAGTAGACTTGATGGGATAGATTTTGTTGGCAAATAAAGTCTCTGCTTTTTAAAATTTAGTCTAGGTTGGTCATAGCTTTCCTTCCAAGGAGTAAGCATCTTTTAATTTCATGGCTGCAGTCACCATCTGCAGTGATTTTGGAGTCCCCAAAAATAAAGTCAGCTACTGTTTCCACTGTTTCCCATCTATTTCCCATGAGGTGATGGAACCAGGTGCCATGATCTTTATTTTCTGAATATTGAGCTTTAAGCTAACTTTTTCACTCTCTTCTTTCACTTTCATCAGGAGGCTCTTCAATTCTTCTTCACTTACTGCCATAAGGGTGGTGTCATTTGCATATCTGAGTTTATTGATATTTCCCCAGCAATCTTGATTCCAGCTTGTGCTTCATCCAGCTCAGCATTTCTCATGATGTGCTCTGCATAGAAGTTAAATAAGCAGGGTGACAATATACAGCCTCGACGTACTCCTTTTCCTATTTGGAACCAATCTGGTGTTCTATGTCCAGTTTTAACTGTTGCTTCCTGACCTGCATACAGGTTTCTCAAGAAGCAGGTTAGGTGGTCTGGTATTCCCATCTCCTGAAGAATTTTCCACAGTTTATTTTGATCCACACAGTCAAAGGCTTTAGCATAGTCAATAAAGCAGAAATAGATGTTTTTCTGGAACTCTTGCTTTTTTAATGATCCAGTGGATGTTGGAAATTTGAACTCTGGTTCCTCTGCCTTTTCTAAAACCAGCTTGAACATCTGGAAGTTCATGGTTCACGTATTGCTGAAGCCTGGCTTGGAGAATTTTGAGCATTACTTTACTAGTGTGTGAGATGAGTACAATTGTGTGGTAGTTTGAGCATTATTTGGCATTGCTTTTCTTTAGGATTGGAATGAAAACTGCCCTTTTCCAGTCCTGTGGCCACTGCTGAATTTTCCAAACTTGCTGGCATTTTGAGTGCAACACTTTCATAGCATCTTGTTTCAGGATTTGAAATAGCTCAACTGAAATTTCATCATCTCCACTAGCTTTGTTCATAGTGATGCTTTCTAAAGCCCCCTTGACTTCACATTCCAAGATGTTTGGCTCTAGGTGAGTGATCACACCATTATGATTATAATGGGTCATGAAGATCTGTTTTGTACAGCTCTTCTGTGGATTCTTGCCACCTTTCTTAATATCTTCTGCTTCATTAGGTCCCTACCATTTCTGTCTGTTATTGTGCCTATCTTTGCATGAAATGCTCCGTTGATGTCTCTAATTTTCTTGAGGAGATCTCTAGCCTTTCCCATTCTATTGTTTTCCTCTATCTCTTTGTACTTATCACTGAGGAAGGCTTTGTTATCCCTCCTTGCTATCCTTTGGAACTCTGCATTCAAATGGGTATCTTTCCTTTGCTCCTTTGCTTCTCGTCTTTTCACAGCTATTTGTAAGGCCTCTTCAGACATTTTTTTTTTTTAATTTCTTTTTATTGGTGATTATCTTGATCCGTGTCTCCTGTACAATGTCACGAACCTCCATCCATAGTTCATCAGGTACTCTATCAGATCTATCAGATCTCCTCCCTTAAATCTATTTCTCACTTCTGCTGTATAATTGTTAGGGATTCGATACCTGAATGATCTAGTGGTTTTCCCTACTTTCTTCAATTTAAGTCTGAATTGGCAATAAGGAGTTCATGATCTGAGCCACAGTCAGCTCCCAGTCTTGTTTTTTTCTTACTGTATACAGCTTCTCCATCTTTGGCTGCAATGAATATAATCAATCTGATTTTGATGTTCTCCATCTGGTGATGTCCATGTGTAGAGTCTTCTCTTGTCTTGTTGGAAGAGGGTGTTTGCTATGGTCAGTGCATTCTCTTGGAAAATCTCTATTAGCCTTTGTCCTTCTTCATTCTGTACTCCAAGGCCAAATTTCCTTGTTACTCCAGGTCTTTCTTGACTTCCTACTTTTGCATTTTCCAGTCCCCTATAATGAAAAGGACATCTTTTTTGGGTGTTAGTTCTAAAAGGTCTTGTAGGTCTTCATAGAACCATTCAACTTCAGCTTCTGCAGCATTACCGGTTGGGCATAGACTTGGATTACTGATAATATTGATTTTTTTTTTTGCCTTGGAAATGAACAGAGATCATTCTATCATTTTTGAGATTGCATCCAAGTACTGCATTTCGGACTCTTTTGAGGACTCTGATGGCTACTCCATTCCTTCTAAGGGATCCTTGCCTTAGATATTATGTCATCAGAGTAGATATAGTAGATATAATGGTCATCTGAGTCAAATTCACCCATGCCAGTCCATTTCAGTTCACTGATTCCTCGAATGTCGATGTTCACTCTTGCCATCTCCTGTTTGACCACTTCCAATTTGCCTTGATTTATGGACCTGACATTCCAGGTTCCTATGCAATATTGCTCTCTACAGCATTGGACATTAATTCTTTCAGCAGTCACATTCACAACTGGGTGTTGTTTTTTCTTTGGCTCCATTTTTTTCTGTTGTTTTTTCTCTGCATTTTTTCTGGATTTATTTCTCCACTGATCTCCAGCAGCATATTGAGCACCTACCGTCCTAGGGAGTTCATCTTTCTGTGTCCTATCTTTTTGCCTTTTCATACTGTTCATGGGGTTCTCAAGGCAAGAATACTGAAGTGGTTTGCCATTCCCTTCTCCAGTGGACCACATTTTGTTAGAAATGGTATCATTTAGATCCATTTTGACTTTTTAAAACATTATTATTAATATTTTTATTTCAGCAATTTGAAGACATAATCCTGTTGTCTCTAATGTATATTGTTGCTGATGAAAAGTGTAATTCTGTACCTTGATAAGTGCTCTCTTTTTTGTTTCATGCAATTTTGGAGATTCTTTATCATCTGCAGTTCAGTTATGGATTTATTTTTTCAATCACTTTTAGGACTAAGTATAATTTTTTAACCCCCAACAAATATTATTTCTTTATCAATCCTTCTCACTTTTGTCTCTGTATTTATATTAGGAATAACTGGTATTTCGGAGACTAATCCTGTGTGTCCTAAACTTTCTCTGCATCTTTCCAATTCTATTTGTTTTAAATTTTGTCTATCTTCAATTTACATAAAATATTGTTATATTTGCTTTCACCCTTCTTTATTCTCTGATTTTCAGATTTTCTCTTAAAAAGTTTTAATCTAAACAAAAACTCTTTATTTGCTAATTCTTAGCCTCTTTGTATTTTACGTATATGCCATCATCTCTTCTAGTGATAACTGCTAGCATGCAATGATTGATTATGTTGTTGCTGCTGCTGCTACATTGCTTCAGTCGTGTCCGACTCTATACGACCCCATAGATGGCAGCCCACCAGGCTCCTCTGTCCCTGAGATTCTCAGGGTAGGATACTGGAGTGGGTTGCCATTTCCTTCTCCAATACATGCATGCATGCTAAGCCACTTCAGTTATGTCCAACTCTATGTGACCCTATGGACAGCAGCCCACCAGGCTCCTCTGTCCACAGGATTCTCTAGGCAAGAATACTGAAGTGGGTTGCCATGTTGCACCAGCTACTATATCCTTTAACTGTAATAAGTCCCATATCAATTCAATGGGAAACTGATGGGTGGAGGGTTAAGGTACACGTCTAAGGTCACAAAGATAGTGAATAATCCTCTTAAAATTTCTACTTTGTTGGTTAAAAGAATTGTCTGATCTTTCTCCACACTTCGCTTCCTTTTAAAGATGTTATTAACCCCTTTAGTTCTTTACACATATCACATTTATTTTAAAGTCCCTCTCAGACAGCTCTAATTCCCAATCATAAGTCCTCCCAGTTATGCAGTTTTTAGCTGTCATTCTTAGTATTGAACTTTCTCATATATCCACTGGTTAAACATACCTGTGGTCAAAGAGTTCAAATTCCATGGATTACATCTCAGGAGTCTCACATGGGTGGTGCGTGAGGCTGCCTTCCAGAGCATTGTTTCCTGGTTACCTCTGCCTCTTTTCCACTGAGTTCATCAGTTCTGAAATAGATTGTATGTGAGATTTTTAGATTTAGGGTTTCTAAGGCAATGGCACCCCACTCCAGTACTCTTGCCTGGAAAATCCCATGGGCGGAGGAGCCTGGTAGGTTGCAGTCCAAGTGGTCGCGAAGAGTCGGACACGACTGAGCGACTTCACTTTCACTTTTCACTTTCATGCATTGGAGAAGGAAATGGCAGCCCACTCCAGTGTTCTTGCCTGGAGAACCCCAGGGACGGGGGAGCCTGGTGGGCTGCCATCTATGCGGTCGCACAGAGTCGGACACGACTGAAGCAACTTAGCAGCAGTAGCAGCAGCAGCATTCATACACTATGTGGTTTGCACAAAACTGATCTTCAAAGCTGTATTTTAGTCTCAGGGTGTCAATTATTCATGACTTCATCTCTTTTTACTTCCAGAACAAAACTCTAGACCAACATTTATAAATGAGGTCAACATTTTCTGAAATCCAGCTTCAGACTGGGAGTCCTCTTCTTGCTACTTAAAGTATGCTGTCCTTACTCTCATTTTGTAGACATTTCTTTTACTTACAAGTTCCTTATCAGGTTTCAGTACAATACCAGTTGCTCGGTTTTGATGCTTGGTTAACAAAATGATTATGAGGTGCTTTTGGTTGGGTTTGTGGTTTTGTTTTGTTTTTAGACCACTTGGACATTTCTCTTTCATCTCTGTAGTCTCAGAGATATATTTTTAATATTTTTTTATATATATATAATTTTATATACATAATTATATATATAATTCATATATATATATACAATTTTTATATATTTTATATATATAATTTATATATATATATATATAATTCATTTTCTATGATTTAGACCAGGAAAGTGTTTTCTGTTCTGTTCAATGTAACATCTTGGTCTAAGTCTATCCTTTTAAATTTAAACCTGGTGCACTATGAATTTGCTCTACAAACAGATAATCAAAACTTTCCTGGATAAATGACTGTGACTTTGAGACTTCAACACTTGTCCCTCTCGAAACCAAGCAAAAGATATTTGTTTTTAATACAGAAATTTAATGCTTTCCTCTCCTCTTTGTAATTTCAGTTCTAGGGATGAGTCAATTGTATCTCTTCATGAACAGTAGGAAAACTATGTAATTGGTCATAAGTTTAGTGTTCTTCAAAATTTATTTTATTCTCCATTGCCTTGGATAGTATGGAATTAGGTAGGATGTATTTGGAGAAAGTCACACTCAATATGAGTGGCTTTTAGTAAAATGTGAGAAAAAAATATTCATTTATTTAAAGTTCTATGTGTGTATCTATTGGGTAAGAGAATTTTCTATATGGTAGCCTGAATTTTGGAGAATGTAATGACAACCCACTCCAGTATTCTTGCCTGAAGAATCCCGTGGACAGAGGAGCCTGGTATGCTGCTGTCTATGGGGTTGCACAGAGTTGCACACGACTGAAGTGACTTAGCAGCAGCAACCTGAATCTGAGCCTTGCGTGCTCAGGTACTTCAGTCGTGTGTGACTCTTTGTGACCCCATGGACTGTACGCTCCCAGGTTCCTCTGTCCATGGGATTTCCCAGGCAAGAACACTGGAGTGGCTTTCCATGTTCTCCTCCAGCAGATCTTCCCAACCTGGGGATCAAAACTGTGTCTCCTGTGTCTTCTGCATTGGAGGCAAATTCTTTACTACTCAGCCACTGGGGAAGCCTGAATCTGAGCCTTGGGCACATAAAAAATGTTTCCAGAAGTCATATAATCACAAAGAAATTTCAGCCAAGTTGGTTCTCTTTCATGCAGTCTTCCTTTATTCCCATTAGAAATTTGCCAGCTATATTACATGTAGAATTAAATGAAGTAAAGAGTATTCTCAATTGATCTCTTTGATTAAGACCCTGTTCATTGAACAGGAAGAAATGACAGGGCAGTGAATCCTCTTTAAAATAATTTCAGAATATTGAGATCCTTCAGGGGCCAAAGCCTGACAATATTATATTTCAGACTTCCAAGTCTCAAATTAAACCACTAAATTATATGTGCCAGTTCAATGTAACATTTATTTTATTGTTAAGACTCTTAGTTTAGTAAAAAAAACAAAAGAGATAATGATCCTCAGCTAAATGCTGCATTTCAAGAGGTCCTTGAAAAAAAAAGAGGTCCTTGAATGACAACTAAAAGAATTTTCTCCACTGTACTTGTGTCTTGAATGTTTTGGCAGGTGTAGAGAAAATTTGCAACTGGCAAATCATCAATTTAATTTGATGAACACTTAATGGGAACTCTGTGCCAAGCATCCTGATTTTCTGAGTGATTAAGATGGAGTCTGTGCTTTGGAAGAGCTCTCATGCTATGGATGAGATATATGTATAAGCAATTAACTTTAAAACAATGTACTGAGTGTTATAATAGCAGCTCATAAAAATGCTCTCAAAACAGAACTGAAGAATTAGTTAGACTCGTTTTAGAGAGATCAAGATCTAATCCATAATACACGTCGGGATCACACGGGAAGGGAAGGGTTAAATTTTATTATGATTCGAAATATCCTGATACTTCTCTTCTGGTATCTGGGAGGGAGGTTGTACTTCTACTAGTGAAAATAACTCCCCATGACTACAGTAATGTGTTGTAACTTATAAGAGTAAGTTATATCACTCAGGTACATTGGGAGACACTCCCCCAAATCATTAACTGTCACTAACTTATGTCAATATAGTGGAAGCAAAAACCTGGGGGAAAAAAGAGTCAAAGTCATGAAGAAAACTGTGGGACATTTAAATGCACCTGGGCTTGTAATTCATTCATTTATTCAACACTTTTATAGCGGTGTTGAGTTAATGTCCCACTTCATTCAAGTCTGCTTATATGTCAACTCATACATGAAAACTTTCTTGATTTTCTAATAGAAAGAGGATTCATCGTCATTCTTTATTACCTTATGCTGTGTTACTTTTAGCACTGACGTACTATGTATCTGTATACATAGTATATACTTTATATACTAGGATTTCCCTGGTGGCTCAGATGGTAAAAGCGTCTGCCTACAATGCGGGAGACCTGGGTTCAATCCCTGGGTTGGGAAGACTCCCTGGAGAAAGAAATGGCTATCCATTCCAGTACTCTTGCCTGGAAAATCCCATGGATGGAGGAGCCGGGTAGACTACAGTGCAGGGGGTGGCAAAGAGTCAGACATGACTGAGCAACTTCACTTTGACACTTTGACTATATATACTATGACACACTATGCCATACCTGAGATACTATATATTTCTTTCCTTGTTTCTTTCATGTTTCCTTCCTACTAGCATATAGGCTGCCTGAGACCAGAAGTTTTACTTGTTTTTCTTCCTGCTGTATTTCCAAAGCCTTGAACAATGTCTATACATGGTAGGTGCTCAGAATGCCTGATTGACTTTTGAATTACTTATATTACAAATTATCTCTTATGTGCCAGATATCATGTAAATATTGTGAGTGAGTGAAAATATTAGGAGATGAGACTTGAAAGATATGTTAGAAATAAGCCTTAAAGGACTGTACGTAGTGTTATATACCAAATATGAGACTTTGTTCTAATCCATGAATATTGTCTATTTGCTTGCTATTTTTTTCTAAGAGACTTAATACAATCTGTAGGTTATCAAACTATGAAGGCGATGACTCCCTGGCTGCTTCCTGTTTTTGTAAATAAAGTCTTATTGGAACACAGCCACACCTATTTATTTACTTGTGATTATGATTCTATCCTGCTACTAGAGCTGATTTGAGTTGCTGTGGTTGGAAATGGATTGCATGAAAAAGTGAAAGGATTTATTATGTGAACTTTTATAGAAGTCTGTTGACCTAAGATAAAATAGAAGCAGGAAGACCAGTGAAGAAACACTTGCAAAGCTCCTGGCAAGCAGGGATGATAGTGTTAATTGAGTGAGAGAGAGTTCATAAGACTTGTTGAATAAACAATTGGAATGACGTGAAGAAGCGAGCAATAAGGAACTGTTCTCCCACACAGAAAGATGATGGAGGCATAATGGAAGAAGTCAGTGGTAACTCCAGGTGGCTGAGAAGTTTGGATAACATGTGGTTTAAATCTAGGGGAAACAGAGTTTCAGCCTGGCAAATTCTGTGATCACTTGTTCATGCTCTGCTGAGGGTGTGTACTGTGCTAAGTCACTTAAGTTGTGTCCAACTCTTTATGACTCTATGGACGGTAGCCCACCAGGCTCCTCTCTCCATGGGATTCTCCAGGCAAGAATACTGGAGTGGGTTGCTGTGCACTCCTCCAGAGGATCTTCCTGACCCAGGGATCAAACTGGCGTCTCTTGTATCTTCTGCATTGGCAGGCAGGTTCTTTACTACTATTGCCACCTGCAGATGAGCAGATTTCAATCAGTGTGTTTGCTTGGTAACTAAAGATGTCGTTATTCCCTTTGGGAACCACTTTCATCCTCAAAAATGTTCTACAGACATGCATTTATTTCATAATCCTCCCTCTCATGACAAAATTCTGTGTTTTATTTATAGGCAATATTTAAGTATAGCTCCTGGTGGCAGGGGATTTCTGAGCTGCTGAGAAGGCATGAATTTAGTAATTCACTAAATGAAGAAGAACTAAGATCTAAGTAAAGATAGATCCCAAATGAGTCCTGGGAAAACTGGAAATAACCTCAAAGATAGTTTTCACTGAGACTTGAAGATCATTGAGTTGGTCTCAGAATAACCATGAAAATAATTATGTTTTTATCTTGCATATTGAAAAATATTAGTCACAAACGTAATTTTTAAAGTTTTCTCAAGTAATATTTAGAATTATATATAAAGTTGACAAGTATATAGGATTTGCCAAGTAGAACCTTAATAAATACATTGTTGATAAGGGTATATTGTTTTATATAAATTTCAGCCTAATTCTGAAACCATGATTTAAAGTATATATTTTTAAATCTTCAGTTTCTTTATCTTTTATTTCTGAGATATCAATAGGTAAGTGTATCACTACTAGATGGTTTGTGGTTCTAGTGTTGTGCCACTGATATCTTGGGAAATTTATTTACCTGACATTTTTCAGTTTTTTTTTTTTTTTTTTTCTCTTTGCCTTTCCATGAAATCCTGTGAGATTTTTCTATGCTTTACAAACAACAAGTATCAGGCCTTGGGATCAGAAGTCATCAATCACAGGGCCTGGAGAAATATCAGAAGGTGCTATATTTGAGTATACAGACTTTTGTAGGCCAGGTGGGTCCAGTTTCATAAAAAAGTTCCCATCATGTAACTCATTCAACAGATTACTTAAACTCTCTGGGTCTCCATTTTCATATAAAACATGGACAAAAATGCATATTTCCTAGATCTGTAGGAGTATTTAATACATCTGTGTGCATAGATCATTAAATCCAGGTCCTAGCACAGAGTAGATGCTCGATAAACAATAACTTATACAATCGTTGCCATCAGACTTTGCTGACTTTTTATTCTTGCAGTTTGCTAGGCTTTCTGGTACCATGATACTTTTTTATTATTTCCTAAGTTATGATGGCTCATTTCTCCTTTCTGCCTGGATATATTTGTTTGTTCTTTCACTAACCTATCCACTATCCTTGATCCATTGTTCATTTTGCTGAACCTGTGTTTTATATGATACATCTCTTGTCTTGCCATTTCCAGAAGGCTATAAATATTTGTATCTTATACTTCCTAGGCTCCTAGAATCTATTCATTTATGAAACCCTAAAGAAGGTGTTATATACAAGTGTGACCATATATTTTACAAGCAAACAGGGAAGATTGGAAATCAAATATGAATGCTATTTCTAATTACAGCAGGTCATCTGGTGTAAGGTTTCCGTGGTGGCTCAGTGGTAAAGAATTCACCTGCAATGCAAGAGACCAGGGTTCAATCCCTGGGTTGGGAAGATCCCCTGGAGAAGGAAATGGCAACCCGCTCCAGTATTCTTGCCTGGGAAGAAATCCCATGGACAGAGAAGGAGCCTGGTGAGTTATAGTCCACAAGGTCACAAAGAGTCAGACATGGCTTGGTGACTAAACAACAATAACAACAATTTGGTTTAAACTAGGACCACTTAGGACAAACAGGTATGCACTGTCCTCATATTTAAAAGCAAAGTTACTTCTGAAAAGTTACATTGAAAGCACACGTACAATGCATTTCTTCATTGCTGTCTATCATTTGGGACCTTGCAAATTGTTTAATTTTCTAATAAGTGCTAATTGGAATGGTTTCTGAATTCTCAGGTCAGTTTTATGTAGTAAAATGGAAAGTGGCTAAATGCCCAAATAGTTGCAATCGAAAGATGCAGGTGATATTCTCAACAGCAGAAAACCCAAAGGAACTATAAGGCCAGGTTATCACCTACTTTATGTTACCAAATCACATCGACCATTTTGACAGTGAGGTTTTATAGTGATTCATTTCATTGTCCAAATAAATATTGATGCAGAAGGCCAAAAATAAATCCCCCTCATTTTGCCTACCAAAATACAAACAGTGCCGAAACTCATGAGTGACTGCAGAGGCAATTAATCTGAATCACATACCAGATAGCTACAGTCAGTGCAGTTTCTCTGTGAGTGCACTGGGTTTAATTTAAAATGGCAAAGTAAGGGTAAATAAATCAATAGGTTGTTCTCCTAGATTTCTCTTGCATGTGTAGAGTAGCTGAGTATTAGAGTTGGAAGAAGTTCCCATTAAGCCAGTGAACATTCATCCAGCAGATGCTCTGTGTCAGGCACTGTGCTCGACACTAAGGGCACTGCCCTTGGTTGGTGCTTAGGAAAAAAAAGAAGAAACACACATTTGTGATGCTTGTCATTGCACATCACTTAGGTTGTTGGGACATATTTATTCACTTCAGTCTTTCCATACTTGACAGATATGTAGGGTGGGTAGGACATAATCTTTTTTCTCCTTTGTAGAAAGAAATGGATCATTTATGCCTCTCAGGAAAAGTGGGCATTATTTGCTTGTCATTTCCATACTGAAAAGGAGCTTGCCTTCCTGGATTTCTGCCACCAGTTTATTCCCTCATGGGAATTCTGTGTTGTTGGAAAACACTCTAGTACCTTGACAGAGCCCCCCACCACAATCCCATATCATAGGTCTTCCTGTCTGCTAGATAGATGATTTGTGTCTGACAGTCTGTTCTCTCCTCTTCCTTAAGGTGATCACACCATCTTGAGAAATAATGACTCTCCATGAATTTAGGATTAATCTCTAACAGTAGCCAGACTCCTGTACTAACCTATCTCATTGACTCCCTTCACTAAGAATTCTTGTCTTGATTGATACTTTGCTCCTTTGCAAGTTTATAAAATTGTCTGCAAGGATTAGCATCCTTCGTCAGTCTAGGTATTAGTTTACAAGGGCTGAAGTAACAAATTGCCACAAGTTGGGTGGCTGAAAACAACATAAAGTCATTCCCTCTTAGTTCTGGAGGCTAGAGGTCTGAAACCAAGGTGTCAGCAGGGCCATGGTTTTCCTCTGAGAGTATGAATGAAATCCTCCTCTTCCTCTTCTCAGCTTCTGGTGGTGGCCATCCATCCTTGGCTTTCCTTGACTAGTACCAGCATCACTCCAGTCTCTGCCTATGTTATTATATAGCATTTTCCTCTTTTTATAAGAACACCAGTCATACTGGATTAGGAACCACCCTAACAACCTCACCTTAACTTCATTGTAGCTACAAAGACTGTATTTCCAAATAAGGTTACATTCACAAGTACCTGGGATTGGACTGCAACATGTACTTCGTGGGTCACAATTAAATCATTGCAACCTATGATATATAAATCTGTTGGATATTCTGCTTTCAGGAATACTACAGAATCAAATAAACCAAATTCTCTCTTCATAAAAAGTCTTCTTTGATATCTAAGGCAGAATGAGTCTCTCTCTTCACTTACTCCTAAGTCTGGCATTATAATCATGGCCATGAGTTATGCTTGTCTATTTGTCAGTCTCCTACTCCATGGAGAGGACTGTGGAGAGCAACATGATAAAGAACAAAGATGCAGACCTTGGAGTGAGCGTCAGTTTAAGTTTCAATTTTCTTATTAAGCAGGCTGTGAGGTATGCTATCTAGTTATTCTAACACTAGTCATCCATCTACCATCATCTCTCTTCGATATTTTGTGTTTTGAGGGGGATTATTTGATTTGCATACCAAACTATCAGACTTTATACATGACAAATTGAATTGATAATTTGAGCCTTTGGACATTATCTTCCTCCAGTATTTACTTCATTGTGGCAGGCAGCTAGACTATAGGGATATCATATCATATAAAGATTGAGCTGAGAGGGTTGAGTGATACAGTGCATTTCTAGCTTATAATTCTGCAAAGAAAGTAGTCCTTTAGGAGTTGTAAATAAGATCCTGGGCTTTTCTTCGGGACCTTCTTCTTCATCTGATTCTTGCATTACTTTTTTGTCCTCTAAACCATGTATGCCTCCCAGAAATTCTTACTGATTTCCTTGTAATGATACATTGCATCTATTGATTTATGAATGCTAAATAAGCCTTACATTCCTGGTATGAGCCACACTTGATGATGTACTATCTGTTTTATGTACTGCAGGATTTGTTCACTAATGAAGAGACTGAAGAGACTTGTGTCTCTATTCATGAGAGATACTTACTTGCAGTTTTCTTGCAATGTCTCTATCTAGTTTTGGTATTACTATAATGCAGGCCTCATAAAATGAGTTTGGAAATATTTCTTTCACTTTTATCATTTTGAAAGAGATATAGTATTGCTTAAAAGTGGTATGATTTCTTCCTTAAAAATTTGGTAAAATTCATCAGTAAAATTATCTGGGCAGAGGGTTTCATCCAGTTCAGTTCAGTTTAGTTGCTCAGTCGTGTCCAACTCTTTGCAACCCCATGAATCGCAGCATGCCAGGCCTCCCTGTCCATTACCAACTCCTGGAGTTCACCCAAACTCATGTGCATTGAGTCGGTGATGCCATCCAGCCATCTCATCCTCTGTCGTCCCCTCTCCTCCTGCCCCCAATCCCTCCCAGCGTCAGGGTTTTTTTTTCCAATTAAAAGGGTTTCATTATTATTATTTTATTTTCTATGTAAATATATGCTTACATACCTATTTTATTTTACATTCATTATATATATATATATGTATGTGTATGTATTTAAGCACTAATTCAAAGTCATTAATAGTTACAGGGATATTCAGTTGTCTATTCTTCTTTGGGTGAGTTTTGGTACTTAGCCTCTATCAGTAAATAAGTCCATGACATCTAAGTTATCATAGTTATGTACATAGAGTTGTATATAGTATTTCCATGGGAACAATGGTGACAAGGAGGGCATGGCAACTCAGTCCAGTATTCTGGCCTGGATAATCTCATGGAGAGAAGAGCCTGGCAGGCTACAGTCCATGGAGTCACAAAGAGTCAAACACAATAGAAGCAACTTAGCATGGCATAGGAGTGGTGATGATTGCTGCTTTACTTCTGATACTGATAATTCCTGTTATCTCTCTTTTTACTGGGTTACTATTTTGTTGCTGTTCTTGAGTCACTAAGTCATGTCTGACTCTTTGCAACCCCATGAACTGCAGCACACTGGGCTCCCTTCTCCTTCACTGTCTCCCAGAGTCTGCTCAGATTCATGTGCATTGAGTCAGTGTTGCTATCTAACAATCTCATCCTCTGCTGCCCACTTCTCCTTTTGCTTTCAGTCTGTCCCAGCATCAGGGGCTTTTCCAATGAGTCGATTCTTCACATCAGGGGGGGCCAAAGTATTGGAGCTTTAGCAATAATCCTTCCAATGAATATTCAGAATTGATTTCCTTTAGGGTCAGTTGGTTAGAAATGTTTGCTCTCCAAGGGACTCTCAAGAGTCTTCTCCAGCACCATGATTGAAAAACATCAGCTGTTCCGAGCTCAGCCTTCTTTATGGTCCAACTCTCACATCGGAACATGACTACTGGAAAAAAACATAACTTTAAGTATATGGACCTTGATCCGCAAAGTGATGTTTCTGCATTTTAAGACACTACTTAGATCTGTCATAGCTTTCCTTCCCAGGAACAAACATCTTTTCAATTCATGGCTGCAGTTACCATCACAGTGATTTTGGAGCCCAAGAAAATAAAATATATCACTACTTTGACTTTTTCCCCCTCTATTTGTCATGAAGTGATGGGATCAGATGCCATGATTTTAGTTTTTTGAATGCTGAGTTTTAAGCCAGCTTTTTCATTCTTCTTTTTCACCCTCATCAAGAGGCACTTTGGTTCCTCTTTGCTTTCTGCCATTAGAGTGTTCTCATCTGCTTATCTGAGGTTGTTGATATTTCTCCTGCAATCTTGATTCCAGCTTGTGATTCATCCAGCCCTCCATTTCTCATGATGTACTCAGTTCAGTCATGTCTGACTCTTTGCGAGCCTGTGAACCACAGCATACCAGGTCTCCCTGTCTATCACCAACTCCTGCAGATTACACAAACTCACGTCCATTGAGCTAATGATGCCATCTAACCATCTCATCCTCTGTCGTCCCCTTCTCTTCCTGCCTTCAATCTTTCCCAGCATCAGGGTCTTTTCAAATGAGTCAGCTCTCTGCATTAGGTGGCCAAAATATTGGAGCTGCAGCTTCAACATCAGTCCTACCAATGAACACCCAGGGCTGATTTCCTTTAGAATGGACTGGTTGGATCTCCTTGCAGTCCAAGGGACTCTCAAGAGTCTTCTCCAACACCACAGTTCAAAAGCATCAATTCTTCGGCGCTCAGCTTTCTTTATAGTCCAACTTTCACATCCATACATGACTACTGGAAAAGCCATAGCCTTGACTAGATGGACCTTTGTTCGCAAAATAATGTCTCTGTTTTTTAATATGCTGTCTAGGTTGGTCATAACTTTCCTTCCAAGGAGTAAGCGTCTATTAATTTCATGGCTCCAATCACAATCTGCACTGATTCTTGAGCCCAAGAAAATAAACTCAGTGACTGTTTCCACTGTTTCCCCATCTATTTCTCATGAAGTGATGGGACCAGATGCCATTATCTTAGTTTTCTGAATGTTGGCTTGAAGCCAACTTTTTCACTCTCCCCTTTCACTTTCATCAAGAGGCTCTTCAGTTCTTCACTTTCTGCCATAAGGGTGGTGTCATCCGCATATCTGAGGTTATTAATATTTCTCGCACCAATCTTGTTTCCAGCTTATGCTTCATCCAGCACAGCATTTCTCATGATGTACTCTGCGTATAAGTTAAATAAGCAGGGTGACGATATACAGCCTTTACATACTCCTTTTCCTTTTTGGAACCTGTCTGTTGTTCCATGTACACTTCTTACTGCTGCTTCCTGACCTGCATACAGGTTTCTCAAGAGGCAGGTCAGGTGGTCTGGTATTCCCATCTCTTGAAGAATTTTCCACAGTTTATTGTGATCCTCACAGTCAAAGGCTTTGGCATAGTCAATAAAGCAGAAATATATGTTTTTCTAGAACTCTCTTGCTTTTTTGATGATCCAGCAAATGTTGACAATTTGATCTCTGGTTCCTCTGCCCTTTCTAAAGCCAGCTTGAACATCTGGAAGCTCACGGTGCATATACTGCTAAAGCCTGGTTTGGAGAATTTTGAGCATTACTTTACTAGCTTGTGAGATGAGTGCAATTGTGCAGTAGTTTGAGCATTCTTTGGCATTGCCTTTCTTTGTGGTTGGAATGAAAACTGACCTTTTCCAGTCCTGTGGCCACTGCTGAGTTTTCCAAATTTGCTGACATATTGATGTTTCTCTGCCTTTTCTAAATTTAATTTATACATCTGAAAGTTCTTAGTTCACACACTGCTGAAGCCTAACTTGAAGGATTTGGGGCATAAAGTTTCTAGCATATCAAATAAGCCCAATTGTATGGTAGTTTGAACATTCTTTGGCATTGCCCTTTTTTTGAATTGGAATGAATCTCTTCCAGTTCTATGTCTTCTGCTGAGTTTTCCAAATTTGGTGAAATACTGAGAGCAGCACTTTCATGCCATCGTATTTTAGGATTTTAAATAATTCAGCTGGAAAACCATTACCTCCACGAGATTTGTTTTAGCAACTTGTCTAGAGATTTCACCTACCCTGTCTAGATGTTTATTTATTTTTAAAGAACAAAATTTTTGTCCTCCTAATTTTTTTTTGTTTTTTTTTCTTTTTTAAATTTTCATTGCTTTCTACATTAATTTTTAATATACTTCTTCTATTTGCTTTAATGCACTCAACTTTTCCAGTGTAGTAAGGTAGAGACTGAGGTTATTGATTTTATATCTTTCTTCCTTTCTAATATATACATTTAATGCTACAAATTTACCTCTCTAAGCACTGATTAAGCAGCATTTTAGATTTTTGCTGTTATAAATTTCAGTTTCATTTAGTTGTAAGTAAATTTCATTTTCTTTTGGGTCATCTTACTTTTATACATGGATTAATTACATGTGATTTTAGCAAAAGGCCAAGAAGCAATGCTCATGGATTATTTACATCAAATAGTTAGGGCTTTTCCAGCTATCTGTCTGTTACTAATTTCAAATTTAATTCCATTATATGACATTAAAAGTACTTTGTAGAATTTCTGTTCTTTAAATTGTTTAAGGTATATTTTATGATCTAGCACATGACCCAACCTGGTGAATTTTGTGTGTGAGCATGAGTAGAATATGTACTTTGATATTATTTAACAAACAGTGCTGTTCAAGTCATCTATAGTCTTACTAATTTCCTGCCTGTTTGATATATATATCAGTTATCAAGAGGAGTATTGAAATGCCAAACTATTGTTGTGGACTTATTTCTCCTTTAATTTCCATTGGTTTTTGTATCATATATTTTGAAACTCCTGGTATATTTTTTAAAAAATGCTATCTTGATCCAGTTTTGAGGCCCTGGATAGAGACTAGTTACTTCCTCTCCTTGAGCATCCAACAAAGTCCACATTCCCAATCATTCTATTGGACATCTCACTCTCACACTCTGGGCCACTAAGTGCCTGCCCCAGTTTCCCTAGTGAGGTACTAGACAATTAGGGACAGGCCCATGCCCCATAGCTGCTGAAATTAATCAAATTCATCATTCTCAAACCAGCTTCCCCTGTCTTTCCCTTTTCTTCCACAGAAACCTGAGTGGCCCTGCATGCTGTAATGTGTTATTCTCAGGGGACTTTAAGTTAAATAAACTATAAAACTTCTCCATCTTCCCTCTCTTGATATGTGTCTGGCCTCATCATACTTTACCAAGGTGATATGGTTAAAACAGTTGCTAGAAACATACATGTTTAGGAATTTTATATCTGTTCTTATAAAAGTGATCTCTGTGTCATTGTAAAGTATCCCTGATACTCTTCTTTTGCCCAAAGTTGACTTTATGTTAAATTATAGAATTGCAGCTAATATAAATTTCCTTTGATTAGTGTTAGTATTCTATATATTATTGCATCTCTTTACTTTTAATCTGCTCTTTAAAAAATTATCAATTTTATATAGACAGCACTTAGTTGGTTTTTTTAATCCAATCTATCAGTCTCTACCTTTTAACTGTATTTAAGCTATTTACATGTAAATTGATTTTCAATATATTTTGATTAAAATTTTTCTCTTTTCTGTTCATTACATTTGTTCATTAATTAGTTCCCCACAATTTTTTTAGACTTCCCTAATTTTAATTGAGAATTTCTATGCTTTAATTTTATCTAATCTATTAAGCTATCAATTACACTTAAAAAGTAGTATAGCAAAAGAGTGTGCAAGATAGATTTTGGATAATCTAAAGCTACTTAGAATAGTACCATACTGCTCATGTGTTGTGCAGGAAATACAGCAAAATATCTATCCCATGTTCCTCCCTCTCATCCCTGTTTCACTGTTGTCATTGATTTCACTTTTATATATGCTCTACATACTCAATACTTTGTAACATGACTTCTTTAAATTTTCACTTATCTCTTACATCAATTTAGGATAAGAAAAATGAAATTCTGTATTTCACCCTTACTTATTCCTTTTCTGAGTTATTGCTGTAGTTCTTTGGATTTTTTGCATTCCAGTTTCATTCAGTTTTTTGGATCTGTGGTTTTTAGGTTTCTCAGTAAATTTGAAAACTTTTTCACCATTATTTCTTCAAATAATGTTTTATATCTCATTTCTTTTATGGACTCAGTTCAGTTCGGTTACTCAGTCGTGTCCGACTCTTTGCGACCCCATGAACCACAGCATGCCAGGCCTCCCTGTCCATCACCAACTCCTGGAGTTCACCCAAACCCCCTCCTGCCCTCAATCTTTCCCAACATAAGGGTCTTTTCAAATGTGTCAGTTCTTTGCATAAGGTGGCCAAAGTATTGGAGTTTCAGCTTCAACATCAGTCCTACCAATGAACACCCAAGACTGATCTCCTTTAGGATAGACTGGTTGGATCTCCTTGCAGTCTAAGGGATTCTTAAGATTCTTCTCCAACACCACAGTTCAAAAGCAACAATTCTTTGGCTCTCAGCTTTCTTTATAGTCCAACTCTCACATCCATACATGACCACTAGAAAAACCATAGCCTTGACGAGACGGATATTTGTTGACAAAGTAATATCTCTGCTTTTTGATATACTGTCTAGGTTGGTCATAACTTTCCTTCCAAGGAGTAAGCGTCTTTTAATTTCATGGCTGCAGTCACCATCTGCAGTGATTTTGGAGCCCAGAAAAATAAAGTCAACCACTGTTTCCACTGTTTCCCCATCTATGACTATTTACATGTATATTAGGTTACTTGAAGTTTTCACAGATCACTGATGATATACTCATTTTCTTCTAAAATTTTTCTTTATTTTTTATTTTATTACTTAATTACTTTATTTTATTTTTCCTATTTTTCTTTATTTTCTAAATTTTATTTATTTTTTGTGGCATATTTTCTTTTGTTGTGTAGTCAGCTTTACTAACATTTTCTTGTGCAGTATCTGCTCTGCTCTTAATCCTATACAGTTAATTTTTCAATTCACACATTAACATTCATTTGTTGAAATTGACTTTGTTCTGTTTTCTCTATATCTCTCCTTAGATTTTAAAATATAGAGAATACTAGAGGGTGGAAATGTAGCAGTGGTTGCAATGAACTGAAATTTGAGAAGCATACTTAGATATGCCAGTCTCTTCATGCCGGTGAAGCAACAGACAAAGAAGGAGGATACTGGGGTGATTGATTCTAACTATCAAGAAGAAATCAACTTGTTTTTACACAGTGTAGATAAGGAAGACTATGTTTGGAATGCAGAAAATCTAAGGAACTTCTTAGTAGTATGTCCTTAGTGCTAATAATTACAATAAATGGAAAAATATAATAATACAGCTTAAACAGGACTCTTCAGGAGTGAAGTCATTGTCATCTCACACATATATTACTTGATTATGGCAAAAGCCACTTAAATGTTTAGCAAAAGAAAAATGAAAGTGAAAAAGTGTTAGTTGCTCAGTCTTGTCCAACTCTTTGAGATCCCAGGGACTATAGCCTGCCAGGCTCCTCTGTTTATGGAATTGTCCAGGCAAGAATACTGGCATGGGTAGCCTTTCCCTTCTCCAGAGGACCTTCCCAACCCAGGGATTGAAGCCAGATCTCCCACATTGTAAGCAGATTCTTTATCTGAGACACAAGGGACCAACAGGAAGAGAAGGAGTAGTGAAGTTGCTCAGTTGTGTCCGACTCTTTGTGACCCCGTGGACTGTAGTCTACCGGGCTCCTCTGTCCATAGGATTTTCCATAGGCAATCATCCTGGAGTGGGTTGCCATTTCCTTCTCCAGGGGAGCTTCCCAACCCAGGGCTCAAACCTGGGTCTCCTGCATTGTAGACAGATGCTTTACCATCTGAGCCACCAGGGAAGAAAGTAGATATAAATACCAAATACAGCCATGTGGTGACCAGTTGCAGAAGTGAGAACTGTAATTGTTAAGAGTATGTTTTTCCTAATTTTCATAAGCATATATTTGTATATACAAATCATTTTTTGTGTGTTTTCTTTACTCATTTTATCCACTCATAGTCTAATATGATACTTGTTGATAATAGTTTACTTTATAACTTTGTATGGAAAAATAAAAAAATCCATTTAGCACATAATGACTTCATTCAAATCCCTGCATTAAAAGACTTGACTGAGCTCAAACATATATTCTAACAACTTAGTGTCTGTGTCCCTAGGATGACCCCATAAGAATGCTCAGTGCTGCCAGGAAAATTTAATGTTTGTTCTAGCTAAAACCTGGTGATTGGCTGATAGGCCCCAGAACTTCCTTTCAGAGTAGTTAATTTAGAAAGTTTGCAATTATACATCCCTTCTCAGACTTTTGAGATATAAATCTTCCATCAACAAGCACCATCTATTCCAGGACCTAAGAGCTTTCACTTTGAAATGCAAGCATCCAGGAAGATAGCTCTCACAACACAGGCTGCTCAGCTGCAAGGGTAATGTCCTAACGTAAGGAGCACCATGCTCCATCTTGTACTAGTGCCTCCTGTCTAAAAGACAGGAGAGGTTTGTTTCTCCTCCAAAGAGGCACCAATTAGCATACTTCCTGGTTTAGTCAAATGGAGCAAATCCCCTTTCTACTCTTCAGTACCCTTTCCCTAGCACATCCCAGCCTTCAAAAACTATCTTGCCTTTTGTTTCTGTGAAATTGAATTCACTTCATGCTGGATTCTTCCCTGTTGCAGTAGTAGTTACCATCCTTTTGGTTTTAACCGGGCTTTAACTGAGTTAGCCTGTCAATGCAGGAGACACAAGAGACACCGGTTCAATCACTGGGTCAGGAAGATTCCTTCGAGGAGGAAATGGCAACCGACTCCAGAATTCTTGCTTGGGATATTGGTACTATTAATAAACATAAATATAAGTTAACAATTTACTTAAAAAATTCATGAAAAACATTATGTGTGAAGTACACAGATATCACAGAATAAATGATCTTGGGGAGTTGCTATCTGATCTGGTTTTAGGAAGATAAAAATCTGGAGAGATCTCTTCTCATAAGAAAAAATGAACTGAGAAATATGACCTTACTAGAACAATATTGAAGACTCTGAATGTGATTCTTGCTGCCCTACAAAATGGAACTTTCTGAAAAGTGTGATTGTAAAAATCACCTGTCTGATTCAAAAGACATATTCCAGAACTCTGCTTCCTTTCCTGTAACACTGATTCATAGTCTTCAGGGGAAGTGGCTAAGAAGCTATTTATTAAGCATTTGTATCTCAAGATCAGATAGACTGGGAACTTGCTACACTAAAGAATGGTGTTCTATATTGGCATATTTTTATAACCAAATTTAAATTTGCAGGACTCGTAATCTAATATTTTAGGAGACTAAGACTGATGAATAATCTCAATTAATCCTCAAATGACAAACTGATATTGGAATACTAGAGTGGGTAGCCTTTCCCTTCTCCAGTGGATCTTCCCAACCAAGGAACTGGGCTGGGGTCTCCTGCATTGCAGGCAAATTCTTTGCCAGCTGAGCTACCAGGGAAGCCCATGTGGAATAGCTGTATCATGTTAGACAGTAAATATAACTATGTTTTTGTCTTTATATGGGATTATTAATCAGTGATAGTCTCCTAAATATTAGATTATGAATCCTGGAAATTTAAACTTGAAAGCATGAAAACAAACAAACAATACTTTCCCTATCAAAAAAAATTTTTTTCTCAAATAAGAAGTGAATGCTTCCAAATACTTCCCATTAAAACAGAGAAATTGAAAGCAAGGAAGTAATTACTTAAATCCTCTTGAATATAAACACTATAATAAATTAGACTATTGCTTATTTTTGCAACATTTAGCATTCTAAATGTAATTGTATGTTAACAAATTTAAAGTTTCTTAATTAGGGAGAGGATAGCAGCCAAAACTTTGTCTCATTTTTTTTTTTCCTTTGAACTTATTGACTTGCTTTCAAAATCTACTCTTGTTAAAAATCATAATTTATCTTTTCTTCATATCTTTAAATTCTTAAATTTGTTAAGTTCAGTTTACACAGTTAGTTTTCCAAGTTACATACCTAAAACTTCCCATTCTTTACTTTGACTCTCTAAAAGTGGTTTTATTTAATACTATTTTTTTTCACTAGAGGAATTAGATATAAAATATGGGTACAGATTTTTTAATAAATCTGAATGGTAGAAAGAATTCTTTCAAATCCAAAATAATTCTTTTACTTCAAAACATATTTATTCTTCTCTAATATATATTATGTGGAATTGTTTTTAATCAGTTAGCTTGTTCTCTTTGGACAGTCTATAAGAAGATGTTTCATTTGGCTCTGATTCTTTATTCAGAATTGCTTTTTGGAAAAATCCTTACATGTATAATTCCATGTCATTAATTTGAATTACCTCAATGTTTGGCGAAACTTTTATTATATGCTACTCTTCAAGGGTGAAAACTTTCTTAACAAAATAACACTTGAAAGTTAATATAAAACACATCAAGCTATAAACTATAAAGCAGAGTATTATGAAGAAATTTAAGCATGCTAACATACTTCAGTGTAAAAGAGGACACTAAATTTTAACCTTATATTGCCATTCTTAGCTAGTCTAATAGATAACAGTTTATTTATGATTATAGTTTATGGATATATGAAATACATGACATCAACATTAGAAGTGGTTAAAGGGAGGAAATGGAAATAATTTGTATATTAAGAGAAAAGAAAAAAGTGCTATTATACACAATGCTGATTAAAATTAGAGAAAGCAGTAAAAGAGTGGAAGACAAAAAGTAAACAAAGAACAAGGGAATAAATAGAAACATTTACAGATGTGGTAGTAACTCAATTATATCAATAATCACTTTAAATTTTAATGATCTAAATATACAAGTTGAAAGAGTAAAAACTAACAGAGTACTTTAAAAACCTCAACTGTATGCTTTCTATAATAAACCTATTTTAACTATAAAAATATACATCAATTAAACATAAAGGGGTAAATTCCTACTTGCTGATTTTTGCCTTTGTCTCATATGCTTTTGGTTGTCAGATCCAAAACATCACTGCCAAGACCAGCATCAAAGAACTTTTCCCTCATGTGTTCTTTAGCTGTTGTTCAGTCGCTCAGTCATGTCCAACTCTGACACCCCATGGACTGCAGCATGCCAGGCTTCCCTGTCCTTCACCATCTCCTGGAACTTGCTCAAACTCATGTCCATTGAGTCAGTGATGCCATCCAACCATTTTATCCTCTGTCATCCCCTCCTTCTCCTGCCTTCAAGCTTTCCCAGCATCAGTCTTTCCCAAAATGTTGGCACTTTGCATCAGGTAGCCAAAGTATTAGAGCTTCAGCTTCAGCTTCTAAAGAATATTCAGGATTGATTTCCTTTAGGATTGACTGGTTTGATCTCCTTGAAGTCCAAGGGAATCTCAAGAGTCTTCTCCAACACCACAGTTCAAAAGCTTCAGTTCTTTGGCACTTAGCTTTCTTTATGGTCCAACTCTCTTATCCATACATGACTTCTGGAAAAAAATGTATCTTTGACTAGATGGACCTTTGTTGGCAAAGTAATGTCTCTGCTTTTTAATATGCTGTACGTTTGTCATAGCTTTTCTTCCAAGGAGAAAGCCGCTTCTAATTTCATGGCTTCAGTCACCATCTGCAGCGATTTTGAAGCCCAATAAAATTAAGTCTCTCACTGTTTCCATTGGTTCCCTATCTATTTGCCATTAAGTGATGGGACTGGATGCCATGACGTTCATTTTTTGAATCTTCAGTTTTAAACCAGCTTTTTCACTCTCCTCATTCGCCTTCATCAAGAGACTCTTAGTTCCTCCTTGCTTTCTGCCATAAGGATAATATTATCTGCAAGTCTGAAATTATTGGTATTTCTCCTGGCAATCTTTCCTTTAGCAGTTTCACAATTTCAGGTCATACATTTAAATTACATTGCTCTTGTAGGTTACATCAATGTTTTACAGATATCAATGTACATATCTTTCACCTCTTTGATTAAATTTATTCCTGGGTATTTGATTTATGCTATTGTAAGCAGGGTTGTTTTCTTAATTTCCATTTCTGATGATTTCTTGGTAGTGTATAAAAATGCAACTGATTCTTGTATGCTGGTTTTATATCCTGCTACTTTACTGCATTTATCCGTTCTGAGTTTTTTGGTAGAGATTTTAAGGTTGTTTTTTAATATAAAAGTTCATATCATATGAAAACAGTTATTTTTATTTTCTTCTTTTTGATTTGGATGGCTTATTATTTATTTTTTTAGCTAATTTCTTTGTCTAGAAGTTGTGGTGCTATGCTGAACAGAAGTGGTAAGAGTGGCACCTTTGTCTTGTTCCTGATCTTGAAAAAAACGTTTATAACTTTTTACTGTGGAGTGTGATATTAGTTGTGGGCTTGTAATATATGATGCATATTATGTTGAAATATGTTCCCTCTGGACTCACTTTGTTGAGAGTTTTTATCATGAATGGATGTTGAATTTCATCAAATGCTTGTTTTCTGTATGTATTGAGATCATGTGATTTTATCCTTCATTTTATCTTTAATTTATCTACATTTTAATGTGGTGTATCATGTTAACTGATTTAAGTGTTTGAAACACCCTTGTATCCCAGGATAAATCCCACCAGAACATGGTATCCTATGATTTAATGAGCTATTGAATTAATTTGCTTGTATTTTATTGAGGGCTTTTTCATCTACGTTTATTAAGGCTATTCTATTAGCCTGTGATTTTCTTTTCATGTAGTATTCTTGTCTTGATGTGGTATCAGGGCAATATTGGCACCAAAAGTTTGTTTGGAAGTGTTTCTTTCTCTTTGATTTAAAAAAGTTTCTGAACAGTATGGGAAACAATCAACAAAATTAAAAAGTAATTTATACAATGGGAGAAAATATTTGTAACCATATATCCAATGATAGGTTGATTTTATATATATATATATATATATATATATATATATATATATATATATATATATATACTCAGTAGGAAAAAAATAGAAAAGAAGAAATAACCCAACTGAAAATTAAGCAAAGGACCTGAATAGACATTTTTCTACAGAAGACATACAAATGGTCAATAAGCATATGAAAAATGCTCAACACCACTAATCTTCAAGGAAATGCAAATCAAAACCACAATGCTATATAATCTTACATAGTAAATGACTTAGAAAGTTAATACAACATTGTCTGTATGTTAGCACAACTACTTATGGTACACTCGAGTGTACAAGAATACTAGAATGGATTGTCATTTCCTTCTCCAACAGAAGAAAGTACAGTTAAATTTATACTAGGGGAGAAAGAAGAGAGATTTCACTTTGAGATAAAACTGAGTCTAGAAATTCTGTTTAATTTTATTACTTTGTTTTCTTGTTTTGTCTCCATTCTTTTTGCTCATTTCCCTCATTTTCTTGAATTCTTGCTAAATCTTTTAATTGCAAATCTGTAGGTTAAGTTTTCAAATACATATTCAAACTTGACAATTGAAAAATCAATTGCTTTTGTCCTCTTCATTCCAATTCACTCTTTTATCACCTTAGTTCTTCATTTCAATAATTAATTGGACAAAATTAATCCTATAATTATCTCTCAGTTTATCTAGTTAAATGAAAGTGACATCACACACACAGTCTGTTCAATTGTGTGATATTAGGACAAATTTGTAAGAAAATTTGTTTAGCAATGCTAAAGAAGAAAAGCAAATTGAAACAAGTTCTGAAGCAACATCCCATGATGTATCCCATAAATTTGCAAGGTGTAAAATCTCTAAAGGTATTTGAGTTGTAATTTATAAATGTGTCTAAAGTATCCTTGGGAGATTCCTTTTTTAAACCATTTAATGTATCTTAATTGTTTTCATCTGCTGCAGAACTTTCAAGTTGATACATGTGTGTGTGTGTGTATGTGTGTGTGTGTGTGCATGTGCAAGAGCGCCTGCGCGTGTGCTCAGTCATGTCTGGCTCTTTGCAACCCCGTAAACTATAGCCCACAGGTTCCTCTGTCTATGGGATTTCCTAGGCAAGAATTTTGGAGTGGGTTGCCATTTCCTACTACAGGGAATCTTTCCCACCCAGGGATTGAACCTGTGTCTCCTGTGGCTCCTGCATTGACAGGCAGATTCTTTATCAATGGGCCACCTGGGAAGCCCAAGTTGCTTTAGTACCTTAATAAAGAGAATGCCTGCTGCTGCTAAGTCACTTCAGTCATCTCCAACTCTGTGTAACCCCATAGACAGCAGCCCACCAGGCTCCCTCGTCCCTGGGATTCTCCAGGCAAGAACACTGGAGTGGGTTGTCATTTCCTTTTCCTATGCATGAAAGTGAAAAGTGAAAGTGAAGTTGCTCAGTCGTGTCTGACTCTTCGCGACCCCAAGGACCACAGCCTACCAGGCTCCTCTGTCCATGGGATTTTCCAGGCAAGAGTACTGGAGTGGGGTGAGAGAATGCCTAGGACCTTTTTAATATGGGACTTACACATGAATTGGAAATAACCTTGTTGCTACGGTTCACTTGATAACACTTAGTAGTCTAGCAGGTCATGGCTTAAAAACTGACACCATGGTGGTAATTCATAACCAGTTCTAACTGAGCTTCCAGCTCGGTTCTGGGTCAAAAGCACTATTACCCTTCACTTCTAGTTCATATATGTTTCAACCCATCAGCTTTACTTTGATAAATCTTCCCTTGAGAATAGAATGTGATGTTTATCCTGGAAAGATATGTGTGAAGCTGCACCCAGTGGATAAGAAACAGTTGTAAATAAGCAGAAAGATAGACTTACATATATCCTGGAATGATAAGTGTGAAGATATAGTTAGTGGACACATAAACAAAAATAAATTCTTTCCAATTTATCCCATTAAGTCAACACACATGCATGCACACACACTCTCAAATACACTCAGAGGATAGTATAAAATATAAAGAACTATGAACAAAGGGTGAGAGCAATAAGTCACACTCCCATTTTCTAAAATAACTATACTATATCCTACCTCCATTAAATCTGGCTCTCCCCAGTCTTTCTCAGCTAACAACATTGCTTCACTATTTTGAGAAGATAAAAGTTCTCAGACAGAGCTCTCTGCTCTCTTCATTTTGTCCATGTTCATATTCTCCTTTTTGCTCTTCTACAAGACTATGAAACACCTTGCTTCTGTCAAAGGAAAATCCTCACTCTTGGGTAATGAACCCAATTCCATATAATTCACCCTTACAAAAACTTCAGTTTTACATATTTCTTTTTGGCTTGTATCATCTCAGGAATTGTGTTTTACTGGGACAGTGTCTTAATATACTTCATCAATATTGTATATTATTATCTATAATATATTACTTCTACTTTTAAAGTAAAAAAATGTTCAGTAAGATAGATAGCTAGTAAATAGTATATTTAATTTTAGAATGATATTTACATTTATACATTTATGCTGTTAGTTATTATAACCCATTTTATTGATTCTGGATTTTACTTTTTATCAACTTACCCTTAACTAGACATGATAACAGAAAAGGCAACAGCAACCCACTCCAGTACTCTTGCCTGGAAAATCCCATGGATAGAGGAGCTTGGTAGGCTGCAGTCTATGGGGTTGCTAAGAGTTGGACACAGCTGAGCAACTTCACTTTCACTTTCCATTTTCATGCATTGGAGAAGGAAATGGCAACCCACTCCAGTGTTCTTACCTGAAAAATCCCAGGGACTGGGGACTCTGGTGGGCTACCGTCTATTGAGTTGCACAGAGTCTGACATGACTGAAGTGACTTAGCAGTAGCAGCAGCAGACATGATAATATCCTGATAATTATAATATATTCACAATGTGTCCATTCATTCCACCAATACTTATTGAACATTGCTTGCAGGTATAGTTCTAGATGTTGGAGACTCAAAACTAATACTTTGGCATTTTTGCAATTCATATTGTAGTGAGGAGTATTGGAAGCAACATAGGGATGACAAATACTGAATATAATACAAAAATTATAATGAACATTAGGGAGTGATGAAAGTGAAACTCACTCAGTTGTATCTGACTCTGTATGACCCCATAGACTATATAGCCCATGGAACTCTCCAGGCAAGAATACTGGAGTGGGTAGCCTTTCCCTTTTCCAGGGGATTTTCCCAACCCAGGGACTGAACCCAGGTCTCCCACATTACAGGTAGATTCTTACCAGTTGAACCACAAGGGAAATTCAAGAATACTGGATTGGATAGACTATCCCTTCTCCACGGGATCTTCCCAACCCAGGGATGGAACTGAGGTCTCCTGTATTTCAGGCAGATTCTCCACCAACTGAGTTATCAGGGAAGTGACAGGTTGTAAAAAAACAAAAACAAAAACAAAACAAAACAAAAAACAGAGTGAGAGAATGGAAATTGAGAAGAAGGCATTGGAACTTATAAATAAGTGCTCAGATGGGCCTCTCAGATGAAAGTATGCAAAGATAAGAAAGAGAAAAGGAGTGAATCTTTTAGACACTTGGATTAAAATATGTTCCAGGAAAGAAAAAAAAAAAAAGAGCTATAGGGTATTGAGGTAGCTGTAATAGAGGAGATGAGGTAAGAAATATAAAATATGGCCATACTGTGAGAGCCATTAATGCCACTATATGGATTTTAGTTATTTTTATAAAAAATGATAGGTAGTTGGAAGGAGGTTCAAGAGGGAGGGGACATATGTATACCTATGGCTGATTTCACACTAATGCATCGCAGAAATCAGGCTTCCCTGTTAGCTCAGCTGGTAAACAATTCACCTGCAATGCAGGAGACCCTGGTTTGATTCCTGGGTTTGGAATAACCCCTGAAGAAGGAATGGGCTACCCACTCTGGTGTTCCTGGGCTTCCCTGGTGGCTCAAATGATAAAGAATCCACCTGCAGTGCAGGAGACCTGGGTTTGATCCTTGCAGTGGAAAGATCCCCTGGAGGAGCAGTGGCAACCCACTTCAGTATTCTTGTCTGGAGAATACCCATGAACAGAAGAGACTGGCAGTCTACCATCTGTGGGGTCACAAAGAATTGGATACAACTGAGCAACTAAGCACAGTGCAGCATATGGCAGAAACCAACACAATACTGTAAAACAATTATCATTTAATTAAAAATAAATTAAAATATTAAAAAATAAATGAAAAAACAGTAGGTAGTAGGTGATTCTCAGCAGAAGAGTAATATAACTTGTTTATACAAAATTATCTGGATATTGGTATATTTTAGGGGAGCAAGCAGAAGCAAGGTATTGGATATAAGGTTAATTCAATCATCCAAGAGAGATTTGATTACCAACAATTGGAAATGGTAAAGCCTGTTTGTACTTTGAAAATAAATTCAAGATATTTTCTGGTGGATTAGATGAAGAGAGCAAGGAAGGAATGAAAGGAGTCAAGATGACTCCAGAGTGTTAGTTTCTCTGTCATGTCTGACTATTTGTGACCCATCAGCTGCAACCCTGCAGGCTCCTCTATCCAGGGAATTCTCCTAGCAAGAATACTGGAGTGGGTTGCCATTCCTTTCTCCAAGTGTCTTAGCTAAGCAAACTGAAAAGACTGTTGTCATTCATTCAGAGGTACAAATCTATGGGTGCTGCTGGTTTGAGGGCAGTGTTTAGTTAGAGATACAAGTTAGATATGAAAGTTATGATGGTGACTAGCAGGTTGAGTACATTAGTCTTGATTTTAGGAGAGTGGTCCATTCTGGAGATATGAATTTGGGAATCATCAGCATATAGATGACATTTAAAGAAATTGGAATGGATTAGATTACCAAACAAGTGAGTGTAGGTAGTCAGAGAATAGAAGAGGTCTAAGAAGTAAACATTTGGGCACCTCAGATTTAGAAGGACTAGGAAAGTAGGAAAAGTGAGAAAATGAGACCAAGAAACACTATAGAGGTATGAGGAAAAATGAATCATGTCCGAGAAGTCAAATGACTAACCTTAATAAACGCTGTTGCTAAGTCAAGTAAAATTAGAGCTGAGAATAAAATAAGGGTTTAAATAATATACAGGCTAACGGTATGCTTGGATAGTAGAGTACAATAGAGTGGTGGGAAAGAATACTTGAATAGACTATATTTAAAAGAGATTAGCAGAAAAGATAATAGTTTTTGCATAATAGCTATGAGGATTTGTCAGTAAGAAGTTCTGGAAAAACAGAGAATAGGCAGAAATTTCAGGAGTCAATGCTGTATGATGAACAGATACCCAAGAGGAGGAAGTCTTAATCTAAAGGAAGAACAAGAAAGGAAAGTGAAAGTGTTAGTCGCTCAGTCATGTCTGACTCTTTGTGGCCCTGTAGACTGTAGCCCGTGGACAGGCTCCTCTGTCCATGAAATTCTCCAGGTAAGAATACTGGAGTGGTTTGTCATTCCCTTCTCCAGGGGATCGTCCCAACCAAGGGGGTGAACCCAAGTCTCCTGTATTGCAGGCAGTTCTTTACCACCTGAGACACCGGAAAAGCCCACAAAAAAGGACAAAAGAGAAGATATTTTGAAGAAGGACTATTCATTAGGAGTTCAGAAACTGCAGTCTTACAGCGGCTTTAACTTACTTGAATCTCTACAGACTCACATACATAAGTAGATTTTACTTGGCTTAAAGATGAAGATCTACCCAGGCTCAATATTTCTTGGTACACATTAAGCAGTACAGCCAATATTCCTGGGTTATGCCTCATTTGAACTTCATAAAATATCTTTAATGAGTAAATTTTCTTTTCTTAATTTATTTCCAGGTCAAATTATTGCCCACAAATTATGAGAACACAGAGGTTAATTTTTGAGGAATTAATGAAAGGGAGAAATCATCTATGTATTTTTAAAGTATACAGTAGGAAAGAAATATTAAGAATTAAACTAAGAAGTGAAAGATACATTGCTATGGCCAATGTTATTAGGCCTTAGACTTTAATTTCATTCTTTAGCTTTCCAAATTGAATTTAAATGTTCTGAATTAGAAATTCTCCCCTTTGTAAGTTATGTGTTATGTGTTAAATAATGAATGACATTATTTTACATATTATCTTAGCCACATTATGCAGAAGTTTTATCAATGCAACAACAACCAGGAGGTTGGAGTTTGGTTTTTCAGCCTCTTCTATTGCTATATTTCTAATTTTATTTCCATTTGTTTGATATCCATTGCAAATACATTGCCATTAGAAAGTTTTAAGTGTATCTATTTTTTTTTAATTGAAAACCAAGTGAAATTAGCTGATTTGCTTTAAGGGATATGCTATTTTAATTACTGTATGTTTAGCTATTATCAATATTTGCTATGCCTATTATTTATTAATTAGTAAAACACATTTAAAAATCATCAAAATTCATTTCCTAATATTAGTGAAAAATGGAATAACTATGTCTTACTGGAAATCTTTAATATAAAGTTTATGACCCACTGAAAGTGAAATTCTTCAAACTACTTCTCTATTTATATACCTTATTGAAGATAATATCTGGCATAGTCATTCAATATTGCATACCTGAAGATTCATCCCAGGCTCAACAGTTTGTGACAAACAAGAAAGAAATATTTATTTCATATAATTCATAAGAGAAATGCAGACACAGCTTAGAGAATATAAAATACAAAGCAAAAAAGAAGATTACTTTCATTTATAAAAACAGTAGCTATCAATATGATTTATATGTTTATCAATTCTCAAATGGAAAAAAAGATGCTGATGCAAACCATAAAAATTTGAATCCAGAATGGTTAGAACTCAAACTCACATAGATATTCTCAAAATGGGGACAGTTCCTTGTTTGATTATTTGGAATGTTCACTTTCACTCTAGTTATTGATATGGCAAAAAAATTACTGTAGACTGTCTGCATATACATTTCAGAGGTATGCCTCTTTGTCTACCATCATTATTTAACAGAAAATTGGTATGGTTATCTTGAATGCAAAGCAAATCCATATTACTAGAAACATTTCTTTTGGATATTTACATCCTCATTTTAGATATTCTATGTATAATGTTTTCTTTGTCAAATTTTTTCTTTCCCATGCTTGGCCAGTTATATCCTTTTGAACTGTAAAACATATGAGGTTATTAACTGGGGAAATAATATGAAAAATTTGATGAGTTCAGGGCAGTTCTAGTTTTGTTTCATTGTGAACTAGGGAAGCACCATGATAAGTGATTTGTAGAATGAATACCTGACAATGAATTAGGTGAATCAGACATACTGTCCTATTGTAAGTAATAGCTATAGAAAAACAAAAAAAACAAACCTTGTTTACATTCTAGGCATATTTACCCTGAGGATTAGTAACTTAAAACAGAAGAAAAGAAACATTTATCTATCACAAATGGCTGTTTTCATTTTGAACTAAAAGGACATGTCTGCACTTTTCAGTAATAACAGAATCTATCTCCAACTGTCAGTCTCAAGGGAAAAAAAATGTTATTCATATAAAATTCATAGAACTAAAGGAGTTCCTGTCATAATGCTTTCAAGAGAGCGCTGTCAAAATTCTTTGGGCCTTTAGTTTAAATGTCATTTCTAGTCAACTGCAGGGATTTTTGAAATGTTTCAGCATCAGTTTTTTCCTAGGGGCATATCGGATCTTTCAGAGAATTTATGTTTTTTAATAAAAGACACTGTACTGCCAGTCTTCGTGAAATACGCTTCCAGATAGTGTCATTTGTAAATGATTTACAGGAGAAAATATGCAAGAATCTTTAATTCATTTTCAAGCAGTAGAAAATGGACAAAGATTGCAGGATAAGTGGTTCATGAATAATGAAGTTAACCCCATAGGGAAATTAGAGTGGGATACTCCTATAGTCTTAGTTAGTGAAGGGAAAGATTAATTATGATTCAAAACTATCCTGGGATTCCTCCAAAGGGATTCTAATATTGGAAGACTCGAGTGATTTCATCCTAAGCAGGATCAAAACAAAACACCATCAGGTTATGGTAAGCCTGGAAATTATCTCATAGGGACTTATTAATGTCTTAATCCCTTTTACCAACCTTTCCTAAAACAAATATCCATATATATCTTTGATGTTTTCTTTCCCACTTGCCAAGTCATAATTTGTTACAACTTTTATAAGATGCATGCCGCAAAAGTGATATCTTATTTTCTTCCCAAAATACTTTGAAAATGTTTCTTTTGCTAGACTTGGTCTTAGAAAATTGTTGTCATCTACTCAAAACAATTGATGCTTTTGAACTGTGGTGTTGGAGAAGACTCTTGAGATTCCCTTGGATTGCAAGGAGATCCAACCAATCCATCCTAAACGAGATCAGTCCTGGGTGTTCTTTGGAAGGAATGATGCTAAAGCTGAAACTCCAGTATTTTGGCCACCTCATGCGAAGAGTTGACTCGTTGAAAAAGGCTCTGATGCTGGGAGGGATTGGGGGCAGGAGGAGAAGGGGACAACAGAGGATGAGATGGCTGGATGGCATCACTGAGTTGATGGACATGAGTTTGAGTGAACTCCGGGAGTTGGTGATGGATAGGGAAGCATGGCGTGCTGCAATTCATGAGGTCGCAAAGAGTCGGACACGACTGAGCGACTGAACTGAATGAACTGAACTGAACTGGACTCAAAACATTAACAGAGTCACTATTTTCACCACCTGCCAAAGCTGTTAGTCTTTATTATCACAAAAACTATTTAAAGCAGTAGTTTTCTCCATATATGTTATTGTTAGCATTTTTATTTCCACTTATTATTTATTTAGTCTTCATGATTCTTATTGTGAGTTAGTTAACAGCAAGGCTTCTTTGATAGCTCGGTTGGTAAAGAATCTGCCTGCAATGGAGGAGACCCTGGTTCGATTTCTGGGTCAGGAAGATCCTCTGGAGAAGGGATAAGCTACACACTCCAGCATTCTTGGGCTTCCCTTGTGGCTCAGCTGGTAAAGAATCCACCTGCAATGCAAGAGACCTGGGTTCCTGGGTTGGGAAGAACCCCTGGAGAAGGGAAAGGTAGTCTTGCCTGGAGAATTCCAGGGACTGTATAGTCTACGGGGTCTCAAAGAGTCGGACAGGACTGAGTGACTTTCACTTTCACTTTCATCCCAGGTGGTGCTAGTGGTAAAGGACTCACATACCAATACAGGAGACATAAGAGATTGAGGTTCTATTCCTGGGTTGGGAAGATCTCCTGGATTAGGGCACAGCAACTCACTCCAGAATTCTTGCCTGGAGAATACCATGGACAGAGGAGCCTGTCCATGGAGTTTCAAAGAGTTGGCTAGGACTAAAGTGGCTTAGCACACACAAATAGCAACCAAATTAAATATTTGCAGTGTGAGTAAGGAGAAATGTTTTGAAACTGAAATCAAATGGAGATAATAAGTCCATAGTTGCTTAAAGTATTATACTATGCCCAATCTGGAGACAGAAATCACATAATAATTTGAATGAAAGAACAAGATTAAACCCCAGTGTTCTGATGAAATGAAAATAATTTAAATACATTTGTAAAAATGCTCAGTGAATTTAGAAAAAGAACAGAGAAGTGCATTAAACACTTCAACAAAATTTAGAAAATATAAAAAGAATCAATCAGAGCTGGACAATACAAACCTAAAATGAAAAAGAAGGGAACCAACACCATATTAGGTGATATGGAATATCAATCAGTATCATATACTGTATTAACAAAACCAAAAATGTAAATCACAGAATCATTTCAATAGCTGCAGAAAAAATCATTTGACAAAATACAATATCCATTTCTGGTAAAAACTCTTAACACAATGTGTATTGAGAGGAACATACCTCAACATGATAAAGGCCACTTATGACAAACCCACGGCTAACATCATACTCAATGCTGAAAAGCTGAAAGTTTTTCTTGTAAGATCAGAAGCAAGACAAGGGTGCTTGTCTTGCCACTTTTATGCAATATAGTACTGAAAACTCTAACCATGGCAATTAAGCTAGAAAAAGAGAGAAAGTGTATCTAAACTAGATGGGAAGAAGTAAAGCTGTCACTATCTGCAGATAATATATACAGAAAACCCTAAAGACTCCACTAAAATATATTATAACTAATAATTCTGTAAAGTTGCAGAAAACAAAATTAGTATACAGACACCTGTGGCATTTATATACACTAATAAAGAAGAGTCAGAAATCAAGAGAGAAATCAAGAGCATAATCACATTTGCAATCGTATCAAAAAGAACCAGATATTTGGAAATAAATTTAACCAAGGAACTAAAGTGATTCTTTAGTGGCTCAGATGGTAAAGAGTCTGCCTGAAATGCAGAGACCCGGGTTCAATCCATGAATGGGGAAGATCCCCTGGAGAAGGAAATGGCAACCCACTCGAGTATTCTTGCCTGGAAAAATCCACTGGATGGAGGAGCCTGGTGTGCTACAGTCCATGGCATTGCAAAGAAATGGACATGATTGAGCAACTTCACTTTTACTTTTGAAAACTATATACCTTGAAATATATATCAGTTCAGTTCAGTTCAGTCGCTCAGTCTTGTCCGACTCTTTGCGACCCCATGAATCGCAGCATGCCAGGCCTCCCTGTCCATCATCAACCCCCGGAGTTCACTCAGACTCAAGTCCATCGAGTCAATGATGCCATCCAGGCATCTCATCCTCCATCATCCCATTCTCCTCCTGCCCCCAATCCCTCCCAGCATCAGAGTCTTTTCCAATGAGTCAACTCTTCGCATGAGGTGGCCAAAATACTGGAGTTTCAGCTTTAGCATCATTCCTTCCAAAGAAATCCCAGGGCTGATCTCCTTCAGAATGGACTGGTTGGATCTCCTTGCAGTCCAAGGGACTCTCAAGAGTCTTCTCCAACACCACAGTTCAAAAGCATCGATTCTTCAGTGCTCAGCCTTCTTCACGGTCCAACTCTCACATCCATACAAGACCACTGGACAATCCATAGTCTTGACTAGATGGACCTTAGTCAGCAAAGTATTGTCTCTGCTTTTGAATATGCTCTCTAGGTTGGTCATAACTTTTCTTCCAAGGAGAAAGCGTCTTTTAATTTCATGGCTGCAGTCACCATCTGCAGTGATTCTGGAGCCCAAAAAAATAAAGTCTGACACTGTTTCCACTGTTTCCCCATCTATTTCCCATGAAGTGATTGGACCGGATGCCATGATCTTCGTTTTCTGAATATTGAGCTTTAAGCCAACTTTTTCACTCTCCTCTTTCACTTTTATCAATAGGCTTTTTAGTTCCTCTTCACTTTCTGCCATAAGGGTGGTGTCATCTGCATATCTGAGGTTATTGATATTTCTCCCGGCAATCTTCATTCCAGCTTGTGTTTCTTCTAGTCCAGCGTTTCTCATGATGTACTCTGCACAGAAGTTAAATAAGCAGGGTGACAATATACAGCATTGACATACTCCTTTTCCTATTTGGAACCAGTCTGTTTTTCCATGTCCATTTCTAACTGTTGCTTCCTGACCTGCATTCAGATTTCTCAAGAGGCAGGTCAAGTGGTCTGGTAATCCCATTTCCTGAAGAATTTTCCAGTTTATTGTGATCCACACAGTCAAAGGCTTTGGCATAGTCAATAAAGTAGAAATAGATGTTTTTCTGGAACTCTATATTCTGAAAAATATAAGAAATTGATGAAAAAAATTGATGACAAAAATAAATAGAAAGATATTCTTTGTTCATGGATTGAAAGAATATTGAAAAAAATGTTCATACTACCCAAACTGATCTACAGATTCAGTGTAATCCCTAGTAAAATAGTAAAAAAAAAAAAAAGGAAAATATCTGCACCTGGAAAACTACAAAGCTTTGCTGAGAGAAATGTACAGAGACAAAAGTAAATGGAGGGACCCATTACATTTAGGGGCTGAAAGAGTCAATACTGCTAAAATTGGACATGCCAAATTGATCTATAGATGGAATACAATCCCATTCAAATTTTTAGAAAACCTTTTGGAAGAAATTAACAAGCTGATTTTAAATTGTAAATACAGGTAAACAATCAAGAAAAGCAAAACACTTTTCTAAAACCAGAACAATTTAAGAAGACTTATTTCAATAATGCAGTAATCAAGACAATGTGATCAAGATGAAGCAACTGAACAATAGAAGAGGATAGAATCCAGAAATAGATCTACTCTTACATGGTCAACTAATTTTTTATAAAATCTCCAGCCTAACACAATACAGAGAAGTCTTGTCAATAAATGATGGTGAGGGGGAGATGAAGATAGCAGAGTAAGAGGATGTGGAGTTCACCTCCCACCATGCATACATCAAAGATACATCTACCTGTGGAACAATTCTTACTGAAAAATAATCAGAAACTGGCAGAGAGACTCCTGTACAAGGCTGTAATAGGGTAGGAAGGAAAGAAAAACAATCAAGTGGGGACTAGTGACCCTGGGAGGGAACTCAGAGAAGAAGGGAGATTAAAAGGGAGACACCTGTCTTGGGAAGGGAGCACAGAGAGCCACAGAAAGGGCATTCCAGTCCCTGAATCTTATGTGGAATCTCCACCCACTTGGTTGGCTGGAGAAGAGCTGTGAGAAATAGGACGGCTGGGGACCACATGGAACAGCCTGGCGTGGCAGTGACCTTTGTTGGCGCTTACTTAAGCAATACCTTAGCAGTCTCTCCACCACAGCTAACCTCCCAGTATGTCCACCAGCCTTGCAGAGTGATTTCATCACAGACCAGGAGTGGTGGAAGCAGGGGGAAGTGATCAGCTGTGAAAGACAAACAGAACTTGCCACCGAGGCTGAGTCTGAACTGAATGGCCACAGATACCTAAACAGGCAAAGCATTTTACCTCTATCTGCACATGGGCCCCACTTGTTTCGGCATCCCACTCCACTGGGGTAAACCCACACTGAAAAGAAAGAGTCAGTTTGAGCCTGGATCTCAGAACTTCTGCTCCAAGAAACTTGGCAGCCTCCACCTCTGACAGCACGGTGATGACGACAACTGAGCAGAGAGGATTTGTCTACACATTCAGCACTTCTTCTAGCCCCTTCACTTAAGGCTCCGTTCCCTAAGATGATAGTGTCCAGCAGAACCTGAGGAAAGGCATGACTTGCATTCACACATCCAGGCCTTTAGCCAAAGGCACTTTTGACTCAATATTAAAAAAAAAAAAGCCATTAAGAAAAAATTGGCAGAAGACCTAAGTAGCCATTTTTTCCAGAGAAGACATATACATGGTTAACAGGTACATGAAAATATGCTCAACATCACTGCATCAGATAAATGCAAATCAAAACAGCTATGAAATATCAACACACATGTGTCAGAATAGCTGAGAATGCAAAACACAAATTAAATTATAGGCATAATTCCTTCTCCCTAGTATATATATTTACTATATTAATACATATGTTCAGTTCAGTTCAGTTCAGTTGCTCAGTCCTGTCCTCCTGTTTGTGACCCCATGAATTGCAGCACGCCAGGCCTCCCTGTCCATCACCAACTCCCAGAGTTCACTCAGACTCACGTCCATAGAGTCGGTGATGCCATATCTGATCTCCTGTCGTCCTCTTCTCCTCCTTCCCCCAACCCCTCTCAGCATCAGAGTCTTTTCCAATGAGTCAACTCTTCACATGAGGTGGCCAAAGTACTAGAGTTTCAGCTTTAGCATCATTTTTTCGAAAGAATACCCAGGAATGATCTCCTTTAGAATGGACTGGTTGGATCTCCTTGCAGTCCAAGGGACTCTCAAGAGTCTTCTCCAACACCAGAATTCAAAAGCATCGATTCTTCGGCACTCAGCTTTCTTCACAGTCCAACTCTCACATCCATACATGATCACTAGAAAAACCATAGCCTTGACTAGACAGACCTTTGTTGGCAAAGTAATGTCTCTGCTTTTGAATATGCCATCTAGTTTAGTCATAACTTTCCTTCCAAGGAGTAAGCGTCTTTTAATTTCATGGCTGCAATCACCATCTGCAATGATTTTGGAGCCCAAAACAGTAAAGCCTGACACTGTTTCCATTGTTTTCCCATCTATTTCCCATGAAATGATGGGACCAGATGCCATGCCCTGATCTTAGTTTCCTGAATGTTGAACTTGAAGCCAACTTTCTCACTCTCCACTTTCACTTTCATCAAGAGGCTTTTTAGTTCCTCTTCACTTTCTGTCATAAGGGTGGTGTCATCTGCATATCTGAGGTTATTGGTATTTCTCCCAGAAATCTTGATTCCAGCTTGTGTTTCTTCCAGCCCAGCGTTTCTCATGATGTACTCTGCGTATAAGTTAAATAAGCAGGGTGACAATATACAGCCTTGACGTACTCCTTTTCCTATATGGAACCAGTCTGTTTTTCCATGTCCAGTTCTAACTGTTGTTTCCTGACCTGCATATAGGTTTCTCAAGAAGCAGGTCAGGTGGTCTGGTATTCCCATCTCTTTCAGAATTTTCCACAGTTTTTTGTAATCCACACTGTCAAAGGCTTTGGCATAGTCAAGAAAGTAGAAATATTTTTTTTTTCTGGAACTCTCTTGCTTTCCCCATGATCCAGTAGATGTTGGCAATTTGATCTCTGGTTCCTCTGCCTTCTCTAAAACCAGCTTGCACATCTGGAAGTTCACAGTCCACATATTGCTGAAGCCTGGCTTGGAGATTTTTGAGCATTACTTTACTAGTGTGTGAGATGGGTGCAATTGTGCAGTAGTTTGAGCATTCTTTGGCATTGCCTTTCTTTGGAATTGGAATGAAAACTGACCTTTTCCAGTCCTGTGTCCACTGCTGAGTTTTCCAAATGTGCTGGCATATTGAGTGCAGCACTTTCACAGCATCATCTTTCAGGATTTGAAATAGCTCAACTGGAATTCCATCACCTCCACTAGCTTTGTTCGTAGTGATGCTTCCCAAGGCCCACTTGACTTCACATTCCTAGATGTCTGGCTCTGGATGAGTGATCACACCATCGTGATTATCTGGGTCATGAAGATATTTTTTGTACAGTTTTTCTGTATATTCTTGCCTCCTGTTCTTAATATCTTCTGCTTCTGTTAGGTCCATACCATTTCTGTCCTTTATCAAGCCCATCTTTGCATGAAATATTTCCTTAGTATCTCTAAATTTTCTTGAAGAGATCTCTAGTTTTTCCATTCTGTTCTTTTCCTCTATTTCTTTGCATTGATCGCTGAGGAAGGCTTTCTTATCTCTTCTTGCTATTCTTTGGAACTCTGCATTCAGATGCTTATATCTTTCCTTTTCTCCTTTGCTTTTTGCTTCTCTTCTTTTCATAGCTATACTATACGTTAAATATATATCTTACATATTCTCTCTATAGATATATGTGTGGATGCATGTTAAGTCCCTTCAGCTGTGTCTGACTCGTTGTGACTCTATGGACTGTAGCCCAGCAGGCTCCTGTGTCCATGGGATTCTCTAGACAAGAATACCGGAGTGGGGTCCATGCCCTCCTCCAGGGGATCTTCTTGACCTTAGTATTGAACCTGTGTCACTTGTGACTCCTGTATTGCAGGTGGACTCTTTACCACTGAGCCACCAGGGAAGCCCATGTAGATATATAGTATACATTAAATATTTAAAACTGAATATATTAAGATTAAGTAGATGGCAGACACTTGGTTAAGGTTTATTAATCTGGGAAATTTCACCCCAGGAAATAAGCAAATATGGTCTGGTATTGAATTTACTTAAAATTCTAAGAAAATATCGGAAAATTTTCTCCAGAGACAAGTCATTTAGGGCTGAGCAAGTGTGAGGTGTAATTTATCAGATTAATATAAACCATATTTGCAAGATTCCACTAAATAGTTAAATCCCTAGCCACCTTATTAAAAACAATGCAAAACCTCTTAGCTATTCTTTTCTTGTTTTGTTCTTATTTCCTGTCCCAGTTACCATTCATTATTTCTTACTATCTCATATAGATAATTTATTTTGCTTATTTTTATCTCTCATTAGATGGTAAACTCCATGAAGGCAAATGTTTTGGTACCTTGCTTGTTTGTTTTCCTCATGTATGAGTGTCTACAATAATACCAGACATATTTTAAGTGCTCAGTATTTTTCTGATAATTAAATGAGTGAATGAATGAACATAGAATTATTTTCAGAAAGGAGGGCTACTAATCTCATGAAACTTAGGGATATTTTTCTCTTGAGCACTTTACTAGAAAGGAGGGGACATATTTTTCAGTCTTGCTGGCTGGTGCACATCATCTAAAGACAGTTAATTACCTGAAGTCAAGTGCTTGAGAAATTTTGTTCTGAATCATTGTAGTTCTTATTGTCTAGTGGCCTTAGTATCCATGGGAGTTTCTTCTGTGTTTTACTCTTTGAGAGTTAAGCAGAAGCCAGAAGTAACAGCAATAGCCTGTTTCTGGTAGCAAAAACCTTGAGAATACTCATTCCAGTATTGCTGACTTTTTCTGCCTATACGAGCAAAGTTTCTGATAACCAGATGCAGTGTGATAAAGAAGAAGTCTAGGAATAGCTCAGAGAGGCATTCTTGGGAATTTCCATAGATACAGAAAAGGATAAAATTATTACTTGTAAGCATTTTAAAAGTGTCATTTAATTTTCACAACCATTCTCTGAGATAGAGAAATCCCCATTTTACAAATGAGGAAGCAGAGTTAGCAAGAAGTACAGTAAACATGACAAATATCACACAGCCAGGCAACAATGGGGCTGGGATTTGAATCCTGACTCCAGAGTCTCTACTCTTGGTTGCAGCACCACATTGCTACACAAAAATAAGTGTGAGATCCTGAACAGTTGGTGTTAAAGAAAAAACACAAGGATTAGGTATTTGATTTCACATCAATATTGTTTTAGAAGAGTTCAAAATGTGTTTTATAACATTATCTTTTCTATCCAAAATCATTGTTTCTATTTCTCATTGCCTATTTTAGTAAATGTGAATAGTAGTCAAATTAGAAAACTTAGACTCATTCAATATCTCTACTTCTTTTATACTTCTTACATCTAATCTTGGGGTGTATTTATATGAAAGATCAAAACAGCTTTAATTTTTTTCTTGCTAATTTTGTAAGGTTTTTATTTTTTTAACTTTATAAGTTATGACCAAGCTTTTGACTGTGTGGATCACAATAAACTGTGGAAAATTCTGAAAGAGATGGGAATACCAGACCACCTGACCTGCCTCTTGAGAAATCTGTATGCAGGTCAGGAAGCAACAGTTAGAACTGGACATGGAACAACAGACTAGTTCCAAATAGGAAAAGGAGTACGTCAAGGATATGTATTGTCACCCTGCTTATTTAACTTCTATGCAGAGTACATCATGAGAAACGCTGGACTGGAAGAAACACAAGCTGGAATCAAGATTTCTGGGAGAAATATCAATAACCTCAGATATGCAGATAACACCACCCTTATGGCAGAAAGTGAAGAGGAACTAAAAAGCTTCTTGATGAAAGTGAAAGTGGAGAGTGAAAAAGTTGGCTTAAAGCTCAACATTCAGAAAATGAAGATCATGGCATCCGGTCCCATCACTTCATGGGAAATAGATGGGGAGACAGTGGAAACAGTGTCAGACTTTATTTTTTGGGGGCTCCAAAATCACTGCAAATGGTGACTGCAGCCATGAAATTAAAAAGACGCTTACTCCTTGGAAAAAAAGTTATGACCAACCTAGATAGCATATTCAAAAGCAGAGACATTACTTTGCCAACTAAGGTCTTTCGAGTCAAGGCTATGGTTATTTTTTTGGTCATGTATGGATGTGAGAGTTGGACTGTGAAGAAGGTTGAGCACCAAAGCATTAATGCTTTTCAACTGTGGTGTTGGAGAATACTCTTGAGAGTCCCTTGGACTGCAAGGAGATCCAACCAGTCCATTCTGAAGGAGATCAGCCCTGGGTGTTCTTTGGAAGGAATGATGCTAAAGCTGAAACTCCAGTACTTTGGCCACCTTATGTGAAGTGTTGACTCATTGGAAAATACTCTGATGCTGGGAGGGATTGGTGGCAGGAGGAGAAGGGGATGACCGAGGATGAGATGGCTGGATGGCATCACTGACTCAATGGACGTGAGTCTGAGTTAACTCCGGGAGTTGGTGATGGACAGGGAGGCCTGGCGTGCTGCGATTCATGGGGTCGCAAAGATTTGGACACGACTGAACAACTGAACTGACCGACCTAATAAAAGTAATAGTTAGCAATGACAGCAACAATACATGGAAATAAAATTTTAAGCAGTTTTTCCTCTAAAACACCTGCTCAAAAGTAAATTATGGCCTTACCATAAAGAAAGAATGAATGCAGATTGACAGAGAAATTTATTGAAGATTTTAGTATTCTAATGAATAGACTGTATAGATTATATAGTCTAAAATATACTTCTGCCAAATATTTATTGACTGAGCAATATATACCAAGAATTAAAAGAGATAGACAAGAAAGCTTCAGTTTTGCCATTAACAAGTGTATGGTTCAATAGGGAAATGTAGATATCTTCAAAATTTATTTTAAACTAGAAGAAATACAAGGAAAGGCAAAACCATACTTTGCTGCATGGATTAGAAAAAAATAAAATTAAAATATATTGGGATAATTCAATAACTGGAAAAATGATTGTACATGGCAAATCTCTGCATGTATTATACATATAATCTCTAAAACTAGTCAATATTATTTGTAATCATTCTTAATTGCTGCTCTAACAAATTATCACATATTTAGTAACTCAAAACAACAAAGTTATTCTCTGAAACTTCTGTAGATTATAAGGCTGACATAGGTCTCCCTGAGTTAAAAGTAAGGTATCAATAGGATGGCATTCCTTGTTTTTCTAACTTTTGTAGGTCTTCCAGTTCACATTCCCTGGCTCACAGCCTCCTTCCCCTATCTTCAAAGCCCACAACATTGTATCTCTCTGACCATTCTTCATAATCACATCTTCCTCTGTCTCCAGCCTGGAAAAGTTCTTTGATTCTAAGGAGCCATTGAGCCCACCCAAATAATCCAGGATAATCTCTCCAACTCAAACTATTCATTAAACCGCATCTGCAAAGTCTCTTCTGTCAAGTAAGTAACATATTTCTGAGTTGAGTTCAGTCACTCAGTTATATCCGACTCTTTGTGACCCCATGGACTGCAGCACACCAGGCCTCCCTGTCCATCACCAACTCCTAGAGTTTACCCAAACTCATGTCCATCGAGTCGGTGATGTCATCCAACCATGTCATCCTCTGTCATCCCCTTCTCCTCCCACCTTCAATCTTTCCCAGCATCAGGGTCTTTTCCAACACATCCCTAGGTTCTGAGAATTAGAACACAGGCATTGTTGGGAGTCATTATATCGCCTACCATAATCTGCCCTCTGGATCCCCAAAACTCATATTCTTCAGATATGCAAACTACATTCATCTCATTCCATCTCCAAAGCCTTAAGCCATTGCAACATTAATTCAAAATCCACTCAATTAAATTTGATCTGCTCAACAGCACCACATTTTATCATCTAGATCAAGAATATCGGGTATGAGTGAGACTTGGGGTATGATCCATTCTGGGGCACGATTTGTGGACATGTGAAATTTAAGAAATCAATCCAGTGTGGGACAGGCATGGCATAATAGTGATAAATATTCTGAGTGAGAAAAATTGCATTTTCTTGTCATGAAGCTAAATTTCCCTTAGCCTCTTTCTGTATTTTACATTTAATATTGACATGCTCCCAGATAGAGGACCCATAAGAAAGCTCAAATGTGCCTCCTTTTATTTCCTTACATAATTAAGCCCAGTTTGTTTGGGTCATGGGAGGTTAGGTGAAGTTGAGAAGATGCTATAAATGGTTGCAACAAAATAGGGAGATTCTGACTTGTATAGATATTGGTCAAGTTATTAGGTAACTACTGGTTACATTGACTAAAATAGTCAATGAGAAATAGAAGCAATGATTTTGGTGAGAAAAAATAATGTCATAGAACATACTTTGAACTCCTCTAAAACAATGTTGGTATGAAAAACATACCTAATCCTTGTGTTTTTTCTTTATCATCATTCTTTTAGAATCTCACATTTATTTTTGTGTAGCAGTGTAGTACAATAACCAAGAATAGAGATGCCGGAGTAAGGATGCCTGGATTCAAAACAGACTTTTCTTCTATAAAATGTAATAGATAATTCTGCACCTCCTTATTTCACAAAAATGCCTGTCATTACTAGAATTACTAATGCACAAGGAGTCTGATCCTCCCTTTGTACTGAGAGGGAATCTGAATGCCTCATCCAGGGATGTGCAGAGTATGAAGGCTTACTTTCCTACTGCTTGATCCAGAGAGATTTTCTTTTTTTCTTTATCCTGAGAGATTCCATTAACCAATCTCAGTGGAATATCTGAGAAAATGTGCTTTTCTGAGATGGGAGATCAGCTTCAGGATCCATAGAAATCACTAAGGCTATTTGCCGTGGGTCTCTACTACTCTCAGTGCTGGGCTGAGTTACACTGAGAAATACCAAGAGGCAATCCATGAATGTGTCTGGTAGAAATATGACTGAACGTTAATCCTGATATCCTTCTGCTGCTTTGGAAGGCCATGTACTCTCAATTCTTCTCTTGCCTCCTTTCAAATTAGGTTGCTCTCCTGTTCACATTTATTGTCCCGTTAGTTACAAATGTAAACTCAAATTTTCAGCATCCTAATATGAAATTAAAACGTGGGAGAGAACTATGAATAAATAAAAATTAAAGTATTTTGATATTTGATGTAAAAACCTATGAAAACTATTAGCTCATTAAAGATCAGGAAGAGAGTGTTCTTACATTTTTAGGACACTAGATAAAACTCTAATAAGGACAATAAAAATAGTAGTACCTTCTACATGTTTTAGTAAATGGAACTGCACTGCAGCAAATTCACTTTTATTTGCTGAAAATTGTCAAAAATAACTTGATTTCCGCTTAGGTAACATGCTACAATCTTCCTCCTATGGATCAACAGGCTCAATCTGAATTCTCAAGCATTCTCCTGGCTGTATTACTTTTTATTCATTCATCATTTTGACTTTTAAATCCTAGAGTCAAATCATACTAGAGACAGATGCTTGCTATTAGTAGCAGGCAGCTATTTGGTTCACTCATTTATATCCAATTGTCAGTCATCTTCTGGTTATAGTGGATCAGTTTTTATTCTAATTTAAATAAGTTCGTCTGTAACAGAATAGAGAATATCCTGATGCTACCATATCCTTATTAGTGTTTTTCTTCTAGCTGATGATACCCTGTTTCCCATTATATGCTGTACTATTATTATATTCTGATAACAGATCTGTTTATCTTGCTTCTTATAGCTTACTGTGGAACAATTAAGTTAAATTATTAACAATAATAATATTTCAAACACAAAAAGATTAGAGAAGATAATCTATATACTTAAAATATATTATATATATACGTATAATTTCAGAGTGAGCATAAGGACAAAAAATATTGACAGAGAAGGAATCATAGAGAGGATTTTTGCCCTGCATACGATAGCTAGAGAATATTGCCCTCTGCTGTTAAAAAATTGAGACTTTCCAGTAGAACTGATTGAACTCTTGTAGAGTTTTTAAGAATTCTTATCTTTAATATTCAGAGAGTCTTCTCATAAATGATTTTTTTGAGAGTAGGAAAGTATTGCTAATAATGATAAAAAGTCAGATAATGTGTATTTTCCCATTTTTAAACTTACAGATATCATGTTCTAGCTCTCTCTTTATGTATGAGGTTTCATTGTACTCTAGTATACATTTTAAATCATTTTGGTAAATTACAACAAAGGTTAATATTATTTCAAGATCCTATTAATGTGTTGATCCAAACTCAAATATATTTAGCATTTTTAAGAAGAATCTTAGCAAGATATGAGTCAAGTGGGTAAAAGACCTTAAGCTGAGTATGTGTAACATCCAAGTGGCTAAGTTTTTTCTCTTCTCATTTTACCAAAAAAAATGTGTAATTGCTTGATGTTTTGAGATATGATATTGCCAAACATTTATAGGCAAAATTACTGAGAAATCAGGAAATGATAGCTGAACATGTGGGAACAAATCTTTCTGCTTCCGTTCTGTGCTGAATTTGAGGTTGTTCAAACTTGCTTGGTAATGTGGCAGTAGGGGAATTGAAAATGGGATCTCAGTTCCAACAGCAATTTACCAGAATGATTACAAAAGTCTAAATGATGGCACATTAGAGTTGACATGTTTTTGACTACAATTTAACATAGAATTGCAAAGAGTTTGTCCTGTATTGACTCCAAACTTGAATAAAAGCTTCTGGAATAGTCAGAGACAAACATCTGCTCATTTAGCAATCTTCAGGATCAATGTAAATTCATTGGTCATACTAAGTATGTCATACATCAAATGTGAAAACATCCATAATTATGTTACTTTGCATTACATACATCTGGATCTATAATGAATTCATTTCTTAAGAATCAGAAGAAATAGACAAGGTTCCTTTCCCAACTCTGTATTTTGTAGATGCATTTTAAGCCCATTTATTTCTTATTTTTACTACCTAAAAAAGGGATATTTCCAAAGATGTCAAGGAAACTGATTTGCCTTTAGGAAGATTCTATGTGGTCTGCTTCACACTATAATACTAAGAAATCTTTACTGTCAAGATACTTCCTGATTGCATTTTAATCTAAGACATGTCTGATGAATTACATGTAATGATTGGTTTATTTTAGTAAAGAAACAAGGTGAACAGTGAATTTGTTAAGGTCACAAAAAATAAGCGGTAGTGACAGGACTTAAACTCAAGTCTCTTGATTCATAGTGTTCTTTATTCTGAGAGTTTCTCCATAGTTTAAATGCAAAATTTGCTAGAAAAAAATAAATACTTTCTTGACCAGAGTTTTATTTCAAAATTTAGCTCCCACTAGGGCTTTTAGGGAGGCCTGGCGTGTTGCAATTCATAGGGTCACAAAGGTCGGACATAACTGAGCGACTGAACTGAACTGAGGGCTTTTATCTGAATATATATATATATTTTTAGTTTGGGTCTATTTTCAGTTCTTTATTTCTTCAATGTTGGTACATATGAGCTGTATTCACTCTAGAAATAAAGTCAATATTTGTTATAATTTAACAGTAATCTATGGAATACACATTTTCTATTATCAGGGTTATAAACCACAATTTGAAAGAAATGTTATTTCCAACAAAGCTTACAATTTCACTGTGGCAACAGAGCATAATAGAGAAAAATGTATATGATAACCACTAAAATAGACTTGCATATGAATACATGTTAAAAGAAAAATAAAGTAGTGCTTTCAATGTTTGCTTGATATTAAAATCACTTTTGATAATGATGCATTTCCTTACACGTATTTAATTGACATCTACATTTTTGTAAGTGGTTTAAATTTATGTTTTTGTGTGGTGATGCTTCAATTGCAAAGTCGTGTCTAAATTTTTTGTGACCCCATGGAGTGTAGCCAGCCAGGCTTCTCTGTCCATGGGATTTCCCAGGGCAAGAATACTCGAGTGGGTTGTCATTTCCTTCTCCATTGGATCTTCCCAACCCAGGGATCAAACCTATGTCTCCTGCATTGCAGGCAGATTCTTTACCACTGAGCCACCAGAGAAGCCCTTCATAAATAAAATTTAACTTTTTATTTACTATGACAAAAAGTAAATTTTTATTACAATTGCTTTTAAAATAAGATTAATCAAAAACACCTAATTAGACACTTCAATTATTGAATATAAAAAATAAAATATTGAAAATGCTTCTCTTTGAGATTAAAAATGCTTTTATAGTATTTTTATCATTATAAGGATGTGATTTATTGCTAGAATGAGACGAGTTCAGCATTGACTTAATTTCCTTTTCTTTTTTTTGGAATTTATATTTGAAGTATTGGAAAACCTTCTATACATAAACAAATATAGAAAAATTGCAGGACTTTTGATATGGCAATGCTACTCAAGCTTTTGAACTGTCTTCACATTATATACGAAAAGTCATGTGACTTTTTGCAATTGATGAATGTTGGAATGGTACTTAATTTGAAAACACTGGATTTTCCTTCAATTTTTGTTTACATCAAAGACTTTAAACCATGGCTTTTAGAAGAATTGTTTTCAGACATTAAAGTTAATTATTTTCTTCATTCCTAATTAAATATCTTACAATTATATTTACTACTCTTTCTTGTAAAGTTGCTTTGTCTATGGCATAGAAATTAGTCAAAATTGTTTTAGAAGTTTAGCTAAGTGACTTGGTTGGTTACTCTGTTTTCAGGAGTACAACATTATTTTGTAGATGTTAAAAACAACAATTACAAAAGGCCTTTGATGAAAAGGCCTTTCATAGAGGAAGAATTAGCTTCTAATAACTTTCAGGCTGTCTCTCATAAATTAGCCATTTTACAATTCCTGGGAGATGTAACAGTTAATGTCATGAAAATAGAATTGCCAGTGCTTCCCCACCCTACTCTATAATTTGCATACCTTGAATTTGATTTCAAAACATCCTTACTCATTTCACATATCACTTCATGTACTGTGCCTCACCCTAAACAAGTTGCATGAGCCAGGGACATTCATGAAGCCTTTCTTTCCATGGTGCCTTCATTAGCCAAGCATTCTCAGATAACAAAACTTGATCTTTTTTTGGTTCATTTGCCTGTTTGCCTTTCAATACACTATAGAAAGATTACTGATGACTAAGAGTCTTACATTTCTTCCTAAAGTGAGAAAAGACAATTATGTAAAAGGAGACAGAAATAGAACCAATATGAATCTTAAATGCAAAGACATTAATAAGATCAGTTACCACAAAAAGTACAAGTATATTAGTGGATTCAAGGAATGACTGAGTCTATAAAATCCCTCCTGCTGTATACTCCTCAGGAATTTTCTTTACCTGATTGAAAATAGGTTGAGAAATTGTCATACCACCCAATTGCTCATGGAAAACAGCATATAGAATCATGTAGAAGGAAAAAACTATAGGATCTGATGTCAATAAGAATTTCTACAGATGATGTAAGTATGTTCTGTACCCATAAAGATGAATAGGAGCTTAGAAGGCAAATAATTCAGGATAGGCACTTCAGCTACAGCTAAACACAGCAAAGATTTTTAGGATCATAAGTCATCGTGTGTTGTGGAGAATGAGGAGCATAACTAAGCAAGTAAAGCATTTGTTTAGCTGGGTGAAGAGGTATGGTTAGAGAGGTTCTTTGTACCTCAAGTTGGAGAAGGCTGTGCTTAAACTTTATCCAGTAGAAAAACACTTGTCAAAATGGACACTTTGGACAATGTGCTTTAGAATCACTTGGGAGAACTACTTAAAACACAGCCATGACACCAATTCCAGACCTTCTCAAACAAACTATCTAAAATGACTGGCTGTTGTTGTTTAGTTGCTAAGTCATATCCTACTCTTTGCAACCCCATGGACTGTAACCTGTCAGGCTCCTCTGTCCATGGGATTTCCTAAACAAGAATACTGGAGAGGATTAACCATTTCCTTCTCCAGAGGATCTTCCTGATCCTGAGATCAAACTGACATCTCCTACATTGTAGGCAGATTCTTTACTGCTGAGCCATGGAATCTGCATTTAAATCAAATACCTACATGATAGCTAAAAAGTGTATAAGTGGTGAACCTCTGATATAAGTGTTTGGAAATACTAAAAGATTTTGAGCATGGAAGAAAATTCATGACTTAGAAGCTTTGTGGTTGCATCAGCTGGACTAGGTGGACTGCTAGGTGGTCTGTAGGAAGTGAGATAAATCAAGGGAAACTTTAGGTTTCACATCTGAGTGACTGTAAAATGATGATGTCACTGGTTGAGGGGTGCCATGCTTAGGGGTTAATGAGGACCCTGCTTATATGGCCATTACTTCATAATCTAATTTGATGTCTGTTTGAAACTTATCATCCAGTAAGCTGATCATTTGATCACTCATATCTGATTCTGTCAAAATTTCTGTCTGCCATGTATGTTTATCAGAAGAGAAAAATAATCACTTAAAATATATTTATTAGTTAACATATATCTGTCCTAAAACAAATTAGAGTACTAACAAAAGATTATTTACATTCTATTATATGTAAGTACTGCATTTTTCTAATAGTGTGTACAAGTTAAAAACCAAAAAATTATAATGCAACTTGCTTTCCCTGAAGTACTTGAGAAATGCATCATTCATCTTTCTTTCTAAATCCACTACCATTTGATGTGGCCTTTCACTGACCTTAATTTCTCTGGGAACAGCCTCTTGTGGAAATGCTTCATGTCGGGTTTACTCAAGGAAGGAGACAGAGGGGACAAAAATTTGTAATAAAGATTTAGTGAGGAACTAACTGACATTAAAATGACCTATTCACTTCGAAATTTTGATTATTAGCCAGAAAGCCCAGAATAATATTAGAAAATAATAGAAAGGTTGATAGGGTAAAAAAGAAAGAGAGAAAATGATGAAGACTCATTTTTATTCTTCAATTCCTAATTTTTAACTCAAGGGGAAAAGTAAACTCTGGGTAAAAAAATACTCTATATAAGAATTCATTTCCTCAAGATCAAATATGCATCAGTTCAGTTTTATAAACAGCTCAAATATCCTTCTTACCAGCTTTAAGATTTTTAATTTGCTGTTCGAACAGTTTTCTGGAGTTTTAGGAAAGTCCCTCTAAATATGCTGAATAAGCACCAAATTCATCCTAACCCAGTCCTTCCCAAAGGCTTCTGTTTCACTCTGTAATACCTGAATAAGAAGTATTAAAATGCAGGCATCCATAAAATATATGAATATAAATTTCACATAACATATAATGTATGTTACAATGAGAAAGAAGCTGGTATATATGTAAGAGTATTCAAGCACTCATGTAAAAGAGTTTCACCAAATTAGGATCAAAAATCTTCACCTATCCCTTCCTCTCTCCTCTTCCTGACTCATCTACATGCAGATTTTGTAATCTAGTTATAGTCATGACTGTTAATGTGCATACTGTGGCTAATTTCAGGATTCTGAATATACTGGAGCAAGCAAGATTTTATAATTTAATAGGTGAGATAATTCAGAAAGAAAAGAATTATGACTTATGCAATAAAATGATAAAGCATACAGAGATGAGAGAGCATTAAAAAGGGTTAGTTTTTCACTTTCACTTTATCATTTTTTATAAAAGCTTAGGTGTGATAAAGATAGCTAGAGACAAAGGTTAGGAAGGAATAGTCAAGGCCAAGACTAACTGGACTCTGCGACTTACACCTGAGGATAGTGTTGTTGGCGCCAAATAGAGATTCCAAAAGGTTTGATATTAAAAGGTGAATATAATCAGAGTTAAGTCCTTGATTGTAGAAAGACGCATTCCATAAAAAAAGTTTGTTCCATTTGAATATTCATCAAATAAATGAATTTTTCTCCAATCAATTATAAGAATTCAGGGCATCTCATCTAATTGTAGTTAACCTACCATGAGATGATTGTTAAAATGGTTATCACAAGGCAAAGTGAATGAATTTAGTGAACTCTAGTATTTAATACTATTGAGGACTTGGAACAACAGGAACTATCATTCATTGCTGATGGGAATGCAAGTGGGCACAGAAACTTTGGAAGAGAGTTTGGACATCTGTTACCAAACTAAATATGCTTTTATCCTATGATTCAGCAATTGTGCTCCCTGGTATTTGCTGAAAGGAGTTGATAATATGTCCTCACACAAAGCTTCACATGAATGTTTGGAGCAGCTTTATTCATAATTCCCAAAATATGGAAGCAAAAAAAGGTGTACTTCAGTAGGTAAATGGACAAATAAACTGTGGTATACCCAGACAATGTTATTTAAAGATTAAAAAAAAAAAAAAAATGAGCTGCCAAGCTGTGAAAAAAAATACGTAGGATGCTTACATGCATATTGCTAAGTGAAAGAAGCTAACCTGAAAAGGTTACATACAGCATGATTCCAAATATATAATTTGCTGAAAAAGGCAGAACTATAGAAACAGTAAAACAATCAGTTTTTCCAGGTTTGGGGGTAAGAGGAATTAATAGGTGGAGTACAAAGCCTCCTTAAGGCAGTGAAAATACTCTGCATGATGGAAATATACATTCAACATTTGTCCAAGCCTATAGGATGTCCAACACCAAGAGTGAACCCTAATGTCAACTATGGTTTTTGAGTAATTATGATATGTCAGTATAGGTTCATCAAGTGTAACAGATGTACCACTCTGGTGGTGGGTGTTGATAATAAGGAAGGCAGGCATGGGTTGAGGCAGGGAGTATATGGGAAATCACCATATTTTCCCTTACTTTTGCTGTATCCTAAACCCATTACTTCATGGGAAAAAGATGGGGAAACAGTGTCAGACTTTATTTTTGGGGCTCCAAAATCACTGCAGATGGTGACTGTGGCCATGAAATTAAAAGACACTTACTCCATGGAAGAAAAGTTATGACCAACCTAGATAGCATATTGAAAAGCAGAGACATTGCTTTGCCGACTAAGGCCTGTCTAGTCAAGGCTATGGTTTTTCCAGTGGTCATGTATGGATGTGAGAGTTGAACTGTGAAGAAACCTGAGCACTGAAGAACTGATGCTTTTGAACTGTGGTGTTAGAGAAGACTCTTGAGAGTCCCTTGGACTGCAAGAAGATCCAACCAGTCCATTCTGAAGGAGATCAGCCCTTCTTTGAAAGGAATGATGCTAAAGCTGAAACTCCAGTACTTTGGCCACCTCATGTGAAGAGTTGACTCGTTGGAAAAGACTTTGATGCTGGGAGGGATTGGGGGCAGTAAGAGAAGGGGACGACAGAGGATGAGATGGCTGGATGGCATCACCGACTCGATGGACGTGAGTTTGAGTGAACTCCGGGCGATGGTGATGGACAGGGAGGCCTGACATGCTGCGATTCATGAGGTCACAGAGAGTTAGACACTACTGAGCAACTGAACTGAACTGAAAGTTGCTCTTTAAAAAAGTTGTGTGGCATGCACATTATCAAGATAATGTGAGGAAGAGTAAAAAGGAAAAACAACCATTTTTCCAAGGAAAAGCAATCACCAGAATGCCAACCCTGAGATCATTCAGATATTGGAATTATCAGAATATAAAGCAGCTATCAGTATGTTGCATAAGAGTGCTTAGCTCTTGAAATGGATGAGGATATAGAAGTTCTCATGGGGGGATATAAACTATCAAAATAACTGAAATTTGGTTTTGTCATGGCCACCTGGCGTGAAGAGTGGACTCATTAGAAAAGACCCTGATGCTGAGAAAGAGTGAAGGCAGGAGGAGAAAGGGATGACAGAGGATGAGATGGTTGGATGGCATCACTGACTCAACGGACATGAGTTTGAGCAAGCTTCAGGATATGATGAAGGACAAGGAAGCCTGGCATCCTGCAATCCATGGGTCTCAAAGAGTCAGAAAAGACTGAGCAACTGAACAACAATGGCCTCGATGGCACAGTGGAGGAGACAGGTGGGATAGTCAGTTTAGAATAAAGATGCAGAAATGATCCCATCTGAAGCAAAGAGAAAATAAACTTTGAAGGAAAACAAACAAGTCTTGAGACTTGTGGAATAATATTGAGAAGTCTCACATCAATTCATGTCAATGGAGTCTCAGAAGGAAAGGAGATGAAGTAAGGGGATAGCATTGAGATAATAGAATTGTAGTAGACAGTAAAGGATAAGAATCAACAGATAGAGACTTCCTTGGTGGACCAGTGCTTAAGAACCTGCCTTGCAATGCAGGGGACATGATTTTAATTCCTGGTCTGGGTACTAAGATCCCACATGCCTTGGAGCAACTAAACCTGCTCCCTGCAATTACTGAACCCATGTGCCACAATTAGATGTTCCATGCAGACAAAAGAGCCATATAATGCAATGAAGATCCTGCATGCTGTGAGTAGCCAAACATATATATATGAACTTTTGAGTATATATATATAATTAAAGAATCAACAGATAAATTATTAGAATAATAAAGACTTAAATTTATTGGGGATGGGCATGTTTACACTCTTATATTGAAAAGGAATAGCTAACAAGAACCTACTGTATAACACGTGAAACTCTGCTCAATGTTTTGGGGCAGCCTGGATGGTAGTAGAGTTTGGGGGAGAATGGCTACATACATATATATGGCTGAGTCCCTTCGACGTTCACCTGAAATTATCACAATGTTGGTAATCAGCTATGCCCCAATACAAACTAAAAAGTTTTATTTTTTTAATGTATATACAAAAATCACTGATTTCTCAATATTACTATCACAAATGAAAATTTAAATGTATGAAGTCATCAAAATAATGAGTTATTAAGGAACAAATCTATGAAAATTTGCTTAGGAAATTTTGACAAACTTAAAACAATGGAGGGATGGGGAGGCCTGGCATGGTCCAGTCCATGGGGTCACAAAAAGTTGGACACAAATGAGCAACTAAACAGCAACAACAAAAAATGGATAGATGTATTGTGTTTATGGATTGGATGTCTTAATACTGCACATATCATTTGCATACAAGCAAATTTATAGATTCAATGAAACACTAATCAAAATTTAAACAAGATTTTTAAGACTGTTCTAAAGCGTGTATGAAAATGTAAATGATCAAGAAGAGACAAAGTAATTTTTAATGAAAACAGAGGTGAACTATTGATAGTTTCAGCTATAAATATTTACTACAGAAAATGTTGTTTACTGTGGTACTGCACAGTAATTTATAAATAGGTAACTGTAACAAAATAATCCAGAAAAAGACCTACACACATATAGACATCATGTACACAAATAAAAGTTTTATATATCCTATGGCCCAGAAAGTTTGTTTCTAGTTAAATTTTTTATAATTCTGTGTGCATCAGAATAAAAGTATTAGGATATTATAGTGATGGCAGATTTATTCATAGAAGCCCAAGCCTGGACACTTTTCAAATGTGTACTAAGAGCAGTATTCTTAGTTAAAGGTGGCAAATTAATGCAACAGAATACTATATAGCAATGAAAAGTAATGACAGCTTCAAAAATCAATATGTATGAAACTTACATTTATTAGGAAAATACATTAAGAGAAGAATATATATGTATTTTGTAAAGTTAGTAAAAAGGCAAAATTATTTTTAAAAATCTGATAGTGATTTTCTCTCAGGATTAGGCAGAGAACTATGATCACAAGGGAACACACAGGAAAACTTAAGTTTCTGAAACTATAATGGTTAATTATATATATCAACTTGCATGGGCCATGGGATGCCCAGACAATTTGATTAAACATTATCCTGGGACTGTCTGTGAGGGTGTTTTTGGATGAGATCTACATTTTAACTGGCAGATTTGTTCAAATAAGATGAACTTTTGAGCAAGCGCATTGCTCTTGCTTGTGTGAGTGGGCCTCATTTACTCAGTAAAAGGCCTGAACAGAACAAAACCAGGAAACTATTCTTGCCTAAATGTCTCTGATACGAAATATGAGTCTTTCCCTACTTTCAGTCTTAAATTGAAACTTCAGCCTTTCCTAGATTTCAAGGCTGCCAGCCTTTAGGCTGAAACTATACCATTAAGTCTCTTAGATGCCCAGCTCGCTTACTGCAGGCCTTAGACCTTGTCAGCATCCATAGTCAAGTAAGCCAATTCCTTATCGTGACTGGTCTGTCTCCTTCTCAAAAGTTTGCAGAGTATAGATCTGTCCCTTTTGGGTTACATTTATTGGCTCTGTTTCTCTGGAGAATTCTAATAGAGGCAATAATCAACATCTTAATTCTTACAAGAATTTTTATTTTGTAATTTTTCTTCAAAATCTACATTTTTTCTTTCTTCTGTATTATGCATTCCTCAACAAAATAAAACACACAGAAGCAAAAAAAAAAATAAATAACTACCATCTCTCTCCATTATACTTATGGAATCTCTGTCTTTCTCTGCTGGGATCTCTTATGCAATCTTCAAATTTTAGTACAAAAATCGCTGCACCACAAATAAAACTTTTCCCTAGAAGTTAAACTTTCAATTCTAACCAGACATTTTATCAAGTTTTCTTTTTTATTTTTTTTTTAAATTTTTATTTTTACTTCATTTTACTTTACAATACTGTATTGGTTTTGCCACACATTGACATGAATCCACCACGGGTGTACATGCGTTCCCAAATATGAACCCCCCCTCCCACCTCCCTCCGCATAACATCTCTCTGGGTCATCACCGTGCACCAGCCCCAAGCATGCTGTATCCTGCGTCGGACATAGACTGGCGATTCGATTCTTACATGATAGTATACATGTTTCAATGCCATTCTCCCAAATCATCCCACCCTCTCCCTCTCCCTCTCCCTCTGAGTCCAAAAGTCCGTTATACACATCTGTGTCTTTTTTACTGTCTTGCATACAGGGTCGTTATTGCCATCTTTCTAAATTCACTTTCAGTTTTCTTAAATCTCCAGTAATCTTGGTAGTGATTTATGCTTGCATGCTAAGTTGCTTAAGTCATGTCTGACTCTGAAAACCCATGGAATGTACCCCGCCAAGCTCTGTCCATGAGATTCTCCAGGCAAGAACACTGAAGTGTGTTGTCATGCCCTCCTCCAGGGGATCTTCCAGACCCAGGGACGGAAACAAGTCTCTTTTATCTCCTGCATCGGAAAGCGGGTTCTTTACCATTAGCGCTGCCTGGTAGTGATTTAATTCCCCCCACAGCATTAGTGTATGAATATCTTCTTCTTTTTCAGGTATCTCCTCGTATTCAAATGTGAGTGGGAAAAGGAAATACAAAGCCATCAAATGATACAGCTTAATTTTGGCCTAAGATACAATTGAAGTTTCTGAGATATGAACATATTTGCAACCCATTACTTCATTGTCTGGGCTTCCCAGGTGGCGCTTGTGGTAAAGAACACTCCAACTAACTCGGGAGATATAAGAGACACAGGTTCGATCCCTGGCTGGGAAAGATTCCCTGGAGGAGGGCGCAGCAACCCACTCCAGCAATCTTGTCTGGAGAATCTCCATGGAGGAAGAGCCTGGCAGGCGATGGTTCATAGAGTCCTGAAAAATGGGATATGACTGAAGTGACTTAGCACACACACAACTTCACTGGCTAAATATAGCTCAACTGGTAAATACACATCTCCAAATCTCGCTGGGCGGAAGACCACTGTCATTATTACAGGGGCCTCATGGTATCTTTAAACTCCTTGTAGTTTATATAGTTTATGCAACTTTTTGTTTGTAGTACATTTCTGGAGAGAAGATAGACAGTTTCATCATATTTTCAATGGCATTCCAGAGCAATCATTTGGGACTGCTGTTCCAATTTTTTAGGACTGCAGACAGTGTTAGTTATTTTGTAATATCCTTAGATATTGTACTAGAGTTACCAAGAAAATACTAGATAAGGATTAATAATTGAAGAAAGATAGACATGCCAATTATATAGATATGATAAATCCAGTTATAATTTCTGTGCCTCAGAAGTGATCACAGTGCATTTGATATACTCCTGTGAGATATGTTTACAAGTAATGTAGATTATCATATATTTGATGTGGATGTGGAGATTAGCAGTGAGATAAAGGATGGCTAAGTTTGAATCAATTATATTGTTTCTTGGTTCACAGGGTAGACGGTTATACAGACTGAGAAACAAGTGCTCCATATTACTAAATGATCTCTTTGTTACCTGACATATGTCATGTGGCTTCCTAGAGAGCCACTTTTCTTTCCAAAAGAATACTAAAGCACAAAAATAATGGCATCAGTAATTGGAAATGTTATTGTATCAACTTTGCTTTATGAACTATCAAGACGTAGTTAAATGACAGAAGATATGTAGAAGGCTCTGTAACATATACAATTCTATAAAAATCAGTTTTGTAGGTTATTCTTATGGTTTGTTAAGTGGTTCTTGCCAATGAACTGTAAAATATACATAGAAACTATAATAAACTACCTATTTTAATAAAATACACTTGACTTGAAAGGCATACTTAACATAATATCATGCCCTATGTTTCCTCATTGTGTATATATTTTATGTATACACAACCACACATGCATACATACATATGCATATCTATATACACATATACATATATCCATAAGTGCATATATGCCTTTATGAAGATAAATGTGTTTACATAAACTAAAAAGCAAAATATATGTTAATACATATGTATATATCTATAAATAATCATTAGTTATAAATTATAATATCCCTACATAAGTGTAGAAATTCTAAATAATACTTTAAATCTCTAGTTTATTGAAAATTATAGAATACACTCTATTCATAAGAGTTAATAATGTTATGTTAACTATAAAATAATAATGTGAACTATTTTACTTTATCAGAGTGGCCAGTTATTTGAGAGACAAACATTTTCAAAGAATTAACATTAAATAAAATGTAATTTATTTAAAAAATATTCTGAAAATATTCTGGGGAGTAACTTTGAGAACATTACACTATTAATGATTCAGATTAACTGTGTTAGTACATACAAGTTTCTCCTATCTTAAATGCAGAGCTATTATGTAATAGCTCCACACTCTAGAATGCTCAAGGTTAGACTTTTTGGTGCATGTCAGACCATAGGCATAAATGACAAAAATATGTAAATTCAATACTTTCTCTTCTAGTTTTCTAAAAACAATACCACTTGACATTTTTATTTTGTCTTAAAATAGTCTTACACTTAAATTCCTAAAGAGGGAAAACCTGTACACATCATTATTTTGACATGAAAATATGCCAAAAGGAGATAAATAACATACCAGCTTACTTCCCATGAAAGTGTCAGGCACCATGGTACTCATTTCATTTTTATATAAATATATTGTTAAAGAGTAAATCCTGTCTAAAAGCCAAGATGTATTTAACTCCAAATATAGAAGAGAAAAATAAATAAGCTAATAGCTAAAGATTCTGGATGTATAATGGTATAAAATTATAATCAGAAAAGCAATTTTTAGTACTTGCAAACAACGATTTCAAAGAGGTAGTACATAGAGCTGATTATGACCATAACTATACTGATACCAAAATTCTTCAGGTTATTAAGATGGACTAAAGAAAGGGGCATAGTCCAAAGAAAAAATATCTACAAGTTCTTTAACATTAGAAAGCTTGAAATGGAGTAAGGTTTTTCTTTAAAACATCAAAATAAACCTGCTGTACACATACAAAGGGGGCTTTCCAGGTGGCTCAGTGGTAAAGCATCTGCCTGCAAAGCAGGACATTTGCAGGAGACAAGGGTTCATTCTATGAGTTGGGAAGATCCCCTGGGGGAGGAAATGGCAATCCATTCCAGTATTCTTGCCTGGAAAAACCCACAGACAGAGGAACTTGGTGGGCTACAGTCCATGGGGTCACAAAGATTTGGACACAACTGACTGACTAAATAACGATGACACATACAAAGGGCATCACCACAGTCTTTGTTATGAATTTTACTGACTGAGATCATCAAATTCCTCATTGTTTATGCTGGAAAGGTGAGTTTGCTACCAACTACTCAAGTATGGATAGAAATGAAAATGATATTGAAACATTTTATTCTTCTGATTCCAAGTAGATATAATTTCTCTGTATATAAGGCAGTGACGTCGTGGCGTCACTCAGTTGTGTCTGACTCTTTGCGACCCCATGGACTGTAGCCTACCAGGCTCCTCCCTCCATGGGATTTTCCAGGCAAGATTACTGGAGTGGGTTGCCATTTCCTTCTCCAGGGGATGTTCCAGACCCAGGGATCGAAACCGGGTCTCCCACATTCCAGGCAGACGCTTTAACCACTGAGCCACCAGGGAAGCCCATATGAGGCAGAGTTTTCAGGAACTGAATAAAATTAGATATATTTATTGTCATCTAAGATAGAAATTAGTGAAATAGAATGTGACAAAAATTCATAGTTGGAGATAGAGATGATTAAGAATGATTTTGTAAATTAAATTATTATTATCGGACCTATAGCCTTCAAAACATATTAGTTATGAAAATAGAATATAGAGATATTGAATAGTAAAGAAAAAGTGAATTTTCATTTTTACAAAGGAAAACAAACAATAAATCATCAAAAGTAGTAAATGTTTAAAATGGAAAAGAAGAAGTAAAGCTCTCATTGTTTGCAGATGACATGATCCTTTACACAGAAAACCCTAAAGACTACACCAGAAAATTACTAGAGCTAATAAATGGATATAGTAAAGTTGCAGGATATAAAATCTACACACAGAAATCCCCTACATTCCTATATACTAATAATGAGAAAATAGAAAGAGAAATTAAGGAAACAATTCCATTCACCATTCCAACAAAAAGAATAAAATATTTAGGAATATATCTACCTTAAAAAAACTAAAGATCTATATATAGAAAACTATAAAACACTGGTGAAAGAAATCAAAAAGGACAGTAATAGATGGAGAAATATACCACGTTGATGGATCAGAAGAATCAATATAGTGAAAATGAGTACACTACCCAAAGCTATCTATAGATTCAATGCAATCCCTATCACGCTACCAATGGTACTTTTCACAGAGCTAGAACAAATAATTTCACAATTTGTATGGAAATGCAAAAAAAACCTTGAATAGCCAAATCAATCTTGAGAAAGAAGAATGGAACTGGAGAACCAACCTGCCTGACTTCAGGCTCTACTACAAAGCCACAGTCATCAAGACAGTATGGTACTGGCACAAAGACAGAAATATAGATCAATGGAACAAAATAGAAAGCCCAGAGATAAATCCATGCACCTACGGACACCTTATCTTTGACAAAGGAGGCAAGAATATACAATGGAGTAAAGACAATCTCTTTAACAAGTGGTGCTGGGAAAACTGGTCAACCACTTGTAAAAGAATGAAACTAGAACACTTTCTAACATCATATGCAAAAATAAACCCCAAATATATTAAAGATCTAAGCGTAAGACCAGAAAGTGTAAAACTCCGAGAGGAGAACATAGGCAAAACACTCTGCAACATACATAGCAGCAGGATCCTCTATGACCCACCTCCCAGAATATTGGAAATAAAAGCAAAAGTAAACAAATGGGATCTAATTAAAATGAAAAACTTCTGCACAACAAAGGAAACTATAAGCAAGGTGAAAAGACAGCCTTCTGAATGGGAGAAAATAACAGCAAATGAAGCAACTGACAAAGAATTAATCTCAAAAATATACAAGTAACTCCTGTAGCTCAACTGAAGAAAAATAAATGACCCAATCAAAAAATGGGCCAAAGAACTAAACAGACATTTCTCCAAAGAAGACATACAGATGGCTAACAAACACATGAAAAGATGCTCAACATCACTCATTATCAGAGAAATGCAAATCAAAACCACCATGAGGTACCATTTCACACCAGTCAGAATAGCTGCTATCCAAAAGTCTACAAGCAATAAATGCTGGAGAGGGTGCAGAGAAAAGGGAACCCTCTTACACTGTTGGTGGGAATGCAAACTAGTCCAGCCACTATGGAGAACAGTGTGAAGATTCCTTAAAAAACTGGAAATAGAACTGCCTTATGACCCAGTAATCCCACTGCTTGGCATACACACCAAGAAAATCAGAATTGAAAGAAACACGTGTACCCCAATGTTCATCACAGCACTGTTTATTATAGACAGGACATGGAAGCAACCTAGATGTCCATCAGCAGATGAATGGATAAGAAAGCTGTGGTACATATACACAATGGAGTATTACTCAGCCATCAAAAAGAATACATTTGAATCTGTTCTAACGAGGTAGATGAAACTGGAACCTATTATACAGAATGAAGTAAGCCAGAAAGAAAAACACCAATACAGTATACTAACGCATATATATGGAATTCAGAAAGATGGTAATGATAACCCTGTATGCGAGACAGCAAAAGAGACACAGATGTATAGAACAGCCTTTTGGACTCTGTGGGAGAGGGCGAGGGTGGGATGATTTGGGAGCGTGGCACTGAAACATGCATAATATCATATATGAAACAAATCACCAGTCCAGGTTTGATGCATGATACAGGATGCTTGGAGCTGGTGCACTGGGATGACCTAGAGGGATGGTAGGGGGAGGGAGGTGGGAGGGGGTTCAGGATGGGGAACATGTGTATACCCATGGCAGATTCATGTTGATGTATGGCAAAACCAATACAATATTGTAAAGAAATTAGCCTCCAATTAAAATAAATAAATTTATAATAAAACAAAAATAATAATAAAAGGCTTTAGCATAATCAATGAAGCAGAAGTACCAGATGTTTTTCTGGAGTTCTCTTTCTTTTTCTGTGATCCAATGGCAATTTGATCTCTGGTTCCTCTGGCTTTTCTGAATTCAGCTTAAATAGCTGAAAGTTCTTGGTTCATGTACTATTAAGCTTAGCTTGGAGAATTTTGAGCATTGCGTTGCTAGTTTGTGAGATGAGTGCAAATTGTGCAGTAGTTTGAACATTCCTTGCATTGCCTTTCATTGGGACTGCAAAGAAAACTGACCTTTTACAGTCAGTCCTGTGGTCACTGCTGAGTTTCCAAATTTGCTGGTATATTGAGTGTAGTACCTTAACAGTACAATTTTTTAGGAGTTGAAATAGCTCAGCTGGAATTCCATCACCTACACTACCTTTGTTCATAGTGATTCTTCCCAAGGCCCACTTGATTTTGCACTCCAGGATGTCTGGGTCTTGGTGAGTGATCACACCATCATGGTTATCTGGGTCAAGAAATCCTTTTAAATTCTTCTGTGTATTTTTGCCAACTCTTCTTAATATGTTCTATTTCTGTTAGGTCCATACCGTTTCTGTCCTTTCATGCCCTTCTTTGCACGAAATTTTCCCTTGGTATCTCTAATTTTCTTGAAGAGATTTCTAGTCTTTCCCATTGTATTTTTTCTCCTCTATTTGTTTGCATTGATCACTTGCTGCTGCTGCTGCTAAGTCACGTCAGTCGTGTCCGACTCTGTGCAACCAGACATCAGCCCACCAGGCTCCCCCATTACTGGGATTCTCCAGGCAAGAACACTGGAGTGGGTTGCCATTTCCTTCTCCAGTGTACAAAAGTGAAAAGTGAAAGTGAAGTCGCTCAGTTGTGTCCAACTCTTCCAAACACATGGACTGCAGCCTACAAGTCTCCTCCATTCATGGGATTTTCCAGGCAAGAGTGCTGGAGTGAGTTGCCATTGCCTTCTCCGTTGATCACTTAGGAAGCCTTTTATCTCTCCCTGCCTCTTTGGAACCCTTCATTCAGATGAATATATCTTTCATTTTCTCCTTTGCCTTTCTTAGTTTTTCTTCTTTTCTCGGCTATTTGTAAGGCATCCTCAGACAACAGTTTTGCCTTTTTGCATTTCTTCTTCTTGGGGATCGTTTTGATCACCACCTCCTGTACGATGTCATTAACCTCCATGCACAGTTCTTCAGGAACTCTCTCTATCAGATCTAACCCCTTGAATCTATTTGTCATTTCCACTGTATAATCATAAGGGATTTGATTTATGCCATACCAGCTTCCGTAGTCGCTCAGTTGGTAAAGAATTCACCTGCAATGCAGCAAATCCTGGTCAATTCCTGGGCTGGGAAAATCCACTGTAGAAGTTATAGGCTACCCACTCCAGTATTCTTTGGCTTCCCTGGTGGCTCAGCAGGTAAAGAACAGCCTTGGAATGCAGGAATCCTGGGTTTGATCCTTGGGTTAGGAAGATCCCCTGGAGAAGGGAATGGCTACCCACTGCAATATTCTGGCCTGGAGAAGTCCATGGACTGTATAGTCCATGGGGTCGCAAAGAGTTATAAAAGACTGAATGACTTTCAATTCACTCACTGAATGGTCTAGTGATTTTTCCTACTTTCTTCAATTTAAGTCTGAATTTTGCAATTAAGAGTTCATGATCTAAGCCACAGTCAGCTCCTGGTCTTGTTTTTGCTGACTGTATAGAGCTTCTCCATCTTTGGCTGCAAAGAATAGACTCAATCTGATTTTGGTATTGACCATCTGGTAATGTCCATGTGTAGAGTCCTCTCTTGTGTTTTTGGAAGAGGGTTTTTGTTATGACCAGTGCATTCTCATGGCAAAACTCTATTCCCCTTTGCCCTGCTTCTTTTTATAGTCTAAGGCCAAATTTGTCTATTACTCTAGATTGTTTAAGTATGCTCTAAAAATTACAAAAGCAAGCAGGATGAAATGTCGGCATCAGGTCGCTTTTGCACATGAAATTGTGAGAGAGTCAATTCCTAAGCAGGTTGATAATACAGGGGTCCCCGAGGAGAGAGAGGTCTGGGGTTCTCAAGGAGGAGATAGGGTTCTGGAATTCTCAAGCAGGAGGAAAAGACAAACTCCCCCTCCCCCCCCCACCCCCCACCCCCCCACCCCCCCCCCCCACCCCCCGGTCTCTCTCTCTCTACATCACTTAGTCTTAGTCACATAAAACATTTTCTTTCTTTAAACTGGGAACTGATGATTACACAGCAAAGAACTCAGCTTAAAATCTGTACTAGGGATTATATGACAACAATGTATCCTGCCTGAGGACTGCTTCTCCTTCCTGAAAATCTTCTAACTAATTCTGATATCTTAAAATGTATATTATGGGAGTGGGTCTGATAGGATCTTTCTATTGTTAAGTTCTAATCTTGTTATCCTAAAATGCAAACTGTAGGAGTGGGTCTGGTAAAATTTTCACAAACTTGAGACATTCTTTGATTTATTGTAATAACTAATTTAAAAGTATATAATTCCCTTGCTAAAGAGTAGCAAGTGGGGCATTCTCCACCTCCCTCTGATGTCTTTGTCAGAAGCTTTCCCTGTTCCTTTTCTCTGTAATAAAACTTCTCCCACACAAGAGTCCTGAGTGTTCAAGCCTAGTCTCTGGTCTGGAAGCTAAATCTTCTTCTGAGATCACAAATCCAACACCCTTCACTAAGCTGTCAACTGGACCATGTAGTAACTGACTGATCTCAGACATCTCAGTGCAGCAAAAATATTTAACTCCTAGTGTTTTACCTCTCTTATTGAGGTTACATAGCTAAACAGAACTTTGTTCTTGTTGCTGTTCGGTTGTTAAGTCACTCCGATTCTTTGTGACCCCACGGAATGCAGCATGCCAGGCTATTCTTTCCTCCATTATCTCCCAGAGTTCGCTCAAATTCTTGTCCATGAGTCAGTGATGCTATCTAACCATCTCGTCCTCTGCTTTTTCCCAAATGTAACCACTGTGCATCAATTTTGTTCATAATAATGAATTTTCAAAAATATACTGACACAGGATTAAATTTTAAAGAATTATAAAACAAGAATGATCACAGTAGTCATATGTTTTAATAACTATCCACCTGATTCTTATGTGCCGCCTGTGAATTGAGATTTATTACCTTTCATCCTGCTTGAAGTTTTCAGTCATTTTCAGGGTCTAATCAATGGGGATTTTTACCTTAAACCCACCTGAGTTCATGACATGCTATCTTGAACGAATCGCCAGTCTAGGTTCGATGCAGGGTGCAGGATGCTTGGGGCTAGTGCACTGGGATGACCCGGAGGGATGGTGTTGGGGGCGGGGGAGGTGGGAGGGGGATTCAGGATTGGGAACACGTGTACACCCATGGCAGATTCATGTTGATGTGTGGCAAAGCCAATACAATATTGTAAAGTTAAAAAAAAAAAAAAAAAAAAAAAACTTTCTTTAAACAATACAGAAACTTTACATTCCTTTATTACAATTTTCATTCAGCATAAGTAACTCTAAATGACTTTTTTTTTTTGTTTTTTTTTTTTACTGTTTTCAGAATTTAAACGAATCCTTAAAAGGTAAAGATTTGGTATCGTTATAGATATAAAAAGGAAGAAGCAATCCCCAAGAACACTTAAGTAACTATTTTGTACAATGATAGCATGAGTCCAAGGTAAATAAAATGACCAGTACTTTGGGCAATATTAAAGTTCTAATCTATATTTAAAGTAATTTCATTATTTTTTAGTGACAACTAATACTAAAAATAGGGAAATATAAATTATAATTTCTCTCAAACATTTCTAGTAATTGTGGAAAGAGTTCATATATTAAAACTCAGCAATTCAATTCTCCTAAATTGGAACTGCTGAAATTTAATCAAGATTGAGTATATGTTTACTGTTGCACTGTAAAAACATAAAAAAATTAAAACCTCAAAATGCACTGGAACATATGAGATTTCAAGGGGCATGGTTAGCATAAAAGAAATTATGTAAGAATTTTAGTGCACGATGTTATTATCAAGTGAAACTTTGCAATTTTCTACCTTCATGTCACTTTATTTCTCTTGAATTCCCATTCTCTTTTCCCCCTGTTTGTTCAATTACTCTTTTCCTTTAACTCAAATACACTTCCACATGAATCTCTCCTCAATCTTTTGCTTGATTTCTCTAAAAACCTCTGATAACTTTGCTTGTATTACAGGAAATACCACATTACAGGAAATCTCTTATTATCCACCTGCCATTCCTACAAGATTATAATTTTGTTACATATAAGGACAAAGTTTTTCTTCTTCTTCTTCTTGCTATTGTCCACAACACTTGCTAGGGTTTGGACTGAAATTTTTAAGCAAATATAACTTTTTGAATGAATGAGAAGTTCCTTAGGATATAACCTTTCCTTAGGAATATTCAAATATCATCAGCAATGGAAAATTTCTAAATATACTTAAGGATGCTCGATATACATAGAGAACTATGTTCAGATAGAATAAATTTGGAAATAACTGGAACATTTTAACCATTACAGTAAGTCATCTATCGTGGGAATGGTCAACCTTAAAAATGGGAATATTTTACTGTGATATAATTGACATAAAACATCTCCTAAGTTTAAGGTGGAGAACATAATGATTTGATATATGCTTGTATTATAAAATGTTTAATTAACACCTATCAACTCACATAGCTACAAATCACATGCCAATTATATCTCAATAAAACTTTTGGGGGGGGGGCGTGGTGTGGAGAATTACGTGCCACATAATAGGCTCCCAATAAATATTTGTTAAAAAAAAAAAAAAAACAGGAAAGATGCATGATTTGAGACTGACTATTAAAATAGTAGGGAACAATTCTTCTTTGAATACAGTAGACCATTAAATTATTGGGAATAGAAAACAGGCTCTCTATCCCCAAATCCTTCACTTTAACTAAGGAATTGCATTTTCCTATCAGCTTTGAGGAGACATAATGAATCCATCCTACTTTAGAATTAACTTCAGCAAAATAGAGACACAACCAGACTGAAACTAAGACTAGTTTCATGACCCCAAGCTCATAAAACTGTTTCTAGCATCTTAGAGCTTTTTAATTAATTTGGCCTTAAGAAGTTATCATTGAACCTTGTGAAAATAGTATTCATGAGAACATTTTAAACTCATTTAGTTTTTTATTAGAATAGTCATAGCAATTTTAGATGTGAGGAAGACAGGTTAAGCATCTTTCCCTCTGGTTAAACAGAATTAGCATCTCCAAAATAACCCATCAGTCGTCTCCAGAATTTGGATCACATATTGAAGAAAATATTTTATAAATTTATAAATTATAAATGTTTACTACTTAAAAGTCACATGCCCTACTATCAACACAAATACTGCATATAAGTAAAAATATGTGTTGCTCTTTAATGGGTAATAAATATTCACTACAATTCTATTTTTTAATTTGATCTATTGTGCTTGAATTTTTTCATCTGAAATAAAGTACACATACTCTAGGGTTGTTGCAAGAATTACTTCAACAAATTAGTATCTCATGCCTAGAATAATAATTCAACAAATGCTAGCTGCTTTTATTATCATTACATCCCAATGGAATATAAGCTCTACCCTCTAGGGTTCACACAGGCTACTTTGAAGACCACCCCTTTAAACTGTTGTTATGTTCTGTAATTATGTATGTTTTCTAGTTTTTCATTCAGGGTCTTAAAATTTTCACATTGACTAATATTTCAGTCTTTTCTTGGAATTGAGAGAATGTAATGTATTAACAAATTGGATTAATGTATATTCAGAATATAATTAGAAGCTATTTAACATTGGCCAGAATATGTATCCTTCTCTATATCTAGACGTTTGATTCTGCCCTTTTTCCTTACACCAAATGATTACTGTAAGAAATGGAGTCTAGTGTGTAAAAATTATCTGAAATCTATTAAGAGAAGCAAGGAGGCTAATGCACTTTGAAAACGTACTGTATTAGAGGCACTATCCTTGGTGTGTTTTATTAAATTCATGAATAAATGAAATATTAACAAATCATAATTATTATCATATTCATTTGGGAAATTAGCTATGTCTAGAAGAGTATTGCAATGATTATGAATATTTGACTTAATTGTTTAAAAGTTAAAGCCCTAAAGTAAATAGTAATATGCTGGTAAGAATACTAGGCATGTAGCTTTCTTTTCTTGTAGTGTCTTTGTCTGACATCTTATCAGGGTAAAGCTGGTTTCAGACAATGAATTTGGGAGCCTTCTTATTCTTCAATTTTTTGTAATAGTTTGCAAAAGATTGGTAGTAATTTTTTAAATAATTGCTAGAATTCACTAGTGAAACCAAATGGTCATACGTTTTTCCTTTTGGGGATATTTTTGATTACTGATTTAACCTTTTACTTGGTATTGGTCCATATAGATTTTCAATTTCCTCGTGACCAGTCTTGATTAAAAATCACAAAATCATTTCAATAGATGAAAAAAAAAAAAAGAATTTGACACAATTTCGTACCTTTTCATAACAAAAAACTCTCAACAAACTAGGTATAAAAGAAATTTACCTCAACAGAATAAAAGCCAGATATGGAAAGTTCACAGCTAACAACATATTCAACAACAACAACAACAACAACAAAATGTCTGAAAGCTTTTCCTCTAAGATCAGGAACAAGGAAAGATGCGCATTCTCATCTCTATTCAACATAGTACTGGAAGTCCGAGCCAGAGCAATTAGATAGAAAAAGAAATTAAATACATCTAAATTGGAAAGAGATAAGTAACATTTGCAGATGACATGGTTTTCCATGTAGAAAACCTTAAAGAGTCCACAAAAAATCTGTAGGAACTAATAAGCAAATAGAGCAATATTTCAGGATGCAAATAAACTTACAAAATCTATCATGTGTAGTTTCAGTTATTAAGATGAATAAGTTCTAGATATCTGCTGTACAACATTGCACCTATTGTTAATAATAGTGTACTGTACACTTAACATTTTGTCAGAAGCATAAATCTCATGTTAAGTTTTCTTACTACAATAAATAAGTTTTTTTAATTTATCCTTCAAAAGATACTATTAGAAAAATGAAAAGGCAAGCTACATATTGGAACAAAACATAGGGCAAACACAGTCTGGTAATAAGATTTATATTCAAATTATTAAAAAAAAAACCAAAATATAAATTTAGATAGTTTATAAATAGACACTTCACTGAAGTGAATATATGAATATTCTGAAAGATGTCGAATATGAGTATTCATTAGAAAAATGCTTCCCTGATGGCTAGGATGGTAAAGAATCTGCTTGCAATATGGGAGAACTGGGTTTGATCCATGGGTTGGGAGGATCCCCTGAAGAAGGGAATGGTAACCCACTTGAATATTCTTGCCTGGGGAATTCCATGGACAGAGGAGTCTGGTGGGCTACAGTCTACGGGGTTGCAAACAGTCGGACACGACTGAGCCACTAACTTTCACTAGAAAATACAAATTAAAATTTTGAGTCACCATCATACATAGGTTTGAATGACTAGCATTAAAACTCAAAACCAAAACCAAAAATGCTGAAATGACCAGTTCCAGGGGTGTACATATTACAGAATCGAATGCTTATATTTTCTGTTAGGAATGTGATATACTTCGGGACATGGAACAACAGACTTTTTAAATCAGGAAGGGAGTACGTCAGGGCTGTATATTGTCACCCTTTTTACTTTACTTATATGCAGAGTACACCATTAGAAACACTGGATTGGATGAAGCACAAGCTGGAATCAAGATTGCCAAGAGAAAAATCAATAACCTCAGATATGCAGATGACACCACATTTTATGGCAGAAAGCAAAGAAAAACTGAAGAACCTCTTGATGAAAGTGAAAAAGGAGTGTGAAAAAGTTGGCTTAAAACTCAACATTCAGGGTTATCATTGCCATCTTTCTAAATTCCATATATATGCGTTAGTATACTGTATTGGTGTTTTTCTTTCTGGCTTACTTCACTCTGTATAATATCATATAAGAAACTAATTTCCAGTCCAGGTTCGATGCAGTATATAGGATGCTTGGGATGCACTGGGATGACCCAGAGGGATGGTATGGGGAGGGAGGTGGGAGGGGGGTTAAGGATGGGGAACACGTGTACACCCATGGCGGATTCATGTTGATGTATGACAAAACCAATACAATATTGTAAAGTAAAAATAAAATAAAATAAATAAAACGTTAGCTTCTGAAACAAAACTAAACAAAACAAAACACACACCTCAACATTCAGAAAACTAAGATCCTTGCATCCAGCCCCATCACTTCATGGCAAATACATGGGGAAACAATGGAAACAGTGACAGACTTATTATTTTCTTTTTTTTGGCTCCAAAATCACTGCAGATGGTGACTGCAGCCATGGAATTAAAAGACGCTTACTCCTTGGAAGAAATGCCACAGCCAACCTAGACAGTATATTAAAAAGGAGAGACATTACGTTGCCAAAAATGATCAGTTTAGTCAAAACTATGGTTTTTCCAGTAGTCATGTATGGATCTGAGAGTTGGACTATAAAAAAAGCTGAGCACCGAAGAATTGATGCTTTTGAACTGTGGTGTTGGAGAAGACTCTTGAGAGTCTCTTGGACTGCGAGGAGTTCCAACCAGTCCATCCTAAAGGAAATCAGCCCTGGGTGTTGGAGAAGACTCTTGAGAGTCTCTTGGACTGTGAGGAGTTCCAACCAGTCCATCCTAAAGGAAATCAGCCCTGGGTGTTGGAGAAGACTCTTGAGAGTCTCTTGGACTGCAAGAAGTTCCAACCAGTCCATCCTAAAGGAAATCAGCCCTGAATATTCATTGGAAGGACTGATGTTGAAGCTGAAACTGCAATACTTTGGCCACCTGATGCAAATAACTGAATCATTTGAAAAGATCCTGATGCTGGGTAAGACTGAGGGCAGGAGGAGAAGGGGATAACACAGAATGAAATGATTGGATGGCATGACCAACTTTATGGACATGAGTTTGAGTAATCTCCAGGAATTGGTGAAGGAAAGGGAACCCTGGTGTGCTGCAGTCCATAGGGTCGCAAAGAGTTGGACACGACTGAGCAACTGAGCTGAACTGAACTGATCCTTCAGGAACTTTGGATTGGCAGTTTCTTATGAAGTCAGACATAGGCTTATCATACTAAGCAGCAGCCTTACTCCTAGTTTCCTGCCCAAGAGCAAAGAAAATTGATACATATCTTTCTATAAAAGCTTTATTCATAATCTAACTAAACTGGGAACAACCTAAATATTTTTTCAAGCTGGTGAAAGTATAAATAAACCAGTTATATCAAAGAACAGAGCAGTACTGAACAATGAGAAAACAACTATTCATACACACAGAGCTGTGAATAAATAAAAATATATTAGGCAAATTAAATGAAGCCATATTCATACTGTATGCTAAATACTATGTACTGTATGTACTGTATGATTCCACTTATGTCACATTCTGGAAAATCCAAGACTTTTGGACAAGACAGTGCGGTGGTTGCTAAGGGGCTGGAACTGGTAAAAGGGCTTAAAGAAAAGGGGAGATTTAGATCTACTTGTTATCTAGATCATGGCAGTTGATTAAACGTATCTCTCATCAGTCTTGTATTTATACACAAAACATGTGAATTTTGCTTTATATAGATTGCTGCTGCTGCTGCTGCTAAGTCTCTTCAGTCGTGTCCGACTTTGTGTGACCCCATAGGTGGCAGCCCACCAGGCTCCCCCGTCCCTGGGATTTTTAGGCCTTGTTAAATCTGACTTCAAAATAATTGCCCAAATTTAGTAGTGAGATCCATTTTTATTGTATATAAGTTGTGCTAATGAATTTTACATAAAGGGATATTCTTAAATTTTATATTTTATGTATTTTGTCAAAAATAGAATTCTGTTGTTTTCAATTGTTTGTTTTTGACATCAGAAATGAAAGCCTAGAAAATTACAGTGATTTGATACCCAAATTAAATTGTCAATAGAATTGTGGGATTATTAATACTGTTTTTTCAGTCCTGATGTTACTGAGCAATGAACATATGAATTTGACATAAAATCAACTTAGTTTCTCATCTCAACTCTACCACAATATGGATAAAACTCAATAGTGATGTTGTGACATTTAATTAAGTCCATGTATTGGAAGCACTCTTACACACTCAGCACTTCTTAGGTACTCAGTAATAATTAAATCTTCTCTATTGTAAATGAAGAAGCTTCAGTTTCAGTAATTTACTCCCAGGTCACAGCCAGGATTTACTGAATGGGGAAACTAAACACAAGTTTCTGACACTACATTCCATGATGTCTACACGTAGAACACTTATCCTAACTCCTCATTATGAATTACTCTTGATGCCTCATTGAAAAGTGTCATATATGAGTAAAAAATAAAGCAGGACAAAGGCTAACAAAGTTTTGCCGAGAGAACACACTGATCAGAGCAAATATCCTCTTTCAAAAAAAGACGACTCTACACATGGACATTAATACATGCTCAATACTGGAAGCAGACTAATTATATTCTTTTCAGCCAAAGATGGAGAAGCTCTATACAGTCAGCAAAAATAAGACTGGGAGTGGACTGTGGCTCAGATCATGAACTCCTTATTGCCAAATTCAGACTTAAATTGAAGAGAGTAGGGAAAACCACTAGGCTATTCAGGTATGACCTAAATCAAATCCCTTATGATTATACAATAGAAGTGACAAATATATTCAGGGATTAGATCAGATAGAAAGAGTACCTGAAGAACTATGGACAGTGTCATTAATCAAAACCATCCCCAAGAAAAGAAAAGGCAAAATGGTTATCTGAGGCGGCCATACAAAGGCGGGCTTTGGGTAGCATCATTATGAACAAAGCTAGTAGAGATGGTGGAATTCTAGCTGAGCTTTTTCAAATCCTAAAAAATGATGTTGTTAAATTGCTACACTCAATATGCCATCAAATTTGGAAAACTTAGAGTGGCCACAAGACTGAAAAAAGTCCCTTTTCACTCCAATCACAAAGAAGGGCAATGCCAAAGAATATTCAAACTTCTGCACAACTGCACTCATCTCATAGGCTAGGAAAGTAATGCTCAAAATTCTCCAAGCTAGGTTTCAACATTACATGAACCAAGAACTTTCAGATGTTCAGGCTGGATTTAGGCAAAGCACCCAGAGGTCAAATTGCCAAAGTCTGTTGGATCATAGGGAAAAAAAAAAAAAAAAAAAAAAAAACAAGAAAAATTCCCGAAAAATATCTACTTCTGCTTTATTGACTGTGCTAAAGCCTTTGTGTGGATCACAACAAACTGTGGAAAATTCTGAAAGAGATGGGAATACCAGACCACCTTACCTATGTTCTGGAAACCTATATTTGGGTCAAGAAGCAACAGTTAGAACCAGACATGGGACAATGGACTGGTTCCAAATTGGAAAAGGAGTACATTAAGGCTGTATATTGTCAGCCTGCTTATTTAACTTATATGCATCATGTGAAATGCTGAATTGGATGAAACCCAAGGTGGAATCATGATTGTTGGGAGAAACATCAATAACCTCAGATTTGCAGATGATACCACCCTTTTGGTAGAAAGCGAAGAGGAACTAAAGAGTCTGTTGATGAAAGTGAAAGAGGAAAGTGAAAAATCTGGTTTAAATCAACATTGCAGGTAGACGCTTTACCATCTGAGCCACCAGGGAAACCTAATACTGGAGAAGGAAATGGCAACCCACTCCAGTATTCTTGCCTGGAAAAATCCATGGGCAGAGGAACCTGGCGGGCTGCAGTCCATGGGGTTACGTGACTGAGCACACAGGCATGAGGGTGAGGGGAGATGGGTTTGTAGCATTAAATGGGTAGAACTAAAAAAAAAGAAAAGAAAAGAAAACACCCTGATGCTGTGAAAACACCCTGATGCTGTGAAAACACCCTGAAGCTTGAAGGCAGGAGGAAAAGGGGATAACAGAGAATGAGATGGTTGGATGGCATCACTAACTCAATGGACATGAGTTTGAGAAATCTCTGGGAGATGGTGAAAGACAGGGAAGCCGGGAGTGCTGCAGTCCATAGGGTTGCAAAGAGTTCAACATGACTGAGAGACTGAACAAAAATAGGAAACAGATACTTTATGCTGAATAAGGAAAATAGATGACTTATTTCAATCTATCATTGTAATTTGCACAGTTGTCTGAATGCAATTGAAAATTCTGAATGGTGTAATACATTTTGCACATGTATGGAAGATGACTGTGGAGAAATGTTTCAGTCTATTGAATTCACAGTAGGGAAGAATTATTGATAACTCAAAATCAAATTTACTGTTAAATAAATTCTGAAGTATGAAGTTTACATGAAAGTTCCAAGCACAAGCAGCTTTTCATAAGCAAGTCTATTTGGCAGGTACAGCAAATTAACTGAGAAAAAGGCAAATATCATGAAGTGAGGAATAGAGTTATATCCAGGAAGTCTGGTGTTTTGTCCAGATCTATCAATAATTATCAACATGTTCTTGCATAAACAAATTATTTTCTAACAGACTTTGAGAAATTTATAACATTTAATGAAATTTTTCTGTATGTTTCCTCTATTTTAGGTTCACTGAGCTTCATTTTCTTGTAGTTTTATAGTTTTCATAAAACTTGAAAAGAGTCAATAGTCATTATTTTTTGCCTTCTCTTCTGAGATACCAATTATAAATTTATTAGACCACTTTAATCTGTCTCGTAGATTTTTAATGTCTGCTTATTTTTCTTATACCTTTCCTTCACTTTTTGGCTTTAGTGTGGATAGTTGCCATGACATATAATCCAGTTCAAGAATCATTTTTGGGGTAATATTTAGATTTATATTAAGCTGCTCCTATGATTTTTTTTCTTATGATGCTCTATTTTTTAACTCTACCTGTTCCCTTTGTTTCCTTGTCTAATCTTTATTTCTACCTTCACTATTTTAATATTTCCTTTAATATCTAAATATACTTATAGAAGCTCTCTTAAAGTTATTGTGTGCTAATTCTGTCATGTATTGTATGGCTATGTTTCTATTGACTAATATGTCTCCTGCATGAATGAGTGCTAAGTCGCTCCAGTGGTGTTGGACTCTTTGTGACCCAGTGGACTGTAGCCTGCCAGGTTTCTCTGTTCATAGGATTTTCCAGGCAAGAATACTGGAGTGGGTTGCCATGCCTTCCTCCAGGGGATCTTCCCAACCCAGGGACCGAACTTGAGTCTGTTATGTCTCCTACATCGGCAGGTGGATTCTTTAATACTAGAGCCAACTGGCAATCCCAATATGTCCCCTATCCATGGCTTCCCTGGTTGCTCAGATGGTAAAAAATTTGCCTTCAATGCAGGGGACATGGGTTGGATTCCTGGGTCAGGAAGTTCCCTGGAGGAGAAATAACCCATTTCAATATTCTCCCCTGGGGAATTCCATGGACAGAGGAGCCTGGCGGGCTCAAAGAGTTGGATACAACTGAGCAACTAAAATGCACACACACACACACACGTGCAGGTGCAAGTGCACATGCACATAATAGATTCTTTGTTGTTTTCACATCTAGTTATTTTTTTTTTATTAAATTCTGAACTTCATGAGGTTACATTGCCAAGGACCTAGATTTTATATCTTTCTTATAATAGTGTTAAGATTTGCTCTAGCAACTTCAATTTACTTGAAAATCAGCCTGATCGTTTTGAGGCTTATTTTTAAATTTTAGTATAAGTACAAAGTAGTCTTAACTTCAGGCTTTTTTGTTACTTATGACAATGGTAATGATTTTTTTCATGTCTGCATTTATTAATCTAGATATTTCACCAGGTTTTCTATTCTTTTAGTAAAGAGCTTAAATGTACCCTAATTTTGTGTGACCTCTTGGTATTTGTAGTTTCTTCAATACTTTTTCTTGGTCCATTTTCACAGAGTTTCATCTTAAACATGTGAAATATTCAATTACAGACTGCAGGGGGCTCTCATGAGGATGTTTAGATGTTGTCAGATTTTGTCTGCATTGCTCTAGTTCCTCCTGTCTCATCTTCTCTGAACGCCAGTTTCTAACAAATCAGTTAGCAATCTATTATGCCAGTTGGAAAACTGCTTTAGGTAGAAAACCGTAGAGACTGTAGCACTCATCTCATGTTTTTCCTTTTCTCACCGAGTACTGTAAGTTCTGTTACCTAATTAAAAAAAAAAAGTTATTTCACATATTTTGTCCAGTTTTTCCAGTTTTTTAATTGATTCTGTTTAGAGGAGTATTTTTAGTACCAATTACTTTATTATAGTGACACAGCTTAAATTTGATTTGACTTCATTTCATAAAGTTGTCCATGAGCTCTCAGTCCTTAATTCTAGATGAACATTTAAACCATTTTTCTTTTCTCAAATAAGTCACAATCCATGAAGAAGATATTTAGGGGAAATTTGTTCATGTTTTTTCTAAATCACTATTTTTTGCATGTTTCTCACTTATTTTTAAATAACATTGTTATGTGTATTACAATATTTTAATTTAGAATATTGAGGAAGAGCCAATTTAGAACTTACCTGTTGATGAAATTCTATGTTAGAATTTTGATAATGCTTTACTTGGTATGCCTTCAACAGAAAAATGAGGTATTTTGCTGATCCTCAAGGATAACCATCAGCAGAAATTTTAAGAGACAGGGGAAAGCAAAGCAAAGGAGAGGAAAATAGCATGGCATTAAATATCTCAGTAAATGTAAAATATGCTTTTGTATCTCTCATTTAAATTATGAAAACAATACATTAAAGAGTTATTACCAATACATTTACATGACTTGAATTATTTTATTAACCAGTCTCAAGGCTGGCAAATTCTTTTGAAAGATGCACATTTTCTCACTTATGAATGTATCCTCATGTTTGTTTGTTTTTTTTTTCCTATATATGCTGGTTCCAAATAGGAAAAGGAGTATGTCAACGCTGTATATTGTCACCCTGCTTATTTAACTTATATGCAAAGTACATTATGAGAAATGCTGGGCTAGAAGAAGCATAAGCTGGAATCAAGATTGCTGGGAGAAATATCGATAACCACAGATATGCAGATGACACCACCCTTATGGCACAAAGTGAAGAGGAACTAAAAAGTCTCTTGATGAAAGTGAAAGATGAGAGTGAAAAAGTTGGCTTCAAGCTCAACATTCAGAAAATGAAGATCATGGCATCCAGTCCCATCACTTCATGGGAAATAAATAGGGAAACAGTGGAAACAGAGTCAGACTTTATTTTTTGGGGGGCTCCAAAATCACTGCAGATGGTGACTGCAGCCATGAAATTAAAAGACGCTTACTCCTTGGAAAAAAAGTTATGACCAACCTAGAGAGCATATTCAAAGCAAAGACATTACTTTGCCGACTAAGGTCCATCTAGTCAAGGCTATGGTTTTTCCTGTGGTCATGTATGGATGTGAGAGTTGGACTGTGAAAAAAGCTGAGGGCTGAAGAATTGATTCTTTTGAAATGTGATGTTGGAGAAGACTCTTGAGAGTCCCTTGGACTGCAAGGAGATCCAACCAGTCCATTCTGAAGGAGATCAGCCCTGGGATTTCTTTGGAGAGAACGATGCTAAAGCTGAAGCTCCAGTACTTGGGCCACCTCATGTGAAGAGTTGACTCATTGGAAAAGACTCTGATGCTGGGAGGGATTGGGGGCAGGAGGAGAAGGGAACGACCCAGGATGAGATGGCTGAATGGCATCACTGACTCGATGGATGTGAGTCTGAGTGAACTCCGGGAGTTGGTGATGGACAGGGAGGCCTAGCGTGCTGTGATTAATGGAGTCACAAAGAGTTGGACACGACTGAGTAACTGAACCAATGAACATATATCTCCAATCAATTGTTTTCAAGTTTGTTTTTTTTTTCCCCCTTGTAGATAATTACTTTTGCACTGCACATACACAAAGAAGAAACTATTATAAGGGTTTTTGGTATAAACATATAGGTGGATTTATTTGCCTAAACTAGATTAATATGGAAATAAACTTAAAAGAAATTATATGTATTCTTAAATTCCTTAGTATAAGAGTATTATCTAAATAACTGTATTTTAAAAAGTAACATTTTATTGAGGAGTGACTTTTTTATAAATATACATCAAAAATGATTTTTTTTACTAATATAATATGTACTCTTGGCAACAGCATCAATTTTTGTGATGAATTGGAGATTGGAGTCAGTGATCTGAAGAGGAGAACAATATGAGCTACAGTTGACCTGAGCCCCCAGATCATTTCCAAGTGGGAAATGTTGCCTTGTAGATGCTGAATCCTTGCATCTAGAAGAGTATGATGAATCATTCTGACAAATGCCCTGGCAAGTAAGTTGATAAAAGGGAGAGGTTTAGATATTATACAGCTGAGTAATCTGGTGTAATACAATTATAAAACTAAAACTTCTTTTAAATATATGTGATTACATAGTGTCATTTTATATACAAAGCTATTAAAGCTGAAATATTAAAGTAGCATCATCAAGGACACAGTGTTAGTGCTTAGTTAAGCTTGAACATAAATATACCTCCAGACTCATCAAAATTGCTTAAAAAAAAAAGTGCACATTCAATATTACTGAAAGTTTTTGGAATATATAAGAGTACGACAAAATTATTGTTATTCCTTTCCTCTTTGGATCTCTTGTTTTCTTACAGAAAAGGTTTTGTTAGGGAAAGTAATCTAATATTTCAGTTCTGTATAGCTATTAATCTTGTCAAGTTGTTTTTACATCAATTGTTTAATTTGACTTTTAAAAACAACTTTGTGAAGGAGAGGATAAACTGGTATCTTTATTTAATAAAATTAGGATCTTGTCAATGGCACTCCACTTCAGTACTCTTGCCTGGAAAATCCTATGGATGGAGGAGCCTGGAAGGCTGCAGTCCATGGGGTCACTGAGGGCCAGACACGACTGAGCGACTTCACTTTCACTTGTCACTTTCATGCATTGGAGAAGGAAATGGCAACCCACTCCAGTGTTCTTGCCCGGAGAATCCCAAGGATGGGGAGACTTTTGGTCTGCCATCTATGGGGTCGCACAGAGTTGGACACAACTGAAGTGACTTAGCAGCTTAGCAGCAGGATCTTGTCAAGAATATCCGTCTTTTCCATCACTATTTCTAATTTATTTTAAGAGCTTTACTGTATTTAGGGAATATGTTACTATTATATGTGCTGTCTTCTTGACTTATATTTGAACTCAAATTACCAGACTCAGTTACTTCTAGGCCCTTCCAATCAGATGTACAGTATGAGAGGCTCCTGTTTGCAGTAAGATACAAAAGGAGGGAGAGTGCAGAGCTTTCATTTCATTGGTATTTGTGAAGATAGACATTTATCTCTTCAGGAAAGGTAGTGGCCCTGATGGAAGAAATGATCTCATTAGAGCGTTCCAGCAGTTTAGTTCTGTTTGTTTAGCTACCCCCATAATTTGGAAAACAGCCTAATATACTTTAACGGATCACTTTACATATTAAACTAGTCAGAGTTGCTTCTATTGTTTGCAACTAACAATGATAATAAGATTTGACACTTGCCTATAATGACACAGTGGCAGAACTTGAATGACAAAAAAAAATGATGAGGAGGAGAGTTCTTATGAGAGTGATAAAAGCAACCTTTTATCATCCTCTTTGTACCTAGCATTCAGCCACTCACTTGTTAAAATAATATGTAATGCTTCATAACTATTTTTCATTATTTTATTTATGAGAGTTTGGTGAATAAAACAATTTCATGGGGTGAAACTTTGCATTATAATTTTTCATAGCCAGGACATGGAAGCAACCTAGATGTTCATCAGCAGAAGAATGGATAAGAAAGCTGTAGTACATATACACAAGGCAGTATTACTCAGCCATTAAAAAGAATACATTTGAATCAGTTCTAATGAGGTGGATGAAACTGGAGCCTATTATACAGAGTGATGTAAGCCAGAAAGAAAAACACCAATACAGTATACTAACACATACATATGGAATTTAGAAAGATGGAAATGATAACGCTGTATGCGAGACAGCAAAAGAGACACAGATGTATAGAACAGCCTTTTGGACTCTGTGGGAGAGGGAGAGGGTGGGATGATTTGGAGAATAGCATTGAAACATGTATAATATCATATATGAAATGAGTCGCCAGCCCAGGTTCAATGCATGATACTGGATGCTTGGGGCTGGTGCACTGGGATGACCCAGAGGGATGGTAAGGGGAGGGAGGGAGGTTCAGGATAGGGGACACATGTATACCTGTGGCGGATACATGTTGATGTGTGGCAAAACAATACAATATTGTAAAGTAATTAACCTCCAATTAAAATAAATAATTTTTTTTTAAATTTTCATGTATCCTAAAATTTGGAAACAATTGTTAGAAAGTCATCTTGCTCATGGGGGCCACTTTCGAATATATTGCCAAATAATGCTCAAACTATTGCACAATTGCACTCATCTCACATGTTAGCAAAGTGATGCTCAAAATTCTCCAAGCCAGGCTTCAACAGTACCTGAACTGTGAACTTTCTGTTCAAGCTGGTTTTAGAAAAGGCATAGGAACCAGATCAAATGGCCAACATCTGCTGGATCATAGAAAAAACAAGAGAGTTCTAGGAAAACATCTATTTCTGTTTTACTGACTATGCAAAAGCCTTTGACTCTGCGGATCACAATAAACTGTGGAAAATTCTGAAAGAGGTGGAAATACCAGACCACCTGACCTGCCTCTTGAGAAACCTGTATGCAGGTCAAGAAGCAAGAGTTAGAACTGGACATGGAACAACAGACTGGTTTCATATAGGAAAAGAAGTACATCAAGGCCGTATATTGTCACCCTGTTTATTTAACTTACATGCAGAGTACATCATGAGAAACACTGGGCTGGAAAAAGCACAAGCTGAAATCAGGAGTGCCAGGAGAAATATCAATAACCTCAGATATGTAGAGGACATCACACTTATGGCAGAAAGCAAAGAAAAACTGAAGAGCTTCTTGATGAAAGTGAAAGAGGAGAGTGAAATAATTGGCTTAAAGCTCAACATTCATAAAACTAAGATATGATATCCGGTCTCATCACTTCAAGGCAAATAGATGGGGAAACAATGGAAACAGTGGCTGACTTTATTTTCTTGGGCTCCAAAATTACTGTGGATGGTGATTGCAGCTATGAAATTAAAAGATGCTTACTCCTTGGAAGGAAAGTTATGACCAACCTAGACAGCATATTAAAAAGCAGAGACATTACTTTGTCAATAAAGGTCCATCTAGTCAAGGCTATGGTTTTTCCAGCAGTCATGTATGAATGTGAGAGTTGGACTATAAAGAAAGCTGAGTGCCGAAGAATCGATGCTTTTGAACTGTGGTGTTGGAGAAGACTCTTGAGAGTCCCTTGGACTATAAGGAGATCCATCCAGTCCATCCTAAAGGAGATCAGTCCTGGGTGTTCATTGGAAGGACTGATGTTGAAGTTTAAACTCCAATATTTTGGCCACTTGATTCAAAGAGCTGACTCATTTGAAAATACCCTGATGCTAAGAAAGATTGAGGCCAGAGCAGAAGGGGACGACAGAGGTTGGGATTGTTGGATGTCATCACTGACTCGATGCACATGAGTTGGGTAAACTTTGGGTGTTGGTAATGAACAGGGAGACCTGGTGTGCTGCGGTTTATGGAGTCACAATGAGTTGGACATGACTGAGTGACTGAACTGAACTGAAATCACTGCAGATGGTGACTGCAGCCAGGAAATTAAAAGACGCTTGTCCCTTGGAAGAAAGGTTACGATCAACCTAGACAGAATATTAAAATGCAGCGACATTACTTTGCCGACAATGGTCTGTCTAGTCAAAGCTATGGTTTTTCCAGTAGTTATATATGAATGTGAGAGTTGGACTATAAAGAAAGCTGAGCACCAAAGAATTGATGCTTTTGAACTGTGGTGTTGGAGAAGACTCTTGAGAGTCCCTTGGACTGCAAGGAGATCCAACAAGTCCATCCTAAAGAAAATCAGTCCTGAATATTCATTGGAAGAACTGATACTGAAGCTGAAACTCCAATACTTTGGCCACTTGATATGCAGCACTGACTCATTGGAAGAGACCCTGATGCTGGGAATGATTGAAGATAGTAGGAGAAGGGGACGACAGAGGATGAGATGGTTGGATGGCATGACCGACTAAATGGACATGAGTTTGAGTAAGCTCCGGGAGTTGGTTATGGACAGAGAGGCCTGGCATGCTGCAGTCCATGGGATTGCAAAGAGTTGGATATGACTGAGCAACTGAACTGAACTGAATGTTTGCAAGTGCTTTTCTGTTTACACACATTTCTGTCTCCTAATCCCCATCCGAGCAAATTATTTTCAGTACAAGAATCTATTTTGAGTGTTTACTCTCATTAAATATCAAATAGCATTGCAAAGTATTTTCTTTTTTTGGAAAAAATTTACATAGTGGGTAAGTGAGAACTTATTGTTCTATCATTTTGGACTAATACTTAACTTGTGTTTGTTGCTTTGTCCTTAATAATAATAAATATTTCAAAGCAAGTTAGACTCTAAACAATAGGAAAATGATTAAAAATACTATCAACCTCATATTATATGATATTATACAGCCATGAATCACAGTAAGTTCAAAGCATATAGAATAAGGAAATGCTCACAATAAAAAACATTTAAAAATAAATAAGGATAATTTCTGCTTCAGAGATCACAGGCTTGTCAGAGCAAAGGGGCTTGCATAACTCAATGAATGAAGCTATGAACTATGTTGTGCAGGGCCACCCAAGACAGAGGGATCATAATGAAGGGTTCTGACCAACATGGTTCACTGGAAGAGGGCATGACAACTCACTCCATTGTTCTTACCTGGAGAAAGGCAAAAAGATATGACACTGGGAAATGAGTCCCTTAGGTCAGTAGGTGTTTAATATGCTCCTGGGGATGAGCAGAGGGCAATTACTGATAACTCTAGAAAGAATGAAGTGGCTGGGCCAAAGTGGAAATGACTTGTTTGCTGTGGAAATGGTTTGTGTGGATGTGTCCAAAGTGAAAGTAAAGACCAATGCAGTAAAGAACAATATCACATAAGAACCTGGAATGTTAGGCCCATGAATGAAGGTAAATTGGTCAAGCAGGAGATGGCAAGATTGAACATCAGCATCTTAGGAAATGGTGAACTAAAATGGATGGGAATGGGGAAATTTAATTCAGGTAACCATTATATCTACTACTGTGGGCAAGAATTCTTTAGAAGAAATGGAGTAGCCCTCACAGTCAACAAAAGAGTCTGACATGCAGTCTTGGGTGTAACCTCATAAATGACAGAATTATCTCATTCATTTCCAAGACAAACCATTCAAAATTACAGTAATCCAAGTCTATGCCTCAACCATTGTTGCTGAAGAAGCTGACATTGACCAGTTCTATGAAGACATACAAGACCTTCTAGAACTAACACCAAAAAAGATGTCCTTTTCATCATATGGGATTGGAATGCAAAAGTAGGAAGTCATTAGATACTTGCCTGCTTGGCCTTGAAGTACAAAATGAATCAGGGCCAAGGTTAATAGCATTTTTTCAAGAGGACATGCTGGTCATTACAAATGTTCTTTTCCAGCAACCCAAGAAATGGCTCAACATGGACATCACCAGATGTTTAATACCTAAATCAGATTGATTACATTCTTTGCAATCAAAGATGGAGCTTTCTCAGCAATAACAAGACTTGGAGCTGACTGAGGTTCGGCTCATGAGCTCCTTACTGCAAAATTCAGACTTATAATGAAGAAAGTAGGGAAAATCACTAGGCAATTCAGGTATGACCTAAACCAAATCCCTTATGATTATACAGTGGAATAGATTCAAGGTATTAGATTTAGTAGAGAGAGCACCGGAAAATTTGTGGATGGAGGTTCATTAACATTGTACAGGATGCAGTGAACAAAGCTATCCCAAAGAAAAATAAATGCAAGAAGGCAAAGTGGTTATCTGAGGAGTCTGTACAAGTAGCTGAGGAAAGAAGAGAAGAAAAAGGCAAGGGAGAAAGGGAAAGATATACCCAATTGAATGCAGCATTCCAGAGAATATCAACAAGAGATAAGAAGTGTTTCTTAAATAAACAGTGCAAGGAAATAGAGGAAAATAATAGAATAGGGAAGCCTAGAGATCTCTTCAAGAAACCTGGAGATATGAAAGGAATATTTCCTGCAAGAATGGACACAATAAAGTACAGAAACTATGAGGATCTACCTGAAGAAGAAGAAATTAAGAAGAATACATAGAAGAACCATACAAAAAAGGTCTTAATAAACCAGGTAACCATTATGGTGTGGTCATTCACCAAGAGTGGACATTCTGATGTGTTGCATCAAGTGAGCCTTAGGAAGCATTACTACAAACAAATCTAGAGGAGTTTATGGGATTATAGCTGAGCTATTTAAAAATCCTAAAAAATGATGCTGCTAAAGTGCTGCACTTGGTATGTCACCAAATTTGGAAAACTCAGAGTGGCCACAGGATTGGAAAAGGTCAGCAAAAACATTCATACCAATCCCATAGAATGGCAATGCCAAAGAATGTTCTAACTAGCATAAATTGCACTCATTTCACATGCTAGCAAATTTATTCTCAAAATCCTTTAACTTAGGCTTCAGCAGTATATGAACTCAGAATTTCTAGATGTACAAGCTGGATTTAAAAAAGGCAGATGAACCAAAGATCAAACTGCCAACATTCATTGGTTTGTAGAGAAAGCAAGGGAATTCCAGGAAAAAAAAAAACATCTACTTCTGTTTCGTTGACTATGCTAAAGCCTTTGATTGTGTGGATTACAAAAAAGTACGGAAAATTCTTAAAGAGATGTATGCGAGTCAGAAGCAACAGAACTGGATATGGAACAATGAACTGTTTAGGAATTGAGAAAGGAGTATGATAAGACTATATATTGTCACCCTGCTTATTTGACTTATATTCAGAGTACATCATGCAAAATGCCCAGGCTGGATGAAGCATAAGTTGGAATCAACATTGACGGGAGAAATATCAATAACCTCAGACAGCAGATGATATCACTTTCATGGCAGAAAGTTAAGAGGAAGTAAAGAGCCTCTTGATGAAGGTCAAAACTGGCTTGAAACTCAACTGTCAAAAAAACTATGATCATGGCATCTGGCTCCTTCACTTCATGGCAAATAAAAGGACAAAAAGTGGAAGCAGTGTCAGGTTTTATTTTATTGAGCTGTAAAATCACTGGGAATGATGACTGCAGCCATGAAATCAAAAGACACTTGCTGAGATCTATCTCCCATCTCCTGTGTCTCCTGCATTGTGGACAGATTTGTTACCACTGAACCATCAGAGAAGCCCTCCTTGGGAGGAAAGTTATGACAAACCTACTGCTGCTGCTAAGTTGCTTCAGTCGTGTCTGACTCTGTGTGACCCCATAAATGGCAGCCCACCAGGCTCCCCCATCCCTGGGATTTTCCATTCCTTCTCCAATGCTTGAAAGTGAAAAGTGAAACTGAAGTTGCTCAGTCTTGTCCGACTCCTCACGACCCCATGAACTGCAGCCTACCAGGCTCCTCCATCCATAGGATTTTCCATGCAAGAGTACTGGAGTGGGGTGCCAGTGCCTTCTCCAATGACAAACCTAGACAGCGTAATAAAAAGCAGAGACATCACTTTGCCAACAAAGGACCATATAGTCAAAGCTATAGTTTTTGCATTAGTCATGTATGACTGTGAGAGTTGTTCTATAAAGAAGACAGAATGCTGAATAATTGATGCATTAAAATTCTGGCACTGGAGAAGACTCTTGAAAGTCCAAACCAGTCAGTCCTACAGGAAATCAATCTTGAATATTCATTGGAAGGACTGATGCTGAAGCTGAAGGTCCAATACTTTGACCATCTAATGTGAAGAGCCAACTCATTGGAAAAGACACTGATGCTGGGGAAGATTTCAAGCAAAAGGAGAAGGGGCTGCCAAGGATGAGATTCTTAGAATCACCAACTCAATGGACAAGAATTTGAGCAAACTCTGGGATATAGTGTAGGACAGAGGATCCTGGCATGCTACAGTCCATGGAGTCACACAGAGTTAGGCATGACTTATCAGCTTAGTGACTGAACAACAACAACAAATAGTTATTTTACTTAACACAAAAATTGAAGATGTAGGATTGCACAAAACTGCAATCCCAACTTTTCGGGATATTCTTTACAACTATATGCATATTATCTATCCTTTCTATACTATTTACATTTATGCCATCCACTTTGAAGTTACTAAAATGTGTACTTATTAGAAACGATAAAGACATTTCCCTTTGTAATTTTATTCATAGTGTTGAAAGGAAGCTGGTAAATATCTCTTCTATATTGGCCTCTGGTGTTTCCTGGAGTTCTAGTAAGTAACTGAATAATGTAATTAACAGGAAGGGTCTTTTTCACTTTTATTATATGTTCTTATGCATAAATGACTTCTCAGAGATTATGTCTGATTAGTGAATTGCACATATTAGCTATTCATGCATTACACCATCAAGAAAAGAAACTCTGACACTTAAAGCACGTGTGTACACACACACCACTACAATCACCATCACAAATTTAACATCAGAATTCTGTTGGTTTTTATCTAAAATCTAAGTTGTATTATAATTAGGTTTGTGATACAATATTTAGGCTTCAGGAAAGTAAGAATTTTACCTGTTTAATTTATTTCTGAATCCTCATATCCAGACTAAGGTCTGGAATACAGTATATGTTCATCAAATATTTTTCAATGGAGTACAGTAATGTGCTTATTGAATATAATTTCAAAAATTTAACAGTGTATTTCCAATATTAATTGATTTACCATATAAAAGGAAATAACTCAGTCTTTCCAATTAACTTTATTTTAAATGTAGCAACTTTTGAATACGCACTGGCAACAAAAATTGGGCAAACATCTTTCGGCTTACTCAGCATGACCATCATGCTCTTTACATACCTTTCACTCATTTTGTTTATTCCAATTTCACTAAATTAAAAGCTAAACTAAATTATTTCCTGCTTTCAGTAGAGCAAGATGTATGTGTGTACGTATGTGTTTCTGTTTAAACCTACATTATCTTTTTCAAAGATTTGCTTTAGTTTATTCATTTACTGAGCACTTACTCTACCTATAAGGTAGTTATATAAATCCTGCAGCTGTATGAATGCATAAAATCATGGTTTCTTACCTCTATCATAATCTAACTTGGGTGATATTAAGTGGCTTTATTTTTAGCTGCTTGTATTTCTCAGAACTGCAACAGAGGTAGATGTAAAATGGCATTTGAGCAGAGTGAAGGCCAGTCGTTTCATCCCAAGGAGAGAGAATTCCATAAACCACACTAAAAATTGTGTACATATAAATATATCTAAATATAATTATTTGTTTCAAAATTTGAATGTAAGAGTATGAAGCATTTAACTTGGAATGTAGAATGGTAAAGTGAAGTGTTAGCCACTCAGTCATGTCCAACTCTTTGCGATCCCAGGGACTAGGGCTCACCAGGCTCTTCTGTCCGTGGGATTCTCTAAGCAAGAATATTGGAGCGGGTTGCCATTTCCTTCTTCAGGAGATCTTCCCAATGCAGGGATCACACCTGGGTCTCCTGCCTTGCAGGTAGACTCTTTACCATCTTAGCCACCAGGGGAAAATTTTTGGCTTTACACCGAATTATTTAACTGCAACTTAAATCTACAAGATTCCTGGGAAATCATCCATAGTCTATGTTAAGAATTTTACAGAGAAAATATTGAATAAAGTGGTTATGATGAGATATTAATGCTGAAATTATCAATGTATTTTCCTCCATGAATATAGGAGGATACAGGAGGAAATAGATGATGTTTTGGTAGCAAACAACTCTAATGCCATCTGGAGGGCTTTTTCTTTTCTTAATGGGCAAAGCAAGCATTCATTATGTTATTTAGCAGAAAAGCACTTTGCTCTGGTCTTTGTAAGTGCGCACTTAGTCACTCAGTATCTTACTCTTTGAAACCATTTGGACTATACCCACCAGGCTCCTCTGTCCACGAGATTTCCCAAGCAAGAATACTGGAGTGAGTTGCCATTTCTTCCTCCAGGGAATCTTCCTGACCCAGGGATCGAATCCATGTCTCCTGCATCTCCTTGCATTGGCAGGCAGATTCTTTAACACTGAACCACTGGGAAGTCCTTCTAGTCTTTTTTGTTGTTCAGTCACCAAGTCATGTCCAACTCTTCACAATCCCATGGACAGCAGCACACCAGGCTTCTCTGTCTCTCACCATCTCCTGAAGTTTGCCCAAGTTCATGTCCATTGAATGGGTGATGCCATCCAACCATCTCATCCTCTTCACCTTCTGCCTTTAATCTTTCCCAGTCTGAGGGGCTTTCCCAAGACTGTGAATGAATGAATGACTGTGAAGGACTGTGAATGAATCAGTATTCCTTAAATATAAATCTATTTTAGATTATTCAGTTCTTCTGCTTTATAGTGGTTGTAAGCTTGTGTTTTGGTGTCATTCTGATTTAAATTTGAGTCACAGAAGTCCAATTCACCAGTTGTCTTTGAGCATGTTACTGGAGCTTTCAGTTTCAGTGTGCCTTTCTTTAAAATAGGAATATTAGTAATTTCTGCTCTATATGATTATTTTATGTATTATATTTTAATATAAATTACTTATTTTAATTGGAGGTTAATTACTTTACAATATTGTATTAGGTGGTACACTGCATGTAGAGCATTTTGCTAACTGCCTGATCTGTGATACGTTTTCAGTAAATATTAACAATTACCACCACCATCAACAATATCACCATCACCTCATGCCTATGACAAGACTACCACCACCATTACCGCTATCATTGCTGATATATTACCATTCTTCTTACTAAAATATTTGTAATTAGGAAAACACATTTTAGTTGGCTTCGCTGCTGTCTATTCAAGCTAATATGACTTACCAGTGAATCAGTGTGTCTAGCCAGGATTTGGAGATTCAGAAAACCATAACTACTTGAGTCACATTTCTATATCACAATGAATCATACTGTTTTATCTGCAATGTGTTACTTGTAATTTCTCTATACAGTATAATCCTTGTGGTCATGAAATATGGTAGCAGAAAATGTATGCACAATATACTGGAAGCAAACTACAATTCAAACTCATCAGTTACTTGCTATACAGAAGAAAGACCAATTTTCCTGTATCTTTAACTGTAAATAGAAAATCAAAGTGTAGGGTTCTTGTTGATTGTCTATCACCCTTGGGATTTCTATTTTATATAAATTATGGACATTCAGATTGAAGGAGTCTAAAAGTAAATTCTTGTTAAAAATTGACTTTATAGAGAAAGAAAAAAGGGGCTTAGAATATTATATAAAAAGAATGGTGAACAGAATAGAAATTATATTGATAAAGAGAAGTATATTAAGTATAATAAATATAAAGTGAACATACTAATTAAATTAATGAATCTGTGGAGGATAGACATTAAGAAAAATGAAATATTAAGAAAGATAAGTGCTGGGGTCCAGCCCAGGTGGATCCAGGGTGATTCGAAGGTGGGGACAGTGTTGGCGTCCTTGGAAAAATACATATTTAATTACAGATATATAGAGAGATTAGAAACGGATAGTGTAGTAGGAAGACTAGTTGAGAAAAAGAGGCTGAATAACTTGGATTACGTGGAATAGCATCCATGCTCCAGATGGGGATTCAGCCAGAAAAACGAGGAGCAAGAAAGAACGACATGGGGGAATCAGTCTTTCCGGAAACTGATCCGATTTCTTTATTTTTTGGGTTTGCTTATATACCTTTTGTTACGTATAGGGATGAATACAGAGTCACCTGGGGGTCAGCAGTCCTGACCTTTATCAAAATCAGGTGCTTCACATAAAAAGGTCAGGGATTTTACATCATCTGGGTATGAGACCTGCTGACATTTTATGATCCTTTCTTTCTGATAACCAAAAAACTTATTTGTTCCAAGGGTGTTTCATCTTAAACCAGGCACCACCCTCCAAATAAAGTTACATTTCTATAGGGTGAGGGTGTAGTGAGTTACAATCAAGAAAGGAATTTATTTAACCCAAGGTTAACATGATTAATCTTAAAGGTTAATACTTATTTCTCCTATATGTTAGTTATATTCATTATAAGGGCAGGGAATATGGAGATTTAGCAGCAAACATCAGCCCAGCAAATGAAAATCCTTTCACCAATGCTCCACTTAACATCTATTTAGTCTTAAGATAGTGATAAAGCTACGTTTTTACATAGCAAGGACACAGTGATTTATAACAAAGTACAGTGATCTATTACAAAAGAGAAAATTCATTAACAAAAAGTCTAGTATTGCTAATCTTAAAAACTACTATATTTCCTTTTCTATATTCCAAATACATTGATTAATATATTCCCAGGTGCCTAAGGATATGGAGGCCTGGCGGTAATCATTGACTCAACAAGAAGAAAAAGCCCTATGCTAATTAAGACTCTCAAAATACTCCAAAACTCTCTGTGCTGTTTATGGTTGAGAGGTAGTAAACAATCATGTGGTAGTGGCAGGACTATGGATAATCCTGTCACGCAAGCTAGTCTGTCAGCAGAGAGGTTTGACCTGAGACATCCTTGTCCCACCCAGAGCAGGGAATTAGCAGCAATTATTGACACAACAAATGAAAAACCTTTCACCAATATAATTCCTAACCAACCCACTATACTAATAATTTCCAGCTCCCCAAGAGAATTTGCCTTTAGTAAGTCTAAAACATCTCGTGCCTCTCAGATTGGGAGGCTGTAAACAATCACATGTGGCTGGATGAACCTATACAGGTGGGCTAGATAACCTTCAGAGGAGTCCGTAAGCTGAAACACTCTTGTCACGCCCAGGAATTTTTACTGCCTTGGAGCTGCACGTTTACTCCTTCTCCGAGAGAAACGGCTATGGGGGAGAGCCCCCCATAAAGTCAGAGGTGTAGGTGAGAGCATAAAACAGACTCTGGTTTTGGGGGTTAGATGCTCGAGAACGGGGGGTTTCCTGAGGCTTGATCATGCCTTTACGTATGCCAAGCCTCCTTCCTCATGACCTTTGCCATGGGCGGAGTTCCTCACACTGGCCCCTGGCAGATAAGACTGAAGAGCTTCTATGCATTAGCAACCCCAGAAATATGAAAAGCCAAGAACACTTTCAGTGTTCAAGGAAATGGAGCATAGGGCAAAGCTAAAAACTGAAATACACAGACACTTCTCCTGGTTGCTGTGGTTACGGGTCTTCCTACTCTAGTTTACTTAATATAATGAAAAAAAAAAAACACTACATGAAAATGAAATAAACAGTAATTAGTCACAAACATTTTGGGTAAAAATTTGGAATAGATTTGTGCTGTCTTCAAGGAAAAGATGCTATCACAACAGGATGGTGAGAAAAGAGATTGTACTGAGTCCAGAAGATTAAAAGGCTGTGAGCTCTGTCAAACTTTTTAGGTATCTGTGGTTTGTGCAAATAAACTTAACAGAGTGGCTACCTGCTTGGACTTATAGCAATGCAATGTAGAAGGAACCCTGGTCTGGCAAAGGGAGTTTTCTTTTTAGCCATTCTGGGAGAAGTGATTTAGTTAGTAATGCTAACTGCGTGAAGGCTTCCCCACTCTCCCTGCACCTTGTTTCCACCAAGGAGGACATATATTCTGAGAAAGAGCCACCGAGGCAAAATAAAGTTAATGTTTTCCAGTAATACAGCGTTCTTTGAACAAATTCATTCATAAAATTCATATGGGGCAAATTCTAATTACCAGCAACAGTTTTAGCACTGGGGATGGGCAATGAACAAATGAGATAAAGTTGTCTACATTCATGAAATGTATATTCTAGTAAATTCATGCAATGAACTAGAGATAAGATTGCCAACATCTATTGGATCATAGAAAAAACAATGGAATTCTAGAAAAACCTCTATACTGCTTCATTGACTTCACTAAAGCCTTTTACTGTGGAATTACAACAAACTGGAAAATTCTTCAAGACATGGAAATACCAGACCACCTTACATGTCTCCTGAGAAACATGTATGTAGGTCATGAAGCAACAGTTAGAACTGAACGTGGGACAACAGACTGGTTCCAAATTGGAAAAGGAGTACATCATGCCTGTATATTGTCACCCTGCTTATTTAACTTATATGCAGACTGCTGCTGCTGCTGCTGCGTCACTTCAGTCGTGTGCGACTCTGTGCAACCCCACAGACAGCAGCCCACCAGGCTCCCCCATCCCTGGGATTCTCCAGGCAAGAACACTGGAGTGGTTGCTGTTTCCTTCTACAAATACATGAAAGTGAAAAGTGAAAGTGAAGTCCCTCAGTCGTCTCCGACTCTTTGCGACCCCCCATGGACTGCAGCCTACCAGGCTCCTCCATCCATGGGATTTTCCAGGCAAGAGTACTGGAGTGGGTTGCCATTGCATTCTCCGTATATACAGACTACATGATGTGAAATGCCTAGCCAGATGAACCACAAGCCAGAATCATGATTGCCAGGAGAAATATCAACAACTTCAGATATGCAGATAATATCACTCTAATGGCAGAAAGTGAAGAGAAACTAAAGGGACTCTTGATGAGGGTGAAAGAGCAGAATGAAAAAGCTGGCTTAAAACTCATCATTCAAAAACTGAAGATCATGGCATCCAGTCCCATCACTTTATGGCAAATAGGTGGGGAGAAAGTGAAAACAATGGCAGATTTTATTTTCTTGAATCCCAAAATAACTGTGAACAGCAACTGCAGCCAAGAAATTAAAAGATGCTTGTTCCTTGGAAGAAAAGTTATGACAAATCTAGACAGAGCATTCAAAGCAGAGACATCATTTTGCTGACAAAGTTCATATAGTCAAAGTTATGGTTCTCCCAGTTGTTTTGTATGGATGTGAGAGTTGGACCATAAAGAAGGCTGGGTACTGAAGAATTTATAATTTTGAATTGTGGTGCTGGAGAAGACTCTTGAGAGTCCCTTTTACAGTAAGCAGATCAAACTAGTCAACTTTAAAGGAAATCAACCCTGAATGTTCATTTTGAAGGACTATTGGTGAAACTGAAGCTCCAGTACTTTGAATACCTGTTGTGAAGAGCCAACTCATTGGAAAAAAAATGTGTTACTGGGAAAGATTAAGGGTTGGAGGGGAAGGAGGTGACAGAGAATGAACTCGCTGGATGGCATCACTGACTCAATGGACATGAGTTTGGACAAACTTCTGTAGACAGTGAAGGACAGAGAAGACTGGTGTGCTAAAGTCTGCGGAATCGCAAAGCGCTGGATGCAACTCTATGACTGAACAAACAAAAATAAAACCACATGGTTATCTTTGGATATTTGTACTTAAGTGTAGATATACTTCAAATTTTACATTCTGATATTCTATAGCATGGATGAGGCTTAATTTATTTTTCCCTATTGCTGAACCTTTATTTCATTAATATTTAAAATCATAGTTATTATGAATGTACTCATTATAAATATTAAAATAAATATATAGAGATATAAGTATAAATCATTTTCATTGGCTTATGTGCATCTGTGACTTTGAGTACAGCTCTAAAACTGGCATTTTACATCAAAGGGTATGGGCATTTTGATTCTTAGAGATACTAATAAGTGAGTTCGTTAGGTCATGTCTGACTCCACAATCCCATGGACTACACAGTCTGTGGAATTCTCCAGGCCAGAATACTGGAGAGATACTATTAGATTTACCTTAAAAATGATTTATAATATCAAAACCAGAAAAATGACATTAATACAATCCACAGAGTTTGTTTAGGTTTAACCAATTTTTGATGAACTCATGTGTGTGTTTCTTTTTTTTTTTTTAAATTTTTATCACATTGTAGATTTATGTAGCATCACAATCAAGATACAGAACTGTTTCATCACTACAAGGTTCCTTCATGCTGTATCATTGTAACTACACCCATCCCTTCCCAAGTTTTTGGAACTGTCTTTTTAGATGCAGTATAATTCCCTTGAGATTATACCCAAGTTGTTGTATGGATCAATAACTTATTCCTTTATATTGCTGAATATTATTCTATGATACCAATTACCAAAGTTTGTTTAAACATTTACTTTTTAACGATATTTAGTTTACAGTTTGGAGCTATTACAAATAAAGTTGCTATAAATATTACTGCACACATTTCTGTATAAACATAAGTAAGCTTTCATTTTCTGGGATAAATGCCCAAATGTAATTCTTAGGTCATATGGTAAGTGCACATTTAGTTTTTTCATAAACTGCCAAACTGTTCTTCAAAATATTATATCATTTTATATTCCTACTGACAAAGCGTGAGAATAAACAGTTTTTCTGCATCTTAATCAACATTCGGTGTTACCAGTATGTGTTTTTTATTTTAGACATTTTGATATTAAATAATCCATCTTCAAATCTTTAAAAGGCAGAATATATTTTTTTTATTTGCGTAAGTAGATAAGTTGGGCATTTTAAACATATTAAAAAGGAAAAAAATGTATACACATCTGTTAGCTATTTTAGTATATAATTATAAAATGATGAATAAAGGTGCTGAAATTAAATGGTGAATAGTGCTGAATTTGATTCTAAAAGTCATAATTTCAAATTTATGCTCTGCTATTTACTAGTTATGTAATATCTGGTATGTCCCTTTAGCTCTCTGATATTCCTTTTTTATATGGTAGAGGATATAAATGCCAACTTTCAAGTTTTGGGTGAGAATTAGACAAAATACTGAGTTAAGCTACTTATAAACCCTAAAGGATCACTCTTATTTTCAAATATTTGATCTGAGTAGAAAATATTAAATATGGCTACATAATTTTTGATAAGGAATATGATACTGTGGTCTTACAGAAATCCATAAAGTTAAGCTAAGCTGGAAAGGTGTGACAATAAGAGACAGTTCAGACACATGTGACTACGTGGGAAAAGCACTCAATAGGCTTTTTTAAAATGTACCATATAAGAAACAAAGAAATTCTCTGATGATTCACATAAAATTTTTTCTTTTAAATTGTTAGATTTTTAATTAAATGGATTTAAAAATCTAGAGTCTTTTTAAAATTCTTTTGACAGTTTTATAGGTGCTTACATGAACCAGGAGAAACAAAAGAGAACAGTACCATTTTGGATGCCCATCATCTAGCAAATAGATATACCAGCTCATATGGATCTAAAAATTAGAGGGAAAATACTGTTTTTGGTTTCTACAAGTCCAACATAGTATGTCGTTTTAGCAATTGTTAAGAAGTCAATGAGAAAATTGCAAATGCTACTAAAAAAGCAATTTCATGTTATTTTAAATTGCTGAGCTGAGAGATTTTATAGCCAATTCAAGAAACAGGTGTGGTTTTTTTTTATGATAGTGTTACTCTGTAATAACTGTATGACCATTCCAAAATGAAACATTTTATTAATACTAAATAATTCCAATAATGATGATGTAATGGCCAATTAAAGGTAATTTTCTTTGCTTATATTCCCATGGTAATATTAGTAACTTTAGCAATTATTTTCATTGTTGTAAAATGTTGATGATTTTCATGTATTAATGTCTTCACATTGCCATAGAATAATGTAAAATGCAATAGTACATAAAATGTTCCATCACTTTTATTCTGTTGATTCCATAAACTCTTATAAAGAGTGTTATTAAAAAGCCCTTTTATATTGAACCTGTTTTATGCTAAGCATATTGTGAATCAATTCAGTTCAGTTCAGTCACTCAGTCTTGTCGACTCTTTGCGACCCCATGAACCGCAGCATGCCAGGCCTCCCTGTCCATCACCAACTCCCAGAGTCCACCCAAACCCATGTTCATCAAGTCAGTCATGCCATCCAACCATCTCATCCTCTGTCGTCCCCTTCTCCTCCTGCCCTCAATCTTTCCCAGCATCAGGGTCTTTTCAAATGAGTCAGCTCTTCGCATCAGGTGGCCAAAGTATTGGAGTTTCAGCTTCAACATCAGTCCTTCCAATGAACACCCAGGACTGATCTCCTTTAGGATGGAATGGTTGGATCTACTTGCAGTCCAAGGAACTCTCAAGAGTCTTCTCCAACACCACAGTTCAAAAGCATCAATTCTTTGGCACTCAGCTTTCTTTATAGTCCAACTCTCATCCATACATGACCATTGGAAAAACCATAGCCTTGACTAGACGGACCTTTGTTGGCAAAATAATATCTCTGCTTTTTATTTTTTTTTAAGTAGAACCCCATGATGAAAAGGTGGTGTTTTTTTTGTTTTTTTGCTGGTGATTTTTTTTTTTTTTTTTTTTTTTTTTTACTTTACAATACTGTATTGGTTTTGCCATACATTGACATGAATCCACCACAGGTGGGGGTTCAGGGTTGGGGACTCATGTCTCTGCTTTTTAATATGCTGTCTAGGTTGGTCATAACTTTCCTTCCAAGATGTAAGCTTTTAATATCATGGCTGCAATCACCATCTGCAGTGATTTTGAGCCCAGAAAAATAAAGTCAGCAACTGTTTCTACTGTTTCCCCATCTATTTGCCATGAAGGGATGGGACCAGATGCCATGATCTTAGTTTTCTGAATGTTGAGCTTTAAGCCAACATTTTCACTCTCCTCTTTCACTTTCATCAAGAGTCTCTTTAGTTTTTTACTTTCTGCCATAAGAATGGTGTCATCTGCATATCTTGGGTTATTGATATTTCTCCTGGCAATCTTGATTCCAGCTTGTGCTTCCTCCAGCCAAGCATTTCTCATGATGTATTCTGTATATATTATGAATAGTCATTGCTTATTCTCATAATACCTCTGTCTAGGTTAGTTTTAAGACAGAGTCACATTAGGACTTACCTTAGGTGAAATGGTGAACTTAATAAAGAATAATTTTGGTGCAATGCTCCATTTCTAAGTGCAATGTCTCAAATACCTTTCACCATCATGACTATCAATTATAATAAACATCTCTAGAATACATTTTATTAATAACTTCCCCTTTAACACTTGTTTTTATTGAGGTTAAACTATGTTCAGCCTTTCTTAAAATTAATTGTTGTGATTTTTTTCCATCTCATATCTATTCCCTGCTCTCTTCTCCCACTCTTTTCTCCCTTTTTAGCCTCTGATTCATTAGAGACTTAGTATTCTCTTTTTTACTAATGACTAATGCACATTTTTATATGCAAAATCTCAACAGAAAAGTCTAATTTAAAGGGATATTTGCTTTCCTTCATCAATATCTTCCTCTATGGCTTATAATTTAGTTGCTTAATTGTGTCTTTTCTACTACAGGAAAAAAGTTAATGACTGTATCTTATTTTAGTAAAAGTGTATATCATAACAAAAGTAAACAAATTCCTATTGTTGGATGTTTGGTAGTTTTAGATTTTCAAATATTTCTAAATGATAATGTATACTCATGAAATAAGCTCTTATTTTAATCCTCATAGAAAATTCTTAAGAGTATAATATTTGATAATCATAACCATTCGTTAAAAAGTGCTTCTCAGAAGAGTTGCAGAAATTCATAGTTAGATGAATACACACACAAACACAATCTTCGTACACAAATAAGCATCAGGAGACTCAATTGTTCTTCACATTTGCCAATCCAGGGCATTACAGTTTTTATTAAATTTATACAACTGTGATAGAAGAATGTGATCTCAGTACTTAGTTATATTATTTGATTATCCTGAGGTTTAAGGTTTATATGTAAATATATTTAATATTCTATATTTACTGTTCTGAAAGTTGCCTTTATATTTATGTCCATTACCTTTTTCAATAATATCAAAGATCATATTTTAGGAAAATTATTTTGGCAACATATGTTATTAAGTTCATTTAGGAGAACATCACAATATTTCATGAATGGACCATGATGACATGGAGTACAGTGGTGAGGTACAAATATAAAGCAAAGGCAAAATGGAGAAGTTATGAGATAAATGCATGGTCAAGTGGCCCAGAAAGATGGCTCAGAAAGATCATGGGTGCTTTGTTGAAGGTGGATTCAATATGAGAGTGAGCACATCCAAGCAGAAATGACTTCAAAGTAATTACAGATATGGGACAGCATCTCAGCCCTATTAGTTATTTCTAGATTCCTACCAACTGAACATCACCATAATTAAACACTCAAAACATACTGATTTCAATGTCAAAATGCATATTATACAAGTTCAACCACTCATAGATGCCCAGAGGGAGCATGACATATGTGATGAACTAAATAGCAATTTATGAACATAGGAAGAAAACGCCAACAGAGAATTCCAAACAACAGGATTTCATCTTGCCTAATAAGGTTTTCTCAATAACCTCAGATGTGCAGATACACCACCCTTATAGCAGAAAGCAAAGAGGAAATAAAGAGCCTCTTGATGAAGGTGGAAGAGGAAAGTGAAAAAGCTACCTTAAAACTCAACATTCAAAAATCAAATATCATGGCATCTGGTCCCATAGATGGGCAAACAATGGAAATAGTGAGAAACTTTATTTTCTTGGGCTCCCCAATCAATGTGGATGGTGACATCAGCCATGAAATTAAAAGACACTACTCCTTGGAAGAAAAACTATAACTAATCTAGGCAGCATATTAAAAAGCAGAGACATTACTTTGCCAAAAAATCTCCATCTAGTCAAAGCTGTGGTTTTTCCAGTAGTCATGTTTGGATGTGAGAGTCGGACCATAAAGAAAGCTGAGCACCAAAGAATTGATGCTTTTGAACTGTGGTGTTGGAGAAGACTCTTGAAAGTCCCTGGACTGCAAGGAGATCAAACCAGGTATCAACTGTAAGGGAAATCAGTCCTGAATATTCATTGGAGGGACAGATGCTGAAGCTAAAGTTCCAATAGAACTTTTTTCGTTAGAAAAGACACTGATGCTGGGAAAGATTGAAGGCAGGAGGATAAGGGGATGGCAGAGGATGAGAAGGTTGGATGGAATCATCGACTCAATGGACATGAGTCTGAGCGAATTCTGGGAGATGGTGACAGACAGGGAAGCCTGGCATGCTGCAGTCATGGGATCACAAAGAGTCAGACATGACTGAGCGACTGAACTGAACTTAACTGAATAAGCTTTTGATGAATACATCTTTGCATTCTATCAATAAGTTGTGATTATCAGAATGGTAACAAACCATCCAGCAAGATTTGAAGCAAGAGAATTTGAAATTATCATAATTTCCTATTTTGTGCCAAGGCTTTTATCCTCTCTCAATTGCAGAAATTAATTACCTCTGGAACCAAGATAAAGGTAGCTGTCTAAACAACCAGCAGCTTCTCTCTAATCATACTCTATTATTCTGTTTCATACCTCCTACCTCAAATATCATAGCCCAGAAACAGCATGCTAGGATGGGGAAATGGGTGAACCAGTGAAAACTACAAAAAGCAAAGTGGTGAAACCCAACTGCAAAAAGAGGATTAAAATATTGATAGTTCATAGTTAGTTCATCATATATTTAAGGGAACCTGGAAAATTGTGTATAATCTGCAAGTATCAGGCTCTAAAGTGACTGTCAAAAGGGCAGGAAGACTGGGGAGTAAGTCTAGGTTCAGGCAGTTTTTCCTGTCATTCAGAGTTCAGACTCTGTTCTAGATGAGTTACTGAAGTTTAGAAGCTATTTGGGAGAATTAAATGAGAAACAGAGTCTAGCTCTGAGAAAATGGGTTAGGGTGAAAGGACTGAAAAGGGAGTTACCAAATTACTTTGTAATTCCACTGATGCAAATACTAAGAAATAACTTGACAAACACATGTGAGCTGACATGAGTCCTTGAGCCCTTACTGAAAGGGGTGGAGGGGGTACTCTTACTCTTTGATAGGGCTTGCCCATCTCCAGCCTGCACGGTACAGTATAAGAGGGTCACAGCTTACTTCAAGGCCCTCTGTGAGGTGGAGAGGAAGTCAGGTATTCTAGCCTGAATATTTCTGGTTTCTAAGGTCAGGGTGGCCAGTCCTTCAGTGAGCTCTATATCACTGTGGACATCTCTGGTAAGCTGAACAGAGCGTTAGAATGTGCTGAGACCCTGACTGATGCACCATTATGAGCTTTGCAGAAAAAGCCCACTGTTACACTTCAGATTGCATGAAGTGTAAAAGTGAAGTCACTCGGTCGTGTCTGACTCTTTGTGAGCACATGGACTGTAACCTACCAGACTTCTCTGTCCATGGGATTTTCCAGGCAAGAGTACTGGAGTGGATTGCCATTTCCTTCTCCAGGGGATCTTCCCAACCCGGGGATTGAACTCCGGTCTCCCGCACTGTAGGCAGACACTTTACCCTCTGAGCCACCAGGGAAGCCTGTAGATTGCGGAGACAAAGTAAAATAAACAATAAGTATATAATCAACCAAATTTATTATCTACTATGTTTAATTGCATAAGGGAAACTTACAACCATGGTTTAAAATATAGAAGCTGGGAAGGTTACAATCCATTTGAAAATAGCCAAGTAAGAATAATAAGCTCTTTCATTTTTTTTTTTACATTTTTAATAGGTGCATGTTAAATGCCCTAGAAATGTGATGTAGGCACATTTCTACCTGTACATCTGTAAGTGTAATCATCTTCTAACTGACGTTACACATAGAGGCATAAATGTTTCCAATATTATCACTCTCAATGTACTTTCATATATAACATGATCATTCTTTTATTGCTTTTTTGGTGACTGTAGTATCATTTATTTTTCAGTATAGTCTATCTCTTGGCTAAGTAGGTCTTCCAGTAAATCAGTATTATGGTTTTATTTTTTCACTGTGGGTTTAAGATTTTTATTGATTACTTCTGGAAAAGTGAGACTCCTACAAATTGCTTTAGCTGAAAAGATCAATGGCTCATTAGATTGGCATTTTGTAAAGACCTAGACCCAATGCTTCAGCAGAAGGCTGAAAAAAAATTACCTTTCATAAAGCACCTGTCCAATTGTTCAGTATTATACCACAGGGGAAATTTTTTTCCTAATTCCAGCTGGTTATCATTTTATGCTTTGAAACACAACAATTGATGATGCTTGTAATTTTAGCCTGGCTTGTAAAACTGCACATAGTTTATTATTTATACTCACATAAATGCCCATTCTATTGTTTTAATCTTCCTAAGACATTGGCCACCATAATTTGCAGCAGGCTTCAAAATAAACATTTTGAAGAATGATTTCTGAGAAAAACAAAAATTTTTAGTTTAACCAAAACAAAAATGCATAGGATGAGTCTTCCTGGCAGTAGGGCATTCGAGATTGTCTTATTACAAATGTATGATAGAGCAGGGTGATAAGAGCAACCATGGAAATGGTTTTCCATGTAATATCTGTAATATCTTCCTTCTATACTGCATTTATATCCAGACAATGTGACCTGATTTTTTACTCGGCTTATTTCCATATCTAATGTTTGTATTTATTTATAAGGTCATTATAAGATTATTATTTATAAGCTCATGATCGTCTTCATGACCCTAAAGGAATCATTTTCCTTATGAATTTCAATTGATTGCTATGTCTTGCCATCTGCATCATCTGTAGATGCTGATAATTTCATCCTACAGTCTCAGCCATACCTAGGTTTTCAGGGGTTTATTCCTGCCAAGATTTGCAGACAAGAATAAACAAAGTCATATCTAGTGAATCTGGATTAAGCTTTGCATTCTGGGATTTACTAAACACCCATTTCCTCTTAATCCCTACCATTTTTTGGTATTTCATGCAATTTAAAGTCTACTCCAGGATCTTAAAATTCATAGGTTCACTACTTTAGGAAATCTCACTAGAATTCTGTTATTTTTAGTTTTGTTCTTCCATGACTTTACCATGAGCCTTTTTCCTGAGGTCTAGAACCCTAGTGAGAGTCTGTTCCAAGAGATAATTAGTCATGTACAACTAAGATGTTGTCATGCATCTGTCCTGAGTATTTTTACTATCTGAGAAATCTGCTTTCCTGTCATAGCCATAATTATGAGCATCTTTCTATATCAACAAAAAGGTGAGAGCCATTATCAAGTGTCAATCTGTCTAATTTTCTCAAGGGAATCCGTATAGTTATCTCTTCATAAAAAGAATATCTAAGTCTAAATTATTTAAGAAAATAACCATGTCCTCCAGATATTTTATTGCTTTTAATGATGGAAGTTTAATAGCTTAGGTCAAATGCACAGTGAAAAGCAACCATACTTTCTAAAGGCCATTGCAGAGGAAGATTTTTTTTTTTCTTTTCCTCTTTCTTAAATTGTCTCCCTGGTGACTCAGACAGTAAAAAATCTGCCTGCAATGCGGGAGACCCAGGTTCAGTCCCTGACTTGGGAAGATCCTCTGGAGAAGGGAATGGCTACCTTTGGATTGCAAGGAGATCTAACCAGTCAATCCTAAAGGAAATCAGTTCTGAATATGCATTTAAAGAATTGATGCTGAAGCTGAAACTCCAATACTCTGGCCACCTGATGCAAAGAACTGACTCACTGGAAAAGACCCCGATGCTGGGAAAGATTGAAGGTGGGAGGAGAAGGGGATGACAGAGGATGAGATAGTTGTATGGCATCACTGACACGATGGACGTGAGTTTGAGTAGGCTCCAAAAGTTGGTGATAGCCAGGGGAACCTGGTGTGCTGCAGTCCATCAGGTCACAAAGAGGACTCAGCAACTGAACTGAACTGAACCCACGTTAGTGTTCTTGCCTGAAGAATTCCATGGACAGAGGAACCTGGTAAGCTATACCGTCCATGGACACAACTGAATGACTACCATTTTCAGTTGCATTTGTGATATTTGGAAAGCAAGATGCCTGAGGAGAGAGGGTAACAGTAGAATAGTCTTTTCTCCCATGGAAAGCATGTTTTCATCAACATGAGTTATGTTGAGGTTACTATAAATGAACAGCTGGCAGTGAATTTTTCCATGTATTTCATGCTCTCTTTCATACTGATAGCCAGAGGAGTCTTGGAAATGATAATTTTTTAACCCTTTATAAAAGAGTAAAGTGAACACATGCTCAAGTAATTTTAAGCAATAGGAAATAGGATAGCAAATATCAACTAACCTTACTGGGAATAACAGGACAAGTAAGAAACTTTATGGGCTTCCAGGGGGCTAGTGGTAGAGAATCTGCCTGCTAATGCAGGAGACACAGGTTCAATCCCTGGGCCAGGAATATTCCCTGGAGGAAGAAATGGCAACCCACACCAGTATTCTTGCCTGGAAAATCCCATGGACAGAGGAGGCTGGTGCCTATGGTCCATGGGTTTGCAACAGTGTCGGAAATGACTTAGCGATTAAACAACAATAAACTTTATAAAGTTCATATTGCCTTATAAATACAGTTATCCTTCAGTATCCAAGAAGGATTGTTTCCAGAATACTGTCCTTTCTCAGCCAGAGATATCAAAATCCGAGGATTCTCAAGTTCTTTATGTAGAAAGATATAGTATTTGCATACAATCAATGTTCATACTTCCATAAACTTTAAATCATCTACAGATTATTTATGATAACTTATACAATGCAAATGCTATGTAAGCATCTATAAATACCATTTAAATATTATGTAAGTGGTTACCAGGGGACAGTGAATTCAAGTTTGGCTTTCTAGAACTTTCTGGAATTTTTTTCCCAATATTTTTGATCTGAGGTTGAATCTGTAGATGTGAAACAATTACAAATGGCTACAGCTGAAATTCAAATAAAATTATTATTAAATTGAATTTTGAATATTATACAGCTCATATTCATAATGTATCTTATTAATTCTGGAATTACTGTTAATACTTTTTGGCAAGCAACCTGAAGATATGAAATACTTTTTCTCCCATATTTTCCACAGATGTGGAATACTTTTATCTAACTCCCATATAGTAGCTTCAATTTATCCTGAACAAACTTATACAGAGTTGAGTTGCATTTTGGAGAGGAGTTCTGAATTCCCTGGGGAAAGTCTTATCTCTGTGAGCATTAGTTTAGCAAAATAAAATTTCTATTATTTTGTAATCTTATAGCATAGATAGTGGTTTCCAAGCATGCTGAGATGGTACCTTTGGGAATGCAATCCATGGCAGAATATATACAGATATGTTATAAATATGGGCTTCTGTGGTGACTCAGAGAGTAAAGAATCCTCCCACAATGCAGGAGACCTGGGTTCAGTCCCTGGGTTGGGAAGATCCCCTGGAGGAGGGCATGGCAACCCACTTCAGTATCTTGCCTGAAGAATTCCCATGGACAGAGGAGCCTGCTTGGCTAAAGTCTATAGGGTCACAAAGAGTTGGACATGACTGAGGGACTAAGCACACCATGTATAAATAAATCAATTAATATGTATGTATTTATATTAATATCTATCCATCTAAACAGATTTGTGTACATATACATATATACAATTATTTTCTCTTTTATGTTTATGAAGTTTTGATATATGATACTGATGCATAGTCAGTTCTTGTTTAGTAATTTACAAACAAGTGTAGCGATTTCAAACTGTATAGGTAACTCAGGCGCTCGTTTAAAGAGCACATTTCCCCTAGTCACTGCCACAGAAATTCTCATTTCCTACTGTGAAATAGAGCTCACTGCTCTACATTTTTATAAATCTTTCTAAGTAGAATTTTTGCAGGTTGAAAAATATTTTTTGTATTCTATTGGAAAAAACAACCAAGGCAATATTATCAACAACAATAGGAATTCATTGATAGTATTCAGTAGGAGGAAAACAGTCTGGTTCTGAGCCATGCTCAAGAGTTCATGTCCAATAAAGGTGAATATGGTGATTTGGAACCTGACAAAGATAGGCATTTTAAGAAGTTTGCTTGAGGCAAACAATATAGGGAGCGAAAAGGGTAATTAAAGTATCTAGGTAATTCATTAATATAAGCACCCATGACTTTTAGCATAAGAAACAGTTTTCTTGGCCAAATCGAACATTTGATTAATTTCTTGTTCTGTTCTGAGTTACATTTCTGTGATTTTTTTTTTCTCTCAGTCTGTTAGAATGAGGTATTTTCTGTTATTAAGTATCCTAGAAAAAGAACATTTATGGATAAAATTTTAAAGTTTTATCTATATATTCTAAGTATTTTAATCAAGTAAACCCACAGCCACACACATTCGTTTCTTTCACCACTTAAATACCAATCACAATTGTCTATAATATCAATAGAAGTGCAATCAAAGATTTAACTGTAACTAGTGAAGACACTATAATTCAGAATTGAGGAAGAAGAGGTTTTCCCTGTTACATTCTGGAACTAATGTAAAAAAAATTCTATGAAACTGTACATTCTGAGACTGTATCAGCCTTTGGCTACTCTGTAATCGGTTTTCATTATAGTCTGAAATTAAACAGTGATAATGCTGACCCAATTTTTGACTAACTGCCCAAGAGCTGGGGACAGTTAAAAGCAACATAAAATCTTAGAGGTGATGTTATTTTTTTAATGCAAGTGAATTTCACCTTCTTTTGCCTCAAGGGAGAGAAATGCTCAGGGAATTTTGTTGTCATCAAGAACAGCTGAAAGACATCAGGATCAATTTGAATTTCTAACACGATACACAGTAATGAAATATGAATGCATGTAATTCAATACAAGAATTTGTGTGTGCATGAATAATAGATGGTGCCTGGGCTTCCTATTTCCAGCTATTACTACCCCTTTGGCTGATTTCTCAAAAATATGCACAGTAAACTGAGTTGGTATTAGTACTCTAGTGTATTAAGAGTCTATAAATTCTGAACGCCTCATCTGTAATGCAGTATACGTATGCATTCACAAATAAATCCTTTTATTTGTATATTTAAAGATTAAGAAGCTAAAGCACTATCTAGTAAAGATTATACATGTAGAATTCATGTTTTTCAATTTCATAAGGGAAAAACTAGACATCCAGTGAATTACCGAAGTCTTAAGAACTACCAGGTAAGTGTAATTCTATTAAGTTTTTTACTGTGTGAGAAGTATATGCTCAGTTGCACTGTTTAATTCATCTATAATAATGTTAAAACACTTTTTTTGTTCCTAAATGTGGTACCTTCTTGTAAGCCAATATCTTTTATTCACATAGGCAATAACAAGTAAACAACTCTGCCTAGCACTGACTGTTTACTTCAAACAGCCAAACTTTCCATGGGCATAACTAAATGTATCAATTAGTGCAAAACACACATTTCTCTGAAAACTTTTTTGCAGTAAAACTTGACTATCTTAAAAGGCATTTACACCAATAATAATAACTGAAATCTATTAAATTTCTACTATATCTATAATATATAAACATGGGATTGTTAATCTAGTAAAAGCGAGGCAAAAAACTATTATTTAATATCAGTTTTGCAGATAAGAAAATAAATTTTCAGAAAAATTAAGTAATTTACACAAGAGATTTTAGGTTTATTATATAGTTAATGGGTACCAGAAGCAAGATTTAAACATATTTCGAAGAGTCCAAAGACTGATTATTTTGTTTGTTTGCTTAATTGGCCTTTTTTGAGTGTTTTGTGAAGAGTATCAATTTTAGTGGAAACAGATATTACATCTTACCCCACAAAATAGATGACAGATTTTGTAACTGTTGCATTAAAATTAAACAGTTGCTTTATTATAAGATTTCTCAGAATGCCCAGTACTTTAATAAGCAATGCAAATTTCTAAGAGAGAAATAGATGAATTGCCATTTTCTAAACTAATGTGAAAAAGGTCTCTTTTTTCCAAGGGGAACTTTGAAATTTGTAATGAACTATAAATTTGTAAGCCATTCTGCTCTGCTCCAGTGGTATTGCATATTTATCAGTTAGATCAGTTGATAGTTTCCATGAGTACTAAAAAGAAATACTGACTGGTTTGATCAAGCAATTACAATAATTGCAAATCCAAATACATTTGGGCCTTTTGAAAATGTTTCATTGGTTCCCCAGACTCTACACCCCAAATTTCGGCATTATGGAGGCCATGAATGCTCCACTTGCAAGTCCTATCTTCTTCTAGTCTTTAGGATGAAGTCTCACCGCTCTCTGGAGAGATCCTCGCCAAATAGTCTGTGCCAATATAGACCTGGCCAGACCTGTGATGCCAACCCATCAGACTCTGCCCTGGTTAACTGAATGCTCACTTTGAACTCTTTGGACTGAATGTTTGCCTTGATAATATGTGGTTAATAGATCCATGAAAAAATAAATTCTCAGTCTCACTAATAATCAAAAATTGCCAAATAATGTAATTATGAGAAAATTCCATGTTTAATTGAACAGAATTTGTTAAAAATATAATATTAAGCATTAATTAATGTGTGGCTGAAAGGATATACTCCTACCCTACTAGTGGGGATGCAAATGTATGCAATTTTTAATACGGCATTTTGGCAATTTAAATCTAAACTTATGAAAGGATTCAAAACTTTAGAGAGTGATTTTTTTTTTAAACTGGGAATAAACAGGTTTTGAAATTTGCAGGCAAATATTTACGTTTAAGATGTTTCTTAAATGTTGTAATGGTAGTGAAAATATAAAATGAATAAATTAATTATATACTCCATGCAAAATAAAGTAAAATATAGTTATTAAATAACTACAAAAATGTTAATGGCATGAAAAATATTTATGAAATAATGTCATATTATATATTAAAAAAAGACATTTATATGCAGATTTTCTCAATTTGTGTCAATATGCAATTAAATGTTCTAAGATATTTCCACAAACTGCTTATGGGTGGAAGAAAACTAATAGGGCTTTTTAAAAAATTATAAAAAAATTGTTTTAAACTCTAAAAAAATTACTGTAAAAAAATCAAGCATACAAAATATTTTCTTTTGCATTATCATTAATCACATTTTCATGTAGTAAAAACTTAAATCATTATAATTTGTTTTTTTTTTTCATTCAGGAGCTTCTTTGGGCTTCAAATTCTCAAATATTACTAAACTTTTCATTTATGTATATATATGTTTACATATGATTAGTTTTAAGAAAGGATTTTTACAAATACAGATTCTTGAAAACCAGGAATTATGCAGCTAACTTTTGATTGTCTCACCCTTTTAAATTAAATATTTTTATATTCTAATCTTCAGTCTTTCTATATGTACCAATTCCAATATATATGCAGATCTACCTGGGAACAATCATTTCAGGAAATCATGTTAAATATCCTGCAGTGGTTCTCCACAGTCAGACAAACTACTTTCAGTCTTAACAAAATCAAATTAAGTCCCAACAGTTTGAATAGCTTTCAAGAGAACCTGATGACTGTGCTGGGTGCCCTTTATTGCTTATTGCCAGTTCTACACTGATTGTCACTTGTAAGTTGCTTGAAATGTTCTTTAGTCTTGTTGGTAAGGACTTCTGTTACTCTAGTGGATTGTCCTCTTCCAGGAATGGGAGCCACGCTTTCAACTTTTCAGGATTGTCTCACTTCTATCCCAACTTCTACATCACAATATTTGCTCAGAATGGAACACAGAAATTGCTCAAATGATGAGGACCAGTTCACTCAGCAGTTAAATCTAATTCTCAAGTATTCTTTGAGCCAGATGGAGTTCCACTAGCTTTTACACTATTTCACATTAAAGTACAGTAAATTCTATGAGTCTCTGCTATTGACAGCTTCTATTCTTGCAAGACTATTTCAACTAGACTTTTAAACTAACTATGTACTGCAGGCACTATAGAAGCAAGGCTACTACTGCAATGACATTCAGAACCATGATTCCATTTCCTGGCTCACCAGTTAGGCCAAGAATCACAGTCTTATTACATTTCAAGGAATTCATGATTATTTAAAACAACAACAACATCTTGCTTTAAAATACTCAAACAGCCTGAGCCCTGCAGGATTCCAGGAATTTAGGAGATACTTTATGACTGCTCATTTACATCTATGCCACAATAAAATCAATGTTTGGAAGGAAGTGGATGATAGGGGTTTGGCAGGGGCAGAGCAGAATATATTAAAATTCAAGTAGTCTGCCTGCAAGAATATGATATTTCATGCCAAACACAGGGGGAAAAAGAACTCTAATGAATCATCTACTTTTCAAAAGAAAACTAGAAAAATTAATTTTGGAGCTTATAAACTTCCTTTTAGCCATCTAACATAAACTAAATACTGTAAATTACATTATCTCATATTAATTTATTTCATTTACATCTCCCCCAAACCCTGTAAGGTAGATATTATTACTCTGGGCTTTTAAGGTACAGAAATGCTCCGTGGTCAAGTGATTGGTCAAGATCACACAGATTTCAGTAGTTTGAATGAGATTATAATACAAATAATCACCCCAAACCCATGTTATTTCTGCTATATCACACTGTCACTGAACCATAGATATTAGGGAAGATATTCTGAGTAGACATCAAATAAATTTTAGGTAGTTGTTATAAGCATTACTGCTGAAATTTCATGAATTCTTTGGCATAATGTTAATGTATTCCTGTTTATAAAAGAAATTCACTAAAATTTTATAAACTACAGAAAAGTATAAAAGTAGAATATAAAAAGTAAAATTAAAAAAATACTATACACAAAATAAAATTTATAACTGACTGATAAACCATTTTTTGAGAGGCAACCAGAGTTACTAATAGGAACATGTCTGCATGAGATTAATTGTTCATCACCATATTACATTTTTAATAAATATTGGGGTATAAAAAAATTAGAGCTGGCCCAGTCTCTATCAGATGGCAAATATATAGTCATTTACAACTATTTATGTGACTATTATTCAAGTATAGTTGAATCAGATGCTTTTAACACACTAACACTAGAGCTACTGTTTTATCCTCATGGGAAAAGGTTAAATGATGCTCACACACACACACACACACACACACACACACATACACACATATATATGTATATTCTCATTTGAAATTATACTTGATGTCACCAAAGAATGACAAAATAATGATTATTCTGGTAAAAAAAAAAAAAAAGAAACACAGTTATTGTGAGCTCTCATCACAGTCTAATCTTGAACAGAGGATATGAGAATTCCTGTGGATGTGTAGACTTCAGAGATAGGGCTCCATGGAAGGGATTGAGGGACATCAAGAAGACAGAGTGAAACAAAAGAATAGATTTAAGCTTTGAAGTTAAATTACAGCTTTTGTCCCTTCCATATTTTTCTGCTATTTTGAGATCAACCAGAATTTTAGTAAAGAAATTGGATACTTGTCCTGGAAGAGTCACTAATATTAGAACAATAACTACTATTCAGTCTCCTTACTGGGTCTCTCGTGGGGACAAAGATGAGGGTCATCAATTGGCCCTCCCTGTCACTACCCCATGACTAGATGAAGTCATCACTGCTTAGATGCAACAACAGACTTAAATGCCGTTAACATATAGCGACTGTAAAAGTAACTTCTCGCTTTCAGGCACACATAGGTACAGGGATAGCAACAAAAATGAGATGATATAAATTCAAAGTCTATTATTATTACCCAATATTGTATTTAAAATATTTTCTTATGTCATCAAAATTCCTTGAAATCATTACTTTAAGACAATACAATTTAGTTGTATGGAGTTTCAGTGGTGGTAATTTTTTAAGTCATTCCGTTGAAGATGTCACCAGTATTTTGGATTTATTTTTTAAATGTATTGAACATGTTTTATGCAGAACTCTGTGCTTATCCTTAGGATAAATTTCCAGCAGTTATTTAGTGAGAAAAAATATTTAACATTTAAAATACTCGATATACATTGTCAATTTATCCTCTAAAGAGATAGTTCTTTTTATTCCTCCTAACAGCAGAAGAGCTACCTTTTTACTGGACTCTTGCTGACACAGAATATTATCTTTAAAAATGTATCCAGTGTCTTAAATTTGAATTATATTGATTATGGGACAGTATAGCTTTATGCTTATTTGCATTTTATAATTTTTCAATATGAATGATAACAAAATTATTTACTTTCATTTTTATTATGCTGCATTATGGAATTGTCACAATCATCCCAAATTTTTAAAAAATCACTGTTAATATGTAACAAAGAATAATGCAAAATGTAAGCACTTTAGATACAGAAACACCAGGGGTTCAAATTCCAGTGCCAAATCTTATATGACGGCAGTTGTAACATCATTGGGCCTCCTATTTCTCATCTTTAAAATGGTGATAGTATTTTAAATTATTTGTGATTTCTATGAATCTAACCTAATATATACATATATTTAACATGATATATATCATATATGTATATATATTAAAGCTCTAATCAAACATGAATTTCTGTCTATGACAGCATACAGAGATAACATTAAATATAGTTTGTCAAATTAAACAATTCTCTGAGAATTTTATATTGCTTTATATCTTCAGATGAATTCTAATTACATCGTTTCATGTACCGGTTCTTCAGTTTTCAACATCTTTAAATAAATAGTTAATGCTGGCTTTATCTGTAATATATCCCAGTGTTCTTGAATGAATGTGGGTGGAAAAAAGAAAAATGATGTGGATGTTTTACGGGAAGTTAAATATATTACCATAAATTTGGCGACTTACAACAACAGGTAGATATTCCTTAACAGGTCTGGAGGTTAGGTGTTTAAAGTCAAGTTGTTGGCAGGTATATGCTTCCTCCAGAGTTTCTTAGAGTATCTTCCTATGCCTCTTTGAGCTTCTGGTGTCTCCTGATGTTCCCTGGCTTGAGGCAACGTAGCTGCAAGTTTTGCTCCATGTTATGTGGCTTTCTCCTCTCTCTGTCTTCCATAACGGTCCTGGTTATTAAATTTAGAGACTTCTCTAATGTTGGACATGACTGAGGGACTGAACTGAACTGAACTGAACTAATCCAGGATAATCTTCTCTCAGTTCTGTTCAGTCGCTCAGTTGTGTCCGACTCTTTGCGACTCCATGAGTCGCAGCATGCCAGGCCTCCCTGTTCATCACCATCTCCCGGAGTTCACTCAGACTCATGCCCATTGAGTCCATGATGCCATCCAGCCATCTCATCCTCGGTCGTCCCCTTCTTCTCCTTCCCCCAATCCCTCCCAGCATCAGGACAAAAGGAGGCAGAAATGGAACACTCTTCTCTTAGCACCTCATTTCATTTTATTGATGTCTGGTAGGGGATGGAGTTTCAGCTTTAGTCGGCTCTGATGACACAAGGATGAGGAGGGTCTGGGTTTAAGGAGTGCAGGCTAACCTCACTAACCTCCTTCATACTTGATGCTACTGGATGGTGAAAGAGGTTTACCCTTCTGCTGATCCTCACTAACACCACCTAGGCAAAGAATTTGGGTCAGAAGACTAGGACTACTGCTACCTGTTTCCATCTCTTGTTAAAAGTTAGCTCTCCACTGTCCCTACCAACACCAGTGGAGGAACACTTGAGAACCATGGCTTGCTTCCACCAGGCGGTGAGTAGAAAACAGCTTCTCACTTAGGCTTACTGAAATTGCAAGGATAAGGAGGTCAGTGTTTCCACTCTAGTTTGATTAAAGTAGGACACGTGTTGTCTGAAAGGTTTTCTATACTGTTAGGCTGCCCCTACCATGGCCTACCGGGTGGGGAAGTACACTTTCCAGGATGTTTCTGTTTGCTTGTCTTTGTGTTCTCTATATCAGTTTTCAGTTCCGGGTTGGAGGCTTTTCTGTAGCTCCCTGCCTGGGAGGCAATGAAAGATAATCAGGTAACTTACAACAGTGTATTTCCACAAGCTGCAAGGTTTTCTGATAGGTCATCACATTTCTTTCCACACGTATTAGTTTTCCAAGACTGTCACAATATATTACCATAAATTTGGCGACTTACAACAAGTAGATATTCCTTAACAGGTCTGGAGGTTAGGTGTTTAAAGTCAAGTTGTTGGCAGGTATATGCTTCCTCCAGAGTTTCTTAGAGTATCTTCCTACACCTCTTCGAGCTTCTGGTGTCTCCTGATGTTCCCTGGCTTGAGGCAACGTAGCTACAACTTTTGCTCCATGTTATGTGGCTTTCTCCTCTCTCTGTCTTCCATAACGGTCCTGGTTATTAAATTCAGAGATTACTCTAATATTGGACACGACTGAGTGACTGAACTGAACTGAACTGAACTAATCCAGGATAATCTTCTCTCAGTTCTGTTCAGTCGCTCAGTCATGTCCGACTCTTTGCGACCCCATGAATCACAGCATGCTAGGCCTCCCTGTCCATCACCAACTCCCAGAGTTCACTCAGACTCACGTCCATCAAGTCAGTGATGCCATCCAGCCATCTCATCTTCTGTCGTCCCCTTCTCCTCCTGCCCCCAATCCCTCCCAGCATCAGAGTCTTTTCCAATGAGTCAAGTCTTCGCATGAGGTGGCCAAAGTACTGGAGTTTCAGCTTTAGCATCAGTCCTTCCAAAGAAACCCCAGGGTTGATCTCCATCATAAAGGACTGGTTGGATCTCCTTGCAGTCCAAGGGCTCTCAAGAGTCTTCTCCAACACCACAGTTCAAAAGCATCAATTCTTCGGCACTCAGCCTTCTTCACAGTCCAACTCCGCATCCATACATGACCACTGGATAAACCATAGCCTTGACTAGACGGATATTAGTCAGGAAAGTAATATCTCTGCTTTTGAATATGCTATCTAGGTTGGTCATAACTTTTCTTCCAAGGAGTAAGCGTCTTTTAATTTCATGGCTGCAGTCTGCCTGCTCTAGAAGTTGGAAATTAACATATTTTGAAGGGATATGATTCAACCAACTACAACTTTTGTAGCTTTCTTATATTAATATTTGTTGTGTTATGTCAAATATGTTTTATTTGCAAAAGGAAGAGCCTGAGAGAAGTGGAGCTACTGTAAAACATTTTATTTTTAATACTTAGTTTTTTGCTTGTGTGTTCTATTGAAAACTGCTATATTGTAACAGACTTTTACATTGTTTTTTGAGTGATAGGAATAGACACAATTCTGAACAAGAAAATAATCCCTTATTGAAAAATAAATAAATAAATGCCTTGAAGGCCTTTATCTTGGTTTATGAATTGTGCCCTCTCCTTTTTCTACTTAACACTTATATCAGTTTTCTTTTGCCACCAGAGCGCTTCATAACAAACCCACCCCAAAATTCTGTTGCTTACATGATAATTTACAATTATATTAATAGGATTAGAATTTTACTCTTAGATCAACTAGGTGATTTTTCTGATCTCAGCTGATCTAATATGGGTTCAGCTGGTGTCACTGAAATGACTCACTGTTTGCCATTTGTTCCTCATCATGTGGAAAACTATGGGGGACATGGTCTCATTGGTAATGGCAGAGGGTTGGAGTGAGCAGAAATGTGCAAATGCTTTTATAAACCTTTGCATCATGTTGGCAGAAAAGGTTATATGGCAGGGTCCACAGTGAGAGTGGAAGGACAAGCCTGCATTAAAACTGGGGTCATACATGTAGTCAGTCTACCATGATGCTACTATTGTTCTGGAGTGCCAAATAGCATGTGTATGGTGATATCATCTTCAAAACGAGAAAGAGTTTCATAGATTCCACTGATAAATCTCAAACACAACATTCATGTCAAGGTACATGGCGATATACCTATATACATATATATATATACGTGTGTGTGTGTATACATGCATACATACATATATTGCTCTCCCAGCATTTTCTTTTCTTTTAAAACTTAACATGTATAATATTATATATGAAACGAGTCGCCAGTCCACGTTCGAAGCATGATACTGGATGCTTGGGGCTGGTGCACTGAGATGACCCAGAGGGATGGTAAGGGGGAGGAAGAGGGAAGGGGGTTCAGGATGGGGAACATGTGTATACCTGTGGTGGATTTATGTTGATATATGGCAAAACCAATACAATATTATAAAGTAATTAACCTCCAATTAAAATAAATAATTTTATATTAAAAAAAAAACTTAAGTAGGACTTTCATCTACTTGTACCTGATCAATAAGTGGGAAAATAATTTTATTGTTTAAGGATTTTGATATATTGTTGGAGTGAGAGAGGATCAAGACATAACTTGCCCTTTTCTGCTGAGAATCTCACTTAGTGTTGTTGTATCCCTAAAGAGAGATTCATGTTCTAATAACAACTCCTCCCTTCTGTACACAATCAAAACTTGTATTCCCTCAAGACAAGTGTCTATGCACATTTATCCTTCAAAGTTTCCAAATTTAATTCACATGGTGGAATTAAACTGATATAATATGTTAATCCAATAGCAAACAACCTGTAGTTTTTTTGTCAGGGTAGAATTTTAACAGAGATATTCTGAAGTGAGAGGACTTTAATGGTTGATAAATCTTCCCAGACGTGGAGGCTTCCTTGTTTATTGACATAAGTTATCAAGCTGAAAGGAGGTCACCTCTTCATTCCCTTAGTTTGGTTTTCAAAATTGGACACCTTAAAGCATTCCAAAGAGCTACCAATGAAACTAAACAGTTCATTGATCTTAGATACTCCCTTCAGTCACAGAAGAGACTTAAAGCATGGTTAATTTAGTCAGTGCAGATGAGGTGCCTTAGATTTTTGTTGTTGTGGCCTCATTTTGGATTTGTGGGAAGGAGAGGGAGTATAAATTTGTATATGGGACATTTTCTACAATATATATTTTAGCCAGTTTGCTTTGGATAAAATAAGCATTGTACTGAACATGTTTACTCACTGTGAGTTATTTCTTTTTTCTTAGTGACAGAATATTTAGAATAAAATCTGAAACATATTTTTATCAGTCAGGTGAACTAGAATTAATATTGCTACAATCTCTATTATTATAACTTGCTTCTGAAGCGATGAAAAGCAATTGAGTCAATAATTCAATTTCCAATTCTTTGAATAGATATGAGTATATGATACTTACTAGCCATTATATAATGGGTAGAAAGAACATTAAAAAAAACCCAAATCTCCCACTCTGTATAAGATTCATGGAGAAAGAAACCAATGAGGCCACAATCCTGCCCCAGTAGGTGGGAACTGTGGCATAGGCAGTATCATAAATATACCAAGTCTAGATCAAGTGATGGAAACTTAACATGCATGGTTGCTGAAGGGCTACTTTGAAACCCAACTAGACCTTCATGAATCCTTCTGCAGAAAAAAAAGCAGCTGTACAAAAAACACCAAGAACAAGGAGAATCTTGTTATGACTCTAAAGAGATCACACCGATCACATTTATCATCAACCATCTTTGCTTGTGGCTCAGCTGGTAAAGAATCCACCTGCACTACGGGAGACCTGGGTTCAATCCCTGGGTTGGGAAGATCCCTTGGAGAAAAGAAAAGCCACCCACTCCAGTATTCTGGCATGGAGAATTCCTTGAGCTGTATAGACCATGGAGTTGCAAAGAGTCTGACACAACTGAGTGACTTTCACTTTCATATCCCTTTGGAAGATTAGGACTTGAGTTGTAAGTACATATTGCCTTGGTACTAGCCCTGGGAAATTAGATGGGAGATAACAATCCCTCCCTCCCTTTTCTTATATGAACACTACACCCATTATTTAGGTCTATTTGTATTTACAACTGCCTGTATTGTGTTCTCACTTTCAGACACAGTCTGAAAGTTATACCCTTGTGCCATCAGTATTCAATCAACTTAGGAACCATTTAAACTATTCCTTATAGATGCCTTTCCAATCATTACAAAAAGCTTACCATTCTCTCTTTTTCTTACTTTTTTATATAAATGGGTACAGTTTTGTATTATAAAATGTTTTACAGGCTAATAATTTGTTTTTGTTTAAAAGCTTTAAAGCAGCAGCCCATTTTGCATATGAATATAAGGAGACACAATCCAAATAAAAATGTCAACTTTTAAGGCATTCTTAGTATTGTGACAATTGTGTTTGGAAATGTGAATATATATTTGTATATATATTTTATATAAACTTTGAATAAATTTTAAAAAGTATAGTAAGATTACCTAAATGTTATTATTACAGTGTGTCCAGGAAGAGGCTGACCTAATTGAAGAAAAATATGCATGTCTGAAAGCAGTTTCTGCAATGAATTTGGTTCTTGCCTTGCTTGGTATACTTGTTAAGTATATGAATTCACCTTGCATTGTTTTTTGAAAGGAAATTTATGTGCTTTTTATTTGCTGCATAGGATTATATTCTGGAATTCATAAGACTTAAAAAATTGATTTGAATATCTTGGTAAGCCTGGGAGAGCTATGTTCAAAGCATCATTATTATGAAAGTACTTAAATAAAGAGTTACCATGGTATTTTAAATCAATATTCACTTTTTCTACCAGCTGCTTGCTGGGTCATATCAAGCAAGTTTTATCATTCACAGCTGGAACTGCTCCAGCTGTGCACTCTGCAGTAGAGTTGTTCTTTGCTTCAAACCATTCAGGAAGTTACCTCTACTTCCACAATGTTTAAATGACTCTTCTGGCAATTATTCAGGCAGATTTTTTTAGGAGAAAATGCCCTGTTTTTTTAAAATCGAAGTGCTAACCCCTACTGTTTTAACCAATATTACTTTTTTCATTTAATGCTATGAGGGGAGATTATTGTAAACAGAAGCTGTTTTCATCTCTATAAAATAATTTATAAACTCCTGACTTATTTCTCTGGAAGCACTGTAAAGCAACAGCACATCTGGCATGTGAAGATGATGAAGAATTATTTAAAGAAAAGTTCTTGCCTCCAGACCTTAAAGGATAAGACTAACACAGCTATGGAATTAAAACATGAATCTATTTTTGATATTTAAATATTAATATTTTTGTTAAAACTAAAGAATGGATGAAAAATATACACAGCTAATCAGAAATTCATACAAATTCTATTTTAATGCTTAACAAACTGAATGCTATCATGTACTGTAAAAGTGAATGTTTTTTCAAGTTTCATAGAAAATTAGTTTTTTTTTCCTCAATGTATTAATCCTATAACCTCAAACTCCCACTTTAAAAAATTACAGATTAAAATTGTTCATTTCAAATGTCAGCTATTTTATTACAATGTCATTTTTATTTATTGATGAAGTATTGCAATGTGTGACAAAATTTATGGCCTTTAATTACAATGTGCTGCTTGAGACAAAATTTTGCCAGTGTCTATTGTCAGGAATAGACCAGACCACCTTACCTGCCTCCTGCAAAATGTGTATGCAGGTCAAAAAGCAACAGCTAGAACCAGACATGGAGCAATGGACTGGTTCCATATTGGGAAAGGAGTACATCAAGGCTGTATATTGTCACCCTGCTTATTTAACTTCTATGCAGGGTACATCATGTGAGATGTCAGGCTGGATAAAGCACAAGCTGGAATCATGATTTGCAGGAGAAATATCAATAACCTCAGATATACAGATGACACCACCCTAATAGCAGAAAATGAACTAAAGAACCTCTTGATGAGAGTGAAAGAGGAAAGTGGGGAAGTTGTCTTAAAACTCTACATCCAAAAATCCAAGATCATGGCATCTAGGCCCATCACTTCAAGTCAAATAGATGGGGAAACAATGAAAAAAAAAAAAAGATGAAACTTTCTCAACTGCTTCAGGATATATCTGTAACATTGAATCCAGAAGGTGATAGAAGACCAGTTGGTAAATCCACCTTACCTGTGGGCCTGGTCTTTATAGAAAGCCTCCTTGTACACCTATGCCTAGTCGCAGTTGGGAACCTTTTAGGTCATTTGGTAAATGAGTCAGACACACATGTCTCAAATGTGGAACATATTCGCAATACAATACAGAGAGGTCCAGCTATCATTCTGCTTCTTCACTGTGCAGCAAGACCTTCACAGAGGAAGTTATGACCTATAGACTTTGTTAAATTGGCAAGATTTTACTGTTGTGTGGGAAATTACCCACTCTGATATGCACGAATTTTGCCAAAGTACCTCAGGTGGCTCTCACCCTTAAAATGTTGACTTAGATTTGCCATAGGATCCTACAATTCAACTCCTGTGTATATGCACAAGAGAAATAAGACTACAGGTGTACACAAAGATGTGTGGACTAATGTTCATAGTAATATTATTCACAACAGGTCAAATGGGAGACAAACCCAAACACTCACTATTGTGAATGGAATAAAATATCCATATAATAGAGCATTAGAAATTAAAACAATTGTATTAATATACATTGTACAGTATAGTTGAACCTTGAATATATTATGGTAAATGAAAGAAACTAGACACAAAAGACCAATGCATGATTCCATGATATGACATTATCCCTAAAGGCCAAACTATAGAGATACAAAGTAGATTAGTGATTGTCTGAGGTAGGAACAGGGAGTGATTAAAATGTTCTAAAATTTTGATTTCAGTAATGGTTACATAATCTGAAAATTAACTAAAATTTATTGAATTATACACCTAAAAGGAGTGATTTTTGTTGTATATAAATTATACTTCAACTAATGAGTTTTTAAAAATCTATCAAACAAGATTATTTCAGAAAATTCTTAACTGAGGAATAAAAGCAATCTTCATTCTATAATCATAAAGAGCACCTGGCTAGGAAGTCCCAACTCCCTAGTTCAGTTGCATTCATTGATGTCAAGTCAAGATTGGTTAAATAATATTCCCAGAAACCATTCTATATATTTAAACCAGATGGAATTTAAATCAATAAATTTTTATACAAGTGAAAGTAGAGCTGATAAGTCAGAGGGGAGAATGAGGCAACCAAGAGATCAGCAGAAAGCCAATTTTAATTCTCTTCTTTAATTTTCTGACAAATGGAAGGTGTGGCTTACTGGAATCTGGAGTCTTGGGGGACCTACAGTCATTGCTGGAGAAGTCACATAAGGCCGAGATAGAAACAGAATTTTCCTGGAGTCTCTTTTCCTACCATCCTCCTATCTTTCTCCAGTATCTCCTACTGGCTTGACTTGAATGATAAGCTATTACATAGAATTTGTCACCTTCTTTGCTACACACAACAGAGCAAAGAAAAGGTAGGAATGAATCTGAGGCAAAGATGCTCAGAACTAGAACAATGGTATTTAAGTTATTTTGCCATTTATGTCCAACTTAACTTTTTGCCCATACCACTTTTCATAACACTAAGTGCTATCTGGGCTTTAGACACTTCTATGGCACTGTTTCTAGCCCGTCTTAGATCTTGCATCAAACATCCAGGCTTCACTTACTGTACTTAAACTCAGTGACTACTTTTACCTATAAAACCACTGCAGAAAGCATATGCTGTATGGTTCAATTTAAAAACAAAAATCACTTTCTTAGTTTTTAACTAATCTTGTGTTTTATTGTCCCAATTTGATTAGAACTATCATGAAGACAGGTTTATGCCATAGACATTACTTCCAGCTGTCGTTGTTCAGTGGTTCAGTGTTATCCAACTCTTTGTGACCCCATGGACTGCAGCACACTAGGCTTTCCTGTCCTTCACAATCTCCCGGAGCTTGCTCAAACTCATGCCCATTCAGTCGGGGATGCCGTCCAACCATCTCATCCTCTGTTGTCCCTTTCTCCTCCTGCTTTCAGTCTTTCCTAGCATCGGGGTTTTTCTAATGAGTCATCTCTTCACATCAGGTAGCCAAAGTAATGGAGCTTCAGCTTATACTAGATTGTACACATGGCTTATCCAGTACCATGTCCCCTTCTTAACAAGGTTTCTAAAAGACAAGATGTAGGCCTTAGTAGTTAGGATACTTCATTTTCTTTCAGTAGCTGTTTATAGCTCTGCCTTTTATCAATTAGCTCTAATGTTTCCAGAATCCATTACATTTCTTCTACAAAGCAAAACAAGTACACAGAAAGTATTCTGGGCTGCCAGATTCAAAATCTGACGGTGTCACTTAGATGCCTGGATCATCTACTCACTGTTTGCCTGTGTCCTTTTTGCAATAAGAGCTATTTATTAGTCAAGATGATCCAGTACTTGCTTCCTTCTAGGTCTATTCTTTTCCTTTGATAGGACAGCTAGTACTTGGAGCAGCAGCCATTAGTTAAATAATGCAAAACTTTAGGCTGACGATAGAACTGTTAGCCAAGTTTCAATCTTTGTGTTTACTGATTATTTCTAAATATTTTAAAAGGCTAATAAATTCTGGCTTAGAAGAAGTTTTTCCAGCGTTATATATACAACTTTCTTGCCTTACACTGTTAGTAATGTAAAAATAAGTATTGTATTGGAAAACACCATGAAGAGGAGCAGCTGTGAGACGAAATCAAGCATTTATATGTAGCCAAGCAATGAAAGGGAAAAAACACTCAAACCAATTAGTCCAGTTGGCTAATGGTCTTTTTAATGAGAGATATGGACAGCAGCACTGTTAGCTTGGGGGGCATAATCTTGTGTAGCTTGATCTAAACTTCCTCAATTATCCTGAGTTCTCACATGCTACAGTTTATTCTAGATGACTGTGGCCTGATTATAAAACTCTGGTTTTACATCCAATTTATCAGTAATAGCTTGTTGGAATTATGTCTGATAGTTAACACTATATCTAAACATGCAATATTCACTACAAGGTGGGCTAAAGCCACTTTAAGGTGTGTATCTATATCTTTCATGGTGATCTGTGTAAGTGACTCACTGTATAAGAATTGAAATGGCATAGATGACATAAAGGAAGAATTTATTAGTTGAATTATTGGAATAAATATCATTTGGGTTTTAAAAATACTCAGTCTCATTATATATGAGACTCAGATATATATATATATATATGATGTGAATAGAGTTATCTGCAATCACAGATAGAACTGGGTCAAAATGAAATTCTATACCTCTGAGAACTTTCAAATTTACTATTTGAGTTTCAATATTGAATCGTCTCAAAATTAATCAGAATATATTCAAATATAATTATGTAGCAGTCTTTTATCCAGAAAGTTCAAATGCAAATTTATTGCCTCTATGTGGAGTATAGAGATTGGTTAGGTAGGAGGATTGTAATTTAACTGAGGGTCCTATATTCTTACTCATTTATTCAAATTAATGTAATTATCTAGCTAATTAGCTAAAAACCATGACTTGTTCTATTATTCATTAAATGTGAAAATTCTTCCCGGAAAAAAATAACTCAGTGAAAAACTGATCTAAAGACTGACATAAAGCTTAAAATATATACCAATGAAACAGTAGTAATTTAGAAATAATTTTGGTTAAGTGAAGTGAAGAAAATGGAAATAGGTGGATTCTACCATTGATTAGTTATTTAAAAGATCACTTTGATTAGAGGAAGTAGAAAAAAGCATGTAGCATTCTATGCTTATCTTTATAGAAATAATAGAATCAATTTGTCCATGTTGAGAGATTATGGTTTATAAATTAAAAGACTATTAGATTATGCCTTTAATTACTATCACTGTATACAAGAGCACTAAGGAAGAAAAATATACAAATCAATTAAATTTTTAAAATTTAATAATATCAGATATCTATCAATCAGTAAGTATTCATTAAACTCTGCATTAGGATTTTAACCAAAAAATGAAGTAAAGGACAGAGCATTGTGTATTTTTATTCTGTACCAAAAAGCGGGTGGATATTAATAGTGTTGTGCATTTTCTTTCAATTTATTAGTGCCAGAAAGTATTATATTAAATCATATTACAAAACTATGGAGATTGTTTATTTCATATGAACACAAAACTATTGTAACTTGCCATCAGCAAAATGATAAACTTTGAAATAAGATCATCAGCTTTTCATGATTTATAAAAAGGTACAAGATAACTACATTTTATAATGTGCAAGAAGATCATTCTTTTCCTTTGTATCCAAATCTTTGCCTAATTTAAAATTTAGTATATGATCTATGGACTTCAGTTCAGTTCAATTCAGTTCAGTCGTTCAGTCGTGTCCAACTCTTTGCGACCCCATGAATCACAGCACGCCAGGCCTCTCTGTCTATCACCAACTCCTGGAGTTCACTCAGATTCACGTCCATCGAGTCAGTGATGCCATCCAGCCATCTCATCCTCTGTCGTCCCCTTCTCCTCCTGCCCCTAATCCCTCCCAGCATCAGAGTCTTTTCCAATAACTCAACTCTTCACATGAGGTGGCCAAACTACTGGAGTTTCAGCTTTAGCATCAGTCCTTCCAAAGAAATCCCAGGGCTGATCTCCTTCATAATGGACTGGTTGGATCTCCTTGCAGTTCAAGAGACTCTCAGGAGTCTTCTCCAACAGCACAGTTGAAAAGCATCAATTCTTCAGCACTCAGCCTTCTTCACAGTCCAACTCTCACATACATACATGACTATTGGAAAAACCATAGCCCTGACTAGACGGACCTTACTCGGCAAAGTAATGTCTCTGCTTTTGAATATGCTATCTAGGTTGGTCATAACTTTTCTTCCAAGGAGTAAGCATCTTTTAATTTCATGACTGCACATCTACAAATATTTTGTAAGGCACATGTTTATACTTTTAAAATAAATTACTTTTGTTTTCTATTAGTAAGGTGAAAATTTGAACAACTGAAAACTCTTTAAATCTCAAGTACAAAACCCACTCTAGTATTCTTGGGATTCCCTTGTGGCACAGCTGGTTAAATATCCACCTGCAATGTGGGAGAACTGGGCTTGATCCCTGGGTTTGGAAGATCCCCTGGAGAAGGGAAAGGCTATCCATACCAATATTTTGGCCTGGAGAATTCCATGGACTGTAGTCCATGGGGTCGCAAAGAATGGGACATGACTAAGTGATTTGCACTCACAAAATGTTTTAATAAAGAAGGATAGAAGAATTTAAATAGTTGGCACAAATTAGTTCTAGAATAAAGTTGGCAATAAATATTAATAATTTAAGAGTATCTTTTAGACACATAAATTATAATGCATCAAATTAGTTTCCTATGTACAACTAAATCAGAAAAGAAACATTTTGTGTATGGAATAAAGGAACATTTGAGAACAAAGTGAAGATGTGAACAGCTTATATATACGTATATATGTATGTGTGCATATATATATGTATATATATATAATCTGTGTATATCTAATTCAGTTGTATAAAATATACTATATATATAATTCAGTTGCATAATATATAGTTTCTTGTAATACATATAAAGCATATATATGTAGCCATTAATGTATATCTATCTATTTGTGCTAGGCACACACACACACACACACAGACACTCACATATATATATATACAGTTACACATTATAGATATGTAGTTGCATTCACAATCACAACCAAGATATAGAATATTGTTTTCATTTCAGAAAATTTTCCTATGGTCCTTTATAGACAACCACCCCCACCCCCATCCTGCCACCCTCAACTTCTGTTCACTGGCAAATGCTGATCTCTTTTCTGTTGCTATAATTTTTGACCTTTCCAGAATTTCATATAACTGAAGTGTTACATAGTACATAACCTTTTGAGTCTGGGTAGTTTTACTTAGCATAATGCTTTGGTGACTCACCTATGTTGTTTCAGGTAACAGTAACCTACTCCTTTTATTGTTGAGTAGTATTTTGTTGTATGGATGGACCACAACTAGTTCATTCTTTAATCAGTAGATGGACATTTCATTTGTTTCCAGTTTTGGGTAATTTTGTTTAAAGTTGCTATGACCAATTGGATAAAAACTTTTGTATATTTTGGTCACCTGATGCAGAGAGTCAACACATTGGAAAAGACCCTGATGCTGGGAAAGATTGAAGATGAAAGGATAAGAAGGTGGCAGAGGATGAGATGTTTAGAGAGCATCACCGACTCAGTGGACATGAATTTGAGCAAAGTCTGGGATATAGTGAAGGATAGGGAAGCCTAGTGTGCTGCAGTCCATGGGGTTGCAGAATCAGACATGACTGAGTGACGGAACAACATCAAGAAACAAATGTCTTCATTTCTCCAAGAGTGGGATTGCTGCATAGTGTGTGAATAATATGCTAGCTCTAAAGAAAATTTTCCAAAGTGTTCTAATAGTTTCATTTTCACCAGACTTATATGAAAGATCCAGTTACCAGACATCCTCACCAACAGTTGAAACTGAATTTATTTTCCTAAACCATTCTAATTGCTGTGTAATTCTATCTCTTTGTAGCTTTAATTTGAATTTCCCAAAGAAAAGTTATGACCAACCTAGATAGCATATTGAAAAGCAGAGACATTACTTTGCCAGCAAAGGTCTGTCTAGTCAACGCTATAGTTTTTCCAGTGGTCATGTATGGATGGAAGAGTTGGACTGTGAAGAAGGCTGAGCGCCGAAGAATTGATGCTTTTGAACTGTGGTGTTGGAGAAGACTCTTGAGAGTCCCTTGGACTGCAAGGAGATCCAACCAGTCCATTCTGAAGGAGATCAGCCCCGGGATTTCTTTGGAGGGAATGATGCTAAAGTTGTAGCTCCAGTACTTTGGCCACCTCATGTGAAGAGCTGACTCATTGGAAAAGACTTTGATGCTGGGTGGGATCGGGGGCAGGAGGGAAAGGGGACAACAAAGGATGAGATGGCTGGATGGTATCACCCACTCAATGGACATGAGTCTGAGTGAACTCCGGGAGTTGGTGATGGACAGGGAGGCCTGGTGTGCTGCGATTCATGGGGTCGCAAAGAGCTGGACATGACTGAGCCACTGAACTGAACTGAACTGAACTAATGACTAAGGATGTTGAGCATCCTTTCATGTTGTTATTTGCTCAATCTCTCTTATTTAGGAAAGTGTTTGTACAAATATCTTCTTTTTTTTTTTTTCAAAAACAATGAGGTTTTTCCTATTCTTATTGAGTTTTTTGAGATGCTCTGGCTAATATTTGATTATCTTATATGTATTTTAAAATATTTTACACGGATATATATGTCTTTATCTCTTTAAATATTTCTTCCAAAAAACAAATATTTTCTTAGTGCACAAAAAGCATGAACCGTAAAAGAAAACTGATTTATTGAACATATATTCACAATACAAAGCTGTCTTTACTCTTTCTAGTAAATCTCAGAAGTAGGTGGTGTAAGCCCTCCAATTTTGTTATTTTCAAAATTGTCTTTTTTAACTTTTTTTTTAAATTGGAGGATAATTGCTTTACAGAATTTTGTTGTTTTCTGTAAAAACTTTTAGCTATTAATTATCAATTGAGGGTCATCATATAAATTTAGAATTAGCCTATTAATTTCTAAAGAAGTAAATTAAAAAAATCAATTTATGTCTGAGATCATGCTGACTCTAAAATCAACTGGGAGCAGAATTGGCATCTTAATAACACTGACCTTTCCAGTCTATGAATGTGATATATGTGAGGAAATTCAAGAGAAGAAAAGTGTTGTATCCCCATCCTTTTGCTCACTACAGTCTTTCCTCCTCCTAATGTTTCAAGGCTCTTTTTAAAAAATCATTTGTTTGGTCTTTAGAGAACTATTTTAAAACTTTTGTGAGGCTAGGTCTGCCCCTGACAAATTTTCTTAGTTTCACTTCTATTAAGAATACTTTCGGAGAAGGCAATGGCACCCCTCTCCAGTACTCTTGCCTGGAGAATCCCACGGATGGAGGAGCCTGGTGGGCTGCAGTCCATGGGGTCGCTAAGAATCAGACATGACTGAGCGACTTCACTTTCATTTTTCACTTTCATGCATTGGAGAAGGAAATGGCAACGCACTGCAGTGTTCTTGCCTGGAGAATCCCAGGGAAGTGGGAGCCTCGTGGGCTTCCATCTATGGGATCGCACAGAGTCGGACACGACTGAAGCAACTTGGCAGCAGCAGCAGCAGCAGCAAGAATACTTTGATTCCCCTTCCTTGCTGGAGAATATTTTTTCAGACCTTAGAATTCTGGGTAACTTTTATGCATTTGAAGTGTACTACTTCCTTTTGACCCTCAAGGCTTCTGAATGAAAATCCAGTAATTAAAAAAAAAGTTTCAGTGTTTGGCCAGCTATTGTTTGTTTCTCACTGCTTTCAAGATTTTTAACTCTTCAGAAGTTGAGTATAAGGTGTCCCTGTATGGGTGCATTTGGAGGTATATTTAAGGTTTTACTCAGGTTTTAAGTCTGTACTATTGTATGCTGCTTTTTTTTTTTTTTTTAACCAATTTTGTTAAGTTTTCATCCATTATTGCAAGTTCTTTTTCAATCCCACATGGTTTCTCCTTTCTTTAAGAAATTCAAATGATATAAAAATTAAATATTTTGTCATAGCCCTACATGCCCCAAAATTCTGTTTATTTATTTTAGTCTATTTTCTGTCTAATCAAGGCTATGGTTTTTCCAGTAGTCATGTATGGCTGTGAGAGTTGGACTATAAAGAAAGTTGAGCAGTGAAGAATTGATGCTTTTGAAGTACTGTGTTGGAGAAGACTCTTGAGAACTCCTTGGACAGCAAGGAGATCCACCAATTAATCCTAAAGGAAATCAGTCCTGAATATTCTTTGGAAGGACTGATGCTGAAGCTGAAACACCAATACTTTGGCCACCTGATGAAAAGAACTGACACAGGAAAAGACCCTCATGCTGGGAAAGATTGAAGGCAGGAGGAGAAGGGGCCAAAAGAGGATGAGATGGTTGGATGGCATCACCGATGCAATGGACCTTAGTTTGAGTTGGCTCCAGGAGTTGGTGATGGACAGGGGAGCCAGGCATGCAGCAGTCCATGGGGTTGCAAAGAGTCAGACATGACTGAGCGACTGAGCTGAATCTGAATTTTCTGTCTGTTGTTCAGACTGAGTATTCTCTACTTTTCAATCGTCTGGTTCATTGCTTCTTTTTCCACCCCTTCCATTCTGCTCTGGGTTCCCTAGTAGTTCAGCTGGTAAAGAATCTGCCTGCAATGCAGGAGACCCCAGTTTGATTCCTGGGTCAGGAAGATCCCCTGGAGAAGGATAGGCAATCCACTCCAGTATTTTGTTGCTTTCTCAGTGGTTAAGGTAGTAAAGAATCTGCCTGCAATTTGGGAGACCTGGGTTATATCCCTGGATTGGGAAGATCCCCTGGAGAAGGGAAAGGCTACAGTATTCTGGCCTGGAGAATTCCGTGGACTATACAAGAGGCTGACAGGACTGAGCAACTTTCACTTTCATTTTTGATTGCTTGCTTGAATTAATTTTTTAAACCTGGTTATTTTATCCTTACTATGAAAATTAATTCTGTTTTTTGTGTCCAATTATCAAAAATCTAATTCTTCAACCATTTTCAAGTCATCTGTTACAGAATGATCCTAGTAATCAAAATTGAACTATAGCACACATCCTTTACTTATTGATTCTTTAATATGCCATAGACATGAGACACAATATTGTACCAATAACTACCTGTGCCCTTACATAGAAAAATATTTCATGATCAGTTTTGTATACATGTATGTGTCTGTGTGTGTGTAATTTTACTTTGGTTCATGGGAAACTAATTGAAGTATTATTTTCCTAATATAATTTCTGTCCCTAGAGCATAATGATAAATTTGAAATCTGACACCTGTGATGTTTTCTTGGATTCCCTTGCTTCATTTGGTTGAACAGTAGCAAGAATTCACAACTCAGTATAACATGAAACTGCAACTAAGACATCATTCTCTCAGACAAATGTTAGATCAATGTCTAATATAGAGGGATCTTTGAAGTTCAACGATATGTATTTCTGCTTTGTTTGCAATCTTTCCATGAGCCCTGAGTCCATGCCATTGACATTTAACATTTCAACTAACTTGTACATCTAATATATCTGACTTTGATTTCAACCAAAATATTGCTTCTGTGTTTACCTTGTTGTCTTGGTCCTTTTGTGGATGAGTCTTCAAACATGCTTCCATCTTTGCCTTGACTAAGTTCTAGGCACTTTTTAATGTGGATCTAGATACTGATCACAAAACCATTTAAGGACCAAATTTCCCCTTTCTACTTTCCCACTTATATATTATTTTGCTATGACTACCTATCGTGTATCACTAATCACCCATTGTTGGAACCATGAATCTTTATCCTCCTGAGTTGAGGTTCTGTTTTTCAATGATAGCAGAGTTGATAGAGTATAAATTCTGACTTTGTGTATATAAAACACTGACTTTGATTTTGCTTTCTGAAATTTTAGGTGTAGACAAATTATGCCTGCATAATTTGCAAATGCAGGCAAAGGTCACTGAGTAGAATACAGTTAATATAATAATGACAGCTAGCTTTTCCCAGTTTTATGATTGGTGATTAATTTTTAAATTATTTTCTGCACACTTACGGAAAGCATTGCATGTGACTCCTTAATTAGTGAACATTAGCATTGTGGACTATTAGGCCAAACAGTTTTCAGACATTCATCATTTTACAGATGAGAACAATAAAGCCCGTAGAGAGCTTTATACATGCATACATACATTTAAGCAAAGCAGTTAATGTTAGATTCAGTCCAAAATGCACACTTCAGAGTCTAAGACTATTATTGTTTTTGTTTTGGATTCATTTGCTTTAAGAAATGGTTATTTTAAGAAATGAAGTTATCGATCTAAACCAGCAGTTGTTAATTAGTATTATAAGATCAATAATAAGAGGCATTTCAAATTTGTATTTCTGTTATAACTGCACAGATGAGGACCACAAACAATTATTACTTCCAGTCACCCAGAGATACCTTTCATTTAGTGAGATCTAAGCTACTTCCTCACACATGGCCTTGTGATAACATTCCCTGTCAGATACAATTTTCCCTAACTTCAACATGTTCCTCTGCCTTTATATAAAATGGTCCTCTTTCCACCAGCTTGTGATTATTCTACTTTGAAAGTGAAAGTTGCTCACTCCTATCCAACTCTTTGCGACCCCATGGACTATACTGTCCATGGAATTCTCCAGGCCAGAATACTGGAGTGGGTGGCCTTTCCCTTCTCCAGGGGATCATCCTGACCCAGGAATCAAAGCAGGGTCTCCTGCATTGCAGGTGGATTCTTTATCAACAGAGCTATCAGGGGAGCCCAGGGAATCCTCCTTTAGTTCACTGTAAAAGTCATTCAGCTCTTATCCTATCATTCATTATCTCCTAGAGACAAGCCCAGTGGAACTGATTTTCATTCATCTTCCTTTCATCTTCCTGGGATTAGACAAGCTCTGGTACTTTACTATTAGCTGTTTTTAATATTAGAGGTGATACATTAATAATGTCATATGTTTTAGATAAAGCAATGATGGTTTTAACAGTTTTTACTTTCCTGAAAATATTAGTTTGGAAAGTTGGGCTTCTGTTTTGGAAGATTTACTTTTGGTTTGAAAGTTGATGCCAAACTTTTTCCGAATTCTTTTTGTTAACCCACCTAATAATAACCCAATTTCATAAATGTAGTCTCCTTTCCCTCATGTGGTATGCAACTGAAGCATTTTTGAGACCACTATCGTGGATATTTTTTTTACAAGAAGTAGTGCTTCTATACAAGGCAAATATAAATATGCTTATTTTAGGAAAAAACTCCAATTTACTCTATATGGTAAGTAGATAATAAATGTGCATTTTAGTTACAATTGTTTGGTTTGGTTCAGTTCAGTAGCTCAGTTGTGTCTGACTCTTTGTAACCCCATGGACTGCATTACAATTGCTACTATGTAGGAAATTTCTAAAGAGACTATTTTATATACTTTTCTAATGATTTGATAGACTCAACCAAAGTTTCTGAAATTCTACAGTGGTGAGTAGAAAATGCAGATCCTCATCTTCAGGTATATGAATATACACTTAAGTGAGATAAAAGCAGTATTTTGAAGTGTCACCTAAACATGAGTTGCAATAAAGATAAGCAATAAGTAAGCAAATGTTAATTCATCCTCTTATTCTTCATATTTGAGTAGGATAACTGATGTCTTACTGCACAATGACTATTTCTTATTATAGGATAAATATTAGGCTGTGGGGGTTAAACTGACAGAAATAGGGAAATATTTTTGAACACTAAGTTTTAAAACAATATATCTTCCTTTTTAGGTATAAATCTGCTGGGAATAAGTATACATTGACATTTCTGGAAAGGCTTAAAGTGATGGATATTGATCAGAAATGTTTTCATAATAAGAGAGAGACCTTCACATCCAAGAAGATGAGGTGGCCACTTTTCCAGATTTCTCTTCCTAAATATTGCTAAAAACTCTTAAATTGTATATAAAACAAACATAAGAATAAACTTGAAGGCAGAGAAAAGGTAAATTAGTTAGGGACCTTGAGATTCAAACAACAACATGACAGTGAATTCCTTTGGTTATCTTATATACTCCAGACTGGGTGCTTGGAAAGACAAAAACTCAGAAATGCAAACAGCCAAAAAACAAACAAAAATCCTCAGTCCTCCAAAAAACCTGATTTCTCTAGCCAGATAACCATAAAAGAATTGTACTAGCAAGGCAAAATGTTTTAGCAATTAAGTATGCTACTGCAGCCAAACTCCATGAAGTTGAGGGAAGGAAACTCTATAGTACAAACGACCTTTCTCAGCAAAAACAAGTGGAGAACCTATTCTTCCACCCTTAAGTGAAAATACTGTCCTTTGCTCATGTTTTTAATTCCATTGCTATAGGCTGAATGCTCATATATGTGTGGCTTTATTTCCAGACTTTCTATTCTATCCCATTGCTCTATGTTTCTGATTCTGTGCCAGCACTGTACTGTTTCAGTTACTATAGCTTTGCATCAGAGGTCGAAACCAGGAGCAAAATATCTCCAGCTTTGTTCTTTCTCAAAATTATTTTGTCTGTATGAGGTCTTTCTGAATTTCATACAGATTTTAGAATTATTTGGTCTAATTCTAGGAAATATATCATTTGCACTTTGATAGGGATTGCACTGAATGTGGATATTGCTTTGGGATGTATGAACATTATAACAATATTAATTCTTCCAATCCATGAACACAAGACATCTTCCCATTTTTGTGTATCTTCTTCAGTTTCATTCCACAGTGTTTTATTGTTTTCAGTGTACAGACCTTTTACCTCCGTGTGTGTGTGTGTGTGTGTGCACGCGCATGCATGTGTGCTTAGTCACTCACTCCTGTTCAACTCTTTGCAACCCTTTGAACCATAGGGCACCGGGCTCCTCTGTCCATGGGATTTTTCAGGCAAGAATACTGGAGTGGGTTGCTGTTTCCTCCTCCAGGGAATCTTCCTGACCCAGAGATCGAACCTGCATCTCCTATGTCTCCTGCATTGCAGGCAGATTTTTTACCCACTGAGCCATCGGGAAAGCTTTACCTCCTTGGTCAAATTTATTCTTAGGTATTTTATTTATCTTTTGAGTCAATTATAAATGGGATTGTTTTCTTAGTTTCTTATTATGATAGTTTATTAATGTATAAAAGGCCACAGATTTATGTTTATTGATTTTGTATACTGCAACTTTATTGAATTCATTCATTCAAAGAGTTTTCAGTGCAGTCTTTAGGGTTTTCAACATATAGTTTTGTGTATTCTGAAAATAAAGATAATTTTACTTTTCCCTTTCCAACTTGGATGCTTTTTTTCCCTTGCCTAGGAGAAATATCAATAACCTCAGATATGCAGATGACACCACCCTTATGGCACAAAGTGAAGAGGAACTAAAAAGCCTCTTGATGAAAGTGAAAGAGGAGAGTGAAAAAGTTGGCTTAAAGCTCAAGATTCAGAAAATGAAGATCATGGCATCCGGTCCCATCACTTCATGGGAAATAAATGGGGAAACAGTGGAAACAGTGTCAGACTTTATTTTTTGGGGCTCCAGAATCACTGCAGATGGTGACTGCATCCATGAAATTAAAAGACGCTTACTCCTTGGAAGAAAAGTTATGACCAACCTAGATAGCATATTGAAAAGCAGAGACATTACTTTGCCAACTAAGGTCCGTCTAGTCAAGGCTATGGTTTTTCCAGTGGTCATGTATGGATGTGAGAGTTGGACTGTGAAAAAAGCTGAGTGCTGAAGAACCGATGCTTTTGAAGTGTGGTATTGGAGAAGACTCTTGAGAGTCCCTTGGACTGCAAGGAGATCCAACCAGTCCATTCTGAAGGAGATCAGCCCTGGGATTTCTTTGGAGGGAATGATGCTAAAGCTGAAACTCCAGTACTTTGGCCACCTCATGTGAAGAGTTGACTCATTGGAAAAGACTTTGATGCTGGGAGGGATTGGGGGCAGGAGGAGAAGAGGATGACAGAGGATGAGATGGCTGGATGGCATCACTGCCTCGATGGACGTGAGTCTGAGTGAACTCCGGGAGTTGGTGATGGACAGGAAGGCCTGGCGTGCTGTGATTCATGGGGTCGCAAAGAGTCAGACACCACTGAGCGACTGAACTGAACTGAACTGAATTGCTATGGCTAAGATTTTTAATATCATGATGAGTAACAGTGGCCAGAGTATCTTTCTCTTGTTCCTAATCTTAGAGGAGAAACTTTCAGTTTTTTGCTGTTAAATATGATATTATTTGTGGGTTTGTCATATATAGCCTTTTTATATTGAAATATGCTCCCTTTATACCTACTATTTTGAGATTTTTCACCATAGATAGATGTTAAATTCTTTTCAAATGCTTCTTGTGAATATATTGAGATTATTATATGATTTTCATCCTTCATTTTTTTTACTGTGATGTATTACATTGACTGATCTGCAGATGTTGTACTAAGTTTGAACTACTCTTGCATCTCTGTAAAAAATCTCACTTGATCATGGTGTAAGAACATCTAATGTTTATTGAATTCAGTTTACTAAATTTGTTGAGGAATTTACATCTATGGTCATCAAGGATCCAGGCCTGAATGTTCTTCTCCTTCTTTTTTTTTTTTTTTTTTTGTGGTGATCTTTTCTGCTTATAGAATTGGCACTTCCTAAAATGTGTTTGGAAGTTTTCCTTCCTCTTCAATTTTTTGGAAAACTTTTAAAAGGTTAGGGGAATTAAATATGGTTTGAATGTTTTGTAGAATTCACCAGTGAGGCCATTTGGCCCCGAACTTTTCTGTTGGGAGTTGTTTGATTACTTTTTCCATCTCATTATTGGTAATTAGTCTATTTAAATTTCCTAGTCCTTCATGATTCATGGCTGAAAAACTGTTCCTAGAGTTTTTTATTTCTTCTAGGTTGTCCAATTTTCTGGAATATAATTGTTTATAGTAGTCTCTTATGATTCTTTGTATTTCTATGGTATCAGCAGTAACTTATTCTTAAACTTACTTGCAAAAATATAAATTTGAAATGGTCATTATATTACCTATCATATCAAATACTCACTTTGCCTAAATAATGCTCTCTTGGAGCCCTTTGTTCCCCAATTTTTATTAGATTTTTCTTTTGGCTTGTAGCATTGTTAATCCTGAGGATTCTCATTAATTTTTTTGATCACATCAAATGTTTTTGCATACCTTTTATTTATTCCTCTTAGTAGTTCACTTTCTCATTTAATGAAATCTATTTTTAAATCACCTTTAAAAATGAGATGGCCTTGGAAAAAGTTAAAGAGGTATATTATGTGAAGACATTTTGTTGTTCTCTCCAATGACTGACTCAATATTTTGAAGGAATATGACTACAATATATTTAATCATGACTGCCAGAAGAAATATCAATAACTTCTGATATGCAGATGACAAAACCCTTATGGCAGAAAGAAAAGAGGGACTAAAGAGCCTCTTGATGAAAGTGAAAGAGAGTAAAAAAGTTGGCTTAAAGCTCAACATTCAAAAAACTAAGGTCATGACATCTGTTCCCATCACTTCACGGCGCATAGAAGGGGAAATGATGAAAACAGTGACAGACTTAATTTTCTTGGGCTCCAAAATCACTGCAGACTGTGACTGAAGCCATGAAATTAAAAGATGCTTGCCTCTTGGGAGAAAAGCTATGATAAACATAGACAGCATATTAGAAAGCGGAGACATTACTGCCAGCAAAGGTCCGTGTAGTCAAAGCTATGGTTTTTCCAGTAATCGTATATGGATGTGAGAGTTAGGCCATAAATAAGACTGAGCACCAAAGAACTGATGCTTTTGAACTGTGGTGCTGGAGAAGACTATTGAGAGTCCCTTGGACTGCAAGGAGATCCAACCAGTCAATCCTAAAGGAAATCAGTCCTGAATATTCATCAGAAGGAATGAGGCTGAAGCTGAAATGCCAATACTTTGGCCACCTGATGGGAAGAACTGACTCATTGGAAAAGACCCTGATGCTGGGAAAGATTGAAGGCAGGAGGAGAAGGGGATGAGAGAAGATGAGATGGTTGGATGGCATCACCAACTCAATGGACATGGATCTGAGTAAGCTCCAGGGGTTGATGATGGACAGGGAGGTCTGGCATGCTGCAGTCCATGGGGTCTTAAAGAGTTGGACATGACTGAGAAACTAAACTGAGATGAATTATAATTATTCTCTAAAATTTTGAGTCTATTCTCTGTCTTTTTCTAATACTTAGAATTGCCATTGAGACATCTAAATTTGACTCATTGTTATTCCTTTTGTATAATGCCTCTTTTTTTCCTGATTTTTTAGGATTTTTTAAAAAATTTCACATGATGTAAGCTTTGGTCTTTATTAATTTACATCTTTCAGCATCCAGTAGACCATCTATTTACTATTTATTTAATAATATCCTCTAGTCTGTGTTTTCTGTTTCATTTTTCAATCAGTATTAACTGCACGTTGACCATCACATGCAATTCATGCCTTTGAGTGTTTAGAGCAGTCTCTTACTTTACTAATAACAATTTATCTACTTATTATTTTAATTTGTCTATCATATTTTAAATTTTAAAGCACTATATTATTTTAAAATTTCATTTTTAAACCATCTTATTTTTGTTTTATAAATTCAGTCCCTAATATCAACTTAAATAACTTTGAAGATATTGTTTAGATTGCTATTGTTGTTATTTCATTTTGCCTGAAAAAGTTTTTTGCAGGAGAAATGTTCACCATGGTGTATCTTAGACTTTCTCTATCATGACACACTTTCCTCAAAGTGTTAGTCATTTAACCATCTCTGACTCTTTGCAACCCTGTGAACTATAGCCTCCCAGGTTCCTCTGTCCATGGGATTTCCAGGCAAGAACACTGGAATAGGTTGCCATTTCGTTCTCCAAGATATCTTCCCAACCCAAGATCGTTCTCAAGCAGCTAATTAATTATTAAATGTCCAATCATATTTTAGAATGAAACAGTGGCACGTGTTTGAGAGATTTCAGTGTGTAGATGTAGTTTGTTTCTAGCAAGAAACTGGTGGTTATAATAGAATTCACATTGCAAAAAATTAGATATATTTTCTCTGATATAGCAGTGAATTAGCTTCTAGGGATACCATAATAAATTATCACCAAAACTGTCGACTTAAAACAACAGAAATTTGTTCTCTCACAGTTTGGGTTAGAAGCATAAAATCAAGATGTCTGTAGAACCACCCTATCTCTGAAGGCTCTTGAGGAGAATTACTTCAATATTCTGACATGCCCGTGCAATCCTTGACTTGGAATTGCATAACTCCAAACTCGTCTTCTACCTTCACATGACTTTCTCCTCTGTGTCTATGTCTTCTCTTCTTATAAGGGCACTCTTCATTGGATTTGGTGTCCACTTAGAAAATTTGGGATGATCTTATCTAGAGATGCTTCATTAAATCTGCAAGGGTCTTTTTCAAAAAAGGACAAATTCAGAGTCAGACTAAATATATCTTGGGATGCCATCATTCAACCTACTATGAACAATATACAGTAATCCCCTCAAGAATCTTAACTGAAGACTACTTGTTAAAAATAAAAGACTCCTTTTAGAACAGGAGGAAATTCACTTTTTGTCTGGGTTTTGGTGAGAAATATTCTTGTTATCATGGTTTAAACATGAAGAGTGGAGTAGTTGGCCATTCTGATGAATACTTCAGTTTGTCTTGTTCTTCTCAGCCTCTTCTCTCCATTTTGGTCTCAGCTGTACTTGCCATTTTTAAGACTGAAGCTACTCTTTTATTCTTCCATAGAGGTTAGTACTCTTGTCAGAGCACTCCACTCAAATACATAACATAGTATTCATAAGAATTGCCATAATATAGCTTCTTTCTTCAAGGTCATCCATCTGTATTTTTCTACCTACATTTTCTTCTTCAGAAAATTTTCAAAACCTGAGGTTTACAAATCTCTCTCATTTTCTTCTAGATGAAGGATTATACTTAAATATATATAAACTATTATTTATATGAAATCTCATATAAAGAGGTAAAAAAGCTTATCCTGTTTATGATAAATCAACATTCTAAGTCTTAGTGTTCCTTATGAAATACAAGTTCAAGTTACACTTAATATTATCATTTGCAAGATTAGATGCTATATGTGTAAGGAAAATTGTCTATATGGCCTAAGATTGTCTAAATGGAAGGGCTCAATAAATATTAACTATTATAGAAAATAGATATCTATCCAGATATTTAAAGAATTGGTAAATCATTTGAAAATGTATGAAATAAATATATTCACTTAGATTTCCTAATAAATCATTTGCTTATTCACTTAAAAATGTAGATATTGATTATCACAGATTTTGTTTCACGCATTTGCTACTGAAACATCAGCTAAATGCAAGAATGTCCTGTTTTTAATCTCAATACAATTTCCTGGAACTTTTCAAAATAGCATTTGTCATTTCCCATCCCACCAACTTTGAAAGGAATATCAATTAATACATAAATAAAATTTGTATAGTTCTTGTTAAATATTTCATGAATCAATCAGTTTAAAGGGAAAGTGTGCAGATCATACACTTGATATTTAAAATTTAATAACTAAAAGCTAGATTTTGAAAGACAGTCATAATTGGTGTTATACTTGAATAACTTACACAGCATTCAAGGACAGTTGTTTATCATTTTAAAAATTAGGCAACTCAGTTTCCCATTGGGAAAAAAAAAGATTGATTTTCTGCTTACTGAGGTTAATTAAACTGCAAAAGTATAATCTTGTCACTCTCTGCAAGGCAAGATTACTTTAATTCTGAGTCCATAGTAGTCATACTATGCTCCACGCCCAAGGAAAGAGAAACCCAAGTAAGATGGTAGGTGTTGCAAGAGGGCATCAGAGGGCAGACACACTGAAACCATACTCACAGAAAACTAGTCATTCTAATCATGCTAGGACTACAGCCTTGTCTAACTCAATGAAATTAAGCCATGCCTGAGGGACAACCCAAGATGGGCAGGTCATGGTGGAAAGAGCTGACAGAATGTGGTCAACTGGAGAAGGGAATGGCAAACCACTTCAGTATTCTTGCCTTGAGAACCCCATGAACAGTATGAAAAGGCAAAATGGTAGGATACTGAAAGAGGTACTCCCCAGGTCAGTAGGTGCCCAATATGCTACTGGAGGTCAGTGGAGAAATAATTCCAGAAAGAATGAAGGAAAGATGAACTATGGAATGAGATTCGTGACATTGTACAGGAGACAGGGATCAAGACCATCCCCATGGAAAAGACATGCAAAAAAGCAAAATGGCTGTCTGGGGAGGCCTTACAAATAGCTGTGAAAAGAAGGGAAGTGAAAAGCCAAGGAGAAAAGGAAAGATATAAGCATCTGAATGCAGAGTTCCAAAGAATAGCAAGGAGAGATAAGAAAGCTTTCTTCAGCGATCAATGCAAAGAAATAGAGGAAAACAACAGAATGGGAAAGACTAGAGATCTCTTCAAGAAAATTAGAGATATCAAGGGAATATTTCATGCAAAGATGTGCTCGATAAAGGACAGAAATTGTGTGGACCTAACAGATGCAGAAAATATTAAGAAGAGGTGGCAAGAATACACAGAAGAACTGTACAAAAAGGATCTTCATGACCCGGATAATCCTGATGGTGTGATCACTCACCTAGAGCCAGACATCTTGGAATGTGAAGTCAAGTGGGCTTTAGAAAGCATCACTATGAACAAAGCTAGTGGAGGTGATGGAATTCCAGTTGAGCTGTTTCAAATCCTGAATGATGATGCTGTGAAAGTGCTGCACTCAATATGCCAGCAAATTTGGAAAACTCAGCAGTGGCCCCAGGACTGGGAAAGGTCAGTTTTCATTCCAATCCCAAAGAAAGACAATGCCAAAGAATGTTCAAACTACTGCACAATTGCATTCATCTCACACACTAGTAAAGTAATGCTCAAAATTCTCCAAGCCAGGTTTCAGCAATACGTGAACCGTGAACTTCCTGATGTTCAAGCTGGTTTTAGAAAAGGCAGAGGAACCAGAGATCAAATTGCCAACATCAGCTGGATCATGGAAAAAGCAACAGAGTTCCAAAAAAACATCTATTTCTGCTTTATTGACTATGCCAAAGCCTTTGACTGTGCGGATCACAATTAACTGCGGAAAATTCTGAGAGAGATGGGAATACCAGACCACCTGACCTGCCTCTTGAGAAATCTGTATGCAGGTCAGGAAGCAACAGTTAGAACTGGACATGGAACAAAAGACTGGTTCCAAATAGGAAAAGGAGTACATCAAGGCTGTATATTGTCACCCTGCTTATGTAACTTATATGCAGTGCACACCATGATAAACGCTGGACTGGAAGAAACACAAGCTGGAATCAAGGTTGCCGGGTGAAATATCAATAACCTCAGATATGCAGATGACACCACCTTTATGGCAGAAAGTGAAGAGGAGCTAAAAAGCCTCTTGATGAAAGTAAAAGTGGAGAGTGAAAAAGTTGGCTTAAAGCTCAACATTCAGAAAACAAAGATCATGGCGTCTGGTCTCATCACTTCATGGAAAATAGATGGGGAAACAGTGGAAACAGTGTCAGACTTTATTTTTTGGGCTCCAAAATCACTGCAGATGGTGATTGCAGCCATGAAATTAAAAGACGCTTACTCCTTGGAAGAAAGGTTGTGAGCAACCTAGATAGTATATTCAAAAGCAGAGACATTACTTTGCCAACTAAGGTCCGTCTAGTCAAGGCTTTGGTTTTTCCAGTAGTCATGTACAGATGTGAGAGTTGGACTGTGAAGAAGGCTGAGCTCTGAAGAATTGATGCTTTTGAACTGTGGTGTTGGAGAAGACTCTTGAGAGTCCCTTGGACTGCAAGGAGATCCAACCAGTCCATTCTCAAGGAGATCAGCCCTGGGATTTCTTTGGAAGGAATGATGCTAAAGCTGAAACTCCAGTACTTTGGCCACCTCTTGTGAAGTGCTGATTCATTAGAAAAGACTTTGACGCTGGGAGGGATTGGGGGCAGGAGAAGAAGGGGACGACAGAGGATGAGATGGCTGAATGGCATCACTGCCTCGATGGACGCGAGTCTGAGTGACCTCCGGGAGTTGGTGATGGACACGAAGGCCTGGCGTGCTGCGATTCATGGTGTTGCAAAGAGTCGGATACCACTGAGCGACTGAACTGAACGGAACAGTAGTCATACCAAAGCAATAAGAGTAAATATTGTGTTTAGTAATAAGTAGATTTTGGAGTATAAGTCTTTAATAGATGAGAATATGTTTTGTTTTACTATGTTTCCATAGTGATGAAACAGTCCAGGTACACAGTGGTCACTCAGTATATGGGTACTAATATAACACTTTTACTGTTATTCATGGTCAACTTTCAGTCAAGTGAATTTTTGGAAAATGTGTCCTACCTAAAGCAATATCACTAAGATGCTACATTTATATATAAATATAGTTCTAAGATCAATACTCTTGCCTGGAAAGTCCCATGGATGGAGGAGCCTGGTAGGCTGCAGTCCATGGGGTCGCTAAGAGTCGGACACGGCTGAGTGACTTCACTTTGACTTTTCACTTTCATGCATTGGAGAAGGAAATGGCAACCCACTCCAGTGTTCTTGCCTGCAGAATCCCAGGGATGGGGGAGCCTCGTGGGCTTCCATCTATGGGGTCACACCGAGTCGGACAAGACTGAAGTGACTTAGCAGCAGCAGTAGCATTAGCAGCAGCAGCAGTAGTAGCAGACGTAGCAGCAGCAGCAGCAGTAGCAGCAGCAGCAGCATAGTTCTAAGATAAAACTTTTAAACTATACTGTTTTGTTGTTTTAGTCACTAAGTCATCTCTGATTCTTTGTGACCCTATGGACTGTAACCTGCCAGCTCCTCTGTCCACAGAATTTCCCAGGCAAGAGTACTGCAGTGAATTACCATTTCCTTCTCCAGGGAATCCTCCCAACCCAGGGATTGAACCCATGTCTCTTGCATTGGCAGGTGGATTCTTTATCACTAATCCACCAGAGAAGCCTATACATGTGACAATATTTGGCTTTGAAATGGAGGTAGTAGATACTTTTCATCATATATTTCTGTTCCTAAAGTAACAATTATTTATTGAGTACATATTATATGACTCACAGTACTTAGCAAAGGTAGCACACAAAACAGTAAAAGTCATCTTTCCTCTACTGGAAAAGACTACTGCTTCATTAGTGAGATGTGGGCTTGGTCATTAGAAAAACGTCTAAGTATCCAAAAATTTGACTAAATAAAATAATTTCATTAAATGAATTTGTTGAATATAAAAAATAATTTTGTGGGTATGTGTGTGTGCTCAGTTGTATTTAATTTTGCTACCTGCCAGGCTCCTCTGTCCATGAGATTTTCCAGGCAAGAATTTTGGTGTTGCCTTTTTTGGCTCCAGGGGCTCTTACTGACCCAGATATCAAACCCACAATCTCCTGAACTGACAGATGGATTCTTTACCACTGAGTCACATGGGAAGCTCCCATATATGATCATCTTACATAAGAATATTTAATGTCATGGGACATATTTATGACAAGTATAGGTCATCAAACTATACATATAATACATTGGCAATTTTTCTGAAAGAAAAAGCAAAACAAACTATTCACTGAAATGTTAGTGGTTGTTACCTTTTGTAGAAAGTACTTGTTTTCATTTTAAAATGTTTCTATGTTTCATTAATGCTGTAATTAATTTAAAAATAAAGTACAGTTAGAAAATAGTATTCAAACAACAGATTCTAGATTTAATTGCTGAAATGAGTAGAGTAAGGTTAATACAACTAAATTGTTGAGGCTAATAACAGTCATTAGCATTAATTTGGAAGCAAATCATGTTTTATCTTGAGACAAGTATTCTGCACTGCTCAGCACACTCACAAAATATGTCTTTGAATATAGCATTCTGATAATTATACAATGTCATGACTACTTTCATGCAAACATCTTGATGTGGAAACACTTTGATAAGACATAAGAAGTCATTTGTATTGAATTTCATTTTTTAAATATAAGGAATGTACAAAACAGACATTCACACTACATCTATGACTAACACCTAAATTATTGATTACCATGCCTACATGTTAGTAGTGAGTAGAGCTCAGAAAAAGAACATACTAGACATGGATGATAGATCAGAAAAGAAATAATAATTGAGCATTTATATTAAAAAAAAACCAACAACATTGCTTTGATAGAAAAAGAAATGCATCTTAATCTTCCAATGTTAGAGTCCATGATGGAACAACCAGGACCAGGCTTCCTGCTTTAAGCCACCAGAAAAAAATATACAAAATATATGAAACTGTCTTAGAATTCTGGACAGCACATAATTCTGGATCTGTATCCATTAGAGATGGTCGACGGACAAAAGTAACTTTTAAAAAAGCCTGGGTTTCTCACTAAAGGTATATTCTAGCTGCAGAGCAGAATGTATGGTCACCAGCAGAATATGATGATATTGCCAATTAGGGAATCAGGGAACAGAGTCAATGAGACTGTGGGAGATGGAAGTTGCAGAGTTCCACGTTACAGGAAAAGAGTTCAAAATCTGAATAGGGTGTTCTCTTGAATCTTTGCTAAATACATAGCAGTATATGTAGAATGAAACACTATGAATAGAGCAAAGTGCAACCTGGGAACAGTGAAACTGAACAGTTTCCAAACCTTCCCCAGGGCTAGGAATCATCTGACAGTAAAGAGATGGAGAATGTCCCACTGTGAAAAACTAATCATAAGAAAGGAAAGTTGCTATCTTTCTATCCAAAAAAAAGATTACATTTTATAATGGTAAATGTATAAATTTGTTATGAAGATGTAAAAATGAATCATGTCAGTGTTATGTGTGTGTCTATGTTAAGAACACATGAGATCTACTTCTGAACAAAAATTTTAAATACACAATACAAGATTATTAACCTTAATGTTGGGCTGGCCAAAAAGTTTATTTGAGATTTTATGGAAAAAGCTGAATGAACTTTTTGGTAAACCCAATATATGTAATACTATGGGAATTCCTATTCAATAAAGGTTTAGAAGAGTCAGTTAAGATTTGTATAAAATGCTTACATTCACTTATTTAATGGTTTGATGATTACATGAGAAAACAGTTGTCTGTTTTAGTGTAGCAATTCTAAATTATAAATATAGTCATAAATTCAACAACACAATCATTCATGGGATAATTATAATCATTTCACATAACATGATAAATTTGTACTACATTAAATAAATAATTAAAAATTCGTATTTGTGAAATGTGTTATGGTTTGTGATTATAACAACAGTATATGACATGGACATTGTCATTTTTAATAGGTAAAATTATTCTCCTTACAATTTTCATTCATCTTTGTTTCAAAACATCTTTATCAAAGAAAATGTTCAGATGCAATATATTTAAATTACTGATCAAGATATTTATTTTCAAGCATATAAATGTTACAGCTGCTGCTGCTGCTGCTACTAAGTCACTTCAGTCACGTCCGACTCTGTGCGACGCCATAGATGGCAGCCCACGAGGCTCCCCCATCCCTGGGATTCTCCAGGCAAGAACACTGGAGTGGGTTGCCGTTTCCTTCTCCAATCCATATGAAAGTGAAAAGTGAAAGGGAAGTCGCTCAGTCGTGTCCGACTCTTCGTGACCCCATAGACTGCAGCCTACCAGGCTCCTCCGTCCATAGCATTTTCCAGGCAAGAGTACTGGAGTGGGTTGTCATTGCTTCTCCGTGAAATATTGCTGTTGTCAGTATAATCAAGTCTCACAAATTTCTTAATTAGATACAATGTTATAGATATTCTTATTTTGGTTATGAAAGTAATTCTACAGTAATGATCTAGTTGTTGCTCTCTTTAATGCTCTTGTTATTGTCCTAGGCACCTTTTTCTCATGAAGCTTCTGTTCCAACGTTTAAGAAAAATTTTGTTCCGTTGGGTATCTTTTAAAGTAGTGTAAAAGCTAATACTCACTGTAGTTTTAGTTTCTCACTAAAACTACTTCACCACCATAAACAATCAGTTGCATTTTTGTATTTTTTATGTAAATGAACATTACAAATACAGGCTATGAAAGGTATACTTGTCCCCCCTAACTAAAACAGTTTTATAAATATTGGTACTTTGGTTCCTATGCAACCATTACTTCTGACTTTTGTGTAGATAGACTGGATGACTATTTGATATCATTCTAGTCATTTTATTTTAATATATGTTATAATTCTCTGCAGTTAATTACTGTGAATAATTTATTCATGTTAACATTTTGAAAGGCTGAGGATTTACTCTATTACATGATAGTGTCATTTTTGTAAAGCACACACAAGCTGTAGAAAGTCTATGGCATCATGCAGTTTAAAGATGAGTAGGAGAAAATAACTCTTTCAACATAAGCCACTGATGTGGATTATTATATATATTGCAATTCATCTATATAAATTTTATTGAAGTAACCCTATGAGTAAATCAGGATGAGCAAAAAGTAAAAGCAACACACACACACACACAAAGTCTATTACTCTATGTTAGAGGGCTTGTTTTCCAATACAAATAAAGACAAATTCTACTTAGTGTTTTTGTTAAGCTGGAAGCCCAAAAAGTGAAGTTACAATGCTACTGAATATAAAATTTTAATATTGATAGCCTACCAAAAAAATTAGCATCCAAAGATACATTTGCTTGACAAAGTTAAGGACTTTTTTAACCATCAACAAATTTTCTACCCACCAAAAAATTGTTACTATTTTACACCAAGTTCTCATACAAGATACTGATATCAGGTTCATTTCTATATCATAAACTTTACTGTTATGGGACATGGTCTGTGACTTTATGGGCACCATCAAATTAGTACCCATAAGTGCTGAGGCTACATTTTTCCCTTGGTCTACTTGAAAAAGGACATCAGTTGCATTCCATAAACTTGTTCATAGAAAAATAAAATCTGAATTTAAAAAGGTATCACATAACTGACTTGTTATCCATTTAATTCATTTTATCATGATTTTATGTTCATTCATTTAAACAATATTAGTTATTTTTTTCAATGACAAATATAGTGTCCTGTTTTATAAAAAGCAATTGATAAATGCTTTAGACCTGGACTGAAAGGAATTTTAGCAGTTAAAAATAAAATAATGAAAAGAATATTATTAAAGTAAGAGCAGCTTGGCAATTATTTGTAATCATGGTTTATTTAGCACTGTAATTATGCTGGTTATACTGGAATCTCCAGTTTCTGGTAGTTTGTGACTTATGCTCAACCCTCTCAGAGACATTTCCCCCAGAATTGTACAGATTTTAAAAATAATAAATTTATATCACCAGTTCCAATAAAATAAATACATTTTAAATGCCTAATTTTCTCAGAATGCCCCATGCATTCTAGTGGAATTAATCTGATATTTCTTAGCTTGGGCAGGGAATACACAGAGCAGCAAAGGAGAAAATACAGGTGAAGTTAGTACTATGTCCAAAATGTAGGAAGTATTCAGTAGTAAATCGTATTCTCATTGTCATTATTATTTTTCTCTCAAACAATTAAAAACTAACATACTCTTGATTTTTCAAAAATTGTAATGTATTATCTTAAAGACCTTTTTTTTTTTTATATCACACAGATGTGACATCACAAGCCTAGGAACATAACTAGTATTCAATAAACATGTCAAAAACTGGACCTAAGTTTCCTTTCAGCTTTAAACTATTTTGAGTCTCTGGATGGTATTGAAGTGGTGACTTGTTATCTATATTCTGAAAGCAAGTCATTTGGAGCAGCATAGCTCAATTTAACATCAAAGATATCTGCTTGAATTTAATCAGTTGTTTGTTTATTGACAGTGGAGTAGGTATTGTTTACTGGTGTTCAGAGGTTAGCTTTTGGCTTTTACAAGGCTCTAAAGAAATCCAGCATCTTCAGTGAAATAAGATCAGACTCCTTTGGGAAACTAAAGCTATAAAACAGGTATCAACTCAATTCAGTCATGCAGTTGTGTCAGACTCTTTGTGACCCCATGGACTGCAGCACACCAGACTTCCCTGTCTATCACCAACGCTTCATTTCAGTTCAGTTCAGTCACTCAGTCTTGAATGACTCTTTGCAACCCCGTGAATTGCAGCAAGCCAGGCCTCCCTATCCATCACCAGCTCCTGGAGTTCACCCAAACTCATGTCCATCAAGTCAGTGATGCTATCCAGCCATCTCATCCTCTGTTGTCCTCTCCTCCTCCCGACCCCAATCTCTCCCAGCATCAGACTCTTTTCCAATGAGTCAGCTCTTTGCATGAGGTGACCAAAGTAATGGAGTTTCAGCTTTAGCATCATTCCTTCCAAAGAACACCAAGGACCTACCTCCTTTAGAATGGACTGGTTGGATCTCCTTGCAGTCCAAGGGATTCTCAAGAGTCTTCTCCAACACCACAGTTCAAAAGCATCAATTCTTCAGCGCTCAGCTTTCTTCACAGTCCAACTCTCACATCCATACATGACCACTGGAAAAACCATAGACTTGACTAGATGGACATTTGTTGGCAAAGTAATGTTTCTGATTTCTAATATGCTATCTAGGTTGGTCATAAATTTCCTTTCAAGGAGTAAGCGTCTTTTAATTTCATAGCTGCAAATACCATCTGTAGTGATTTTGGAGCCAAAAAAAATAAAGTCTGACACTGTTTCCACTGTTTCCCCATCTATTTCCCATGAGGTGATGGCACCATATGCCATGATCTTCCTTTTCTGAATGTTGAGCTTGAAGCCAACTTTTTCACTCTCCTCTTTCACTTTCATCAAGAGGCTTTTGAGTTCCTCTTCACTTTCTGCCATACTCAGAGTCATGTCCGTTGTATAGGTGATGCCATCCAACCATCTCATCCTCTGTCATCCCCTACTCCTCCTGTCTTCAATCTTTCCCAGCATTAGGGTATTTTCCAATGAGTCAATTCTTCGCATCGGGTGGCCAAAGTATTGGAGTTTCATCTTTAGCCACAGTCCTTCCAATGAATATTCAGGACTGATCTCCTTAAGGATGGACTTGTTGAATCTCCTTGCAGTCCAAGGGACTCTCAAGAATCTTCTCCAACACCGTAGTTCAAAAGCATCAATTCTTCAGTGCTAAGCTTTCTTTATAGCCCAACTCTCAGATCCATACATGACTACTGGAAAAACCACAGCTTTGACTAGATGGACCTTTATTGGCAAAGTAATGTCTTTATTTTTTAATATGCTGTCTGGTTTGGTCATAGCTTTTCTTCCAAGGAACAAGCATCTTTTAATTTCATGGTTTCAGTCACCATCTGCAGTGATTTTGAAGTCTAAAAAAATAGAGTCTGTCACTATTTCCATTGTTTCCCCATCTATTTGCCATGAAGTGATGGGACCAGATGCTATGATCTTAGTTTTCTGAATGTTGAGCTTTAAGACAACTTTTTCGCTCTTCTCTTTCACTTTCATCAAGAGGCTCTTTTCCAGTTCTTCTTCACTTTCTGCCATAAGGATGGTGTCATCTGCATATCTGAGGTTATTTATATTTCTCCCAGCAAACTTCATTCCAGTTTGTGTTTCATCCAGCCCAGCATTTTACATGATGTACTCTGCATGTAAGTTAAATAAGCATGGTGACAATATACAGCCTTGACATAGTCCTTTCCTGTTTTGGAACCAGTCTGTTCAGTTCTGTTCCATTTCCAGTTCTAACTGTTGCTTCCTGACCTGCATACATATTTCTCAGGAGGTAGGTCAGGTGGTCTGGTATTCCCATCTCTTTAAGAATTTTCTACTGTTTGTTGTGATCAACGCAAAGGTTTTGGCATAGTCAGTTAAGCAGAAATAGATGTTCTTCTGGAACTTCCTTGCTTTTTCTATGATCCAACAGATGTTGGCAATTTGATCTCTTTTCTAAGTCCAGCTTGAACATCTGAAATTTCACAGTTCATGTATTGTTGAAGCCTGACTTGGAGAATTTTCAGCATTACTTTGCTAGTGTTTGAGATAGATGCCACAGAAAGAAATCTCAATCTAAAATTAAAAGGGGACAATTCCTTTAAAAGCACTTTGAATGACATCTGGAGAACCTGACCAGATGTCATCAGGTATTTATTTCTTTTGGCTCTACATGAGTGAAACTTTGTAGCAGCTATGTATTATACCACAGTTATTTTTTAGGGCTTCTGGTCTTTGCCGACTCCATTTTCCTATGCTTCTGATTTTCATTTGATGATCTCAGTATACGTTTATGTCTCTCTGAACATGTTTCTTGTTTGTTTACAATGTATCTCTTTCAAAGATGATCAATATAAATCTGATCCTGCCCTAAGACTCTGAATCTTTCTTCAGAGATTAATTTCAATGCATTATCGTTGAAATCGAGTAACACTTAATTCTAGTTATCCTTATACTGCTTTTCAATGAAAGGATCTAAACCTATATCATTCAATAAGAATTTAGATCTGAAGCAATTTTTAAACTTTTGTTTCCAAAGAATTGTCTCATTTTTACATTAAATTTTGTTTTATATTTCTAAGTTCTTATGCATCAGCCTACATCTTATTCTTGCCATAAACATTGCAAACATTTATTTTATGTTTCGATTTATTCTATATAGTGAATATATAGTGAAGTCGCTCAGTCGTGTCCGACTCTTTGCGACCCCGTGGACTGTAGCCTACCAGGCTCTTCTGTCCATGGGATTTTCCAGGCAGTAGTCCCGGAGTGGATTGCCGTTTCCTTCTCCAGGGGATCTTCCCAACCCAGGGATCGAACCCGGGTCTCCCGCATTATAGACAGATGCTTTAACGTCAAACAACCACTAATTGATGAACGACATATTATTTACTAGATCAATCTATGCATTTCATTCATATTCAGTTTAACCTAATGATGGCCCCTACATAGCTGGCATAGCTCCTAAAATCAGAGGTCTGTGGGGTTGAGAGGAGGGGACTCCATATACAGAGGCTAGTCATTATCGACATGAAATAATATATCTTACACATGTCATGTTGTTTTTGTATTTTTGTTCTGTTTCTCTCTTTCCTTCTTCTTCTTTTTTTATTTTTATTTTTTTGTATAATCAAGGAGACCAGATGACCAACACAACCCATTTTACAAGAGTTGTCTGGAATAACTATTACCACTGTTTTTGTTCTCAATAGTATCTTTAATTGGATAATAAATTGTATGGTAATTCACAGAGCACTCAAGTCGAGGCAAATTTCTCTGCACTTGTTGGATCAACCATACATCTTGTGTTCTGCAGAGTCATCTAGAAACATGCTTTCTATGAATTTGGGGCTTTATTCTCTGTCAACCACTCTCTTGATTATACTGTATTATGTACAACCAAAAACCCAAAGGTGAATATGAATTGAAATTGAAGGATAATATAAAGTACTTGGCAGTCACACATTTCTTATTGAGATTCTACTTTCAGGGAAAACTACAATTACATAATTTTATTATAATTGATTTAGAGAAGAAATTGGCAATAGAATAAAAAAAGGAAGAAGAAATGTGAGAGTATTCCCTTTTGATTTAAAAAGTAAACTAATTTTTTATTAACAACTGGGGAGAGAAATGAGAATTTGATCTACATATTAGATTTCTCTAAAGAATGAACCCATTAGTTAATGCTTATCTTGTAAAAAATGAAGGAAATATCTTTCTTCTAAGATCAGAAGTTTCCAAGTCAGTGCTTTAAAGATTGAACTGGTTTTCAAAAACTTTCAGAGATATAAACTAATAGGATTTTATTCTCAATAATATTATAAACTAGTAATTTTAATAAAGTTTTGTGTCCTTGCTTTTTTCTAACTGAATTTATACTTATTCTTTTCAAACTTTAACAAACTGATTAACATTCTATAAAATTATTACTCTTAGATCATATAATTTCATGTAAAATTAATAGCCTATAAAGAAAATTCAGTTTAATTAACTGATTCTACTGTTGTTAAAGAATAAAGTATTCTAAAAATTTTTCTCTAATTAATCGCTTTTACCTAAAAACTCTTTTGTCATATTAGCAACTTAAAAGTATTTATTTGCTGGATTGAAGAGCATCATTCTTACCCCTTTGAAACATAAATACTATTTTTTATTATATGCATTAATTTTTCTTCTGCTATACATAAGCTTCAGCTTCTTTGAGTTTCTTAAAAGTGCCAGTATTTTGCTTCAAGTCCCTTATTTTGTTTCTTCCTGAATCAGCTCTTTAGTAAACTGAGTCATACCCATGCCATATAACATAAAGTACCTTTTGATGCTCTTTAGTGAAATTAGCATATTGTATTCCAATAAATATACAAACTTTCCTACTACATTTTAATTGTTTTTTGTTCATTTTGTTGTTGTTCGGTCACTAAGTTGTGTCCAACTCTGTGACCACTTGGACTGCAGCACACAAGGCTTCTCTGTCCTCCACTAACTACTCAGAGTTTCCTCAGATTCATGATCACTGAGCTGGTGATGCTATCCAACAATCTTATCCTCTGCTGCTCCTTTTTCCTTTTGCCTTCAGTCTTTCCCAGCATCAGGGCCTTTTCCAATTAGTTGGCTCCTATCATCAGCTAGCCAAAGTATTGGAGCTTCAGCTTGAGTATCAGTCCTTCCAACAAATATTGAGGGTGATTCCCTTTAGGACTGACTGGTTTGATCACCTTGTGGGCCAAGGGACTCTCAAGAGTCTTCTCCAACACCACGGTTCAAAAGCATCGATTCTTTGTTGTTCAGCCTTCTTTAAGGTCCAAGTCTCACATCTGTTCATGACTACTAAAAAAGGTCATAGCTTTGACTATACGAAATTTTGTCAGCAAAGTGATGTCTTTGCTTTTTAATACATTGTATAGGTTTGTCATATCTTCACTTAAAAGGAGCAAGTGTCTTTTGATTTCAAGTTTCAGTCACCAGCCAGTGATTTTGGAGCCACCCAAAATAAAATCTGTCACTGCTTCCACTTTTTCCCCTTTTGTTTGCATGAAGTTTGGGACCAGATGCCTTGATCTTAGTTTTTTGAATGTTAAGTTTCAAGTCAGCTTTTTCATCTTCTTCATTTTCAAGAGGTGCTTTAGTTCCTGTTTATGTTCTGCCATTAGAATGGTATCATCTGCATATATGAAGTTGTTGATATTTCTACTAGCAAAGTTGATTCCAACTTGTGATTCATCCAGCCCTCCATTTTGCATGATGTACTCTGCATAGAAGTTAAATAACAGGGTGACGTTATACAGCCTTACACTCCTTTCCCAATTCTGAACTAGTTCATTTTTCCATGTCCAGTTCTAACTTTTTGCTTCTTGACCTGCATACAGGTTTCTCAGGAGTCAGGTCAGGTGGTCTTGTATTCCCATCTCTTTAAGAATTTTCCAGTTTGTTGTGATCCACAGAGTCAAAGACTTAGCGTAGTTAATGAAGCAGAAGTAGATATTTTTGTAAATTCCCTTGCATTTTCTATGATCCAGTAGATGTTTGCAATTTAATATCTGAGTTCTTCTCCATTTTCTAACCAAACTTGTACATCTGGAAGTTCTTGGTTCATGTATTGCTGAAGCCTAGTTGAAAAATCTTGAGCATAAACTTACTAGCATGTGAAATAAGTGCATTGTCCAGTAGATTGAACATTCTTTGGCACTGTCTTTCTTTCAGATAGGAATGAAAACTGACCTTTTCCAATCTTGTGACCACTCTTGAGTTTTCCAAATTTGCTGACATATGGAATGCAGCACTATAACAGCATCATTTTTTAGGATTTGAAATAGTTCAGCTGGAATTCCATTACCTCCTCTACCTTTATTTGCCCTAATACTTCTAAGACCCACTTGATTTCCCACTCAAGGGTGTCTGGCTCTATGTGAGTGACCACACCATCATGGTTGTCTCTGTCATTATTGCCACCTCTTCTTAATGTCTTCAGCTTCTGTCAACTCTTTACAGTTCCTGTCCTTTATTGTGTCTATTCTTGCATGAAATGTTCCTTGGATAACTCCAGTTTTCTTGAGAAGATCTTTACTCTTCCCCATTCTATTGTTATCCAATATTTCTTTTCATAGTGCTTTTAAGAAGGCCTTCTTATCTTTCCTTGCTATTCTCTGGAACTCTGCATTCAGCTGGGTATATATTTCCCTTACTTCCTTGCTTTTCCCTTTTTTCTTTCCTCAGCTATTTCTAAGGCCTCCCCATACAACCAATTTGCCTTCTTGTGTTTTGGGTTTTTTCTCCCTCTTTGAGAAGTTGATGGTTATTGCTTCCTGTACCATGTTATGAAACTCCATCCATAGTTCTTCAGGCACTCTGTCTACCAGACACAATCCATTAAATCTGCTTGTCACCTTCATTGTATAATCAGAAAGGATTTGATTTAGGTCATATTGGAAAAGCCTTGCAGTTTTTCCCACTTTCTTCAATTTAAGCCTGAAATTTGCAATAAGAAGCTCATGATCTGAGCCAGCACGGGAGCGGCTGTGAGGAGATACCATGCATCCAAGGGCAGAGAAGCCCCAGCAAAATGGTAAGTATTGGAATGGGTGAATTTAACTCAGATGACCATTATATCTACTACTGTGGGCAGGAATCCCTTAGCAGAAATGGAGTAGCCATCATAGTCAACAAAACAGTTGTACTTAGATGCAGTGAAGTGGAGTTGCTCAGTTGTGTCCAACTCTTTGCGAACCCATGGATGGTTGGATGGCATCACCAACTTAGACATGAGTTTGAGTAAACTCCAGGAGTTGGTGATGGACAAAGATTCCTGGTTTGCCACAGTCCATGGGGTTGCAAAGTGTTGGACACAAGTGAGACATTGAAGTTAACTGAAGTGATCTAGCCACAGTCAGGTCCAGATCTTGTTTTTGTGGACTGTTTAGAGCTTCTCCATTTTGGCTGCAAAAAAATCTAATCAGTCTGGTGTTGGTATTGACTATCTGGTGATATCAATGTGTTGAATTGTCTTTTGGGTTGTTGGAAAAGGGTGTTTGCTATCACCAGTGTGTTCTCTTGACAAAACTCTGTTAGTCTTTTCCCTGCTTCATTTTATACTCCAATGCCAAACTTGCCTTTTACTGCAGGTATTTCTCAAATTTCTACTTTTGCATTCCAATCTCCTATGATGAACTGAACTTTTTTGTTTGTTTGTTAGTTCTAGACACTGTTGTAGGTCTTCCTAAAGCCAGTCAATCTGCAGGTGGTTGGCATCAGTGTTTGGGGCATAGACATGGATTACTGTGATGTTAAATGGTCTGCCTTGGAAATGAACCAGGATCATTCTGTCATTTTTGAAATAGCACCCAAGTACTGCATTTTGGATTCTTTTGTTGACTATGAGGGCTATTCCATTCCTCTAAGGGTTTCTTGCCCACAGTAGTAGATAACAGGGTCTTCCAAATTAAATTCACCCATTCCTGTCCATTTTATTTCACTGATTCTTAAGATGTCCATGTTCAACCTGCCATCTCGTGCAGGACCACATCAAATGTGCCTTGATTCATGGACCTAACATTCCAAGTTTCTATGCAGTATTGTTCTTTATAGCATCGGTTTTTACTTTCACCACTAAACACATTCTCAACTGAGCATCATTTCTGTTTTTGCTCAGCTGCTTCATTCTTTCTGAAGCAACTGGTAATTGCTATCTGATCTTTCCCAGTAGCATATTGGACACTTTCTGACCTGGGGGGACTCATCTTCCAGTGTCGTATCTTTGTGCCTTTTCACACTCTTCATGGGGTCCCTGTGGCAAGAATACTGGACTGGTTTGCCACTCCCTCCTCCTTGGACTCTTTTGTCAGCACTTCACTATGACCTGTTTGTCTTGGGTGGCCCTGTATAGCATGGCTCACAGCTTCATTGAGCTATGCAAGCCCCTTCACCACGACAAAGCCAGCCATCTTTCCAATACCATGGAAGAGTATTTGAACACAGGATTGTTATTTTAATACATGCTACCAGGGACCAAACTAACTGATATTCAGTTGTGACTGGGGCTTCCAGGATGTCACTAGTGGTAAATAGCCCACTTGCCAATGCAGGAGACATAAGAGATGTGGTTTCCTTTCCAGTGATGGGAAGATCCCCTGGCAGAGGACATGGCAACCCACTCCAGTATTCCTGCCAAGAGAATCCCATGGACAGAGGAGCCTGGTGGGCTGCAGTTCATAGGGTTGTGAAGAGTCAGACACAACTGAGGTGACTTAGCATGTACAAGCCCAAAAGTATATATTCTAGAATCTCATAATTAAACTATTGGTTGAAATTCTGCTTTAGGATTCTTTTTTGACAAATTTACTGACAAATAAGCACTCTGAATTATCCATAATGTTGCTTGCTGCTGCTGCTGCTGCTGCTGCTGCTAAGACGCCTCAGTCGTGTCCGACTCTGTGCGACCCCAGAGACGGCAACCCACCAGGCTCCCCCATCCCTGGGATTCTGCAGGCAAGAACACTGGAGTGGGTTGCCATTTCCTTCTCCAATGCATGAAAGTGAAAAATGAATGTGAAGTCACTCAGTCGTGTCCAACTCTTAGCGACATCATGGACTACAGCCTACCATGTTCCTCCGTCCATGGGATTTTCCAGGCAGGAGTACTGGAGTGGGTTGCCGTTGCCTTCTCCAAATGTTGCTTAGAGATATATAATAGTCTACTCTATTTTATTGATAGGTATGACTTACTTTTCAGTTCAGTTCAGTCACTCAGTAGTGTCCGACTCTTTGCGACCCCATGAATCACAGCACGCCAGGCCTCCCTGTCCATCACCAACTCTCGGAGTTCACTCACATTCACATCCATCGAGTCCGTGATGCCATCCAGCCATCTCATCCTCTGTTGTCCCTTTCTCCTCCTGCCCCCAATCCCTCCCAGCATCAGAGTCTTTTCCAATGAGTCAACTCTTCCCATGAGGTGGCCAAAGTACTGGAGTTTCAGCTTTAGCATCATTCCTTCCAAAGAAATCCCAGGGCTGATCTTCAGAATGGACTTGCTGAATCTCTTAGAACACCATAAATTAATTCACTACTTTTGAATTTATAACACTTCATTTAATGCACAAGTTGAGCAGCATTGATTTATTTTTTTCCCTGGTGTTGGAATAATGACCTCCTTGTGCTTTGGAAAATTGAAATTTTTTTCTGTTTTTCTAAATTACATAAAATTAAATTTAATTATTATCTTTCTGATTAAGAGATCCATCTCATCCTGAATGAAATTAAAATGACAATTTATAAAAGGAATCATAAAATCAAACAGTACATTCTTTGTGTTGTTGTTGTTGTTTTTTGAGTGAATACATTTTCTATGCATTTGTTGCTTCTAATCAAACAACTAGCTCACAAGTACAACTACATAGAACAGATGGCAAAACCTTTGCACATTAGACTTTATATCTGGAAAGGAGACACTTTATTTTAAAATTGCTACTTGGGAGCATAAAGTGCTCTCATGAGAAAAACACATTTTACACTTTAAAGGCAGTCCATAAAATAAAGGCAGATGTTTAAATGACTTCTTAATTAACACAAAGAAAACATTTACGTACACTGTGGGGATGAAGCACTGCAATTGATGAACCCTTTAAAATAACCTGGGACATGTTATATGTAAAGCAATACTAAACATTTTATCTTTTAGGATTTTTTGGTACTTTGTTAAAAAAAAAAAAAGAGTGATTATTATTTACCCATAATTCATTAACTTGAAACTGTTGTAAAAATAGTAGCTGTTATTTTCTAGTGTGATTAAAATGCTTTATGAAATAAAATGTGCTTGAGTCTAAAGCATATGATAGTCACAAACAAATATTATCTTAAATTAATTATATGCTTATGTTGCCCCTTTAGCACCGAACACTTCTATTACCCAAGGAAACATTCATTAAGGGATTAGAGAGATGGAAATAGTTCTCAAAATATCTTCACACAAAAAATATGCAGAGCATATTGCTTTCAAGATATAATGACAGGTAGCATAAATGCTGGAATAATCATATAGAACAGAGACAAAATAAAAATAAATTATTTATACTTACAAGAAATTAATTTGGGGAAAACAGAGTATATTGACATATTTTTGAAAGTTTAAGGTGACAGGTTAGAAAGGAACACCAGTTCACTATACAAGGTGAGAGTGCTCAATTGTGCTTCCTACATGCATGTGTCTGTCCACTCATTTACTGTCTCAAAGTAAAGGATTAGAAGTGGTGTGAGAAATTATTAAGGGCAAGAATTCACAGGGTTCACTGTGAAATTCTATTAATATAAATAAGTTTTCTCTGCTTTGATAAAGACAAGAAAATGCTCTTTTGGGACATATTTATAATTAAACTAATATAAAGAGATATTACACAGAAAGAGTACATTCTAAGGGCTTTTCTTCTGTAACAAGAAGAAAAGTGATCTGCTGACTCAAAAAATATAGACTAAATACTAATAATGAGAATCAGGATCAAAGGCAGGTATTCAGAAAAAAAGAAAAAGAAATTAGCATCTAATATCCAAAAAGGAAGTGGTGAAGAAACTGAATTTTTATTAGAGATAGAGAGGATAATACATACAATAATACTATGCAATACCTTAATGGATGGATAGAGATAGAAATCATTAACCAAGGATTATAATCAATGCAAGTTTTTTTCCTAACCTGAAATATCTTGGGGATTTATATTAAATAATGGCTTCTTTGTAACAAGGGACCCAACAAAATATTTTCAGTTCACTGATTTCACTTGTATTAAATGCCATGATTTTCAACAACTAGAGAAGATTATTTTGAAATCTAGCTGATAAACATTAAAAATTATTTTAAAAGTGACATGTCAGAAAACTATAGGCTGGGTAATGATTTCTGAATTTTCTGGAAGTGACAGAATGTGAGTTCCAAAATCACAAACCAGGTTTGTGATCACAAAATTATCCTAGAATAAAATATCTGACAAAATCCAAATATTTGAGGAGAACAAGATGGCGTAGGAGTAGGTGGATGTGGAGTTCATCTCTTTGCATGAATACATCAGGACTACACCTTCAGAAACAGAAGTGCATGTAGAATGCCAGCTGAGAGTGAACAGGAGTATCTGACCAGCAGGAAAGAATATATAGACCCATAAAAAACTCGGTAGGACAAAGGAATTAGGAGGAAAAACAGGAGTGTTAGTAGGACTGGACCTGCCCATAGCGGGTGGAGGAACTGAAGCAGGGGTTTGATACCCACATTGGGGCAATCATTGAGTCAAAGGTGAAACATTTAACATTGAGAGTGAAACAGTTGATTTGTGGCAGTCTTTATTTATTGGGCTCCAAAATCACTGCAGATGGTGGCTGCAGCCATGAAATTAAAAGATGCTTACTCCTTGGAAGAAAAGTTATGACCAACCTAGATAGCATATTGAAAAGCAGAGATATTACTTTGCCAACAAAGGTCCATCTAGTCAAGGCTATGGTTTTTCCAGTGGTTATGTATGGATGTGAGGGTTGGACTGTGAAGAAAGCTGGGCACTGAAGAATTGATGCTTTTGAACTGTGGTGTTGGAGAAGACTCTTGAGAGTCCCTTGGACTGCAAGGAGATCCAACCAATCCATTCTGAAGGAGATCAGCCTTGGGATTTCTTTGGAGGGAATGGTGCTGAAGCTGAAACTCCAGTACTTTGAACACCTCATGTGAAGCATTGACTCATTGGAAAGACTCTAATGCTGGGAGGGATTGGGGGCAGGAGAAGGGGACAACAGAGGATGAGATGGCTGGATGGCATCACGGACTCAATGGACGTGAATCTGAGTGAACTCTGGGAGTTGGTGAAGGACAAGGAGGCCTGGCGTGCTGTGATTCATGGGGTCGCAAAGAGTCAGACATGACTGAGCAACTGAACTAACTAACTAAACTATGCCCCAACCAGTAACGCTGAATAAGCTGAAGTTGAACAGTTTTATGAAGAACTAAAAGACCTTTTAGAACTAACACCCCAAAAAGATGCACTTTTCATTATAGAGGACTGGAATGCAAAACTAGGAAATCAAGAAACACCTGGAGTAACAGGCAAATTTGGCCTTGGAATATGGAATGAAGTAGGGTAAAGACTAATACAGTTTTGCCAAGAAAACACACTGATCATAACAAATACTCTCTTCCAACAACACAAGAGAAGACTCTACACATGGACATCACCAGATGATCAACACCGAAATCAGATTGATTATATTCTTTGCAGACAAAAATGGAGAAGCTCTATACAGTCAGCAAAACCAAGACTGGCAGCTGACTGTGGCTCAGATCATGAACTCCTTATTGCCAAATTCAGACTTAAATTGAAGAAAGTAGGGAAAACCACTAGACCATTTAGGTAAGACCTAAATAAAATCCCTTATTATACAGTGGAAGTGAGAAATAGATTAAAGGGACTTGACCTGATAGACAGAGTACCTGATGAACTATGGACGGAGGTTTGTGACATTGTGCAGGAGACAGGGATCAAGACCATCCCCATGGAAAAGACATGCAGAAAAGCAAAATGGCTGTCTGGGGAAGCCTTACAAATAGCTGTGAAAAGAGAAGCAAAAAGCAAAGGAGAAAAGGAAAGACATAAGCATCTGAATGCAGAGTTCCAAAGAAAAGCAAGGAGAGATAAGAAAGCTTTCCTCATCGATCAATGCAAAGAAATAGAGGAAAACAATAGAACGGGAAAGACTAGAGATCTCTTCAAGAAAATTAGAGATACCAAGGGAATATTTCATGCAAAGATGGGCTTGATAAAGGACAGAAATTGTATGGACCTAACAGAAGCAGAAGATATTAAGAAGAGGTGGCAAGAATACAAAGATCTCCACGACCCAGATAATCACGATGGTGTGATCACTCACCTAGAGCCAGACATCCTGGAATGTGAAGTCAAGTGGGCCTTAGAAAGCATCACTATGAACAAAGCTAGTGGAGGTGATGGAATTCCAGTTGAGCTATTTCAAATCCTGAAAGATGATGCTGTGAAAGTGCTGCACTCAATATGCCAGCAAATTTGGAAAACTCAGCAGTGGCCACAGGACTGGAAAAGGTCAGTGTTCATTCCCATCACAAGAGAAAAGCAATGCCAAATAATGCTCAAACTACCGCATAATTGCACTCATCTCACATGCTAGTAAAGTAATGCTCAAAATACTCCAAGCCAGGCTTCAGCAGTATGTGAACCGTAAACTTCCAGATGGTCAAGCTGGTTTTAGAAAAGGCAGAGGAACCAGACATCAAATTGCCAACATCCTCCGGATCATCCTAAAAGCAAGAGAGTTCCAGAAAAACATCTATTTCTGCTTTATTGGCTATGCCAAAGCCTTTGACTGTGTGGATCACAATTAACTGTGGAAAATTGTGAAAGAGATGGGAATACCAGACCACCTGACCTGCCTCTTGAGAAATCTGTATGCAGGTCAGGAAGCAGCAGTTAGAACTGGACATGGAACAACAGACTGGTTCCAAATAGGAAAAGTAGTACATCAAGGCTCTATATTGTCATCCTGCTTATTTAACTTTTATGCAGAGTGCATCATGAGAAAGGCTGAGCTGGAAGAAGCACAAGCTGGAATGAAGATTGCTGGGAGAAATATCAATAACCTCAGATATGCAGATGACACCGCCCTTATGACAGAAATTGAAGAGGAACTAAAAAGCCTCTTGATGAAAGTAAAAGAAGAGAGTGAAAAAATTGGCTTAAAGCTCAAAATTCAGAAGACTAAGATCATGGTATCTGGTACCAACACTTCATTTGAAATAGATGGGGAAACAGTGGAAACAGAGTCAGATTTTATTTTGGGGGGCTCCAAAATCACTGCAGATGGTGATTGCAGCCATGAAATTCAAAAATGCTTACTCCTTGGTAGGAAAGTTATGACAAATCTAGATAGCATATTAAAAAGCAGAGATATTACTTTGTCAAGAAATGTCTGTCTAATTAAGGCTATGGTTTTTCCAGTGGTCATGTCTGGATGTGAGAGTTGGACTGTGAAGAAAGCTGAGCACTGAAGAATTGATGCTTTTGAACTGTGGTGCTGGAGAAAACTCTTGCGAGTCCCTTGGACTGCAAGGAGATCCAACTAGTCTGTCCTAAAGAAGACCAGTCCTGGGTGTTCATTGGAAGGACTGATGTTGAGGCTGAAAATCCAATACTTTGGCCACCTTATGCAAGCAGTTGATTCATTGGAAAAGACCCTGAATCTGGAAGGGATTGGGGGCAGGAGAAGAAGGGGATGACAGAGGATTAGATGGCTAGATGGCATCACTGACTCGATGCACATGAGTTTGCGTGAACTCCGGGAGTTGGTGATGGACAAGGAGGCCCGGCATTCTGCTATTCATGGGGTCTCAAAGAGTCGGACATGACTGGGTGACGGCACTCAACTGAACTGAAATGGAATGAGAATCAGTCAGTCCTTGCCACAACCATACATATCCCAAACAGGGATGCAGATACCCTGGAAGGTGCAGCATCTGACAAGTTTAGGGATTGTGGAGCAATCCCAGGGTGAGGGCTGCTGTTGACTGTAGAGGGATGGCTGAGGGAATGTAAGAGAGGAAACTGTAGTGGGAAATGCCTGTGGAGGAAAGCTAGGCAGCCATGGAAGCAAGGCGGTACTGCTGAGTCATGCATGGTGTTGGAGCCATCACCTTAGCCTCTCTCTCCCCGCATGCCATCATTGGCAGCTGAACAATAGAGAGGCTGGCCCATCAAATGCCTGATGCGCTAAACTATAGAGTAGGACCTCATCCAAGGTGCCCTTTTAAGTGCCTGACATGCTGAACAACAGAGAAGGACCCCAGGCAAGAGAGCCCTCTATGTTTACGCAGGGGCAGAGCTACAAAGGAAGACTGGCCAAAGAGGGTTTCTGATCACCAGCTACAAGAGGATGGAGAAAAGACTCTGATAGGGCCAACTCCTACAGTGGAGGCAGTCCATGTCACCACACACTTGATGCTGCCAGGGTCCCTGCAAGCCAAACAGCTGTGCCACCTTCATGCTCAACTGGGGCAAAGCTGCCACAGGCAAAAAAATAATCTTGCACCTATGGGCACAGGGTCACTTTGGTGGTGTCCGAATCTTTGTGACCATGTAAACTGTGGCCTGCCAGGTTTCTCTGTCAGGAAGAGGGGTTCTCCAGGTGAGAATACTGGAGCATATTGGCCAATACTGGTTGCTATACCTTTCTGCTGCTCCTGCTGCTGCTGCTAAGTCACTTCAGTAGTGTCTGACTGTGCGACTGCATAGATGGCAGCCCACCAGGCTCCCCCATCTCTGGGATTCTCCAGGCAAGAACACTGGAGTGTGTTGCCATTTCCTTCTCCAATGCATGAAAGTGAAAAGTCAAAGTGAAGTTGCTCAGTCATGTTCGACTCTTAGCGACCCCATGGACTGCAGACTACCAGGCTCCTTCACCCATGGGATTTTCCAGGTAAGAGTACTGGAATGGGGTGCCATTGCCTTCTAGAACACTATATTTTCTGCTGTCCTAGAAGACAACTCCCCTAAGTACTTGGTGCTGCCAGAACCCCTGTGATCCAAGCAGCTGCACCACCTCCATTCCTGGCCCTCACAGGGGCAAACCCAAGTCCTCCAGGGCTACCTTAGGAGCAAACCCCAGTGGACGACCCACATGCAGAGGTGGAAATAAAACCACAATTGAAACCCAGGGGCAATGTGACTAAGGAAGAAGACCCAAAACCTTCCCACCAGCTGTACAAGCTGGAGATTAAATCCACATGATCAACTAAGCAGACTCTGTGTCTATGGAATATATAAAAGGTCATTGAGAACTCCCACAAAAGAAAGCACTAGTTCTGATAGCTGTGGACATCAGAGGCAAGAACATAGAGGAGTAGGACCAGATTAGAATCTGAGCTGACCTCACTGCAGGGCCAAAGGTCAGCACAGTGTTGGAAGGCATCTTAGGGAGGTGAGGTGGACTGTGACTTCCAGCGAGGGAAAGGATTCTAACAGCAGTGACTCAAGAAAAACATTTATTATTCTTATGTTTTGACTTGTTCTGTAGATTACTTTGGATTTTTTCCCCCTTTCTCCCCCCACCACTCCCCGTTGGAGTTGTCGATTTTATTGGCACTATGAAATCTAATTAATCTTTTGAGGTTTTTTGTTTTTTCCTTTTTTTTCTCAGTAACATTTTTATTGCTGTAATAAACCTTTGCCTCTAAGTTGGGCTTTGCACTTCCTGGAAGTTTTATTTACATTTTTTCTTTTCTCTTTTTTCAATTTTCAATTTTTAAATTTCTTCTTCTTATTTTTTTACATTTATTTCTTTGTTTGCTTTTCCTACTGTTCTTTTCCCCTTGCAGTTAATTATTAATGTATATAAATCTTTATATACTATTTAACTTAGCATATCTATTCTTTCTCTTCTTTCTTTCCTTTCCTCTCAACATATTTGTGAGTTTTATTTTCATTGCTTTCTTCCCCAATTGCCACCTTGCTTTAGTTTTGTTTTCCAGTTTCTACTTTAGTTATTTTTGTTCTGATAGACAAAATTTTTGGTTTACTTTGTTCACCAGGTCAATCTATTGTACTTTTTTTAAAATATAAATTTATTTATTTTAATTGGAGGTTAATTACTTTACAATATTGTATTGGTTTTGCCATACATCAACATGAATCTGCCAGGGGTATATGCGTGTTCCCCATCCTGAACCCCCCTCCCTCCTCCCTCCCCATACCATCCCTCTGAGTTGTCCCAGTGCACCAGCCCCAAGCATCCAGTATCATGCATTGACCCTGGACTGGCAATTCATTTCATATATATTATACACGTTTCAATGTCATTCCCCCAAACCATCTCACCTTCTCCCTCTCCCACAGAGTCCAAAAGACTGTTCTGTATATCTGTGTCTCTTTTGCTGTCTTGAATACAGGGTTATTGTTACCATTTTTCTAAATTCAATATATTTTTGTTGGACTGTTTTGATTTTGCTTACGGGTGTATATGTATAGGTGTATATTCACTCACACTTTTTATTGTTATTATAAACATCTGCTTCTACGTTGGGCTTTTGCAATTCCGTGGAGTTTTCCTTTTATCCCCTTTTTCTCTTTTTCCATTTTTTTATTTTCTAATTTTTATATTTTTAATTTTAATCCTATTATATTTTTCTACATTTATTTCTTTGTCTTTTTTACTGATCTTTTCATGTTGCAGTTAATCTTTAATGTATGTAAATCTTCATCTACCTCTGTTTAACTTTGCATAACTATTCTTTTTTCTTTCTTTTCCTCTTAACATATTTGTTGCTTTTGTTTTCACTGCTTTATTTCCCACTTGGCAGCTTTCTTTAGTTTTGTTTTCCAGTTTGTGCTTTAGTGAACTTTGTTCTTAACTGGTAAATATAATTTTTGATTTCCTTTGTTTGCTGGGTCAATCTACTGTACCGTATTTTTTGTTGGACTGTTTTGACTTTGCTCATGGCTGTATATATATATGGGTATATTCCATTATTTTAATTATTATTTTCCTGATTTTGTAACTGAAATTTGCCTGGGGTTCACCTTTGGTTTCTCATTCTTCAGTTCAGTCGCTCAGTTGTGTCCGACTCTTTGCTACCCCATGAATCGCAGCACGCCAGGCCTCCCTGCCCATCACCAACTACCAGAGTTCACTCAGACTAACGTCCATTGAGTCAGTGATGCCATCCAGCCATCTCATCCTCAGTCATCCCCTTCTTCTCCTGCCCCCACTCCCTCCCAGCATCAGAGTTTTTCCAACGGGTCAACTCTTCGCATGAGGTGGCCAAAGTACTGGAGTTTCAGCTTTAGCGTCATTCCTTCCAAAGAAATCCCAGAGTTGATCTCCTTCAGAATGGACTGGTTGGATCTCCTTGCAGTCCAAGGGACTCTCAAGAGTCTTCTTCAACACCACAGTTCAAAAGCATCAATTCTTCAGAGCTCAGCCTTCTTCACAGTCCAACTCTCATATCCATACAGGACTACAGGAAAAAGCACAGCCTTGACTAGACGGACCTTAGTCGGCAAAGTAATGTCTCTGCTTTTGAATATGCTGTCTAGGTTGGTCATAACTTTTCCTCCAAGCAGTAAGCACCTTTTAATTTCATGGCTGCAATCACCATCTGCAGTGATTTTGGAGACCAGAAAAATTAAGTCTGACACTGTTTCCACTGTTTCCCCATCTATTTCCCATGAAGTGATGGGACCAGACGCCATGATCTTAGTTTTCTGAATGTTGAGCTTTAAGCCAACTTTTTCACTCTCCTCTTTCACTTTCATCAAGAGGCCTTTTAGTTCTTCTTCACTTTCTGCCATAAGGGTGGTGTCATCTGCATATCTGAGGTTATTGATATTTCTCCCGGCAATCTTGATTCCAGCTTGCGTTTCTTCCAGTCCAGTGTTTCTCGTGATGTGCTCTGTATAGAAGTTAAATAAGCAGGGTGACAATATACAGCCTTGATGTACTACTTTTCCTATTTGGAACCAGTCTGTTGTTCCATGTCCACTTCTAACTGTAGCTTCCTGACCTGCATACAGATTTCTCAAGAGGCAGGTCAGGTGGTCTGGTATTCCCATCTCTTGAAAAATTTTCCACAGTTTGTGGTGATCCACACAGTCAAAGGCTTTGGCATAGTCAATAAAGCAGAAATAAATATATTTCTGGAACTCTCTTGCTTTTTCCATGATCCAGCGGATGTTGGCAATTTGATCTCTGGTTCCTCTGCCTTTTCTAAAACCAGCTTGAACATCAGGAAGTTCACGGTTCACATATTGCTGAAGCCTGGCTTGGAGTATTTTGAGCATTACTTTACTAGCATGTGAGATGAGTGCAATTGTGTGGTAGTTTGAGCATTCTTTAGGTATTTGTTTTAATCTCACTTAATGTCATAACAAACCACTTGTGGAATCTTTGTTCCTGTCCAGAGATCAAGCCTTGAGTGTTTGGAGTGGGAGCACTCCAAGACCCTAGAACTACCAGAGAATTAACCTTAGGAAGTACTCACACATAATCATAGTGAGAACTCACACATTTGAATACAAGACCCTGCATCACCCAACCACCAGTAGCACCCTGTAAAGGGCATATATTACAAGCCTACAGCAAACATTATTCTCAATGGTGAAAAACTGAAAGCATTTCCCCTAAGATCAGGAACAAGACAAGGGTGTCCACTTTCACCACTATTATTCAGTATAGCTCTGGACGTCCTAGCTACAGCAATAAGAGAAGAAAAAGAAATAAAAGGAATTCAGATAGGAGAAGATGAAATAAAGCTCTCTCTGTTTGCAGATGACATGATACTGTACATAGAAAACCCTAAAGATAGTATCAGAAAATTCCTAGAGTTAATTAGTGAATTTAGCAAAGTTGTAAGATACTAAATCAATACACAGAAATCTCTTGCATTTCTAAATAATAACAATGAAAAATCAGAAAAAGGAATTAAGGAATCAGTCCCATTCACCATGGCAACAAGAGGAATTGAAAATCTAGGCATACTTACCTATTGAAACAAAAGAACTCTACATAGAAAATTGTAAGACACTTATGAAAGAAATCAAAGATGATAGAAACATATGGAGAGATAGTCAATGCTCCTGGGTAGGAAGAATCAATATTGAGAAAATGACTATACTATGTAATGCAATCTACAGATTTAATGCAATCCCTATCAAATTACCAATGGCATTTTTCACAGAACTAGAACAAAAAGTTTCACAATTCAAATGGAAACAAAGAGACCTTGAATAGTCAAAGCAGTCTTGAGAAAGAAGAACTGGAGGAATCAATCTTTCTGACTTCAGATTACACTACAAGGCTACAGTCATCAACACAGTATGGTACTGGCACAAAAACAGAAACATAGACAAATAGAACAAGATAGAAATCCCAGAAATAAACCCATGCAGCTATGGGTACCTTATTTTTTATAAAGGACACAAAAATACACAGTGGGGCAAAGACAACCTCTTCAATAAATGATGCTGGGAAAACTGGATAGCTACATGTAAAAGAATGAAATTAGAACACTTCCTAACACCATCCACAAAGATAAACTCAAAATGGATTAAAGACCTAAATATAAGACCAGAAACTATAAAACTCTTAGAACAAAACATAGGTCAAACACTCTATGACATAAATCAAAGCAAGATTCTCTATGACCTACCTCCTAGAGTAACAGAAATAAAAACGAAAGTAAACAAATGGGACCTGATTAAACTTAAAAGCTTTTGCATGGCAAAGGAAACTATAAGCAAGGTGAAAAGACAACTCTCAGAATGGGAGAAAATAATAGGAAATGAAATAACTGACAAAGGATTAATTTCCAAAATATACAAGCACCTCATAACTCAAAGCCAAACAACCCAATCAAAAAGAGAGGAAAAGACCTAAACAGACATTTCTCCAAAGAAGACATATAGATGTCTAACAAACAGATGAAAAGATGCTCAACATCGCTCATTACTAGTGAAATGCAAATCAAAACTACAATGAGATATCACCTCACACCAGTCAGAATGGCCATCATTAAAAAGTCTCCAAACAATAAATTCTAGAGAGGGTGTGCAGAAAAGGGAACACTCTTGCACTGTTTGTGGGAATGTAAATTGATACAGCCTTTATGGAAGATGGTATGGACAATCCTTAAAAAACTAAAAATAAAACCACCATATGACCCAGCAACCCCACTCCTAGGCTATACCCTGAAGAAACCAAAATTGAAAAAGACACATATATTCCATTGTTTTTTGCAGTACTATTTACAATATCTAGAACATAGAAGCAACCTAGATGTCCATCGACAGATGAATGGATAAAGAAGTTGTGGTATATATACACAGTGGAATATTACTCAGCCATAAAAAGGAACACATTTGAGTCAGTTTTGATGAGGTGGGTGAACTTAGGACTTATTATACAGAGTGAATCGAGTAAAAAAGAGAAAGATAAATATCATATTCTAACGCACATATACAAAATCTAGAAAAATGGTACTGAAAAATTTACTTATAGGGCAGCAACGGAGAAACAGACCTAGAGAATAGACTTATGGACGTGGAGAGAGGGGAGGAGAGGGTGAGATGTATGGAAAGAGTAACACTGAAACTTACATTACCATATGTAAACTAGATAGCTAACTGGAATTTTCTGTATGGCTCAGGAAACTCAAACAGGGGCTCTCTATCAACCTAGAGTGGTGAGATGGGGAGGGAGATGGGAGGAAGGTTCAAAAGGGAGAGGATATATGTATAACTATGGCTCATTCATGCTGAGGGCTGACAGAAAACAACAAAATTCTGTAAAATAATTATCCTTCAATAAAAAAATTTAAAAAATATTAAACCTGTATCTTATTTTCTGTTATCATGTTAAGACAATGAACAAAATGATGAAGCAAGAAACATAACCTTTCATTTTGGAAGAGCATAATTAGAAAGGAGTGGTGAAACACTAATGATCAAGTAAATCAAACATGCTGTATTAAATGTATGTAATGAATATTTGTAGGGAATATTGTAAATTATCTGACAATTTAATCAGAAAGCTTGTTTACAGAAATCAGGGATGATAAAAATATATCTAATTTGTTCTTGGAAAATCAGTTGGAATACATTTTAAATTGATTGTTCATATGACCATTTAAAATAAATATATATATATATATGATATAAATACAAAAAACAAAGGAGCTTTTAACATCAATTATGCTTCTTTTTTAAAAAGATAATTGGGGAAAATTGTATATTGTAAACATTTATAAATATATTTGAAAAGATATTTCATAGTCTACTTACATAAAAATTTTAGGCTAGCAATCAGCCCTAGGATTTCTTTGGAAGGAATGATGCTAAAGCTGAAACTCCAGTACTTTGGCCACCTCATGCGAAGAGTTGACTCATTGGAAAAGACTCTGATGCTGGGAGGGATTGGGGGCAGGAGGAGAAGGGGACCACAGAGGATGAGATGGCTTGATGGCATCACTGACTCGATGGACGTGAGTCTGAGTGAACTTCAGAAGCTGGTGATGGACAGGGAGGCCTGGCGTGCTGCAGTTCATGGGGTCACAAAGAGTCGGACATGACTGAGTGACTGAACTGAACTGAACTGAACTGAAAGTTGCATGTAGATTTTGTAATTGGTTTTATAGTTATACCTAAAATATTAATTAATAGACTGCTTGTCAAAACAATAATTACTGAAAAAGTAATACATATTTTATAACTGTTGTGTTCATATTGTGAATAAATACTTGAAAAATACAGATGATCCAAAACTAAAGACAGGAGTGGCTCAAATATTGGTTGAAAAAGAAAAGATTCAAAGTGTCTTGCATTATGACAGTCAATACAGAGTTACAATCCTCAAATATAAGATAAATTTTAGAGATGTGAATGTAAAATAAAGAAGAATTTGAGTTAAAATTATTAACTATAAAAGTATAGTTTCAAACCAAGATTACATTACAAAAAATGTAATATATTTTAGTTGATCAAATATATTCTAAGCCATAAATTGGATGGAGCTGCTTTAAAAACTAATAAAATCATTGACACATATTTTCACCTTTACATAACTAAATCTTAGACTGCTGCTGCTGCTAAGTCACTTCAGTCATGTCCGATTCTGTGCGACCCCATAGAAAGCAGCCCACCAGGCTCCCCCATCCCTGGGATTCTCCAGGCAAGAACATCGGAGTGGGTTGCCATTTCCTTCTCCAATGCATGAAAGTGAAACGTGAAAGTGAAGTTGCTCAGTCATGTCCGACTCCCAACGACCCCATGGACTGCAGCCTACCAGGCTCCTCTGCCCATGCAATTTTCCAGGCAAGAGTACTAGAGTAGGGTGCCATTACCTTCTCCAAATCTTAGACTAAGTTAATGAAAATGCAGAGTCAGGATCTAGAAGTACATCAGTGAAAAACTTCTGAGTCCAGAGCTGGATATCACAGTATAAGAGGAGCAATGCATTGACAATCATTCAAGATCAGAAGCTAAAGAAATAAACCAAACCAAATAGAACTTTTACATGTAAAAATAAAAACATTAACTGGAAAAATAAATGGTGTCTTCAGTTGAGTTCAGTCACTCAGTTGTCTCTGACTCTTTGGGACCCCATGGACTGCAGCATGCCAGGCGTCCCTGTCCATCACTAACTCCGGGAGTTTACTCAAACTCATGTACATAGAGTCAGTGATGCCATCCAACCATTTCAGGAAAAACCACCTGTCCATCACCATCTCCTGGAGTTCACTCAGACTCATGTCCATCGAGTCCTTGATACCATCCAGCCATCCCATCCTCGGTCGTCCCCTTCTCCTCCTGCCTTCAATCTTTCCAGGATCAGGGTCTTTTCAAATGAGTCACCTCTTCGCATCAGGTGGCCAAAGTATTGGAAGTTTCAGCTTCAACATCCTTCCTTCCAATGAACATTCAGGACTGATTTCCTTTAGGATTGGTTGGTTGGATCTCCTTGCAGTCCAAGGGACTCTCAAGAGTCTTCTCAAACACCACAGTTCAAAAGCATCAATTCTTCATCACTCAGCTTTCTTTATTGTCCAACTCTCACATCCATACATGACTAATGGAAAAACGGTAGCCTTGAATAGAAGGACCTTTGAAAATCTCTGTTTTTAATGTGCTGTCTAGGTTGGTCATAACTTTTCTTCCAAGAAGTAAGCGTCTTTTAATTTCATGGCTACAGTCACCATCTGCAGTGATTTTGGAGGCCCCAAAATAAAGTCTGACACTGTTTCCACTGTTTCTCCATGTATTTGCCATGAAGTAATAGGACCAGATGCCGTGATCTTAGTTTTCTGAATGTTGAGCTTTAAGCCAACTTTTTCACTCTCCTCTTTCACTTTCATCAAGAGGCTTTTCAGTTTCTCTTAACTTTCTGCCATAAGGGTGGTGTCATCTGCATATCTAAAGTTATTGATATTTCTCCCGGCAATCTTCATTCCAGCTTGTGCTTCATCCAGCCCAGCGTTTCTCATGATGTACTCTGCAAATAAGTTAAATAAGCAGGGTGACAATATACAGTCATACTCCTTTCCCTATTCAGAACCAGTCTATTGTTCCATGTCCAGTTCTAACTGTAGCTTCCTGACCTGCATACAGATTTCTCAGGAGGCAGGTCAAGTTGTCTGGTATTCCCATCTCTTTCAGAATTTTCCACAGTGTATTGTGATTTCCACAGTCAAAGGCTTTGGCGTAGTCAATAAAGCAGAAATAGATGTTTTTCTGGAACTCTCTTGCTTTTTCGATGATCCAGTAGATGTTGGCAACTTGATGTCTGGTTCCTCTCCCTTTTTTAAAACCAGGTTGAACATCTGGAAGTTCACGGTTCACATATTGTCGAAGCTTGGCTTGGAGAAAATGGTGCCTTCAGAGATTTCAAAATGTCATGAAGAATGTTTTTACTATTCTGCTTTATAGGACAGAGTAAAATCAGAGTGTGAAATTAAGGTGAACATTTGAGTATCAGAGAAGACATAAAACTTTAATGCAGTTAGATCAAAGCAGTCAATCCTAAAGGAAGTCAATCCTGTATATTCACTGGAAGGATTCATACTGAAGCTCCAATACTCTAGCCACCTGTACGAAGAGCTGACTCATTGGAAAAGACCCTGATGCTGAAAAAAAATGAAAGCTAAAGAAGAAGGGGCAGCAGAAGATGAAATGTTTAGATATCATCACCAACTCAATGGACATAACTCTGAGCAAACTTTGGGAGATAGTGAAGGACAAGGAAGCTTGGCGAGCTGCAGTTGATGGGGTTGCAAAGAATTGGACACGTTATCAACTGAGCAACAACAAATTATCTAAAATGGTCTGCTTTTAAAGTTTAAATTTCACAGTTGCAAAATTGCTCAAGCAAAAACTGACACATACATAATAAAATCTCACACCACACATAAGTGTGAAATCAGAATTTAAACTATCATCAAGGACAAGATATATGAAGCTAACAAATCATCTTATAATCTTACCTGGTATGAACAAAAAATTTGAAGTGTCAAAGGTAAGCACAATGTTTTTCATATTTGTTTTATATAAACAAATGAGAGAACATCTGGCATCATTAATCATTAGGGAAATGCAGATTAAAGGCATTAATTTGCCATAGTCATAAAGATAAAACTACACAGCAATAGAAGATTTAAAATTAAAAATGCTAACCATACTCAGTGTTGATAAGTATTCATTAGAACTTTTTGTACACTGTTGATTGAAATATGAAATGTAAAAACAATTTGGCAGTTTCTTATAAAGATCTTCATATACCTACTGCATGACACAACCATTGTGTTCTTAGATATTTGCCCAGGAGAACTAAAAGCAAATGAGTTCATGAAGACTTGTGCATAAATAATCATAGTAGCTTTTGTGTCTAATAGCCCAAAACTGGAAACAACTCAAAAGTCCATCAACAGAAAATTGGATACAGATTGTCTTGCATACATACAACTAAGTACATATAACTAAGTAATATGAAGAAATAGACTACTATTGATGCCACAACAGCATGAAGAAGTCTTAAACTAATTATGCTGATGTAAGGAAGACTTCCCTGGTGGCTCAGACGGTAAAGCTTCTGCCTACAATGCAGGAGACCTGGGTTCGATCCCTGGGTCGGAAAGATCCTCTGGAGAAGGAAATGGCAACCTAATCCAGTACTCTTGCCTGGAAAATCCCATGGACAGAAGGGCCTTTAGGCTACAATCCATGGGGTCTTAAAGATTTGGACACAACTGAGAACCTTCACCTTACCTTACCTTCACCTTAAGGAAGATAGATTACATATTGTATGACTCAACTTTATACAATGTTTAGAAAATACAAGTTGATATACATGATGGAAAATAAATTAGTTGTCTGAGATATAGGGATGAGAAGACCAAGAGACAGGGATTATATAAAAGAGAACAAGAATAATTAGGTTATGATAGATAAGTTAATTCTCATGATTGTAGAAATTGTTTCTGATCAAGTTTTAGGCATTAAATATTTATATTTTACTTCAGTTATCCAAAATAAAGGTATTTAAGAATTAATTATAGTCATAAGAGAATGTAGGATTATGTATATGTATGTAAATAATGTATATGTGAGTATATGTATATGCAGAATTAGAATACTTACAAATTCCTCTACATCCTCAAACTCCTAATCTCCCAGAATTTCCTTAAATCTCCTTAAATCTCTCAAAATTTCTAGAGTTAAGAGGTTTTCTGCCAATGTAGAGAAAATATTTTTTAAATGGTGACCTCCTGGAACCTCAAGGTTTTGAGTCCCAGATCATTAAACTGTTATCTGAAAAGTTCCCTCGTGCTCACTTCTCTTTCTCCAAGTATAGAAGTCAATAATCAAACTTAGCACCTTTCTTTCATTACATATAGGCTTTTCTCTTTTGTTTGATTAATTAAACAATCGCTTATTAAGCCATTACCACAAGCGAAGTAGTGGCAAAATATATCAGTTTATTGTAATATGGCCAGTTAAATCAAGAAACATCTTAAAATCAGGAACAGTTTAATGTATTTGGCTTAAGTATGGTCCCAGGAATAAAGGGAAGTGTTGTTTCCTCTTCTGACTTCTTACTCTTCTTCCTCTCCATTTTGTAACAGTCTTTAAGGATTGTGACCTTACACTTCCTCTCCATGGCTCTGGTGATTTGCACAGTGTGGGGTATTTTTAGGTGCCCTATGTGGGTTAATGGTGGGTCAGTGATGGCTTGCTGCAGGGTTGGGGGCACTGAGTGCAGCAGTACTGCATGGGAGTTTTTGAAGGAGGTCAACATTATCTTCATTACCTCCACCATAGTTTGGGCTCAGGTGAAACAACAGGGAGGGAACACAGCCCCACCCATCAACAGAAAATTAGATTAAAGATTTACTGAGCATAACACCGCCCATCAGAACAAGACCCAAATTCCCCCTCAGTCAGTCTCTCCCATCAGGAAGCTCCCATAAGCCTCTTATTCTTACCCTTCAGAGGGCAGACAGATTGAAAAGCACAATTACAGAAAACTAAACAAACTGATCACATGGACCACAGCCTTGTCTAGCTCAATGAAACTATGAGCCATGTCATGTAGGGCCATCCAAGATGAACAGGTCATGGTGGAGGGTTCTGACAAAACGTGGTCCACTGGAGAAGGAATGACAAACCACTTCAATATTTTTGCCTTGAGAACCCCATGAACAGTATGAAAAAGCAGAAAGATAGAATACTGAAAGATGAACTCCCTAGGTTGGTAGGTGCACCATTTGCTACTTCAGATCAATGGAGAAATAACTCCAGAAAGAACGAAGAGACAGAGCCAAAGCAAAATAAACACCCAGTTGTGGATGTGACTGGTGATCAAGGTAAAGTCTGATGCTATAAAGAGCAACATTGCATAGAAACCTGGGTTGTTAGGTCCATGATTTAAGGCAAATTGGCAGTGGTCAAAGAGGAGATGGCAAGAACATCGACATTTCAGGAATCAGTGAACAAAGATGGACTGGAATGGGTGAATTTAACTCAGATGACTATTATATCTACTACTATGGGCAAAAATCCCTTTGAAGAGATGGAGTAGCACTCATAGTCCACAAAAGAGTCCAAAAGGGAGTTTTTGAGTGCAGTCTCAAAAATAGCAGAATGTTCTCTGCCCTGTTGGCCCTACATGGCAAACCATTCAATATCACAGTAATCCAAGTCTATGCCCCAATCAATAATGTTGAAGAAGCTGAAGTTGAATGGTTCTATGAAGACCTACAAGACCTTCTAGAACTAACACCTAAAAAGGGTGTCCTTTTCATACAGGGGACTGGAATACAAAAGTCAGAAGTCAAGAAATACCTGGAGTAACAGGCAAATTTGGCCTTGGAGTACAAAATGAAGCAGGACAAAGGCTAATAGAGTTTTGCCAAGAGAATGCACTGGTCAGAGCAAACAAGCTCTTCCAACAACACAAGAGAAGACTCTACACATGGACATCACAGATGGTCAATACCAAAATCAGATTGATTATATTCTTTGCAACCAAGATGGAGAAGCTCTATACAGTCAGCAAAAACAAGACCAGGATCTGACTGTGGCTCAGATCATGAACTCCTTATTGCCAAATTCAGATTTAAATTTAAGAAAGTGGGAAAAATCAATAAACCACTCAGGTATGCCCTAAATCAAACCCCTACGATTTTACAGTGGAAATGACAAATAGACTCAAGGGATTAGATCTGACAGACAGAGTGTCTGAAAAACAGTGCAAAGAGGTTCATGATATTGCTGACTCTTTGTGACCCCACGGACTGTAGCCTACCAGGCTCCTCCATCTGTAGGATTCTCCAGGCAAGAGTACTGGAGTGGGTTGGTGTTTCCTTCTCGAGGAGATCTTCCCAACCCAGGGATTTAACCCGGGTCTCCCACATTGCAGGCAGTTGGTTTACCATCTGAGCCACCAGGGAAGACTCCTACAGGAGGCAGGGATCAAAAACATCCTCAAGAAAAAGAAATGCAAAAAGACAAAATGAGGAGGCCTTACAAATAGCTGAGAAAAGAAAAGAAACTAAAGGCAAAGGAGAAAAGGAAAGATATACCCATTGGAATGCAGAGTTCCAAAGAATATCAAGTAGAGATAAGAAAGACTTCCTCAGTGATCAATGCAAAGAAATAGATAAAAACTTTAGAATGGGAAAGACTAGAGATCTCTTCAAGAAAATTAGAGACACAACAGGAACATTTCATGCACAGATGGATATAATATAGGATGGAAATGGTACGGACCTAATAGAAGCAGACAAGGTTAAGAAGAGGTGCAAGAATACATAGAAGAACTATACAAAAAACACCTTTATGACCCAGATAACCATGATAATGTGATCACTCACCTAGAGCCAGACATCATGGAATGTGAAGTCAAGTGGGCCTTAGGAAGCATCACTATGAACAAAGCTAGTGGAGGTGATGGAACTCCAGCTGAGCTATTTCATCCTAAAAGATGGTGTTGTGAAAGTGCTGCACTCAAAATTCCAACAAATTTGGAAAATTCAGCAGTGGCCACAGGACTGGAAAAGGTCAGTTTTCATTCCAATCCCAAAGAAAGGCAATGCCAAAAAATGTTCAACTGCTGGTACTGCTAAGTCCCTTCAGTTGTGTCCAACTCTGTGTGACCCCATGGACTGCAGCCTATCAGGTTCCTCCATCAATGGGATTTTCCAGGCAAGAGTACTGGAGTGGGTTGCCATTGCCTTCTCCTAAAGAATGTTCAAACTACTGCACAATTACACTCATCTCACATGCTAGTAAAGTAATATTTAAAATTCTCCAAGCCAGGCTTCAACAGTACGTGAACTGTGAACTTCCAGATGTTCAAGCTGGATTTAGAAAAGGCAGAGGAGCCAGAGATCAAATTGCCAACATCCGCTGGATCATAGAAAAAGCAAGACAGTTCCAGAGAAACATCTACTTCTGCTTTATTGACTATATCAAAGCCTTTGACTGTGCGATCACAACAAACTGGATAATTCTTCAAGAGATGAGAATACCAAACCACATTACCTGCCTCCTGAGAAATCTGTATGCAGGTCAAAAAGCAACAGTTAGAACTCTATATGCAACAGCAGACTGGTTCTAAATTAGGAAAGGAGTATGTCAAGGCTGTATATTGACACCCTGCTTGTTTAACTTATATGCAGAGTACATCATGCAAAATGCCGGGTTGGATGAAGCATGTGCTGCAATGATGATTGCTGGGATAAATATCAGTAACCTCAGATATGCAGATGACACCACCCTTATGGTAGAAAGTGAAGAACTGGAAAAGAAGCTCTTGATGAAAGTGAAAGAAGAGAGTGAAAAGTTGGCTTAAAGCTCAACATTCAGAAAACTGAGATCATGGCATCAGGTCCCATCACTTCTCAGAAAATAGATGGGAAAACAAAGGAAACAGTGACTGACTTTAATTTTTGGGCTCCAAATCACTGGAGATGGTGACTGCATCTTCCAAGACACTTGCTCCTTGGAAGGAAAGCTATGACCAACCTAGACATCATATTAAAAAACAGAAACATTACTTTGCCAACAAAGGTCCATCTAGTCAAAGTTATGGTTTTTCCAGTAGTCATGTATGGATGTGAGACTTGGACTATAAAGAAAGCTGAGCACCAAAGAATTGATGCTTTTGAACTATGGTGTTGGAGAAGACTCTTGAGAGTCCCTTGGACTACAAGAAGATCCAACCAATCAATCCTAAAGGAAATCAGTCCTGAATATTCATTGGAATAACTGATGTTGAAGCTAAAACTCCAATACTTTGACCACCTGATGCGAAGAAGGGACTCATTGGAAAAGATCCTGATACTGGGTAAGATTGAAAGAAGGTGGAGAAGGGGATGACAGAGGATGAGTTGGTTGAATGGCATCACCGACTTGATGGACATGAATTTGAGTTGTCCACAGGAGTTGGTGATGGACAGGGAAGCCTGGCATGCTGCAGCCAATTGGTCACAAAGTGTTGGCCACGACTGAGGGATTGAACTGACTGAATTGACGTGAGTTTACAGTTCTCAGATTTAACTGGGTGAATGTGTACTCGGTGAAACCTTATTTCCTGCTCATTTGCACCAAAGCCTTTGGCTTCTCACCTGTTTCAGAATATAATTTTGAACAAGATAATTTATTATCATAGATGTTTGATTGTCCTCTGTATCGAAATATCTCTGAGGATGTAGTTTGTGTTTCCTATTAATTCTTTCCTACTTACAGGAACTGGCTTAATCTAGTTGAATACGTTTGTTCCCAACTGACTGAAATAGCCTTTGAGTGCAGAGGATCTTTTGAAGGGCAGTTTTCCTGCATAGATAAGATTGATTAGTCATTCCTCAAGCAGAGAAACATGATCATAGAGTCTATTTTTGCTTCTGTTTGTTGAATTGATATAGTAACAAATAAAACTAGATAGCTAATTATTCAATATATGCAGTAAACCAAATTACATAAACAATTAAACCACTAAAAAATAAACAAGTTGAATTAGCTAAGAAAATATATGATATTTCTGCTTAAGTTGAATTTTTAATATTTATACTATGAAATAATTACCCTTTCCCTCTAAAGATATTTAAAATAGTGGCCAAAAATGTCTCTCCTAAAAATTAAATTGCTTTTCTTTTTTTGTAAATTTTATTACTAAGACTCTACTTAGTCTTCTTTTGTTAAAATATAATATTGTTCAATTGATGCAACTCTTTCATTTAGTTGCCATGGTAGCAAAAAACAGGCTTGAATTAAGACCCTAGGCAGTCAAATTAGCCAAAGTTTAATAAAAGCAACTCTATTTAGTTGTTTCTTAATAAGCTTTGCCAACAAAGGTCATTCTAGTCAAAGCTATGGTTTTTCCAGCAGTCATGTATGGATGTGAGAGTTAGACTATAAAGGAAGCTGAGAGCCGAAGAATTGATGCTTTTGAACTGTGGTGTTGGAGAAGACTCTTGGGAGTCCCTTGGACTGCAAGGAGATCCGACAAGTCAAGGAAATCAGTCCTGAATATTCATTGGAAGGACTGATGCTGAAGCTGAAACTCCAATACTTTGGCCACCTGATGTGAAGATCTGACTCTTTTGAAAAAACCCTGATGCTGGGAAAGATTGAAGGCAAGAGGAGAAGGGTATGACAGAGGATGAGATGGTTGGGTGGCATCACTGACTCAATGGACATGAGTTTGAGTAAACTCCAGGAGTTGGTGATGGACAGGGAGGGCTGGCATGCTGCAGCCCATGGGGTCACAGAGTTGGACCTGACTGAGAGACTGAACTAACTGACTGACTGAGTGACCTAATAAACCTGGGTGAACTAAGCAACACAACAAACCCTTAAAATTGTTTTTCTCATGGACATGATAGGACAAGATGTCCTCATAAGAGCACTCTTTAACACAATGAAGCATTTAATAATGTAAAGGCAAAGTTGAAAGTTGTCATAAACATCATGGTCAAGTTAAATATATCCTTCTTGGGGAAGTATATGCTATTTCAGGCTCTTCAGGGTTTCCTCTGAGGCAGATAGATATAGAAGTAGAAACAGAGAAAAAGAGAAAAGAGATAGAAACCGACAGAGACTTACTTCCTTCGAGGACACAGGTAAGATACCATCTGTCAAAATATTTTTTTGTTTTTTGATTGGAAGAATTTAAAGACTTAGAAAAGAATGCAACTTAACAGAGGTTACTTAAAAGTAGCTTCTGATGGCTCCATATATAGTAAATCATGTGTTGTTGTTGTTGAGTCGCTCAGTAAACTCCTACTCTCTGTGACTCCATGAACTGCAGCATACCAGGCTTTCTTGTCCTTCACCATCTCCTGGAGCTTGCTCAAACTTATGTCCATTGAGTCGGTGATGCCATCTAACCATCTCATTCTCTGGCATCCCATTCTCCTCCTGCCTTCAGTCTTTCCCAACATCAACGTCTTTTCCAATAAATTGGCTCTTTGTATCAGGTGGCCAAAGTATTGGAGCTTCAGCATCACTCCTTCCATTGAATATTCAGGGTGGATATCCTTTAAGATTGACTGGTTTGATCTCCTTGCAGTCCAAGGGACTGTCAAGAGTCTTCTCCAACACCTCAGTTCAAAAGCATCCGTTCCTCAGCTCTCAGCCTTCTTTATGGTCAAACTCCCACATCCATGCACGGCTACTGGAAAACACGTAGCTTTGCCTATAGGGACCCTTGTCGGCAAGGTAATGTCTCTGCTTTTTAATCATCTGTCCAGGTTTGCTATAGCTTTTGTCCCAAGGAGCAAGTTTTTTTGTTTGTTTGTTTGTTTGTTTTTAATTTCAAGGCTGCAGTCAATGTCTGTGGTGATTTTGGAGCCCAAGAAAATAAAGTCTCTTACTCTTTCCACTGTTTTCCCATCTATTTGTCATGAAGTGATGCGACTGGATGCCATGATCTTAGTTTTTTAATGTTGAGTTTTAAGCCAGCTTTTTCATTCTCCTCTCTCACCTTCATCAAGAGGCTCTTTAGTTCCTCTTCTCTTTCTGCCATAAGGGTTGTGTCATCTGCATATCTGAGGTTGTTGATATTTCTCCCAGCAATCTTGGTTCCAGAGGTAAATGATTTTCCTCTATTTAAAATATTTTTTGCAGTTTCATAATTTAATGCAGAAGGCTTAAAAATAAACACTTTGTTTCTTTTAAGAATATGAGATTTTTAAAGATAATTTAATTTGATTGATTAAGGTGCCAAAATTGAAACATTTTCATGATTTGCTTATTAGTACAGATTTTATCTTCATACATTCATTGCAGTAGTTTTCTTTTCCAATTTTTTGTTTATCTTTTGGTTGTCTTGTTTCTTAAAATTCAGTAGTAAATTACAAAATAACTATCAGTTCAATTCATTTCAGTTCAGTTCAGTTCAGTCGCTCAGTCGTGTCTGACTCTTTGCGACCCCATGAATCGCAGCACGCCAAGCCTCCGTGTCCATCACCAACTCCCGGAGTTCACTCAGACTCGCATCCATCGAGTCAGTGATGCCATCCAAATAACTATGCTAAGTATAATTCTGGCTAAGTCTATAACATGCAGAATGAGTACATGTAAACATTATGGGCACCTGATAATTCCACATTTCAGCCAAGTTTCATTCTAGGTAGACAGGCAACCACTGAAGCTTTTACCTATATTCTACAGACATGTTTTTTCTGCAGGTAGCATGACTCCTGTAAACTAAGAGTATCAGATAGGTCTTTTAATGTGTTCAATATCTCTGATTTCCAAAGATTAGTGTTATATGCCATGATAATACTACTGATTCTTTATTATTTACTACCTTGATTATGTACTACAGAAATCTGGTGCTCCTTCATGCCAGTATAACATTTTATAATTTATGAATCAAAGAGAGGCATTTATGATTTGTACCTATTTGAACATTAGATACTGTGCTTAGATAATTATTTCTGATTTAACTTTATAAGAATGCTTTAATATTATAAAAAATTATCTCAATTATACTTGTAAAACAGTTTTAGGACCATAGGAGACCTAAGTTTTATGGAGATGCTTCTGAATAGAAAAATGATATGGGGCATTGTACTTTAGCTGTTGGACATTAATAAGCTTAATAAAATAAAGATTGACTAAGATAATAATGGTACTAAAATTAAGTCCATGTCATGGGAAAATAAGCTGAAGAACATGACTATTCCAGCTGAATTCATGTCAGTTTTTTCTAAACTATTCTTGTTATCCAGAGCTACATGTTTCTTGTAATGTTTCTGTATTTCAGGAAAGCTGGTAACTACCAATCTGTTCTCTGTTTCTATGAGCTAGACTTTTAGATTATTCATAAAAGTGAGATCATACAGTATTTTTCTTTCTTGTCTGACTTAGTTACCCTGGCATAATGACCTCAAATTTAATATACATAGAAATATTTTTTTCTTTTTTTTATGAATGAATAATATTCCATTGCATGTATATGTCTGTCAGTTCCTTTTGATTTACAGTGTTGTTGAACTCTGCTGTTTCTTTTTTTTTTTTATTTTTTTATTTTTTTAATTTTAAAATCTTTAATTCTTACATGTGTTCCCAAACATGAACCCCCCTCCCACCTCCCTCCCCATAACATCTCTGTGGGTCATCCCCATGCACCAGTCCCAAGCATGCTGTATCCTGCGTCAGACATAGACTGGCGATTCAATTCTTACATGATAGTATACATGATAGAATGCCATTCTCCCAAATCATCCCACCCTCTCCCTCTCCCTCTGAGTCCAAAAGTCTGTTATACACAGCTGTTTCTTTATTAATTTTTTTCTTCATTGTTAAGAGTGAGGTACCAAACTCCCCAACTCAGACTGTATTGTTATTTACATCTTTCAGTTCTGTTAGTATCTGCTTTATATATTTAGGTATGTTGGTAATATAATTATTTACAATTGTGACATCTTCTTGATGGATTGACCTACTATTAAGTAATGACTTTATTTGTCTCTTTTGACCATTTTTAGCTTAAAGTCTACTTTTATAAGTATAGTATCCTGTTTTCTTTTGGTTACCATTTGCCTGAATATCTTTTTTTTCTATCACTTTACTCATAGTCTAAGGGAGTCTTTTTTCATGTCAATGTATGGCAAAACCAATACAGTATTGTAAAGTAAAATAAAGTAAAAATAAAAATTAAAAAAAAAGTTTCTCAATTTCAAAAAAATAAAATAAAGCTAAATTGTATCCCTTGTAGAAAATATAGAGATGGATCATGTTCATTTATCCAGTCAACTATTTTGTGTCATTTGATGTGACAGTTTATTTCATTTATGTTTAAATGAAATAAGTTCAGGTTTGATTTATTGATAGACAAATGCCAACTAGCCTCATGTTAATTGTTTTCTGATTGCTTTATAAATACTTTGTTTCTTATTTTCATTTTTTTTCCTTATTTTTTCAGTCTTCTTTTGTGATTTGATCAGTTTTTAAGGTAGTATGTTTTGACTTCTTTATTTTAAACTTTTTCTTTTGTGTAATTACTGCAGATTTTTCTTCCACAGTTACAATGACATAAAATATTTTATATTTATAACAACTCATGTTAAGCTGATAATTTCAGTGGCATATATTAGTTTTATAGTTTGAGTTCATTAAAATGATAAAGCAAAAAAGCAAAAAAAAATTTAAAAAAAACCACTAAAACCCTCTGAAATTCTTAAGAGTTGTGGAAACAAGCAGGCTCTTTCCTATGGATGTCAAGTACTATCGCTACAAAATCTGTTTCATGTTAATGGGTTGCACAGCCCTGAATGATATGTCTGGCTAGGGCTGTACTCTCCTGCTCTGTTTCCACTCCTTTTTCATTTTAATCAAAGGACAAGGATAATGATATCATCAGATAAGTGATAATCATTCTTTGATCAAAAGTACATGACTCAGTGGGCTTCCCTGGAGGCTCAGTGGTAAAGAATCTGCCTATCGATGCAGGAGATGCAGGTTCGATCCTTGGGTGGGAAAGATCATCTGGAAAAGGAAATGGTAACCCACTTCAGTATTCTTGCCTGGGAAACCCCATGGACAGAAGAGCCTGGAGGGTTACAGTTTATGGGGTGACAAAAGAGTCAGACATGACTTAGCGACTAAACAACAGTAGTGACACATGACTCAATTTTGCTATAAGTAGCACACAGGCATAGAGTAAGGAAGTTTAATAATTATTTAAAATTAACTGGGAGTATTAGTGTTGGTCCATGTTACAGTACTAACAGTAGATAGAGAAAAGATTATTTGCTTATGTTAATAAGTGCTTTTATTTATTGCTAATATTATTACATAGTCATTGGAATCTGCATTTTCTGTGAAAATAGATCAAGTTCCATCTTGTCAGTAGAAGAAAAAATATGATAAGTATGAAACATTTGTATTTTAAATGTTTTACCTTTCAAAAATCACCATTTATCACATGGTCAGTCAAGCAAAATGAAGATAAATGTAAAAAGGAATATAAAATTCATCTCAAATAAGTATTTACTTTAAGTTTAATGAGCTAGTTGTTACAGATTTAATGAGTTAACTGGTGCATATTAATTAAATCTCAATTGTTTGTTTAAAATCTCTTTTGGAGGATTTCATGCCATCTGGTTAACTTACTTTAAATGACAACAGCGATAAGTACTTAATTGCATTCCTATTAATGTATTGTTGTTTCTAAACATGTGAGACTTATGATGAGCATTTCACAAGCTTTACTAAAGGAATCTTGTATAGATAAAAATAAATGTGTTAACTCCTTGGTTGCTAAGAGTAGGTATAAAATAGTGCAAAAACATCATTAAATGTGATTAAAATTGTTATGTGAAAATAATATAACAGTTTAGAAGTGCATTTCTAAAAATGTCTCCCTACTTTTTTTTTTTAATTTCCTGCCATGTAGCCACAGATGTTAAATTTCACTTTCTCTGTTTTCTAAGACAGAAAGTTTTTGAGTTACTTTCCAAGTGTGTGTCATGTGGGCATGTAGAAAACTATAGATATACATCAGTCAATATGCAATGGAATATTACACAGTTATAAAAAAGAATGCATTTGAGTCAGTTCTAATGAGGTAGATGAACCTGGAACCAATTATACAGAGTGAAGTAAGTCAGAAAGATAAAGACAAGTACTGCATATTAACACATACATATGGAACTTAAAGTGATGGTACTGACGATCCTATATGCAGGGCAGCAAAAGAGACTTAGATATAAAGAACAGACATTTGAGCTCAGTGGGAGAAGGCAAGGGTGAGATGGTTCAAGAGAAGAACATTGAAACATGTGCATTATCATGTGGAAAATAGATGACCAGTGCAAGTTTGATGCATGAAGCTGGGCACCCAAAGATGGTGCTCTGGGACAACCAGAGAGATGGGGTGGAAAGGAAATTGGGGGTGTGATTCAGAATAGGAGGGACACATGTATACCTGTGGCTGATTCATGTTGCTGGATGGTAAAACTATCACAATATTGTAAAGTATCCTCCAATTAAAATAAATTTAATTTTAAGAAACAAACAAGGGCATTTGAAGAAAATATAGCCAAACCACAAGTGATGATAAATTGAGATGTGAAAGTTGTTTGCAAACTGAGTTTAAACTTGAAAATAATTTTCCTTCCCATTAAAATCACGCTCATCAGATTTGTTTCCTTGGCCTGTCTGCAAATAGATGTGATGCACAGTGCAACAAAACCCATGTTTAAAGTAACATTTTTCAAATTGCAGGGTAAGATTCCACTCATGGTTTTGAATTAATTAAATAGACAATAATCATTTTTTGCTGAGTGAAAACAACAGAATATATCAAGTAAAATTCTACTTTTTTTGAGGATAATGAATTTGTGACACTTTTACTTTATTTTTATAAACATATCTATGTTATATGCAAATATGTGCTTAAAGTTTTGCCTGTACTGAACTGTGAAATCAAATGTATTTTATAGCCAAAAGTTTGAAAATCATGGGTTTAAGCCTTCTGAAAAAGCCAATAACTGTCTCTGTCTACATTCTGTCCTTGGCACGGTCCAAAAAAAAAAAAAATTGTATCTATCAAACTATTTTTCAGCATTTGAGTCTATGGCTTCACTAGATAAGCAACATGAACTGCATTTGGAGTTGCATTGCAACAAAACTTCAGCGAAGTTAATTCTGTATTTCTAAAAATAGTTGTCATTTTGCTCTAGGTAATTAGACTTCAATGGCAAGTAGTCCAAGCAAATATAATACATTTTACTGACCTTTTAGAGTAACAAGTAAACCAACCATTTTAGGGTTTTAGGTGATGTTTGTGGGGAAAAAGACATTTTTGATCACTCTTTGTCAGCTCAGGGGATCAGTTGCTTGAACCTCCATTTCTCCAAAAGGGGTGAAACTTATGGGAACAAGTCATCTTGATTAATAGGTCATACCCATGCATTTCTCCAGGTGTTAGGAGCTAAGAATATTCTTTGGGTGCTTTGCTGAGAACTGCATGTTTTCTAGTGTGGCTGAACATTTCACTAAGAATGCTGGACCTCAGGAAAGAAAGTTGTAAGCAGGCATATGAGGGGCTCTCTATCTTTCACTCCAGACTCTAGGTCATTGAAGGTGTATAGAAGAGAAAAGGACATGTATGAATCTATTTTCTGTTCACCTAAGATGGAAATGTGGAAAAGTTACAATTTAGGGCACGAGGAGACTAAGAGAGGGCTTCCCAGGTGGCGTTGTGGTAAAGAACCCACCTGCCGATGCAGGAGACAGACAAAGTTTCAGTTCCTGGGTCAGAAAGATCCCCTGGAGGAGGGCGTGGCAACCCACTCCAGTATTCTTGCCTGGAGAATCCCACGGCTGTCCATAGGCTACAGTACATGAGGTCACAAAGAGTAGGACACGACTGAAGCAACTTACACATGCAAGGTTGAGAGAGACTAATACAGAAAGAACCACAGATTTTTTTATATTAGATGTGCAAAAGAGGTTATGGGGAAATGTAAAAACTTGTAGGAGGTCCCTTTATGTTTTGTTTCCTTACCATTATCTGAGTTTCATTTAGAAAGTAAGAACCTTGAAGGAATTAGGGGAAAGGAAAGATGTAAAAGTGAAGTCATATGATGAATAATTACAAGAAAAAAAGCAGAATTAGATAGGCTACTTTGGTTAAAGAGAAACCAGGAGCCACATCGGCATTTATTTTGTTCCTAAAATCAAGTCCAACCTTTACCGTGGGCAGTTGTGAATAATAGACAGTGGAATCTGATCTGTTTAATTAAACAGAAAATTATATTGGGCTCACAGATTGTTAGAAGAGCTATAGATATAGGATTGAATCTAAGCTTTGAAAAGTAATACAAAAAATGTGCCAGAAAACTGATAGAATGAGGCAACCACAACTGATGCTGCCATTGGCTCTGCTGTCAGAAATTGGACAGTCCTCTAGCAGCTACTGCAGATAATTCTGATAACTCTTTTCACGCAGAAACTCCATCTAGCAACTAACATTTTCCTTGATACTGGACAACTCGGGCACACGCCTTGCTGCAAAATGATGATCCCAGGCAGAGCCTGTTTCCTCATCTTTGCATTTCTTAACCAAAGCCTCCTTTACAGGTACCCATGATTGGGTGTGTGAAGCCTTGGTCACCTGCTTACGTTTGGATTCAAAGAAAAAGGGAAAGGCAGGTTCCTGGGTTACTTTTTAAGAAGGCTGGAATTATCAGTCTAAGATTCCCCATCAGAGCAAGAGACTTCAAAATATGCTGCTGCTTCTGCTAAGTCGCTTCAGTCATGTCCAACTCTGTGCAACCCCATAGACACTAAGAAGCCTAAAAATACTACTCAGGATAATGGACCATTGAATGTGGTATTTCTTTCTTTTGGAATAGTTTCCTTCAAAACTTTTAGATGACTGTCTCTGAAAGTCAATGCAGAAGTTCAATTTCACCTTTTCAGAAAGGTTTACTTAAAACACCCTGCCTAAGTCAGTCTCCCCGGAGAAGGCAATGGCAACCCACTCCAATACTCTTGCCTGGCAAATCCCATGGACAGAGGAGCTTGGTAGGCTGCATTCCATGGGGTCGCTAGGAGTCAGACACGACTGAATGATTTCACTTTCACTTTTCACTTTCATGCTTTGGAGAAGGAAATGGCAACCCACTCCAGTGTTCTTGCCTGGAGAATCCCAGGGACGGGGGAGCCTGGTGGGCTGCCCTCTATGGGGTCACACAGAGTCGGACACGACTGAAGCTACTTAGCAGCAGCAGCAGCAAGTCAATCTCCCACCTGGCCATTACTCTCTGTCACCTGAAATTATCTATCATGGAATTTTACCAATATGTGAAAAGTTTAATTTCTTTTTCCTTCTTTCCTTTCTTCCTCCCTTCTTCCCTCCTTCTCCCTTTCTTCTTTCTTCCTTCTTTTTCTTTCTTTCCTTTTTTCCTCTTTCTTCCTTCCTGTGTCCCCTCATCCTTCTCTCTTTTCTTTTTTTCTTTCTTTTGTATCACTCTGAAAGAAGAAATAGTGCAAGACTAGGATTCTGTCTTGTTCAAAATCTTTTGCCATAACACAGAGCAGAGCAAGGCCTGAAACAGGCAGTGGTGCCACAGATACTTGTAGACTGAATTATTGAAGAGCAACAGATAATAGGAAAGAATTGGACACCTAGAGCCTCCAAACACATATCTAGAGGGTTTGGGGTTCTAGAATATAGGAGGAAGATGAATGAATGTAAATCAAAAGAACTGCTGAAACAGCTTCTCTGTCTTACCTTACACCCCGGTCTCCGGAAGTGCAGGTGGATCCTGACTGGATGATTATTTTTTCATTCATTATTAACACAATAGATAATTACTGTTAACTTTATGGGAGGCACCATGCTTGCACAATTCTATTTTCCTTCTATTTATGTCCTCAATCCTACAGATTTGTTTTTTTCAGCATCCTTGTAGCTGTCTGGATTTTTATCTCTAAATCAATATTTATTTTGATATTGAGCAAGCCCCTTGGTGTTGGAGGTACCATGATACAGTAGGTAAGCCAAAGGCTCTGATGCCAACCTGTCTGGGTTTGAGTTTGCATTCTCCCATTACTTTGTGCATGAGATATTTAACTAGTTTCCTACTTCCCTCACTCATATAACGAAGATGAAAATAGTAGCCTTATCATAAGGAAGTCATGAGTATTAGATGAATGAACATAGGTAAAGCAGTTGAAATGCTGCCTGACAAGTAATAAGTTATAGGAAAGCATTTGTTGATATTATAACTTGGATTATGTTTCTAATAATTTTCTCATTTCTCTGTCTCAGCCTTACTTCCTAAACACTTACATGGGTAATTATGCCCTGCTTTCTTTGTCCCCTCATTATTTCTGGTTTCTTTTCCTGAACTTTTCCCTTGATCCAGCATGCTGGCATGAGAAGAGGCCAAGAAAAGTTTAGAAGGTTTATCTAGGAATAGATGGAGCAGGATACCAAGAATAAGCTTTCCTTATTTCACGGTTGGACACAATCCTGGCCTATTTTTTTCCCCTTTTCCAAGGGACAAAATGAAAAGAGTTAATCAGACATCCCCAGCCAGATATGGTGAGTATTTTATTCCCTTTAAACAAAAGAAATTTTGAGGCAAAAATAAGGTGTAATGATTCAACTAGTATTAAATCACAATATAAATCTCCCTTTTCATTTACCAAACACAAAAGATTCAGATCATCCAAATTTCATTGCTCAGATTTACAGCCAGCAGCCCCTTAAGTCATTTCCGCTGTAACTTCCTGTCACAGATAGCTATATCTGTTGTGAGAAGAAAATAAAATTGAATTTATTTTTTAAAAGTATGGTGCCTGGAGTATGTAATATAGACTAGATATATACATATATGTTTGGTTATGGATGCTTGAGACTGTATCCATGCTTATTTTAGAGCATTCATTGTCATGCATGCAAGTATTTTAATACGAAATATGAACATATACATAGGTAAAGCCTGATTTTTTTCAGAAAGAAGAACCAATAGAAGAAAGAGACTCATAACACAGATATGGCAATGAGTGATCTGTTTGAAAATAATTACTTTTGACTATTCACTTCAATTTTAATATAACGTTAATATTTTCTACAAGTTTTCAAGTCAGGATTTCTTATTGGAAGTAACTTTTAGCTGCTTTATCTTTATTTTAATATAGGATAAGACCTTATTTCATTTAGGAAGGTACCAAAAGTTTGTTTGCTAGTATTTTTATACATATTTTACAGAGAAAATGTGAATATTTATGCATGTGGTCCTACTGACCTTGTGTTTGAATTACAAATGTGGAATTACAGGTTACAGATATATGGTAGGTACTCATCTTTTATTGCTGCTCTGATATTTACATCTACTTAGCAGTAACTTACTGCTAGAAAGCTCTGACTCTAACATGAATAACAACAGCTGAATGCAGCCTATTTATTTTCCCATCATCTTTTTCAAAGTAGCTTTCCACAAATTTAGAAAAGTGTCTACCTTGCTTAGCCCAAGTTATTTCAGTGACATGAAGGTACTCTGGAATTGCAATAAAACAAATGGAAGGTCCTTTGAGTGCATTTCAAGTGGACATTTTTCAACAGTTTCTAATATAAATCTACTTTTTCTTCCCATGAAAGTGTGAAGGTGTGCTGAGTATCAGTTTACTGACTTCAGAGACTCATAACCACTGTCTGAAGAATGTTGTTTTGCTCTGTTCCAGAACAGAGTGCTTCAAGCTGAAAACAAAGATGAGGGTGTTTGTCAAAGATCTATTGATAGCTAAGACAAAATCAGTACCTATAGTTCATTCTTTGGTGAACTGAATAACAGAAAGATAAGTAGTCACCATTTGGAATTTAAAATGTAACACAGTCATTTAAAAATAAGATCTTGTTTGAAGATAATACAAGCAGAAAAACAGACACTATGAAACTTAAGTTTTATATTTGCTAATATACACAATGACATCTTCTTCTAAAAGGGAAACCTGAGTACTGCTCATGTGATAGTGTTGAAATGAGTGAACACACAGTTAAACTCAATGAGAATGAGGCTGAAAGAGAGGCTCAGCTGGAGATCTACCCTCAGGAAGTAGTTTAAAATATTGGCCATTTGGTACCATCTGTTGAATTCCATACGCTAAAAACAATGCTATTCAGAACTCAATTTTGTGAGCCAGGAATGAAGAATGTCTCTTACAGGGATCGTTTAACAGAACTCTATTGAACAGAAGGAAGACCAGCAGAGGGACAGTGAAATCTCCTTTGACCACTCCACACCACATTAATTTGAAATGGACTGAAAGCATTAATTCGTTCTCTCACACACATAATCTTCAAATTTACTCCAGAAGTAGAGAGGTCCATCATACGCTATATAATAAGTAGGCAAGAGGAAAAGTGTGATATGCTCAGATCATTTGTTCAGTGATTTATACAGGTACTTATGGAAGTTTCTATAATGTCACTACATCAGTGAGAGCAGTTCTATTGTTCTGGATTATGTTAAATTTAGAAATTCTAGATACATCTTTAAATGGCCATCACCATGATTATACATTTCCTTTCTTGAACTTGCTAATACTTTTTATGCAATGAAATGGCCAATGACTAGAAAGCAAAGACAGCAAACAAAATACAGGAATCAAAATTAGTCTTTTTGAAATTTGGAATTGTCTAGTTTTTATTTGAGAATTTATCAAAACATTTAAAAATCTTTGTTGATTTTGCCACTATATATCTTGTATTTATTTTCTTACAGATTGTTCTATAGATTATAAGCAGCTAATTTATAACAATCTACATTGAATTGATACTAATTTAATTGTAGTACAATAAGGAAACTTAACTTAAATAAAAGTTTTATCCTCTTTCCTCCTTCATGCTATAACTGTCAAATATCTCTATCTTATACATTCATGTATACAATATCATTATTATCTTATACTTCCGTGAGGCAAGAATACTGGAGTGGGTTGCCATGCCCTCTTTCAGGGGATCTTCCCAAACCAGGGATCAAACCCAGGTCTCCTGCATTGGAGGCAGATTCTCTACTATCTGAGCCACCAGGGAAGCCCTTGATAGATCCAGAATTTCTAATTAACAGTGTTTCCCATTTCTTCCTCTCTACCACACACAGTTGGAATTTATCATCCCTCTGGCCTCAGGTCTCCACTATTATTATGGGCAATCAATTTTTACTTGCATTATTGTTGTGCACCAGAAGAAGTATTCTTTTTTCTCTTTCATTTTACAAGACTTTTCCTTTGATTTGGTGTTTACCAGTTTGACTGTGATATACTTGGTGTGGACTACTTTGGGTTTAACATATATGGATCTGTGGATTTATGAAGTTTTTATCACTTTAATGAAATTTTAGTCATTATTTTCCAAAAAATATTGCCCATATTCTCTTCTATTTCTCAGTTCAATTCAGTAACTAAATAGATTCTGATTCTTTGTGACCCCAAGGACTGTAGCATGTAAGGCTTCCCTGTCCATCACCATATCCCAAAGATTGTTCGAAATCTTGTCCATTGTGTTGGTGATGCCATCCAACCATCTCATCCTCTGTCGTCCCCTTCTCCTCCCAACTTAAAACTTTCCTAATATCAAGGTCTTTTCCAATGAGTAAGTTCTTCGCATCAGGTGGCCAAAGTATTGGAGTTTAAGCTTCAGTATCAGTCATTCCAATGAATATTCAGGACTGATGTCCTTCAAAATTGATTTGTTGGATCTCCTTGCAGTCCAAGGGACTCTGAAGAGTCTTCTCCAACACCACAGTTCAGAAGCATCAATTTTTCAGCACTCAGCTTTCTTTATAGTCCAAATTTTACATCCATACATGACCGCTGGAAAATCTAGAGCTTTGATTAGATGGACTTTGTTGGCGAAGTAATGTCTCTGCTTTTTAATATGCTGTCTAGGTTGGTCATAGCTTTCCTTCCTTAAAAGAGCAGATGTCTTTTAATTTCATGGCTGCAGACACCATCTTCAGTGATTTTGGAGCCAAAAAAAAATAAAAAATAAAGGCTGTCACTGTTTCAATTTTCACCCTATCTATTTGTCATGAAGTGATGGGACCGGATGCAATGATCTTAGTTTTCAAATGTTGTGTTTTAAGCCAACTTTTCCACTCTCCTCTTTCACTTTCATCAAGAGGCTTTTTAGTTCTTCTTCACTGTCTGCCATAAGGGTGGTGTCGTCTGCATATCTGAGGTTATTGATATTTCTCCCAGCAATCTTCATTCAAGCTTGTGTTTCATCCAGCCTGGCATTTCACATGATGTTCTCTGCATATAAGTTAAATAAGCAGGGTGACAATATACAGCCTTGAGTACTCCTTTCCTGATTTGGAAGCAGTCTGTTGTTCCATGTCCAGTTCTAACTATTGCTTCTTGACCAGCATACAGATTTCTCAGGAGGCAGGTAAGGTGGTTTGGTACTCCAATCTTTTTAAGAATTTTCCACAGTTTATTATGATCCACACAGTCAAAGGCTTTGGCATAGTCAATAAAGCAAAGCAGATGTTTTTCTGGAACTCTCTTGCTTTTTAGATGATCCAATGGCTGTTGGCAATTTGATCTCTGGTTCCTCTGTCTTTTGTAAATCCAGCTTGAACATCTGAAAGTTCACAGTTCACGTATTGTTGAAGCCTGGCTTGGAGAATTTTGAGCATTACTTTGCTAGCATCTGAGATGAGTGCTGCTCTAGGCTCTCCTGTGCTCATGCAGCCACAGCTCCTCGGACGTGGGGTAGCTCCTCTTGGCCCTCCACCCCTAACCTCGGATGTGGGGTAGCTCCTCCCGGCCACCACCCCTGACCTCGGACTGGGGTAGCTCCTCTCGGTCGTTCCTGCATTGTTGCCGCCTGGCACTCTTGGCCACTGCCCCTGACCTCTGACGTGGGGTAACTCCTCTTGGCTGCTGCCCCTTGGTCATGGGGTCCTCCCGGCTTCTGACCTTGACCTCAGACGTGGGGTAGCTCCTCTTGGCTGTGCTAAGTGAGCCTAGGAGCAGTGGCTGTGATTTGGTGGAACAGCTGTGAAGAGATACCCCACGTCCAAGATAAGAGAAACACAAGTAAGATGGTAGGTGTTGCAAGAGGGCATCAGAGGGCAGACACACTGAAACCATGCTCACAGAAAACTAGTCAATCTAATCACACTAGGACCACAGCCTTGTCTAGCTCAATGAAACTAAGCCATGCCCATGAGGCCACCCAAGATGGGAGGATCATGGTGGAGAGATCTGACAAAATGTGGTCCACTGGAGAAGGGAATGGCAAACCACTTCAGTATTCTTGCCTTCAGAATCTCATGAACAGTATGAAAAGGCAAAATGATAGGATACTGAACGAGAAATGCCCCAGGTCAGTAGGTGCCCAATATGCTACTGGAGATTAGTGGAGAAATAACTCCAGAAAGAATGAAGGGATGGAGCCAAAGCAAAAACAATACTGAGATGTGGATGTGACTGGTGATAGATGCAAGATCCAATGCTGCAAAGAGCAATATTGCATAGGAACCTGGAATGTCAGGTCCATGAATCAAGGCAAATTGGAAGTGGTCAAACAAGAGATGGCAAGAGTGAATGTCGACATTCTAGGAATCAGTGAACTAAAATGGACTAGAATAGGTGTATTTAACTCAGATGACCATTATATCTACTATTGTGGGCAGGAATCCCTCAGAAGAAATGGACTAGCCATCATGGTCAACAGAAGAGTCTGAAATGCAGTACATGGATGTAATCTCAAAAACAACAAAATGATCTCTGTTCGTTTCCAAGGTAAACCAATCAATATCACAGTAATCCAAGTCTATGCCCCAACCAGTAATGCAGAAGAAGGTGAACTTTAATGGATCTATGAAGACCAACAAGACCTTTTAGAACTAACACCCAAAAAAGATGTCCTTTACATTATAGGGGACTGGAATGCAAAAGTAGGAAGTCAAGACACACCTGGAGTAACAGGCAAATTTGATCTTGGAATATGGAATGAAGCAGGGCAACGACTAATGGAGTTTTGCCAAGAAAATGTACTGGTCATAGCAAACACCCTCTTCCAACACACAAGAGAAGGCTCTACACATGGACATCACCAGATTGTCAACACCAAAATCAGATTGATTATTTTCTCTGCAGCCAAAGATGGAGAAGCTCTATACAGTCAACAAAAACAAGACCAGGAGCTAACTGTGGCTCAGATCAGGAACTCCTTATTGCCAAATTCAGACTTAAATAGAAGAAAGTAGGGAAAACCACTAGACTATTCACGTTTGACCTAAATCAAATCCCTTATGATTATACAGTGGAAGTGAGAAATAGATTTAAGGGCCTAGATCTGATAGATAGAGTGCCTGATGAACTATGGAGTGAGGTTTGTGATGTTGTACAGGAGACAGAAATCAAGACCATCCCCATGGAAAATAAATATAAAAAAGCAAAATGGCTGTCTGGGACGGCCTTACAAATAGCTGTGAAAAGAAGAGAAGTGAAAAGCAAAGGAGAAAAGGAAAGATATAAGCATCTGAATGCAGAGTTCCAAAGAAAGCAAGAAGAGATAAGAAAGCCTTCTTCAGTGATCAATGCAAAGAAATAGAGGAAAAGAACAGAATGGGAAAGACTAGAGATCTCTTCAAGAAAATTAGAGATACCAAGGGAACATTTCATGCAAAGATGGGCTCGATAAAGGACAGAAATGGTCTGGACCTAACAGAAGCAGAAGATATTAAGAAGAGGTGGCAAGAATGCACAGAAGAACTGTACAAAAAAGATCTTCACGACACAGATAATCACGATGGTGTGATCACTCACCTAGAGCCAGACATTCTGGAATGTGAAGTCAAGTGGGCCTTGGAAAACATCACTATGAACAAAGCTAGTGGAGGTGATGGAATTCCAGCGGAGCTATTTCAAATCCTGAAAGATAATGCTGTGAAAGTGCTGCACTCAATATGCCAGCAAATTTGGAAAACTCAGCAGTGGCCACAGGACTGGAAAAGTTCAGTTTTCATTCCAATACGAAAGAAAGGCAATGCCAAGGAATGCTCAAACTACCACACGATTGCACTCATCTCACATGCTAGTAAAGTCATGTTCAAAATTCTCCAAGACAGGCTTCAGCAATATGTGAACTGTGAACTTCTCCATATGTTCAAGCTGGTTTTAGAAAAGGCAGAGGAACCAGAGATCAAATTGCCAACATCCGCTGGAACATGGAAAAAGCAAAAGAGTTCCAGAAAACATCTATTTCTGCTTATTGACTATGCCAAAGCCTTTGACTATGTGGATCACAATAAACTGTGGAAAATTCTAAAAGAGGTGGGAATACCAGACTACCTGACCTGACTCCTGAGAAATTTGTATGCAAGTCAGGAAGCAACAGTTAGAACTGGACATTGTTCAACAAATTGCTTCCAAATAGGAAAAGGAGTATGTCAAGGCTGTATATTGTTACCCTGCTTATTTAACTTATACACAGAGTACATCATGAGAAATGATGGGCTGGAAGAAGCACAAGCTGGATCAAGATTGCCAGGAGAAATATCAATGACCTCAGATATGCAGATGACACCATCTTTATGGCAGAAAGTTTGAGGAACTAAAAAGCCTCTTTATGAAAGTGAAGGTGGAATGTGAAAAAGTTGGCTTAAAGCTCAACATTCAGAAAACTAAGATCATGGCATCTGGTCCCGTCACTTCATGGGAAATAGATGGGGAAACAGTGGAAACAGTGCCAGAGTTTATTTTGGGGGCACCAAAATCACTGCAGATGGTGATTGCAGCCATGAAATTAAAAGACGCTTACTCCTTGGAAGAAAGGTTATGACCAACCTAGATAGCATATTGAAAAGCAGAGACATTCTTTTGTCAACAAAGGTCCGTCTAGTCAAGGCTATGGTTTTTCCTGTGGTTATGTATGGATGTGAGAGTTGAACTGTGAAGAAGGCTGAGCACTGAAGAATTGATGCATTTGAACTGTGGTATTCGAGATGACTCTTGAGAGTCCCTTGGACTGCAAGGAGATCCAACCAGTCCATTCTCAAGGAGATCAACCCTGGGATGTCTTTGGAAGGAATGATGCTAAAGCTGAAACTCCAGTACTTTGGCCACCTCATGCGAAGAGTTGACTCATTGGAAAAGACTCTGATGCTTGGAGGGATTCAGGGCAGGAGGAGAAGGGGATGACAGAGGATGAGATGGCTGGATGGCATTACTGATCTGATGGACTTGAGTCTGAGTGAACTCTGGGAGTTGGTGAAGGACAGGGAGGCCTGGCGTGCTGCAATTCATGGGGTCGCAAGGAGTTGGACACGACTGAGTGACGGAACTGAACTGAACTGAACTGAAGTGAGTGTAATTGTCGGTAGTTTGAGCATTCTTTGGCATTTCCTTGCACTGGAATTGGAACAGAAACTGATCGTTTCCACTCCTGTGGCCACTGCTGAGTTCCAAATTTGCTGGCATTTTGAATGCAGCACTTTCACAGCATCTTCTTTTAGGATTTGAGTTAGCTCAGCTGGAATTCCAATACCTCCACTAGCTTTGTTCGTAGTGATGTTTCCTAAGGCCTACTTGACTTCACATTCCAGTATGTCTCTCTCTAGGTGAGTGATCACATCATCTGGTTATCTGGGTCATGAAGATCTTTTTTGTATAGTTCTTCTGAGTAGCCTTCCCACCTCTTCTTAACATCTTCTGTTTCTGTTAGGTCCATATCACTTCTGTCCTTTATTGAGCCCACCTTCGCATGAAAATATCCCTTGGTATGTCTAATTTTCTTGAATAGATCTCTAGTCTTGCCCATTCTTTTTTTTTTTTTTTTTTCCCTCTATTTCTTTGCACTGATCACTTAGGAAGTTTTTCTTATCTCTCCTTGATATTCTTTGGAACTCTACATTCATATGGGTATATCTTTTCTTTTCTCCTTTGCCTTTAGCTTCTTTTCTTTTCTCAGCTATTTGTAAGGCCTCCTCACACAAATATTTTGCCTTTTTGAATTTTTTTTTTCCCTTTAAGTTCAGTTCAGTTCAGTCGCTCAGTCGTGTCCGACTCTTTGCGACCCCATGAATCGCAGCACGCCAGGCCTCCCTGTCCATCACCAACTCCCGGAGTTCACTCAGACTCACTTCCATTGAGTCCGTGATGCCATCCAGCCATCTCATCCTCTGTCATCCCCTTCTCCTCCTGCCCCCAATCCCTCCAAGCATCAGAGTCTTTTCCAATGAGTCAACTCTTCGCATGAGGTGGCCAAAGTACTGGAGTTTCAGCTTTAGCATCATTCCTTCCAAAGACATCCCAGGGTTGATCTCCTTGAGAATGGACTGGTTGGATCTCCTTGCAGTCCAAGGGACTCTCAAGAGTCTTCTCCAACACCACAGTTCAAAAGCATCAGTTCTTCTTTGTTGACCATGATGGCTACACTGACAGTCTGTGGTCCACTGGAGAAGGGAATGGCAAGCCACTTCAGTATTCTTGCCTTGAGAACCCCATGAACAGTGTGAAAAGGCAATATGATAGGATACCAAAAGAGGAACTCCCCAGGTCATTAGGTGCCCAATATGGTACTGGAGATCAGAGGAGAAATAAATACAGAAAGAATGAAGGGATGGAGCCAAAGCAAAAACAATACTGAGTTGTGGATGTGACTGGTGATAGAAGCAAGATCTGATGCTGTAAAGAGCAATATTGCATAGGAACCTGGAATGTCAGGTCCATGAATCAAGTCAAACTGGAAGTGGTCAAACAAGAGATGGCAAGGGTGAACGTCAACATTCTAGGAATCAGTGAACTAAAATGAACTGGAATGGGTGAATTTTTCCCTTTGGGATGGTCTTTATTACTGCCTCCTGTATAATGTCATGAACCTTGGGTCCATAGTTCTTTAGGCACTCTGTCTGTTAGATTTAATCCCTTGAATCTATTTGTCACTTCTGCTGTATAAATGTAGGGATATGATTTACTTCTTGTTTGAATGCTTTAGGGGTTTTCCCTACTTTCTTCAACTTAAGTCTGAATTTGGCGATAAGGAGTTCATGATCTGAGCCACAGTCAGCTCCATGTCTTGTTTTTGCTGCCTGTATAGAGCTTCTCCATCTATGGCTGCAAGGAATATAATCCACCTGATTTTGGTATTGACCATCTGGTGATGTCCATGTATAGAGTCATCTCTGGTGTTATTGGAAACTGGTGTTTGCTATTTCCAGTGCGTTCTCTTGGCAAAACTCCATTAGCTTTTGTCCTGCTTCTTTTTGTACTCCAAGGCCAAATTTGTCTGTTTGACTTCTTACTTTTGCATTGCAGTCCCCATAATGAAAATGACATTTTTGGGGGGTGTTACTTCTAGAAGTTCTTGTAGGTCTTCATAGACTCATTCAAGTTCAGCTTCTTCAGCATTATTGGTTGGGACATAGACTTGGATTACTGTGATATTGAATGGTTTGCCATGTAGGGCCAATAGGTCAGAGATCATCCTGTCGTTTTTGAGACTGCACCCAACAACTGCATTTTGGCTTTTTTGTGGACTATGAGGGCTACTCCATTTCTTTAAAGGTATTCTTACCCACAATAGTAGATATAATGGTCATCTGAGTTAAATTCGCCCATCCAGTCCATTTTAGTTCACTGATTCCTAAATTGTTGATGTTTACTCTTGCCATCTCCTGATTGACCACTTCCAATTTCCTTGATTCATGGACCTACCATTCCAGGTTTCTATGCAATATTGCTCTGTTTAGCATCAGATTTTACTTCTATCACCAGTCACATCCACAACTGGGTGTTGTTTTCTCTTTAGCTCCATCTCTTCATTCTTTCTGGAGTTATTTCTCCACTGATCACAGGTAGCATACTGGGCACATACTGACCTGGGGAGTCCATCTTTCAGTGTCCTATCTTTTTGCCTTTGCATACTGTTCATGTGGTTCTCAAGGCAAGAATACTGAAGTAGTTTGCCATTCCCTTCTCCAGTGGACCACATTTTGTCAGAACTCTCCACCATGACCTGTCCATTTTGGGTGGCTCTACATGGCAAGGCTCATAGATTAATTGAGTTAGACAAGGCTGCATTCCATATGACCAGTTTGAATCGTTTCTGTGACTGTAGTTTCATTTCGTCTGCCCTTTGTTCAGTTCAGTTCAGTTGCTCAGTCGTGTCCGACTCTTTGCGACCCCATGAATTGCAGCATGCCAGGCCTCCCTGTCCATCACCATCTCCCAGAGTTCACTCAGACTCACGTTCGTCGAGTCCGTGATGCCATCCAGCCATCTCATCCTCTGTCGTCCCCTTCTCCTACTGCCCACAATCCCTCCCATCATCAGAGTCTTTTCCGATGAATCAACACTTCGCATGAGGTGGCCAAAGTACTGGAGCTTCAGCTTTAGCATCATTCCTTCCAAAGAAATCCAGGACTGATCTCCTTGAGAATGGACTGGTTGGATCTCCTTGCAGTCCAAGGGACTCTCAAGAGTCTTCTCCAACATCACAGTTCAAAAGCATCAATTCTTTGGTGCTCAGCCTTCTTCACAGTCCAACTCTCACATCCATACATGACCACTGGAAAAACCATAGCCTTGACTAGACGGACCTTTGTTGGCAAAGGAATGTCTCTGCTTTTCAATATACTATCTAGGTTGGTCATAACCTTTCTTCCAAGGAGTAAGCATCTTTTAATTTCATGGCTGCAATCACCATCTGCGATGATTTTGAGCCCAAAAATATAAAGTCTGGCACTGTTTCCACTATTTCCCCATCTATTTGCCATGAAGTGATGGGACCAGATTTCAGTGATGCCATGATCTTCATTTTCTGAATGTTGAGCTTTAAGCCAACTTTTTCACTCTCCACTTTCACTGTCATCAAGAGGCTTTTTGGTTCCTCTTCACTTTCTGCCATAAGGGTGGTGTCATCTGCATATCTGAGGTTATTGATCTTTCTCCCGGCAATCTTGATTCCACCTTGTGTTTCTTCCAGTCCAGCGTTTCTCATGATGTACTCTGCATATAAGTTAAATAAGCAGGGAGACAATATACAGCCTTGATGTACTCCTTTTCCTATTTGGAAGCAGTCTGTTGTTCCATGTCCAGTTCTAACTGTTGCTTCCTGACCTGCATGCAGATTTCTCAAGAGGCAGGTCAGGTGGTCTGGTATTCCCGTCTCTCTCAGAATTTTCCACAGCTTATTGTGATCCACACAGTCAAAGGCTTTGGCATAGTCAATAAAGCAGAAATAGATGTTTTCTGGAACTCTTTTGCTTTTTCCATGATCAAGCGGATGTTGGCAATTTGATCTCTGGTTCCTCTGCCTTTTCTAAAACCAGCTTGAACATCAGAAAGTTCATGGTTGACATATTGCTGAAGCCTGTCTTGGAGAATTTTGAACATGACTTTACTAGCAAGTGAGATGAGTGCAATCGTGTGGTAGTTTGAGCATTCTTTGGCATTGCCTTTCTTTCGTATTGGAATGAAAACTGACCTTTTCCAATCCTGTGGCCACTGCTGAGTTTTCCAAATGTGCTGGCATATTGAGTGCAGCACTTTCACAGCATCATCTTACAGGATTTGAAACAGCTCAACTGGAATTCCATCACCTCCACTAGCTTTGTTCATAGTGATGCTTTCCAAGGCCCACTTGACTTCACATTCCAGGATGTCTGGCTCTCAGTGAGTGATCACACCATCGTGATTATCTGGGTAGTGAAGTTTTTTGTACAGTTCTTCTGTGTATTCTTGCCACCTCTTCTTAATATCTTCTGCTTCTGTTAGGTCCATACCATTTCTGTCCTTCATCGAGCCCATCTTTGCATGAAATGTTCCCTTGGTATGTCTAATTTTCTTGAAGAGATCTCTAGTCTTTCCCATTCTGTTTTTTCCTTCTATTTCTTTGCATTGATCACTGAAGAAGGCTTTCTTATCTCTTCTTGCTATTCTCTGGAACTCTTCATTCAGATGCTTATATCTTTCCTTTTCTCCTTTGTTTTTCACCTCTGTTCTTTTCACAGCTATTTGTTAGATAGTGATAAGAGGCATATGGAAGCTTCCTGATGGGAGAGCCTGACTGAGGGGGAAACCGGGTCTTATTCTGATGGGTGTGGCCATGTTCAGTAAATCTTTAATCCAAGTTTCTGTTGAAGGGTGGAGCTGTGTTCCCTCCTTGTTGTTTGACCTGAGCCAAAACTATGGTGGAGTTAATGAAGATATTGGTGACCTCCTTCAAAAGGTCCCATGTATGCACTGCCACACTCAGTGCCTCTGACCCTGCAGCAGGCCACCACTGACCCATGCCTCCATCAGTGACTCCTGGACACTCACAGTCAAGTCTCTTGTGGGGTCACTGCTCCTTTCTCTTGGGTCCTTTTTTGCACAAGGTTTTGTTGTGCCCTCCAAGAGTCTGTTTCTCAAGTCCTTTGTAAGTTCTGAGGGCTCTATGTTGGGGTTAATGGTGACCTCCTTCAGGAAGGCTTATGCCACACCCATGTCTTCTGCAGCCAGAGCCCCTGCCCCTGTGGCAGGCCACTGATCTCCCATAGTTCTGCAGGAGACATTCAGACACCTAAAGGCAGGTCTGACTCAGTCTCTGTGGGGTCTTCTGGTGCACACAAGGTTTTGTTTGAGCCTTCTGAACATCTATTTCTCAGACTCATATATATGTATAGTAGTTGTGTAGTAGCGAAAGTCGCTCAGTTATGTCCGGCTCTTTGCAACCCCATGAACTATACAGTCCATTGAATTCTCTAGGCCAGAATTCTGGAGTGGGTAGCCTTTACCTTCTCCAGAGGATCTTCCCAACCTAGGGGTCGAACCCACGTCTCCTGCATTGCAGGCGGAGACTTTACCAGCTGAGCCACAAGGGTAGACCAAGAATACTGCAGTGGGTAGACTATCCCTTCTCCAGTGGACCTCCCCAACCCATTAATTGAACTGGGGCTCCTGCATTGCAGGTGGATTCTTTACCAACTGAGCTATCAGGGAAGCCCCACATGTACTGGAATACAGATCAATACAAAGTATGCATTAAGAAGAGAGAGAAAAGAAATAAGGAAAGCAAATACTTAGAGATCCTTGGGACAGCATCAGCATCAGAATTTTTAGTGAATTTTATTATATATATATATATATATAAATGAATGTTGTGTATGTACGTATTGTGTATACAATATATATATTGGAATTCCTAGTGCATATACATATTGTGCATACAACATATATATATATATATATACATATATATATATATATATGAATGCTGATGTTGTCCCAAGGATCTTTAAGTATTTATTTATTTTTCTTATTTCTTCTCTTTCTCTTCATAATGAATATTTTCTATTGATGTATATTCCAATTCACTAATTTTTTTCTCTAATTATTGTAAATTTTTTAAGACACTCTAATACTTATTAGATGGGTAAACAGTGGAAACAGTGTCAGACTATTTTTCTGGGCTCCAAAATCACTGCAGATGGTGATTGCAGCCATGAAATTAAAAGACGCTTACTCCTTGGAATGAAAGTTATGATCAACCTAGATAGCATATTCAAAAGCAGAGACATTACTTTGCCAACAAAGTCCGTCTAGCCAAGGCTATGGTTTTTCCTGTGGTCATGTCTGGATGTGAGAGTTGGACTGTGAAGAAAGCTAAGTGCTGAAAAATTGATGCTTTAGAATTGATTCTTTTGAACTGTGATGTTGGAGAAGACTCTTGAGAGTTCCTTGGACTGCAAGAAGATCTAACCAGTCCATCTTAAAAGAAATCAGTCCTAGATGTTCATTGGAAGGACTGATGCTGAAGCTGAAACTCCAACACTTTGGCTACCTCATGCGAAGAGTTGACTCATTGGAAAAGACCCTGATGCTGGGAGGGATTGGGGGCAGGAGGAGAAGGTGATGACAGAGGATGAAATGGCTGGATGGCATCACCGACTCGATGGACATGAGTTTGGGTAAACTCTGGGAGCTGCTGATGTACAAGGAGACTTGGCATGCTGAAATTCATGGGGTTGCTAAGAGTTGGACACAACTGAACTGAACTGAATAATTAATTCACATCAATTAGTGTAGAATTTCTGGGTTTTATTGTGTGTATTTGTTGTTGTTTGCTTGTTTGTTTTGTTTTGGTTTCTTGCATTTCATATCTTTGCAAAATACCACTACTGAATTTACATCTCTCAAAATCTATCAAGCTCTGTTCTTCAATAGACAACCAAGTCCCACCTCTTTAACGAAGAGATTTCTACTAGCAATTAGTAGGATTTATCACTTTCTGAGCTTCCAAGCACTTAGCTATTTTTGTTGTGGTATGTTTTTGTAAATGATGTCAAGTTCCAGATGGTATAATTTTGTACACTTTTCTTCATCTAGTGTATTATTTTACATATACTACCTGCTCAATGAAAAGGTTGCTTCTAGCTGAATATAATTCTATTAATAATCACATTATGATATTACTTAAACTTTTGCTAATCTCACTATTTCCCTTCATGAATCACAGCCTGGTGTTGGCAAAGTGGCTCACATAACTCAATGAAGCTATGAGCCATGCTATGCAGGGCCAAAGCAGAAATGATGCTCAGTTGTGGAGATGTATGGTGATAAAAGTAAAGTCCAATGCTGTAACAAACAATATTTCATAGGAACCTGGTCCTATGAATCACAGTAAATTGAATGCGGTCGAGCAGGAAATGGCAAAATTAAATATTGACATCTTAGGAATCAGTGAACTAAAGTGAACGAGAATGAAAGTGAAAGTTGCTCAGTCGTGTCAGACTCTTCATGACCCATGAACTATACAGTCCACGGAATTCTCTAGGCCAGAATACTGGAGTGGGTAGCCTTTCCCTTCTCCAGATCTTCACAACCCAGGGATTTAACACAGGTCTCCCACATTGCAGGTGGATTCTTTATCAGCTGAACCTCAAGGGAAGCCCAAGAATACTGGAGTGGGTTGCCATGTCCTTCTCCAGTGCATGAAAGTGAAAAGTGAAAGTGAAGTCTCTCAGTCGTGTCCAACTCTTCACGACCCCATGGATTGTAGCCTACGGGCTCCAAAATCACGGCAGATGGTGACATGCAGCCATGAAATTAAAAGATGCTTACTCCTTGGAAGAAAAGTTATGACCAACCTAGATAGTATATTCAAAAGCAGAGACATTACTTTGCCAACTAAGGTCCATCTAGTCAAGGCTATGGTTTTTCCTGTGGTCATGTATGGATGTGAGTGTTGGACTGTGAAGAAGGCTGAGCATCAAAGAATTGATGCTTTTGAACTGTGGTGTTGGAGAAGACTCTTGAGAGTCCTTTGGACTGCAAGGAGATCCAACCAGTCCATTCTGAAGGAGATCAACCCTGGGATTTCTTTGGAAGGAATAATGCTAAAGCTGAAGCTCCAGTACTTTGGCCACCTCATGCAAAGAGTTGATTCATTGGAAAAAACTCTGATGCTGGGAGGGATTGGGGGCAGGAGAAGGAGGGGTCAACCGAGGATGAGATGGCTAGATGGCATCATGGACTCGATGAACGTGAGTCTGAGTGAACTCTGGGAGATGGTGATGGACAGGGAGGCCTGGCATGCTGCGATTCATGGGGTCACAAAGAGTTGGGCATGACTGAGTAACTGAACTGAACTGAACTGAGGCTCCTCCATCCATGGGATTTCCCAGGGAAGTGTACTGGAGTGGGTCACCTTTGCCTTCTCCATATTGGAAGAACTGATGCTAAAGCTGAAGCTCCAATACTTTGGCTACTTGTTTCCAAGGGCCAACTAGTTGGACAAGACCCTGATGCTGGGAAAGATTAAAGGTAAAAGGAGAAGGGAGTGGAAGAGGATGAGATGGTTAGATGGTATCATCAACTCAATGTACATGAATCTGAGTCAACTCCAGGAGATGGTAGAGACAGCAGAGGCTGGCATGCTGTAGCCAATGGCATCACAAAGAGCTGGACACAACTTAGTGATTGAATGACGACAAATCTCACTATTATCCTCATAGTCTTACTCTTTTTAGCAATATTTAATATTTAGTCTTGTTAAAGATTGTGAAGAGCCTTATCTGTAAGCTGTAAACAATTATTAAATATTTCATACTTTAGGATGTTTTTCCCTGAGCTAACTGCTTTAAGATTATTATGTTAAAACACCTAGGAACAAACTGAGGTCTATGTGAATAGCATCCATTGTGGTTTTGTAGAATATGACCTATACATACATGCTTGGAGTCTTGATCTTAAACAGTAAGTATGACACTGATTCATCTAACTGGAAAGCCAGAGGCAGAGAAAGTTCAAGTTTGGTTTATCTCCAATATTTGTGCCTCCAACTCTAGTTCTGCCTGTGCTATGTCCTTCTTCCCATGAATAGTTTTTAGCTTCTAGCTAGCATGTCTGATCATGACAAATGTCTATAATTGTTTCAAGATCACAGCTATACACCATGATATCCTGAAAAACTGAAAACACAGGGAACTTTTTAGAGTTCCTGAGCTCATTACTCTTACCAGAATTTACATGCACTTTTAGGCCTGTTTGAGCTAAACTTGGAGTGGGTAGTTGGAAGTTGAAGGTATATTTTGAATGAAAAAGAGATTGCAATAGGAACCAAAATACAATTATTTTAGAGAAAATGCAAATTGATTAAGCAATAAACTATATGAATTACACCTGGGTACTTAAAAGATATAAAATACCCATACTTCATATGCTCATAATTTTTGTAATGAGCCTAATAAATTATATCTTGACTGTGCCTCCAAGGTTTTTTTCATCAACTATTCTCCCCACCCCCCCTTTTTATTCCTGGCTAAATTTAAAAATAACCTGGTTTATGTACTAAATCAAAATTTTGTCCCTATTATTTTCCTTGTATAATCAAATTACAAATGTTTTTGGAAAGTGTGAAATTAACATTACAACTAATCATATTTGATAGTCACGTAGTATAAACATTTAAAGATCAACTGTTCGATTTACTTTTTATTTTATATTTGTTAGCATGAAAAGGCCTTTCATATTTTTAATTAGCTGTTTTTTCCTCCATTTTCAACAAGTAAAGTATCAACTTAATAGAGAAAGATACCCATCCATCCAAAAATTTAATGAACTGACCAAGGACACAAAGTGAGACTGACAAAAATTTAGTATCCATACCAACAGTGTTGAAATTGCCCTACCAAATTGAGCATAACATGCTTGATTTGGAATTTGAGGTCATACTGAAGACTGATTGCTCAGCAATAAATCTAACCCACAGGGAAGTAATATTAACAAGTCATTAAGATGGCTAAACATAAAACTGGCCATGCGACTATTAAGGCTGTTTTTTTGTTTCGTTTTGTTTTTAATGTGAAAGTAAAAATCATTATCAGATGTGATGTAATGAATAACAATAAATAGACATTTCCCTAATTGATGGTCAGGAGAAGAAATGTTACATATAATTATTTATGTCAATTTCTCATTTACATCACTTAAGTATAATCTTAATGGTTAAATATGCTAAGATCACTCAGTTAAAAGTGCTTTCCTGAATCTGAAGTATAGCATTGTTTCCAGTACAAAAGGTATTTAAATGTACTGTGCACTAAGCTTGTTAATCCCTGAAAAAGTGAATGCATCTTCTGGAAAAAAGTACACTTCTTGGAAAAAAAAAAATCTAGGAAACTGGGATGCTGATTGAGCTGAGAGATTAAAAAATCATTTACCTGGTGTTTTTTTATAATTAACATTGAAAGAAATATAAGTACAAGAAATATCCTTTTCTTGATAACCATACAAAAAATTATGGAAATTTATTTTGAAAAACTACTATCTTCGAGTCTGAATGAGATATCTTGAAATTACACTTCACTTCTTAGAGGTTATCTCAACTGTCTTGTGAGGAACTGACTTTAACAAGGACATCCAACTGATGGTCAAACCCAGCTATATACAGATAGTTCTGTCACTTATGCCATGTCCAGAATCAGTCTGTCTACTCAAAATAAAAATGTAGCTATCTTTCCCACTTTCTTTTTTGCTGTGCTCCCTGACTTCAAACAAAATGACAAAAGGATAATGGAATCAGGTAAAAAGAAACTTTTTGCTGATACACTAAAATAAAATATATGCATATCTGAAAAAAAAGATTAATATCAAATAGGAGTTGAATATAGGTGTTATTTGAAAACCAACAATCATTTATTGAATATACTAAAGCAAAGAAAAACTTTAGAGTGGAATTTTATTATCAAACCAATATTTTTTAAATTGTCTTAAGTGCTTTTATGGTCCTCATATTCAGCTGCTTCTTAGAAGCTGATGTTTTATTTCCAATTATAAAAATCAACCAGGAATATTGAAGAACACATGTAAAAAGATGGTGGATAATATAAACATGCAGTTTATAAAATAGGAAATCTAACAAGTTGTACTCAAACTTATTAATAATCACATAAATACAAATTAAAACCACAATGAAATGTCTTTTATATTGACTTGGCCTTGTGCTGGCAATGATGTTGGTATACAGAAATTCTGACACAGTGCTGAAAAGACCTTGGCTGACACAGCCATTCTGAAGAGACCTTGGAAATAGTTAATCATTTAAATATACACACTACCTATGGTTAGAGTGAACATACAATTTGGAGACTGAAAGAGGATGCTATATATTTTTATTCTGAAACAATAAAGTTAAACCAAGTTCATTCCAAGTAAGCAAAAAATATGTCAACTCACTTATGACCTAGTACATTTGTTCTTAGCTATATATTTCAAAAAGTTTCACTCAAATTATTCGTAGGAATGTGGATTAGCCTAGAGTCTGTCATACAGAGAGAAGTGAGCCAGAAAGAGAAAAATAAGCATGTAATATTAACACATGTGGAATCTAGAAAAATGGTACATGCATACTAGGTCACTTAAGTTGTATCTGACCCTTTGTGACCCTATGGACTGTAGTCCTGCAAGGCTTCTCTGTTCATGGGATTTTCCAGGCAACAATACTGGAATGGATTGCCATTTCCTTCTCTAGGGGGATCTTCCTGATCCAGGGATTCGAGCCCATGTCTCTCATATCACTTGCATCAGTAGGCAGATTCTTTACCTGGGACACAGGGCAGGAATAGAGCCAGATGTAGACAATGGGCATGCAGACAGAGCAGGGAAGGGAAGTTGGGATGAACACAGAGCCTGGGACTGACAAATGTATAACACCAAGTGTAAATTAGATAGCCAACTTGCATATAGCACAGGAAGCTCAGTTTGGTGTTTTGTGGTAACCTGCTGCTGCTGCTAAGTTGCTTCAGTCCTGTTCGACTCTGTGGGACCCCATAGATGGCTGCCCACCAAGCTCCCAGTCCCTGGGATTCTCCAGGCAAGAACACTGGAGTGGGTTGCCATTTCCTTCTCCAATGCATGAAAGTGAAAAGTGAAAGTGAAGTCACTCAGTAGTGTCTGACTCTTAGTGACTCCATGGACTGCGGCCTTCCAGGCTCCTCCATCCATGGGATTTTCCAGGCAAGATACTGGAGTGGGGTACCATTGTTTTCTCCATTTTGTGGTAACCTAGATAGATGGGATTGGGGATGGGGGCAAAATTCAAGAGGGAGAGGATATATACATATAGCTGATTCACATTGTTTTATAACAGAAGTTAACACGACATTATAAAATGGCTATATCCCTATTTTAAAAAATCTTTAGGTGTAGACATAGTAGAATCACTATGGAAAAGCAATAATTTATATTAATACTCAAATCCTAACTAATATAATAATTTGATAATCTTAATTTTTAGTAGTGCTTATTTGATTTCATTAGGCTTAATATTTTAATATATTTGTTAGTGATTACTATTTCCTGTTTTGTAATTTTTAACATTTTTTCTTTGATGCCTCAGTGCTTTGTTTTTAACTTGTGTGAGTAATTCATGTTTTCCATTTATAGAGCTTCTCCTTTTGACTTTTGTTATAATATTGGATCCATGCTATGAATTCTTCTAAATACAATTTTCAAATCTTTTCATCAAATTATTTTAAATGCCCCTTGATAGTTTTATAAGGTTACACCAAATCTAAAAGAAATTTTGAAGATTTATCAGACTTAATTCAGTTTTCCAGAAGTAATAGGACTCTTGTCTTCTGCTGTTGTGTTTCTCAGTATTGACTTGTTATTTATTTTGTATGATTACAGTATATGCCTTACTAATCTTAAGTCTTCATGAATGTATGGCTTTGTTAATAATGTTTTTTTCTACAATATAACTTAAATTGAACACTTAATTGGTTATCTCAGAAAACTTAAGTACAGATTGAAGTATAACCCTCAATCATTCCTGCAGCCCATTTGTACTGAGAACATGGTTGTGGAGTACTGACAGAGGCAAGTAGAAAGAATTGTTGTTTTGTTTATATTGAGGTTCTGAAAACAAATTCAAGTATAACTCAATCTAAGTTCTTGCTTTCTACTTAAGTCAAGAAAAACTGCCTGGTTTATTTATTTATTTTTTTTAATCTAAGAAAAACCAAGAATGCACACTCAAAACAACGAAAATCCCGTCTAAACCTTATGTTGTTTAATTAACACCTGAGGAGTTATTCAACATTTCTTTATAACAGGTATACTTCCAGACACAAGCGAGAGGTTGAAAATAAAATTAATGCTCTATTAGATTCTAGATTCCAGTGGAAACATAATAGGCAAAATGAGGATAACTAACAATCAGTTCAGTTTCAGATATTGGAAATCCATGAAGACAATAAAAGAGACATTACTGTAATAGCAAATTGGGTTGAGAATATGTTGTTTTAAAAGAGCATTAAAGAATGTCTTTTATGAGGAGGTGACAAATGAGCTTGGACATTGTTGGTGAAAAGAAGGCATCTATGAGAAGATCTTCATGGCAAAGAGATGGGAAAAAGTCAAAACGGTGATAGATTTTCCTTTCTTAAGCTCCAAAATCACTGTGGATGTTGACTGCAGCCATGAACTTAAAAGACACTTGCTCCATGACAGGATAGCTATTACAAACCTAGACAGCATATTAAAAAGAAGAGACATCATTTTGCCAACAAAGGTCCATAGAGTCAAAGCAATGGTTTTTCCAGTAGTCATGTATGGATGTGAGAGTTGGAACATAAAGAATGCTTTTGAACTGTGGCACTGGAGAGGATACTTGAAAGTCCCTTGGGCTGCAAGGAGATCAAATCAGTCAATCCTAAAGGAAATCAACTCTGACTATACATTAACAAGACTTATGCTGAAGCTCCAAAACTTTGGCTATTTGTTGTGAAGTGCTGACTCATTGTGGGGGGGGGGGGGGGGTGGGGGGGGGAGAAACAAACCTCTAACTGGCAAAGACTGATGGCAGGAGGAGAAGGGGGTGACAGAGGATGAGATGGTTGGATTACATCACCAACTCAATGGACATGAGTTTGAGCAAAGTCTGGGAGATAGTAAAGGATAGGGAAGCCTGGCATACTGCAGTCCATGGGGTTGCAAAGAGTCAGATATGACTTAGGACTGAACATCAGAAAAAAATAAAAAAGAGAGAGAGAGAGAGAGAGAGAATCTGGGAATAGAGATTTCTATGCTTAGAGAGGCAAGAACAAAGATCCTGGAAGAGTAACAAACTTAACGTGGCTAAGAAAAAAAAGAACACAAGCTTGGTTGGACATTGGATCAATGAGATGAGGAACACAAGATAATAATATAGAATTTAGCAATAATTAACATTTTCAGGACCTTATATCCCTGATATTTACTTTAGAATACTTTAAGTCAAAGAGAAATATGATTTATTTAAAAGAGATTTTTCTGCTGCAATTTAGAGAAATAATTATAGAACAGACACATGGAGATCAGTCAGGAGACAACTGAAGTACATGTAGTATCCAACATTAAAGCCAGAACTAGATACCATGCTAATCAAAATGGTTATAGGTAGACAATACCAAGAGTTAATGACAATGTAGAGGAAAATTCTCACATATTGCTTATTGGAATGTGACATGATATAGCCATTTTGAAAAAATTCTTTGACAGTTTCCTTTCTTCATAATCATACACCTATTGCATGAACTAGTAATTCTATTTCTAAGTATATCTCTAAGAGAAATGAGGGTGCATATATACACAAAGTCTTAAAGGAATGTCCAGAGCAGTGTTACCCAGTGAGAAAAAAAGGAAACGATCCAAATTTTCATCGGTAAAATAATTCAAAATTTCAGTTCAGTTTAGTCGCTTAGTCATGTCCAACTCTTTGAGACCCCATGGATTGCAGCATGCCAGGCCTCACTGTCCATCACCAATTCCCAGAGCTTACTCAAACTCATGTCCATTGAGTTGGTGATGCCATCCAACCATCTCATCCTCTGTCATCCCTTCTCCTCTTGCCTTCAATCTTTCCCAGTATCAGGGTCTCTTCCAATAAGTCAGTGCTGCACATCATGTGGCCAAAGTATTGGAGTTTCAGCTTCAGCATCAGTCCTTCCAATGAATATTCAGAACTAATTTCCTTTAGGTTGGATTGGCTGGATCTCCTTGCAGTCCAAGGGACTCTCAAGAATCTCCAACACCATAGTTCAAAAGCATCAATTCTTCAGTGCTCAAATTTCTTCCAACTCTCACATCCATACATACTACTGGAAAATCCATAGCCTTGACTAGACGGATATTTGTTGGCAAAAAAATGTCTCTTGCTTTTAATATACTGTCTAGGTTGATCACACTTTTCTTCCAAAGAGTAAGCATCTTTTAATTTCATGGCTGCAGTCACCATCCGCAGTGATTTTGGTGCCCCCCAAAATAAAGTCTGACACTGTTTCTACTGTTTCCCCATCTATTTCCCATGAAGTGATGGGACCAGATGCCATGATCTTAGTTTTCTGAATGTTGAGCTTTAAGCCAACTTTTTCACTCTCCTCTTTCACTTTCATCAAGAAGCTCTTCCGTTCTTCTTCACTTTCTGCCATAGGGGTGGTATTATCTGCATATCTGAGATTATTAATATTTCTCCCGGCAATCTTGATTCCAGCTTGTGGGTCATCCGGCCCAGTGTTTCTCATGATGTACTCTACATATAAGTTAAATAAGCAGGGTGACAATATACAGCCTTGATGTACTCCTTTTTCTATTTGGAACCAATCTGTTGTTCCATGTCCAGTTCTAACTGTTACTTCCTGACCTGAATACAGATTTTTCAATGTGGTCTGGTGTTCCAATCTCTTGAAGAATTTTCCAGTTGGTGGTGATCTGCACAAAGGCTTTAACATAGTCAATAAAGCCATAATGGATGTTTTTCTGGAACTCTTGCTTTTTTGGTGATCCAGTGGATGTTGGCAATTTGATCTCTGGTTCCTCTGCCTTTTCTAAAACTAGCTTAAACATCTGGAAGTTCATGGTTCACATATTGTTGAAACCTGGCTTGGAGAATTTAGAGCATTATTTACTAGCTTGAGAGATGAGTGCAATTGTGTGGTAGTTTGAGCATTCTTTGGCATTGCCTTTCTTTGGGATTGGAATGAAAACTGACCTTTTCCAGTCCTATGGCCACTATTGCCTTTTCCAAATTTGCTGGCATATTAAGTGCAGAACTTTCGTAGCATCATCTTTTAGGATTTGAAACAGCTCAAATGGAATTCCATCACCTCCACTAGCTTTGTTCATAGTGATGCTTCCTAAGGCCCACTTGACTTCACATTCCAGGATGTTTGGCTCTAGGTGAGTGATCACACCACTGTGATTATCTTGTTCATGAAAATCTTTTTTGTACAGTTCTTTTGTGTATTCTTGCTACCTCTTCTTAATATCTTCTGCTTCTCTTAGGTTCACACCATTTCCATACCATTGCATTCACAAAGCATGCTGTATTAATATAACTGAATTCTATTTAGCAAATTTAGTAATAACAAAGTAAGAAATACTGCTATACACACAAAAAAATTGTCAAAGACATTGAGTGCAAGGAGTCAGATATAAAAGTGTACACACTATATGGCTGGATTTATATTAATTTCAAGAACAGACAAAACTAATTATGGTATTTGAACTCAGAACAGTAGTAGATATTTGGTAAAAACTTGAGGGTAGGATAGATTGGCTGATGAGTTGTGTGAAGGAAATATTCCTTGTAATATAAATGTTCTATATCTTAATTTTAGTGATAATATCATGAGATAAACCTCAATGAACTCTTCACATTATATCTGAGCATTTTAAATTCTAACAATGAATTTTGTGGTAGACTCAATACAAAGGTTGTTAACATTGAAAGAAAATGTTTCCCTTGCTCTGTCCTCAGTTTTGAGGGTGACTCAGTTGTTTAGGGCCCTGGTATGTGACTTGTTGAAACATTTTTGTCCTCTCCTTGGATGTTCATAAGAACAGAACAGATTTTGTTCATAGAATCACAGCAGAAACCACCTAATGGATCTTGAAATATTCCTGTCAAATGGTGAAAAGGATTGTGCATGCATGATCTGTGAAATACAGAAATGTTTTGTATCATGATTTATGACAGTGCTACCTAAAACTCTAAAATCTTAGGACTTTATACAACATTAAGCCCCACAATACCTGCCTTCTAGTTCAATAAAGACAATTATTTTTTATTATAATTCATTTTCCATTGCTATCATATAACTCTTTTATCAACCACACATGATTTATCTGCTTCTTGATTGAAATCACTATGGTATACCTGGTCCAGGTGACACAATATAGATTTCAGAATGGAAATGTACCACTCTCTGTGAAGCAGATATAAAAGAACAGAAGAAAAATAAAATGATTCTGGAAAAAAAGAAATGTAAAGGGAAAGGGAAAGTAATGCATTTAATTTTTTTTCTAATTTTATGTGTTAATCAGGAGGAAAGTTGAATATTTGAAACATTGTCATTTTTTTCTTGGAGTTTTCTGGTGCAGACTGGAAAACCTGCTAGACAAATTCTAAAAGAGCTTTAACACTGGAAAACTGTTATTTTACATTACTGCATCTATCTTCAAAACCACGGTGGAAAAACAAAAATGGCCTTGCCATACATTTGAGAAGCTCTCTCTTTGTGTGCCCACATAGGCATTATATGGATGACAGTGAACATGTTGTTCTATAAACATGTCAATGATTAAAGGAGTTTAAGAAGAGAGAATATCTATCCTGCCTCCACTCTGGTAGACACATTGTGGTAGCAAATCAGGACCAGAAGCAGGAGCTAGTTTCTAAAAGTAGCATCTTTTAGGAGTTCAGGGTGAGAGATAATGGAACAATGAGGTCAGACCACATATAAGAATAGAACTTTGACCAAAATCTTGTAGTTACCATTCTGGGAATCCAAACTATAGCCGCTGCAGTAATTGGCCTAAACTAGTCAGTACTTAGGTAATGACTGCCAGCTTCCCAAATTTTTATCCCCTATCCTTGTTTCCAACTCAAGATCTACCAAAGAAATCCATATACATTCCCTAAACCCGTTGCTTAGGATGCTGGATTTCTAGTTAGCCCACCTCCAGGTTATCCATGCCAATATTCTATAATCAAGACATACTTGAAGAATTCCTTTTTCTCCCCCACTGTAAAGCTTTCCCATTCTCTTGCCTGCCTTTGAGTCTCTGCCAAACGCAAGTGATGATGGCTCATTTTCTTGCTATAACAAGCTCTTAGTAAATAGCTTATGCTCGTTGTCATTCAGGTGGTCTTTGCTTCCTGCAAAGGACAATATATAGTCATAGTTGTCCCCTTGCCTTCCTTTCTCCTTTATTTGAAGGAGCAAGTAGGAACTGGTAGCTCAGTGTAGACTATTAAAGGGCTCAATGAAGATAGTGAGACATTCAGGAGGAGATTTAGGAAATTGCAAGAGTCAAGAGTAGAGATTTCTAAAAAGGAAAGGGAGACTAATAGTACTAATTCCCACCAAAAGGTTAAATAAACTGAAAGATGAGAAAGCCTACTTGATTTTGCATTTCATAAGCCATTGTTGAACATGAAAGAGCAATTTCAAGTGCAGTGGAAGAGAGGGAAGGCAGAATAAAAGCTAGGTGTAATGTCATGGAGGTGTGGAGGCATCAATAGCAGAAATGCTTACAGAACAACAGTTAAGACAGAGACCTTAGAATGTCATTTAGGATGGTGTAGCTCAAAGACTTAGATACTGTTACTATGGAGATGAGATATTAAAATACCAGAATGGAGAGGAGTTGGAGGGAGAAAGAAAAGATAGGATTAGAGAAACAAGAAATATGAAAATACTGCCAGAACTTAGATTTAGAGAATATTTACTGCTAGAAGGAATAATAGAAGAACATAAAACCAACCAAGGGAAAAGACAAATAGATGTTTGCATCAGCAAAGGACCAAAGGAGGGATGCTAATCCCATTATGTGGTTTAGCAGATGACCTAACAGGAACACAGCATTTATAAATGAAACAGGCAAGGATGTTGGAGGATACCCAGGATAAAAGGGGTCACAGAATCCTGAGTAATGGTATATTTTTTTTTTTCAGCATTACATACTACCAGCCTAAGCCCTAAATTGTTATGACAGTTTCACAATTATTTTAGGCAAAACTAGGTCCTGTTGAACTGACTAATCACTTTTTGAAATGAGTTCAAGTGTACTTAAGGAAGTAAGAAATGTCTTTAAAAGATTAGACTTTGAAGTTAGACTAGGCTCCCATATTCAATTCCTTACTCTGCCATTTTCTGACAGTGTAATTTTAGACAATTATTTAACAACTCTAAATCTCAATTTTTTTTTTTTTCATTTGGGAAATGCAAACAGCTATTCTACCTCATAAGGATAAAAAGTCAATGGAGTAAAGTTGTAGTATATTATCTGGCTCAGAGCTAATGATAAAAATAAAATGTTTTTATTCTTGGATAAAATATACTAGTACTGTTTCTTTGACTAAGTTTGTTGTTGTTGCTTAGTCGCTAAGTCATGTCTGACTCTTTGTGACCCTATGGACTGTAGCCTGCCAGCCTCCTCTGTCCATGGGATTTTCCAGGCAAGAATACTGGAGTGGGTTGCAATTTCCTTCTCTAGGGAGTCTTCCCAACCCAGGGATTGAACCCAAATCTCCTGCGTCTTCTGCATTGGCACATGGATTCTTTACTACTGAGCCACCTGGAAAGCCCTTGATTATGTTTAAGAGCTTTAATATGGCACACATAGAAACACAAACATACATACATACATACACCTGTACATGCGTATGTATTAGTCATTCAGTCATGTCCAACTCTTTGTGACCCATGTACTGTAGACCATCAGGCTCCTCTGTCCATGGAATTCTTCAGGCTAGAACAATGCAGTGGGTAGCCATTCCCTTCTGCAGCTGATCTTCCCAACCCAGGGATCAAACCCAGGTCTCCTGCATTGCAGGCGGATTCTTTACCATCTGAGCCACCAAGGAATCACCGTATGAATACATATACACATAAGAGAGGCATGACAGGAATTATTATCACTGTTTTACACAAGAGGATGTTGAAGCTAAGGAGGGGATGCTAAGGGGATGCTGAGCAATTTGTCCAGGGTCTAATATTGAATAATACAAGCAGAAATCAAATCCAAGATTTCTGATGTTCTGAGGTCTTAGAAACCTTAGATTCATGGGTAGGCATATGAGGTTGCATTCCTCCAAGAAATGTATGCATTCTTTCAGTAGGTCTAGAAAGTCTTCATTAAGTTTTAAAGAGAGAGCCAGAGTGAGGGTCAAGAACCTCTGGGTAGGAGTAGTCACACCTTAGTCCAGTCATATACACATTCCTGTACGTTACAGTTCAGAAGAATCTCTTATTTTCATAAGATGAAAAATATCTTTCCCAGTTTGCAATAGGAGAGTTCCTAATGCCAAGTCCTCTAACTAGTAATCTTACCACTATACAATCTCTATGCTGCTGCTGCTGCTGCTAAGTCGCTTCAGTCGTGTCCGACTCTGTGCAACCCCATAGACGGCAGCCCACCAGCCTCTGCCATCCCTGGGATTCTCCAAGCAAGAACACTGGAGTGGGTTGCCATTTCCTTCTCCAATTCATGAAAGTGAAAAGTGAAAGTGAAGTTGCTCAGTCGTGTCTGACTCTTAGCAACCCCATGGACTGCAGCCCACTAGGCTCCTCCATCCATGGGATTTTCCAGGCAAGAGTACTGGAGCAGGGTGCCATTGCCTTCTCCAATAAAATCTCTATAGTATTTGCCAAATATAATGCAGAAAATAGGCCTTGCTGAAATAACTTGCCAAGAAAATAACTGCCAAGACATTGAGAAATTGAATCTAATGGAAAAATGTTACTTGTGTTTACAATTTCACATATTTATTCCTGTATATGTTTGCCATCTTTTAAAGGAGGTTCTTATGCATTTATGACTGTTATTTATGGTATATTTATTCCTAATTTATAAACATTCTGCTGACAAATGCCAATGTCATTTGTTCTTTATGTTATAATTTCATGCATATTTTATAAAAATAAGAAAAGTGTACAGATAATAAATCCATTTAAAATATTTTATAACATATATATTTCCCATAATAACCAGTGAATTCCTAGAACATTTGTAAAAGGCAATTTTAGTTTCTATAGATTATAAACAAAATATATTTGAAGCATCTAAAGAACATGTAACATTTTTAATAAATATGAAAATAGTTTCTATGGCATAATTTTTATGTTGAGTGTTTTTTGCACATTTAAAGTATAACATATTTTATATTAATTTATATGTTGAGTTTTATTTGCATATTTAAAATATAATTTATATTTTCAAATATAAGAACTGTAATGATATATATTCTTTAGCTTACTAACTTGCTAAATTATGATTCATATCTACAGGAAGGTATATGGGAATGCACTCATCATAATTATGAAATATGGACTTCAATTTCCTGCCCCTGAGGGCTGCAATAAAATATTTTCCAAAAATATGAAAATAATGGAAAGGAAATTTCTCCTCTAATGCTGTATCATAGTGGAATATAGGAAAGATATGCAAGATTACTAAAAGGAATACACTCTGCTTGGCAACCCACTCCAGTACTCTTGCCTGGAAAATCCCATGGATGGAGGAGCCTGATGGGCTACAGTCCATGGGGTCACTAAGAGTCGGACACGACTGAGCGATTTCACTTTCACTTTTCACTTTCATGCATTGGAGAAGGAAATGGCAACCCACTCCAGTGTTCTTGCCTGGAGAATCCCAGGGATGGGGGAGCCTGCTGGGCTGCCAGATAAATAGAAATTAGGGATTAGGATATTTAAAGAAAGAATATGTCATCCACCACACTAGTTGCTTATTCAGAAAACAAAAAGGAAAATTCATAGAGGTAAACTTGAGCTGAATCCAACCAGGCATTATTTAGAAGAAAGAAACATCTCTAAGTCAAAGAACTTAGCATGCATTGTACCCAGAAAAGTATACATCTTGTTATCTTAGCCTGAGACAGTTAAATATCTAAATTATATAACTAACAACTGAGGTTCTAAATCCAAGTTGAAAAGCCCCCTTTTGCTGTTTAATTTTCTTGTTGAATGCTTATAGGAGTCTTGCCTGGCAGTATCCTATTTGGTAGTCATTAGCTATATGTTGCTAATGACCACATGAAATGTGGCTGATCAAAGTTGTGATATGCAGTAAGTGTGAAATACACTTTGAATTTCGAAGACATAGTACCAATGCTACATAAATATCTTAGTATGTTTTTCTTGATTGCATGTTAAAATTATATTTTATATATATTGTGTGAAATAAATTATAGTACTAAAATCTGTTTCATCTGTTTCTTCTTATTTTTCTAACATGGCCTTCAGAAACATCTAAATTACATATGGGACTCCCACTTGTGGATTGCATTATATTTATATTGGACATCACTGGTACATACCAACAGAACAATAATAACTATTCCCTACTCTGTCTATATTTTATGTTGTATGCTTGTTAAGAAGCATTCTTATAGATAATTTCATGAATAGATCTGGCCATCAGGCAAGAGAAACTGGTTATATGGATTTTAGATGTTTGGTTCCTTTACAATCTATACTTATTAAATATTTTAAAGGGAACATTTTGATTTTGAACATCAGTTTCATAAACTTTTTTGGCCTGAATCTGCCAATAAGAGAAGCATCTACTCTTGGTATGCTAAGGAATCATATCTGAGTTTATACTGCTAAGTCGCTTCAGTCGTGTCCAACTCTGTGCAACCCCATAGAAGGCAGCCCACCAGGCTCCCCCGTCCCTGGGATTCTCCAGGCAAGAACACTGGAGTGGGTTGCCATTTCCTTCTCCAATGCATGAAAGTGAAAAGTGAAAGTGAAGTCGCTCAGTCGTGTCCGACTCTTCGCGACCCCATGGATTGCAGCCTACCAAGCTCCTCCGTCCATGGGATTTTCCAGGCAAGAGTACTGGAGTGGAGTTTACACTACTAGGGGTCAAACCTTAAACTATGATACACTAACTATAACTATGACATAAGATCAGCCTTTTAGAAGACAGCCAAGCTGCCCAGTGTTGCCCAGTCAGAGATCACATCTTCTGTTTCATATGTGTGTATGTGTGTATCCTATTGTTACACTTTGTTATAATTTTCTAAAATTATATAGTTTATTCTATAACAAAGTTCATATTTAGTATTTTAAATAAAACTTGTGCATAAATATAGGGCTTCCCTGGTGGCTCAGCTGGTAAAGAATCTGGCTGTAATACAGGAAGTAATGCATAAATATAGTTTGAGTCGTTTTTTTTCTTTATGCCACATACATTTGCTGCTGCCAAAAGATCAGCTCTTCCTTTTAATATTTTAACTGATTATGTTTATTTGCCTGTCTCTCTAAATAACATGCCTATACTGCTACTTCTTCACTTTTCAGTTTTAGTCAATATCTATGGAACTTGAGATTTTGCTTTCTTTTGTGAGTTTTATCCCTCTACACATACACAGAAATAGGCTCCCTCACCATGCAACTCTGTTTCCCATTCTGCCATTTTCCAAATAGTTATAATTTTGGTGAGATTATAATTCACAAAAAAGTGGAAGCTAATGCATGTGTTTAACTCACTATCTCTAAGGGTTATTTGAGTGAGATCTTTACACTTGAAGGAAAAAAAAAAAAATCAGAGTGTGAACTTAGGGGCATTACTGCGAAGTGAGAAATCAGGATTAATAGTCCACTGAGTAAGAGGCATCAATTAAAAAGAATTGCATGTGTTATATCACCCCCATATTACTTTCTTTCACCTATTGAATTATTCACTTATGACTTTGCTAAAAAGACTCAAAGTTGGAATTTTCTGCCAAAATTTTAGAAGGTGAACCTATCAATGAAAGCTTCATGGAACAGGTAGAGTTTTAAGGCAGTCATACCTTTCACTGAACACAGGCCAATGAAGTGAGATGTACAGGAAGGCAGCTCTTTAGATATCAAGATCAGCAACTCTGATGATAAACTGGATGAGATGTAACAGCCAGCTGGTCCTTCCCCATATCTTTTTTTTTTTTTTACCAGATATTTTTATGTTTAATTAAATAGAAAAGCCCTTAATTTTAACCCCTTAACTTTAACTTTATTTTCAAAGAGAGCAAGGGCTTAGACAAGTGAAGAGTAGAGGGAATTATGGGCAATGCATACAAGTGGCAAGGCACAGAACATGTTCTGTAGGGGAGTGAAGAAAGATAAAGATGTAGAAATAAAATCAAACAAGCAAAGGTGAAGAAAAGGTCTGACAGAATATCAAATTCAAATTCTTGTCCAATGTAGGGGTCCTTCATTCTCCTCTATGGCTTTAATATTCAGAAAGATGGGTCATTCTGATTTTTCTAAAGGCCTCCATGGGTGGAAAAATACTCTAGCAGGAATTGTGTTTTGTTTTTGTTTTTTAAAGTAGAGCTTGTCTTTCTCATATTAAATTATTGAGGGCAAGTTAACAGGTATTAACACAAAATTAATACATATATAATATCTAAGGAGATACATAGGAAACTGAATGTCACTTATCCTTAGTACATTGAAGTCCAGCACACGTGAAGCTCAATTAAAAGACTATAGTTTGAGAAAACTAGGGACATTTTACTAGTGTATACATAATTGATAAGCATTTAATTCTGACCAGATACTGATAATTTGTGTTTTTTAAATTATTAATATTATTCTTGGTTTCTCTATGGGCCCATGACCATACAGATAGCACTCTTTAAGCATTTATTAAATGCTTAGGATTTTTATTTAAAGAAAAGAAGAAAAGGAGAGAAGGAAAAAGAAAAGAAATGTTGACGAGACCTGGATGATCATATTATCAACAAACTGAGTCTATGGCTCAAATGAAGAATGCATGCACAGTGTAATAAAACAATCTGGCCTGATTCCCAACCAATGACATCTTTGTCAGGGTCTACTTTTTATCAGAGCCTTAAGAAAATGAGAAATTGTTTTTCTTTACAAAGAAGTTGAAGATGATGATAACAGATAATCTTCTAGCCCTCACTGTATGTATGTATATATATATTCTCCATATATATATATATTCTCACAATTGAATGTGGAGTACATCATGATAAACTCTGGGCTGGATGAAGCACAAGCTGAAATCAACATTGCCAGAGAAATATCAATAACCTCAGATACGCAGATGACACCACCCTTATGCCGGAAAGCAAAGAAGAACTAAAGATCTTCTTGATCAAAGTGAAAGAGGGAAGTGAAAATGTTGGCTTAAAACTCAACATTCAGAAAACTAAGATCATGGCATCTGGTCCCATCACTTCATGACAAAGAGATGGGGAAACAGTGGAAACAGCAACACACTTTATTTTGGGGGCTCCAAAATCACTGCAGATAGTGACTGTAGCCATGAAATTAAGACACTTACTCCTTGAAAGAAAAGCTATGACTAACATAGACAACATATTAAAAGCAGAGACATTACTATGCCAACAAAGGTCCGTCTAGTCAAAGCTATGGTTTTACCAGTAGTCATGTATGGATGTGAGAGTTGGACTATAAAGAAAGCTTAGTGCTGAAGAACTGATGCTTTTGAACTGTGGTATTGGAGAAGACTCTTGAGAGTCCCTTGGACTGCAAGGAGATTCAACCAGTCCATCCTAAGGGAAATCAGTCCTGAGTATTCATTGGAAGGACTGATGCTGAAACTGAAACTCCAATACTTTGGCCACCTGATGTGAAGAACTGACTCATTTGAAAGACCCTGATGCTGGGAAATATTGAAGGCAGAAGGAGAAAGAGATGACAGAGGATGAGATGGCTGGATGGCATCACAGACTCAATGGACATGAAGTGAAGTGAAGTGAAGTCATTCAGTCGTATTCGACTGTTTGCAACCCCATGGACTGTAGCCTACCAGGCTCCTCAGTCAATGGGATTTTCCAGGCAAGAGTCCTGGAGTGGGTTGCCATTTCCTTCTCCAGGGGATCTTCCCAACCCAAGGATTGAACCCGGGTCTCCTGCATTGTAGGTAGATGCCTTACCATCTGAGCTATGAGGTTGAGTCAACTCTGGGAGTTGGTAATAGAAAAGGAGGCCTGGTGTGCTGCAGTCCGTGGGGTTGCAAAGAGCTGGACATGACTGAACGACTGAAATGAACTGAACTGAACTGATACATAGCTCTCATTGTATGGAAGACTTACAGAGAAATCTATCCTCTGCAAGTGTGTGTGTGTTTTTTTTTTTTTAAAGCACAGTAACAATTTTCAATACAGTCATTTAGTTTTATAGTTGTTAGTATAATGTTTACTATGAATTGGAATTTTCTCAAATGCAGACTGTGCTATTTGAGAGTGTATTGAGGGGGGACTTGGGGATTCTTGACATGGGCATTCATCTGGAACACTTTGGAGGAAATCTTTGACAACTTTATCTTTAACTTTGACAAGTAAAATGAAGTACATTGTGTTGATAGGCAATTGTTGGATTCCATAGGCAAGTGTTCTATTTTATTATAATAGAAAAAGGATAGGTGTTAGAGCAGTCATCTTTAAAGTTTGTCTCTTTTTGTTGGTTCCATGGGGTTGTTTGGATAAACTACTAATAGGTGAATATTTGTCAGTGTGATTTTGTTTTGTTTCTTTTCCCCTTGCTTTAAGCTCAAATTCATTAAATTAATAGTACAGAAGGAAGTCAGGATGGACTAGCTGGTTGATAAAAATCCAAGAAATGTCATTGGCCAAACAAACATTTTCAGGGATGCATGCTTGAGTATAGTCATGGAGAGAAGGCATACTACAAAGACCAAATAGCTCTTCTCTTAACTTCTTTCTAGGGGCAGAACTGAGCATGTGTTCTTGGATGAAAATAGCATTCTCATAGTCTAGTTATTTAGGAATGATAGCTTGATGCACAGTTCCCAAATCAGCACAGTTATGAAATAAGATAAATGGAAAACTGATGATTTATAATTATTGAAGCAATCCTCCTGTTGCCCAAGTCAGTAAGTGAATAGTTTTCCAAATTCAATGTTTCTTTCTCAGTCTGTGTTCTCCTGCACATCTCTATGGATCTTAGGATGTTTCTCCTCCTCCTAATTTGTGGAACATACATATTTGCCATACTTCATTCTACTTGTTCTCTTCTAGAATTATGGGTAGCTTATTCCATGATTCTTTCTAGTTCTATTTACGCTGCAAAAAGCTTAAATAATATAAAATTATAAGAATTTGTTTTGTTACAGGCAAACTGCCTTTGAGAGGCAGTTCACTGAAATATATTTAGTTACTTTAAATATACATATCTATGTATATGTGGTATAGATAAAATATAGATAGATCATTTATTTATATAGTGTTGTTGTTCAGTTGCTAAATCATGTCTGATTCTTTGAGACCTCATCAACTTCCCTGTCCTTCACTATCTCCCTGAGTTTGCACAAACTCATGTCCATTGAGTCAATGATGCCATCCACCCATCTCATTCTCTATCACACCCTCTTTCTCCTGCCCTCAGTGTTTCACAGCATCATTGTCTTTTCCAGTGAGTTAGTTCTTCCCATCAGGTGACCAAAATACTGGAGCTTCAGCTTCAGCATCAGTCCTTCCAATGAATACTCAGGGTTGATTTTCTTTAGGGTTGACTGGTTTGATCTTCTTGCTGTCCAAGAGACTCTCAAGAGTCTTCTCTAGCACCACAATTCAAAAGCATCAATTCTTTGGCACTTAGCTTTCTTTATAGTTCAATTCTCACATCCATACATGACTATTGGAAAAAAAAAATAGCTTTGATATACAGACCTTTGTCACAAAGTGATATTTCTCCTTTTTAAGATGCTGTCTAGTTTGTTTTAGCTTTCCTTCCAAGGAGCAAGTGATTTTTTAAATTTCATGGCTACAGTCACCATCTGCAGTGATTTTAGAGCCCAAGAAAATAAAGTCTGTCACTGTTTCCATTTTTTTTCCCCATCTATTTGCCATGAAGTAATGGGACCAGATGCCATGATCTTAGTTTTTCGAATGTTCAGTTTTAAGCCAGCTTTTTCACTCTCATCTTTCACTTTCATCAAGAGACTCTTTAGTTCCTCTTCACTTTCTGCCATAAGGGAGGTGTCACCCACATATCTGAGGTTATTGATATTTCTCCCAGCAATCTTGATTCCAGCTTGTGCTTCATCCAGCCTGGCATTTCACATGATGTACTCTGCATATAAGTTAAGTAAGCAGGGTGACAATATGCTGCCTTGCCATATTACTTTCTCAGTTTTGAACCAGTCTGTTGCACTATGTCTGGTTCTAATTGTTGCTTCTTCAGCTGCATACAGGTTTCTCAGGAGACAGATAAGGTGTTCTGGTATCCCCATCTCTTTAAGGGTTTTGCATAGTTTGTTGTATATACATAAATATGTACATAATATTAAAAATGCATGCATATTTTAAAATATAAACTACTGTATAAAATATATAACACATACATAGAAGACATATATGTGCAAAATTTCATATATACATACGTGTGCGTGTCTGTGCATGTGTGTGTGTGTATACCCCAAATAAAATTGTATTTTGGCTTCTTTCTGAATATAGATGCAAACTTGACTTGGACTCATAGGACACTTAATCATCCTCTCCAGTCCGCCCTTTCTCTTAACTGGACACGCTTTAAAAATGGGTGGAATTGGTGAACTAGCTTGGTTCTTGATAACTGCACCAAGTTTAAGTTTTCTACTATATTACTGAGCTAAGGAGATATACTTTCTGAGTTCAGTGAGTAAAAACTATACACCCCATTTAAATATTTCCACCATAGCTCCTCACTTCGAAAGAAATTATTGTAACTATATGCACTGAAATTAGTTCAGATTTTCGTGCTGAGTTATATGTATTCCTTGACAGAGCAACAATGACATTTTACGATCTGTAACAACAGAACTCTGTGGCTATTATATGGAAGCAGATATTAAAGACCTCTCTGGATGTTTTAACTACACTGAATAAGTCTAACATCAAAGTGCCCCCTGCAGAAACACAGTGTGAGACTGAGGAGAATTGTCTTTTCCTACCAAGCTTTACTTGCTAAAATGAAATCTGTACTAAAAGATTTTCACATAATTCTCACGTAATCCCATTCTTGATCTTTTGTTTCAGCTGCAAGTTTTCTTTAACTTTTCCATTACAATGTCCCCAAAAGCGCAGGAGATTGAATGTGTGCCTTCTGGCGTGCAAAGGCAGAGCCTGAAGCAACTCAACAAAAATAACTGTCTTCCAAGTCACACATTCTCACATTTTTGTCTCAAACCTTCTTGTGAAATTGGCATTCTATTCTATACTATAAAGTATCTCTTTTCTGAAAATAAATAGGAAGCTTTAAATTATTCAGTATTGAGTGAAAATGAATTATATGGACAAATTTATTGTATTTATGATAGCAAATTATCATATGCACTCAGACGTATGAATACACAACTGGAAACACAGCTTGAGTCCCCTACCTTGAGAAAGAAGTACTAATAAAATCATTGTTAAGTGGTGCTCAGAAAAAGAAGTATTCCATCTGAATACTTCAGCAAAAATTTTACCAACAAGAATTCAAAGAATTCAAATTATTCTTGTTTTTATTTTTTAATATAAAATTTATATACAATGAAAAAGTAGATCTTAAGCATGCATTTATGGAGTTTTAAATTTTATATATATCTATATATATACACACCCATGCAAACCAAACTCCTAGCGTCTTACAGAACATTAAATTCACCCTGTGTGTACTAGTTGCTTCAATTATGTCTGACTCTTTGCAACCCCATGAACTGTAGCCAGCCAGGCTCCTCTGTCCATGGAATTCTCCAGGCAAGGATACTGGAATGGTTGTTGTTGTCGTTCAGTCACTCAGTCATATCAAATTCTCTGTGACCCCATGAACTGCAGCATACCAGGCTTTGCTGTCCTTCACTAAAAAGCAGAGAGACATTACTTTGCCAACAGAGGTCCATCTAGTCAAGGCTATGGTTTTTCCAGTGGTCATGTATGGATGTGAGAGTTGGACTATAAAGAAAGCTGAGCACAGAAGAATTGATGCTTTTGAACTGTGTTGTTGGAGAAGACCCTTGAGAGTCCCTTGGACTGCAAGGGGATCCAACCAGCCCATTCTAAAGGAGATCAGTCCTGGGTGTTCATTGAACGGACTGGGTGTTGAAGCTGAAACTGCAATACTTTGGCAACCTGATGTGAAGGGCTGACTCATTTGAAAAGACCCTAGCATTGGGAAAGATTGAGGGCAGGAGGAGAAGGGGACGACAGAGGATGAGATGGTTGGATGGCATCACCAACTCAATGGACATGGGTTTGGGTGGACTCCAGGAGTTGATGATGGACAGGGAGGCCTGGCGTGCTGCGATTCATGGGGTCACAAAGAGTTGGATATGACTGAGCGGCTGAAGTGAACTGAACTAACTCCTGGAGTTAGCTCAAACTTGTGTCCATTGAGTCAGTGATGCCATCTAACCATCTTGTCTTCTGTCATTACTTTCTTTCAGCGCCTTCAATCTTTCCAGCATCAGGGTCTTTTCCAGTGAGTCAGCTTTTCACAACAGGTGGCTAAAGTACTAGAACTTTAGCTTCAGCATTAGTTCTTCCAATGAATACTCAGGGTTGCTTCCTTTAGAATTGACTAGTTTGATCTCCTTGCAGTCTCTCAAGAGTCTTTTCCAGCACCACAGTTCAAAAGAATCAGTTCTTCAGCACTCAGCTTTCTTTACAGTCCAGATCTACCATCCATACGTGACTACTGGAAAACCTATCTTTGACTATACAGACCTTTGTTGGCAAAGTAACATCTCTGCTTTTTAATATGCTGTTTAGGTTTATCGTAGCTCTTCTTCCAAGGAGCAAGTGTCTTTTAATTTCATGACTGCAGTCACCATCTGCAGTGATTTTGGAGCCCAAGGAAATAAAGTCTGTCACTGTTTCCACTATTTCCCCATCTATTTGTCATGAAGTGAAGGGACCAGATGCCATGATCTTAGTTTTTGAATGTTGAATTTGAAGCCAGCTTTTCACTCTCTTTCACTTTCATCAAGAGGCTCTTCAGTTCCTCTTTGCTTTCTGTCATAAGGGTGGCATCATCTGCATATCTGAGATTATTGATATTTCTCCTGGCAATCTTGATTCCAGCTTGTGCTTCATGCAGCCCAGCAATTCACATGAGGTACTCGGCATAGAATTTAAATAAGCAGGGTGACAATTTGGAACCAGTTTGTTGTTTCATAGTGGCTTCTAACTTTCGCTTTTTTAAAAAAATCATTTTTTAAAATTTACTTTACAATACTGTATTGGTTTTGCCATCATAATTTGTATGGAAATACAAAAAACCCCAAATAGCCAAAGCAATCTTGAGAAAGAAGAATGGAACTGGAGGAATCAACCTGCCTGACTTCAGGCTCTACTACAAAGCCACAGTCATCAAGACAGTATGGTACTGGCACAAAGACAGAAATATAGATCAATGGAACAAAATGGAAAGCCCAGAGATAAATCCACACACCTATGGACACCTTATCTTTGACAAAGGAGGCAAGAATATACAATGGATTAAAGACAATCTCTTTAACAAGTGGTGCTGGGAAAACTGGTCAACCACTTGTAAAAGAATGAAACTAGAACACTTTCTAACACCATTAACAAAAATAAACTCAAAATGGATTAAAGATATAAATGTAAGACTAGAAACTATAAAAATCCTAGAGAAGAACATAACTGTCGCTTCTTGATCGGCACATAGGTTTCTCAAGAAACACGTAAGGCGGTCTGACATTCTCATCTCTTTAAGAATTTTTCACAGTTTGTTATGATCCACACAGTCAAAGGTTTTAGCATAGACAATGAAGCAGAATTAATTTTTTTTTCCTGAAATTCTATTGCTTTTTCTATGATCCACCAGATGTTAGCAATTTTATCTCTGGTTCCTCTGCCTTATCCAAATGCAACTGGTACTTCTGGAAATACTTGATTCACATACTGTTGAAGCTTATCTGGGAGGATTTTGAGCACGAGCATCTTTCAATTTTACTTTTCACTTTAAACATTCTTTGCCATTGCCCTTCTTTGGGACTGGAAAGAAAACTGACCTTTTCCAGCGCTTCAATCGTAATTCATTCCTTTCTCCAGGGGATTTTCCCAAACAGGAATTGAACCCGGGTTTCTTGCATTGTAGGCAGATTCTTTACTCCCTAAGCCACCAGGGAGGTTTAAGGTCATTCTAATGTTTCCTTATCCTGCTTTCCAGTTCAGTTCAGTTCAGTCGACCAGTCGTGTCCGACTCTTTGCGACCCCATGAATCGCAGCACGCCAGGCCTCCCTGTCCATCACCATCTCCCAGAGTTCACTCAGACTCACGTCCATCAAGTCCGTGATGCCATCCAGCCATCTCAACCTCGGTCATCCCCTTCTCCTCCTGCCCCCAGTACCTCCCAGCATCAGAGTCTTTTCCAATGAGTCAACTCTTCGCATGAGGTGGCCAAAGTACTGGAGCTTCAGCTTTAGCATCATTCCTTCCGAAGAAATCCCAGGGTTGATCTCCTTCAGAACGGACTGATTGGATCTCCTTGCAGTCCAAGGGACTCTCAAGAGTCTTCTCCAACACCACAGTTCAAAAGCATCAATTCTTTGGAGCTCAGCTTTCTTCACAGTCCAACTCTCACATCCATACATGACCACAGGAAAAAACATAGCCTTGACTAGACGAACCTTAGTCAGCAAAGTAATGTCTCTGCTTTTGAATATACTATCTAGGTTGGTCATAACTTTTCTTCCAAGGAGTAAGCATCTTTTAATTTCATGGCTGCAGTCACCATCTGCAGTGATTTTGGAGCCCAAAAAAATAAAGTCTGACATTGTTTCCCCTCTTTCCCTATCTATTTCCCATGAAGTGATGGGACCGGATGAGGCCGGGAGGAGACACCCCGTGTCCGATGTCAGGGGTAGTGGCCGAGAAGAGCTACCCCGCGTCCGAGGTCAGTGGCGGCCGGGAGGAGACCCCCCACATCTGAGGTCAGAGTGGCGGCCGGGAGGCGCTATCTCGCGTCCTCCTTTCCAGTCGATCCCAAATGCAGTACCCCTGAAACAACCACTGTTCTTATTTTGTCAGTCATTATTTTGCCATTACAGATTTCCATTATCAATCAGTTCAGTTCAATTCAGTCGCTCAGCCATGTCTAACTCTTTGAGACCCCAATGGACTGTAGCACACCAGGCCTCCCTGTCCATCACCAACACCCAGAGTTTACTCAAACTCATGTCCATTGAGTTGGTGATGCTATCCAACCATTTCATCCTTTTGTCATCCCCTTCTCCTCTTGCCTTCCATCTTTCCCAGCATCAGGCTTTTTTCAAATAAGTCAGTTCTTCTCATCAGGCGGCCAAAGTATTGGAGTTTCAGCTTCAACATCAGTCCTTCCAATGACTACTCAGGACCAATTTCCCTTAGGATGGACTGGTTGGTTTCCTTGCAGTCCAAGGGACTCTCAAGAGTTTTCTCCAACACCACAGTTAAGAAGCATCAATTCTTTGGCTCTCAGCTTTCTTTATAGTCCAACGCTCACATTCATACATGACTACTGGTAAAACCATAGCCTTGAATAGATGGACATTTGTTGACAAAGTAATGTCTCTTCTTTTTAATATGCTGTCTAGGTTGGTCAAAACTTCCCTTCCAAGGTGTAAGCATCTCTTAATTTCATGGTTGCAATCACCATCTGCAGTGATTTTGGAGCCCCCCAAAAATAAAGTCAGCCACTATTTTCACTCTTTCCTCATCTATTTGCATGAAGTGATGAGATGTGATGCTGTGATCTTAGTTTTCTGAATGTTGAGTTTCAAGCCAACTTTTTCACTTTCCTCTTTCACTTTCATCCAGAGGCTTTTTAGTTCCTCTTCACTTTTTGCCATAAGGGTGGTATGATCTGTATATCTGAGGTTACTTATATTTCTCCGGGCAATCTTGTTTCTAGGTTGTGCTTCTTCCAGTCCAGCATTTCTCATGATGTACTCTGCAAATAAGTTAAATAAGCAGGGTGACAATATACAGCCTTGACGTACTGCTTCTCCTATTTGGAACCAGTCTGTTGTTCCATGTCCAGTTCTACCTGTTGCTTCCTGACCTGCATACAGGTTTCTCAAAAGGCAGGTCAGGTGGTCTGGTATTCCCATCTCTTGAAAAATTTTCCACAGTTTGTGGTGATCCACACAGTCAAAGGCTTTGGCATAGTCAATAAAGCAGAAATGGATGTTTTTCTGGAACTCTCTTACTTTTTTGATGATCCAACGGATGTTGTCAATTTAATGTCTGGTTCCTCTGCGTTTTCTAAAACCAGCTTGAACATCTGGAAGTTTATGGTTCACATATAGCTTAAGCCTGGCATGGAGAATTTTGAGCATTATTTTACTAGTGAGATGTGTGAGATGAGTGGAATTGTGCAGTAGTTTAAACATTCTTGGCCATTGCCTTTGAGATTGGAATGAAAACTGACCTTTTCCAGTCTTGTGGCCACTGCTGCATTTCTAAATTTGCTGGCATTTTGAGTGCAGCACCTTCACAGCATCATCCTTTAGGATTTCAAATAGCTCAGCTGAAATTCCATCACTTCTCCTAACTTTGTTTGTAGTGATGCTCCCTAAGGTCCATTGACTTCACATTCCAGGATGTCTGACTCTAGGTGAGTGATCACACCATCATGATTATCTGGGTTGTGAAGATTATTTTTCTATAGTTCTTCTGTGTATTATTGCCACCTCTTCTTAATATCTATCTTCTGCTTCTGTTAAGTCCATACCATTTCTGTCCTTTATTGAGCCCATCTTTGCAGGAAATGTTCCCTTGGTATCTCTAATTTTCTTGAAGAGATCTCTAGTCTTTCCCATTCTATCGTTTTCCTCTATTTCTTTGCACTGATAACTGAGGAAGGCTTTCTTATCTCTTCTTGCTATTCTTTGGAATTCTGCATTCAAATGGGTGTATCTTTCCTTGTTTCTTTTGCTTTTCACGTCTCTTCATTTCTCAGTTATTTGTAAGTCCTCCTCAGACAACCATTTTGCTTTTTTTGCATTTATTTTTTGGAGGGATGGCCTTGCTCCCTGTCTCCTGTACAATGTCATAAATCTGCATCCATAGTTCTTCAGGCACTCTGTCTATCAGATCTAGCCCCTTAAGCTTATTTCTCACTTCCGCTGTATAATCGTAAGGGATTTGATTTAGGTTATGCCTGAATGGTCTAGTGGTTCCCTACTTTCTTCAATTTAAGTCTGAATTTGGCAATATGGAGTTCATGATCCGAGCCACAGTCAGCTCCTGGTCTTGTTTTTGCTGACTGTATAGAGCTTCTCTATCTTTGGCTGCAAATAATACAATCAATTTGATTTCGATGTTGACCATGTAGTGATGTTCATGTGTAGAATCTTCTCTTGTGTTGTGGGAAGAGGGTGTTTGCTATGACAAGTGCGTTCTCTTGGCAAAACACTATTAGCTTTTGGCCTGCTTCATTCTGTACTCCAAGGCCAAACCTACCAGACAGATAAAAATAAAAGCAGCAAATTAGGCAAAATGAGGCAACAGAGAAACATGTTCCAAATGAAGTGACAAGATAAAACCCCCAAAGAAGAACTATTTAAAGTGGATATAGGCAATCTACCTAATAAAGAGCTCAAAGAAATGATTATAAATACATTCAAAGAACTCATCAGAATATAAAGGAAGAGAACAAAAGAAACAAGGAACAACAACAAAAAGAAAAAACTACAAACCACCCCCAAAATGGCAATACCTACAAATAATTAAGTGTAAATGAATTCAACACTCCAATCAAAACACATAAAGTGGCTAATGAATTAAATAAACAAAGAAACAACCCATATATATACTGCCTATAGTCATGGCAAGCTCTTTTGGGACCCCATTAGGGGTCCCACCAGATTTCTCTATCCATGGAATATGCCTGTTAAGAATTCTGAAGTGGGTTGTCATTTCCTTCTCCAGGGTATCTTCCCAATCCAGGTATCAAACCGATGTCTCCTGCATTGGCAGGAGGATTGTTTACCACTGAGGTACCTTGGAAAAACAACAACAATATATAAATGTAGAAAAGAATGAAATCATGACATTTGCAAGAGCATGGATACACTGAGAGGGTATTAAGTGAAATAAGTGAAATAAGTCAGAGAGAGAAAAACAAATACTGTGTGTGTGTGTGTGTATATATATATATATATATATATATGATTTCACTTATATGTGGTATCTAAACAAACAGAACAAAAGGATAGAGGGAAGAAAAATGAGTGAAATACAAACTTCCAGTTGCAAAATCAATGAGGCACAGGTATGAAATGAACAATATGGGGAAGATAGTCAATAACCATGTAGTATCTTTATATGATAACTTTTGGTAACTAAATTTATTATAGTGATTGGTGATTGGTTTGAAAAGTATATAATATCCAATTACTGTGTTGTATACTAGGAACTAACATAATGTTTTTGGTCAATTATACTTCAAAGCAAGCAAACAAACACTGAAAAAGAAATAATATTTGTGGTTACCAGAGGAGGGGGAACTGGATAAAGATAGTGAAAAGTCATTTTCTTATAGATATGGCTACCACTAATTAGTCTACCATTACGCGAAGAGTCAACTCATGGAAGAGACCCTGATGCTGGAAAGATGGAAGGCAAAAGGAGAAGACGATGACAGAAGATGAGATGGCTGGATGGCATCATTGAATCAATGGACATGTGTTTGACCAAGCTCCAGGAGATGATGAAGGACAGGGAAGACCAGCGTGACTGTAATCCATAGGGTCACAAGGAGTTGAACACGACTTAGAGACTGAAAAACAACAGCAATTCTATCATATATCCCTCTACTATAGAAGAGCAGATTCCTTGGATTTCTACTTGAGTGATAAGAAATTCTAGTAATTCCAAATTCTTCTCCATGTCTCAACCTCAAACTGTCCCTCTGTGGCCACTAATAGCAGAACATTTCTTTCTTTTCTATGAAAATATCCTCTCAAATTTATTATTAAATTTTATAGATAAAGATTTACTCTGTAACTACAACTGTTAAATAAAATATTTAGCTGAAATATTATATACTGTGTTCTCAGGAAAAAACCCTACCTTTGATCATTTTCTAGCTGATATTTTGATATTTGTTCTCCTTTATGCTTCTAAGAGATGTCACATATTACATATCACTTTTGACATTTTAGTTTTTCTTGAAATGTTTAGAAATATTTTGTGTGGCCACACCATTAAGAAACAGTTTACATCAAGAAAATAGCAGATCAACACTTTAAATCAATGCAAATGTTCTACCTCACTTAGAGACAAATGAGTTGCAATACGTCTCATATGCCAATCAGAATAAAATTAAGGAAACAATTTGTTAATGTTACTGCTTTTCTAATATGACTCGAACTGAACAGTAGTTATTTCAATCATTTCTCCATTAAGTCAATAGTTATTGAGTACTGATATTTGTGTGAGGAAAAGTACTAAGCATTGGACATAAAATAATGATCATACAGACAAGGTTTCTAATTAAATGGAGACAAAGACAATTAAATAAAATAAATGAAATAATTTCAAAATATAATTCATCATAGAGAGAAATATACCAAGAGTGAGATTAATAAATAATAAAAGTGTTGGGGGGGGGGGAATGGATGTACTTTATAAAGAGTAGCTTGGCAAGGCAAGTGAGAAACATAAAACTCCTGATGGATATGAGACAAACTGATGAATGAACCCTAGACCCTTCGGGAAATATCATAATTTGGAAGTAATGAGGCTCAGAAATTTGCTAACTTTTTCAAGATCATCAACCTAATAAATGAATGATAGAAGCAGAATTTAACTTAGGGGATTTTTAAAAAATCTGCATTATTATTATTTTTATCATGCCCTGAACAGCTTGTGGAATCTTAGCTTTTCTGCCATGTGCTAGTGAAAGCATACAGTTCTAGCCACTAGACCACGAAGGAATTCCCTAACTTGGGATTTTATTTCCAACTGCGATATGAGATTGTAATATTGAGTAACACTCACTCAGAAATTCTTAAATATCTGAGAACTCAGTGGGATACCTGGAAAGAATAAAGAAGCAGCCATATGAAATTGTTAATCTTTCATCTGTTTCATTTATTAACATGGTTATGGGCTGGCAACATCAATCAAAAAAGAAACAAGTAACTTTGTAAAAGAGAATAACATGGTCTATGGGGTCAGAAAAACATGGAATTGAATGAAAAATACCATTTACTATTTGTGTAATCTTATGCTCAGTGAATAACTTACCAGTGACTTGATTTTTTCTTTCTTTTTTTTTTTCTTTTTTATTTTTTATTTTTTTCATTTTCAAAAGAGGTTCAGTTCAGTTCAGTTGCTCAGTCATGTCCAACTCTTGGCAACCCCATGAATCGCAGTGCACCAGGCCTCCCTGTCCATCACCAACTCCCGGAATTACCCCAAACTCATGTGCATCGAGTCAGTGATGACATCCAGCCATCTCATCCTCTGTCGTCCCCTTCTTTTCATGCCTCAAATCTCTCCCAGCATCAGGGTCTTTTCCAATGAGTCAATTCTTCGCATGAGGTGGCCAAAGTATTGGAGTCTCAGCTTCAGTATCAGTCCTTCCAATGAACACCCAGGCCTGGGCTCCTTTAGGATGGACTGGTTGGAACTCCTTGCAGTCCAAGGGACTCTCAAGAGTCTTCTCCAACACCACAGTTCAAAAGCATCAATTCTTCAGCACTCAGCTTTCTTCACAGTCCAACTCTTACCTCTATGCATGACCACTGGAAAACCATAGCCTTGACAAGAAGGACCTTTGTTGGCAAATATCTCTGCTTTTGAATATGCTATCTAGGTTGGTCATAACTTTCCTTCCAAGGAGTAAGTGTCTTTTAATTTCATGGCTGCAATCACCATCTGCAGTGATTTTGGAGCCCCCCAAAATAAAGTAAGCCACTGTTTCCTCTGTTTCTCCATCTGTTTCCCATGAAGTGATGGGATTGGATGCCATGATCTTCGTTTTCTGAATGTTGAGCTTTAAGCCAACCTTTTCACTCTCCTCTTTCACTTTCATCAAGAGTCTTTTTAGAACCTCTTCACTTTCTGCCATAAGGGTGGTGTCATCTGCATATCTGAGGTTATTGATATTTTTTCCGGCAATCTTGATTCCAGCTTGTGATTCTTCCAGTCCAGCGTTTCTCATGATGTACTCTGTATATAAGTTAAATAAGCAGGGTGACAATATACAGCCTTGAGGTACTCCTTTTCCTGTTTGGAACCAGTCTGTTGTTCCATGTCTAGTTCTAGCTGTTGCTTCCTGACCTGCATACAGGTTTCTCAAGAGGCAGGTCAGGTGGCCTGGTATTCCCATCTCTTTCAGAATTTTCCACAGTTTATTGTGATCCACACAGTCAAATGCTTTGGCATAGTCAAAAGAGGTTAACAGTTATCATATTGTTATGTCATTATGATTAAAATAGACATTATAATATGTGAAAGCACCTCACATATTCAGTTCAGTTCAGTTCAGTTCAATTGCTCAGTCATATTGAGTTACTTGTGACCCCATGGACTGCAGCACGCCAGGCTTCCCTGTCCATCATCGACTCCTGGAGCTCGCTCAAACTCATGTCCATCGAATCGGGGATATCATCCAACCTCATTCTCTGTCGTCCCCTTCTCCTCTTGCCTCCAATCTTTCCCAGCATTGGGATCTTTTCTAGTGAGTCAGTTCTTTGCATCAGATGGCCAAAATATTAGAGCATCAGTTTTCAGTATCAGTTCTTTCAATGAATATTCACGATTCATTTCCTTTAGGAATGACTGGTGTGATCTCCTTGCAGTCCAAGGGACTCTCAAGAGACTTCTCCAAAACCACAGTTCAAAAGCATCAATTCTTCCACACTCAATATATATAAGGTGACAATATACAGCCTTAATGTACTCCTTTTCCTATTTGGAACCAGTCTGTTGTTCCATGTCCAGTTCTAACTGTTGCTTCTTGACCTGCAAACAGATTACTCAGGAGGCAGGTCAGGTGGTCTGGTGTTCCCATCTCTTTAAGTACTTTTACAGTTTGTTGTGATTCACACAGTCAAAGGCTTTGGCATAGTCAATAAAGCAGAAGTAGATTTTTTTCTGGAACTCTCTTGCTTTTTCAATGATCAAATGGATGTTGACAATTTGATCTCTGGTTCCTTTGCCTTTTCTAAATAACTTGTATACCCTTAACAAATATGCTAGTTAACAGGAAAACAAACTTCCAATGATGAAGTTGAAATTCCAATTACAGGTTCAAACCGACCCAGATGCTACACAATTTCACAGGATTTGACATTGCATATGAGCCATAATATAGTCTCTGCACCCTTATGCTGTTCACTAGGTCTCATTTCCCTTAACTTGTAGATTTGGTTTCATAGTTCAATGTACTCTTTCCCCTAAATTACAAATTGTTAAATAAGTAAAACTGTGAACATACTACTTTTTATCTTCTGGTTTATAAATTTATTGTTTCATTCTCTGGGGTAGAATTTTTTTTATTTTCAAGCAAAATAGCAAAAGCTGCAGGAACACTAGACACTATGCAGTAAAACATTATTAAATTTGTTCAAAATCACTGGCAAAAACTTGGTTAAAGGAAAGAAGTAGAACATAAATAACTGAATATTTCAGATATGTTGCAGTAGCCTAAAAATATTGCAGCATAGTCAGTTTAATTTGCCATGAGTTTGGGTAACATCTGACTTTTCTATTATAAAAAAAGTACAAGGCATTCTCTTTCATGAAATTTAAAAATAACTGACAATTTTTTAACTTCAATTTCTGCAAAAGGGAGAGAAAAACAATTTAGTTTACTAAAATTGACTTTGTGTTAAAAGTACATTTAAGATTATATTTTAAAACAGTGTCAATTAATTCTTCAGCCCAAATAGTACTGTTTGGTGAACACTTAAAGAGAAATACTTGTGGCTTGCCAACTAAGACAATTGCATTTCTGGAAATTCATCCACTAGCTTTGTTGATAAAATTTTTCCAAGTAACATTTAGTATTGGAAGTCTTTTAAAGTGCAGGAAGTTGGATAGAAACAAAAATTAGGACAATTCAAAATATTTATTTTTAATAATTTTTCTGTTTCCTCTACTGTGTTCTCTCAAATTACTCTTATACAACAAATTAACAAATAATTCATAATAGAAGTTCCTACATTGGAGGTTTTCCCTTGCTTTTCACTTTTCTTTTCTTCTATTTGTAAATCCTCCTCAGATAATCACTTTGCCTTTTTACTTTTATTTTTCTTTGGGATGGCTTGTTCTCTGCCTCCTGTATGTACCACCATCCATAGTTCTTCAAGCACACTGTTTACTAGATTTAATCCCTTGAATCTATTTGTCATTTCCACTTTATTTTCATAGGGGATTTAATTTAAGTTGTACCTGGTTGGCCTAGTGGTTCCCTGCTTCCTTTAGTTTAAGCCCGAATTTTGCTGTGAGAAGCTGATGATATGAACCACAGTCAGCTCCAGATCTTGCTTTTGCTGACTGTTACACAGCTTCTCATCTTTGGGTACAAAGAATGTAATCAATTTGATTTCCATATTGACCATTTGGTGATTTCCAACTGTAAAGTTGTCTCGTGCTGTTGGAAAAAGGTGCTTGCTATGACCAGTGCATTCTCTTGGCACATTTCATTTAGCCTTTGTTTGCCCTGCTTCATTTTGAACTCCAAGCTTGCCTGTTACTCCAAGTATCTCTTGGCTTCCTACGTTTGCATTCCAATCCCCAGTGTTTAATAGAACACTTTTTTTTTTTTTTTTTTTTTTGGTGTTAGTTCTAGGATGTCTTCTAGGTCTTCATAGAACTAATCAGCTTCAGCCTCTTTGGCATCAGTGATAGCGGCGTAGACTTGAGTTGCAGTGATGTTGAATGGCTTGCCTTGGAAACGAATCAAGATCATTCTGTTGTTTTTTAGTACTGCATTTTGGACTCTTTTGTTGACTATGAGGGCTACTCCATTCCTTCTAAGTGATTCTTGCCCACAGTAGTAGATGTAATAGACATCTTAATTAAATTTGCCCATTCCTATCCATTTCATTTCACCAATTCCTAAGATGTCAATGTTTATTCTTACCATCTCCTCCTTGACCACTTTCAATTTACCTTGATTCATGGACCTAACATTCCAGGTTCCTATGCAATACTGTTCTTTGCAGCATCAGATTTTACTTTCATCACCCAACAAGTTACAAGTTAGAGTCATTACCGCTTTGGCCCAGTCACTTCTTTCTTAAGCTATTAGTAGTTGTCCTTCACTCTTCCTTAGTAGCATATTGGATACCTTCCAACCTGGGCGACTCATCTTTCGGTGTCGTTTCTTTCAGTCTTTTTATACAGTTGAGTAGGTTCTCATGGCAAGTGTACTGGGGTGGTTTGCCATTCCCCCCTCCAGGTGATTGCATTTTGTCACTCTACACTATGACATGTTCATCTTGAGTGGCCCGGTATGGCATGGTTCATAGCTTCATTGAGTTACACAAGTTCCTTCACCATGACAAGGCAATGATTCATGAAGGGATTGGAGGTTTATAGGAACACCGTGACCAGACCTATGTGAACAGTTCTAAGAACAAACGATTCTGGAACCAAGAAGTTTGCAGCAACCAGCCACATCCCCTCCTCTGTTTGTGTAAAGGAAGCCTGAATTCTAACTCAGTAAGATGGTTCTTTGGGACAGTAGTCCACCATTTTCTCAGTCTGCTGGCTTTCTGAATAAAGTCACCATTCCTAGCCCCAAACCTCATCTCTCAATTTATTGGCTATCCTGTAGTGAGTGGTATAAACTTGGACTTGGTTACACTTCTGGCCCTATAAAAATCAAGATAGCATTAGTAGATGTTCAGGAAGCCTGCTTTCAACTTGAGTGATCCAGATTTTTGAACTTTAAGTTCTTTGAGATAGCATTCTCTCTTTTATTTCTTTAGTAAATGTAAAACCTTAAAGATGGGTGCTTTAATTCATTTTTTCTCTGATAATTCCCATAAAGTTCTTAGAAATACATCTTACTAACGTCACTTCAGAGATAAAGAAAATAAGTCTCAAAGAGTTAGAGTAACATATTTAAATTCTCACAATAAGGAATAATAGTGGATCTGGAATTCAAACACAGTTCAGTTGATTCTAAAGCTTGTGATCTTAAGCATTACAAGATTTATACAGCAAGAAGTCTAAGAAGCTATTTATAGGCCTTTTCTCAATAGTTGTTTTTTTTTTTTTCTTTAGTCATAGAGTAAGTCATATACTTACCTTGCTCAAGATTTCTGATCAAGCAAAAGTCCACAAAAAGTATAATACTTTAACCATGCTAGAATTTACATTCAATCAAAATGCACTTATAGATTTTCTTCTGTGTAAGTGTTACTGTGTTGAGCACACATGAATCAGTGTGAACTTGATATTAAATATAATGCAGAAAAGAAATATTATAGAATGACTTCTGTGATAACTTCATGAAAAGAGAGCCAATTTTATTTTTTCCTGGACCACCTGAATGCTTTCAACTAAATTAAGCACCTGTAATCACCAGGTGTCTAATTAGAAAATAAAGGGTAGGCCTCCATGCCAGGTGCAGTAAAAAAATGAAAAATATTTTAAAAGAATACATGGCAATAAACCAAGTCCCTTCATTGCTTCACTGTTCGTTCCTCATCCCAAGGTAGAAGATTATCATACTGAGAACAGTGGGATTTAGCTGGTAATAATCAGGTGTTATTCACACATATGAGACCAGAAATTTGTTGATCCAGGCTTTTGTTTCAGTTATTTAACCTTTTCTTATCAAGGAGATCATGAGTAACTGAGTTGGATATCAAACCTTTTTTCTGTTAAAGCAAACCATACATTCAGCTACTCTTGCTAATCCATCCAACATCACCAGTTCCTGGAAATTACAAAAGGCCTAGGTCTTCTCTCGGCCCTCCACTCTCAAGTCTGGTCATTATTTATTAGCATATTACTTTTTAAAAATCTGTTTGGTTAAAAAAAATCTGATTTATAAGGAAAGTTATGTATATATATTACTGATTCTATTACCGTATCAGAGAAACACATTTTCCGGTAGCAAAAATTAAATTATAAATCTGGCTACATTATGGTACTTGTTACAACATAATCTCTGTTACACTGCATGCTGCAAGCCTCAATCTGTGTATTTTCATCATTTTGAATGATAGGTTGGCCTAAAATAGCATATATCAAATCTTCATAGGGTGATTGTGAAAATTAAATGAGTTGTATGTAAAGCTTAGGATGTATTGTAAGCACACTCAAACCCTAGCTACTATTCTTTGTATTGTATTGTACTTGTGCTGTCAAGAGTGGAATTCTCCAGGGAAGAATATTGGAGTGGGTAGTCATTCCCTTCTCCAAGGGGTCTTCCTAGCCCAGGGGTTGAACCTAAGTCTCCTGCATTGCAGGCAGATTCTTTACCATCTGAGCCACCAGGGAAGCCTCAAGAGCACACAAGATAAGTAAATAATCCTCAGGGAAGATTCTTGACTGCAAAAACTAACAACTCTTTTTATCATTTTATCACAACAAATGTCATAAAATTATGAATAGAACTTTAAAGAAAGATTATGGGGATATTACATTTAAGATGACAGGATCAGGACATGAATCCCCCTTTTCTGTTTGAGCTTAGAGGGAGGATGGGAAAGAGACACATCAACTCTTCAGTTAGTCTAGGGTACACTATAACCCCAGGCCCAATGTATGAAAACAGTTGTCAGAACAAGTAAACGTTAGAGGAGACATGCCTGCTGCTGCAGGTGCGGGCAATGCTGAAAGAACCCAGAGATTTCCAGGCCAGGTGCCTCACCCTGAGCAACAGAACAAACACCATTGTTAGGGGGAAGGATACCGAGGGGCATGGCTTCTGAATGAAGATCTTTGTAACCCATTAGATACTACAGTTTATAGGTTCTGGGATAAATAAAAGAATTTACAGATGCTCCAGCACCAAAGGGCTTATCCAAAGGGGAAGTGCATTGGAGAAGGGTCTGAGTTATGAGCAAGGCTATAACTTTAGAAATAAGGAAAACCTGGGAATAAAGAAAATTAAACCAAAGCACTTGCATTCTCTCTCTCTTTCTTTCTGTCTTTCTCTCTCTCACATACACACACACACACACACACACACACACACACACACAAACACACAAACATACACAACCAGAAATACAAAGTAAATAAAAGGAACATGGCATGGAAGGAAGAGGAAAGACATGAAAACGTAACTTCATTGCTGCTCAGGAAAATAGGTGAAAAAATAAAATGGCACAAAAATGAAGGTCACACTGAGATATAAAAAGGCAAGTGCCAGAGGGCAAGCCTAAGAAAAAGCTAATTAAATAACTGAAAATGATTAAGAAGTTAAAAATCCGTAAAATGAGAGATACGGCCTTCACAAAGACAAAAGCTGAAAAAAAATTTAAAGAATTTTTTTTTAATTTGTAATTGAGAAATTGTTCAGAAATGAAAGGTAAACTTGAATCCAAGTGCAGAGGAGGGAGTACACATATCTCTACAATAACAAATATGAAATCATAAATTTCAAGATATTTCCTGGTAAACTGTTATGATTTTAAAGATAAAAGAGAGACAGAGACAGAAACAGAAAAAGACAAGTTCTTGTTTACCTAGGAACAGATCATAAAAATAGGCTCTTCTGAACATGTAAACAAAAAATTCCATGCTGCCTTGACTTTCTCCACCACACAAGCTGTCCTGTTCCTTCCTACCCTCTTCCTTGCACACAAGTTGGACTCAAATCAGTCTGTTGAACTGATTTACCATGTGAATCCTCCCAAAAAACCACTGATAAAAAGAAACATGCCAAAACTTGGGCTTTCAGGGAAAACAAAAAAAATCAATATTAAAATTGTGTAAAAATGAAATATGTTTCTAAGCAGGGGCTTTTAGTCCACCCCACAAGGTTTCAGCCACATGGTAAACATTTTAACTTTAGAATATGGAATTCCATGGCTTGCCTCTGTAATTAATTGCATTTCATGAAAAATCAAACTCTTGGGAAGAACTGGAAACTTTGTTATTCAGATCATGATTTTATGTGATCAGAAGCATTCCTCTGTGTGCAAGCCTAAGGGGTAACGAATAATGAGGCAGCACATAAGGCAGGAATTTATTCTAGGGACCAGATCAAGCACAGGTTGGGCTGAGATGGTATTCTAGGATTTAAGTTGCTATTTTATAAAACAAAGTTTCAGACCAGCCATGTTCCCAAGCTGAAGGTGTCCAGTGCCAGTGTGTACAAGTCCTGAAACTCATTTACCTTTCCACAAAATAAACTTTCAGAAAGACAACCTGAACTGAGAGCTTCTGTGAATGGTAAATGGTAACAGGAAGAAAGAAAAAAAATAGCTTAGGTCCCTTCTTCCTCTACTTTCTAGATTTGTTAGGTAAGACTTTTCAAGGACTGGTTATGAAAAAGTTATGGTTTAATTATACATTATAAAAACAGGCAATGGAAGAAGACAGAAAGAGAGTTGGGAGGAAGGAAGTGAGAGAGAGAGAGGAGGAAAGGGAGGGAGAGAAGGAGGGAAGGAAGCGAGGAGGAAGAAAGGAAGATAGACACTCAGGATCCAAATCAAACACATTTATTTTGACAGGGTCTTACAAAGAGAGAATCAAATCAAAGATGTTGGAAACATCCAATCACATTGGTCTAACTGCCTAAAGTTGACTTCTGTGAGCCAATTTCAAAAACATAGTCCTTGCAATATCATCCTCATCAATTAATATTTATTGACTGGCTCCAAAGGTACATGACATATGAAGAGATAAGATTAACCTCCTTTCTTTACCTTTCTTCCTGGAAAATGAAGCTAGTCCAACCTTTAAATATCTGCCTGAGGAGAAAAAAATGGACTTGCTCTAATAACCTGAACAAACATTATTTCCAAAACAAAATTTCCACTTATCTGGCTCCTGCCTTCCAAATTTTTAACATCCTGTGATGTCTCATAGCAATTTAAAACTGCAAGTCACTAAATGCAAACTGGCACAGTCTAGAGTATGTTCTTTGTTCTTTTCATTTATTTAATACTTTGTATTTTAAAGAAGTTGAAGTGTTAGTCATTCAGTCATGTCCAACTCTTTGTGACCCCATGGATTATAGCCTACCAGGCTCCTCTGTCTATGGAATTCTCTAGGCAAGAATGCTGGAGTGGGTAACCATTCCCTTCTCCTGGAAATCTTCTCAACCCATGGATCAAAGCCAGGTCTCCTGAATTTCAGGCAGATTCTTTACCTTCTGAGCCACCAGGGAACCCCCCTGGTGTATTTAAAACTCCCTTTAAAAACAATTACTTGAGTTAGGCAAAGTAGTTATTGTTTTAACTAATTAACAGATAGAAATCTAAAAATTTTAAGTGGCTTATGTTAGGTCTCCTAGTTCATTTGGGCTTCAAATTTTCTGATATTGAGGCCTATGTTAATAAGGACACTCAAAACCATATTGCATGCTGCAGAGTAATTTTATATTACTTTTCTTCTTTATCAACAGCTTCCTTCTCCAAGTTGAGAAACAAAGAAAGAGTATCTAAAAGCTTAATGAGTGATAGGTCCTCGGCTAAATATGTTGTATTTATTGTTGTATTTATACTCAAAAGAAATGTATGGGGTAGGTGTTTATATACTCTTATTTTAGATGAAGCAACTGATGCTTGCAAAAGTAAAATTGACTATTAAGTGGTAGATCTGTTGTCTGAATCCAGGTCATCAAACCCCAAAGCCCATGTTCTGATCTACTTCAATACACTTGCCTTTTTGGTTTGCAGAAGCAGCTAAATTAAGAGCATATATCCTCTGGACTTATACATTGTTTCTGATAACATTTTGCTATATTTTTATTTCTGGGTCATATAAACCATAAAAGTCAGATTTTCTAAATATGTTGGTAAATTTTTTTTTAAGATGGCAAATCACTTTAGAATAAAATTCTTATGATATGTACTCCAAATGTCTTTTGCTTTCAACTTCATTCAACAAACAGTGATATGTACAATGTAGAGAGAAATATACATGAAATTTTGAGAACTAAAATGTGAACATGATAGACTCTAATCCTGAAGGACAGGTGATATTGTACTGCAAAGTCCTGGTGAGCAAATCTAGAGACTGAGTATGATTCTTTTTCCAATTCATTTGGTTACACTTGTAAATCTGAATTACACATACCAGACAGAATCATACAAACAGCACACAAAAAAATGAAGCTATCTTCTTTTCCATCAATAGTACTTTATCAATTTCATACAGAACTCCCAATACATAGCAGTAAAAAGTTTTGAGAATTCCTTATACCTTTTTACAACCCAGAACACTCTAAAATATTGGGCTATAACATTTTATAACCTTTCTTATTGTAACACCATGTTATTTCTACCATAATGTTGTTGGCAGCAAAATTTGAAGGAAAAAAAATTTACAGGCACTTTTCAAGGCAATTGTAGGTTAATACTTTCATTATTAAGATTTTCAGTGTTTGCTTATTTGTAGGTTTCATTAATTGATAATATTACTGGTAGCTCACCACCTAGTTCTGCTGTGATAAAAATTCATACTTCATTTTTTTTCACAGAATACCTAAACCAAAAAATGAATATAAGTGTATCTTGTGGTATAAGGAAATGTAAGGTTGGATTTGGGGTTATTGGCAGACAGCTACCATGCAAATTACATGAAGAGGTTAGAATATATTTGAGCTTTGCCCTGGGAATCAAAAAGTAATAATGTGTCCTCATTCTCCTATATTTGTAAGCTTCTCAGACTTAAAAGTTTTTCCTAAGAAAATAGGACCATTTTGCTTTAGTTTTGTAAATTATCTTCACTATTATGACTGTTAAACGAAATAACCCCTGTCTAATTATTTTATTCATTAATTCAGCAAACATTTATTTCTGTCTACTATATGTTATGTACTGAACTAGATAGCTTATGTACAAGATAAACCAGGGTCAAAACTGTACCTGCCTCAATACCTGAGAGACTAGTGAGGGATTCAGATGAATAAATAGGAGATAATACTCCAAAAAATAATAATAATAAACTGAAACTTCAGTTAGAGTTGGGAGACCAGAGGGGAGGGAAGGCTGTCATAGTCTGAGTTAATAGCAGACACAAACAGAAAGAAGAAACAGTTCTCTTCTTTCCTCAAAAGGACCCAGTCAATGAGAAGCCATGGATTCTCTATTTACTAAAGCCCTCCCCACTTCTTTTTCCTTTCTATAAAGTGTTCTCCTTCCCTTGCTGTGAGGAGACTTGCACATGACTCACCATGGCTGTAGAGTCTGAATCTCAGTTCTCTGCTGAGCCCCAAAAAGCCATCTTTGCTGGAGAACTGTATGGCAGCCTATTTGTTTCAGGTCAACAATAACATAAAGCAGTGATGGCTTCTGGTGGGTAACAGAGAATAGCATGGCAGTCCATGTAAAAGAGAAGCACTGCCTAGCACTTGCCACATACAGAGAGGTCTACTTATGCAGGCTGAGATGTCAAAAATGCATCTATCTAGCCAGGCAACTTCTAGAGGAGAGGGAGGAAAATACTGTTTTACTTAGAGAATGGCTCATGCAAAAGCTGAGGGCTGAGGAAGGCTGAGGATGCTCAGGACATTGGAAATAATTAAATTGAGTGGTACAGAGTAGGAAGAGGAGGTAGGTGGCAATTGCTCAGAAGATATAGGTGTGAGCAGCCGTGTATTGAAAGTCTTGCAATGCATGATAGGGACAATGGACATTATTTTAAGGGCAATGAGGATTCATAAGTTTAAATACAAGTGAGATATAATGATATTTATGGTTTAGAAAGATTGCTTTGATGATAATGGTGAAAATAGAAGTAGAGGCAAGTAGGGAAAGCAAGAAAGAGAGTGAGAACCTGTTAGAGCAATCAAGTCAAAAAAGCAAAGTGATTTGAATTACATTTGTGGAAACTGCATGGAAGGTCATTTCCCCAGATAGTATACATAGACACAAGAACACACACATTCACACATGTGTATATCCTAAGTTTCTTGTTAACTATATATTTGTGTTATTATTTATCCTTCATTAGATCATGAGGCCCAGAGACATGAACTCTGCTTTCTGCCAGATTGTAAAGTCTGTGATAGCTCATCAAGTCCTTGAAGATAGAGAACAAAAATTAAAACAATAAATACAATGAAGGTAAAGAGAATCAAATTTGTTTCTCTAAATATATTGTAGAATTATCATGAGACATACATCAATAACAAACTACTTAAATAAACTCCTTGAGATTAAAGATATGTAATGTATTTTTTTTCTCCTTCAGAGCTCTTTAGGAATATTGTTATTTTTCTTTTTTTAAAAAGAAAGCCACTTTTAGAGCGTTAGGTACAAACTTATGGTGAACAAAATGCTAATAAAGTTCACTGAGTTGAGACTTGTTTTCCAAGAAAGAATTTGAGCATTGCAAGGAAACAAGAGGATAAGAATAAAATCCCTCTTTAGACATTCATTACATAAGTAATCTTTTAAAAATTCTAAGAATAATGATCTTTTTATCCTTTTCTTTTACTTTGTTTTTATATATATATATATATATATATATATATATGCATATATGTATATATACATAATCCTCTTCATGATTTTTTTTACAATAATGTGTCAGCAACCAACCGACAAAAATGATATGGTAATGCTTTCTAATATGAACTAATTTTCCTGTAGGAACTCAGCCTACAGTTATAAATGGATAATACTTTTTCAACTTCAGGAGGCAAGCTATTAATTAAATCATTAAAATTTTGAGAACTGACAGAAATGGAGACCACCATGAATCAAGTGCATTTCCAAACTAGTTGTAGGGAAGTTAATTTGTGGCCATAATTTCCTGGGCAGTATCTAGAAACTAATAAGAGTAGAGTGATAATCACAATAAATCAAAAGAATACTACATGACTAAAACAGCAATAGAGAGTATTTTAATAGATGTCATATTTTCTATTTAATTAAATTGAGTGTCACAAATACAAATAGTTAATAAACCTCAAAATGAAGAAACAAGCAGCAACAATTCTTTGGGAAGCTGTTTTACCTTCCTTTGAGTTGATGACCATGGGTTTACAGATAATGTTCCATTATATGTTGGAAGCCACATGGCCCTTTTTAATAGATTAAATGCTATCTCACAGGTAGAAACTTGATTTTGAAATATTTTTTGACACGTATCTAGGTTCCATTTATTGTATGTGAGTACTTCCATATGATTTAGCAGGCTTTCCAGGTGGCACAGTTGTAAAGAATCTGCCTCCCAGTGCAGGAGATACAAGAGACACAGGTTTGATCCCCGGGTCAGGAAGACCCCCTGGAGGAGGAAATGGCAACCCACTCAAATATTCTTGCCTGGAAAATCCCATGGATAGAGGATCCTGGGGGGCTACAGTCCATGGGGCCAAAAAGAGTCAGACACAGCTGAGAGACTGAGCACATTGCAGCATGTGATTCAGCCTAAAATTTTTCATTGAGCTATTTGTTTTCTGGCATACTTTCATGTTATTTCTAGTCTCTACAAGTTGCTTAGGCATAGATACCCCTGAAAATGGATTTACAAATAATGAACTGTGCAATTATTCCAGTGCTAATTTCTTTCTGGCCTACTGCCCAAGACACTCCCTACTTAATTCCACCATCATGTTCTTTGGTGGTTGGAACACCAGACCACTTAAGTTAATCCTGATCCTGTTCTGCAAATAACTCCAAAGAGGATGCTGCTCTAAAGGCACTGACTTGAAGTCAGAGATACTTGTGGTTATGAATTTTTTAAATAAAGAAATAGTAGCAGTGAAAGTGGGCACCCTTATCTTGTTCCTGACTTTAGGGGAAATGCTTTCAATTTTTCACCATTGAGGATAATGTTTGCTGTGGGTTTGTCATATGGGCCAAAGAACTAAATAGACATTTCTCCAAAGAAGACATACAGATGACTAACAAACACATGAAAAAATGCTCAACATCACTCATTATTAGAGAAATGCAAATCAAGACCACAATGAGGTACCACTTCACACCAGTCAGAATGGCTGTGATCCAAAAGTCTACAAGCAATAAATGCTGGAGAGGGTGTGGAGAAAAGGGAACCCTCTTACACTGTTGGTGGGAATGCAAACTAGTACAGCCACTATGGAGAACAATGTGGAGATTCCTTAAAAAATTGCAAATAGAACTCCCTTATGACCCAGCAATCCCACTGCTGGGCATACACACCGAGGAAACCAGAATTGAAAGAGACACATGTACCCCAATGTTCATCACAGCACTGTTTATAATAGCCAGGACATGGAAGCAACCTAGATGTCCATCAGCAGATGAATGGATAAGAAAGCTGTGGTACATATACACAATGGAGTATTACTCAGCCGTTAAAAAGAATTCGTTTGACTCAGTTCTAATGAGATGGATGAAACTGGAGCCGATTATACAGAGTGAAGTAAGCCAGAAAGAAAAACACCAATACAGTATACTAACACATATATATGGAATTTAGAAAGACGGCAATGATGACCCTGTATGCGAGACAGCAAAAGAGACACAGATGTGTAGAGCAGACTTTTGGACACAGAGGGAGAGGGAGAAGGTGGGATGATTAGGGAGAATGGCATTGAAACATGTATACTATCATGTAAGAAACAAATTGCCAGTCTATGTTCGATGCAGGATACAGGATGCTTGGGGCTAGTGCATGGGGATGATCCAGAGAGATGATATGGGGTGGGAGGTGGGAGAGGGGTTCATGTTTGGGACTCATGTACACTTGTGGCAGATTCATGTCAATGTATGGCAAAACCAATACAGTATTGTAAATTAAAATAAAGTAAAAATAAATTTTTTTTAAAAAAATTGAAAAAAAAGAAAAAGAAAAACATAAAAAAAATAAAATAAAATAAAGAACTATAAGGTGGAGGAACAGGAAGAGGAAAAAGGAAATAAAAACGTTCTAGTGCATAAGCTTGAGTCTACCTAGCACTTTAGTTTTTAAATTCTATGTATATTTCTTCCTTCTTCAGACCATATGTTTCAAAGATTAAATAAGCTATTTTATGCAAGTAGTTTGTAGTCACCTGGCTACACTAGCACTTCTTGAATAGTAGTTGGTAGTTCCAGACACAGTTCAAAGATATTAATGAGAAATAAGCACAAAAATAGGGCATTTGGATGGCAGTGACACTACACTCAGGGAATGTCTATATTTAAATATATTTAACTACTGAAGAAGTTGTTGTGTACAGTGAATCAGCAGTGACTAGTTTAAGATATGCAGCTGGGTTAAAGCAAATCCAAATCTGGTTTTCCTTACAGAACCATGTAGAGGAGACACTCATCTTTCCCAAATGAAGATAAGACATGTTGCTAAGATTCCTATGAACTAAAATAATGGGTTGGAGATTCTTCTCATGTGATAATGCATTTCTGTATATCCATATGCAGAATCTCAAAAACAAAATGTATAATTTGGCTCAATGAGACTCATTGTTTCAGTTTGTAAACTTTTCCCAGAAATGATAAGAGAGTGTCAACAGCTTCCTGAGTATAAAACACAAAAATCTATAGCTGAGTAAAAATTATGAAAATTGTATGTCCAAAATCTTGAACTATTTTCCAGAAAAACATCTACTTCTTCTTTATTGACTATGCCAAAGCCTTTGACTGTGTGGATCACAACAAACTGTGGAAAATTCTTAAAGAGATGGGAATACCAGACCACATGACCTGCTTCCTGAAAAATCTAGATGCAAGTCAAAGAGCAACAGTTAGAATTGGACATGGAATAAAAGACTGGTTCCAAATCGGGAAAGGCGTATGTCAAGGCTTTATATTGTCACCCACTTTTTTAACTTATATGCAGAGTACATCATGTGAAATGCCAGACTGGACAAAGCACAAGCAGGAATGAAGATTGCTGGGAGAAATATCAGTTACCTCAGATATGCAGATATGCAGACACCACATTTATGGCAGAAAGTGAAAAAGAACTAAAGAGCCTCTTGATAAAAGTGAAAGAGCAGAATAAAAAAGTTGGCTTAAAACTCAGTATTCAGAAAATTAAGATCATGGTGTCTGGTCCCATCACTTCATGGCAAATATAAGGGGAAACAGTCAGAGACTTTATTTTGGGGGGCTCCAAAATCACTGCAGATGGTGACTGCAGCCATGAAATTAAAAGATGCTTGCTCCTTGGGAGAAAAGCTATGGCCAACTGATACAGCATATTAAAAAGCAGAGACATTACTTTGCCAATAAAGTTCTGTCTTGTCAAAGCTGTGGTTTTTACAGCAGTCATGTATGGATATGAGAATAGGACTATAAAGAAAGCTGAGAGTCAAAGAATTGATGCTTTTGAACTGTGATGTTGAAGAAGACTCTTGAGAGTCCCTTGGACTGCAAGGAGATCCAACCAGTGCATCCTAAAGGAAATGAGTTCTGAATATTCACTGGAAGGACTGATACTGAAACTGAAACTTCAATATTTCGGTCACCTGATGTGAAGAATTGGCTCACTGGAAAAGATCCTGATTCTGGGAAAGATTGAAGGCAGGAGGAGAAGGGGACGACAGAGGAAAAGTTGGTTGGTTGACATCACCGACTTGATGGACATGAGTTTGAGTAAACTCCAGGAGTTGGTGATGGACAGGGTAGGCTGGCATGCAGCAGTCCATGAGGTCGCAAAGAGTCGGACATTACTGAGCGGTCGAACTGAAGCCCAAATAAATAGCACTTCACATCACTTTCTTAAAGAGAGTGACATGCCTCATCTCCTACATACAGATAGTTTATAAACAAGTAGTTTGAATACAAATATGGTTATTCATATTGAATCAAATTAATACCCCTAATCACACTATGTTAAATTAGAACTCATTAAAAATACTAAATATTAGTGATAACAAATATCCTGTATGTAATTAGGTATCACTACTTAAAATATTCAATAAAAATTTATAACTGTGAAAAATTTTCAGATGGGAACCTAATAATGACATTATAGTTTTCCCTGTTTAATATCTCCAAATATTTTAACTTTTCCATGAATAAGAAGATACAATATAGCTGAGAAGAAAGGAAAATCTAACTAAAGAAGATCAATATATTTAGTTTGTTGATTATACAAAAATAGAGTTATAACTCAGTAAAATTATAGGGTCCCTGCCTTTTAAATAAAAGAAATTTTGCTTTGACTTAGAGTTTTAATTTTGTTTTTTCACTACTTATAACCAAGTAAATTACTATAAAGTATTTGTCATGACATGCCACCATAGTTGAGAATAGATGGAAGAAAAGATGAATTAGAGGAGGAAACAAGATAAAATAATTGATGGGAAGGAAGAGGAGGTTATGTCATGAAATAACTAAACCAGAGTAGTCCTTCAGTGGATGGAATACAGTGAGAAAGAAATAAAAAACTAATGGAAAGCAATGAAATAGGTGATACTTTTTTTTTCCTTGTAAATCTTAATGTGGAAAGAATGTTTCTTAATGTGGAAAGAATGTTTCTTAATGTGGAAAGAATGCTTCAGCAATTTCTCCTTATTCTTTTATCCCCTCTAAGGCAAGGACTTCCCTCCAGTGATCACAAATATACAGATTATTTCACTCTGTATCACTTGTATTGATACCTTCTTTATATATATGCACTCAGTCTTGTCCAGCTTTTTACGACCCCATGGACTACAGCCCACCAGCCTCCTCTGTCTATGGGACTTTTCAGGCAAGAATACTGAAGTGGGTTGCAATGCCCTCCTCCAAGGGATCTACCTGACTCAGGTATGGAACCCACATCTCCTGTATTGTGTCTCCTACATTGCTTTACCATCTGATCCAGCAGGGAAGAAGCATGTGTGTGTGTGTGTGTGTGTGTGTGTGTGTGTTATAGATATGAATAGATGTAATATATTAATATATATCTACGTAGATAGATTTTGGAGAAGGCAATGGCACCCCACTCCAGTACTCCTGCCTGGAAAATCCCTGGTAACTCAGCTGGTAAAGAATCCACCTGCAATGCAGGAGGCCCCAGTCCAATTCCTGGGCCCAGAAGATCCCCTGGAGGGGAGATAGGCTACCCACTCCAGTATTCTTGAGCTTCCCTGGTGACTCAGAAGGTAAAGAATCTGCCTGAAATGTGGGAGACCTGGGTTTGATCCCTGGGTCAAGAAGATCCTCTGGAGGAGGGCATGGCAACCCACTCCAGTATTCTTGCCTGGAGAATCTTCGTAGACAGAGGATCCTGGTAGACTACCGTTCATGGGAGCATAAAGAGTCAGACATGATTAAGCGACTAAGCACAGCACAACATAGATAGATATATTAATGGTCTTTGTGCTTCTTCAATGCTGGTCCAAAGTAGTGTAGTGGTTTGGATTAAATTTACTTAATTTTCAAAATCTGTGTTATTGCTGTAGTGAAAACGTGCTTCTGTTCCTTTCTCTAGAAATCTTAAGCTAGTGGTAGACATCCATACCCTCAGAAGAACCCTTTGTCTCCAAATTTAATGCCAAGGCTAGTATTCAATGAGTTACATGGAGCAGAATTGTCTTGCAAAGGCAATAAGCAGTGAAAAGCAAATACAATAGTTTAGAATCCACCAGAAATGAAAAAAAAAAAAAAAAGTTTTGTTCAAAAGAAATACAGTTTCCTCTGTCTAATAAGTCAAGAAGACATAAAATATTTATTATTTGTTTTGTAAGCAGAGGTCAAAAGCCCACTATTTCTCAAGGGAAAGCATATCATCTTTTCATTTCAATTAACCTTATAAAGCAGTCAATAAATATTTTTGAAAAATACTTCTGGCAGCTGTAAAGGCAGAAATTGCTTTAAAGGAAGCTTTTTATTAAGATAAATGGAGACCTGTGTTGAATTTAGTGTTCAATCAAATTTCCAAGTCAAGAATCTGAAAGATGGGTTTCTTGGGAAAGTGCAGCAAAAGCTGACTTGAAGATCCCTGCTCCCCTCCTTTAAGACCCAGCACAGTTGTCTAGGGACGATACACTTTTGTGTTTTCCTCCTTTACTGTTCACACAGAACACTTCACTTCCTGTCACTAAATGTGTGGGGAGTTTCCCCTACATCAATAATTGTCTATGACACCAGTTGGGTGTCCTATAGTTCAATTTGGTTCTGACATTATCTACTTGGAGTCAGCATCAGATCCCACAAGTTAATGCCTCAGTTATACAAGATTGTCCCCAATTTCAGACACTAATTATAAGTCCCAGATTTTCTCCTGTACTTTAGATCAACAGGCTATAAATTAGGGGTCCTATGACCCCTCCTTGGCTTCAATAATTTACTAGAATGGCTCAGAGAACTCAGAGAAACACATTTGCCATTTTACTATCAAGAGGATTCCCTGGTGGCTCAGACAGCAAAGTGTCTGCCTCTAATGTGGGATACCTGAGGTTGATCCCTGGATTGGGAAGATCTCCTGAAGAAGGAAATGGCAATTCACTCCAGTATTCATGCCTGGAAAATCCTATAGATGGAGGAGCCTGGGAAGCTACAGTCCATCGCGTCACAAAGAGTCAGACACAACTGAGCAACTTCACTTTCACTTTCCCCCCATCTATGGGCATTGTGGATGGAAGATGAATAAGGGCTTTCCAGTTTCCAGTGATAAAAAATATGCTTAAGAATACAAATGAATAGCCAGTAGAAGAGATACATAGGGCAAATGGTATGGAAAGAAAGCTTCTATACCCTCTCTGTGAACACTTTCATTTGTACACCAACCTGGAAACTCTCTAAACTGTGCACTCTTGGGAATTTTGTAGAGCCTTCATCATGTAGGCTTGGTCAGTCATTAGCTCAGTCCCCAGGCTCTCTCCTCTCCTTGGAGGAAGTGGGGTGTGGAACAGATATTTCCAAGGTTCTAATCATGGTTTGGTTATCAGTCTACATTAATAAATCACTATTATGTGTCCACATTCTAAACAATGTTTAGCAATAGAAATTCAAAATATATTATGAGATTTACAATGTAGAGATTTCTTTAATGAATAAATATTAGAAATCACATAGGTCCTCATACAAACATTGGCTGCTTCATAATTTTAAAAGGTTACCATTACTAGATAGATGAGACTAGAGAGAGGAAACACTAAAAATAAAATCATAAAGTGAAAAAGGTTCAGTAGAGACTATAGATGGAAGATAGATGGGATATATTGAAAGCCAGAGTTTGGGTCTGCCTAACACTACTTTGAGTCTCAATACTCAACTTTTTTGGTATGTTACATGAGTTTCTAAATGTTACAATCTTTTTCCCTTAAAAATCAAAAGTTCCCCATAATATCTTTAGTTTAATTTGGGTATATTCTAACTTATTCCAAACACACCCTTTTCTCTGCTGATTCCACTTCAAAGAGAGAAAATAAAAGAAGGGATAAAGAAAATGAAGGATGGGAGAAAGAAGGACAAATAGTTTCACTGAATCTCCTGAGACATACAGCATCTTGATACCCATAGATTGAGTGGTTTTTGATATCCAGGTAGGTGACTGAGTCGGAAACAAGCCTTGGGTCAAGGTTTTGTGATGACATATCAGCCAGGCTGAATCAAATACATACTCAGAATACTTATCATAAATGTATCCTTCACTGCAGGTAAGAATAGTATTGGAGAAAAGGAACAATTCAGGAAGGATTCACAAGGATTCTTCTTCAAGGACAAGGACCACCCTGAAAATACAAAAGATCATTTGCATTAATGGTGATGTAAAACATGATGCATAATGGAGCAAGCATGTGATTAGACCAAAACTGGACAACTAAAGTTCAAGCCAAGCTTCCACGGACTTGACAATAGACAACACAACAGACATTTCCTGTAATTTTTAAGGCACTGATGTAACATGAAGTGCTACAGAATACATCCATTTATTCATCTTTTCATTCATTTCATAAACTTATAGAAGAAAAATCTAAGCAAAGCACACAACTATAAGAGATGGAGATCCAGATATAAAAATGATGGCATGAATATTTCCCTTAGGAAACTTACAGCCTACTGAGGGACAAGGAGGAGATCAACTCTGAATGCAAATGTCTATAATGCAATGAACCAACAGTAAGTGCCAGGGCAAAGTTATAAGTAAAGAACCGAAGAATTTCACATGAGAGGAATATTAATTACAGATGGGCTATGGTAATGTCTTCAGTAGACTATGCCTTTGAGCTGAGCTTTGAAGAGTGGTTCTGTAGCAGTATTTAGCAAGGTGTTCTATATAAAGGGCTACTACAAAGGTATATAGGCATTTGGCACAGAAATATAAAAAAAATCAGAATGGGTGCATATGCACAGACAATTGGGAAGACACTTTAGAATTACTCAGTGCATTTCCATTGACCCAGCAATTCTCTCTTAGTAACTAGTCTGAGATGCACTAATCTGAATACACAAGGTGGTAGGTGTAATGATGTGGCAGACTTTTAAGAAATGTTGTTAGGTAAGAAGAATATACAGAGCCCAGATAAAGTGTGTAGCATTTGTGCAAAAAAAAAAAAAAAAAAAAATTTATAGGTGCCTATATATAATTATGCACACATATTTCCTGAAAGGAAACCTATGAAATTAATAGCATTGGTTTCCTCTGAGAAATGTAACAGAATAGAGCTAATAATGTTATCTTTATGAGAAAATGGATTTGTGAATTGCTTTAATTAATTTATTTTTTAATTGAAGGATAATTGCTTTACAGAATTTTGTTTTCTGTCAAACCTCAACATGAATCAGCCATCAGTATACATATATCCTCTCACTTTTGAACCTTCCTGCTATCTCCCTCCCCATCCTCCCCTCTACAGAGCCCCTGTTTGAGTTTCCTGAGCCATACAGCAAATTCCAGTTGGCTATTCATTTTACATTTGGTACTGTAACTTTCCATGTTACTGTTTCCATACATCTCAACTTCTCCTCCCCTCTGCTTATGTCTATAAGTCTATTCTCTATGTCTGTTTCTCCATTGATACCCTGCAAATAAAGTCTTCAGTACCATTTTTCACAGATTCTGTATATATTCAGTAGAATATGAAATTTATCTTTCTCTTTCTGACTTACTTTACTCCATGTAATAGGTTCTAGGTTCATCCACCTTATTAAAACTGACTCAAATGCATTTCTTTTTATGGCTGAATAGTAGTCCACCCTGTATATGTAACACAACTTCTTTATCCATTCATCTGTCAATGGACATCTAGGTTGCTTCCATATTCTAGCTATTATAAATAGTGCTGCAACGAAGATGTGTGCATTTCTTGTGTAATCAAGACTAATTAAAGGTATTGGGTATTAAAGAGCGCATTTATATAAATCATCTACTTGCCCTAAATAACTGAAATCACTCTTACACTTTTTTCAGTCCTCCAGAATGACCTTGTTTTTTTATTATTATTATTATTTACTGATTACCCACTTGACTTTGCATAAATATCTTTTATTACTATCATTTAGTGCTTTTCTTGGTAAAGTAGGGTACACTTTTTCTTAGTTGTGTCAGAGTTTTAAGAATTTTACACAAAGTACATCATAAATATCAAAAGATGAGAATAAAAGAACATTTGATTTTTATTATCTTCTCTTCCTGTCTTGAGGACATACTATCCTTGGAATGTGGTGGCTAAATGTGTCACTTCATAAGGTATTAGAAAAATTGCTACTAACTTTTGGAGAGAATTGGTGAACAGAAATGCAGTTACCACACTGGATTCTGGCAAAGACATCAGGATCATTTCCCTGTCAAAAAATGCTAAAATCTGTTTCAGGTATATGAGGTTAGAACCTCTGTTTTGCATCTCATTGGAAAGCATGGCCTCTGTCAGCACAGCAGGTCTTAACAATGTGTTCTGAGACTGAAGGACAGGGTCTAAGCAGAATTGAAAGTGCTACTTATTTCATTTCCCTCCTCCTTTCAGTCCCTTGAAGCAATTCCCCTTTTTCCTTGAAGGCTCACCTATGAAGCTGATATTGGTGAAGCCCTGCATCCCTGAGAGTGGCACCCTGATGCTACTGACTAAAAAGTCTAAGTGCCAATTGTGAAGGAAGCAGTTATAGCAGTGGGGGTGCAGAGACATGGATAGAACCCGTCTGCAGAGATGGTGAGATTTGTTTCAAATGTTGTATTCTGTTGCTCCATTATTTTTAGCAATATTTAAAGGACTTCAGCAACTATATTTGAGATGGGGGGAAATTAGCATAACCTTGAATTTTTATTTCAACCTGTAAAATATTTAGGACCTCCACATATTTCCTTCTAAATAATGTAACTTGCCTTTATTAGACATCTTGGCTTCATTTCAACCTTTGGTGCCTGAACTTCATTTTGTCTCTTTAATTATTAAATTTCAGAGAAAAAAAAAAATCTGCTACCCTAGACATTGGTCTGACTGTAACACTTCCCTATACTTCAAGTACTCCCCAATAATCAAAAAGTTTGAGCAAACTCTGGGAGGTAATGAAGGACAGGAAAGCTTGGTGTGCTGCAGTTCATGGGGTTGCAAAGAGTTGGACACGACTTAGTGACTAAAAACAATGACAGTCAAAAAGAGTCCTGGAAAGATGTTATCTGTACAGTCCCAAGCCTTGGCTCTATGATTTCCTAAGTTGTACATCAAGATATTAGCACTAACAGCACTCTGTGTGGTGCTCAGGGGGCCGGCATTGTCCCATTCCTACCAGACCCTAGGAGGGATGCCTTACTTGGCACTTCAAGCTGGCATTGCTTCTCTGTGTGCTATTATAGGAAAAACTGAATGCCAGAACAGGGAAGCATTTTGTGGCATAAATGTCAGAGGAATATTTAGACCAGAGCATTTGCTGATCCATATGTTCCTACTACGGCTGTTATTTTCATTTTTACAAAGGTGGAAAATATGCTCAATAAAGAATAACCTCGAAATTGTTTCTGCCTCTTTCACAGATTTGCTTTGAACGTATCAGGAACATACAGAAAAACTTCTTGAATTAGAAGAATATTTTGATATGATTGTATGTGAGTTTGCATTTATACCATCTGATGGTTAGAGCTTTTAGGGTCTCTTAATTTTGCATTTATGTTTCTCTGACTTTGGATCAATAGCATGAGACAGTGGGGAATGAGGTTGTGGTAAGAGTAATCCTTCTAGGTGGCTCTACAATGAAAAGGAGGGGGTGATACTAGAGGGATAAAGGATTGTCATTATAGGGCTCTGATTACTGAAGGAAGGGCCACAAAGAAAAATCTGTCTATAGATAGAGGACACACTGAGGCTGTAACTGCTCTGGGTATTAAAGGACACTATGCCTATCCTCAAGCATGGCTTATATGCTGCAATACATTTCTACATAATTATAAGTTCCAAATTTTATTTGTTAGAAGAAAGAGAAAGGTTAACACCACCATCCCTATAGCTGTCTGTAATGAAGAACCATAATTAAAGGAATATCAAATATAGGTGTTCCATATACATAAATGGGCTTCCCAGGTGGAGCTAGCATTAAAGAACCTGCCTGCCTATGCAGGAGATATAAGAGATGAGCGTTTGATCCCTGGGTAGGGAAAATCCCCAGGAGGATGGCACGGAAACCCATTCCAGAATTCTTGCCTGGAGAATCCCATGGACAGAGGTGCCTAGAGGGCTACAGCCCATAGCGTCACACACAGTCAGACACAGCTGAAGCAACTTATCATGCACATACATAAATACTCCAAACAAGACATGTTTTTTTTAAAAAAGCAATAGCAATTTATCAGGACAGGTGTTCTAGGTGCTTCAATACATTAAGGAAATACTCAACAATTTGTCTTAAATGCTTTGCATTCTCTCATTAGCCTAACAGTAAAGAAGACTAGAACAAATAATTGATTGAAGTTTCTTTAATGTCCAATTGTTTGCAATTTTCAAACTAGTACTTAAAACAATTTACTTTCCCCTTCAGTTCAGTTCAGTTCATTTCAGTCGCTCAGTCATGTCCGACTATTTTCCACCCCATGAATCGCAGCACGCCAGGCCTCCCTGTCCATCACCAACTCCTGGAGTTTACTCAAACTCATGTCCATCGAGTCAATGATGTCATCCAGCCATTTCATCCTCTGTCGTCCCCTTCTCCTCCTGCCCCCAATCCCTCCCAGCATTAGGGTATTTTCCAATGAGTCAACTCTTTGCATGAGGCGGCCAAAGTATTGGAGTTTCAGCTTTAGCATCAGTCCTTCCAGTGAACACCCAGGGCTGATCTCCTTTAGAACGGACTGGTTGGATCTCCTTGCAGTCCAGGGGACTTTCCTTTTAGGTGCCATTAAAGAATATGAATATCACATGAATTACTCTTACCACCTTCTACCCACAAAGCAAACTCAGTCCATGTTATAATTAAGTGATGTAGTTTATTAGTCAACAAAATAAAATGATCATAGGTCATTACTTCATGTAAATTGCAAAAAAAAAAAAAAATTATGTTCTGTTTTCTAACAAGACATGACACATTCATCTCTTCAAATGTAAACATCTTTGGTTACACAGCTATGAAGGACACCATAAATCTCTGTCTACATTGGGAAATTGTTTAATTATTTTCTCATTTAGTATGTGTTCTAAAATGATAACTTACACTATTCTGATTAGAATAAGAAGTCTTGATTTGTAGGACATGTGTATGGGCAAGCAAAAACACACACAGAAAAGCCTAATTTGATGAAGGAAATTGAAAACATTTTCTATGTTTATCAATTTTTTAGATAGTAAAAACAAATGGTAGTTGTTCTCAAAGATAGAAATTGTCCATAATGAGCTGTTATATTCGATAGTGCAATTTTATAATGACAACTAAATTATAATTATATTGTTATGACATATATACCACAAAGATTTTTAAGGTTCTTATTTTCTGTTATCTCTGAATTCTGAAATAGCTAGTGAAAATACTGATATTCCATATTGGCTAGATAGGTTCATATTCTCATTTTAAAGACCAATGGAAAATAACTTCATCATTTTTGAATTTAAAAAAGTTTTATTAAAGCTGTTAGTTAACACAGTTTACTGGTAGATTTTAAGATGAGCAATCAAATAGCCATGTGCAAAGGAAAAAGATACTATGTTCCTAGATTTATGTTCTAAAGTTTGACTTTCCATTGCTAAGCATCTTCCATGGATGATTTACAGATGCTTACATAACCATATATTGAGTGCTACTCATTGTTAGTAATTATCAAAATAAATTGTTCTAACTAGAATTGATTTTTGTATTCAACCTAACTACTGGATTCATTAGACTCCATGCTTGAAGCAAAGAAGGCAATGGCACCCCACTCCAGTACCCTTGCCTGGAAAATCCCATGGACGGAGGAGGCTGGTAGGCTGCAGTCCATAGGATCGTGAAGAGTCGGACACGACTGAGCGACTTCACTTTCACTTTTCACTTTCATGCATTGGAGAAGGAAATGGCAACCCACTCCAGTGTCCAGTGTTCTTGCCTGGAGAATCCCAGGGACGGAGGAGCCTAATGGGCTGCCGTCTATGGGGTTGCACAGAGTCGGACACGACTGAAGCGACTTAGCAGCAGCAGCAGCAATGCTTGAATTAATATATCCCAAAATCAAAACTCTTCTGACTGTGGCCATGATATAATAACTTATACCAGACTAGTCCTTCTACCATAAATAAGTATAAAGGAGGACAAAACATACTAAACAATACTTTTCAGACATTGTAGAAAAGCCAGTGCAGGAATGTGATTCTTAACAAAAGAGAAATATATGTGGTAATTTCTCGGGTTACTCCAGCTTTTTGCTTTAAGGTACATTCCAGACAACAATTTAGGGAAATGGAGTCTAAGCCAAGCACAATGATACTGCTGAGTTGAGGAAGCAGAATTCTGAGCTCAGTCTACTGAAGTGGCTGGTAACTGGAGAAAAGGAAGTTACTGCACAGAGTCTGCCTTAAACTGCGCAGAGATGCAAGATGAAATTACATAAGGTCTAGTTACTGAGAAGTTGAGGGCTGAGCAGATATCACATGGGCCAGAAAACACAAGAATACAAAGGAATTTCAGGCTGACAAAGTAGAGAGGCCACGATAAATACCTTAGATTTTCAACTGAGATTCCAAAAGCTCATACCTTAAAAGGAGAACTACTTGCACCATTTTGTAAAACCTAGGCTTACTCTGACAAAGGTTAAAATCAAGCTTGATCAGTATCACATTAATCCACCAGTAAATAAATTGCCTCTTTTTATTGTGGTGAAGAATATCCACCCATAGACTTAAAAAGCTGAATGAATTTCAAGAACCATTGAGAAAACTATTCCTAGCATATTGTGGTCAAATTGTTCAACAATAATGATAAAGGGGAAAAAAAACAAAAAGTAAATGGGAGCTAAAGGAATTACACGCCTAAGAATGATGAGAAATACTAACAACTTTTCTTTAGAAACAATGTAAGCACGGGCCTGTATAGAATGACATTTTTAATGTTCTAAGATGAAAAATATCTCCATTCTAGAATTCCATATCAAGTAAAATGCTATTAGAAAAAAGAAGATCATATAAAGACATTTTGAGATAAACCAAAGATGAATTAATTTTGGCCAGTAATATACAATATGTCGAGGGTTTCCCAGGTGGCAATAGTGGTAAAGAATCCATCTGCCAGTTCAGGAGACATAAGAGACATGGGTTTGATCCCTGGACTGGGAAGATCCTCTAGAAAAGGGAATGGCTACCTACTCCAGTATTTTTGCCTGGGGAAATCCCATGGACAGAGGAGCCTAATGGTCTACAGTCCATGGAGTCACAGAGAGTCAGACATGACTGAAGTGACTTAGCATACAATACAAGAAATGTCATAAATAGTTCTTTATGTACAATGAGTACTATGCAAATAGAATCCTGGATCTACATAAATAAATTAAGACAATTAAACAAACATAAACTGAATGTCTCTGTCCCTCCAAAGTTCAAGTGTTTAGATCTAATTCTCCATATAATGATATTTAGAAGTGAGGCCTATGAAGGCGATTAGGTCATGAAGGTAGAGTCCTCATGAAATGGGATAAGTACCCTTATAAATGAGACCTCAGAGAATTCTCTTGTTTCTTCCATCATGTAAAGACTCAGAAGAGATGGTCATCTATGAAACAGGAGGCAGGCCCTCACTAACTGCCAAATCTGCCAGTGCCTTGATTTTAGACTGCCCAGCCTGCAGAACTGTGAGAAATACATTTCTGTTGTTTATAAGCCACCTAGTCTATCATATTCCATTATATCAGATAGAATATCACAGATACAGAAGGCCACAATTAAATCCTTTTAGAATTTTCAGTTTTCAGTTTGTAAGTTGTAATGAATATTATTATTGTTCTTTTATAAATAAATCATTTATTTTTGAACATATCTAAGTTATGACCAACCTAGATAGCATGTTAAAAAGCAGAGACATTACTTTGCAAACAAAGGTCCAACTAGTCAAGGCTATGGTTTTTCCAGTGGTCATGTATGGATATGAGAGTTGGATTGTGAAGAAAACTGAGCACCAAAGAATTGATGCTTTTTGTATTGTGGTACTAGAGAAGACTCTTGGGAGTCCCTTGGACTACAAGGAGATTCAACCAGTCCATCCTAAAGGAGATCAGTCCTGGGTTTTCATTGGAAAGACTGATGCTAAAGCTGAAACTCCAGTACTTTGGTCACATCATGCGAAGAGTTGACTCATTGGAAAAGACTCTGATGCTGGGAGGGATGTGGGGCAGGAGGAGAAGAGGATGACAGAGGATGAGATGGCATCACTGACTTGATGGACATGAGTCTGAGTGTACTCCTAGAGTTGGTGATGGACAGAGAGGCCTGGCATGCTGTGAATCATGGGGTCGCAAAGAGTCGGACACGACTGAGCGACTGAACTGAACTGAACTGAACACCAGTGAAAATCTTCTTACTTCCCTCCCATCCTCCACCACCATCCTCTATATTTTCAATGATACCAACCTTTAATCCATTTGTTAATTTTAAGAGACCTGCTGTTTTCAACTATCATTATATTTATCTGTTGTATAACATTAAAAATTGATATAGTTTCCCTAACTACCAGTTCTGTATTATTTTATCCATTTTTCTTCATGAAAATGTGGGTCAGTTGTTTAAAAACAGAAGTATAACATGTCTTCTGTTTAATTTATTTTTCCAATTAAAAAAAAAATGATCTCTGATATAAAAAAAAAGAACACAAATACTTAAAGTCAATTTTGGATTAAGTTTCCAAACAAGCTATTATCCTGCATTAAGACAAGGAGAATTCCTTGCAGAAAGTGACTATGTTCCTGCACAGGAATGTTCCCTGGAGGAAATGCCACTGCCCAAATTGCCTAATGTATCCATTCTTTCAGACACATTTCAATATGAATGACATGGAAAATCCATTCCTGAGAAGGGAAATTAGAAGAACTTTCAAAATCTGGGTAGGCTCCAGAATCTAACCAAGAGAGCTCCAATTGAGTGGTCTTGTTCAGGAACAATTTGCCCAAATTTTTAGATACATCAGACTGATGGGAAGAAAAGCCAAAATGATCATGTGAAATGACAGAAATATTTGGCAAAATGCAACCTTTAATTTTATTTTCCCTGCATCCTCCAGCATACTGGGGATGTTATGCACTGTGAGTAGATAAATAAGTACTTATGAGAGCTCTTCTTCCCAGCTGGCTCAGCACTCAACAAGCTGGGAGTGATGGCAAGGGATTTAAAACAAATAAAACCAGCTACAACAGAAGTAACAACAGTGACAGAAAAGATAAACCTTCCTATCTTCTCATGTTGTTCTGGCTAAATTGTCATTTAAATATCTAAACAGCTGTGCCTATGCTGTGTTGCCAGCTGATCCAAAGTTAAGTCTGCTTATAGCAATCAGTCCACCAGAAAAATGAGGCTTTACTATGAATGAGTTTGATAACTTATTTTCTACATATTGATCTCTTTATAAGTTTGTTTATCTCAGTTATTAGTGATGAATTAAATAATTTTACATTACAGTGTAGTAGTAGCCATAGTAGTAACAGTATTGAATCAAGGTAAATTGGAAGTGGTCAAACAGGAGATGGCAAGAGTGAGCATCAACATTTTAGGAATCAGCAAACTAAAATGGACTGGAATAGGTTTACTTAACTCAGACGACCATTATATCTACTACTGTGGGCAGCAATCCCTTAGAAGAAATGAAGTTGCCATCAAAGTCAACAAAAAAGTCTGAAATGCAGTACTTGGATGCAATCTCAAAAATGACAGAATGATCTCTGTTTCCAAGGCAAGCCATTCAATATCACAGTAATCCAAGTCTATGCCCCAACCAGTAATGCTGACAAAGCTGAAGTTGAATGGTTCTAGGAAGATCTACAAGACCTAGAACTAGCACCCAAAAAATATGTCCTTTTCATTATAGGGGACTGGAATGCATAAGTAGGAAGTCAAGAGATACAGGCAAATTTGGCCTTGGAGTACAATATGAAGCAGGACAAAGGCTAATCGAGTTTTGCAAAGAGAAAGCACTGGTCAGAGCAAACACCCTCTTCCAACAACACAGGAGATGACTCTACACATGGATATCACAGATAGTCAATACTGAAATCAGACTGATTATATTCTTTGTAGCCAATGATGGAGAAGCTCTATACAGTCAGAAAAACAAGATCAGGGGACGACTGTGGCACAGATCATGAACCACTTATTGCCAAATTCAGACTTAAATTGAAGAAAGTAGGGAAAACCACTGGACCATTCAGATATGATCTAAAAAAAAAAAAAAATACTCTTACAATTATACAGTGGAAGTGACTAATAGATTCAAGGGATTAAATCTGATAGAATGCCTGAAGAACTATGGACAGAGGTTTGTGACATTGTACCGGAGGGAGTGATTAAGACCATCCTCAAGAAAAAGAAATTAAAAAAAGGGAAAAAGGATTGTCTAAGGAGGCCTTACAAATAGCTGTGAAAAGAAGAGAAGTAAAGGCAAGGAAAGATATGCCCACTTGAATGCAGAGTTCCAAAGAATAACAAGGAGAGATAAGAAAGCCTTCATCAGTGATCAATGAAAAGAAAAATAGGCATTCAACAGAATGGGAAAGACTAGAGATCTCTTAAACAAAATTAGAGATATCAAGAGAACATTTCATGCAAAGATGGCACAATCAAGGACAGAAATGGTATGGACCTAACAGAAGCAGAAGATATTAAGAAGAGGTGGCAAGAATATACAGGAAAACTATTCAAAAAAGATCTTCATGACCCAGATAACCATGATGGTGTGATCACTCAGATAGAACCAGACATCCTGGAATGCAAAGTCATGTGGGTGTTAGGAAGCATCACAATGAAAAAAGCTAGTGGAGGTGATAGAATTACAGTTGCACCAATTCAAATACTAAAAGATGATGCTATGAAAGTGCTGCACTCAATATGTCAGTGAATTTGGAAAACAGCAGTGGCCATAAGACTGGAAAAGGTCAATTTTCATTCCAATCAAAGAAAAGCAATGCCAAAGACTGTTCAAACTACTGCGCAATTGCATTCATCTCACACACTAGCAAAGTAATGCTCAAAATTCTCCAAGCCAGGCTTCAACAGTAGGTGAACCATGAAATTCAAGATGTTCAAAGCTGGATTTAAAAAAGGCAAGAGGAATGAGAGATCAAATTGGCAACATCTGCTGGATCATCAAAAAAGCAAGAGAGCTCCAGAAAAACATTTATTTCTGCTTTATTGACTATGATAAAGCCTTTGACTGTGTGGATCACAGTAAACTATGGAAAAATCTTAAAGAGATGGCAATACCAGACCACCTGACCTGCCTCCTGAGAAATCTGTATCAGGTCAAGAAGCAACAGTTAGAACTGGACATGGAACAACAGACTGGTTCTAAATTGGGAAAGGACTACATTAAGGCTGTATATTGTCACCTTGCTTATTTAATTTCTATGCAGAGTACACCACGAGAAATGCTGGGCTGGATGAAACACAAGAACAAATGAAGACTACCAGGATAAATATAAATAACCTCAGATATGCAGATGATACCACCCTTGTGGCAGAAAATGAAGAACTAAAGATCCTTTTGATGAATGTGAAAGAGGAGAGTGAAAAGGTAGGCTTAAAACTCAACATTCAGAAAACTAAGATCATGGCATCTGGTCCCATCACTTCATGCAAATAGTTGAGGAAATAATGGAAACAGTGAGAGACTATTTTTTTTGAGCTGCAGAATCACTGCAAATGGTGACTGCAGCCATGAAATTAAGATGCTTGCTCCTTGGAAGAAAAACTATAACTAACCTAGGAAGCATATTAAAAAGCAGAGATATTACTTTGCAAACAAAGGTTTGTCTAGACACAGCTATGGTTTTTCCAGTAGTCATGTATGGATGTGAGCGTTGGACTATAAAGAAAGCTGAGCATCAAAGAATTGATGCTTTTCAACTGTGGTGTTGGAAAAGACTCTTGAGAGTCCCTTGGACTGCAAGGAGATCTAACCAATTAGTCCTAAAGTAAATCAGTCCTGAATATTCATTGGAAGGACAGATGCTGAAGCTGAAACTCCACAATTTTGGCCACCTGTTGCACAGAACTAACTCATTTGAAAGGAACTTGATGCTTAGTAGATTGAAGGTGGGAAGAGACGGGATGACAGAAGATGAGATGGTTGGATGGCATCACTGACTCAATGGACATGAGTATGAGTAAGCCCTGGGAGTTGGTGATGGACAAGGAGTCCTGGCGTGCTGCAGTCCATAGGGTTGCAAAGATTTGGACACGACTGAGCGACTGAACTGAACTGAACTGTTGGAGAAGGTGATGGCACCCCACTCCAGTACTCTTGCCTGGAGAATCCCAGGGACGGAGGAGCCTGTCGGGCTGCCATCTATGAGGTCACACAGAGTCAGACATGACTGAAGCAGCAAACATGTGTTATATTTGTTAAACATGATGAAATAAGCACTGTTGTAGATCCTCCATAGACAGTATCACATTTAGTTCTCATCAAACCTTTGATGCTAGTTCTATTTATTATTCTATTTGAGAGGGAATTATTATATTACCTAAAGTCACATAGATAACAAGAACTGGAACAAAGATTCAAACAGCTTATTTGTTTAGAAAACACAGTCTCAATCTAAACTAAGCTATAGCAACAACTATATCTCACAATACCCTCAATTTTCACTCATAATCTTGATAATTTGTTCTTGGTGTAACTTAGCAAGTCATTGAATACAGCTTTCATCCTTGAGAGGGAAAGCAGACTTTCCTATGCCAAATAGATATTGGCCATTAAGTTTATTCATGAGTGTTGTCCGGGCTATGTCGGCCTTTCCATAATAGAGGTGGGAGGCTTCTGGAGAATCCCAGAGCCAGCATCTACATGGCATCAACTATGCCACAAATATGTAAGAGGCAGCTGAATGCACATATTTCCCCTGTGAGTGATTGCCATCTTGTTCCCACATAAGGAACACAAAAATGTTTCAATGTCTAGTCCAGATGGGAAAACTCAAAGATTTCCCTGCAGTTGCTTGGAGGGTATAGATTAAGTAAAGGGGTGAGGAAAAGACCAGAAAAGGGAACAAACAAAACAAGACAAAAACCCAACGATCCAAAAATGAGCATCACTGCAGTAACACAGAGCACATTTCCTAGATCTCACAGCCAAAATAATTCTGGCAAACAAATGAATTTCTATATTATTCCAATCAAGTGGCAGTAAACAGAGAGCTAGGTATTTCTCACCAAAAATGGTTATGCTGCTCTGGCCCTGAGAGATAATACACAGTCAGGAACTACAAGTTGCTTCAGTTGCCTCACAACAATTGATATATATTAAGCTATTATCATTGTCAAAGAAGCTATTATAATTTTTTTTTCCCTGTAGCCAATCTAAAAACCCACAGAAGAAAACCACTAGATTGTTTAGGTGTCAAGGCCAGTGCCTTTGTTGTTAGCATTTGCGGCATAGACCAGCTGGTTTTCAAAGCAGTTAAGACATTTAGGGTACATGCAATGAGATTAGCCTTACTTGAGACAATGTAATTACTCTGCTTATTCATTTTAATGATCTTATAAAAGAGATTGAGTTATGATGCCACTGAAAAACAAGGAACGGGGACTGAACAGGAAAGTGCAATATTCTTGAGAGGCAGAATGTGAAGCTGGTAAGCACAAGGTAAACCAGGGTTTTTGGGAGGCAGCTCCCTGTCATATAAAGGAAACCAGGTGGATCAGGAAGTGTTTTTTCCTAGTAGGTATCCTTTGTAGCCCTGAGCCATTCAAATGTAGTGACTCATTTTTGATGGAGAAAAATCTGTGATCATTACTTCTGGATAATGCTTTGTGGGTTAAATCCCTGGGTCAGGAAGATACCCTGGAATATGAAATGGCATCCCACTCCCCAGTATTCTTACTTGGAAAATTCCATGGACAGAGGAGTCTGGAGGGCTACAGTCCATGGGGCCACAGAGTTGGACACGACTGAGCAAAGGAACTTAGCATGTAAATCTATCTACTTTTGCTTTAAAAACTGAACCTTATAGCAATCAGAAACATAGGTTTTAAGACTCTTAGAAGTTAATTCAAACCTTAACCCCAGGACAAAAATCTCTTTCCAGAATAATCCTGACAAATGGTAACCCAGTATCTGATTAAATATTGTGATTAATGAGTCAGCTTTACTTTTAGAAGCAACCTTCCAATAATTAGGTTTGCCTTAAGAGGCTTCCCTGGTGGCTCAGAGGTTAAAGCATCTGCCTGGAACGGGGGAGACCTGGGTTCGATTCCTGGGTCGGGAAGATCCTCTGGAGAAGGAAATAGCAACCCACTCCAGTACTCTTGCCTGGAGAATCTCATGGAGGGAGGAGCCTGGTAGGCTACAGTCCATGGGGTCCCAAAGAGTCAGACACGACTGAGCGACTTCACTTCACTTCACTTCACTTTATGGCAGAAAGTGAAGAGGAACTAAAAGCCTCTTGATGAAAGTGAAAGTGGAGAGTAAAATGTTGGCCTAAAACTCAACATTCAGAAAACAAAGATCATGGCATCCGGTCCCATCACTTCATGGGAAATAGATGGGGAAACAGGGGAAACGGTGTCAGACTTTATTTTTTGGGGCGCCAAAATCACTGCAGATGGTGATTGCAGCCATGAAATTAAAAGACACTTACTCCTTGGAAGAAAAGTTATGACCAACCTAGATAGTATATTCAAAAGCAGAGACATCACTTTGCCGACTAAGGTCTGTCTAGTCAGTTCAGTTCAGTTCAGTCGCTCAGTCGTGTCTGACTCTTTGCAACCCCATGAATCGCAGCAACCAGGCCTCCCTGACTGCTGCCATGAAATTAAAAGATGCTTACTCCTTGGAAGAAAAGTTCTGACCAACCTAGATAGCATATTCAAAAGCAGGGACATTACTTTGCCGACTAAGGTCCGTCTAGTCAAGGCTATGGTTTTTCCAGTGGTCGTGTAAGGATGTGAGAGTTGGACTATGAAGAAGGCTGAGCGCTGAAGAATTGCTGCTTTTGAACTGTGGTGTTGGAGAAGACTCTTGAGAGTCCCTTGGACTGCAAGGAGATCCAACCAGTCCATTCTGAAGGAGATCAACCCTGGGATTTCTTAGGAGGGAATGATGCTAAAGCTGAAACTCTAGTACTTTGGCCACCTCATGTGAACAGTTGACTCATTGGAAAAGACTCTGATGCTGGGAGGGATTGGGGGCAGTAAGAGAAAGGGATGACCAAGTATGGGATGGCTGGATGGTATCACGGACTCGATGGACATGAGTCTGAGTGAACTCCGGGAGATGGTGATGGACAGGTGGTTTTTCCTGTGGTCATGTATGGATGTGAGAGTTGGGCTGTGATGAAGGCTGAGTGCAAAAGAATTGATGCTTTTGAATTGTGGTGTTGGAGAAGACTCTTGAGAGTCCCTTGGACTGCCAGGAGATCCAACCAGTCCATCCTAAAGGAGATCAGCCCTGGGAATTCTTTGGAAGGACTGATGCTAAAGCTGAAACTCCAGTACTTTGGCCACCTCATGTGAAGAGTTGACTCATTGGAAAAGACTCTGATGCTGGGAGGGATGTGGGGCAGGAGGCGAAGGGGACGACAGAGGATTAGATGGCTGGATGGCATCACTGACTGATGGATGTGAGTTTGAGTGAACTCCTAGAGTTGATGATGGACAGGGAGGCCTGGAGTGCTGTGATTCACAGGGTCGCAAAGAATCGGACACGACTGAGCACCTGAACTGAACTGAACTGAATGGTTATAACCACGCCAAAGCCTTTGACTGTGTGGATCACAATAAACTCTGGAAAATTCTTCAAGAGATGAGAATACCAGACCACCTGACCTGCCTCTTGAGAAACTTATATGCAGGTCAGGAAGCAACAGTTAGAATGGGACATGGAACAATAGACTGCTTCCAAATAGGAAAAGGAATACATCAAGGTTGTATACTGTCACGTTGCCTATTTAACTTATATGCAGAGTACATCATGAGAAACGCTGGGCTGGAAGAAACACAGGCTTGCTGGCACAAGATTGCCCAGAGAAATATCCATCACCTCAGATATGCAGATGACACCACCCTTATGGCAGAAAGTGAAAAGGAACTAAAAAGCCTCTTGATAAAAGTGAAAGAGGAGAGTGAAAAGGTTGGCTTAAAGCTCAACATTCAGAAAACTAAGATCATGGCATCTGGTCCCATCACTGCATGGGAAATAGATGGGCAAACAGTGGAAACAGTGTCAGACTTTATTTTTTGGGGCTCCAAAATCACTGCAGGTGGTGGTTGCAGCCATGAAATTAAAAGATGCTTACTCCTTGGAAGGAAAGTTATGCAACCTAGATAGCATATTGAAAAGCAGAGACATTACTTTGCCAACAAAGGTTTGTCTAGTCAAGGCTATGGTTTTCCCAGCAGTCATATATGGATGCGAAAGTTGGACTGTGCAGAAAGCTGAGCACCAAAGAATTGATGCTTTTGAACTGTGGTGTTGGAGAAGACTCTTGAGAGTCCCTTGGACTGCAAGGAAATCCAACCATTCCATCTTAAAGGAGAATAGTCCTGGGTGTTCATTGGAAGGAATGATGCTAAATCTGAAACTCCAGTAGTTTGGCCACCTCATGCAAAGAGTTGACTCATTGGAAAAGACTCTGATGCTGGCAGGGATTGGGGGCAGGAGGAGAAGGGGATGACAGAGGATGAGATGGCTGGATGATATCACTGCCTCAATGGATGTGAGTCTGAGTGAACTCCGGGAGTTGGTGATGGACAGGGAGGCCTAGCATCCTGCAATTCTTGGGGTCACAAAGAGTCGGACACAACTGAGCAACTGAACTGAACTGAACTGAGACACTGGGGATATTATGGTGAATAAGATACATGGTGTGTTACAGAGTTTATAGCTTAATGTGGTTACAGAGAGGTAGACAGTTTTGTAAATTATGATAAAATTCTGCAGGTGCTATGGTAGCATTTGGGAGGGGAAGCTAATTAGGTTTAGTACTTCACATGTTCCTCATGTGTGTGGCTTACAAATCTCTTATCACTCCAGATACATTCTAAGGTATCAGTTGTCTTTTTGAGAAGCTTTTGCACAGAAAAGGAAACTAAGGTGAAAAGACAATCCTTAGAATGGGAGAAAATAATAGCAAATGAAACAAATGACCAAGGATTTATCTCCAAAATATACAAGCAGTTTTATACCAGAAAAACAAACAACCCAATCAAAAAGTGGGCAGAAAACTGAAACAGACATTTCTCCAAAGAAGAGATACAGATGGCTTACAAACACATGAAAAGATGCTCAACAGTACTCACCATAGAGAAATGCAAATCAAAACTATAATGAGTTATCACCTCACACTGGTCAGAATGGCCATCATTGAAATATCTACGAACAATAAATGCTGGAAAGGGTGTGGAGAAATGGAACCCCTCTTGCACTGTTGGCAGGAATGTAAATTGATACAACCACTATGGAGAACAGCATGGAGATTCCTTAAAAAACTAGTAACAAAACTACCATCAGTTCAGTTTCGTTGCTCAGTAGTGTCTGATTGTTTGTGACCCCATGAACTGCAGCACAACAGGCCTCCCTGTCCATCACCAACTCCCGGAGTTTACCCAAACTCATGTCCATTGAGTTGGTGATGCCATCCAACCATCTCATCCTTTGTCATCAACTTCTCCTCCTGCCCTCAATCTTTCCCAACATCAGGGTCTTTTCCAATGAGTCAGCTGTTTGCATGAGGTGGCCAAAGTAGAGGAATTTCAGCTTTAGCATCAGTCCTTCCAATGAACACCCAGGACTGATCTCCTTCAGAATGAACTGGTTGGATTTCTCCTTGCAGTCTAAGGGACTCTCAAGAGTCTTCTCCAACACCACAGTTCAAAAGCATCAATTCTTTGGTGCTCAGCTTTCTTTATAGTCCAACTCTCACATCCATATATGACTACTGAAAAAACCATACCTTTGACTAGACAGAACTTTGTTGACAGAGAAATGTCTCTGCTTTTTAATATGCTGTCTGGGTAGGTCATAACTTTCCTTCCAAGGAGTAAGCGTCTTTTAATTTCATGGCTGCATTCACCATCTGCAGTAATTTTGGAGCCCCCCAAAATAAAGTCAGCTACTGTTTCCACTGTTCCCCATCTATTTGCCATGAAGTGATGGGACCAGAACCCATGATCTTAGTTTTCTGAATGTCGAGCTTTAAGCCAACTTTTTCACTCTCCCCTTTCACTTTCATCAAGAGACTCTTTAGTTCTTCTTCACTTGCTGCTATAAGGGTGTGTCATCTGCATACATGAGGTTATTGATATTTCTCCCAGCAATCTTGATTCCAGTTTGTGCTTCATGCAGCTCAGCAGTTCCCATGATGTACTCTCTATATAAGTTGAATAAGCAGGGTGATAACATACAGCCTTGACATACTCCTTTTCCTATTTGGAAAAGTCTGTTTTTCGATCCAATTCTAACTGTTGCTTCCTGACTTGCATACAGGTTTCTCAAGAGGCAGGTCAGGTGGTCTGGTATTCCCAACTCTTTCAGAATTCACCACAGTTTATTGTGATCCACACAGTAAAGCTTTGGCATAGTCAATAAAGCAGAAATAGATGTTTTCCTGGAACTCTCTTGCTTATTCTATGATCGAGCAAATGTTGACAATTTGATCTCTGGTTCCTCTGCCTTTTCTAAAATCAGCATGAACATCTGAAAGTTCACCGTTCACATATTGCTGAAGCCTGCCTTGTAGAATTTTGAGCACTACTTTACTAGCGTGTGAGATGAGTGCAATCATGTGGTAGCTTGAGCATTCTTTGGCATTGGGTTTCTTTGGGATTGGAGTGAATACATTCAGTTCAGTTCAGTTGCTCAGTCCCGTCCGACTCTTTGCGATCCCATGAATCACAGCACGCCAGGCCTCCCTGTCCATCACCAACAACAAGAGTTCACTCAGACTCGCGTCCATCGAGTCAGTGATGCCATCCAGCCATCTCATCCTCGGTCGTCCCCTTCTCCTCCTGCCCCACATCCCTCCAACATCAGAGTCTTTTCCAATGAGTCAACTCTTCACATGAGGTGGTCAAAGTATTGGAGTTTCAGCTTTAGCATCAGTCCTTCCAAAAAAAATCCCAGGGCTGATCTCCATCAGAATGGACTGGTTGGATCTCTTTGCAGTCCAAGGGACTCTCAAGAGTCTTCTCCAACACCACAGTTCAAAAGCATCAATTCTTCGGCGCTCAGCCTTCTTCACAGTCCAACTCTCACATCCATACATGACCACTGGAAAAACCATAGTCTTGACTAGATGGACCTTTGTTGGCAAAGTAATGTCTCTGCTTTTGAATATGCTATCTAAGTTGGTAATAACTTTTCTTCCAAGGAGTAAGCGTCTTTTAATTTCATGGCTGCAGTCACCACCTGCAGTGATTTTGGAGCCCAAAAAATAATGTCTGACACTTATTCCCCATCTATTTCCCATGTAGTGATGGGACTGGATGCCACTGATGTTCGTTTTCTGAATGTTGAGCTTTAAGCCAACTTTTTCACTTTCCTCTTTCACTTTCATCAAGAGGCTTTTAGGTCTTCTTTACTTTCTGCCATAAGGGTGGTGAAATCTGCATGTCTGAGGTTATTGATATTTCTCCTGGCAATCTTGATTCCAGCCTGTGTTTCTTCCAGCCCAACGTTTCTCATGATGTACTCTGCATATATGTTGAATAAGCAGGGTGACAATATACAGCCTTGATGTACTCTTTTTGCTATTTGGACCAGTCTGTTGTTCCATGTCCAGTTCTAACTGTTGCTTCCTGATCTGCACATAGGTTTCTCAAGATGCAGGTCAGGGGTCTGGTATTCCCATCTCTTTCAGAATTTTTCATAGTTTATTGTGATCTACACAGTCAAAGGCTTTGGCATACTCAGTAAAGCAGAAATAGATGTTTTTCTGGAACTCTCTTGCTTTTTCCACGATCCAGCAGATGTTGGCAATTTGATCTCTAGTTTCTCTGCTTTTTCTAAAATCAGCTTGAACATCAGGAAGTTCATGGTTCACATATTGCTGAAGCCTGGCTTGGAGAATTTTGAGCATGACTTTACTAGCATGTGAGATGAGTGCAATTGTGCAGGAGTTTGAGCATTCTTTGGCATTGCCTTTCCTTGGAATTGGAATGAAAACTGACCTTTTCCAGTCCTGTGGCCACTGCTGAGTTTTCCACAATTGCTGGCATATTGAGTGCAGCACTTTCACAGCATCATCTTTCAGGATTTAAAATAGCTTCATTGGAATTCCATCACCTCCACTAGCTTAGTTCATAGTGATGCTTTCTAAGGCCCACTTGACTTCACATTCCAGGATCTGGCTCTAAATGAGTGATCACACCATTGTGATTATCTGGGTCATGAAGATCTTTTCTGTGTAGTTCTTCTGTGTATTCTTGCCACCTCTTCTTAATATCTTCTGCTTCTGTTAGGTCCAGACCATTTCTGTCCTTTGTCGAGCCCATTTTTGCATGAAATGTTCCCTTGGTATCTCTAATTTTCTTGAAGAGATCTCTAGTCTTTCCCATTCTGTTCTTGTCCTCTATTTCTTTACACTGATCGCCGAAGAAGGCTTTCTTATCTCTTCTTGCTATTCTTTGGAACACTGCATTCAGATGCTTATATCTTCACTTTTCTCCTTTGCTTTTCACTTCTCTTCTTTTCACAGCTATTTGTAAGGCCTCCCCAGACAGCCATTTTGCTTTTTTTTTGCATTTCTTTTCCATGGGGATAGTCTTGATCCCTGTCTCCTGTACAATGTCATGGACCTCACTCCATCGTTCATCAGGCACTCTATCTATCAGATCTAGGCCCTTAAATCTATTTCTCACTTCCACTGTATAATCATAAGGGATTTGATTTAGGTCATACCTGAATGGTCTAGTGGTTTTCCCTACTTTCTTCCATTTAATTCTGAATTTGGCAATAAGGATTTCATGATCTGAGACACAGTCAGTGCCTGGTCTTTTTTTGTTGACTGTATAGAGCTTCTCCATCTTTGGCTGCAGAGAATATAATCAGTCTGATTTCAGTGCTGACCATTTGGTGATGTCTATGTGTAGAGTCTTCTCTTGTGTTGTTGGAAGAGGGTGTTTGCTATGACCAGTGCATTTTCTTGGCAAAACTCTATTAGCCTTTGCCCTGCTTCATTCCGCATTCCAAGGCCAAATTTGCCTGTTAACTCCAGGTGTTTCTTGACTTCCTACTTTTGCATTCCAGTCCCCTATAATGAAAAGGACATATTTTTTGGGTATTAGTTCTAAAAGATCTTGTAGGTCTTCATAGAACCGTTCAACTTCAGCTTCTTCAGCATTACTGGTTGGGGCATAGACTTGGATTACCGTGATATTGAATGGTTTGCCTTGGAAACGAACAGAGATCATTCTGTCATTTTTGAGATTGCATCCAAGTACTGTATTTTGGACTCTTTTGTTGACCATGATGGCTAGTCCATTTCTTCTGAGGGATTGTTGCCCGCAGTAGTAGATATAATGGTCATCTGAGTTAAATTCACACATTCCATTCCATTTTAGTGCACTGATTCCTAGAATGTCAACGTTCACTCTTGGCCATCTCTTTTTTGACCACTTCCAATTTGCCTTCATTCATGGACCTGACATTCCAGGTTCCTATGCAATATTGCTCTTTACAGCATTGATCCTTGCTTCTATCACCAGTCACATCCACAGCTGGGTATTTTTTTTCTTTGGCTCCATCCCTTCATTCTTTCTGGAGTTATTTCTCCACTGATCTCCAGTAGCATATTGGGCACCTACCAACCTGAGAAGTTCCTCTTTCAGCACCCTATCATTTTGCCTTTTCATACTGAATACATCACTAAGCCATAAAAAGGAATTCATTTGAATCACTTCTAATGAGGTGGATGAAATGAGAACCTGTTATATAGACTGAAGCTAGTCAGAAAGAGAAAAAAAATGTATCATATATTAATGCATATATATGGAATCTAGAAATATGGTGCTGATGAACCCCTTTGCAGGAAAGCATGAATATAGAGAACAGACTTGTGGACACAGAGTAGGAAGGAGTGGGTGGGACAAATGGATAGAGCAGAATGGAAAATTTTACATTACCACATGTAAATTAGATAGCCAATGGGAATTTGCTCTATGACTCAGGGATCTCAAACTGGTACTCTGTGACAACCTAGAGGGGTAGTAAGGGTGGTAGTTGGGAGGGAGGTTCAAGAGGGAGGGAACATATGTAAAACCTATGGCTGATTCATATTGATGTATGGCACAGAATAACCAATATTATAAAGCAATTATCCTTTAATTAAAAATAAATGTATCTTTTAAAATAGAAGTAGTTAAAAATCTAATACTGCAAAGTGGATGTACTGTCAACCATAAATGAACACTGCAATATATTTTAATGAAGTAACCTAAAAAGTTACTTTTCTTTTATAATAATGCCTGTTTTCCTATGAACTTTTACCCAGTTAGATCCAGGCTTCCCTGGTGGCTCAGTAGTAAAGATTCTGCCTCTAATATAGGAGACATGGGGGATGCAGGTTCTATCCTTGGGTCAGGATATGATATAGATCCTAGATAATAATATTTATTCTTGTTTAGGTTTGTCTTATAGTTGTCCCCCAAGAGGTACAGCCAACTTGATATTTTTCTTTTGTTGTTTAGTTGCTAAGTCCTGTCAAACTCTTTTGTGACCCCATGGACTGTAGCCCACCAGGCTCCTCTTTCTATAGGATTTCCCAGGCAAAAATATTGGAATGGGTTGTCATTGCCTTCTCCAAGTTATTTTCCAACCCAGGGATCAAACCTATGTCTCCTGCATTGGTATGTGGATTCTTTACCACTGATCCACCAGTGAAGCCCATTCTTTTATTATACTACATATTAATTATACATTTCTTTTTTAAATGACCAATACTACCTGCCATGCTATTATCTAGTGTAGGATTAAAGACCTACAGTACCACAGTATTTGCATTTCTACCAAGTTGATATAACTAGTACAGTGAATATGTAAAGAGCTAAATATGGCATTATCATTCACAACTGAATATATACAAAATATGCAGATACAGATTATTTTAAAAACAATAACAAAGGTAAATGATAAAACAATAGCAATGGTAAATAATAGTAGGAAAACTGTTTTCTGCCATTTTGAAAGTCTGATTTTTTAGAGACTATTACTAATATTTTAATGCTTTGCTTTGATACTTTAAGAATATTTCCTGGAAAATTGCTATATATCTTCTTTCTGCCATTCCACCTATCCATAAGATTAACTGAAGCCAAATATTATCATTCTTATTTCATAAATAAAAGCTGAGTCATGAAATACCAAAAAGCCAAAGTCACAGATTGTTAGTAGCCTGTGCTAAATCACCTCAGTTGTGTCTGACTCTTTGCGACCCCCTGGACAGTAGGCCACCAGGCTCCTTTGTCCATGGGATTTTCCAGGCAAATATATTGGAGTGGGTTGCCATTTCCTTCTCCAAGTGCTAGTAGAAACAAGGCTAATAACCATAATCCTGAGATATAGTGGTTATTAAATATACTGTGTGCATGCTAGTCACTTTAGTAGTGTCAACTCTTTGCCACCCCATGGACTGTAGCCCACCAGGCTCCTCTGTCCATGAGGATTCTCCTGGCAAGAACACTGGAGTGGGTTGCCATGTCCTCCTCAAGGGATTTTCCTGACCCAGAGATAGAATCCGTGTTTCTTACATCTCCTGCATTGGCACATGGGTTCTTTAACCACTGCTGCTGCTGCTAAGTCACTTCAGAAGTGTCTGACTCTGTGCGACCCCATAGGCAGCAGCCCATCAGTCTTCCCCGTCCCTGGGATTCTCCAGGCAAGAACACTGGAGTGGGTTGCCATTTCCTTTTACAATGCATGAAAGTGAAAAGTGAAAGTGAAGTCACTCAGTCATGTCCGAATCTTACCGATCCCATGGACTGCAGCCTAACAGGCTCCTCTGCCCATGGGATTTTCCAGACAAGAGTACTGGAGTGGGGTGCCATTGCTTTAACCACTAGCACCACAAATATACTAAAGTACAACCAAACCTTAAGTGTGTGTGATTATATGCCTGTTAGCAAAATAATTACCCTTGATTTTCTTATTATTGACAATTTTATGCCATTGATTAATGACAAAATAATAGCTCAAAAGCAAACAATATTATTTGCTAACTCAAATGTTATGTGATTAATTGAGAGAATATACAATGAATTTCATTAGGATGGACTTTTCAGCAAAATACAAAAATGATCAATGCATGCAAAATTCAAGAAGTTATAAATTCAGAAGTTTTAAGGTGTATGGCATTGTACAAAGTATAATGAACTTTACATTTCTTGGCAACATTTCCATGGTTAATAAAAGTTAATTATTCCTTAAATAAAGATATGTGAGCACTTCAACATACTATAAAGGAGTCTAAAATCAAGCCACTTTAATTTTCACTTTCCTTTTCCTTCTTACTAATAGTAGAACTATAAACTTGGACTTTCGATAAAATCAGAGCCTTTGATGTGGCCATTTATTTTTAAAAGACATTCTATAGCATACCAATTGCAGAATCTAGAAGCTCACTATTGATATTCCATTTAATAAACTAGCAAACCAGACACATTTATTTTAAATTTCAAGTTTAATTAAAAGATAAGACTAGAGTGACAAAATGGCAAGGAAAAGAGGGATGTGGAAAATTTTTGTTTATTATTGCAGAGCAGCTGCTTTTATTTGTAACTAATCTCCATTAATGTCAAATCAAAAGGCAGAAATTCTTATAGGCTTTTGCATTTGCCTTGTTACCTGCTTCCCTCAGGAAATTACTGTGCACTTCCTCATTCTGGGCTGAAATCCTGCGTGAGCTCTTTATTGTCTAGCTAAACAATTCTGAGCAGTAGTTGACATAGTTACTTTTTAAATTAAAACACATTCAATTATTTAATTAGCAATATTTACTAATCACCTCTGTTTAGGTTTAGGGTTGTTAAGCAGTGAATAAACAGACCAACAAAAGCAAACAAACAAAAAGTCCTACCTTGCTAGAACTTACTTTATAATGAATACACATTTCAGACTCAAGTAAAGCTACATATATTAAAAAGTCAACACTAATAGAGAGCCTGTTAAGACTAAGTTATGAAAAAATAACTGCTCACATTTTCAAAGATATTGTTTGGATGTCTACTTTGTCCAAATTTTTAACTATCTGCCTTTAGGACAAAGATGAAAAAAGACTTGCATAGGTAAAGGAGAAATGGGAAGAAGGAGAAATTTACAGAGTAAGTCTAAAAAGTGTCTGTAAACTGTGCCAGGAGAAATTAGCCCCTCAAGACTTGGCTCTTGCAGAGTTTCTTAGTAAATGAGCCACATGCTCTCAGAAGCTTCTGAGTTAGATCAAGACCTCCCCATTTCCTAAAGTGTCTAGGATATGGAGAGAAAACAAAAATTAAAACTAATGTGGAGTTACCTGGTGGTCCAGTGGTTAGGACTCAGCACTGTCATTGCCGTGGCCAGAGTTCAGTCCTTGGTCAGGGAACTAAAATCCTGTAAGCCACATGGTTCAACCAAAAAAATCAAATAAAACTAATGAAATAGCCCTATAAGAATTTCTGAGCCCACATGCTTCTTAAGGAAAAAAAATATACAGTGCATGTAAGAGAATTTCCTTTTGAGACAAACAATGCCATGTTTTCTATTAATTTCAAAATACATGCCAACATTACCTTCTAAAATAATTTAACATTTATTAATTTTATTAAACTATGGATTCATAATAGTAAAAAAAAGCTCATAACAGGCCAAAATTTAGTTTTATTCATGTAGTATATTAAAACAGCAAAGAAATTGACCACAAAGCACTTACTAAAGCATTTTTACGAATATGGTCCCATTTGATCTTCAGTACAAGCTATTATAGCTATTATTTTACAATCATCATTCTACAGATGAAAAAGCTAACAGATTGAATGGCTGACCCAAGTTAATAGAACTAATCAATACTCAAGTCATAACTCAAAACTCAGGTGTAACAGCTCCAAACCACGTGGAATTTCCACTGGATTGATACAGTTTTTCAAATAACTGATCAAATGCAGAAGATTTTGTTAGATAAAAAAGTGTACTCTTTTAGGCAAGTTGAATATTATAATGATGGCTATTTCCTTATATTGTCTTCTTAAATATTTTAGGGGTCAATGTATTCTAATCATAATCTCCCCTCTAGGAACAAAGAGAAATAAGGGAATTAAATCAAAATAGCCTATCACTTGGGCAAAATTATATTCTGTTAGTCCTTAGACAGCAGACCTACTATTATTGATATTTACTAAGCCTTTAGGACACTCAGTAATTTCAAGACTTCCCTGCACATTTTAGTAGGTTGTTCTGTAGTCACAGAGATGTGCAGTGTAATAGATGTTTGTTCTGCCTCTGAGTAACAAGCTCCACCTCTCTCAATCCTGCCTTCAATGGGAGTTCAAGGGAGGCCCACAGATATCTATCCTTTCTGCCATTCCAAACCTCCCAGCAGTCTCAGAAAAGGCTACCATTTGAACTCATTACCTGTATTTCTTTTAGAGACTAATAAAGTTGATCCTTCTATATTTAAGTCACCACTAGAAGCCTAGGCTTGTTAGGTCATGGCTTATCTCTCTATTTTTTTTTTCTAATGAAGTGTAGATGTTCTATTGAATGTAGTACTGAAGAAGGTGGTCTCAATGCTGGTGTATCTTTTCCAATACCCGCCTACAGCTAAACCTAAAGGAGATGGTTCTGCCTCACTACTTATTGCCTCTTCCCTAAAGCAGAATAAAAATACATTAAATTACATCCAACAACACAAGAGAAGACTCTACACATGGACATCACCAGATGGTCAACACCGAAATCAGATTAATTATATTCTTTGCAGCCAAAGATGGAGAAGCTCTATACAGTCAACAAAAACAAGACCAGGAGCTGACTGTGGCTCAGATCATGAACTCCTGATTACCAAATTCAGACTCAAATTGAAGAAAGTAGGGAAAACCACTAGACCATTCAGGTATGACCTAAATCAAATCCCTTATGATTATACAGTGGAAGTGAGAAATAGATTTAAGGGCCTAGATCTCATAGATAGAGTGCCTGATGAACTATCGAATGAGGTTTATAACATTGTACAGGAGACAAGGATCAAGACCATTCCCATGGAAAAGAAATGCAAAAAAGCAAAATGGCTGTCTGCGAAGGCCTTACTAATAGCTATGAAAAGAAGAGAGGCAAAAAACAAAGGAGAAAAGGGAAGATATAAGCATCTGAATATAGAGTTCCAGAGAATAGCAAGAAGAGATAAGAAAGCCTTCTTCAGTGATCAATGCAGAGAAATAGAGAAAAACAATAGAATGGGAAAGACTAGAGATCTCTTCAAGAAAATTAGAGATGCCAAGGGAACATTTCATGCAAAAATGGGCTCGACAAAGGACAGAAATGGTCTGGACCTAACAGAAGCAGAAGATATTAAGAAGAGGTGGCAAGAATACATGGAAGAACTGTACAGAAAAATCTTCACCACCCAGATAATCATGATGATGTGATCACTAATCTAGAGCCAGACATCCTGGAATGTGAAGTCAAGTGGGCCTTCGAAAGCATCACTACGAACAAAGCTAGTGGAGGTGATGGAATTTCAGTTGAGCTGTTTCAAATCCTGAAAGATGATGCTGTGAAAGTGCTGCACTCAATATGCCAGCACATTTGGAAAACTCAGCAGTGGCCACAGGACTGGAAAAGGTCAGTTTTCATTCCAATTTCAAGGAAAGGCAATGCCAAAGAATGCTCAAACTACCACACAATTGCACTCATCTCACATGCTAGTAAAGTAATGCTCAAAATTCTCCAAACCAAGCTTCAGCAATATGTGAACCATGAACTTCCTGATGTTCAAGCTGGTTTTAGAAAAGGCAGAGGAACCAGAGATCAAATTGCCAACATCCACTGGATCATCAAAAAAGCAAGAGTTCCAGAAAAATATGTATTTCTGCTTTACTGAGTATGCCAAAGCCTTTGACTGTGTAGATCACAATAAACTGTGGAATATTCTGAAAGAGATGGGAATACCAGAACACCTGGCCTGCCTCTTGAGAAACCTGTATGCAGGTAAGGAAGCAACAGTTAGAACTGGATATGGAACAACAGACTGCTTCCAAATAGTAAAAGGAGTACATCAAGGCTGTATATTGTCACTCTGCTTATTTAACTTATATGCAGAGTACATCATGAGAAACGCTGTATTGGAAGAAACGCAAGCTGGAATCAAGATTGCCGGGAGAAATATCAATCACCTCAGATACGCAGAAAAAACCACCCTTATGGCAGAAAGTGAAGAGGAACTAAAAAGCCTCTTGATGAAAGTGAAAGTGAAGAGTGGAAAAGTTGGCTTCAAGCTCAACATTCAGAAAACGAAGATCATGGCATCCGGTCCCATCACTTCATGGGAAATAGATGGGGAAACAGTGGAAACAGTGTCAGACTTTATTTTTTTGGGCTCCAAAATCACTGCAGATGGTGATTGCAGCCATGAAATTAAAAGATACTTACTCCTTGGAAGAAAAGTTATGACCAACCTAGATAGTATATTCAAAAGTAGAGACATTACTTTGCCAACTAAGGTGTCTAGTTAGTCAAGGCTATGGTTTTTCCAGTGATCATGTATGGAAGTGAGAGTTGGACTGTGAAAAAGGCTGAGCACTGAAGAATTGATGCTTTTGAACTGTGGTGTTGGAGAAGACTCTTGAGAGTCCCTTGGACTGCAAGGAGATCCAACCAGTCCATTTTGAAGATCAGCCCTGGGATTTCTTTGGGAGGAATGATGCTAAAGCTGAAACTCCAGTACTTTGGACACCTCATGTAAAGAGTTGACTCATTAGAAAAGACTGATGCTGGGAGGAATGTGGGGCAGGAGGAGAAGGGGAGAACAGAGGATGAGATGGCTGGATGGCATCGCTGACTCGATGAACGTGAATCTGAGTGAATTCTGGGAGTTGGTGATGGACAGGGAGGCCTGGCGTGCTGTGATTCATGGGGTCGCAAAGAGTTGAACTCGACTGAGCAACTGAACTGAAATTAACTGATACATCATCTGTGCTTCTTTTAGGTCACCTCTCTTTATCCTGGGCATCTATGCTTTTTCTGAAGCGTTTTTTGCACCTGGCTGACAGCTCTTTCAGAAAAGGCAATGACAACCCACTCCAGTACTCTTGCCTGGCAAATTCCATGAACAGAGGAGCCTGATAGACTGTAGTATGGGGTCGCTAAGAGTCGGACACGACTGAGCGATTTCACTTTCACTTTTAACTTTCATGCATTGGAGAAGGAAATGGCAACCCACTCCAGTGTTCTTGCCTGGAGAATCCCAGGGATGAAGGAGCCTGATGGACTTCCGTCTATGGGGTTGCACAGAGTCGGACACGACTGAAGCGACTTAGCAGCAGTAGCAGTACAGCTCTTCTTCCACCCTGACTTTCTTCATTGGTCTTCGTCCTTTTAAATAATTCACCTATCTCCCTGTGTCTCTCATCCTGTGTCCTCACTGTCAATGAATTTATTCTCATTCTCACCTCAACTGATCATTTTCTTGGTCATTGATTAGACAGCATATTTTCCAATATGATTGTACCTCGTAATATTCATTTCAAGTATCTCAACTTATGGCAAAATCTTTCTATGTCAACACTCTAATATCCTAGTCATCCACTCTACTCATGCTTCAGATTCATGAAACCTACCAACTTTTCACTGTCCTTCATGTTCTCTATTTCATCTACACCCATTTGGCTTTCATGAATCATCTCCTTACTAAAATATTTTCAGACACAGTTGACTCTCTTGATTCTTCCTCCCTCCATCACATTCTGCTGGCAAAGCCTAATTCTGTTATAGCCTATTCTGTTCCTACTGTACAGTCAAATCCAACAGCCTCACTTAATTAGAGTGACCTGATTGGACTCATCACACATCAATGTCTTAAATGTTCCCTGGAGACTCAGTGCTGCCTGACACTCCTGTTTCATTTTTCTTGTCAATCCATTCTCCTCCTGTCTCTGCCAACTATTTCTTACTTTAGTTTATAACCTTTGTTCTCATTTTCCAGGAACAGAAAAGAAAAGAGAAGAGACCTGCAGCATGTTCCCATGATCAGATCTACTGACATCCTCACAATATTTGAATCCAGAACTCTATTGTTCCAGTTGTGCTGGATAGCATCACTTTGATCCTATCAAAGGAACTCATCCCTTGTACACTTAATCCCATCCTCTCTCTTTCTCCAGAATCTACAATCTTCCTCTCTTTTATATCTTTCCATTTAACAGACACATTGTGTTGATTCCTATATCCTCTTTCATGAACCCCTCCATTTCTCTGTCCCTCTCACAGGAGGTATCTATAGTCATTATTCTCTTTATTCTCCTTCTGTGACATCTTGACTTCTCTCATCAGCATTGTGTCCTCATTTGTCCTTTGGAATTACCAAGGACCTCCACACTACCTCAGCCTCAGTCATCGTCTTACCTTCTCAGTAACATGTGATGTAGTTAAACATATTCTCTACCTTGAATCATTTTTCTTAATTGGTTTCTGAGACACTGCACTTCTGTGGTCTGTCATGTACTGCCTTGATCACTCCTTCCCTGTGTCCTTTATTGACATCTCTTTTAACTCCCATCAGAATCCTGGGACAACCCCAGAGCTAAATATCCAAACTTCATCTATTTTGTGCCTAAACTGCCTCCCTTGGTGATCTCATCTAAGATTGTGATGTTAAAAATATCTTTTCCATACTCCATCTGATGATTCCAATGCACATGTTTAATCACATTTCTCCTGTTTTTTTCACATTTTCATATAACTACTTAATTGGCATAGTCACTTAGACTTCTAATAGGCATCTCAAGTACAGAGATTACTCTGCCAGGAGGGAGGTTTTAAAATACCTGTGATTGTAGCAGGTATCTAAGACATCCCCCTTCAGCCTCCATAGGTCTCTATGAAAAAATATATTATATTCTCAATGCTAAGATTAAATTGAGTTGAAAGTTTGTCTCATGTGACGAGATGCTGACTATGATATTTTTTGTCTGACACCTGAAAATGGATGATACAAGAACCCAATATAAGGCAAACTCATTGTTCTTATGGTAATCTCAAATCATTTTTGAGTTTAAATTTATTTTCTTGACAGAGTATTTAACATGAAATTAAAAATAAGTCATGCAGGCCTTACCCCTTGGTACAACTAAAATCTCCTAGATCTGACTCTACATCTGGAAAAAATAAGTAGACAAACAATAAGCAATCAATGCAATGTTACTCTATTTCTATGAATATAATTGTTGGAGAACCATGACATATTGCACTGGTAGATAGATTCAATGCCAGCCTGAATGTGTAATGAAAAGAGTGTGGATGTAAAGAACAGTAGAGTTGTTCGTTTTCTCTTCCTTACTATTCTTGAGTCACAAGAATAATTATGTTTGGCAGCTTTTACAATGTTTGTAAATGAGGTGATAACATTTGCCTATAAGGTTTCTGTGAAGATGAAGATACTATGTGCAAAGACCTAATTATTTTAATCATCATAACAGATGCTCACAAATTTTAGTTTCCTTCCCTACTCCTGTGCATACTCAACAACTTTTCTTAGTCTAGTACAACATATTTTCAAATGTAAGATTATTAGATAAAACTTGATGATTTTTAAATCTACACTGTCCTTTCTAACAATTGCAGCTTCTTGAAAGTCTTGCTAATACAAGTTAGAAAAAGATAAAGAGAGTGAATAATAACTTTTACTAACTCAGCAAAGTCAAAGTGTTAGCCACTCAGTCATGCCTGACTCTTTGTGACCCTAGGGACGATAGCTCACCCACCAGGCTCTTCTGTCCAAGGAATTCTCCAGGCAAGAATAGTGGAGTAGGTTGCTATTTCCTTCTCCAGGGTATCTTCCCATCCAGGAATAAAACCTGGGTCTCGTGCATTACAACAAACTCTTTACTATCTGGGCCACCAGGGAAACCCAACAAAGTTAAAAGACTTATTAAATAGAAAGTTATGTTCTAAGCTGGTTCAAGAGAATATACTGTGACTGAGGTATATGTGGATCACAGAATCCATGCTTACAAGTGTGTATGAAAGTAGAAACTACTGAGATATCACTTTGCCACAGTTATGTATGCATTATGATATCCTTAGAACCTCCCCATTTTTTCTTCCTAAGATTGTCTCAAGTTAACTTATCTCTCACTTTCAAAGTTAAAACCATAAACATTAGAGGGATCCTTGTTAGAGATTAGATGTCAGCTGACAGAAAGATAATCACCACAGCTTTGTAAAAATGTTGCCATTGTGTGCCCATAAACTGCCTTAGCGGATTCATACACTCTCCAAGGTGAGTCACTGTATAATGCACTCTAGTAACAATACCTGTAAAATACTCACTAGTCAACTGTGAGAGTTGGGTTGAGAATTCATCAGTGTTCTGGTTTACTTGTATGTATTAGTCATTTCTTATATCCTTATAAGCTTAATGCACATTATTTAGCTTGCAGCTACACATTTTAGATAGCTGTTTTGGGGGTTTGATTACATATTTTCACCTTGTCTGGTACATTTTGCCAGCTGATATTGGATATGCTCATTTACAACTGATTTTCCCATGGCTATAAAAGGAAGAAAACAAAGTCTGTCATAATCCGAGACAGAGACACTCTGAACACCAGAGTAACAGAATTGCACAAATGAAATAGCCAATGTTTGTCTTTGGGTTTATCCTTATTTAAAATGTGCCCCTAAATTCCATTTTTCCTTTAGATGCTTATGAACAGTAGTCACTCTGTTGATGGGCCAAGATAAAACCTGGTGAAAGCATTGATTGAAGAGAGCCATAATATCAGCTTCAGGGGTTCTGCCAGTCAGTATTCCACTTCACAAAGTATCAGGGTCCAAAATGTGATTGATTTTATTTCTTTTTTTTTTTTTTTTCTTTCAGATAGCATAATCACCAAACCCTGAAACCATTCACGTTGCTTTCTCTATACTGGTTGAATTATTAATCTTTCTGTCAAGTCTAATTCCTGAACCTCAGTTCAATTCTATTTCAGCAGCTGATGCCTCTATTAGCGTCACTGCACTTGAATTCCAATCCTCCTTTGGCCATAGGCTGCTGATAAACTATTTTTTGTGTACTTAGCACAAAAGCTCTATGCTTAATTGACTCAGATTTTAATTTCAAATACTATTCTTACTGATCACATACTTGAAAGAAATGTTCTAAGAGGCTTTCCTCAGGCACTGAAAGATAATTAATAAATTTCATATATGTCCACAGACATAAGTACAAGAAATTCTTTCATTCTGTATACAAATTCACTCTTTATACCTCTTATAGATTCCTGGGAATCATGGTTCTGAAGGTGAAAAATAATAACTTTAAGAAAGCTGATAGCAAGAAAAAAACTGATTTGTACAAAAAAAAAAAAAAGAAGAAGAAGAGAAATTAGGACCAGCTTTCACTATTTCTGAATATTTCAAAAGCAAGTCAGTTTAGTCACTCAGTCATGTCTGACTCTGCAATTCAATGGACTACAGCACACAAGGCTTCCTGGTCCATCATCAACTCCCAGAGCTTGCTCAAACTCATGTCTACCAAGTCAGTGATTCCATCCAACCATCTCATCCGCTGTCACCCCCTTCACCTCCTGCTTTCAATCTTTCCTGGAATCAGGGTCTTTTCCAAAGAGTCAGTTCTTCACATCAAGTGCCCAAAGTATTATAGTTTCAGCTTCAGCATCAGTCCTTCCAGTGAGTATTCAGGACTGATTTCCTTTAGGATCCACTGGTTTGATCTCCTTGCCATCCAAGTAGTGTGACAATATACAACCTTCACGTACCTCTTTCCCTATTTGGAACCAGTCCGTTGTTCCATTTCCAGTTCTAACAGTTGCTTCTTGACCTACATACAGGTTTCTCAGGAGGAAGGAATAGTGGTCTGGTATTCCCATCACTTTAAGAAATTTCCAGCCACAAAGTCAAAGGCTTTGGTGTTGTCAATAAAGCAGAAGTAGATGGTTTTCTGGAACTCTCTTGCTTTTTCTGTGATCAAATGTTGGCAGTTTGATCTCTGGTTCCTCTGCCTTTTCTAAATCCGACTTAAATATCTGGAAGTTTACAGTTCATACACTGTTGAGGCCTGGTTTGGAGAATTTTGAGCATTACTTTGCTAGCGGGTGAGATGAGTGCAATTGTGCAGTAGTTTGAACATTCTTTGGCATTATATTTCTTTGAGACTGAAATGAAAACTAACCTTTTCTAGTCCTATGGCCATTGCTGATTTTTCCAAATTTGCTGGCATATTGAGTGCAGCACTTTCACAGCATCATCTTTTAGGTTTTGAAATAGTTCTACTGGAATTCCATCACCTCCACTAGCTTTGATCATAATGATGCTTCCTATGGCCCTCTAGACTTTGTATTCCAGGATGTCTTTCTCTAGGTGAGTGATCACACTGCCGTGGTTATCTGGGTCAAGAAAATCTTTTTTTGTATAGTTCTTCTGTGTATTCTCGCCACCATTTCTTAATATCTTCTGCTTCTGTTAGGTCTATACTGTTTCTGTCCTTTATTGTGCCCATCTTTCATTGAAATATTCCCTTGGTATCTCTAATTTTCTTGAAGAGATCTGTAGTCTTTCCCATCCTATTGTTTTCCTCTATTTCTTTGCATTACTCACTGAGGAAGGCTTTCTTATCTCTCCTTGATATCTTTGGAACTCTGCATTCAAATGAATATATATTTCCTTTTCTCCTTTACCTTTCACTTCTCTTATTTTCTCAGCTTTTTCTAAGGCCTCCTCAGACAACTATTTTGCCTTTTTGCATTTTTTTTTTTTCCTTGGGGATGGTCTTGATCACTGCCCCCTGTACAAGGTCACTACCCTCTGTCCATAGTTCTTCAGTCACTGTATCAGGTCTAATCCTTCTAATCTATTTCCAAAATCAAATTAAAATATAGATTTCATGTTTAAGTGAGAATATGACAGTTCCAAAAATTAAGAAAACATAACATAAGTAAAAGATCAATAGAACTGAATGAGATGACTTTATCCTTTGAGTTTGCCTCACTACTTCAGCATACGCATTATTTCTGACAGTGCTATATATTGAACCAATCAACTAAAAAGCCCTAATACTTACTAGTGTGTTATCACCAATAGTAACATAATGCTGAATTGCATAGAACAATGTTGTTCAGAAAAAAGTTTTCTACAGTGTTTCTGAGTACAGAATCAATAAAGCAAATTGCTATATTGTTTGGGAAAAATTATAGCAAAATTACCAGTCCAATCTCTTGATGAGTAGCACTTATATAAATATCCTTAAAGTTATTTACTCCAGTCCATCTCCTTCAGTGAGAGAATGTATACCTCTTTACAAGAGTGGTCATCCAATTTTTGGAGGAAACTAATGCAAAGAGAATTTCTTATAATGACTTTTTTAATAACTCATACTGCTACCCAAAGGCAATGCCAAAGAATGTTCAAAGTACTACACAATTGCACTCATCTCACATGCTAGCAAATTAGTTCTCAAAATTATCCAAGCCAGGCATCGATCAACAGTAGGTGAACTGAGAACTTCCAGATGATCAAGCTGGATTTAGAAAAAGCAGTGGAACTAGAGATCAAATTGACAACATCCATTGGATCATCAAAAAAGCAAGAAAGTTCCAGAAAAACATCTACTTCTGCTTTATTGATTGTGCCAAAGCCTTTGACAGTGAATCACAACAAACTTTGGAAAATTCTTAAACAGATTTCTACCTCTTTACCTGCCACTTTACCAGACCACTTTACCTGCCTCCTGAGAAATCCATATGCAGTTCAAGAAGCAACAATTAGAACCAGACATGGAACAATGGACTGGTTCCAAATTGGGAAAGGAGTATGTCAAGACCATATATTGTCACCCTGCTTATTTAACTTATATGCAGAGTGCATCATGTGAAATTCCAGGCTGGATGAAGCACAAGCTGGAATCAAGATTACCAGAAGAAATATTAATAACCTCAGATATGCAGATGACACCACCCTTAATGCAGAAAGCAAAGAGGAACTAAAGAGCCTTTTGGTGAAAGTGAAACAGGAGAGTGAAAAAGCTGGCTTAAAACTCAACATTCAAAAAACTAATATCATGGCATCCGGTTCCATCACTTCATGGCAAATAGATGGGGAAACAATGGAAACAGTGTCAGACTTTATTTTGGGGGGCTCAAAAATCACTGCAGATGGTAACTACAACCATGAAATTAAAAGAAGCTTTCTCCTTGGAAGAAAAGCTATGACCAACCTAGACAGCATATTAAAAAGCAGAGAAATCACTTTGCAGATAAAGGTCCATCTAGTCAAAGCTATCTATGGTTTTTCCAGTAGTCATGTATGTATGTGATAATTGAACCATAAAGAAAGCTGAGCACTGAAGAATTGATGCTTTTGAACTGTGATGTTAGAGAAGACTCTTGAGAGTCCCTTGGACTGCAAGGAGATCAAACAATTAGTTCTAAAGGAAATCAGTCCTGAATATTCATTGGAAAGACTGATCCTGAAGCTGAAGCTCCAATATTTTGTCCACCTGATGTGAAGATCTGACTCATTTGAAAAGACCCTGATGCTGGAAAAGATTGAAGACAGGAGGTGAAGGGGACAGAAGATAAGATGGTTGGATGGCATCACTGACTTGATGGACATGAGTTTGAACAAACTCCAGGAGTTAGTGATAGACAGGGAAGCTTGGCTTGCTGCAGTCCATGGGGTCCCAAATAGTTGGACATGACTGAGTGACTGACTGACTGCTACCCATTCATACCATGGTGACAATAGAAACCACACAGTAAATATATTTCCTTCCTTTGCTGCTTGACAGCTTTAGAGATTGTCTGAAATTTCCATCTTTAGTTTACATTCAGCCAAAATGAGACTTTGCTGCTGTCCAATTTCTCAGTCATGTCCTTCTCTCTGTGACCACATGGACTACAGCATGCCAGGCTTCCTTGTCCTTCTATCATAATAGTCAATTAATGGCATCATTCATGGTTTTTTTGTTTGTTTGTTTGTTTCCTTGTTATATAAAGAGTTGCTTTCTGGGGAGCCTGTGAGTACCAGAGTACCACTGAATTTCACCCATTTTGAAGTTTAATGAATACCCTGAGCCCTCCCTAGAGAAATAATACACAAAAGTTTTGTGTTTGACCCAATTTAAAGAATTCAGGTGTTATCCGTGCTTTAAATTTCAGAATCATCCAGGAACAGAGAAGATTGATGGCAGACTCTTGGAGGAAAATAGCATTTAATACAAAAGTAGAAGAGGGACATTTGAAGAAAAACACAAGCCACAGAGAGAGGGAACAGAGCAAATTGCGGACAGCGTTTTCAGATGAAAATAGTGAATTGTGTTAAATGCTAGACAGAGTCAAAGCAGACTAAGGAGTTGAATGTGTTCTTCAGATTGTTGAATGTGTTCTTCACCGACTACCTTGTAGTTACACTGATATGCTAGGGGTAGAAATCAGGTTAAAGGGCTAGAGGAAGCTTCAAGAATGAACAAATGAACATTGAGTTGAAAATGCAGGAATTAAGTGAACATTACCCCAGAATCTTATGTGTAAAATAATTGAGAAACTGGGGTGGTAACCATAACATGGACACAAGGTATGGGGAAAGCCTTTAAGAAGTGTAGAAATGTGAGCTTGCTTGAATGCTAATAGGAAAGTGCCAGAGGAGTGGAAAGTTGAAGATAAAAGAGAAAGAGAGAGAACAGGAACTGGGTTTCTAATGAGGAGGTAGGAGAGGATGGAACACAGAGCATCATTAAGTGGTCTTCTCTTCACTTCCCTTCTCTCCTGCTAGACATAGGCTTTTTTCCCTAAGACTTTGTATTAGTTTCCTATAATAAGTAGCCACAAACTTAATGGCTTAAGACAACATAAATGTATTCTCTTATAGTTCTGAAGGTTAGAAGGCCAAAATGGTTCTCATTGAGCTACAGTCAAGGTGTTTGCAGGTCCCTCCTAGGGCAAAACCTGTTTCCTTACTTTTTCAAATATTCATGACCCTATTCCTGCATCTAAAAGGCCAACAACTTCAGAATAAGTCCCTCTCACTCTGCTATCTTTGCAGATCTTATTCTTCTGCCTTTCTTTTTTGCTCTTATTAAAATCTGTATGATTACATTGGGCTCATTTGGATAATCCAGGATAATATTCTTTAATTCTATCTACAACCTTAATTCCCCTGTGCCATGAAACCTAACACATTTACAGATTCTGGGGTTAGGCCACGGATATCTCTGGAGTGTGGCTATTATTCTGCCTGCCACACATACTCCTCCCCATTTCATGCTCACATGCCACTCTACTACATTTTTACATTCCTCTGACTGGAGAGGGTGGAGAATGAAAAAGTCTTCAATTTCTATAAAAGTTACTACTATTGAACTGAGTGCTTTATGGATATACTCACTGACTTAATGCTCACCGATCTGTGAGGGGAGGTATTCTCTTAAATGTATAGTTTATGAACTTATCTTGCTTCAAATCACACAGTAGTAAGTGCTGGTTTGGAGGTGAAAACCCAGAACTGTCTGATGGAATACCTAGAGAATGATCAACGTAGTTGATATTGTCAAATTATTAATGTTTATATAGAATAAAAATACACACGTAAAGATAGATATAAAAATAACATACATATAAAATGAAAAAAAATCATTACAAAGCAACCATTCTGTAATAAACTTTCTTTGCTGCAATACTATCTTAATAGCTGCCACTTCTAACATATGAAGAACTGTTCATCAAGGAGATATATCATATTTACTTAACAACTGCAAATTTAATTGTCACCAGTTTATAAATGGGCTCTTAAGACAATAAAAAAAATATTAAAATAAATAAACACACCTTTGCTCAGGCCTCATTCCATTTCTCTTCTTAATGTCATCTCTTTTTCCTATAGACTTTCTCTCTTCCAGTCTAAGTCCTTTCAAACTTTTTAAAATGGCCCAAGTTTGCATTCTTCTTTGAAACATTCACCCTCTGGGCTCTAGATTTCCTCCTTTTTCTGGAACTCAAAACATTATTTGTCTTTCCAGCATTTGAAAATATTTCATTTTATGTTTTGATCTTTATATTTTGCTGCTATTTAACATTAATGAGTACTTCTCAGTGGGCACCTGGCGACAGGGATCTGCACTGTGTTTGAATTTTCATTCACCGGTTCCATCTTCTGCAATGCATGCATATATTATGGAGGACTTTAGTTTTTGTGCTATTAGCCTTTAAGCCAATAACTGAGTATTAGCAGGTGTTCAAGGAGTTAATTTTATTAAACATGTTTATTCTCAGACATATGTGAAAAGGATTCTGCATTTTTTGTTGAAAATAATAAAATATTTTAGGCTACTATACAGATATCACATCTGAGTTTTGCTAGTCAATCCCTTCTGAATAAAGAATATACTACTTCACCATTCAGTTCCCAGATCCTAGAAACATGCTGATCTTACAGTAGTCCTCAATGAATACTTGTTGAATGAAGGTGTACTTGTGTGAAAAAGATATTGGGGAAAAATCAATAAAATTTAATATATGGCATAGAATGTATTTATTTGACTACAGATGAGTAGTCAAATAGTAGGAAAACAGATGAGTCTTTCTAAACTTAATACATTAAGTCTACATTCTTTTTTTTTTTTTTTTTTTTTACTTTATTTTATTTTACAATACTGTATTGGTTTTGCCATACATTGACATGAATCCACCACGGGTGTACATGCGTTCCCAAACATTCTTTTAAAAAAATAAAAACTACATGCATTTTTGTACATCATTTATATTTGTGCATCACTTTTACTTCTCTTATAGGTAAAATCTCATTTGTGCCTCGTATATGGTTTATGTGAGAAACTTTATCTAGGTTTACCAACCCATTGTGATACAATGGTATGCATTTACAACGACCCAAAATCTGCTGGCAGATAAACTCTATTTTCACAGCAGTACATTAGCACCTGTCCTATAAGAGGTGCTTCAGAAAATTATAGAAGATCAAAAAAGAGAATAATGTAATCCATAAATCCAGCCTAGAAACTATTTTTTTTTTTGCCAACACTTACTGTCCTCATGCTGAATATTAAGGTTTCCCAATTCTGAACTTTGAATACTATTACTGTTTTTTACCTGTTTTGAATACTTTTAGCCATTTCAGATTACTGCCTTCCACTCTTCCCCTTCTTCCTCATTTCTCTTCCCCTCTCCTCTCCAGCTGACTCCCCAGCCCTATTCTTTCCTCCTCTTTCTCTCTGTCTCTGTCTCCCTCTCTCTCTCTCCCTGTATTTCTTTGTCTCTGTATCTCATTCACTTTTGTTTTCATGTAAGAGACAAAGGTAGCTCAATATTTACTAAAAATGTCCTCAAGATGTCTTTAGAACCAGAAAAATTCCTTCCCAAAACTACACATTATATCACAGAAAGTTTTGGTCTGATACATTTACTAATTTGCATTAATTATTTGTTAGTGCCTGGGATTCCACAAAAAGTATTATTTCATTTCTGCCCTACCTCTGGGTGAATAATCAGCCATTCTGGTGCCTTTGCTTCAACAAAGAAAATCTGACCCAATAAGTGTGCTTTTTCATCTCTAAGACAGTCCTATCAGTGGGAAGGAAAGAAACCCTCTTTTAAATGTGAAAAAAAAAGAAAAAAAAGGAGCAGAAAAGGAAGGAAGATGAGAACAAGGAAGGAGGGAAGAAAGATAAATGATCTTTTTAGGTGCTATTAATTTCAAGCATAACTTTGACTCAGAAATTTAGAATGTATTTATTTTTTTTAATTATTTTTATTTATTTTATTTATTTATTTTATTTTATTTATTTATAAGGGACAACAGGAGTCAAAGCAGTAGTGTCCAGAAATCTTCCCTTAGGAGCTCACACTCTCATGGGAACTGCCAAAGATACACATCATAGGTGAGCTAGGAAACCAGGTATTTTAGGATTAAGAATCAAGATATATCTTCATCAAAGTGGTGTAAAGCATTTTTGATTTACTGTATTAGTTTATTTAAGTAACTCATTATTTATTATAATAAGGACAGGACAAGTATTAAAAAATCTTGGCTTTCAGGTGAAATCCTTTTGCCTGAAATGAAATGTAATAGACAAGTTTTTGTTTTTTCACTAAGTTCCTTTGGTCCCTGTGGAGAAATGTAAAAGAACATGTGTTCTCTTTTAAAGAAAATCACTTCTTAAATTTATAAAGTTTAACAGTGCCTGATTAATCAAATGGTAGAAAGACAGCTTATCTATTCAGGGAAACATCAAAATTATGGTGAGGAGAGAGAAGTGCTCATCATGGGCAAAAACCTAACAGACTGTTAAACAACAACAAAGAAAATCACTAAACTATGTATTATTTTTAAAAACTAAAATTTATGGGAAAAATCCATGATGAACAAAATATTAAAAATAAAGACAGGATCTGATAAGTCACATTGATTCTGGGGCATAAAGAGAGAGAGAGAGAGAAAGCTGCACCTATATACATGCTTTTGTATGTTTTTAAATGACAAATTTCTCCAGAATGTTAAAGCAGTTGGAAAACAATATTTTTAATGGAGCTAAGATATATCAAGGTATATCAACCTTAAAATTGTGTTTATATTAAAAGTACTGGGTTTCCCTGGTGGCTCAGTGGTAAAGAATCTGCCTGCCAATGCAGGAGTCACAAGTTTGATCCCTGATCCCAGAAGATCCCACATGCTACAGAGCAACTAAGCCCCTGCACCACAACTATTGAACATGGTCTCTAGAGCCCAGGAAACACAAGTGCTGAAGCCAACGCACCCTAACAGCTTCACTCCACAACAAAAAACACTGCAATGAGAAGTCTATGCACCGCAACTAGAGTGTAGCCCCTGCTCTCCACAACTAGAGAAAAACCTGTGCAGCAATGAAGACCCAGCAGAGCCAAAAATAAATAAATAAGCAAATATTAAAAATAGGATTTTTTTACACATTTTCAATGGTTAATTTCTTTTCAAAATTAGACTGTGAAGATTTTATTGTTGAGTGCAACTTCATCAAAAACAAGAGACTAAAATTACATATACCAAAAACATCATTTCATAAGATGGCTTAGCACTGGACTGACAGAAAGTTTACATTTTGCTATTTTAAAACACCAAAGCAAAAATTATTTTGATGTAAACTATCTGGATTACTGAGTTTCTTTGGACCCTTGTAAAATTTGCACTAATATGAAATGCCTCACTTTTCCCAGCCTAGTCTTGATTCTGAAGAGAGAAAACTAATCATATGGAACAAACATGTAAGTAATCAGTCATGCTTATATGTGTAATTTCAAATCAAGATCTACTACCATTATAAGGAATGTTTATGGTTATAGATCTTTAAAAGGAAATACTTTCCTTGACACGAAGTCATGAAACACGTAATTAACTCATGATGATTATCAAATCTCTCATGATTCCCAGATATGTTTTTCAGTGATACATCTATCTCAGAGACAATTTGACAGTAAAATTACCAAAGATTGACGCCAAATCACCCACAAATATATGAATACTCACAGAAGTCCGACAATATTTCATCATTCTCTTAAGCTGTCCAGAATATTTTTGATATACTTTGTATTCTTTCCTATGTGGGATGGAAAATTATAAAATCTATTTTTGTGTTTAATAAAAGAGTGCATTTTAACAGCTTAACCAAGTTTTTTTTTTTTTTTTTTTTGGAGTCCTAGTCCTTAACTGTAATACAAATACTCTATGAATCAGGGGTTCTCTCCATCATTATTCCCAACCAACATCAACAAGCACATCTGTATTTAGTGTAACCTTTATTACAGACTTCCCCTTTGACTATTTCATATTACTTATTAATGACCTAAATATACATTACCTTTTACATGAATAATTTTATTAAAATACTATCTACACAATTATTACTACATCCAAAATTATAAGAATTAATATGAAATCTAAGACTACATATATCTGCATGAATTGCCTTTTAGTCTTATACTGGGCTGTGAGGTAAATACAATTTATCTTGACTCATCTTTTCAAAGAATATTTCCATGTCTTTCTAATGTTTGAATATTGTTGCCCACTCCCCCCACCATTTGATGTGCTGCTGTGAGTGAAAGTGAGTGAGTGAAAGTTGCTCAGTCGTGTCCGACTCTCTGTGACCCTGTAGACTATACAGTCCATGGAATTCTCCAGGCCAGAATACTGGAGTGGGTAGCCTTTCCCTTCTCCAGAGGATCTTCCCAACCCAGGGATCAAACCCAGGTCTCCCGCATTGCAGGCGGATTCTTTACCAGCTGAGCTTGATGTGCTGCTCTGCTCACTCCTATACTAGAAATCTTTCAAAGACCTAAAGTGAAAAACAACATCTTTCTTAATACATGGCCAAACCCATAGAATTCTACTTGGTATGTTAGACCAATATTATTGGATTAGTACTTCCAGTCTATATCAAGAGAGTCACCTCATTTTACATTGCATTTTGTAAATACTAGAGGCCACACATAGAAAAAATGGAAATAGAATTGTACAAAATCTGGAAAACATATATTATATTAAAATTATGACAATGGACACTTTATTGCTGGCTTCAAATTAGGAGATCTAATTCACTATCTTTCATGTCCAGCCCTTTTCCCTGGATATTCCACTGCAATGTGCCAACCAGCTTTCATGGCCAAATCAGAGATATCGGCTGAGAGCTCTCTTGGCTTTGAATTTGAACACCTGGCTGTGGGTGATCCTGGCACCCTGGCACCTGGGGAAGGATGATAACAAGTTAACCCTGGAACAGAGTCAGGTAAACAATCTGAACTCCAGACATTTTAGATTGAGTTCAGGGTCCCTGGGTCAGGAAGATTCCCTGGAGAATGGAACGGCTACCTGCTCCAGTGTTCTGGCCTGGAGGATTCCATGGACTGTATAGTCCGTGGTATCACAATGAGTCGGACATGACTGAGCAACTTTCACTTTCATTTTCACTCAGGGCTCTGTGTAAGCAACATGATATCATTAACTAATATCATTACTGTTGCATATATCTCTTTCATAAGAAAAAATAATTGACTTTTTGTTGCTGTTGTTGAACTGATTTTTTTAATTTATTCATTTTAATTGGAGACTAATTACTTCAAAATGTTCTGAACTTACAGTTACCAGGGGAAAGGTTGGAGAAAGGGATAGTTAGGGAGTTGGAGACTGACATGTTTACCCTGCTGTATTTAAAATGGATAACTAAGAAGGACCTACTGTATAGCACAAGGAACTCTGCTCTATATTATGTGGCAGCCTGGGTAGGAGGGGAGTTAGGGGGAGTTTGTATGTGTTTGTACATATACAGCCATACATGTATATGTATGATTGGAAAATAAAATAAAAAAGAGTGGATATTTAAAAAATAGAAATAAAATGTACCAAGGAAAATTCAGAGTTTAGAATAACTTGAGTTAGCATTCTACACACAATAGCAAAACTAACGACATATAAGCTGAGCACTAATTTTTCAGGACTAGTATAGTTTAGTGTCTAAAGAGGTGGGCTATGGAGCAAGACTCCTGTGGACCTTAACTTGTGATTCAAATGTCACATATGTTATTATCACTGGACTAAAGTTTAAATTTCTGCCTTCCAATTGAATTCTTGTTCCACTGCCTTGTGCTGTTACCCAAGATTGTTTAGGTGTCTTTTATCAGTTTTCTATTAACTTTTTCTGGTTTCCTTAATGTATACATAAAGAAAATTATATGTATTTTACCTTATCATTATGAACATCTCAACAGCACCTGAAATTTAGAGAATATAATATTAAATAAGTTTCTCTTCATGTAGAAATGAACATATAAAATTCCCCTTCTGTTTTGGAAAGTCGTAAAACTAGAGCACTAGGCAATAAATGGGAACGCATAACATAGTCCTTTCAAAGAGAGAATTAAACCTAAAAGCCTATTTCAGTCCTCCCTGCAGCTTCATTTATAAAATGCACAGAATCTTATCTCCCATTAAAACATTTCTATTATCACAGACCTTATTTGCATTAATGAGGAATAGGAATTTTGTAAAATAAAGGAGTTTGCTTTCTCTATATTATTCCTTATAAATGTGTGTACATTATACCTATTTTTAAAATTAATATGCAAAATATGTTTGCATGTATCTATATACACATGTACACAATGAATATACACAATTCATATTATATATAGTTTCCTAGAAATTTTTATCTTAATAATGGGATAACTCTCTCTTCTAAAGACTGCTTCTTTCCCTGATACCTTAAAAACCTTAAAACATCCATGAAAAATTTAGTTACATTTCTTTAAATGTGAAACCTCCACAGCTGTCAAGCTGGTGTCCCAGAGCTTTATCTGAAATCCAACTCAAAACTGACAGTAGATCCAGATGTACAGCAGGGCTCTCCTAGGTCACAAAATGTGAAACAGAAAGAAAAATAAGAATGAGTCCAGGAGCAAAAATCATCACAGGAATCATGAAAGTACAGGGAAGAAAGTTAATCAAAGGAATATAGGAAATTTAAAAAAAAAAAAAAAAAAGATTGTGAAGGGGCATTGAAAACAGAAAAGGCTAGCTTGCAGTAAAAATTGCTGAAGTTTCCTGAGTCTCCTTGGCATCATTAGGTTTCCCTTATGGATTGTTCTTAGTGCTAAAGACCATCTTAAAAGGAAAAACACAAGATGAAAGCTGATGCTTAAACAAATGGGATTCTACTAGTCAGTTTCCAATTTTTCAAGATACAGTCCTTTCTCCATAGCAAGATTTTACTGTAATTTCACCTAGTTCATTTCATATCAACCTGCCCAGTTGATAGCTTTGGAATCCTTTAGACAGTGAGATTATTTTGTCTTACTTACATTTTAGTTTCCTCAGTATACCATATGGAATGTCAGTATACTAACGCATAAATATGGAATTTAGAAAGGTGGTAATGATAACCCTGTACACGAGACAGCAAGAGACACAGATGTATAGAACAGTCTTTTGGACTCTGTGGGAGAGGGAGAGGGTGGGATGATTTGGGAGAATGGCATTGAAACATGTATAATATCATATAAGAAACGAACCACCAGTCTAGGTTTGATGCAGGATACAGGATGCTCTGGGCTGGTGCACTGTGATGACCCAGAAGGATGGTATGGGGAGGGAGGTGGGAGAGGGGTTCAGGATTGGGAACACATGTACACCCGTGGCACATTCATGATGATGTATAGCAAAACCAATACAATATTGTAAAGTAATTAGCCTTCAATTAAAATAAATAAATTTAAAGGATTCATGTCAATGTATGGCAAAACCAATACAGTATTGTAAAGTAAAATAAAGTAAAAATAAAAATTTAAAAAAATAAAAAATAAGGAAATCAAACAAATTTATTCTACACTTTTTCATTAAAAACACATATGACTATGAATTAAAAAAAACAAAGATATAGTAAGGTCATGGTAAATGTTAAATAAATGAATCTCTAACCATGGTTCTCAACCTTTAAAATTCATGTTTCCCTATATTGAGCATAAAGATAACCATCACATACACATACCTTCCACCAAAAGAGATGTGAAAACTCCTCAAGGCCCTCACCCATATGGTCTGGACTTTTAAATTTCTACGTTCATTTTATACTGACTGTGGCTACATTGCCAACAACACAATTTATCCAAAGTGTGAATTTAATTATTTTGCCTCCTGTTTTTAGTACACAATGGTTTCCCTTAGCTATTAGGAAAATCCTTATTTTTGCCCACATATGGTTCCTGCCTCAGTTGCCAATACCATTTGGCCCCTTACTCTCCCATGCCCAACATGACATTTATGACATTAAACATGCAAAAAATGCCTGATGTACTCAATAAATAACTGCTGAATTAGTGTAATTGGAGCAAATAATGACCTTCATAGGAGATCTCCTTTAGAAATCCTTCTATCACTTAAGTTCAAGTTACCAACTTAGAGCAAGAAAAAATAAATAAAACAACAACAACAACAACAAAAGAAATCCTAAACAAGTTAACCTCAATCTGAGATATAAATCTGAGAAAACAGAAAACCCCCATGATCTTTCCTATCTCTAGTTCTACCTTTATCAACTTAAATCTACTGTGGGTCAGAATACCAAGGACAGAATTCTCTCTCTCTTCTTTAGATCTTGAGTGAACTTGGACAGTACTAAACCTCTTTATATCTCTCTTTTTTAAAAAAAATCTTAACTAGTTACAACAAATAATGTTTACCAAAATACTATTGCATCTTGTAGCTGTATTAAAATACAACTCATTCAGTATAATAGTCCCTAAAGCATTTCATTTACTCAATATATGTTAGCTACAATTATTCCTCTATAGTCACTCTACACTTAATGAATACCTGTTGTATTTATGTATACATACATACATGTATAAATTTATATACAGAGTCATATATATATATATATATAATGTCTGCCTGCCTGGTAGGTCGCTCTAGTCATGTCTGACTCTTTGCAGCCATATGGAATGTAACCCGGCAGGCTCTGTTCATGGGATTCTCCAGGCAAGAAAATTGGAGAGGGTTGCCATGCCCTCCTCCAGGGGATCTCTGCAACCCAGGGATTGAACCCACATCTCTTATGTTTCCTACATTGGCAGACTGTTTCTTTACTACTAGTGCCACCTGGAAAGCCCATATATATGAAATCTCAATTTGGGGATTCAAAGATGAGAAGCAATACAGCCTTTTTCCCTCAAGAAATGTCCTCTCTGACATAAAATATGTGCAAATGTACAAAAACTCACTAACCTGACCTGCTAGAGGACAGGGTAAGACTGGTACAAAGCACAGAGGAAACTGGAGAGAGTTCTGCCAATGAGTCACCAAAAAATCTTCACAGAGAAACTGACTGATTAAAATGAATTTTAACAGATAAAGCAAGTAAGAATGGCTGAAAGAAACCATATACCACACAGATAAGTGAAGACCAGGAAATCTTAGAAGACTTTTACATTGAAATTAAATGCTTGGACTTGATATCATTATCAAAGGAAATTGTTACATGGTTTTCAACTATTAATAGAGACTCGATGATCATATACTCAGTTTTGAGAAATCCCTCTGCTCTTGTAGTGGAAAATAAACAACTACAAAAAGCAGGGCAAGAGAAGGTGATTTCAGAATAAGGGAAGTAGTCCAATGTGAGCTCCCCAGGTGGTGCTAGTGGTAAAGAACCTGCCTGTCAATGCAGGAGACATGAGAGACGTGGGTTCAATCCCTGGGTCAGGAAAATCCCCTGGAGGGGATCATGGCAACCCATACCAGTATTCTTGCCTGGAGAATCCCATGGACAGACGAGCCTGGTAGGCTACAATCCATGGGGTTGCAAAGAGTTTAACATGACTGAAGCGACTGAGCAAAAATGCAGTCCAATGTACTGGAGGGAAATAGAGAAGGTGGGATTTGAGGATTTGGTACTGTCTTTTTCATCCCCTGTTTTAGTCATAACAAAATATCACAGGCTGGAAGCCTTAAACGGCAGAAAGTTAAATTCTCATAGTTCTGGAGGCTGGAAGTCCAAGATAAGGGTGACAACAGAGTTAGTTTCTCCTGGGGCCTCTCTCCAAGCATGACCATTTTCTCTGCGTGCATACACGCCTGGTATCTCTTCTTTTTCTTATAAGGACATGAGTCCTGTTGGATTGGGGCACCACGCATATGACCACATTTAACCTAAATTAACTTCTTAAAGCCCCAGCACAATATTCAGTCACAAAAAAGTCTCTGCCAAATTTTTTCTTTTTGACTATTTTCATTTGGACTATTTCACCATATCTTTTGCCATATTTTATATCCTTTGCTCCCTTTTGAAAGTTCATGTGTCCTTTTCCCATCTTCTAAGCCATACGTGCTTTAACCTCACGTAGGTCTTGAATTCATGCCACTGTCATTTTCTCTGGCTATCAACTCCTAAAATTTTCTTCTACTAATTTTCTTGTAAGGAACTGAGCAGAAACAGAAGTTTCTATCAGGCCAAGAAAGGGAATTTGAGGGAGGTGAAAAATGCTAATTTTCCTTAACAGCAATTTCCTAGGACTACGTGTGTGTGTGTGTGTGTGTGTGTGTGTGTGTGTGTGTGTCTGTTTGTGCACACTTAGTCGCTCGATCATGTCTGACTTTTTGAAACCCCATAGTCTGTAGCCTGCTGACTCCTCTGTCCATGGAATTTTCCAGGCCAGATTACTGAAGCCAGTTGCCATTTCCTACTCCAGGCAATCTTCCCAACCCAAGGATCAAACCTGATCTCTCATGTCTACTTCATTGCCAGGTAGATTCCTTACCACTGTGCCACCTGACTTAAATCATCTTTGCAGTTCTTTTATTGGATGGTATAGGTAACTGCCTGAAATTTCCAGGAGTATAGATAAATAAATAAACAAAAATGTACCTGGAGAATGAAACTTTCTGGTACATAAATGAAGTCAAAGCTTATTTATTTATGAACATATTGTTGGAAACAATTATCTCTTTATCTCAGCAGTGAGCTGTTTCAGTGACTATGGCTTATTCAGAAATTTTTCATGCTTTGTTAACAAACGATTTGCAAAATTACCAGTTCATTTGCTCTAATTTTGAAAAATACTTCCTTAAAACTCATTATTGTTCCAAAGGTTTGTAATCACAATAGGATATTTGAAAGTAGTCAGATAGGGATGTAATCCATCGGAATCAGACATTGTGGAGAATATCTTTATAGATGTTCTTACATAAGAATAACTTTAACACAACCTCAAAATGATCTGAGAAAACAGTTGCATATTCAAATAGAAATGTTATAATGGCTTAATATTTGTTTATCTTCATTTCTGAATTATTTCAGCTTGTTTTTTGTTTTCGTTTATCTTCATTTCTGAATTATTTTGGATTGTTTCTTGTTTTTGTTGTTGATGATGATGATAGTAATGATAGTTCCTTGATCCCCTTTAAGATGAATGTTTAAAATGATTCTTTTCAAATGACTATTCTTTATCTGTCATTGGCCTTTCATGTTACTTCATTCTTCTCCTCTTTCTTCTTTTCCTCCTCCTCTTGCTTAGTAATCCTTGCAGAATTGTATTATACATGCATAGTATTCATGCTAGTTTCTTTTTGTACTTTGCTCTTCTTCAAAGTAGAAACAGAGCTATTCAATTCAGACAGTGAACAACTGTTCAAGAATATGATGTGAAAAGAGTGAGGTAATACACTGGAGAATGCCACTATTTCAACTAGGAAATCAGTTTCTCATCATATCATTCCTGCTTCCTTGAAATCTCCACATTTTACATGAGGTCCACATTTTACACGTCACAACTTAATCGACCGCTAGATAATATATGGCGACCCACTCCAGTGTTCTTGCCTGGAGAATCCCAGGGATGGGGGAGCCTTGTGGGCTGCCGTCTATGGGGTTGCACAGAGTTGGACACGACTGAAGTGACTTAGCAGCAGCAGCAGCAGATAATATAAAACTTATTTATCTCAATTAGCTGAAGTATCAATACTTGCTTTCCTTCCTTCTTCCAGCTTTCCTCAGATTGACATCATTTCTCCTGGTTAGAACTCTGGATTAGAGAAAATAAGAATGGCATATTTGTGCAGTTCATCCTCTGGCCCAAGTTCCCATGGCACTCATTGGAGTGCATGAAGTTTCTAAAGGGATATTTCTGACTTTGCTTAATTTCTATAGATGTCTTCAGACTCTGCTGATCAAAGCAAAGAGTGATTTATAAGATCTTTCAGCATAATTTGTTTTCTACTCCAGTGTTGGTATTAATCAAATCTGATTGTCCTCTTCAACTGCACTAATTTACACTCTACTGCACCCGTATCATACATGCTGTTAAATAGTTTGAAGTTTTTATCATTCCATGGTTCTATCAGAAATGTTATTATTTCCTATGTGCCTTGTCATATTTTTAACTACATATCTATGTAGTGTCTTTAATCCATTAATCCACCAATTTTTACCTAAAGCCTACCAAAATAGTCAGTTAACTGTCAACTTAGTTGTTTAATGCTTGAGACATTGCAGGAAGATTAGACAGTAGATTTTCAATAAGTGGACATTAATTAGTTAATTAAAAATCGGCAATTTGGCAAAATTTTTACGGTCACTGAGTCCTAGTGACTAAGCTACACAGGCACACTCCCTTTTTCTTCTTTATTTTGTACTCCAAGTATGATTTTCATATATTGCCCATGACATTAAGAACCTGGGAATGAACTTACATGGATCAAGCAAGAAGCAAGCCCTGTTAAATAGTTAAGAATATCTTACTAAAATTATTACAGATAATATCTTGATTATTTTATTTATATAATCTATATAATGAAGAATATATATAATCAAGATATCATATATCTGATTATATATTTAATATCTTGATTATGTATATTCTTATTTATATTTTCAAAATTCTCTTATAATCTTGATATTTGACTCAATACTTCTCTAAGGCAGATAAAGATAATGTAATTATTGTCATTTATAAACCAGGAGACAGAGCCAAGCAGTGTTTAAGTGACTTATAGAAGTTCACAGAACTGGTAGCCAAAATATTCATTTAGTATCTTCCTTTAGTGAATAACTATCCAAAAATAGAAATGACTTTTCTTTGTATTTTTCTCCCAAGGATCTATTAGTTACTACAGAAGTGATGAAATATTAGAAAAGTAATTATAAAACTTTATAGAAATACTAAATATTTTAAATTACAGCAATATATTCTTTAAAAAAATCATCTGTGGAGCTGACTTGATAAATCTATATCTAAGACAACTTTGGTAATAATGCTTAAGAAATCAGTTACTTATCCTATAGAGGGAGAAGATATCTGATCCAAATTCAATAAAGAATTATATAAAAATAGCACAGTTAAATAATTGATACAGATAATTAAATACTGCAATATTATATATAATATTTCATTCTATCATTTTATGTGTCACTAACAAAATTGCTTACACTACTTACACTGTTTCTCTAAGGAACATTTTTTTTTTAATTGGAGGATAATTGATTTACAATGTAGTGCTGGTTTCTGCCATACAACAAAGTGAATCAGCCATAAGTATCTATATAAAACCCCTTCCTTTTGAGTCTCCCTCACCCCAGGAACATTTTTAAACTTTATCAATTTTATTGACTTGTTGCTATGCCCTGTCTTTTCTAGATCGTATCACAAATATACCCTGATTAACTTTAGTAATTGCGTGCAGCTTTGGCTAGCTACTCTAATTGCAAAATGAACTTATCATCTTTACCTTTGATATTATCTAGTTTCTCAACAGTAAGGAGAAATTTGCATGAAAAGGTATTACTCATGTAAATGCTTCCAAATTATTGCAAGGAAAAATTAGACCACTGAATCATTACTGAGCTCATTAGAAGAAAGATGCTATGCAAGTACAAAATATTATCATTTTGTCTGACAAATACCATTAGTTCATTATGAAGTATAGTATCCAATTATCTACAACATGCAACAGAAATGATATGCTTTGTTAAGTCCTGTTAAAGTGTTATTCTGAAATTGCTTTTTAAATTTACCTGGCATTACAACTGTGTTATTAAAGAAAGAATGGACTTCACTTAATTCAGAAAATTCATTGTTTCCTTTCAGGATAAGCTAGCTTAAATAGCAAATTCCTTGAATATAACTCTGTGGCCCTGTAAGGATTACAGTTATGACAGATTCAAGGATCTTGGTATGTTTTACCTGAAATACTACAAAATTGTTAATAAGTGAACTGTGAAAAATTAAGAATATATGGATATATATTGTAATTTCTGGGGGAATCAGCTTTTGATGGGAAAAAAACCCAATAGCTACAATGTAAAAAAAAAGTAAAACAGAATTCTTAAAAAGATCAAATAATAAAAAGAGGCAGGATATAAGAAGTAGAAAATAGAAAAGTTGAGTAGAAAATATGTCAGAATTAAACCCTAAACATATTAATAATTCCATTAAATGTTAATGGACAAGTCTCACCAATTAAAAGAAAAAGGTATCAGAAGAGATCACTTTAATTAAGGACAATCTATCCATATGTATTGTTCACAAATGCATGTGAATATAAGAAAAATGGACAGAAATCCCAAACAAAGACTTTTTAAAAAGAAACCTGAAGCAGTTATATTAATATCCTTAATGAAAACAGATTTTTAAAAATTTCTAATGATACTATATCATAATCAACTAGAATTTTACCCAGGAATCCAAGAATGGTCTAGCATCCAAAAATCTATAATAAATCATATTAATAGGATAAAGGAGAAAAAAATCTAAGGTAATTTTAATTAATATAGTATAAAATTTGGAAAAACTCAACACTCTTTCAGAGTAAAAATGACTACTAAAGTAGAAAAGGAAGTGATCTTTCACAACCTGATTAAAGGCATATGAAAAAAGCCTATAGCATGTTCAAGCTTGAAAACCTCTATACTTTCAATAAGCAAGGATAACCCTTTTCATCACTTTTTATTTAGCATTATACTTAAGATTTTAGCAAATTCAATAAAAAAAATAAATAAAAGGCATAGAAAATGTAAAAATGAGTAAAACTCTTATTTATAGATAAATAATAATAGATGAGTATAAAATCCTATGAGATTAAAAGCAAACATATTAGAACTAATAAATGAATTTAGTAAGGTTTTGGAATATAATGCTAACACACAAAAAACATTTCTATTTATTTGTACTAGGAACAATTAGAAAACTTAAATAAAGTTTTATAGTAACATTAAAAAAGAAATAAATGTAGTAAAAAATAAAGGATTTGAGAGCTGAAATTGAAAACTACAAAACATTGCAAAGAGAAATTGAGACAAATGGCATGAAGGCCCATTTTCATCTATTGGAAGACTCATCTGTAGTAAGATTAAAATATTCCTCAAATTGATTTATAGGTGACTTTCACTATAAGCCTCAGGACATATGCAGAGATTATTCTGGAGACTATCTCAGGTCAGAACTCCTCCCAGATATCCACATTTTGAGATGGAGCAGCCCTACAGTAGAACTGAGACTTTGAGGGTAGCAGCATCTCTGATGTCCTCTGAATTACTACTAATAAAAGACTCTGAAATAAGTAACAACCATTTGTATTCCTTGACTAATCCTAACTTGAGCATTCATAAGTAGTAGTTGTAATCATAATTATAAGAAATGTTTAAATAACCCTTCCTAATTTACAGATTACATAAATTAGCATTATTTTATTAGATGGTTATATATGCCAAACAAATTAGGTATCTAAGTCAATGAACCTTGCCTGGTGCTGGTGTGATGGGGAGGATAAATGAGCAATTACTAATCAATGGGCATCAAATTTTAGTTAAGAACTTCTAGAGAGGTGGTCCTAAGATGGCAGAGGTATAGGGTGGGGAGACCACTTTCTCACCCACAAATACATCAAAAGAACATTTCAACACTGAGTAGATTCTACAAAACATCTGAATGCTGGCAGAGGATATCAGGCACCCAGACAATCAGATCACTGTCTTCAAAAACAGGTAGGAAAAAATATAAAAGAAGAAAAAAGACACAAAGGAGGTAGGGAGGGAGCCCCATCCTGGGAAGGGAGTCCTGTCCCAAGAAGGGAGTCTTAAAAAGAGAGAAGTTTCCAAACACCAGGAAACACTCTCACTGCCGAGTCTGTGGCGAGCCTTGGAAGCACAGAGGGCAACATAACAGGGAAGAAAAATAAGTAAATAATTAAAACCAACAGATTACAAGCCCAATGGTAACTCCCCAAGTGGAGAAGCAGCACAGAGGCCTGCATCCGCCACTAGCAAGTGGGGGCTGGGCAGGGAGGCACGGGCTGCAGTGCTTTTTAAGAATCAGGCCGGAATGCCCCGAATGTAACCAGAACAAAGTAACTTGGGCTAGCATACCAGACTGTGGGATAGCTACCACGCAAAAAGCTTTAACATAAGACACCACCAGAACCATGCACAGAACAAAGGATGGAACAGATATAGCCAGCTGCAGACCATCCCCCGCCAGTGACAGGCAGCTAGAGCCGTAAGGGCTGGAAGGGGCCAATTGCAGCCCCGGAGAGACTTTACCTACCAAACTGCAAGCAGGCTTCTTTGCTAACTAAGAATTCTAGGGGTTCTGGAGAGTCATTGTCTGCCTGACAAGGGGCGCCAGCAGTACACCCAGAAAACTGAGCAGCAGGGAAAGGCGATAAGTTGCAGCAACCACACTCGCCAAACACCTGAGCTACTCGGTCCTGGGAAGGGCACAAAACACAGGCCCAGCTGAATCTGCGCCTCTGAGGGCTACCTAAGAGCCGAGCCTGAGTGGCTTAGACCAGGGAGGTGCATGCAGCCTAGGGCTGGCCTCAGATGGTTCCTGGCAGAGCAACGTAGTGCCTGAGCGGTGTGCGCCCTGTGCAGGGGCATGCCCAGCGTGGCTGAGACACTGTGAGCACACACCAGTGTTATTTGTTTGCAGCGTCCCTCCTTCCCAACAGCGCGACCGAACAAGTGAGCCTAAAAAAAAAAGAAAAAAAAAAGTGTCCACCACCGCCCCCTTGTGTCAGGGTGGAAATCAGACACAGAAGAGACCAGCAAACAGAAGAAGCTAAACAGAGGGAACTGTCTTGGAAGTGACCCCATACTGCCCACAACACCAGAGAAAGTCCCAGAAATATCTTTTCTATTTTTACAACCATACTCTCTCTCTCTCTTTTTTTTTTTTTGGTTGATGTTGTTTAATTTTTTTTTCTTCTTTTCTTTTTCCTCTCCGTTTTTTTTAACTTTTTAAAATTTTAAGTCCTCTATTTCTCCTTTAATTTTAATTTTTATAACCTACTATCACTTTTCAAAAAAAAAGACCCTATTTTTAAAGCAAACACCGTATATATATTTTGTGTGTGTGTGTGTGTGTGTGGATATTGTTGTTTTTAATAATTATCGTGACTCTGTCTTTTTTTTTTTTCTTCTTGTTTTTCTTTTCTTTAATATTGTATTTTTGAAAATCCAACCTCTACTCTAGATTTTTAATCTTTGCTTTTTGGTAGTTGTTGTCAACTTTGTACATTTAAAAACCCAATCTTCAGTACCCAATTTTACCTGAGAGTGAGATTACTGGCTTGACCACTCTCTCCTCCTTTGGACTCTCCTTTTTCCCCACCAGGTTGTCTCCTCCCTCTTCTCTGCTCTACCCAACTCTGTGAATCTCTGTGTGTTCCAGACGATGGAGAACACTTAGGGAACTGATTACTGGCTGGTTCTGTCTCTCTCCTTTTCATTTCCCTCTTTTATCCTCCTGGCCACCTCTGTCTACTTCCTCCCTCTCCTCTTCCCTGTATAACTCCATGAACACCTCTGAGCAGTCCAGACTGAGGAGTGCACATAAGGAAGTGATTACTGGCTAGCTTGCTCTCTCCTCTTTTGATCCTGCCTCATCTCATTCTAGTCACCTCTAACTACCCCCTTCCTCTTCTCTTCTCCATGTAACTCAGTGAACCTCTCTGGGTGTCCCTCAATGTGGAGAAACTTTTCATCTTTAACCTAGATGTTTTATCACCAGTGCTATATAGATGGACAAGTCTTGAGGCTACTGTAAAAATAAAACTGAAAACCAGAAGCAGGAGGCTTAAGTCCAAATCCTGAGAACATCAGAGAACTCCTGAATCCAGGGAACATTAATCGATAGGAGCTCATCAAACACCTCCATACCTACACTGAAACCAAGCACCATCCAAGGGTGAACAAGTTCCAGAGTAAGACATACCACACATATTCTCAAGCAACATAGGAAAGAACTCCAATTAATGATAGTGAAAATGATCCAAAATCTTGAAATCAAAATGGAATCACTGATATATAGCCTGGAGACAAGGATTGAGAAGATGCAAGAAAGGTTTAACAAGGACCTAGAAGAAATAAAAAAGAGTCAATATATAATGAATAATGCAATAAATGAGATCAGAAACACTCTGGAGGCAACAAATAGTAGAATATCGGAGGCAGAAGATAGGATTAGTGAAATAGAAGATAGAATGGTAGAAATAAATGAATCAGAGAGGGAAAAAAGAAAAACGAATTAAAAGAAATGAGGACAATCTCAGAGACCTCCAGGACAGTATGAAATGCTCCAACATTTGAATTATAGGAGTTCCAGAAGAAGAAGACAAAAAGAAAGACCATGAGAAAATACTTGAGGAGATAATAGCTGAAAACTTCCCTAAAATTGGGAAGGAAATAATCACCCAAGTCCAAGAAACCCAGAGAGTTCTGAACAGGATAAACCCAAGGCGAAACACTCCAAGACACATATTAATCAAATTAACAAAGATCAAACACAAAGAACAAATATTAAAAGCAGCAAGGGAAATAACACACAAGGGGATTCCCATAAGGATAACTGCAGATCTTTCAATAGAAATGCTTCAAGCCAGGAGGGAATGTCAAGACATACTTAAAGTGATGAAAGAAAATAACCTACATCCCAGATTACTGTACCCAGCAAGGATCTCATTCAAATATGAAGGAGAAATCAAAAGCTTTCCAGACAAGCAAAAGCTGAGAGAATTCAGCACCACCAAACCAGCTCTCCAACAAATGCTAAAGGATATTTTCTAGACAGGAAACACAAAAAGGGTGTATAAACCCGAACTCAAAACAATAAAGTAAATGAAAACGGGATCATAGTATCAATAATTACCTTAAACATAAATGGGTTGAATGCCCCAACCAAAAGACAAAGAATGGCTGAATGGATACAAAAACAAGACCCCTATATATTCTGCCTACAAGAGACCCACCTCAAAACAAGGGACACATACAGACTGAAAGTGAAGGGCTGAAAAAAGATATTCCATGCAAATAGAGACCAAAAGCAGGAGTAGCAATACTCATATCCGATAAAATAGACTTTAAAACAAAGGCTGTGAGAAGAGACATAGAAGGCCACTACATAATGATTAAAGGATCAATCCAAGAAGAAGATATAACAATTATAAATATATATGCACCCAACATAGGAGCACAACAATATGTAAGACAAATGCTAACAAGCATGAAAGGGAAAATTAACAATAACACAATAATAGTGGGAGACTATAATACCCTACTCACATATATGGACAGATCAACTAAACAGAAAATTAACAAAGAAATGCAAACTTTAAATGATACAATAGACCAGTGAGACCTAATTGATATCTATAGAACATTTCACCCCAAAACAATGAATTTCACCTTTTTCTCAAGTGCTCACGGAACCTTCTCCAGAATAGATCACATCCTGGGCCATAAATCTAACCCTGATAAATTCAAAAACATTGAAATCATTCCAAGCATTTTTTCTGACCATACTGCATTAAGATTAGATCTCAATTACAGGAGAAAAAATATTAAAAATTCCAACATATGGAGGCTGAACAACATGCTTCTGAATAACCAACAAATCACAGAAGAAATAAAAAAAAGAAATCAAAATATGCATAGAAATGAATGAAAATGGAAACACAACAACCCAAAACCTGTGGGACACTATAAAAGCAGTGCTAAGAGGAAAGTTCATAGCAATACAGGCATACCTCAAGAAACAAGAAAAAAGTCAAATAAATAACCTAACTCTACACCTTAAGCAACTAGAAAAGGAAGAAATGGAGAACCCCAGAGTTAGTAGAAGGAAAGAAGTCTTAAAAATTAGGGCAGAAATAAATGCAAAAGAAACAAAAGAGACCATAGCAAAAATCAACAAAGCCAAAAGCTGGTTCTTTGAAAGGATAAATAAAATTGACAAACCATTAGCCAGACTCATCAAGAAACAAAGGGAGAAAAATCAAATCAATAAAATTAGAAATGAAAATGGAGAAATCACAACAGAGAACACAGAAATACAAAGGATTATAAGAGACTACTATCAGCAATTATGCGCCAATAAAATGGACAACATGGAAGAAATGGACAAATTCTTAGAAAAGTGCAACTTTCCAAAAATGAATCAGGAATAAATGGAAAATCTTAACAGACCCATCACAAGCACAGAAATTGAAACTGTAATCAGAAATCTTCCAGCAAACAAAAGCCCAGGTCCAGACGGCTTCACAGCTGAATTCTACCAAAAATTTCGAGAAGAGCTAACACCTATCCTACTCAAACTCTTCCAGAAAATTGCAGAGGAAGGTAAACTTCCAAAATCATTCTATGAGGCCACCATCACCCTAATACCAAAACCTGACAAAGATGCCACAATAAAAGAAAACTATAGGCCAATATCACTGATGAACATAGATGCAAAAATCCTTAAGAAAATTATAGTAATCAGAATCCAACAACACATTCAAAAGATCATACACCATGACCAAGTGGGCTTTATCCCAGGAATGCAAAGATTCTTCAATATCTGCAAATCAATCAATGTAATTCACCACATTAACAAATTGAAACATAAAAGCCATATGATTATCTCAATAGATGCAGAGAAGGCCTTTGACAAAATTCAACATCCATTTATGATAAAAACTCTCCAAAAGCAGGAATAGAAGGAACATACCTCAACATAATAAAAGCTATATATGACAAACCCACAGTAAACATTATCCTCAATGGTGAAAAATTGAAAGCATTTCCCCTAAAGTCAGGGACAAGACAAGGGTGCCCACTTTCACCACTACTATTCAAAGCAGTTCTGGAAGTTTTGGCCACAGCAATCAGAGCAGAAAAAGAAATAAAAGGAATCCAAATTGGAAAAGAAGAAGTAAAACTCTCACTGTTTGCAGATGACATGATCCTCTACATAGAAAACCCTAAAGACGCCACCAGAAAATTACTAGAGCTAATCAATGAATATAGTGAAGTTGCAGGATATAAAATAAACACTCAGAAATCCCTTGCATTCCTATACACTAACAATGAGAAAGTAGAAAAAGAAATTAAGGAAACAATTCCATTCACCATTGCAATGAAAAGAATAAAATTCTTAGGAATATACCTACGTAAAGAAACTAAAGACCTATATATAGAAAATTATAAAACAAATATGAAAGAAATCAAACAGAACACTAATAGATGGAGAAATATACCACGTTCATGGATTGGAAGAATCAATATATTGAAAATGAGTATACTACTCAAAGCAATCTACAGATTCAATGCAATCCCTATCAAGCTACCAGCGGTATTTTTCACAGAGCTAAAACAAATAATTTCACAATTTGTATGGAAATACAAAAAACCTTGAATAGCCAAAGCAATCTTGAGAAAGAAGAATGGTACTGGAGGAATCAACGTGCCTGACTTCAGGCTCTACTACAAAGCCACAGTCATTAAGACAGTATGGTACTGGCACAAAGACAGAAATATAGATCAATGGAACAAAATAGAAAGCCCAGAGATAAATCCACACACCTATGGACACCTTATCTTTGACAAAAGAGGCAAGAATATACAATGGACTAAAGACAATCTCTTTAACAAGTGGTGCTGGGAAAACTGGTCAACCACTTGTAAAAGAATGAAACTAGATCACTGTCTAACACCACACACAAAAATAAACTCAAAATGGATTAAAGATCTAAATGTAAGACCAGAAACTATAAAACTCCTAGGGGAGAACATAGGCAAAACACTCTCCAACATAAATCACAGCAGGATCCTCTCTGATCCACCTCCCAGAATACTGGAAATAAAAGCAAAAATAAACAAATGGGTTCTAGTTAAAATTAAAAGCTTCTGCACAACAAAGGAAACTATGAGCAAGGTGAAAAGACAGCCTTCAGAATGGGAGAAAACAATAGCAAATGAAGCAACTGACAAACAACTAATCTCAAAAATATACCAACAACTTATGCAGCTCATGTCCAGAAAAATAAAGGACCCAATCAAAAAATGGGCCAAAGAACTAATTTGACATTTCTCCAAAGAAGACATACGGATGGCTAACAAACACATGAAAAGATGCTCAACATCACTCATTATTAGAGAAATGCAAACCAAAACCACAATGAGGTACCATTTCACACCAGTCAGAATGGCAGCGATCCAAAAGTCTACAAGCAATAAATGCTGGAGAGGGTGTGGAGAAAAGGGAACCCTCTTACACTGTTGGTAGGAATGCAAACTAGTAGAGCCACTATGGAGAACAGTGTGGAGATTCCTTAAAAAGTGGAAATAGAACTGCCTTATGACCCAGCAATCCCACTGCTGGGCATACACACCGAGGAAACCAGAATTGAAAGAGACATGTGTACCCCAATGTTCATTGCAGCACTGTTTATAATAGCCAGGACATGGAAGCAACCTAGATGTCCATCAGCAGATGAATGGATAAGAAAGCTGTGGTACATATACACAATGGAGTATTACTCAGCCATTAAAAAGAATATATTTGAATCCATTCTAATGATGTGGATGAAATGGAGCTGTTTATACAGAGTGAAGTAAGCCAGAAAGAAAAACACCAATACAGTATACTAACACATATATATGGAATTTAGAAAGATGACAATGATAACCCTGTATGCGAGACAGCAAAAGAGACACAGATGTATAGAACGGACTTTTGGCCTCTGTGGGAGAGGGAGAGGGTGGGATGATTTGGGAGAATGGCATTGAAACATGTATACTATCATGTAAGAAACGAATCACCAGTCTATGTTCGATCCAGGATACAGGATGCTTGGGGCTGGTGCACAGGGATGATCCAGAGAGATGATATGGGGTGGGAGGTGGGAGGGGGGTTCAGGATTGGGAACTCATGTACACCCATGGCTGATTCATGTCAATTTATGGCAAAAGCAATACAATATTTTAAAGCAAAATAAAGTAAAAATAAAAATTAAAAAAATAAACATGATGTGATATTTAACTTAAAAAAAAAAAAGAGGTTCTAGAAATATGCCATAGAACACTGTACCTATTGTCAAAAATATTCCATTGTATGCATTAAGATTTTTAGAAGGCTTGTTCTCATTAAATTAAACGACACTTGCTCCTTGGAAGAAAAGCTATGACCAACATAGACAGTATAATACAAAGTAGAGACATTACTTTGCCAACAAAGATCTGTTTAGTAAAAGCTATGGTTTTTCCAGTAGTCATGTATAGATGTGAGACTTGGACCACAAAGAAAGTTGAGTGCCAAGGAATTCATGATTCTGAACTGTGGTGTTGGAGAAGACTCTTGAGAGTCCCTTGGACTGCAAGGAGATCCAACCTGTCAACCCTAAAGGAAATCAGTCCTGAATATTCATTGGAAAGGCTGATGCTGAAGCTTAAGCTCCAGTACTTTGGCCTCCTGATGCGAAAACCTGACTCATTGGAAAAGACTCTGATTCTGGGAAAGATTGAAGGCAGGAGGAGAAGGGGACAGCAGAGGATGAGATTGTTTGTTGGCATCATTGACATAATGGACATGGATTTGAGTAAGCTCCGGGAGTTGTTGATGGACAAGGAGGCCTGGTGTGCTACAGTCCATGGGCTCACAAAATTTGCACACGACTGAACCACTGAACTGAACTGAACTGAGTTCTCAGTAAGTGTTTTACCACAATAACATAAAGGACATTCATCTAGTAGCAGCATGGACAGTAGAGAAGTAAAACTCTATTCTTATGCTGCTGCTGCTGCTGCTGCCAAGTCTCCTTGGTTGTGTTTGACTCTGTGCGACCCAATCGACGACAGCCCACCAGGCTCCCCTGTCCCTGGGATTCTCCAGGCAAGAACACTGGAGTGGGTTGCCATGTCCTTCTCCAACGCATGAGAGTGAAAACTGAAAGTGAAGTCGGTCAGTTGTGTCCGACTCTTAGCAATCCCATGGACTGCAGCCTACCAGGCTCCTCCATCCATGGGATTTTCCAGGCAAGAGTACTGGAGTGGGGTGCCATTGCCTTCTCCTATTCTTATGCTAGGTAGGAAGAAGTAAAGTTTTCTCTTTCCATCACTCAAAAACATGAGCAAAGATCCTCATCCACAATATGAAAGAAAATGATATATGCCTAATTTAAGCAATGTCCATTTTATAATTTATGTCTTAAGTCAAACGGATTTCACAGGTAAAATATTATCTGAATAGCAAACAAATAAGAAATACTGTTTACTTTAGCTAGACCGATGATGATGAAAGGACCAACATTAATAAATGATTAGTCAATACAGTGATGTTGCCTCGGCTAAGATCTGTCTGATTACCCTTCTTTTCATTCTTTTCTCTTGTGTTGCTGTATAGATATTATCAGCTTCTCAGTCAAACCACCGAGGCTCTTCCGGTACAACAGCAGTACAATTATTTTTCTAAATGATTTCATTAATTTATTTTGACAAAGAATAACTTTTTAACTCAAATGCAATTCTTGGTTTCTGAAATCTTCACATCAAAATAAAAAATGCAGAAGGAAGGGAAATGAGCTTCCCATAGAGAAAGAATGAAGAACAGTTCGCATTCATTTTCCCAAATGCCATATGCTCTGAGGATTCGTTCTGCAATCTGGAGCTGAGGGCTATAATGGCTCATGCTGGGTAAAAACATCTGTTAAGAACAGACATTTGTTGGTGGGCAACTGAGGAATGCAGACACTTGGCACTCACAGATTACAGTCTGAAATAACAGTGATCGTGTCCTAACAGAAAAAAAATATATAAATATCTTGGCAAATTTTCAACAATATGCAAAAAATAGCTCCAACCTTTGGAATTAAGATATCCTTAAGGAGAGCCCAATTAATTTTATTTTTCATGAACACCTCTCTGCCATTCTCTCTCCCGGACTTCATTTGTTATAAGAATGCTGTCATTTTGTGATTGTGTATGTAGAGAAACAAGTTAGAAAATTTATTGATCCTATAAAATGAAAATTAAATTGCTGTCTAATCATTCACATTCAAGACTGCCTATTAAACGAATTCTACCTCTAGAAGTAGACACACATACACACACACACACACACACACACATTATTTTTACATTCTAGGTTTAAAGAAATTTCAGTAATGCTTTATTTCTATATTCAGCAGACTTAGCTCTGTGTGTCAACGACTATTGTGAATTTTTGGAGAAGTGTTAGTAGATGAGGACTCCTCTACATTATGAAGTAAATACTCATGGAATATCAAAAATGCATTTAAGTCTTAATCTTTTTTGATTAAGATTTTTATGTTTATATAAAAATGTATTTTTGAGAATTGGTGATCCCATATAAAATATTTAATAAGGGCAATTGGTTCTCAAGGTGTGGTCCCTTTAAAGGGTTCACAAAGTCAAAACTACTTTCATAATAATACTAAAACATAATTTTCACTCTTATTCTCTTACAAATGTACAATGGAGTTTTCCAGAAGTCGCATAATATGTGAGGTTACCACAGACTGAATGCAAAAGTTTGCATTTCCTTTCTTTCCTGACTCCCCTGCCCTACTCTCTCCCTTTCTTTTCATTCAAGGCAAAAGCAATGCTTCCTTGAGGTTCATCTTAGATTCCAGAATGCTAAAGGGATCAGAGGGGAGTGCAAAGATACACAGTATTTCTTTGGACTGGTTCTTTAACTCCAACTCTAACAAAACACAAAGAGAACAGGAGCTCTGGAAAGAAAGTTTTTCTAGAAATGATGCATATCATGGAGATAGAGACCTTTTACGGTTTGATTCTCAGAAACCTCAGCATATCGTTTTGAGTGCAGGAGAACAAGATACCCTAATAGAAAATACAGTACAATATGCTGTTACTTTAAATGTTTTACAAGAAGTTTCTGATCAAAATGGCTTTTAAACAAACTTGACCTCAAACACAAATGCAAGTGAAATTGTGATAGAGACTAGTAGAGTCAAAAATCTGAGAAATTAGAGATATTTTGATGAAATTATTTATGGTCACCTAGGAAAACTTTCAGCTTCCCTGGCGGCGCAGACAGTAAAGAATTTGCCTTCAATATAGGGAAACTGTCAGAACAGAACAATATTGTGGCAATAGGGTGGAGGGGTAGAAAAATGGAAAGGGGGAATAAGACAATTTAAGATAAACACCATTCTGCTTAAATTCTATTCTGACTCTCTCACATGAGTTTACATATGTTTGCACACATTCGTTAATGGTTATATAATTGCACATATGAACTAACAAAGGAATAATCTGGAGAAATATATTTATAAATGTATAATCTGAGTTAACCATTAACATAGGGCTTTGTTTTAATGACCTATCCTCTCTAGAATTCAGTATTCTCTTTGAAATAAGGATGAAACTACAACAAAGTGTTGCCTATGCCTGAGAGCCCTATACAAAGGAATATAGCATCATTACCTTTCTATTACTTTTTTACCAGAAGTAGATTCCATATTTCATGCCATTACTGAATATTTCTAACCAGAAGCTACAAATGCAACTACATTTAGTCCTTCAAGTTTTTATTTTAGATCTTGAGTTTGTGATTATAGGGTGCTTCAGAAGTCATAGAAATGGCAATTCTAAATTAAACAATAAGATAGCTTATAGAGTGTCATTATTTCTACAGTATTACATTTTCTACCATGAATTCATGATTTTTTCCCTGGTGAGTGTTAAAGTGAATTACTTATGTGGCTTAATTTTTCTTTGCAATGCCACATGGGCTGGTGGGTCTTAGTTCCTCAACCAGGGATTGAACTCAGGCCTTCAGCAATGAAAGCACAGAGTCCTAACCACTGGACCACAAGGAAATTCCTGGTTTAAATATTTTAAAATGTATTTATTGAGGCATGCTGCTGCTGCTAAGTCACTTCAGTCATGTCCGACTCTGTGCAACCCCATAGACGGCAGCCCATCAGGCTCCCCCATCCCTGGGATTCTCCAGGCAAGAACACTGGAGTAGGTTGCCATTTCCTTCTCCAATGCATGAAAGTGAAAAGTGAAAGTGAAGACACTCAGTCGTGTCCGACTGTTAGCGATTCCAAGGACTGTAGCCTACCAGGCCCCTCCAACCACGGGATTTTCCAGGCAAGAGTACAGCAGTGAGGTGCCATTGCCTTCTCCATATTGAGGCATGTCTCATAACAAAAAGTGAAATTTTTAAGTAAATTGATTTTCCATGCATATTCACCTATATAATAATCATGCAAATCAAGGTTTAGAACTGTGGGGACAGAAAGCTCCTTTCTGCCCCTCCCAACCTGTAGCATCAAAGAGACAAGCTGTCTAAAAGTGAAGCTTCCTTGGATCCCTGTGCGGCTCCCCAGCCGCCAACCACCTAGGGCCCCAAGCAGTAGGAGGGAGAAACTGGAGCCAGGAGAGGGACAGTGCAGGAACAGGGAAAGTGCTCCAACACCGCTGTGATCACAGCAATGTGGAGAAGTCTGTTGCCCACTTCAGTCTGAAGAATTCAAACCCTGAGCCTTTGGAGTGGGAGCACTGACTCCAAGAACCTAGATTACCAGAGAACTAATCCCTCAGTTCAGTTCAGTAGCTTAGTCATGTCCGACTCTTTGCGACTCCATGAATCGCAGCATGCCAGGACTCCCTGTCCATCATGATCTCCTGGAGTTCACTCAGACTCACATTCATAGAGTCAGTGATGCCATCCAGCCATCTCATCCTTTGTCGTCCCCTTTGCCTCCTGCCCCCAATACCTCCCAGCATCAGAGGCTTTTCCAATGAGTCAACACTATGCACGAGGTGGCCAAATTCCTGGAGTCTCACCTTTAGCATCATCCCTTCCAAAGAAGACCCAGGGCTGATCTTCTTTAGAATAGACTGATTGGATCTCCTTGCAGTCCAAGGGACTCTCAAGAGTTTTCTCCAACACCACAGTTCAAAAGCATCAATTCTTCGACACTTAGCCTTCTTCACAGTCCAACTCTCACATCTATACATGACCAAAGGAAAAACCATAGCCTTGACTAGATGGACCTTAGTCGGCAAAGCAGTGTCTCTGCTTTTGAATATGCTATCTAGGTTGGTCATAACTTTTCTTCCGAGGAGTAACTGTCTTTTAATTTCATGGCTGCAGTCACCATCTGCAGTGATTTTGGAGCCCTAAAAATAAAGTCTGATACTGTTTCCACTGTTTCCCCATCTATTTCCCATGATGTGATGGGACCGGATGCCATGATCTTCGTTTTCTGAATGTTGAGCTTTAAGCCAACTTTTCCACTCTCCACTTTCACTGTCATCAAGAGGCTTTTGAGTTCCTCTTCACTTTCTGCCATAAGGGTGGTGAAATCTGCATATATGAGGTGATTGATATTTCTCCCAGCAATCTTGATTCCAGCTTGTGTTTCTTGCAGTCCAGCGTTTCTCATGATGCACTCTGCATATAAGCTAAATAAGCAGGGTGACAATATACAGCCTTGACGTATTCCTTTTCCTATTTGAAACCAGTCTGTTGTTCCATGTTTAGTTCTAACTGTTGCTTCCTGACCTGCATACAGATTTCTCAAGAGGCAGGTCAGGTGGTCTGGTATTCCCATCTCTTTCAGAATTTCCCACAGTTTATTGTGATTCACATAGTCAAAGGCTTTGGCATAGTCAATAAAGCAGAAATAGATGTTTTTCTGGAACTCTCTTGCTTTTTCCATGATCCAGGGGATGTGGGCAATTTGATCTCTGGTTCCTCTGCCTTTTCTAAAACCAGCTTGAACATCAGGAAGTTCACAGATCACATATTGCTGAAGCCTGGCTTGGATAATTTTGAGCATGACTTTACTAGCATGTGAGAAGAGTGCAATTGTGCGGTACTTTGAGCATTTCTGACCTTTTCCAGTCCTGTTGCCACTGCTGAGTTTTCCAAATTTGCTGGCATATTGACTGCAGCACTTTCACAGCACCATCTTTCAGGTTTTGAAACAACTCAACTAGAATTCAATCACCTCCACTAGCTTTGTTCGTAGTGATTACTTTCTAAGGCCCACTTGACTTCACATTCCAGAATGTCTGGCTCTAGATGAGTGATGACACCATCATGATTATCTGGATCCTGAAGAGCTTTTTTGTACAGTTCTTCTGTGTATTCTTGCCACCTCTTCTTAATATCTTCTGCTTCTGTTAGGTCCAGACCATTTCTGTCCTATATTGAGCCCATCTTTGCATGAAATGTTCCCTTGGTATCTCTAATTTTCTTGAAGAGATCTCTAGTCTTTCCCATTCTGTTGTTTTGCTCTATTTCTTTGCATTGATCGCTGAAGGCTTTCTTATCTCTTCTTGCTGTTCTTTGGAACTCTGCATTCAGATGCTTATATCTTTCCTTTTCTCCTTTGCTTTTTGCCTCTCTTTATTTCATAGCTATTTGTAAGGCCTCCCCAAACAGCCATTATGCTTTTTTGCATTTCTTTTCCATGGGGATGGTCTTGATCCCTGTCTCCTGTACAACGTCACAAACCTCACTCCATAGTTCATCAGGCACTCTATCTATCAGATCTAGGCCCTTAAATCTATTTCTCACTTCCACTGTATAATCATAAGGGATTTGATTTAGGTCATACCTGAATGGTCTAGCGGTTTTCCCTACTTTTTTCAATTTGAGTCTGAAATTGCCATTAAGGAGATCATGATCTGAGACACAGTCAGCTCCTGGTCTTGTTTTTGTTGACTGTATAGAGCTTCTCCATCTTTGGCTGCAAAGAATACAATCAATCTGATTTCAGTGTTGACCATCTGGTGATGTCCATGTGTAGAGTCTTGTCTTGTGTTGTTGGAAGATGGTGTTTGCTATGACCAGTGAATTTTCTTGGCAAAACTCTATTAGTCTTTGCCCTGGTTCATTCTGCATTCCAAGGCCAAGTTTTCTGGTTACTCCAGGTGTTTCTTGACTTCCTACTTTTGCATTCCAGTCCCCTATAATGAAAAGGACATCTGTTTTGGATGTTAGTTCTAAAAGGTCTTTTAGGTCTTCATAAAACCGTTCAATTTCAGTTTCTTCAGCGTTACTGGTTGGGGCATAGACTTGGATTCCTGTGATATTGAATGGCTTGCCTTGGAAATGAACCAACCTTAGGAGGGCAGAAACCAAAAGCAAAAAAAATTCAACCTTCTTCAAGGGAAAAGTTGAACCTGAAGCTTGTGAAAAGGAGACCTCAAACACAATAACATTTAAAAAAAAAAAAAAGAGAGAGAAGGCAGAGAAATACTGGAATTACTGCACAAATGAAGGAACAAACTAAAAACACAGAAGTCCAAACAAATGAAGAGGAAATAGGAAAAGTACCTGGAAAAGAATTCAGATTAATGATAACAAAGATGATCAAAACCCTTAAAAACAAAATGGAGAAAATGCAAGAATCAATTAACAAAGACCTAGAAGAATTAAAGAATAAACGTACAGAAACAAACAACACAAATACTGAAATCAAAAAATACTCTAGAAGGAATCAATAGCAGAATATCTGAAGCAGAAGAACGAATCAGTGACCTGGTAGTTAAAATGGTAGAAATAACTTCCGAAGAGCAGAATAAAGTAAAAGGAATGAAGAGAGCTGAGGACAGTCTCAGAGACCTCTGGGACCACATCAAATGCACCAACATTCAAATTATAGGAGTCAGAATAAGAAGAGAGAAAGAAAGGGTATGAGAAAATTTTTGAAGAGATTATAGTTTAAAATTTCCCCACATAGAAAAAGAAATAGCCAATCAAGTCCAAGAGGCACAGGGAGTCCCATACAGGGTAAATCCAAGGAGAAACACACCAAGACACATACTAATCAAACTAATAAAGACTAAACACAAAGAAAGAATATTAAAAGATTAAACACAAAAATATTAAAAGAATATCAAGTTAACAAAGACTAAACACAAAGAAAGAATATTAAGAATATTAAAAACTAACAAAGACAAGCACAAAGAAAGAATATTAAAAGACTATTAAGCACATACTAATCAAACTAACAAAGACTGAACACAAAGAAAAAATATTAAAAGGAAGAAGCAACAAGTAACATACAAGGGATACCCCATATGCTTAACAGCTGATCTTTCAGCAGAAACTGTGCAGGTCAGGATGGAATGGCAAGATATATTTAAAGTACTGAAAGGGAATAACCTACAACCAAGATTACTGTACCTAGCAAGGATCTCATTCAAAATTAATGGAAAAATAAAAAGCTTTTCAGACATGCAAAAGTTAAGAGAATTCAGTACCACCAAACCAGCTTTATAAGAAATGTTAAATGGACTTATATAGTCAAGAAAAACAACAGAAGAAACAACATCTACAAAATCAACCCCAAACAATTTGAAAATGGCAATAGGAACATATATATCACTAATTACTTTAAATTTAAATGGATTAAATGCTCCAACCAAAAGACACAGACCGGCTGAATGGATATAAAAACAAGACTCAAATATATGCTGTCTACAAGAAATCAACTTCAGACCTAAAGACACATATAGACTGAAAGTGAGAGGATGGAAAAATATATTCCATGCAAATGGAGAGCAAAAGAGAGCTGGAGTAGCAATTCTCAAATCAGACAAAGCAGACCTTAAAATAGAGAATATTACAAGAGGTAAGGAAGGAGACAACAGATATATCAAGGGATCAGTCCAAGAGGAAGACATAACTATTGAAAATATCTATGCACCCAACATAGGAACACCTCAATACATAAGGCAAACACAAACAGACAAAAGGAGAAACTGACAGTAACACAATAAAGTAGGAGACTTTAACACTCCACTTACACCAAAGGACAGATCATCAAAAAAGAAAATTAATAAGGAAACACAAGCCTTAAAGGACACATTAGACAAGATGGATCTCATTGATATCTTCAGGACATTCCATCTGAATGCAGAAGAATACACCTTCTTTTCAAGTGCACGTGAAATGTTCTCCAGGATAGACCACATCTTGGGTCACAAATCAAACCTCAGTAAATTTAAGAAAATTGAAATTGTGTCAAGCATCTTCACAACCACAATGCTATGAGACTAGATAGCAATTACAAGAAAAAAAAAAGCAAGAAAAATGTAAGAAACACAAACACATAGATATTAAACAACATGTTTCTAAATAACCAACAGGTTGCTGAGGAAATCAAAGGGAAATAAAAAATTTTCTAGAAAAAAATGACGATGAGAGCACGACAACTCAAAACCTATGGGATGCACCAAGAGCAGTTCTACGAGGGAAGTTTATAGCAATACAATTTTACCTCAGGAAACAAGAAAACACCGAATAGACAACCTAACTTTACACCTAAAGCAAAAGAAAAAAAGAAGAAAAAAAAAATTATGGGAAGGAAAGAAATCATAAAGATCCGAGCAGAAATAAGTGAAAAAGGAATGAAAGAAACAATAGTAAAAATAAAAAAACTAAAAGCTGGTTCTTCAAGAAGATAAACACAACTGATAAACCCTTAGCCAGAATCATCAAGAGAAAAAGAGAGACGAATCATATCAACAAAATTAGAAATGAAAAAGGAGAGGTTACAATAGACAGTGCAGAAATACAAAAGATTATAAAAGACTATTAACAACTATATGGCAATAAAATAGATAACCTGGAAGAAATGGACAGATTCTTAAAAATGTTCAATCTTCCAAGACTGAACCAGGAAGAAATAGAAATTATAAACAACCCAATTAAAAGTACTGAAATGAAACTGTGATCAAAAAATCTCTTAAAAAACAAAAGCCCAGGACCAGATGGCTTCACAGGAGAATTCTATCAAACATTTAAAGAAGAGCTAATGCCTATCCTTCTAAAACTCTTTCAAAAAATTGCAGAGGAAGGAACACTTCAAAATTCATTTTATGAGGCCACCATCACCCTGATACCAAAACCAGAAAAAGACAGCACAGAAAAGAAAACTACAGGCTGATATCACTGATGAACATAGATGCAAAAATCCTCAATGAAAATTTTAGCAAACAGAATGCAAGAATATATCAAAAAGCTCGTACACCATGATCAAGTTTGATTTATTCCAGGGATGCAAGGATTCTTCAATATAAGGAAATCAATCAATGTGATACACCATATTAACAAATTGAAAGATAAAACCATATGATTATCTCAATAGATGCATAAAAAGCCTTTGACAAAATCAGCACCTATTTATGATTAAAACCCTTCAAAAAATGGGCATAGCAGGAACCTACCTCAACATAAGTAAAGGCCATATATGATAAGCCTATAGCAAACATTATTCTAAATGATGAAAAACTGAAAGCATTCCCCATAAGATCAGGCACAAGACAAGGGTGTCCACTTTTGCCCCTATTACTCAAAGTAGTTCTGGAAGTCCTAGCAACAGGAATCAGAGAATAAAAAGAAATAAAAGGAAACCAGATCAGAAAAGAAGAAGTAAAGCTCTGTTTGCACATGACATGATACTGTACATAGAAAACCTTGGAGATAGTATCAGAAAATTACTAATCAGTGAATTTAGCAAAGTTGCAAGATACACAATCAACACAAGAAATCACTTGCATTTCTATATACTAACAATTAAAAAATCAGAAAGAGTAAATAAGGAATCAATTCCATTCACCATTGCAACAAAAAAGAATTAAATATCCAGGAATAAACTTACCTAAGGAAAAAAAAGAACTGTACACAGAAAATTATAAGACATTAATCTAGTCAAGACTATGGTTTTTCCTGTGGTCATGTATGGATGTGAGAGTTGGACTGTGAAGAAGGCTGAGTGCTTTTGAACTGTGGTGTTGGAGAAGACTCTTGAGAGTCCCTTGGACTGCAAGGAGATCCAACCAATCCATTCTGAAGGATTTCAACCCAATCCCAGGGAAGAAATGATGCTAAAGCTGAAACTCCAGTACTTTGGCCACCTCATGCGAAGAGTTGACTCATTGGAAAAGGTTCTGATACTGGGAGAGATTGGGGGCAGGAGGAGAAGGGGACGACAGAGGATGAGATGGCTGGATGGCATCACTGACTTGATGGATGTGAGTCTGAGTGAACTCCAGGAGTTGATGATTGTCAGGGAGGCCTGGTGTGCTGCGACTCATGAGGTTGCAAAGAGTCGGACACAACTGAATGACTGAACTGAACTGAACTGAATGAAAGAAATCAAAGACGACATAAGCAGATGGAGAGATATTCCATGTTCCTGGGTAGGAAGAATCAATATTGTGAAAATGACTCTACTACCAAATGCAATCTACAGATTTAATGCAATCCCTATCAAATTACCAATGTCATTTTTCACAGAACTAGAACAAAAAATTTCACAATTCATATGGAAACCAAAAGACCCTGAATAGCCAAGCAGTTTTGAGAAAGAAAAATGGAGATGGAGGAATCAGATTTCCTGAATTCTGGTTATACCACAAAGCCACAGTCATCAAGACAGTATGTTACTGGCACAAAAACAGAAATATAGACCAATGGAATAAGATAGAGAGCCCAGAAATAAACCCATGCACCTAGTGTACTTTATTTTTGACAAAGGAGGCAAGAATATACAACGGGGGAAAGACGGCCTCTTAAATAAATAGTGCTGGGAAAACTGGACATCTACATGTTAAAATAGTGAAAATAGAACACTTCCTAACACCATACACAAAGATTAACTTCAAGTGGATTAAAGACCTAAATGTAAGAACAGAAACTATAAAACTCTTAGAGGAAAACATAGGCAGAACACTCGATGACATAAATAAAAGCAAGATCTTCTATAACCCACCTCCTAGAGTGACAGGAATAAAAACAAAAGCAAACAAGTGGGACCTGATTAAACTTAAAAGCTCTTGCAACAGCAAAGGAAACTATAAGCAAGGTGAAAACCCTCAGAATGGGAGAAAATAATAGCAAATGAAACAATTTAAAAATGATCAATTTCCAAAATATACAAGCAACTCTCACAACTCAATACTGGAAAAACAAACAGCCCAATCAAAAAATGGGAAAAAAACCTAAACAGACATTCCTCCAAAAAAGACATACAGATGGCTGACAAACACATGAAAAGATCCTCAACATCACTCATTATTAGAGAAATGAGAATCAAAACCAAAATGAGATGTCACCTCACACCGGTCAGAATGGCCATCATCAAAAAGTCTACAAACAATAGATGCTGGAAAGGATGTGGAGAAGAGGGAACACTTTTGCACTTTTGGTGGGATTGTAAATTGATACAGCCACTATGGAAGATGTATGGATATTCCTTTAAAAACTAGGAATAAAACCACTATATGACCCAGCAATCCCACCAAAGGGAAACCAAAATTGAAACAGACACATGTATCCCGTTGTTCATCGCAACACTGTTTACAATATCCAGGACCTGGAAGCAACCTAGATGTCCATCAACAGATGAATGGATAAAGAAGTAGTGGTATATATACACAATGGAATATTACTCAGCCATTAAAAAGGAACACATTTGAGTCAGTTCTAATGAGGTGGATGAACCTAGAACCTATTATACAGAGTGAAGTGTGTTAGAAAGAGAAAGATAAATATATTCTAATACATATATAAAGAATCTAGAAAAATGGTACTTAAGAATTTATTTACAGGGCAACAATGGAGAAACAGACATAGAGAATAGACCTATGGACATCGGGAGAGGGGAGGAGAGGGTGAGATGTATGGAAAGGGTAACTTGGAAACTAACATTACCATATGTAAAATAGACAGCCAACTGGAATTTGCTGTATGGCTCAGGAAACTCAAACAGGGGCTCTCTATCAACCTAGAGGGATGGGAAGAAGAGGGAGGTGGGAGGGAGTTTCAAAAGGGTGGGGATATATGTACACCTATGGCAAGAATACACAGAAGAACTGTACAAAAAAGATCTTCATGATCACTCATCTAGAGCCAGACATCCTGGAATGTGAAGTCAAGTGGGCCTTAGAAAGCATCACTATGAACAAAGCTAGTGGAGGTGATGGAATTCCAGTTGAGCTATTTCAAATCCTGAAAGATGATGCTGTGAAAGTGCTGCACTCAATATGCCAGCAAATTTGGAAAACTCAACAGTGGCCACAGGACTGGAAAAGGTCAGTTTTCATTCCAATCCCAAAGAAAGGCAATGCCAAAGAATGCTCAAATTACCACACAATTGCACTCATCTCACATGCTAGTAAAGTAATGCTCAAAATTCTCCAAGCCAGGCTTCAGCAATATGTGAACTGTGAACTTCCTGATGTTCAAGCTGATTTTAGAAAAGGCAGAGGAACCATATATCAAATCGCCAACATCCGCTGGATCATGGAAAAAGCAAGAGAGTTCCAGAAAAACATCAATTTCTGCTTTCTTGACTATGCCAAAGCCTTTGACTGTGTGGATCACAATAAACTGTGGAAAATTCTGAAAGAGATGGGAATACCAGACCACCTGACCTACCTCTTGAGAAACCTATATGCAGGACAGGAAGCAACAGTTAGTACTAGACATGGGAAAACAGACTGGCTCCAGATAGGAAAAGGAGTATGTCGAGGCTGTATACTGTCAGCCTGCTCATTTAACTTCTATGTAGAGTACATCATGAGAAACACTGGGCTGGAAGAAACACTGAGCTGGAAGAAACACAGGCTGGAATCAAGATTGCAGGGAGAAGTATCAATAATCTCAGATATGCAGATGACACCACTCTTAAGGCAGAAAGTGAAGAGGAACTAAAAAGCCTCTTGATGAATATGAAAGTGGAGAGTGAAAAAGTTGGCTTAAAGCTCAACATTCAGAAAACGAAGATTATGGCATCTGGTCCCATCACTTCATGGGAAATAGATGGGGAAACAGTTTAAACAGTATCAGACTTTATCTTTTTGGGCTCCAAAATCATTGCAGATGGTGACTGCAGCCATGAAATTAAAATATGCTTCTTCCTTGAAAGGAAAGATATGACCAACCTAGATAGCATATTGAATAGCAGAGACATTCCTTTGCCAACAAAGGTCCATCTAGTCAAGGCTATTGTTTCCCCAGTGGTCATGTATGGGTGTGAGAGTTGGACTGTGAAGAAAGCTGAGTGCCAAAGAATTGATGCTTTTAAACTGTGGTGTTGGAGAAGACTCTTGAGAGTCCCTTGGACTGCAAGGAGATCCAACCAGTCCATTCTAAAGATCAGCCCTGGGATTTCTTTGGAAGGAATGATGCTAAAGCTGAAACTCCAGTACTTCGGCCACCTCATGCAAAGAGTTGACTCATTGGAAAAGACTCTGATGCTGGGAGGGATTGGGGGAAGGAGGAAAAGGGGATGACAGAGGATGAGATGGCCAGATGGCATCACTGACTCGATGGACGTGAGTTTGAGTGAACTCCGGGAATTGGTGATAGGGAGTCGTGGCGTGCTGCAATTCATGGGGTCGCAAAGAATCAGACACGACTGAGTGACTGAGCTGAACTGAACTGATGGCTGATTCATTTTGAGTTTTGACAGAAAACAGCAAAATTCTGTAAAGCAATTATCCTTTAATAAAAAATAAATAAATTTAAAGAAGAGACAAGCTATCTTAAATCAAAGATAATATGTTTTAAAATATCCAATTTATTTATGATTAAAAATTAGACTTATTTATGTGTGTTTGATTCCTTGATGAAAAATTGTGTGTGCTACGTATGTTAATCAGCAAAACTATCCACCAAGCACTTATAATTGGCACCTTTTTAGATGCAACCTGTAATTTTTTTGAAGTGTGAATTTATCTATTAGTTATTCAGTAAGTTATATAGAAAGTAGCATAGCTGAAGGAAGTGGCTATGTTGATGGAGTAAGAATGCCGTGAGCTCACCAACTCCCACAGATGCTCAAAAATTATAATAATTATGTAATTAAAATTGTTATAAAAATTATAATACATGATAATTATAGAACAACTATCAACATAAATGATGTGAAGACTAGCAGAAAAGACATTTCACAACTGAAGATATATTGAAGGAAAAACAATGAGATGGGTATGAGGGCAAACTCTTGGAACAGTCCAGACCTGAATCTCTGGAGAACTGAGCCACATGGAGAAGGAAAATTACAATTGTGAAAGTTCTCTCCCAAATGTAAGAATCTGAGGCCCCACACTGGGCTTCCATGCCCGGGGATCCTGCACCAGAAAGAAGAGTCCCCAGAATATCTGGCTTTGAAAGGCAGCAGGGCTTGTGTTTAAGATAGCCAGCGTGCTGCAAGAAAGAGAGTACCTGTTCTTAATGGATATGTGCAAGATTTCACACATTCTGAGACCCAGCACAGAGGGAGTAATTGGAAAGGAGTCTGGGTCTGACTCACTTGGTCATCTTAGAGAGCCTCCTCAAGAGACAGGAGGCAACTAGGACTCCCCCTGGGGACATAATTTCTGGTGGGAGCCAATTTGGGTAGTTTTTTTCTACCACAAGGACACTGGTGCTGGAAAACACCATTTTGTGGCCCTCCTACTGTATTAGTTCCAGGAGCTTACCCACCCATCAGTGGATTGACACCAGTCCTGTGACCTCCTGGGACAAGTAGTCAGCCCTACAGGGACACAACATCACCCACAGCCAGTTGGCACCAGCTCTGAGACCATTAGCCACAAACCTTGGATCCTGGCTCATCCTACAAGCAAGCTCGTGCCAGAATAGAATCCCCTGAGCCACACAGCCAGTCATACAAAGACAAGGCCCTACCCATTAGAGGCTCTGTGCAACAGGACCAGGGACAGCCTTGCCTACCAGCAAGTCCATGGTAGTCAGCTCAGCCACAATAGAAGGGCCCAAACAGCTGACATAGGGGGCACCCTTAGAGCACATAGCTCTGGTGAACAGAGGGACATGTGTTGTTGGGCACCATGGAATGTCTCCAACATAAGACCACTTCTCCAAGATTGGAAAACTTAGCAAACCTACCTAATTCATACAAATAAACACAGAGGATTAGGCAAAATGTGGAGACAGAATAATGTTCCAAATGAAAGAACAACACAAAACCTCACAAAAATAACTAAGTTAAGGGGAGATAAGCAATTGACCTGATAAAGAGTTCAAGATAATGAACATAAAGATGCTTTCTGAATTCAGGACGAGAATGGATGCACACAGTGAGAAGTTTAACAAAGAGTTCAAAAACCTAAAGAGAAACAAACAGAACTGAAGAATATAATTGGAATAAAAAAATACACTAAAAAGGAATCAGTGGTAGACTAGATAATATACAGGAACTGAGCAGTTAACTGAAAAGCAGAGTGGTAGAAATCACCCAAGCTGAACCAAAAGAAAGAAAGAAAGAAAAAAAAAAAGAATTTGAAAAAATGAGGATACTTTTGAAAACCTCAGAGAGAGCATCAAGCTTACACACATTTGCATTATAAGCGTTTCAGAAGGAGAAGAGAGAGAAAAGCAGAGGGAATTCATTTGAAGAAATAGCTGAAAACTTCCCTATACTAGGAAAGGACATCCAAGTCTAGGAACCAACAAACAAGATGAAATCAAATAGGCCCGTTTCAAGACACATTATGATTAAAATGGCAAAAATTAAAGATAAAGAATATTTAAAAAACAGCGAGGGAAAGCACAAGTTTCATAAGGGTAACTCCCATAAGGCTGTCAGCTGACTTTTCACCAGAAACTCCGCAGGCCAGAAGGGAGTAGGATGGTACATTGAAAGTGATAAAAGGGAAAACCAACAACCAAGAATACTCTACCAGGCAAGGCTTTTATTCAGATTTGAGGGCAAGACCAAAATTTTATAGAGAAGCAAAAGCTAAGAGTTCAGCATCACCAAACCAGCTTTACAAGAAATGTTAAAGGAAATTTTCTAAGAGAAAAATAAAAGGCCAAAACTCAAAATGTGAAAATTATGAAAGGAAAAATAATCTCATTGGCAAAAGCAAATATATAGTAAAGGTAGTAAAGCATTCAGGTATAAAGCTGGTAGGGAGGTTAAAGATAATAGTAGTAAAATCATATATCTGTGATAAATGGTTAAGGGATACATAAGACAATCAGATGTAAAATATGATATCAAAAACAATAATCATGAGGAGAAGTGAATTAAGTATGGAGGGTTGTTAAAATGCATTTGAAATTAAAAGATCAGCAACTTTAAACATTTACATTTGGAGTATATTCAGATGCCAGTATTTAAATGCTAAAGCATTTTTACTGATAGTAAATACTAGTTCAGAGTGGATAGAGATAAATAAAACTGAGAAACAGGAGACTGTCTCTCACCTAGGGAGGAGTGAGTTTTAGACTGAGATTTGAAAGTTGGCTCAAACTGGGGAGACAGAGAACATTTAAGATGAAAAGACAATTTAAATAGATTCAGAAGTAATATGAGTTTATGAAACAGCATAAAATAGTATACAAAATAGAACTGAATAGACAAAAGTAGAAGAAAGATGTTGAGTGATCTTGAAAATTAATGCTGTATAGGGAGAAACAGCTTGAACAAAACCTTGAAAGTCAGGCAGGGATTGAAATATACATGGTTGAAAACAATGCTCTTAAAAGCTTTTGAGATGAGAAGTGATGTTTTTAAAGCAGGGCTTAAGGAAGCTGGATGTGCAGAGGCTAACACAGGATGGAGGCTAGAGCAAAGGCCTCTGTGGGGACCTCACTCTGATGCATGTGCCAACAGTAGAACTGAGTAGAAGTCGGGGAAGAAAACTCGGCAGTGTGATGTGGTGACAGAAACAAATTAGGCATCATACAGGAGACTGCGTCCCAAGTGATGCCAAGATCTTTTATCTGGCTGACTGGAAACATGAACTCTCCTCAGAGAAAAGGAACATAGGGAAGGGGTGAAGTCCGTATACTGTCTGAGTTGGTTCAGTGCAAATGTGCAGGTCCAGACATCCCTCCATCTTTCTAAAGTCACATGACTGGTGAGTGGGGTGGGCACTGGAACAACACACAGGCAGAGACAAGTACAAGAGAGATACACTAGCAAATCTTCATTTTAAAGGGGCCAATAAGACTGAGGGACAATAAACCCAGATGAGCAAAAGTTTCACCTCAAAGAAAGCCGCATCATTAAGAGCAGGCAGGTTTGGAGACCAGCCTTGGCAGTTTTCTCCTTGTGTTTGTTTATTTTCCTTGCTATAAGGCAATGTGAAAGATTTGAAGTATTTAATAAACCAAAGAGAGGAGAAAAGTACCCACTTATATCACTTCGTGGTCTAGTCACTAAGTCACATCCAACTCTTGTGACCCCATGGCCTGTAACCCACCAGGCTCCTCGGGCCATGGGATTTTCCAGGAAAGAATACTGGAGTGGATTGTCATGTCCTTCTCCAGTATATCACTTTACACCTTTACAAGGTGAGAAGTAAGAAGGAGGGAGGAAAACGCTTCTCTGAAAAAGGATGTTTGAAGATATGATAACAAATGAGTTCTGCAAATGGAGGAGCAAAACACACAAGAAAGAAAAAAAGATGACACTAAGAACTCTCTTAGTCAAGAAACTATTAATAACACCAACCACTGAGTAAGTTAGAAAATAAACAGGATAAGAAGAAATGTAAGACAGTTACTGCAAGTATAACATTATAGAATAAAATTGACAATATTAATATACTGTACACATACTATGTGTAAGTCTTTTGTCTCAAATTTTATGTGGAGTCAATTACCCAGACAAGAGATATAGGTGAGAAAAAATTAAGCTTAGGCAGAGTAAGCGATGAAGCAGAAATTACACATCTAAAAAGTTCTAGAAACAGAATACGAATCTTCATTATACTTGCCATACAATGTACCACTTTCTACAAAGTGGGGAAAGTAGTATTTAGCACACGCAGGTAGGTGTGATGGTCAGAAAGATTTTGTAAAGAAAAACATTTGGCATACCTTCTAGACTATCGGTTCAGTTCAGTTCAGTCGCTCAGTCGTGTCCGATTCTTTGTGACCCCATGAATAGCAGCACGCCAGGCCTCCCTGTCCATCACCAGCTCCCAGAGTTCACTCAGATTCACGTCCATAGAGTCAGTGATGCCATCCAGCCATCTCATCCTTGGTCATCCCCTTCTTCTCCTGCCCCCAATCCCTCCCAGCATCAAAGCCTTTTCCAATGAGTCAGCTCTTCGCATCAGGTGGCCAAAGTATCGGAGCTTCAGCTTCAGCATCAGTCCTTCCAATGAATATTCAGGACTGATTTCCTTTAGGATTGACTGGTTGCATCTCCTTGCAGTCCAAGGGACTCTCAAAAGTCCTCACCAGCACCACTGTTCAAAAGCACCAATTCTTCGGTGCTTAGCTTTCTTCATAACTCCAACTCTCACATCCATACACGACTAGTGGAAAAACCATAGCCTTGACTTGATGGACATTTGTTGGCAAAGTAATGTCTCTGCTTTTTAATATGATGTCTAGGTTTGTAATAATTTTTCTTCCAAGGAGCAAGCATCTTTTAATTTTATAGTTGCTGTCACCATCTGCTGTGGTTTTGGGGCCCCCCAAAATAAATCTCTCACTGTTTCCACAGTTATTTGCCATGAAGTGATGGGACTGGATGCCATGAGCTTAGTTTTCTGAATGTTTATTTTTAAGCCAACTTTTTCACTCTCCTCTTTCATTTTCATCAAGAGGCTCTTTAGTTCTTCTTCACTTTCTGCCATAAGGATGGTTTCATCTGCATATCTGAGGTTGTTGTTTCTCCCAGCAATGTTGATTCCAACCTATATTTGATCCAACCCAGCGTGTCTCATGATGTACTCTGCATATAAAAGTTAAATAAGCAGGGTGATAACATACAGCCTTGACGTACTCCCTTTCCTATTTGGAACCAGCCTGTTGTTCCATGTCCAGTTCTAACTGTTGCTTCCTGGCCTGAAAACAGATTTCTCAGGAGACAGATCAGGTGGTCTGGTATTCCCATCTCTTTCAGAATTTTCCATAGTTTGTTGTGATCCACCCAGTCAAAGGCTTTGGCATACTTAGTAAAGCAGAATTTCATGTTTTTCTGTAACTCTCTTGCTTTTTCAATGATCCACAGAATGTTGGGAATTTGATCTCTGGCTCCTCTGCCTCTTCTAATTCCAGCTTGAACATCTGGAATTTCACAGTTCACGTACTTTTGAAGCCTGGCTTGGAGAATTTTGAGCATTATTTTACTAGCATGTGACATGAGTGCAACTGTGTGGTAATTTGAGCATTCTTTGGCATTGCCTTTCTTTGGGATTGGAATGAAAACGGACCTTTTCCAGTCCTGTGGCCACTGCTGAGTTTTCCAAATTTGCTGATATACTGAGTGCAGCACTTTCAAAGCATCATCTTTCAGGATTTGAAATAGCTCAACTGGAATTCCATCACCTCCACTAGCTTTGTTCATAGTGATGTTTCCTAAGGCCCACTTGACTTTGCATTCCAGGATGTCTGGCTCTAGGTGAGTGATCATACCACCATGATTATCTGGGTCATGTAGATGTTTTTTGTATAGCTCTTCTGTGTATTCTTACCACCTCTTCTTAATATCTTCTGCTTCTGTTAGGTCCATACCATTTTTGTCCTTTTTGTGCTCATCTTTGCATGAAACGTTCCCTTGGTATCTCTCAGTTTTTTGAAAAGATCTCTAGTCTTTCCCATTCCATTGTTTTCCTCTGTTTCTTTGCACTGATTGCTGAGGAAGGCTTTCTTAAAATCCAAATGCTTATGTGAAACTGACATAAACCGGTTACATAGGAAGCCTTATATATCTCAGATTCACTGCCTTCCCTTCTGTTATTCCATTCTCAGATTGCTGAATCCAGAAGAAATGTGCATAGTTTTCCAGAGGAAGTATTGTGGCTTTTTAGTTTTGCTTGCCTGGAATCCATTTTACATTCTGAATCCACTCTTAGCTATCATTATCTCTCTTCTTGCATTATTTGTTTGCATAGTCCTTATAATTATCATTTAGTATACTATGCATTATTTCTTGCTTGCATTTGTTGCCTGTCTCCCCTGATAGAATATAAACTATGTAAGTGTCTTGATTGTTTTGCCTTGTTTTGTTTGTTTCTTTCTTTTTGATTATTGTCCTTTGATAGTCAGCATCTAGAAAAGAGGCATAATAGGTCCTAAAAAAAAAACTGATGAATGGATGAACAGATAAATGCATATATGAAGGGGCTTTCACTCCCTACTTAGTGTGGATAAACTGGCAGTTTATATTTGAATGTTACATCTCCTTCTTTTTAGTTTATTGTATATGTTTGTTTCATTTCACTCAAATAAATTCTGACCATTCTCACTTCATGAATGCATTCAGACATTCGTTTGGTAGGCACTTACTGAGCACCACTGGGCAACTAGCATTCTCTCTCAAGTGGCTCTTCTGCTGTCTCCATAAAAGGCTGAGTAAGGAACTACCCCAAATATTATTATAGAAACATATAGTCTCCTTTAGTTAAGATTCTGACGTCCAGAGTGGGAAGTCCAGTGAAGTAGCATTCTTAGAGAATGTAATTTTGACAAAGGTTGTCTCTCAGGCTGTTAACAAGAGGTCCAAGTCTACTAGCAAGAATCTGCTCAGTCAGTAGTGTAGACATCTAGCCAATTACAGCCACTGGTTATAAGTATGTCACTAGGTGGCTTTTTGGAACTTTCCTTAAAAGATATTTGGAGTATACCCATTACCCTCAGTATATTCTTGTCTTCTTTAGTCCTGCTCCCTGGAACATAATGCCACCTGGACCATGAGAACATGACAACACATAAAAATGATAAGAAAGTGAAGACTAATGAAGCTTTGAGCTTGAGGAGGATTTGAGTACATCTTCCATCCTACTTCTGAACCACCTGATACTAGACTTTCAAAAAAAAAGAAAACTATAACTTATTTATAACTTTATTACTTGGGGATTTTATAATATCCATGAATAGAATTATTTCTAACAAATACAAATTCAAATACAAACTCTGTCATTTATTAATTTTATGAACATGCACAGAGTCCTTAGTTTTCTTATCTTTAAACTAAATGAAGAATACTCAGTCTTTCAGTTTAAAGAATACTCAATCGGCTTCTCTGGTTGCTCAGTGGTAAAGAACCCGTCTGCTATGAAGGAGACCTGGATTTGACCCCTGGGTTGGGAAGATCCTCTGGAGGCGATGGCATGGCACGGGAGTAGGCATGGCAACCTACTCCAGTATTCTTGCCTAGAGAATCTCCATGGACAGAGGATCTTGGCGGGCTCCAGTCCATGGGGTTGCAAAGAGTCAGACACAACTGAGTGACTAAGGACAGCACAGTACATTATTAACTCTAGTCACTAAACTCTAACCATCTCTCAGAATACTCAATATACAAGATTATTATGAGCGTTAAATAAGATAATTGATAGAAATAAATTAGCCTTGTGTCTGATGCAAAGTAAGTGTTCAGTAAATGATAGCTGCTATTTTTATTGTAAACATAACAATCCCTATATCCAATTGCTTGAATGAAGACTCAGGGAATTTTTTGAAAATTCCTAATAAAGAAATATACAATATCTGTTTGCTTTTTAAATATATGAGCTGTTCTTAAACCTGAGAGGATTGTAGGATCCATTGTACTGGCGGAAAAAGTAAAAGTTTCTTTATCTCACAGCAGAAATGCAAAATGTCATAAATCAATGCAGCTTTTCCAGTTGATTCATATTAAAGTACAAATGTATGTTTTGAGATCCAATATCTTTAGGATAAAGAAATGAGAGACATATCCTGGATTGTTTATTATAATTACAACATTCCAAAATAAAATTAGGGTGATTTAGGAATATTGTTGGAGTATTAAAATATGGTTAGTATAAAAGATAAGATCAATCATGAAAGTCAGCATGTAGGCATGATATTAAACCTAGTACCTGATATTAGGTACCAGATACATTCCCATGTTTGCCTAGTAGGCAAACTAAATGGAAAATAAGACTAGTTAAAAGAGATTATTGTCTCTCAGAGAAGGTATGCTAGGTTGCTTCCCAGGTGGCGCTAGTGGTAAAGAACCTGACTGCTAGTGCAGGAAACATAAGAGACATGGGTTCAATCCCTGGGTCAGGAAGATCCCCTAGAGGAGGACATGGCAACCCACTCCAGTATTCTTGCCTGGAGAATCCCATGGACAGAGCATTCTGGAGGGCTACAGTCCATGGGGTTGCACAGATTCAGACACGACTGAAGTGACTTAGCAAGCACTCTGGAGAAAAAAATTTAGTGTATACAAAATTTATTTCACAATAGAAATTAAGAAAAAATATCTTATCTCCAAATAGTGATATTCTGAGCTGCAACCAATCTCAGAGGATTAAAGAACTAAGACTAAGCCTAGATTAATTAGATACTTACCTGTAGTTTCTCTGATCACATTGCCTATGTCTTAAGGTTGAGGAAGGCTTGATTTTTGTGATTTAATGAAAAATTTTTATCTTGAATTCAATTTTCTTGATAATCACAGAAAAAGAGAGTTTGTTTTTGAAGTTAGGGATGTGCATGTATGTGTGTGTGTGTGTTTTCAGAAATAGTATTGGCAAGGGGATTATCAACACATATGTTACCATTCAGAGTAGCCAAAATCCCTATATTTTTCCACTCTACTTTTCATACTACACATATGTTTACAGACACATGTGCTCACACATACCACATAAACATTCCATGGAGTACATGTATGTGTGTTCACTCAGTCGTGTCTGACTATTTGTGACCTTGTGAACTGTAGTCCACTCGGCTCCTCTGTCTATGGAATTCTCCAGGCAAGAATACTAGAGTGGGTTGTCATTTCCTCACCTCTGGGGAACAAACATGCATCTCCTGTGTCTTCTGTCAGGCAGGTGGATTCTTTTTCTATCAATGAGCCACTTGGGAAGCCTCTCTCTGAAGTATACTTACCATTAAATTTTTACTAGTTAAAAATAAAAATAGTTTTTGCAGGGATAAGTGAGATTAATTAGTGGTAAAAGTGATGAAAGAGCCGCCTAAATTGAGTCCTAACTCCTTACACTTGTGAGATTGGTTTTAGCTGACAATATCATTAAATATACTACATAAAATAAAAAAATTGGAAGTTAATTAAAAAAGCTCATATGGGTTCCTTGTGTATCTGGAAATATTTGAATATATTATGTATTAGTATTCATCCATGTCACATGAAAATGGCATACACAGGAGAACAACTCATTTCCAAATGTATTTTAACAAAAGTGATTAACAATCCTAAAGGAAACTGAGTTCAGTTATTTATATTTGAATCAGAATTACATATTATAGTTACTTGGGCTTTTGTTTTTCCTCTGGGACTTATTAAAATGCTCAGAATAAAATGTATATGTCAATTCCTGTACTCTTATTTACATTCAAAACTGGAAAAACAGTTGGTTAGGGATATACTTCCTCTCATCACATTCAAAAGGAAGAGACAGCCCTCAAACCAGCAAAAATAAGTAAATCTGCTGCAAATCCTGCATATTTTTTCTCCCTCACCAGCAATTTTGGAAAACCTTTCCACTGTCTTCTTCATTTGATTTTGGTACAGCAAGCCACACAAGTTGTTGCTTGGGGAGAAGTCACAGCAATAAATCCAGAAAATTCTATTTACCTAATAAGGGAAACATAGGAACATACACACACATAGGAAAGGTGTCTTTTCCCCTAGAGATAGTCATGTTCATCAGTGTTGGGTAAACCTTCAAATTTACATTTTCAATATATATTCCCTCTTAATTTATCGAAAACTGATTTGTTTCCTGAAGGACACAAAAAGCCATCTTTCCAGATTATATAGCTGAAAGAGTCAACATTTGCTGGGCTATTTAAATTCTGGAGTTTCTCAAGAGATGCTAGAGACACTGTAACTTTCAGATGATCTTAAGTCTTATGTTTTGTAAGAGTTATGCTGGTTCATCTTTATCTTTACATTGAATCACTTCCTGAAGGTACATGGGCAGCTGTAGTGCTGGGAGAAGTGGCATTTTGCCCAGGTATCCAAGGCAGAGACATCCACAATGGCTGTGTAGATATCTACATAGACAGCCAGAATTGCATCAGCATGTAATCCTGTAGTTTTGGCACAATTTTTAAATTTGAAGCAATATATGTTTTTCTAATATCACTTAGAGTTCTTCTACCAGAATTCCTTGTTGTTATTGTTCAGTCATCCAGTTGTATCTGACTCTTAGTGACTACAGCACACCAGGCCTCCCTGTCCCTCACCATCTCCTGGAGTTTGCCCAGGTTCATGTCTTTGCATTGTTTATGCCATCCAGCCGTCTCATCCTCTGACTCCCTCTTCTCCTTCTGCCCTCAATCTTTCCCAGCATCAGAGACTTTTCCAATGAATCGTCCGTTTGCATGATGATCAAAATACTGGAGCTTCAGCTTCAGCATCAGTCCTTCCAGTGAATATTCAGGGTTTATCTCCCTTAAGATTGACTAGTTTGATCTCCTTGCTGTCTAGGGGACTTTCAGGAGTATTCTCCACCACCAGAGTTTGAAAGCATCAACTCTTTGGTGTTCTTCCTTCTTTACGGTCCAGCTCTCAAAACCATACGTGACCACTGGGAAGACTATAGCCTTGACTATACAGACCTTTGTTGACAGAGTAATATCTCTGCTTTTCAACACACTGTGTAGGTTTGTCATCACTTTCCTGCCAAGAAGCAATTATCTTCTGATTTCATGGCTGCAGTCACTGTCCACAGTGATTTCAGAGCCCAAGAAGAGGAAATCTGATGTTATTTCCACCATTTCCCCTTTAATTTGCCATGCAGTATTGGGTTGGATGCCATGATCCTAGTTTTTTCACATTTAATCTTAACCTGGCTCATTCACTCTCCTCCTTCACTCTCATCAAGAGGCTCTTTAGTTCCTCTTTGCTTTCTGCCATTAGAGTGGTATTATCTGCATATCTGAGGTTGTTGATGTTTCTCTGGCTTATCTTGATTCCAGCTTGTAATGCATCCAGCCCAGCATTTCTCATTAAGTGCTGCTCAGTGTATAGGTTAAACAAACAGAGCAACCAAAATCCCTTGACAGGCCAGCAGAAGTGTTGAATACATGATGGCACATTCAACTCTGTGAGTGTATGCTCCCCCATCCATTCCTACTAATTGATTAGCATAATGAAGGACTTTTGCTATCTGGGGGAAAAAAAAGATTAAGGTACCTAGAACAGTGTCCCTTGAAAGATAGCTTGATCAGTCCTTCTCCATGTTTGGGCAATTACATGAGAATGTTCTTAGCCTAGAGTTCAATAAGCTTATTAAGTCCACTGAACACCTCAGGTGTACTCAAAGCACAAATAGAAGAAAAGAGGTGTAGCAATGTAATGAATAAAGACCTAATTTCAAGCAAAGTACATGTAGTTATTATCTGTAGAATCTTAGACAAAATGTAGTTTCTCAAAATACAATTTCCTCATCTCTAAAATGGGGAAAATTAATACTTGCCTTATTGGTGTTACTCAGCTGAGGACAAATATTGCTTAAAACTGGGTAACAGCTAGCTCAGTTCAGTTCAGTCGCTCAGTCATATCTGACTTTCTGCGACCCCATGAACCTCAGCATGCCAAGCCTCCCTGTCCATCACCAACTCCCGGAGTCCACCCAAACCCATGTCCATTGAGTCGGTGATGCTATCCAACCATCTCATCCTCTGCCATCCCCTTCTCCTCCTGACCTCAACCTTTCCCATCATCAAGGTCTTTTCAAATGAGTCAGATCTTCACATTAGGTGGCCAAAGTATTGGAGTTTCAGCTTCAACATCAGTCCTTCCAATGAACACCCAAGACTGATCTCCTTTAGGATCGACTGGCTGGATCTCCTTGCAGTCCAAGGTACTCTCAAGAGTCTTCTCCAACACCACAGTTCAAAAGCATCAATTCTTCGGTGCTCAGCTTTCTTTATAGTCCAACTCTCACATCCATACAGATAGCTCAACACTGTAAATACCCTGGAGTAGGAAATGACAACCTATTCCAATATTATCGCCTGGGAAATCCCACTGAGAAAGAGATGCCCTGGCAAGTTACAGTCCATGGGGTTGCAAAGAGTCAGACATGACCCACACACAGACAATGTATGGCTCAAGACTGTAGCCACTACAGAGATAGTATAACGTTGTTTTAGACATAGTGAACACACAGTAAATGCTTGCCAATCTAAAATCAGAGACGCATTTAAGCCTAAATTTAAGGCCCTATGTTATGTGCTGTCCTGACATCTGATACATATATGAGGGTTTCAAATGGCCTAATGACAATGGCCCTATCCCCTCTACTTTGTGGATGAGGTCCTCTAGCTCAACAATCCTCCTTATCATGGGGACAAGGTACAGTTGCTGCTTATCTCTGAGTAGCAGGTTTCAGTTCCTTGCTAGTCCTTTGAATTATTAAAAACAACAGCAACAACAAACCTCCCACTCCCCACATGAATAAGGAGTCACCTCATCCTCTCAGTTCTAAAGAGGCTGCCTCCGACAGCACTTAGTTGTTCACTCTTCCCTAGTGAAACCCCATGCGGCCATGCATGGCATGTGGGTCCTCTTCTCCATACTGTGAATATATGTGATCAATAAATTGCTGTCTATTTCACCTGTCGAATGTCTGATGTTTTGTGTGTGTGACCATGTGACCATCCCCATAGTCACAGTTATTTGGGAATTTCTCCCTTACCAAATGGGTGATCAGGAAATGATTTAAACAATAGGTAAATATTAATAAAAGAAGGTGAACGAATGAGGGGCAAAGGGGAAGAAAAGTAGGAGAATGCATATAATGGGAAACTATGATCATAAAGAGACTCACAGGGAGAGGGTATTTTATAGCCAGCCAAAATAGCCTTAAAAACTGCTTCTTCCTAAACTCTGTGGCTCAGGGGTAAAGAATCTGCCTGCCAATTCAGGAGAAAGGGGTTCAGTCTTTGGGTAGGGAAGATCTTTTTGAGAAGGAAATGGCAAACCACTCCAGTATTCTTGCCTGGGAAATTCTATGGACAGAGGACAGGCTACCCCTGATCCATGGGGTTGCATTGAGTCATACAGGACTAAGCAACTAAACAACAATATTCTTAATATATTCAAAGAAAAGGGAAAGGGACTTAATAATATTTTTCAACACAAATCATTACATGGATTGATGGGGACATTTTTTTCAAATACAAACTGGCAATTTTTTTGTTTGTTTTTATAGATGAAGAGAAAGAAATAGAAGTCTTATATGCATTTATTTTAAGATCTATTTTGTAAGATCAGCAAATGTAACTGCTGTCCTTTAGTGTATCAGCGTGGGTTGGTGAATGTGGGCAGAGAGCCTGGTTCTTGCAAAGAAATCTCACTTTGGAGGCTGACATTTAGTGATTTTGTATTAGTTATGTCTTCTTTGCGTTGCTCAGAGGACAGGAGGGCTTCATAAATACAATCTTAATTAAATATAAGGACTAGGTGGTGGATTTGAGATGAAGAGGTGGGGAAGGCCCACATTGCCATGTTCTTTAATGAATCCGTATGGTTAAATAAATGGGAAAGTCATGATGAATCCCCTGCAAAAGTTCACTCTGTGTTTTAGGAAGATGCTGCATGTAATTAAAATACTTATGAAACAGTCCTCTGCTTCTCTACAGGGAATAATCAGGAGAGGAACAGCAGAATTTGCTTTTTCCTTAGAAGCTGGGTATCAGATAACATAATTTTTTTGACTTATAAAATTTTACTTTATTACATTCATAAAAATCTGTCCTCTTAAGTCAAAAAGTCTGACACCATATCCAGCTACAATGAGGGACAAGTAGTAGTCTTCTTCATGTAACTGAAAAAAAAAAAAAAAAAATGAAACTCATGAGTAGCCTACCAAACTCCCTTAACTCAAGATTGCCATATCTCCTAAGGTACTTATTTTGTCTTTTAGATCATATGCATATTTTTATATTTATTCATCGATATCATCAAGAACATCTGCTGCTGCTGCTGCTAAGTCACTTGTTCAGTAGTGTCTGATTCTGTACGACCCCAAAGATGGCAGTCCACCAGGCTCCCCGTCCTTGGAATTCTCCAGGCAAGAATAATGGAGTGGGTTGCCATTTCCTTCTCCATTGCATGAAAGTGAAAACTGAAAGTGAAGTCGCTCAGTCGTGTCCAACTCCTAGTGATCTCATGGACTGCAGCCTACCAGGCTCCTCCATCCATGGGATTTTCCAGGCAAGAGTACTGGAGTGGGTTGCCATTGCCTTCTCCATCAAGAACATCTGACATGCTGTATTACTTCTTTTTCCCCCTCCCATTAATTCATTCTTTAAAAGATTCTCATAAGAAACAAAAAAAGATTGAAGTGTCTTACTTACAAAGGATCATTCTCCCTTTCATACTAATCCCTTTCTCATTCTCCAATATCTCCCAGGATATGAGATTTTCACCCTCCTTTAATGGGGTCAGAGGTACTATTTCTGTAAACAGTGAATTTCATTAAAATTGATCTGGTCTGTAGAGTGATAGTGCTGGATGCAGGTCTGATCTTTAAACTGCTTATATACTGAGTTACATTTTAAAGAAAGCATAACGCAATCTCATCTCACTGCTCTTTGGTTATTGATACATTACAATTTTTTTTTAGCTGACGTAGGCTTTATTGAATCAGCTAAACAAAAAAGTAAGGCCTTATGAGGTACCAGGATTAGCCAAGTGAATTTTTATTATAAACATCAATCCTCTGTGTGCATACATGTATGCATAAATGCACACTTCTTGGGGTGGTGCTGAGAATGGTTTTGAAATGAAAGAAAGAACAGAGAAAGTAGGATGGAAAGGCATCAAAAGTAACACCAGTTACAATGCTGTTTTGCAGAGGAAGAACTCTAGTTTTGAATCTTTGCTAAGATTCATAGTTTATTTCTATACATTTCCCAGTGATTATATCAACTCCCTCAGCATTCTCTATCTCTCTTTCTCTGACTTCTCCACTGTTATTACCATGTCCTTACCAGAAACACTGGCTAACATAAAATCTGGTGCTTATTTTTCATGAACATGGTTGAAGTCATTAAAAAAAAAAAAAAAAAAAAGGCAACAAGAGCAAGACAAATAGCCCATCTCCACTACTGCTTTGTTTAAACTCAGTTCATATTGTATTGGAAATATTTCTTTGACTGTTTTTTGTTTGTTTGTTTGTTTGTTTGTTTTGCTGTTTTTAAACCCAGATGGCACTACTGGTAAAGAACTTGCCTGCCAGTACAGAATACATAGGAGACATGGGTTTGATCCCTGGGTCAGGAAGATCCTGTGGTGGAGGGCATGGCAACCTGCTCCAATATTCTTGCTAGAAGAATCCCATGGGCAGAGGAGCCTGGTAGGCTATAGCCCACAGCATCACAGAGTCAGACATGGCTGAAGCAACTTAGCACAAACCATCATGTATGCGAAAGGTCCAGAGAAACCAGAAATTAACAAGACCCTGACAGAAGTGGTGCTAAGATAAGATTATGAAACAGATGGAAGAGAATGTAAAAGAAATCAAAGTTTTATAGGGAAACGGAGAAATGGAGATAACCTTTGTTTGATCTTTTAATTCTGTTATTGAACAAAAAAGAAAACAAAATGTCTTGGAGGAGGGCATTTTAAGTGCACCAAAGTTTCTTGAATTTGAATGTAACTATAATGGAATATGAATTTTGTATTCTTTGAGAGTTTAATGCTGGGAGAGGTGAGAAATGTCATTCGAAGCCAAATTTGATGCCTGATAAAGATCATTGTGCTTAATCAGTGCTATACTTGTCTTTGTTTCCATTTCTGGAAAGATAACTGATGCTCCCAGGGAAGAAACCACACTTCCAAGCATCCATACAACCAAAATATTAACACTAGATCTTGGGATTCCATTGTCTATGCCTCTCTTGCTACTTCACCAACGCTCCACTGGAAGACACTGTTCTCATCTCTAACCAGCCCCTATCAACCCATTCAACATTAATTGGCTTACTTCCAAAAGCAGATTTTGCTGAGCATTTTCAAAGGGATTAGGCACATTACTTCTATTGCAATATGACTGCAGGCAGAACAAGAGGCTAATTTAGTTTCCTCTTAAATTGGATTCTTTCTTATATTAAAGTTGATTATTGAAGGATCTGATTGGGCTCCTGTAAAAGTCCAAGTTAAGATCAGCTGACTATCTGGTTGATGGCCTCATTCTTGCCCATATTTGTGTTTAGGCATCTTCAATTTCAAGATGCCCTTAGGCAGTTCTTCCTTGAAGAAATTTCCATTCCTGTTAATACTTCTATCAGCTGAAAGTACTTTTTAAAATTCTATATTGAGTGGGTATATTGCACTCTACTGAGAAAAATGGAGCATATAAAAATAAGGATGATTGGGGCTTTGCTTTCAGAGTTACAATCTAATGGAAGAGTTGTCTTGCACATAAGCACTCATTTCCTGAGGGTTCTCTTTCATATCATTCACGTCGTTATGACTTCGCCCCAGAGCAAAATCTAACCAATCTTATAAATAACTTATTGTAATGAATCAATCTTCTTTGAAAATTAACAATGCTTTTAAAAAATACTTCTATTTTTTGGCCACTACATGCAGCATGTGGGATCCTAGTTCCCCAACCAGGGACTGAACCCATAACCCCTGCAGTGGAAGCAAAGAGTCCCAACTATTGGACCACCAGAGAAGTCCCAACAATTGCTTTTAAATAACTCTCTGGAGAAATTAATAACCCAGATGAATAACTCCGAAAGAAGGAATGTCAGGAATTCTAGCACATTGTTTTAGAGGTTTTAGAGAGGTAACAATAGCATCACTTAAGTGACATCTGCCTATTTCTATCTAGCTATATGGCTAACTCTATGTGATATGTCATTCGCACTCGCAATCAACTAAATTTTGATCCAGAAATCTGACCCACTGCATATGTAAAACAGTGGCATTACTTTTAATTTTCACCTTCTACATACAGCTTACTGTGTTTGGTGTCTTTACAAGATGGTATTTTAGGAGAAAAGCAGTCCTTATGTGGCCTGAATAATGTCAGACTTTTCACATTATTAGTATGCAGCTTTGGGTTATGGAACAAGGTTGCCAGCAGACTTGAAGATGTGTTTAGAATACACACAGTGCTAAGAGCCTTTTCAATGATTCACAGAAGTTATAGTTTTTACTTTTATTAAGCTAGAGCAATTTAAGAGGAAAGATACTTTGCTTTTTCTTTAGGAAAGAGGGGGTAAGGGGAGGCCTAGTATCTTAACCCAAAACCAAAATATTGAGTATATGCAAATTTGCCCTTTTACAGTAATATAAACCAAATTGTTCACTTCCACATAGAGGAAAAAGGGACTCCCTAGGTCATGTTTCCTGAATGCTTCACTGTACAATGACAATTCAATGACCTTTCTGAAGTATAGATATATGAAGATCAACCTGATTTGTTTAGTCACTGGTAATGTTATCATGATCACCCATAAATATCAATTATATGAAAAGGAAAAGAAAAAAAAATAAAGACAAATTCAGCTATTTAAAATAAACTACTATCTTTGTGGTGCAGCAGAAACTGGCATAACACTTTGAATCAACTATAATATAATTTTGAATCAACTATACTCCAATAAATACGTTAAAAAATAGAAAAGTAAAATAAAATAAACTACTATCATCTCCATTTTAATAAACTTTACATGACTATCTTAATAAACTATTTTCCCTTGAATCCTCCCTTAGACATTTATGATTAAAGTCTGATAATTTGAAGACAAAATAAGAAGATAAAGAAGACAAATGTTTGCAAACAGCTTTTGCATATGTGTAAGTAAGTCCACTTTTGAAAGTTAGCAATTTGGGAAACAATTTGAAAACACTGGGGCAAGGAATATACTATACAGAAAATTATCATATAACATTCCTAATGCTTCAGGAAAATTATAAATACCTACTATAGACTAAATTAAGACTAAATCTCAAGCATTACAGTTGAGCTGCAATTATTACTAATTATTAAGGGTAAATATTTTTTAAACTACCTTAATAAAATATTCAGAAACATGAGTATCTGTGCCACAAGCATAGCCTTTAAATATCAAAATTTAGCACTCTGTCTAGTGAGGTTTCAGGAATGTTTACCTCCTAGGAGGGTGTTTAGGAATCCTTTTGGTTCAGAAATCACTTAAAAGTCTACAACAAAAAGAGAGCATCTCCTGAAACTGTATGAAGTTAAAATTTTTCCTTGATAATAAGAACAATAACACCCAAATTGGAACATTTATGTACAAATATAACTATATATGCATTCTCTTCAACTAAAGATAGCCATGGTTAATAGTTTAATTTTATACTTTAAGGTCTTTGAATGCAGTTAAAATCATACAATATGTTAATATATATTTTTCATTTAAATATAATTGGGATTTCCTTATAAATTAAGGTTTCAGTTCAAAGAGAGTAGAAAATATGTTTTCTTTAAAGGACTCAAGAATAATACTCACCCTCCATTTTGATTTAGAACTCAAGTAGCATCTTTGATCCTGGTCAACAGAAGCTGAGAGGAAGTCATTACTATTCAACAATTCAATATGTGAATTTGTTTTTAATATGTAGAACAGAAAGATTTGAAGAACTATATAAAAGAAACTGGGGATAAATCCAAAAACTTGTCATAGTAACATGCATCACTGTAGTAATAGGACTATTTTGGTTTACAGTTCAGCTCTCAGAAACTGGTTTAGAAACTACCCAACTCAATAAAATAAGAGCAATCTCACCTTGTACTACTTATAAATGAAAAGTGCATTTCAGTGTGTACACCTGCCATTTACTATGACAGGAATTTTCACAAATATGAATTAATTTAAATATTCAAACAACCCATATAAATTAAAATATCACTCCTAATATTAACACTCAGCCTCACAATAGCTAATAATGATAATATTAATAGCAACCATTTTAGTACCTGCCACTCAAATACTCATTTCAGGCATTTCCTATGCGTTTGAAATGCATTATCTCATCTAAAACTTAGTCTGAAACATTATCATGAAGGTAGATATTTACTCCTATTTTATATAACACAGAGGCTCAGAAAAATTAAGTAGTTTGTCTGATGTCATTAAGCCATTAGATGGGAGAAACTGTCAGCATCAAACTCAGAGCAGTCTGATATTATCATCTGTACTTTCTCTTTCTACATACCCGGGTACATTACAGTTCTAAAACATCAACAGAGAAGGCAGATTCTGCATGGAATGATACTTCTACTTGAAAATAAATATCAATATGACTACCTGAAATCCTTCTCCCCTGGTATGATCCTTTTTTTTTCCCCCATGAAAAATCTTAACAACCAATACTTTACGTTGTGAAGAAGCAGAATATCGTTTTTAGCAGCAAGCTCTAAGTCGGTCCCCATTAAATGGAACTGGCAAAAGGACGTTAAAAGTGCATGTGAGGTTCAACAATAATGTGTTCAACCGCTACACAACTGTTGGTAGGGACAAAATCCAGAACACTAACCAGAGAGCAAATCCTGTTGAGGATATAGAGCAACAGGAATTTTCACTTATTGCTAGGGGAAATTCAACATGGTACAGACACTTTGGAAGATGGTTTCTGGTTTCTTACATGACTAAACATACCCTCTCATCATACCATTCAGCAATCCCACTTCAATCTATTTACCCAAACGATCTGAAAACTTATGTCTACACAAGAACCTGCACATGGAAGTTTATAGCAATTTAATCTTACTACTTGGAAGAAAAGTTATGACCAACCTAGATAGCATATTCAAGTTCAGTTCAGTTCAGTCGCTCAGTCGTGTCTGACTCTTTGCGACCCCATGAATCGTAGCACGCCAGGCCTCCCTGTCCATCACCAACTTCTGGAGTTCACTCAGATTGACTTCCATTGAGTCCGTGATGCCATCCAGCCATCTCATCCTGGGTCGTCCCCTTCTCCTCCTGCCCCCAATCCCTCCCAGCATCAGAGTCTTTTCCAGTGAGTCAACTCTTCTCATGACGTGGCCAAAGTACTGGAGCTTCAGCTTTAGCATCATTCCTTCCAAAGAAATCCCAGGGCTGATCTCCTTCAGAACGGACTGGTTGGATCTCTTTGCAGTCCCAGGGACTCTCAAGAGTCTTCTCCAACACCACAGTTCAAAAGCATCAATTCTTCGGCGCTCAGCCTTCTTCACAGTCCAACTCTCACATCCATACATGACCACAGGAAAAACCATAGCCTTGACTAGACGGACCTTAGTCGGCAAAGTAAAGACTCTGCTTTTGAATATACTATCTAGGTTGGTCATAACTTTTCTTCCAAGGAATAAGCGTCTTTTAATTTCATGGCTGCAGTCACCATCTGCAGTGATTTTTGGAGCCCCAAAAAAATAAAGTCTGACACTGTTTCCACTGTTTCCCCATCTATTTCCCATGAAGTGATGGGACCAGATGCAATGATCTTCGTTTTCTGAATGTTGAGCTTTAAGCCAACTTTTCCACTCTCCTCTTTCACTTTCGTCAAGAGGCTTTTTAGCTCCTCTTCACTTTCTGCCATAAGGGTGGTGTCATCTCCATATCTGAGGTTATTGATATTTCTCCCAGCAATCTTGATTCCAGCTTCTGATTCTTCCAGTCCAGTGTTTCTCATGATGTACTCTGCATAGAAGTTAAATAAGCCGGGTGACAATATACAGCCTTGACATACTCCTTTTCCTATTTGGAACCAGTCTGTTGTTTCATGTCCAGTTCTAACTGTTGCTTCCTGACCTGCATACAGATTTCTCAAGAGGCAGGTCAGGTGGTCTGGTATGCCCATCTCTTTCAGAATTTTCCACAGTTTATTGTGATCCACACAGTCAAAGGCATTGGCATAGTCAATAAAGCAGAAATAGATGTTTTTCTGGAACTCTCTTGCTTTTCCATGATCCAGGGGATGTTGGCAATTTGATCTTTGGTTCCTCTGCCTTTTCTAAAACCAGCTTGAACATCAAGGAGTTCACGGTTCATGTATTGCTGAAGCCTGGCTTGGAGAATTTTGAGCATTACTTTACTAGCATGTGAGATGAGTGCAATTGTGCAGTAGTTTGAGCATTCTTTGGCATTGCCTTTCTTTGTGATTGGAATGAAAACTGCCCTTTTCCAGTCCTGTTGCCACTGCTGAGTTTTCCAAATTTGCTGGCATACTGAATGCAGCACTTTCACAGAATCATCTTTCAGGATTTGAAACAGCTCAACTGGAATTCCATCACCTACACTAGCTTTGTTCGTAGTGATGCTTTCTAAGGCCCACTTGACTTCACTTTCCAAGATGTCTTGCTCTGGATGAGTGATCCCATCATCATGATTATCTGGGTCGTGAAGAACTTTTTTGTACAGTTCTTCCATGTATTCTTGCCACCTCTTCTTAATATCTTCTGCTTCTGTTGGGTCCATACCATTTCTGTCCTTTATCAAGCCCATCTTTGCATGAAATGTTCCCTTGGTATCTCTAATTTTCTTGAAGAGATCTCTAGTCTCTCCTGTTCTGTTCTTGTCCTCTATTTCTTTGTACTGATCGCTGAAGAAGGCTCTCATCACTTTTTGCTATTTTTTTAGAACTCTGCATTCAGATACTTATATCTTTCCTTTTCTCCTTTGCTTTTTGCTTCTCTTCTTTTCACAGCTATTTGTAAAGACTCCCCAAACAGCTATTTTGCTTTTTTGCATTTTTTTCCCATGGGAATGGTCTTGATCCCTGTCTCCTGTACAATGTCACAAACCTCACTCCATAGTTCATCAGGCACTCTATCTGTCAGATCTAGGCCCTTAAATCTATTTCTCACTTCCACTGTATAATCATAAGGGTTTTGATTTAGGTCATACCTGAATGGTCTAGTGGTTTCCCCTACTTTCTTCAATTTCAATCTGAATTTAGTAATAAGGAGTTCATGATCTGAGCCACAGTCAGCTCCCAGTCTTGTTTTTGTTGACTGTATAGAGCTTCTCCATCTTTGCCTGCAGAGAATATAATCAATCTGATTTTGGTGTTGACCATCTGGTGATGTCCATGTGTAGAGTCTTCTCTTGTGTTTTTGGAAGACTGTGTTTGCTATGACCAGTGCATTTTCTTGGCAAAACTCTATTAGTCTTTGCCCTGGTTCATTCCACATTCCAAGGCCAAATTTGCCTGTTGCTCCAGGTGTTTCTTGACTTCCTACTTTTGCATTCCAGTTCCCTATAACGAAAAGGACATCCGTTTTGGGTGTTAGTTCTAAAAGGTCTTTTAGGTCTTCATAAAACCGTTCAACTTCAGCTTCTTCAGCGTTACTGGTTGGGGCATAGACTTGGATTACTGTGATATTGAATGGTTTGCCTTGGAGACAAATAGAGATCATTCTGTCATTTTTAGATTGCATCCAAGTACTGCATTTCAGACTCTTTTGTTGACCATGATGGCTAGTCCATTTCTTCTGAGGGATTACTGCCCGCAGTAGTAGATATAATGATCATCTGAGTTAAATTCACCCATTCCAGTCTATTTTAGTTCACTGATTCCTAGAATGTCGACGTTCACCCTTGCCATCTCTTGTTTGACCACTTCCAATTTGCTTTGATTCATGGACCTGACATTCCAGGTTCCTCTGCAATATTGCTCTTTACAGCATCAGATCTTGCTTCTATCACCAGTCACATCCACAATTGCTATTGTTTTTGCTTTGGCTCCATCCCTTCATTCTTTCTGAAGTTATTTCTCCACTGATCTCCAGTAGCATATTGGGCACCTAATGACCTGGGGAGTTCCTCTTTCGGTATCCTATCATTTTGCCTTTTCATACTGTTCATGGCATTCTCAAGGCAAGAATACTGAAGTAGCTTGCCATTCCCTTCTCCAGTGGATCACATTCTGTCAGACCTCTCCACCATGACCCACCCATCTTGGGTTGCCCTGCAGTCCTGGCTTGGTTTCATTGAGTTAGACAAGGCTGTGGTCCTAGTGTGATTAGATTGACTAGTTTTCTGTGAGCATGGTTTCAGTGTGTCTGCCCTCTGATGCCCTCTTGCAACACCTACCATCTCACTTGAGTTTCTCATACCTTGGGCGTGGGGTATCTCTTCATGGCTGCTCCAGCAAAGCACAGCAGCTGCTCCTTACCTTGGAGGAGGGGTATCTTACCACCGCCGTTCCTGACCTTCAACGTGGGATAGCTCCTCTAGGCCCTCCTGCACCTGGACAGCCACCGCTCCTCCGGATGCTCCTCCCAGCCGCTGGCCCTGGCCTTGGTTATGGGTGGCTCCTCCCAGCTGCTGCCCCTGGCCTTTGGGCTCGGAGTGGCTCCTCAGAGTCACCGCCCCTGGCCTTGGGTGCGAGGTGTCTCCTCCCGGCCACCCCTGACCTCAGACACAAGATAGCTCCTCCCGGCCACCACCCCTGACCTCAGACTGGGGTAGGTCCTCCTGGCCGCCACTGACCTCGGACGTGGGGTAGCTCCTCTTGGCTGCCACCCCTGACCTCAGACACAGGCTAGCTCCTCTCAGGTGTTCCTGCGCATATTCAAAAGCAGAGACATTACTTTGCCGACTAAGGTCCGTCTAGTCAAGGCTATGGTTTTTCCAGTAGTCATGTATGGATGGGATAGTTGGACTGTGAAGAAGGCTGAGCACCAAAGAATTGATGCTTTTGAATTGTGGTGTTGGAGAAGACTCTTGAGAGTCCTTTGGACTGCAAGGACATCCAACCAGTCCATTCTGAAGGAGATCAGCCCTGGGATTTCTTTGGAAGGAATGATGCTAAAGCTGAAACTCTAGTACTTTGGCCACCTCATGGGAAGAGTTGACTCATTGGAAAACACTTTGATGTTGGGAGAGATTGGGGGCAGGAGGAGAAGGGGACGACCCAGAATGAGATGGCTGGATGGAATCACTGACTCGATGGAAGTCAATCTGAGTGATCTCCGGGAGTTGGTGATGGACAGGGAGGCCTGGCGTGCTGCAATTCATGGGGTCGCAAATAGTCAGACACGACTGAGTGACTGGACTGAACTGAACTGAACTGAATCTTGTAATTGTCTAAATATGGCAACAATCGACAAGCCCTTCTGTAGGTGAATGAGTAAATGAACTGTGGTATATCCAGACTATTAAATAGTACTCAATACTATTTTAAAAAGAAATGTGTTGCCATGAAAAGACATGGAGGAAAATACAAATACATGAGGTCAACCTGAAAGACTACATATTGTATGATTCCAACCACATGATTCTGGAAAAGGCAAAACTACAGGGACAGTAAAAAGATCAGTGCTTGCTAAGGATTAGGGTGGTAGAAGGATGAAAAAATGCAGGTGAATACCAACAAGAAGGGGAACATCAGTAATTCACTTGTCCACTTTGCCTTGGCTTAGTCATGTTTATGTGTGTGTGTCTAGATCAAGCAAAACGTAGGCAATCAGCATTATTTAGCTAGACAAAATTCATCCAGCACACAAAATAACTGTTTTGACTTGAGCATTTTCCAAGATGCAATTTGTATGAATCTCATTTATTGGCTAATCATTCAATCATATCTTTCCTACTTTGCCTGGATGAGCACAGTCTGAAGCACAGGGACTGGTGTGCTACTCTGAAAATGAGCCAGCAATAAAAAAACAACTGTGTGAGATCCTTTCATGGGTTGTTCACCCTTCAAAGCCACCAGCTGAGGTTGATTTTCTTTCTTCATTTCTAAGTTAACATCTTTCTTTTCTTGCAGTCATATTTTTGTCAATCTTGCCTTACAATTCCCTGTGTCTGTCAACATTTGACTGCATGAAGTAAATTTATTGTTTTCTCTGCTCGTCATTTTCCTCTCTACTTCCTTGATACTTTCAGACAAAAAATGCTGTTTTTTTTTTTCCCTTAAAATGATAGCAATGGGTTTCTCTTCTGTTGATTCTAAGATAGGTGCTATCCACTTTACACTCACACTTACAGAGCTAGATAAACAAGTGATTTTAAAAGTTGGTCTCACATAAATATTTTTCTACACTTTTTTCTCTTATTCTGAGTAGTGTTGATAGTATATATGTGGAACATGAAAAAAATATAACTATCTATCACCTATCTCAATCATCTATCTGTGATGATTAATTTTATGCATCAGCTTCACTGAGCACAGAGATACCCAGATAGCTGGTAAACATACCCGTTATTTCTGAGTGTGTCTCTCAGATTGTTTCTGGAAGAAATTAGCACCAGTGGGCCCCTTGTACCAGTAGCCCTCTGGTTCTCAGGCCTTCAGATTTGAACTGAATTACATAATTGGTTTCCTCATTCTCCAGCTGTCAGAACACCTACTGTGTGACCACTAGTCTTCCATAATTTGGTGAGCCAATTTCTACAATAAATTTCCATATAGATTTGTTTACATAAATATACATTTGCATAAATATGTATATATACATATATATTTACATTCACTCTATTGGTCTTGTTTCTCAGGAAAACCCTGACAAATACACTTTTCTATCCATTAGGTTCAGTCCAGTTCAGTCACACAGTCGTGTCCGACTCTTTGCAATCCCATGAATCGCAGCACGCCAGGCCTCTCTCTCCATCACCAACTCCCAGAGTTCACTCAGACTCATGTCCATCGAGTCAGTGATGCCATCCAGCCATCTCATCCTCTGCCGTCCCCTTCTCCTGCCCCCAATCCCTCCCAGCATCAAAGTCTTTTCCAATGAGTCAACTCTTCGCATGAGGTGGCCACAGTACTGGAGTTTTAGCTACAGCATCATTCCCTCCTAAGAAATCCCGGGCTGATCTCCCTCAGAATGGATTGGTGGATCTCCTTGCAGTCCAAGAGACTCTCAAGAGCCTTCTCCAACACCACAGTTCAAAAGCATCAATTCTTTGGTGCTCGGCCTTCTTCACAGTCCAACTCTCACATCCATACATGACCACAGGAAAAACCGTAGCCTTGAATAGACGGACCTTTATTGGCAAAGTAACACCTCTGGTTTTCAATATGCTATCTAGGTTGGTCATAACTTTTCTTCCAAGGAGTAAGCGTCTTTTAATTTCATGGCTGCAATCACCATCTGCAGTGATTTTTGGAGCCCAAAAAAATAAAGTCTGACACTGTTTCCACTGTTTCCCAACTATTTCCCATGAAGTGATGGGACCAGATGCAATGATCTTAGTTTTCTGAACATTGAGCTTTAAGCCAAACTTTTCACTCTCCTCTTTCACTTTCATCAAGAGGCTTTTTAGCTCCTCTTCACTTTCTGCCATAAGGGTGGTGTCATCTGCATATCTGAGGTGATTAATATTTCTCCCGGCAATCTTGATTCCAGCTTGTGTTTCTTGCATTCCAGCGTTTCTCATGATGTACTCTGTATATAAGTTAAATAAGCAGGGTGACAATATACAGCCTTGACGTACTCCTTTTCCTATTTGGAACCAGTCTTTTATTCCATGTCCGGTTCTAACTGTTGCTTCCTGACCTGCATATAGGTTTCTCAAGAGGCAGGTCAGGTGGTCTGGTATTCCCATCTCTTTCAGAATTTTGCACAGTTTCTTGTGATCCACATAGTCAAAGGCTTTGGCACAGTCAATAAAGCAGAAATAGATGTTTTTCTGGAACTCTTTTGCATTTTTGATGATCCAGCAGATGTTGGCAATTTGATCTTTGGTTCCTCTGCCTTTTCTAAAACCAGCTTGAACATCTGGAAGTTCGCTGTTCATGTATTACTGAAGCCTGGCTGGAGAATTTTGAGCATTACTTTACTAGCATGTGAGATGAGTGCAATTGTGCGGTAGTTTGAGCATTCTTTGGCATTGCCTTTCTTTGTGATTGGAATGAAAACTGCCCTTTTCCAGTCCTGTGGCCACTGCTGAGTTTTCCAAATTTGCTGGCATACTGAGTGCAGCACTTTCACAGCATCATCTTTCAGGATTTGAAATAGCTCAACTGGAACTCCATCACCTCCACTAGCTTTGTTCATAGTGATGCTTTCCCAGGCCCACTTGACTTCACATTCCAGAATGTCTGGCGCTAGGTGAGTGATCACACCATCGTGATTATCTGGGTCATGAAGATCTTTTTTGTACAGTTCCTCCATGTATTCTTGCCACCTCTTCTTAATATCTTCTGCTTCTGTTCTGGTATATATAAATATACACATGGTATATATGCACATATATGTTATAGTAACATATATTAGGTCTTCCCTTGTAGCTCAGTTGGTAAAGAATCTGCCTGCAGTGCAGGAGACCCGGGTTTGACCCCTGGTTTGGGAAGATCCCCTGGAGAAGGAAATGGCAACACACTCCACTATCCTTGCCTGGAAAATCTCATAGACAGAGGAACCTGGTGGATTGCAGTCCATGGGGTCGCAAAGAGTCGGGCACAACTGAGCAACTAACACACACACACAACATGTATTATACTTCGGCTACCTCATGCGAAGAGTTGACTCATTGAAAAAGACCCTGATGCTGAGAGGGATTGGGGGCAGGAAGAGAAGGGGACAACAGAGGATGAGATGGCTGGATGACATCACCGACTCGATGCACATGATTTTGGGTGAACTCCAGGAGTTGGTGATGGACAGGGAGGCCTGTCATGCTACAATTCATGGAGTCACAGAGTCAGACACGACTGAGTGACTGAACTGAACTGAACTAAACTGAAAATATGCTATAACAATGTTAAAGTCTTGGAAATTGAAAATGAAAGTTCAGTGAGATTTTTGTATGCAAAGCCCAAATGAGATACTAGGCAGTTATTTTATTGAAGTATGCATTATTTAATCCCTGGTATATCTATTTCTATTTTTAAAAGATTTTAAAGATATGTATAAAGCTTTAAGGTCTTCCCTGGAGGCTCAGTGGTAAAGAATCTGCCTGCAATGAAGGCGAAGCAGGAGACACGGTTGATCCCTGAGTTGGGAGGATTCCCCTGGAGGAAGGTATGGCAACCTATTCCAGTATTCTTGCCTGGTGAATCCCATGGACAGCAAAGTCTGGTGGGCTGCAGTTCAGAGAGTGGCAAAGAGTTATACATGACTGAGATAACTGAGCATGCATGCATGAAGCTTTAAAGAAAGAAACAACATCAAAACCAAAAATAATTTGAAGAAAATTTGGTTTATTTTTGCTATGCTTGGTGTTATTTTAAACACAGTCTCTATTAAATGGTCCAGGTGAGCATAATAGTCAGGGTTCTTCATAACCAATAGGAATATATATCTATATAAACACATATATTTATATACAACTGCATATGTATTATATTTATATGTATATATAATTGTATATTCATATATAGGTGACTGAGAGAGAAAGAGATTTATTATAAGCAGTTAGCTCATGCAATTACAGAGGCAGAGAAGCCCCATATCTGCATGTGACAAGATGAGAGCTGGAGACTCAGTAATACAGTTCTAGTCCACACCCAAAGCTCTGAGAACCAGAAGAGCCAACGCTGTAAGTTCCACTCTAAGTACAGGAGAAGATCAATGTCTCAGCTCAACAGTCAGGCAAGAGGAATTCCTTTTTACTCAAACTTTTCAGGTCTTCACTTGCTCAGATGAGGTCCACCAAGGGAGAACACATGCTTTATGCAGCCTGTCTATCCAAATGTTGATCCCATCCAAAAACACCCTTAATGAGACACACAGAATAATGTTTGATCAAATATCTGGGCACCCCACAGTCCAGACAAGTTGACACAAAAAATTTTACTATTAGAGTGAGTGTTTTTGGAGTAACCAAAGTTTACTAGGAAAGAAAACAAAGTAACCTGAGCTATTATCTTGAAGCCTTGAGTAATGATGTCATCATTAAGTATATTTTTAATCAATTTTTGTCAAAGAAACTAATCATCATATTTTAATGATTTTTTTTTTCCCTCAAGCATTTATCGAGTACCTATTGCATTCTTGGTCTTCATGTGTATTTGGTAAGGGGAATGAATAATTTTACTACAGTACTATTTTAACTCATAAAATCTTGATATCTTTATAAATGTTCAAAAATGGGAGATTACTTGAATCAACTATGGCACATAGATACATTAATCACAGTGCCGTTATAAAAATAATAAAGGCCTCTATGAGCTGATACACAGTGTGTCTAAAAGATACTAAGCAAAAAAAAAAAAAAAAAACTTCAAAAATATGTACATGTATGTGTATACACACATACCTATATATTTAAGCATACATGACCTGAATGAAATTCAGGATCTGAGAATGGTTCCCTTCAGAGGTAAAATATAAGCATTTATCTCACTACTGAAGAAACAGAGACTCAGTCAGATAATGGCCTGACTCCAAGATCGGAGATCAAATCAGCAGCAATATCTTCTACTTCCCCGCATGTTCAGACTTGCAATGAACTGGGAGAAAGTTAGCATAAATCCTGCTGGAATGACTAGTAACTACAGTGTTTTCATTGTACCCCAGTTCTAGATGAAGATACTCTGCCTAGATGTATGAAGATAGATGTATCTTCTAGATGAAGATAGGACCTGCTGGTGGTTATCTTTACAAAAGAGTGATTACCCCACAAGTTATAGCATCACACACTCACTTTGGAGAATAAGTCAGATAGGTGATTTTGAAAGGACGAGTGGGAATGATTACCATAGGCTGCTTCACCTTAAAACCAAAAGAAACAGAATCCTCATCACAAACAACATTCTTCTCTAGCCCGTCATTTGTTGTTTTGCACATTGTGTCCACTTACACGATTTTGGTTCTTATTTGAATTCAGAGATAAAGTTGGAAATTATAGAACTGTAGGAGTTACTGAACACAGCTTTAAATTTTAAAGAAAGGTATATTGATTACTCCCTTGGATGCACATAGAAAATTATTCGGTGTACATCATAAATTATTTTTTAAAAAACCCTCAACAATACTCAACATAATGTGATTCACAAAACAAAGATAGACCTTGTCTCATTTTTTACAGTGTAGTAAAGGGAGGACAAATAGATGAAGCCTCACAAAAGATTAGGAGATGTTATTAATTTAATTCACTCACTGTGGGTGTGATTAGAGCAATTTTTCACAATTTCGTTCAACCCCAAATGTTTACAACATCTTTCTTACTGACTTTATATTTCTAAATCCAAAACTAAATTTCCATTAATAAAAGAATACAAAATCAATGAACTGATTTTTAAGGTACCCAGGTAGATAAAACTCTTTCAGTATATAAAGCATGAATTTAGAGAACACATAAATGTGTGTGTGTACATGTGCATGCATGTGTGTATGTGTGTGAGAGAGAGAAGTAAAAGTTTCATACACTCTTCTGCTTCTTTTCTAAGATTATATCAAGCAAAGGGAAGAATGAGGGCTCCAGAATAATTGTATTAGTCTCTCCTTTACTCCACAGAGTACTGGAGTTTCAGATTTAGCATTGTTCCTTCCAAAGAAATCCCATGGTTGATCTCCTTCAGAATGGACTGGTTGGATCTCCTTGCAGTTCAAGGGACTCTCAAGAGTCTTCTCCAACACCACAGTTCAAAAGCATCAATTCTTCGGTGCTCAGCCTTCTTCACAGCCCAACTCTCACATCCACACATGACTACTGGAAAAACCATAGCCTTGACTAGACAGACCTTAGTCGGCAAAGTAATGTCTCTGCTTTTGAATATATTATCTAGGTTGGTCATAACTTTTCTTCCAAGGAGTAAGCGTCTTTTAATTTCATGGCTGCAATCACCATCTGCAGTGATTTTGGAGCCCCCAAAAATAAAGTCTGACACTGTTTCCACTGTTTCCCCATCCTCATGTGAAAAGTTGACTCATTGGAAAAGACTTTGATTTGGGGAGGGATTGGGGGCAGGAGAAGAAGGGGATGACAGAGGATGAGATGGCTGGATGGCATCACTGACTTGGTGGACGCAAGTCTGAGTGAACTCCGGGAGTTGGTGATGGACAGGGTGGCCTGGCGTGCTGCGATTCATGGGGTCGCAAAGAGTGGGACACGACTGAGCAACTGAACTGAACTGAACTGAACTTACTCCTCACACTTCCATAAAGGTATAGTTTCATTGCTAGGATTCCAGCTTCTTCTCTATCCGACTGAGTTTACAGATCTCAATTCTCCAGTCTATAGGACAGAGACTTTTTCACAATTCCTATCTCATAATTCATGGTAGGTTACATGGTTACTGCCCTTCAGAACACAAAATTTTGATGTTTATTTTTGAATGAATATATAATCTTACCATCAGCTCAAAATTTGAACTTCCTTTAAGTAAACCTATTTAAATGATCTTATCCCCAAATGAGTACATACTTTACAGTACAAAATAGAAGTAGTCCTTGTTATGGGCTTCACTCATAGCTCAGTGGTTAAAGAATCTGCCTGCAATGCAGGAAATCCTGGTTTGGGAAGATTCCCCCAAAGAAGGAAATGGCAACCCACTCCAGTATTCTTGCCAGCAGAATCCCATAGTTCATGGGGTCACATGAGTCAGATATGACTTAGCAACTAAACCACTAGTCCTTGTTATTTCACCTGGTAATGCAGGATAACAAAATGACTATGCAAGCTGTAACTGTGAAAAACAACCTCAAAAATCAATGAGAAAAATTTGAAAAGTCCTGTGATCGTTATATGGTTTTTCTAAATGTTAAAACTCTCTTACCATTGGTTATTAATGTATGCAAAATTTAAGAATAGTAAAACTAATATTTATTTAGTATAATGCAATTTTAAAATTAGAAACATTAATAATCTGTGTCATTTCTTTTTGAGAAGATATGAACTATTAAAGTTAGTTTGAACAATATGCCTTCTCATTACATAATTACAGTAGAGAACAAGCATCATTTATCTGACTTGGTAATTTATCATGTTCCATTCTAAGTTGGGATATCTAAAATTTTATTCTTTGTATATTTAATACTGTGAGATATCTCCCAGAGTTCTTTTACTGTGAAGCTTTTTTGCCATTGCTAATTCCTCTAGGATATTTCATCTTTCTCATCACAACTGTTTCTCAGTTGTGTTCATAAGTCTCTATTCATAAACTTTGTCTGGAATAGCAGTGGTATGAACATTTCCATATTCAGTACTTCTTTTCCAAATCCTTTATATTCTATATGAATTTCACTTTCAGCATTACTTTTCATTTCTATGTTGCACTTTCATCTTTTGAGGACAATATCCTCTTTCAATTACCCATTTTTGTAAAATTGTATGTGGATTCACATCACTGGAAGTCAAGGAGGAAACATATTTTGCTACCTGTATGTGAACTGAATAACAAAAAAATCATGCAGCAAATAATTATTGACAGGTCTTTAAAGAAATGATGTGACTATCCACTTATCATGATGGACTCCTGTTATTCACATAATGATTTGTGGACTGAAAAGGTAGTAATGAATTTTGCACTTCATTTTATTATTTTGGTAAATGAAATTTAAACTACACTGTGGAGAAGCTGATCTATTTCACTAAACTGTGGTAATAAATTCATGGATATTAAAAAAATGCAAAGCAAGGATTTCCTATATATTTTTATACAGAAATATGCATGTATTTATGCATGTAAGATTTCTTTAAATATGAAAAAAAAACTTGTTCAAAAAATAATTTAAGGCAAATAGTCCTAAAAATTAGTTTGATCTTTAAGATTCCTTTTCTTTTCACTCTTCGTTGAAAATTATCAGAACAGGTGTGGTGAGACAGCAATCTGGAACTTCAAAACGTGACAGGAAGCACCTTTCCAGGCCAACTGCTCCTTGGCACTATCAACATCCAGTAAAGATGTTCTGTGTAAGCCCGTTCAAAAGTATCTTTTCCCCTGTAAATAAACAGATATCAGCAGCCTTTAACTCTGCAAAATTCCATTTGATTTGCTAAATTTACTTCACACAAAAATGGAGTTGATGACCATCAATGTACATACCATAACTAGCCTTAAAAAAAACCTAAATGTTACTATATAGCATTGAACTTCATGCTCTTAGAGCAGCAAAAAACAAGATGATTGCTTGCTGTGCAGTAGTACCTTCACGGATCTCTTTAATCATCAGAGAAACTATAGAATACTGTAGAAAACTCAGAGATAAGCTCTGAGATACCCCTTACTCGGATTCAAACGTAAGAGCACCTTCAGCTCATGGATGCATGATTTTTCAACAGCACAGAAAACTGGTGCTGCTTGTTCATCTTCCTCTCATTGTTGTCCTCTTCGCTTTAACATCACTAAAGTATATTTGAACCACAGTCATTTTCTGTTAGCTGAGTTATGTCAACCATTTGTGCTGATGAAAAGATCATGTGTGTCAGACAGTGGTAGCATTGGACATTCTAGGAAAGGTGAAGTTGAGCTGGGAGTTTGGGTTACATATAGGTCTTAGAAACACCAATTCTCCCGGTTAATCAGTGTAAGAGAGAATGGTAGACAGAAAAATGTTGCTATAATAAGTTCACTTCTTAGAAAGTCTGAGGCTAAAGAAGATAGAGATACTAAGCTCAGTAGAGGTGGTCTAATGGAGAAGATAAATGTCGCTTTCAGCAAATTCAGTTCAGTTCAGTTCAGTTGCTCAGTCGTGTCCAACTCTTTGCGACCCCATGAATCTCAGCACACCAGGCCTTCCTGTCCATCACCAACTCCTGGAGTTCACTCAGACTCACATCCATCGAGTCCGTGATGCCATCCAGCCATCTCACCCTCTGCCGTCCCCTTCTCCTCCTGCCCCCAATCCCTCCCAGCATCAGAGTCTTTTCCAATGAGTCAACTCTTCGCATGAGGTGGCCAAGGTACTGGAGTTTTAGCTTTAGCATATTAGTTAATAGTAGTCTTTTACTAATAGTGTACACAAAATAGATGATGACTTTAGCACTGGCACTGGAAATATCCAGCAATGGAGTTCAGAGACAACTCTCAAAGAATGCAATTAAACACTACCTGAGAATTGAAAAGAGCAATAAAGTCACCCCAGATCCAGACACAAAAATGAATTGCACTTGAGAACAACTGACACATAATTCCCCACTTTCTAAAGTTGTCCATTAGTTTTAGATTCAAATATGAAAAGAAATCACTAGAGAAAATAGCTACATGTGGAATAGTCATTATGATGAAGGGAATAGCTGTCTAATTTATTATAATGAAAATTGTGAGTTTGCACCTACTCTGGTGGAAAGTTGAACTATGATAGTTTGGAAAAAAACTGCACTCTGACAGATTGGCAATATCCATCATAGGCATTAGCAGCATGACTTGCAGCATATGTGTATTTTCCAGTTCTGGACTAACCTTATAGTAGGAGTAAAGGGAAGGATTAATGTTCAAGGACAGTGAGTTGGAGGTAAAAGACAAACAAGCTTCTATAATTAATCTTATTCAGAATCTCACTCTGAAAATTCTTCCTTCTGCTTTTCTTTCCCAGTGGGGCATCACAAGTGCCTTGGCTATCTGTGGAGGACTTCAGAAATGCTTAGTGTGGGGTGAGTTAGAAGTTAATCCTAGGGTATGCCAAGATTACAGAAAAAGCAGCATTTGTGTATAAGAAAATCCTATTTGCTTTTCCCTCTAGAGTTAGAATACCAGGGTGTTGGTGCTCTGGGGATATTAAATTATTTATATGAGAGTTATTAGTGTGTGGTTAGTGAGTCCTTATTGAAAGTTATACATGCCAGCAACCTGCAGTGAAGCTATGTAAGACAGTGTTCTTGTTAAATTATTAAGAAATAAAATGAATAATGAAGGCTCTTTTAGTGGAAACTAACCTGAATAAAAAGCTGTTCAAGATAGGGAAAGAAAAGTGAGAGTTGGGTAATGAGTCATTCTATCCCTTATGGGAAAGTAAAGCAATCTTTTTCATAAATTAATGGATGATGGATATATTCATAGCAGATGACACACAAAGCAGCAATATTTGGACCTACTGAACTCGGAACTTTTAACAAGGGCATCATTGAGGGCACTGATATTCTCCCTACCAGTGTTTTATTGGACTATGGTACTGTTTTGTCTGTCTTCTATATCCATAAACCTTACTTCCATCCAGATGTGTCTTTCAACATAGCCTTATCTTATCCATGGGAAGGGAAAACATAGGCAGTTCTTGAAACAAATACAAGGATAGCTCATTTGTCAATGTTTTTTCTTGGACCTTCTATTCACACTCTGTTGTTCCAAGGTCCCTACTTTATTATTGTTGTTGTTGTCATTTAGTTGCTAAGTCTTGTCTGACTCTTTGCAACTCCATGGACTGTAGCCCGCCAGGCTCCTCTGTCCATGGGATTTCCCAGGCAAGAATACTGGAGTGGGTGCCATTTCCTTTTCCAGGGGATCTTCCCAACCCAGGGATCCAAGCTGTGTCTCTTGTGTGTCCTGTACTGGCAGTCAGTGGCAGGTGGATTCTCTACCACTGAGCCACCAGAGAAGCCATCTTCTTATCACCTCTATGTAAATATGATTTCTAACCTTTATTGGGTATTATCTCCCTTCCTAGGTCTCTGACTCATGTCCCTTCATTCCTATTGTATTAGCTTACAATTGCTGCTGTAATAAATTACAGCTAAAGAACCTTAAAGGAATACAAATGTATGATCTTTCGGTTCTTGAGATCAAAATTCTAAAATGGCTTGGCAAGATTTCATTCTTTCTGAAAGTGCTAAAGAAGAATCTATTCACTTGCCTTTTCCAGCTTCAAGAGACTCCCCATATTTATTGGTTTATAATCTTGCATCATTCTGGCCCATGTTTCTATCATCATATACCTTTCTCTCCCTTTGCTTCCATAGTCATATCATTTTCTCTGACTCTGACTTTTCTGATTCCTTGTTATAAGAACTTTATGACTACACTAGGCCAAAATAATCTGAGATAATCTCCACATATCAAAATCCTTAATTTAGTCTCACCTTTAATGAGCCTTTTGCCAGTTAAAGTAACACACTGACAGATTCTGGGGATTAAGATATGGACATCTTTTGGAACAATTTTCCAATCTTCCACATCTATGAACTTTTTTGATGTTGTCATTTTGATATATCTTAACCCATGTCTGAGAACTTGCTATTTCATGTAGCTCTTATACCTGCATTTCTTTCATGTGATCTCTCATGTTTCCTGCACTTGAACTTGGTTAACCAGTTTGGACCCTTTCCACTTGGCTTTGTTTAAATTAGTGTCTCTAAATCCAATCCTTTGGCCAGAAAAATTTCCTTCTTTCTTGTGTTGAACTTTAGAATTTAGAGTCAATCAGTCTATTTAAGAGCCAAGCATCCCTCTCATAGATAACGGCAGAAATTCTTCATCAACTCACAGATTCTGAGCCTGTGGTCCTACCCAAGTGTCCCCATTTTCAATCCTCCACATTTTTATGGAAAGAACATGTCCCTGCCCTATAACTTTAACTATAACTAAGTCTAACCCTAGAGTCCATGTGTATTGTATTCCTAATCCCAGGATCTGTAGCCTGGATCTGCCCCATGGCTGAAAGCCTGTCTGAGACACTTTGAGTTGGCATTTTGAACAAGTGGAATTTGTCAGGAATTTCTCATTATGTTTGGTGCAATGTAAGCCAATCATGCAATGTAAACCAGGGTAGCAAAAAGTAAGAGAAGTGGGAAAAAGAGAACCCAAAACAAGCAAACCAAAAGCCTCTGGCCTATTTAAAGTGAAATGTTTTATTTAGTCTTTCTCACCTTTTTATCCTTACCTACTCTGTGTCTATGCCTATGGAACAGCAAGTTTTCAGGCACCAGAGCAAATACCTCGCAAATACAGAAATACCTGACAATGCTGTGCTTGCCATTTGTCCAGTAGATGTCATGTGATTTCCCATGAGCTTGTGATTATTATGCTGACTACCTGGCCATAGAGGTGGCTTCAGTTTACCACAATTTGCAAAATCTCTCTACAGATCTGATGTTCTGATTTATTTGTCCCAAATGTCCACAAGGAGATTTCTAAACTGTAATTCATGGAGCCACATATGGAAAAGAATTTTCTGCTCAATTGTTTGTAAAACTTGGGGAAGTGTTTCTTCCATGAAAAAAGACATCATTACCCTTTTGAATGACTCATCAAATCGAGGGAAAGGATAGAAAAAAGTCTTGGGTAGTTAGAAAAATGACATTCAACATAAAATGTCATTTTATAACATTATTTGTTATCATTACACCACATAAAATGTGTTCTGAAATGATAAATAACATTAAATAAAAGATTTTGGTGTGTTTTTTGTACTTGTTTTGTATACTTAAGGCTCATGTCAATTAAAGGGTCTGAGACACAGTCTTCTATCTAGAATTTTCCCTCTCTTTGCATAAGTTCCAATGTACATTTTCTCTTCCATTAATATTAAGTTCTTAATGACATTTTTCTATGTAGTCTCATTTTTTCGTGGTTTCTATGTTAAGAGAATTAAGCACAGAAAGAAACCAATGAAAAGGAAGACAGAGGAAAAAATAAAATACAGTGACGTATGTAAACAAAGATGAAATTTGGTGTAGATATAAATTTGAGAATGTTGCAACAGCCATTGGAAAGACGAAGGACATTCAAGTTTACTTGCAGGAGAGAACTGTTTTAAAAATTGAGAGAACATTATTTAAACATGAGTAGCTTCCTGGGTGCTAAATCTAAAATATTTCAATTTTCTATCGTTCTGCTATCCTCTCCTGCCAGGTTTCCTGGATTTTGTGTGGTTCAAAATCTTCAGATGAAACTTAGATGATGGACTCTTTTGGAAATATTATTTATGTAAAAAAATAATTTTGTTCTACTTTCTAAATTACTACCTTTAATTTTTTTGACAAGTATAGCAAATGAAAAATTGGGGATGGAAAAGTTGGTTCATTGGTGTTTAGTTCTGTTTTCTGACTGAAATAGGAATATAACTATATTCATATGGCTGGCATTGGTCCACATTTCAGGGCTTCAGTTCAGTTCAGTTCAGTCGCTCAGTCATGTCCGACTCTTTGCGACCCCATGAATCGCAACATGCCAGGCCTCCCTGTTCCTCACCATCTCCCGGAGTTCACTCAGACTCATGTCCATCGAGTCCATGATGCCATCCAGCCATCTCATCCTCGGTCGTCCCCTTCTCCTCCTGCCCACAATCCCTCCCAGCATCAAAGTCTTTCCCAATGAGTCAACCCTTTGCATGAAGTGGCCAAAGTACTGGAGTTTCAGCTTTAGCATCATTCTTTCCAAAGCAATCCCAGGGCTGATCTCCTTCAGAATGGACTGGTTGGATCTCCTTGCCGTCCAAGGGACTCTCAAAGAGTCTTCTCCAACACCACAGTTCAAAAGCATCAATTCTTCGGTGCTCAGCCTTCTTCACAGTCCAACTCTCACATCCATACATGACCACAGGAAAAACAATAGCCTTGAATAGACAGATCTTAGTCGGCAAAGTAATGTCTCTGCTTTTGAATATGCTATCTAAGTTGGTCATAACTTTTCTTCCAAGGAGTAAGTGTCTTTTAATTTCATGGCTGCAATCACCATCTGCAGTGATTTTGGAGCCCAAAAAATAAAGTCTGACACTGTTTCTACTTTTTCCCCATCTATTTCCCATGAAGTGATGGGACCGCATGCCATGATCTTCGTTTTCTGAATGTTGAGCTTTAAGCCAACTTTTTCACTCTCCTGTTTCACTTTCATCAAGAGGCTTTTTAGCTCCTCTTCACTTTCTGCCATAAGGGTGGTGTCATCTGCATGTCTGAGGTTATCGATATTTCTCCCGGCAATCTTGATTTCAGCTTGTGTTTCTTGCAGTCCAGCATTTCTCATGATGTACTCTGCATAGAAGTTAAATAAGCAGGGTGACAATATACAGCCTTGACGTACTCCTTTTCCTATTTGGAACCAGTCTTTTGTTCCATGTCCAGTTCTAACTGTTGCTTCCTGACCTGCATACAGATTTCTCAAGAGGCAGGTCAGGTGGTCTGGTATTCCCATCTCTTTCAGAATTTTCCACTGTTTCTTGTGATCCACATAGTCAAAGGCTTTGGTATAGTCACTAAAGCAGAAATAGATGTTTTTCTGGAACTCTCTTGCTTTTTCTATGATCCAGCGGATATTGGCAATTTGTTCTCTGGTTCCTCTGCCTTTTCTAAAACCAGCTTGAACATCAGGGAGTTCACGGTTCACATATTGCTGAAGCCTGGCTTGGAGAATTTTGAGCATTACTTTACTAGCATGTGAGATGAGTGCAATTGTGGGGTAGTTTGTGCATTCTTTTGCATTTCCTTTCTTTGGAATTGGAATGAAAACTGACCTTTTCCAGTCCTGTGGCCACTGCTGAGTTTTCCAAATGTGCTAACATATTGAGTGCAGCACTTTCACAGCATCATCTTTCAGGATTTCAAATAGCTCTACTGGAATTCCATCACCTACACTAGCTTTGTTTGTAGTGATGCTTTCTAAGGCCCACTTGACTTCACTTTCCAAGATATCTGGCTCTAGATGAGTGATCACATCATCATGATTATCTGGGTTGTGAATAGCTATTTTGTACAATTCTTCTGTGTATTCTTGCCACCTCTTCTTAATATCTTCTGCTTTTTTTAGGTCCATACCATTTCTGTCCTTTATCAAGTGCATCTTTGCATGAAATGTTCCCTTGGTATCTCTAATTTTCTTGAAGAGATCTCTAGTCTTTCCCGTTCTGTTCTTTTGCTCTATTTCTTTGCATTGATCGCTGAAGAAGGCTTTCTTATCTCTTCTTAAATAGATAATGTTATAGGTATTAATTAAGATTTTCATCTTAAAAACAATCTTTCCATAAGGAAGCAGAACACTTCTGACATTTTTAAATAGGATATTAATGAGAAATCATGAACAATGGTTTTCTCTCCTGGACTTTTCATCCAATATGTTAGAAATGAAATTGTGATGGTTTGTTCTGTCTCTGAGATAGGGTTCTTCTGTCATCCTCCAGGACAGGCTGTCATCTGGAGCACAGTCATTTTCTCCACGGGAGCCAGCACTTTCCCACTCATCCATAGCTTTTTTCTACTCTTTTCTAAAATGTATACATTTTGACAAGAGGTTACAAATCTGTGACTTTACAGAGGAGACACCTGAAATAATTAGCCTTTTCCCTAGAGGAGCTCTCTTGGACATTTTCTACAGATGCTACCGAAGGTATAAATATTATGAATTACTCCCCATTTGGCATTTGTCTCTTTTCTCACTATAATTCCATTAACTCTCCTAACGTTGCCCAAGTCTGATCTTTCATCAGTCAATAATTTTTGACCACATAGTTTGTGCTTAAATAATTGCTTATTGAATTGCTTTCTGAAATTAAGAAGAAACTTTGGTCCATAACACAAGGCAGAAGAAAACAACTGAAGACTATTCCAAGAGTGGACTTGGTTTACTATGGTACGATTTTAAAAGTGTCAGTTACATAAACAAATCTGAATTTGCTATAATTCACTGATTCAAGGCATCAATCAACAAACACTACTACAGCATCTACTTTTAGTCCCAGCAACTTATGTTCATTTATATTTCATGTTTCCTGCTGTCAATCTTATCTCTTTCTCCTTCAAATATATATAATGCTTTCTCCAAATGTAGATATTATCTCTTTCTGATCAACTCCTATTCTACTTGTAATTAACCAATTATGATGATCCCAGTGCCTGTATTGTTTGTAATGATTGAATTATGGCAGTCAAAAGTAGTGCTATCACCCTGAAACAGAATCAAAGACACTGTTCCATAAACTAATGAGCCTTCAATAATGACATCCTTCTGTCTGAGCTGATATAGATATTCATACTGTATACTTCCATTTGTTGATTCAGCAAATATATAATAGGTGCTAAACATCTACCAGATATACTGGGCTTTAGCAGGCATGTGAATGAGAGATTAGAATACATTTGGAGATCTCCTTTTCAACTCCATGAATGATATATTTTGGATATGGAAACTCATTTTCATCAAATTTCATTAGTTATTTTTAAAAATTTCTTCCAGACTACTTCAATAAGGGGCTGTACACTGTAGTGGCTAAGAGTATGGGCCATGAAGTCCTACAGTCAGAGTTCAAATCCCACCCTTGCTAGCTAGGTGACCTTGGACAAATTAGTTAATGTCCCTCTGTCTCAGTTTTCTCACTGATAAAATATATAAGAATTGGGTCATATAAAAACAGTAACACTTCTGAAACATTACCACAGCTCTTGGCACATGGAATATTTGTTACACATACAAAAAAAAAAAAAAAAAGAGAGAGAGAGAGAGTGATAGAACAAAATAAATTCTTCATTGGGGTAGTTTCATAATTGGTTTCTTTAAACATGTGAAAGTGACTAAGAATAGTATTCTTTTGTGATCCTGTCCTTACATTTTGTAACTTGCTATTTTTGCTTATTGAACTTGGGATTCTAATTTAGAAAAAGAATGTGTGCTGAGATTAGAGATCTGCATTCTCACTAAGCTTGGAAAATCTTAAAAGCATAAGATTTTACCTCAGTGAGGACTTGAAAATGATCAGAACAACCTCTCTTCTGGTGGAAGCACAAATTATTGCAGTTATTTAGTTGAAGCAAGATAACTGTTTCTCAGTTCCTGATTCAGTTTACCACAATCTTCTGTGACCTAGTAGAGATTACAGCATGGGTAAATATCAACAGAGTACATGAAATTCACAGTGAATGTATAAGGAATTATAGCCTCTTCATGGGAGTGTTTCTTGTTTTTCCAATATGAATGAAAATATTCTGTCTCCTTTGGAACCACCAGTGTTGACTCCATCTGAAACCACTTAACAAGAGAGAAGGGTATGAAATTGACTCTCATATATTGTATATCCAGGTGCTGTTTCTATTATTACAGAGTTAGTTATATTTGAATTTGTTTAAATTATTCTCTTGCTGTCAATGTTCATGGTTATTTGTAATTTTTATTGGGCCTTGTTTGCTTTGTTGTTGTCATAGATAAAATAAGAAAGAAGTAAAAATTTGAATTAATGTATCTATGTTTCATGGTTATGAAATATAATTACCTTATTTCTTATGTACATAAGGAAATATATGGTTTGTGTGTGTGTGTGTGTGTATAACAAACATGACTCTGTGGATGCTGTAATATTGTTGTCTTTTGGATTGAGTTGGGCAGTAATATTACTCACAGTTTATAACTCAGCCTTCACATGTATTTTTCTTAAACATTAAAGATGCTATATAACTGGCAATTCCAATATCAAATATTTTGGCTGGAAAACTGATTATTTCATTTTAAACTGTGTTTTTCTTTGTTCCACTAACATTCATATAAATAAATGAGCTCATTTATCTCTCTAATTTTTAAGTTATAATGTATTTTTCATGATACGTCAACTCATCTGTCAGCACTTTCTGACAAATGATGCTTCCTTTAGCATAGTTTGACTGCTCATAGGCTAAGCGAGCCCCTTTGTTACATTCTGTTAATTACTCTACATTTGTTTTTCCAGGTGATGTATTGTTGAGCAAATACACCAAGATGGAAAACCTCCTTTGCCTACTGAGTTTGAATAAGGATGAATGTGTTTGGAGGTCGTAATTCTCTGATCTAAAGTGGGTCTGTGGACTCTGTCCTGAAGAGAAAAAAATTTGTGTTACCTATAAAATGTGGCTTGCCCATGCTTAATTCTATTAAAGCTAGTATCCATAGAGTCTATCAAAATTATTTTAAAATGTCAAAATACAAATCACCACTATCCTCATATCATTTTTTCTGATACTACTTTGAATTACCAGCATTTGGCTTGATAGTTTAAAATGCAACCAAAATAAATTTTGTTGATAAATAAGTAATGTTGATAAATAAGATAAATAAGCAATGGTCATCAATACCAGATTAAACAGCTTAAAAATTAAAAACAAATAAACGCTGATGTTTACTGAAGTCCACTGTGAAAACATTGCTCAAGTTTCCTTTTTGTTAAGTGACATTTCTTCCAAATGGCTTACATTACTTCTCATACAGTAGGTAGGCACATTAGTCTAAAGGAATCTCTTTTCTAATTTCATTTCCTTCAAAAGGAGTTTTTTTCACCATTTCACCTTCTTGACTTTCCTGTCCTTGTATTGATGGGGTAGTATATTTCTATTACCCTTGCAGTCCTTTTTCATTCCCATTACAATTGAATTTAATTTAGTCTGCCATTCTAGACATGAAGTGTTGGTCCGACTGAGTTATTTAAGCTCAAAAAAGTACAGGATTTTTATTATCCCAGTTCACTCTTTACATGTGACAAGTTTGTCAAAGATGGAAGCCCAGGGTTATTTTTAAAAGAGGAAATGATTCTGTTGTGTTTGTGACTTTGGATAATGCATATAATAGAACTGATAACCACCCTTACCCCTGACCCCTATGATCTCCCAGACCATCTATCAGCTGTTAATCTATGAAATTTACCATACATTTTTCCTTTCATCTTAACCTTACATTAAATGTTTTTTTGCCATATAGATATCTGAGCCACTTGTATACAAATAGCCTATTAAAATTACATGGTCTAAAGGTTATTTCAGTGCAGAGAGCATAGTTTTTACCTCAACATCTGTTACAAACATGAGTCACTATCTAAGCAATATGTGTATATCTCTATGGTAAACATGTGAGAATATGATTACAGCCAAGCAATATAGGAGGTTCTTTTCCCTATGTCATATGAGAAATTACAGGAGTCCAGACTAAATGAGTGGCAATGGAAATGTATAAAACACACATGATTAAAGAGACCAAAGCTGTAGAGATCAATAAGATTTGATGTACTATTAGAAGGGGCAAATTAGAGAATAAAGATGTTAAGGAAACAGCTGGATATTATACCTGTTATACCTGTCTTTTGAAGTCTTACCTAGGAGATAAATAGACCTGATACTCTTGAAATATCTTGCAATGCTGTTAATCAATACTTTCTGTAATCAGTGCTCCAATGTAATTATGACTTTTTTTACAATGAAATAATGGACAAAGAAGAAATGTGTTATATGTTTTAAAATAGTACAAGGTGGCTATCTGGAGATTTTAAAGAACCTTGTGTTTGTTAAAAGAAAAGTGTTACTCAATCTTAAAACTAAGTTGGAACTGAAACCAAGTACAGACATTTTAAAAGTTTACTCTAGCTCTACTCTAGATTCTCTCAGAACAATATTATTTATTCTGTACAATCTACATAGCATAACATAACATAGTTGACAATGTTGGAGACATTTCAAAGTTGACATTGCTGGTATACTTTCTGTCGAAGTGTCAGTGTCTAACTGAAACTTGAGAATCTTTAAAAACAGAAAAGCTATTCTTCATTTTTTTTAAAAAGTGTTTATATCTTCAAATGACCTCTTAAAAGAAACTTTGCCAAAGATTATCTTTTTTTTTATGGGTAAAGAGGAAAATTACTTCATCCCAGTATAAGTAATATGAATAAGAAAATTTTCATTGCAAAAAATTTGCTAAGGTCCTTTTATTTAGCTCAACTGCACTCAATTGGCTATAGTGATAAACTTCAGAGTTAGCAGCAGTGGAATCTTTTTCCATGTAATATCAAGCTGATACTGAAGAAAATTGCTGCTATATTTTCTAAGTTATTAACCTTTACAATGAGATATATTTTTATGCATAGAAAAGAATATTTTCCTATATTTTAGTGTGAACTTAAGTTAGAGATACTAATCAAATAAATAAATTGAAATCAAGCCATACACAGATGTTTTCTTTTGTCCTTTCTACATTTGCCTAACATTAATCTACATATTGGGAAAATGCAGGAAATGCTTAAAATTCTTTTACTGATTATAATAAAAGTGATTGTATGACTTAAAGTATATGCGTGTTTTTTTTTTCTAAGTGTGTGATGGAATCCTATTGTAATTAAAACCCCTCAAAATCATTATGTCTGAATTACTTCATTCAAACTCCCTATTCCTTCAAAGTGGTTCAAGCCAACTTCCTGACAAAAAGCAATCACAAATGCTTTTATCCATTTGCTTCCATCTGCCTTAGAGGATTTTCCATAGTATTGCATGCCCAGGTTACCCAAATTTCCTCTTTTAATGTTCCCACAAGTTGATCTCCCTTAAATGCTTCCACAATTTAACCCCTCCCAACACCTTGCTCAGACTTATCATGGTCTGCTTGAGAACTTCTTTCTTCTAACCTATCTGGATACAGCACTCCTGCAGCTAAACTCAAGAGTTCTCTCAGTTTATGCACTTATCCTGCATAAAACCTCCCTTTGTAAATAATTTATTCCAGACTTTAATTTGACAGTTATCTTTTTCACATTTATCATCCCCTATCACACACAGTAAAATGCATGAGTTTAGATTAAGACAGCTAGAGCATAAGATAAAGTTCCAAGCATGTGACTTGATTCTCTAAAATTCAGTTTTTGCATCTGCATTATAGGAACAATAATATTTATTACAGAGTATTGTGTGACTCTAACATGAATAATACAAGACACTTCGCTAAAAGCCTAACACATTGAAAGAATTGAAAAAGTTAACCATTCTCATTCTCAATAACTTTTTCTACTGTTTATGTGTATCTCCAGGAATTGTAAAATAAGGTGAGATACAGTGAAATAGGCATGGGATTTGAAGTTAAACAGATCTGTATTAGTAATCTGACATAATTTATTAGCTATGTGACTTTGAGTAAGTGTCTTACCCTCTTTAAGCTTTATTGTGATGATTCAATAACAATATAATATCATTATATATATATGTATATATATATAATATGAAGCAGCTAAAATAACATTTTTCCTTATTAAATGTCTACTGAAAATGTAAATGAGTGATATACATTTGGGCTTAATAGTGCCAAAATATTTTCAAAGAACCATTCACAAAGATTTATTTATCATATATGGACAGTAAACTGCACTAGGCACTAGGAAAAATTTCAAATAGGCCTGGTAAGGACCATTATCTATTTGTGTGGTATACAATATAGCACTGCCTGCCATTAGATTGGTTAAAAATTCTTTGTAACCTTAACAGGTATCTCTGCTCAAACTTAAATTATAATTCATATACATCTGGTATTTCTGGAAAATTGATGAGTCAAGCCTTCCCCTAATCAATTTCTATAATTTTCCCCCATACATAATTCTTTTAAGCCACCAGAGACAAAGGCACCCCACTCCAGTACTCTTGCCTGGGAAGTCCCATGGACGGAGGAGCCTGGTCAGCTGCAGTCCATGGGGTCGCTAGTAGTCGGACATGACTAAGCGACTTCACTTTCACTTTTCACTTTCATGCATTGGAGAAGGAAATGGTAACCCACTCCAGTGTTCTTGCCTGGAGAATCCCAGGGACAGAGGAGCCTGGTGGGCTTCCGTCTATGGGGTCGCCCGAAGTCAGACAAGACTGATGCGACTTAGCAGCAGCAGCAGCAGCAGCAGCAGAGACAGTTATAAATACAGCCATAAGAAAAGAAAAAAAAAATAATGTTTAGAGTGAGATATTAGAACATTGATCCCTGGATAAGGAAGATCTCCTGGAGGAGGAGGGCATGGCGACCCACTTCAGTATTCTTGCCAGGAGAATCCCATGGACAGAGAAGCCTGGTGGGCTGCAGTCTATAGGGTTGTGAAGAATCAGTTACAACTGAAGTGACTTAGCACACGCACATGCATTCAGGGTCAGCAGCAGAAATGCTTGCAAGATAGATTCTGAAATAAACCACAGGGGAAGAGCACCGATGAAGGTGAGTGGGATGGTTGGAAAGCATCCATGGTTCCAGGCTGATTGACAGAGAATAGCACTGGAAAAAGTTTTGAGCCTTGATGTGGAGATGGTGGGTCTGGATTATATACGAGATGATGATTTTGACAAACTCAATCATATAATCTGTAATTTTCCCCCCACTGCAAGGTTGTGTGTTAGTAAAAAGAAAATATTATTTGGGTCTTACGTATTAGTATCAATAATAACTTAACTATAACAATCAAAATAAGAATAGTTCATTTTAATATTTATCAGATTAAATGTGCATTTCTTTTTCGTAACTTTTTATTTTTTACTGCACAGCATATGAGATCCTAGTTGCCAACTGACCCCTTGCCCTCTTCATTGGAAGCTCAAAGTCTCAACCACTGAATCTCCAGGAAAGTCCCATTTTTTCAATTAACTATTTTTAAAATGTGCATTTCCAAAGTTAAGTTCTCATTACTTACTAACTTCTCAAAGGGTAGTATTTCAATGAATTTTATGAAGTCAACAGGATATGCATTATAAGCATATAAACATTAATTGCATTAAAACATTTCTAATGTATCTTTAAGTATATGATCCCTCCAAAACTTTTCATTATTTTTTTCAAAATCATGTAGTGATAAAATTACCCATAAATAAAAAGTGATACAATATATATGAATGTACAAGGTGCTACCTTGAAACTAGCTTATAAAAATTAATGGTTAATAAATGCATTTTATGAACTGTTTTCAGCTCATAAAATACATTTATTTAACTTACTCTTGAAATATCTGACAGTTAAAAGCATACTATTATCATACTGGAATAAAATTCAATTAAATCACAAAGTTACATTCCTTCCTTCAGAAATTTTCAGAGAAACAAGGAATAGCTTTTGAATAGAGATCTTGTCTAGATATTCTGTGGAATTATGGTGAGAATATAATGAAGGTGAAGAATTAATTGGAAAAACAAGCTGCAACACTGTAATGCTATTTCTAAAAACAGATATGATGATTGACACATGCCCGTGAAATTTTTGAATGAAAGTAAATGGAAGTCTCTTGCCACTTGACATTAAAATTCCAACAGCAAGTATCTATAGCTGTATCCCAAGCTGAATAATTATATTTCATCCATAGCATAAGTATTTGATGATTTTATGCTTCTCAGTATGTTCTGCTTTCACAATTTCACCCAGGACTACATTAAAAAAAATTCTAATACTAAAATGGCAAAATCAGAGAAAGTCAGAAAAAAGGCAACCAAATAAAATTGAAACAAAGTAGACACATGGAGAGAGAGCTTTCAACACACAAATAAATAAGCCTTCACCTTGAATGACCTTTGAATTCTATATTAAAAACAGTCTACACATATTTAAGAGAAAAACTCTAGTATGAGCTTCAGGCTCAGTGATTGCTAGGCATTACATGCAAAAATGTAGTGAAAAGGAGAGGGAAAATATCTGCTGCTATGATGAGTGATGGGCAGGCCTATGACCAGGAGTTATTTTCTATCTTTTCATAAAATCTTCCAGTTGAACTCAGTGTGACAAAAAATATCTGGGTCCAGGTTATTCTGGGATCTCTTTGGTTTCCCAAGTTTGATATTGGCTAGTAGGCATCAAGCTTAATAACTCCCAAAGTCCTTTAGATACCTTGCTACTTCAGCATTAAAAGAAAATGTGGCCAAATTGTTTTAATTTGCTTAATCAAGTTTGCCATGCTAGTTTGTTTTAATATACGTTGCTAAAAACAAAACAAAACAAAAACTAGAATTAAGAGTTAAGAGTAAGAAACATGATTCAGAAAAATAAATTTCAAAAAAAGTATACCAATTAAACTGAAGAAGTAAGCCATGATCTTCAAGCCTTGAATACGTATTCAATTAAAAGAAAGGGGCCAACAGCTGCTATGTTACATAAGCTGCTAAACTTTCATACAGCACAGTCTGCTGGAGAAACAAATCCTGTGATCCTAGCTGCATGAGTAAGGTTATGGGCAGGTGCATAAGCTAGCTGGGAATCAGTCTGCAAGATGGGCACAAATTGTTAAGGAGCAAATTCTGCCTCTCAGAGATGTTCTGTACTGCCCATTAATACTCTTTTTTGGAAAGTTCAGTGAGCAACGAAAAGATAGGCCACTGGGTCTCACTGTATTACTCTATGTGCATTACATATTCTGGAAAAACTAGGATGAGAGAAGGATGCAGTTTGTGATATTTCTCCCCTTTGCCCTCATTCTTGTGGGTCCTTGCAGTAAACCTCCCTCGGAGAAGATAATCTGTGTATCCCTTGAAACATGAAAGTACTTGATCTTTTATGAGAGACAGACGGAAGAATATAAGCATTTACACTCTGAAACTGTTGTAGTATGAGAGACCATTGCCAAATCAGGCTGAATTCAGAGTAAAAATTTTTTTTTTTAAAGTTAAGTTTCAGTAATAGTATTTCAGTATTTTAGTACTGAAGAGAATTTTGAAATTTACAGAGCATCATATGCAGCTTTTATCACATTTTTGATCCCCAAAGTAGCTTTTATACTACTTTGATCCCCAGTTCAGTTCAGTTCAGTTGCTCAGTCGTATCCAACTCTTTGCGACCCCATGGACTGCAGCACTCCAAGCCTCCCTGTCCATCACCAGCTCCCAGAGTTTACTCAAACTCATATCTATTGAGTCGGTGATGCCATCCAACCATCTCATCCTCTGTCATCCTCTTCTCCTCTCACCTTCAATCTTTCCCAGCATCAGGGTCTTTTACAATGAGTCAGCTCTTTGCATCAGGTTGCCAAAATATTGGAATTTCAGCTTCAACATCATTCCTTCCAATGAATATTCAGGACTGATTTCCTTTAAGATGAACTGGTTGGATCTTTTTGCAATCCAAGGGACTCTCAAGAGTCTTCTTAAACACCACAGTTCAAAAGCATAAATTCTTCAGCACTCAGCTTTCTTTATAGTCCAACTCTCAGATCCATAAATGCCTACTGGAAAAACCATAGCCTTGACTAGACGGATCTTTGTTGGAAAAGTAATGTCTCTGCTTTTTTATATTCTGTCTAGGTTGGTCATAACTTTTCTTCCAAGGAATAAGCATCTTTTAATTTCATAGCTGCAGTCACCATCTGCAGTGACTTTGGAGCCCCCCAAAATAAAGTCTGCCACTGTTTCCACTGTTTCTCCATCTATTTGTCATGAAGTAATGGGACCAAATGCCAAAAGTCCCATTTTAATCCCCAAAGTAGCCCCCAATAGAGGAATAACCATTATAATTTTACAGGCGAAGAAACTTTAGCCAATAAAAATTAAAATATTTTTCCTACTTTATTAACAAGGATGAGTGGTTAGGATTGGGACAGAAATGTTCTGAATCTATTCAATAATTCCAGTCAGGTGTACCTGTGTTTACATACATCTGGGCATACCATGTAATCTGCCTTGAAATGGATCTCTTCAAGTGTTGCCATACAATTGAATATCTATTCATAAGTGATCCACCTTAAAAATGAATATTGCTGTGTAAGTGACAGGAGTTAGAAACCTTGGTAAAGTTGTGTATAGTGTGAAGAGATTTTTTCATTTTAATTTTTAAATCAAATTGGCAAGGTTATAATGGGACAAATGAAATTCCATTTGACTTGCAGAGTTTTGATTTATAAGAAGAACTGAATATTTTGTAATGCAAAGTGAATAGTAATGTACTTAGGAAAATTGATTCCATCAAACCACATCTATGCATGAATTGGTTATAATCCCATGACTCTTCTTTTGATGCAAGAGTAAGGATAAGAATAGCAGTGGCTAACACTAGTAGTGTTTATTCTATCAGACACTGTCCTAAATACTTTATGGATAGTAACTTTTTTCAATCTCATAATAGCCTTACTTCATGGCTAATAGATGAGGAAACAATGGAAACAGTGACAGATTTTTATTTTCTTGGGCTCCAAAATCACTGCTGATGGTGACTGTAGCCATGATATCAAAAGACATTTGCTCTTTGGAAGTAAAGCTATGACAATCCTAGACAGCATATTAAAAAGCAGAGACATCAATTCACTGACAAAGGTCTGTTCTAGTCAAAGAGGTGGTTTTTCCTGTAGTCATGTACAGATGTGAGAGTTGGACATAAAGGCTGAGTGCCAAAGAATTGATGATGCTGGAGAAGTGTTGCTGGAGAAGAGAGACCCTTGGATTGCAAGGAGATCAAACGAGTGAGTCAATCCTAAGGAAAATCAACCCTGAATATTCATTGGCAAGGACTGATGCTGAAGTTGAAGCTTCAATTCTTAGGCCACATGATGTAAAGAGCCAACTCACTAGAAAAGACCCTGATGCTGGAAAAGATTCAGGGCAGGAAGAGAAGGGGATGACAGATGATGAGATGGTTGGATTGCATCATTGACTCAATGGACATGAATTTGAACAAACTCTGAGAGATACTGAAGAACAGGGAAGCCTGGAGTGCTGCAGTCCATGGAGCCATGAAGAGTTGGACACGACTAAGTAACTGAAAAACAACAATAGCTTTAGAAAAAAAGAACAGTTTTCATCCTCAATAATCCTCATGAGAACACTGATCTCCTCTCATCTCTATGAAACTGAGACCTGGGAAATAAATAAGTTGTTTGAGGTTGCATAGTACGTAAGTAACAGAGCTGGGTTTTGCCTCTGGAAGCTAGCTGCAGATTGAATGCAATTCAAGAAGAAAGTGATCAGTCTTTCATAAAAGTAGGATTAGGTAACAGAGAAGAAGCACATGAACTCTGAAGTCACACAGAATCAGTTAGATTGCTATCTCTGTCACTGCCCTGCTGTGCCTTACTCTGAGCAAGAGGCTTACTCTGCCACAGTTTATTTACCTGTAAAATGGAGATGTTAGGGAAACCCTTTTTTATAGGATCATTAGGAAGTTCAATGTTTCATTGCATTTTAGGTAATGAATAAACAAAAATTGTAGAAGAGCAGAAATCCTACCTAAAAATAATTTATTCAAAAACCTTAATTTAAAAAAAAAAAAATGAGGAAGCTGAAGCCCAGAGGAGTTAATGATCAAGTTTATATCATGTTTTCAGTGGCCAAATCAAAAGTAGAAGCCAGGTCTTTCAACTCTATGTTTAGGGTCCTTTGAACCACAAAGGAGTAAATAAAGGATTTTATCTATCAATTTGTTTCATTTCAATTTTTCAAGTTCACTATTGATATATTTTTGATTTACATTGGCTGAGAGAGGAAAATGTTTGATATTTTAGGGTTTAAAAAATGATATTTTCTTTTTATTCGGTCAACATCATGAAAAATCACTATGTGCGACAAGATAACAAACACTTTGTCCAAGCTGAGGGTGCCAGATCAGATTCTAACACCAAGACCTAGCTCAAGGGTGAAGCAAGTTCTGGATTTTTAGAGAATGCCTTTTTATTTATTTATTTTTTTATCATGAATGAACTATAAAGTAAACTACACATTTGTTGTCAAGTCTCACATCAGTCCATTCTGAAGGAGGTCAGCCCTGGGTGTTCTTTGGAAGGAATGATGCTAAAGCTGAAATTCCAATACTTTGGCCACCTCATGCAAAGAGTTTACTCACTGGAAAAGACTCTGATGCTGGGAGGGATCTGGGCAGGAGGAGAAGGGGACGACAGAGGATGAGAGGGCTGGATGGCATCACCAACTCGATGGACGTGAGTTTGAGTGAACTCCGGGAGATGGTGATGGACAGGGAGGCCTGGTGTGCTGAGATTCATGGGGTCACAAAGAGTTGGACAAGGCTGAGCGACTGAACTGAACAGAACTCATGTATTATTAAATAGATACAAAGAATCATGCTGATGTAATTTAATTTAAAAATTACACATCATTCCTTAAAACAAATCAACTCTCTTATGCTACTATGCTGTTTTTTTTTTTTTTTTCCCTATTTCTGTTTTCCACAATTAAAGATATTTAAAGTACTGTATGAGCTAGCAGAGAAGGCTGGGGTGGGAAATTTATAGTATGATTGTGGCCAGATCTCATGTTTGAGCAAACAATCAACACAATCCAAAATGTGGTCTAATGATTACAATCCCTCTTGACAAATGATATATCATTGGAAAAGCAATAGCTTTATAATAATGTGACAAATATTATTTCCGAATTTCAAAGTCAGCAGTAAAGTCTGAGGTCCTCTATTTATATTCTAATCTTTCACTAGGTTCTACACTATCAATTTACCAAGTTTCGTGTTAACCTTGGGGATTTAAAGGACACTCTTTGGAGTAAATCATCTGTTTGTCCTTTAGAACAGTGAGTTCAAGTTAAATGCAGACTCATGGGAAAACCTGTTTTTAAAACAGAGTCAGTGTTTTATAATTTTACATTTTATAAAATACACTTTTAAAATAAATTTTTTTCTTTTTCTGTCATATTTTTAAGATAACCTGGCATCAGCATTACTGATGAATTTGAAATTATATATATATATGTATATATATATTTATAGATACATACATATATGTATGTCCTATGTACATTTTCTAATTTTTATATAATATTTATTTTTATTTTATATAAAATTTATTATATATATATAATATGAATTGGGCTTTCTTTGTGGCTCAGTCAATGGTAAAGATCCTGCCTGCCAATGCATGAAACCTAAGAAATGTGGATTCAATCCCTGGGTTGGGAAAATGCCCTGGAGGAGGGCATGGCAACCCATTCCAGTATTCTTGCCTGGAGAATCCCAGGGACAGAGAAGCCTAGTGGGCTGCAATCCATAGTGTTGCAAAGAGTCAGCATGACTTAGTGACCAAAACAAACAAAACATACATAAATTAATTAAATAAATACATGTGATAGAATAATGGGTAAAGGATCCACTTGACTTAGATTGAGTTCTGAGTACCTACTAACTTAAAAATAAAGCAATAATCAGCTACAAATCTATTATAACTCAGTTTTCTCTCCTTGAAAATTCACTTTGCATTTTCTGACCATAGCTTGATTTAGTGTCACTGTATGATTCCGAGGAAGAAGCTAATTTTCTGAAAAAATTATAAATGAAAGAATCAATTTTTCTAGAGATTAGCCAATTTAAATTTCATGTGATTCAGTGAGCCAGAAAAGATTATTGAATCTTTTTATTAATATAGCTTTGGTTCAACTGATAACAAAACCTGTTTTAAAGCATTTTTTATAAATGATAAACTTCTAGAGTATTTGTGTTTGAGACTGTACCTTATATAGACAGAGGGGCAATATTTTTTTTTTCTTTTAAATAACTTTCATATAACATTCCCTGGTGAGTAAGGACAGAGGACATGAAACATATTTTAATGTTTTTATCATTGAATTAACTTTTTCTTACTAAATTTATGTTTCAGGCTGGGAAACACGGGGAATGAGGCTAAAACAAAAAAAAAAAAAAAAGGAAAGAAATGAGTCATCAAAAATTGTGATTTCCAACTAACTAATGTGGTTTATAGTCCTTGGTGCATTTATGACAAGTGAAGGGAAAAAATTCTGCTACTGAAGAAAAAAGTTGTTTTGGATATTGTTTGGTTTCTATGTAGTTTTGAACCACAAAAAGCAAAACTGATGCTATTGGTTGAGTTAACTGAATAATTGCTGGCATGTGACATTTGTGTTACCTAGGTATAGAACAAAAGGAATATATTAAACTTGAAAAAATAATCCAGTCAATTTCTGTTTTAATTGTCCAGATACTTCAAACAAGTTCTATTGGTGATAGTATTTAAAATCTATACTGAATTGTGTAGAAGTCTTACATTTAATTAGAGATAAATTCCAGTAACTTAAAATGAGTGAACAGCTTAGAGTTCCAATTTACATGCTACTCTTTATTGCTATCTTGGTACAAAGCTCATCTGCCTATATTTTAATGGAAGGGTTTTGGTGCCTTTTGTTTTTAACTTTTCCCATATATGTATTTCTTTATAGTTTGTTGGAATGGTTGGCAATAATTTCTCTTACCATGATAACAAAATAATGGGAAAAGATAGATACATGACATATATGAAAACTAATAAATAAAGAGCTAGAATATATCACACTGTCAGTTAAAGATCAATTGTAAAATGTGATCCAGAGAAATAGAGTAGAGAGAATCAATACCAGAAAGTCATTACATCAATATTTGAAAACTGGTTAGAATGTCATATAGGATCTGCAATTTAATATACAGCAGAGAAATCTGAATGATTAAGGATTCAAATATCTCTTCCTTGACTGAATGCAGGATGTTAACAAACAGGGTCATGATGAGATGTGATAGGAAGGGATAGTACTTTTCTGGAAGTCCAAAGTATGCTACTTTACCATTTTATGTGGACATGGAAAATAATAGTTTGGAGTGGATGTAGAAGTGAGACCATATATGAGACATGACAAATGGCAAAATGATCATTTGCTCTCCTTCTCCATTTTTCCAGCCATCTTCTCCTTCTTTCCTTTCAGTTTATATGGGTTATATATTCAGTTTCATGCTGTTATATAATCAGATTACCTTACACAAAACTGATAGACCCAATAGAGGGTATTTGACCCAATATTTACCTTAAAATAAGAATTATTTTTTCAAGGATTAGTTGACACAAAAGTTTAGAAGACTCAAGGCAGTCTCTTAGGTATATGAAGCTGGAAAAATATATGACCTGTAAGTCCCTAGCTTTCACAGACCATGTGGAGAAAGCTGGTCTGTATCTAGAGCAAAAGGAGTAAGGCAAATACGCATGATAGAAAAGGCTTCACTCCCTGAGAGCAGTTCTTTTGGCCAAAGGAGCATGTAAATTTCTGCTCCAAGAAACTAGAAGTCACATCCATTCCTCTGTGTGCATGAGTGCTAAGTCACTTCAGTCATGTCTGACTCTATGCAGCCCTACGGACTGTAGCCCACCAGGCCTACTGTACGTGGGATTCTCCAGTTCCTCTAGTAGTGTCCAAAATTATCAGTGATATAAAGCTTGATGAATCATCCTCCCTTCTATTAAGCCAGCAGAGGTACGTCTGAATGTAGTAGCAGTGTTAGTCGCTCAGTCATGTCTGACTCTTCCAACCTCATCAACTATAGCCTGCCAGGCTTCTCTGTCCATAGAATTCTCCAACCAAGAATACTGGAGTGGGTAGCCATTCCTTTTTCCAGGGGATCTTCCCAACCCAGGGATCAACCCTAGGTCTCCTGCATTGCAGGCAGATTTTTGCAGTCTGAGCCACCAAGGAAGCCACATCTGAAATTAATATCATGTGAAAAAATTCAGGATGCTTTAATATATTAGGATAAAACTAGAAGGTCTCAGGGGCCCTTCATCTTTTTTTAAGGCAATATTGATATAATTGAACTTAGAGTCAGCAGGAAGCTGGTGCTGATTTGGGGCTAAAAGCATCATCCCATACTAGGTAATTGATGGGTGTTAGGTCAACTTATGGTCCTGCAATATTTTACTGGTTGAAAGTGCTGTAAGTGAAAGAAATACAGGAAAACTTAGTTACACATTGTACTTCGTATAATTTATAGATAGAGAAAATTCTTACAAGGAAACTTTAGTGTTCCCTGGTTATTCCTAATTTAGTATTTAAAAGCACTTAGAGGTTATATTGACAACTGAAGGAAATGGGATAGGAGGAACCCAATGTTTGATAACAGTTTCACAATAAATTCTATCAAGTCTACTTTATATTTCAGTTAAATTAGTATGACAATATTATAAAGAATGAACAATTGGATGACTTTTCCTGGATGGAAATCTGGGGGAAAATATTGATAGGAAGAAAAGAAACATCTTTTCAGGTGGTTCCACCACCACATACAGAATGCCCTAAAATCTCACTGTGTTAGTTAGAAAAAAGGTAATTCCTAACATTAAATTTATTTTTTAATTTAGGTTTTCATAAGTAATACAGATAAAATCTGTTCCAAATTTAACTATTTAATTTTTAAAATGTTTGCCTAAAACTCTGTAATAGTTACCTAATTAATGAAAAAGGTTTATTGTTAATGGGTACATATCAGAATAACTGACTCCAAATTTGCATGTGAAGAAAATAATAGCAAAAGATTTGAATTCTTGGTAGGCTTAGCATTTAAAGTAATAATAATTCCTTATGTATGAAAAAGAAAATTTTTTATACATTTGAGTATTTTTTATAAAATACCAAAGGTGCCATTGATTGAGGAAAGTCTATTATGCATCAAGTGCTTTCTCTATTTTACTTTACATACATTATTTAATATCCACAAACTTATAAAGTACTATAATTCCAATTTACAGAACAAAAAAAGAAAGTATGAAATTAAGACAATATTGGCTTTACAAAGCAGTTTTTTAATAAGCATTTTTTGAGTACTTGCTATACATATACTATATGACGGGTGCTACTGGGGCTTCCCTGATGGCTCAATGATAAAGAATCCACTTGCCAATGAAGGAGACATGAGACATGTTTGATCCTGGGTCAGGAAGATCCCTTGGAGGAGGGCATGGCAACCCACTCCAGAATTCTTGCCTGGAGAATCGCATGGACAGAGGAGCCTAGTGGGCTACAGTGCATGGGGTCACAAGAGTTGGACACAACTGAAGTGACTTAGCATGCTCACATGGATTAAATGACGACTAAAAACGAATCCTTTTCACTAAGGAATATTGGCCACCAAGTTGTACAGTATGTATATAGCTGGGAAGAATTGAACCGGGTTGTCTGTGAGTCGACATCCTTGCTCTTTATGTAATTTTACACCACCCTCCCTCTACTTACTGCTCCCCCCTCCACCAAAAAGACTAAAATACAAAGTGCCACATGGAATAACTGAAACCAGACCTAATTCTAAAGAGAGTTTTCCATTTGGCTACAACAGCATGTGGGATTCCTTGTTTTTGAGAGAACAAAATGTCAGCAGTAAGGCTAATGAATTGAAAGTCTCCTGTCTCTTTAGATGAGTAGTGTGCAATGGGACCTCTGATATATGAGAATAAATAGAAGGTATTAAATCATTTGCTCTCTGAGCACACTTTCCAAAATACCTTTCTCATAAGTTCTTAGCCTGGAGTTTGCAATTCAAAAGGCATCATGATCTTGTAGACCTTTGCCAATTACAGATCTCATTTTCAGTCCCTGAATCATAAAAACCTCCCTTTTTATTTCCTGAATGATTCTCCTACATCTCCAAACTCTCTGTAAGGCACCAGGTCATCTAAAATGCTATTTTCTTTCTGAAGTAATTTTCTTTGAGATCTCTTGTTAATTTTCCCCCCTTAGCCTGAATTCCATTTATTAAAATTGTTCCAACAGTAGAAAAGATTTTCTGAAAGATCCTGAAGAGGATCATTTTCATATAGATAAAATGGCTAAAGGAAAGGAAAATAGAAGCCTACTTCAGTTGCCTTTTGATTAGACTGGCATGTTCTATTTAATTGTAATCTATTTAACTGCTTGCAAAGTTGATACAAATCCAAACATCATTAAATGGGACTAGAATATGGACAATTCTGTTTTAAACAGAACTCTCCATCCAGAAATGTCTTCAGTGTGAGTTACACCATGAATGTTAAAGTAAACGAAAACATGCACTAGCTTTCATTTCTTGAAAACTCAGTGTGTGTCAATGTCCTCTTTGTATATTACTTAATTAATTTAATCTTTAAAAAATCCTGTGATAAATTTTATTATTATCCCTGTTTATTATAATAATAATAAATTATTATTTATTTATTATTATTATCCCTGTTTCATAAGTGTGGAAATGGGATGAAAGGGAAGTAGTTAATTTGCCAAATTCTCATAGTTAAAAAGTGATACAATTAATATTTCAGTTCAGTTCAGTTCAGTTCAGTCACTCAGTCATGTCTGACTCTTTCAGCACACCAGGCTTCTCTGTCCATCACCAACTCCCGTTCACCCAAACCCATGTCTACTGAGTCGGTGATGCCATCTAGTCATCTCATTCTCTGTCATTCCCTTCTCCTCTGGCCCTCAATCTTTCCCAGCATCAGGGTCTTTTCAAATGAGTCAGCTCTCCGCATCAGGTGGCCAAAGTATTGGAGTTTCAGCTTCAATATAAGTCCCTCCAATGAACACCCAGGACTGATCTCCTTTAGGATGGACTGATTGGATCTCCTTGCAGTCCAAGGAACTCTCAAGAGTCTTCTCCAACACCACAGTTCAAAAGCATCAATTCTTTGGCACTCAGCTTTCTTCACAGTCCAACTCTCACATCCATACATGACCACAGGAAAAACCATAGCCTTGGCTGAATGGACCTTTGTTGGCAAAGTAATGTCTCTGCTTTTCAATATACTGTCTAGGTTGGTCATAACTTTCTTTCCAAGGAGCAAGCATCTTTTAATTTCATGGCTGCAATCACCATCTGCAGTGATTTTGGAGCCCAGAAAAATAAAATCAGCCACTGTTTCCACTGTTTCCCCATCTATTTCCCATGAAGTGATGGGACCAGATGCCATGATCTTAGTTTTTTGAATGTTGAGCTTGAAGCCAACTTTTTCACTCTCCTCTTTCACTTTCATCAAGAGGCTCTTTAGTTCTTCTTCACTTTCTGCCATAAAGGTGGTGTCATCTGTATGTCTTCTATAGAAATACTCATCATGTGATAATAATTTTTCAAAAAGTAAAGATAATGAGGTAAGTTCTATGACCCAGTATGCGACCATAAAAGGTAAATTCTATTGAGGCCATGTCGAGATACCCATCTGCTCAGAATATTTTGGCTGAAATTATTACCAAACTCTGACATTATTAGCCCACTAAACTTCTGGTTTGCTAGTTTAAAAATGCACTAATTTTAATTAACCTACTATTTCAGTCACTTATTTCTTAATTTATTCAGGCTATAAATATGATAGTCTACAAGCTGGGTATTTTAGAAAGCATTTCCTTGAATTATTAAATAAAATTTAATACTATTTAATCTGTCTCTTATGTTTTATGACTTTTAATTGACTGTCTATTCATTCTTTTTAATTTTGTTTCATCAAAAACAAAATCTTTCCTTTTGAATATATAAAATTGGCCCAGTACCTGCTAACTCAGCATGCAAGTGCTTTTGAATTATGACCTTAATTACTTAAATGGATCTGGATCACTTAATAAATGCCATTTTTTAGATCTAATCACACTTTTAGAAAATATTATGAAATATAGAAATTTCTACCAAATTTTATTCTTCAAATTTAGAAAATATTTTGACAGCTCTCTCCAAGCTAACTTCATAAAGAGAGAAAAAATTCTTATGACAGGCTTCTACAGACTGTAACTTCTCAAATACAGTAAGTCCCCTACATATGAATCTTCATGTTTTGAACCCTCAAAGAAGAGAATGTACACTGGCATGTTTAATCATATAAGTTAGTTCATGTGTCTAACATACATTATCATAGGTGTGAAGCCTCTACAAGTAGTTGTGCTTTTGCATAATTTACTGTAGAATACTTTATAGAGGACAGTAGTACAGTATCTTTAGTTCAAGCCTAACTTGAGCTTTTACTCAGTCAAGCATAAAAACAGTGGTGATGTAGCTGGTACTGCTAACAAGTACCAGCTGTTGTACTGTACTACTGTACTTTCAAGTTGCTGCACTATAAGATGAAAAAAAAATTATTTATCTTTTGCATTTGCTTTCAATGCATTAATTGTGTGAATTGTATTATAAACCTATCACAGTACAGTACTATATAGCTGCTTGTATTAGTTAGACTAAATTTCTTGGACTTAATGAACAAAATTGGACCTAATGAACATATGCTCAGAACTTGCTGCATGTAGGAAACTTACTATAACATGAAAATTTACACCAGTAATTTCCTTAGTCAAACTGTGTGCTATCAACATGATATATTTTTCAGGAGAGTAATTCAATTCATTTTTGGTTTAAAAATATTAAAGGAAATCATTAATGATCATTCCAATCTATTACATTTTCAAATAACCGCCTTGTGATTTGGGACAAGTCTGTGTGTTGATAGTAAAAAATTTCCATTTCTTACTCTTTGTACCCATGTGCCATACACACACATAACATGCATAACACACATGTGCATACCACAAAAGAATACTTATACATATGTAAAGATATATACATTCAGTGATAGCTCTTTCCCACTCTATGTACATGTGTGTATAAGCATATATGCATATATGTGAACAATTAAAACTAAATTTAATTGAACAACAAATATGCATTAAATGGTACTGAATTGGTTAAAAAGCAACTATACCCCAAGGGGAAAAAATCAAGACCTAAAAAAAGTCTTCCATTTAACTATCATAAACCATACTCAGTCATCTCTTGGGTAAGTAGATAATGTTCTATGACTTCATCTCTTCCCATTTTCCTGCTATACAGAAACTTTGGTGCTAGTCTGACACTGGCACTTCCTCTGAAGCCAGTGGTCATAGGGTCACATTTCAACTCTGTGAGTAAAATGGAATGAGAGAAAAACTAGAACCTGCAAAACTACAATGACTATAATTTTACAGTTTCAGATTCCCTGAACCTGTCTCTGGGAACTGTAATTAATGCAATACATTCATTAACTTCTCTCAGGGGTAAAAGAAGGACCTAATTGAAACCTTGTAAAGCAGTTTCACAGTGAAATGGAAATGATATTGTGTTTTATCTCCCAGCCCCACCTTTACATTGTCACAGATTATTAATGTTTCATAAAAATGCTATGAATCTTCATGTTAATATCCTTACAGTTGATGAATTTAGGTCAATAATGACAACTGAATCTTTAATTAGTAGTGTTTAAGAGAATGCTTTTTCTGGCATGAGAAGCTGAAAAATTAGGATCTGAAATGATTCTACAATTAGTGATAGTCGTTTTATAATTCTCAAGAACTTCTGGACCAGTATAGATAAATTTAAGACAAAGAAATTACTTTATATTCTAATAAGTAACAAGTTGATTCATAAAATGATGGTCCTGACAGCTTAGATAAAATAAGCTAATTCATTCTTTCCCCATAATTGTTGTGTTTCACATCACTCTGTGAACAATGCAGGTATGAGTCTCAGATAGTACCTGTTTTTTCAACTCTCTCTTCTTCTCCTTCTCTTTTCCTCTTTCCTCCTCCTGTTGCTTCTCTGGCAAAATAAGATAACCTGAATTCTGAGCTCTGCTTAAACTGTCTTTTTGAAGAATCTTTACTTATTATTTACTGATTTGCCTACACTGATTTAAATGTCTCAAATCCAGTAAGTGCCATCATCAAAGGAAGACCATTTTAGCAGGGCTCAGAATCATCAAAGGAATTTCATGCAGTTATGCTAGGATTAATTTACTTAATAAGTATTTGCTGCGCATCTACTATATGCCAACACTATGTACTAGATAATCAGACTTCAGTGTATGAGACAGACCAACCATTCTATTCATTGAATTTATTTCTTTATTATTCAGTTTATTGCCTAGTTTCCATGCAACTTCTTATATGACCTGCAGGTTATTTTAGAGTATATTTCCAAATATACGGGAATTTTCTAGTCAATTTTTTTTTGTTATTGATTTCTAACTTAATTTCATTGTAGTGTACCCTCTCTGATTTTAATGTTCTGAGGATTGATGAGATTTATACAGAATATGGTCAATTTTGGTAAACATTCCATGTGTACTTGAGAAGAGTGTTTATTATGCAATTGTATTGAAGAGTGCTTAATATATTTTGATTAGGTCAAGTTCATTAATATGGTTTTTCATATTTTCTATATCTTATATCATTTTTTTCTACTTGTTTGATCAGTAACAGAGAGGCAGATTAACTCCCCTATTCTAATTATTGTGAATTTTTGTGTGAGTCTATCTTTTCAAAAATTTGTTTAATTTGCTATTAAAAATAAAATTATGATCCCCTAGATAAAGTAGGGGATTTTATTATTATAAAATATCCCTCTTAATTAAATTAATATCTCGTAGATAAGGTCTACTTAACCAGATATAAATATATTAATATAGCTAAACCAGTTTTCTCTTGGTTAGTTCATTTAAGTTCAGTTGCTCAGTCGTGTCTGACTCTTTGCAATCCCATGAATTGCAGCACGCCAGGCCTCCCTGTCCATCCAAGAGTCTTCTCCAACACCACAGTTCAAAAGCATCAATTCTTTGGCACTCAGCTTTCTTCACAGACCAACTCTCACATCCATGCATGACCACTGGAAAAATTATAGCCTTGACTAGACAGACATTTGTTGGCAAAGTAATGTCTCTGTTTTTCAATATGCTACCAAGTTTGGTCATAAGTTTCCTTCCAAGGAGTAAGCGTCTTTTAATTTCATGGCTGCAGTCACCATCTGCAGTGATTTTGGAGCCCCCCCGCAAAAAAAGTCTGACAATGTCTCCACTGTTTCCCCATCTATTTCCCATGAAGTAATGGGACCAGAGGCCATGATCTTCGTTTTCTGAATGTTGAGCTTGAAGCCAACTTTTTCACTCTCCTCTTTCACTTTCATCAAGAGGCTTTTTAGTTCTTCACTTTCTGCCATAAGGGTGGTGTCATCTACATATCTGAGGTTATTGCTATTTCTCCCGGCAATCTTGATTCCAGCTTGTGCTTCTTCCAGCCCAGCGTTTCTCATGATGTACTCTGCATAGAAGTTAAATAAGCAGGGTGACAATATACAGCATTGACATACTCCTTTTCCCATTTGGAACCAGTCTGTTGTTCCATGTCCAGTTCTAACTGTTGCTTCCTGACCTGCATATAGGTTTCTCAAGAGGCAGGTCTTGGTTAGTGGTGCATATTAAATCTTTCTGTGTTGTGTAACTTCTCTGTATCCTATTTTAACTGTGTCTATTATTTCTATTATATAGTTTTATTTTATTTAAACTTAAACCCCTTCTTATCTTTAACTGAGTGGCCTATTTGCATTTGGTGCCACTATTACTGTATTGAGTTTAAATCTACTGTTTCATAATTTGCTGTCTTGTCTGAGAAATGCCTCTTTTGATCTCTCTTCTTGCCTTCTTTTATATTGACAACATTTAATTACCCCATTTTTTTTCTTTCTTTGTTTGATAGTTACTCCACGGGTTACAAGAGTTGGACATGACTTAATGACTAAACCACCACCACCACCACATTATTTGTTTTTACTGTTATTCTATGGTTAGCCTAGAAATTATAAATTTTAACATCATGTTCTAATAAAAATCCATATTTTAATTGGTTGGTGATCATGATATGACTTATTAACCCATTTAACATTTTAATATAATAGTTTATTACTTATATTAAGCACTTTATTATGTTTTGTTACATTTTAGAAAATTGAGGGTTTCATATTATATGTAAATAAATTTTTTGAGTGTTGGAAATGGATAGTTAGAACATAAAATATCTATATTTAAGAATAAATTCACAATGCATAAATTATCATAAAAACCAGGATTAGATTTACTCCTTCCCCTCTTACTACAGAACTGTGAGAGTCATATCCAAAATATGACATTAATTTTTATTTCTTATATGAAAGTTCAATATCCTATCAACAGTTTCTAAATAAATAGACACAATCCCAAGGAGCTTGACATTCAATTAAATGAGTATAAAGATAATTTAAAGATTATTGTAGAAAATAGTACTATGTGTTCATAAGGAACACTAAAAGTGTTCTTAGTTTAAAAAAAAAAAAAATCTTGTTGTGGTCCGGGCATGGGTTGGAAAAGAATTTCCAGACAAGAGGCAGAACGAAACAAGAATAAAGTTTATTAGAGTGGGGAAAGGAGAGATGCTAATAGCACAGCTGACTAGTTTCCTGATAGTCAGGGAGAGCTGACGGTTAACAGGGGTTCTTGATTCATTTTTATACCTTGTATGTAAGGAGCAGGATAGGGGTCTTGCAGGTCATTTGCTGATTGGATGAGGTAGGTATCTTGGGGGGAGCAGGTGGAGAGGAAGGCAAATACCTTCAACCTATAGGGGAAAAGAGGGGAGGAAGATTATACTGGTCAGGAGGACCTGGAGTTCATTAATAGTTCCAACACTGGGGATGGAAGAGAAGGTCAATAAGGGTCTGGTTTTTCCATTCCTGCATTCCAAGACCCTGCTTCATTCTATCTGCTCTCGCATGCCAAGACGCTCCTTGATTTCATCTTCTCTTTTGTCCTTTGGTCACCACAAAACTTTGGTAAGAATTTGGTTATAGTTTTCAAGTAGGCTAACAAAAAACGTCCAGAAATATCACAATGTAATCTAGTGAAAGACTAGAGATCTCTTCAGGAAAATTAGAGATACCAAGGGAACATTTCATGCAAAGATGGGCTCAATAAAGGACAGAAATTGTAGGGACCTAACAGAAGCAGAAGATATTAAGAGGTGGCAAGAATACACAGAACTGTACAAAAAAGATCTTCACAACCCAGATAATCATGATGGTGTGATCACTCACCTAGAGCCAGATATTGTGGGATGTAAAGTCAAGTGGGCCTTAGGAAGCATGACGACGAACAAAGCCAGTGGAGGTGATGGAATTCCAGTTGAGCTCTTTCAAATCCTTAAAGATGATGCTATGAAAGTGCTGCACTCAATATGTCAGCAAATGTGGGAAACTCAGCAGTGGCCACAGGAATGGAAAACGTCAGTTTTCATTCCAATCCCAAAGAAAGGCAATGCCAAAGAATGCTCAAACTACTGCACAATTGCACTCATCTCAAAGGCTAGTAAACTCATGCTTAAAATTCTCCAAGCCAGGCTTCAGCAATATGTGAACCATGAACTTCCAGATGTTTGAGCTGGTTTTAAAAAAGCAGAGGAACCAGAGATCATATTGCCAATATTCACTGGATCATCGAAAAAGCAAGAGTTCCAGAAAAACATCTATTTATGCTTCACTGACTATGCCAAAGCCATTGACTATGTGGGTCACAATAAACTGTAGAAAATTCTGATAGAAATGGGAATACCAGACCACCTGACCTGCCTCGTGAGAAACCTGTATGCAAGTCAGGACACACAAGGTAGAACTGGACATGGAAAAATAGACTGGTTCAAAATAGGAAAAAGAGTATGTCAAGGCTGTATATTGTCACCCTGCTTATTTAACTTATATGCAGAGTACATCATGAGAAAAGCTGGGCTGGAGGAAGCACAAGCTGGAATCAAGATTGCCGGGAGAAATATAAACAACCTCTGATATGCAGATGACACCACCCTTATGGCAGAAAGTGAAGAGAAGCTAAAAAGCCTCTTGATGAAAGTGCAAGAGAAGGGTGAAAAAGTTGGCTTAAAGCTCGACATTCAGAAAACAAAGATCATGGCATCCGGTCCCATCACTTCATGGGAAATAGATGGGTAAACAGTGGAAACAGCGTCAGACTTTATTATTTTGGGCTCCAAAATCACTGCAGATGTTGATTGCAGCCATCATATTGAAAGACGCTTGCTCCTTGGAAGAAAAGTTATGACCAACCTGGATAGTATATTCAAAAGCAGAGACATTACTTTGCCGACTAAGGTCCGTCTAGTCAAGGTTATGGTTTTTCCTGTGGTCATGTATGGATGTGAGAGTTGGACTTGAAGAAGGCTGAGTGCCGAAGAATTGATGCTTTTGAACTGTGGTGTTGGAGAAGACTCTTGAGAGTCCCTTGGACTGCAAGGAGATCCAACCAGTCCATTCTGAAGGAGACCAATCCTGGGATTTCTTTGGAAGGAATGATGCTGGAGCTGAAGCTCCAGTACTTTGGCCACCTCATGCGAAGAATTGACTCATTGGAAAAGACTCTGATGCTGGGAGGGATTGGGGGCAGGAGGAGAAGGGAATGACAGAGGATGAGATGGCTGGATGGCATCACAGACTCGATGAACGTGAGTCTGAGTGAACTCCGGGAGATGGTGATGGACAGGGAGGCCTGGCGTGCTGTGACTCATGGGGTCCCAAAGAGTCGGACACGACTGAGCAACTGAACTGAACTGATAGCAGAAGACATCACCCTTATGGCAAAAAGTGAAGAAGAACTAAAAAGCCTCTTGACGAAAGTGAAAGAGGAGAGTGAAAAAGTTGGCTTCAAGCTCAACATTCAGAAAACGAAGATCAAGGCATCTGGTCCTGTCACTTTGTGGGAAATAGATGGGGACACAGTGGAAACAGTGGCTGACTTTATTTTTCTGGGCTCCAAAATCACTGCAGATGGTGATCGCAGCCACGAAATTAAAAGACGCTTACTCCTTGGAAGGAAAGTTATGACCAAGCTAGACAGTACATTGAAAACCAGAGACATTACTTTGTCAACAAAGGTCCATCTAGTCAAGGCTATGGTTTTTCCAGTGGTCACGTATGGATGTGAGAGTTAAGACTATAAAGAATGCTGAGCACCGAGCAATTGATGCTTTTGAATTGTGATGTTGGAGAAGACTCTTGAGACTTACTGGGACTGCAAGGAAATCCAATTTGTCCATCCTAGAGGAGATCAGTCCTGGGTGTTCATTGAAAGGACTGATGTTGAAACTGAAACTCCAATACTTTGGCCACCTGATGTGAAAAGCTGACTCATTTGAGAAACCCTTATGCTGGGAAAGATTGAGGGCAGAAGGAGAAGGGGACAGCAGAGGATGAAATGGTTGGATGGCATCATCGACTCAATGGACATGGGTTTGGGTGGACTCTGGGAGTTGGTGATGGACAGGGAGGCTTGGTGTGCTGAGGTTCATGGGTTGCTAAGAGTCAAACATGACTTAGTGACTGAACTGAACTGAACTGAATCTGTTGTACAATTGAGGGTATATTTTTAATTTTTCCAAAAAGATTATCTATAAAATATTATTTGTGGAGCAAGGCAACAGTATACTGTAGTAGATTCTGCTGTTGTCCAGCCTGTTACCCTTCTAATTCAGGATTTTAGCATATTTCTGTAGTATTCCTTTTTTTTTTTAAATTTATTTTTCAATTTTATTTTTACTTTATTTTACTTTACAATACTGTATTGGTATTGCCATACATTGACATGAATCCACCACGGGTGTATACAAGCTCCCAATCCTGAATCCCCCTCCCACCCCATACCATCTCTCTGGATCATCCCCATGCACCAGCCCCAAGCATCCTGTATCCTGTATCAAACATAGATTGGCACTTCGTTTCTTACATGGTAGTGTACATGTTTCAATGCCATTCTCCTAAATCATCCCACCCTCTCCCTCTCCCTCTCCCTCAGAGTCCAAAGTCCGTTTTTACATCTGTGTCTCTTTTGCTGTCTCGCATACGGGGTCATCATTACCATCTTTCTAAATTCCGTATATATGTGTCAGTATACTGTATTGGTGCTTTTCTTTCTGGCTTACTTCACTCTGTATAATTGGCTCCAGTTTCATCCACCTCATTAGAACTGATTTAAATGTATTATTTTTAATGGCTGAGTAATACTCCATGGTGTATATGTACTACAGCTTTCTTATCCATTCATCTGCTAATGGACATCTAGGTTGTTTCCATGTCCTGGCTATTACAAACAGTGCTGCTATGAACATTGGGGTACATGTGTCTCTTTCGATTCTGGTTTCCTCGGTGTGTATGCCCAGCAGTGGGATTGCTGGGTCATAAGGCAGCTCTATTTGCAATTTTTTAAGGAATCTCCACACTGTTTTCCATAGTGGCTGTACTAGTTTGCATTCCCACCAACAGTGTAAGAGGGTTCCCTTTTCTCCACATCCTCTCCAGCATTTATTGCTTGTAGACTTTTGGATCACAGCCATTCTGACTGGTGTGAAATGGTACCTCATTGTGGTCTTGATTTGCATGTCTCTGACAATGAGTGGTGTTCAGCATGTTTTCATGTGTTTGTTAGCCATCCGTATGTCTTCTTTGGAGAAATGTCTATTTAGTTCTTTGGCCCATTTTCTGATTGGGTCGTTTATTTTTCTGGACTTGAGCTGCAGGAGTTGCTTGTATATTTTTGAGATTAGTTGTTTGTCAGTTGCTTCATTTGTTATTGTTTTCTCCCATTCAGAAGGCTGTCTTTTCACCTTGCTTATAGTTTCCTTTATTGTGCAGAAGCTTTTACTTTTAATTAGAACTCATTTGTTTATTTTTGCTTTTATTTCCAGTATTCTGGGAGGTGGATCACAGAGGATCCTGCTGTGATTTAAGTCAGAGAGTGTTTTGCGTATGTTCTCCCCTAGGAGTTTTATACTTTCTGGTCTTATGTTTAGATCTTTAATCCATCTGGAGTTTATTTTTGTGTATGGTATTAGAAAGTGATCTAGTTTCATTGTTTTACAAGTGGTTGACCAGTTTTCCCAGCACCACTTGTTAAAGAGATTGTCTTTAATCCATTGTATATTCTTACCTCCTTTGTCGAAGATAAGGTTTCCATAGGTGTGTGGATTTATCTCTGGGCTTTCTCTTTTGTTCCATTGATCTATATGTCTGTCTTTGTGCCAGTACCATACTGCCTTAATGACTGTGACTTTGTAGTAGAGCTTAATATCAGGCTAGTTGATTCCTCAAGTTCCATTCTTCTTTCTCAAGATTGCTTTGGCTATTCGAGGTTTTTTGTATTTCCATACAAATCTTGAAATTATTTGTTGTAGTTCTGTGAAAAATATGGCTGGTAGCTTGATAGGGATTGCATTGAATCTGTAGATTGCTTTGGGTAATATACTCATATTCGATATATTTATTCTTCCAATCCATGAACATGGTATATTTCTCCATCTATTAGTGTCCTCTTTGATTTCTTTCATCAGTGTTTTATAGTTTTCGATATATAGGTCTTTAGTTTCTTTAGGTAGATATATTCCTAAGTATTTTATTCTTTTCGTTGCAATGGTGAATGGAATTGTTTCCTTAATTTCTTTTTCTACTTTCTCATTATTAGTGTATAGGAGTGCAAGGGATTTCTGTGTGTTGATTTTATATCCTGCAACTTTACTATATTCATTGATAAGCTCTAGTAATTTTCTGGTGGCGTCTTTAGGGTTTTCTATGTAGAGGATCATGTCATCTGCTAACAGTGAGAGTTTTACTTCTTCTTTTCCAATTTGGATTCCTTTTATTTCTTTTTCTGCTCTGATTGCTGTGGCCAAAACGTCCAGAACTACTTTGAACAGTAGTGGTGAAAGTAGGCACCCTTGTCTTGTTCGTGACTTTAGGGGAAATGCTTTCAATTTTTCACCATTGAAGATAATGTTTGCTGTGGGTTTGTCATATATAGCTTTTATTATGTTGAGGTATGTTCCTTCTATTCCTGCTTTCTGGAGAGTTTTTATCATAAAGGGATGTTGAATTTTGTCAAAGGCCTTCTCTGCATCTATTGAGATAATCATATGCCTTTTATTTTTCAATTTGTTAATGTGGTGAATTACACTGATTGGTTTGCAGATATTGAAGAATCCTTGCATCCCTGGGATAAAGCCCACTTGGTCATGGTGTATGATCTTTTTAATGTGTTGTTGGATTCTGATTGCTAGGATTTTGTTAAGGATTTTTGCATCTATGTTCATCAGTGATATTGGCCTGTAGTTTTCTTTTTCTGTGGCATCTTTGTCAGGTTTTGGAATTAGGGTGATGGTGGCCTCATAAAATAAGTTTGGAAGTTTACCTTCCTCTGCAATTTTCTGGAAGAGTTTGAGTAGGATAGGTGTTAGCTCTTCTCGAAATTTTTGGTAGAATTCAGCTGTAAAGCCATCTGGACCTGGGCTTTTGTTTGCTGGAAGATTTCTGATTAGTTTCAATTACCATGCTTGTGATGAATCTGTTAAGATTTTCTATTTCTTCCTGGTTCAGTTTTGGAAAGTTGTACTTTTATAAGAATTTGTCCATTTCTTCCATGTTGTTCATTTTATTGGCATATAATTGCTGATAGTAGTCTCTTATGATCCTTTGTATTTCTGTGTTGTCTGTTGTGATTTCTCCATTTTCATTTCTAATTTTATTGATTTTATTCTTCTCCCTTTGTTTCTTGATGAGTCTAGCTAATGGTTTGTCAATTTTATTTATCCTTTCAAAGAACCAGCTTTTGGCTTTGTTGATTTTTGCTATGGTCTCTTTTGTTTCTTTTGCATTTATTTCTGCCCTAATTTTTAAGATTCTTTCCTTCTACTAACTCTGGGGTTCTCCATTTCTTCCTTTTCTAGTTGCTTTAGGTGTAGAGTTAGGTTATTTATTTGATTATTTTCTTGTTTCTTGAGGTATGCCTGTATTGCTATGAACTTTCCTCTTAGCACTGCTTTTATAGTGTCCCACAGATTTTGGGTTGTTGTGTTTTCATTTTCATTCATTTCTATGCATATTTTGATTTCTTTCTTGATTTCTTCTGTGATTTGTTGGTTATTCAGAAGTGTGTTGTTCAGCCTCCATATGTTGGGATTTTTAATAGTTTTTCTCCTGTAATTGAGATCTAATTTTAATGCATTATGGTCAGAAAAGATGCTCGGAATGATTTCGATTGTTTTGAATTTATCAAGGTTAGATTTATGACCCGGGATATGATCTATCCTGGAAAAGGTTCCATGAGCACTTGAGAAAAAGGTGAAATTCATTGTTTTGGGGTGAAATGTGCTATAGATATCAATTAGGTCTAACTGGTCTTTTGTATCATTTAAAATTTGTGTTTCTTTTTTAATTTTCTGTTTAGCTGATCTGTCCATAGGTATTAAAGTCTCCCACTATTATAGTGTTATTGTTAATTTCCCCTTTCATACTTGTTAGCATTTGTCTTACACATTGTTGTGCTCCTATGTTGGGTGCATATATATTTATAATTGTTATATCTTCTTCTTGGATTGATCCTTTGATCATTATGTAGTGGCCTTCTTTGTCTCTTTTCACTGACTTTGTTTTAAAGTCTATTTTATCGGAGATGAGTATTGCTACTCCTGCTTTCTTTTGGTCTCTATTTGCGTGGAATATCTTTTTCCAGCCCTTCATTTTCAGTCTGTATGTGTCCGTTGTTTTGAGGTGGGTCTTTTGTAGGCAGCATATATAGGGGTCTTGTTTTTGTATCCATTCAGCCAATCTTTGCCTTTTGGTTGGGGCATTCAACCCATTTACGTTTAAGGTAATTATTGATAAATGTGATCCCATTGCAATTTACTTTATTGTTTTGGGTTTGGGTTTATAGTCCCTTTTTGTGTTTCCTGTCTAGAGAATATCCTTTAGTATTTGTTGGAGAGCTGGTTTGGTGGTGCTGAATTCTCTCAGCTTTTGCTTGTCTGGAAAGCTTTTGATTTCTCCTTCATATTTGAATGAGATCCTTGCTGGGTACAGTAATCTGGGCTGTAGGTTATTTTCTTTCATCACTTTAAGTATGTCTTGCCATTCCCTCCTGGCCTGGAGAGTTTCTATTGAAAGATCTGCAGCTATCCTTATGGGAATCCCCTTGTGTGTCATTTGTTGTTTTTCCCTTGCTGCTTTTAATATTTGTTCTTTTGTTTAGTCTTTGTTAATTTGATTAATATAAGTCTTGGGGTGTTTCACCTTGGATTTATCCTGTTTGGAACTCTCTGGGTTTCTTGGGCTTGGGTGATTATTTCCTTCCCCATTTTAGGGAAGTTTTCGACTATTATCTCCTCAAGAACTTTCTCATGATCTTTCTTTTTGTCTTGTTCTTCTGGGACTCCTATAATTCGAATGTTGGAGCGTTTCATATTGTCCTGGAGGTCTCTGAAGTTGTCCTCATTTCTTTTAATTCTTTTTTCTTTTTTCCTCTCTGATTCATTTATTTCTACCATTCTATCTTCTATTTCACTAATCCTATCTTCTGCCTCCATTATTCTACTATTTGTTGCCTCCAGAGTATTTCTGATCTCATTTATTGCATTATTCATTATATATTGACTCTTTTATTTCTTCTAGGTCCTTGTTAAACCGTTCTTGCATCTTCTCAATCCTTGTCTCCAGGCTATTTATCTGTGATTCCATTCTGATTTCAAGATTTTCGATCATTTTCACTATCAATATTCGGAATTCTTTCTCAGGTAGATTCCCTATCTCCTTCTCTTTTGTTTGGTTTGGTAGGCATTTCTCCTGTTCCTTTACTGGCTGGGTATTCCTCTGTCTCTTCATCTTGGTTATATTGCTGCGTTTGGGGTGGCCTTTCTATATTCTGGGAATTCGTGGAGTTCTCTTTATTATGGAGTTTCTTCACTATGGGTGGGGTTGTATTAGTGGCTTGTCAAGGTTTCTTGGTAAGGGAGGCTTGTGTTGGAGTTCTGGTGGGTGGAGCTGGATTTCTTCTCTCTGGAGTGCTATGAATTGTCCAGTAATGGGTTGTGAGACGTCAATGGTTTTGGAGTAGTTTTGAGCTGCCTGTATATTGAAGCTCAGGGGTGTGTTCCTGTGTTGCTGGGGAATTTGCGTGGTATGTCTTGCTCTGGAACTTGTTGGCCCTTGGGTGGTGCTTGGTTTCAGTGTTGCTATGGAGACGTTTGATGAGCTCCTATTGATTAATGTTCCCTGGATTCAGGATTTCTCTGAATTTCTTAGGATTTGGACTTAAGCCTCCTATTTCTGGTTTTCAGTTTTATTTTTACCCTAGCCTCAGGACTTCTCCATCTATACAGCACTGATGATAAAGCATCTAGGTTAAAGATAAAAGGTTTCTCCACATTGAGGGTCACCCATACAGGTTCACTGAGTTACACGGAGAAGAGAAGAGGGAGGGGGTAGCTAGAGGTGACTGGAATGAGATGAAGTGGTATCAAAAGAGGAGATAGCAAGCTAGCCAGTAATCACTTCCTTATGTACGCTCCACAGTCTGGACCACTCAGAGGTGTTCACGGAGTTATACAGGGAAGAGGAGAGGGAGGAAATAGACAGAGGTGGCCAGGAGGATAGAAGAGGGAAATGAAAGGGAGAGAGAGAGATCCGGCCAGTAACCCGTTCCCTGAGTGTTCTCCACCATCTGGAACACACAGAGATTCTCAGGGTTGAGTAGAGAAGAAAAGGGGGAGGGAGGAGACAAAGGCCACCTAGTGGAGAAAAAGGAGAGTCCAAAGGAGGAGGGAGTGGTCAAGCCAGTAATCTCACTCTCAGGTAAAACTGGGTACTGAAGATTGGGCTTTTACATGTACAAAATTGACAACAAATACCAAAAAGCAAAGATTAAAAATCTGGAGTAGAGATTGGATTTTCAAAAAATATACTATTAAAGAAAAGAAGAAGAAGAGGAAAAAAGAAAGAAAAAACAAGCAAACAAACAAAACAATCAAAAAAACACCACCAACAAAAAAAAAAACAAAGCCATAAGAACTATTAAAACTTATAATTAGAGAAATAGATTACTTAAAAATTTAAGAAAGTTAAAAAAAAGACAAACAAAAAAAGAAGAAAAAACAATCACGCATCCTCATCAACTAAAAAAAAAACAAAACAAAACAAACAAACAAAAAAATTGATTGTAAAAGTAGTAAAGGTATATCTGGCCCTTTCTCTGGTGTTGTGGGCTGTGTGGGGACACTTCCAAGGCGGTTCCCTCTGTTTAACTTCCTCTGTTTGCTGGTCTCTTTCGTGTCTGATTTCCATCTTGACACAGGGAGGGCAGTGGTGGATACACTAGGCTCATTTATTCAGTCGTGCTGTGGGGAAGGAGGGATGCTGCAAACAAATATTACTGGCATGTGCTTGCAGTGTCTCATCCACTCTGGGTTTGCCCCTGCTCGCGGTGCACACCGCTCAGGCTCTGTGTAGCTCTGCCGGGGAAACGTCTGAGGCCGGCCCTAGGCTTCACGCATCTCCCCAGTCTAAGCCGCTCAGCTTAGCGCTCCGAAAGCCCTCAGAGGCACAGATTTGGTTGGGCCTGCATTTTGTGCCCTTCCCAGATCCGAGTGGCTCAGGAGTTTGGCGAGCGAAATCGCTGCAACTGTGGCCTTTCCCTGCTGCTCACTTTTCTGGGTGTACTGCTGGCATTCCTTCTCAGGCAGATGATGACTGTCCAGAACCCCCAGAAGTCTTACTTAACAAAGAAATCTGCTTGCATTTTGGTAGGCAATGTCTCACTTGGGCTGTGATTGCCCCCTTCCAGCCCTTAAGGCTCTGGCTGCCTGTCACTGGAGGGGGAGGGTCTGTAGCCAGCTATTTCCGATCCATCCTTTGTTCTGTGCATGGTCCTGGCGGTGTTGAATGTTAGAGTGTTTCGCATGCTAGCTATCCCACAGTCTGGTTTGCTAGCCCAAGTCAGTTTGCTCTGTCCACGCACGGGGCGTTCCAGCGCAATTCTCAAAAAAAAAACACTGCAGCCTGCGCCTCCCGCAGCCTGATTCTTAAAAAGCACCGCCGGCTGCGCGTCCCGTTCCTCCCTGCCCAGCCCCCACTTGCTAGTGGCGGATGCAGGCGTCTGCGCTGCTTTTCCGCTGGGGGAGTTACTGTTGGGCTCATAATCTGTTTTTTTAAATTATTTATTTATTTTTCCTTCCTGTTATGTTGCCCTCTGTGCTTCCAAAGCTCACCACAGATGGCTGCAAGAATGTTTCTTGGTGTTTGGAAACCTCTTTTTTTAAGAGTCTCTTCCCGGGACAGGATTCCCTTCCCAGGATGGAGCTCCCTCCCTACCTCCTTTGTCTCTTTTTTCGTCTTATTATATTTTTTCCCTACCTGTTTTTGAAGCCAATGATCTGCTTTGCTGGGTGCCTGATGTCCTCTGCCAGCATTCAGAAGTTGTTTTGTGGAATTTACTCAGAGTTGAAATGTTCTTTTGATGAATTTTTGAGGGAGAAAGTGGTCTCCCCATCCTATTCCTCCGCCATCTTAGGACCGCCCCCATTTCTATAGTATTCCAATGGCTACTATGTGAATTGCTTTACCTGACTCTGAGTCTCTGACTGTTGAAGCTTAAATTGCTTTAGTGCACTGCAGATTTGGTATCACAGAAAACTAATGGCTTACCAAAGCAGCTTTCTACTAATAACTGATCTGACTTGGTGTATTAACACTATAAATACCCGTTTCCTGACACATCTGGGAAAATGACTGAGATTTCTCCCTCAAAGAGAGAAATCTTTGAGGTACTTTAAGCTCCCTCTACCCAATTAGATAATTTGTTTGACAACGTATTCTTTATTATCTCACTCCCTTTCCTGGTACAATGACTACTTTGTTACTGTGTTTCCTGAAATTCTCACAAGTAAACTACTTCCACTTCCGGGGGAACCCAAATTAAGACTATTGTTACTAGAAGTGGTTTTATTTTTTTTAATATAAATTCATTTATTTTAATTGGAGGCTAATTACTTTACAATATTGTATTGGTTTTGCCGTACATCGACATGAATCTGCCACAGGTATACACGTGTTCCCCATTCTGAACCCCCCTCCCTCCTCCCTCCCTGTACCATCCCTCTAGATCGTCTCAGTGCACCAGCCCCAAGCATCTAGTATCATGCATCGAACCTGGACTGGCAATTCGTTTCATATATGATATTATACATGTTTCAATGCCATTCTCCAAAACCATCCCACCCTCTCCCTCTCCCACAGAGTCCAAAACACTGTTCTATACATCTGTGTCTCTTTTGCTGTCTCGCATACAGGGTTATCGTTATCATCTTTCTAAATTCCATATATATGCATTAGCATACTGTATTGATGGAGAAGGCAATGGCACTCCACTCCAGTACTCTTGCCTGGAAAATCCCATAGATGGAAGAGCCTGGTAGGCTGCAGTCCATGGGGTCGCTAAGAGTTGGACACAACTGAGCGACTTGACTTTCACGTTTCACTTTAATGCATTGGAGAAGGAAATGGCAACCCACTCCAGAGTTCTTGCCTAGAGAATCCCAGGGACGGTGGAACCAGGTGGGCTGCCATCTATGGGGTCACACAGAGTCGGACACGACTGAAGTGACTTAGCAGTAGCAGTACTGTATTGAAGTGGTTTTAGAAAGTAGATCTTCAGGATAAAATTTTGAAATTTGATCACTCACTGGCTAGAGACTTCTAGGACCCCATTACTAGTAGTAATTGAGTAATGATAGCATGCCAAATGCTGTAGCATTACAATAACCAAGACTCTTACCTGTGGTGAATTAGGAGGAAAGTGGAATGAAATGTACTGGTTTGTATAATATTTTTAGAGATATGGGGCCATAATTATTATAGGAATCTTAGGACTTACTGGTCATTAATAAAAAGAAACAAACAGTCAAGTCAACTCATGCCATCATCAGCACAAAATATGACTAAGCAAGTCACAAAGCTATAGCAGGATTAAACAGCCTCATTTCTTGCAAGGTATAAAGAAAGCTAAACTCATATCCTGGTAAGTCTTCTATACTCGAGTCAGAGCCCTGACAGGGAGTGCAGTCCACGGGGTCTTAAGTGGGACTTTAAGACCTTAGATGAAATACCTAAGTAGACTGTTTCAGAGAAGCTTGAGACCTGAGATTTCCCAGAAATCTGCTAGCAGAAATAGCACACTCTTCTTATCAGACAATCACTGTATTTCTTTTTCTGGACAACATGGAAAGACTTCACTTGAGGCAGATGTCTTGTACAACCATGCTTGTTTACTTGTTTCCTCCTCCAGAGTTGCTCCTAATGCTTTTACACCAATAACTATAATTATGACTCAGCATGATCCAAAAGGGGAAGTACTATACCTGTCATATCAATTATCAATGGCTGTATAAGAGATTACTATCATCTTAGCAGCTTTAAACAACAGGCATATACGTGTGTTCAGTCACTCCATTGTGTCTGACTCTTTGCGACCCTATGAAGTGTAGCCCACCAGGCTCCTCTGTACATGGGAGTTTTTCTGGGCAGGAATACTAAAGAGGGTTGCCATTTCTTCCTCCATGATATCTTCCTTACTGGTGATCAAACCCAGATCTCCTCATCTCCTGCACTGCAGGCAGATTCATTACTGCTAAGCCACTGAGGAAGCCCTCTGTATGTCAGTCTAGTCATAGTTTAGCTGTATCATCTTCTTTGTTTCTTACATGGTTGCTAACAAAGTAACACTGAAGCTAGAGCTTCAGTCTCAACTGAGGCTTAATTGAAGAAGAAATTTCTTCCAAGCTCATATAGTTTTGGGAAGCACTCTGATTCTTTAGGCTGCTGAATCATAGTTTCATAAGGATATTACCTGACTTATAACAACAACAACAACACACATGTGCAAACACACACATGTTATAAAACTTTAGAAACAAATGATCAAGGTGCTTATGTCATCTATCCAAGGTGAAATCACAACCATGTACCAATTTTCAGGGAGTCTATTCCAGAAGAGGCCACATTCTTTTAAGGAATACTTCAAAAAACAAAGCAAATATAAATAACACCAAATCCCATAATCTTTCCTCAAAGGATCTAGAGAAATTTACCAGGACCTGTTTCTGTATATTGAAACCTGATAGACACAGAGTCTGAACTAACTACATCCTGGGGAAACCAAAGTGTCATCATACACACTTAGTTAGAATTCAAGCACGTGGAGGCTAGGAATACTGACGTTCATTCATCTTATTGTGGATTTAATGGTTCCACAGAGCCCTCACCTCTGAACCCCAGGGGCATCTGTCAGTCCATGAATGTATAATCAGGATGAATATACATACTGAATTGGCAGAGCTCTTGTTCTTATAATCTGACCTGTGGATGTGTGCAATAATAGTAGGAAAATTCAATTAAAAGCACCCTGAAACTTCCTCCTTTCAGACAAGTTAGTAAATCAAAAGCAATATTGCATCCCAAATAGAAGCACAAAGTGGCAGAGACCCAAACATATAGATAGGAGTGATGTTATTTATTTTAAACCTATTTACTTGACCAGTCTGTATTCCTTCCTACTCAAAAAACAAAGAAAAATCAAGCATGGCAAATAATAGCAAGTAACATCCACTTAACCAGGTGTTATTTCAAATTGCAGCTGCTTTGCCAGATGTGTAACTTAACTGGAACAGATCTTTACAGCCTTTAGCAATTGATATACAGTTTTTGATCTAGCAAATGTGCCCCCCTGCCAATACTAATCAGGAAAGAGAATTAGAAGCAGTTTACACTTACTTGGAATAGATGGTACTATGCTCAGAGTCTTTCCCCAAAACAGCATTAACCCTACTGATTTTGGCCAAATATAGTGGGGGGGAGGGGGGAATCGTATCATTTAGCTACTACATAAAATGCATAGCTAGTTCTTTATAATAATGTCATCATGTTAATTGGACCTAATAAATAGGAAATCCCAATTACTTTGCATGACATGTGCCTCAGAGAGTGAGAGAAAAACCTATATTATGTAACCTAGATTTATGGAGCTTACAAATAAGGAATTTTTTATAGAAATCTGATAACTGATGCATATCAGGACTTTCCCACCAAAATTAAAGGATAAGTCATTATACCTTGACCCTCTTATGATTATGAAGCAGTCACTTTACTTGGTAGGCCACTATAGATGTTGAGGACAGCACATAAAGACTTAGTAACATTGGTCACATCCATTTATTGGGTGATTCAGAAATCTGTCAGGTTTGAGTGGGTCCAGAGGATTCTGTATTACTTTCAGGCTGGCATACGAGCATCCCAGCAACCCTGTCTGTAAGGCCACATGGAGTTCATGGTGCTGGAAGCATCCATGTTAGAAAAGGATATCATGTGGAATCTCTAGCATAGAGTATATTTGAAGCAGAGGATTACTAACCATTAGAAAAGCAGCTTCTTGCAATTTTCTGGACCATAACAGAGACTGAGAAGCTAGTATCTATTTAAGGGCCAGGACTACAACTGGTACTACTTATCTGAACTGGAAATTATCAACCTATCAAGTAATAAAGTTGTACAGATGCAACATAATTTCACATAATGAAAAGAATACATGTATGATTAGGTTTGAAGACGATCAGAGACCATAAGTAATTTTTAAAAAGAGCCAGACCAGACTACATGTTGATCTAATTTCTTTGCTCCGACATCTCTACTTCAGCTCACATTTATAACATGATAGGGAATTCCTTATTCCCAAGTGTGGAAATAACATGGTCCAGATTCATGGAAAGGTTGAACTGCTGTAACAAAATACATTTATGTTAGTCAAAAGCAGATTATCACAAGAATGGCCTCAAAGATTGTATTGAAAAGAAATCTTTCCAATGGGCAGAGCAGATGCCCTAGGTCATCAATTTGATGTAAAAGGAGACAAATAAATCCCTGGGTAGAGACATATGGCCTATTTGTTGGTCAAGAATCTGGAAAGAGCAAAACTGGAAAACAGAGATTTAAAGAAAAAAATGAACATCTTTCAATGAGAAAGTAAACAAAATTCAAGGATCTTTGTGTCTCATGGCACTGCTCACCAAGAATATTCATAACAGAGAAAATAAACAGACAACTGGCCAAATAGACACATACAATGGTGGTTAGATATTCTCAGACTCAGTCACCCAGGTGTTTGCATAATAATCCCATGAATGGAGTTCCCAGAGTGAGAGAGAGGGAGGCTGTTTATATGACTTTCATAATGGGTTCCTTGGCATTAAGAAAAAACTAGCCAGTGCTGCTACAGAATGTATAATCAATGAGCTTAGCTTAGACTGATGCTGACCTCTGGATATTATGGTTCTTCCTGATAGCTCAGTTGGTATCAATTTAATACCTCTAATCCCCGAATTCACCCTTCTTTGACTGCTCTGAAAAAAAACTGGAACTTAACCCTATTAAGTTTTTATTTGGCCAGCTAATGCAATGTTTAGCTTTGTCAACAGAACGTGCTGGAATTACTACAATACTGTAACAAGAGAGGGACCCTCTCCTTGGTACTGGTGTACTTTTATTTTCTCATGATGTGGCTCCCAAGAAGTCAGTGTGCCTGAAGCCTGGTGATAAACACTCTCCAGTGGTTTCTTGGAAACTTTAAAGGTCTTTCCTTACGAACAGTTCAAGACCATACCCTCTGGCAAATTTCTTCTCCATGATCTTCAGCATATGTATATGGTAGCCACATTTTCTTTACTGGAGTTTGAGTCTTATCCTGGGGGCTGCTATCTCTCCTAAGTTCCCAGTTCCCTTCTGTTCATTCTCTCAGCCCTACACATAGTAGCAAGTCCTCTTTAACTCTCTTTAATAGTTAAAAATGTTTTATATCAAATTTTCCCTATTTAAGTTACTAGTATGATTTCTATATCATAACTGGATCCTGAAAATCCACATGCTATCCCTCAAAGAAACTAACCAAGTACTTTTTGGCTAGTTAACTATGCTCTTTCCTTTTCATGATGGATGGACAATGATTAACCTTTACTGAGATTCTAAAATTTTCCAGATTAAAGTTTGAGTTTCCCCTTTTCCTTGCCTTGGACACAACACTATTGAAAAAATTCACAACACAAGTTCAACAAGGAAGACTTAACTAAAAACTTAATTTAAAAAACTGTAATATTTATTTCAAATCCTAAAAGATGCTGCTGGTAAAGTGCTTCACTCAATATGTCAGTAAATTTGGAAAACTCGGCAGTGGCCACAGGACTGCAAAAGTTCAGTTTTCATTCCAATCCCAAAGAAAGGCAATGCCAAAGAATGTCCAAACTACTGCATAATTGAACTCATGTCACATGCTACCAAAATGATGCTCAAAATTCTCCAAGTCAGACTTCAACAGTATATGAACCATGAACTTTCAGATGTTCAAGCTGGATTTAGAAAAGGCAAAAGAACCAGAGAGCAAATTACCAACATCCATTGGATCATCAAAAAAGCAAGAGAGTTCCAGAAAAACATCTGCTTATGTTTTATTGACTGCAGCAAAGCCTTTGACTGTATGGATCACCACAAATTGTGGAAAATACTTAAAGAGAAGGGAATACCAGATCACCTGACCTGCCTGCTGAGAAACCTGTATGCAGGTCAAGAAGCAATAGTTAGAACTGGACATGGAATAAGACACTGGCTCCAAATCAGGAAAAGAGTATGTCAAGGCTGTATACTGTGACCTTATTTATTAAATTATATGCAGAGTACATCATGAGAAATGCCAGGCTGGATGAAGCACAAGCTGGAATCAAGATTGCTAGGAGAAATATCAATAACCTTAGATATGCAGATGACACCACCCTTATGGTAGAAATCAAAGGAGAATAAAAGAGCCTCTTGATGAAATGAAAAATGAGAGTGAAAAATTTGGCTTCAAACTCAACATTCAGAAAACCAAGATTATGGCACCCAGTCTGTTAGGTAATTAGAATAGGAAAAAAGGAGTCCAGAATGGTGGTGGCTAAAAAGGGAAAAGCCCGTGAAAATAGAACAAAGGAAGGTCTGTGTTATGCCCAGTGTCCGAGTCCCCAAAACTAAGAGAATAAGATGTCCACAGCAATGCAAAAGCATAAAGGGGTTCATTGCTAGCGCGAGCTAGGGCTCAAGTCTCATCCAGCACAGTGGAGTCTTGATGAGAGCCCCGAGCTCTGAATCACAGCTGCTTATATACAGGTGGTCTTTTGTCTCAGCAATAGTGTAGTTGGCATGTGGTGATTGACTCAACCTTGGGTCATCGTGGTGATTGATTCAACCTTGGCGTCATCAGGGGGGACCTTGGTGTCATCGGGGACCTTGATGTCATCGGGGACCTTGGTGGGGCTTCCCAGAATTATGACTCGTGCTTACAAGAACCTGAGGCTTAGGCCTAGTGTGGCCTGTCAAGCCTGTCATGGCTCAGGTCAGGTCCCAACATTCCCCCCTGGGGGATTGTATTCGCAATGTAGTTTCCATTTGGTCCCCAGAGCTAAGGCCTGTCCCTGAACAATTTGACTCACAAAAGCAGGTCTATTATCAGAGCCAATGGTTACTGGCAGCCCAAACCTAGGCACTATCTCTTCTAGGAGTTTTTTAGCTACCACTGTTGCTGTTTCCCTCTTAGTGGGACATGCTTCTACCCACCCAGATAAAGTATTGACCAGAACTAACAGATAACGGTACCCATACTTGCCTGGCCTTACCTCTGTAAAATCTATCTCCCAGTGTTGTCCTGGCCTTTCTCCCTGGTACCTTATACCCGTGTGCTGTCCTTTTCCTGGTCTCATCATCTGGCATGCCTTACAGGCATGGACTATGTCTTGTATAGTTGCCTTTTGTCGGGGAAACCACAGACGCGCTGTCTGTAAGAGTGCTAGAGTCTTTTTCTCTCCCAGATGGGTGGTCTGATGTAGGTGCCTGCAAAGGTGTCAACCCAAGTTAGCCGGAAGCAACAAGTTGTCATTTTGGTCTTGATACCATCCGTCTTTGCCCTCTGGACAGCTGGCATTTTCTTGAATCCAGCTTAGATCGGAAGAGGAATACTCGGGGGTCAGGTGCAGGGTTCCCATTTCCGGGGGTGGCAATCTCACAGTCAATATGGGGGTTTTATAGTCTCTGAGGGCTGCTTGAGAATCCCTTCAATGGAATGGGGAGTGTAGACCAGGAGCTGTTGTCCATACGTTAACTTGTCAGCATCATGGACCAGGAGAGCAGTGGCTGTGATGATTTGGAGGCAGGATGGCCACCCTGCGGCCACTGGGTCCAGTCTGTTAGAGAGGTAGGCTACAGGTCGCTTTCAAGGCCCCCATTGCTGTGTCAAGACTCCCTTTTCTACTCCCAGTTTTTTATCCAGAAACAGTTGGAAGGGATCAGATGGGTTAGGGAGAGCAAGGGCTGGGGCTTTCAGCAGAGCCTGCCGAAGTTCTTGAAATGCCTGTCTCATTGGCTCAGTCCAAGTCCAGTTTTTACTCTCTCTGCTTCCTTCATATAATGGCCAGGCCTTTTCAGCAAACCCCAAGATCCATAGCCTGCAATACCCAACAGTCCCAAGAAATTTTCTTACTTGACGAGGTGTAAGGACTGAGTATTGGGCCCCTGTGTCCACCATGAAGCCAACTGGTTTCCCCTCCACATGTATAGTTACCCAGGACTCGGGGAGGAGGGCTGAGCTTTGACCCGCCTAATCATTATCATCTCCTGCATATAAGACGTGGGCCCCCGGGGAAGGTGCTTCTTCCCTGGTGGGCTTTTCCCCCGGTTTTCTTTTAGGGCACTCTTCTCCAGTGTCCTCACTCCTGACAATATGCACATTGGTCCTTTCTTAGTCTCTTTCTTTCGTCTCTCAGCCTGACTTTACTAGTTCCCTGAGAATTAGCTCCTTGTCTCACCCCTGCAAACAATATCTGGGCTAATTCTTTTTGATTCCTGTGGCTTTCTTCAGCCCTGAACTCTCTCTCTTCCCATCTAACATGTTTTTCTCTTTCCTCTGGAGTTTCCCTATGGTTAAAAATCCTCTCTGCTGCCCTCACCAGGTCTTGTATGGATTGTTCCCCTAACCTCTCTATTTTCTGCAGTTTCCTCCTGATATCCGGGGCTGCCCAATTCACAAATGCTAGCATAATTGCCGTGCGTGACTCATCGGCCTGTGGGTCCATGGGGATATACTGCCTAAAAGCTTCCATTAATCTCTTGGGAGGCTGCCAGGCTCTCATTTGGCTCCTGTCTAACCAGATTTACCTTTGCAAAATTTGTTGGTTTCCTGGCGGCTGCTCGGAGCCCAGCCATAAGCGTCTGGCGGTACACTCAGAGACGCTCCCTACCTTCAGTGCACTCGAAGTCCCATTGGGGCCGCATCAGGGGGAATCCCTTGCGTTGTAGGTCTCCCATCTACCCCTGGAACATTTTTCCGTGCTTCCGACAATATCCATTTGCATTCCTCTGTAGTGAAAAGCACTTGTAATAGCTGCTAACAATCATCCCAAGTGGGGTTATGGGTGAAAAGAATGGATTCTAAAAGGTCAATGAGGCAGGCTGAAGGTTCCCTCTCGCGGCCAGCTGACATTAAAGGCAGGCCACTCGGCGGAACAAAAAATCATTAGTTTGTTCTTCTTCATCAACACCGATAGATTTTGCGCTCTAGACTTAAAATCAGAAAAGTGGTCAGTCATAAGGGACAAAGGAGTAGAAGTTGCTTGCCCCATGATTACAGAGAAGAACACAGGAGACAAAATGAACACACAAAGAGCAGAGACAATGCCGACACTCACATAGACATGACAAACAGATAACAAATATACATCGGCTGAGAACACAGCACTAGGTCTTCTTGGGCCCCCCCGAAACTTCCTTTCCCTTGAGGTTATCTTACCAACAAGGTGTCCACAGAGCCAGCTGCCTTCCCAGCACGATGCTGGGCCTTGGCCTTATGCCGGCTAGGTTTAATCCCCTTACAGAGCCAGCCGCCTTCCCAGTACAATGCTGGGCCTCGGCCTTATGCTGGCTAGGTCGACCTCTTTCAGGTTAAGGAACCCCTTCTGCCGGGAGGGTGTTATTCCCCTCAGTTAAAAGGAATCCCAGACGAGCCCCCAAATGTTATGCCCAGTGTCTGAGTCCCCAAAACTAAGAGAATAAGATGTCCACAGCAATGCAAAAGCATAAAGGGGTTTATTGCTAGCTCGAGCTAGGGCTCAAGTCTCATCCAGCACAGTGGAGTCTTGACAAGAGCCCCGAGCTCTGAATCACAGCTGCTTATATACAGGTGGCCTTTTGTCTCAGCAATAGTGTAGTTGGCGTGTGGTGATTGACTCAACCTTGGGTCATCGTGGTGACTGGTTTAACCTTGGCGTCATCGGGGGGACCTTGGTGTCATCAGGGACCTTGGTGTTATCAGGGACCTTAGTGTCATCGGGGACCTTGGTGGGGCTTCCCAGAATTATGACTCATGCTTACAAGAACCTGAGGCTTAGGCCTAGTGTGGCCTGTCGAGCCTGTCATGGCTCAGGTCAGGTCCCAACAGTCTGAGGATCAGAGTAAGGACCTCAGGTAGAACAAATAGCAGTCCTGGCTAGCCCAATTTACATAGGGCAGGAAAAAAAAAAAAAAAAAACATATAAAAATAGGAGCCAAATGCGCACCCATTCTCTTTTTCTCTCTCTCTCTTCTATTTGCATCTTTTGGGTCCACATGCTCTCATGCTTCAAGGATGTATTTTCCTTTTATTTTCTAAATAAAACTGAGCTGTAACACGGAGCTGTAACACTGATCTGTCCAAGAGCTATAACACGGTCTGTCTGAGAGCTGTGACATGCTGAGGACTTTAACGTCTGTTGCTTCAAGTTTTTGTTGAGACGAGACAGAACTGAGGAAAATCACACTCTCTGACATCTATGGTGCTGTGACTCAGATTTAACATGGCTGAAGCAACCTTGGAATGGCCCCCGCAAGCAGGAGACCAAGCACAGCAGGAGCCCAACTCTGCAAAAGCTCCCACACTAGAAGTGGAACACGAAGAAAACTCAGTTCAGGGGAAGTGACAAGAAGCCCATAGTGCTGAAAACCAGGACAGTGAAAAAATAACTCAGCAGAAGGCTCATGCGGCTCAGTCTCAGATTCCAGAAAACCTCCAGTTAAGGTAGGAGGTCCTCATTCCTGTGGCTGGAGGGACATATGCCTAATGAAATCTTAATTCCTTTACAATCTCTTGTTTCTTGTTTCCTTGAACCCCCTGCAAACAGGTGAGTGTCAGTGGGTGCAATTCAGGGACTCTGGAGTGGTTACTCCTTGGTATGTCCCAAAGTTTTCATTATCTGCTGAGCCCCAGTAGCTGTTACCCAAGCCAGTGGGGGTTCTTCTATCCTTAATCTTCTTTGTACCAAGGATCAAACCATTGAAAACTGTGAGCACAGGTCAGGTATTTAGTAAATTGTTCCAGCAGGTTATGAAGGGGATTCCTTAGCACATTTTTCCCAGTGCTTTTTCTTCCCGTCCTTCAGCTTCTCTCACGTGGGGCTTGAGCCCAGCCAAAACCCATATGCCTGGTCAGGACTTAATGAAGCTCAGGCCCTGATGTTTCATTGAAAAAATTCAGTGAGAGACACAGTGATAGGTAAGAGGTGGATTTGTTAGGATTCAGAGAGAAGGGTGTGGGCTCTCTGCAGGCTGTGGGCTATTGCAGAGAGAAAATGTTTCTGCCATGGAATGTGTTGTGGCTAGGTTTTGTGAGCAGGGTGAATTCACATGCTAATGAATGGGAGGAGCATTCCAACCATTGTGGAACCACCCACTCCTCCTCCATCTTTTGACAGTATCTTGGAGCTGTCCATGGGAAGAGTTGACTCATCGGAAAAGACTCTGAGGCTGGGAGGGATTGGGGGCAGGAGGAGAAGGGAACGACAGAGGATGAGATGGCTGGATGGCATCACCAACTCAATGGACATAAGTTTGGGTGAACTCCAGGAGTTGGTGATGGACAGGGAGGCCTGGTGTGCTGCAATTCATGGAGTCATAAAGAGTCGGACACGACTGAGTGACTGAACTGAAATGGAGCTGTCCTGCCATCTCTTGGTGTTTCAGTTAGCTTACAGATTGGAGATTAAGGTTTATTTGAATTTGACTTGTCATCTTGGACCCAATTGATTGTAATCAGTTTATGTTATGCCCTTGCACTATGTCATTCTTTCAAAAGTTGTGCCCTGCCTCCTTCCCTCCTGTTTCATGCTCTTTTCCTGAGCCACATCCAGACCCACAAGGTTGCCTCTACAATCTTCTGGAGGGACAACCAGAAAATAGCTGGCCCTTGGGAGGAAAATACTGTATAATATCCAATCCCTGTAGATAGTCAAGCCTCCATCTTCCATATTTCCTACCACATAAGCAACATCAGCTTCTCTCAGTAAACCCGCTAAGGTGGGCAACAGGTACACAATGCTAGAACTCCATCTGTTGGCATCTCTTCAAAGCCAATTGGGCTTCCAGGGATAATTGTCACTTTGGGAGTTAGCCCTACAGGCCATTTGGGCCCAAACCCTTACCACCCTTTTCCTAAGGTTACAGACATACTCCAGGATCAAATCTCCACTCCACTTTTATGGAACATCTGGTCTCTTGCCTCTCACTAATTTGTTCTTAAGCTAATTACTAACTGCTACAACCAGTACCCTGTCCCCTTGTAGGCAACCAGTCTATTATTAAAATACTCTTAAAATACTCTTAATGCCCATACCAGGGCTAGACAACCCACTCCTTTGTTATTACCTAAAGTGGGTCTATGACAACCAAATGTTTACCATTGGAAACAGCCTAAGCTGTTCTTATGGAGGAAAAGTGGAGGATATTGGTGACTTACAATCCCTTAGAGCAATATGAGCATAAGGCTTATGACCCTTTCACTGTTGCCCAGTCTCAGAGCACAGGCTTGGATTGCTTTACATCAAGGTATGTATTGCCATCTGCAGTGAAGTGAAATGAAGTTACTCAGTTGTGTCTGACTCTTTGCGACCCCATGGACTGTAGCCTACCAGGATCCTCTGTCCATGGGATTTTCCAGGCAAGAATACTGGAGTGGGTTGCCATTTCCTTCTCCAGGACATCTTCCTGACCCAGGGATCAAACCCAGATCTCTTGCATTGTAGGCAGACACTTTACCGTTTGAGCCACCTGTGGTGAACAAAGTGTCAATGAGTTAAAATTACAACCCCTTAATCCTACCCAGCACTGGTCACACTGGAGAATTTGGGGATGCCTAACTCCAGTCCTGGGGTCCCAAGAGGTCAACATACATTGACCTACCTAAGAATCTGGTCCTTGAAATGCTGTCACGCTTCAACCTGCTCTGGGATCCGCCAGTCTAGGGGTCCCAGAAGGTCGTCACTCTTCAACCTGCCCAGGGCCCAATTTTCAGGGGGCCAACCTGCTTCGACCTGCCTGGGGATTCGATCTCCAGGAGGCTGTCACCACTCAGCCTGCCTGCAGATCTGCACCCTGACCCAGGGATGCCTGGCTCTCAGGTTGCCACAGTACTGGCTAAGATAAGCTTCAGAAAGACTCACCTCCAAGGAAGTCCACCCATGGAAATAGAAGGAAGCCTATTAGTTGTGGGACTGTGCCCAGTCTCAGCAATAACTCAGGAGCCCAATGAGACCCCATTGATTTTCTGGAAAGGCTAAAAGAGGCTAAAAGTTTACCAATCTGAAGTTAAGCTCTTATGAGGGACAGATACTTTTAAAGGACAAATTCCTGTCCCAGTGTGCATTAGATATGATAATAAAGTTACAGCAGCTACAGCAGCAGGACCTTGCTGCCTCTTTAGATGAGATGGTCCAGACAGCCACCAATACCTTTTATAACAGAGAACAGGAGAAGGAAGCCAAGGCCTAGGAGAGGGAGAAAAGGAAAGAGACATTTATGCCCAGATGCTGGCTGCCCTCCAGGGAAGCCCTATGGCAAACCCTGAGTCCTTGAAGGACAAGGCATGAAGCAAATGCCTAATCTGTAGACAGGTGAGACATTGGGCCAAAGAGTGTCCAAACCATGATATGGCTCCTAAACTGGCTTGCTATAAATGCCATCAACTAGACTCTGCCCAAGAGCCCCAGGGACCCAAGAGCCTCAAGGTCAAGCACCAAGCCTTCCTTCACGATGGTTCAACAGGACTGAAGCCGCCCACTCTAGCCAGCCCACCTGTCACAGATAACCATCACAGGGCTGGAGCCAAGGGTGCAACTGGATGTGGCAGGTAGGCCTGAGAATTTCTTGGTTGACACAGGGGCTACCTACTCTATCCTGATTGCCTACTCCAGAAACTTCTCCTCCCAAACCTGTACCATTTTGGGTGCCACAGGAAAAACACTTACAAAAAGATTCACCTGAGCACTTTGTTGCTAGGATGGACAAATATTTTCCCACCAGTCTAGTAGTCCCTGACTGTCCTCCCCCCTTATTGGGAAGAAATCTCTCCCTGCCTTCGAAACCTTGCAGCTATTGCAGTCCTGATAGAAAATGCTTTAAAACTCTCTTTTGAGGGCAAACTATTTTTACCAGCCACCAAGTGAAACAACTCCCTAATAGTAGAGGCCATTTATGGATGTCTGATCAGAGAATCCTCAGATATAAAGTACTGCTGATGGAAAATCCAGGCCCCATTTTATCCCCTTGTGAAGTTCCTAAACAAACCACGCTCCTACCTACCCTCGAGGTCTCTCTCTCCTTTCACTCTTGCCTAGAAACCTTGGATCACTGGACAAAACCCCAAGAGGGACTGTCAGAAGATCCTCTGACCAATCCTGAGGAAATATGGTATACTGACAGAAGCATCTTTGACTTAGATGGAAAAAGAAGAGCCAGATATGAAGTAGTCTCCAATTTCAAGACCATAGAGGCTTCTTTGCCACCAGTTACTTTAGCCCAATTGTCTGGGCTCATAGCCCTGACTGGAGCTTTAAAGCTGGGGAAAGGAAAAAGAGTCATTTACCCTGACTCCAAGTATGACTTTCTGATGCTGCATGCAGATGCTGCTATTTGGAAATAAAGGGGCCACTTGACCACCCAAGGGTTCCCAATCAAATATGGTGATCAAATTCTTAGACTCTTGGAGGCAGTCCATCTGCCCACTGGGGTTTCAGTCTCCCACTGTAAAGGACACCGAAAGGTAGCAAGGAAATGGCACGACGGAACGAAGCAGCTGATCAGGCAGCTAAGAGAACAGCATTACAGAACAATGACCTAATAGGAGATGCCACCTTAGTTCTATGGACTAATTTGCCAGATACTCCTTTATATACTGAAGGTGGGACTCTTAAAGCGAAGAGTGAGGGCTTTCAAGAAGATCATATGGGGTGGTTCCAAAAGGAGGGACTCCTTTTTCTGCCTGGAAACCTCCAATGGAAGTTGGTTAATTCCTTACATGCCACCACTCATTTAGGGGAAAAGGCCCTCCAAAGATTACTAGAAATGTCCTTAAAAGGACCAGGCCTCCAAACAACTATAAGGCAAGTGGTCTCCTCTCATCCCACTTGCCAATTAAACAGCCCCCAAGGAGCTCAAAGACCCCTGCTGGGCCAGCCCATCCAATGATGTGGGACCAACCCAGGAGAGGACTGGCAGATGGACTTCACCCAGATGCCAGTTTCTCAAGGGTATAAATACCTATTAATCATGATGGATACATTCACAGGATGGATTGAAGGCTTTTCCACCTGGACTGAGAGGGCTGAGAAGGTGGTTAAAAAAAAAAAAAAAAAAACAAAAAAAAAACTGCTCCATGAAATCATTCTGAGATTTGGTCTGCCCAGGTCATTACAAAGTGACAATGGGACATCATTTACCTCTAAGGTCACTGAAGTGGTCTCTAAAGCACTGGGCATTACTTAATATTTCTATTGTGCCTGTAGGCCTCAGTCTTCATGAAAAGTAGAAAGAGCCAACCAATTCTTAAAATCAGTGATAAAAAAGATAACCCAGGAGACCTCCCTGGGATGGGAAGGGGCTTTATCAGTTACTCTCCTCTACACCCAAATTGACTTCTTTGGTGACTCAGACGGTAAAGCGTCTGTCTACAATGTGGGAGACCCGGGTTCAATCCCTGGGTTGGGACTATCCCCTGGAGAAGGAAATGGCAATCCACTCCAGGACTATTGCCTGGATAATCCCATGGACAGAGGAGCCTGGTAGGCTACAGTCCATAGGATCGCAAAGAGTCAGACACGCCTGAGCGACTTCACTTCACACCCGAATTGCCCCTAAGGAACAGGTTGGTTTTAGTCCTTATGAGATGCTATATGGGAGACCTTTTGTTTATGTCAATGACCTCTTCATATATCCAGAGGCTCAGACCCTCCAGGCTTATCCCATGGACATTGGGCAATTCCAACAGGGTATATGCTTGTGAGGTGTGAACCAGGACCCAGAAGATTCTAAGGAGTCACCACTTCCAGGAACTCAAGTCCTAATTAAAGTCTGGAAAGATGAGTCCCAAAAGGCTCAACTCCAACCCACATGGAAGGACCCCTACCCTGTAATTCTGTATATCCCCACAGAAGTCAAGGTACCAGAACATGACTCCTGGATTCACTACTCATGAGTAGTGAAGAAAATAGAAGAGGACACTCAATACACCTGTGAGCCCCTGGGAGATCTCAGATACCTCTTCAGAACTATAAATGAGTGCAATTCTAATGAACACCTCCAAAATCTAATTGCTGGGGATAAGATTTCTCAAGTCAGCTCTAAACAGCCAACACAGCTTGGCAGGGATTTTACTCCAAAACAGACAGGAGATAGATCTTCTGACCCCTGAACAAGGAGCAACATGAGCCATCCTGGCATGGGTATTTGGAGTTGGCTAATGCCCCTACTAGTCCTTGTTATGCCATATTGATGCTGCTTATGATTGTACCATGTATTATCAATTGTCTAACCCGTTTTGTCTCTGCCCAGATCAACAAGCTACAACATGCAGTGCCAGTTCAACAAGGATATATAGAACTACAGCTGACCACAGAAAATATCATTCACCCTTAAATGGACACTGCTATAAGGACTCTGAGGCCTGAGACTAGCAAGAGGGGGAGACCCAATGCCCCTCGTCATCCCAGTTCAACAGGAAGTAGCCAGAAAGACCTCGATAGCCCTATTTCCAAAGAACTGGGCCTCCCATCTCTTGAGAGGGGAATGTTAGGTAGTTAGAATAGGAAAAAAGAGTCCAGAATGGCGGTGGCTAAAAGACAAGGAAGGGAAAAGCCACGAAAATAGAGCAAAGGAAGGTCTGAGGACCAGAGTGAGGACCTCAGATAGAACAAATAGCACTTCTGGCTAGCCCAATTTACATAGGGCAGGCCCAAGGGGAGGGAAAAAAAACGTATAAAAAGAGGAGCCAAATGGCTGGGGGTCTCTCTCTCCAATGTGCGCTTGCTCGCTCTCTCTTATCTTTGCATCTTTTGTGTCAGCATGCCCTCGTGCCTCGAGGATGTATTTTCCTTTTATTTTATAAATAAAATTGAGTTGTATCACAGAGCTGTAACACTTATCTGCCCAAGAGCTAAAACATGGTCTGTCTGAGAGCCGAGAGCTATAACATGGTCTGTCTGAGAGGTGTGACACACTGAGGGCTTTAATGTCCATCACTTCAAATCTTTGTTGAGAAGAGACAGACTGAGGAAAATTTCACACTCCTCTGACACGGTCCCATCACTTCATGGCAAACAGATGGGGAAACAATGGAAACAGTGAGAGACTTCAGTTTTTGGGGCTCCAAAATCACTGCACATGGTGACTGCAGCCATGAAATTAAAAGATGCTTACTCCTTGGAAGGAAAGTTATGACCAACCTAGACAGAAGATTAAAAAGCAGAGACATTACTTTGCCAACAAAGGTCCAAATAGTCAAAGCTATGGCTTTTCCAGTAGTCATGTATGGGTATGAGAGCTGGACTATAAAGAAAGCTGAGGACCAAATAATTGATGCTTTTGAAGTGTGGTGTTGGAGAAGACTCTCGAGAGTCCCTTGGACTTCAAGGAAATCCGACCAGTTAATCATAAAGGAAATCAGTCCTGAATATTCATTGGAAGGACTGATACTGAAGCTGAAGCTCCAATACTTTGGCCACCTGATATGAAGAACTGTCTCTTTGGAAAAGACCCTGATGCTGGGAAAGATCAAAGGCAGGAGGAGAAGGGGATGACAGAGGATGAGATAGTTGGATGCCATCACTGACTCGATGGACATGAGTTTGAGTAAGCTTTGGGAGTTGGTGATGGATAGGGAAGCCTGGTGTGCTGAAGTCCATTGAGTCACAAAGAGTCGGACATGACTGAGTGACTGAACTGAACTGATTATAATAGGTGAAAGAGTATGAGTTGAACTCCACTGAAATAAAACTGAAACAAAAAGAAGAGTTTTTCAGCGCAGGGATGAGCTAGTGGAAAGCCATTGGAGGACATTACAGGGGAAGCTGATCGATGCTTAGTTTATGGAAGTCAGGCTCCTACTCTCCCAGTGACATCCTTGGTGATTACATTTCAAAAATATGGCTCCCAGGAACTAGAGAAAGAGTCTTTGTTTCTAAAATCCTCAAGAGGCTAGAGAAAATCTACACGTCAAAGAAACAGAGAAAGTACTTATAATGTCGTTTCTAAAGTAAATGCTCTAAGATAAGGGGTTGGGAGCTAAAGTTAGAAAGAAACTTGTCAAAAATTTATTCAGTTTGAGAGGAATATTAAGGCTATCTTGATCAGAGCTCAGAGTGCCTGATTTATTGTCAGTAGATCGTGTATGATATCACTCGATCAAAAAACCAAATATGAGATAAACAATGAATATATCCTCATGTTCATTGAGGGGATGGGGGATGGGATACCCCATTTCAAATACACCTCATCACTTAGAAGGCACCAGCCTGTTAAAATGTTTATATGAGCTCTTAAATACATAGCTGAGATACCAGCTTGGGGATGATGCTCTTCATGGTTGAGTGCTATCCTTCAAGGCATGAAATACAGTTGATACAATGGACATTATTTGATGTTATAGCCATAAGAGAATAAATTAACCTAAGAAACAGGAGATAAAGCAGTGGTCCTTCTCAGTACACTTCCAGGTGCTCACATAGGGATTTTGTACTTCCTGTATCTATAACTTTAAGCTCTGCTAGACCAGAGGTCCTAGTTCTAAGAAAGTACTCTTTTAACAAGTAACACAGTAAGTGTTCCAGAAAACCTAAATGCAGGATTGCTGCCTGATTATCTTGAACTTCCAAACATAAGAGAACAAACAAGAAAGCAAAACAAACAAGCACAATGTCATTATGCTAGCAGGAATAAGAATCTGATTCAGTTCAGTTCAGTCACTCAGTCGTGTCTGACTCTTGGCAACCCCATGGAATGCAGCACACCAGGCTTCCCTTCCATCACCAACGCCTGAAGCTTGCTCAAACTCACATCCAGTGAGTCGGTGATGCCATCCAGCCATCTCATACTCTGTCGTCCCCTTCTCCTCCTGCCTTCAATCCCTCCCAGCGTCAGGGTCTTTTCCAATGAGTCAGTTCTTCATGTCAGGTGGCCAAAGAATTGGAGCTTCAGCTTCAGTATCAGTCCTTCCAATGAATACTCAGGACTGATTTCCTTTAGGATTGACTGATTTGATCTCCTTGCAATCCAAGTGACTCTCAAGAGTCTTCTCCAACACTATAGTTCAAAGCATCAGTTCTTTGGTGGTCAGCTTTGTTTATACTCCAACTCTCACATCCATACATAACTACTGGAAAAAACATAGCTTTGACTAGATGGACTTTGTTGGCAAAGAATCTGATTATGAAGAGATAAAATGGTGCCACATGATGGAGGTGTTTTTGCCTGAGCGGTCACTCGGTCATGGGAAACTCTCTGCAGTCCCATGGACTGTAGCCCACCAGGTTCCTGTGTCCATGGAATTCTCTAGGCAAGAATACTGGAGTGAGTTGGTAGTGTTCTCTACTCCAGGGGATCTTCCCCACCCAAGGCATGAACCCGTATCTCTTGCATCTCCTGCATTGGCAGGCTGATTCTTTACAACTGCACCATGATGGAGATAGGGAGAGTTATAGTTAGAATTCAAGGTATTCCCCTGAGAGTCTCTTGGGGCTTTGCTTCCATGCTGAGAAATATTTATTAAAGCATAATTATACCAAATATGTCCTTACAAGGGCAGTTTATTCAAAGACACAGAACCCTGAGGGATGAAGGTCTATGTTTTTACCTATCAAACAAGCAACAGACCTATTAGAAGGCTGGCTAGAGTAAAGAGAATGTAGAAAAAGAGTTGAGAGGGAATATGGAGGTTAGTTTGTCTCACTTCTCCTATTATATTTTTAAAATACTACTGTCACTGGCCATCACATGAAAAAGTATACTGAAGTATACTGAAATATTTAATATATTTAATATAGAACATGGGAGGATTTTGGAGAAGGAAATGGCAACCTACTCCAGTATTCTTACCTGAGAATTCCCACAGACAGAGGAGCCTGCTGGGCTATCATCCATGGGATTGCAAAAGAATTAGACAAGACCTAGTGACCCAACAACAGTATCAGTGGGAGGATCTGACTAGGGCAAGGAGTAGACTAGTGAATATACTCTGGGTAGCCCACCCAAATCCCTTCATACCTTATTATTTAAGTGCCTACTAATTAATTTCCAATCACCATTATTAGTACCTCACTGCCCAAGGACTTATCTGGAAATGTTTCTGCCCATGCACACAGCAGGCAGGATATGACAGTAACACTTTCAGGATTAGAACTCAATCATTGGCTCTCAGAGTTAATTTTAAAATACCCCAGTCCCTTTGTCCTAAAAGAAATATCTCTGAATCCTATAGTCTACAATGTTTCCCAGATTTCTGGTTTTCTATGACAGCAACTTGCTTGGTTGAATCCTTGTCTCAAAGTCTGCCTGTAGGGAAATCCAAATTAAAAAAAAAAAAAAAAGACTCCAAGAACAGAGTGACTGGTTTTCTACATTTCATTTGGAAACATATCTTTCTAATACCTTTTCCCCCTCTTCTCTTCCTTCTTCTTGTTTTCTCCCTTCTTCATTTGGCAAACGAAACTTATGTTAGAATATAATTCATTTTTTGCAATGTGATAGTGCTAAATTCTTTATAACATTAGCTAGAGAAGATTTAATTTGTCAGTTAGCCTTTAATAACTTGTTTCCTCAGAGGTAAGATAGCATAGTGATATTTACTTCCAGAATATTTATCAGTAATAAATTATGTATTTCAGTTCTATATCTGGCATATATAAGATTCTCTCTTTAAGTAATTTGCATTTATTTAATGATACATCTATTTCTTTAATAAGAAGCAGTCTAAAAAGATATTTTATACTTATGCCTGAATAATATATATAAATTCGCATTAATTATATGGGTTTATATGATAATCTACACAGCATATGCAAGAAAGTAGCATTAGGATATATTCACTTAAATATATTAAATGATCATGGCAGTGCTCTGTATAATACCATCAAACTCAAACCACCCAAAGTTTCATGAATAACATCATGGATGAATAAGTTGTAAAACAGTTATCTCATAGAATACAATGCAGGAATAAAAATTAACAGTGTATAGCTATTAGCAACAATATAGATATTCCCACAAATACAACCTTGAGTGAAAAAAGCCAGTCACACAGAGAAAAATTACATACACTATTTTTTGTTCTATTAACATAAAATGAAAAAGTAGGCAAAATAATCTGTGTTACAGTCAGGATAGTAATTAATCTGAAAGAAACGTAGAGATAAAAAGAAAATATAAGGAAGGCTTTTGGTATGCTGAAAATATTCTGGTTTTTCATCTGGATATTGGTTACACATAGCTGTGCAGCTTGTGAAAATTTAATGAGTTTTAGAGTTATAAGAACTTTGTGTATGTGCACACATTAATAAAAAACTTAAGAAAAACTAAATAAAGTTAAAATTAGAATATTTTTCTAAATGTTATCTGGCACAACTAGGTTTTTCAAATAGTTGAGTTGATTATTTAAATACATCAAAACATTTTCTTTGACATTCATCATGATTTCAGCTGAAATATTTTATTATTGTCAAGTAATTGATTCCTATTGTATGATCATTTATCGGGTAGTTCTGTGTTATTTGAAACTCCAACATCTTATAATAAGCATCAGAATACTTTTTAAACTCACTTAAAATTCATGAAAGGCTTGACAGATTCTGATTCAAAACATTAAATGTATCCTTCAAATTAATTTTCTTGATATTACTTTGAAATGCTTTAAAATTGGCTTTCAACTTTTTAATTTCATTACATAAATCGTAACAGACAGATATTTCTTGGATACTTATATTCTCATTATATTCTTTTATCTCTTTCTTTGTTCTTTTGACTTTTTTCTTATAGTTCAAGACAAAAATTACTTATCAGTATATCTTAATATCAGATGATAAACTTTATTGTATTTAATATTTTGATTTGTTAGAGATTTGAATGATTATAATGACAGGGAAGAAGTGCCAGTAGTCAACAGTGAAAAAGGACTCTTTTCATGTTAATATCAAGGTGATGTACAACTTGTGAAATTTGGTTTATCAAAGTTTATGTTATCTTTACCAAAAATGTAAAATACACTTATGTTTATCAAATCTACATTGACTGATTCCTCACTCACCATTTATAGAGCAAGTATTTTAAGTCAAATAACTGAAGCCTGAATCTAAAGAGTGCATTGTCTCATGGGAGTGATATAAAACAAAAACTACATTATGTTTCAATTGTATTATCACAGAAAATAGAGGTTTGAAGAATTTCTAGGCAAGTACTGTTGACTCTTTCTGGGTTAGTAAGTGATGGCTATTTTATCATATTTCATTGAGATCATGTAGCCAAATTAGCAATTACTGGTTACTCTAATATTCATTCATTCATCTATTCATTCATTAATTTCCTTAGCTCTAGGTTTTCTTCTCCACTCAAGGTCAGCTCCTAAAGCATTTTGCTTCCATCTGCATAAAGCCACAGGTAAACTTATGCTGCTTGCTTTACCTAATAAGTAAGCCAACACAAGATCCAAAATTTATTTCCTCCATCAGTTTAACAAAGATGACCTCTCTGTGGTCTTAGATGATATGCCAGACATTGGAAAAAGATCAAGGGGAAATAAACAAGAAAACAGTTTCCAAACAAAAGGAACTAAAACTGAACTCTTAAAGAGATCAATAAATGTTGGGCTTCTCTAGTGGCACAGAGGTAAAGAATTCACCTATAGTGCAGGGGATGTGGCTTCAACCCCTGGGTCAGGAAGATCCCCTGGAGAAGGAAATGGCAACCCACTCCTGTATTCTTCCCAAGGAAATCCCATGGCCAGAGGAGCCTGGCAGGCTATAGTTCATGGGGTTGCAAAAGAGTCAGACATGACTTCGTGACTGTACAACAGCAACAACAACAAAATACTTGGGGGCAAAGTAGAAGGGACGGTAGCGTTAAGGAAAGATATCTGAGAAATTTTTACTAAAGTGATAAACTTGTTGAAACAGGGCTTCCTTTCAGGTAGCAATGGCCTTCCTGGGAATAGCCAATGTAATATAATGATGACTAGTACAGGCTTTGTATGACACTTGGTGTTTTATATCTGAAGAGATGGACTATGTTTGACATCAGAGGCTGCTTAAAGTCCTTTATATCACATTAAATCAATCTGTCATTTTGGGAACCCAGCCACCATGTTATTAGGAAGCACAGGTCACATGAAGAGACCGGTAATACACATTTTGGTCAATAGTTTCAACTAAGATCTCAGCTAACAGCCAGTATCACCACCAGATAGGTAAGCAATCAAGTCTTCAAGATGATTTCAGAACCCAGACATCTAGTTGCCCCAGAACCTAGACACAGAGTAGAACAATGATGAGCTATCTCCACTTGAGCCCTGGAGACTGGCACAAACTACAGATGAATGAGTATAAAATATATTTGTGTATGTGTGTCCATTCTAAAGGAAATCAGTCCTGGGTTTTCATTAGAAGGACTGATGGTAAAGCTGAAACTCCAATACTTTGGCCACCTCATGCGAAGAGTTTACTCATTGGAAAAGACTCTGATGCTGGGAGGGATTGGGGGCAAGAGGAGAAGGGGACGACAGAGGACGAGAGGGCTGGATGGCATCACCAACTCAAAGAACATGAGTTTAGATGAACTCCAGGAGTCGGTGACGGACAGGGAGGCCTGGGGTGCTGCAATTCATGGGGTCTCAAAGAGTCAGACACGACTGAGCTACTAAACTGAACTGAAGCCACTAACTTGTTGGGGGGTGGGGGGAAGAACCTTTTTTTTTTTTTTTAATCTGTACATCATAACTAGAAAGATCAATATAACTGTGTGAGGCAAAGTAGCTCTGAAATGAGACTAAGAAACATTCATTTGTGCAGGGTCTTCATTGTGGTACAAGGGCTTCTCATTGAAAAATGTGGACTCTCTAGTTGGGCTCTCCATTGGCAGCATGGAATCTTATTTCCTTGACCAGGGATCAAATCTGCATTCCCAGCATTGGAAGACAGATTCTCAAGTCTTTGAAATACTCTTTTTCTTTTTAATATTTATTTTTACTTTATTTTGCTTTATAATACTGTATTGGTTTTGCCATACATTGACATCAATCTGCCACGGGTGTACATGAGTTCCCAATCCTGAACCCCCCTCCCCCCTCCCACCCCATATCATCTCTCTGGATCATCCGAGCGCACCAGCCCAAGCATCCTATATCCTGTATCGAACATAGACTGGTGATTCATTTCTTACATGATAGTATACATGTTTCCAATGCCATTCTCCCTAAGCATCCCAACCTCTCCTTCTCCCACAGAGTTCAAAATACCGTGCTATACATCTGTGTCTCTTTTGCTGTCTTGCATACAGGGTTATCATTACCATCTTTCTAAATTTCATATATATGTGTTAGTATACTGTATTGGTGTTTTTCTTTCTGGCTTACATCGCTCTGTATAATAGGCTCCAGTTTCATCCACCTCACTAGAACTGATTCAAATGTATTCTTTTTAATGGCTGAGTCATACTCTATTGTGTATATGTACCACAGCTTTCTTATCCATTCATCTGCTAATGGACATCTAGGTTGTTTCCATGTCCTGGCTATTATAAACAGTGCTGTGATGAACATTGGAGTACACGTGTCTCTTTCAATTCTGGTTTCCTTGGGGTATATGCCCAGCAGTGGGATTGCTGGGTCATAAGGCAGCTCTATTTGCAATTTTTAAAGGAATCTCCACACTGTTCTCCATAGTGTGTGTACTAGTTTGCATTCCCACCAACAGTGTAAGAGGGTTCCCTTTTCTCCACATCCTCTCCAGCATTTATTGCTTGTAGACTTTTGGATCACAGCCATTCTGACTGGTGTGAAATGGTACCTCATTGTGGTCTTCATTTGCATGTCTCTGACAATGAGTGGTGTTCAGCATGTTTTCATGTGTTTGTTAGCCATCCGTATGTCTTCTTTGGAGAAATGTCTATTTAGTTCTTTGGCCCATTTTCTGATTGGGTCGTTTATTTTTCTGGACTTGAGCTGCAGGAGTTGCTTGTATATTTTTGAGATTAGTTGTTTGTCAGTTGCTTCATTTGCTATTATTTTCTCCCATTCAGAAGGCTGTCTTTTCACCTTGCTTATAGTTTCCTTTGTTGTGCAGAAGCTTTTAGTTTTAATTAGAACCCATTTATTTATTTTTGCTTTTATTTCCAGTATTCTGGGAGGTGGATCAGAGAGGATCCTGCTGTGATTTAAGTCAGAGAGTGTTTTGCGTATGTTCTCCTCTAGGAGTTTTATAGTTTCTGGTCTTATGTTTAGATCTTTAATCCATTTGGAGTTTATTTTTGTGTATGGTATTAGAAAGTGATCTAGTTTCATTGTTTTACAAGTGGTTGACCAGTTTTCCCAGCACCACTTGTTAAAGAGATTGTCTTTAATCCATTGTATATTCTTGCCTCCTTTGTCAAAGATAAGGTTTCCATAGGTGTGTAGATTTATCTCTGGGCTTTCTATTTTGTTCCATTGATCTATATTTCTGTCTTTGTGTCAGTGCCATACCGTCTTGATGACTGTGGCTTTGTAGTAGAGCCTGAAGTTAGGCAGGTTGATTCCTCTAGTTCTATTCTTCTTTTCCAAGATTGCTTTGGTTATTCGAGGTTTTTTGTATTTCCATACAAATTGTGAAATTATTTGTTCTAGTTCTGTGAAAAATACCGCTGGAAGTTTGATAGGGATTGCATTGAATCTGTCGATTGCTTTATGTAGTATACTCATTTTCACTATATTGATTCTTCCGATCCATGAACATGGTATATTTCTCCATCTATTAGGGTCCTCTTTGATTTCTTTCATCAGTGCTTTATAGTTTTCAATATACAGGTCTTTAGTTTCTTTAGGTAGATATATTCCTAAGTATTTTATTCTTTTCGTTGGAATGGTGAATGGAATTGTTTCCTTAATTTCTTTTTCTACTTTCTCATTATTAGTGTGTAGGAATTTCTATAGTGCAAAGGATTTCTATTAGTACAAGGGATTTCTGTGTGTTGATTTTATATCCTGAAACTTTACTGTACTCATTGATTAGCTCTAGTAATTTTCTGGTGGAGTCTTTAGGGTTTTCTATGTAGAGGATCATGTCATCTGCAAACAGTGAGAGTTTTACTTCTTTTCCAATTTGGATTCCTTTTATTTCTTTTTCTGCTTTGATTGCTGTGGCCAAAACTTCCAGATCTATGTTGAATAATAGCGGTGAAAGTGGACACCCTTGCCTTGTTCCTGACTTTAGGGGAAATGCTTTCAATTTTTCACCATTGAGGATAAAGTTTGCTGTGTGTGCATCTATTGAGATAATCATATGGCTTTTATTTTTCAATTCGTTAATATGGTGAATTACATTGATTGATTTGCAGATATTGAAGAATCCTTGCTTCCCTGGGATAAAGCCCACTTGGTCATGGTGTATGATCTTTATAATGTATTGTTGGATTCTGATTGCTAGAATTTTGTTAAGAATTTTTGCATCTATATACATCAGTGATATTGGCCTGTAGTATTCTTTTTCTGTGGCATCTTTGTCAGGTTTTGGTATTAGGGTGATGGTGGCCTCATAGAATGAGTTTGGAAGTTAATTTCCTCTGAAATTTTCTGGAAGAGTTTTAGTAGGATAGGTGTTAGCTCTTCTTTAAATTTTTGGTAGAATTCATCTGTGAAGCCATCTGTTCCTGGGCTTTTGTTTGCTGGAAGATTTCTGATTACAGTTTCAATTTCTGTGCTTGTGATGGGTCTGTTAAGGTTTTCTATTTCTTCCTGGTTCAGTTTTGGAAAGCTGTATTTTCCTAAGAATTTGTTCATTTCTTCCACGTTGTCCATTTTATTGGCATATAATTGCTGATAATAGTCTCTTATGATCCTTTGTATTTCTGTGTTGTCTGTTGTGATCTCTCCATTTTCATTTCTAATTTTATTGATTTGAATTTTCTCCCTTTGATTCTTGATGAGTCTGGCTAATGCTTTGTCAATTTTATTTATCCTTTCAAAGAACCAGCTTTTGGCTTTGTTGATTTTTGCTATGGTCTCTTTTGTTTCTTTTGCATTTATTTCTGCCCTAATTTTTAAGATTCTTTCCTTCTACTAACTCTGGGGTTCTCCATTTCTTCCTTTTCTAGTTGCTTTAGGTGTAGAGTTAGGTTATTTATTTGATTTTTTTCTTGTTTCTTGAGGTATGCCTGCATTGCTATGAACTTTCCTCTAAGCACTGCTTTTATAATGTCCCACAAATTTTGGGTTGTTGTGTTTTCATTTTCATTCATTTCTATGCATATTTTGATTTCTTTCTTGATTTCTTCTGTGATTTGTTGGTTATTCAGAAGTGTGTTGTTCAGCCTCCATATGTTGGAATTTTTAATAGTTTTTATCCTGTAATTGAGATCTAATCTTAATGCATTATGGTCAGAAAAGATGCTTGGAATGATTTCAACTTTTTTGAATTTATCAGGGTTAGATTTATGGCCCAGGATGTGCTCTATCCTGGAGAAGCTTCCTTGAGCACTTGAGAAAAAGGTGAAATTCATTGTTTTGGGGTGAAATGTCCTATAGATATCAATTAGGTCTAACTGGTCTATTGTATCATTTAAAGTTTGTGTTTCTCTGTTAATTTTTTGTTTGGTTGATCTGTCCATAGATGTGAGTGGGGTATTAAAGTCTCCCACTATTATTGTGTTTTTGTTAATTTCCCCTTTCATACTTGTTAGCATTTGTCTTACATATTGTTGTGCTCCTATGTTGGGTGCATATATATTTATAATTGTTATATCTTCTTCTTGGATTGATCCTTTGATCATTATGTAGTGGCCTTCTTTGTCTCTTTTCACAGCCTTTGTTTTAAAGTCTATTTTATCGGAGATGAGTATTGCTACTCCTGCTTTCTTTTGGTCTCTATTTGCGTGGAATATCTTTTTCCAGCCCTTCACTTTCAGTCTGTATGTGTCAGTTGTTTTGAGGTGGGTCTCTTGTAGGCAGCATATATAGGGATCTTGTTTTTGTATCCATTCAGCCAATCTTTGCCTTTTGCTTGGGGCATTCAACCCCTTTACACTTAAGGTAATTATTGATAAGCATGATCCCATTGCCATTTACTTTGTTGTTTGGGGTTTGGGTTTATACACACTTTTTGTGTTTCCTGTCTAGAAAATATCCTTTAGCATTTGTTGGAGAGCTGGTTTGGTGGTGCTGAAATCTCTCAGCTTTTGCTTGTCTGGAAAGCTTTTGATTTCTCCTTCATATTTGAATGAGATCCTTGCTGGGTACAGTAATCTGGGCTGTAGGTTATTTTCTTTCATCACTTTAAGTATGTCTTGCCATTCCCTTCTGGCCTGAAGAGTTTCTATTGAAAGATCAGCTGTTATCCTTATGGGAATCCCCTTGTGTGTTATTTGTTGTTTTTCCCTTGCTGCTTTTAATATTTGTTCTTTGTGGTTGATCTTTGTTAATTTGATTAATATGTGTCTTGGGGTGTTTTGCCTTGGGTTTATCCTATTTGGAACTCTCTGTGTTTCTTGGACTTGGGTGATTGTTTCCTTTCCCATTTTAGAGAAGTTTTCAACTATTATCTTCTCAAGAATTTTCTCATGGTCTTTCTTTTTGTCTTCTTCTTCTGGGACTCCTATAATTCGAATGTTGGAGCATTTCATATTGTCTTGGAGGTCTCTGAGGTTGTCCTCATTTCTTTTAATTCTTTTTTCTTTTTTCCTCTCTGATTCATTTATTTCTACCATTCTATCTTCTATTTCACTAATCGTATCTTCTGCCTCTGATATTTTACTATTTGTTGCCTCCAGAGTGTTTCTGATCTCATTTATTGCATTATTCATTATATATTGACTCTTTTCTATTTCTTCTAGGTCCTTGTTAAACCTTTCTTGCATCTTCTCAATCCTTGTCTCCAGGCTATTTATCCATGTTTTCATTTTGATTTCAAGATTTTGGATCATTTTCACTATCAATATTCAAAATTCTTTCTCAGGTAGATTCCCCATCTCTTCCTCTTTTGTTTGGTTTGGTGGGCATTTCTGCTGTTCCTTTACCTGCTGGATATTCCTCTGTCTCTTCATCTTGGTTATACTGCTGCATTTGGGGTGGCCTTTCTGTATTCTGGGAATTTGTGGAGTTCTCTTTATTATGGAGTTTCCTCGCTGTGGGTGGGATTGTATCAGTGGCTTGTCAAGGTTTCTTGGTTAGGGAAGCTTGTGTCGGAGTTCTGGTGGGTGGAGTTGGATTTCTTCTCTCTGGAGTGCAATGAAGTGTACAGTAATGAGTTATGAGATGTCAATGGTTTTGGAGTAACTTTAAGCTGCCTGTATATTGAAGCTCAGGTGTGTGTTCCTGTGTTGCTGGGGAATTTGCGTGGTATGTCTTGCTCTGGAACTTATTGGCCCCTAGGTGGAGCTTGGTTTCAGTGTAGGTATGGAGGCGTTTGATGAGCTCCTATCAATTAATATTCCCTGGATTCAGGATTTCTCTGATCTTCTCAGGATTTTGACTTAAGCCTCCTGCTTCTGGTTTTCAGTTTTATTTTACAGTATCCTCAAGACTTCTCCATCTATACAGCACCAGTGATAAAACACCTAGGTTAAAGATGAGAAGTTTCTCCACATTGAGGGACACCCAGAGAGGTTCACTGATTTACATGGAGAAGAGAAGAGGGAGGGGGAAGTTAGAGGTGACTGGAATGAGATGAGGTGGGATCAAAAGAGGAGAGAGCAAGCTAGCCAGTAATCACTTCCTTATGTGTGCTCCACAGTCTGGACCACTCAGAGATGTTCACAGAATTATACAGGGAAGAGGAGAGGGAGGAAGTAGACAGAGGTGGCCAGGAACATAAAAGAGAGAATGAAAAGGAGAGAGACAGAACCAGCCAGTAACCAGTTCCCTAAGTGTTCTCCATTGTCTGCTGCTCAGTTTTCTGGATGTACCACTGGCACCCCTTTTGAGGCAGATGGTGACTGTCCAAAACCCCAAGAAGTCTTAGCAAAGAAGCCTGCTTGCAGTTTGGTAGGAAATGTCTCTCCGGGGCTGCAATTGCCCCCTTCCAGCCCTTATCGCTCTGGCTGCCTGTCACAGGAGGGGGATGGTCTGCAGCCAGCTATTTCTGTTCCATCCTTGTTCTGTGCATGGTTCTGGTGGTGTCTTATGTTAGAGCTTTTTGCATGGTAGCTATCCCACAGTCTGGTATGCTAGCCCAAGTTAGTTCATTCTGGTTACATTCGGGGCATTCCCGCCTGATTCTTAAAAAGCACTCCAGCCCGTGCCTCCCTGCCCAGCCCCCACTTGCTAGTGGCGGATGCAGGCCTCTGAGCTGCTTTTCATCTGGGGGAGTTACCGTTGGGCTTGTAATCTGTTGGTTTTAATTATTTATTTATTTTTCTTCCCTGTTATGTTGCCCTCTGTGCTTCCAAGGCTCACCACAGACTCGGCAGTAAGAGTATTTCCTGGTGTTTGGAAACTTCTCTCTTTTTAAGACTCCATTTGTGGTATGGGACTCCCTTCCCAGGATGGAGCTCCCTCACTACCTCCTTTGTCTCTTTTTTCGTCTTTTATATTTTTTCCTACCTGTTTTTGAAGACAATGATCTGCTTTTCTGGGTGCCTGATGTCTTCTGCCAGCATTCAGAAGTTGTTTTGTGCAATTTACTCAGCGTTGAAATGTTCTTTTGATGAATTTGTGAGGGAGAAAGTGGTCTTCCCATCCTATTCCTCCGCCATCTTCAGACCACCCCTTGAAATACTCTTGAAAGAGCACACAGATTAGTAAAGCAGCATAAGATGAGCACGTGAATGTCTCCAAAATAAAGAAGAATATGATATGTTTTTAAAGTGTGTTACCAGTGTCATAGTGGTCCTGAAATTTGTTGAGATAGGACATGTACAAATTTTGTAGTTAGGAGGAGTTAAGGAGTTAAGGAGGAGGTGGGATTTGAGATGTGCTTTGTATCATTTACTTCCAGGAAAACTATATATTTTTATTCTTATACAAAATTTGTGTGTTGATAATTTATGACAATTGTTCAGGTCTAAAAAATGTAGTTTTTTAAAAAATGTTCCCATTCTCAGTCAATATTCTGTCTAAAGTATGGGGTGAGATTCTCTCATAAGGGGTTCTATACTTAAATCTTTAGAGTATGCAGAGGGATAAATATTACATATTTACTTATGGGCAGGTCATGGTGGAGAGGTCTAACAGAATGTGGTCCACTGGAGAAGGGAATGGCAAGCCACTTCAGTATTTTTGCCTGTGAACCCCATGAACAATAGGAAAAGGCAAAATGAGAAGATACCAAAAGAGGAACTCCCCAGGTCATTAGCTGCCCAATATGCTACTGGAAATCAGTGGAGAAATAACTCCAGAAAGAATGAAGGGATGGAGCCAAAGCAAAAACAGTACCCAGTTGTGGATGTGACTGGTGACAGAAGCAAGATCCGATGCTGTAAAGAGCAATATTGCATAGGAACCTGGAATGTCAGGTCCATGAATCAAAGCAAATTGGAAGTGGTCAAACAAGAGATGGCAAGGGTGAACATTGACATTCTAGGAATCAGCAAACTAAAATGGACTGGAATGGGTGAATTTAACTCAGATGACCATTATATCTACTACTGTGGGCAGTAATCCCTCAGAAGAAATGGACTAGCCATCATGGTCAACAAAAGAGTCCAAAATACAGTACTTGGATGCATTCTCAAAAATGACAGAATAATCTCTGTTCATCTCCAAGGCAAACCATTCAATATCACAGTAATCCAAGTCTATGCCCCAACCAGTAACGCTGAAGAAACTGAAGTTGAACGGTTTTATGAAGAACTACAAGGCCTTGTAGAACGAACACCCAAAAAAGATGTCCTTTTCATTATAGGGGACTGGAATGCAAAAGTAGGAAGTCAAGAAACACCTGGAGCAACAGGCAAATTTGGCCTTGGAATGCGGAACGAACCAGGGCAAAGACTAATAGAGTTTTGCCAAGAAAATGCACTGGTCATAGCAAACACCCTCTTCCAACAACACAAGAGAAGACTCTACACATGGACATCACCAGATGGTCAACACCGAAATCAGATTGATTATATTCTTTGCAGCCAAAGATGGAGAAGCTCTATACAGTCAACAAAAACAAGACCGGGAGCTGACTGTGGCTCAGATCATGAACTCCTTATTACAAAATTCAGACTTAAATAAAAGAAAGTAGGAAAACCGCTAGACCATTCAGGTATGACCTAAATCAAATCCTTTATTATTATACAGTGGAAGTGAGAAATAGATTTAAGGGCCTAGATCTGATAGATAGAGTGCCTGATGAACTATGGAATGAGGTTCGTGACATTGTACAGGAGACAGGGATCGAGACCATCCCCATGGAAAAGAAATGCAAAAAAGCAAAATGGCTGTCTGGGGAGGCCTTACAAATAGCTCTGAAAAGAAGAGAGGCGAAAAGCAAAGGAGAAAAGGAAAGATACAGGCGTCTGAATGCAGAGTTCCAAAGAATAGCAAGAAGAGATAAGAAAGCTTTTTTCAGCGATCAATGCAAAGAAATAGAGGAAAAGAACAGAATGGGAAAGACTGGAGATCTCTTCAAGAAAATTCGAGATACCAAGGGAACATTTCACGCAAAGATGAGCCCGATAAAGGACAGAAATGGTCTGTACCTAACAGAAGCAGAAGATATTAAGAAGAGGTGGCAAGAATACACAGAAGAACTACACAGAAAAGATCTTCACGATCCAGGTAATCATGATGATGTGATCACTCATCTAGAGCCAGACATCTTGGAATGTGAAGTCAAGTGAACCTTAGAAAGCATCACTATGAACAAAGCTAGTGGAGGTGATGGCATTCCAGTTGAGCTGTTTCAAATCCTGAAAGATGATGCTGTGAAAGTGTTGCACTCAATATGCCAGCAAATTTGGAAAACTCAGCAGTGGCCACAGGACTGGAAAAGTTCAGTTTTCATTCCAATTCCAAAGAAAGGCAATACCAAAGAATGTTCCAAATACCGCACAGTTGCACTCATCTCACATGCTAGTAAAGTCATGCTCAAAATTCTCCAAGCCAGACTTCAGCAATATGTGAACCGTGAACTCCCTGATGTTCAAGCTGGTTTTAGAAAAGACAGAGGAACCAGAGATCAAATTGCCAACATCTGCTGGATCATGGAAAAAGCAAGAGAGTTCCAGAAAAACACCTATTTCTGCTTTATTGACTATGCCAATGCCTTTGACTGTGCGGATCACAATAAACTGTGGAAAATTCTGAAAGAGATGGGCATACCAGACCACCTGACCTGCCTCTTGAGAAACCTGTATGCAGGTCAGGAAGCAACAGTTAGAACTGGACATGGAACAACAGACTTGTTCCAGATAGGAAAAGGAGTACGTCAAGGCTGTATATTGTCACCCTGCTTATTTGACTTCTATGCAGAGTACCTCATGAGAAATGCTGGACTGGAAGAAACACAAGCTGGAATCAAGATTGCCGGGAGAAATATCAATAACCTCAGATATGCAGATGACACCACCCTTATGGCAGAAAGTGAAGAGGAGCTAAAAAGCCCCTTGACGAAAGTGAAAGAGGAGAGTGAAAAAGTTGGCTTCAACCTCAACATTCAGAAAATGAAGATCATGGCATCTGGTCTCATTACTTCATAGGAAATAGATGGGGAAACAGTAGAAACAGTGTTAGACTTTATTATTTTGGGCTCCAAAATCACTGCAGGTGGTGGCTGCAGCCATGAAATTAAAAGACACTTACTCCTTGGAAGAAAAGTTATGACCAACATAGATAGTATATTCAAAAGCAGAGACATTACTTTGCTGACTAAGGTCCGTCTAGTCAAGGCTATGGTTTTCCCAGTGGTCATGTATGGATGTGAGAGTTGAACTTTGAAGGAGGCTGAGCACCAAAGAATTGATGCTTTTGAACTGTGGTGTTGGAGAAGACTCTTGAGGGTCCCTTGGACTGCAAGGAGATCCAACCAGTCCATCCTGAAGGAGATCAACCGTGGGATTTCTTTGGAAGGACTGATGCTAAAGCTGAAGCTCCAGTACTTTGGACATCTCATGCGAAGAGTTGACTCATTGGAAAAGACTCTGATGCTGGGAGAGATTGGGGGCAGAAGGAGAAGGGGACGACCCAGGATGAGATGGCTGGATGGCATCATGGACTCGATGGACGTGAGTCTGAGTGAACTCCGGGAGATGGTGATGGACAGAGAGGCCAGGCGTGTTTCGATTCATGGGGTCGCAAAGAGTCGGACACGACTGAGGAACTGAACTCAACTGTACTGAACTGAACTGCTTCTTATCGTTTGCCAGGGTCTAGGTGATACTTGAGGTACCTGAAAGATAATAAGGTATACTTGATTTAACCCATGTACAAAATATCGTCTATCAGAGCAATTTGTTATCTGAGCAGTTAAGGAAGGGTAGATCTGAAAACTGCTGAGAATTAAAAATACAGATTTTATTCTTCTCCTTTTTGCCCTCCTCCAGTTAAGTGCTTCTCACCTGCTAGTGAATATCCCACTGTGGATGCCTCCAGGAGAATTACCTTCTAACTATCAAACCAGAGTTATCTTGAATAGGCTCACATTACTAAGATGTTTCAATTTATATCTAGAATTTTCAAGTAGTGAAGTGGCCTCAAGGCTAAGTCAGAACACAAACTGTAAGAGTTTCATAACTTAGATATGTCTCAAAAACAACAGAAACCCAAAAAAGAGATCTACACAGACTTTGTATAATCTTTTAGGACAAATTTATCTTAAAGAACTTTTTGTAAGGCTGAACTTATCAGACAATTGTTCATTTTTCAACACTGAATAAAAACAGAATTGAAATAGCTAGTGAGTAATCTTAAATACTTGAATATTCCAATATTACTAAGCTATATGATGGTTAGTTTTCTCGACTAGTGACCTCGTGCTCTGCCTCCTGGTCTAAAAAGCAAAGAAACCCATTGATTCAATTTGTTCTATCATGATAATCTGCTGACACATTAGCACTTAAATTGGTTCAATCACACTAAAAACACATTAGTTTCTCCTTTGTTATGAAAGCTAAAACTGATGAATTAGCCCGCAGTCTCATTCAATATAGATTTTCCTAAAGCTCCACACTGATTATCAGCTATATTAAAATAATATAAATGATTATGCCCTCTGGATGATGAGGTACTGAGAGGAAGGATATTTCACCAAAAATCAAAAGCATACATGTAACTATTTCCCATATCTGTAATTAAAATAAGAATAAATTATAATGTTCAACTGAAAGAATATGCTTCCCTCAAAGGTGCATTTGGCAAAATTTGGAGACATTTTTGTTGTGCCAACTGGATGGAATTTGTTAGACAGTCAGCAATTCTGCTAACTGACAAATAAGGATGGCCCAAAAACAAATAATTGTCTGCTCCAGAATGTCAATAATACCAAGGTCAAAAAATTCTAACAACCTTCTGAATGGGAAAAGATATCTGCAAATGATATATCTGATAAACTGTTATTATAAAAAATATACAAAGAACTCATACAACTCAATACAAAATAATAAAAACAAACAAGCAATTCAATTAAAAATTGGGCAGAAGAACTGAAAAGATATTTTTCCAAACAAGATACACAGATGGCCAACAGACACATGAAAAGATGCTCAATATTAATCATCAGGGGATACAAATCAAAATTATAATGAGATATCACCTTATACTTATCAGAATGGCTATAAATAAGAACAACAAATAACACGTTTTGTGAAATAATAGAAAAAAAAGGAATTCCTGCACACTGTTGCTTAGAATGTACATTGGTGCAGCTACAATGGAAAACAGTATGAAATTTCCTTAAAAAAGTAAAAATGAAATTACCATATGTTCTAGCAAATTCCATTTCTGGGTATTTATCTAAAGAAAACAAACCACTAATTTTAAGAGATACTCACCATTTTGTTCATCATTGCATTCTTTACAACAGCCAAGATAGGAAATCAACCTAAGCACATATCAATAGATGAATGGATAAAGATGAGTTGTGTAAATGCAATGGAATATTAGTTAGTCATTTAAAAAGAATGAAATCTTGCCATTTGCAACAACATGGATGAATCTAGGCAGTGTTATGCTAAATAAGTGAGACAAAGGAAAACAAATACTGTATGATTTCACTTATGTGTGGAATCTAAAAAAAACAAACAAAACAAACAAATGAAGCAAGTAGAAACAGACTCATAAATAGAGAGAAACAAACTGGTGTTCACCAGAGGGGAAAGGGAAATAAGTGAAGAGGATAAAGGGGTACCAACCTCCATTCACACAATAAATAAGTAATGAGGATGCAATGTATGGCACACAGAATACAGTTAACAATATGAAAACAATTTTGTATGGTAACAGACAGTTACTAACCATATCATGAAGTTCATTGCATAATGTGTATAAGTGTCAAACCACTATGTTGCATACCTGAAACCAATATTGTATGCCAATTATATTTCAATTATAAAGAGAAAAAGAAAACTGCTGTATACTCTATTCCTCTTGTTGAAAATACTTTTGTAATTTTTATTTAGATTGTAAACATCCAAGCAAGAGTTAGTACATTTACTCTTCATACTTTCAATTTTTAGATAAAATATTTCACTTTTTATTTAAAATGCTTAAAATTAATAAATTAGTGATTGTGAATAAAGATGTTCCTTAAAACAAAACAAAAAATATTTATTGATCCATTGAAGTTCAAGAAAAGTACTTGAAAAAATCAGTAGTTTAGGTACAGATGAGTGCTGTTTGTATCTGAAGCTTTCTTAAATGAGCTGTTGTTTAGTGGTTCAGTGATGTCCAATTTTTTGCAACCCTATGGACTGTAGCCTGCCAGGGTCCTCTGTCCATGGGATTTCCCAGGCAAGAATATCATAGTGGGTTGCTATTTCTTTCTCCAGGGGACCGTCCCAAACCACAGATTTAACCCCCTGCCCCTGCATTGGCAGGTGGATTCTTTACCACTAAGTTATCAGGGAAGCCTTTCTTAAATGGGTATCCAGGAGTAAAACTAACTGATGGGATATTGAAAAGATTAATTTGACATGTCTTGTAAGGTGGTTTGAGCTTAACTCCTCTTGAATATATAGGGGAACCTGAGGAGGCATGGAATTGCAAAGAGTTGGACATGACTGAGTGACTGGACTGAATTGAAAGAGGAATGGAGGTGATCTTAGCTGCATAATCTAGGTATCATTATTCATAGTGGCAGAGATTCTTGCTTAAGTGAAAGCACGTACCTGACTCACTTCCATCATTTCAGTCAGTAAATTAAGAATCTATCTGAAGTAGTAATCTAAAAACTCGATAAAATTTTTAAAAACAGAGAGAAAAAGAAGGAAGGAAAGAAAGAAAAGAGATTGAAATAAGAAGCCTATAAATATTAATATTGAAAATACTCTCTGTCTGAAGATATCTCTTTCTAAGTGATGGTATTTGAAAAATCTCCATTATGGCAGTGATTTTCTTTTTATTCTGAACTTGCTTCTCTGTCTTTTATGACTTAAATGAACTCACCTTGAAGACAGATGAGTCTTTTGTATAAAATATTTGAAAATGGATTGGAAGAGAAAGTTGTAAATAAATTCCTACTTTAAAAAATACAGTTAGTTATCTTTTCACAATAATATAAAGTGGCTCTTTTTAAATTCTAAACATTTTGAATTCTGTGAAAACTCATTTTATAATTTCAGTTGTACAATATAGCTTTATATTTTAAATACAATTTAACAGAATTGATAAAACCTGCATAATTATTCCATTAACCTCTGGAAACATTCTCACTTCCTCCTTCAACTTGGTACCTGGATGAAAACAAACCAGGGGACCTTATTTATTTGTTATCCGTGTCTCATTTACAAGCCAATTAATTTCCATTTTCAGCATTTCAATTACATGACTCCATTACTGCCCAAACAATTTGTAGAGAATAGCCAAGTTCAAACTATTCTGAAACAAAAAATTCTGAGTTTTCTGTCATTTGAGAAACCAAAAAAGGTACATGTTAATAAGACATGTGACATAAACCCGAAAATATACTATCATGTTTTAGGGGGCTTCCCCGATGGCTCAGTGGGTAAAGAGTCTGTCTGCAATGCAAGAGATGTAGGAGACGCAGGTTTAATCCTTAGATCAGGAAGATCCCCTGAAATAGGAAAAAGCAACCCACTTCAGTACTTTTGCTTGGGAAATCGCATGAACAGAGAAGCCTGGCGGGTTGTAGTCCAAAGGGTGGCAAAGAGTTGGACATGTCTGAGTGACTGAGTGAATATTTTTAGTCCAAATGAACCGTATATTTTATCAGAAATTATACAATTAGCATTCTAATTTAGGATCTTCAAAAACACAAATTCAAAGAAACCAGTATCTAGAACAATGCCACTGCCCGTAGGTGGCAGATTCATATCAATGTATGGCAAAACCAATACAGTATTGTAAAGTAAAATAAGGTAAAAATAAAAATTAAAAAAAGAAAAGAGCAGCTCAGTGTACATCTGCTATTCTGACTGGGCAGATTGCCATCCTTTCTCAAAACCAAATTTCTCTTCCTCTGGCACATGGCCAGACAGGGGAGTGTGGCCATTTAATGCAAGAGATCCATATAATTTTGTTAATCTTGTTAATCAAAGTTTAGTCTTGTTAATCAAAGAGAAACATGTACTTCCCAGGCTGGTCCATTGAAACCTTCCCAGGCATGAGCTTGTTTCCCTTCCAGTTTCCTGGAATGGAGATGGTTCCAGGGTGACATTGATCCTTGAATTTCTGGCTAAAGGAGAACTGGCTGGCTCTGAGTAGCTGCTTTAACATTACATGAGAGAGAAATGAAACTTCAGAATGCAACTCATAAAACATGAGGGTTTATTAGCACCTTTAGAAGTAAAAACCCTCTGATATATGGAATCATGGAAATAAGCTGTCTGAGAAATGTGTCAGCACATGCACACACACACACATGTGTGTGTGTATATATATATATTTATTTATTTATATGCCTATAAGCATGCATGCATGTGAAGTCACTTCAGAAGCATCTGACTCTGCAACCCCATGGACTGTAGCCCTCCAGGCTCCTTTGTCCATGGGATTCTCCAAGCAAGAATAATGGAGTGGGTTGCCATTTCCTTCTTCAGGGGATCTTCCCAACCCAGGGATCAAACTGGGCTCTCTTATGTCCTTTGCATAGATAGGCAGATTCTTTACCACTAGCACCACCTGGGAAGCTCTTTATATGTGTATAGTTACATATATATGTGTATATAAATGCACACATATATATCAAAGCATACACATAAGCATACATATGTTTTGCTTTCTTCAACAAATACTCTTTATGGCATTTATTATTGTTCACTGTAAGATGATTAAGAAATTTAAATTCAAGCTAAGAATTAAAAGACCTTTTCATCTTGTTGCTCTCCTTTTACTCTGAATTCTTGACTACTCTTGTTCACATAAATCTTGGACTGATACAGGAAGCAAAGATTTCTGTTTGATCATTATGCTGTTTTGTTTGCTTTATCGAATTTTCCTTTACTCCTAAGGAATCAACTTGCAGCAGATCCACTTGGCTTCACTTTTCACTCCAACCTTATCTTTTTTGCCCTTGACTTTTCTGTCACTAGTATTTGGGTGTCATAAAACTTTTACCTCAAAAGAACTAAGCATTTGACTTTCCTAAATATTATATAAACCTGAACATTTTGAATGTTCTCTTTTGATTAGACCAATAAGTAATTACTTGCTTGATATTCCCTTTATAAAAAGTCCTTTTTTTCATTTTAAGCAGCTGAACTGAATAAAATGATGTGTTTTTTTTTTATTGTCTCTGAACTGTTAACTAGCATATATAAAAATATAGGTAAGAATGTCAAAATTATATGCATCTGGTGACATTTTTCTTCATGATGTGAATGCTACTGCATATTCTTTTCCACTATGATAGCTTTTACAAGGTACACCATGCCATTGGCCTTTTATTTCACTGTGAGGTTTGCCATGTTCACAAAACGCTGACAGCTCTACTCCGACTGGCAAGATTTCAGAGGATAGAGTGACAGTGTGGCTAAGCTAAGCTTCACAATGGGTTGTCTTTGCTGTGTTAACATGAAAAGTCAGAGAGCGCAAGGAAGACTGAATAGAGTTTCAGATAAAAAGGAAATAAAGACCTAAGGACCTGTCACATAACACCTATTTTCCTGAGTAAAAGTAACTTAGATATAATAAAGAACAGTGGCTTTGAAGCCAGAAAGACCTACATTCACATATTCTAATCTCTCTCAGTTTCAGTGTCTTCATCTTAAACAAAAAAAAAAAAAGAGAGAGACAAAAGTATCTATAATAGAAACATTATGAAATTAAGTGGAAAATGTGTGTAAACAATCCAACTTTTCATTTGTCACTCAGAATTATTTTTTATTGAAAACTCTAACATGCCAAACACTGTTCTAGGTACATAGACAAAAATCTTTGCCCCATGGGACATACTTTCTTGTAGGAGAAGCTGAGAATAGAAAAGATAAATAAATGAGACATGTGGTACACTGCTGGATATAGAATGTGAGAGTCACAAAGGCATCAGGATGACTGTAAGGTTTTTACATGAGCAACTGCAAGAATGTTACTTGTGTGTGTGTGTGTGTGTGTGTGTCTGTGTGTGTCTGTGTGTGTCTGTGTGTGTGTTAAGTCACTTCAGTCATGTCTGACTCTGTGTGACCCCATGGACTGTAGCCCACCAGGCTCTTCTGTCCATGGGATTCTCTAGGCAAGTATACTGAAGTGGATTGCATGCCGTCTTTCAGAGGATCTTCCCACTCCAGGGATCAAACCTGTATCTCTTATGTCTCCTACATTGACAGGCTAGTTCTTTACCACTAGCAGCACCTGGGAGCCAATGTAGTACATTAGATAGTGGAAAGATTAAGAGATATTGAAAATGAAGGAGAAAAATGATAAAAGAGGAATGAAAAGGGTTGCAGTTAGAATAATAGGATGGCTTGAAGAATCAGGACAATCACATGAAATGGTGATGTTACAATAAAGTCAGAGAGCTAACTGTGTGGATATTTGAAGACAAACATTCTAAGGAGAAGAAAGACCAAATACAAAAAGACAAAGGCAAAAGCATGTCTGACCTATTTCTAGAACAACAAGGAAACCGTGACTTAAGCAGAGGGAGAGTGGAAGTGTGAAATGGGAGTCAGAAATATTATGGATGGTCTTAGTGGCCTTTCAGGGCTTTAACTTCTACTCCAATGGAGATGACACACCTGAAGTATATGGAGCAGAAAAGTGACATGATGTGACTGACAAGTAGAGAAGTATGTTGTTGCTGTTGTTGTTAGTCACTAAGTCATGTCCAACCCCATGCAGCCCCTTGGACAGTAGTAGCCCACCAGGCTCCTCTGTCCATGAAATTCTCCAGGCAAGAATACTAGAGTGGATTGCCATTTCTTTCTCCAAGGGATCTTCCCGACCAAGGTAGACAAGTTTAAAAGCTTTTTTTATTAGACATGGTCAAAGATCAGAGTCCTTTGGTCCAGAGTGGAAGCAACTGAGGTGATAAGAGGTAGTTAAATTTTGTATCTAACTTGAAGGCTGCTTAGCAGGACTCTCTGAGGGGCTGGATATAGAATGTGAGAGTCACAAAGGCATCAGGATGACTGCAAGGTTTTTACATGAGCAATTGCAAGAATGTTACTTCTTTTCTCTTTCCTTCCCATCTTTTTTTTTTTTTTTTTCTCTTTGTCTTTCTCATATTTGGGAGCTTATGGTTTGATAATAAATGATCTTTTATCTTCTAAAAAAAATATTTCCAATAAGCTTATAAATTAAGAGTCTATTTCAGTAACATAACCAAAGAACTCTATGCCAGAATTGTCTGGAAGATCTCAGCTGTGTTCTAAGACCTGCATTTTAGCAATATTCAAAAATATATTTTGTCTTATATTGTATCTTATGATACAATATTGATAAAGGGATACTTCCTTTGCTCAAAAATTGATTTTGTAATACTCTACCTATATCATTTAAGGTTCTATTTTGTGTAGATTAAATGGTAAACATCATTTGTTGACCTATTTCTTTTTAGACTAGGTTAAAATAGGTTGTGGTATTTTAGTGTAACAAAGGCTTTGTTGCTGTTCACTCAGTCATATCTGACTCTTCCATGACCTTATGGACTGTAACCTATAGGGCATGGGATTTCCCAGGCAATAGCACTGGAGTGGGTTGCCATTTCCTTCTCCATGGGATCTTCCTGACCCAGGGATTGAACCCACATCTCTTATGTCTCACACATTGGGAGGCAGATTCTTTACCACTATGTCACCTGGGAAGCCCTTATTGCCCTATACATTCTTAAAAGTGGAGTATTAAAACCTTCAACTAGGCTGGTGCACAGGGATGACCCAGAGAGATGTTATGGGGAGGGAGGTGGGAGGGGGGCTCATGTTTGGGAACGCATGTACACCCGTGGTGGATTCCTGTCAATGTATGGCAAAACCAATACAGTATTGTAAAGTAAAATAAAGTAAAAATAAAAATTATAAAAAAAAAAATAAAATCTTCAACTATATGATAGAATTATCTATTTATCTCTTCAATTCTGTCCCTTTCTGCTTCATATATTTTGGGTTTCTTTTGTTAGGTGCATATAATTTTATAATTGTTATGCTTCCAAGATGAATTTATCCTTTCATCCTGTTTTGTTTTTACTCTAGTGACAATCTTTGTCTCAAATTCTATTTTCCTATGAGTATTAGTATAGCCAGTTCAGATCTCTTTGAGTAGTTTATGAATGGTGTATCTTTTTACATCCTTTTACTTTGAATCTATTTGCATCTTTGAAGTGAAACTTTTTCTCATGTTGCTTTTTATATATTTTTCCAAACTCTGCCTTTTGATTGACATGTGTAATTCATTCACTTTAATTATAATTAGTAATAATATAGAATTTATGTATGCCAAGTTGCTAATGTTATTTATATATTTTCTGTGTTTTTGTCCACATTCTCTACGAATAGAAATGTCCCTATTCCTTATCACTTCTTCTGTGTTAAATAGATATTTTCTCATACACCGTTCTTATTCCCTTGTTTTATTTGCTTTTTATTTTCAGATTATTTCTTAGTGGTTACCCTAGGAATTACATTTGTCATCTTAATCGTGTTTGTATCAAAGCCAAATTAATTTTAAAAGCATACAGATTTTTTCTCCTGTTAGCTCTATAACTGCCTCCCTTTCATGTATCAATATAATATAAATTGGATCTTTATACATTATAAGCTCATCCCTATACAAAATCTGAATAAGTAATTATTTAGAGTAAAATGGATTTCAGGAAATACTTTGACTGTAAGGCTACCACAAAAAATGTAACAAACTCTCAGAAACTAATTAGGTTCTAGTTTAATCTGTCCCAAAGAAGGCAACAAATTTTAGTTTGACTTAATATACATTAATTCTTTATCATTTTACTGGATTCTTTACCACTGAGCCACCAGGGAAGTCTTAAATACATAAAGATTCACTATTTATCCTAAAAGTGGAATTCAGTGTCAAGCTTGCATACACTGAATTGTTAGAGGTAAGGAAATGTTAAATTGAAGTCCTATACTACAATTTCCAAACCTTAACCTATTCATGCAGAGGTAATAAGATACTTTAAAGTAAGATAACAGTCCATGGGATCTCAAAGAGTTGGACACGACTGAGCCACTGAACTGAACCACAGATGTACAGAAGCTTCTCTATACTGTTCTTAATCCTTCAGGTTATGCGTTTGAGTGTATAAAAGCCCTCACTCAGGTTCAATGATTTGCTGAAGGGACTCCAGAGTTCAGGAAATCCATACATTTACAGTGACAGTTTACTATAGCAAAAGGGGAAAACATGCACAGGGCAGGATCCAGGAGACACTAAGTGCAAGCTTCCAATTCTTGTCACAGTGGAGTCATGTAAAAAAAAACCCTGATTTCTCCCAGAAACAATATGTGACAATATGCACAAAGCATTGCTAACTAGGGAAGTTCACCTGAGTCTTGGTGTGGACCATCACAAAAGCATGGCTTACTGTTAGTCACCAGCCCCACCCAAAGTCCAAGCTGATTCTGTGTGGCCCAAGGCCCCCATGTGAACAGCAATACTCTCATCAGAGAGGATATAATAAAGGCTTAGAAGTAACCTGCCAGGAGCAAAGCAAAGCCTCCTTCTTTGGAACATGCAGTGTAGACAACTCAGACTTGCTAAACTAAGGTTTTACTGCATAGGACTCTGGCATGAGAAGCCACTGGACAGATCTGAGTCTCATGGAAAAGACCCCCACTTCTGGGAGAGTCTGAGATCTCATACATATGCCAAATATTTATTATCACTCTAGGACAAAATATCCAGTACTCTTGCCTGGAAAATCCCATGGATAGAGGAGCTTGGTAGGCTGCAGTCCATGGGGTCGCTGAGAGTCGGACACGAATGAGTGACTTGACTTTCACTTTTCACTTTCATGCATTGGAGAAGGAAACGGCAACCCACTCCATTATTCTTGCCTAGAGAATCCCAGGGATGGGGGAGCCTGGTGGGCTGCCGTCTATGGGGTCGCACAGAGTCGGACATGACTGAAGCAACTTAGCAGCGGCAGCAGCAGCAGGACAAAAAAACTGCCCCATTGGGTTTTCATAGTCAAGAAAAACATTATTTCCCTAGACAGTTCTTTCCCTGCAACTAAACAGCCTTGTGGTGACTCAGTAAGCCATCTATACAATAAATCTTTACTACATACTACTTACTGGGTATTTGGAAATAAAAACAATGTAGTATCTTCCCTCAAGGAAGTCACAATCAAGTATTGAGAGAACAAAGAAGGGCTTAAATATGGCCAAACAGGTGCTTTGAAAAGCATAAGCATAGGGCAAAATGATGAACAGAGAAAGGATCCCTAACTCAGCTAGAGCAGACAGAAATCTCTGCTTATAAGAAGGAACATTACATCTGATTTTTTAAGGAGGAATAGGAGAAAAAGAGAAGAAAATATATTACTGTAAGAAATCAGCCCTTTCACATTAATGAAATTACAAGATAAAATGAAGAGCTCTGAGGAAACTTTGAGAAAGTTAGTTTGGATGAGCTAAGGAGTACCGGGACCACATAAACCATGATGACCGTGGAAACGTGGAAGAGTCAGGACTACATAATATCCAATGTTGGTCCATTTTCTGACATACTAAACTTTTTAGCTGTCTCATTTCCACACAAACAAAGGTGCAAATTCAAATAAGTACCAATAAAGAAGTTTTAATTGAACAATGGAATATTCTAAAGTTACTTAAGCACAATCTTTTACCTTGTTTCTAAATGTGATTTTTTTATTCTAGAATATTGTATTTTCTATTTGTATATATTTAAACAAACAAATATAAGAAATCTTCAGCAGGCATAAGTTGGGTTTATGTAAACTAGTAATAAAATCTCAGAGAGATTCAGAAGGTTAATGCTTAGGAGAATAAAGTAATATTAATAAAAACATACCAAACTGTCTGATGTGAATCTGTGAAAAATAATGTCAGATGGAGAATTTCATTTCATAGCCCACTGTGCTGTTATTACACCCCTCATTTTGAGCAAGATGAGTCATTTTGTATCACTTCACAGTTCTTGCATCCAATAGGAACAGAGAAATTCAGAAATAATTTGAACTATATCAGATCTTAACCACTTGTGAATGCAACTTCTGCTATTTGCATCTTAGAAATGGCAAAATATGCCTCCTGGTGGTGAATGGCAGGTCCACATCAATTGTAACTTTCTTGTCACAGAGAGCATAAAGGTGGAACCAATTTCAAAATCGTCCCTGAAGCATAAGCTCTTTCATGATTTCCCTACAATACTGTGAAAAGAAGGTTAGAACTTTGGGAAAACGCCAGGCTAGAAGACCTGAGGTAAATCACATGCCACAGTAATACAGCAATGATCATTTCTCCAAGTCAACCAGACAGACATAACAAAGTATCAATAAAAACTCCAAAAACATGATGTGATTCCCCAGAAGGTTTTGTAGATATTCAGTGATTATGACATTTGAGACAGTCTTTAGTTTAATATGCCTCTTCTAAGACACTCAAAATTATAACATAATAATGGATTCTTCTAAATTTGCATAAATTGAGGACTGATGGGAACAATCTTAGTACAATTAAAAAAGGACAGAGAAAGGGGAACATTTTCTCTCAGTGAAGAAATTCGAGTGTAGAGGACAAGTCCCCTAGAATTACGAATTACTTCTCTATCATATGTTGTCAAGATGTGCCTTTTGAGGCCCGCTACGTATTTCTGTTCCTCCTTCATGCATTTGAGCCCACTGCAGTTAAAATCCTCATGTAAATGCAAAATAAATAAAAAGACATTTCTGAATCTGGTCACACAAAAGACTGAGGGTTTTTAAAGTGTACTTCTTTAAAAAAAAAAAAAAAGTTAAATAGCATCTATAAGAATCCCACCTACAATGCAGGAGACCCTGGTTCAATTCCTGGGTTGGGAAGATCCACTGGAGAAGGGATAGGCTACCCACTCCAGTATTCTTGGGCTTCCCTTGTGGCTCAGCTGGTAGAGAATCTTCCTGCAATGTGGAAGATCCGGGTTTGACTCCTACGTTGGAAAGATTCCGCTAGAAAAGGGAAAGGCTACCCATTCCAGTATTCTGGCCTGGAAAATTCCATGGACTGTAGAGTCCATGCAGTTGCAAAGAGTTGGACACAATTGAGCGACTTTCACTCACTCACTCATGGCAAGATTGTGTATGTGCTTATTGCTCAGGCATGTCTAATTCTTGCAACCCCATGGACTGTAGCCTGCCAGACTCCTCTGTTCATGGGATTTTCCAGGCAAAAATACTAGAATGGGTTACCATTTCCTCCTCCAGGAGATCTTTCTAACCCAGGGATCGAACCATCATCTTCTGTGTCTCCTGCTTTGGAAGCCAAATCCTTGGCTGCTAGCCACCCGGGAAGCCGCTATTGCAAGATTATGTTCTTTCAAAAACAAAGGTGAAATGATTGCTAGGATGTATTTTGGAGATTATTCTCAATGCCTCACATTTAGATAACAATTAGAACAAGTTAATTGGTTCCTCATACTCCAATCCAATTCTTGCAATAACTCTGGAAAGATTTACACATGATCACTCACACGCTTTAACTAATATAGGTAATTCTCCTTATTACTGTTTAAATGAACATGTGCTGTCAGTTGAATTCAGTGGCTGTTTGCCATTTGTGAAAGCCAGAGATTAATAATAGACTGTTTGAAAGAATAGATTTATTCTCTGGCCTCCTTGGCAGAATAAAAATGTTAAAGGCTGAATGTTGAATTCATTGCTCATAATTAATCCCCTTTGATAATGTGTGTATTGTGGTCATGTTGTAAGTCTGAATGGTCAGCATTCATGTTAGTCTGAAGGATCAGCCCTGAAAGTGATGTTGGAGCCTGGCTCAAATCATCCACAAAGTATATAGCTGACTGAATAGGAGATGGAGGTCATTAATGGAGATGGGAGCAATTCTTTAACAGTAGCCACCCAGCTATAATTTATAGGGAAAGTAAATGGTTCTGAATGACTCTGTTTGGTCCCATATCTGTCAAAATCTATTCCTATCAGTTCTACAAATTCTACCTAACACTTGGGGTAAGCAAAAACTGATGATCTTTATAGGAAATCAATGAATACCAAAGGGTCTAATATGAAAAGGAATAGAATTAAAAAAAAAAGATTTAATGAAAATTTAAAGCTGTTTGGCAGCAACATGGACCAAATTATTTTGGAGCTATGAGACTCTCTGAAACAAACTGTTAAGTTATTATGCATAAAGTTGATAGGCAGGTCATCACTGCACTCCTCCCCCATAAATAGATGTCTGTGTTCTTTTTCTTTAATATAACTGTGAGATGTACTAATAGTTATAGTAGAGAATAGGAATAGATCAAAACAGATATAGCTATCTGTAGTGTTTGTCAAGTTTTACAATCTTTTGTGAAGAAATTACCACCTAGAACAGGTGTGTTAGACACCTGTGGCTCATAGATCACTGTCTATGGCCTTTTTTTTTTTTTTTTTTTTTTGTAAATTGCTTCATTAGAACAAGCCATACTTGTTCACTTTGGGTTTTATCTGTGTCTGTTTTCACACTACAAAAAGTAGGTTTGTTTTTTTTTTTTCTTTTTTTTTCACTACAAAAAGGCAGAGTTGAGTAGTTACAAAAAAGATTGAAAAACCTAAAATATTTACTACCTGGCTGTTTTCAGAAAAACTTTGTTGTATTTTGTCCACAACTTGTAGATAGCATTGCAATGCACCCACCCATTAACCCCACACCCACTGATAGCACAAGGATCTAGGAAGTTTAGGACCTGAACTGAAAAGAAGCATCTCTAAACTAGAGATTTCTGTGAGGGTCTCCCCAAGATGAGCCCATGCCACCCCCAGAGTTATTATGCCTGTGATGGTTCTGCCACCAGACAGGGTGGCCGAATAGGAAAGACCTTCAGTCTTTGTGTCGTGGACTCACATTTTATGGAGAAGACATATATTCAATGTACAATTACACAACTAGGTTTTCACTGATTTTAAAATAGCATTTTTAAATGATCCAATGTACATAAGTTATAACTTTGTGGAGTTGAGAACAGTGACAGAGCTGAGAATGATGAATGAAATGTGAGTAGTGAGTAGAAGAACAGATGGGGAGTGTGTTGAAAAGATCAGTGTGTATAAGGTCCTGAGGCAGAAGGAGTTTCATGACTTCAAAGAAGAATGTGATGTACAGTCAAAAAAGAGAAATGTATTTAAAAGCATGGCTAAATAGGTCTAAGAAATTATCTCAAAAAATAGTCATTTATTGGGATTCCCCATAATTCACCTCTAAGATTTTACTGAAAAACCTCACTATGCTTAACAGTTTAGACTAGGAGAGGGCTCAGTGATCTTTGAAAACTATGTGCCAAGAAGGAAAGAAATGAAGTAATGACTGCTTGCCTCTGAGGACACACATGATGACATCATAGAGAGAATTCTTATGGTGGCAAAGTGAATGGGCTCTGAGGGACCACTTGGCTATGTTGATTCACTTTGTTCTCCTGTTGGTGATTCCTGGCAGAGGGCTCATTATTCACTGTAAAGGGTCAGAAGCCTTAAGGAGTCTGTGGAGCAGGGAGTGGGCCTAAAACTCCCCCATGGCCTTCTCAATAAAAACTGTAGACTATATAAAAATATTTATATAGAATAAAGAAGAATCTCTCTGCCTTCTCTACTTCCTAATTTCTAAGGAATATTCAAAAATAAAAATATTCACATTTTTGCCTTGAATCAAACTCTTTTTTTAACATCCAGTTTTCCACTTTCTACCTGCCACAGATCAGCTGCCAGAAACAGTAACTTGGAGTAAATAGGTCAATGGGTGAGTTCCTGGTTACATACCTAGCAACTTGTGAGGAACAAGGGAATAAATAACTATAGTATTAATTCAGGCAACTTGTTAACTTTTGGGTTGAAGCAAGGTTATCTGCCATACCTGGAGGAAAGGCTTCTAAAAAGTGATAAGATTCTAATCTAATTAGAGAAATTAAATTCCTTCATCATTCTACCTGAACCAGAGACTTCCTTTCCTAGAAAAAAAAGAGTTTGCCCTATTTATCTCCTTCAAGTGAACATGATGTGTTGGCATGGAAATGAGGTGTGAGATGATATTTCCCTCTCTAAGATATAAATAGATGATTTAAAAATACAGAAAAACAAGCAAAACGAACACCAATGAAAGAAAAGGCAAATCATAATCCATTCTTTTTGGCTGCAGAAGGAATCAGATGAATGTCTATTTTTTGTGGAAACATATCTTCTACCCATCCTATTTATCCTTCAGTCAGCCTGAGCTCTCTCAGCAAACCCTCAATCAACATCTGATATCTCATATGCATCTTCTCATAGCCCAAATTTCATCTCTCTCCTTTCTCTCTCCCTACTTCTCAAGCCATCTCCTTTTTCTATCCTCTTTTTAAAATTATAGATACCATCATTTTTCTCCACTTATCCCATTTTTGTTGTATATCAAAGCACAGAAACATAAACATATACAATGACTCAGATCATTCAATAACATACCACTTGGTCTTTGAAAAAGGCAGCTGTTCTTTATCATAGAAGTTTTTTTTTTTTAATAATCTCAATTTTCAGATTGCATTTAAATCATAGATGCACTTAAATTTTCTAGATAATCTATATGTATTAGTTTCCTAGAGTTGCTGTGATAAACTGCCACCAACGGAATGACTTAAAATAGAATAACTGTATTAATACCACAGCTCTGGAAGCTAGAAGTCCAAAATCAAGGCATCAGCAATGCCAACGTTCTCTCTGAAGGCTCCTGGGGATGAGTCTCGCTTGCCTCTCCCTAGCTTCTCCTGGTTGCTGGCGATCCTTAGCATTCCCTGGTTTGTAGATGCATCACTTCAGTCTCTACCTCTGTCATCACATGGTAATCTTTCCGTATGTCTTTATGCCATCTTCCCCCTTTGCATGTGGATCTTTGTTTCTTCATATGACATACTCCCTTTTATGTGAATGTATCTGAATATCCTCACCTTTAAGAATGCCAGTTACTGAATAGGGGCCTACCTTAGCCGAGGATGAAGTCACCTTAACTCGCTTACATCCGCAAAGACTGAATTCCTAAATATGTTCACATTCACAGATGTTAGAATTCCAGCATATTTTTTAGGAAAGCAAAAGTGTAGTTGCTCAGTCATGTCCAGCTCTACCCCATGGACTATGGCCCACCAGGCTCCTCTGTCCATGGGATCCTCCAGGGAAAAATACTGAAGTGGGTTACCATTCCCTTCTCCAAGGGATCTTCCCAATATAGGGATTAAACCTGGGTCTTCCACGTTGCAGGCTGATTCTTTACCACGTGAGCCACCAGAGAAGCTCTGATTTTTTAGGAGGGCACAACCAAACCATAACAATATTGATTATTATTTTCTTGAAATAGTTGTCATGTCTATTCTATTTTCATTTTTAATCACTCAATATATGTATTAAATACTTATAGATTAGTTTTGAGAATCCTTTTATCTTCCCCAAATATTCTTCTTGGAAATGTCAAATCTTTTTCCTTCATTCTACTAACTTAGGATGTAATGACTAAGTCAGTCTATGTCATTTTTTAACTTTCATAAAATTATCAAATTTTGATCATATTATTTTTCACATTTATTTGAAAGATAGAACTATTCTAAATTGAATGACCTATATCTTCACGTTTGATTCTCAAGATTTAGGCTTTTGTTGAACCTACTTCCAATCTGATGTTTTTCAATTATCCTTTATGATTCTTCTTACTTTTTACTTTCTTTGTTCTGCTTTTCATTTCATGCTTTGTCCCCATTTTCCCAAGTAACACTGTAATTTAGATGTAAGCACAGCAATCTGTGGCTCAGATGGTAAAGAATCCACCTGCAATGCAAGAGACCAGGATACGATCCCTGGGTTGGGAAGATTCCCTGGAGAAAGGACTGGCTGCCCTCTCTTGTATTCTTCCCTGGGAAATTCCATGGATGGAGGAGCCTGGAGGGCTACAGTCCATGGGGTTGCAAAGAGTTGGACACAACTCTTTCTTTTTCACTTTTCTATCACAATATGTGAACAGATTACATATCTAATTTTTTTGCTTGCTGTGTCAGATAAAACAGTTCAGAAAAGAAAACTGACATCTGTTAGATTCTCTTTGTTTATAAGTTGTAAAAGAAAGTGATCATATAGAGATGATATGGGGAAGGTGGTGGGAGGGGGGTTCAGGGTTGGGAACTCATGTACACCTGTGGTGGATTCATGTCAATGTATGGCAAAACCAATACAGTAATGTAAAGTAAAAAAAATAAAATTTAAATTAAAAAAAAAAAAGAAAGTGATCAGAAAGAGTATAATTCTGGAAATGCTGCTTTAGGTGCATGAAAGGTAGTGCCAGGAAATTTCAAACTCATGCATTTCAGGAACTCTTGAGAGCTACCAGTAGTTTTCTGAGGCAAAAAAAAAAAAAAAAAAAAGATATTCTATGGTAGTTTCCAGGAAATGTTTCTGAATTAATGAAGGAGCAAAGAATTGTAGATACAGAAGGAACTACAGCATATGTTTGAGGTCTGTGCTCCTGTCTGAAGTTATAATATTCATAGCTTCTGAAACTGGTTTCCCTGCTTGAGCAAAAAGGGAGAGTAATATAGAAGTCAGCAAAGTCTGCTTCAGATTCCTAGCACATGTAAGCACATACACACTCACATGTAGATACACATACACACATACATACACACAGAGCTGCTGTTCTAGGCCTGGGAGCAGCAATAGTATCAGTATAAATGTAAAATTATGAGATAACAGAAAAGATAATACAAAAGCAAATATTTTGGGTCTTTATATGTGATATATTTTCTCCTATTCTTACTCCTCTGCCTTCTGGGCCACTTGGAAAGACAACCAATTTTCAAGTGGTAGCTGCAAATTCCACACTTCACTTACAGCTGAGGTGATAGCTTGCTTCACTTTTTTATTATTAATTGTTGGAGCTTGGACAAATGAGTCATGGGCCTTGAGGAACATCCTAAGTATCAGATTCTAAAACCTGTACAGTTACTTCAAACACTGACCATGTGGAAGTCTTAAGTCTGAGACGGCAGGCTGCATACCACCATGTCGCAGAATGCCAACCCCTTCCCTGGTCTGCTTCTTGGATTCAGTCTGAAGATTAAGATCAGTTTGGCAATCCTACAGCAAAGGCAGCAAGAGGGAGATGAACTGGAAATCTGCTCAGACCAACATATCACATTTCTTTTTCTGTTTCATATCATGGACTCGTATTTAAATAAGTGAATTTAATAAAGCATTTTAAATATCTAATTGTCAAAGTAACTGAAATTGGTCTTGCTATTTTGATTTCATGGAAGCCCATATGGAGAATTTGCAACTTCCCATAGTTGAAGAAAATGCCTAAAAGACTTTCAATTGAACATTTCCTGTTAACTTAATCAATATACATGGGGGACAGAAAGTGCTAAATCAAAGTATTAAAAATTGTTTAAGCAGGAGAACATGACTTAATGAGGGACAGTGAATAAGAGACTGTAATTTGATGGGTTCTAAAAAGTATGTCTCTTCTTAAAGATGGTGAGTCTAAACAATGAACAATGAAGCCCTATTCCACTTTTCAGAGAATACAGTATCTGTGTATTCATAGATAAAGGCAGGAATGCTCTCACTACCATAGAAGGAAATTTATAATACTATCTGAGGAATCTCTTCTAAAGGCTGCAGAAGTAAACATATCCAGATGTGATAAAACTGCTGAAATTTCTTCTTGAAAATGATAAATTATACATCAATAAAAGGGTCTTACCTGTCAAATTGGTAAGTGGTCTATCTTCTTAGAAGAATAAGTCAATATCTTCTGACTTGTCAAAAAGTATTCAACACATGAATTTTTATCCTGCTTCTTGTGAAAAGAATTAACAGGTTAGCATTAAAAATTCAAACTTATTAAATGAGTGCCTTGTTTGTTGTTGTTCATTGGCTAAGTCATGTCCAACTCTTTGCAACACCATGGGCTATAGCCTGCCAGGCTCCCTGGGATTTCCCAGGCAAGCATACTGGAGTGAGTTGCCATTTCCTACTCCAGAGGATCTTCCCTACTCGGGGATTGAATGTATGTCTCTTGCATCTCCTGCATTGGCAGGTGGATTCTTTACCAGTGAACCAGCAGAGAAGTCCTTTTGAATGCCTGCCTACTTTATACTAAACATCATTGTGAAGATTTAGAGGCCACAAATAAAAGATATTGCATTTGTCCCAAGAACATTACAATATACTAAGGAGACTTGCATTTAGACAAAGCAAAACAGTTAGATACATGGCTTGCTATCATGGAGTCGAGGACAGAAGGTAATGACAGCATAGTGGATGGAGCTCCCACAGCTGGGCAAGGAAGAGTCTGGAGGCCTTCCCAGAGGAGTGGAGTAGAAGCATAGTAAGACAACAAGTTTTTAAAGTACAGTATTTTATGTTACTTTTCTTATAGAAGTTCCCTGTCCCCAACTGTACAAGCTTCAAGTCTCATAAAACCTAGAACATCCCCTGGATATGACTTGAAGATTGAAACCTCAAGAAAGGAAAATTCAAAATATGCAGCCAATACTAGCAACTGTAGAACTATATAACTTGCCCACTGCAGTGGACAAAACCTAAGCTTTATCAAAATCTTTGTAAGATGCAAAAAGAAATACATAATCACAAATGAGTACCAAAAACTGGCATGATTTAGAAGGAAAAATATGCCAGAATGAGTTGAAGTCTCAAGAAAAACAATATATATTATATTGAAATTCATACTATAGCCATATATGAAACTCGTAATACCAGTGTTTAAGGAAAATGATAAAATGTTAGCAGATGTAGGCAGAAGGCATTCCTACTCAAATCTAATTTTAAGTTCAGTCTTTGAGAGTCAGGAAAATAATCTTCATAATAGAAAGGTATTGGAGGTCTCAAACAAGTGATAAAATGATCTAAGATTTACAGTTAGCAAGAAAAAAAAAAAGAACACATAGGATACTAAAGAGACTACAAAAGTGCTGTAGTGGTTTGAACATTGCAATTATAAAGGAGAGAGATAGCATACTTGGAAAATGGGTGACTGAGCAAATGTTCTGAGTTTTCAAAATGAGGATAGAAAAGATAAGTTATTTGAGAAAATTACAATCTTAGGAGTGAGAAACCAGCGAAACTTTAAATTACCAAAGAGAATGTATTTTTAAGGTATATGATAATCCCTATAATCTAGTTGGGTGCATTAGCAATCCATAATAACAAGCCTGCCTCAATCACATTTTAGATGAAATTGCTAGGCATCTCAGGTAGTAGCAGATCCACTGTATGAACATCAAGACACGCACATATGACAGGAACTTCTTTCATACAAAGCAAAAATGGAGTGATTTTAGGACACCTATTTATTTTTAAGTTCTTTTAAAATCTAAAGGGAAGCTACTGGTGAAATGCCATGTGATTCTGCTTTAGGTTTTGAAATGGTTGTTTAGGGATTTTGCTTTTTGCTTTTTTTTTTTAAATTTAAAAATCTTGAAGGCAGAATTATCAAGTTTTTAAGTGCAACAAGACAGGGAAAATGCTAATTTACTAGGCAACAAGGTCAACGTCCTTTTATTTAGGTCAAAACTAAAGAGAGAAAATGAAAGATCATGATAGTCTTCTCTTAGATGTCCAAGTATATGATAGGGTGGGACACCTGCTCTACGAGGCACTGATCAAAATATAGGTACAGTGTAAACCAAGAAAATAATGATGCTGCCAACACAAACTCTAATGCATAGTTAGTATGTGAGAAAATGTTCCCATTGTGGGGAAAGAGGTCTTGTTGCAGCAAAGAATAGAATATGTATGACAAAGTGAGTTTAAATCTCAAGAGTTGTGTTAACAGGGACAGAAAAGAACTAGAGAATAATCAGAGGATAAAAGGATAGAGATTTATACATTTTGGGGTTCAGATGTGGTTGCTACACACAATATTTAAAGAATTGTTTGAGTTGATTATTTAATCTAAAAAGGAGAAGAGCAAAAAGATATGATAGAGTGTTTAAACATTTTAAAAAATCGTGTGGAATAGGGGGAAAAGTCCTTAGGATTAGGAGAAAACTTCTGTGTTCTCCAGTTTTACAATTTGCCATCATTCACAGCCTATGTCAGAGAGAAAGTGCTCTGTGAAACTGTCCAACAATTGTAGGGATATGCTTTTCTAAAATGTTTTTGTGGCTTTCACTGCTATGACTTTTATCACATGTGTATTGGAATTATGTGTTTATGACTGAAGAGAAAAGAGAACAATCAATTCAAATTCACAACAAATCAAATTTCAGTTAAGCTTAAGCAAGTACTTTCAAGAAAACAGAGGTCTTTAAGAATGAAATGAAATCTAGTATTTTGAGATAAAGTGCTCATTTTAAATGTTTCTGAAGTGAGAATTCATCTAAGAGAGATTTTTCATCAGGGTGGGCTGGGAAAGTAGTATGAGATGGACAAAATGACAGCAAGGCTTTCTTTCAAGTGGTTTCCTTTCCATATCCTTCCCTTCTGCCCTTCTTTCCCTGCCACATTTTTTGATGCTCTCTTTCCATTCCCATTACCTACATGACTATCATGTCCTGGGATTCTTTAGAGGTAAGGCTCTCACTGGCACCAAAACATTACTTCATCTGCTTTAATAAAATCCCATCATGTGAGCAGCCTTTGAGGCTCAAAGACTTCTAACCAGTGGAGCAGGTAAACACGAGAGTGAACGTGGATTTAGAATACCCATATATAGCATTTACTTCAACTCGTGCACCATACGACTTTTGGTAACATAGCTTCAATGCATTTAATGTTAAATTATAGTAAACCTCAATTAGCATCATACTGTGAGATCACCTATAAGATACAAACGTTAAGCAGCATTACTAGTATAATTTTTAGGATCACTCTACTGTCATTGCCTTCAGTATATGTGGACTAATGGCATTTTTGGGGACAGGCATGTGTTAGGATACAGTGGATACATATAATACCCAGCTTCTCTTGCTTCATCTATAAGTAATTTCCCTCTCCCAGAGAAAATAAGACAATATCATTTAGTGCACAGTCTTGAAAGGTCCTCATTTTCAGTATTACATAAATTGCACATTCCTGTTAAAGATTACTCTAAACACTCCACTTTGCTTTCGGTGAGTAAAACTGGTAACACACAGCTCTGAAGAAGCTATACCATCCTTAACTGCCTTGTCAAAATAGACATACATACCCAAGCACTGGTGACTTTGCTCTTGTGTCTTTGGAGGTCTTCCAGACCTTTGACAGGGAACCACATTTAACATCTTGCAACAACCCACAAAAGAATATAATCTAAGGGGGAAAAAAAGTCACTATACTGCACACTCAAAACTAATGCAATACCTATTGCAAAACAATTACATCTCAACTGAAAAAAAAAAATAATTGGCACCATGCATTTCATATAGTGCAGTGCTTTTGAAAAACAGCCATAATTTTTGACACTTCTTCCAAAGGAGCAAGGGTCTAATTCTCCCAGTGATTATGGGCTGGTAATAACAACTCACTTATAGTGAATAAAAGGCAGTGGAAGTGATGAGGTGTGATTTCCAGGGTCAGACTAGTAATAGTGATACAACTACACCTGTTAGTCTCAGAACATGTGCCTTAGGAGTCCTGATCCCTCAGTGACCTTGCAGGGGCCCTTCAGGAAGGCCAGGTTGGGAGGTTCCCTAGGGATAGGGGAAATACCTGGGGAGTCTCAGCTGCCCCAGCCCCTGATGTTTGTCTCCCAGTCCCTGGAACCAGACATGGGAATGAGGAAGCCTTCAAAGTGACCCCTGTTTTAGCCACCTATTTAGCCTATAACCTTGTGAGAGACCCCAAGTGACAATAGCCCAGCTCAGTTGCTTTCATATTCCTGACCCACAACATTGACAAGAGCTAGTTTACAACTATACCTGTTTTATCACTAAAATTTGTGCTGATTTGTCATGCATTGATACATAAAAATACACATGTCAGCTAAGAATACAATGAGAGGTATTGTAACCTTGGTTTCAGAAATGAGAGAAACTAAGCAACAGTTAGAACTGGACATGGAACAACAGACTGTTCCAAATAGGAAAAGGAGTACGTCAAGGCTGTACATTATCACCCTGCTTCTTTAATGTATATGCAGGGTACATCATGAGAAATGCTGGACTGGAAGAAACACAAGCTGGAATTAAGATTGCCGGGAGAAATATCAATAACCTCAAATATGCAGATGACACCACCCTTATGGCAGAAAGTGAAGAGGAACTCAAAAGCCTCTTGATGAAAGTGAAAGAGGAGAGTGAAAAAGTTGGCTTAAAGCTCAACATTCAGAAAACGAAGATCATGGCATCCGGTCCCATCACTCCATGGGAAATAGATGGGGAAACAGTGGAAACAGTGTCAGACTTTATTTTGGGGGCTCCAAAATCACTGCAGATGTTGATTGCAGCCATGAAATTAAAAGACACTTACTCCTTGGAAGAAAAGTTATGAGCAACCTAGATAGCATATTCAAAAGCAGAGACATTACTTTGCCGACTAAGGTCCATCTAGTCAAGGCTATGGTTTTTCCAGTAGTCATGTATGGATGTGAGAGTTGGAGCTGAGCACCGAAGAATTGATGCTTTCGAACTGTGGTGTTGGAGAGGACTCTTGAGAGTCCCTTGGACTGCAGGGAGATCCAACCAGTCCATTCTGAAGGAGATCAGCCCTGGGATTTCTTTGGAGGGAATGATGCTAAAGCTGAAGCTCCAGTACTTTGGCCACCTCATGCAAAGAGTTGACTCATTGGAAAAGACTTTGATGCTGGGAGGGATTGGGGGCAGGAGGAAAAGGGGACGACCGAGGATGGGATGGCTGGATGGCATCACTCACTCGATGGACGTGAGTCTGAGTGAACTCGGGGAGATGGTGATGGACAGGGAGGCCTGGCGTGCTGCGATTCATGGGGTCACAAAGAGTTGGACACAACTGAGCAACTGAACTGAACTGAACTGAACTGAAAGTTGAGAGAACCTATGAAATTCAAGTTGCCACTCAGAAGACATAGAGCAGGGTTACAAATGCATGTACACGTGACTCCAGAGTCCGTGCTCCATTCACCACACCGGGGCTGCCTCATTTGATCCTCTTGTTTCTCTTAGGTTGACAGCCTGCCTGGGAGCAGCCATCTTGCTAACACACGTCGGCTTCCTCACTGGCTTTACCATTCCTCCCCTGGGTGGAACAGCACATTTATAAGCACTTTCTCTTTCATGCTGGTTCTCAGGAGACTGGCTCCCTAGGATGTGGGGGCCTGTGTTCATACCACAGAGATGCCACCAACAGAGAATGCTCCTGGTAGCTATAGTTCTTCAAGGTTCTGAAGGAGAAACTGGAGTGGTTGTTCTGTTTTCATTCCTGTGGTGTGGAAATTTGTAAGACAGCCCTGGAGCCCTCCCCTTAGGCTTCCCTGTATCTGCTTCTAAAACACACACACACACACACACACACACACACACACCTGTTAGTCACTTTTTGATGGCAAAAAAAAAAAAAAAAAAAGGAGGATGGGGGGAGATGAAGAAATCAAAGAAGAAATCTGTTGGGGAAGACTTCAGTCCTTGGGCTATATTCCTTACTTTGTAACATATGAATCTGTGAAATTACCTCGTCGTACTGATTCCACCTCAACTACAAGCTAGGAATTTTAAAGAGTTTTACATTACAGTAATTTCATTTTGATTAACAGAACAGACTGTTGTGTTTTATGAACTTTTCAAGGGGCAGGGATTCTCAAACAAGGCCTTGATTTTCTCATATTTTATAATAGCAATATTCTCTGATCTAATCATTTCTCTCCTTCCTTCTTCAGTAACAATAAAGATCCATGGTATAAGTCAAATGTAGACTTATGAAACATAAGAAAGATGCCTGTTCTGCTGAACTGCAGGTTGTTAGACCATCTTCAAAACATTTTCTTGAGTAAGTATTCAGATTTTAATTCAGTTGTGAGAAAAAGTGTTTAAATTTTTTCTCAAATGTTTTCTATATTACAATTATTGTCCTATATTTATATTATATATTATAAATTAGAATCAATATTATATATAAAACCCTTCCAATACTAGCTTTAGCCACAGTGCTGAGGTGCTAAGTAGCTTCGGTCATGTCCAGCTCTTGCGACCCTTTGGACTGTAGCCCACCAGGCTCCTCTGTCCATGGGGTTCTCCAAGAATACTGGAGTGGATTGTCATGCCCTCCTCCAGGGGATCTTCCCCACCATAACCAGCATCTCTTATATCTCCTGCACTGGCGGGCAGGTTCTTTATCACTAGCGCCACCTGGGAAGCCTTCAGTTCAGTTCAGTTCAGTGGCTCAATCATGTCCAACTCTTTGCAACCCCATGAATTGCAGCACACCAGGCCTCCCTGTCCATCACCAACTCCCGGAGTTCACTCAGACTCATGTCCATCGAGTCAGTGATGCCATCCAGCCATCTCATCCTCTGCCGTCCCCTTCTCCTCCTGCCCCACATCCCTCCCAGAATCAGAGTCTTTTCCAATGAGTCAACTCTTTGCATCAGGTGGCCAAAGTACTGGAGTTTCACCTTTAGCATCATTCCTTCCAAAGAAATCCCAGGACTGATCTCCTTTAAAATGGACTGGTTGGATGTCCTTGCAGTCCAACTGACTCTCAAGAGTCTTCTCCAACACCACAGTTCAAAAGCATCAATTCTTTGGTGCTCAGCCTTCTTCACAGTCCAACTCTAACATCCATATATGACCACAGGAAAAACCATAACCTTGACTAGATGGACCTTTGTTGGCAAAGTTATGTCTCTGCTTTTGAATATGCTGTCTAGGTTGGTCACAACTTTCCTTCCAAGGAGTAAGCATCTTTTAATTTCATGGCTGCAATTACCATCTGCAGGGATTTTGGAGCCCCCCAAAATAAAGTCTGACACTGTTTCCACTGTTTCCCCATCTATTTCCCATGAAGTGATGGGACCAGATGCCATGATCATCTGAATGATGAGCTTTAAGCCAACTTTTTCACTCTCCTCTTTCACTTTCACCAAGAGGCTTTTTAGTTCCTCTTCACTTTCTGCCATAAGGGTGGTGTCATCTGCCTTAGCCATACCTCATTGTTAATTTAAGAGATATTATAGTGTATTCACACACAACACATATTTCCCTTTAAGGGGAGATTCCTTGAGCACAGACTGAAGTGTGATAATATTTTTTTATGAAAGAATTGGGTACCATCTTAGTGTTATTGCCATACTCACTGGTTTATTTGGGAAATGATTTCAAATAACTATGATGTTATAAGTTTCAAAAGGACTCAGTTTCCAAAACAAGTCCATATAGATGTGTCATATCTTATTTAAAAAACAGAAAAATATTACAGTTAATTCATGGTGCTGCTCTTCTCTGAAAATGATATGTGACATGTGACCTAGCTTCATCTATTCAACATTTATGGAGATAATTCCATGTGCTGGAAAATGTGGTAAGAAGTTTTGATGTTAAATATCAAATGAGAACTTGTATGTAAAAGATAAGCCTTTTCCCCTTCCTTTAAAGTAAACACAATTTGCTGCATCCTAATATACTCAAATTGGCTGAAAGTCTAAGAGTAATATTTTGAAACATCAAAATTAACTGATACCCCTCAAAATATTTAATATGTATAAGAAATGCATTAGATAAATTTTAACACAGTAAACAGAGCTTTGTTGTAATAATTCTTTAACTTGTAGGACATATGATTATTTTCTTCTAGTTGCAGTACAAATTTATTTGTTATTTGTTTACATGTCAATTTTCACCCCTAAAATTCAGGCAAGTTGCAACTATTCAAACACTAGGAAATATTTAATGACATCTATTGTAGAAGACTAGACATATTTGAGAACTTTAGATCACTTTCTACTTCCTTTATAATACTTAATGTTCAGGTGACAGCTATTGTCTCTGAACTTTCTCACTCTCTTTTCTGAAATGAAACACAAGACATCTAAGCTAAAATAATTTCATCACAGCACTGTTTATAATAGCCAGGACATGGAAGCAACCTAGATGTCCATCAGCAGATGAATGGATAAGAAAGCTGTAGTACATATACACAATGGAGTATTACTCAGCCATTAAAAAGAATACATTTGAATCAGTTCTAATGAGATGGATGGAACTGGAGCCGATTATACAGAGTGAAGTAAGCCAGAAAGAAAAACACCAATACAGTATATTAATGCATATATATGGAAGTTAGAAAGATGGTAATGATAACCCTGTATGCAAGACAACAAAAGAGACACAGATGTATGGAACAGAATTTTGGACTCTGTGGGAGAGGGAGAAGGTGGGATGATTTGGGAGAATGGCATTGAAACATGTATAATATCATATATGAAATGAATCACCAGTCCAGGTTCGATGCAAGATGCAGGATGCTCGGGGCTGGTGCACTGGGATGACCCATAGGGATGGTACAGGGAGGGAGGTGGGAGGAGGGTTCAGGATGGGGAACATGTGTATGCCTGTGGTGGATTCATACTGATGTATGGCAAAACCAATACAATATTGTAAAGTAATTAGCCTCCAGTTAAAATAAATAAATTTATTTTAAAAGTAAAATAAATAAATTTATTTTTAAAATAAAATAAAATAATTTGTCTTAACCAATTTCAAACTGTCTCTACAGACCATGTTTCAAAATATTTGTGGAGTTGTATTTACAATTTGTATGTTTAAAAAATTAATTAACATATGCACACATTCATTTATTTCTTCTGGGCTTTGTTGGTAACCAGCTCTTTAGACATTTGAAAATTCAGAATAAGAGTTCACTATTATTCTCAGCCAGAACATTTAGTATCTGTATATGTGTGGTGATTAGAAATAGCACCAAGATTCTAAATAGTATTTCAGGCGACTTAGGTTTAGAGGAAGAAACAGCTTTTGAAAAATCTAAAAATATGCCTGTGATGGGCCTTTCCCTAAACAAGTCTAGTAAGTAAATGAAATGCTTTATCACCAAAGCACACAGAGAGAAAGTAGTTATGTATAAGACAGGAGGGATGTTCTCATCAGAACCCAACAGTGCTGACACCTTGATCTCTGATTTCCAGCCTCCAGAACTATGACAAATAACTGTTAGTTGTCTAGGCCACTAGTCTATGGTATTTCATTAATAGCAGCCTGCACAGACTAAGACACCTTCTATATGATATTTATGCTGTAAATGAAGCTTCTAAAAAGTGATATGGTATGGACACCATGGTAGGACCAATGGAGGCATTTGAGAAGAAAGACTTTGAAAACTACCTCACCTAAAGGTAGAGAACAGCAAAAGACTATTTTCTTCTTGTTCTACACTACCATTTTGGGAAAAAAAAAATCCTATTACTTTTAAACACAGGAAAGAAAAAGTCCTTCTTCAAACATACTAAAACTTTATATTATAGCTATTCTAGCTTCCTCAGACTATCTCACTAATGTTTTTCCATTCAATGTATTAGTTTACTTAGAATAGAGTTTTTTAGAAGATAATTTGTTGTACTCTCAAACTCCCCTTTACCTTGAAAAAAATTTTCTCTTTTTGTGAATTTTAAAAAATTCCCCATATTTCATAAAAATATTTAAAAATTTCATTTTAAAATATTTGTTTGTTTGTGCCAGGATCTTAGTTAAGGCACACAGGATCTTCAATATTTTAGTTTCAGCACAACACTTTGTTGTGGTATGTGGAATCTAGTTCCCTAATCAGGGATCAGACCTGGGTCCCCACACTGGGAGCCCAGAGTCTTAGCCATAATCACCAGGGGAGTTCTTAAAATTTTATATTTTAAAAAAGCATCTAGATGAAATTTCTATTATTACTTTAAGAAAGTAGGTTTGTATTTTCTGAAGCAGCAGACAAGCTGTGGCTTCCAAGGAAAGTTGCCTGCCAGGCATAAGGAGAAGGCACTGATACCTAAAGGACCTCTGCTACAGAAGAAGCTAAAGCAAGCCCTTGACTCATCCTGTCTGTACTTATCAGCAAGTGTTAGCAAATGCCGAAGTGTGATTTTTCTCATTTAATATCTCATTCTGCTAATGACAGTTTCTTATCTGCAGTGCATCTTGCTGTGGGCATTTTGGACAAATTTCCCTTTTCCCTGGCTGCACAAAAGAAACAATCATATTATACTAAGGCCATTGTTGCTAGGCTTTCTTGTGTCCCTTACACAGTGAGTCAATAAGTCCATGAAGGGGTGAGGGTTGGTGTCATCTAGCCCAGAGTTGCCTGAGACACAGGGAATCTGGTCTGCCACTGGCCCCTTAGGGAAGAATTGTTCATCTCAGCATAGATTGGACTACAATTTCTTGCAATGAAATACCATATTCTTTTGTTTTAACTTAAATATTTGCCAAATAGCTTCTATAGAAATATGAATACAGAGTTTAATATGATGTTTTATCACTGCTTCAAAAGCTCACCATCTCACTTCTCTCGCACAGATTTCTACCTACCCACTCTCAAATGTCAGTTCCATGGCATGTTGCAACGACAACTGATATCTACTAAATATTTCATCACACTTCATTTGTGTTTACTCCCACTGAATCTACTAGAAAAATTCCAAGATGACTGATCTGAGCTTTATCTAATGAATCTTCATATACTGACTTCTAAAAGGTGGGGCTAAATAATCCATATGCTACTGGAAATGGAGATGAACATAAGGGAGAATATAATCTTGATAACTAAGAAGTGATTGTGGATCTTTTTTATATGTTTATGTGACTTGATTAGCTAAAGTGTCCTGCTAAAGCCTAAATATGCAGGATCCCTTAACAATTCACCAGAGAGAAAAATAGGCACAACAGATTTTTAAATTCTGTAGTCTGTAGAGACTGTATACAAAAACCAGGCGTATTTTAAACCAATGTGTGATTATTGAAAAGCACTGCCTATGACAGTTCTAAAATTAAATAAAATGCCCCTGATTTCTTCCTAAATGTCCTCGGTGAGAAAAAATGATATGGTAAACAAATCAGTTATTCCTAACGCTTCCTCCTTGGTTATACGTTTATGGTGGGGGTCTTTTGTTTTTAAATCAGTATTTAAGTAATGTTCACTTTGCTAGTCTCACAACACAGTTGGCTGCACACATAGGCTTTGCCTATGTAGTTTATAAGAGAACAAGAAAACTCAACCTAAAAATACTTTGCTTGCTAATGCACAAAATTGTTCAATTAGTAATTCCTTTACCTTGCTTTTCATTCATTGCCCTTTCTCAGCTCATTTTATTGAAAACTCGGTCTTCAAATATCATGTAATTAAATGACAGCTTAGAATTTACACGGTCTCCTAAGTGACAGCATTTTAAATTATTTTCCAATCTTTTTTTTGACCTCAAAGGACCTGGGGAGAGTAGGACCCATGAACCAGGTCTAATTTTCCCTTGATTCTACCCAATACACATATAACTCTAGTGAAGGAGGGCTCTACCTGCCTTTTAAGGAATGGCTTTAGAATGTTTTTAAGATGGAAATATTGTATGAAAGTATTTATCAATTTGCTCCATGTTTATGTATCTTTGTATATGTATCTGATATCCTTGAAATCAATAGAGACTATTCATGTTTTAAATTTCTTTTTCTGTATTTCTCTTTTTTTTCTTAGCTTCCCATTTTTTCTTTGGTGTCTTTATCTGTGTATTGTGAAATAATATAAATAAGAATCACATTTTATTTATTAAACAGAATCTTATCTTTCTCATTCTTACTCGCAAGCATCATATTTTGGACCATTTTATGTCTCCTAAACATAAGCTGCTTTTTACCTACGTGGTCCTTATTTGTTTGCTTTGCTGTACTGATAAGGCAAAGGACTGCATTCCTACTTCTTAACCATAAGCACTGTGTCAAAACTCAATCCACTGGATTCTTCTTATCTTGTATATTGCAAGTCCAAAAGGCACAGTTTGCAAAGAATGATTCTACCTCACTTGCATTAGTTACTCGCATTAAGAATTTATTGATGATATTTCAAATATCATATTATAGACTTCTTAAGGTATGTTTCACATATAATTAATGGATCAGCACATATTTAATGTACAATTTAAAAAAGTTTAATTTTTATGCACACTTGTGAAATCATAATCACAATCAACATACTGACATATTCATTATTGCTCCAATTTTTCTTTTGCTCTTTTTCAATCCCTCCTTTTTGTCTATCCCACTCTCTGCCCCCAGTCAACCACTGATCTGCTTTTCTGTAGTTAAAGATTTGTTTGCTTTGTCAAGAACTTTACAAAATGGAACCAAATACTATGTACTCCTTTTGAGGGTGAAAGTCTGGCTTCTTTCTCTCAGTAAAATTATTTTGAGATTCATCCATGTTTTTGCATGGATCAATATTTCAATCTTTTTTTATTGCTAAGTGATATTTCATTAGACTACAATACTATAATCTATGTATTCATTAATCTGTCAAAGGAAATTTGGGCTTTTTTGGGAATAATTTTAAAATTTAACAATGTTCATTGATTTGCTATGAGGTACAAGTCTTTATTTCAGATGCAAAAACTGCTTTGAAATGTCTCTGTCAGGTAAAAGATTACCCTTGTTATGTTATCTAAATATAATATTTGCAAAAATTGTGTAGAAAATCTGTTCATCAGAATTTCATACTTCAAATATAGAAAACATCTATCAATATGGTTTCAGCGAGCCTATATTTCATGAAATTAACAAATTGTATAAGACTTCTGTCTATGCAATTGATTTTGTTAGGAGAACCATTGACTGAAACTGCCAGCCTTGGCCAGGCACCTTAGTAATCATTTGCTTGAGTTCTCTTAAATAAGAAGTCCTGTTAAGGAATGCAGAACTAACACGCTACCACCAACTGGAAGAATTCGAGAAAGATCGAAAGGAGAGAGGAGACTCCAGCCCATTTGTCCTACCAACCTCCTAGAATCCTTCTCACTGGAATCCATCTTTGCTGAGTGATGTGTGCACCACCAGAAAGGACCCTGAGTCAGAATGACTGGCCAGAAACTAATCCTATTACCTTTAACCAGAGACTGTGAGCCACATGGCAGAGCAGTTCTCCTGGGTTCCTCTATCTTGCTGCTGTCCACCTGGGTGCCCTTTCCCAATACAGTCTCTTGCTTTGTTAGCACATGTCTCCTCAGATAATCCATTTCTGAGTGTTAGACAAAAGCCTAATCTAGGACCCTGGAAAGGGTCTCACTTCTGGAACAATTTCCTTAAACCTTTACATGGTAGGGTGGGTGTTTCAGGTGATGTTCTGCATAAAGGAGCTGTGTAGTCTAGCAACAACTGATTTATCATAATAGTTTCAAAAGGAAGGACCATCTACCTTTTTAAGTCCTGTTAGATATAGAAATCCAATGCTTATTTAAACAGCAAGCTTTGTTTCATTTGGAAACAATTTTCTTAGCAGAGTAAATCCGTATATGTTGATGGCCAGGCAGGCAGGACAAAAGAGATGCCATGTTGACCATAACCTGAGTGTGATGCATCCTGCTTCTGCCTCTTTCTTCTTCCCTACCTAGATGTGCCAAGTCAAGCAAAGCAAAGGTCAGGGGAAGTAATCTGGCAATGAACTAGCAATTCGCTTAACTCTGAAGCTGGAGAAAGTATAGCAGATGCACCAATTTATCAGAAGTGTAACTATCACCTACACCACCCATGGAATCACACAGTGTTCTCTCTAAAGCAACAGTGTGTGTTTTATTTGTTTTCTTCTTTACAAAAATCTCACAGGAGACATTATGTGTATTAAGAACTGTAGGGTAATCTACAAGTCATATTCTAGTGAGATGTAACCTAGAACCATGCTCATCTTTAAAATATGACTTGATAGTATAAAAGATCTAGTCCTCCCAAAACTAAAAGAGCCTCTGAAACACACTCTTCCTTATTTATAAGTAATAACTTTCCCTTGGGTAATTCCAGAAATGGTGCTGTGGATAAGCATAGACTAATTACTTTTGTCCATATGGATGGCATACTATTTATGTCTTCAGTTCAGATCAGTCACTCAGTCGTGTCCAACTCTTTGCAACCCCATGAACTGCAGTACGCCAGGCCTCCCTGTCCATCACCAACTCCAGGAGTTCACTCAAACTCACGTCCATCGAGTCAGTGATGTCATCCAGCCATCTCATCCTCTGTCGTCCCCTTCTCCTCCTTCCCCCAAACCCTCCCAGCATCAGAGTCTTTACTAATGAGTCAACTCTTCACATGAGGTGGCCAAAGTACTGGAGTTTCAGCTTTAGCATCATTTCTACCAAAGAACACCCAGGACTGAACTCTTTCAGAATGGACTGGTTGGAACTCCTTGCAGTCCAAGGGACTCTCAAGAGTCTTCTCCAACACCACAGTTCAAAAGCATCAGTTCTTTGGCACTCAGCTTTCTTCACAGTCCAACTCTCACATCCATACATGACCACTGGAAAAACCATAGCCTTGACTAGATGGACTTTTGTTGGCAAAGTAATATCTCTGCATTTGAACATGCTATCTAGGTTGGTCATAACTTTCCTTCCAAGGAGTAAGCGTCTTTTAATTTCATGGCTGCAGTCACCATCTGCAGTGATTTTGGAGCCCAGAAAAATAAAGTCTGACACTGTTTCCACTGTTTCCCCATCTATTTCCCATGAAGTGATGTGACCAATATGTCTTATTAACAAATAAATGTGCATATTCATTTAATACCTATCAGCATACCTTTGTTATTTTTGTCCTATTTAGCTTGCAACTTTTTCTCTGATAGTGCGTATTGTTTAATCTTTAGAGTCAGTAAGTTATATCAGTTCAGTTCAGTTCAGTTCAGTCACTCAGTCGTGTCCGACTCTTTGCAAACCTGTGAATCGCAGCACGCCAGGACTCCCTGTCCATCACCATCTCCTGGAGTTCACTCAGACTCACATCCATTGAGTCCGTGATGCCATACAGCCATCTCATCCTGGGTCGTCCCATTTTCCTCCTGCCCCCAATCTCTCCCAGCATCAGAGTCTTTTCCATTGAGTCAACACTTCACATGAGGTGTCCAAAGTACTGGAGCTTCAGCTTTAGCATCATTCCTTCCAAAGAAATCCCAGAGTTGATCTCCTTCAGAATGGACTGGTTGGATCTCCTGGTAGTCCAAAGGACTCTCAAGGGTCTTCTCCAACACCACAGTTCAAAAGCATCAATTCTTCGACGCTCAGCCTTCTTCACAGTCCAATTCTCACAACCATACGTGACCACAGGAAAAACCATATCCTTGTCTAGACGGACCTTAGTCGGCAAAGTAATGTCTCTGCTCTTGAATATACTATCTAGGTTGGTCATAACTTTTCTTCCAAGGAATAAGCGTCTTTTAATTTCATGGCTGCAGTCACCATCTGCAGTGATTTTGCAGCCCAAAAAAAGTCTGATACTGTTTCTACTGTTTCCCCATCTATTTCCCATGAAGTGATGGGACTGGATGCCATGATCTTCGTTTTCTGAATGTTGAGCTTTAAGCCAACTTTTTCACTCTTCTCTTTCACTTTCATCAAGAGACTTTTTAGCTCCTCTTCACTTTCTGCCATAAGGGTGGTGTCATCTCCATATCTGAGGTTATTGATATTTCTCCTAGCAATCTTGATTCCAGCTTGTGTTACTTTCAGTCCGGGATTTCTCATGATGTACTCTGCATAGAAGTTAAATAAGCAGGGTGACAATATACAGCCTTGATGTATTCCTTTTCCTATTAGGAACCAGTTTGTTGTTCCATGTCCAATTATAACTGTTGCTTCCTGGCTTGCATACAGATTTCTCAAGAGGCAGGTCAGGTGGTCTGGTATTCCCATCTCTTTCAGAATTTTCCACAGTTTATTGTGATCCACACAGTCAAAGGCTTTGGCATAGTCAATAAAGCAGAAATAGATGTTTTTCTGGAACTCTCTTGCTTTTTCCATGATCCAGCAGATGTTGGCAATTTGATCTCTGGTTCCTCTGCCTTTTCTAAAACCAGCTTGAACATCAAGGAGTTCACGGTTCATATATTGCTGAAGCCTGGCTTGGAGAATTTTGAGCATTACTTTACTACCATGTGAGATGAGTGCAATTCTGTGGTAGTTTGAGCATTCTTTGGCATTGCCTTTCTTTGGAACTGGAATGAAAACTGACCTTTTCCAGTCCTGTGGCCACTGTTGAGTTTTCCAAAGGTGCTGGCATATTGAGTGCAGCACTTTCACAGCATCATCTTTCAGGATTTGAAACAGCTCAACTGGAATTCCATCACCTCCACTAGCTTTGTTCGTAGTGATGTTTTCCAAGGCCCACTTGACTTCACATTCCAGGATGTCTGGCTCTAGATGAGTGATCACATCATCATGATTATCTGGGTCGTGAAGATCTTTTTTCTACAATTCTTCCATGTATTCTTGCCACCTCTTCTTAATACCTTCTGCTTCTGTTAGGTCCAGACCATTTCTGTCCTTTATCGTGCCCATCTTTCATGAAATGTTCCCTTCGTATTTCTAATTTTCTTGAAGAGATCTCTAGTCTTTCCCATTCTTTTCTTTTCCTCTATTTCTTTGCATTGATCTCTGAAGTAGGCTTTCTTATCTCTTCTTGCTATCCTTTGGAACTCTGCATTCAGATGCTTATATCTTTCCTTTTCTCCTTGGCTTTTCACCTCTTTCTTTTCACAGCTATTTGTAAGGCCTCTCCAGACAGCCATTTTGCTATTTTGCATTTCTTTTCCATGGGGATGGTCTTCATCCTTGTCTCCTGTACAGTGTCATGAACCTCAGTCCATAGTTCATCAGGCATTCTATCTATCAGATCTAGACCCTTAAATCTTTTTCTCAATTCCACTGTATAATCATAAAGGATTTGATTTAGGTCATACCTGAATGGTCTAGCAGTTTTCTCTGCTTTCTTCAATTTAAGTCTGAATTTGGCAATAAGGAGTTCATGATCTGAGCCACAGTCAGCTCCCGGTCTTGTTTTTGTTGACTGTATAGAGCTTCTCCATCTTTGGCTGCAAAGAATATAATCAGTCTGACTTCAGTGTTGACCATCTGGTGATGTCCATGTGTAGAGTCTTCTCTTATGTTGTTGGAAGAGGGTGTTTGCTATGACCAGTGCATTTTCTTGGCAAAACTCTATTAGTCTTTGCCCTGCTTCATTCTGCATTCCAAGGCCAAATTTTCCTGTTACTCCAGGTGTTTCTTGACTTCCTACTTCTGCATTCCAGTCCCCTATAATGAAAAGGACATCTTTTTTGGGTGTTAGTTCTAAAGGATCTTGTAGGTCTAAGAACTTAAGAGAATGTTGAGAGACATATAACAGCACAGTCATAAGTTGTTTCCTAAGAGATCAATAGTTTAAATGCTGATTTATGACAAGTTTTTCTGCCTAAAAAGAAGACCATCTTTTCCATTTCACTGAGGAAATTCCTACATCATGTTCAGCAATCTGTGTGCTGTGGAAGCTCACACCTGTGTAATTAGGAATTAATCCTAGATAATTGAACAGCCTGACCTGCCCTTGCCTCCATCAGCATATATCAGGAAGACTTTTTTAAAAATTTTTAGTAAGACTTGTCTGTTTCCTTTTTTTGCTCTGCATCTTGTCAAAATGAAGAAACACAGTGCTCCCTTGATTGGATCTACAGTGTGGGGGTGCCCTGATCCACTGTCTTGGGAACAGCTGATATACAAGGAAATCCAGATACAAAGTGCTGCTACTTTCACAGAAACTATCCTGTGGAGAAACAGCAGTGATTATGCCTACGGACATTTTAAGAAGGCTTAATTATGGCTCTTGGAATACCTTCCCTTTTCAGTTTGTGTTTTGCATGAATGGAGGGGAAAGATGCTTTCAGAAATCGACCTGAGAAACGGAAAGGCTAAACTGAATAAATGTGACTCAGTAAAGATCCACTAAGTTCCTGTATAGCAAACAAAACTTATTAATCACTTACTATGTGTAAAATCCATAACAACATATAATCAATATATGATTTCTGATAAACCGAATTTAAAGTCAAACGCAACTTTTATATGATTAAAAAAGCAAACTATTAAAGACATTATAGTCAAATCAAAACCATTCTATTGAATATTAAATGCCAGAGCACCAAATATCTACCTAAACAAAATTCACCACAAAAACCTATTGATAAGATCAAGCTGAGTTTTGTGCAGATAAGAGCAGACACTTCCTCCACGGAGCTTTGGTCCTGTCTCGATGTGGGGAAGGATAGATTGAAATTCAGAATTGAAACTGAGAATGAAAGTTTGGTTTAAAGGACTGCTTTCAGGGAAGTGAGTGAAAGAGTAGGGAAACGGGGATGAAAGCTTGACTATGACTGAACAAATCATACTGTAACAGGATAACACTAATACAAAATGCAAAGTAAAGTAATTTGAGTCAAGAGATTTGTAGACTCCTAAGGCAAAAACTGTTGATATTTTCCTTGAAAATCATTGATTCTTTTGAAAAGTTCCCTCCTGAAATAGCAAAATCATGCTAATAAAATTAATGGAAAAGTAAAGTTACGTGAATATAGACCAGTGATCTACAGATTGTGTCTGGGTGCCAAATCCAGTCCTGTGGGCAAAGCTGAGAAAGTTCTTTACACTTTTAAAGGATTATAAGAAAGGAAAAAGAAAAAGAGTATGCAGCAGAGATCTTATGTTGCCTGAAAATCCTATAATATATAATATCTGGCACTTCAGAGAAAAAGTTGGCCAACACTTAATGCAGACCCAAAACTGGGTCAGTGAGGAGGTAGTTTCAGTTTCAGCCTCTAAGCATTATGTAGGTATAAGCAGTTTTGGTTCTCAATACTCAAGCCTATTGCAAAGTAGGAGAAAATTGTTCCTATAGATAATGTGTGTTTGTGCGCTCAGTCATGTCTGATTCTTTGCTGCCCCATGGACTGTAGCCTACCAGGCACCTCTGTCCATGGGATTTCCCAGGCAAGAGTACTGGACTGGGTTGCCATTTCCTCCTCCAAGGGATCTTCCAGACCCAAGGATTGAACTCGTGTCTCTTGCATCTCCTTCATTGACATGTGGATTCTTTACCACTGGTATCACCTAGGAAGCTCCTACGAATAATGAATAGTGGGAAATTTGGGTTTGGCCTGGAGAATTTGACAGGGAGATTGGAAGATGAAGAACATGAATGGTACATGAACTGTGAACTTAAAATGTTCAAGCTGAATTTAGAAGAGGCAGAGGAAAGAGAGATCAAACTGCCAACATCCACTGGATCAATGAAAAAGCAAGAGAGTTGCAGGAAAATATCTACTTCTGTTTTATTGACTATGCCAAAGCCTTTGACTGTGTGGATCACAACAAACTATGGGAAATTCTGAAAGAGATGGGAATACCAGATCACCTAATCTGTCTCCTGAGAAATCTGTATGCAGGTCAAGAAGCAACAGTTAGAACTGGACATAGAACAGCAAACTGGTTACAAATCAGGAAAGGAGTACATCAAGGCTGTATATTGTCACTTTGCTTATTCAACTTATATGCAGAGTAGATGCTGGGCTGGATAAAGTACAAGCTGTAATCAAGATTGCTTGGAGAAATATCAATAACCTCAGATACGCAGATGGTACCATCCTTATGACAGAAAGCAAAGAAGAACTAAAGAGACTTTTGATGAAAGTAGGAAAGAGGAGAATGAAAAAGTTTGCTTAAAACTCAACATTCAGAAAACTAAGACCATGGCACCTGGTCCCATCACTTCATGGCAAATAGATGGGGAAACAATGGAAACAGTGAGCGACTTTACTTTTGGGGGCTCCAAAATCACGGCAGATGGTGACTGCAGCCATGAAATTAAAAGACGCTTTCTCCTTGGAAGAAAAGCTGTGACCAACTTAGACAGCATATTAAAAAGCAGGGATATTACTTTGCAAGCAAAAGTCTGTCTAGACAAAGCTATGGTTTTTCCAGGAGTCATGTATGGATGTGAGAGTTGGATTGTAAAGAAAGCTGAGTGGCAAAGAATCAGTGCTTTTGAACTGTGGTGTTGGAGAAGACTCTTAAGAGTCCCTTGGACTTCAAGGAGATCCAACCAGTCCATCCTAAAGGAAATTACTTCTGAATATTCATTGGAAGAACTGATGCTGAAGCTGAAACTCCAATACTTTGGCCACCTGATGCGAAGAATTGACTCATTTGAAAATAAACTGATGCTGGGAAAGATAGAAGTTAGGAGGAGAAAGGGATGACAGAGGATGAGATAGTTAGATGGCATCACTGACTCAGTGGGCAGGAGTTTGAATAAGCTTCAGGAGCTGGTAATGAACAGGGAAGCCTGGTGTGCTGTAGTCCATGAGGTCACAAAGAGCTGGACATGACTGAGCGACTGAATGAACTGAACTGAACTGAACTGGAAGATGAAGTAGGGAAGGGTTATTCTAAAAGCAAAAGGAACAAGTTGTGCAAAGGCATATCTGGAGGATGAAACAGATCAGGACCCTGTGAGGATCTCTCAGGTACACCTGATTTCTGTGTTGCCCATTTCTTGTTGTAGGAAATAGGCTTCATTCAGTCTCCTAAAACCTTCCCTGAGTTCCAAGGGCAAATTCAAACAACTGCTAAACTAAAAAGGGAATGAAGAAACAAAAGAGGAACAATCAAGAAACAATTCTACAGCAATTAAAGCTTAGTCCTGGTTCCTCCTCAAAGGATATACATAAGAGTGTCATTTAGAGTTTCTATAGGAAATGAGGCCCATCCGGGTAGAAGACAGTAACTTCAGGATGAGCATATTCCTGGAACTCTGTCCTGTTACTCATCACCAAACAATCAGAAGAAAGTCATACACCATGAAACCCTCAACCCAAATTTTGCCTATAAAAATTTATCCCATATAATCACTGGGGAGTTTGGGGTTTTTTAACTATGGTAATAAGCAGACCTCTCAGCCTCACCTGTGCTCTGTATGAAAACAATTTTGTAAGATAACAGTGACATGAACTGACCCATTAAGGATCTAGGTCTTCAGGGTAAACCACTCATAGATCTCTCACATTTAGCAATGCTGATCCTTTTTTTTTTTTTTCATTGCTTAAACACTGAATTCCAAACAAGACTTCCTTCAGGAAATCTTTCTATTGCATTTTCTTCGCATGAATAAATATAAAACTAAACAGAACTGAATAGCCTAATGGCCCACTGAGAATATTAAATGAGTTAAAACCACTTGATACAATGCAAATTATTAATTAATGAAGTGATGCAAATATACTCAATAACTTAAGCAGCAATTATTTTGGGATTGTATAGTTGATAAAACAGGAGTTTTTCATATTATCCTGAAAAAAATGCACATTTTTTTCCCACACTCTTTCCGTTCTTTGAAGCCATCAGAGTAAGAATAGCTGACTACCAATATCATTTGAAAAGACCCTTATGGTGGGAAAGAGTGAAGCCAGGAGGAGAAGGGTATGACAGAGGATGAGATGGTTGGATGGCGTCACTGATTCAGTGGACAAGTTTGAGCAAACTCCAGGAGTTGGTGATGGACAGGGAGGACTGGCATGCTGCAGTCGAAGGGGTCACAAAGAGTCAAAGACGACTGAGCAACTGAACTGAACTGAAATATACCATAATATGCCATAGTGAATGTAATATTGTATTCAAAAACATCATATATCTTCTGGGTCCAAGTAAAATGTATGTGGTCTAGAATATTTTCATCCACAGTTCACTTCCAAATTTAATCAACCTCAAGCTGATCTTTGGTCTTTGAATAGATCTGTCAGAATATCCAAATAGCTATGTATAAATATTTAAATAGATAAAGCTAATATCATATAAGGGATTTGGTTGAGGTCATACCTGAACGGTCTAGCGGTTTTCCGTGTTTTCTTCAATTTCAGTCTCAATTTAGTTATAAGGAGTTCATGATCTGAGCCACAGTCAGCTCCTGGTCTTGTTTTTGTTGACTGTATAGAGCTTCTCCATCTTTTGCTGCAGAGAATATAATCAATCTGATTTTGGTGTTGACCATCTGGTGATGTCCATGTGTAGAGCCTTCTCTTGTGTTGTTGGAAGAGGTGATTTCGGTGTTGACCATCTGGTGATTTCCATGTGTAGAGTCTGCTCTTGTGTTGTTGGAAGAGGGTGTTTGCTATGACCAGTGCATTTTCTTGGCAAAACTCTATTAGTCTTTGCCCTGCTTCATTCTGTATTCCAAGGCCAAATTTGCCTGTTACTCCAGGTGTTTCTTGACTTCCTACTTTTGCATTTCAGGCCCCTATTATGAAAAGGACATACTTTTTGGGTGTTAGTTCTAAAAGATCTTGTAGGTCTTCATAGAACCGTTCAACTTCAGCTTCTTCAGCATTACTGGTTGGGGCATAGACTTGGATTACTGTGATATTGAGTGGTTTGCCTTGGAGACGAACAGAGACCATTCTGTCATTTTTGAGATTGCATCCAAGGACTGCATTTCGGACTCTCCTGTTGACTATGATGGCTACTCCATTTCTTCTGAGAGATTCCTGGCCACAGTAGTAGATATAATGGTCATCTGAGTTAAATTCACCCATTCCAGTCCATTTTAGTTCACTGATTTCTAGAATGTCGATGTTCACTCTTGCCATCTCTTGTTTGACCACTTCCAATTTGCCTTGATTCATGGACCTGACATTCCAGGTTCCTATGCAATATTGCTCTTTACAGCATCGGACCTTGCTTCTATCACCAATCACATCCACATCTGGGTATTGTTTTTACTTTGGCTCCAACCCTTCATTCTTTCTGGAGTTATTTCTCCACTGACCTCCAGTAGCATATTGGGTACCTAATGACCTGGGGAGTACCTCTTTCAGTATCCTATCATTTCGCCTTTTCATACTGTTCATGGGGTTCTAAAGGTAAGAATACTGAAGTGGTTTGCCATTCCCTTCTCCAGTGGACCACAATCTGTCAGACCTCTCCACAATGACCCACCTGACAGCAAAATGGCTGTCTGGGGAAGCCTTATAAATAGTTGTGAAAAGAAGAGAAGCGAAAAGCAAAGGAGAAAAGGAAAGATATAAGCATCTGAATGCAGAGTTTCAAAGAATAGCAAGAAGAGATATGAAAGCCTTCTTCAGTAATCAATGCAAAGAAATAGAGGAAAACAACAGAATGGGAAATACTAGAGATCTCTTCAAGAAAATTTGAGATACCATGGGAACATTTCATGCAAAATGGGCTCGATAAAGGACAGAAATGGTATGGACCTAACAGAAGCAGAAGATATTAAGAGATGGCAAGAATACACAGAAGAACTGTACAAAAAGGATCTTCATGACCCGGATAATCACGATGGTTTGATCACTCATCTAGAGCCAGACATCCTGGAATGTGAAGTCAAGTTGGCCTTAGAAAACATCACTATGAATAAAGCTAGTGGAGATGATGGAATTCCAGTTGAGCTATTTCAAATCCTGAAAGATGATGCTGTGAAAGTGCTGCACTCAATATGCCAGCAAATTTGGAAAACTCAGCAGTGGCCACAGGACTGGAAAAGGGCAGTTTTCCTTCCTATCCCAAAGAAAGGCAATGCCAAAGAATGCTCAAACTACTGCATAATTGCACTCATCTCACACGGTAGTAAAGTAATGCTCAAAATTCTCCAAGCCAGGCTTCAGCAATACGTGAACCGTGAACTCCTTGATGTTCAAGCTGATTTTAGAAAAGGCAGAGGAACTGGAGATCAAATTGCAACATCCACTGGATCATGGAAAAAGCAAGAGAATTCCAGATAAACATCTATTTCTACTTTATTGACTATGCCAAAGCCTTTGACTGTGTGGATCACAATAAACTGTGGAAAATTCTGAAAGAGATGGGAATACCAGACCACCTGACCTGCCTCTTGAGAATCTGTATGCAGGCCAGGAAGCAACAGTCAGAAGTGGACATGGAACAACAGACTGGTTGCAAATAGGAAAAGGAGTACATCAAGGCTGTATATTGTCACCCTGCTTATTTAACTTATATGCAGAGTACATCATGAGAAACGCTGGACTGGAAGAAACACAAGCTGGAATCAAGATTGCTAGGAGAAATATTAATAACCTCAGATATGCAGATGATGCCACCCTTATGGCAGAAAGTGAAGACGAACTAAAAAGCCTCTTGATGAAAGTGAAAGAGAAGAGTGAAAAAGTTGGCTTTAAAGCTCAACATTCAGAAAACGAAGATCATGGCATCTGGTCCCATGACTCCATGGGAAATAGATGGGGAAACAGTGGAAACAGTATCAGACTTTGTTTTTTGGGGCTCCAAAATCACTGCAGATGGTGACTGCAGCCATGAAATTAAAGGACGCTTACTCCTTGGAAGAAAAGTTATGACCAACTTAGATAGCATATTCAAAACCAGAGACATTACTTTGCCGACTAAGGTCCATCTAGTCAAGGCTCTGGTTTTTCCAGTTGTCATGTATGGTTGTGAGAGTTGGACTGTGAAGAAGGCTGAGCACCAAAGAATTGATGCTTTTGAACTGTGGTGTTGGAGAAGACTCTCGAGAGTCCTTTCGACTACAAGGAGATCCAACCAGTCCATTCTGAAGGAGATAAACCCAGGGATTTCTTTAGAAGGAATGATGCTAAAGCTGAAACTCCAGTACTTTGGACACCTCATGTGAAGAGTTGACTCATTGGAAAAGACTCTGATGCTGGGAGAGATTGGGGGCAGGAGAAGGGGACGACCAAGGATGAGATGGCTGGATGGCACCATGGATTCGATGGACGTGAGTCTGAGTGAACTTCGGGAGTTGGTGATGGACAGGGAGGCCTGGCGTGCTGTGATTCATGGGGTCACAAAGTGTCGGACACGACTGAGCGACAGAATTGAACTGAACTGAACTGAATATCATATAAAGCCAGAAGTTAGTGTTATCATGCAATCATAAAGATAGATCTCCACTTTCTCAAACTAAAGCTAAAATAGAGGAAAGGTGACTTTTCCCAACAGTGTTAGAGAAAATTAAAGAAATAAAGAAAGAGAGGAGAGAGAAAGAGGGAAATGAAGGAGGAGGATGAGAAGAAGAAGAGAAAGGCTTTAGAGAATATATGGGAATAAAGAGATTTAACAAACACCATGGAATTAGAATATTCTGCATTATCAGAATGAAAATTCAAAACTCAATTTTTTTTAATTTAAATAATTCTCTTGAACCTTTGGGGAAACATGGCACCCCACGCCAGTACTCTTGCCTGGAAAATCCCATGGATAGAGGAGCCTGGAAGACTGCAGTCCATGGGGTCGCTAAGAGTTGGACACAAGTGAGCGACTTCACTTTCACTTTTCACTTTCATGCATTGGAGAAGGAAATGGCAACCCACTCCAGTCTTCTTGCCTGGAGAATCCCAAGGACGGGGGAGCCTGGTGGGCTGCCGTCTATGGGGTGACACAGAGTTGGACACGAATGAAGCAACTTAGCAGCAGCAGCAGCAAAGTACACAGAGAACACCATCCGGTTTATTTCTGCAAAGGATATGGGTACATTTCTTAAATGAAAATATTAGAGAAGAAATAGACATTTGCATGATGACTAAGTCCATCTGTTATAGACCACTAGAAATTTGATCTGTTTTGTATTATCTGAAATGTATAACTACACCAGAATTTTATCCTACTTATTAAATAAAGGGAAACTAACAAAATAAATGTCTTTATATAATTGATGCCTATTGATTATAGAGATCAGAGGAACTAGATCATTTGCATAACTTAGCATATTATGTATTCAGGATTATTTCTGCTTCTGTGATAATGGCAACAATAAAAAAAAAATAGTGATGAAAAGAAAAACCCTAACACTTGTGAAGCAGTCTTCTATAAACCCTAATTCAATTTTATATACCCCCAAGTTTTGAATTATTATCTATGTACAGTGATTTGAGTAATAGATGATACCGTTGTAGCCATGCGTTCTGGGAAACAAACTCACTCAGAAGGACAATACAGAGGGTGGAGTGCAGTTTATTACACCGGCGGGCCCAAGGCAGTCTCCTCTTAGCCAAGGACTCCGACCAGTTTTTGTGAAAACCTTATATACCCTAAGTGTACGTGCTCAAACCCACCTTCCCAAATTCTCTGAAACTAGTCTGAGTAAAAGAAAAGAAAGATACAGTCAAAGTTAATCCATGATTCATATGCTTTAAGCCTAGGTAGTTAACAATGGACAATTATCATTAGGCCTGTGGTCATACCCCAGTAAGCATATGATTTTTATGATTTATTTGGTTACACAGATAATTAGGGTATTCTTTTAGGCGATGGAGAGTCTAGGTATGAGCCCTGGGGCTCTTCCATCGGGGGGTGGCGGGGGGGCGGGGCTGGTTTTCCAGTTGGTATGTCATTTCCATAGATACTGGGCATATCACTCAAAGTCCACAGTCCAGCCCAAGATGGAGTCCTGCTTTCAGGATGGAGCCTGTTCTGTGTGTTTCCTCCTTCAATACAATAGATAATTCAAAAGTTATAGGGAAAGAGCAAATGAGTCTCAGAAAGTGAAGTGTAGTTTTCACACTGCTATATTAGATCTCCTGGATTTCCATTTCTGTGCTTTCCACCAAATCCTAGCCATGGTAAATGATATTCCTCCTGTCATTTATTTCCATCATATCACACTTGAATAACAGGTTCGATAATTTCAAGGGCTTTAGATTATCAGAATCTTTACTTCAGGCACGAACAGACCTCACACTACTAGACCATCACTCACTATGCTGTAATGACTTATCCCTTTTACCCCTAAGTGACAGTGCAAATATTAAGTTTTCCTCATGTTTTCCAACAAACCAGCCCCTTCTCACCCTGTTTAGCTACTTTCACCACTCAAAATATCAAATAGTGGCACTTCTGGCATTGCATTGCTGCTGTGTCTTGCAGATCTATCTCCACCAATAGTAAATTGTTTAGGATATAGTCATTTCCTATTTAACACTGGATCTCCAATGGCTAGTATACAGAAAGATCTAACCTAATAGATGGATGTTGATTCACTCCTCTGTTCCTTTGTTCATATTCGTCTTCCCATCTTTTTTTCTATTGTTACCAAGTTACTTCTGAACTCATAATGTACTACCCATGTATGCTCTCTTGAAAGACTTGGTTGAAAAGTACTTTTAATTTGGGAAGCTACCTACCCAGACACTGTGCCTAAAACATGCCTGTGAATAACTGCATTATAGCTTGAAGAACAATGTCAGAGTCAGATAGCTTATACCAATTAACCAAAATAATGAATCAGTTGTTTAGTTTAAATTTAGGTTATGATTTTTAAGGACCTTTTTTTTTTTTTTTTTTTGGTCTTCCTAGAGATTTGAATTGCCTTTCATTTTGCTCATCTACAGAAGAATATGCCTTTAGCCTGACTCTAAGGTCATCCAAGTTCTTAATCATAATATTTGTTAAAATAAAGGCTCTGACTTCCTATTTCAGTTAGGACTGCTGCTACTGCTGCTGCTGCTAAGTCGCTTCAGTCATGTCCGAATCTATGTGACCCCATAGACGGCAGCCCACCAGGCTCCCCTGTCGCTGGGATTCTCCAGGCAAGAATACTGGAGTGGGTTGCCATTTCCTTCTCCAGGGCATGAAAGAGAAAAGTGAAAGTGAAGTTGCTCAGCCATGTCTGACTCTTAGCGACCCCATGGACTGCAGCCTACCAGGCTCCTCTGTCCATGGAATTTTCCAGGCAAGAGTGCTGGAGTGGGGTGCCATAGCCTTCTCCTCAGGACTAATTTCTCTTAATTATGTAGCATGGATCTCATTCTAGCATTCTAAATTAAGTGCATTTTTTAAATCCTGTGCATTTTTCTCTCTTGATTTTTATTTTATTTTTACTTCAAAGTATACCTGACAAATCTGAAAACAAGTTTTTTGTTTTTTTTTTTCCCTCACATGTTACTGATACTTTGGCAAAAACATACAGTTTTCTCTTTGTCTTAGTTTCCTAATTCAAATCTGATGTGGGTTCCTTTGTCTACAAACTGGTATTTTTTCTGAAACCACTTTCAAGATTGTCTCTTCGTCTTTGATGTTCTGAAATTTCATAAGAATGTGCCTTGGCAATAGGACTTTTTAAATCCACTGTTCCAGGCAGTTCTTAGGTCTTCTCAATCTGTTATTTGGTCTTCAGTGCTATGAAATAATCTTAGTTTTTTGACCATTGCCTCACCTCCATTTTTTTTCTTTTTGTTATCTCTAAAATATTTACCAGATGCATAAAGGAATCCAAGCTTACGTATCTCTAATGTCTCTCATAATTTCTTGCTTTTTTTTGACTTTTTGCCCTATCTTTTGATTTATAACTTTGATTTTATTTTGTAATATTTTTCATAGTACTTTCTTATTCTCTGATAACTTTTTTAAATGGAAACTTGATATTGTTTTGTTGAATGCATACTCTTCAGAAATTTAGGGATTTAGCTATAGATTTTAAAAGGCATTTTTTTTGATCCTTGAATTTTGTTTCCTTTGGCATCATTTTTCCTATGTGTTCATGATGAAGCTCTTCGTTTTTGGCTTCCTGAAAATTTCTGGTCATATTTTGTTCTCACAGGATAGCTATCTAGCCATTGAGGAATGTGTATTAAACATGAGCTTCCCTGGTGGATCAGACAGTAAAGATTCTGCCTGCAATGCAGGAGACCTGGGTTTGATCCCTGGGTTTGGAAGATCCCCTGGAGAAGGGAATGGCAACCCACTCCAGTATTCTTGCCTGGAGAATTCCATGGACAGGAGCCTGGCAGGTCCTTGGAGTTGCAAGGAGTCGGACATGACTGCACGACTAACACTTTTACTTTCTTTCATTGACCCTGGTTTCCTATGCTGTTTTGTAGTTCTCTGTTCCACTATGTAGAAGAATTGACCAGAAGTTTAATTTCATAGATAGGGACATGTCAGTGAACACATCCAGTTTGCCCTTTATGAGTGGGAAGCATGCAGGCATACAGTAACCATCTGTCATATGCCAAAGTAAGAGATCTGATTCAAGTCCTTGCTCCTTAATCTACATTGAGCAATGTAGGTTGCTCAATTTCTTTAGAAAGCAGATCTCCAGTCTTCATCTAGCGGCTTATCTCATGAAATGTGCACTGTGGGAGAATGTAGTCATTTGCCTTTGATGTTATGAATAATACCATAAATGGACAACTCTGGTTTGTAGCCCACCTCTGTTCTCTAAGCTTGCAGAATCCCTCGGGCTTTGCTGGGATATATGTTTCCTCTTTCTGCTGCAGTCTTCTCCTATCTGTTTCTAGAATGCTACTAGACTCCTCCACTATGGTTTATAGTCCAACTTTTCACGCAGGTTTCAAAGTTTCTAATCCATTGATGAAACCCTCATATCATAAAAGCAGATACAAATTCATTTCCTTTTATACAGCTTCACTGCTGTTACTATGCAAAGGCTCACAGTCCAATGTGCATAGAAGCCAACACTATGGCACTGTCTTTTTAGAAAAGAAAGAGCTTTATTACAAGGGCAACTGGTTCAGACACAGGAGGCAAGGCTCTCAAACGTGTCTCCTTGATCCAGGTTCAGGGCAAAATTTAAGGGGCTGGGGGGGCATTTCAAATTTGGAAACTGATTGGCTGGTTTTGATTTAGTCCATATAACTACTCATGCTTCAAGACCAGATTTTCCTTATTGAAGGATTTTCATTTTGTAAAAGGCTCTGGTGGCAACATTTCTAATTCCTTGAATTCCATAGACTGAAGATTTTTGGTTCCAGGATCATCCTAGATACACAGGTTCTCATCTTGCACAAATGCAGTGCTGGCTTTATAAAATAACATGCGTTTTGATTAATCAACAACCTATTTAAAAAAGCAAAACCAATCTAAGCTGGTCAATGTTTATAATATGCTTTTTTCACAGTTATTTCATGAAATTTGAGGTGAGAAATGGGATATTTGTGCATACTTGGCTACCTTGAACTGTAGCACAACCAATACTGCCTTAATGATATCCACTTGCTAAAGCTGCAATAGGTAAGGGTTGGTGCTACCATGATGTATGAATAATAAATGTTCTAGTTTCCTACTAAAAATCCACTAACCATTTTGTCAACAATATACATAAGTTGTGGCACTTGTAACTCCTACCTAAGTAAACATGTGTATATCTCACTTGAGTTGAATTCATAGATGCAAGTATCATATCTTAGTGTTTGATTTGATAGCAACTTCTCCCCAAATGCTTATTAAAGTAGCTAGCCTTTGCACATACTTTCCAGGCTGAAGAAGCTATTTGGTGATCAAAATGTATTCTACAGTGTCACATAGAATATGATCCCCTTCCGTAATGAACACGCTCTATAATGAGTACAATAATATCTGTCCACCAAAGTTTCTGCTTGCTTTAAATGTGGTTTCTTTTATTATTATCCTAATTTAGTCAACACTGGTTCTAATTTGCCATGCCAGAGAGAATAAATTTGAAGCGTAACACTTATTAATAAGTCAATGTTAATTAGAAACAGAAATACTCATAGTTCCTTGAACAGCAGCAACTTTACTCTCATTCCAAAGGGGTTCAAAGAAGTTTAGAAACCTTACAAACTTCATGTCTGATCTGTGGGTTTAGAGATCTCTGCATTAAGCATTCTGCTTTTACACTGATCTTGAATAATTATTTAACAACTTTCTAAGCCTGAGTGAAGAGAATTATCCTGTGTTCTTAATAATAAGAAGAAATGTCCATAGGATATCCCCTTTGTACTAGTACAGATTAATGTCTATAACTTCCAATATCTACAGAGAGCTAGAGGGAAAAGTAAGTGAGTGTTTAGTGTTACTATGAAACACAAACAAACCCTAAAAACGAGTATTTTCTTTTCGTTTAGGACTATGTAAGGGAAAAGCAACAGTCTGAAAAATCAGCCTGATTTTGCTCAGACTCAGAGTAGGGAGCAGGGGGTCAGTGGTGAGCTGGGGAATAGAGGTCTGGTATGTTTGGTTGTTTTCAAATGCACTGTGAAATATTGCAGACATAATAGAAGGAATAAAAAATACTAAAGTAAAACTTATGCACTCATTATTTAATTTGAGAAGTAAAAAGTCTCAAATTCTTTTAGAAACTCTTGAGTTCTCAAACTTCCCCTCTTGTACACCTTTCTTTCTTTACCTTCCTACCGCCAGTCATGTTCATGATATTCCTTTTGGCTCTTACTAGTTCCTTGCATTTCTGTAAGTACTTATTAACTAATTATGTACCTTTCTATAAGAAATATAATTGTTTTTCATATTTTAAAATTTATATATGTGGTGTCATACTACATGTATCCATTTACCAATCATTTGGTCGAATGACAACAATTGTTTAAAATTTATGGTCTAATAGATTGTTAGTTTTCTCAAATGTTCCATATGTACATTTAAAAATGTATATCCTTTAACCAGATACAGGTTTTATATGTATCTATTAGCTAGGCATATTCATAGGATGTTCAAATACTCCTTTTATTTTCTCATTTTCATCTACTTGATTTACCACTTACAAAAACAGGTAAAATAAATTGTTTCCCTCAGATAGGAGATTTATACATTTCTTCTTGTGATTTTTGTCAAATTGCTTTAAATATGGTAAAGCAACTGAGGTATAAAAAAATTAACATAATATTTGGAGAACTAAAAGAATAATTTTTATGTAGTTACAGTAAAATCTAAATTAATATGGGTCCAGCACTTTTATTTTGGTTAATATATGCTTAGAATAACTTTTCCATAATTTAACTTCAAATATTTTTATGTTCTTACATTTTAGAGATATGTCTTGCTGCTGCTGCTGCTGCTGCTGCTGCTGTCACTTCAGTCGTGTCCGACTCTGTGCAACGCCAAAGATGGCAGCCCACCAGGCTCCCCCGTCCCTGGGATTCTGCAGGCAAGAACACTGGAGTGGGTTGCCATTTCCTTCTCCAATGCATGAAAGTGAAAAGTGAAAGTGAAGTCTCTCAGTCGTGTCTGATTCTTAGCAACCCCATGGACTGCAGCCGACCAGGCTCCTCCATCCATGGAATTCCCCAGGCAAGAGTACTGGAGTGGGGTGCCACTATGGCTTAAATCTATATTTGCATTTTCATTCTGATATAATCTATTTACCTTTCATTCTTATTATTTTGATCACTGTAAAATTATATTTTTTCCATCCTTTTATTCTATTGGTCAATTCTATTATGCTTTTCTTTCCTGTCTTCTTTTGAAGTAATCAGTTGTTTTTCATTTTATTTACATGTATCTATATATATGGGTTTCCCAGGAGGCTCAGTGGGTAAAGAACTGCAATGCAGGAGACACCAGAGCTATGGGTTTGATTCCTGGGTCAGGAAGATCCCCTGGAGGAGGGTATGGCTACCCAATCCAGTATTCTTGCCTGGAGAATCCCATGGACAGAGGATCCTGGTGGGATACAGCATCAGTCCTTCAATATCAGTCCTTCCAAAGAATATTCAAGACTGATTTCCTTTAGGATGGACTGGTTGGATCTCCTTGCAGTCCAAGGGACTCTAACGAGTTTTCTCCAACACCACAGTTCAAAAGCATCAATTCTTTGGTGCTGAGCTTTTTTTATAGTCCAACTCTCACATCCATACATGACCACTGGAAAAAAAAACATAGCCTTGACTAGACGAACCTTTGTTGACAAAGTATGTCTCGGCTTTGCAATATGTTGTCTAGGTTGGTCAAAACTTTCCTTCCAAAGAGTAACCATCTTTTAATTTCATGGCTGCAGTCACCATCTGCAGTGATTTTGGAGCCCAGAAATATAAAGTCAGCCAGTGTTTCCACTGTTTCCATAGCTATTTGCCATGAAGTAATGAGACTGAAGGCCATGATCTTAGTTTTCTGAATGTTGAGCTTGAAGCCAACTTTTTCATTCTCCACATTTACCTTCATCAAGAGGCTCTTTAGTTCTTCTTTACTTTCTGCCATAAGGGTGAGGTCATCTGCATATCTGAGGATTCTCCCAGCAAACTTGATTCCAGCTTGTGCTTCATCCAGCCCAGCATTTCTCATGATGTACCCTGCATAGAAGTTATATAAGCAGGGTGACAATATACAGCCTTGACGTACTCCTTTTCCTATCTGGAAACAGTCTGTTGTTCCATGTCCAGTCCTAAATGTTGCTTCCTGACCTGCATATAGGTTTCTCAAGAGGCAGATCAGGTGTTTTGGTATTCCCATCTCTTTCAGAATTTTCCACAGTTTATTGTGATCCACACAGTCAAAGGCTTTGGTACAGTCAATAAAGCAGAAATAGATGCTTTTCTGGAACTCTCCTGCTTTTTCAATGATCCAGCAGATGTTGGCAATTTAATCTCTGGTTCCTATGCCTTTTCTAAAACCAGCTTGAACATCTGGAAGTTCACAGTTCACATATTGCTGAAGCTTGGATTGGAGAATTGTAAGCATTACTTTACTAGTGTGTGAGATGAGTGCATTGTGCAGTAGTTTGAGCATTCTTTGGTATTGCCTTTCTTTGGAATTGGAATGAAAACTGACCTTTTCCAGTCCTGTGGTCACTGCTGAGTTTTCCAAATTCGCTGGTATATTGAGCGTAGCACTTTCATAGCATCATCTTTTAGGATTTGAAATAGCTCCACTGGAATTCCATCACCTCCACTAGCTTTGTTCATAGTGATACTTCCCAAGGGCCCTTTTGACTTCACATTCTAGGATGTCTGGCTCTAGGTGAGTGATCACACCATCGTGATTATCTGTGTCATGAAGATCTTTTTTTGTACAGTTCTTCTGTGTATTCTTGCCACCTCTTCTTAATATCTCCTGCTTCTGTTAGGTCCCTACAATTTCTGTCCGTTATAGAGCCCATCTTTGCATGAAATGTTCCCTTAGTGTCTCTAATTTTCTTGACGTGATCTCTAGTCTTTCCCATTCTGTTGTTTCCCTCTATTTCTTTGCATTGAGGTCTAGTGCCCCATTTACTCAACCTCCTCCAATAGAGCATCTCTAGTTCCGATAGCACCCCCCTCCAGTACTCTTGCCTGGAATATCCCATGGATGGAGGAGCCTGGTCAGCTGCAGTCCATGGGGTCGCTAAGAGTCGGACACAACTGAGCGACTTCACTTTCAGTTTTCACTTTCATACATTGGAGACGGACATGGCAACCCACTCCAGTGTTCTTGCCTGGAGAATCCCAGGGACAGGGGAGCCTGGAGGGCTGCTGTCTATGGGATCGCACAGAGTCGGACACGACTGAAGTGACTTAGCAGTTCCCTATCAAACGCAGGAAATCAACACTGGTGTAATGCACAGAGAATTATTTTAATTTCACCAGTTTTACAGTGCTCATATCAGGGTATGTATAGTTTTATATATTTTTATCACAAGTGTAGCTCTGTATAACCAGTTCCACATTCAAGATGAAAACCTATTCCATTACCATGGGGCTCTCTTGTGCTACTCTTTTATTTGCCACATATTTTAAATGTCATTTACATGTTTTTTTTTAATTTTATATACAATGTCTTATTTCCCCAATGTTCAAAAATAATTCACAATTTTTAAGATACTGTCTCCTTCAACACTGTGCAGGCCTAGAAAAAGCATGTCTATTGCCTGAAATCAGCTGACAGCTGTCTGTTGGCCATCTGGTATACATTACAGTTCAGCTAAATAAAACTGTGTATCTGATGATATATTATATGCCTTCATCTAATATTTTGTATTTGTTTATCTGTAGACATAGACATTTGCATTCTGTAGTCACTTCTTACTATTTAGACATTTGACAGAAAAGGTTGAGATTGTTTATTCCTAAGATTTTTCATCATTTACTATGTAGAATATTTAGCAGTAAGCACAGTGAGTCAAGGGTCATTCTTTTCCTTCTGGCAATCAACATATGCCATCCATAGAGCTGTTTTCTCAGGCTCCAGACTTGTCAATATATACAAATTTGAACTGTGATTTCCCCACTAAGGATGTCTGATATTTATCATTTCCACTATAGTCAGCACATCCTCAGGGCTAAAAGTCTATCCTGGGCCTGGATAGCAAGTTAAAAAGCCTGGTGTATTTATTAACATGTAACTCTACTTTAAATGTGCTTCCTGGAAAAGCAATGTTTGGCTTACTTATCTGGCCCTCAACCTCTGTAGAACCATCATATCCTTTGTGAAGAGATCTTACTTCACATTTCTAAGGTATTAAAAACAAAAATGACAGAAAACATGTTCTGGACCCTCTCCAAAAGTGTGGAATGTGGCCACCCACATAACAAAAATTGTTCATTTCATCCTCACAGCAACCCTCTGCAGTAGATAATATTATTATCCCTTTTTCACCAATGAGAAAATTGAGGCTTTTGGAGGTTAGTGTGCTGGGTAAAGGTCATACAGAATAAAAAAGCCAAATTTTAAGCGAGTTGTCAGTGTGAACAGTTTCACACCCTGGAGAATGGTTTTTAGACCTCCGATAGTCAAAATGAAATATATGATAAAATAGCACGATTCAGACCACACTGAGTCTGAGAAACAAAAGCCACACATTGTTGCCTGATCAAATTTATATAAAGATTTTTTTTCAATTACAAATGGCACAAATCTACAGACCAAATGGTCTGTGAAGTGTGACTATTTGGAAAGATGAGCTACCTGCAAAATGTACCTTCTTCATTGAAATTAACATGTAGAGACTGGTCTAAATGCAAGGACACAGAAAGGTTTAAGATAGCTGCAACACCATATCATTGGAATGGACAAAAATTGATTGAGATAAAGACCATATTCTTTTGAAAGGATATCTCAGGGCACTGTTTTATTTTTAACAGTGAGTTAAAGAAAGCAAATTTCATATTGTAACTAACTAAGATGTGAAGAAGGGACAGTTAATGAACAACCTGATAGAAGGCTAATAGATTGAGATAAGGGCAGGCTTATTATGAGTTGTCTGTTTAGAGTCTATTTTTAAAGATGTGGCTTTTGGAAGGCAGTTTTCTTGCTAGAAGCATTTATTGCTCTTCCAGGTCACATAGGAAGAATGGGGTGTCTGACAATGATGGACAGTGCAGCAGTAGCCTTGCTGTTTAGAAATTAATCTGAAGCCCTCTTCTAGCAAACTGCCATCTTCTGTTACTACACAGAAACTTGATTGTACTAATAATGGGTGCCCAGCTCCACAAGTGCAAGGCAGAGCCTAGGAATTCCAAAGGGAAAAAGAAAACATTGCAGAAAATACTCAAAGAAGAATTTTAGAGGTAAATGCCTAAATTCTAATTTTGGGGATGTTTAGAATAATCTGTGGCCATAGTTCAGAGAAGGCAATGGCAACCCAATCCAGTACTCTTGCCTGGAAAATCCCATGGACGGAGGAGGCTGGTGGGCTGCAGTCCATGGGGTTGTGAAGAGTCAGACATGACTGAGCGACTTCACTTTCACTTTTCACTTTCATACATTGGAGAAGGAAATGGCAACCCACTCCAGTGTTCTTGCCTGGAAAATCCCAGGGACAGCGGAGCCTGGTGGGCTGCCGTCTATGGGGTCACACAGAGTCGGACACGACTTAGCAGCAGCAGTGGCCATAGTTCAAGTTGCAATACTCAGTTTTATATCACATATAATAAGCAATATAATAACACATAATCTGTGTTAGAAAAAGTTCTCAGAGTGCTTGATTTAATACTAAAATGAAGGTTAATACTAATAATAACAGGTCAAATATTTATTGAAATTGGTCTAAAAATAATAATATTAAAAATGATAATAAAAAAGAAGCTTATAGTCATTAAACTCTTAATATATGCTATTTATTATACCCAATAATTTATAGTTACAAGATCATTTAATCTTTGTAATGACCTTGTAAATACTAGTATCATCTCAGTTTTACTAATAAGGAAGCAAAGTCTTTTAAAGGTTGAATAAATTGCCAAAGGTGACCTACTTCAGAGCCTAGAGCTCTAATCACAATACAATATGCTCCCTATCTCTTTCTATCTGTATCAAAGAATAATAAATACAAAATAATAACAGACACTCACTTATGTGTCCATGTGTGTTTTTAAGATATATATTTTCTCTCTCTCTCTCTCTCTCTCTCTATATATATATATATATATATATACACACACACACACATATATATATCTTGTATGTAATACACACTAATCTGCATGTATATTTTGCTATAATAACTGTATACAAGGAATATATTTTATATATTTAATTTATATATACATATTTATGTGTAAAAAGCAAGAGAGTGCCATAAAAACATCTATTTCTGCTTTATTGACTATGCCAAAGCCTTTGACTGTGTAGATCACAATAAAGTGTGGAAAATTCTGAAGGAGACGGAAATACCAGACCACCTGACCTGCCTCTTGAGAAACCTATGTGCAGGTCAAGAAGCAACAGTTAGAACTGGACATGGAACAACAGACTGGTTCCAGATAGGAAAAGGAGTACATCAAGGCTGTATATTGTCACCCTGCTTATTTAACTTTTATGCAGAGTACATCATGAGAAACACTGGGTAGGAAGAAGCACAAGCTGGAATCAAGATTGCTGGGAGAAATAGCAATAACCTCAGATATGCAGAGGACACCACCCTTATGGTAGAAGGTGAAGAAGAACTAAATAGCCTCTTGATGAAAGTGAAAGAAGAGAGTGAAAAAGTTGGCTTAAAGCTCAACATTCAGAAAACAAAGATCATGGCATCTGGTCCCATCACTTCATGGCAAATAGATTGGGAAACAGTGGAAACAGTGACAGACTTTATTTTTTTGGGCTCCAAAATCACTGCAGATGGTGACTGCAGTCATGAAATAAAAAGACACTTACTCCTTGGAAGAAAAACTATTATGAACTTACACAGCATATTAAAAAGCAGAGACATTACTTTGTCAACAAAGGTCCATCTAGTCAAAGCTATGGCTTTTCCAGTAATTATGTATGGATGTGAGAGTTGGACTATAAAGAAAGCTGAGCTCCGATGAATTGATGCTTTTGAACTGTGGTGTTGGAGAAGACTCTTGACAGTCCCCAGACTGCAAGGAGATCCATCCAGTCAATCCTAAAGGAAATCAGTCCTGAATATTCACTGGAAGGACTGATGTTGAAGCTGAAACTCCAATATTTTGGTCACGTGATGCAAAGAACTGACTCATTTGAAAAGACCCTGATGCTGGGAAAGATTGAAGGCATGAGGAGAAGGGGATGACAGAGGATGAGATGGCTCGACAGCACCACCGACTCAATTGACATTAGTTTGAGTAAATTCCAGGAGCTGGAGATGGACAGGGAGGCCTGGCGTGCTGCAGTCCATGGGGTTTCAGAGAGTCAGACATGACTGAGTGACTGTACTGAACTGAACTGATTTTCTGTCCCACGTTTGACACTTTTTCTCACTCCCTTCACATTTTCATGGAGAAATTGATGCAGACCAGGGAGAGGTGGAGTTTTTTTTCCTCCTCTCTTCTTTCCCTCCCCTCAAAACTTTACTCCTAGTTCTAAGAATTATGCTACTAGTTAAAGTGAAGGTGTTTTCTTTCTTGTTTCCCTATCTTCATTCCCCCTTCTTATTTTTAGAACTACAGAAACTCAGGATTGTTGTCAGGGACATCATGACCAGAGGCAGACAATCTCAAGGGCCAGACTCACACTGTTGAAAGCATATATCAAGATAAAAGATGTCACAAGACTAATTCGGCACAGTCCCAGTCACTTAGCTCATTCCTCTAGGAGAAAAACCTAAAGGAATGACAGAGAGGATGGCAATTAAAGTGACAATGGGATGTTACTAAAACTCAGCTGTCAGTTCCATGCAAAAATAGGTCCCTAAATCACTTGATGAGACAATGGTTGAGAGTTTTGTGGGTCTAGCTATTCTCAGAGGCAAAGTAGAAATTGGTAGTTGACTGACTGGGTCAAAAAGTTTGAGACTGGTAGGTCTGAATTAAGCAGGATAAATGAGTGGCATTTAGTTACTTTCTATCTCTTTGCCATTTATACTCAGGGACATCATTCGTATGGCTTTCTGCAAAGCAACAGCTAAACTGTGATGAGAATTGATGCTTTCAATTTTTCATGCGTTAGTTTCCTATTTGGCTGATATGTCCAGAAACCTTTCCTTGTCTTTCCCTAAACTGTCTGGATAATTGGTTCAATTCTCTGCTCTGCCTTGACTGTGGGAACCTTGCCCATTTAAGGCATTTTTCTTTCAACTTGTACTCAGTTGGCTTAAAAAGGTGCTGCTTATAAAGCATGGAGGTCAAGACAGATAGTCAGACCTGACAGTTTACATTGCCCAAGTTCCTGACTCAGTTACTTGAGGTTTGTGAGAGATAAATAAAAAAAAATTGCAGAAACCGTATTCTTCTTAGATACTTGAAAGTGTAAATAATTAAATACCCATCAAAGTCAGCTGTAACTGGCTTCCTTTTTCTGCCTACACCTTCCTTTTCAAAGAATTGCCTCCTTCATATCTGTATCTATAGAAGTGTTCTGCTGAATCTGCCATTTGGCTGGAGCATCTTTGGATACTAATGAGAGATCAACTTAATAATGTGACAGTGGTCCAATCTTGATGGACTACTGGCAAAGTATTTAGAAATAAAATTTTCATCTTTTTAAATTTTTAACATATCACAATCATTGATAGCTTTACTATTGTTGGTTGTTTCTCTATGAATTTAGAATATTTTCAACACATGATGCTATGGCCTAAATGCTTATGTCTTCCTAAAATTCATGTGTTGAAATCTTAACATCTAAGATTATGGTATTAGGAGATGAGGCTTTTGGGAAGTGCTTAGGTCATGAAGGCAGAGTCATCATGAATGGGATTAGTATCCTTACAAAAGAAACTTCAGAGAGATCTCTTTTTTGCCATGGGCTAAAAAGTGAAAAAAGAGATAAAATTTATATTGTCTACTTGAGGTGTATATTCATCACTATATAAAGTTGGAGGGTCACAATAATTTGGACTAAAACACAAAGGAATTATTTTTATTTCAGTGTTTGTCTAAATTCTTCAGAGAGCAATTCAAATTCTTTGAGAGTAGATATTTTGATTATGCATATAATTTATGGGAAGATATTTAAATGTGTGCATCTTAGTTTGCTAACCTATAAGAGCTGGAGTGTTTTAAAGATAGTGAAATAACAAAAGAAGTCAAGATACAAAGGAGGGGGGGAAAGAAGATGCTGTCTCATTCTGAGAATTCAAGTCACGAACTATTACATGAGAAACCATCTTAAAAGGATGCATAGTCAACCTAATATTAGGGGTCAGGAACTAGGGGTCTATATTGGTTAGGTAGCTTTTATGGTCACACAGACAATGAGAGGAACATGGAAGGTCATAACCAGAATATTCTGACTGAAAGTATGTCAATCTTCCAAATACATCACAGCACACATTATCTTTTACCTTCCATTAGCCAAGGTACTCTATTTTATGTTATCCTTGATATGTCTAACATAAATACAAAATAAGATTATTAAGATACGATGACTATTTACCCTTGGCCTGAGAATGTTTATTTGTACAAGAGCATTTGTAAGAAGTCGTACATCAATCTCTGTGCAAGGCATTTATGGACATTTTTAGCACATCTGTGTTTTTAATGCTACTCCAACATTTCCAGCTCATCAGGTTGAAAGCTTGCTCTCTGTCTGCTTTAATTGAGAAGGTGATTTGTGTAACCTTTGAGGAAAACACTGAATTTTTTGCAGCCTGAAATAATCCTCATCAGGAAACAAAATTGCCTGAGTGACCAAGATAGATCTGGGGGGAGGCAGATATGGGTAAGTGGTACTTGGTGACAAGCTCTGCTGGCACTAGTGATGCAAAATGTCACCTAACGTAATGAAAACCTCTAGTAACATGGTTAATATGCTTGCCACAACTTATAACAGGCATGCCAAGCTGCAAGAAAGATTTTTATGATGGTGTTGTCACAAAGGAAATGAGTCCATAGCTCACCACGGCAATCCACAAACGTTGGCTACTATGATTACAAGGCCTTAAAAAAAAAAAAAAAAAAAAAAAAGCCTTTAGTTGGCAGAACACTTGGTCTTGCCTTTGGAAGAGATGCTGAACAACATAGTGACAAGAATGCACCAATAGCTGTATGTGGCTTCTCTATGATGAATCGTAACTTCATTGGGACATTGAATAATCTAGTTAAACATCTCAGATCATCTAGGTGTACAGTCTCAGAGAAGATTGAGAGCCAGAGTATTAAGGAGAATTAAAGGACTAGCACAGCCCTAAATTCAAACCTAAAACTATGTCGCCTCAAAACCAATACTTTCTCTACTACACTCTGAGACTGTAAAATTAGCCTGAAAAAGAGACTCCCACAGGTGTGAGACTAACCAAAATGCTTACCATCACTATATACATAGGAGTTTGAAAGGCTTCAACATTATAGGCTATTTCTTTCAAGTTACTTGGTTTGTAATTTGAAGAAATGACTCCTAGGTTCTTAGTGGTACCCCCTCAAAAAAAGCTTTATAGCCTTGCTGTTTATTCACCTATGGTAATGGTTATCTGAGTAGTGTAATTTTAGTACTACCTTTTTGTTTGTGAAATAGAATTCAGCTCATTGTTTTTCTCCCTATAATTGTGATTATCTATATAGTCTTGGTTAGAAAATACATGATTTACCCTAAGCCTGTTCATGGTACTGAAAATTCTTCTAGCAATACAGTGGAGTATCATGACAGTATTATAGTAGAATTTTCTTCAAATATTTTTTCAGCTTTATGAGATATTATTGCCATACAATGAAGGTAGGTTTAAGGTGCACATTATAGTTCTTTGACACACATGTTTATTATGAAATGAGTCAATTTTCATTCCAATCCCAAAGAAGGACAATGCCAAAGAATGCTCAAACTACCCCACAATTACACTCATCTCACATGCTAGTAAACTAATGTTCAAAATTCTCCAAGCCAGGCTTCAGCAATACGTGAACCATGAACTTCCAGATGTTCAAGCTGGTGTTAGAAAAGGCAGAGGAACCAGAAATCAAATTGTCGACATCCACTGGATCATGGAAAAAGCAAGAGAGTTCCAGAAAAACATCCATTTCTGCTTTATTGACTATGCCAAAGCCTTTGACTGTGTGGATCACAATAAGCTGTGGAAAATTCTGAAAGAGATGCCTCTTGAGAAACCTATATGCAGGTCAGGAAGCAACAGTTAGAACTGGACATAGAACAACAGACTGGTTCCAGATAGGAAAAGGAGTACATCAAGGCTGTATATTGTCACCCTGCTTATTTAACTTTTATATGCAGAGTACATCATGAGAAACGCTGGGCTGAATGAAGCACAATATGGAATCAAGATTGCCGGGAGAAATATCAATAACCTCAGATATACAGATGACACCACCCTTATGGCAGAAAGTGAAGAGGAACTAAAAAGCCTCTTGATGAAAGTGAAAGAAGAGAGTGAAAAAGTTGGCTTAAAGCTCAACATTCAGAAAATGAAGATCATGGCCTCTGGTCCCATCACTTCATGGGAAATAGATGGGGAAACAGTGGAAACAGTGGCAGACTTTATTTTTGGGGGTTCCAAAATCATCGCAGATGGTGATTGCAGCCATGAAATTAAAAGATGCTTTTCCTTTTGGAGAAGGAAACGGCCCACTCCAGTACTCTTGCCTGGAGAATCCCATGTAGAGAGGAGCCTGGTAGGCTACAGTCCATGGGGTTGCAAAGAGTCGGACACGACTGAGCAACTTGACTTTCTTTCTTTCTTTTCTTTACTCCTTGGAAGGAAAGTTATGACCAATCTAGATAGCAAATTCAAAGGCAGAGACATTACTTTGCCAACAAAGTTCCGTCTAGTCAAGGCTATGGTTTTTCCAGTAGAACGGAGGGGTTTTTAATGTACGGATGTGAGAGCTGGACTGTGGAGAAAGCTGAGTGCCGAAGAATTGATGCTTTTGAACTGTTGTGTTGAAGAAGACTCTTGAGAGTCCCTTGGACTGCAAGGAGACCCAACCAGTCCATTCTAAAGGAGATCAGTCCTGGGTGTTCTTTGGAAGGAATTATGCTAAAGCTGAAACTCCAGTACTTTGGCCACCTCATGCGAAGAGTTGACTCACTGGAAAAGACTCTGTTGCTGGGAGAGATTGGGGGCAGGAGGAGAAGGGGATGACAGAGGATGAGATGGCTGGATGGCATCACTGACTCGATGGACATGAGTTTGGGTAAACTCTGGAAACTGGTGATGGACAGGGAGACCTGGCGTGCTCTAATTTATGGGTCACAAAGAGTCAGACACGACTGAACGACTTAACTGAACTGAACTGAACCTCAATAAGATTAATTATCTTCTCTATCCCCACACATAATTACCTTTTTTTGTTTCTAAGTGGTGATAACAGTTGACATCTACCTCTCTTACAATTATCGATTTTATAATGCAGTGTTGTGGATTATATTCACCCTGCTGTTCATTAGGCACTCTGACTTTATCTATCTTATAATGGGAGTTTGGACCCTTTGACTAACATCTCCCCAATTCCCCCACCCCCTAGCAACCACCACTGTATTCTGTATTTCTCTGACTTTGGCTGTTTTAGATTCCATGAATAAGTGAAAACTTACAACATTTGTCTTTCTCTGTCTGACTTATTTCACTTAGCATAATGCCCTCAAGTTCCATCTGTGTCACAAATGACATAATTTCCTTCTTTTTCCTGAGGCTGAATTATATTCCATTGTTCTTTCACCATTTTCCATCAATGACACTTAGGACTTTTCCACGATTTGGCGATTGTGAATAATACTGCGAGAAACATGGGAGTGAAGATATCCCTTTTCAATCAAGGTTTAATTCTTCAGATATATATCCAGGAGTGGAATCACTGGATCATTTGGTAGTACAATTCTTAATTTCTTGAGACATCTCCACACTGTTTTTCATAGTGGAAACAATAGTGTGCCCACAGCAAGTACTAAGTTCACATATTAATCATCTAACTGCTACTGATTGTATAATCTGAATTTGATGGAAGTTAGTTTTGAAATATAGTTTTCTCTAATGTATACATTTTTAAGTGTAAAAAATGTAATTCAAGCTACAGAATTTAAATTATTTTGCTTTTTTTTTTTAATCTTCAAATACAAAACATCCTAATATAAAGCTTGTTGAGGGAGATAAAAAGGAAAAGAGTGAAGATTTTTGCCAGCCTGATGAGAAGTCACCAATTAGAAGAAATTATGGCTGGAAGATCCTAGCAGAAACATCTTCAAGGAACACTTAAAAGCATGTGCTAGAGAGAATTTACCACAATCCAAAAGTTTTATTTATGGATTAAAATTTATTTAACGAGTAAAATACATTTTAGATAAATATTTATTTTACTTAAAATTTCCCCATTTTTACCCACCCACAACTCTAACGGTTACCAAACTGCAGGTGCATAGTGGGAGAGTAGGAAGAGCAAGAAGAGAGAAGAAATGTCTTACCCTCTGTAGGTCTCTGAGAATATATAAGGCTTGAGATAGAGGAGAGAATAATTAAATGGTTTCATCATTTGTTTACTTGATTTGATAGTATGCTAAACTGTTTATTACCTAAACAAAGAAGACTATATAATTATTAATGGAAAGTGACTGAAAGCCCTTTGAATCCTCCCAGAATTTACAACCAGTTTTAGGAAAGACTATTAAGAAAGTGGCTTTTAAGGACAAAGATTTTAATGCTTTTACAATACAACTACAGCTGATTACCTGGTCTCGGGCTTCCCTGATAGCTCTGTTGGTAAAGAATCCACCTGCAATGCAGGAGACCCTGGTTCAATTCCTGGGTCAGGAAGATCTGCTGAGAAAGGGATAGGCTACCCACTCCAATATTCTTGGGCTTCCTTGTGGCTCAGCTGGTAAGGAATCTGCCTGCAATGTGGGAGACCTGGGTTTGATCCCTGGGTTGGGAAGATCCGATGGAGAAGGGAAAGCCTACCCACTTCAGCATTCTGTCCTAGAGAATTCTGTGGACTGTATAGTCCATGGGGTCACAAAGAGTCGGACATGACTGAGCAACATTCACTTTGCTAGATATTTTTAAATTGGTTTTTGTCTTTATTTGATTAATTGACTTTTCTCCTTGATTCTAAGTCAGAGCAGTGACAGTATCTGGTTTGCCCATAGCTCTATTCCTGGCATGTCTGCTAAATATTTTGAATGATTGTATGAGAGGGTCCCAATTATTCATCCTTGTACCTCATTACTAAATTGCCTTTGGTAAATAAAGCATTCCAGCTGTTGAGGTCAAAATATAACTATACCCCATTTCCAAAATATGAGGTTTTTTTTTTTCTGTATACATTTTTTCATAATGTGTCAAAGTATATTTAATAGTTCAGTGGCATTGAGCACATTCACATTTCAATTCATTTACCAAAGTGCACTTGGGTTACCTCCATCTTATGACCATTGTGAATAAGATCCTATGAACATGGGTGTACAAATATTTACTTGAATCTCTGCTTTTATTTTTGTGGGGTAATACTAGAAATGAAACTGCTGTATCATATGGTAATTCATTTAAATTTTTTGAGCAACTGTCCTAATGTTTTCCATAGCAGCTTTACCATTTTAATTTCCACCAAAAATGAACAAATGTTCCATTTTCCCCACATCCTCAACAATACTTGATTTTTTTCCTGTATTTTGATAATAGGCATCCTAATTAGTGTGGAGTAGTATCTCATTGTAGTTTCAATTTGCATTTCCATAATGATTAGTGATGTTGAGCATCTTTTTATGTGTGTATTGACACTATGTATATCTTTTTTGGAGAAATGTCCATTGAAGTCCTTTGCCTATTTTTAAATTGCTTTTTGTTGATCTATAAGAGTAATTTGTAAATGCCAGATATAAACCCTCTATGAGAATATTGTTTGCTAATATTTTTTCCTGTTCTGTGCATTGCCTTTTCACTTTGTCAATAATGCTCTCTGATGCACAAAAGTTTTAAATTTTGATGAAGTCCGATTATCTGTTTTTCCTTTTTTGTGTACTTGTGTTTTTTGTGTCATATGCAAGAAATCATTGCCAAGTCCAATGCCTTTTAAGGCTTTTAATTTTAGTCCTACATATAAATCTTTGATTCATATTGAGTTAATTTGTTTATGTGTTATAAGGTAAGAGATCGATTTCATTTGTTTGCATGTAGATATCCAGTTTTACCAACACCATTTGTTGAAAGCACTGTTGTTTTCCCATTGACTAATTTTGCTAGTTTGTCATTTGGCTGTATTTGTGGAGGCTTATTTCTGGGTTCTCTATTCTGTTTTAGCAAAATATATTTTTTCATTTTTTTAAAATTACAGTGTATCTTCCCTTAAGAAGCAAAATAGTTACCAATGCTAAGGTGAAGGTGTTTATTTCATTTTTCCCTGAAACAGGATAAATTAAGAAAATATTGCTGAGATCCAGATCCTGAGGAATGAGAGAGAAAAGCCATAGGAAATTGAAACAAGAAAAAAGGGGAAAGGGGATACTGAAAAAAGGGGAAAGGGAGGGGATACTGCTGGGGTGGGTGGGTACAGCTCTCAACTGCAACTTGATTTGGGTAGGCAAAAGTTTGTTCATATCTTATGTTCTCCGCAATACCAACTCTCCCTCTTCAGTTTATCGTTGAGACATCAGTACTGAGGTTGGTACCAGGGACAGCTCCCGACTGACAACAATGTAGATCAATTCGGTCTCTCAGCTTTTCTGCTTCTCCTTTTAGATGTAATCTCCCATGCTCTCCATTCATTCTAAACTTGCAAGCATACATTCCTAAGTGTGTAAACTAAAGAACAGAAAACCTGGTACCCATTATTTGAAGAGAAAGAAAAAGTTGTAAGATAACATAGTGTTTTTCTGCAAGAGCCATTCAATAATATGTGTGCCATTCAATAGTATACGAATGCAAATAGTTTTGAGGTCAGTTGACACCTAGGTGACTGCAGTTTTTGTAGGATTATGCTTCCTTTTCAGTCTACTTGTACTAGTAAGGGTGTCACTTATGCCCTTGATGACAACAAGGAGAGTGATACAGAATGATAATAGAAAAGTTGTTGGCAGCTGAGGTTGGACTAGTGCCCCACATGATGACAGTGATAAAGTTCTGGCTGTCAGCAGGGTATCACCACCCCCCAGCAAGAGTATAGATAGAAACATCCGAGGCAGATGAATGAGGGAGCAGCTGAAAAGCATCTGAGAAAGATCAGAAAGATAAGTTCAGAAAATATAGCCTGAGTAATCTTTATGATTCTTTTATGTTAACAGAGTTTATTTATTTATTTGGTGTGATCTGAATGACCTTTAAAAGCTCTACAGTGTAGGTCAATTTTAAGTAACTTGAAAAATTAGAGATAAGTGGCTCTTGGGAGGAAAAAAGAGTCTAGCTGAGTTCTGATTGAAATAGGCAATGATATAATTGACGATTCAGTCACATCTTGCTAATAAGAAACAAATAGAGCTCCAACAGTTGAAATCTGCAGATATTTTATTTTAATGCATAAATAAATCCATTCTCTTATTATTTTTTCCAGCAAGAGTATAGATAAACTCCCTTGACCTTAAGAGGTAATATAGTGACAACTTTAAACATTGTGTAGTAGATTGTTTTAATGATAGTGGGCTAAACACATGCTTTTCTCTCTCCTCTTTCTAAAGTGCCCCTTATCATGATACTAAGGAATGTAAATGCTGTAAAATCTTACTAAAAAGGAACGAGGTATTTCACTAATTTCTGTAGAGTGGGAGCAAATAGAAAGCAGACAAGAGGAGCCTGTAGCCTAGAACATGCAGAAAGCCTGTAGAAAAATAAGCCTAACACAGCTCCAGAATTATTCCATCTCTGAGGGGGCATAGAGGACCAAATGAGCAAGAGAAGGTAACATGCAGCTGAAAGTAAGTGATTCATTGAAGTCTAGTTTGGTTTTTGCTCTTCATAGAAAGAAAATAATGCAATCAGCAAGCCCAGAGAAAATAAAATTGGTCCAAGAAACTGTGGTCATATATGAGGTACATCAAATTTGATATGATATAGAGAAATTGTTGGGAAGTGAGAAAGAATTGTAAACAGAGCTCTTTTCCATTCATAATAAAATGTCATAAAAATAAGAACTCCATGGAGACTAAAGAATTTAAAGAATTAAAACCATTTAAAGAATTAAAACCATTAAGAAGGCAATAGGAAAAATACATGAAAATGTGTTTAGCCCTTTGGGATTAAAAAAGCTATCCCTCAAATTATATGAAAAGCAAAAGCCAAGATGGATCAGTTAAACTTGATTTGAATTCAGATAACACTGTAAGGGGAGAAAGAACATGAAAAAGCTAGACAATAAATGGTAATTGAACATATTTACAGCGTTCATGAAGCAAAGGGTTAATATTCAAATTATTTCGGAGATAAAATAAGGGAAATAACAAGGTAAAATTAGAGCAAAGTATATAATAGGAAACTTCCAGAAGATGGATTTTGAAGTTGTTCACTTTTCCCTAATGCAAACAATGCTACAGTGAACACATGCTTATACACCTCTATGTTCAGATATACAAGTGCTTCTCTGTAAGATACAGTGCTAAATTAAATTATTATTATACAATACAGATTATTAAAGGAGACTGTGCACAAGTTTTATTTGTTTGATTTTTATTGTTATAGCATTTTAGGCAGTGCTACCAAATTCTCTTCCAAAATGGCTGTGTTAATTTACACTCTTTTCAACACTGTGTGGAAGTGTCCATTTCCTCCTATCCTTAACGGATTTGCCTCTTTTTAATATAATAGTTGAATATAGGATCTTGCTAAGAGATTTTGTTTTTCCTTGATTATCGGTTTCTGTGCTGGGTGGATGACTATTCCCTAGTCTAAGAAATATTTTTCCTCTTGGGGTATTTGCTACCTGGTTTTATCTTGTCCTTCTTTTACAGTATTCCATAATGTGTTTCTTTCATGCAGTGGAGAAGGAAATGGCAACCCACTCCAGTCTTCTTGCCTGGAGAATCCCAGGGACGGGGGAGCCTGGTGGGCTGCCGTCTATGGTATCGCACAGAGTCAGACACGACTGAGGTTACTTAGCAGCAGTAGAATGTGTTCTCTGCCTTTTAAACATCCTTTGCTTGAAGAATGGCTATCTATTGCTTATAATCCATCAAGAGAGATTGACATACGCATATTATCTAGAAAAGTGGAGCTAACTGCCAGAATAACTCTAAAATAAAATGTTTAGACTGCCTTGGAGAAGGCAATGGCACCCCACTCCAGCACTCTTGCCTGGAAAATCCCATGGACGGAGGAACCTGGTAGGCTGCAGTCCATGCGGTCGCTAAGAGTCGGACACGACTGAGCGACTTCCCTTTCACTTTTCACTTTCATGCACTGGAGAAGGAAATGGCAACCCACTCCAGTGTTTTTGCCTGGAGAATCCCAGGGATGGGGGAGCCTGGTGGGCTGCCATCTATGGGGTCGCACAGAGTCGGACACGACTGAAGTGACTTAGCAGCAGCCACCTTTAGAATAGTGAAACTTAAGACAGAAAACTGCTCATTTTTATGATAAAACCCATTGGGTCATTTGATTTTAAAAAAATATTCATACTTGCATTACTGTGGATTTATAAAATTGTTAAATTAGTAGAAAGAACAATCAGTATATGACAAATTCTGGATATATCTTATTTCCTGTAAGAAATTAACCCTATCTAGGCCTCAATTTCCTAATATGTTCAATAAGAATAATAATACCCACCTCATAGCTATGTTCTATAGTGAACTTTCTAAAAATGTCTAACCATTATTGGCCTACTTTCTCTTCCTACTCCTGTCAGTAACTTGATCCTTCTCTTTCAAATAATCTGTTAGATTGCCATTCAACTTTGCTAAATTGACATTGTATCAATACATTTATTCATTGCCTATAAGACAGTATTTTTATTTCTTTTTTCTTTTTTTTTAATTTTACTTTACAATACTGTATTGGTTTTGCTATATATCAACATGAATCTGCCACGGGTGTACACGTGTTCCCTATCCTGAACCCCTAAATGCTGGATGTAATTTCCCATCAAGGACACTTCAATGATGTTAGAGGTAAATGATATAATTGCTTTATAGATTCAGTCCAGCACTTTAAACAAACAGTAAGAAACATGAGAAAAGAAAAATAACTGTACTATATTTGTTAATCACTGTAACCTATAAATACTTGTACTCAACACTAGAGCAGATGCTCAGATTAATAAGACATGATACATGCCATCAAAGCACATGCATTTCAGTAAAGAAGATACAATTGTATTATTGTATTAGCTGGCTTGCTCAGTCATGTCCAATTCATTGTGACCCCATGGGCTGAAGCCTCCCAGGCTTATCTGTCCATGGAATTCTCCAGGCAAGAATACCGGAGTGGGTATACATTCCTTTCTCCAGGGGGACCCAGAGATTGAACCTAGGTAACCTATGTTGCAGGCAGATTCTTCATTGTCTGAGCCACTAGAGAAGTCAAAAGAAGATACAAGGCAGACATTAAAAAATGCTATTAAAAATAAGCAAAAGGAAATGCTATAGAAAAAATGAAAAAAGAGGGAAACTACTTGTCTGTAGAGATCTTGAAATGGTAATAGCCATTTGGGAGGGCTTATATGGATAGTAAGGCTTTTCCTAGACAGAGACACAAATACCCCAGAAAACAGTGGCCAGAAAGGCTTGTAGCACATATGGAGGATGGTGAGAATTCCTGGGTTGCCCAAGTAGGAAGAGGCAGTTGGTGATGATACTCAAAAAGACTGCAGCTGAACTGGAGTGCCTGCATGCTGTGCATGTCAACACCTGTCTTTTAGGCCTGTGAGTGTCCCTGCTCCTTTGTGTAGGTAACATCAGAGTGATTTTCTTCAGAGTGCTTCACTCCTTGTACCTTGTGATCCAGTTTAGATTATCAATGGTATTACCTTTTATCCTCCTTTCCACCCCTTACCAAGAGGTTGACATGTAATCTCACCTAGGCCAACTAATCTGTCACTTGGAAATCTGAGTTTTGATCAAGGAGGTATGTGGACTTTGCAAAGAACTACTGGAGCTAAATGAACTTCAGCACCTACATGCAAAGGTTTTGAATCCCACCCTCAGAATCTGCCCACTTTCTGGTCCTTTCAAAGGCCCCACTTTTCCTTTACTTTAGTAAGCCCCTTAGTATGCTTCCAATAAATTTTTTGTGTGTGGCGGGGGGCAGGGGGTAGGATAATAGAGTTTTTGTTTTTCCTTTTGTTTTGCATAACTTAATCAGAATCAGTTTCTATTGACAACAAGAAAAAGTTCCAGCTGATGAACATGTCTAATGGATCTGTACATAATCTGCAAATAATGAGGAGCAATTAAAATTTATTGAAGAGTAATATCATAAAGATGCAATTTAGGGAAAACTGAAATAGCAAGAAATTAGAGTCAGAGGCAAGAGGAAGTGTAGTGTTTTGTGGAATTAAGAGGATTAGGAAGGAGTAGAAGGCTATGAGACTTTATAGAAATAAAAGTGATAGTTTGGAGGAATGAACACTGAGGCTGAATTTGAATGCCAGTCCTGCCAAAATTCTGCTTGTTTAGGCAAGTTTTTTAAATACACTGAACTCTTATTTCCAAATTTTCATTATGTAGACAGTAATATCTCTTCATTTTCATGGTTTGAGGATTTAAATGATACACAAAGTGCTAAAAGCTATTGTATTGTCATACAATAGGTACCAAATTAATTTCTGCATCAGTTTATAAATTTAATAGGACCTAGAAAATGATTGTATCTGACATGCAAAGTAAGAGGCAAACTCTGACCTCAAGCTTTTGAATCTGAGAGATACAGTAGATGATGACAACATTTGGACAATAAAGAGAAGTTGGTTTGGAAGTGGATGAATAAGAAATATTGCTTAAAATAAAAAGCTTAATTTTTAGCATGCAGATTTTTGAGATAAGCAGGAAATAATTTTTTTTTTCTAGCCTGAAGAGAATGCTGAGGCTTAAAGAAAAGAATTTTAAAGATCCTTACACCTGGAAAATTGAAAGATATGGTAATCAGTGAGTGACTATGAAAAAAAAAAAAAGAAAGAAAAAATATTGATGGTGAATTCCAGAATGTGCTTATAAAAAAAGAGTGTGAAAAAGGAGTGTAAGTGAAGGAGACAGACAGGAATACAACATCACAACAGCACAGAAGCTGAAGATAAGACTTCTAGTCACAGGTTTTTCTTACTTCACTGCCTCAAACATCTCATATGCTGCAGAAAGGATAAGAAATATGGAGATTAAAAGAACTCCATTATATTGTCTCATTAGTGAGTCTTCTCAGAGGTTTGTTTCAGCCAAGTCATGAAAGTAGAACTAGATGTCAGGCACTATGGGAATAATGCCTCATTTATATTTTCGGACAGTTCTTATTTACACTTCATAAGTTGTTTTGGGAGTGGTATAGGGTATAGTAAAAAGGAAAAGCAAAGGCAAGCTGTCCACAAGTGAAATAATCAGTACAGGAATAATTAGGACTGATTTGGGAGTTATAACAGCAATTATAAGGTCTAAAGTAGTCAACCATATTAATGTGTGAACAATTCCTAACAAAAGAAAAGGCATTTAGAAGCCACATACTCCAAATGCCAACACAGTGATTCCATTACATCTCTGCCAGTGGTCTCAATATTACAAACGTACTTTTTATGATAATATTTTTAAAATATATATTTTTGCTTGCAATATATTTTGGCAGCTTTGGGATTTCAGTTCCCAACGAGGGATCGAACCCAGGTCATAGCAGTGACAGTACTGAATCCTAACCATTAGACCACTGGGAAACTTCTGATTTAAAAAAATATCTTGAACACGTGTATACCTGTGGTGGATTCATGTTGATGTATGGCAAAACCAATACAATATTGTAAAGTAATTAACCTCCAATTAAAATAAATAAATTTATAGTTTTTAAAAAATATCTTAATAAATTAAAAATAGACCACATAATCTTTAATATTGGAATTTTCTGATCTTGGTAAGCATTGAAATTAAAGACATGTTTTTACAGAATTTCCATGACAGTTAATTCCTTTATTATGTCAAGTTTCTCTAGAAATAAACTCCTTTCTCCTTCCAAAGACCCCATCAGGTTTCTTTTAATCATGATAGTGAGTTCTTTTTCCCATATATATATATTTAGCACTCTGCATGCAATCATTATATATTTAATAATGGGGTCATTTCCTAAAACTCATATTAAATAATGTACTTTACATTTGGTTCATTATAAACTCTCAAGAAGCTGAAGGGTAAAGAGGACATGCTAGCAGTCATCTATTTTGAACCCTGAGAAGTCAGTAACTGCATCACAGCTCTTGCACAGGACTTCTTGGTGTCCTTGCTGGGAGAGCATGACCAACTCTGACACTAGGAAAGAAGGTCCCAGGTTGTCCTCCGTGTCCTTCCCTGGATAACCATGGACTGAATCCACAATTTGCATTTTATTATCTGTATGCATCCATTATTTTCCCTGATAAATATTCAGAAAAGACAACTAGACCCCCCCAAAAAAGTAATAACAACACATAGAAAACTCTCAATCCCTACTTAGAAACTCAGTTACATTCAGTTACCTTTGCATACGTGTCATGCTCAGTCATGCCCCAGTCTTTGTGACCCCAAGGACTATAACCCACCAGGCTCCTTTGCCCATGGAAATTTCCAGGTAAGAATACTGGGGTAGGCTGCTACTCCAGGGGATCTTCCCAACCCAAGGGGATCCTACTCCAGGGAATCTTCCCAGCTCAAGAGTGGAGCCCATGTCTCTTGAGTCTCCTGCACTTACAGGAAGATTCTTTACCAATTGTGCCACCTGGGAAGCAGTTACTAACCTTTTCTGAGAGAAAACAACAACAACAAAGTGAGTGCTAGATTTTTTGATACATTGTTATGAAATTTCCTGGAGAAGATGATTAATTATTTCAAATAAGACTCTGACTTAAGTCCTTTCTACTTTCTCATAGCTAAGTCTCACTAACCTTTCAAATCTAAGGCATATTTGTCAGGCATATTTATTTACCAGGAATTTGGCGGTAGTCTAGCACTGCACTTGTGTGCATGCTCAGTCGTGTCTGACTCTTTGTTACCCCATGGATTATAGCCCACCAGGCTCCTCTGTCCTTGGAATTCTCCAAGCAAGAATACTGGAGTGGGTTGCCATTTCCTTCTCCAAAGTCAAGCACTAAGTTCAAGTTTATACTAACAAAACAAGAGGTGTCATGCTTAGCTGATTCAAAATTAAATACAAGCTTTTCATTTGATCATTGGGTATTTAGGGCCAAAACAAAATATTTGTATTGGCAATATTAAAAAAAAAAAAAAAAGTCGTTTACAGGAATACCTGATCTTATTAACTTTATTTTCTTGTTAACTTTTTTCATTCACTTGCCCATTCATTGATTTAGCTAACATTTATTTTGCACTTAATATATTCTAGATAACTGGTAAAATATAAAGAAGGGAAATATGCTTCCCAAAGGACTTTATTAGGAAAAATTTCACCAAGAGGATCCTAATGAAACTGAGCCTGGAAGAAAAAGAAATTTACATTTCCTTCCACAAAGACAGGAATGAAATTTTCTTTTTTGTCATTGCCTTTGTCTCCTAAATTCTGCTGAAAAAAAAAATAAAAAACAGTAACAAAAATAATAATAATTAAATCTTTGTGAATCCTTATTAAATGCCAGTATAAGATTTGGTCACTGTGGTCTAATGAATTAGTTTTGCATAGCATAATTTTATTTATACAAAATATTTTATACAGAAAACTTTAGCAGAGAGCCTCTACTGTGATGTCTACCAGTTTGGGATGATACCGGGCTGTTTGATGCATCAGGCATTTTGATTTCACAAAGAAATCATAATTACATGTGTGTTTAACCTAAAGGCCCAGACAATTATCTTTTAACTGAAAAGCTTTTAAAACACAAAAATATGAAATTAAAAGCTTCTTAAATTTTCCATGCCCTCCCCCATCGCTGCTTACCTATCTCTCCATTTTTGTGTTGGTGTTTTCTTTAGGATAATAAAAACAAAGAATTTAAACTGTACATGTAATAAAAAGACATAAAAAGGAAGGAGAAACAGGGTATAGGATGGAGATGTCTAAGATAGGTGCTGGCATTCTGCAAACAAAGAAATGATTTTCTGGGAGAAATAGCTCTGTCAGTTTCCTTCCTTATGGCAGCATTTCTAAAAGCGATATGCACATCTCACTGGACAGCTTCCATGGTCTGTGAGTGGGCCCTTCTCACCACTTCCTATTTTCTATGCAGTCTGATGATGTCAGGTTTAGATTTTCAAAATCTAAGCTCCGGGCTCATGTCAGCTCATGAGTGAGTTCCTTTCGTTTCAACATTTACAAACATACCTATACTCAGTTCTCATCCAGGGCGAACAAAAGCTGTGCTGGTGGAGAGACACATTTCAACCAGATGCAGCTAGACCTTAGTCTTCCATCCTTCTGACACATGCATGGGAATTCACACTATGGATTTTAACATTTCCTTTTGTTCTAAGCAACAGGGAATGGACATACTTTTCTTTGAATTGTCTAGTTTGTGTAAATCTTCTGTGGCTTTAGATTTGTTTCCTTTAATACAAGTATATATAAACATGTATGGTCTTTAAAAACAAATTAAGAAGCAACCATTACTGATTCAAATGTTTTCAATTTAGCAGGTTCCAGATCAGAAACATCTCCTTAGCTTGATGACTAGTGAGCTGCAGTCCAGATATTGAAGGAATACATGAGTGGGTAGTAGGTGTGAGCCTCTCCCTTCCTATCATTTTTCCCACTGTGCATGTGTGTTTCAGGAGTCTTACCTGACATGGAAGTAAATCTGAAAGTAGAAAGACATTAAAAGCATATAACTCCATGAAATGGAACTATTTATTTCAAGCATATGAAGTACTTTTGGAAAGCAAACCTTATTTCATCTCCAGGTGCATGGGAAGGACAAAGGAAAAGATTTATTTTATATAGGATATTGGAGAAATAAAATAACTTGTAATATCACAGAATAATGCACAGTATGTTTAGATAGCTAACAATAACTCAAAGGGTATACTTTCATAAACTATAGAATAATGCTCATATTACTTATTTTTAAACCAATAATAATTATAATTCCTAATAATCTGTTAAATATTCCAGGAAAGCAGAGATGGTGGCGTGCTAACAGTCATCACAGTTACCATTAAGAGCAAAGCAAGATGCTAATATTTATAATTTTTTCTCTCCAATTTTATCTGATGCACTGAACACTTTAATGAACCCAAGAAAGCATATGTTCAATGATTGAACATGTTGATTTAGATGAAAGTGTAGGAGTGTTCTCAGGCACAAACATCTTAAGTCACAGGATCTTGTCTTCCTAACTCCTTACTTTAATGTTTTTTAAACTATAGTTTAAAAACCACTATTAGCTCCAGAAATAAACTTAGCGGGATAGAACAATTTTTTCCCTTTCATGAAATAAACAAAGTAGGATAGAAATTAGTAAAGTGAATCTCATATATAATAAAAAGTTAAATATAGTTTTCAAAATCTTCTGTTTCAGAAATGTGTGTCTGTGTGTGTGTGTGTACGGAATCTCAGGGTCAAATATATATCTCACTGAGAATCATCTCAAAAAGGATTGAAAGCTACTGCATTATACATACTAGCCCTTCAGACAAGAGCAAACTGTAACTTCTGTTTCCTTTTATGAGGAAACTGAAGCTAAGAAAGGAGAGGTGAATTGTTTATGATCTCTTAGGTATCACATGTAAGAACTGAGATCCTACTTGTGTTGTTAAATGATAATTGCTATGTTTTCTTATCAGGCATATAAATCTATCTATCTTATCAGGTATGTCTTGGCCACGTGTTGATATGTGTGTATATGTGTATATCCCTAATTATAAGGAAAACAAGAATAAATCATATCCATTCCTACTGTAATTAGTTTCTAAGTAATATTATCTTATTCTTCATATTCATGCAAAATCTTTTGTCCACAGTTTGTCATAGGTTTTTTTTTTTTTTGTATGTTGTTGCCAGTCTGAGGAATCCATAGAAAATCTCATCTATTGATATTACACTGATGATAGATAGTCTCAGTATCAGTCGTTTTAAAAGTAATAGGGCCTGTCTGTGAAGATCATCAAGTCTGTCTTTTCACATTTTAGCTTTGGGCCTTCTAGAATCTTGGCAAATCTCCATGATACGTATAGGCATAGTTTAGGGTTATTCATATAAAATTAATGAAGTTTATAAAATTTCTCGTTTAATTCTCGTTAAACAATCTTAAATGCTTTGGTATTACCGTCTCTGCAGCCTTTCATTCATTCACTTAAGTTTCCAGGAACTTCTATTAAGCATTTCTCCCCGAAAGATATTTTGCTAATCACTGGATTGATACAAATAACAAAAAAACCCTTTTTGTAGAACTTTTTTCTTTCTTTTTAGTGGCAAAAATATTTAGAGTTTTTGATGATGGGGAAAAAAAGCAAACAAAGATCTGAAAGCAACATTTCTGTTAAAATTGTCTTTTCTATTTCAGACATAGTTTTATTTTTTTTAATTTTTATTTTTACTTTATTTTACTTTACAATACTGTATTGGTTTTGCCATACATTGACATGAATCCACCACGGGTGTATAATTCTCTTTTCTATTTCTATTTATGCCTTCCTAGGATTCTAGGAGGGTCAGTTTGTGCCCTTCCTCATTGACTCCTTTCTTTGGATGGTAGAACAACCTCCAAAAAATGGTCTCTTAATTAAAATTGGTGAATATTTATTGGTAATTTGCTAAGCAAAATGGAAAATATATTAAAAGAAGGAAAGAGAACAGAACAGAATAAATCACATAGCTATAATAAAATCAAGGACATTCTTCTAGGAATCATTTAAATCATTATTAATTTGTAATTCTAATATGCCTCCATGACAGATCCATAGTGGACTAGGGGCTCAAGACTCCTTCTCTTATTATCAACTAATATTTAGAAAACTTAAAGCTATTTATATAGAAACATTTCATGGATTCATTCTTTTCTTTCACATGTGTAGTTTCCTAAAACCAAAAAAGGACTGACTTAGTTGCTAAGCAACAACTAAAGTATTAGCAGTGGATCCAGAGACACAGCTCTTGAATCAAATAATCAAAGGTTTTAAAACAAAGAAGTGCAAGAGTGAAAGTACTCATTAAGTTATATGTTTTAGGGAAAAGGTGGAAATGTCAAATCTAGCTTAGCTGTTGGATGATTTTTGTGCGCAGAGTTCGTTTTTAAAAATATTATTAGATTTTTAAAAATCAAATAAACTTAATGAGTCTTTTTCTTACAAACATTGATGCTTTGTAAACTACTTGACTTGAACACAGAAAGTTTTATTTGAAGTGAATTTTTAATCCAGTCAAAGAGAAAGAGTGAAGAAAAGTGAAAAAAATCCAGTGAAGAATGTATTTTTAAAAATTGTATATAGAAGTTATAAAGAAATTGCAAGTTAATATCACACATGTCAGCATCTCGGAGAAAGCACATTCTTGGATTTATGTAACTGATAAAAGAAGATACCAGATTGCATACCTGAATAAACTCTAATCTTACTCATCAAGTACATGTTCAAAATTGTAGGCAAAATGGACATACTTTATTTTTGTCTTAAGCCTCATACATTGTAGGTTTATAGGATTAAATAGTCCAAATGGAAACTCAGATAATTTTGTTGCTATAAGATATCAGTGATAACAGGATAAAGCAGAGGGGGACTGAGAGAGACTGATTGGAGCCTTCAGTCCAGGGCATCCATGCTACTCCAGAAGGTGAGAAATTGCTATGATGATAAAAGAAGGAGAGATCAGAAATTAATGAGATTATGAAGGGGTGTTTGACACATTTCTACGTAAGGGTGCAAGTTCATCAAGGGAAATAGCACAGTGGTTAAGGGGATCAATGTGTTTAGGGATCAAAAGACCTGGATTCAAACCTTGGCTCTTGCAGTTTCTAGTTTTATGTATTTGAATAAATTACTTCAGTACTCCTTAAATTTACAGCTATCTTTGTTGTGGCTATTTTGTTATCATGTTGCTATTTTTTTTTTAATTAATATTGTATATCACCAAAGAGAAAGAGGGGGAAAAAATGAATCAAGAAACTTAGTGCTAGTGACACAAAACAGAGGGCTTTAACTAGTGTAAATAGTCCCCAGGATGTAGGTTAATAGTAATTTATTTCTGTGTGTGTTGATGCCAGAAAAAGGCAAAGAGAATGCAGATATTTATAGAGATAATTAAATAAGCAAGTTCATGTAATAAGCAAGTTCTGACAATTGTAATAAAATGCATCAAAAGACTTGTCTCTATTTATTTCACCAGTGAGGGATATTAAAAATCTGATCATACACTGCCTTAGGATTTACCAAATACTGTTTAAATAGCAACAACAAAAACATGGCTCCAGATGGGACTGCAAATATTTTGATAATGCTTTGACTCCAAATTAAAGAGGAATCAGTCAGAATTCTCAGGACCTGAATCTAAATACCATTACAAATATTTATATTTCCCCCCCTTCATCCACAATGCAACTATATATTAAGGCAGGCTTATGCCATTTATTATTAGAATTCTTTAAATTGTTTAAAATTTATATTTAATTATAGAAAGCAACACATCAATTCATTGGGCTATAAAGTTTTAATAGTCAGATTTTAAAAATGTTTTCCATGATATGTCCCCCACTGCTTTCTATCTGTAGACATATAAACACACTTAGAAATCTCTCCAGGTACACACGTGTGTGCTAAGTCACTTCAATCATGTTTCACTCTTTGCTACCCTATGGACTGTAGCCCACCAGGCTTCTCTGCCCATGGGATTCTCCAGGCAAGAATGCTGGAGAGGATTGCTCCAGGGGATCTTCCTGACCAAGGAAAAACCTTTCTCTCTTATGTCACCTGCATTGGCAGGCGAGTTCTTTACCACCAGCGTTACCTGGGAAATCCAATGTACACACACACACACACACACACACACACACCCCCTAATTATTTTAAGAAGTTAAATAGTACATGCTATAATATAATCATTTTCCATTTAACAAACCCTTACATTATATTCTTGCTGTCTGTTATTAGTAACAAACTACCCTGAACCTAAGTGGCTCAACACAATAACAGTCATTCTGTTTGCTCATAAATCTGTAATTGGGAAAGGGCTTGGAGAGAAGGGTCCTGTATACACCATGTGGCTTCATCTGGGGTGGTTTCACTAACGGCTGCTTAATCTGCTTCCAAGATGGCTAATCCACATGGCTGGCAAATTGATAATGACTGTTGTCTGAGATCTCAGAAGGCCAACCAGAAATTGTCACTCAACCCGGGAAGTCAAACAGCCTCCTATACACAGGACTCTGTCAGTCAGCAAAGGCACAAATCCAGCTCGGGTTTATTAAGTTGGAAGACAGACTTTCTCTAGACATGACAGAGTAATATTTTTCTGAAACTTTGTGTGCAATGATATTTTTACAGTCATCTTGAAAAAATGCAATGTTTCACAGCTTATTTCCAAATCTTTCAGTGTATACTATTGCATACCTCTTGGTGGAGGTGATAAATATTTCTCTATTAATTGAAGTGGCTATACATCCCAGTATTTTTACTCTGTCAGTCACCTATCAATCTTCCAATCGATTTTCTATCAAGTCATTCTAATATTCTATCAAAAAGCAATACATAATTACAGTATATTAGAGGTTCAATTTTCAAACAAATAATTCACACTGGATTTTCTTTTCTTTTTTTCTGGGCACTCCTTTGGGAGAAAATGATATCTCATTGGCTCAGTTTACATTTCCTTAATTATTATTTGGGTTAAGCAATTTTCATAGCTATTACTAACTTTAATTTTCTTTTCTGTGCCTTATTTAGTATTTTCCACATCTCACTAGGATTTTTAATAAATATGCAAGACTATTTTATGATCTCTTTTTTTACTACTATATAATTTATTTTATGAATTACAAATAATTATCTAGTGTTTTATTTTACACTTTTGTTTTCTACAATTTTAAAGAGTTCTATGATATGTAAATAAGTTTACAGTCTCTAAATTTATTTTCTATTATGCATTTGATTTTATGGTTTACATGAGAAAGCCTTACATAACACACACCATTACTCTAAAACCATGTTTACCTTTACCTTCTTCTAATGAGTGAAAAGTTGTTTTTAAATGTTCATCTTTTAGTCTGAGTTTTACTAGTGAATGATGAAAGGTAGGTGAACACGTTTTTTCCTGAGAGGCAGTTAATTATTACATATCTATAGCATAATTTATTGATAGATCACATTTGCTTCCATGTGCTGAAAATATCATTATTATTCATACTTCTTTTCATATATAATAATTCTATAAGGTCCCATCACTTCATGGGAAATAGATGGGGAAACAGTGGAAACAGTATCAGACTTAATTTTTCTGGGCTCCAAAATCACTGCAGATGGTGATTGCAGCCATGAAATTAAAAGACACCTACTCCTTAGAAGGAAAGTTATGATCAACCTAGATAGCATATTCAAAAGCAGAGACATTACTTTGCCAACAAAGGTCCGTCTAGTCAAGGCTATGGTTTTTCCTGTGGTCATGTATGGATGTGAGAATTGGACTGTGAAGAAAGCTGAGCGCCAAAGAACTGATGCTTTTGAACTGCGGTGTTGGAGAAGACTCTTGAGAGTCCCTTGGACTACAAGGAGATCCAACCAGTCCATTCTAAAGGAGATCAGTGCTGGGTGTTCTTTGTAAGGAATGATGCTAAAGCTGAAACTCCAGTACTTTGGCCACCTTATGCAAAGAGTTTACTCATTGGAAAAGACTCATGCTGGGAGAGAGTGGGGGCAGGAGGAGAAGGGGATGACAGAGGATGAGATGGCTGGATAGCATCACCGACTCGATGGTCGTAAGTTTGAGTGAACTCCGGGTGTTGGTGATGGACAGGGAGACCTGGCGTGCTGCAGTTTTTGGGGTTGCAAAGAGTCGGACACGACTGAGTGACTGAACTGAACTGAACTGAATATATAATATATGTAATGACCATAATAGGACTTCCCTGGTGGCTCAGACGGTAAAGCGTCTGTCTACAAGCAGGAGACCCAGGTTCGAGCCCTGGGTTGGGAAGATCCCTTGGAGAAGGAAATGGCAACCCACTCCAGTACTATTGCCTGGAAAATCCCATGGACAGAGGAGCCTGGTAGGCTACAGTCTATGGGGTCGCAAAGAGTTGGACACGACTGAGCGACTTCACTATTCACTAATGATAATAATATATAGATTATACATGGTATATATATATATATATACACACACATATACTATAACATTTATATATTATTGAACACATCAAATTATCCATTTGTACATTTCTGGGTCAATTTCATTTTTTCTTTAAATAACAGCTTCGTTGTTATATAATATGCTGCTGCTGCTGCTCCTGCTGCTAAGTCGCTTCAGTCATGTCTGACTCTGTGTGACCCCATAGACGGTAGGCCACCAGGTTCCTCCATCCCTGGGATTTTCCAGGCAAGGACACTGGAATGGGTTGCCATTTCCTTCTCCATTATATAATATAGATACCATAAAATTCACCCTTTAAAGTGTACAAATTTATTGCATGTAGTGCATTCAGAGTTATACAACTATTATCAGTGTCTAACTCTAGAACACTTCATCACCCCCCAAAAGAAACTTCAAGCCCATTAGCAGTCAGACCCAATTCTCCCCTACTCCTGGGCCCGGGAAACCACTAATCTATTTTCCATTTCTATCAATTCACCTACTCTGAATATTTCAAATAAATGAAATTAAATAAAATGCAGCTTTTTGTGTGTCGCCTCTTCACTTAACATAGTTTCAGGACTGATCCATATCACTGCATGTGTCAAGGACAATTCCATGTTGATGTATTTTTTTCATGTTGATGTACTTATTATACTTTTATAGAATATTTTGACATCTAGCAGGATAAATCATTAATCATTGTTCTTGCTTAAAATGTTCTTAGCAGTAACCAAACATTTCTTTTTCCAGTGTAAATTGTATATGTGTGTAGCAGTAAATTTATTGGGCTTGATTTGAGTTTATATATTAACTTGAGTAAAATGGTTAACTTTTCAGTATCAACTCTTCTTATATGTGTACATGAAATAGTCCTCTATTCAGGTCAAGATTTCTTTTATGCCAAAGACTCATAAGTTTCTCCACTGTGAAAATTTCTTCTAAAGTAAATTACAAAGCATTATTTATTTTTAGTTACTATTGGAGTCGTGATCTTTTTTCCTGTAATATAATTGATTATAACAATTATATTATTTAAAAGTAGTTTTCATTCCTTTCCAATATTTATAAATTGTATTTTTGAAGTATTGACTTTTTTCCCACAGGTAAAGCAGTAATTATAAACTAGATTCTGGTTTGTTTCCCTAAGGAGACATTTGTCAATGTCGAGACATTTTGATTGTCATGACTGGGAGATGTAATTCACATCCAGTCATTAGAACTCACATAAATCATATAGAACAGTCTCCCAAACAAAGAATTATCTAGTCTATAATAGATTGCCAAAGTTACAAACCCTGAGTTAAAACATTCAGTGCAAGTCAAATAGCAGCAATGATAGAAAGTGAAAGTGAAGTCGCTCAGTCGTGTCAGACTCTTTGTGACCCCATGGACTGTAGTCCACCAGTCTTCTGTGTCCATGGGATTTTCCAAGAGTACCAGAGTGGGTTGTCTTTACCTTCTCCACGGGATCTTCCTGACCCAGGGATCAAACCCAGGTTTCCTGCATTGCAGGGAGGTGCTTTCCCCTCTGAGCCACCAGGGAAGCAGTAATGATAGCAGTTACCTTATATTGCTCCTGGATTTACTTATTGTATCAGTAATGTTTGTTTTTGGTTTCTAATAGGTGAGCTTTATGAAATTTTAAATGTTTCTTTCTATTCTTAATTTGCTAATATAAGATTACATTTTTGTGCTTTAATCAAGAGTTGATGTTAAATTTATTATTATTCCTGAAGCTGATGAGATGGTCATGTGATTTTTAAGAAAACTATTAATTTATTTTAAAAGGCATTTATTGATTTCTTTTTTTTTTTTCTCTCGTGGCTGTACTGTGCAGCCTACATGATCTTAGTTCCCCAGCCAGGGATCAAAACCCATGACCACTGCAGTGGAACCTCTGAATCCCAAAAACTGGATAGCCAGAGAAGTTGCCTACCTTAATGTATTAACATAGTATAACAAATAAGTGGATTTTCTAACTCATAAGTAGATTGTCTAAACTCATATCCCTAGAATAAATCCTATTCATTTTTCTAACTATATTTCTGAATTCTATTTGCTTTTTTTTTTGCAGTCCAGGTTTATTAGCAAAAATGACCTATAGTGTTTGTATGTGTGTTCGTGTGTATGTAGCCTCCTTGGTGGTTCAGTGGCAGAAGAATCCCTCTGCTAACGTAGGAGACTCTGCTTTAATCCCTGGCTGGGGAAGATCCCCTGGAGACAAAAATGGCAACCCACTCAAGTATTCTTGCCTGGAAAATTCCACAGACAGAGGGTCCTGGAGGGCTTCAGTCCATGGGATCACACAATAATTGGACATGATTTAGCAACTAAAACAATGTGGTGCAGTGGTAAAGAATCCACCTGCCAGTGCAGGAGATGCAAGAGATGTGGGTTCGATCCCTAGGTTGGGAAAATCCTCTGGAGAAGGAAATGGCACCCCACTCCAAGATTCTTGCCTGGAATATCCCATGAACCAGAGGAGCTTGGCAGGCTACAATCACAAAGACTTCAGACACTACTGAGCAACTGAGCACACAAGCATAATATAGTCTCGTACAGCTGTATATTCACATTCTTTCAGAATGAGACTTGGAAGTTACTTGAACTTTTTTAAAATGAGTTTTTCAACTAATTTTTATGCTATAATATTATAATATATGCTATAATTGTCTATGAATTGAAAGATTGCTATAACGTGAATGACAAGGATTCCCTGAGGATTTTTGCAATTTATTCCTAAAACTATTTGATAATGGTGACATTTTTAAAGATAGAATTTTAAATAAAATAATATACTAGAAAATACATTATAAAATATTGCTTCTGATGTTTCAATTAGATGCTTTAAATATATTAAGGCATTTAATCTCCTTAACAATACTGTGAGATACTTGCATTAATACCATTATACAGATGAAATACTATTGCAACTTAAATTTAAGTAACTGTTTTTAGGAATCTTTGTTCATTCTATTAACAAGCCCAAGAATTCAAATTAGTTTCATTGAATCCCAATGACAAACAACTGTTGGGATTTTCTGTCTAAAGACATCTCTTGACCAAGTTAAGTTACAAAAATGTGACTTAAGTCAGATTTTAGTTGAGTCTTCTAAAGTCCTAGGTTCCAGATTCGGCTATGTAACATCCTAGTTATACAGTTTTGATCAGAGTATTTTCCCTATATGATCTCAACTCTCTCATGTAATCTGAAGCAGCATAAATAGATGATGTCCTGGGGGCCCTTTAGATGTATAAAACTTAGTAGATTTTCAACCAGTGTTGGGCTACAGTAGCTGTGCAGCAACAAATATTTGACAAATGGACAAACATATGAGCCAGGCATGCAATGGATTCAATTAAAGAAGGCCTATGTATTGCTTGGCTAAGAATTTTACACTTTGCCAGAATTCCAATGTGGTTTAGAAGTCAGATGTATTAAATTATTAGAGCAAGAATGTGCTTCTAATATGCGAACTTTCATTCTCTGCTAGTGTTTGGCCAGAGAACTGTTTTGTGAAGAAATCTGCGGTTACTTCTGGAATTGGTAGGAAATAGCATCTGTCACGGACACGGAATGTGAGAGTGGTGGCACACTGTCACTCATTTATCTCTACTCCAGATTTACATATCAATCTGTGCATCTACCTAAATACATATGTACAGCTTTTGTGACGTAAAGCAAGTCATACGTTGTGAGCAAAAAGCAAAGAATCTTCCCTGAATCACCTCTGAAAAAATAAATAATGTGCCAGTCATAGAGAGAGATTAGCCTTAATGTTTATTTGTTAATAAGAGTCAGGATAACTTACAACATGTTTACTTTTGAACAGAAACAACATTCTCTTTTAAGAGGTTGCTACAAAGTGCCTTATTCTGTGACAGAGTCAAAAAGTAATTCCTTTTTTCTAGCTTCTCAGCTGAACATAAATATCATGCTTTAAAATATCATTTGATTTTTGAACAGAGAAATATTCAAAGAGTTTTCTAGAGTCCAATTCCTTAATCAAATGCTTGATGAGGAGAATTTTTTTTTCTTTTAGATTATGCTTCTCACTAGAGTAGAAGTATTTTCACAGCTTAAAATGATAAGTAGTAGCCCTGTAGTAAGAACATATTGATTGCTAGAGTTTGAATAAGGATTATATCTTTTTTCAATATCTGTAGCTAACTAACCTATAAATAAAATACTAAAAAATATGAAATGTTTTTCACATTTCATTGGAGCAAATTTCTTTCCTTTCCTTTTTATTCTACAGTGAATAGATAAATCTAGTTAACTATAGCTTATAAGTACCATTTTGAAATGTACAACTTTTCAAAAGATAATTTATGTGAGCCACCATAGCCAGAAATAATAAATACATACATGTATATCTCAGTGTTGGACTTCATTGTTATACCTAAATCCAAGGGTTTATATTCAACTATTTGAGGAAAGCAGAACAGAAACAAATGAACACAGTTGCAACTCATCATATAAATATGTACCAATCATTTAGTTCCTTTGTAAAACAAAGTTAATAACAACAGCATTTCATCACAGATGAAATTAATATAGACATCTCTGTTGTAATCATATTCAAATCTAGATCTGAAAGATAGAGTGCCTGATGAACTATGCAATGAGGTTCATGACATTGTACAGGAGACAGGGATCAAGACCATCCCTGTGGAAAAAGAAATGCAAAAGGCAAAATGGCTGTCTGGGGAGGCCTTACAAATAGCTGTGAAAAGAAGAGAAGCAAAAAGCAAAGGAGAAAAGGAAAGATAGAAGCATCTGAATGCAGAGTTCCAAAGAATAGCAAGGAGAGATAAGAAAGCCTTCCTCAGCAATTGATGCAAAGAAATAGAGGAAAAGAACAGAATGGGAAAGACTAGAGATCTCTTCAAGAAAATTAGAGATACCAAGGGTATATTTCATGCAAAGATGGACTTGATGGTCTGGACCTAACAGAAGCAGAAGATATTAAGAAGAGGTGGCAAGAATACACAGAAGAACTGTACAGAAAAGATCTTCATGACTCGGATAATCACGATGGTGTGATCACTCATGTAGAGCCAGACATCCTGGAATGTGAAGTCAAGTGGGCCTTAGAAGGCATCACTACGAACAAAGCTAGTGGAGGTGATGGAATTCCAGTTGAGCTGTTTCAAATCCTGAAAGATGATGCTGTGAAACTGCTGCACTCAATATACCAGCAAATTTGGAAAACTCAGCAGTGGCCACAGGACTGGAAAAGGTCAGTTTTCATTCCAATCTCAAAGAAAGGCACTGCCAAAGAATGTTCAAACTACCACACAATTGCACTCATCTCACATGCTAGTAAAGTAATGCTCAAAATTCTCCAAGCCAAGCTTCAGCAGTACGTGAACTGTGAACTTCCAGAGGTTCAAGCTGGTTTTAGAAGAGGCAGAGGAACCAGAGATCAAATTGTTAACATCTTCTGGATCATGGAAAAAGCAAAAGAGTTCCAAAAAAAATATCTATTTCTGCTTTCTTGACTATGCCAAAGCCTTTGACTGTGTGGATCACAATCAACTGTGGAAAATTCTGAAATAGATGGGAATACCAGACCACCTGACCTGCCTCTTGAGAAACCTATATGCAGGTCATGAACCAACAGTTAGAACTGGACATAGAACAACAGACTGGTTCCAAAAAGGAAAAGGAGTACATCAAGGCTGTATATTGTCACCCTGCTTATTTAACTTATATGCAGAGTACATCAGGGGAAACTCTGGGCTGGAAGAAGGACAAGCTGGAATCAAGATTTCTGAGAGAAATATCAATAACCTCAGATATGCAGATGACACCACCCTTATGGCAGAAAGTGAAGAGGAGCTAAAAAGCCTCTTGATGAAAGTGAAAGAGGACAGTGAAAAAGTTGGCTTAAAGCTCAACATTCCAAAAACTAAGATCATGACATCTGGTCCCATCACTTCATGGGAAATAGATTGGGAAAGAGTGGAAACAGTGTCAGACTTTTTTTTTTGGTGGTGGTTGTGGGGGGCTCCAAAATCACTGCAGATGGTGATTGCAGCCATGAAATTAAAAGATGCTTACTCCTTGGAAGGAAAGTTGTGACCAACCTAGATAGCATATTAAAAAGCAGAGATATTACTTTGCCAACAAAGGTCTCTCTAGTCAAGGCTATGGTTTTTCCAGTGGTCATGTATGGATGCAAGAGTTGGACTGTGAAGAAGACTGAGCACCAAAGAATTGATGCTTTTGAACTGTGGTGTTGGAGAAGACTCTTGAGAGTCCATTGGACTGCAAGGAGATCCAACCAGTCCATTCTAAAGGAGATAAGTCCTGGGTGTTCTTTGGAAGGAATGATGCTATAGCTGAAACTCCATTTCCTTGGCCACATCATTTGAAATGTTGACTCATTGGGAAAGACTCTGATGCTGGGAGGGATTTGGATCAGGAGAAGAAGGGAACGACAGAAGATGAGATGGCTGGATGGCCTCACTGACTCGGTGGACATGAGTTTGAGTGAACTCTAGTAGTTGCTAATGGACAGAGGCCCGGCGTGTTGCAATTCATGGAGTTGCAAAGAGTCAGACACGACTGATTGACTGAACTGAACTGAAATGAAATGAAATATACAGAAGAATTGTCCATATTATGAAGACGATATGCCTACACCTGAAATTGGTAAAATCAAGGCACCGGGTAGGTTCTTTTAATAGAGTATAGACATAGAAGGGGCTTCCCAGATAGCTCAGTTGGTAAAGAATCCTCCTGCAATTCAGGACACCCGGTTCGATTCCTGGGTCAGGAAGATCCACTGGAGAAGGGATAGGCTCCCCACTCCAGTATTCTTTGGCTTTCCTTGTGGTTCAGCTGGTAAAGAATCCTCCTGCAATGTGGGAGACCTGGGTTCGATCCCTGAGTTGGGAAGATCCCCTGGAGAAGGGAAAGGCTACCCACTCCTGTATTCTGGCCTGGAGAATTCCATGGACTGTATAGTCCATGGGATCACAAAAAGTCAGACACGACTGAGTGACTTGCACTGCATATAGACATAGAAAATGAGAGAATACCTTTGATTCAAAACATCTTGAGGATCTTTGAATTTCCTGGATTTAGTTCCAAACTATTTACTGCTCAAAGTTCTATAAAATCTTACCTAACCCCAGTTTACCTATTTATCATTAGTTTACATTAATTCCCTATTCATTTTTTTTTTTTTTTATTTTTATTTTTTTTTAATTTTAAAATCTTTAATTCTTACATGTGTTCCCAAACATGAACCCCCCTCCCACCTCCCTCCCCATAACATCTCTGTGGGTCATCCCCATGCACCAGCCCCAAGCATGCTGTATCCTGCATCAGACATAGACTAGCGATTCAATTCTTACATGATAGTATACATGATAGAATGCCACTCTCCCATATCATCCCACCCTCTCCCTCTCCCTCTGAGTCCAAAAGTCCGTTATAGACAGCTGCGTCTTTTTCCTGTCTTGCATACAGGGTCGTCATTGCCATCTTTCTAAATTCCGTATATATGTGTTAGTATGCTGTATTGGTGTTTTTCTTTCTGGCTTACTTCACTCTGTATAATCGGCTCCAGTTTCGTCCATCTCATCAGAACTGATTCAAATGAATTCTTTTTAACGGCTGAGTAATACTCCATTGTGTATATGTACCACAGCTTTCTTATCCATTCATCTGCTGATGGACATCTAGGTTGTTTCCATGTCCTGGCTATTATAAACAGTGCTGCGATGAACATTGGGGTACATGTGTCTCTTTCAATTCTGGTTTCCTCGGTGTGTATGCCCAGCAGTGGGATTGCTGGGTCATAAGGGAGTTCTATTTGCAATTTTTTAAGGAATCTCCACACTGTTCTCCATAGTGGCTGTACTAGTTTGCATTCCCACCAACAGTGTAGGAGGGTTCCCTTTTCTCCACACCCTCTCCAGCATTTATTGCTTGCAGATTTTTGGATCGCAGCCATTCTGACTGGTGTGAAGTGGTACCTCATTGTGGTTTTGATTTGCATTTCTCTGATAATGAGTGATGTTGAGCATCTTTTCATGTGTTTGTTAGCCATCCGTATGTCTTCTTTGGAGATGTGTCTATTTAGTTCTTTGGCCCATTTTTTGATTGGGTCATTTATTTTTCTGGAATTGAGCTGCATAAGTTGCTTGTATATTTTTGAGATTAGTTGTTTGTCAGTTGCTTCATTTGCTATTATTTTCTCCCATTCAGAAGGCTGTCTTTTCACCTTGCTGATATTTTCCTTTGTTGTGCAGAAGCTTTTAATTTTAATTAGATCCCATTTGTTTATTTTTGCTTTTATTTCCAGAATTCTGGGGGGTGGATCATAGAGGATCCTGCTGTGATTTATGTCTGAGAGTGTTTTGCCTATGTTCTCCTCTAGGAGTTTTATAGTTTCTGGTCTTACATTTAGATCTTTAATCCATTTTGAGTTTATTTTTGTGTGTGGTGTTAGAAAGTGATCTAGTTTCATTCTTTTACAAGTGGTTGACCAGTTTTCCCAGCACCACTTGTTAAAGAGATTGTCTTTACTCCATTGTATATTCTTGCCTCCTTTGTCAAAGATAAGGTGTCCATATGTGTGTGGATTTATCTCTGGGCTTTCTATTTTGTTCCATTGATCTATATGTCTGTCTTTGTGCCAGTACCATACTGCCTTAATGACTGTGACTTTGTAGTAGAGCTTAATATCAGGCTAGTTGATTCCTCCAGTTCCATTCTTCTTTCTCAAGATTGCTTTGGCAATTCGAGGTTTTTTGTATTTCCATACAAATCTTGAAATTATTTGTTCTAGTTCTGTGAAAAATATGGCTGGTAGCTTGATAGGGATTGCATTGAATTTGTAAATTGCTTTGGGTAGTATACTCATTTTCACTATATTGATTCTTCCGATCCATGAACATGGTATATTTCTCCATCTATTAGTGTCCTCTTTGATTGCTTTCATCAGTGTTTTATAGTTTTCTGTATATAGGTCTTTAGTTTCTTTGGGTAGATATATTCCTAAGTATTTTATTCTTTTCGTTGCAATGGTGAATGGAATTGTTTCCTTAATTGCTTTTTCTACTTTCTCATTATTGGTGTATAGGAATGCAAGGGATTTCTGTGTGTTGATTTTATATCCTGCAACTTTACTATATTCATTGATGAGCTCTAGTAATTTTCTGGTGGAGTCTTTAGGGTTTTCTATGTAGAGGATCATGTCATCTGCAAACAGTGAGAGTTTGACTTCTTCTTTTCCAATTTGGATTCCTTTTATTTCTTTCTCTGCTCTGATTGCTGTGGCCAAAACTTCCAGAACTATGTTGAATAGTAGCGGTGAAAGTGGACACCCTTGCCTTGTTCCTGACTTTAGGGGAAATGCTTTCAATTTTTCACCATTGAGGATAATGTTTGCTGTGGGTTTGTCATATATAGCTTTTATTATGTTGAGGTATGTTCCTTCTATTCCTGCTTTCTGGAGAGTTTTAATCATAAATGGATGTTGAATTTTGTCAAAGGCCTTCTCTGCATCTATTGAGATAATCATATGGTTTTTATTTTTCAGTTTGTTAATGTGGTGAATTACATTGATTGATTTGCGGATATTGAAGAATCCTTGCATCCCTGGGATAAAGCCCACTTGGTCATGGTGTATGATCTTTTTAATGTGTTGTTGGATTCTGATTGCTAGAATTTTGTTGAGGATTTTTGCATCTATGTTCATCAGTGATATTGGCCTGTAGTTTTCTTTTTTTGTGACATCTTTGTCAGGTTTTGGTATTAGAGTGATGGTGGCCTCATAGAATGAGTTTGGAAGTTTACCTTCCTCTGCAATTTTCTGGAAGAGTTTGAGTAGGATAGGTGTTAGCTCTTCTCGAAATTTTTGGTAGAATTCAGCTGTGAAGCCGTCTGGACCTGGGCTTTTGTTTCCTGGAAGATTTCTGATTACAGTTTCAATTTCCGTGCTTGTGATGGGTCTGTTAAGATTTTCTATTTCTTCCTGGTTCAGTTTTGGAAAATTGTACTTTTCTAAGAATTTGTCCATTTCTTCCATGTTGTCCATTTTATTGGCATACAACTGCTGATAGTAGTCTCTTATGATCCTTTGTATTTCTGTGTTGTCTGTTGTGATCTCTCCATTTTCATTTCTAATTTTATTGATTTGATTTTTCTCTCTTTGCTTCTTGATGAGTCTGGCTAATGGTTTGTCAATTTTATTTATCCTTTCAAAGAACCAGCTTTTGGCTTTGTTGATTTTTGCTATGGTCTCTTTTGTTTCTTTTGCATTTATTTCTGCCCTAATTTTTAAGATTTCTTTCCTTCTACTAACTCTGGGGTTCTCCAATTCTTCCTTTTCTAGTTGCTTTAGTTGTAGAGTTAGGTTATTTATTTGACTTTTTTCTTGTTTCTTGAGGTATGCCTGTATTGCTATGAACTTTCCTCTTAGCACTGCTTTTATAGTGTCCCACAGGTTTTGGGTTGTTGTGTTTTCATTTTCATTAGTTTCTATGCATATTTTGATTTCTTTTTTGATTTCTTCTATGATTTGTTGGTTATTCAGAAGTGTGTTGTTCAACCTCCATATGTTGGAATTTTTAGTAGTTTTTCTCCTGTAATTGAGATCTAATCTTAATGCATTATGGTCAGAAAAGATGCTTGGAATGATTTCGATTTTTTTGAATTTATCAAGTTTAGATTTATGGCCCAGGATGTGATCTATCCTGGAGAAGGTTCCATGAGCACTTGAGAAAAAGGTGAAATTCATTGTTTTGGGGTGAAATGTCCTATAGATATCAATTAGGTCTAATTGATCTAATGTATCATTTAAAGTTTGCGTTTCTTTGTTAATTTTCTGTTTAGTTGATCTGTCCATAGGTGTGAGTGGGGTATTAAAGTCTCCCACTATTATTGTGTTATTGTTGATTTCCCCTTTCATACTTGTTAGCATTTGTCTTACATATTGCGGTGCTCCTATGTTGGGTGCATATATATTTATAATTGTTATATCTTCTTCTTGGATTGATCCTTTGATCATTATGTAGTGGCCTTCTTTGTCTCTTTTCACAGCCTTTGTTTTAAAGTCTATTTTATCGGATATGAGTATTGCCACTCCTGCTTTCTTTTGGTCTCTATTTGCGTGGTATATCTTTTTCCAGCCCTTCACTTTCAGTCTGTATGTGTCCCTTGTTTTGAAGTGGGTCTCTTGTAAGCAGCATATAGAGGGGTCTTGTTTTTGTATCCATTCGGCCAGTCTTTGCCTTTTGGTTGGGGCGTTCAACCCATTTACGTTTAAGGTAATTATTGATAAGTATGATCCCGTTATCATTTACTTTATTGTTTTGGGTTCGGGTTTATACACCCTTTTCGTGTTTCCTGTCTAGAGAATATCCTTTAGAATTTGTTGGAGAGCTGGTTTGGTGGTGCTGAATTCTCTCAGCTTTTGCTTCTCTGTAAAGCTTTTGATTTCTCCTTCGTATTTGAATGAGATCCTTGCTGGGTACAGTAATCTGGGATGTAGGTTATTGTCTTTCATCACTTTAAGTATGTCTTGCCATTCCCTCCTGGCCTGAAGAGTTTCTATTGAAAGATCAGCTGTTATCCTTATGGGAATCCCCTTGTGTGTTATTTGTTGTTTTTCCCTTGCTGCTTTTAATATTTGTTCTTTGTGTTTGATCTTTGTTAATTTGATTAATATGTGTCTTGGGGTGTTTCGCCTTGGGTTTATCCTATTTGTAACTCTCTGTGTTTCTTGGACTTGGGTGATTATTTCCTTCCCCATTTTAGGGAAGTTTTCAACTATTATCTCCTCAAGGATTTTCTCATGGTCTTTCTTTCTGTCTTCTTCTTCTGGGACTCCTATAATTCGAATGTTGGAGCGTTTCATATTGTCCTGGAGGTCTCTGAGATTGTCCTCGTTTCTTTTAATTCGTTTTTCTTGTTTCCTCTCTGATTCATTTATTTCTACCATTCTATCTTCTATTTCACTAATCCTATCTTCTGCCTCCGTTATTCTACTATTTGTTGCCTCCAGAGTGTTTCTGATCTCATTTATTGCGTTATTCATTATATTTTGACTCTTTTTTATTTCATCTAGGTCCTTGTTAAACCTTTCTTGCATCTTCTCAATCCTTGTCTCTAGACTATTTATCTGTGATTCTATTTTGATTTCAAGATTTTGGATCATTTTCACTATCAATATTCGGAATTCCTTCTCAGGTAGATTCCCTACTTCTTCCTCTTTTGTTTGGTTTGGTGGGCAACTCTCCTGTTCCTTTACCTGCTGAGTATTCCTCTGTCTCTTCATCTTGGTTATATTGCTGGGTTTGGGGTGGCCTTTTTGTATTCTGGTAGTTTGTGGAGTTTTCTTTATTATGGAGCTTCCTCACTGTGGATGGGGTTCTATCAGTGGCTTGTCAAGGTTTCCTGGTTAGGGAGGCTTGTGTTGGAGTTCTGGTGGGTGGAGCTGGGTTTCTTCTCTCTGGAGTGCAGTGGAGTGACCAGTAATGGGTTATGAGACATCAAGGGTTTTGGAATAATTTTGAGCTGCCTGTATATTGAAGCTCAGGGGAGTGTTCCTGTGTTGCTGGAGAATTTGAGTGGTATGTCTTGTTTTGGAACTTGTTGGCCCTTGGGTGGAGCTTGGTTTCAGTGTAGGTATGAAGGCATTTGATGAGCTCCTATTGCTTAATGTTCCCTGAATTCAAGAGTTCTCTAATGTTTTCAGGCTTTGGACATAAGCCTCCTGCTTCTGGCTTTCAGTTTTATTTTTACAGTAGCCTCTAGACTTCTCCAACTATACAGCACCGATGATAAAACATCTAGGTTAAAGATGAAAAGTTTCTCCACATTGAGGGACACTCAGAGAGGTTCACTGAGTTACAAGGAGAAGAGAAGATGGAGGGGGTAGTTAGAGGTAACTGGAATTAGATGTGGTGAGATCAAAAGAGGAGAGAGCAAGCTAGCCAGTAGTCACTTCCTTATGTGTGTTCTATAGTCTGGACCGCTCAGAGGTATTTACGGAGTTATACGGGGAAGAGGAGAGGGAGGAAGTAGACAGAGGTGACCAGGGGGATAAGAGAGAGGAATGAGAAGGAGAGAGACAAATCCTGCCTGTAACCAGTTCCTTAGGTGTTCTCCACTGGCTGGAACACACAGAGATTCACAGAGTTGGATAGAGAAGAGATGGGGGAGAAAAGAGGTAGAGGCCACCTGGTGGAGAAAAAGGAGAGTCCAAAGGAGGAGAGAGTGGTCAAGCCAGTAATCTCGCTCTCAGGTAAATTTGGGTAGTGAAGTTTGGGTTTTTAGATGTACAAAATTGACAACAGAAACCTAAGAGCAAAGATTAAAAATCTAGAGTAGAGGTTGGATTTTAAAAAATACAATATTAAAGAAAAGAAGCAGAAGGAAAAAGGAAGAAAGAAAAAAACTCACAAGAATTATTTAAAAAACAAACAAACAAAAAAACAAAACAAACCAAAAAAAAACAAAAAACCACCAACAACCATCCAAAGGCTATATATGGTGTTTGCCTTAAAAAAAAAAAAAAAAAAAAAAAAAAAAGTCTTTTTTTTTAAAAATATTAATAGTAGGTTATAGAAATAAAAATTAGAGGATAAATAGAAGACTGTTTTTGAAGACAATGGTCTGCTTTTCTGGTTGCCTGATGACCTCTGCCAGCCTACCGAAGTTGTTTTGTGGAGTTTGCTCGGAGTTGAAATGTTCTTTTGAGGAATTTGTGAGGGAGAAAGTGGTCTTCCCGTCCTATTCCTCCGCCATCTTTTCGCAAGCCCTAATTCCCTATTCAAATATGTAAATCTAATCAAACTGATCTGTTCTTTCTGCCCTAATCAATTCATGTACAGTGTTTTAGTATGAGACGTCTTATTATCCTTACCTGATTTTGTAAGTTTCATCCCTTCTTTAAGGTATACTGTCAAGAACTGTAAAGAATCTCTACTTAAAAGCTAACATTAGTCTACCAGAGTTTCATGTTGACAGAAAACACAAAGTTCCTGGGTCAGAGACAAAAAGACTTTATTACTCAAAGCATAGCGAACTTCAAGACCTTCATGTTTGCCCAGGTTTCCTTGCCCCCAGATCTCATAAAGGCAATATGGAGTAACTCAGGTGGATGTTATGTATATAGAGGATTTGTGCCACAGCCAAGAAATTCAAAATTAGGAGGTGTAAATCTTTTAAAATGGATACAAGCAAGGCTAACCAAACTTTGCCCCAAAAGAAAGTATTATTTTTAACATATTGGACAGCCTTCGGTTCTGGATAGAAAGATATTATTTCTGCATTTCATGACTGTTCAGTATACAAACATCCTTATAAAGATGGTCCAGAACAAAAGCTATATTTATGAACAGCTTGTGGTCATTGAAGGGAATTTGCTATGCACAGGAATGTACATTAATGGGACTTCTTTGAAAAATAAGAATGACTTTCTCATCACCTCCAGGCAAAGGGCTGGGAGCAGTAAAAAGTACATCCTGGAAAGACATCTTGAAAATAAGATGTTGAAGTACTGATGTGACTGACGGAAAACCATTAGTGACTGTTCCCATAACCAGAGCTTCCAGGGAGTTGCTGAGAAAGAGTATCACTCGCCAAAGGGCTAAACAAAGTCATGAAAGGCCTGAAGGTTTGACATTGAGGACTGTGCACCGTATATCTTTATCCCCGATCTGAGATTGTAAAGAACAGATATCTCTAGAGCAGGAATAAGGAAGTAGAAGTTAATAATAAAAGTCATGCAAGGTTTAGGATCTGGGCTTTTGCCTGTGAATGGCATCAGCCACCTGATCCCCACTTTATTTCTGAGTCTTATTTTTCCTTATTCTGCAGCACCACTCCCTCAGATTGGTTCATTGTTGGGCTGGTCCCTACAGTCGTAAGATTTGAGAAATAAAGAAGGTGGTTGGATGGCATCACTCAATCAATAGACATGGGTTTGAGCAAATTCCAGGAGAGTGAAGGACAAGGAAGCCTGTCATGCTGCAGTCCATGATGTTGCAAAGAGTTGAACATGACTTAGCGACTGAACAACAACAACATGAAGAAATACCTCCCAACATCTATTACTCTCATGAAGCTTCCCTTACTGCCCAAGTCCTGTCCCCTCTACCTTTTCTGGGCTTCCATGAACACTTGGTGAATCTCCTACATTTGTACCTTATTATCAATGGCAAACAGAGACTGCATATTAAAAAGCAGAGACATTACTTTGCTGTTCAGTAAAGGCTATGGTTTTTCCAGTAGTCAGGCATGGATGCAAGAGTTGGATTATAAAGAAAGCTGAGCACCAAAGAATTGATGCTTTTGAACTGTGGTGTTGGAGAAGACTTGTGAGGGTCCCTTGGACTGCAAGGAGACCAAACCAGTCAATCCTAAAGGAAATCATCCCTGAGTATTCATTGGAAGGACCGATGCTGAAGCTGGAGCTGTAATACTTTGACCACCTGATATAAAGAACTGACTCATTGGAAAAGACCCTGATAGTGGGAAAGATTGAAGGCAGGAAGAAAAGGGGGTGAGAGAGGATGAGATGGTTAGATGGTATCACCAACTCGATGGACATGAATTTGAGCAAGCTCCAGGAGTTGGTGATGAACAGGGAAGCCTGGTGTGCTGCAGTCCAAGGGGTTGCAAAGAGTCAAACATGACTGAGTGACTGAACTGAAATGATCAATTAGAGTGTGTTTAGTACAATGTGGAGCACCTACTGAGCATGTAATGCATGCCAACTATGCTCACTGTATTAGCTTCTTTCTGGGTATATGACTATCTCACAACAGAGAGAATAAATCATCTGATGGTAAGAACAGAATCTTTTAATAATCTCAGTAACTTGCACAGGCAGAAGGAGCAGGGGCATGTACCTAAATTCTTCAGAGTCTTCTTTCAACTGAAATTATCCCCAAAGTTCTTAAGCTATCTTTCTAAAAAATATGAGAGTCTAAAGGACATACTCTTTGCTCCAGAATTGCTTAATGACCAATGTCAAAACATTCTACTATTCCAGCTTCTGAATGATTGGATGGCTTCAGTTCACCTGGTTCTCTTGAACACTAGATAGATTCAGCTCTTGTTTTTGATATATGCCTAAACCACTTGGTCTGCCAAAGATTTCCTAGATTTATGACCTTAGATATCACTGTATCTCACATATAGTCCTAAATTTATCTAGAAATCATATCATCCCACTGTTACAGAGCATGTTAACATCTTTCTGGATGCATTTTGATCTCATTCAATTTATCTACACTCTGCTTAACAATCAACATTTAGCTGAGTTGAGTTGAATTATCTATATCCTAGCAACAACTGATCATCACATTTTCCTAACATCTTCAGCTTTTCCTTTCTGGTAGCAATATAAAATGGTGCCAAAGAGTTCAAGCCCTGGGCACTCTACTTGGGATCGTATCTTGTTTCTGTCACTTCACATGGCTCTCGGGGAAGTAATCACTCTGTACTGACTTTCCTCATGTATACAATGTAAATAATATTACATGCAACTGGTATGGGATAATGCATTTAAAGCCCTTAACAAAATATCAACACATGACAACTCTTCAATAGTTATCATTCTTATTATAATTGTTTTTGCTGTTGTTACCATCATCAATCCCTGAAGAACTTGAATTATGACTCATAGAAGTGGGTGGGATACTATTCACATGATTAATCCAATAATATAGGTGACAATCTTGGCATAATTGCAATGCCCAGGAACCCTATTCAAGCCAGAGAAATTGACTGAATCATGGTGATAGAATACTGCTTCAAAGATGTTGGAAATTCTTTTTGCTAAATGGATTCTATTTTCCAGCCTGGTCCAGCAGAAACTTTGTGATACATGTATCCTACCTCATTCTCTATTCCTCTATAAGGTGTACATGGTTTCCTGAGAAATGACTGCTGTGAAGATTCTGGAAGCGGACCAGAACCAGTAATGGTTTCATAATCTCAAGATGGGAGATAGAAAATGGACATATTATTCTAAGAAATTAAAAAGGGAAGATGGATTCATAACTATCTCTAACATTGTAAATGGTAATCAACTCTCTTCAAGATAGAAAGAGGACATAGGATTAAAATATAATAAGAAAAATTTATTTTCTTTATAATATAGTTTAACAGGAATCATGACTAAAATCCCACAGTATAGAAGGAAGAGGATAAGGGAGTATAAAAATGTCCTGGAAATGTTTATAAATTCTATACATTATCCACTTCTTATCTCTCCAAAGCCTCTGCTAACGATGTGTCATTATGTATGCAAATGAGAGAAACTGTGCCATAAAAAAGAATGCTGTTCATAGCTTTAAGTACTTTTAATAATTGAATCACTTGAAGTATTCACATAGGTCTACTTAAAATTAAAAAAATATATATGAAAACAATGTAAGTAGAAAAAGTCTCATACACAGTAATTAAACTCTTACTTTTTTATTTTGCCCTTTATTGAAATCAAAGCATTACTCAAAAATAAGCAGGCATTACTATGAGTTAAATTTTCGAAAGGCAAAATTGTATTTTCTATTCATTTTTTTCTCTCGTGTTGTGTGAAAGATAAGTCTATTGAATAAATGCATTGTTTGTGTCCAAATACATGTTTGAAACAAGGCCTATTCTTGGTTTCTATCCCATTAAGAGAATTGTGGCCTCATTTTCTCTTTCACATTATTTAATATTTGGCTGCAGCCACTCTTTGGCAGTAGGTAGGGTATTTGATAATTCTTCTGTGTTGCATAAACATCTTGACTTCAAAGAGATTTCCTGACCATATCCCACTGGAATTATTTCAAGCCAGATGTCTAATTCTGTCCAACATCTTTAATGTTTTCAAAATCATCTTGGGTGATGTTAATGGGGTATCATTAGGTACAAATTTGAAATTTTGTAGTGGGCAGAACATGCATTCAGTCAGTGCAACATGTGTTCTTGCTTCTGAAATCTTTGGGGGTTTTCTTTTACATACCACTCTCCTAACATCTTAATTTCTTCTCCAGGTGACTTTATTTAGTCAGTGTAAATATTATCTTTCTGTTTGACAAATATTTATTAAAATGCTAATAGAAGCCAAACACTGCACTTGGATAAGATATGATGTCTTCATCATAGAAGCTATGATCCAGTTAGGAAGAAAAGAAACCTTATAGAAATAAACTCTAGTATGAAAGAGGTCAGATACAATAAGCCATGAAAGCCCAGGCTTGGGAGCTATAAATATTGTTGGGTGAAAGAAGAAATACTTTGATTAAGGCCTCTCTGTTCTAAAAGTTCAAGGAAAATAGCTCCAATAAGGAGAGCATGCTTTAGCCAAAGTACACAAGGATGATATGTATTTTTCCAAAAGCAGAAAGTAACTCTGTGTCAAATGTGTACTATGCGGAGACAGCTGGCTTTATCTTACAAAGCAAGAAAATTGTTAACATTTTAAAAGAGGGTGCAGCATGGTCAGGTTTATATTTGACAGAGATAAATGTGAAGGTCACATGTTGGGCAGATTATATGGAAAATGAGTTTAAGTAGCCATATCAGATAAGAAGTACTTGAGTCACTACCCATGAGAGACTGAACTAGCACTAGAAATGGAGAGAAGAGAAATAATTCAAGAATAGGCTTTTCAGAAGCTATTTTAGTTCAACATCTAACACATAGCCATAAGTGCTCAATAAATGCCACTTGAATGAAAGAGCAAAAATTAATGCATTAAAAACAGATTTCAAGTATAAAATTATCAGAGCTTCGAAGATGATAGAGACATGTTTTTTTGTTCTTATATAATTCCTTCACCTTTTCCTCCATATTGAAAGCAGGGATATTTCAAATATATTCATGTTTGTAGATCTGTGACAGATTGGTAGGCTTGCCTGTTTGCTTGTTTGTTTTGGTTTTATAATACCTGTATTGTCATAAAGAGATGTCCCTCAGGATAACCTGGGATTACACTGCTCAGTCTGATAACCAGCGGGCATGGGCTTTATGTCTTCTCTTTTGCCAATGAGCCCATTCTAATTCAATAAAGTTCCAAGAATATTTTTGCATTTCAAGTTTAGGTCAAATGTGAACATAAATCTATTTATGTTCTGTGGCTCTATTCCACAGATCTTCCCATGTTACCAAACAAGAAGATGCAAGGAACTGGAGTAAACCAAAACTCAAAGGAATTCTTACAATATGTATTAAAGAATGAGAATTTACTCACGCCAACACCAATCACCTTTTCTTTCCTCTCTCTTTTACTGCTTTCCATAAGCTCTTCTTCCCTTCATATATATAACATTTATTTTTCAATTTTAGAAAGTTTAGCTTTGACACAATACTTCTATCTAACTACAGACTATCCCACCTATCCCAATAATATCTTTATAGAATTTGTTTTCTAGTTCAAGAGAGATTCAGGATCACATATTGCATGTAGTCAACAATCATTTTAGCATCCTTTAATCTGGAACAGTTTTTGTTTTTGTTTTTGTTTTTGTCTTTATTTTACATGACATCGACCTATTTGAAGAATTTAGGGCAGCTATTTTATAGTGTCCCTCAATCACAGTTTGGTGTGTTCCCCAATCTGAATCAGGTTATGCATTTTGGGCTTGAATGTGACATTTGGCATATTATATTCTTAAGGTATCACATTCCAAGACATATGATAAACATTTTTATTTTACTGGTGATGTTGTTTAAATGATTTCATTAAAAGATCATCCAGTTTCTGCACTTACAGTTTGTATGTATTGAAATAATTTGACTTTTAGAACTAATTATGATTTATATATTGTATAAATATCCTGCCCTCATCAAATTTGATCATCCCATAAGCTGCTAACTGTTGAATGTTTTTTTGCCTGAATCATTTTTTACCATGATGATTGTAAATAGTGCTTTTTTCATATTAATTACTTCTTTCATATTGATTAGTTGGCCTTTCATCACAAGAAAGAACTTTTCCTCACCTTATTTATTAATGTATCTATTTATCATCTTTTATTTAAATCTCTATATAAATATATCTTTATCAGTGTGGACTCATGGATTCTTATTATATCTTGCATAGATATTTATAGCTGTTCAGTATCCATTGTAAATCATGACTTTTAGCAATTAAAAAAATGTTTTTTATCTCATTGAGTGTCTTTTCTCTTCTCTTTTTCTTTTTTTATCCATGGCATCCAGTCCCATCATTTCATGGCAAATAGATGCGGAAACAATGGAAACAGTGACAGACTTTTGTTTTCTTGGGCTCCAAAAGCACTGCAGATGATGACTGTAGCCATGAAATTAAAAGATGCTTGCTCCTTGGAAGAAAAATTATCACAGACCTAGCCAGTGTATTAAAAAGCAGAGACATTACTTTGCCAACAAAAGTCCGAATAGTCAAAGCTATGGTTTTTCCTGTAGTCATGCATGGATATGAGAGTTGTAGCATAGAGAAGGCTGAACACCGAAGAATTGATGCTTTTGAACTGTGGTGTTGGAGAAGAGGAGAAGGCAATGGCACTCCACTCCAGTACTCTTGCCTGGAAAATCCCATGGACGGAGGAGCCTGGTGGGCTGTAGTCCATGGGGTCGCTAAGAGTTGGACACAACTGAGCAACTTCACTTTCACTTTTGACTTTCATGCACTGGAGAAGGAAATGGCAACCCACTCCAGTGTTCTTGCCTGGAGAATCCTAGGGACGGGGGAGCCTGGTGGGCTGCCGTCTATGGGGTCGCACAGAGTTGGACATGACTGAAGCGACTTAGCAGTAACAGTTGGAGAAGACTCTTGAGAGACATTTGGACAGAAAAGAGATCAAAACAGTCAATCCTAAAGGAAATCACCCCTAATATTCATTGGAAGGACTGATGCTGAAACTCCAATACTTTGTCCACTTGATGCAAAGGTTCAACTCATTAGAAAAGACCCTGATGTTGGGAAAGATTGAAGGCAGGAGAGAGGGACAACAGAGGATGAGATGGTTGGATGGCATCAACGATTCAATGGACATGAGTTTGAACAAGCTCCGGGAGATGGTGAAGGACAGGGAAGCCTGGCATGCTGCAGTCCATTGGGTCACAAAGAGTAACACATAACTGAGCAACTGAATGACAACAACCTATTGAACGTAGTAGCTCAGTCGGGCTCACCTTAAATGTGCTAAAATCTTTTCCATTAAACTGTATTTGGGGAAAATTATATAACACAAAACATATTTTATAATGAAGTATTAAGTATCTCATGTAATTGATTGACTATTGTACTGAAAGTAAAAAACAGAAAGGTTATCTGGGTACAGAATGGTTATAAATGGACCAGCTGTTCATTCTGTGACTGTGTGGCTGACTGGGAGCTGCAGTTTGCTGCCACTGCCCAGCATCAGAAGAGAGGAAAAGATCAAAACTCAAAGTACGGTTTCTACTGAATGCTTTTTATGGTTTTCCCTCATAAAGTCAAAACATCATAGCTGAACCTATCCTAGGTCTGGAACCATCTGTATTATTCTTCCATCATGTCTTCACTTCCTTTTTAGTCTTAGATTTAAAATTAAATATACTAAATATTTACCAGTGTTGAGTCTTTCCAGAATGGAGCTCTTCCGCTAACAGATTTCTTTAGAGGATTTCACACTTTTAATATTTGAAGAACAGGTGGGCTACACATAAAATCTTTTGCCTGCACCAGATTTTCTTGAATTTCATGAAAATCTTTCTCAACTATCACCTTGCCATAGTGGATGTGCTCTTGAGACATCTGGTGCCCATAATGTTTTCTTATTTTTAGAAATAATTTGGTCATTTTGCCTATAGGCTCTAAGAATTTTTTCTTTAAAGACTAATAATTTTACCTTGATATATCTTTGAGTAATCAATCTGGCCCAACTTTTCCCAGATACACTCAGTTCTTTCAAAATGTTGACACAGAGATTTAATTTTTGCTAAAAAATTGTTTTGGAATTATTGTTATAAATATGAATTTAGTTACATTGTCTTGTTATTCTTAAGAGATTCCAGTTCCCTGTATACAGATATTCTTTGTATGTCCTCCATTTTATGCACTTTTTCTTCCAGATGCTATTTTCTTTTTATATTGATACTGATGATTATTTTACTTTTCTTCCAATGTACATTATTAAATTTTCTTTCATTTTTATTCTCCCTTGAGCACCTTGAATCTTATCCTTAATTTCTAATACTTACAAATTTTAAAAAATATTGATCTTAATTATTAAATTAATTTTAATTATTAATTTTTCTCAAATGATTAATTCATTTGAGATTATTTTGTGATAAATTTGTTCTCTTTTAGACTGGATATTTTAAAACATTTTTAACAGAATAAGAACTTTTGTTTTGTTCTGAGTAGTTTGGTATGGAATTGCTCTGAGTCTTTTCCATTTTGAGGCATTTGCAGACGGTTTTCATCTCATGAGTGCTCTGTTTTTCTAGGGTGCTGCTGCTGCTAAGTTTCCTAGGGTAATAACATGTATTTTCATTCATGGTTGGCACTGAGGATGGAGGAGGAGGAGGATTGCCTTGTTCATTTTGTGGTCTATACTGCTTCTACAGGGCCTTTCATTTTCCCTTCTTCTTCTGTTTTTCTTTTTTTCTTCAAATACTACCATGCTCCTAAGAGGCATCTCTTCTCTCCCAGTAGCAATGCTCTGAAACTTTTTCCAACGCCACTCTCTTTTAGGCCCTGTGCTCTAGCCACTGTTATGAACTGCCAAGTCTTGATCTGTGCCCAGTATTTTGGCACTTAGTGTTGGACTTCCTGGGATTGATTTTCTTTCCTGAGCTTTGTTTATGTTCTAATCTTCCCTTTCCTATGTACTACCTGGGCTCCATTTTGATTCTTCTTTCTCTGTGTTAATCTCTGCATTCGTAAGCTTGCAGCACTGAAGGGAGTTCCAACAGAAACTGTTGGAATTTTGCTTGTTTCCCTACTCACATTTAACTTGTAGTTTACAATATTCTCTGACTCCTGTGATTCCTATTCTATGACTATTCTATGAGTCCTGTGACTATTCTATGACTATTCTCTGACTTTTATGACTCCTATTCTATTGCGATTTTATGACTCCTATTCTATGACTAAGACCTTATTCTTTGACTATCCTATCCTATTCCTGTTCGATGACTCCTATGTATACTGACTCCCATGAATACTGATATTTTTTGTGTGATTGTTTCCTTAAGCTTCTCCACATGCACATGCTTACTCATATTTTTTGTAAGTTTGAATCAGTAATGCATGCTGAATTTTTATTCTGCTTTTACACTTGACTTCATATCATAAACCTTACAACTCCTTTTCAAGTTTGAAAACTTTTAAAATGTAGTTTCCTATTGCATAAGCAATACTGACTTAAAAATCTTACCAAGTATGAAAACTAACAATGAAACTGGAAGAGAGTAACTCCATCTCCCAGAAGCAAACACCAATGACATTTAAATTTTTCCCTTCCAGGATTTCTTCTACATAGATTGGCAGTGATGATATTGTACCTATAATTTGGCATACTGCTTTTTTTCACTTATTTGTGTTTCATAATTGTTTTTTTATATAATTTAAATTATTCACAGACACAATTTTAAATGTCTTCCTAGCATTCCACCATATGGACAGTCTCCTAATGTTTATTGCAATTTTCATTATTGACAAAAATTCTACAATGAACATTTTTGTGCATAAATTTGCATCCATATTTCAGGTTATTTTCTTAGAATATATTTATAGATGGGAAGTACAAAACCAGAAAGTCATTATTATTGAATACTAAATTTTGATTCATTCTCAGTTGTTTGGAAGCATGATTTTAAGTGCTGTCCTATAAACAGGGGTGGTAGATATACTTTTGCAGTATTACATAAATTTGTATTTGTTTATTCTTGCCCTTATCTGTGATAAGTAATTTGACATAGCATCAATTATTAATCCACATTGTAAAAATTTCCATACTCTGTCTATACTGCTCCATTAGCTTCTGTCCCTTAATTATGCAGACACTTTTAGATCAACCTGTTTTATTCCCTAGTGGATTATGTATTTTTCCTGCATGGATTGCTAGCTATTAATAACTCACAAATTTATATTTCTAGTTCAGAGTGCTCCTCTGAAAGCTAAGAACATATAGGCAGTAGTTAAGCTCCCTTTCCATTCTGATATCTCACAGGCATCTCGATTTTAACATGAATCTTAAACTTAACAACGACTTCCCTGGTGGCTCAGATGGTAAAGTGTCTGCCTACAATGCGGGAGACCTGGGTTCAATCCCTGGGTTAGGAAGATCTCCTGGAGAAGGAAATGGTGACCCACTCCGGTATTCTTGCCTGGAAAATCTCATAGATGGAGGAACCTAATAGGCTACAGTCCATGGAGTCACAAAGAGTCAGACACGACTCAGTGACTTCACTTCACTTCTTCAAACTTAACAAACTTCAAAAACAGCACTCTGGGGCTCCTCTCATACCACACAGAAACATACACATGTATACAATGCAAATCTGCTACACTCCAACATATGCCTGACCATCCATATAGCAGCTTAAGATAAAGATAACTCGATTCTCAGTTTCCCATGCTTCCTCATATCCTACATCAGGTATCTCAGTAAACATCTGAATTGAGCCTTCAAAATATAACACAAGTTTACTTGTCTCCATCTGCACTGCAAACACCCATCAATTATATCTTACCTAGAATGCTTTAGTAACTTCTTGAAAAACCTATCCTATATACTTCCTTATGTTTCATTCTTTCACATAAGCAAAGATGGCCTTTTATTAAAAAAAATAGTAAGTCTTATTTTTGTCAGTCCTGATCTTAAACATCATCTAATGGCTTCCAATAGTAGTAACAAATCCCACCTTCATGCTGGCTTCAGTTGAGTTCAGTTCAGTTCAATCAGTCGTGTCTGACTCTTTGCAACCCCATGAATCACAGCACGCCAGGCCACCCTGTCCATCACCAACTCCCAGAGTTCACTCAGACTCATGTCCATCGAGTCAGTGATGCCATCCAGCCATCTCATCCTCTGTCGTCCCCTTCTCCTCCTGCCCCCAATCCCTCCCAGCATCAGAGTCTTTTCCAATGAGTCGACTCTTCACATGAGGTGGCCAAAATACTGGAGTTTCAGCTTTAGCATCATTCCTTCCAAAGTACACCCGGGGCTGATCTCCTTTAAAATGGATTGGCTGGATCTCTTTGCACTCCGAGGGGCTCTCAAGAGTCTTCTCCAACACCACAGTTCAAAAGCATCAATTCTTCAGTGCTCAGGTTTCTTGACAGTCCAACTCTCACATCTATACATGGCCACTGGAAAAATCATAGCCTTGACTAAATAGACTTTTGTTGGCACGTTGGCTTAGAGGGCCCTAAATAATCTGTTTTCCTATCTGATCTGTGACCTTTCCCTGTCATTTGTTCAGGAGAGTCAAAATATATGTGTCTTCTTCTAGTTCCTAAATTATATCAGCTTATTCCAATTTTAGGATCCTTTCAACAACCATTGCTTCTTCCAAAATGTTCCTAAAAGTAAAAACATCTCCATATTCTTCATTTCTATACCCCCAGAATCCAGAATACTAATATAAAAATAAATTTAAATACAGGAATGAATATTTTCTTTATATTGCAATGTTACTATGTTAACGAAATTTATCTAAATATGTTCCCTGACCTCCACATTTCTTAACTGTTTCAATAACATTTCATCTCTTTGTCCTATTCTTCTTCTTTCTCAGGGACAATTTTGTCTTCCTTGTCACTGTCTCTAACATCAACTTTAATCATTCTTTGCTCCTACGCAGATTGTAATCTTTAAATTCCATTTCCAGACTCCTTTCATCCTAATATTTCCTTCTCTCACCCTTTTCCCTTATTCCCTTATCTTGTTGATTTCAATTTCAGCCTAGTCTCTCAATAATTTATTTCTAGCCCTACTTCATCCAGATTATAATTTTTTTAACTATTGAGAATGGCAAAATACTTTATTTTTTCAACTAACTACCAAAGAAGCACTATTTTTTAATCTTCATAATAATGTTAGCTTTTTGATCTTCATAATATAATTTGCGAACCTCATGATATATGTGTATATGATTATTTACTCATTTTTAAACTAGGGAGAGATTTAGCTAGACGCAGTGTTTGCCCCACCAGCGAAGTGGATATCTAGATTTTTTCTTTGCTCTCTCTGAGTTTTTGGTTGGATAGCAGGTAAATGTGGATAACTATACCCAATCCTTGTTTTCAGACTTTCTCTAGTGTAGATGAGTTGAGCTAAGCACTGATGCTGAAGACGAAAAGTGAAATTTTCTAATGTTTACTGCTGCCAGAGCTCTTTCTCTTTCCACTCCCATCTTCCACACTTGATTCTGAGGATCAGAAATTCCAAGATGCAATGTATCACTGTCCGTATCCCTTCCCTGCTGTCTGCTCATTGCCTTATGGATATTAAAATATAATTATATAAAGACAGAAACTTATTGGTGTTTAGGTTTATTGTAATCTGGCTGCCTCAAAGGGTAACTCCATAGTACTAGAATGATGGTACCTCATATTCTTGTGCATTAAGACCTTTTTTATTTATTTTGGAAAAAAAATACAACAAAGGATAAGGGAGTAACACAAATTGCCAATAAGTTCAGAGGAGCCAATCAGATGTAGGCCACTAATAATACACTTTAATCCAGTTCTTTTCCCATCTACAGTTTGCAGAAAGTCCTCCCAATTTTTGGCAATAGATTGCCTCTTTGTCCTAATTTTCAGTGTTGTGGGTATGGATATTTTGTTTGTTTTCCCATGTATTTAAATAGGAAATTGAAAGAAACTTTTTTGGGGTATTGCTAGTCTGAAAAAGTTTTAAACATGAACCTCTCTAGTTATTTCTTAGACAAAACAACCTTTCCAATTGTTTTCATTCAGACCGTGCTTTAGTGTGGTGTTGGCTGTACATTTAATCAAGAAGAAGCATCTTCAGGGGGAAAAAAAAAAAAAAAAATCTGTCTTAACAGAGAGATGGGATTTGCCAATTGATAAAATGAAAATAAATCCAGAATAGTCAAGTATCTAAAATCAAATAACCACAAAACAATAAGAAGTTTATTATGAACTCCCCAGAATATCTTATAGATTCACCTTTGAGGAGCTTGCATTGCTTATATTAATAACTAGCAATATGAGTAGTTCTTCCTACTGGTTCCTGTATATATATATACACACATGTATTTGAAGAATCCAGCACTAAACAAAGAGCATATGCATGATTTTTCACACCTGACCACAGACAATCACAAGGCTTTGCCTGGCAGGCTTCATGGGGAAAGCTGCCTTCCCCACAAAAGACTTGGTGCACAGCCAGTACATGATGGTTTTCTAGAGAGAGCTGAAGTCAGAGACTCAGGTTCTTCTGGACTAGAAATGTTAAAATCCTTCAGTTGTGTCCAGCTGTTGGTTCCTCTGTCCATGGGCTTCTCCAGGAAAGAATACTGGAATGGGGTTCCATTCCCTTCTCTAGGGATCTTCTATCAACCTGGTTCTCCCACATTGCAGGCAGTTTCTTTACAGTTTGAGCCACCAAGGAAGCTGGACCAGCCATACTCACATATATATCTTCATTTCTAACTCAGGTACCTCCATTCAGAGGTTTTTTTAATTATAGTCTCAGCCAAAGTAAACACGTTAGAGCACCTCTGTCAAGACCATCTAATTGACTGGCGCCTTGGCTGAGGCATTTTTCCCCACTCTGATTCATTACATTCCACTCTTAGCCTTTCCATTTCTCCTTCCCCCCTACCCCTCTGGGTTGAAAAAATACAGGGGCATTTTGGGTGAATCTAAAGACCTTGATAGCATATTGAAAAGCAGAGATATTAATTTGCCAACAAAGGTCCATCTAGTCAAGGCTATGGTTTTCCACTGGTCATGTATTGATGTGAGAGTTGGACTGTGAAGAAAGCTGAGTGCTGAAGAATTGATGCTTTTGAACTGTGGTGTTGGAGAAGAGTCTTGACAGTCCCTTGGACTGCAAGGACATCCAACCAGTCCATTTTAAAGGAGATCAGCCCTGGGTGTTCTTTGGAAGGAATGATGCTAAAGCTGAAACTCCAGTACTTTGGCCACCTCATGCGAAGAGTTGACTCATTGGAAAAGACTCTGATGCTGGGAGGGATTGGGGGCAGGAGAAGAAGGGGACGACAGAGGATGAGATGGCTGGATGGCATCACCGACTCGATGGACATGAGTCTGAGTGAACTCTGGGAGTTGGTGATGGACAGGGAGGCCTAGCGTGCTGTGATTCATGGGGTCGCAGAGTTGGACACAACTGAGCCACTGAACTGAACTGAACTCAACTGAGCTGAAAGACCTTTTAACTTTATTCACCTTTTTTCTTCTACATTTACTAGCCATTCTCATTCCTGGAATCCTCAAAAACCAGATGAAGTATAAGTAACATTTGTTTTCTTCTTTTATTTTCTTCACTGGGACAAGAGTCAGTCATTTTTCACAGGCCATGAGATGCTAAAGAATGCTGCATGCCAGAGTACAGCTGATACTCTAGAAAATGGTGTCACTCCTCAACACAGAAATTGAAACCATTAGTCACTCAGTTGTGTCTCTTTGTGGCCCCATGGACTGTAGCCCACCAGGCTTTTCTGTCCAGGGGTTTCTCCAGGCAAGAATACTGCATTGGGTAGCCATGCCTTCTCCAAGGGATCTTCTCAACCCAGGGATTGAAACTGGATCACCAGCATTGCAGGCAAATTCTTTACTGTTTGAAGCAAAAATTCTTCCTTCCCCTGATGCTCCATTCCATTGTAAAAATTTTCATATTTGATTCCTGCATACCCCCCAAACTCATCCACTGCTTACTTCTTTTGATACAAATGTGGGGGCCTGCCTTTCCCATCCTGTATATACCACTTTCAGTAACAATTCTATATCTTTGCATGTTTGTTCCCTACTCTTGTAATCCACTACTTGGTACTGTAAAATGATAATCCCTGCTTCAAGTATCTTCTTAAGGACTACTTTCTCTAAAAGTCATCTGTGACCTTTGTTCTTGGATTTAGGCTGCTTTTATCATATTTTCATCCTGGAGTTTTTATATCACTGTACTGTAGCAATTATAATATTGCAATATAATTATTTATTTTTTTCTTGATCCCTCGTGTGCAGTTGATATTTGTATAATAAGTGCCTGAAATCTCTCTTGGCATATAATGGACATTTAGTGAGCATAGGTTAAAAGAACAAATGAATGATTCTCAGAGATAACAAGATGGAAACTAATTAGGATAGAGCAGTCTTTATTTTTTGTCATCCATTAATTTTACATCATCTACCCTGAACCCCATGCCTATCTTTTCCAAGCTCTAGTTGTGAGTATAAATTTTAAACTGTGTTTGTACTTTTAGTAAATTAAAAAAAATCTAAGTTTGTTGGAGGATATGTGTATGAAAAAAGCATACTCACTGAGTTATTTAGTATCTAGGAGAGACAGACAAATGGACAGAAGTATAGAACTATACTTATGAGCACTTAGAAATTAATAAGAACACATCTATGAAATTATTTCTTAAGGTAGTTAGAACATGAGGTGATGTGATTCATTTTTAACCACACAGTACATGTCTACAAGTTATATAATACATGCTAATAATGATAATGTAAGGTTATGAAAGTTTTTGGACATTTGTATCATGGAAATATATTTAGGTAAATGTTTTTGCTTTTAAAATGGGTATTTTAGAGCAAAATTCAATCATAAAGAGGCAAGTCAGTGATTGGTTCACTAGATTTAAGGGCCCCTCTCTGCTCTAAACGCAGTATTGCCTCAGGTCTCAGGCTTTGCCTGAATGAAGGCAGCCAGGCTGTGGGGTGCAATTTGAAATGCTTAGATGTTACTAAGTTTTGACTGAAAGCAGAAGCGATTCTTTCCACACAAACAATGCAGTTTACTAGGATGTACCCAAGAAACAAGAAGCATCCTTCCCTCATGCTTACCAAAAAGAGATAAGAGAAATTAAGATGGCCTCTGCTTCCTGGACAAAGAGTATTGATTGTTCAACAAACTAGGGAGGACAAGTAAGTGCTAAATGGAAATCATAATAACACTGTGATGATCTCTATGAACAAAAATCAATAGAAAAGGAATGGTTTTATAAGAGATATACAATGTTATTATCCTAATACCTCAAGCCATAAAGCTGAGGCATTTGAGTGTGACATGACATAGTAGCCCAACTGACAGGGAAACCATGGTAGCCAAAATATTCTCAAAATGATTTCTGATGGTACATATCTTACCACCTCCCCACCTTCTCCCCTCCCATACACACAGGAGCGACCTCCAGCTTTACATTTCCTTTCATTTCCTCCATTTGTTGCAATTCCTGAACTTTGTTCTCACCTCAGGGTCTTTAAACTTGCAGTTTCTTCTGCCTGGAATATCAGTTACTGGCTATTTCTCATCAGTCAGGTCTCTGCTCAAAAGCCATTTCCTGAGAGGACTTGCCAAATTATGGTAGCTTATAAAAAAAGTCTACACTTTACTCTTTACCAATATCTGTCTAACCCATTCCCTTCTTTGCATTTATTCCATAGCCTGTACCCCTCTGTGTGGTTATTTTTATTTTCTGTTTCCTGCCTCAGAGGAATGTAAGTTCTATATTTTATCTTATTCAGTATTGTTTCCCCAGACTCCAGAAATCTATTTGGAATATGTGTGTGTGTGTGCTAGTCACTCAGTCATGTCTGACTCTGCGACCCTGTGGACTGTAGCCCACCAGGCTCCTTTGTCCATGGGATTCTCCAGGCAAGAATACTGGAGTAGGTTGCCATTTCCGTCTCCAATAAAAATATAGTGGGTGCAAAATAAATATTGTTTAATGAATAAATGAATATTTTAAATAATTTTCCTAGTATATGTCTGTCATATTTTCCCCCAACAGACTGCAGATTTCTTGAACAGGGCTAGGACAATGTTTCCTTCTTTTGCTCCTTTGGCCTAAAGAAAGCTGAACAATCCGGCTCATCCCTTTAGATTGTCTCTTCTTCTGATTACCTGAACAAATATTAACTCTCTGTGTTTAAAGAGGCTTGCTATTTAGAAGTGTTTGCTGTTTACGTTTTTGCTATTTTGGCCATTTGTTGGCCAAACTTTTCTGTGAGAGTAAAACAGATTTGGGCTTCCCAGGTGGGGCTAGTGGTAAAGAATCCACCACCCAATGCAAGGGACACAAGAGACACGGTTTGATCCCTGGGTCCAGAAGATCCCCTAGAGTAGGGAATGGCAACCCACACCAGTATTCTTGCCTGGAAAATTCTATGAAAGGAGGAGCCTGGCAGGCTACAGTCTATGGGGTCACAGAGAGTCAGACAGCACTGAGTGACTAAGCACACACACACACACACACACACACACACACACACACACACACACACACAAACACACACCAGACAAGATAATACTAATTCATTTCTCTTTCTTCTCTGCTATCTCAGGAACAAAGTTGCCATGTAAAAGTAATCTTCCCCCAAATAGAAAGCACTCTATATTAGGAAAATATTCTCTGCTCCTCAGCTGGACACGGTGGTGGTTTAGTCACTAAAGTGAAAGTGAAAGTGAAGTCGCTTAGTCGTGTCCGACTCTTTGCGACCCCATGGACTATAGCCAGCCAAGCTCCTCTGTCCATGGAATTCTCCAGGCAAGAATACTGGAGTGGGTTGCCATTTCTTTCTCCAGGGGATCTTCCCAACCCAGGGATTGAACCCAGGTCTCCTGCATTGCAGGCAGACGCTTTATCCTCTGAGCCACCAGGGAAGCCCTTGGTCACTAAGGCGTGTCCTATTCTTGCGACCCCATGGACTGTAGCCCGCCAGGCTTCTCTGTCCATGAGATTATCCAGGCAAGAATACTGGAGTAGGCTGCCATTTCCTTCTCTACAACTATACATAAAAGCCACAAAAAGGAGGAGAAAAAGCAAGTCAGCATTTTTAAGCTTGTAGAACCCTCATGATATTCAATTGACTAATTGGTTCTTATACTTTAGTTACTGCCTCATTAACTATAAAGGAGAAATTATCTTGGGTTCAAAGAGAAAGATAAACCATAGCTTTTATTCCAGAAGGAAAAATCTAATTATAGCTTAAAGAATCAATGAGAGTGATATTGATATAAAATATAGAAGAGAACTATTAAATTGGCTCAATAAAGTTTTAGTAATAGATGGGTTTCTTCTAGGTCAGTAACTTTTTCCCTGTCTTCCTGGAGCATTAATTATTTATTCATTATGTTCCTTCAGTAACTGTGAAATTATTACCTTTTAGTTTAATCAGTACATTTTCTATATTCTTTATTTCTGACTCATGTCTAGAAAGTTTTCTAAAACAAAAAATTTCCCTTTACTGCTTGAGTATATTTATGGATTTGAGATTAAAACTTAGATGCTACATACCTATACCTGAGAACTCAGCATCTAAATTATGGCTTGCAAGAAAACTTGTTAGCATTTTCAACAATTTTCCCAAGTGTAAATTTAGGGGAAATCAATTTACTTTCTCTTTTTTTAATCTCAGGTGTAAGTTATAATTCTGCAGTACCTAATATCTCTCTGAAGCCCATGGTCTGCTCTTCTTCTTTTCTGTATATTTCAAACTGATCCTTTGGAGTTATCTTGAAAGAAAATTAATATGCTCCTTATTAAGTATTGTAGTGTTTCAGGTAGCAAATGCATGACAGCTACCTCACCAGCCCCTGAGTAGCCAACCAGTGAGTGTGGCATTAATGATTTTGGAGAAAGCTAACTAAGTACATCTATCACTTTGTCATGTGTGGTAAAAGAACGCATCAATCAGAGCATAAGAGGAATCTGTCTTTGTTTCCGTCTGTGAGTCCTACTGAAATCTGTTACAAAAATCGATAGAACAGGTATAGTAATCTGTATTTATGTTTATTAAATAAAACAAATGGAAAAATAGAAGGTAGGAGACTGGTAATAAAGCTTCTAGAGTAAAGTAGAGGTCAGTTTCCTGAGATAGAAACTGTGTTTCTGAATTTGGTATTCCGGAGAACATTTTTGAGTATTGATGTCTTATAAACATGATCTAAATGACTGAACTATTAACTTTTTCAAAATGCTATTTAATCTCATTCAAGGAGAAGAAAACTGATACTATAGCTATGAATGTTTTACCCTATTATTTAATTCCACTCTGTATGTCTTCCCTAGTGGCTCAGACAGTGAAGAATCTGCCTGCCATGCAGGAGACCTGGGTTTGATCCCTGGCTCAGAAATATCCACTGGAGAAGCAAATGGCAACCCACTCCAGTATTCTTGCCTGGAGAATCCCATGGACAGAGGAGCTTGGCAGGCTACAGTCCATGGGGTCTGAAAGAGTCAGACATGACAGAAGCAACTTGGCATACACACATTCAGCTTAAACAAAGCCATTTTATAGGTGAAAGAGAATAATCAGAAATTATTTACTGGTTTTGTTGTTGACTATTTGTAGCTACAAGTCTTACCTGAAAATTCTGTTTCCCAATATCTAGCCATAGAAGATAGACTAGCAAAGCCCCATCACACGTAGAAGGCAATGCTATCTGAACCAGAGAGCCCAGCCATTCGGTCATAATGAGATGGCGAGAGGCAATGGCCTTCAGAATCAGATGGGACTTTACACTGAGGCTTGGTTGAGTTCGCATAAATGAGCCCCTTTAGTACTCAGAAAATAGGCATGGTGTTGCTTCTGACTGCTGGGAATCACCGCCCTGGAGACATGGTTAATACAAATAACAGAATAATTCTTACATCAATAGATGTGCATCCTTTTCTCTCACTCATTTCCCTCTTAATTTAGGGATCACTTTTGTAGAAATCAACTTTCCTGACCCCAAAATATCAATGTTAGCTCATATCTTCAACGTGTAAGTCCTAGACTGAATTCAAGTAAAGACATAGGTCTTTTTACTCTTTTAGATGGCTCTGCATTCATTCAAAAATAACTTTTGAAAGCATAAAATTGTGGATGTACAAACGTGCACAAATATTGACAGTACCTCCTCCTAGGGAGTTTATAATCTTATGAGACAACAAACCCAGACAAACAGAGCAGTTACAAAGTAAGATAAAATGAATTCACTTTGAAGGAACAATTAAGGAGGAATGAGAATGAACTGGAAGTCACGTCAAGGTTTCCTGGGAAAGATAAAACTTGACTGTAAGAAAAAATGTGTTTCCCTCTCTAGAGTGATTCTTTGCATTGTTCTTTTGCATTTCCTCTTTCTATGAATGTTGGAGTAGAGATACTGAATTTTACCCATCCTTGTGATTTCTGGGTACAAAGGGAAATTTGTGATCATGTTATTTGAAGTAACCAAACACCTGTAATTGTTTCTCAGTAAAGTAAACACCAAAGCAGAAATTAAATGTGGAGGTGGAAAGGCATATTTTTTCTAAAATATGCTGCTGCTGCTGCTGCTACTGCTGCTGCTAAGTCGCTTCAGTTGTGTCCAACTCTGTGCGACCCCATAGATGGCAGCCCACCAGGCTCCCCCGTCCCTGGGATTCTCCAGGCAAGAACACTGGAATGGGTTGCCATTTCCTTCTCCAGTGCATGAAAGTGAAAAGTGAAAGTGAAGTCGTTCAGTCTTGTCCAACTCTTAACGACCCATGGACTGCAGCCTACCAGGCTCCTCAGTCCATGGGATTTTCCAGGCAAGAATAGTACAGGAGTGGGGTGCCACTGCCTTCTCTGTTCTAAAATATAAGGAATAACAAATACTAGGAATATTTAATGGGAAAAAATTAGAAAGGAAATGTGGTTTTCTGTATGGCTTCACAATAACAACAAAACTAAAAAAACAATAAAAAAAGGAAAATAACCAGAAAAACCTAACAACTGTGCTCCTAAAACCTGAGCCATAAATAACGAGATGGACCCCTAGGGCTTTCCTGGTGGCTCAGAGGTAAAGAATCTTCCTGCAACGCAGGAGACTCAGGTTTGGTCCCTGGGTTGGGAAATCCCCTAGAGGAGGGCATAGTAACCCACTTCAGTATTCTTGCCTGGAGAATCCCTATGGACAGAGGAGCCTAGTGGGCTACATTCCATGGTGTGGCAAACAGTCAAACACGACCGAGCGACAAAGCACAATGAGATAATATAAAACAGAAGACAAAGGAAAAACTGCAAAAATCATAGAGCTTGACTATTTTAAACAATCTTTGAAGTCTCTGGAGAATTTAACATGTAAGAAAATATTTCTTGAAATTAACATTTGTTAATTTACATTCCGAAAACCTGGAGGTGCTCCATGGGAAAAAAGATACACCGGTCCTGTAGGTTTGAGAGGTGTTTGCTATGACCAGTGTGTTCTCTTGGTAAAACTCTATTAGCGTTTGCCTTGCTTCATTCCATATTCCAAGGCCAAATTTGCCTGTTACTCCAGGTGTTTCTTGACTTCCTACTTTTGGATTCCAGTCCCCTATAATGAAAAGGACATCTTTTTTGTGTGTTAGTTCTAAAAGGTCTTGTAGGTCTTCATAAAACTATTCAACTTCAGCTTGTTCAGCATTACTGGTTGGGGCATAGACTTGGATTACTGTGATACTGAATGGTTTGCCTTGGAAACAGAGATCATCCAAGTACTACATTTCAGACTCTTTTGTTGACCATGATGGCTACTCTATTTCTTCTAAGGGATTCGTGCCTGCAGTAGTAGATATAATAGTCATCTGAGTTGAATTTACCCATTTCGGTCTATTTTAGTTCACTAATTCCTAGAATGTCGATGTTCACTCTTGCCATTTCCTGTTTGACCACTTCCAATTTGCCTTAATTCATGGACCTAACATTCTAGGATCCTATGCAATATTGCTCTTTACAGCATTGGACCTTGCTTCTATCACCAGTCACATCCACAGCTGGGTATTGTTTTTGCTTTGGCTGCATCCCTTCATTCTTTCTGGAGCTATTTCTCCACTGATCTCCAGTAGCATATTGGGCACCTAGCGATCTGGGGAGTTCCTCTTTCAGTGTCCTATCGTTTTGCCTTTTCATACTATTCATGGGGTTCTCAAGGCAAGAATACTGAAGTGGTTTGCCATTCCCTTCTCCAGTGGGCCACATTCTGTCAGACTTCTCCACCATGACCTGCCTGTCTTGGGTGGCCCCACACAGCATAGCTTAATTTAATTGAGTTAGACAAGACTGTGGTCCATGTGATTATATTGACTAGTTTTCTGTGATTATAGTTTCAGTGTGTCTGTCCTCTGATGCCCTCTCAAAATACCTACCGTCTTACTTGGGTTACTCTTACCTCAGACTAGGGGTAATGCTCAAAATTCTCTAAGCCAGGCTTCAGCAATATGTGAACCATGAACTTCCAGATGTTCAGGCTGGTTTTAGAAAAGGCAGAGGAACCAGAGATCAAGTAACCAACATCCACTGGATCATGGAAAAAGCAAGAGAGTTCCAGAAAAACATCTACTTCTGCTTTATTGACTATGCCAAAGCCTTTGACTGTGTGGATCACAGTAAACTGTGGAGAATTCTGAAAGAGATGGGAATACCAGACCACCTAACCTGCCTCTGTATGCAGGTCAGGAAGCAACAGTTAGAACTGGACGTGGAACAACAGACTGGTTCCAAATAGGAAGAGGAGTACATCAAGGCTGTATATTGTCACCCTGCATATTTAACTTCTATGCAGAGTACATCATGAGAAACGCTGGACTGGAAGAAGTACAAGCTGGAATCAAGATTGCCAGGAGAAATATCAATCTCCTCAGATATGCAGATGACACCATCATTATGACAGAAAGTGAAGAGGAACTAAAAAGCCTCTTGATGAAAGTGAAAGAAGAGAGTGAAACAGTTAACTTAAAGCTCAACATTCAGAAAACGAAGATCATGGCATCCAGTCCCATCACTTCATGGGAAATAGATGGGGAAACAGTGGAAACAGTGTCAGATTTTATTTTGGGGGGCTCCAAAATCACTGCAGATGGTGATTGCAGCCATGAAATTAAAAGACGCTTACTCCTTGGAAGAAAAGTTATGACCAATTAGATAGTATATTGAAAAGCAGAGACATTACTTTGTCAACAAAGGTCTGTCTAGTCAAGGATATGGTTTTTCCAGTAGTTATGTATGGATGTGAGAGTTGGACTGTGAAGAAAGCTGAACGCCAAAGAACTGATGCTTTTAAACTGTGGTGTTGAAGACTCTTGAGAGTCCCTTGGACTGCAAGGAGATCCAACCAGTCCATTTTAAAGGAGATCAATCCTAGGTGTTCTTTGGAAGGAATGATGCTAAAGCTGAAACTCCAGTATTTTGGCTACCTCATGTGAAGAGTTGACTCATTGGAAAAGACTCTGATGCTGGGAGGGATTGGGGGCAGGAGGAGAAGGGGACAAAAGAGGATGAGATGGCTGGATGGCATCACGGACTCGATGGACGTGAGTTTGAGTGAACTCCGGGAGTTGATGATGGACAGGGAGGCCTGGCGTGCTGTAATTCATGGGGTCGCAAAGAGTCGGACGCGACTGAGTGACTGAACTGAACTGAACTGAACTGTAGGTTTGAGAATGTGTGCTTTCTGCATTGTAGTCCTTCTCAGAACCTCTAGTTAGTTAATACACATTGTTGTAAATATTTAAAGGTGGGAGGCAGTATAAATGTTTCTAAGACATTTGGTCACACAATTCTCCCTTACCCTTAAAGAAAATATTTACTAAATAGCCCAAGGAACAGTAGTAGTCTTTGAACATAGTTTGGAAAATGCACCACTTCACTCATGAGCAGTTGAAGCCTATCACTGTAGTAAATCTGTATTGACTGTCTAGATTAGTGGGAAAGGGTCCCTCATTTGCTAATTGTCAAACACATAACTGGATTTTTTATGTCCAGATAATTGCTTCAAATGTGTTTTCTTTCCAAAAAGAATGTAGTTGAACTTCTCCTTAGCCCTCCTGTCTATTCTATCAGGTTCCAGATGGCCTGGTGTATTCAGTAACACTGTAACAGGCACACGTTGGATCAGCATTTGACCAGGTATCGATGATATGATTGTAGTCACTATATTAAACTGACATCGGCAGGACAAGGGGATGAACAATAAAGAATTATAGAATCTGAGAGATAAAAATCACTTTGAAGACCTTCTAGTCAGACTCTCATTTTACAAATGAGTGTGTGCATTTATGTGTGTGCTCTGTCCTGTACAATCCATGGACTGTAGCCTGCCAGGCTCCTCTGTCCATGGAATTTTCAGGCAAGAATACTGGAGTTCCATTTCCTAGTCCAGGGCACCTTCCCAACCCAGGGATCTAACCCATGTTTCTTGAGTCACCTGCAGTGGCAGGCAGAATCTTTATCAACTGCACCACTTGGGAAACTACAAGTGTATAGAGTATAAGTGGTAAAAAGATTATTCTAGGTCGTATAGTTAAGTGGTAGAAATCTCTTCTCCCAGCCCAGTCTAGTCCATGCATTCAGCAAGAGAAAATTAAAACAATTCATTAGTGGAAAAAAGAAGGAAAAAATACTACATTTGAATTTATTTTTAAAGTAGTCAATAATAACCTTCAGTTCAGTCACTCAGTCATGTCTGACTCTTTGCGACCCCATGGACTGCAGCACGCCAAGCCTCCCTGTCTATCACCAACTCCCTGAGATTACTCAAACTCTTATCCATTGAGACGGTAATGCCATCCAGCCATCTCATCCTCTTCTCCTTCTCCTTGCAGTCCAAGGAATTCTCATGAGTCTTCTCCAGTACCACAGTTCAAAAGCATCAGTTCTTCAGTGCTCATTCGTCTTTATGGTTCAACTCTCACATCTATACATGGCTCCTGGAAAAATCATAGCTTTAACTACATGGACCTTTGTCAGCAAAGTGATGTCTCTCTCTCTCTCTCTCTTTTTTTTTGGGGGGGGGGGTCTATTTTTTGTTTCCCTTTGTGTCTCTGCTTTTTAACACACTGTCCAGATTTGTCATAGCTTTTCTTCCAAGGAGCAAGTGTCTTTTAGTTTCATTGCTGCAGTCACCATCCACAGTGATTTTGGAGCCCAAGAAAAAAATCTGCCACTGTTTCCACTTTTTCCCCATCTAGTTGCCATGAAATGATGAGACCAGATGTCATGATCCTAGTATTTTTGAGTTTTAAGCCAGGATTTCACTCTCCTTTTCACTTTCATCAAGAGACTTTTTAGATCCTCTTCATTTTTTGCCATTAAAGTTGTATCATCTGGATAGCTGAGACTGTTGATACTTCTCCTGGCATTCTTGATTCCAGTTTGTAAGTCATCCAGTCTGGCATTTCACATGACGTACTCTGCATAGAATTTAAATAAGCAGGGTGACAATATACAGCCCTGACGTGCTGCTTTCCCAATTTTGAACCAGTCCATTGTTCCATGTCTCATTTTAACTGTTGCTTCTTGACCCGCATATAGGTTTCTTAGGGGCAGGTAAGGTGGTCTGGTATTCCTATCTCTTTAAGAATTTTCCACAGTTTGTTGAGATCCACCAGTGGCTCAGATGGTAAAGAATCCACCTACACTGCAGACCCAGGTTCTATCCCTATGTTAGGAAAATCTCCTGAAGAAGGAACTGGCTACTCACTCCAAGATTCTGACCCGGAGAATTCCATGGACAGAGGAGCCTGGTTGGCTACAGTTCATGGGATTGCAGAGAGTTGGACACAACTCAGTGATTAACACTGTACATAGGCAAAGTCTTTAGCACAGTCAATGAAGCAGGAGTAGATGTTTTCTCTGAAATTCTCTTGCTTTTCTATAATCCAGTGGATGTTGGCAATTTGATCTCTGGTTAAATTGTTAAATTAAATGACTGTGAGCATCTAAATTCAGAGAGGCTACCATAGAATGAAGTGGTTACTTATTTTAGAGAGTGATTCATCCCGTGACAGAAGGCTCAAACCCAATCCCTTTTTTCTTCACCTGCTGTGCTGCAAAAAGCAGAAGCCACTGTGATGAGAGCTGATCCTTGGAGCCACAAGCAGGCCAGGGTAGCATTTTCTCTAGCCAGTGCATTCTCAGGCATGGAAAAATTTCACCTCTACCCCTCTTGAGTTCTTGTGACTGGGCAAGTTGAATACAAGAGAGATTAAGAGGAAAAGGGACAAGTTTAATTTATGCACACAGTGGTCTCATAAAATGGAACTAAGAAGTGGCCAAGGTAGGTAGATTTTATACTTTTTAGACAAGCAATAAATTTGAGAGGAACTGACAGGAAAAAGAAACTATGTTTGAGTGCTTAATTAATAAGGAATTTAAGCAAAGTTTGGACTTGAGTAGTATATTAGTAAAGGGTTAGCAAGGTTTACACAGATGTCTCAGCCCTGAATTCCTTGCCTCTGTTGATAAGGATGTCTTTTTATCTCCTTTTTATAGGGAGGGTATCTCTTACATGGGACATTTATGTTCTGTTTCCAGGGAGAGAGAGAGGAGGGTCAAACTGGCCCCTTGGTATTGGCCATTTCTTGAGTAAGTTTAATTCAAAATAACCAATGTGGAAAAATGTTTTCTGGTCCTAAGCAATTTCTGGATTTCAGGGGGATCTTTTAAATAAGTTAGAAGGGGATCAAATTTTCAGTATATACAATGAGTCCATGAGCTTGACAGATAAGTTTTGTTTTTGTTTGTTTTTTTTTTTTAGCTGCTAAATTTAGTGTTATATAACTATCTTCAACTTTTGAAAGCTGAAGATTAGATATATATCATGTTAGCATTGCTTAATACTTACAATTTTTTGAGTTAAACTGGAAATGCCTTTTTCCACTTGGATACATTTTCTTAAATGGATTTTCTGTTCAAATGTTCTAGAAATATTCATCCATATATTGAAGTACAGGCCGTAACTTTATATCAAGAAGATGAAAAGCCCAAGTAAATGACAAGAGAATGAAAGTGGAATTCTGCTTATTAAAGTTTGGCATGTTTTGAGTATACTGTGATTACATCAATTCTTTCAATGCTATAGTTAATAGACTATTGGACTCAACAAAACTGGAAACTCCTTGCAATTTAGCAAATATTTATTGAATAACTTAAGTCTATATTGTGTGTATTACTCTGCTGAAACTATGGTGCAATGTAAGCATGGGTTGTTTCCTGCCTCTGAGAAGCGATTTTATATAGTGCATACACATATAATCCTGGAGGAGGAAATGGCAACCCACTCCAGTATTCTTGGCTGGAGAATCCCATGGACAGAGGAGTCTGGCATGCTACAGTTATGATGTTGCAAAAACTTGGACACAACTGTGGGACTGAGTATGCACACATACACTTGCACACATACACGTTCACACATACATGAAGTGATAAAAGTGATATACATAGGAATGAATAAGATGAAATACAAATCATGAAATAATTATATGGCAAATATGAATTGTTATGGGATAGACATTCTGGAAAGAGGTTTAATTAGAGAAGTCCCTGGAAAGGTGGATAAGATTTCGATTGATGGAGTGAATGAAGTAGCAGGACTGAAGTAAAAAATATTCCAGTAAGAAAAGGAAAACAATAATTATATTTACATGCAAAATCTATATAATGCACTATAGCAACAAAGGACAAAATTACATTATCATTTGAATACATGCAGAAAAAGCATTTGAAAATAAAAATGCTAAAACTTTCATGATAAACACATGCAACAAAATAAGACTGAAGGGCACTTCCTTAGTCTGATAAAACACATCTACAAAAACCTATAGTCGACATCATACTTACTGGTGAAAGACTGAATACTTTCTCCCTACATCAGACGTAAGAACATGAGGTCTACTATTGCCACTTCTATTCAGTTTTCCACTTGAGTTTCCAGGTAGGGCAATTAGGCAAAAAGTGAATTATGAGGTTTCTAGATTGGAAAGCAAAAGATAAAACTATCTAAACTTGTACATGACTTGATCTTGTATATAGAAAATCCCAAGTAAACTTCCAAAAAACCATTAGAACTAACCAAAAAATTCAGCATGGTTGCAAGAGACAAGATCAATGCACAGAAATCACTTATATTTCTATACACTGACAATGAAAATAATTTCATTCACAATAGCATCAAAAAGAATAGAGGACTTAGGAACAGATTTTTTAAAAGGACTATAGCCTGGGATGGGGCTTCCCTGGTGGCTTAGTGGTGAAGAACATTCATAAGAGACATAAGAGATGAGGGTTCGATCCTGGGTTGGGAAGACCTCCTGGAGGAGGACATGGCAACCCACTTCAGCATTCTTGCCTAAAGAATCCCCATGGACAGAGGAACCTGGTGGGCTACAGCCCATAGGGTCACAAAGAGTTGGACACGACTAAAGCGACTGAGCATGCAAGCCTAACCTGGGACGTTGTTGTTTACTCATTAAGTTGTGTTTGACTCTTTGTGACCCCATGGACTGTAGCTCACCAGACTCCTCTGTCCATGGAATCTCCCAGGTAAGAATATTGGAATGGGTTGCCATTTTCCTCTCAAATGGAACTTCTGACCCAGGGATTGAACTTGTGTCTCCTGCTTTGGCAGGCAGATTATTTACCACTGAGCCACTAGGGAAGCCCCCATATCCTGGGATACAGCTTCTCAGATAGCTCTGAGGAACTGTTTCAAAGAGAAAGTGGGAAAAGGCTAGTGTATATGTTATTTTGGTTAGGGGATACAGGAGGTCAAGCATACACCTCAGTATAAGGTTATTGCTAACCATAAGGATCAGGTATTTCAGTTAATAATTTTAGGGCTTCTTTATGTATGGGAAGATACAAGAATCTGGGTTTAGTAAAATTTTTCCTGAGCTATAACACTCAAACTATCTAAAAGGCCTGTTATGCCTGTTCTCCCGGAGTACAGAGTATCTCATTCCTGATCTTCACCCTGAATTCTTTTCTGGGTGTACTGAAGGTCAACAACCACAGTAACCAATGACTCAATCCAGATGGGCTGATATAACTTCATCTGTGTCCTCAGCTTGCAGTTAAGTGCTGCAGATTGATAACATGGGTCTTAAAAGCTGAATCTTAGCAGGCTGAGTCTAATTTAATGACTTCATCTAGTTTAATATAATACTTCTAAAAGGTAGATGTTATCTTTTCTACTTTATATTAAGGAAGCCAAAGGTCAAAAAAGTTAAATACTTCGTTTAACAGTGTAAGTTTTCTGTGTTAGTCACACAAATTTTCTGTGACTAACACATAAAATTGTGGAAGTTAAACATATGTATACCTGTGTGTGCATGTATGTTTCTGTGACTCCCCCAAAGAAGAAGCATAATAGATAAGGAAACTAGTTAGTTGTCTATTTTTGATATATGAAGAGATAGAGGTACAAAGAGGTTGAAGCAATATCAATTGATATTTTATTATAACACTCCAAAAGAAGGAAGAGTTAGATTTAAACATTTTAGCACATATATTGAATGACTTTATTCTAAATTTGTACAAATAAAATCTCTGCTCAGCAATATACCATTACAGATGTAAGGAAGAAAAGAAAACTGAATACAAAGATTTGGCTGAAAATGTGCAGTCCAAGGCTACAAAATATCACTGCAAAACCCACTAAATAAGTTTCACTTGTAAGAAAATGAGTGTGTGAATAGTCTTTGCTCTAAATTTGTAATTATGTCAAGCCATACATTTCCTTAAACCCTCTTCAGATTTGTTTAATTTTTAAAATGTGCTCTTCTAAGAATTGCTTCAGGGAGAAATAGCTAATAAAGGCATTAAAAAGAAATTCCTCATGACATTGCAATTTATATTGCATGTTTTACAAAGTCAGCTATAAAATTTTAAGATGCCACCCAAAAATCTGAAAACTGTAGGCCTCATATCATCTACTAAGAAACCAAATATTAGTTTTCCAGGCAAAGTCAGACAAGATCTTCCTTAGATAATATACCAATAAATGTCTAAGCCCTGACTCCCCAGATGTAGATTTCAAACATTTATCAGTAGGAATATATTGGCTTATCTCCCTTACTTTGAAACTTCAGCTGGGAGCCATAATTTATAATGTGGTGAGAATCGCAAACACTTACAGGTTTCTGAAGTAATGTCAGCACCTTAAATTACATTCAGGAAGAAAGGTGGTCAATGCAATCTGTCTTGCTATGTATTCTGAGATGCACGTATTCACGTAAACTGAAGAACACAAAACAACATAAACAACTGTTCCACTGAAATGTAAAGTAAGTACAATGAGACAACAGAGCTCATTCAGCCTCACTTAGAGAAATGTAACTTTTAAAAATGAGCAGTCAGTTAAGGCATTAATTGAGAAATAATTCAATTGTTTAATTAACCAATATTTTAGGCTATAATATGCTTACATATTTGTTTCTGCAACAAATTAAAATATTTCTGGAAGAATGTAGGACATACATTATAAATGAACTAGCTATAGAAAATTTCCAGTCCCCCATTTACCTGGTAAACTGTTCTTTATATAAGATAAAGACGTAATCCTGATTAAGTAAGTACTGATCTGAAGGCTTTTTTATGAATTTTTTTTCTTCTCAGTGGCTGTTTAAGTGGCAGATATTATTCAATAAATTTCATAAAGACATTTTATATGTTTCCACTAGTTTAGAGTTCAAAGCAATGTCACTCAATATTGACATTTTAAAGACCACAGTTCTGACTTGGTATTATGCAATTTTGTAATAAATTCAGCTATTTCCCTCCACTCTCACTAAGTCCTCTTTCCTGGGTATATAGTTCTGGCTGCTGCTGCTAAGTCGCTTCAGTCGTGTCCGACTCTGTGCTACCCCATAGACAGCAGCCCATCAGGCTCCCCCTTCCCTAGGATTCTCTAGACAAGAATACTGGAGTGGGTTGCCATTTCCTTCTCCAATGCATGAAAGTGAAAAATGAAAGTCAAGTTGCTCAATCGTGTCCGACTCTTAGCGACCCCATGGACTGCAGCCTACCAGGCTCCTCCGTCCATGGGATTTTCCAGGCAAGAGTACTGGAGTGGGGTTCCATTGCCTTCTCTAATAGCGCTGGCTAGAACTATTCTTATCAGTGCAAAAGGAAGTCAAGAATACTGTTTCATTACAGAAATCCTCAGCAAACTAAGATTAGTGGGAAACTTCCCTTACTGGACAAAATGTTTCAAAAGAAGACATACTTTTAACCCACATACTTAATAGTAAAATACTGATTACATTTATTTTAAAATTGGGAAAAATAATATCCATTCTCACCATTCTGGTTCAATATTGTGTTCAAAGTACCAGCCAGCAAAATAAGAGAAGGAAAAGAAATGAAAGGCATACAGATTGGAAAGCACAAAATGAAAATTGCTCTTATTCACAGATATCATGATTGCCTATGTAAAAAATTCTAAGGAATTTTGAAAAACAATCCTAAAACTAATAACTGAATTTACCATATATTTGTACATATACACACCAAAATAGAATGAAACAGGTATAATTCTGATGAAATATGTGCAGGATCTATTTAGTAAAAAATATAAAATACAAGAAATTGGAGACCTAAATAATAGGAAAGACTTATTATGATCCCTGAATTGGAAGACAATATATTTAACATATTAATTCTCTTCAACTTGATCTCTAGATTTAATGTAATTCTTTTAAAAATCCCTGGAGTATTTTTATACATTTAGTCAATGTGATTCTAAAGTTCATATAAAAAGCAATGGAAGGAAAACACAAATAATATTGAAAAAAATAAAATTGGGAGACTCGTATTACCTGGTTTTAATATTCACTATGAAGCTTCAGTAGTCTTGTTGCATTTTTATATTGTCCATGGGGTTCTCCAGGCAAGAAGTCTGGAGTGGGTTGCTATTTCCTTCTCCAGTGGACCACATTTTGTTTGAACTCTTCACTATGTTCCGTCCATCTTGGTTAGCCCTGCACATCATGGCCCATAGCTTCACTGAGTTGCACAAGCCTCTCTGCCACGACAAGACTGTGGTGCATGGAAGGGAACAATGAAAAGAAAAGGAATTTTGACACAAAATGCATCTCAAAAGCATTAAGCTTGAGTGAAAGCCAATCTCAAAAGATTGCAAACTGTGATTCCATTTATTCAACTTTCTAGAAAGGCAAAACTATAGGGATGGAGAAAAGGTCAGTGAAAATCATATGTTAGGGATGGGGGAATATTTGAGCACAAAGTGGGAGCTTTAATAATTTTTAGCAAGATGGAACTGTTCAGAATTCAGATTGTAATGCTGGTGCTCCAGACAGGCCACTCTAAGGCACAGTGGCAGATTGATTATTTTGAATTAAAGTTACTTGAGAAGCAGCTCATGTAAGAAGGAAACCAACCCTTCTGTGTCTCCCTGAAAGCAGGAAATAAATCTACCATGTGAAAGGTGCATCTGGAGGTAGAAGGATACCCTTATCACCAGAGAGAGAGAATTCGGGACCAAGAAGTCTTGTAAACAATCATTTTTACTTATTTAAATCTGGACATCTGATCATGGCCAAAGTTATGTGAACATGTATATAAGTAGGTAAAAAGCTTTGCCCAAACCCTCTCAACAACATCCAAAAATATTTACTGGTAAATATGTCAATTGAGGGCTGGCTGACTAAATGCCACATTACTAAAACTTGAATGCAGGCTTTATATCTGTCAAACCACAGTTATCAGTAGTGTGGAACTAGTAAGTAAAAAGAACCTTCAGCATCATTATATTTAACTGTCATACAGAATATTCCAGAAAGAAAGCCATCAGTGTTCTAAATACCTATTTTATTGGAGGTTTCATTGTGAGCTATAGTTGTTAACAAGCATTTAACACTATTTTTTAGATGTAAACAGCAGAATTTTTATTTATCTGTATACATTTGTGCTGGTTTTGTCATATTCTTCTAGCTTACTGACATATGGAATCTTGATTCCATCATAGATAATATTGAATTTTGTTACAATGCATAACAATAAACCTTTTTATCAAAATCAGTTATAGTATTCATTGAGATGGGACTCTAGACTTGAGTATTCCCTCTCCAAAATGCACATTCCCGTTTCTTCCTTTGATAAAGCTTCAAAAAAAAAAAAAAAAACCACAGTCAGGGGACTCCTTTTTTCACCCTCATCTGGTTATCCATTGCCTTTTACTTTCAAAGAGGTAACATCAATACATTGTGGTGTTCAATCGCTGCTGTGTCTGACTCTTGGTGACCCAATGGACTGCAGCATGCCAGGCTTCCCTGTCCTCCACTGTCTCCTGGAGTTTGCTTAAGTTCACGTCCATTGAGTTAATGATGACATCTAACCATCTGATTCCCTGCCACCCTCTTCTGCTTTTGCCTTCACGCTTTCCCAGCATCCGGGTCTTTTCCAATGAGTCAGCTCTTCGCATCAGGTGGCCAAAGTATTGGAGCTTCAGCTTTAATTTTAATAGTTAATATGTTATTAGCAGATAATTCTCTTTCCCTAAAACAGTAGATACATGTTGAAATTCATGTAAAAACACATGGGCCTGATAAATATAAAGCCTATTTTTAAAAAGCCAGAAAATTTCAGGTATTAAGATACTTTTCCTGCATCATGACCATTGAAAATGTCAGAATGTGCCTTTAAATAGACAAAAAGTGCAGAAGAAGTGAATGGAAGAATACTTGATGAATTTATGTAAATGATATAGTATTTTAAATGTTGCATTTCTAATTATGCCTGTTTTTAAAATTAAAGTGTTTTCATTTGTTCTAATGAGATTCATTTGTTCTTTGAGATTTCTTGCAAATGAGGCTGATTAAAGTGGCTTCTAAATGACTCCTAGAAATATTAATAATATAACCCAGATACACTGGTTATAGGGTCAGATAGCCTAGACTCTGATTCTATCATCTACTCACAGAATAACTTTAGGCTTAGTTTCTCCTCTGCAAAATGGGAATAATAATACACTAAAAACCATAGTTTCTGTGAGAATTAAGTCAATTTATGTAATGTGCTTTCTGAGAGCTTCCCAAAACAATTTATAAGCTTTTGATAAGAGAAAACTGAGTTTATGACTTATCCAGGAGAATAAAACCTCTGCAGTATCTGATAGCAGTTGTGATGAAAAAGAAAAAGGCTGGACGGATTCACATTTTGAAGTCTGGTTGAAAGTAGATTTTTTTTCACAAAATGTTGGTCTTGATGAGCATTGGCTAGGAATCATAACAATTTGGGACTGATGAAAACAGCAAGGAGAGCATTTTGAGAAGAGAGAGAGAGTCAAGGAATCTTTTGCAATACACTGTTGGTGCTTTCTGTTGAAGAGTTAATGGATCTTGGGAATTCCATGTAGTTATTTCCAACTTCTTTCATCCTGGGCAAAGATCTTCTGGAATAGGCAGTTATGCTAATGAAGACTGCAGAATAATAAAATCTTATTAAGATCATTTTTGTCTTTACTGTCAAGTGACATGAAAGTGTCTTAGAGCCCTTGCACATGTTGAACACTATATATGCATTTTGTTGTTTTCATGTTTATTGATACCATTATTATTAAAATTGAGTATGTCAAACTATGTATAAAGACTTGCAAACTACTAATGTGGCCCACTTTTCTTCTCTGCTCTGGCTCTGTTGGATATTCATTTTAAGATTAAGAAAGAGAAGCCTGCTTTCTTGTGTGTCCATCTGCTGTCTGCAGTAATATCCCCCCATCCAGTTTGCCCAATTGCCACTCTGTAACAAGGATGGCACAAGGTGATGAGGCACTCATTCTACTGGGGAAGTGGGACACATCCATGAAAAGTTACAACATAATAATTGCTCTGAAAGAGGTGTGAAGAAAAGACTTAAGAAGCACAAGGATGATGAGCCCAATTGCACATGAGGGAAAGAATTTTGCAAAATTCAGAAATGCCAAGAGAAGACCACAGTTTGAGTGCACCTAAATAAAAATCATGGATGACTCCCACTGAATCTGATTTCTCAGAGAGCACTCTGTGTTCTTACAAATCTTTCCACTGGGCTGTATCTTGCAGTACATTTTATCCCAGTTTTGAGTTTGACTGCTACAATGCACTTCTTAGAGAGATTTCTTTTGCTTGAAACATATCAGTGGTAAAGAATCTGCCTGCCAAAGCAGGAGTCTCAGGAGATGTGGGTTCGATCCTTGAACTGGGAAGATCCCCTGGAGGAACAAATGACAACCCACTCCAGTAGTCTTACCTAGAGAATCCCATACACAAATGAGCCTGGCACAGTTCATAGGGTCACAGAGTTGGACATGACTGAGCAACAGAGCACACACACACACACACACACACACACACACACACACACAACATCCTGGAGACTTAGCACCTATATCGACCATGTTCAAAATTCAACTTAAAAGAAATATGTTGGTAATATCCCAGAGCCTTCTTATTTATACTTTGTATTCGGTTGTGCCAGTACAGTCCTGTTAATGCCTGATGTCTAGTGTATTTATAAATAGTGACTCATTGCTCTCTTCAAATTATATGGTTACCCTATTTGTACTACCTTTTTCCACCGTTCTGTGAAAAATAGACTAGGAACTAGAAAACAAGTGTCACCTTGGACAAATGACACTTTTGAATCTATGATGATAATAAGCATGATAATAGAAGTGAAAATGTAGCATGCATAAAAGGTGATCTACAAATGTTTGTTTAATTTGAACAATGTCCTATACATTTAGCATCATATGGGTTGGAAGAAAGAAGTGTTTCAAGACAAATGGGAATATACTTTTACAAATATTGTATTCCTAAGACAAATGATTACATTTGGCTGATTTACCAATATTTATGTTTCAGCCTCAGGTCCAGCTGTCCTCCTGTTCAACAGGAAGTAAAAGATAGTAAGAACGAGAGAAAAATTAGCTCACTATGTTTGTCTCTGTGGACAAGTCTTAGCTTAGAAATTCATGTCTGCATTTCTAAAATAACATGTTGAGCTAAGCACTTTTAACTGAACTGTGGAGAAAGATGTGGAGTCACAGTTTGTGAGTCGGTGGGGTGGGAAGACTGAATACAACCTGAACTTTGCTTTATCCATGCACCAACTTGTGCCAGCCAGTTCCAGCTCTTCTGGATGCTTGAGGGCACTCAGTGAGTGTGCACTGGCTTTCTGAGATCTAGCAGCCCCAAATGTTGTCAACATTAGACTGGTTAATCTCTAAGCCTTAAATACCAACAGTATCATAAACAGACAGCTTTTATAAATAAAAACTGAGATATTTTTTAAAAATAACAATTCAAGTGGGCACCAAAATATGTTTTTGCTTCCTAAGGTTTAAAACACAGGAATTTATTTTCTCACAGTTCTGAATCCAGAAGTTAAAAATCAAGGTATCAAGGTATATTCAGGGCCAAGCTAACTCTGAAGGCCCGATATGGGAATAATTCCTTGACCCTTCCAGCTTCCAGTGGCCTCAGTTGCTAATTGGCTGGGTAAAGTTATTTCTGAGCTTCAGGTCCAGACATGGTAACTCATAGCTACATCATTTTGCCTAAGCTGAGGAATTTATATAAGCAATGGTGTCTGTTACCTACGAAGATTCTAAGTGTCTCTAACAAGTGAGAAAAAATTATTTTCCCATTATATCCTTGCATTCAAAAGAATAAAATAAGTAATAATCAGGAATAAAACATCTAGAATTTAACTTTCAAGTTGCAAGTTAAACAAAAGAGAAGCCAGGCAATGTTCAATATTCAAGATGAAATTTTAATGTTGACATCAACTGAATCATGATGAATAGTATAAACAGTAAATGAATAATTGCATGCTATGCTAAATATATTGTTATGAAAACTCTATTACATTTTCTGAATAGATTCATTCATAATGATGAACTAATTATATTTTAGCATCTAATGATCAGAACCAAATGAGCTGCATTCAAAGGCCACAGCTTTCTCATTTCAATATGTACCTTTGATCTTGTAACAATGTTTTCTTCTACAAGTAAGAGAGACTCTAAGTATGTTGCCAGGCACTGAAGAAATACTGTGCCTGTTCTCTTTGTAACTGAGCATTGGTAAGCTCTTTTTTGGACAATGTTCATTTATTTTGTCCAGATTTTTGTATGGTAAAATTCCTCTTTCTCATAAATGCACAGTGTCAATAGCACAACATGCTATTGATGTTATAGAAAAGCTAAGTCCTTTATTAATGAGAAGACTAAATATTGCCTGTTGAAAATCTGTGGAGTTTCAATTATTGAAAATAGAAACCAGTCTCATTTAAAATTAAGAAAGTATTCAGATCAATGCTATTTATTTTTAACTCGAGTAAGGGAAAGGCTAGTACAAATGACTTTTGCTATGTTGGGGTGCTTATCCCACCTTTTCCTGGTCCATGAGCCTGATTCCCAAATACACTCCCTTCAGAAAACATTAGCCTGATTTAGTGAGGAAAAGATATAAACAGTGAGAAAATTGCCAATTTCTAGAATAAAGGTATGAGCAGAAGTTTGGATACTCTGGTATAGTGAATGCCATGTGGTCTTGCATTCATATCTCCTCAGGCTCTCTTTGAAGATGTCAGTACTTACTCCCACAGCTGATGAAGTCTGGGTTGTTCACAGCTCTTGGCAGAGCCCCTCTCTAGAACTGACCCTGGGCTTCACCTCATGTCACATCTCTTCTTGGGGCTATCTGCATACAGTGACTTGCCAGCATTGACGTATAAAGGCTAAGTCCCCTTGTCTGAATTCAGGGCAACTCTGAAGAATCATGATAGCTGTGATCTCCCCATAAAATTGTCTAAGGCCTTTGCTGTGACTGCATGACTGTTCAGCTTCTCTCTCTGGATATTCCTGGTTTCTTCCCACTCTCCTACTCACAGATATTAATTCTAAGAACATATAATGCCCAAAAACTTCCTGCAGGTAAATCTCTGTCATACAGTCTGCTTCCTGGGGAAACTGACCCGTTATATTTAGTCCAGAGAGGTCAAAGAAGACTTGTTAGCCATATTATAATTTGAGACTTTTCTCTCAGTATTAATAAGAGTTTTTCTCCTGAAAAGGATGAAAATAAGAATGCCTTCAATATAAAAGGAACAATGCAAGAAAAAGCAGAGATAAGAAAGAATATGCCTTATTCAGCCTGGCATGCTATAGTTAATGGAGTCACAAAGAGTCAGACGTGACTTAGCAATTGAATAATAACAGTTTAGTCAAGCAACTTTGTTAGAATACCAGAGATACCAAGGGAACATTTCATGCAAAGATGGGCTCGATAAAGGACAGAAACGGTATGGACCTAACAGAAGCAGAAGATATTAAGAAGAGGTGGCAAGAATACACAGAAGAACTCTACAAAAAGATCTTCACGACCCAGATAATCATGATGATGTGATCACTCATCTAGAGCCAGACATCTTGGAATATGAAGTCAAGTAGGCCTTAGAAAGCATCACTGCGAAAATAGCTAGTGGAGGAGATGGAATTCCCGTTGAGCTGTCTCAAATCCTGAAAGATGATGCTGTGAAAGTGCTACACTCAATATGCCAGCACATTTGGAAAACTCAGCAGTGGCCACAGGACTGGAAAAGGTCCGTTTTCATTCCAATCTCAAAGAAAGGCAATGCCAAAGAATGCTCAAACTACCGCACAATTGTACTCATCTCACATGCTAGTAAAGTAATGCTCAAAATTCTCCAAGGCTGGCTTCAGCAATACGTGAACCGTGAACTCCCTGATGTTCAAGCTGGTTTTAGAAAAGGCAGAGGAACCAGAGATCAAATTGCCAACATCCGCTGGATCATGGAAAAAGCAAGAGAGTTCCAGGAAAACATCTATTTCTGCTTTCTTGACTATGTCAAAGCCTTTGACTGTGTGGATCACAATAAACTGTGGAAAATTCTGAAAGAGATGGGAATCCCAGACCACCTAACCTGCCTCTTGAGAAACCTGTATACAGGTCAGGAAGCAACAGTTAGAACTGGACATGGAACAACAGACTGGTTCCAAATAGGAAGAGGAGTACGTCAAGGCTGTATATTGTCACCCTGCTTATTTAACTTCTATGCAGAGTACATCATGAGAAACGCTGGGCTGGAAGAAACACAAGCTGGAATCAAGATTGCCAGGAGAAATATCAATAACCTCAGATATGCAGATGACACCACCCTTATGGCAGAAAGTGAAGAAGAGCTAAAAAACCTCTTGATGAAAGTGAAAGAGGAGAGTGAAAAAGTTGGCTTAAAGCTCAACATTCAGAAAACGAAGATCATGGCATACGGTCCCATCACTTCATGGGAAATAGATGGGGAAACAGTGGAAACAGTGTCAGACTTTATTTTTGGGGGCTCCAAAATCACTGCAGATGGTGACTGCAGCCATGAAATTAAAAGATGCTTACTCCTTGGAAGAAAAGTTATGACCAACCTAGATAGTATATTCAAAAGCAGAGGCATTACTTTGCCGACTAAGGTCCACCTAGTTAAGGCTATGATTTTTCCTGTGGTCATGTATGGATGTGAGAGTTGGACTGTGAAGAAGGCTGAGCACCGAAGAATTGATGCGTTTGAACTGTGGTGTTGGAGAAGGCTCTGAGGGTCCCTTGGACTGCAAGGAGATCCAACCAGTCCATTCTTGAAGGAGATCAACCCTGGGATTTCTTTGGAAGAAATTATGCTAAAGCTGAAGTTCCGGTACTTTGGCCACCTCATGAGAAGAGTTGACTCATTGGAAAAGACTCTGATGCTGGGAGAGATTGGGGGCAGGAGGAGAAGGGGACGACCCAGGATGAGATGGCTGGATGTCATCACAGACTCGATGGATATGAGTCTGAGTGAACTCCAGGAGTTGGTGATGGACAGGGAGGCCTGGCGTGCTGCAGTTCATGGGGTCGCAAAGAGTCGGACATGACTGAGCAAATGAACTGAACTGAGTCAAGCAACTTTGTTAGAATACCAGAGAGGCAATTTACAGCATATCTGGGGAAGGTAGGGCCCAACTTATAAGGGTTCTTGGTTGCTTATCTGAGGAATTTGGATTTTTCTCCATAGGTAATGGGCTTCCCTGATGATTCAGTGGGTAAAGAACCCACCTGCAATGCAAGGGACACAGGAGACATGGGTTGGATTCCTGGGTCAGAAAGATCCCCTGGAGGAGGAAATGGCAAACTACTCCAGTATTCTTGCCTGGAGAATCCTATGGACAGAGGAGCCTGGTGGGCTACAGTCCATAGGGTCACAAAGAGTCAGACACAACTGAGCAACTAAACATAGCATGGTGTGGCCATAGGTAATGGGCAATCATTTTTGTAAACTGTATGTACAGGATTACATATGAAAATTGTTTCATGATGAAAACCAGAAAGGTCATAGAAGGTAGATTAGAAGGCAGTTAAGAGACGAGAGCAGGAGGGAAACTAAAAGGAAAGCAGTTGTAATTTCGGAAGCAAAGATTTTCAAGGGTTAAACTGAAACAGAGACAGTGAATTTATACATAAGGAAAATAGACAATGCAATGAAGGTGAAAGCAACTTTATCAGGTAACTGGATATCAGAACTAAAGATGAAGTAGTCATTTCTGCTTGGGTCCATGAAGGCAGCTGTGGTTGTAAATGATTGGCAGAACAACAGGTGGAGGGGATATGACTGAGAATGCAGTATCAGAGGGCAAAGAAGACTAGGAAGAGCCTAATGAATGCCCTGCTGAAGGTATCTTCTTTGGTGGCTGACATTCTGTACTTCACAGAAAGAAGTAGTATTTCCCTCCAGTGACTTGGAAGCTGTTAGCATATCACAAGTAGTATGAAGTTTTATAATGGGGAGAAAAAGGCTTACCTCCCAAATAGTAACTTCATGCAGGCATCAATATGACATGACCTGAGATAAGGTCAAAAGTTAGCTGGACCATTTACCAGAGACAAATAGCATGTGGCACCCTAGTGAAACAGCAATAGGCACCACTGAAAATGCTCTGTAGCAGGATGATGGAGAAGTTATAAGTTGCTTATTTTCTCTGACAGCAGGGATCCTAGAAGCAGTTATCTGCTACAATACTTTTCCTTTGTGGGACACCAGGCAGGCTGCACACTGTAATTGTGTAGGTGCATGTCTTGACAATGGAGCTGACAAGCCTGTCAGACTTGACTAGATGGTGAGGGTGTTAGCCCTGGCTTGCTTCCCACTAGTAATAAGAAGTCATGCTGGTTCTCTGTGAAGCTCATTTTAAGTATTCCATATCAACAAGGATCATACACACTGGTATAAAATACTGAAAGTTTTAATTGAATGTTCTGCATACGTAATAGTGTTCTCATGTGATTGAGTCATAGAGGAATAAAATAATTATTCAAAGGACAAATTTGCATCTTGAGAGTCTGTGAACCATCTATTTAAGATCATATTGAGTATATGTTAAAAATGCAAAAATCAAGGTCCCAGTTTAGCTACTGATTTAGAATCTAAAGCAAGGTTTATCATGCTGTCCCCATTCACATTTGGGGTTGGAAAATTCCTTGTTGTGGGGATTGCCCTGTATTTTATAGGATATTTAGCAGCATCCATAGTCCCCACCCACTGGATGCCAAGAGTGTGCCTACACACACAAGTGTGCACATTGGGGCAATCAAACATGTCTTGAGATATTGCCAAATGTTCCTTTTGTGAAAAAAATCACCCCTGGTGGAGAACCACTCATCTAGAGAGATGGGCCTGAAATCTGCTTTTCTCCTTCATACATGATAAAGTGTGGAATTGCATGACTTAGATAATCAGCAGAGTCACCATCCCAACACCATGGAGGACTACTTCCTTTAGTCTTTTGTTATTTTCTAATAATATAATGTGTGCATAGAGAGAGAAAGGAAGGAAAGTATGTGCCTGCGTTGGAGTGAGGGGAGTCTCTCCCATTTTTTGTAGATATTTATCTGTTTCTTTAAAAGTCCTGAATGTTATCCAGTGGCAGCTGATGACCTAGCATACAAGTGAGATCCATTTATTGTTGGATAAAACGAGGGTGTGACACTATCCTCTTGCCCACTGAGAAAAGGAATGAAATAACAAATTTTGCAACAAAGTATGTACACAAAACTGATAGGCACTGAGGATTCAGAAATGAATAATGCACATCTCTTGGTCTTTAGAGTTTGCACACCAATGGAGAAAGACAATGCAATGCAACGTAGAACCTTGATGTGCCTGTTAAAATAATCTGATTGAAAGATACTGGGTCCAGTAAATGCATAACTGCCCCCCACCCCTGCCATCACCACCACTAAGCCACTGCTATTCAACTCACATATGAGATGGACTTTCCAGTTTGTCCTTTTTTTGTGCCTCAGTAAGTAAGTTTACCTTCTCTGGGCACAAGCAAGTGGGAAGAGCCTTGATAACTGTCACACTTAGAAGAGAGGGATGGATACAACCTACAGAAGGCTATGCCTGAGATTAAAGGACCAGGCACTGGGAAATTTTTGTTTATGTTTTTCTGTCATATGTTTTGGGCTTTGGTCAACTGCCAAAGTAACTGAAACTAATTAATAGATTTTTATTAATAGATTAAACTAATTAAACTATTAATTAAACTAATTAATAGATTTTTAGTTTACTGAGTGCTTAAAACAGTTATAAAACACTGATGAAGAATTTTCACCATGCATACTCCTGCTAATGATCTTTAAAAGCATGCATATATAGCTTATCAATATGAATAATTTCCATTAAGAATTTATTTTGTTTATGTGCAACCACTCAGCTGTTTATTGAATGTCTAAAGTAGCTTGGAATAGTTATTATGGTAACTGCAGGAAGAGATAAGACATAATTCTTGGAATAAGCACTTTATAAATTAGTTGGGAAGATAGGAAATACATGTGTATAAAGGACAAGTGAATTTTTAAGGCATTTTATGCTGAAGGCCAAATGATCTACTATAGCATAACAGAGCCAAGATATATTTTCATTCTGGATGGTCAGTAATGACTTACACAGGATATGTGAAATAAACTGCAAAAGATCAATGAAGTACTTACTATGTGGTAAGAAGGAGTCGAGAAATCATGCATTGGGGAAACAGCATGGATAAAGCCATAAAACCAAGTTCGGACAAAATATCTACCTGGGACATAATATGATACTTGATCTGAGAGATATGTTAAAGTGAGTAAGTGTCATAGAAGATTGTTTCAGGCAGGCTTGCCTCTCAGGCTTTTGACATTGGGAGATATTGACAATTTTCAATCACGGTTAAGGACTGATGATACCCAGGTTTCCACAGTTTATTGTGATCCACACAGTCAAAGGCTTTGGCATAGTCAATAAAGCAGAAATAGATGTTTTGCTGGAACTCTCTTGCTTTTTCCATGATCCAGCAGATGTTGGCAATTTGATCTCTGGTTCGTCTGCCTTTTCTAAAACTAGCTTGAACATCTGGAAGTTCATGGTTCACGTATTGCTGAAGCCTGGCTTGGAGAATAAGCATGTGAGATGAGTGCAATTGTGCAGTAGTTTGAGCATTCTTTTGCATTGCCTTTGCTTGGGATTGGAATGAAAACTGACCTTTTCCAGTCCTGTGGCCACTGCTGAGTTTTCCAAACTTCCTGGAATATTGAGTGCAGCACTTTCACAGCATCATCTTTCAGGATTTGAAACAGCTCAACTGGAATTCCATCACCTCCACTAGCTTCGTTCCTAGTGATGCTTTCTAAGGCCCACTTGACTTCACGTTCCAGGATGTCTGGCTCTAGATGAGTGATCACACCATTGTGATAATCCGGGTCATGAAGATCTTTTTTGTACAGTTCTTCCGTGTATTCTTGCCACCTCTTCTTAATATCTTCTGCTTCCGTTAGGTCCAGACCATTGAGCCCATCTTTGCAAGAAATGTTCCCTTGGTATCTCTAATTTTCTTGACGAGATCTCTAGTCTTTCCCATTCTGTTCTTTTCCTCTATTTCTTTGCATTGATCGCTGAAGAAGGCTTTCTTATCTCTCCTTGCTATTCTTTGGAATTCTGCATTCAGATGCTTATATCTTTCCTTTTTTCCTTTGCTTTTTGCTTCTCTTCTTTTCACAGCTATTTGTAAGACCTCCCCAGAGAGCCATTTTGCTTTTTTGGATTTCTTTTCCATGGGGATGGTCTTGATCCCTGTCTCCTGTACAGTGTCATGAACCTGAGTCCATAGTTCATCAGGCACTCTATCTATCAGATCTAGGCCCTTAAATCTATTTCTCACTTCCACTATATAATCACAAGGGATTTGATTTAGGTCATACCTGAATGGTCTAGCGGTTTTCCCTACTTTCTTCAATTTCAGTCTGAATTTGGCAATCAGGAGTTCATGATCTGAGCCACACTCAGCTCCCAGTCTTGTTTTTGTTGACTGTATAGAGCTTCTCCATCTTTGGCTGCAAAGAATATAATCAATCTGATTTTGGTGTTGACCATCTGGTGATGTCCATGTGTAGAGTCTTCTCCTGTGTTGTTGGAAGAGGGTGTTTGCTATAACCAGTGCATTTTCTTGGCAAAACTTTATTAGTCTTCGCCCTGCTTCATTCCGTATTCCAAGGCCAAATTTTCCTGTTACTCCAGGTGTTTCTTGACTTCCTACTTTTGCATTCCAGTCCCCTATAATGAAATGAACCATCTGACCTGCCTCTTGGGAAATCTGTATGCAGGTCAGGAAGCTACAGTTAGAACTGGACATGGAACAACAGACTGGTTCCAAATAGGAAAAGGAGTACATCAAGGCTGTATACTGTCACCCTGCTTATTTAACTTATATGCAGAGTACATCATGAGAAACGCTGGACTGAAAGAAGAACAAGCTGGAATCAAGATTGCTGAGAGAAATATCAGTAACCTCAGATATACAGATGACACCACCCTTATGGCAGAAAGTGAAGAGGAACTAAAAAGCCTCTTGATGAAAGTGAAAGAGGAGAGTGAAAAAGTTGGCTTAAAGCTCAAGATTCAGAAAACAAAGATCATGGCATCCGGTCCCATCACTTCATGGGAAATGGATGGGGAAACAGTGTCAGACTTTATTTTGGGGGGCTCCAAAATCACTGCAGATGGTGACTGCAGCCATGAAATTAAAAGATGCTTACTCCCTGGAAGAAAAGTTATGACCAACTTAGACAGCATATTCAAAAGCAAAGACATTACTTTGCCGACTAAGGTCTCTCTAGTCAAGGCTATGGTTTTTCCAGTGATCATGTATGGATGTGAGAGTTAGACTGTGAAGAAGGCTGAGCACCATAGAATTGATGCTTTTGAACTGTGGTGTTGGAGAAGACTCTTGAGAGTCCCTTGGATTGCAAGGAGATCCAACCAGTCCATTCTAAGGGAGATCAGCCCTGGGATTACTTTGAAAGGAATGATGCTAAAGGTGAAACTCCAGTACTTTGGCCACCTCATGCGAAGCGTTGACTCATTGGAAAATACTTTGATGCTGGGAGGGACTGGAGGCAGGAGGAGAAGGGGACGACAGAGGATGGGATGGCTGGATGACATCACTGACTCAATGGACGTGAATCTGAGTGAACTCCGGGAGTTGGGAATGTACAGGGAGGTCTGGCGTGCTGCGATTCTTTGGGTCGCAAAGAGTTGTACACGACTGAGTGACTGAACTGAACTGAACTGATACCCATGTTTAAAAAATAAACTTGATAGCATTGAAAGTAGAGGACCTGATGGTAGCAATATAAATAAATACAAACATGAGTAATTGTAATTTTAAAAAGGAAATTGATAAGTCTTCAGTTCAGTTCAGTTCAGTCCCTCAGTCGCGTCCGACTCTTTCTGATCCCATGAATCGCAGCATGGCAGGCCTCCCTGTCCATCACCAACTCCCAGAGCTCACTCAAACTCATGTCCATCGAGTCGGTGATGCCATCCAGCCGTCTCATCCTCTGTCGTCCCCTTCTCCTTCCTCCCCCAATCCCTCCCAGCATCAGGGTCTTTTCCAACGAGTCAACTCTTTGCATGAGGTGGTCAAAGTACTGAAGTTTCAGCTTTAGTATCAGTCCTTTCAAAGAAATCCCAGGGCTGATCTCCCTTTGAATGGACTGGTTGGATCTCCTTGCACTCCAAGAGACTCTCAAGAGTCTTCTCCAACACCACAGTCCAAAAGCATCAATTCTTTGGCACTCAGCTTTCTTCACAGTCCAACTCTCACATCCATACATGACCACTTGAAAAACCATAGCCTTGACTAGATGGACCTTTGTTGGCAAAGTAATATCTCTGCTTTTCAATATACTATCTAGGTTGTTCATAACTTTCCTTCCAAGGAATAAGTCTTAGAAACTGATTAAAAAGGTTAATAAAAGGGGAGGGCAATGAACACAGGTTGAAATGAGTTTCAAGAAGATTAGAAGATTAAGGATACACCAGCAGAGATAAAGAGAGGTCATTGTGCTGAGTAAAATAAATTTGACGTTGAAATGAGATATTTGGTTTTTAAAATACTGAAATATCAGTTATAGTATTTAAGATGATATTATCCAGAGGGTATTTTGGTGAATTGGCTTTAAGAGAGAATTCAAAACTAAATATATGAAAGTCATTCATATTTGATTACTGATAAAAGCATGAAAATAGATACACTGTTAAACGATAAGTTCTATCAGAAAAGGGATAATAAAGATAGAACTTCAAGGTAGTACTTCAATTGAAAACATGAGAAAAGCATGTTAAAAAAATAAAGCAGTTAGAGATTTGGAGACAGGAAGAGAATTAGACAATGCAGGGTGATAGAATTTAAGGAAAGAGAGAACTTCAAGATACAGGAAGTGGTCAAAGGTGTGAAATACTGCTTCGAGGTTAGGAAGATACTTGGAAAGCTCTAGTGCCACTTTGTCCCATAAAGTGCTTTCTCCCATAAAGTGCTGTGAAAATGTTTCGTATATTTGCTGACATACTCTAAGACCAGCGAATTTTAAAAAAAAGGCTATGAAATGTATGTGAATAAATTTCTTAGTTAAATGAATTGTGTGCCAAGATTTAAAAAAGAAAGGAGATACTGGCTACTAATGATAAAGAAATACTCTGTTTTCCTTTGCCTTTGCTTTAAGCATGAGAAAGCCAGACAGAACTGTAGCAGGAACCAGAAGGAACAAAGAAAAAGATTACTGCTTCTTTCATGAAATGGATTTTATTCTACTAATATCTCTTTAAAAATAAAAATCAGGAAATAAATGTCCATTTAAATTGATCTTCTGTTGGACTATGCTATTGGTCTGACATATAAATTAACGTTTCTTAGATTTAACTATCCCTCTGGGATAAGACTGAGAAACAACAATAATATTTTATGGAGAGTGTCAAATAGCTTGCCTTTACAGCAATTCTTTTCTCTGTATCTTTCTTTTTTATTTTCCAAAAATGAACGATGGAGACCATTATAATCAGAAAGATACTAATTTGGGGCTGTGATAAAGCAAATGTCTTTAGTCACATGTTATTGGAATTTAAGGACCTCTATCTTTATAGAACAATTTCAAATAAAAGTTTCTTCTACTTACTGCCCTAAACCAGTCCCTTATAAGCTGTGACCTTGAGAAACTCACTTCATCTTTTTAAATCATTTCTCTCCTTTGTGAAATGGGAATGGTAATATCCACCCTTATTATAATGGTAATACCCACCCAGAGTGCCACAGAGATCAAATGAGATGATAAAACTGGAGGTGTTTAACTATGAAATGCCACATAAGCTTGTTATTATGAATCCTTTCCACAATAGCAAGAAGGCAGAGAGCACACCTATGTTGTTTCTATGAAACTACAGTAATTACATAGTGCCTAATATGATGTAAGACATGAAAAAAATGTTTGTTGAACTTAATTACTCCCTGAGAAGTATAATCATGGAAATGGCTATATATAAAATTATCAATAAAATATACACTGAACCCCAAGTAGAAAATTATTATGAAAACAGTGGAAGGCACAACTCTCACAAGAATGCTAATCCATTCCTGTGCCTATGACACTGTGTGAACCAGCTTACATCTGACCTGAATGCTGAAATCTTTTTAAGGAAAGGGATAGCACAATTACCACTGTGCGCTTTATTTCAAGCCTAATAGTCTCTCTAGCCATATCCCAAACTAGAGACTATTTATTAGAAAACCTGGAAAATATAGCTACAGGAACTGATAACACCCACAGGATAGAGTTTATAAAAATTCAACAAAAGACAGGAAATGAGGGACAGAAAATAGACTAAATATGAAAACAGGAAGGCAATACCAAACAATGTAAAGCAAAGAATAGTAAAATAAATTGTTGCATGGAAATGTCTATTTTCACTAGTGGTCATGGACACATTTTATTAAGATATCAGAAGCATGTCTGAGTAAATTTGATATCAGGGCAATACTCTATAGTATTAATTATTTCACTAAGCTCTTTTTTTTAAATTTTACTTTATTTTACTTTACATTACTGTATTGGTTTTGCCATACATCAACATGAATCCACCATGGGTGTACACGTGTTCCCAATCCTGAACCCGCCTCCCACCTCCCTCCCCATCCCATCCCTCTGGGTCATCCCAGTGCACCAGCCCCAAGCATCCTGCACCCTGCATCGAACCTAGACTGGCGATTCATTTCTTATATGATATTATACATGTTTCAATGCCATTCTCCCAAATCATCCTGCCCTCTCCCTCTCCCACAGAGTCCAAAAGACTGTTCTATACATCTGTGTCTCTTTTGCTGTCTCGCATACAGGGTTATCATTATCACCTTTCTAAATTCCATATATATGTGTTAGTATACTGTATTGGTGTTTTTCTTTCTGGCTTACTTCACTCTGTATAATCGGCTCCAGTTTCATCCCCCTCATTAGAACTGATTCAAATGTATTCTTTTTAATGGCTGAGTAATACTCCATTGTGTATATATACCACAGCTTAAAGCTCTTAATGTAGTAATGTTTACAAATGGTGGGCATAGGATAAGTAATAGTCAGTTGTTGAAAGGGAGAAGGGAGGGACAGTCTAGTTACTAAAGCAAACACACAAAGCACTGGAGTATAATTGAAGACCTACTCCATCTACCCACCCCCCAAATTCCTCAAATAAATCCCTTAATGATGCCACTTTCAATGACTCATATCTGAATATTATTCTAGGGCATCAAATAATGCCTGCTTTAACATTAACTAATACTTTATTGACTGATAATGATTTTAAATCATCCTCATTCCTCCCAAAATATTGGCCTTTTAAGTGACATGCAAACTAAAAACAGAATTGGTGGCAATTGAACTAACAGAGAAGAGGATCCATGTAAAGGCCTGGTCTACTCACCATAAATGTGAACCATACTTTATTTTCTTTGCTCCTATCAGCCACTATCCTCTTAGAAAGATACCAAAGGATGCCTAGGTATCATCTGCACCCTCCAAGTATAAGGACACAGTAGTAGAATGAGGCCACAGACTGGGTGTGGGTCAATCACAGTCAGGTCACTGAAGTCAAGTCTGAAATATGCTGAGACAAGCACAAGTCAAAAGAGTCTTAATTATCAAGCAAGTATTGGAGATGCCCAGAAAGTTTACTTTAGAGAGCCAGCTGAAGACCAGAATATCTTCCCTGAGGGGATCATTCTCATTTACAGCATGGCTTTTTATCTAAAACATAAATAATAGACTTGGAGAGCTCTCCTCATGGTTGCTGAAACTCTGCCTGTTCTCTGGGCCAATGCTAGTCAGGTATTCCAGTTCTCACACTGAAAAATAGGGTGCTGGAACACTCTGTCTACAGCAACTCTCAGCTGAGATGGAAGAGGACAACGGGTCTGCAGAGAAGACTCCCTCCACTTTAAGTCCAAAAGAGAGCTGATGATTTCCTCCTCCCAGATGTCTAGGCAGATTGAAACTGAGAAGCCTCTGGGATCACATCTATGCTGCTTTCCTCAGGCCAAGCAACTGATTGCTCTCCAAAAACAGGTGAACAAAAATCAAAGGTAAAGCACTGTCCACATCTTTATTACCTGCATCATTAACTTCTATCCTCTCAAACTACAGAGGTGATGAAATACAGGAGCTTTTTTTTTCTTTTCTCCTAATAGCATTCTGGATTATAAATAATACAATAAAAGATCATGTTTTATTTTGCCTCCAATCTCATATGGATTTGAAGCATGTGGCTTTTTGGGGGGGCGGCGGGGCACGGGGTGGAAGGAGCAGGTTAATTAGTGGTTTGAAGTGATGGTTCTTAGGAGTGGTATACAAAATTTCATTAAGTAATAGTAGAGTGTTATTACTTGTACCAGAGACCATTCTAAAACTAAAGCATACATTTTAAATCAGGGTCATGGTGAGGTAAGGGAGGCAGTGGTGCACATAAGTAAACTCACAGGTCAGAGATCAAAAGGCATGGTATAAGACTCTCCATTGTGTACATTGCAGCATTAGCATTCAGTCCTGGAACTCATGGAACAGATGACTGTTCTAGTGAAACCCCGTCTTCTACACTTGGTTTCACTGTGAGCATTTTAGATAACAAAACTACACATTTATAATGTATATTCTCTCCAGCAGGTCTTTTCCTTACAGATTTATCTCTGTTTTATTGGTTTGTTGCATGTTGAATTATCTTTATATCTCAGGAAAACTACTCCTTTTTTTGTTTCTCACAAATTTTCCTTTTCTCCCTCTTTGTTATTCATAAGCCTGCTTCAAGACATTGAGTTTTACAAGAAGTGTTGGAAGACTACCTTCCTTTCCACAACATGGGAGCACTAAAGAAAAATAAAAAATTCACTTCTGAGATTGGGCAAGGAGAAAAGGGAGAAAAAGCAAAGGATGAAGGACAGAACATTTCTGAGCAAGCAATCCTACCCACTTACTCTGTTGCCCTGTCCTGAGTTGAGCATCAAACACAATTAGGCCAAGTTAGACAAACAACCTTTAAGGAAGATATGGATTCTTCTGTAAATGTGTCCTAATGATTTATTGCCTGACACTTTTGACTTTCTCACAGAACTGGATTTAAATCATTGACCTGGTATGGAGCTGTAGGGTAGCACTACCCATCTTCTAGAAAGGTAGTGAAATAATAATGCTTAATATGTGGCAGCATAAAAAGTTTGAGTAAACTGAAAAGACTGGAAGTGCTGCCCTTATCCAAACACCAGGGCAAGGTGAAAAAAAAAAGCTGATATGTTTCAAATTATCCAGGCAAAGTACTAAGACATACCCTTTTACAAAATCTCCAGACGTGTTGTATTAGAAAACTATGGCCTTCTTTATGAACACAAGTGAGGGGGTAGGTGGTGGTAAGAAAGAGGAAGGAACAAGAGTGAGAGAACATATACTGACTATAATCATTAGGATTCGTTTATTTAACATTAATTTCTCCCATCCATTCTTAAGTACTTCAACTAGTGTGTCTTCAGAAAAGACTAACTAGAAAACTGTTTCTGGGTTTAATAATTTTAAAATAATAAGAAACTTATGAAAGATTATGTTGAAAACTAAAGGATAGAATCCAATTCTGAAGTTTTAAAATGTTACAATTTATCTTTTATAACAATGCTAAGTGAATTCAAAGTTCAGTTTTTGAGCTTGTTCATGTAAATACTTGATGTGATGAGTAGTACGAGGATGATCAAATCAGATTTCCTTCTCTCTGAAACTTGCCAACCTGGGTAAAGTCAAATTGTGTCAGGTAAATGTCTTAAGTGAAGTCCAGTAAAGTGTTAGGTAATTCCAAGGAATAAGACATTACATCAAATTATTAAGTAAGAGTTTTCTCAGAGCAAATGGTGACTGACTCACACAGATTTTGTAAATGGATAACGTTTCTCTAAGTTCAAGGAGTGGTGAGGACAGAATCTCTGGCACCATTCTGAAAGCATAGTAAATATTCATAATATGTATGCCAAATAAATTAATCCACTGTAGACAAATATGAGTTATAGAGCTAGTAAAGGGAATAAACTTTCAGCTATAAGATGAATAAAGTCTGAGGATCTAATGAAAAACATGGTGACTATAGCTGATAACACTATATCATGTAATTGAAATTTGCTGAGAGTAGAACTTAAATATTTTAACACTCACCAAACAAACAAACAAAAATCTTAGGTAATCTGGATAAAATCCTTGGAAGTTACAAGTTAACAAAACTGAAATAGGAAACCTGAATAATCCTATATTAAAGAAACTGGAATTGTGATTTAAAACCTTCCCACAAGGAAAATTTGGGCTTCCCTGGTGGCCCAATGGTAAAGATTCTGCCTGCCAATGCAGGAGACATGGGTTCCCTGCTGGGGTTGGGAAGGTCCCTTGGATACAAAAATGGTAACCCACTCTAGAATTCTTGCCTGGGAAATTTCATGGACAGAGGGAACTGTAGGGCTACAGTCCATGAGGTTGCAAAAGAGTTGGACACAATTTAGCAACTAAGCAATAACAACAAAGAAAATTTAATCCCATATAGGTTCACTGGTTAATTCAATTCAAAATTTAAGAAAACAATATTAATCCTACGGAAACTCACTCAAAAAATAGAGAATGGAACAATGAGGTCAACAGTGATGGTTGGTTTGAGAGATTCACAATGTTGAAGGAAATAAAGCACTAGAAATAGTTAAGTATAAATAGTGAAGTAGAATGGCAGATTGTGAGGTTAGTGGGGGAGATAAATTGACTCTAAGAATATGGAGGACAGAAGGTAAGAAGGTCCTGGTGAGGATGAAAGAGGAAAGTGATGGTGTGTGATGTGAAACCATGGTAGTCAGAAAGAGTAATTTGAAATTTTAAAATCTTAGAAGTGGTTTCAGTGATAAAATAGTCCCAATTCTGAATAATGATGTGATGTATATGAATGTCAGGGTAATTTTGAAATTACCTAAGATAATGATGAAACTAAGAAAGAAAGAAAATTAGGGGTCTAGTGATGAAACTGGTATGGAATAGAGAAGGCTGCCATTACATGTGTTTAGAGACAAGAACAAAGATGGGAAGAACTTTCTAATTCCAGGGCTTTTCTATCCTCTGTGGAGTAATTACTATACATCAGCTGGTGTTGTAGACATAAACGTTGGTTATGACATTTTATACTAACTATAGAGATGCTTGCTCCTTGGAAGAAAAGCTAAGACAAACTGAGACAGTGAATTAAAAATCAGAGACATCATCTTGCTGACAAAGGCCCATATAGTCAAAGCTATGTTTTTTTCAGTAATCAGTCATGTATGGATGTGAGATTTGGACTATAAAGAATTGACACTTTTGAACTGTAGTGTGGGAGAAGACTCTTGAGAGTTCCTTGGACAGCAAGGAGATGCAACCAGTCAATCCTAAAGGAAATCAGTCCTGAATATTCACTGGAAGAACTGATAATGAAGCTGAAGCACCAATATTTTGTCTACTTGTTTTGAAGAGCTGACTCATTGGAAAAGCCCCTGATGCTGAGAAAGAAGGCAGGAGTAGAAGGAGATGACAGAGGATAAGGTGGTTGGATGTCATCACCAAGTCAATGGACAAGAGTTTCAGCAAGCTCCAGGAGATGGTGAAAGACAGGGAAGCCTGGCATGCTTCAGTCCATGGGATCACAAAGAGTCAGACATGACTGAGAGACTGAACAACTGCAACAAATGGAGTTGTTAAGTATGTATTAATAAGTAGATATTTGTGATCATACTGAGATGCCAAGATTAATATATTATCCAAGATCTCCTATCTAAACAGTGGTGGAGGCAGAACATAAACATCGTTTAAAAAGTGCCTTAAAAGTCCATATTCTTCTCGATAAATCATCAGCCTAATCACACAAAAATATCTGAAAGCAAGATAGGATGATTAGAGAAATCCAGTAACATTTACTGAGCTTTTACTATGTGCCATGGGAAGTGCTAAATATTTTACATATATCATTTTATATGATATTCACAGGAACCCAAAGAAGCCAATATTATGTATTTCCATTTTAGGAGAGGAAGGAATTTATATTTATAGAAGATTTTGAAATTCTTAGGTAGTAAGGTTAATGAACTAGAAGTCATAAGTTCTGACTCCAAAAGCTACTATTTCTGTACTCCTTCTTAGATAAAATACTGGAATGGGTAGCCATTCCCTTTTCCAAGGAATTTTCCCGGCCCAGGGATGGAACCCAGGTCTCCTGCATTGCAGGAAGATTCTTTACCACCTGAGCCACCAGGGAAGCCCCAAGTATTTTCCACAAGGTTGATAATATCCTGGGGAGAAGAATGGCGTACAAGACTGCCAGCTGCGTTGAGTTCCAGGAGACAGTTGGGAATGCATCACTATTCCTAGGGTATAGCCTTCCCACAAAAAGGTGAGGGGTGTTGCAATGTTCACAGAAGTCATTTTTGCCCTTGTCTTCTATTTCTCATAAACAGCTAGCAATACTAACAGAGGCTGCAACAAGGCAGTCAAGAAGTAATTGACCCCACTGATCATGCTGATGTGACTGAATGGAAATATTCCTTATGATGAAGAAAGGAATAAAAGGAGAAGAAAAGGAAGCAAAGTCTTCACTTTTTTCTTGAAGCCATGACATGTATTAAACTGAATCTCTATTTATTACAGAAGCAGATCTCCTTTTTCTACCCAGGATCTGTTGGGATTAAACTGTATAGTTAGGACACAGAACATTTATTTCTACTGCTTTAGGTTAAGAGAAATTATTTATCTATCAATCCATTAATTCAATGCTCATATCCCTTTAATCCATCTAATTTTACTCTTTGGTTGTAGCCACTGAAAATCAAATGTTTTAAGGCACTGTAGAAACAATTACCAGGTTACTCCTACTAAGCTGATAAAATGATCCAATTTATTAAATTATTTTACTTTAGTCACTGTAGAATGCTGAGAGGAAATATAAGCTGAATAACGTGAGCTAGAATTTTGAGATATTTCATTAAAAACTACTTTAATAGACACTATTTATTTGGACCGAAGAAGGCACATTTCCTTCAAGATGCACATAGTTGAACCTTGGAGACAATGTTCTTTCCATTTTGTAGTCTAGGCATATAAAGAATTAACAGAAGGAAACTTCAAGACATATTCCCAGTTTACAGGTTTACAGCCATCATTTAAGGTGTTCTGGATTCCCTACCCTGGAGAAGGCAATGGCACCCCACTCCAGTATTCTTGCCTGGAAAATCCCATGGGCGGAGGAGCCTGGTAAGCAGCCGTCCATGGGGTTGCACAGAGTCGGACACAACTGAAGTGACTTAGCAGTAGCAGGATTGCCTACCCAGTGCCATTTAGTTCAGGCTAGAATTTAGGCAGTGTCAGCAGATACATGGACATCTTTCCAAGAGGTCAGCTATAGCCAGGGATATCTAGCTACATTGTGGGTCTAAGCTCCCAGGGGGTACTCAGGTTCTACTCTTCTTCATCTTTATAGAGTGAAAGTGAGAACAAGCTTTTAAGTAGAAGATAAGTAATCTGAATTTCCACATCTAAAAGGCTCCCTCAGTTTAGAAAACTGTTGGACATACTAACTGCCCAGAAGCTGCAGGAAAAACAAACAAACAAACAAAAATCAGTGTATCATTAAAGATCTCTCCCTAACTGGCCTCTTTATAATAGCCTTCTTTTATGTTTTTTCCTTTCAAATGCCTTCAGGCCAACTCTCCTTAAGCCCCACTTAAGTTCCACCAGCAAACCTTAGTGTTCAGGCTACTGCTTTCTCATCACCTCTCCTGTAATCACTTTCTCATCCCTTCTGAAATGTCTCCACCTCCTGTTTCATAAGGAGGTGACCCTGCCTTTTCTTAAAGCTCTTTTTTAAAACTTGAGATCAAATTAATCACTTAAAAGACTAAATGTCATCTGGTTAGCTCTTGCCTTTATCAAGTCCTTTATGTAAATCTTTGGAGATATCTAGGAAGTTGTTCCAGAATGGTAGGAGAAAGAGCTTAAAGGAGATTCTAAGCCAACAAATTGATAGCTAAAATGCATGTCCACAGTTACAGTCTATACAATCTGCAGAACTCATAGTCTAAAATTATTAATAGAGAAAAAAAAATTCCAAATGTTTCATTTTCCCAGCATTACATCAAGCTAGGAATTATTGTGAGGAATGCTATCAGTAATATGATGCTGTCAGCACTACTATCTCTCAAAAATGACAGCTCTATAATTCAAATTTGTCTGAAGTGGATTAATTCATTCAGTGTGCATTTTGTGAGCATTATCCTGCTCCAGCATGGTAAAGTTACAGAATATGAGAGCTGAAAGGAACCTCAGGAATCATCTCACACCCCCTACCCCTGTTATTTTTCTATAAAAATCACTGTGGGAGTGTGACAAATAAAATATTTGTGTCACTTCTCATTCACTGCTATGTAATAGGTGAAAAAATAAATGTGTTGAGACTTACACCATGCCTACACCACAACCCACAGGCATTTTTAAAGTGTGGGGCCTGTTAGAGTTGAAGACTCTAAAAAAGCAATAAAAGATGCCAAATACATCTTCTTCTTAACCCAGTTTATTCTTCTCTGGAGAAACATCACTGGATTATGGGGCAGGAAGCCTGACCATACCTGTCCCACCAGGCTATGTGTGGAAAATGGAAATTCATTACAGAGAATCTGACTGAGCTCAGGATTTCCAGCTGGAAAATGGATAAAATGATATTTGTCCCTCAGAGTTAAGAGATCAAGAGAGACACACTTTGTGAATGTCAACGTGCTTTGTAAATATAATAGCATTAGTTCACTGCTCCTGCTTTTAGGCACTTTCTGGGAAAGATATAGCAACAACTGCAGTTTTACACGGATAAACTGAGTTTTCAGTTTCTTAATGGTACATTTCAATAACAATGAAGATGAAATGTTGGGTTTTCTTTTCCACTGAGCTTATATTAACCACTTTCTTATGAAACACTGCTGCCCACCAATTCTTCAGCATCCTTTTGCTTAATTTGATGTAAGTTAAAGTCAAGGTTATGAAAGAGGAAAAGATTTCTTAATAGGAACAAAATTAATTTATTTCATATTACAAATTTTTGAAAAAAAATTTCTCCTATTGAAAACCTGAAAAGATAGAAAATTATCTTCTAAAAAAGTCCATGATTATGGCCAAGAACTGCTGAACTTTGGTAGTGTATAGTCATTGCCCCTTTTTGCATCATTTACCTAGGTCATTTAATTATTCTTGTCAAGTAAAAAAAGTTTATATCCATATATATTATATTGTTTATAAATGTATATATATGCATGTAAAATGTTTATATATATATTTTTTTAAAGAACTCAGGAAGTTAGTTATCCAAAAACTAAATATATTTGAGACTAAAAGCATTGCTAAAATTTGTTTATTCTGTGCATCTTAGTAGACATGAACACCATGAAATGATGGAATATATTATTAAAATATAAGAGGAGAGTGCCATAGCTTAGAATCCTTTCCCCTCATGTACCACAGTTGTAAATTATTTGCAAGCGTCCTTTTTTTTTTTTCCAATTTCATTCATGAGTTTATTTAAACTAAAAAAAAAAAAAAAGATAGACTGAAATTTAAATTAAAAAATCAGTATTTGCAAGCTTAAAGTGTTTTTTTTTTAAATATAATATCTGAATATTTATGAAACAAATAATTTCTATTCCCTTTACTTAACAGTAATCTCTGTTGGCCCACCTCTAGTTAATTGTAGATTAATCATTTTTTTATGTATACCTCATTGCATATAATTATACAATGTATAATTAAAAGGATGAACTGAAAAAGGTATGAGACTACATTTTAGCCCTTGTAAATGCTGATTGACTGCTATAGTGAAATTGGTGTTATTCTTAGTAAAGGACAAGGTAATCTAAGGACGGCCTACTGAGAAAATCCTTTTCTATTTGCCTATATAGCCTGTCTAGTTTGGTTTTGATAATAGATAGAGGAAACTTTAGGTACAAAAAAATAAGAAGAATTTTCTTTATTTTAAACCTCTGCAATTTTTATATTTCTCCATTTGAAAAATTAATTAAAATCTATTCCTGGGAATGTATTTAATTAACCAGATAAATTAAAAAGCCTTTCCTGAAAGTGATGGTCGTGCGTTTAGAGAACTAAAAATGTCTAAGGCAAAGAAGATTCAATTAGTCAAGCTGTGCGTGTGTTTTTTCAGTGGCTAAGTTGTGTCCAACTCTGAAACTCTATTGACTGTAGCCCACCAGGCTCCTCTGTCCATGGGATTTTCCAGGCAAGAATACTAGAGTGTGTTGCCATTTCTTCCTCCAGAGGATCTCCCAAGCCAAGGACTGAAACTGCCTCTCCTGCGTTTCTTTCTTGGTGAGAGGATTCTTTACCACTGGGGAAATTAGTCAAATTAGAAAATAAAAAAAAAAAAAAAAGATCAATAGGATATTAAAAGAAAAAGTGATAAGTAATGTTTTACAAAAGAAGAAATTTGACCAGAAAAAAGTTCAGTATTTTTGTTATTAATAGAAGATGACAGCTTTTATTGTCTCTCTCTCTTTTTTTTTTAGCTAGCTGACTGATCCTGTAAATGACTGTGGTTTCTGAATCAATGACTATGCTTTGCTAATGACATTTTGAAAGAGACTTTGGAAACAGCATGCACAATCAATGGTTTCAGTTTTCACCTCCCTAATTATTACTTAAAATGCTCAACTTTTTGTTTGTACTTAACTATGTTATATCTTCAGATATTAGCAAGACATTGAGCACTAAAAAGTGATTCCAAAGTATGGGTCTGCATCAGACCTACCTAGCTGCCACAGCACAGAGACAGGACACAAACAATGGAACTACAGACCTTCCCCGAGGGCTATTCTATTCCAATACATGACCGCATTACTGATTTCATTTTTTAAAATGTCTGGGAAACATGATATTTTGTCAAAATTCAGACTATATTCTGAGATAGCTGGAAAGGAATGGCTTTATTTGATATTAATTATTAACCTTAAAGAAGTCATTTTCCTTCTCTGGATTTAGTTTCCTTCTGCAAACTAGGAATAATGAATATCATCCTGTATATTATAGAAACACCAAGAAAAGGCAATTAAAACAATGTGGGAGGGGACAATGGAAGGATATTCAGGATACTGCCAGATGAAGTCCCTGCTGTAGAGGAAGATATCTAATGTTTTGACACCTGATTCCATGTAGTCTCAAATGCAATGCTTTCATTGTATCTTTAACTCTGACACTGAAAGTGGGTAACACATCTGATTCTTCCTTAAATGCAAAAAAAAAGTGAAAACTTGGAAGTCTTCTTTTTGCCTATCTTGCCTTCTGGCTGCTTCTCAGATATAGGCTCAAATGTAAATGCAAAGTCTAAGCAGTAACTTCATTTAATGCTCAAAGCCAATACAATATGGCCAAGAAATGGGAATTTTTCTGCAGATGTTGCCCCGGTAGGAAAAGAATTCCCATAGAAGACAAAGTGCATCCATGCTGAGTCAGGGTTAGGGCCCCATCCTATGTGGTCTGTACATCCTTTATTATATAGTAAGAGTCACACTGGAAATATTCTGTTCATCTCTCTGTAGAGCTCCTGCATCAGGAGATTCTTGAGACTAAGATATTAAACATTAATAAATGGAAAACCCAAATCAGTTGATTACTACAGCCTGGCTCATGGCTTTTCTAGACTGGCAAAGTGTTTGCCTAGTTGCCTTATGTTTCTTTTCTCCAGCCTACCCATAAAATCTCTGTTCTCCCCCATATAGTCCTCCATTCGTATCCATATATCTCTCTATTGCTCCAAAGCCTCAGTAAAGATACAGCTTGTTTCCACAAGAGAGTTAGTGACCCTCAATTTTACCCATGACCATAGGAGAGAAGAAGGTGTGTATCCCCTCTTCTAGTGCATCTCTCTAAAACTATTATTGCAATTAAAAATGATATGTTGAGTAAATATTTCTACATAAGAGTTCTATTGAAGAGGATCACAGTTTGACTAAGTTATTCTGTAGAATAACACAGCACCATGAAAATAATAATCCTTGTATTAATATATTGACCTTTATTCTCAATCCCTTTAAAATATTTTTAAAACATTTTGCTTTCATAGCTCCTTTGTAATTGTCCATTACTTAAAGAATCCAAAAGGAAAAGATTGCAGTGTTGAGAATGTATAAAAAAGGGAAAACTCTTTGCCACCCCAAGGACAGTAGCCCACCAGGCTCTTCACAGGGATTCTCCAGGCAAGAATACTGCCATGCCCTCCCCTGGGAAAAGGGAAAAAATGTATACAATTAGGACACATATTGCAGCTTTCCCATCACAATATATCAAAACTCTCATTTTTCTGTCATTTTTACCAAGCCAGCACACAGCTTCTATGCCTACCTCCTATCAGCAGACTAACATTTGTGCTATTACATACATCATCAAGGAGAATTCACCTGGTGCTGTGGATCAAGCATGCCATTCCTGCCCTTTATGCTACATGCTCACAGTGATATATTTAACCAGGTGACACACTAATATTGGCCAAAAGCCCTCTAGCAATGCTGATATCAGGTTAGGAGGGATGAATGGAAAGACTAGTCACAGTCAGTCACTGAGTGAACTCTTGATGTGAATATATTTACCTAAAAGAAAAGTCAATCTAAAAAAGTAGATGTAATTAATAAAGTTACATTCACACACATGATTGAATAAATAATAGACATGAATGTTAACAACATAAAATCAGTATTAAGAAACTTGAGAATTCTAAGAAAGTCATCAGTATGTTAAAATCTGTGTTGCAATTTTACTCTTGTGCAAAAATAAGTACTAAGTGTCAGGAAACATTTTTCATGTAATCATTGTATTGCACAATGCAGGGCAGCTCAAAATGGTTCCAACTCTGAGATAAGCCCTGCAAAGACAAGTTAGCTGTCAAATTGTCTTCATTTTTCTGAAAATTTGGAATATAGAGGAAGCATTTCAAGAAAACCAACCAAAAATAAGTGCAAACTCACCAGTGGGGAGGGAAAAAAAGGGAAGTGGGAAGGGAGGTTGTTGAGAAAAGCAACTGAGATTGGATGAAAAAATGACCTGAAAGTGTGAAAGAATGCACTTCCTCTGCCCTTTGCTCCATAAATGTAGCTATTTCCATAACACCTTAGCTACATTCCATCCAACATCAATACCTCCAATCTACTTGCCTTTCTAGTTTACAGACTCTCTGTTGTCTACTTTTTCTCCCTGAGACATTCAACCCTGCATAGAAGTTACCAAGCCCTATTTCCTGTCAAACAAAACCTGACTAAATTATTAAACATTTCTATGCCTATATCAAAATGTTCCTGAGCAATCTGATCTCCCTCATCTCTATGGATGTCAATATGAAAGCACCTTTCACCTTCATCTGAATTGCTAATGACAGGGAAAGTGCTAATTGAGAATGAAACAATAGCTTTTAAAACTTCCTCTGTAAGAATTAAAGCTTTTAAAATTTAAAAAAAAAAAAGGCAAAAACACATATATAAAAGAGATATAGTAAGGTGAACAATGATAATAAAAATGATAAGACATCAGCAAAAAAAATTAAAAAAATAAAATAAAATAAAAAAAATAAAACTTCCTCTGTTCTCTGGTTCAAGGCACAGGCATTTCAATCTATAGACTTTGGAAAGGAAACGTTTTCCTTTGATATCTACTCATTCACAGGAAAATTCATGTGTGTCTATATGTATTGTGTACATGAGAGGTTTTCTCTAGGATTTATCAATGCTAAATCAGCTTGCTGTGTCTAGCTCACTCTATGTAAATGAGTGTTCAGGAATCATAATAGGAATTGGCACAATTTTGAATGACCAAACACCCTCATATTTCACATTTTGTAAACTCTGTAATTATTTTTACCTGAATGGGATTTTCCTATTCTTCTCATTTAAGTCAATTATTAATTATACTCAATATCCACTGATTCTGCCCTTACAGATTTGGATTTTGATTCCCATGCAGATGGGCTTCTTTCTTTCCCTATTTCTCATAACTCTCTCTTATGAGTAAATGGCAAGGATAAGTCTATTCCAGCTTGATGGTTGATGGATTCTTTTTACCCCTACATGACGCACACACTCTTTCTCTTTCACTCTCTAGCAAGTGTTTTCTGACTAATAGAAATGATTGTATCTAGGGTGAGATGGCTATCAGGCAGTTACTGTTTGTTATGGTTTGGAACCCTTCAGTTGGTGACATAGAAGCGGAATTTCATCCTTATTTAAGAAGAAATGGCAGGGAGGTAATGTGTTTCATTGAGTCTGTTTGTAGGGGATACTGTGTTTCAAATTCCAGACAGAAAATTACTGAGGAATAGAACCAGATTAATTCTTCTAAACATTTTCTGCTGGAAAAAAAAGAAAATTTGGAAACGCACCTTTCCTCTCCGGTTTCCTAAATTTTTCGCTCCTCCCAGCTGTCCCCAGAAATGTTGCTTGAGGCTGTATAAATGTTTTACTAATTCCAGGAGGCAATATGGCAGACTTATAGGAGACAGACTTAAATTTAAATCCTGGGTCAATCCCTACCAGTTTTGTGACACTGACAATTTCTTAACATCTCTAAACACCTGATTACTTCTTTAGAAGATAGAGGTTTTAACATTTAGTTCACAAGGTGATTTTGAAAATATAATGAAATGGCATAAGTGAAGTATATAATACAGTTCTTGGAACATAAAATGCTCAAATTATGTTTAGTTCTCTGTTCCTACTCAAGCATTTTACACATAATGCCTATGCTTTTTGTACTTCATTGTCAGCAATACAAGAATATCACAGAACACCTTCCATACTCTCACTGGGCTAGGTTAGATCAATCTTGTTAAAAATACAACTTGAATTCTTTTCACGCATGTATGGATTTTAGTGTGCTGCTGACATATTGTTAATGCTAGGTTATAACTTTACTTAGAGAGTTCATGGACATGAAAGGTAAGCTTGGGGCAGGGCAGGGCAGTGGCAAGAAGCTATCTGGGGGCTCAATGACTCTGTGGCAGCCCCCCACTATGCTGGCAGGTGAAGTCCTACTTCATCTATGTTTAAGGTCAGCACCTGCAATGAAGATCAATGGAAAGAGATCGATGCCACAGGACAAAACTGTCCATTGAATGTTTTGCCTTGTACTATAGAATATGAAAGGTTTGATAAACAGAGGTGTGGGGAGATATGTCCTTAGGTTTATGAGATGGTGTGAGAATCTGTTGCTTCTTAGCTTAGTAAGAATGTCCAAGACTTCTCTCCTTTAAACAATCCCAGAGAATTTTCTGTTTTATCCTTCGAGTCTGAGAATTAGTGGCAAGCTGAGTGGTTTAGATTCTAATGTAGAAAATTCTAGATTCAGTTGTTAATCCAAGTATTCATTTATATACCAACTGTCAGTAACTGGAACTCCTAAGTACTCTAAGTGTTTCTGGGGTGGAAAATGTACGTCACAATGTTACCAATGCTTCCTCTATCTTTCTCCCTCCCTCCCCAACCCTCCTTGCTTTCTTCTTTTCCCCTTCCCCCAAACATGAGGGAAAATTATATCAAGTGGACCCCGGAACTAGGCATAGTTCACTCCAACCCCACACACCACAGCAGCAGCATTGCTAGAGTCTCAGTTCTCTCCACCTCCCTTCCTATGCTTTCATTTTCCACTGAGATAGAGGGAGCATCAGAGAGCGTTTTCTAGGCTTGAGAGACAAATGTTCTGATCCTTACTCTCCAAAGAGATTCTTAGACAGTGAGATGCCAAGGACAAAATTGCTGTTTAATGCATCTAGACAGACTGGGCCATAGATAATCTCACAGATTCCAGAGGGTGGTGAAAAGACTTTAGGGAGGTCTCAGTGATTCCCATCACCTGTAATTCAAACTCTTATCCTCTCCCCTTGAGTGAGGGCAGGAACTGTGATCTGCTTCTAATCTGTCATATATGAGCAGGTGATTGTATGCCATGTTCATGATAAGTTAAGATGGAAACCTAACTTGCCAGGTGACCCTTTTCCTTGCTGGCTTTGAGGAAGCAAGGATCCATACTGGGAAGACCTACATGATAAGGGATTGAGAGTGGCCTTTAGATGACAGTCAGCAAAACTGTCTAACAGCTACAAGCAAAAGAATACTGCCAATGACCACATAAGCTTGGAGGTGCTTCCTTCTCCAACTGAACCTCAGCTAAAGTTGAGCCCTGACTGACACCTCGATCACAACATTGTGGATTTTTCAATCAGAGTCCAACCAAGCTGCATGAATGACACTCTTGATCCACAGAAAATGAAACATAATAATCATGTGTTGTTTCAAGTGACTGGCTTCATGGCAGCATTGTTCTGCATCACCAGGTAACTAATAGAGCTTAAATGGAAGGAGGGAGACAAACCTGAGAGAGTCAGGAGATAGGAAGAAGGGACACTTTGGCTGCAGCTGGTTATTGAGAAGTGGTTAGCATCAGATATTTTTGCAGATTGTGATCCTTCAAAAATAAACTCTGAAATGGAGTTGATGGTGCACAAAGTTTATTAGGAAGTGCCCTTGGGATCAACACCTGTGAAAGGGAGGTAGAATTTGTCAGGACAGAGGAAGAAGTGGCATTGTACCACAGGATGAACAAAGGCATCAGCCAAAACACCACAGACAATGGAACTAGAAATACTTCTCAAAATTGTCATGCACAGGACCAAAATAGCTAAGGCTTTATACCATCATGGCAGACTGCCACTGGGTATACATAGCCTCAGGAAGGTTATAACCCTGTGTAATGTGTTATCAGCTGAAGACTGTCTCCTGACAGTAATCTTAGCAACTAGGGCTACTGCCCACCATTGACGAAGCATCTGGACCTGGTATCATCATGTCCGTTTCAGATATGCATCTGCTGGACTAACTGATTTGTGACTGAAGTGTGTGTTGCTCTGTCACTTCCCTGGCTTATGTAGGCTCCCTGTAAACCTAACATTGCTTTGAAGGGTAGGGTGATCTAAACTTGATAACTAAATTTCTGCCATCAAGTTGGAATAGAGAAGTAAAAACTAAGCTGAGTTATAGAAAAAATACTTTATTTCTTGTATACCAGAGCATATGGCCTAGGATTCCACAGCAGTTGCAGCGGGATTATAATGACATCAAGAACACAGAAAAACGGAGGTATCAGTTCCGAATAGAGGAACTGAGAAACATTTTGTATATGGGGAAGGAACTAATGGTACTCTCAAAAGGACTGAAGAAACTCGAATGCAAAGACTACTACAGATGTGCAGGCAGCAATCAGGGAACAAACAGCATCTTTGGGCCAATAAGGGCATGATAGCACTGCCTTCCTCTGGCTGGAAGAGTTAGGGTAAGAAGGATATAACTGAAACTCTAAAACAGGATTATATATTATAGTTGGGGAGTTGTGGCTTTGGATAGAGGAATATAGGCACTGCAAAAAAAAAAAAAAAAAAACTAAATATTTCATTCCCCTCGGTCTTCCATCTCCTGCCAATACTGCCCCCCTCCCCACCACCTGCAATGTTCAAACCCAATGAGAAGCCAGAAGGCAAGAAGTCCAGGTAATAAAGCCTAAAGTGGTCAGCCTCCCAGGTTAGTGAGCTGCACAGAGAGTGGATCTGGAGGGATAAACTGAAGAATGACTAGCACAGGGTTGATCATCAAAGGAGAGTACCTTAAGCTAAGGAAATCAAATGAATAAAGTCAGAGAAGTAGGGAATTCCAGAACTGGTCAATAATCTGCTGTGTTTCGAGTACCTTACAGTGGTAGTTTGAGATAAAGCAGACTTGGTTCAGGAAACAAGAAGGTGGAAGGAATTGAAAGAACTCTGTTGAGAGACTCCCATCAGGAAACCCACAGTAGGGACATGACTGATTTCTGTGTGATAATCCAACAGTCGTGTCCCCAGTCTTTACATCAGGGAGTGAGAACTAGAGAATGTGACTAGGCAGATAGTTTTCTAATTATATAATAATGAATCATGCTGTAATAAGTTTGTATTGATTTGCACAGGGCCATCCCCATCAAGTTCTGAACTCTCTGCCACTTACGTTTTTCAGCAGAGAACAGCCTGTGAAGATCCTTAATCATTGGTCTTGATCACTCCAATTTTCCTTCAATGCTGAGGGACCGGCGAGGCCCTGCTAAATGTGGTGTGACAGGTGCATTTACATCACTGTCATATGGGAAAATTCCTCTGCGTGGTGTAAAATCACACAGGCATGTGTTGTAGCTAATTAATTGGATGACAACCAATCCCTCAAGTCTTTTCCAACATTATTGCTTTCCCAGGTTTTCACACCCATCATGTCAACACATGTTACCTCAGTCTGTTAGCTTATCTTTTTGCTAGCAATCTAACATTAATTTACCAACAGATTGTTTGACCTTTCTCCATTCTTTTTGGTTGTTTTGCCTTCTTTAATATTTGTAACATCTCCTGAGACAATATCTATTTAAAATTCTATTGACACACAGCTTCCTGCATCTTCTAAAGGAATTTACCATAGCGCAGCAAATCATGCTTTAAAATAGTTACACTTTTCTCCAGAAACATGCCAGTCCATTCTTATAATTTCACCTCTCTTCAAGACAGGAGATCACCTATACCGGGTCATTGTTTGGTGCCAAGCACTCTATTAAGTAGAATGCTATGTACATTGCATGTTAATGGAGGACAGAGAAGTCTGGTGGGCTAGAGTCCATGGGGTCGCAAAGAGTTGAACATGACTTAGTGACTGAACAACATGAAAAACAACACTGCATGTTAACTTGCTCCTCAGAAAGAAAGAAAATACTTTGTTTCTTTTTCATACAACCTTATGGTTTAGAGTGATCTTACAGTCTGTTCAGCATCACATAACCAAAGTGTTTCTGAGCCAGAATCTCTACTCAGGCCCCCCTGATATGAGAAACCACAGTCTTTCCCCTATACCACACTCTGTGGAGTCCGCCACTATCCTCTTTTGCACTCCACAGCTGACCAATATGGCCACCTTAAAATATAAAATCATATGAGCCATTAACTTTTTCGTGTAAATGAACTATTGTTGATTTTCCCAAGAGTGTTTACATTTTATAAGAGGTAGCAAGGATTAAAAAAAAAAAAAACGCCTCCAAGAAGTGACTCTAAGAGTGGTTTTCAGGCACACCAACTGACTGTTGCAGTTACTTCTGGATAAATTTTGGGGCACTCACAATTTAATAGACAGTTTTATCAATGTTTCTGATAGAACTGATTTAATTGTTGTACAAAAGAGTTGTCAGAGACTGAACATTTTTTTTCACATAGCAAGGTAACATTTTTATTTTTCTGAACATGATATCAGTCAGCTTTCAAATTTTCACCATGGTATTGATTTAATGCTGCAATGAGAGTGTTGTGAACACCAGCAGCAGCTATGGTCCCTTCCCCTTATACAAACAGTGACACATATGACTTAAGATAGTCTGTGTTATAGAAATGCTGGGGTTGTCTTCCTGGAACCATGAGAGGTTGAAGACTAAGGCTAGAGTTCTTAATAACTTTTGCCTGGAAGGAACTCTCATTAACTATAGAGAGTTATTTTTCATAACCAGCCTCCCACCAGGAAATTTTCTAAATCAGAAAATAGTGCCTCTTGGACCCTCTAGGTAATGCTGTCCATTTCAAGATGGTCTTAGAGAGGAAGTATTTACTGGAAATCCCTTGAGGATTTCTTACTTTTTCTTTGAAGCTTCAGGATTTCAGCAATGCACCATGGGAAAAAAATGGCCTCTCTATAGTGGGTTCAGGGGGAAATAGCCACCTACAACCAATCCATGAGAATGGTAGCCTGTTTTATCCTGATATTGGCTCTTAATATTAAGAATAGTAGAATAGTGCACTGTCCATAGAAGGTTCTCAATAAATATGTGCTAAAAAATGAATGAATTCTTAGCATTTCTTGACTGTATTATGAGATGTCAGATACTTTGCTAAAGGTTAAGAATGCAAATATCAAGTAAAACATCATAGCTGCCGGAAAGGTGCTCTTAGCTGTAAAGGGAAATACATAATTGAGTTGAAGTACAGGGTTCACATCTGTAAAGCATCCTAAGAGACTCCATATTCTAAACACAACACATTATGAAGCAGGCAAGGTCAACCTCTATCCATTAACTGGCAACTGTGATGTAAAATTATAGTATTCATTTTTACAAAAAATTGCTGAGGAAAATTATGAGGAAGACAGCTTAGCAAAACATCAGGTATACTCTTCTTATGGAATCATAATTCTGAAAAAAAAAATCTGTTCTTTTTGATCTGTTCATTTTTATTTATTTTTTTAATTTAAAAAAGTATTTATTTATTTTTATTTTTGGCTGCATTTGGTATTCATTGCTGTGCATGGGCTTTCTCTAGCTGCCGTAAACAGGGGCTCTTCTTTGTTGTGGTATATGGGCTTCTCAGTGTGGTGGTTCTTTCACTGTGGGACACAGGCTCTAGGCACACAGGATTCAGTAATTGCAGCATGCGGGCTGAGTAGCTGTGGTTCACCAGCCCTAGAGTGCGTGGACTTCCATAGTTGTAGCACATGGATTCAACTGCTCCAAGACGTGTGGAATCTTCCTGGACCAGGGGTCAAACCCATGTCCCCTGCATTGGTAGGTAGATTCTTATTCACTGTACTACCAGGAAGTCTTGGTCTGTTATTTTTTATATAAAATTTTTGTGAGTACAATACAAATACACAGCAAGGCAAAAATTATAATTTTATAGCTCTATGAATTATCTCGGAGAAGGCAATGGCACCCCACTCCAGTACTCTTGCCTGGAAAACCCCATGTACAGAGGGGCCTGGTCGGCTGCAGTCCATGGGGTCCTTAAGAGTCGGGCACGACTGAGCGACTTCACTTTCACTTTTCACTTTCAATTTTCACTTTCATGCGTTGGAGAAGGAGATGGCAACCCACTCCAGTGTTCTTGCCTGGAGAATCCCAGGGATGGGGGAGCCTGGTGGGCTGCCGTCTATGGGGTCGCACAGAGTCAGACATGACTAAAATGACGTAGCAGCAGCAGCAGCATGAATTATCTAAAAAATAATAAGTTTATGTTAACTGTCACTTAGGTTAAGAATCAGAATATTACAGGCTCTCACACTTATCCATTCCTTTGTCACTGTACACTGTCTCTTTCTCAGTGGTAGCTACTACTCTCACTGCCAGCACTGTAGATTAGTTTCATCTCTTTTTGATCTTTCTATAAAGGATTTATCATTATGCACCTTGTTAATTGGCTTCTTCTTTCCAACATTTTGTTCAGCATATTCATTCACGTTGTTGTATTGGACAGTAGCTCACTGTTTTTGTTCTATACTGTCCCGATGCATAAATATCTTATGATCTAACTTTGTTACACAGTTGATGAAGAATTCAGTTATTTCCACTCTTCTGGTTAATGCTGTTATGAACATTCTTATACATGTCTTTTGGTGCACAAATATGTGAAGTGTGTGTCTGTGCACTATGGTATAAACTTGAGTAGAAATGCTAGTTAGTAAGATATCTAACTACCTACTTACCTATTTACCTACCTATATTTCAAAATTTAGTTCAGTTCAGTTCAGTTGCTCAGTCGTGTCCGACTCTTTGCGACCCCATGAACCACAGCACGCCAGGCCTCCCTGTCCATCACCAACTCCCGAGTTTACCCAAACTCATGTCCATTGAGTCGGTGATGCCATATAATCATCTCATCCTCTGTCGTTCCCTTCTCCTCCTGCCTTCAATCTTTCCCAACATCAGGGTCTTTTCAAATGAGTCATCTCTTCACATCAGGTGGCCAAAATACTGGAGTTTCAGCTTCAACATCAGTCCTTCCAATGAATACCCAGGAATGATTTACTTTAGGATGGACTGGTTGGATCTCCTTGCAGTCCAAGGGACTTTCAAGAGTCTTCTACAACACCACAGTTCAAACGCGTCAATTCTTCAATGCTCAGCTTTCTTCACAGTCCAACTCTCACATCCATACATGACCACTGGAAAAACCATAGCCTTGACTAGATGGACCTTTGTTGACAAAGTAATGTCTCTCCTTTTGAATATGCTATGTAGGTTGGTCATAACTTTCCCTCCAAGGAGTAAGCATCTTTAAATTTCATGGTTGCAATCACCATCTGCAGTGATTTTGGAGCTCCTCAAAATAAAGTCTGACACTGTTTCCACTGTTTCCCCATCTATTTCCCATGAAGTGATGGGACCAGAAGCCATGATCTTCGTTTTCTGAATGTCGAGCTTGAAGCCAGTTTTTTCACTCTCCTCTTTCACTTTCATCAAGAGGCACTTTAGTTCCTCTTCATTTTCTGCCATAAGGGTGGTGTCATCTGCCTATCTGAGGTTATTGATATTTCTCCCAGCAATTTTGATTCCAGCTTGTGCTTCCTGCAGCCCAGCGTTTCTCATGATATACTCTGCATATAAGTTAAATAAGCAGGGTGACAATATACAGCCTTGACATACTCCTTTTCCTATTTGGAACCAGTCTGTTGTTCCATGTCCAGTTCTAACTGTTGCTTCCTGACCTGAATACAGATTCCTCAGGAGGCAGGTCAGGTGGTCTGGTATTCCCATCTCTTTCAGAATTTTTCATAGTTTATTGTGATCCACACAGTCAAAGGCTTTGGCATAGTCAATAAAGCAGAAATAGATGTTTTTCTGGAACTCTCTTGCTTTTTTGATGATCCAGCGAATGCTGGCAATTTGATCTCTGGTTCCTCTGCCTTTTCTAAATCCAGCTTGAAAATCATGACAAATGTTTTCACTATGTTTGTAGCAACTGATACTTTAAACAGCAGTGTACTTGTCTTTTTAATTTTCACCTGTCTGTTGTGTATGTCATGGTATTACACCCATGATGGTACTAACGATTTTGGGTACCTATGTATGTATTTTAGCCAAAGATACTTTTAGTGTGTGTAAAATATCTGTTGAACTTTCTCACCATTGTTTTCTATTGAGTATAAATTATCCTTTATATGTATATAACTCTTTTCCAGATATACATAGATCAACATATTATCCATTTTGTGACTTACATTTATATTATCTCAATGATGTCGTTTGATGAACAAAATCCCCCAATATTAATATAGTTCAATTTATCAATCTTTCCTCTATTGTCAATGACATATTATTTATTATTTTACTTTCATCATCTTTGTGTTTTACTTTATTTTGAGGTACATCTTGAAAGAGCACATATTCATTTTTCTTTTTCACTAAACCTAATAATTCTTGTCATTGACATGAAACACTTAGCCTTATATTTAATGCAATTATCAATATAGCTACATAGATATATAGACCATTCATCATATTATTTACTTCTTTTTTGTCTCATGATTTCTGTTTGTTTTTGTCTAGCTTATCTTCTTTGCTTTTTAAAGTAATTTTTCTAAATTATTTTTTCCTTGCCTTAGTTCGCTGGTTACACGCATCCTTCAGTGCTTACCTTAGAGATTAATTACATCTTGTATCTAGGATATATTTCAGTAGTCATGTACAGATGTGAGAGTTGGACCATAAACTGTGAACTGAGCACCGAAAAAGTGATGTTTCTGGATCATGAGAAAACCTTGGACAGCAGGGAGATCAAACTAGTCAATTCTAAAGGAAAACAACTCTGAATATTTATCGTCAGGACTGATGCTGAAGCTCCAGTACTTTGGCCACCTGATGCAAAGAGCTGACCCATTGGAAAAGACACTGATGCTGGGAAAGATTGAGGATAAGATAATGCAACAACCAAGGATGAAAAATGGTTGGATGGCATCACCGATTCAGTGGATACAAGTTTGAACAAACTCGGAGAGATAATGAAGGAATGCAAAGCCTGGCATGGTGCAGACCATGGGGTCCCAAAGAGTTGGACACAACTTAGCTACTGAACAACAACAAACCTGTAATGAAACAGAACTATTGATACTCCTTAAAGTAGTTAAAGATCTTTGACTTCTAATCATCCTTCTAAGTTATGGATTCTTGTTTTCAAGTAATGTATGTCTCATATTTAAAATATCAAAGAATCTATCATTGTTTTAAATACTCAGTATTATTTTAGACTTATTTACATTTTAACTATACTCTGAAATTTACATTTTTACCATTTCAATTGTTCTTCACTATTCTATAATCCTCTAAGCCTCCACTTGAGATTGTATCATTCTTTCTCAAAAATACCTTCTCTTTTCTTTAGTACAGGTATGCCTTGGAAAAAAAAAAATCTTTCTCTATTTTTTTTTATTTTTTACCTTAAAAATAACTCTCTTCCAACCAATATTTTGAGAAGGAAAATTTTTCTTGATACAGAATATTTCTTTTACAGCTGTTATCTTGCCATCCTTTCAAATTTCAATTCTTTTTCTCCTTGGCATTCATCACCTTTGTTGAGAAGTCAGCTGTTAAACTTATTTTTGCTTCTTTGGAGATAACGTCTTTTTTTCCTGACTGCGTTTGAGACATCTTCTTTTATTTCAGCTGTTTTACTATGATTGTATCTAGGATTGTTGTTGCTGTTTTGCAGTCTTGCTGTTTTGGAATTTGTTGGTAATTGTCTCTTCAATTTTGCTTCAGTTCCACTCCCTTTACTTTTTCATCACATGTTGGATAATTTCCACTATATTCCAAAAATAATTTTTTAAAAAAACTTTTGTTCTTGTTTATTTATTCCTTTGTTTTTTTGTCATATTTTTGATATTTATCTTTCTTGTACATTAATTAGCACTTCAGATATTTCTAATGTGATGTTAATCCTATCTATTTGTTGTTTCTTTGTTATTACGTTATTCAGTCCTTCATTTTTATTTGACTTTTTTCAAGTCTATTGAGATAATATTAACATATAATATAATATAAATTTAAGGTTACTATTTGAGTTTTAATATTTTCCAGGTATGAGACAAAATTAATTTTCAATCTTATTTTTGAAAATACTTATTTTTGAAAGTACATGTAACATCTTAAAGATGATAATAGTAACTCCAGTTCTGACATCCTATGCATCAGTTTCTATTATCTTGTAAAAATTTTTTTCTATTTAGGTCCAGTCTGGTCTTCAGCTGCATCTTGATTATTTTTTTATGTTCTTACTTAGTAAAAGTTATTATTATAAAGATAAGTTGAAGTTCTCAAAAATATTATCTTCTATAAGAAAAATTTACTTTTAACTCTGATATGCAGATAGACTAGAGAAAGTCATCTCAATTCAGAGACTGATAAGATACAAAACTAAGTTTCAGTCTTTATGAGGGATGACCTATCTAGATTACCCTCAGAAGCACCCCATTTATTTAGTAGTCCTGAACTTTAATTTTATTTTCATATTCTTATAAATATATAGAAGGTTCTGTTTTATTCTTCAGATTTAACCACCCACAGTTAGCTCAAGAAAAAGAGTATTCAACATGTTTGGTTTACTTCTCTGGGCATCTCTTCTCTTCCATGTATTATCCAGATATATTCTTGCTACCTTGGTAGCTCTATGATTCCCTCAAACATCTTGTTTATATTAAATCAGGAATTCTAGTTGTTATCAATGGAAGATTTTGTCCAAAACCTATTACACCATTGAGAGAAGCAGAATTCCCTGTTTCCTCTTGTTTTAAATTATTGAGAGGTTTAGCTGAAGTCATCTCTTTTAGTTGATTCATTGTGAATATGAACACATCTGTGAGTATGGACAGGGTGGCAAAATTATAACATTTCAATTCCTGGGTATGGAGACTAGATTTATGGAGCATAATACACAGCAAGTAAATGCTATCAGAGAAACTTTCAAGTAAGAGTGTGCTATTATAAAATATCTGAATAGCATAGAGTCTAAAAGCCATTCTTCATTTTACCTAAGCCAAAATAATTTATAAGCTTTCTACAGTTGCAAAAGTTTTCTTAGGTAATCATAATCATTTTTTTCAAATACTTTCTAGGTGTTTTTAGAGCAAATGCACACTGAAGAAAAGCCATGCCTTTGGCATACTTGTGCCATTAGTCCATTTACTTGTAAAACAAAATAGAAAGAGAAATAGATAAAGCAAGGAAGGTTAAATGGAATAAACATTTGCCAGGAAAATTCATCTTTGGGCAGCTAACAAAGAGAATGACATCTTCTGTCCTGCTACAAATCAATAACAGCAACAACACATAGTATAAGAACATACATATATTGAGTGCTGCCTGTAAGCCAGAAAATAAGAGCCATAAATAATACTTCCCTTAGTCCTCACAGTAAGTCTATGAAATAGCTGTTCCTTTACCATCTTATAAATAAGGATGATGAGACAAAGATAACAAATCAATTGTCCAAAGTCAAGCAGCTCATGAATTGCAGGTTCCCTAAGACTCTAGAGCTATACTGCTAACTGACTCATTTGAAAAGACGCTGATGCTGGGAAAGACTGAGGGCAGGAGGAGAAAGGGATGACAGAGGATGAGATGGTTGGATGGCATCACCGACTCAATGGACATGAGTTTTGGTAAAATCTGGGGGTCGGTAATGGACAGGGAGGCCTGGTGTGCTTCAGTCCATGGAGTCTCAAAGAGTTGGACATGACTGGGTGACTGAACTTAATTAACTGAGAGTCTATTTTAATGAGGCAACTGAGTCACCATGAAATCACATAGCAAACTGTGACACTTCAGAGAACAGAGACATAGAACAGAAGAATAGTTGAATAAAATCCAGATTCTCAGGATTCTATTTCCTCCTAACTAAAAGGGCCAGACTTAACTACTGGATACTTCTTAGAGCAATAAATATATATTCCTGTCTCTGTGGATGTGTGTATGTGTTTACCATAGATAAAATGTTTTTAGTCCATTTACTTGTATAAATTCAGTCAATTTTCAAATAATCACTTTGAAGTTAAATATCATGGTGTTGGATGAGATAGACAATTTTTCTGGCTCTACCACTCACTAATAGGCAATCTCAGTTGAGCTATTTAACCCTTTTCACCTAAGAGCTGGTTTCCTCAGCTATAAATATGAACATGGTAATACTGCTCTTTCATAAATATCATTATATTAATTAAGGTAAGGCTTTCTATATAACTTATACATTGCACATACTAATTAATATTCTGGGTATTGTTTACCTTTTGAAAAATATGGTTAAATTAATATTCCCATGTATAAATTATGAAAGACATTTGGACATTACAGACCCTAGTTGTCTGATTCCCATTCTTAGGGTCAAGGAAAAAACCCAAGTTGGGTATTTATGTATGTGGAGTTGGGAAGAGCATGCTGCTTGCTCATCTGAAATAGCACAGCCATAGGAGGAACCACTTAAACTGCAGTCTTGCAGGAAACCAAGGTTTTAGCTGAGAAGAGAATGTTGAGCCCTGGACCAAAGACCCCCAGATTGAAATATGAAATGAGAAAAAAAAGCACAATGGGCCAGAAGTGAAAAAATTGGTATTAGAGTGCACAGCCAATCATGGTAGCAGTGGAAGCTGTTCAGAAATATAAGCCTGATCAAAAAGATAGCATATGTGTTTCTGTTTCTTTGGCTCCAGGGAAGAGAAATGAAGACAAGGGACATTATAGGGTGGAAACCCTTAAAATGCACAGTAAAGACCTCTGTGGCCACACTGGGTAAGCAGAATAAACACCACCCCTTCTGAGTGCTGTGAAATAGGGTCTATTTTTTTTATGAATACATGTATCATCACCATTATTCTGCCTTTATAAATTCATTGGTGCTTTCCCTGGTGAGTTAACAACCCATATCTTCTCCTGAATATCAGAAATCATCTAAGTAGTTTTTGGCATAGCCTGGCCAATCTGAATTTTAGCTATCTTATTTTTCAAGTGAGTTAAAATTGTAAGAAATTTCTCTTTCTACAAACTTTTAGGATATAGGCTATAATTGTTTGATATATTCCCATGACCTTCTTTCTGTCATGCCAAACACAATCAAGCCCTCTGACTTCTATAACAGAATTTCAGCATCATGGGGAGTTGTATATTTCAGTATCTGTGGTTCATATTTCTTGTTTGTTTGCCTGTTTGTTTCCAGTGCTTGTTTTGGCCATGAATGCAAACCCAACTGTTGGTATATTAACCCAATGATGTTTATTTATAAGACGTGTGGTTTGATAATTAGTCATTAGCATAAGAAAACATAAAGTAAGGAATATTTACAACAACAAAACTATTAAAGTGTCTAAATATTGCATGTGAGGGTATTTTCTCAAGAAGTCATTACTAAAAATAACTTTCTACATAACAGACATTTCAATGTACCCCTTGTTTGGCATCTCTGCCTCTACTCACTAATGTCATTATGAGCTCCACAGTTGCCTTTAGGAGCCTTAGGTAATGTTTTGTTTTTGGCTATTCTTCACGCTGAACTATTCTCAGTCAATCTGAGACAGAGAAGCTAGGCTATTCGTGGCCTTTTGAAACCTCCTTCTCAGTTCCTCTGAAAACATATATTATCTACAGAAGCAATTTCTATGCTTCTTATTTATTGATTTGACTTTATGTTTCAATTAAGAAAACTTTGAAGTAGTTACCATTACAGTTCTAGCCCTAGTAGATAGTCATGGTCTAGGCAAAGTGTAGGCAGTTTTTGGTATTCCATTCATAATATAATGGGTCATTTCTTCGGATGCCTTCAGATCAGTTCAGCCGCTCAGTCGTGTCCAACTCAATGAGACCCCATGAATTGCAGCACGCCAGGCCTCTCTGTCCGTCACCAACTCCCGGAGTTCATCCAAACTCATGTCCATCGAGTCGGTGATGCCATCCAGCCATCTCACCTCTGTCATCCCCTTCTCCTTCTGCCCCCAGTCCCTCCCAGCATCAGAATCTTTTCCAATGAGTCAAGTCTTCGCATGAGGTGGTCAAAGTACTGGAATTTCAGCTTTAGCATCAGTCCTTCCAAAGAACACCCAGGACTGATCTCCTTTAGAATGGAGTGGTTGGATCTCCTTGTAGTCCAAGGGACTTTCAAGAGTCTTCTCCAACACCACAGTTCAAAAGCATCAATTCTTTGGCACTCAGCTTTCTTCACAGTCCAACTTTCACATCCATACATGACTACTGGAAAAACCATAGCCTTACTAGACAGACCTTTGTTGGCAAAGTAATGTTTCTGCTTTTGAATATGCTATCTAGGTTGGTCATAACTTTACTTCCAAGGAGTAAGTGTCTTTTAATTTCATGGCTGCAGTCACAATCTGCATTGATTTGGAGCCCCCAAAAATAAAGTGTGACAACTGTTTCCCCATCTATTTCCCATGAAGTGATGGGATGTCTGAAATCTGACATGAAAAAGTAATGGTTGTCAGGCAAGAATGACTTTTTATAACCAATAATAAAATATAAAGGATATAAATTGAATAGATATAATGTAATATGGGACTTCCCTGGTGACTCAGATAGTAAAGAATCAGCCTGTAATGCAGACCAGAATTCAATCCCCTGGTTGGGAAGATCCCCTGCAGGAAAGCATGGCAATCCACTCCAGCATTCTTGCCTGGAAAATCCCATGGACAGAGGAGTCTGGTTGGCTACAGTTCGTAGGGTCACAAAGAGTCGGACATGACTGAAGCAACCTAGCATACACACAATGTAATATATCTTATATATATACATATATATTTTTACTCATCGGTGTAAACACTCTACAATGAATGCTTGAACATGTAATATGTATAATTTCCATCATAATGTATTGGTACCATATTATAGGTGACAGGTTTTTGTTTTGTTTTGTTTTGTTTTTAACAGTTTGCTTTTCATTTGTGTTCAGTTGAAATAGTAAAGAGTTATTCCTTGATGTTTACTGCCATAGAGTTAAAGCAAGTGAAATATGTCATAAAAGATGTATACAATGTAGGCACAGCTGCATATCATCGTGCCATTTGGTTTTCATGTTTAAGCCATTTACGTGCATTACTAGCAACACATTTTAAATTGATGGAAACTTTGAGAATATGGTACATGATTCACAATATGTTTGGGGGGAGCTAAAAAAATTTTTTTTCTAATAGAAAAAGACTGACATGATATTAAGAAATATTGTGTGCTTTTATTTATAAAGTAAACTATTTTGTATTTTAAAGCTAACATGTACTGATTTACTCTTGTGTGAATATCAAAGCTCGAATTCTATTTAATCTTCCAGGCTTACATTTTGAGGTGACATGTTTTTAATATATATCCATTCATGTAGGTTTTCCTTTACTATTAATTAATAATCCTGAAATTACCCCAAGACTGTGGCTTCTATGAGGTACAATGTGTGACACTGTGTAACAAGCAGATGTTATGCTCATTAGTTCTCATCTGGTCTTCAGTCATTTTCAGTGTGATACCAGCTGCCTTTATCAAGGCTCTACTCTGGCAATTTCCCAAAAGATCTCTCTCCATACCTTTGACTTCCCATTATGGACTTGCTGTTCTGGACTGTCTTCCTAACTCACTTTCTCTCACTTCTGATTTTGCTATTAGTTCCCTAATTTGGGGCATTCATAATCCTTCTAACCTTTGATGCCATCATATTCTTGGCTGTGTCTTCCCCAGCATATGGCATTTCTTTAATGTTTTATGAGACTTCTAATCTCAACCACATGTCCCAGGGTATTAGAGCTAGGACTAACCTCTGGTTAGGGAAAAAATAGATATTTGAAAAAAATTCCATGCTGTTAAAAATAAAATAAAATAAATGTGTAAGCTAATATCACCTCACTGTTCTTGAGCAATGTTTTCATACTCATTATATGGGGAAAATATGCAGATGACACCACCCTGGTGGCAGAAAGTGAAGAAGAACTAAAGAGCCTCTTGATGAAGGTGAAAGGGGAGAGCGAAAAAATTGGCTCAAAGCTCAACATTCAGAAAACTAAGATCATAGCATCTGTTCCCATCACTTCATGGCAAATAGATGGGGAAACAGTGGAAACAGTGGCTGACTTTATTTTGGGGGGCTCCAAAATCACTGCAGATGGTGATTGCAGCCATGAAATTAAATGACGCTTACTCCTTGGAAGGAAAGTTATGACCAATTAGATAGCATATTGAAAAGTAGAGACATTACTTTGTCAACAAAGGTCCTTCTAGTCAAGGCTATGGTTTTTCCAGTAGTCATGTATGGATGTGAGAGTTGGACTATAAAAAAAGCTGAGCGCCAAAGAATTGATGCTTTTGAACTGTGGTGTTGGAGAAGACTCTTGAGAGTCCCTTGGACTACAAGGAGATCCAACTAGTCCATCCTAAAGGAAATCAGTCCTGAGTATTCATTGGAAGGACTGATGTTGAAACTGAAACTCCAATACTTTGGCCACCTGATGCAAAGAGCTGACCCATTTGAAAAGACCCTGATGCTGGGAAAGACTGAGGGCAGGAAGAGAAGGGGACGACAGAGGATGACACAGTTGGATGCCATCACTGACTCAATGGACATGGGTTTGGGTGAAATCTGGGAGCTGGTGATGGACAGGGAGGCCTGGCGTGCTGTGGTTCATGGGGGTCACAAAGAGTCCAACACGAGTGAGTGCTTGAACTGAACTGAACTGATATGGGGAAGGCTGGTGTCCATGCCTAGTTGTAGAGTCAGAAAAGGTGAAAGTGAAAAGTGAAAGTGAAGTCTGTCAGTCGTGTCCGACCCTTTGCGACCCCATGGACTGTAGCCTATCAGGCTTCTCCGTCCATGGGATTTTCCAGGCAAGAGTGCTGGAGTGGATTGCCATTTCGTTCTGCAGGGGATTTTCCCAACCCAGGAACCGAACCTGGGTCTCCTGCATTGCAGGTAGATACTTTACCGTCTGAGCCACCAGGGAAGATAACTCTGCATTGTCAGAACATACCCATATAGACTACCTCTGAGAGGAGGAAAAAAAGACAAACACAAGGGGATGACGCCAAACAATTGATAAATAAGGAGATTGTTACCAATCAATTTGTGTCTGTAATCAATGTTCCATACGGGAAGAACTAAGATTTAGAAATATGGAGAGCTTACCGGGACATATGAAAATAGGCTTAAAAACTGGAAGCTTATAAATTTAGAATTGACAGCACAGCAAATGAGTAAATTTTAACCACTGAATGGGTGAACAGTGTGTGAAATGAGGTAGGGGATAAGGAATAACAACTCAGTTAACACATCTACAAAACTGGGAGTCCCTTTGGGAAATGTAAGTATAAGGCCCTGAAAGGTTAGGTAGATAGGCCAGACCCTGCTTTAGTGTTTGCACAGGATGCAATTCAGAACACTGGGTACATAGATAAGGAGATCCATATCAATATGCACAGGCCAAGCACTTAACCCTTAAGAGCATCAATTTCCTCCTGAGTAAATGTGAACAATAAAATAGCCAGTATGTTCCTCAGGGCACTATTGTGAGGATCAAATAAAACAATAGAAGTGCTTTGGAGAGATAAAGAGGTCTTATAAATGTAAGTCACTATCATTATTTAGGCAAAATTATGTCATCAAAGGGCTTCCCAGGTGGTGCAGTGGTAAAGAATCTGCCAGCCAAGTAGGAGTTTGATCCCTGGGCCTGGAAGATCCCCTGGAGAAGGAAATGGCAACCCATTCCAGTATTGTCTGGGTAACCCATGGACAGAGAAGCCTGGCATGTTATTGTCCATGGGGTCACAAAGTGTCAAGCACAACTTAGCAACTAAACAACACAACAACATGCCATCAAGAAATCCTTTTTGAGTTTATCCTCCTTTTGGAGGGTGGTGAGAGGTTGATAGTCAAGTCTTTGCAGAATAGAGTGATATCTTCTGAGAAAGACAAGGACCAACAGTAGGAAACACAATGATTAATTTTCCATTTACCTGTGGAGATGTGTACAGAAAATCAATAAGGCTATGCATGTAAAAGCCAAGTTTCCTGCTAAAACTCTAGAGCAATGAGGAAATTGTGTTGAGCCAATGATTATGCACACCATGTCTTTTTCTTGTTCATAGTCCAATAATTTTTCTTTTCTTACATGTACTATATGCATAATATATACAGTTTGTGTTAATCCATAAAACATACATATATTTGAAAGACAGTTTTCACTAACATTTGTATATATCTGTTAGAGTTTGTAAAATTCTTTCAAATCCCTTGTTACCGTTTTAAAGTGCATTTAAGATTCAGCTATCAGTTATGAAATGGATGCATAGTATATATCTATTGGATATCAGTATTTGGAGATATGTATCCTATAGAGAAGTTTTAAGAGTGCTTCATCTCTAGGGAGAAAGCAAGTTGGAGTAGCTGACTGGAATATGAGATAGAGCCAAGTAAATGATATGAAATGGTCAATACAAAGGACTCTAATGTCTCAGTGAACACCATAAACAAGGTACCACAGCTCCTTTCTCCTTAGCTCCTTATCTAAAAAACAGACATTATAATGGTACTTACTGTTGTGGTCCAGACACAAGTTGGAAAAGAATTTCCAGACATGAGACAGAGTGAGAGGGAAAGAAAGTTTATGAGAGTGGGAGATGCTGTTAGAACAGTGGGCCAGCTCAAGGGAGAACCAACACTGAACAGGAGTCCTTCGTCCACTTTTATACCCAGGGTACAAGCGGTGGGATAGGGGTCTTGCACGTAATTTGCTGATTGGATGAGGCACATATACTGGGTGTAGGGAGGAGGAGTAGGGAACATATCTCCTCCCTATGGGATAGGAGGGGAAAGAGGTTATAGTTCTCAGGAGGACCTGAAATCCATTAATAGTTACAACATGGGGAAGGGAAGGACATAAAGATCTGTTTTTTCCATTCCTGCATTTCAAGACCCTCCTTAGTTTCATCTGCTCTTTAGTCCTTGGGTCACCACACTTACTTTTAAAGAGTTCCTATGAAGTAAATGTACTAATCTATGTGAGTGATTAGGAGTGCAACAAATTCATTATTTAAGAGCTTAAAATCGTCTGAAATTTTAAATGCAAGAATGATGGAAAGACTAACTAGAGTACTACGCAGGTTTTTTTTTTTTTTTATGTATCTTTTTTTAACACATGCTTTATGCAAGAGTGTGTGTGAGATTTAACAGTGGGTTTAGCGAATGTCACAACCGTGAAGATAAAAGAGCGAGCAGTAGGTGAGGGCAGTGAAATAAAACTGTTCAAGGTCTAGAATTTGAAAGAAGCAGCATAAAAATCTCAGTGAAACTGTAGATTAGAATAAATATTATCTTTGAAAATCTAAACCAGATGAGACCTTCCCTTGCTACATCTACCCACATAAAGGAAGTTCTAGATTGATATGAAGGTGGTTTCATTCTCCTATGCTTAAGAGACCTCAGGGTTGATGGGAAGGGATAGTATTTAGTTTGGGCCATATTTAGATGTAGTTTGGGAATGTGGGACCCTGGTGATGCTCTAGTAGAGTCAGTTTTCCACAGTAGGTATGGTTTGGAGCTTAGTCTGAGAAGGAGAGCAAATAAACCAGACTGTGAGACAGCAGGCATGGACAAGTGACAAATATGAATGATGTAAGAATTAAAGAACTGAATCACATAAATGACTAATGATCTCAAGTGAGCTTTAGAAAAATCCCTCTGGCTGCTGTGTGGAGGACAGAATGGTGAGAAGTCAACTGGAGATAGAGGGCCTAGATAGGGACCTGTTATAAAATACATTGATGGCCAAGACTAGGACAGAAGCCAAGGGTTCTCTAGATCAGAGGTCAGGAAACCACAGCTCATGGGCCCAATCCATGGGCCCAATCCCCACCATCTGTTTTTCAAAATAAAGCTTTATTGGAATATAGCCAATATTTATTTGGAATATTTATTTGTTTTCTTTTAATGCTATAATGCTGCAAGGGAGAGAGTTTCCTAGTTAGGAATAAGACCTCATGGCTTGCATGCTTAAAATGTTTACTCTCTGGCCCTTTGCAGGAGTTTGTTGATCCCCACTCTAGACAGATGCCTCCAAAGGTAGGGTTCTTGCTTCTTTCTACTCAGGCCACTTTCTACATGACTATTCCTCAGTAAAACATTCTCAGTTCTCTGAACTGCTCTGCTGTTGTAGCTGGCGATCATCACACAGTTCCAACCCTGAACGTGTAGACTACAGCATGAAATCTTTAATATCAGAGAGAAAAAGAAGAAAGGATGCAGATACAGGTCAATAACAACAACAAAAAAACAGAAGCAAAATAATGGAGGAAGAATGTATTTTGTCCTTTAGCTATTGTTGGAAGCCAAAGGGCTAAAAGTACAGTATTATTTCTTATCCAAGACTCGGTCTACTTGCTCTAAAGATTATTATCATGTTTCATGTTATTGAAAGAACTTTCTCTAGAGTAAAAGTGCCCCCTCAGGCAGTCTAACATATATATTACTAGACACTCTCATATGTTAGTGGAACACTAGTTCCACACTTTCCCCAAAGTAACAGAGCAGAGGAGGCAAGACATAAAGTAATTTTTAGGTTAAAATGCTCTTACCAAGGCTTTCTGGTGATACAAAATAGTGACAGTTCCATCGCCATGGTGGAGTTTAGGTGGGAGGAGGAGATATTCATGTTCTATTTCATCAATGTATTAAATATTTTATATTCTAAATATTCTATATTTATACTTTACTTTTCTATTTTGTATGATACTTTGGCACATAATGTGAAGAGCTGACTCATTGGAAAAGACTCTGATGCTGGGAAAGACTGAGGGCAGGAGAAAGGGGCCACAGAGGGTAAAATGGTTGGATGGTATCAATGACTCAATGGACATGAGTTTGAGCAAACTCCAAGAGAGAGTGAAGGACAGGGAAGCCTGAAGTGCTTCAGTCCATGGGATCAAAAGAGTCAGACACAACTTAGTGACAGAACAACAACATACATGTATGTACGTGTGTGTGTGTTTTAGTGTTTGAAGGCATTTTGGCAGGGGCCAGGTTTAACACAGGATTCACCTGCACTTCTGGGCTCCAATTCTTGGCAGCACTGTCTTATTTCTTTTCTGAAGTATTTACCACAGCCTAATGTGCTGTATTCTGTCAGAAGAATTCTGACAGATTTGTTGTATTCTTCTGACAGAATACAACACATTAGGCTGTGGTAAAAACTTCAGAAAAAAACAAAACAGTGCTGCCAAGAATGGGTCAGACTATGGTTCACTGGAGAAGGGAATGGCAAACCACTTCAGTATTCTTGCCTTGAGAACCCCACGAACAGAATGAAAAGGCAAAATGATAGGATACTAAATGAGGAACTACCCAGGTCAGTAGGTGTCCAATATGCTACTGGAGATCAGTGGAGAAATAACTACAGAAAGAAAGAAGGGAAGGAGCCAAAGCAAAAACAATACCCAGCTGTGGATGTGACTGGTGATAGAAACAAAGTCCAATGCTATAAAGAGCAATATTGCATAGGAACCTGAAATGTCAGGTCCACGAATCAAGGCAAATTGGAAGTGGTCAAACAAGAGATGGCAAGAGTGAATGTTGACATTCTAGGAACCAGCAAACTAAAATGGACTGGAATGGGTGAATTTAACTCAGATGACCATTATATCTATTACTGTGGGCAGCAATCCCTCAGAAGAAATGGAGTAGCCATCATGGTCAACAACAGAGTCTGAAATGCAGTACTTGGATGTAATCTCAAAAACGACAGAATGATTTCTGTTCGTTTCCAAGGCAAGCCATTCAATATCACCATAATCCAAGTCTGTGCCCCAACCAGTAATGCTGAAGAAGCTGAAGTTGAATGGTTTTATGAAGACCTACAAGGCCTTTTAGAACTAACACCCAAAAAAGATGTCCTTTTCATTATAGGGAACTGGAATGCAAAAGTAGGAACTCAAGAAACACCTGGAGTAACAGGCAAATTTGGCCTTGGAATACGGAATGAAGCAGGGCAATGACTAATACAGTTTTGCCAAGAAAATGCACTGGTCATAGCAAACACCCTCTTCCAACAACACAAGAGAAGACTCTACACAGGGACATCACCAGATGGTCAACACTGAAATCAGATTGATTATATTCTTTGCAGCCAAAGATGGAGGAGCTCTATACAGTAAACAAAAACAAGACCAGGAGCTGACTGTGGCTCAGATCATGAACTCCTTATTGCCAAATTCAGACTTCAGTTGAAGAAAGTAGGGAAAACCGCTAGACCATTCAGGTATGACCTGAATCAACTCCCTTATGATTATACAGTGGAAGTGAGAAATAGATTTAAGGGCCTAGATCTGATAGATAGAGTGCCTGATGAACTATGGAATGAGGTTTGTGACGTTGTACAGGAGACAGGGATCAAGAACATCCACATGGAAAAGAAATGCAAAAAAGCAAAATGGCTGTCGGGAGAGGCCTTACAAATAGCTGTGAAAAGAAGAGAGGTGAAAAGCCAAGGAGAAAAGAAAAGATATAAGCATCTGAATGCAGAGTTCCAAAGAATAGCAAGGAGAGATAAGAAAGCCTTCTTCAGCAATCAATGCAAAGAAATAGAAGAAAAGAACAGAATGGGAAAGACTAGAGATCTCTGCAAGAAGATTAGAGATACCAAGGGAACATTTCATGCAAAGATGGGATTGACAAAGGACAGAAATTATATGGATCTAACAGAAGCAGAAGATATTAAGACGAGGTGGCAAGAATACACAGAAGAACTGTACAAAAAAGAGCTTCACGACTGGATAATCATGATGGTGTGATCACTCATCTAGAGCCAGACATCCTGGAATGCGAAGTCAAGTGGGCCTTCGAAAGCATCACTACGAAAAAAGCTAGTGGAGGTGATGGAATTCCAGTTGAGCTGTTTCAAATCCTGAAACATGATACTGTGAATGTGCTGCACTCAATATGCCAGCACATTTGGAAAACTCAACAGTGGCCACAGGACTGGAAAATGTCAGTTTTCATTCCAATCCCAAAGAAAGGAAATCCCAAAGAATGCTCAAACTACCGCACAATTGCACTCATCTCACATGCTAGTAAAGTAATGCTGAAAATTCTCCAAGCCAGGCTTCAACAATATGTGAACCATGAACTCCCTGATGTTCAAGCTGGTTTTAGAAAAGGTAGAGGAATCAGAGATCAAATTGCCAACATCCGCTGGATCATGGAAAAAGCAAGAGAGTTCCAGAAAAACATCTATTTCTGCTTTATTGACGATGCCAAAGCCTTTGACTGTGTGGATCACAATAAACTGCAGAAAATTCTGAGAGAGATAGGAATACCAGAGCACCTGACCTGCCTCTTGAGATATCTGTATGCACGTCAGGAAGCAACAGTTGCAAATAAGAAAAGGAGTATGTCAAGGCTGTATATTGTCACCCTGCTTATTTAACTTCTATGCAGAGTACATCATGAGAAATCCCGGACTGAAAGTAACACAATCTGGAATCAAGATTGCCGGGAGAAATATCAATAACCTCAAGTATGCAGATGACACCACCTTTATGGCAGAAAGTGAAGAGGAGCTAAAAAACCTCTTGATGAAAGTAAAAGAGGAGAGTGAAAAAGTTGGCTTAAAGCTCAACATTCAGAAAACGAAGATCATGGCATACGGTCCCATCACTTCATGGGAAATAGATGGGGAAACAGTGGAAACGGTGTCAGACTTCATTGTTTGGCTCCCAAATCACTGCAGATGGTGACTGTAGCCATGAAATTAAAAGACGCTTACTCTTTGGAAGAAAAGTTATGACCAACCTAGATAGCATATTCAAATGCAGAGACATTACTTTGCCGACTAAGGTGCATCTAGTCAAGGCTACGGTTTTTCCTGTGGTCATGTATGGATGTGAGAGTTGGACTGTGAAGAAGGCTGAGCACTGAAGAATTGATGCTTTTGAACTGTGGTGTTGGAGAAGACTCTTGAAAGTCCCTTGGACTGCAAGGAGATCCAACCAGTCCATTCTGAAGGAGATCAGCCCTGGGATTTCTTTGGAAGGACTGATGCTAAAGCTGAAACTCCAGTACTTCGGCCACCTCATGTGAAGAGTTGACTTATTAGAAAAGACTCTGATGCTGGGAGAGATTGGGAGCAGGAGGAGAAGGGGACGACAGAGGATGAGATGGCTGTATGGCATCACTGACTCGATGGACGTGAGTCTGAGTGAACTCCGGGAGTTGGTGATGGACAGGGAGGCCTGGCGTGCTGTGATTCATGGGGTTGCAAAGAGTCAGACACGACGGAGGACTGAACTGAACTGAATGTGCTGTATTTGTTTGTTTGTTGACTGTGTTTCCTTAGTACTATATGACACACTTACTTTTACACAAGAGGGTACCATCATCCTTCCTTCTTAGGGCAACATAACTGCAAGAAGTGAATAGCTCAGAGCAGCTTTCCCTTCCAGAGATAGAGTTTGGAAGGCATCAGTCTAGCCTGTTAATTTGGTAAGCTCTCAGCCTCAACGTATCATGAATCTGAGTTTGACAACTTCCATATCCATTCCAGGAGTATGTACAGTACTAAGACAGGTTTTTCTCTACTATATCTCCAGCACTTTCTAGGTGCCTGCCACATAAGAAGTGTGCAATAAAATGCCTGTTGAATGGCTGAATGAATCTACAAAATGTGTGTCTGCCACTCTCATGTAATATCCATCACTTTTGACTTTGTTTTTCAGTTAGTTATGCACATGTCTTCTCTGATCTCAGGAAATGAGCTCCTTGAGGACAGGGATCAGATCGTTTCCATCTTTATGCCACCATTATCCAGGAAACTGCATGCAAATAGTAGACGCTCAGTTAAGACTTTACTAAAAGTATCAACAAGATTTTCACACATATATGGTATGAAAATTGGTCCAATATATGTGCTGTTAGTTATTTCTTTGTAGAAAAAATGGGTTATAGAAGAATATATTTAATTAGAAATGATCATCTTTAGCTTGAAAGCTCAAATATTTTATTTTTTTAATGTGATATATATTTTTTTTCCACCCAAAATTTTGCTTCTTGACCCTCTTAGGCTGAAAGCATACCAAATTAACAGGCCAGATTGATGCTTTCCAAACTCCATCCCTGGAAGGGAAAGCTGCTCTGAGTTATTCACTCTGCATGTTAGGCTGCCTTAAGAAGGAAGGATGAGATGGCACCGTCTTGTGTAAAAGTAGGTGTGCTGTCTTCTCATCCTCATCAGATGCTCAGCTACTCCTGTAGCTAAATATTTCTCAGCTTTCCTTTAAGCCATTTACTTGTGTCTCTCTATACAGTTTATACTATTAGATTCTTTTTTTTCACTTGCCAATTTTTCAGTTCCGTATCACCAAAACTTTTCAGTTAGTTATGAGTTGTCGAAAGACTATTCTTCCAGGAAGCTCAAAAACTCCATCATCCTCTGTGTCCAAATATGTTTGTGAACAGTAGGTGTTAAGTACCACTTGGAATTGATAAACAAGTTTATTGACTTTTCTTTAAACCACTACTATTTTAGCAATATCTTTAAGGTTTTGCTGTAAATATCTTAAGACATTTTCACGCTTTCTGGACAAAAATTTGTGCCTGATATTAAGTATTTGATAGCTATGCAAAACTGAAGTGTTAGCCCCCTAAACATGCCACAAGTTTCACTTCATTAATTTTTATTATATGATACATAATTATTTTGTCTTTTTTATTTAAAAAAAAATATGGCTCATAATAGCTAAAGTCAAAGAAAAATACTTGGTAACAATAGCTCTTCTCTCTCTCAAAAGCCTAATAATCCACAACCTAATCTCTTTGGTTTCCATTTGTTTCTTCCCTGGAACGTCTGCAGTTTTTGCCAAAATTGGTTCCTTTTGCCACTTCCAAATTGTCTTATTTTAGGCACGTCATTTAATCTCTCTGGGATATATCATCCTTAAAATGAGACTCTCAGAGGGCTAGATAATATCTAACAAACACTATAGCTCTAAAATTTTACAATTTTGCTGACATTTACGACTCTTTACTCTGTTATGTTTGTCATGGACACACACATGTGCACACACACACACAGGTTAGCACACACATGTACACATGTACACAGTGAGAAGGGGTAGTGAACTTGTAAAGTCAGTTCAGTGAAGTAGACATCAATGGAATTTACTCCCTGCTGAGCTTCTATTAACTTCCTTTAATTATTATAATTTTTTGTTTAGTTGAACTTATTTTTCCCTTTATGTTTCTCCAGTAACTATATATATTTGCTGTACATAATTATAAAGTCTTCATTTTCAAATGTTTCATATTTCATTGAAACAAACAAACAAAAAAGACTAATAGTGTACATTGTAAAAGACATTGAGGTCAGTATTGATTTTTTTCTCAAATATCTGGCTTGTAAAATACTAATAGAATCTGCTACTATTCAAATTAACTTATTCTAAATGGAGCATTCCTATAACTTTGTTTGGCAAGATAAAAGAATTAATTATAATTTTGAACAATCTTATTTTAAATAGCATCTTGAGCCACAGTCTAAGTCAGAAACAGAAAAAGGAAAAGAATTTGATATCCACCCTTGCTGTCAGTACTAGATTTTTAGAAACAAGTGAGAGATCACAGAGCAAGGAGATGGGATCAGGAAGGTAATAATCTGTCATTTCGAGGCTGAAAGGTGACCCTATTAATGATATATTTGTTAACTTACGTGACAGAGGCCATAGAGTCAAGAATGGTTCTAATGACACATTATGCTGACTAATGGTCCACCTGGCTCCTTGCCCCTTGCTCCTTTCAAACCTGGCAGATGTGGCCACTAAACCAACTCCTTTTATATTTAACCTCTACCCCTATACACTGAAAAATTCCAGTTTAAAGCAGGAAATATTAAGAGCATTAGTAAAGTATTTATTCAGTTTAGTGTCAAATCAGACTATGTTTTGACCATCCAATTTTGATGCTCCTACCTTCTTGACTTAGCAGCCTATTCATCATCCATTCCTGAATCTCAGCTCCTGCTGACCTATCATTTCTAAGGTTCTAACACATTTCCTTGATAAGAACTCGAATACCCATTTTTTCCCGTGTGTGCCTCTTTCCCGTTTCAACCTATGTTCATGTACCTTCACCAATTCTTTCTCTTTTGTACATATGTTAAACCAGCCAACTTAGAACATGACTCCTCTGCCCTCGCCCAGATTCACCAGGCTGCCCTGGCTTTAGTTTATGGTACATAGACAAGAGTTTGCAAGGGCTGGTGTTTTCAGGATCTCCTTTCCTTCCTCTAGTTTCTCTCTCTTCCTTTATGATCTCTATGAACAGTTATAGTCCAGCTGCTTTTCTCACCCAATCTCTTAGATTCCAGCCCTTCCACTTATTCAGCTGTGTGGACTTTAGACATGTTACTTAAGTTCTCTGTGCCTCAGTGTCATGATTTATAAAATATGGCAAAACTCATACCTGCCTCATAAGGTTTCTGTGAGGGTTAAGTGAATAAATTCAAATAATATGCTTAGAAAGGTGCTTAGAACATAAGAAATACCTGGTGAGTATCCCCTAATGTTAATATAAGGTAAAGGCACACTTGCTTTTGCCACAGTAAAAATGTTTGGGTTAGATTCATGGAACCTCTTAGATAATTTCATTATCTCTAATCACTTTTTAAGTAAGACAAGTCCTCCATTCAAATCTATCATAATGTGTAGACTCATAAAGGCTAATTTACAGTTTGGTCTCAGCATGGTATCGTACTTAAAAAAAGAAATAAGACAGATTAACCTCCCATGGAGGTAGCAAGCCAATCAGTTCAGTTCAGTTCAGTCGCTCAGTCATGTCCAACTCTTTGCGACCCCATGAATCGCAGCACGCCAAGCTTCCCTGTTCATCACCAACTCCCAGAGTTCACTCACACTCACGTCCATCTAGTCAGTGATGCCATCCAGCCATCTCATCCTCTGTCGTCCCCTTCTCCTCCTGCCCCCAATCCCTCCCAGCGTCAGAATCTTTTCCAATAAGTCAACTCTTTGCATGAGGTGGCCAAAGTACTGGAGTTTCAGCTTCAGCATCATTCCCTCCAAAGAAATCCCAGGGCTTATCTCCTTCAGAATGCACTGGTTGGATCTCCTTGCAGTCCAAGGGACTCTCAAGAGTCTTCTCCAACACCACAGTTCAAAAGCATCAATTCTTCGGCGCTCAGCTTTCTTCACAGTCCAACTCTCAAATCCATACATGACCAGTGGAAAAACCATAGCCTTGACTAGATGGACTTTGTTGGCAAAGTAATGTCTCTGCTTTTGAATATGCTATCTAGGCTGATCATAACTTTTCTTCTAAGGAGTAACCATCTTTTAATTTCATGGCTCTGATCTTGCTATCTACTGTTTCTCAGTCTCTTTTGTGGTCTCATCCTTGTCTTTTTGACCTATGTGCATGCTGCTTTGCCCTTAATTATCTGTAATCCTTCATTGGATAGTCTTATCCAGGTCTGTGTCTGGATAAAATACACTTCAGTTCTCAAGATTCCCCACATTTCTCTTCAGTCCACATTTGACCCTGAACTTCTGGCTTGTGTAGTCGTAGCTCCGTTTGACTCAAGCTTCACATGTCATAACTGATCTCTTGACCCCTGCATCCTTAGCCCCTTCTTTCTCAGTGTTTCCTTCCTTCAGCAGCTCTGATTCCTTCTTCAGTACTCTGGTACTCAATTTTTAAAATATGCCTTTATTCTTGCTTCCTCTCTTTTTCTTATAACTGAGCCACCTTCAAAATAGATCCAGAATCAGAACAATTCTGACAAATTTCCACTGCTACACCATTGCCCAAAATGTTGTTCTTTCTTGCCTAGACTTTGACTACTGCTTCTAAAGTAGTCTCCCTACTGCTTTCTCAAGCCTTCTTCAGTTTATCCCCCACATGTCAGCCTTTGGAATATAAAACCTCATCAGGCTGCAGTCACCATCTGCAGTGATTTTGGAGCCCAAAAAATAAGGGTAGGAGAGAATTATCTTTGTGAAAAGTAGGATTCACTTTGCTAGCTTGTAATGGTTGTGAGAAGACTGTGAACATTCCCAGATGAATGATTATTTCTTTTATTCTAATTCATGCATTCAATAAATGAAATATTTACTAACACCTATCACACATCACATGCTGCTATATGTGCTAGATATAGACTGGTAAATAAAACAGAGTCCTTGTCTATAAGGATTCTATAACAGTGGCAAAGATGGGCCGAAAATAATAAGGCAAAACAATACCTCACAAACACATATGTGTTTGTGCTTAGTTACCCAGCTGTGTCTGACTTTTTGGACCCTTTGGACTGTAGCCCACCAGGCTACTCTGTCCACAGGGTTTTTCAAGCAAGAATACTGGGGTAGGTTGTTATTTCCTCCTTCAGGGATCTTTCAAACCCAGGGACCAAACCATGTCTCCTGTGTTTCCTGCACTGCAGGTGGATTCTTTAACCACTGAGCCATTGAAGAAGACCCACATATGTGTTTAGGGATACAAAATAACCAGAGTAAGGGGGAACAGACCAATGAGGACAGTTAATTTAGGTATATGTTGATAAGAAAATTATTTTTTCTGAGGAAGAGATTTTAGACTCAATAAATGGGGGGATGATCTAGACACCTCTGGATTGAGGACTACAAGGTACAAATGCCCTAGGACAGGGATTTCCTTAACTTGTCCAAGAAGTAGTAAGAAAACTATTATCATTGCAGGTGTGTGAGCAAAGGGCAGAGAACCAGGAGATGAGGCCACTGGATAATTTTGATCAAGGAAGTTGCAGATCAGGGTTTATATTCCTAAGGCTGACATGTGGGGGATAAACTGAAGAAGGCTTGAGAAAGCAGTAGGGAGACTACTTTAGAAGCAGTAGTCAAAGTCTAGGCAAGAAAGAACAACATTTTGGGCAATGGTGTAGCAGTGGAAATTTGTCAGAATTGTTCTGATTCTGGATCTATTTTGAAGGTGGCTCAGTTATAAGAAAAAGAGAGGAAGCAAGAATAAAGGCATATTTTAAAAATTGAGTACCAGAGTACTGAAGAAGGAATCAGAGCTGCTGAAGGAAGGAAACACTGAGAAAGAAGGGGCTAAGGATGCAGGGGTCAAGAGATCAGTTATGACATGTGAAGCTTGAGTCAAACGGAGCTACGACTACACAAGCCAGAAGTTCAGGGTCAAATGTGGACTGAAGAGAAATGTGGGGAATCTTGAGAACTGAAGTGTATTTTATCCAGACACAGACCTGGATAAGACTATCCAATGAAGGATTACAGATAATTAAGGGCAAAGCAGCATGCACATAGGTCAAAAAGACAAGGATGAGACCACAAAAGAGACTGAGAAACAGTAGATAGCAAGATCAGAGGAAAATTAAGAGGATGTGTGGTCCTGAAGTCAAGTAAAGAAGTTTCACGATGGTTTCATTATGGCAAAAACATCTTAGAGGCTAAGGAAAATCAAGACTGATTTTGACAGTGATAAGATTTTGACAGTGATAAAGTTTTGACAATAATAAAATCATTGGTGACCTTGACAAATGGGTTTCAGTTTTGTGCATGGACAAGTACCCAAGTGGAGTGGTCACATGGAGAAAATAAGTTGAGGAAGAGAAGACAGTCCAGACAACTCTTTCAGTGAGATCTAAAGACTGCTGCTGCTGTTGCTGATCCTGTCAGGAGAGGAAAGCAGACAATGCAGTGGAGAAACGGAATAGCAGGAGCAACAGCTTTGAAAAATGGGACAGGTACCAAGACACAAATGGAGAGACTGGCCTTAGACAGGAGCAGAAGTGCTCATTCATTGTGCAAGGGGGAAATAGAATGTATGGGTACAGACAGAGTGCAGAGGGATGGAGGGAATCGTGAGAAATAAAGGAGTGCTTGCTGAATGCTGCCATATTCTTAATGAAAGAAAATACAAAGTCATCAGCTGAAAGTAAGAACAGGTGAATGGGATGATAGAATTTGAAGAGAGAATACAATAGAGGGAGAAGCATTAAATAAGGAAAGGTAGTGGAATTGCTGGTGAGAGTAAGAATCCACTTAAAAATCATGGTCATAAATTTCAGATGAGACCAGTCAGTATGGCTTTGTGTTGTTCTCTGACAAGCAGTTAAGGGCTTAACGGGGGAAGTGCTGAAAACTGGATTTAACCACATCAATATTTGCCAGGCGAGTGTGATGGAGAAAGAAAGGCAAGAGAGCTGAGTGGGGACACACAGGAGTATGCGATGGAGAGTGGGGCTGCCTCTGGAAGAGTAAAGAAGTAGGGATGCTAAAGGAGGTTCAGGCACTGAGAACGAGAGATTCAGTAGATTCAGTAGAGTGCATACTTCTCGCTAAACTAATGCTGCAGTTTGGATTTTACATTTGAATATTTTTTTATATCTGGAAGTTTTTCATTCAGATAAGTACCTTTTCCATAAAGAAGATTCCATGGGACTGGAGCCTGCCAGGCTCCTCTGTCCATGGGGATTCTCTGGGCAAGAATATTGGAGTGGGTTGCCATACCCTTCCCAACCCAGGGATTGAACTCAGGTCTCACATATTGCAGGAGGATTCCTTACTGTCTGAGAAGAAGCCCTGAATACTGGAGTAGGTAGCCTATCCTTTCTCCAGGGAATCTTCCTGACCCAGGAATTGAACCGGGATCTCCTACGTTGCAGGCAGAATCTTTACTAGCTGAGCTACCAGGGAAGCCCATAAAGAAGAAATAATAACCTAATTACTTCACTTCATCTTTCCATATTCATTACATCTCTCTACCCCAAACTGGAAAGAAGCATAGTTTTAAGCTTGACAAGGATTCTGCCGAAATCAACCATGATGCTTGGGATAATATAAAGATCAAGATTGAATATTTGTGTGGGGTCTCCATGTGAAGCTAAATGAGATTCTGACAGCCCTCAGTATGCATGAAAAACTGATGGCTAAAGTCACCCAAAGTTAATTGGCATAAATGGGATGTGTTTTTTTTCATCAAGAAATAAGAAACCAGGCAATGATAACTTGACTTAATCCTTAGACTAGGTAAGAAGAAAAAAAAAAAAAAAAAAAAAAACTCTGAGTAAATCATGGCATTTACATTCACTTACTTTGGTTTGTCAATAAACCCATCCCTCTGGACTCTCTTCTCAGTCTGATAGTGAGCCCATATAGACACATATAAAGCTAAGAAAGAAACAAAAGAAATTTAAACCATACATAAACCACTTTCTTACTCAAAGCTATTGTTTCTGAAACAGAAAGGGAAAATATCTGATAGAGCTACCTAAGATGTAGCTCCTACCTAGGATGCCTCCACTAGTGGCATGACTGCAGCATGTTGCCTCCCTGTCCATCACCAACTCCCGGGGTTTACTCAAAATTATGTCCATTGAGTCGGTGATGCCATCCAAACATCTCATCCTCTGCTGTCCCCTTCTCCTCCAGCCTTCAATCTTTCCCAACATCAGGGTCTTTTCAAATGAATCAGTTCTTCACATTGGGTGGCCAAAATATTGGAGTTTCAGCTTTAGCATCAGTCCTTCCAATGAATATTCAGGACTGATTTCCTTTAGGATGGACTGGTTGGATCTTCTTGCTGTCCAAGGGACTCTCAAGAGTCTTCTCCAACACCAGAATTCAAAAGCATAAATTCTTTGGTGCTCAGCTTTTTTATAGTCCAACTGTCTCATCCATACATGACTCCTGGAAAAACCATAGCCTTGACTGGACAGAGTTTTGTTGCCAAAATAATATCTCTGCTTTTTAATATGCTGTCTAGTTTGGTCACAACTTTTCTTCCAAGGAGTAAGTGTCTTTTAATTTCATGACTACAGTCACCATCTGCAGTGATTTTGGAGCTTAAAAAAATAAAGTCTGTTGCTGTTTCTACTGTTTCCTCATCTCTTTGACATGAAGTGATGGGACCAGATGTCATGATCTTAGTTTTCTGAATGTTGAGCTTTAAGCCAACTTTTTCACTCTCCTCTTTCACTTTTGTCAAGAGGCTCTTTAGTTCTTTGCTTTCTGCAAATACGGTGATGTCATTGCAGAGAGGTTATTGATATTTCTCCCAACAATCTTGATTCCAGCTTGTGCCTCATCCACCCCAGTGTTTCCCATGATATACTCTGCATATAAGTTAAATAAGCAGGGTGACAATATACAGCCTTGACATACTCCTTTCCCTATATGGAACCAGTCTGTTTTTCTATGTTCAGTTCTAAATGATGCCTCTTGACCTGCATATAAATTTCTCAAGAGGCAGGTCAGGTGGTCTAGTGTTCCCATCACCTTAAGAATTTCCCACAGTTTATTGTGATCCACACAGTCAAAGGCTTTGGCATAGTCAATAAGGCAGAAATAGATGTTTTTCTGGAACTCTTTTGCTGTTTTGATAATCCTACAAATGTTGGCAATTTGATCTCTGGTTCCTCTGCCTTTTCTAAATCCAGCTTGAACATCTGGATTTCACAGTTCTTGTACTGTTGAAGCCTAGCTTGGAGAATTTTGAGCATTACTTTACTAGAGTGTGAGATGAGTGTAATTGTGTGGCAGCTTGAACATTCTTTGACATTGACTTTCTTTGGGATTGGAAAGAAAACTGACCCTTTCCAGTCCTGTGGTCACTGCTGTTTTCCAAATTTACTGGCCTATTGAGTGCAGCACTTTCACAGCATCATCTTTTAGGATCTGAAATAGCTCTACTGGAATTCCATCACCTCCACTAGCTTTGTTTGTAGTGATGCTTCCTAAGGCCCACTTGACTTTGCATTCCAGGATGTCTGGCTCTAGGTGAGTGATCATACCATCCTGATTACCTGGATACTGAAGATCTTTTTTTGTACAGTTCTTCTGTGTATTCTTGCCACCTCTTCTTAATATCTTCTGCTTCTGTTAGGTCCATACAATCTCTGTCCTTTATTGAACACTTTTTTGCATGAAATGTTCCCTTGGTATCTCTAATTTTCTTGAAGAGATCTCTAGTCTTCCCATTCTCTTGTTTTCCTCTATTTCTTTGCACTGATCACTGAGGAAGACTTTCTTATCTCTCCTTGCTATTCTTTGGGATTCTGCATTCAAATGGGTATATCTTTCCTTTTCTTCATTGCTTTTCACTTCTCTTCTTTTCACAGCTATTTGTAAGGCCTCCTCAGATAGCCATTTTGCTTTTTTGCATTTTTTTTCTTGGGGAATGTCTTGATCCCTGCTTCCTATACAATATCATGAACCTTTGACCATAGTTCATCAGGCACTCTGTCTATCAGACCTAATCCCTTGAATCTATTTGTCACTTCCACTCTATAATCATAAGGGATTTGATTTAGGTCATACCTGATGGTCTAGTGGTTTTGCCTACTTCCTTCAATTTAAGTTTCAATTTAGCAATAAAGAGTTCATGATCTGAGCCATGGTCAGATCCTGGTCTTGTTTTTTCTTACTGTACAGAGCTTCTCCATCTTCGGCTGCAAAGAATATAATCAATCTGATTTCAGTGTTGACCATCTGGTGATGGCCTTGTGTAGGGTCTTCTCTTGTGTTATTGGAATAGAGTGTTCACTATGACCAGTGCGTTCTCTTGGCACAACTCTGTTTGCTTTTTCCCTTCTTCATTTTTTACTCCAAGGACAAATTTGCCTGTTACTCCAGGTATCTCTTGACTTCCTACTTTTGCACCCTACTCCCTTATAATGAAAAGGACATCTTTTTTGGATTTTATTTCTAAAAGGTCTTGTAGGTCTTCATAGTCAACTTCAGCTTCTTCAGCATTACTGGTCACGGCATAGACTTGGATTACTATGATGTTGAATGTTTTGCCTTGGAAACGAACAGAGATCATTCTGTCGTTTTTGAGATTGTATCCAAGTACTGCATTTTGGGCTCTTTTGTTGGCTATGATGGCTACTCCATTTCTTCCAAGGGATTCTTGCCCATAGTAGTAGACATAATGGTCATCTGAGTTAAATTCACCCATTCTAGTCCATTTTAGTCTGCTGATTCATAAAACGTTGACGTTCAGTCTTGCCATCTCTTGTTTGACCACTTCCAGTTTGCCTTGATTCACGAACCTAACATTCCATGTTCTTATGCAGTATTGCTCTTTACAGCATCAGACTTTGCTTCTATCACCAGTCACATCCTCAACTGGGTGTTCTTTTTGCTTTGGCTCTGTCTCTTCATTCTTTCTGGAGTTAGTTCTCCACTGATCTCCAGTAGCTTATTGGGCACCTACCTACCTATGCAGTTCATCTTTCAGTGTCCTATCTTTTGTCTTTTCATACAGTATGGGGTCCAGGAACATTTAGGGGGCTATGACTTAAAGGGGCATGATAGTGGTGAACTTCTGATATGGTGGTAGTGCTTACCTTGTGAAAACCATTTACATTTTGTTTTCTTTGCAAAAAGAAAGATGGACACTTACAACTGTATTTTTTTATAAATGCATATTAGGCCTCATTAAAAACTAAAAAAAAAAAAAAAAGAGTTTGATTAAATTGATAACCAACAGCCTGTCACAGCAGTAAATTTGGATGTAGAACCAAAAACTGTTTTAGAGAAACCAACAAGGGTACAGAGAATGGGTATACTAGACCCTCTCAACCAAAGGAGTGAGATCCTGCAATGAAGCAAAAAATAATAAGTAAATTAAAAAGCTTGGTTTAAATAAATAATTTTAAAATGTGCTATATCAGAATTGGGATAAACAGTTCTTCAGAACTGAAAGCCCTGAAACTAACTTATACAATTAACCATCTGGCAGTGATGTTATATCCAACTCAAAAAGTAATCTGCCAAGGAAATCCTGACCAAACAGCAATAAGCATACAGATGGAGCACCACTGTCTTGAAAAGCAGATGATATATCCATCAGTTTATGTGACATGGACTTTCTGAGCTACCTGATACAATGACTCATTTATAAAGGAATAATCAGATGAGAGGAGAGGAGGCCCCAAGGAGACAAATAAGAGATTGCTAACCTGTGAGATGGGCAGCAATCCAAGCATCTTCAGTAAATGCCTCTGGCTCCCTGATTCCATTCTAGAAAATGCCTGGTGAATTAAAGAACCCTTAAAGAAAGACTAAAGTTAATTACAGGATGAAGTAGCTTCTAAGAATCAACTGTATTGATGCCATTTTTCATCAACTGAGACTAGTAAATACACTTTGAAGGCTCTCTGGTGGAATTTCCTTTTTACAGGATAGTCAGATTATAGCAAAATAAAACCAAGATAGGAGGTCTTCTGAGGGGAGAAAGGCTTTTGCATTTCCTTGGACTATAACGGGTTCATATGAGCAAAACAGATGACAGCGTTCAGTTTCATTATACTGACACATCACATACACACACCTCAAGCAAAATGCATTGATATAAATAAGTGAACATAAATTTCACATTGAAGTACCCTTCAAATGATGACTCAGAAAGTAGCACTGACATATATACACTATAATGTGTAAAACAGTTAGTTGGAAGTTGCTAAATAACACAGGGTTCTCAGCCTGGAGCTCTGTGATGACCTAAATGCGGTTAGGGGTAGGGTAGGGGGAGGATGAGAGACGGGAGTATATTATGACTGGTTCACATTATTGTACAGAAGAAACTAACACAAAATTGTAAAGCAATTTCCCATCAGTTAAAAAAATAAAACTTTAAAAATACTTAGAAACAGTATTAATGCCTTACTCTCATATTCAGGCTGAGCATCTGCATGACCTCTCATTCTCAGTAGTTGCTGAAAGACCACAGCTCCTTAAAGACCAATGCAACAATGTCTTCATGTGCCGGCATTTGATCTTCCCTAGTTTGCGTGAGTCCGTGATATGTATGACCTTTCTCACCATGCTGGAACTAGGCAATGGCTTCCAATTTGGCTGTGCTGGGAAGCAGGGATACCAGATAAACAGAGGATGAATTAAATTTGAAATGCAGTTAAATAATTTTAGCATAAGTTCACAATATTTGAGAGATAATTATAGCCCTCCCCCCAAAAAATCCAAATTTAACTGGGTATCTTGTATTTTTATTTGCTAAATCTAATAACTTCACTGAGAAGAGTTCAGAGTAATCCATACCTAAGAGCCAAACCAACCAACCAGATTAGGAAAGTAATGAAGGGCAACATGAGACCTACCCCACACTTAGATCCAATCTCTACCAAATAGAAGTGGAAGTGGAACATAAAGCTAAGCTCTTAAAATGTGATTTGGTGATTTGGTCAACATTTTTCTCATGAGTGTTCATTATTTGTTGGCAAATTAGAGAGAGAGAAGAGCACAAATGTCAATTGAGACTTCGTCTTTCTTCAGGAATAAACTGTCAAAAGTATAGTCATATGTATAGCTGGCCCTCAATATTCACAGATTCTGCATTCACCGATTCAGTCAAACACAGATTGAATATATTCAAGAAATTTTCCAAAAGTTCCAAAATAAAAACCTGAATGTGTACTTGCTGGCAATTATTTACAAAGCATCTACAATAAGCATTTTAAGTAATCTAGAAATAATATGCTGGTAATGCTCACCTTGTGAAAATCCATTTACATTTCATCTTATTTGTGAAGAGAAAGATGCACACTCAGAACTATATGTTTGTGTGTGTGTGTGTGTATGTTAGGCCTCAGTAAAAAGTTCAAAAACTAAAGAGTTCTGATTAAATTGATAAACAACAGCCTCTCATACCAAAACAATTAGGACATTTTGATGCAGAACTAAACACTGCTTTAGAGAAAGGAAACCATAAATCAAGTCAAACAAAATAAAGCCTATGATATGTGAAAAAATATTTGCAAAAGATGTGACCAACAAAGAATTGATGGAGAAGCTCTATACAGTCAGCAAAAACAAGACTGGGAACTGACTGTGGCTAGGATCATAAACTCCTTATTGCCAAATTGAGACTTAAATTGAAGAAAGTAGGCAAAACCACTAGACCATTCAGGTATGACCTAAATCAAATCCCTTATGATTATACAGTGGAAGTGACAAAAGCTTCAAGGAATTAGATCTGATAGACACAGTCCCTGAAGAACTTTGGACAGAGGTTCATTGCATTGTACAGAAGTCAGTGATCAAGACTATCTCCAAGAAAAAGAAATGCAAAAAGGCAAAATGGTTGTCCGATGAGGCCTTACAGATAGCTGTTCCACATGCATTTTCCATCTCCCTTTCTAGCATAAAAAAGTGATGAGAGTGAGTGGATGGAATCCATAGAAGGAAAGAAAAATTTTAAATAAATTTCCAAAAGATTTTTTTTAATCTCATAGGCCAGAACTGAGCCAAATAATTCACCTAGTGCAAGGAAGTTAAGAAACATAACTAATCATGATAACATTTGGAGCAAAGTCAGATCTCTATTAATTTGGAAACAAGGAGCATGGATACTGACTAAGCAATTAGTAGTGTCTGGCTCAAGAGATTAAGAAATATTGTTATCTTAAGAGTAACCAAGAGACATTAATTGCCTCACCAGTCCAAATGATGAGTAGATAACTAGAACCTAAGTATCTAAATGGAGCTGTCATGTGTTTAATTAATGAAAAGTGTTATCCATGTGTTCATATATTTTAGACGTTAACCATTATAAACTCACTACTTCTTTCTTCTATAGGGAGAGTCCATGATAGGATAATAGATTGAAGCATCAATTGATAGTTTCAATGGTCTGTTTTTGGGAACTGAGAACAGCTTAATTTGGAAACTAAAATTCCCACATCTCTTTCTCAAATGTTAGAAAAGTCCTTTATCATCCACCTCAGTAGCTGTCTAGAGTCCTAGAACTAGGAACATAATCAACAGATGTAAATAGTCACATGACTGTTTTGTCCCTTTGCTATAAGAAGATGCCTATTATGTAACTGAAAAAAAAAAAAAATCCACTAAAACAAATGTAAAACAAATCGATTGGTGCTAGGACTGTATTGCTTGTGCATGTATGCTAAGTTGCTTTTCATGTCCAACTTTTTACAACCCTTAAGACTATAGCCTGCCAAGCTCCTCTGTCCAGGCACAAATACTGGAGTGGGTTGCCATGCTTTCCTCCAAGGGACCTTCCCAATCCAGGGATCAAATTCACATCTCTTATATCTCCTGCATTTCACTACTAGTAAAATTAGTTTCACATTAAAGAGAGGAAAGGGGGAAATAATTTCCCATTCGATTTTTTGTTTTGCGTAATAACTACAGAGTTAGTAAATACATAAACTAATGATATTTTGGGTCATGCCAAGCTTTCCGTAAACTTTCTAAGACTCACTAAAATTTCTGAGCTTTTGAGATTAAGCCTGAGAAAATGTATTTGGTTCATTTTCCCAGTACATATAAATTATGATTAAATACAGTTAACCTTAATGTTTTAAAAGCTATATATATTTTTTGTTTATATATAAACAAATACACTAAATGTGTTTTCAGTGATTTTATTCCTAGGTTGTAGGAGTCATGGGGAGGTTTTTATTTTTTTCCTGTATATTATTTAGAATCCTTTGAATTTTGAAAAATTATTATGTGTTACTTCTTCTATTATAAAAAGTGTTACATGAAGAAAGAAAATATACCATGTAAGCAACCCTTCATGTCCCCATCAGAGAAGGATGGTACTACTTAACAATATCCTTATGTGCACTTTGAACAAGCAGATTAGAAGAGATGGAACAAGCAAATTAGAAGAGATGATGTTAAAACACAGTTATAAACAAGCAGATTAGAAGAGATGATGTTAAAATACATAGTTATAAACTATAAACATTGCTTGGCATTTTTATTAAATAAATTGGCTTGAAACAGCCAGGTGTTTTACAATTCCACAGCAACTCAAGTCCTTAACAATGCTATTGTTAAAGTTTAGAGAACAGTAGAATTCATTTTGAAACTAAATCAACATCCCCACTCCACTCAGGAAAGTCTTTCTCAACTTATTTTTCAACTTAATACACTGGTTTCAAGAGCATATAATTAAAAGTGCTGAGTTGCCCAGAAGTTAATGAAGAATACAGTAAGCACCCTGCAGAATGAATATTTTTATGGCTTTTGTGCACAAAGCACTTCAGGCTAATTATTTTCAGACCAGCCGGTGAATGAGAATTTGTCCTGAGAGAATGCTCACTTTCATGACCTATGGTGACCCCTCCTTATTCCGAACTTGTGGAACTACCTCAGAAGTAGTTCTCTGAGGTTTTTAACCTTTTCTTGGCTCAGAAAAGCATCTAATGAATTAATTTTGAGTTTTCACTGAACCGTGTCCATTCACTACTTAATTTTACAATATCCAAGGCCAGGACAGGGATGATATGAAAGTTAATTTTCCAGAACTGCCTGGCATGGCTATTTGCAGAACTAAAAGCAGTCCCAGGCCTGAACAAATTTGAACCAACCAGAAATAGCCAAGGGATTCCAAGTTCACTTTCAGTCCAAGGCTTCTTGGATCTAAAGTGAGACCATGAAAAGACCAGAGAGTTGAATGACTGACTCATATTCTCTGCAAATGTTTCCTGACTTCCTATGATACACTCACACACGCATACAGAGCTTTTAATTTTTCTCTCAAAAATTGATATGCACTGCTTGGCATTTTCTATAAAGAGACAGTAAATTCACAGGGCTAGCTTTTTTTTTTTTTTTTTTTTTTTGACATCTAACCATATTAATTTTTGAAAAAAACCTGAGTTTGTAGTTGTATGTAATAATGACACAAATCCATTTATGTCTTAATTTAATGAAGGTCACTGGGACTTGAAAACACTCATTTTCCTTCTATGTGGCAATTCTATTGGTAAAACTGCCTTAGATATTTTAAGTTTTAATTCTTGGTTCTGAAATGTACATAGGATCTGATGACTGTTTATTAGTCATTACTGGGCTTCTAATTTGTCTGAGACTAAAATCCTTTCCCAACGGTATTTTTCAGAGAACTAGAACAAATAATTTCACAATTTGTGTGGAAATACAAAAAACTTCAAATAACCAAAGCAATCTTGAGAAAGAAGAATGGAACTGGAGGAATCAACCTGCCTGACTTCAGGCTCTACTACAAAGCCACAGTCATCAAGACAGTATGGTACTGGCACAAAGACAGAAATATAGATCAATGGAACAAAATAGAAAGCTCAGAGATAAAGCCACACACCTATGGACACCTTATCTTCAACAAAAGAGGCAAGAATACACAATGGATTAAAGACAATCTCTTTAACAAGTGGTGCTGGGAAAACTGGTTAACAATTTGTAAAACAATGAAACTAGATCACTTTCTAACACCACACACAAAAATAAACTCAAAATGGATTAAAGATCTAAATGTAACACCAGAAACTCTAAAACTCCTAGAGGCAAAACACTCTCAGACATAAATCACAGCTGGATCCTCTATGACACACCTCCCAGAGTAATGGAAACAAAAGAAAAATAAAAAATGGGACCTAATTAAACTTAAAAGCTTTTGCACAAAGAAGGAAACTATAAGCAAGGTAAAAAGACAGCCTTCAGAATGGGAGAAAATAATAGCAAATGAAGCAACTGACAAAGAATTAATCTCAAAAATATACAAGCAGCTCATGCAGCTCAATTCCAGAAAAATAAATGACCCAATCCAAAAATGGGCCAAAGAACTAAACAGTTTTCCAAAGAAGACATACAGATGGCTAACAAACATATGAAAACATGCTCAACATCACTCATTATCAGTTCAGTTCAGTTCAGTCGCTCTGTCCTGTCCGACTTTGTGACCCCATGAGTCGCAGCACGCCAGGCCTCCCTGTCCATCACCAACTTCCGGAGTTCACCCAAACTCATGTGCATAGAGTCGGTGATACCATCCAGCCATCTATCTCATCCTCTGTCATCCCCTTCTCCTCCTGTATCCAATTCCTCCCAGCATCAGGGTCTTTCCAATGAGTCAACTCTTCACATGAGGTGGCCAAAGTATTGGAATTTCAGCCTCAGTATCAGTCCTTCCAATGAACACCAAGGACTGATCTCCTTTAGGATGTACTGGTTGGATCTTCTTGCAGTCCAAGGGACTCTCATGAGTCTTCTCCAACACCAAAGTTCAAAAGCATCAATTCTTCAGCACTCAGCTTTCTTCACAGTCCAACTCTCACATCCATACGTGACCACTGGAAAAACCATAGCCTCGACTAGACAGACCTTTGTTGGCAAAGTAATATATCTGCTTTTTAATATGCTATCTAGGTTGGTCATAACTTTCCTTCCCAGAAGTAAGGGTCTTTTAATTTCATTATCAGAGAAAAGCAAATCAAAATCACAATGAGATATCACGCCAGTCAGAATGGCTGTGATCCAAAAGTCTACAAGCAATAAATGCTGGAGAGGATGTGGAGAAAAGGGAACCCTCTTACACTGTTGGTGAGAATGCAAACTAGTACAGCCACTATGGAGAACAGTGTGGAGATTCCTAAAAAAACTGGAAATAGAACTGCCATATGACCCAGCAATCCCATTGCTGGGCATACATACCGAAGAAACCTGAATTGATAGAGACACATGTACCCCAATGTTCATCACAGTACTGTTTATAATAGCCAGGACATGAGAGCAACCTAGATGTCCATCAGCAGAAGAACTGATAAGAAAGCTGTGGTACATATACACAATGGAGTATTACTCAGCCATTAAAAAGAATACATTTGACTGAGTTCTAATGAGGTGGTTGAAACTGTAGCCTATTATACAGAGTGATGTAAGCCAGAAAGAAAAACAGCAATACAGTATACTAATGCATAGATATGAAATTTAGAATGATGGTAACGATAACCCTATATGCGAGAGAGCAAAAGAGACACAGATGTATAGAACATCTTTTGGACTCTGTGGGAGAGGATGAGGGTGGGCTGATCTGAGAGAATAGCATTGAAACATGTATATTGTCATATGTGAAACATTGCCAGTCCAGGTACAATGCATGAAACAGGTGCTCACGGCTGGTGCATTGGGATGACCCAGAGGGATGTGATGGGGAGGGAGGTGGGAAGGGGGTTCAGGATAGGGAACACATGTAAACCCATGGCTGATTCATGTCAATGTATGACAAAACCCACTATAATATTGTAAAGTAATTAGCCTCCAATTAAAATAAATAAATAAAATCCTTTCATCAACATGCTTGGCCTTAAGTATGCACATAACATTAAATAAGTACTGTTAGAATTTTTATGTTTTATGAAGATCATAATTGATGATTAAGTAAACTAAATTCTATGTGCTTGTATAACATTTATTTATTGAAAGATTTGACTTACAAAATAAATAAATCAAAATCAATACACTACTGTAATAAATCAAGCACAGTTATAATGCATAGATTGCAATAATCTGAACTGGATATTTTATTGATGGACAAGTTTGAACAAATTCCCTTTTTGTATTTTGATACCTTATCCTGTATCTTGTATGACTTTTCCTCCCCCATGAGAAAAAAACAATGAGTTTAAATAAAATAAATCCTATTAAAATCTGAAGGAATCATGAAGAAATAAATTTCATATATTAGCACAAATAAGATGTAATGCTAGCAAAACTTTTTTTGTGATAACTCTGTTTACTGCTGTACCTCCTGGGCATTTAATATCTTCAGGCTGATATTAAGAGTTAGAGAGGTATCAGATTACTAACCATCCTCAAATGATATAAGAAACACGTGGTAGGGGATCAGACCTACCAATCATTTTGTATAACAGAGATTATATTAAAAAACAGGGCTAGAGGCTCATACCAGACTGTAGGCAAAATGTTCCTCTGTCCTTACTTTCATATGGTATAAGTTCCAGCTCTAGATCTTCCTGACCAAGGGAAGAAAAGAAACACAAACAAATGCACACACACATATAGAAGAACAAGGTTGTAATACATGAATATTTAGTAATATTGTCTTGAGATCATAAGATAGCACAGCAATTTAAAAAAAAAATCTGTTGAAACATACAAAAATGTGTGTGATCTTACTAGACCAGTAAATAGGAAGAACTTTATAGTATAACATGTTTATGTTAGTAAAGTTCTCAAATTAGTGACCTTGAAATGTACCTTAGCAAACCCGAGAGAGAAGAGCAAATAAAAGGCAAAGTAATCAAAAGAAAGGAAATAATAAAGACCAAAGTCAACGTGTGAAGTGAAGTGAAGTCGCTCAGTCGTGTCCGACTCTTTGCAACCCCATGGATTGTAGCCTACCAGGCTCCTCTGTCCATGGGATTTTCCAGGCAACAGTACTAGAGTGGATTGACATTTCCTTCTCCAGGGGATCTTCCCAACCCAGGGATTGAACCCGGGTCTCTCTCATGGTAGACAGACGCTTTACCATTTGAGCCACCAGTAAATTCCATTCCACGCCAGTCAGAATGGCTGTGATCCAAAAGTCTACAAGCAATAAATTCTGGAGAGCGTGTGGAGAAAAGGGAACCCTCTTACACTGTTGGTGGGGACGCAAACTAGTACAGCCACTATGGAGAACAGTGTGGAGATTCCTTAAAAAACTGGAAATAGAACTGCCATATGACCCAGCAATCCTACTGCTGGGCATACATACGGAGAAAACCAGAATTGAAAGAGACACATGTACTCCAATGTTCATCGCAGCACTATTTATAATAGCCAGGTCATGGAAGCAACCTAGATGACCATCAGCAGATGAATGGATAAGAAAGCTGTGGTACATATACACAATGGAGTATTACTCAGCCATTAAAAAAATACATTTGACTCAGGTCTAATAACGTGGATGAAACTGGAGCCTATTATACAGAGTGATGTAAGCCAGAAAGTAAAACACCAATACAGTATACTAACACATATATACGGAATTTATAAAGATGGTAACGATAACCCTGTATGCAAGACAGCAAAAGAGACACAGATGTATAGAACAGTCTTTTGGACTCTGTGGGAGAGGGAGAGGGTGGGATGATTTGGGAGAATGGCATTGAAACATGTATAATATCATATAAGAAATGAATCGCCAGTCTAGGTTTGATACAGGATACAGGATGCTTGGGGCTGGTGCACTGGGATTACCCAGAGGGATGGTATGGGGAGGGAGGTGGGAGGGGGGTTCAGGATTGGGAACGTGTACACCCGTGGTGGATTCATGTTGATGTATGGCAAAACCAATACAATATTGTAAAGTAATTAGCCCCCAATTAAAATAAATAAATTTTAAATGTAAAAAGAAGTATAAATTGTTGATATAAAAAATGAGAAAAAAAAAGAAAGCCAATTAAACCAAAATTTGATTCTTTGAGAAGATCAATAAAATTGCTATGCTTCTGGGCATACTAATTATATAAGATAACAGATACAAATTACTACTATCAGGAATGAATGAGAGGATATCATGATGAATTCCATAAATATTAAAAGTATTATAAGGGAATATCAGGAAAAACATTTGTCAATAAATGTGATAATGGGCAAATTTTTTGAGTGATACGAACTGTTAAAGACCAGTGAAGTAGTAGATACACTAAATCATCATATATTGTATTAAAGTCAGTGAATTTATAGTTAGAAAGCTTCCCAAAAAGGAAACTCAAGCCCCCGATGGCTTCATTAGTGAATTCTTACAAAGATTTAAGGAAGAAGTAGTATCAATTATAAAAAACTTTTTCTTAAAAAAAAAGTAGAGACAATACTTTCTAACACTTTCTAACATCTAACACCATTACTCTAATGTCAAACCCTGATATATGGCAAGATATCTGAATACTAACATAATTTCATTACAAGAAAATAAAATGAAAGACCAATATTCCTAACAATCCGGAGAAGACAATGGCACCCCACTCCAGTACTCTTGCCTGGAAAACCCCATGGACGGAGGAGCCTGGTAGGCTGCAGTCCATGGGGTCTCTAAGAGTCGGGCACGACTGAGCGACTTCACTTTCACTTTTCACTTTCATGCATTGGAGAAGGAAATGGCAACCCACTCCAGTGTTCTTGCCTGGAGAATCCCAGGGGCAGAGGAGCCTAGTAGGCTGCCGTCTGTGGGGTCACACAGAGTCAGACACAACTGAAGCGACTCAGCATTCCTAATAATCATAGTTGCAAAAATATTAAACAAAATGTTAAAAATCAAATTCAAAGCTATATAAAATGGATAATATATCATGATTTGATTAGATTGATCCCAGGAATGTAAATTTTGTTTAACATTTAAAAATCAATCATTGCAATTTATCACATTCACAAGTAAAAATTTTAAAAACTATACAAACATTTCAATAGAAGCACAAAAAGCATTTTTAAAACTCCATTATTCTTGTCTGAAAAATAGATAAGATCAGGGAGGTTATGACCTGAGATCACAAAACTAGTTAGTGACTCAGTCAAAACCTAGACTTTCAGACCTTTGTTAAGAATCAAATTCTCTCGCTATTTTCTTAAAATCATCTGTTATACATTCTGATACCATAATAATGCAGTGTTATTCACAATTGAGGCATTCATTTCAATAACTTTGATTTAAACGTATTTTTGATTCATAAGAAAACATACTCAAAATTCCTTTGATTTTAATTGACCTAATTTATACTTTTATATAAATATTTCAGTTCAGTTCAGTTGTTCAGTCATGTCCAACTCTTTGTGACCCCATGACCTGCAGCACGCCAGGCCTCGCTGTCCATCACCAACTCCCGGAGCCTACTCAAACTCATGTCCATTGCATTGGTGATGCCATCCAACCATCTCATCCTCTGTCTTCCCCTTCTCCTCCCACCTTCAATCTTTCCCAACATCAGGGTCTTTTCCAATGATTCATTCTTCACATCAGAGGGTCAAAGTATTGGAGTTTCAGCTTCAGAATCAGTCTTTCCAATGAATATTCAGGACTGATTTCCTTTAGGATGGACTGGTTGGATCTCCTTGTTGTCCAAGGGACTCTCAAGAGTCTTCTCCAACACCACAATTCAAAAGCATTGATTCTTCACTGCTCAGCTTTCTTTATAGTCCAACTCTCACATCCATACATGACTCCTGGGAAAATCATAGCCTTGACTAGATGGACTTTTGTTGGCAAAATAATGACTCTGCTTTTTAATATGCTGTCTAGGTTGGTCATAGCTTTTCTTCCAAGGAGCAAGCGTCTTTTCATGGCTGCAGTCACCATCTGCAGTGATTTTGGAGCCCCCAAAAGATAGTCTCTCACTGTTTCCATTGTTTTCCCCTCTATTTGCCATGAAGTGATGGGACCAGATGCCATGATCTTAATTTTCTGAATGTTGAGTTTTAAGCCAACTTTTTCACTCTCCTCTTTCACTTTCATCAAGAGGCTCTTTAGTTCTTTTTTGCTTTCTGCCAGAAAGGTGGTGTCATATTGCGTATCTGAGGTTATTTATATTTCTCCCGGCAATCTTGATTCCAGCTTGTGCTTCATCCAGCCCAGTATTTTGCGTGATGTACTCTGCATATAAGTTAAATAAACAGAGTGACAATATAGTGACATACTCCTTTTCTGATTTGGAACCAGACTATAGTTCTACGTCCAGTTCAAACTGTTGCCTTTCTCAAGAGGCAGGTCAGGTGGTCTGGGATTCCCATCTCTTTCAGAATTTTCCACAGTTTGTTGTGATCCACACAGTCAAAGGATTTGATATAGTCAATAAAGTAGAAGTAAATGTTTTTCTCAAACTCTCTTACTTTTTTGATGATCCAGTGGATGCTGGCAATTTGATCTCTGGTTCCTCTGCCTTTTCTAAATCCAGTTTGAACATCTGGAAGTTCACAGTTCACATACTGTTGAGCCTGGCTTGGAAAATTTTGAGCATTACTTTGCTAGCATGTAAGATGAGTGCAATTTTGTGGTAGTTTCAACATTCTTTGGCATTGCTCTTCTTTGGGATTGGAATGAAAACTGGCCTTTTCCAGTCTTGTAGCCACTGCTGGAGTTTTTCAAATTTGCTGGCATATTGAGTGTAGCACTTTCACACATCATCTTTTAGGATCTGAAATAGCTCTACTGAAATTCCATCACCTCCACTAGCTTTGTTCATAGTGATGCTTCCTAAGGCCTACTTGACTTTGCATTCCAGGATGTCTGGCTTTAGGTGAGTGATCACACCATCATGGTTTTCTGGGTCATGAAGATCTTTTTTGTATAGTGCGTCTATGTACTCTTGCCACCTCTTCTTAATATATTCTGCTTCTTTAGGTCAGTGCCATTTCTGTCCTTTATTGTGCTCATCTTTTCATGAGATGTTCCCCTGGTATCTCTAATTTTCTTGAAGGGATCTCTAGTCGTTCCTGTTCTATTCTTTTCCTCTGTTTGTTTGCTTATCTCTCACCATTCTTTGGAACTCTGCATTCAAATGGGTATATCTTTCTTTTTCTCCTTTGCCTTTAGCTTCTCTTTTTTTTCTCAGCTATTTGTAAGGCCTAATCAGACAACCATTTTGCCTTTTTGCATTTCTTTTTCTTGGGGATGTTCTTGATCACTGCCTCCTGTAGAATGTTATGAACCACTGTCCATAGTTCTTCATGCACTCTGTCTATCAGATCTAATCCCTTGAATCTATTTGTCACTTCCACTGTATAATCTTAAGGGATTTAATTTAGCTCATACCTGAATGGTCTAGTAGTTTTGTCTACTTTCTTCAATTTATGTCCTAATTTGGCAATAAGGAGTTATGATCTGAGCCACAGTCAGCTCCTGGTCTTGTTTTTGATGACTGTATAGAGCTTCTCCATCTTTGGCTGCAAAAAATATAATTAATCTGATTTTGGTATTGACCATCTGGTGATGACCATGTGTAGAGTTGTCTTTTGTGTTGTTGGAAGAGGGTATTTGCTATGACCAGTGCTTTCTCTTGGCAAAACTCTTGTTAGCTTTTGCCCTGCTTTGTTTTTCACTCCAAAGCCAAATTTGCCTGTTACTCCAGGTATCTCTTGACTTCCAGCTTTTGCATTCCACTCTCCTATAATGAAGAGGACATTTTTTAGGTGTTAGTTTTAGAAGGTCTTGTAGGTATTCATAGAACCATTCAATTGCAGCTTCTTCAGCATTACTGGTCATGGCACAGACTTGGATTACTGTGATATTGAATGGTTTGCCCTGGAAATGAACAGAGATCATTCTGTCTTTTTTCAGATTGTATCCAAGTACTGCATTTCAGACTCTTTTGTTGGCTAGGATGGCTACTCCATTTCTTCTAAGAGATTCTTGCCCACAGTAGTAAATATAACGATGTTCACTCTTGCCATCTCCTGTTTGACCACTTCCAATTTGCCTTGATTCATGGACCTAACATTCCAGGTTCCTATGCAATGTTGCTCTTTACAGCATTGGACTTTACTTCCATCACCTGTCACATCCACACCTGGGTGGGTTTTTTTGTTTTTTTTTTTTTTTTGCTTTAGTTCCATCTCTTCATTCTTTCTGGTGTTATTTCTTCAATCTTCTTGGGGCACCTACTGACCTAGGGAGTTCATCTTTCAGTGTCATACCTTTTTGCCTTTCATACTGTTCATGGGGTTCTCAAAACAAGAATAGTGAAGTGGTTTGTCATTCCCTTCTCCAGTGGATCACATTTTGTCAGAACTCTCTGCCATGACCTGTCTGTCTTGTGTGGCCCTACTTGGCATAGCTCATAGTCTCATTGAGTTAGACAAGGCTGTGGTCCATGTGATCAGTTTGCTTAGTTTTCTGTGATTGTGGTTTTCATTTTGTCTGCCCTCTGATGGAGAAAGATAAGAGGCTTATGGAAACTTCCTGATGGGAGAGACTGACTGAGGGGTAAACTGGGTCTTGTTCCTATAGAAGGTGCCATGTTCAGTAAATCCTTAAAATTTTTCTGTTGATGGGTGGGGCTGTTCTAAAAGTATTTAGAACAGTTAATAAAACAATACTTCTAGAGTACTAAAGAAGTCTAGTCATATAGAAATTGCTAGACACTATCAGATTTTAAAATTAAATAATGTTTTGTTGACAAAGTAATTAAATTATTAATTATAATAATTATACAAGGGCTCTAAGATAGCAAATTTAAAACAATTAATTAAAAATTAAAAATTGCTTCTGCAGGTTTATTAAAAAGCAAAACTCAGAAGACTTAAGGCTTCCTCAAATGCAATTTTGCTTTATTCTTTTCTAATTTATAATTTGTTTTGTTTAGCTGTTTCACTCTTTTAAATAAAAGTTAAAGTACTGTAAACAAAATAACTAAGTTTTATATTTCTGAAAAAAATGTTTAAAGCAATGTAGGAGTATAATGCTTGCTACCCATTAAAGAACATGTCTAATTAAAATATCTGGAATCTATGGGTTTGAATCTCTGGTCAAAGTGTTAAAATAAGAATGGTCTAGAACCCCACAATATTTTCCAATTTGATGTACATTAATCATTAAGGCTTATCTAAAACTTCTTTAAAATGAGAAGTAAAGTTAATTAACCTACCAGAGAGTGAATGCTGTAGCTCTATACGCAATGAGTTTGTGTTTTTGTGTTCTATATGTACTTTTCTCTTTTTAAGATACTTCTCTTTCTTTTTTAGGAATAGTATAGTACTATACCTCAATCCTGGGCTGATCCCTTTTCAGCTACACAGATAGGATTTGACTCACCTTAATTTTCCAATCTACATGAAATAACTCTCCAGAGTTATTGTAAAGATTAGTACTAAGTAGTTGGCATCTGCCCATTGGTCAAGGAAAAGTAGTTATTTTCATTATTGTACTTTCAGGGTTTTATTATGATACTTGCTTCATAGCATGACGGAATTATAGAGATCATCCAGGCCAATCTCTGGAGCAATGCAGAAACTTTCTTCTGCAGTTTAACTTTCTTCTTAAAATAGTCAAAGGAAGTGAATATTTTAAGAGAAGTTGTCATGTGGAAAAAGAAAGCTTATTCAGTTTTGCTTAAGAGACCAGACTACAGGAGGAGTAAGTTTCAGAGTACAATTCTATCTCAAACAATGAAGAATAACCAGACAACCAGAGCTGGCTAACAGTGAACTCGGTTGTTCTACTTTGTATTCATTTTTGTTTCTTTGAAGCAGTGAGTCCCCTATGATAATACTGGTTTAATTGCAAGTTGCCTGATATTAGATCAGGAATGTAGAATGGGAAATAGGGTTTTATGGTCAAAAACATGTATAACTGAATCACCTTACCCTATACGTGAAGCAGACACAATATTGTACATCAACTATACTTCATTTTTTATAAAAATGGTATAAGATAATATAGGTAAATCTTGTATTTAGGTGATATTTCTCCAGCAAAAGCAAATTTATTCAGGATCACCAGAGAATTGCACTTCAGGGTCTGTAACATGACAACTATCAAGGCAATGGAAAGGAGGATGGAGGGATTTTATGGGGAGTGAGAAGAAGCTGAAAGAGCTATGGTGAAAAAATAGAAGAAAAAAGTCCATAGGACTTTGGCTGATTCCTTGCCAGGAACAAGAGGAGCTTTTCTTTCTCAGGCTGGGGTCTTTTGTTGCCACAAGGAGTAAGAGCTTTTCTGAGCCCTCCCAACATCATCTCTCAATTCTAATTAATTGAGGTTTTGGTTTATTAATTTTTAATGAAATTTAGTTTTTCTTTTCCTTCCTGAACTATATGAGCAGGACCAAACTCACTAATCCAAGATTAAGATTGACTGATCAGACTTTTGATAAGTCTAAACAGCTTTTATCAGAATAATTTAGCCCCTGCTTCCTTTGCCACAATTGTATACTTATCACTCCTTGAATTCTCCTCTCCAGGCGGCCAAAGTATTGGAGATTCAGCTTCAGCATCAGTCCTTCCAATGAATATTCAGGATTGATTTTCTTTAGGATTGTCTGATTTGATCTCCTTGCAGGCCAAAGGACTCTTAAGCATCTTCTTCAGCACCACAATTCAAAAGCATTAATTCTTCAGCACTCAGCCCTCTTTATGGTCCAACATATGTACATGACTACTGCAAAAACCATAGTTTTCCCTATGTGGACTTTGTCAGCAAAGTGGTGTCTCTGTTTTTAAACATGTGATCTAGGTTTGTCAAAACATTCCTCCCAAGGAGCAAATGTCTTTTAATTTCATGGCTAGAGTTGACTTCTGCAGTGATATTGGAGCCAAAGAAAATAAAATTTGTCACTGTTTCCACTTTTTCCTCATATATTTGTCATGAAGTGATAGGACCAGATGCCATGATCTTCATTTTTTGAATGTTGAGTTTCAAGTCAGCTTTTTACCCTCTTCTTTCATCCTCAAGAGGCTCTTTAGTCCCTCTCACTTTCTGCCATTAGAGTGGTATCATCTGTATAAATGAGGTGATTTACTTTTAAAGTAGAGCTTTGCTTTATTATGAGCAAAGCTAGTGGAGGTGATGGAATTCCAGATGAGCTATTTCCAATAATAAAAGATGACACTGTTAAACTACTGCACTTAATATGCCAGCAAACTTAGAAAACTCAGCAGTGGCCACAGGACTGGAAAAGGTCAGTTTTCATTTTAATCCCAAAGAAGGGCAATGCCAAAGAATGTTCAAACTACTGCACAATTGTGCTCATTTCACATGCTAGCAAGGTCATGTTCAAATTCCTTCAAGCTAGGCTTCAGCAGTACACGAACGAGAATTTCCAGATTGTCAAGCTGAGTTTGGACAAACACCATTGTGGCTATCTGGGTTATTAAGACCTTGTTTGTATAGTTCTGCTGTGTGTTCTTGCCACCTTTTCTTAATCTCTTCTACTTCTGGTAAGTCTTCACCATTTTTGTCCTTCATGCCTATCCTTGCAGGAAATGTTCCCTTGAGAGCTCAGATTTTCCTGAAGAGATCTCTCAGTTCAGTTCAGTTCAGTTCAGTGGCTCAGTCATGTCCGACTCTTTGCGACCCCATGAATTGCAGCACGCCAGGCCTCCCTGTCCATCACCAACTCCAGGAGTTTACTCAGACTCACGTCCATCGAGTTGGTGATGCCATCCAGCCATCTCATCCTCTGTCGTTCACTTCTCCTCCTGCCCCCAATCCCTTGCAGCATCAGAGTCTTTTCCAATGAGGCAACTCTTTGCATGAGGTGGACAAAGTAATAGAGCTTCAGCTTTAGCATCAGTCCTTCCAAAGATCCCAGGGCTGATCTCCTTCAGAATGGACTGGATAGATCTCCTTGCAGTCCAAGGGACTCTCAAGAGTCTTCTCCAACATCAAAGTTCGAAAGCATCAATTCTTCGGCGCTCTGCCTTCTTCACAGTCCAACTCTCACATCCATACATGACCACAGGAAAAACCATAGCCTTGACTAGACGGACCTCAGTCGGCAAACTAATGTCTCTGCTCTTGAATAAACTAACTAGGTTGGTCATAACTTTTCTTCCAAGGAGTAAGCGTCTTTTAATTTCATGGCTGCAGTCACCATCTGCAGTGATTTGGGAGCCTCCAAAAATAAAGTCTGACACTGTTTCCACTGTTTCCCCATCTATTTCCCATAAAGTAAAGGGACGGGATGCCATGATCTTTGTTTTCTGAATGTTGAGTTTTAAGCCAACATTTTCACTCTCCTCTTTCACTTTGATCAAGAGGCTTTTTAGCTCCTCTTCACTTTCTGCCATAAGGGTGGTGTCATCTGCATATCTGAGGTTATTGATATTTCTCCTGGCAATCTTGATTCCAGCTTCTGTTTCTTCCAGCCCAGCATTTCTCATGATGTACTCTGCATAGAAGTTAAACAAGCAGGGTGACAAAATACAGCCTTGGTGTACTCCTTTTCCTATTTGGAACCAATCTGTTGTTCCATGTCCAGTTCTAACTGTTGCTTCCTGACCTGCATACAGATTTCTCAAGAGGCAGGTCAGGTGGTCTGGTATTCCCATCTCTTTCAGAATTTTCCACAGTTTATTGTGATCCACACAGTCAAAGGCTTTGGCATAGTCAATAAAGCAGAAATAGATGTCTTTCTGGAACTCTCTTGCTTTTTCCATGATCCAGCAGACATTGGCAATTTGACTCTGGGTCCTCTGCCTTTTCTAAAACCATCTTGAACATCTGGAAGTGCACGGTTCACGTATTGCTGAAGCCTGCCCTGGAGAATTTTGAGCATTACTTTACTAGCATGTGAGATGAATGCAATTGTGTGGTAGTTTGAGTATTCTTTGGCATTGCCTTTCTTTGAGATTGGAATGAAAACTGACCTTTTCCAGTCCTGTGGCCACTGCTGAGTTTTCCAAATGTGCTGGCATATTGAGTGCAGCACTTTCACAGCACCATCTTTCAGGATTTGAAACAGCTCAACTGGAATTCCATCACCTCCACTAGCTTTGTTCGTAGTGATGCTTTCTAAGGCCCACTTGACTTCACATTCCAGGATGTCTGGCTCCAGATGAGTGATGACACCATCATGATTATCTGGGTCGTGAAGATCTTTTTTGTACAGTTCTTCCATGTATTCTTGCCACCTCTTCTTAATATCTTCTGCTTCTGTTAGGTCCAGACCATTTCTGTCCTTTATCGAGCCCATCTTTGCATGAAATGTTCCCTTGGTATCTCTAATCTTCTTGCAGAGATCTCTAGTCTTTCCCATTCTGTTCTTTTCTTCTATTTCTTTGCACTGATCGCTGAAGAAAGCTTTCTTATCTCTTCTTGCTATTCTTTGGAACTTTGCATTCAGATGCTTATATCTTTCCTTTTCTCCTTGGCTTGTCACCTCTCTTCTTTTCACAACTATTTGTAAGGCCTCCCCAGACAGCCGTTTTGCTTTTTTGCATTTCTTTTCCATGGGGATGGTCTTGATCCCTGTCTCCTGTACAATGTCACGAACCTCATTCCACAGTTCATCATGCACTCTATCTATCAGATCTAGGCCCTTAAATCTACTTCTCACTTCCACTGTATAATCATAAGGGAGTTGATTTAGGTCATACCTGAATGGTCTAGAGGTTTTCCCTACTTTCTTGAATTTGAGTCGAATTTGGTAATAAGGAGTTCATGATCTGAGCCACAGTCAGCTCCTGGTCCTGTTTTTGTTGACTGTATAGAGCTTCTGCATCTTTGGCTGCAAAGAATATAATCAATCTGATTTTGGTGTTGACCATCTGGTGATGTCCATGTGTAGAGTCTTCTCTTGTGTTGTTGGAAGAAGGTGTTTGCTATGACCAGTGCATTTTCTTGGCAAAACTCTCTTTGCCCTGCTTCATTCTGCATTCCAAGGCCAAATTTGCTTTGCATTCCAGTCCCCTATAATGAAAAGGACATCTTTTTTGGGTGTTAGTTCTAAAAGGTCTTGTAGGTCTTCATAAAGCCGTTCAACTTCAGCTTCTTCAGCGTTACTGGTTGGGGCACAGACTTGGATTACGGTGATATTGAATGGTTTGCCTTGGAAACAAACAGAGATCATTCTGTCGTTTTTGAGATTGCATCCAAGTACTGCATTTCGGACTCTTTTGTTGACCATGATGGCTACTCCATTTCTTCTGAGGGATTGCTGCCTGCAGTAGTAGATGTACTGGTCATCTGAGTTACATTCACCCATTCCAGTCCATTTTAGTTCAGTGATTCCTAGAATGTCGACGTTCAGTCTTGCCATCTCTTGTTTGACCACTTCCAATTTGCCTTGATTCATGGACCTGACATTCCTGTTTCCTATGCAATATTGCTCTTTACAGCATTGGACTTTGTTTCTATCACCAGTCACATCCACAGCTGGGTATTGTTTTTGCTTTGGCTCCATCCCTTCATTCTTTCTGGAGCTATTTCTCCACTGATCTCCAGTAGCACATTGGGCACCTACTGACCTGGGTAGTTCCTCATTCAGTATCCTATCATTTTGCCTTTTCATACTGTTCGTGGGGTTCTCAAGGCAAGAATACTGAAGTGGTTTGCCATTCCCTTCTCCAGTGGACCACATTCTGTCAGACCTCTCCACCATGACCTGCCTGTCTTGGGTTGCCCCGTGGGCATGGCTTGGTTTCATTGAGTTAGACAAGGCTGTGGTCCTAGTGTGATTAGATTGACTAGTGTTCTGTTATTATGGTTTTAGTGTGTCTGCCCTCTGATGCCCTCTTGCAACACCTACCATCTTACTTGGGTTTTTCTTACATTGGGTGTGGAATATCTCTTCATGGCTGCTCCAGCAAAGCACAGCCACTGCTCCTTACCTTGGATGAGGGGCATCTCCTTACCGCCACCCTTCCTGACCTTCAATGTGGGATAGCTAGCTCCTCTAGGCCCTCCTGCGCCCCGCTGCCATGGCTCTTCGGGTTGCTCTTCCCAGCCGCCCCCCCCCCCCCCCCCCCCCCCCCGGCCTCGGGTGTGAGGTGGCTTCTCCCTGCCACCCCTGGCCTCGGATGCGGGTTGTTTCCTCCCAGCCACCACTGACTTCGGACACAGGGTAGCTCCTCTCATCCACCGCCCCTGGCCTCGGACGCAGGGTAGCTCCTCTCGGCTGCTGCCCCTGGCCTCGGACTTGAGTAGCTCCTCTTGGCCATTCCTGCACCATCGCAGCCTGGCACTCTCGGCCTCTGCCCCTGACCTCGGATGTGGGGTAACTCCTCTCGCCCGTGCTTAGTGCGCCAGGTCACGATCTCTAGTCTTCCCTATTCTATTTGTCTCCTCTATTTCTTTTCACTGTTCTTTAAAAAAGAACATCTTCTCTCTCCTTGCTATTCTCTGGAACTCTACTTTCAGTTGGGTATATCTATTCCTTTCTCCCTTGCCTTTTGCTTTTCTTTTCTTCTTCAGCCATTTGCAAAGACTCCTCAGACAACCATTTTGCCTTCTTGTATTTCTTTTTCTTTGTGATGGTTTTGGTTGCTGCTTCCTGTACAATGCTATAAGTTTCTGCCCATAGTTCTTCAGGAGCTCAGTCTGCCAGATTTAATCCCATGAATCTATTCATCACCTCCACTGTATAATCATAAGGGATTTGATTTAGGTCATACCTGAATGGCCTAGTGGTTTTCCCTACTTTCTTCAATTTAAGCCTGAATTTGCAATAAGGAGGTCATGATCTGAGCCACAGTCAGCTGCAGGTCTTGTTTTTGCTGACTGTATAGAGCTTCTCCATCTTTGACTGCGAAGAATATAATCAATCTGATTTCAATATTGACTGTCTGTTGATGTCCATGTGTAGAGTCATCTCTTGTGTTGTTGGAAGAGGATGTTTGCTATGACCAGTGCGTTATCTTTGCAAAACTCTGTTAATTTTTGCCCTGCTTCATTTTGTACTCCAAGGCCAAACTTGCCTGTTACTCCAGGTATCTCCTTACTTCCTACTTTTGCATTCCAATCCCCTAAATTGAAAATGTCATCTTCTTTTGGTGTTAGTTCTAAAAGGTCTTGTAGGTCTTCATAGAACTGTTCAAATTCAGCTTCTTCTGGATTCGTGGTTGGGGCAAACTTAGATTACTGTGATGTGAACTGTTTGCCTTGGAAATGAACAGAGATTATTCTGCCCTTATTAAGATTGCACCCAAGTGCTTCATTTCAGCCTCTTGTTGAATAAAGGCTGCTCCATTTTGTCTAAAGGATTCTTGCTCCTTCTCTGGTGGCTCAGATGGTAAAGCCTGTATTGCCAGAGACCCAGGTTTGATCCCTGGGTCAGGAAGATCCCCTGGAAAAGGAAATGGCAAACCACTTCAGTACTCTTGCCTGGGAAAATCCCATGGACAGAGGAGTCTGGTAGGCTGCAGTCCATGGGGTTGCAAAGAGTCGGACATGACTCATCAATTTCACTATGCTATTCTTGCCCACAGTAGTAGATGTAATGGTCATCTGAATTAAATTCACCCATTCTTGTCCATTTTAGTTTACTGATTCCTAAAATGTCAATGTTCACTCTTGTCATCTCCTACTTGACCATGTCCATTCACCTTGATTCATGGACCTGATATGCCAGGTTCCTATGCAATATTGTTCTTTCCAGCACCAGACTTTACTTTCACCACCAGACACACTCACAACTGAGTATTGTCTTGCTTTGGTACAGCTGATTCATTTTTTTCTAGAGCTATTAGAAATTTCTCCATGCACTTCCCCAGTAGTGTAATGGACACCTTCTGACATGGGTGGCTCATCTTCTGGTGTCTTTTTTTTTTTTTTTTTTAACCTTTTCACTATCTACATTAGGGATGGTAATTATACTGTCACCTAATATTGCTAACAGGCCTGTTTGGATACTACATGTAAAGAACTCAGCATAAGGCCTAAAAAGAAAAATTAGATAGATAGATTGATAGATAGTGATATATTTGCAACTGCAAGTTAGTACTGCTTAATCTCCCTCACCTATTGCTTTCCTCCTCCTCCCCTCCCCTCTGGCAGCCACCTGTCTGTTCCCTATAGATATAACTCTATTTCTGCTTTGCTATGTTTATTCCCTTGTTTTGTCTTTTGAAATTTCTTATTCTAGATTCTACAGGCATCTTTATCTCCACCATTTCAAACAAAGGATTTAATTATAATATTTCTCATGTTTTAAATTACCTTGATAAGATCACTCAATATATTGATATTTCTTTCACTGAAAAAACTCATGGAACAAATCAAGCTGCATTATTTTGATGTCACGTGTATATCAGGGTGAGTGGTGGGTGACAAAAATCTAGATATCTCCAGAGCAAAAAGAGAAAGTTGGTTTTTAAACCAAAAAAAGGCCAAACAGAGTATTTGTAATTGAACTGTAGGATTTATAGCTGAGATTGACCGCTGAGATTCAAACATGATTTATCTTCCATTTAGCAAAATGTTTGATTCATTAGCTCATGAAAGGTAATTACTGATTTATTTTAAATTGGTTTAAATATGAGCTCCCCATGGGGCGACAGTTATATGAATTATATAGCAAGTTTATAATTTTGCCATGTGTAACCTGCAATATTCCCACAACAGTGCTTATAGAAGACATCTAAAGATTCCTTTTACTAATTACCATTGGTCCTGAAGGTGTTTCTCTGAGGCAGCAGGAAGTTGGTTTGCAAAGCTAGAATCTCATTTTTATAAATGTTTTAAAATGTACCTCTTATGTAATGAAGCTATTTCCATATCCAGTCAAACAGCCACTCTACCACTGCCTTGTAATAATGTGGTGTTAAAATGCACTAAGAAAGTGATTAGGAGCCTGCGTGCCAATCTCAGTTTTACCCCTCACCAGCAATGTGACCCTGAGCAAGTATTAGCCTATCTGTGACTCAGTTTACTTGACTCTAAATATATACAATTCCTGGAACATAGTGATTATTCAATAAGTGTTAGCTATTATTCTCCTCAAGGAATGCTAACATTGAGTGTATCTATTTTCTAGCCTCAGTGCAGGAAGCAGTTGGATGTAGATTTAGCAAAGAGTCATTCCTTGCAGGATAGACAGTCTCCTTATCAAATAATATGATGCTGTTTTTATTTGTGGTGTTTCTTCATTCTTTTTTTACAGACTATTTGTTTCTTTTTCAGAAGATGTGCCTTCATAGAATACCCTCTACCCTTCTACTGTCTGGACATATGTTTTAGAAACCCAGTCCTTGTTCTAATAGCGTCATAGAACTCTCTCCTGATTACTCCAACCCAAATTCTCCCTTCTATGAAAAATGTAATAGGGAAGAACAAATCTGACTCCAAATTGGATTTGTATCTTTTACTTTAATCTTTGTATTCTATTGCTTTTGCTACAAGTCAAGAATGTTGCCTATAGCCTGAAATATACAGGATAACCCACTCTCAAGGCTCCAACCTTTAAAGGTATAACAGGGATAAAAATCTGGAGAACGGAGAAAAACATTTTTCTAATTGGAATTTTATAGAACATCATGACCTGATCTAGTGGATGGAATGCAAGAACAAAAGATTCTGACATGAAATTTGCACAATGAACATCTTCTCCCCTTATTGCATTAAAGAAACTTGAATTCTAATTCAGGTAACATTGTTCTTTGGAACACTAGTCGACCATCTTCTTAGTCTGTGGGCTTTCCAAATAAAATCACTCACTATTCCTTGCCTCAACAACTCATCTCTCAATATATTGGCTTGTTATGTAGCAAGCAGTATGAGCTCGGATTCGATAACAAACACTATTATTTATGTAGACTGCAAGCATTTCTTAGTTAAATCCTGGTTTATACAAACATTTGCAGTGGTTTATTCTAAAGCTGCACTATTTTAAGTGTGCATGCTTTTTCTCTCCTAGCTTTCTATTGAAAGCTCCTTCAAAACTGGGATTGGGTAATACAGTTCTCTGAACTTCTGCAACACCTGACACAGAGCTGTGCCGGAAGTGCTTAGAAAGGAAGGAAACAAACAACATAGAAACCACTAACGTGAGCCCCTCAGCTGATCAGTAGATTCTACTCCTCACCTGGGATTGTTAGGGGCACAAACTTTCAACAAACATACACACACACACACACACACACACACACACACACACACACACACACACACACACACATATATAAACAAGACTCAGAAAAAAGAGAGGCAGAGGAAAAATAACCTCTGAGATCAAAATCTAGATTGCTTTTTCTGTAATGTGTATATATTGGGTAGGAATCCAAAGATTTTCTTAAGAATTAGTCAATTTAATTTATTTACACATAAGGCAATATGTTACATCTCTACCTAAGTTCATGCATGTTACCATGTCATAAGTGTTTTTATTGTGAGGTAGTATTTTTATTTTTTCCCTTTTCTTCTTGGGTTTCCCTTTTCATTTTCTCTCTCCTTCTCCTTCTTACTCATCAACATAAATAGAAACTGTGTCCATATATATTTTGACCAATGCTTCTTCATTTGTTCATTCAACTCTATAAAAATTTATACATTAAGTGATAAATAAAAATAAATTAAAATATCACATTATATGTATTTTTCTGCATCTTGATTTTCTTTCTCAGCTTGTAACTCTTATAACTCCCTCCATTTCAACTGACATATATCCCTTGATGAGGGTAGCGTTCGGTCATTTTCCTCTTGAGAGGCAGTCATTTGATTTCCGTATTTTTTTACCTTTGCAAACAATACCACAGTAAATATTTATGTCTGCCTGACTTCATATACTAATGCTTTTTCTTTTAAGGAAAGGATTACCATTAATGAGGTTGCTGGACCAAAAGATTTCTGAAATTTCAATTTAATAGATGCTACCAGTTGCTTTTACAAATTTTTATACCACTTTATTTTCCACCTTTTTTTTTTTTAACCCTGTGAGAGTACTTCTTGCTCCACAAGCCTTTCACCAATAAACGTTATAACTACTTATTTCTAAAAACTAAAGTCCTCTCTTAAATATCTGTTACTTCACTGTGGTAACTCAATGTGCCTAATTTTAGGCATAGGGAAGACTTCCGTTGTGTTATATTTCTAGTAAATTATTGCATTTCTTTGTGTTTTTAACTATTTTGTGTGTAAGATATAAATGTATGACTAATATATTTTCTTAATAAACTGTGTTTTTATTATTATACTGTCATTTCTTTATCCTATTTAGTGACTTTAAACTTAAATTTCCAATAATCTGCTACTGACTTTTCATTTTTTCTTTTTCCTCTTTTCCTTTTTTATTGCTTTGTTTCCCTTTTACCAAGTATTCCTTTAATTGTTTTTTATTTACTTTAAATTGTTAATTTAATTGTAAATTTAAATGTTAATGGTTGTCTTAAAAATAGTTTATAGCTAGATTTTGCTTTGCAATCAAACATAATAAAAATAGAATCAGTGATCTGGAAAAAAAAACCAGTGTTTTAAATATTTGTATTTACAAGCACATGATTCTAATGGGGAAAGCTTTTATTATAGTTATTTTTATTTCCTGGTTCAGCTCATAAGGTCTTATTTATTGTGAAGAATATATGTGATAGGCAAAATGAAAAGGGAAGTAGAAAATTACAGAAAAAAAGAGATTTGGGAAAATGGTGATGAACCTCTTTCCTCCACTTCTGGAAACCAATTTAGGTGTTCCTTCTGTATCAACCTTCTGCCTGACCCTACAGGAAGCTATGTGCAAGATAGTCTTGAACTCTGTGGTAGTATGGCAAATAAAAATATGGGGTGCTCAGTCACATTTGATCTTCAGATAAACAATGAATAATTTTTTTTCTGTATGTCCCTAAAAAACATTATTTGTGTATCTACAATTCATATTTAATTGGATGTCCTGTATTTTATCAGGTAACCTACTTTAAGGGGATCTCACTACAGATAACTGGTACAGGCCTTTTTTCATGGTGCACTGAACAAGCACCTGGAGATGCTGTCAGGGACCCAATGTTACTTGTCAGTAAGTAGCACATTCTGGGAAGATACTGGCACTCAGAGATTTGTTGAGAGTACCTCTTCATGGTAGGAAAAGCACACCATTTGACAATGACCCTATGTAGGCTTGACTGACCCCTGCACCCCACAATATTAAAGGAGTTGAAAAACTGAACAAAATTTTCCATGACTCTGAACTGTGAGAGTCAGAGGAAACTAGAGAACAGTTAGACTTCTTCCAGGTATTTCAGCTACGAACCAGCATCATGCCAGCTTCTAAATCTGAGGCCTTGTCTCAAAGAGAAGCAGCCAGCTGGAATCTACCAATGGCAGATTGCAATCACACCCTCCAATTATCATGCTTAAGCCATAATGAACTAAAAATAGAGAACTAGTTCTAGTTATCCCTCTCAGCCTCTGGTGTCAGTCAGAACACATAGAACACATATAAAAAACAAACGAAAACTCAAATGTAAAGCAATAATATAAAAAAAAAAATAAAAAAATTAAGCAATAATCCAAAACTTTAAGAAATTAAAGTTCAGTAGGGACCATGGTTTAGCATAGCTGTTCCTAGGTTAACAATTTAGTAAATGCACTGAAATTGGAGATGACGTTGTTGAAATGTGCTTTAATGGTCTAGAAGGCAAAATACGAGAAAGCCATACCAGACTGGAGGCAAAGTATAGAGAGAAGGGAAACTGAGGAAAAAGAGAACAGTGACTAATGGGGACCGCTAAAGAATAAAAAGGATGAAGGACAGGCATTAATGAAATCATTAGAAACAACATCCTTAAATGAAAAAAAGCACTAGGTCCATAGATTGAGAGATTTCACTGGGTTGTGAATGAAGGATACATATCTAGGTATCATACTATACCCCAAACAAAGGAGAAAGTGATGACACTGACATTAGATATCTCTTTTGCTGTATTGGAGGCAAGAAAGAGTGGATTGGCATACAGTATTTATAGGCTACTGAAGGAAAGGACTAAAGCTCTCAGTAGATGAGATGTAGATCTCCAGCTCCATTCAAATCCATATCTTCAAAAGCTTCAGGTACACTCACCAAGATTTTGATTTGTAAACCAAAACATGTCACCCCAAAATATGCTTCTTTGACATAAAGATAATGTTGAGTTGAATATTGTGGAATGATTTGGGAGAATGGCATTGAAACATGTATAATATCATATAAGAAATGAATCGCCAGTCTAGGTTTGATGCAGGATACAGGATGCTTGGGGCTGGTGCACAGGGATGACCCAGAGGGGTGGTATGGGGAGGGAGGAGGGAGCGGGTTCAGGATTGGGAACACAAGTACACCCGTGGCAGATTCATGTTGATGTATGGCAAAACCAATACAATATTGTAAAGTAAATAACAATAATAAAATTAAATAAATAAATAAAAATACAAAAAAGAAAAAGAAATAGCTGGCACAGGACAAGATCTTAGGAAAGAAAATGTGTTTCCCTTTTGTAAAGGAAATTTACATTTTGTAAACGAAATCTCTCTTTGTACCCAGAAGAGAAAGATAACTCTTCTTCCCAGGAGACTCACCAATGGAGAAAGTACCACTCCAATCTGCACAACAAATCTTACTCTTTATTGCTATACTTCTCCTGGTTACCTTCCCATAATTTGCCTCCTCTTGTCTAGAAGTCCACTGCCCCCTCTTTATTAGCCTAAAATGGTATAAGAGTCTCAGTCTGAAACATCCCTTTAAACTATTTATGACTGAGTTTCTCCCATGTATATATAAATAGAAATACATGTGTCAAAATTTTGCTTGTCTGCTGCTAATCTCTTTTGTTACAAAAGCCCAGTTGAAAATGTAGACATCTAAAGGAAAAATACTTTTCCCTCCCTCCAGACTCAACCAGGAACTTCTGCCTGTGTCTGCCTTAGTGCCCACTGATGAAACATGTTTCTTCCAAGGCACATTGCCTGGACCATTGTTTAAACTTCTGACTCAAAGTGCAGACTTCTCTGTGCCTTCACTGAAGGTACTTTGTATGTGATTTCTATGCAACATTTAAAAACAGTTCATCCCGCTCTGGGATTGGTGCATCCCAGCCGTCCTTAGTCTTTCTCCATATTGTACTTTCATCCTGATACTGTCTTACTTAGCCTCTCCAATCTGAACGTGCCACTACTCACCAACTTTCAATTTTCTAGAAACCAAGTATTCACAGAATATCCCTACCTCATAGCTCTAGCTTGAGGATACCATTTCCCCAGAAGCTTTGTGTCAAACATTGTTGATTTTCAAAACCTCTTGCTTGAGAGATGATCAAAAACATCCTTGTTCCCCAGAGATTTTCAGAGCGATTATATTTTTGCGCTCTTGCATCGTCCCTGCTTTGCCCTCTGCCATATGGCTATAGTACTCACTGTCCTTTTCACTTTCTGATCTACTAGTCACTCCCCCCAAATTAACTGAATTAATCGAGCTCATATTTGTCTCTAACTCCAAATATATAAATCTGAATGACAGTTTCTATGAAAACATTTGTTCTATGCTTGTAATATTTTAAAGGTTTTTCAAAAGGCATAAAACTATTTTTAATTGATTAGCACTCCATAAAATCAACAGGGAGAAGAAATAAGCCACATAGAATCAATACTTCAAGCATTATTTGGAGATAAGGCAATGCAATTTTATAATTATCTGTAAGTATAGAAGAAACAAAGCAATAATTCCAATGTCTCTCCCACTGCCCAGTCTGTGTTACAAGCTTGTGGGTGAGGGAGCAGAAGAGAGAAGGTGAGCAATTCTCCTTGAGTAAAAACAAGAGGACAGTGAAGATGAAGAGCCAAAGCTGTAGAAGAGGGAAAATTTTTCCTCTGTCCTCTTGGTTCTTAGACTGATACCATCAAATTAACATATGATAAATTAATAGGAGAAAAATTTAATTACAGGTGTATAGGAAATCAACCCTGAATATATATTGGAAGGACTGTTACTGAAGGTGAAGCTCCAATATTATGGCCGCCTGATGCAAAGAGCCGACTCATTAGAAAAGACCCTGATACTGGGAAAGAGTGAAGGCAGGAGGAGAAGGGGACAACAGAGGACGAAATGGCTGGATGGCATCACCAACTCAACTGGCATTAGTTTGAGCAAGCTCCAGGAGATGGTGAAGCACAGGGGAGCCTGGCATGCTGTAGTCTATGGGGTCACAAGGAGTAGAACATGACTGAGCGACTGAACAACGAGGGGTCCCCTAAGACTGTGAGACCAACAGCAGTCAGGCAGTTGTGACTTTTATGCCATTCTAAGCTAAGAATGAGAAACGTTCATGAGAAAACATTGTGAGAAACGGTGGGCTGGATGAAGCACAAGCTGGAATCAAGATTGCTGGGAGAAATAGCAATAACCTCAGATATGCAAATGACACCACCCTGGATGGCAGAAAGCAAAGGAGAACTAAAGAGGCTCTTGATGAAAGTGAAAGAGGAGAGTGAAAATCTTGGCTTAAAAGTCAACATTCAGAAAACTTAGATCATGGCATCTGGTCCCATCACTTCATGGCAAATAGATGGGGAAACAGGGGAAACAGTGACAGACTTTATCTTTTTGGGCTCCAAAATCACTGCAGATGGTGCCGGCAGCCATGAAATTAAAAGACACTTGCTTTTTGGAAGAAAAGTTCAGACCAACCTAGACAACATATTAAAAAGCAGAAACATTACTTTGCCAACAAAGGCCCATCTAGTCAAAGACGTTTTTTCCAGTGGTCATGTTTGGATGTGAAGTTGGACTATAAAGAAAGCTGAGTGCCGAAGAATCGATGCTTTTGAACTGTGGTATTGGGGAAAACTCTTGAGAGTTCTTTGGACAGCAAGGAGATCAAACTAGTCCATCCTAAAGGAAATGAATCCTGAATAGTCATTGGAAGGACTGATGCTGAAGCTGAAACTCCAATAGTTTGGCCACTGGATGTGAAGAACTGACTCATTTGAAAAGACCCTGATGCTGGGCAAGATTGAAGGTGGGAGGAGAAAGGGACGACAGAGGATGAGAAGGTTGGCTGGCATCACTGACTCAATGGACATGAGTTTGAGTAAACTCCGGAAGTTGTTGATGGACAGGGAAGCCTGGCGTGCTGCAGTCCATGGGAAAGCAAAGAGTCAGACACTACTAAATGACTGAACTGAACTGAAGTTAAGGCAAATGATAAGGATTTGGGCTTCCCAGGTGGACAATGGTAAAGAATCTGCTCACCAATGCAGGAGGTGCTGGAGATGTGGGTTCAATTCCTGGTTGGAAGATCTCCTGGGGTAGGGAATGGTAACCCACTCTGGTATTCTTATCTCTTCCACAGAAAAATGATAAGAACAAATGTTCAGTAAACAAATGTTTGCTATGCCATGCCATGCAGCGACAATTGGACAAAGAGGATTTGATCTCCAGGCCCTACATAGCCTCCCCCAAACTTACCATACAGAGTTCACATTCCTTGCAGTTATCTCCGGTGACAGCTCTCTTCCTGAATCAAGCCCTCTATCAAAATTCCCTGAGGCAGTTAACAGGGAATAAACACTCTGAGTGTTCTGGGCCTTGATTGACTTCAGCTCAAAGTAATGCATATGACAAAGTGGCATATTTTGAGAAGGCTCATTTGAATCCTTTCGAGGCTTAGACAAAAATCATTCTCAGAAAGAAAATGCTCAAAAATAAATGATAAAATACTGAGCATACGTCAGAATTTGCTAATCCATAGAACTGACCACAGGAAAGAAACTTGAAGGGTTTCTCAGATGGTGCTAGTGGTAAAGAACCTGCCTGCTGATGCTAAAGACAAAAGAGATGCAGGTTAGGTCCCTTGGTTGGGAAGATCCCCTGGAGGTGGGCACAACAACCACTCCAGTATTCTTGCCTGGAGAATCTCATGGACAGAGGAACTCGGTGGGCTACAGTCCATAGGGTTGCAAAGAGTTGGACGCAACTGAAGCAACCTAGCATGCAAGGAAAACTTGAAAGTATATAGGACCAGAAGTGGTAGCCTCAAAGATGCCCTGCTTCTGGAACAGAATCTTATATATTAAGAAGGTGTAACCTTTGGAGATGAGACAGTAAAAGGAAAACAGTAAAATGAAAAAAAAGTAGGAGGGAAAAATAAAAATCTTACAGAAAAAAAAGAGAAACAAGATAATCAACACAAGGATGAGATTCATCCAAACAAATGACTGGGAAGATGTTGATAAAGCAACTAACATTAAGTGTTTCATGGGTATTTCATATTTTCATGAATATATCTCATATATTCATGACTGCTTCATAATTTCTAGCTAAGAGTAAAGCCTGAATAAGGTTATGAGCAGAATGGGTACATATGTGTGTGTATTGTGTGCATGTATTTATTTGCATGTATGTGTATTTGGGTGTATGGACTAAGTACAAGATAAGCATAACCCTGAATTTGTTATGACAGAAAGAAAAGAAAGAAAAGAAATAATCAAATAATATTATACATGATTTTATATATATAGAGAGAGAGACTGGAAAAAGAACACATATTATAGAGCAAATGGTAAAATGTTGATAGATAAATCCTGAGAAAAGGTATACAAATGTGTTCTTTATGATAGTATTATTCATGCAATTCTTTTGTAAGTCTGAAATTATTTCCAGATAAAAGTTTATACATTAAAAAAATAAAGAGGCCTTTTCAAGTTTACCAGGGCCAACTTTCTATTGGGAGGAGGATTTAATATATTTTTTAAAAGCCTAAGACATTTATGCTTCTATTTGACTTCTGAAACCTACATTGTAAAATGGTTAGCTTGCTTCCCTGATGGCTCAGAGGTTAAAGCATCTGCCTGCAATGCAGGAGACCTGGGTTCAATCCCTGGGTCAGGAAGATCCCCTGGAGAAGGAAATGGCAACCCGCTCCAGTATTCTTGCCTGGAGAATCCCATGGATGGAGGAGCCTGGTGGGCTATAGTCCACAGGGTCGCAAAGAGTCGGACACGACTGAGTGACTTCACTTCCCTTCACTTCACTTCCATTGTGAAGAAGATGGAGATGAATAATATCAGACAGCATTTGTTATTTGAAGACTTGACTGATTGTAAGGATTGTATGAATTATTGTGAGGAATACTAATAATTAAACTTTTTGAAGAAAGAGAGAGTTTTTTCATCAGTGTCTCTTTTGCTCTCCACTTCATTCAATGTCAACAGCAAGAGCTCTGAGTCTTGTGAAAAACAAGTCAGAGAAGCAGTCAGAAAACGTCACTCACTTCTCTGACACTAGAACCCTGATGTTGAAAACAAAACAAAAACAAGCTTTATTCAATATCTAATCAGAGATATATAAAAGAAATGCCCTTAAAGAAATCAGTTGAGATAAATTGGAACTCAATTTGTTCATATTTGAGAGTTATTTCTGTCAACTTTCCTTATAATGGTAAACAGTATTTTCTTTTCTCGAAAAATTCAAACATTCTTGATGAAATATTTTAAAACCGCTCAGCACATCATTCAGCCTTCACATGGCTTTTTCACAACTTTGTATATACAAAAAAATAATTCATTCTCAGATCCATATGTCAAAGTGTTTCTTATTCTCAGAGCTATAAGCATGCTCTGTCATGTTAAAATGACGAGAAACATGTAATAGTTGAGTAAGTGGAGTAAGTTTTTCCCTTGAGAAAAATTTTACATTATGGTTAATCAAATTTTGTGTATTTATAAGTATAATTAGAAGGGGCAGGCACAGTATTGTTTATACACATGGATCAAATCTCAGGACTCCTTTTATCATCCTCCTGAGTTGTTCTCTACAATAGCTTTGATGTTATTTAGTGGTTCCTCTTACTTGATCTGTTTGAACTTCAAGATAACATTGATTTATGTGGTTCAGTACATCTAATAATAAATCACTTTGGAGACACCATAATTCTAAAGGATCTTGAAGCAATGAAAGGTTTCTGCAGGGGAGGATTCTTTAGGATACTTTTCCTTTCTATTAAAGAGATATAATGTTGTGTATTTCCAACCATTTAAAAGACAAATTCCAGAGTGTACAGAAACTGCTTCCCTGTTCAATCCCTGTACAGCCATCTCTCAGTTCCCAGGGTTTAAACTTGTCGTTTTGAGGATCTAGTTGGTAGTCCAGATATCCAATAATTAAGTAACTACTTGTAGTTTCCCAAATAATTGGATAAAAAGGAAATAATTTTTCTTGATACTTGATGTAAATATTAGGGTCTAGGATATCATATGTTCTCAGTAATTTTACAAAGCCTTCTGAGCTGTTTAAGCTGCTAATCATCTTAAAAGAAATAAAACAAAAACAATTAGAGAGCTTGCAAGATGTCATCTTAAAAAACTGATATTAACAGAGATGCATGTTTTGAGGCTAATATGTTCTCGATTACTATCAATGATAAAGTTTATATCCTGGACACATATTAAAAGAATTAAAATCAACTTGTAGAATCATAACGTCAGCAGCATGAAACTGATAATCTTATACCTTGCCGTTAAAAATATAAAATTTTAAACCCCTCTAGGTGATAATTTTCTATCCCAATATTTCTCAAACTGAATTTACTGAAATACATTATTTTAAGAAAAAAGCTCAATATACACTTTAGCAATACGTAAACATTACATCACTGTAATACTGGCCAATACTGTATACTAATTACCTTATAAGAGAGCCTGAATTTGATAAAATCTTTTTGAAAATTCAGTTCAGTCACTCAGCCATGTCTGATTCTTTGTGAACCCATGGACTACAGCACACCAGGCCTCCCTGTCCATCACCAATTTCTGGAGCTTACTCAAACTCATGTCCATTGAGTCAGTGATGCCATCCAACCATTTCACCCTCTGTAATCCCCTTTTCCTCCCTCCTTCAATCTTTCCCAGCATCAGGGTCTTTTCCAGTAAATTAGTTCTTTGCATAAGTGGCTAAAGTTTTGGAGTTTGAACTTCAGTATCAGTCCTTCCAATGAATATTAAGGACTGATTTCTTTAGGATAGACTGGTTGGATCTCCTTTTGAAGATTAGAGAGTCAGAATTACTGATATGAAAGAAGACCCTTCAGTTCAGTTCAGTCACTCAGTCACTCAGTCGTGTCCGACTCTTTGCAACCCCATGAATTGAAGCACACCAGGCCTCCCTGTCCATCACCAACTCCCAGAGTTCACTCAAACTCATATCCATCAAGTCAGTGATGCCATCCAGCCATCTCATCCTCTGTCGTCCTCTTCTTCTCCTGCCCCCAAACCCTCCAGGCATCAGAATATTTTCCAATGAGTCAACTCTTCACATGAGGTGGCCAAAGTACTGGAGTTTCAGCTTTAGCATCATTCTTTCCAAAGAACACCCAGGACTGATATCCTTTAAAATGGACTGGTTGGATCTCCTTGCAGTCCAAGGGACTCTTAAGAGTCTTCTCCAACACCACAGTTCAAAAGCTTCAATTCATTGGTGTTCAGCTTTCTTCACAGTCCAACTCTCACATCCATACATGACCACAGGAAAAACCATAGCCTTGACTAGACAGACCTTTGTTGACAAAGTAATGTCTCTGTTTTTCAATATGCTATCTAGCGTCTTTTAATTTCATGGCTGCAGTCACCATCTGCAGTGATTTTGGAGCCCAAAAAAATAAAGTCTGACACTGTTTCCACTGTTTCCCCATCTATTTCCCATGAAGTGATGGGACCAGATGCCATGATCTTCGTTTTCTGAATGTTGAGCTTGAAGCCAACTTTTTCACTCTCCTCTTTCACTTTCATCAAGAGGCTTTTTAGTTCCTCCTCACTTTCTGCCATAAGGGTGGTGCCATCTGCATATCTGAGGTTATTGATATTTCTCCCAGCAATCTTGATTTCAGCTTGTGCTTCTTCCAGACCAGCATTTCCCAAGATGTACTCTGCATAGAAGTTAAATAAGCAGGGTGACAATATACAGCCTTGATGTACTCTTTTTCCTATTTGGAACCAGTCTGTTGTTCCATGTTCAGTTCTAACTGTTGCTTCCTGACCTGCATACAGATTTCTCAAGAGGCAGGTCAGGTGGTCTGGGATTCCCATCTCTTTCAGAATTTTCCAGTTTATTGTGATCCACACAGTCAACGGCTTTGGCATAGTCAAGAAAGCAGAAATTGATGTTTTTCTGGAACTCTCTTGCTTTTTCCATGATCCAGCAGATGCTGGCAATTTGATCTCTGGTTCCTCTGCCTTTTCTAAAACCAGCCTGAACATCTGGAATTTCATGGTTCACATATTGTTGAAGCCTGGCTTGCAGAATTTTGAGCATTACTTTACTAGCATGTGAAATGAGTGCAATTGTGTGGTAGTCTGAGCATTCTTTGGCATTGCCTTTCTTTGAGATTGGAATGAAAACTGACCTTTTCCAGTCCTGTGGCCACTGCTGAGTTTTCCAAATGTGCTGGCATATTGAGTGCAGCACTTTCACAGCATCATCTCTCAGGATTTGAAACAGTTCAACTGGAATTCCATCACCTCCACTAGCTTTGTTCATAGTGATTCTTTCTAAGGCCCACTTGACTTCACATTCCAGGATGTCTGGCTCTAGGTGAGTGATCACACCCTCGTGATTACCTTTGTCATGGAGATCTTTTTTGTACAGTTCTTTTATGTATTCTGGGCTTCCCTGGTGGTGAAGAGGTTAAAGCATTTACCTGCAATGTGGGAGACCTGGGTTCAATCCCTAGGTTGGGAAGACCCCCTGGAGAAGGAAATGGCAACCCACTCCAGTACTCTTGCCTGAAGAATCCCATGGATGGAGGAGCTTGGTGGGCTACAGTCCATGGGTCACAAAGAGTCGGACACGACTGAGGGACTTCACTTTCACTTTCACTTTCTATGTGTTCTTGCCACCTCTTCTTAACAAAAAGACAAACCTAGTGCTTATATAAAGACATATTCGTTTTATATATACCATATTAGTTTTATATGACCCCTTTCACTCCTATTTTGACACACCATATTTGGTTAAATTAGCATCCTAATTTATTCAAGGATGGACATCAGAATAGGGTCCAGTCTTACAGATAGCTTGTGTTTCCTCTATTAGTCAGGGTGGCCCTAAAAGTGGAAGTTGCAGATTCACAACAACAGGGACCAAAATTGACCACTTCTTGTGCTGTGAAATCCATTACCACACTTGGTCCCAGGCCTCACAGTATCCCAGAAACTGCTTCTAGCCGATGACTGATCGTAGCAGGTATACTGAAGCAGGTCCAACGCTGGGAGACCTGAGTCTTTGACCTGGGGCTTGCTGGTTACCTTGCCGAAACTACAGTAGGACACACAGCTGACCAGGGCACTTCTGCTCACCTTTGCTTCCTGCTTTCCTACATGTGGTCAGATTTACATTGTGGCCTCAAGGCTCTTCCAGCTTTCTTGGGCTCCCTCCTCATTTCCTCTCAGAGCTTCCTCCTACCAAAATGCGTGTATGTTTAATTCCACCTTGGCTTCTGCTTCTCAGAGGATCTGGGCTAACAAGTGGTGTCAGGAGCAGTTCCGGAAAATAGGCAGTAAAATGGGGACTTAGAATTGGCTCACCCACCAACTGATAAGTGAAGACTACTCCATCCTGGTTAGTAAATGAGGTGCAGATAGTGCCTGACAAAAGATGGTAGGATATTTGTTAAAGATTTCATGATGGTGATCCAGGAAAAATATATTGGTGGAGGGGAATTCTGTGCAAGATGCAGTGATGCAGGCGTTTGAAAATTATGGGAACAGTACTGAAAAGAGAGCCAAGTTGGCTGATAACTTTAATGTTGTATTGATATCCTGCAGAAAGATAATGAGATCTGAGGATCTATTAACAAACACCTAATGGGTAAGTATGGGATCCAAAGGGCCTCTGTGGTAGCATCTCTCCTGCTGTGGAAGGGCAGACATAGTGGGGAAGTAAAGTGAATATGTAATTGTTTGTGTAGCAGGGCTCCAAAGACATTTGAATGTTTTGTCTTGGCAAGTCTGTATATGAAGGTCGGGGACCTGGTGGGAAAAATATCTAGAGTCCCAAAACAGGGGATGAAAACATCTAGATGGAAAGCCTTGAAGATGTTTGCTCTGCAATACACCCAGGACTCCCTGGGCTTGCAGAGGTGGCCTAACCTTTTCAATAGATGCTAGAATTTCTATCATCCTAGCAAATGCTGGAGAAGCCTCTCCCCAGGAAGGCAGCAGGTGGCTCCCGAGGAATTTCTTCCATCCCCAATCTAGCTTCCAGGCCAACAACAAGGATTAAACTCCAAGCAAAACCCTGCTGGGATCTGCTGGGCTATGCCCTTTAAAAATGCAAAAAGCTAGCCACTTGTTACCAGCAGGAACCAGAGGAGTGTTCCTGGGATTGGACTTGGAATGTTAATGATTAATGGGCTAGAACATAAGACTGGTTAGCAGAAATTCTTTAATTTGAGGGTCATTTTCAGGATATAGGACCTCAGAGAATGGGGAAATCTTGCTGCTGAAGTGGTTCTTAGAAGTGAAGTGAAGTCGCTCAGTCGTGTCTGACTCTTTGCGACCCCATGGACTGTAGCCTACCAGGCTCCTCTGTCCATGGGATTTTCCAGGCAATAGTCCTGGAGTGGACTGCCATCCTTAAAAAAAAAAAAAAAAAAGAGAGAGAGACCACTAATCACAAAGAGATAGAAATGACTCCCCTACCCTGGTTGCTGCCGCTAAGTCGCTTCAGTCGTGTCCAACTCTGTGCGACCCCATAGACGGCAGCCCACCAGGCTCCCCCGTCCCTGGGATTCTCCAGGCAAGAACACTGGAGTGGGTTGCCATTTCCTTCTCCAGTGCATGAAAGTGAAAAGTGAAAGTGAAGTCGCTCAGTCGTGTCCGACTCTTAGCGACCCCATGGACTGCGGCCCACCAGGCTCCTCCATCCATGGGATTTTCCAGGCAAGAGTGCTGGAGTGGGGTGCCATTGCCTTCTCCCCCTACCCTGGTAGATGTAGAGAAAGGAATAAAGAGGCTGAGGGACATGGATATGCTACAATGAATATGCTAAATAAGGCCAGATAACACAGCAGAAGATTATGTTCTCTTAGTATAAGAGGACTCAAAGGACAATGCACTCCCCAAGGCTATCAGAAGTGAAAAGGTGAAAGGGCCCCCGAATCATTAAAAAGATCTGTATTAATAGTAGCTATGCTCTTATGACCAACCTAGATAGCATATTGAAAAGCAGAGACACTACTTTGCCAACAAAGGTCCGTCTAGTCAAGGCTATGATTTTTCCTGTGGTCATGTATGGATGTGAGAGTTGGAGTGTGAAGAAAGCTGAGCACCAAAGAATTGATGCTTTTGAACTGTGGTGTTGGAGAAGACTCTTAAGAGTCCCTTGGACTGCAAGGAGATCCAACCAGTCCATTCTGAAGGAGATCAACCCTGGGATTTCTTTGGAGGGAATGATGCTAAAGCTGAAACTCTGGTACTTTGTCCACCTCATGCAAAGAGTTGACTTATTGGAAAAGACTCTGATGCTGGGAGGGATTGGGGGCAGGAGGAGAAGGGGATGACAGAGGATGAGATGGCTGAATGGCATCACTGACTCGATGGGCATGAGTTTGAGTGAACTCCGGAAGTTGGTGATGGACAGGGAGGCCTGGCGTGCTGCGATTCATGGGGCCACAAAGAGTCGGACACGACTGAGCGACTGAACCGAACTGAACTGATGCTCTAGGTAACAAAGCTGAGCTCATTAAGATTCATGGGGATCTTGGGCCCTGAAATAATCAAGGCCAGATCATGGGGTTTGATTCTCAGAAGTAATGAAGTCATAACTGCCATAAAGAACCCCCAGGGTAAGAGGTATAGCCAAGGAGGTTAACCAGCAAAAAATGTGGAACTTACAGCAACACCTACAGGCAAGTAACAAGGTGTTAAGGTGAGAGAAGGTAATCATCCAATCAAAGTTCACAATCTCAGATCGGAATAAAAACTAAAATGATGCTCCCGACTCTGCATAAAAGGACCTATTTATTGGGTGACTGTACACTGAGGAAAGATGGAGTCCAAACATTTTTGAGGACTTACAAACATCGGGTACAAGATTATCTTGAGCCCAGAGGCCCAAATCATTATCCTGGCTCACTGTCAGAATGGGGGGATAGGTGGAACATGGGGAATGATGGGGAAAGTCCAATTCTGATTTATTTATTAATTTGGGAATGAGGAAATGACTAATAGTGGACCTGTGGAAAGAGAAGAGGCCTAATGTGGGAATAGAGAGCTTACAGACTGCCTAGTCCGGTCATGGAAGAAAATGGCTGAAAGATCAGAGACTTTCTGGGGTCTGGAGTAAGATATATTTGAGTAAGCATCAAATGTGAGTATTTCTATATCACTTGTTAATGTCTAGGGGTATAAACAATCAATTGATAGAGATCAGGGAAACTAAGGCAGATATGATGCTAGGACACTCGAGACACTTCTGACATCTGACTCTGGCTTGAGGACAACCTGACAAGCCTTGCCAGACATCCCTTAGACTGCCCAGTAGTCAAGGATGCTTGCACTCAACCCTCCTTCCCTCTCCTTCACTCAGGGTCAGACTTGCATTGTGGTCTATAAGCTCTTCCAGCCTTCTTAGGCTCCCTTCATATTTTCTTTAGCAACTGCTTCAAAGACTTAATAAACTGTTTGCTAGTTTCATCCTATCTTGGCAACAGCTCTTGAAGGATCCAGTCTAACACAGTTATCTTTTCTTTTATGCTTCTAGTTTTACTCACAAAATGTCTTTAATCTTTCCTTTTATTAAATGCTTCTCTTTTATTATTCAGGTTGATGTTCCCTGGTCCCTCTGCAATTCTAACAAACTAACTCAATTTTGCCAGGATTGGTTAGCCTCATTCCAGCTTCCTAAGAACAGAACTCCTGTGAGAAGTTCATACCACAGCTGGGTATCATTTTCACTTCTCTTGAAAAGAAATGCCACGAAACTTTAAGAAGATTTCTATTAATTCATGAGATTTTTCAAATGTTCTTCCTCCTACCCTTTCTTCTTTTGCTTCCCACTCCATTCTCCTTGTCCCCACGTCCCACTCCCTCCTCCTCCTCTTCACATTTTTAACTTGCAAGTCCTGCTGGCATCTTTTAGCTATGTTTTTTCAGTGAAAACAATTCTATAAGAATCATTAAGTAGCACATCTAGTCTTGCTAACGATTTAAAAACAAATCAGCAAGGTGGTGAAAACAGAATAGTCACGAGAAATTATTTCCGTAGTGGCTCCACTCTCCATTCTATTTGATTCATGGTCAATTTTTCCCAGTTTTTTTTTAAATGACATAACATTTGCTGATGTTAAAAACAGGGTGCAGATTAAGGTAGTAGGCAAAAGTTCTAAAGAAAAGCTGAATTAACATTACTACATTTAATTCTGATTTTTAAGTAGTTCTGTTAGTTCTGAACTTTCAAATGACCCTTAGTGAAAAAAGCAAACCTCAGGAAAGTGTACTTACTAGTGCAAAGGAAGAAAGTTCCATTGAAGCTGCTAAAACCACTAGAGACACCTGTTCTCTTCAAAGTTAGCTACTACAAGGGAGTGAGAGACCTATGGTAGTCAGGCAGAACTCACATGCTGCTGAAGAACTCTCTCAGTAGTCAGAGAATCCTTTGAAATGTTTTATACTGAGAAAGATGGCAACCTGAAAATGCTTTGGTTCACCCAATTCCAATGTAAAATGTACTAGACTGGCTCACTCTGTGCTAATAGCTCACCTGTTTTCATTAGTGATGACAATTAATTATGGGTAACAGATGTTGACTGTTAATCTGAGAGATCATTCAGCATTTAATTTATTAAAAAGAAGTACTTTCCTAGAATCTAAATTCTCTACAGTGTTTTAACAGTAAAAGAAAAAAGTATTCAAAGGTTGAACACAACTATTTGGAGACAGTAGTCATAGAATTACATAAGTATACTACTTTTGATAGAGTATTATTATTTTGAAACTATATTTTACAGGCATGCTTAATTTATGACCCAGCCAAGTCTACCTAATAATAACTTTTATTATTATATTTATAAGCTCCTACCACACTTCTAAAATAGCAAATAGGATGTGAAAAAATATATTTTTGAAGTTACATTAAATTCTTTCTTCAGTACGTATTTATATGAGATAAGAGTGACTCCTTTGTGGCTCAGATAGTAAAGAATTCACCTGCAATGCAGGAGATCAAGGTTTGATCCCTGAGTTCGGAAGATCCCCTGAAGAAGGAAATGGCAACTCACTCCAGTATTCTTTCCTGAAGAATTCCATGGACAGCGAAGCCTGACAGGCTACAGTTCATGTGGTCATAAGGAGTCAGACACCACTGAGCGAATAACACTTGTAGAGAAGACAGACACAAGTTTCCCACTTCTCAAGGAAGCTTTCATTAGACTAGTAACTGGATTGTTTATCACAAATTATAGTACTTAGTACAGTGAGTCAACTACTTATTCACTTGTATGAGAAGAAAAAGGCTTACCTATCTGATTTAACCAGGTTATATGAGTTTATTCAGTTTCCAGGTTGGCTGTCACTTTGCCAAGGGCAAATGTGTTTCATTCCTGTGTGAAGTTTATCACCTACTATATCTAGAAAGAGAAGTTTCTTCCTCCAGAGTCTCTTTCTTTTTAAAACTTATTTATTTTTTAATTGAAAAATAATTGCTTTACAGAATCTTGTTGCTTTCTGTCACACAACAATAGGAATCAGTATCAGATGTACCTTGTGTGAAGAAGTGTCTTATGGCTATAGCTCTTTTTTTTCCCATGTCAAAACTGTACTTTAAAAACCTCGCATGTACACCCATGGTGGATTCAAGTCAATGTATGGCAAAACCAATACAGTATTGTTAAGTAAAATAAAGTAAAAAAAAAAAAAAACAACCTTGCTAGCTGAAGATGGATCCAAACAGAAAAGAACGAAAATTTAATAAAAGCCTAGAGAGGAATATTATCTGCATTAACCCAGGCACTGTGCTAGAATTCCTGCCTTTAATAAATAATAAGTAACTCCAATACTTTAGCCACCTGATGCCAACAGCTGACTCATTTGAAAAGACCCTGATGTTGGGAAAGATTGAAGGCAGGAGGAAAAGGGGACTACAGAGGATGAGATGGTTGGATGGCCTCACCGATTCAATGGACATGAATTTGGGTAAACTCCGGGAGTTGGTGATGGACAGGGAGGCCTGGTGTGCTGCCGTCCATGAGGTCACAAAAGAGTTGGACACGACTGAGCGACTGAACTGAACGGAACAGAACATTAAAAGTAACAGGTCTCTATAAAGAGGCTTCAAATATAAGTTGAAAAAGCAGAATCTATCTCATTTATTTCCCTCCCTAGAGTCCAAAATTCTTTGTGGGGACTTTATAAATTTTTAAAACAACTATCATGTAAATGTAATTAAAGAGCTAAAGAAGGATAATAGAGAAATCTCCCCCTTTAATTGGTGAGGTAGTTTCTATTCATATTCCTTTGGTAAATTGAGAGACGGCTTAGAAAATAAGGATTTTTCTTTATTCTGTAATTGTTAGTGATTGGCAAGGACTTGAGTTTTTATTTATTGTTTTACTTTATTTTATTATTTGTTCATGAAAGTTGAGGTTATCTGTTCATTTTGAGATATATCATAGAAATCTTGCCCCAAAATTACCTTGAATTGCAGCTCTTTCCTCACGTGTACTGTCTGCATTCTCAGGATGGACTTCATCTCATCTAACTCTATTCTGCTCTTTCCTCAATGGTCAGCCTTCCTTTCATTTGGGAAGTCATTGCAGTTGGTAGTTACCACCACTGAGGACCCTCCTTGTCCCCTCACTTCCCTACCCCTGTGTAAACCTCCACTCAACATTCTTCAGATGATTCTCATTCATCTCTCTAAAACAGAACAGATTTGGTGAACTTTATCCATCCTTCCCAAGTCTGGAGTGATGTAAATTGATGTTGCCAGAAGTTAACTTGATACATCAGGCAAAAAGGATGCTTTAACACAAACTCAGTGTATATTTTTGATGCTTTTATAGCCGTTGCTAATAAGTCTGGATTTTGTCATTGCTTTCCTATCTAGGATTATTTGTTATTTGTAACTCCACTAGTGGGCTTTCCATAAGACTAGAAACAAAATTTGCATTCTTGGAAAATGAGGTAACAAGTTCAGAGTATATGTGAAAATAAGTGCCACCTAACTTTACAGTTTCTAATTATAAAATAGCTTGCTGAGTCATCCCTGCTACTGCTAAGTCGCTTCAGTCGTGTCCAACTCTGTGCAACCCCATTGACGGCAGCCCACCAGGCTCCACTGGCCCTGGGATTCTCCAGGCAAGAGCACTGGAGTGGGTTGCCATTTCCTTCTCTGATGAATGAAAGTGAAAAGTCAAAGTGAAGTCACTCAGTCTTGTCCGACTCTTAGCGACCTCATGGACTGCAGCCTACCAGTCTCCTCCATCCATGGGATTATCCAGGCAAGAGTACTGGAGTGGGGTGCCATTGCCTTCTCCGTACCTTTTTTAAAGGGGAAAAGTCTGAAAGGCCAGATTTCATGACAATAATTTTCATTGAATTGAATATAGTGTTAGAGTGTTTTCTGATGTAGTATATATCTAGGACTAATGTTGATTAAAAATAACTTTTTATTACAAAATCATTTAATTCACAATGACTTTATTGCCTCAAATTGCAGGGAGGCTTTCTCCATCAGTGTGTCATTAGTCTAAGCCATGCTACCTGCCACTCTTCTCCTCAGCCAAAGCTCACTCCTATCCCATATTCCTAACCCTTTTTCTGTCTACACTATTGACCCTGGAGTATGTGTTTTCCCAACTAGTGCCTTCATACATTTCACGTAGATATTTAGGGTTTATTTTTTCTTCTCATTCAATTACAATCCAATCATTACATTCATTTGAGCAAAACACATACAGTCTCTCTCTTTTTCTATTCCAACTCAAACTTCTTACCTAAAGTCCTTCCCTAGCTTGCCAGCTGGAACCATTCTTGTCTCCTGTACTTTTCCACAGTTCCTCTATTTTAATTCATGTAACATACTTCAACCGAATAGACTGATTGCATGTATGTCTTTCCACTGAAAGACAGGCTTCTTGAGGCAAAACTGCAGCTTATACCTTTTGCACATGTTCCATAAGTACTGGTCAAATGGACCTAAAATGTGATGTTTTCTCTTTGGAAGAGTTTAAGCCCATCAGCAATCTAGTTTAGTCTGCCAAAATTGCACTGTATGTTTCTATAATAGATGTATTCTGCTCCTTATTTTCCTACAAAATATTTCTGTTAAGAGACTTTCTTAACACATACACACACACAGACACAAGTACATAATTTAAAATTCATGTATGATTTTGGAATATATAATCAGATATTTCCATATGTAATAGAATGCTCAGTGACACTGCCCGAGAATTGGCTGCTGAAATCCAGAGGCAGAGACAAGGTTGCTCTAAGCACTTTCTTTTCCAAAGGGAGCTATAAACATTCTGGGCCAGACATCTCGGGTTTCCTAATTGTTAGCAGAACCCACCCTGCTAGACCCAGCCATCTCCACTACTCCTTTCCTACCTCTTTTCTAGTCTCTACAAAGTCAACTGGGGAGAGTTAGAGAGGAAGTGATAACAATCCTGACTCTAAACCTTTGAGAATTTTATTTTCCTCATCCTTGTAACACCTCCTTAAGTGAATGGGACTCACAGAGAACCACCTGGGAGACTGGGAACAGTGGGGAGGTGCGTGGTAGTGGAGGGGGTGAGGAGCCAGAGAGACTTGGTATTCCTGGTCTTGGGAAGCCGTGAAGCTGTTTACTCTCATATTAACTGCTATGATGTTATGGACTGAATGTATCACTCCCAAATTCATACACTGAAGACCTAACGCCAAAAGTGATGGTTTGGGGAGTGGAGTCTTGGGTGATAATTGGGTTTAGATGAGGTCATGAGAATAGGGTCCCCATGATGTCCTTAAAGGAGAGGAAAAGACCAGTGCTTTCTCCATATATCTTTCATTGAAGGACAGAAAGAAGATGGATGTCTGAAAGTTAGGAAGAGAGACCTCATCAGGGAAGTGAATTGATTTTGGACTTCCCAGCCTGCAAAGCTGTAAGAAATAAATTCCTGCTGTTTAAGCCACCCAGTCAGTATTTTGTCATGCAGCCAGATCTGAGTAAGACACATGGCAAGTGCATATTTGTACCCAGGGCCTTGCGGACTTAAGGAATTTAGCTGGCTTGATTCAACTATTCACCATCCCAAGGGGTTTACCTGGCAGGCAAGGAGACTCAAAGGAAAGAGACTGTGGTATACAGTCAAGAGTTGAAGGTGAAGTTGGGAATGGTAGTTTAAGGGATTAGATATGCTGCACCTGTAAAACAGAACAGCGGTGCCCATGTTTATACCAGATATAGAGGAAACAGCAGAAAAGGCAAGGAGACACGCACAGGGAAACAGACTGGTGAGACCACATGTCCCTAGAGAAAGAGAAGTGGAAAGAGTTGTTGCCTTGGTTCCTGACTGCATATACCTTGCTTTCTTCAAACAAAAATCAACCAAGCACCCAAGAGCATTTAAGATACTAGCCACAAAGAAGCTGTCAAACAATGTCCACTGCTAACCAAAGAAAGAGGGAGAAACAAGAGAAAAATGTTTACAGAGCAAATTAAATAAGGAACAAACCCCTTTCCTACTCATACCCCACTAAACAGAAGGGAGCTGGCAACCTGGAAGGAGTGGAAGAAAGAATACATCTAGAGACAACCCCAGTGATTCTTAAACTTTGTTCAGAAGCCCCCTTTATGCTCTTAAAATTCTTAGGAAAACAAGAGCTTTTTGTCACTAATTGTTATATTTAGATTTAAAATTGAGAAAAATGTGAAGTATTTATTAGTTAGTATTAAGATAACAATGTTAAAGCCATTATCTGTTAACATAAATAATATATTTTTATAAAAATATAGTAATAAAACAGAACACAATTTAGTGAAAACAGCGACATTGCTTTTTATTTTACAAATCTCATTAATGTATGGCTTAACAGAAGACAGCTGAATTCTCACATCTGCTTCTACATTCAACCTTTTGCAATATATTGGTTTGATTCAAGTATGGGAAGAAAATGGGGCTTCATAAAGATATGACTCATTGGAAAAGGGAGAATATCCTTTTCAAATAATTGTAGATATTCTTCTTTAGTATTATGCTAAAACTCAACAGGTGACACTAGTCTTAAGAGAGCTGTTGCTCTGTGGAATCTGATACTAATCAATGTACTTCTCTGTACTTTAAAATCTATTGATCTACCTTGCATTTTTATGCATCTTTTATCCAAGCATGATTTTGTTACATTGTGCATTGGTCGTTCCCTCTACAAAGTTTTTCCAAAGTTGACACAATTATAATTGTGTTGGGGGGTCCCTATGCCCAGCCTTGGGTTCAAGCCATTTGAAGGAGAAGCACTGAAATGTACTTAATTCTATTGACAGAGATGTGCAAAAACACATGCAAAGTATTATCAACCAGAAAGCTCACTTAAGCCTTAATGTCCAGATATTGTATGAAGAGTCAGTCATGTAGACATATTGCTTTAATGACAGACTGGAGCTACTCAATATTCAGCTCCCTAGTGCTGATAAAACATGGTCCATAAACTCAGGAATACGAAAGACTCTTATCAGGCAAAATATTACAAAGTTCAGATGTTATCTACTATGGGTTAGTCAAGGGTCTCTTCTTTCTTTGGAATGTGCAGAATTTGAACAACACAAGCTTGCCAAGTTAACTCTTCACTGCACAATAATATAACAAAATATTGCTTTAGTTACTATCTCCAGTAATCTCTTCACAAAATTCTGCAAGTATTAAGAAATTGTTAAGCTCTTAATTATAGATACAAGTTTTCTAAAATTTTAGCTTTTCCCTTGAAAGCTCAAATTTTTGTCATCGTCAACAAATACTATTAATTGTTTTCCTTGAAATAACAGGCTCAGTTCCTTCACTTTTGAGAGATTATCAAATGTGTGTACGAGCTAAGTTGCTTCAGTTGTGTCCAACTCTTTGTGACCCCAGGGACAGTAGCCCTCCAGGCTCCTCTGTCCATGGAATTCTCTAGGCAAGAAAACAGAAGTAGGTTGCCATGCCCTTCTCCATTCTATCAAATACTCAAGTCTAAATGATCAAATTTTAACTGTCAGTTATTCTTACAGTATTCTTGCCTGGAAAATCCCATGGATGGAGGAGCCTGGCCAGCCACAGTCCATGGGGTCACAAAGAGTCGGACACAACTAAGCAACTTCACTTCACCTCACTTATTCTTATGGGAATGGTGGGGGGAGGAAATGTTATTCTATGAAAAAAGTGGCTAGTACAGCCTGCAAACCAAACAATCCCATACTTTATCTCTACATAGCATCATACTTTGGTCTATATTAGAAGTGTTTTAGACATTCTATCGGTTTTATTACATAAAATATTAATAAAATATATATTCTAGTGTTGAGATTTAGTAAAATTAATTAGTTTTACTGCCTTATATTCTTAAGTGAAACTAGATTTTTTTTTTCCTGTAAGTTCCTGGCATTGAAGAATACAATAATTACTAGTATAGTGTGGTGCCACTGCCTTTATTTATGTTAAGGCCTCAACAGTTTTACCCACCATTGCTTTTGCAGAATAAATGCAATCTTAACATAATTAAAAAAATGCAACGTTATTATGAAAATGGTTTTGATCGCACAGACTTTCTAAAGTTGTCTTGGACCCCAAGGGTTCTATGGATCACATACTGAGGACTATTGGTTTAGATTTGTCATTTTATTCCTCTCTGTTAAAATGTGCAATATCTATAGCCTTATTCATGCCTAGAGCTGAAGATGTGCTTTCTTTTTCTTTTTTAAAAAAATTACTTTATTTTTAATGAGGATAATTGCTTTACAATATTGTGTTGGTTTCTGCTATACACTAACATGAATCAGCCATAGGTACGCATATGTCCCCTCCCTCTTGAATCTCCGACCGCATCCCATCCCTCTAGATTGTTGCAGAGCACCAAGCCGAGCTCCCTGTGTCACACAACAAATTCCCACTGGTTATCTAGTTTACATACAGTAATGTATATGTTTCCATGCTACACTTTCAATTCGTCCCACCCTGTGCTCCCCCCACCATGTCTACAAGTCTGTTCTCTATGTCTTTGTCTTCATTGCTAAGCTTCCAATGACGGATATTCAGCAGAATGTTTTGAGATTCATTGATGTTGTAGCATGGTTTGTTCTTTTTATTGCCAAGTGGTATTTCACTATATGGATACGCCACAATTTGTTTATCCCTTCTGTTGATGGAGATTTGGTTCTTTCCTGTTTAGTACTGAGAGCTAAACGTTCCCTCTCAATGCTGCATTAGCTGTATCCAACAAATTTTGATAGGGTGTGTTTTCATCTTCATTCAGCACAAAACATTCTTTGATTTCTCTTTTCTCTTAAGAGTTCTCTTTTTCATTTTATTTATTTTAAATAGAGGCTATTACTTTATAATATTGTGGTGGGTTTTGCCATAATTCACATGAATCAACCATGGGTGTACATGTGTTCCCCATCCTGATCCTCCCTCCCACCTCCCTCCCCATCCCATCCCTCAGGGTCATCGCAGTGCACCAGCCCTGAGCACCCTGTCTCATGCATCGAACCTGGACTGGAGATCTATTTCACACATGCAAGAAGGTCCAACCAGTCCATCCTAAAGGATATCAGTCCTGGGTGTTCATTGAAAGGACTGATGTTGAAGCTGAAACTCCAGTACTTTGGCCACCTGATGTGAAAAGCTGATTCATTTGAAAAGACCCCAGTGCTGGGAAAGATTGAAGGCACGAGGAGAAGGAGATGACAGAGGATGAGATGGTTGGATGGCATCATTGACTCAATGGACACGAGTTTGGGTAAACTCCAGGAGTTGCTGATGGACAGGGAGGCCTGGCATGCTGTGGTCCATGGGGTTGCTAAGAGTCAGACACAACTGAGCAACAGAGCTGAACTGAACTGAATAAACATGTTTCAACGCTATTCTCTCAAATCATCCCACCCTCGCCTTCTCCCAAAGTCCAAAAGTCTATTCTTTACATCTGTGTCTCTTTCGCTGTCTTGCATGTAGGGTCATTGTTACCATCTTCCTAAATTCCATATATATGCGGTAATATACTGTATTGGTGTTTTTCTTTCTGACTTACTTCGCTCTGTATAATAGGCTCCAATTTCATCCTCCTCATTTGAACTGATTCAAATGCATTCTTTGTAATAGCTGGTAATATTCCATTGTGTAAATGTACCACAGCTTTCTTATCATTCATCTGCCGATGGACATCTAGGTTGCTTCCATGTCCTGGCTGTTGTAAACAGTGCTGCAAGGAGCATTGGGGTACACGTGTCTCTTTCAATTCTGGTTTCCTCGGTGTGTATGCCCAGCAGTGGGATTGCTAGGTTGTATGGCAGTTCTTTTAACAGAACTTTGTCTAAGCCCATAGAAGAATGATGTTTACTTTTGATTCCACTGGAGGAAGTTTAGGTGTTTCAAAGTATTGAACTGATTGATAGGAAAAGTCCTTGAAAGTTAAAGCCATAGAATAAGAAACAATGAAAAAAAATCTTGTCAGGGCCAAAAATTTTATGCACGTATTGCACATGGTAATTTAAGAGCCTAGGGGAAAATGTATAAATACTTGCTGTGCTGTGCAAGTTGCTTCAGTTGTGTCTGACTCTGTTCAACCCCATGAACTGCAACCCCCCTAGGCTCTTCTGTCCATGGGGATTCTGCAGGCAATAATACTGGAGTGGGTTGCCATTTCCTTCTCCAGGAGTATATACACCTAATGTACTATAAAAAAAATGAAAAAATACTATTTCCAGCATTATCAAATGTAATATACTCTGAAATTAACTGATAATGTAAACTAGTGTAGCTTTTAGGCCATATATAAGAATTTTAAAACTATAACCAGAAGTTTGATTTTCTGTCAAACTTTCATTTTTAATACTTTTCTTGCTTTTTCTTTCTCTTTCTTTTTAATGAGACATAATTTGGACAGGAGCCATTTTCCTGTTACACACTAACTCACTTCTCCCCAAAGAGAGGGTTCTGTAAAACTGATTGTATAATGCTATTGTTTTTGTGTGCTATAGAAAATTTGACTAAGCCACTCACTGTCACTGTGTCTATACTTTCAGTAAGTCCAAAGTAAATTATATAGGGTCATTAATCAAAGCTAATGAAAAAAAAAAAGCTAATGAAAAGCTTTATATCTTTATATTTTTTTCCACTATCCTTTTTTTTTTTAGCTTCTGCAACTAAAATCTAGAAGATTTTGCTCTGAAAATAAGGTTTAGTTACCTTATTTAAACTTCCACTTTTAAATTGTCTAAATTTATAATAAGCACTTCTGATTATGAAGGGTTAACATATTTTTAAAAAGTAGGAAATTTTCTGTGCTAAGTCCTTCAGTCGTGTCTGACTGTTTGCGACTCTGTGGACTGTAGCCCGCCAGGTTCCTCTGTCAATGGAATTCTCCAGGCAAGAATATTGGAGGGGGTTGTCATTTCCAACGAGGGATCCAACCCATGTCTCTTAAATCTCCTGCACTGGCAGGAGGATTCTTTACCACTAGCACCACTGAGGACTCTTCTACTTGAGCATGATCCTCATTAGTAGGAAAGAATGTTGTCTGTTTGCGTTATCATCTCCTATAATGACTATAACTCACAATTAAAGTCAGTGAAAGTTGCTCAGTCATCTCCGACTCTTTATGACCCCAAGGACTATACAGCGACCCCATGGACCATACAGTCCATGGAATTCTCCAGGCCAGAATACTGGAGGGGGTAGTCTTTCCCTTCTCCAGGGAATCTTCCCAACCCAGGAATTGAACCACGGTCTCTCACTGCAGGTGGATTCTTCACCAACTGAGCTCCCAGGGAAGCCCAACTGAGCTATTAACTCGCAATTAATCCACCATATAAATAGCAAGTAGTTACATACAAAAATTGTCATCATATCTTTGTTTGCTTTGAAGAAAATTTATTTGTTAGCTTAGACATCATCCACACTTAAAACATTAAAAGGAAATCTTATATTCTCCTCATCTTATATGCTGTGGCATTGAAAGTGATGTTACTTGTAATAAATATTGGGCCTAGAATGATTTAGCCTAAAGGACTTACAAATTAGTAAGATAAAATAAAATAACAAATACAAAATAGATTACCTGTTATAAGAGAAGATCAAAAAGAGTCTAAAAGTCATAACATACAGATGTGGGTCATGAAGTAACACACCTCAATGAAAGTAGATTTTGAGTTGGGTCTTAGAGCAGGAAAAGAATTGGAGCTGGCTGACACATGTTTAAAAGGCAAAGCAATTGATAAGGATTGCCTAACAATAGTAGTGAAAACAGAAATATATTTTTAGAGAACAATGAATAGTAAAATTTGTATGAAGTAAAGAATTAAGAGAGTGCAAGGGAGAAAAGAGAAAGGGGAGGAAATCAAGACAAACTATGCCTGAAAATCTTAATACATTTTATAACAACAAACACAGAAAAACACAAAACCAAAAATAGGCACAGGGCAAACATGAAACAGAGAAATTTAGACTGAAAGTTCTCATGATCAGGAAGAAAACGAATTAACATTTGGATATATATTTTTTATCAATGTTTCTCAATAATATTCCCATCTATGTTAATAAACAATGTCTACAAATTCAAACTGGAGAAGTCAATGGCACTCCACTCCAGTACTATTGCCTGGAAAATCCCATGGGCGGAGAGCCTGGAAGGCTGCAGTCCATGGGGTCACTGAGGATCAGACACGACTGAGCAACTTCACTTTCACTTTTCACTTTCATGCATTGGAGAAGGAAATGGCAACCCACTCCAGTGTTCTTGCCTGGAGAATCCCAGGGACGTTGGAGCCTGGTGTGCTGCCATCTATGGGGTCTCACAGAGTCAGACACGACTGAAGTGACCTAGCAGCAGCAGCAGCAACAGATTCAAACAGTTCATTATATGAACTGAACATTCAAAATAATTTTATTGCTAACTGAATGTGCACAGGCTTTGGAATTCAAGCCAGACTGAATCTTGAGTCTTGAGTCTTTTTCTATTCCACTCAGCTCCTCACCTTTCTCCTTACCTATCCTTCTGTCTGCAACATTTTGTTGGTTATGAACTGCAGACGCAATATCTGCAAGGTGCTATCTTGGGATGGGTTAGATTGGATATAAATGGAGTATCTGAAAATCTATATTGTGTTTTTTTACTTGAGTTTGTGCACTTAAGTTCAAGTTGCTCAGCAGATGGGAAGCAGCATAAGCCAATGACAAATAACCCAGCAAAGACTCCTGGTTGATTCCAAGAGTGAATTCCAGTCATGCAGTCACGTGTGGGGAGAAGGAGTGATAGTCAATGACAGCTCTGTGTGTGTGTGCGTGTGCCCAGTCCCTCAGTCGTGTCCAGCTCTTTGTGATCCTGTGGACTGTAGCCTGCCAGGCTCCTCCATCCATGGAATTGTCCAGGCAAGAATACTGGAGTGAGTTGCTATTTTCTCCTCCAGGGGATCTTACAACCAAGGGATCAAACCCTCATCTCCTTCATCTGCTACACTGGCAGGCAGATTCTTTAGTGCTGAGCCATCCAGCAAAAAATGTGCTGACTTCTACAGAGACAAATGGATTTGGCAATAAGGGGACATTGCACCCACTTCAGAAATGTTTCTCAGTCTGTGCCAAGTAGAATAAGTACATCTCAAATATAGATTATGTTACTTACTGAAAGAGGAGACAACGTATCTGTTAGCCCTTTGTGACTTCTGGTGAGAAATTTGAAGGGTACTTGATTGAGTTCTGTGCAGGCTGCCTGCTCAAGTTATATGGTTGATTCATATTGGAATACATTTCTTAGATGCTGACATCTTTGACAAAGGGGTTTTAAATTTCCCTTAGTTAATGTCCTTTGACAGTGTTCTGAACTAATTGTGTCATATTTATTGTAGATCATTTCCAAGATATTTTATTTTCAATAAACCTTAAAGAAGTATTTTATTTACCTAATGTTATCATCCCTTAGAGCTAAATACAATATTATCAACATTATTAGAACAAGTTTTAGGTTTGCTTTTAGAACTAGGTCCTAGAAAATAAAATGTATCAATCATTTAACCTTTATATTTTATGTAATTATTAAGTGGAACAATGTCATTTTATCTAGAGTTAAACAACTGATTTTCTGAAAAACTGATTAACAAGAGTTAGAGAAATATATACGATTGTGACATTTAAATAGAGTTTGTTTGGTTATGATAGCAGACCAAACTTTAAAATCCTAAACATGTTTAATTAAAGTAATTTTTTGCAGAACTATATTTAAACAGGCAATATAGTACCAGCAATTATCTGTAATTATCCAGTTCCAATCAGGAAATAATAGAGATTTCAATGTCACTAAACACAATAAGGATAATCACTCTTCCATTATTCTGATGGGCATGTAATTAACACCTTAAAAAATTTTCATAGGGATATAACAGCCAGAGTTTCAATAAAGACTTACAGTGTAAGGAACTAGATTAACTGTATTGTAGTTAAAACTGACCTTTTTCATTATGGTTTTAAATCTCATGCTAGTACTTTCTCAACCAAGGCCTATTTTTGCTTTTCAAGCACTGGCAAAAGCTCATTATTACTACAATAGATACAGTATGACTAAGGACCTCATGGTTTGCCTTAGAAACCTTATCTTTTTTTTTTTTTCTTAGAAACTTTCTCTTGATACACAGGATGACACCTGCTTACTGTCACTTAAAATTTTTATCTTTAATACATTAAAAGATAAACTAAGGCACGTTAAAATTTTTTAAGTTTATTTGAGCAAATATCAGTTCCAATCAGCAGCATCAAACTGGAAGTAGTTAGGATAGCTCCACTGACAGGAGCTGCGGGAGCATTGTTAGATAACTTAGAAACAAAGCAAAGAAATTATTTTATTGGCTGCAGCTTAAGTTGTTGCATTATTTTGGAAAGTCTAGCTGGCAGATTGTGACAGCTTGTTGTTCTTAACCCTGACTTTAATTTAGGATACAGTTTGCTTATGTAGACTACCGAAGCACCAGATCCACCTCAGTCTAATGGCCTCCTTGTTTGATTAGTTTAACAGTTAATACTTGTTACAAATACAAAATAATATGACAAATTTATGGAAAAACTTGGCCATAAAAATATTCATAACTTTGCTGCTAATTCGCTTCAGTCATGTCCGACTCTGTGCAACCCCATAGATGGCAGCCCACCAGGCTCCCCTGTCCCTGGGATTCTCCAGGCAAGAACACTGGAGTAGGTTGCCATTTCCTTCTCCAATGCATGAAAGTGAAAAGTGAAAGTGAAGTCACTCAGTCGTGTCTGACTCTTTGCGACCCTATGGACTGGAGCCTACCAGGCTCCTCCATCCATGGGATTTTCCAGGCAAGAGAACTGGAGTGAGTTGCCATTGCCTTCTCCGTTAGGACTTAGATATATTAATAAATTGTTTTTGTTCCCTCTATAGGTATATATTTAAAAATATTTATAACTATAGAGATTATAAAGTTAATGAACTTCTCAGTGGTCACTCATACACATTTTTGGATGCTGCTACATTGTATTTATAAGTAAAGTTTGCATACTATTTTTCGAAATAGAAATAGTATAATTTACTTAACTATTCTCTTAGTTTCTGAACGTTTAGTTTGCTTCTAATTATCTATTTACATAAATAATTGTATGAAATTTTGGCTTCAGAATTAAACACAGGAAACAACATTAAAGTGTCTATATATGAATGAGTTGCACATGTGTCATTTTAATGGGTATTGATATTAAGAACAAAACGACTATAATTCAGATACACAGGTTCATCGTATGCATTTTATAATGAAAGAGGCAAATATAGGCATAAAGTAAATTATCTTTATCATCAAAGCTCATTTCATGTCATATTTTCTTCCTGAGTGTTTTGAAATGTTTTGAACAAATATTGCATATCTAATTTTGCATTTTGCTTTCTTAATCTATTTACATTTGAAGTTTCTCATTATTATTCAGAATTTACTCTAAAAGTCACAAGATAAGTAGCAACTTTCCTAAATATTCTGTAACAATTGGAATCAAAATTTTTCATCTGTTTCATGGTGTAAATAATGTTGTGATGAGTATCTTTAAAAATATAGAGATAAAAATATATAGTTATTAATATAGACATATAAATATAGATATATAGAAAGAAAATATTTATATTTAACCATTTATATATTTATACCCATATCTATCCTTTGGCTTGGTAATTCACTAATTCTCTTTTTCATCTATATCTTGAATATATATATATTTTTTCCTGACTCGTGATATGACCTCCAATTAATTTTCAAAAGAATTGTACTATTTCAACATTATCTGAAATAAGTGAGACTACCACATTCATCCTGTCTTGGGCAACAATGAATATTTCAAGATAAATGTCTAATTTAGTAGCAGAAAATCTATTCTTTTTATTTTTGTGTTAATATTCATTTGTTTACTTAATAGTTAGAGATTGGGTATTTTCACATTAATATCAATTATTTTGTTTAATCATCCTTGTGAACTTGGAAACTGGTCCATTTATTTGTTAAGTGGTTGATATTTTTTCTAGAAATGTTTCTGAGATTTTTATATGAAAAAGAGTAACACTGTCATATATAGTACACAAATATAATAGGTTGATTGCATTTTACTATTGCTTATTTTGCTTTTTAGCATGCAGAATTTTTTAATTATACTGTCAAATTGATTAATTTTAACTCACTCTAATTGTGCTTCTAAACTTAGAAATTCATGCCTCTTTCAAAAATTTCCTAAAAATTTAATCCTGTTACATTTGGTATGATATCATACTGAAATATATGTTTAGTGTTTTTTCTTACAGCCTATGTTAAAGATCTAATTTTTTTTTCAAGATGTTAACTTGTTTATCTTAACACCACATGTTGAAAGAAATGTAAATTTTACAGAAAAACTAGTGCCTTGACTGAAAACTGTTTGTTTGCAAGTAAACCTTCTTAAGCAAAATGATCCAACAATAAATGGGTCGAGGTAGTGATTTAAGGGGAAGAATAAGGAAGGCGCTAATGGATATCTTTTGGATTTAGGATCAGTGAATGTAGTCAGACATCGGGGGATTGGAAATGAAAATGAAAACACTGTCATGAACCCAGACAACAACTCTCTGCACCTTTTTTCTCTGCAGTCACTTGGTGTCTCCAATGTGTTCCTCTGTGCATAACTGCCTGACTTTTCCGATTCATTTATATTCACCCCAAACTTGGCTCCTCCTGCCCTATCCTTAGGTTCAATGCCTACGGTCAGATAACCCATCCTCCCTGCCTCCTGATTTTAAACTCACTGGAAAAACAAGCCTCTGAAAAGATTCCCACTTAATTAAGTGTCTATTTCTCTAACCATATATGGTTAGGGTTAGTCAAGGAGGACACACATGGGTGCAGCTCTCACGGTTGGGGACAGTTGTCAGAGCAGAAAGTAGGGATGTGGCAGGCACCAGAAAGTCAGTCTATTAGAATCACTGAGAAGGTGATTAAAAAACGTGACTAAAAATTTCCTATAATAATCATGATTTACACTGTTTCTAGGACAGTGTTTGATAAAAAATAATGTCTATAATAAAAAATAATGTTTAATATATTGGTTGAATTAAATTAAAAATTTTTTAGATTATTGATTTTCTTTAGAGTGTGAATAATATCGAAGTCATTTAACATATGCTGAGATGTTATCGTCATATACCATCTCATCATAGGATATGGTGAGGGACAAGCAGCCTGGTGTGCTGCAGTCCATGGGGTCACAAAGAGTTGGACACAACTGGGGGACTGAACAACATTTAACATAATTCAATCCATGTGTACATAACATTATTAGTAGCATATCTACCATGTAAAACATACACATTTTTTTTTCCCCAACATCTTGTTTCTCCCCCTAAAAGCTTTCTCTGTCTCCTTACCACTCAATGTAATTTTAATTTACATTAAAGAGAAATAATTGAACAGTTAACTCTATTTTTATTTATTACTCTTTGCTTCTTGTATATTTTTATGCTAAAGTCAACTTGAAAGAGTCATGAATGTTTAACAAGTGATTTCTAAGATATGTTATGCTAAACAATTTTTATTCTGAATTTACATTCTGTCATCTTGCTACATTCAGAGTACTTGTTAAGTAAGCAAATCAATACAACACATTTTTTCTTTACTGTTGATTAGCCAAATGTATCAATTTTTACTTCAGGTGCTAAATTCAGTGCCTAATACCTGCAGGGTTTTCTTTCTTCTCAGTATTTTAACTTTTACCAATGAATGATTAGGGAAAAGCTTTTCTTTCTTCTCTTTCTTTGTGGAGAGATGAAAATCTATACATTGTTTTGTTGATGAATACCACAGAAATTGCTTGTGATTTATCCTAAGATGCAAAATATCAAACTTCCAAAGACATCCATTGGAAAGATATAGAAGAATTAATTTGTACGTAGGCTTGAAATAATTTTGTTGAAATAAAGACATTTTAGTCTATAACCTCTTTTGCACAAGGGTTCCCACATTTTACTCCACAAATTATGTAGCAACCCAGGATAGGAGTTTGTTTTGGTTTCTGTGTTTTACAACTTTTGCTCAGTTAGAATATGTTGCCACAGAACTTAAGGAAAGCCATCAACTGCATTGGCTTCCTTTGCCCACCAGAGGTTAAAAAGGATACCCTTTACTATTGCAAGTTAAAGAACAGCCCATAATTTAACCCTTTCATTGTATAGATGAGAAACTTCCAAACAGCAATCTAGTGCCTCAAAGTAATTGAATATATAGGAGGAAGGAGGACCTCGCCTTTTGGGGATATCTCAAAATGAGGAGGAAACTATTTGTCCTTATAATACAATCAACCCTAGCTTCAATACAATTTTAATTTTTCTAGACATTTATATCTAGATGCTGTGAACAATATAAAACCATTTTGCATGTTAAAAAAATTTATCACTAAATGAAAATAAAAATATAACTTACCAAAGTCTATGGGATGCAATGAAAGCAGTGCTTAAATAAACTTTATAGCAGTGAATAGATATATTAGAAAAGAAGAAAGCACTAAAATTAATAATCTCAGTTTTCATCTTTTGGAAACTAAAAAAAAGAAAAGAGAGAGAGAGAGAAGAGCATATTAAATCCAAAATAAGAAAAGAAATAATAAAAATTAGAGCAGAAATCAGTGAAATTGAAAACAGTCAAAAAAATCATCAAAATAAAAATCTTGTTCTTTGAAGAGTTCAGTAATTGAAATCAACTTAGCTGTCCGTTAACAGAGGAACAGATAAAGAAAATGTGGTACATATATTCAGTGGGATTATTACTCAGTAATAAAAAGGAATGTGATTGTGTCATTTACAGAGATGTGGATAGACCTAGAGACTGCCATACAGAGTGAAATAAGTCAGAAAGAGAAAGCAAATATTGTATAATATCACTTTTATGTGGATTCTAGAAAAATTATACAGATGAACTTATTTGCAAAGCAAAACCAGAGACATAGACACAGGGAACAAACATGGATACAAAGGAGAGTAGAGGGGTGAGATGGATTGGGAAATTGAGATTGACATATATACACTACTATTTATAAAATAGATAACTAATGAGAACCTATTGCATGGAACAAGGAACTCTACTCAACCCTTTGTGGTGACCTCTTAAATGGTAAGGAAATCCATAAAAGAGGATATCATGTATATGTATAGCTGATTCACTTTGCTATACAGTAGAAACTAATACAACATTGTAAAGCAACTATGTTCCAATAAAAATTACTTTAAAAAAAAGGTTAGTAAAGCTAATAAAGCCATGGTTTTTCCAGTAGTTATGTGTGAATGTGAGAGTTGGACTATTTAGAATGCTGAGTGCTGAAGAATTGATGCTTTTGAACTGTGGTGGTGGAGAAGACTCTTGAGAGTCCCTTTGAATGCAAGGAGATCCAACCAGTTCATCCTAAAGGAAATCAGTCCTGAATATTCATCGGAAGGACTGCTGCTGAAGCTGAAACTCCAATACTTTGGTCACCTGATGCTTAGAACTGACTCATTGGAAAAGAGCCTGATGCTAGGAAATATTGAAGACAGGAGGGAAAGGGGACAGCAGAGGATGAGATGATTGGATGGCATCAGCAACTCTATGGACATGAGTTTGAGCAAGCTCTGGGAGTTGGTGATGGACAGGGAAGCCTGGTGTGCTGCAGTCCATGGGATCACAAAGTGTCGGACACGACTGAGTGACTGAACTGAACAGAACTGACTAAGCCATGAGTCAGGTAAGCTAAGAAAAAGAGAAAACACAAAGAACTGCTATATGAAAGAGAAGAGACTACATCACTCTAGATCTCACAAACACTAAAGATAATAAAGAAATTTTATTAACAACTCTACTGCACAAATTTGACAACTTGGATAAAATAGACCAACAGTTTGAAAAATACAATCTACTCAGTCACGCAAGGGGAAATAGCAATCCAAATAGGTTATGTCTATTAAATAAATTGAATCAAGAGTTAGTAACCTTCAAAAACCAAGCACCAGGATCAGAGGGTCTCATTGGTAAATTCTATCAAACATTTTCTGATGAAATTATACCAATTCCCTACAGTCTCTTCCAGAAAGTTGAACCAAAGAGGACACTTTCTAACTCACTCAATAAGACCAGTACTACCTTCCAAAATAAGACAATGACATCACAGGAAAAGAAAATCACAGATCAGTATTTCTCATGAACATAGATACAAAAATCTTCAAAAGAACATTAGCTAATGAAATCTAATAATGTATAAAAATAATTGTATATCATGACTAAGTGGTATTTATACCAGGTATGCAATGATAATTAAAATTTGAAAAACAATTAATGTATTCTATCACATGACAGGCTAAAAACAATAATCACATATGCTTTAAAATTCTCCAATTCCTCCAAAGCTAAAATAGAAGAATACAAGAAGTTTCAAAAGAAATTAGTTATTGATTGTTTTTTAACATGATTCTAGGGATGCATTTTTGCTACTTCTGTGTGTTTGAAATTTTACAAATATAAAGTGAAATAATAAAATCAAATTCATCCAAAGTAGTCAAGGAATGAAACTCACAAGAATAAATTTTGGCAACCAGATGAACAAGAAAAATTAGATATTAAATGATTATCTTTAAATGTCTTCTAAAGAGTTAATTACAGACAGATGTTTCAAGATCAGTTTGAATGAAGTAAAAATATTTTTAAAGGAAATAAAAGAAAAAATGCAATCTTAAGATCCTCATAAAATTTAGTTATTCAGAATTAAGACCCTAGAACAGTATCAAAAAATCACAATGTAGAGGAGATAACAACTCAATTTCTAGAAATGGAGAACAGCCATTGCCCCTTCCTCACACACTTTCAAAGTTCAGTCACCTTTAATAAGAACCTTGATGTGTTCATTTGCATAAAACCAGTAAATGCTAGATTAGAAGGAAACATGAGAAGTCACTGTAGTCTCACCTGTGTTATCCAAGATATTATTTTGAGTTACCAGTAGACATTGTCAAGCCCTCCCATTTCAAAATGAGTAGATTAACAATATACCCTAATTTCAAATTATAAAAGAGGCTAACATTTGTTTTGGAAGCTAAGCTCTTCTTTGCAAAAAATAATAACCACTAATAATAAGAAACACCTTACACTATAACAGTTCTCATTTAAGGAGTTCAAAGTAACCACAGACTTTATTTTGGCCTCACAGAGTTCCAAGCCATGCAAATCTTAGAAATTATACAACTGCTCCATTATGAATCATTCTTATTACTATACAAATTATGAATTTGAATATGCTGCTTAATACTAGAAATGCTTTTGACATCTAATTTACTCCTAGTTCAGTCAGTTCAGTTGCTCAGTCGTGTCCGACTCTTTGCGACCCCACGAATTGCAGCACGCCAGGCCTCCCTGTCCATCACCAACTCCCGGAGTTCACTCAAACTCACGTCCATCGAGTCAGTGATGCCATATTAAGTAAAGGCTAATATCTATATGCTGAATATATCTACTGTCTAATGTGGAACTATTAAATGAAGGAGTTGGCAAATTATTGCCTTCAGGCCAAATCTGACCCAACATATGTTTTTGGAGATGAAGTTTTACTAGAACACAGCCACATATATTCACTTATGTCTGTCTCAGGCTGCTTGTACAATACAAGGACAGAACTGAGTAGTTAACAGAGACCGCAGGATCCAAAAGCCTAATATACATTATTTAGCTCTTTATAGACAAAGTTTGCTAAACTCTCATTTAAAGTGTGATTTTCAGCCAACTGCAAATGTCACAGACAATTTCCAAAATAACTATGCCAATATAGAGAAATTCTTGTTCAGTTGCGTATATAGAATAATAACCATATCAATGTATGTTCATAGTGCTGACTCTATGAATATATTTGTAGGAATTTTTTTAGGCTTTATTAATTTAACCAGAATAATTAGCAACAAATATTATATTTCCAGGAAAAAATAATATATTATATATATAAGTATATATTATATACTACAATATTATACTACATATATATAGTATACATTTTTCCATGCTTTCCACTGTAACATTAGTTTTCTTCATTTAACCAGAATAATTAGCAACAATGATTATATTTCCAGGAAAAATAATATAGTATATATAGTATATATTATATACTATAATATTATACTAAATAATAATATATATAATATATATTTTTCCATGCTTTCCACTATAACATTGGTGATAAACTTGTAGGTTGTGTCTAGAAAGAAAAAAATGAATAGGATTCCTAAACTCTAAATTCTTAATCTGGAACCTATTACTACCATAGCTATTATTCATGGGTCCAAGAGAGGGAGAAAATGGGACTGTTTCTCAAGGACATTGTTTACTTCTATATGGTCAAAAGAATTTGATAAATGGAATAAAAGCAAGAGAACCAATCTCTTTAATCCCTTTCTTTTGGCCATATCATTACTCTCCAACTACAATCTTGAACATTATGCTTTATTCACTATAGTCCTTCTTAAACTTCATATAGGGATATCAATGAATTTCAAATAGAACTAGGAATATAATTGTGATGGGTTTGTTAAGGAAAATGGGTAAAGGAAATGGATAAAATCCAATGTTCACAAAATTAGGTCACACACTTTTAAAGTTTCAACTTTATCTAGAGAGTTTGGGATTTGAGAATATCATGGTAGTTGAAAAGAACATGGCCCTTTCATGATGGCTTTGACACTCATGAAGAATATGATTTTATTATGGCAGAAACATGAGTCCATTTGGATTTTGTTATTTCTTGAGAAGGCCTGTTATAAGCATCTGCCAAGCTGAATACATGTTGTACAGGAAAACAAGACTTCCTCTACAGATAAAGTATCAGTAGAATCTTGTGAATTAGAGTCAGATTCATAAAAGGAAGCTGAACAAAAGATTCTTATAAAAAAAATTTTTCCCCTAAAACTTTAAAGATGAGCCACAATATCTTGCAACATATTAACAGAAACCTTCAAATCTAGTTTCATACAGGCGCTGTTTAGTTAATGAGTCAATTAATACGGAGGCTGCAATCATTGATGTTTATGTGACAGATAAAGGAATCACAGACAGTTTGTTATGTAAGCCATTGAAATCAACCAGGAAATGAACTGATGAATTACATCTTATTCTAGACTCATATTTAAAACATATGTACAATGATCACAGTGATGATATACCTCCTACTCTATGAAATATCTTCCAAAGAGACAGATGTCTCAAAAATTATATATTGTACCATCCAGAACTTTGGGCAAATTCCTTAACTACCAAATAAAAAGTTATTCTTTCAATTGTGATGACTAGTAAACAAGAAAAGACGTACTCTGCATATTGCTACTTCAGTGCTCTTTATAAATTAGTAAACTGTCAACTTAATTCAAATGAAGTAGATTTCTTAGGTGTCTGGTTACCTACTTCTAATTTTGAAATGTGCCATAAAAATAATTTTTTAATGAACAAAACAAAAATATCATTGATACATTTAAAAAGACAAGGACTATCCATTGCCTGGCTTATGACAGACGTATTCCAAATTTGTACAGCACATCTATGCAAGGACCTGGTAATAGCCAAGGGCATCTTACCTGCTTTTATATTAAAAAATTTAACCTGAATAAAGTGCATTAAAATTTGTTGATTGATTTTATTTTTGAAAACATATTTTGTCAAGAGAATATGCTTCTTTACTATACTGGAGACACTACTATGGCAATAAAAGTGAGCTGGATTTATTTACTCTTACTCTATATTTTATGACTAATACTGACTTGATGAGAGACTCTTCCTTAATAGACAAAAGATGAAACAATAGCCAAGTCAAAATAGAGTTGGAGAAACTGAAATTTGGAGATTTATCTTATGCTTATCTAACTTGGTTTCAACAAGTGATATGAATAGTGCTAGACATCCTTGTGTGTTAAAAAAGACATATAAATATCTGTATAAGATAAGGTATCATTTATGATTGCACATAAATAAAAAAGTCCAGAAACAATTTAAATTTGAGTTATAGCTTGCTGAGAGCTACTTTTAAGAAACAATTAGCCTCATAATAAAATCTGAAGTTTATCAAACAAGTATATATTTTAAGTATACAAGTATCATGTTTACTTGTATAATATTATAAAATGAAAATAAAATATTTCCCTCTTCCAATCTGTAACTATATTAGAAATGAACAAATGAAAAGATTTATGCCAGTAATTCTGAAGAATTTGAAGAATTGCATTTTGTCATATCAATAAGAACCATTATTTTAGAAACTAAACTATCTAAATTTGGAATTGAATTTCATAAAACCTTGTCTGCATGGGAGATTTATGATGAATCTGTAAAGGGAAAGGAGATATTTTGCCTAAAGAGTGTTGATGAATACTATTTTAAATGTACTTATTTTTATGGGTTTTGATTTTATGGGTTTTGACACTGAGACTGGGAAAGATTGAAGGCAGGAGGAGAAGGGGACTATGGAGGATGAGATGGTTGGATGGCATCACCAACACAATGAACATGAGTTTGAGTAGGTTCTGGGAGTTGGTGATGGACAGGGAAGCCTGGCGTGCTGCAGTCCGTGGGGTCACAAAGAGTCCCTGAGCCACTGAACTGAACTGAACTGATTCAGCATATCACTACTTATTCTGCCATTAATCACAATCAACAAGGCATTCAAGTGGCCACAACCTTCTCATAACTCGCTGGATTGTTAGAAATCACAGAATAAATCAGCTAACTTTACTGCAAAGCAAAATACAATAGCAAATAGCAACATTGCCGGATTGTTTTAAAAACAGAAAGTATGATTATTTCATGATGGTAGTGATCTGCAAGATATTTTTCAGAAAATGCTAAGGGTGTGTCGCACCAGTGATGCTGTTCAATTGATGTATATCTACTTTAAGTTGCTGTGCAACCTGCCAAGTTGCTAAGAATACTAGAGTTTAGAGCATTACAAGAAATAGTAATGTCAGTCAATACATGGAAATTTTCATGTTAGCTATTTGTATAAAACTCTTCCTCCACCAGAGCATTCACCATCACTGTTATGAAAATGTGAAACTGATTGATTGGATTTACACCTCCTCTTTCTTCTCTTCCCACCTTTTTGGTGACAGTGCTAATGAACTGTCAAACAACTAGAAAAGAACAGTCAAATACTGGCATTGGGAAACGCAGAAGTAAGGGGTACAGAATTAAGCCTATTAAGTTATTTGTGATTTTTACTTTTATTATTAATTGAGAGATGAATGTAATGAGCTTTTGCTTGATTTGGGACAAACTCGATTTTTATCATCTGGATAGCGTGCCTCATATATATGACACACAAAATATCACCATAACAGAAATACTTCTGTTGACACTTTAACTGTCTAAATGTAACCCATTTATCTTAGCATTTACCTAAAGATAAGGTGTTACAGGGAAAATCATTGATTGGTTCCAGAAATCTTCATTAAAGAACTGTCAACACACTCTTAGTTCTGGTGTCAAAAGTAGAATTTGTTTAAGCGCTAACTACATCCTTTGGCAGAGCTTGGTAGGCAGGCGCCAAGGCTACATTTGATTCTTATAACCAGAAGAATAACATGGAAAAATACTGCTTCAAATTGTTTTGATCAAATATCACTGATATTTGACAAGATATAATCTTATCCAAAAAGAACATTGGAGAACATTAAATGACATGCTAGAAATTAAAGTTTACTTTTACATAAAAGATTCAACAACTGAGTGTGCTGATAGGGTATTTAGAACAATATTTCAAACAGTCTTCAATGAAGGTATGTGGAGCAAATTTGATCAGAATGAGTAGGTTCACTAACATAGACTGATGAACTTGCACATGGAGTACTGGATTTGAGGTTGCTGAAAGCTGAGTATCATAGGGATAATGAAGTATTTATTTGGTATATAAGAAGTAAAGAGTGTTTCTAAATATAGAATTTAAGAATAATATGTATTTAATAATTGACCAATATTTGTGTATTATTGTTAATATTATTAAATTAGTAATAACATAATAATTAGAACTCTGGGTACAGGGTTGACGCAAATGAAAATGGATCATAATTTTTTCTGGCATCTGCTTTCCCAGAATAGTTCAGGAACTTCAAATCACTTCGAACTACTTAGGTCTTACTGTCTCCACATCTGGTGTTTCTTTTGGGGGTTACTTTTTGTCTTGACTCTTTCACTCTACACTAAACTTAGAGACTACTGCTTATCCCCTCTGTTATCTTAATCTTTCGAGATCTAACTTCTTCTTCCTGCCGGGTTTCAGTAGCTGCCACTGACATTACCTTGCCCAGTGTTATCTTCTTCATGGCTGTTTCTATCATTCCATTAGAGGAGGCCCCTCTGCCTGGTATGAGTATTTATAACTCAGGGCTATGTGGTTATCTATCATTTCAGCCAACTATATGTATTTACTGTATTCTATCTTCAGTTCAAAGTTGAGTTGTCAATAGCAACTGCTTCTTAAAAGTCAGTGTAGTAAATATCTTCCTGTCTCTTTCTGTTGGTTTTCTTATTCATGTCAATCTGCTGTGTGGTGGGCGAAGTTCTCTGAGTTTAGTACCAAGTGGGAAAATGAACATTAGAGATGCCACAAGGTTCTTAGTGATAATCTATCTAAGGTAAGTTTGGTGGGATTTCACTCATTTTAGAGCAATTGGCTTTGAATTTGTTTTAATAATATTATTCTTTAAAAATATATTTCAATAATATAAAAGGAGTCTTTTCTGGCATTGTGACCCAGCATGGCTATAGGCAGAATCACAGGATTTGTAACAAAATACACACACATCTGTTCCTACCCAGATCCTGCTCTGGAGATTCTTGAGAGTAACAGTGACTTCAGTCAACATCATTATCATAAATATACCCTCCAAGCTCTCTTAAATAAACCAAGCAAAATCAAAATGCTCTACTTATCATGAATTTAATTTCAAAACAGCAAGATCAGGAATGGCAGAACTTAAGATCTACCACTAGCTATTATCTGAGGGTAGAGGGAGATTACTGACAAGACATTCTTCACCACATGCTCACCCATTAATTAAAACTGTTTTCCTTTCTTTATGTCTTTGATCAACACCACTCTACAGTTGGAAGTCAAAGATTGAAACTGAGGCAGTCAGACTGTAACTAGAGACCCTTGGCTCCCCACCATAATTCTCCATTAACTGAGCTTACTGCTGATGCATGCATATTGGGATTGAAGATTAGTTATTCTATAGGCTTTACCATTGTGCCATATTCTCCAGTAATAGCTAACCAAAGATTTATGGCTCAGATTATATTCCAACCAAAAGTAAGACATGAGAGCACCATTTCTGAAAATATAATGATACCTCCTCCCCAGTCCATACCTGTCCCTCTTTCCCCTGTTTAATCTCTGAGCAAAGCCTGGGGAGTTTGAACTTGGTTCTTAGAGATAGGAGGCCATCTTCTCCCCAGGATTGCCAACTTCCTCAATAAAGCTATCTTTCCTTTACCTGATACCTGTATCTCAGTATTGGATTCAACTGAACCTGAGTATGGTAACAATGTTAATGTATTACACCTCGTTGCAATATCTGCATGGTATTTCAAAGTCTATTTAAAAAGTGTACACTCTTACCACTATTAAACAGTGTGATAACCAAACATTAACAAAGCAGTCTGTAGATCGGACATTTTCCTTTTGCTCAGATTCACATTTTCAAAGGTTAACAGATAATGGCTTAGTTAAATTCACCATCCCAAAAAAGTCTGATGAATTACTTGGAAGTCAGAATACTTACTTAGGAGAATAAAAGTCTCTGTAGAACAGAAATTAAATATCGAGAATGTCTTTCCAAAATGAGACTTCAGAAAAACTTATGACTAAAAATGGAGGATATATGTGGAAATCATTAAGAATTTTGATCTCAGTATTATGAAATTTTCAGAGATTTCTTTTCATAAACAACTAGCACAAGCTACTTCTATATATGAATTTAAGTGAAAACATTTAATTCCTTATACTCTTAAAGTTAAGATTCATAGATCATCAAACCCAGTTTTCCTCTTGATTAAAAAATGCTTCCTGCCTCTTCGAAAGAGAGGCATTTGACCTCTTCTCAACCACGACTAGAGTTTTCTACTTCAGAACATTTCTAACTGATTTAAAATTCTTCCTCACATTGCTCCAAAAGCTACCCTCTCTACTCCTGCCCAGGGGGAGTAATATAGCACTGGTGTTTTTTCTCCATGTGACAACAATTTAAGGGAACTATCCTATTGTAGCTCAGTTGGTAAATAATCCACCTACAATGCAGGAGACCCAGGTTTGATTTCTGGGTTGGGACGATCCCCTGGAGAAGGAAATGGCAACCCACTCCAGTTTTCTTGCCTGAAGAATCTCATGGACTGTAGCCTGCCAGGCTTCTCACCATGGAATCGCAAGAGTCAGATACAACTTAGTGACTAAACCACCACCACCACCATCCTATTATTCATAAAGTCATTTCATATATCTTATAAATTATAGAGGCTTCCTGTCTTGATTACATATTAGTTGGTCAGTGTCCTTCTTCACATGCTCTATGTCATACTTTTAGCCTAAAGTAATCTTATGATAAACAAAATCAACATGTTTTTCCTTCTAACTATTACCAAGGCAAGTCTTCATTACTTATCATTTGAGAAGTTGTTGTAGTAATGTGAACATTTATAACTCTTAGGTTTCATTGTCATCACCTACCTTATTCTACCTATCCATAGTCCCATCACCTACATATCCATGGCCCTTGATGAGTTGACCCTGGATCATGTAATCCCAAACTCTGATCACAACTGATTGGACTGAGTGTGCCTACACACCTACCTGTTCAAGAGCAGTCTTCTTATTGGCTATTCAGGAATGTGTCTCTTTCAGTTCAGTTCAGTTCAATCACTAAGCTGTGTCTGACTCTTTGCAACCCCATGGACTGCAGCACTCCAGGCTTCCCTGTCCATCTCCAACTCCCAGAGCTTGCTCAAACGCATGTCCGTTGCGTTGGTGATGCCATCCAACCATCTCATCCTCTGTCGTCCCCTTCTCCTCCTGCCTTCAATCTTTCCCAGCATGAGGGTCTTTTCAAATGAGTCAGTTCTTCACATCAGGTAGCCAGAGTATTGGAGTTACAAAGACAAAGTATGCGTCTCTTTAGTGACCTATATTAAAAAAATGAGAAAAAGAGCTGATTAGGTCTGTCATCTCAGGAATTAAAACAAAGACACTATATCTCAAAGTGTAATACATATGCCAGTAATTGTTGTTTAGTCCATAAGTCTGACCTTTTTTTGACCCCATGGGCTATAGCCCACCATGTTCCTCCATCCATGGCATTTACCAGGCAAGAATAATGGAGTGGGTTGTCATTTCCTTTTCCAGGGGAACTTGCAGATTCAGGGACTGAACTCACATCTCCTGCACTGCAAGTAGGTTCTTTACCATTGAGACACTTGGGAAACCCATGTACAAAATTATTTTATGTGACATATATATGATTTAAACAAAGGATATTAATTATGTGTGCTTGTCCATGTATCAGTAAAAACTAACAAATCAAAACTACCATTTTATTGGCAGTGATTGTTTAAAGCAGGTTAAGAAAAAAAAGATCAGTTGAAAGTTGGTAAAAAGAAAAATAATAATAAGTAAATAAAAGAACCCTAACGAAAACTAATGACCAGAACATATCTTGAGGACAATTCCTCTGGTATCAGTTTTTATTACAAAATACATCTAGCCACCTTTCCTGAGAATGTACACATAAAGTTTTATAATCACTTATTTCTTAGCTTCTTTAAATCACTGATAAACTGAGGAATGAGATTCACAGATAGAAAGAAAGGAAACTACCAATTATTTGAGCTTATTTTCTACCAAATATTAATAAATTTACAAATCAGCTAAGGCAAAACTTCCCTAATCTACCAAGGCAGATTTCCTAATTCTGTATCTGTGTTCCCATAGCTGTTTTCATTTTTACTTTTTGGAGTTATAGAATCATGTCTATTTTGTTGACTTTCCAGGAGTTTATGAATATATGCATTGTCTAAAAAGTGAAAGTGAAAGTGTTGGTCGCTCAGTCATGTCTGACTCTTTGCAACCCCGTGGACTGTAGCTTGCCAGGCTCCTCTGCCCATGGAATTTTCCAGGTAAGAATACTGGAGCAGGTTACCATTTCCTTCTCCAGAGGATCTTCCTGACCCAGAGATTGAACCTGGGTCTCCTGTATTGCAGGCAGATTCTTTACCAGCTGAGCCACCAACTTTGTTATTACTGCACAAGTTATTTTTCAGATAAAGGTGACAGGTAAAGGTAAAGATAGAAATCAAAATACCCAGAGAAGTGACCTTTCTATGACGAGGAAATAGGGAGCAAAGTAAAGAGATAAGGATTAGGGCAAGGCAGACATGTATTTGAGGTCATGGTCTTGTACATAATGAACTGAAGCAAATCATTCGTGATTCCTGAATCCAAACTCAATTGTCTGTAGAATGGCAACCTACATTTAAAGTGTCAGGGATGAAGTAAATCCATCCAGCATCTACCATGAATAACATTGCATTATTCTTACTTAATTCAGAAAAAATATTAATGAGGTTTTACTGAACTCAGGTTGAGGGGCTCTCTGCTCAAAAGCCAATACTTGAGAGATAAGCACTGGTTGGAAAAGGAAAGGTCGCTTTATTCAGGAGGTCGGCAACCCAGGGCAGAAGTGGACTCATGTCCAAAAATAAATTCTGAAGATCCTGCTCAGTCATGAAAGTTTATCAAGGGAGAGTCATCTGTGGCGTCTTCATCTTCTTCCACTATGTGCAGAGTTTCTTCTGATTGGTTGGCTGGCTGTTGTTCAGTCACTCAGTGGTGTCTGATTGCTTGCAACCCCACGGACTGCAGCACATCAGGCTTCCCTATCCTTGACCATCTTCCAGAGCTTGCTCAAACTCTTGTCCATTGAGTCAATGATACTATCCAACCATCTCGTCCTATCATCCCCTTCTCCTGCCTTCCATCTTTCCCAGCATCAGGGTCTCTCTCAACAAGTCAGCTCTTAGCACCAGGTGGCCAAAGTATTGGAGCTTCAGCTTCAGCATCAGCCCTGCTAATGAATATTCATTGGTGGTTATGTAATAACAGGGCAGTGTTCCAGGAGCCTAATGCTCATACAGTAGCTATCATCCTCCACCTGGGTGGGGGAGGCCTTGGTTCCTACAGAAAAACTCAAAGGTATCATTATGTATGTTCTTTGAGGAAGAACCAGGACTCTATCCCACATCTGCACTATTGTTTCTTGATTGCTGCTCCTTTGTTTCTGCATTTCCTCCCTTCACTGATAAGCAACTGTCTGAAACTGCCCTTTAGGATTCAGGGAAGTCAAGGAGGCTGAATGAAGCTTACTTCCTATGAACAAGAAACAAGGGACATGGAAGGAATTTGTATTTCGGAAGGTCTCTCAGAGCCCTACTCCATTTCACAAGGTTTTGAGAATAAACTGTAATGTGATTCACAAAAACTTTTAATCAGCATTCTTTCTTAAGTAAATAATCAAACAGACAAAAATACTGAAACTGTAAAACTTACTTTATGATAAAGCTTATGAATGAGCTGCAAATTATAAATAATTAAAGAGAAACAGTTGAATTTCCTATTTCATAGCTTTCTTTTGGATTCTTGTTAGTTTATTGATACTGGGGTTCTTATTTCTAGTTTTATATGGAAACATATACATATTTTTAAAAATCTTCAACTCATTTTTACACAGGCATTATCCTGGTGAAATTTTATCCCAGTTAAAATGAGATTTGTTAAGTGGCCCATTTTCAAGGATAGCTTGCTTCAAGTGACAGTTTGCTGATGTAGCAGCCATAAGGGTTACAAATCTGAAAAGTCCAGACAAACAAAGGGAGAGTAGGATGCTTAGAATATTCAGGCAGGCTCATTCTATTGTTGAATTCAAAACATAAGAACAGAAATAAGTATATGGGAAAGGGGGAAACAAGATGTTAGGGAGGAGACAGCCCATTAAGAGGAAGGGAATGAACTTATGTGACTTTAGGAAAGATTGTTCACCACTGTGGTACTCAGCCAGTGAGGAACTGGGGAAGGGATTTGGGTGCTAAGGAAATAACACTGCTCTTTGTAAAGATACTGAGTGTGCCCGATTACCAGACACCCTATCTTGTAAGGCCATCATTAAAAGTCTCACCTTCTCTGTGTTTTGGGTCTCCGAGCCCATCCCTTGGTTTTTGGCTAGTGAGCGTGTTTCTCACATTAACTTAAAATGTTTTAATTTTAGTTTATTGAGATTAGTTAATTAAAAGTATTTTAATTCTAATTGATAGAAATTTATGGTTTCAAAGTCCTTATCTAAGACTATAAGGAATAAGATACCTAAGGTAATATTTCTGAGTATAACATAAAATTGGACTAGTTTTATATCTCTCCAATTAAATCCAAATCTCATCAGAGCATTTAGTATAAGACATTCTGAATAGAAATTGGTTGCCTTTTATTTTAATAATTTTCAACACTACTATTTACATATATGCAATTTCAGAAATTTAAAGTCAATATACTAATTTATGCTCAAATGCATTTAGAAAGAGAAAATATGCAGTGATGGAATTTTGATTTATGTTTCTTCTAGGCTAATGTACAAGAAAGTTTTGATAACAGAATGAAAGAGAGTAAAATATGATATTTTTTTAAAATACATAAGCAAAACTGGACATTTTTTAGTTTTCGTTCCAATTAGATGTCGTCACTATGGTAGACAAGTTTAGAGTGTGTCCTTCTGTAGAGTAGAAGTGTGAAATGAATGTGCAATTTCAGAGGAGTGTAATATAATCAGAAACTTGTTGGTGAATTGTAGACATCAAGAAAGACATTAAAAACCCAGTCACTGAACTTGTAAAAATTCAAATTCCATTAAATAGAAACCCTGAGAAAATCAGTGAACTAAGTCACAAAGGTAAAATAAAGATTGAAGTGGTCGATACTTTGTGCCCCTTGTCCTCAGCTATCTATGATTTGTTTTAGAAACAGTGACCCTGATGGCAGGAAATTGAAAGCAAGATATTCCTTCATATATTATTCCTTGATGCTGCTGCTGCTGCTGCTACTAAGTCGCTTCAGTCGTGTCTGACTCTGTGCAACCCCATAATTGGCAGCCCACCAGGCTTCCACGTCCCTGGGATTCTCCAGGCAAGAATACTGGAGTGGGTTGCCATTTTCTTCTCCAAAGCATGAAAGTGAAAAGTGAAAGTGAAGTCACTCAGTCGCATCTGACTCTTAGCGACCCCATGGACTGCAGCCTACCAGACTCCTCCATTCATGGGATTTTCCAGGCAAGAGTACTGGAATGAGGTGCCATTGCCTTCTCCGGTATTGTTCCTTACTGTCTGTCATTTAACAGATAATGGTAGCTCCACAACCAGAAGCCATGCTTGAGGACAAATGACTATTCAGGCAATGCAAGTGGCTTCACTGCTACTGAATATAAACAAATCTAATCACTTTTCTCCATGGCACTATCACATCTAATATACTACATACTTTGCATATTTAATTTGTTAATAAAATATCTTTCCTCACCAAAGTTAAAGTTCTTTAAAGACACAAATATCTAGAAGAGAATCTGGGACAAAGTAAGTGTTCAATTAATGTCTATTGAAGAAATAAATGAAAGACAATGAATGAATGCAAGTAATAATTTATCTTTGAATTATATTTCAATGCAGGAAAGGCAAAGAGTGCTAACTTTAATTAAAATTTCCAGAATGAATCAGACATGGACTTTTTCTTCAAAATGCTTATGGTTTAGGAGAAGATTGTTCATCTTTATAAGTAACTTTAGTATAGTATAGAGAATGCTGAGCACTTAAAAGTCAATGAGGTCAATAAGACAGAAAAAGTAGATTGCATGGAAAACAAATGTATGGCTATCAAAGGGGAAAGGAGGAGGGAAGGATAAATTAGGAGTCCAGGATTAGCAGATACACACAATTACATATAAAATGGGCTTCCCTGGTGGCTCAGACAGTAAAGAATCGTCTACAATGCAAGAGACCCAAGTTTGATCCCTGGGTTGGGAAGATCTCCTAGAGAAAGGAATGGCCACCTACTTCAATATTCTTGCCTGAAGAATTACATGGACAGAGAAGCCTGATGGGCTACTGTCCATGGGGTCACAAAGAGTCAGATACAACTGAGCAACTAACACTAGTATTACTACTACATACAAAATAGAAAAACTACAAAGATTTACTGTATATCACAGAGAACTATATTCAGCATCTTGTAATAATATATAATAAAAAAGAATCTGAAATATATATATATACATGCATACATACATATTTATATATAGAAAGAGAGAGAACTAAATCACTTTGCTGGATATCTGAAACTAATACTATATTGTAAATTAACTATAGTGCAATAAAAAAAAGAAGTTCAAATGCAAGATGGAAACATTAATAAAAGTCAAACTGTGCATAAATATGGTGAGAGGCTTTCTCACTTTTCCTGCACTACATCCCTATCCCTACACCTCACCCCTCTGCCCATCATGTAACTGCACATTTAGCAGGGAGGGATAATGTTCCAAAAAATTAACCTGGAAAACATCAGTGAACTCATGAGTTGATTCTCCCATATGTTATAAGCAACCATGCCCCCCTTCCACACACGCACATATACACACAAACACAAGCACACACACACTCATATAGCACCATTAGCTTTCTTGGGTTACATTTACAGACTTACACCATGCTACCCTCCTAACATGAGAAAAGCATGTCCCCAGTACCTGCTCACTGATATAGATAACCACTGCATACTCAGCAAATCATGGCCAAATAATGCCATAGCTGGGAGAAGATGTAATGAGAAAGCTCATAGCAGGGAAAAGACCTGTAATTTCTTTGCTAAGATGATAAATATAATAGTGTCACAGCTCCTACTAGGTAACCCAAGGAAGGAGGAAAAGGAAGTATTCCTCATCAAGATATCTTGCAGTGATTTTAAACTAGCTTAGTTATAAGCTAGGAAAATCCCTCACAAAATAAAAAGTAAATGAATTAAAATTGATTCAATATGTCCCTCTCTATGAGACTCTTTTATCATCACAGGTGCTACTGTGTGACTCAGACCAGCCCAGAGGTTAAACTGAGGAGAACTGACCAACCAGGTGAGCCTACTAAGGTCTAATTTCTAAGACTATTTTTGAGTATCTGAAACAGTACAGAAGACTCTTCTGAGGAGCTTTGATTCCTTAAAGGTGACATATAATACAAATTTTGATGAACATCATTTTGATGTTTTTGATTGTAGGCCATTTGGACGTGCTGGATCTCCTCTTTAGGAGTTGGGAGGCTTTAGTGGAGCTCCCCTAGATTATTACACTTTTGTCTCAATTTACTTAAGATTTGATATCTCCTTTTCAATTTTCTGGCTTAGGATTTGACCAACTTGTTACCATCACTCACTGCTGCTGCTGCTGCTGCTGCTCCTCCTAAGTCACTTCAGTCGCATCAGACTCTGTGCGACCCCATAGACGGTAGCCCACCAGGCTCCCCCATCCCTGGGATTCTCCAAGCAAGAATACTGGAGTGGGTTGCCATTTCCTTCTCCAATGCATGAAAGCGAAAAGTGAAAGTGAAGTCGCTCAGTTGTATCCAACTCCTAGCGACCCCATGGACTATAGCCTACCAGGCTTCTCTGTCCATGGGATTTTCTAGGCAAGAGTACTGGAGTGGGGTGCCATTGCCTTCTCCCCATCACTCACTATTCTATTGTTATTCCTCCTCTAGTTCTTTTTTCTTTTTTTAAACCAGTAAGTCTCACTTTAACAGAGACAAACTGGCCCCAAAGAAATTCACATAACACAGAAAACCTGAATAGAAATACCCTAACTTGGTTCATCGAAAAAGCAAGAGAGTTCCAGAAAAACATCTATTTCTGCTTTATTGACTATGCCAAAGCCTTTGACTGTGTGGATCACAATCAACTGTGGAAAATTCTGAAAAAGATGGGAATACCAGACCACCTGACCTGTCTCTTGAGAAACCTATATGCAGGTCAGGAAGCAATAAGTTAGAACTGGACATGGAACAACAGACTGGTTCCAAATAGGAAAAGGAATACATCAAGCCTGTATATTGTCACTCGGCTTATTTAACTTCTATGCAGAGTACATCATGAGAAACGCTGGACTGGAAGAAACACAAGCTGGAATCAAGATTCCTGGGAAGAATATCAATAACCTCAGATATGCAGATGACACCACCCTTATGGCAGAAAGTGAAGAGGAACTAAAAAGCCTCTTGATGAAAGTGAAAGAAGAGAGTGAAAAAGTTGGCTTAAAGCTCAACATTCAGAAAACGAAGATCATGGCCTCTGGTCCCATCACTTCATGGGAAATAGACGGGGAAACAGTAGAAACAGTGTCAGAAATTTGGGGGGGGAGGCTCCAAAATCACTGCAGATGGTGATTGCAGCCATGAAGTTGGAAGACGCTTGCTCCTTGGGAGGAAAATTATGACCTACCTAGATAGTATATTGAAAAGCAGAGATGTTACTTTGCCAACAAAGGTCCATCTAGTCAAAGCTATGGTTTTTCCTGTGGTCACGTATGGATGTGAGAGTTGGACTGTGAAGAAAGCTGAGCACCCAAGAACTGATGCTTTTGAACTGTGGAGTTTGAGAAGACTCCTTAGAGTCCCTTGGACTGCAAGAAGGTCCATCCAGTCCATGCTAAAGGAAATCAGTCCTGGGTGTTCATTGGAAGGACTGATGCTAAAGCTGAAACTCCAATACTTTGGCCACCTCATGTGAAGAGTTAACTCATTGGAAAAGACCCTGGTGCTGGGAGGGATTGGGGGCAGGAGGAGAAGGGGACGACCAAGGATGAGATGGCTGGATGGCATCACCGACTCGATGGACATGAGTTTGAGTGAACTCCGGGAGTTGGTGATGGACAGGGAGGCCTGGTGTGCTGTGATTCACGGGGTCGCAAAGAGTCGGACATGACTGAGCAACTGAATTGAACTGAACTGAACTTGGTTCAGAAATGCCACAACATGGGAACAAATCCTTGTTACAGTTGAAAATTCATTTAATGGGACCTGACATGGACAGAGGAGTCTGGTGGGCTGGGGTCCAGAGGGTCCCAAAAGAGTCAGACTTGACTTAGTGATTAAACAACAAAATGGCAGCTCTAGAGATCTGATAGACCTGAAAGATTTTGACCCACAATCACAAAGATTCCTCTTCTGGAAAATAGCAGAATGCCTACTTAGCATTAAGGCCATTTATATTCTGATATACTGGTGAGATCTTTTTTTAAAAAAACATTACAAGTTTCTAAGGAAACTTATTTTGAATAGCTTTAGGACAACTGAGGGATTTCTTATAGCTCTCTACTCCTCCAACCTTAAGATCAAATGTTTGGAAGAAGTATCGGGAATTATACATAGATCAGACCTTAAGTTTTATAAAGAATAGAATAAGACATCTTTTCTGCAAAAGTCTATGATATGAGAGTTCAAAGGTTAATTTAAAAGGTAGCTTTTAGGGAAGAGAAATAGGGGAAGAGGAAGGGTTTAAAATTTTTCTGAGTGTACTTTAATAGGAAAAGTTTTTCAATTCTTCTTTACATTTTCCCCTCACCTTAATCTTCTCGATTATGGTTTCCATAAGAAACATAGGAAGTTATCAGGGCCTAATATGGTACTCAGTATATACTTTGTAACTATTTTGTTATTTTTATGTCTGTTTTATTTCCCATTTTAATTTCACTTATTTTCACCCTTCTTTGTCCTAATTTCCTTCTAATCCCCATTCTCCCCTTTCAGAAAGCACACAGTTTCATCATTGCTTGTGACAAATAAGATAAGCACCACTCTCTAAATGATGTTATCAAAAATCCAAAATGATCTGTAACATCCATTCCATACACAGTGCACCTCAAAATTCTCTCCATAGCACGTGGAGGAGGGGAAGTGGTTTGACCACTGTGCCACTGCTGGGTGGGAGACCAGTGTCAGGTACTCCTGAGTCTTTCTGCCCTGAATACCCCCCAGTGGGTCTCACTGGTACTGCAGCCCTGCTGTGAAAACTCAGTTCCATTCCCCAGGTGTCCCTGAAGATCACGCTGAAGCTCAGTATGGACCTGTGCCAGGCAGGAGGTTACTTTGTGAAAATCAGCCAAGAATTCTTTTATTTCCTTTCATCACTTGACTCCCAGTTAAGCCCCTGGTGGGGAATATTTGAGGTTAAGGTTACCATCCGGTATCTATAGCTCCAGAAGGACAGTTGCATCCTATAATTGGAGGCTTCATCTCAGCTTTATATTGGAAATTTAACACAGGGAGTGTCTGAAAGTCAGAAGCAGGAAACTGGAATATGGGAATTCTCTGTCATTTACATACTCTTTCTCAACATATGGCAGTGTCTGGAGATGCCAACTACAGTCACTCTTAATTAAAAAATTAGCTGGTAGATATACAGCAGTATGAAGGCTTTCCTCTAAGCTCTTTTACATTATTCAAACTTGCCATATGTCCAGCAAAGGAAAAAAAAAAAATTTAAAAAGAGGAGGGCAGCAAAAGCCCAGAGATTGGAGAGATGATTTTCTTAATTCAATATCATATTAAATCTATATGACCAGTTTCATATAAAGTTTTAAATTTGATGGTATAATGATGATTTCATCTCACTACACTAAAGTTAGTATATATAAATTTATAACACATTAATTTCCAATCTGTGTTAATTTGCATATTGCTGGGATTATTTTTCTTTCATTGTTGAAATAAATTGGACTTCATGAAAATATATAAGAAAAATGCATAATCAATTTATAAAACAAACCATTTTCAATTCTTTTTAGATATACTTTCACATAAATATGTCAATTACAAATCTTTTAAGATATATTGATTATAGTGGAACCCCTAACCAGCAAACATTTTCCTAATACGGTTTATATTAATTTTACTTTGGAATTAGGGCTTCCCTGGTGGCTCAGCTGTAAGGAATCTGTCTGCCAATGCAGGAGATGCAAGTTCAATACATGGATCAGGAAGATCCTCTGGAAAAGGAAATGGCAACCCACTCCAATATTTTTGCCTGGGAAATCCATGGACAGAGGAATCTGGTGGGCTATAGTCTATGGGGTCACAAAAAGTCAGACATGACTTAGTGACTAAACAGCAACTATGGAATTAACTGAGTATTTCTAGTAAGTAACCTCCAACTGGATTGAATAAAATTCACTGATTTATACTAATTTCCCTCCCAATTAGGCTTTGCAGTTTTACTTGAAATTCATGGGGCTTTGTAACTCTGTTACTTGATATCCTTCAAAAATTTTGGAAAATTCCTATTATCTGCAAATATTTCTTCTATCTTCTATCTATGTTTCTCTATTCTTCAATTCCAAGTAAATATAACCTTGTCACTGTATACTCTTGAGTCTCTCTATTTTCTCCTTTTACATTTTGTTTCTTTGGCTTCCTTCTGGAAGGATGTTTTTCAATGTATTTTCTGATTCATGAATTCTTTCTTTATTTAATCTAATCTGTCCTTATCCACCTCCTGAGTAATTAAATTTGGATATTATATTTTTTCAGTTTTAGAATTTCTAGTCAGTTCTTTTCTTTAAAATCACAATATTAATACATGTTAGTTTCCAAATCCTTGATCATATTTTTAGCTTTTATTTCCACAAGCACAATGAACAAACTCTCCCCCCCACCCCGATCTGGATGTAATGTTTCCACTCTGACATGCCTGTGGGTCTGTGTCTGTTATCTGCTGTTTGTGGTGGCTCCATTTCATGTTGCCCTTTACACTGTGCTTCCTATGATCTTTGTCACCAGGTATAGCATTTGAAAACTTGAGTTTAAGTAATTTGAGGCTTAAGATGATATTATTTTCCAGGGAGAAGTTTCATTTACTTCACAGGTGCCCAGATGCCCTGATTTTCCAGGTTCACCTTCATCCAGTTTTTTTGGGCCACTTGAGTGACTTGACAGTGGACTGCAATCTGTTCTAAGACTGTTTTACCTCTGATTCAATCTTTTTCCTAGACTTACTTCTCAAATTTAAGACAGTGAAGTTCATCCAGGGAACTCTCCTTTGGTAAGTCCTTGATTCCCACTTTATTCCTGAAGTCCTAAAACCCTGCCAAAGGCCTTCTCAGCAGCAACTCTGGATTAGCAAATGCTTCTGGATGAAGGATATGCCAAATCCCAGGCTCTTCTCCCTGAATTCTTTCTTCTCTTACATCTTCATCTAGTTATTCCTCAGTAGCTTGTTAACTAATTGATGTTTGGAAAGATTTTTTAATCTGTCTATATTTCAAAATTATAATTAGCAAGAGGATTGTTTCAAATACTCAGTGTGACATTACCATGAACTGAAAAGTGTTTTCCTAAGTACTCTTAACCAGGGAGCTTTTTGAACATACCAAAAGACGCTTACTCCTTGGAAGAAAAGTTATGACCAACCTAGATAGCATATTCAAAAGCAGAGACATTAGTTTGCCAACCAAGGTCCGTCTAGTCAAGGCTATGGTTTTTCCCGTGGTCATGTATGGATGTGAGAGTTGGACTGTGAAGAAGGCTGAGCACTGAAGAATTGATGCTTTTGAACTGTGGGGTTGGAGAAGACTCTTGAGAGTCCCTTGGACTCCAAGGAGATCCAACCAGTCCATTCTGAAGGAGATCAGCCCTGGGATTTCTTTGGAAGGACTGATGCTAAAGCTGAAGCTCCAATACTTTGGCCACCTCATGCGAAGAGCTGACTCATTGGAAAAGACTCTGATTCTGGGAGGGATTGGGGGCAGGAGGAGAAGGGGACAACCGAGGGTGAGATGGCTGGATGGCATCACGGACTTGATGGACGTGAGACTGAGTGAACTCCGGGAGATGGTGATGGACAGGGAGGCCTGGCGTGCTGCAATTCATGGGGTCACAAAGAGTCGGACACAACTGAGCGACTGAACTGAACTGAATGACTGTATTGGTATGCATATATATCCATGTTATTGATTTCAGTCAAAATGAAGGCAAGGTAGAGCCAAATGAAAATTTCTCCATCAATCCCAAATAAAATAAAATCATCAGTTTGTGCATTAGAAAACACAAGGATAATTTAAGAAGAAAATCTTGTGACAACTGAGGATAGAGGAATGTCCTAACAAGACCTATATATCAAGATAAATGATAGTTTGAAGATGTTTTTGGCTATGACAAAACTGCATTGATCAAGTCCAGATGATTCTCATGATTACTAGTAATACAAATTTATGTCCTTAGTAGATGTGTGTATAAAGGTTAAAGTGAGCGATGGGTGGCTGGAATAATAAGGGAATGACACGTGGTGATCTAGCCCCCAATTTGACACAACTAGGAAAGGCTCTCAGGCAACAAGCTGTTCAGGTCAAGCAAAGAGTAAACAGGAGGGTTATTTAGCTGCAAGCTATTGACTTTGTCCAGCAGAACTAAAATTCTTAAATTTTAAATATTAGGAAAAAGGACAGAGTTTCCTCCATAAGGAAGGGATAAATAGGGAAGCAACTGCCAGTGTTAAATCCTGGGAAAGTTAGATCAAGGAGATCTGAGAGCATACACAAAATTTAGAAAATAAATAAATCCACCTATTTATTGAATAACAGCTGTGTGCAGGTCACTGTATTCAGCAATGAAATATTGCTTACAGCTATTTTTAAAAAGCCAATCATTCATAAAATATTTATTGATGGTCTATTATCTACCTAGAAGTTGACATATAACTAGTGAACCAAACAGATTACTATCCATCCCTCCTAGCACTTATCTTCTTGCAGGGGAAATAGGAAAAGTGAAATGATTGGAACAGATGGATGGATCTATTGTGAGTATATTCAAAGCAGAGGAAAGTAAGAGGGAGGTGGAAATAGACCTGTTTCATGAAAAAAGTTATATTTAGACACTGGAGCAAGGGTGCCCAAGAGACAGGGAGTTAGTAAGGCAAGTATCTACGAGTCTTCTGAACAGAGACAACTGTTCCCTAGCTCAAAGACCCTAACATGGGAACCTTCCTGATATATTAGAGAAATGGGACAGGAATAAATATGGTTGGAATGGAGTATACGAAGAGGAGGGTGGCAAGGCATAAAATCATAAAGATACAGACATCTAAACGTATCACTGGAAAAGACACTGATGCTGGGAAAGATTGAAGGCAAAAGGAGAAGTGGGCAGCAGAGGATGAGATGGTTAGATAGCATCACCGACTCGATGGACATGGGTTTGAGCAAACTCCAAGAGATAGTGGAGGACAGAGAAGCCTGGTATGCTGCAGTCCATGGAATTGTAAAGAGTGGGACATGACTTATGACTGAACAACAACAAAACATATAAAGCCTTGTAAGCCTTTGAATCTGAGTGAAACGGAACATCATTGTGAGATTTTAAGCAGAAGAGTTGATACCATTTCCTATGTTAACATGATTAAGATAGATCGGTAGAGGCAAGAGAAGAAGCAGGGACACCTGTTAGGAACCCAGGTGAACGATGGTAGTAAAGTGTAAGTAGTTGGGAAAGTGACTGGAAGAGTAATTATGTACTCTACATTTATCTTCTGCCTCTAGGTAGGAATACAGATATCTCCTGTCAGACACATTCCTCCCTACCTAAACACAAATGTCCATCAAAGTTCCACAAATTAAGGTCATTTCATACAATCTATGCCATGTCCAGATTCTGAAACTGAGATTTTTATTTATCTCAATCAATTCCTTCGAATAATGACTACCATCGACGTCCCAGGTGGTGCTAGTGGTAAAGAGCCCACCTGGCAATACAAGAGATGCAGAAGACATGGGTTAGATCCCTGGGCCAGGAAGATCCCATGGAGTGGAAAATAGCAACCCACTCCAGTAGTCTTTCCTGGAGAATCCCATGGACAGAGGAACCTGGCAGGCTACACTCCAAGGGGTCGCAAACAGTCAGACACGACTCAGCATTCGATCACCACAGGTTATGAGTCGATTTTCATTTACTGAACAATTAAATTTCTTGGCAGTTACAGCCCTACGTTATAAACACAAGTTTTAGCTTTGATCAATAGTAGCTTTTCGTGCAGATGAGGTGATAGGTGCCTTGGAACTGGCCGTGTGGAGGACAGTCCTGAAAATGTGATGAACTAACCCACTGTGCGCCTCTTCACTCATTTACTGTCACCTTCTCTTCCCTTGTGTTGCGTGATACCTGTATGTTCCAACTGCAGCCACGGGTATTTCAATTTTATTTCCATTCATGCTATTTTCTTTGACTATCCTATGAAAGTTTTAGTCTTCTGTAGTTCAATACATTATTCCTCAAAAATTAGCCTCCCTGTGATTTTTCTGGGCCTGTGGTAAAAAGAGCCAGGCTGAGGAAAGAAGCAGAATCTCTTCTGTCATATGCTCTGTGATTTTGTGTGGTTCTCATAAGCTCCCAGTCTTTTCATCCATGCTATAAGAGTAACAATACTACTTCATTAGGCTGTTGTAAGGATTATACAATCTGGGACATTATTTTCAGCAGTAAATAATGTGATGAATAAAAAATATTAAACCAAAGTACTTGGGATATATAGGTCCTCAGCAGGCAATCATTGGTATTTACTGTTGACATTTTATTACTATTATTAATATCTGTGTTTTTCTCATCCCACTAAAAGGAAAGCTCATCAAGGATAGAGATTTTTGTCTGTTTTATTCTGTGATACATTCCTAGTGCCTATAACAACGACTGGCAAGTAACAGGTACCTAATAAACAGTTACTGAATGAATAAAGACTTAATAGATAAACCATTTTTATTTATTTCAGTTGCATTTACACAGTGTATGTTTTATCATCCTGTGTACATGCTCAGCTGTGTCTGACTCTTCGCAATCCCATGGACTGTAGCAGGCCAGGCTCCTCTGTCCATGGGATTTCCCAGGCAAGAATACTGAAGTGGAATGCAATTTCCTATTCCAGCGTATCTTCCCAACCCAGGGATCAAACTCTGCATCTTCATGTCTCGGGCACTGGCAGGTGGATTCTTTATCATTGTGCCAAGTGGGAAGCCCATCACCTTGACATAATTGAGCATTATAACATTTTTTGCTTGTATATAAAAGCTATAAATCATAACTGATTATTTAACTTTTCAATTACTAGTATGACTTATTTAAAACAAAAAACTTTCTTGAGGGGTTAACAGAAATATTAAAAGTGAGGTTATAACCAAAGTTGAAATATATACTTCAAATGGAAGAAATAACTTCAAATAACATAAAATAATTATAAAACATTTCTCACCTCTTTAGATAAGTGAAATTCTTTGGCACTCCTTCTTCTCAACTTCAGGTGATGATCTGGTCTCACTTCTTACAGAGAACACAGGTGAAATCTCTGTCACATCTCCTGCTTTTCCTGTACTTACACCTGCACTTCTCACCTTGTCATCTGCTGCTAAAGTGGATGAAGCATCTCTCCTCCTATCAAAGATCAGTATACTCTTTTGTGATCTAAATTTCCATCTCTTCTCTTTAACAAGATCTTCTCTCTTAAAATTATCGCTCTTTCTTTAATTATTGGTTTCTTTCTCTCCAATGGATCATTATCACAAACACATTAAAACATGTATGGTAAAATATGTTAAATGTAATTAATGAAACATCAGGTTTTGCCTTTCTTAGTGCATGACTTTTCTCCTAGTTACTCTTAGATTATCTTTCAGTCTGAGGGATAAAAAGAAGAGTTAAACTCCCTTTCCTCCCATTTTTGTACATTCAGAGAGAATACAGAGAATTAAAATTTAAGCTTTAGAGAGTGAACATACAGTTCCTGGGGGAAGGATGGGGCAACAGGATGGTTAGGTAATTTGGGATGGACATGTACATGATGCTATATTTAAAATGGATAACCAGCAAGGACTTAACTGCATACCACAGAGAACTCTGCTCAATGTAATGTGGCAGCCTGGATGGGAGGGAAGTTTTAGGGGAGAATGGATACGTGTAGATCTACAGCTGAGCCCCTTTGCTGTTCACCTAAACCCATCACAACATTGTTAATCAGCTATACCCCAGTGCAAAATAAAAAGGTTTTTTAAAAAATAAAAAAGAAAGTAAGGAACATCAAGACAGAAAAGATGGCATGTATACTAAAGCTGACCTCTTTTTGACTTCAGAGAAGGGGAGGACATCACATGTTAGTGTATGAATATTCCTCTACCTGTCTTTGGTGGAATATAGAAAGCATTTGCACTGAATAAATGAAAGTATCTCCAAGTGCAGTGGGTGCACTTATGACTCAGGAAGGAGGCTAATTCTTTGACTGACCAGGTCTCTGAAGCAAACCAAAGCATAATTTTACCAGTTTGGGGGTTGCAATGTGGTCAGGTAGAGGATGCCCTTGATGTTTAAATATCTGACTGTGCCCTCAGCATGTGGGTGTACGGATGCAATGTTGCTTCCCCAGCCTTGCCTTATCTGATAAAATGACTTTGGAGCATTGGCTGGTCCCTAGCACTGGACCAGGGGGTGGGTTACAAGATATGGTAAGGACTCAAGACAACAGCAGAGAAGGCAATGGCACCCCACTCCAGTACTCTTGCCTGGAAAACCCCATGGATGGAGGAGCCTGGTAGGCTGCAGTCCATGGGGTCTCTAAGAGTCGGGCACAACTGAGCAACTTCACTTTCACTTTTCACTTTCATGCATTGGAGAAGGAAATGGCAACCCACTCCAGTATCCTTACTTGGAGAATCCCAGGGACAGAGGAGCCTAGTGGGCTGCCGTCTATGGGGTCGCACAGAGTCGGACACGACTGAAGCGACTTAGCAGCAGCAGCAGCAGGACAACAGTGGATGCTGAGATTGCTAGAGAGCATCCGTGAGCTTTGAATTAGAGAACCCACGAGAGTGAGCAGGCCATGCGTTAGAGCAGCCACAGACTTCAGCAATAAGTACCTGGAATAAAAGACATCATCAACTAGGAAAGAAGAGAGCACCACACAGGATCTGACTCTTTCCCTTCACCACCAAGGGAGAGAAGTCATATTAGAGACAAGCAAGGGGAAGCAACTTGGTAACTTGGTTACTTCTTCCCTTCCTTTTTAAGGATAATTTAAATCGTCAGATTGAATTAAATTTTAACCTGGGGGGGAAAAAAACACACATTTTTTTTTAACTTTTAACTTTTTTTAACTTTTTTAAACTTTTTTTTCCTCTAGCCAGCAGGTGGCAGCTAATGAGAAGTCAAGCTAACAGTAGACAAAATTACATATGTTCTACACATCAAAATTAGAGTGTATGATTGTATGGTTCTATTTTTTGTTTGTTTGTTTGTTTTTTTAAGATAAAAGAAGAATTCCCTTAACCTCAATTATCTTATCATCTGCAAATCGTATTTTCTTCATCTCCAAATTTGTGCAATTAATTTTCTTCCTGCTGACACCAGTTTCCTCTGCTTCCATTCTCTTTTCACCTCCACTCTGATTGCTCATCTCTCCTCATCACACCACTAAAATCCTTTTTACCAAATCACCAATGAACTTCAAATTGCCAAGGCCAATGGGCATTCCTCTGCCGTCGCTTTATGAATTTCTCATCACTATTTGGCACAGCTGACCATCTCCTCTCTCTAAAATATATTTTTCTGGATTTTGGTATTTGCTGATTTCTTCTATCTCACTGGATGGTGCATTTCAATTCTTTTGTTCAGTATTTAATGCAATTATCTTTCCACACTTTTCCTGTGTGACCTTGTCTATGTCTGCGGCATTTTTAACATAACTTTTATCCAGCAGTGACTCCCGTCTCTTTCCAGGAGTTCCAGAACTCATTCTTGACAGTGCCTCTTTTCCTCACACTCCATATCCAACTCATCAGCAAATTCTTTGCCCTACTTTTCCAAACCCATACACTTATTACCAATTCCAAGACCACTGCCCTCTTCCAGTCATTATTATTCCAATCTTGTTCTCTCTAAGACTAACCCATTAAGCACTATGCTGATCTTTCTTTGGATCCCTTTTGTCCATATTCATAATAGCCAGAGTAACTTGTGATATTTCTTTTTTTAAATTATTTATTTATTAGGAAAATAATACAGTTACAGGAATGTTTGTTTGGTATTGAATGAAAAAAATGTTTACTGAAAAAGTCAGTTTGCTCTCATGGAGGAAGCCTACTGTGGAGTGGCCACATGTATAGTTTAATCAGTATTTGAGGTTTGCATTTCCACAAAGCAAACACCTATGAATAAAAGCAGGCCCACCCACAGATTATTTCTCTGAGTACAAAAAAAAAAAAAAAACCTGAGAACTATTTTAAACAAAGGATGTTCTCTAGAAGAGATATACAGAGAGACTGACAGACCTATAGCAGAATGAGAAAAAAGAAAATGATAAAGTATCCCATAAGCATAGTGAATGTTCAACAACTATTTGTTGTTGTTTATGATGAAAAGGCTTCCAATAGGATCAATGCAATGCCTGGTACTGGAATTTTTCTCGTTTTTACAGAGTTGACAGACATGAAGGAGACATGGAAAGAAAAGTTTGCATGGATTCTGTTGAGCTGAAGAGGGAAAATGAACATCTCTTTAGAAAAATGACAAGAACCATGACCATCCATCTCGCAAATGTGTATCATTAATCCAATGAAGCAGTGAGAAAGAGCAGGAATCAAACCAGATCTGAGGTAAAGCAGAAATGGCGCTAAGCTGGGAGTTACAGAATCTGATACAAGAGACAAATCTCTTATTAACGGGCAGTGTCACCTTGAGCAAGTCTTTAAGCTTCTTATCAGGTAACTGGACTAGGTAAACTTCGAGGTCCTTCTACCTTGTAATCTTCTAGAATTTATATAATTGTATTCCTGCTAACGGAGCTTCAACAGATGCTGCACTGATTACAGAAGATTAGTGAATTACCTTCGCATACAAAGAAGGCACCATGCATTCAGACATGTGGGTCAGCTATCCAATGGAGCTGTCCCCTTGAGGATTCTGAATTGCTGACTGACTACAACTCTTAAGTTCCCATTACTTAATTATTTATATTTCTAGAATGTACCAGGGTCTCTTTGCTTGAGGATTCAGAGAGGTAAATGTTTCATTGTGTACCTGTCTGAAATAAAAATTTGGAAGAGTTACTATAAGGCATAATATGTCTTAAGCATATACATTATATACAAAATCCAGAGCATAACTTTGGTTGAATTGTGTTTTCAAAAAGTACATGTAAGAATACATAATAAAGCTGGCAATTTAAAAAGTACATGAGGTTATATGATAGCTTAGATTTGCTATTGGAGAAGGGAATGGCAGTCCACTCCAGTATTCTTGCCTGGAGAATCCCATGGACAGAGGAGCCTGGTGGGCTACAGTCCATGGGGTCATAAAGAGTCAGACACAATTGAGTGACTAACACACACACAGATTTGCTATGATTTAAAATAATATTTTTTTAATATATAAATTTCAATATTATCAAGAAAGTAGAAAAAATAAATAATATAGGCAATGCATTTGGCCTGCATTTGGATAGCAACTTACACTGAGGCTTACAGCTCTACAGGAAGGTGGAGTTCCATGAAAAAATTTAAATGTAGGCTCTGAGAAAGCTTGTCTTTTATGGAACACTATGGAGGAAAGTATCATGAGCTACAGAAGTATCCCAGTTAAAGAAACAGTGCAGTGATAAACAGATGATAGCAAACAATAGATCATCTTGAATGAAAAGGTATCCTCATTAGGATGAGGGCTTGGATAAACTGGTAAACAACAAATATTAAGATAGTTATCACTGACTTAGTACCTCCTACATACCAGGGCAATACTAACTGCTTTACATTTCTCAATTCATTTTACCCTCACAGCAAATTTAGGAATTATATAATGTTATCAATATTCCCATTTTGCAGATTAAGAAGTTGATGCTTAGAGAGATAAGGTAATTGTCAATAGCGACAAAGATAATACGAAATAGAAAAAAAGAATAAAACTCAGTAAAGCCCATTCAAATCCTGACCTAACACTGTTTCCTTAAGTTACCTTAAGTTACCTAAATGGCTAAAAATGTATTATTCTGTGAAGAAGTTGTATAGGAGGATCAAGCAAAAAGCAGGTACGTCACAAAGCACAGGTTTTAATAAAAACAATACTTAAAGTCAAAGTGATTTATGATAACTTAAGAATAAAAATTCACTGCTTCTGTTCTATTAGAGCACCATATTTCAAATTTCTTATATGAATGAAAGCAAGTACTCATGTATAAATTCAAAGTTACTAAATAATGAAAGGAAATGGTTTGAGGTGTAGTCTAGTATTTTAAAAAAGCTTGGATATATTTGATTTGAAGTTTCAAACACTACTCGTTTTATAAAAATACAGCTTTATACATTCCATAAGAAGGCCAAGTTCTACTTTAAATAGACTTTTTTTTTTTTTTAACCAGAAATTTATTGAACTCAAATCTAACCTGGAAGACAATCTGGTGTGCATAAACTCTAATTTGTTGATGAAAATTTGTTAACCTGCCTCTTGAGAAATCTGTATGCAGGTCAGGAAGCAACAGTTAGAACTGGACATGGAACAATAGACTGGTTCCAAATAGGAAAAGGAGTACGTCAAGGCTGTATTTTGTCACCCTGCTTATTTAACTTCTATGCAGAGTACATCATGAGAAATGCTGGACTGGAAGAAACACAAGCTGGAATCAAGATTGCCGGGAGAAATATCAATAATTTCAGATATGCAGATGACACCACCCTTATGGCAGAAAGTGAAGAGGACCTAAAAAGCCTCTTGATGAAAGTGAAAGAGGAGAGTGAAAAAGTTGGCTTCAAGCTCAACATTCAGAAAACGAAGATCATGGCATCTGGCCCCATCACTTCATGGGAAATAGATGGGGAAACAGTAGAAACAGTGTCAGACTTTATTTTGGGGGGCTCCAAAATCACTGCAGATGGTGATTGCAGCCATGAAATTAAAAGACGCTTACTCCTTGGAGGAAAAGTTATGACCAACCTAGATAGTATATTCAAAAGCAGAGACATTACTTTGCCGACTAAGGTCCTTCTAGTCAAGGTTATGGTTTTTCCTGTGGTCATGTACGGATGTGAGAGTTGGACTGTGAAGAAGGTTGAACGCTGAAGAATTGATGCTTTTGAACTGTGGTGTTGGAGAAGACTCGAGAGTCCCTTGGACTCCAAGGAGATCCAACCAGTCCATTCTGAAGGAGATCAGCCCTGGGATTTCTTTGGAAGGAATGATGCTGAAGCTGAAACTCCAGTACTTTGGCCACCTCATGTGAAGAGTTGACTCATTGGAAAAGACTCTGATGCTGAGAGGGATTGGGGGCAGTAGGAGAAGTGGACGACCGAGGATGAGATGGCTGGATGGCATCACGGACTCGATGGACGTGAGTCTGAGTGAACTCCGGGAGTTGGTGATGAACAGGGAGGCCTGGCGTGCTGTGATTCATGGGATCACAAAGAGTCGGACACAACTGAGCGACTGAACTGAACGACTAAACTGTTAGTGAAAAAGGAGACTTTAGTGATTTAGTAAGAATTTTATCAAATGCTACCAAAATTATCAGTTGATAATGGAAAATTTAGTTTATTGGTTATTACAGTAAGGGTGATCACTGTCTCAATAGAATATGGATAGCATTTCAGAGAGGGGACAAGAAAATTGGGATTTCCATGATGACTTGCAGCCTGGCTTAAGGCAATGTATTCAATCAGGATTGGATAAAGTTCTTAATATAACACGTTAGGATTGATAGACATAGCAAGCTAAGGCTTCAAGGAGAGGGTTTGAAAGGAGTCTTCAGAAGCAGTCTTTCCATTCTATCTGTTGTAAATTGAATAGTCTGATATTCATTTTTAATGGGCTTCTGGTATGTTCTTAGGATGAACAGTAGAGTTATTTGCAACTTTTCCTGAGCAAGAGTTGACTGGATGGTAATGTCATGAAAATATAGATAGAAAGCTGGTGGTTTTAGATGGTTTTGATTCCAGAATCATGAAAATAGGAAATGATTTTAGTTGCTTCTTCAATTTGTCTTAAGAAAATTAATTCTTTATTATATTTTGTTCATTATCAATCTTTGCATAGTTTGAGGAAAAATTTGAAGAATAATTATTGATAAAGTGTGACTGAGAAACTTTAAGTTCACAGAAACTTTCATTAAATTCTGCTCATTAATATTTATAATTGCTATTACTGACTGACATTTTATGATATTTAAATAAATATTCTCATTTTGCTGTTTTCATACAAAAACACTACCTTAGGACACAGAAAAAGACTAATAAAATCTTTTCTTTTACTAATGAACTAGTAAAAGGAGAAGAGGCATAATTTTAAAAAATCAGATGGATTGGATAGATTTCCCTTCAGTTAATTTTCAAACTTCCCTGTAGCTCAGATGGTAAAGAATCTGCCTGCAATGCAGGAGGTCTGAGTTTGATCCTTTGGTCAGGATGATCCTTTGGAGAAGGAAATGTTGACTCACTCCAGTATTCTTACCCAGAGAATTCCATAGACAAAAGATCTTGGTAGGCTATAGTCCATGGGGTCACAAAGAGTCAGACATGACTGAGCGACTAACATACACTTTTTTCAAACTTAATTGAAAATAAAGTTAAATGATTAACATGATAAGAACTATAAAAAACACTTAACACAAGGCTAAAAAAAAAAAAAATACTATTCGTTTTTACTATTGTTAGTTCCCAAATTGGTGCCAGTATCTGGAGGGCCAGGAAAGACTGAAGATAGTCAGGCCACTCCAGATGGGTAGGTGGTGAGCTTAATAAGCAAGGGAATTTACACAAGAGGCTTGCCTTGGGTGTCTGCAAAACCTGCTGAATCTCTGTATCTGCCACTAGAATCTTAAGTTTATGTGGGTGTGTGCAAGTCACTCATTCATGTCTGACTCTTTGCAACCCCATGGACTGTAAAGTTCAGGGAATTCTCCAGGCCAGAATACTGGAGTGGGTAGCCTTTCCCTTCTCTAGGGGATCTTCCCAACCCAGGGATCAAACCCAGCTCTCCCACATTGCAGGTGAATTATTTACCAGCTGAGTCACAAGAGAAGCCTAAGAATACTGGAGTGGGTAGAGTATCCCCTTCTCCAGTGGATCTTCCTGACCCAGGAATCAAATCGAGGTCTCCTGCAGTGCAGGCAGATTCTTTACCAACTGAGCTATCAAGCCTTAACTGGATTTGGTCCATATTTACTCAGTCCCAGATGGTCTCAACAATACCTTACTCTCTCAAGTCTGTGTCCCTAAAAGTGATGCCCACCGTGGGAATGATGGGAAGAATGTACATCCCAAGGACAGGGGAGATGATAAGGAGACTTGCATAGCCTGGGTCTAGCTCATGGGTCAATCCAGAAGTCCTGTCCTCTCAATGACCTTCTCTAACACCTACTGATCCCATTAAGTATCAATAAGAAAGTGGTATTTAACCTAATCTTGAAGGAAGTGAAAGACATCCCTAAATGAGAAGATATAAATGTCCAGAAGCTTAAGAATATAGGCTAATTGACCAAATACATTGCCTAGGCAATTATTTTTTCCAACATTCCAAAAGTCTAATGGAATGGGAGGCTCAGTCTGACAGAAGTTGCTCTTATTTCTTTTTTTTCTTAAACTTGGTTCCTTTTCTTGGCCAGAGCAAGAAAAATATTTTAAAAAGCAATCCATTTCACTCCATTAAGCTGTTAAATTAGTTATAATGGCAATGAAAAACTCAAATGAAACTGTAAATATGTTTTCTCAATGGCATTTAACACAATTATAAATTAAATAATTATATGTGACATGGATCATCTTTGCGTCTCTAGTGTCTAGTATAGTGCTGGGCCCATGGTGTGACTGGATTATGGAGTGACTGTATCAAATGTATGAGTTCATTTGGTTTGGCTTAAAATGGAAGTTTTTGTCCAAAGAAAATATCCACTTTGAAAACCAGTTTCTATTACATATATATATATATAGGCATCTTTCAAAAGCTGAAAATGACTCTTGGTTAAAACAGTCAGTAAGGCAACCCTGGGCCTTGAAAATTATACAGTTTTATATGTTTGTGTTAGCATAGTATAAATTTTGAGTAGCTTTTCTAATTTTACTTCTTAGACTTTTACCTTTGCTGTTGCTCTTGTGAAATATGCTTTTTTTTTCCTTTGTCTTATATTTTGTTGTTGCTTTTTTTTTTTCCTGAAACTAACTGGGTCATACAAGTATAGAAACTTCAGCCTTTGCTTTGAAAACACCTACTCTCCACAGGTGGTGGTGGTGAAGTCGCTCAGTCGTGTCCGACTCTTTGCGACCCCGTGAACTGTAACCTACTAGGCTTCTCCGTCCATGGGATTCTCCAGGCAAGAATACTGGAGTGGATTGCCATTTCCTTCTCCAGGGGATCTTCCCGACCCAGGGATCGAACCCGGGTCTCCCGCATTGCAGGCAGACACTTTAACCTCTGAGCCACCAGGGAAGCCCTACTCTCCACAGGGAGCACACTTATTCCAGATAGAATAAGAGTATACTTATTACAAAGAAGTAATTTAGAAAGGACAGAGGATTTCAATAGTAAAAGCCAAATGTCCATACTTCTTTAATCTAGATGTCCTTTTGCAGACTCTGTCTTGTCACTTATCCAATCTGTGACCTTTCTGTTGGTAAGAGGAGTGAACTAGAAATTTGATATATCCTCAAATCCTACATTATCAATTGACTTTGATGGGTTGCTTCACTTTCAACTCCTTATTACTGTAGTCTGGCAGAAATCATCTCTACGAAGCTGGATTCAAGGCACATATGCTTTCCTTCCTTTCATGTCCTTGGCAGCTCTCACCAGTGTATTCTGATGCTCCTCACTTCAAGGTGAGGAGTGACAACTTCAGAAACCCTAAACAGTGCAGCCTCCAGGGGCATTGGTTTTTGAAATTACATCTCTTTTCCACACTTAAATTTTCCTTAGTATTTTCACCCTTTCTCACATGGAGATTTCTCCGATGCTTGTACTAGGATATCTTTTATAATAACAATGGAGAGTGGCATTTTTGCATTTGAGAAAATGTCTTTTTCTTTTCTTTTATGTATCTCACTCATTAAGACCAAGGGTAGGAAAAGAAAAAATAAAGACCAAGGGTAGGCATTATATCAATGGCCTGTAAGTATACTCACTGAATATGTTTCTTTCTTTTCTTTAAGAAGTTAATAAGCACCAGAAATCTAGCCAGAAAATTGGACTAACTCTGTCAGAACCATACCACTGGTCACAATTTAAAATCAGCCAGATGCAATCACATTGCTTCAGAAATAGCTTTTGTTTGGAGGCAGAATATAGCAATTTGTTTCAGTACAAATTCAACTTGAAGGGACAATAAAAATCACTTTTGCTACTAAGTTATCTTTTTCAAATATTCTACTGATAAACATATATTCTTATATAGATTTCCCATAAACAGGGAGAGCAGAGTAGATGGGGTCAGTTTTTAAGGAAGATCTCTGCATCATGTCAATGAAGCACAGTGTAGGGTGCAAGAATTCATTCACAAGGTTCCTGTGCTTCCCTCAACAAGAGGTAGGTTTAAAGCCTTTATATTCCTAATTGGGGTATTTCTTCACTATCAGTGACACATATTTAGAATAGCATAAAAGAAAAGAATAATTGGAAATGTGTCAATTAGGTCTCTTACTATGAGAGTGTAACATTTAAAGGAAAAACTGAAAGCCACAGCACTGAATATTCCTTAATTGTATCAGACATTTAAAGAAGGTATGATTTCATTCCATATGGAATTCTTCAGCATATTCCAATTATATTATTTACACCCAGGCTTCATAAGATAAGTTAAATTGAATCTTAAGTATCTTTATATAAATAATATAGTCAAGACTTGTTGACTGACTTGAATTCAATTATATTCATTTTTGACAGTGTAATTGGTATCAAATTTAACTCTAATGATCTGCTAAAGTTTCTATTGTCTTCCTAGTTTTAATGGAGCTATTTAAAAGAGCAAGGCAAATGTTATCTCTGTTATCCTTAAACAAAAAAGTATTTGGTTTAAATTTATTCAAACAAGAGAATAGAATACTAATTATTATTCACCATGTTTTAAAAAATCCTATTAGGTGGTTCACATTAAAGATGGAGAAAAAACAATTCTCTGCTAAACCTTTACTTTCTAGAGGTTCACCCCTTGCTAATAAGTGACCTCAACCAAAGAAATGCCTCTTTATAAAAGGATTGTAACCTGCCGTATCGTCTTTATGACTGGCTTACAGATGTCTCTTTCTTTCATAGCAACTAGAATTCCTTCTCGTATGAACCTTTTGATACTGAATGTAGGCACGGTGTGGCTATCAGTTGTAAGATGGAGTAAAATTCTAGGTGGGAGCTTTTAAGTTCTCTTGCCTCACAGAAATTTTAAAGCATATCTGTCTTCTTGAGGTCAGTCACACTGCCAAACATTCTACCTCAACTTCTTTTTCTTTTTAGAGGTATTATTCCCAGACAATTGCCTTGCAGAAAAGGAGCTGCCTTTCAAAACTGGTGTAGGGGGCATGAGAGCTATACTATTCGTGCTAATGATGGACCATTGGAAGAGCACATGCTCACGGACTTTCTCCTGTAATCTTGAGGAAGGTGTATTTTCTGTCAGTGTTCACTTTTACCAGCCCTTGCTCTCTGGTGAGCTACTTTTTAATGTTCTGACTACTCTACCCTGGTTGCTAGTATCCCCATCCAGGGCTTCACAAAGACCATGTGCTTTATGGTAGAATATATTTCTTCAAGTGAGCTCTAGGAGAATTAGAGATTCTAAGGGGGAAAGTCACTTCAGATTTCACTTAACCTAACACTACGTCCACTTAACAACTCTACAACAGCATACCCCAGAAATTTGCTTTATATAAGTATGTTAATGGCAACACTATATATATGTTAAAATATGTTTTACTTTTTAGTTTTAGCTGCTACTTTTAGTTCTGTTCTGTGCTGAGAGAACATATCTAAATTTCCTTTTACATAGCAATTCATCAAATATTTCTTTTCTTTATCATGCATCCACATTAAATCCACCATTTTTCAAGCTTTTTAACTTGCTATTATTAATGTCTATACTATCTTATGGTATTGAGGTCTCAACACATTCTTATATCAGGGTGATAATTATGAAAATAATGCACAACACACTCTCCTTCATCTTGAACTCTGTTAAATTTTGCCATTAGAAAATAGAAACTAAATACTACAGACTGTTTATTAATCAGCCAGATAATTTAATATTATTGAATATTAAATTTTGCCAATGAAATTTGCTATAGTTTCCTCCAAAAACTTCTGTCAAATCAATATTTTTTTATCATGTACTTAATGAGATACACAGGACTTAATTTTTGCCTATTATAGAGTTCAGCTTGACATTTCAGTGTATCAGATAATTTTGAATATTAAGTTTGACATTAAACACATTAATGTCACTTAAATTTACTGTCAATCAAAGCATTATATATATATATATATAATAAAGATATATTATATATCTCGAACATATGAAATGATTCTGAAAACAAAGAAGGGACTACCCAAAAGAACATTACCAAAAATCCATCAATAGATGCAGAAAAATCATGTGACCAAATCCAATACCCAAATTCTTATCAAACTAGGAATAGAAGGCAACTTCCTCAACCTGATTTTAAAATATATATGTGTATATATATATATATAACAAAACCTACAGCTAACATTTTACTTAACGATGAGAAAGTAGATGTTCCCCCACCCTAAAAGTTAGGAACAAGGCAAGGATGTGCTCCCGTCATTACTCCTATTCAATGTCATACTGGAAAGCCTACCTAATGCAAAAGAGAAGAAGATAAAAAGTAAATAAACTGGGAAGGAAGAAAGAAACCTATCTTTGTTCACAGATGACATGATTGTCTATGTAAAAAACATTCTAGAAACAATAACAACAGTAAAACACTTTGAACTAGCTAACAATTAAAACAAGTTGGCAGGATAAAAGGTAAACCTCCAAAAGCCAATTACTTTCTTATTTATCAGCAATTAGAAATTAAAACTTGAAAATAAAAACACAGTACCATTTATATTAGCAAAATCCAATTGGAAATATATAGGTATAAATAAAAATACTATCAGTCATTTCAATTGCTCAGTCGTGTCTGACTCTTTGCAACCCCATGTACTGCAGCACTCTAGGCTTCCTTGTCCATCACCAGTTTCTGGAGCTTACTCAAACTAATGTCCATCGAGTTGGTGATGCCATCCAACCATCTCACTCTCTGTCGTCCCCTTCTCCTCCTGCCTTCAATCTTTCCCAGCATCTGGGTCTTTTACAATGAGTCAGTTCTTTGCATCAGGTGGCCAAATTATTGTTTCAGCTTGAGCATGTCTTTCCAATGAATATTCAGGACTCATTTCCTTTAGGATTGACTGGTTTAATCCCCTTGCAGTCCAAGGGATTCTCAAGAGTCTTCTCCAACACCACAGTTCAAAAGCATCAATTCTTCAGCGCTCACCCTTCTTTATAGTCCAACTCTCACATCCATACATTACTACTGGAAAAACCATAGTTTTGACTACACGGACATTTGTCGGCAAAGTAAAGTCTCTGCTTTTTAGTATGATGTCTAGGTTGGTTATAGCTTTTCTTACAAGGAGCAAGCATCTTTTAATTTCATGGCTGCAGTCACCATTTGCAGTGATTTTGGAGCCCCCGAAAAAATTAAGTATCATATTCTTTCTATTGTTTCCTCATCTATTTCCCATAAAGTGATTGGACCAGATGCCATGATCTTAGTTTTCTGAATGTTGAGTTTAGAGTCAACTTTTTCACTCTCCTCTTTTATTTCATCAAGAGCCTCTTTAGCTCTTCTTCACTTTCTGGAAAAGGGTGGTGTCATCTGCACATATGAAGTTATTGAAATTTTTCCCTGAAACCTTGATTCCAGCTTGTGCTTCATCCAGCCCAGCATTTCTCATGATGTACTCTGTGTAGAAGTTAAATAAGCAGGGTGACAATATACAGCCTTGACACACTCCTTTTCCTATTTGGAACCAGTCTGTTGTTCCATGTCCAATTCTAACTGTTGCTTCCTGACCTGCATATAGGTTTCTCAAGAGGCAGGTCAGGTGGTCTGGTATTCCCATATCTTTTAGAATTTTCTATAGTTTATTGTGATCCACACAGTCAAAGGCTTTGGCATAGTCAATAAAGCAGAAACAGATGTTTTTCTGGAACTCTCTTGCTTTTTCCATGATCCAGCCGATGTTGGCAATTTGATCTCTGGTTCCTCTGCCTTTTCTAAAACCAGCTTGAACATCTGGAAGTTCACAGTTTACGTATTGCTGAAGCCAGGCTTGGAGAATTTTGAGCATTACTTTACTAGCCTGTGAGATGAGTGCAAATGTGAGGTAGTTTCAGCATTCTTTGACATTGCCTTTCTTTGGGAGGGGAATGAAAACTGACCTTTTCTGGTCCTGTGGCTACTGCTGAGTTTTCCAAATGTGCTGGCATATTAAGTGCAGCACTTTCAAAGCATCATGTTTCAGGATTTGAAATATCTCAACTGAAATGCCATCACCTCCACTAGCTTTGTTCGTAGTGATGCTTTCTAAGGCCCACTTGACTTCACATTCCAGGATGTCTGGCTCTAGGTGAGTGATGTCACCATCATGGTTATTTGGGTCATTAAGATATTTTTCACAAGTTTTTCTGTGTATTCTTGCCACCTCTTCTGAATATCTTCTGCTTCTGTTAGGTCCAGACCATTTCTGTCCTTTATCTAGTCCATCTTTGCATGAAATGTTCCCTTGATATCTCTAATTTTTTTTGAAGAGATCTCTAGTCTTTCCCATCCTGTTGTTTTCCTCTATTTCTTTGCATTGATCGCTGAGGAAGGCTTTCTTATCTCTCCTTGCTATTCTTTGGAACTCTGCATTCAAATGCTTATATCTTTCCTTTTCTCCTTTGCTTTTTGCTTCTCTTCTTTTTGCAGCTGTTTGTAAGGCCTCCCCAGACAGCCATTTTGCTTTTTTGGCATGTTTTTTCCATGGGGATGGTCTTGATCCCTGTCTCCTGTACAATATCATAAACCTCCATCCATAGTTCATCAGGCACTCTGTCTATCAGATCTAGGCCCTTAAATCTATTTGTCACTTCCACTGTATAAGTGTAAGGGATTTGATTTAGGTCACACCTGAATGGTCTGGTGGTTTTCCCTACTTTCTTCAATTTAAGTCTGAATTTGGCAATAAGGAGTTCATGATCTAAGCCACAGTCAGCTCCTAGTCTTGTTTTTGTTGACTGTATAGAGCTTCTCCATCTTTGGCTGCTATGAATCTAATCAATCTGACTTCGGTGTTGACCATTGGGTGATGCCCATGTGTAGAGTCTTCTCTTGTGTTGTTGGAAGAGGATGTTTGCTATGACCAGTCCGTTCTCTTGGCAAAACTCTATTAGTCTTTGCTCTACTTCATTCCACATTCCAAGGCCAAATTTGCCTGTTACTCCAGGTGTTTATTGACTTCCCACTTTTGCATTCCAGTCCCCTAGAATGAAAAGGACATCTTTTTGGGGTATTAGTTCTAGAAGGTCTTGTAGATGTTCCTAGAACTGTTCAACGTCAGCTTCTTTAGTGTTACTTGTCAGGGCATATACTTGGATTACTGTGATATTGAATTGTCTGCCTTGGAAATGAACAGAGATCATTCTGTTATTTTTGAGATTGCACCCAAGTACTGCTTTTCGGACTCTTGTTGACTATGAGGGCTACTCCATTTCTTCCTAGGGATTCTTGCCCACAGTCATAGATATAATGGTCATCTGAGTTAAATTCACCCATTCCAGTTTTTTGGTTTTTTTTTTTTTTTAGTTCACTGAGTCTTAAAATTTTGATGTTCACGCTTGACCTCTCCTGTTTGACCACTTCCAATTTGCTTTGATTCATGGACCTAACATTCCAGGTTCCTATGCAATATTGTTCTTTATAGCATCAGAAGTGAAGAGGAGCTAAAAAGCCTCTTGATGAAAGTGAAAGAGGAGAGTGAAAAAGTTGGCTTAAAGCTCAACATTCAGAAAATGAAGATCATGGCATCCGGTCCCATCACTTCATGGGAAATAGATGGGGAAACAGTGGAAACAGTGTCAGACTTTATTTTTTGGGGCTCCAAAATCACCACAGATGGTGACTGCAGCCATGAAATTAAAAGACACTTACTCCTTGGAAGAAAAGTGATGACCAACCTAGATAGCATATTCAAAAGCAGGGACATTACTTTGCCAACGAAGGTCCGTCTAGTCAAGGCTATAGTTTTTCCTGTGGTCATGTATGGATGTGAGAGTTGGACTGTGAAGAAGGCTGAGCACCAAAGATTTGATGCTATTGAACTGTGGTGTTGGAGAAGACTCTTGAGAGTCCCTTGGACTGCAAGGAGATCCAACCAGTCCATTCTGAAGGAGATCAACCCTGGGATTTCTTTGGAAGGAATGATGCTAAAGCTGAAACTCCAGTACTTTGGCCACCTCATGCGAAGAGTTGACTCATTGGAAAAGACTCTGATGCTGGGAGGGATTGGGGGCAGGAGGAGAAGGGACGACCGAGGATGGGATGGCTGGATGGCATCACAGACTCGATGGACATGAGTCTGAGTTAACTCCGGGAGTTGGTGATGGACAGGGAGGCCTGGCGTGCTGTGATTCATGGGGTCGCAAAGAGTCGGACACGACTGAGTGACTGAAGTGAGTGAGTGAGTGATAGCATCAGACTTTACTTCCATCACCAATCATATCTACAACTGGATGTTTTTCTCTTTGGCTGTGTCTCTTCATTCTTCCTGGAGTTATTTCTCCACTGATCTCCAGTAGCATATTGGGCACCTACTGACCAGGGTCGTTCATCTTTCATTGTCCTATCTTTTTGCCTTGTCATACTGTTCATGGCATTCTCAAGGCAAGAATACTGAAGTGGCTTGCCATTCCCTTCTCCAGTCAACCATGTTTTTTCAGAAGTCTCCACCATGACCTGTCATCCTGGGTGGCCCTACAGGGCATTGCTCATAGTTTCATTATGTTAGACAAGGCTGTGGTCCATGTGATCAGTTTGATTAGTTTTCTCTGATTCTGGTTTTCATTCTGTTTGCCCTCTGACAGATAAGGATAAGAGGCTTCCTGATTTGAGAGAAGGACTGAAGGGGAAACTGGATCTTGTTCTAATGGGTGGGGCCATACTCAGTAAACATTTAATCCAATTTTCTGTTGATGGGCTAGGCTGTATTCCCTCCCTGTCCTTTGACTTGAGACCAAACTATGGTGGAGGTACTGAAGATAATGGTAAGCTCCTTCAAAAGGTCCCATGCATGTACTGCAGCATTCACAGTGCCCAATCCTGCAGCAGGCTACCACTGACCCATGCCTCTGCCAGAGACTCCTGGACACTCACAGGCAAGTCTGAGTCAGTCTCTTGTGGGGTCACTGCTCCTTTCTCCTGGGTCCTGGTGCACACAAGGTTTTGTGTATGCCCTCCAAGAGCCTGTTTCCAGAGCCCTGTAAGTTCTGGTGGCTCTCTGGTGGAGTTAATGGTGATATCCTCCCAGAAGGCTTATGCCAAACCCATGTCTGCTGCACCCAGAGCCCCTTCCCCTGTGGCAGGCCACTGCTGACCAGTACCTGTGCAGGAGACACTCAAACACTCAAAAGCAGGTTTGGCTCAGTCCCTGTGGGGTTTCCTGGTGTACAGAAGATTTTGTTTATGCCCTCTGAGTGTCTCTGGCCAGTATGGGGTTTGATTCTAAATGCAATTTCTCCCCTCCTACCGTCTTGCTGGAGCTTCGCCTTTGCCTATGGATGTGGGGTATCTTTTTTTGGTGGGATCCAACATTCTCCTGTTGATGGTTGTTCAGCAGTGAGTTGTAATTTTGGAGTTCTCATGTGAGAAGATAAGCACATGTCCTTCTACTCTGCCATTTTGATAATCATAAAAAATTATATATAAGATCTATATGAAGAACACTGTTAAAAAACAGAGTAAAGATATTAAAGAACATCTACATAAACAGATACTTTATATTTTTGTATAGAAAGACACAATATTATTAATGTGTTAGTTTTTCTCAGCTTGATATAGATGTAACAAAATCCCAATCTCTGTTTATATCCCAGCAAATTATTTTATGAATATCAACAAACTGATTTAAAGTTTATCTGGATAAAACCCAGGAGAGACAACACAATAATGAAGAAGAAGGTTAGAGTATTGGCACTATCTGATTTCAGTACTTACTTGTTATAAACTGCAGTGATCAAGAGATGTGGTATTGAGGAAAGAATACAGAAATAAATCAATGGAACTCAATAGAGGGACCAGAAATAGATCCACACAAATATAATCAATGGATCTGCCAATAAAGCTGAATAAATTTGATGGAGAAAGTATAGTCTTTTCAAAAAAGGGTTCTGGAACAACTAGATATCTATACACAGAAAAGTGAATATAGATACCGACCTTATACTTTTCATAAAAGGCAACTTAAAATGGATCACAGACCTAATTGTAAAATATAAAGCTACAAACTGTTTAGAAGATAACATAAGAGAAAGCCTGAGTGACCTTGTATTTGGCAATGCCTTTTTAGATATACCACCAAAAGTAAAATTCATCATAGAAAAATTGATAAATTGAACTTTATTAAAATTAAAAGCATCTGCTTTGTACAGACATTCCTAAAAGAATGAAAAGATAATCCACAGACTAAGAGAAAATATTTGCTATCCACTCATCTGATAAAGTTATATGTTTGTCAAGACCAATAGAAATGAACATCGTAAAAAGTGAAACATAATATAAACTATGGACTTTAGTAATAATAATATATCAACACTGCTTCATTAATTTTAACAAATGTACAACATTAATGCAAGATGTTAATAATATGAAAGGCTCTGGTGGGGGAAGGAGTACTTGTACTCCTGTGTACAGGGGGATCTCTGTGTACTTCCTGCACAGTTTTTCTGTAAACTCAAAATTGCTCTAACCAATAATCTTTCAATAAAAAATAATAAAAAATTGAATTGGAACCATGAAAATAGAATATATTATAGATAAACATCACTGAAATATGCCTGGAAATTACTACACTGAAATTAGCAAATATAGGAGGGAAATTAAATATTTATTCTGCTTTTCTATATGAAAGTGAAAGTGAAGTCGCTCAGTCATGTCCCTACTTTTTGCGACCCCATGGACTGCAGCCTACCAGGATCCTCCATCCATGGGATTTTCCAGGCAAGAGTACTGGAGTGGGTTGCCATTTGCTTCTCCAGGGGATCCTCCTGACCCAGGGATTGAACCAGAGTTTCCCACATTGTAGGCAGACACTTTACTGTCTGAGCCACCAGGGAAGTCCACCGGGGAAGAGCCATCAGGGTAGTTTTTATATGAACTCTACTATAATTGCAGAGGAGAAAATTCTCTTTTTGGAAACTTTTCAACTGATACACAGTAGAAAATGATAAAATTAGAATATCACCATTCTGTAGCTCCTGAATGGATTAATGGACCTAAACAAAGATCATCAGTTACTGATAGCATCAAACAGACTTATGAATCTACTTACAGAAGTACACTGTCTGTTAAATAGTTTATCTAATACTAAATAATACATTAAAAATAATTTAATCTGAATTTGATCAAACCTTTAGATATAGTGTCAATTTATGATAAATGTAAGTACACAGAAACCTGTTTAAAATAGCACAAACCTACAACCCCAACTTACACTGGGGAGTTTTTGCAAGAAAAATCTTCCGGTTTCTTGTAGAAAAATACTGAAAAAAAGAAAAAAAGATGAAGGAAGAAACTAAAGTTTAAAACAGTCTAAAACCTAAACATAATGTGACCTTCTGGAATAGATACTAGATTAGTGGTAAAACTGGTAAAATTTGAAAAAGTCAGTAGTTTAGTCTATAACATTATATTAATGTGAATTTATTAGTTTTGATGTATTATGATTTTGTAAGATGCTAAAATTAGCAAAAATCGAGTAAAGGACATTTGAGAACCCTCTCTATTATTGTGCAGATTTTCTATAAATCTAAAATTATTTTGAAACAGAAAGCTTATTTTTAAAGACACTTAGAAGTTATATCAGCCAATATTGGACATCATTTTGATTACAATGCAAACAAAGGCTGTAAAAACTAACCATAAGTATAAGGCAATTGGGGAAATGTGAACAGGGGGCTGAAAATTTGATGACATGAATTAACAATTATAATACTAGATATTGTTAATAATTTGGGTATTGTAATTTCACAAAGGTTATGTTATTAAGGCATTTGCTTAGTGTTAAAGGTATATACTGATACATTTCAAGATGCAATGATGTAACATTGATAACTGCTTCAAAAGAATGTGGGTGGAAGTATCCATATGTTAACACTCCCTAACCACATCATTATATTTAGCTCCCTCTAATACCAACAGGTCACTCTCAAAATGGTAGATGACTGAGGGCAAGGATGCAGGCTGAAGTCACTTTTTTTTTTTTCTTTTTGCATCCTCTGAAACCAATGTGTGATTAGAATACGTGAAATGACAATGGTGATGATGATGAGAGTGATATTGACAGAACCATGCCCTAATGAGCCGGTCATCCAGATGGAAGTAAGGAAAGAGACAGACTTCCTGTATCACATCTTCCAGGCAAAGCTTGAGTTTATTGCAGTTTGGTACAGATGAATCTCGTGGTTTTAGGATGAAGCCTCAGTAGATTTTTACATGAAAAGAAATCAGATGGATAGTTCTGACAACCTATGTGTCCATCTTATGACGAATTCTGAAATGATTTTAAAATATTTCTTATGGTAATTATTATCTGAATGTACTTGTAGCTGGCACTGATTCAAGGATTCTGTATAGCTGTTATATATATAACCCAATATATTTTGATAGTAAATATTAATAAGTTAGATATAAGGGATGCTAAAGGGATATGCTCTGTAACTGGCTATACAACTAATTTTCATATTGTTCCCTGATAATAATGTTAATAATAATAGTAAAAAAATAATCCTATTCTTTTCCAGAGTATGTAACTCTATATCAGTGCCCTTATTTTGGTCTAATAACAACTCTAGAATAAAACTACTGGATCTATTTTATAAATGAAGCACATAGAAAATATAATTATCTGTAGAAGAGCAAACAGCTAGCAATAGCCCAGATCATGTCTCTTCTGTGCGGTTATTATTTTCCTGTTATTAAGGAACTGCCATCACAGTTTCTGCTGCTACATTAAAACATGACTTTTCCTTGGCAGACATACCTTATATTCTTCCTCTGCTATCTTAATGGCAAGGGGGAAATTGTGGCTAAACACAGCCATACTCTCTGGGGAATGAAGTAACAATTTCAGCACTCACTGTATTATAGGCAGATTGGTGGCTGTTAAGAAATTTCACTCAGTGAAGTCTTGTTCTCTCCTGCTCTGGGATCAGAAGTGATATCAATCACAGCCATGGGAAGAATTTCTGCCAAAGAGATATCATTAGAAAAGAGTAATGAAAAAGAGTGAGGGGACCTCTGATTCTCCTCTATAAGGCAGGTTTTTATGGCTTTGTCATCCATTTTGCAGAGGATTATGCCATGGATTGCTTTAGGTTCTGAAATTGGCTCAATCTTTTCAAATCTTTTTTATAGGTAATATGTATATATATTTGGGGTGTGTGTGTGTGAGAGAGAGAGAGACTGACTAGTAGATTAGATATGGCTGCAAATTCTGTCATTCCTCCAATGAGAGACGGTCTCTATGTCACCTCCCTTTAAGTACAGGTAAGATCTGTGACTGCTCTGATCAATGGAATTAACACAAGTGATACTATCCTAGCTTCCAGGCTGAGGTCAGCTTCTACTTTTCCACTTCCTGTCTTGTGAAACACTTCCTGTCTCATTTATGAAACATTTGCTCTGCAGGAAGTCAACTGCTTTGCAGGAAGCCTGACTAACATGAGACTGCCATGCAGCGAGAGCCCAACGTACAGAAGAAGGAAGGACACAGAAGACAGATGCCCAGTAGAGAGAGCGAGGCCAAAGAGTACTACAGTGACAAACATGTGAGTAAAGACATGATTTTGGAAAAGAGCCCTTACATCTGGGGTACCCTGATGATGTCATCTGAATCAGAGACAAAACACTCAGTCAAGCTCTTCCAGAATTCCTAGACTCACGAAGTTGTGAGCAACATAAATTGTTGTTTTTAGCCACTAGGTTTTGGGGTACTTTGCTTTGCAACGATAGATACATTTTAAAATATACTAAAAATAATCAGATAATCAGAGGTTTCTTTAAAAATAGCCTTTCTGAAATAATTAGGAATAAAAACCCAATAAAGGAAATTTTGGTTGAAAGGAAGAGGTGAGCAATATTTTTCAAACTGGAAACACTCATTTGTCACAGTTAAAACTCAATCTTACTTATTTGTGATTAATACCTGAGATTAATGTTTCTATATTTAATGGTATGGTGAAACAAAGGTGTCAAGAGATTCATTTTACAGTTTTGATATAAAGTGGTAGTTTTTCAGAAGATAAAAGGTCTGTGATGGAAACTTTTCTATGTACTATCTTTCTAGTATAGTAAAGGATAATATCTCTCCTATAGGAAAACAGACAATTTACTTGCAGAGGGACTTGGGACATATGAGAATGCTCAGTTCCTATGACAATTATGATATAGAAATGAGAATAATAAATATTTCAAAAAGGCAAAAAATAAAATGCAGAACCTAGAAATGTATATAGATTTTTCATATTCTTTGATAAATATCAAAACACTGATTTTAAGTCCAGTTGGTTACTGGCAGTGGCTTGAATGCATAAATTTACTTTTGCTTTCTTCAATAACTTCATTAAAATGACAGTAAAAGATGTTTCAAACATCATAAGCCCACAACAAAAGCCAGCAAATTGGAAAGAAGATGAGTAATTTAATTTTGGAAACTGAAAAACAGAACCTTAAACTGACTTAGCAGTCAGAAAAAAAAGCAGAGATATAACCTGATGTACATTGCTGATTCACCACAAAGAATTGGGAGCAAAAGGTATATTTGGAAAAGGGAATGAAGATGGGTCTGGAAATATACTCTTCAGGATGTAGTTAGTTCTCCTCTACAAAATATCCTTTTCTGCTATCTTGTTATAACACTAAAGGTTTACTTTTTGCAGAGGTACCATGGTCCCCCAACTTTCAGGATCTAATGCCTGATGACCTGAGGTGGGGCTGATATAATAATAATAGAGATAGTGTACACAATAAATGTAGTGGTCTTGAATCATCCTGAAATCATTCCCTCCTCCCTGGTGCGTGGAAAAATTGTCTTCCACAAAATCAGTCCCTGGTGCCAAAAATGGCTGGGGACTGCTGAAAGGATCTTGAGGTTTGGAAATAGGATGAATGTTGTACCAGCAACAAAGAGATGAGAACACACACATATTGAATACTGAGGCCCAAATTCAACTCCATTTCTTGACTCTGCATTCAGGGAAGGCAGTTAATTCTATTCTGTCCAGACAAAAAATTGAAAGGTCTTTCTTTAGGAATTCTGACCAGTTCTAGGAGGAGTAACCTAAAATTACTGACATCAGAGGCTCCTCAAAGAAACAGACCTGACGAATCACCCTACAGCAAAGCTCTGAGTGCATAAACTCACAAACATACATACTCAAAATGTTTTCACAGTGCTCACTCTTAAATCTGAGTCAGCAACCTACATTCACCAGGTTCAAACTATCAGAAGAAAGATATCCATGCAACAAGTAAAGAACAAATCAAAGAAAAGCAATAAGCAGAATATGTAGAGAAATGAGAAAGATAGAGGGAAAGTTATATTTTTATCCTCAGAGAAGTAAGAGAAGAAACTGCATTTATGAAACAAGAACAGAAATTGCATTACAAAAAAATAAGCGCAAAGGAATTGTCTTTAGATGAAATTAAGGAATGGTAATTAAGCAAAGAGAAACATGGATGATGTTAACAAACTGGGTGATGAGGAATCCCAGATTACTAGAAACTCTAGATTATGGAGCACTAGCTGGAGAAGGCAATGGCACCCCACTCCCTTACTCTTGCCTGGAAAATCCCATGGATGGAGGAGCCTGGTAGGCTGCAGTCCATGGGATCGCTAAGAGTCGGACACGACTGAGCGACTTCACTTTCACTTTTCACTTTCATGCATTGGAGAAGGAAATGGCAACCCACTCCATTGTTCTTGCCTGGAGAATCCCAGGGACGGCAGAGCCTGGTGGGCTGCCGTCTATGGGGTCGCACAGAGTCGGACACAACTGAAGTGACTTAGCAGCAGCAGCAGCAGCAGCATGCATTAGTCGCTCAGTCGAGTCTGACTCTTTGTGACCCCATAGACCATAGCCCACCAGGCTCCTGTATTAACTCATTTAACCCTTACTGTAACCCTACAAAATGAATTTATAATTATCCCCATTTTAGAGAAAAGGAAACTGAAGCACAGAGTTCAGATAACTCACCCAAAGCACGCAGCCAGGCCGTGGCAGAATTTCAGTAAAGCCACTGGTAATCCACACTCCTAGATTATGGATGTATACGCCAAATCCTTCCCCTCTCTCCTCTTAGCCCCTCTCCCCTCTTACCACCTCTTTCCAACAGCAGGGCCAAGAAGAAAGAGCAACTGTGTGGCAGGAGCTGCAGGAAATGAAATAGAATCAGATTCTATTTTGTTTTGAGCTCAAAATAGGCAATACTCCTCCAATGCGAGAGGATACTGCTATACATGGAAACTGAATCTGAGAACAAGTAGTTGAAAGGGAAGATGGCCCAACAGTCTCCAAGTTCTGGGTGAGTACAAAAAATACCTAAAGAGTCACTAAGAAATTAAAAGGGATGTGTTAGTGTAAATATTTGAGAATCTCTGGAATAAAAGCAAATATCTCATATTAATCCTTCCAGGAGGACAGAGCTTCAGAAGAAAAAACAATATCCAGGATGGAGTTCCAGTTGAGCTATTTCAAATCCTGAAAGATGATGCTGTAAAAGTGCTGCACTCAATATGCCAGCATGTTTGGAAAACTCAGCAGTGGCCACAGGACTGGAAAAGGTCAGTTTTCATTCCAATCCCAAAGAAAGGCAATGACAAAGAATGCTCAAACTACCCCACAATTGTACTCACCTCACATGCTAGTAAAGTAACACTCAAAATTCTCCAAGCCAGGCTTCAGCAGTATGTGAACCATGAACTTGCTGATGTTCAAGCTGGTTTTAGAAAAGGCAGAGGAACCAGAGATCAAATTGCCAACATCTGCTGGATCACTGAAAAAGCCAGAGAGTTCCAAGAAAATATCTATTTCTGCTTTATTGACTATTCCAAAGCCTTTGACTGTGTGGATCACAATAAATTGTGGAAAATTCTGAGAGAGATGGGCATACCAGACCACCTGACCTGCCTCTTGAGAAATCTGTATGCAGGTCAGGAAGCAACAGTTAGAACTGGACATGGGACAACAGACTGGTTCCAAATAGGAAAAGGAGTGTGTCAAGGCTGTATACTGTCACCCTGCTTATTTAACTTCTATGCAGAGTACATCATGAGAAACACTGGACTGGAAGAAACACAAGCTGGAATCAAGATTGCCAGGAGAAATATCAATAATCTCAGATATGCAGATGATGCCACCCTTATGGCTGAAAGTGAAGAGGAACTAAAGAGCCTCTTGATGAACGTGAAAGAGGAGAGTGAAAAAGTTGACTTAAAGCTCAACATTCAGAAAATGAAGATCATGGCATCCGCTTCCATCACTTCATGGGAAATAGATGGGGAAACAGTGGAAACAGTGTCAGACTTTATTTTGGGGGGTTCCAAAATCACTGCAGATGGTGACTACAGCCATGAAATTAAAAGACACTTACTCCTTGGAAGAAAACTTATGACCAACCTAAATAGTATATTCAAAAGCAGAGACATTACTTTGCCGACTAAGGTCCATCTAGTCAAGGCTATGGTTTTTCCAGTAGTCATGTATGGATGTGAGAGTTGGACTGTGAAGAAGGCTGAGCGCCGAAGAATTGATGCTTTTGAACTGTGGTGTTGGAGAAGACTCTTGAGAGTCCCTTGGACTGCAGGGAGATCCAACCAGTCCATTCTGAAGGAGATCAACCCTGGGATTTCTTTGGAAGGAATGATGCTAAAGCTGAAACTCCAGTACTTTGGCCACCTCATGTGAAGAGTTGACTGATTGGAAAAGACTTTGATGTTGGGAAGGATTGGAGGCAGGAGGAGAAGGGGACGACAGAGGATGAGATGGCTGATTGGCATCACAGACTCGATGGACATGAATCTGAGTGAACTCCGGGAGATGGTGATGGACAAGGAGGCCTGGCGTGCTGCGATTCATGGGGTCGCAGAGAGTCGGACACGACTGAGTGACTGAACTGAACAGTTAGGTATTAACAAGTTTTACTTTTTCACTCCTGGGCTTTCACTTTGTCCTCATCTGTAAAACAGGGACAATAGTAGAACATTCTCACCAGCATTCTGTGAATATTCAGTAATATTCAGTAAAATAAGTTTGGCACATAGTAAGTGTCACAAATAGTGTCTGATCTTTGAGACCCAGTGGACTGCAGGTCGCCAGGCTCCTCTGTCCATGGAATTCTCTAGACAATAATATTGGAAAGAGTTGCTATTTTCTTCTCCAGGGGATCTTCCCAAAGCAGGGGTAAAACCCAGGTCTCCCCCATTGTACGTAGATACTTTTACCATCTGAGGCACCAGGGAAACTTGGCACATAGTAAGCATTCAATAAGTTTTTGCCCAGGTTATTATTATTAATATTGTCCAGTTACACAGTTATGGAACACACTTTGGTCCCTGTTCAGTTGGGTGCATATAGCTAGGTTCATATAATGAGAAAACAGAAATATACCCTTAAATGCCAAAGCAACTCAGCTGCAAGTCCATAAAACCAGGAAAAACTTTATACTTTTATATCTGGAGTCTCATTGCCTATGACAACATCTGACACTCAATGAATCCATAGTAAATAGTAAGCAAAGAACTGTCATTACTCCTAGAAGACTAACTCAAAGCTCATGTCTAATATTCAATATTTTAATACTACCAGCTTGTTGCTATTATTATCTATGAGAGGGTATAATTTTTGACATTTTTGACATTTTTTATATCTGGAAAAACTGTACTCTTATTCTGGAATTTCATTGCCTATGACAACATCTGATACTCAATGAAGCCATAGTAAATAATAAGCAAAAAACTGTCATTACTCGTAGAGGAATAACTCAAAGCTCATGTCTAATATTCAATATTTTAATACTACCAGCTTGTTGCTATTATGATCTCTGAGAGGGTATAATTTTTGACATTTTTAAATTTTCTGCACAAGTAAATGATGAATACATTTGTATCATACAGATTTAGTATGGTTTTTGTTTGTTTATGAAAAATTTTTTAATGAAAGAAGAAATATATATAGTTTCAATTTTAAAAATCAAAATAATGTTCTAAACATTAGTTTACAAGATAGTATATTCCAAGACTAAGAATAATATGTATTGGCTTAGTGATACTAAGCAATAAAAAATTCACAATGATATTCATATTCTCATTCAGCATTAAGAAACAAATATTTAACTTTTTCTTTCTTTAAGTACATAGAACTCTTAGTAAATACCTCTTATTTTTTCTATCTGAAATGAACAATACACACTGTAAGAACAGAATGTACTTCTCTTCTAACTTGGGGACCAAAACATGTTGCAATAATTTGTATTATTTCCAATGAAAAAGGTGTAAGTCCACTAGATGCCCAATCTCAGGGTAATAATCCAAATATTTAACTGATTCTGTCTGGATATTGACTGACATTAACGTTAGCTGTCAATAACCTATTCAGCTTACAGCTGAGTATCAGCTAGGTCTGACCCCTATTCTTTTAAAAATGCATGTTTAAGCCAACTTAAAGGAAAAATATATTCATAGAAGAAAAAATATATTCACAAAACCTGCCAGGTGCATTTGTTGTTCTTTTCTTGTAGCAAACAAGTGAAGGGGAGCATAATTTGTCACCCTAAAATATATCTCTTTAGCGTAAGGATTATTTTAGACTGATTATTTTTAAGAAACAGCAGACACAGGAGAAGGTCTGAAAACTGAGTCAAAGTTACTGTTTAGTAAGAAACATTTTCATTTATAAGGGAAATGTTCACTTGTAAGGGTGTCTTCTCTCTGTACCAGGAAGAGTCATTGTTCAGTCATCAAGTCATGTCCAACCCTTTGCAAACTCATGGATTGCAACATGCCAGGTTTCCTGTCCTTCACCATCTCCTGGAGTTTGCCGAACTTCATATCCATTGAATTGGTGATGCCATCCAAACATCTCATCCTCTGTCACCCTCTTCTCCTTCTGTCTTCAGTCTTTCCCAGCATCAGGCTGTTCTCCAACGAGTCAGGAAAAGAAAGATGACCAAATCTCTAAAAACTCTTATCAGTGCAGAAGGAAATTACCTAAATCTGTATAATAGTCATGCTCTTGTTTATTGTACTTTTCTTGATAAACTCCCATATCTGACTCTCCAACCCCTCAGCACCATCTTTTGTCTTTAGCTAGAGCTCATATTTAAAGTTATGGCTTGGGCCATTTCAGGGAGTCACTCAGTTTTTCTGGCGATTTTTCACGTATACAAGATGTTGTTGTTCAGTCACTAAGTCACGTCCAACTCTGATCCCACGAACTGCAGCACACCAGCTTCCCTTTCCTTTACTATCTCCTGGAGTTTGCTCAAACTTGTGTCCACTGAGTCAGTGATGTCATCCAACCATCTCATCCTCTGTAACACCCTTCTCCTCTTGCCCTTAATCCTTCCGAGCATCAACAGGAGATAGACATGTTATAAACTTCTATTTTTTTCTCCTGTTACTCTTTTTATTACAGGGATGTCTCAGTCCAGAATCTAGAAGGGTAGGAGGAAAACTACGATTCCTCCCATATCCAGGTATATTCCCCAAGCCTTTCAAAAGTTTTATAGCAAGCAACAGAATATTGAGTTGTCATTCTATATAATCATGCCACAGATAACATAATGGACTACAGTGGATCCTTAATCACTTCAGTTCAGTTCAGTCGCTCAGTCGTGTCCGACTCTTTGTGACCCCATGAATCGCAGCACGCCAGGCCTCCCTGTCCATCACCATCTCCCGGAGTTCACTCAGACTCACGTCCATCGAGTCCGTGATGCCATCCACCATCTCATCCTCTGTCGTCCCCTTCTCCTCCTGCCTCCAATCCCTCCCAGCATCAGAGTCTTTTACAATGAGTCAACTCTTCGCATGAGGTGGCCAAAGTACTGGAGTTTCAGCTTTAGCATCATTCCTTCCAAAGAAATCCCAGGGTTGATCTCCTTCAGAATGGACTGGTTGGATCTCCCTGCAGTCCAAGGGACTCTCAAGAGTCTTCTCCAACACCACAGTTCAAAAGCATCAATTCTTCGGCGCTCAGCCTTCTTCACAGTCCAACTCTCACATCCATACATGACTACTGGAAAAACCATAGCCTTGACTAGGCAGACCTTAGTCGACAAAGTAATGTCTCTGCTTTTGAATATACTATCTAGGTTGGTCATAAGTTTTCTTCCAAGGAGTAAGTGTCTATTGATTTCATGGCTGTAGTCACCATCTGCAGTGATTTTGGAGCCCCAAAAAATAAAGTCTGACACTGTTTCCACTGTTTCCCCATCTATTTCCCTTGAAGTGATGGGACCAGATGCCATGATCTTCGCTTTCTGAATGTTGAGCTTGAAGCCAACTTTTTCACTCTCCACTTTCACTTTCATCAAGAGGCTCTTTAGTTCCTCTTCACTTTCTGCTATAAGGGTGGTGTCATCTGCATATCTAAGGTTATTGATATTTCTCCTGGCAATCTTGATTCCAGCTTGTGTTTCTTCCAGTCCAGCATTTCTCATGATGTACTCTGCATAGAAGTTAAATAAGCAGGGTGACAGTATACAGCCTTGATGTACTCCTTTTCCTATTTGGAACCAGTCTGTTGTTCCATGTCCAGTTCTAACTGTTCCTTCCTGATCTGCATACAGATTTCTCAAGAGGCAGGTTAGGTTGTCTAGTATCCCCATCTCTTTCAGAATTTTCCACAGTTTATTGTGATCCACACAGTCAAAGGCTTTGGCATAGTCACTAAAGAAGAAATAGATGTTTTCTGGAACTCTCTTGCTTTTTCCATGATCCAGTGGATGTTGGCAATTTGATCTCTGGGTCCTCTGCCTTTTCTAAAACCAGCTTGAACATCAGGAATTTCATGGTTCACATATTGCTGAAGTCTGCCTTGGAGAATTTTGAGCATTACTTTACTAGCATGTGAGATGAGCACAATTGTGCAGCAGTTTGAGCATTCTTTTGCATTGCCTTTCTTTGGCATTGGAATGAAAACTGCCCTTTTCCAGTCCTGTGGCCACTGCTGAGTTTTCTAAATTTGCTGGCATATTGAGTGCAGCACTTTCACAGCATCATCTTTCAGGATTTGAAACAGCTCAACTGGAATTCTATCACCTCCACTAGCTTTGTTCATAGTGATGCTTTCTAAGGCCCACTTGACTTCACATTCCAAGATGTCTGGCTCTAGATTAGTGATGACATCATCATGATTATCTGGGTCGTGAAGATCTTTTTTGTACAGTTCTTCCGTGTATTCTTGCCACCTCTTCTTAATATTTTCTGCTTCTCTAATTTTCTTGAAGAGATCTCTAGTGTTTCCCATTATGTTGTTTTGCTCTATTTCTTTGCATTAGTCGCTGAAGAAGGCTTTCTTATCTCTTCTTGCTATTCTTTGGAACTCTGCATTCAGATGCTTCTATCTTTCCTTTTCTCCTTGCTTTTCGCCTCTCTTCTTTTCACAGCTATTTGTAAGGCCTCCCCAGACAGCCATTTTGCTTTTTTGCATTTCTTTTCCATGGGAATGGTCTTGATCCCTGTGTCCTGTACAATGTCACGAACCACATTCCATAGTTCATCAGGCACTCTATCTATCAGATCTAGACCCTTAAATCTATTTCTCACTTCCACTGTATAATCATAAGGGATTTGATTTAGGTCATACCTCAATGGTCTAGCGGTTTTCCCTACTTTCTTCAATTTGAGTCTGAATTTGGCAATCAGGAGTTCATGATCTGAGCCACAGTCAGCTCCCGGTCCTGTTTTTGTTGACTGTATAGAGCTTCTGCATCTTTGGCTGCAAAGAATATAATCAATCTGATTTTGGTGTTGACCATCTGGTGATGTCCATGTGTAGAGTCTTCTCTTGTGTTGTTGGAAGACTGTGTTTGCTATGACCAGTGCATTTTCTTGGCAAAACTCTATTAGTCTTTGCCCTGCTTCATTCCGCATTCCGAGGCCAAATTTTCCTGTTACTCCAGGTGTTTCTTGACTTCCTATTTTTGCATTCCAGTCCCCTATAATGAAAAGGACATCTTTTGGGGGTGTTAGTTCTAAAAGATCTTGTAGGTCTTCATAAAACCGTTCAACTTCAGTTTCTTCAGCGTTACTGGTTGGGGCATAGACTTGGAGAACTGTGATATTGAATGGTTTGCCTTGGAGATGAACAGAGATCATTGTGTTAGGACTTGTTCAGTTGCTAAGTTGTGTCTGATGCTTTGCGACTCCTTGGACTGCAGCACACCAGGCTTCCATGTCCTTCACTATTTCCCAGAGTTTGCTCAAAGTCATGTCCATTGAGTCAGTAATGCCATCGAAACATCTTACTCTCTATTTCCCCTTTCTCCTCTTGTTAGTGTTAGGACTATGACAGCATAAAATATATGTTGTGCATAAATGCAATATGTTCATTTTTCATTGATTTTATTTCCCCCGTGGAATACATAAATACTTTCCATAGGTCTTTGTCAGCTGTATTATTAATTTTTATTTTAAATCCCAGTGTAGTTTCCTCTTGTCTTAAAAATGCTGTCTTTGCCTCTGTATATTGCCCTGAGAGGAGATTTTACAACATTTACTATCCAACAGAGCTTCCTTGAGGAGAAGGCAATGGCACCTCACTCCAGTACTCTTGCCTGGAAAATCCCCTGGACGGAGGAGCCTGGTAGGCTGCAGTCCATGGGGTCGTGAAGAGTCTGACATGACTGAGCAACTTCATTTTCACTTTTCACTTTCATGCATTGGAGAAGGAAACAGTAACCCACTCCAGTGTTCTTGCCTGGAGAATCTCAGGGACAGGGGAGCCTGATGGGCTGCTGTCTATGGGGTTGCACAGAGTCGGACACGAATGAAGCGACTTAGCAGCAGCAGCAGAGCTTCCCTGACTTACTTAAGGGAGATGATTTTTCCTATTGATTTCTTTGATGTTTATTACTCATGTGTTTTCCTCAGCTACACATTTCTGTGTTTGCATTTTTTCCTCTCCAATTGCATGGAGCTCTGTGGTATCACAGAATCACAGGAATCTTTCTATTAGCTACCTTGCTTTGGGGAGCAAGAAATTTTCCTCTGCCTTCTTGGTTCTTCTGACTGGTCTAAGAATTAAATTGACATGAGACAAATTAACAGGAGAAAAGTCAAACAAATTATAACAGTGTGTATACATGGGAGAAACCTAGGAAAACTGAGTACCTCACCAAAATAGCTGAAGCCCTCACCTTAAATATCATCTTCAGCTAAAGACAAAAGAGAAAGTTGGGGATCCTGGTTTGAGACTTGAAAGGGGAGGAAGCAAAGCACATGCAGATGGAAAACAAATGTTTGGTAAATAAATGTTTGCTGGGTCCCGCAGAGACAATGGGACAGAGAGAAATTTTAACAGATTTTGCTAGCTTCTTCCCTCCCCACCACATCTAGTTCATTTTACAGTTATCTGTCTGATAGCTTCCTTCCAGAAACAGGGCCTCTATCTAAACTCTTTTAGGCAGGTAAGGGGAGGTAATATGAAAAACTTCCTGGATCTTTTCTTTCTTAAAAATAACTAGCCTAAAAAAGTCCTTATGCCAAAGAGACACATTTGGTGATGGCAAATTTTGCTCTCCTACATGTGTTTTTAATTATTTTGATTTAATCTCAAAGTTAGAATGCAGTTTCCTCATTAAAGAAATGTTTCTTTAATATCAGTGTGTGCGAACTGTTTAAGACTGGTAAACACAGTTAAATACCATTAATGCCAATGATTATTTCATTGCATTTTCTATTTTTATTTCATTTGTAATATCTCTCAGGATACCTTAGGCCTCCCCTGCTTATGTGGTGATCAGGCTTCAGAAGGCTTTTCCTCTGACAACAGGTTAACAGTGAAGAATACAGCAGCAAGCGGGCCCTGCAAGCCTAGCCTCCAATTCCACTGGAGTGAATATGAAATGCAGGCTACTTCTCTTTCTCCCTCTTAGACAAGCTCTATACACCCTTACCACAATGATTCTGCTTTCTATAGTCGTGGGCGGGGGGGGGGGGGGGGGGGGGGGGGGCGGGGGGGGGGGGCTTCCCTTGTGGCTCAGCTGGTAAAGAATCTGCCTGCAATGTGGGAGACCCGGGTCTGATTACTGGGCTGGAAAGATCTGCTGGAGAAGGGGAAGGCTACCCACTTCAGTATTTTGGCCTGGAGAATTCCATGGACTGTCCGTGGGGTTGCAAACAGTCAGACTCGACAAAACAACTTTCATTTTTCTGGTGTACTGGTGGTGGTGGTTTATTTGTTAAGTGGGAAGTGTCAAATGACTTGACCTTGACTTTCTCCCAGGGCTCTACCAGCAGAACTAAGTGTTCTGGGGCTGTCAGGGCACAAAACTGTGGAAAAAAATTAGTAGGAGGCTCCAAATGACTTTGAAGGATTCTGAGTGCTAAACATGAGGCCAAGTCTGTGACAAGCTTACAAGTCAAATATGCAAACTCATTCAATCTTAAAAGGATGCCATTATCCATAAGGAAAGATTATAGAAATTTAAGAAACCAGAATTTTTCCCTGTATTGTTTTTCTACCCTTTCAATGACATGGAATTATTCAATGAGTAATTAACCTTGACTGTACTTATGCGAAAAGAAATAAAAATGTACAGATGCTCCCACCAGATTTCTAGTCCTAATACATAATACTCTGGGCTACTAATGCTCTTTTATCTTGTTGGCTGTAAAAGGTGGTGGTTTTTTGTGGGTTTTTTGTTTGTTTGTTTTCGAGAAATCTTAAAAGTAGTAACTGAAAAATTAGATGAAATTAGAATTGTAACCCGAGAAGCATTCTAATAATAGCTAACTGGGATATATGAACTACTCTGGATTAGAAAATGATAAAGAAAATGATTATAAGTAGAGAAGTATTTTGAATAAGTTTAGAAAAGTATTTCAAGCTGTAATACAAAGCAAGGAGAACAGATCACATGTACTCATCTTTCTGAAAGCCAACAATGGGAGATACAGTGCTGCCATTTGAGTCACTAGAACTAAGTGAATCATTAGCTTTATAAACAAAAACTGGATTCAGCTATTAGTGCTACCATTTAGCACCTTTTGAATCTCAATTTTTCTTTCCAAAAATTGGAAACAATGCTAGTCTTCTATTAACGAGTTTTTGTGAAGATTATTTTAAAACATTTATTAAAGTACCCCGTAAACTATACAAACATGGAGAGCTGGGATTATAGTAGTCTTTACTGATGGGATGAATGAGAAAAGAAGCACAAACTCTGTCTAACTATAACAGCGACTTGTAGAAGAGTACCAAATTATGTCCTATCTCATACCTGTTTCTGATTTAATTTCACATGTATGATGATTATCCTTTAGAAAAAAATGTGTAAGTTTCTAGATCACTGCCATTGTTGTTTGGTACTCTTTACTCACATGTTACAAAGTAGTACAGGTTAGTGGAAAGAGACTAAATGCAAAGGTAGAGGTTCTTGATGTTCAAGCCCAACTTTCCACCCTGTATTTGTGGGAAGTCAAACACGCCAAATAAGTTCCTAGAAGTTGAAATTTTTCAAGTCTAAAATGGGCATAGTAAAACCTACCTCATAAACTTGCTGTAACGATCTAATGTATATAAGGCATCTGGAAGACTGTTTGGTGTAGCAACAGGATCTTTATTATCTATCTCTATTTTCAAAATGATTTCCAGACCCTCTCACCTGAGCTTACACAGAAGATATTTCCAGATGTGACTAGTCTAAGACACAAGGAATTCTACCTTCAAAGTGTCCTCAGGAAAACCATCAAAACCAACTCATTCCTTCCAAATTTATTTTTTAAGAGCTTACCTTCTTAAATCTCTTTTTCTTACTTAAGTTGTAATCAAAGAAATTATCACTTGGTCTTTCATAATTTAGAGGAGCCAGAAAGAGAAATTCTTTCAAAAGTTCCCACATAACCACCATTCATTCCCCAAAGTAAAGGTCGACTTCCTCAGCTAATGAGTTGCCATAGCTGGATTTCATTCCTTCCCTCAAGAGTTGGCGAACTTATTATACCTGAGAACAGACTCTTTATCCCAACCTCTACTTAGTCACACCTTCAGTACTTCTTTCTACCATTTTCCTCTTCTACACTTATCAAAAAATTCCTCTTATTTTTCAAGATTAAGGTCAAGTTCTATCTAGTCCCATGAAGTTTTCCTGTCCACTTGTCCCCATATTGACTTTTCTGGCTCTGAATTCTTATAGTGCTTATTTTCTGTACCAATAACTCCATACCTTCCTTGCACAATAATTTAACCATTATTATTCAGGGCAGAGTTCTGTTTTATACATTGTATCTCCCAAGAGGATCTAAAATTGTGCTATAGATAGAATCATCTTTCTAGTTTCAAATTATATAAGTGAATCAGACAGAAAAATTTTATTGAAAACAGCCCAAAGCATTGTAAGTCAGATACTGATAATCTGGATGTCTCTGCTCCAGTGCTCTTATTCCATTATCCAGAAAGATGAATTAATTACATTTTCCTTTTTCTATTAAGCAATTTTCCCATTTAGCCACTTGGTCTTTAGTTATTTTCTTGGCCACTCATATTTGTTTTCAAAAATGTTAGCAAGCGCTGACAGGAATTGCATGCTGAGTAGCCCACAGGAGCAGAAACAGCTCCTTGCCTACAGTTGCACAAATATTCTCACTATCTATACAATATTTACTCTGTTTTTCAAAAGAGACGCCTTTCATTCCCAAGGTTGTAAATCTAACCTCTTTTTCCTAAAACAAAATGACACTAAACAAGAAAAAGAGGAAAGAATTGCAGTAGTGATGAGGTGGAGTGATAAATGCATCAAATTTTCAGCATCAGCTAGCTCGAGATCTGCACACATTTTAGAAGAGACAGAAAGAAGAATTAGTGTGTAATGGATGAAAAATATAGGCTCACACTGGGAAACCACTGTCTGTTGAATGTTTTTTGAAAACAGTGTGCTTTTCCTAAACATATACTACTATAAGAAAAGTGGTTGAAGTAGATTATTTTCCTTTAAGAGGCAAAAACTCCAGTCACCTTTCCACCATCAGGTTTCTTGGACTTCTTTACCTGTCTACAAAAGGCACTTTCTATTTCAGAGCCTTGCTAAGAGCCCCAGGCCCTAGGTAGTATGACTGAAACACAATAAGCCCTATTGAGATCCATATGCAGGGATGGCTCTGCAAAGATCTGAGCCTCAGAGTCAGCTTCCAGCATACACTATACTAGTATGGAAAACTGTTTCTCTAAGTAACCATTTTAATATTCTCGTTCTTTCCCACAGCTTTTGTCTAGTCTGTAGTCACAAGAATTACTCAGCCAACACAACATAATGTTATTGCTAAATACTAAGAAAGAAAATAGCTTCATATTCAGTTCAGTTCAGTTCACTCAGTCATGTCTGGCTCTTTGTGACCCCATGAATCACAGCATGCCAGGACTCACTGTCCATCACCAACTCCTGGGGTTTACTCAAACTCATGTCCATTGAGTCGGTGATTTCATCCAACCATCTCATCCTCTGTCGTCCCCTTCTCCTCCTGCCCCCAATCCCTCCCAACATCAGGGTCTTTTCCAATGAGTCAACTCTTCGTATGAGGTGGCCAAAGTACTGGAGTTTCAGCTTCAGCATCAGTCCTTCCAATGAACACCCAGGACTGATTTCCTTTAGGATGCACTGGTTGGATCTCCTTGCAGTCCAAGGGACTCTCAAGAGTTTTCTCCAACACCACAGTTCCAAAGCATCAATTCTTGGGCGCTCAGCTTTCTTCACAGTCCAACTCTCACATCCATACATGACCACTGGAAAAACCATAGCCTTGACTAGATGGACCTTTGTTGGCAAAGTAATGTCTCTGCTTTTCAATATGGTGTCTAGGTTGGTCATAACTGTCTTTCCAAGGAGTAAGTGTCTTTTAATTTCGTGGCTGCAGTCACCATCTGCAGTGATTTTGGAGCCCCCAAAAATAAAGTCTGACACTGTTTCCACTATTTCCTCATCTATTTCCCATGAAGTGATGGGACTAGGTGCCATGATCTTAGTTTTCTGAATGTTGAGCTTTAAGCTAACTTTTTCACTCTCCTCTTTCACTTTCATCAAAAGGTTTTTTAGTTCCTGTTCACTTTCTGCTGTATTAGAGAAGCCTAAAACAGCAGGAAGATCCTAAGACATTTGGCCAGTATTACATATCAAGGTGGGATGGATGGTCCCCAAGAACTTTCAAGCTGATGAGACTCAAATGTCATCAAATCCATATTTACATCTTATTGCGCGGGACGGGGGAGGGAGGGTCTTCTGGCACTTTCCCAATGCCTGAGGAGCTACCACACACTGTAAAATCCTCTAGTTAAACATTTATAGGAGAGAGCCTTCCCACAAAAGCAATGTCCTCAACCTCAAGCTGTGGATGACCTTTCAGCTTCAGTTGTTTTATTAATGTATGCCAAACTACAGATAAAACTTGTGGTTACAAGATTATTCCAGGGCTCCTGACTTTTCTTTCTTCCAATCAATATGGCACTGTCCCTTCTCATTGTCCTAATAAGGAGAGAGAAATTATTATGAAAGGCAACTGAGTGCTATAGGAGATGAAAACCAACAATTGTAAATGCACAAAATACATAATTCCAAAGCTCTTCATTTGAAATTTAAAAATTATCAAATCTCTGGAATACAGGGTCAGAGTAAAACCTCTAAATACAGGGTCAGTTCATATTCATAAGCTACATTTCCAATAACTCTAAAATTCTGAAAAGAAGATGAATATATAGTATAGCTGGGCATTCATCATTTTGCTTAAAATATATGAAATGTGATATTTTAATTAGCTATTAATTACAGAAATCAGAAGCTCCATTACATGCACCCCCCAAATAAACCTGTGAATCAGTGTTCTCAAAGCTAATTTCTTTGCCTGGGCAAAACTGGAGAGCTCACTCACCAAAGATGTTCAAGGATTTGCTCGTTATTCAGCCATAGCCTTTTAGCCCTTTCTCCTAACACATACCCAGAAACTTTACTTCTGAGAATTGGGCCAGACAAGAAGATATTCTCATCTGAATAAATATGATAATGATGACAAAGAAACTTTGGGAAAGACTTTGATAATCTGTGAGATGAGAAGTAAAGAAGATATAAAATGGATGAGAAGAGGTCAGGGGGAGTAGCTCAGCAACACTGAGAAGGAAGAGGTGACATGTAGTCATATTGAAATATCTCAGCGGGACCTTCAGAGAGAATCTGTGACAATCATCTGTCCCTACCCCTGCAACTTAAAATAATTAATATATGGTTGTGATTACTATTAAATTGTCATCACCCTGTTGCTATAACTTTTGAGGCAGGAATTTATGGCTTACTCTCCTTTGGAAATAAGAAAGCAGTAATTATATCTGAAATGTAGCTCAGGTGATAACTTCAGCACCTGCTGTGTAGTTAGCTGACTTGCATACAGTACCTAAGTGTCAGGGTGGTCAGACAGAGATGTCCTGAGTCTTAACAGTTCACACTAACTAGGCAAGGGGAGCCCTTTCAGATCCAGTGGGGTTTTTGTTGTTGTTGTTGTTTTCTGTTTTAAGTAGGTGTTAGTTGCTCAGTTGTGTCCGACTCTTTGCGACCCCCATGGACTGCAGCCCCCCAGGCTCCTCTGTCCATGAGATTTTCCAGGCAAGGATACTGGAGTGGGTTGCCATTTCTTTCTCCAGGGGATCTTCCCAACCCAGGGATGGAACCCGGGTCTCCTGTACTGCAGGCAGATTCTTTACCGACTGAGCTATAAGGGACTTCATTTTAACAACAAGGGTTGGAAGGAAATGAATATTAAATAGAAAACATGTTATCTTAAATAAATTTATCTGATGGTAGTTCTATCAGTCTTTCTGATTGATATTCAAGAAATCAATCACATGATCAAATAACACTCTTTTTCACACCAATAGGTTTTTCTATAGCTGAGTACATAAATTCTGAAGTGTAACATATCTAGGCTAACCCTAGGATTAAAACCAGCTGAAAAATTCTGATTTCATTCACCATGATTGAAAGTTTAGATGGAACTCAGAAAAACAGGTATGTAGGCATGCACAAATTAGCCTAGAGGAACTGATACTCCAGAATTTTTCAATTCCATTTGCTCAAAGTCAGACGGACATTTTGTAAGTTAGAATTTTTAAGAAGATAAATGGCATTGATAAAAATAGAAATAAAAAACATATATAGATGTTTACTACGAAAAGTGAGCAGTAGAAAGAAATACGGCAGATCTCCAACAAAGTGATCATCAAGAGCAAACTGCCACACTATTGATATCTAACAAAGGACAGCATGGAATACGCTGTAAGATAATAATAGAAAGGAAGCTATAAAAAGCAAAGATTTTTCAGAATAAAGGGAAAATAACATACTCGGAAAGTGTTTAGAAATGTTTCAAATAAAGCCCTGTGTTTGAGAAAAGAACAAATAGAAAGAAAATGGGTAAGAGGTCTCAATTCCCTCCCAGTCCCTCTTTCGCTTTTGGACAATATTTGAGAACTTGTATCTATCCCTGTAAAAATATGGGTGCCTATAGTTTAAAAAAATTACATGTCATTTCTTTTCACTTGCTCAATTCTTTAAATATCATGTCAGTTATGCTCTTTATTAAGTTCATGTTATCATATATTAAAGAGCTTGATATCAAATATATTTGTATTTTAATGATGACAATTTCACTTTAGCAAATAAAATTTTAAGTCCAAGACACAACTATTATTTCTCTAAAATGAGAATTTATAGAGCTGTTGAGAGAGTCAGAGATAATTGCATTTTGCCAGAAATGTTATATGCATTTGCTAATGGTTAGTCCTTTTGAAGGAAGTTGCCATTATCTTCATTACCTCAACCATAGTTTGGCCTCAGGTCAAACAACAGGGAGGGAACACAGCCTGCACATCAACAGAAAATTGAATTAAAAATTTGCAGAGCATGGCCCTGCCCATCAAAACAAGACCCAGTTTCCCCCTCAGTCATTCTATCCTATCAGGTAGCTCCCATAAGCCTTTTATCATTCTCCATCAGAGGGCAGACAGGAAGAAAACCACAATCACAGAAAAGGAAACAATCTGATCACATGGATCACAGCCTTCTGGAACTCAATGAAAGGATGAGCTTGTAGGGCCACCCAAGACAGATAGGTCATGGTGGAGAGTTCTGACAAAAGGGGTCCACTGGAGGAGGGAATGGCAAACCACTTCAGTATTCTTTCCTTGAGAATGCCATGAACAGTATGAAAGGCAAAAAGACTTGAAACATGAACTCCCCAGGTCAGTAGGTGCACAATGTGATACTGGAGAACAGTGGAGAAATAACTCCAGAAAGAATGATGAGACGGAGCCAAAGCAAAAACAACACCCAGTTGTGGATGTGACTGGTCATGGAAGCCAAGTCCAATGCTGTAAAGAGCAATATTGCATAGGAACCTGGAATGTCAGGTCCATGAATCAAGGCAAATTGGAAGTGGTCAAACAGGAGATGGCAAGAGTAAACATCAACACTTTAGGAATCAGTGAACTAAAATGAACTGGAATGGGTGAATAATTCAGATGACCATTATATCTACTACTATGGGCAATGATCCATTAAAAGAAATGGAGTAGTCCTCATAGTCAACAAAAGAGTCCAAAATGCAGTACTTGGATGCAATCTCAAAAACAACAGAATGATCTCTGTTCATTTCCAAGGCAAACATTCAATACCACAGTAATCCATGTCTATGCCATGACCAGTAATGCTGAAGAAGCTGCAACTGAATGCTTCTATGAAGACCTACAAGACCTCCTAAAACTAACACCTAAAAAATTTCCTGTTCATTATAGGGGAGTGGAATGCAAAAGTTGGAAGTCAAGAGATACCTGGAGTAACAGGCAAATTTGGCTTTGGAGTAAAAAATGAAGCAGGGAAAACACTAAGTTTTGCCAAGAGAAAGCACTGGTCATAGAAAACACCCTCTTCCAACAACACAAGAGAAGACTCTACACTGGACATCACTAGATGGTCAATACCAAAATCAGACTGATTATATTCTTTGCAGACAAAAATGGAGACGCTCTATACAGTCAGCAAAAACAAGACTGGTAGCTGACTGTGGCTCAGATCATGACCTCCTTATTGCCAAATTCAGACTTAAATTGAAAAAAGTAGGGAAAACCACTAGACCATTCAGGTATGCTGCTGCTGCTACTGCTGCTAAGTCGCTTCAGTCGTGTCCGACTCTGTGTGACCCCATAGACGGCAGCCCATCAGGTTCACCCGTCCCTGGGATTCTCCAGGCAAGAACACTAGAGTGGGTTGCCATTTCTTACTCCAATGCATGAAAGTGAAAGTGAAGTTGCTCAGTCGTGTCCGACTCTTAACAACCCCATGTACCGCAGCCCACCAGGCTCCTTCATCTATGAGATTTTCCAGGCAAGAGTACTGGAGTGGGGTGCCATTGCCTTCTCCAATTCAGGTATGACCTCGATCAAATACCTACACTTATACTGTGGAAGTGGCAAATAGATCCAAGGGATTAGATCTGATAGACAGAGTGCCTGAAGAACTATGGACAGAGGTTCATGACTTGGACAGGAGGCAGGGATCAAGACCATCCCCAAGAAAAAGGAATGCAAAAAGGCAAAATGGTTGTCTAAGGAGGCCTCACAAATAGCTAAGAAAAGAAGAGAAGCTACAGGCAAAAGAGCAAAGGAAAGATATACCCATTTGAATGCAGAGTTCCAAACAACAGCAAGGAGAGATAAGAAAGCCTTCCTCAGTGATCAATTCAAAGAAATAGAGGAAAACAATAAAATGAGAAAGACTAGAAACCTGTTCAAGAAAATTAGAGCTAACAAGGGAATTTAATGCAAACATGGGCAGAATAAAGGACAGAAATTGTACAAACCTAACGGAAGAAGAAGATATTAAGAAGAGGTAGCAACAATACACAGAAGAACTATGCAAAACAAATCTTCATGACCCAGATAACCATGACGGTGTGATCACTTACCTAGAACCAGACATCCTGGCATGCAAGGACTGGAAAAGATCAGTTTTCATTTCAATTCCAAAGAAAGGCAATGCCAAAGAATGTTCAAACTACTACACATTGCAGTCATCTCACACACTAGCAAAGTAATGCTCAAAATTCTCCAAGCCAGGCTTCAACAGTACATAAACTGTGAACATCCAGATGTTCAAGCTGGATTTAGAAAAGACAGGAAACAGAGATCAAATTGCCAACATCTGTTGCAACATAGACAAAGCAAGAGAATTCCAGAAAAAACATCCATTTCTGCTTTTTTGACTACACCAAAGCATTTGACTGCATGGATCACAACAAACAGTGAAAAATTCTTAAAGAGCAGGAAACCAGACCACCTGATCTGGCTTCTGAGAAATATGCATGTAGGTCAAGAAGCAACATTTAGAAGTGAACATGGAACAGCAGACTGGGTCCAAATCAGGAAAGGAGTACATCAAGGCTGTATATTGTTACTCTGCTTATTTAACTTATATGCAGAGTACATCATGAGAAATGTTGGGCGGGATGAAGCACAGGCTGGAATCAAGGTTGCTGGGAGAAATATCAAGAACCTCAGATGTGCAGATGACACCATCCTTATGGCAGAATGTGAAGAAGAACTAAAGAGGCTCTTGATGAAAGTGGAATAGAAGAGTGAATAAGTTGGCTTAAAACTCAACATTCAGAAAACTAAGATCATAGCATCTGGTCCCATCACTTCATAGAAAATAGATGGTGAAACATAGGAAACAGTGACAGACTTTCTTTTGGGGGGCTCCAAAATCACTGCAGATGGTGACTGCAGCCACGAAATTAAAAGACACTTACTCCTTGGAAGGAAAGTTGTGACCCGAAACTAGACACCATATTGAAAAGCAGAGACATTACTTTGCCAACAAAAGTCCATCTAGTCAAAGCTATGGTTTTTCCAGTAGTCATGTATGTATGTGAGAATTGAAGTATAAAGAAAGCTGAGCACTGAAGAATTGATGTTTTGAACTGTGGTGTTGGAGAAGACTCTTGAGAGTCCTTTGGACTGAAAGCAGATCCAACCAGTCCATCCTAGAGGAAATCAGTCCTGAATATTCATTGGAAGGACTGATGCTGAAGCTGAAACTCCAATACTTTGGCCACCTGATGCAAAGAACTGACTCATGGGAAAAGACCTTGATGCAAGGAAAGATTGAAGGCAGGCGAAGAAGTGGATGACAGAGGATGAGATGATTGGATGGCATTACTGACTTGGTACACATGAGTTTGAGTAGGCTCTGAGAGTTGGTGATGTACAGGGAAGCCTGGTGTGCTGCAGTCCTTTGGGTTGCAAAGAGTCGGACACAACTGAGTGACTGAACTGAACTAAATGGTCAGTCCACCAAACTGATAAATGAATATGCAAATATTTCTTATGAGACTTTTAAAGGTACTCTCTCCAGTATCCACCAGATTCTTTCAAGTTTTGAGGCAAATACTATAAAAACAATTTCAAAAATGCTATGTTGCCTATATTGTTGCTCCAGAACCTGCTTAAATATAGTAAATAACTAATTTTGAGCACTATTATGTGCATAGCTATGTTTTAAAATGCTCACAATATTGCTTAGCCCTATTATATCATTTAAGACTGAAACTGTTGATTTAGACCAATTAAGGCTTTTCAGGTAAATACACAAACCATGAGCGATTTCTAGGAAAACACAATGTTTATACTAGGAGAAAGCTCAAGTTAAAGTAATTTTGTAGAGCAAAAAAAAAAAAAAAAAGAAAGAGTCAACTGAAAATTAAAAATGAGGGGATAGTGTTGTGATGTGTATAGTCCAGAGAACTGACCCTACCTTATCTATTCTCAGGGCCAGCACTAATTAACATTTGGTCAGCAGATAAGGAGGTTGTGGACATCATGTTTGCAGATGCCACAAAATGGAAAACCTCTAGAAGAGTGCAGAACCACCATAGTAGAATGCATGAAAATGGAAAGTGCCTTAGGATGCTGAAGATGTGCCACAAACCTAGAAGTGGCTAAGTAAAAGCACACAGCCAGATGAAAGCCGGCTAAAGATTTAAGTCAAGGACAACTTTGGTCAGATATGTTCTATCTTAATTTCTGTGAATGAATGTGTAATTTCCTTCTCTGAAGATCGGTAAAACAGCATCATCCTTATACACACATACACACACACACACACATGCACATGCACACATATATATATATGTATGAAAATAATAGTTCAATGGACCATTGGGAACAGTGCAATGGACTACTGGGACTAGACTACTGGGAATACCAAGCAGCTGGAACTCTCTCACACTGATGGTGGGCATATAAATTAATAAAACCATTTTGGAAAAATATTTCACAGTATGTATACCTTATGACTTAGGAATTCTACTTCTAGGTAAATACCTAATGAAACGAATGCTTATGACCACCAAAAGACATGCATGAGAATATGCATAGCAACCTTATTTATAGTATCCCCAACTGAATATAGCTCAAATATCCATCAAGAGTCAGATGGGCAAATAATGTACATTTCATTCATAGAATGAAATACGATGAAACAACAGAAAATAACTAATGATACATCCAAAGTGTGGAAAAATCTAATAGACAAATGCTGAGTGAGAGAAGCTGAACAATAAAGAGTACATACTGCCATTATTCCATTTATATGGGGTTTGAAATAGATGAAAGTGATCTTTGGTGGTAGAAATCAAGACAGTATAGGCATCCTTGGAACAATCTTGGAAGAGAGTTATTTACTGGGAAGGAGAATGGAGGTTTTTTCTAGTAACTGGCATGCTCTGTATAATGATCTGGGTGGTGTTTACAAGGATATACACATATGCTTAAATATATGTATGTAGAAAGAGAGACAGACAGAGAAACAGAGACAAAAAGACAGAGAGAGACACACAGACAGACAGAGAGAGGGAAAGAAGGAAGTGCAATCTCCTACCTAGCCACAGATTCTGGGATCATCTTTCATGTAAGCTACAAAGAGTCACTTCATTGTAGGCAAAGTCTATTTGTGTGTGTGTAACTGAAGTTAAGAAGGAAAGTAAACTAGAAAAACTGGCTAATAACCATATAAATTGCTATTTTTCCACTCAGCAAAGACCAATATTTTAGCCCTTATCTACTGTCTTCTATTTGTTGTGCTTCTGTGTTCCTCCCTTAGATTCCTAAAGATTCCTCTCTCTAAAACATGTGGCTGACATGTTATACTACAGCTCATGGAGTCTAGCACAATGCTGGACAAGCACAAGTAAATGTTCCAATCTTGTTCACAGTAATCATAATACCCACATTTGTTGATTACCATTCTATACCTCACAAAATAATTACTCTTCCTACCAACCCTATGATATAGGTATTTTTATTCCAAGTGCAGAGATGAAGAAATTGAGATTCGGAGATGTCCTGTGAATTATAAGTGGAAGAACAAGCCCTCAAATGCTGTATACGAATCTCACAACTGTTACTTCCAACTGTTAGAGGACTGATTATAAAACATCAGATGGTCTTTCCAGCTGCAATTTTCTTCACCATGTCTCCACCCTGAGTAATCCATCTGGTGCCCCTGCCAACATCAAAACCCATGCTTATCAAACAACATGCCCACAGTCCTGTGGTAAATATGGTCCAGGCCTCACAAAGGGCCAGTGTCCATGTAGTTCACCTGATGGTTCGCAGCTTCACAGCCATCTAAACGGTGTGCTATCACTTCTCAGTATATCCTCATATTAAGTCAGTTCAAATGAATCTGCTTAAGACTCTTCAGTCTTTCCCTTGGTGTAATATGTAATCTCCTGCTCAATTATTTATTTTTAAATGTATAATGTAATTAAAAATTTTTCATATTTATATGTACATAATGATACCTTTAGTCTGAACATTTCTTAATCTATTAATAAAATCACAAATTTGAATTTTGTTCTTTCTTGATCATGTCTAGAAAGAAAATTCAAGCTCTCTTAGGATAGCCAATTATTTTCTGTACTATGACTGAAGTAGACTGGTACTTTGGTGATAGTATGCTACCAATTCATGTCCACAGAGACAGCTTCTCTGGGAAGAATCATCATCTTATTTTATAATCTGCATTGAATAACACTGTCAGCTTTCAAATTTTTTGACAGTTCCACATCCTTTCCTCACCTAATTATACTTGACAGCTAAAACTAGATCACGCTTATAGAACATCGTCATGATTTTAGGTGGCATGGGCATTTGTTTCCTATGATGATCTGTCAAATATAATTCACATACCGGTAGAATATACTTGCACGTTGGCTAATTCGTATTCATCATTAACTTACTGTGAACAGCTAAACAATGCAGTATCTCATAGAAGCATAATTATTATCCCATAATTATACCCCAGATTAAACCCTTGCGAGAAGTCTGAGTCTAGTTGTAGGTGCTTTTAACTTGGTAAAAAGGTATCTTAAAGACATAAGCTACTAATAGAGGTAGAGTGGCAACAGCACCGATCATTGAAATGAAAAGTTCTGGAGGAATGCACCTGTCACTGCAGCTGTACAAGAAACCCCCCTGGGTTTCAATTTGATTCCATAATTCATTATGTTATCTTAAAACCACAGCCTCATTTACAGTTCAGTTCAATCACTCAGTCATGTCTGACTCCTTGCCCCATGGACCACAGCATGCCAGGCTTCCCTGTCCATCACCAACTCCTGGAACTTGTTCAAAGTCATGTTCATGGAGTCGGTGATGCCATCCAGCCATCTCATCCTCTGTTGTCTCCTTCTCCTCCTGTCTTCAATCTTTCCCAGCATCAGGGTCTTTTCCAATGAGTCAGTTCTTCATATCACATGGCCAAAGTATTAGAGTTTCAGCTTCAGCATCAGTCCCTCCAATGAACATTCAGGACTGATTTCCTTTAGGATGGACTGGTTTTTTATCTTCTTGCTGTTCAAGGAATTCTTAAGAATCTTCTCCAACACCACAGTACAAAAGCAGCAATTCTTTGGCACTCAGCCCTCTTTATGGTCCAATTCTCACATCCATACATGACTACTTGAAAAACCAAAGCTTTGACTAGAGAGACTTTTGTTGGAAATGTCTCTGCTTTTTAATATGCTGTCTAGCTTTGCCATAGCTTCTCTTTCAAGGAGCAAGCATCTTTTAATTTCATGGATGCAGTCACCACCTGCAGTGATTTTGGAGTCCCCAAAAATAAAAGTCTGTCACTGTTTCCATTGTTTCCCCATCTATTTGCCATGGCGTGATGGGATGAGATGCCGTGATTTAGTTTTCTGAATGTTGAGTTTCAAGCCACTTTTTCACTCTCCTCTTTCATTTTCATTAAGAGGCTCTTTAGTTCCTCTTCACTTTCTGCCATAAGGGTGGTGTCCTCTGCATATCTGAGGTTGCTGATATTTCTCCCTGCAATGTTGATTCCAGCTTTGCTTCATCCAGTCTGGCATTTTGCATACTGTACTCTGCATATAAGTTAAATAAGCAGAGTGACAATATACAGCCTTGATGTACTCCTTTCATAATTTGGAACCAGTCCATTGTTCCACATCTGGTCCTAACTGTTGCTTCTTGACCTACATCCATATTTCTCAGAAGGCAGGTCAGGTGGTCTGGTATTCCCATCTCTTTAAGAATTTACCACAGTTTGTTGTGAGCCACAGAGGCAAAGGCTTTATCATAGTTGATGAAGCAGAAGTAGATGTTTTTCTGGAATTCCCTTGCTTTTTAATGATTCAAGTGATGTTGGCAATTTTATTTCTGGTTCTTCTGTCTTTTCTAAATCCAGCTTGAACATCTGGAAGTTCTCAGTTCACATATAGTTGAAGTCTAACTTGGAGAATTTTGAGCATTACTTTGCTGGAATGTGAGATGAGTCAATTGTGTGGTACTTTGAGTATTCTTTGGCATTGCCTTTCTTTGGGATTGGAATGAAAACTGACTTTTCCAGTCCTGTGGCCACTGCTGAGTTTTCCAAATGTGCTGGCATATTGAGTGCAGCACTTTCACAGAATCATCTTTTAGGATTTGAAATAGCTCAACTGGAATCCCATGACTTCCACTAGCTTTGTCCATAATGATGCTTCCTAAGGCCCACTTGACTTCACATTCCAGGATGTTCAGCTCTAGGTGAGTGATGTTACCATCATGGTTATCTGGGTCATTAAGATATTTTTCACAAGTTTTTCTGTGTATTCTTGCCACCTCTTCTTAATATCTTCTGCTTCTGTTAGGTCCATACCATTTCTGTCCTTTATCTAGTCCATCTTTGCATGAAATGTTCCCTTGATATCTCTAATTTTCTTGAAGAGATCTCTAGTCTTTCCCATTCTATTGTTTTCCTCTATTTCTTTGCATTGGTCACTTAGCAAGGCTTTCTTATCTTGCCTTGCTATTCTTTGGAACTCTGTTTTCAGATGCATATATCTTTCCTTTTCTCCTTTTTACTCCTATTTACTTCTCCTATTTACTCAGCTATCTGTAAGGCCTCCTCAGAGAACCATTTTGCCTTTCTGCATTTCTTCTTCTTGTGGATGGTTTTGATCACCGCCTCCTGTACAATGTTATGAACCTCTATTCATAGTTCTTCCAGCACTCTATCTACCAGACCCAATCCCTTGAATCTATTTGTCACTTCCACTGTATAATCATAAGGGATTTTATTTAGGTCATACCTGAATTGTCTAGTGGTTTTCCCTACTTTATTCAAGTCTGAATTTTGCAATAAGGAGTTCATGATCTGAGAGCCACAGCCTCATGTTACTCATCTGCAAATATATTTTTTTGGTAAAAATTAGATCAGGTGTTGATTAAACTGGGGCACAAAGCTGAGCAGGTAGTTACCAGATAAATAGATCTTTTCAGAGGATTTTCCTTGACCTTGCAGTATATCTTTGGTCCTCATATTATTGTCTCTCCTCTGAGGCAGAGGCCCTGGGGATAATTAATCCTGTTACTGAAGCTAAGATTCTGTGAGCTGGACTATGAAAATCTTCATGAGAAGAATTTGCAATGAGTAAAATGCCATCTTGGGGCCCTGCTTTGTTTCTTTCTCCACCACCCGCCCCCCCCCGCCCCGCCCCCCCGCCCCATATTGAGGTTGGATTTGAATTAGTCTTTTTATCTGTCAAAAAGCAATTTACATTTCCTCCTAATTATGGAGTCTTGCTGATTTTGCTTCTCAACGAGATTTTACTGAACCATTTCCTTCTTTAAATATTCTCTTTCAAGTTCTCACTAAAATCTCTGGAGAAGACTTTATTATCTTTATCAGCAAACCTGAGTTACCTTCTAATCTCTCTGATTTTGCTTTCCTCATTTTTCCTAGATGTTTTCTCACCTGACAACTGTGTGCCTTAAGAAAAAAAGAATGAGAGAAACTTATGCAAATATTTATAAGTATACAATTAAAGTAATAATTTGAGAGTTTGTTTTCATGTTTCATATACAACCAAGGAGTCCAGGCACTGCCACTGAGATGCTACATAACCTTGAAATGTTGTGGCTCCCTGTGCCTCACTTCTTTCATCTGTAAAATGGATAAAACATTAGTAATAAAAGTATCTGCTCTTTAAGGATTGTTATGAGGAATAAACAAGCATCTGAGAAAATTTAGTATAGTGAATGTAATGTAAGAATTTAATAAATGCCAGCAACAGATGCATTTAATAATAGAAAATGCATTTAAAACACTTAGCAATTAGTTTTGTTTATTTTAAATGCTTAATATAAAGAATATTATGTAGGTTTTGTTTTTTTCTTTGCTTGTTTCCAACACTGGATGCTCTCAGTTTCTAAGGTATTGGAGGTTTTATCTGGCATATGGTAGACACCAAATAGATGTTAAGTTTGTAATTTGATGAAAAAAAATTATTTCAGTGTTCAAATATAAAGTCTTTACAATGTTACTAATGATTTAAAAGTGTTCTGCACTTATTAGTGGTGCATTCAATAGGAAGAAGTCTGCCAACTAACAACAGGGATATTTACCTATGGTTATATACTGAACTGATCTGAACTGATATATTAGAGAAGAGAAGTAAACAGAAAATTCATAGTTCTGAGCATTTTGTGAGATAGTGTTTAGAATATCTCCCTTTTAATAACTTTAGCACTACAAGCTTAGGCATTTTTAAACAAAATGGAATAATATTGATAACACAGCTGAATAAGTAAATGCATTTAAAGACATGCTATTCTGAAATGTATTTATTAACTCAACTGCCAACAAAGGGTTGTAGGCAGAGTTTTAATTAAGACTAACGAAAGGTATAATAATCATGTCAAATTATCTGATCACTTACATATATTAACACTATTGGTAATGATGTACCAGTTTCCTCTCTTTAAATGATAGATTACTACAGCAAATCTCCTTATAGGTAGCAACATACGTGTGCTCAGTCACTCAGTTGTGTCTGACTCTTTGCAACTCCATGGACTGTAGCCTGCCAGGCTTCTCTGTCCATGCAAGAATACTGGAAGAAGTGAAAGTGAACACTGCTTCAGAATACTGGAGAGGTTGTCATTTCCTACTCCAGGGGATCTTCCCAACCCATGGATCAAACTTGCATCTCTTGCATCTTCTGAGTTGGCAGATGGATTCCTTACCGTTGTGCCACCTGGGAAGCCAGGTGTTATTTCATTGTTCTTATTTTCATTAAAAATATTTATAAAGGTATTTCTACCACTGATCTTTATATGAGACTGCAATTAATATTATTCTACTTAATGACCATTCTAACAGCTGAAATTGAGCAACAGTGGAAATGATCATTGCATGAAGTATTAAGTTTCCTGACTTGGATAGGTTTAGTAAAAATAAGTAATTATTTCTAAAGAATACTATAGAAACAATAACAAAATCTATATTGGATGGGAGTTTGAACTCAATATATTCTGAAGTTGCTTTCAACTCAGTTCAGTTCAGTCAATCAGTCGTGTCTGACTCTTTGCGACACCATGGACTGCAGCATGCCAGGCCTCCCTATACATCACCACCTCCCGGAGTTCACCCAAACCCATGTCCATTGAGTCGATGATGCCATCCAACCATCTCATCGTCTGTTGTCCCCTTCTCCTCCTGCCCTCAATCTTTCCCAGCATCAGGGTCTTTTCAAATGAGTCAGCTCTTTGCATCAGGTGACCAAAGTATTGGAGTTTCAGCTTCAGCATCAGTCCTTCCAATGAATATTCAGGACTGATTTCCTTTAGGATGGACTGGTTGGATCTCCTTGCAGTCCAAGGGACTCTCAAGAGTCTTCTCCAACACCACAGTTCAAAAGCATCAATTTTTCAGTGCTCAGCTTTCTTTATAGTCCAACTCTCATATCCATACATGACCACTGGAAAAACCATAGCCATGACTAGACAGATGTTTGTTGACAAAGTAATGTCCCTGCTTTTCGATATGCTGCCTAGGTTGGTCATAACTTTCCTTCCAAGGAGTAAGCATCTTTTAATTTAGTTCTAATGTTGAGTCTATAATTTTATTGGATATTAAGCTCTGTTCATTTTATATAATTAGAAGGAAATCATTTATAACATGATGTTTGTTCATTTATCTGAATCATATATTACATAATAGAAAAGACAGTGCTATCATTTCTTCCCTAATGCCTCCTATCTTTATACTCACTGTGCATTCATTGAAGTCCAAATCCATTTCACAATAGATTCATTTGATATTTCAGTTGTATCATGACAGAAAGAAAGTGAAAGTGAAGTCATTCAGTTGTGTTCTACTCTTTGTGACCCCATGGACTGTAGCCTACCAGGCTCCTCTGTCCACAGGATTTTCCAGGCAAGAGTACTAGAGTGGGCTGCCATTTCCTTCTCCAGGGAGTTGTATCATATATATTTTCAATTGCTATGACAATCGTTTTATAATCTTACACTAGTCATATTAGATCTATTAGTTTACTTACCAAATGATTCCATAAGAATATTAATAATGATTAAAGCCTAAGTGGTTAATTTTTCTTTGACCTTCTTTTATTATTTCCCCCTGAAGTGTTGTTTTTAAAAAAAAAAAAAAAAATCTGATGACTCAACTAGTCCAATTTTTCCTTGTTGAGCTATTGGTACTTCTAGGGAAGCAGCATTTCCCTTTCTAAAGAGTATAGGTCAACCCCATTTCACAGTATACACATTTTCATAGTATACACATTTATTTCAATGACTTGCATGAATTGTGTGTGTGTGACTCCACTGACATTTAGTCAGTTAATGTGCGCTACTGAAGCAGGCCCTGCTGGTTGCTCTATTATTGCGTAACCTTCTGTATTCCTCACTACAAAGGTAAAGTAAATATCCATTTCTGAAAAGAACTGCTGTAATAGTATTTAATGGTATTTTCTGAGCATATGCTAGTGCTGTTTTTCTTTCTTGCTAAACCCACTTGCATTTATCTTCTTACCTTTCCTCCCACTGTGTATGAACAAACCTCAAGGCAAACTACTGCCATGGAAGTCCATTTACTAGCAAAGAAAAGAAAAACAAAATAGCTTTAATCTTAATTCAGCTTAAATCAACAAGCATTTATTGAACACTCATTTCATGCCAGATGCTGGAGTTTAGCAGGGGGAGTGGGTATATTAAAAAGAAAAAAGTTGCAATTTAATAAGTGCTAAAAATATCTTTAATGCAATGAATGATGGTCTACAAAACCCATTTTAGCACAGTAGTTAAAAACATGGACTGTGGAGGACCATATTGCCTGGGTTTCAATCCAGTATGTGTGTAATTTGGGGCAAGTAACTTAACTTTTCTATGTCTGATTTTTAACCTACAATGAGGATAAAATTAATACCTACAGACTCCTTTGGTAACTGCAGGCAATACTAAAATCCACAGTTCTCAAGTCCCATATGGGAAATGACATGGTACAGTCAGCCCTCCATATTCACAATTCTATATCCATGGATACAAAGAGCTGAGTGTATTTCATAGTGTCACTATAAGTTAATATTTATATTAAATATAAATGAGTTATTATTTATGAAGTTGTTAATATAGTGTCTGGCATATATTATGCGTAATGTAATTGTTTATTGAATACAATATGAAGGGTTAATGAATTGCTTAAGAGACAAAAGAAATGTTGATCCCAGTGGAACATTTAAGAGAAATACTTCAGAGAATAGGCATTATGTAATAAAAGTCTTTAAAAATGAGTCATATTTTACAAAAAGGACAAGAAGGAGGAAACAAAAAAGGATACATGAGTGTGCCAAGTCACTAGAATATCTAGTAAAGGTCTAGCAAAGGGCCTTCTACAGCTAGAAGAAAGCCTTCAATAAAAAGAGCAAATGAAACTGAGTCTGATCAGGAGGATGGGAACAAATTGCAAAAGAACAAGTTAAAAACAAAATTTCATTAATCAAGCAATGGAGTTTTTAAATTTAGAAAGAGTGGTATGATTAGATTTGTTTTAGACAAGTTTGATTTATAGTATGGAAGATTAATTGGATTAACAGCTACTAGAGATATGATGACTGGTTAAGAAATCAGTCTGGGAAGAGACATCCTGGCCCAGAAAAGTAAGATGTTGAAGCAGGCCAGGAGAAGGAGGTGAGGAAACATGGCTCCATCCTAGTAGAAGACAAAACCTTTCTCATGGGTGAAATGACCGACCTCCTCCAGGAGAGAAGCTAACATACTCTGTAAAATGCTTAAGCAATTTTATGATAAATGCTAGTGTTGTAAGATTTCTTCTGGGAAACTTATAACCCACCAGTCTAGCTAGTTGTCAGTTAAGAGTAATAACATTTAACCAGATATTCTCTTTTTCTTGTATTTAGTCTAACCAGGGTCATCTGATCATTCTTTTTCCCTGTAATAAAATGTCCCAACTAAGAGATGATCTTGAAATTAATCTTCTTAGGTCTCCTTCCTTAGAGAAAGCTTGATATAAAATTTGACACATGCCCATCACCAAATTAGCAGGAAAATAACAGACAAAGAAAGCAGAAATTTGGAGGAAAACAATGCCATTGGTTGGAAGTTTTTGAGTTAAAAGAACCTGCAGAATATCCAGGTAGAAAGTTGGAGGAGGATGAAAGTAGCTACTATTTGTTGAGTGTGCTACATAGAAGGCACCATGACAAATATTTACTTATCTGTAAACTTAACAACAATTGTGCAATTAATATCATCATTCCTATTTCATGGATACAAACACTGAAATAAAGGGATGCTATGAAATGTTCCCAAGGCCACTTAACTAGTAAATAGCTACAATGAGATCCAGATCCTAATACCCTGATGTTAAAGTCTATGCAAACTCTATTATGCCAAACTCAGTCTGGCATCTAGTGATTAGGAATGATTATTTATTGTCACAAATGCAGTTGTTAATGAGTTGTAAAAATTATTCATGTCTCAATTAAACATAATATTAAAAGATCTACTCCATTCTCAAGTCAATTTTTAAATTTGAACACAGGGCAGCTGTATATTAGAATCATCAAGGGCACATTTTTAGACTCAGACATATCCAGGTTTGAGTCTGTGACTTATAACTTGCTGGGCCTTAGTATCCTCATCTGTAAGAAGGATTTAATGTTTGTCTAGTAAGACTTCTGTGAGTATTTGACAAGAATGTTGCAAGTGCATGATCAATAGTAAATAATCAAGAATAACTCTTACCATGATTATAATTATTTATGATAATTTGGTTTAGAAATATATTCTATGGGGATACATGGCTATGATGACAGCAAAAATTGAAAGCAAATGACTTGATTGAAAGAATTTCATTTAACTTATATAAGTATAAACATTATGTCAATGTTTATTTTCTCTCATCCAAACCCAGAAAAGACACAGAAGTCTCGAGTTATCCCATGAAACTACTATCTACTATGTATATCGTATATTGTGATTCTGCTGAGAACTCAAATGTGAAAGACATATTCTGCCTTCTGTATTCACCATCCGGTGGCAAAGAGAGAGGAGTAAACAAATAGCTACAGTGATAATGTGATGAAACAGTTATTGGATTAATGTCAGGTCAGTTCTACTCCAGAGTAATCTAGAGTAGCCAGGTTAGTTACAGGGTAGGCTGGTCTGGAAATTCAGTTCAAAGGAGGATTACATTATGAGTTTGAAGCTCATGCTACAATAGATCTGAACCTCAAATTAGCCTTCAATTTGACCCAAGATTCTGATCTCCCACTGATTATGGCATAATCTAGGGTTAGGTCAGCTTTCTATGGACATGGAATCGTTGCTCAGGACATGGGTGTTAAATTCAGCAGCCTTTGGGTAGAAAGACTCCAAGAAACAGAACTATCTGACACTGGCTAATATGAGTTGGGAGACCAAACATGAAAAGACTAAGACGGAGTTTCTTTTGAGGCACATCATTACATATCTATTAAGCGTTTTCTCTGTTCTCACCTGTGTGATAATAATAGGTTAGATCAGAAAGGGAAAAAAAAAAAATTGATCTCTGCCCTCCTATGACTTTCAAGCTAGTTTAGAAGAGAATTAATATACATAAAACTAAAAACTAGTGTCCCAATCACAATAAATTCAAGACCTGTTATGGCCAAGACATCTTAACGTATATCATCTAATACAAACATAATACAAATCTTGTGAGGCAGAAAAAAATCCCCAATTTTACAGATGAAAAGAATATCTAGAGAAAAATACCCTAGAAGTGGCATTTTATAAGTGACTCCAGGTGATGCCCACACAGCTCTTCTCCACAAGAGGTACTTAGGAATCAGTAAACTTATTTATACTGTGCATCATATAGAATGACTCAGGGAGCAGTGGCATTTCTCTCACTTGGGAGCTGGTAGTTGATGCAGAATATCGGGCTCCACCTCAGATGTTCTGCGTTAGAATCTGTATTTTAATGATGATTGTTTTATAATTAAATTCGATAGTCTTGACACGAAAAGCTATAGGCACCCTAAAACAAAAGAAGTTAAAGTAAGCTAACCTAATTGAAAAAATCCTAACAGAGGAAAGAGGACTAAGGGTAAATAGGATTTGGATCAGCACACAGGAAGGGGAAGGACATTTGGAATTCAGGAAGACAGCAGCACTAAAAACACAATATGGACCTAAATCCGGAGATTTATGAACTGGTAACGAATTTGACAAGAAGTTTTTACATCAGATCTCTCCTTTAGGAAGCAACCTAAATCCCTTGGATCAGTCTCTTTTCCTTTTCTTTTTCCTTTTCTTCCACAAATTGAAAACATAGAATGAAACTCCTGATTTTATTTCCCACACTGTAGCCATGTCAGATGCTCCCACAGGTGACCCACTTTCAAATGAAAGTGGTCTTCTGAGACTACTTCCTTGCTATCGCCAGGCAGTCTGATTTGCTGTGATCTTTCAGAGGTGACTGTGGTGAGGCTACTGAAAATTTAATTTTCCCTTTGGTTCTGAAACAGAAAGCACCTTTAACAACACCATTGTTTGTTCTGGAATTGTGGCTGGTGTCAGATAGGCTGAGGGTGCTGAAGGACAGATTAGATGATATCAGAAGGCACTGACCTCTGCTCCCCTCTGCGGCCAAAAAGAAGTAAGGTCAAGATAGGAAGCACTTGAAACACTCCCAGGACAAGCAGAAGCACAGGCTGAGTGAGCAGTATCAGGATAAAGAGCGGGGTCAGCTGCACTCAATGATGTACAGGTTGCCACTCGCAAAGCTTGAGTCCTAAGCACAGAGGTGCATACCTGCTCAGCCACTCAGTCGTGTCCGACTCTTTGGGACTCCTATGGACTGTAGCCCACAAGGCTCCTCTATCCATGGGATTTTTCAGGCAAGAATACTGGAGTGGGTTGCCATTTCCTCCTCCAAGTGATCTTCCCAACTCAGGTATCGTACCCCCGTTTCCTGTGTCTCCTGCATTAGCAGGCGGATTCTCAACCACTGCAAACCACCTGGAAAGCCCAAGGACAGAGATGCAAATAAAGACCACTCTCTGAAGGGGAAGGCCGGTTCATAGGAGGAACTCACCCTTGAACGAGATCTTGGTACAACGAGCAAGGCTCCCTTCAGTCCAGTGGCAGAACTCCAAGTGCCATCCTAGGCTTTAACCTTGCTTGAAACTTGCCACCAAATACTCAAGATCTTGAGTGCCTTAAGTTGTTTAGTTTGTGTTCTGAATTCCTTTTATATGACAGATTGGTGTTGGGGTTTTTTGTTTGTTTGTTTGTTTTTACGTTTTTCTTAAACCCTCAGGTATAAGTTGGCTCTGGCAAGTTAGAGGGTATATCACTTGAACTTTAAAGAATTCTGTTTGCTAGGTCCCAAGTTTTCAATGACTAAAACCTGTGGGAATTTTGGAGAAAGATCTTTAGTTTAAAATCTAGAAATTCCAACACGATGCTCTTCTAGAGGTGAAGAGAGATATTTTGAATAAAGCAAATAGTGATTAATAAGTTTATTTTAACCAATGCAAGCTAAAGCACTAGGTATATAACAGTTGTGATGTAAGGATTAAAATGAGAGAGATAAAAGGGGACATCAACTAAGGAAGTTCCAATTTTGTAAGTAGCTGTGCATAAAATCATCAGCTCCCAGACTTACATAAATTAGTTCTGCTCTTCCCTCTCTGAATTCCCTAGAGTGGGCAGTATCCCGCCAGTTCCTAAGTTTGCTCTTAAATGTCACTAGAGCCTCCACTCAGAATTACACCCTAATTACAACATACACATTTGGGGATACTTTTATGTTAAGAATTTGTTCAAATTTAACAAATGAAACCAGATGAATCGAAGCAAAGAGAACCACATGAGAAACATAATGTAGATGCAAAGATAAAAAACATTAGGCAATATTCCCAACATTTTCTCCTTTAGCATTAAGTGTTTATCAAGGCTGCACACTGCAATAATGGTGACTAATGTTGCATGGTGTAATGGAAAATGGCAGTAGCTCCACATCTGAGTGTGTACTTAACAGCTTGGCTGGTTTCAATATGTGCCAAAATTACAGATACCGAGCTGGCAGGTTTAACTAAAACTGGCTGAGAAAGATATCACTGAAATAAAATGCAACATGGTTAAATTATCTTCACACTACTTCCCCCTATTATCACACAAAATGACGTTGCTGCTCTTCAGCAAAATTATTTTCATGTAAAATTTCACTTAGTCCATATAACATTTTCATGGGTGCCCTGCTAATTAAAGAACAAAACACATCATCCTTATACTGGTGGAGGAAAAACAGCATTCACAATGGCTTTCCACATTGTCCTGAGTCTTGGAGACTTGGTATGACCAAACCGACCATCACTAAAAACCTTGTGTGTGAGGCAATATTAAATGAGGGTTTAGCTAACATTTATATTCCAGGTCCTAAATATAGTAATTGTTCAAGGTGAAAGAAAGCCTTTTACTTCCCTGTAGGGCAGTTCCACATACATTTCAAACCAATCCTTACCTCCTCTAATCAGTGACAAAGAGGCAGGTGACAGCTCCTTTAACCTTAATTCTTTCCAACAATACAATCTAATGGGAAAAAAAAAAATTCCAGCAATTCGACCTTACAGTAAATATCTACTAAACTAATTATATTTACCTAATTATCTTCATTAGGATTATGAGGAGATGATTGCATGGCATCACCAACTCAATGAACATGAATTTGAGCAAATAGAGTGATGGAGATGGGAGCCTGGTGTGCCTCAGTCATGGGATCACAGTCAGACACAAACTTAGTCACTGCGCAACAAAAACAACAATGATTTTCATTACATAATTGGGCATGCAATTCCTGGCAAGTGTTTAAAACCTAAAAGCAGTTTTAAAAGGTCTCAGTATAGCTATATATATATCCTACTATGTATGTATAGTATTGAAATATATGTATATATATTTATTAGAAAATAGTTATTGATAAAATCATAGCAATGAGATATATAAAACAGTACTGCAGTTCTCTAAGTTAAAAATTTAAATGCCAGAAATGCATATATAAAATAGTTCCAGTATATGGCTGTATAATCATTTTTCTTACCCTAGTCATTGTTTTCCCAGGATTGTTACAATTTCCCAAAGATTCAATGTTTGATATGACTTATCACATTCTTTCAAACTTTTTTTTACCAATCCTACTTTTAAAATAATTTCTTTTTTTTCTTTAGCACTTCCCTTTTGTTCACCACTTTTGAATTTTCTAGATAAATATACTAGTAATAATTGGAATTCATAACTTTCTAGGCGAAAGGAATGATCAAACCTACAATGTGTTTCAACAAAATATTTATATAATTAACTAATGTGATGTTCACATTTTAAATGAGTAGATAAACTGTAATAATACTATCTCTAGATTACCTTAAAATCACAACTGTACAAAGTACACAGTATTGGTTCAAATGTTAGCTTTGTTTTTGACATCTGAAAGATAGGTAAGATAATAGAATATTCTATATGTCTAAAAGTAATCAGATCCAATTCTTACTAAGCACTTAGGAGGGATCTACTTGAACATTTCATCATCTTCCACCTGGTAAATGCCTAGTAAAGATTTGAAGAAAGCAAAAATATCAGTATTCTCCTAAATTCATCAAAAAATTTATAACCTCATGTTTTGCTTATACAAAGTTGGCAAAACAAAACAAGAAAAAGTTTGTTAAGTGTAGAAATTATTTATCATTTTTACATTTTGCTGATAATTACTCTAACTTATTTATCACAAAAATGAGGATGTATTCAGGACCACAGCTAATAAAATAAGATCAAGATGGAGACAATACCTCCAAATGCTGAAAGGAGATGCTACTCCTTCCAATTAAATTCATAATAGTTGATAGGTTACATAAGATTGGAGCTCTTTTATTTATTAGATTATAGGGGAAATATTAATCATAAAGGAAGTTAAACAGTTCACTTTTTGAAACTAGTGTATTTCAGTTCAGTTCAGTTCAGTTCATTTCAGTCACTCAGTCGTGTCTGACTCTTTGCAACCCCATGGACTGCACCATGCCAGGTTTCCCTGTACATCACCAACTTCTGGAGCTTGCTCAAACTCATGTCCATTGAGTCGGTGATGCCATCTGACAATCTCATCCTCTGTTGTCCCCTTATCCTCCTGCCTTCAATCTTTCCCAGCATCAGGGTCTTTTCCATTGAATCAGATCTTCGCATCAGGTAGCCAAAGTATTGGAGTTTCAGGTTCAGCATCAGTCCTTCCAATGAATATTCAGGACTAATTTCCTTTAGGATGGACTGGTTTTATCTCCTTGCAGTCCAAGGGACTCTCAAGAGTGTTCAGCAACACCTCAGTTCAAAAGCATCAATTCTTAGGCCCTCAGCTTTCTTTAGTGAATTTAGCAGGAGAAATTAGTCTCCTCAATTAAGGTAATCTAATCTTTTAAATTGATTAAAATGATTCCCAGTAGAGGACATGCTAAATGATTGCTTGCTTATTGAAAACAAGAACTTCAGCCAGAACCTCAGAGACTATCATTAATGTTATCTCAATTTAAGCCCTATTGAGTCCATTAGTATGTTTATACAACATGCTAAGAAAGAACACTGATAAGTAGAAAAGAGGGAATTTAAATATTATATATTCTGTAGAAGTTATTTTTTAAAGTGAGTCAGTTACAAGAAGCACTGAATTACTCCATAAGGATTTGATGAGAACCTACCGGTTAGACCAGCAGAGAATGTTAGATTTTGGTTTTTTCCCCAATGAAGTACCTTTATCAGAGGAAAATCAATCTTTAACTACAGGGGTCTGTAATTAAAATACAAATCACCTAGCCAAAAGTACAAAATGTCTTTGAATATTTGTGTTTGGCCCTTAAAACCCATTAGTACTCTCTAATTTATCTTTAATCCAGGTCCTCTGAGAAGTATATGCCAAAACAGGATTAATTGTGGAACAGATTTATGAGAAGAAATGTTTGTGAAGGGAACTGGCAAGGGATCTGAGGGAGGTCAGGAGGGCTGTATGACCACACCCCAGTCTGTTCCTTGTGAAGGAAAGTGAGGAGGAAGGTAGGTTGAATGGAAGAGTCTTAGAAGGTAGTGCAGGTCCAAGGAAGTTTGACAAAGACAATATAAGTCCTTGATCTAAAGGTCACCTTTTGGAAAAGCTCTCTGTTTCCAAGAGATGGGCCTGCCTTATCCTTGTCTGCTTAGCCATTGGCTGGGAACAGCCCAGAGGAAATATGGGAAACAGGCTCACTAAAAGACCAATACTTAATCATGGTCTATAATCTTATAATTAGGTTCTAGTCATTTATTATATTCCAGCATTTTGCCATGGAATTCTCCAGGCAAGAGTACTGGAATGGGTAGCCATTCCCTTCTCCAGGGGATCAAATCCTGGTCTCCTGCATTGCAGGCAGTCTGAGCCACCAGGGAAGCCCTATTGTATTATATAATATATACTATTATATATAGACTGCTTCTCCTCCCCCAGGAGGACTTCTGTTTAATAACAGGATTACAGTTGGAAGAACAGAAAGGTCCAGTCTCTATTTAAGAAGGAATTTCTAGGAAAACCTAAAGATAACATGGAAGAAAGAAAAAAAAAAAAAAAAAACTAATGGAAATTGAATATTTGGATAACTACAGTTAAAGCAAACTTTAAAGACAGCTGAACTCCAGGGTCTGAATCAAGATGGCCAATCAGAAAAATCCTGAGCCCATCTTCCTCAATGGGCACACCAAAATCACAAGTGTTTACAGAAGAACTGCTTCTGAGAGAGACCCAAAGAAAGCAGACAATGTTCTTTGCAAGTGAAGATAAAAAGAAGAAAGCCGTAATGAAATGGATTAAAAAAAAATCATGAAAGTGAAAGTGAAGTCGCTCAGTCATGTCCAACTCTTTGTGACCCCGTGGACTATAGCCCACCAGGCTCCTCCATCCATGGGATTCTCCAGGCAAGAATACTGGAGTGGGCTGCCATTTCCTTCTCCAGGGGAATCTTCCTGACCCAGGGATTGAACCCAGTTCTCCCACATTGCAGGCAGATGCTTTAACCTCTGAGCCACCAGGGAATTCATAGAATCTATGTAATAGTATCCACACCCTTGATGCAATGACCTACCAGTGAGAGGAAAATCACAACCACAGAGGTCCTCCCTGAGGAGTAAGGAGTCCGATCCCCACATTGAGCTCCCCAGCCCAGGCGTCTGGTACTAGCCAGACAAGTTTTCAAAATTTCTGGCTATTAAAATCTATGGGGTTTATATTTAGGAGAGCTGGCAGACTGCAAAAAACCAAGTCTCCATTATCAAAGGGCATGCACAAAATCTCACTTGATCCAAGTATCAGCATAGAGACAGTTTGATAAGTGCTGGAGTCAGTCCCACTTGCTGATCTTTGAGAGACTTCTAAAGAAGTATGGCAGCTGGGACTAAGATGCTGGGGAAAGCCAATTGTGCTCTTGTCTATCATGCTGAGGCTGACATTAATGGACACCATTTTGGGTTCATCAGCGTGCTCACAGAAGTTCCACACCACCAAGCATCACCATCAGCCACACTGGGGGCCTAGGCTGCCCACAAATGTCCCTGTAGCAGTCAGGCATCCCTGGGACTCACAGCCAGCAATGTCGGGGACCTATCCTACCCATAGCGTGCCTGCAGAAACTGTACGTGGTGGAAACTTGTGGCCAGCTAGGTCAGGGAACAACCACACATTCCAGCACACCTGCAGCAGTCAGCCCCATCACAACAAAAAGATGCATGCAGCCTACATAGGGAACGCCCCTGAAGCATCTGACTCTGGTGGCCAGAGAGGAGTTTGTTGCTGGATCCCATAGAGCAATTCCTACCTATGGCCACTTCACCAAGATTGAGAGATAAAACACACATACCTGAAAAAAAAGAAAAAAAAAAAAAAACATGAATTTGGCAATATGAGGACACATATGAATATTTGAATATTTTCTAAATGAAAGAATAAGGCAAAACCTTAAAAAAAAATAAACAAAATAGAGAGAAGCAATTTACCTAATACAGAGTTTAAGGTAATGATCATAAAGATTCTCTCTGAACTCAGGAGAAGAATGAATTTTCACAGTAAGAACTTAAAGAGTTAAAAAATGGAAAAAAAAGAACAAATCAGAGCTGAATGACTGAAATGAAAAATGCACTAGGGGAAACAATGGTAGATTAGATGATATAGAAGAACAGACCAGTGATAAGACAAAGCAGGAGAAATCACTCAAGTTGAACAGAAAAAAGAATTAAGATAAATGAAGATAGTTTAAGGGACCTCTGAGACAACATCAAGCATACTAACATTCCATTCTAGGGCCCTCAGAAGAAGTGAATTAGAAAGGGTCAGAAAACTTATTTGATGAAATGATAGCTGAAAACTTTCACAACCTGGAGAAGGAAACAGACATACTGGTCCAGGAGGCACAGACTTCCAAATACGATGACCCCAAAGAGGTCCACACCAGGACACATTATAATTAACATGGCAAAATAAAAATTAAAACTCTGAAAAGTAGCAGGAGAAAAGTAACTAGTTACATACAAGGGAACTCAGATAAAACTATCAGTTGACATTTTAGCCCAACTTTCACAGGCCAGAACTGAGTGACATGGTATACTCAAAGCACCGAAATTTAAAAAAGCAAAAACAAACAAACAAAAAGAAACTTTGACCAAGAATATTCTAGTTAGCAAAGCTACCATTCAAAATGGAAGGAGATATAAAGAGCTTTATACACAAGCAAAAGCCAAGGGAGTTTTCCACCACTAAATGATCTTAAAAGAAATATTAAAAGGATTTTTCTAAGTGAAAAAGAAAAAGCCAAAACTAGAAATATAAAAATTATGAAAGAAAATATCCTCATTGATAAAGGCCAACATAATCAAAGATCAACCACTTTAAAAAACTAGTAGAAGGTTAAAGACAAAAGTAGTAGAATCATCTATATCTACAGTATGTAGCTAAGGAATACCCAACATAAAAAGATGCAAAACATTACATTGAAACCAACCAACGTGGAAGGAGGGGCAAAGTTTATAATGCTTTCAAATTTAAGAGATTATCAACAGCTACATACATCTGTAATTATATAGTGACTAAAGTAAGTGAAGCCACTCAGTCGTGTCCAACTCTTTGCAACCCCGTGGACTGTAGTCTACCAGGCTTCTCGGTCCATGGGATTCTCCAGGAAAGAATACTGGAGTGGGTTACCATTTCCTTCTCCAGGGGATCTTCCCGACCCAGGGATTGAACCCAGGTCTCCCGCGTTGCAGGCAGATGCTTTAACCTCTGAGCTACCAGGGAAGATAATTATATAGTATCATCAGAATAATCACACACCAAAACCTTTAATTATCTACTAAAAAGTAAAGAGAAAAGGATCTAAACATAATACTAAAGTTAGTCATCAAATACAAAGGAAGAGAGCAAAAGAAAACGGGGGGTGGGGGGGGGGGGAAGAACTACAAAAACAAAACAATTAACAAAATGGCAATAAGTATATACCTACCAATAATTATTTTAGTGGACTAAATGCTCCAATCAAAATACACAGGACTGCTAAATGGACAAAAATAACAAGGCCCATATATATGCTGTATCACATCAGCTCTAAAGACACTCATAAACTGAAAGTGAAGGGGCAGAAAAAGATATCCATTTAAATAGAAATAGAAAGCTAGAGTAACAATACTTATATCAACAGAATAGAATTAAAAAAGAGACAAAGAGCATTGCATAGTTACAAAAGGATCGACTCAACATGAAGATATAATACTTGAAAATATCTATATGTCCAATAAAATCAATTAAAGATAAAATGTAAGACTTGAAACCATAAAAGTCTTAGAAAGAAACAGTACACTTTAACATTGCTCTTAGCGATATTTTTTTTTTAGATCTGTCTCCTCAGGCAAGGGATATAAAAGCAAAAATCAGCAAATGGGACAATATCAAACTAAGAATTTTTGCACAGTGAAGAAAACCACTAGCAAAACAAAAAGGTAAGATACTGAGTGGGAAAATAAAAGATGTTTACAATGATATATCCAAGAGTGGTTAATAACCAAAACACATAAAGAACTCATATAACTTAATACCAAAAAATACAAGCAATCAAATTAAAAGTTGGCAGAGGAGCTGAATTGACATTTTCCCAAAGAAGACATACAGATGGCCACATGGAAAAATGCTCAACATCTCTAATCATCATGAAAGTTAAAAAATCAAAACCACAATGAAATATTATCTCACACATGTCAAATGGCTATTATCTAAAAGACAACAAATAATAAGTGTTGGTGAGGATGTGTAGAAAAGGAAATCCTTATACACTGTTGATGGGAATGTAAATTGGTGCCGTCCTATGAAAAACAGAAGAGATTCCTCAAAAAGTTAAAAATAGAACTACCATATGATTCAGCAATCCCATTCCTGGGCATATACCTGGAGAAAACCATAATTTAAAAAGATAATACACCCCAATATTCATTGCGGCATTATTTACAATAGCTAGGACATGGAAGCCACCTAAATGTCCATGAACAGAGGAATGGATAAAGAAGATATGATACATATGTACAATGAAACATTAACTATAAAAAGGGGACAAAATTGGATCATTTGTAGAGATGTGATTGGACCTAGAGAGTATCACACCTATCTGAAGTCAGAAAGAAAAAATACCGTATATTAACTCATATAAGTGGAATCTAAAAAAAATAGTATAGATGATCCTATCTGAAAAGAAGACATATTTATTTTATTTTAAAAGATCACATAGTTAATGAGTGTCTGGATCAGGATATAAATGAAGGCAATGTGATAGAATCTGCACTTCTCCACTCATACTGTTTCCCGAGTTTTCATGAAAAGGAATTCTAGGTTTAGTCTACTGCAACATTTTCAGGTATCAAAGTGCCCTACCTCTTAGTCTTGTCTTTCTGTTATCTCTGTCATTCTTCAGGTCTCCCAGTTTTATGTGATGCTCTCATTTTACCACTGGTTCTAGAACTGCACTTTATGTAAACCAGAAGCCAGAGTAAGGGGAAGAAATGATTCCTTTAGTTTTCTAAAGAAATAATATTTGCGGGGGCTAGTGGCCAGGCCACTCAGCATGACTGCTCACCATGAACATCCTCTAGGACGCTCTGAATGCTAGCTTCATTGCCATGATGTGGTGTGGCCAGGAAAACTCGGACAAGTTGACTCACATAAGTGTCCTCCCAACTGAGAACTGCCTGAGTGCCATGTTGAATCCAACACAAGTTACCTGCGGGTGAGTTTTGTCATGGCATTTTTAAAAACTGCTCTTATTCATTATTCATAATATAATTTGAATAAATGTAGTCTGAAAGTCAGTCTTTTCCTGTAGCTCCAGAAAAGCATCAGGCATACAGCTGACTCTTTTCAACAGGTCAGGACCTAAACAGTAAAATCTCAAAAATTCTAATTGCTCTTTGCTCTGCTCTGACATAGACCAGTGTCCCAATCTACATGGACTTAATGTCAACCTCACATTTCTTGCTAATACAGTTTTAACTGGAAACACACAGATAGGCACACACATTCCTTGGCCAGTTCACCTGTAAAATAGTAAAAATTAGAGTACTTACAGAGGTTTTTGGAGTTCTAAATTAACTGCCACTAATCTGACATATTGACAGAGTAAAATGGTTATATCCCTTGTTTACAAAAAATATAAAAACAAACAGTGTCAATCCAACAAATAATCATCTGCCCATGTAGCGCAATTTGGGAGAGATAGAAGTTACTTTTATTATTTTCATTCTTTCATTCCAAGAAAAGTTCACCCATCTACCTACCTGACAGTCAATACTTAAACGTCAAGGCATTGGCATACAATAAAGATAGTTCATAATTGTAGCTGCTTTGCCTAATATTACATTAACTCATTAGCAAATGAGGGGACAAGGATACAAGCTTTAGAATTATAAAATGTGAAGTTCAAATCTCGTTTTTTGTCACTTTTTAGCTATATGACTAGGTAAAGCAGTTAATTGCTCGTATCACTTACATATGGGAATAACAGGACCAACTTGTGAGTTTCCTGTGAGGATGAAAGAGGTGCAGAGTGCCTGTGATAGTGAGCTGGTCATGAGAGATAAACTTAGAAACTTGCTATTTGTCTATAGAATACTTCAGGGCAGACAACACTGCTGCAGTGAACAGAGTCTGAGAGTCTAAAGCTCAGAATTTCTTATTACACTGACTCTTCATCGCTTGTGACAGCTCATGACCTAAAATGTGACTTATTTTGGTTCTTTCTAATTCAAGAAATTTACTGATTCAAGCGCAAATCTCTTTCTACCTCCAATTTCACTAGACTTGATGTCTCGAGGGTAATTTTTAGGTTCCAAAAATATTCAGTGGTTTACTTCCTATATTCAAGACTCCATTTTTCTTCTTAAGCTTTACATCCAACATACAAACTTTTTATTCTATTTACATTCCCAGAGAATTTTAACAATGATCACATTTATAAACTTAAACTGTCAATGTTTTAAATTAAATTCATAAATTTAATATATCTCATTTCCTGTTTAAGTACTTTGGTTAACTTATAAAACAGAATTTCCCCTAATGCTTTTAATAAAACCAGAAGAATTAAAACAATAAATCTGGTGATTCTTCAATTATTTTGTTTCCCAATATAATACATAATCCTAGTAAATTATAAGTCTGAAGCAATTACTCAATGGCATATTTTAAATTAGAATCCCAGGTTAATTTTCTACTTGAAAAAGCCAAATCCTCTTTACTATTACAACAAACGAAAATGCTAAATTTGGACAAATTCTTCTTTAGCATAAAGATATTAATGCTACAGATATGATTCTATCAGTAATTTTATATGTTTAATCTTAAATCTTTCTGTGATTAAGGATATTAAAGAAACAATTATATCACCCTATCCATCTTCTCAGAAAGTTATTCAGGTCATTAAAGGATCAGAAATACAAGTCAGATATATAAGGTCTAGAGCTACAAATATCTAGGGTGATTTTTTTTCCTCACAATCCCAACTGTCAGGATGTCTTCCATTTTTAGGCACTTTATCTTAGAGTCTTAAACTGAAGGAGGGTGGTAATGTAACCCATTTTCCTATACTTGAATCACATACTTACCTTATTCTGCCATTTTGTTATATAACTTTGCAACATTTCACCTGGGCTGTTACACTGGTCAATAAAATCTGGCTCTAATTTTATAGATCCAATAAATTCATAGAAATTAGTCATTCTTTACAAATGCACTCTAAGGGTGGACACTTTTCAGATTTTAAAATTGTAGCCATGGGAAGTCTGCACACCTCTTGTGGCTCTTTCCATTTATACAATATTAAGCTCATTGTCCTCCTTAAAACTAAAGGAAAGATTCAACTTAAATACAACCTAAAAGCACGTACAAAAAATTATGTCAGATTAACCAAAGGAAAAGACATGGACTCAGACACCATGTTGAAAAGCTCTATGGTGTGCCATTCACACCAGGGCATGAAAAGCCAATAAGTGCGTGATCAAATAGCAAAATCAGATCATTAAGTTTATTTCTTTCTTTCTTTCTTTTTTTTTTTATGAGTGCCAAAAAGGCAATAAAGCAGAAGGGCATAATAAAGAGTAACAGTAGATGGCTATGGAAAGAATCATTTTGAAAATGGTAACCAGTAAAGCCTAAGGAGGTGATATTTGAGCTGTCGGATGACAAAGATTAGCTCTGTGAAAAGCTAAGGAACAGTTTTGAAGGCAGTAGGTACATAAAAGGTCACCTGAAGTACTACTGACACTTTTCCAGGGAGGAGAAGACCAGACCAGTATGACTGGAGACAAATGAGTAAAGGAAGGTGTGATGTGAGCTGAGGATGAACAGAGTGTGGGATAGAGCATATAGGACTAAGAGGTTTTGGTAGAGCCCTGGTAAGAAGTTTGAATATATTAGAAGATTTTTGAGTTTGCACCAAGGGAGATATATATTTTGACTTATGTTTTTAAGATTCCTTTGGCTTTGATGTAAAGCCTAAATTAATATTAGGGAAGTAAGAAAACCCAGGTGAGTGATATTGGTGGCTTACTCTAGAGTTGAGGAAGGGAAGATAAGGGACACGGACAGTCCTGAGATGTTCCTTGGAGGCAAAATTTTCAGAATGGTTTAGATGCTGGGAGATGATGGAAAGTGTTAAGTTAAACGTGATTCCTGGTTTGCAGATTGGCTGGCTAAGTAGATGTTCATGTCGCTTGTCAAGATGGAGAAGATAAAGGAAAAGAAAGTGGTGGGAAAGGGGAGAGGCAATTTGTGATGCAAAAGAGAGAGACAGTAACAATGGGAACATAGCCTTGACATGAGAGGAGATGGAGGTCAGAATACAGGAAAGATGGGGCTGGGGACAGACTAATGGGGTAAAAAAAGAACTTTTTTTTTTTTTTTTGTAATCAAAGGAAAAACAAACAAATGGGCAGATGGTAGTTTAGATTTTGAGGAGGAAAAATAGAGCCATTTAGGTGACTTATTGCTGATAATAATTGAAAGAAGGAATGATACAGTTTATATATTACTTTTATTACAGTCGATCCTAAAGGAAATCAGTGTTGAGTATTCATTGGAAGGACTGATGCTGAAGTTCCAATTCTTTGGCCACCTGATGTGAAGAACTGACTCACTGGAAAAGACCCTGATGCTGGCGAAGATTGAGGGCAAGAGGAAAAGGGGATGACAGAGGATGAGATGGTTGGATGGCATCATTGATTCAGTAGACATGAGTCTGAGTAAACTCCAGGAGTTGGCGATAGACAGGGAAGCCTGGCATGCTGCAGTCCATGGTGTCTCAAAGAACCAGACATGACTGAGCAACTGAACAACAATGACTAAATTAAAATTACTTCGTTTGCTAATAAAGTTCTATATCAAATGAAAATGTAGAATATAGATAAACCTTAGCACTTATTAGTAATTAGACTTGTCCATTGACCATTTTCTTCTGGTGATCAAAAGTTTTTATTTTCCCTTTCTACTATATTTTGTGATGTATTTACTATAGATAACACTGCATGCAATGAGAAGATTAATTTGCGCTGGGGCTATGAAGCTTACAGCAAAGAGACAAACAGCAGTTTTGTATACTACGTAATTATTTACTAGTTGGGGCTACCCATTAGCATATTAGAGAAAGAGCTTGCAAACTAAAATCAATACACATAATAATTGCCTCTCCTGGGAGAAGTCCCAGGAGGCCTTAACTGGGAAGACAAGTGAGGCAGGCAGGCAAGCAAAATGTCACAAAGTCCATTGGGGAAAAAATCACATTTCTTTCTCTATATCACACTAACTGTTTTCAATTACCTTTATTTCCTTTATTTAGATGGTGTTAGGTGAATAGGGGAGAAAAGGGAAAATGCTGATATAGACAGTCATCTGACCATGAAAGCTTACTGAGCCAGGCCAATAGGAGACCAAAATTCTCCAAAGAATTCCAAGACTGCTCAAATTGCCATGAGTTAACACAATGCACACCTTAAACAAAACTAAACTGAAGAAAAATAGCATCTTACATTTATATGTATTTCTATTTTTCAGTATTTTTAAGCCATATTGATTATTGTAAATATATGGAGAAACATACATTCAAACAGTATTGAGGAGGTAAACTCAGAAGAATTGGTTAAAAAGTAGGAGGAGTCAGAGATTATCTTCAGGTTTCCTTGTATGACCAGATGGTTGGTAGCACTAATAAATAATGTTGGGAATATAAAATGAAGGTAAGGTTTGAAGCAAAATTGACGAGTTTTCTTCTGTGTTAACACATTGAGTTTGAGGTACCTATATAGAATGATCATTTTTCATGATTTGCCTGAACTGTGCTGATTTATGCCTACTGTCCTGGCTTAGTTAGTAATAGCACCCTCTTAGTAATAGCACCCTCAGAAGTCTCTTGCTTTGGGCAATAAATTATATGGTAATTCTTAACCTGTAAAATTTACAGGTAAAGATGTCCTTCAGATGGAGGCCTAAGAGTCATAATAGTACATAAGAGTCAAAACAGAAATCTGGGCTCAGGATGATGTAGGAGCAAATAACAAGATTCTGTTATTAAGTGAACAAAGGAAAAATGTCATTTGAGGAATGAAATAATAAATCCATTTTCATTTTAATTGTACTGTGTACATCAAAGATATCTTTGGGTAATGAATGGAAATACAGCTTTGCATCCAAATAGTCAGTAAGATAAAGACTTAAGAGGCCAGATGAAGAGGAATGGATCAACAAATGCATAATTCAAACACTGAAGACCTGGGGATAATTAGTTTCAGGGGTCAGTGTCCAGGGTCATATGGATCAAAAACCAGCAAAAGGAACTAAAAATATCTGGCAGTGTTACCTGGCTTCCCTGGTAGTTCAGCTGGTAAAGAATCTGCCTGTAATGCAAGAGATCCCAGTTTGATTCCTGGGTCGGGAAGATCCCCTGGATAAGGAATAGGCTACCCACTCCAGTATTCTTGGGCTTCCCTGGTTGCTCAGACAGTAAAGAATCCACCTGCAATGTGGGAGTCTTGATCTCTGGGTGGGAAGATCCGCTGGAGGAGGGCATGGAAACCAACTCCAATATTCTTGCCTGGAGAATCCCAGGGAGAGAACATCCTGGAAGGCTAGAGTCCATGGGGTTGCAAAGAATAGGGACATGACTGAGCACCTAAGCACACACACACAGCAGTGTGACTGACCCAGTGCTGGATGGATACAGTGGTTCAGTTCAGTCGATCAGTTGTGTCCAACTCTTCGCACCCCATGAACTGCAGCATGCCAGGACTCCCTGTCCATCACCAACTTCCAGAGCTCACTCAAATTCATATCCATCGAGTTGGTGATGCCATCCAGACATCTCATCCCCCTCTCCTCCTGCCCCCAATCCCTCCCACCATCAGAGTATTTTCCAAAGAGTCAACTCTATGCATGAGGTGGCCAAAGTATTGGAGTTTCAGCTTCAGCATCAGTCCTTCCCAAAGAACACCCAGGACTGATCTTCTTTAGAATGGACTGGTTGGATCTCCTTGCAGTCCAAGGGACTCTCAAGAGTCTTCTCCAACACCACAGTTCAAAAGCATCAATTCTTCAGTGCTCAGCTTTCTTCACAGTCCAACTCGCACATCCATACATGACTACTGGAAAAACCATAGCTTGACTGGTAGGAACTTTGTTGGCAAAGTAATGTCTCTGCTTTTAAATATGCTTCCTAGGTTGCTCATAACTTTCCTTCCAAGGAGTAAGCATCTTTTCACTTGATGGCTGCAATCACCATCTGCAGTGATTTTGGAGCCGCAAAAAATAAAGTCTGACACTGTTTCCACCGTTTCCCCATCTACTTCCCATGAAGTGATGGGACCGGATGCCGTGATCTTTGTTTTCTGAATGTTGAGCATTAAGCCAACTTTTTCATGCTCCACTTTCACTTTCATCAAGAGGCTTTTTAGCTCCTCTTCACTTTCTGCCATAAGGGTGGTGTCATCTGCATATCTGAGGTTATTGATATTTCTCCGGCAATCTTGATTCCAGCTTGTGCTTCTTCCAATCCAGCGTTTCTCATGATGTAATCTGCATATAAGTTATATATACAGGGTGACAATATACAGCCTTGACGTCCTCCTTTTCCTATTTGGAACCAGTTTGTTGTTCCATGTCCAGTTCTAACTGTTGCTTCCTGACCTGCATATAGGTTTCTCAAGAGGCAGGTCAGGTGGTCTGGTATTCCCATCTCTCTCAGAATTTTCCACAGTTTATTGTGATCCACACAGTCAAAGGCTTTGGCATAGTCAAGAAAGCAGAAATAGAAATTTTTCTGGAACTCTCTTGCTTTTTCCATGATCCAGCAGATGTTGGCAATTTGATCTCTGGTTCCTCTGCCTTTTCTAAAACCAGCTTGAACATCTGAAAGTTCACGGTTCACGTATTGCTGAGCCTGGCTTAGAGAATTTTGAGCATTACTTTACTAGCCCTTGGGATTGGAATAAAAATTGACTGTTTCCATTCCTGTGGCCACTGCTAAGTTTTCCAAATTTGCTGGCATATTGAGTACAGCACTTTCACAGCATCATCTTTCAGGATTTGAAATAGCTCAACTGGAATTCCATCACCTCCACTAGCTTTGTTCGTAGTGATGCTTTCTAAGGCCCACTCCACTTCACATTTCAGGATGTCTGGCTCTAGGTGAGTGATCACATCATCGTGATTATCTGGGTCGTGAAGATCTTTTTTGTACAGTTCTTCTGTGTATGCTTGCCACCTCTTCTTAATATCTTCTGCTTCTGTTAGGTCCATACCATTTCTGTCCTTTATCCAGCCCATCTTTGCATGAAATGTTCTCTTGGTATCTTTAATTTTCTTGAAGAGATTTTTAGTCTTTCCCATTATTTTGTTTTGTTCTATTTCTTTGCATTGATCGCTGAGGAAGGCTTTCTTTTCTCTCCTTACTATTCCTTGGAACTCTGCATACAGATGCTTATATCTTTACTTTTCTCCTTTGCTTTTTGCTTCTCTTCTTTTCACAGCTATTTGTAAGGCCTCCCCAGACAGCCATTTTGCTTTTTTGCATTTCTTTTCCGTGGGGATGGTCTTGATCCCTGTCCCCTGTACAATGTCAGGAACCTCTATCCATAGTTCATCAGGCACCCTATCTATCAGATCTAGTCCCTTAAATCTATTTCTCACTTCCACTGTATAATCATAAGGGATTTGATTGAGGTTATACCTAAATGGTGTAGTGGTTTTCCCTACTTTCTTCAGTTCTGAATTTGACAGTAAGGAGTTCATGATCTGAGCCACAGTCAGCTCCTGATCTTGTTTTAGCTGACTGTATAAAACTTCTGCATCTTTAGCTTCAAAGAATATAATCAATCTGATGTCGATGTTGACCATCTTGGGATGTCCATGTATAGAGTCTTCTCTTGTGTTGCTGGAAGAAGGTGTTTGCTATGATCAATGCTTTCTCTTGGCAAAACTCTATTAGCCTTTGCCCTGCTTCATTCCATACTCCAAGGCCAAATTTGCCTGTTACTCCAGGTGTTTCTTGACTTCCTACTTTTGCATTCTAGTCCCCTATACTGAAAAGGACATCTTTTGGGGGTGTTAGTTCTAAAAGGTCTTGTAGGTCTTCATAGAACTGTTAACTTCAGCTTCTTTGCATTACTGGTTGGGGCATAGACTTGGATTCCTGTGATATTGAATGGTTTGCCTTGGAAACAAACAGAGATCATTCAGTCGTTTTTGAGACTGCATCCAAGTACTGCATTTAGGACTCTTTTGTTGACCATGATGGCTACTCCATTTCTTCTGAGGGATTCCTGCCTGCAGTAGTAGATATAATGGTCATCTGAGTTAAATTCACCCATTCCAGTCCATTTTAGTTCACTGATTCCTAGAATGTTGATGTTCAGTCTTGCCATCCCTGTTTAACCACTTCTAATTTGCCTTGATTCATGGACCTGACATTCCAGGTTCCTATGCAATATTGCTCTTTACAGCATCGGACCTTGCTTCTATCACCAGTCACATCCACAGCTGGGTATTGTTTTTGCTTTGGCTCCATCCCTTCATTCTTTCTGGAGTTATTTCTCCACTGATCTCCTGTAGCATATTGGACACCTACCGACCTGGAGCATTCCCCTTTCAGTATCCTATCATTTTGCTTTTTCATACTGTTCATGTGGTTCTCAAGGCAAGAATACTGAAATGGTTTGCCATTCCCTTCTCCAGTGGACCACATTCTGTCAGACCTCTCCACCATGATCCGCCTGTCTTGGGTGGCCCCACACAGCATGGCTTATTTTCATTTAGTTAGACAAGGCTGTGGTCCCTGTTATTAGATTGACTAGTTTTCTGTGATTATGGTTTCAGTGTGTCTGCCCTCTGATGCCTCTCGCAACACCTGCCGTCTTACTTGGGTTTCTCTTTTTTGGACATGGGTATCTCCTCACAGCGCCCCCTCCTGGCCTTGAACGTGGAGTAGCTCCTCTTGGCCCTCCTGCGCCTGCACAGCCACCATTCCTTGGATGTGGGGTTGCACCTCTCAGCTGCTCCTTTTGGGTTTCCTGTCAACTTGAAATTAAAGCCTGTACTTACATTTTATGGATTTTTAGGAAATATCAATGTCTGTGCTAAGCTGTGCTGGACACTAGGATCGAAAATTAAACATAGGGCTTCCCTGGTGGCTCAGTGTTGAGGAGTCTGCCTGCCAATGCAGAAGACATGGGTTCAATCCCTGGTCCAGGAGGATCCCACATTCTGTGGAGCAACTAAGCCCATGCAACACAACTGTTGAGCTTGTGTTCTAGAGCCTGGGAACCACATCTACTGAGCCCACATGCCATAACTCCTGCAGCACAAGGCTTAAATCCCATGCTGCACAAGAGAAGCCATCACAGTGAGAAGCCTATGCACTGCAACCGAAGAGTAGCCCCTGCTCACGACAACTAGAGGAAAGCCTGTGCAGCAACAAAGACCCAACACAGCCAAAATATATAAATAAAATAAATTAAGCATAGTAGTATCCCTAATATCAAGGAGCTCCCAATCTGGACAGTACTGAGTATAAGGTAAGGATGTCTAGCCAGAGCTGTCTTAACAGCTCAACACTAGTCTATTCTCAACAAGGCAGGAAATACTTCTTCAGGCCTTCAGCCCTCCTTGGGTTTGCTAGGTTCCATCATTTTAGTGCTGAGAGGACAGTGCAACATGAAAGAATACTGGATTATAAACCTTAATTTAAACTATCTAATAAAAATCTATCTGCCATTCTGGGCTAGTGGGCTAAGTATCACTTTGTGCAAGTAAATTAATGCCTCATAGGTCTGCTGGGCTTCCAGTAGAAAAAGGCAATAGAGCTCCTTTAAGACCCAAATAACTAAACCCATGTTAAATTTAATTATATGACTCAAGTCATAGATATCTTAGAGTATGACTATTACCTTGAACTCAGGTGTTCACATAGTGAAATAAAAAGGTAATAGGGAAAAGGACCTAATGCTGATGTCATCATATTTCCTGCCAGATTCTTACAAATCTGAGTTTTTCAATGAACAGAATGTAAAAGATACATATATAGCCTCATCTATCTACTTAATTCTCTAAGAAATAAGATTTATTTACACTAACTTGGATCCATCGTGCATTCTATGTTTTTATTGAAACTGTTAACTTCATGAAACTGCTACTGCAGACTAACTGTGGTTAGAACTTTAGATATCTGGAAAATATGATGGGCACCCATCACTTTTCTTCACAATGACACCATAGGTGATGCTCCTGCTCCAGTTAACACTTGGATAGTGTGAGATGATCAGCGAAATTTCATTTTATCATAGTAATATGCATTGATCACCCTCAAAAATCCTAAACTCATTCTCAGCAGGTTTTAATAGTGACAGGAAGAAAAGTTAGCATGTCAAAAGGATGTAAAGTATTGCTTGCCACAGCAAGGCATTTAATAAATATAAATATATGAATTAAACCGGGATGTGTGTCTGCACTAGATGTGTGTGCAAGAAAGATCAAAATTAATAGGTGAAAAGGCTTTTTAAAAAATTTTTCATGTATTTCTAAAATGATCAGTCATGTCTTCCAGAAAATTTGCACATGTGATGCTAAAAAAAATCTTTTCACACCTTCGTTCAGTTGTACAACAAATTCTGACACGTGAAATGACTCGTTAAATGTCTGTTCTTCATCTGGTCACTTTGGTCTTGCACAGACATGGATGTGTCCATACTTTCTAAAAGGAAAGAAAAGCCGCTACTTTGTCCTCTGAAGCTGCCTATGGTATGAATCCACTAGCCTGTGCTTAACTAGCACATATTCATCTCTAAAGCTTTTCCATCTAATGGTCAGTCTGGACTCACCTGTGGACAGGGAGAGAAGTGTGACTATAAGGAATAACATTGTTTACATTTTCCATGTCTCAGCATACTTATCATCACCGTTTAATAAGTTATAAGTTTAGTTAAGAAGATAAACACCTCACCAGAATGGATTCTTGGTCCATTCAGGTCAGTGACTTTTTCTCTGACAGAAGCGCTAAAGTATATGATATGTGTATGGAAGACTAATATCTCATTGAATTAGTAGCAAAAGTTTAGGGTTATTTCCCAAAGAGCATGCATCCCAATGTAAAGTTCGTTACATATTATAGTTTTCAAAAATTTATATAAACCCATTTATAGCCTTTATTTTAAAGTTCATGGTGTCCCAGGTCATAAATTAGTGTTATGTATAAGTGAACTTCTTTTGAACTTTGAGAGTGATCCTTAGTACCAGATCATCATCAAAGATTTGATTAATTTTAATATATACATACATATATTTAAAGAGTTTCTTTATCCCTCACATAATTATCCATCTTAACTTTTAGTCTTCAAAACTAGGAAGTTTAATCATTAAGTTTTGACTTTGATACCAACTATTCTTATTTTTCAACTGTGTCCCCCTTGAGTTATTTTGATGCTAATATGAGGTACAACAGCTCTATGTATTCCTTAAACATTCTAAGGGAAAGGACATCACAGTTTTATAAAAGTAAAGGATAAGTCAAACTTTTGCCACACTTAAACAAACTCTTCGGTTTTCACTCAGGATCTCATTTTGAGATACAAAAAAGCAACCTCTTTGAATTTGATTAATTCAATATGATTACTATCCTGACCTCTCTTTCAAGTCTATGGACTTCATTTTAGTGTTAATTCTATTATTAAGTTGGGTGTAAGGGTTTCCATTAAAATGACTTTTTTATGTAAGATGAAACCTGTTGTTTTCTCAATCTTTCTTGAGGTGGCTGTGGCTATTTTACAGATGTCCGATGGCTATCAGAACTATGCCTTACTTAGGGGTACAGAACAGGTGTGGTGTGTCAGCACTCTTTTCTTCCTATCTCATCACAATGGCAGCAAACTTGAGGATTTTGGGAAGTGTTTACCTATAAACACTGGACAGAATTCAAGAGCTCAGTGTAAAATGAAACCAAAAGTCATTATTACTTGAAATTTTATTACTAAATATTTGTAGATCACAAAGATGCTAATTATATCTATTAACACTTTTGACTGCTTTTTGCCATAATTACTCTGTTATTTGCCATTTTTATTTTCTTAGAGAAACTGAGAATTACACAAGCTTTCCTATAGTATGCATATTATTCCATGTCTTCAGAACTCCTTCAAAGTCCTTTATTTCAGTACTAATAAAATTTTTAAACACTAAAGGTACATTTGCTTGATTTTCTTCTCATTGTAGTTAGCTGTGTCTCAAGCAGCCAAAATCACCCCTTCCCTGTCCTCATCCACATGGTACAGAGAGTTCAAGAAATAAACATTTTCTAAGCAGCAAACTACTCTCTGGGTTCTGGAGACAGACAAGGAAGGCAGGGTAAGCCTCCTATTTCATATCCCCTTCTAGTCATAAAACATGCAGTTTGTCTCTGAATTCTGCCAGATGACAAAGGAGTGGAAAGAAAGGAGCAGGCACACAGGTAATAGAAACTCTGTGAATCTATATGAACCTTAAAATATATTTTGTTGTGGGAGATTGACACTGAAAATCTGTTTTAAAAGCAATGTAACAGTCTGTGATGGCGCTAGGTTGTAAAGCTGGAAGGCCAGAAGAATCTGGTAGTAGGATCAACAGGGCAATGAAACTTTCTTCTGAGCACTGCACATTTGTACCCTCACTTGGCAGAGTGGAACAATCAACAGAAGAGGACAGAAAAGAAAAAAAGATTTTAGAAAAAGATTTAACTTCAGAAGAGGGAATAATTCATCTGTGGGAGATACCCTAATATATACCAATAGATGGATACAACAGTCCTCCTATAGATCAACCTCCACTCACATGTTTAACAAAACCTTGATGCTTTTTCTTTTCTTTTCTTTTTGTAGCAGGCACTCCTCTGGGTTCTGAGGGTAAAAAAAAAGAAGAACATGGCCCTTATAGGGGTTTCCATATAGAAGGGCACACAACAAATTTAAAGATCCATTTGAAGTAAAAAAATGTAGATATTGGGAGTAACCCACAAAACAAATGAGACCCATTGGGACCTGGGACCCTTCTTTGCGGTGCTGCAATGCTTGTACCGGGACACACCTCTCCTCCAGGAACAAAATACAAAGAAACTGTATGACACTCAAAGTAACTGCATGCATGCCCTGTTGGGGCAAATTCTGGACCCAGAAGATACAAAGAGATAAAAAAAAAAACCCAACTGCCACTTTTGAAGAGCCTGGAGCAAAAATAGGGTACTGTAAATGGCCCCTGCACACACCACCACCTAAGGGGTAGGTAAACACCTAAGCCACCCCCTCACCCCCCCTTGCCCAATGCCTGGACACACCCCTTCCCTCACTTCAAGCTGTCCCCCCTCCTCAGGGAGCAAGTGAGCAAGACAACATGCTCATTCTTACCCTCCCTGCTAGGGCAGGGGCCCCATTAAAGCCTTGCCTGAATTTCTTGTCTGGTCTCTAACCAAGAACCCTGTTTGGTAACACAAACACAGAGTACCTGGGAACTCTGCGGCCTTTGAGAATACACCTTTTATGAAGCAGAAAGAAAAAGGGGACAATCTGATTAGTTGCTGTTTAAAGGGTGTATTTATCTTCCTTAGTTCTAGTCACAGATGATTTGACATGTGCATCACTGAAGTCCATTTCCAAGTGGCTTTGAAGAGCAGTGAAATGTACTTGGAACTTGACCAGAGCCATTTTGACTTTCTATCTGCACCAGCAGAGAAAGATTGGTGTATAAACTATTGTACCTATGACAAACAGGATCCTAGAATATTCAATAGCATCATTTTTTTCAAAGACAGAGTGAAGTACCACTTTCTCAGTGCATGCACTCTAGAGATGAGTTTTATGTCAGCCTCTGTGAAGGTTTCCCATATAACCCAAAATATGGCCTGAATTTGAAAAACCCAATTTGCCTTATATATTGTTATTACAGAACTACTATTTTTTTAAAAAACTATTTTTAATGTTAATTAGCCCATTTTAGGCAATGAGTGCAAGAAATAAATAAAAAATAATACAAGTGAAATTGAAGTAGGGATCTTTGGATAAATAAAAGTACTCAATATAATAATTATAACTTTGTTCTTATTTCTCATTTTAATAAGAAACTAACTCCCAGGAATCCAAAAATGTTTGCATCCTAATAGTTATTATCTTGCTTATGCCAACTCATAGCTTGGTAAGACTTCCTATTCCTATTGACTCCACTGGTTCTAAAAAGAAATAGAAATTCCACAGGTCTTCCAGACAGGAAAGTAGGTAATGCCAACAGGATTATAGCTCTTCGCTTACACTGGTGTCTATGATAAAATGTGCAAGATTTGAAGAGAAAAGCTTAAGATATATTAAATTGGGAATCATTACTGGGCCAACAGTGTTCCACTAGCCAGGATCTAGTCTATCAAGTGGAGTGAAGTAAGCCAGAAAGAAAAACACCAATACAGTATACTAACACATATGTATGGAATTTAGAAAGATGGTAATGATGACCCTGTGTGTGAGACAGCAAAAGAGACACAGATGTGTAGAGCGGACTTTTGGACTCTGAGGGAGAGGGAGAGGGTGGGATGATTTGGGAGAATGGCACTGAAACATGTATACTATCATGTAAGAAACGAATCGCCAGTCTATGTTTGATGCAGGATACAGGATGCTTGGGGCTGGTGCACAGGGATGATCCAGAGAGATGATATGGGGTGGGAGGTGGGAGGGGGGTTCATGTTTGGGAACTCACGTACACCCATGGTGGATTCATGTCAATGTATGCCAAAACCAATACAGTATTGTAAAGTAAAATAAAGTAAAAATTAAAATTAAAATAATAATAATAATTTAAAAAATAAAATAAAAAACAGAAATGCCACAAACACAGCTGTTATGCTTGTTAATATTAATGTGATGTGATGAGACGTACAAACTATCGAAGTTTCTCAATAGTTGGCAGTGGAGGGAGTAGATGCTGATAAAATTGCCATCTTCAACATTATTTTATTGAAAATTATTTTTTTCCACTCTCAAACTATGTTTTCCCAGAATGCATTTAATTACAGTTCCCAATTCATCAGTAAGGGATTTCAAATACAATGCATTTTGAAATAAGGCTATAAAAAGGTAATATGATTCACTCAAGTGAAAGAAGAGATATTTAAATTAGATTTTGTATTGCAGTGTATAGTCAATATCTGTTTTTATTTTTATTTTTTACTTCTCAGAGGAAATAAAGCTCAAAGTAGAATTGAGAGGTAGAAAAAATTTTAGTCCATTGATCTTCAAGCATGTTTTTAATGTACAAAAGATTTTATTTCAAACCAATCTAAAAAAGAAATCCAGCAAAATAAAGCTGTTCTTGCTTATGTGTAACCTTGCATGAGATGGCACTGTCTTTGTTCTGTCTTTGCTCTCTCCTTATCCCTCAGATTCTATCTTTATTTACTTCACTAATTCCTCTTATCACTTTCAAGTGGGAACATATTTGGACTTATTTCCCCAAGCATAGGACTTGACTCTTCTGTTCTTTCTTTCAACTCAATTTCTCAAAAGAATAGATTTACTTCCTGACTCCACCCCCACCCCAGCCCCAACTCTAAACCACATCCTCTAGCCAGAGAGCCTTGGAAATGTCAAGAAACCTTTCCAACACTTTTTTGTCTCTGTTTCTAACTCTTTCATCCATAGACACCATGACTAGGGGTTTCTTGGGGTAGAATTTGAATCACAAGAGACACAGAAACAGCCGATTACTTATTTGAGAATTTTGTCAAAAAAAGAAGAGAAACCAATTATTTCCTAAAGAGCAAAGGAAGAGTTGAATTTATAACACGTTAACTCTGTAAAATAGAATGTTAATACCCTCAACATTATACAATTCTCAATATACTTGATCCCTGTGGTTTTATTTTGACTGCTCCTTGTTTTTCTTCCCAAATAATGGGAATCAACTTGGGTTTTACCTGTTCATGGCCTTTATATCGGCCCACTCTGCTGAGCTGGAATAACACTAAATATACATAGACATGGCACTCTTAAAAGTTCAGATCAAGTATGTACCATTAATACATTATATGGAAAACATGTCTATGCACCATAGGAAACGTGTCATATGCACCATTGATTTCATTATCACATGTGGAAAGTGACACTACTGGTCTTCTAGGTACTTATTTACAGCTTGTCTTCATCATTGATGAGGAATGTCTTATTTCAAACAACTAGCTTTGCTTTTTTCTGTATAGATTTCCTGCATAAACAGTAACAGGAATAATTCTCTAATTTACAAATGTTTATAGTTACAAGCCGGAGAAGGCAATGGCATCCAACTCTTGCCTGGAGAATCCCAGGGACAGCGGAGCCTGGTGGGCTGCCGTCCATGGGGTCACACAGAGTCGGACACAACTGAAGCGACTTAGCAGCAGCAGCAGCATACTTACAAGCACTTTTTATCATACATTATTTTACTTGATCTACCAGCAAACTGGTCAACTATACATTAAATAAGGAAACTGAGAATCAGTTAATAAATGATGAAAGTAAGTCTAAACTTACATCTATCATCTATTATCCCTTCACTCTGCTCTTGACAACTACATTCTGCTGAGTCACATGGAACACAGCTATGTGTGATATTCTACTCAAGAGAGTGGAAGCATAAAAGCACCCTTGAGACACCATAAAATATGCAAAATATAATAAAAATGTAAAATAAATACAAGTGAAAGTCTGACTGATATTTCTGAGGCTCCTTTAACAAACACGAATGAAACCTGGTGGTTTAGACGGTAAAGAATCTGCCTGCAGTGCAGGAGACCTGGGTTTGATCCCTGGGTAGGGAAGATCCCCTGGAGAAGGGAATGGCATCTCACTCAAGTATTCTTGCCTGGAAAATTCCATGGACAGAGGATCCTGGTGGGCTACATACAGTCCATGGGGTGGCAAAGAATCAGACACGACTGAGTGACTTACACTTAACTTAATGAAACCAGACCCCTTGACACTGGCATTTTCTTGAAGCCAATAGAAGTCCACATGGGTGGTAATTTTTTTCAATATTATTTTTTCTTTGATTGTTGACAATGACACCAATTTTCAAGGAATAAAAATATAAGAAACGCCATTAAAATTTGCACAAAACCTGATAGCCACTTTGCACCTTCAAGATTTTTTCATGTTCAACTTTCCTGATTAAAAAATAAATGTTGAAAACTGCACATTTCAAGTCACTACACATGGTTATTTTAAGCCTACAAACAAATTTTAAAGGAGTTATTAATCCTGTTGATGGTAACCTTGTTCACCAGGCTGAGGCACTGTTTATCAGGTTTATCCATTGCACAGGTACTCTTTTCTCCATTCCATATTGTACTCTTTGAAAGGAAGTCACTATGCACAGCCTACACTTATGGAATGGCGTGTTATATGCCACCTCTTTGAAGGAGGAGCATCTATATAAATTATTTGGACAACTACTATAAATGAAATTTTTTTACTGTCCTTTGTATTTATTTATTCAATCATCTATGTAAGTATGGATCCAAGAACATTTATTCTAAACTTTGAAATATAATTCAATAGACTTTATTTTGTTGTTCAAACCTTAGCCTTTGGAAGCTCTTTCAGTTGGTTCCAGAGTCCCTTTTAGCACACCCTAGTCAATGCATGTGTGTGTTGTTTTTGGTTTTGGTTTTTTTTTTTCCTTTCATTTAAACTGTCTTACTTTCTGGCACTACAAGATGTTCCAGGCTCATCTTGAGTATATTCTATTCCAGTTCTAGAATCAGCTGTTTTTCAAAGGAGTAGAATGAGTTTTAAAACAGGAATATATAGATTCAAATCCTGGCTCCATACTTACTCACCTATGATCTTGGGCAACTTACTTAACATCTCTGAGACTCAGCTTCCCTCACTTGTAAAATGAGAACAGTACTAGCTTCAAAGGTTAATACTAGTACTGAGTCTGGTATACTAGTGCAAAGACCCAGTGACAACTAGGTTTGAACAAGAAAGCAAATGTAAAAGCCTAGTTTCTAGCTCTTTAAATACTTAATAAACATTAATTCTTTCTCATTCCTCTGATCTCAGTGAGCAGAGCAACCTACTTCTTCTCCACTAGAAGTCTCCCTGAATCATTGCCCATTTTCTATCAACTGAGGCACCCTTCAAAATCACTAGCCTGGAACAGTCACTCTAGTTATTAGCAATCCAGGGATGTGTCTCTCTGTGCATAAACTAAAACTTGCATACATGTGCACACAGACACACACACAGGCACACATATAGATGTTATATTACTTCACATAAATAAGATATTTCCAAGCTAACATCTGTCCTTGGTATAAGATATATTTTATATTAAGTGCTCAAAGTAGAAATTTTGAGATACTAGTATTTCAGATAATTAATTTAGAGAAAAAGGAAAAATATTTGTCAAAATGAATAGTTACCATAACAACTATATGCAAGTGTTTTGTTTTGTGGGGTTTTTTTGTGCTTGCTTTGACAATCATTTCACCATCATTTTAAAATTTCAGTTTCCATGACAACCAAATGCAGTTAGCATTACCTCTAAATATACTCCCCAGGTATTTTTTTCTTCAATGAATCAAGGGCTTTCATTTTATACTAAAGAGATCAAGGCTATCTAGAGAAACAATGCAAAATCTATCAAAAACAATCCTTTAAAATGAAAAGATGGTTAATATCAAATAGACTAACATTATGGATATGATCTATTTTTATCACTTAACCATGTTTATCAAGGAATTTTAAGGAAATATACTAGAAATGTGGAGAAGGAAATGGTAACCCACTCCAGTATTCTTGCCTGGAGAATCCCATGGACGGAGAAGCCTGGTAGGTTACAGTCCATGGGATCACAAAGTCGGACACGACTGAGTGACTTCACATACTAGAAATGAGCAAAGCAAATTTGCCCAAATTTCTAGCACAGGTTATGCTCAAAGAAAGAAGTATTTAGTTCTGAGTCAGACCTCATCCTGTGTTGATATTAGCTTGTATTTTTATAGCACAAGTAATCTTTCACTCAGAGATGTGAAATATACAACTCTGGTCCCAGTGAACTTCACTTATCTGCAAAGACTTACAAGGAATTGAACATATTTTTGTTGAAGTTGAAGTTGTAATTTCATTTTTCCACTTTAGTAGTACTGTTTCAACTTATCTTTCTCTTTTTTCACTTGTCCCTTAATTCTCTCCTTTCATGCTATTTTTCCTCTTTCTTTTCCTTCACTTTTTCCCTTTCTCTCCTTTCTTCTCCACCCACTACCTACAGTGTTATATCCTGGTAGTAATAAGCAGTGGTAACAGCAGTAAAACAGGACAGGAATATGCTTAATAAACATTTTCTTTGGGTCAAAATACTACTTGGGAAAAAACTCTAATAAAAATTTCACAGACATCAGGATACAAATACTTTATAGAAAGAATACTCTAAGGAGGGGATTTAATATTTGCTTAACTTTCAGAATCATTTGATAGTTCATTATCATGAAAAGCTGACTGTATAACATACTAAAGTGAAAGAAAGTAAAGTCACTCAGTCGTGTCTGACACTTTGCGACCCCATGGACTGCAGCCTACCAGGCTCTTCAGTCCATGGAATTCTCCAGGCAAGAGTACTGGAGTGGGTTGCCATTTCCTTCTCCAGGGATCTTCCTGACTCAAGGATAGAACCTGGGTCTCCTGCATTGCAGGCAGATGCTTTACCATCTGAGCCACCAAGGAAGCCTGTATAATGTGCTAGTGAGTATCAAAAAAGCATACGACTCTGGTTCAGCAATTGCAAGAGATAGACAATTATTGTTCTGTATGTATTTTTGTTCAGATGTGTTCTCAACAGATAGGCCAAAAAAGTATACATAAAAATAAACCCGTATGTGTGTTGTGTGTGTGTGTGTGTGTGTTAGTGGCTTAGTCATGTTTGCATCTTTGCGACCCCATGGACTCTAGACCACCAGGTTTCTCTGTCCATGGGATTTTCCAGGCAAGAATACTAAAGTGGGTTGTCATTCTTTTCCCCAGGGGATCTTCCTGACCCAGAGATTAAACCCAGGTCTCCTGTATTGTAGGCAGATTCTTTGCCATACATAAAAAGGGACTTCAGTGATAGCTTTTAAAAGACTCTACAGCTACTAACTCACCTGGGATCACTACATGCTAATCAACATAATGATACCATATGATGCTACAGTTTTTCTGAGCTTTTTACAAACTCAGATTCTATAAAATCAAGCATAACATTAGGAAGCAAAGCAATCATGGTCCCATAGTTCAATTATTTTTACTGTTGTCAGCTTTACCTTTCCAGAAAGGCCCTTGCTAAGTAATTTCTAGTTATATTTTCCTTTCAGTATTCCTCAGAAAAATATTTTATATGGAACAGGTCTTACCCACTCACTTTGTTTGTTTGTTTCTTTGTTTTTTTTTTTTTTTATGTAGACATATGTGATTTATTTTTTTTAATTTTTATTTTTACTTTATTTTGCTATACAATACTGTATTGGTTTTGCCATACATTGACATGAATCAGCCACGGGTGTACATGAGTTCCCAATCCTGAACCCTCCTCCCACCTCCCACCCCATATTATCTCTCTGGATCATCCCCATGCACCAGCCCAAAGCATCCTGTATCCTGTATCGAACATAGACTGGCAATTCATTTCTTACATGATAGTATACATGTTTCAATGCCATTCTCCCAAATCATCAACCCTCTCCCTCTCCCACAGAGTCCAAAGTCCATTCTATACATCTGTGTCTCTTTTGCTGTCCCACATACAGGGTCATCATTACCATCTTTCTAAATTCCATATATATGTGTTAGTATACTGTATTGTTGTTTTTCTTTCTGGCTTATTTCACTCTGTATAATAGGCTCCAGCTTCATCCACCTCATTAGAACTGATTCAAATGTATTCTTTTTAATGGCTGAGTAATACTCCATTGTGTATATGTACCACAGCTTTCTTATCCATTCATCTGCTGATGGACATCTAGGTTGTTTGTATGTCCTGGCTATTATAAACAGTGCTGCGATGAACATTGGGGTACACTTGTCTCTTTCATTTCTGGCTTCCTCAGTGTGTATGCCCAGCAGTGGGATTGCTGGGTCATAACGCAGTTCTATTTGCAATTTTTTAAGGAATCTCCACACTGTTCTCCATAGTTTGCATTCTCACCAACAGTGTAAGAGGGTTCCCTTTTCTCCACACCCTCTCCAGCATTGATTGCTTGTAGACTTTTGGATCGCTGCCATTCTGACTGGTGTGAAATGGTACCTCATTGTGGCCTTGATTTGCATTTCTCTGATAATGAGTGATGTTGAGCATCTTTTCATGTGTTTGTTATCCATCCATATATCTTCTTTGGAGAAATGTCTATTTAGTTCTTTGGCCCATTTTTTGATTGGGTCGTTTATTTTTCTGGACTTGAGCTGCAGGAGTTGCTTGTATATTTTTGAGATTAGTTGTTCGTCAGTTGCTTCATTTACTATTATTTTCTCCCATTCCGAAGGCTGTCTTTTCACCTTGCTTATAGTTTCCTTTGTTGTGCAGAAGCTTTTAATTTTAATTAGATCTCATTTGTTTATTTTTGCTTTTATTTTAAGTATTCTGGGAGGTGGATCATAGAGGATCCTGCTGTGATTTATGTCAGAGAGTGTTTTGCCTATATTCTCCTCTAGGAGTTTTATAGTTTCTGGTCTTACATTTAGATCTTTAATCCATTTTGAGTTTATTTTTGTGTATGGTGTTACAAAGTGATCTAGTTTCATTCTTTTACAAGAGGTTGACCAGTTTTCCCATCACCAGCACCAGAACTCCGACACAAGCTTCCCTAACCAAGAAACCTTGACAAGCCACTTATACAACTCCACCCACAGCGAGGAAACTCCATAGTAAAGAGAACTCCACAAATTCCCAGAATACAGAAAGGCTACCCCAAACGCAGCAATATAACGAAGATGAAGAGACAGAGGAATACCCAGAAGGTAAAGAAACAGGAGAAATGCCCACCAAACCAAACAAAAGAGGAAGAGATAGGAAATAAACCTGAGAAAGAATTCCGAATAATGATAGTGAAAATGATCCAAAATCTTGAAATCAAAATGGAATCACAGATAAATAGCCTGGAGAAGATGCAAGAAAGGTTTAACAAGGACCTAGAAGAAATAAAAAAGAGTCAATATATAATGAATAATTCAATAAATGAGATCAGAAACACCCCGGAGGCAACAAACAGTAGAATAACGGAGGCAGAAGAGAGAATTGGTGAAATAGGGTGTGGAGAAAAGGGAACCCTCCTACACTGTTGGTGGGAATGCAAACTAGTACAGCCACTATGGAGAACAGTGTGGAGATTCCTTAAAAAATTGCAAATAGAACTCCCTTATGACCCAGCAATCCCACTGCTGGGCATACACACCGAGGAAACCAGAATTGAAAGAGACACATGTACCCCAATGTTCATCGCAGCACTGTTTATAATAGCCAGGACATGGAAACAACCTAGATGTCCATCAGCAGATGAATGGATAAGAAAGCTGTGGTACATATACACAATGGAGTATTACTCAGCCGTTAAAAAGAATTCATTTGAATCAGTTCTGATGAGATGGACGAAACTGGAGCCGATTATACAGAGTGAAGTAAGCCAGAAAGAAAAACACCAATACAGTATACTAACACATATATATGGAATTTAGAAAGATGGCAATGACGACCCTGTATGCAAGACAGGAAAAAGACGCAGCTGTCTATAACGGACTTTTGGACTCAGAGGGAGAGGGAGAGGGTGGGATGATATGGGAGAATGGCATTCTATCATGTATACTATCATGTAAGAATTGAATCGCTAGTCTATGTCTGACGCAGGATACAGCATGCTTGGGGCTGGTGCATGGGGATGACCCACAGAGATGTTATGGGGAGGGAGGTGGGAGGGGGGTTCATGTTTGGGAACACATGTAAGAATTAAAGATTTTAAAATTAAAAAAAATTAAAAAAAAAAAAAAGAAGAAGATAGAATGGTAGAAATAAATGAATCAGGATGGAAAAAAGAAAAATGAATTAAAAGAAATGAGGACAATCTCAGAGACCTCCAGGACAATATGGAATGCTACAACATTCGAATTATAGGAGTCCCAGAAGAAGAAGACAAAAAGAAAGACCATGAGAAAATCCTTGAGGAGATAATAGTTGAAAACTTCCCTAAAATGGGGAAGGAAATAATCACCCAAGTCCAAGAAACCCAGAGAGTTCCAAATAGGATAAACCCAAGGCGAAACACCCCAAGACACATATTAATCGAATTAACAAAGATCAAACACAAAGAACAAATGTTAAAAGCAGCAAGGGAAAAACAACAAATAACACACAAGGGGATTCCCATAAGGATAACTGCAGATCTTTCAATAGAAACTCTTCAGGCCAGGAGGGAGTGGCAAAACATACTTAAAGTGATGAAAGACAATAACCTACATCCCAGATTACTGGACCCAGCAAGAATCTCATTCAAATATGAAGGAGAAATCAAAAGCTTTCCAGACAAGCAAAAGTTGAAAGAATTCAGCACCACCAAACCAGCTCTCCAACAAATGCTAAAGGATATTCTCTAGACAGGAAACACAAAAAGGGTGTATAAACCTGAACCCAAAACAATAAAGTAAAGGGCAATGGGATCATACTTATCAATAATTACCTTAAACGTAAATGGGTTGAATGCCCCAACCAAAAGGCAAAGACTGGCTGAATGGATACAAAAACAAGACCCTTATATATGCTGCCTACAAGAGACCCACCTCAAAACAACGGACACATACAGACTGAAAGTGAAGGGCTGGAAAAAGATATTCCATGCAAATAGAGACCAAAAGAAAGCAGGAGTAACAATACTCATATCTGATAAAATAGACTTTAAAACAAAGGCTGTGAAAAGAGACAAAGAAGGCCACTACATAATGATTAAAGGATCAATCCAAGAAGAAGATATAACAATTATAAATATATATGCACCCAATATAGGAGCACTGCAATATGTAAGACAAATGCCAACAAGTATGAAAGGGGAAATTAACAATAACACAGTAATAGTGGGAGACTTTAATACCCCACTCACACCTATGGACAGATCAACTAAACAGAAAATTAACAAAGAAATGCAAACTTTAAATAATACAATAGACCAGTTAGACCTAATTGATATCTATAGAACATTTCACCCCAAAACAATGAATTTCACCTTTTTCTCAAGTGCTCATGGAACCTTCTCCAGGATAGATCACATCCTGGGCCATAAATCTAACCTTGATAAGTTCAAAAAAATCGAAATCTTTCCAAGCATCTTTTCTGACCATAATGCATTAAGATTAGATCTCAATTACAGGAGAAAAACTATTAAAAATTCCAGCATATGGAGGCTGAACACCATGCTTCTGAATAACCAACAAATCACAGAAGAAATCAAAAAAGAAATCACAATATGCATAGAAATGAATGAAAATGAAAACACAACAACCCAAAACCTGTGGGACACTATAAAAGCAATGCTAAGAGGAAAGTTCATAGCAATACAGGCATACCTCAAGAAACAAGAAAAAAGTCAAATAAATAACCTAACTCTACACATAAAGCAACTAGAAAAGGAACAAATGGAGAACCCCAGAGCTAGTAGAAGGAAAGAAGTCTTAAAAATTAGGGCAGAAATAAATGCAAAAGGAACAAAAGAGACCATAGCAAAAATCAACAAAGCCAAAAGCTGGTTCTTTGAAAGGATAAATAAAATTGACAAACCATTAGCCAAACTCATCAAGAAACAAAGGGAGAAAAATCAAATCAATAAAAGTAGAAATGAAAATGGAGAGATCACAACAGACAACACAGAAATATAAAGGCTCATAAGAGACTACTATCAGCAATTATATGTCAATAAAATGGACAATGTGGAAGAAATGGACAAATTCTTAGCAAAGTACAACTTTCCAAAACTGAACCAGGAAGAAAGAGAAAATCTTAACAGACGCATCACAAGCAAGGAAATTGAAACTGTAATCAGAAATCTTCCAGCAAACAAAAGCCCAGGTCCAGATGGCTTCACAGCTGAATTCTACCAAAAATTTCGAGAACAGCTAACACCTATCCTACTGAAACTCTTCCAGAAGATTGCAGAGGAAGGTAAACTTCCAAACTCATTCTATGAGGCCACCATCACCCTAATACCAAAACTTGACAAAGATGCCAAAAAAAAAAAAAAAAAAACTATAGGCCAATATCACTGATGAATATAGATGCAAAAATCCTTAACAAAATTCTAGCAATCAGAATCCAACAACACATTAAAAAGATCATACACCATGACCAAGTGGGCTTTATCCCAGGGGTGCAAGGATATCTTCAGTATCTGCAAATCAATCAATGTAATTCACCACATTAACAAATTGAAAAATAAAAGCCATATGATTATCTCAATAGATGCAGAGAAAGCCTTTGACAAAATTCACCATCCATTTATGATAAAAACTCTCCAGAAAGCAGGAATAGAAGGAACATACCTCAACATAATAAAAGCTATATATGACAAACCCACAGCAAACATTATCCTCAATGGTGAAAAATTGAAAGCATTTCCCCTAAAGTCAGGAACAAGACAAGGGTGCCCACTTTCATCACTTTGTTTTTACTTTTAAGAATGGGGGCTGGAGAAGATATAATTATCAAAAGATACAGAAACTTGGGTAATTGCACATAATGTATTAAACTTAAAAGTTGATATGTTAGAGTTAGGATATTATTTCAGCTGTAACACAGACTCAAAACAGTGATTTGAATAAGATAGAAGTGTTTTATGCTCTCCCATAGCAGGTTTCTGTAAGAGCTATGCTACATTGTGGTTACTTACAGGCCTGGTGCTTTGCCTTTCCTGGAATGTCATCTCAGTTCAGGATTTTATATAATTATGTTCATGTTCCAAGCAACAGATGAAGGAAGGGTGTGAGAAAGACATGACCCTCCCTTTTAGGATATGAGCCAGAAGTTCCACATCTCACTTTTGTTAACGCTCTTTTCTTCAGAACTTTGTCTAGTTGGACATGGAACAGCTAAAACAGATGGCTATTTCTAGGAGATAATTGGGAGACAATTGTCAATCTCTGTTAATTTCCATTTTCACTAGGAAATTGTGTGTGCATGTATGTATTTCTAATTCCCCCAAATTCAAAGGAGATGTAGAGGAAATCAGGATAATTATTTAATCTTATACAAATTTGGGCCTACAAATTAGATAAAACTGTCCAGGAAAACATGCCATAGGAAAATATCAAGGCTTAACCACAGATCTAATTTATGTACGTTGAAGTACGGAGAAAGAACTCCAAGCACTTTAACCTTTAGGAAAAACCCATCGCAATTAAGAAAGTTTGATTTAGTACCTGAAATAGTATAGAAAGATCCATCTTTGTAATGGATCATGGAAAAATTGGTGTCTATTCAGAGAAGCCAAGTAGGAATTATAGAAGTATAGATTACTTTCAATATGAAAATCAGCTTTAGGCTTCAGAAATAGTTTCCAGACAGTGATTTCATTTCAACAATATCTACTTGGCATATTTTTAGTTTGTGCATGAAAATGTGTTATCAACTTCCTAAAGAAAAATCTAATTTTCCAAAAGGGATATGCTTTATGAATATATAACTCATACTCTCAACTTAAAAATGCTTAGAGTGGTTTACCATAGCTGCTACAAAGAGTCTAAGATATAGTTCAATATGGTAACTCATACAGGGTTCAAGATTGGGTTATCTAGGGGCAGAACTTGTGTCAAAGATTCAGGTGCACAAGACTTAGAGCAGAAGTACAGTTCAGGGCAGCCTTCAAAGAAAGAAGGAAAGCAGGAGCAAGGATATGGTTTCAGGTAAAGTCTAGCTTTGACCTGATTCATGAGGGCTTCTCTATTTTCATCATTCTTACTCAGTAGGTCATAGAATCAGTATGAAGTTTTTATCAGTGTTAAGTGCATTTCAGTTGCATAATGGGCAAAAGGGAAATGACCATTGGATGTGTGCACACACCCAGTAAACCTACAGTAATAAGGTTTGGTCATAAGTCAATTATCTGACTTATCTGTGCCTGAAAATTATAAATCTATAGTTATATTTTTATACAATTTTACACTTTAAATTATTGGACTTAAAAGGTTATCATACTAGTAGATCAAATTATCTTAAAATGTGTAAGTAGATGAAAAGTATCTATTACATAATAATATTAAAATTAATTTTAGTATTCTGAGTTTATAATAATTAGTTCTTAATTTTAAATATCCTGCAGTTGAAATATGTGTATCCACTAGGGAGAAAATTATCTCAGTTCACTGAGTTTATATAACATCTTGAACAAGAGACAAACAGTTGGTAACACTCAGAGAAATTTGTTTCTAATATGGACAATGAGGCTGAGCTCTTTTTAATACTTCAAACTTTTAAGTACTTCAAAACAATCTATTCTTGTAGCTCACACAGTCTATTTTTCCAATTCTCACCAGGTTGATCATTTGATGGAACCTTGAATTGAGGGTATTTTAAAAGATTTAAATATTTTCCTGCCTAGCCCTTTGATTTAATGGAATCCTAGTTTATGTATCAATACGGTTCTGTCATCTTCCTTTTAAGGACCTTGATTGAGTCTTGGCAGACTACATTTGTCTGTATCCCTATTATTATGCTGTACAGTCCTCAGTCTCTCAGTCATGTCCAATTTTTTGTGATCCCATGGACTGCAGCCTGCCAGCTCCTTTCTCCTTAGGGATTCTCCAAGCAAGAATACCAGAGTGGCTTGCCATGCCCTCCTCCACGGGATCTTCCCAACTCAGCGATCAAACCCAGGCCTCCTGCATTGCAGTCTGATTCTTTACTGACTGAGCTACTGGGGAAGCCCAAGAATATTGGAGCGAGTAGCCTATCCCTTCTCCAGATGGTCTTCCCCACCCAGGAATTGGACCAGGGTCTCTTGCATTGCAGGCAGATTCTTTATCAGGGAAGCTTTACCAATATTCCTTACCAATATTATGCTCCTCTTTTGTATATTTAAAATGACTTTTGAAATTTCATAGTAGTTTTACTTGATTGTGGATGCAACTTACAAAGTCCTTCTACTAACAAATAATATAGTGCCATTGCACACTCAGGAAGCAATCATTTCTTTATCTGAAAATTCCACTGCTGCAAATTTGCCTAACCATCCATCCATTCACTCATCCACTGAACATTTACCAAAACTATCCCTGGTATGAAAGCCTTTACAGAGAGGAAATCAACTGACTGAGAATTTATTGCCTCCTGTTGTGGAGAAATACGTAAGAAAAAAAGCATTTCAAATTCTCTCATCTATATGATGAGAATAATGAATATCAAACTCTTTGCACAAAGGTCAAGAATATAGTCAACCTTGAATAAATGGTAGTACAGGTAAACCAGAGCACTTAAGATAAAAAAAATAAAGATAAATCTGAATTCTGTTTGGAGGTGTATCCCTGGAAAATGAGCATAAGGATCACCCCATCTCTGTGAAAATCATCCATGAGGTTGTTTGTTACTAGTTTGTGATTAGGGTGAGTATAAGGCATTATAGATTCAATCTCACTGGTTTCTTAAATGACAGTGCAGCTTGGAGCATCACGGTACCTAACTATACTCTAAATACATGTTTCTACAGTTTGTAGAAACAGAAGTCTTCATTAACAATTATCTGTTAAGCATTCACTATTCCTCCATTACTTAGCTTTGCTCCACGTGCTGAGGATATGGGAGTGAACAGAACAGGCAGACCAAATCCCTGTTTTCATGGAGCTTACATTCTGGTTGCTATGATCTCCAGACAACTAGGGTAGAAGAGGGAGCCAAAAGGATTTTTTTTTTTTTAATCCCTGTAAAAAGTGGAAAAGATATGTTTTAATGCCTGGTATAACTCATTTTTATTTGAGAAGTATCAGTAGCTATGTGGCCCTGTGGTGAACTCTGGAGCATTCTGTGTTGCCTCTTGTTTGTTTTATCAGTTCAGTTCAGTTCAGTCACTCAGTCATGTCCGATTACATGAATCGCAGCACGCCAGGCCTCCCTGTCCATCACCAACTCCCGGAGTTCACTCAGACTCACGTCCATCGAGTCGGTGATGCCATCCAGCCATCTCATCCTCTGTCGTCCCCTTCTCCTCCTGCCCCCAATCCCTCCCAGCATCAGAGTCTTTTCCAATGAGTCAACTTGTCGCATGAGGTGGCCAAAGTCATGGAGCTTCAGCTTTAGCATCATTCCTTCCAAAGAAATCCCAGGGTTGATCTCCTTCAGGATGGACTGGTTGGATCTCCTTGCAGTCCAAGGGACTCTCAAGAGTCTTCTACAACACCACAGTTTAAAATCATCAATTCTTTAGTGCTCAGCCGTCTTCACAGTCCAACTTTCACATCCATACATGACCACAGGAAAAACCATAGCCGTGACTAGACGGACCTTAGTCGGCAAAGTAATGTCTCTGCTTTTGAATATGCTATCTAGGTTGGTCATAACTTTTCTTCCAAGGAGTAAGTGTCTTTTAATTTCATGGCTGCAATCACCATCTTCAGTGATTTTGGAGCCCCCCCAAAAATAAAGTCTGACACTGTTTCCACTGTTTCCCCATCTATTTACCATGAAGTGATGGGACCAGATGCCATAAACTTCGTTTTGAGAATGTTGAGTTTTAAGCCAACTTTTTCACTCTCCTCTGTCACTTTCATCAAGAGGCTTTTTAGTTCCTCTTCACTTTCTGCCATAAGGGTGGTGTCATCTGCATATCATAGGTTATCGATATTTCTCCTGGCAATCTTGATTCCAGCTTGTGTTTCTTCCAGTCCAGCATTTCTCATGATGTACTCTGCTTATATGTTAAATAAGCAGGGTGACAATATACAGCCTTGACGTACTCCTTTTTCTATTTGGAACCAGTCTGTTGTTCCATGTTCAGTTCTAACTGTTGCTTCCTGACCTGCATACAGATTTCTCAAGAGGCAGGTTATGGGGTCTGGTATTCCCATCTCTTTCAGAATTTTCCACAGTTTATTGTGATCCACACAGTCAAAGGCTTTGGCATAGTCAAGAAAGCAGAAATAGATGTTTTTCTGGAACTCTCTTCTTTTTCCATGATCCAGAGGATGTTGGCAATTTGATCTCTGATTCCTCTGCCTTTTCTAAACCAGCCTGAACGTTAGGAAGTTCACGGTTCACATATTGCTGAAGCCTGGCTTGGAGAATTTTGAGCATTACTTTACTAGCATGTGAGATGAGTGCAATTGTGCAGTAGTTTGAGCATTCTTTTGCATTGCCTTTCTTTGGAACTGGAATGAAAACTGAACTTTTCCAGTCCTGTGGCCACTGCTAAGTTTTCCAAATTTGCTAGCATATTGAGTGCAGCACTTTCACAGCATCATCTTTCAGGATTTGAAACAGCTCCATTGGAATGCCATCACCTCCACTAGCTTTGTTCATAGCGATGCTTTCCAAGGCCCATTTGACTTCACATTCCAGGATGTCTGGCTCTAGATTAGTGATCACATCATCATGATTGTCTGGGTCATGAAGATCTTTTTTGTACAGTTCTTCTGTGTATTTTTGCCACCTCTTCTTAATATCTTCTGCTTCTGTTAGGTCCATACAATTTCTGTCCTTTATCGAGCCCATCTTTGCATGAAATGTTCCCATGGTATCTCTAATTTTCTTGAAGAGATCTCTAGTATTTCCCATTCTGTTCTTTTCCTCTATTTCTTTGCATTGACCGCTGAAGAAGGCTTTCTTATCTCTTCTTGCTATTCTTTGGAACTCTGCATTCAGATGCTTATATCTTTCCTTTTCTCATTTGCTTTTTGCCTCTCTTTCTTCACAGCTATTTGTAAGGACTCCCCAGACAGCCATTTTGCTCTTTTGCCTTTCTTTCCCATGGGGATGGTCTTGATCCCTGTCTCCTGTACAATGTCATGAACCACATTCCATAGTTCATCAGGGACTCTACCTATCAGATCTAGGCCCTTAAATCTATTTCTCACTTCCACTGTATAATCATAAGGGATTTGATTCAGGTCATACCTGAATGGTCTAGCAGTTTTCCCTACTTTCTTCAATTTGAGTCTGAATTTGGTAATAAGGAGTTCATGATCTAAACCACAGTCAGCTCCTGGTCTTGTTTCTGTTGACTGTATAGAGCTTCTCCATCTTTGGCTGCAAAGAATATAATCAATCTGATTTTGGTGTTGACCATCTGGTGATCTCCATGTGTAGAGTCTTCTCTTGTGTTGTTGGAAGAGGGTGTTTGCTATGACCAGTGCATTTTCTTGGCAAAACTCTATTAGTCTTTGCCCTGCTTCATTCTGCATTCTAAGGCCAAATTTGCCTGTTACTCCAGGTGTTCCTTGACTTCCTGCTTTTGCATTCCAGTCCCCTACAATGAAAAGGGCATCTTTCTTAGGTGTTAGTTCTAAAAGGTCTTGTAGGTGTTCATAAAACCATTCAACCTCAGTTTCTTCAGCGTTACTGGTTGGGACATAGACTTGGATAACTGTGATATTGAATGGTTTGCCTTGGAGATGAACAGAGATCATTCTGTCGTTTTTGAGATTGCATCCAAGTACTGCATTTTGGGCTCTTTTGTTGACCATGACGGCTACTCCATTTCTTCTGAGGGATTGCTGCCGACGGTAGTATATATAATGGTCATCTGAGTTAAATTCACCCATTCCAGTCCATTTTAGTTCACTGATTCCTAGAATGTCTTCATTCACTCTTGCCATCTCTTGTTTGATCACTTCCAATTTGCCTTGATTCATGAATCTGACATTCCAGGTTCCTATGCAATATTACTCTTTACAGCATCGGACCTTGCTTCTATCACCAGTCACATCCACAGCTGGGTATTGGTTTTGCTTTGGCTCCATCTCTTCATTCTTTCTGGAGTTATTTCTCCACCGATCTCCAGTAGCATATTGGGCACCTACTGACCTGGGTAGTTCCTCTTTCAGTATCCTATCATTTTGCCTTTTCATACTGTCCATGGGGTTCTCAAGGCAAGAATACTGAAGTGGTTTGCCATTTCCTTCTCCAGTGGACCACATTCTGTCAGACCTCTCCACCATGACCTGCCCGTCTTGGGTTGCCCTGCAGGTATGGCTTGGTTTCATTGAGTTAGACAAGGCTGTGGTCCTAGTGTGATTAGATTGACTAGTTTTCTGTGAGTATGGTTTCAGTGTGTCTGCCCTCTGATGCCCTCTTGCAACACCTACCATCTTACCTGGGTTTCTCTTACCTTGGGCATGGGGTATCTCTTCATGGCTGCTCCAGCAAAGCACAGCCACTGCTCCTTACCTTGGATGAGGGCTATCTCCTTACCGCTGCCCTTTCTGACCTTCAACGTGGGATGGCTCCTCTAGGTCCTCCTGCACCCACACAGCCACTGCTCCTTAGGTTGCTCAACTCCAGTTAATTTTGTATATGTCCCACTGAAGACAATCTATAAGAATTTTTTTGACCCCTTTCTCTTATTGCATCATGAAAACCACAGAGCTAATAAATGTGAAAAAAGTAACCGTGGTATGAAAGTGAAGTGAACGTGAAGTCGCTCAGTTGTGTCCGACTCTTTGCGACCCCGTGGACTGTAGCCCACCAGGCTCCTCTGTCCATGGGATTCTCCAGGCAAGCATACTGGTGTGGGTTGCCATTTCCTTCTCCAGGGGATCTTCCCAACCCAGGGATCGAACCCACGTCTCCTGCATTGCAGGCAGACGCTTTAACCTCTGAGCCACCAGGGAGGGTATATATAGTATATATATAGTATGAATTATAACTATACTATAATCTGTGTTGAATTGTGGATTACAGTTCTATTTCAATACTTGCTGCACTTTAAGGCATCTTGAACTGATTTCTTAGAATTTTATAATTTCTCTGAGGACTTTTATGTGAATGATTAAAGACATTTGATAAAAGTGACTTGAACTGGAATTTATATAATTATTTAATGTTCTTTGGGATTGATTCTAATGAATTGTTATAGTCTACCATTGTTTACTTCTTATACAGTTTTTACTCCATAGCTTTGATAAACAGATTGCTATATCCTTTACCAGAATGAGTTTACTTAACTGGCTGATCTCTAGCTATTTTGGTGTTTGTATCTGTGTGTATTCCTGATGAGCTCACATAATTTGTGTATTATGGATATCACATATACTACATTTTCATTTTTAATTTCTGTTATTGATAGTGATTCAGTCTTATTGCCAATATGTTTTCTTGCATTATTTCATTTTAATATTTTGACAGTAACATTTAAGGTCTACTTTCTTCTTAAATGATTTTAAATTTCAGATTTTGGTCAGTGAAGCTCTACTGCAATACTTTATTATGAACTCTACATGCAAAGTCTTTCCTGACACATAGAGCTGAGAAATTTTCAAACTTGTAATGTTAACAGAATTATCATAGCTCTGCAATATAAGCAGATAGTTCAATTTGTGAAGTTCAAATCCTATAAATGAGTCAAATTGATTGAGTCTGAGGAAGAAAATTCATAAATGTTTATGGTAGCATTAATCAAAATTTCTCCAACTGGAAATAACACAAATATCAATAAACAGGTAAACAAATAAACAAATTGTTATATGTGAAGAGAATAAAACATAATCTGGCCATAAAATGAAATGAACTATTGTTTATCATGGACAGCTTGCAAAAACATTATGCTGAGTGAAAGAAGGAAGAGGAAAGTAGAATACATACTCAATGATCCAACTTATAAACGATGCAAATTAATCTGTAATGCCACAAAGGAGATCAGTGGGGCAAGGAATGGGAAGAGGGATCGACTGCAAAGGGACAGAAGGGATTGAGGGAGGTGGCAAAGAAGATATTTAGTTCTATAATGAAGTGATTATTTCATTGGCATCTACAATCAACATGACTCACCCAATTGTACACTTCAAATGATTACATTTATCCAGGTAAGTTACTCTTCAATAGAATCAATAAGGGAGGGAGCAATCCTAAAATGGTAAAGGAATAAAAGGGGAGACCACTCTCTGCCCCACAAATTCATCAAAAGATTGTATGTTCAGTTCTGTTCACTTAAGTCACTCAGTCATGTCTGACTCTTCACGACCCCATTACCACAGCATGCCAGGCCTCCCTATTCATCACTAACTCCCGGAGCCTACCCAAACTCATGTCCATTGAGTCGGTGATGCCATCTAACCATCTCATCTTCTATTGTCCCCTTCTCCTCTTGCCTTCAGTTATTCCCAACATCAGGGTCTTTTCCAATAAGTTAGTACTTCACATCAGGTGGCCAACGTATTGGAGCTGCCGGCTCAACATCAGTCCTTCAAATGAACACCCTGGACTGATTTCCTCTGGGATGGACTGTTTGGATCTCCTTGCAGTCCAAGAGACTCTCAAGAGTCTTCTCCAATACCACAGTTCAAAAGCATCAATTCTTCAGTGCTCAGCTTTCTTCACAGTCCAACTCTCACATTCAAACATGACTTCTGGAAAAACCATAGCCTTGACTAGACAGACCTTTGTGGACAAAGTAATGTCTCCATTTTTTAATATGCTGTCTAGGTTGGTCATAACTTTCCTTCCAAGGAGTAAGGGTCTTTTAATTACATGGCTGCAGTCCCATCTGCAGTGATTTTGGAGCCCCCCCAAAAATAAAGTCTGACACTGTTTCAAATGTTTCCCCATCTATTTCCCATGAAGGGATAGGACCAGATGCCATGATGTTAGTTTTCTGAATGTTGAGCTTTAAGTCAACTATTTCACTCTCCTCTTTCCCTTTCATCAAGAGGCTCTTTAGTTCTTCATCACTTTCTGCCATAAGGGTGGCGTCATCTGCATATCTGAGGTTATTGATATTTCTCCCGGCAATCTTGATTCCAGCTTGTGCTTCCTCCAGCCAAGAATTTCTCATGATGTACTCTGCATAGAAGTTTATAAGCAGGGTGACAATATACAGCCTTGACATACTCATTTTCCTATTTGGAACCAGTCTGTTGTTCCATGTCCAGTTCTAACTGTAGCTTCTGACCTGCATACAGGTTCCTCTAGAGGCAAGTCAAGTGGTCTGGTATTCCCATCTCTTTCAGAATTTTCCACAGTTTATTGTGATCCACACAGTCAAAGGCTTTGGCATAGTCAAGAAAGCAGAAATAGATGTTTTTCTGGAACTCTTTTCTTTTTCCATGATCCAGAGGATGTTGGAAATTTTCTGTCTGATTCCTCTGCTTTTTCTAAATCCAGCTTGAACATCTGAAGTTTCATAGCTGATATATTGTTGAAGCCTGACTTGGAGAATTTTTACCATTACTTTACTAGCATGTGAGATGAAGGCAATTTTGGAGTAGTTTGAGCATCCTTTGGCATTGCCTCTCTTTGTGATTGGAATGAAAACGGACCTTTTCCATTCCTGTGGCCACTGTTGAGTTTTCCAAATTTGCTGGCATATTGAGTACAGCACTTTCACAGCATCATCTTTCAGGATTTGAAACAGCTCCACTGGAATTCAGTCACCTCCACTAGCTTTTTTCATAGTGATACTTCCTAAGGCCCACTTGACTTCACATTTCAGGATGTCTGGTTCTAGACCAGTGATCACACCATTATGATTATCTGGGTCATGGAGATTTTTTTTTTGTATAGTTCTTCTGTGTCTTCTTGCCACCTCTTCTTAATATCTTTTGCTTCTGTTGGTTCATACCATTTCTGTCAGTTCCATACCATTTCTGTCCTTTATCGAGCCCATCTTTGCATGAAATGTTCCCTTGGTATCTCTAATTTTCTTGAAGAGACCTCTAGTCTTTCCCATTCTATTGTTTTCCTCTATTTCTTTGCATTAATCACTGAGGAAGGTTTCTTATCACTCCTTGCTATTCTTGGGAACTCTACATTCAAATGGGTATATCTTTCCCTTTCTTTTTTGCTTTCCACTTCTCTTTTTTTCTCAGCTATTTGTAAGGCCTCCTCAGCCAGCCATTTTTATTTTTGCATTTCTTTTTCTTGGGGGTGGTCTTGATTCCTGTCTCCTGTACAATATCAGGAACTTCTGTCCATAGTTCATCAGGCACTCTGTTATCACATCTAGTCCCTTAAATCTATTTCTCATTTCCACTGTATAATCATAAGGGGTTTGATTTAGGTCATACTTGAATGGTCTAGTGGTTTTCCCTATTTCTTCAATTTAAGTCTGAATTTGGCAATAAGGAGTTCGTGATCTGAGCCACAGTCAGCTCCTAGTCTTCATTTGCTGACTGTATAAAGCTTCTATATCTTTGACTGCAAAGAATATAATCAATCTGATTTTGGTTTTGACGATCTGGTGATTTCCTTGTGTAGAGCCTTTTCTTGTGTTGTTTGAAGAGGGTGTTTTCTATGATGCATGCGTTCTCTTGGCAAAATTCTATTAGCCTTTGCCCAGCTTCTTTCTGTACCCCAAGTTCAAATTTGCCTGTTACTTCAGGTATTTTTTGACTTCATACTTTTGTGTTCCAGTCCCCTATAATGAAAAGGACATCTTTTTGGGGTGTCAGTTCTGAAAGGTCTTGTAGTTCTTCATAGAACCATTCAACTTCAGCTTAGTCAACGTTACTGGCCGGGGCACAGACTTGGATTACTCTGACATTGAATGGTTTGCCTTGGAAACGAACAGAGATCATTCTGTCGTTTTTGAGATTGTATCCAAGTACTGCATTTCAGACTCTCTGTTGACAGTGATGTCTACTCCATTTCTTCCAAGGGATTCCTGCCCACAGTAGTAGATATAATGGTCATCTGAGTTAAATTCACCCATTCCAGTCCATCTTAGTTAGCTGATTCCTAGAATGTCAGTGTTTACTCTTGCCATCTCCTGCTTGACCACTTCCAATTTGCCTTAATTCATGGACCTAACATTCAAGGTTCCTTTGCAATATTGCTCTTTAAAGCATCGGACCTTGCTTCTATCACCAGGCACATCCAGAACTGGTTGTTGCTTTTGATTAAGCTCCATCCCTTCATTCTTTCTGACAGAATGTGGTCCACAGGAGAACGGAATGGCAAGCCACTTCAGTATTCTTGTCTTGAGAACCCCATGAACAGTAGGAAAAGGCAAAATGATAGGATACCAAAAGAGGAACTCTCCAGGTCGTTAGATGCCCGATATGCTACTGAAGATCAGTGGAGAAATAGCTCCAGAAAGAATGAAGGGATGGAGCCAAAGCAAAACCAATACACAGCTGTGGATGTGACTGGTGATAGAAGTGAGATCCGATGCTGTAAAGAGCAATATTGCATAGGAACCTGGAATGTCAGGTCCATGAATCAAGGCAAATTGGAAGTGGTCAAACAAGAGATGGCAAGGGTGAATGTCGACATTCTAGGAATCAGCAAACTAAAATGGACTGGAATGGGTGAATTTAACTCAGATGACCATTATGTCTACTACCGTGGGCAGGAATGCCTCAGAAGAAATGGAGTAGCCATCATGGTTAACAAAAGAGCCCAAAATGCAGTACTGGGATGAAATCTCAAAAACGACAGAATGATCTCTGTTCACCTCCAAGGCAAACCATTCAATATCACAGTTATCCAAGTCTATGCCCCAACCAGTAATGCTGAAGAAACTGAAGTTGAACAGTTTTATGAAGACCTACAAGACCTTTTAGAACTAACACCCCCTAAAAATGTCCTTTTCATTATAGGGGACTGGAATGCAAAACTAGGAAGTCAAGGAACACCTGGAGTAACAGGCAAATTTGCCTTGGATTGTGGAATGAAGCAGGGCAAAGACTAATAGAGATTGCCAAGAAAATGCATTGGTCATAGCAGATACCCTCTTCCAACAACACAAGAGAAGACTCTACACATGGAGATCACCAGATGGTCAACACCAAAATCAGATTGATTATATTCTTTGCAGCCAAAGATGGAGAAGCTCTATACAGTCAACAGAAACAAGACCAGGAGCTGACTGTGGTTCAGATCATGAACTCCTTATTACCAAATTCAGACTCAAATTGAAGAAAGTAGGGAAAACTGCTAGACCATTCAGGTATGACCTGAATCAAATCCCTTATGATTATACAGTGGAAGTGAGAAATAGATTTAAGGGACTAGATCTGACAGATAGAGTCCCTGATGAACTATGGAATGTGGTTCATGACATTGTACAGGAGACAGGGATCAAGACCATCCCCATGGGAAAGAAAGGCAAAAAAGCAAAATGGCTGTCTGAGGAGGCCTTACAAATAGCTGTGAAAAAAGAGAGGTGAAAAGCAAAGGAGAAAAGAAATGATATAAGCATCTGAATGCAGAGTTCCAAAGAATAGCAAGAAGAAATAAGAAAGCCTTCTTCAGCGGTCAATGCAAAGAAATAGAGGAAAAGAACAGAATGGGAAATACTAGAGATCTCTTCAAGAAAATTAGAGATACCAAGGGAACATTTCATGCAAAGATGGGCTCGATAAAGGACAGAAGCAGAAGATATTAAGAAGAGGTGGCAAGAATACACGGAAGAACTGTACAAAAAAGATCATCAGGATCCAGATAATCATGATGATGTGATCACTAATCTAGAGCCAGACATCTTGGAATGTGAAGTGGAGTGGGCCTTAGAAAGCATCACTATGAACAAAGCTAGTGGAGGTGATGGCATTCCAATGGAGCTGTTTCAAATCCTGAAAGATGATGCTGTGAAAGTGCTGCACTCAATATGCTAGCAAATTTGGAAAACTCAGCAGTGGCCACAGGACTGGAAAAGTTCAGTTTTCATTCCAGTTCCAAAGAAAGGCAATGCAAAAGAATGCTCAAACTACCGCACAATTGCACTCATCTCACATGCTAGTAAAGTAATGCTCAAAATTCTCCAAGCCAGGCTTCAGCAATATGTGAACCGTGAACTTCCTGATGTTCAAGCTGGTTTTAGAAAAGGCAGAGGAACTTGCGATCTAATTGCCAACACCTGCTGGATCATCAAAAAAGCAAGAGAGTTCCAGAAAAACATCTATTTCTGCTTTCTTGACTATGCCAAAGCCTTTGATTCTGTGGATCACAGTAAACTGTAGAAAATTCTGAAAGAGATGGGAATACCAGACCCCATAAACTGCCTCTTGAGAAATCTGTAAGCAGGTCAGGAAGCAACAGTTAGAACTGGACATGGAACAACAGACTGCTTCCAAATAGGAAAAGGAGTACATCAAGGCTGTATATTGTCACCCTGCTTATTTAACTTATTTAACTTATATGCATAGTACATCATGAGAAACGCCAGACTGGAAGAAACACAAGCTGGAACCAAGATTGCTGGGAGAAATATCAATAACGGATATGCAGATGACACCACCCTTTTGGCAGAAAGTGAAGAGGAACTAAAAAGCCTCTTGATGAAAGTGAAAGAGGAGAGTGAAAAAGTTGGCTTAAAGTTCAACATTCAGAAAACAAAGATCATGGCATCCAGTCGCATCACTTGATGGGAAATAGATGGGGAAACAGTAGAAACAGTGTCAGACATTTTTTTGGGACTCCAAAATCACTGCAGATGGTGACTGCAGCCATGAAATTAAAAGACACTAGTTGGAAGGAAAGTTATGACCAACATAGGTAGTATATTCAAAAGCACAGACATTACTTTGCCAACTCTGGTCCATCTAGTCAAGGCTATGGTTTTTCCAGTGGTCATGTACGGATGTGAGAGTTGGACTGTGAAGAAGGCTGAGCGCTGAATAATTGATGGCTTTGAACTGTGGTGTTGGAGAAGACTCTTGAGAGTCCCTTGGACTGCAAGGAGATCCAACCAGTCCATTCTGAAGGAGATCAGTCCTAGGATTTCTTTGGAAGGAATGATGCTAAAGCTGAAACTCCAGTACTTTGGCCACCTCATGCGACAAGTTGACTCATTGGAAAAGACTCTGATGCTGGGAGGGATTGGGGGCAGGAGGAGAAGGTGACGACAGAGGATGAGATGGCTGGATGGCATCACTGACTCAATGGACGCGAGTCTGAGTGAACTCCAGGAGATGGTGATGGACAGGGTGGCCTGGCATGCTGCAATTCATGGAAAGATTCATGATTCATGCAAAGAGTCGGACACGACTGAGCGACTGAACTGAACTGAACTGACCGACCTGGGGCAATTTTATCTTTGTTCCCTCTGACTTCTACAATCAGCTTGAACATCTGGAATTTCACAGTTCACATATTGCTGAAACCTGGCTTGGAGAATTTTGAGCATTATTTTACTAGAGTGTGAAGAGGAACTAAAAAGCCTATTGATGAAAGTGAAAGAGGAGAGTGAAAAACTTGGCTTAAAGCTCAACACTCAGAAAACTCAGATATGGCATCTGGTCCCTTCAATTCATGGGAAATAGATGGGGAAACAGTGGAATCAGTGGCTGACTTTTTTATGGGGCTCCAAAATCACTGCAGATGGTGATTGCATCCATGGAATTTAAAGACTCTTACTCCTTGGAAGGAAAGTTATGACCAACCTAGATGGCATATTCAAAAGCAGAGACACTACTTTGCCGACTAAGGTCCGTCTAGTCAAGACTATGGTTTTTCCAGTGGTCATGTATGGATGTGAGTTTGGACTGTGAAGAAAGCTGAGCACTGAAGAATTGATGCTTTTGCACTGTGGTTTTGGAGAAGACTCTTGAGAGTCCCTTGGACTGCAAGGAGATCCAACCAGTCCATTCTGAAGGAGATCAGTCCTGAGTGTTCGTTGTAAGGACTGATGTTGAAGCTGAATTTTTAATACTTTGGACACGTCATGCAAAGAGTTGACTCATTGGAAAAGACCCTGATGCTTGGAGGGATTGGGGGCAGGAGGAGAAGGCAACGACAGAGGATGAGATGGCTGGATGGTATCACCGACTCAATGGACATCAGCCTGAGTAGCCTCTGGGAATTGGTGATGCACAGGGAGGCCTGGCGTCCTGTGATTCATGGAGTTGCAAAGAGTCGGACACGAATGAGCGACTGAACTGAACCGAACTGAACTGACCTGGGGAGTTCATCTTTCAGTGTCCTATCTTTTTGCTTTTTCATACTGTTCATGGGGTTCTCAAGGCAAGAATACTGAAGTGGTTTGCCATTCAATTCTCCAGTGAACCACATTTATCAGACCTCTCCACCATGACGAGTCCATCTTGGGTGGCCCCACATGTCATGGCTTAGTTTCATTGAGTTAGACAAGCTGTGCATGTGATCAGATTGGCTAGTTGTCTGTGATTGTGGCTTTAGTGTGTCTGCCCTCTGATGCCCTCTCTCAGGACCTACCATCTCACTTGTGTTTCTCTTACCTTCAGTTCAGTTCAGTTCAGTCACTCAGTCATGTCTGACTCTGTGACCTCATGAATAGCAGCATGCCAGGCTTCCCTGTCCATCACCAACTCCCAGAGTCCACCCAAACCCATGTCCATCGATTCTATGATGCCATGCAACCATCTCATCCTCTGTCATCCCCTTTTCCTCCTGCCCTCAATCTTTCCCAGCATCAGGGTCTTTTCAAATGAGCTCTTTGCATGAGGTGGCCAAAGTATTGGAGTTTCAGCTTCAACATCAGTACTTCCAGTGAACACACAGGGCTGATCTCCTTTAGGATGGACTGATTGGATCTCCTTGCAGTCCAAGGGACTCTCGAGAGTCGTCTCCAACACTACAGTTCAAAAGCATCAATTCTTCAGTGCTCAGCTTTCTTCACAGTCCAACTCTCACATCCATACATGACCACTGGAAAAACCATAGCCTTGACTAGATGGATCTTTGTTGGAAAAGTAATGTCTCTGCTTTTGAATATGCTATCTAGGTTGGTCATAACTTTCTTTCAAAGGAGTAAGCCTCTTCCAACTTCATGGCTGCAATCACCATCTTTAGTGATTTTGGAGCCCCCCAAAATAAAGTCTGACACTGTTTCCACTGTTTCCTCATCTATTTGCCATGAAGTGATGGGACTGGATGCCAAGATCTTAGTTTTCTGAATGTTGAGCTTTAAGGCTACTTTTTCTCTCTCCTCTTTTACTTTCATCAAGAGGCTCTTTAGTTCTTCTTCACTTTCTGCCATAAGGGTGATGTCATCTGCATATCTGAAGTTATTGATATTTCTCATGGCAATCTTGATTCCAGCTTGTGCTTCCTCCAGCCCATCATTTATCTTACCTTGGGTTTCTCTTACCTTCTCTTACCTGCCCTCCAGCAGAGGGCAGCCACTGCTCCTTACCTTGGATTGTGGTAGCTCTTTTTGGCTATGGCCCCTGAGCTTGGACGTGTGGTAGCTCCTCTCAGCTGCTGTCCTGACCTTGGGCATTGGGTAGCTACTCTGGGCCGCTCCTGCACCTTTGTGCAGCCGCCACTCCACAAAACAACTTCTGAATGCTGGCGGAGGACACCAGGCACCCAGAAAGGCAGCCCACTCTCTTTGAAAGGGAGTAGAACAAAATATAAAAGATAAAAGGAGAGACAAAAGAGTTAGGGTTGGAGACCAGTCCTGGGGAGGGAGTCGTAATGGAGGAGAAGTTTTCAAACACCAGGAAACCCCCTCACCAATAGGTCTGAGGTGAAATAAAGGAAAAAAGGAAAGGAAGAAAAAAGAAAACCTACAGATTATGTGCCTAGCCGTGACTCCCAGCAGAGAGGTAGCCTGGACGCATGCCTCCTCCAGCAGTGGGGACTGAATAGGGAGGCATGGGCTGCATGCTTAGAATGGCCTGAATGCCCTGAGGACAATCTGAGGTAGCTAACATGAGATAGCAACCCAAACTGTGGGCTAGCCAAAGAGAAAAAAAAAGAGAGAGAGAACTTTCTTGTGAAAAGCTCTGAGGCACATCCTGGCCTACTCACAGAATAAAGGAGTGAGCAAAGCCAGAGAAGAGCTAGCCAGCTGCGGACTGGCCCCTCCCACCACCAGAGGCAGAGAGGCAGGCAGGCAATAGCCAGAGTCAAAAAGCAAGGGGCAATCTCGGCCCCAGAGATGGCATCCTCCATCAAACTGTGAGCAGGCTCCCAGTTACTGACAACGTCTTCCTGGGATCCTGGATGGTTGACATCCACCAGGAGGGTCACAGTCAGAGATCAGCTCCCCAGAGGAGACACATGGCACACCTGAGATGGCATTCTTGTGGTGCACCCAGGAAACTGAGGGGCTGGGACTAGGGAGGTGACAAGATGCACCACACACCTGGGAGAGTGTGCTCGCCAAGCACCTGGTCGCCTGAGCTCCTCAGACCTGGAAAGGGCACAAAACACAGGCCCAACTGAGTCTGTGCCTTTGTGGAGTACCCAAGAACCTGAACCTGAGTGGCTTAGACCTGGGAAGTGTATGAAACCCAGGGCCCACTTTAGACAGTTCCCCTGCAGAGCAATCTGGAGCCTGACCAGTGTAGACTGGGAAAGCACACACGCTGTGATCAGGGGCAAACCCAGTGTGGGTCAGACACTGTGAGCACTCCCCACACATGTCAGTGATATTTGTTTGCAGTGTTCCTCCCTCCCCACAGCACAACTGAAAAAGGTAGCCTAAATAAGTGACCACCTTTGCCCCCTTTTGTCAGGGCAGAAATAAGACTTCTACCAGCATATAGAAGGGTCACTCCAAACACAGCAATATAAACAATAGGAAAAGGCAGAGAAATATTCAGCAGGTAAAGGAACATGATAAATGCCCACCAAACCAAACAAAATAGGAGGAGATAGGGAGTCTACCTGAAAAATAATTCAGAATAATGATAGTAAAGATGATCCAAAATCTTGAAAACAAAATGGGGATACAGATAGTCTGGAGACAAGGATTGAGAAGATGCAAGAAATGTTTAACAAGGACCTAGAAGAAATAAAAAAGAGTCAATCAATAATAAATAATGCAATAAGTGAGATCAAAAACACTCGAGGGAATCAACAGTAAAATAACTGAGGCAGAAGATAGGCTAAGTGAGGTGGAAGATAGAATGGTGGAATAAATGAAGCAGAGAGGAAAAAAGAAAAAAAGAATTAAAAGAAATGAGGACAACCTCAGAGACCTCTGGGACATTGTCAAAAGCTGCAACATTCGAATCAGGAGATCCAGAAGAAGACAAAGAGAAAGGCCATAAGAAAATACTTGAGGAGATAATAGTTGAAAACTTCCCTAAAATGGGGAAGGAAATAGCGACTCAAGTCCAAGAAACCCAGAGAGTTCCAAACAGAATAAACCCAAGTCAAAACATCCCAAGGCACATATTAATCAAATTAACAAAGATCAAACACAAAGAACAAATATTAAAAGCAGCAAGGGAAAGACAAAAAATAACACACAAGGGGATTCCCATAAGAATAACAGCTGTTTTTCAATAGAAACTCTTCAAGCCAGAAGGGAATAGCAGGACATACTTAAAGTGATGAAAGAGAAAAACCTACAACCCAGATTACTGTACCCAACAAGGATCTCATTCAAATATGAAGGAGAAATCAAAAGCTTTACAGACAAGCAAAAGATGAGAGAATTCAGCACCACCAAACCAGCTCTCCAATAAATGCTAATGACAGGAAACACAGAAAAGTTTTATAAACTCGAACCCAAAACAACAAAGTAAATGGCAACAGGATCACACTTATCAATAATTACCTTAAGTGTAAATGGGTTGAATGCCCCAACCAAAAGACAAAGACTGGCTGAATGGATACAAAAACAAGACCCCTATATATGCTGTCTAAAAGAGACCCACCTAAAAACAAAGGACACATACAGAATGAAAATGAAGGGCTGGAAAAAAGATATTTCATGCAAATAGAGAGCAAAAGAAAGCAGGAGTAGCAATACTTGTATCAGATAAAATAGACTTTGAAATAAAGGCCGTGAAAAAAGACAAAGAAGGACACTACATATGACCAGGGATCAATCCAAGAAGAAGATATAACAATTATAAATATATATAAGCACCCAACATAGGAGCACCGAAATATGTAAGGCCAATGCTAACAAGTATGAAAGGGGAAATTAACAGTAACAAAAAATACTGGGAGACTTTAATACCCCACTCACACCTATGGATAGATCAATAAAAAGAAAATTAGCAAGGAAACACAAACTTTAAATGATACCATGGACCAGATAGCCCTAATTGATATGTATGACATTTCACCCCAATACACTGAATTTCAATGTATTCTCAAGTGCACATGGAATCTTCTCAGGGTAGATCATATCCTGGGCCATAAATCTAGCCTTGGAAAATAAGAAAAATGAAAGAAAGAAAGAAGTCATTCCAAGCATCTTTTCTGATCACAATGCGATAAGATTAGATGTCAACTACAGGGAAAGCAGGGCAAAGGCTAATAGAGTTTTGCTAAGAGAACGCACGGGTCATAGCAAACACCATCTTCCAACAACACAAGAGAAGACTCTACACATGGACATCACCAGATGTCAAAATCAGATTGATTATATTCTTTGCAGCTAAAGATGGAGAAGCTCTATACAGTCAGCATGACTGGGAGCTGACTGTGGCTCAGATCATGAGCCTTTTATTGCCAAAATCAGACGTAAATTGTAGAAAGTGGGGGAAACCACTAGACCACTCAGGTATGATGTAAATCAAATCCCTTATGATTATACATGGAAGTGAAAAATAGATTTAAGGGGCTAGATCTGATAGACAGAGTGCCTGATGAACTATGGAGTGAGGTTTGTGACATTGTACAGGAGACAGGGATCAAGACCATCCCCATGGAAAAGAAATGCAAAAAAGCAAAATGGCTGTCTGGGGAGGCCTTACAAATAGCTGTGAAAGAAAAGAAGAGAAAAGCAAAGAAGAAAAGGAAAGATATAAACATCTAAATGCAGAGTTCCAAAGAACAGCAAGAAGAGATAAGAAAGCCTTCCTCAGCGATCAGTGCAAAGAAATAGAGGAAAACAATAGAATGGGAAAGACTAGAGATCTCTTCAAGAAAATTAGAGATACCAAGGGAATATGTCATGCAAAGATGGGCTCCATAAAGGACAGAAATGGCATGGACCTAACAGAAGCAGAAGATGTTAAGAAGAGGTGGCAAGAATACACAGAAGAACTCTACAAAAAGGAGCTTCATGACACAGATATCACGATGGTGTGATCACTCACGTAGAGCCAGACATCCTGGAATGTGAACTCAAGTGGGTCTTAGGAAGCATCACTATAAACAAAGCTAGTGGAGGTGATGGAATTCCAGTTGAGCTATTTCCAATCCTGAAAGATGATGCTGTGAAAGTGCTGCACTCAATATGCCAGCAAATTTGGAAAACTCAGCAGTGGTCACAGGACTGGAAAAAGTCCGTTTTCATGCCAATCCCAAAGAAAGGCAATGGTGAAGAATGCTCAAACTACCAAACAATTGCACTCGTCTCAGTTCAATTCAGTTCAGTCACTCAGTTGTGTCCGACTCTTTGTGACCCCATGAATGCCAGCATGCCAGGTCTCCCTGTCCAACATCAACTCCCAGAGTTCACTCAGACTTACGTCTATCAAATCGGTGATGCCATCCAGCCATCATATCCTCTGTCATCCCCTTCTCCTCCTGCCCCCAATACCTCCAGCATCAGAGACTTTTCCAATGAGTCAACTTTTTGCCTGAGGTGGCCAAAGTACTGGACTTTCCACTTTAGCATCATTCCTTCCAAAGAACCCCCAGGACTGACCTCCTTTAGAATGGACTGGTTGTATCTCCTTGCAAACCAAGGGACTCTCAAGAGTCTTCTCCAACACCACAGCTCAAAAGCATCAATTCTTTGCTGCTCAGCTTTCTTCACAGTCCTACTCTCACATCCATACATGACTACTGGAAAAACCATAGCCATGACTAGACGGACCTTTGTTGGCAAAGTAATGTCTCTGCTCTTGAATATGACTAATATCTATGTTAGTCATAACTTTCCTTCTAAGGAGTAAGTGTCTTTTAATTTCATGGCTGCAATCACCATCTGCAGTAATTTTGGAGCCCCCCAAAATAGTCTGCCACTGTTTCCATTGTTTCCCCCATCTATTTCCCATGAAGTGATGGGAACAGATTCCGTGATCTTAGTTTTCTGAGTGTTGAGCTTTAAGCCAACTTTTTCACTCTCTTCTTTCACTTTCATCAAGAGGCTTTTTAATTCCTCTTCACTTTCTCCCTTAAAGTAATGCTCAAAATTCTCAAAGTCAGGCTTCAGGAGTACGTGAACTGTGAACATCCAGATGTTCAAGTTGGTTTTAAAAAAGGCAGAGGAACCAGAGATCAAATTGCCAACATCCACTGGATCATCAAAAAAGCAAGAGAGTTCCAGAAAAACTTCTATTTCTGCTTTATTGACTATGCCAAAGCCTTTGACTGTGTGGATCACAAGAAACTGTGGAAAATTCTGAAAGCGATGGGAATACCAGACCACTTGACCTGCCTCTTGAGAAATCTGTATGCAAGTCAGGAAGTAACAGTTAGAACTGGACATAGAACAACAGACTGGTTCCAAATAGGAAAAGGAGTACATCAAGGCTGTATATTGTCACCCTGCTTATTTAACTTATACACAGAGTATATCATGAGAAACGCTGGGCTGGAAGAAGCACAAGCTGGAATCAACATTGCTGGGAGAAATATCAATAACCTCAGATATGCAGATGACATCACCCTTTTGGCAAAAATTGAAGAGGAACTAAAAAGCCTCTTGATGAAAGTGAAAGAAGAGAGTGAAAAAGTTGGCTTAAAGCTCAACATTCAGAAAACGAAGATCATGGCATCAGATCCCATCACTTCATGGCAAATAGATGGGGAAACAGTGGAAACAGTGTCAGACTTTATTTGGGGGCTCCAAAATCACAGCAGATGGTGATTGCAGCCATGATATTAAAAGATGCTTACTCCTCGTAAGAAAAGTTATGACCAACCTAGACAGAATATTGAAAAGCAGATATTACTTTGCCAACAAAGGTTCTTCTAGTCAAGGCTATGGTTTTTCCAGTAGTCATGTATGGATGTGAGAGTTGGACTGTGAAGAAGGCTGAGCACCAAAGAATTGATGCTTTTGAACTGTGGTGTTGGTGAATACTCTTGAGAGTCCCTTGGACTGCAAGGAGATCTAACCAGTCCATTCTAAAGGATATCAGTCCTGGGTGTTCATTGGAAGGACTGATGCTAAAACTGAAACTCCAATAATTTGGCCACCTCATGCGAAGAGTTGACTCATTGGAAAGTACCTGATGCTGGGAGGGACTGGGGGCAGGAAGAGAAGGGAACGACAAAGGATGAGATGGCTGGATGGCATCATTGACTCAATGGACATGAGTTTGAGTGAACTCCACTAGTTGGTGATGGACCGGGAGGCCTGGCATACTGATTCATGGGTTCGCAAATAGTCAGACACGACTGAGGAACTGAAGTTACCTCCAGGAAAAAAACTATTAAAAATACAAACATATGAAGGCTGAACAACATGCTGCTTAATAACCAAAAAATCACAGAAAGTTTAAAAAAGAAATAAAAATATGCATAGGAAGTAATGAAAATGAAATCACAGCAACCCAAAACCTTTGGGATTCAGTAAAAGCAGTGCTAAGGGGAAGGTTCATAGCAATACAAGCTTACCTCAAGAAATAAGAGAAAAATCAAATAAATAACCTAACTCTACACCTAAAGCAACTAGAAAAAGAAGCAGTGAAGAACTCCAAGTGAAGTAGAAGGAAAGAAATAAAAATTAGGGCAGAAATAAATGAAAAAGAAACAAAGGAGATTATAACAAAAATCAACAATGTTAAAAGCTAGTTCTTTAAGAAGATATATAAAATAGACAAACCATTATCCAGACTCATCAGGGGGAAAAGGGAGAAGAATCAAATCCACAAAATTAGAAATGAAAATGGAGAATTCACAACAGAAAACACAGAAATGCAAAGGATCATAAGCGACTACTATCAGCAACTATATGACAATAAAATGGACAACTTGGAAGAAATGGACAAATTCTTAGAAAGTATAAGTTTCCAAAACTGAACCAGGAAGAAATAGAAAATCTTAACAGATACATCTCAAGCACAAAAATTGAAACTGTAACCAGAAATCTTCCAACAAACAAAAGTGCAGGACTAGATTGCTTCCCAACTGAATTCTACCAAAAAGTTAGAGAAGAGCTAACACCTATCCTACTCAAACACTTCCAGAAAATTGCAGAGGAAGGTAAACTTCCAAACTCATTCTATGAGGCCACCATCACCCTAATACCAAAACCAGACAAAGACCAGATAAATAAAACTACAAGCCAATATCACTGATGAATATAGATGCAAAAATCCTTAACAAAATTCTAGCAAACAGAATCCAACAACATATTAAAACAATCATAAATCATGACCAAGTGGGCTTATCCCAGCAATGCAAGGATTCTTCAACATTCACAAATCAATCAATGTGATACACCACATTAACAAATTTAAAGATAAAAACCATATGATTATCTCAAAAGATGCAGAGAAAGGCTTTGACAAATTCAACATCCATTTATGATAAAAAACCCTCCAGAAAGCAGGCATAGAAGGAACATACTTCAACATAATAAAAGCCATATGTGATAAACCTAAAGCAAACATTATCCTCAATGGTGAAAAATTGAAAGCATTTCCCCTAAAGTCAGGAACAAAACAAGGGTGCCCAGTCTCACTACTACTATTCAACACAGCTTGGAAGTTTTAGCCACAGCAATCAAAGAAAAAGAAATAAAAGCAATCCAGATTGGAAAAGAAGAAGTAAAACTCAGTTTGCAGATGACATGATCCTCTACATAGAAAACCGTAAAGACTCCACCAGAAAATTACTAAAGCTAATCAATGAATATAGTAAAGTAGCAGAGTACAAAATTAACACACAGAAATCCCTTGCATTACTATACACTAACAGTGAGAGAACAGAAAGAGAAATTAAGGAAATAATTCCATTCACCATTGTGACAAAAGAATAAAATATTTCAGGAATAAATGTACCTAAAAAACAAAAGACCTATATATAGAAAACTATAAGACATTGATGAAAGAAATCAAAGATGACACTAATAGATGGAGAAATATACCATGTTCATGGATCAGAATCAATATAGTGATCAGAAGAATCAACATAGTGAACATGAGTATACTACCCAAAGCAATCTACAGATTCAATGCAATCCCTATCAAGCTACCAGCGGTATTTTTCAGTGAACTAGAACAAATAATTTCACAATTTGTATGGAAATACAAAAACCCTCAAATAGCCAAAGCAATCTTGAGAAATAAGAATGGAACCAGAGAAATCAACCCGCCTGACTTCAGACTATACTACAAAACTACAGTATGGTACTGGCACAAAGACAGAAAAATAGATCAATGGAACAAAATAGAAAGCCCAGAGATAAATCCACACACCTATGGACACCTTATCTTTGACAAAGGAGCAAGAATATACAATGGATTAAAGACAATCTCTTTAACAAGTGGTGCTGGGAAAACTGGTCAACCACTTGTTAAAGAAAGAAACTAGAACACTAACACCATACACAAAAATAAACTCAAAATGGATGAAAAGTCTAAACGTAAAACCAGAAACTATAAAACTCCTAGAGGAAAACATAGGCAAAACACTCTCTGACATAAATCACAGCAGGATCCTCTATGACCCACCTACTAGAGTAATGGAAATAAAAGAAAAAATAAACAAATGGGACCTAATTAAACTTAAAAGCTTTTGCACAATGAAGGAAACTATGAGCAAGGTGAAAAGATAGCCTTCAGAATGAGAGAAAATAACAGCAAATGAAGCAACAGACAAAGAATTAATCTCAAAAATATACAAGCAGCTCCTGAAGCTCAATTCCAAAGAAATAAATGACCCAATTAAAAAAAAAAAAAATGGGCCAAAGAACTAAACAGACAGTTCTCTGAAGACATACAGATGGCTAACAAACACATGAAAAGATGCTCAACATCACTCATTATCAGAGTAATGCAAATCAAAACCACAATGAGGTACCATTTCAGGCCAGTCAGAATGGCTGTGATCCAAAAGTCTACAAGCAATAAATGCTGGAGAGGGTGCAGAGAAAAGGGAACCCTCTTACAATGTTGGTGGAAATGCAAACTAGTACAGCCACTATGGAGAACAGTGTGGTGATTCCTTAAAAAACTGGAAATAGAACTGCAATAAGACCCAGCATTTCAACTGCAGCACACACACCAAGGAAATCAGAATTGTAAAACACATGTGAACTTAATATTCATCGCAGCACTGTTCACAATAGCCAGGACATGGAAGCAGCTTAGATGTCCATGAGCAGATGAATGGATAAGAAAGCTATGGTACATATACACAATGGAATATTACTCAGCTATTAAAAAAATGTATTTGAATCAGTTCTACTGAGGTGGTGAAACTGGAGCCTATTCTACAGAATGATGTAAGTCAGAAAGAAAAACAGCAAAGCAGTACATTAACACATATATATGAAATTTAGAAAAATGATAACGATGACCCTATATTTGAGTTAGCAAAACAGACACAGATGTAAAGAAGAGACTTTTGGACTCTCTGGGAGAAGGCAAGGGTGGGATGATTTGAGAGAATGGCATTGAAACATGTATGTTATCATATGTGAAATAGATTGCCAGTCCAGGTTCAATGCATGAGACCGGGCGCTCAGGGCTGGTGCACTGGGATGACACTGATGGACAGAATCGGGAGGAAGGTGGGAGGAGGATTCAGGATTGGGAACACATGTACACCCATGACTGATTCATGTCAATGTATGACAAAAACCATTACAATATTGTGAAGTAATTAGCTTCCAATTAAAATAAATAAATTAAAAATAAAAAAGAATCAATAAGAGATATGATTTCTTGAGAGAATGAAAGAAAAATCATATATAAAGTGAAGACAATCTAGTATAACATTAGAATTATCCTCAATATTAAAATCATAAATTCATTAGTATTCAAAATGAGGAATAAAGAGGAATTTAACTGTTTGTTCTAGAAGTCTTATTGAAATGTTTCTCTTCTTCCATGTTATACACACACATGAGCACATACACTCATGACCTTTAAATTTCAAGTGCAAAAGGCACTTCCGTTATCCCCTTTACAGTACTGATTCAGGTTCTAAAACTGAGATAAGAAATTATGAGCCAAATGAAAATACATGAAAGTGATGAAGAACAGATATTTTTATTCCCCTAATCTTTCTATTCTTGAATGATACACGCATTCTCAGGCTTTGGCTCCTGTGGTGCTTATGTTGCTAATCATGCTTTTGGAGGGAGCAAACAGTCCTAAATTTCCTATGAGCCCCTCCTCATCAGCCACAGTTTAAAATAATCATTGCAGAATCTGCTTCAGTAACCATATTGGATAGTTTAGGTTGCAGTAACGTTTTGACTGGCAGCTTCTATTTCTTAGAAAATACAAAACTGAGTTGCATGAAAAAATCAGGGGTTACTGTCAGAGGTTACTCCATCTGAATGTGGGTCATGTTAGCAGAGCTCCAGCACAGATTCAGATCATCTGATTGCCACTATAAGGGAAGAAACTGCACTTAGAAAAACTACTGCATTTCTGATGGAGGGATTGTTCAGGGAGGGCAGAGTCACTTACAATATAGCTAGTATCTTCTTACAGCTGACTTGCACATATTTTTTGTAACAAACATCCTCCCAAGTGAAATAATTAAAAATTTTCTCACTAAGGTGGGCTTGAATTGCCAGGCTGCTTTCACAAACCTATAAAGGGAAAAATTAACTGTGTTCCTTCTGCCTGGAGTTCTTCCTGCCAGTGTTCATCCCAGATACCTACATGGCTTTCTATCTCACCTATTTTGCTGCTGCTGCTGCCAAGTCACTTCAGTCATGTCCAACTCTGTGTGAACCCAAAGACGGCAGGTTCCCCTGTCCCTGGGATTCTCCAGGCAAGAACACTAGAGTGGGTTGCCATTTGCTTCTCCAATGCGTGAAAGTGAAGTCGCTCAGTTGTGTCTGACTCTTAGCAACCCCATGGACTGCAGCCCACCAGGCTCCTCCATCCATGGAATTTTCCAGGCAAGAGTACTGGAGTACAGTGCCACTGCCTTCTCCACTCACCTATTTTCAGTTCAGTTCAGTTCAGTCGCTCAGTCATGTCAGACTCTTCGGGAATCCATGAATCACAGCATGCCAGGCTTCCCTGTCCATCACCAACTCCCGGAGTTCACTCAAACTCATGTCCATCGAGTCGGTGATGCCATCCAGACATATCATCCTCTGTCATCCCCTTCTTCTCCTGCCCTCAATCCCTCCAAACATCAGGGTCTTTTCCAAAAAGTCAACTCTTTGCATGACGTGGCCAAAGTATTGGAGTTTCAGCTTTAGTATCAGTCTTTCCAGTGAACACCCAGGACTGATCTCCTTTAGGATGGACTGGTTGGATCTCCTTGCAGTCCAAGGGACTCTCAAGAGTCTTCTCCAACACCACAGTTCAAAAGCATCAATTCTTCGGTGCTCAGCTTTCTTCACACTCCAACTCTCACATCCAGACATGACCACTGGAAAAACCATAGCCTTAACCAGACGGACCTTTGGTGGCAAAGTAATGTCTCTACTTTTCAATATGCTATCTAGGTTGGTCATAACTTTCCTTCCAAGGAGTAAGCATCTTTTAATTTCATGGTTGCAATCACCATCTGCAGCGGTTTTGGAGCCCCCCCCAAAATAAAGTCTGACACTGTTTCCACTGTTTCTCCATCTATTTCCCATGAAGTGATAGGACCTGATGCTATGATCTTAGTTTTTCAATGTTGAGCTTTAAGCCAACATTTTCCACTCTCCACTTTCACTTTCATCAAGAGGCTTTTATGTCCTCCTCACTTTCTGCCTTAAGGGTGGTGTCATCTGCATATCTGAGGTTATTGATATTTCTCCTAGCAATCTTGATTCCAGCTTGTGCTTCTTCCAGCCCAGCATTTCTCATGATGTGCTCTGCATATAAGTTAAATAAGCAAGGTGACAGTATACAGCCTTTATATACTCCTTTTCCTATTTAGAACCAGTCTGTTGTTCCATGTCCAGTTCTAACTGTTGCTTCCTGACCTGCATATAGGTTTCTCAAGAGGCAGGTCAGGTGGTCTGATATTCCCATCTCTTTCAAAATTTTCTACATTTTATTGTGATTTTAGTTGCTTATAAAACAGCACCTTCTCAGCAAAACATCTTTGACTACTTACTTCAAGTTGAACCTTAACAAATCTCATTCTCCTACACATACACACATGCACACACACAACACTACGTCCCTTTCCTGTTTTGTGTTGTATCCCTCATTCCATCAAATGATAAACTTGGCATTTTAAAACTCATTTATTTTCCATCTTCCTTCCTCCTCCCATTAACCTCCACATTTTTGTTTTCTGGTTTGTTAACTTACTACTGTATTCTGAGGTCTAGAATAGTTCCTGGGATGTAGTGGGCGCCAATTATATATTGGTGAAGAAATGAGTGGCTATAATATAAGAGATGATAGTTCTAATTCACAGATTAGAGCCCAATTAACTAACTGGTAGAAGAAAGCAGGAAGCTTTCCTCACACTTTCATAGGAAAGCTTCCATGAGCCTTCATGAACAGAACATCTGGAATTCTAAGCTCTAGTATTTTTCCAAACAATTATGATTGTTGCTCCATATTTTTGATATATGTTTGTTATTTTAAAACATCTATGGATAATTATACTTTCAGTTCAGTTCAGTTGCTCAGTTGCTTTGCAACCCCACGAATCGCAGCATGCCAGGCTTCCCTGTCCATCACCAACTCCCGGAGTTCACTCAAACTCACGTCCATAGAGTCAGTGATGCCATCCAGCCATCTCATCCTCTGTCATCCCCTTCTCCTCCTGCCCCCAATCTCTCCCAGCATCAGAGTCTTTTCCAATGAGTCAACCCTTCACATGAGGTGGCCAAAGTACTGGAGTTTCAGCTTTAGCATCATTCCTTCCAAAGAAATCCCAGGGTTGATCTCCTTCAGAATGGACTGGTTGGATCTCCTTGCAGTCCAAGGGACCCTTAAGAGTCTTCTCCAACACCACAGTTCAAAAGCATCAATTCTTCAGCGCTCAGCCTTCTTCACAGTCCAACTCTCACATTCATACATGACTATTGGAAAAACTATAGCCTTGACTAGACAGACCTTAGTCAGTAAAGTAATATCTCTGCTTTTGAATATGCTATCTATGTTGGTCATAACTTTTCTTCCAAGGAGTAAGCGTCTTTTAATTTCATGGCTGCAGTCACCATCTGCAGTGATTTTGGAGCCCCAAAAAATAAAGTCTGACACTGTTTCCACTGTTTCCCCATCTATTTCCCATGAAGAGTACATCATGCGAAACGCTGGACTGGAAGAAACATAAGCTGAAATCAAGATTGCTGGGAGAAATATCAATAACCCCAGATATGCAGATGACACCACCCTTATGGCAAAAAGTGAAGAGGAGCTAAAAAGCCTCTTGATGAAAGTGAAAGAGGAGAGTGAAAAAGTTGGCTTAAAGCTCAACATTCAGAAAACGAAGATCATGGCATCCAGTCCCATCATTCATGGTAAATAGATGGGGAAACAGTGGAAACAGTGTCAGACTTTATTTTTTAGAAATATACATTATATTTATTTCTTAAAGAAGCATAAAGCACACTAAAAGCTCTGGAAAATTCTACGATAATATAAAAATTTTAAAAAACACATATCATGAACTACAATTTTTAAATCCACTTTCCCAAGTTTATTTGACAATAATGTTCCCTTCTCCCTTGGAATATCTGTTTACATCTCACTGGGCAATAGTAATCAGGAAAGCACAATTTAGGAAATTTTACAGAAAAATTCTCCTAGTCATTTAGGAACTCAAAAGGTATAATTCCAAAACAGAATTCTGAAAGGAATTGCTTAAGAATTAAATTTAACCAAACAAGAAGTAAATCATAAAAATGAATCAAAGCAAGAAAGGCAAATATTTTGTAGAAACAGTGTGAACTATCGATTTATGTTTAAAGTTTGATAATAAATGTATATAGACATAAGGCTAAATCCGTGTAATTGCTGGTTAATTCTTTGAAGTTTAGTGTAGTTAAGGAAAGGATTTTGAAACAGAATAATGCAAAACTAATGATGATGTTACATGAAATGTAGAAAATAATGAAAGTTCACTTATAAACTGTGGATAAATTCTTCAATAAACTTTGGGACAATTGACCCTCCATTTGGTGTAGGGAAATGCCCACCACTGTGCACACCAAAAATAATTACTGATTAATTATGTGTTAAAATTTAACATAAAAAATCATGACAAGAGGAATAAGAAAAAGAATACTTCAAAAATCTGGGGCTAATATCTTTAATGGGGTGGCAAAGAGTTGGAAACAACTGATCACACATGCAGAATGTTTTCTGAAGCAGAATGTCATGGTCAGAAAACTAATCAAAAGAATCAAATTAAGTACAATGTTTCCATACTATTTGTACATTGAAAAAGTAAAAAAAAAAAAAAAGTAGAAACAACAATCTTTAAAATAGATGACAAAGAATTATGCCTTTTACTAAGAATCAATACAAACACCCTCAAATCCATGTGTTTTTTTTTTTATAAAAAAGAATACTCAAGTAATGCTTTAAACCTTTGAAAAGAGGCTTGAATTCTTTTAATTAGCATCTATCAATTGTCAAAGTTAATAAGATTTGTATTTCTTAGAATCAGCAAGTGTTTGGGGAAATAGTGTTCTTCTTTCTCAATAAATATCCAGATTAAAACTATTTTCATCTTAACAACTCTACTTCTAGAAGTTGATGCAAATGAAGAAATTAAAAATATGGAAAAGAACATGTCTGCATTCAGTGGATCTTTTTTTTTTTTTTAATTCAGATACCAACTTTATTGTCGTTTAGTAGCTAAGTCATGTCCAACTCTTAGCGACCCCGTGGACTTAGCCCGCCAGACACCTCTATGGGATTTTCCAGGCAAGAATACTGGAGTGGGTTCCCATTTCCTTCTCTGCACGATTTTCCCAACCCAGGGATCAAACCCATGTCTTTTTCCCTCACAGGCAATGGCAGGCAGATTCTTTACCACTGAGTCACCAGGGAAGCCCCTCTCAGAAATTAACTAATAACAGTAAAAATGTGGGACAATTTATAGCATATATTTAAAATATTAGCTTTGGAATTAGGACACAGCTAAACTGAATATCTAGACCTTGAACAGTCTTAATTTCTCATGTAATATACATATATACACCTGAACATACTGATTCAATAGAATACTATGCAGCTCTTCAAACAAATGACATCAGTCACCCCGAACATGGAAAAAATTCATGATAGATCATTAAGTGAAAAACAACCTGGTCCATTAGACAGTTTAGATATCTCATAGGAGACAAGAGTTCAAGCCCTGGATTGTGAAGATCCCCTGGAGAAGGGAATGGCTACCCACTCCAGTATTCTTGCCTGAAAAAAACTATAGACAGAGGGGCCTGGTGGGCTACAGTCTATGGGGTCTCAAACAGTCAGACAGGACTAAGTGACTTTCACATGCCTGACTATACATCAAATAGCATATCATGAAAAAATATATATTGAAGCATTAGCAGTGATTGTGTCAGATAAACGGAAAGTGGTAGATCAGGTGAAAGGACTAGGTATAAGAGGAGGCTTTGGTTTTCTACTTTATATATTCTACAATCTTTAAACATTTTTCAACTAATGCAAATTGCTTTTACAAATCAGCAGCAACAAAAATACCTCCCCAAAATACCAAGCCAAACAAGTCTATTTGTTGTATCTTTGCAACACTCTCTGAAGCTTCCCCATGAAAGCAGAGCATCTTATCAATGTTGTTCAATGTCTTTTCAATTTAAAATTAAAAAAGCAAAGCCCACCTTCTACTCAGACTTAGGTATATCTGAGATTCATAGATCTCCATCTACTAATCTTAAAAAAAAAAAAAAAGAAAAAAAAAACTTCCCAATATATTTTTTGAATCCTAAGGACTGAATTCTCCATCAGGTAATTAATCCTATTATAGGATTAGAATAAGATTTAATAATGAATTCAGGGGATGCTATTTAAAATCATATTTTAAACACTTCTGGATTTGAAAATGAAGTAAGACATTGAGTTGAGACACAAAAAGTGAGCTAATCTCAAAGTTAGAGGTTAATCCTAGGATTTTAAACTTTAATAGTTATTACATAGTTTTGTCATTTGGAGGAAAAGGCTTAAAAGTTTCTTCCATGTCTGTTTAAATAATCTCTCACTGCAGATGGTAATTGCAGCCATGAAATTAAAAGATGCTTACTCCTCGGAAGGAAAGTTATGACCGACTTAGATAGCATATTAAAAAGCAGAGATATTACTTTGTCCACAAAGATCCATCTAGTCAAGACTATGGTTTTTCCAGTGGTCATGTACGGATGTGAGAGATGGACTATAAAGAAAGCTGAGCACCGAAGAATTGATGCTTTTGAACTGTGGTGTTGGAGAAGACTCTTGAGAGTCCCTTGCAAAGAGATCCAACCAGTCCTTCCTAAAGGAGATCAGACCTGGGTGTTCATTGGTAGGTCTGATTTTGAAGCTGCAACTCCAATACTTTTTGGCCACCTGATGCAAAGAGTTGACTCATTTGAAAAGACCCTGATGCAGGGAAAGATCTAGGGCAGGAGGAGAAGGGGATGACAGAGGATGAGATGGTTGGATGGCATCATCGACTAATGGACATGGATTTGGGTGGACTCCAGGAGTTGGTGATGGACAGGGAGGCCTGGCGTGCTGTGCTTCATGGGGTCACAAAGAGTTGGACACGACTAACTGAGTGAACTGAACTGATAGCAATTCACTGAAATTTAATTACAACCCACAAGGTGATTCTTCTGCCAGACCTGGACACTGATGTAGACTTATCCAGCATTCATTTTAAACTGGAACACAACTCCAGGAGTATGTGGAGCAATGATGTGGGTGGGGAAAGAACATCAGATTGCGCAAAGAAAGGCAACCTAGTGATTTTACTTCTCTAAAAAGAGTAGCTCTATTAAAGCCTCTTCTGGGGATAATTTTCTGATGAAGAGAGAGTTTGCCCTCCACTTGATGACATAAATTTATTCTAGAACTACACCAATATTTTTGGAGCTCATAGAATCAGAAGCCCAACATCTTCAGAACACCATGTTTTGAAATAAAATCTTTGTACAATGAAGTAAAACCTTTCATATTGACTAATTTAGATAGATCATAATTCAGAGGATATTCTACATTGGAAATGTACCATTAAATATATTTTGAATTTAAAAACTGCTATTTCATAAATCGGGCTTGCCAGGTGGTGCTAGTGGCAAAGAACATGCCTGCCAATGCAAGAGATGTAGGAGACCCAGGTTCAATCCCTGGGTTGGGAAGATCCCCTGGAGAAGGAAATGGCTACCCACTCCAGTATTCTTGCCTGGAGAATCCATGGACAGAGGAGCCTGGTGGGCTGCAGTCCACAGGGTCATAAAGAATCAGACATGTCTGCAGCAACTTAGCACTCATATATGAAAAGGTGAAATATTATTGTATTTTCCTAAACAAAATAAATAATCTGAAGCCACTGAATTAAGATGACATTTTTAGAACCACTATAGTTCACTTTAATAAGATTTTATTAAAGCTGTTCCCAAACTTTCTCACTTTAATTCAGTATATGTCTTCTAAATGTACCCTTTAGGAAACATGCAGTCATTTAATCAAAATATTCTATATGTTAATCATTTGCAGATTCTGGAGATACAAAGCACATCCTTTCACTATATATACAAGTACCTCTCCAGTGATGACCACCAGCATCTCATACACAGACTTCTGCAAGCCTTCTTCAGTAATTCCCTCTCTTCTTCAGTACTTCCTGTGGTTTGCTCTCCTAACTGCAGCCAAAGGGATCCTTTAAAAACTTAACTCCCATCATGGCACTCTGCTGCACAAAATCTGATAACCCTAGCCCTCTCTTTCACTCCTAAGTACAGAATAATCCAAGGGCCACCATCAACCTTATAATGCAGTAGATCCAGCATTTCCTTCCCTTCCACTGCTTTGGAGGCACTGCCCTAGATGTGGTCCTCAAGTACACCCTTACCTTCTTTCCTACATGGGAGATATCTACTGCTTCCTCCCACTCTTCCTTTATATCTCTCTTTAAATTTAACCTCACTATTTGTATTTCATTTTTCTGCCTGATAGTATATTATGCATTTGTCTTATATACTGTAAATATTTATTTATATACATTTGTTTTGTTTTTGCTACTCTTGTTATTTCTCATCACAAGCATATAAACAGGTTTTGACGGTTTTCAATATATAGTGGGTACCCAGTAAATATTCGCTGAATGAATTAACGAAGATTTAAAAACTGACCTAATGTTATTTTCCAGAGTATGTGACTTTTAATATCTTTAACATTCTCTACAAGCCTTGATATGTAATATAACAATTTTTTTTCCATAGTCAAGCAATGATGTTCAATACTAGACATTTCAAGGTTATGAGTATTATCACATGTAAGTTTAAGAAATTTTTTCTGAGTGTAAAATCTAGCTTGGACTTTTCTTTCAGAATGTTAAAGATGATAATATTCTGCTTTTGGTTTCTATTATTTATCTATATTAATAAGTTAGTGTGTGACTCAGTTGTTTCAGTCATGTCTACCTCTTTGTGCCTGCCAGGTTCCTCTGTCCTTGGGGATTTTTTTCAGCAAAAATACTGGAGTAACAAAGTGGCTTGCTGCTCTGCTCCAGGGGATCTTCCTGACCCAGAGATTGAACCTCAGTTCTTATATCTCCTGTATTGGCAGGCGGATTCTTTACCACTAGTACCATCTGGGAAGCTCAAAATAAGTCTGAAGTCAGTAATTTTTCTTTATTTTAGATCTGTTTTTCTAGTCTGTCACTGAGCTTATGTTTTTTTGTTTTTTTGATTTTCTAGTTTAGTTCTGAAGGTGTTAAATATGGCTCTGGTTTAGTGTATTTTATCATTTGAAAAAATAGCCATATTCTACTTATATATCCCTTCTGTTTCATTCTTTCATTTATTTCCTTCTAGAATCTTATTTACACGAAATTAAAATTCATCAGTGTATCCTTTTTGTTACCAAACTTTTCTTCTGTGGTGTTTTTTTTTTTTTTTTTTTTGGTCTCTTTTTTCACTCTGAATGTGTCGTTTTTAGTTGTATTTCACTAACTATATCTTTGGCTATACTTTTAAATATATCCATTAAGACTAATATTTAATGTATTTTTTTAGTTTTAAAATATCTTTGTTTTCTTTTTCAGTTCTGCCAGCTCCGTTTTTAAAATAGTTTCAAGCTATTTACTGAAATATCTTACCTTGTCCTCTCCCTTCTTGAACATAAAAGTATAGTTATTTTAAACTACCTTGTAACTACAATTACAATATCCCAATCCCCTAAAAGTCTGTTTCTATTTTTCTCTGGTTATGTCCAGTTCTCATTTATATTATCTCACAGCATTGCGTGTCCAGTTATTTTTTATTGCATGCCAAACATTGGATATAAAAAATTGCTTTTAGAAGTTGTCTGAGGCCAAGAATGATGGTATTAATATATCTCTCCAGAGAGAGTCTTCATTTGCTTTGCCAGGTTCTTGGGAACAATGGCATTCTGGGATAACCATAATCCAACTTCTGGTGTTAGGTGGTTTGGTTTTAGGTTTCATTCCCTATATAAGAGCTGTACTATTTTTAGTGCATCTTTATGCCTAGGAATCAGAACTTTGGTGTTCCACATGAAATAGCAGAGAGCTTTTTAGACCTTTTTCTACCTTTGAGAGGTTCTAGACTTCAACTTTTTCCCCCTGAACCACACAAAACTGTCAAACACTGGTTAGCTTTTTTATTACTTATTTGGGGATTGGATAATGCCCCTAGAAGAAATGTGCCCCTGGAGTTCAGGCTCCAACAATTGGAGAATTGCTTAATTCTCTTTTATTTTGTTCTAAGACTTCTTTACTATCTGCTTTTTAATCCTTCAATCAAAGGTTTGTTTGTTAATCTACTTGTCAAACTTACCTATTACTCAATCTGCCACTAAAAATAAAACATGCTGGAGTTAAATGAGAAGGTGAACATAGAAGCAGATACCAGAGTTCCAAAATAGTGGGTTGTGGTAAGACCACGGATTCAAGAGTGTACATCTCAGCTGATAACAGTTTAACTTGATGATGAATAAAGAGCAGTCACTCAAACAATCTCTAGATACTGTGAAAATCCTCAGGGGGGGATAAAAAAGGAAGAATATCTTAATCAACTGACAAAAGCCACTTCAGATATTAAACACTTAAACAGAAAATAAAGTTAGTCATCTGGGGCACTATGAGACTATGTTACATATCTCAGCCCTAATCTATGCCTGCTGAAAGCCATGTCTATCTCACTTCAAGTATGGCCTCAGGATAGACCCATGGTGTTCAAAAAAATGCTTAATTCTTCACTGGATGATTTTATATTGGGTTTAACCTAGTATAAAATTAGAAATATATTTTATAGGCCCTTAATTAAGTTGAAGTCCTAGTTCCTGAATCTTCTATTTGTTAAGAATTTTGTTAAACTCTCTTAGATATGCCAGCAAACTTGGAAAACTCAGCAGTGGCCACAGGACTGGAAAAGGTCAGTTTTCATTTCAATCCCAAAAAGGGCTTGGCCAAAGAATGTTCAAACTACTGCACAATTGCACTCACTTCACATGCTAGCAAGGTAATGCTCAAAATTCTCCAAGCTAGGCTTCAAGATTATGTGAACTGACAACTTCCAGATGTACAAGCTGGATTTAGAAAAGGCAGAGGAACCAGAAATCGAATTGCCAACATCCATTGGATCATAGAAAAAGCAAGGGAATTCCAGAAAACATCTACTTCTGCTTCATTGACTATGCTAAAGCCTTTGACTGCGTGGATCACAACAAACTGTGGAAAATTCTTAAAGAGATGGGAACACCAGACCACCTCATCTGCTTCCTGAGAAACCTGCATGCAGGGCAAAAAGCAATAGTTAGAACTGGACATGAAATAACAGACTTGTTCAGAATTGGGAAAGGAGTATGTCAAGATCATATATTGTCACCCTGCTTATTTAACTTGTATGCGGAGTGCATCATGTGAAATGCCAGGCTGGATGAAGTTGAAGCTGGAATCAAGATTGCTGAAAGAAGTATAAATAACCTCAGATATGCAGATGATACCACCCTAATGGCAGAAAGCAAAGAGGAACTAAAAGGCCTATTGATGAAAGTGAAAGAGGAGAGTTAAAAATCTGGCTTAAATCTCAACATTCATAAAACTAAGATCATGGTATCCAGTTCCATCACTTCATGGCAAATAGATGGAGAATAAATAGGAACAGTGACAGAATATTTTCTTGGGTTCCAAAATCGTTGCAGACAGTGACTGTAGCCATGAAATTAAAAGGTGCTTGCTCCTTGGAAGGAAAGCCGTGACAAATCTAGACAGTGTATTAAAAAGCAGAGACATTAGTTTGCCAATAAGTCTGTATAGTGAAAGCTATGGTTTTTTCAGTAGTCATGTATGGATGTTGGCAACCCACTCCAGTATTCTTACCTGGTGAATCCCATGGACGGAGGAGCCTGGTGGGCTACAGTTCATGGGGTCGCAAAGAGTCGGACACAACTGAGCAACTTCACTTCACTTCACTTCATGTATGGATGTGAGAGTTGGACCAGAAAGAAGACTGAATGCCAAAGAACTGATTCTTTTGAACTTTGGTGTTGGAGAAGATTCTTGAGAGTCCCTTGGACAGCAAAGAAATCAATGCAGTCAATCCTAAAGGAAATCAATCCTTAATATGCACTGGAAGGACTGATGCTGAAGCTGAAGTTCCAACACTTTGGCCACCTGATGCAAAGAGCTGACTCCCTGGAGAAGATTCTGATACTGGGCAAGACTGAAGGCAAGAGGAGAAGGGAGCAACAGAGCATGAGATGGTTGGATGGCATCACTGACTCAATGGACACGAGTCTGAGCAAACCCTGGGAAATAGTGAAGGATAGGGAAGCCTGGCGTGCTGCACTTTATGGGGTCGCAAAGAGTCGGACATGACTGAGCGACTGAACAACAAGTTTTAGATATATTAATTACAGAGATAATATAGCCTACAGGCCTCAGTCCATACCCTAACTGTGAAAGTTACTTAATGCTTGGATAACTCAATTTCCTTGTGCAGAACTGGAATAATGATAGCACCTATCTCAAAAAGTTGATTTAACAAGTAAATGAGTTCATTTATTTACAGTTTTATAAATCAGGACCTGGCAAGGTAGAATGTGGTCAATAAATGTTGGTTCCTATTATCTCCAAACTAAAGATAACTCTTAAAATTTGATGTTCTCATTCCCATTTTTCAAAGCAGTATAGTCAATGGTGGGAAGCAACATTTCAAATGTTACAAAATAAGTGGCAGAGCCTAGAAATGAATTTCAGTTTATCAGGTTCTAAAAGTTGTACTACATTCACTTTACAGCAATAATCCTATTCTACCTCAGCATATGGCCTAATTTCCTATTTAATTTCCTACTGAGACCAAGAACATAACACTGATTATATCAAATTCCTTCCTCTGACATCCAGATCTCTCCATATAATTTTATCCTTTACCCTTGTCTCTTCATTTCTTGACCTATTAATATGTCTTAATTTTTACAACTTTATTTCCCCTTTGGATTCCTTCTACCCATAAATATACTTGGTCCTTCCATTCTAAAACAATTAAACAAAATATACGTAAAAGTAAACTCTTTCCTTTTATTTCTTTATGAAACTATTTCTCTCCTTTAAAAATCCAGCTTTAAAAAAAAATTAGTCTAAGTGCCCAAAGCACCCATCCACTAGTAAATCCTGTAATTTACCTCCCATTTCTACCATTCAATGGAAATTGCTCTCTTAAGACTGAATTTCCAAATCAGCTATTGTTCCTGTATCATCTACCTTTGATCTTCCTGTAAGATTTGACAGTTAACACCTCTAGACCATTCTTCTATTTTCTTTTTGTGTGGCTGTGAACTACCCAAGATTTCTTCCTATTTTCATTATATTTCATTGGTTAACACTTTTGAAATTTTCTAATACTCCCTCATCTTCTAAGTGATGGAATTTCTCCCAACTCTATAATCTCAGCGTTCTTTCTCTCTGAATTTGTGGTCACACTCACTCCTGAACCTTGACTATCAATTATATAGATGTTTCTAAAACCTTATCTTGGGATCTTCAGTTCTGCCCAACTCTAGGCACATTTTCAACTGCTTAGAGAATTCTTTAATTATATGCTCTTCCAATCCTCAATCTCAACATAAATCCCTTAGCCTAAACACTATCATTAATAACTGGAAGTGGAATCTTAGTTTTCTTATCCCAACTACATACATTCTCACTTGTTCCAACTTTTTTCCTATTCTGCTTTTCTACTTGAACTGAAACGCATACTGCCAGGTCTTGAGGTAAAGTATATTCAAAAGCAGAGACATTACTTTGCTAACAAAGGTCCGTCTAGTCAAGGCTATGGTTTTTCCAGTAGTCATGTATGGATGTGAGAGTTGGACTGTGAAGAAAGCTGAGCCCCGAAGAATTAATGCTTTTGAACTGTGGTGTTGGAGAAGACTCTTGAGAGTCCCTTGGACTGCAAGGAGATCCAACCAGTCCATTCTAAAGGAGATCAGTCCTGAGTGTTCTTTGGAAGGAATGATGCTAATGCTGAAACTCCACTGCTTTGGCCACCTCATGAGAAGAGCTGACTCATTGGAAAAGATCCTGATGCTGGGAGGGATTGGGGACAGGAGGAGAAGGGGACAACAGAGGATGAGATGGCTGGATGGCATCACCAACTCAATGGACGTGAGTCTGAGTGAACTCTGGGAGTTGGTGATGGACAGGGAGGCCTGGCATGCTGCAGTTCATGGGGTCGCAAAGAGTCGGACACGACTGAGCAACTGAACTGAACTGATATCATCTATGTGAAAATACTTTAAAGGCTACAATGATATTTCATTGCTCTTTATTTATGTTTTTAAATTTGCCAATATTTAAGGCCCACTTCTTTTTGTTCTGGTTTCAGTATAAAAGAAAATAGTCATTATATTATTCTGTATTATGATTTTCCCTGACTTCTCAGATAGCTCTCCATTTCCTTTTTCTTTCCAACAAGTGGTATACTGTCAAATATTTAATAAGAAGCTCTCCAGAGGTGATAGATCTTGCATTTATTATGTGAAAGGTGAACTTAGAGGGCTGGGAATAATACATAAGGAAGACAGATGAAATATTGTTCCAGAGAGTTTATATTCTTGTTGGGGTTTGGAGGAGACAGAAAATAAAAATAAATAAACAAAATGTTTCCTTATAATAAAATTGGCTATGTAAGAAATGAATAGAGTTATTAAATTAGAGAGTAATAGTATTTATATATAACAGAATGGCTCTTTCTTCCAGTTTCTAGGTCTTAGTTGAGTTCAGTCTCTCAGTCGTGTCCAACTCTTTGTGATCCCATGGACTGCAGCATGCCAGGCTTCCCTGTCCATCACCAACTCCCAGAACTTGTTCAAACTCATGTCTATGGAGCCAGTGATGCCATCCAACTATTTCATCCTCTGTATTCCCCTTCTCCTCCTGCTTTCAATCTTTCCCATCGTCAGGATCTTTTCTAATGAGTCACTTCGCATGAGGTGGCCAAAGTATTGGAGCTTCAGCATCAGTTCTTCCAATGAATATTCAGGACTGATTCCAGGTCCTCAAGGTCTTATTTAGTAAAGTCCTAATGCCCTAAATTACTTTGCATAATTATGAGAACAATTGATTTTTATTGGTTCTGTGAAGTTTGATGTCATTTTCAAAACTTTCAAATCAAGTGACAGTAATACAAAATGGTGGATTTTAATGGCATACATAAAGTAAATAGGTATAGTCTCCCCTCCTCTCCACCTCTTATGCAGTGCCAGAAAGGAAGGGATATAGTCAGAGGCATATGATTATTGACCTTTATTACTGAAAAGAAATGAAAGGTACTCCAGTGGAGAGGAAGTAATTTTTTTTTAATGGTATGAGAGTGCTCTAAGCTTTTTTCTTAATTTTTATAGAGTTATTTCTAAGAAATCTTTGCATAAATATCTATTATGTCATTGACAAGTCAAATTAGTAACAGAACCATAATTTATTGTTAAGCAACATTCAGCAATTATGTTGAAATAACTGTCAGCTAACTTCCACATAATATCATCACAAAAAGGATTACAGTCTTCAATTTTTGATCTAATAACTGCATGCTTTCGCTTCAGTCATGCCTGACTATTTGCAACTCTATGGACTGTAGTCCGCCACTCTCCTTTGTCTATGGGATTCTCCAGGGGATCTTTTCAACTCAGGGATTGAACCCACGTCTCTTACCTCCTCTGAATTGTTAGGCAGGTTCTTTATCACTAGCACCAGCTGGGAAGCCTAACAAATAGTGAAATAGTTACTTATATAAATGATAAGCACTCACAAATGTATTATAAATCATAGTCATGGGCTAGGCTTTCATTTTGAATTTCCCAGATACTCTCCATTATGACATGAGGAGTGTGAAAATATTTTCCTACTTAGATAGCTGTATTTTGTACAAGTTTTCTTAGACTTCAAGACATATTTCAGGTAACTGTTTTGGGAATGCAAGTAGCTGTAATATTTTCATTACCATATTATGCATTTATATACCATCTCTCTTCCTCAAGGTTCTCAAGGTGATATACAAACATTAATTGCCAAGAACTGGTAGTTCTCCTTTGACATATGTAAACCTGAAGTTGGACTAATTAAAAATCATAATCAAATAGCCATCTTACACACACACACCACACACAGACACACAGACACACACACAGCTTATTTACTATTTATAAACTAACCCTTTCTAGGTTGTGGACTATTCAGAAATGAGTGATAGATAACAATAGCAGAAGCTAGCATCAGGACTCATGAAGTCTGGCCCTTATTTTGAAGTGATTTGTCTATATAGGAAAACTTAAATGAGAGGATATGAAGCTAAGTCCATGAAAATTTTGATTTTTTATCAATAAAAATTATAGAAGCAAAAAATAATCAGATGGTACAAAGCTAAGTCCTTGAGAAGTTTGATTATTATACAAACATAATTCTAACTCTAAGCTTTCACTTCCAGTATAAATTATTGAAGTTCCTTCTCCATTTTAGTATTACATTAGACTCTCAAAGATGCATGTGATATTCTGGGCTTTCCCTGACATCCTCATTAATGCCAGTTCATTGCTGTCTAGTGATTCTCTGCATTTGTACTACAAGCCTAGTACACTGCCTCCCTGATTACACTAGGGGCTGATTACAGCCCCTCTCAGTTCCGGCCAGCTTTGCTGTCCAGAATTACAACAGAGTCAAAACTTAATTTTTTTAATTAATAAATTTGGTGAACCTCCAGTGAGACTAGATCAGCATAAAAAAGATCAGGCAAATAACCAATACCGAGAATAAAAAGGAAACACCAATAAAGATCAGACATTAAAATACAGTACAATATAAATAACTCCATTGACAAAATTTTAGATGAAATTAAAAAGTTCTATAAACCACAACTCATAAAACTAAGAAAGGAAAAAAAACAAAACAAAACAGAAAACCCATATAGTACACACTTAACTATTAAAGATATTCTGAAAAATTTCAGGCACATGAGAAATGTCAAGCACCTATGAGGTGTCAGTACTAAATATGTCACTCTTTCCCTGGAATTATTTTCCCCTGCTGAAAATAGGAAGTCCAACTGTATTATCATTGCACAAAGAAACTTCCAGACCAATAAACTTCCAGAGAATTCTGCCAAACCTGTAAGAAAGAAATAACACCAGTGGTATGTACCCTTTTCCAGAGAATAGAAAAAGTAGGTAAATTCTTCAGCTCCTTGTGAACCCATTATAATCTTGGTACCAAACCACAAAGATAACGGCACAAGAAAAGAAAAACACAGGCCAAGCTCACTGACATAGATGTAAAAAATTCTAAGCAAAATATTAGCAAAGCTATTTCAATAAGAAATGCAATATACCATAACAAAGCAGCATTTATTTCAGAAACACAATGTTGATTTAACATTAGAAAATCATTGTACTCTCTCCTTTGAATAAAGAAGAAAAATCACGCTATCATCTCAATTAAAGTAGAAAAAAAGTTTAACGAAATTTAATATTGATCCATGATTTAAAACGAAAATCTTGGGAAACTAAAAATAGAAGGGATATTTCTTAATCTTCTATAGATATCTACCAAAAATCTACAGGAAATATCTTACTTAATGAATAGACATGTTTTCTCTTTGAGATTAGGAATAAAACAAGGATCACTTGAATTAAAAACTTTAAAAAAAAAAAAAAAAAACTAGGCGCCAGTGATACACACATACATACATGCACACATGCAACAAAGGTAAGACGTTGTCTTCAGGAAGGTAGAAATATATCAAGTAAAAAGAAATAAGATTGATCAGGTGTATTCAGAACTATGTATTAATGTAAGAGCAATAAGGATAGCTTGATGTTTGAGATCATACCAATCAATATTTACAACGGATTTAGAGGATAACAGTACAGCAATTCAGAAAATCTGAATTTCAGGCAAAAGAGATGGAGACAAGGTAAGAGTGTCAAAAAAATAAAAAACTTACCCTAGTAACAATTCTAATCAGATGTAGGTGAATTCTGCATGGCATGTGCCTGTGGCTGTTCCTTTAACCAGCAGGCTACTGTCATGAATATTTCAGTTCCCTATGCCTGTGGGAAGCCCACTAAGAGAGGCCTTCTTAAGTGTTGTCACAAATGTTTACTTTCCTTGGAATCCAGACAAGACAGTGTGCAACACTGATTCATCAACCCTGCAAGTACAGCTCCCTCCCAAATTGTAATATCTTCCTGGAGCTATGGAAAAGCTTTATCTGTAAGCCTCAATTTCCTTATCTGTAAAATAGAAATATTAATTGTCACTCACCCAGGGCCAGACACTCTGGAGTATGAAATCAAGTGGGCCTTAGGAAACACTGCTGCCAATAAGGCAAGAGGAGGTGATGGAATTCCAGCAGAGCTATTCAAAATCCTAAAAGATGATGCTATCGAAGTGCTGCACTCAATATGTCAGCAAATTTGGAAAACCCAGCAGTAGCCACAGGACTGGAAAAGGTCAATCCTCATCCCAATTCCCAAGAAGGGCAGTACTAAAGAATGTTCAAACTACCGAACAATAGCACTCATCTCCCATGCTAATAAAGTAAAGTGAAGTGAACTGAAGTGAAGTGAAAGTCACTCAGTCATATCTGACTCTGCAACCCCATGGACTATACAGTCCATGGAATTCTCCAGGCCAGAATACTGGAGTGGGTAGCCTTTCCCTTCTCCAGGAAATTTTTCCAACCCAGGGATCGAACCCAGGTCTCCGGCATTGCAGGCAGATTCTTTACCAGGTGAGCCACAAGGGAAGCCCCATCCTGCATGCTAAGCTTCAGCATTATGTGAACCAAGAACTTCCAGACATTCAAGCTGGGTTTAGAAAAGGCAGAGGAACCAGAGAACAAATTGCCAACATTTGCTGGATCATAGAGAAGGCAAGAAAATTCTAGAAAAACATCTACCTCTGTTTCACATAAAGCCTTTGACTGTGTGGATCATCAAAAAAAAAAAAAAAAAAAACCTGTAGAAAACTCTAAAAGAGATGGGAATATCAGACCACCTTCCAGTCTCCTGAAAAACCCTTATGTGGGTCAAGAAACAACAGTTAGAACCTTATATGGAACAACTGACTGTTTCAGGATTGAGAAAGGAGTACCATATGCTGTTTATTACCACCCTGTTTATTTAACTTACATACAGAGCACATCATGAGAAATGCTGAGCTGGTTAAGTTACAAGCTGGAGTCAAGATTGTTGAGAGAAATATCAATAACCTCAGATACGCAAATGATACCACTCAAATGGCAGAAAGTGAAGAGAAAATAAAGAAACTGTTGATGAGGGTGAAGGAGGAGAATGAAAAAGCTGGCTTAAAACTCAAAAAAAAACCAACAACAACAACAACAACAACTAAGATCATGGCAACCAATCCCATCACTTTTTGGCAAATAGAAGGAGAAGGGGTTGAAGAAGTGACCAATTTCCTCCTCTTGGCCTCTAAAACCACTGTGAATGGTGACTGTAGCCATAAAATTAGATGTTTGCTTCTAGGCAGGAAATCTATGCAAACCTAGACAGTATGTTAAAAAGCAAATACATCACTTGCTGACAAAGATCCATATAGTCAAGGCTATGGTATTTCTACTAGTCATGTGCAGATGTGAGAGTTGGACCACAAAGAAGACAGAATGCTGAAGAATTGATGCTTTCAAACTGTGGTGCTGGAGAAGACTCTTGAGAGTCCTGTGGACTGCAAGGAGATCAAATCAGTCAATCTTAAAGGAAATCAACCCTGAATACTCATTGGAAGGACTGATGCTGAAGTTGAAGCTCCAATACTTTGGCCACCTGATGTGAACAGCCAACCCATCAGAAAAGAGCATGATGCTGGAAAAGATTGAGGGCAGAAGGAGAAGAGGGTAACAGAGGATGAGATGCCTGGATGGCATCATTGATTCAATGGACATGAACTCGAGCAAACACCAGGAAATGGTTAAGGACAGCCAAGACTTGCATGATGCAGTCTGTAGGGTTGCTAAGAGGTGGTCATGATCTGGGAACTGAACGACACTTGTTCCTACCTCAGAGGGTTATCCAGGTTAACAGTTGACATATATAAAGTGTTTAGAATATTGCTTGTCATACAGTAAGTGCTCAGTAGGTATTAGCTATTATTTCTTGATCATTAATACCCATGACAGGTGGATTTATTCTTTAGTTCTGAAACAACAGTTATATCAGAATATAATCAGTATATTGGATTATTTGATCTTGTGTGGCAGAATGAGAATACCCATTGGCCAATCCATGTCAAGCTAAGCCAAGAAGAAGCTGGTCTTTTCCCAGTCTTGCTTTCCTATAGATTGACTTCCAGCATCAAGCCTCAAAACCCATTCTTGCTGATTTCCCATCCCTTGCTCTCCTATTTCAGGTGATAGGTGGATGCATGTGTATTCAGTTGTGTTCGACTCTTTGTGACCCCATGTACTGCAGTCCACCAGGCTGCTATGTCCATGGAATTTTCCAGACAAGAATACTGGAGTGTGTTGCCGTTTCCTTCTCTAGGGGATCTTCCTGACCCAGGGATCAGATCCACGTCTCTGGCATCTCCTGCATTGCAGGTGTATTCTTTACATGAGCATCACCTGGGAAGCCCACTTTAGGTGAAGAGCTACTCAAATAAAAGCTAGTGCTTTCTCTCTCTCACAGACACACACACATTTTCACTTGCATAGACACATGCATGTATATAAGATTTGCAAAAAAAAAAAAATATTACAGACACAAGCTATTTGTAACAGGAAAAGGAAATTTCCCCACACAATCCCCAGAAGTCTTAGAGCTGCAGCTCTGCCTCAGCCTCCCATAGGATTTCCTTTACCAATTTTTATGAAGAATCTCAGGCTACAAGTGCTGCATTTAAAAAGTAGTTTTTCTTAAGGAAAATTGAAGGTTATCTCTGCATTATGAGACAGGTCTTGAAGAATACATTTGGGTATGTTTCCCCAATCAAACAAGGGACAGTCTTCTCTTAAAGTACATTCAAGTCTCAACATCTCATAAAATAGAAAAATGCTCTCAGCTTGTGAATAACAATAATTGAAATAAAAAAAACTTTAGTGTTTAGTTTCAGACAGAATTGTAAAATTCAGAGAAAGCTTGATAACATATTCTCAGGATATTTTTTAGGACAATTGTATGATTCCATGTTTCAAATATTTCCCTCAAAAGTATTAACACATGAAAAATAAGCAGAAGACCTTTATGTTTGTCTTAATTTGCACTTCTATTCTTTGAGATTCTTACCAACTGTGAATTCTTAAGGAAAGGGAATGATTACCTGGGGAGCCCAGTGTGATAGCTATTTGTACAGAAAAGTGAAAGTCGTTCAGTCCTGTGACTCTTTGAGACCTCATGAACAATTCAGTCCATGGAGTTCTCCAGGCCAGAATACTGGAGCGGGTAGCTGTTCCCTTCTCCAAGGAATCTTCCCAACCGTGGAACCACACTGGGGTCTCCTGCATTGCAGGTGGATTCTTCACCAGCTGAGCTACCAGGGAAGCCCTTACTTGTACAGAGGGACTTGGAAACAAGTCACTTCTGCTACATTGATGGCTACCATGCAGCAGGTGTTGGTGGCCTCAGGCATCAACTTGTGGCTTTAGGGGAGAAGAAACAGTCGGAGATGATGTTAGATGGGACCAGAATCCTGTTGCAAATGCCTAGGTTTGGTGCAAATGGAGAAAAGAGGTGGATTTCCATTAGTACTTTTCTCCAGATGAATTGTTATTCAGTAAGCTATCAGTTGTTACTTATGTGCTCACTAAAACTTCAGAAATTTCTAGAGTAACTAAGGCAGAAAATACTATTGGCTCACTGGCCCAAACATAATTTGCAGGGAACATAAGTCAAATTATATATGATTATATGAAGTCCTAATCATTGATTTTAAAAAAATCAGTGGCAGCATGCATATGCCTTTCTCACTGTGATTTCCTACTTTTTTTTTTTTTCAGGGTGAATATGCCAAACTCAGAAAAAATAGAAAATAAAGCTTATTTATCTCACAAATGGAAAAAAAAAGAATTTGCAAAAGCAAAAAAAAAAAAAAAAAAAAAAACCCACTCTCTTTAACTTTCTTATTTACACATTCTACACTGACTCTATGGTATATTTATTTCCAAAATGCTTTTTTCTCCTTTATGTATCTTACTGTCACAGCATTCTGTATAGATTAATTCACAGAACTATAAATACTTTTCCAGATGCAAGACTTAAAATTTATAATTATTCTTATATAACTAAGGATTTATAGTGAAACTGCTGATAAAAACATTCGTTTGAATGTACATCAATATAAATGATATAACATAACAATGTATATATATTTATACATACATAATAAAATATCTGATACGCAATATATTATAGCTGATGTGTGTGTGTGTGTGTGTGTGTGTCTGTGTGTGTGTCTGTGTGTGTGTATAGCCTTTGAGATGTATATATAGGCTCAGGTTAGAGTTAGAGACAAAATCCAGTCTGGAGAAAAATGTGTTAAAAGTATCGCCAAGCCTCATTTGGTAACAATAGTGATGTGTGACAGCACTTAATGAAATATCATATATTTTCAATTAAAATTTTATATACTGGAAGTTTACTTAAATTATTTTCCAATCTAGAGCTCAGTGAGGCATCATAAAATGAACTATGTGCTATTTTGGAGCATTCATGTGAACACCCAGTCATTATTTTTCATTATTAAAAAAACTACTTTTCCTCAAATAGTAAATATTGAAAGAAATGAGTGTCTTATACTACATCTATTTTTATTTAAATGATTTGTCTATTTCTGAAGAGTAAAGGAAAATTAAACTTCATCAATGTCTTATTCATGCTTTCCAAACCAGAATTAATAGCCTGTCATTTCACTTCTGCCATTCTTTCGATTCTGTGATTATGGAACAGCAGTTCTGTGATTTGTTTCTTCCATTGTGGGCAGCTGATTATACTGCAGGTAGTTGATATGTCTGGAAGGAAAGTTATCATCAGTGCCTTGTGGGAATTGGGGGTACAGAATCCTTGCCAGTTACTATCTGAGCATCAGAAAAGGCACAAAACACATCCAGCATCTCCTTTTACTTGTCACAGTTATAAAACCAGTAGACAAACACATTTTATAAGAGATCAATTAAATTCTTCAAACAATCCCTTTAGATGGAATTGGCAAATTCCAGATTATCTCATTATGAGATCATTCAGAAAAGGAAAGTGCAATTTTACATAAAAGTGTTTTTCATTTATTTTTATTATGTGTGTATTCTTATATATTATCAAGCTAATAACTCTAGGAATTATTAAATTAGGAGATTTTTGTAATGGTTTAGTCACTAAGTTGTGTCCGACTCTTGCGACCCCATGGACTGTAGCCTGCTAGGTTCCTCTGTCCATGGTGATTCTCCAGGTAAGAATACTGGAGAGGGTTGTATTTCCTTCTCCAGGGGATCTTCCCGACCCGGGAATTGAATCCAGTTCTCCTGCATTGCAGGCAGATTCTGAAATGTTGTTGCTGAGCTGTGAAAGACTCCAGGATTCTTTGCCTCTGGAGGAGAGGAATTCAATCCGGGGCCAGTGAAAGGCTTGATCACTCAGAGCTTTTGTGTAATAAAGTTTTATTAAAATATAAAAGAGATAGACAAAGCTTTTGACATAGAAATCAGAAAGGGGCAGAAAGAGTGCCCCCCTGCTAGCCTTTAGCAGTATGTTATATACCTATCAAGTGAAAGTGAAGTAGCTCAGTCGTGTCCGACTGTGACCCCATGGACTATAGCCTACCATGCTCCTCCATCCATGGGATTTTCCAGGCAAGAGTACTGGAGTGGGTTTCCATTGCCTTCTCCAGAGGATCTTTCCAACCCAGGGATCAAACCCGGGTCTCCGCACTGTAGGCAGACGCTTTACCATTTGAACCACCAGGGAAGTCTATGTGTACCTATCAGCAGGCTGTTAATTAGAGAAAGGAAATGTCTCAAAACTCAGAGTGGCACCAGGCCCCTCACCCACAACATACTCTTTGAGATAATATTGGCACAAGATGTGTCATCCCAGGCCATAAATGACTGACATGAATCTTGAAGAAAGGCAGGTTTCCAAGTAAATATATAGTTTTATTAACATAGATTAGGAGAACAATGTATGAGTAAAACATACTGGTTTGTTTAGCCCTTATCAAAGAAAGACAGAGTCTAGGGTAAATACATAGTTCATTAACATAGCTTAAGAAAAACATTTCCATAAGAAAATCCCATTGGTTAACTCAAGGTTTGAGAAAAGTTAAGTTCAGGTGGAACCAGGTGTCCTCGTGGTAACACAGAATTTTAAGAGAAATCTTCTAATTTTGTATAGCAAAGGAAAAAAGTCTAACATTATAGTTTGTTTCCTCCTGCCACTTCAGAGAGAGAGAAAAAAATGTCTGACACTTGCAGCCTATTTCCTCCGTTTGAAGACCCCTTGCCTTCCTGTCTGCAACCCTCTCAATTCTTTACCAACTGAGCTCCAAGGGAAACCCTGCTAACTAGATTTTGACATCTGCTTATTTCTCTATTTTTCAATTGCATAGTTAATTTATTTAATTGCCTCCTCATTAGGAGTTCTTAAGAAATAATACCATTTAATTGGGTAGGTTTCATAGGCTTGGCAAAATCCATCACTATCCATTCATTATTATTTGGTCTTCATAATACTTTTGGTAAAATTGGGCTCACATTATTTTACCAACAAAGGACCTAAAACTCAGAGAAAGTACATGACTTATTTCAAGTGTGTACTGCCTTTTTAAAAGCTGTAACTAAATAGAATTTTCCTATTTCTCCTAGGATGATCTTTCTACTCTACAATATGGCTACCCACGATGATATTTCTCCATGAATTGTACAAAATAAAAGTAAAGATATGAGCAATTACCATCATTTGATTTGGGCTATTAGTACACCAATAGTTTGGATAATAGAGTAATCACCTAATACATGGATTATTATAATTTTTAAAAGTACCAAAAATAATCTGATGGTTCTTGCTAGACACTAGTCAGCTGATATACTAGTTAAGAAACATTCACAAACAAGACTAAAGGGAAACTGAGGCTGGGCTACTACTGAAGACACTTTTCTTCAACTACTTGTCACCCAACTTCTTATCTTCCTCAACTGTTATTCCAGCATCCATAATTATATTGAGTACTGAAGATGGGTAGATGAGGTTCCTTCCTGCTCCATCACAGAATGTGTTTTGTCCCTGCTAACAAGTAAGATATGTCAGTAACAATTTAAACCAGTACCAAATGCATTCTGACATAAGGGCTTCTGCGGTGGCTCTATAGTGAAGAATCAACCTGCCAAGCAGGAGACAGGGGTTTGATCACTGGGTCAGGGAGATCCCCTAGAGAAGGAAATGACTGAGAAATCCCACGGACAGAGGAACCTGGCAGGCTAAAGTTCATGGGGTCAAAAAAGAGTTGGGCAAAACTTAGTGGTTAAAGAGCAAACAATATTTTGGCATATATTATCTCATTTAATCCAAAGGAAATCTTTGTTAAATAAGTGAAGATAAAAACCACATTTGAGAGTGAGAGAAACCACTGACACTTGGCAAAGTGAAATAATTTCCTTAAGGTCTCACAGCTCATGTAAGAGGCAGGTGAGGAAAAATAATTCTTTTATTCTTTTATTTTTTACTCCAAATTCAGCATTTTTGAATCACATCTGTGAGGCCAGATAATTTATGACCTTTCCCTGAAAATATTTTTTTGCTTCTTCTATCCTCTCCATAGAAGTGACTAGGAGCTCATTGCCCCTGGGATATTGATTGCCTAAAGGTTTTCTTTTCTCTCTCAGGTGGACCCAAATGGAAAGCCAAGACCTCATACATTTTCCTTTCCCATCAACTAAAATGGTAATATGTATGCTCCTTTTATGAGAAAAATGCAAGCATGAGGTCAAGTGGGATAGGAAACAGATTTTGTACTGTTTGAAGCCTATACGACTTGAGTGGCTCTTTTTAAGAAAAACAATTCAAAATTATAGATACAAATTAGACATTCAAGCAAATGTTTGTTTAAAACAGGAAGTCTCAAACATATCACAAATTAAAAAAAAAAAAAAACTTGACAAACTATAATATGTGGAAAACTAACATATCATTAGTGTTCATTAACACATGTCTAAAATACTAGTTCTCTACATTCTCTGGCTGAATCTTTTCCCTCTTCAGATGACAAGGATTTTGTCATATGATTTTCAATAAAGAAAGAAAAAAAATGATTGTGAATCTTCTAGAATGTTTTCTTTTTTCTCCCCACTCACAAACTTGGGAGCCAAACCTCATAAAGCACATTCATAATGAAATATGCCCTCCGACCTCCATCTTGGATGAGTGGGCACAGTAGGTAGGATGACCCTTCTACATCAGAAGAGTTTAGATAAAGTCTATTCAGTGCTCGGAAGAAGGCAATGGCACCCCACTCCAGTACTCTTGCCTGGAAAATCCAATGGGTGGAGGAGCCTGGTAGGCTGCAGTCCATGGGGTCGCTAAGAGTCAGATATGACTGAGCGACTTCACTTTCACTTTTCACTTTCATGCATTGGAGAAGGAAATGGCAACCCACTCCAGTGTTCTTGCCTGGAGAATCCCAGAGACGGGGGAGCCTGGTGGGCTGCCGTCTATGGGATCACACAGAGTCGGACACGACTGAAGCGACTTAGCAGCAGCAGCAGCAGCAGCAGTCAGTGTTCGATAAAGGAGGAGCTCAGAAACAGTAGCTTAGAAACCTTGCAGGTAACCATCTAACCTGAACTGGCGGTTCAGAATTGCAAAATGCTCCTGGTGCCAAACCATAAGAAATGCACTAGTGTATATGGTTCCTTCCAGCTTGAGAAAGAGAGGCAAAGGAAAGGTTTTTCCTACAGATGCCAAGCAAAAAGTAGTCTGCTCTCAGGAGCCGTACTAATAATGCTCTGATTAGTCTGCCTTTTCATCTAATTCATTCAACAGATGTGAGTGTGCATGCAGGCACACAGGGCCTTCAAATACTAGGTAGCATGCTAAACTAAACATTGGAGACCATAATCCCATCTAGGGTTTCCCAGGTAACGCTAGTGGTAAAGAACCCACCTGCCAATGAAAAGGACAGAAGAGATGGGGTTCGATTCCTGGGTCTGGAAGATCCCCTGGAGAAGGGCATGGCAATCCACTCTAATATTCTTGCCTGGAGAATCCCATGGACAGAGGAAGCTGGTGGGCTACAATCCATAGGGTCACTGAGTTAGACACACCTGAAGCAACTTAGCACACAAGCACACTACTTTAGAGTTTATCTTTCACTCTGAGCAGACTGGAATATATAGGGAATTTCTATTCCCAGGTGGATAGAAGATCCTGGGGTGGAAAAAAGTAAGTTCCCTAGAAAACCCTGAACAATAGTTCTTTCAGTAATTTTAAGAAAGTCTTGCCCCTCAACTGCAGGTTGAAGGAACTGGAATATTACTTAGGTTTTATTATCATAGGAATTAGTTCCGTGCAGGCATATTTCATTTGCTGACATTTGGCATCCCAGGACCTTGTAATACCAATGAAGTCTCTCTAGCAATACATAAAATTACAGAAGCAATTTAAGCAATAAAGGAAATATCTCCTTACATGAACCCTCTAAGACAGGGCAGGGCAGAGCTACCCTATTATTTTTAAACCTGTACCATAGCAGAAAAGTTTTAAAGATGCCATAAATCCCTTCAGTAGAATTTAGGCACTCACTCACATGTCATGTCACATTTAGGGTTCACACTTTCATCATTACTTATTGTGTCTATCACAAATACTTGATATTACAAACAAAACCCTTATTTTAAAAACCTTGTTTTCTGGCATCTTATTATCCTCCCAAAGCTATAATCTTTTGTGAAGTCATAATTTATTTACATAGAACTATGATTATGACTTTGGGTAAGGGAATAAACAGGAGAAACAGATGAAATTTTTCGTATGCTTCTTTCATGCAAATCTCTCTAGCAGAAAAGCAAGAATTAGGAAAACAGAAAATGCGTGATGAGCTGCGGCTAAATATATTGATTCTAAAATTTTCTCAGAACCAGGTGCTTGAAAGTATACATCTTATTGAGGATAACTGCAAGTGTTATCTTTCCTTTCCACTTTAATTTGTGGTGGGTACTTTAATATTTTGGAATTTTTTAACTTGATTCTTAAATTTCACTCCTCCCATAAATATATTAATAACTTTTTCAAACACCAATTTCACCCTAATAGGTAAAATTTCTAAAGGTCATAATTATTTCAGCAGCTTTCAGGATGAATTCTACAAATTGCTTTGTAGGTCATTGACTTTCTAACACTGTATGTTTACAACAGCAAAAAATATTACTGTAGAACCTTATGTATAATACACTTCTCTACTGATGGTTGATATACTGTGATTAACTTATTCAATTTGAATTCCCCACCCCCAACCAATGGAAATTGGTTATAGTATTATAATATCCAATGGTATATTTCTTCTAAATTCTTATTGTTGACACTGTTTTGGTTTTTTTTTTTAAAAAAAAAAAAAAAAAAACACTACTGATCTACCCAACTTCTTGACCCTTTTTCCTTCTCGCTGGTCACTAATATCCCTCTCTCCTGGTCCTCCTTCTGCATCTCTGATCACTCATTCTTGGTTTCACTTTTGTGCTTCCAAGCATCTTCTATCACCTAAATGAGGCAATTTCACAAGCTTCCAATGCTGAATTTTTGATTCAATGTCTCTCATTCATGCTTCTATGTTTACTTCAAATACAGTGGCATCAGATGTTGCCACTGCACATCAATGTTTGCCACATCAAACTCTTCCCACGCTCACTTTCTAAGAGGTCCTTAAGATGCTTCCTCATGGACATCCTCCTCAGGGATAACATCATGACACACTCAACAAACTAAGGAAAATCTTCTTTTTCTAAAATATATTCCCTTTCTTTACCATTTCTTGCTGCTAGTGGCTGCAGCAATCTTTTTACCTCCCAGACTAAGAACAGTGAAGTCATCTTTAAATTTTCCATCTGTCTCATCATCTCAGTCCAGTCTGCCACTGTATTAATACTCTCCCCTTACTTAAAATATCTCCTTTTCACTCCTATACTAGTCCCATAACTGGAGCTTTATCAAGATCAACTATTTACTTTCCAGCTGATTTCCTAGCCTCACCATTACTCACACTGACAAACAAACATGGATTGATCACCCTAGAACAGCCCGGTAAGCATGCTAGTTTCTATTTTAAGAACATGATGCAGTTCCTACTTTCCACCTCCTACTTCTGATTTGGTATCTTATCCATCTTATTTATCCAACCTAATTTCTGACTCATCCCCATTACATGGTTTGTAATACAGTAGTCCCTCTTCTCAAATATTTTCCAACTGCTCTTTCTCCTAGTATCTTTGTTCCTGCTGTCCTTAACCCAGTAAGACATAATTCTTGTCTCCACCCATTAAAACTACACTCCTCCTTCAAAGTCCACCAAGGTTTCCTGCTTCTAAGTTCATATACACCAATCTCATTCATCTCTAATATGCTATCACACCCAAGTTCTAAGCCACTGGGCACAAAACAAATTATAACAAATGGTTGAGGCTGCCTGGATGATGGTTTGGGGCTAGATCTCACAGAATCCTGCACCTTAGTGAATTCACCATCATTCCAGCTAAGGGAAAGAAAAAGCTGGATTAAATCTAAGTCCAGGTCAACAATCCACAGTCATATGAACTCAAGAAAGTGATTTATGTTTTCCTAAGTTTTCAAATCCTCACAGTTAATATTGGGGTATTAATATCAGCTTTCCCTAACATACTATACTACTATGGAAATTAAACAAGATAATTTATGTGGTAGAACACTGTAAAGCATTATACAAATGTACAGAATTTTTATTTATTCATGATAACAAGATTCATGAGACACATTTCTAAGTCATGAAGTTAATCTAATAATTTATAAAGAGGAATAAATATTTCTGCTGACTAGAGAGATGAATATGCTCTTGAGGTAAAACCATACTTGGATAAAAGTTTGAAGGAACTGAGTAAATAATTATAAGACTTTGGAGATATAATTCTTAAGAGATTTGAATCATTTTGAATGACAGCTTTCAGTAATTCTTTATCTTATAGGGTAAAGTGGATAAGTGGTGGAAGTAAGAACTCTTGTGCAGATACCCAACACTTCTTTGGCATGGGAATCTGTGTTAACTTTGAGAACATAAGATGGCTGTATTTTCTGAATTTTCATATTTTTCACGGAGTGAGAAACCAGCTTCACTTTGTCACTGATAACTGAACCTTAATGATGTTCCTAATGTACAAGCTGGATTTAGAAAAGGCAGAAGAAAGAAATCAAATTGCCAACATCCAGTGGATCATAGAAAAAGCAAAGGAATTCCAGAAAAACATCTCTTTCTGCTTCACTGACTATGCTAAAGCCTTTGACTGTGTGGATCACAACAAACTGTGGAAAATTCTTTAAAAAGATGGGAATACCAGAACACATTACCTGACTCCTGGTGAGAAACCTGTATACAGGTTGTGTGTGTTTACTTGTTATGTCACGTCAGTTGTGTCCAACTCTGTGTGACTCCATGGATTGTAGTCTGCTAGGCTCCACTGTCCATGGATTCTCCAGGCAAGAATACAGGAAAAAAAAAGAATACTGGAGTGGGTTGCCATTTCCTCCTCCAGGGATCGGACCTATGTCTCTTATGTCTCCTGCATTGTCAGGCGGGTTCTTTACCACTAGTGCCACCTGGGAAGCCAATATGCAGGTCAAGAAGCAATAGATAAGGAGCAAGGGAAATGAGTACATCAAGGCTGTATATTGTCACCCACATTATTTAACTTATATGCAAAGAACATCATGAGAAATGTGAGGCTGGATAAAGCACAAGCTGGAATCAGGAGTGCCAGGAGAAACATCAGTCCCCTCAGATATATATGCAGATGACACCACCCTAATGGCAGAAAGTAAAGAGGAACTAAAGAGCCTCCTGATGAGTGGGAAAGAGGAGAGTAAAAAAAGCTAGCTTAAAACTCAACATTCAAAAAACTAAGATCATGGCATCTGGTCCCATCACTTCATGGCAAATAGATAGGGAAAAAAATGGAAACAGTGACAGATTTTATTTTCTTGGGCTTCAAAATCACTGTAAACAGTGACTGCAGCCATGAAATTAAAGGACGCTTGCTCTTTAGAAGAAAAGCTATGACAAACATAGCATATTAAAAACCAGAGATAGCACTTTGTTGACAAAGGTGCATATTGTCAAAGCTATGGTTTTTCCAGTAGTCATGTATGGATGTGAGTCATAAAGAAAGCTGAGTGCCGAAGAATTGGTGCTTTCCAACTGCAGTTCTGGATAAGACTCAACAGTCCAGACTGCAAGATCAAACTAATCAATCCTAAAGGAAATCAACCCTGAATATTCATTGGAAGGACTGATGTTGTAGCTGAAGCTCCAATATTTTGAACACCTGATGCAAAGAGCTGATTCATTGGAAAAGACTCTGATACTGGGAAAGATTGAGGGCAAGATGAGAAGGGGTCAACAGAAAATGAGATGGTTAGATGGATGGCATGATTGACTCAATGTACATGTGTTTGAGCAAACTCCAGGAGATAGTGAAGGACAGGGAAGCCTGGCATGCTGCATCCATGGGGTTGCAAACAGTTTGACACAACTGAGTGGCTGAACACCAACAATGATAATCTGGCTTATACTGTTTTCAAGTCCCTCAGCATCATATTTCCTTTAAGAATATATTGTTTCCTCCTCTTTTATTTGAGAAGTGTGGGAATCAGATGGCCCGAGATCACACCCTAGCTCTGTCACTTACTGGTTATGTTATCTTAAAGAAGTTACTTCACACACCTCTATGCCTCCATGTCTTCTCATCTGTAAAATGGGCTTAAAGATGTACTTATATCATAGGATATGTTGAGGATTAAGTGAATTAATGCATGAGGATTAAGTGAGTTTAGTAACTACTCTAACTTTTGTATGTTACTTTAAAATTTATTTCATTTTACTTTGTATCATAACCATCTCTTTGAATATCTGCCTACTCAGCCACTGTAATCACCGTCAAGATACAGATCTTAATTCTTTTTGTTTGCTTCTCAGAACTTGTATATTCAGTTGAGTTCAGTCGCTCAGTCATGTCCAACTCTTTCGACCCAATGAACAGCAGCACACCAGGCCTCCCTGTCTATCACCAACTCCCGGAGTCCACCCAAACCCATGTCCATTGAGTCGGTGATGCCATCCAGCCATCTCATCCTCTGTCATCCCCTTCTCCTCCTGCCCCCCAATCTTTCCCAGCATCAGGTTCTTTACCAATGAGTCAGCTCTTCACATGAGGTGGGCAAAGTATTGGAGTTTCAGCTTCAACATCAGTCCTTCCAATGAACACCCAGGACTGATCTCTTTTAGGATGGGCTGGTTGGATCTCCTTGCAGTCCAAGGAACTCTCAAGAGTCTTCTCCAACACCACAGTTCAAAAGCATCAATTCTTCGGCTCTCAGCTTTCTTTATAGTCCAACTCTCACATCCATACTTGTATATTGCTTTGGGGATAAATCCAAGACCGTTTTATGTAGGCTTCTTCCAATTAATATTTGATATTGGAATCCTTGAAATCCCTCCTTCAAGCCTAAAGTTATATCTGATACTCTTTATTTCTTCCAAACAACAGAGACATAATAAATATTCATAATTGATAAATTGCTCGGGCTTCCCTGTGGCTCAGCTGTTAAAGAATCCGCCTGCAATGTGGGAGACCTGGGTTCCATCCCTAGGTTGGGAAGATCCCCTGGAGAAGGGAATGACTACACACTCCAGTATTCTGGTCAGGAGAATTCCATGAACTGTATAGTCCAGGGGATCGGAAAGAGTTGGACATAACTGAGCAACTTTCAAATCATACATAACATAGGCTCAACACCCTCATGAAATGAGTAATGTAGCATCTTAGTCCAGGACTTTTATCCTATATTTTCCCTTATCCTCCTTTTGTTATATACTCTCAGTTCCTGTAGCATTAATTAGTGGTTACAAGGACCACAACAGTGCCAAGTATGTACAAGGTCAACTATAGAAGAATTACAAATTTAATCACAGAAACAAGCAGTTTGAAGATAATAAAATATTAATTGGTACTTTACTAAGACTTTGCAAGAAACAAAGAAGCACAGAGAATTAATAACTAAGGAGTGTTTCCAAGATGACAGAAAACAAAGGTATGAAAACAAGGTCCTTTAGGCCCTGCATGGAGACGTTAAGAATTTGAAAGAATGGCACTCACTGATGCTCTGTTTTCTTCAGAAATGAGAAATATCTTCTACCAAAGTATAGGTAATTACTCAAGGTATCACCCTGCAATAAATAACATTGTCACAAAACTATTATTTTCCTGATTTTATATAAACTTATTTTGATGTTCCTGTTTTCTAGAGAAGGATTTCTATTTATATGTTGAATAATTCCATTAAATTACAGTTTCTAAACACCAACAATATAGTTCTCTAACTTTCTAGGAGAAATGCCTTTTCTAATTTCTTCCATCGTACTTTGCAGATATAAACTGTATTATTTTTAAAAATTCATTTCTGTGTCTATTCCACAAAATATAACACATCGTCAAGTAGGTTATATGCTAACATAGGCAGAAGTCCTATGTTAATTATTCTTGTAAGTGCCCTGTACAGTGCCTAGCACATGACAGTCATTCAATACAAATTCAGCCTGCCAGGCTCTTCTCTCCACGGAATTTTCCAGGCAAGAATACTAGAGTGGGTTGCCATTCCCTTCTCCAGGGTATCTTCCCAACCCTAGGATCAGACCTGGGTTCCCCGTGTTACAGGCAGATTCTTTACTGTCTGAGCCACCACAGAAGACCAGAAGTTAAAACTACTGTAAAAATTTACTCCAGATCCTGCTGCTGCTGCTGCTAAGTCACTTCAGTCGTGTCCGACTCTGTGTGACCCCATAGACGGCAGCCCACCAGGCTCCCCCGTCCCTGGGATTCTCCAGGCAAGAACACTGGAGTCGGTTGCCATTTCCTTCTCCAATGCAGGAAAGTGAAAAGTGAAAGTAAAGAATACCTAAAACGAACATTGACAAGATCTACAGTAAAGATAATGTTCGGAATTTAAGTTCCAGCATATTTAGAGGGTCTTAAACATGCTGAGCTTTCCACTCACCCATGCTAACACACAAAAAAAGATTACACAAGTTCAAGGTGATCATCCAGCAAAAAACATCCTGTTAGAAAAAGAATCAACATTCTCAGAGGAATATAAGTTAGCACAGGGTCCCATTAATGTATACTATTCAAAATGTCCACAAGCAATCAAACATTACTAGATATGCACAGTAAGAGAAAAATGAGAACCATATTCAAGGGAAAATGCAGACCAAAAACAAAAATACTTGACCTCAGTTAAACCAGATGCTAGATTTAGCAGACACAATCTTAAACATACACATAGTGTAAAAATGCAGGCTAGACAACATAATGTTGAGGTTCTATCTTTAGAGTATTCAATAAAGAAAGAAAAATATTAAACAGAATTTCATATTTTGTCAAATATTTTTGAAATAAATATGAAATTAAAATATTTTCAAATGAATAAAAAAGTGAACAAATTGTCAGTAGCAGACATGCACTATAAGATACACTAATGGATGTTATTCTGAATGAAGGAAAATGATAGTAAATGAAAAATTAGATCTAGAAGGCAAAAACTGAAAGAAAAAAAGCAAAACTTAAAAAACTTTACACAAATAAATTTTTTAAAAACCTAATCTCAGAACAGTACAGGGAATTCTTATATACCTTCTACCAAAAATATACATGTTCTCATGTTATTAACACCTTTCATTAATCTGGTAAACTTGTTACAATTAATATTACTAATTTTGGACAATTAGCCATTATTGCTTTAAATGTTTCTTCAGCTCCTTTCTCTTTTTCTTTTCCACTGGGTATTCCCATTCCTATTACTATTACCTATTTTTGTATTTGCTCATAGCTCTTAGATATTCTGTTCTTTTTTTTATTATTTTTTTCTCTTTGCATTTCAGTTTGATATGTTCCTATTGACAGTTACCACGTACATGTTCCTGTTTATGGTTACAGGTGTTTCTGCTTTATTTTAGTGAATGTCAGCTGTTGTTCTCTGCATTTAATTCACCTGTCTCTCCAGATTTCAGAGTGGTGGTTTGCGCTATGGCCTCAATTCCCTGATAGATCTAAGAAAAGTCATTAATTGTCAATTCTGTGTTTTGTTTTGTATGTGTCTGTGTGAAATAAGAGTGATAACTTTCAGGTTCCTCATGTTTGCACATTAGTTCCATAGGCTTATCCATCCTATATAACTATCGCTTTGTACCATTTGACCACCATCTTCTCATTTCCCCCAAATCCCTAGCCCCTTGTAACCACTGTCACAAGGAAACAATTGGAAAGTTTCATATATTTTATATACTTTCCCTGTGATTTAGCAATTTCATCTATAGGTTTAATGGAGAGAAATTGTAAATTTCTTTTAAGAGAAATATTTGTACACAAATGTTACAGCAGCATTATTCATGATAGCAAGAAGTTAAAAACAATCCAATATCTGTTAACAACTAATAAAGAAATATATGAATATTTGTTCAATGGAATAATATTTATCAATAAAGTATGTACAGTCTGTGAAAAATGTAGCAAATTAATCTTACAGATATAATTATGAGCAAAAGAAGCAAAAGAATTAAAGATATCATCTGGTATGACTTCATTGTTTTGAAGTTTAAAATAGTATGCTACACTGTGATGGTGGGAGAAGACTGGGGTGTGTGTGGGAAGGGGGTAGACTATTAGATGCACAAAGAGACTTTTGGACTTTAGAGATGATGGAAATATTTTACACCTTGAGAATGGCATTCTTTACACAGGTGTGAATATTGGCAAAAACTCATTGAACTTTTTATTTATAATCTGTGCATTTTATTGAATGTAAGTTAACTTCATTAAAGTTGATCTAAAAAACAGATTTGTCCTTATTTTGTCCTGAGTCTAGAGGAAAGCCTAGCATATAATACGGTCTTGACAAATATTTGTCCAAAAAATGAGTGAATAAACAAATGTACAAATGTATGAATGCTTAAGTAAATGAACATAAAACAATATATAATTTAGTTCTGGGATCAACTGCATAGATAATAATTACTATAGACGGTCAATTAAGGAAGAGCTTGGTGAGAAAGTTTAGAGGGGACAGCAAAGTGATTTCAATTGGACCTGGAGAGACACATTGATTATAAATAAGAAATGGCTCCCTTTTTGAGAAAAGAAGATCAGCATTTGAGAAATGGCATAAAGACAGGAATGAGTATGAGTATTCTTAGAATAATGAAGAGACAGTTGCTGATTTGAAATCTCTCACTAGAATTAAAATAAATAATTTTAACCAGTAGTTATTATAATCAGTAATTTTAACTAAGTATAAAGGATGGATTGAATTTATGAATGAAAGAAATCATGAAAATCTGGTATAATCTATGATAGTATGATAGCAATCTGAACCAAGAGATAAGAGCTCAAATTATGATACCAGCATGTGACATAATAAGAAATATATATTTAATCTCTGCCCATGGTCCCTGAGAGGAATCTCCTAAAAATCTGGTAAATTTCTGAGTGATAGCAGTGCTAGGAGCATCTTTTCTTCTAATATTTGTTATTTGATCCCAGTTCCTGACCCTTGGAATCTCTGGAATGATAGGAGTGTCTTTGTATAAAATGAATGATGGCTGGAGGTTCCTAGATAACTTCAGGATAAGAGTATTGAAAAGACTTATTGCATGATCGAAGACTGGAATTTTCAACTCCACATGGACCTTTGATGAGAGGAGAGTGGCTGGAAATTGAGTTAATCACCAATGGTCAATGATTTCATCAACTATGGCTATGTAATGAAACCTCTGTGCAAATCACAGTGAAGGGGTTCAGAGAGCTTCCAAGCTGGTGAACACATGGAGGTGCTAGGGGGGTGGCACACTCAGAAAGGACATGGAAGTTTCCTGTCCCTCCCTACTTATCTCACCCTATGTATCTATTTTATTTAGCTGTTCTGCATTGCATTCTTTACATTAAACCAGTAACTGTAACAGAAATTTTTTCCTGAGTTCTGTGACCCACTCTATCAAATTATCAATCTTAATGAGGAAGGCATGGGGACCTCCAACTTATGGCCAGTTGGTTGCAAATATGGGAGGCCCAGATTTGTGACTGGCATCTGAAGGAGGGGCAATCCAGTGAGACTGAGCCCTTAACATGTGGGATCTCACACTAACTCTGGGTAGATGGCCCTAGAACTGAACTGAATTCTAGGATACCCAGCTGGTGGTGTATAATTGGTCAGTGTGGGGAAAACTTCACACATTAGGTGTCAGAAGTCTTGTGAGTAGAGAGAAATGGTTTCCCATTTATAGAAGTAGGAATGGTAATCAAGAAATAAATAAGTTTATAGGAAATAGCACAAGAAGTTAAATTTCATTCAATAAATATGTCTTGATAATTTCTTTTCTTACACCTCTGCTTCTACTACCCTAGTCCCCAGTCTGCAAGTCTTTCCCTAGCAATAGTCTTCAACTTGGTCTCCCAAGTTCAAGCCTTTTCCTCCTTCATCCCCCAGTTTGAATTCAGCTCACATAAAACACTCCAATTCCCTATGCAAAACCTTCCAATGGCTTCCCAGCATGCTGACAAATTAAATCCAACTAACAAGAGCCTTCATGATCTTTGCCTAACTAACACTCCAGATTCATTTCCCATTACCATGCCTGTGCTCATCCTACTCAGGTCTGCTCACTCTAGCAGTCTTTCTGTGAGGGGAATATATTGCTGCTTTCTATATTATGGTCTGCATCTAGCAAACTTTTATCTGAAACATTCATAAGGCTTGATTCATTACTCCATTCAAAGTTCAATTCAAATGTCATTGCCCCAGGGAAGACTGATTTCATCACTCTATCAAAAAATAGGATCAAAATTATCCCTTTACTCTCTGTCCCCTTATTGTGCTTTATTTTACATCATCGACTTCATATCTTCAGGAAAGAATATTGCATAGCTATTTATTTGCTTGCTGATTATCTGACTCTCTGCATCTAGAACATAAGCTCCATGAGAACAGGGCTCTTAATAATGACTCCCCACAGTCTTTTTAAAGTAAATGAACAGATCAGAAAAGTCCAACTCCAACTTCTACTAGCTATGCGAATTTGGGGAAGTTACTTAAATATTCTCTCAGAATCATCATTTCTTTAATGGAGATAAGACTACTGCTATCCAGGGTTTTATGGGGATTAAATTGAAGACTGTGTTTAAAGAACCCAATGTAGTACTAGCCCAGAGTAGGCAATAAATAAATGGTAGTCCCGACAGATTAGATCTACCAAATATATTCCAGCACCTTAAAAGATGATAAACTATAAGTTTCTTCCATTTCTAGTGTAGTTGGAAAATATTCCCCATAATGCCAACGATTGTTCTTCTGAGTCCCATTTGTGAAGCCACTAAAGGCTCTGGGAAAACTGACATGAAAAATTATTAGCAAAGTTTCAGGGCATAAAACTTCATGTTCTCTTTTGTTCCATTTTCAAAACAGACTCAGCTCACATGCTTTTCCTGTAGAACAACCATTTATAGTGCTCACTGATATTGTGATTCCTTCAGGCAAACTGACTATAAACTTGTTTAAGAGAGAATGAAGAAAAAGCCTCACCTTTCATTTCAGTTAAAGTTATTGGAGTTTTGGTTCAACAAGATTCCAAGTATATAAAAATTCAACCTGGAGTGAAGACATTTACAATGCAATTGGTGAATGTACCATAAAGGGATGAAACATCACATGACCTAGGGCACAACTGATGCTTCCCAGAGCAGGTCATGCAGGGGAGTAAGCAGGTATCATCCACCACAACAGGAAAGTAAGTTCCCAGAACCATGCCACTGAATGAACACTGACAAAATCTGTGCTCACTCTGTATTATGAAAACAATCTTTGGTTTTAGGAACTAGGTTGGAAAACTGTGAGAAGGAAAGCCCAGTCTGCTGAAGCTTTATCATTTTAAGACACTTATCTCAGCACCAGGCAAGCCATGCCTGATCTCTGGAAACTGATTTCATGTGGCCACAAATCCTACAGAGGAATTTTATGCCGAAATTCAGGTACTCCCCAACTAGTTTTACCATCACTATTCTAAATTGTTTCATATTACTAGTCAATGAATCTGCCCAAAATGCGCTATTTTTCCTGCCAGACCTTTCCACAGGCACTTATTAGGTTTCTCATTGCTTGTGATTTGAAGCTCAGATTTCTGAGGTTAAAATAGAAGGATATGAACATTTAGCTCTTGCTTATCTTTCTAACCTTATTTCCTACTACTCCCTTCAATATGCTCTTACTTCTTGATGACTATAAGTTTCCAATGGTGCTTTTCTATCCCTGGGCATTTCTTGCCTCATTTTTCATTCTAGATGGCTCATTGGGGGGAAAAAAAAAAAAAAAGCATAACCCACCAGGATCCTCTGTCCATGGAATTCTCCAGGGAAGAATACTGGAGTGGGTTGCCATGCCCTTCTCCACAGGATCTTCCCAACCCAGGGATCAAACTGAGGTCTCCCACATTGTAGGCAGATTTTTTTCTTTTTGCCATTTTGAGCTACCCAGGAAGCCCTAATGAGATAGCTCATCAGACTCCTCTAAATTCTTAAATATCTTGAGAATCTCTTGGTTTTATCCTTGAATTTTATTTCTACCCTTTGTAACACTACATGTTTTACAGCTCATGCATTTTATTCATTCCATAAATTTCTACCAGCTGCCAGGTATCATGCTATGAACTGGAGTTACAATGTTGAAAAAAAAGATGGAATTTATTACTGATCTCATGGCAATTTTAGCTAGTGGGTCTTTAGATATTAACTAAATAATGGTGCAAAAAATATTCTTTCATAACCATAACAGTGAGTGAGAGGAACAAAGGCTGTGAGAGACTAAAATACTTAACTTGATCCCATCAAGAAGATTGGGAAGGCTTGCCTGAGGAAATGACAACTGAGATGATGTAATTTGAGGAATGACTTCAAGTTTACTGGATAAAGAAGGTAACAGAATGGAATAATACTTACTTGGAATGGACTAAGGCAAGAACAAGGGACTGATGGAGTGTAAAAAGGGAGTCGTGATACATAGAAAGATGAATTGGAAAATTAGGTAGTGGCCAGGCGATTGGTGGGCTCATAGACGAGTCGTTCCCAAATGTTTTAGTCTCAGGAAAACTTTACTCTCTAAAGAGTTAGTGAGTACTTCAAAGAGCTCTTGTGCAGTATAGTTATCAACACTGTCTTGTAAATTAAACTTAAGAAATTTTAAAAGATTAATTCATTCATTTCAAGTAACAAAGATAAATCTATGATGTGCTAACATGAATGACATTTTGAGTTAAAAAAAAAAAACAAACTATGCTTATGTTTATGAAAGGAGAAAGGTGGGGAGGATAAATTAAGAGTTTGGGATTAATGTATACATAGTACTATATATAAAATAGATAATCAACAAGGATCTACTGTATAGTATGGAGAACACTAAATACTCTGTAATAACCTATGTGGGGAAATAATCTGAAAAAGGATATAGGTATATGTATAACTGTCACTTTGCTGTACATCTGAAACTAACACATTGTAAATCAACTATATTTCAATATAAAATAATACAAAAAATACAATACAAAAAAAGAACTAGAGAAGAGTGATTTTTTGTTTCTGTTTGTGCAAGTCCCTCTAATATTTGCCTTACTAGAAACAACTGGATTCTTACATCTGTTTCTACATTGACTCTGTTGCAATATTACAGGTCAGGTTGCCATGGAAAACACCAGTCCATTGAGGGAGAATGAGAGTGAAAAAATGGTAGTATTAATAAGAAAATAATTCTCATCTTGTAGAATCCCTGATTAGATAAGTATTTGTGATCCTATGGACTGTAGCCGGCCAGGCTCCTATGTCCATGGGATTCTCCAGGCAAGAATCCTGGAATGGGTTGCCATGCTCTCCTCCATATCTTTCCTATGCAGGGATCAAACCCAAGTCTCTTACATATCCTGCACTGGCAGTCAGGTTCTTTACCACTAGTACTCTGAGAATGTTGGTGTTTAGTCACCCAGTCGTATCTGACTCTTTGTAACCCCGTGGACTACATCACGCCAGGCTACCATGTCCGTCACCACCTCCTAAAGTTTACCCAAGTTCATGTCCATTGCACTGTTGATGCCATACAGCCATCTCATCCTCTGATGCCCTCTTCTCCTTCTGCCCTTAATCTTTCCCAGAATCGGGGACTTTTCCAATGAGTTGATTGTTCACATCAGATGACCAAAATACTAGAGCTTCAGCTTCAGCATCAGTCCTTCCAACAAGTATTCAGGGTTGATTTCCTTTAAGATTGACTGGTATGATCTTGCTGTGCAAGGGACTTTCAGGAGTCTTCTCTAGCACCACAGTTTGAAAGTATCAATTCTTTGGCATTTTGCATTCTTTACAGTCCAGCTCTCACAAGCATACATGACCACTGGGAAGACCACAGCCTTGACTATATGGATTTTTGTTGGCAGAATAATGGCTCTGATTTTCAACACACTGTCGAGGTTTCTCATAGCTTTCCTGCCAAGAAGCAATCATTTTCTGATTTCATGGCTCCAGTTACCATCTGCAGTGATTTTAGAGCCCAAAAGGAGGAAATCTGCCACAGATTCCACCTTTTCTCCTTCTCTTTGCCATGAAGTAATGGGACTGGCAATGGCAACCCGCTGCAGTACTCTTGCCTGGAAAATTCCCATGGATGGAGGAGCCTGGAAGGCTACAGTCCATGGGGTTGCTAAGAGTTGGACATGACTGAGCGACTTCACTTTCACTTTTCACTTTCATGCATTGGAGAAGGAAATGGCAACCCACTCCAGTGTTATTGCCTGGAGAATCCCAGGGACAGGGGAGTCTGGTGGGCTGCCGTCTATGGGGTCGCACAGAGTCGGACACGACTGAAGCGACTCAGCAGCAGCAATGGGACTGGATGTCATGATCTTAGTTTTTTTAATATATATTTAGTCTTAAGCCATCTCTTTCACTCTCCTCCTTCACCCTCATCAAGAGGTTCTTTAGTTCCTCTTCCCTTCCTGCCACTAGAGTGATATTATCTGCTTATCTGAGATTGTTAATGTTTCTCCTGTCTGTCTTTATTCCAGCTTGTAACTCATCCAGTGCAACATTTCTCATGACGTGCTCAGTGTATAGGTTAAACAAAACAGGATGACAGCAGTCAGCCCTGTTGTACTCCTGTCTCAAGCTTGAACCAATCAATCGTTCCATACAGGGTTCTAATTGTTGCTTCTTGACCCACATATAGGTTTCTTGGAAGGCAGGTAAGATGGTCTGGCATTTCCATATCCTTAAAAGCTTTCCACAGTTTGTTATGATCCAGAGAGTCAAAGGCTCTAGTGTAGTTAGTGGAACAGAGGTAGATGTTTTTTCTGGAATCTCCTTGCTTTCTCTATGACCTAGTGAATGTTGGCAATTTGATCTCTGGTTCCTCTGCCTTTTCTAAGGTATTACACATACTTTGCCACCTTGTTGACTGTAGCCTACCAGGCTCCTCTATCCTTGGGATTTTCCAGGCAAGAACACTGGACTGGGTTGCCATTTCCTTCTCCAGGAGAACTTCCCGACCCAGGGATCGAACCTGGGTCTCCCGCATTGTGAGCAGACGCTTTACTGTCTGAGCCACAAGGGAAGCCCACCTCAGAGAATAGGTATGTATAAATGCATTTGCCAAGTAGCTTTAGTCGTGTCCAATTCTTTGCAACCCTATGGACTGTAGCCCACCAGGCTCCTTTGTCCATGGGATTCTTCAGGCAAGAATGCTGGAGTGGGTTGCCATGCCCTATTCCAGGGGATCTTCCCAACCAGGGACTGGACCCACATCTCTTACATCTAAGCTGCATTGGCAGGCAGGTCCTTTACCACTAGCACCACCTGGGAAGCCCATGTACATATGTAGTTACAAAACAATACAGTTATTGTGATGCTTTTCTTAGTCTTTTTTTTCCCCCTATTGATTGAAACAAAGGTGTAAGGTTTTTAAACTCTTTGAGAGACAATAAGGTACTGAAAAGGCAATGAAAAATACATCTCCCAGAATTAAAAGAAATTATGAGAGGCATAGATCTCATACTAGATGAAGTTACAGGATCATTTATTTAGGTCCATCAGAAGTATCAACATGTTAGAGAAACCTAGGTATTCTACAACAAAATAAGTAAGCAGGAACAGAAAATTTGAAGGACTTTTATTGCTTGTACTTCTGATTTTGGTTAATAAAAGACTAAGCAGGCAAACTAGACCAAACAGACTGTTGGCAGCATCCATGGCAAGAAGTGAAGGCAGTTATTAAAAGAAGTTACAAGTATTTGTCACCAACTTGCTTAGGAAGTATTCCAGATGGCTTCTTCAAATTTTATTTGGGACAAATCAATGACACTGAAAGAATATCAGTTAATTTAAATTCTAATTCATGAAATAACATGTATACAAAATATATCATTTTATTCCTATTTATTTTTATTTTCTTGTACCTGCCTCAAGTTACTTTGTTAATCTCTCTTAAGAAAGGATTCATTTTTTGTTGAAAAACATTTTGTGGAAAAAAGGTTATTCATTCATTTATAAATGCTTTGTTGAGTCTTTCTATATATGATACAAGATACTAGCTAATTATTAAATTGAAAGCAACTCAAATATGGTGTAAATTTATCCACTGTTTGATCTCCTTAGAAAGAAATAATGAAGGTAACCCTTTCACCTAGGATACTGTTAATATTTTCAATATCAGAATTTAAGCAGAAATAATATCAGTATGTATATCAGAGATATGCCTCAATGCACACCCCTGAACTATTGCTATGGATCATGAAATGTAAATTTTACCAGGTAACACTAACAATCAATTGCACATACTTATCCCACACCTGTGACCTTGTAACACAGCACATGGTGCAGAGCCAAGAATGTGTGAGGAATGCAAAAATGCATGTAGATTCTGTCAACCAAAAGAGAACAAGATTTATGAAGCTGAACCCTTAAAAATTTTAGTCCAAATTTGACTGTGACCTTGCTGTCGATTGTAACTCAATGGAATGCAGTATGCCAGGCTACTCTGTCCTCCACTATCTCCTGGAGTTTGCTCAAATTCATGCCCATTGTGTCAGTGATGCTATCTAACCATTCATCCTCTTCTGCCTCCTTCACCTTTTGTCTTCAATCTCTCCCAGCATCAGGGTCTTTTCCAAAGAGTTGGTTCTTTGCATCAGGTGGCCAAAGTACTGGAACTTCAGCTTCAGCATCACTCCTTCTGTGAATATTCAGGGTTGATTTCCTTTAGGATTGACTGGTTTGATCTACTTGCAGTCCACAGGACTCTCAATAGTCTTCTCTAGCATGACAATTCAAAGCATCAGTTCTTCAGGGCACAGCCTTCTTGATGGTCCAACTCTCACATCCCTACATGACTACTGGAAAAAACTACAGCTTTGATTAGACAGATCTTTGTCAGCAAAGTAATGTCTCTGTATTTAATATGCTGTCTAGGTTGGTCATAGCTTTCCTTCTAAGGGGAAAGCTTCTTCTAAATCCATGACTCCAGTCACTCTCCACAGTGATTTTGGAGACCAAGAAAATAAAGTCACTGCTTCCACTTTTTCCCCTTCTATTTTCCATTCTGAAGTGATGGGATCAGATGCTATGTCCTTCATTTTTTGAATGCTGAGTTTTAAGCTGCTGCTGTTACTGCTAAGTTGCTTCAGTCGTGTCCAATTCTCTGCAACCCCATAGACGGCAGCCCACTAGGCTCCTCCATCCCTGGGATTCTCCAGTCAAGAATACTGGAGTGGGTTGCCAGTTTTAAGCTAGCTTTTTTATTCTCCTCTTTCTCCCTCATCAAGAGGCTCTTTAGTTCCTCTTCACTTTCTGCCATTAGAGTGGTATTGTCTGCATATCTGAGACTGTTGATAGTTCACAGGCAATCTTGATTTCAGCTTGTGATTCATCCAGACTGCATTTCACATGATGTACTCTGCATATAAGCTAAATAAGCAATGTGATAATATATAGCCTTGCCATACTTCTTTCCCAGTTTGGAACCAGTCATTTTTTCCATGTCTGTTTCTAATGGTTGCCGTGACCCAGTGAAAATAAAATCATTAAAGCCTCAGCCTAGTACGTATGTGTGGACAACAAATAATGGTATGTAATAAAGAGAGTAATGCAACACATGCAAAATGCTATTGGAGCAGAATGTGAGGGTTAAAATAATGGCTTAGAAAGAAAGAACCCAAAAAGGAAATGTTTGAACTATATTCTAAACACTGAAGAGACATTTGTCAAAAGAAGAAAAATAAACAATGCTTGCCAGGCAGAGAGGAAAAAAAACAATTATCAAAGGCACAGTTGAGTAGAAGAGCATCATATATCTGTGAACCAACAATCACTTAACCTTGATAAAGAAGGATATTTCGATTGGGACTGGAAGAGCAGGATCCTAGTGGAAAGCTGAGTGAAAAATGTCTGATGGTAAAGGTCCTCATGTATCAGACAAATGGGTGTGGGCTTTACACTATGCATGTGCAAGAAAAAGATTTTAACATTGAGTCCCTGTTTTTAATAATATTGTTTTGAAAGTTTAATATATTGAAATGAAAACAAGTGAACAAGGAGTGGGGTACCCATGCCATGCTTTTAGTCCCCTCGAGCCCAGGGGGAATAGAGAGGAAAAGGGAGCTGAGAGTCAGGAGATGCTGATGAGGTAGAGTTGAGTTGTCCCATCCTTCAGACACACTTACAGAACCTACCAGCTACCTTCCTATGGGACAAGAGTAGAGGCTTCTCTCCCACACTCTAACTTGAGTTTCTCTCTACCCTTTAATAGTACCTCCCTCTTACTGGTCACCATGAGCTTCTCTTCCTCCATTTATCCTTTATAAGCTGCTTGGCAAAAGTCCCACCTTAAGCCATTTCTTACTCTACACACTTTCTGTGTGTTCATATCCTTTCTTACAGCTTAAAAAAAAAAAAAAAAAACCCATGCCAATGACTTCCCAAACATATCTCTCTAATAGTTTGATATTTCACCTGAGATTCTAGCTGGGCTTTTCTACTTGACTGTCTCAGACATCTCCAACTCAGAATGCTAAAACTGTTATATTAGAAAGGATTCAAAGGATCATCCCTTCCTATGTCCACATTTTATAAAGAAAAAACAAAACGCAGGGATATTCATTGCTCTCCTCAAGCATGTCTTCATTATCTGAAATCAGAACAGAACGCAATGCACTCATATATTTTTTAAATTTCCTCCATTATTTAATTTGACATATGCATTGGCTCCAGTGAGGGTCTATGCTGTGGGGATAGCACTAAACTAGGTACTTGAGCAAGACACTTCAGGCGGCTTATAATCGAGTGAAAAGATAATGTGTACTGTAATGGCAAACTACGAATGCTCCATGAGAGCTATAAAGAAAGAGTTATATGGATTGAAACAAAGGTCAGTTTGCATTTTGTTTCCATTTTTAAATATGTAATATGCATTTATATGTTTCTCACATAAATTTAGCTACTCCAACCACAGTTACTTTTACATATCAAACATACAGTTGACAAACACATATTCCCTTTCCAAAGGAAAGCCACACATTTACTTTAGGATCATAGCTGGAGTTTTGTGTATTTTTTCCCCAAAAGGAGAGGCAGAGATATTAACTGCTCTGAGACTGGGGAAATTCTGGGGTGGAGACAGATATAGAGAATAAAAAAGCAATTCAAGCCCAGAGCAGCCGGTGTACTGCAAAAACTGCACAATAGATCATTAAACACGTTGCCTGGACTGCTTCTCATACTGCTGCAACACTTCAACGTAGCCTAAGATTCAGAAAACAACCTGTTTGTTTATTTCAACTGCAATAGCCATGAGACAGCCCCGGTCATGGAACTGTAGTATCCATAGAAGTTCTTTCTGTCTTCTCTTAGACTTCTCCAGATTTGGAACTCATTAAGGAAGCAAAGAGATATGTAGAGCTCAGTAAAGTGAAATGCATATCACTAGAAACCTTTTCAATTACAATCTGTAGAGAGAATACCTATTAGAAAAGATGTTACTGCATGAGATCCCTAAAGTCCTCTTATGGACTGTGAGCGATGATAATGAGGAACAAGAGTTCAGCAAGATCCACTGAGAATCTAAATTTTAATAGGAGTCTGATTGGCATTTTCCTAGGTTATACCCTCTGGTTCAGAAAAAGGAGGGAAATTATGACAGTGAAAAAGCAACAGGAACCCTCCCAGGATCCTCCAGAGCTCTTGTACCTGCAAAATTCAAAGCAGAAGAAAATGATCACAGATTCATTTCAGGGTGATAGGAGAGCTATTGGGAAAAAATACCTTGAGTCTTAGTGAAAAGACTGGAAAACAAGATTCAGAGGGGAATTTATAGGCAAGACTTCTGAAAAATTGTCCTTCATGAAATCAATATATGTAACATATATATACACAGACATCATAAAATGTAGGACTAAAGAATCTAGAGACAGCATAGTTTTCAAACCTTATTAAGAATTTGAATCATGGGGATAACTTATTAAAATGCTGCTTCTGATTTGGTAGATCTGGGGGGGGTGGGCCTGGGATTCGACACTTTTAACAAGCTTTCAGCTGATGATGCATGTCCCACAAACCCATGGGCCACACTATGAATAGCAAACAAGAGGAAAGTTCATTAAATTAGAGATCAGAATACCTGGATTGCACTCTTTGCCCCTCTCCCCTAGCCACACACACAGTCACCTACTTATAATCTGTAAACCTACTTAAAATCTTATAAACTTCATAATCTGTAGCCAGAAACTCAATCTCTCTGAGCCTCCATTCTTATAAAATGGGATACTAATCATATGCCTGAAATACAGCCTCATTGAAAATAATGAATGAGAAAATACTTTAATTATAAAGCAATATATAAATAAAAGTTAGTTATTAGAAGAAACAAAAATATGAAAATACACATTCTCTCAAAAGAAAAGACACTGAGGGTAATGATATACTATACCAGAAAGGTTTTGTTTCTGTAGAAAACTGAAATAATGCTTTCCATCTCTGGAGACAGCAGCTCTAAGCTCCCACAGCAGCAGTTCTCAAACTCTGCTGCTCATTAAAATCACTCAAAAAGCTTTTTAAAAATATCTCTGCCTGGTCACTTTCCATCTTGTCTCACAGTTCTGACTCAATTGGTCAAACAGGGGACCCAGACACTAAGAATTATTTTTTAATTCAAGTAATTTTAATATGTAATCGGAGTTGAAAACCACCAGCCCTAGACAAAGATGATCATTGAGGAAAACTGGCAGGGCAAGTGAGAGAAAATTGACCAGGTGACTGCAGAAAAAGAAAAGAAGGTCTGGATGAGTACCCATCAGTGTGTACCTTACCACTGAAGGGAAACTGATTTCTGCACTGAGAAAATATTCAAAGAAAAACAGGAGCAGCTGGTGAAAGTGATAGTAAGGCTTATTTCTCCTCTGGATAGGACGATCAAATGAGATGATGCCTGTGAAGGTACTTGAATGTCTGTGAAGTGCCATAAAAATATGTAGTGTTTTCATGAACAGATTCATCAAATAACTCTTAAACCTAAGCAAGTAAGATACAATAAAGAGAACTTCTTTAAACCAGTCTCCTTCAGAATCCATCTAGTACAATGTTTTGCAAACTGATAAAAATTTACAAAGGTATATGTATGGTATAAGCTAATTAGAATCTCTAATTATTATTTGTATTTTTGTTGCTATTCTTGTTCTTGACCTTAAAGATTACTCAATTTATCAAATTAAAAAATTGTACTCTTGAAATTTCAGTTTTGAAACAAAAACAAGTTTTTGGACACCTCTTAAAAATTTAAGTGGCTGGCAAGCAAAATTAAAACAAAAAAAAATTTAGAAACAAGCAGATATGTCACAAGAGGGTTCTGTCTTCTCCACACCCTCTCTAGCATTTATTTTTTGTAGATTTTTTGATGATGGCTACTAAAAAAAATAGAAAAAATCAAGAGAAAAATTAAAGTGACTAAAAAGCCAAAATTAAAAAAATATAGAAACAAGATAAATTTACCTAATAAGTGGGTATCAAAAATAAAAATCCAATAGAAAAAAAAGCACCTACTCAAAAGAAGGTGGTAAATAGTTGACACAGCATTCTCTAGTCTCCACTATGGCACACAAAAAAATCATAGCCCTTTGTCATGAGTATCTAGGAAACCATGGCAGGCTGTGACTCATAAAAAATAATCTTGGATGGAAAGGCCTTCAGGGTTGTCAGGGACTTTGAAGCTTGGCAAAAGTAACAGGGTTGAAACACAAATCAGCTAGTAGGGTAAATAGCCCTGGGGAAAAAGCAAAACTCAAAAAATGTAAAATTATGGAAATACACGTTAGTAAAATTCCCTGTGTGTTTTTTTTCTTGTTTTTGGAATTCAAGGACATTTGTTTGGTGGTGCAGAATAAATTGCAAATATCTAATACTTAATGTGGAGTAGGAAAGGACAACCCACTTCAGTGTTCTTGCTTGGAAAATTTCATGGACAGAGGAGCCTGGCAGGCTACAGGTCATGTGGTCACAGAGTCAGACATGACTTTGCACTTGAGCACAGCACAATACTTATTGAGCACTCTGTGTTACACATAGTGTTTTTATATTACATTAATTCTTTAAATTATTGCCAAAGCTGTAGTTATTAATAATTATAATTATATAATAGTAAATAATAATAATAGCTATTATTATTATCATTACCATTATTTTATAGGTAAGGAAGCTAGGGCAAAATCAAACACTTGCTCAGTATGCCAGGATTAGAACCTAGACAGCTTAATCCAAGAGACTATACTACATTATACTGACTCTAACTTGATAGGATATTATTCCCAGATGAACCTATATTAACCAGTGAAATATAAAGGACATTTTTTATGGAAAGGACTTGTTCTGATTTAATGAAGTTGACCCCAACATGCTATCAGCTGATGCTCTTTATTTCTTGCTCTTAGTTCAAGCTGTACCATCTACAAGTATAATACTTTTCCCAGTGAAGTTAATTTTTATATATCTATTTCTCCTCATTAGACTACAAACTATTATCATAGATGATCAGACTATGAATGCCACTTTTCTAAGAACTGTGTCCTATTCATTTTTGTATCAGCAGCATCTGACAGAATGTAAATTTGAAGAACATTCAGTATTGAATGGACCATGCAAGAGCAGGTAGCTAACTAAGTGAGGCTAAAGAAATCGTAAACTGATTAAAGTTAAGAGCAAAGATTTCGAGTTAAGCATTAGCCCAAAACATGATAAATTACTTGGTAAGGAGAGTGTAAAGACAAATTACAAAAGAACCAAGGTAAAGGTATATGTTTACAGAGGTTGGCTGATTTATCTTAATCCCAGTATTTAGAAGGAAATATTTTGAATAAAGAATTTTTAATTTAAAAAAAATCATATATATTTTAAAAATCTCTGGAAAATGAAGAGAATAAAGGAAGAACAAAAGGAAAGAAGGCCAAATAAAATAGAAAGAGCCTTATGGTTCATTTATGCATTCTCCAATATTTATTGACTGTATATCAGCTGTTTTTCTAGGTTTTGAATAAAACAGTTATCTTATAAAAACATAGAAGATTTCTCTGTTCAAGGATCTTATGTACCAATAAGGAGGAAAATAATAAGACAAATATAACAAAGGCATTGAGGCAGTGGTTAAGTGCCATGAAGTCGAAAGAAAGTTGCATGAAGATAATGCAATAAGGTAAGATTGCAGAGAGGAGTATAGACACTTGGAGTGTTAAAGGACAGTTCTACAAAGAAAGTGGCATTGAGCAAGACTTGTAGGATGAGAAGAAAATGGCCAGGTGAAAATCTGTGACAGTAGTTTTGGCAAAAGGAATGGCAAATACAAAGGCCCTGAGGCAGGAACCAGCATGTTCCTGTCTTTGAAAGCTTTGATACCTTTGAAGAAGAGGAAAGGCCGCTGGAGCTGAACACAGACGAGTATTCAGAGCAATCCAAACAGAGGGCTTTTGGAAACCAAAGAAGGTGGGTTATGTCAGTTATTGATGAAACATGGAAAATAGGGTGGAGCTAAGGTTTATAGTAGGCTAAGATATCACTGATGTTTTTAAGAGTGCAATTCTAGTAGAACAATTAGGAAGGCCAGCTTCTAATTTGAGGGACTCCCAATAAATGAGTTAAGTGACAAGAAAATGAAGACATCCATGGCTTTTTGCAGATAAAGAAAGAAGAGAGACTGGAGTCCACTGAAATGCAATCAAGAGATATGATCACCAATCAAGATCGCAAAGGATTTAGAGGATATGATTCAAGACATAAAAAGAAACCATATTCAGAAGGAGAGCAGTGTTTGTACTGTAAAGAAAGGGGGGAGTAATAAAAATGAATATATACATAAAATATAAATAATATTTTATCTACCTAAAATATAAATTAAAATAATAAAAATATGGTAACTGAAAAATGTGAGGTGGGAAGGAAAAATCAGAGGTAGCTCATGGCTTCCAGTATTTTATTTTCCTCCACTAAAGCAGATGGTAAAGTCATCTCCAAATCTTTAAAATAAAAGTGTTTGGGGTGGATGTTAGCACCTGGACTATCTCTAAAGAATGTCTAGCTAGATAGCTTTTGATAAACAGAAACAGTTTAAAGAACTACCCATGATTACTTGTCAAATGTTTCCATGAAGTCCTAAACTAATAGAGTTTTTGAAAGATGTATTATAAAATTCTGATTTTATAATAAATTAGAATTATAAATTATAATAATAAGAAATTCTGATTTCTGCCTACAAAAAGAAATAACCATTTTTCAAGTACTTAGTATGTGCCAGGCAATGTGTTAAACACTTCACATGACAGTTTTCATAAGAACTCTATGAAATAAATATAACTATTATCCTCATTTTACTGATAAAAGAAAACAGGCTTGAAGGATTTAAACATTTAACCCCCAAGCTCAGAATAGCTGGCGAGAGAGTAGAGTTTTGAATGCCAGTTGCCTTCTTTCACAGCTTATCCACATTTATCTACCCCAGGTGTCTCCCTAATGCCATAGACTAGAACATCCCAGCTAATTCAGATTGTTTTTAATTTGTATCTGTGTTCCACACTACTATATGTAAATGGGTAACTTATAAGAACTTGCTGTATAGCACAGGGAACTGTACTCAGTACTCTGTAATGGCCTATAAGGGAAAAGAATATTTAAAAAATAAAGTGGATATGCATATATATACACACAAATATGTATGAAATTGAAGTCACTCAGTCATGTCAGACTCTGTGTGACCCTATAGACTGTAGCCTGCCAGGCTCCTCTGTCCACGGTATTTTCCAGGCAAGAGTACTGGACTGGGTTGCCATTTTCTTCTCCAGAGGATCTTCCTGACCCAGGGATTTAACTCAGATCTCCCTCATCATTGCAGGCAGACTCTCTACTGCCTGAGCCACCAGGGAATCTCGTGTGTGTGTGTGTGTGTGTGTGTGTGTGTGTGTGTGTGTGTGTGTATAACCGATACTGATTCACTTGCTCTACACCTGAAACTAATACAACATTGTAAATCAACTATATTCCAATAAAAATTTCTTTTAAAAATTTTATCTATGTTAAGAATGTAAAACTCAGTTTTCTTATATTTAATTACATAGTATAACTATGCCAAGTCCATAAGTTAGGGCAGTCTTCTGGATTTAATATCTAACATTTAGTACAATTAATTTTAGACACATTCAATAATAAAGACTATAAATAGCACCAAGACATCTTCAAGCTTAACTATTTTAACCTCAAGAATGCATGACTCTCTTACAACTTAAAGTTTACCATGTATACATGTTCTTTACTTCTAGAATTAAAGAAAATCCCAACTGGCTACTATAGTTAATCCTTTGCCTTGCATAAAAAGAAAAGAACAAGCTTCTCTTTCAAATAAACTTGTAGTGGTATGTGCCATTCAGAGAAGTTGGTTCAGCTGCAAGTTTGAATAACTTTTCAGTAACTGATATAATAAAAGTAAAGTAAGAGATATAAAAATATATGGCCTATGTATATATATGATGCATAGTTGCTGAAAAAACAGACTAGCACAATTGAGGAATAAAACCTAGCGATCTTTATATCAAAGTGGTTTGGAAAATTCTTGGCAAGGAATTTGGTGTTGGAGCTATGGTTTTCATTCTGAAATCCAATATTCTTCCTTTTTACTTTGATGATTTAAAAGTCCTAAATGAGGGTTTGGAGAAGGATGGTTGTGGAGAATCAGAGAATGAAGTGGGTACAAAGAGAAAAAGATTGAGGAACTGCTGAGACCAGAGATAAACATTTACCTTTCAAGTGGAAATTGAGCAAGGTAAGCCCCATTGGAGACAGTACCGCTGCACACAAAAGTGAAGAGCAGAGGCGGTTAATGGACAGAATGACTCACCTGGTGTGTTTTCCCAGCAAACGGAATTTCTGAATCAAGCATCTTTTGTTATGAGTGTCAAGAGAAGACAAAGACCGTCTAAATCCAACAAAGGAAATCATTGATTCAAAACGAATAGATGACAACTTATTGATAACAAGCCCCAAAACAATTCAACCTCAAAAATATTTGGCTGTATATACTAAATGTGCCTCAGCTCCTTAGGGAACATCATGCCCAAAGATTCATCTCAGGATTTTATCATTAGCAAATTCTCTTTAATTAGAATGACTTTTATTTGGTACTGAGGTCACATTTATAAAAGTTTATTCTCCCTAGGGGGAAAAAATGTACTGAGGGGCTACTCCTAGTATTCAGTCACGTGTTTGGAAGTTTTGCTTGCATCTAATATTCAACTCAGCAGCTTCCAGATGTGCCACGTTGTTTTGGTTTTATCTATTCTTGTTACCCAAGGGCATTTGGGCAAACTAAATCTCAATCTACTATAATTGAGAGAAATTAGGGTCTTTGTCAGGTAGCTCAATGGTAAAGAATCCTCTAGCTAAGCAGGAGATGCAGGTTCAATCCCTAGATCGGGAAGATCACCCAGAGTAGGAAAGGGCAACCCACTCCAGTACTCTTGCCTGGGAAATCTCAAGGACAGAAGGGCCTGGTGGACCACAGCCCATGGGGTCACAAAAGAGTCAGACACAACTTAGTGACTAAACAATAACAACAAAACAAAAGGTCTTTATAGTGCGGATGAGTTTCAAGTTAATTTGAGACAGTGCATAATTTTCATGGTTGCAGCTGAACGTTACTTCATGCTTCATCTGCTGCTGCTGCTGCTGAGTCGCTTCAGTTGTGTCTGACTCTGTGCAACCCCATAGACGGCAGCCCACCAGGCTCCCCTATCTCTGGGATTCTCCAGGCAAGAACACTAGAGTGGGTTGCCATTTCCTTCTCCAATGCATGAAAGTGAAAAGTGAAAGTGAAGCATGCTTCATCTAGACCTTTACAATATGATGAAGGTTTTCAGACTTTGAGAAACACAAAATGTGTGAATTCAAGTCACATATTTCCCCTTTTCATCCTTTTATCTATCAGCCTTGAGTTAAAAATATATATATATATTATTTTCCAAAGGGCAATGGAGGGGGTATGTAGGAAAGCAAATCACAAAAGAAAGAACACATAAGTAGGGATAGTTATTCTAACTTCCTTAGTGGCTCAGATGGTAGACCGTCTGCCTACAATGCGGGAGACCCAGGTTTGATCCCTGGGTCTAGAAGATCCTCTGGAGAAGGAAATGGCAACCCACTCCAGTATTCTTGCCTGGAAAATCCCATGGACAGAGGAGCATGGTAGGCTACCGTCCATGGGGTCGCAGAGTCGGACACAACTGAGCGACTTCATTTTCACTTTCACTCTAACAGAAAAGTTCCATGGTTTGTGCTAAGATTGCTTATGCTGTCATGTTTAATTCCATTGTAAAATACATATCAATGCATCCCATAACCCCAGTATATTAATGAAGTAGTCAGGCAAGCACCAAGGAAGGAAGGAACGAAGGAAATGCTTCTTCATTGTTGTCTAAAAAGTAAGATAAACAGTCAAGCAAACTGCAGCTTCTGCTGCAGATACTCACTTTCCTATCCCCTTTCAGTTCAGTTCAGTTCAGTCGCTCAGTAGTCTACATTTAGCTTCAGGTAGAACATTTTAATTTCTCCATATTAGTCAATTTCTATTTACTATCCCAAATCTTAGGGATATAAAATTCTCCTTAGGGAATTCATTGTTAGAAGAGGATTGCTAGCATTCACTCCTAATTATCTAGACTACAGGCAGTGGCAGTTAAGATCAAGGACCCTCTCCCCTCCCAGCAGGAGGGGGCCCCATCCAACCAAACTCAGCTTCCAAAGGCCCCCAAAGCCTTCCATGCTGCAGTGTAGCTGGCTTTCTTGACAACTTTTTAAACAATTGACACCTAACCCAAACTTTTCAGTGCCCAATAATCAGATAATTCTCATTCACAAAACTATTCTTATGCCATATAAGAGAATGCAATAGGTAAGGTCCCTCCCCTGGAATGCCAACCTCAGTAAAGGGCTGAATTAAACACTGTACTGCTCTCTAGGAAATGATGACTAGAAGCCCATGCCTGGTCTCTCTTAGACTGCCCCATGCACTTTTTTCACTTTGCTAATTTTAATTTGGATATTTTCACTGTAATAAACCTTAACAATGAGTATAATTGCTTTTGGGAGTTCTGCCAGTGCTTATAGAAAATCACTGAATCTCTGCTTTGAACCCTGGTCAAACTGACCCACACTTGCATATTTAGCAGTCTGCTGATCCCATGTTAAAAAGGACAACAGGAAGGTTGGAGGACTTGCATCTGTCCTTTACCACCCTTGACTGGGAGTTTCCCTAGTGTAATCTGCTCCTTATTCCATGCCACACTGTGTGATACTATGGAATTCAATGACAACACATGCAGAAAGCGTAAGTCCTTATTTGTTATATCACACATTGATAAGACATGAACAAAGATTAAAGGAATTTTATACTTTTTCCTATTTCATTATTTGAAATTTTTAATTGAAAATTTGAGCCTAAAACAAAATTCACTTTGATTTCTTTCAGGATTCTGGTATCATTGAGTTACATAAGATAGTCTTTATTTTCTGCCTATTACCAAATTCTCAAACCCATTGTTGGTTTAAAATGAGTAAAAATATCACGCATGAAGGAACAATTAAGAAAGGTAAGATATAGAATATGAGAAGAGCTAAAACAATAAATAAAATAAATATGAGCATATCAAAACCTACAGTTTGTTGCACATTTATTTCAGTAATTTAGTATTTCTATGAAGTTTTTAAATATCCCATTGTGCATTGTGAGATTCCAAGAAATCGTCTATATGCAGATTTTCTATAAAAACAGTTACCATTAAAAAACAGATAAATCTCATCTCTAAGATATGTGTTACACTGATTCACATACTTGCAAAATACAGTTCAAACAATGTTACGATCTATGAAGAACCTTGGCTCTGTGTCAATGTGACAAAGATGATGCATAGATTATTTTCAGGAGTAAATTGGGTAATTGTGACCAGCAAAGATCAAGGCCTAATTATGAATTCTGTTAAGTTTGTCTCTGCCTCCATCCTTATGTTTTTTCTTTGTCCCAGCCCCTTATTACATAACTACATCTCTGTTTTCCCAGTCATCCAAGTATCTGCTCACATGGACTTATGCATGGCAGGCAAACTGAACCCACTACTCTCTAGGTATGAATGGCTGCCACGTAAGGAACATAGGAGGCACTCAGTGTTGATCAAATAAACAACCCAATTGTCTTCATGTAACATATATATATATATATGATTATATATGAAAGGGCATATCCCTTTCAGGGAGACATTCCTTTTACAACTCAAAACTCAAGATGATAATCAGTTAACTACACATCCCTTTGTAGAGTGTTGACCTTTTAAGACAGAATAAGTAAATTCTGTGTCTTCTATGAGGATATGATCATTTTGTACCTTATATATAAAAACAGACTAATAACATAGTTTTCAAAATTTTGCTAACAACAAGAATTCTTGCTTTTGTCACAGTTTAGAATGAGGTATTTATTTAGTGAATGTAAGCAATAGACAGCTGAAATAATTTATACCTAACAGAATAAAACCTATTTTGATTGCAAGAATTGTTGGTTTGTTAAATAAAATCTTCCAGAAGAACTCCGTTATCCCTCTGGTACTTTATTTCCATTCACACTTGTGAAACTTACCACATTCTATTCTATATTAAAACTACTCACAATAGTATGATATATTTCTTATAATGGATTTCTTGAAGATAATGGCCTCAATTCTATGTAATCCCAGAAGAGTTGTAATAGTACTTAGCAGATGGCAGTTGCTTTGTAAATATTGGTTAACCAAACAATTTATTTCTTCTTAAACGAAACTTGCCCCATGTTTTTTGATATATGTTTGTTTGTATACATGTATTTATGTATGTGTTTTCTTTTTTCCCTGTACTAAAGCTCAGATTGAGTATAACTGAGAATCAAAGCTAACCTGTGAGATACGAGTAAGTTTTACTTTAAGGTTCTTTGTAGATAAAGCAAACTGTTATCTCGACTACTTCCTACCCCAAGTAAGCAATTACCACCAGCATGTGCAACCAAGAGGGCCTTCTGCAGATGCCAGCTGTCATCTCCCTCTTGGTCACCTTGTAATTGCTTGACTCTTGACTGGTGCTCAAACTCCTGGATCATAATGTACCATCTGGACTTCTGTCCTCCTCCAAGGGCATTGTCTGCACTGGACCACTGCTTCGTTGTTAATTAGTGACACTGACTAGAGCAAAACCTCCTATCTGAGGATCACTGAGATGTTTTTTCCTCAACCTTAAAAATTTCCGAACATGATTCATTCTCAAATTCATCCTAATTTTCAGTTTAATTAACATACATTATTTGTGCCTTAAGAATAAATCTTGTTAAAGGTTTGCCCAGAGAAATAATCCTTCTCTAATTGTTCAGGGATTGGAGTTTTAAAAAGAAGACACTATAAGAACAAACAAACTCACTGAAGGTTAAAGTTGGGGCTGGAATGTTCCAGACTTGCCAGCCAGGCCCAGCCAACTGCCTGTGACTTTCCACACATCAGCAAGTTCCCCTCATAAAAGGTTTACAGCTCAAGCCAGGCTGACTGAAGACAAAGTTAAACCAACACAGTACAAAAAAGTGAGGGGAAAACAGTGTGAGACCAATTAAAACAAATTGGTAATGAAAGCAACAGCTGGATGTCAACATGTTCTGCTCTGTTAATGGCGTGTCAATAGGGTGATTTTTATAGAAACCGGTGCTATCTGAAGGAAAGGAGAGACCAGTGCTCTAATGGGATGAAACAGGCCTGGACCGCACCAGAAGCATTCCTGCCCACTCACTTGGGGAGGCCACCTGTGTGGATGAAAACCCATTCAAGAAACTTGTCTCTCTTCTAAAGCCTCCCACTGAACTGTCACCACAGGGAATAGCATCCTTCCACCTTAATGCAGAGCTCACTTGACAAATGATGTTACGACGGAGGAAGACAGCCAACACAGTCTGCAATTCACTGGGAAGGCAGATAACCTAGGTTCTGAGTTCCGCACTGTTATTCCAACCTTGGTCCCTGCTACAACTCAAACACATTGTCTGCAAAAATAAGAACATAATGGCACCTTATTTTTTGCCTGCCTTACAGGAGTATCTCCAAGATGACATGAGAAGTTATACACAAAGACAGTTCAGAAATTACAAATATTGTCCAGAAAATAAGAAACTTTTCTTAAATGGCTGGATGGAGTGTTCTTGAAAACTGGTTTCACAACCATTCAAGAGCATATAAAGGTGAGTCTACTGTTGAAGCACCTTGCTTTCTCTCACAGCACAGGCAAATCCAGGACCACACCACTGCTGAGAAATTGTAGATCATATGTAGTATCACCTGTTTGTTGAGTACCTATCTGTTAGATCTTTTAATCTAACAAGCCTCTGAATTAGGTACTATTATTCTACATTATGGATTAAAAAATGGACATTAGTTTGAGTAAATTCCAGGAGACAGTATGCTGCAGTTCATGGGATCGCAAAGAATCGAACATGACTTAGCAACTGAACAACAACATAGAGAAGCTGAGTAAGTTGCTCAAAGTCACACAGCTATTTAGTTGCAGAAGTAGGACTTGAACCAAGAAGCCTTTGCTTTGAACCAAGAAGCCTTTGCTTTTAACCGCCATGCTACATCACATCGTTTTGTCCATTTAAATGCAACAGAATTTTGAAATAGGATTAAATTCCATCAGACAACAGCAAAAATAATATGTGCCAAGGGCCTAAATAAGGACAAGTTACTACAATACAGCTTGGGATAACTTGAATTTCCACCCAGTAAGTCAGCTTTAACTTAGATGGCCAATCCAAGGAGGTACCTCACACCCTCTTAAAATGTGGGTCCTTTCTGGGAAAATGGGATTTTCCTTAAAGATACAAAAGAAGCCCATGAGAGAACATCAGCTGTGAGCAATGATCAAGCCCAGAAAAGGAAATATTCCAGTTCAAAAAAGTATCAGTTAACAGAGATATCTTCCACCACCTTCCAATCCTGCATGCCCTCATTCTAACCTTATTGGAGCTGAAGGCTACCTAGAGAGAAGGAATAGATGAAGAGAAGTAAAACTTCCATACAGGAATGGAAAAAAGAGAAAACAATATCTCCACCACCTACCACTGCAGGCCCCCAACTGAAGGAGGGGAGTATGAACACAGAATTAAGTAAGGAATTTTTATTTCCCTGGAGGTAACATTTTAATTACTGGTCTTGTGACCAGCTATGACCCAGAATGTTTTTTTTAATGTACTCTGTGGGGAAAGTAGAGAAACTCAGGAAAAGTTCCACATTTTCATTCAATGTCAGGAAAGAACTAGGCTTCTAAGGGAGTTTGGAATTAAAGAGAAGAAAAACATTAAGTTGCTTTGTAAATTACCCTACTCTTTTAAAATATTTTGTTACATTTTCCTAGGCTTAGAAGTGAAAATGGCTAGGGTTTCAGAAATAATTTTTCCAAGACATGAAGCATGGTTTGAAACCTGCTAGGTGTTTCAGAGGAAGAATGCTTGTGGGAAGAAAAGTAGGATCAGGAAGAACTTTCTATGTTAACATATCCCCAGGCCAGGCCAGGTCCTTTGAAGTTCTCTGTATGTGGAACTTCTTTCTTGCTCTCAGCCCCTAGCCTGAGGCTCTGATAAAGCAGCTAGCCTGTCTAGTGCCTCCTAAATGCCAAGTATCTTTAGGTATCGCTCTGATTCTTTCTTCCTTCCCCTTCTTCCTCCTGTCCTTTGGAGAGTTGTACTTTTGTCTGTGAGATGCCAAGTGTAAAATGGACCATGTAGTCATTTCCCCAGCCAAGAATATATCCTCATAGACCTAGGTAGTCATGCATCAGCGAGTGCAAAAAAAAAAAACCAAAAAACTGAGGAGTTACAAAATAAAAAGAAAACTAAGCACAAATAAACACTGTACCAGTTTGGTGAAGGGTGATAAGAAATCTAAGCAGCACATTGCCTAACATTTGCTGGTTCCCCCTTAGCCTTTCGGAAAATGGCAAATGGACATATTTGCATGCAAAAAATAAAGAAAACTGAATGAATTTCATTTGCAGAAAGTGAAACAATAGGTTACATGTATACCTATGTCCTAGGTGACTTTAGCCATAGGTTATAACAGAAGTCTAAAGATGTAATTTATGCACATAACTGTTCATTTTTCCCACATAGGTAATTTGATAATTAAATTGCTGTTGTTGTTGTTTAGTTGTTAAGTTGTGTCTGACTCTTTGCAACCCCATGGACTGTTGCCCACCAGGCTCCTCTGTCCATGGGATTTTCTAGGCAAAAATACTGGAGTGGGTTGCCAGTTCCTTCTTCAAAGGAACTTCCTGAGCCAGGGATCAAATCTGTGTCTCCTACATTGGCAGGCAGATTCATTACCACTGAGCCACCAGGGAAGCCCCTTCATAATTAAATAGTCATTACCAAAAATATAATTTTAATAATTTGTTGATGTCTAAAACCTAATGAATATCAAAAGACAATCTTCCTGGAGAGTCAGCCTGCTACTATCCTTGGGGCCAAAGCTCTGGAGCCAAGGGGCAGAAGCCTTCAAAACTTGTTCCAGACTTCCTTCAGAACCAAGATTAGTATTGATTTAGTGTTCTTGTAGCATAAAATCAACAAACTAAGAATAAAATCTCCAAAGTGGGAATAAAAAGCTATATCTATTACTATCTATTATATCCATGTCATCACTATTTACTTCTCATGGCTGCTCTATGAGGTAGTCAGTATTCTCCTCATTTTACAGATGAGGATACAGGTGAGAATACTGGCACTCAGCAAGGTTGTATCATGCTCAGTGGCAGCAAAAGCCAGGGCCAAGCTCCTGAATGCCAATGGGATAATGGAACACAGCTGTGAGCAAAGGAGTTAAGTGCAACATGCAAATATGCGTTTCTGCCCTGTTCCTATTGTCATCCTATTTGCATATAGAACTAGAGATGCTCCATGAGCACAGAATATAGCACTAGAGATGCTCCATGAGCACCAAATTTGTGTCTCTGAATCTAAAGTTTCCCGTTTTGTAAAGACACTGGTCACATAATGATTACTATCCACCCTAATGTGCTCACCTTGACTAATCACATTTGCAACAACCTATTTCCCAAAAAAGTCACATTCTGAGGTCTGAGGTACTGGAAGTTAGGACTTCAACATGAATTTTGCAGGATCCAAGTCAATCCATAACAGAAGAGAACACACACACACACACACACACACACACACACACACACAGTGTTTTCAGTGAAATACAGAGTTGAAAGTCAGTTTTGGCAGTGGTTCCAGGTTTAATGGGAAACAGTCCAATATCAGCTTCATTACAAAATTTTTAAAAAAAGCAATCTAGAAAATTATATCAGTAAATCTTTGAGCCAGAATTTATTTTAATAACTTAAGAGTCAATTACTATGGCTGAAGTATAAGGTCATGTGGTGAAAAGAAGCAGATGAGAGAGAGAGGTAGCCAGACCTAGAAGGCCTGATGTGCCAGACAAAGGATCTGAGACTTCCTCTTTTCTCAGATTCCTAACTTTTCCCCTCAAGTGTTCCCTCAAAGCAAGGGAGAGTGACAGGACATCTTAATAAGGTCTAAGGATATAGTCTCAAAAGGGCCCACCACTGTACAAAATGTCTGTGAAGTCTTATGCTTCATCCTAACATTTCACCAACATTTGCCTTAAGCTCAATAATTAAGTACATTTTATTCTAAGAGTGTCCTTTATCACATCTTCAAGTAAAAACTTTCTCTGAAAAACTGCAGCATTCTCTTTTAGTCTCCTGTTAACTTTAACATATCTTGAATGACCTATTTAAAAGGAAAGTGACAGACTAGAAGACACTTTTCATGTTTAAAACTGACAAGGGACTTATTTATAAAACTAATACCAATGAACTCCTTCAAAATAGAAGAAAAAAAGAAGCCAACAGAATCCCTGTGGAAAAACGAAGACATTTATAAATATGAATTTTATGGAAAGAGGAATCCAAAAAGCTAATGGGTATATAAGTGAAAGTGTTAGTTGCTCAGTTATGTCTGACTCTTTGCTACCCCGTGAACGGTAGCCCACTAGACTCCTCTGTCCATGGAATTCTCTAGGCAAGAATACTGGTGTGGGTTGCTATTTCCTTCTCCAGGGGATCTTTCCTACCCAGAGGATTGAACCTGGATCTCCTGCATTGCAGGCAGATTCTTTACCGTCTAAGCCATCATGGAAGCCCCAAGGGATTTATAAAGTGTCTTTATTTCCATGAAAATGTTTCTGAGTGCTCCATTCTTGATCTCTAATCAGCTATAATCTGTTTGTTCATTATTACACAACACTGACTGTTTCTGTTACTATGGTTTCATAATGTATCATTCTATTGAGCAAGAGAAGTTCTCTGTTTTCAGCATGACCACATTAAACCACATTTCTATTGATTAGTCTTGATAACCCTGTAAAAGCACTAGAATTATTTTGGCAAATTGCTTCAAAAATTCATATTAGAAATTTTAATTCAACTGAATTGAATTTACAGATTGTTCATTTACTCACCCACCGTTTGTTGAGCACCTGCCCTGTACATGATAATGCTAAAGTCGTCAGAGATACAGACATGAACAGTGTTTTTTCTGTTTGTTTGTTTTTTTCTGAAAGTTACTCCTGACTTTGTATGGACACTGTTGATTTTTTATATTGATACCTTATCTATTAACATAAATGGCAAGTAAAATTAAGGGAGCAAGCTTCCTACAAGACAACAGTGCCCTGGGCCAAGACAGAAGTTTCCAAGGAACACAGTTGTCCTTCTAATGAGTATAACAAGAGTGGACAGTCCAGCCCAGACTATAAAGTCATACACTATCTGTCTCTTATCTATCCTTCACAAGCAAAAATAGTTGATACTCTTAGGATAAAATGAACTCACAAGCAAGAGTAACCAGATATTTAAGCAGTACAACTATAATTTAAAGGAGAGAGAAAAAGCAAAAGAGAGCAAAAAGTGAAAAAGCAAAAGAATGAACAACCTATATCAGATGAGTAACAAATATTGATAAATAGTTTAACATTTTAAAATTAACATTTAAAAATACTCCAAAAGAAATAAGTGAAGATATCAGTAATATCAAACAGGACACACCGGAAATACAGTTTCAAAGATATAAAGAAGTTAATAGGCAAGATATATAACAAAATGCATTAGGAAAACAAAATTGTATCCTTGAAGATGAAATCAAGGTACTCTTCCAAAAGTCATCAAGAATGGCAAAACAGATCAAAAATTTCAAAAGAAAATTTAAGATATACATGATAGGTGTCTGCGAATGGTAAATATGTAGAAGAAAATGAAATAATAATTTCTGAAACATCAGTGAAAATTTATCAGAATTAAAGGTTAAAATAAGAATAGCAAGGAGAGAGAAAGTCTTTCAAGTAAACAATGCAGAAAAATAGAGGAAAACAATAGAATAGGAAAGACTAGAGATTTCTTCCAGAGAAGGCAATGGCAACCCACTCCAGTACTCTTGGCTGGAAAATCCCATGGGCGGAGAAGCCTGGTAGGCTGCAGTCCATGGGGTGGTTAAGAGTCAGACATGACTAAGCGACTTCACTTTCACTTTTCACTTTCATGCATTAAAGAAAGAAATGACAACCCACTCCAGTGTTCTTGCCTGGAGAATTCCAGGGACGGCAGAGCCTGGTGGTCTGCCGTCTACGGGGTTGCACAGAGTCAGACACGACTGAAGTGACTTAGCAGCAGCAGTAGCAGCAGAGAGTTCTTCAAGAAAATTAGAGATACCAAGGGAACATTTCATGCAAAGTTTGGTACAATATAGGGCAGAAATGGTATGGGCCTAACAGAAGCAGAAGATATTAAGAAGAGGTAGCAAGAATACACAGAAGAACTGTACAAGAAAGATCTTAATGTCCCAGATAACCATGATGGTGTGATCACTTACCTAGAGCCAGACATCTTGGAGTGTGAAGTCAAGTGGGCATTAGGAAGTATAACTACAAAGCTAGTAGAGGTGATGGAATTCCTGCTTAGCTATTTCAAATCCTAAAAGATGATGCTGTGAAAGTGCTGCACTAATTAGGCCAGCAAATTTGGAAAACTCAGCAGTGGCCACAGGACTGGAAAGGTCAGTTTTGATTCCAATCCCAAAGAGAGGCAATGCCAAAGAATGTTCAAACTACCACTCAATGGCACACATTTCATATGCTGCTGCTCCTATGTCGCTTCAGTTGGGTCCAGCTCTGTGCAACCCCACAGATGGCAGCACACCCGGCTCCCCCATCCCTGGGATTCTCCAGGCAAGAACACTGGAGTGGGTTGCCATTTCTATCTCCAATGCATGAAAGTGAAAAGTGAAAGTGAAGTCGCTCAGTTGTGTCCGACCTTTAGCGACCCCATGGACTGTAGCCTACCAGGCTCCTCCATCCGTGGGATTTTCCAGGCAAGAGTACTGGAGTGGGGTGCCATTGCCTTCTCCGATTTCATATGCTATCAAAGTAATACTCAAAATCCTCCAAGATTAGCTTCATTAGTATGTGAACCAAGAACTTCCAGATGTACAAGTTGGATTTAGAAAAGGCAGAGGAACCAGAGATGAATTTGCCAACATCTGTTTGGATCACAGAAAAAGCAAGATAATTCCGTAAAACACCTACTCCTACTTCATTGACTACATTAAAGGCTTTGACCATGTAGATCACAACAAACTGTGGAAAATTCTTCAAGAGATGGGAATATCAGATCACCTTACCTGCCTCCTGTGAAACTTGTATGCAAGTCAAGAGGCAATAGTTAGATCCAGACATGGAACAATGGATTGGTTCCAAATTGGGAAAGGAATATGTCAAGGCTGTTTATTGTCACCCTGCTTATTTAACTTATATGCAGAGTACATCATGAGAAATGCTAGGCTGGAAGAAGCACAAGCTGGAATCAAGATTGCCAGAAGAAATATCAATAACCTCAGATATGCAGATGACACCACCATTATGGCAGAATGTGAAGAAGAACTAAAGAGCCTCTTGATGAAAGGGAAAGAGGAGAGTGAAAAAGTTGGCTTAAACTCAACATTAAGAAAACTAAGATCATGGCATCCAGTCCCATCCCTTCATGGCAAATAGATGGGGAAACAATGGAAACAATGATAGACTTTCTTTTTGGGGTTCCAAAATCACTGCAGATGGTGACTGCAGGCATGACATTAAAAGATGCTTACTCCTTGGAAGAAAAGTTATGACAATCCTAGACAGCATATTAAAAAACAGACACATTACTTTGTGGACAAAATCTGTCTAGTCAGAGTTATGACCAGTTGTCATGTTTGGATGTGAGAGTTGCACCATAAAGAAGGCTGAGCATCAAATAATTGGTGATTTTAAACTGTGCCACTGGAGAAGATTCTTGAGATTCCCTTAGACTGTAAGATCAAACCTGTTAATCCTAAAGGAAATCAATCCTTAATATTCATTGGAAAGACTGATGCTGAAGCTGAAGCTGTAATACTTTGGCCACCTGATGTGAAGAGCCAACTCATTGGAAAAGACCCTGTTGCTGGGAAAGACTGAGGGCAGGAGAAGAAGGGAATGACAGAAGACGAGATGGTTGGATGGCTTCACAGACTCCATGGACATGAGTCTGGAGCAAGCTTGGGGAAATGGAGAAAGACAGGGAAGTCTGGCCTGCTGTAGTTCATGGGCTTGCAAAGAGTTGTACACAACTGAGTGACCAAAAACAAATAGAAAAAAGAAAAATTTCTAAAAAGTAGTACTCACAAAGATAAAGTATCAACTTGATATCCATCTCGACAATATCTGAACACTAGAAACAAAACACAATGCAATAATACATGTAAGGTGTTGATGGGAAAGAATGCTGAAACTAGAATTGTATATTCATAAACAATATTTTGTTGTAATGGCTGAACAAAGACATTAATAGATATACATTAGTCATGTATCACTTCCTCCATGATCACAAGTCTGTTCAGATTCACACAAAAGGAATAAGGAATTATTTTTTAAAAGGAAGAGTGTCAAAGTCTCACTGGAAGAAGAGCTGCTGGGATTTTTGGAAAATATTAATTCAAAATGCCCCACCATGCAGAAAGATTTATAAAATATAAAATATATCAAAAAGCGAGATATATAAATCAGTGGAATATGCTACCATTTCCGAAAACAAAAGGTAAGAATTGTTTGAATAAGGAAACCCTGGAAAAACACACAAGAATCTAATAAAACCAGTTAAATTTTGTGGGGGAAATTTGAGGGGATTGTATGGATATAGGTAGCTAAATGAGACCAGGTGAAAGAGATATTTCACTTATTTTGTTTTTTTCAAACTTAGGAATATAGATCATTTGGGAAAATATTAAAAAATAATAACTGATAAACACATCAACAGATGCACACATTTTCTTCTCTGGTGTATATATATCAGTTGTATGTGTACCTGGTGGCTCAGCAGTAAAGAATCCACCTGCTAATGCAGGAGACACAGGAGATGTAGGTTCAACCCCTAGATCAGGAAGATCTCCTGGAGGAGGGCATGGCAATCCTCTCCAGTATCCTTGCCTGGGAAATTCCACGGACAGAGGAGTCTAGTGGTCCATAGTCCAGCGGGTCATAAGGAGTCTAACACAACTTAGTGACTTAACAACAATATCATTTTCCACAAGTATAACTATGTAGGTTTATGTTCTTTTTAAGTTTTAAGAAGCATTTATATATGTAAGCCTTCCTTGCTACCCCCAATCAAAAATCATATTTGGGGGTTCAAAAAACTACCTTAAACGTTCTATAAGCTTTAGAATAGATAACTGACCTTTCTACATTCATACTTTCTATGGAGGTCAGATACACACCCACAGTATAGGCTTCGAATAATTCTTTTCCATTGCATTTGATTTCTCACTGTGAAGGTTAAAGTGTCAGTTGATTTTGAATGTTTAATAATAATTTCTCCCCTCTCCTAATAACTGGAGAAAGGAAATGGCAACCCAGTCCAGTACTCTTGCCTGGAAAATCCCATGGACGGAGGAGCCTGGTAGGCTACAGTCCATGGGGTAGCAAAGAGTCAGACATGACTGAGCAACTTCACTTCACTTCGCTTCACTTCTCCTAATAAACAATATTTATTTAGTATTACCTGAACTTAGCTATGATGCATCTGAACCTGCAGATGGTGACTGCAGCCATGAAATTAAAAGACGCTTGCTCCTTGGAAGGAGAGTTATGACCAACCTAGACAGCCTATTGAAAAACAGAGACATTACTTTGCCAACAAAGGTCCATTTAGTCAAGGCTGTGGTTTTTCCACTGGTCATGTATGGATGTGAGAGTGGGACTGTGAAGAAAGCTGAGCGCCAAAGAATTGATGCTTTTGAACTGTGGTGTTGGAGAAGACTCCTGAGAGTCCCTTGGACTGCAAGGAGATCCAACCAATCCATTCTAGAGGAGATCAGCCCTGGGTGTTCTTTGGAAGAAATGATGCTAAAGCTGAAACTCCAGTACTTTGGCCACCTCATGAGAAGAGTTGACTCATTTGAAAAGACTCTGATGCTGGGAGGGATTGGGGGTAGGAGGAGAAGGGGACGTGACAGAGCATGAGATGGCTGGATGGCATCACCGACTCGATGGACGTGAGTTTGGGTGAACTCCGGGAGCTGGTGGTGCACAGGGAGGCCTGGCGTGCTGCGATTCATGGGGTCACAAAGAGTCGGATATGACTGAGCGACTGAACTGAACTGAACTGAACCTAGCTATTTGCTAATCACTTAAAATGCAATGTATACTTAATCCTTACAATAACATTATAATGAAGGAACTATTAGTTCCATTATAAGGAAGGAACTATTACTACTATTGTATGTAGTGGTGATAATGCCTGTAGAAGGTTTAATAGGCTCCAAAACTTAATCTCTAAACTCAATTGCAAGATCACACATTCTAATCCTGGAGTTAACACTCATCTGGAAAACTCTTTAGCAAACCAAGAGATCATTTAGTCAGAGGTAACTTTAAAGAGTACTTAAACCCATCTCTTCATAATAATGATAGAAAAGGAAATTTAAGTCAGAGAAAAAAATTATCATGCAAACCCCCCACAGCTTCTATGAGTAGAATCCTGGTCTCCTGACTCCTAACTATGCACTTCCCATGCAGCAAATGTCCTGCTTTAGAAACAGAAGAATTCACTTGTCACCTAATAACCCTGCCTCAAAAACCTGTGACAGGTTTTGTTCAAATCTACTGCATTTTGAGGTACACACACTAGACCTGCAATAGCTGAGTCGCAGGCTGATTAGCATCACAAAGAGAAAAATGGCCCACTTTCCCTTGGCTATAAAAAGAGTTCTAATTATGTTAACATTTAGAAAACATTATAGGTGGTATAGGAAGCTGTTAAACATCCCTGGAATCTGAAATGTCCCTAACCTAGGAATTCCTTTCAGTTATGCAGATGAAGAACACTGCAAGAGAAAGGCATTTCGGATACCCCCACTGTCTTTTTGACCTCAAGCACAGGCTTCCTTGGTGGCTCAGTTGTAAAGAATCTGCCTGCCAATGCAGGAGACATCTGATCCAGGAAGATACCCTGGAGAAGGAAATGGCAACACACTCCAGTATTCTTGCCTGAAGAAACCCATGCAGAGAGCAGCCTGGAGTGCTATCATCCATTGGGTTGCAAAGAGCAGAACACAACTCAGGAACCACCAAGCAAGAGCTGTTTTTATTCAGTAAGGCTAACTTTGAACATGTCTACTGCCCAGTTTGTCCTATATGTCTGAAGAGTATGACCCAGAAAGAGCCTTTCATTGGCATTAAATATCTGTTCATACATGGAACAATGAGTTAGCACCTTCTCTGGATCTGGTACACTCTGTAGGACAGCATGAGGTGAGGCAGAGATGAATCAAGCACAGTGGCTGACAGCTTCTAACCACCAGCATGGTGTGGATCAACTCATTTTCAAAGTCAACACTAATGTCAAATGTTTTCTACTTTACAGTCCCTTGATTCTTCAACAAAAAGTTGTGCTTTTTTTTTTTTTAGCTTTACCGTGTTATTTAACAATTTTTTAAAACCTCCAGCTGTGAAATTAATACTCTACACTAATTTTTGTTTTCATCTGTTGTTGAGACAGTAAGGAGCAGACTTCCAAAAACTAACTTCAAATTAAAATCCCTTGGTTAAAGGCTTTTATTGTTCCACCCATAGTCAAAGCCATAGTTTAGGGCTATAACAGAAAAAATGAAAAAAACAAAAGCATCACAACATCACAAGAGAAAGCAACAGGAACTGGAAGAAACTATAATAGAAATTAACTTCTTATAGGTGGACATCACCAGATGGTCAACACCGAAATTAGATTGATTATATTCTTTGCAGCCAAAGATGGAGAAGCTCTATACAGTTAGCAAAAACAAGCCCAGGAGCTGACTGTGGCTCTGATCATGAACTTCTTAATGCCAAATTCAGACTTAAATTGAACAAAATAGGGAAAACCGCTAGACCATTCAAGTATGACCTAAATCAAATCCCTTATGATTATACAGTGGAAGTGAGAAATAGATTTAGGGCCTAGATTTGATAGATAGAATGCCTGATGAACTATGGAATGTGGTTCGTGACACTGTAGAGGAGACAGGGATCAAGACCATCCCCATGGAAAAGAAATGCAAAAAGCAAAATGGCTGTCTGGGGAGGCCTTACAAATAGCTGTGAAAAGAAGAGAGGCGAAAAGCAAAGGAGAAGAGGAAAGATATAAGCATCTGAATGCAGAGTTCCAGAGAATAGCAAGAAGAGATAAGAAAGCCTTCCTCAGCGATCAATGCAAAGAAATAGAGGAAAACAACAGAATGGGAAAGACTAGAGATCTCTTCAAGAAAATTAGAGATACCAAGGGAACATTTCATGCAAAGATGGGCACAATAAAGGACAGAAATGGTCTGGACCTAACAGAAGCAGAAGATATTAAGAAGAGGTGGCAAGAATACACGGAAGAACTGTACAAAAAAGAGCTTCACGAGCTGGAAAATCATGATGGTGTGATCACTCATCTAGAGCCAGACATCCTGGAATATGAAGTCAAGTGGGCCTTAGAAAGCATCACTATGAACAAAGCCAGTGGAGGTGATGGAATTCCAGTAGAGCTGTTTCAAATCCTGAAAGATGATACTGTGAAAGTGCTGCACTCAATATGCCAGCAAATTTGGAAAACTCAGCAGTGGCCACAGAACTGGAAAAGTCAGTTTTCATTGCAATACCAAAGAAAGGCAATGCCAAAGAATGTTCAAACTACCGCACAACTGCACTCATCTCACATTCTAGTAAAGTAATGCTCAAAATTCTCCAAGCCAGGCTTCAACAATATGTGAACCGTGAACTCCCTGATGTTCAAGCTGGTTTTAGAAAAGACAGAGGAACCAGAGATCAAATTGCCAACATCCGCTGGATCATGGAAAAAGAAGAGAGTTCCAGAAAAACATCTATTTCTGCTTTCTTGACTATGCCAAAGCCTTTAACTGTGTGGATCACAATAAACTGTGGAAAATTCTGAGAGAGATGGGAATACCAGACCACCTGACCTGCCTCTTGAGAAATCTGTATGCAGGTCAGGAAGCTACAGTTAGAACTGGACATGGAACAACAGACTGGTTCCAAATAGGAAAAAGAGTACATCAAGGCTATATATTGTCACCCTGCTTATTTAATTTCTATGCAGAGTACATCATGACAAACGCTGGACTGGAAGAAACACAAGCTGGAATCAAGATTGCCGGGAGAAATATCAATAACCTCAGATATGCAGATGACACCACCATTATGGCAGAGAGTGAAGAGGAACTAAAAAGCCTCTTGATGAAAGTGAAAGAGGACAGTGAAAAAGTTGACTTAAAGCTCAACATTCAGAAAATGGAGATCATGGCATCTGGTCCCATCACTTCATGGGAAATAGATGGGGAAACAGTGGAAACAGTGTCAGATTTTATTTTTGGGGGTTCCAAAATCACTGCAGATGGTGATTGCAGCCATGAAATTAAAAGACGCTTACTCCTTGGAAGGAAAGTTATGACCAACCTAGATAGCATATTCGAAAGTAGAGACAACAAAGGTCCGTCTAGTCAAGGCTATGGTTTTTCCAGTAGTCATGTATGGATGTGAGAGTTGGACTGTGAAGAAGCCTGAGTGCCAAAGAATTGATGCTTTTGAACTGTGGTGTTGGAGAAGACTCTTGAGAGTCCCTTGGACTGCAGGGAGATCTAACCAGTCCATTCTGAAGATCAGCCCTGGGATTTCTTTGGAAGGAATGATACTAAAGCTGAAACTCCAGTACTTTGGCCACCTCATGTGAAGACTTGACTCATTGGAAAAGACTCTGATGCTGGGAGGGATTGTGGGCAAGGGGAGAAGGGGACAACAGAGGATGAGATGGCTGGATGGCATCACTGACTCTATGGACTGAATCTGAGTGAACTCTGGGAGTTGGTGATGGACAGGGAGGCCTGGCGTGCTGTGATTCATGGAGTCTCAAGGAGTTGGACATGACTGAGCGACTGAATTGAACTGAGGATAATTCATAGTGCTTAAATTATTTATGCCTAACTGATTTTATTGTCCTATGCCAGGTTTTCACCAAGCCAAGATAAAGTTAAGATTTTTTCAAAGATGCTGCCTTAAAAGAAATGCATTCAAGGTGCTAATTTCTGATGTTAAGAATCAACACTTAGCTGAGCTGTGTGAATAATAAAAGCACCTGATGTTGTACATATTTCTAACAAAACATTATTTAGTATTCCTGATTCCCAAGACCTTAAAACATTTGTATCCTGATTCTCTCTGCTTCCAACAAACAGCATAAGACTCAAGCACAGGGTTAAAAGAGAATCTCCCCTACTACCTGAACCAATACAAAAAAGTACCCTTGGCTGTCCCAATGATGCATTAGAAGTATCCATCTCCTGGAGGTTCAACTGACATTTCCCCATGCAATTTGCAGATTTTCTTTTTAATGCTTTTCTTACAATAAGGCCCATAGTTGTTCTTTTTTTAATCAGTTTTCATTATTCTGATATGATACTGATGTACATTGCCATGACTTCACATTCTCCAAAGTAGCAGTAATATGTCATGAACAGGTTTACACTGTGAAGAAGGAAATCTAAGTACTAAAGTCAATGTTATCACTTCACAGCTGATTCTCAATCAGTAAAAAAAACTCTCTGGATAACACATTCAAATCTATAAAGTAGGGTTAATTTTACTCTGTCCTAATCTTCTGTCCAAAGTTTTATAAACCACAAAGGAGAAAATTCACGTGAAAGCCCTCTGAAAACCATAGATGATAATAAATTTGTAGTGCATTTGTATGCAGTCACTCAGCGGTGTCCAACTCTTTGTGACCCTCTGGACTGTAGCCCACCAGGCTCCTTGTCCACAGAATTTCCCAGGAAAGAATACTGGAGTGGGTTACCATTTTCTTTTCCAGGGGATCTTCCCTACCCAAGCATTGAACCCAGTTATCCTGTGTCTCTTACATTGACAGGTGGAGTCTTTACCACTGAGCCAACTGGAAAGCCCAGTAAATTTGTAAAGCACTATCTAAATAAAAATCACAGTTGTAATAAAAGTGATTAATTAAAACAAACTGTCACTTCATTAGTGATGCTTCCTACCTGGCCTGTACAGAGTATATTAGACAGAGCTCTCCAGAGAAATATCAGAATGAACGGGGTGTGCATGTGTGTATGTGTGTGTGTGTGTGTGTGTGTGTGTGTACACAGAAAAACATTTTTCTTAGGCCCACATGCTTGCAGAATATGTTAAGTCAAAATCTGCAGAATAGTCCAGCAGGCTGGAGACTCAAAAAATAGTTGCATTCAAGTCCAAAGGCAGCTCGCTGGCAGAATTCCTTCTTCTTCCATGAAAGTCAACTCTTCCCTATTAAGGCCTTCAACTGATTGGATGAGGCCCATCTGCTTTACGCAAAGTCTACTGATTTAATTGATAACCTCATTATCAAAGGGGCTTCCCTGGTAATTCAATGGTAAAAAATCTTCCTGCAATGCAGGAGCTGCAGAAGATGCAGGTTTGATCCCAGATCAGGAAGATCCACTGGAGGAGGGCATGGCAAGCCACTCCAGCATTCTTGCCTGAAGAATCACATGGACAGAGGAGCTTGGTGGGCTACAGTCCATGGGGTCACAAAGAGCTGGACATGACTGAAGCAACTTAGCATGCATGCACAAACTCATCTTAAAAATGCATTCACAGGAAAGCCCAGAGTAGTTTGTGGTCAAATATCTGGGTACAATACTGAATCAAGTTGACACATAAAATTAACCATCACAGAGAATTACTATCCAGATCTACTTACACAGAAAGTTCCTTGAAGAATAATGACTTTTAAATCTTCATCAACCCATGTCTATAAGATTTTGCAAGAATAAATACATAAAAAATGCATGTTGAATAAGTGGTTGGACATTAGAAATGCATCTAGAGTAATATAGTTTCATGGTAACTTTCATTTTCCTAAATAAATCTGTAAATATCAAAACTAAGAGGAAACATACAAAAGGTAAAGCTATGGATATTCAAATGAATTGCTGTCCAAAATAGCCAAGATAGACCATGCAGAACACTGGCTTTTCCTTTCTTTGCTTTCTTCTCAGGCTCTGAAACCACCATCTAATCTGATGCTGGCTTTCTTTGGTACTCTTCACTAACCTTTATGTTTCATCCAGAATTTCCCTAATTTATTGACTACCACTAAATGAACTGTACATAAGTGAAAGTGAAAGTCACTCAGTCACACCTGACTCTTTGTGATCCTATGGACTATAGTTCACCAGGCTCTTCTATCCATGGAATTCTCTAGGCAAGAATACTGGAGTGGGTAGCCATTCCCTCTTCAGGGGATCTTCCCAACCCAGGGATTGAACCCAGGTCTCCTGGACTGTAGGCAGATTCTTTATCATTTGAGCCACCAGGGAAGCCTGTAATTATCCTGCAAAATGCAATCTACCACACATTAGAACATGGGTGAATTAAAAGTCCAGTAAAATTCTATGTGTCTTATAATATTCCAATATTCTATAAATATTGGCTTGCAGGAAAAGTAAATAGAATCTTGTGATGTTCAATTCTTCTATTGCTACAAATTTCTAACACAACATCATTGGTTGATTTGTCTGTTTAATTAACTATACCATGCTTTCTGACTCAGCTAGATTTGGAAAATTATAATTTATTAGATACAATTTATAAACATTGTGTGCTAGCTGGTTGTAAAATCAAGTATTACCATATGTCATTTTAAAAGTGAAAAATGTAAAAGGGAATAATTAACCTAAAAGTTAGTTAAGTGTTCACTGCATTTCATGCTCTGCCAGGTAAACTGATGAAATGTTTAGACCTGGTAAATCTGCCCTTGTATTTGTGCTGGAATCACCATTACAGTTGGTTATCTCCAAGGAAACAGTTTGCAAATCTGCTCTTTGATAACTGGATGCCCAGGTAAGGAGGGGAAAAAAATGTCTCAAGGAAAAACTAGACATTTTTCCTTGCATGGTTGTTGTGTTGAGGTGAAATAAAAATCATATTTAGATTCGTAACTTCTGGCTCTAAGTTCCCCTTCAGCCACATACTAGCTGAATGACTTGGCTATTAAGATAAATCATATTTAAATCATGCATTGGACCTATGGCTAATGGAGATATAAGAAATATCAGTGTCTATTGTATAGGAGTATTTCCCTGGTGGCTCAGATGGTAAAGAATCTGCTGGCAATGCAGGAGACCTAGGTTCGACTCCCAGGTCAGGAAGATCCCCTGGCGAAAGAAATGGCAGCCCACTCCAGGATTCTTGCCTGCAGAGTCCCATGGACAGAGGAGCCTGGTGGGCTATAGTCCATGGGGTCGCAAAGAGTTGGACAGGACCAAGCAAGTAATACACATTCCTAAGGAATGATTTTCTATTATAAACATATATGGTTTTAAATTATCCTAAGGTAATACTATGGTTCAGAACTTAACTATTAAATGCCTCACAAGACAAAAAAGTCTCATCATATCATTAGGGAAATTATTCAAACTTTCTGAGCCATTTTGACCACTGATTTTTTGAAACTCTGATCTTAGAAAATGATTATGAGGTAAATGTACTAACATCAACATTCCATTATAAACCTTTATGCTAATTTGAAACTCATTCTAAATCGTGCACATATTAATCACTCCAACTTTTCCCTATAGAGAAAAAAGTTCTTCTAAATTGACAAATAAGGTTTTAATCTCATTGACAATCATAATACCAACTCATAGGCACAATCAAAAACTAAGCCTAACTTCTATCTCACCTCTACACTTAAAATCTTTAGTGTCATATTTATCAAAATATCTTTTGTAAATTTTGTAACATTTTACCTTTTGTTTGTATCTATGCAATTTCTACACTCACTGTTGACCCTGAGGTACTACCTTAGGATAATTCAAAACCATGTATGTTTATAATAGGAAATCGTTCCTTGGGAATATGTATTAGTTGCTTGGTCCTGTCCAACTCTTTGCAACCCCATGGACTACAGGGGTTTCAAGTGGTTTGAAATGCATGGGTACACTTATAATGCAATTTTTTCACTAGTAAATACTACAGTACTGCCCCAGCCACAATTAGTTGAATTCATGGATGTGGATCCTCTGATACAGAGGAATCACATACAGGGAAGGCTGACTATAAGTGATACTCATATTTTCACAATGGATCAGCATCTCTGACTCTCATGCTGCTCAAGGATCAACTATATATCAACCTATTATGAATGAAATAGATATATATACACACACACATATCAATAACAACATACAGATATACACACACTTACTAGGTATATCAAGATATTAGATTATATAAATCAAAGCAAACTATATAGAAACAGTCTCTGCTCTTAGGGAGCTTACTTCCTAGGATGGTTATGATGTTAAAATTGCAGAACAGAGAATGCTATAGAACATATAATAAAGGTATGTTGAATATCTTTTATCTTCATATCCACAGAAATAAATCAAATGCACCCCTCAAGTCCTAGTACAAATGCTATATTCTTCATGAATACTTTCCTGATATTTGATCCAATTGGAAGTCACCTTTTCCTCCTCTCACCTTCCATAGTAGTTTATTATTCATTTATATATTGTTTCACTCAACATATATCTAATAAACACTTACTCTGTACCAAGAACCTTCTCAGGTGGTTCAGTGGTAAAGACTCTGCCTGCAATGCAGGAAATGCAGGCCCTATCCCTGGGTCGGGAAGATACTCTGCAGAAGGAAATGGAAACCCACTCCAATATTCTCGCTTGGGAAATCCCCATGGACAGAGGAGGCTGCCAGGTTACTGTCCATGGGGTCACAAAAGAGTCGGACACAACTTAGCAACTAAACAACAATAATTCTGTACCCAGAATGACAATTCAAGAGAAACTTGCTTAATAAATGAGCCAACTAGTGCATGGACGTTAGACAACTAAGTAAAATTTATCACCCACTTACTAAAGACTGGAAGTGATGCTAAGTGCCCTCTGTGCACATTTTTATTCCATGGTATTCCGGTGTGGTAGAGATTGTTCAAAAGACAGAACATAGCAGTGAAAAAACAAACAAGTCTCCTTTGAAGCTTATGTTCCAGTGGGAGAGTCAGACAATAAAATAAGCAAAAAATGAGTATGTAAAATTTAAGTGAGACATAATCACTTAGCGTGAAGTGTCATGAGAAAAGTAAAGTGTGTGGTACTGGGATGGGGATGATGGTGCTGTAATTTTAGATGAGGATTTAATTTGAATGGAGTTCTGAATAAACTGAAAGAGTGGAACACAGGGCGGGTGTGAGGGAAGAACATTCCAGGAAGAAGGAAAAGCACATGTAAAATCCCTGAGGCCAGAATATGTGAGTGTGGCAAATAGAAGAGGGAGTGAGTGGGAGAGAGAGTAAATGAAGTCAGAAAGAGGGCTAAGAGGAAGATTCTGTAGTATTTTGTAGGTCAGGTCAAGGAGATTAGGAGGAAATCATTATGATGCTGCCTTAAAATGGCAAAACGTTTACATTTCAAGTAGGCAGATGTGGTAGAGTATAACATGGTAGGATGAAGACTGTTATACCTGCATCCAAACAACTAAAATCTCTTCTCTCCCTGAAGCGAAGTCAACATGTGGATTCCTTCTCCAAATCAAGTTACAACATTCCCTGAGCCTGTTGTTTGTTTTGTGAAATGAAGACAGAACTGCCTGAAGGCAGGGATAAAAAAAAATACAGTCCTAAAAGCCAACAGTTAAACCTTAAAACTGCCACAAGTTATATGAGATCCCTTTCATATGAAACACACCTTATGGAAGAAAAAGCATTCCCTATGCCAGAAGCAGAAGGGAAAAGAACCCAGCTGTTACTATATTGTAATAAGTCACATATCTCAAGAAAGCATGAGTTCATCAGAAAATGAATCAGTCAACAAGGAGTGAGAGAAAGGAAGGCATGAATTATCACTATGCTTCCAGCACTGACTGGGAAACAAAATGTCCTAGGAAGATAAAATGATGCAAGCATGCCCAATTCTGCTTATTGTTGAGACAGATCTATCAGACCACTGGAGCCTGATGCCGTGAAACATATGAGCTATCCAGCCACCTCTCCTTGTTCTGATTTCATGCTCACAAGCTACCTTCTGATAATCTAGCCTCCCAGGATGTTTCTCTACAGCGAGAGAATGTTCTGGTGCACTGGAAAGTTACATTTCTTTCTATAAATTATAGCATTGGCATTCTGTATTTCATACTTCATTCTCCTGTGGATTTAGCTGATGTGAATCAGCATGCCTAAGTCCAATAAAGCTTTGAGACATTGACACTGTCTGCTTTCTGAATCTGTGAGGCTTAGGGGTACCTGCGTTGAGATGAGCTCAGCAGGTGATGCCTCTCCAGGGACTGCTGCTAACTAGCAAGCCACACGTATTATTTTTTAACTTCTCCATTGCCTAATTCACAAGGGTTGCAGGGCTCACATGAAATAATGCATTCGAGAGCTGTAGAGTTCTTTTGGGGAACACTGAAAAGATGGTAAAAGAAAAAATCTAAGGGTGCAATATGGACCTTCTACATCTGGCTATTTTGAACCATCTGTAGTATAGAAGAAAAACCTTCCAGTCTAGGAACAATGGGTGTGTCTGCCCCAGGAAGAATGTAAAACTCATAGGGAAAGTTTCTGAAACTGAGTCATCTTTCCTTGTCTGAATACTTTTATTCCAGGGATAGAAATTCTAGATTTTCCTTTTAAGAGTGCCACATTCCAATAAAAATATTTGGAACTACTAGTGATTCTTTCATAAAGTACATAGATATTAAAATATAGAGAGATGTAAGTATGTAGCATATTGTATGTGACAGGTAAGGGGCCCAGCTATATAGCCTTGTTGGACCCTGTGAAAAATAGTAATTCAGAGTCCCTTGTTCAAAAATCAAGTAAAAATGCCATAAACTATATTAAAATATATAGATCTTTCTTTCGTTTCATAGTCTCTCTCTTCACTTGTCTTGGTTTTTTTCACTTGCTACTTAATGTCATTCTAAGTAAAGAAGAAATCATCTTAAAAAAAAGCATTGATTTTATTGTCCATTTTTATATTGTACAATGCCAACCCTGAAAATATAAGAGCACTCATCTGCACAATCATCAAAATTAGACAATTCCTACCTCTCACAGGTCACATGTACACATGTATTTCTTTCTTGCTAGACCAAAGAAAGCACTGAACAAAAATAATTCAGCTGTCTTTACTTCTACCAATGTTCTCTACCTTTAGTTAACTAATGAATAAGGCCAGATTGACAAGTAAAAGAACTATGAGGTCTTTCCTTTTTTTAATGTCATTATTTTCAGTGTAAGTAGTTTAATACAAGGAAGTAACACGAGTAAGAATGAATATGATAGGGTTTTTGGTTACTGTATTTCTTAGAATGTCTTTGCCTTCTTTCTGCCTTTGAAAAAAGTTCTGATTTGAGTAAAAATTGTGGTCTCTTGGGGTTATCAGCAAGCTTGACACTTCTCACACTTAGCCAGTCATAGACATAATATATTTGATGTAATGTAGTTACCTTGTCAGAGAAGGCAATGGCACCCCACTCCAGTACTCTTGCCTGGAAAATCACATGGACGGAGGAGCCTGGTAGGCTGCAGTCCATGGGGTCGCACAGAGTCGGACACGACTGAAGCGACTTAGCAGCAGCAGCAGCAGCAGCAGCAGTTACCTTGTACTGACAGTGTCTCACTGATCTCCCGTGCATCTGGGTCCACTGGGATTCTTGCTCATGGGGCCCTGCAAATGGTCTGTGCTTATGCAGCAACAAGGAACAGAGAGATCATGCACATTATGTGGGTCTCTTCTGCTTTCAAGCATGCTTAAAATATCAGGAATAATAAGAAATTATTAAGAATTTTAAGACAGCATATCGTTAAACCAAGCATGGGTTTGTTCTGACCCGGGTGGCTTGATCAACTGCCCAGGTCACAAGACCATGAAGCCAGCCCTGACAGGCATTGCTTTGCTAAGTTACTTCAGTCGTGTTTGACTCTTCCCGACCCTATGTCTATGGCCCACCAGGTTGCACTGTCCACTGGGATTCTTTAGGCAAGAATACTGGAGTGGCTTGCCATGCCTCCTCCAGGGGATCTTCCTGATCCAGGGATTAAACCCTCATCATTTATGTTTCCTGCAATGTAGGCAGGTTTTTTTCCACTAGTGCCACCTGAGAAGCCCCTGCTCTAAGAAAAAATAATTAAACATTTGCAACAACTATAAGAGGTTAGCACTATAATTATATCCCATTTCAGAAAGAGGAAACAAGCACAGAGAGGTCAAGTAGCTCATTCAAGTGTTACTAAGATCTAGTAAGTGGCAGACCTGGGATTTGAATCCAGGCTTTTAAATTCAAGATGCCATGTTCTTAACCAATATACAATGTTGCTTCTAAAGATGCTGATTTTAAATTCAGCTCCAGGTTTCTTTGCTCTTCTCCACTTCCTCACTTTCTAAAATTATAAAAGGCAATTCATATTCATCATTTTTTAAAAACCCACATATATTGCGTGCAATTATTGTCATTGCCTATAGTTTATAATAACTGGTATAAAGAATAATAATATTTATCACTGAATGCTTTCCTCTGGGCCTAGCAATTTGATAAGGTGGTTTCAGTTTTTACCTGTGTTTCCAGTATTCTTGCCTGGAGAATTCGATGGACAGAGGAAGGTGGCGGGCTACAGTCCATGGGGTCGCAAAGTCAGCCACAACTGAGCACATCAGCACACGGATAAGAACATAGACGTTTAGAGAAATTAAGTAACTTTTGTCGGACTTGGGTAGTAAGAGTCAGACAACTTGGCACCAACATCCAGAGGTTTACATACTTTGTCATAGCACTATAATTTTCCTGTTGCCCATTTTAAATGTGCCAAGGTAAGCAACAGGGATCAGACCTATATGGATAGACTTGATTCCTGCCAGATTTCTGTTCAGTCCCACATGTTCAAAATTAGAAGTATAATTCAACTGCAAGAAGTAAAGTGTTTGATATTCAAATATGTACCCCAGTGCAAATTTGCTGTTTTTCTTTAAGAGAGTCTTCCTCTGTATGTAGAAAGTTCAAATAGATTTAGCCTAGGATGAAATGCCAGAAATATAAAGAAGACACAAGAGCTTGAGATGCTGCCCTTGGAAAAACTATCACTAACTGATAATCTCTAAGCAAATAGAGATAGTAATTGGATGAGCTCTCTTAATTGAATCCAATAGAGAAAGGAGCTTAAGTCCTGCCTTGTTCTTGATGTCCATTAACACTACATAATTCTTTGGACAACCTTGAGATCAAAAGAGACGGGCATAAAACTGAAAAGCTCACAGAGAAGTCTCAAAAACAGTTTTCTTTCTACTTAGAAGCTGTTTTCCGAAAACATAATTGTTATAGTAGATCACAAAATTAAATAACAGAAGCATAATCAGAATTAGCATCCCCCAAAATCTTACTAAATTAGGTGACATAAAAAGAGAAAGAAAACCTAAAGAAGTAATTTTGGTTTAGGACATAAAATTAACTGAGGAGCTAAGGGACTGTTAAAGTCTAGAAGCCTTGTGCAACAATGAAAGACTTTTAAATCTCTGGCAAATTTTCAAAACACATAACTGAAAATTAGGACTGTTCTTTCTAACAGATTTTTAATTATAAGAGGATTTTATTCAGAAGTAGCTGAATTCTTTCACCCTTAATTGTATATTCTGCAATTAACTAAGATCCATCACAGAACACTTGGTTCTTCTATTACAGTTCACCTGAAGGAAATCAACCCATCAGAGACATTTTCAAAATAACTGAAGAACTAAACTCATTTTAAAAAACAGGAAATAAAGAGATAACCGAAGCACACCTTCTAGTAAAAAAAAAAAAAAAAAAAAAGGGCATTTATTCCTTTAAGGAACCACACATCTCCTATTTATGTTTTTTTTTTTAATAGAAGTTGTTTTAACTTGAGTTCCTCTAGAAGAAAAGAGCCACAGACAAAGGATTACATGCAATAAGAGTTTGACAGAAGTGTTGGGAATGTGGGCTTCCTTGGTAGCTCAGACAATAAAGAATCTGCCTGCAATGCAGGAGACCTGGGTTTGATGTCAGGAGTGAGGGATAAAGGAAATTAAATAGCGAATAAGGGAGAATACAAGAATACACTATGGAGTTGGCTTCTGCCACTATGGGGGAAAAATGGTGCTACAGTTGAAAGGATCAAATGAGAAGTCATATGAAGTATATCTCATGATGTGTCTGTCTAGGAAAAAAGACAGGCATTTATTCACTGGTCAAAGGAGCCCCCCCACTTAAACACACAATCACATGCACACACACACGCATACACACACACACACTTACTTCAAGAGCAACACTTGTGCGTGCCAGCGGGTTCCTGTGAATGTCACATATCCTTGTGAAAGAGAAGCTACAGGTCAGGCAGCCAAAGGCATGCACTGGGCAGATCCGAGATGGGTGCTGTCAGGATGCTCCTGCCTGAAGCTGGGTAAAGCCGGCATAGCACAGGTGCCTGCAACTGCAGCAGGAGGTGTGATAGACAGGTGTGACCGAGAGGATATAGATGGTTCCAAGAGGAGCCTGATAGAGCAAACATGCCTCCTTCAGACCAATTTCCATTCTTGAGTTCTGAGCAACTGTTTTAAATTTGGTGGCACAGATAAACTCTACTACTGTCTTCTTAAAGTAATAATACTGATGTTTCACAAGACTCAGAAGCAAACCTTGAAGTGGGCTTAAATTTTCTCCATTCCCAAATCCCTCACATCCTGAACTCTCCTCTTCTGATGAAGAGTGAAGCTCTGTGGAGTCCACGTTAGCCCCCACCGTTTTGCTGCTAACTCTGTTCACACACACCCTCCTGGTTAGTGATGCCTCCCTGAATTGCCAAATCTAGCGGTCCTCCCTCCGCTAGAGCACTCTCGGTGGGTGTCCCACTGCGCTGGTGTGGTGAGGCACCCTGTCCCTGAAGATGAACAGTTTTTGCCTCCTCTGGCATTTTTCTTCAGCTTCTTCTATTTCTCTGCACTGACTGTCATCATCCCTTCCAAGCTTACTTTCTCTCTTCGCTCTCTAAAGGTCTAATTCCCCCCAAGATTCCACTCTCTATCCTCAAAATTCCCTCAGTGATAACAATAGCAACTGTGTCCCCACCACAGAATGTCCTTTTACCCACTCTCAGTTGTCCAATCACTCCTTCAGCTGTATTCACTTTCTTTGTTTTTTTAAATTATTATTAATTTATTTTAATTGGAGGCTAATTACTTTACAATATTGTGGCAGTTTTTGCCATACACTGACATGAATCAGCCATGGAGGTACATGTGTCCCCCCATCCCCAACTCCTCTCCCACCTCCCTCCCCATCCCATCCTTCTGGGTTGTCCAAGCACACCAGCTTTGAGTGCCCTGTTTCCTGCATCGAACTTGGACTGGTCATCTGTTTCATATATGGCAATATAAATGTTTCAATGCTATTCTCTCAAATCATCCCACCCTCAGCTTCTCCCACAATGTCCAAAATTCTATTCTTTATATCTGTGTCACTTTTGCTGTCTTGCACATAGGGTTGTCCTTACCATCTTTCTAAATTCCATATATACGCATTCAGTTCAGTGCGGTTCAGTTCAGTTCAGTCGCTCAGTCGTGTCCTACTCTGTGTGACCCCATGAATCACAGCACGCCAGGCCTCCCTGTCCATCACCAACTCCCGGAGTTCACTCAGACTCGCGCCCATCGAGTCAGTGATGCCATCTAGCCATCTCATCCTCTGTCGTCCCCTTCTCCTCCTGCCCCCAATCCCTCCCAGCATCAGAGTCTTCCAATGAGTCAACTCTTCGCATGAGGTGGCCAAAGTACTGGAGTTTCAGCTTTAGCATCATTCCTTCCAAAGAACACCCAGGACTGATCTCCTTCAGAATGGACTGGTTGGATCTCCTTGCAGTCCAAGGGACTCTCAAGAGTCTTCTCCAACACCACAGTTCAAACACATCAATTCTTCGGCGCTCAGCCTTCTTCACAGTCCAACTCTCACATCCATACATGACTACTGGAAAAACCATAGCCTTGACTAGATGGACCTTTGTTGGCAAAGTAATGTCTCTGCTTTTGAATATGCTATCTAGGTTGATCATAACTTTTCTTCCAAGGAGTAAGCGTCTTTTAATTTCATGGCTGCAGTCACCATCTGCAGTGATTTTGGAGCCCCCCAAAATAAAATCTGCCACCGTTTCCACTGTTTCCCCATCTATTTCCCATGAAGTGATGGGACCAGATGCCAGGATCTTTGTTTTCTGAATGTTGAGCTTGAAGCCAACTTTTTCACTCTCCACTTTCACTTTCATCAAGAGGCTTTTTAGTTCCTCTTCACTCTCTGCCATAAGGGTGGTGTCATCTGCATATCTGAGGTTATTGATATTCCTCCCAGCAATCTTGATTCCAGCTTGTGCTTCTTCCAGCCCAGTGTTTCTCATGATGTGCTCTGTATAGAAGTTAAATAAGCAGGGTGACAATATACAGCCTTGACGTACTCCTTTTCCTATTTGGAACCAGTCTGTTGTTCTGTGTCCAGTTCTTACCGTTGCTTCCTGACCAGCATATAGGTTTCTCAAGAGGCAGGTCAAGTGGTCTGATATTCCCATCTCTTTCAGAATTTTCCACAGTTTATTGTTATCCACACAGTCAAAAGCTTTTGCATAGTCAATAAAGCAGAAATAGATGTTTTTCTGGAACTCTCTTGGTTTTTTGATGATCCAGCAGATGTTGGCAATAAAAAGGCAAAATGATAGGATCCTGAAAGAGGAACTCCCCAGGTTAGTAGGTGCCTAATATGCTACTGGAGATCAGTGGAGAAATAACTCCAGAAAGAATGAAGGGATGGAGCCAAAGCAGAAAAAATAGCCAGTTGTGAATGTGATTGGTGATAGAAGCAAGGTCTGATGCTGTAAAGAGCAATATTGCATAGGAACCTGGAATGTCAGGTCCATGAATCAAGGCAAATTGGAAGTGGTCAAACAGGAGATGGCAGGAGTGAATGTCGACATTCTCGGAATCAGCAAACTAAAATGGACTGGAATGGGTGAATTTAACTCAGATGACCATTATATCTACTACTGTGGGCAGGAATCCCTCAGAAGAAATGGAGTAGCCATCATGGTCAACAAAAGAGTCCAAAATGTAGTACTTGGATGCAATCTCTGTTCAGAATGATCTCTGTTCGTTTCCAAGGCAAACCATTCAATATATGCATTAGTATACTATATAGGAGGAGAAGGCGATGACAACACCACTCCAGTACTCTTGCCTGGAAAATCCCATGGGTGGAGGAGCCTGGTAGGATGTAGTCCATGGGGTCGTGAAGAGTCTGACAAGACTGAGACTTCACTTTCACTTTCATGCATTGGAGAAGGAAATGGCAACCCACTCCAGTGTTCTTGCCTGGAGAATCCCAGGGACGGGGGAGCCTGGTGGGCTGTCGTCTATGGGGTCACACAGAGTCGGACACAACTTAAGCGACTTAGCAGCAGTAGCAGCATAGGTGTTTTTCTTTCTGACTTACTTCACTCTGTATAATAGGCTCCAGTTTTATCCACCTCATTAGAACTGACTCAAATGTGTTCTTTTTAATAGCTGAGTAATATTCCATTGTGTATATGTACAACTTGAGTTGACTCATTGGAAAAGACTCTGATGCTGGGAGGGATTGGGGGCAAGAGGAGAAGGGGATGACAGAGGATGAGATGGCTGGATGGCATCCCTGATTCGATGGATGTGAGTTTGAGTAAACTCAGGGAGTTGGTGCTGGACAGGGAGGCCTGGCGTGCTGCGATTCATGGGGTCGCAAAGAGTCAGACACAATTGCGCGACTGAACTGACTGACTGACAACTGTCTTATCCATCTGCCAATGGATATCTAGGTTGCTTCCATTTCCTAACTATTGTAAACAGAGCTGAGATGAACATTGGGGTACACATGTCTCTTTCAATTCTGATTTCCTTGGTGTGTATGCCCAGCAGTGGGATTGCTGAGTCATAGATCAGGTCTATTTCCAGTTTTTTAAAAAGAATCTCCACACTGTTCTCCACAGTGGCTGTACTAGTTTGCATTCCCACAACAGTGTAAGAGGATTCCCTTTTCTCCACACCCTCTCCAGCATTTATTGTTTGTACTTTTTGATGGCAGCCATTCTGACCAGTGGGAGATGGTACCTCATTGTGGTTTTGATTTGCTTTTCTCTGATAATGAGTGATATTGAGCAACTTTTCATGTGTTTGTTAGCCACCATCTGTGTGTCTCCTTTGGAGAAATGTTTGTTTAGTTTTTGACCCATTTTATTTGTTTATCTTTTCTGGTATTGAGCTGCATCAGCTGCTTCTATATTTATAGAGCAGTCTGAAGTGTGGAAACCAGCATCCCAAGAGCAGCTTGTTCTAACTAAACCTGTGACCGTGTCTCTCGAGCTTTATCTCCTTCTGTGTTTCCTATTTCTACAAATGACACGTTCATTCTTGCAGCCTCCCAGCTCCTAAATTCTGTTTATCAGCACCTCACACACATTTATTCTACATATTTACCAAGAAGAAATAGTATATGATTCACCTCCTTTTAAGTAAGTCAATGGAAAGTGCACTCAAAATGTAAATGACCTGCAGTTCATTTATATCTTTAACAGTCCCCAGCGTGGTGACCCCCTCAGTCCTAGAAAAGTCTGGCAAAACAAAAGGTAAGGTCCAGAAGAGATTCATCTACTCAGGACCAGCCAGAAGTTAGGCTCAGTTCAGTTCAGTTCAGTTCAGTCGCTCAGTCATGTCCTACTCTGCAACCCCATGAATCACAGCACGCCAAGCCTCCCTGTCCATCACCAACACCCGGAGTTCACTCAAACTCATGTCCATCGAGTCGGTGATGACATCCAGCCATCTCATCCTCTGTTGTCCCCTTCTCCTCCTGCCCCCAATCCCTCCCAGCATCAGAGTCTTTTCCAATGAACAGTTCTAGAATTCTTTTTAAATATATCATCATATAATTCTGATTTTTACATACCTGAGTAAATAAATAATATTGTGAATTCCTTTTAAATACTTTCTTTATAGTCAAAAAAGTCATATAAAATGTATTATTTTAACAGTTCAGTGGCATTAAATACAGTCATATTGTTGTGCTGTGTAACTCTCACCATCATCTATCCCCTGAATTTTTTACTTTCCTAAACTGAAACTCAGTTCAGTTCAGTTGCTCAGTTGTGTCTGACTCTTTGCAACCCCATGAACTGCACCATGCCAGGCCTCCCTGTCCATCACCAACTCCCAGAGTTTACCCAAACCCATGTCCATTGAGTTGGTGATGCCATCCAACCATCTCATCCTCTGTCATCCCCTTCTTTTCCCACCCTCAATCTTTCCCATCATCAGGGTCTTTTCAAATGAGTCAGCTCTTTGCATCAGGTGGCCAAAATATTAGAGTTTCAGCTTCAAACTGAAACTCTGTCCCCATTAAATAGTAGCTCCCAGTATCCCCTCCTTCCTCGTCCACCAATGTACTTTCTGACTATGAATTTGTCTGTTCTAGGTACTTCATATGAGTATACTCAAACAGTATTCTTCTTCACCTGATGTATTAATATATTGGAATGCATTTTTAGAGTTAACTTAATATCTGTCTTCCAAACAGATTGTACCTTTTTCCTCCTGCGTTGCTTAGTAGGTCTTCATCAGCCATCTACTTTGTATACAGTAGAGTACATATGTCAATGTACACTTGTTTGCTTATTTGTTTCACACTCCACTCACATACCTTCCTTCCTGCTTCCTCCCCAATTTAACAATCTAAATGTATCCTTTAATATTTGTGTTCCATGCTCATGTAGACATGTATATATTCACATATACATATGCATATGTATATACATACATACCCATATCTAAGCTTTAGTAATACATTATAAAAATTGGATGATTATGGTATTTTAGCTATTGTTCTTCTGTGTAATTTCACAGAAATCTTTCAAAGTACCTAGTAAAATTCTCATTCATTGTTTTCAGTGATTTGGAAGCACAATAATTTATCTATCCTTTTTATTACTGATGGATTTTTCCCCACTCTGAATAATGCTGATGTAAACAAACTTGTAGATATATTATATGAACTTAAAGTTTTCTTTACATAGAATATATTATCGGGAAAGGGATTACTGGGCCATAAGCATATGTGTACAATTTTATAGCTGCCAAGGGGATTGTTTTTGTATTTACTTTCATATTTTATAAGCATGCTGTTTTTCCCACTCCTGGTAGCAGTAGATTTTATATTCATCTCAATATTTGTCAGTCTGAACAGCAAAATGTGAAATCTATTACTTTATCTTTTCCTGACTACTAATGTTGCATGCATCTTTTCATGTATTTTTGATGATACAAATTTTCAGTGTGTAAGCATTTTTTTCCATACTTATTGCTACTTTTCTATCACATCTTTCTCATCAATGTTTGAGTCCTTTTACGGATAGTAGCTTTTCCCTCTAGTTTACAAGTCTTTTTCAAATTTACTGTTGGTTTATTCACTTCATTCATGGTATCTTTGTCGTAATGAAAAATTTGTAATTCTATATAATTAATTAGTTTTCACTTTTCTATTTATTTTTGCTGCACTGGGTCTTCTTGCTGCACCCAGGCTTTCTCCAGTTGTGGTGAGCGGGAACTGCTCTTCAATACAGCGCATGGTCTTTTCATTGTGGCGGCTTGCTTTGTCACAGAGCATAGGCTCTAGGGCAGATGGGTGGGCTTCACAGGCAAGATGAACAGCTGTGACCAAAATTGAATCATCATAGAATTTAATGTTTTTGTTTTATTCTATGAAGGTAGAAGGAGAAAAACAAATGATGGACAACTTTTCAATTCCATCTCTGTATTGTAAAAGACAGATGAGCAAGAAGAGCTTCAGAATAGACCTAATGAAACTCCCACTATGAAAAGAAAATGTTGAGCACCCAAGAAAATTAAGAAAAAGGGTGAAAAACAAAATGCACAAGAGAAATTGGTAGCTCAGGATTAGGAGAATTTAAAAGACCTGAATACAGGTAAAAGACAAAATAAAGTATAAACCTTATCATGATGTATTTACATTGATCATATACTTATTTATTCATTCAATTAGTAATTACCTATTAGGCCAATTCACTATATTTCAGGCCTTGTAATAGCTACGAGGGATACAGAAAATACTCCTGACTTCATGAAGCAATTATCTTTCTTCCTTCTCTTCTTGTTCTCTTTCTTCTTTCATTAATAAACCCTTCCTAGCATAGGATCTGACACGTAAAAACTGCTCTATAAATAAATGTTCAGATAAAGAAACCAATATCTTAGGGCTAAATATTATTTTAAAAATATAATAAAATTTTAAACAAATTAAGTAGGTGAAAAGAATAAAGAATACAACTCAAGACAATTAAGTTAAAAGAAAACAATGAAAAATGTTAATTTTTTATTTAACAGACATCTAAAGATATATCTACTCTGTAACCTACACTAGGTTAAGAGCTATCCATAAGATTTATATTTTGGTTCTCTCTTAAAAATTCGTATTTATCTTCTAAGATGTTGCAAGTTTTCATGTATTATGAGTAAATTTTCTTTTACATTATTGAGGATAGTCATAAAAATTTCTTTAAAATGCTTCTCTAGTTCCAACATTTTGGTCTCCTTGCAAGTCAGTCTTCATTGCCTCCATTGCCTGTCTTCTCTCTTCAGAACTGAGCACATCTTCCTGGTTCTCCAATGTTAAATAATTTTTAATTATGTCATAAACACTATTGTGGAGACTTGGTTCCTTGTTTGTTTCAATAAGTAATTAATATGTCTGAACTCAACTGGTAAATTCTGTATTTTAAGAGATAATTCAAATTTCAATTCAGTTCTTTTGACCTCTGCTTGAGAGCCTGGAAGTTTTTCCATTCACACATGGTTGAGGGATCAGTTAGATATTTAGGCAGTTTCTCTACTTAAAATTTAGAGCTTCCTGTTTGTTACTTTTTCTTTCTTGAGATTCCTTTTTCCATTTTCTGGTGGCTATGAGAAAGCTGAGCACCAAAGAATTGATGCCTTTGAACTGTGGTATTGGAGAAGACTCTTGAGACTTCAAGGAGATCCAACCAGTCCATTCTAAAGGAGATCAGCAATGGGTGTTCTTTGGAAGGACTGATGCTAAAGCTGAAACTCCAGTACTTTGGCCAACTCTTGTGAAGAGTTGACTCATTGGAAGACTCTGATGCTGGGAGGGATTGGGGGCAGGAGGAGAAGGGGATGACAGAGGATGAGATGGCTGGATGGCATTACTGACTTGATGGACGTGAGTCTGAGTGAACTCCGGGAGTTGGTGATGGACAGGGAGGCCTGGCGTGCTGCGATTCATGGGGTCACACAGAGTAGGAGACGACTGAGCGACTGAACTGAACTGAACTGATTGTGGTTCCAAAGTATGTTCTCTGGCTCTTCAAAATTGAAAATTTTTTCTGTTTCTACCCTCTCTATCAGCCTCTCAAATCACTGGCCACAGCTTATACACAGGTTAAAATCTATAAAAGAGGAAAAGTCTGATCAGTGTGTTTTTCTGTCTTCCATACAACTTCTCTAGAATACACTTGCTTTTGTTTCACTTTCTAGTGCCATGGTTTTCATTTTTGTTTTGTAATTTTACCCAGAATTTATAGTTGCTATCTATGGAAGAGTCAATCTGGTAGGAGATTTGTCAGTCACATAAGAAGCAGAGATCTCTGATATATTTTTAAAGTTTTTAAAGTTGCAGGTAAAATAGAATATAAATATTTAAAATGTGACTATTTTAACTCTAAGTACTTTGCAAATCAAACAGGTATAGATATAAAAAGTACAGATGTGAAAAATGTAAAATCACTGAATATGGAAATTATGTCCATTTGTTGTATTTTAAGTCCAACTGTGAGTTCAAGCATGTCTCTGTTAACTGTAATTATATTTTGCAGTTTAAAAATGACTTGTAATGTTATTAAGGCAATTATTTTCTCATAAATGCATTCTGGAGGCAAAAAAAAACAAAAGTTGGAGGTGTCTGAAGAAATCAGCATTAGTTTCTATTAACTTGGCTTAAAGGTATTTGTTTCATTAAATTTGGTAGTTTTCTGCCAAATTTGAAGGAAAGGGAGATTCACAATTATTTTTTAATCACTTCATAAAGACAAATTTATAGTTTCCTTAGCATGAGCCACTGAGGCCACTGCAAACTATACATCCTCTGTATAAATCTATATAGCCATTTTATTGATCCATATCCCAAGCTGCACAAACTTTTAAACTGAGAGTGACATTGCTGGATTTTATAGTATCTTAAGGGAAACTTAGGTGTAGATCTAGATATGAACAGTAAAACAAGTCTGCTGCTGCTGCTAAGTCGCTTCAGTCCTGTCCCACTCTGTGCGACCCCATAGACGGCAGCCCACCAGGCTCCCCCGTCCCTGGGATCCTCCAGGCAAGAACACTGGAGTGGGTTGCCATTTCCTTCTCCAATGCATGAAAGTGAAAAGTGAAAGTGAAGTCGCTCAGTCGTGTCAGACTCTTCGTGACCCCATGGACTATTGAGCAGAAAATTTAGACAAGTTCTTTGACACAACTCAATGCAAATTGTTTCCCTACTCTTCTAATTTTTTTAAAAATAACCTCACCAAAAAAGGTAGAGTTATATTTAATTTTTTAATACCCCTAATTAAAAAGTGAGCAATCACCAGGAAGCTAGGGAGGGATTTATCTCCTTTAGCAGTGGATCTCTCCTTGGCAATAGAGGCCCATAAATTTTATTTCAGACAGCGAAAATTTCCCCTTTTGTAGGTTAATCCATCAGAGTCATAGGCCAACCCTGATCCCAGCAGACCAGAAAGGGCAGCCTCAGTCCAGGAAAGATCACTTTCCACTGTCCACTAGACTGCTGGTTTGAATAGCTCAAGGTTGTCCCCCAGTGCCTCCAGCTTCCTTAGGATGGTACAAGTCATGGCAAGAATGGGGAAGAGGAGTTGGTGGTGGACAGGGAGGCCTGGCATGCTGCGATTCATGGGGTCACAGGGAGTCAGACACGACTGAGTGACTGAACTGACATGAACTGAATATAAACTCATGGCTTTTAAAATAGACATAAGTAAAGAAATTTAGATGTTGATGTGTGTGCATGTGTACATATGTAGTCTATCTACTGTATGGGTTTGGGAGCATTGGCATCTCAATAATCATAAACACATCTAGCACTCAAATCTTGACTGTAAATACCATTCTCCACTACAAGGAATTAGAGTTGCTTGAAGAAATAGCTGATTTCAGGGCAAGCTGAAGCAGGGCCAGCATAAATTGCGAACATATTGTATAAGGAAGTAAGAAAGTACTCAAGGAGGTTAGAGATATGTCAGAAAGACAGAGAAACTGGATAAAAAGGGACTCTACCTGGCCAAATTGGGGAAAAATCAAACATCAAAATAAATAATGACAATAATGACTAATAGCTCAAATAAAATGAAACAGTTTTAATGTATCTATACAGATAAAAATAAATAAGAAATGACCAATTTGAAAGTTTAATGAGTAACATTATATTCACATAGTTCAAAGTGCTTTCTCATGGTTTTCTTGTTACCTGCAACAGGGAAAAGGGAAGTGGAAAAGCCTGACAGACATCTCCAGAATCAAATGATCAAAGCTAGCATCACTAATTTTGAACAAGTCAAAACTGTGCACCCTGTGATAGGATATAAATATATATATATATATCACTTCTGTGATATTCTTGCCAAAAATGCCTAACCTGAATCTGATCATAATGAAAAGCCTAAATTGAGAAGCATTTAACTGAAAAAAAAAAGTAGACTATACTCAAAATACTAAGGTCATGAAAGTCAAGGCAAGATTGTCCTAAGACCTAATGAGAATAAAGAGAAATGACAATGAAATATAACAATGATTTTGAATTTGATCATCCTACTGTAAAGAATATATGGGGACAATTGCTGAAATGTGAATGCATCTGATGATTAGATAATGTTGTAGTCACAGGATTGTGTGAAAAATCACTCCATACACTATGTTAAAATATTCCGAGGTGACTGGGCAGCAAGTCACCAGCTTGAGCTCAAAAGGTTCAAGTGAAAAAAAAGACATGTACACTGTACTTCAAACTTTCCTGTAAATTTATGATTATTTTAAAATACATATTTTTAGTAAAACTGTGAAACTTTATTTAAAGGTTTTAATGAGGGGAAATGAAGACATATAAACTCACTGTATTGGGTCCCTTCCCTGTGTTCTCTGCAGAAATCAGACTGATCAACACATAGTAAAATGTGGCTGAGTCATCCAGAAGTTCTCTTTCTCTGTCCTCCTTCAAAACCTACTGTCTGCAGCACACATCTTTACCTTGTAGCCTATAGAGTTTATATATACATATATATATATATACACATCATATATGTGCATGCTACATAATATATTAAACAGTATAGATATTTTCACTGAATAGCTAATGGATTTATCACTGGCACCAATTTATATGTAATTGTATAAATACAGAAAACAAATTTCCTACATTTAAATGTGTTAATGCAAAAAATACTCTACCAGGGCAAAGTTATTTAAAGAAAATAAAAGCCAAATTGTAAAGTATTGCTGCTGCGGCGGCTAAGTTACTTCAGTCGTGTCCGATTCTTCGCGACTCCAGGGAGTGCAGCCTACCAGGCTCCTCCATGGGATTTTCCAGGCAAGAGTACTGGAGTGGGAGAGAACCACAAAAAATTGCGTTCATTAAACACTTGAATGCCTTTCTATTTAGGTTAATGTGGTAAAGCTAGTTTGCTGTTCTGGAACTCTTTTCCCTTTCCTCCTGGGCTCACAGGCAGACTTCATTTCATACAGCACTTGTTAACCTGGCTTCCTCAATAACTATGTGGAGCAGAGAGCCCTCCTTCCCCATCACCATTTTATCTTTAAATGAGAAAAGGTAAGTCTCTGCCTTTTAATTCAGTGAGATTTTCCTCCTGCCATAGCAACTGCTGCTGCTGCTGCTAAGTCTCGTCAGTCGTGTTCCACTCTGTGCGACCCTATAGACAGCAGCCCACCAGGCTCCCCCGTCCCTGGGATTCTCCAGGCAAAAGTACTGGAGAAGGTTGCTATTGCCTTCTCCAATGCATGAAAATGAAAAGTGAAAATGAAGTCACTCAGTCGTGTCTGACTCTTCGGGACCCCATGGACTGCAGCCTACCAGGCTCCTCCGTCCATGAGATTTTCCAGGCAAGCTACTATCACCCAAACCAGTGAATGTTTTTACTCTCAGATTTGATGTGGGGACCACAGCTGATTGTGGGGGACTGTTAAGTCCCTGAGTTTACTTATAGTGAAGCATTTATAGGACTAGCCAGCCATTCTCCTGCTAATACTAGCTCCTTCTTAAAGAATGAAACTCTCCAATTGTACTGATGAAATCATTCCTTTTTCTCCACCTATCAAAAGCTTGCTTCTAGGAAGGGAGTGAAGAGGAATCAAATAGAATAAGCTGCCAGATTCCTCACTATCTATCCATCCATCTGTTAAGGCCTATGGACAGAAGCCTCTAAAATCTACTGGGTGCAGAATGTCAAATCTAGTGCATGAGAAAATGTATACTAAGTGTGATGTTATTACTTCAGATAATTCTGGAATAGTGTCAATATAAGAGCAGAAGACCTAGAATGCTGTGGCAGCCAACAGCAGAAGAATTAATCTGGTCTAGTTACTCGGAGTCTTCCCGAGAAAAATCACTGCTAATCTCTGAAATCCCTATGCGGGTTGCTTTTCTGAATTGGGGTTTTTGCTGATTCATCTTTTACCCTATGTGGGATTCTCCATGATATCTAACAAGCCATTTTGTCTCTATTTTCTATTGTTTTCCACAGTTCAAACAACTTTCCATTTTCCCATCTGTAAAGTGGGAATAGAAATATGCATTTCACAGGTAGGTTTAAGACAAAGAAGTATGCGGAAGTGCCCAGCAAGCTAAATGACACACGATAGGCAACAACAAATGTAATTTTATACCTTAAGGCCCCAGGTTTCTTCAATATGATGATCAAAGTGAAAGAAGAGAGTGAAAAAGTTGGTTTAAAGCTCAACATTCAGAAAACGAAGATTATGGCATCCGGCCCCATCACTTCATGGGAAATAGATGGGGAAACAGTGGAAACCGTGGCAGACTTTATATTTTTGGGCTCCAAAATCACTGCAGATGGTGACTGCAGCCATGAAATTAAAAGACGCTTACTCCTTGGAAGAAAAGCTATGACCAACCTAGATAGCATATTCAAAAGCAGAGACATTACTTTGCTGACTAAGGTCCGTCTAGTCAAGGCTATGGTTTTTCCAGTAGTCATGTATGGATGTGAGAATTGGACTGTGAAGAAGGCTGAGTGCCGAAGAATTGATACTTTAGAACTGTGGTGTTGGAGAAGACTCTTGAGAGTCTCTTGGACTGCAAGGAGATCCAACCATTCCATTCTGAAGGAGATCAGCCCTGGGATTTCCTTGGAAGAAATGATGCTAAAGCTGAAACTCCAGTACTTTGGCCACCTTATGCAAAGAGTTGACTCATTGGAAAACACTCTGATGCTGGGAGAGATTGGGGGCAGGAGGAGAAGGGGACGACAGAGGATGAGATGGCTGGATGGCATCACTGACTCAATGGATGTGAATCTGAGTGAACTCTGGGAGTTGGTGATGGACAGGGAGGCCTGGCGTTCTGCAATTCATGGGGTCACAAAAGTCGGACACGACTGAGCGATTGAACTGAACTGAACTGAACTGAACTGAATCTAGCTACCAGACAAACATGTGTATTGTGTCAATATCTTATTCCTCATCCACTTTGGCAGTTTATTTTGATCTTTTGTCATACACTTAAAGAAAAATAAATATTTGAGTATTAAACTTGTGGTTTCCCTGAACCTTACTCTTCCTGCTTCAATTCTTCTTTTAGTTGAACTTGACTTTGTTCTCCCATTTTAGTGAGAAATATAGGTATCTTGGCTCAGGTTAAACCCTTTGCCCACCTCCCTGTGTATAAAGTAATGACTTTGTCAACCCAGAGAGTCACTGTCAAATCACTATCATCATCATCATCATTGTCATCATAATGTTAATATTAGAGCTATATTTTATTGAATTTTTACTAAGTATCAGGTGTGTTCTAGGTACATATAATGCTATTTTTACATCATAAACTCTAAAATATTTTGTAATATTTACATTTTAAGAATGAGTGTATCAAAGCTTACAGTGGTTGAAGTATTTGCCCAGGATAACACAGTTAGTTAGCAGAAGTGGGATCCAACCTGAAGTCTGTTTGCCTCCAACAGCTATGTTTTCCACTAAATTAAATGCCATTCCACAAGACCTTTCAAAATGCTTTCTTGTAACTTTTTTATTGCTACATTTTTGAGCCACAAATATAGTGGCATTTAATGTACCAATTTGATATACCAGTGGATCATCAAATATCAGTGCATCAAAATGCCATGAACCGAGAACCTGAGGATAAGGTCAGGAAAGAGCAAAATAAAAGCCTAAACTATAAAGATTAAATGAAAGTGTACGATTTTGGAAATTATAACATAACATTATACTAGTACTAAAGAAAGATGAGTACATTGTGCTTTAATAACTGATCCTACTATTACTTAAAATCAGTTTGTTTTTCAAACTATTGCTATTCTCCTAGTTTTAGCTTACTGGCAATTGGATTTCCCTGTTGGAAGAGAATGTGCTAATCAATTGAATCAGATACCTTGTTCTGTTCAACAGGGATCAGATCTTCAATCTTTGTGCGTGGGTGTTATATGAAATGCACTCTGGAAGGGACTCAATTTCTAGGCATAAATAATTGACCTTCATGTTGATTATTGGTCTCCTATGTTTAATTCAGTGTCCCAACAAACTAGTGGCTCAGGAGTAAAGAATTTTCCTGCCAATGTAGGAGACACAGGTTAGATCCCTGGGTCAGGAAGGTCCCTGGGAGAAGGAAATGGCAACCCACTCAAGTATTCTTGCCTGGGAAATCCCATGGTCAGAGGAGCCTGGTGGCTACAATACATGGGATCACAAAGAGTTGGATACAACGTAGCCACTAAACAACAATCCTACAAACTGCACCCAGAGGAATGAGTAAAACTGACTCCTTAAAGTCAAGAAAACCCCTTCTGTAAGCCACTGCAAGAATGAATCCTCCAACTACTGCTCCTTCAGAAGACTGCTGGATTAGATACACAACTACTTTCCACCCAGGGAGGAAAGCTAGGAATATGTTAAGCAACAAGACATTCCCTAAGGTCTCAATGTCTCACCTAAATGCTTTCTCGATTGAATACCATCCAGGGATTCCCCTCACCCCAGTTCTTTTACATATCCATTACAAAACATTTCCTTTTCACAAGTCCTTAAATCATTTCTTTATAGTTTTATTTGGATTTCCTTTTATTTGGAAGGGAAATCTTGCTTGCTTGTACTGGTTTTGACATTAGTCTTCACAAGTCTTCCAGAACTCTTCATGATTTTCTTGGGGAAACGCATTTGTAACTTGCTGCAAAAACTGACTTTATAAGTTTGGCCTCTGATGAGATATTTGAGCACATTGCCTCAACTCACCCAACCCTAAGGAATGGAATAACTGTATGAATTACTACTCTCTAACTGATTCATTGTGGCCAAATGTCTGCCACTTGGACTTTATGGGGCCAAGTTTTTCAAATAATAACTGAAAATAATTGGAGAGAGGAAGTGAGTCAGCACATTGATATTTACAAAATACTGCTACATTTCATAAAATCTCCCTTAGGACAGATTATCTAGAGATTACTCTCAGGCAGAAACTTATTGAAATTATACAAATTAGATAAATCTACAGAAATAATTACTGAAAATAGAAATATTCTTTTTTGTTCATCTATATATATCCCTATCACCAAAGAGGCATATTTCTTAATATTGTGGAGTCAGACTTCTTCTTCCTTATCCATGTGTATTTGAGGGGAGACTATCATTGATTCCTATGCCAGTTGCTTATACAGTTAGTCCCCTATGTACAAACCTTCAAGTTGTGAGCTTTCAAAGATGTGAACCTGTGTTCACATGTCCAATCACATAAGTTAGTTCATGTGTCTGGCATCATCAGGTGCATGCATCCTCTACAAGTGGTTGTGTTTTTGTGTACTTTTCTGAACAGTACTATATAGAATATAGTAGTATCTTTATTTCAAGCTAGATCTGCAAGAGAAATACTTCACTGGACTCCTCACTGTGTTTACTAATGACAACCTGATGGAATTGGAGGCCCAGAGAAAGGATGAGGAAATACCAGAGGAAGAAGTAACTGAAGAACTGAAGAGATGTTTGATGCAGGAGACAGAAAAGGAATTTTCTTATTTGAAGAGGCACTGTTAGTTTTTGAGGCACAGGACCCAAAATATAGAACTGTACACAAGTGCTGCAGCAGCTTTCAAAATGCAGTCCAGTGCTACCGTGTCATCTATGACAAGAAAAAAGAGCTACTGCCCAAACATCACTGGATCATTTTTTCAAGAGGGTAGACAACAGGAAGGAACCAGACCGTGTGCCATCAATGTCAGATGTGAGTGAAATTGCAACTTACCCTCCATCTTCTAATGCTAATGACCCATCAGCTCTACTATCTCCCATCTCCTCTCCCTCCTCCTGTCAGTAAATCATCTTGTCTGTTTACAAAATGCCAGCTTCTATATGCCAGTTATTGCACTGTACTATTGTATCCTTCAAGGTATTGTACCATAAGATTAAAAGTGTTTTCTCTTTTTTGTGTGTGTTCATTTTTATTAGGTATTCTTTTGTGTGAAAAAGTATTACAAACTTATTACAGTACAGAACTATATAGCCAACTGTGTTAGATGGGTACCTAGGCTGACTGTTGTACTTAAAAACAAGTTTGACTTACACACATGCTCTTGAAAAAGAACTTATTCATATGTAGGGGAGTAACTGTACTTCTTATTTTATCAATCTATCTGTTAATATAGATTGGATTCCTGACATTACATAATGGTGATGAGGTAGTCACAATTAGTAAGATATTGGTAAAGAATCCACCTGCAGTGCAGGAGACCTGGGTTCAATCCCTGGGTTGGAAAGATCCCCTGGAGAAGGGAAAGGCTACCCACTCCAGTATTCTGGCCTAGAGAATTCCAAGGACTATATAATGCAGGGTGTCGCAAAGAGTCGGACATGATTGAGCAACTTTCACTTTCACTTTCAGTCACCGCAAAGAAATATATGTGGTCTTTGTTGAAAATTATACTAAAATCTGGTAGAATAAAAAATTCTATAATCTAGAATATTTAACTTTAAAGTTAAGAATGTTATTAAATGTGTAATACAAAAGGATTTCTAGTTTTCAAAAACTAAAATTCCCTTTCCCAAATGTATTTGACATTAAAATAATACTAACTATAATTTGTTTTTGATGGCGAATAATTTCTTATAACCTTTGTATGTATCAACATCACTCAACAAATATGTATTGAATCTTAATTGTATATAATGCTCAGATATGGGTGCTAGAAAGCCTACAAAAATGAGTTAGCCAGGTTTCTGCCCTTAAATATCTTACACTGTTTTATACATCAATTTTAACCATGTGAGAAATGTCATTGTTTCAGAGATTTCTGACTAAGTATAAGATGGCAGGGTGTTTATCCTACCAGAAAAGATAAGGATCTCATGGAAAAAAAATAGAACATTCTGGATTCTTCCAGGATATATTTTGCCCTCTGTCACAATAGGCAATTGCATAAGGCATCTAGGTCCTCTTTATCCTCCCTGCAAATATCTATAATATAAAGTCCAAATATCTTATCATGGCATGAGAAGGCCATCACAATTTGGACTTCCCTGCATTTTAACTCCAATGACTTCAACTCAGGAGTATATTAAAAACCAGCAATGCTGAGGCACCAACCAAAAGGAAACAAACAGGAGCATCCCTGGAGCAGGGTCTTGGAGGTCTTCTTCAGAGTTGAGCAATTACCCATTTAGTCTTTAGATTTCGGGGGTGGATTTAACGAATGAGGAAGGCAGCCAGTTTGTCAGTGTGAGGATGACACAAAGGATTTGAGGCAGTGGTAATTTATAATGCAGATAAAAGTATTTCAACACTAGCCAACAGTTAAAATGTGTGCCAGGAGATCATCAGCTTGCTTCCAGCAGCACCTTAACAAGTAACCTTCAATAGCAATCTATTCCTGAAATATTTTATCCCTAACCAGCTAATATCCTCTAAATGTTTTATACCCAATTAGTTAATATTCCTTAAATATTCCACACCAATAGCTCCATGAAGTATTCCAGAGATGTTTCACTGCAATGGGGTTCCCTCTGCCTGAAATGTCCTTCCCTCTGACCTCTCGCTACCAGGATAAATACATTTCAGGACACTGCTCAGGCTTCACAAAGAAGACAGTGCTTAAACTTGGTACCCAAAGGCTCCTTTCTTAGTGCTTCTGGTTTTCCCCAACTGGTTCATCAAATGACAACATTAAAGACATCTTTTCTATGTGCTAACCCTAAACCACATGATGGCAACTTAGCACTTATTTGATTAATTTTTTTCTTCATTTCTGGATTGTTAACTCCTAGAGTAGAGTATGATCTCCTACTCAACTTTGTATCCCTGGTGCCTAGCAGTATATATATACATATATATATATATATATATATATATATATATATATATATATCTCCTCATACATATAACAGATCCTTACTAAACATCAGGTCAATGAAATCAGAATCTCTTCCTTTAAACTTTGCCTATCGGCTGAGCAAAAGTAAATTAGTACTTTTGCTCAATGCTATTAGATCAGTGATTCTCAAACTTTATCACACATCAGAGTGGCCTAATAAAACACAAATTCCTGAGAGCTATCCCCAGGTTCTGTTTCAGTAGGTCTGAGAACAACAGTGGCTCTAACTGTGATCCCCAGACCAACAGCATCAACATCACCTGGAAACGCACCAGAACTGAAACTTCTAGGCCCCCACCCCAGACTTATTGAATCAGAAACTGTGGGATTTGTTAGAGGAATCTGCTTTAACAGGCCCTCCAGGGACCTATTAAAGATTGAATATCAATGGAATATTACATCCTCTATATCAGGGATGATGTCTTCTCTATAAAACCACAGGGTATAGTGTTTTGAGTATGATAGCTTTTCTTTTTTTTAATTTTGCTTTGTTTGTTTTAATGCTAACTGATTTTCCAATGTGCAAAGCGACAGATCCTCAGATTGGTATGATGGGATAATTAGTTTCCACAGACTCCTCCCCAACATTTTCAATGCAATTCTTGCCCCTGGCCACTACCAGTTTTTACGTGCTAGATCTTCCTTATCATTAGAATACGTTATGTTGATTTGATCTATAGGAATATTTTACAGTGGTGCAATGGACAAAGACCTGATAAGATTGTTAAATACCTAATAAAAGTTGATTCTGGAGATACTCTGAGTCCATATAATAAATTGCAACTTGAGAGATAAAATAATTGTGAGCAATAATAACCTTAATGTTTATAATACTGCCACATATACCCACCCCAGAATAGAAATATTGATTCTCACTTCCATTTAGTAATAAAAATATTGGATAAGATAGCTAAAAGAACAACTGTAGGTATGTTGTTAAAGCATTGATCCAAAAAGAGATTTCGCTAGGATTTTCAGTGATGATTTTCTCACACTTGTCAAAGGGATATAGTAGTCTCAGAGGGTGTGTGCCAGGACCAGGACTTAGTTTAAAACCTGCCTGTCCACAGTCCTTGGCTTCCTTACTATGTGTAAGGAGTTAAATAATTTATTAGTAACCATTTTATATTCAAGCTGTTCAGACCAAATTGCTTGCTTAGTTGTGATAACATGTTAGATTAAGGGTAGGGCATTGGTTTTAGACTAGTCCTGAGTTCAAATCCAAGATCTTCTTCCTGTGCAGAATTAGCCATTTCATCCTTTTAATGCCACTATTCCTAAATGTTAAATTCTTTAATAAAGCAACACTAACAGCTATAATGTGCACTCAGCTTATAATCAACTCTAAATTGAATCTAAATTCTATACCACTAAATATATTGTAGATATTTTCACCCTCAATATGTCTGTTGCTGATCTTTTGCTTGCTACTCACTAATATCTAGTTTGTTGTTGTTGTTGTCTTTCCTTTTCTGGATATATCAGTCTACACTTGTTAAGCCCCAAGTAGTTAACTGCGGAAATATAATAATTCTGGCTAATGTATATTTGAACAAAAGTGACACACATTAATTCTGGGCTGAGTTGGTAAAAAAAAAAAAGAAAACCCTGCACAATTTTCCAATCTCTCTCTTCTCCTTCCACTGTGATCAAGAGGAGACTTTTTCTTGATAATGCAGGGCCCACCGGATCAAAGCTGCCTGGTGTGCTGAGTCGCCACATGAAAGGTAGCTGCTATAGAAAGGCACTGAGAACAGAATTGACCAAGTGCTGTGGGAATATATTTTTATGAAACACTGAGATATGCAGATCATTTATTGTGTATTATAAGCTTAACCTATCTCAACTAGCACAATGTCTCAAAGCAAGCACATCTTTTTAACCATAAGCACATTCAGTTCAGTTCAGTTCAGTCGCTCAGTCGTGTCTGACTCTTTGTGACCCCATGAATCGCACACTCCAGGCCTCCCTGTCCATCACCAACTCCCGGAGTTCACCCAAACTCATGTCCATTGAGTCGGTGATGCCATCCAGCCATCTCATCCTCTGTCGTCCCCTTCTCCTCCTACCCCCAATCCCTCCCAGCATCAGAGTCTTTTCCAATGAGTCAACTCTGCGGATCAGGTGGCCAAAGTACTGAAGTTTCAGCTTTAGCATCATTCCTTCCAAAGAACACCCAGGACTGATCTCCTTTAGGATGGACTGGTTGGATCTCCTTGCAGTCCAAGGGACTCTCAGGAGTCTTCTCCAACACCACAGTTCAAAAGCATCAATTCTTCGGCACTCAACTTTCTTCACAGTCCAACTCTCACATCCATACATGACTACTGGAAAAACCAGAGCCTTGACTAGATGGGCCTTTGTTGGCAAAGTAATGTCTCTGCTTTTTAATATGCTATATAGGTTGGTCATACCCTCCTTCCAAGGAGTAAGCGTCTTTTAATTTCATGGCGGCAATCACCATTTGCCATGATTTTGGAGCCCCCCAAAATAAAATCTGCCACTGGTTCCACTGTTTCCCCATCTATTTGCCATGAAGTGATGGGACTGGATGCCATGATCTTAGTTTTCTGAAGGTTGAGCTTTAAGCCAACTTTTTCACTCTTCTCTTTCACTTTCATCAAGAGGCTTTTTAGTATAAAAGAGGTAATAAGCACATTACCATTTCCAAAATCATATTTTCTTTCAAATATACTAGAAGGTGAATTTTAAATCACTTTTTGTGTTTTTCTTGGCTCCATGTTTTGCTGTATCCCATCATTTACAAATTAGAAATGTTTCTTGATTTTCATAAATTCCTAGATCCTGAAAATAAATAACTGACTTTTTATTCTGCCTCTAGATGAAAGACAGTTTAATTATTTTGAAAATTTAGGAAGCTTTTATCTGCAGCACTTGCTCTTGCCCACTCCAAGAGTGTCCTGGCCTGGCTTTCAAAACCCTCAGTTTCACCTCTCACTGTAATCCCATTGCACTTCTCAGGACATACTCCTGCTTCCATCAAATCTCCTGGGACATACCACTCCTGTTATGCTTCTGTACCTTTGCTCTCTGCCTTCTCCACCTCCTCAGCTGTCAGACTGAAATCCAAATCCCATCTTTCCATGAATCCCTTCCTGATTCTTCTAACTTTGCTGACGTCCCCTCACTCAAGACTCTTTTTCCATGAAGAAATATGCCTTATAGTTCACTGTCTGATACTTCTCCTCAGCTCATAGCCATGCTTTATACTGCTTCTGAATATGTGACAGCATTTAATACAATACAAACACTAACTGCTTAATATATTTTACCTAGTTAAACTCATCAATAGCCTTTCATCTGAAATTCAGTTTCTTCCAGGGGAACTAACTAGAAATATACCCCTTCCTTTTCATCACAATACCTCAGATCCTGGAATCTTCCATCAGAAAAGATGGCTGACAAAACAGTGATTTGTTCATTAAAAAAAAAGAAAAGAAAAGAAATTTTACCTTAAATGGTAGTTTTTGAAAACTTCACATTCTTAGTAGAAAATTAGTGACATACAGCATTCCTTAGTGTTTGCTTTCAAAGTGAAATCAATTATTTTCTAGTTTTATATTGTCAGGAAAACTTTGTAAGCATTGTCAGATTAGTTCCATAAATGAAACTGGATTGCTCAGTTACAGTACAGAAGTGTTCAGATGATAATGTAGATAACATAGGTGGTTTTATTTGTATTACTTTCACTGCTTTCTCCTAAAGTTATGTGGAATATAATTGGTATTTTTCTGTACTCAAAAGGATTCTTTTCTGAATTATGTCTTCCAATGATGATTAGTAATTATTATAGCTATAGTTTGTTTGTTTTAAATGCTTTCCAATTAAGGGTTCTCAGTAATTAAATTCTACTGACCTAGTTTTCACATCCCTGGCTTATAATCCATTTCATCTCCTAGGTTTATAATAAGCAATTACACAGGCAAATGATAAAATAGCAAAGGAAAAAAGTAGAAAATCCAAATAAATCACAGATCATCAGTCACCAGATATATAAGAGGTAGTTGTAATTTGATCATGAGGGGCACTCTCTAAATGCAATTACAACACTACCAAGATACCACCGTTTCCTCCTCATTAGTACACACTAGTCCTTTGTAGAGACATGCTGTAGTATTTCACATTCAAAGCTTCTCTTTTAAATCTGTGCACTAATGAGTTTCAGTGGGTTGTTGCATTTCTCTAAAATACTTTTGAAACCTCAGTTGTGCTGCTAATGAAGATTAGCAACTTTTAAAAATGTAGGCCTGAATCCATTGCTTAGAGCAATCATTCTTGAATGCTTAATTCTCTCTTTAGCTACAAATGTTGTCAAGAGACTTTTTAAAAAATTGGTTTATTCACCAAATATTTACTGACCTCCCGTGCTAGGTACTTAGGACATAGGAGTAGATCAGATATATAGAGTCTCCCCTGTCTACATGAAATTTCTCTAAAGCTGTGCTGTCCAACATGGGACAAATTTAATGTATTACATATTAAAATTACAAAATTTTGAATATGTTGTTTTAAACATGATATAATACTCAATGGACATGAGTTTGAGTAAACTCTAGGAGTAGGCGATGGACAGGGAGGCTTGGTGTGCTGCAGTCCATGGGGTCGCAGAGAGCTGGACACGAATGAGCGACTGAGCGACTGAACTGAACTGAATATTAAAAGTAATTTCACCTGTTCCTTTTTGCCTTTGTTAACATAGGTGCTAGAAAATTTAAAGCTACATAAGTGGCTCGCATGCGCATCTTCATTGTATTTCTAGTAGATGGTGCCTCTCTAAAATCTTCAAGAAGACAGATCATCAAATAAGTAATTACAAAAAAAGGGTGATGAGAAATTAGGTGAGGAAAATATGAGAAGCCCTATAATATTAGGTAGCAGAAGCCCCTGAGTCATAGTCAGATATTAGGGTCCTTCTGGTGACAAGAGTCACATCAGAGGAGTTCCAGAGTTGAGTGACTAATTGGCTAATTTAATAGATTCTTCTTTTGCCCTCCCCTGGCATATTGCATATACTATTTTAGCACTTATGACAGTTATATTTAAAGTATTTTAATTCAATAACAAATACTTATTCAACTAAACACTCTGTTACTTGTCTTGCTATCCCTAAAACATGTCAATACTCCTAATAAGTTGTGGATATGCATTAAATGATGAAGAATGCTCTCTGGGGAACTGTGAGCCAACGCGAACAACCTGGAATGTCTTTGTTTACAAGAAACACTAGTGTCACTCACCGCAGTATACTGCCCCCCCTGCTCAAGAACTGGGATGTTTTGTTATTCACTTCGTACAGCTGTCCAGCCTGGTGGAACTGATTTTTAATGATACTATTGTCAACACATGATGATCCACTGCTTCCTAGATCCTTGCACTTGGAAACAGTCTGCCATCTAATGTGAAACATAGCAAGACAGTTGCTTTGCTGGAAGTCATACGCTAGTAACAGATCCAGTCTCACATCCATAAAGAAAATTGGACAGTGCCCCTGCATGGCAGACTTTCTTCTCAGTCTGAAGCTTGATATATCTTTGACTGACAGACTACCAGAGGATGTGTTGGCTTCCTGAATATGGTTTATGTCCTTGCCTAATATTGTATCACCTGTGTGTTGCTGAGGTGGAAAAAAAAATCAATCACTGCAGTTAGTCTGTATTTCAGAAACTCCACGTTTGTCTGGCAGGAGTTTGCATAAGGCCACTTTCTTCCCCACTCTTTTTCATGCTCCCAGTTTTTATAAAAGGGAACATGATACTCTTCAAAAAAATCCTAGACAGGTCCCTAAAAAGCACTGATCAGTGAAAATAGCTTCAGTGTGATGATTTCAAAGTGATGAAGTTCTTGTATCTTTATACAAGCCCTAGGAGTAATTTTATTTTTTTAAATTAACTACTGAGGAACGTTGGCCCCAGAAACAAATTATTAAGCAAAGAAAACAATTTTAATACTTTCACTAGTAAATTTAAATAATGTATTGGTTATTTTGTGTCAGATAAACAGTGCCTCAATCAATTAATCAATTGACATTTAATGATCAAGTTCATGCTGGGCCAACATTTGGCAAAGACTAAAATATATATAAAAGGTTTAAAATATGGTTTTCACCTTTATTGGAATTAAAAGCTAAGACAACTCAAATAGAATAGCATGTCAGTTCACAGACATATTAAACCTTTTTGAAGAAAAAAACAAAAACCTAAAATTTCTCTTGTGGTAATTGGTGAAGAAAAAAGGCATACGTATGTCTACCTTGAGATGAAAATGCAACTGTCACTGATATTTGCAATATATCCAGCCATTATCAATACCTTACACCCTGTTGTATCACTTCTCCAAATTTATTTTCAGGTACAATGACTATAAAAGGTACCTCCATAAAATACGGTTCCATAGCAAAGTAACTTTGAGTAATAGTAAACATTTCATGTATTACTTGGAGATTAATTTCTTCCTAACATTAAAGAAACTTTGTTTAACCAAACAATTCTCAAATGGGTTTGGTTATAGCCCCAATTTATTACACAATACTTAATACCATCCCAAGGGACACTTTGGATTCACTTTTAGAAACTCTGGTTTTCTTAATGCATTAAACCAACAGCAACATTACCAGATGAACAAAGGACAGAGAATATTAGGGGCGAGTCCATTTTTTCTGGATAGAGTAGAATCCAAATATCTATCTCAGATGGTCCTACATGTCTGCAGCACAGATCCCAAGTAGGTACCTCTGATAGAGGAGAACGGACCTCAAAGTTTACAGTGCAAAGCAGTGAAAGAGTATGGAAATAGAAACAGACAGATGTTGCCTATTTCACAACTTCTTTAAAGTCAATTTCTTTCTTCTGCTTTCTCTCACTTCTAAATCTTTAATCTCTGATCTCAGAGGAAAGAACATCATTTTCAATTTAATTCAATTTAATTCAACAAATTAAATTCTCACTAGGTTAGGAGCCCAAACGTGCTGCACAGGACACTAAAAATTGAGTAGCTGTCTCTGTCAGATAGTTGAAAAACATGACAAAATGTCAATACACCTTGTTTAAAGTGATTGAATCAAATGAATATAAATCTGTTCCTTTTCATTATAAAATTTAATTTACAAAAAAAGAATCTGATATTCTCCCAGCTTTCCCATTACTGAAAAATGCTAATCAAACACATAGCCCTTAAGGGTAGGAAAAGCCTGAATGATGAAAAATGATAACATTTTAAATCACAAAATTCAACACATCAAGTAAGAAATGTCGAGCAAGAAAAGAGAACATGGAGAAATTCTGATTTTCCTTTCCTTGATGAATTCTTCCAGATACCATTAAGGAAATTATGCTGTGATTTCTCCAAATGTATTGACATATTCTATTGCATTAGGCTAAAATAATATGCCTTCCTATACTAGACTGTTTGGCTTCCCTGGTGGCTCAGAGGAAGAAACTACTTGCAATGCAGGAAATGAAGGAGACATGGGTTTGATCCCTGGATTGGGAAGATCCTCTAGAAGAGAACATGGTGACCCACTCTAGTATTCTTGCCTGGAGAATCCAATTGACAGAGGAGCCTGGGACTACTCTACAGTTCATAGAGGTGAAAAGAGTTGGACAGGACTAAAGCAACTGAGCACACATATTAGATTATTTATGACAGATTCCAATGCCTTGCCTACTGGAGCATCGGTGAAATGTGATGCTCAATTATTTAATAGTCTTTCTAAGCAGTGATTAATATGATAGCCAATACTGTGAGCGCAGAGGACAAAGGGAAAGTATTTTAAATTTCATACATATGAAATATCTGTTCAGATGACTATTTTAAAGAAGTGAAAAAAGTTAGGAGAAAATATAAATATGATCACTTCTTACATTACCTGAGACTCCAAGTGTCATGTATAAAATGAACAAGTCATGAAAGGACTTAAGGAAAGACTAGCAAAACCTTTGGTGAAGTCCAGAAAAACATTTGCATTGCCAAGAAAGAGGTGTCTGAAGGCTAGGGCAGAATCTTTGGGGACCATAAAGAGAAGTTCTTTTTAGGTGCAGGGCAGAATATGAGAGACACCAACTGAGGTGTAAGGCAGCACTGATGGCCATCATGGTGTATGGAAGTTGCTTCAGCTCGAGTAGGCAGAAGATCCTTGGAAGACTGAAGATTCCACAGCTCTGAAAGTTTCATTCAGAATCTCAACACAACCCTTGTGGCTGGCTATAATGGGGGCAGGATTTCAGACCATCTGTGGATCTAAGAGAAGCAGCAAGTTCAGAGCAGATAAAGAAAGCAAAGGCTTAAGGACACTTTCTGGAGCCTCAAAGGTTCTGAATTCAGTATGAACAGACAATGAAGTTATATTCAAATTCTCTCAAATATTCTTTCTTTTGAGAAACTAAAAAATTTGCAATTATTCATTGAGTTACTATATGTATAATTCCAGGGCCCTGTGGTGACTCCTTTGGATGTCTAGCTCCTGGTTGAACCCTCCATGAACTTTGCTATCATTAGGCAAAGTATTAGATAATTGTTGTTATAAATTCTATTAATAGCACAATTTCATTGTTGTAGTTTATCTCCACATGTTGAATTCTTGTTAGCTTCTTCTTTTGGTTCTTTTGTAATATTATTAGAGTTTCTCTTTTTATGCCCTAATTTGATGACTAAGTTTCTAGGAACAGATTCATTGTGTGAAAACATTTCATTATCACTTTATTTGAAACCAAGTCCTGATTATTTTCTGGTATATTCTGATATCTTTCAACAACTTTTACTCTTGAAGTAACATCTGCTTTAGTTGTTTTTCTTTGTTAATAAAATATTCTAAAAACTTCATGGCAGCTATTTTTGATCTACAGTCTTTGCAAACACACACACACACACATGCGCATACACATACATAACTTTTACCAGATAATTGGATTTAATGGATATTAAGAACAGTTTATGGTATTGCATTTTTTGAACACTGATGCAAATGGATTGGAGAAGGCAATGGCACTCCATTTCAGTACTCTTGCCTGGAAAATCCTGTGGAAGGAGGAGCCTGGTGGGCTGCAGTCCATGAGGTCGCGAAGAGTTGGACATGACTGAGCGACTTCACTTTTACTTTTCACTTCCATGCACTGGGGAAGGAAATGGCAACCCACTCCAGTGTTCTTGCCTGGAGAATCCCAGGGATGGGGGAGCCTGGTGGGCTGCCGTCTATGGGGTCGCACAGAGTCGGACACGACTGAAGCAACTTAGCAGTAGCAGCAGCAGCAAATGGATTATTTAAAGTTTTGTTTGTTTTTTTTTACTTTTGCTGAAGGTAGGTAGATATAAAAAGAGCATGTGTTAGTCAGTCATATCTGACTCTTTGCAACCCCATGGACTGTAGCCCACCAGTCTTCTCTGTCCATGGGATTCTCCAGGCAAGAATACTAGAGTGGGTTGTCATTTCCTTCTCCAGGGGATCTTCCTGACAAAGGGATCAAACTTGGGTCTCCTATACTGCAAGCAGATTCTTTTTACCAACTGAGCCACCAAGGAAGCCTGGTATAAAGAGAACAGATAGCAATATATAAAATTATATATAAATTTATATTTATAAAAATATATAAAATTATATATAACTAGAACAGATGGCAATAGAGACAACGCAATAGAGACAACAATCTATTTCTACATAAGCAAGAAAAAACACGAGATGAGATCAGACACAGTCTTAGTGGAAACGTCACAGCTAAAGTCATGTTTCTATTTGAGAAACTAACATGTATAGACAGAACAGTGACCAAAATCCTTAAGATGCAGAACTCAAGACAACACAAAGCCAGGTTCTAATTCTGGGTCTATCACATATGAACCTGGTGGTCTCATGGTCTAATCTGTAAATTTGAGACTATAAAATCTGCCGAAGAGGGTTATCATAAAAAATAAATGCATAAGAGATGTTTTTGATAGTGTTAAGTGTAGATGTTTCACCCATCTACACTTAACATGGCCATTTTCATTTCCATTAGATCATTATTTACTTGCTTTGAAAAGTAAGGAATAGGGAAATAAGAAAATTTTTAAATATTATAGACAATCAAGAGGCTTCCCAGGTGGCAATAGTGGTAAAGAACCTGCCCACCAATGCAGGGATGTAAGAGGCACAGGTTCGATCCCTGGCTCGGGAAGATCCAGTATTCTTGCCTGGGGAATCCCATAGGCAGAGGAGCCTGGCAGGCTACAATCCATATGGTCATATAATCAGACAGGACTGAAGTGGCTTAGCACAGCACACAGCACAATCAAGACTAGGATCATCTGATATTACACAAGATATAGACATGCTAGCTCATTGCAAAAGTCCCTGGTGCTGGGAAAGATTGAGGGCAGAAAGCTAAGAGGGCATCAGAGGATGAGATGGCTGGATGACATCACTGATGCCATGGACATGAACTTGGGTGAACATTGGGAGATGGTGAGGGACAGAGAGGCCTGGTATGCTGTAGTCCATGGGGTCACACAAAGAGTCAGGCATGACTGGGCGACTGAACAACCAACAAAAGACATGCTATATAGCCGTTAAAACCCAGCCTCCTTTTCAGGCAAATATCTGACCTTGCATTTACTATATACTAGCAGTTCTCAGATAACAGCTGACAAGACTACAGTAAATTTCTCCTTTGTGCTTTTACAACCAACCCCTGTTGGTATTATTTAGTTTCAACATTAATAGTAATATGCTTCTGTTTATTCTAAGCTGAAACACACAAAAAAAGAAAGATGGAATCAAGAGTCATTTGTTAGTCACCATTCCAAAATTTAGACCTTATGAATAAGAGAGATTTAAGAAAAACACAGCGCTCAATTTCTTCCCATCTATACTAGATAAGATAACAGATGAATTCAGACTTTGAAGAAATCTATGGCTTATTCATTTTCAGTATTGTTCATTAAGACAGTCCCATGAGTGGAAGCACTAGAATTTCAGAGGTTTATCTCTTAAAAGTCACACATTGAATTGAAATAACAGCGTCTTTCTGTTACCTTTAGATAAAACTAGCTGTATCTAGAAGAAAATGTAGAGTCTATTATTCAGTATTAATTAACTGAATATTAATTATTGTTCTTATTGCTTCAAATCAATTTAACATTATTTTAATTAAAAGTTAACCATTTGATGCTTAATTAAATTTCAACATTTTAGTGGAGTTGAGGTAATAACACATTGCTTTTGACTCTCATATTATCTGCTTTTCATTCTCTAAAAACAGACAGCTTAGAATGAAAAATCCTCATTCTTTAAAGATAAATATATACACCATATAGGTTGTCTAAATTATCCTCATTTCCTATGGCCAATTTTTAAACAACAGTGCTGTTTTATTTTAAGTTATCATTGAACAATAGCTAGACTCCACTCATTGAAACTGGACAGGGACATAACATGCATAAAAGGGCTTCTCTTCTCCCTCAGATGAATCATCTCTGGAGACAAAATCACTACCACAGAAGATATTCATTCTTCCTAGGCACTAAATCACTTCTATTGCTGGAGGATGCTACATACTTAGAAACAGAAATTTAAGGGCACTGCTTAGCATTCAACAAGTCTAATGAACTTAGAATATTAATTAAGAGAATAAATAAGACCAAGATGGTAAAGCCTATATAACTGTGTTAGGTCATCTGTCAGGGAGCTATTTCATTAAGGCAGGTAATCAGTTCCAGGTTATATAGAAGATGTGGCATGGATGGTATAAGATTGGATGTAACTCAAAGCTGCTTTTAGGAAAGCAGTTCAGTTGCTCTGTCAGTGGTGCTGGCTGACTGTACCTAGGTGCTATCTGAGTCTTTCCATCATAGACTATCAAACTGGAATCCACTTCAGAGTTTACCTCTTCATTTTACAGATGAGAATTCCAGAGAGGTGACGTGGTTTATACAAGCTCAGAAAGCATACATGTATGGAAGTCGTATGTACAGTTCAGTTCAGTTCAGTCGCTCAGTCGTATCCGACTCTTTGCGATCCCAGCAATCGCAGCACGCCAGGCCTCCCTGTCCATCACCAACTCCCGGAGTTCACTCAGATTCGCGTCCATCGAGTCAGTGATGCCATCCAGCCATCTCATCCTCTGTCGTCCCCTTCTCCTCCTGCCTCCAATCCCTCCCAGCATCAAAGTCTTTTCCAATGAGTCAACTCTTCACATGAGGTGGCCAAAGTACTGGAGTTTCAGCTTTAGCATCATTCCCTCCAAAGAAATCCCAGGACTGATCTCCTTCAGAATGGACTGGTTGGATCTCCTTGCAGTCCAAGGGACTCTCAAGAGTCTTCTCCAACACCACAGTGTATGTACAGTAAGATCAAAAAGATTCAACAGTGGGGTAAAAGTGTATCAAATGAGTTAGATACAAACAAAATACTTCAAACAACTGTTCATATTGGAGTAGGAATATGTACCCTGGAAAAAGTACAGATGTTAGTGTTAGAGGGACCTAAAGTTCTTGTGGCTGAAAGCACCCTCCTGTCAGGAACATCTTTTAAATTTAAAAATGTGGCTTGACCTTGATGGGTAAAGGGTTTCAAAAACCAGCTTCACCGTCTTCCACAGACCATGACATATGTTCAGAAGAACTAGTGACCACCCTTCCAATCACTTATGCATTATATCCGATATTCTTGTAAAAAATAACTTCTCTGACCTTCATGTGTAAGTTTAGCATCCATAATAGCATTATGCCCACAGAGCTGCACTTTCTCTCCTTCTACATGTATTACAGCAATCTGTTCCCCTTTCTCATTCTGCTCATATACAGAAAGGAACATATGGGTTTTGTGATTAATATAATGAAAAAATATTGAATCTAAGAATTCACATGAATCTAAGCAGACATATATAGTCAGCTTGACTAATATTGTTAGAGACACAATCCTAAAAGTCTTAATGATCCTCTTTTTTTTATTATAAATTTAATTATTTTAATTGGAGGTTAATTATTTTACAATATTGTATTGGTTTTGCCATACATCAACATGAATCCACCACAGGTATACACGTGTTCCCCATCTCTGAATCCCCCTCCCTCCTCCCTCCCCGTACCATCCCTCTGGGTCGTCTCAGTGCACCAGCCCCAAGCATCCAGTCCTTTATGGGATATAAATGAGCTCATTGTAGCTCAGATGGCAAAGAATCTGCCTACAATGCAGGAGACCTGGGTTCGATCCCTGAGTCAGGAAGATCCTCTGGAGAAGGGAATGGCAACCCACTTCAGTATTCTTGCTACAGTATTCCATGGACAGATCATGGGATTGCAAAGAGTTGGACACGACCGAGCAACTAACACACACACATGGGATATAAGTGTCTATGAAAACACTATCCTGAGGTAAGGGCACACCTGCCTTTAAAAACAGGAAGACTATATATAAGACAGGATTTATAAGATTCAAAGAAAATAAAGTGATACAGTCAAAATCTCAATGGGTATGGAATGGTGCTTTAAATACAATTTAGCAAAAGAAGAAAAAAAAATAGAGAACTATTGAGCTTTTCCCACACAGAAACCATTTTATAAAACTTAAATTTTGTTTCCTTTACAATTGTTTCTCCCTGTAAATGACTAAAAGTCAATTCCTGTACCTCTCCTAACTATACAACTGAAGACCTATCTGACTGAGATGTTTACAATTTTCAACTTCAGCCCATTAAGTGGGGTAGTATCTTAAGAGTAGGAGTGGGTGAGGAATTAATTTTACTGCTTGAAGTCCAGTACCCATCATGTTCCTGAGTGAGCCTTTGCATAGCCAAGCCACAGTCACCAGGTCACCTTCACCAGTCACCAACTCACCTTCATCAGTCACTAACTCAGAGTTACCAATTTACAGTCACCTATAACCAAGCCATAGTCTCCATTCACCGGGTTACTTGTACCAATAACCAATCCACAGTCACTAGTCACTGAACCACTCCTAGCTGAAACTAGTTACCAAGTAAGCCATCAGTCCATATTGTGTTTTATCCATTGGGTTAACTTTACCAGAGGCTGTTTTCTGTTTTTTTCTGTATAGCACCAGATGTTAAATTCTTTCATTTTCTAACAGCCACATAGATGCCATACCACACTGGTGACATCCAAACACAATTCACATATAATTCCCTTAAAGTCAGAGCAGTGACCTATGTACTATAAAAGGAGTCTGTCATCCTGATTTGCTGGTCTTCTTGTCATTAAGATGCCAGGTTTCAAGGGTAGTGACCTCCCCAAAGAGCATAGTAACTTCTCTGAGGCTAAAACAGAATGCTGACTTTGGACTGCCTGGGACCAAGATTGAGAGGTCCAGTAGGTGAAAGCAGTGTCGTGCTCAAATTGAAGACCACCGTACTCCACATTCTCCCGGGGCCATGCATCACACTTCTAGGAGACATGGTAGCCTAGTGGCCAGACATGTCCTTCCCACAAGCTTTACTTAACCCTGGAATTCGTTTTAACATGATGAAGTTCTGAACATTTTAAAATCAAAGAATTTCTAGCACAAAAATAGACACATAGACCAATGGAACAGAATAGAGGGCCTAGAAAGGAACCCACACTTATATGGAAAATTATGTAAAACAAGGGAGGGAGAAATATACAATGTGGAAAAAACAACCTTGTCAATAAATCATGTTGGGAAAACTGGACATACAGAAGAATCAAACTGGACTACTTTCTTACAACATATAGAAAAATAAACTCAAGATAGATAAAGACTTAAATGTAAGACCTGAAGCCTGAAAACTTCAAGAAAACGTAGGCAGTACACTACTTGACATCTGTCTTACCAATATTTTTTGATATGTCTCTTCAGGCAAGGGAAACAAAAACAAAGATAAATAAATACAGCTACATCAAACTAAAAACCTTTTGCACAGTAAAAGAAAATATCAACAAAACAAAAAGGCAACCTACTAGATGGAAAAAATATTTGTGAGTGATACATCTGACAAGGAATTAATATCCAAAATATTTTTAAAAACTCATTCAACTCAACATCAAAAAAACAAGCAACTCAATTTTAAAAATGGGCAGAGGACATGAATAGACTATACAGCCAACAAGCACGTGAAAGGATGCTCGATTCTGTAACTGTCAGGGAAACGCAAATCAAAACCATGATGAAATACCACCTCACACCAGTCAGGATGGCTATTATCAAAACAATAACAAGTGCCAGTGAGGATGTAGAGAAAAGGGAACCCTTGAGCTCTATTGGTGGGAATGTAAATTGGTGTAGCTTCTAAGGAAAACAGTAAGAAAGTTCTTCCCCAAATTAAAAATAGAACTACCTATGCTCTAGCAATTCCATTCCTGGGTATTTTCCAAAAACAAACAAAGGTAAAAACAGAAAATTAAAGACGTGCACCTTTATGTCCATTGCATATATATGTGTGTGTGTGTGTGTGTGTGTGTGTGTGTGTATGTGTGTGTATTTATACATGTATATATAAAGCCCATAAAAAAGAATGGAATCTTGCTATCTGTATGACAACATGGATAGACTTGGAGTGTATTATGTAAGTGAAATAAGTCAGAGAAAAGCAAATAGTGTATGATTTCACTTATATGTCTAACTAAAAAACAAAATAAATGAATAAACATAACTAAACAGGAAAACAGTCATAGATACACAGAATAAACTGGCAGTCGCCAGACTGAAGGAAGGTGAGGCCGGAGAGAAATAGGTGAGGAAGTTGAAAGGTACAGACTTTCAGTTACAAAATAAATGACTCACTGGTATGGAATGTACATTGTGGGGAATATAGTTAATAATTATATCTTTGTATGATGACAGATGGTAACAGGATTTATCACGGTGATCATTTTAAAACGTACAGAGACATTGAATCACTATGCTGTGTACCTAGAACTAATATCATGTGGTAGGTCAAATATTGGAGTGGATAACCTTTCCCTTCTCCAGGCGATCTTCCAAACCCAGGGATCAAACCCAGGTCTCCCACATTGCAGGCAGATTCGTTACCAGCTGAGAGACCAGGAAAATCCACAAAGACATTGAATCACTATACTGTGTACCTGGAACTAACATAGTGTTATAGGTCAATTATACTTCAAAAACAAACAAATTCATAGAAAAAGAGATCAGATTTGTGGCTATTAGAGATGAGGGGAGTAGGGGGGAAATTAGACAAAGGCAGTTACAAGGTGCAAATGTCCAGTTAAAAGACAAATAAATACTGTGGATGTAAGGCACAACATGATAAATAAAAATAACTTTATGTTATATATTAAAGTTATTAAGAGAGTAAATCCTGAGTTCTCATCACAAGGAAAAGGCACTTTTTCTATTTATTTAATGTCGTATCTGCACGAGGTAGATATTCACAAAACACTGTGGTAATCATTTCATGATGTATGTAAGTCAAATCATTACTCTGTATACCTAAAACTTTTTCAGTGCTGTATGTCAATTATATCCCAATAAAATTGGAAGAAAACAACAAGGCAAGGGAGATTAAAATAAAAATGATTTGGAGAATCTCTCACAAAAGTTCAGATATATAACTTTTCTTTTAAAAAAAATGACTAAATAGTAGAAAACAAAAGCAATAGCAAACAAGCAAAACTGACTGTGGCTAAACAGTGGCTGTCGCATTTTAAAGCCACATATCCAAAAACATAGTTCTTTGGTTGGCTCTGCTCTGAGCCTCCCTCCTTCACTTACTACATTGTTATATCTGGCTTTATAAGGCATTTAACTTTGAGGACTCAGTCAAAGAAACTATAAACGGTAACAAAAGGTAAAATCAGCCTGAGAACATATCAGGCATCCTTGACATGAAGGTAGGTCACTGACTTAAGGGTGTCCCATCCCCGCTCAAGAGAAACAGATCCACATTTGCTGATCTTGATTCTTTAAGACCAAGAGTAGACTGGTCTTAGTCTGGGGTGCTCTGAACTTTCAAGAAAGAAAGCTCCAGATTCAGTCTCTTGGGGTAGATGTGCCCTCAGCCGAAGCTCTCCCTGCATGCCTGCCCATTGATGACCTGTAAGGGGAGGCTTGTAGCCAACCCCATAGATAAACCGACTGTGGCAGGCCTGTTCTCTTGCTTGAGATGATCCTAATTTCATCAAAGATGACAATCCAAGATAGGCCGGTGTTCCAGAAGGATTTTGTCTATATCAAAGGTATGAAGTGTTAAGAGTTCATCAAGTTTGAATTGGGAGGCAGAAAGAGAATCCAAACCCCGAAGTCTGACAGCATGGAAAAAGGTACGTAGAGAATTCAGAGTAGAAGTCAGAATAGAAGAGACAATAATGGGGGGTGGGTGTCTTAGTCATCAGTTCAGACTGCTATCACCTATAGACTGGGTGGCTTAAATGGCAAATACTAACGTCCTGCAGTCCAAGGGACTGAGAAGTCCACGTGTGGTGAGACCCAATATCTGGTGAGAACCCACTTTCTAGTTTGCAGATAGCTGTCTTATTACTGTATCATCACATGCAAAGAGTAGAAAGCAAGCTCTTCTAATAATGGCATTAATCCACTCATGAAATCTCCAACTTCATGACATAATTGGTTACCAAAGGCCTCACATTCCAATATCACCGCTTTGGGGGTTAAGACTTCAACATATGAATTTCACAGGGACACAAACATTGATAACATTAGGTGACAGATCTGGTCATTGTATTTGATAATTAGAAATACCCTGATCACAGATGCACACTGGGAACAGAGAACCATAGTAGATAAAATCGTTATATCCAGCTGACCCAGAGCAGAGAAACTGTTATCCCAGGCAGGACCTGAGAACTGAGGACTGATAGCAAGTGATATCTAAAAGAAATGCCCAATCAGGCTTCATGGACAGTATATTCTCCTGAAACAACAGGGTTAAACATTTCTATCCAGCTCCATATAAGTTTTAAGATTCATAGTAAATAGAAAAAAAAATGATATTTTGTTTGACTTAAATTCATTCATGGTAAGAAGATTGAAAATATTGTTTAAGGCAATAGGAAAAAGAATCCTCTGCTTCTAAATGATTAAATTCTACTTTTATACTCTTTTGTTCACCAATAACCCAAGTTTCTGATTTAAAATTTGTGATTTTACATGTAAATATGATTGAATTGTGTGATAGGTTTAATATTTTTTTTAATAATGGTTTTTAAATGTCTAAATTAAAAAGAAAAATCACAAGGCCCATTTGGCCAATGGTCTTATCAAACAGTACTTATGTATACCACCACCACCCCACCACTCCCAGCTTCCCTTTAATTCACAAGTTACATTTCCACCTACTTTTGCTAATTATAAGTATGAGGTACACATTACCACGTAATTTTGAGTGTAAGTAATTCTAACTTTTTATGAGCAAAATATGTAAAACATTATGTTAAAACTAAGATTTGCCATATTCATGATAAGTAAACATGTGAATTTACCTTAATCAGTATGCCTGAATCCCTGTTCCTCTCGCTCATATTAGAAATAAGGACTAATATAAAATTGCCTCTAATTAGTTGCAGATTTCTTTTGCCTAATCGTTTCTAATTTCTCAGTCAGATTACTGCCTTCTTCCCTCTTCACCCACATACTCTTATCTCATAAGTTTTACTTTATTTACCAGTAAATTTAGTATGTGACAGGTATCAGCATGATAATAGACACTAGGTATATAAAAATTAAAAAAGAACAGAACACATATACATGCCTCAAGAAACATAATCCTATAGAAAATATATTCATATGAAAGTAGTTTGTGCATTTGTTATTTATTTTCTTAATAACAAATAACAGTGTCTAGTACAGTGTCTATCAGTGTGCTGGAGATGGGGTAAAAACAAACAATTGTCTATGACATCATGGTGCTTATGATTTAGTTGGAGTGATGGTGATAGACAACAAATACATAAAAAATAATGTGTGTTAAAAATGAGTGAAGCTTCATGAAGGTAAGTAGTATGCTCTAAAAATAAGTGAGAGATCCACTCAGAGATGGAAATCAAAAGGATCAAGAAGGGACAAAATCTAAAGAAAATCAGGACAGCCAAGAGAAAAGAGATAGTTGTATATTCAAAATTGAGGCTCAAGAAAAAGGAGAAGCTGGGGGATTCCTATTTTTAAGGACCATTCATTAAGAAAGTTTCATTGGAACCTTGAAAGTGTATGAGAGAAAACAATGCTTGAGTCTTCCTAGGTAATAACTATAAGCCAGAAATAAAGAAGATTAAATATGAATCTAAGGCTATAGTCTACATTTGGAGGCAAGGAAGACAAGGCTACTAAGAGATACATTAAAACAACATTGAAAGAAGAAGGAGATTCAGAGTATTAATGTTCCATGAAACTCAGTAGGGAACTTTGACAACACAATGGATTCAGAGATTAAGTGGACAATAACTAGATATAGAATTCAGTTTCAAGCATTAGCAGGAGGAAAAGGAAACTTTTTTCCCTCTATATTCACCTCTTCCATTCAACAAGGGAAAAGTCACTGCATTAGTTGTTCATATTCAGAATTATGATCTGATCATCTCTACTGATAGGCACTCATTCTACTTCAAAGTTTTAATCTCTTCCACTCCATAAATTAAGATTGTCCACTTGAATGAGTGTGCCCTCTTAAAAAAATTGCTATTTTTCTGCTCCTCATAAACAGAAACCACATAAAATAAATTATCACCACTCAAGACTCAAAGGATAGCTATTATTAAAATTGAGATTTATGGAGTCAATGAAGGGTTCTGTTTCTCTTTGAGCCTAAGCTATTTGACTTAAAGATATAAGATATAAGATATAAAAGATATAAGAAATCATGATTAAAAGTGATCAGCCAGGTATTAATTTGCTGTTTTGCATTATTATTTATGCAATTTAGACAACTTAGGATCTATGAATATCTTACAAGATTTGAGGGTTCCTGAGTCAAACACAGTCAAAATATTACCAAAACTCCTAATAGTAAAATGAGTAATAAGCAACTAGAGATTCTGAAAGTATACTATTTCATTATTGAGTATATGGCATTTTTATTTCTAGAATTTCTATTTGGTTCTATTTATACTTTATATTTCTCTACTTAGACTTCCTAATTTTTAATTTAGTGTGAGCATGTTTTCCTTTATGACCTTTAGTACAGTTATCAAAAATAAAAATAAAAAAGTGTGCTCAGTTATATTCAATTCTTTGTGACTCCATGGACTGTAGCCACTAGGCTCCTCTGTCCATGAGGTTTTCCAGGCAAGAATATTGAATTAGGTTGCCATTTTCTTCTCCAGGGAATATTCCTAACCCAGGAATCTAACCCCTGTCTCCTGTGGTTCCTGCAATGTAGGCGTATTCTTTACCACTGAGCACAGGGAAGCCCTACAGTTATTACAGCTTCTTTAAAATATTTGCTTATTGTTACATCTGGGTCATTCCAGAGTTGATCTGTTAGTTTCAGGTTTGTAAGTTGTAGAGACTAGATTCTGTTATATTTCTCTGGAGAACATTGCCTTTTTGTTTTAATTTGGTTTTTGCTTTCTAATTTCCTTGGCATACTTAAATACAAAACTCTGTCTCTTGCTTAACATCTCAAATCTTAGTTCAGACCTTTTGTCCTTAGCTAGCTTACTTGTGGTCTTTTCCATCCATATATCAAGGGTCAGCCAAAGATTTGGACAGAGTTTATTTACAAAACTTGGATCTTCTTCTTACTGGCTCTTTCCTTTCCAGGCTGCCCCTGTCACTTTTCAGCAACAGTGATTGTTTTGAACTCTGTCTTCTAATTCTTCAGGTTAACTGCCTCAAACATCTCTAAATTTAGATAATCTCTAGATTCTTCATCATTGTGACAGCAATATTCTGAACCCAACGTAATTTAACTGACCTCATTTAAACATAGTTCTTAAGAAAGCTTCTCATTAGTACAAAACATAATGAGACTACTATCTCCTTTATCCTAGACAGAATATTTTGCTTGATGGTGCTCAATTCATATTTTAGTAGCCACTGGTTCCTTTTAAGCTTCAGACTAAGTAAAATCTAATTATAGAAAAATATTCAAAAATAAAATGGCTGTTCAAGAAGTAATTAATCAGATAAAATCAAGTAAGTGAAAAGATCTTAGCAAGCTGTCATATTTTGTACAAATGGAACATTTTCTACATGGGTAATGGAGACATTTGTCATTCCCTACAAACACAATTTGTAACATCAAGTTTCTGATAGGGAGATGTCCATTGCAGACTTCAGTGGTACATTGTATTTTGTGATGCATATCTTAATTTCCCTATTAATTTATTCCCAGAGATGGAAAAGACAAACTTGAAGAACAAGCCTTCCTAAGATACTTCTTGATTCCATGTATTTTAGAGCAGCTTCACCACATATTCACAATCAATTATATGCTATCTTACATAATCCTCTAATGGTCAGGGAGGGAGAAAAAATTCCATTCTGATTTGAATTTATCTTTTTCCATTAAGTTTTATTTGTCAATACAAGTGTAACATGAATACACTTCACCCTAAAAGAGGGCAATATTCAGTAAGCGTAGTGGACAAATTTTACAATTACTTACATCACTTTCAACAAATGCACCTATGTCTAGTTCTGATAACATAAGAAGCACATAAAATAATTGTTCTCTGTGTAAAGAACACAGCACTCTTCATTACAAATTTTAGGAAATTATAAAACTTAAAAGGTACAGATTTGTATATGTCAGGTTGGTTGCTTTTTCACTTTTTATCCATCTCAGACTCAATAATTCCTATCCTTCCATCTTTTTCTAACATTATATTTTAATTTTCTCAGAATGTCTGCTGTGCTTAATTGCTCAATCATGTCTGACTGTTTGCAACCCCATGGACTGTAGCCCACCAGGCTCCTCTGTCCATGAGGATTCTCCAGGCAAGAATACTGGAGTGGACTGCCATGACCTTCTCCAGGGTATCTTCCCAACCCAGGGATCAAACCTAGGTCTCCAGCATAGCAGGCAGATTCTTTACCATTTGAGCCATTGGGGAAGCCCCTTCATAGAATGCCTCATGTCTAAATTTCTTAAATATTTAACATTATGGTGTCAAAGTGGGCACAGGGCTCCAATAACAGGTGTTTGATAAGTGCTGCCTTTTCTAAGAGAATCATCCCACTGGGCTTACATGCTGTTCTGGAGCCCACAAATCCCAATGTTAGGTTCACTCGTAAATGAAAGGAATGCAAGAATTTCTATTTCTTCTAGTAGGAAGGAAGATCAATGAAAATATTTCACAATCATTTTGCTTCCATAACTGGCTGAAGTAAAATATTTGCCTTAACAATATTTATAAGAAGCAGCATCATTTCAGAAAATTTATATGTAAATGTAAACATTCCTAAGAGGTCCATATGCCTAAAGCACTGAACATTTGCACACTGATTTCAGACTCTCGATTGCAGACTAACCTTACATTTTGATCATCATGTAGCAACTCTTATGATATTACAGGAGAGGGAAAAAACCCAATAAGTCATTCTAATAAATTAGGAGAAATATGTTTTATTCACTAAAAGAAAAATACTATTTTTGTACATACAAAATATTATTTGGGAAGCACTTAGGATAAAACCAATTATGTACAGCCAAAAAATAAGGTTTGAAAATAAGAAAAAAAGATAATGATGAGTAAATAAAATATATATTTTTGCCTATCATGTCTAAGCTGAGTCTATCAACAGGTAATAATCCAACTGAGAAAATAAATTATAGTTTTAATTAGACACAGTCACTGACTTGAGTGGCCAAATTTGACTGTCTATGACCCAATGTGGCAATGATTTAATAAAACCTCTTTCCCTACTTCATGAGAATTTGACCTTTGATTTACTCCCTATTTTGTTTCTCTAAGGACCGGAAGGAAATGGCTACCCACTCCAGTATTCTTGCCTGGAGAATCCCATGGACAGAGGAGCTTGGTGAGCTAGAGTCCACGGGTCGCAAAGAGTCGGACACGACTGAGAGACTTCACTTTCTAAGGATCAGATAAAGGTAGAATGCCAACTCTGTTGTAAGACAATACTGATTGTGGTAAAATGATCCCTAATTAATAGACCTCATCTGGACTGGGAGGAATTGCAAAGAAGTACTACTCATTCCTGATAAGGACATCCCATGCAGACACATGATTTGGGTTTCCCTAAGAATGATGACTGTTATGTCCAAACATTGTTCTTTAATTGCCCCTGGAAGCAATGCCCATGAGATAAAATGAAATATTTAGACTCTTCTGGAACATGAGACATCTAAGTAAGGGAGGTTCTGGCACTTATCCAACATGAATCTCATTTCCTTGTACCTGAGCTATCATCTAGAAGGAGGTAACTTCCAGCTGGCTGCATGAAATGTTACAAAGACTCCTATAGAAATATCTAACTTTGCTCTGTTAGCAAGATATGGTTCCTTTCTTACATCTTCTTTATTAGACTGTCAAATATGGTCTATGGTAGTCTTGTGGTCTGCATGTTTATTTATGCAAAATTTAAAACACATACACATTTAATCACTGCACATTAGAATATGTTATAGATATAATATGCTCAGGATGTAAGCTTTAAATAAATATACCATATAAAAAGATCTGATATATATTTTCTCTATGTTTTTATAAGTTATCACCAGTAACATACCAACTGTGGATTCACTGTCTTTAGAGAAAAGAAATATAAACAATATCAGCCAAAACTGGTTTTCTTTTTATGATGACCACACATCTACAAATTCTAAACAATGTCAAGAATAAACTATTCTTCCCCAGAGGGGCAAACTGATTCCCACGTCCATACCTTTTGTACACACTATTAATACATCATTCAGCTTTCAAGGGGATATATGTGTTTGTGTGTATGTGTGTGTGTGTGTGTTAGTTGTTCAGTCATATCTGACTCTTTGTGACCCCATGGATATAGCCTGCCTGGCTTCTCTGTCCATGGAATTCTCCAAGCAAGAATACGGAGTGGGTAGCCATTGTCTTCTCCAGGGGATCTTCCCAACCCATGGATCAAACCCAGGTTTCCTGCATTGCAGGCAGATTCTCTACCATTTGAGCCACCAGGGAAGCCCATATATACATATTCAAGGTGTAGGTAGGCTTGCCAAGGTGTTAGGAACCAAAAGAATGATATTAGCAGAGCTATTTCTGTCTTATAATTGCCTACTCTTCTCCTTTCATCCATTTTCATGAAGCAGGTCCCCAGCAGTCTAAACAATTGGTAAAATACCAGGACATCCTCCACCACTACCACCAAGATCTTTAATACGAGAACTTTACAGGTGAGGTGAGCCAGGGAAGAAACCAGGCAGTGTGGCTTCAGCGGGTGTTTACAGATCAACTTAGGCCCAAGTAGGGTGAGACTATTCTATGTCTACAATATGTTTTGGCCTATGTGTGCATGCTAAGTCACTTCAGTCATGTCCAATTCTTTGCAACTCTGTGTAGCCCACCAGGCTCTTCTATCCATGGGATTCTCCAGGCAAGAATACTGGAATGGGTTACCGTGACTTCTTCCAGGGGATCTTCCTGACAAAGGGATTTAACTTGTGTCTCTTATATCTCCTGCATTGACAGGTGGGTTCTTTACCAGTAGTGCCACCCAGGAAGCCCTTGGCTTTTAATTTAAAAAAATTTGTAAGAAAACAGTACAAATGTTAAGTAATCTAAAAGTTTCTGAGTTTCTTTAGCTAGGTATGGAGAGTCATGGTATAAAAGTAAAGTTCTGAGAACTTTAACTGAAGTATCTTTTTTCTGCCATGAGAGATCTAATTCATGAACTCCCTTTGATTCTAGTGTATTGATATAGAAGCAAAATCAAAACAACATATATTAGAGGAGGGAGATCCACTCAAAAACTCTTAGAAAAGAAAAGCACAGATGTTTGCTTTTAAAATAAAAATCTTCTTTATGTCTACCCAGATCAGTTTGACCAGTCTGCCAGTGAGATATAAATTCCCTGTTCACTATCTTTTAATCTAGGCTGATGTCTATGAAATTCCATGGTGCTTAGTCTTATGATCTCAAAAACTCTTCTTGGCTCTCAAAGTTTATGCCTTTAATTGTTGATGTAAGTAGAACCTATAAAAATTAAAATTCATTAGTAAATTCATCCTTATTCTTAGAAAACACACATCACATATAATGCCATAGTAAGGTCCCTGAGGGATAGTCAGAGAGAATATTTGTAAGAGAGTGTTTCAGAAAGTCTAAGTAGAAAGGATATTGTGGTTGGGAAGGAATCCTCTGGACCCATTCTATCCTTTCTCGGATTTCTAGGTCACTCTCAGGAGCCACCAAAGATGTAACATCTGGCCAATGAGCCATCCAGCCACTCATCGGCTTCCAAAGTTGTCCTCTAACACAGGAATATGCATTCTTGACTGAATGACTTCCTTTAAGCCGACTAGCTCAGAACCTCACTGAGCCTTTTCTCTCCGTTCTTATGGCTGCCCATTCTCCTGAAAGATGCTTCTCCATCCTATTCTCCAGTGGCCAACCTTTATTTTTTAGATTCTTTCTCATTTCTTGTCCCTCTTAATACTATTGTCCAAGATCTTTCTTCTTTATTCTCCTCAATACCCTCATGCTGAGTTGATATATCTGCAGTTGGTCCTACAGGACAAACAAAAGAAGAGAGTTCTATTAAAAATCCTTAATAAAAGGCCAGTTACTTCCTCCAAAATATTTGCATAGGAAAAACTGTCTATTTAACTGACTTGGTGAGGGAAAAAAAATATGTTTGCTTAACTGGGGAAACAGCCTCTTCAGTGCAATGCATTTCCACTGCCTAATAAAGGATTAATGGTACACCTAGTGTGGAAGTGCCTTTTAAAAGCCTCAGCCTATGCCTGTAAACTTTAAATTGCTGTTTTCAAGAATCCACTTCCTGCTGAGCTGCTTTTGTTCCCTTCAGGAAGCCTCCCTGATCTATTATGACCACTGCGTGCTTCTAATTTTCCTGAGCATACAGTCGTTTCTAAGGATGACTTCATACATCTTATACAGAGCTTTTAAAACCATTATTGAAAGAAAAGTGAGTATTTAATAGCAAAATGTACTTCTGAGGATTTTCCATAATGGAAGTGATCTCTTAATTAGACATATCCTTCACTATTAGCAGTAATATTTTTTTGTAAGCCTGGCTTTTCCTATTGTTGTCATTCAAGATGAAAGATGGAAATATGTGATTTCCTAAAGATTCACATTTCCCCCTTTAAAATATAATATTTAGAGGTAGGCACATTCTGGCTTACTCTTATTTTGGATATCTTTTAAACACTGGTACAACAAAGAATTTACAAACTTTTTCAAGGTCCTAAAAGCTTGAAATAGTTATAGGTGGAAGATTATAATTTTTCTACCATAAAGAAAACGTTTTCATTTACTTTAGAAGAGTTTTAGGAAACCAAAAATGTATCTTACTTTTACAGTCTCTTTTTCTTAACAAATTTTTCATTAATAACATCAGAATCATATTTTCTCCTGTTTTTGTTCAACAATGAAAGATGGAATTAAGAATAGCTTTTATATTCTATTTCCTTTTATTTCAAATGTGCAGCAGTTACTAAGTAAAACAAAATGAGCTGTCTCAGCCATTATATATTTTAATATTCTTCATTAAAAGAGGGAAGAAAACTTTCTCCTGAAAAGAACTGAAACATCAATGCTTCCTAACACACACTGTAAGGCACAGAAAGATCATTTGATTTTTTTTTAAATCGTAGTCTAAATTTAATTCTTAAAAATGAAATCCTAAAATCCTATACTTTCCAGTTAAAAGGCTTGGGTTAGGCTTATTTAAATTAGTGCTGTTCCAAGGTAATTTTAATAAAAACAATCATCTCACTGATCTTTATGATCTGTGTCACTCCACAAATCCAGTCATTGATGGATATATAAACTTCCTTATTCTATAGTCTTAGATACAGTAAGTTCAATGTAATAAAAGTAGTATATGGCACAAATATATTTGCCCCTGTCTGAGGTTACACTGAGGCTTCTTAATTTTATTTCTCCTAAATTAAATGAGGAGAGATGTAAATAAGGAGAGATAATGGCAAAAGCAATGAAGCAGTCAGGTAATGGCCTGGCTCAAATTTGGGGTAAATATTTATTCATTGTCATTCTCACAGAAAATGTTTCTGGTGCCTAAACTCCCTGAGCCATGTGGGTCTGGCCATCTGAACAAGCCTCTTCAATCATAAGGTCAGTATTTAACCTGATTACACCTTTAAGCTAATTTCTTTTTAATGTGGTTTTAGAAGAGGCCTTTAGAAAAATCAGACTATTTGTTGGACACTGATTACAGAAGATGTGTATTGGCAGAATTAGAAGGAGAAAGGACACAGTGTTCCAACACTGGTTTTGCTACATATTAAGTCTGTGACCTTGGGAAAGACAGTTTTAAAAAAGTCACATGCAGGAGTAACTACATGGTATGCTATGCATTGCTAAAGATCCCAACTATTGAATTCCACCAAATCCTTTAACTATTCAGTGTACTCAAAATAATAAAGCTTAGTGTGATTATGAGAATCAAATAGAAAAATAATTTATGAGGTGATTGGTAAAATATACAAGAGCAGCCATGGTTCCTTATGTTCATAATTTTGACCATTAAAAAAATTTCACATGAAAAATAATTTTAGTCACCACAATAATGAAACCAGTATGATCTCAAAATATACATTTGGAGACCCACTAGGGAATTCTTTGTAAAGCAAATCCTTCTTTTACCGCAGGAGAAATGCCTTCTTACCACTCAAGCTATTAAAGTGGACTGGTGTTAATACACATGCCTTACCCTTGCAGTATGAATTTGGGGTACCTTCCACTAAGAGTGGTTGTTAGGCAGAGTTTCTTTCTCATCAAATGAATTCTGGGCTGGGATATGTTTTCTGCTTTGGTCCTTGGAAGGTTAGTGGACACGATGGTAGCTGAGGTTAAATGTGCATGCATGGATTGGAATGTGCCCAGGGTACCCAGGTCAAGAAAGAAAGAAAACACGTGCAGCAGACTGGAACTTGAAGTGCAGGCTTACACAGATCCCCTCCAGCTGACCCATGGGCCCATGAGGTTCATGATGCAATCCTCTGATACACAGCAAAACTGACAAGTAAAAGCCTATCCAAATTCTGGGGTCCGTATAGAACAAATAGAATATAGACCTTCTTCGGAGTTAGATTAAGAGCGTTTTAAGAAAGGAAAATGGATGTGAAAATAAAAGCAACTCTCAAGTCTTTATTCTGGAGATAAAGGTAGGGATGCCTTGGTAGGTTCAAAATGTGGTTTTGAAGAACCCAAGATAATATAAGGAAAGATCAGTCCTATTCATTTCGTTTAAAAATAACACCCTGCACCAATCGATATCCCCTTCAGCTATACATGAGAGCACTTGTTTCCCTCACCCTTACCAAAACTTGATACATCATATTCATTAACTTTACACATATCTGTTAAGTCTAAAATTCATGCTACTTTGACTTAATTTTCATATCATTGGTCACCATTTGTACTTGTCCTTCTATAAATTCTCTTTTCATATAATTTCCCTTGTATTGGATGAGATTTACATCAAAAATTACACTACAAATATGCTTTCCTCCAATAACTCAGCTGTCAACAGTTCAATCCATAAATAATATGTCCTCAAGAATGTAAAGATACATATACAAGAAGTTTGTAATAGTATAATTTAAAATAAGTCACAAAAATCTTGGGATTTGGAAAGAAGTTCTAAATTTTCTTTTCTTTTCTTATCACAGGATAAAGCATATTCTTTAACAATTTTCTTTTGTTATTCAGATTCAGACTGGCAAATAAAACTAAAATAATACAATTAGAAAAACCACTATATTAGTTATTCTCTTGTTGAGTAGTCTTTTTATATAACCTATATAATTTTATGCTATATTATTTTGCAATTTATGCTTTTCACTTAAAAACATATGATAATTTTTCAGTATTAACAAAAATGCTTCTATAATATCATTTTTAATATCTATAGAACTTTCCTCTGTTATGTAATTCATTTAGCTAATCATTTCATTTTGACATTTATATTTTTCTACTTTTTCACTATAAAAAATAATGCTTTGATATTACTGTCAACAAAGGAATCACTAAAATTTTATCCACAATAGTAAAAGTGTCCCTGATATTTTATGCACAAAACTAAGGTGAATAGTATTATTTTGGATGCCCTGCTCAACACAGGAAAAATAAATAAAGGAGAAAGAAATTCATGTAAACTTCCTAGGACTGTCATCCAAATTACTCTAAAAAGAACTTTCCCAAACCAGGCAAGGAAAGTTATCATTAAATAAAAAGTTGAAAAAAATGTTTGAATTAATATATTGGTTATGGCCAAATTTATAACCTAGCTGCTTTTGTGGACTTCATGTATATTATACACAACAGATTAAACTATTCAGTTCAGTTCAGTTCAATTGCTCAGTCATGTCTGACTCTGCGGCCCCATGAATTGCAGCACACCAGGCCTCCCTGTCTATCACCAGCTCCCAGAGTTCACTCAGATTCACATCCATCGAGTCAGTGATGCCATCCAGCCATCTCATCCTCTGTCGTCCCCTTCTCCTCCTGCCCCCAACCCCTCCCAGCATCAGAGTCTTTTCCAATGAGTCAACTCTTCGCATGAGGTGGCCAAAGTATTGGAGTTTCAGTTTCAGCATCAGCCCTTCCAATGAACACCCAGGACTGATCTCCTTTAGGATGGACTGGTTGGATCTCCTTGCAGTCCAAGGGACTCTCAAGAGTCTTCTCCAACACCACAGTTCAAAAGCATCAATTCTTCAGCACTCAGCTTTCTTCACAGTCCAACTCTCACATCCATACATGACCATGGGAAAAACCATAGCCTTGACTAGACAGACCTTTATTGACAAAGGAATGTCTCTGCTTTTGAATATGCTATCTAGGTTGGTCATAACTTTCCTTCCAAGTAGTAAGCATCTTTTAATTTCATGGCTGCAACCACCATCTGCAGTGATTTTGGAGCCCCAAAAAATAAAGTCTGACACTGTTTCCACTGTTTCCCCATCTATTTACCATGAAGTGATGGGACCAGATGCCATGATCTTCGTTTTCTGAATGTTGAGCTTGAAGCCAACTTTTTCACTCTCCTCTTTCACTTTCATCAAGAGGCTTTTAGTTCCTCTTCACTTTCTGCCATAAGGGTGGTGTCACTTTCATATCTGAGGTTATTGCTATTTCTCCTGGCAATCTTGATTCCAGCTTGTGCTTCTTCTAGCCCAGCGTTACTCATGATGTAATCTGCATATAAGGTAAATAAACAGGGTGTTGCCATTATTTGACAATCACAGACCTGCAGAATGAAAGTACACTTCTGGCTATAGTATATAATTAAATAGATTGTTTCTAAGAATAAAAGTCATCTATCAAATATTCATAGTGATGACTAGTTATGTTTGATTCTGTGATATGTTTTGGATCATGGGTATGATTTGTAGGTCACTAAGACCTGGATAAGCAATATCTAATTCTATTTTGTACATGAGAAAATAAGTTTCATAGCATTAATTGATTTCTAGGAGAACATTCCAGCATGACGGTCATTTCTAGAAGTTATAAGAAAGGAAAAGTCAAAATTGAGCCATTTTCCTCATTCAATAAAATTGCACAAAACTTAATTATGGGGGAAAAAAAGCATACTCGGAATTCTTTGTAAAATGTGACTGAGTAGGAACTTTATAAATATTTGTTGATATGACCACTATATACCACTCATGAGCTTTCTTCATGGCACAGGAAAAATAATTAATGCAACTAAAATATTTACCGTGACTGGGTAGTCTGTATTTCTTTTACCAGAATTCTGAGACAGAAAAACAATCTTTCCCTTTTGGCCTAACCTGCTTATATTGACAGAAAAGTGCTGGGAGCCAGCACGGGCCATCCCATCCATGACAAGGTCATGCTGAAGAGATCTGATAAGCAAGGCTTCAGGACTCGAGGGGCTCCCTAGACCAGCTTGAGCATCTACCCCCAAACAAGAATCTGTCTGTCTTACTATTTTGTACCTTTCACCAACTCCTCTGACATTAACAGGGGGCTATCCCCGACCACATTTCCCTGCAGAAAATCAACTTAGGGCTCTAGCTAATAAGTCTCCTGGACATGAGAGGAATATTTCAAATCAAACCCCCTCTGTTAGCATTCTAGCTTGCTTGGCAGGTTTGTCCACTCTTGCAGCTACGTATGTGATTATTCACAGCCTCCTAGCTGTGAGAGGCACGGGAAGCCTAAAACATAGAGCCTTTCAAAGAGTTAAAAACTATTAGAGTGGTGCTGGTGTAGGATTTCATTATTGGGCCAATGCTTGTTGCTAAGTTCCCATATCTCTTATCCACTGTGCACCTGGGAGTGCATTAGTTAACATAGTTGGAATGTAAGAAAAACAAGTGTAGCCTTGAAATTAACCACATCAGACCTTTGAGCTAATTGGTTCTTTCTTTGTTGTAACTCACTGCACCTTTGCTCTGTGAGAAATGTAACTCTTTAGCATTTTCTGAGGCTGACATAGATTAGAAATATAAAGAAAAAACATTTCAAGGGAAAATAAGTTTTCTAGATGAGCAGCCTTTATCAAAAGAGGGTCATAAAATGTTCACAGGCCTCCAAGGCCAGAAGATAATGTACACAACATCATTTGTGGGCAAGGTATGCAGAAAAAAATCCTGGTTTTGATAAGGGTAAAACTGCTGGAGTGTTTGGGCTGATTCTGCATGACTTTGCATCTCTCATTTCCCTCTATGTACAAGTCAAGGTATAAAAGTCCCTTTTGAAGATAAAGTAATGGGCCTCACTCACTGAAGCTTGGTCACCCCATGGCTTTCTTTTTTTCTTTCTTTCTCTCTCTTACTCTCTTTTTCAGGCTGATCCCTTGGAGCATAGAGGCTCTCTGCGTTCACTTATCTGCCTGGGTTTCTAAGACCTGAACGGGAAGGCGTTCTGCGTCTTCACTCCCTCGGGAGACCAGGAGGGCACCTGCGGCCTCCGTGAACAGAGCAAGCTCCTTGTCTTGGGGCTTTATTGGCTTTCTGTGTAAACTAAGGAATATCAGCCTCTTTCTCTCCTCTATTTTCTGATCTACAACATTCTTTCTTTATCTCTCTCTAAATCATTCGCTGATGCCATTTCTCCTGAGGGTTCCCCTGGATCCTGCAGGGGCTGGACCCCGGCAGAAAAGCTCATGTAACTGCTGTCTTCAGAGTAATTTTTGATAAGTGTGAATGATTTTAAAAAACACTAATTAATCTTTACTTGCACTACTTGCACATTAGTAACCAAGATAAAGAGATCATTCCTTAGGTATTAACTAAAAGAGAGAGTGAAAGGAATGAATGTTGGAAGGAGGACCACAAAGCAGTAGCACTTGGGTTCCCAAAACTTCAACTTCTAGTGTGATAAAAGTTCTTGATTTCACCACCAGAGCTCCTTGGGGCAAACACCACTGACTTCCTGAGAACACATACCCCTTAGTCCATGCTCATGTCAGTGTCTTGTCTGCACCATTCCTGAGACCAGAACTTCAGTATCACTTCTTGACAAAAATCAGAGTACACTTAACAGAGTACACTTAACAGAGTACACTTAACAGAGTAACCAATGCCCTCTATTGTCCTGCTTCATGCCTAGTTTCCATTTCAGAAGCTAGTCATTTTGCAAAGGCAACAGCAGAAACTTCAAACTGACAAATAGGTCATTTCTTGACAGCATTCTGCTTAGTCAGGGAAAATCTACTTCAAGCTTAGCTTGTATCCCATTATTACACCAGAGTCCCGTAATATATGGGAATTAGAATGTAATATCAGAGTTGAAAAATCACAATTAGAGTCAATGCACAAACTTTTAAATATCAGTTATCTATCCATGTGGAGAGGTGCTCACAGTATCGGAGGTATATGAGAAACGAATCTGAGAAGGTAAACAAAAGATGAAGTCTCCCATTTTACTCTGTGAAATCCAGTGATAGCAAATCTAGAAAGGTTTGAAAAAGTTAAATTGTAATTTTGACTTTCTAGTCTCTGCCATATATGCTATTGAACTTGAGAGTTAAATTTCTATACTAAGCAAGCCCCATGTCCTCACACAGACATATTTCTGCATCATAATTTAGCTTCCAGGTTTGTTGGTTTGGATCAGTTTCCAGAGTCTGCTGCTTTACAGATTATTAGCTCTATTCAGTGTCCTCAGCCTCTGGTCCTTGATGCAAGTCAAGTCTGACTGAGACACTTGTTCCTCTCATTTCTTTAAGATAGACTAGTAAATGCCATTCCAGTTCACTGGACTTGTTTCAACAAGTATGAATCACAAGAAATGAATCTTAGATCTTTTCCTGTAAATTTATGTGTAGAAGATGGACAATGGATATTTATAAATCTATTTAGGATCATCTAAAGCAGGAGAAAAGGAAACATATAAGCATCTGCATGCAGAGTTCTAAAGAATAACAAGGAGAGATAAGAAAGCCTTCCTTGGTGATCAATGCAAATAGAGGAAAACAACAGAATGCAAAAGACTAGAGGTCTCTTCAAGAAAATTAGAGAAACAAAGGGAACATTTCATGCAAAGATGGGCTTGATAAAGGACAGAAATGGTATGGATCTAACAGAAGTAGAAGATATTAAGAAGAGGTGGCAAGAATACACAGAAGACCTGTACAAAAAAAGATCTTCATGACCAAGATAATCATAAGGGTGTGATCATTCACCTAGAGCCAGACATCCTGGAATGTGAATTCAACTAGGCCTTAGAAAGCATCACCACAAACAAAACTAGTAGAGATGATGGAATTCCAGCTGAGTGATTTCAAATCCTGAAAGATGATGCTGTGAAAGTGCCACACTCAATATGCCAGCAAATTTGGAAAACTCAGCAGTGGCCACAGGACTGGAAAAGGTCAGTTTTCATTCCAGTTCCAAAGAAAGACAATGCCAAAGAATGCTTGTACTACCACACAATTGCACTCATCTCACACTCTAGCAAAGTAATGCTCTAAATTCTCCAAGCCAGGTTTCAGCAACACGTGAACCGTGAACTTCCAGATGTTCAAGCTGGTTTTAGAAAAGGCGGAGGAACCAAAGATCAAATTGCCAACATCTGCTGGATCATTGAAAAAGCAAGAGAGTTCCAGAAAAACATCTGCTTCTGTTTTATTGACTATGCCAAAGTCTTTGACTGTGTGGATCACATAAACTGTGGAAAATTCTGAAAGAGATGGGAATACCAGACCACCTGACCTGCCTCTTGAGAAACCTGTTCAGGTTGGGAAGCAATAGTTAGAACTGGATATGGAACAACAGACTGGTTCCAAACAGGAAAAGGAGTACATCAAGGCTGTATATTGTCACTCTGTTTATTTAACTTCTATGCAGAGTACATCATGAGTAATGCTGGGCTGCAAGAAGCACAAGCTGGAATCAAGCTTGCCGGGAGAAATAGCAATAACCTCAGATATGCAGATGACACCACCCTTATGGCAGAAAATGAAGAGGAACTAAAAAGCCTCTTGATGAAAGTGAAAGAGGAGAGTGAAAAAGTTGGCTTAAAGCTCAGCATTCAGAAAATTAAGATCATGGCATCTTGTCTCATCACTTCATGGGAAATAGATGGGGAAACAGTATCAGACTTTATTTTTTTGGGCTCCAAAATCACTGCAGATGGTGCCTGCAGCCATGAAATTAAAAGACGCTTGCTCCTTGGAAGGAAAGTTATGATCAACCTAGACAGTATATTCAAAAGCAGAGACATTCTTGTACCAGCAAAGGTCCGTCTAGTCAAGGCTATGGTTTTTCCAGTGGTCATGTATGGATGTGAGAGTTGGACTGTGAAGAAAGCTGAGCACTGAAGAATTGATGCTTTTGAACTGTGGTGTTGGAGAAGACTCTTGAGAGTCCCTTGGACTGCCAGGAGATCCAACCAGTCCATCCTAAAAAGATCAGTCCTTGGTGTTCACTGGAAGGACTGATCCTAAAGCTGAAATTCCAATTTTGGGCCACCTCATGCGAAGAGTTGACTCATTGGAAAAGACTCTGATGCTGGGACGGACTGGGGGCAGGAGGAGAAGGGGATGATAGAGGATGAGATGGCTGGAGGGCATCACCGACTCGATGGACATAAGTTTGATTGAACTCTGGGAGTTGGTGATGGACAGGCAGGCCTGCTGTGCAGTAATTCATGGGGTTACATAGAGTCGGACACAACTGAGCAACTGAACTGAACTGACTGAAGCACCTCATTATTGATTGCAATATTCAATGGAAGGACTGATGCTCATGCTGAAGCTCCAAGACTTTGGCCACCTGATGCAAAGAACTGACTTATTAGAAAAGATTCTGATGCTGGGGAAAATTGAAGGCAGGAGGAGAAGGGGTCGACAGAGGATGAGATGGCTGGATGGCATCACCGACTCAATGGACGTGAGTTTGAGCAAGCTCTAGAAGTTGATGGACAGGGAAGCCTGGTATGCTGCAGTCCATGGGGTCACAGAGTTGGACATGACTGAGTGACTAAACTGAACTGAAGTACCTGATACAAAAGAGTAGGACTCTACCTACATCTACAGTCTCCATTTTAGTCTATTTATTCTCAGTGTAGAGAGAATAAATAGCAGACATTCAATAAATGTCATTCTACATATTTCTTCCTCTAGGTATTATCATGAAAAGGCATGAAAATCTGAACAGGAACATGGGTTATGTCTAGAAGGACCTGTATTAGCATTAAGCTACTGTATTTCTTTGACAATCTCTTTTCCTATATAAAAATCTGTATAAGAAATGATTGAAATCACTCCCAATCAGTCTCTTGCCCTATCCTATCTCTACCCTCCCCTCCCCCCAAAAAAAAGACTAAGCAAAAAGCAAAGCTCCCCATAGTTCATTCCTTTTAATTTAAAAATAGCCTATAAAAAATTGTTTCATCTCCTTTGGGAGGCTCATTTTAAGTGGCTATAATTTCAAGCTAAAGCTAGAGAAATGAGAAAATATTTGTAGAAACATTTAGATTGTCTTCTGACAATGGCCATTATTATGGGTTTTTTTAAAGTATAGTTGGTTCACCATATTATATAAGTTTCAGATGTATTCACCGTGATTCAGTTTTAAAGATTATACTCTATTGATAGTTATTATAAAATATTGGCTCTTTCTTGTGATATACAATATATTTTTGTGGTTTATTTATTTTAAACATAGTAATTTGTACCTACTAATCCCCAACTCCTTATATTGTCCTCTTCCCTTTTCCCTCTTCCCTTTTCCCACTGGTAACCACCAGTTTGTTGTTTACATCTGTGAGTCTGTTTCTTTTTTGTTATTTCACTAATTTATTTTCTTAGATTCCACATATAAGTAATAACATACAGTATTTGTCTTTCTCTGTCTGATTTACTCCACCGTGCATAATAACCTCCAAGTCCATCCACATTGTTGCAAATGGCAAAATTTCATTCTTCTTTTAGCTGAGTAGTGTTCCATTTGTGTGTGTGTGTGTGTGTGTGTGTGTGTGTGATTCACCTTAATAATTCAACCCTCATTGGACTGCCCATGATAAGATAATCTAAAAGTCAGTTTCCATGTGAACTAGATCATTTTCCCAGTTTTGTGGAATTCTTTAAAGAAAATGAAAAAGATAAATGGAACTTTGTGCTACAATGGGGTAATCTTCAACTATTTAGTACTTTGGTTGCTCACAAGGTATTAGGATTAGATAGTTCTTTTGAAATGCATCCTTATGAATATTTCTATACTATTTATTCATTAGTATTCATTAACGGAGTCCATGATCATAATCCAAATAATTTTTAGGAAAGCAAGGAGTTGGAAGGTCATATCAGTGCTAAAATGAAATCCTTCAAATTTTAAAAACTGTCAGTTTCAAATTTTGAAAATCTCAAAGAATATTTAAAAGAACCAGTAAAATATAAAGTAATAGAATTTTGGAGCTGCAAAAAGCCTTAAATTTCTCTCAGAAGAGGAAAATATGAAAGCACTTAGAAACTGTATCACACAAATCTATAAAATATGTATTGTCCTCATCTATTGGTATATAAAGTCTTACATTTGATAAGTAACAGAATAGATTGAGTGATTTACAAGATTCTTCAAAAGCCTTTTCAATGCTTTTCAAAAATAATTAGGACCATTAGCACCCAGCCTCAGGCAAATTCCCATTAACTAATCCACAATTACTGGTCAAGCTTCAGCAGTTTTTCCAGCCATTCTCATTTAACTCAACAGTTGCAATTATTACTAAACTAGCAAAGAGAATAAAAGAATATGCATGGAACAGGTTTTTTTTTTCCAAATTCCCCACAACTGCATATTTTTTCAAAAAGGAAATGAAAAAGAACACTTAAAATATATGCTATTTTTCTTCATCTGGCAGATAAAATTCTTCTAGGTTCTAATATATGTTATTTTATAACTGATAGCATTTAGCTATTTAAAAATATAGATCTAAAATTAACCCCACACTACAAGCTTTTAAGAGAATCTGGTCAGAAACAAACAAACAAACAAAAGCAAATTTTACCTTAAGAGCTCAGGCAAAGATGCTATTTGAGTAATGAGTGAAAATGTTACAATACCCCCTGGAGCAATAGTTTTCAAATGTATTTTTATTCACACATTTCTTTCTATGAAAGAAACTTTCCATAAAGCCAAGGAAAATAAATAAACAAGGAGTTTCTCCAATTGATATATAAGTAGGAAGTCCAGACAAAGCTCTTGGGGTCTCTGACAAGGGCTCCACTGAGTATAGTTTGAAAATCATCCTAGAGGATAAAACCCAAACTCCCTAAACAGATATTTTTGGCCCATTCTAATCCAACTTCCACCTTTCTTTTCAATCCGGAGACTTAACAAGCAAAGAGTGCTCTGTAATTAGGATACGAGAGCCAGTTTTTTTTCCAGTATCTGTGTAGGCAAAGTAGCATATTAGAAATGTACAAATGCAACTGGGTGGCCACAAGGAGTGGTAGAAATAGAGTAATATTAGAGAACAGATGATTGTTTTGAGTCTATTCCATGTGGTATAGAGTGAATCTCTAAACTTCTGGACTTCAGGTGACCTAGTTGTCAAATATATGAATGGTATTAAGATATATACTTCTATCAGAGGGCCAGACAAAATCATTTCTTAGTATTTCTTCACATTCTAAGATAGACAATTCAATTCTATAAATTATTATTAAATGATAGTTTCATGATAAGGCACAAAAGCTACAATAGCAAACATTATAAAAGACAAAGTCCTTATATTTGGAGAGAGTACGGTGTGGCCACAGGACTGGAAAAGGTCAGTTTTCATTCCAATCCCAAAGAAAGGCAATGCCAAAGAATGCTCACACTACCACACAACTGCACTCATCTCACACGCTAGTAAAGTAATGCTCAAAATTCTCCAAGCCAGGCTTCAGCAATACGTGAACCGTGAACTTTCAGATGTTCAAGCACATTTTAGAAAACACAGAGGAACCAGAGATCAAATTGCCAACATCCGCTGGATCATGGAAAAAGCTAGAGAGTTCCAGAAAAACATCTACTTGTGTTTTATTGACTATGCCAAAGTCTTTGACTGTGTAGATCACATAAACAGGAAAATTCTGAAAGAGATGGGAATACCAGACCACCTGACCTGCCTCTTGAGTAACCTGTTCAGGTCGGGAAGCAATAGTTAGAACTAGATATGGAACAACAGACTGGTTCCAAATAGGAAAAGAAGTACATCAAGGCTGTATATTGTCACCCTGCTTATTTAACTTCTATGCAGAGTACATCATGAGTAATGCTGGGCTGGAGGAAGCACAAGCTGGAATCAAGATTGCTGGGAGAAATAGCAATAACTTCAGATATGCAGATGACACCACCCTTATGGCAGAAAGTGAAGACGAACTAAAAAGCCTCTTGATGAAAGTGAAAGAGGAGAGTGAAAAAGTTGGCTTAAAGCTCAACATTCAGAAAATTAAGATCATGGCATCTTGTCTCATCACTTCATGGGAAATAGATGGGGAAACAGTGGAAACAGTGTCAGACTTTATTTTTGGGGGCTGCAAAATCACTGCAGATGATGACTGCAGCCATGAAATTAAAAGACACTTACTCCTTGGAAGGAAAGTTATGACCAACCTAGAGAGTATATTCAAAAGCAGAGACATTACTTTGTCAACAAAGGTCCATCTAGTCAAGGCCATAGTTTTTCCAGTAGTCATGTATGGATGTGAGAGTTGGACTGTGAAGAAGGCTGAGTGCTGAAGAATTGATGCTTTTGAACTGTGGTGTTGGAGAAGACTCTTGAGAGTCCCTTGGACTGCAAGGAGATCCAACCAGTCCATTCTAAATGAGATCAGTCCTGGGTGTTCATTGGAAGGACTGATGCTAAAGCTGAAACTCCAATTTTTGGCCACCTCATGTGAAGAGTTGACTCATTGGAAAATACCGATGCTGGGAGGGATTGGGGGAAGGAGAAGAAGGGGACGACAGAGGATGAGATGGCTGGATGGCATCACTGACTCGATGGACTTGAGTTTGGGTAAACTCCGGCAGTTGGTGATGGACAGGGAGGCCTGGAGTCTGCGATTCACGGGGTCGCAAATATTTGGACAAGACTGAGCAACTGAACTGATCTTAACTGACGGCATCACCGACTCAATAGACATGAGTTTGAGTAAACTCCGGGAGTTGGTGATGGACAGGGTGGCCTGCCTGGCATGCTGCACTTCATGGGGTTGCAAAGAGTCAGATACAACTGACTGAACTGGACTGAAGGTTTAATGACAGAGACATATTTGTTATCAGTTTGTTCTTTTTCCTAAAAACTGCTACTTGTTAACCCCCCTGTGTTAAGATTGCTCATTCTAGTGACAATCTAAAATCAGACCCCATTTTCCCTATCTTGTAAATGTATTTGGGACAACTGAATTTCTATATACTATGTTGGTCTTGGGGCTGTTTTGTTCTCTGATCCAGAGAACAATATCTGACACAGAAGAATCAATGTCTATGGTCTTAGATATACAGCTAGTCACAAAGTTACCTATGCAGTGGCAACAGATCAGTTTCAGGCACTGTAGTTGACTATCCAATTGGGGAAGAATACACTAAACACTCAAAGCAAAATATACTCCACAGGAGTTAATAAAGACTTTGAAGCCTGCCTGGAAGGGAAAAAGTGATATTTAAGTTGAAACCTAAAGTACAAGAAGAAGGTAGTTCAGTTGTGGGTGGGAGGTGGGGGGGAAGGAAGAGTTGGGCAAGAAAAGCCCTTCAAACCAGTCATGAGAAACATTTTCAGTAAAGAATCAAAAATGAAAAAAAGGGAGGAGATGAGGTTACATCCAGTAGTCACGTATGGATGTGAGAGTTGTACTATTAAGAAAGCTGAGCACCGAAGAATTGATGCTTTTGAACTGCGGTTTTGGAGAAGCCTCTTGAGGGTCTCTTGGACAGCAAGGAGATCAAACCAGTCAATCCTAAAGGAAATGAGTCCTGAATATTCATTGAAAGGACTGATGCTGAAACTGAAACTCCAATACTTTGGCCACCTGATGCGAAGAACTGACTCCTAAGAAAAGACCCTCATGCTGGAAAAGATTGAAGGCAGGAGGAAAAAGGGACAACAGAGGATGAGATGGCTGGATGGCATCACCGACTTGATGGACATGAATTTGAGCAAGCTCTGGGAGTTGGCAATGGACAGGGAAGCCTGGTGGGCTGCAGTCCATGGGGTCACAGAGTCGGACACGACTGAATGACTTCACTTTCACTTTTCACTTTCATGCATTGGAGAAGGAAATGACAACCCACTCCAGTGTTCTTGCCTGGAGAATCCCAGGGATGGCGGAGCCTGGCGGGCTGCCGTCTATAGGGTCTCACAGAGTCGGACATGACTGAAGCAACTTAGCAGCAGCAGCAGGGCTTAATTAAAGTCATAAATTTAAGGAAATAAAACTTGAGCCCATACATAAAAATAAAAGCAAGGACTTTGAAATAAGAGTTCAATCCAGAATGGCTCAAGCATAAACCTGAGGAATCAAATCTAAAGCCTACCCTCTCTGCAATATTGGGCAGGATAAAGAGACTAAAGTCTTCACCAAGATGGTAGAAAGAAATCCAAAGTTTATATCAAACCCTGATATATTAATAACAGCAGTACTGAATACAGATGATATCTTAATTTCATTACACAATATTTTCATTTACTCACAATTAATGCATTAACTCTCTACCAACTAATTGTTTTTTCTGCCTCCCTATAAGTTTTAATTAAAGAAATTCTGAAATTTTGGTAGGGAGACCATTGCAGATATGATTCTTGACCCAGAATGGAGAACTCCAAATTAGTGACACCCTTTATAGAATATTGCTTACTGCTTCTACAATGCCACTTTTTATTTGTGTATTCTATGTACTAATTGGACTTCCCAGGTGGCTTAGTGGCAAAGAATCTGCCCGCCAATCCAGGAGATGTGGATTCCATCTTGGATCAGGAAGATCCCCTGGAGAAGGAAATGGCAACCCACTCCAGTATTGCTTGGGAAATCCCATGGACAGAGGAGCCTGGCAGGGCCATGGGGTCACAAAACAGCCAGATGTGACTTAGAGACTAAACAACAGCAAACAACAATAATAATGCACTAATTAACATCATCCTGTATACTCAATAACTTTTCAATAACTGCTTAGTAACAGCAGAACAGCTCATAACCACTATGGGTTTAGCCAGTCAGGATGCTAAGCATTTAATCATCTTGATTTGCGAAGATTGAAAACCTGTCAGTACAAAAAAAGAAAAATGATAAAAGGGTACTAAGCAGAAAGAGGCAAACTAATCTATCTGCTCTCCTTTAAAGTTGTATCCTCCCAGAAAATATCATTATAAATCAAGGTTAAATATGGAATTGAAAAGGTGTCACATGAAAAGGCTTCCCCAGAGGCTCAGCAGTAAAGAATCCACCTACAATGCAGGAGCTGGAGCATGTATTCAATCCCTGTGTCAGGAAGATCACCTGGAGGACATGGCAACCCACTCCCGTATTCTTGCCTGGAAAATGCCATAGACAGAGGTGCCTAGCGGGCTACAGTAGATAGAGTCGCAAAGAATCAGACAAGACTGAAGCAATTTAGTATATACATGTGCGCGAGCACACATACACACACACACACACACACACACACATGAAGAGAACAAAAAAGGAAAGAAGATCTGGCTTTGCCATCTCTTCCACAACTCCTGTTGGACTTTGTCATCTTAGACTCATCTATTAAATGAATTGATCCCTGGCATTTCTGAGCACAGGCACTGTATGGCTGACACTTGTTTACAGAAAGTGATGATTGTTATCATGCACACACCAGCAGAGCAGAGAAAGGCACACAGCATTCACAGTCTGTCCTCTGTTTGCTTTCACTTATAGTATTTTAGGTGATCTTCTAATTAGTCCAGTAATCAACATGTCTTTACAGAGGGTCATATTGCAGACAGGTGCTCTGTACTATGGATGCTGTGGTGAACAGGAAGACATGATCCTTTTGATTGTATTCTGAGTTTTTCCCATCAGTTAGGTATGGGTTTACGAACTAGTAAAAAAAAAAAAACTAAAAGTTTAACTTTTAAAACCCTCCCTTTCTACTATACCACATTTCTGGGTTTGTTGCTTTTGTTTAGTCACTAAGTCTTGTCTGACTCTTTGTTATTCCATTGACTGCAGAACTCCAGGCTTCCTACTTCACTATCTCCCAGAGTTTGTTCAAATTCACGTCCATTGATTGAGTCAGTGACGCTATCTAACCATCTCATCCTCTGTCGACCCCTTCTCCTCTTGTCTTCAGTCTTTCCCAGCATCAGGGTCTTTTCTAAGGAGTGAGTTATTTGTATCAGGTGGCCAAAGTATAGGAGCTTCAGCTTCAGCATCAGTCCGTCCAAAGAATATTCAGGACTGATTTCCTTTGGGATTCACTGGCTTGATCTCCTTGCAGTCCAAGGGATTCTTAAGAGTTTTCTCCAGCACCACAATTTGAAAGCACCAATTTTTCAGCACTCAGCCTTCTTGATGATCCAACTCTCATATCCGTACATGACTACTGGAAAACCCATAGCTTTGACTATATGGATCTTTGTCAGCAAAATGATGTCTCTGCTTTTTAATACGTTTTCTAGGTTTGTCACACCTTTTCTTCCAAGGAGCAAGCGCTTTTTAATTTCATGGCTGCAGTCATCATCCACAGTGATTTTGGAGTCCTAGAAAATAAAATCTGTCACTCGTTCCACTTTTTCCCTACCTATTTGCCATGAAATGATGGGACCAGATGCATGAGCTCAGTTTTTTTTTTTTTTTAAGTTGATTTTCAAATCAGCTTTTTCACTCTCCTCTTTCACCCTCATCAAGTGGTTCTTTAGTTCCTCTTCACTTTCTGCCATTAGAGTGGTACTTTGTTGTGGCAAAGGGTCTTGCGTAGCTCAATAAAGGTAAAAGCCATGCTATGCAGGGCCACCCATGACAGATGCGTCATAATGAAGGGTTCTGACATTCTGGGTTACACAGACACAAAAGGTCTATATCCCTAAATAAGGGTTAAGAATCAAAGGCAGGAATTAGAAATATTTTTAGAGTAATTGTTTATCCTTTAATGATTTTGTGAGAATTATTAAAATGAGCCCCTTATTGGGTCACCATGCTACAAGAACAATGGGTAAGGGGTTTTCCAAGATGACTCTAGAGAATCTATGAGGTGGAACAGTAGGCATTGACTGCTGTCAGCAGAGTAACAGGCCTGGCATTGCTGAACCATAAAGAGAGCTGTGTACTGTTTCTCTAAGTCTGCTGCACATTCCACCAGTCCCCAAAAAGCAATCTGATGTTAAATTAGAAAATGACAAAATTCTCCTTGCATTCCTCTTTCTTTTGTTCACAAAGTGGCCATGGAAGGAGTAAGTCAGTGATGAGTTGCCACAGAATGTTGCACCAGGTCACACCACTCCTTGAAAAAAAAATTGCTATAATGTGACACAATCACTATTCCAGTGACTGAAGCTAGAAGATTGCTGAGTATAATTTGCTGAACAACTGCTTCAGAAAATCAAGGTGCTTCTCCATGAGGACAAAATCACTTCTGATCTTCCAATTTGACTAAAAAGTATACAAGGCTTACTTCTATGGAAAGTACATTGTGAAGCTTCGCAGAGGCCGAGCCTCCCTCCCTACCCTGGTTATGAAGTCAGGTTCCTCATCCTGATGCCTATTTCTTCCTTCAACTCACTTCAGCCTTATAAGTAGTCATGGGCAAGAATTATTTTTCATGCTAAACGCTAACACAGTTAATGCAGCAGATGAGTCTGCTCCCTCACTATATGCATGTTTGTGCACTTATTATATAACATTAAAAGCGTGTTAAATGTTTACTACTTTGCCAATCACAATTTTTATCTTTGCTATAAAATCCTTAAGGAAAAGCACTGCCTGCAGGGAAACACATTTCTTATATTCAAGCAAATAGGCTTCCTTCAATGGCAAGATGGCACAATGGATGTTATTCTCTCACTTATCAAATTAGGCCTCTTCCTTTGAAGAGAAACCATCTACTCGAAGTAATATCCTCTAACATTCCTCAGCTTGAAGCAAATGTCCTCTCAACTGTGAGCTCTCTTTGCATAGAGAAAGTGACAGGGTCGAATAGAATAGGGCAAAGCAGCGATTATTTACAAAGTTTAAGAATAACTTCTTCAGCCCAAAAATGCTTCATCATATAAAGCAGAGATTTTACTTAAGCATGGTCCCATTTGAAAATGCAGGTGAAAGTCTTGGACAACTAGGGATCTGTCTCTGTGACAGCACTGGGCGCAAAGAAAGGAGATGGATCTTCTCCAAGGTGCTGAAAAAAAGGTGCAACAGAAGAAAAACCTCACCCCATAGTTCCTCTTGTAACATAATCTATTCTTATGTCAATTGACTGACAAGTTGAAAAGAGGGTTTTCTGCTGCTGGATTGGTGTTTGGACTGAACACAAAGTAAGTTAGAGAAATTCCTGAAGAACTCCACCACCAGAGTTCATCAGCAATCAGGCCCAGCTTCGTTTATTCCCTCCTAAATCCAAGAAAAGTATAAGTAAGTGATGCTTTAGCTACAGACTACCAAGCATCTGATTGTTTTCCATTGGTTCAGAGCCCACCTACAAAGGTTTGTAGGTGGTTTGTCCTTAAAGACCATCAGAACTAAGGCTGTAGTTTATAGCCCCATCCAATTATAAAATAAAATTAACTATCTACCCCACAAATGACTGAGTTAAAAATTCCATCAGAGTGTCTTAAATGTTGCTGTAATACAAGAACCATTAGATGAAACAAAGATTCATGCCTGGATTGTCCTTTAATAAAGTTTCATTATTTCTTCACATTTATGAGAATCAAAGTTACAGTGAGAACTGACAGCTCTCAGGAGTTTTAACAAACTACTGTTCAATTCCTGAGGAGAATGAGGACCTCAGAGTCCTTTCCCCAGTCTCACAGTGAATTATGAATTGGCTGACCTACACTAGTACAGCCTTCAACTTAAAAAAAAAAATTAAAAGGCAGGAGAACTTGGGAATAAATCAGCCATCCCCTGAGGACACAGAACAGAGATGAAAACTCGCTGACTTCTTTGAGTTCTCCCAGTGTGACTAGGACAAAGAAGCAAAGAGAACAAAGGCTAAAGGAGGTAATAAAAACGGTGGCTCTGAATTTTAAGCTGTCACACCGCAAAGCAAAACTGAGATTGGAGAGTGACCTGCTGTGATTTCTGTCACTGCAAAGGTTCTGAGTTGCCAGACAAGCCCTATACAGCAATTGGCTTTAACCAGCGGTGTGTATCAGAGTCACCTTTGGATATCTTTTAAAAACCTATTGTATTTTTGACCCGTATCACTGAAAGGTCATTGGGTCTGAAGTCACTGAAACTGGGGTAATTTTTCAGAGTTCCTTAGAGTACTTGGAGGCTCTGATTAAGAACTACTGTGATAGAGGATGATTTCCAGAACAGTGCTTCTCAAACTTCAATGTGCTTGTAAATAATTCTAATATCACCCCCAAATCTCAGGCTCTTCATTAAAATATTCTGACTCAGGGGGTCTGAGATAGGGCTGAATTTCTACATTTATAACAAGCTCCCTAGTGACGTCCATACTGCTGGTGTGGGGACCCCACTCTATGAGGCAAGTAAGTAAGCTTTATTTCCCAACTTCAGGTCAGTGGCCATGGGGTGGATGTAGACAGCCTGGGGTTGGTCCATGTACAGTTTATGGATCATCCACCACAAAAATCACCTGAGGTACTTATTAAAATTATTAAAGTATACTTATTAAAATTCCAGGGCCTCACCCCAAACACATCCAATCAGAGCCAGTTAAACAAGCTTCCTGCGTAATCCTATATACACATTAAAATTTGAGAACCACTAAGAGTTAGAGAATGGATAATTAAAAGAACTATGAGCCCCATAATCATTCAATAATGAATCATAACTTTAAATGTATTATTAATTTAATGCATTTTAAGCCTCTAATTTCCAGTTAAAACTGGAAATAGAGGTAGGAGTTTGAAAACAATAGAATCACCCTGATACATAACTTTTATATATATGAAACTATGAAACTATCCCCAGAATTGTCATACCTTGGGGTCACTTATATATACATATGTATGTATGTATGTATGTATGTATGTGCCGAGGTCCAGCCTCAGCAGAGTCCAAGGATATCCTCAGGATGGACAACGTCGGCGAATGAAGAAAGATAGATAAAGAGATAAAGAAAGAGACACGGGGTGACCAAGCTTCTTCGAGCAAGGCCCATTACTTTATTCTTCTCGGAGCTTTTATACCCTGAGTTATACATACAGCAAGGTGAAAAATGCAGAGTCAACTCAACATTCCATCCGTATTAACTTTTATCAATATCAGGTTCCTTCTTGTAAGAGTCTTATTCTCTGTACATCATCTTCTATTCTGGAGGCCTGTTGATATTCCAAGACCTCCTTTTGATAAAGGTTGGTCAGCCAGAATACCAGAACAATGATTTTCCCTTAAAGTGTTTCTTCTTAAATTCTTAGCCTGTGTCACCCTTAAAGTACAGAGTTACATTTTTATGGAGCAAAGATTCAGCAGGTTACAGCAAAGAAAGAACTTATTAACTCAAAGTCTAATGTTGCTAATGCTAAGGCTATTACTTGTTTTTTCTACATCCCGACTATATGCACTCCCAGGAACACAATAGATAAGGGATGTGACAACTTGGCAGCAAGCATTGCATAGGCTCAACAATGTTGCAAGAGTCTGGATAAAGCTGCCAAGTAAGCTAGAATGCTAACAGAGGGTTTGAAACATGCCCAGGAGATTTAGAAACTAAAGCCCAAAGTCAACTCTTTTGGTCAGAGACAGCCCCTTGCTAATGTTAGAAGAGCTGGTGAAAAACATAAAATAGTAAGACAGACAGATTCTGGTTCGGGGGTAGATGCTCGAGCAGGTCGAGGGGGTCCGTTGAGTCCTGAGGGCTTGCTCATCAGGACTCTTCCTCATGACCTTGTCATGGGTCGGATGGCCCAGGGATTCCCTCGAGTCCTGCATGACCTTGTCATGGGTGGGATCTCCCGTGCTGACTCCCGGCATGTATGTATGTATATGTATATATATATGGGGCTTCCCTGGTGGGTCAGTGGTAAAGAATCCACCTACAATGCAGGAGACATAGGTGCAATCCCTGGGTTGGGAAGATCCCTTGGAGATGGAAATGGCAACTCATTCCAGTATTCTTCCCTATATACATATACATGACATACAAAATATATATACATATATATATATACATGTATATATACATGACAAACAAAATCTGAAGTATATCATGCCTATCTCTACATTGGCTATGCTATCACCTATGAAACTATCCCCAGAACTGTCATACCTTGGGGTCACTTATCAGCTATTTTGGTCTATTTTCCCAGCTGTTTTTCCTCTACCAACACCTACTAACTCACTTCTTTGTCTTACCTGAATATTCTATGTATTCTCTGTCCCTGCCAGAGAAAAATAGCCCTTAATTTCATCCAGAAAATACTGTCCTGTAACTGATATTCTGAACTCCAAATCTTTAAATGTTATTTCTGACACTAGAATATAAATTCACAAAATGGAAGAACAAAAATATTTTTCTTCCTGGAAGTAGTAATCAAAAGGAAATGTCATTTTCTTGCTTATGAAAAAATTTTGAAAATCTGCATTTGCAAAAACTTGAGTATTAATAATTAAAAAATTTTAAATCAAGGTTGTACTAGGCATTAGAAAAACAAGGACCTAGAAATTATGTGTTTAACTGAATAATACAGGACTTAATATTTTTCTTCCCCCCATATACAAGCTGGAATTTTTAGGGTCATAGTTGCATGAAATTTCATTATTCTAAATAAATTAAATGTATATAATACATACACATATAATATATTATGCAAAATGTTCTATGTATCTTTAAAATACTTTTCATGTAACTGACTATTATGGACTTGAAAAATATCTTCTAACAGATAATTCCTCACAACTTAACATGGAAAAATGTTTGATGAGGCATATCATGCTCATTCATTCGCTCTTACTTTTGGTCATCACATTTCCTGTGTTCATATGTCTTACTAATAATAACATCAGAGATTACTGTGACGAATGGGCAAGGATCAAAATGCAGTCAATCGACTCTACAAGGAAGAGGGGCATTATGAGTTGCCCATGACTGCTTCGGTAAATTACTATAAATTTGGTAGCCTAAATCAACACAAATATTATCTTACGTTTATAAACATAAGGAGTCCAAAACGGATCTTACAGACTAAAATAAAAATGTTGACAAAGCTGTATTTCTTTTGGAACAAATTAAATTTTAAAACAAATAAAACACTCTGCAAATCCTAGTCTTAAAATGAGGGACTTCTAGATGCAGGGGAATGTCTGGATGGTAGTCCCAGCTGAAGCATTCATGTTTCCTTTAGGAAATATTTTATGGGGAACTGTTAGCAGCACAACAAAATTCTTATAAAGTCCTGTCCATTCTTCAATATTCTGACTCAAGCATGGAAATATTCACTCTTAAGATCCGATAGCACAGTTGGGTCAAACTTAGAACATTAAAGATTGATTTTATAAAATTTTTAGGACTTTTAAAGTATTAAAAACAAAGAACATCTAAATGTTTAAATAATTTGCCTTAGATGATCTTGTTTGATCTCTAAAGTTTATATCAGAAATTTGATTTTTGCCCCCTCCTAGATCCTGGTGAATATTAAGTAGACAATCATCGTGGCCGTCACTCAAGAGCTCACATCTAGACATGTGCTCTTCTCAAAGACACATAAGGCACTGCTGCCAATGTACCTGTCAAGTCTTCCTCAAGTTCCCTGAGTAAACTTGTGCCTTCACAAGGTGAGAGACACCTGGAACTATCATTCTTAACTTCCCTACCTTCTAGCTATAACAGTCCCTCCACCACCACCATGCACATACTAATACATAAGTCTCTCACATCCAGTAAGTTCTTAGTCCTACAAACTGACATCAAGATCAACAAGCTAGTCTTCATCAAGTTTGGCAAGGACTGGTTAATCAAGATTTTGGTACAAAATAAACAGTATAACTTTAAAGCAGCCCCTATAGAGAATGAGCACATATTCAGTTTTGCTCTTTAGATTCCTTTTTCTCTTATTTTCTTAGAGCAGGTGCTGCTGCTGCTGCTGCTGCTGCTGCTAAGTCACTTCAGTCGTGTCTGACTCTGTGTGACCCCATAGACACAGCCCACAAGTCTCCCCTGTCCCTGAGAGAAGGTGCAAAAGTTCTCAAAAATCAAAACTGCTATAATGTAAGCCCTGCCTCTCTCACTAGCCACTTATATCATCAATGGAGATGGAAGCACAATTGGAATTTGTGAGGGCCTTGCATTCAAAAGAACAAATTTCCCCAGGGCAGTAGACCTCTACATCGACTGTACATTGGAATCAATGTACAGTCTAGTTGCTTCCCAAATCATTCTAAACTTCAGCCAAGGTAGACAGCAACTAAGCAGGAGCAGGACTGGCCTAACATTGCATATCGCCAAGTTAGTTGAATAATTTTTTCATGAAAGGTCATTCCTAAGTATTGTAGAATGTTTAGCAGCATCCCTTCCCACTTCTCAGTAGATAGCAGTAGATGGACTATACAGTTCAGTCACTCGGTCATGTCTGACTCTTTGTGACCCCATGGACTGCAGCATGCTAGACTTCCCTGCCCATCACCAACTCCCGGAGCTTGCTCAAACTCATGTCCATCAGTTGGTGATACCATCCAACCAGCTCATCCTCTATCGACCACTTCTCCTCCTGCCTTCAATCTTTCCCAGCATCAGGTTCTTTTCAAATGAGTCAGTTCTTCGCATCAGGTGGCCAAAATATTGGAGTTTCAGCTTCAGCATCAGTCCTTCCAATGAATATTCAGGACTTATTTCCTTTAGGATGGACTGGTTGGATCTCCTTGCAGTCCAAGGGACTCTCAAGAGTCTTCTCCAACACCACAGTTTAAAAGCATCAATTCTTTGGCGCTCAGCTTTCTTTATAGTCCAACTCTCACATACATCCATGACTACTGGAAAAACCATAGCTTTGACTATACGGACCTTTGTTGGCAAAGTAATGTCTCTGCTTTTTAATATGCTGTCTGCTGCTGCTACTGCTAAGTCATTTCAGTCATGTCCGACTCTGTGCGACCCCATAGATGGAAGGCCACGAGGCTCCCCCATCCCTGGGATTCTCCAGGCAAGAACACTGGAGTGGGTTGCCATTTCCTTCTCGAAATATGCTGTCTAGGTTGGTCATAACTTTTCTTCCAAGGAGCAAGCATTTTTTTAATTTCATGGCTGCAGTCACCACCTGCAGTGATTTTAGAGCCCAAGAAAGAAAGTCTGTCACTGTTTCCACTGTTTCCCCATCTATTTGCCATGAAGTGATGCGACCAGATGACATGATCTTTTTTTGAATGTTGAGTTTAAGCCAGTTTTTTCGCTCTCTTCTTTCACTTTCATCAAGAGGCTCTTTAGTTCTTTTTCATTTTCTGCCATAAGGGTGGTATCATCTGCTTATCTGAGGTTACTGATATATCTCCCAGCAAACTTGATTTCAGCTTGTGCTTCATCCAGCCCGACACCTCACATGATGTACTCTGCATATAAGTTAAATAAGCAGGGTAACAATATACAGCATTGACGTTCTCCTTTCCTGATTTGGAACCAGTCTGTTGTTCCAGGTCTGGTTCTAACCACTGCTTCTTGACCTGCATACAGATTTCACAGGAGGCAGGTCAGATGGTCTGGTATTCCCATCTCTTGAAAAATTTTCCACAGTTTTTTGTGATCCTCACAGTCAAAGGCTTTGGTGTAATCAATAAAGCAGAAGTAGATGTTTTACTGGAACTCTCTTTTGATGATCCAACAGATGTTTGTAATTTGATCTCTGGTTACTCTGCCTTTTCTAAAAATAGCTTGGACATCTGGAAGTTCATGGTTCATGTACTATTGAAGCCTGGCTTGGAGAATTTTGAGCATTACTTTACTAGCATGTGAGATGAATGCAATTGTGTGGTAGTTTGAACATTCTTTGGCATTGCCTTTCTTGGGATTGGAATGAAAACAGACCTTTTCCAGTCCTGTGGCCACCGCTGAGTTTTCCAAATTTGGTGGCATATTGAGTGCAGTACTTTCACAGCATCATCTTTTAGGATTTGAAAGAGCTCAACTGGAATTCCATCACCTCTACTAGCTTTGTTTGTCGTGATGCTTCCTAAGGCCCAGTTGACTTTGCATTCCAGGATATCTGGCTCTAGATGAGTGATCACACCATCATGCTTGTCTGGGTCATGAAGATCTTTTTTTCATGATCTTTTTTTATGAAGATTGTCTCTACCTGTACAGACAAGCAAAGATATCTCCAGACATTGCTGAATTTCCTCTGAGGGGTAAAACTGCCTCCAGTTGAGATCCATTGCCCTCTTCAGTCTTGATTCTTCTGCGTTCAGATGCAGGCAGTAAATAAGCATCTGATAGGGAGTAAGGTTACTGCCCTCATGTCAAAATGTCCAGGTTAGAATCTAAGTTTGCAACCTACCAGTTGTGTGAACTGGGACAACTTTCTTAATCTCTCTGAGACAGTTATGAATTGGAGCTGATAAGTGCACATAACTTACAAGGTTACTGTGATATGAGCTAACAGCAGTAAAGCCCCTTAAAGAATACAGTAAGTACTCACTGAATGTTAGCTTCTACTGTTACTGGTAATAGTCTTTCCCAAGTTTCACATCCATAAGGGAAACACACAATGCTGAGACTCTCTCTATAGGTTTTGACTGTAGTTTGGACAGTGTGAGGCAAGTCAGAGTCCTGGAAGATGATGCCTTAGTGTCAAGCCCGCTCTGTCTCATAGCCCAGATTGTAGCAGTTTTTGATCAGCTGATTACATGGCCAGTCAATAAAAAAGATAGGCAAGTCTCTATTTGGCTATTAGTTCCTTGAATATAGAGAAATGACTGTAGAGAATATAAATGAATATAGAGAAATGTATTCAACGACTTTCCTAACCTCCTTTATACAGATGCGCATACACACACACAGTCTCCACCATACCATTTCTTTATTTGACTTATGAACAATCAAAAGCAATGTATTGAATACAACTGAGATTCACCTAGGCAAAGCATTCAAATATCTATGGAATCACACATAATAATTGCTATTATTTATCACATATATATAAACCTCCATTTTCCCAGAGATTTTTGAATTTTAAAATCTAAAATATGCCTATGTCCACATTCTAAACAACAAATAACTTTAATATATAGTTGCTTGACTATAATAAATCCTATCCTTTAAACTACCATCCTGATTGAGATTTAAATGGAACACAAGAAAACTCCTGTGCTTCATCTCTACACAAACAGACACAATTAACCAACTCGAGTGGGTAGTCTATCCCTTCTCCAGTGGATCTTCTTACCTAGGAATTGAACCAGGGTCTCCTACATTGCAGGCTGATTCCTTGCCAGCTGAGCTACCAGGGAAGCCCAATTAACTTCTAGTTACCAAATATATGTTCTGGTATTTCCACATGAAGCAACTTTCTGATTCTCTGGACATCACCTGAGTGTCCTGTAAGTTAACCCAATTCTGACATTAAGTACCTGGAGACAGAATTAGGTCCCACAGGTTAAGGGCTCAACCCTGTAAAATTGCTCTCCCCAACTCCAGACACCAATCACAACTTCACATTACTACCTGTGCTTCTGATGCCTCAGCTATAAACTAGGACTCCCCATCACCCTGTCCTTGGATTCAATCATTTGCTAGAATGGTTCACAGATGTCAACAAAACGATTTACTTACTAGATTAGTGGTTTACTATAAACGAGGACTCAGGAACAGCCATATGGAAGTGTTTCACAGGGCAAGGGATGGAGGAAGTTGCACAGAGTTTCATGCTCTTTCCAGGCATGTTACCAAGCCTCAGCACCAATATATGGTCACCAACCTAGAAGCTATTGAAATCTTGTTCTTTTTGGTTATTATGGAGGTTTCATTACATAGACATGATTTATTAAATCAGTTGCCATTGGTGACTGATTCAACCTCAACAACTGCAACAGTAATTATCCAAGAGAAATAATAATCAGGAAAACATAAAACACTGAACAACAATTGCATATAAGCAGTAGGGATGAAGATCGTGGCTTAAAAATTCTAGAAGTCTTATCTTAACCTGGAAGTAAAATGTCAGTTAACTTTAGACTTTCATAAACAGGCATGTTAAAACAGCTAGAGTAATCACTTAAAAAATAAAACAGAACATATACTTCCAAACAAACAGAAGGAGAAAACTAATGGGAAAACAACAAGGAACCTCAATTAATTAAATAATGATGAGAAAGGAGAGGTGAAAAAAAGAAATAGAATGTATCATATATAAAGAAAGTATCAAATCAAAGGGAACTCACAATCAAAAATGTATTTTAAAACTAAGATCAAAGAAGATCTTTAGAAATTATATTCCTTCAGAGGAAGAACAAAAAGAAAAAAATTATACAGAAAGAAAATAATTATAGAAATGCAGAATCATACATGGCTGTTTACATACAAAACATAAGTTAAAGTCTGAATTACTAAAAACTAAGAAAGAAATACTTCTCTTAGAATTTCTGAATGTTCCCAGAAATTTTTGAATCAGTTAATACAGATTATTGCTAAAATGTTTTACTTTGAATGTACAGAATTCTTTCTCCTATTCAAGAGCTTGATATTTAATCATAGAGATGACTCAAAGACCACAATTTCTATAAATAATGTAATTCTGTAAAACATCTAACTCATTCTAAGATCAAATATAGCATAGGTCTCTTTGATTATGTTTTAATCCAAATAGCTCTCCAGGGTAACAGTGTATAATTTGATACAAAGAATGTTTTTTAACCCCCTTGTATTCCCAATCATACACTTGAATAATATTTCAGAAAAAAAGGAATCTCTGCTCTGGCACTTTTTTCTATTTCTCCTTGGACAAGAAATATGCTGAGTGTTTTAAAACATGACTATTTCTGTACACTCTGGGTTAAAAACAGAGGTTATCTTTCCCAAATTAGAAGGAAGGAGATTTACTATTGCTCTTAAAAAAAAAGAAATTCATTTCCCAGCATGCATCAGTATCTACTATACTGTTTGGAATTTACAAATACCAATGCATGTGCCATATCTGTGATTTTCAAACTTGTGTGTTTATAAAAATTTATATGATATTTCTTCATCGTATAGCTTTCTGATGCCTACCTCCAGAAACTCTGATGAGGGGAAATGACACAAAGAAAGAGAGCTGCATATTTAATGACACCCTCTGTATCTAAAGTGCTAGTCAGCTGCAGCATCAGTACCATTTAAAGCTTGTTAGAAATGTAGAATTTCAGGCTCCAACCCAGACCTTGAGTCAGAATCTAAGTTTTATCAAGATTCCCAGATTATTCATACACATATCGAAGATTGAGCAGCAATGTTTTAAACATAGGAGTCCTTGGTTGTAATTCAGATAAGGACTAGAAAGAATTTATAAAGTCTGATGAATTTAACTTATTGGTAGAATAAATATTCTTAAACTGAAACATATTTTAGAACAGAATTTAAGTCATTTTCTTCAACTATACATGGCATGGAAACAACGCCCTCACTGTAGTTAAATCGTAAATTAGGGACTTGAAACAATAATAGGCTTTGCTGTAAGTAATGGAGAATTGGAAAATAGAGACAGGAGTTTCTCTCTCAAGTAAAAGCAGTCCACACATTAGAAGACCAGAATTGTTATTTCAGCTTCATGCTGACATCAATGACCCTGGATCTTATCCTTTTCCCTCATCTAAATGGTTTCTACATCTCCAGTGATCAGGTCCAAGTTCCAGCAAGTGGGCCAAAGAAAGCGAGCAAAGACAAAAAGGCATGCCCTCCCTTTCAAAGTGTGTTTATGAAAAATTCACACAACATTTTGCTTCCATTTCAGTGGCCAGATTTTAGACATATCCCTATAATCAATGGACAAGGAATGAGAGAAATGCAAGCTTCAGTCTGGAAATACTACCATCCTCAATATGCCAGAGATTCTAATTAATTAGGGAGGAAGGAGAGAATGGATGTTGGGACAGGCAATTAGCAGTCTCTGCCACAGACCTGCTTAAAGTCCAAGCATGTCTAGAGGCAACCTCCAATTCAAAACATCTGACATGTAAAACAACTTGTATTTACAAGTGACCTGCTCTACTGTTTGAGAAGACATTGTGAAATTTAATGCTTTGAAGAAAGTTGTGAGGTGCATCATGGAAAAAAAAAAAAAAGAAAGAAAATATGGAAGGGCCCTTCCAGAGGCACCTTCTGCATGGTGGCACTTTCTGGAAATATAAAGAGCATAGCTTGCATGCTTTGCAGTAGTCCTAACCCAGTGACCCACATATTAGTCCGCCTGTGCAGAATCCATCTCTGATTTGGCCTGATGTTTTGCTTTTTTTCCCCACTTTTATAGCAAGTATTTAAAAGTCCACAATTAGTAATTCAAACATCCTAGTTTTAAAATATTAATAGCTATGGAGTGGTTATAGGCTACCAGTCATTCATTAGTGTGAATTGGCTTAATTATGTTAATTTTCTAATGACTGACAAACATCAGCTTCTTTGTAGAAAGGAAACTATAACTCATGGCTAAGTGAGGTAAGGAAATCACTTTAGAGGACCAAACCGTTGTTCTGTTTCTCAGTTGAAATGGTAAAAAGGCATAGCCTCAAAATTATTAGAGACCAGAAGGAAAGGGGCTTGACAGTATTGGAGTGGGGTGCAGAGAGAAAGGTAGATTGATGGAAAATTAAAAGTTAACTATTTCTAAAATTTGCCGGAAATTGTCAGGGTACCAGGAATTGGTAAGGAAAAAAAATCCCCTTCTCTCTTTGGTAACATAACACTCTTAGTTACCAGGGTACACAACATAGTGTTCTCAGCTACTATTAAAAGCACCTGTGTGTGTGTGTGTGTGTGTGTGTGTGCACGCATGCCCTTTTCAGTCATGTCCAACTCTTTGTGACCCCATGGACCATAGCTCACTTGGCTCCTTTGTCCATGGAATTTTCCAGGCAAGAATATTGGAGTGGGTTGACATTTCCTACTTTAGGGGATCTTCCCAACCCAGGGATTAAATCCCCTCTCTTGAGTTTCCTGCATTGGTATGTAGATTCTTTACCATTAGCACTACCTGGGAAGTCTCTAGTGTGGGTCAATTGGCAGTTCAGTATATTTTTAATGGTAAGTCACAGATAAACTAGCATATATTGTATTTTATAGAAAATGCATAGAGTCCCAAGCAACTGAAGGGGAAATAAAATTTTTCTTCATAGTGTGTACCTAAATTAGGAATTACCAAATCCAAGATTTCCAAACCAATATATTGTTGCTGTTGTTGTAGTCATTGCTGTTGAAGAACTCTTTTACATACACAGTCATCTGTAGAACAATATAAAACATAAAAAGAAGAAAGCAGCTCTGCCTGAATCAGAACCCAGGAATCCCGATCTCCAGCTCTCTCTCAAGTCCCCAAACACAAGGCAGACCTTCAAAACCACTGTTCTGAAGGAAGAAGGAACAGTATCTCAAAATAACGCAAGGGCTCAGATTTCTTAGTAAGAAATATAAATATTTCCCTCACATCTGCAACATCTGTATAATACATTGTAGGTGGATCAAAGGCATGGGTGCTGCTGCTGTTGGTATTCACTTAAGAATGAACTACTAATGTACAGACTGAATAGAATTTTATACTTTGAAAGAATTTTCACTTGTATTAATCATGAATAATACACATCTTTTATGAGGAAGATAGCACAGGTACTACTGTGATCATCTTATTGATAAGGAAATTGAAATTCACATAATTTAAGTGACCTTAAGTAGTGACATTGCCAGAAAGTGATGGAGGTAGAACAAGAATTCAGATTTTTGGACTTCTCAACTCTGGCTCCTCTTTATAATCACCAGAGAAACTAATTTTAAAAATCAAGGACTTAGGGAGAATGGCAGTGGGATACTTATTAAATATCCCATAATCTTTCCCCACTCCAACCAAATCTGAAAGAACAAATCTAAACAGCCACCAGCAACAGCCGCAACAAAACTAGGAGTAAACAGAAACCAACAATATGAGTAAAAAAGTGAGGAAAACCAGCAGTTGCAAATATACACGTGAGTCCCATGTGTGGGGAGGGAGAAAAAGAAGGCAAAGCAGCGTCTAATGGCTCTAAGAACCATAGTGCCCCAAAGCACCAAAACACTCGCTGTGATGCCAATCTGGGAGCAGAAGCTAGGAGGGCTTTTACTGTTGTCATCTGGACGTGGGGCGGTGGGGACCATTGTAAGACTAGATGTAGCACAAGCCATCTGAGCCCTGAATTTTCAAAATGAATAAAAGGAAGCTCCCATGCAAGATAAAAGCCCACCTTAAGAATACCAATTGAGCAGGGCAGGTACAATAGAACAAAGGAAAAAGAAATTTCAGATAAAAATGGAAGAAGGGTGCAGAGAAGTCAGATCTCAAAACTACTATTTTTTTTTTTATCATTTTGTGGAATCAATAGAAAAGGTAGTTATAAATCTAGTTTGAATCTAGAAAAGCTATTCTGTTTAAATATAGGGAAACATTCTTTAAACATAAGCAAATAAGAAAGTATTATTAAGTTCCATACAAAGTTACTCTTAAAAAAGTAAGGAGCTGAATATAATAAGCCTCTCTATAAACATACATCCACAAAACTCTATCTTAATATTTTTGTAAAAAAAAAGTAAAACTGTTTTTTAAAAAGTTATAGAAGCTATGAAAGAGCATAAAAGAGAATTAGAAACATGTAGAAATGAGTTTACTGGGAAATGGAAGCTATGCAAGAATAGGGGACATAACTCAGAAATGAACATGAATAGAAGAAATATCATTTTAGAAAAGACTAAAATTGAAATGATTCTAAAGTAAATGAACAAAATGCATATGTCTTAAGAGAAAGAGAAAGTGGAAAGCAGGGAAGTTTTAAAAATAATAAATACAAATAAGATTCAAAATATTCTTTTTTTCAACTTTTTATTTTTACTTTATTTTACTTTGTAATACTGTATTGGTTTTGCCATACATTGACATGAATCCACCACGGGTGTACATGCGATCCCAAACATGAACCCCCCTCCCACTTCCTTCTTGAGAAAGAGACAGCTATAGCAGATAAGCAAAGAACATTTGACATATTGTTATGAGTCCTTGAAGAAAGTTAAAGCAAAGAAAAAAAAAGTAGTACAAAAAGCTACAAATCAGGAAAACTTCTCTGAAGTTAAAATAATAATAAAATAAAAATGCTTGAAATTTTGATTGAAAAGTCGTGCCACATGTATGGGAAAGTCGTCACAGGACAGTCATGATGTATTCTAGTAAAATAATTGTACTTTAAAGAAAAAAGGAGTCTTGTACATATAAGTGTGCCCCACTTCCCAAAATCACCTCTAAGAAAAACAAAATCAGGTTGTCATCAGACATTTTGACTTTATGTCAGAAGAAAATGAAGCAAAATATGTAACACACTTATGGAAAAGAAAATGTGAACCAGTGTGTATTAGTCAGGCAAACATAACTTCAGGTAAAAAGTGCACAACTATTACTAACCTGCCAAAACAAAGAGGAAAACAACAGCTGCCACAAGCCTCACAAACACAAAGAATACCACTTCCTCCACTAAAGAAATCTTCAGACAACCAAAACGATGACAAACTTTGATGCAAGATCTGGCAGTGGATATTAAATATAAATTTATCTGTAGAACCAGATAAAGTGATAATTACAATGAGAAAAGTATCATATGTGACGATACAGTTTCTGACTATAATAAAATGAGACATAGATGAACAAAAACAGGGCCATGTATGAAAAAGAGAATGAGCTTACTGATTGCCTTTTGATACTATTTGGGAGTGAAGCTATATTATTTCAAATACATGCTGGAGAAAGGGAGGAAGGAAGAAGTTACTAGTAATGTTCTTGATTTCTAGTAGTAGGGAACAGATAAAAAATAGAAGAATAAGAAGGAATGAACCATTCGTAGACACTACAGCAGATGAATCTCAAAATAATAATACTGAGGGCAAGAAGCCAGAAAAAATGGCTCAATTTTCAAAAATGCCTCAGAATGGATGTCTCAATTAATATAAAATTCTAGACAATTTAACTAATGTATAATAATAAGAAGCCAATAAGTCGTTGAGTGGAGACAGATGGAGGTGGTGGCAATGAAGGAGCAGGAGGTAGAGATTATGCAGATCGCAAAGGAGCAGGAGGAAAGTCTTTGGGTGATAGATGGGTTCATTTTCTTCCTTGTGCTGATGAGTTCACAAGGTATACATATATAAAAATGTATTGAATTGTAAACTTTAATTGTATATATATATATTTTATATGTCAGTTATACCTCAATTGGAAAAGGAAATGGTAACCCACTCCAGTATTCTTGCCTGGAGAATCCATGGACAGAAGAGCCTGGCAGGCTACTGTCCATGGGATCGCAAGAGTTGGACACGACTTAGCAACTAAACTACTACTACTACTATACCTCAATAAAGCTAAATTTAAAAGGTAAGAGAAAGGGCTCTACTCAGTAGCAGTAAGTAATGAGTAATTTAACACCAACAAAATGACTTTTATTTTGCTCCTGAACCAAATATTTGGGCAGTTCTGGAAATTAAAAGACGCTTACTCCTTGGAAGGAAAGTTATGACCAACCTAGAGAGCATATTAAAAAGCAGAGACATTACTTTGCCAACAAAGGTCTGTCTAGTCAAGGCTATGGTTTTTCCAGTAATCATGTATGGATGTGAGAGTTGGACTGTAAAGAAAGCTGAGCACCGAAGAATTCATGCTTTTGAACTGTAGTGTTGGAGAAGACTCTTGAGAGTCCCTTGGACTGCAAGGAGATCCAACCAGTCCATCCTAAAGAAGATCAGTCCTGGGTGTTCTTTGGAAGGATTGATGCTAAAGCTGAAACTCCAGTTCTTTGGCCACCTCATGCGAAGAGTTGACTCATTGGAAAAGACTCTGAGGCTGGGAGGGATTGGGGGCAGGAGAAGAAGGGGACGACCGAGGATGAGATGGCTGGATGGCATCACTGACTAGATGGATATGAGTTTGAGTGAACTCTGGGAGTTGGTGATGGACAGGGAGGCCTGGCATGCTGCAGTTCATGGGGTTGCAAAGAGTCGGACACGACTGAGCGACTGAACTAAACTGAACTGAAATTAACTTATCTCTACTCCAATCTTTGTCAGCTGGAGAAATGCAACCATCTGAAGGCTCATTAACAAGTCTGGTGGTTAATATTGTCTGTCAGCTGAGACCCTACCAGAGGTTGTTGGTCAGAAAGCCTATAGGCAACTTCTTCCTGGAACCTGGACTTCCTCAGAGGTGGCTGGTTCCAAAGGTGAGCATTCACGAGAAAGCTCAGTAGAAGCTGCACCGCTTTTCATGACCTAACTTCCAGAAGTCACATGGTATCACTTCTGCCTCATTCTGTTTACTGAGGTACACACAAAGGTCTACCCAATTTAGTGGAAGGAAAATAGACTGCCTCCTGATGGAAAGTGACAAGTTTCTAGAAGCACACACGGCATTGGAAACATGTTTGTGCCCACTTTTTTGGAAAATTCAATGTGCCATAATGGGATAAATAAATGAGTACTGATATTAATATAATTAGGAACTGAGAGCTTAGGGCATGAAATAAAGAAGATTCAGATGTAAAGTGATTATTGAAGAAAAAAAGCACACTTCTGAATTTTAAAATATTTACATATTTCCCAGCTTGCAAGAGTCAGACACGACTTAGCAACTAAACTACTACTACTACTAAACTACTACTACTACTAAAAATGAGCAATTCACTAAGAATAAGCATTCTAAGAATTCAGATTTGTATCTCTAAATAGATTTCTACATAAAAGGATCTAGGACTCCTTTGAGAAATGGCTTTTTCCAGGACTGTTAAATATAAACCTTTAGCTGTACCTTAAACTTAGTCCTGTATGTCAGTTATATCTTAATGAACTTGAAGAAAAAAAAAAAAAGATGAGCTTCCATACCAGAAAGCAAGAATGCTACCAGTGACTACTAGCATAGTGTTCAAGGGTCTCAGAATTTAAAATGAAGAGGCTACTCTAGCCATTGTTGAGACAATGTAAGAATAAATAAGAAAAATAATTACAAAATAATAAGGCATATCAAATATTTTTAAATTCACATATTTATAATAATACTATAAAAACACACCCAATGTTAGAAAATCACTTCATTATTTGAAAACTGGTAAATAAAAGAGAATTAATCAAGCCTTTTTTTCTTTTTTTTACTGTATAAATTATATCTCACAGGAAACAAATAGTTGATGATGGAAAGCTTCTCATTATAGAAATATTCCAGCTAGTAACTAAAGAATAACTAAGTGTAATCAAATAAAGACATTTCATAAACTTTAATTTTAAAAAATGAGTTTAAGTGTTGATAATCAAAGGCTGCTAATATCACCAAAAGAGAAACAACCAGAAATGTTTTGCCTAATGATGGATGTAACCAACAACATCTATGAAATAGTCTTTCTAAAGTGATCCAATCTAAATTATCTCAAATCCATAACTCTATATATCAATTTACAGGAAATACAGGGAACAGAGGAATTCATTCATCGAAGTCACGTACAGACATACTCATACCTCATCATGACATGGGAGAAAATCGTACAGGCTGTCATCTAAATGACTGATGGATTTCAGAAGTCATAAATCTTATGAGAAAACTGATAGAGTCTTCATGTATAAGAATATAGTATATATACAAATACAAATATCCTAAAATAATATATATCCTGCCCACAAGAATGGCTAGAATGCATTGAAATGTGTTCTATTGGGTTTTCCTTCTGTGCTTAGTTGTTTACAGAGCTGTTTAGAGAAGGATATATTAGTGTGGTAAAAGTGTTAATCATTCAGTGGTGTCCAAGTCTTTGCAACCCCCTAGAGTAGCCTGCCAGGCTGCTCTGTCCATGGGATTTCCCAGTCAAGAATACTGGAGTGAGTAGCCATTGTCTCCTCCAGGGGATCTTCCAAATTCAGGCATCAAACCCAGGGTCTCCCACTTTTCAGCCAGATTCTTTATAGTCTTAGCCATTAGGGAAGCCCAAGTGTGGTATTCAAGTGCAAAGTTATTCAATGACAAGGTCACTGAGGCATTTGCAGTGACTGAAAAAAATATGCAAAAAGCTTGTATCTGGGGCATTTTTAGCTACAAATAATTCAGCTAAAGTACTCTTCATCATTTTCTATAGTAATGGTATTTGGTTAATAACATAGTGTGTTATTTAAAAGCCCATCTTGATTAAATGCCTTGCACGATGGTTGAAATTGAGAAACACTTAGGATGTGGAATGACTCAATACATCATACTCATGGAGAAAATAAATGCACTCTGTTTTTCTTATTGTACAATTTTAAGATATATTAATATTGCTCTCCCTACTAACCGAAATGAATAAAACCCTGAATCTCAACAAACCATCTTTTATTAACACTATTATTCAAAATCACTCCAGCAGGTTATAGCACAAGAACAATTTTTCCCAAAAAAGCATCTAAAATATAGTATTGAGAAGACAGTCCTCAAAATATAGAATATCATATATTGCAGTCCTTAGTCAGCTAGAAATAAGGTTTTTTTTTTCCCCTGAAAACTTATCAACTATTGCTGATGCATGTGTCAAAGACTGGTTGAGAACTTATTTTTTATAGAGATAATCAAATAGGCACAATATCAATCAAAATCTCAGAAGCAGGCACATATCCAGTAAATATCTAAGTGACAGATTCAGAGCATTGACACCCAGGGATCCAGCTCTTTCCAGGAGCTGGTGACCATCTCATTTCAGAAGGCTAGAGAGTACTTGGGTCTGATATTTAGTTCAACTCTCATCCATTTTTCCCAATCTCAGTGCCCTTAACTAACAAAAACACTGATGCATCTCTCCATATGATATTCAAAATCTCACTTGGAGACATGAACAGAATCTTGATTTTCCTTCAAGGACCTCTGCAGAACTGTTAATGAAAGCTGTACTTTTTAGGTAAACTGTGTCATCAGCAGTTCTGTTTTTCTCTACAAAAGAGAGCATATTAATAGTGGACAGTGTTTTATTTCCTTGAACTCTAATATCTGCATCTGTAAAAGAGGACTCAGATTACCTGTCCTACAGGAATAATTGAAGGTTAAAAAGAGACATGCCGTGCCCTACACATAAGTGCTCAGTCAATATTAACTCCCCAATTTACCCACCATGATTAGAACTGTCCCCAGAGGAAATGAGCACAATCCTTGTTATCAAAGTGAAAAAGTGAAAGTTAGTCACTCAGTCATGTCCAACTCTTTGCAAGCCCAGGGACTCTATAGCCTACCAGGTTCCTCTGTCCATGGGATTCTCCAGGTAAGAATACTTCAGCGGGTTGCCATTTCCTTCTCCCAAGGATCTCCCCAACTCAGGGATCAAACCTGGGTCTCCTGCATAGCAGGCAGATTCTTTACTGTCTGAGCCACCAGGGAAGCCCAATCAAATGCCTTGTTAATTCAGAAAGCATCCCTCTAAACAGGAACATTATTTCCTTGAGATACTATTAGGTGATTCCAGAGTCACTAAGAAGAAAAAAAGCAAGGTCTGTGGTCAAATTAGTTCGGAAAATGCTGGGTTAAAACCTGTCGTCATGACTACGAGAAGTTGTCCAGCTGCTAATGTACACTCTGGCTCCTTGAATGGAACAAAAGTGTGCTACTTTTCCCAACATTTTGGTCAGTAACCTTTTTCAGGAACACTTATTTACACAGGAAGAAACTAATATTCTGTAGAACACATTGTGGCAACTATGGGTCCTGAGAACCAGACTGACAAGACCAGCAGGCAATCATAGTTGCCTCAAAGGATAACAATGCTTTCCTTCAGTTTCTTTCTGTGTATGGGATGACTCTTAGGCAATATGAAGATGAAACACCTTCAACAAGCAATTCACTATAGAGTTACTAAGCGATTTTTTATTTTTCGCTATCGAGTTACTGAGCAATTTTTTATTTTACATATGGATAACTAAAAGTAAGCTGTCCAATCTTGTGAACAATATTGTGTATAATTAAAGCATCTACTGCTTGACAAATAAACATGACTTCTAAAGGTACAGTGGTCATTTTGGTCAGAAATATAATTAGCTTGACAAAAAAGGAATTCGATGCTTTTCATACTTTTAACAGGCTGTTTAAAAGCAGGTTTGGAGAAACTTAGGGTCACAGAAATTCAAATTTTGTATGCACTGATTCAGATGCATAATAAATAGTCATTCTGGAAAGGCAACTTTTATTTGGTTCAACAAATACCTGCTGCATACCTCCTATATATATTAGGTACATGTGCATGTTCAGTCACTCATGTCTGACTCTTTTTGATCCATGGACTGTAGCCGACCAGGCTCTTTTGTCCATAGGATTAGATCCTTGCCAGGATCTGTCCAGGCAAGAATACTGGAGTGGGTTTCCATTTCCTCCTCCAGGGATCTTCCTGACCCAGGGGTCAAACCCACGTCTCCAGCATCTCCTGCACTGGCAGGCAGATTCTTTACCACCAAGCCACCTGAAAAGTCCCACATGTATAAGGTACTGGTTAATCAGGGCATCCCAGGTGGAGCAGTGGTAAAGAATCCACCTGCCAATGCAGAAGACACAGGAGACTCAGGTTTCATCCCTGGGTCAGGAAGATCCCCTGGAGTAGGAAATGGAACCCACTCCAGTGTTCTTGCCTGGAAAAATTCCGTGGACAGAGGAGCCTGGAGAGCTACATTCCAGGGGATCACACAGAGTCAGACATGACTGAGTAACTGAACACACACACTGGTTAGTAAACCAATAATGCTGAGAGAAGGCATGCATCCTTTTGAATAACAAACTGTAATGAGTCTAGACTGTGAATTTATATACTGAACAAGAGCTTGTTCTGGCCTTTCAGGTAATCACTCTCTTTGAGCCTCTTCCATGCCTAGGATTGTGATATGGTATAACATTTTAGTTTCAATTCAGCTTAGCAATGCCATTGTAAATACCATTTTAACTAGTGCTCAGATGGAACAGAATATGTGTCCATTGCCAAAGCAACCACTTAGTGCATGCATGGTCTTGCAGTTAAGTTCCAGAGCAGCTGTGATCTACTTTGGAAGAAATGGTGAAATAGAAGTGATTTGGAATGGAGTGGCTTCCAGTCCACACACTAAAATGGCTGACATTCAAATTAACCATGCCCAGATGATCCCAAGTATACTCAGGAGGCTGAATTCATCCAAGCTCTATAGATGACTCTGGAACCCATGGCAGGCAGAATTCCAAGGTTGTCTCCAAGATTCTTACCCTCTGTCCACATATTATACATTCTCTTCCCCTTGGTTATGGGTGAGTCTGAATATGACTGATTTCACTCCCATGATTAGGTTATATCATATGACATAGGTGAAGGGATTTTTCCAGATGTAATTAAGGTCCAAGAAAGAAATGCAAAAAGGCAAAATGGTTGTCTGAGGAGATCTTACACCAGCTGAGAAAAGAAGAGAAGCTAAAGGCAAAGGAGAAAAGGAAAGATATACCCATTTAAATGCAGAGTTCCAAAGAATAGCAAGGAGAGATTAAAAAAAAAAAAAAAAAGAAAAAAAAAAAGCCTTCCTCCATGATCAAGGCAAAGAAATTTACAAAAAAAAATGGGAAGACTAGAAATCTCTTCAGGAATATTAGAGATACCAAGAGAACAGTTCATGAAAAGATGGGCACAATAAAGGACAGAAATGGTATGAACCTAACAGAAACAGAAGATATTAAGAAGAGGTGGCAAGACACACAGAAGAATTACACAAGAAATATCATCATGACCCAGATAACCACAAAGTGTGACCACCCACCTAGAGCTAGACATCCTGGAATGCAAGTCAAGTGAGCCTTAGGAAGCATCACTACAAACAAAGCTAGTGGAGATGACAGAATTCCAGTTGAGCTATTTCAAATCATAAAGATAATGCTGTGAAATTGCTGCACTCAATATGCCAGCAAATTTGGAAAACTCAGCAGTGGCCACAGGACTGGAAAAGGCCAGTTTTCATTCCAATCCCTAAGAAAGGCAATGCCAAAGATTACCCAAACCACTGCACAACTGCACTCATCTCACACGCTAGTAAAGTAATGCTCAAAATTCTTTAAGCCAGGCTTCAACAGTAAGTGAACCATGAACTTCCAGATGTTCAAGCCGGGTTTACAAAAGGCAGAGGAACCAGAGATTAAATTGCCAACATCCGCTGGATCATCGAAAGAGCAAGAGAGTTTCAGAAACATGTTTACTTCTGCTCTAATGACTATGCCAAAGCCTTTGACTGTGTGGGTCATAACAAACTGTGGAAGATTCTTAAAGAGATGAGAATATCAGATCACCTTACCTGCCTCCTGAGAAATCTGTATGGAGGCAAAGAAACAACAGTTAGAATTGGACAAGGAACAAAATCTGGTTCCAAATTGGGAAAGGAATACATCAAGGCTGTATATTATCATCCTGCTTATATGCAGAATACATCATGTGAGATGCTGGGCTGGATGAAACCCAAGTTGGAATAAGAGTGCTAGGAGAAATATCAATAACCTCAGATATGCAGATGACACCACCTTGATGGCAGAAAGTGAAGAAGAACTAAAGAGCCTCTTGATGAAAATGAAAGGAGAGTGAAAAGGTTGGCTTAAAACTCAGTTCAGTTCAATTCAGTTCAGTCGCTCAGTCGTATCCGACTCTTTGTGACCCCATGAATCTCAGCATGCCAGGCCTCCCTGTTCATCACCATATCCCGGAGATCACTCAGACTCACGTCCATCGAATCTGTGATGCCATCCAGCCATCTCAACCTCTGTTGTCCCCTTCTCCTCCTGCCCCCAATCCCTCCCAGCATCAGAGTGTTTTCCAAAGAGTCAACTCTTCACATGAGGTAGCCAAAGTACTGGAGCTTCAGCTTTAGCATCATTCCTTCCAAAAAAAATCCCAGGGTTTATCTCCTTCACAATGGACTGGTTGGATCTCCTTGCAGTCCAAGGGACTCTCAAGAGTCTTCTCCAACACCACAGTTCAAAAGCATCAATTCTTCGGCACTCAGCTTTCTTCACAGTCCAATTCTCACATCCATACATGACCACAGGAAAAACCATAGCCTTGACTAGACGGACCTTAGTCGGCAAAGTAATGTCTCTGCTTTCGAATATGCTATCTAGGTTGGTCATAACTTTTCTTCCAAGGAGTAAGCGTCTTTTAATTTCATGGCTGCAGTCACCATCTGCAGTGATTTTGGAGCCCAAAAAACTTAAACTTAAAACTCAGCATTCAGAAAACTAATATCATGTCATCTGGTCCCATCACTTCATGGCAAATAGATGGGGAAACAATGGAAACAGTGACAGACTTTCTTTTCCTGGCTCCAAAATCACTGCAGATGGTGACTACAGCCATGAAATTAAAAGATACTTGCTCCCTGGAAGAAAAGCTATGACCAAACTAGACAGCATATTAAAAAGCAGAGACATTACTTTGCCAACAAAGGCCCTTTTGGTCAAAGCTGTGGTTTTTCCAGTAGTCATGTATGGATGTGAGAGCTGGACTATAAAGAAAGCTGAGTGCTAAAGAATTGATGCTTTCATACTGTGGTGTTGGAGAAGACTCTTGAGAGTCCCTTGGACTGCTAAGAGATCAAACCAGTCCTTCCTAAAGAAAATGTGTCCTGAATATTCATTGGAACAAGTAATGCTATAGCTGAAACCCCAATACTTTGGCCACCTGATGTGAAGAACTGACTCATTTGAAAATACCCTGATGCTGGGAAAGATTGAAGGCAGGAGGAGAAGAGGATGACAGAGGATGAGATGGTTGGATGGCATCACTGACTTGATGGACATGAGTTTGAGCAAGCTCCAGGAGTTGGTGAAGGACAAGGAAGCCTGGTGTGTTGCAGTCCATGGGGTCACAAAGAGTCGGATAAGACTGAGTGACTGAACTGACTGAATTAAGGTCCTAAGTAAGTTGTGACTGAATTAATCAAAAGAGGGCTTGTCCTAGGTAGCCCATTGTGAGCCCATTAAAAAGGAATGGATCTTTCCTAAAGGAATTGATTGGAAATGAAAGAGATTCTCTTGCTAGCCTTAGAGAAGTAAACTGCCATATTGTGGAGAGGGTGAATTGCCATTTTAAATGGCAAAATAGCACCTTAGTTATATACAGGCTTTGAAGCCTGATTGCTTAGCACTGAAGCTTGTTTCCATATATGACCCCAGACAAGTTAATTGTTCCCTCTGAGCCTCAGGTTCCTCAATTATAAACTCGGGTAACACATGTCTGGCCTGCCATGTAAGCTTGTTGTGAGAATTATACATATGAACATAGATGGAGCACTTGGAAGAGTGGCTCCCACATTAAGTTCCTTATAAATGGAAACTGTTCTTATTTTGTGTTCCTAAGTGCCATTGTGAGGACACAACCAGATATTATATCACCATGCCAGGAGAAGTCTCTTTGAGCACCAAGATCTCTTTATCATCCACCTCAAATCTAAATTCTGGAGTTCCTCAGGACTCTGTAAAGGGTTTTCTCTTCTTTAGCTTGGTTATTTTCTTTCCTAAATAATCTCATCCTTTACTATGACTATATATCATTTATGTGTCATCAACTCCAAAATGTATTTCTCATACACAGATCATTGCTCTCATCTTTAAACATACACATATACCATTATCTATCTGATATATCCACTTTGATGGCTCATAGGTATCTCAAATGTAGCATGCCCACACCTAAATCCTTAGCAGCCCAACCCTTTTTCAATCTCTTTTCCTCAGGGCTTTCCCTTCTTAGTAAATGGTATGATGGTCCATCCTAGATGCTCAATTCAGAAATCTGGGGAAATTTAGAATTTATTTCTCTCCACAATATATCATATTCAATTCATTAAAATTTTTCTCCAAAAGATAACATAATCCATTAATTTCTCTTTCCACCATAATGTACCTGCAAGACTGTTCCAAATCCTTTTTAAAACAATATGTAGCCATTTAATTATTATTTTCATGTACCAAGTCTGTCTTCCCCTGCAAGACTGCTCTGATCAATTTTTACAACCACTTTGTACTCTACCACTAGCAAAATGCCAATGCCACAACAGATATTGAGAAAATATTTGTTGAATGAATGAATGAATGAATGATCATAGTTCTCCCCCATGACCGTGTTCTGGTGAGAACAACAGAATTAACCACTCAGACTGAAAGCAGAAATAGCAAAACTACTAGAATATTAATGTCATAAAAAGTTTGAGATTCATATTTTCCCACATTTCAACTCCAGATATAAGAAGATTGCTTACAATCTGAACCACAGAGCTTCACATCTGATCGCATTTTCTGTTGCCATCACCAGTGGCTATCATGTCTGGAATCCTTCTCTTCCTGGAAATAGCTATACTTAATAGTTCTACTTATACCAGGTAAATGCCCGATACTTAGAGCAAATACACAAATTCTACTTATGTATTAATCAATAGTCATATCCTTTGTTGTTATTGTGAGGAATCATTCCAGACCCTAAAATGGTTATGTCCAATATCCTGTGCCAAACTCACTATTTTTTATCATCCCCAGGCTTCTATATTTGACCTTCATCATTACACTTTGCTGAGGTAGGTCTCCTAGCAAATATCATGAAAAAGGTTGGAAGTGCAATCTAAGCAAGACTTTAAAGTTTCAAATCTACATGAACCATTTTTATTTATACCCAAACCAAGGAACAAGGAAGGGCTTCCACACAGATCATTTCTGTGGTAAGTCATGCCCACAACTAAATCCTTAGCAACATGACCCTTCTTCAATCTCTGATGAAACCTCTTACCCACAGGCATCTTCCTCAATAATATCCCATAAAGCCTCTCCTCACCAGGACCATGTCCTGAGTTTCTTTTATTTGAAAATAAAATTCTCATTTCAGCCCGCATTGCCCTCTAGCTATCTCTCTCTCTCTTTCCCACCAAAGTCAAATTTTTAGAAAAAGATTTAAAGACATTTCCACATGTAGTACTTTGTCCTCGAAACACTTCCTCTCCAAAGCAGCATAAATCCAATGACTCACTGATATAGGATATAAAGACCAGATCACTTATGCCAACTTTAAGCAACTCAGAAGGGTCATCCTAGCTTCAGGATTCTCAGTGTATCAGGTGAAGCATTCAGTGGGCTTTCATTATAACCTAAATTTTCCCTCTGATCTATCTGTCCATTTCCTTTCCTTCTACAGGAGTTAACCTCAAGAATATTTTTAATACACTCACTGTACTTTATTAATCCAGCCTGAAAGAAGCCTTCAGTATTATGTTGTTGTTCAGTCACTCACTCGTGTCTGATTCTTTACAACCCCGTGGACTGTAAAACACCAGGCTTCCCTGTCCTTCACCATCTACCGGAGCATGTTCAAACTCATGTCTATCAAGTCAGTGATGCCATCCAACCATCTCATCCTCTGTCATCCCCTTTTCCTCCTGCCTTCAATCTTTCTCAGCATAAGGGTCTTTTCCAATGAGTCGACTCTTCACATCAGGTAGCCAAAGTATTGGAGTTTCAGATTCAGCATCAGTCCTTCCAGTGAATATTCAGGACTGATTTCTTTTAGGACTGACTGGTTTGATCTCCTTGCAGTCCAAGGGCCTTTCATGAGTCTTCTCCAACACCACAGTTCAAAGGCATAAATTCTTTGACACTTGGCCTTCTTTATGTTCCAACACTTACATCTATACATGACTACTGGAAAAACTATAGCTTTGACTAGATGGACCTTTGTCGGCAAAGCAATGTCTCTGGTTTTTAATATACTATCTAGGTTGCTCATAGCCTTTCTTCCAAGGAGCAAGCATCTTTTAATTTCACGGCTGCAGTCACTGTCTGCAGTGATTTTGAAGCCTAAAAGAAGAAAGTCTGTCACTGTTTCCATTGCTTCCCCATCTATTTGCCATTAAGTGATGGGACCGGATGCCATGATCTTAGTTTTTTAAATGTTAAGTTTTAAGACAACTTTTTCATTCTCCTCTTTCACCTTCATCAAGAGGCTCTTTAGTTCCTCTTCATTTTCTGCCGTAAAGTGTGGTGTCATCTGCATATCTGAGGTTATTGATATTTCTCCTGGCAATCCTGGCTTGTGTTTCATCCAGCCCGGCATTTGGCACGATGTACTCTCCATATAAGTTATATAAGCAGGGTGAGAATAGACAGCCTTGACATAGTCCTTTCCCAATTTTTATCTAGTCCGTTGTTCCATGTCCAGTTCTAACAGCTGCTTCTTGACCTGCATACAAGTTTTTCAGGAGGCAGGTAAGGTAGTCTGGTATTCCTATCTCTTTAAGAATTTTCCAGTTTGTTGTGATCTATACAGTCAAAGGAGAAGTCAATGAAGGAGAACTAGCTTTTTTTGTGATCCAACAAATGTTGGCAATTTGATCTCTGGTTCCTCTGACTTTTCTAAAACCAGCTTGCACATCTGGAAGGTTTCAGTTCACATACTGTTGAAGCCTAGCTTGGAGGAAGTTGAGCATTACTTTGCTAGCATGTGAAATGAGTGCAATTGTGAACAGTTTGAACGTTCTTTGGTATTGCCCTTCTTTAGGATTGGAATGAAAACTGACTTTTCTCAGTCCTGTAGCCACTGCTGCATTTTCAAATTTGCTGGCATATTGAGTGCAGCACTTTCACAGCATTATCTTTCAGGATTTGAAATAGCTCAACTGGAATTCCATCACCTCCACTAGCTTTGTTTGTCATGATGCTTCCTAAGGCCCACTTGACTTTGCACTCCAAGATGTCTGGTTCTAGGTGAGTGATCACACCACTGGGTCATTAAGATCTTTCTCATATTGTTCGTCTGTGTATTCTTGCCACCTCTTCTTAATATCTTCTGTTTCTGTTAGGTCCATACAATTTCTGTCCTTTATTGTGCCCATCTCTGAATGAAATGCTCACTTGGTATATCTATAATTTTCCTGACGAGATCTCTAGTCTTTCTCATTCTATTATTTTCCTCTGTTTCTTTGCATTGATCACTTAGGAAGGCTTTCTTATCTCTCCTTGCTATTCTTTGGAACTTTGCTTTTTTTCCTTTTTCCTTTGCCTTTCACTTCTCTTCTATTCTCAGCTATGTGTAAGTCCTCCTCAAACAACCATTTTGCCTTTTTGCGTTTCTTTTTCTCAGGGATAGTTTTGATCACCTGCACAATACATAAGCAATTTGTGCCTCCTGTACAATGTTACGAACCTCCATCCATAGTTCTTCAGGCACTCTATCAGATCTAATCCCTTGAATCTGTTTGTCACTTCCACTATATAATCATAAGGGATTTGACTTAGGTCATACCTGAATAGCCTAGTGGTTTTCCCTATGTTCTTCAATTTGAGTTTGAATTTTGCAATAAGGAGTTCATGATCTAAGCCACAGTCAGCTCCTGGTCATGTTTTTGGTGACTGTATAGAGCCACTCCATATTTAGCTGCATATTGATTGAATATAATCAATCTGATTTCAGTACTGACCATCTGGTGACATCTGTATGTAGAATTATTCTCTTATCTTGTGAAAGAGAGTGTTTGCTATGACCACTGCATTCTCTTGGCAAAACTGTTAGCCTTTGTCCTGCTTCATTACGTGCTCCAAAGCCAAACTTGCCTGTTACTCCAGGTATCTCTTGACTTCCTACTTTTGTATTCCAGTCCCCTCTGATTAAAAAGACATCTTTTTTTGCTGTTAGTTTTAGAAGGTCTTGTGGGTTCAATATTATAGGTATCCTTTAATTTTCATATCACTCTTAAAAAATTTGAAATCTACATGCTTATTATGTGATTATCGGATTAAAGCCTTTCTTCCCCATGAAAACTGTCATTTTTTTTCACTATTATTTTTCCCATACCCTGCACAGTGTATATGTCACATGGAATATGCTTGGTGAATAGTCAGTTCTTGTACTAGAATGTTAAATGAATAAATGCCTGTTTATTCACTGTTAGGAATCCATTTATTTAAATTAAGTTACTGGGTTTCCCAATCAAAATGTGATTGACCCTTATATTTAGTCTGTGCATCCTAGAACAAGCACATAAAGACTTTCCTGATGGGAAAAAGCCTTTAAGAAAGGACTTGGCACCATGTTGAGCTTAGAAAAGACCTAAACGCTAATGCAAGACCAACTATCAACATCATGTAGCTGAAAGATTGAAAAAGCATGGGTTTTGGACTCAGCCAAACATGGATTTGAAGTTGGACTTCGTCACTACCCAGGTGATCTGTCATAAGAATTAAAAGAATTCCATTTGGAAAATACTCGGCATAAAATAACAATGATAAATATTTGTATTTTATCCATATAATCCCTATAATCCTCCAACTACATTGTAACTTTTTCTGAGAAGAATGCTGCCCATTAAATCGCTTATCTGAATATCCACTGAGGATAAAAGTAAACATGAAAATGTATTTTGGCCACTTCAATTATTTTGTTCTTTCTTTGAAAATCTTTTCCAGTCTCAAATTTATTTCAGTAAGCTAGTCATCACAGAATCCTTGGGATGGTTGCTATTGGATCTGGTTTAAAAGCAATGAACTGAAACAAAGTATCATGATAAAAGTATGCAAATTGACCCAAACTTAAATCAAACTAATAGGAAGACTTTTCATCCACTGCCAGCTAATTTACTTCATGCTTCTGGATATCGATTCTACTTTGAGTGGTGGGAAATCTGTCATGCTTAAGATGCCATCTGTTCCAACTGCCAATGAAAGTTACTTCTCTCTTCCAAGGTCTGTTGGCCAACAGCTCATCTCTTATTTCCCATAGTTTTTTGAAAGCTTCATTAGGTTCCTAGTCAACACTAGACAAGAAATCCAATCTATTTATTTTCATTACTTCTAACAATTGACTAATTTATACTTTCAGTCAGGAGCTTCCCCTCAACCACAGACACAAAAATCAATGAAGAAGGGAGTGTGGGGACATGTGAATTTTGTGGAAAAGATATTGGAATTGCAGACAAATAACAAGTATAGAAGTCTCCATGAGGCTACAGAGCAAAGAAGGGATTAAACAGCAAATATCAGTTTGTTAGAGGAAACAGTCAGCAAAATTTCAAAGGAAAGTATGTTTCTGGAAAAATTAGACCAAGCAATCTTCGCCACGAAACTATGGAAATTCTGTTTCTTGGAACACTACAGATGTGTCAAATGCTGTGGCCTGTGCTGTAGTAGTTGAACACTCATTTGTACTGATTCACACATGAAATGGTGATGTGCTTTTCATACTGATATTATGGAACCAAATGAATGAGGGGTTTAAAGAAATTAACTAAGAATGAACTAAGTCTAAGTCTAAATAGTCAAGTCCAGCAAACATTTTAATGGTTGAGAAATTTTTTAATTATGTGAACCCACTTATTTCTTTAACATAAATTCACTTGATTTAAAATTTTTCAATCTATTCAGGATACACATGATGTTCCAGTTTTGAACAATGTTCACTGATTCCTCAGAATACAAAGAAAAATAAAACACGTTTCTGATCCATGGGTTTTAGACTTTCCACCTTTCCATTGTATCTGTCAATATAAAATTGACAGTATAACTAGCTAATAATACCTAGATTAACTGTGGTTGGTGAATTTTTTTTTACATATACTTGGAAGAGTGAAAAACAATTCATCTAGTGTTAAAGCTTTGGGGGTTTTTTGGAGCCCAGGTCGAAACAGGAAGAAGTAGATTTGAGGAATGAATAATAAATCAAAGTTAAGACATGCAAAGAACCCAGCCATTTACTTAAACAAGGTGTTCATTCTCTTTGGAATAAATAAATGTTCAGCAGTATATGTTCTAGAATGCCTTCTCTGGACACATATCTGCTATTTCAAGTCTCTGAGCTCATTCCCTGTAATATTTCCATGTTTCAAAAGTACGAGAGAGGGACTAATCTGAAAAGTACTCTCAATGACTTTTCTTCAGTCAATTCATTCATATTTAACTAATTTTTTGTTTATTTATAATATAATAAACATTCACTATAGAAAGCTGAAGAAAATTCTATTCACTCACCTTCTTCCTCACAGAAATAAGATCTTGCTGAATGCATATAAATCCTTTTCTGTACATACAGACATATATACATAATATTTACTGACAAAATTGAGAATAGATAGGAGAATGGCATTGTAATATGCATTTTTTTCAATGTATCTTGAGAACTTTCCTCTCACACTAAATGTTTAAATGCTGAGTAAGATTTTATATATTTTCATATACTCATCAACAAATATTTACTATAAGATAGTGAAAACTACAAAAAAGAATACACGGCAAGATAAGAAGGATAGGGAGAGAGTGGGGACTCGGGAGATAACTAGAGTTCTCAAAGAAGATGTCACTGATCATGTGACGTTTGAGCAGAAATTTAAGAGTACAGTGCTGTAGCTCTGGGCAGAAGGGTGCCTACCACATTCAAGAAATTGCTGGGAGGTCAACAGAGTTGATATGGAGTGAACTGAGGAGAGTATCAGGAAATGAGTGAAAACAGGAAATAAGAAATGTCAGATGTTGCCATAGAAATGCCAGCTAGGTGGGCAAACTATGTTAAGTCTTTTGGTCATTGGAATGACTTTAGTATTTACTCTGAGTGAAATAGAGAGACACAGAAGGGTTCTGAGCAGAAGAATCCCACCCCACCCCTATCCCCCTCCCCCACCTTCAGTGGTTACTGGAGGAGAGAGGGGTAGTAGAGAAAACAAACACAGAGAACATTGAGAAATCTATAGCAATAAGCCAGCTGAGTGTTAATCATGGCCTGGACCAGGAGAATAGCTGTGGGGATAGTGAGAAATAATTGGGTTCTGGATAGATATTAAAGTGAAATAGACATTAAATAGATATCTGAATAGTTATTAAAATTGCTCAGTCATATCCAACTCTTTGAGATCCCAAGGAATTCTCCAGGCCAGAATACTGGAGTGGATAGCCTTTCCCTTCTCCAGGGGATCTTCTCAACCCAGGGACTGAATCCAGGTCTCCCACATTGCAGGCAGATTCTTTACCATCTGAGCCACAAGGGAAGCCCAGGAATACTGGAGTGGGTAGCCTATCCCTTCTCCAGTGGATTTTCCCAACCCAGGAATTGAACCAGGATCTCCTGAGTTGCAGGTGGATTCTTTACCAACTGAGCTAAAATCTATTTACAAAAACAGACGGTGGCTGAACTGACTCATAGGTGACAGTTTGCTAATGGTTTAATCTAAGTTGTCAAATTGATGGACACTGAGTTGTTAATAGCACTTCCGGAAGATGGGAATCAGTTAGAGTTTTAGCCACGTCTATTCTCATGCACTTCAGCGCTACTGCTTTTTCATTCATTGGTAACTGCACCCTCCCCAATCTACCTACTATTGTTTACCTTTCAGTTTTCAGATACAGTGTGCATTTATAATATAGGTGTTTGTATGTGTGTGTCGCCTCCAGAGATTTTAAGTGTCAGTGAGGGAGACAGACTGTAACAGATTTATTCAATCTTGGCTGAAATTGGAATCTTGATTGATTTTTGAGTATCCCTATCTTGCATTCTTTGGATAAATCCCACTTTGGATGAATTCTTTATTTAATATTGGCTGAAATTGGAATCTTGATTGAATTTTGAGTATCCCTATCTTGTATTCTTTGGATAAATCACACTTATGGTGTATTATCCTGCTGTTTTTACATATTGCTAGATGTTTCTCCAATGTTTTATTAAGGATTATTACATTAATGTCCATGAGGGATATAATTATATAGTTTTACCGTAATGTCTTTATCTTCTGGTTTTGTATTAAGGTAATACTGGTCTCACAAGATGAATTAGGAAGCTTGTTCTCATTAATTTTCTGAAAGATTTCATATAGAATGAATATAATTTCGGCCTTATATGTGTGATACCATTCACCAGTGAAGCCATTTGGCTCTGGAGGTGCATTCTAGAATATATAGTCACTCAATATCTTCTTGAGTCAGTTTTGTGTTCCTGTTTCTCTCAAGGTATTTGACTATTTTACCTGTTTCTAAATATTTAACATATTATATAAGAGACTAATAATATTATTCTCTTAATGTGTATAAAATATACAGCTGTTGTTTTTATTCCTGATATTCTATTTTATGTCATGTAATTTCTTCTTGCTAAATCTAACTAAATGTGTATCAATTTTATTGATATTTTAAAGAAACTAGGTACCATTTTCATTTATTTCTTTCATTACTCTTGATTGATTTTCACACTTACCTTCATTATTTCCCTTCTTTTATCTATCTCTGATTTAACCTTTTTTTTTTCTGTAGCCTCTCAAGTTGAAAACATAGATAAATGATTTTGGACATTTCCTATTTTCTAATATAAGCATTTAAAGCCATAGACTACCTTCCAAGCATTGCTTTACATTGTGCTTTCCTATTTATTAACTTCACATTTCAATCTTCAATGCTTCTTTGACTCATTGATTTTTTTAAAATTACATGGCACAATTTTTACATATTTTGACATTCTACAAATATCCTTATGTTATTGATGTTTAATTCTGTTTTAGTCAAAGAATATGTTTTGTGTTATTTTAATAATTCAAAATTGTTGAGACTTGTTTTATGACCATATTATGGTCTTTCTTAAAAACATTCCCTGTACATTTTTTAAAATGGCAAAAAATAGTAACTGGTGATAAAAACACTGGAGTGTTGCATGAGTGGCAATTAGCTCAATTCAGTTGATAGTGTTGTTCATGTCTATTGGTTGACTTTCTGTTTCCTTGCAATATCAAGTGCTGAGAAAGGAACCTTGAAATCTCCAAATGTAATTCTGAAATTGCCCAATTCTCCCATCAGTTTTCTTTCATAAAGCTTTATGCTTAGCTATTGAGTATATAAACATCTAATTGTTATATATTATTGATTCATTGAAACTTTTATCATTGTGAAATGTCTCCCTTCTATTCCTAATAAAATTTCTATACTTCTCTGACATTAATATAGCCATTCTAACTTAATTATAATTAGTGTTTATATGAAATGTTTTTTCCATCATTTCCTTGTAACCTGTTTTATATTGAAAATGATTTACTTCCAAACAGCATAAGTTTAAGTATTTTTAAATTATTATTATTGAGGTATAATTTGCATATAACATGATATTAGTTTCAAATGTACAACATAATGATTCAATATTTGCAATAAGTCTAGTTAACATTAATCACCATATATAGTCACTAATTTTTCTCTTGTAATTAGCACTTTTAAGATCTATTCTCTTAGCAACTTTCAAATATGTAACACAGTAATCAAGTATTGACTTTTTTATCCAGTCTGATGACCCATGCTTCTATTTAAAATATTTAGTACATATATATTTAATATATTAATTGAATATAAAGGAAGACAGTATTTGCTTGCTTGCTTTTTTTTTTAACCAGCTATGTCACCTGGGAAAGCTTGAGAGTCACTTCCTAGGCAGGTTGATAAGAAATCCAGCGGTCCCCAAGGAGAGAAGTGTCTGGAATTCTCAAGGAGGAGGAAAGGACAAACAGGGTTTTTTTCCCCCTCTACATTCCTTAGTTTTAGTCGCATGAAAGGTTTTCTTTTGAAGCCTCTTTAAACTGATGAATACACAACAAGCAACTCAGTTTAAACTCTGTACTAAGGATTATATAGCAACAATGTATGGCCACAGGACTGGAAAAGGTCAGTTTTCATTCCAATCCCAAAGACAGGTAATACCAAAGAATGCTCAAACTACTGCACAATTGCACTCATCTCACATGCAGTACTCTTGCCTGGAAAATCCCATGGATGGAGGAGCCTGGTAGGCTGTAGTCCATGGGATCGCAGAGTCAGACATGACTGAGCAACTTCACTTTCACTTTTCACTTTAGCATGTGAGCTGCCGTCTATGGGGTCGCACAGAGTCGGACATGACTGAAGTCGGACATGACTGGGATTCTCCAGGCAAGGATACTTGAGTGGGTTGCCACTTCCTTCTCCAATGCATGAAAGTGAAAAATGAAAGTGATATTACTCAGTTGTGCCCAACTCTCAGCAACCCCATGGACTGCAGCCTGCCAGGCTCCTCCATCCATGGGATTTTCCAGGCAAGAGTACTAGAGTGGGTTGCCATTGCCTTCTCTGACTGTATACTGTTACTTAGGTCCCAAACTTGGATTGGTAGTCAGGAAGTGCCTAGCTTCACTAGGAGTCAAAAGTTCAGAAGCTAGATGGAGCTCTAGCTTCAAGAGCATCTCTTAGGTTAAAGTTTACTCAGATTGGAAATACAATGATTTTCTTCCTTTGGCAATGCTAGCTCTTAGTGGACCAGAGGAGACTTTTCAGGGGCTTTTGTCCCAACTCCTTGGATATTCTTTCCCTGGAATCTGTGGGAATGAAATGGAAGGACTGGCCCTAATAACTCGAGGACAAAAATCACTTTTTCCTCACTGGCCAGCCCTTCGCCATCTCTTTTGTTATTGCTTATACTGGTGTGGTGATGCTTGGAAGGAACATCTCAGTTTTATGTTCATATCCATCTTATTGTGGTCAAGAATATACTCAGGGTCGTGTGCAGGCACTAAGGTGATGAATGTTTTCCCCCAGCGATCTTAGCTTGGGAGGCATTCTGGAATGTTATTCTGATTGCACCCCAGGTGGCATCAGAGGCAAGCAAGATTTTAAGGGTAAGGAAGTAGACATCAGTCTGTAAATGCCATTGGGTATACCCCTGGTGCATCTCCACCCCACCTCTGTGGTAGAACCAGGAGGGACGAGTATGGCACCTGCATTAGTAAGGGACAGACCAAGTCCAACCAGGGAAGGAAAGCTTCAGTGTAGTCTGTCTACACCCCTATCTAGAGCAGGGAGGGGCGCCTGTGGTAGAAAGAGGTGCTGGTCGCTTCTTTTCTCTTACAGATGGGAGCTAACAATTGCAGCCTCACTCCTTTGAACTGTATCCTGAAAAACTGGGATATATTTGGTCCCCAGAGCTTAAAGAAGACATTCCTGATCTTCCCATGTGATACTGCATGGCCACAGTATCCACTGGAGAATGGCAAACAGTGGCTGGTTGGAGAGTCTTTTAATTATAATACTGTTTTACAATTAGACCGGTTCTGTAGAAAACAAGGGAAATGGGTAGAAGTAGCATATGTGTTGGTGATATGCCAGATTTATGTCCTAAGGGTATAGATTTGGACGTGAAACCTTCAGCTCCCTCCTGTTCTCCTGCTTTGCTGCCCTGTACCTGGGGCTCCAAACTGAGCAAACTGAAAGTCAGGGACTGCCCCCTGCCCCCCCATGCCCATGAAGGGTTACCTCGGCCTCAGTAAAAACCCAAACTGAGATTCAAACAACCCAAGTAGAGGTCCAAACAACCCCTGTCTCAGTATGACCTCAGACTACTCTGGTTTCAATAGAAACTCAGATAGAGAAGCAGAGTAGTAAGAGAAGCTCAGACAGCAAAAACTAAGAGGTGAGATGAGATGGAGGACAGGAAAAAAAGAGATACAGAAAAGCAGGTTTCTCCAACCTATCCCTGGGATCATAGGCACAGAATAGCCAGAGAGGCTGAGGAACAGCCACAGAAGCTGTTGCCTCTTCATGAAGCACCCACCGGGAGAAATAATCAGTCTATGAGAGTTAATAAGCCCTTTTCTTATCAAGAAATACAAAGAATCAAGGAGGATCTGGGAAACTATTTAGAGGATCCAGAAAAATATACTAGAGCTTTTAAAGGTGTTACTCTGCTTTATGACCTTACTTGGAAGGATGTGATGTATATCTTGGGACAAACACTGACTCCTGGCTCAAAAAGTCGAGTTTTGGGGAAAGTCATTGCTTATGGAGATGAATGGCTTGGTAATGAATCAGTAGAGAAGAGGGAGGACGAGATAGCCGCCCTCCCCACTGGGAATGAGGAGCTCCCAACTATAGAACCAGACTGGGACTATAACACGGCTGAACGAAGATGGGATCAGCGTCATTTTGTCAGATGCATTCTTGAAGGACTCAGGCAAGTGTGTGCTATGATTTTAAACTCCACCCGGGTGCCTTTTCCCAATAAAATCTCTTGCTCTGTCAGCAGATGTGTGTCCTCGGACAATTCATTTCCGAGTGTTAGACAAGAGCCCAGTTTCAGGCCCTGGAAGGGGTCCGCCTTTCTGCAACGTAAGGATTAGGTACCACGGGTGTAAGGAAACTACAGCCTCATTTATTATTCATAAATCTTGAACTATTCTCCATTTACCATTTGATTTCTTTATACCTGCCCCTGGCTCCGTATTCGGTCTGGAAAGGACCACAATGGAGAAGAAACTGCCCCCAGAGGCATAGGTTTCAGGAGTCAGATTCTCAAGACAATCAGGACTGAAGGTGCCCAGGGGTCCCCACACAAGCTCCCATCCTAATTATACCTGAGGAAACCTCGGTATTAATAACTGTCAGGGGGTGGACAATCCATTAATTTCCTTTTAGATACTGGGGCAACTTACTCTGTGCTTACTGAAGCCCTTGGCCTACTTTCTTCCCAATCTACTTCTGTAGGGGGACTGTCTGGACAAAGCAAAAGGTATTACTTCAAAATTGTTCTTTAAGCTGTAACTGGGACTCTGTGCTATTTTCACATGAGTTTCTGATCACACCAGAGTCTCCCTCACCCCTTTTGGGGAGGAATATACTTCTGGGTGAACTCCGAGAGTTGGTGATGGACAGGGAGGCCTGGCGTGCTGCAATTCATGGGGTCACAAAGAGTCGGACATGACTGAGCAACTGAACTGAACTGAACTGATACGGAGCACGGTCCATGCCTCTGTTTTCATGAATATGGAGCCCTCCCTTTCTCTCCCTTTAATTGAACAAAATGTAAATCCTAGAGTGTGGACTAATGGAAAATCTGTGGGTCGAGCACAAAATGCTGTTACTGTAGTTGTCAAGCTCAAAGACCCACACTTATTTCCACATAATAAGCAGTATCCACTGAAACCTGAGGTTAAGGATCAGTTAAAACCCATCATTGATAATTTAAAGTAGGGGCTATTAATTCCCTGTAACAGTCCATGCAACATTCCTGTTTTGGGGTATAAAGAAATCAAATGGTAAATGGAGAATAGTTCAAGATTTACGAATAATAAATGAGGCTGTAGTTTCTTTACACCCCGTGGTATCTAATCCTTATGTTGCAGAACGGCGGACCCCTTCCAGGGCCCGAAACTGGGCTCTTGTCTAACACTCGGAAATGAATTGTCCAAGGAGACACATCTGCTGACAGAGCAAGAGATTTTATTGGGAAAAGGCACCCAGGTGGAGAGCAGTAGGGTAAGGGAACCCAGGATAACTGCTCTGCTGCGTGGCTCACAGTGTCAGGTTTTATGGTGATGGGATTAGTTTCTGAGTGGTCTTTGACCAGTCGTTCTAATTCAGTCTTTCCTGGTGGCGCATGCATCGCTCAGCCAAGATGGATGCTAGCGAGAAGAATTCTGGGAAGTGGACGGACACGCAGTGATTCCTTTAGACCTTTCCCGAACTCTTCCGGTTGATGGTGGCTTATTAGTTCCATATTCCTTATCAGGATCTCCTGTCATAAAACAACTCATGCAAATGGTTACTATGGTACCTGGCCAGGGTGGGCGGTTGCAATCAGTGTGCTTCCCCTAACACTTATACTCTATTGTCTGAAATTCCTGAACTAGCCAAATATTTCTCAGTAACTGATTTAAAAGATGCCTTCTATTCAGTGCCTTTGGCAGAGGAAAGTCAATTTCTATTTGCCTTTGAAGACTCTATGCAGCCAGCTTCTCACCTGGACAGTTTTGCCCCAGGGATTCCATGACAGCCCTCACCTATTTGAGCAAAGTTTATCACAGAACCTGCAGAACTTTAATAGCTCCGAAGCAGTGGTGCTACAATATGTAGATGCTATTCTGCTCTGTGCTGAGACAGAGGAAGCTTGTTCACAAGGCTCAGAAGATTTCTTAAACTTTCTGACAGGCTGTGGTTACAAGGCATCAAGAAAAAAGGCTCAGTTTTGTCAACAATCTGTAATATATCTGGGCCTAATTATACCAGAAGGGACTAGGGTCATAGGCCCTGAGAGAATTGAACCTATACTAAATCATCCCCTACCTATGACTTTAAGACAACTGAGAGGATTTTTAGGAATCACAGGCTACTGCTGCATTTGGATTCCAGATTATGGGGAACTTGCCCGGCCTTTATATGAACTTATAACTGAGATGCAGCAGGCCCAAACCAACAAACTGGTTTGATCTCCAGATACTCAAAAGGCTTTTAAGGCTCTTCAGACTGCTCTCCTGCAAGCTCCTGCTTTGAGCTTGCCCACAGGGTCAGAATTCAATTTTGTCATTGAAAGAAAAGGTATAGCCTTGGGAGTTTTGACTCAACCCCAAGGGCCCCACCAGCAACCTATTGCTTATTTAAGTAGAGAATTAGATGTAATTTCTCGTGGCTGGCCACACTGCCTAAGAGTAATTGGGGCAACGGTTTTATTAACACCTGAAGCCTTAAAAATAATTAATGAACAATATCTTACTGTACTGACTTCTCATGATGTGAGTGGAATCTTAAACTCTAAGGCTAATATTTGGATGACAGACAGTAGCTTCTTAAATATCAGTCATTGTTGTTAGAAGGACCAATAACTAAGCTTAAAGTCTGTAGAAATTTAAATCCTGCCACTTTCCTTCCTGAGAAGAAAAATGAAACACCTGATTGCGGTTGTTCCCAATTTCTCACTTTAAACTATGCAGTTCGGGAAGATCTAATGGATACCCCATTAGACAATCCTGACATGGAAATATTTACAGATGGCAGCTCTTTTGTTCGGGATGGGAAGTGTAAAGCAGGTTATGCCCTAGTGATGGCTAAGCAGGTTTTAGAAGCAAAATATCTCCCCCAGGGAACCAGTGCTCAGTTAGCGGAGCTTGTGGCTCTGACCCAAGCTCTAGAGTTAAGCAAAGGGCAGCGAGTAAATATCTACCCTGATTGTAAGTATGCTTATTTGACTTTATATGCTCATGCTGCAATATGGAAAGAAAGACATTTTAAAACGGCAACAGGAGAACCCATTAAGCATTTCAGAGAGATTGAGAGACTTTTAACTGCTATATATTGTCCTAAAGAAGTAGCTGTTATGCATTGCAAAGGGCACAGCAGGGATGGAAGTTAAGTAGCCTAAGGTAATCAGCTGGGTGACTGTCAAGCCAGAAAAGCGGCACTTTATGAAACCCTTTCACTACAGACGCCTTTGATCTGGACAGGTCCTGTGGAACTGGAAAAACCACAATATACTGAGAAAGAATTAGAAAGATATGAGAAAAGAGAAGCCAAGACTCCTGAAAAAGGACTTCTAGTATCTACTGCCTCTATATGCTGAGAACAAATAGAGTCATCCCCAGAAGTTAGCCAACAATTTAATTATAATGATTGGAAACAATTGGGATTTTTGCCTCAGGAAATATGCAACGTAGTCATTCCCGTGTTTTCCAACCCCAGTTCAGGACCTCCCTTTGCCTGGCCAGGCACTCATTGGGACTGGATATCTCAGTCACGCTGGCTTGCTCCAAACAGGACCCCTTGGAGATGTGGCTCTTACCTATGGGCATGGCTCCCCTTGGCTAGATAGGGAGATGCACCCTAGGTCTGGCTTTTACTCACTGCTTCATACTTTCAGTGCTTCCAGAAAAGCCTGCTAATTTACCACACCTTAAAACTCAGTGGGCAAGGTTTGTATTTCACTGGTATGATTATTTGGCTGCAGTGTTTGTTCTGTCTTTGGGAACTACAGATGTTATGCTATGAGTGGATGCTTTGACTAATTTTACTCAACAATCATTACAAGATTCTCAAAAAGCTATTTTGGCTCTTAATGCTGAACAAGTACAAATTAGAAAGGTGGTTTTACAAAACAGATTGACTTTAGATATTCTGACAGCTGCACAGGGAGGAAATTGTGCCATTATTCATACCCAGTGCTATACATACATACCTGTTATGAGATATAATGTTACTCATTTTACTAAACACATGAACAAGGTGATTGAGGCTATGGATACTCCTGAAGCCTCAATTGCCACACTTTGGAAGAAGTTGACTAGTTCCCCATGGTGGAAAACTATCTTAATTACAATAATTCTGATTGTTCTATTTTTGCTGTTTGCTCCCTGCATCTGTAACTGTGTAGCTGGATTTGCTTCTAGTCGCATGAAGGCTTTTAAGTTACAAATGGTTGTCCAAGCTCCTACAAGTGCCACAGCTTCCTCAAACTATTACTTAGGGCCCCTGGGTCAGAGACCCTCAATGTGAGGGTTAGGAGAATATGTTACCTCAACAATTTAGGGACAAGGCCCCTTACAGCTCAGAAGAAGTTATGGAACAAGAACGACACCCCTTTCCCTTGGCAACATAATTCTCCTAAAAGAAAAGGGGGGAATGAAAGAGTCAACTCTTAGGCAGGTTGATAAGAAGTCTGGGGGTCCCCAAGGAGAGAGGGGTCTGGAATTCTCAAGGAGGAGGAAAGGACAAGCTTTTTTTCCTCCTCTAAATTCCTTAGTCTTTAGTTACATAAAACATTTTCATCTTTAAGGCTCTTTAAACTGATGAATACACAACAAACAACTCAGTTTAAAATCTGTACTAAGGATTATATAGTAACAATGTATCCTGCTTGAGGACAGTTTCTCCTTCCTGAAAACATTCTGGCTAATCCTGCAACAGTCAGAAAACTAAGATCATGGCATCTGGTCCCATCACTTCATGGGAAATAGATGGGGAAACAGTGGAAACAGTGTCAGACTTTATTTTTGGGGACTCCAAAATCACTGCAGATGTTGATTGCAGCCATGAAATTAAAAGACACTTACTCCTTGGAAGGAAAGTTATGACCAACATAGATATTGGTCATATTCAAAAGCAGAGACATTACTTTGCCAACAAAGGTCCGTCTAGTCAAGGCTATGGTTTTTCCAGTGGTCATGTATGGATGTGAGAGTTGGACTGTAAAGAAAGCTGAGGGCCAAAGAATTGATGCTTTTGAACTGTGGTGTTGGAGAAGACTCTTGAGAGTCCCTTGGACTGCAAGGAGATCCAACCAGTCCATGCTATAGGAGATCAGTCCTGGGTGTTCATTGGAGGGACTGATGCTGAAGCTGAAACTCCAATACTTTGGCCACCTGATGCGAACAGCTGACTCATTTGAAAAGACCCTCATGCTGGAAAAGATTGAGGGCAGGAGGAGAAGGGGATGGCAGAGGATGAGATAGTTGGATGGCATCACCAACACAATGGACATGGGTTTAAGTGGACTCTTGGAGTTCATGATGTACAGGGAGGCCTGGCATGATGCAGTTCATGGGGTCGCAAAGAGTCGGACACGACTGAAGGACTGAACTGAATAATTAAAAAGTATATAACTCCCTTGTTAACACTAGGCAAGGGGGCACTCTTTCTGCTCTCTTCTGATGTCTATGCCAGACGGTTTCTCTATCTCTTTTTTACTTCAATAAACCTTTATTACACAAAAGCTCTGAGCAATCAAGCCTTGTCTCTGGCCCCAGATTGAATTCTTCTGCTACAGAGGCCAAGAATCCCGGCATCTTTCATTGTTCAGCAACAACCTTTCATGCTGATCTGGTCACTGACCAGTAGTACCCTGTAGCATTCTAAAGAAAACAAAGCACTGTCCAGATAACCATAGGACAACCAAACATTACCTAGGTTCCCCACCCTTGGTTTACAAGTTAGTTTTCTGGGTGAAAAGATTGACTGGTTAGAAAATATGAAGCTAACTGCAAAATTCACATGTGTCCAGTATCCTATTATAAAAACAAATTAGTGATCCTGAATAGGAAAAACTCACAAAGTCAAACTTATTTATTCGAATCTGTACCTCAGAGAAATGACTGACCAAAAAATAAACTTAAAGAGGAAAAATCTACATTTTGTCCTACATTTCCTCAGCCTAGAAAAGTTTTGCATTTCTTAATTAAACGGAGCGTTTTCCAAGATGGGCCATGAGTAGAAGGACCTTCCTAATATCAGCAATGAATTACCAAGACATCCAAAAGAATAGATGGCCTGTAATTGGATGACAAAGGAAACTCAAAAATTCTGGGATTATTTACTATCATTTTGTCTGTCATAGGATCAGTCAGTCTATACACATAGAAAGCATTTTCTAAATGCTTGTTGAACTGAAAAGAAAAGAGATTATGAAGCTAATCAAACACAAAGAGATTTGCATTTTTTATTTATCAAAACCGGTTTCTGTCAAATACAAACTAAACATTATGCAATTGGAATTGTGACTCTCATGTAATCATCTGAGCTATAAATACCATGGATTGTATATTTTATGGATCCCTTTCTTTTAAAATTGTGGACCCTTGCATGCAAGTAAAATTTTCTTATCCCCTCCCCCCAAATCGTGTAGGAGTTAGTTTGTTTTAAGTAGGAGCAATATGTCAACTTCATATTGCATTTTAAAATATAATAAGAATATGCTACTTAACTCAATAATTGCTGGTTTTGAACATTTTTTCTCCTATATAGTCAAACTGATGTGAAAATGACCATAATCAGAACAAAAGAAGACAAAACTGGAAAGAGAAGAGGATTGGAGAGGATATATTCAATTTACAATTTTATTTTTAAAGAGAGTCTTTAAAACTCAAAATGTTTAAGGAAATATAAGTTTAAATTTGATTAATAATTGCTTGCCCAAACTCTTTCCTTGATATTGCTGACTTGTTTCACTCTTTTCCTTATGTTTATTTCTTTCTAAATTTTCCTTTATGCATTAATACAATATAGTTCTCTCTTGACAACCATATTCAGTTGGTCCCAATTTCTAACGATGTCTCCCACATGGAGGCCTTCAATTGCAGACTCTCTTGTATTAACCTAGTTTAGGCCCTCAGCACTAGCTGTCATCTGTGTGTGTGTGTGTGTGTGTGTGCGTGTGTGTGTGTACTTAGCTGTTCCCCATTGATGATAGCCTACCAGGCTCCTCTGTCCATGGGATTCTCCAGGCAAGAATACTGGAGTAGGTAGCCATTCCTTTCTCCAGGTGTGATCTTCCTCACCCAGGGATCAAACCCAGGTCTCCTGCATTGCAGGCAGATTCTCTACTGTCTGAACCACCAGGGAAGCTCCATATATAATATATTATATATGTTTCATTTCCACAACTGCTTCTTTAATATCAGGTACTTGACCATTATTTAATCAACTGTAGACCCAAATATGCTATATACATAATAAGTGTTCAATAATTATTTGTTGAGTTAGAGGTATAAGAGACTATAAAATCTACTATACTAACCTAATGCTTGACTGCACATTTAGATACAAATATTAGACTTTCCAGGTGGTGCTCGTAGTAAAGAATCACTTGTCAATTCAGGAGACTTTTAAGAGACATATGTTCGATTCCTGGATTGGGAAGATTCCCTGGCAGAGGGCATGGCAACCCACTCCAGTATTCTTTTCTGGAGAATCCCATGGACAGAGAAGCCTGGCAGGCTACAGTCCATAGGGTAGCACAGAGTCAGACTCAACTGAAGCAACTTAGCACACATGGATATAACTTTCTGGGTATATCAGAAACTTGATTGACTAAAGAAGACTCAGAAATATTTGCAATAGGCCAAGTTGTTATTTTACAGTAAGATTAAAAACATTATCTGGAAAATGAATAAAATGGAAATCTTGTCTTCATTGATCCAAATCACGATTCCCCAAGCAATCAAGAAATCGTGTCATAAAAAATTAAGCACTTTTGTTTCACTCAATTAATAACTAGAGCAAATATTAATCAGACTACTGCATATATTTCAAGAGCTAACTGAAACTGGTATAAGCAACTGGATAGGTATTTGTTTGTTTAATTTATTTAAGTGATGGTTACTCATAGCCATACCCCATGGGTTCTGGAATCAAAATCCTTAGATCCAAATGCATGCTCTACCACTTAGTAGCTGTGTCATTTTGAACAAGCAATTTTTTTTTTTAATCTCACTAAATCTTACTTATTTCACATGAGAACCATGGTAAGACTACATATATAGTTGACCCTTGAACAATGCAGGGGTTAGGGATGAAAATCCAAGTATAACTTTACAGTCTCCTCCTTTACTCCCCCGCCCCTTCCCCCCAACCACCACACCACGGCAGTTCTACAACCGAAGATTCAACCAACCACGGATGGTGTAATACATATCCATTTTTAAAAATGGCATATAAGTGGACTCGTATAGTTCAAACTCATGTTGTCCAAAGATCAACTGTAGTTTTGAGGATTAAAGGAACTATAAATGTAAACAACTTAGGGTGTATGGACCAAAGAAGGTTTTAGTAAATGATAATTTTTATTAAAACCTGTTTTTATTTATTTCAGTATTTGTTTTTCCTTTCCAACTTTACTTCTTCCTGGCTGTCATGTGACTTCTACTCAAATTGCCATTTTAAGAAATAAACTTCTAGACAACACACTGGCCTCCCTGGACAATACTTTCACCACAGCTGGGATTATTACTGTTTAGAGAATCAGACACATTAATACAAAATTATAATACCAAGCATGGTACTGTGAAGAAGAAAAAGCAGTAGCAATGGATTACTCTTGAGCAGCTTAACAGTTAAGGGCAGTAGTAGCTGGAAGAAGGAAAATTTTAAGGGAAAATTGTGATAGGATAAAGGTACTTCAGTCATGGAGGGAAAGCAGCAAATGGAGAGGGTTGGTGGAAGCGAAGGGGAAATCTTAAGAGAGGGGAATGAATTAAAGGCAAAGTGCAGGAAACGGCTGCTAGAGTAAAATTCTGGTAAATATGGGAATGAATGGAATCAGAAGAACAAATAAATGGATCAGTTCTAGAAAGAAGACAGACATATTCCCAGAAATGGGAGGAAAAGAGCTAATAAATGAAGATATGGAGAAAACATTAGTTGGAGAAAGAAGTTGAAGAACTAACTTGCCCGATAAAATATGAGACACCTAGTTAAATTTGAATTTCACATGAACATTGAATACTTTTTTAGTAAAAGTGTCTTCTAAATATCATGTAGGAGATACCCATACTTTTGAAAATGATTGATTGTTTATTTGAAGTTCAATTTTAATTAGGTTCTTTATTTTTCTTGACTAACATGACAACTCTATAAAGGGGTACACTTTTTTACGATCAGTAAAACCAGATATATGAAAATTTATCCAGATAAAGACTTTTGAAGACATGGATACATAGGAAATTGAAATGAATGTAACAGCCATGGCAAAGAAAAGCTTTGTGATCTATTCAGGATAAAATTTTTAAACAGGTGGGAAACACTGATTTTTTAAGTCAAATGTTGATCATGCCTGGTGTTAAGAAATTAATTCAAATACTGAAGGTTCTTTGCAATTTTATCTTCCAGTAAGTCAGCATCTAGCATTACTCTTCATTCTTATTCTCCACATTTAATTTCCCTCAGTTAAGAGATCAGAATCAGTTCCTTCAGCATCCCTGACACCTAAGAAAATATAATTCTTTTGGTCATAACCCCAAGTCCAAGCAGCCTATTTAACTACTCTCCAGAGTATGCTGTGCTCTGATTCAAAGGCTTTCCAGTGTTCTTCTAAAAATCACTTTCTGCACTGTTTCTTAATGCATTATTTCATTCTGCCTGGAAATTTTCCTCTTCATCAGGTGGCCACTTTGAAACCTTTCTAACTACCTACCTGATTCTGCTGATTCTGGTTAATTAACAGTTTCTAGTCTGACCAGTCCCTGGCATCTCTATAATCATAAATGTTCCCTCTTGCATTCTCATCCATTGCATCACATATTCTGAAAGCCCAGGTTTTAAAAATCATATCTCCTCACATCTCCATCCCTAGGATCATCACTTCCATGTCTGGCTCAAGGAATTAGTTTCTTCAATATTTGCTGGCTACCCAGTCACCATATCTCAGGATGTCAAACCACCAGTCAGTAACAGCTTTGTCATATTTTAAATTTTCCATTTAACCTCAAAAGCGACATATTTAATAGATAAATTTCAGAAACTATAGATGTAGAATGAGGAGATATACTGAAACTCTCAAATCACATCATAGGATATCTCCTTACTGGGACTATTTGTCATGTAACACCCTAATTATAAATGAACTATCAGGATAGGCTACCCACTCCAGTATTCTTGGACTTTCCTGATGGCTCACTTGGCAAAGAATCCACCTGCAATGCGGGAGACCTGGGTTCAATCCCTGGGTTGGGAAGATCCCCTGGAGAAGGTAATGGCTACCCACACCAGTATTCTGGCCTGGAGAATTTCATGGACTGTATAGTCCATGCGGTTGCAAATAGTCGGACACAACTGAGCAACTTTCACTATCAAGGAAGGTAGCCCTTGAGAGGTTAAATTCTGAGAAGACTCTTAAGTCCAATTTGGTTTAAAAGCACTTGATTCAACCTACCCAAGGGTTCATTTTTTCCTTGATATCTTCTGGTGACTTTGTATTAACATTAATGATACTCAATTCCATAACATATAATTGAACTATTCATGATGCATTAATCTTCTCTTTAGATTACTAGGGGCTTCCCTTGTGGCTCAGCTGGTAAAGAATCTGCCTGCAATGCGAGAGACCTGGATTCAATCCCTGGGTTGGGAAGATCCCCTGGAGAAGGGAATGGCTACCCACAGCAGTATCCTGGCCTGGAGAATTTCATGGACTGTATTATATGGACTGAGTCACAAAAACTCAGACATGACTGAGCAACTTTCACTTTCACTTTGGATTAGTAGAAAGTGATGATTCATCCAAAAAAAAATCAAACTTTTATTATATCAGGCTTTGAAAAAAAATCATAAATTTTCAAGTCATTTGAATACTGTCCTCTTTATCTTTACACTTTTCATCTGAATGCCAAACTCAGAGACATGCAGTTAAGGAATACCTATTTTAGAATGCATTTTAAATCAAATGTCAATAATGCCAGGTGGCAAAATTTCATTTCCTCAAGGTTTTTGAGAGGAAATACATAATTTGTAATTGTATAAAATACATCCAATTTAACATATCTAAAATATTGTCTATAACTTAAAATCAGAACCTTAGAAAATTTTGTGTGAAAAGCAGCATGAAATGCCACCAGGTTCTCATGTCCTGCATCCACATCCATCAAGAGTGGTGTTACTCCAGTTACACATAGGTGTCCTGCCATTTAACTGACATTTTCTTGATGTGGAAGAAATACATTTTTAATTTCAAGTTATTTTTTTCTTGTGTGTGCAGGGTGGAATATGAAAGAGAATATGGTATCAGTTCATATTCATATATACTAGAATATAATATAGGTTATTTGTTTAATATGAAACTATAGTTGTATTTAAGTGAAATAAGCTATCATCAGTAGGCAGCTGCAAGAGCTCCAACATCATAAAAGCACTTGTAAGAAAACTGGAATGAGCATTGTCAGGGATGAGGGACCTGGGTTTTACTCCCAGTTTACTGTTATTTCATTATGCAGCCTTAAGCAAGTTCATCTATTTTTTATGGACCTCAATATTCTCAAATATAAAATAAGGACTCAGGTTAAATCCATGGATTTTAAACATGGTTTTAAACTTAAGAAAGCTAGTTTAAAACAAAATCTTACCAAGAAATAAAAACAAATATGATAAAAGAAAAACATTTTTGGTTGAATAGTGGGGATGAAAGGGGACAGCCCCAAATCACCCTCAAACTTTCTTTTGATAATGCTTAACTCTCACTCCTGGGAAACGCCCACACACCTTTATTATTACATATATTTTTATTCCTATTTCAACTACAGCACTAAGTAAACTCTCAAATCATCCCTATTTTTAGCAGGTAGTTATTATATTAGATGCAAATATACTACAATAAAGATAATATCTGATACTAAACTGAGTTAATATAAACTTAATATTGGTTCAGGACTCAATGTTGGGGCCAAAATAAAACCCTGCATATGACCTATAAATATGAGAACTGATTGCCATTTTAGTTAAGGAAAATTTTGAGTTGGTCAGATACACAGCAAATGAAACTAAAGAGAAGGCAAAGCAGACTTTGTCAAGAAAAGACCACAAGGGAGCATCGTGAGAAAAAAGTAGGCTTATCCCTAACTTTTGTGGGGTCCATGAAACTATAAATTCAGGCCCACATATCACATGCCTTAATATTTAAGAGTTACTAAACAACAGGTTTGGGGGCTTCCCAGATGGCTCAGTGGTAATGAATCCACCTGCCAAGCAGGAGACACAGGTTCAATTCCTGGGTCTGGAAGATCCCCTGAAGAAGGAAATGGCAACCCACTCCAGTATTATTGCCTGAGAAATCCCATGGATAAAGGAGCCTGGTGCACTCCAGTTCATGGCGTCACAAAAAGTCAGACAGGACTTAGCAACTAATCAACAAGAGCAATCAACAGTTTAAGTCAAAATTATGTAAATCATTACTTTTTTCCCCACAGGTGAGAATTTTCTCAACAATGCTAGAAACAGTAGTAATTTTTAATAACAACCACGTCAGTGGTGGGAAGAAACTATGACCTTCTGCCTAGTCTCCCTAACCCTCATTACTACAAATGTGTCTACACATATTAAATCCCTTGATCCCCATATTATTTAGAGGGGATCTGTTTTCCTGATCAAATCTGGATGGATATGCTATTTTGTACGGAAAATATTCCAGGATAATAGAATCTTAAGAATAGGAACTAGAATCGGTTCTTTTCTTGATTAAAGACAGTAATGACACTACAATGATTATACAAGTTTGGAGAATTGAGAGGACTCAAAAGACTTTTCAGTGTACACTCACCTAAAGTATATGAAAAGAGAAATCATGTGGTAGAAGGAAAAAAGTGAGCATAGGAAGCATAAGGGCTGAGAGATTTCCAGGCACAGTTTCCCAGGTTCCTGCTTCAGCAGCACAAGAGGAACTTCATTTCTGGATTCTGAACCTCCACAATGATCTGGATATGAGTGAGTATTCTAATTAGCTTCAGGAGAGATCAGGCAAGAGTTTCCAGAGGGGTCTTACACACCCTATGCATTACGTAGACAAAGCCCAGCTATAGATCTGGCTAAACCTTGGGTAAGTTATCAATATGTATATCCCTGAAAACTATTTTTAAAAAGCTGATCCTCACCTGCATCAAGAGAATTTTGAGCTTTTAATAGCAAATAAAAGATCACTCATCTCACACGCTAGCAAAGTAACGCTCAAAATTCTCCAAGACAGACTTCAACAATACATGAACCATGAACTTCCAGGTGTTCAAGTTGGATTTAGAAAAGGCAGAGGGACCATGGATCAAATTGCCAACATCTGCTGGATCATTGCAAAAGCAAGAAATTCCAGAAAAACATCTACTTCTGCTTTATTGACTATGCCAAAGCATTTTGCTGTGTGGATCACAATAAATTATGGAAAATTCTGAAAGAGATGGTAATACCAGACCACCTGAGCTGCTTCTTGAGAAACCTGTATGCAGCTCAGGAAGCAAGAGTTAGAACCGGACATGGAACAACAGACTGGTTCCAAATAGGGAAAGGAGTACCTCAAGACTGTATATTGTCAGCCTGATTATTTAACTTAGATGCCAGTACTCTGCATATGAGAAACACTGGGCTGGATGAAGCACAAGCTGGAATCAAGATTGCCGAGAGAAATATCAATAACTTCAGATATGCAGATGACAGCACCCTTATGGCAGAAAGTAAAGAAGAACTAGAGTCTCTTGATGAAAGTGAAAGAGGAGAGTGAAAAAGTTGCCTTAAAACTCAACATTCAGAAAACGAAGATCATGGCATCCAGTCCCATCACTTCATGACAAATAGATGGAGAAACAATGAAAACAGTGACAGACTTTATTTTGGGGGGCTCCAAAATCACTGCAGATGGTGACTGCAGCCATGAAATTAAAAGACGCTTGCTCTTTGGAAGAAAAGCTATGACCAACCTAGACAGCCGATTAAAAAGCAGAGACATTACTTTGCCAACAAAAGGCCATCTAGTCAAAGTTATGGTTTTTCAGTAGTCATGTATGGGTGTGAGAGTTGGACTATAAAAAAAAAGCTGAGTGTCAAAGAATTGATGCTTTCAAGCTGTGGTACTGGAGAAGCCTCTTGAGAGTCCCTTGGATTGCAAGGAGATACAACCAGTCAATCCTAAAGGAAATCAGTCCTGAATATTCATTGGAAGGACTGATGCTAAAGCTGAAACTCCAATACTTTGGCTACCTGATGCGAAGGGTAGACTCATTGGAAAAGACCTTGAGGCTGGGGAAAGATTGAAGGGGGAAGGAGAAGGGGATGACAGAGGATGACATGGTTGGATGGCATTACCGACACGATGGACATGAGTTGAGTAGGCTCTGGGAGTTGGTGATGGACAGGGAAGCCTGCCATATGCTGCAGTCCACGGGGTTACAAAGAGTTGGACGTGATTGAGCAACTGAACTGAACTGACTGAAAGATCTCTAGTTAGCCTTCTTCCTCTTAATCTTGCCTAAGTATCAATACCAGACTTTCAGATTTCCGAGAGATAAGCAGAGGTATGTTCCAGTCCAGCTATAACATAACTGTATCTTACAAAGACCCTATTGGCACTGGTTAATAAGATACTGGTAGTCCATGACAAGCAGTAGTAACACCAAAAGAAAAACTGCATTTCTGGAGGGACTGCAGAGATTCATGTCACTATCAGGACTTGAAAGATGTGGGCGAGGTTATACCTATCACATACCCATTCCACCCACCTATTTGGACTATGCAGAAGCCAGATGCATCTTAGAGAATTATAGTAGATTATAATAAATTAATCCAAAGACAGCTGCTGCTCCAGGAAATCAACACAACCTCTATCACTTGATGTGTAGCTATAGATCTGATTTTTTTTCCTCTCTCTCCCTCTATTCCTTTAACAAATGAATAGTGTACTGCTACTCCTTATTTTAGGAATATACTAACTTTACAGCTTACTGCTTTAATCTAGGCTATAAAGAATTTGGTTATTTGGCCATTCTATAGATCATGACAGCAGTTCAACTCACTGAATGCTGATTGACCGGGTGAGCAAAAAGTAGATTCTTTATCATCAGAGCCACCAGGGAAACCCCAAGAAATACTCTAGATTAGTATTATTCTAAATGTAGTCTCCAGTGGAAAATTTTATGCTGCTAATTTTCAATGAGTTAAGTAGAGAAATTTAGACTAAGAATTTATGTTTTATAGCAAGCAATTTGATAGCATGATTTTATGCTTGTGCTGTTTAGTCACTCAGTCATGTCCAACTCTTTGCAACCCCATGGACTGTAGCCCTCCAGGCTCCTCTGTCCATGGGGATTATCCAGACAGGAACACTGCAGTAAGTTGCCATGCCCTCCTCTAGGGGATCTTCCCAACCCAGTGATTGAACCCAGGTCTCCCACATTGCAGGCAAATTATTCACCACCTGAGCCACCAAGGAAAACCATAATTTTATGCTTATTGAACCTAATATTTAAAATTAAAACTTTTATTTTCTGTCTTTATCATCTTATTTTCAGTTATACAAATGGATTGCAAATTTAAAAAGGAAAAAAAAAAAAAAAACCCATATCACAGATAATTAGGGAAGTATTGCCCCAAAACAGCAATCAAACTACCAGGAAACTGTCTTCATACAACTTGTGAACCTAGAACATTTTTTTCCATTTCAAAATAATAGTGAAAAACCAAACCAAACAAACAAAAAAGAAGAACATGTGATAGAGAATGCTACATGGTCTGCAAAGCCTAAAACAATTACTATTTAGCTCTTTACAGAACATTTTTCTAACTCCTACCATAGATACCTTGGTAAGACACACATATGACAAAGCATAAGAAATAAACCCCTCAATAATTTAGGAATCTGTAACTTCAGTAAGGTTTCTGGAGTTTCAATGCATGTCAATATATCAGCTCTGATGTGAAGGACAAGTTGGTACATCTGGCATCCACTACCACCAAGGCCTATTGGGCACCTGAGTTTTAAAGGCAAATGTATGTCAGATTTGGTCATGAACATGGCTTGGACACATTTACCAAGTAATTAGTAAGATTTCTAGTTCTTAGTTGAGCCCAATGAGCAGACTCTGCCATGGTCCCCTACTTCTATGTAAGCCTTTCTGCCACTTGTGCCATATGAAGCAGCAGCTTCAGTGGAACATGAAGTACCTGTGATAGGGATGGTATATTGGGCCTTTGGCAGGACCTTGTTGATGAATTATTCTGCAGACCTGGGATACTAGAGTAAATTGTGCTCTTTTCAACAGAAAACCACTCTCCTGTACATGGGCCCTGAAAAACTGATGGTGGCCACAGAGTTACTATGTAAACTGAACTACTCATTATAAGCTGAATGCTATATGAATCACCAACTCATAAAGACTGATGTGACAGCAATCTATCATCAAGTAGAAGTGGTATGCGCAAGACTGGGCTCCAAAAGAAAGGCTTATATGAGCTTCCACAAGCTAGTGATTTAGATTCTCGTGGTGCCTGTTCATGTTGCATTGCCCCTTCTCCTTCACCTCATCTCATGGCCTCATGAAGACTCCCCTGTGCAAGAGGGAGGGGCATGTGTATACTTATGGCTGATTGATGTTGTTGTATGGAAGAAGCCAGCACAACATTGTAAAGCAATTATCCTCCAATTAAAATACATTTTAAAATAAAATAAATATAAATATAATTTTAAAGAAAGACTCCCCTACGACCACTTCATTGAGAAGGGAAACTCGCTGGGCAACTAGTTGGGCATGACTTACAATTGGTTCCAGAAGATAATCTAAAACTATTCAAAAGTAGATGGAAGTAGTAGTACTGAAGGAAAACTATTTAAGGGACAGCCTCCTTGAGGCAGGCTTTTGACCAGTTACAATCTTAAGTTAGGTATGCCTCAAAGATAAGATTACCTGGAAAATAAAAGTATAAGTCTACACTTATATATATGTAGTCACTTACAATTTAGCTGAGTGACCAGAGATTTGAAAATAATGAGATTCAAAAACTGGAAAAGCTGCTTGGGAGAAGGGGTATGTGGATGAATCTTTCAAAATGGGCACAAAATGTGGAGGATATTCATGTGACATTCAACAATACAAGAGAAAACACAGCAGAGGAGACATAACAACTAGATGGGCAAAATGTTCCATTCTATGAATATCAACCATGGCTAGAGCTTATGGGTTATCAGAAATGGATAGAGTGCCCAATGAGCCTTCCTGCCTTATCTTTGGGGAAAATGAATGTGTCTGTACATGAATTGAGGTGAGTTGCATCACAGTAGTTGAAAGCAGGGCATTATATTTGTCTTTATTCAGAACTTAAATATTTAAGAAGAAATGTTGCACCTGGATGCTGAGTTGAGAAAAGGGTGATTGTATTGAACTACCATTTGTCGGTTCAACACTGCCCCTATTCCTCTCCTATGCAATGCAGAGCAGTAGCCAGGAACAATACATTTTAGGAGTCTCAGCTTTGTATGGTTCTGAATGAGAGATGGATGGTGAAAGAAACTCAGGTGATATTTTGCAGGCAGAATGGAGAAGAAGTCGTTATTCTTGTGGGTTTATGGTAACAAGATTCATGGGTAGAAGGAGAATATTCATTGACTTCTCAGGCATTCCAGGTGCATCCACATTGTTGTTGCCTGCTAGTTGTTAGAAACTTTCTTAGAGATACTGAGATTGCAGCAATTCCCAATCAATCCTTTAAGAATAGCATGCGTTAGAGCCTCCAGCTGGTTCTTAGTGCCTATTTTCCTGACCTTCAAGCTACAGACTTCCAACATCCACTGTCTCAGCTCTTCCCACAATCAAGGCAACCTTAACTCCTTTCATTGATGTTTTTTCTCATAATACCTAGAATGGTTCTGTTTCCTAATTAAACCCAGACTGATACAAATTACTTGTCTTTTCTTTTATCTGTGTAAGTTTGCCCTCAAATTCTCTCTGATTTCTAAATCACAGACCATCTGTGACACCAGCAGTATCATGTCTCACAAATCTTTATAGCACTTGGATGTGACAACCTTCTATTTTGAAAATATAGGGCAAGATATGGAGAAGTAGTTTTCTGAGGCCTAAATGGTACTGGTCATGAGAATGGATGCTCATTGTTTCAGTCTGAACTGTGCCAGTATGAGTCCTACATTCCAGGTGACAGAAATAACCACACGTTTTTAGATAAATGTACTCTGTGTGTGTTTCCGTGATAGACGGGGCCCTCTAAAATTCAGGGCCTTATCCCGACCTGAAAGCAGTTCTAAGAGCAAGGAAAACTATGAAGTAAACTTGTGTAGATTCTATATATTCTGGTCTACATGTTACCATCACTTTAAAAACTATCACAGTCAGAAACCAGGATGCATTGTTTACATATTTATGTAAAGCCGCTGAAATACAGGGAGTGATTCATTCATGTTGTTCCATATATAGAAGCAACCTACACGAAATTAGTCACAAGAGCAGTAAGTCACACTCTCTGTCACTTACATCAAAGGCCAGAGGAACATGCTCAGTGTGATTCATTTAGAATTATGTATTAGAAATGCTTATGATAAATATGTTTAAAATAGTCAACTGAGAAACCAACCAAGTGACATATTATGCTGCAGTGCATTTGTTGGACACTTCCCACTGAATCAGAGTTATCTAAGCCCACACAGAAGACATCTATTGCCATCCCAGCTGTAAAGAAGATTTCAGATTCATTTTAATCCTAAGATTAAATGGATAGAAAAAATGCTGAGACATCTTCAAGTTCATCAAGATTAGACTTAAATTACTCCAAGGAGAACAAAATTCAATCTCTTTAGACTCTCTAGGGAAGGGATATTCAACTTCCCCTGCTACCATTCTCACTATTTGGATGTGACTTTAACCTAAATTAATTCTGTTGCTATTTCCTGTCCTTTGTTCCCAAGTGCACAAGGACAGTTAGTATTCTCTTTGTCAATGAATGGTTTGAGACCGACTTATTTATATGTACATAAAATATATATGTGACCCTGAAGCCTACATCGATTTCTTTAACAATCAATTTATGAGTATCTCCTAAGTTATTATGATTGCTGTGATAGATATTAAGAGACAAAAGCAAAGAAAAGGAGCTCATAATCTAGACTGTGAACCAAAACACTGCCTTTATCCTTTGTAGCTCTTCATGGTTTATAAACTCTTTTCATTCTCTTGATAATATTTGAACTCATTAAATCTTCTAATATCTTTCAGGATTACTCTATCAGGAATATGACATGAGACATAATGAAGAGGTGAGGGTTCTTGAATGTTAACCTATACGTTTCAATTCTTTATTCAAGGATCTTTTTATTATACTTGTTTTATGAAATTTTTATGAAAACTTTTCTTCAAATGAAAACTGAAGCAATAGACAGCATATTTGAAATCCCAGTCAGGGCCAGCTGCTGCATTTAGTCAAACCAGATATCAATCTTGCCACCCAATATATTCATCTTGCACACTGATTATTAAAAGCACACTCATCCAAAGTTTAGTGGATATTATAGGTTTTCTGAACATTTCACAGCCTTGTCTAACTCAATGAAACTAAGCCATGCCCATGGGGCAACCCAAGATGGGTGGGTCATGGTGGAGAGGTCTGACAGAATGTGGTCCACTGGAGAAGGGAATGGCAAACCGCTTCAGTATTCTTGCGTTGAGAACCTCATGAACAGTATGAAAAGGCAAAATGAGAGGATACTGAAAGACGAACTCCCCAGATCAGTAGGTGCCCAACATGCTACTGGAGACCATTGGAGAAATAATTCCAGAAAGAATGAAGGGATGGAGCCAAAGCAAAAACAATACACAGCTGTGGAAGTGACTGGTGATAAAACCAAAGTCCAATGCTCTAAAGAGCAATATTGCATAGGAACCTAGAATGTCAGGTCATTGCCATGAATCACAGCAAATTGGAAGTGGTCAAAAAAGAGATGGCAAGAGTGAACGTTGACATTCTAGGAATCAGCAAACTAAAATGGACTGGAATGGGTGACTTTAACTCAGATGACCATTATATCTACTACTGCGGGCAGGAATCCCTCCAAAGAAATGGAGTAGCCATCATGGTCAACAAAAGAGTCTGAAATGCAGTACTTGGATGCAATCTCAAAAATGACAGAATGATCTCTGTTCATCTCCAAGGCAAACCATTCAATATCACAGTAATCCAAGTCTATGCCCCAAACAGTAATGCTGAAGAAGCTGAAGTTGAATGGTTCTATGAAGACCTGCAAGACCTTGTAGAACTAAAACCCAAAAAAGATGTCCTCTTCATTATAGGGGACTGGAATGCAAAAGTAGGAAGTCAAGAAACACCTGGAGTAACAGGCAAATTTGGCCTTGGAGTATGGAATGAAGCAGGGCAAAGACTAATAGAGTTTTGCCAAGAAAATGCACTGGTCATAGCAAACAACCTCTTCCAACAACACAAGAGAAGACTCACACATGGACATCAACAGATGGTCAACATTTAAATCAGATTGATTATATTCTTTGCAGCCAAAGATGCAGAAGCTCTATACAGTCAACAAAAACAAGACCAGGAGGTGACTGTGGCTCAGATCATGAACTCCTTATTACCAAATCCAGACTTAAATTGAAGAAAGTAGCGAAAACCGCAAGATCATTCAGGTATGACCTAATTCAAGTCCCTTATGATTATACAGTGGAAGTGAGAAATATATTTAAGGGCCTAGATCTGATAGAGTGCCTGATGAACTATGGAATGAGGTTCGTGACATTGTACAGGAGACAGGGATCAAGACCATCCCCGTGGGAAAAAAATGCAAAAAAGCAAAATGGCTGTCTGGAGAGGACTTACAAATAGCTGTGGAAAGAAGAGAGGCAAAAAAAAAAAAGGAGAAATGGAAAGATATAAGCATCTGAATGCAGAGTTCCAAAGAATAGCAAGAAGAGATCAGAAAGCCTTCTTCAGCAATCAATGCAAAGAAATAGAGGAAAAGAACAGAATGGGAAAGACTAGAGATCTCCTCAAGAAAATTAGAGATACCATGGGAACATTTCATGCAAAGATGGGCTCGATAAAGGACAGAAATGGTATGGACCTAACAGAAACAGAAGATATTAAGAAGAGGTGGCAAGAATATACAGAACTGTACAAAAAAGATCTTCACCACCCAGATAATCAGGATGGTGTGATCACTCATCTAGAGCCAGACATCCTGGACTGTGAAGTCAAGTGGGCCTTAGAAAGCATCACTACGAACAAAGCTAGGGGAGGTGATGGAATTCCAGTTGAGCTGTTTCAAATCCTGAAAGATGATGCTGTGAAAGTGCTGCACTCAATATGCCAGCACATTTTGAAATTCAGCAGTGGCCAGAGGACTGGAAAAGGTCAGCTTTCATTTCAATCCCAAAGAAAGGCAATGCCAAAGAAGGCTCAAACTACTACACAACTGCACTCATCTCACATGCTAGCAAAGCAATGCTCAAAATTCTCCAAGCCAGGCTTCAGCAATACGTGAACCATGAACTTCCAGATGTTGAAGCTGGTTTTAGAAAAGGCAGGGGAACCAGAGATCAAATTGCCAACATTTGCTGGATCATCGAAAAAGCAAGAGAGTTCCAGAAAAACATCTATTTCTGCTTTCTTGACTATGCCGAAGCCTTTGACTGTGTGGAACACAATAAACTATGGAAAATTCTTCAAGAGATGGGAATACAAGACCACCTGACCTGCCTCTTGAGAAATCTATATGCAGGTCAGGAAGCAACAGTTAGAACTGGACATGGAACAACAGACTGGTTCCAAACAGGAAAAGGAGTGCATCAAGGCTGTATATTGTCACCCTGCTTATTTAACTTATATGCAGAGTACATCATGAGAAACGCTTTGCTGGAAGAAGCACAAGGTGGAATCAAGATTGCTAGGAGAAATATCAATAACCTCAGATATGCAGATGACACCACCCTTATGGCAGAAAGTGAAGAGGAACTCAAAAACCTCTTGATGAAAGTGAAAGTGGAGAGTGAAAAAGTTGGCTTCAAGCTCAACATTCAGAAAACGAAGATCATGGCATCTGGTCCCATCACTTCATGGCAAATAAATGGGGAAACAGTGGAAACAGTGTCAGACTTTATTTTTGGGGACTCCAAAATCACTGCAGATGGTGATTGCAGCCATGAAATTAAAAGACGCTTACTCCTTGGAAGAAAAGTTATGACTAACCTAGATAGCATATTCAAAAGCAGAGACATTACTTTGCCGACTAAGGTCCATCTAGTCAAGGCTATGGTTTTTCCAGTGGTCCTGTATGGATGTGAGATTTGGACTGTGAAGAAGGCTGAGTGCCGGCGAATTGATGCCTTTGAACTGTGGTGTTGGAGAAGACTCTTGAGAGTCCCTTAGACTGCAAGGAGATCCAACCAGTCCATTCTGAAGGAGATCAGCCCTGGGATTTCTTTGGAAGGAATGATGCTAAAGCTGAAACTCCAGTACTTTGGCCACCTCATGTGAAGAGTTGACTCATTAGAAAAGACTCTGTTGCTGGGAGGGATTGGGGGCAGGAGGAGAAGGGGACCACAGAGGATGAGATGGCTGGATGGCATCACTGACTCGATGGACGTGAGTCTGAGTGAACTCCGGGAGTCGGTGGTGGACAGGGAGGTCTGGCGTGCTGCAATTCATGGGATACAAGGAGTTGGACAAGACTGAGCGACTGAACTGAACTGAACTGAACTGAACATTTCATGGGAAAATGGAGAGTGTGCAGATTATTTACTATGACTTAGTAAAGAACTGCGTTCGACAATATCCCCAAGTTTTTGATATCGATTTAGCCAGTCAGTGGTCCTTTCTTTCACCTGGCCACTCCCTTTGGCTTTCCTCTAGCTTCCTCTGCCTTGAAACAGCACATGCACACAGCCAACTCTAAAATTCACACTACCCACAGGTGACCCTCACTCCTCTATGCAGTGGTCCAGAAAGGTGTAGTCAATTTCCCATTTTGACCTGAGTGCTTTCATTAGAGGTTATCAGATTGTGAATTAGAAAACATAGCCTCAAAATTTCTTCAACAAAGTTAGGAGTTATGACCACTTTACTTCCATAAGGGACTAAATCAGGTAGTGAAAAACCAAGTCACTGTTTACTTTGCAGTGTTTCTAAGACCCAGTTCAGTGGCTTCCCCATTACTATCACCCTCTGCAGAATAGTTTTATCTTTTCCCAGTAGAATAAAATTTCCCCCTGGAAGGCAGAAAGCACTTATTTTAAACATCCACCAGAGATTGACAACAATTTCCATATTCAGTGAGAGAAAATCTGATTGATTCAGCATATTCCAGTCAGGTTATATGTCCAGTAAACTATGGCCAAAGTCATATAACCCATTCTCTATCCAGAAGAGGGAAATACAGACCCACTATCAAGAAGGGCATTGGAGAATTCCCTGCTGGTCCAGTGGTTAGCACTCCCTGCTTTCACTGAAAAGGGTGTGGGTTTAATCCTGGTCAAGGAACTAAATTTCATACTTAACCTTAAAGTAATCACTTGAAGTTGGCATTGTTATCCTCACTTGTAGATAGTGAAACTGAAGTCTATAAAAGCTAAGCCAGTGAGAATTTGCTATATGACACAGGGAGCTCAAACCCAGTGCTCTGTGACAACCTAGAGGGGTGGGATGGGTGGGAGGTTGTTTGGGGGGGGGGGGGGCGGTTTCAAGAGGGAGGGGATATATGTATGCCTATGACTGATTCATGTTGATGTATGGCAGAAACCAAACAATACTGTAAAGTAAGTATCCTCCAGTTAAAAATAAATTTTAAAAAGTGCTCAGCAGTTTTCCCAAAGGTCACAGAGATGGTAAAGTTGCAGCCATAATGCTAACCTGAGTAGGTCTCACTTGTATCCTTTCTTTTACAGCATGCTGACTTAGGAGAGGGGACAATTACATGCTCCATACTTTTATTTATGATATCTAGGTAGTTCGGAGGTAATTCTGACAGAATCAGAAAAGCTGAAAAGCATGAGGTACATGTAGAAAACAAAATATACTTGAATCCAGTAATGTAACAAGGATGGAAGAAGTACTGCCAGATTTAACAAACAAAAATACTCAGTTAAATTTACATTTCATATGAATAATTAATCATTTTTATGGTATGAACATTTTCCATGCAGTGTTTGGGATATATTTATACTAATAAATTCTTTATCTGAAATTCAGATTATCTGGGCATATTGTTATGCAGCAACCCTCCATGAAAAGAAGTAGCCGAGGGTAAGCAGAAGAGGTTGGGAGTGGTAGAGATAAATGGAGCCAAGGGCTGTCAACTAACTAAGATTAGATTTCATTCTCCAGGCATAGGGGAATCACTTGGGGTTTCTGAGAAAAACCGTGACATGATTGGATTTGTGCTTCAGGAAGATTAATCTGGCTGAGACAGGTGAAACAAATTAGAGACATGAAGAGTTGGTGGTAGCAATTCAGAAGAGAGGTATAGGGGCCGAATTATGCTAGTTGCAGTGGGGTAGAGGTGCCAGGGTGGATTTGAGTGACCTAATGGAGGTAGCATGATCAAATTGGGTAATCTCAAATCGGCTAGTGAAATTTGTCTATGTGGATTTGTAGAACTAACACCTTCAGGGAAAATATATATATATACCACTGTCCATATTCCTATTTTAAAACAAATACTTGAAATGCCTTTTGGATTGTCTCCCCCCACATTTGGATGACATTTTCTTCAAAAGCTATATAAATAGCTGAGACTCAATCTGGAGTTCCTCTGTTGAGTTCATGGCGTAGTTTTTCATCATGACAGTGAACCCAGAGCACACACTCAAGAGGTATATGATGGATTAAGGACAGCTTTGAGCTGCCAGTGGGGATGAAAAACAGAAGACTGAAGACTGCAGCACACCAGGGAGAAGTCTTACCTTTTGGTTGTTTTTTTATCAAGCATGAAGTTTATCATTTGCCCCAGGACTCAATGTTTTCCACACCGGAACAGAACTTTCTAGTCACAATGGAGTACTCTCCAGAGGTCACCTAAGTTATCCATCAGGCCCGGTTGCCAGCTGTCGCATAAGGATCATCCAGATACAGACACATTCTGAAAAAGAGAACAGAATATGTTGGCAACAGTAGAATTTTTAAATCAGTTTTAAATATTTATTCAGCTAATATTTATTGCATATGTACTATGCTCTACAACAAGCTTAACAATTTAAAGCCCTTATGCCAAATCTGTGCTGCACTGTTTTTATAAATAAAGTTTTACTGGAACACAGTCACAGATATTTAGCTGCTTTCAAGCTCCAATGGCAAAAACAGATGCCATGTCCTGCAGGATTAGCAAACTTTCCTAGAGACAAACAATAAATATTTGAGATTTTGTGGAGTCATTTGGTCTCTGTCACAACTACTCTATTGTGCATTCTCAAACAAAAGTGACCATAGACAATAAGTAAGTGAGTGGACATGGCTGTATCCTCATACAATTCTATCTGCAAAAACAGGAGGTCAACCTGCAGCCATAATTAGTCACTCCTTGGTCTAGACCATAGAATTATCTCCAAGAAAAAGCAATAATAATATTTCCATGAACTGGCTTTGTATTTTCAAATAACATTGGCTCAGTATTTTTACTTATCTCCATTACTCTAGAAACAGAGGTTTGATCAAGCACATTTTATTTCCTGTTTTCCATATCATGACTTATCTATATTGGATAATACAATTTCAACCGATCACAATTAAGTCTCAAATTCATGTTATTCTATTTTTCCTCATTCAAATATTTATTTTATTATTATGTCTGTTGCAATAGAGAAAAGAAAACATCTTTACACACTTCTCAAATTCATTTGACAACAGACATTTTATCGTGTTTTGCTTTTATTTAAACATATTCTTGGGTAAATTGAATTTTTTTTTAAACTAAGTTTGGATGTAGATTCTGCCATATGAGGGACAATTGCTAAATGGCAACCCACTCCAGTGTTCTTGCCTGGAGAATCCCAGGGACGGGGGAGCCTGGTGGGCTGCCATCTTTGGGGTCACACAGAGTCAGACATGACTGAAGTGACTTAGCAGCAGCAGCAGCAGAGAGGAAAATATAATAGCACTTAAAAGGTACACTCTGAATTTATCAGTTGCTACATCTGGGTGATATCTGTTATACATGGAATAATAATTTATTAGTAAAAACCCAGCCAAATACAGAAACTACTACAGTAATTTAATCAGGGGATCTTTAAAGAATTGTTAACTAGCCCAAAGGAGATAAACATTTTACTAGTGAAAGGTAAAAGAACACCAAAGAATACAGGAAAAGAAACATGAGATGCAGCCACTACCCATAGGGCTGAAGAATAGTGCCCAAGGAAGTTAGAAACCCAGAAATGGCCTTCACCAGGGTGAGATTCAGATATCACTGGAAGGTGGAGCTATGGCCCAACAGATGGTCAGGTTGATGAGTTCCTGCAAGCTGAGACTGGCAAACAAGAAAATAACATTCAAATAACCACTTGCTGGGGTGCCAGTTAGACTTTTATGGAAGCCACCCATGAGGGCACCCACAGGACCTCCTAGAGAGCTGCCCACTGGGGCTTACTTGGGAACTGCCAACTAGGTTCCTGAGAAAATTATGTAGAAAGCAATTGATTGCCCAAGAGAAATAGCACTGAAACTGGAAGACATGTTCCTAGATACCCATCCAGGGCCCTCTACTAAACTGACCTAGATTTGTGACTGACACAAATAATAATTTCATTTTGCAAATATGGCCTGCAAAGCATCATTGCATCAATGCACTATGTTCTAGTAAGAATCTATTTACATATCTTGTATTTAAAGTCATCCATGTGCAAGGCAACTATTAATAAGCCTGAATGTACACTTGTCTCTGGATGTAGTGTAGATGTCTATTGTAAACTGAATGTTTGTGTCCACTCAAATTTATATTTTGAGATCCTAACCTCCATACTGCAGTGTGATTGGAAAGCAAGTCACTATTCCCAGAGTTTAGCCACACTGCATGCCATGCAGTGTATTAATTTCCTGGGATCAAACCTGTGTCTACTGCAGCAGAAGCATGGAGTCTTTACCACTGAACCCTCAGGGAAGTCCAGGCCAATGACTTCTGAATTTTCATCTTTGCTAATGCATTTTCCTTTGATTTATTGCCCCCAGCACTTCAAAATAAAATATTTGATGAAATCCTGCCGAGTCTTTTAGGTTCAGTTTAAAGGCACTGCCTTCATTGTCTTCCTTATATTTCCCATCTAAAACAGTTATCTCTATTTTGTGCTTAGACACTCAGTCGTGTCTGACTCTTTGCGACCCCATGTACTGTTGCCTGGCAGGTTCCTATATCTATGGGGATTCTCCAGGCAAGAATACTGGAGCTGGTTGCCATGCCCTCCTCCAGGGCATTTTTTCCCAATGCAGGGATCGAACCCAGGTCTCCCACATTGCAGGATTCTTTAAAGATTGAACCAGAAGGGAAGCCCACTGAGCCACAAAGGAAACCCATTCTCTATTTTGGAGCCCCTAATATCAATTCCAAAGAATATTCAAACTACCACACAATTGCACTCATCTCACATGCTAGTAAAGTAATGCTCAAAATTCTCCAAGCCAGGCTTCAGTAATTCGTGAACCGTGAACTCCCTGATGTTCAAGCTGGTTTTAGAAAAGACAGAGGAACCAGAGATCAAATTGCCAACATCTGCTGGATCATCAAAAAAGTAAGAGAGTTCCAGAAAAACATCTATTTCTGCTTTATTGACGATGCCAAAGCCTTTGACTGTGTGGACCACAATAAACTGTGGAAAATTCTGAAAGAGATGGGAATACCAGACCACCTGACCTGCCTCTTGAGAAACTTATATGCAGCTCAGGAAGGAACAGTTAGAACTGGACATGGAACAACAGACTGGTTCCAAACAGGAAAAGGAGTGTGTCAAGGCTGTATATTGTCACCTTGCTTATTTAACTTATATGCAGAGTACATCATGAGAAACACTGGGCTGGAGGAAGCACAACCTGGAATCAAGATTGCAGGGAGAAACAGCAATAACCTCAGATATGCAGATGACACCACCCTTATGGCAGAAAGTGAACAGGAACTAAAAAGCCTCTTGATGAAAGTGAAAGAGGAGAGTGAAAAAGTTGGCTTCAAGCTCAACATTCAGAAAATTAAGATCATGGCATCTGGTTCCATCACTTCCTGGAAAATAGATGGGGAAACAGTGGAAACAGTGTCAGACTTTATTTTGGGGGGCTCCAAAATCACTGAAGATGGTGATGGCAGCCATGAAATTAAAAGACACTTACTCCTTGGAAGGAAAGTTATGACTAGCCTAGATAGCATATTTTAAAAGCAGAGACATTACTTTGCCAACAAAGGTCCATCTAGTCAAGGCTACGGTTTTTCCAGTGGTCCTGTATGGATGTGAGAGTTGGACTGTGAAGAAAGCTGAGTGCCAAAGTATTGATGCTTTTGAACTGTGGTGTTGGAGAAGACTCTTGAGAGTCCCTTGGACTGCAAGGAGGTCCAACCAGTCCATGCTAAAGGAGATCAGTCCTAAGTGTTCATTGGAAGGACTGATGTTGAAGCTGAAACTCCAGTACTTTGGCCACCTCATGTGAAGAGTTGACTCATTGGAAAAGACTCTGATGCTGGGAGGGATTGGGGGCAGGAGGAGAAGGGGACAACAGAGGATGAGATGGCTGGATGTTATCACAGACTTGATGGACGTGAGTTTGAGTGAACTCCAGCAGTTGCTGATGGACAGGGAAGCCTGGCATGCTACAGTCCATGAGGTCTCAAAGAGTTGGACACAACTGAGCGACTGAACTGACTGACTGACTGCGTCTCTGTTTGAGGGATCATATCTGGCTCATATGTCCATATATGGCATAGAAGGCTAGAAATTATGTTTGTTAGTTTATGCTTGGGATATGTAAAGGAGAACAGGATTCAAAAGAAAAATATAATATGAATATATTCATGCAGGAAGATTTTTACTTTTCTGTTATTTTTCATTAGCAATAATAACAATAATGATGATAATGATAGTATTGTGATCCTAATCTTTTTGAATAATTGCAGTCATCTCCCTCTCTAACACTATGATGTCCAATTGTTGCCAAGACCAAGATCCATTTAGTGTATTATGTTTTCCTCCTAATTGAGGTCTGAACTCTCAGTCTCTTTTGACATTTAAGGACTCCTTGGCTTTTAACTTAAAGACTCCCATAAAACTGGCTAATTTTCTTTTCCAGGATTGTCTCTGTACTTTCTTGCATAAGTAACTTTATAGCTGAGTTCTTTTCTTCTGGAATGTTCCCATCCCCATCTCCAACTGTCAAAATTTTCTCATCACTTAGGAACCAATCTGTAATTGTCTTTCACATGAAGGGTTTCTGTTGCTCCACTAAGTAAATGTACTCTTCCCATACTATGATCTCCTCCAACTACATTTCTATTTTGCTTCTGTCAATTAATATTCTCCATGGGTATAATATTCCTTTGTCTACTATTTTGAGAGGGCAGTGACTGATAAGCAACTTATTCTCCAAGCGAGGCTTCAGCAATACATGAACTTCCTGATGTTCAAGCTGGTTTTAGAAAAGGCAGGGGAACCAGAGATCAAATTGCCAACATCCACTGGATCATCGAAAAAGAAAGAAAGATCCAGAAAAATATCTATTTCTGCTTTATTGACTATGCCAAAGCCTTTGACTGTGTGGATCACAAGAAACTGCGGAAGATTCTGAAAGAGATGGGAATACTAGACCACCTGACCTGCCTCTTGAGAAATCTGTATGCAGGTCAGGAAGCAACAGTTAGAACTGGACATGGAACAATGGACTGGTTCCAAATAGGAAAAGGAGTGTGTCAAGGCTGTACCTTGTCACCCTGCTTATTTAACTTATATGCAGAGTACATCATGAGAAATGCTGGACTGGAAGAAACACAAGCTGGAATCAAGATTGCCAGGAGAAATATCAATAACCTCAGATATGCAGATGACACCACTCTTATGGCAGAAAGTGAAGAGGAACTCAAAAGCCTCTTGATGAAAGTGAAAGAGGAGCGTGAAAAAGTAGGCTTCAAGCTCAACATTCAGAAAACGAAGATCATGGCATCCGGTCCCATCACTTCATGGGAAATAAATGGGGAAACAGTGGAAACAGTGTCAGATTTTATTTTTGGGGCTCCAAAATCACTGCAGATGGTGACTGCAGCCATGAAATTAAATGACGCTTACTTCTTGGAAGAAAAGTTATGACCAACCTAGATAGTGTATTCAAAAGCAGAGACATTACTTTGCCGACTAAGGTCCGTCTAGTCAAGGCTATGGTTTTTCCAGTGGTCATGTATGTATGTGAGAGTTGAACTGTGAAGAAGGCTGAGTGCTGAAGAATTGATGTTTTTGAACTGTCTTGTTGGAGAAGACTCTTGAGAGTTCCTTACACTGCAAGGAGATCCAACCAGTCCATTCTGAAGGAGATCAGCCCTGGGATTTCTTTGGAAGGAGTGATGATAAAGCTGAAACTCCAGTACTTTGGGCACCTCATGTGTAGAGTTGACTCATTGGAAAAGACTCTGTTGCTGGGAGGGATTGGGGGCAGGAGGAGAAGGGGACGACCGAGGATGAGATGGCTGGATGGCATCACTGACTCGATGGGCGCGAGTCTGAGTGAACTCTGGGAGAGGGTGATGGACAGGGAGGCCTGGCGTGCTGTGATTCATGGGGTCACAAAGAGTCGGACACGACTGAGCGACTGAACTGAACTGAACTGAACTGAGACTAGGGCTATATGTTAGGGAATTAGCGTGGTACACGGGTTGCTGTATTAAATCTGATGGTTGGGTATGAGGCCCAGCTGCTATACTTGCCAGACGTTCTCTTCAGGCCTTAATTTCTGATTCAGTGAAATACAGATACTATTAACAGATTTGCACACAAATTGACTAACACAGTGTTTTAGTTCACAGTATGTGTCAAATAAATATCAGATTTTTTCTTTACATCTTTGGAGTCCTCTTGCCCCCACACACAAAATGTTCAATATTTGTAATTCATTTTCTTAGAAACATAGCTCATGATTAAGGGAATTCAGTATTATACAGCGAATTCTGTATCATTAATTGAACAATCCTATTTCAATCTGCAGTATAGCAAAATCTTAAAATGACTAATTTCCAAATCTTAGTTTTTCAATATGAGAAACAAAATATGAATTAATCTAGTGTTCCTAACTGTGTGTGTGTGTGTGTGTGTGTGTGTGTGTGTGTGCACGTGCGTGTGTGTGGAGAGAGAGGAAGAGAGAGAGAGAATATGTAAATGAAAGACACATTGAAGCGGGAACTTAACCCTAAATTCCAATCTGGGACCATCATTTGGAGTTTGTATTTACTTTTCTCAGTCCATTCAGTACTTTTTCTTATTTCTTCAGTTCAATTCAAGTTTACATGGAAATATGTTGGTTCTTTTTTTTTTTTTTTACTCTATTCTAAACTTTCTACCTTTCTTTTCTTTGTATTTGTCCCCCTCATTTTGCATTGTCTCCAAATCTAAAGCAATTACTACCATCTACTAATAAATAATAAATAATTTGGGGAACGTGAACATTTCATATTGATATATCTCTTTTTAAATGCCGGTTTTCATATGTCAGATATCCTTTTATATGGGATAAACCTGTAATCCCATCTCTACCTCATTATCAGTTCAGTTCAGTAGCTCAGTCATGTCTGACTCTTTGCAACCCCATGAACCACAGCACACCAGGCCTCCCTGTCCATCACCAACTGCTGGAGTCCACCCAAACCCATGTCCATTGAATCAGTGATGCTATCCAACTATCTCATCCTCTGTCTCCCCATCACCTCCTGTTCTCAATCTTTCCCAGCATCAGGGTCTTTTCAAACAAGTCAGCTGTGATTTTGGAGCCCAGAAAAATAAACTTAGCCACTGTTTCCACTTTTTCCCCATCTATTTGTCATTAAGGGATGGGACCGGATGGCATGATAGTAATTTTCTGAATGTGAAGCTTTAAGCCAACTTTTTCACTCTCTTCTTTCACTTTCATCAAGAGGCCTTTTAGTTCTTCACTTTCTGCCATATGGGAGGTATAATCTGCATATCTGAGGTTATTGATATTTCTCCTGGCAATCTTGATTCCAGCTTGTGCTTCCTCCAGCCCAGCATTTCTCATGATGTACTCTAAATATGAGTTAAATAAGCAGGGTGACAATATACAGGCTTGACGTCCTCCTTTTCCTATTTGGAACCAGTCTGTTGTTCCATGTCCAGTTCTAACTGTTGCTTCCTGAGGTGCATATAGGTTTCTCAAGAGGCATGTCAGGTGGTCTAGTATTCCAATCTCTTGAAGAATTTCCACATTTTATTATGATCTACACAATCAAATGCTTTGCCATAGTAAATAAAGGGGAAATAGATGTTTTTCTGGAACTCTCTTACTTTTTCAATGATCCAGTGGATATTGGCAATTTGATCTCTATTTTTTCTGCCTTTTCTAAAACCAGCTTGAACAACTGGAAGTTCATGGTTCACATATTGCTGAAGCCTAGCTTAGAGAATTTTGAGCATTACTTTGCTAGCCTGTGAGATGAGTGCAATTCTGCAGTAGTCTGAGCATTCTTTGGCATTGCCTTTCTTTGGGATTGAAATGAAAACTGACCTTTTCCAGTTTGTGGCCACTGCTGAGTTTTCCAAATTTGTTGGCATATTGAGTGCAGCATGTTCACAGCATCATTTCAGAATTTGAAATAGCTCCACTGGAATTCCATCACTTCCACTAGCTTTGTTAGTAGTGATGCTTTCTAAGGCCCACTTGACTTCACAGTCCGGGATGTCTGGCTCTAGGTGAGTGATCACACCATCAAGGCAAAATGATAGGATAAAGAAAGGGGAACTCCCCAGTTTGGTAGGTGCCCAATATGCTACTGGACATCAGTGGAGAAATAACTCCAGAAAGAAGAGAGGGATAGAGCCAAAGCAAAAACAATACCCAGATCTGGATGTGACTCATGATAGAAGCAAGGTTTGAAGCTGTAAAGAGCAATATTGCATAGGAACCTGGAATGTCAGGTCCATGAATCAAGGCAAATTGAAAGTGGTCAAACAGGAGATGGCAAGAGTGAATGTCAACATTCTAGGAATCAGTGAACTAAAATGGACTGGAATTGGTGAATTTAACTCAAATGACCATTATATCTACTACTGTGGGCAGGAATCCCTTAGAAGAAATGAAGTAGCCATCATGGTCAACAAAAGAGTCCAAAATGCAGTACCTGGCTGCAATCTCAAAAACGGCAGAATAATCTTTGTTCGTTTCCAAGCCAAACCATTCAATATCATGGTAATCCAAGCCTATGCCCCAACGAGTAATGCTGAAGAAGCTGAAGTTGAATGGTTCTATGAAGACCCACAAGACCTTTAGAACTAACACCCAAAAAAGATGTCCTTTTCATTATAGGGGACTGGAATGCAAAAGTAGGAAGTCAAGAAACACCTGGAGTAACAGGCAAATTTGGCCTTGGAGTATGGAATGAAGCAGGGCAAATGCTAAGAGAGTTTTGCCAAAAGAACATTCAGGTATAAAGCAAAAGTGAAGTTGCTCAGTCGTGTCCAACTCTTTGCAACCCCTTGGACTGTAGCCTACCACGCTCCTCCATCCATGGGATTTTCCAGGTAAGAGTACTGGAGTGGGTTGCCATTTCCTTCTCCAGAGGATCTTCCTGACCCAGGGATCAAACCCGGGTCTCCTGCATTGTAGGCAGACGCTTTACAATCTGAGCTACAGAGCTCAATCAAATTCCTTACCATTACACAGTGGAAGTGAGAAATAGATCTCACTAGATCTGATAGACTAGATCTAAGGGACTAGATCTGATAGAGTGCCTGATGAACTATGGACAGAGGTTAGTGACATCATACAGGTGACAGGGATCAAAATCATCCCCAAGAAAAAGAAACGCAATAAAGCAAAATGGCTCTCTGAGGAAGCCTTACAAATAGCTGTAAAAAGAAAAGAAGTGAAAAAAAAGGAGAAAAGGAAAGATATACCCATTTGAATGCAGAGTTCCAAAGAGAGTTAAGGAGAGAGAAGAAAGCCTTCCTCAGTGATCAGTCAAAAGAAATAGAGGAAAACAATAGCATGGGAAAGACTGGAGATCTCTTCAGGAAAATAAGAGATACAAGGCGAACATTTCATGTAAAGATTGGCTCAGGAAAGGACAGAAATGGTGTAGACCTCAATAGCAGAGATATTGAGAAGAGGTGGCAAGAATACACGGAAGAACTATACAAAAAAGATCTTATGATCCAGACAATAAAGATGGTGTGATCACTCAGCTAGAGCCAGACATCCTGGAATGTGAAGTCAAGTGCCTTATGAAGTCAAGTCCCACACGCCTTAGGAAGCATCACTATGAATAAAGCTAGTGAAGGTGATGGAATTCCAGCTGAGCTGTTTCAAATCCTAAAAGATGATGCTGTGAAAGTGCTCCACTCAATATGCCAGCAAATTTAGAAAACCAGCAGTGGCCACGGGTCTGGAAAAGGTCAGTTTTTGTCCCAATCCCAAAGGAAATGCCAAAGAAGGCTCAAACTACCACACAATTGCACTCATCTCACACATTAGTAAAGTAATGCTCAAAATTCTCCAACCCAGGCTTCTACAATATGCGAACCGTGAACTCCCAAATGTTCAACCTGGTTTTAGAAAAGGCAGGGGAACCAGAGATCAAGTTGCCAACATCCACTGGATCATCGAAAAGGCAAGAAAGTTCCAGAAAAACATCTATTTCTGCTTTATTGACTATGCCAAAGTCTTTGACTGTGTGGATAACAAGAAACTGGAAAATTCTGAAAGAGATGGGAATACTAGACCACCTGACCTGCCTCTTGAGAAATCTGTATGCAGGTCAGGAAGCAACAGTTAGAACCGGACATGGAACAACAGACTGGTTCCAAAAAGCAAAAGAAGTACGTCAAGGCTGTATACTGTCACTCTGCTTATTCAACTTATATGCAGAGTACCTTATGAGAAATGTTGGACTGGAAGAAGCACAAGGTGGAATCAAGATTGCCGGGAGAAATATCAATAACCTCAGATATGCAGATGACACCACCCTTATGGCAGAAAGTGAAGAGGAACCCAAAAGCCTCTTGATGAAAGTCAAAGTGGAGAGTCAAAAAGTTGGCTTAAAACTCAACATTCAGAAAACGAAGATCATGGCATCCAGTCCCATCACTTCATGGCAAATAGATGGGGGAACAATGGAAAGAGTGGATGAATTTATTTTGGGGGCTCCAAAATCACTGCAGATGGTGACTGTAGCCATGAAATGAAAGGACACTTTCTCCTTGGAAGGAAAGTTATGACCAACCTAAAAAGCATATTAAAAAGCAGAGACGTTACTTTGTCAACCAAGGTCCATCTAGTCCACTGGTTTTTCCAGTGGTCATATATGGATATGAGAATTGGACTATAAAGAAAGCTGAGTTTTGAAGAATTGATGCTTTTGAACTGCGGTGTTGGAGAAGACTCTTGAGAGTCCCTTGGACTTCAAAGAGATCCAACCAGTCCATCCTAAAGGAAATCAGTCCTGGGTGTTCATCAAAAGGACTGATTTCGAAGCTAAGACTCTAATACTTTGGCCTCCTGATGCAAAGAGCTTACTCATTTGAAAAGACCCTGATGTTGGGAAAGATTGAAGGCAGGAGGAGAAGGGGACGTCAGAGGATGAGATGGTTGGATGGCATCACTGATTCAATGGACATGATTTTGAGTTTACTCCAGGAATTGGTGATGCATAGGGAGGCCTGGCATGTTGCAGTCCATGGGGTCACAAAGATGCAGATGACGAAGCTACTAAACTGAACTGAATGAAAATAAAAGGGGTAAGTCATGAGCTGCATTAATAAATTTAACCAAATCAAGTACCCCATCTCTTATATTTAAATGGAAAAGCCTTCCTTGAACGCAGAAAAGAATTATAACTCTGTTAAAACTCAGACACAAGCTGCTAACCATTGAATGCAATTTTATAGATTATTTTATACTTGAATATGGAGAGGCTTTTACTCTCATTTCTTCAATAAGATTTGTATAAAAGAGGGATGACCAGTTACATGGCAATATACAAATGTACTGTTCCATCTGCTACTTCAATGGTTTTGCTGTGATGATGAAAAACTTACAATGCCATTTCCCTTGACATAAATGCAGATCTATAAAACAGATCACTTCTTCATGATCACAGAACGTTTGCACTAGTGGGATCATAGTGTAGCCTTTTCCTTTTATATTTCAGGATACTGAGACCTTGAGAGATAATGACACACCCAAAATTAACCTGGTTGTTAGCATCCATACCACAGGAAATTTTAGTGCTTTGTTTCTTCTTTTATTCCATAGCTGAAAACAGAAATGGGAAATTTTAATGCAGTCAAAATTCAGAATTTACAGCTTAAATTCTTGCCTACTTGTTGAGAGCCTGAGCTGCTCTGAAATTTTCAGGACTTCATTCTTCTGGTGATTGGTATAAACTCTCAAGGTGGTCCTTTAGGCAGAGTCTGGGCTTACTGGCTTCAGCCTCTGACTTCAGGCCGACTTACAGCTGACTTCCGGCCCCTTTTATGACCTCTTAGAGTCAAATCTCTTTGAGTGATTAGTCCAGCCACTATTTGCCTGTTTGCTTTCTTCTATTCTAAAGGTTCCCTAGTGTATTCTCGTTGTTCCTCTGCATTTATGCCTTTAAAAAAAATTACTTTGTTATCAGAGTATTGCTCTTTGGATAGAAACAGGGTTCAATCTGCTAGTGTAACCATCATCTAGGATACTTTGACAATAAATAAATAAATAAATAAAACCCTTGCAGGTCAGCACTGGATATAGCATGGTCTGGCAAAAGGATGAAGACCTTTGGAGTCAGAGAAACTGGGATCCAATATTAGCTTTGCCATTGTTAACTAGCAATGGCAAATATGGGGTAAGTTAAAAATATCTAGGCTTCAGTTTTCCCTTCTGACTAGGCATAATATACATTTTGTAGCCTCTTGAGAAAACTGGGTGAAACAAAGGTGTTTAGCACCTTTTCACGTGCTTTTTCTTTTCATGTGTTTGTTGACCATCTGTATATCTTCTTTGGAGAAATGTCTATTTAGATTTGCACATTTTTTTTAATTGAGCTGTAGGAAATTATTTCAGAGATTAATCCCTTGGTTAACAGTATCACATGCAAATATTTCCTTCTGTTCCATAAGTTGTCTTTTCATTTTGTGGTTACCTTTGTTATGCAAGTTTTTAAGTTTAATTAAGCCCCACTTATTTATTTTTGTTTTAGTTTCCATTACTTAGGAGACAAATCCAAAGAAAATACTGCTGCAATTTATGTCAAAGAGTGTATTACCTATGTCTTCCTCTAGGAGTTTTATAGTATCTGGTCTTTAGTATCTATTTATGTCCTTAATCCATTTTGAGTTTAATTTTGATTGGTATTAGCAAAGAGTTGACTCATTGGAAAAGACTCTGATGCTGGGAGGGTTTGGGGGCAGGAGAAGGGGACGACAGAGGATGAGATGGCTGGATGGCATCACTGACTTGATGGACGTGAGTTTGAGTGAACTCCGGGAGTTGGTGATGGACAGGGAGGCCTGGCATGCTGCAATTCATGGGGTCACAAAGAGTCGGACACAACTGAGTGACTGAACTGAACTGAACTGAACTGAATGTCCTAATTTCATTCTTTTACATGCAGCTGTCCAGTTTTCCCAGCAGCACTTCTTGAAGAGACTATTTTTTCTTCATTATATATTTTTGCCTCCTTTGTCATAGATTAATTGACCATAATGTATGGGTTTATTTCTAGGCTCTCCATCCTGTTCAGCTTATCTATATGTCTGTTTTTGTGCCGGCACCATACTGTTTTGATTACAATAGCTTTATAGGAAAGTCTGAAGGCAGGGAGCATGATTCCTCCAGCTCTGTTTTTCTTTCTCAAGATTGCTTTGATTATTTGGAAGGTCTTTTGTGTTTCCATACAAGTTTTTAATTTCTTGTTTCAGTTCTGTGAAAAATGTCCTTGGTCATTTGATAGTGATTGAACTGAATCTGTAGATTGCCTTGGGTACTATGGTCATTTTAACAATACTGATACTTACAATCCAAGAATATGGCATATCTTTTCATCTGTGTGTTCTTCAATTTCTTTCTCAGCATCATATAATTTTTGAAATATAGGTCTTTTGCCTCCTTAAGTAGATTTATTCCTAATTATTTTGTTTCTTTTGATGTAAAGGTAAATGGAATTATTTACTTGATTTCTGTTTCTGATATTTTGTACTAATTGCATAGAAATGAAACAGATTTCTTTATATTAAAATTTTGTGTCCTGAAACTTTACCAAACTTATTGTTGAGCTGTAGTCATTTTCTGGTAGCATCTTTAAGGTCTTCTACATATAATATCATGTCATCTGCAAACTGTGACAATTTTAAGGAATATTTTGAAGCAAAATGACTGCTATTATGCTCATCAAGATACTTGAAGCACTCATTTAAAATCTGGACTCTGTGAATTCAATTCATTCCCAGAAAGAATTATGAATTGTCATTGTGATGACACTACCCTCAACTATCACTTAATCCTTCCCGTAAGGATGATCTCCTAAGCACAGCCTTAGATGGCAAGAAAAAAATAAAAAATCAGGAAAATGATTATATCAGCTTCTTAACCTGATAGAGCTTTATAACTGCAAAACTACTTCGGAGTAATTCCTACCTTTAAACTGCTGCATCCAGAAACTTAATAAATGTTAATTGGAGAACTGAATAAACCAGCATTTGGTGACTGTGCTCCATCAGTACATCTAGAAAAGCCTTTACCCTCAGGACCTTGTTTGGCTAATCACTCATCTAGTAGATCTTTCCAGATCTCATCAGTGATTGCAAATTTTATCTCTTTGGATAAAAGAAAAATTCTGCCAGTTTTTATGTTGACAAGTGTATCTGTGGAGATATTTCACTGCCAAGAGTAGAGGCTGTATATGAGGAAATTTCATTAGGCACACAGTTTCACTAAAAAAATTAAATGAACAGAACCATCTCTCCTAAGCATAGTCTTTAGCACTGATCTGGAATTGATTCAGTTGCTATTCTTGTTTGATGAAATTGCTTTTTTTTTGTCCAATAAAACTTCAATGTAATTTGTTACCAAAGCTTTAGTTCATGGCATATAGCCGAAGGGTTTGTCAACAGAATTCCACTTCTTAGATGTGTTTGGAAGCTTTGAAAGCGGGTTTTTACCACTTGGAAGTCTCCAGAGAATGTCTAAAGGCATAAGTATTAGTCTCTATTTCAAAATTCATCTTACCTTAAGCTTGAAATTTCCAGGACTCCCCTGGGTACTAAAATATGTAAAGTATGAGTGTAATACCACATGATGTGATTAAAGATTCCATGACTGAAAGAGAATACCAGTTTAAAAGAAAAAAGGTATTTTTTCATTAATAAAAGACAGCTAGAAATATTGCAATATATTGAGTTTGATGATAATAATAATATAATACAATTTATTAAATTAAAATTTGAAACTTGGTCTGTTATAATAGCTCAACTGCTATAGTGCAGAACATCTGGTTCTTTTTAGAGTGTATTTGCTCTGATGAAGAGTTGGGTTTTACGGAAGGAAGAAGAGTCTGCTTCACTACAAGGCATTTACCTAGATGTCCTACTTTCTACTTGCATGGTCTTCTGCATAATCTTGATTCTTTCTCAGAACATCATATCATTCATTTTGAAAGTGCAGAAAGTGTCTAAATCCCTCACAGGATTACTATGCTCACAGGTAAAGCACCTGCACAAAATTTGTACCTAATGAGACACTCAATAAATGTCCATTGCCTCCCCTTGCTTTCCTGACAGAAACTCAGGCCCTGGATAGAAAATATATACATGGCCTGGTATTTTCTGGCACTTACTCAATCATTTACCTTATCAGTGACAATCATTATAAGCTATATTAGCAGAAACAGTTACATGTCAGATACATAGGCCTTATAGTAAACTCTTACTTGGCTCATAGGCTGAGGATTCTGTGGACACTTATATGGAAACAAACTTTGAATCTTTATATAAGAAAATGTAGAGGCCTGGAATGCCTTAGGAAAAAGTTATGTACCCCAAATTAGATCTGTCCTCCAGTCTTATTTTCATCACCAAATGACTTGGTAACTTTTACCATCACTTTTATCTTTTGAGATTCAATTTCTTCACCTGAAAACATGATTGAAAATTTGTATCAATTAACTCTTAAAGTACAGAAAGCTAGAAATCTACACAACTCCAAGGCAGTGGGAGTAATAGAACCACAAAAATCTTCCTGCTCCTCTGAGTAATTCTGTTTTTATCAGCAAACATGTGGAAAAAAAAGATTTTCTAAATCAATCACTTGTGACTCTCAGGTTTTCCTCATGCTGAGAATCAAGATGTCATGGTGACTGGGGTTCAGGGGCTAGATAAATTCTCTCTGGGTGATACCAAAAGGGCAAAAGGTATGAGTTAGGTTTCTATATAACAGGTATAAGAGAGTATAAGGATGAAGGTCAGTACACAAGCACACGTAATATGATATATAAGGTTATAAAGTAAAATTATATAAATATTTATCATTTTGTATATATAAAAGGAGTTTGAACAATAAGGAAATTCAATAACATTTAACTTCTTTTCTTTGATTGGAACCATAAGTTTGGTATCTAATATAAGATAGGCTTTAGCACTATGTGAACCAAGAACTTGCATAGCAGTTCCGTGTTTAGAAAAGGCAGAGGAACCAAAAATCAAATTGCCAACAACCATTGGATCATAGGAAAAGCAAAGGAATTCCAAGAAAATACTACTGCTTCACTGACTACACCTAAAGCCTTTGATTATGTGAATCAAAACAAACTGTGGAAAATTTAAAGAAATGGGACTACCAGGTTACCTGTCTGCTGAGAAACCTATATGAAGGACAAGAAGCAACATTTAGAACCAGACATGAAAAAATGGACTGGTTCAAAATTGGGAAAGGAGTACATTACGGCTGTATATTGTCATCCTGCTTATTTAACTTATATGCAAAGTACATCATGTGAAATGCCAGACTGGATGAAGCATAAGCTGGAATCAAGATTTCCAGGAGAAATATCAACAACCTTAGATATGCAGCTGATACCACTCTAATGGCAGAAAGCAAAGAGGAACTAAAGAGCTTCTTAATGAAGGTGAAAGAGAAGACTGAAAACACTGGTTTAAAACTCAACATTCAAATAACTAAGATCATGACAACCATTCCCATCACTTCATGGCAAATAGATGGAGAAAAAGTGAAAACAATGACAGATTTTACTTTCTTGGGCTCCAAAATCACTGTGGATGGTGACTGTAGCCACAAAATTAAAAGACACTTGCTTCTTGGAAGAAAAGCTATGACAAACCCAGACAGTGTATTAAAAAGTAGAAACACCACTTTGCTGACAAAGGTCTGAATAGTCAAAGCTATGGTTTTCCAATAGTCATTTATTAATGTAAGAGTTGGACCATAAAGGCTGAGAGCCAAAGAATATTGATGCTTTCAAACTGTGGTGCCAGAGAAGACTCTTAAGAGTCCCTTGGACTACAAGGAGATCAAATCAGTCAATCCTTAAGGATATCAACCTTGAATATTCATTGAAAAGACTGATACTGAAGCTCCAACATTTTGACCACCTGATGTAAAGAGAAAACTTATTGGGAAAGACCCTGATGCTGGGAAAAATTGACAGCAAGAGGAGTAGAGGGTGACAGAGGATGAGATGGTTGGATAGCATCACTGAATCAATGGACATGAGTTTAAGCAAACTCAGGGCAATTAGTAAGGACAGGGAAGTCTGGCATGCTGCAGTTCATGGGGTTGCAAAGAATCTGACATAACTTAGTGACTGAACAACAGCAACACAGATTAATAGGCATGCAGCTTTCTTTCCATGAATTTGATGGCTTATCCAAAACAAGGACTTAGGTAATTTTGGCTTGAGAAGTAAAGGTGTGAGAGCAAATGAGTAAGGGTGTCGATACTATAAGCAAATTTTTCATGTCATCCCTAGCCTATCAGCAGTGGCTTATCTCTGAACTTCCATCAGCTATAGAAAGGGCTTCACAGAGACTTCTTTCTCCTCAGATTGAACTTTTGAATAAACTTTTGAAGCTTTGAGGATGACTACTAAGAATGTCCTGCTATTTGCTAGCAATAATCCATCAATCTTTTGCCCCAGATTCCTAATGGATGTTCACTGGGGACAATGAAAGCCATGGCTATTAATCAGTCATAACTTATTTTTTAAAGGGTATTTATTTGAGGGAGCTGCTATCAAGAGAGAATTTTCATGCTTCTTCTCTTTAAAGATCTGCAAAACTTTCCAGATGTATACAATACATCCCTCATATAATTCTAAAATGAGATGCCTAAGAGAATGAACCAAATTTGCAAAGAAAAGGAAACTGTCAGTAGCATAGGAACTTCTCTTAAAATAGTTTATTTTTCTGTTATAGAAAATTATCAGCCCAATAATCACCTTTTTAGGAACTTGAATAAAGCCAAGGCCCATCCGTAACAGTTTTATTGAAATTTGGTCACTCTCTGCAAAACCACAGACTATTATGCCTCAGAATGATGGAATAAAAGACCCCAGAAAGTCCTGAGTGGATACACAGAGACCCAGAATCATCTTCTAGTGCTAGGAGAAAGTTTGTTTTCAATGTAAGGATAAACCCTTTAACTATTGCCTATGAAACAAGGTTCCAATATTTTCCCACATTATGTCAGAACATGAAAGAAGAAGGCAGAATAATTTACAACTAGGAATCACAATGTCTTCCTCTGCCTCTAGCTATCTGTGCAAGTCACTTTCTTTTTTTAGCCTCTGTTATCTCAACTATAAAATGAAAAGGTTAAATTATGGCCCCTAATGTTTCATCCAGCTTTCAATGTCTGTGATGTTCAGGCCACCTCTGTTTGGTAGTGACAAGAGGAACCTAAGGGCCACATAAGAAGAAGTCAATTTTGTCTCAGATGGAAAAATCTTTCAAAAATATCATCTCCTTAACTTCTATTTTACAAAAGTAATGGGGGGGGGGGTTATATTTAACAGGGCAATCAGCAGGAATGAATCCATTAACCAAACTAAAAGCTAGGACCCTGACAATGATATGAGATTTTTTTCTTTTCCCAAGAAGGTATAAGGCATACTTTTGGATTCAAAATTATCAGTGACTTCACAAAGAGGTTTGCCAGGTCGTGCTAAAATGCACGTGGTCCTTACAATCTTAACCTCAAAAATCTCGGGTTGGATCCAGCTGCCAGTAATTTGCTCTATGATTCTGAGCATATCTCTTAATCTGCCCAGAATCAGTTTTCTCTACTCTACATAGTAAGATATTAGGATTGGTTCCATGAATCCCCAAAATTCTATAATTTATTAAAACAACAATGCAAAAGAATGACTGTAATTTGCAATGGAGAGATATTATATCTATGACTTTATCCTAACCTTATTTACCTTCATTTCTTTTAGACTGTTTTCCAAATATGACTGAACTGCTAAATTACAAACACATTCACTCAGTGAATGAGTAATTCTTGCAGGACCTAGAACAGTATATGACAGACATATAGGCCCTAAGTTGTGTTGATTGAAAGCAAGGAAACTATAGAATAACAATGAGAAGCTTTGACTACTATATCAATTCCAACCAAATTCTATGAAATTAAAGGCTAGAAACTTTTTAATTGGAAATTTAAAAAACAACAATCATTCTGAGATATTCAGTTACTTATGTATCTATAGTGTTGGGATGATCTACAGATGAACATAATTCAAACTAAATGGACAGGACCCAAGTCTAAAGTAATTTGTCCCTTCAGATCCAAGCAGCATAGAGGAAATTTCATATATATTCAGTAATTAGGTGAATTTCTAGTCAGTATGTAATTATTGGTTTATTACCAAAGACAGATCACAGCTCTATTTTAAGTATTCTATTTATTTCTGGAAATCTCTGCTGTGGTGCACTTTGGGTGATATTGCAAGGGAAAGAGAGAGAAACAGCCCTGAGTCAATGGCCATAAGATTCTGGTTCCTCGTTTAGAGTGATTTAAACCCATTCCTGTTCTCAGTATGCAGCTGTAGAATGGTGTCAATTAAATTTTCTCCTACATGCCTACCTTATGAGTATTAATGGGTTACTGTGGATTATTAACAGGTAGGGATATTAAATGGTATGCATAGTTGAGAAATAGGAAAAGGAAGGAAGCAAAACAGCAGGAAGAAAAGATGCTCCTTTTAGCATGTGTGGAATGTTGTACTGACATCATCTTTGCCTCTTCAAAGAGATCCTAAAACGATGAAAGCGAAAAAGGGAAGGGACTGAAGAGGAACCGAGGAAGAGTGCTTGGCATAGGGAGAAGAGAAATGGCATGCCATCTGTGGAATCTTCAATTATCAGTATGGTTGGTGACAACTATATTCTGACTGCAATCCACTATTTGCATACACACAACATGCATCAGTTCAGTTCAGTCACTCAGTTGTATCCAACTCTTTGCAATCCTATGGACCACAGCACACCAGGCCTCCCTGATCACCAACTCCCAGTCTACACAAACTCATGCCCATTGAGTCGGTGATGCCATCCAACCCTCTCATCCTCTGTCATCCCCTTCTCCTCCTGCCTTTAATCTTTTCCAGCATCACGGTCTTTTCAAATGAATCAGCACTTTGCATCAGATGGCCAAAGTATTGGAGTTTCAGCTTCAACATCAGTCCTTCCAATGAACACTCAGGACTGATCTCCTTTAGGATGGACTGGTTGGATCTCCCTGAAGTCCAAGGGGCTCTCAAGAGTGTTCTCCAACACCACAGTTCAAAAGCATCAATTCTTCGGCAATCAGCATTCTTTATAGTCCAACTTTCACATCCATACTTGACTATTGGAAAACCACAGCCTTGACTAAATGGACCTTTGTCAGCAAAGTAATGTCTCTGCTTTTGAATATGCTGTATAGGTTAGTCATAACTTCCCTTCCATGGAGTAAGCGTCTTTTAATTTCCTGGCTGCGACCGCCATCGCAGTGATTTTGGAGCCCCAAAAAATAAAGTCTGACACTGTTTCCACTGTTTCCCCATCTATTTGTCATGAGTGATGGAACCAGATGCCATGATCTTCATTTTCTGAATGTTGAGTTTTAAGCCAACTTTTTCACTCTCCTCTTTCACTTTTGTCACGAGGTGCTTTAGTTCTTCTTTTCTTTCTGCCATAAGGGTGGTGTCATCTGCATATCCGAGGTTATTGATATTTCTCCCAGCAATCTTGATTCCAGCTTGTGCTTCATCCAGCCCAGCATTTCTCATAATGCACTCTGCATATAAGTTAAATAAGTAGGGTGACAATATACAGCCTTGACGTACTCCTTTTCCTATTTGGAACCAGTCTGTTGTTCCATGTCCAGTTCTAACTGTTCCTTCTTGACCTGCATACAGGTATCTCTAGAGGCAGGTCAGGTGGTCTGGGATTCCCATCTCTTTCAGAATTTTCCACAGTTTATTGTGATCCACACAGTCAAAGGCTTTGGCATAGTCAATAAAGGAGAAATAAATGTTTTTCTGGAACTCTCTTGCTTTTCCAATGATCCAGCAGATGTTGGCAATTTGATCTTGGGTTTCTCTGCTTTTTCTAAAACCAGCTTGAAAATCTGAAAGTTCACATATTGCTGAAGCCTGGCTTGGAGAATTTTCAGCATTACTTTACTAGCATGTGAGATGAGTAGGTCTATTTAAAGGTCTATTTAAAGTTTTAGTAGTTAATTTACTCTGAAAGCACCAAGGATACAGTTTTTGTCATTTAAATACTGCACCTAAAAGATTTATACATATCTTTAGGAAATGAACAATGTATTTCTAGAGGAAGTAAGTGGTTAAGAAGTTATTTTGTAGCAAATGGAAAGCCTTTGAGCGAGCCTAAAACGTGCTGGGAGAAACAGAAGAAAAAAGAGGAGGAAGGTTGTATTAAAAAATAAATAAATAGTGACATGAGGGCACTGAATTTCATCTTTGTCAAAGACAACAGTTGTATATGTACCTTATCAATAACCTCAGATATGCAGATGACACCACCCTTATGGCAGAAAGTGAAGAGGAACTAAAAAGCCTCTTGATGAAAGTGAAAAAGGAGAGTGAAAAAGTTGGCTTAAAGCTCAACATTCAGAAAACGGACATCATGGCATCTGGTTCCATCACTTCATGGGAAGTAGATGGGCAAACAGTGGAAGCAGTCTCAGACTTTATTTTGGGGGGCTCCAAAATCATTGCCGATGGTGATTGCAGCCATGAAGTTAAAAGATGCTTACTCCTTGGAAGGAAAGTTATGACCAACCTAAACAGCATATTAAAAACATTACTTTGCCAACAAAGGTCCGTCTAGTCAAGGCTATGGTTTCTCCAATAGTCATGTATGGATGTGAGAGCTGGACTGTGAAGAAAGCTGAGTGTCGAAGAACTGATGCTTTTGAACTATGGTATTGGAGAAGACTCTTGAGAGTCCCTTGGACTGCAAGGAGATCCAACCAGTCCATTCTAAAGGAGATCAGTCCTGGGTGTTCATTGGAAGGACTGATGCTGAAGATGAAACTCCAATACTTTGGCCACCTCATGCGAAGAGTTGACTCATTGGAAAAGACTCTGATGCTGGGAGAGATTGGGGACAGGAGGAGAAGGGGACAACAGAGGATGAGATGGCTGGATGGCATCACTGACTCGATGGACATGAGCTTGAGTAAACTCCGGGAGCTGGTGATGGACAGGGAGGCTTGGCATGCTTCGATTCATGGGGTCACAAATAGTCGGACACGACTCAGCAACTAAACTCAACTGAACTGAACATGGCAAAAATATAAAGCCATAATAGGAGCTTCATCTAGAATATCTTGAAACTTTCCAGAGTGGAGGAAAGAGAACAGAACATATATATCATCATATAGCATACACACTGAAAGGAAAGCTATAAGAATTCTAATCATCAAGGAAAGAATAAAATGGGAGGAATAAAGGAACCAGATCACACTGAATTTCAACCCAGAACAGGACTAATTATTATTTTATTCAGAAATCACCTAGGGGAGAATTCTTTAATTTTACATATAAATTACTTCCATTAAACATAGATAAATATACATATGTGCTCTATTTTTTTCTCCTACTGAATTTAACACAACTCTCAACTCTACCTGTAATGCAATCTCAATTTTAGAAATCACATCTTGCTAATAACCCACAGCTTAAGCAAAATAAACTCTGAAATCTCTTGGTAAGCTTTATAATCTGCTGACAATTCACTAAATATTTTTAAAATAATAGCAAAGTAAATAAATAAAAATGAAACTGCCAATCATTTTTGTCAGGAAGAGCAAAGTTCTCCAGCAAAATACAGAGAGCTCACTTTAATAAACTGCAAGAAAAATTTTCAAACAAATAAATAGCTACTAAAGCAACAATGAAAATGAATCTACAACTTCCAAAGAAGCCAAATAACTCATTTCCCTTCTAAAAGGATTGGATCTGTTCAGCAATGCCTCTAATATAGTAAAGATGCATAAAAAAGATCCAATTATATTTAGCAATTTGGGAAGATCAAAGCTAAACCTTTTATACTAACTTGATTCTGTGTTGTAAGCACCTAGCAGAGTAAACGAACAGAAAGAACTGTTTATCAGACTAAAGCTGCAGGGCACATGGCAACATCGCAGGCTCAAGCTAACAGCAGATTTCCGAGGGACAGCCCCATAATGGAATTCCTAGTGGGACGATCAAAGAGGTAGAACAATCAGCCAAGCATGACTGCACATAACAAATCCATCAAGACCTGTGATATCCCCAGCAAGACAAATAGCAAGGAGCACAGAGACTTAAATGGTGTTTGAGAAAATTTACTATTCCCCAGCCTCCAGCAGGATTGAGAAACAATGCCATTCAAATTCCCATCCATTCCAACAACATAATCAAAATACTCTTTTCTTTAGCCAGTTGAATTTTCTATCTAATATTTATTTATTTTTAACTGCATCTATGTAAAGCTATAAAAATAAAAGCACATTTGTATATGTTTTAACATATCTCTGTTACTGCATCAAGCAAATTCAGCTTGACAGATTTTTATGAAATTTGGAGAGTATATTTTGAGCAACATGATTTTAAATGTAGGCTATGGAGCATACCTGAAATTTGCTTTGGGGTCCTCTAGGGGGTGGGCAGGCAGCCATTTATCAGAGAAGTTGAAACAGACTTGAAGTGAGAGGCCCATAAGACTGCGAAAGGGAGTAATGAGCCATAACTATGAAGATGCATTAATATGCCAAGGACAGAGAAAACAATCAGTAGTTTTAAATATGAGTCCCAAATTGATCATCGCAAAGGCAAGTGTGGTTTCCAATCTAGCCACTTCTCACCTGGGTAACTCTAAGTAGAACAGTTCAAGCTAAGTAGCATCAGTGACTGACTTAGTTAATTGTGATTAATTTCTTCAGCAGTTCTGAGGAGGCATTTTTGGAAAGACTCATCTGTGTGGAGAGAATCCCACCCTCCACCCCAAGTCAGAGTAAGGAAATTCTGGCCCTCTCACCTCATACTAATGAAAAAGGCTTCAAGAGAACACTCGGGAGCACTGATTCCCCAATTACAAGGCCTTGGCACCTGGTGTCTGCCACTCTGCTGCAAATGTAATGCTCCAAAGGCAAGCTGCTTAGCCACTGGCTACAAGTCAAAGGAATGGAGGATGAGAGGGTTCAGTCCAAACTCCCAGAATTTGTTGACACAAAACATATATAAGCATTTCCTGTGGACCAGATACATGCCAGGTACAAGAGAGAGAGAGTGAGCCTGAATGTTATTAACTCCTGTCTGAGTGGGTAACAGACTTGAGCAGAAAGAAATTGTATTCAACACCTGGTTTTTAGTGCCTGTGTCAGGACTAAGTTATCAGTCAAAATAAAGAAATATTTGCTATTATCAAGGAAGCTACAGGTACAAGATCTGCAGTAACTTGGGGGAAGTAGAAGAAGGTTTTCACTAAAGAATATTTGAGCATCCCATGAAAGGAAGGATTAGTTTTAAACACCTGTCAGATCTAGAGGACAGAGCCAGCTTTTGAGAGTCACCATTATGTAGAACCTACTAGAGTAGTCATGGACCACTTAGATTTTCATCCAGAGGCAAGGAAAGAACTAGCTTAAACAAATATTTTTAAAGGGACAGAGGAATAAATATATAGTTGCTTAATGGTTATAACCCAAGAGGCATGGTGGTTCAATATACAAAATATACTATGCACACATAAGCAACAGTAGAATGGCACACTCACATAGACATACAATGTGTGATTAGAAAATATGATTTAGAAGCAGAAAACAATTTAAGAGGCACTAGATGTCTGAGAATTATACTGCTCATGGACTTATGAAAGCTCCCAACTGTCTAATAAATCTCATTTCCAGGCCTTGGCCTTAGAGTTGAGACTATATTACCTGACCCTGTGAGTCCACTTCTCTTCCTCACAAATCTTATTTCCTGTTATTCCCGCACGCACATCCTTTGGCACAGCCAAGAAAACCATTCATTTCTACTCTCATTGTTTGTGTCTAATTTCCTATTCTGCTATACCCAAAGAAATACTTCTCATTGTTCAAAGAAATATCAGGACTAGGGAAGATCTGCCTACTCATCTTTTGTGCCTTAGGGTTATGTGTTTCCATGGCTGCTGATTTTCTCACCTATCAAGGTTCTATGGTTCTCAAATCTGGCTACATACTACCAGAGAGCTTTTAAAAACAATACCACTTTAAAAATAACTCCATAATAGTTGAATCAGAATCCCCAGGGGTTGGTGGTGAGCAGAGGTGTTTTATTTTGTTTCTGATTTTTTAAAAGCTCCCCCAAGTAATTCTAATGTGCAGCCAGAATTGAGTCTATACTGGCTGAGGTACAACACAGCTAATCAATTTCTTAATGTGGAAGAATGTATAGGTTTTCTAAGCTGTTCCCCTGAGGAATGTTAATAAAATGTCAGCTGAGGTTGTGCAGGCTTTCAGTATTCTCTGATAGGTGAGAGTGGAATTAGACATGCCTATGGATAAAGCATTGGGCCTAGGAAAACAGAAAGCAGAACAACAAAGGGGGAAATGGTTGTGCCAGAATAGTGGTTCTCAACAATGAATATACAGCGATATCACTAGGCACCTAAACCACTTTATGCTGGGACCTCAGCCCCCAGACTATGAGTTAATTGATTTGGTGGGCTCAGACAGCTTGTGGTTTTTAAAAATCTCCCTAAATGAGTCAAATATACAGTCAGGACTGAGAATCACTGCCCTGGAGGGAAATAAGGTTAGTGTTCCCTGACACTGAGTTATCAAATGCAGCAGATTCTTCTATGAAAGATCATTCCTTAAAGAACAGAGAATCAGTGAAGACATGGTACTTATGAAAATATTCTAGCTTAGGGGATTTTATGTTCAAGTATGGGCCCTGTATCTCAGTCAATTTGTTCACAGAAGGTTTAGATTGTCCATAATTAGATATTCAGAAAATAAAGAAATAAGGAGTTCTCAAGAGGTCTTCTTTGCCTATTCCCAGTAAGCAGGGGTTCCTTAATAAAAGAGGTAGACTCTATAGGATTCCTTCCCCTTGCTGTGAAGTAGATTATTGTTCAGAGGTACTCACTTCTCTCCAATATCTCCATAGCCTGAAAGCACTTTTCCTAATCTTGCCTTCAGCCTTAGCCACATGACTCTGCCAGTGGAATGTGAGCAAGCAAGTCATGGTAAGGTTTGGCATGTGCTTGAGGAATGGGACTTCATTTAATCCACCAGGGACATGATAAAATTGTCTTGATTATCTTTCTGGCCCAAGGAGGATGAGAGACACATTGAGTAGAGCAGACTTAGCCCACCCACAGACCTTCACTTGGATCCTCTCATCTCCTGGGACCTGAAGCAGAGCTGCCTAGGAAAGCAATCTGAAGATGGACAAGCTAAATAAATGCTTACTTTGTATGTGGCTTTTACTTTTTGGTCATTTGATATGTAGTCATACTGTGGCTAAAGCTAACTCCTATATTTGCTTTCCATGTCTTCATTGACTTAAAATGTGCTCCCATCCCTAACGTGTTTTTCCAAATTAGCTCAAAATCTGCTTGTTTAAAAGCATGTTCCTGTAACATGTGGGAGGTGATTTTATTACCTCCTCTCCTCATCATCCCTGCAAACAAATATGGTATTAGGTTTTATCTTTTGGAGGATGTTCCATGAAACCCTTCCATCAACAAAAAGGACTCTAGTCCAGGATTGAGGTCAAGGTCTTAGCAACCAATCACTGGATTCATCACAGAACTATCCTAAGAATCTAAATTTAGAAGCAATCAATGTGACTACTGTTGGGACAATGCTTAAGTAATATTTATAATTTTCATAAAATAAACCATTATCTCACATTTTAAAAATATGTTTTAAAAATATAAGCAGGAGATAGTCGATATCAACAAAGCAAGATATCAAACTGCCAATAAGGTATGACTTCAATGGTATAAAATAAAATAAATATAAAGTCTAAAAGTATACCAAAATGTTGATTATTTTATTTTTTAAAGCCTTTCCTGTACTTTCTAAATTTTCTTTAATGAGCAAGTTTTAACTTCAGGAAAAAACAACTCTGAAAAGGGTAAGAAAGAAAACAGTCCCTGAGGGACTCATAGCTCTGAATAACACATAATTCAAAAGGGGAAGAGTCGACAAATAAAACTTATTCAGCTTGCAAAATGACATAAAACTGACCTCTGTCAGTTGGTGACAGCCCTCTACCTGTAAGGATCCCTCATTTCTTCTTGGGTCTCTCTTTCTGCATGGCCACTGCTAGGAATAAGTTTGTTTGGTCTCTCAAATCCTGCACAGTTCTTCTGTATACTGAGTTGCCTTCTCCTTAGAATCAGAAGCTGTTCAATACAAACTAATAACATATTTTATTTGTATTTGCCTTCATTTAACTTTTCCAGTTCCACTAAACTGCATGAAGCCAAAGTTTTACAGCTCGTCAATATATGATGAAGTGAAAGACTTAATACATGTTTAATTTCACATTAAGCTTTGGATTCTAAAGGCCACTATTTATACTATAATATTTGTTTTTGAATGATTGATTCTGATTATACCTAGTGTTAGTGTTAGTTGCCCAGTCATATCTGACTCTTTGTGATCCCTTGGACTAGAGCCTGCCAGCCTCCCCTGTCCATGGAGTTTTCCAGACAAGAATACTGGAGTGGGTTGCCATTTATATTTCTATATAATTGAAACCAGACATCTTATTTCATTAATATGGATGCTATACTAAAATTTAATAAGCATATTTTTGAACCAATGGATTACAAGTTTCTTTAATTGGAAAACTCCATCACACTCATCTTTGTTATCCTTACCACTTAGCAAAGTGGGCGCACACTGTAGGTGGGGCTGACATTAACAGTACTCACTAACATCTGGTTTTCTTCTGTACCCAAGGCCTGAAACAAATCTTGTTTAACAGGACCCTTGCAGTTAGGTGAGGCCAAGGGACTTGTTTTGGCTATTAAGCTAAGCTAGGACATGACACCTATCATTTTAGAGCTGAAACAGTGAAAAGTCCATGAACTATCCTCTAAATCCTCTTTCATGGCTATAGCAACCAGGAAGCCTTAAACTACAGAGATGCAGTAAGATGAGGATGTCAGGAGTCCCGAGTCACTTCTTAGAAAAGTATGTGAAGAAACTGCTGAGCCTGCAGCAGATTTTTTCTTGAGCAAGGAATAAATGTTACACATTAAGTCACTGGGATATCAGGATTTATTCGTTCCTGCATGACAGCCTGAAGGTGAAAGTTGCTCAGTCGTGTCTGACTCTTTGCAACCCTATATACTGTAGCCCTCCAGGTGCCTCTGTCCTTAGAATTCTTCATGCAAGAATACTTGTGTGGCTTGCCATTCTCCAGGGGATCTTCCTGACCCAGGGATCAAACCCAGGTCTCCTACACAGCAGATTCTTGACCATCTGAGCCACCAGAGAGCCCCAGAACACTCTAACCTATCCTAATATTGTAAGCATTCTTGAAAGCTGATCTGAATTTAATCAGAAGCTTTTAATATTCCACTGTTTAAATATGCTTCCTGATAAAACCAAAAGCACGGATACTTTTGGGTTTTTTTTCCTGCTAAATGTTTCAGCACTTGCTAAACTTAGCAAGGATATAAGATAGACTTTTCTGTGCAGGCTACTGAATAACCATAGCCTGAGAGGTTGTAGAAAAGATATGTAACCTGTTAAGCTCATGCTTTAGGCCTTATGTCTCATTCTTGAGCTGCAAGGGAATTTCCCAGCCAATTCCCAACTCGTACTCTGGTAATAATCTCTAGACACTGTGTGGCACAGAATTAGGTAGAAGACCTAAGTTGTTAGATGGATCATTCTTCAAACACACAGAAATAAAGAATGAGACTTGGTACATCATTTTTTTTTTTTTTTTAAAGGAAGAAGGTAAATGCCAGCTTTAAACCTGCTTACACTGCTGCAAGCTTAAGAACTACAGGAACATGGCACTTCCTTATAGCTATATATCTGTAACTTTCTCTTCCTGGGAATGGTCCTCTGCTTTAAAAGGAGGACCTCTGCATTAAAAGCTTTAGCAATTCAATCCATTTTTCCAACAGTGAACAAGATATAAAAGATCCCAGACATATAAGTCATAAGCATGTGCAGCTAAAAGACAAACATGTTTGAAAATCCCTTTTTCTGAAACATTGAGTTTTCAAAGCCATGTGTAGACGTAGCCCTTCTACTGGAGTGGTGGATTTATAAACCCATCAGTAAGTAGGTGATTGAATTTAGTGGTTGCTAATCGATTCACTACCAATTAATTTAGACAAAATAATCAAATCACTTGTTTATTTCAGGCTTAGTAACGATAAAAAGTCTAATATTCCTTTAAAAACATGGTACATAGAAGCACTCCCATGTTCAGTAACTAAATAGAGCACCAATATATATTTCCGTCTCCAGCTGCCTTGGCATCTGTTCTAACTCCCTACCTTCCCCTTCCCCTCAAATCTTTTGAGTTCTTTGGGCAGTGGTAAGTCTCAGCAATGCCAAATCCTGTATTTACTTTAAGAAACTGTAACAGCAGGAGCTTGCTGAATTTCACCTTCAGGGGTGTTGTAGATGTTTCCAGCTTCTGGGGTCTGTTCATCATCTCCTCTGCAGTGTCCCCACTTATACTGCCTGCTAAAGTTCAAGAAAGTAAGTATTTAATCTTAGCACACCACCAAAGGGATGAAAGCTACTCTCTATTATCTTTTAAATACCACCGTGATTCAAATTAAAATCACAGAAGGTCCAGTCATATTAACAAGAGTGGCAGTATATTAATTTCAAATAGGACAGCAAAGAATTTAAAGGAACAATCTCCCACCAAACAAATTCTAAGGCAAGGCACAATCTGAAACAACCTACGGCAGCCTCCTAAACCCTGTTTCTTGAAGACATCATACCTTTTTTGTGAGTGGGAGTTCAAACTTCAAGTCTGAAGGAATCAAGACCAAAATGTCATATTAAATGAGAAGAGAAAGAAAAAGAAAGCATTTAAATAAATTTAGGGACCTATGTTCTCCCCTCGTAGATGGAGTTGTATTCCTTGTAATGGCAATTACATGATTGTTCAAGGGGCCACAACCCTGTTTAAAAGGCCCACCTCATAACTTTATAATGGTGTTATCCACAAACATTCTGCTCACTAACTGGACAGATGTAGAAACTTGCCAATTTATCATAAATAAGATAGGAAATATTTATATAAGGCAATGATGTTCTCAGGACTACTATACTATAATCCCAGTTTGTACAATACAAATAACATTCCAGGTATATAGAAAAATTATCCAACTATGATCATCTAAAAGCAGGCTGACAGAGTCAGATTATCTAGCTAAAACAATCTCTGTCTCAAAGATTTTTTTTTTAATTTAATGCTCCAGGTACCTGTTTACCCCAGTCTGTACCCCTAGTAATTGCAAACATATTGTACACACGTTCTGCTTCTCTAGTCCAAAATACTTAATCTGCTGCCAGGTATGAGAGCACAATTATTACGTAATTGTCAAATAATTAAATCACTCCCAAAGAGAATGGCTGTCTCTGAATATCAAAGAATTAGGCCTTCCATCCCTACTTGTCCATTTAAGAACTCCATCTTTCTTATTTCTGTAGTGTTTTCTTTTGAAGTGTTGAGGGCACGTGGATAGAGCTCAAGAGGAGAAGACATGTTCCAGTTCTAACAACTACTGACCTAGTTACAACAAACATTTTACAGATAGAGAAACTGAGACTCTGAGAAACTGTCTCTGAAAAAGCCAACTCAGCATGCTAAGGATGGACATGGAAGCCACACACAAATTTCTGACACCTGAGATAAGTTGTTTTTCTAGCTGTCTGTACTACTAACTTCATATTTTCAGATTCTATCTACTCCTCAGTGCTGCATGATTCCCTGCTTTTCAACCCAAATTCAAGTTCCCTCCACCACTCTTACCCAACCCCTTTGCTTCCACAACCACATAACTGATCACAAGGAAGGCTCAGAGGTTAAAGTCATGCCAGGACTTACTAAGTTGAAATCTGCTAGAAAACAGCACAATGCAAGCTACCTCAGAATGGTGAGCACCTAAACTCAATGGGCATGACAACAAAGTGCCAAAAATGAATTATAGGTGCCATTTTTTTTTTCAACAAATGAGTGGGCTACATGGCATTAAATACATTCAATCAATGTATTTATCCAAAAGGAGCAATTCACTTTCAACTATGTATGTATGTATGTATGTATTCTATCAGGATTCCGGTAGTTTCTTATAAAGGAAATGATATGTCTTTATTGGTCTAGAAAGCAATTATTAAAGTCTTCTTCAAAACTGAAAAGCCTTTTACAGCTAAAATTTCCTCTGTGCCTGTGCATTAGGAGAAAACCGATATCTTATTTATTCATGTTTCCTATTCTCTTTCTCCACCTTTTCCTCTTGGAAAATTTATCTCTGTCCCCATTAGCGATTCTCTCTCCTTCTGCAGGGGACTTTCTTAAGTCGTCAGCAGACCAAGACGAGCATTAAACACTTGATCAGAGAATTAAGAAGGCCATAACTACCCTAGTGTGAAAGATTAGGGATGTGAGAACTGAGAAGGAACCCACCGACCTCTCTGCAACTTCTCAAGAGACCCCAGCCCTTGGAACTCAGGCCATCACCCTGTCACTCTGTCTCAGGCAACAGAGTATTTGACTCAACTCAGCAAACTTTTGTTGAGTGCTTGCTACACATACCTACTCTATCCCTCTTACTCTTCCCTTCCAATTTACCAGTAAAAATCGACTCAAAATAATATGTGTAGTATTGGGTGTTAATATAGTATATGCACATACACACACACACACACAAAACATAGTGCATGGTGTAAGATTTCACATTTCTGCCATTAAAATGTGACAGTATACCTTTGTGTGTCCATCTGTTTAGCAGCAAATGAAGGTATATGCTATGGATAACACTGAATTTCAAAGGGAGCTTTTTCAATCAAGGGGAAAGGTACGTTGTCACTGGGTGCTCATTTTACTTCAAATTTCTGTGTGCTGTAGTTTGCTAAGATTTTAACTCAACAGTGATAACTATAAGAAGTCCCTGATAATAATGACAGTATTTAATTCATCTCACTCCACATGCAAAAGCAATCTTGTAGGAGAAGAGACACAATATTATAATTAGAAATAGATGGATTCAATAAATATTAAATATAAATATATATATATATATATTCATTTAGCCATTTTCTTCTTGGTAGTACCTGCAATACAGGCTCATCCTAACATCTGATCCATGGAATTAAGATGATAAGGAGTTATTGAAAGAGAAGATGGAGAGAACTTAAAAGTCATGGCTTTTTGAAATTCTAGTGTGATTTTTACAGTTGCAAGTTGATGCTTCTTCCCCTCCCCACACCTAAATGCTAAACAAGAAATAACTGGCAGAGGACAAATGAATGCATTTCAGTGAGTCCCATTTATAACTCTATGAGTTACATTTTGTTATTTTGATAGACTCAGATTTCAAGATCAGGTGTTTCAGACAATGCTGCTGCTGCTGCTGCTGCTAAGTCGCTTCAGTCGTGTCTGACTCTGTGCAACCCCATAGAGAGCAGCCCACCAGGCTCCCCTGTCCCTGGGATTCTCCGAGCAAGAACACTGGAGTGAGGTGCCATTTCCTTCTCCAATGCATGAAAGTGAAAAGTGAAAATGAAGTCACTCAGTGGTGTCCACCTCTTAGCGTCCCCATGGACTGTAGCCCACCAGGCTCCTCCGTCCATGGGATTTTCCAGGCAAGAGTGCTGGAGTGGGGTGCCATTGCCTTCTCTGCTAACAAGCTCAATTTTTAAACTATTTTCCCCGTACATTTTTTTACATTTTAAAATTACTCCAAAAAAATAAATAAATAAAATAAAATAAAATTGCTCAGTCGTGTCCAACTCTTTGCAACCAATGGACAATACAGTCCATTGAATTCTCTAGGCCAGAATACTGGAATGGGTAGCCTTTCCCTTCTCCAGGGGATCTTCCCAACCCAGGAATCAAACCAGGTCTCCCACATTGCAAGCATATTCTTCACCAGCTGAGCCATAAGGGAAGCCAAAGAATATTGGAGTGAGTAGCCTATCCCTTCTCCAGGAGATCTTCCCAAACCAGGAATTGAACCAGGGTCTCCTGCACTGCAGGGGAATTCTTAACCAACTGAGCTATCAGGGAAACCAAAATTCTGACACTTATAGTTTGTTTCCTCCTGCCTCTTAAGAGAGAGATAAAAAATGTCTGATACTTGCAGCCTATTTCCTCCATTTGGAGACCCTTAGCCTTCCTTCCTGTTACCCTCTCATTCTCTGCTTTTCTTTAGAAGAATTATGTTGCCTAGGGAAAGGGGCATCATTTTCATTACGTAACTGCTTCCAAACTGATAAGGCGCATCGTCCCTAAACTGGTGAGGCAACATATTCTCCTAACCCTTATACGGAGGGTCTCTGATCCAGAGGCCCCAAGTAGTAGTTGGAGGAAGCTGCTGCAGTGGCAGGAGTTTGAGCAACCATTTGTAACTTAAAAGCCTTTATGTGGCTATAAACAAATCCAGTCAAACAGTTACAGATGCAGGGAGCAAACAGCAAAAACAGAACAATCAGCAGTTAAAACTTACATTATGTCCACAGTTAAGTACAAAGTGTTGCACCAGTCCATTTTAGGATTATTAGATGTCATCAGATTAAGAAGAGGCATCACATATGATTGTTGCTGTCAAAGGTATTCACAGACTTGGAGAAAGTAATTTCCTTGAAGTGGAGATGCCCACCATGGGAAGCCTTCCACGGATGAAGAGGGGAGTACTCCGCAGACCCATCAGTTACACCAACTGTGGCATGCAGTGTAGGAGTGAGCCTATGACAGGAAGGCATTATCTTGAGGATGAAATGGCAGACTCAGGTTTTTGGAGTCAGCAGAAGTAGGCTCACATAGACTATCAGGCCCATCCAGATCAAGTTCAAGGGAAGTTGTGATGCTCACTGTCCTTGCAGGAGTCCACATGGTATGAAGAAGCACTGTGGGAAGAGTCCGTTAGTGGCCACCATGTCTTGGGTCCTCTGGATGACCTACTTTTCCTTCAGCAGCTCCAGCTCCCAGCAGGTCCCGAGGAGACCAGGATCCTGTCGTTGTGAACTGGAGCCAGAGAGTCCCAAAGCTGAAGCCCCAGTGGGTCCTGAGGAGACTCGGCTTCCATTAGCATCGACTCACCCTTGGGTTGTCTGGAAGCCCAGACTGTCTGCAGGGACTCTGTCCCAAGGGTTCCACAAGCCAAAGCCCCATTGGGTCCCTATATTTCTGGGTTATTTACAAACTGTTTGACCAATCTGAGCATTTCTTTTCATTGAATTAATCAAACTGGTCAAATTAATTCAGTACCCTGGACCCCACTTTTTCTTTTAGAGATGACTTTCTCCCCTTCACCACAAAGAAACCAATAAACTTCATCTTTAATCAAGTTCATCTAGTCCTCTGCTGCTGCTGCTGCTGCTGCTGCTGCTGCTAAGTCGCTTCAGTTGTGTCCAACTCTGTGCGACCCCATAGACGGCAGCCCACCAGGCACCCCCATCCATGGGATTCTCCAGGCAAGAGTACTGGAGTGGGTTGCCATTGTCTTCTCCAATCTAGTCCTCTACTAGTCTCAATTTTGCTTCCAGGCAGCTGGAGCAGCAGGAAGTAGGCCAGATGAGCTCTTGATCAGCTAATCAGATAAACTAATCTGACAGAGATGAATGCTTTTTAGGAAGGTTGCTGTTTAGCCTTTTGGAAAAGGGATGCTGAAAGTAGCCTGGGTTTGGATATTAAAATTACTTGGGTCTCTTCTCAATGGAAGTTGGGAAGACTTTCACATGACTCTCATAGTAGATAACTATTCTTTAAATGCTTTTCAATAAATAATAACAATAATAATGATAATGTGTGAGTCCTAAGTCGCTTCAGTCATGTCTGACTCTTTGTAAACCTATGGACTATAGCCCATCAGGCTCCTCCATCCATGAGATTCTCCAGGCAAGGATACTGGTGTGGGTTGCCATGCCCTCCTCCAAGGGATCTTCCTGACTCAGGGATTAAACCCATGTCTCTTGTGTCTCCTGCATTGGCTGGCAGTTTCTTTACCATTGGTGCCACCTGAGAAGCCCAATAATGATAATACATAACTCCATTTTTTTTAAATTTCACTAGAACTAACCATTGTACATATTCCCTAAACTAGGAGACAGTATCATTCAGCCTTTCAGAATTCTGCTCATAAAAAGAAGCTGCTACTAAGCTGATAAATCACCAGTTTTTTCCCAGGGTTTGGTTTAGGGAATTGTTTCCATCTGTGAGTGGCAAACATTCCCGCTTAGAAAATTCTCCCTTCTTCTAACATACTAAAAGCACCCCTGGAGTGCTGTAAGAACAGACAGCTGGCCTCAGGGCTTCTAATACTTTTCTAAGTTATAACTCTCCTCAGAGGCCCTAGGGCAAGGTGCACTCTAGTGATTTGTAGGCCTGCTGGTTGCCATTCTGCCAGCTCAGGTGAAAGACATATCTAAATTTTCCCAGCAGCCTTCTGATCCTCCCTGTGTTAAAGCCTTGGGGTGTGTGTGGTTAGAAGATAACAGCTCAGGGAATATATGCAGGTCCCCAATGTCAGACTAAACTCAGGGCATAGCAGAGGAAGAAAGCAGCTAGAAATCCAGAAAAGGTGAACAAAGGTAAAGGCCAAGTTCAAAGGATAAGAGTAAGTCAAGGGAGAGTCAGGGATTCTATCCTCGGTGAAGACTGAGTCAAGATCAAAGCTGGACATATAATATCCAGAAATGAACTCAGGACAAGGCAATGGGCTCAGATGGGCATGGAAAAGGAAAACAAACATGAGAGTGAGGAAACTTGGGTTTTGATTTCACTTTACTCTCAGTCTCAATTTTTGTATTTCTAAAATGATATTGTCTCATTTAGATATTACAAGTCTATGAACGCCATATAAACAAAGTCATACACTCAGCACTATTTAGAGAGCAAAGCAGAACAATGAACTGGAACCAATTAAATAATCAGAAAACAATACAGATGAAAACAACAGCACTTTGAAACCAAGTAAAAGTCTGCCCCAGAGAATCTCACAGGCATCTTTGACACTCTACTAAGCATTGTTGAAGATCCTAGAAAGAAAAACCATGCTCCTTTCCCTCTAGGAGGTTGCACCTTTGATGGAAAGAAAAGGTTCACTTTTATATGACTATATATATATATCATGTATGTGTGTGTGTATATGTATGTATATATATATGCTAGTTCAGAAAAACAATAACTAAAATGGCAAAAGATAACACTAAAAACATTCCTGGGAGAGAGTTTAGGACTTCTTCAATTACGGTGTCTACATGGTTGATCTGCTTTACATGTATTGCTTTCCAAGGAAACACTCAGCTGGTGCTAACTCCCAATCTTAGTATAGTTAAGTTGAAGCTTGGGTTTACCTGGCATTTTCAACTGTCTGAAGCCTAAAATCTTTCCATTAACTTTTGTAGCCCTTGTCAACCTCCAAATATATTATATTGATTAGATCTTATAAAAAAAAAAAAAGGAAAACTAAACCAGACTGTAACCTCAGGTATCATGCCTGGACAACAGCAAGATACCACTGGGCATATACTCTAGGTCTAGGTCAGAAGCAGGTCCTGCCCAGTAGAAGGCAATCATTACCACAAACTTAGACAGGCATTTACTCCCCTCTACTATTAATCTAACAAGCCATTAAGCATATACCCTGCTAAGAGTAGGACTGAACAGAAGCCACGAGTTCAGGAATGAAGGCTGAAAGGCCAGAAATAGAGCTGAGTTCCATCATGTGAAGATGGAGCTCTGAGGAGGGAAACTGGCCTCCTGCCCATTTCACTTTTATCCTAAGCCTGCAGCACTGATTACGGCCACAAGAATGTCAAAGGCAAATTAATTCTGCTCCTGACAGGCTCAGAAAAAGAAGCTAGGATTTCACATCAGGTGAGAGTTCCCACCAGAGTTTCACAACACTGGTGAGAGTTTCACATTTTTTTCCCTTCATGGTGTCCCCTTCTTAAGGCAAATAAGAAGTTGTCCATTTGTACAAATGGCAACAAAACTCTAGCATCAGAAATACTTAGAGAATTAAGGATTCTAGTACTTTTCAAGTTCATCATATTTCTGTTGGTCCAAGATCACACTTGGAATCTCAGAAAAATCTCTCCATTGGAAACCCCATCATCTTTCGCAAACTGCCTACTTGCAAACTTGTTGGCCACAATACACTAAAGGGAAGTTTTCTGAAAAGATTTGTTTCACTGAACCTTTTAACCAAGCAAGAAATTCAATATTGTGAAATCGAGAAATCATACTGGTTTAAAGTTACCAGTGACCTTATAACAAGCTAGCCCAGCATCAATCACAGCTCCTTGGGTTAAAGATCTTCTGATTTGGGGACCTGCCATCCACTGAATACATCTTTCTCAATCAGTCAATAATTTGCCCTCTGCTGAGACTGATGATCTTTTTTGATATGTTTCCTCTTATGTGCAAGCTACTTGCTTTCTGCTGTTCTGGAGCCATGTACTAATGAGTTGCACCCTTGCTTCTTGTTGGAGCCATTGGCCCTCTAACGTGATGATTTTGCATATGACAGAGATTTATAGCTTCCTCCAGCTCCTACCCACATCCCACCCAAAATACTGGGCATTGAAAATTGGTACTGAAAATCTGGGAACTTCATCTCTTACCCTTCGTTAGACAGGGTCGTAGACTGCATCTACTCTATTTGAAGTGAGACAGTGCCTTTACTTCCATAAGATACAGTCACTGAAGTTTCCAACCGTCCTAGAGATGTCAGAGATACTATCTATTCCACTAAACCTCTTCTTGTGAAATGAGTTGTGCTCACTCACAACTTAGGTATCATGATATAGCTCTTCCCCTTCCATATTGTGGTGAAGTTTATTGGAACTAGAAGTGATCATCTGACTCAAGCTTAGCCAGTCGGATGCTTGCTCATGGAATTTTAGAACAGGAAGACAGAGCCTCTAGCCAATCTGTTCTGGATACTTGAACATGGTGGCCATCTAGTACACTTTCTATGTTATAAGAGTAAATAATTCTGAAGAGATATAAGGAAATTGGTGGATACAAAGCTGAACTGTAATGCAAAATGCAAGAGATAGAGAAATCAACATTTACTGAACTTTTGCTCATGTTGCATATACAATGTGGGTCACCTGGGATGCTGTGTTCATTGCAGTCTTTCAAGCACACAGGCTAATGGGAGATTTATCTTGACACATGGTTTCCAGATCACTGAGATAGGGAAAGGAAAGGTAGAAAATTGCACACCGGCTCTAGTTTCCACCCCAAAGTGACAACGTCACATCTGCTTACATTTCATTAGCAATACCAAGTCACCCTAACTTCAAAGGATGTGAAAAAGTGAAATTTTACCATGTTCCCAAATGGAAAAAAAATTCAGTATGACTTCGATGCCATCCTTAGGCTTTATTCCCTTCAAATAAAAATAACTATCTTTTCTTGGCTTCCTGCTCTTATCTGAAACTGTTGTTACCATGGTCATTAGTGAGTGATGTTTGTTAAATCCAGTTAACACTTTTCAGTCCTTATTTTACCTTCTCTTCCATCTCTCTCTCTCTCATTCTCTCTTTCTCTCTCTCGCTGCAATAAATCATTCCCTAATTACATCATTCTCTAAGTACTTCAGCTTCGGCCCCAGTGTTATCACTGCTTCCCTCCAATATCCTTCTCATTTCTTTTCCTTTCCCTTCTTTTCACATCCATACAACCAAGTTCTCCTTGTGACCCATTACTCCCTGGTGAATTGTACCACATTCTCCAGTCATGCAAATCAAAATATGGGAGTCATCTATAGCTTCCTCCTTTCCTCCTTCTACCCTGTATTTTGGTCACCAGGTCTTTGCTAAGATTTCTCAGTTGATTTACTATAAGAGCCTCCTAAAGTTTCTCCTGCCACCAGCATTAGCCCATGAGTCTTATTCTGCTCAGATGATTAGGGTCCTCTTTCTAATTACAATTATGTCACTCCCTTGCTTAAAACTTGAATAGATTCTAAATGCTGTAGTCTATTGTCAAAATCCTTCAGGTGCTTTATAAGGTCTTCAAGATCTGCCCATGATTACTTCACCGTTATATTTATTGCCTTGACCCTCTGCATCTGAGTCATGCTCTGAATTACCTATATTTCCCAGAACTGCCCTGATCACTCAGTTCTCTATGTCTTTCAACATGGTATTAAATAGACACCTTTCCTTCCTAATCAGGTCAATTCCTCTGAGAACTGGCCCACTAATTGTTCCTTCCAGGAAGTCTTCTGGGATGCTCCCAGTCCTGATCAGAATCTCCCTGCTGTATGTTCTAAGAACAACTTGCACTTACCTCAGTCTCAGTGGTGACTTATTACAACTGTTTTTCTACTTGGCATTTCATCTTTCTTACCTACTATGAGTTGCATATGGGAAGATTCAGTTTTACTGATATTTGTATACTCAGAGTCTAATACAATGCCTGACACATATTAAAAGCTCAATAATACCCATTAAATAATGAATGAATAAAGCCCTATATTCTTATGACCACCAAATTTAGAAACTGTGCTCAGGGAGGCAGAAAGGAGCAAAAATATGGCATATATATGGGGGTTTCACCGATGGCTGAGCAGATAAAGAATCCACTATATTTATCAGTTCAGTTCGGTTCAGTTGCTCAGTCATGTCTGACTCTTTGCGACCCCATGAACCGCAGCACACCAGGCCTCCCTGTCCATCACCAACTCCCGGAGTCCACCCAAACCAATGTTCATCCAGTCGGTGATGCCATCCATCATTCATCCTCTGTCGTCCCCTTCTCCTCCTGCCCTCAATCTTTCCCAGCATCAGGGTCTTTTCAAATGAGTCAGCTCTTTGCATCAGGTGGCCAAAGTATTGGAGCTTCAGCTTCAACATCAGTCCTTCCAGTGAACACCCAGGACTGATCTCTTTTAGGATGGACTGGTTGGATCTCCTTGCAGTCCAAGGGACTCTCAAAAGTCTTCTCCACCACCACAGTTCAAGAGCATCAATTCTTCGGCACTCAGCTTTCTTTATAGTCCAACTCTCACATCCATACATGACCAGCAGAAAAACCATAGCCTTAACTAGATGGACCTTTGTTGGCAAAGTAATGTCTCTGCCTTTTAATATGCTATCTAGGTTGGTCATAACTTTCCTTCCAAGGAGTAAGCATCTTTTAATTTCATGGCTGCAGTCACCATCTGCAATGATTTTGGAGCCCCCCAAAATAAAGTCAGCCACTTTTTCCATTCTTTCCCCATCTATTTTCCATGAAGTGATTAGACTAGGTGCCATGATCTTAGTTTTCTGAATGTTGAGTTTTAAGCCAACTTTTTCACTCTCCTCTTTCACTTTCATCAAGAGGCTCTTTAGTTCCTCTTCACTTTCTACCATAAGGGTGCTGTCATCTGCATATCTGAGGTTATTGATATTTCTCCAGGCAATCTTGATTCCAACTTGTGCTTCCTCCAGCCCAGCATTTCTCATGATGTACTCTGCATATAAGTTAAATAAGCAAGGTGACAATATACCGCCTTGACTCACTCCTTTCCCAATTTGGAGCCAGTCTGTTGATCCATGTCCAGTTCTAACTGTTGCTTCCTGACCTGCATACAGATTTCTCAAGAGGCAGGTCGGTGGTCTGGTATTCCCATCTCTTTCAGAATTTTCCACAGTTTATTGTGATCCACACAGTCAACAGCTTTGTCATAGTCAATAAAGCAGAAATAGATGTTTTTCTGGAACTCTCTTGCTTTTTCCATGATCCAGCAGATGTTGGCAATTTGATCTCTAGTTCCTCTGCCTTTTCTAAATCCAGCTTGAACATCTGGAAGTTCATGGTTCGCATATTGCAGTAACCTGACTTGGAGAATTTTAAGCATTACTTTACTAGTGTGTGAGATGGGTGCAATTGTGTGGTAGTTTGAGCATTCTCTGGCATTTCTTTGGGATTGCAATGAAAACTGACATTTTCTAGTCCTGTGGCCACTGCTGAGTTTTCCAAATGTGCTGGCATATTGAGTGCAGCACTTTCACAGTATCATCTTTCAGGATTTGAAACAGCTCAACTGGAATTCCATCACCTCCACTAGCTTTGCTTGAAGTGACACTTCCTAAGGCCCACTTCACTTCACATTCCTGGATATCTGGCTCTAAATGAGTGATCACACCATCATCATTATCTGGGTCGTGAAGCTCTTTTTTTGTACAGTTCTTCTGTATATTCTTGCCACCTCTTCTTAATATCTTCTGCTTCTGTTAGGTCCCTACCATATCTGTCCTTTATTGAGCCCATCTTCATATACACACACGCACACACACGCACACACACACACACACACACACGGCTGCTACCCAGTAGTGTCTGATTTTTTGAGACTCCATAGACTATAGCCCACCAGGCTCCTCTGTCCATGGGATTTCCCAGGCAAGAATACTGTAGTGGGTTGCCATTTCCTCCTCCACTAGAGGCTAATATATGCATATGGCCTATATAATTACCTCCACAAAGTAATTATTCAGCAGTGATGCCCTTTCTTGGGTCTCTGGGTAGTTCATGCTACACTCTATCCTTCTGTGATACCTCCCTTTCTTTTACCTTTGAGATTCAATTTGAGGGACAGATGACAGTAAGGGTTCATATTGCTTATAACTGTGTGTCAATTTGCTATTATAAACTAAACATATCTATTGAAGGCCTATGTGTTGGTTTCCCAGGACATGCAAAACTGCTGCCCTCAAGCAGTTACAGCCTAAGCAGGGAGATAATTTCTAGGCTTAAGGGAAAGAGCACTTACTGTAAAGAAACAGCATTGCAGAATAGGAAACAGCTTGAGAGCTGAAGTCTGCACATCTCAATCTGAGTCTCAGCCCTTCCTTAATATCACAGAACACCTGACCAGCATTTACCTCTCTTTTCTATGACTTCACTTTCTACTTGGAAAACTGTATAAAATAATAAGATAATATTAAAAGATAAAATGTAGGTTATGATAATTCCATGAAATTTGATCAATATGAAAGTACTTTATAATAATAGCTATCATTTACTGCAAACTTTACTACACACCACCTAGATCTTTAATTTTACATTCACATTACTAATTTTATCTAATTGGCTACAAGCCAATGTAGCATTATAAGCTCCATGATACAGATGGAGAAATAGTGGTTCAGAGAGGTTATGTAACTCCTCTAGTATCACACAGTAGACAGATCATACCAGGATTCAAACCCTGATCTGTACCATCCAAAGTCCAGGGATGCTAACCATTATATTACACTGCCTACCCACAAATAGTCACGTAAATGTAATTCATGTACTCAATTGTTTGTATATAAGCACTATGATAAAGTACAGCCCATACTATAAATAAAAGTTGACAATTAATCAAGTTGTTTAGATTTTCCCATCGGTAAAATGAGTGATTTGGGTCACATTAAATGAGACACACTGAGACCCAAACGAGACTGTGTATCAAGCACTCTGCACAGCAGAGAGTACGCATTCAAAAATAAGTACTTATTCAATCATTACTGTTATTAGATTGTTGCTTAGTTTCTTTCTCTATCACATTTATATAATTCTGTGACATTCCATTCAAAGAGCTAGGGGAACAAAGCATGAGATTTATATCAGATACAAACTTATAAACTACTCACTTATTTATGGACATCCTGAGGTATTGGAAGTTTTGGGGGACTCTAAGGAACTCATGTTCAGATAGGCCACCACAATTATCCAGGAAACTTGTTACCATTTTGCAGGTGTTGAGAATCTTCTCCCTACTTTTTTAAATAGCCCAGGCTCAGAATTAATTCTCCAGCTAACTAAGAGCACAATATGTTCCTGCTTTTCCCTGGACACAATGCTACAGGAAGGGTAATGAACATTTTGTTTATCTAGTAGGAAGAGAGCAGTGGAATTGGCCTGGTTTTGACCACCTTATTCCAAGAGCACCAAAGTTTTTTTTTTTTTTTAAGCCTTTAAAATTTTCATTTTTTGTTGACTGTTGGCCACCACCACCCTTCTTTTGTAATAAGCTCAGCTTATGAGGTACAACAAGCAAGTCAGAAATAAACAAGCATCACTGTCCACGTGGAGAGACAGGTAGACAAGAAGACAAAAATCCAGGGAGTAAGCCAAGATTTTAGGGCCTGATATACATCAAAATCTAGGGGATACAGCATGAGTCATGATGAAAGTTAATGCTATGTAGGTGGAGTCTGAAAAGACAAGAGTTAACAGGACATACAAGGCTTCTTTTATAGACCAGTCTAGTTAACCCTTGGAGAAGGCAATGGCACCCCACTCTAATATTCTTGCCTGGAAAATCCCATGGACGGAGGAGCCTGGTAGGCTGCAGTGCATGGTGTCGCTAGGAGTCAGACATGACTGAGCAACTTCACTTTCATGCATTGGAGAAGGAAATGGCAACCCACTCCAGTGTTCTTGCCTGGGACAGGGGCGGCTGGTGGGCTGCCATCTATGGGGTTGCACAGAGTTGGACATGACTGGAGTGACTTAGCAGCAGCAGCTAGCTAACTCTTACAGTCTTGGGGGCATAGATATGATTAAACTCAGTTCATAGATAAAGAAATTGAGCTTTGGGGAACTCAAGTTACTTTTCAAAGGTTCAGTTCAGTTCAGTCGCTCAGTCGTGTCCGACTCTTTGTGACGCTATGAACTGCAGCATGCCAGGCCTCCCTGTTCATCACCAGCTCCCAGAGTCCACCCAAACTCACGTCCATTGAGTAGGTGATGCCATCCAACCATCTCATCCTCTGTAGTCCCCTTCTCCTCCTGCCCTCAATCTTTCCCAGCATCAGGGTCTTTTCAAATGAGTCAGCTCTTCACATCAGGTGGCCAAAGTATTGGAGTTTCAGCTTCAACATCAGTCCTTCCAAAGAACACCCAGGACTGATCTCCTTCAGCATGGCCTGGTTGGATCTCCTTGCAGTCCAAGGGACTCTGAAGAGTCTTCTCAACACCACAGTTCAAAAGCATCAATTCTTTGGTGCTCAGCTTTCTTTATAGTCCAACTCTCACATCCATACATGACTACTAGAAAAACCAGTTTTGACTGCTGCTGCTGCTGCTAAGTCACTTCAGTCGTGTCCAACTCTTCGCAAACCCATGGACTGCAGCCTACCAGGCTCCTCCATCCATGGGATTCTCCAGGCAAGAGTACTGGAGTGGGTTGCCATTGCCTTCTCCCTAGTTTTGACTAGATGGACCTTTGTTGGCAAAATAATACGCTGTCTAGGTTGGCCATAACTTTCCTTCCAAGGAGTAAGCGTCTTTTAATTTCATGGCTGCAATCACCAACAGTGATTTTGGAGCCCCCCAAAATAAAGTCAGCCACTGTTTCCACTGTGTCCCCATCCATTTGCCATGAAGTGGTGGGACTGGATGCCATGATCTTAGTTTTTTACAAAATTAATAAGAGATTCAAGGGAAGGGAGATAGATAATTAAAAGTCATTTACAATTATTATTTAAATTCTGAAAGAAGATTTAAATAAAGTGGTATGAGAGAGTAATTAGAAATAAGGGTAATAGTAGCTAGATGGAGTCTATTAGCTATACATTATTGCATGACAAATTACCATAAATTTGGCAGCTTAAAAAGACACGTTTATTTTCTCAGTTTTTGTGGACTAGAAATCTGGCATGGCTTATCTGGGTCCTCTTCTTAGGGTCTTCTGAGGTACCAAGCAAGTGTCAGCAGGACTATATTCTCATATAGGCTTCCCTGAGGAAGAATCCACTCTCAGCCTTATCCAGGTTGCTTATTTTCAACTGTAGCACTGCTAGTCTTTGAAGGGAAGCTGCCCTAAGTTCCTAGCCAAATGGACCTCCCAGTATGGCTACTTATTTCACCAAGTCAATAAGGAAATTCTCTAGCAAAACCGATTCTTAAATATCATGCAAGTCATAATCCATTCCCTTTACCATAGACTGCTGGTTAGATGCAAGTCACAACCCATCCACACTGAGAGCAGGGGAATGGACAATGAATACTGTGCTGTGTGCTTAGTTGTTCAACTGTGTCTGACTCTATGAGACCCAATGAACTGTAGCCCGCCAGGCTCCTTTGTCCATGGGACTCTCTAGGCAAGAATACTGGAGTGGGTTGCCATGCCCTTCTCCAGGGGATCTTCCCGACCCAGGGATTGGACCCAGGTCTCCTGCATTGCAGGTGGATTCTTTACTATCTGAATCACCAGGGAAGCCCAGCAGGAATTATGATGGCCATCTTAGAGTCTTATCATTTAAAGATTTTATCCAGTAATTTTACATAGCCTTAATGGAAGCAAAATGTACTAGCTTAAGCATAGTTCTACAATATATGCATAAAAACAGACACATCTGGGAAAAATAAGAGAAAACTAAATTCTGTTATTGGCTGTCCTATATACAACCAAAATATTTAAGAGGCAGTTCTTTAACAAATTCATTTTATTTATGTATTTTTCATTTTCTTGCAGGCTATTTTGAGGTGAGGTAGAGCATCCCGAAGGGCATTCTGTTATATCAACTCTAGGATCTCCTTTTGCTTTTGTAGAAGTCTGCTGATTTCCATTTTAATCAAACCCTGAGAGAATACTGGTTCCACAATACTGGCTCCACCTCTAGAACTACACTAGAAAACAAACTTCTAAATTTTATTTTCTAAATCATCTTAGAATTTTTAAATACTAGCCAAAGAAGGCTGAGTGCCAAAAAATTGATGCTTTTGAACTGTGGTGTTGGAGAAGACTCTTGAGAGTCCCTTGGACTGCAAGATCCAACCAGTCCATTCTGAAGAATATCAACCCTGGGATTTCTTTGGAAGGAATGATGCTAAAGCTGAAACTCCAGTACTTTGGTCACCTCATGCGAAGAGTTGACTCACTGGAGAAGACTCTGATGCTGGGAGGGATTGGGGGCAGGAGGAGAAGGGGTTGACAGAGGATGAGATGGCTGGATGGCATCACTGACTCGATGGACGGGAGTCTGAGTGAACTCCGGGAGCTGGTGATGGACAGGCAGGCCTGGTGTGCTGTGCTTCATGGGGTCACAAAGAGTTGGACACAACTGAGCGACTGAACTGAACTGAATGTATTTAGAGTATTTCAGCCTCACAACAATTTGAGCACAATCTGAGCACACCTGGCTGTTTCTTTTTTTTTTTTTTATCTCAGTTTAGCATAAATCAAGCTTATATGGTAATAAAACAGCTTCTGAAAGGAAATGACAATTCTATGAGTAACTGAGCCCTCAAGGTCATACATACCTCTGCAACTGAGGGACTTCTAGTCTGATACCTACTATTTTCTTATTACCCTTAGATAATTTGATAATTAAATTATTTGAATGGTATCCCCCCAAAATTCAAATGTCTAAGGATTTTCATTCCAGTAAGTACATGCTAAAGAATATTGCTTAGACAACAATAAATTCATGAAGGGAATTTGGGACTTTAAAAATAACACTGCATTGATTTTCTTCAAATTTCCTGGTTGAGGAATTAATCTTTTACTAGGGGAAAACTGTCCTATTGCTGAGAATTTAAGGGAAAAAGACTGTTTGATATAAGATTGGCCCTGAGTTTTAACCCCAAATCTTCTGAACTTGCCTAGTTTCTTTTTTGTAATATTTGGATAATACCCACCATAGGATTTTTATAAGAATTTGTAGGATTTTTATAAGAATTAAATAATACATATAAATGTAACAAATATAATAACAAAAAATTAATAAAATAATCAATAAATGTAATAAAAATTATAAAGTATATAAGGTTGTGACTGGTACCACCTAAGATTTTAAAAATCTATAATTATAGCTCCTCATAGCTTGAAACTGAATAGGACTAGACAGAAAGCCCTGCATTTGCAGATGGGATTTTGTCTAATTTAATTGGCTGTTATCTTCAACTCAAATTGGCAATTTATCTGATTGTCTCATACCTGGCCTACCTACATCCATTGTTCAATTCCTTTTTCTTCTTTCTTGATTTCTGATAACCCTTCCCACCAACTACTTACCCTTTTCTGTATTCCTACATCCAACACACCCTAGAAAAGCTTTTCTCATCTGGCCTCAGCAATGCTCATTGGAAAGCCTTCTGCTGCCCCCATCAGTCACTGTGAGGAAATGCCCATAACCTCCAGAGAAGTTCAGTTTAGTTCAGTCACTCAGTGGTGTCTGACTCTTTGCAACCCCATGGGCTGCAGCATGCCTGTCCATCACCAACTCCCAAAGCCTACTCAAACTCATGTCCATTGTGTCAGTGATGCCATCCAACCATCTCATCCCTTCTCCTCCTGCTTCAATCTTTCCCAGCATCAGGGTCTTTTCCAATGAGTCGGTTCTTTGCATCAGGTGGCCAAAGTATTGGAGTTTCAGCTTCAGCATCAGTACTTCCAGTGAATATTCAGGACTGATTTCCTTTAGGATGGACTGGTTGGATCTCCTTGCAGTCCTAGAAAGGGTGCAAAATGCATGCCCAACCCAAGAGACTGAGCCAGAACTGTGTCTGAGTGTCTCCTGTGGAGGCACCGGCCTGCCGCAGAGGCAGGGGCTCTGGGTGCAGCAGATCTGGGTATGGCATAAGCCCTCTTGGAGGAGGTCATCGTTAACTCCACCATAGAAGTGCCAGAACTTACAGAGGACTGGGAAACAGACTCTTGGAGGGCAAAAACAAAACCTTGCGTGCACCAGGACCCAGGAGAAAGGAGCAGTGACCCCACAAGAGACTGACCCAGACATGTCCATGAGTGTTCAGGCGTTTCCAGCGGAGGCGAGATTCAGCGGTGGCCTGCTCCATGGTTGGGGGCACTGACTGCAGCATGGGAACTTTTGAAGGAGGTTGCCATTATTTTCATTACCTCTAGTTTGGCCTCAGGTCAAGCAACAGGGAGGGAACACAGCCCCACCCATCAACAGAAAATTGGATTAAAGATTTACTGAACATGGCCCAACCCATCAGAACAAAACCTTCAGAGAGACTCTCTCCCTATAAACCATGAATGTTTGGTTTGCATCAGGTTCCAACAAAAGTAAAATTAATGTGAATGTTACAGTAGCAAAAATATAAAAAGTCTATTGTGTTTTATGGTAGACACAAATTTTTCTGGGTAGACAGTGCCATTTCATCCTGAAGTATATTTTTTAGTATCACATAATGGAAGAAAGACACCTAATTCAAGCAAATCTTTAGTACAAAGAAGGCAGGGCCTTTTAATGAATTCTGCCAGTGGTGGCAGGCCAGCACACTAAGCGCAGGTGGTGGCAGCAAGCTGGCACACTGGGCGTGGCTGAGAGCTGCCCCACGTCCGAGGCCAGGGACAACGGCCGAGAGGACCTGCCCCGTGTCTGAGGCCAGGGACAGAGGCCGGGAGGAGCTGCCCCACGTCCAAGGCCAGGGGCGGCAACCGGGAGGAGCAATCTCACAACCGAGGGGTGGTAGCTGTGTGGGCCCAGGAGGCCCTGGAGGAGCCATCACACGTTGAAGGTCAGGAAGGGCAGCGGGAGGAGATACCCCTCATCCAAGGTAAGGAGCAGCAGCTGTGCTTTGCTGGAGCAGCCATGAAGAGATACCCCACGCCTAAGGTAAGAGAAACCCAACTAGAATGGTAGGTGTTGCATCAGAGGGCAGACACACTGAAACCATACTCACAGAAAACTAGTCATTCTAATCACACTAGGACCACAGCCTTGTCTAACTCAATGAAACTAAGCCATGCCCGCAGGGCAACCCAAGACGGGCGGGTCATGGTGGAGAGGTCTGACAGAATGTGGTCCACTGGAGAAGGAAATGGCAAACCACTTCAGTATTCTTGCCTTGAGAACCCAATGAACAGTAGGAAAAGGCAAAATGGTAGGATACTGAAAGAGGTACTCCCCGGGTCAGTAGGTGCCCAATATGCTACTGGAGGTCAGTGGAGAAATAACTCCAGAAAGAATGAAGGGATGGAGCCAAAGTAAAAACAATGCCCAGTTGTGGATGTGACTGGTGATAGAAGCAAGGTCCGATGCTATAAAGAGCAATATTGCATAGGAACCTGGAATGTCAGGTCCATGAATCAAGGCAAATTGGAAGTGGTCAAACAAGAGATGGCAAGAGTGAACATCAACATTCAAGGAATCAGCAAACTAAAATGGACTGGAATGGTTGAATTTAAATCAGATAACCATTATATCTACTACTGAGGGCAGGAATCCCTCCGAAGAAATGGAGTAGCCATCATGGTCAACAAGAGTCTGAAATGCAGTACATAGATGCAATCTCAAAAACGACAGAATGATCTCTGTTCGTCTCCAAGGCAAACCATTCAATATCACAGTTATCCAAGTCTATGTCCCAACCAGTAATGCTGACGAAGCTGAAGTTGAATGGTTCTATGAACACCTACAAGACCTTTTAGAACTAACACTCAAAAAAGATGTCCTTTTCATTATAGGGGACTAGAATGCAAAAGTAGGAAGTCAAGAAACACCTGGAGTAACAGGCAAATTTGGCCTTGGAATGCAGAATGAAGCAGGGCAAAGACTAATAGAGTTTTGCCAAGAAAATGCACTGATCATAGCAAACACCCTCTTCCAACAACACAAGAGGAGACTCTACACATGGACATCACCAGATGGTCAACATTTAAATCAGATTGATTATATTCTTTGCAGGAAAAGATGGAAAAGCTGTACACAGTCAACGAAAACAAGACCAGGAGGTGACTGTGGCTCAGATCATGAACTCCTTATTACCAAATTCAGACTGAAATTGAAGAAAGCAGAGAAAACTGCTAGACCATTCAGGTATGACCTAAATCAAATCCCTTATGATTATACAGTGGAAGTGAGAAATAGATTTAAGGGCCTAGATCTGATAGAGTGCCTGATGAACTATGGATGGAGGTTTGTGACATTGTACAGGAGACAGGGATCAAGACCATCCCCATGAAAAAGAAATGCAAAAAAGCAAAATGGTTGCCTGTGGAAGCCTTACAAATAGCTGTGAAAAGAAGAGAGGTGAAAAGCCAAGGAGAAAAGGAAAGGTATAAGCATCTGAATGCAGAGTTCCAAAGAATAGCAAGAAGAGATAAGAAAGCCTTCTTCAGCAATCAATGCAAAGAAATAGAGGAAAGGAACAGAATGGGAAAGACTAGAGATCTCTTCAAGAAAATTAGAGGTACCAAGGGAACATTTCATGTAAAGATGGGCTCGATAAAAGACAGAAATGGTATGGACCTAACAGAAGCAGAAGATATTAAGAAGAGGTGGCAAGAATACACAGAAGAACTATACTAAAAAGATCTTTATGAGCTGTATAATCAAGAGGGTGTGATCACTCACCTAGAGCCAGACATCCTGGAATGTGAAGTCAAGTGGGCATTAGAAAGCATCACTACGAACAAAGCTAGTGGAGGTGATGGAATTCCAGTGGAGCTATTTCAAATCCTCAAAGATGATGTTGTGAAAGTGCTGCACTCAATATGCCACAAATTTGGAAAACTCAGCAGTGCCCACAGGACTGGAAAAGGTCAGTTTTCATTCCAATCCCAAAGAAAGACAATGCCAAAGAATGCTCAAACTACCGCACAATTGCACTCATCTCACATGCTGGTAAAGTAATGCTCAAAATTCTCCAAGCCAGGCTTCAGCAATACATGAACCGTGAACTCCCTGATGTTCAAGCTGGTTTTCGAAAAGGCAGAGGAATCAGAGATCAAATTGCCAACATCCTCTGGATCATGGAAAAAGCAAGACAGTTCCAGAAAAACATCTACTTCTGTTTTATTGACTATGCCAAAGCCTTTGACGGTGTGGATCACAAGAAACTGTGGAAAATTCTGAAAGAGATGGGAATACCAGACCACCTGACCTGCCTCTTGAGAAATCTGTATGCAGGCCAGGAGGCAACAGTTAGAACTGGACATGGAACAACAGACTGGTTCCAAATAGGAAAAGGAGGACGTCAAGCCTGTATATTGTCTCCCTGCTTCTTTAACTTCTATGCAGAGTACATCATGAGGAACGCTGGACTGGAAGAAACACAAGCTGGAATCAAGATTGCCAGGAGAAATATCAATAACCTCAGATATGCAGATGACACCACCCTTATGGCAGAGAGTGAAGAGGAGCTAAAAAGCCTCTTGATGAAAGTGAAAGAGGAGAGTGAAAAAGTTGGCTTCAAGCTCAACATTCAGAAAACGAAGATCATGGCATCCGGTCCCATCCCTTCATGGGAAATAGATGGGGAAACAGTGGAAACAGTGTCAGACTTTATTTTCGGGGGTTCCAAAATCAGTGCAGATGGTGACTGCAGCCATGAAATTAAAAGATGCTTACTCCTTGGAAGAAAAGTTATGACCAACCTAGATAGCATATTCAAAAGCAGAGACATTACTTTGCCGACTAAGGTCCATCTAGTCAAGGCTATGGTTTTTCCACTAGTCATGTATGGATGTGAGAGTTGGACTGTGAAGAAAGCTGAGCGCTGAGGAATTGATGCTTTTGAACTGTGGTGTTGGAGAAGACTCTTGAGAGTCCCTTGGACTGCAAGGAGATCCAACCAGTCCATTCTGAAGAAGATCCACCCTGGGATTTCTTTGGAAGGAATGATGCTAAAGGTGAAACTCCAGTACATTCACCACCTCATGAGAAGAGCTGACTCATTGGAAAAGACTGTGATGCTGGGAGGGACTGGGGGCAGGAGACAAAGGGGACAACAGAGGATGAAATGGCTGGATGGCATCACTGACTCGATGGACGTGAGTCTGAGTGAACTCTGGGAGTTGGTGATGGACAGGGAGGCCTGGCGTGCTGCGATTCATGGGTCGCAAAGAATCGGAGACGACTGAGCGACTGAACTGAACTGAACTGAACTGAGAACATATTCTACAGTGGCCTTAGATCTATTTGAGCTGCTATCACAAAATATAAAATACCATAATCTAGGTGGCTTAAACAATGAACATTTCTCATAAGTCTAGAAGTTGGGAAGTCCAAAATCAGGTTGCCAGCAGTTTTGGTATCTAATGGAGCCCATTTCTTGGTTCATAGACAACCATCTTCCTACTGTGTCCTCACATAATGAATGGGATAAATACCTCTTTTTAAGGGTATTAATTCCATTTATGAGAGCTCTCTCCTCATGGCCTAATCACCTCCCCAAAGCCCCACTTCTAAGTACCATCACATTGGGGATTAGATTTCAACAAATTTATTTGAGGGAATGAAAACATTAAGTCTATAATACCCTTTGATTAAGTGTAATAATGATAAATTTGTATTAAGTAGAATTTGTAGCTCCATCCTTTCCAAAAAAAGAGACAAAAGAGAAAACACAAAATCATGCAGAACAGTGATTAAGAACTTAGAAATCAAACAGACCTGATATTGACCTCAAAACCCAGCAAATTTGGAAAAGCTACTTAAACTCCCTAAACTGGATTTTCCTTTAGTAAATGGAAGTAATAACAATACCTACTTCATAACCTTATATTCATTATATTCAGGCAGAAAGAAAATGATACCAAGTGGAAATAAAGATAGACAGAAGGAGTAAAGAGCGCTCAAATGGCAATAAAATGAAAAAATATATTATTCTTTTATTTTTAATATATTTTAAAAGACAATTAAATGTTAAACACAAATAATAGTAAGATTAAACATGGTTTAAAGCAGTTGTAAAACTGGTCATGAAGAAAAACCACAAAAGTTGAATGAGGAGAAAAAATGTATACTACTGAAAAATTCATGCAATGTTCATTAGGTGGTATAATTTTACCTAAAGCTATAATGTGATAAGTTAAAGATGTATAATATAAAACCTAAAGCAAATACTATAGTAAAGAGTTACATCTATCCAATTAACAATTCAGATAAAACAGAATCATAAATGTATTAAGTCAATCCATCAAAAGGATGATAACAGGGGAAATAAGAAATTTTTAAAACATGTATACTATCATGTAAGAAACGAATCGCCAGTCTATGTTCAATACAGGATACAGGATGCTTGGGGCTGGTGCACAGGGATGATCCAGAGAGATGATATGGGGTGGGAGGTGGGAGGGGGGTTCATGATTGGGAACTCATGTACACCCGTGGTGGATTCATGTCAACGTATGGCAAAACCAATACAGTATTGTAAAGTAAAATAAAGTAAAAATAAAAAATTTTTTTAAAAAAATAAATAAATAATGGATGAGACAAACAAAAATCAAGTAGCAAAGTGATCAGTTTAAATCAAAATATATCAATAATTACAGAAAGATTTTTTTAAAATATTTCTAAACATCCTATGGATCAAAAAAACAAAAATCAAAGAGGATATTAGAAAGTACTTTAAACTGGATCAAAATAAAAACACAACAGATCAACGTCTCAAATTTTGTGGTACATTGATTAGTAGCAAATTTATGGTACTAAACCCTTATTTTAGAAAAGATGGACTTAAATCAATGACTTTAAGCATCTAGAAAAATAAGAACTCAAATTAATTAATCTCAAAGTAATTAGAAAGAAAGTATAAGTATCAAAGTAAAAATTAATGAAGTAGAAAAAAAGGAAACAAATAGAAAAATGAAATTGAACCAAAAGTTGGTTCTTTGAGGTCATTTAAATTGACAGACCTCTAGTCAAACATATTAGAGAAACAAAAGACAAATTAGCAGCAACAGGAATGAAAGACATAACAATTCTACAGATTCCATAGATATTAAAGAACAATAAGGAAATATGAAAAATTTTATGATTTGAAATACACAACCTTCTAAATATCACATAAAAAGAAACCAGTATCCCTAGCATTTCTATATCTATTAAAGAGACCAGATTTGTAGTTAAGAACTTTCAACAAAATAAACTCCAAGTCCAGATGACTTCAGTGGTTATCTCTATTTAAGAGAGAAATAATATCAATTCAATAAACATCCCTTGCATAAAATTGAAGAAGAGGGAATACATTCCACTTCATGCTGTGAGGCCACTGTTAGTCTGATACCAAAACATAATGAAGTCATTACAAAAAAGAAAACTGATGACCAGTGCCCCTCATGAATATTAATGTAAATACTCTAAATAAAATTTTAAGTAATGGAATACAACATATAGAAAGAAAATATATCATGACCAAATGGGGTTTAGCCTAGAGATAAAAGTTTAGTTTCACAATCAAAAAAGTGAATCAATAAAATTTTTTAGAATCAATAAAATTTATTATCTTAACAAAAATATACGATTATCTTAATAGATGTAAAAAATCATTTCTTAAAATCTAACACCCACTCCTGATTTTTAAAAAAAGAAACTCTCAGTCAAATTGCAATATAAGGCAACTTTCTGAATCTAAATAAAGGGCATCTATCAAAAACTTAGAGCTAATATACTTGTGATGTTAAAATAGACTTTTTTCCAAATATCAGGAAAAATACAAGTATGACCACTTTCAACACTTCTTTTACACATTGTACTTAAAGTTCAATTTACTATCACAAGGCAAGAAAAAGAAACAAAATGAATGCAGATTGGAAGGAAGAAATAAAACCCAGTACCTGTGAATGTGACCTTTTTGGAAATAAGGACTTTGCAGATGTAATCAAGTTAGGATGAGGTCAAACTGGATTAGGGTGAGTTCTCACTCAATGACTGTCAACCTTATAATATGAAGGAAATTAGGACACAGATATGCAGAAAAGAAGGATATGTCAAATGGAGGCAGAAATCAGAGTAATGCAGCTACAAGCTAAAACACACCAAAGATGGCTGTCAACTACCACCTACATGTAGTATGACTTCTATAGCTATCCAAGGGCAGATCTGAAATTCAAAGAGCAGAAAATCAGTAGAGATTTATTGATACTCTATGCCAGGCACTTTATACACTGCATCATTTAATTTTCTTAATGATCCAAGGGAGGGATTAAATTGTCTCTAAACAGACAAGGAAACTACTAACCTTCAAAGGAATTAAGTAATCTACATGAATGAAAGGTAGAATTTGTATTCAAACTCGTTTGCCAGACTCTCGACCATTCAGTTTCTAATCAACAAAATACCAAATTGAATTAATCTGATTCCTGTGTACCCACTTAAAAATACCTGTCCACTTTGAAATGATGGGAAAAGTTGCAGAGGATAAATAGCTTATTAAATAAATGCTCATTGATTTTCATCATTCAATTATGACCGAAGCTTGATCAGACAACTATTTATAAAGCCCAGGCAAAGTGCCCTCCACCAAGCTCTCATAGCAATGTATATTATAAAGCCAAAGACATAAAATTTTTGAGTTATGAGGAAGTACATGCATCTTTAGTACAATGACTTATTTTATACCTAAGGGGAGGAAAGTCCCCAGACAGATGGAATTACCTGCCCAAACTCAAAAGAGACAACTCAAAGCTCTTGACTCCTGCTCTACACTGAATTTATTAATGGAAATTTGGCAGAACTCCAAAGCTATGTAAACATTTTCACCAGTCTTTGATCTCCACACATGAAAAGAAAATAAATAAGAAAAATATTACACGACAGAAAACTAAGAATAAAAACATTAATAAGGATAAATTATTATAATCTACTTGTTTCCAGGAGGATGCATCAAGTCTTTTGTAGTCCTGTTTTGTATTCATCTTTGCACTTAACAAGACAGACATGATATATATTCAAAGCAGAGATTAATATATCCATTCAACATAGACAAAATTATCACTATATAGATAGTTTTTCCACTGATAACTTTATTATTATAAATCACCTCAAACCGGATTAAATACTTAAACATCAGATTTGAAACCATAAACTCCTGAAAGAAAACATAAGGAAAAAACTTCTTGACATTGGTCTTGGCAATGAATTCTTGCATATAACACCAAAAGCACAGGCAACAATAGCAAAAATAGACAAGTGGGATTGCATCAAAGTGAAAAGCTTCTGAACAGCAATAAAATCAACAAACTAATAGGTAACCTATGGAATGGGAGAACATATTTGCAATACATGAGTATTTGGAACTATATCTATAAGATATGACATATAAAAATAAGTGAGTATATCAAAATTTATTAAATATCTTTAATGAAACCAGTATCTAACAAATTGTTTGGGGGATTTTAAAAAATCCCTCAAACTGGTGTCCATATTAGAGGAGACAGCATTTCTTTTGTAGTTCTAATATAAAATAAGACCACATTGAACATTCCATATTGGAAAATGCACCTAATAAAGGAATGTATATAATAAAGGATTATCCAAAATTTGTAAGGAACTCTTACAACTTAAAAGTTTAAAAAAAAATAGTTGATTACTTAAATCAATCTAAGAAAAGGGCAAAGGACCTGAACAGACATGTCTCCAAAGAAGATATACAGATGGCCACCAGGTTATGAAAAGGTGTTCATCATCACTTATTATCATTAATCATCCAGGAAATGCAAGTGAAACCTATAATGAGATGGTTTTTCACACTAAAGATGGAGACTGTCAACAAAACAAAGAGTAAGTGTTTGTGAAGATATGAAGAAAAGGGACTCTCATATACTACTGGTGTGAATGTACACTGGTGTAGTAACTATAGAAAATAGTACAGAGGTTCCTCAAAAAGAGAACTACCATATGAACCAGAAATCTCACTTTTAGGTATATATTCAAAGGAATTTAAGATCTTAAAGAGATACCTGCTTTCCCACGTTATTTTCCAGCATTATTCAGAATAGCCAAGGCATGGAAGCAAACTGTCCATTAATAGACACATGGACAAAGAAAATGTGCTAAACACACAAAAATAAGGCTGACAATAAAAGAAATCATGCTCTTTGCAATATGAATGAACCTGGAAGACATTATGCTAAATGAAATAAGCCATACACAGAAGAATAAATACTACATCGATCCTATTTACATGAGGGATCTAAAATAGCCAGACTCATAGAAGCAGAGAGCAGAATGGTGGTTGCCAGGTATTAGGGGGAGGGGTAAGCCAGGAGGCCAAAGGTTACAAAGTTTCAGTTAAGCAAGATAAACATCTTAAGAGATCTACACAGACCATAGTTAGTTAGTTAGTTCAGTCGCTCAGTCGTGTCCAACTCTTTGCAACCCCATGAATCGCAGCAGGCCAGGCCTCCCTGTCCATCACCATCTCCCAGAGTTCACTCAGACTCATGTCCATCAAGTCAGTGATGCCATCCAGCCATCTCATCCTCGGTCATCCCCTTCTCCTCCTGCCCCAAATCCCTCCCAGCATCAGAGTCTTTTCCAATGAGTCAACCCTTCGCATGAGGTGGCCAAAGTACTGAAGTTTCAGCTTTAGCATCATTCCTTCCAAAGAAATCCCAGGGTTGATCTCCTTTAGAATGGACTGGTTGGATCTTCTCGCAGTCCAAGGGACTCTCAAGAGTCTTCTCCAACATCACAGTTCAAAAGCATCAATTCTTCACCATTCAGCTTTCTTCACAGTCCAACTCTCACATCCATACATGACCACTGGAAAAACCATAGCCTTGACTAGACGGACCTCAGTCGGCAAAGTAATGTTTCTGCTTTTGAATATACTACCTAGGTTGGTCATAACTTTCCTTCCAAGGAGTAAGCATCTTTTAATTTCATGGCTGCAGTCACCATCTGCACTGATTTTGGAACCACAAAAAATAAAGTCTGACATTGTTTCCACTGTTTCCCCATCTATTTGCCATGAAGTGATGGGACCGGATGCCATGATCTTCGTTTTCTGAATGTTGAGCTTGAAGCCAACTTTTTCACTCTCCTCTTTCACTTTCATCAAGAGGCTTTTTAGTTTCTCTTCACTCTCTGCCATAAGGGTGGTATCATCTGCATATCTGAGGTTATTGATATTTCTCCTGGCAATCTTGATTCCAGCTTGAGTTTCATCCAGCCCAAAATTTCTCATGATGTACTCTGCATATAAATTAAATAAGCAGGGTGACAATATACAGCCTTGATGTACTCCTTTTCCTATTAGGAACCAGTCTGTTGTTCCATGTCCAGTTCTAAGTGTTGCTTGCTGGCCTACATACAGATTTCTCAAGAGGCAGGTCAGGTGGTCTGGTATTCCCATCTCTTTCAGAATTTTCCACAGTTTCTTGTGATCCACACAGTCAAAGGCTTTGGCATAGTCAATAAAACAGAAGTAGATGTTTTTCTGGAACTCTTTTGCTTTTTCCATGATCCAGAGGATGTTGGCAATTTGATCTCTGGTTCCTCTGCCTTTCCTAAAACCAGCTTGAACATCAGGAAGTTCATGGTTCACGTATTGCTGAAGCCTGGCTTGGAGAATTTTGAGCATTACTTTACTAGCATGTGAGATGAGTGCAATTGTGCGGTAGTCTATAGTTAAGAACTGGAGAAGGGAATGGCAACCCACTCCAGTATCTTGCCTGGAAATTCCATGGACAGAGGAGCCTGGTGTACTATTCTCCTTGGGGTCACAAAAAGTCAGACACGACTTAGCAACTAAAAACAACAGTTAACAATAGGGCTTCCCTAATGACACATTGTATTTTATATTAAAAATTTTGCAGAATATAGAACTTATGTTCTCATAAAAGTAATATTAATAAAGAAGGGGGGAATCTTTTGAAGGTGATGGACATGTTATGGCATAGGTTGTGGTGACGGTTTCACAGATGTAGTCTTATCTCCAAACACATTAAATAAAGCATTCTGAAAGTTAATAACACATCAGTAAAGTGTTTTTTAAAATTAGCAACTATAAAGTAGTGTGCTGCATAGTAACAGTAATAATAATGATGAATCTTTTTTGTGCTACTCTTTCTCTTGTCTCAGCAAAGTATTTTTGTTCTAAAAGAAAACTACAGAAATTGTTTTTCTCTTGCTATGAAAATAGGCATTGTGTAATGAAAAGACCATTTGGCTGAGGCCTGAACACCCAGGTTGTAGACTGAGCTGTGTCAATACCTTTATTACTTTGGAAAAATTCCTAAAACTGTTCTGCAGCTCTTTCTGAGGTTTTTTTCATGTTAATCTGAGGAATTAACATGGTGTTGCAAGTCAATTATACTTCAAAAACAAACTCATAGAGAAAGAGATCACATTTGTCCATAGGAGAGACAGAGGGATTGGGGTATGAGGAATTGGATAAGGGCAATCAAAAGATACAAATTGCCATTTATAAAATAAATAAGTACTAGGGATGTAATATACAACATGATGAATATACTTAACACTGCCGTATGCCATATCTGAGGCTTCCCTGATGGCTCAGCTGTAAAGAATCCACCTGAATGCAGGAGACGCAGGAGATACAGGTTTGATCCCTGGGTCAGGAAGATCCCCTGGAGATGGAAATGGTAAACCAACTCCAGTATTCTTGCCTGGAAAACTCCATGGACAGAGGATCCTGACAGGCTACAGTTCATGGGGTTTCACAGAATCAGACATGACTGAGTAACTGAGCAGGCACAAACACGTGCTATTTCTGAAGGGTTTCCTTGGTGGCTCAGTGGTAAGGAACCTGCCTGCCAATGCAGGAGATTCAGGGTTGATTCCTGGGTGGGGAAGATCCTGTGGAAAAGGAAGTGGCAACCCACTGCAGTATTCTTGCCTGGGAAATCCCATGGACAGAGGAACCTTGCAGGTTACAGTCCTAGGGTCTCAGAAGCCATGTATATAACTTAGCAATTAAACAACGACAACGTGCTATGTCTGAAAGTTAGGAAGGTGAATCCTAAGAGTTCTCATCATAAAATTTTTTTTCTATTTCTTTAACTTTGTAACTATCTTTGATGATGAATGTTGACTAAACTTATCGTGGTAATGATTTCATGACATATATAAGTCAAATCATTAGCAGTACACCTTAAACTGATAGTGTATGTGTGTGAGTGCATGCTAAATCACTTCAGTCGTGTCCAACTCTTTGCAACTCTATGGACTATAGCCTGCCAGGTTCCTCTGTCCATTGGATTCTCCAGGCAAGGATACTGGAGTATGTTGCCATCCCCTCCTCCAGGGGAATCTTCCCGACCCAAGGATCGAACCCACGTCTCCTGCGGCTACTGCATTGAAGGCAGATTATTTTACTGCTGAACCACTAGGGAATCCCCAAACTGACAGAGTTCTCTATATTAATTATATGTATCTCAATAAAAGTGAAAGAAAAAATATGGTGGTTAACCCATAGATTAATGGATATGTATGGTATCTTCTGGCTCTAAAATTCTAGCATTTTATAAAACACTATAAGCTTCCCTCTGGCAAAAAAAAAAAAAAAGGAGCTAACATTATATTGCAATAGCTTATTAATTACACATACTCACACATACACACACACACACACCATGGAATATATCAGGATCTCTCTTCTGAGCAACAACAGAGAAATAACCCAGTATCCCAGGCCCAAGGATGGAGAGAGAGGTGCTTGCTGTCTGAGATGAAGACAATTGTTTCTTATGTGGAATTTCAGCTCCCACATACTACCTGAGCACTTGAGCATGTCCCCTTGCCCACTGATGATAATAACCAGAGGGAAAGCAGTTAATCTCTTCCCAAGATTCATCAATATCTCTTCAATTACTAAAACTAGAAGTGTCAGGTTGCTAACTGACAAGGGGCAATGCCCACTACCACTCCCAGTTCTACAGAAAGGGACTAAGCGGAGCCATATACAAGCATCCAAAGCAACGACTAGACCATGATGTCATGTCCTCTAGAAGCCCTGTCTCTGTTTGCCTTTTTGGTTTCACATCAATTGCTGACCTCAATAAGACTGCAGCCATGAAAGAAATGGAGCATCTGCAAAGTTCCACACAGGCAGCTTAGCAGCTGAACCCTTACCTACAACAAACACTCACAGCCCCACTGCCATCACAGGTATCTTTTGGTTAAAATTAACAAAACCTCTTTCATCTAAAAGGATCTCACATTCTGTGAGATTTTCCTCCCAAACCTATGTGGATGGGACTGCCAGGATGCATACAAAGAAAACCACTGTACCATCCCTAATTGGTCAACACAGAAATGAATGTGGACAAAAGCATGCTGGAAAGGGGCAGGATTCTAATAATCTCCTATTATTTGGGGATGTTTGGCCAGCTGGCAGAGCCAAATCCACGCACATTCTCAGCCAGTTCTCATCTTTGGGATGCAGTGAGGTGAAAACAAAGGGATCAACCTGGATTTCAGATTCATTCAAATGAGCAGTTCACTTTCAGTGTTCCCAGACTCACTGTGGGCCTCCTTCAGTTAACAGACCTAGGTCTAATGCCTGAAACCATAAAGGGGAACTGGGCCAATGTAGTGCCAAGCTTAAAATTTCAAAATCAGAGCATAAATGTCTAAAGATCTAACCTACAAAATCACTCTACACATATGAAAAGTTTTATGCAAAGGATATTTATTGCAATATCTAAAATATCTCATAATTAGAAACATTAATATCCCCAAATGATGTTTAATTAGCTATGTAATATCCATTTCACAGAATATTTTGAAGCCCTTGAAAATATTTACATTGAATGTATAATAATACAGAAAATCCATGGATTAAAAAAGGAGATACAGAATTATAAATACATAACATTATGTCAAGTAAATGAAAGAATAAATATTTTGAAAAATTAAAAACAAATTCTAGAAAGAAAAAATACCAAAATACTAGAATAGAATTAACAGTGTTTTTTCTTTGGTTGGTAGGACTCTGAGTGACTTTTATTTGTTTGTTTCATTTTCCTTTATTTTCTAACTATTTAATGAAATATCTGATGTCTCAATAATCAAAAAGAAACAAAAAGGCTAAATGAAGTTTTCAACCAAGTTCTAAGCTAAAAAACTAATTAAGCTGTCCTTTTTTGTATGTATTTTGAGCAGGCCTACAAATTACGAAGATGCCTGGCACTGGGATGATTTCTAGGGCTACAGCTCCTCCCTCAGCCACCTCGAACCTACCTCCAACAACTTAGGAGGGGTATAAGTTCAGGTCGTTCTTCAAGGTACCAAGAGAAAACTCATTGCCTGGTGCTACTTTGACCCTGCTGCTAAGCCTTGAATTATAGACCACGAGCACTATAGAAATAGCCCTATTTGGTGAGGTGTGTGTTTTTTCAAATATATATAATTGTACTCACTTATTTTTGGCCGTGCTGGGTCTTCGTTGATATGTGGGCTTTTTCTCTAGTTGTGATGAGCAGGGGTTACTCTCTAACTGCTGTGCACAGGCTTCTCATTGCAGTGACTTTTGTTGTGGAGCATGGGCTCTAGGGCACATGGGATTCAGTAGTTGTGGCTCCCAAGCTCTAAAGCACAGGCTCAGTAGTTCTGGTGTATGGGCTTAGTTGCTCCTTGGCACGTGGGAATCTTCCTGGACCCCAGGGATCAAACCCCTGTCCCCTGCCTTGGCAGGCAGATTCTTTACCACTGAACCACCAGGGAAGTCTGAGGTATGTTTTTGATCAGACTGCTTTTAAGAAGATAAGCTAATATATGGGCTGCAAGTAGAGATAACCATAGGCAAACTGAAGAGAAAGAGCAGCAAGCTGTATAAATTCAGATGCACCTGCCTGCAGCTCATGTGCCTGACAACAAGCCACTACACATCCAAGTGACTGAACCTCTCAGTTGCTTTTAATTTTGCACTATTGTATTATAGTGACCAGCAATAAGTTCCTCGTAGTTAAACCAGATCTAAGCGGGTAATTGAGCTAGCTAATAAAGAATCTGTTTGAATCCACATGGTGACTCTAGAGTTAAAAAAATCCTGCAGAAAGAATACTCTAATCTGATTTTTCTTACTCTTTTTTTAGCTGGATGGACTGTGATCTGTGATTACATACAGGTGTGAATTGGCTTATTATAGTTGCAAAAAAAAAAAAAGAAACCTATTTCAATAAAATAGGTGAATTTATTATAAGGTTATAAAGATGTTTCATGGAAACAAGAGAAGCAGATATATCTCAGGAACAAACTTGAAGTGTAGACTAGAATCTATAGGGAACCTAGAAAGACTTCCTCCTAGTTTAGTTCTCCATCTCTCTGTGCTTCTGCCTCATTAATTTTTTTTCTAAATATCTTTTTTTTCCCATTTATTGGCTACAGACCTGGCTATAGACCTTATTTACAGGTCCAATCACCCAAAGAAAGACTGACTCTCTCTCCCTTTCTCTGTATAAAACCTAAAACAATGTGACAAATCTAAGACTAAACATATTTGTTACTTCAGTAAGAATAAAACATATGTACTCACTTATTAAAAGAAAAAGTCTCCTATATTTTATCACAAAGCAAAACCCACTATACACTGTAAATGTAAATCAATCATAAATATTAATTTAGAAAATTTAAAAATGAAATGATAAATTGCTTTCTTACTATAAAAACAAGTCAGAATCTGTGATCACAGTATCACACTGATTAAATAAATGGTGAAAAGCATAATATACAGTGAAAAAAGAATAAAGTTTTAAAATAGTAAAGGTTACAATTCTCAATAAATCTATAATAATATGAATACCTATGTATTATTGAAAACAGTATTGATATTCACAAATAAAAACTAGTGAATATTCAAGAAAGAAAGAGAAACACGATAAAAGAATAAAATAAAGACAGGAAGACTATGCTTTCTTTCAAGTATTGAGTAAAAATTCAAAAAGCTATTAGGCCATGAAAAAATTCAATGAAGATATAATCAGTTCTGATGGGAGGATGATTTGAGAGGCTTCACAGAGGAAGCAATGGCAAAGTGGGCTTTGAATTAACCCAAAATATAAAGCGGCAGCCCCAAACAACAGAAAGAAATGTCCAAAACCCAAGACAACACTCACAACTCCTCCTCCAATTTATGGCCCCCAATTTTCTCCAAAACCACTGCAGATGGTGACTACAACCATGAAATTAAAAGACACTTGCCTCTTGGAAGAAAAACCTAGACAGCATATTAAAAAGCAGAGACATTACTTTGCTGACAAAGTTCCTTATAATCAAAGCCATGGTTTTTCCAGTAGTCATGTATGGATGTGAGAGTTGGACCATAGAGAAGGCTTAACGCTGAAACTGTTGTTTTTGAACTGTGGTGTTGGAGAAGACTCTTGAGAGTCCCTTGGACTGCAAAGAGATCAAACCAGTCAATTCTAAAGGAAATCAGTCCTGAATGTTCATTGGAAGGACTGATGTTGAAGCTGAAGCTCCAATACTTTGGCCAACTGATGCAAAGAACTGACTCATTTGAAAAGACCCTGATGCTGGGAAAGGTGAAGGCAGGAGAAGGGGACGACAGAGGATGAGATGGCAGCACTGACTCAATGGACATGAGTTTGAGCAAGCTCTGGGAGATGGTGAAGGACAGAGAAGCCTGGCATGCTTCAGGCCATGGGGTCACAAAGAGTTGGACATGACTGAGTGACTGAACAACTTCCTCTTAGGCTTCCCAGGTTGAGTAGTGGTAAAGAATCTGCCTGCCAATGTGGGAGACAAAAAAGACCCAGGTTTGATCGCTGAGTCAGAAAGATTGCCTGGAATAGGAAATGGCAACCCGTTCCAGTATTCTTGCCTGGAAAATTCCATTGACAGAGGAGTCTGGTGGTCTTCAGTCCATGGGGTCACAAACAGCTGGACACCCCTGAGTGACTAAGCACACACAGAACAATTTCCTCTTAAAAGAACAAAAAAGTTAAACCTTTAAATCTCCCAAAACAGAAGCTGCACATGTGAAAGATGACATAAAATCTGTTCTGTTTATATATATAATCTTTCTGCCTATGTTTTAATCAAGTCCAGCTTTTCTTTTAAAATAACACTCAAATGTTAATAAGGAAAAGTACTTTTAGGTTTTGGCATTTCTATAAATTTAGGAAAAAATACATAGTATTGAGAAAGTCAATTCCTAGACAGGGTGATAAGAAGTCTGAGGGTCCCCAAAGAGATAGGGGTCTGGAATTCTTAAGGAGAAGGAAAGAACAAACATCTTTTTTTCTCTACATTCCTTACTCTTAATCACATAAAATGTTTTTGTTTTTTTTTTAATTGCTTTAAGCCCAGAACTGATGATTATACAACAAGCAACTCAGTTTACACACTGTACTAAGGATTATATAACAACAATGAATCCTGCTTGAGGACAGTTTCTCCTTCCTGAAAACCTTCTGGCTAATCCTGTTTTAAAATGTAAATTATGGGAGTGGGTCTAGTAAGATCTTTACAATCTTGGGATATTCTTTTGATTTATTGTAATAACTAATTTTAAAAGTATATAACTCCCTTGCTAACACTGGCAAAGGGGGCATTCTCTGTCCCCCTTCTGATGTCTATGTCAGAAGCTTTCTCTGCCCTTTTCCTTACTTTAATAAAACTCTGCTACACAAAAGTTCTTAAGTGATCAAGTCTGGTCCCTGGTCCCGAAGCTAAATCTTTTTCGGATATCAAGAATCCGACACTGTTCACCATAAGCTATCAGTCTATTCTCTAAGAAATGATGTATTTTAGAATTGAAAATCTGCCAGATTCTTTTTTGCATAGTAAATAAGGAAATCAAGATATTTACCAAAATATACATGAGATATCATATTTTAGTGTCTCTGAAAACATCTTAGTTTGCCTTTTTCAGAGCCAATCTGAATTGACAGTGTTTTCAATTATGTAAAACAGCAAGATGCTGGGAACATCTCTCAGTGAAGTGCAAAGTTAAAACATGTCAAGATTCTTCCCAAATCAAGAAAATCACTTTAGGATTTGCAAAGACAAATCCATATAATCCTCTTGATTTTTAATCTACTGAAATCAGTGGTTGAACAAGAAGTGCCTTTACTTCTGCATCTTTCAACAATAGCTAAGTCTTTTGACTAGTAATTCTTAACTACTGCCACTGAAGAACCCCTGGCTGCAGAAATGAAGGTATGCATATCGCCGGGCTCCAGAACTACAGTCTGACACTGACTCCATCCTCCAAGGGGAAAATATTTCTTTGAAGAATTCTTTTTATCTAAAAAATTGAAAAAATGTTTTTATATTCCATATAAGAATATTAAAATGTGTGTGTGTGTGCTCACTCAGTCATGTCTGACTCTTTGTGACCCCATGGAGTATAGCCTACCAGGCTCCTCTGTCCTTGGGATTAACCTGGCAAGAATACTGGATTGCATTGCGGTTTGCCACTCCAATATTAAAAAGTACAGTATCAACAAAATGTTCACTTCAGGAAGATATCTTACATTTATTTTGTAATTCCTAGTACCCTCTGGTACACCTTTACCTACTCCCAGTTTTATCAATTCGAGAAACTGAGCTTAAGATTTTAAAGAGATTTAAAAATCTTCAGTAATATTTTTTTTAGTTTTTAATAAATAAATAAAATGGACTATCCAAAAAGAAAAAAAAAGCCCTCATAATAATGGCTAATATGAGCTGGTGCTTGCTACATTAAAATCATCACCTCAGTCAATTCTTACAACTACTCTATGAGGAATGTGCTATTATTTACTATTACTAATATACTTCTATGACAGATAAGGAAACTGAGGCTCAAACATGTAAAAATTTGCCCAAAGAGTAGGACACAACTGAGTACACACAACCACTAGCTAACTTATTTCAAAGTCTATGATCTTCATGATGTTTTAATGTCCTTGTGGTGGTTGTTTAGTCACTCAGTTGTATCCAACACTTTGGCAACCCCATGGACTATATCCCTCCAGGCTCCTCTATCCATGGGATTTCCCAAGTAAGAATATTGGAGTGGGTTGCCATTTCCTTCTCCAGGGGATCTTCCTGATGCAGGAATCAAGCCCACATCTGCACTGGCAGGTGGACTCTTTACCACTGAGCCACCGGGAAGCCCTTCAATGTCCTACTACCTTTCTTATAGGCATGGTTTATAATTCTTCAATTTAATAAATAAATTTTAATTTTTGAGACTGTATTTTAGCCAGTAATATGTACATAATGTTATTTGAATAAACACCTGTCATGAGTTTTGTACCCTCCATTCCTGCTCCTCCTCAATAAATAACATTGTATTGAGTAACCATCATACATGGAATGTGTACAGTATTTCACAACTCAAATGTACAAGAACAGTCAGAAAACACTGAATTAGTAACCCAATTTTGTGAATAAGAAAGCAGACCAAAAATGGCTGAGCAATTTTTCTAGCATCTTACAATTAGTAGAAAAAGTGAATTTCTAAAAGCAGGCACTTCCAGAGCAGTCCCCAAATAAAATTTCTCTTACTTCCGCTGCCACATCTTAGCTACCATTGTGGAGCATAAAAGAATACTCTTCTCAAGCAACCCCTTGCATTTCACAGTCACTTACGTTTATTTCTCTTATCTATGTGCCTGCACCAGCACTGCCCATTTCAGTAGGATATAAACCCAGTCAGTTCAAATGTACTAAATTTTCTTATTGCATTATAACAAAACAGCAAGGAACAGGCAGCACTTGCTTATCATCACCCTCTGTTTACTTGAAATGGTTTCATAAAGCTAATGACTTCATTGTGAAGTAGCTCCTATGTTCCCATGGTTAAAAAAAAAAGAAAGAAAAAAGTATTAATGGAAAAACAATGACATAAATAAATAATAGCTATTACCAGCAATATGTCATAGACCATATTACACTGTAACTGTAAATTTTTTATTATTTAATTCTAAAGTTATTCTTCAAGTCCTATCTAAAAAGCTTAAATTTCTGAATCAGTGGTTATACAGGAGATTATAATGGACATTCAAACACAAATGTTCCACTGCATCATATTTTGTCACGTCTACTCAGCTCCCTTAGGTCTATTCTTCCCTGTATAGCCAAGTGTCTTTAAAGAGCTGACTATGCTTGATTTTTTTTTTAATGCTCTTTTTTGCTTAACAATATTGTATTGGTTTTGCCATTTCACTCATTTCCTAGTTCACTCCTTTCTAGTAACCAGACTAAAACATCTTTCTCTTGAGTCACCAGTGAGCTCCATATTACTAAAATCAGTTGTTGGTTTTATTGCTCATATGACTGAAGTTCTTTGCTTTTGACAGTGTTGGCCAGTGTCTCACTCTAGAAACACTGCCCTTTTTTGGCTTGTAGAAACAATATTCACCGGGTGTTTTCTCCCTACATCTCAAAGATTCATCCTTTTCTAACAGTCATTAAAAGGGTTGATTTCTCAAGGCTTATATCAGCGTGTTCTCTTTTCATGTTCTTCTAGGAAATGCCAAGAAACACCTGGAGTAACAGACAAATTTGGCCTTGGAATACGGAATGAAGCAGTGCAAAGACTAATAGAGTTTTGCCAAGAAAATGCACTGATCATAGCAAACACCCTCTTCCAACAACACAAGAGAAGACTCTACACATGGACATCACCAGATGGTCAACATTGAAATCAGATTGATTATATTCTTTGCAGCCAAAGATGGAGAAGCTCTATGCAGTCAGCAAAAAAAAAAAAAAAAAGACCAAGAGCTGACTGTGGTTCAGATCATGAACTCCTTATTGCCAAATTCAGACTTAAATTGAAGAAAGTAGGGAAAACCGCTAGACCATTCAGGTATGACCTAAATCAAATCCCTTATGATTATACAGTGGAAGTGAGAAGTAGATTTAAGGGACTAGATCTGATAGATAGAGTGCCCGATGAACTATGGAATGAGGTTCATGACATTGTACAGGAGACAGGGATCAAGACCATCCCCATGGAAAAGAAATGCAAAAAAGCAAAATGGCTATCTGGGGAGGCCTTACAAACAGTTGTGAAAAGAAGAGAAGTGAAAAGCAAAGGAGAAAAGGAAAGATATAAACATCTGAATGCAGAGTTCCAAAGAATAGCAAGAAGAGATAAAAAGCCTTCCTTATTGATCAATGCAAAGAAATAGAGGAAAACAACAGAATGGGAAAGACTAGAGATCTCGTCAAGAAAATTAGAGATACCAAGGGAACATTTCATGCAAAGTTGGGCTCAATAAAGGACAGAAATGGTATGGACCTAACAAAAGCAGAAGATATTAAGAAGAGGTGGCAAGAATACACAGAAGAACTGTATAAAAAAGATCTTCACGACCCAGATAATCACGAGGGTGTGATCACTCACCTAGAGCCAGACATCTTGGAATGTGAAGTCAAGTGGGCCTTAGAAAGCATCACTATGAACAAAGCTAGTAGAGGTGATGGAATTCCAGTTGAGATATTTCAAATCCTGAAAGATGATGCTGTGAAAGTGCCACACTCAATATGCCAGCAAATTTGGAAAACTCAGCAGTGGCCACAGAACTGGAAAAGGTCAGTTTTCATTCCAATCCCACAGAAATGTAATGCCAAAGAATGTTCAAACTACTGCACAATTTCACTCATCTCACATGCTAGTAAAGTAATGCTCAAAATTCTCCAAGCCAGGCTTCAGCAATATGTGAACCATGAACTTCCTGATGTTCAAGCTGGTTTTAGAAAAGGCAGAGGAACCAGAGATCAAATTGCCAACATCTACTGGATGATGGAAAAAGCAAGAGAGTTCCAGAAAAACATTATTTCTGCTTTATTGACTATGCCAAAGCCTTTGACTGTGTGCGTCACAATAAACTGTAGAACATTCTGAAAGAGATGGGAATACCAGACCACCTGACCTGCCTCTTGAGAGACCTATATGCAGGTCAGGAAGCAACAGTTAGAACTGGACATGGAACAACAGACTGGTTCCAAATAGGAAAAGGAGTACGTCAAGCCTGTATATTGTCACCGTGCTTATTTAACTTACATGCAGAGTACATAATGAGAAACGCTGGACTGGAAGAAACACAAGCTGGAATCAAGATTGCCAGGAGAAATATCAATAACCTCAAATACGCAGATAACACCACCCTTATGGCAGAAAGTGAAGAGGAGCTAAAAAGCCTCTTGATGAAAGTGAAAGTGGAGAGTGAAAAAGTTGGCTTCAAGCTCAACATTCAGAAAACTAAGATCATGGCATCTGGTCCCATCACTTCATGGGAAATAGATGGAAAAACAGTAGAAACAGTGTCAGACTTTATTTTTTGGGGCTCCAAAATTACTGCAGATGGTGACTGCAGCCATGAAATTAAAAGACGCTTACTCCTTGGAAGGAAAGTTATGACCAACCTAGATAGCATATTAAAAAGCAGAGACATTACTCTGCCAACTAAGGTCTGTCTAGTCAAGGCTATGTTTTTCCAGTGGTCCTGTATGGATGTGAGAGTTGGACTGTGAAGAAAGCTGAATGGTGAAGAATTGATGCTTTCAAACTGTGGTGTTGGAGAAGACTCTTGAGAGTCCCTTGGACTGCAAGGAGATCCAACCAGTCCATTCTGAAGGAGATCAGCCCTGGGATTTCTTTGGAAGGAATGATGCTAAAGCTGAGACTCCAGTACTTTGGCCACCTCATGCAAAGAGTTGACTCATTGGAAAAGACTTTGATGCTGGGAGGGATTGGGGGCAGGAGGAGAAGGGGACGACAGAGGATGAGATGGCTGGATGGTATAAGAGACTCGATGGATGTGAGTCTGAGTGAACTCCAGGAGTTGGTGATGGACAGGGAGGCCTGGCGTGCTGCGATTCATGGGGTCGCAAAGAGTCGGACACGACTGAGTGACTGAACTGAACTGAAGGAAATGTAATTTCAGTCAAATATTCTGAGACAAATAAATTCACAGTTCTAGGGTTGACCTATTCTTCGAGCTCCAGACTTACATATCCTACTGCTGCTGTTGCTGCTGCTGCTAAGTCGCTTCAGTCCTGTCCGACTCTATGCGACCGCATAGATGGAAGCCCATCAGGCTCCCCCGTCCCTGGGATTCTCCAGCCAAGAATACTGGAGTGGGTTGCCATTTCCTTCTCCAATGCATGAAAGTGAAAAGTGAAAGGGAAGTAGCTCAGTCATGTCCGACTCTTCACAACCCTATGGACTGCAGCCTACCAGGCTCCTCCATCCATGGGATTTTCCAGGCAAGAGTACTGGAAAGGGTGCCATTGCCTTCTCCGCATATCCTACTGCTTAACTGATATATCAACATTGCTTGGTTATGCTAGATGCACCTCATAACCAACACGTTCATTATTAAACTAGTAATCTTCCCCCTCGAACTCAGTCTTCTAGCAGTTTTTCCAACTTTAGTGACTAGCTTCATCCTGCCATTTGTACAGGCTAGAATACTAGAAATCATGTTGACATCATCTTTTCCCTCACCCTACATACAGGTAATCCATTACAAAATACTGTCCATTTTACCTCAAAATGCCATAAGCTGCTCACTTTTTTCTGTCTCCACTGATGCCATCATAGTCCAAGTTGCCATCACTCCTATTAGTATCACTGCAGAAGTTTCTTACCTTTTCTTCCTGCATCCACTCCAGCCCCTTTCACCCTTTCCACATAATGGAGTCAGAGTAGTTTCTTCAAAAACCCAAATCTGATCACATCATGGCCTATATTAAATCATTTAATGGTTTTTCATTATACTTAAGAAAAATTCAAATCCTTCTTAGGTTTATTAATGATCTGCATGGTCTAGCCCCTGCCTCCATATTCATCTTCATCATGCATCAGTCCTCCCCTTGATCTCATTTTAGCCACCTCAATTTTCTACCAATTTTGCTGTTTCTGACAACAGGCTCTTTGACCATTGTATTTTTTCTTCATGGAACATTTCCTTCCTCCATCTCCTTATATATTACCTTACAATCAGGATCTCTTAGCCATCCTCAGACCCCAGATCTGGGATCACTTCTGAAAAGCCTTCCCTGTACATCCCCGTCTCTACTCATCCACACAAACATAGGCCTAAATAAGCTTCCATTGTTATGTGGCCCCTAGAAACATTTATTTCCCTTTAATTTTATATAATTTCAAGCAGCATGAGCATTTAATTAATCTATACTTGACAATAAGCCTCAACAGAATACAAATCAGGCCCTTGCTCACCAGAATAATTTTAGAACCTATTATATAACTAAGCACATATTTGATGCTTAAAAATATCTATTAAATTAATTAATGAAATCCACAAACAATATATTAAGATCAAATAATTATTTTCAAACAACTTTTCCCACATCCTGAGAATTTAAGATTGATTTAGGTGATGTGTCCTTTTAATCTTGATAAACTTTGTGAGAGAAATAGGATATATTCAAAGTTATTTCTGTTAGCTTAGAACTGAATTGAAATACAAGTACTACAGAGTGAGGATATAGAGAGGTCATGTCATATTTACTCAGATTTTTTTCAAATTTCACATTTCTGCATTCCTATGCTTCAGCTCCTCAGGGAAATTTGTTCTTGCATGTCCTTACTCCCAAATTCAGTGGAGAACTATTAGAGAACCTAACAATTTTATTTACTGTGCACTGATTATGCTTCAATATAACTATGCTCTTAAAAATAATAATAAATCTACCCTCAAGTTGTTCCTAATCTAGGAAGGGAAGTATAATCCTAAGTTCATATACCCAGTACCAAATAGCATATAAAAATACGTACTTGAAAAACAGAAACAACTCAATAGAAAAAAAAAAAAAAAAGAGCAGAGGACAACAGTAAGTAAGAACACCAAATTCAAGACACCAGATTATCCATATGCAACACACACACCTGCTTGAAGATGTCCTTTTCCTGCCACATGATTCCAGCTCCACTACCAGAAAATGATCCACTTAGTTGCTCTGCTTCTCAGCCACTAAGAAAGCTTGATCTGGCTAAGTTTGTTCTCTTACTACTGTCAGCAAAGGGAAATAAAAGTTTCTGGCACAAGACAAAGGGAGAACACTCTCTCTTTAAATTTCTTCACATTCTCAATATAAACACAATATACCTGACTGAGACTGTATTCTAGTAAATACAAAAAGGCACATGAATTTTAAACCTTGTTCATTAACTATGAACCCAATGTGTACAATATCAGTACTAGGTTAGCATGTCTGATTCATCTCCAAGTTCATTTCTCTCCTGTTCTTTTGATACGTATTTAGTTATTCCCTATTTTGTGACAACATGATACTGTCCATATTTTTTTAATCTTTTTTTTAAACTTGATCTTTACAGTGTCACTTTACTTCAGCTTACCTAATTTTACCATCCTGCCTTCAAGATGCTAACTTTTTCAAACATAGTCCCATTTATATTTAATATTTACATGTGGGCTTCCCTGGTGGCTCAGTGGTAAAGAATCTGTCTGCCAATGCAGGAGACACAGGTTTGATCCCCAGGTCAGGAAGATTCCCTGGAGAAGGAAATGGCAATCCACTCCAGTATTCTTGCCTAAGAAATGCCAAGAACAGAGAAGCCTGGAGGGCTGTAGTCCATGGGGTAGCAAAAGAGTTGGACACAATTTAGCAACTAAATAAACAAACAAAAAATAATTATTGGGATACATGAAAATGATGATTCATTTATTTTCCCATGCATCCAGAAACTTCTCAAAGCAGAAACTGACCTGACACATTCTCTACTGTCTGAAATCTCATTTTTCTAGTCTTCAGCTAACTCAAAGATATTCTATATGACAACTTGTGTCCTTATTGCTAAATATCTTAAAAAGGAAAACTACATATACTGCCCACAAGTTTCACTTCTTAATCATATGTCAAATGATTTCAATCCAACTTCCAATCTGACCAACCTCCTGAAAGGGCTTTCTTAGAAGGTCAGCATTCACCACTTAATAGAATAAGTGGTCTTTTCTTTGGCTTTTAGTTCACCAAATTCTGTATCTTTTGTCACTATAATACACCTTTCATTTTAAAGTATAGCTTCTCTTGACTTTCTTGATGATACTCCATCTCATTTTTTCTAACCTCTCTAACTTTTTTCTTGGTTTCCCACATTAGATTTTCTTTTCAAAAATTGTTAAGTACTAAAATTCTATCCTTAGTCCACTTCCTTTATTCTCTGCTTTGTCTCCTCAAGAGTTCACTTTCACTTTTGTAGCTTCAACAATCACCTGCATGCTGATGACTCAACTAATATAATTTCTTACATTGATTACTATCCCAAGTTTCACATATCTTTTTGTAAGTACTTTTATTTGAATAAAATACAGGCATCTCAAAGTTCTTCCATAGAAACCTATTCTCTCTGCCATATTTATCTTAAAAGTAAGCCTAATGGCAGCATTTATCTTGCTGAATTATTAAGGTAACCCTAGTTGCTGTAACAGACAAGTCTAGATATCTCAGTAGCTTAAGGCAACAAAAATATATCTGTCACCTCAACTGCAATATCAGGGAAAGTAAAAATTGTGATGCTCTGCTCTTCTCTACACATTCATTAAGGGACCCAAGAAAGAAGGAAGATGTGACATATTAAAATACCTGGGGCATCATCCTTATTTAGTAAACAAAAAATAAAAGGAGAAGAAGACCTAATTTCCTAAGAGGTTTTGTTTTGATGGGCCAAACCTGCAACGATATGTATCACTTCTGCTCACATTCTTTTACATTAAAGTCAATCATATGGCCTAATTTAAAAAAAAAAACTGGAGAATGTAGTCCAGCTTTACATACAAAAGGAAAGAGAAATGGTAAAGAGATAACTAGCCTTTGCCACAGCTATGAAGATTAAATCGGCACATGGCTAGCATTTAGTGTAACATATAGTAACACAAAAATTGACTTCTCATGCTTGTGTTGTCTTCTACACTAAAATTCTCATCATTCATTTTCATTATCACATGCCCAATTGGTTATTAGATCATAAAATTCTGTTTTACAATTATTTCTTAAATTTAAATCTTTCCCTCCATTTATATTGCCTTATCTCCATGAAAAAAATGAAAGTGTTAGTCACTCAGTCGTGTCCAACTGTGTGACCCCACAGACTGTAGCCCACCAGGCTCCTCTGTCCATGGAATTCTCCAGGCAAGAATACTGGAGTGGGTAGCCATTCCCTTCTCCAAGGGATCTTCTCAATCCAGGGATTGAACCCAGGTCTCCTACATTTCAGGCAGATTCTTTACCATCTCAGCCACCAGGCAGTACTTCTCAAACTTTGGCTGTCAATTAGAATTACACTGGTAGTTTTAATAAAGTTTTGATATCTCAAATACTTAATTTAATAAATCTGGATTGGGCCTAGGCATCAGTATTTTTTTCTAAGAAACTCCCTCAGTTCCTTCTATTTTCCTTCTAAGAACTGCAGAACTAAGGCAAACAATGGTTTGAAAATAAAATGAACTGATGTAGTTGTTTTAGAAAAAATGCTGATGCCTAATTCCCAATCTAGATTTATTAAATCAAGTATTTGAGATATCAAAACTTTACTAAATCTATCAATATATTCTAATTGACAAAGTTGAGAAGTGTTGCTCTAATTGAATTTCCTCCTTACCACACCCAAGATGATATCATTGAAGTACAAATTTAATCATGATCTATCTCCTGCTTAAACATTGGTTTTGAACTTCCATTGTGTAAAGTATGGTGTGCACATCTGAATAGGCTTCCAGGATGATTCACTGGGGAGAAAAGATGTTTATCTGTATGTTTTATTTCATGCTATTTTAATTACTGTGTAAATATTATAATGTTCATAATTTATTAATACAGTAGAATCAAGGCATTTACTTACTTAAAATTTGTTACTGACTCTGAATTCTCTATAGCAGTGGTTTCCTGTGTAGAATGTTTAAGTACCTGAGGGGATATGCATGCTGATTCACTTTCACTAACACTTATTGTGAAGTCTCACTAGGATTTTTGGACAGTAAAAAAATAGCAGAGCCTATCCATTTTAGGAAATCTAACAAGTTATACACACACACACACACACACACACACACACACACACACACAACATACATGGACTATATATGGAAATAGATACAGGAACTAAAAATAGGCCAAGCTAAAAATAAACCAACTTCAAAGAAAAGAATAATGTGCAAACTTAGAGTCAGATGGAGGGAAAGAATACTTTCCCATAAAGTTTGAAAAATCTCAAGGTTTGGCCTACTTGGGACAAAAAAGTCTGCATAAGATATAATATGGAGAGATAAAGAGATAAAATACATAAAATATACATTAGAACACAGAGAAGATTAAAGTGATGAGGTACAGGATAGATATAATTAAAGTCACAGAAGAAGAAGAGGAGATAGAGGTAATATTTCAAATGATAAAGCTGATGGTTTTCTAAACTAAAGTGAAAAATGAAAGTGAAAGTCACTCAGTTGTGTCTGACTCTTTGCAACCCCATGGACTTTACAATCCATGGAATTCTCCAGGCCAGAATACTGGAGTGGGTAGCTTTCCCTTTTCCAGAGGATCTTCCCAACCCAGGGATCGAACCCAGGTCTCCTGCATTGCAGGCAGATTCTTTCCAAACTAAAAGAAAAACATAAACCCTCAGATCCATGATATAAAATTTTATTTCAGTGGTATAAATAAATCTAAATTTAGACTAGGATGACATCAAAGTACAACACCAAAGACAAAAAGAAGGTCTTAAAACTAATCAGAGAAAAGACACACAGTCGACTTCTAATAATTGAAAGTCACTGGAAATATAGTTTAAATATTTTGAAAGAAAACATTATCTTTTACTGAAGTACAGTTGATTTCCAATATTGTGTTAAATATGAATCTGTGTCTCTTACTTCTCCTGCAGTGGCAGATGGGTTCTTTACAACTAGCACCATGTGGGAAGCCCAATTACTGCTGTACAGCAATGCAATTCAGTTATACATATATATATATATATATATATATATATATATATACACATTCCATTTTACGTATTCCTTTCCATTACACTTTTTTTGATAAAGTGTAATGGAAAGGAATATATAAAGATACTGAATATAGTTCTCTGTTGCATACAGTAGGACCTTGCTGCTTATCCATTCCATATATAAAAGCCAACATTTGCTAACCCCAACATCCTACACCATCCCTCCCCCAACCCCCTACTCTATGGCAACCACTAGTCTTCTATGTCCATGACTCTGCTTCTCTGTCATAGATAAATTCCTTCGTGTTATTTTAAATTTTACATATGTGATATCATATGATAATTGTCTTTCTTTTCTTGACTCACTTCACTTAATATGATAATCTCCAGTTGCATCTATGTTGCTGTAAATGGTATTATTTCATTTCAAAAAAAAAAAAACATTCTTAACCTAAAGTTATACATGTATTGAAACCTTAGAAAAGAAGGGCAAAATAAAAATAGTTTCAGATTAAATAAAGGTCAGATAATTTACCAACCGATTCCTACTGAAGGGAATTCTAGAAGTTACATATCCATGAAACAGAAAGCTATCCCAGAAGAATGGTTTGATTTGCAGTAGAAAGAGTAAGCAAATAAACTGAGAGAATCTAAACACTTCCTGCACAAGCTGGAATGAAGATTTCCAGGAGAAATATCAATATATCAGATATGCAAATGACGCCACCCTTAAGGCAAAAAGTGAAGAAGAACTAAAGAGCCTAAAGAGGAGAGTGAGAGTGAAAAAACTGGCTTAAAACTCACATTCAAAAAAACAAAGATCATGGCATCTGTTCCCATCACTTCATGGCAAATAGATGGGGAAACAATGGAAACAGTGACAGACTTCATTTTCTTGGGCTCCAAAATCACTGCAGCTGGTGACTGCAGCCATGAAAGTAAAAGACTCTTGCTCCTTGGAAGAAAAGCTATGAGCAACCTAGATAGTGTATTAAAAACCAGAGACATTTCATTGCTGACAAAGGTCCGTCTAGTCAAAGCTGTAGTTTCTCTAGCAGTCATATATGGATGTAAGGGTTGGAACATAAAGAAGGCTGAGTGTCAAGGAATTGATGCTTTTGAACTGTGGTGTTGGAAAAGACTCTCGAGAGTCCCTTAGACTGCAAGGAGATCAAACCAGTCAGTCCTAAAGGAAATCAGTCCTGAATATTCATTGGAAGGACTGACGCTGAATCTGAAACTCCAATACTTCGGCCACCTGATGCGAAGAGTTAACTCTGGAAAAGACCCTTATGCTGAGAAAGATTGAGGGCAGGAGGAAAAGGGGATGACAGAGGATGAGATAGTTGGATGGCATCACTGACTCAGTGGACATGAGTTTGAGCAAGCTCTGAGAGATGGTGAAGGACACGGAAACATGGCATGCTGCAGTCCATAGAGTCCCAAACAGTCAGACACAACTGAGTGACTGAACAACAACAAGACACTTACTAACTGTGCAAAATAATTATAAGGCTACCATGTGGAACTAAAATGCTGAACCAATAAGCATAAATAGTAGAGGAGTGATGACTCAAAGCATTTTAAGTAAGTAACTATTTGTTGAAAACAGAAGAATTTAAGATCCACAAGGTCAATAATCTTGGGCTTCACCAGTGGTTCACTGGTAAAGAATTAGCCTTCAACACAGGAAACATGGGTATGATCCCTGGGTCAGGAAGATTCCCTGGAGGAGGGCATGGCAACTGACTCCACTATGAAGAATCCCATGGACAGAGGAGCCTGATGGGCTACAGTCCATAGGGTCGCAAAGAGTCGGACTCTATTGAAGCGACTGAGCACACATAATAATCTTATTATCTTTCCTCTCTGTTGTATACTCAGCACCTAAAGAATGCCTAAAACAACAGACAGTCAGGGAAACTCTACTGAATTAATATAAATTTTGTTTAACCATTGTCTAAGTCAAGGTTCTCCAGAGAAACAGGATATATTTCAGAATCGTCAAATATTCCATAAAAAGGAATGAAATAAACAGAGAGCTAAATAAAGATCTTCAATGGATGCTAACATCACATATATAAAAAGAAACAACTAGATATTTTTGCACATCCTTATGAAAAAAAAGTGAAGTTGCTCAGTCGTGTCCGACTCTTTGCGACCCCATGGACTGTAACCCACCAGGCTCCTCAGTCCATGGGATTCTCCAGGCAAGAATACTGGAGTGGGTTGATCCTTATGAAAGTAAACAATAACATCTTAGAAGCAGTCTTGCTGAATATATCAAATTTAAATTTGATCAAGTTTCTAGGTCTAACCAACAATTTACATGAGAAATAGAGATCAGAGAAATATGTAAATAACACCTCATGAATGTAATCAACAAAATCTACCCTATAAACAAATAGGTCAGTTGCTACAACAACAACTAAAACAGGAAAAACAATGCAAGAAGTAAAACAGAAAGAGCAATACTATAGATTAAAAGGAACTTGAGAGGCATAGTGACCAACTGCAATGTATAGACATTATTTCAAGTCCATTATTTGACTCATTATTAACAAATTATTAAATGAGATAAAAAAATTTGAACATTGGCTATTTTACTATATTAAGAAATTATAATTATTGCTTATTTCTGGTACTATAAATATGATGTAGCACTTTTTAGTGTGACCATTGGGTTGTAGTTTTAGAGATGTGTATTGAAATATACAGCTTCCCTGGTGACTAAGATGGTAAAGAATCTGCCTGCAATGAAGGAGACCCAGGTTTGATCCCTGGGTCAGGAAGCTCCCCTGAGGAAGGGAAAGGCTACCCACTCCAATATTCTTGCCTGGAGAATTTCATGAACAGAGGAACCTGGAGGGCTACAGTTCATGGGGTCAAAATAATCAGACACAGCTGAGTGACTAACATATAATAATAATTGATATGACATAATGTCTCAGATTTGCTGCAAAATACTCTGGGAGATGAAAGGAGCCAGGAAGTTGACAGGGAAGTTGAAAGTTTTGGAGGCTGGATAAATAGTTCATTACACAAGTTTCTCTGCTATTATATATGCTTATATTATAAATTTTCTAATATATAAAGTTAAAGAAAATAGACAAAGAAAACAGATAGAGAGAAGTAATTCTTTTACCTGATAAGTCTGTCATATGGAAATAAGGAATTTGTAGCTTTTTCTGAAATCCTTTTTCTGAAATCTCCATTCTAATTGCCTTGTCCTTATAAGGATGCAATTGGGCTTATACAAAAATTAACAAAGCAGCATTCTCAAATAAGAAAAACCAAAACAATTTTAGGAATTAAAATTTGACACAGTCACAGACCTGTGTTTTATACTAACCACTTCAACACCTTCTCTCTTTCCCTGATTTCCCTACTTAGGTGACCCTGGCTTTCCATCAACACCCCATTAAACAAACACCTGCAGTAGGATTTTCTCTACTCATTGCAATGTGCCCATTAACCCCTTCTATCCCAGACCTCTCTCTAAAGATAATTAATGTGAAAACCTTAGACTATAATTGTATAATCACAATCTCAATATTTAAAGTTCTGCATGGCACCCGAATATTTTATTTATACACTTTGTAATAGAGAACTAACATGCCTTTCTTTTCTTCAGAAGAAATACTGGCAGACCTTCAAGAAATAAGAGAAACAAAATCAAGATGACTAACTTCACCTTTTTCCAAAAGTCAGAGAAATAATGTTTGTACTTCAAATGACAATATTATTCATGTAAGAGCATCACACATTCTGTTGATTCAGATCCTTAAAAAGGGTTAGTTGCCTCTTTCAACTGCTTCATCAGCTTTAATGTACAGAGCAGGCTAGCTATACCACTAACTATAGTCACTTGATCGAAACAGTAGGGATGTACTCTCTGAAGTTTAACAGGGCAGCTGTTCAAAGGTCAATCCAAGTTAACCACTCATTCTGGTCCTCCTATGTTCTGCTTGGATGAAAAGTGTATCAGAACAAAGGAGAGAGGGGTATTTTATTTTTTAATGTTCTCTAGCAAATTCAGAACAAGATTTTAAACTTCTTTAATCACTTTCTTTAATGTTGTTTTTAAAGTGTGTTTAAATACTTGTCCTCATCTTTTTTTCTAAACTTTGCTCTTATCAAAGCTGCACTTTTTTTCAGTCAGTGCATATTTTCTTCCTCATTGCATATATCATATATCTCTTACTGAAGAAAGAATTCTGAGAAGAAAGAGAAAAAGATGCAGGGTCACATCTCTCCCTTGCTAATCTGCACTTAAAAGGTCTCCCCACCCTCTCTCATCCTATAGCTATTTATACCTAAGAAGCACAAACCTCCTCCGTTTCTACTTCTGGAGACTTGTATACCAAATTCTCTAAGAATGGAGAAAAATGACTCTTTCTGGTGGCTCTGGCAGTGAAGAAATTGCCTAAAATGCAGGAGACCCAGGTTTGATCCCTGGATCAGAAGATCCACTGGAGTAGGAAATGGCAGCCCACTCCAGTATTCTTTTTTTTTTTTTTTTTTTTACTTTCACTCCAGTATTCTTGCCTGGAGAATTCCATGGACAAAGGAGCCTGGCAGGTTATAGTCCATTGTGTCACAGAGTCAGATGTGATTGAGCAACTAACATTTACATTTATTAAATTAGGAGTTACTAGCTTGTCTTGAATACAGTTTTTAAAGTATTACATGGCTGACAGCCAACAGCAATTTTTGGCTTTCTTAAAGGAATCAGTTAACAACACTCATTTTACACCAGTGGTTCCTAGGCATTTGGATTTTGTCACAGGTTCTTTTTAAAATATTTAATAGCTGTTATAAAGTATCCTGATGAACCCAGCTGTGACAGGTATTAACTCTTTAGGTACTTACTTTCAAGGATGTCTGGGGTCTCAAGAAAGGGGATTGAGTGGCCAGTGAGGGGAAGGTAGGCACTTAGGGGAATAATAGTTATGAACTTATTTCAGTATTTTTACAGCCAATACAGCTATATGCTGTTGAATATAAGCCAGTCTTGGAATTTACTACGTAGGTCATCTTTTAAATGAGGACCGATATTTGGCATCAACATTTTTTTTGCCAAATAAGGATGTTAAAAAGATGAAAACCCAAGTATTACCTACCATAAATATCATTTCATAAAAAGCAAATTTAAAACCACATAAGTAAATAGAATATAATCCCAGAATAAAAAGGCAGTTTTTAATAGACTAAGTTTACCTTTATAAAATACATTGATTTTATTTTTCGTAATTTCTCTACTGACTCAAGAAAATTTAATCACTGACCTACCTCTGTCCACAGAGAAAATGTCACCTGATACTTTTTTAAGTCATCAGTTTGAAGTTAAGAAGTATCTTCGTCTAGAGGAAAATATATGGACAGAAAATGTGAATGGGTCAAAAACCAGAAGAAAAAATCATTTCATCACAAAGTTATTAAACATTTAGCACTGTTCGTTGAAGAAATGCCAAATATGGCCCAGCTTATGTCTACTTTATGGTTTACTTTTTGCCCACAAATCTAGTGTCAAATCTAAGAATTCATATACCTCTTTCACCTCAACCAAAACATATTTATCCATTTGTATATTGCTGATTCTTTATAATGCATAATCAATGCTGTCATGCCACAACTAGAAAACAACTAGCTTTCACAGAAATACTATTTCAGTACACACACGTGAATTCATGGTACCACAAGTTTAATAGTTTTAGTCTGGAAAGTATATAAATATAACCCAATGTCATTCAAAATAAAATTTAATAGAGGGTGGGGTATGCTTTCTGTCTAGCTAGATGAATTATTCATTCCAAGTAAAGCATTTTCAAAAAAAAAATTCAAAAGTTTTCACATGTTTAATTTAAACGCAGTTTCTTGGCATGCATTGACTCAGGTTAAGATTTTCTCAATATTTTGAAACCCTACTAGAGGACCATTTTTATATTAATTGGTTTGAAAGCATAAATACATGTCTGTGGAGAAGCTTAGAATTCTTATTCTTAAAGAGAAGTGAATACACATAATTAAAGAAAGTAAATTTCATATGATACCCACAATTATACGCATGATGGCTAATCTCTTATTGCATTATTAGAAGCACATTCCCTACTTTCTTACTTAGGATTAATGAAACTCATTCTTTTCCTGTTCTATAACTGAATCTGCTCTAATGCATGTATCTAAAATATACTTTAATACTTTCTTTTTTTTTCAGTTTATTTTATTTTATTTATTTTTTTTTTTGAAGGCTTGATTACTTTACAATATTGTATTGGTTTTGTCATACACTGACATGAATCTGCCACGGGTGTATATGTGTTCCCCATCATAAACCCCCCTCCCACCTCCCTTCCCATCCCATCCTCCTGGGTCATCCCAGTGCACCAGCCCCTAACACCCTGTATCATGCATCAAACCTGGACTGGCGATCCATTTTACATATGATAATATACATGTTTCAATGCCATTCTCCCAAATCATCCCACCCTCTCACTCTCCCACAGAGTCCAAAAGACTGTTCTATACATCTGTGTCTCTTTTGCTGTCTCACATACAGGGTTATCATTACCATCTTTCTAAATTCCATATATATGTGTTAGTATACTGTATTGGTGTTTTTCTTTCTGGCTTACTTCACTCTGTAAAATAGGCTCCAGTTTCATCCACCTCGTTAGAACTGAGTCAAATGTATTCTTTTTAATGGCTGAGTAATACTCCATTGTGTATATGTACCACAGCTTTCTTATCCATTCATACATCTCAGTGTGTATGCCCAGCAGTGGGATTGCTGGGTCATATGGCAGTTCTATTTCCAATTTTTTAAGGAATATCCACACTGTTCTCCATAGTGGCTGTACTAGTTTCTATTCCCACCAACAGTGTAAGAGGGTTCCCTTTTCTCCACACCCTCTCCAGCATTTATTGCTTATAAACCTTTAGATAGCAGCCATTCTGACTGGCATGAAATGGTACCTCACTGTGGTTTTGATTTGCATTTCTCTAATAATGAGTGATGTTGAGCATCTTTTCCTGTGTTTGTTAGCCATCTGTATGTCTTCTTTGGAGACATGTCTGTTTAGTTCTTTGGCCCATTTTTTGATTAGGTCGTTTATTTTTCTGGAGTTGAGCTGTAGGAGTTGCTTGTATATTTTTGAGATTAATTATTTGTCAGTTTCTTCATTTGCTATTATTTTCTCCCATTCTGAAGGCTGTCTTTTCACCTTGCTTATAGTTCCCTTTGTTGTGCAAAGTTTTTAATTTTAATTAGGCCCTATTTGTTTATTTTTGCTTTTCTTTCCAATATTCTGGGAGGTGAGTCATAGAGGATCCTTCTTTGATTTATGTTGGAGAGTGTTTTGCCTATGTTTTCCTCTAGAAGTTTTATATCATGGCTCAGAAGAATCAACATAGTGAAAATAAGTATACTGCCCAAAGGAATCTATAGATTCAATGCAAGCCCTATCAAGCTACCAATGGTATTTTTCACAGAAATAGAACAAATAATTTCACAATTTGTATGGAAATACAAAAAACCTCATATAGCCAAAGCAATCTTGAGAAAGAAGAATGGAACTGGAGGAATCAACCTGCCTGACTTCAGGCTTTACTACAAAGTCACAGTCATGAAGACAGTATGGTTCTGGCACAAAGACAGAAATATAGATCAATGGAACAAAATAGAAAGCCCAGAGATAATTCCACACACCTATGGACACCTTATCTTTGACAAAGGAGGCAAGAATATACAATGGAGAAAAGACAATTTTTTTAACAAGTGGTGCTGGGAAGACTGGTCAACAACTTGTAAATAAATGAAACTAGAACACTTTCTAACACCATTCACAAAAATAAACTCAAATGGATTAAAGATCTAAACATAAGGCCAGAAACTATAAAACTCCCTACATTTTAATGCAAAAGTGGTTTGTACCAAGTTTTATCATGCATTACCATTTCTTCTCCTCCCAATGACTTGATCTTCGTCTTCCTCCTCCTTTGGAAGAAAATGTTTCAAAGGGAACTGTGACAATTCTCTTAATGCTTAGTACATTAGCAAAGATTCAAGAAAATATATCTCTTACAATTTGCTAGCATGTAAGATCATAGCATCTGGTCACATCACTTCATGGGAAATAGATGAGGAAACAGTGGAAACAATAACAGACTTTCCTTTTCTGGGCTCCAAAATCACTGCAGATGGTGATTGCAGCCATGAAATTAAAAAACGCTTACTCCTTGGAAGAAAACTTATGACCAACCTAGATAGCATGTTAAAAAGCAGAGACATTGCTTTGTCAACAAAGGTCTGTCTGGTCAAGGTTATGGTTTTTCCAGCAGTCAATTATGGATGTGAGATTTGGACTGGGAAGAAAGCTGAGCACTGAGGAATTGATGCTTTTGAACTGTGGTGTTGAAGACTCTTGAGAGTCCCTTGGACTGCAAGGAGATCCAACCAGTCCATTCTAAAGGAGATCAGTCCTAGGGGTTCATTGGAAGGACTGATGTTGAAGCTGAAACTCCAATACTTTGGCCACCTGATGTGAAGAGCTGACTCATTTGAAAAGACCGTGATGCTGGGAAAGATTGAGGGCAGGAGGATAAGGGGATGAAAGAGGATGAGATGGTTGAATGGCATCACCAACTCAGTGGACATGAGTTTGAGTGAACTCCAGGAGTTGGTGATGGACAGGGAGTCCTGGCATGCTAAGTCCATGGGGTCACAAAGAGTCGGACATGACTGAGTAACTGAACTGAACTGAAGATAATGTTTACGAGTTGCTGATATCCTAGTGTGCCCATTTCAGACTCCAGGATATTGACTACCAAAATCTGGTAACATTCCCACAGTCTAGATATTGAAACAAAGTGATATTTGAAAAACCTCATTAATTAGATACTCTACAAAAGCACTGATTTTGATTGTATTTTGGAAATGACTGAATCCACATACAGAATAAGAGTTACATAAATTTTACTATAAGGTTAACTTGGGCATGCAGCTTATACAACAAATTCTAAACACTATTCAATGGAATTCTATTTTAGAGCAAGAGTCTCTGTGACAGGTATAATACTAAATTCAACATTAAACAGATGGATATTAATGTCTAAGCTTCTTTTCTGATCTTATTAATAATCTCTTTCCTTCTTTTAATTAATAACTAAAGGACAGCTGTAGTTGAATGCTTCAACTACATTGAAGATTTCCCTGTCCTTCACTATCTTCCAGAGCTTGCTCAAACTCATGTCCATTGAGTCAGTGATTCCATCTAACCATCTCATACTCTTTCACCCTCTTCTCCTCCTGCCCTCAGTCTTTCCCAACATCAAGGTCTTTTCCAATGAGTCGGCTCTTTGCCTCAGGTCGCCAAAATATTGGCGTTTCAGCTTCAGCATCAGTCCTTCCAATGAGTATTCAGGGTTGATTCCCTGTGGGATTGATTTGTTTGATCTCCATGCTGTCCAAAGGACCCTCAACAATCTTCTCCAACACCACAGTTCAAAAACATCAATTCTTTGGCACTCAGCCTTTACTTTATGGTCCAACTCTCACATCTGTACATGCCTACTGGAAAACTATATCTTTGACTATATGGATCTTAGTTGGCAAACTAATATCTCTGCTTTTTAATATGCTGTCTAGGTTTGTCATTGCTTTTCTTCCAAGAAGCAATTGTCATCTAATTTCATGGCTGTAGTCACATTCACAGTGATTTTGGTACCCAAGAAAATAAAAGTCTATCACTGTTTCCATTGTTTTCCCATCTATTTTCCATGAGGTGATGAGACTAGAAGCCATGATCTTCATTTTTTGAATACTGAGTTTTAAGCCAGTTTTTTCACTCTCCTCTTCCACCTTCATCAAGAGGCTCTTTAATTCCTCTCCACTTTCTGCCATTAGGGTGATGTCATTTGCAATCCTGAGGTTACTGATGGCTTGTGAGTCATCCAGCCCAGCATTTAACATGATCTACTCTGCATATAAGTTAAATAAGCAGGATGACAATATACAGCCGTAATGTACTCCTTTCCCAATTTTGAATCAGTCTATTGTTTCATGTCTGGTTCTAAGTGTTTCTTCTTGTCGTGCATACAGGTTTCTCAGGAGGCAGGTTAGGTGGTCTGGTATTCCCATTTCTTTAAGAATTTTCCACAGTTTACTGTGATCCACACAGCCAAGGGCTTTGGCATAGTCAATGAAGCAGAAGTTTTACTGGAATTCCATTGCTTTATCTATGATCCAACCGATGTTGGCAATTTGATCTCTGGTTCCTCTGCCTTTTCTAAATCCAGCTTATACATCTGAAGTTCTTGGTTCAAGTATTTTTGAAGTCTAGCTGGAAGGATTTTAGGTATTACCTTGCTAGCATGTGAAATGGGCCCAATCGTGTGGTAGTTTGAGCATTCTTTGGCATTGCCCTCCTTTGGGACTGGAATGAAAAGTGACCTTTTCCTATCCTGTGGCTACTGCTGAGTTTAGGAATCATATTTCTTTTCAAATAAAATATTACAACTACATCTCTAAAAATATAGGTTTAATTTGGAGAATGAACATCCTACAGAGGCCATTGTTACACATCACAATTCTTAATCATCTCAACATTCCTACATGGTAGGTATTATGTTAAGAGATAAGAAAAATAAGGTGTGAAGAAATACTATGTTATACATCTAATGAGTGTCATAGTCAGGAGTCGCATTAATATCTGACTCCTGGGTGGAAATTAACAAAATGGCTCCAGTCAGGCTCTCTCCCTCCACACTCTCACTCCCTCTCGCCCCATTTTCTGTAAACAATGACTTTGTACAGTTGTGTAACAGTTGAGATCACTTACAGCACTGCTCATGTGCATCACGAGGTACTCACTTGATCACGAACTACTTTGTGCGGTATGCCTGTATGAACTTCACCTGAAAAAGCCCAGAAGGGTTGTGTGTGGTTACGTTGTGTTATGGCGCTGCAATGGCTGCTGCGCCAGCCAGGAGAGAGGCTATGTTAGGGCCGCCATGCCAGGCAGGAGAGACTAAATGTGTCTGCATTTCCTATGGCTCCTCACGTCTTCTTCTAGTCTCTTAGCTCGAACCTTGCCTACCATGGGTTCGGTGAACAGTGCACACAGAAAGATACAGCAAGACAACTGGCATCATGAACAGGATCAGCAATACAACTCCAAAGCCACCACCCTGCCTGACTCCTCCCACTGCAGGTACTATATCTTCATCAACACTGTCCCTGAAGAAATTTGTTTTTTTTCTAATAAGGACTTGTTATTAACTATCCTAGGATAGGGATACTTATGTTGTTCTACTCTGAATGTCTCTATGCTTTAATTTTTAAAATTAATATGCACTCCTTTCCATTTATAGTTAGGGTTCTAAAACTGAATGTGTATGTGTATGTGTGTGTGTGTATGTATCTACAGATAGAAATTCAATAAATGGTATCAGGTTCACTAGAAGCAAACATTGAGAGGAGAAGTCATATTCAGGCAATTTTTCAGGAAGTGTTCCCAAAAGTAACCAATAAGAGAATGAGGAGAGGAAAGCAGGATAGGGAAGGTTGAAGAAGCCATACAAGGGTATGATTCAATGTGAAGTCTTAGCCTCACTTTTACTACGAGCATCAGCCTCAGTCTGCTAGAGCTAAAAGCTCTAGACTATAAATTATACATCACAGTTTGTCCCTGCTGGAGGTAAAGGAGCTAGACTTTAATCAATAATTGGCTAAGGGCCACTCCAGAAGGATGTGAACTCCCAGGTACTTTCAGTTCTGTGTGAACTGTTAATGCAGTTCTAGTGGCCAGAGAGCAAGTTTCCAAGAGAATCCTGACATAAACCACTAGAAGTCCACACAACTTGGGAGGGTAGGAAGAAGATTCTGAGGCAATTTGGACAGAGAACAAATAATTGAAAAGATAATGAGAATTATAGTTACAAAGGAATGACAAAATGCTATTACCATTGCAGATAGTTTGTTTATTAAAGATATGTTAGTATAAAAATAATGCTTTACTTGTCTGAGGATACTACAATTAAAGATAAAGTGTGAGGATTGAAATAGAAATGGGAATTTCAAGGTTACAACTACTGAGAAATGCAAATTAATATATACCTAGGCTCTTGCACGTATTGTAGAGCAGAAGTGGTAAGAGTCACCATCATTGTCTTGTTTACATTTTTAGAGGAAAAGATAGAGTTGAAATTTAAATCACAGTTGTGGTTTTACCATGCAGGTAAACACTCAGCAAAAGGGTAGGGTTAAAGTGGCCTTCAAGGTCTTGTGAAATCTGGCTGTACTCTACCAACAGAACATTTACTCCAGTCACACTGCTGATCTTCTTTCTGTCCTTGAAAACTAAAGCTATCCCACTCTAAAGTCTTTGTACTTATTTCTCTTACTTCAGTCTGCTCACTTGTGTCTGGCTCTTTCCTCATGCTGGGTCCCAGCTCTAAATTTTCATTCTCAGAAAGGCCTTCCTGGGCTATACTCAGTCCTTACCAAGCTGCCTGCTTAATTTACTTTTCAGAATGTGTGAATATCTGAAATATATTCAGCCCTTCACTTGCTTATTGTTTGTCTCTCCCCCAACAACAGAATATAACCTCCTTTAACACAAGAAACAAGACTGAAATACCTACAACAATGCTAGAATCTAGCAGACCAGAGATAATGTTTGTTCAATGAATACATTCATTATTATTCTTATCTCTATTCTCAAGGATATTATGATCTGATGGGAGAACAAAAATAAATACAACTGAAGTAAGATTTCTAAAGTTCCATGGCTCCCCAGGGATTGCTTTTATGGCGCTGAAAGCAGGGCATGATTGGAAAAATACACTTTTCCCCACCAATCCCTGGGATATAACATAATGTGTCCCACACTTACGTTTATGCAAATTTCTACAGGAGAATCCTAACATCTATACATCTACCAGCATCTGTACTGATATATGCTTACTTCTGTCTTGTTACCATGATGCTCTGTCCATGAAGATGAAAAATGACTGTTAGGGAAGCTGTATTCAATATGTAGAATTAAGATTCTTCCTGTTCAAAGGCAAGTTAAATGCAGTATAGCATTTTTAATTTTAAAAGATGAATTTCATGTCAGAAAATTATTCATACTGATTTTTTTAATGCTTTTCTTTAGCCATTTTCCTTTTCTTAGCTTCCAGCTCAAAATTCTGGCATTTCACTGATGTGTTAATTTTAGCTACAAATGCCTAGTCAGAATTTTAAGAATAATCAGTAGGTTGGCTAACTTTCAGGAAGAAATACTAGCAGTATTTTCAAGAGGCTGGCAGGATGTTGGCAATTATAAAAATGGAGGAAATAAAATCAACAGGATGGTAAAATCCATTGAGGGACAGCTTGCATTTTATAGGAAAAGATGTAACTTCATTTAGTTTCAGTCTTTATGTCTTGCAAATGTGCTTAGCTCTCCTACATCCCATGGGTCTGAGCGTCAATATTTATGTGCTAGAATATTTCATTGCCTCATAAACCAAGAGGTAACCAACTATTTTTACTCTCTGGAAAAAAAAAAATGTGTTATACCTGGTAGTTACAGGCAACTCTACTTCTGACTCATACTTTTATGCATCAACTTTCGGGAAGATACAAAGCTAGACGAACAAGTAAGTTTGATCTACTAACCATATCTAATTTTTAGATAAGTGTGACTCAGCTCCAACCAAAATTTCAATTATGGAAATCCAAGGACAAGGAATTCAGGCTTTGTGTGCTTAGTTTTAATATCACAGTCATTGTTCAGTCACTCAGTCGTGCCCAACTCTGCAGCGCCATCGACTGCAGTACATCAAGCTCCCCTGTCCTTCACCATCTCCTAGAGTTTTCTCAAACTCATGTCCATTGAGTCAATGATGCCATCCAACCATCTTATCCTCTGTCATCCCCTTCTCCTCCTGCCCTTGATCTTTACCAGTATCAAGGTCTTTTCCAATCAAACAGCCCTTGGGATCAGGTGGCAAAAGTATTGGAGTTTCAGCTTCAACATCAGTCCTTCCAATGAGTGTTCAGGGTTGATTTGCTATAGGATTTACTGGTTCAAGCTCCTTGCTGTACAAGGGACTCTCAAGAATCTTCTCCAGCACCACAGTTCAAAAGCATCAATTCTTTGGCACTCACCCTTTTTTATTGTCCAGCCCTCACATCCAAGCATGACTAAAGGAAAAGCTATAGCTTTGACTGTACAGACCTTTGCAGGCAAAGTAATGTCTTTGTTTTTTAATAGGCTAAGTTTGGATTGCTTTTCTTCCAAGGAGCAAGTGTCTTCCAATTTCATGGCTGCAGTCATCATCTGCAGTGATTTTGGAGCCCAAGAAAATAAAGTCTGCCACTGTTTTCATTGTTTCCCATCTATTTTCCATGAAGTGATGAGACTGGATGCCATGATCTCCATTTTTGAATGCTGAATTTTAAGCCAGCTTTTTCACTCTCCTCTTTCACCTTCATCAAGAGGCTCTTCAATTTCTCTTCACTTTCTGACATAAGGGTGTTACCATCTGCATATCTGAGGTTATTGATATTTCTCCCAGCAATCTTAATGGCAGCTTGTGCTTCATCCAGCCGAGCATTTTGCATGATGTATGCTGTATATAAGTTAAATAAGCAAAATAAACAGCCTTGACATACTCCTTTCCAAATCTGGAACCAAACCATTGTTCCCTGTCCACTTCTAACTATTGTTTCTTGACCTGCATACAGGTTTCACAGGAGGCAGGTCAGGTGATCTGATATTCCCATCTCTTTAAGAATTTTCGACAGTTTGTTGTGATCTGCACAGTCAAAGGCTTTGGTGTTTTCAATAAAGTAGATGTTTTTCTGGAACTCTCTTGCTTTTTCCATGATCCAACGGTGTTGGCAATTTGATCTCTGGTTACTCTGCCTTCTCTAAATCCAGCCTGTACTTCTGCAGGTTCTCAGTTCACATACTGCTGAAGCCTAGCTTGAAGGATTTTGAGCATTATTTTGCTAACATGTAAAATGAGTACAATTGTACAGTACTTTGAACTTTCTTTGGCAATGCTCTTCTTTGCGATTAGAATGAAAACTGACATTTTCCAGTCCTGTGGCCTCTGCTGAGTCTTCCAAATTTGCTGGCATGTTGAGTGCAGCACTTTACTGGTGTCATTTTTAGGATTTGAAATAGCTCAGCTGGAATTCCATCACCTCCACTAGCTTTGTATCTAGTGATGCTTCCTAAGGCCTACTTGACATCACACTCCAAGATGTGTAGCTCTAGGTGAGTGATCACACCATCATGGTTATCTGGTCATTCAGATCTTTTTGTATAGTTCTTCTGTGTATTCTTACAGCCTCGTCTTAATATCTTCTGCTTCTATTAGGTCCATACAATTTCTGTACTTTATCAAGCCCATCTTTGCATGAAATATTCCCTTGGTATCTCTAGTTTTCTTGAAGAGATCTCTAGTCTTTCCCATTCTATTGTTTCCCTCTATTTCTTTACACTGTTCATTTAAAAAGGCTTTTTTATCTCTCCTTGATATTCTCTGGAACTCTGCATTCAGATGGGTATATCTAAACTTTTCTCTTTTACCTTTCACTTCTCCTCTTTTCTCAGTTATTTGTAAGGATTCCTCAGACAACCATTTTGCCTTTTTGCATTTCTTTTTCGATCCTTGGGTCTGGAAGATCCCCTGAAGAAGGGAATGGCTACCCATTCCAGTATGCTTGCCTGGAGAATTCCATGGACAGAGGAGCCTGGTGGGCTACAGTCATGGGGTCTACAAAGAGTCAGTTATGAGAGAGCAACTAATATTTTCACACTTTCTCCTTTTTACCCAAACTGTGTTCTGTGCAATATTCTCTCTCTCTTTCACACACACACACACACACACAAAGTCTGTAGCGAAATACATTTGAAAGATGCAGATTTAAAAAGAAATATATATATATATTTCTTAATGAATTGCTTTTGGCTCCATTATGTTACCTGAACTCAAGAACATTGACAGGAGCTAACAATCAGATCATATTAGACCAACCACACCATAACCCTAGAATCAGAGATTTTCGGGAAAATTTGGGAAAGTATCTAATGATGATTTATTATAATTCCATCTGTTTTAAAACTTATAAACTGAAGTTAACAGGCATAGGAACTTGGCCATGGTCACATAGATATTAAATGCCAAAGCTACTTAAACCCACATAAGTCAGTCATAGTGACTGTATACAGCTCCCTGGGTCTTAAATATTGTTCTTCAGATTGGAAAGGTATGGCATAGTACACTACTGGCTAATAAGTGTAGGTACACGCAGATGAGATTTTTCTATTGATATGCTAACAGTATAAAATGGAGTTCTTCATGAGATTATTATCCTTGACATTGAATTCAACTTTTACTGAAACTCAGTATTCATTGTAAACAATAAGCCCTGTAGAGAAATACTTAGTGACACTATCTGAAAGTATATGTCCATGTGCATGTACAAGTATGTATCTATTATGTCAGGTAAGAAAATGCAGATTTTTATTTCTCAATATTCAATTATATCATAATAAATATTTCATACTTTAAAAAAATATTTCACACTTTTATAGCACTTTTACTATCATTTCATAGTTGCCTCTCTTATAAAACATGACAAAAATCCCTGTGTACTATTGGTGGGAATGTAAAATGCTATAGCTGCTATGGAAAACAATATGACAGCTATTCAAAAAATTAAAAATAGAATTAACATACAATCCTGCAATGCCACTTCTGGATATATACCCCAAAGAACTGAAAGCAAGATACTGAAGAGATATTTATAAACTCATGTTAGTAGCAGCATTATTCACAACAGCCAAAACATAGAAGCAACTCAATATATAGTGTATAAAAATGCAATAAAATATTAATCAGCCTTAAAAATGGAGGAAATTCTGACATGGTTGAAACTTGAGGACATTATGCTAAGTGAAAGAAGCTAAATACAAAAAGACAACTACTATATGAGTCCACTTATATGAAGTACTTAGAGTAGTCAAATTTATATAGAGAAAAAGTGAACGGTGGTTGCCAGGGGTTCAGAGAAAAGAAAATGGAGAATTATTGTTAAATGGAAATAGAATTTCAGTTTCATAATGTGAAAAGATCTATGGAGAACGATGGAGGTGACTGTTGCATAACCTTACGGATGTAGTTAATACCATTCAACTAGACACTTAAAAATAATTAAGATGGTAAATATGGTTATGTGTGTTTTACCACAATAAAAAATCACTTCCATTGAGCACATAATTATGAACCTCAAACTATTTTTACAACAAAATAAAGCGTACCAAATTACCAGATACCTAAACCATATTCAGTATATCACTATATATTAACAAATTTGGAAGCCTCTCATAATGATCAAATCTTATCATCAAATGTGGGTCTTTACCTTTTCATATGCACCCACAAGCTTCCTATCTACAATTAATTTTGTCTTCAGTGGATACAAATATCACAGAAAAACCCCATCTTCCATTAAAGAGTAAGTCCACTGGATTTCCTAGCATTATATCCCAGGGCAACTCTGAATGAAAAAGCTGAGTATAACCTTTTCTCTATCTGTAAAACTCATGCAAATTAAGTTGTCTTGGATAAATACATTTTTAAAGGGAGCAAAATGTCTAGCAGTTTTGCTTCAATTTGGGGGAACAAAAGAGTCTTTGGACATTTTGGGGGTGGAAATTGTCTTTCATTTTAGCTAATACCATGTGAATATAGTATATTTTCAGGAAAGCTGAAAGTATATGTTCAATTCATCAGGATTATAAAATGACTGTTCAAAAACAAATAGCAAAAATTGGAAAAGACACGAGGGGCACATCTGAAAACTGAGTTGCATGCATTGAAAAAAACAAATATATCTGGAGTCTTGGATATTAATAATTAATAATTATTGAGATTGTAAATATCTTTAATACCAAAGCAATTACAAGTGCACAGTTGAATTTTTACATAAAACCTGAGGTTGTTGGATAACAAATAGAATGATAAATACCAATTTTTCATCCTCTTTCATCAAGAAAGGGATGTGAGGACCTTCCATTTAATAGGGCTATCAGTTCAGTTCAGTCGCTCAGTCGTGTCAGACTCTGCGACCCCGTAATATGCAGCATGCCAGGCCTCCTGTCCATAAACAACTCCCGGAGTTCACTCAAACTCATGTGCATCGAATCGGTGATGCCATCCAGCCATCTCATCCTCTGTCATCCCCTTCTCCTCCAGTTCCAAATCCCTCCCAGCATCAGGGTCTTTTCAAATGAGTCAACTCTTCACATGAGGTGGCCAAAGACTGGAGTTTCAGCTTTAGCATCAGTCCTTCCAATGAACACCCAGGACCGATCTCCTCTAGGATGGACTGGTTGGATCTCCCTGCATTTCAAGGGACTCTCAAGAGTCTTCTCCAACACCACAGTTCAAAAGCATCAATTCTTCGGTGCTCAGCCTTCTTCACAGTCCAACTCTCATATCCATACATGACCACTGGAAAAACCATAGCCTTGACTAGACGGACCTTTGTTGGCAAAGTAATGTCTCTGCTTTTCAATATGCTATCTAGGCTGCTCATAACTTTTCTTCCAAGGAGTAACCATCTTTTAATTTCATGGCTGCAATCACCATCTGCAGTGATTTTGGAGCCCAAAAAATAAAATCTGACATTGTTTCCACTGTTTCCCCATCTATTTCCCATGAAGTGATGGGACCAGATGCCATAATCTTCGTTTTCTGAATGTTGAGTGTGAAGCCAACTTTTTCACTCTCCGCTTTCACTTTTATCAAGAAGCTTTTTAGTTCCTCTTCACTTTCTGCCATAAAGGTGGTGTCATCTGCATATCTGAGGTTATTGATATTTCTCCCAGCAATCTTGATTCCAGCTTGAGTTTCATCCAGCCCAAAATTTCTCATGATGTACTCTGCATATAAGTTAAATAAGCAGGGTGACAACATACAGCCTTGATGTACTCCTTTTCCTGTTTGGAACCAGTCTGTTGTTCCATGTCCAGTTCTAACTGTTGCTTCCTGACCTGCATATAGGTTTCTCAAGAGGCAGGTCAGGTGGTCTGGTATTTCCAACTCTTTCAGAATTTTCCACAGTTTATTGTGATCCACGCAGTCTAAGGCTTTGGCATAGTCAATGAAGCAGAAGTAGATGGTTTTTCTGGAACTCCCTTGCTTTTTCCATGATCCAGTGGATGTTGGCAATTTGATCTCTGGTTCTTCTGCCTTTTCTAAAACCAGCTTGAACATCTGGAAGTTCACGGTTCACATATTGCTGAAGCCTGGCTTAGAGAATTTTGAGCATTACTTTACTAGCATGTGAGATGAGTGCAATTGTGTGATAGTTTGAGAAGTCTTTGACATTGCCTTGCTTTGGGATTGGAATGAAAACTGACCTTTTCCAGTCCTGTGGCCACTGCTGAGTTTTCCAAATTTGTTGGTATATTGAGTGCAGCACTTTAACAGAATCATCTTTCAGGATTTGAAATAGCTCCACTGGAATTCCATCACCTCCACTAGCTTTGTGTGTCGTAATACTTCTAAGGCCCACTTGACTTCACATTCCAGAATGTCTGGCTCTAGGTGAGTGATCACACCATCATGATTTTCTTGGTCATGAAGATCTTTTTTGTACAGTTCTGTGTATTCTTGCCACCTCTTCTTAATATCTTCTGCTTCTATTAGGTCCATACCATTTCTGTCCTTTATTGTGCCCATCTTTGCATGAAATGTTCCCTTGGTATCTCTAATTTTCTTGAAGAGATCTCTAGTCTTTCCCATTCTGTTCTTTTCCTCAATTTTTTGCATTGAGGAAGGCTTTCTTATCTCACCTTGCTATTCTTTGGAACTCTGCATGATGCTTATATCTCCTATTGTCCTTTGCTTTTCACTTCTCTTCTTTTCACAGCTATTTGTAAGGCCTCCCCAGACAGCCATTTTGCTTTTTTGCATTTCTTTTCCATGGAGATGGTCTTGATCCCTGTCTCCTGTACAATGTCACGAACCTCCATCCATAGTTCATCAGGCACTCTATCAGATCTAGTCCTTAAATCTATTTCTCACTTCCACTGTATAATCATAAGGGATTTGATTTAGGTCATACCTGAATGGTCTAGTGGTTTCCCCTACTTTCTTCAATTTAAGTGTGAATTTGGCAATAAGGAGTTCATGATCTGAGCCACAGTCAGCTCCCAGTCTTTTTTTTTTTTTTTTTTTTTTTTTTTTGCTGACTATATAGAGCTTCTCCATCTTTGGCTGCAAAGGAAATAATCAATCTGATTTCGGTGTTGACCATCTGGTGATGTCCATGTGTAGAGTCTTCTCTTGTGTTGCTGGAAGAGGGAATTTGCTATGACCAGTGTGTTCTCTTAGTGAAACTCTATTAGCCTTTGCCCTGTTTCATTCCATACTCCAAGGCCAAATTTGCCTGTTACTCCAGGTGTTTCTTGACTTCCTGCTTTTGCATTCCAGTCCCCTATAATGAAAAGGATATCTTTTTTGGGTGTTAGTTCTAAGAGGTCTTGTAGGTCTTCATAGAACCGTTCAACTTCAGTTTCTTCAGCATTACTGGTTGGGGCATAGACTTGGATTACTGTGATATTGAATGGTTTGCCTTGGAAACGAACAGAGATCATTCTGTCATTTTTGAGATTGCATCCAAGTACTGCATTTTGGACTCTTTTGTTGACCAAGATGGCTACTCCATTTCTTCTAAGGGATTCCTGCCCACAGTAGTAGATATAATGGTCATCTGAGTTAAATTCAACCATTCCAGTCCATTTTAGTTCACTGATCCCTAGAATGTCAACGTTCACTCTTGCCATCTCCTGTTTGACCACTTCCAATTTGCCTTGATTCATGGACCTGACATTCCAGGTTCCTATGCAATATTGCTCTTTACAGCATTGGACCTTGCTTCTATCACCAATCACATCCACAGCTGGGTATTGTTTTTGCTTTGGCTCCATCCCTTCATTCTTCCTGGAGTCATTTCTCCACTAATGTCCAGTAGCATATTGGGTACCTATCGACCTGGGGAGTTCCTCTTTCAGTATCCTATCATTTTGCCATTTCATACTGTTCTTGGGGTTCTCAAGGCAAGAATACTGAAGTGGTTTGCCATGCCCTTCTCCAGTGGACCACATTCTGTCAGACCTCTCCACCATGACCCGCCCATCCTGGGTGGCCCCACCCTGCATGGCTTAGTTTCATTGAGTTAGACAAGGCTGTGTTCCATGGGATTGGATTGGCTAGTTTTCTGTGATTATGGTTTCAGTGTGTCTGCCCTCTGATGCCCTCTCGCAACACCACCATCTTATGTGGGTTTCTCTTACCTTGTACATGGGGCATCTCTTCACGGCTGCTGCAGCAAAGCGCAGCCACTGCTCCTTCCCTTGGACAAGGGGTAAATCCTCACAGCCGGCCCTCCTGACCTTGAACATTGAGTAGCTCCTCTTAGGGTATAGATTAAGCTAAAAAATACAAACAATGCAGTCCAGGACAGAAACAGCTGCTGATTTTGGATCACATGCCTGTCTGGGCTCCCCAATTTTCCCAGGGCCTATTTAGTTCTCCAAGTTATGAAAAGGAGGAAGCTCTGCTCTCACATTCAGTTTAAAGCTGGGTGAAAATAAGAGATAGAGGCCTTTTGGGGAAAAATCTGGAAAATCATAGGAAACATTAAAATAAAAATTTCATTGCTCTCCATTAGTATAGTTTCATACAAGACTGCATAGTTTATCTCATACAAGACTGTAACAGTTTATTTGGTAGAATTTCAGAGTTGGATAATGCTATAGACAAAATTTATATGTGTAGCCTAAACCTCAATGTGGTGATATTCTGCAGTGGGGCCTTTGGGAGGTAATTAGGTCATTACAGCCACACCCTCACAAACTGAAGTAGTGCCCTTCTAAAAGAAACTCCAGAAAGTCCCCTCACTGCTTAAACCATGTAACAACACAGCAAAAAGAAGGCTATGAGACAGACATCAAATCTGCTGCTACCTTATTCTTCGACTCTCAGCCTCCAGCTTTGTAAGAAATAAATTTCTTTGTTTTAAAAGCTACCCAGTCCATGATATTCTGTTATAGCAGCCCAAATAGACTAAGGTAGACAAATAACTTCAAGACCAGAAAAGATAATGCAGAAGATTTAAGGGTATGGGCTCCAAAGTCAAACAGTTTGGGCTCTATTTCTTGATTCTAATATTTCTCCACCTGTTTTCTAGAATGATGAAGCCAATGGAATTGAAGAAGAATGTCTCACAGAAACCTCTCAGGAACTTCTTCGTGCTCTTTCCCCATTTCTGACTAAGTGGAATGGATATGACTCCAGTAGCCAAGGACATGGCATGTGGTGTTGACAGAGTCTCTATCTGCCTACATCCCTGAATAATGGCAGAGCCTATCAAAATGGGCTCCCAAATGATCACAAAAAGGAGACCTGCACTGCTCACATGTTCACCTGCCAGACACTACCATGTGTGCAAGAGACAAACTCCTATTGTTGCAAGTCACTTTATATGTGGGTGGTTTATTATAGCAGTCATCATTACCCTAACAAATACACCCATTTACATGTGTCACTTAATCAGGGAGAAAGCTTTCTAAGCTCTCAAAGATTTTGACTTTTTAGGTATTTTTCAATTCTTCATTTAAATTTTGCAATGCCTGAAAAAGTGAAGTTTTTCTTTTACCTGTGATGTATCATGGGGAACAATAAAGAGTGTAGAATCAGAGCATGATTAGAATTTTATTGATGACCCAAGGCAAAATAAAATTCAGCCTGCTCTTTTGCAGCAATATTAGATCTGCTTCTCTTTCAGCAGTAAAATCCTCTTTTGTCAGCAGCTACTGAGAGCAGATATGACTCAGAGGACACATAAAAGCATACATGTAAGGTACTTAGCTCTTATGTTTAGAAAACCAATTTTTGCAACTTAAGTGCATTCTAACATTTCATATTTTAAATAACCAAAATCACATTCAAAATGCAGAATCTCAGAAACATTGTGTTCTTCTATGTATGTCCTAGTTGCGTGACACAGAAGACAGGTACAAAAGGTACACAAGGACATGCAGAGAATCACAAATTTTATATCTCAAGGCAATGGCATCCCACTTCAGTATGCTTGCCTGGAAAATCCCATGGACGGAAAAGCCTGGTAGGCTACAGTCCAAGGGGTCGCGAAGAGTCGGACACGACTGAGCGACCTCACTTTCACTTTTCATTTTCATGCATTGGAGAAGGAAATGGCAACCCACTCCAGTGTTCTTGCCTGGAGAATCCCAGGGACGGCGGAGCCTGGTGGGCTGTCTTCTATGGGGTCACACAGAGTCGGACACGACTGAAGCAACTTAGCAGCAGCAGCAGCAAGAGAATTTAAAGATCACTGACCATCACAGGGAAGAAAGCAAGGCCTGGAAATATTGTGAACTACACAACATCATTCCAAAACAGGTAGGACTAAAATTCAATTCTGACAAAGCCTTAAATATAGACTCTTTGGCCTTTTACAGAAAAATTGTGCAGATCTCTGATTTCTCAGAAGAAATGAAAAGCACTGAAAATAGTAACTATGCAGACAGATATTAAAAAACACATTTCCTCCTTTCCCACTTTATTTTAATTTGTTAAAGCAAAAGTAATAGAAGTGGATTCTGAGTTCTCAGCACACATAGAAGTAAAACATATGACAATAATAGGAGAAATAATACAGTGGGACTAAATAGAAGCATGTGCTTGTGTTCAGTCTTGTCTGACTCTTTGCAACCCCATGGATGATAGCCCACCAGGCTCCTTGGTCCATCTCTTCTGTCTCCTACATTGGCAGGCAGATTCTTTACCACTGTACCACCTGGAAAGCCCCCAGATTAAAGCATAGGACTGTAATATTCTTATATATGAAGGGGTATGTATAATATCAGATTGCTATAATAAATACCATAGACTGGATGATTTAAACAACCAGCATTAATTTCTCACAGTTTTGGAGGCAGAAAAGTCCCAGAGCAAGGTGCTAGCCAATTCTGTTCTTGATGAAAGCCTTTTTCCTGGTTTGTAGGTGACAATCTCTTGCTGTATCCCCATGTGGAGAAGAGAGAAATCTTCTCTCTCATGTCTCTTTTTATAAGGGTACTAATCCCAACATGGTGGTTATACCCTCATGAACCAAATGCCTCTCAAAAGCTTCACCTCCAAATACTATCATGTGTGGGCGGGGGGGGGGGGGGGGGTGGTGGGTGGGATTAGGGCTTCAGCATATAAATTTGAGGGGGATACAAACATGCAGTCCATAGCATGGAATAATATTAACTCAAGTTAAGTTGTGATAAGTTAAAGATGTATATGTTAAAATCTACAGCAAAATCTCAAATAAATAAAATAAGGATATATAAAGAAAAAGTAGTAAAAAATATTCAATTAATCAAAAATACGAAAGAAAAGGAGGGGAAAAAACAAAGAATGGAGAAAATACTCAATATTGCTCATTATTACAGAAATGCAAATCAAAACTACAATAAGGTTCCACCTCACACTGGTCAGAATGTCCATCATCAGAAAATCTACAAACAATAAATGCTAGAGAGGGTGTGGAGAAAAGGGAACTTTCTTGCACTGTTGGTAGCAATTTAAATTGACACAGCTACTATGGAGAATAGTACAGTGGTTCCTTAAAAAACTAAAAATAGAACTACCATAAAATCCAACAATCCCAGTCCTGGTCATATACCCAAAAAAACCCATAATTTAAAAAGATACATGCACCCCAATGTTCATTGCAGCACTATTTACAAGTCAGGACATGGAAGCAACCTACATGTCCATCCACAGATGAATGGGTAGAAAGAGGCGGTACATATAAACAATGGAATATTACTCAGCCTTAGAAAGGAATGAAATTGTGCCATTTGCAGAGACATGGATAGACCTAGAGACTGTTGTAAGAGGGAAGTAAGTCAGAAGGAGAAAAACAAACCTTATATAATATAGTTTGTATGTGTAATCTAAAAATTTGAAACAGATGAACTTATCTGCAGAAATAGAGACATAGATGTAGAGAATAAATGAATGGATATCAAAGGTGGAAGGGGGAGTGGGATGAATGGGGAAATTTGGATTGACATATATAAACTACCATATATAAAATAGGCAACCAATGAGAACCTACTGTATAGCATAGGGAACTCTATCCAATGTTCTGTGGTGATGTAAACAGAAGTAAATCTAAAAAAGAGGAAATGTATGTATATGTATGGCTGATTCACTTTACCGTGCAGCAGAAACTAACACAACACTGAAAGGCAACTATACTCCAATAAAAAGTAATTTTCAAAAATCTATGAATAAGTCTACCAAGGCTCAAAGTCAGCAGTTTCAGTTCTCTAGACAAATAAAAACAAACTTCTCTTTTTAAAAAAGATGATACAAGGATCATCTTTGTCTTAATGATACAAGGATCAAAGAATATTGAAGATTTGAAAAGCATTATCAAACAGTTTTAAAAACATTAATTGAAACAGGTTAAGTGGGATTTGTACAACACTATAGAAACCAACTGCAAAATTCATGTTCTTTCGAAGCACACATGGAACATTTATAAGATAGACCAGGTAGAGAGCCAGAAAAACAAGCCTTAATTTTATAGGACTGAAAATATACAGAATACAATTTCAAACTAAGTCAGAATTATATTAAAAATCAATAAAAAGATACTTGTAATAGCCCATATATTAGGAAAGTAAGAAGTATAATTCTAAACAAAACATGAGTCTAAGAAAAAAGTCACAGAAAAACAAAATATTTTTACCTGCATGATAAGGGAAACAGCAAACATACTAAATTTTATGGGATGTAATTAAGATAGACTTTAAAGGGTAATTTATATCTTTAGATTCATATATTAAAGAAGAAACATTTAAAATCAATGATCTATGACTCACTATAAATAACAAGGAAAAATAAGGTCAAATTAAACTTAGAGTAAGTAAAGGGAAGAAAGAATAACATAAATGTGGAAATCACTGGTGTATAATGTAAACAAGCATTAAAGAAAACCAGCATAAATGGATGTTGAATTTTGTCAAAGGCCTTCTCTGCATCTATTGAGATAATCATCTGGCTTTTATTTTTCAATTTGTTAATGTGGTGAATTACATTGATTGATTTGCAGATATTGAAGAATCCTTGCATCCCTGGGATAAAGCCCACTTGGTCATGATGTATGATCTTTTTAATGTGTTGTTGGATTCTGATTGCTAGAATTTTGTTGAGGATTTTTGCATCTATGTTCATCAGTGATATTGGCCTGTAGTTTTCTCTTTTTGTAGTATCTTTGTCAGTTTTTGGTATTAGGGTGATGGTGGCCTCATAGAATGAGTTTAGAAGTTTACCTTCCTCTGCAATTTTCTGGAAGAGTTTGAGTAGGATAGGTGTTAGCTCTTCTTGAAATTTTTGGTAGAATTCAGCTGTGAAGCCGTCTGGACCTGGGCTTTTGTTTGCTGGAAGATTTCTGATTACAGTTTCAATTTCCATGCTTGTGATGGGTCTGTTAAGATTTTCTATTTCTTCCTGACTCAGCTTTGGAAAATTGTACTTTTCTAAGAATTTGTCCATTTCTTCCACGTTGTCCATTTTATTGGCATATAACTGCTGATAGTAGTCTCTTATGATCCTTTGTATTTCTGTGTTGTCTGTTGTGATCTCTCCATTTTCATTTCTAATTTTATTGATTTGATTTTTCTCTCTTTGCTTCTTGATGAGTCTGGCTAAATGGTTTGTCAATTTTATTTATCCTTTCAAAGAACCAGCTTTTGGCTTTGTTGATTTTTGCTATGGTCTCTTTTGTTTCTTTTGCATTTATTTCTGCCCTGATTTTTAAGATTTCTTTCCTTCTACTAACTCTGGGGTTCTCCAATTCTTCCTTTTCTAGTTGCTTTAGGTGTAGAGTTAAGTTATTTATTTGACTTTTTTCTTGTTTCTTGAGGTATGCCTGTATTGCTATGAACTTTCCTCTTAGCACTGCTTTTATAGTGTCCCACAGGTTTGGGGTTGTTGTGTTTTCATTTTCATTCGTTTCTATGCATATTTTGATTTCTTCTGTGATTTGTTGGTTATCCAGATGTGTGTTGTTCAACCTCGATAAAAACTCTCCAGAAAGCAGGAATAGAAGGAACATACCTCAACATAATAAAAGCTATATATGACAAACCCACAACAAACATTATCCTCAAAGGTGAAAAATTGAAAGCATTTCCCCTAAAGTCAGGAACAAGACAAGGGTGCCCACTTTCACCGCTACTATTCAACATAGTTCTGGAAGTTTTGGCCACAGCAATCAGAGCAGAAAAAGAAATAAAAGGAATCCAAATTGGAAAAGAAGAAGTAAAACTCTCATTGTTTGCAGATGACATGATCCTCTACATAGAAAACCCTAAAGACTCCACCAGAAAATTACTAGAGCTAATCAATGAATATAGTAAAGTTGCAGGATATAAAATCAACACACAGAAATCCCTTGCATTCCTATACACTAATAATGAGAAAGTAGAAGAAGAAATTAAGGAAACAATTCCATTCACCATTGCAACGAAAAGAATAAAATACTTAGGAATATATCTACCTAAAGAAACTAAAGACCTATATATAGAAAACTATAAAACACTGATGAAAGAAATCAAAGAGGACACTAACAGATGGAGAAATATACCATGTTCATGGATCAGAAGAATCAATATAGTGAAAATGAGTACACTACCCAAAGCAATTTACAAATTCAATGCAATCCCTATCAGGCTACCAGCCATATTTTTCACAGAACTAGAACAAATAATTTCAAGATTTGTATGGAAATACAAAAAACCTCAAGTAGCCAAAGCAATCTTGAGAAAGAAGAATGGAACTGGAGGAATCAACTTGCCTGACTTCAGGCTCTACTACAAAGCCACAGTCATCAAGACAGTATGGTACTGGCACAAAGACAGAAATATAGATCAATGGAACAAAATAGAAAGCCCAGAGATAAATGCACACACATACGGACACCTTATCTTTGACAAAGAAGGCAAGAATATACAATGGAGTAAAGACAATCTCTTTAACAAGTGGTGCTGGGAAAACTGGTCAACGACTTGTAAAAGAATGAAGCTAGATCACTTTCTAACTCCACACACAAAAATAAACTCAAAATGGGTTAAAGATCTAAATGTAAGACCAGAAACTATAAAACTCCTAGAGGAGAATATAGGCAAAACACTCACCAACATAAATCACAGCAGGATCCTCTATGATCCACCTCCCAGAATACTGGAAATAAAAGCAAAAATAAACAAATGGGATCTAAGTAAAATTAAAAGCTTCTGCACAACAAAGGAAAATATAAGCAAAGTGAAAAGACAGCCTTCTGAATGGGAGAAAATAATAGCAAATGAAGCAACTGACAAACAACTAATCTCAAAACTATACAAGCAACTTATGCAGCTCAATTCCAGAAAAATAAACGACCCAATCAAAAAATGGGCCAAAGAACTAAATAGACATTTCTCCAAAGAAGACATACGGATGGCTAACAAACACATGAAAAGATGCTCAACATCACTCATTATTAGAGAAATGCAAATCAAAACCACAATGAGGTACCACTTCACACCAGTCAGAATGTCTGTGATCCAAAAATCTGCAAGCAATAAATGCTGGAGAGGGTGTGGAGAAAAGGGAACCCTCCTACACTGTTGGTGGGAATGCAAACTAGTACAGCCACTATGGAGAACAGTGTGGATATTCCTTAAAAAGTTGCAAATAGATGACCCAGCAATCCCACTGCTGGGCATACACACCGAGGAAACCAGAATTGAAAGAGACACATGTACCCCAATGTTCATCTCAGCACTGTTTATAATAGCCAGGACAAGGAGGGAACCTAGATGTCCATCAGCAGACGAATGGAGAAGAAAGCTGTGGTACATATACACAATGGAGTATTACTCAGCTGTTAAAAAGAATACACTTGAATCAGTTCTGATGAGATGGATGAAACTGGAGCTGATTATACAGAGTGAAGTAAGCCAGAAAGAAAAACACCAATACAGTATACTAACACATATATATGGAATTTAGAAAGATGGCAATGACGACCCTGTATGCAAGACAGCAAAAAAGACACAGATGTGTATAACGGACTTTTGGACTCAGAGGAAGAGGGAGAGGGTGGGATGATTTGGGAGAATGGCATATTAACATGTATACTATCATGTAAGAATCGAATCGCCAGTCTATGTCCGATGCAGGATACAGCATGCTCGGGGCTGGTGCATGGTGATGACCCAGAGAAATGTTATGGGGAGGGAGGTGGGAGGGGGGTTCATGTTTGGGAACGCATGTACACCTGTGGTGGATTCATGTCAATGTATGGCAAAACCAATACAGTATTGTAAAGTAAAATAAAGTAAAAATAAAAATTAAAAAAATAAAAAATAAATAAAATAAAATTTAAAAACAAAAGAAAGAAAACCAGCAAAACTGAAATTCACTGGCAAGTACCATCAAATATTTGAGAAAAAAATAACTACAATCCTACAATCTTAAGCCAATGTTTTCCTAAAATATATATGGTTCAAACATTTCAATTAAAAAGAAGACATTGTCAGAATACATAAAAATACAAGGCCCAATTATAAACTATCCTAAAAAAAATGCTTCAAATATAAAGATGTAGATAGATTTAAAGTAAATTAATAGAAAAGCACATGCTTTACAAATATTAATTATAAAGCTGCATCTTAGTATGTTCAAGTTGCTGTCATAGCCTGGTATTTATCTCACAATCTCAGAGACTGTGAAGTTGAAGATCAGCGTGCCAGCAGATTCCATGTCTGGTAAAGGCCTGCTTCTTGATTTACAGAAGCCTGTCTTCTCATTGTGTTCTTTCCTGGCAGAAGGGACAAGGGAGATTTCTTGAATACCTCTTATAAGAGTACTAATCTTACCATCTGTTATAAGGGTGCAGCCTTCATGACCTAATCACCTACCAAAGGCCCCACCTCCAAATACCATCACACTAGATATTGTTATTTAAACATATGAATTTTGGAGACACAAATCTTCAGTCTGTAATCTCCGGGGTAGTTGTATTAAGATTAGACAAAATAAATTTTACAGCAAGAAACACTAGCAAGGATAAGTTGACTCAGACAGCGAAGAATCTGCCTGCAATGCAGGAGACCTGGGTTTGATGCCTGGGTTGGGAAGATCCCCTGGAGAAGGGAATGGCTGCCCACTCCAGTATTCTTGCCCAGAGAATTCCATGAACAGAGGAGCCTGGTGGGCTACAGTCCATGGTGTTGCAAAGAGTCGGACATGACTGAGCAACTAACACTTTCTGAGGTAAAGGAATCCTAATGATAAAAATATCAACTCATCAAGATGGCATAGCAATCCTAAATATATCTGTACCTAAAAATAGAATAAAATGAAGTAAAACTGACATTTTAAGGAGAAATAAATAAATAGTTCAATATTTCAAAACTCTTTTCTCAGTAATTGACAAAAACAGTAGACAGAAAATCAGTATGAATATAGAAGACTGAAATAACTATAAACTGACATTCATAAAATATTTCAATGGCAGAAAATACACTTTCAAGTACACAAGGTATATTCACCAAGATAAAATATGTGTTGATCATAAATCAGGTTATAATAATTTTAAAAGATTGAAAAAAGTTTATATTGACATTCTTCCTTTATAAAAATAAAATATTTTGAAAGAAGCCTCTTAATAGGTATAAGGAAACCGACCTCATACGTTGGATGACACAATCCAACTAAAATAATGTCATCAATTGGACTTTAAAAATTAGTATTCTATTTTCTTTTCCAGGTTATTTCATAAAGTAAGTAATATCCCACGATATATGAAAGAAAGCCTGTTAGTAAGGAAAGTTTTTTGACTAATATATCAAAAAGTAAATGATCAAAATTCAAATATTCTGAAAACTGGAATATTTGAGAATATTGCAAGCAATGTGTTCATATTATATCAAAAGCAATAAATAATAAAAAGTCCTAGAACATTCTTTCAAATAATTGAAATATTTTATGGAAATTGTGTGAGTCATCTCAAAGAAGAGAAGAGTACTGGTGAGTCAAATTCTTTCCTCATTCAAATAGGATGTATGGAAAGAACTCAAGGTTGTTTTCCATGTTGTATTTAGCACTCTACAAAAAAAAAAAAAATTTCTATTTAGAGTAGATAATCTATCAAGATAAAACTGGCTGAGCTATATGAATGGCAACCCACTCCAGTACTCTTGCCTGGAAAATCCCATGGACGGAGGAGCCTGGAAGGCTGCAGTCTACGGGGTTACTGAGGGTCGGACATGACTGAGTGACTTCACTTTCACTTTCCACTTTCATGCATTGGAGAAGGAAATGGCAACCCACTCCAGTGTTCCTGCCTGGAGAATCCCAGGGACAGGGGAGCCTGCTGGGCTGCCATCTATGGGGTCGCACAGGGTCGGACACGACTGAAGCAACTTAGCAGTAACACCATAAGGCTATGTAGGCTTGATCTTTTTTTTTTTTTTTTTTTTTACTAATCCAATAGTGAAATGGTGCTGTGTATGTCTTCTTTAAGTAAATATGGCTTGGTTTGCTTTGGATTTTAATATGGAAGGCATCTGGTGCTGACATGTATAACGTGATATGGATTGAGACAACAAAGAACAAGAAGAGTCTTGGATATCTATGATCAAAGTCAAAAGTATTAAAGAGGTATTAATATGTGGTTATTTAGAAGCCCAGAGAACAAAAAAGAAGAAGAAGAAAAAAAAATATGCTGGAAGAATAAAAAAATCAAAACACTGGCATAGAGACGTTAAAAAGTAATTTGGAAGCAATGATTAAAGAAAGGTTGAATCTGAGCCCAGAGAACCAAAAAGAACAGATAAGAGGGAGGTTTGCCAATTACTATAGAAAAAAAGAACATAAAAAGCAGGTGAAGAATATAAACTGTACAGATCAAGCCTCATGTATGTTCCAAGTACTCAGGGATGAACCTAGGATGACAGGCAAAAAGCTAGACCTAGAGGTACATACGAGTCTAAATCAAAACCCACCAAAAGCAACTACATTTCGGCAAGGAAAACCAAGACAAATAGATTAGCCAAGACCTTTAAAAAATGAGATCCTGGATATATAAATATAACCACTGAGCAGATAAGCACACATAATTGCTATGTATATGAAGCTTCATCTGGATCTACATATGAATAGCCTGGTTAACAGGAAAATGAGTAAAAAGTTGGGCCTGAAGCTGACCCAAGATCCTCTGAAATATGCAACCTTCCCAGGAGCAGACCCAAGACCAGGAAAAATACAGCAATCAGATGGAAAGGCTCACTTACTAGGAACAAAAATACTACCTGACCATTTCTACCATAAAGACTGAGTTTTTCAAAGAGGTTTAAAAGAACATTAAATTTTATGTATCTTTTACATAATTCAGCTATTTATAAATATCAATAGTGCTAAAATAATTTCATAAAATGCTGAATGAAGAACCACAACAAAGATAAAAATCATGGGCTAAAAATCTGATAACCCTATGAGCATAAATTTAAACACATAAAAGGTACATGGGGATGACCCACAGAGATGTTATGGGGAGGGGGTGGGTGGGGGTTCATGTTTGGGAACACATGTAAGAATTAAAGATTTTAAAATTAAAAAAAATTTAAAAAAAAAAAGGCCATGTCTACCATATTAGTAAAAGATGTTTATTAAATGAAATATTATTGTCTATTTTCCTCTACAATAAAAGTAGTTAAAAGACCATTGATTATCTCCAGATTTTATGAAGAATCTGTTTTCACAGAAGTCTCCTAATAGAGGCTCCAGTCTCTAGAGAACAAGTAAGCACTATCATGCTCAACAGAGCACCTGAAGGCAGGCAGAGATCAGGCACAATGCTGAGCACGGTCTACCATGGAGTGACAGGGGTGGACTGGGTCACTGCCCTCAACGCTGCCTCTGTTCTCCCTATAAAGCTGACTTCACTGAGGACTCACACTCCCTGAGCCCAAACAGACATGGGGAAAATGCTTAAATCATTTAACTGCTTTCCCTGTCCTTTCTCATTGCCTTTCTTTTACTGCCAAACTTTTGGGCTCCTCTCTAGCCTTCTCTTCCCAAATTCTGAAAAAGTCTCATTTCAAGTATCCTAGACTCCCTGTGGGAGAAGGCAATGGCACCCCACTCCAGTACTCTTGCCTGGAAAAATCCCATGGACAGAGGAGCCTGGTAGGCTGCAGTCCATGGGGTCGCTAAGAGTTGGACACGATTGAGCGACTTCATTTTCACTTTTCACTTTCACTCATTGGAGAAGGAAATGGCAACCCACTCCAGTGTTCTTGCCTGGAGAATCCCAGGGATGGGGGAGCCTGGTGGGCTGCCATCTCTGGTGTCGCACAGAGTCAGACACAACTGAAGCGACTTAGCAGCAGCAGCAGCAGCAGACTCCCCGTGAGGACATAGGTGTCTCTTGCTAGAACTTCTCCCAAGAATTGAATCCTGGCCCCAAATTCAGGGTTCAGTTCTGAAGTTGGTGTAGATTTCTCTTTGCTGCTGGCTTAAAGACAAACGTCAATCATTTTCTAGATTGCTTCATTTGTCCATTACCAACCAGAAATCTTGCTATTGACTACTAAGTCCTGAACCCACGCACATTAACCCCATCACCAGTCTTAACCATTTGATTAGCTACTTGCTAGGACTGCAAGGAGATCCAACCAATCCATTCTGAAGGAGATCAGCCCTGGGATTTCTTTGGAAGGAATAATGCCAAAGCTGAAACTCTAGTACTGTGGCCACCTCATGCGAAGAGTTGACCCATTGGAAAAGACTCTGATGCTGGGAGGGATTGGGGGCAGGAGGAGAAGGGGATGACAGAGGATAAGATGGCTGAATGGCATCACTGACTTGATGGAAGTGAGTCTGAGTGAACTCCAGGAATTGGTGATGGACAGGGAGGCCTGGCGTGCTGCGATTCATGGGGTGGCAAAGAGTCGGACACGACTGAGTGACTGAACTGAATTGAACTGAGTCTACTTTAATACTTACAGAACATGCACCCAGCCGCTTTCACAGAGCAGGTCCCTCTAGAATAAGCTTGCTTCCACTCTCCAAGGATAGTATACACCCTCTTAACACTCACTTAATAGGAGTAACTATATTACATGAAGCAGTTCTTAGTGTCAAGGTTCAAGCCATGGGCTATATGAAAAGAAAGTTACTAAGACAACCCATTGTGATTTCCCAATCTCCCCAGATAGGTTTATCAGGATAACAGAGACTATAAGAGAGAGGCTCAGGATCATTTTATTCCCTCAACAAACCACTGAGAGAGCATTTCTGAGTGTGCAGAGGACATCTGAGCTAATTACAGAGTTAAATAGAAAGTAGTTACAGCTAATGGTAAAACTAATGAATTATGAAGTCATTTCACCATTATTTCCTTCAGGTTTAAAATGAAGAAGATGGGCTAGGTCATCTCTGAGGCCTCCTTAAGCTCTAAAAATCTATGATCTGTAGAGAGTACCTCCATTTAAACTGACATTTAATGTTAAACATACAAAAACTTATTGACACACAAACAAACATATAAAAACTTAGAATGCACTTTCTGTAAGTACCAATATAGCATTAGTATGGCTAAAGCCTGAAGTTTTAAAGGAAAATAGAAAGCAGATGCTTAAGAATAGAGAAGCCATAACTTAATAATTTGTGCAGTACCTATGAGTTCTGAATGATAAGGCACTTGAATCCACAAAGCATTTGACAAATTCCAGTTCATAACCATTTGTTTATCAGCATATTTCCAGATCCCCAAGTGTGGTGGAGATGGTAAATGTAGTATTATATAGGAATGCATTATGTATTATTATTTAGGAAATGATACTATGGAATAAGAAATTTTACAAAATGTATTTCATTATTTCAAAATTTATGGTCATAAAGGCAACTAGACAATGTCAGCAGGGTGAGGAACACAGCACTCCATCTCCCTGGTCATAACCAAATGGCCCCAATTTCCAGTCATTCATGCTTTCTGGAACATGAGTCTCCATTTCAAAATGTCCTAATAGTTATGAATGACTTGTTCCCAATTAAATACTAATATGTTTTTCTATCAGACTAGTTCATTATGGAATAATGTACATCAATTTCATGCATAATTTGCACTTTTATAGCTGAAACATCAAGAAGAAACATTATCATTAAATGTTGATTCATGAAGCTTAAAAAAATAAAATAAAACATCATTTTTAATTCAAGCCCATGTTTATCAGGCCAGCAAGAACAGAGAATTGTGCAGAGACATCACATTGCTTCCCAAGGGGTCTCCACTTTCCCGTATAAATGTCTACCCCTGTTTGCTGGCTGCTGCATTCAAGGCAGAATTTCTAGGCATAGAAAGCTGTTCTGTTCCTAGTAAGAACAGAAATTTCACTCTAAAACAGGGGTCAGCAAACCACACCTAGCGGGCTATGTGCACTGCCTGCCTGTTCTGCCTGTTTTTAGTTCTAGAAATAAGCATAATTAGTACATTTTTAAATGGTTGCAAAAAGAAAAAAAATTTTCAAAACATTTAAAAATTATATGAAATGCAAATTTCAGCATACAATAAATAAAATTTAAAACACAGCCAGCTTCCAGGTAGCCCTAGGGGTAAAATATCCACTTGCCAATGCAGGAGACACAAGAGACATGACAGTGATCCTTGAGTCATGAAGAGTTCCTGGAGTAGGAAGTGGCAACCCACTCAAGTATCCTTGCCTGAAAAATTCCATGGGCAGAAGATCCTGGCAGGCTACAGTTCCATGGGGCTGCAAAGAGCTGGACACAACCTAGCACACACACACAGCTTCACTTGTTTATATATTGTCTATGGCTGTTTTCCTGCTATAGCAAAGTCAAAATGTCTCAATAGAAACCATATAACCCACAAGTTATACTTACTATCTGATCCTTCAGAGAAAAAGTTTGCTTATCCCTGGCCTAGGACATCAAGGAAATTGCCTGAGGCCCATATTCCATCCCACAAATGGAAATACGTTCTGTTTCCCATCCCTTATACAAAGTCAAATTTAAAAGTTAAAATTTTGCTTTAGCACAGAAGCTTTCTATAAAAATACCTCTGTTTTTCATTCTAAAATGTCTCCCATGGTTCTTCAGGCTTAGTATAAAACAGCACCTCTACTTTTCTCCCTGTTTTCTTCCTTGAAGGGAACCCACTATTCTGATTATCCTATTTAATCCATTCTATTCTTCTCTGGCCCCAGTCCCAAACAGATTTCTTCCAAGCACTCCCTGCAGTGAGAATTTACTTTCTATTTGTTTGCATCTCTCACTAGAGAGTATACTCAATGAGCTGGAGTCTAAACATATTTTTCACCATCACCATCTTATAGTACTCTTTCAAAAATATTTAGTGATTGGTGACATGAGCAACAAGGCAGCTTGAGACACTCCCTTTGTCTCTCCCCTTCAGTCTGCAACTAGGAAAACAACCATAACTCAACAAATGTTCCTCTGCCCAACATACAAAGAGGGATCCACATGTTTGCACATCTGAAGGTGGGTGGATTAAATATACGAAAGAGGCAGACCAAGGAACAGTGGAGGCAGTGGCCATGATTCCAGTCTATGGTCCCCGGGAGCGAAGCCCACAGCTCAGAGAACCCAGCAGCAGCAAGGGAGCTAGAGAACACAACTCTAGCTTCCTGGCCACAGAGGGACCTATTCAGTTCAGTCAGTTCAGTTGCTCAGGCGTGTCCGACTCTTTTCAACCCCATGGATTGCAACACATCAGGCTTCCCTGTCCATTACCAACTCCTGGAGTTTACTCAAACTCATGTCCATTGAGTTGGTGATGCTATCCAGCCATCTCATCCTCTGTTGTCCCCTTCTTCTCCTGCCCCCAATCCTTCCCAGCATCAGGGTCTTTTCCAATGAGTCAACCCTTCGCCTGTGGTGGCCAAAGTATTGGAGTTTCAGCTTCAACATCAGTCCTTCCAATGAACACTCAGGACTGATCTCCTTTAGGATGGACTGGTTGGATCTCCTTGCAGTCCAAGGGACTCTCAAGAGGCTTCTCCAACACCACAGTTCAAAAGCATCAGTTCTTTGGTGCTCAGCTTTCTTTATTGTCCAACTCTCACATCCATACATGACTACTGGAAAAACCATAACTTTGACTAGACAGACCATTGTTGGCAAAGTAATGTCTCTGCTTAATATGCTATTTAGATTGGTCATAACTTTCCTTCCAAGGAGTAAGCATCTTTTAATTTTATGGCTGCAGTGATCTGGGAATCTGCAGTGATTTGGGAATCCAAAAAAGAAAGTCTATCACTGTTTCCATTGTTTCCCCATCTATTCGCCAGGAAGGGATGGGACCAGATGCCAAGATCTTAGTTTTCTGAATGTTGAGCTTTAAGCCAACTTTTTCACTCTTCTCTTTCACTTTCATCAAGAGACTCTTTTGTTCTTCTTTGCTTTCTGCCATAAGGGTGGTGTCATTTGCATATCGGAGGTTATTGATATTTCTCCCAGCAATCTTGATTCCAGCTCATGCTTCATCCAGCCCAGCATTTTGCATGATGTATTCTGCATATAAGTTAAATAAGCAGGGTGACAATATACAACCTTGACGTACTCCTTTCCCAATTTGGAATCAGTCTGTTGTTCCATATCCAGTTCTAACTGTTGCTTCTTGACCTGCATACAGATTTCTCAAGAGGCAGGTCAGGTGGTCTAGTATTCCCATCTCTTGAAGAATTTTCCACAGCTTGTTGTGGACTCGTAGCCATAAGGAACTGGGAGTAGGAGCCACAGAGCCAACAACCCAGTCCCTTCAGCTGCAGTAATCCCCATAACTCCAGTTCTATTGCTTGCACCTGTGACACCCATGAATGCCACAATGCCAGATATAGCAGAGGCACCCAACTCCCCCCAACACACTTCTCCTCCTCTGCCCTAATGACAGTACCTATAACCCATGCAACCCTTGACATGGTGAAGGCCTTCGTCACACTGGTGATCCCAGCAACATCAGCAACCCAGGCAGCAGCAGGACACCAGTGTCCTGCGAGGCACAAAGAGTTATAATGATGAAGGCACTGGCATAACTTCTGGCAGAGATGGTAGAGGGTAGAAATATGGCCAGAAGCAGCTCAGGTAAGAGAAACCAAAAACTTGAGCTATGGCACCACCCACTGAAAAACAAATAAACAAAAAAATCTGTATTAACTGTTGAATTGTTAGAATGAAAGTTTAAAAAGCGTTACCTAAATTTAAAGGGGGTTAGCTGGGGACTTCCTTGATAGTCCAGTAGCTAAGGCTCCTTACTCCTAATGCAGGGGGCCCAGGTTTCATCGCTGATCAGGGAATATCCCATATGACAGACTAAGAGTTTACATGCCACAGCAAAGAGTTGGCAGGCTGCAACTAAAGATCTCACATACTGCAATGAAGATCAAAGACCCCATGTGCTGCAACTAGGAGCTGGTGTAGCCAAATTAAAAAAAAAAAAAAAAAAAAAAAACAAGTGTTAGCTCTTTCAAATGTGCAAGTGGAGGAACAGATCCTCAAACACCATGAAAAACACAGTAACACAGTACCACAAAAAGAAAATGACAATCCTCCACAATCTAATCTTGAAGTCATAGAATTTTATAATCTTATAGAGAATTCAAAATAGCTGTCATGAAGAAGCTCAATGAGCTCCAAGGAAACTCAGAAAGGCAGTACAATGAACTGAAGAATAAAATTAATGAACAGAAGGAATACTTTACCAAAGAGACTGGAACTCTAAAAAGAAAGTTAAACAGAAATTCTGGAACTAAAGAACTCAATAAATGAGATGAATTATGCAATAATAAGCACTGGATATAAGGAAGTCCATATGGAAGAGAAAGTCAGCAGGCTTGAAGACAGAAATATAGACATGATTCAGGTAAGAGAGGAAAGAGTATCTTTTTTATTTAATTAAGAAAACTACAATAATTTTTCAACTCCATCAGGAAAAGCAACATAAGGATAATGAGGATCCCAAAAGTAAAAGAAAGGGATAAGTGAGCAGAGAGTTTATTTAAAAATACAATAGCTGAGAACTTCCCAAATCTAGAGAAGGAATTGTATACACAAGTCCACAAAGCTAAGAGAGTACCTAATTATCTCAATGCAAAAAGACTTTCTTCAAAACATATTATATTAAAACTGTCAAAAGTCAATGTTAAAGAAAGAATTTTAAAGGGGAAAAAAGATGACAACCTACAACAGAAACCCCATTAGGCTGTCAGCAGATTTCTCAGCAGAAACATTGCAGCCCAGAAGAGAGCTGAATAACATACCAAAATACTGAAAAACTAAAAATGATCATCGAAGAATATTCTATCCAACAATGTCATCCTTTAGACATGAAGGAGAAATAAAGTCTCTCCCAGGCAAAAAAAAAAAAAGCTGAGGGAGTTCATTACCACTGCTGCTGCTGCTGCTAAGTCACATCAGTCGTGTCCAACTCTGTGTGACCCCATAGACGGCAGCCCACCAGGCTCCCCCATCCCTGGGATTCTCCAGGCAAGAACACCTTACCACTAGACCTGCCTTTTAAAATAAAAAAATGTTGAAAGGAGCTCTTCTCCTTGAAACCAAAAGGAAAAAGTGCACAAAACTTTGGTAAGGTGATAAACAGAATCAGAAAATTTCAGCTCTATATCAGAATGTTGTTGAACACTGATTATAGCATAAAGGTTAAAGAGAGGAAAAAGCAGCAAAAATAACTATAGCTACTTCAACTTGGTAACAAACTCACAACATAAAAAGGGATACTTTGAGACAGTACAAACATCAAAGGGGAAAAGGAAAAAATAAAATTCATATAGGCAAATGAAGATAAGATGCTATCAGCAGAAAAAGGACTATATTATCTATGAGATGTTCTCTGAAAACCTCATGGTAATACCAAAAACAAATCTGGAGTGATGACATTAAGCACTTTAAAAAAAAGGGGGGGAAATGAGTAAAGCATTATAGAATACTACCAAAGTAAAATGGCAGACAAGAACAAGGAAAAAATAATGGAGCTATAGAGCAACCAGAAAACAAAAGATAAAGTGGCAATACTAAGGCCTCATCTATCAATAATCACTGTAAATGTAAATAACTGAATTCACCAATCAAAATACAGTGGCTAGATGAATTAAAAAGTAAGACTCAAGTATATGCTGCCTCCAGGAGATATACCTCAGCTCTAAAGAAAAACATGGGCTCAAAATTAAGGGATGCAAGATAATATTCCAAGCAAATGGAAGCTGAAAGAATGCAGAGCTCATCATCTTATGTCAGGCAAAATAAACTGCAATCTTAAAAAGATAATGAGACAAAGATGGGCATTATATAATGAAAAGGGAACAACTGATCAAAAACACATACTAAATGTTAATACATATATACCAACCATAGAAACACAAAGACATTATAGCAATTATTAATAGACCTAAAAGGAGAATATGATAACTCAATAATGACAAGGAACTTCAACACTCCACTTACATCAACAAATAGATCATCCAAACAGAATGTCAACAGGAAACATAGGCCTTAAATGAAACATTAGATCAGATGGCCTTAACAGATTTATATAAAACATTTCACCCTAATGAAGTAAAATACATGTTCTTCTGAAGTCCACATAGAGCATTCTCAATGATTAAAACATATGTATACCTATGGCTGATTCATGTTGTTGTATGGCAGAAACCAATGCAATATTGTAAAGCAATTATCCTTCAATTAAAAATACATTTTAAAAGCTATATGTGAGAACACAAAACAAGTCTCAATAAATTTTAAAAGATTGATATCAGATCTTCTCTAAGCACAATATGAAACTAGAAACCAACTACAATTAGAAAGAGGGAAAATCACAAGTAAGTAGAGACTAAACAACATGCTGCTCAACGACTATTGGATCAACAAAGAAATCAAAGGAGAAATCAAAAATACCTGAAGACAAATGAAAATGAAATATAACGTACCAAAATCTGTTGGATACAGCAAAAGTGGCACAAAAAGAAAACTTGACAGAAATACAGGCCTACTTCAAGAAACTACTAACATCTCAAACAATCTAACCTTATACTTAAAGGAACAAGAAAAAGAAGAATAAAGCCCAAAGTCAATAGAAGGAAGTAAATAATAAAAATCAGAATGATGATAAATGAAAATGAAATTTAAAAGACAATAGAACAGATCAATAAAAATAAAAGTTGGTTTTTTGCAAAGATATGGCAAAATTGGCTGGACTTGTTAAGAAAAAAAAAGAATGCTGACAAATAAAATCAGAAACAAAAGGAGAAATAACAACAGATACCACAAAAATACAATGGGTTATAAGAGAATATTACAAAAAGCTATATGCCAACAAACTGGACAATCTAGAAGAAATGGGTGAAAGATAAATATCGTATGATCTTACTCACTCATATGTTGAATATTAAAAAATTAAAACAAAACAAACAGACAAAAAAAAGCAAAACAAATGTATAGATACAGAAAAGAGACTGGTGGTTACCAGAAGCAAAGAGGACTGAAGGAGGGTGAAATGGGTAAAGGGGGTCAACTATATGGTGATGAATAAAAACTAGAGTTTCAGTGGTGAACATGCAGTAGTGTATTCAGAAATTGAATTAAAATTGTTGTACATATGAAACCAGTTCAGTTCAGTTCAGTTCAGTTCAGTCACTCAGTGGTGTCCAACTCTTTGCGACCCCATGAATCGCAGCATGCCAGGCCTCCCTGTCCAACACCAACTCCTGGAGCTTGCTCAAATTCATGTCCACTGAGTCAGTGATGCCATCCAACCACCTCATCCTCTGTCATCCCTTTCTCCTCCGGCCCTAAATCTTTCCCAGCATCAGGGTCTTTTCAAATGAGTCAGTTCTTTGCATCAGTTGGCCAAAGTATTGGAGTTTCAGCTTTAGCATCAGTCCTTCCAATGAATATTCAGGACTGATTTCCTTTAGGATGGACGGGTTTGATCTCCTTGCAGTCCAAAGGACTCTCAAGAGTCTTCTACAACACCACAGTTCAAAAGCATCCATTCTTCAGCACTCAGCTTTCTTTATGGTCCAACTCTCACATCCATACACGACCACTATAAAAACCATAGCTTTGACTAGATGGACCTTTGTTGACAAAGTAATGTCTCTGCTTTGTAATATGCTATGTAGGTTGGTCATAACTTTTCTTCCAAGGAGCAAGCGTCTTTTAATTTCATGGCTACAGTCACCATCTGCAGTGATTTTGGAGACCCCCCAAAAATAAAGTCTATCACTGTTTCCATTGTTTCCCCATCTATTCGCCAGGAAGGGATGGGACCAGATGCCATGATCTTAGTTTTCTGAATATTGAGTTTTAAGCCAGCTTTTTCACTCTCCTCTCTCAATTTCATCAAGAGGCTCTTTAGTTCTTCTTTGCTTTCTGCCATAAGGGTGGTGTCATCTGCATATCTGAGGTTATTGATATTTCTCCCAGCAATCTTGATTCCAGCTTGTGCTTCATCCAGCCTGACATTTCACATGATGTACTCTGCATATAAGTTAAATAAGCAGGGTAACAATATACAGCCTTGACGTACTCCTTTCCCTATTTGGAGCCAGTCTGTTATCTCAATATTTTAAAATGTATTTAGTACACTTAGCACTAAGTTTCCTAACACATGGAAGTTGCTTAATAAAATCCAAATGATTGAATGAATGAATAAGCAAGTTAAGTTAAGGCTACAAGAACCAGGAAAGAAAAGAGTAAAGAAAGGATTTTTTGAAAGCACACTTTCTTTTTCACAAAAAAAGTTCTCATTTGTTTGAAAATAAAGGTTACAACTTATGGCACATTGACAATTTACCAGACACTATGCTTAGTTCTTTTCCTCCTATGGCCTCTGCAACAAATCATCACAAAACGATGGCTTAAACAGAAGAGAAATGTATTCTCTCATAGTTCTGGAGGCCAGAAATCAAAAATCAAAATGTTAATAGATCCTCACTCCTTTCAGATATTCTAATGGAAATTCTTGTCTTGTCTCTTCCAGTTTTTTGGAGCTGTTGACATTCCTTTGCTTGTGGATGCATCGCTTCAAACTCTGCTTCTGTCTTCATTGCCTCTTCTTCAGTGTATTTGTCTTTTATGTTTTGTCTCATACTAGGATACTTGTCTCTGGATTTAGGACCCAGAAGATTAACCTAGGTTGGTCTCATTTTAAGATCCTTAATCTAATTACATCTACAAAGATCCCTTTTGAAAATCAGGTCCCAGTCAAATGTTCCAAAGAATTAGAACATGACATATATTTTGGGGGCTACTATTTAACCCACCACATTTAGCATCTGGATACTAGTGCAATTATGATTTTCTTAATTCCTAACAGTTACTAACCTTTCTCAAATTTAAAAACTTTAATAAATATAGTGGGAAAACAAGCATTTGAAATTCAGTATGTTAGGATTTAAGACTATTCCCTTAACATGGCATTTTATTGCCTACACAGCAGACAGGGCCACTTTCTGAACTGCCCAATCTCACAGGCTGAATATACCAGAGTCCTGAGCCACACTAAATCTTGTGTTTCCCCTTACCTGCTTACACAGCATATGGCCCACCTGGAGCACAAAAATAGAAGCTATTTCACAATTCCCAACTCAGATTCTTTACCACATGAGCCACCAGCGAAGCCCATTCCCAACTACATTCTACGCTAATCTGACACTGTTACCCACCGTCTCTAAAATTATGTTCCTATCTCTCTTAGTAAGTTTTACTTGATGTTCATAGTGTTCATGGCAAATTAAACTCACTGGATATCCACCACTGATAAGCAGTGTGTATAAGAAATCCTAACAGATTTTTTTTTTAACCTTTACTGCAGCAGCCTTACAGAAGTAGAGAATATTTTCTAATTGGGATGTAAATCATACTGGAGCATCTTAAATGGAGACAAGGAAGTAGGGCATAATGAATGAATTCTCTGGCCACTTTGAATTAGACATGCCAGGAGTTGGTGGTGGACAGGGAAGCCTGGCGTGCTGCAGTCCACGGAGTCGCAGTCAGACACAACTGGACGACTGAACTGAACTGAGTGACCGTCTGGTGAATGTAAACCGTGTGAATTTCTCCATCCCCCTTTAAATCATGTAGCTCAAAATTTACATAAAGTTAGTTCCTTGTGAAAATCCCCCTCCTAGCGACAGGAGGGAATTTATGTACTTCCATTAGTAAACAATTTGCTCCTTCCTGCAGCTGAATCAGAACTGTTATACATCATGCCAACTCAAAGGGAAAATACAGTCAAGGAAATGGAAGGGTCAAAAGCCAACCACCTGGAAACTTATGTCAGTTTTTATGTGTAGGCTCCTTCACCACAAACAAATATCACACTTTAATACCACTGAACAACAAAGGAAAACCTTTGACTTGTGGGCTTGTGGGAAAAACAGAATGAAAAAGCAGCATTCATGTGAGAGTCAAAACCTACCCTGCACTTTGGTGAAGAATAAAAAGGCTTTGTGCTATGCTTTTTACCTCTGCTGGAGGTGGGGTTCAGGCTGACTCCATGAAGAGGGAACAGACAACGACTGGGCAATTTCCATGTACCTGATCATTTCCTAGTTTTTGCATCATTCAATCCTCACAACTAACCTTGAAAGCAAGCAAAATGCCCTCATATTAGAGTTGAGGAAATTAAAACTTAGACTACCTAATGACTTATCAAAGGTCATGCAGTTATTTAGCAGCGATGTTGGGTAAGCCAGAGATTCCCACAAGTAAATCTTAACTGCATCAATGATTTTTTTTTCTGCTCCTGCCAGTATATGTAAATATATGCTTTTAAAATAATGGCATGCTAAATCTTGCAATCACGTTATTATAGTATTCTGGTAAATCTGCAAGTGACATGCTGTTTTTGCTCAAGACGACCGGGATATGACATTGTCTCCTCCTATTACACCCAGCCAGCATACTGACTGTCAAATATCCACTGCTGTAATCTGTTTAGCAAAGTCAGATGCTTGATTGCTATGAATAATTGGATGCCATTAATAATGGTCAGCTCCAGGATATAGGAAGGTGGTCAAGCATGGTAATTGTATTTTGAACTCCGGCAGATAATTTCCTAGGGAGTAGGAAGACAACCACTATGTGGGATACAGTTTCTCTAAATACAATAGAGATAATTGCTTCCCTAGAGGTGAGGGGACAAGCAAAGGGCTCCCTTAATAATTTGTGTGATCAGCTTTATAAAGAAACATAGAGGTCAAGGTTTTGCAAGATGAGACTAATACTGGAAAAAAAGTCTGACCATTGCTGAATGTCCTCAATAGTTAATTATTTCATTCTCTTGTTCAGATTAACAGTCAGTTTTATGTGTTGGGGGTAGGGGGATAACTAACTAAATCTGGAGGCACCAGTGAGGTCATATCATTGACTGATTAGTAAATTTAACCCAGTTGATATTCATCCATAAAGGCCAACCATAAATATTTTACTGTTTAATGTAAATTAAATGTTCACAAAATATTAAAAGCTGTAAACACCACAGAATAACTAAATAGGACAACATTATTATCTTTTTTTAATCCCTGTCAAAGAATAAAGGATTTTAAAATATTATTTGGGAGATTATTAATTAGAAACTAAAGAGATTAGGAAATGGTATATTTACATTCATGTGAAAAGAATAAACTGAAAATGATTTTAGAGGATGATAAAAGACTAGGGTAGTAAATAGAAAAAAGAGCAAAAAATAAAATCATAGAAATATGTAATACTTCAATAGAAAAAAGGCATGTTCTATTTCGGGCTTCCCTGTTGGCTCAGCAGTAAAGAATCTGCCCTCAATGTTGGAGACGCGGGTTTGATCCCTGGGTCAGGAAGGTCCCCTGGAGGAGGGCATAGCAACACACTCCAGTATTCTTGCCTGGAGAGCCCATGGACAGAGGAGCCTGGCAGGCTACAGTCCGTGGGGTTGCAAAGAGTCTGACACAACCGAAGTGACTTAGCACACAACATGCACATGCTCTGTTTCAATACCAATTAGTTATCAGTTCCAGACTTGAACATGGAAACTATTTCTTAAATTGGCCAGCAAAATTAGAGAACAAAATTAGAATTAAAAATAAGTATCAGTTCAGTTCAGTCGCCAGTCATGTCCGACTCTGTGTGACCCCATGGACTGCAGCACGCCAGGCCTCTCTGTCCATCACCAACTCCCAGAATCTACCCAAACTCATGTCCATTGAGTCAGTGATGCCATCCAACCATCTCATCCTCTGTCGGCCCTTCTCCTCCCACCTTCAATCTTTCCCAGCATCAGGGTCTTTTCAAATGAGTCACTCCTTCACATTAGGTGGCCAAAATATTGGAGTTTCAGCTTCAGCATCAGTCCTTCCAAGGAACAATCAGGAATGACCTCCTTTAAAATGGATTGGTTGGATCTTCTTGCAGTCCAAGGGAATTTCAAAGGTCTTCTCCAACACTACAGTTCAAACGCATCAGTTCTTCAGTGCTCAGCTTTCTTTATAGTCCAAATCTCACATCCATACATGACTATTGGAAAAACCATAGCCTTGACTAGATGGACCTTTGTTGGCAAAGAAATGTCTCTGCTTTTTAATATGCTGTCTAGGTTGGTCATAACTTTCCATCCAAGGAGTAAGCATCTTTTAATTTCATGGCTGCAATCACCATTGGCAGTGATTTTGGAGCCCCCCTCGCCCCCCCCCCCAAAAATTGCTGCCACTGTTTCTACTGTTTTCCCACCTATTTGCCATGTAGTGATGGGACCAGATACCATGATCTTTGTTTTCTGAATGTTGAGCTTTAAGCCAACTTTTCCACTCTCCTCTTTCACTTTCATCAAGAGGCTGTTTTGTTCTTCACATTCTGCCATAAGGGTGGTGTCATCTGCATATCTGAGGTTATTGATATGTCTCCCGGCAATCTTGATCCAGCTTGTGCTTCATCCAGCCTAGCGTTTCTCATTATGTACTCTGCGTGTATGTTAAATAAGCAGGGTGACAATATACAGCCTTGACATCCTCCTTTTCCTGTTTGGAACCAGTCTGTTGTTCCATGTCCAGTTCTAACTCTTGCCTCCTGACCTGCATACAGGTTTCTCAAGAGGCAGGTCAGGTGGTCTGGTATTCCCATCTCTTCCAGAATTTTCCAGTTTATTGTGATCCACACAGTAAGGATTTGGCATAGTCAATAAAGCAGAAGCAGATATTTTTCTGGAACTCTCTTGCTTTTTTGATGATCCAGTGGATATTGGCAATTTGATCTCTGGTTCCTGTGCCTTTTCTAAAACCAGCTTGAACATCTGGAAGTTCATGGTTCATGTATTGCTGAAGCCTGGCTTGGAGAATTTTGAGCATTACTTTACTAGCGTGTGAGATGAGTGCAATTGTGCAGTAGTTTGAACATTCTTTGGCATTCGAATGAAAATTGACCTTTTCCAGTCCTGTGGCCACTGCTAGTTTTCCAGATTTGCTGGCATATTGAATGCAGCACTTTCACAGCATCATCTTTCAGGATTTGAAAGAACTCTACTGGAATTCCATCACCTCCACTAGCTTTGTTCATATTGATGCTTCCTAAGGACCGCCTGACTTCACATTCCAGGATGTGGGGCTCTAGATGAGTGATCACACCATCATGATTATCTAGGTCATGAAGATCTTTTTGTACAGTTCTGTATATTCTTGCCATGTGTTCTAAATATCTTCTGCTTCTGTTAGGTCCATACCATTTCTATCCTCTATTGAGCCCATCTTTGCATGAAATGTTCCCTTGGTATCTCTAATTTTCTTGAAGAGACCTCTGGTCTTTCCTATTCTGTTGTTTTCCTCTATTTCTTTGCATTGATTTCTGAAGAAGGCTTTCTTATCTCTCCTTGCTATTCTTTGGAACTCTGCATTATATCTCTCCTTTTCTCCTTTGTTTTTCACTTCTCTTCTTTCCACAGATATTTGTAAGCCGTCCTCAGACAGCCATTTTGCTTTTTTGCATTTCTTTTTCTTGGGGATGGTCTTGATCCCTGTCTCCTGTACGATATCATGAACCTCGGTCCATAGTTCATCAGGCACTCTGTCTATCAGATCTAGTCCCTTAAATCTATTTCCCACTTCCACTGGATAATCATAAGGGATGTGATTTAGGTCATACCTGAATGGTCTAGTGGTTTTCTCTACTCTTCATAGTAAAGGTATAAGTAAAAAAAAGAAAAAAATAGATGGGAGTATGGAATCATGTTACTGCTTGAAACAATATTCTGAACACACTTGACAACTTTTCTGCTATTTGGAGGTAGGAGTTGGGCTGTTTTGACAATTTTTTCAAGGATATTATTCAGTTTTTAGATCAACTGTGAAATGACAGGCAAATGGATAACAGACATAATACAAAAGCTAAAACTATAAAACTTTCAAAAGAAAACAAAGTGTAAATCCTCACAAACTTGGTTAGGCTATGGTTTTTTAGATTTGATACCAAAAAGTAGATAACAAAAGAAAAACGTATAAATTGACTACCTCAAAATTAAAACTTTTTGCTGCAAATGATACCACCAAAAAAAAAAATGAAAAGACAATTCAGAGTGTGAGAAGACCTTTGCAAATCATAAATGTGATAGAGGATTTATATCTCAATACAAATAGCATAAGCAACCTAAATTGCCATCAACTGATGAATGGGTAAAATGTTATATAACCATGTAAAGGAATATTATTTAACCATAAAAGGAATGAAGTACTGATACATGCATGCTACATGTTTAACACTTGGAAACATTATGCTATATAAAAGGAAACAGTCTCAAAAGGCCATATTTTATACAAACCCATTTACAAGAAAATATACAGAATAATCAAATATACAGAGACAAACAGTATATTAGGGGTTGCCTGCTGTGCTGTGCTCAGTCGCTTCAGCCATGTCCAACTGTTTGTGACCTATGGATTGTAGTCCACCAGGCTCCTCTGTCCATGGGATTCTCTAGGCAAGAATACTGGAGTGAGTTGTCATGCCCTCCTCTCAGGGATCTTCTCAACCCAGGAATCAAACCCATATCTCCAGTGTCTCCTGGACTTCAGGCAGGTTCTTTACCCACTGATCCACCTGGGAAGCCCAAGGGTTGCTGCCAGGAGCCAGCACGGGAGATGCCACCCATGACAAGGTCATGCAGGACTCGAGGGACTCCCTGGGCTGATCCCACCCATGACAAGGTCATGTGGAGAGATCCGACTAGCAAGGTGGATCAGGACTTGAGGGACCCCCTGGACTTGCTCGAGCATCTACCCCAAAACCAGAATCTGTCTGTCTTACTATTTTATGCATTTCACCAACTCTTCTGACATTAACAGGGGGCTATCCCCGACAACATTTTTCTGGAAAAAATTAACTTAGGGCTCTAGTCGATAAATCTCCTGGGCATGAAAGGAGTATTTCAAACCCCCTGTTAGCAATTCTAGCTTACTTGGCAGGTTTATCCAGACTCTTGCAACATTGTTGAGCCAATGCTTGCTGGCAAGTTCCCACATCCCTTATCCATTGTGTTCCTGGGAGTGCATATAGTCAGGATGTAGAAAAAATAAGCAGTAGCCTTAGCATTAGCAACATTAGACTCTGAGTTAATAAGTTCTTTCTTTGCTGTAACCCACTAAATCTTTGCTCCATAAAAATGTAACTCTACTTTAAGGGTGACGCAGGCTAGGAATTTAAAAAGAAACACTTCAAGGAAAAATTATTGTTCTGGCTGACCAACCTTTATCAAAAAGAGGTCATAAAATATCAACAAGTCTCCAGGCCAGAAGATAATGTACAAACAATTAGACTCTTACAGGAAGAAACCTAGTATCGATAAAAGTTAATACTGACGGAATGTTGAGTTGACTCTGCATTTTTCACTTTGCTCAATGTAGAACTCAGGGTATAAAAGCCCTCTCTGAAAATAAAGTGATGGGCCTTGCTCACTGAAGCTTGGTCTCCCCATGTCATTCATTCGCCAACGTCATCCATCCTGAGGATATCCCTGGACTCTGCTGAGGCTGGACATCGGCAGGTTGCTTAGGGCAGGGCAAAGAAGACAGGAGGGAAATGTGGATTTAATTATAATGTGCATAGGGTTTCAAGAGGGAATGAAAGTGTTCCAAAATTAGATGATGGTGATGGTTGCACAACCCTATGAATATATGGAGCTTACCTGGTAGCTCAGCTGGTGAAGAATCCACCTGCAATGCAGGAGACCCCAGTTAGATTCCTGGGTCAGGAAGATCCCTGGAGAAGGGATAGGCTACCCATTCCAGTATTTGGGGGCTTCCCTGGTGGCTGTTAAAAATCATTAAATTGAAACTGTAAATGGATGAACTATAGGCATGTGAATTATATCTCAATTAATTCAAAGCTGTTTTAAAAAGCAATCCAAGCAAAGAAAAATATCAACAAGTATAAGTTATCTCCCTAGTGAAAAAATTATTTCATTTTTAGTCTAGAGGTTTAGAAGGAGGAACAACTTACCCATGGTTCCATATTGATCCAGAACCTAAGCAGGATCCCTAAGATTTCTGCTTCAAAAATCCCCTAAGACACCTCAATGCCATTGGGAAATTTCTTACCCTTTATGGTCTACTTTGGTAGTAGGGTGGGGGGGTCTGTGGCTCTCAATGATAGCCTTACTAGCTGATGCCTTTACCCAGAAGCATTTCCATCAGCTGATATAAACTGAGGGTACTATAAACTACAGGAAGTAGGCAATATAAATCTAGCGGGCATCTACTTTCCTACAAAATAGTAAGGGTCCCAAAACCTGGGCAAGGTCTAACTAGTTCCCTGAAAGGAGCATCAGATCAAAGCCTGCAAGGTTTTTAGGCATGAGAATATTATATAAAAAGATAATGGTCAGTTTCTAGAAATGAGAACCCAGAACCCAGATTTCTCAGTCCTCAAATATGCCTTAAAGCCTAAGCAGGAAACTGAAACCAGAGTTAAGAGGGTCAACTCTTTGACCTTTGCTCTTCAGTTAAAACCTTTTGCCTGTAGAGAACATTTCTTTCAAGAGCCTTTAAGCCTACACAAGGCTAGAGCTGCAAAAAAGGAAAATCTTCATCACAACTGCTATATTTTCAGAACCTTCAAGCATCTTATTTTAAAATCAGAACAGTGAGAAAATGCCTGGGATACTAGTGGTGTCCTCATTTGTACAATGAAGAAAGTGAAGATCACCTACTTAGAGAATTCAGTGAAAATGTGGTACAAGCCCAAGTAAGAAAGAGTAACAGAGATACCTGTGGGGGGAGGGTGGCAGGAAGGGGTGCAGCACACCAGGGAGGGAGGGTGATGAAGAGATTCAGAGAGAGGTAAGAAGGACATCAGGGCCGGAGAACATTTTGAATCTTCTCTAGAACAGTTTAGACATGATGCAGAGGTTCCTTAAGCTCGGGAAAGAAACATACAAGACAAGAGAGTGGAAAGTATGTCTTTGTTCTCACTAATGCATTCAGGGCTTAAAAAGAAATTTAATCCTGACAGAAAATTCAGGATGTTTTTTGTTCCTATGATAGTTCTTTTATTTGTAATAAACTTGCAGATTTCAAGTTTTTATTGTACTTGTTTTCTTTTACTTCTACTAAAATTATTTTTACTTCTTTTCATAAAATAAAAATGTATCTTAAAGAGAGCACTCTATCTTGAGATAGAGGAAATTAACCTGCAACATTTCCCTGTCAATTTTCAACCACAAAAAACTTGCCTGCACGTGAGAAGAAAAGGTGAGAGAGGAGACTGATAGTATATAGAGCTCCGTGTTTTATTCATCTCACCAAAAAGCTGTGGATATTAACTAATTACCCTATGTTATGCATCTGTAGGATAAAGAGTAATCCAGCTGTGTCCTACTTTAAGAAAAACTAAATCTGATTTATAAAATTTTAAATCTATCAAAAGTATAAAAAATGAAATGAATCAGAAAACATACACATAGAAGGATTCAAGATAAAGTAACAGTTTTTAAAAGTATGCTCTTGTAGTACATTTGAAATATGACTTCATTTATAAAACTTGAAATACTTTTTCCAAAACCCATTATTTAAAAACCCAAATGTATAAAAGTAGGTGTATTAGGGTGTTAGTTGTTAAATTCTTAAAAAGCTTTATTTAAAGAGCCCACCACCTCCACATCCTACTTCCATGTACTAGAAATATGATTTGATTTGCTAGCAATTGACTAAATGCAAATTCAGAGAAACATAGCCACTGTAGGAGCTAAATATGCTTGTATTTGGCTGCTTCTGTGGGCAAATAGAAAAATTGAATATCTGAGTAATTTAAGAGTCATTCCCATATTAAAGCTTATAATTAAGTTCTCCTAATCTCTTATCTAGAGAAGGCAACGGCACCCCACTCCAGTACTCTTGCCTGGAAAATCCCATGAACAGAGGAGCCTGGTAGGCTGCAGTCCATCGGGTCGCTAAGAGTGAGACACGACTGAGCGACTTCACTTTCACTTTTCACTTTCATGCATTGGAGAAGGAAATGGCAACACACTCCAGTGTTCTCGCCTGGAGAATCCCAGGGACAGGGAAGCCTGGTTGGCTGCCGTCTATGGGGTCACACAGAGTTGGACACAACTGAAGCGACTTAGCAGCAGCAGCAGCAGCAGCAGCAATCTCTTATCTATAAAGTATCTGTCTACAATACTAAAATATAGATAGATATAAATTACTCATGCCAGTGGAAGAAGCAGAAAACAATACCAAATAGTAGCTAATTCTAAAATTATTTCATCTTAGCTTTTGACTAAATTTTATTTAACAATATAAAGATAGGCATTAGAAATCTAATTTTTCATGCACATAAACAGAAGTTTAATAATATTAAGTAGAATCTCTATGAGAAGTAGATTCAGGAATAGAACCTCAACACATGCTATAGTCAGGGAGGAAGTCTTGAGAAAATATCCTGGAGGCTGACAAAAGGCAAGTCTTCTGACTTCAAAATGAAATAGAAGATTTTAGGGGTAAGTACTGTACATGGATTCTTTTCAAACAAACCAATTTCACTTTTTAAAAACTTTTATTTATTGAAGTACCAATGGTTTTCAATATTATATAAGTCTCATGTGTACAACATTATATTTTAAATTCTACTTACACTACACAGTGTTCACCCCCAAAAGTAGTTTCTATCAATCATCTTACAATTGACCCTCTTTACCCATTTTGCCTCCCCCCAACTTTCCCTTTGGTACTCACTAACCTATTCTCTGTATTTTAAAAATTTCTTTTTTTTCAAATGGAACCTCAAAAAGAATATCTATACTTTCAGCATTCCTTTGGTTGGCCTGGGACTGACTTTTACAAGAAATAGAGATGAATTCACTGGCCAGCTTGCATTTCTGCTTTTAGAGGCAATTCATGAAAATAGATTTGTTCCATCTGGTCTATAGGGTCCCAACTGCTGTGTAGCCCCCTAAGGGATCATGGCCAGGGTGTTTAGAAACTTGTGCAATTATCATCATCATCTCACAAAACAAACTTTAAAAAACCAATTCAAGACAAGAAATGCATAATACAAATCCATTAAGATAGATTATCAGCAGTCCAGAGAACTTGAGCCTTGTGGCAATAAGGCTGAATGTTCACCAACAAGAAAGCAATGTAACCAACTTAAAACTGAGTATATAGCCATATTCTAGATAACTCCAATGCAGACAAAACACTGAGCTTCATGTAAGATTCTAATCTTGACTAGATTTTTACCTTATTAATTCATTCCTTTCTAATAATCAAGTCTGCCAGGGCTAGGTAAAAGGGAATACATTTCTTGACAAAATAGGAACATGGGACTAAATAACACAAGGGAATAAAATTATCTCCAACAATCTATTTAAAAATTCCATTAAGTAATTCTGGTTCATTTTGACACTTGGTAATGGAGCTACATATGAGTTCCATATGAATATGGAGTGATTAAAAACAATGCTCTCAGACAATAAGTATTAAAGCTCGTTATGTTTGTGGAAAACAGATAAGGGACCTCTGGTGAAACCAAAACACCGAGACTGAATATACATGTTGGGTATTCTATGAGAGGTAGGCTATGGCTGAATGGAGATTTACAAAACAAAACAGGGCTAAGAATAGAGACAGCCATGCATGTAATTTTTGTCAAGACAAATTGGCTGATTAAAGTTGTTAGATATTGTGATAAGACAAAAGGGGAACTGGTGAGAAAATTCACTAAGCTCAAATGAATAATAAAACTGAAAATGAACAAAGATTATAACTTCACTTCAAAAAAAAATGGATCTAATAATAATGCTGTTTGTATCCATAGCACCTTTTATCTTAGCAGCTCAGAGCATTGCACAGAATCACTGAATCATGACATCTATAGCTGAAAGTGACCAAAAAGACAATCTAGTCCAAACACATACCCAGGCTTCTGTCTCTTCTACAATATCTCCCACACACAACCTATTTGAACCCTCTAGTAATCTCATTTCCTCCTGAGTATATCATCTCAGATCCATACAACAAAAACACAGAATATTTGGATTTGCCATTTTCTTTGCATTAAAGTATACAGCAATTTTTCTCATTAGGCAGAGCTATAACTTGGTAAGGCAAAAAGACAGGAAAAAAAGAGTGGACTACAAAATTTTGTAAGATAGAAAGTATGTAAGATGTAACTGACTTTGCATATCTTAGGAAGTTTGGAATAAGTCTATTAGATGATAGAGTATTGAGAGAAAAAGTCTTTCCAGTCTCACTTCAGGAGCCTGGAAAGACTAAGAAATTGCAATACCTCTGAGAGTAGGATATACATAATAGTTGTAAACCTGGTGAAGGTGGTTAAAACTCTGTGTAAGGAGAAGACAAACTTTCAGAACAACCTCACTCTACCACCCTGTATAGCTAAACAAGGACTGCACGTGGCAGAAGATTCATGTATTCAAAATTGCATTAAATGCCTACTATGTGCCAGATATTGATCTAGGAACTGTGGCTATGGCACTGAACAAAACACAAAAATCTGCCCTCATAGAGTTTATATTCTAGAGATAATACAGCATAAATAAATAAAGAACATCAGATGGAGACAATGACAGGGGGAAAAATCAAGCAGGAAGAATAGGAAGACAAGGGGAAAGGAAATCATTTTAAACAGGGAGGTCAGGAAAGGCTTTCCTGAGGGTGACAGCTGAGCAGAGATCTGAGTAAGGTGAGGTGATTATCTGGTGAAAGTTTCCGCTGTGGGAAGAACAAGTGAAAAGGTCTGAAGACGGAATGTCCTCATGGACAGAACAAAGAGACATTCCCCATGAGGAGATTAAGTTGGTTCAGGTAAAATGAGCGGGGTGGGGACTGATATGAAACTTGGCCTAGAGTTAATCATGGGGTAGGAGGAGGAACTGGAGAAGGAAATGGCAGCCCACTCCAGTGTTCTTGCCTGGAGAATCCCAGGGGCGGTGGAGCCTGGTGGGCTGCTGTCTATGGTGTCACAGAGTTGGACACGACTGAAGCGACTTAGCAGCAGGAGGAGGAGGAACAGGTTGAGCAGAAGGAGTGCAAGAACAAAGACTTTGACAGAAAATCTAGCTGGAGAACAGTGAACAAGGGGGAGAGGAGAAGAGGATGAGGTCTGAGGGAAGGCCAAAGCCACAGCATGGAAGACCACCTCCATTCTAGATGAGGTTGATTTTACTGCTTGCCATGAGAAGCTACTGGCAGACTATAACAGATTCTGCTCTGGAGTCCTGCAGAGTAGGTCCTATAGTAAAATGCTCTCTTTAAGCTCCAGGACTCATAATACTGATAAACCTTGACTTTTTAGACCTAGACTCTGTCCATTCAACTTGAGCCCCCTTGTCTGCAGTCCTTCTGTGAGGCTGCCACCCTTCCTCTGTGCGCTGAGACAGTAGGAAGGTCCTCAGACATCCTAGGCAGGAAATGGACCACTCAGTATGGCAGCACCTCTGTTTCCCCATGTGTGTGCTCAGCCGTGTCTGACTCTTTGTTACCCCATGGATTGTAGCACGCCAGGCTCCTCTGTCCATGGGATTTTCCATGCAAGAATTTCCATGCAACCCACTGAAGTGGGTTGCCATTTCCTCTTCCTGGGGATCTTCCCAACTCAGGATGGAACCCTCATCTCCTGTGTCTCCTGCATTGCAGACAGATTCTTTATCACTGAGCCATCTGGAAATCCCTGACATCATTAAACATTTCCTAAAATAAATATCCGTTGCTTCATGTCTAATATTATATGGGTTGCCATGGCCTGATGTTTATAAATGAAAACTAACCTGACAGAAAGAAAGTCAATTTTATTTCTTCTAAATTACTTTGATATGTGAATAAATGTTCTTCTGGTTTGTGGTGCTTGCATTGGAACCGCCCTGGTGCTATTATGATGTACATGCATGTGAGCTAAATCACTTCAGTCGTGTCCAACTCTTTTTGACCCTATGGACTGCAGCACATCAGTCTGGAGGACTATGTCTCCTCTGTCCATGGGATTCTCCAGACAAGAATACTGGAGTGGGTTGCCATGCCCTCCTCCAGGGGATCTTTATGGCCCAGGGATCAGATCCATGGTTCCTGTACTGAAGGTAGAATCTTTCTCACTGAGTCACCAGGGAAGCCCATTATGAAGTACATGTGCAAATAATTTCAGCCTGCAGTGACCCACAGGTGATTTAACCTAATACAAGGATTACGGGTCAATAGGGAAGCAGGTCAGTTTGAGGAGACTATATATGGAGTCTGCATTAGTCGCCCTAATGCAGGTGATTCTGATAATGTCCAGCTTATAATGACTGCCCCAGCATACCCTCAGAATATGTAAAGCTCTAGGTGTCATTAAAATTATCCGATTTCCTCAGTGATGTTTTAAACTCTTATGGAAGAAGAGAATCCAGAATCAGAGTACATCCTACCAATTTGGGAATGGGTAGGCTAGCTTAATATCTTAATATCTCTACCTTAGTATCTCTACCTCAGGAACCAACTAGAGCCATGATTCTTAACTCTTAACCCAAGATCACTGAACAGAAAATAGGAGGCCTGTGATCTGACTGACTGAAATTTAGCATGACTTAAATCATAAATAAGCAAAGAACACAATGAAATCAATGACACTTGTGACTTTATCATCAATAGAAATCATAAATATTTCCATATTATATTGCAATTGGCCCAGATATCTCAAAATATATTCATACCACTTTAATATAATGGAAATTACAAGACATCACACTAGATCTCATTATTTAATATATGATAAGAAAGCACATATGTTGCCATACCACATTTGTTATTTAAAATGTGAATAGCATATTTCATTATTGCTGGGTTCCGCTGAAGCCCTATGGATTTCTATATATAATTCACCTGCCCTACAAGGTAACTTGGTACATAGGGCCCCTGGTACAAGAAGAAGAAGAAAAGGAAGAAGGGGTAAGAAGAGAAAAAAAGACAGAGAGGCTCCAAGACATCTTCAGGGCTGATGTACTTTGGGGGTATGTTGTCTAGGTTAGTATATGCTCCTGCAGGAGAAAGAAAGGCACTCAGATGCTTATGATGGTCCTCATAAAACAGCACTTGATTAATCCAGTACTTTGGCAAACCAATATGAAGAGCTGACTCACTGGAAAAGACCCTGATGCTGGGAAAGACTGAAGGCAGGAAGAGAAGGGGATGACAGAGGATAACATAGCATCTCTGACTTGATGGACATGAGTTTGAGCAAGCTTCAGGAGTTGATGATGGACAGGGAAACCTGGCGTGCTGCTGTCCATAGGATAGCAAAGAAAAGGACATGACTGAGCGACTGAACTGAACTGAATGCTGTGCTGCCAAGAACCAGAGATGTCAGCCAGAAGTCTGTGCTAGCACATGAAGCCTATGTTCAGAGAAGAGCTGACTTCAGTATTACAGACAACTGGAACAAGCACAAATGAACATATCCTGGCACTCTCCCTGACCCCTGCCATCTTTCATTGCACTGTTCATTTGCAATTTGATCACATTAAATTGGAATTACCTCTTCTATCCCCACAAAGGGCTTCCCTCATAGGTCAGTTGGTAAAGAATCCGCCTGCAAGGCAGGAGACCCTGGTTCAATTCCTGGGTTGGAAAGATCCCCTGGAGAAGGGATAGGCTACCCATTCCAGTATTCTTGGGCTTCCCTGGTGGCTCAGCTTGTAAAGAATCTGCCTGCAATGTGGGAGACCTGGGTTCAATCCCTTGGTTGGGAAGATCCCCTGCTGAAGGGAAAGGCTGCTTACTCCAGTATTCTGGCCTAGAGAACTCCATGGACTGTATAGTCCCTGGAGTCGCAAAGAATCAGACATGATTGAGTGACTTAATACATTAAATAATGAGATGTAGTGTGATAAGTCTGATAATTTCCATTATATTGAAGTGGTATGAACATATTCTGAGATATCTGGGCTTACTGCAATATTATATGGAAGTATTTATGATTTCTACTGTTGATAAAGTCACAAGTATCATTGATTTCATTGTGTTTTTTGCTTATTTATGATTTAAACCTACTACCATCTACAGCACCACTTTATTGCCTCTCATTTTTCTTTTTCTCATCCTGTCCCCATTACTCCTTTGATCTTCCAGGTTTACAGACTTTTAGCTCTGCTTTCTTATTCTCCTTGCTCACCCACGGGTGATGCTGACAGCCATCAGTTGTTCTTCGGGAGCATGCTATATTAACAGCCGCTGATGTCCCCAAACCACACTGCTGTTACACAACAGGCCAGCTGGTCATCAGAGCACAGAGACCAGGATAGGTGAGTACTAGCAGGGAAGGCCACACACCCCCTTCTCTGAGAATCCTTAGGTGGTTGAGTCTGCCTCACAGCAACTGCCTCCCAGCAGGCAGCAAGTATCTGCTAGCCTCCCATTAATCTGCCAGGTTCAGATGTCCCTGCCATTGTCACTCTTGAATTCTGATAACTCGGTAACTGGAAGAGTTTATAAGCAAACAATGAAATCAGTGCCTAGAAAATATATTGAGACAGGCTAAATTTACTTAGAGGAAAGAGCATCTATTGACAGAAATTGCAGAATGACTTTTTCATTACAAGGAAAGAAAGAAGGGTAGATAGAAAGACGGAAGGAAACGAGGCAGTAAGAAAGGAAGCTGTACATCGCTTCTCATTAGAATATATTCCAGATTATCTGCACAGTGGAGAAACAAGAGGGGAAATGACAAACAAGCGGCTGAACTTAACACACTAGACATGAGTTAACTAAGAGCAAAGTTTAAATAGATCTGCATTCATATAAATAGTCTAATTTTCTGTGTTAATGTAAATAACTAATACAAATATAATCACGGTTCTTCAAAAACTAATTTTAAATTGAAGATTTCACAGACTACATTGCCCCTCTGCCTCACAGGAAGATGCTCATGGTGAGAAGAGACAGAAAATAACAACCATTGAAAGTGGTATGTACACTGCAAAATTATCATTTCCAAATTCCAATCAGACCAGGTGAACCTCCCGCACAACTCCTGCCAAGAAAGTCACAACACACTCAGAATCAAAGTCAGCCCCTTTGCATATTGTCATTTGAAAAGACCCTGATGCTGGGAAAGATTGAAGGCAGGAGGAGAAGGAGACGACAGAGGATGAGATGGTTGGATGGCATCACCGACTCAATGGACGTGAGTTTGAGTAGACTCTGGGAGTTGGTGATGGGCAGTGAAGCCTGGCATGCTGCAGTCCATGAAGTTACAAAGAGTCAGACACGACTGAGCGACTGAACTGAACTAAACAAAATTGAACCAGACCTTCTGCGATTGGCCCCTGCCAACTTCTCCCATCTCATTTTGGCACATGACCCCTCTTGTTTGCTGCGTGTAGCCACAGTGACTTTTTGCTCCTCAAGTAAAGTTCCCCAACTGGAGCCTCTGCTTTACAGTCCCTTTGGTTGGACTGTTTAACTCCCAAATTTTTCCATGACTGACACCTTCTATGATGGTCATTTGTGTCAACCTGACTGGGCTTAGGGATTCCCAGACAGATGCTAAAACATTATTTTGGGGTGTCTGTGAGGACGTTTCTGGAAGAGGTTAGCATGTGAATTGGTGGACTGAATAAAGGTCACCAACTGCAACTGGACATCATCCACACTGTTCAGGGTCTGTATAGAACAAAAGGCTCAGGAAGTATGAATTTGCTCTCTTGCTTGAGCCAGGACTCCATCTTCTCCTGCCTTTGGACATCTGAACTCCTGATGCTTGGGCCCTTAGACTCAGACTGGAACTTACAACACTGGCTCTCTTGGTTGGAAGGATTCAACTTTGTACTAGAATTACACCACTGGCTTTCCTGGGCCACCAGTTTGCTGATGGCAGATTTACAACCTCCATAAACACGTGAACCAGTCTTTCTTAATAAATCTCTGTCTAGCTACCCATCTATCTATCTATTCATCTACCTATCTATCCATCCTATTATTCAATTTCTCTGGAAAACTCTGACAGATACACCTTATCATACAGCTTATATGTCACTATAGAAGCCTTCCCTGAGCACCAAACTAACTAAATGTTACCCCACCTCCAATGCCCTCTATCCTGTTACCTTACTTCATTTTCTTTAGAGCACCAATCCTGTAGGAAATTTTTATTTCTTTGCTCACCTTCCCCTGTCTTCTCCATGAGAACAAGGACCTTATCAGGTTTTTGTTTTTGTTTTTTACTGCCATATCTCCATTAGAGCATCAAGCACATAGTAAGCATTCAAATGTATTTTTGTGAATAGAGTCAATATTAAATGACTGCACTTGTTTGGATTGAGTCAATGGTGTCACCTGTTTGCCAAGTTCTTCTGATAGTTAAAACAAGATGATGATAGATCAACACACAAGCACTCACAGCCCCAAAAGGAATCTCTTTTCTGGAGATAAAGTATATTAGTGATAGTCAATATTTTTTTATTTTGTATCACTTAGCTAGGCGTATCAGCTATTCCAATCAACATGGCAGGAATGGTGGGGAGAATCACAATAGAGTTAAGTTTTTAACTATGGTTCAAGTCCATTAACTTGATGGGAGAAAAATACTACTGCTGCCATTTTATACACTAATTTCACACACTAAGAATCAGCAGGTATTACAGAATAAATACGGCTTTGAAGTCAGGAAGATTCAAGTTCACAGTCCAACTCTTTCATTTCTGTTTCAGACTGAATTGTGTCTCCCCAAAATTCATGCTTCAGTCCTAACCCTATTGTGACTGTACTTGTTAAAAGGACTGTTAAGAAGATAATAAGGCTAAATGAGGACATAAGAGTGGGGCCCTAATCCAATAGAATTGGTATTATAAGAAGAGAAAGAGACATCAAAGATCTCTCTCCTATGCACACACAGAAGAAGTCATCGAAGGACACAGTGAGGAGACCATGCAAGCCAAAATGAAAGGTCTTACCGGAAATCAACGCTGCTGGCACCTTGGTCTTGAATTTCTAGCCTCCAGAACTGTGAAAAAAAACAAATTTCTGTTGTTTAAGTCACCCAATCTGTGCTATTTCGTTATGGCAGCCCAAGCACACTAACAAACCTCTAAAGGTGTGATCATGAACAAGTGATTTAACTTTCTAAGCTTAAAAGTCTATAAAATCAGAAGGGAAAAGTTAGTTTGCAGGATTTTGTGAGGACAAGAAGCAGTTTTATGCAGTTTCAAAGTAGCTACTCAAAGGTCATTATGGAGCTCACTGTGGTCTGCCAGCCCAAATATCATCCTTTAGCATCCTACTCTGGAGAAGGCAATGGCACCCCACTCCAGTACTCTTGCCTGGGAAATCCCGTGGACAGAGGAGCGTCCATGGGGTCGCTAAGAGTCGTACACGACTGAGCGACTTTACTTTCGTTTTTCACTTTCATGCATTGGAGAAGGAAATGGCAACCCACTCCAGTGTTCTTGCCTGGAGAATCCCAGGGACCGGGGAGCCTGGTGGGCTGCCATCTATGGGGTCTCACAGAGTCGGACACGACTGACACGACTTAGCAGCAGCAGCAGTAGCAGCATCCTACTCATCACCAAAGGTATTTGTCTACAAAGCCAACTGAATAACCAGTTAAGAAACCAAAGGTTGATCAACACCACACAGGACATACAATTCAGTAATGAGACTAAAGTGAAGTGAAAGTGAGAGTCACTCAGTCGTGTCTGACTCTTTGAGACCCCCTTGGAATTCTCTAGGCCAGAATACTGGAGCGGGTAGCCTTTACCTTCTCCAGAGGGTCTTCCCAACTCAGGGATCAAACCCAGGTCATCCGCATTGCAGGCAGATTCTTTACCAGCTGAGCCACAAGGGAAGCCCAAGAATACTGGAATGGGTAGCCTATCACTTCTCCAAGGGATCTTCCCAACCCAGGAATTGAGCCAGGGTCTCCTGCACTGCAGGCAGATTCTTTACGAACTGAGCTATCAAGGAAGCTCAGTGAGATTAAATTCACCATCAGATAAATAAATAAACAGAATGGAGGCTTTTAAATTCCAACCAATTGATATATAGACAAAGATTTATATGTCTTTATAGACACAGCAAGTATCAATTTGAAATACTCAAGAAATAAACTTAAAATAAGTATTCAGTAATTATCAGAATACCAAAGAATGTGATTTATTTGATCAGAACTGTTATTCCCTTAGGTAACTCATATCATCTGTCTGGGCCTCAATTTCCTCATATGTAACAAGGGGGATTTGGTCCACATTATTTTAAAGGCACTTCTAGTTCTGAGTCTGGGCTTCTCTTCTTTGAAAGATAAATCTACTGACACAGGGCCTGTGGTATTCCACTCTGGGGATGATTTTAGATCTACAAAAGTTCATTCATCCCCTCTCTGACCTACCCCTGTCACCCCCTCCCGATGAGGTGCGCACATTTACGGGTTAGCCACCGAGAGTGGGCAGTACAGTTCACTTCATTTCAGTTCAGTCGCTCAGTTGTGTCCGACTGTTTGTGAGCCCACAAATCGCAGCACGCGAGGTCTCCCTGTCCATCACCAACTCCCAGAGTTCACTCAGACTCATGTCCATCGAGTCAGTGACGCCATCCAGCCATCTCATCCTCTGTCGTCCCCTTCTCCTCCTGCCCCCAATCCCTCCCAGCATCAGTCTCTTCCAATGAGGCAAATCTTTGCATGAGGTGGCCAAAGTACTGGAGTTTCAGATTTAGCATCATTCTTCCCAAAGAAATTCCAGGGCTGATCTCCTTCAGAATGGATTGGTTGGATCTCCTTGCGTCCAAAGGACTCTCAAGAGTCTTCTCCAACACCACAGTTCAAAAGCATCAATTCTTCAGCGCTCAGCCTTCTTCACAGTCCAACTCTCACATCCATACATGACCACTGGAAAAACCATCGCCTTGACTAGACGGACCTTAGTCGGCAAAGTAATGTCTCTGTTTTGAATATACTATCTAGGTTGGTCATAACTTTTCTTCCAAGGAGTAAGCGTCTTTTAATTTCATGGCTGCAATCACCATCTGCAGTGATATTGGAGGCCAAAAAATAAAGTCTGACACTGTTTCCACTGTTTCCCCATCTATTTCTCATGAAGTAATGGGATCGGATGCCATGATCTTCATTTTCTGAATGTTGAGCTTTAAGCCAACTTTTCACTCTCCTCTTTCACTTTCATCAAGAGGCTTTTAGCTCCTTTTCACTTTCTGCCATAAGGGTGATGTCATCTGCATATCTGAGGTTATTGATACTTCTCTCAGCAATCTTGATTCCAGCTTGTGTTTCTTCCAGTCCAGCGTTCCTCATGATGTACTCTGAATATAAGTTAAATAAGCAGGGTGACAATATACAGCCCTGACATACTCCTTTCCCTATTTGGAACCAGTCTGTTGTTCCATGTCCAGTTCTAACTGTTACTTCTTGACCTGCATACAGATTTCTTAAGAGGCAGGTCAGGTGGTCTGGTATGCCCATCTCTCTCAGAATTTTCCACAGTTAATTGTGATCCACACAGTCAAAGGCTTTGGTATAGTCAATAAAGAAGAAACAGATGTTTTTCTGGAACACTCTTACTTTTTCCATGATCCAGTGGATGTTGGCAATTTGCTCTCTGCTTCCTCTGCCTTTTTGAAAACCAGCTTGAAAATTAGGAAGTTCATGGTTCCCGTATTGCTAAAGCGTGTGAAATGAGTGGAATTGTACGGTAGTTTGAGCATTCTTTAGCATTGCTTTTCTTTGGGATTGGAATGAAAACTGACCTTTTCCAGTCCTATGGCCACTGCTGAGTTTTCCAAATTTGCTGGCATATTGAGTGCAGCATTTTCACAGCATCATCTTTCGGGATTTGAAATAGCTCAACTGGAATGCCATCACCTCCACTAGCTTTGTTCGTAGTGATGCTTTCTAAGGCCCACTTGACTTCACATTCCAGGATATCTGGCTCTAGGTGAGTGATCACATCATCATGATTATCTGGGTCATGAGGATCTTTTTTGTACAGTTCTTCTGTGTATTCTTGCCACCTCTTCTTAATATCTTCTGCTTCTATTAGGTCAGAATGTGGTCCACTGGAGAAGGGAATGGCAAACCACTTCATTGTTCTTGCCTTGAGAACCCCATGAACAGTATGAAAAGGCAAAATGATAGGATACTGAAAGAGGAACACCCCAGGTCAGTAGGTGCCCAACACAGTACTGGAGATCAGTGGAGAAATAACTCCAAAAGAATTAAGGGATGGAGCCAAAGCAAAAACAATACCCAGATGTGGATGTGATTGCTGATAGAAGCAAGGCCCAATGCTATAAAGAGCAACATTGCATAGGAACCTGGAATGTTAGGTCCATGAATCAAGGCAAATTGGAAGTGGTCAAACAAGAGATGGCAAGAGTGAATATCGACATTCTAGGAATCAGTGAACTAAAATGGACTGGAATTGGTGAATTTAACTCAGATGACCATTATATCTACTACTGCAGGCAGGAATCCCTCAGAAGAAATGGAGTAGCCATCATGGTCAACAAAAAGTCTGAAATGCAGTACTTGGATGCAATCTCAAAAACGACAGAATGATCTCTGCTCATTTCCAAGGCAAACCATTCAATATCACAGTTATCCAAGTCTATGCCCAACCAGTAACGCTGAAGAAACTGAAGTTGAACGGTTCTATGAAGACCTACAGGACCTCTTAGAACTAACACCCAAAAAAGATGTCCTTTTCATTATAGGGGACAAGAATGCAAAAGTAGGAAGTCAAGAAACATCTGGAGTAACAGGCAAATTTGGCCTTAGAATGCGGAATGAAGCAGGGCAAAGACTAATAGAGTTTTGCCAAGAAAATGCACTGGTCATAGCAAACACCCTCTTCCAACAACACAAGAGAAGACTCTACACATGGACATCACCAGATGGTCAACACCAAAATCAGATTGATTATATTCTATGCAGCCAAAGATGGAGAAGCTCTATACAGTCAACAGAAACAAGACCAGGAGCTGACTGTGGCTCAGATCATGAACTCCTTATTGCCAAATTCAGACTCAAATTGAAGAAAGTAGGGAAAATCGCTAGACCATTCAGGTATGACCTCAATCAAATCCCTTATGATTATACAGTGGAAGTGAGAAATAGATTTAAGGGCCTAGATCTGATAGATAGAGTGCCCAATGAACTATGGAATGAGGTTCGTGACATTGTACAGGAGACAGGGATCAAGACCATCCCCATGGAAAAGAAATGCAAAAAAGCAAAATGGCTGTCTGGGGAGGGCTTACAGATAGCTGTGAAAAGAAGAGAGGAGAAAAACAAAGGAGAAAAGGAAAGATATAAGCATCTGAATGCAGAGTTTCAAAGAATACCAAGAAGAGATAAGAAAGCCCTCTTCAGTGATCAATGCAAAGAAATAGAGGAAAAGAACAGAATGGCAGTACAGTCTGAAGCAAAGAAATCAGACAAAATGTATCTTCACATATCCCCAGTTCTTTAGTCTCTCAGTAGTACAAGTTGTTCTAAAACTGTGGATTGGAGGGCAGTATTAGCGTATAACTCTCGGGCTTGTGTTTATTCTCTGGTGAGGAATGTAAACTGTCAGTGCTGATAACATGTCTTTCATGGCTCAAATCATCATCACTGCACCAGAAAACCTGTTTTGATATAATTAGCCCATCCCTATATGAACTAAATGCCAAATGCAATTCAGGATTTATGTGGTGTCGGGTCCCAGTGGAATATGCAAAGAGTCTTAGTGCCTGGGAAAGGCTTACAGAGAGAGGGGTTATGGGTGCTTACATCTAGATCCAGAGTGTGCAACAAAAGAAAAGGGCTGGATTTGCTGCATGTTCAATAAAATACCCCAAAGGCTGTCTTTTCTCTATTTAAAAGAAGAGGGTGTTAACTAGGTATTTTATTTTTTCCTGAAAGATTTGAACTTGCAAATGAAGCATTTGGTCCGACAACCAAAAGGATTTGTGTCCCATCCGATAAAACACAGAATTGTGTTCTATGCCCTGAGGAAGTCTCCACAGTCTCCTCTTGATGTGATCTCAAGTCAGTGTGACAACATGGAAAAGCACATTTGGTCCCTAACACGTTCCTACTGCTGAAGCTTCCAACAGCATATCCAAAATAGTTCCTGATATTTTGAGAACTTTTCTTAAATCACTTATATAGGAAGACTGTTTTCCCACTCATCACAATAAAATTCAATATATAGCATAATTATTAAAACAATGATTAACTTAAATTTTGTGATCCTTTCTTGTTTATGTATCTGTATAGTTCAAAGATTGTTTATAAACATATTCAAGTTTTATTGCTTCTTTTACAAAATGATACCATTTACCAGATACTTTTTCTTGAATGACTCCAAAGCAAGGCAAAAGTTTCACAGGTATGAAAACTCTAACACTATATATATATATACATACACACACACACACACACACACACACACACACACACACACATATACATATCAGACATCTAAGAGAGTTTTAAATTAACTATAATTTTTAAAATGATTAAAAGATAAAATATTTCTCTATATAGGTAATTCTTGTTTATGGCATGTATTTTCCAATTTTTCTGTAATTGCTACAAATTACTTGTAAAATAAATTTTTTTTTTTTTTAAAAAGAGAAAACCACAATAAGTCCCTTTAGACAGTGGTCAGACATTGAATATTTTGATAAGACAGGTAATTACTCTCAAAAATATACAGAAACTTTCACTGTGCTCTAAAAGAAGAATAAGTTACTTTTATAGGAAGATCTAAACCTCCCCAAAACTCAATATTATATTTAATGTTATCCATAAAAAAGTATCACCAAAGATAATGAGTAGAAATGAAAGGAGTAAGCATGAAATGGAACTCAGAATATTGTTTTAGTCTACATCAACCTAGAACAATTTCCCAAATATGTCCTGTAGTACACTAGTAGTCCTCAAAATGTAAATGTTATGCCAAGAAAACAGAATTCTAGATCCCATGGTGAAATACATTTGGAATAAAAGGTAAAACAAAATTACGCGTTTATTTATAGTGGGAATTCTCTGAGCCTTTAATATACTCGTGTCTTAGGGGGAGGACCTGAATCTGGTATGCACCGAAATAAAGAAAATATTCTAAGATTAAAAAAAGAAGTAATACTGTTTATGTTACAAAACTTTAAACAAATGAAAGCATATAAGATAAAAAGTAAAATTTTCTTTATTTTCTTCCCCATCTTCTATCTCAACTCTCCAGTAATAACTAGTGTAATAAGCTTTTTGTGTGTTCTCCCAGAATTTTTTTCTAAGCAAACACAAGTGTGTGTGTATATATATGCATATTCATATAGAAATATATGTATATTTAATCATGCATATATATACACACATGAAGAAAGCTGAGCACTGAAGAATTGATGCTTTCGAACGGTGGTGGTGGAGAAGACTCTTGAGAGTCCCTTGGACTGCAAGGAGATCCAACCAGTCCATTTTGAAGGAGATCAGCCCTGGGATTTCTTTGGAAGGAATGATGCCAAAGCTGAAACTCCAGTACTTTGGCCACCTCATGCGAAGAGTTGACTCATTGGAAAAGACTGATGATGGGAGGGATTGAGGCAGGAGGAGAAGGGGACAATGGAGGACGGGATGGCTGGATGGCACCACTGACCCGATGGACGTGAGTCTGAGTGAACTCCGGGAGTTGGTGATGGACAGGGAGGCCTGGCGTGCTGCGATTCATGCGGTCATGAGGAGTCAGACACGACTGAGCGACTGAACTGAACTGACTGATGTATATATTTTACACAAGGTTTTATTAACTAATGTTAACTATGCTAGAAGCTAATCATATAAACTGATTTTTTGGAAACCCAGAAATAAGGTCTTGTCATTTTTAGATGATGGCAGGATTTCCTTATAGAGAAAAAAATCAGATGTAACAATAGAAACTATAATAATATGATAGCTACTCATTATTTAGTATTTACTATTTACTACTCCACTGCCTAGCACTAACCATACTTATTACATACATTATCTCATTGAAACTGCACAATATTCTGTAAGATGTGTGTTATCCAGATTTTACAGATAAAGAACTAAATTTTGGTTAAGATAAATAACTTATCTAAGATAAACAATTAATGGCCATTGTGAGACTGCAGAGTCAAAAATCTTAATTATTATGCTTTTTTATAAGATTCTTAACCTTGAAAAAAATGATAAATAAAACATACATTCCCTGAGAAGATATGAGAATTTGAGAAAATAATTGCTAGCATAACAGCAGAGGAAAAAAATTTTTTGCCAACATAGACATTTATTGCACAGATTCAAAAGCTGGCTTTTTATAAAATTTATAGTTGTACCATACAGTTCCCAAGAAGTCCCCTGCAAGAAGTAATATCATGGCCAATTGAAAAGCTTTGAAGATAGGAGGCAATGGTTTTCAACTTTGGTGACAGCTTCTTTTGTAATTGCTCCCTTCACCCCATCTCATATTTTCCTCTCCTCATTTCCTACTGCATTTCCTTATTCTTTGAGTTGAGAAAAGACAACAACACTTGCTGACATGCTTTACTTATGCCTCCATCTTGTCCAGTTCTCTTTTGCAGGCGATCAAGTTACGGATTCTTCTCTCTACCCCATCCCCAAACCCCTCCTCCCCACTCTCCACCCCACACTCCAAAGAGACAAGCACTCATTAGAACCAGGCTCCAATATGAAACAGATGTTGGAATTTTCAAACAAGGACATCAAAATAACTAGGATTAATATGTCAAAGGCTCTAACAGAAAAGGCAGACAACAGATCAGACTGATAATGTCAGTAGAGACATGGAAATTCTAGGAAAAAAACAAAAGGAAATGATAGAAATAAAAAACACAGTAACAGAACTGGAGAATGACTTTGATGAACTTTTCACTAGACACAACATAGCTGAGGAAATAATCAGTGAGCTTGAAGACAGGTCAACAGAAACTTTTTGAACCAAAATACAAAAGAAAAAAAATAAGGAGGATCTCTAAGAACTGTGATACAGTATTCAAAAGAATAACACACATATAATTAGAACACCAGAAGGAGAATAACGAATATGACAGAAGAAATATTTGAAGTAAAAATGACAAAGAACTTTCCAAAATTAATGACAGACACCAAAATTGTCCCCAGAGAATCTCCAGGCAACAGGGAAATGACCCTACCTCTGTGTCCTTAACTTGCCTACTCAAATCTCTTGGTCTTGGGCAGTGAAACTGGTTTTAAAGGGAAATGAAAAGGTGCCTGTAATAGTTTCTCAAGACTGCTGTAACAAATTACCACAAACTTGCTGGCATAAAATAACACAGTTTTATAACAGTTTTGGAGGTCAGAAGTCTAAAATCAGGTAGGGCTGGTTCCTTTCATAGACTCTTGGGGAGAATTTGTTTTCTTGCCTTTTCTAGCTTCTGGAAGTCTCCTGCTTTCCTTGGCTCATGTCCCTTTTTTAAATCACTACAACCTCTTCCTTCCATTGTAACATCAGCAACTTCTCTTCTATAGTCAAATCTCAATCTCTCTCTCTCTCTCCTCCCCCTCTATCATAAGGACAAGTGCTATTACATTTAGAGACCATCTGAATAATGTGTAATAATTTCCCCATCTCAAGATCCTTAAACTAACCATATCTACAAAGTCCCTTTTTTCATGTAAGTACTCATTCACAAGTTCAGAAGTTAATATCTGGATATCTTTGAATCACTCTTCAGCCTACCCAAGGTACCCTTTAGAGGCTTAGACAAAGCAGAGAAAATAAATTGACTGCAATATACATCCATGGATCTGGTGTTCACTCACAGGACTAAGATTATTATGAAGCTTGATAAAGAGCTCCACATTAGCTACTAAGGATATCAAAGAACTCTAAGGCAAATTTCACCCAAGCCTTGCAGTTAGACAATATGCCTACATAAGAGATGTTGGTAAATGCTTTCCTTCTTTGTTTTACAAACTAAAGAAGTCGGCAGCTGTCTAATCCTTTATAATTTTGACAAGTTCTAGAGACACTAATTTTAAAAGAGATGTTGTCTTATAAACTTTCAACATTAATTCATATGAAAGGTCTTGATTATCTTCCAACTTGAAAGGCTTATTTTTGAAAATGGTGGAAAATAGTGTATTTTCCTATGGAAGCTGGCAGAGTTTACATTCTTTCTATGAAACAATAAGCTTGAATTTCTAAGAATTTATTTTAGAGCATGAAGATATCTTTGACAAACATACTTCACCCTAGGCAATGGCTCCTGGTATTATTAGAAAGAGGCCTGGGAATAACTAAGAAAGCTTGTTTATATTTGAATAGAGGAGGAATGGGAGGTCATTGGGCTAAATATAGACAGAAATGACTTCTAAAACATTAACAATCAGTACTTTTGGCACCTGGAGAAGGAAATGGCAACCCACACCAGTGTTCTTGCCTGGAGAATCCCATGGACAGAGGAGCCTGGCAGGCTACAGTCCATGGGGTCGCTAGAGTCGGACATGACTTAGTGACTAAACCACCACCACCACCACCGTTATTGGCACCAGCAAGTAAGAATGAATGTCAGCTAAAAACAAGCCTTGCACCCTTACTGCACGTATCTATTGCTGTCAGCCCTGAACATGCAGCAAGATTATCATAAGAAAATAAACATGTTAGTAGTCTTGGTTCAGGATTCTTATATTTCTGAACTTGCTTTTGTTACTACAGTTTATATAATTACTCTAAAAAAAATTTCAATCACATACACGATGATGGGGAATAAGAAAGCTCCAAAAACAAGTAGCAACTGCAGAGAGACAAAACTTCTCTTTGAAGACAGGGATGGAGATGGTGATGGGAACCGAGCTTCTAAGATCAGGGCAATCAGCAGACGAGTCCCATCCTATGCGATAAAGAGTCTTCTTCTCATTCACCTTTTGTAAATTGTACATCTCTCCTCTCATTTATCTACTTCCTCCATTTCCTTCTCTCCCTCTCTCTTTCTCTCTCTTCTCTCTCTCTCTCTGTCTCTCAACACAAACACAACCTTCCATCTCCTCTAGGACCTTCTTCACTCCATTTCAACCCTATTTTCTAGATGGAGGGCTCCAAATCTATACTTCCAGTTCAACTCTGCTCACCAACATGAGCTCCTGTTTGGAAATGTCTTGTCTTGGCATGAAGCACTTTCACGTATTTTATCAAATATTTCCTTACCCAAATTATTTTTTTTAAACCTATGAAGTTGGCATTAAAACTTGAATTTTCCTAACAGAAAATAAGGCTTTGACTCCTCTGTTCTTTTCTTTTTCCACTTTTCTGACGTAAGCAACTGCAACTGTGTGTTTTGTTTTGCTTTTTAATAACGCAGTCAATTGATTTGGCTGATTCAAAGAACCAAGAAAATAAATGGTAAAAAAAAATTATCAGGACCTGATTTTTTAAAATAATTTGACAAGTTCACTAAGCCAAAATTACTAAAATCAGAATTTGTATCTGGACAAATTAAAATGTCACAGGGCCTGTGCTGAAAATATGGTTCTTAAACACATCCCATCATCTCAGTGGCCACCCCAGTTCATGCCCAGGCTAGATCCACTCCTGTGAATACTTAGAGCTAATGACACAAATCACTCTGCTGCTGCTAAGTCACTTCAGTCTAAGTCCTTGTAAAACAGGATGATTGCCCTGCTCATAGTAAATGTGGTGAGGCAATAGCTCATTGACAGGTGAAAGATGGATTGGAAGTTTTAGGGCATTCTGCAAACTTGGCCAGATCAATCTGAAGTAACAACAAAGTTCTCTAAGATCAATAGTTTTCAATGTATCATCTAGGATTCATTCTTCTACTTCCAGAAGTACCACTTCTAAAAGTATGTCTCTTATATAATGCCAACTCACATATAAGGAATGACTCTAGATAGATCCCTCTATCCTGATCAACACTTCCCACAAGGAAAGCAAGTGTGGTACAGGCTTTCAACTCATGTCCCAAGTAACCGCATAACATGACTCAATGACATACTGCCACTAAAACCTGGTGCAAACAGAGAAATTTGCTTCTGTGCAGACACCAGGTCAAACCCCATATTGAGAGACAGCATGTGTTTCTGTTGGCTTGGTCTCCTCTAAGGCAGACTGCAGAGGAAGTGTTGATTTTTATAACAAACCCAAATGAGCTACAAGGCCCGAACCCACCTAGCACATTTAAAGCAGACTGAGTGCCAGGTGAGAAAAGTTATGGACTCCCAAGTCTTGGAACATATCCAAGCAGCCAAAAACAAAGAGCTCTCAAACTAAAAATACAGAAACATTATCATAGTTATATTCCTTATCCTCAAAATAGCTGAAAAGTGAAACAGAACAATATTACAAAAAAATAACATCTGTGTCTTTAGAAATGAGTGCTCCATGTCATGTTATTATGTTATTTAATAATTATAGATGTTGCCTGATCATTTGGTGATAGCAAAAATCTGCTGAGTGCTTGCTGTGTGCCAATAACATATTAAGAGCATTTTCCAATTTAATCTTCACAAAACCCTGTGATATAATAACTGATTTTTTCTCTCATTTTAGAGATAAAGAAGCAGATACTTGAAGGTTTCATAGTTAATGATAGACTCTGTCTGTATCCTTAACCTCGATATAATACTGCCCCTTAAGCATCTTCAACTCTGTAGAAAAACTGATTACCAAATGTCAAAAAAATATATTAAAACTTCACCTATATTTGATCGTTTTCAGGCAATTTATTATTGCCCTAACTACATTTCAAAGATGATATCTATTTATAGCTACCATGTACATTGCTATCCCTACATGTTTTTTTGTCCCTAGAAAAATACTTTTTTATATGTTGCATTCAGATATTACATTAAGTACCTTTCCAAAAATCCCTGTAGGTACAAATTATTTTTCTAAACCCACTTGCTGTCTTCCCACTCAAGAACTATAGACATGCTGAAAACCGTGTCTATCCTGTGCTTTCAATCCATGAACTGAAAAACCCAAGCCAGTTCCCACTGACAAATCTTATTATTCTCAGATACAGAAGAAGAGAAATATTCAAATTCTATGAACACTTTCTGTACATATATCCAATCTCTATGGATAGGCAATGATGCATGTAGAATTGCAATATTCTAATTTCCATTTGCCTTCATTTCCCCAATTTCATTTCCCACCACATTCCTGTCTTAGAACTTTTTAAGTTAAAATACAGAAACATTATCATAGACAAGTATTCTTGGGATGGAAAAGAAGAAAAATAGACAAGGGAGCATCTTTTAAAGGAAAGAGTGAAGAAAACGCAGATAGGCAATATTCTGGGAGTGTTAACATAGATGTAAATAAAATTTCTCCAGCTCAAGAGTTAGTTGGAAGCAAAGCTATCAAAATCATCATAATAACTAACAGGCAGGCAGGATTACTATGTGTTAAGTGTTCTATTATTAGAATACTGTATCTCAGTTCCCAAACAAACCTATAATTTATTATCATTTCATTTGTGTCGGTGAGATTCCTTTGCAGCTTTCCCAGCTCTGCTCTTTGTAGCTCACCCTCTGAAGGGCTTTGGGCTGACCCCTATACCTGCATTTATTACATCATGGTGTAACATTATTTATCACTTACAGTCTGAAATCAGTGTGAGCTCCATAAAGGAAATAACTGGACCTTCTTTATTTCCTTTGTCCCAGAAACTTTCAGAGTTCTAGACTATGGTGAGTGCTTGATGCTTGACCTGATGTTTCTCAAGAACATACATTAGAGGTAGAGGGGAAACAGAGAAAACACCAGAATGCATTGGGGGAGCTCTAGTCTATTCTTCAATAATGAGAGAATTGTGGCTGTAAAGCAACCTCCTGCTCCTAAATAAATTTGGAGTCTTAAAATAACATGGACTAACAAAAATTAGGTTTGAATATAATTAACTTTTAGTTTACCAGTATGTCCCTGGGGCTGAGCATACAGGGACTTATTGCACTCTGTTTTTAAATAAATGTCAGAAAGGGACTAGGGGAGTTTCAAACCAGTTAAATGCTTCACTTTTCTAGCAAGAGTGTTTATTCATAGAATCAAAACATGCCTGAGTGAATGCCCCTGCTCTTGAGCACATACCTGTGGCCCATATTGGAATACTCCTTTCTCATCTCCAAGCCATCCATTAGCACAAGCTTCTTCTACTGGCTCATCATTCAGCATCATGAAAAACAAAGTGCAAACCTACTCAAAGAAATCAACAGCTCCACCATATCCTCTCCTCCAGGAACAATGCTAATTTCCAAGTAGTTCAAGTTATGACCTACACTGGTCCTCAGAATGCAAACTGCACCCCTAGATTACTCAATCCTATGACAGCCAATTTGCATTATGAAAACAGAAGATATATAAGTAATCCATACATATGGGTTTCAGATAATCTAACAGTCCACACAAAAATGAATTATAGATTTTGCCCTTCAACCTAACACCATGTTAGGTCCTTTGTACTGATGCTACAGTCCTACAGAAGTGAGGTTGTGGATTTACTTCCTCTCATAGGTCAATGAGCCTGGGATGGAGTCTAAGTTCCAGGCATGCCGTCACTAAAAAATCGGAAACCCTGAGCCCCTTTCTCGTGGAAGCACAAATATACTAGTCCCCAAACAATATGATATACGAGTCTCCCAACTGCTAGCAATGGCTTGAGCACATAAATGTGGGAGGTAGAAGCCTACATAGAAATTTTTAAAGGGCTCTATAAGACAAAAGAGAGGGAGAGAAAGAAAGGTCTAGGATAGCAATGATGTTTCCTGCCCACTGTGCACAATCAAAGGAACTCTGGCTTTCTCATTTTTCTCAACAGAAGAGCTCTTCAGTTTCTTAAAGGGTGGTAACATTCTTACATCATCCACAATCTTTTTAGTCTTGGCTAGTTAAAGGTGAATTGGTAATATTAGCAAAGAAAACCTTTGGAATTCATCATATTCCCTGGATTAAACATCAAAACCAGATGTTTTTAGTAATGATTTTCTGTATCTGGAGTCTGAGGCATCTCCTTTTCCAAATTTTTTTTTTCTTTTATTAGAACAAGAAGGACAATACGCTTACTATGTAGAAGCTTAATCAAGCTGTGCAACCGAGCTAAATAACACTTCCTTATTAGAAAGAATCGGGTAGGCCTAATTTGTGTAAATAGAGCCAATAGCGCTGATACATATTTCTTTTGATACAGCAGATGAGTCATAGTCTAATTTTGTGAATATATAAATATTTGTACATCCATTCTTATCTGAACAAGACTGTGAAATATATGAAATACAATGGGCATACTACAATCTGATTAAGTGAAAACTTGTTCTTGTCAACCTAATTCTATAGTTTAATAATATTCTCATTGTTGTTGTTGTTCCATCACTAAGTTGAGTCTGACTCTTTGTGACCCCATGGACTGTAACACACCAGGCTTCCCTGTTCTTCGCCATCTCCCAGAGTCTGCTTAAACTCGTGTGCATTGAGTCAATGATGCTATCCAACCATCTCATCCTCTGTCGTCCCCTTCTCCTTCTGCCTTCAATCTTTCCCAGAACTGGGTTACTTTCCAATGAGCAGCTCTTTGCATCAGATGGCCAAAGTACTGGAGCTTCAGCTTCAGCATCAGTCCTTACAATGAATATTCAGAGTTGACTTCCTTTAGGATTGACTGATTTAATCTCGTTACTGTCCAAGGGATTCTCAAGAGTCTTCTCCAACACCAGAGTTTGAAAGCATCCATTCTTTGGCACTCAGCCTTCTTTATAGTCTCTCTCATCCATACGTGACTACTGGAAAAACCATAGCTTTGACTAGATGGACCTTTGTCAGCAACGTGATGTCTCTGTTTTTTTTAATACACTGTCTAGGTTTGTCAGAGCTTTACCAAGAAGCAAGTGTCTTCTAATTTCATGGCTGCAGTCACCATCTGCAGTGATTTTGGAGCCCCAGAAAATAAAATCTGTCACTGCTTCTACTTTTTCCCCTATTTTCCATGAAGTGATGGGACCAGACGCCATGACATTAGTTTTCTGAATGCTGAGTTTAAGCCAGCTTTTTCACTCTCCTCTTTCATCTTCATCAAGAGGCTCTTTAGTTCTTCTTCACTTCCTCCCATCCCCTGGAGAAGGAAACGGCTACCTACTCCAATAGTCTGACCTGGAGAATTCCATGGACTATATTATACCATATATACTGCATATTCCATGGACTAAACAGTCCATGGGGTTGCAAAGTGTCAGACACAACTGAGTGACTTTCACTTTCACTTCTGCCATGACGGTATCATCTACATATCTGAGGTTATTGATATTTCTCCTAGAAATCTTGATTCCAGGTTGTGAGTCACCCAGCCTGGCATTTTGCATGATGTACTCTGCACAAAAGTTAAACAAACACGGTGACAATATACAGCTTTGTCATACTCCTTTCCTGATACTGAACCAGTCAATTGTTCCATGCAAGGTCCCAACTGCTGCTTCTTGACTCGCATACAGGTTTCTCAGGAGACAGGTAAGGTGATCCAGTATTCTCACCTCTTTAAGAATTTTCCGCAGTTTGTTGTGATCAATACAGCCAAAGGCTTTCTCTTAGCCAATGAAGGAGAAGTAGAAGTTTTTCTGGAATTCCCTTGCTTTCTCTGATTAAAAAATGTTGGGAATTTGTTCTCTAGTTCCTCTGCCTTTTCTAAACCGAGTTTGTACATCTCGAAGTTCTCGGTACATGTACTGCTGAAGCATAGCTTGGAGGATTTTAAGTATAACCTTACTAGCATGGGAAATGAGTGCAGTTGTCTGCACATGCTTTGGCACTTCACTCCTTTGGGATTGGAATGAAAACTGACCTTTTCCAGTCCTGTGGCCACTGTTTCACTCTCATTAATATTCTCATTCAGTTCAGTTCAGTTGCTCAGTCATGTCCAACTTTTTGCTACCCTATGAATTGCAGCACACCAGGCCTCCCTATTCATCACCAACTCCCAGAGTTCACTCAGACTCACGTCCATTGAGTCAGTGATGCCATCCAGCCATCTCATCCCCTGTCGTCCCCTTCTCCTCCTGCCCCCAATCCCTCCCAGCATCAGAGTCTTTTCCAATGAGTCAACTCTTCACATGAGGTGGCCAAAGTACTGGAGTTTCAGCTGTAGCATCATTCCTCCCAAAGAAATCCCAGGGCTGATCTCCTTTAGAATGGATTGATTAGATCTCCTTGCAGTCCAAGGGACTCTCAAGAGTCTTCTCCAACACCACAGTTCAAAAGCATCAATTCTTCGGCGCTCAGCCTTCTTCACAGTCCAACTCTCACATCCATACATGACCACAGGAAAAACCATCGCCTTGACTAGAGGGACCTTAGTCAACAAAGTAATGTCTCTGCTTTTGAATATACTATCTAGGTTGGTCATAACTTTTCTTCCAAGGAGTAAGCGTCTTTTAATTTCATGGCTGCAATCACCATCAGCAGTGATCTTTGAGGCCAAAAAATAAAGTCTGACACTGTTTCCACTGTTTCCCCATCTATTTCCCATGAAGTGATGGGACCAGATGCCATGATCTTCGTTTTCTGAATGAGCTTTAAGCCAACTTTTTCACTCTCCTCTTTCACTTTCATGAAGAGGCTTTTTGTTCCTCTTCACTTTCTGCCATAAGGGTGGTGTCATCTGCATATCTGAAGTTGTTGATATTTCTCCCGGCAATCTTGATTCCAGCTTGTGTTTCTTCCAGTGCAGTGTTTCTCATGATGTACTCTGCATAGAAGTTAAATAAGCAGGGTGACAATATATAGCCTTGATGTACTCCTTTTCTTATTTGGAACCAGTCTGTTGTTCCATGTCCAGTTCTAACTGTTGCTTCCTGGCCTGCATACAGATTTCTTAAGAGGCAGGTCAGGTGGCCTGGTATTCCCATCTCTTTCAGAATTTTCCACAGTTTCTTGTGATCCACACAGTCAAAGTCTTTGGCATAGTCAATAAAGCAGAAATAGATGTGTTTCTGGAACTCTCTTGCTTTTTCGATGATCCAGCGGATGTGGCAATTTGATCTCTGGTTCTTCTGCCTTTTCTAAAACCAGCTTGAACATCAGGAAGTTCACGATTCACATATTGTTGAAGCCTGGCTTAGATAATTTTGGCAAATGCTAATTAAGGATAAAAGGATACTCAAACTTTGCGAAATCTCTGAGTTCAAAATATAGTCAAAGAATCATTACAGAAATAGGCACTTGCCCAGAGTGCAAAAAGAGCAGGTCTTAGTTATAGATTATCTCATGTTTAAATAAACAGGTAAAGAAAAGCGTAACCAACTCTGTGATACCTGAATTTAAATGCTGCTCAAGTAGCACTTGCAAAGAGATAATTTACCCTCCCTTATAAGGAAGGCTAGAGAGACACTGAACATTTATAGTTTGCCTACTATGTGTCAGGTGCTATTCTAAAGAGTATATACATGTCATTTAAATTAGTCCTCATATATGTAATCACTTCATATTGGGGCCACTTTATCATTTAACTATACAGCACAAATATTTGAGTATTTACTTGCACTGAGCACCATTTTAAACATTGAAAATTCAACAGTCACTACAACAGACAAGATCTCTACTCTCATGGTTATCTGTCAAGGGCAGATCAATATTAAAGCAGTAAGCAAATGAATAATTTTAAATTTCCTATAGGAATAATGCCACAAAGACAATAAAAAAGTAAAATGGAACTGATGGTGACCAGGTTTTATCCAGGGTGATGTGAATATCCTATAATATACGTGCTCTTTTCCATCCTTGTCAGATAAGGTGAGTTGGTGACACTGGCAAAATCCTTTGGAATTCAATGAACTCCCTGGAAAGTGAAAGTGTTAGTTAGCTCAGTCTTGTTGAACTCTTTGTGACCCTATATACTGTATGTAGTCCACCAGAACCTCTGTCCATGAAATTCTCCAGGCAAGAATACTGAAGCAGGTACCTATTCCCTTCTGGATGATCTTCTGGACCCAGGGATCAAACTCAGGTCTTCCTCATTGCAGGCAGATTCTTTACCATCTGAGCCACCTGGAAAGCCCTCCCTGGAGTGACAATCAAAATCAGGCTCTTTAGGTAATGATTCTCCAGATCTGGAGACAAAGACAGCCTCTTTTCTGAATTAGAAACTGATAACTGGAATCTTTGGGGATATAGGAAAGCATCTCATTATGTCCCACTCAGCTTCGTCCTTCTCTGAGATTTGAAGGCTCAACAACTGTATTATATTGCCTCTTGTGAAATAATACAGAAGTTGGAATTCCTCCTGGCTCAAATAACAAGGTTTTTACAGTGTTTCAGTTGGCCAGACCTGACTAGGTCAAGCCTTCAAAATGGGGGAAGGCATTATGTTTTCTCAAGCCTAGTCTTTAACCTCATGATAGTCTCTGAGGAAAGTGAAAACTTGGCTTTTAAGATGAACACACAATTCAATTAATGTTTTTATAATAATTCCCAGAATTACACTCTGGGTTCCATGGAAGAAACAAAGTTAAATAAGACATGATTGCTGCCTTTTTGGAGACTAAAATTCAGTAGGCTCTAGTCCATCCTAAAGGAGAACAGTTCTGGGTGTTCTTTGGAAGGACTGATGCTGAGGCTGAAACTCCAATACTTTGGCTACCACATGTGAAGAGCTGACTCACTGGAAAAGACCCTGATGCTGGGAGGGATTGAGGGTAGGAGGAGAAGGGGACAACAGAGTATGAGATGGCTGGATGGCATCACTGACTCGATGGATGTGAGTTTGAGTGAACTCTGGGAGTTAATGATAGACAGAGAGGCCTGGCATGCTGCAATTCATGAGGCCGCAAAGAGTTGGACACGACTGAGCAACTGAACTGAACTGAATTGAACTGAGAGTTGAGGAATATAATCATTACTTCTTGGTACTAATCTGTCCCAAGGTACATTGGTACTTGCTAAAAAGCATTTTTCAAGTCATGATTCTCTATGGAAATCCCCAAATTGCTATAGTGTTCTGATATATACTATACAGGAGGCACATTTTATTCCATATAAACTTTAGCAAAATATCACTAGGTAACAGTGACAATAAATAATACTTCAGAATTATATTCCAATTCACTGTCATTTTCCACTTGATATTTTTACTTGATTTTAGATTCATTAACTGACATTAATTATAGCTAAAGTACTCAACAACTTTCAGAATTTTCCACAGTTTATTGTGGTCCACACAGTCAAAAGCTTTAGCATAGTCAATGAAGCAAAAGTAGATGTGTTTCTGGAACTCTCTTGCTTTTTCAATGATCCAGTGGATGTTGGCAATTTGATCTCTGGATCCTGTGCCTTTTCTAAAACCAGCTTGAACATCTGGAATTTCATGGTTCACGTACTGCTGAAGCCTGGCTTGGAGAATTTTGAGCATTACATTACTAGCATGTGAGATGAGTGCAATTGTGTGGTAGTTTGAGCATTCTTTGGCATTGCCCTTCTTTGGGATTGGAATGAAAACTGACATTTTCCAGTCCTGTGGCCACTGCTGAATTTCCAAATGTGCTGGCATATTGAGTGCAGCACTTTCACAGCATCATTTTTCAGGATTTGAAACAGCTCAACTGGAGTTCCGTCACCTCCACTAGCTTTGTTTGTAGTGATGCTTTCTAAGGCCCACTTGACTTCACATTCCAGGATTCTGGCTCTAGGTGAGTGATCACACCATCGTGATTATCTTGGTCATGAAGATCTTTTTTGTACAGTTCTTCTGTGTATTCTTGCCACCTCTTTGTAATATCTTCTGCTTCTGTTAGGTCCATACCATTTCTGTCCTTTATCGAGCCCATCTTTGCATGAAATGTTCCCTTGGTATCTCTAATTTTTTGAAGAGATCTCTCGTCTTTCTCATTCTGTTGTTTTCCTCCATTTCTTTGCATTGATCGCAAAGAAGGCTTTCTTATCTCTCCTTGCTATTCTTTGGAACTCTGCATTCAGATGCTTATATCTTTCCTTTTCTCCTTTGCTTTTCACTTCTCTACCTTACACAGCTATTCGTAAGGCCTCCCCAGACAGCCACGTTCAGGAAGCAACAGTTAGAACTGGACATGGAACAACAGACTGGTTCCAAATAGGAAAAGGACGACGTCAAGCCTGTATATTGTCACCCTGCTTATTTAACTTATATGCAGAGTACATCATGAGAAACGCTGGGCTGGAAGAAGCACAAGCTGGAATCAATATTGCTGGGAGAAATATAACCTCAGATATGTAGATGACACCACCCTTATGGCAAAAAGTGAAGAGGAACAAAAAAGCCACTTGATGAAAGTGAAAGAGGAAAGTGAAAAAGTTGGCTTAAAGCTCAACATTCAGAAAATGAAGATCATGGCATCTGGTCCCATCACTTCATGGCAAATAGATGGGGAAACAGTCAAAACAGTGTCAGACTTTATCTTTTTGGGGTCCAAAATCACTGCTGATGGTGATTGCAGCCATGAAATTAAAAGATGCTTACTCCTTGGAAGAAAAGTTATGACCAACCTAGATAGCATATTCAAAAGCAGAGACACTACTTTGCCAACAAATGTCCATCTAGTCAAGGCTATGATTTTTCCAGTGGTCATATATGGATGTGAGAATAGGACTGTGAAGAAAGCTGAGCACCAAAGAATTGATACTTTTGAACTGTGGTGTTGGAGAAGACTCTTGAGAGTCCTTTGGACTACAAGGAAATCCAACCAGTCCATTCTAAAGGAGATCAGTCCTGGGTGTTCTTTGGAAGGAATAATGCTAAAGCTGAAACTCCAGTACTTTGGCCACCTCATGTGAAGAGTTGACATTGGAAAAGACCCTGATGCTGGGAGGGATTGGGGGCAGGAGGAGAAGGGGACTGTCCAGAGGATGAGATGGCTGGATGTCATCACTTACTCGATGGACGTGACTCTGAGTGATCTCCAGGAGTTGGTGATAAACAGGGAGGCCTGGCGTGCTGGAATTCGTGGGGTCACAGAGTTGGACACGACTGAGCGATTGAACTGAACTGAACTCACAACTCTGAAAAAATCTGCAAAATAAAGTGGTCCATTTTTATTTTTAGAGTGCTTTTCTGCTAATAATTCTAAACTTTGAATGTAGTAGATTTTAGATATAGCATTTCATTTCCTGAAACAAGACTGCATTTCAGACACACAAAATGGCATATAATATAAAAATATATATTCTTTAAGACAGCACTAGAATGATAGGAGACCCACTTCCATGGAAACCTGTTTAAATCCAAGGTTAAATTACTTTAGAGCCCTTTTCATTAACAATAATAATAACAACAGTGTCATAACATGCAAAGTTGCTTCTAAAGTTCAAAGGAAATTATTTGCTTTAACTGCCTTCTACACAATACTTGTTTCTTTTCTAGTGATTTTCCAGTTTTGCATCTCAAATGCCTATCCTCTAGTTATTTCCACTACCTTTTGAGATGTACTCCTGTCCATGTCATTGAGAAAACAAATGTTCATGACCTACATCTCTTCTCCAACCTCATTTTCATCTGCATTTGATACTAGGAACTCCTCAACTATTCTCTCTTTACCTGTACTATTCTAAGCTCATAAGAAGAGAAATCATATCCTTATATCCCTCTCTCACATTATTTGGCACATGAGTCCTCCAAAGATTCTTTAAATTAAAAAAAAAAAAATCAGTATCTCTAGCCTAGTTTCTTTGTTTTATACCCTTAGAGATATTTCCTATTTTTTTCACATTCCTGTACTCTCTCATAATTCAATCCATCTCCTATGTCTATAGATTCAATTTAAAAATATGTGTTTTATGTTTATCCTTACCCTTTTTTCCCCAGAGCTTTCAAGTACAACCATGATTCTCCTCCAAGCCCGATTATTTAAATAAATTCTAAAGTATATTTCAGACCCCTAAATTCGCCTCTTAAAGAGATCTTAGACAATATGGAATAGGGCTCAACAGGTTAACTTTTATCACATTTTTAAAAAAATACTAACAAAGACTTAAAAATTGTATTCCTATTATTCAAACACACTCCAGCCCTATAACTGGTTACTTACTTTTTTTGCAAACTCCATGATTACAATCACTATTCCCCTCATAGAAAATGAGGATAATTGTGGCTTCTCAAGGAGAAGCCAAATTGTATTTTAAACTCAAGGTCAGAGGATACGCTGAATTGACTGATAACATTTCATAGACAGAACTCTCAGCTGGCCTCCGAGATTCCTAGCCCCTAGTATACACACCTTGTATAATCCCCTTCCGTTGAGTGAAGATGGGATCTGTAAATATGATCAATGTCAGTCTCATGATTAGATTACATTATATTGCAAACATAATTGAGGATGAAGGTGCCTAATCAGTTATCTTTGAGTTAATCAAAATGGAGTTTATCCCAGGTAGACCTAGGATGTAGTCATGGCACATTAGAAAAAGGTCTAGAGGTAACAGACAAGTAGCAGCAGCAGATGCTCTTCTGCTGACCTTGAAGAAGCAAACTTCCATGTTGTAGAGAGGGAAACATGGCAAGGAATGGTGAGCAGCTTCTAGGTGAGATCCTCAGTCCTATAACCACAAGGAATTAAATTACGCCAACAACCAGTGAGCTAGGAAGAGGACCTTGAACCTCTAATGAAATTACATCCTTGGAAACACCATGATTGCAGCCTGCGAGGCCCTGAAATGAGGACATAAACTATGCCCAGACTTTTGACCCACAGGAATTGTGAGATAATAAATGTGTGTTGTTTTAGCTGCTAAATTTGTATTCATTTGTTATATGGCATTTTGCTGTTGTTGTTGTTCAGTCACTAAGGCATGTCTGACTCTTTGCGATCCCATGAACTGCAGCACACAGCTCCTCCGACCTTCACTATTTCTCAGAATTTGTTCAAATTCATGTCTGTTGAGTGATGTTATCTAACTATTTTATCCTGTGCTGCTCTCTTTTCCTTTTGCCCTCAATGTTTCCCAGCATTAGGGTCGTTTCCAATGAATCAGCTCTTCATATCAGGTGGTCAAATTATTGGAGCTTCAGCTCCAGCATCAGTCCTTCCAATGAATATTCAGGGTTGATTTCCTTTAGGATGGACTGGTTAATCTCCTTCCTGTCCAAGGGATTCTCAAGAGTCTTCTCCAACACCACAATTCAAAAGCATCCATTTTCTGGTGCTCAGCCTTCTTTATGGTCCAACTCTCACATTTGTACATGACTACTGGGAGAACCGTAGCTTTAACTATATGGTCCTTTGTTGGCAAAGTAATGTCTCTGCTTTTTAATATGCTGTTTGTCATAGCCTTTCTTCCAAAGAGCAAGTGTCTTTTAATTTCATGGCTGCAATCACTATCCACAGTGATTTTGGAGCCCAAGAAATACATCTGTCACTGCTTCCAATTTTTCCCCTTATATTTGCCATGAAGTGATGGGACCAGATGCCAGTTATACAGCACAAAAACCTAATTATATATTTTGTCTCCTCTTACTTGTTTTTCTGGACCTTTTTTTACTTAACTCTTTTTGACTTCTTTGACTATATCCTGACTATCTGGAGTTTTGATTTCCTTATCATCCCAGCCTCTAGAAACTACATGTTTCTAAACCATGCTGAGCCTTCATGGATTTCTGACTTCTGTAAAATGCAGAAGTCTCCCTTCTTTTGAGTTTCCCTCAACTCCTGTCTTTTCATACTATTCACTCTAATATACTACTTTTTCCTGGGTAGCTCCATTGTGACAACCCACTTTGTCCTGCCACTTATGTCTCTGTCAAATAAAGAGCCAGTCCACAGTCCTGTACAAATTGTTCAAATCCAAACTAAACTATATCTCATGTTGAGTCAAGTACAGAATTATAGGTCAAAAGACCTCCAAGTTATCAGTGGAAATTTGCATCTGGCTCTCATTGTTTTCTGTCTGCCTTATAATTAACTTTTGAGGTAAGTATCAGAGGATTCCTAAGAAAAAAAGCAGATACTTGGTCTTGGTAACCAGACACGCCTTGCTAGACCTGGGCAGATAGTTTGGTTTAAAAAGAGAAAAAGGCTTTGGGTGGCAGCAAATGCCCTAGGAAGCAGTCCTGTTACTGAGAGTCCCAGTGTGGTTGCAGCCTGGTCTCTTCTCTCTGATTCTCCTGACTTCAGAAGTGTGAGCTGACCACATTGTTGCCTCCTTTGCCCTCTAAATCAGATTAGTCCCTAGATTCTGATCTCCCTCAGATCCCTGCTCCAGGGTTGACTCATTGACTATCCTTGTTGCCTGCATGACCTATCTGAAAGAGACTCTAGTTACTATGTTATCCTATCTTTTGTGGCCTCCATAATATTCTTGAGAAGGTAGCAAATAGCCTCTGATTAATATCACTCAGCACTAGAGAATGAGCTCAAACAGTACATATCAAATCCATAAACTGTTTGCTTTTCATGTCCTGTCTACATTTAACTTTATGTGTCAACGTGACTTGGCCATGGAATGCCCATATATTTGGACAAACATTATTCTGGATGTTTCTGGATGAGAATAACATTTGAATGGGAAGGCCATGTAAAGCAGGTTGCTGTCCCTAATGTGAATGGCCTTTGTCTAATCAGTTGAAGGCCTGAATAGTACAAAAAGGCTGAGTAAGAGGAAACCTACCTGGCCTGATTACTTGAACTATAGGATCAGTCTTCTTCCCTTGGACTGGAACTTACATCATTGACTTTCCTGGTTCTCAGGACTTTAGACTTGGACTGTGGCTTATACCATTGGTTCTCCTAGATCTCTAGCTTGGCATTTCACAACCTCCATAATCACATGAGCCAGTTCCTTAAAATAGATCTCTCTCTCATCCGCTCATTTATTCTCTTTTCTTCTGTCTCTCTCTGCATACACATACACAAACACACACACACAGTTGACATTTGAACATAGATTTGAACTGTGTGGGTCTGCTCATTACATACATTTTTTTAAACAGTAAATACTACAGTCCTATGATAGCTGGATCCACAATTGGTAGAATTCACAGATGAAGAACCACAGGTTCTGCAGAGGGTCAGTAATCCTAATTACCATGTTGTTCAAAAGTCAACTACAGATAGTCAGAAAAATAAGATAGACAGATAGATAGACAGACAGACAGATAGAGAGACAGAGAGATAGACAGAGAGATAGATAGATAGATGCGGATATAGATCTACTGTTGCTTCTGTTTCTCTAGAGAACCCTAACTAATACCCTTCTCTGTCTGTCAACTGAGAGGCTTCTAAAGAGCAAGAACCACTCCTTGGGACTCCCTGCCTTCTTTTCCCATGTCCAGTACCATGCTTTACATGCTGCAGGTGTTGTATAAATGTTGTTACCTAGATTCTTAAAGAAGGAAAATCTGTTGAAATCCCTTACCAAGAGTGTGATATATTAGTATAAGCAACATTGATTTGTATGCCCATTAGAGCTCCCAGCAAGCTAGGTCTTTCCTATGGACAAATAATTTGAGTTGAAGAATAGGAAGAAGATAGCCTTTTCTCTCTGCAGAGGTTGCTGAATCAGTTCTTCTAAGGAGACTTCTCTGTTTGTAATCACTTTGGTATTTCTAAAATGGCAAGACAGTATACAAAGGAGTTAACATGAGATTGCCAATTAACAAATCAGAATCAGAGTGAAAATTAAAGAGCTGGAGTTTCAGAGGCTTTGTGGGTTTTTCTATTCAAAGAAGAAAACAATGTTTTTTTTTAAGAATAAGAATAATGAAGGGAGGAGAAGGCAAAGAATGGCTAGTACAGCCTAGGCAGAGGCGCTCTCCAGAAAGCTTTCAAAGAGCTATAGACTTTAGTCTAAGAGAAGAAAAAAGAACCAGGCATGTTAATATCTAAATGAAGCCTTGCTAAGGCATATAACACTTTTTGCTTCACTATATTAGAATAAACAGGGTTATTGAGCCACAGCCTGGGCCAGTTTTCAGTTCAATCTTCAGAATTCAAGGACAAGTAGGTAAGTTTACTTAAAAAGACTAGTTTTGTTTGCCCTGACAAGCCCACCAAAGAGCTCTGGGCTAGATAAAAACATCCTGACAGTGGCACAATCAAAAAAAGTTATTCTTGCAATTGATTCAAAACTCAAGCTCTCAAACAACATTCAGGGAGAACCTGACCTGACCTCATAGAGATTCTGAAGAATTTTCCATTTCCATTTCCAAAAACAATGCCATTGACCTCTATAAACAATAAGCAACTGAGATTCCAGGTTTAAAAAGAAATATGGAAACATCCTGGTACAAGTGCAGAACCTCTTGCTTCTTGGGAAATTAACCTAAAATATAAATATAACCTAATATTGGCACAGAATATGTTTATACTCCAAATGTTGATTAAATCTCTCCAAGTCCCACAGGGTTCTTATCCACAAAGCGGTAAGCTTTACTTTCTGTAGCTTTATAAATATGTGTATCTCTCCAGTGGTTCGATTGCCTCCTATGAATACATTACATCATTAAGTGAGACCAATTGCCTTTTTGTTTTCAAGTTAGGGAGCCATCAGCTTGAATCTATACACAAGCTTCCAAGTGAATTGACATATGTGTTTTCCATCATTCTTTACTATTTCATTGAAAATGGGTTAAAACCCAGTTGCATGGTGTTGGTTTCAAAATCAAAGTCAAAATAAAGATTCAGAGACTAGAAAAGACTAATAACTGCTTCATGTAAAGGGCTTAATTGTTTAGCATAAACTTGCTTATTATATTAAATTAGCCTATCCATTTATCCCAAAAATAAACACTAAATAGAGCATCTCTGCAAAGACATATACAGGGTTGTGCTGCTTCAACACCAAAATTGTTCCCCACTAACTGGAAAAAGTTACACATCCAATTAGTACTAGGGATGGATTGAGTACAAAGCCACAAGAAAGAAAATCAACATGTAGCTTAAAACTCTATTCAGACAATCTCCACGATGCCAGGGCATAGTCCCAAGGTGGGGCATGATCCAGCTACTGCCCAAATCCCACACTTACCACTCAGTAGCACACACACAGAATAGATATAAACAACAATGCAAGAGCTTTGAAAATGGAACTGAAGGAATTCCCTGGTGTTATGGGTTAGAACTTAGCACTTTCACTGCTGGGGCCCAGGTTCAATTCCTGGTTGGGGAACTAAGACCCTGGAAGACCTGTAGAGTGGCCAAGGGTGGGGGGGGGGGGGTGGGGAAACTGATACTGAAACTATAACCATTTGGAACTTCCAGACTGTACTGCACAGGATTGACTATATGCTAAAACAAAAATTTTCAACATTGTCAAAGATATTTAAACAATAACAGAGTCTCATAGCATAATGTTCAAATGCATAGGTACAATTCAAAATTACTCTACATATGAAAAACCAGAAAAATCCAACCAGCAAGGGGAAAAAACATCAATAGCCACCAATGCCAGGATGACACAAAAGTCCTCAATAAAATATGAGCAAACAGAATTAAAGCAGAGTTAAAAAGAAAAATAAAAAGTACTGTAAGTACCATAACCAAACAGAGGATATCCCAGGAATGTAAGACTGGTTTAAAATATAAAAATAAATCAGCATTACCTACCATATAAACACTGTAAAGAAATAAACTGTGATAACATCATCTGAAACAGAGAAGGCATTTGACAGAATTAAACAACCATCTATGACAAACACTCTCAAAAAATTAGGAATAGAAGGGAATTTGCTCAGTCTAATAAAAAGGCATCTACAAAAACCAATAACAAAACAAATAAACAAATTAGGAAATGCAGTGCGCAACCCCCCAATAAGTGTGATTAGCACAAGTATATACACAGGTCAGGTAGTGCATGATGTTTCCCAGCCTATGGCCACTGACCACATTGTCCTGCTTTGTTCATGACAAGAGTGAGGCCAAAAAAGAAAAAAAAAAAAAATTCATGGTTTTGCTTTACCCAGAGATCAGGAACAAGGCAAAGATGTTCACTCTACTCATTTTTATTCATCATATTGGCAGTTTTAGCCAATGTAATGAAACAAGAAAATAAACACAAGGCATATAAAACTAGAAAGGAAGAAATAAAATTGTTCCTATTCACAGATAACACAAAAGTCTATGTAGAAAACCCCAAGAATTCTACCCCAAAAAAAAAAAAATCCCAATACCTTTCAGTGAGTTTAGCAAGATTGTAGGATACAATATCAAATACAAAACTCAATCTTCTTTTTATATGTTAGCAATGAAAATTTGAAACTCTAAATTTTTAAAACATTTAAACTTTAAACATCATTTTCAACAGCTCTCTTCAAAAATGAAATACTGAGGTATAAAATAGCAAGACATGAATTGTATCTATATGCTGAAAACCATAAAACACTTATGAAATAAATCAAACTTCAGCTAAATAAGGGCTTCCCTTGTGGCTCAGCTGGTAAAGAATCCACGTGCAATTCAGAAGACCCCAGTTCAATTCCTGGGTCGGGAAGATCCCCTGGAGAAGGGATAGGCTACCCACTCCATTATTCTTGGGCTTACTTTGTGGCTCAGCTGGTAAAGAATCTGTCTGTAATGCAGGAGACCTGGGTTTGATCCCTGGGTTGGGAAGATCCCCTGGCAAAGGGAACAGCTTCACCCAATATTCTGGCCTGGAGAATTCCATGGACTGTATAGTCCATGGGGTCATAAAGAGTCGGACACGACTGAGCATTCACTTTCTTTTCTTTCATCTAAGTAAAGAAACATACTTGTTTTGTGAATTGGAAGATTCAACATAGTTATTATGTCAATTATCCCAAAAATGACCTGCAGATTTAATGTTATTTATGTAGGAAATGTTGTTGATATAGACAAGCTGATTCTAAAATTTGTATGAACATTCAAAGGAATTAGACTAACTAATTGTTTGCTTAAACAAAAGAAGATATATCCACATGATGCAATACTACTCAGCAATAAAAATAAAACAAACATTAAAATATTAATGGAAACTTAGCAATTTTTTAAGTGAAGGAAACTAGATGCAAAATTACAAATATTGCATGATTCTATTTTTATGAAATATGAAGGAAGGCAAATTTCTAGATACAGAAAGCCCAGAAAGATAAGTGATTTCCCGGGGGATGGATGTAAGAGATTGATTGAAAGCAAATGGACATGAGAGAATCTGTTTGAGGTAACAGAAGTATTCTAAAACAGGATTATGGGGGTGGTTGTATAACACTATAAGTTACTGAAATTCACTGAATTTTACAAAGGATTGATTTATGGAGTGTAAATTATGCCTCAATAAAGCTTTGAAAAATAAAAACTTTAAGGAGCAAGCTACAGGAAGTTATTAATATGTATGAGCCAAGATTGGCAATACATTGATAACTGTTGGTACTGTGTGATAAGGATCATTATATTATTCTTTCCTCTTCTGTTTATATCTGAAATTAAGAATACTGATGCACATAAGTATCAGTATACTTCATGCTCATAAGTGGCTTATGTAGACTTCCAAAAAGGCTCAGTATGGGACTGTTTGTGCCTACAAGATAATTTACACAATATTATATTAATGACATCTGAACTTCCTAAGGAAGTTCATATTGTGTAATTCTATTGATATGACATGTCTGGAAAAGGTAAATTTATAGATTTTGAGATTCTGCTAATGAAGAATCTTGACAGGTCTTATCTACAAAAAGCTTTCCAAACAAAGATATTAAGTTAGTTGAGATTCTCACGCTAGGCTGAAGTTGTGGGAGGAAAAAAAAACACTTTAACGTTTTAACACCCTTTGCTGCTAACTAGACTCAACACTTCCAAAAATGTCTTGTTTTTTCCTGAGAGTTGACATTTTTTGAGTTTTTACATCTAAGATAATCCCTACTTTTCTGGAGAAAACCAAAATGGTGTAAAGTCTATGGAATTTGGATTCAGAACAGAGTTAGGTCTAGTTCCAAAGTTTACCAGCTATTTGACCTTCAGCAAATTAATTGTTCTTCATCTATTACACATGTAACAGATCTGACCTTTGCAGGGTATTGCGATTATTGAAGTATATAAGCTATATGAAGCACCTAACAACCTGGCACAGAGTAGGTATTGAATAAATGATGATTTATTGTCCAGTCATTTTCTAAATGAGTTTATTTCACAATAAAATGTAGTAACTATTGTTATAATCTTGGTAAAGAATATAAGATACCCAGATTTTCAAATCTAACTTCTCCAATGAAGATGCTAAGGTTCAAAGACTCAAGAAATCCCAAAGTTAGAAACCAAATCTAGGCTAGAACCCAAGTCTTGACTCAAAGGGGTCATTAAATAACACCTTTTAATCAGATACTTTGAGTTTGCTTCCTCACTTTGCCATTTGACATCCTCTTTACACCTAGTTTCCTCACTTGTAAGATTAAAAAAATAACAATAGCAGCTACCCCAAAGGTTTGTTGTGATGATTAATTGAAATGAAGCACACCAGGGCTTAGACTAACAGGGCCCAATAAATGTTAATTATAAGCACTGCATTTTCTGAATTCTAAGATATATTTTTATCTGTTCTATCTAAAGTCAGTGTCTTAAAATTGAAATTTATGTTAATTTTAGTAATTTTCTTTCCCCCAGAAAATTACTATGAATTCTATTTTTTTAAACTTATGATGTATCAATTTACATTCCATCAACAGTGCAAAAGGGTTCCCTTTCCTCCACACCCTTTCCAACATTTATTGTTTGTAGATTTTTTAATGATGGCCTTTCTGACTGGTGTGATACTTCATTGTAGTTTTGATCTGCATTTCTCTAATAATTAATGATGTTGAGTATCTTTTCATGTGTTTATTGACCATTTGAAGAAATGTCTATAGGTCTTCCATTTTGGGGGTTTTTTGATATTGAGCTGCATGAGCTGTTTGTAGACAATGGTATGGAGGTTCCTTAAAAAACTAAAAATAGTACTATTATATGACCCATCCATCCCACCATAATTCAAAATGACACATGTCCCAGTATTCAGTGCAGCACCATTTACAATAGCCAGGAGATGGAAGCAATCAAAATATCCATTGATAGAGGATTGGATAAAGAAGATGAGGTACATCTATATGACAGATTATTACTCAGCCAGAAAAAGGAATGAAACTGGGTCATTTGTAGAGATATGGATGGACCTAGAGACTGTCATACAGAATGAAGTAAGTCAGACAGAGAAAAGCAAATATCATATGTTAACACATATATGTAGGATCTAGAAAAATTGTATAGATGATCTTATTTGCAAGACAGAGACACAGACATAGAGAACAAACATACAGACAACAAGTGGCGGGATAAATTGGGAGATTGGGACTGACATATATACACTATTGATACTATGTATAAAATAAATAACTAATGAGAACCTACTGTATAGCTCAGGGAACTAATCAATTCTCTGTGGTGACCTAAATAGGAAAGAAATCCAAAAAAGAGGGGATGTACACACACACACACACACACACACACACACACACACACACACATATATATATATCTGATTCTCTTTGCTATACAGTAGAAACTAACAACATTGTAAAGCAACTATACTCCAATAAAAATTAATTTTAAAACCTAAACTAAAATAAATAAATAAATTAAACTTATGTTTACTTAGACTCAAGGAAATGTCAAGTTACCAGTTTAACTGGGTTTTGTTTCCTCTACACTTTAATATATCCAAAAGGTTACTAAGATCATAGGTGAACTGAAGGCTGGGACCATGTCTTGCTCATGTTTGTAACCTAATACCTACCACTGGAGAGTAGATTAATAAGTATATACTGAATGAATGAATGAAAAGGAAGAGAGAGAGGAAAAAGAATGAAAAGGTGAAGAAAGATAACACAATGGGAAGAACAAGAAATCAGACACCAAGGAGATCTAAGTTCAAGTCTTCGAATTGCCATAGATATTTGGATGATATTGGATAACATTTAAACCACTTTTTTTTTTTTAACTTTTAGGCAGGAATAATGATACCTACACAATAGGGTTGCATTGAGGATTAAATGACATGATTACTGTGACAGATACATGTAACCAACAACCCACTTTACATCTCCATTCAGATGTCTATCTTGAACTTACTATCTTCAAAGCTGAACTCTTGATTCAAGTCCCCAGCTCAGTAAATGCAACCTCCATCCATTCTTTTTTGAAAACAAAAACACTGGCATGTTACTTGACTCCTCATAGCAATCCAGTTCCCCCTCCCCATAAGAACAATCTATAGCGTCCAGCACCTCCCATCACTCCCAGAGATCCTTGTAAGTGAAAGTTTCTCAAACAAGCTTCATTTGCTTCACAGTAAGTCCACCTCTGCCCTGTGCTCATTCTTTCACTCCTTTAAGTCTCTGAAGAAAAGCCACCATCCTGTTTCTCTCAGCATCCTCCTACTCTGCTTCCCATTTGTTCGTGGTACTTTACAGTCTGACAGCACTCAAGACGATACATATTCGCTATTGCTGCTCACTGTCCGTCTCCCTGACTACACATTGCTAGAACACGAGCCCCAGCGTTCGAGTGCCTGTGTCAGCAGCTTAGTCACGTCCACCTCTCTGCAACCCCACGGACTGGAGCCCATCAGGCTTCTCTGTCCATGGGATTCCCCAGGCAAGAATACTGGAGTGGGTTGCCATTTCCTTCTCCAGGGGATCTTCCCAACCCAGGGATTGAACCCAGGTCTCCTGCAATGCAGGAAGATTCTTTACCATCTGAACTACCAGGAAAGTATTCAAGTAGGATCTGCTTTTCCCCTTATACCACTGGTGTCTAGAATAGTCAGTGACATATTCGATTCTCAAACAAATAACCATTGATTTAGCTTAAAAATAGATGAAAATTAGGTCATTGGGTTATTATGACCAGAACTAATTATTTGCCTGAAATGCTTTTCCTTTTGTGAGGTGAATATCTATAATAAATACCTAGAAACAAAAACTACATCTTTACAAGTGTGTTGATTTCTAAGAATCTGAAATAAATTAAATTTGATGTTGTAAGTAAAATAACTGCAAACTTAATAAATCTCTTCAAAGCAGATAATCCTAGCAGTCATCTAATAGTCTTTTCATATTGTACAAATATTATGATGTTTGAAACTGTAGACAGTATGATGATTGAAACTGCACTGATTAATTTCTGTTTCAGTTTCTTAACTAATCTACTAATTTACTGAATTAGCTAATGTAGTTACTGAATGACTAATAAATACAATTCAGAAATATGGTGAACTTGAAAGTGATTGGCATGGGAGGAAAATAAAAATAAAATTTCTTTTCAATATCCATATCCTGTTTTCTTCTCAGGGACCTTAATGAAGACAGACCATGCTCTAGAAATGGTGCCATATCAAGTTTAGAAAGACAGTTTGGAACAACTGCTGTAGCCTTTTAATTCCTCCTTCCTCTTTTGTTCTACTAAAGAAAATTGGGATAGTAAGAAAAGACAATTTTTTTAAAATTCCATATCCTACCCATACTCAGAGAGAAAAGAATCCACAATTCATTTCAAAACCCTACAATAATCATAGCTGAGCAACTGATAATCCAGGAATTAGCAAACTCTAATTAATGATGTCTCCTTATTGTAATATAATAAAGCAAACTTTATCATTTATCCCACTTCCCTCTGGATAATCCAAGGATAGCTGCATAAATTTATCAGATATAGAGAAATAGTTGTTACTGGGAAAAACTGAAGATTGAACACTCAATGAATGCTTTTAAGATGTGGGTTAACTATAGCTATCTCAGTATGCCCATCTTGGAATTCATCAGGTTCCTGTGCTTTAAGTTTCTTGACATCCACTATGCCTAGATCCATCTGCTATTTTCCAAGATAGCACTTCTCTGACTCCCAACATTTTCTCATTGAGGCCAATCTTTTATATTCTCTAATGTTTAGGATCTCCCATCACCCATACATAGTGGCAACACCTTCAGGAACTTTATTACTGGTAACAGATTTCCCTTATTATCATCAGCTTACTCTATTAACCAAACGTCTGCATGTGTAGAAGAGAGGGTGAGAGACTAATTAAAGATCAGAAATTAAGAAACCTGGAAAGAAAGCAGCTTGATGCATTTGTGCTTTTCTCTTTCTTTCTCAGGATGTACCAGAAGTGGCTGAACTGGGTCAATAGAAAGGGTTATTATTAGTATTTAATTCAAGGTTGAAATCTTTTACTGAGTTAATTTTAATAGCTCTGTATTAGCTATTACTACTAATAATTTAATAATCATTAAAATATTTAGCAGCACACAGATAGGTCTTTCCCAGTGTGAAATGCAAGGGGTTATTATTTTTGAATTGAGTGTTGGAGAAGACTCTTAAGAGTCCCTTGGACTGCAAGGTGATCCAACCAGTTCATCCTAAATGAGATGAGTCCTGAGTGTTCATTGGAAGGACTGATGTTGAAGCTGAAACTCCAATACTTTGGCCACCTGATGCAAAGAGCTGACTCATTTGAAAAGACCCTGATGCTGGGAAAGATTGAAGGCAGGAAGAGAAGGGGACAACAGAGGATGAGATGGTTGGATGGCATCACAGACTCAATGGAGATGAGTTTAAGTAGACTCCAGGACTTGGTGATAGACAGGGAGACCTGGCATGCTGTGGGTCCATGGGGTCACAAAGAGTCAGATATGACCAAGTGACTGAACTGAAATGAACTGAACTGATTATTCACTTCAGCTATAGAGAGGCTTTCCATTCGATCTTGAAAGTGTAGGTCACATGCTAAATATCAATTCTAATAACTCAATTACAAGTGAAAACTTAGGAAGAAGGACTTTTGGAAAATAACAATATAGGTCTTAGCCTAAACCCCTCTTGGGGGCTTAGTGTGGTGCTTCTTTGCACTGCCCTTAGCAGGGAGGATTCAAAATTATCCTCCTGCATTCTGGATTTAGTCCTTTCTGCCTTGACTGCTCAAGTATATTATTTGCTTGCGCTAGACACATGGAAAAGGGCTGGACACTGCCCACATGTGAACAGTGGACAGGATGGGTTCTATCTACCAAACTTGATAGTATCCCTAAAATATATAGGAGTCTCCATCCTCAAAATGTTCAAATGAGATAACTGAATAAACAAAACTCTCAGATATGTGATCAAAATACTCACATTTGGCATCATGTACACTAACTTTAAATCAATGAACAACTGCTGTGGATTGAACAGTGTCTCCCCAAAATTTATACCTGTCCAGAAACCCCAGAATGTGATCTTATTCAGAAACAGGGTCTTTGTAGATATAACTGGTTAAGATGAAGGCAAACTGGATTAGGTTGGGCCTTAAATTCAATGACAGGTGTCTTTACAATAAGAGGAAAAAATACACAGAGATACAGAGGAGAATACCAAGTGAAAACAGGCAGAGATTGGAAGGACATGTCTATAAGCCAACAAATGCTAAAGACTGCTTGTTATCACCAGAAGCTAGAAAAGAGGCAAGGAAATATCTTTCTCTAGAACCTGTGGAGAGAGCATGACCCTGCAAACACCTTGATTTCAGACTTTTAGCCTTGAGAACTGTGAGATAATAAATCCTATTGCTTTAACCCATCCAGTTTGTAGTAATTTGTTATGGCAACCCTAGGAAATGAACACAGCAGCCAATACACAAGGTTCCATAGAACTCAGGCTGACTTTGGGAGGATATTATTCCTTGAGAATGGAGTTTGAAAGACAAAAGCTATAGACTAAGCCCACATCAGATACGCAAATATCAGTCTCCTCTTTGGGATGGGAAAAGTATAAAAATCATATCGACTGAAAAATATGCACAACCTAAAAGTTGACAGCTACATTCTATTTGGCAGACATTCTTAGGACTTCAAGCCCAGAAGACAGCATCTCAAATAACTGTTCCCAGGAGGTAAAGAGGAAGGCAGGATATACAGCAGTTTTTGCAAGGATACCAGGAAGTTGGAACAGAAAATTACTATTAATAAAAGAAAACTAAACGATCTCAAGTTAAGGAATTTAGTTTTTTCTATTTATGGAAAGAGGCAAGAGTTTTAGTTCACTGAAATCATTGCTTTGATATGCACTTCAGCTATCTGTGGCCAGTATTCTGTGTTTTCATGCAAAGATGGGCACAATAAAGGACAGAGATGGTATGACCTGACAGAAGCAGAAGATATTAAGAAAAGGTGGCAAGAATACACAGAAGAACTATACAAAAAAGACCTTCATGACCCAGATAACCTAGATGGTGTAATCACTCACCTAGAGCCAGACATTCTGGAATGAGAAGTCAAGTGGGCATTAGGAAGTATCACTACAAACAAAGCTAGTGGAGGTGATGGAATTCCAGTAGAGCTATTTCAAATCCTAAAAGATGATGCTGTGAAAGCATCATCATAAAAGATGATGCTGCACTCAATACAACAGCAAATTTGGAAAACTCAGCAGTGGCCACAGGACTGGAAAAGGTCAGTTTTCATTCCAATCCCAAAGAAAGGCAATGCCAAGGAATGTTCAAACTACCACACAATTGCACTCATCTCACATGCTAGCAGAGTAATGCTCAAAATTCTCCAAGCTAGGCTTCAATAGGACATGAAACATGAACTTCCAGACATTCAAGCTGGATTTAGAAAGGGCAGAGGAACCAAAGATCAAATTGCTAACATCTGTTGGATCATCAAAAAAGCAAGAGAGTTGCAGAAACACATCTATTTTTGCTTTATTGACTATGCCAAAGCCTTTGACTGTGTGGATCACAACAAACTGTGGAAAACTCTTCAAGAGATGGGAATACCAGACCACCTGACCTGCCTCCTGAGAAATCTGTAGGCAGGTCAAGAAGCAACAGTTAGAACTAGACATGGAACAACAGACTGGTTCCAAATTGGGAAAGGAGTACATCAAGGCTGTATGTTGTCACCCTGCTTATTTAACTTATGTGCAGAGTACATCATATGAAATGCCAGGCTGGATGAAGCACAAGCTGGAATCAACATTGCTGGGAGAAATATCAATAACCTGACATATGCAGATGACACCATCTTTGTGGCAGAAAGCAAAGAACAACAAAGAGCCTCTTGATGAAAGTGAAAGAGGAGAGTGAAAAAGTTGGCTTAAAGCTCAACATTCAGAAAACTAAGATCATGGCATCTGGTGCCATCACTTCATGGCAAATAGATGGGGAAATAGTGGAAATAGTGAGAGACTTTATTTTGGGGGGCTCCAAAATCATTGCAGATGGTGACTGCAGCCATGAAATTAATAGATGCTTACTCCTTGGAAGGAAAGTTATGACCAACCTAGACAGCATATTAAAAAGCAGAGACATTATGTTGCCAATGAAAGCCTGTCTAGTCAAAACTATGGTTTTTCCAGTAGTCATGTATGGATTTGAGAGTTGGACTATTAAGGAAGCTGAGCGCCAAAAAATTGATGCTTTTGAACTGTGGTGTTGGAGAAGACTCTTGAGAGTCCCTTGGATTACAAGGAGATCAAATCAGTCCATCCTAAAGGAAATCAGTCCAGAATATACATTGGGAAGACTGATGCTGAAGCTGAAACCCCAATACTTTGGACACCTGATAGGAAGAACTGACTCATTTGAAAAGACCCTGATGCTGGTAAAGATTAAAGGCAGGAGGAGAAGGGGAGAAGGGGATGACAGAGGATGAGATAGTTGGATGGCATCACCGACTCAATGGACATGAGTTTGAGCAAGCTCTGGCTGTTGGTGATGGAGAGGGAAGTCTGGTGTGCTGCAGTCCATGGGGTTACAAAGAGCCAAACAGGACTGAGCAACTGAACTGAAATGAACTGAAATCATTTCTTTGGTATGCACTTCAGCTACCTGGGGCCAAACAATTCCTGTGTTTTCACATCCTGAGTTTTCTTAGGCTACACAGTCCAGTCAGGAGTGGCTGCATACAGTCTGATGACTGCTAGATTGCAGGAATTCTTTGTTTCCTTCCTGATTTCCCTTGAGGCTCACCTTTGAAGCAGTGGTTAGGTGGTGGCTAGATCATTTGTTTACTGATACAGCAGGCAATAATTTATTTCTCAATTCCTTTCTCTTGGGAGAGGTTTCTAAATAACTCTCAGAGTCATATTTGCCTCCACTTAATTATTTCCCATTTCTTCTTCTTATTATTATTATTTGGCGAAGATTGTGCTACTAATTACTAGTTTTTCAAATGGTGCTATAAAATTTGATTTAGGGTCTTCAAGGTTTTGTTTTCGGCTCTAAGCAATAGTCTAAGATTGGGAAGCTATAATTTGGTGCTCAGATCAGGCAGAATGGGTGGTTATTGTTACAAGTTGTAATTTCCTGAGAAATGCTGTGGAATGTTCCAGAAAGTCAGGAGTTAACCAGAGTGAAATAAATCACAAGCAAAACAATCCCATCCATAATAATGTGGAAAAAATTGAGGGAAATATAATTAGATGAATTTGCAACTTTGTTTACATATAAATTAGAGAGCATGAAATTGAGTGCTGCTGGCCAAAGGTTGAGAAATTTGTACCCAGTTTGTAACTGGTAGTTGGCAGTAAACAGGAAACAATAAAGACAAAAATTCAGTGTTCCAGGCCCTCCCTGCATATCTGTGCAGGAAAGTTTACTCACTGACTAATGGTCCTCTTTCAGTGCTCTGCACATCCTTCTTCACAGGTTTTAAAAGTCGTTTTAGCCACAGAAGATGTATGCAACTTGTTCTTGTGTTGGCTTCTCACAGAGTCAGAAAGAGGGACAATTATGTTGTTTTTATTCATGCCAAGCTTTTTTAATGCCAGAGTGCTGAATGAAGCTTTCAAAGGAAAAAAAGCAACAAAGGAAAAATAATCAATAGTACGAGTTGACTAATGGCTAACAACTGTAAGTGTTTGGTGTACACAAAATATAACTGCAGGAGAGGAAAGAAGAGAGATTGAAATGCTGATCAAGAGGCCTGCTCAGTTTAAGAAATGGGAAGTGAGACTTTAAAATGAGATGTCAAAGAAAGAGTGCATTCCTGTTCATTCTCTGCACTGATCTCTCACATTGCATGTCTTCACAGCCCTTGCTAAAAAATGGAGCTACAAATTCTTCCTAAATTTCTTTTGGAGGAGGAGGGAAGATATGAGCTGGTTTTATCATGCTTACCTAAAATGCAAGAATAGTGGAAAATGCATTTTCTTGAGGCACATGGACAGTAGTTTGGGTTTGGATATGTGAAATGAAAGCATCTCCTGCCATATTAATAAATAAGAAATGTCACAGCCATTAGCTATTTATTTCTGGCCTCCAAATGTGAATGAGGGCTCAAGGCTATCCAGAGGATGCTGCCACCACCACCCCACCCACTGCCAACCCCCCCACCCACCACCCCCCCACCAAATAAAATAACTACTTTCAGGTTGTGACTCTGTTTTTCAGTCGACAGATACAAGCTGGATCCTAATCATTTTCTTCCTTTCTCCAGGACTCCATCCTCTCCCTTTGCGCTGTTATCCGCAGCTCCATGAACAGAGCTGGGAAGACACCATGTAATCCTGTACCTCTCTGTGAGAAAAGTTGAGTCAGTGAAACAGCAGGACCTATATGAAAAACTCTTAAGAGCAACTGACTGACATATGTCAACTAAAAAAATTGCACAACATGAGAGTTGCAAGTTAAGTTTTATTTGGGGCAATAAGAGGACTGCAGCCCAGGAGACAGCACCTCAGATAGCTCTGAGAAACTGTTCCAAAGAGGTAGGGGGAAAAGGCAGTGTATATGTGATTTTGGTAAAGGGGGAATATGTGCCATCAAGCACATATTTTCTGTAGAAAGTTTCTGCTGGTGTCATGAAGCTTCTGCTAGTCATGAGAAACAATCGTCATCATGAGAAGATGTAAGAACTGGGCTCATAAAGTCAGCTCCTGAGAATATCTAACTATCTAAAGACCTGTGCTGACAGTTTCCAGGAGCACTGAGTGCCTCATTTCTGCTTTCCACCCTGAACTCCTTTAGGGGGTGTTGGAGGTCAGCAGCTTCAGTGTCACATGGTTTAATCCTCGTAGAGGTAGATGACAAGCACCCACGGCAAGTGTCGATTTGTGGTTGAGACTGTTAAAAGATAAACTAAGGCAGGAGACTTCCCTGGTGGTCCAGTAATTAAGAATCCACCTTGCGATGCAGGGGATGTGGGTTCAATCCCTGGTTAGGGAACTAAGATCCCATATGCCATGGAGCAACTAATAAGCCTGTGCACCTCAACTACTGAGCCCGCGCACCACAACTAGAGAGTCTGTATACTGCAACAAAGGATCCCGAATGCTGTAGCCAAATAAATAAATAAAATTATTTTTTAAAAAAGATAAACTAAGGCATATTTTAAAATGTCAAGAGTTTATTTCAGCAATGACTGACCCAAATCAGGCAGCACCAAACATGAAGTGGTCAGGAGCATACCACCAAGGGGAGCCTGGGGGCTGGAGGTGGGGGAAAACTTTATACAGAAAAGGCAGAAGGAAAGCAAAGAAAGCATTGACTGGCTATAGCTTAAAGCCCCATTGGCTGATTGGCTCTCCTTGGGTTTTGATTTCATAACCTTCAGATATTTACAGGCGTAGATTTTAGTTTGCTTACCCAGATCTCCACAGCATTAAAGACAATTCAGTCTAACGGTATCCTTGTTTAATTAATTTAGCAAGATTTAGTTATACATGAACTTCCCTGGTGGCTCAGACCTTAAGGCGCCTGCCTACAATGTGGGAGACCCAGGTTCAGGCACTGGGTTGGGAAGATCTGCTGGAGAAGGAAATGGCAACACACTCTAGTGTTCTTGCCCAAAAAATCCCATGGACGGAGGAGCCTGTTAGGCAACAGTCCATGGGGTCGCAAAGAGTCGGACACGACTGAGCGACTTCACTTTCACTTTCACTTTAGTTATACATACAAGGAAGTGAAAAAAAAACAAAGTGGATAAAGGATAGAATTTGGAAGGCAAAGACCTGGGATAAATCCCTGGCCTTGCCCCTCACCCTCACTCAGTGGCCTTGGACAAGACCTTTACCTTCTAATTCTTTAGACTCTTCCCTTGAAAACAGGGAGTATAACCAACCTTACACAGGAGTCATAAGGATTAGATGCAGGAGCACTTTCTATATTCAGTTCAGTTCAGTTCAGTCGCTCAGTCGTGTCCGACTCTTTGCGACCCCATGAATCGCAGCACGGCAGGCCTCCCTGTCCATCACCAACTCCCTGAGTTCACTCAGACTCACATCCATCGAGTCAGTGATGCCATCTAGCCATCTCATCCTCAGTCAGCCCCTTCTTCTCCTGCCCCCAATCCCTCCCAGCATCAGAGTCTTTTCCAATGAGTCAACTCTTCGCATGAGGTGGCCAATGTAATACTTTCTATATTACATTTGCACTATTATAAAATATTGTTTTTCTCATGGGGAGGGAGGCAATCCCAGCCTTTAGTGAGGGAACAGCAAAGTTATCTCCACACTTCACTCAAAGTTTTATTATCATCGTGAAGGTGTAAACAACAGAGAACACCAGATTTGTTTTTGTTTTGTTTGATCCCCACAGTTTATTTTTAAATTGACTAAGTTGTCAACATTTTAACACTGGCCTACTTTATACACACATTCAGTTTCCTGTCTTCTCTGGCAGCTAAAGGCCAACCTTCCCACACAGCAACAATCACCAGTTCTAAGCAAGGACTGCCCTGTTTTAGACAGCACAGGTGCTCTCCCCTTTCACAGAGTCCCACAGTGTCTTGTTACCAGATGCACAGAGGCTTGAGTGGGTGTCACCTTTCAGAAGTAATTTCTCTTACACATGCTTACTTTGTTGAGTGTGGTAGGCTGAATAATGGTTCCCCAAAGATGTCCACATCCTAATTTCCAAAAACCCAACTACTTTACATGGCAAAAAGGGACTTTGCAGGTTTAATTTAGTTAAGAATCTTGAAATAGAATCATTATACTAGATTATCCAAGTGGGCCAAATGTAATTGTAAAGGTCCTTCCTTATAACAAGGAGACATTTAACTCTCTGTCATGACCCAAAGGCCCAGGTATACAAAGATACACACACCAAGAAAGATATTCTAGGGCTTGGAGGTTATCTCTCTGAAGCTGGCCAAAGGCTAGTCCTTTCTTTGGAATGTGCAAAGTTTGAGACCCCAGCACCTTTCTATACAGGGCAGTACCCGGCCCTTCACCTAAGTTCTCTTATAGCAAAATGCTTCTCTTTGAGTATCTACATTAAGCTAAGCATTTATATAATTGACACAGCAATAGTATTAATATGAATATGCCTAACATTTGAAGAAGCCAGTGTGGGCTATAGACAGATTTAAAGAAAAACTAATCCAGCCTATATCCATTACATACATTTTTATATTTGTGTGCTAATCTGATAACTAATCTCTCTCCCCTCCGTCAACTGTTACTTAGTCCTTATGATAAATTCACTCAGTCGTGTCTGACTCCTTGCTACCACATGGACTGTAGCCCACCAGACTCCTTAGTCCATGGGGATTCTCCAGGTAAGAATATTGGAGTTGGTTGCCATGCCCTCCTCCAGGGGATCTTCCCAATCCAGGGACTGAATCCAGGTCTTCCACATTGCAGGTGAATTCTTTATAGTCTGAGTCACCAGGGAAGCCCTATGATGAACTAGTACCAAAAAACCACTAGACCACTCAGGTAAGAACTAAACCAAATCCCTTACGATTATACAGTGGAAATGACAAATAGATTCAAGGAATTAGATCTGATAGACAGGTGCCTGATGAACTATGGAGAGAAGTTCATGACTTTGTACAGGAGACAGGGATCAAGACCATCCCCAAGAAAAAGAAATGCAAAGGATCAAAACGGTTGTCTGAGGAGGCCTTACAAATAACTTGGAAAAGAAAAGAAGTAAAAGGCACAGGAGAAAAGGAAAGACATACTATTTAAATGCAGAGTACCAAAGAACAGCAAGGAGAGATGAGAACACCTTCCTCAATGATCGGTGCAAAGAAATAGAGGAAAGCAATAGAATGGGAAAGATTAGAGATCTCTTTAAGAAAACTAGAGATACCAAGGGAATATTTCATGCAAAGATGGACTCAATAAAGGACAGAAATTGTATGGAAATGGCAACTCACTCCAGTACTCTTGCCTGCAAAAACCCATGGACAGAGGAGCCTGGTAGGCTATAGTCCATGGGATTGTGAAGAGTCGAGCATGACTGAGCGACTTCACTTTCAATTTTTGCTCTCATGCATTGGAGAAGGAAATGGCAACCCACTCCAATATTCTTGCCTGGAGAATCCTAGGGACAGAGGAGCCTGGTGGGCTGCAGTCTATGGGGTCGCATAGGGTCAGAAATGACAGAAGCAACTTAGCAGCAGCAGCAGCAACAGAAGCAGAAGATATTAAGAACAGGTGGCAAGAATACACAGAAGAACTATACAAAAAAGATCTTCACGACCCAGATAATCACAATGGTATGATCACTCATCTAGAGCCAAACATTCTGGAATGCGAAGTCAACTGGGCCTTAGGAAGCATCACTATGAACAAAGCTAGTAGAGGTGATGGAACTCCAGTTGAGCTATTTCAAATCCTGAAAGATGATGCTGTGAAAGTGCTGCACTCAATATGCCAGCACATTTGGAAAACTCAGCAGTGGCCATTGGACTGGAAAAGGTCAGTTTTCATTCCAATTCCAAAGAAAGGCAATGCCAAAGAATGTTCAAACTACCACACAATTGCACTCATCTCAATGCTAGTAAAGTAATGCTCAAAATTCTCCAAGCCAGGCTTCAACAGTATGTGAACCATGAACTCCCTGATGTTCAAGCTGGTTTTAGAAAAGGCAGGGGAACCAGAGATCAAATTGCCAACATACATTGGATTATCAAAATAGCAAGAGTTCCAGAAAAACATCTATTTCTGCTTTATTTACTATGCCAAAGCCTTTGACTGTATGGATCACACAAACTGGAAGATTATACAAGAGGTGGCAATATCAGACCACATGACCTGCCTCTTGAGAAATCTGTATGCAGGTCAGGAAGCAACAGTTAGAACTGGACATGGAACAACAGACTGGTTCCAAATAGGGAAAAGAGTGCATCAAGGCTGTATATTTTCACCCTGTTTATTTAACTTATATGCAGAGTACATCATGAGAAACGCCGGGCTGGAATAAGCACAAGCTGGAATCAAGATTGCTGGGAGAAATATCAATAACCTCAGATATGTGGATGACACCACCTTTATGGCAGAAAGCAAAGAACTAAAGAGCCTCTTGATGAAAGTGAAAGAGGAGAGTGAAAAAGTTAGCTTAAAACTCAACATTCAGAAAACTAAGATCATGGCATTTGATCCCATCACTTCATGGCAAATAGATAGGGAAACCATGGAAATAGTGAGAGACTTTATTTTGGGGGGCTACAAAATCACTGCAGATGGTGATTGCAGCCATGAATTTAAAAGATGCTTATGCCTTGGAAGAAAAATTATGACCAACCTAAATAGCATACTTAAAAACAGAGACATTACTTTGTCAACAAAGCTCCGTCTAGTCAAAACTATGGTTTTTCCAGTAGTCATGTATGGATTTCTAGAGTTGGACTATAAAGAAATCTGAGCGCCAAAGAATTGATGTTTTTGAAGACTCCTGTGTTGGAAAAGACTCCTGAGAGTCCCTTGGACTGCAAGGAAACCCAACCAGTCCATCCTAAAGGAAATCAGTGCTGAACATTCATTGGAAGGACTGATGCTGAAGCTGAAACTCCAGTACTTGGCTAGCTGATGTGAAGAACTAACTCATTGGAAAAGACCCTGATGCTGGGAAAGATTGAGGGCGGGAGGAGAAGGGGACGACAGAGGATGAGATGGTTAGATGGCATCACCGACTCAACGAACATGAGATTGGGTAAACTCCAGGAGTTGGTGATGGAGTGGAGGGAGGCTTGTTATGCTGCAGCCCATGGGGTCATAAACTCTGGTATGCAGAGTTGGACATGACTGAGCTTCTGAACTGAACTGATTTAGAAGTAGCTGGTATGATTCATGTTAATGTACAGCAGAAACCAAGGCAACATTGAAATGCAATTATCCTCCAATTAAAATAAATTTTAAAAGATGGAAGTTAGCTGATAATTAGATAAATCTAGTTTTTCTGGCATTACATCCTAGGAAGGTTTTAATTCAACCTTCTAATACATCTGATCATCAATATCAGTGTTATCATATGACTGACCTGTTTACACAAAGTCATAGAATTTTACCAACAATGCCAGTGTTACATCATAATTAAGTGTGGTCATGATATGATACTATTTCCTTACAGAACAAATTGGTAAGAATTACAGAGGTTGTCACCATGCCTTATCAAAAAAGAATTGGCCCTTGTCCATACACCAGAGAACTGTTATAAACAGGTGTTTCACAGTTAGGCACAACTAGATTATTTCCAGGTTCCAAGTAAAATGGAAACAAAGCTAGTCATCCTGTGTCAGTTTATACACTTACACTGAGACTGCTTTCCATTATGCGCTACTGCATAGCAGGATCAACCGCCTTCTGAAGACATGGATAAGTGTTCCTATACTGTCTCTGCCAACTGTACTCTAGGGTATGTCTTATTTTGATGTACTCTTGGGGATAGTGAACAGGACCAAAAATCACTGACAGATAAGGAAGAACGAACTGAGGGACAGGAGAGTGAAGAGGGGAATAGCAGACAATAACAAGGGGGGACAACAGGCACTATGGCCTGACAGGACAGTCAAACTTAGGTAGTATAGGCAGGAGGACACCTGAGACACACGTGTATTTTACCTCCACGGCCAAGGATATGAGGGAGCAGGGAGAACAAAACAACCTCCACTTGTGAAGTAGCAAGTTCCTGTGCATAAGGTGATTCTAAAAGAACACAGACAGCATTGTGCACAGCAGTAACTTTTAAAAGAAAACAAGAAACAAGTTAATGTTCCAACAATGAGAGAATGACTATATTTTCTAAATTGCACAAAAATTAAATTCAAATTACTAAATTACAATTAAAAAAATTCTTTGATAAAATTTGCAAAAATAAATCAAGTGGAAAAAGCAGGAGACAGAAGAATCCACACGACCTACCTAATTGATCAGATACATATTGTTTAGAGAGACATGCATATGTTACAAAATTATTTGTAAATGCTTTGTAATGCTGAATAAATTTAAAATAATTAATTCTGGAGACAAAGAGGAAGGAATTGGATCAGGGACAAGTATACTAGGATGGGATAGGAGGGAACTTCAAATCATCAGCAATCTTTTCTTTTTTAAACTATGTGGTAGATCCAGAAGTGTGTGTTCATAATCCTCTATACTTTTTTTGAATCTCTTAAATAAATCTTAATCATAAAAGGTAAAATTTTGTAACATTTTTAACATCTAGAGGGGTACTTTCATATAAATCATTTCATTCGGTGTGTAGGATAAAACTGAGATAGTGAAAGTAATTGTTACCAATATTTCATCTTATAAATGAAGAAACCAAGGCTCAATAAATATGCCACAACTAGAAATAGAAGAGAGACAGGGCTAGAACTAAGATCTTTGAGGTCTAAATCACGACATTTCTTTAATGCGGTAATATTTGATCAGTGAGACTGTTGTCTGAACAGAGTCAAGGCTACAACTATTCCAGTTGTCCCAGTTTATCCTTTTCTCACCCTTAAATCAAATTGCACTAAATCAAGCTGCAACCAAAAAATACTTATTGAGGTGCTGCTGCTTATGCCCAAGGTTATAAAAGGTCTTTCCACCAGGTTTTCTGAAACTTCAGACATTACCATTCCTTTCCATCATCATAAAAATCAAAACAGAAGTTAGTTCTTATTCAGAACCACAGAATTATTTCCCCCCACCATGGGGGGGTGGGGTGAGGGACAAACTCTAGCTACTCAACTGAAAAGCAGAACTGACATCAGAAAATCTGGGCAATCAGGAAACTAAATTTTATTTTTCACTTTGGCACTGGATTTATGTTCACTAGATTACATCATACATCCGAGTCTTACTTTACCCAGTTGGGATAGAAATAGACAGTTGACAATTCTGAAACACTCAAAAAACATTGCACGATCACAGAGCACTATTAATGTATCTTGCATAGCTTGTTGCTGCATTGTGGCTTAAAGTGCAGCTATTTGGTGTGCTGATCACAAAAGTGTACTATAAAGAGTTAATTTGCACTATCATTTAATAAACCTTTTCAAATAGCTCATGTTATAGTTCTATAATGATTACCCAGTTATCAGGTAAGGTAGTATAGTGTGGTAATTAATAGTATGGGCTATACTGAGCTTAGTTCCCGATCTATAAAATGAGAGTAATACTAACTACTTCTTAGAATTGGCATAATTCTGGTTGGGCCCAATAAAATTGGCTGTTTGCATTATTACACATAATCATCACACTAATTAAGGGACCACTGACTGGATTTTGAGGGTGGTACTTATGAATTGTGTTCTCTGTACCATTTTCCAGAAAATCGTCACTCCCCACCCCAACAGCGTGACAGCAGCAAGCCTGCCATGTTTCTATAATGTGTCTGTGCCCTTTGCCACATAATTGGTTCAAGGGTTAATATTGTGACCCAAGCTGATTTGACTATTTATTCCTGAAAATTATGGAACTTGAAGGGAGAGAGAGGAAAAAAAGAAGAAAGTAAGACAAGAGAAGAAAAATGAAAGGGTAAAAACCAAAGAGGCTAGTCTCTCAGTTTCTGTACCTGTAACTGTAAGGCTAAGATTGTCTTGGTGCCCACACTTCCTGGGACTAGATGCTGGAGAGGGAGAAAAACAAGGCAAAGAGCCAGAGAGAAGCAAGGGAGAGAGAGATGGATAAAGAAAGCGGCTTTCAGGTCCCCCTTTCCAGGTTATTCCTGAGAGGTGGATGCCTTTGTCTTTGGATATTGCAGGGCATCCAAGTATCATCCTTTGGTACTTAGCTTACCCAAATTTTGATCATGTTATTTGCATCCAAAGAATGTCTTAAAATTTTCCATCCTGCTCTTCAGTTTCTTTAAAGGGAATCCAGTCTATCCCCTAAGTCAATCCCCACACATCCTCCTAAGTCCTCCTGTCAGGGATTAACTAATTCCTGGCCTCCTACCACTCAAGGACAGATTCCTGCCCTCTAACTCCTAGGCCTACTATTCTCTGTATCAATCCTTCCTTCTGATCCCCCTGACATCAGGTCATGGCAACTGCTGGCAAGAACAAATTAGAAAAGGATGAAGCCACAAATCTAAAAAGGTAGAGAAAACTAGCTGATAACAATCACCTCTCAGCGAATATTTGTCAATTGACAATGCAGGCTGGAGCATGTGGGAATCTTCAGTCCAGACTAAGCTCTTAATCTGGGCCAACATGGCAAGACACTGGGAAGAGGAAAAGATCAAGTCTAGTAGGTAAGCATTAGGAGGGGCAAACAGAGAAAGAGAGAGAAAGCAGAACAGCCTCAGAGGCAGATTAAGAGACTGCACTGATGACTGCTCTCCTCCCTCTGCCAGAGATTCCCCTGCAGGCCTCTGACTTCTTCCAGCTGGAATGGACATTGTGGGCCTCAGGTTGCCTTTCGCCTGCAAGTAACATACATACAGGGCAGAGAATAGCCAGCCTTCTAGTCGAAGCTGGGCATACTGCACCCACAGACTATTTCTCAGCTGACATTTTCAGATACATAAATTTTTAGACATCAAAATCCTCACTGTTTAACTAAAGCCAATTCAAACAACTGAATGTATTCTTCCTAGACCAGGCACTGGCTAGGACTTGAAGATACAAAAATAAATCAGACAATCTCTGGAAACATGTACAGGGCATAGCGTCACTCCAGCCTGGTTTGGTTAGCTCCATCCACCTTCTAACTGGCATACTGACTAACTGTCATATCTGAGACTATTGCAGAAAACAGTACTCAAGAAACCAAGCACCACACTCAGAGAGTTGGAGAACTCAGGTTTATTACGCCAGTGGGCCCAGAGGCGTTAACACTCCAAGCTCTGAGCCCCGAACAAAGGAGTTACAGAGTCTTTATACATGGACAGGCATGATTGTGGATTGTGGGTTTGCAGGAGCTAGGACAATTGCAAAGAACTGCAGCAGGATAAGCTCCAGTTCCTTCTATTGAGAGTTCCCTCTTTCTGAGACCTATGTGAACTAGACTTTGCAAGGAGCAAGCTGAGTTACAGAGGCAGAAGGAGAAGGAGGTAAAATTTTAACTTTTCTTCTTCATTCCCCCCGCCCCTTGATGCTTCTATCACTCATTGTAGAAAGAATCATCTCATGTTTTAGGACATTCAGAGGTCTCCATTGTTTAGGAGGCTGTAACTTTATGGATTCAATCCAAGAGGTTATGAACTAGGTAACTTCATTGAGGATACAAGGGCCAAACAAGAGCGCCACAATGAGAGGACCGGCTAAAGGGAGAAGCCATGATGCTCAGCTCCAGATATTGTTCCAGTTACCCCAGGAATTTGCTAATTCCTCTCTCCTTTTTATGATTCATTCCCTTAGCTGTTGAACTATGTCCCTGACTCTTTCTGATTGGTTTACATAAAAGCAGCATTCTTCATTTAAGAAGAGGCAGAGTCCTCTCTTTTCAGCTATCAGTAGGTCTAGCCCTCTCCTATTCTGTAAAATCACCTCAGCCAGGGAGTCTAGTTGGTCCTGTAAGGCCACTAAAGATTTGGCCACTCTCTCAATGTTGTCTGTGAAGTCTTTGGAGAGTGTGTGGTAAAAGGTGGTTGATGACGCAATTCCTCCTATTCCCATACCTATCCCAGCCATACCTTGGACGAGTGGTTTCTCCCTACCACCGCCATTCCTGGCCTTCAACGTGGGACAGCTCCTCTATGCCCTCCTGTGCCTGCGCAGCCACCACTCCTTGGGTTGCTCCTCCCGGCCACCGGCCCTGGCCTCGGGCGCGGGTGTCTCCTCCCAGCTGCCGGCCTTGACCTCAGGCTCGGGGTGGCTCCTCAGGGTCACCACCACTGGCCTCGGGCACGAGGTGTCTCCTCCCGGCCGCCACTGATCTCGGATGTGGGGTGTCTTCTCCCGGCCGCCGCCCCTGACCTCAGATGCGGGGTAGCTCCTCCCGGCAGTAGGGAGATACCCCTCATCCAAGGTAAGGAGCAGCGGCTGTGCTTTGCTGGAGCAGCCGTGAAGAGATACCCCACACCCAGGGTAAGAGAAACCCAAGTAAGATGGTAGGTGTTGCAAGAGGGTATCAGAGGGCAGACACACTGAAACCGTACTGACAAAAAACTAGTCAATCTAATCACACTAGGACCACAGCCTTGTCTAACTCAATGAAACCAAGCCATGCCTGCGGGGCAACCCAAGACCGGCAGGTCATGGTGGAGAAGTCTGACAGAACGTGGTCCACTGGAGAAGGGAATGGCAAGCCACTTCAGTATTCTTCCCTTGAGAACCCCATGGACAGTATGAAAAGGCAAAATGATAGGATACCAAAAGAGGAACTCCCCAGGTCATTAGGTGCCCAATATGCTACTGGAGATCAGTGGAGAAATAACTCCAGAAAGAATGAAGGGATGGAGCCAAAGCAAAAACAATACCCAGTTGTGAATGTGACTGGTGATAGAAGCAAGGTCCAATGCTGTAAAGAGCAATATTGCATAGGAACCTGGAATGTCAGGTCCTTGAATCAAGGCAAATTGGAAGTGGTTAAAAAAGAGACGGCAAGGGTGAACGTCAACATTCTAGGAATCAGCGAACTAAAATGGACTGGAATGGGTGAATTTAACTCAGGTGACCATTATATCTACTACTGAGGGCAGGAATCCCTCAGAAGAAATGGAGTAGCCATCATGGTCAACAAAAGAGTCCGAAATGCAGTACTTGGATGCAATCTCAAAAATGACAGAATAATCTCTGTTCATCTCCAAGGTAAACCATTCAATATCACAGTTCTCCAAGTCTATGCCCCAACCAGTAATGCCGAAGAAGCTGAAGTTGAACGGTGTTATGAAGACCTTCAAGACCTTTTAGAACTAACACCCAAAAAAGATGTCCTTTTCGTTATAGGGGACTGGAATGCAAAAGTAGGAAGTCAAGAAACACCTGAAGTAACAGGCAAATTTGCCCTTGGAATGCGGAATGAAGCAGGGCAAAGACTAATAGAGTTTTGCCAAGAAAATGCACTGGTCATAGCAAACACTCTCTTCCAATAACACAAGAGAAGACTCTACACATGGACATCGCCAGATGGTCAACACTGAAATCAGATTGATTATATTTTATGCAGCCAAAGATGGAGGAGCTCTATACAGTCAACAAAAACAAGACCAGGAGCTAACTGTGGCTCAGATCATGAACTCCTTATTACCAAATTCAGACTCAAATTGAAGAAAGTAGGGAAAATCACTACCTTCCGGTATGACCTCAATCAAATCTCTTATGATTATACAGTAGAAGTGAGAAATAGATTTAAGGGCCTAGATCTGATAGATAGAGTGCCTGATGAACTATGGAATGAGGTTCATGACACTGTACAGGAGACAGGGGTCAAGACCATCCCCATGGAAAAGAAACGCAAAAAAGCAAAATGGCAGTCTGGAGAGGCCTTACAAATAGCTGTGAAAAGAAGAGAGGTGAAACGCCAAGGAGAAAAGGAAAGATATAAACATCTGAATGCAGAGTTCCAAAGAACAGCAAGAAGAGATAAGAAAGCCTTTTTCAGCAATCAATGCAAAGAAATAGAGGAAAACAACAGAATGGGAAAGACTAGAGATCTCTTCAAGAAAATTAGAGATACCAAGGGAACATTTCATGCAAAGATGGTCACAATAAAGGACAGAAATGGTATGGACCTAACAGAAGCAGAAGATATTAAGAAGAGGTGGCAAGAATACACAGAAGAACTGTCCAAAAAAGATCTTCACAACCCAGATAATCATGATGATATGATCACTAGTCTAGAACCAGACAAATTGGAATGTGAAGTCAAGTGGGCCTTAGAAAGCATCACTACAAACAAAGCTAGTGGAGGTGATGGAATTCCAGTTGAGCTATTTCAAATCCTGAAAGATGATGCTGTGAAAATGCTGCACTTAATATGCCAGCACATTTGGAAAACTCAGCAGTGGCCACAGGACTGGAAAAGGTCAGTTTTCATTCCAATCCCAAAGAAAGGCAATGCCAAAGAATGCTCAAACTACCGCACAATTGCACTCATCTCACATGCTAGTAAAGTAATGCTCAAAATTCTCCAAGCCAGGCTTCAGCAATACGTGAACCATGAACTTCCTGATGTTCAAGCTGGTTTTAGAAAAGGCAGAGGAACCAGAGATCAAATTGCCAACATCTGCTGGATCATGGAAAAAGCAAGAGAGTTCCAGAAAAACATCTACTTCTGCTTTATTGACTATGCCAAAGCCTTTGACTGTGTGGATCACAAGAAACTGTGGAAAATTCTGAAAGAGATGGGAATGCCATGCCACCTAACCTGCCTCTTGAGAAACCTGTATGCAGGTCAGGAAGTAACAGTTAGAACTGGACATGGAACAACAGACTGGTTCCAAATAGGAAAAGGAGGACGTCAAGCCTGTATATTGTCACCCTGCTTATTTAACTTAAATGCAGAGTACATCATGAGAAACGCTAGATGGAAGAAACACAAGCTGGAATCAAGATTGCTGGGAGAAATATCAATAACCTCAGATATTCAGATGACACCACCCTTATGGCAGAAAGTGAAGAGGAACTATAAAGCCTCTTGATGAAAGTGAAAGAGGAGAGTGGAAAAGTTGGCTTAAAGCTCAACATTCAGAAAACGAAGTGGTCCCATCACTTCATGGGAAATAGATGTGGAAACAGTAGAAACAGTGTCAAACTTTATTTTTGGGGCTCCAAAATCACTGCAGATGGTGACTGCGGCCATGAAATTAAAAGACGCTTACTCCTTGGAAGAAACGTTATGACCAACCTAGATAGTATATTCAAAAGCAGAGACATTACTTTGCCAACTAAGATCCGTTTAGTCAAGGCTATGGTTTTTCCTGTGGTCATGTATGGATGTGAGAGTTGGACTGTGAAGAAGGCTGAACACCGAAGAATTGATGCTTTTGAACTGTAGTGTTGGAGAAAACTCTTCAGAGTCCCTTGGACTGCAAGGAGATCCAACCAGTCCATTCTGAAGGAGATCAACCCTGGGATTTCTTTGGAAGGAATGATGCTAAAGCTGAAACTCCAGTACTTTGGCCACCTCATGCAAAGAGTTGACTCATTGGAAAAGACTCTGATGCTGGGAGGGATTGGGGGCAGGAATAGAAGGGGACGACCGAGGATGAGTTGGCTGGATGCATCACTGACTCGTTGGATGTGAGTCTGAGTGAATTCCGGGAGTTGGTGATGGACAGGGAGGCCTGGCGTGCTGCAATTCATGGGGTCGCAAAGAGTCGGACACGACTGAGCAACTGAACTGAACTGAACTGATCCCAGCCATGATTCCTAGACCAGCTAGTAGGGGTAGAAACTGGATGGCTCTTTTTGACCATGTATACACTGCCAGAGGTACAGTGAGAGTCTGGCTATTAGAGACAATATTCATCCAGTGAGTGAGGAAAGCTAAGGTGCAGATACGCATCCAGTTGACTGGTAGACATAAGTAAGCATCTGTCCCACAAACAAAGAAAAGGCCTTGATGGGGGCGGCACCATACTGTGTTTGTGGTTGGAAGAGTGGGCTACTCACCTTTTAAAGTTTGATTACGTTGGTTCCTGGCTCAACGTAGGTTCAGTTCCTGCCTAAGGTTCAGTTCCTCCATCATTTGTAAAGCACTCTGGAGCCTTTCGAGTCAATTCAATTGTCCTTAAGACTGGCCCTTGTAAGGTTAGATCTATATGAGTTCCCATGGCTGTTGCATTATTTAATGGTACTGGTGTAGCTAAGTACCGTGGAGCTCCTAAGGATAAGCAGAGCCAGCAGTCCCTGGCCAGCTGGGGGTGGTGTCATTGAGAAGGCGATGAGTTGCGTTGAGAACCTGGTACGGATGAGGGCCTAAGGGGGGTTAACCCTGTAACCTGGGTCACAACCCCAACAGGGAGAGCCTGATTTTTTAGGGCAAAGTTGGTCCATGATTTCACTTGTCTGCATTACTGTCCCTGTCAGGTAGGCTTTCCATTTATTTGGCAGACAGACACCTGTTCTGGGTTGTAGCATCTGCGTGGCATTTGGGGTAGACGGAGGCCCAGGGGCATGATGATGGCAATGCCATGGTGTTGGGATACCACCGGGGTTGGATCCTCCGGTGGGGGAAAGGTAGCGGCAGCAGGGGGTGTGACTGGAAAGCATTTGTGGAGCCCAGGCCCCTGGACATACATCACATGGTTACGAAGGCAGTAGGTGACTGGCCTATAGGATTGGCTATTACACATTGTTCTAGCTGATGGTTAAGTAAGCAATTTTAAGGGTTGGCTGTAATGTTGACAGGTACTTGATGGATAAGGAACAGCACCATCTGTAACAGCAAGGGCACCAAAAGGCTGCAAAGCAGCCTGCACATAACAGATAACTGAACACTAGCAAAAGGTTTTCTCCCCATCTTTGGGTTGTCACGGCTATAGCAACTGACCTTATCATGAAGGGGGGTCAGTTGTACTGTGGAGCAATTTAGTTAATAGGGAGAATTGATCATAAGAGACATCTAATAAGAATGAGTCTTCCCACTACAGTGAGATAATACAGCTAACCACAGCTTCTGACGCAAATCCCAGTCCCAGGGTGTGATTGAAGCTAGTCCTGCAGCAAAGAGCACAGCAATAATACCAATCAGGGATAGAGTCCAGGGTTGATGATGAAAATCCACTGATATTTTAATAGCCAGATCCTCAAGCTTCTGCTGTGCACTGACCAGCCAGCTGCTGGAGTGTGGCTGGAGCAAGGCTGAAGAATCCTTAAGCTTCTGCTGTGCATGGACTAGTCAGCTTCCAGAGTGACTCGAGCAGGTTTAAGCCTCTTTCGTGGGTGAAGGCCATTGTTTTTGGAACCAGACCTTGAGGGGATTTATGGGGTCCCGAACTGCTTTCCAGGTGTCCTCATTACAGGAAGCCGCTGCCTTCTTGACTCTGGTGTGGTGAGTCACACCAAGTCACACCAAAGGATGATGCCTGTAACTTTAACAGCAGTGGTTGCCAGGACAACCATGTGAGGGCCTGTCCAAACTGGCTGAAGTGGTTCTTTTTTCTAATCTTTAACACATACCTCCTGGCTGATAGGGATGAACCCAATTGTCCAAAGGAATGGGTGTCCTTTCTAAGGTTTCTCAGGCGATATGGTGGAAGACTTTTCCCAGGGCCTAGAGGTGTCAGGACATCTCCAGGTCAGCTAGTTGTTGGGGGTTTCCCTTGAATTTTCCTATCACTGGGGTCATTCCCCCATATAAGATCTCAAAGGGGGAATAGCCTGAGCACCTCGGGGTGCATCTGGCTCAGAGTAAGGCTGGGGTAATATGTAAATCCAAGATAACTGGGTCTCCTGGCAGAGTTTAGCTAATGTGGTCTTGAGGGTCTGATTCATGCATTCAACTTTCCCTGAGCTCTCTGGCCTGTAAGCAGTGTGAAGCTTCTGTTTGATTCCCAGTGTCCTGGATAAAGTTTGGATTATCTCAGACACAAAAGCTGGCCCATTATCAGACGCTATGGAGGGAGGCAGCCCATATCTTGGGATTAAGTCTCTTAATAAGGCCTTGACCACTTCTCGTGCCCATTCAGTGCATGTGGGGTAGGCTTCAGCCCATCTTGAGTGGGTGCTTATACCACAAGTAAATACTTATCGTCCCTATAGAGCTTGACTTCAGTCAAGTCCACCTCTAGATCTTCAAAGGGCAGTGTCCCAACTGTCTGCAGCCCTGGGTTGGGTCCTGGTCCTTGGCTGGCATTGTTTTGCCCACAAGTCACACATCTAGCACTGATCTGGGCACACGGGGTTGGGAGCTTAGGAATGAAACAGTAGCAGCTCAGTCAACTCTCCAGCACAGTTTCCTAAATGAGTTGTTTCATGATGTTGCTTTACCAGCTGGATTGCTAAATTGCTGGGGACAGAGTCTTTGGTCTAGAAGCTTCCACCAGCCCTCCCTTTCTTTTATTCCTCCCTCATTTAGAGCCCATTGATCTTCTTCCTTGGTGTATCTCAGGGACAGAGGCAATTCTTGGGTCAAGAGGACCTTAAAGATTGACTCAGGGCCCACTGTGGGGCTTGGTTGGGTTGCCACCTCCTTGGCTCCCTGGTCAGCCAACTGATTTCCTTTGCTGATTGGATCAGTTCCTTGTTGATGGCCTTTACAATGGATGACTGCCACTTGGGAACGCTTCCAGACTGCTTCCAACATCTGAAGGATTTCTTTTTTGTTTTTAATCTCCTTTCCACCCCTGCACCCCCACCCCCAGCTGTCAATAGTCCCCTTTGTTTATAAATGGCTCCATGTACACAAAAAGTAGCAAAGGCATACCTTGAATCAGTATAGATGTTGACTTGTTTCCCTTCAGCGTGCCTTAGCGCCTTGGCAAGTGCCCATAGCTTAGACCGCTGTGCTGACCACCCTCGTGGCAAGGCCGCAGCCTTCACTCTCTTGTCAGTTGTTGCTATGGTATAGCCTGCTTTGCACTGCCCATATTGAATGAAACTGCTTCTGTCAGTGAACAGCTCCAGTTCTGGGTTCTGGAGGGGAATGTCTGTCACGTCTGGCCTGCTCAAGAAAATTTCATCTATGACCTCACAGTTATGATCAGGGGTTCCCATTTCTGTAGGTACAAAGGTGGTGGGGTTCAGCGTCCACAAAGTCTCGAGTTGGACCCGTGGGTTTTTGCAAAGCAGTCCTTGATAGTGAGTCATCCTGGAGTTGGTCAGCCACTTATGCCCCTGGCTGTTCATCAGGGCAGTAATAGCATGGGGAACCTTTACATTTATATTTTGTCCTAGAGTAAGCTTATCTGCTTCTCTGACCAAAACCACAGTGGCAGCTAATGCCCGGAAACATGGCGGCCATCCTGCAGCTACTGGATCCAGCCGCTTGGACAGGTATGCGACTGGGCACTGCCATGGCCCAACTGTTTATGTGAGGACCCCCAGTGCAGTGTGATTTTTCTCATGTACAAAGAGGTTAAAGTCCTGAATCACATCTGGCAGCCTTAATGCTGGAGTGCTGGTCAAGAGTCTCTTTATCTTCTTGAAGGCTTTTTCCTATTCAGGTCCGCACTCTATGGGGTCCTTATCAGACCCTGCTGTGGCTTTGAACAAAAGCTTGGCAATTTCAGAGAAACCCAGTATCCAGGTCCGGCAGAATTTGGCAGCCCCAAGGAACTCACGAACTTCTTGCTTGATGTTCAGCCAAGGAAATGAACAGATGGCTTGCTTCCTCTCACGTCCGAGCACCTGATGCCCTTTTGAGATGACAAACCCCAGGTACTTGACTTCCTGTCTGCAGATCTGAGCCTTTTTCCATGACACGTTGTACCCTATGGTGGAGGGTAGAGCCAACAGGGCTTTGGAACCTCTCCAGCAGTCCCCTTGGGTGGCACTGCTAGCAACAGGTCATCCACGTACTGGAGTAGGTGCAGTTTAAAGGTTCCCTGGGAAAGGCAGCAAGGTCAGCAGCCAGGGCTTCACCAAACAGGGTAGGTGAGTTTTTGAAGCCTTGTGGCAGTCGAGTCCAAGTCAGCTGTGTCTTTCTCCCGGTGTGTGCATCTTCCCATTCAAAGGCAAACAAGAGCTGGCTAGTTGGTGACAGCCAGAGGCAGAGGAATGAATCCTTGAGATAGAGGCAGGTGCACTATCTTGCCTGAATGAGTAAGAGACTCAGGAGAATGTAAGGATTTGGGACCACTGGATGGATGGTGATTACTGCACTGTTGATGGGGCAGAGGGCCAGGATGGTGCAGTAGTCATTCCCTCCAGGATTTTTGACTGGTAAGAGCAGAGTGTTTCAGGGAGACTGACATTCGATTAGGATTTCAGCATCTCATAGGCGCTGAATGCAGTCCCAAATTCCCAGGCGTGCCTCCTGTGGTACTGGATATTTTTTTTGTCTAACAGGAGTGACTCCTGGTCTCAGGTCCACTACAATCGGAGCATGGTTTTTGGCCACACCCGGGGGGCCCTTCTCTGCCCAGACATCAGGGAATTCTTTTAGCAGTCTGGGGGTACTTATTTGTTCCTTCCCTGATGAATAGAGCCATTCATCTTCCCTGGGCACAGTCACAGCCATCATCAGAACCGACTGGCTCCCCAAGGTGAGGCTTGCAGGCTTTCTGGGGGCAAAGGTGATTTCTGCCCCCAGTTTTGTCAGTAAGTCTCTACCCAGCAGGGGAATGAGGCATTCCAGACAAGTACAGAAATTCATGAGTCACTAGATGGCCCCCTAGCTGACATGAACGGGCCTTGCAAAATGAGCAGGCTGCCATGTCCCCTGTGGCCCCAACAATAGTTGCTGTTCAGCCTGTGAGGGGAACCACAGCTGTAGTTACCACAGAGTGTTCAGCTCCAGGATCCACCATAAAAGTCATTGATTGGCCCCCTTTCATCGTGACCATGGCCTCCTGGGGGCCCAGGATCAGGGAGCCCGGTCTTCCCTATTCTGATTCTGCTCTAGCCAGGCCAATAAGGCTTTGGACAGCCGGCTCAGGCTGGTACCTTTCTTGTTGGGTTGACTGAACTTCTTTGACCCTTTAGATGTCCCTCTGTGATGGGGGCACTCATTCCCCCAGGGTCTGGTCTCTTTGCAATGGGCACACTGGTCATAGCGTAGTGGTGGTCTCTTCTTAGTTTCTCCTTTCCATGAGCAAACAGTCGATTTCACTGGATCTGAGCTCCTCAGTGCTGCTGCTAGCAGGGCTGCGTTCTATTTCATTTTTTTTCTCTGCTTCTTGTTGGGCTTCAGGGTCTCGGTTCACAAAGACTTTATTTGCTACCTCTAGGAGCTGTACGGCATTCATCCCAGCGAAGCCTTCTGGCTTTTGGAGCTTTCACTGGATGTCTGCACAGGATTGAGCCACAAAGGCGGCATTAATTATCCACTGATTCTCGGAGGTCTCAGGGTCAGATGAGGTGTATGTCCGGAACACTTCACACAGTCTTTCATAGAAATCGGTGGGGGTCTCATCTGCCTTTAGGATCATCATTGTAATTTTGGACATATTGGTGGACTTTCTGGCCCCCACTTGAAGTCCATGTAGAAGGGCATCATGGTAGTTATCCAGGGTTTCTTGTCCTTCTTTGGTATTAAAATCCCAATTAGGTCTCGTCTCTGGCATCACTTCTCATGCCCATCTTTCTACATCTAAGACCTCTGGGGGGCTTGTCTTCAGAGCCATTTTTGGGCTTTGGTCAAGATGCGTCACCTTTCCTCAGTGATGAAGAGCTGGCGACAGTTGTCGCCATGTAGGCTGATGGGTGTGGAAAATAGACTCTAGGAGGTCAGTCATAGCCTGTGGTTCATCAGAGTATGCTGGGCTATGGTGTTTCCAGTTTAGGAGATCAGTCATGCTGAAGGGCTGGTAAAGAGGATGGAACGATCAGGGACTGAGCCATACTCGTTCACTTGTTGAGGACCTTGAGTTTCTCGCAGTGACATCTGAAGGACCGCATTCAGCGGGTTAGATTGTTTGGCCGAGCAGAGCTGCTTCCCTACTGGCTCAGGGCTGGAATCTTGTTCATGAGGTGGTGCGGGGGACACGGAGGGAGGTGGGCTGTCTGGCAATGGGTCTGACGCTGGCTAGGGCCCACTCGGACTCCATAGCCATGAAGGCCATAAAGCTACACCATTGAGCCGTCCCTCCAATGAGTCCAGTCAGGGCTCGGCAACCCGGAGAGTCAGAACACTGGTCCAAAAGAGAACCCAGAATACTGTCAGGCAGCATGTCTCCTCGTTCATCTTGGGGCTCCTCCACTCTGACCTGGCTGAGCCACCAGTCTGGCAGCTCAAGGGGCCAGTGTGTTTGGAATTTCACTGGGGCCTCCAGAAATGTTGCAAAAACCAGTACTCGAGAAATAAAGTGCTACACTCGGAGAGTTGGAGAACTCGGGCTTATTACACTGGCAGGCCCAGGGGAGTTAACACTCCAAGCTCTGAGCCCCAAACAAAGGGGTTACAGAGTTTTTATACATGGACAGGCATGATCAAGCAGGTTTGTTGGTTTGCAGGGGCTAGGGCTATTGCAAAGAGCAGGACAAGGGAGTGAGATAAGCTCTAGTTCCTAGTATTGTGAGTCCCCACTTTCTGAGACCTACATGATCTAGACTTTGCAAGGAGCAAGCTGAGTTACAGAGGCAGAAGGAGAAGGAGGTAAAATTTTAATTTTTCCTCTTCAAGACAAGGTGCCTAACTTCTGTATGAGCCTTATTGTTCTCATCTGTAAAATGAAGATGATACATTGACTTTCAGGATTACTATGTGCATTGGAATAATGTATCTAAAATGTTTAGAATGTGGTAGATGCCCAATTAATGGTACTTACTATTAACATGTCTATTGGTAACCCTAAAAATGCTCTGGAGGAAAAAAGACCAAACTGAGAACTTGCAGGTTGTTTTCATCAGTATCATCTACCGTCCTCCCAGTTCAGTTCAAACATAGAAGAAAGATACTTATGTGTTTTTAGAAATTAATTTTTCTTCATTTTAGCCCATAAGCATTATAAGCCTAGTTATTCTGAAAGTAATCAGTATCCAGTAGTTATAATACGAGACATTTGCTATAGATGTTCCTTGTGTTCACAATGCAAGGTGCCTGAAATTTGAGTTTTAATGCCTAATAGAATTTAGCCTCGGAGAATCAGAAATTGGCTGGACCTAAAAAGCACTGTTGCTTAGACTCACTGCTCTGCACTGCCTTGTCTACCAATAAAATGAATCTTTTAAAAAAACTCATTGTATACAGGAGATTAACCACACTCTGAAATCACTTTCAAGTTAGGTACATATAATAACTTTACTTTCTGATATCTATTGATCATAAAACCTCAGAAAATGTGTTACAATCATGGATACTATGCTGATCAAATCTCCTGAATATATACCATGCAGTATTATTCTCTGGTTAAAAGTTAATTTGGAGCAGTTTGTATGGTAGAGTAGAAGGGATTTCAGATTAGAAGTTAGAAGAAAAAGGACTTGATCCCAGATGAGCTCTGAACTCATACTGTGTTAGTAGACACATCATTTTATGGTCCCAAATTCCCAACCCAGGGCCTCAGTTTCTAATTCTATCAAATAAAGGGATCAGACAGCAGAGATGAAAAATGGGTCTCACCAACTCTAATCAATCACCATTATTACTACAGTTAACTGCATTAAGAGAAGACTGTGGACTTTCCAAGTTGGAGGATCATGTTTTCATTCAGTCTTTAAAAAAAAAAAAATAGCATCCCACATTTTTATGGTTTTTTTAAGTCCATATACACACCAAAAACATTCAGAGAGACAGCAAGTTCAGTTTGACTAACTGTAGTTAATCCTTCAAGATACATATTTCTTCCTCTAAGAAGTTTTTTTTCTCTTTTTTCTTTTTTTGCCTTCACCCCTTCCTCTTCCTGCCTACTGCTTTTCATCTCTCAGAGAAAGTTGGTCTCTTCTAGTTCTCTCCTAGCAAGTTCACTCAGATTCATCAAAGAATGTGCTCTGTCATTTATTAATCTGTGGCACACATTCAGATAAGGATTCTTTAAGAGCATGTTCTACATAACACTAATCTTGCTACCTGTCCCAGGGTACACCAGAATATGAGAATGAGGATTAAGAGAAGGAACAGACAGGGGAGTATGTTATATAAATGAACAGATGAGTAAACACCTTCAGGGCCCTCATAGGTGGGAGATCATTATATTGAGTCCATTATATTGAGCAGAAGGCTCTTTTCTGACTCCTAGAATGCAAATTGTACAATTAAGTAAAACATTCAGAAAAACTGAAAACACGAGTCTCTTTGAAAAAGGTAAAAATACACAATCCAGTTTCTTCACTTCTTCAAATTTACCAAAAGGTATATGTACCTTTTGTTTCTGACATCTGGACCATATGAGTTGAATTGGTCCATAGTAAAGAGGATTGGATGGCATTGATGGATGGCAAACCATATGAAAATAACGTATTTTCCATCTAAACATCAAGTCTCATTTAATTAAATTTTATTTCCAATATTCTTTCTTTCTTCCATTTAATGTTCAGCAATTTCGATTTTCCCAAGTATTACTGCTTTTCCCGGAATACAACAGGCACTATTAATCAAAGACGACACATTCGCTTAGAAAGTTTAAATAACCTTAAACACCCTCCAGGTAGCACTCATCCTAACGCCAGAGAACTAATCCTGTGGTAGATGATCTTGTGTATGCTGCACCTATGAACGTGCTGGTTGGTTTTTAAACTGCCCAAATTTCTATTTTCTTTTCCCTAGTCAAAATCGCATCAAAGAAGGAGTAGTCAGCGGCCAAAACAGGCCAAGTTTCTTCCACATTTCCTCAGGCAAGGTTTTTTTTAATGCTTCATTTGCTGAAATGAAGTGACTTCACTATTGACCATTTTTGGGGGAATACGATTTCTGTAGCTTCAGTACAGCTTTAAAAAAGGGTCATAGATGCGTATGTAAAAGACCCCAGAGAAATTTCCACTGAAGCCTACCAGAGCTAGATTAAAGTGAAGGCCAGCCAGGCAGCTGACTGGGGCACCAATCAATAAAAGGTATTAGAACATTGCTGAAATGTGATTAAATGGAGAAGCTTGCATTTACCAGAAGTCCTCTCAGGAAGACCATAAGAGTTATTAGGAAAGTGTTTTTGATAAGCCACATGGGATGGGACTTGAAGCCTCCAGTGGCACACCTCAGACACCTAAGGAATCAGCATTACCACTGCATTTTGCTGTATTCAGTCAGCTGTACATTTTTGCTTCGCTAAGTGTGATGTGAATGTCTGAGACCAGACCTGGCCACAGAGGAGAGAATAAGTGCCAGTACCAGAGAATCTCCTTCTCCCCTTTCCCTCACATTCTCTACCTTCCTTCTAAATAAATAATGAATGACTTTTTGAAGAATATTATTTCCAAGGGGCAACACATTATTGACATACCTGTGGGACTCATGTCCTGCTCAGGGGAACAACCATGGGCAAATAATTCTAAGCCTCAAAGCATTACGAAAGTTTAAAAGGGTAGGCCAGAAAACAGTATGCTTCAAGGTCTCAGGAAGTGATAAGAATGCTTCCCAGTGGCAGGTGTCAACTCCCAGGAATGTGGCTATTCAAGGGGTCAGAATTGATGCAGCAGTGGGTTCTAGACGAGGAAACATGTGGACAACCTCAGAACCTTTATTTCTAAATTGTTTTCATGCTGTGATCTGGGATATAGCAAAGAGAGCTATGCCCCAAGTGGGGCTGCCTTCTGATCTATGCATCTAAAAAGGTTGAAGATATCCTTCCAACAGCATATAGAGGTTAAGCAAATTGTACTCGGTTTAATCCATGGTATTTCCTGGCTGTTTGGTCCATGGCCTAAATGAGCAATACTCTACTTTGCTCATAGTAAAAAGATTAAGCAATATAACACAATAATTTTAAATAAAAGCATCTTTACTGGGTGCTTTTTTCCTAACCAGTGAAAATTACTAAAACCCAAGGAATATATGATCCTTTCATTCTTCTAGGAATTCTTAATTTTACCCCTGGACCCAGTTAACACAACAGGAAGCAATGTATTCTGATTGCATTAGCTAAACCCAAAAAAAATAATAATAATAACTTTGCTGATGAAAGCTTTAATGTTATAACTTCATAATGCACTATTCCCACCCCCAATTTTTTTCCCTTTAGCTGCCAGGAAGACCTGCACCAATTTAATTTTCAATTGCTGTAACAACATTAACCTACATTGTAACACATATATTTCTTCCCCATCTATATAGTTTGTTACTGTTAGTAATTGTTTCTTTCTGATTAAGAGTGTTACTATAAATGTGTCTTTTATTTGTAAACTTTTCAAATTCTTTATGGAGATAAGAACTATATCATAAATTATAAATAGAATAAGATCATATTTTGTCATTCATCACCATTAATATTTAATGTACACTCCCTTCTGAATTTCTCATTAAGAAATGATATTATTGATATGCCAGATCAGAAATTTAGACTATCCAGAGAGCTTTTTAAATTTTTTTTATTTATTTATTTTAATTGGAGGATAATTACTTTACAATGCTGTGGTGGTTTTCACCATATATCAACATGAATCAGCCATGGGTGCAAATGTGTCCCCCTATCCTGAACCCACACCTACCTTCCTCCCCACCCCATCCCTATCCAGAGAGCTTTTTTTAACCCTTTGTTTTATTGATATAATGAAGGATCCACACTTGACACTCTTTAACAGTGGAGATTCCTAAAATGTTCAAATAAGGCACAATTTCAAGTCTGAGACAGGTAATGTGTTAGTCATTCACTTGTGTCTGACTCAGTGTGACTCTATGGACTGTAGCCCACCAGGCTCCTTTGTCCATGGAATTCTCCAGGCAGGAATACTGAATGTGTAGCCATTCCCTTCTCTAGAGGATCTTCCCAACCAAGGAATCAAATCTGTGTCTCCTGCAGGCAGATTCTTAACTGTTTGAGCCCACCAGGGAAGCCCTTGAGATAGGTAACTCGAGGACAAATAAGGAGTACCATATTTATAAAACAGTACATGTCTTTAGTTATAGTACTAAGATATGATTCAAATAAAAAATCTAATAGATTTAAGAAAGATTTCTATTGCTGTGATTTATGTCAGAGAGTGTTCTGCCTATATTTTCCTCTAGGGGTTTTATAGTGTCTGGTCTCACATTTAGGTCTTTACTCCATTTTGAGTTTATTTTTGTGTATAATGTTAAGGAATGATCTAATTTCACTTTTTTTAAGCTATGTAGCTATCCAGTTTTCCCAGCACTATTTGTTGCAGAAACTGTCTTTCCAATGTGTACTCTTGCCTCCTTTGTCATAGATTAATTGACCACAGGTGCATGAGCTTATTACTGGGTTTTCTATTCTGTTCCATTGATTTGTATTTCTATTTTCATGTCAGTGCCATACTGTTTTTATTATTGCAGCTTTGTAGTGTAGTGTGAAATCAGGAAGCCTGATTCCTCCAGCTCTGTTTTCCTTTTCAAAGACTGGAGCCTATTATACAGAGTTCAGTAGGCCAGAAAGAAAAACACCAATACAGTATACTAATGCATATATATGGAATTTAGAAAGATGATAATGATAACCCTGTATGCAAGACAGCAAAAGAGACACAGATGTATAGAACAGTCTTTTGGACTCTGTGGGAGAGGGAGAGGGTGGGATGATTTGGGAGAATGGCATTGAAACATGTATAATATCATATAAGAAATGAATCGCCAGCCTAGGTTCAATGCAGGATACAAGATGCTTGGGGCTGGTGCACTAGGATGACCCAGAGGGATGGTATGGGGAGGGGTGTTGGAGGGGGGTTCAGGATTGGGAACACATGTACACCCGTGGCGAATTCATGTTAATGTATGGCAAAACCAATACAATATTGTAAAAAAATAAAATAAAATAAAAATAAAAAATAAAAAACTGAAATAAATAAATAAAGATTGTTTGGGCTATTCTGGGTCTTTTGTGTCACTATACAAATTTAAAAATTTTTGTTCAAGTTCTTTTACAACTAGAAATCTTTTTCAATCTGTCTCCCTGAATAATGGAAATAAAAACAAAACTATACAAATGGGACCAATTTAAACTCAAAAGCTTTTACACAACAAAGGAATCAAGAAACAAAATGAAACGACAACACACAGATTAGAAGAAAATACTTGCAAATAATGTGACCAATAAGGAATTCATCTCCAAAATTTACAAACAGCTTGAGATGCTTAACATCAACAAAACAAACAATCCAACTGAAAAATGGGCAGAAAACCTGGACATTTTTCCAAAGAAGACATACAGTGGTCAAAGGCACATGAAAAGTCATTCAACACTGCTAATTGTTAGAGAAATACAAATCAAAACCACAAAGAGATATCACCTCTCACCAGCTAGAATGGCCATCATCAAAAAATTCACAAATAATAAATGCTGAAGAGGATGTGGAAAGAAAGGAACCCTCCTACACTGTTGGTGGGAATGCAAATTTGTATAGCCACTATGAAGAACAGTATGGAAGTTTGTTAAAAAACCAAAAACAGAGCTACCCTATGACCCTAAAATCTCATTCCTGGGCATACATTTGGAGAAAAATATGATCCAAAAAGATACACACACACCAGTGTTCACTGCAACAGCAGAGACATGGAAGCAACCTAAATGTCCATTGAAGAGGAATGGATAAACATATACAAAGGAATATTATTCAGCCATTAAAAAGAATGAAGTAATGCCATTTGCAGCAATATAGCTGAACCTAGACCTGCCTCTTGAGAAACACATATGCAGGTCAGGAAGCAACAGTTAGAACTGGACATGGAACAACAGACTGGTTCCAAATAGGAAAAGGAGGACGTCAAGCCTGTATATTGTCACCCTGCTTATTTAACTTATATGCAGAGTACATCATGAGTAATGCTGGGTTGGAGGAAGCACAAGCTGGAATTAAGATTTCTGGGAGAAATATCAATAACCTCAGATATGCAGATGACACCACCCTGATGGCAGAGAGTGAAGAGGAACTAAAAACCCTCTTGATGAAAGGGAAAGAGGAGAGTGGAAAAGTTGGCTTCAAGCTCAACATTCAGAAAACTAAGATCATGGCATCTGGTCCCATCACTTCATGGCAAATAGATGGGGAAACAGTGGAAACAGTGTCAGAATTTATTTGGGGGGGGGGCTCCAAAATCACTGCAGATGGTGATTTCAGCTATGAAATTAAAAGACACTTACTCCTTGGAAGAAAAGTTATGACCAACCTAGATAGCATATTCAAAAGCAGAGATATTACTTTGTCAACAAAGATCTGTCTAGTCAAGGTTATAGTTTTTCCAGTGGTCATGTATGGATGTGAAAGTTGGACTGTAAAGAAAGCTGAGTGCCGAAGAATTGATGCTTTTGAACTGTGGTGTTGGAGAAGACTCTGGAGAGTCCCTTGGACTGCAAGGAGATCCAACCAGTCCATCCTAAGGGAGACCAGTCCTGGGTGTTCATTGGAAGGACTGATGCTAAAGCTAAACTCCAATACTTTGGCCACTTCATGTGAAGAGTTGACTCATTGCAAAAGACCCTGATGCTGGGAGGGATTGGGGGCAGGAGGAGAAGGGGACAACAGAGGATGAGATGGCTGGATGGCATCACCGACTCGATGCACATGAGTTTGGGTGAACTCCGGGAGTTGGTGATGGACAGGGAGGCCTGGCGTGCTTCGATTCATGGGGTCTCAAAGAGTCGGACATGACTGAGTGACTGAACTGAACTGAATTGAACTGAACTGAGAGGGACCTAGAGAGTGTCATACTTAGTGAAGTAAGTCAGACAGAGAAGGAGAAATATTGTATGGCATCATTTTATGTGGCATCCTAAAAGAAATGATACAAATGAATTTAACCTACCAAACAGAAATGAACTTGCAGACTTAGAGAACAAATTTATGGTTGCCAGGGAGAACAATGGGGGAAAGTGATAGTTAGAGAGTTTGGGATGGACACATACACACTGCTATATTTAAAATGAATAACCAACAAGGACCTACTATATAGCACATTGGAATTCTGCTCAGTGTTATGTGGCAGTGTTGATGGGAGAGGAGTTTGGAGGAGAATGGATACATGTGTATGTATGACTGGTTCTTTCACTGTTCACCTGAAACTATCACAACATTGGTTAAAAAAATAAATAAAATTTAAAAATTAAAAGTTAAAAAAATAAAGATGTATAGAAATTTCAGAATGGGATAATAGAGTTATATTAGACTAATATAAAAAACCTGAGATCTTTCCCTAAGGCATCACAAACATTTGGAAATTAATATCCCACAGGACAAACACAATTTCTACTATGCATCATTCTCTGTTGTCATTTCCAGAGGAAAAAATTGAGTTGTTAAGATTCAAGGATGAAACTAATAATTTGCTTCATGTCCTGACACTGAATGAAGTCTTGACCAAGCACTAAGTCAGGTCCCAAGCTTTGTTCTGTGAAGCACTGTGGTTCAAAAATAGCAATAAAAGTAGGTATCCAGAAAAGGAATTCCATGATCAAATAAGTTTGGGAAATGTTCTGTACCATGATTTCATTCTTTGAGATGCAAAATGTTAACATATGAAAGTTTTTGAGATATCTTGCAGTCAAAAAGTTGTCACACTTTGCTTAACCTAGCTTTTCAAAACCTTCCTGGGGTAAGAGAAACTGTTTTATTGGGATCCCCATAAACATTCTGTACTGAAATCTGTGAAAATATTGTATCAAGTAGCCCACCCCATTTCCTGATTAAACTGAGTACAGAACACAAAAGACTTTGCAGTCTTACTTCCCAGGTGGCGCTAGCGGTAAAGAACCCAACTGCCAAGGCAAGAGACATAAGAGACAATCCCTGGGTTGGGAAGATCCCCTGGAGGAAGGCATGGCAACCCATTCCAGTATTCTTGCCTGGAGAATCCCCATGGACAGAGGAGCCTGGTGGGCTACAGTCTATAGGGTTGCAGAGTTGGACATGACTGAAGTGACTTGCACATCCCCTGTCTTTAGAGTCCTGCAAAGCAGGAATCCTGCCAGCCCGAGAGAGAAGAAATGCCTGGAGAGTCCATGACTACACTATTATCTTTCTGAACTAGTGAAATAGCAGGGAAACTACTATTATTCCAAATCACAGATGAGGAATCTGAGACTCAGAAGAGTCGAGGTCACACACCTAGAATATAACAGAGCTGTGTTTTAAATCCAGGTCTGTTGGACCCTAAAAGCCATTCTTTCAACCTCTAGAAAAGAAAATACAGGAGAGTTTTAGAAAACTATCTCAATGAGGGGGATGTACACATATACCCATATTTCTCAATGGCAATAAGAAGCTGCTACAAGTGCTATGAGTAGTAGGCACCAAATATCCATCTGATTCTGAGGGAAGGAAAATCATAAAAAAAGCCAGGTGATTTTCCCCCTCAGTTCCTGCCTAACTAATCTACTTACAATTTATTGACTATACTCTTCTCTTTCAAAATTCACTTGCCTTTCTTTACAGGTGCCAATCTCTTTATAAGGGTAGTTCTCCCCACACTTTAGTTCCCAGGAAATTCATTCTTTTAAAGCAGCTGAAAAGTCACTTTTTCTTTGAAAGCTTGTCTAACTGCTGTCTTCCTACTTTTATCCCTCCATGCCTCCTCTATGATCCCAAGCACACTGTACGTACCTCAACACTGCACAGCTCAGGCTGCAGAACCCCTGCTTGTTTACATACCTGTCTTCCACTTTATACCACAGCTGTGTCATATTTCTTTCTGTGTCCCAGCAGGGAAAATAGGGCTTGACAAGCTGGAAATCTCTTTATAGACAGTCCTTGAACAAATTCATGTTAAATAATCAAATAGCCAACATGGCTATGGTAAGTGACCTGGGAGCTTTGGGGGTTAAAAATGATCCTCCTTTGAATAAATATTACAACTCAATTGAAGGAGTCTTTGGGCCTAGAGGGGGGAAAAAATGGTCTCAAAGGCCCTTGTTGAATCATCTAACTTCGGAGAAAACAAAACCGAACTTTAGGTCCCACCCTAATGCTCCAGGCCTACATCTACTTGGGACTTATCAGCCCCTGTCCAGAAACCTTCCACCCCCTACATCTGCCAGGGACATATCACCCCCTGCGCAAAACCTTCCATCCCCTATTCAACTACAAATGCCATCTCAACTAAAGAATACCCCAAACATCCCACCTGACTAACGTTTCCCTTATCGCTTCCACAAACCTCCCTTTAAATATGAAGCCTGCTTGATCCCTCTCTCGCTCACCTGGTCGTTAGGCTGACTGTTGCCCTGCCCTGCCTGAATAAAGGTAACCTACTCAACATTTAGAAAACTAAGATTATGGCATCTGGTCCCATCACTTCATGGGAAATAGATGGGAAACAGTGGAAACAGTGTCAGACTTTGTTTTTTGGGGCTCCAAAATCACTGCAGATGGTGATTGCAGCCATGAAATTAAAAGACACTTACTCCTTGTAAGGAAAATTATGACCAACCTGGACAGGACAGCATATTAAAAAGCAGACACATTACTTTGTCAACAAAGGTCCATCTATTCAAGGCTATGGTTTTTCTAGTGGTCATGTACGGATGTGAGAGTTGGACTGTGAAGAAAGTTGAATGCCGAAGAATTGATGGTTTTGAACTGTGGTGTTGGAAAAGACTCCTGCGAGTCCCTTGGACTGCAAAGAGATCCAACCAGTCCATCCTAAAGGAGATCAGTCCTGGGTGTTCATTGGAAGGACTGATGCTAAAGCTGAAATTCCAGTACTTTGGCCACCTCATGTGAAGAGTTGACTCATTGGAAAAGACCCTGATGCTGGGAGGGATTGGGGGCAGGAGGAGAAGGCGACGACCAAGGATGAGATGGCTGGATGGCATCACCGACTTGATGGACAAGAGTCTGAGTGAACTCTGGGAGTTGGTGATAGACAGGGAGGCCTGGCATGCTGCAGCCCATGGGGTCGCAAAGAGTCGGACATGACTGAGCAACTGAACTGACTTACTGACTGACCTCCACTGAGGACGTCTCTCCTTCCTTTCTGCCTCGGCCAGAACTATACCTTACACCAATGATATATTCAGTTAAAAGGAATGAACAAGTGTTACAAGCATCAACATGGGTAAATCTCAAAATGCTGAGCTAAAAAAGTACATTGTAAAATGATACATGATACTGTTCAGATGAATTTTTAAAACATAAAAAACAGTGTTCTCTATTCTTTTTGTGTAGTAATGATAATTTATTAACAATATGCACAGGAATGGCAATCACTAATTTAAAGTAATGGTTACTTACAGGGCAGAAAGAAGAATAGAATCAGTGAGAGCCACTCCTGATGCTTTAACTCTACCTGAATGTATTAATTCTGAAAAAAAAAAATCTAAAGCAAGTATGGCAAAATAAACAGATCTGACCTGGTGGGTAGATAGACATTGGTAATGTGTTTCTCTATAATATTCTGCATGTTTGGCGCATTTCATAATAAAATATTTATATATCATTAACGCTGCCAGCTTAGGGAAGAGCATGACCCTGGGCATGTAGAACTAGGGGAAAACCTGAAAGTCAGGTTGCAGTGGAGTACTAAGGTCTGAAACTCTAATGAGCTTTATTAGGGGAGAAAATGGAAGCATCCATTTCACTGCTGGGCTTGGGGCTGCCTTAAGGAAAACACCATTGTCCCAATCCAGGGGCCCTGGACACGTGATAGGGCTTCAGGAGATACCCCTACATGCCCCTATCCATTGTTCTCTGTCTATCCAGACCCCTATGTGCAGAAGTAAAGGGCCTCCCCTCTGGGCAGAAGCAACCCAAATGGACAGGAACTGGACAAGCAAGTGGTACCTTTACTCAAAAAAAAAAAAAAGAAAGAAAGAAAGAAAGAAAAGAAATTAGCTCATCCTTTCCAGGTCAGAGGTAGCCAGAGCACCTGGCTCAAGAGCAGAGCTCACTCCATGGGGTCTCAGCTCCCCTCAAGCCTCATCAGTACAGCAACTGAACTACACTGAACACTGAGACCCACTTGTGCTTTTCCTAGCTCTGGAACCAAAGAGTCTCCAGGCCTTCCTCCCATGCCCCTTCTCCTCCAAATCCAATGGGGGAAGGATATCAAACTTTTGTCCAGGCATGGAGTGTCCATTTTCTTGGGACTGGAGTCTTTTCCCACCAATAGAGAGGGAACGAGGGAAGGTGAAAGGGAAGGAGGAAGGCAGGGGCTGAGGAAGGGACTGGAGTCTCTCCCAGAGAAAGAGGGAACAAGGAGGGGTGGAAGAGGAAAACAAGATAGCATCTAATTCCTCCTGACACTCTGCCCTTCATATGGTCCCCGGTCCCTTCTTCCCAATTTCCCACAGGGAAGTCCCCAGAATGCCACTAAAAACAAGTACAACTTCCACCCCAATCTACTTGTTGACCCCTCAGGAAATGAGAATAATCCTTACACTTTCCAATCTCTTTCCAGCCTAAAGCTTTCTTTTATCCTCAAAAAGTTTTTTTAAACATCTTAAATTGTTTTTATATTATAAATTTTGTAATAGTACTAAAAATTGAAATTTAATATTCCCACCAAAATCACAAATTGATAACTTGTTTAATCAAATCTCTCTAACAGTCATCACTTAAACACACAACTAATTAAACCTGAAAGAAAAAAATCTGTTTACTCGGTTCATTTTACATTAAAAATCAACACAATTTTTCATAGTTGCAGGTGAAATTAATTATTTTTGCAAATCACAACTGTGTATGAATATATACTGTTTATTGAGCCAAGATTTGTAGGAGTTGCTGCAGAAAAGATAAATTAGACACAGTCTATGCTTTCAAGAATTTGTTATCTATACTTATGAATGACTATTGTCTTTTAAATGTATTTGACAGACCACATAAAAATGAAAATTAGCTATTTGCTTTGATTTGACTGGATTGGATGGTACTGTAATTATGTCTTTTACATTTCTGTTGTGATTACTTTCCTGACCTGTACTGAACAGAGCCCACAGTCAGTAGATTAGCAGTAAATCCAGAATACACTTCAAATTGATTAAAGAAATGTAATTGTCACTTATAGGAAGGCAGAAGCCTTTGCAGCTACAAATATCGATAAGTGTGCAGCCACCAACCACTAATTATGTTTACCTAAATTATGAAGGTTATCAACAAAGAAATGTACAAAGATGGCTGAAACACTTGACCTATTATAAATTCAGTAAATCAGAAGTCAATCTAAATATATCCAGGAATGTAAGTATAGAGTATTTTCTCCCATTCAGAATTTTGTAGTCCTAGAGTGAATAGCATATTAAGGTTAAACACTGTCCTACAAACCAGTAATGAACATTAATGATCTGTACCTCTTATTTTAAAATTCATGTATAGATATAATTTATATAAAATACAGAATGCCTCCAAATATGATAGCCAGAGACATGCATTATATCACTTAAAACAATATGAGATACTCAAAATGACAACACAGTACCTTCTTATAATAGGAATGTTTACCTCTTCTTTGGAAAGACCACCAAACTCAACAGGTAAACTTTTTCAGGAGAATCTTTTATGTTCCTTCCCATTTGATTTAAGAATCCTGTCTACAATATCCCTACTAGATGATTATCCAGTGTCTGCTTAATAAACCATACTGGTGAGCTCAGCACTTCAGAAGTATCCTCTTAGGTAACCTAGACCCCGAAACCTCTCATCGCTCTTCTTCACATTGCAGTGCATGATCATGGTGACTATTTGGACTTCAGAGCCAAAAAAATCTCGATCTGAATCTTGTACTAGCAGTGTGATCTTTGGCATAATTCTCTAAGTGTCAGTTTCCCAATCTGTAAATAAGGACAACAACAACAACATTTCATAGAATTGCTGTGAGAATTAAGTGGAGGATGTGTATAAAGTGCTAAACAATGAATGGAATCAAGTAAGTGCTTGATAGAAATCCTTATTGATAGCAATTCTGGTGTTTTGTTGTTTTCACATTATGTGACTACTCTGGGGCATTATTCCTATGGACCACACCTTCCTTCTTAAATCTCTCTTGCCTTGTTTTCCACTATGTTGCTGCAGGGGAGGAAAAATTTTCCCACTGCCCATCTTACATTCTTGGCTAGGGTTCTGTAACAAAAAAATAAATCAACAAGAAAAAAAGCACACAAATATATTTATGATGTTTCACATGATAGGAGCTCTCATACGTAAATAAAGACCAAAGTGCAAAACCTAAGTATTTATATATTACGTTAAAAAAGAGAGGCAATTGTGAGATACAAAATATCACTATTTACCAGAGAAATGCAAATCAAAACCACAATGAGATATTATCTCACACCTGTCAGAACGACTACTATCAAGAAGACAACAAAGAACAAGTACTGGTGAGGATGCTGAAGAAAAGGAATGCTTGTGCCCTGTTGGTGAGAATCTAAATTGGTGCAGCCACTGGGAAACTATGTGGAGCTTCCTCAAAATGTTAAAAATAGAACTACTGGGGGTAGGGTGGGAGGGAGATTCAGGAGGGAAGGGGTGTGTTTATACTTAGAGCTGAGTTACAGTGTTGTAGAGCAGAAATCAATATAATATTTTAAAGCAATTATCCTCCAATTAAAATTTTTAAAAAAAAGAACAACAAGAGTGTGGAGGGCGGGGGGGAAGAACTACCATATGATCCAGCAATTCCACTCCTGGGTATTTTTCCAAAGAAAATAAAAACACTAATTTGAAAAGATATATGCACCCCTGTGTTCATTGCAGCAGTATTTACAGTAGCCAAGACATGTAAACATGTCTTACTGCTTACTCATCCATCTGATATGTAAAAATAATACCCCTATAATTATTTTCCAGACTCCACTTCATCCTATTCAATGTGCTATCTAAGCAAAATGACTGTTACTCCCAGCTGTGCTCTGTGCTCTATTCCTGGAATATGCTTCTCTAAATTCACTGACTGATTACATAATTTAGTAATTTTTAAAGCACAGTTTTCAAATCCTGGCTCCTTAATCCCAGCTGAACAAATTACATAGCATCTCTAAACATCAATTTCTTTATCTGTAAAATAGGGATTATAATAATAGTACCTACATGGTGAGGTCATTATAAGGAATTTAAAAAATAGTAGCAAGGAGTAAAACAGTAAGTTCTGAATAAAATTTAGCTGCAACTATTAATATTATAGTTATTATCACCACTATTCAATGCCCTCTTCAGAAAAGCCAGTGCACACAACCCATAACATTGAAAATACTGGCAACTCATTTTGTTGTTAAAATCCTGGTTCATTTAGCTTCTACAATCTACCTAAGCCATGTTTCCACTATCTAAGTTTGCTCCGATCTGAGAATTATTGGGTTAATCTTTGACTAAGCTGCCTCTCCTAACATTACACATGTTGTTCTCCAGGTATGATCTTATTTTAGGATGTCTCCTCCATCTCAGGATTTAAAATTTTTTAATTAGCACTTCTGCCAAATATATGTATCATCTATCTTTCACATTTTGGAGTTGTACCTGTATACCCTCCCAGGAAATACATAAAGTAAGGTTTTAGATTATAGTTAAGAAACCAATATGGAAATAAGGCAATAAGGTCTTATTGCCAAATTCAGAATTAAATTGAAGAAAGTAGGAAAAACCAACAGATCTTTCAGGTATGACCTAAATCAAATCCCTTATGATTATACAGCGGAAGTGACAAATAGATTCAAGGAATTAGATCTGATAGACAGAGTGCCTGAAGAACTATGGACGGAGGTTTGAGACATTGTACAGGAGTCAGGGACAAAACCATCCCCAAGGAAAAGAAATGCAAACAGGCAAAATAGTTGTCTGAAAAGGATTTACAAATAGCTGAGAAAAGAAGAGAAGTTAAAGGCAAAGGAGAAAAGGAAAGACGTACCCATTTTAATGCAGACTTCCAAAGAACAGCAAGGAGAGATAAGAAAGTTTTCCTCAGTGATCAATGCAAAGATATAGAGGAAAACAATAGAATGGGAAAGACTAGAGATCTCTTCAAGAAAACTAGAGATACCAAGGGAATATTTCATGCAAAGATGGGCTCAACAAAGGACAAAAATGGTCTGGACCTAACAGAAGCAGAAGATATTAAGAAGAGGTGGCAAGAATACACAGAAGAACTATCCAAAAAAGATCTTTATGATGCAGATAATCATGATGGTGTGATCACTCACCTAGAGCCAGACATCCTGGAATGGGAAGTCAAGTGGGCCTTAGGAAGCATCAATTAAAACAAAGCTAGAGGAGGTGACAGAACTCCAGTTGAGCTATTTCAAATCCTGAAAGATGATGCTGTGAAAGTGCTGCACTCAATATGCCAGCACATTTGGAAAACTCAGCAGTGGCCGCAGGACTGGAAAAGGTGCATTTTCATTTCAATCCCAAAGAAAGGCAATGCCAAAGAATATTCAAACTACCACACAATTACACTCATCTCACATACTAGTAAAGGAATGTTCAAAATTCTCCAAGCCAGACTTCAACAATACATGAACCATGAACTTCCAGATATTCAAGCTGGATTTAGAAAGGGCAAAGGAACCAGAGAGCAAAGTGACAACATGTGCTGGATCATGGGAGAAGCAAGAGAGTCCCAGAAAAACATCTACTTCTGCTTTATTGACTATGCCAAAGCCTTTGACTGTGTGGATCACAACAAACTGTGGAAAACTCTGCAAGAGATGGGAATACCAGACCACCTGACCTGCCTCTTGAGAAATCTGTATGCAGGTCAGGAAGCAACATTAAGAACTAGACATGGAACCACAGACTGGTTCCAAACTGGGAAAGGAGTACATCAAGGCTGTATATTATCACTCCACTTATTTAACTTATATGAAGAGTACATCATGAGAAGCACCGGGATGGATGAAGCAAAAGCTGGAATAAAGATTGCTGGGAGAAATATCAATAACCTCAGATATGCAGATGACACCACCCTTATGGCAGAAAGCAAAGAAGAACTAAAGAGCCTCTTGATGAAAATGAAGGAGGAGAGTGAAAAGCTGGATTAAAGTTTAACATTCAGAAAACTAAGATCATGGCATCTGGCCCATCACTTCATGGGAAATAGATGGGGAAACAGTGGAAACAGTGTCAGACTTTATTTTCGGGGGGCTCCAAAATCACTGCAGATGGTGACTGCCACCATGAAATTAAAAGACACTTGTTCCTTGGAAGAAAAATTATGACCAACCTAGCCAGAATATTAAAAGGCAGGGACATTACTTAGCCAACAAAGGTCCATCTAGTCAAAGCTATGATTTTTCCAGTAGTCATGTATGGATGTGAGAGTTGGACTATAAAGAAAGCTGAGCACTGAAGAATTGAGGCTTTTGAACTGTGGTGTTGGAGAAGACTCTTAAGAGTCTCTTGGACTGCAAGGAGATCCAACCAGTTCACCTTAAAGGAAATCAGTCCTAAATATTCATTGGAAGGACTGATGCTGAAGCTGAAACTCCAATACTTGGGCCACCTGATGTGAAGAACTGACTCACTGGAAAACACCCTGATGCTGGGAAATATTGAAGGCAGGAGTAGAAGGGGACAACAGAGGATGAGATGGTTGGATGGCATCACTGACTCAATGGTCATGAGTTTGAGTAAACTCCAGAATTTGGTGATGGATAGGGAGGCCTGTTATGCTGCAGTCCATGGGGTCACAGAGTCGGACACGACTCAGTGACTGAACTGAACTGAACTAAGCAACCAAGCCAAATTAAACTAGACAATGCAAATTCTGGACTAGTCTTGTCCTGTATGGATTATCTGTTCATATCAAGAAAATAGAATAAATGAAATGGATGCAACCTGGCCACTCTAATATTGCCTCTACATGTTTTTAAGAGAACAATTCAACACACTTTTAGGAAAACTCAAATCACGTTAAATTGTCTATTGGATTAAAATTGTGCCAAGACATTATAGAGGTGTTTTTCAAGTGATTTCAACATTCTTATGTCCAGAACTTTTCTCTAAATTTAATAAATCTCACACAATTGCTTATTTCCCCGATCAGTGAATGGTTATAGGGACACAGATCATTACAAAACATAAAGATCTTTACACCATTGTGTCTATTTCAGCTGTCAGAACATACTACCATCATGTTTAGCAGCCAAATATCTACAAGTAACATCTGGTAGAGTTTTCGGTACCAAACAACTTATAGACTTGGTTAATGAACCCCAAATATTTGAATATAAGTAGCTATTTTAAATTTATACATTTAATCCTCCAAGCCTCAGTCACTGGCAAAGATAAAGAATAAATTAAATAACTTTGGAATACTATAATCTTCATCAACTATTTGACCAAAGTCAACATGAACTACCTAGGTAAATGAATTACTTAGAGGTAATAGAAATTAGGCAACCTACAAATAGGTAACTTTCCATTGAGCCACTGGCTCTAACATTATAGGAGGAAAGTAGTAATAATATTTTTATTTATAACTGAAATTAAGGAATGAATTATTTAGCAGTCAAGACTTTCATAACCTTTAAAACTTGGTTTCTAGAATGTAGGATGCCTAGTCTTGTAGGACTCTGGGTACCTCTGAAGCATACCACACAGGAAATTCCTTAGAAAAGCCCACTGTGCTAACGTATTTGAATAGTAAGGCTTTTATTACCATTTTAGATACAAAAAGATTCAGAAATTAAGTAAAAACTGTTGTATCCTGTTCAAAGAAGAGTGGGAGATGGGAGTGGGGTGGAAGGAATAACCTCTGTAAGAAGCTTAGATGGAGCTGACCTGCAGTCTAATGCATTTCTCCATTAATATTTCAGATGCTATTTTAAGTCTTGCTAAGTACCAGAAACCCAGTTTTGCTTTTTTCTAGATAGGTCCCTATCTAAAGGCCAGTTACTAAAATGACTCTTTTCTGACCATGGACACTGAGTCTCTCTATCCTGCTCAGGAAATGTTTTGTCTTGCTTTGGGCTATTATCTAGGGCAAGTTGAGGTTCTCTTCTGAGATTTGTAAGGTCCTTATATTAATAATTCTATTATAATTTCTGACTGTTCTCACAGTCGACCCTATTCAGAGAAGCAGCAGACCAAATTTCAGGCAAAATGTTTCCAAATATAATAAGCAGACTTTATGAAGCAGTTCTTGAAAACTCAATGTATTTCAATCACAGCAAATGCTACAACCTGTTTAGCTCTTGGTGGAAAAAGAATGGTATGACTTGATAAATAGCCAGCACTTATATTTACATCAATTGTACCCTTCTGAATAATACTACAGTGTTGATGCCTAGGATAGGATTTATGTTGGAAATTCAATTTAGTGGCTCAACTGAGGCAAATATTCACAACGTTTCACTGAAAAGCTCTCTATCCAAACCTCCCGTTTTCAGGTTTGTAGAAGGTACTAAAATCGATGAGGCCAGACATAAACCTGACTCATTCATTGATAGCCAAACGAAAGCTATCCTGTGAATATTAAATTGAGGCTGAGCTGTTGAACAATACATATTTGCTCATTCATTCATTGCTTGCCTACTCAATCAATATTTATGAGATGCCTGTTTATTATTATGAGAGTCACTTCAAACAAATATTTAGAAATGAAAAAGGGTAAATGAATAATTAAAATTTGTTTGGACCATAATATCTAATTTAATTCCCTACCAAAACACTTTACTTACTGTTTCATCAATGTGGTCAAAATGTTAAAAGAAATACATGACCAGTTAAACTGGATTATAGGCAAGAACTACATGAAATTATTTCATTATACCACCAAAGAATGTATAGGCATCATTCTATGAGAACAAACAGGCACATTGAAGTCTTTCCCACTGGTATATTTGAACATGTTCATGTCTATATGATTTGATCAAAGGTAAAGAGGTTCATATGAAGATAAGGAGACTGGGGAGAAATCCATTTCTAGCAGTATAGTGGCTCAGAACCCAACAAACTGCCTGAAAAAAAAACAACTAAAAAGACTAGAGAAATTATTAAAACTTATTTTAAGATGTTTCGGTGGATAATTAATGCTAAGAAATATTCAGAGGCCAAAAGTTAAGTGGAAACAGGAATTCAGAATGATGAGCAAATCACCAGAATCAGATTTAGTTTTAAAGCCAAAACTGATGAACCTGACCTTCACTCATCAGGACCTCCCAGGACACCAGAACAGTAAATAAAGCCAAAGACCCTCCAAGTCAGGGAATGCCACAGAAGACTTCATCTATGAAACGTGGTCCAACAGGTATGACCTCTAAGGTAAAGTGCTTGGAAGTTGGCAGCTGGAAGTTAGACTGTTGACTGTTCCCAAAAGTGCCTGGAAAAAGACAAAGAATCACCTCAGCCAAAGTAGCAAGAAAATTGAATTCATAGTTAAAACTACAAAACATACAAGGAAACAGCAAATAGAAAAATCAGACCAAAAGAAATCAGACATTGTTAGGTATAGGAATGGTATTATTGCCATCTAGGAGAAGTTTCCTTTTGTTAGGAATGCATACTGAAATATTTAAGAGTTAAATATTATACCTGTAACTTATTTTTAAATCATTCATCAACAATATAAAATACATATAGATAGAGCATTGGATAATGATGAAATATATATGGTAAAATGATAAAAACTGTTGGATCTAGGGGGAAAGTATAAAGATAGTGATTGTAGTTTTCTTTAAATTTCTCTTCATGTTTGAATATGTGTGTATCACTGATCCTGTTCATGATGCCAACTGTCTTGCTGTTCATACTGTCTGCACTGTTCATTGACCCCAAGGTAGGTAAGGCTTGAGCTAAGAGGCTGGAAGAAGATGCGAGGAGCCATAGAAAGTGCAGACAAATTCATTCTCTCCTGGCTGGCACAACAACCATAACACAGCCTCTCTCCTGGATGATGCGGTAGCTGTAGCATTGGCCACAACATAACCATAACAGAGCCATAACATAATGGAGCTCCAATGTAGCCCCAGTGAAGTAGCAGCCAGGGCTTCCATGGTGAAGCTCATACAGGGATTCTGTACACAGTAGCCCACAACCAAGCAAGTACCTGTGACACGCATGCAGTGCTATAAGTGAGCACAGCTGTTACATAACCATGCAAAGTCATTGTTTACAGGACATGGGGCAAGAGGGTGTGAGAGCATGGGGCCAGAAAGCCTGACTGGTGTCATCTTGGTAATTTCCCCACAATGTTATGGAAATAAAAAAGTTGGAGAGATTAAAAAAAGAGATCAGATGTTGAAAGTATTGAACACATAAAAATACAAAACATAAGCTAAATTTTTATTGATAACAAAACAAAAGAAAAGTAAACAGCAAATATTTTTAAGTGGTCAAGAGATTTGAAAAAGGACAAAACAAACTTGTATCTTATTGCTAATAAGGGTAATGGTAAGTGTAGAAGGAGTGATACGATTAAAACACAATTGATTACAAATCATAGTATTGATTTGGGCAAGATTACCAATGGATGGTAGAACTGTTAGATAAAAGTTTGATAAGGCACATAATATTTACCTAATTTTAAAATTTCTTTCCACTGACTGCCTATTAATTGCATAAGAGAAAAATTAAAACTTTATAGTAGAATAATCTGGTTGATACCACCTAACCAGCTAATCAAAATTAATAGTCTAAATAATGAAAGAAATTGACATTCTTATATAAGGCAATGATACAAGAATCCTTCATCAGCAAAGCAAAAGGAAAAGGAGAAAAGAAAAGACATACTTCTCTTTGCCAGTGAAGTGAAGTGAAGTAAAGTGAAGTTGCTCAGTCGTGTACGACTCTTTGCGACCCCACGGACTGTAGCCTACCAGGCTCCTCCCTCCATGGGATTCTCCAGGGGTGCCATTGCCTTCTCCAGGGGATCTTCCCGACCCAGGGATCGAACCCAGGTCTCCCACATTCCAGGTGGATGCTTTAACCTCTAAGCCACCAGGCAAGCCAGTGAAGTGAAAGGTAAAGGAGAAAAGGAAATATACACCCATTTGAATGCACAGTTCCAAAGAATAGCAAAGAGAGATAAGAAAGCTTTTCTCAGTGCAAAGAAATAGAGGAAGACAATATAATGGGAAAGATTAGAGATCTCTTCAAGCAAATTAGAGAAACCAAGGGAATATTTCATGCAAAGATGGACACAATAAAGGACAGATACGGTATGGATCTAACAGAAACAGAAGATATTAAGAAGAGGTGGCAAGAATACACAGAAGAACTATACAAAAAAAAGATCTTTATGACCCAGATAACCACGATAGTGTGATCACTAACCTAGAGCCAGACATCTGGAATGCGAAGTCAAGTGGGCCTTAGGAAGCATCACTATGAGCAAAGCTAGAGGAAGTGACGGAATTTCAGTTGAGCTATTTCAAATCCTCAAAGATGATGCTGTGAAAGTGCTGCACTCAATATGTTAGCAAATTTGGAAAACTCAGCAGTAGCCACAGGACTGGAAAAAGTCAATATTCATTCCAATCCCAAAGAAAGGCAATGCCAAAGGATGTTCAAACTACTGGACAATTGCACTCATCTCACACGCTAGCAAAGCAGTGCTCAAAATTCTCCAAGCCAGGCTTCAGCAGTATGTGAACCGTGAACTTCCAGATGTTCAAGATGGTTTTAGAAAGGGCAAAGGAATCAGATATCAAAATGCCAATATTTGTTGGACCATGGAAGAAGCAAGAGAGTTCCAGAAACACATCTACTTCTGCTTTATTGACTATGCCAAAGCCTTTGACTGTGTGGATCAGGACAAACTGTGGAAAATTCTTCAAGAAATGGGAATACCAGACCACTTGACCTGCCTCCTGAGAAATCTGTATGCAGGTCAAGAAGCAACAGTTAGAACTGGACATGGAACAACAGACTGGTTCCAAATTGGGAAAGGAGTAGGTCAAGGATGGTATGTATATTGTCACCCTGTTTATTTAACTTATATGCATCATGAGAAATGCTGGACTGGATGAAGCACAAGCTGGAATAAAGATTGCTAGGAGAAATATCAGTACCTCAGATATGCAGATGATGCCACCATTATGGCAGAACTAAAAAGCCATGAAGAAGAACTAAAGAGCGTCTTGATGAAATATAAGAGCCTCTAGCCAGAATATTAAAAAGCAGAGACATTACTTTGCCAACAAAGGTCCATCTAGTCAAAACATGGTTTTTCCAGTAGTCATATACAGATGTGACAGTTGGACTATAAAGAAAGTTGAGCACTGAAGAATTGATGCTTTTGAACTGTGGTGTTGTAGAAGACTCTTGACAGTCCTTTGGACTGCAAGGAGATCCAACCAGTCAATCCTAAAGGAAATCAGTCCTGAATATTCATTGGAAGGACTGATGCTGAAGCTGAAACTCCGATACTTTGGCTACCTGATGCAAAGAACTGACTCACTGGAAAAGACCCTGATGCTGGGAAAGATTGAAGGCAAAAGGAGAAGAGGGCAGCAGAGAATGAGATGGTTGGATGGCATCACTGACTCCATGGACATGAGTTTGAGTAAGCTCCAGAATTTCATAATGGACAGGGAGGCCTGGCATGCTGCAGTCCCTGGGCTCACAAAGAGTTGGCCATGACTGAGACTGAACCGAACTGAACCAATATCAGGCACTGAAAAGGAAAAACTGTAATTTATATAGCATTGCTATTAAAAGTACAGCTGGACCCATGTTGAGGGATATTTCAGAAAAGAACCAGCCAATACTCTTCAAAAATGTCATTATAATTAAAGCTAAAAGAGACAGTGTTCCAAATCAAAGGAAACTAAAGGGATATAACAACTAACTGGATCTGGATTCAGAGGAAGATGCTGCTACAAAAGGAATAATTGGAACAATGGTTGAAATGTGAATATGGACTGTGTAGTGAATAACAGTAATATATCAATATAAAATATCACAACTGTGATCAAAACTCTCATAGTATCATGACTCACTCTGAAATGACCCAAAATAGAATACATAGGTTGAAGAAGAAAATAAAGTGAAGAATGCCATTGCTGATAATAATTATTTTGAATCTATGCCAGTTAATACACCATGTTAGTCATAGAATAGAAAAATAGACCAATGGTATAGAATGAAGGGCCCCAATAAAAGATTCTCACATATAGGAAATATAGATGTCTGATAAAGATGACATTGTCAGTCAGTATGGAAAGGACACCATTTTCTTAAATGGCTCGGAAATCATTGGTATCCATATAAAGGAAAGGAAATTTTACCCTCACATTATGAAAAGTCATCTCCAGGGTATTAAAAACATAACTGTGGCAGGGCAGGGACAAGAAAGCAAAACTGTAAGTTTTTATGAAAAGAATAAAATAATATCTATTTGGATTAAGGAAGGATTTCTTACACAAGGTTAAAAAGTTAAAACTATAAAGGAAGGCTACATTTGAGTACATTGCAGTCACAGTATTCTATTCATTAAAATGTTCTGACAGAGGAAAATGAACAAGTCATGAAAAAGTGAAGATTTATTTAATATATAAACCAAAAATCAATGAGAAAAATACAAAAATTCAATAGAAAATGGTTGCAAGACTTAAATGGATAATTCTCCAAAGAGAAATCTTGAAGAACAATAGGCTATAAACTTATTTAACTTATATGCAGAGTACATCATGAGAAACGCTGGGCTGGATGAAGCACAAGCTGGAATCAAGATTGCCAGGAGCAATATCAATAACCTCAGATATGCAGATGACACCACCCTGATGGCAGAAAGTGAAGAGGAACTAAAACGCTTCTTGATAAACGTGAAAGAGGAGAGTGAAAAAGTTGGCTTAAAGCTCAACATTCAGAAAATGAAGATCATGGCATCTGGTCCCATCACTTCATGGCAAATAGATGGGGAAACAGTCAAAACAGGGTCAGACTCTGTTTTGGGAGGCTCCACAATCACTGCCGATGGTGATTGCAGCCATGAAATTAAAAGACACTTACTCCTTGGAAGAAAAGTTATGACCAACCCAGATAGCATATTCAAAAGCAGAGACACTACTTTGCCAACAAAGGTCCATCTAGTCAAGGCTATGGTTTTTCCAGTGGTCATGTATGGATGTGAGAGTTGGACTGTGAAGAAGGCTGAGCACCCAAGAACTGATGCTTTTGAACTGTGGTGTTGGAGGAGACTCTTGAGAGTCCCTTGGACTGCAAGGAGGTCCAACCAGTCGATCCTAAAGGAGATCAGTCCTGGGTGTTCATTGGAAGGACTGATGCTGAAGCTGAAACTCCAATACTTTGGCCACCTCATGCGAAGTGTTGACTCATTGGAAAAGACCCTGATGCTAGGAGGGTTTGGGGGCAGGAGGAGAAGAGGGAGACAGAGGATGAGATGGCTAGATGGCATCTCACTGACTCGATGGACATGACTTTGGGTAAACTCCAAGAGTAGGTGATGGACAGGGAGGCCGGGCATGCTGCAATTCACGGGGTCGCAAAGAGTCGGACACGACTGAGCGAGTGAACTGATGACTTTCCAGTTACATTCAATCTAAGAAACATGGACAAGAATAGTCCTACCACTGTTTAAAACAGAAACTGGAAACATAAAACACTCATCAACAGTAGAATGATAAATTGTGTTATATTCGTACAATACTGCCCATTATATGATGGAATAATGACAACTTAAAATGAACAAACTACAGTGAAAGCTATAACATGGATAAATCTCAAGAATATAATGTTAAGAAAAAAGTAAAGCACATAGAAGAGAAGCAAAAGCTCACTTTCATTTATCTTAAAGTTAAAAAACATGGGAAACTAAATAAATTCTTATATAAGAAGGACTAACTGCTTTCCTGGTGGCTCAGCAATAAAGAATCTGCCTACAATGTGGGAGCCCCAGGAGTCATGGGTTCCATGCCTGGGTCAGGAAGATCCCCTGGAGGAGGGCATGGCAATCCACTAAAGTATTCTTGCCTGGAGAATCCCATATAGAGGAGCCTGGTGGGCTACAGTCCATTGGGTCACAAAGAGTCAGACAAGACCGAAGTGACTTAGGAAGTCAAGGCAAGAAGGAAGAGAGGGGTATAGAATTTGGGAAGAGAAGAAAGAAACCTTCAAAATTACTGGTAATTTTCCATTTGTCAAATTAGGTGGTGGGAACACTGTCTTATATTAAACACATATTTTTAAATATTCTATCTACTTAATAATAAAAGAGAAAGAGAAAAGAGGACTTGTATTTCTTATGATCTGAGCAAATTCCAGAAGACAGTGGAGGACAAAAGAGCCTGCATGCTGCAGTTCATGGGGTCGCAAAGAGTTGGACACTACTTAGAGACTAAACAACAACAACAAACTTTCTTATGAACAATCTAGTTAGAAAAAGCAAGTTATGCTTCCTGTACTGAGATTCTTGACCAGGAAACCTACGTTCTTCCAGAGTGTTATGTATTTTCCTTTGTAATCCTTCTCTAGGAGATCTTCAAAGCCAGCAACAATAACAACAAGTATAACTGCAAGCTGAAACACATATATAATAGGATTAGAATTTTATTCAAACCATTAGGAGAACAAGAAAATAAGATGCATGATCTTGAGCAAGCCACTTACATTTGGCACTTATCTAGAAGCTCTGACTGAATCTGCAGATAAACAGACCTATGTGGATGCAAGAGTCCATGTTGTTGTGGATTATTCATTATAAAGACACATATTACATCTTCAAATGTGTAGTATATTTCATGTGAATGAGTGTCGTGGCACTCCAATAAGAAAGACAGCTGAGCGTTGAATTTTTTAGAGGTTTCTGCTAGAATACTTTTGCTCTTTTTTTAGTTTTGCCAAGAGAATGCACTGGTCATAGCAAACACCCTCTTCCAACAACACAAGAGAAGACTCTACACATGGACATCCCCAGATGGTCAACACTGAAATCAGATTGATTATATTCTCTGCAGCCAAAGATGCAGAAGCTCTATACAGTAAACAAAAACAAGACCAGGAGCTGACTGTGGCTCAGATCATGAACTCCTTATTGCCAAATTCAGGCTTAAATTGAAGAAAGTTGGGAAAACCACTAGACCATTCAGGTATGACCTAATGCAAATCCCTTATGATTATACAGTGGAAGTGAGAAATAGATTTAAGGGAATAGATCTGATAGAGTGCCTGATGAACTATGGAATGAGGTTTGTGACATTGTACAGGAGACAGGGATCAAGACCATCCCCATGGAAAAGAAATGCAAAAAAGCAAAATAGCTGTCTGGGGAGGCCTTACAAATAGCTGTGAAAAGAAGACAAGCAAAACGCAAAGGAGAAAAAGAAACATATAAGCATCTGAATGCAGAGTTCCAAAGAATAGCAAGAAGAGATAAGAAAGCCTTCCTCAGCGACCAATGCAAAGAAATAGAAGAAAACAACAGAATGGGAAAGACTAGAGATCTCTTCAAGAAAATTAGAGATGCCAAGGGAACATTTCATGCAAAGATGGGCTCGATAATGGACAGAATGGTATGGATCTAACAGAAACAGAAGATATTAAGAAGAGGTGGCAAGAATACATGAAAGAACTGTACAAAAAAGAGCTTCACGACCCAGATAATAATGATGGTGAGATCACTCACCTAGAGCCAGACATCCTGGAAGTGGGCCTTAGAAAGCATCACTACAAACAAAGCTAGTGGAGGTGATGGAATTCCAGTGGAGCTATTTCAAATCCTGAAAGATGATGCTGTGAAAGTGCTGCACTCAATATGCCAGCAAATTTGGAAAACTCAGCAGTGGCCACAGGACTGGAAAAGGTCAGTTTTCATTCCAATCCCAAAGAAAGGTAATGCCAAAGAATGCTCAAACTACTGCACAATTGTACTCATCTCACACGCTAGTAAAGTAATGCTCAAAATTCTCCAAGCCAGGCTTCAGCAATACGTGAACCATGAAATTCCTGATGTTCAAGCTGGTTTTAGAAAAGGCAGAGGAACCAGAGATCAAATTGCCAACATCTGCTGGATCATGGAAAAAGCAAGAGAGTTCCAGAAAAAACATCTATTTCTGCTTTCTTGACTATGCCAAAGCCTTTGACTGTGTGGATCACAAGAAACTATGGAAAATTCTGAAAGAGATGGGAATACCAGACCACCTGACCTGCCTCTTGAGAAATCTGTATGCAGGTCAGGAAGCAACAGTTAGAACTGGACATGGAACAACAGACTGGTTCCAAATAGGAAAAGGCTGTATATTGTCACCCTGCTTCTTTAACTTCTGTGCAGAGTACATCATGAGAAACTCTGGGCTGGAAGAAACACAAGCTGGAATCAAGATTGCCAGGAGAAATATCGATAACCTCAGATATGCAGATGGCACCACCCTTATGGCAAAAAGTGAAGAGGAACTAAAACGCCTCTTGATGAAAGTGAAAGAGAGTGAAAAAGTTGGCTTAAAGCTCAACATTCAGAAAATGAAGATCATGGCATCCGGTCCCATCACTTCATGGGAAATAGATGGGGAAACAGTGGAAACAGTGTCAGACTTTGTTTTTTTGGGGGGCTCCAAAGTTACTGCAGATGGTGATTGCAGCCATGAAATTAAAAGACACTTACTCCTTGGAAGAAAAGTTATGACCAACCTAGATAGCATATTCAAAAGCAGAGACATTACTTTGCCAACAAAGGTCCATGTAGTCAAAACTATGGTTTTTCCAGTGGTCATGTATGGATGTGAGAGTTGGACTGTGAAGAAGGCTGAGACCGAAGAATTGATGCTTTTGAACTGTGGTGTTGGAGAAGACTCTTGAGAGTCCCTTGGACTGCAAGGAGATCCAACCAGTCCATTATAAAAGAGATCAGCCCTGGGATTTCTTTGGAAGGACTGATGCAGAAGCTGAAACTCCAATTATTTGGCCACCTCATGTGAAGAGTTGGAAAAGACTCATTGGAAAAGACTCTGATGCTGGGAGGGATTGGGGGCAGGAGAAGGGGACGACAGAGGATGAGATGGCTGGATGGCATCACCGACTGGATGAACGTGAGTTTGAGTGAACTCTGGGAGTTGGTGATGGACAGGGATGTCTGGCGTGCTGCGATTCATGGGGTCGCAAAGAGTCGGACACGACTGAGTGACTGAATGAACTGAACTATCTGTAATATTCACTGAGGATCATCGCTCCTCAAGAATATGATCACCCTCAACTACTCTATGGACTACTTCTACACCCAAGATCGCTGAACTCATATACTTTTATTCTTTCAAAAGGTTCTAAAGTACCACAGATTTTCCAACATTACACCCAAGTAATATATGTATGGGTCACAAAAAGTCGGACATGACAGCACCATACACATATTGGGATTCCCAGGTGACACAGTGGTAAAGAATCTGCCAGTTCAGGAAATGCAAGAGACTGCATTTCTTGCCTGGAAAAATTTCATGGACAGGGGAGCCTGCTGAGCTACAGTCCATGAGGTCGCAAAGAGTTAAACACGACTGAGCACCATACATGTTTGTATTCCCATTGGTTCCCTCTAGTGAATGTATCACAGCTTCATTCATTGCCTCTGCCACAGTATTCCAAACATTACTACAAATTTTTTTTAATGCAGTAAAATTTTTAATTTATATTTTCATTTCAGCCCTGACATTCATAGTATGTTCAGTACACAATTTCAGCAAAACTATAACAGTTTTTCCCATGATCAGGTTGAAGACAGAATAAATAGGATCCAAAAATAGCTGTTCTTATTGATTAATATGGGACCTTACATATCTCTTCCCAGCAAAAGACTATGATCATTCTGAAGATAGTAACCATGTTAATTTATCACAGGTACCTTAAAATCCCAGCCACTCAACAAATTTTGTAGGATAGAAGAATGAATAGATATTCAATTTTAAAATCTTTAGGTTAGAAAATGTCTGTTTTTGCTGCCAAGGACACATTTCTCCTCCTGGTAATGGCATTCTAGTGGCAAAACCACTTCTTGTACACTTTTGTGCCTGTCGTTTGGGCTTCATCTACCTCAAAGCTTCCAGCTTCTGATACAGGTGTATAAAATGGCCTGGTCTCAGGTCTGACCATAGTAGTTTATTTAGGGAAGAGCACAAGACACAATACAAGCCAATGAGACTCAAATTCAAGATGGATGTAACTGTTGAGAAACAGAAGTTTATACTCTTTATACTGAGAATTATAACTCTGTGAATACCATCAATCTGGAGCTACCAGAGGCCACCAAATTGAGAGTTTTCCTGAGAATACAATCAGCACAAAATAGAGTCAAATAGCAGGAGAATCACAGACAAAATTCTGCTGCCATTTGTTGAGCCCTATATCTAAGAAAGAATTATGCTGATGCACATTGAAAATTGTCAGTAATATGATCTAATATATTCTTTTTAATACTGATTGATATAAACTTCTATTTAGGAGTTCCATAAAGCCTCTGACAAGAGACAGTACAATTAAGTAGCCTGGGCTCACAGAGCCTATAACCAGGGCTTAGCAACCCGAATGAAAGGCCTATAGTTAGGGGCTGAGGATCGAGATGGAGACATAAAGGGAGAAGAGCTTAAAAGTAGTGACTGGAGCAAAACAAACCAGGGTGTCAGTAGAACAAGTCTTGTGGCAGAAGATGAAAACATTAGTCTAAGGCAGAAACAATGGAAAGCAAGAAGAGAACATAAAACAGTCCCTTTTAAAGAGGGCTTGGCAGGTGGCCGGTGCAATAATGCTCTTGGCTCCTTCTTCAGATTTATTTTTCCCACCGCTGCTCCTCTCTAGCTCCCTATCTCAAGTCATTTCCAAACTTTATTTGGTGACCCGCATAGACCTTGTGGAGCCTATCCTCAGTGCCTTTGCATATACACCTTTGCATCCCTATGCCTAAATGTCCTCTTCTTTCACTCAGACTTCAAGACCCAGCCTAAATTTTCCTCTGAGAAGCTTTGAGAGGTCCCCTCTCTACCGTGTGATCCAGCTCCATGGGAAGGCCTGGACTTCTGGAAGGCACTTCCTTGTTTTCACTCACCTATAATACAAGCTCTTTTAATAAAGAGAACTTGTCTAATTCACTTTAACATCCCCATATAATATCTTATCCATAATGCATACTTCAAAAATATGAATTGATAAAATATAAATCACATGAAGAAACATTAAAGATGACCAGCAACAAAATAGTACTATAGGTTCTACACTTACATCAACCCCAAATAAAAGGCTAAAACAAAACACCATCATACCAGGAGGTCAAATAAATATATTCAGCATTTGCTATAGCCATAGCACTGGAAAAGAAATTTCTCTACATTCTAGTCCAACCTCTACTCATTCTCAAATGCAAACTAGATCTTCCTCCCATTTCCTTATTACTCTGCACCTCCTAAAGTTGCCTCTATGCCAGATCAAGGCATTCTCTGTAAGTCAAGTTCATCTTAAAAATGCAGCATGCGCTCAGCTGTCAGAATGCTTTTGCTTTCTGTCAGCCTCATTATTTTCCTTCTCTGTATTATAAACAACTATAGAATGATGACAAAATATTTGTATGTGTCATTTTGTTATTATATGTAGCTGAGTTTTTATTGAATAGTTTTAGTGATCACAATTTGACATAAGAAAACAAAAATTCCTTCAGATTCTTTACATTTTTCATAAATAAAAAAGCAAATTTTATTTTAGGCTGAATACAGATTTTTCAAAACCTTAGAGAGGAACTAAGCAGCTTATTTCAAATACTTAAAGTGTTAACAAGTAGTAGAGGAATTAAAGATAGCATGGTTTCAGAGGATAAAACTATAATAAATGCATAAAAATTGGCAGAAGACAGATTTTAGCTTAAAATAAGTAAGAACTGTCCTGTAATTAAAGCTGCCCAGTAATGGAGGAGCTGAATTACAGAGAATTTAGCAAGAGTCATAAAAAGAAATATTCTCACAAATTCTATGTCTTACAGATATTACTTCATTAATGTTCATGGCATTTTGAAATATGTAACAAAGCCATCAGTCTCCCTTTTGTAGATGAAGAAATCAACAGGCAAATGGTTTGCCTAAGGTCACATATTGACTGATGCAAGTTTGATCTTCTCTTTCTTATATAACATTTGCTTACTGTCTTAGAAAACAATAAGCGTGCAATTGCAGGTGAAGTAATTTATTGCTATTTAATCCTTGATCTAAGCAAAACTTGGAATTTTATATCTAAGACTTGGCCCTCTTGGAATTTCTTAATAGTTAAGAATTTTATAGTTCTGCAAAGTCTTAAGTGTCACACTTTAATTAGTTTTAACCAATTTTTAATCAAAAAAGTTAGATCCTAATGATCAGCATACAAATTGCTAGATCATCTGTAACAAGTGTTAAAACCATTAAATGTCAGCATGTCATTATAAATCCAGCGGCAGTTGGGAGAATAAATGTCAATTTTTTCATTATTTTTCTTCAGAGTTTAAAAAGCAATTGCCAATGTCAGCCACAGTTAATATTCCAATCCTTTAGCTAAGAAATAAGCACTTGCATGAACCCCAAAGAAAAATGAGATACAAATTTCCCTCAAATCCTAACATTTACAAACAACTATTGCTTCCATATAAGGGTCAAATTTCAAATTAAGTTAGCATTAAAAACCTATTGGAGGGTAGACAACGAAAATTCACAAAGGGAAAAAATGAGGGGAAATAGACAATTTAAATAATAAATATTTTTAACACAAATTTACTTATTTTAATTGGAAGCTAATTACTTTACAATATTGTATTGGTTTTGCCATACATCAACATGAATCCACCACGGGTGTATATTTGTTCCCCATCCTGAACCCCCCTCCCTCTTCCCTCCTCATACCATCCCTATGGGTGATTCCAGTGCATCAGCCATGAGCATCATGTATCATGCATCGAACCTGGTCTGGCAATTTTTTCACATATGATATTATACATGTTTCAATGCCATTCTCCCTAATCATTCCACCCTCGCCCTCTCCCACAGAGTCCAAAAGATTATTCTATACATTTGTGTCTCTTTTGCTGTATTGCATAAAGGGTTATCATTACCATCTTCCTAAATTCCATATATATGCATTAGTATACTGCATCGGATAATCACAGATAATCATGGATAATCACGATGGTGTGATCACTCATCTAGAGCCAGACATCCTGGAAGGTGAAGTCAAGTGGGCCTTAGGAAGCATCACTACAAACAAAGCTAGTAGAGGTGATGGAATTCCAGTTGAGCTATTTCAAATCCTGAAAGATGATGCTGTGAAAGTGCTGCACTCAATATGCCAGCAAATCTGGAAAACTCAGCAGTGGTCACAGGACTGAAAAAGGTCAGTTTTCATTCCAATCCCAAAGAAAGGCAATGCAAAAGAATGCACAAACTACCACACAATTGCATTCATCTCACATGCTAGTAAAGTCATGCTCAAAATTCTCCAAGCCAGGCTTCAGCAATACCTGAACCGTGAACTTGCTGATGTTCAAGCTGGTTTTCGAAAAGGCAGAAGAACCAGAAATCAAATTGCCAACATCTGCTGGATCATGGAAAAAGCAAGAGAGTTCCAGAAAAACATCTATTTCTCTTTTATTGACTATGCCAAAGCCTTTGACTGTGTGGATAACAAGAAACTGTGGAAAATTCTGAAAGAGATGGGAATACCAGGCCACCTGACCTGCCTTTTGAGAAATCTGTATGCAGGTCAGGAAGCAACAGTTAGAACTGGACATGGAACAACAGACTGGTTCCAAAAAGGAAAAGGAATACATCAAGGCTGTATATTGTCACCCTGCTTATTTAACTTCTATGCAGAGTACATCCTGAGAAACGCTGGGCTGAAAGAAGCACAAGCTGGAATCAAGATTGTCAGGAGAAATATCAATAACCTCAGATATGCAAATGACACCACCCTGATGGCAGAAAGTGAAGAGGAACTAAAAAGCCTCTTGATGAAAGTGAAAGTGGAGAGTGAAAAAGTTGGCTTAAAGCTCAACATTCAGAAAACGAAGATCATGGCATCTGATCCCATCACTTCATTGGAAATAGATGGGGAAACAGTGGAAACCGTGTCAGACTTTATTTTGGGGGGCTCCAAAATCACTGCAGATGGTGATTGCAGCCATGAAATTAAAAGACACTTACTCCTTGGAAGGAAAGTTATGACCAACCCAGATAGCATATTCAAAATCAGAGACATTACTTTGCCGACTAAGGTCCGTCTAGTCAAGGCTATGGTTTTTCCAGTAGTCATGTATGGATGTGAGAGTTGGACTGTGAAGAAGACTGAGTGCCAAAGAATTGATGCTTTTGAACTGTGGTGTTGGAGAAGACTCTTGAGAGTCCCTTGGACTGCGAGGAGATCCAACCAGTCCATTCTGAAGATCAGCCCTGGGATTTCTTTGGAAGGAATGATGCTAAAGCTGAAACTCCAGTACTTTGGCCACCTCATGCAAAGTTGACTCATTGGAAAAGACTCTGATGCTGGGAGGGATTGGGGGCAGGAGGAGAAGGGGATGACAGAGGATGAGATGGCTGGATGGCATCACTGACTAGATGGACGTGAGTCTGAGTGAACTCCGGGAGTTGGTGATGGACAGGGAGGCCTGGCGTGCTGTGATTCATGGGGTCGCAAAGAGTCGGACACGACTGAGTGACTGAACTGAACTGATACTGTATCGGTGTTTTTCTTTCAGGTTTACTTCACTCTGTATAATAGGCTCCAGTTTTGTCCACCTCATTAGAACTGATTCAAATGTATTCTTTTAATGGCTGAGTAATACTCCATTGTATATATGTACCATAGCTTTCTTATCCATTCATCTGCTGATGGACATCTAGGTTCCCTCCATGTCCTGGCTATTATAAACAGTGCTGCGATGAACATTGGGGTACACGTGTCTCTTTCAATTCTGGTTTCCTCGGTGTATATGCCCAGCAGTGGGATTACTGGGTCATATGGCAGTTCTATTTCCAGTGTTTTAAGGAATCTCCACACTGTTCTCCATAGTGGCTGTACTAGTTTGCATTTCCACCAACCCTTTTCTCCAGCATTTATTGCTTGTAGACTTTTGGATCACAGCCATTCTGACTGGCCTGAAATGGTACCTCATTGTGGTTTTGATTTGCATTTCTCTGATAATGAGTGATGTTGAGCATCTTTTCATGTGTTTGTTAGCCATCTGTATGTCTTCTTTGGAGAAGTGTCTGTTTAGTTCTTTGGCCCACTTTTTGATTGAAGTGAAGTCGCTCAGTCGTGTTCAACTCTTTGCGACCCCATGGACTGTAGCCTACCAGGCTCCTCCCTCCATGGGATTCTCCAGGCAAGAGTACTGGAGTGAGTTGCCATTTTCCTTCTCCAGGGGATCTTCCTGACCCAGGGATCGAACCCGGGTCTCCCGCATCCAGGCAGATGCTTTAACCTCTAAGCCACCAGGCTTAGAGGGTCGTTTATTTTTCTGGAATTGAGCTGCAGGAGTTGCTTGTATGTTTTTAAGATTAATTATTTGTCAGTTGCTTCGTTTGCTATTATTTTCTCCCATTCTGAAGGCTGTCTTTTCACCTTGCTTATTGTTTCCTTTGTTGTGCAGAAGCTTTTGATTTTAATTAGATCCCATTTGTTTATTTTTGCTTTTATTTCCAATATTCTGGGAGGTGGATCATAGAGGATCCTGCTGTGGTGTATGTCGGCGAGTGTTTTGCCTATGTTCTCCTCTAGGAGTTTTATAGTTTCTGATCTTACGTTTAGATCTTTAATCCATTTTGAGTTTATTTTTGTGTATGGTGTTAGAAAGGGTTCTAGTTTCATTCTTTTACAAGTGGTGGACCAGTTTTTCCAGCATCACTTGTTAAAGAGATTATCTTTAATCCATTGTACATTCTTGCCTCCTTTGTCAAAGATAAGGTGTCCATAGGTGTGTGGATTTATCTCTGGGCTTTCTGTTTTGTTCCATTGATCTATATTTCTGTCTTTGTGCCAGTACCATACTGTCTTGATGACTGTGGCTTTGTAGTAGAGCCTGAAGTCAGGCAAGTTGATTCCTCCAGTTCCATTCTTCTTTCTCAAGATTGCTTTGGCTATTTAAAGTTTTTTGTATTTCCATACAAATTATTTGTTCTAGCTCTGTGAAAAATACTATTGGTAGCTTGACAGGGATTGCACTGACTCTATAGATTGCTTTGGGTAGTGTACTCATTTTCACTATATTGATTCTTCTGATCCATGAACATGGTATATTTCTCCATCTATTAGTGTCCTCTTTGATTTCTTTCACCAATGTTTTATAGTTTTCTATATATAGGTCTTTAGTTTCTTTAGGTAGATATATTCCTAAGTATTTTATTCTTTTCATTGCAATGGTGAATGGAATTGTTTCCTTATTTTCTCTATTTTCTCATTATTAGTGTATAGGAATGCAAGGGATTTCTCTGTGTTGATTTTATATCCTGAAACTTTACTATATTCATTGATTAGCTCTAGTAATTTTCTGGTGGAGTCTTTAGGGTTTTCTATGTAGAGGATCATGTCATCTGCAAATAGTGAGAGTTTTACTTCTTCTTTTCCAATTTGGATTTCTTTTATTTCTTTTTCTGCTCTGATTGCTGTGCCCAAAACTGCCAAAACTATGGTGAATAATAGTGGTGAAAGTGGGCACCTTTGTCTTGTTTCTGACTTTAGGGGAAATGCTTTCAATTTTTCACCATTGAGGATAATGTTTGCTGTGGGTTTGTCATTTATAGATTTTATTATGTTGAGGTAGGTTCCTTCTTTTCCTGCTTTCTGGAGGGTTTTTATCATAAATGGATGTTGAATTTTGTCAAAGGCCTTCTCTGCATCTATTGAGATAACCATATGGCTTTTATTTTTCAATTTGTTAATGTGGTGAATTACATTGATTGATTTGCAGATATTGAAGAATCCTTGCATCCCTGGGATAAAGCCTACTGGGTCATTTTGTATGATCTTTTTAGTGTGGTGTTGGATTCTGTTTGCTAGAATTTTGTTACGGATTTTTGCATCTATGTTCATTAGTGATATTGGCCTATAGTTTTCTTTTTTTGTGACATCTTTGTCAGGTTTTGGTATTAGGGTGATGGTGGCCTCATAGAATGAGTTTGGAAGTTTACCTTCCTCTGCAATTTTCTGGAAGAGTTTGAGTAGGATAGGGGTTAGCTCTTCTCTACATTTTTGGTAGAATTCAGCTGTGAAGCCGTCTGGACCTGGGCTTTTGTTTGCTGGAAGATTTCTGATTACAGTTTCAATTTCTGTGCTTGTGATGGGTCTGTTAAGATTTTCTATTTCTTCCTGGTTCAGTTTTGGAAAGTTGTACTTTTTAAAGAATTTGTCCATTTCTTCCAAGTTGTCCATTTTATTGGCATATAATTGCTAATAGTAGTCTCTTATGATCCTTTGTATTTCTGTGTTGTCTCTTGTGATCTCTCCACTTTCATTTCTAATTTTATTGATTTGAATTTTTTCCCTTTGTTTCTTGATGAGTCTGGCTAATGGTTTGTCTATTTTATTTATCCTCTCAAAGAACCAGCTTTTGGCTTTGTTGATTTTTGTTATGGTCACTTTTGTTCCCTTTGCATTTATTTCTGCCCTAATTTTTAAGATTTCTTTCCTTCTACTAACCCTGGGGTTCTCCATTTCTTCCTTTTCTAGTTGCTTTAGGTGTAGAGTTAAGTTATTTATTTGACTTTTTTCTTGTTTCTTGACGTATGCCTGTACTGCTATGAATCTTCCCCCAGCACTACTTTTACAGTATCCCACAGGTTTTGGGTTATTGTGTTTTCATTTTCATTCATTTCTATGCATATTTTTATTTCTTTTTTGATTTCTTCTGTGATTTGTTGGTTATTCAGAAGTGTATTGTTCAGCCTCCATATGTTGGAATTTTTAATAGTTTCTCTCCTGTGATTGAGATCTAATCTTACTGCATTGTGGTCAGAAAAGATGCTTGGAATGATTTCAATTTTTTTGAATTTACCAAGGCTACATTTATGGCCCAGGATGTGATCTATCCTGGAGAAGGTTTCATGTGCGCTTGAGAAAAAGGTGAAATTCATTGTTTTGGGGTGAAATGTCCTATAGATGTCAATTAGGTCTAGCTGGTCTATTGTATCATTTAAAGTTTCTGTTTCCTTGTTAATTTTCTGTTTAGTTGATCTATCCATAGGTGTGAGTGCAGTATTAAAGTCTCCCACTATTATTGTGTTATTGTTAATTTCCCTTTTCATACTTATATATTGTGGTGCTCCCATGTTGGGTGCATATATATTTATAATTATTATATCATCTTCTTGGATGGACCCTTTGATCATTATGTAGTGCCCTTCTTTGTCTCTTTTCACAGCCTTTGTTTTAGTCTATTTTATCTGATGTGAGTATTGCTACTCCTGCTTTCTTTTGGTCTCTATTTGCGTGGAATATCTTTTCCCAGCCCTTCACTTTCAGTCTGGATCTGTCTCTTGTTTTGAGGTGGGTCTCTTGCAGACAGCATATATAGGGGTCTTGTTTTTTTTTATCCATTCGGTCAGTCTTTGTCTTTTAGTTGGGGCATTCAACGCATTTACGTTTAAGGTAATTATTGATAAGTATGATCCTCTTGCCATTTACTTTATTATTTTGAGTTCGAGTTTATACACCCTTTTTGTGTTTCCTGTCTAGAGAAGCTGGTTTGGTGGTGCTGAATTCTCTCAGCTTTTACTTGTCTGTAAAGCTTTTGATTTCTCCTTCATATTTGAATGAGATCCTTGCTGGGTACAGTAATCTGGGCTGTAGGTAATTTTCTTTTATCACTTTAAGTATGTCCTGCCATTCCCTGCTGGCCTGAAGAGCTTCTATTGAAAGATCAGCTGTTATCCTTGTGGGAATCCCTTTGTGTGTTATTTGCTGTTTTTCCTTTGCTGCTTTTAATATTTGTTCTTCTGTTTGATCTTTGTTAATTTAATTATCAATTAATCAAATAATATAAAATTATCAAATAACTTATCAAATTAATAATTAGATTAATTATTAATTTGTTCTTTTGTTTGATCTTTGTTAATTTGTTTGATCTTTGTTAATGTGATTAATATGTGTCTTGGGGTGTTTCGCCTTGGTTTTATCCTGTTTGGGACTCTCTGGGTTTGTTGGATTTGGGTTATTATTTCCTTCCCCATTTAGGGAAGTTTTCAACTATTATCTCCTCAAGTATTTTCTCATGGTCTTTCTTTTTGTCTTCTTCTGGGACGCCTATGATTCGAAAGTTGGGGTGTTTAACATTGTCCCAGAGGTCTCTGAGATTGTCCTCATTGCTTTTAATTCATTTCTCTTTTTTCTTCTCTGATTCATTTATTTCTACCATTCTATCTTCTACCTCACTAATCCTATCTTCTGCCTCCCTTATGCTACTATTTGTTCCCTCCAGAGTGTTTTTGATATCATTTATTGCATTATTCATTATATATTGACTCTTTGTTATTGCTTCTAGGTCCTTGTTAAACCTTTCTTGCATCCTCTCAGTCCTTGTCTCCAGGCTATTTATCTGTGATTCCATTTTGTTTTCAAGATTTTGGATAACTTTCACTGTCATTATTCAGAATTCTTTATCAGGTAGATTCCCTAGCTCATTCTCTTTTGTTTGGTTTGGTGGGCATTTATCCTGTTCCTTTACCTGCTAGGTATTCGTCTGTCTCTTCATCTTGTTTATATTGCTGTGTTTGGGATGGCCTTTCTGTATTCTGGCAATGTGTGCAGTTCTCTTTATTGTGGAGTTTCCTCACTGTGGGTGGGGTTGTACAGGTGGCTTGTCAAGGTTTCCTGGTTAGGAAAGCTTGTATTGGTGTTCTGGTGGGTAGAGCTGGCGTTCCTCTCTCTGGAGTGCAATGAAGTGTCCAGTAATAAGTTATGAGATATCAGTGGGTTTGGAGTGACTTTGGGCAGCCTGTATATTGAAGCTCAGGGCTGTGGTCCTGTGTTGCTGGAGAATTTTCATGCTATCTTGCTCTGGAACTTGTTGGCCCTTGGGTGGTGCTTGGTTTCAGTGTAGGTATGGAGGCATTTGATGAGCTCCTGTCAATTAATGTTCCCTGGAGTCAGGAGTTCTCTGGTGTTCTCAGGATTTGGACTTAAGCCTCCTGCTTCTGGTTTTCAGTCTTATTTTTACAGTAGCCTCAGGACTTCTCCATCTATACAGCACCACTGATAAAACATCTAGGTTAAAGATGAAAAGTTTCTCCACAGTGAGGGACACCCAGAGAGGTTCACAGAGTTACATGGAGAAGAGAAGAGGGAGGAGGGAGATAGTGGTGACCCGAATGAGATGAGGTGGAATCAAAAGAGGAGAGAGCAAGCTAGCCAGTAATCACTTCCTTATGTGCACTCCACAGTCTGGACCACTCAGAGATGTTCACAGAGTTACACAGAGAAGAGAAGAGGGAGGAAGGAGACAGAGGTGGCCAGGAGGATAAAAGGGGGAAATGAAAAGGAAAGAGACAGATCCAGCCAGTAATCAGTTCCCTAAGTGTTCTCCACCACCCAGAACACAAAAAGAGATTCACAGAGTTGGGTAGAGAAGAGAAAGGGGAGGGAGGAGATAGAGGTGATCTGGTGGAGAAAAAGGAGAGTCCAAAGGGGGAGAGAACAGTCAAGCCAGTAATCTCACTCCCACATAAAAATAAGTACTGAAGATTGGGTTCTTAAAGGTACAAAATTGATAACAAATACCAAAAAGCAAACATTAAAAATCTAGAATAGAGGTTGGATTTTCAAAAATACACTATTAAAGAAAAAAAAAAAAGTCACAAAATTATTATATATATATAAATATCAATATATAGAGAGAGATTCTATATATTTCTATATATAACATATATAGAAATATCAATAACCTCAGATATGCAGATGACACCACCCTTATGGCAGAAAGTGAAGAGGAACTAAAAAGCCTCTTGATGAAAGTGAAAGTGGAGAGTGAAAAAGTTGGCTTAAAGCTCAACATTCAGAAAATGAAGATCATGACATCCAGTCCCATCACTTCATGGGAAATAGATGGGGAAACAGTGGAAACAGTGTCAGACTTTATTTTGGGGGGCTCCAAAATCACTGCAGATGGTGATTGAAGACGCTTACTCCTTGGAAGAAAAGTTATGACCAACCTAGATAGAACATTCAAAGGCAGAGACATTACTTTGCTGACTAAGGTCCGTCTAGTCAAGGCTATGGTTTCTCCAGTAGTCATGTATGGATGTGAGAGTTGGACTGTGAAGAAGGCTGAGTGCCGAAGAATTGATGCTTTTGAACTGTGGTGTTGGAGAAAACTCTTGAGAGTCCCTTAGACTGCAAGGAGATCCAACCAGCCTATTCTGAAGGAGATCAACCCTGGGATTTCTTTGGAAGGAATGATGCTAAAGCTGAAACTCCAGTACTTTGGCCACATCATGTGAAGAGTTGACTTATTGGAAAAGACTTTGATGCTGGGAGAGATTGGGGGCAGGAGGAGAAGGGGACGACAGAGGATGAGATGGCTGGATGGCATCACTGACTCGTTGGATGCGAGTCTGAGTGAACTCCAGGAGATGGTGATGGACAGGGAGGCCTGGCATGCTGCGATTCATGGGGTCACAAGGAGTTGGGCATGACTGAGCGACTGAACTGAACTGATATATGAAGTTTGCTTTAAAAAATAGGGTCTCTCTCTTTTTTTTTTTTTGCAAAGTAATAGTAGTTTATAAAAATGAAAATTAAAGGAGTAATAGAGGACTTAAAATTTAAAAAAACTGTTTTAATAAAGAATGATAGCAAAAATATATCTAGGACTTTCTCTGATGTTGTTGTGGGCAGTGTGGGGTCAGTTCATTTTTGGATAGTTCCTTGATCCAGCTTATATTTCTCAAGATCTATAGGCCCCTTCCTATGTAGTTGGTACTAACTACAGGGTTTTAATCTATTGCACCTGTCACTCCAAAGGAGGTTCCCCCTGTTTGTTTTAGCTTCTTTTTGCTGGTCTCTTCAGCGTGTAATTGGGAGAAGGCAATGGCAACCCACTCCAGTACTCTCACCCGGAAAATCATCAGTGTCTAATTTCTGCCCTGACACAAGGGGGCAGTGGTGGACACTTTTTTAGGCTCACTTGTTCAGTCATGCTGTGGGGAGGGAGGGACGCTGCCAACAGATAACACCGGCATGTGCTCGCAGTGTATCAGCCACACTGGGTTTGCCCCCCCTCACAGCGTGAGTGCTTTCCCTGTCTACACTGCTTAGGCTCTAGGTTGCTCTGCCAGGAACTGTCTGAGGTGGGCCCTGGGTTGCGTGCACTTCCCAGGTCTAAGCCGCTCAGATTCAGGCACTCAGATAGTCCTCAGAGGCACAAACTCGGTTGGGCCTATGTTTTTTGCCATTCCCAGGTCTGAGCAGCTCAGGTGACCAGGTGTTTGGCAAGCACGGAAGCTGCGACTTATTGCCTCCCTCGTCCCTGCCGCTCAGTTTTCTGGATCTACAACCAGCACACCTTCTCAGGCAGATGTTGGCCGTCCAGAATCCCAAAAAGTCTTAGCAACAAAGCCTGCTTGCAGTTTGGTAGATAATGCCTCTCTGGGGTCGCGATTGCCCCCTTCCGGCTCTGGCCGCTTGTCACCAGAGGGGGATAGGCTGCAGCCGGCTAGCTCTGCTCAGTCCTTTCTTCTGTGAGCGGGCCTGGCAGTGTCTTAGGTTAGGGCTTATCCTGTGGTAGCTATCCCACAGTCTGATTTGCTAGCCCAAGCTAGTTCCCTCAGATTGCCGTCGGGGCATTCATGCCTGGTCCTTACTCTAAGCAATGCAGCCCGCACCTCCCTGCCCAGCCCCGACTTGCTAGTGGCGGGTGCAGGTGTCTGTGCTGCTTCTCCACGGGGGGAGGTACTGTTGGGCACATAATCTGTGGGTTTTAGTTATTTATTTATTTTTCCTCCCGGTTATGTTGCCCTCTGTGGTTCCAAGGCTCGCCACAGCCTCGGCAGTGAGAGAGCTTCCTGGTGTTTGGAAACTTCTCTCTTTCTTAAGACTCCCTTCCCAGGACTGAGCTCCACCCCTACCTCTTTTGTCTTTTATATTTTTTCCTACCTCCTTTCGAAGACAATGGGCTGCTTTTCTGGGTGCCTGATGTCCTCTGCCGGCATTCAGAAGTTGTTTTGTGGAATTTACTCAGCGTTCAAATGTTCTTTTGATGAATTTATGGGGGAGAAAGTGGTCTCCCCATCCTATTTCTCTGCCATCTTAGGACAGCCTCCTAAATAATAAAATTAAAGACACCAAAAATCAATAAATGAAATTTTTCTTTATTAGTAAGAAAAGCAGTTTTAAAATAAAATTACAGTGAAATATTATCACTTTTACTTATCAAACTGTAAAGGTTTTAAAACATAAAAACACAGTGCTGTTGATGATGCAGTGAAACTAGTGCTCTGTGATAGGTAGCCTCAAAGATGTCTGCCATGATTCCTGCTTCCTTGTACTAACGCCCTGAGCCCATGATGGCTCAGATGGTAAAGAATTTCCTGAAGTGCAGGAGACCTGGGTTCTATCACCTGGAGAAGAAAATGCCAACCTACTCCACTATTCTTGCCTAGAAAATTCCATGGATAGAGGAGCCTGGCAGTTTCAGTCTATGGGATCACGAAGAGTTGGACACGACTGAGCAATTAATATTGTCATTAGGTACTGTAGACCCTTAGTAACTTGTTTTTAACAGAGTGTAGCAAAAGTGTGAAATGTCATTTCCAAAGTTAACTTACAGAAAAATTGTGCCTTCCATGTTGCTTGCTCTCTTTCATTCACTACTCTGCTCACTCACAGAATCCAGCTGCCAAGTTGTGAGCTGCCATACGAAGAAGACAATTTGGCAAGGAACAGATACCTCTGGCCAAAATTCAACAAGGACTTGAGGTCTGTCTAAGGCCACATGAGTGAACTTGAAAGCAAATGCTTCCACATTTGAGCCTTGACTGTAGTGCTAGCCAACATCTTGACTGCAGTTAACCAAGTAGAACAATGTGGTGTATCTGACCCTTAGAAACTGGGAGATAATAAATATTATTGATTTCAGTTGTAAACTTTGGGGAAATTTTTTATATTATAGCAATGGACAACTAAAACATCCTCTCACATACTTTCAGATTCTGGAAAGTTAGTATGACAATATGTGTTAATAGCCTTGTATAAAGTTTATTCATTTTTATCCAACAATTTCACACCTAGTATTCTTTATAAAGAAATAAATTGAAGTGTGGTAAAAGACTATCTATAAGAAAATCAAAACATTATTTGTGATAGTATTACTAAGTAAAACCATCACCTTTAATGGTTAAAGTTTTTAAATAAACCAAATGTCCCTCAATATGGAAATACATAAAAATACCAACAAGATTTTGTAAAGGAGACAATTCTGGAAGAAGAAAGTAATGAAGGAATACTAGCCCTACCCTATATTGACATATTTTAAAGTTACAATAACTAAATCAGCAAGGCTTGGCACGTGAATAAATGGATCAGAATAGACACTCCAGATATAAATATAAATAGATACAGCAATTTAATGTGCTTAAAGTGATATGAACAACAGACTAGTTCAAAATTGGGAAAGGAGTACACTAAGTATACTGTCACCCTGCTTATTTAACTTATATACAGAGTACACCATGCAAAATACCAGGCTAGATGAATCACAAGCTGGAATCAAGACTGCCATAAGAAATATCAATAACCTCAGATATGCAGATGACACCAACCTAATAGCAGAAAGTGAAGAGGAACTAAAGAGCCTCTTGATGATGGTGAAAGAGGAGAGTGAAAAAACTGGCTTAAAACTCAACATTCAAAAAAACTAAGATCATGGCATCCAGTCCCATAACGTCATGGCAAATAAATGGGAAAAAAGTAGGAACAGTGACAGACTTTGTTTTCTTGGGCTCTAAAATCACTGGGGATGGTGACTATAGCCACAAAATTAAAAGACACTAACTTCTTAGAAGAAAAGCCATAACAAACCTAGAGAGCGTTTTACAAAGCAGAGACATCACTTTTTGCCAACAAGATCCATGTAGTGAAAGCTATGGTTTCTCCAGTAGTCATGTATGGATGTGAGAGTTGGACCATAAAGAAGGCTGAGTGCCAAAGATGCTTTTAAACTGTGGTGCTGGAGAAGACTCTTGAGAGTTCCTTGGACTGCAAGGAGATCAAACCAATTAACCCTAAAGGAAATCAACCCTGATTATTCACTGGAAGGACTGATGCTGAAGCTGAAGCTGAAGCTCCAATTCTTTGGCCACCTGATGCAAAGAGCTGATTCACTGGAAAAGACCCTGATGCCAGGGAAGATTAAGGGCAAGAGGAGAAGGGGATGACAGAGGATGAGATGGTTGGATGGCATCATTGACTCAGTGGACATGAGTTTGAGCAAAAACTCTGGGAGATAGTGAAGGATAGGAAAGCCTGGCATGCTATACTTCATGGGGTCAGAAAGAGTATGACTTAACTTAGTGACTGAACAGCAATCAGTTCAGTTCAGTCACTCAGTCGTGTCTGACTCTGCAATCCCGTGAACCACAGCATGCCAGGCCAACAATGATCATATCAAACTGGAAAAAAAATGCAAGAAAACAATTAAGAGTCAAAGGGCTAACTTTACAATTCAAAGGGCTCCTAAAAATAAATTTTAAAAAGACAATAAAAAGTATAGAAAAATGGCTAAGTAATACGAAGAGTGAATATAGATAGAAGGAAATTAAAATAGCTCTTGAACATGGTAAAAAAAAAAATGTTCAAACTCTTTCAAAATGAGATAATGAATGTCCCCATCTGAATGACAAGGTCCAAATTTCTTAATAATATGAGTGTGTGGAACAGCGGGCACCATCAAACACAGCTGATGGAAGTGTTCACTGCTGCAACCTCTCTGGAGAGCAATTTGAAACTATCAAACTTCCCTTTTTAAAAAAAATAATTTATTTATTACAATTGGAGGCTAATTACTCTACAATATTCTGTAGAGTACAATATTCCCAATATTGTAGTACAATATTCTACAATATTCCCCCCACCTACTTCCCCATTCCATCCCTCTGGGTTGTCCCAGTGCACCAGTTTTGAGTGCCCTGTTTCATGCATCAAACTTGGACTGGTCAGTTCTTTCACATATGGCAATATAAATGTTTCGATGCTATTTTCTCAATTCATCCCACCCTTGCCTTCTCCCAGAGTCTAAAAGTCTGTTCTTTATATCTGTGCCTCTTTTGCTGTCTCACATATAGGGTCATCATTACTATCCTTCTAAATTCCATATATATGCGTTAATATACTGTATTGGTGTTTTTCTTTCTGACTTACGTCACTCTGTATAATAGGCTCCAATTCCATCCACCTCATTAGAACTGACCCAAATGTGTTCTTTTTAATAGCTGAGTAATACTCCATTGTGTATATGTACCACAACCTTCTTATCCATTCATCTGCCAATGGACATCTAGGTTGCTTCCATGTCCTAGCTATTGTAAACAGTGCTGTGATGAACTTTGGGGTACACATGTCTTTTTCAATTCTGGAAACCATCAAACTTCTGATCCTGCTAGAATTGTACCCTGCAGAATCAGTCACAATTGGATAAAATCATACAGGTTTGGAGATATTCAGTACCACATTTTTAATAACTAAACATGTGGGACAGTTTAAACAGGCATCAATAGGAGCTAGTTAATAAATGAATGAACTTCATTAAATGGAATAATGTGCAGCCTCAAAAATGAATGAAGTAGTTCTACATACACTGATACACAGCAACTGTAAGACACACTGGAAAGCTTAAATAAATGTAGAATTGTATGAATATGCTCTCATTTGTATCTTTAAAAAAAGAGAATATATATTCTATGAATATAACTGATAATTTATCATTCATTGCAAAAATGTATATGAATTAATAATGATTTTCTCTGAAGGATGATGTTGCAAATGGTTTTTATTTTCTTAATTTCTTTTCCCACATTTTCTAAAATAACTACATGCAATATTCAAAGAAAACATACTTTCAAAACGCACATGTACATATTAGAAAACATTAGCAAACATTACGCCCAACATTGATTTAAGGGATAGGAGGTAAGTCTGGTTTTTTTTTAAGGATTCCCATAGGTGAGCATTTCCTTCATGCAGTCATGAAAAATTAACATTATATTGACTTCCACATATGTCACATAAAATTGATAAGGACAAAGAAATGGAAGAAAGGGTATAATCAATCTTTAGGCGCAACAGTTTGCTTTTCTTTTTAAATGTCTTTTCCAAAAGCAATTACTAAGGAAGAAATGAAACCTGAATCAAAAGAAACACAAACAGGTTAATACAAGCCTTCAAAACACTTTTGTAGGTTAAAGTAAGTTAGACTTGGCAAGTAACTGTCTCTTTCAGTGGAGACAGAGTACATTACGGAACCAGTATATTTGATGGTTTGGGGAAGGTCCACACTAACAGCAAAAAAATCTTTATTCACTAATTTCAACATGCCAGTAATGTAAACCACCTATTGGCCAAACTATAAAATAGAGAGGAACACTATTCTGCAGATTTACAAAGCCATTGAAATATATAGCAGTATAGAAACATCTTCCAATTTGACATTATTCATTGGTAAGTACTATGATCTGCATATTTTTGTTCCCCCAAAATGCTTATGTTGAAACTCTAACCTCCAAACGTGATGGTATTAAAAGTCAGTGCTTTGGGGAGGTGATTAGGTCATGTGGGTGGAGCCCTTCTTAATAAGATTAATAACAGGGACCTCACAGAGTTCCCTAGCACCTACCATCACATGAGATAATATGCAAGTCTGCAACACAGAAGAGAACCCTTACCTGACGATGTTGGCACCTTGATCTTAGACTTTCATCCTCCAGAATTATAACCAATAAATTCCTGCTGTTTATAAGTCACCTGCATGCATGCGGGCTAAGTCACTTCAGTCGTGTCTGACTCTTTGTGAACCTATGGACTGTAGACTGCCAGGCTCCTCTGTCCATGGGATTCTTCAGACAAGAATACTGGAGTGGGTTCCCACGCCCTCCTCCAGAGGATCTTCCTGATCCAGAGATTGAACCTGCATCTCTTAGGTCTCCTGCACTGGTAGGTTGGTTCTTTACCACTAGCACCACCTACAAGCCACCTAGTCTGTAATATTTTATTACAATAGCCCCAAGACAACGAACAGAAAGTTAACTTTTCTCTTCAGGATCCCATCTGTCATCTGATGGCTTACTCACGAGGTTAAAAGTTCAGGAAGGAAAGTATGGCATGAAGGAACTTCTTTCCTTTAGTGACTGTTTTTCTAGATTTTACTGATGTATAGGGAGAAGGGCACAGCCTTCAGGAGAAACAGGGTGTGAGATGCATAGGGTTTGGTACAATGAGGGAGAGGTATTAGAGAAACTGATGGAATTGGAGGGCGATGGTGGAGCATGGCTCTCCAAAACCATGTCTGGGACTCTGAGAAAGAGTTACTTCAAAAGATTAAACACAACCCACATGTATGCTCACAGATACTGGCAAGTGTGGGAGTGTTCAGCTTCCCTTAAGCAGGTAGAAGGCTAGAGTACAGCTTTTGAAAGGATGAGAAGATCCCATGGTCATAAACCAGATCTACTAATCAGAATTTTCCAGGTGAGGTCTCATACCCTGTGTTTTTTAAACTTCCTAGGTGACTCTGAGTCATGAGAACCATCATCCACCATTTGAGAATGATTTTTCTGTTACATCTTACCCTAAATCACTCCTATATTGTACACCTCATTCTTTTCTAGTTATAATGCTGTTATCTTCCAGACCAATTTATTGCTGACAGGCTAAAGCATGGGAAATCATCTGAATTTTTATTGGCCAATATTAAATAAACAGCTGCAGTTGCTAAGCAATCAAGCCATTATTATCAAAAGACAAATTTCAGTAACATATTCACTTGATTAAACCTATACAAAAGGCAGGGTGTGTGATCAATCAATATTTCTAATCCCCTTTTCTATCAACTACAAGTTTTGAGTACTACAAGAAAATCAGTATATAATTTTATTTTGAGTCACCAAGGAAATAGAATAACTAACCTCATAAACAGAAAAGACCATTAGAGTCATTTAGTACAACACCTCTTCTGATGCCTAAATCTTTACTACAGCACTGCTGACAGGTGATTTTCCAGTCTGGTATAACCAGAAAATAGGAATTTATTAGTTAATGCCAAAAGAAGAAAATGCAAATCTGCAGATGAAAAACAAAATTATAAACACTTACATGAAAGCAGTCTCAGTTACCCAGAAAACTACAAGCCTGGAGTTTTGCTCACGTATTCCTGTTGTTAATCTGACACATGAGTTTAGAGTTAGCCTAAACAAAAGGACAGCATCAACGCACTAGACTATCACAGGATGGGCTTCCTTGAGAATGCTCTCCTCATACTTACACCCTATACAATTCACAGACTGCAAACAGCTCTAAAGTCGCCACTGAAATAATAGGCCACATTTTTATTGCACTACAGATCTCTTTATAAAAAGATAGAGAGAAGAGTCAGAGGAGAATCTAGACTCAACATGACAACAATTTAGCTGGTTAAACTAAGCCTGACTCTCCTCTTGTTCACAGGATTCACCTGGCCCTTATTATGAAGTACCTAGTACTGCTGAGGGTCTTCATGGGTGACTCGATCTTTCCAACAAGCTATTTACTACACAAGTTAAGGCACCTTCCATTGGGACTACCCAAGCAAAATACAGCGTGCCCAGCTAAATTTGAATTTCAGATAAACAACACTTTTTAGCATAAACATGTCCCATGCAATATTCCAAGTTGATTTAGGGTAGAGGATGTCACCTGCAATTGTGTCACTTAACATTCAGACAATTTCTATGCAATCTAGAAAAAAACTTTCCATGCAATATTTGAAACTTACACTAAAAAAATTGTTTATCTGAAATTCAAATTAACTAGGTGTCATGTATTTTTATTTACTAAAGACAGCAACCTTATCTAGGATACCTATATATCTCTAAAAGGCCTACTCAGGACTCCAGGATAGCAAGTATTTGACAACCTATGATTAGTTGAACTAATGTATTCTGATCCAGACAAACCTGAATACAGTGAAGTCGCTCAGCCGTGTCCGACTCTTTGCAACCCCGTGGACTGTAGCTTACCAGGCTCCTCTGTCCATGAGATTTTCCAGGCAATAGTCCGGGAGTGGATTGCCATTTCCTTCTCCAGGGGATCTTCCCAACCCAGGGATGGAACCCGGGTCTCCCACATTGTAGACAGACACTTTACCATCTGCGCCACCAGGGAAGTCTAGACAAACCTGAAGATGAGTGTTAAAGAACACAACATCTCTAGCACTTGGCCCTTGGTTCCTCCCTGTTCCAAGAGACCAACTGTTTATCCAACCCAACATCTCCTCTGGGTTAGTGAGATAAGCAAGAATCTGACCTGGGTTATTTCCAAGCAATTGTTATAGGGCATGGAAGGTGCAAGGACTAGTCCAAGTAGTACTGAAATCCAAGGGAACAAGTCCCAAGCTCTAAGCCCCAGGCAAGGTAGGCTCCACAGTGGACTACCTAAGCTTCAAATGTAGATCAGAAGATAAAGATCTGTGACAGGAGGGTGACTGAGAGAATCTCAAAGAGCAGTTGCAGGCAAATAAAAAACAGGGATCAGGTGTCCAAGCATTGAAACCATTTGGACAAAATCCTTCCCTTGAGTTCACAAAAGGCAATCCTGGATATGCTGACCATGATTTTTCTCTGTGTGGTTCCTTATACTGTTCCGTCAGCCTTCTCCCAAGAAAGTAATACAGCTGTGTCTTTCCAAATTCATGCCCCGCCAGAGACAGTGGTAGGAAAAGAGATCCATGTTCCTTAACAGAATAATGTCATATTCTCCAGGCAGCACTGCACTGAACAGGCCAAAAGTTTCCTGTAGCAGACCGAGGGAGCCAAGCATACTCAAAAAGTGTGTGCTAAGTTGTGGGGGGATGGTAAAAGGAAGACCACAAAGGGAGGAGAGGCACACAGGTCATTTTTAGGTATGCCTTTTAGCAGTTCCCTTCCCCTGTGAAATTTCTGAAATCCCTCGCAGAGCACCCTGTGGTTGCTTCACCCTCAGTGGTGTCCTGACTACCTTTCTCACTGGATGCTTTCTCTGTTTTTACCAGGTATGCCAAAACTCTCAGCCCAGAGCCAACAGGCCACAAAGTTGTGTTGCTGACCGCCTGTGGGACCCTCGGGGGACCCTGGAGCAATACTACCTAGTTGGTTGGTGCCTTAGATGCTGCCTGAACCATGAAGCCAGAAAGGTCTGTATTCAAATCCCTGCCCGCTATTTTTTCACCGTTTGCCAATAATAAGGTTACTAATTTCTCTGTCGGAGAAGGCAATGGCACCCCACTCCAGTACTCTTGCCTGGAAAATCCCATGGATGGAGGAGCCTGGTGGGCTGCAGTCCATGGGGTCGCGAAGAGTCGGACACGACTGAGCGACTTCTCTTTCACTTTTCACTTTCATGCACTGGAGAAGGAAATGACAACCCACTCCAGTGTTCTTGCCTGGAGAATCCCAGGGATGGGGGAGCCTGGTGGGCTGCTGTCTATGGGGTCACACAGAGTCGAACACGACCTCAGCTTAAGGTGTCCAACTTTGACTCTATTTATGGACAATTAATAAACAGAAAGAATTATATCAAAAGAATTTCTTACGCAAGAGTAAAAGTGAATGAAGAGTTAGAAAATCTAAGGAGCATGTATAAATTAGCAGGTCTAGGTGACATTAAGGTAAAATATTAATAGAACTGACAAACACACCTACAGCAGCCTTTCTCATTTCACCTCAAAGGCTTTTGTGAAACTGAAATGACTAGTGAGGAACTGAGGAATTAGTGTTAAATCTTTATATCTTAATAAAGATCCAGAAAAGAGTGATCAGCAAGTTAGTGAGATTTTCCTGATATTATTCTAAGAGATGCTGCAAATATCAGTGAGCAAAGATAAAATGATACAAAAATAAATAAATAAACTTGGAAACACAAGCGAGATGTAGCTGTGTAAAACTCAGTGTGAAAAATGCTACACATGTAAGAATTAAAGATTTTAAAATTAAAAAAATAAAAAACTTAATACTAAAAAAAAAAAAAAAGAAAAATGCTAACTCATTTAACTGAGAAGCTTGCTGTGCCCAAGGGACTTGAGGAAGCAGGGAACTAATAATGAAAAAAGATACCAAGGGGCAAACAAGAATAGCAAATTAGAAAGAAGTTTATATTATGAGCTTTGCCAGGAAGAAGAGGGAACACCATTGTTTGAGTATATGTACAAAATCCTATTATTCCACTGTGGGAAGAAAACATGTATGCAGCAAAACTCTACTGAGATTGCTCTGAGGATGACACACCAAGTGCGGCAAGTCAGAAGGTCACAGTTATAGCTAAGTGAGGGGAATGAGAGGAATAAACATATTATAATAAAGGAAATGATAGTTCTCAGAGTGGGAAACAAGGACAGCTGAGTTGTTCATAAAAAATGGGCAGCACGTGAATTCAGCCCATAAATATGGGGGAATTATGTGTAATGGGGGATGGCGTTCTGTCGGAACAGAAATTAAGAAAGAGGAGGGATTTTAGAAGGAGAAATGAAGTGTAATAACCTGGTAAAACCATGAAAAGTGAAGCCATGAATCTAATACTGCCCAGGGAGCAAAGGCAAGTCCATGTCTCCAGGCCTTCAAACGAGCTGAGATCAGATGCTAGAGGGTGTCTGTGCTCCTGCAACATGGCCTTGTTGATGCAATAGACCAAATGACCTAGAGGGCCTTTCCTGGGAAAAGGTTTATGGTATGAAGAAACATATGTCCTTCTCTACAGGGAACATCTCAGATAATAATGAAGCAGAAATCCTTGCTCCCTATAGTTACTACAAGTCCCAAGGCCTGGTTTCAGCAGTGACCCAAATCCCAAGGCAAATTCAACTTAATACGTGATACTTTCATTAGCAAAGAGGACAGGTGGCTTCAACACATTTCTTCTGCTTAGAAAGTTTCTGACAAAGGTCAAATGATGTAGGAGAATTAGTGGTGTGTTCCAGTACTCCAGAATAAGAAAGAGTTACAGTGTTAAAAAAAAAAAAAATGAATTAAGTCCTAACTATTATAATGTCAAAAGTGACAGAATTATAAAAGTTATATCCAGGAGTCTTGGGATGTAGGGAGAAAAGGGCAGGGATTGCATTAAGTTTGAGAAATAAGAAGGAGACAGGGTCTTTCTGTAGTCTGGCAGGACAGACTGAGATAGAGAGAGCTCAATAAATATATAAAGGAAAGTAGAAAGGCAAAGCAAAAGGCAGGAAGGAGGAAGGAAAAAGACCCACACTAGAATTCTCTCTATGTCACTAACTGGGAGCTTCCATAGACTGCAGTGAGTGGGATTCAGGGCCCCCTGGAGTTCTAACCCGAAGTATCTAGTGATGCATAAATTGTCTACAGCAGAACAGCACACTGTATGGAGCCTATAAATGTGTATGTACTCAGTCTTTCAGTTCTGTCTGACTTTTTGTGACCCCATGGACTTTAGCCCACTAGGCTCCTCTATCCACGGGATTCTCCAGCCAAGAATACTGGAGTGCAGTGCCATTCCCACTCCAGGAGATCTTCCCAACCCAGAGATCAAACCCATGTTGCTCATGTCTCCTGCACTGGCAGGTGTCTTCTTTACTACTAGCGCCACCTGGGAAGCCCATAACTATAACTACCCCAACGGGGAAAGCAGCTCAAAGATTTTGTAGTAAAATCAAGCACTTCCTATTAGATAACTATTCGCATTTTGAGAAAACCACTCTTGGCCTTCTACTGGTAGAAACTGAGTGTCTTATAATGCAAAACCAGGAGACATGGAAGTAGGTGCTATTTGATATCAACAACCCTCAAATATAAGTATGCCCTGTGTATGTGTGTGTTAATCATTCATTCGTGTCCAACTCTTTGTGACCCCATGGACTGCAGTCCACCAGGCCCCTCTGTCCATGGGATTCTCCAGGCAAGAAAAATGGAGCGGGTTGCCATTTCCTCCTCCAAAGTATGCCTTGTGGCATCTGGTTACAAAAAGGACAAGGTATTTATGAGATCAGTTCAGTTCAGTCGCTCAGTCATGTCCGACTCTTTGAGACCCCATGAATTGCAGCACACCAGGCCTCCCTGTCCTTCACCAACTCCCGGAGTTTACTCAAACTCATGTCCATCAAGTTGGTGATGCCATCCAGCCATCTCATCCTCTGTCGTCCCCTTCTCCTCCTGCCCTCAATCTTTCCCAGCATCAGGGTCTTTTCCAGTGAGTCAATTCTTCACATCAGGTGGCCAAAGTATTTCAGTTTCAGCTTCAACATCAATCCTTCCAATGAACACCCAGGACTGATTTCCTTTAGGATGGACTGGTTGGACCTCCTTGCAGTCCAAGGGATTCTCAAGACTCTTCTCCAACACCACAGTTCAAAAGCATCAATTCTTTGGTACTCAGCTTTCTTTACAGTCCAACTCTCACATCCATACATGACCACTGGAAAAACCATAGCCTTGACTAGACGGACCTTTGTTGGCAAAGTAATGTCTCTGCTTTTTAATATGCTGTCTAGATTGGTCATAACTTTCCTTCCAAGAAATAAGCATCTTTTAATTTCATGGCTGCAATCACCATTTGCAGTGATTTTGGAGACCAAAAAAATAAAGTCAGCCACTGTTTCCCCAATTTGCCATGAAGTGATGGGACCAGATGCCATGATCTTAGTTTTCTGAATGTTGAGCTTTAAGCCAACTTTTTCACTCTCCTCTTTCACTTTCATCAAGAGGCTCTTTAGTTCTTCTTTTATGAGATCAGGCTTGAGTAAATCTTGAAGGCATAAATAGGTGGCTCCCTTTCCTGGTGTGGCTGCTTCTAAAGTCCCAGTTCCAAAACTATATAACCACCTTTCTGTCAACCTACTTTTAAAGTCTGGAGAGAAGTTCTCTCGGTCAGCCTGACTAAAAGGACATTTTAAGACTGACTTACAGATGCTTTTATCCAATCTGTTGGTACCAGAAATGAACTGCTGCAGTGAGTGGGCCTTTCAGCAGTTCTTCCTATGGGTGACTTCACCTAGAAGCATAGAAGATCTAAGGTGAGTTTATATCAAGTCATGGACAGTGGTTAACTGTTTCTACAGATTGTCAGGAACTTGGAAGGATCATGTCCCTTGGGAGATTCAGGAAAGAGCTACGTAAATGGGCCCACAGTGCAAGAATATTTTTGTCCCATAGGAATGATGACCAAAGTGCCACTACCAGGGAGGAGGCTTTATATAAACAGTTATTGAGTCTCTTTCCCATATCAACCCATGCTTGCTCATTGGGTTCATGAATAAGGTAACCATGGAGATAAGAATGGAAGTTATACATGGGTTCAACAATGTGAAGCTTCTCTATCTATAGGACAGGGAAAGAAAGAATTAAACAGGGTGTGAAATGAGTTTGGGGAGTTAGTAGGGATAGATCATAGCAGACCTTGAAGCACAAAGATGTTGGTCTTTATCTAAGAGAATTAGGAGCCATGGTAGTATTTGGAGAGAGGGGAATATATAACATGCTCTTGGTACAAAATATTTTGGAGAGGAGGAAGTTCCAGTAGCCCAGGTTAAGAGGTGGTGCAGCCTAGACTCAGGTACTGCAGTACACAGATAAGATGATGGATTGGAGCAATATTTGGAAGTTAACATTTATCAGGATTTGTAAGAAGACAGGAAGGATGCAGGAGCCCCTCGCCAAGACAGGAAAACACTGGAAATGGACCCAAAAGGAGGAAACTCTCTTTTGTATAGAAACCTATATTCTCAACTAATATACCCAACTTCCTCAACCAACCACCTCAAAAGATTAAATCAACCTGAAGTGCTCAAAAAGCAGAATCAGGCTTTGCCCTCAAAAATATGTGTCTACTGCTCACTGATGCCCAATCGTTTTTGTTGTTGTTGTTTGGTTTTTTTTAATAAAAATATCAAAGTCATCACACTTCACAGTTAGAAGTAAAAGACATTATACTGGTTTCCTAGGGCCACCACAGAGAAGGAAATGGCAACCCACTCCAGTATTCCTGCCTAGAGAATCCTGTGGACAGAGGAGCCTGGTGGGCTGCTGTCCATAGCGTCGCACAGAGTTGGACACGACCTAAGCAACTTAGAATGCATGCATGCATGCATTGGAGAAGGAAATGGCAACCCACTCCAGCGTTCTTCCCTGGAAAATCCCAGGGATGGAGCAGCCTGGTGGGCTGCCATCTATGGGGTCGCACAGAGTCGGACACGACTGAAGGGACTTAGCAGTAGCAGCAAGGCCACCACAACAAATTACTAAAACTAAGAGGCTCAAAACAAGAGAAATTTCTTCTATCACAGTTTTGGAGGCTAGAAGTCCAAAATCATCAGCAGCAGAATCATGAGCCCCTTCAAAGGCTCTAAGGAAGGGTTTTCCCTTTCCTCTTCCAGGTTCTATTGGTTTTGTGGCTATGGAAATGTAACTTCAAATCTCTGCTTCCTTCTTCAGATGGCCTTCTTCTCCCTGTGTATCTGCGTCATCTCCTTTTCTATCACCAATAAGGACATTTTCCTTAGATGTAGGGCCTACTCTGAAACCAGAATGATCTCATTTTGAAATTCTTAATTACATTTGCAAAGACTCTATTTCCAAATAATATCACACTCATGAGGATTGTGGGTTAGGACTTGTTCACATCTTTTGGAAACCCCTATTCAATCTATTACAGGTAAAAAATATTAAAAAAACTGCTTTGATACACTTTGCTTAGGCATACTTACATGAGTTTCAGCTAAAACAGCATTCTCCAGAGTGTGTCAGACAAACATAAATTCCTAGAGAGGCTCAAAATAAATTTTTACAATGCTAAAATAAGTTTGGGGAACACTGAATACTATAAACCTCTCATATGATTTATCATTTCCACATACCCATTTCAGTTTCTGAGAAGTCTTACAGTAATAAAACCCATTCAAGTTGTTCAATCTTGAATTTTTCAAACTTATTTGACTCTTGAACTTTTCCTTCTGGTTACAGGACACACTGACATCCAAAAAACTATGCTCTGTGGAACATACGGGCTTCCCTGATAGCTCAGTTGGCAAAGAATCCACCTGCAATGCAGGAGACCCCAGTTCAATTCCTGGGTCAGGAAGATCTGTTGGAGAAGGGATAGGCTACCCACTCCAGTATTCCTGGGCTTCCCTTGTGGCTCAGCTGGTAAAGAATCCCCCTGCAATGCGGGAGACCTGGGTTTGATCCCTGGGTTGGGAAGATCCCCTGGAGAAGGGAATGGCTACCCACTCCAGTATTCTGGCCTGGAGAATTCCATGGACTATATAATATAGTACATGGGGTCGCAAAGAGTCAGACATGACTGAGTGATTTTCACGTCACTTCATGGAACATACTCACAGATATGTTAACATATAATCAATTAATAATCAGTAACTATAAATGATCTGGGTTTCTGGACGCCTCTCAATTTTGATGGGGAAGAAGAAGACATGAAAGAAGGTCTTAAACCTTGAGGAGAGAGGATTAAGTGACCACTGAATTCAGGAGTGGAGTATGCTGGAGTATTCAGTCAGTATGCTGAGGAAGGTACAGAAAGAAGAGACTGGAGGCTCAAAAGAATTTTTCTCAAAGAATTTATTCATTTCAAACTGTGAGGATCAGCACAAGTTGTGAAACAGGTTTTCGGTTGATTACTTAGATTTTTCATTTGTTGTGGTTTTTCGTTTGGTTTTTGGTCAGTCAAGTAAAAGCATGTATAGCAACTTGGTGATTTATAGTTATTTTTGTTTTATATTTCCTCAAACATGATTTCCTTGTAAAAAGGCATGTTTCCCACAGGTTTTATTAATCAAAGTGCCAGTGTAACTGCATTTCTGTCATTCTGACTTCTCCCTATAGTTGCTGCTAAGAGAAGTAGTCTTTCTTCTTAGTTCCTCAACTACACGTATAACAGAGTGCTGTCTTGGTTAATGTGAATCCTGTTTGTTCATCTGGATGAGATATAAACCTATATGCCCAAGGTGAGGAAGTAAGCCCCACTCATGTGGAGATCTGGTCATTCCCAATAGCCAAACTTAGATCGGAAGGCAAGGTTCCAGAGAAAACACAAGTCTCACCTCCCCTGGGAGCGCCTCCCAGATTCTTGCACCACCTACAGTGCTGCCAGCCTGCCTCCTATGCCATTCTCTGCCTTTGTGAAAGGCATACAGAAGAGCTCTCAGACTCTGGTATCATTTCTTCAATGGCCATATCAAAGCTGAGGCTTAACTTCCTCTTTCTAGCAAGAAAGATGATGTGTAATCTGGGCTCCTTCATACTTCCCTCTCAATAGACCCTCAAACTGGACAGCAATCAGAGGATTGAGGTTCTGGATCTCTTCTTTTCCCACCTCAGGATTTTTGCTACTCTCAAAGGTTTGTGTCACAGCAAGCTCAGAAACAATATCCAAGAGTTTCCCAACATGGAAGTCCTGTATCATTAGGGAAATGAAACATCATTTTATTTGATGTTTATATCAAATAAAGAATCACAAGAACAAAAAGATCACAATTACAAGAATAAAAAAAAAGATTACAAGAATAAACATAGTTAATTGGTTATGAGTTTACCTTAGCATGCATTAACAGAAAAAGAAAAGCAGTACATAAAATCTGATTCCGTGAAGGTGTTTGCTTAGAGTTGGCCTAATGTTTTAAAGTTCATTTGGCTTAATTTGAAGTATAATCATACAGATAGATCATGGATGTGAGAGGTCTTATCTGAGATTTAGGAAGCACCACTATATCAGATACTAGGCTTTGACACAGAATCTTAGACTGACAGGGACATTTATGGCAGTCCCAAGAGCAAGAATCCTTTCTCTAATCATGCCCCAACAAATGGATACTGCCCTAAGTTCAATCTCCCTCAATGTAGAAGAAATTCTAGGGGAAAGACTTTTCCATCACAGACAAATTCTTACTGAAGGAGAAATGGCAGTGCTTTTCTTTCTTAGAAAAAAAAATTTAAGCCAAATTACCCTAAAACAGGAGCCAAGGTTGATAACTGTCAGGTCTCAGGGGAAACAGCAAAAGATTTTATTTTGGAAGATGTAACTTTAGATAGTAACAGTGACAATCCAATGATTCAAATGCAAAGGGTATTTGCTTCTGAATACTTTTCAGTAACTTAGAAAGCTTATCTGCAGTGTCCAATTGTCCATAAATAGAAAAGTCCTTGCCTTTCCTCTAAACATCTCTATATTTTCTTTTCCCGAATCCAACATTCCATCCTTGCTTTGTATATGTGCTGCCAATATACTTGTTCAGATGTTCCAAGGAGAGCCAGAGTCATTGACTCCTGCCTGGATTATCACAGCAGGCACCACTGGTACCAAGCTCTCCCCAGTTTTAGGTCTTCCCATCCAGATGTCAATGTAAGAGTCTTTCAAAATTCATTACTCATCTATATGGCCCACCAGGAAAATTTTGATAGATCTTTGTTACCCAAAATGCCAAGTTATTCATCTATTCATTATTTATTTTGAGTGTGTACCATATGTCAGACACTGCTAAGCAGCATCCCTATTGCTTAAAGTACTTTCACAGGGTAAGAATTAGTGTGGAGAATGACTTTGAGTTGGGTAGAACCTGGTGCCTAAGAAACTACCAGGCATGTGTTTGAGAATGTTCTTATCTACCTTCCTAGAAAACAACCATGCAATTTTGTAAAAGAATACTGTAATGCCCATGTCCTTTGACACCTTTTAGAACTCATCAAATCACGTGTTTATAAGTCTATCTTCCCCAAAAAGTCTACCTTCAAGGAAAAGAACTTTGCATCTCTCATCCTTATATCCTCAGTACCAGCATATACTAAGCATTATTTTATATTTTGCTAAAAGAATATAATACAATCCAAAACTCAAAAAATAATTCATTAATTAGTTATTGTTTTGAGTTACTCCCTTCTGTTATATGAGAAGACTCACATCCACTCTTTTGAAATAATCAGATTATAGATGGGTCCAGTTAAAATAGGAAAAAGGAGGATAGGAGTTGAGCTCAGGATGAAATCAAGAATGGGGTCAAGAGAAAAGCCATTGGAAAAAAGCAAACAAGCTTAATGAAAAGGAATTTATAAAACACTTTCATAAGGGATTATACAAAGAAAAACATCTTTCCTAAAGATGTGGTAGTTCATTCATTCAGATACTCATTCAAACATTAAATGATGCTGGGAGACATCTAAACAAGGAAAGACATAGAGACATAAAGACACAAAACTAGAAAGAATAAAGGGAAGATGTAAGAAAGTAAAGGAAGAAGAGGGAAGGGAAGGGAAATATATCCAAAGGCCATAGCATTATGCAGTAATCTGAAATTGAAAAGGTGAGAGTAATCAGTGATTGATAACTATTTTAAATGGATTGGCAAGGAGGATTTCTCCAAAGATCTAAATGATAATTGGGGGCCAGCCAGGTATAATCATGGAATGAAAGCTTTCTGCTGCTGCTGCTGCCAAGTCACTTCAGTCGTGTCCAACTCTGTGCGACCCCGTAGACGGCAGCCCACCAGGCTCCCCCGTCCCTGGGATTCTCCAGGCAAGAACACTGGAGTGGGCTGCCATTTCCTTCTCCAATGCATGAAAGTGGAAAGTGAAAGTGAAGTCGCTCAGTTGTGTCCAACTCTTAGCGGCCCCATGGACTGCAGCCCACCAGGCTCCTCCATCCATTGAATTTTCCAGGCAAGAGTACTGGAGTGGGGTGCCATTGCCTTCTCTGAAAGCATTCTAGCCAGAGAGAATATCTAGTGCAATGATGCAAGTCCTATAAAATGAAAAAAATAACTGAAAAACAAGACACACATACAGAAATACATAAAAGTTCCTTCAATCTCTGATTACTATGAATTCAGACTTTAACTGGAAGTCCAGAGTAATACTCTCATTACTGAGTAACATGAAAATTTAACCTGGGGAAAAAAAAAAAAAAAAAAAACCTCTGAAACAAGAGTTTTAAAGCAAACAAACAGAAAAGTGTAAAGAATCTTCTAGGTTATATAGTCAAGTAATAATCTGGCCAAAATGTGTTAACTTTAAAAGGATAACATAACTTAAATTTTTAAGTGGTCAATTTCTGACCATTTTGTCAGTCTTCAGTTTTTCTGGAAAATTTGCAACTTCCTTTTGGACTGAATACCAGCAGGATACAGAAATCCTGGTTCATTACTAAAATGAAACAATCAGAAATTCTAGCCAAGTATGCAGAAATGCTGGGCTTTCTTCATGGATAAGGACAGCTGGTGAATTTATAGTATCTTATCAATCATCACAACCTCTATTAGGTTACAAAAATCATGGTATTTAAAGTTTCCAATTCCATAAACAGGGAATCAGAGGCACTGAATGGACAAGTAAAATGGTTGACTTACAATTACTGATAAAAGCATCAACAAATTCCTCAAGAAAACCTAGGCACTGGGTCACAATTCTTTATGTCTCCTTATATACCTACATACTCTAAATACAAATGAGATTGAATTAAGGAAACCAATGTACTCCTCCTTTTGATCTAAATAAGGCTTTATTTTAATTGAATAATGAGGATTATAAAGAATAAGGTCTATGTGTTGCTTTTCAGATTCAAAGAATTTGCTATGAGAAAATCAGTTTAGACAAAATTCCACAAGGTCTCTGAATCTTACATCTGTCCTTCACAACTTCCTTCTATAAGGCATTTTCCTGTAGCTATTAAAAAAAAGGACTGGATGAACTTCAAGGGAATTTAAGTAAATGCAGGGTAGTAAATACAGCAACAAGGTCTTCATCATTTCCTCCCTCAGGAATTTGGCATCCATCATTAAACAAAAGTGCCTTTGTAGGAGCTGTGGGATCCAGCACTGTATTCCAAGGAAATTGGGAGGAGTCTCACCCACCTATTGGAGAAGGAAATGGCAACCCACTCCAGTACTCTTGCCTGGAAAATCCCATGGAGGGAGGAGCGTTGTAGGCTACAGTCCATGGGGTCGCAAAGAGTCGGACACGACTGAGTGACTTCACTTCACCCACCTACATATGGGATAGTACACATACCCAGACCTGGACTCCAGCTGCAGACGCTTCAGTGGCCTGAGAGATGGTTCTAGACCCTCTAGACTGTGGTCTGGGAGCCCCAGGAAGACACTGTCTTAGCTAATCACCCAAAGATGAGAGAACCTTTGTGGAAGCTTGTCAGGAGCCACATTAGGCATTACTGACAAAATGGAAGCATGGCCCTAAACCCCCTCCCTTTGTTCCATAGGCATGGACCCAGAATGAAGGAGTTAGGCTTTGTGATTCTGACTTGTTTTTTCCTTTCCTCGGCTGAGTTGACTGAAGAGAATATTAAGGTGCTTATTGTTTTTGAGAGGAGCATGAGAAGCCATAAAGCCTTCTGCAGCTGTGCTCAAAGAATAATTCATAAAGTTAATCACTGACATTTGTTCAAGGACTTTTACAAATGACTGTTCCAGGTGAGCACACAGGCCGCAGCTTGAGGCCATGGGAGGGATTGCTATCTGAAGCCCATTTGTGAGAAAAGTGTCTATGGCAAAGGAGTTTGGTGAATTTAGGGCTTAGGGATAATTAAAATAGTTAGAAGCTAAAGATTTAAGGATTGCTGTAATGTTAGCATATTCTACTATAGCTTATAGAAATTAGGGACTTTAAAGATATTATTAGCTAGAAGCCCTTTCTAAGAAATAGTGAGCTTATGATACTAGGGGCAAACAGGACTTAGAAAGATAAGAAATAAACTGAGGAATGTGGTATGCAGCCCAGACATTAGCATGAGTTACAGTGTATTCACAAGGACACATGAGAAAAAGTAGATAAGAGAATCACTGAGGAAGGAACTCCTTTTGAGGGGCAACTATGATTTTTGGAGAAAAATAAATCTGGGTCAGTGGGAACTAAAAATATCAAACCTCTGACCTAATTCTTTTGTAAAAGTATAGAAGAGAATCATAAGTTTGAAATAAACAGGCAGTCCAAGAAAAATAAGAAGCTGCCTCAGTTTCTTGCTGGCACCACTCACGCCTTCAGGTTGAATCCCCGGCTGCTGGAGCTGGACTCCAGCAGAAGCCTAGATTTCCAGTGGAGACGTTCCAGCTTACTGCTGAAGCAAAAAAAAAAAAATACAAGTTTGGAGAAGGTAAGAGGAATATTTTGATTACCCATATCATACCTCCCCCAAGGGAGTATAACTCAGTACCAAGTGATACCTTCTCAGACCATGATTTTCCCCAGGGAAAGTATGGACATCTGAGTGAGCACCCAGATTCCCTAGTTGTCTGGGACACTGCCAGAAAGGTCCATTACTAGTTCCAGTCCATAGGAGGCTTCTGAATTCCCCTCTTCCCACTGAGACACTAAATGTACAGCTGCACAAGGAGCAATCCCCCCTGAAAGAAATTCATAAACTAGCTGAGCAACTCCTATACATGGTACAAACAAGAAAATACTATCGAAAATAGGAAGCAAAGACTGAGATAAACTCTTGTCATGAATCCAGGCACAAAACCATTGAAATTGGGAGGGAACTCTCAACTCCCGCCTTTTCCTTGCGAAGCAAAGGGTTTGGACTCAATATCTAGAACTCCAACTTTTAAGACTCCCACCTAAGTGATGGGCCCCCAAAACGCCTAGCTCTGAAATCCAGTGCAACTTGCCTCCACAAGACCCACAAGACTATACAAAACAAAGGAACAGTTCTTAACTGGCTCCAAGGATTCACGGGACTCAGCATAGAGGGAGCAGATAAAATACCTCCACTCCCCAGTGTTTCCCTAAAGAGGGACTATTTGCATATATTAAATCAACTGCCTGAGGGCCAGGCTTCTGATTTCACACACCATGAGGGACTGACCGCCATTTTCTCTGGAGACTGGAAAAGCATGTAGATACCTCCCTTGCCTTTCCCTATACCCTGACAAGGGAGCAGGGCCCCATAAGAGAGGATTCATCATATGTAAGGGCTTCTCAGGCGGCGCTAGTGGTATAGAACCCATCTGCCAATGCAGGAGACATAAGAGAAACGGGTTCAGTCCCTTGGTCAGGAAGATCCCCTGGAGGAGGGCATGGAAACTCACTCCAGTACTCTTGCCTGGAGAATCCCATGGACAGAAGAGCCTGATGAGCTACAGTCCGTAGGGTTGCAAAGAGTCAGATAGGACTAAAGTGACTGCGGATACACAATGACAAAGAATGTGAAGACAGCACACTGGAATTAAGACTCCTTATTTGTCCCTCTGTCTCTCAAGCAGATGAAGGACTAAACAAAGTTGAACTCTCCACCTCAGTGGGAAATAAGATCAGTATTAATAAAATAGTCAGTGATTTGAAGGACTGACTTGAGGAAGAACATAAAAGGCAAAGGATAAACACATAGAAGTGATTAGAGATAAAATGATAGACATGAAATAAAGATAATAGATATCTAGCATCCTAACTGTAGCAATGAAGAAAAAAGCAGAGTAAGCAGAATGGAAAAATATTAAGTGTAATAGAAAACCATTTTCTAAAATAAAAGAAGATAGAATCTGCAGATTGAAAGCATTTACACACATATGCAAAAATTATTTGCAAGTCATTGAAACAGAAACAGAAAAGCTATTGTACTTCAAAGGAAAAAGTCTATATGTAATTAGGCAGAAACGGAATTTGCAAAAGAAAAAAAAATCAAGCTAAACTCATACTTTCAGCAACACTAAATGCCAGAAGACAATAGAGTAATATGTACAGACTAAGAGGGAAAATGTGTCATTATCTTTGTTTATTGTATCACTCAATGACCTAAATGAATTTTGAAAACATAATATTGAGCAAAAGAAGACAGACCTTCACTGTAATATCCACTATTAGAAGTTCAAGAATAGACCATTCCAATTTATGGTGATAGCAATTCAGGAGAAAAATTGCCTTTTGGAAAGCTATGGGGTACTATTCAGAGGCAAGAGGCACTAAAGAACTTTCCAAGGGATGAAAAGTTCTAGAACTTAGCCTGTGGAGTAGCTACATGGGTGTAAACAAAGATAAAAGTTCATTAGATTTAAGATGTGTACATATCATGGTGTATATAATATTGCAATTTAAGAAAACAATTTTAATTAAAAATAGTAATTAATAAATTAGAAAGCAACAACACAGAATTGATCAAGAAAAGCTCATCTTACAGTGGAGTGTGTAAATAAATAAACTAGATAAACCACTTCACTACCAAAGATTTTTGAAAAAGGATAAAAAACAACAACAACAACAAAAAAAACCCCTACAGATTTAAGAATAAGAAAAGGAGAGTTATAATAAAAGATAAAATAATTCTAAAACAACAGTTTGCACACTTTTTTTTTAATGCTGACAACCTCAAACAAAAAAAAAAAAGAAAATTTAAAACAAAACCATGAAAGAAATTCCAAAGTTTTCAATGAGCTAATCCCCTAAAAAACATTGATTTCAGACAAGGCCACCAGTGAAATATTTCAAACTTTTAAGCTAGGATAATTATCATTTTATTTACACTGTTTTTTTAGTAAAAATGGTAGATTAGAGCCAGATCACAGATGTTCCATCCCCCCATGCCCAAAATGAAGGGAAAAGGTAGAGAGAACTAATAAACATACACATATAAGCACATGCAAACAAGTCAAATATAGAGTCCAAAATTTTGCCACAAATGTCTAGAAAACAAGAGGCAAAGATTCTGGTATGGTATGGCATGACATAGGATGACTTTTGACCAATATCACAAGAGGTACAAGGGAAAGCTGAGGAAAAATACACTGAGAATTCTCACTAATACCCCAGTTCAAACAGAAGCAAACTGAGAAGCCAAGAATATGTCCTGGAAAGACTTGGACAGACAAATTCTGCAGGGGGCAAAAGTCCTTGCCAACTTTTATAGGCTTCCATGACCATTACTGTCTCTACAGACAAGGAAGAAAGCATAGAGAAGAGAAGGATCAAACAGTTCTCCTCAGATCTAATTATTCCCCCCAAACAAGCACTTAGCAGGACTGAAAACAAAGAAAAATAATGGCTTGAGACCCTCTGAGAATAAGCCAGGAAACAAAGGAATAAGAGAGGCCTCAGTTAAGTTCTTATCACCCAACCTACACCCTACCAAAGGGGAGAAAATCAACAGTAACTAAGGCTGCATTTAAGCAAATAAAATTACAGGACACCCAGTTATACTTGGACACAGTTATACTAAAAAGTACTCACTGCTTACCAGAGATTCAAATTTAACTGGATGGATTATATCTGTCTGTGCTGATAGGACCAGAATCAGGGAGGCCCCCTTATTATTTCCTTTTTGTCAGCAGAAAGAATGGGAAAAGCTTTGGGGTGATGGGTGAATAAAGATGAAATGAATCCAAGAGAACTGCCTCTTTAACAGAAACTCTATGGTAACACTGCTGTGTGTTTTGGGTTAGTCACTCAGTCATGTCAACCCTTTGTGACCCCCATGGACTGTAGCCTGCCAGGCTCCTCTGTTTGTGAAATTCTCCAGGGAAGAATACTAGAGTGGGTTGTCATTCCCTTCTCCAGGGGATCTTCCCAACCCAGGGATGGAACCCAGGCCTCCTGCATTGAAGGGAGATTCTTTACCATACCACTAGAAAGTAATAATAAAATGAAATGAAATAAAAAGTAGGTCAGTCTTAGACTTTTCCATAGAAGCATTCATTGTGGGAAGACATTAACAAGACATGAAAATTTCTGAGAAAATGTGAAAAATCAAGAACCTATTCAGCCAAGAACTTGATTAATTATGTTTTCAACATAAAGGAATTCAGAAAGTAATAGCACCCACCAGACTTTCCCACAAACTACACTGACAAATGGAAACAAGGCAACTGAGATGAATAAAAACAGATTGTTAAAACTAGAAACCATGAGTCTTTACAGAAAGTAACCAAAAAAATATAACAACATAGATCTGGGCTTCTCTGTTGGCTCAGACAATAACAAATCTACCTGCAATTTAGGAGACATGGGTTTGATTGCTTAGTTGGGAAGATCCCCTGGAGAAGGGAATGGGAACCCACTCCAGTATTCTTGCCTGGAGAATTCCATGGACAGAGGAGCGTGGCGGACGACAGCCCAGAGGGTCAAAAAGAGTCATACATGACTGAGCAACTAACATAAATCTACTAAAAAATAATGACATGAAAGATAGGAATTATTAAAATGTTACTAATGAATATTATCTAAAAGCTGAGCAAATATAAGTAAAAACTAATGAATATAATAAACTATCCTTTTTTATGGAATTGTTTTCTTAAATTATAGGGGTATCTTTTATAAATTAATATTTTATGATAAAATGTATCAAAATTTTTGAAATATCACCTATGAGTTATTTTCAATAATTTGTTTTTAATCTGTTAAAATCAAGTAAAATTAATTTTTTTAATTCTTATTTTAAATAAATATTAATAAAATTTGATGAAAACAGAATTTAATATGATCTTATGTTTACAAAATTAACTTCACTTAACATTCTATTCATTCCATAAATAGGCATCATTATCTGAGACCCTACTATATTCTAGGCACACTATTTTTTTGTATAAATACAAATACACACACACACAAACACATCAAAAAATATCTGGCATCATGTCCATCTAATATTAATGGTACTTATTTTTAAATGATAGAATTTGGAGTGATTCTTCATTTTGTTTCATTTTTCTTTTAAATACTTATAAGGAATGGGAATCATTTTTACAAAAACAACAAATTATCACAGAATATAAAGAAAGGGGAAAATGACATTTAATTTTAAAAAGCCAACATAACACATATCAAAATGTGACAAAAAATGCACAAAAATGGAATAGCATGCAAACTTCACTTATGAATATTTAAGTAGAAATCCCAATTAAAATATAAACATATAGAGTTAGATAGTTCAATGAAAGAATAATATACCATAAGAATGACAAAATAGTCAATAAATATTAAAATATTTATCATAGTAAGTTTAAAGGAGAGAAATCATAAAATCTTGTTATATACTAAAAGACATTTTATAAAATGCATAATTTACTCCAAATATTAATGAATAATAAGCCAGTAAGAAATACATAGTTTTTCAAATTAATAAAACTGTAGAAAAATCAGGAAAGTAAGATGTTCCAAAATTCAAGTGAAGACATTATTCCAGGAAGGGAGTGATCTACTCTGTTAATGTTGCTGAGATTCATGTAAAATAAGAAATGCAAAAGGATCATTGGAGTTGGTGTGAAAATCACTGGTAATCCAGATAAAAGCTGTTTTCTTGTCATGGTGAGGATAAAATTTTTATTGAAGTGTTCAAGCAAGAATGAAAGAGGAAAATGTTGTGGTAAGTATGAACAACCTTTGGAAGAGTTCTACTACAGAGAGAAAGAGAAAACTAGGGTCATTGCTGAAAGAGGGTGTAGAGTCAAAGGGGTTTTTTGGTTGTTTGGGGTATATTCTAACACATATGTTGATTCCATGGAAAGAAAAGGGGGAAAAAAAACAAACTCCTATTAACAGAGAGAAAGGGAACAGTTTCAGGTGGAATATCTGTGAGTTGCAACAGGGTAGCTGGCCTTAAAGAGCAAGAACAGCTCTTCTGTATTAAGGAACAAGGGCAGAGCATAACAGTATTAGAAGTTTGAAAAATTTGAAGATGCAAAGAGGAGAGAGCTCTACGGTCATTATTTTCTCATTGAAGGAAGAATCAAAATCATCAGAGTAAGAAATGGTGAAAGATGTTGGAGAATTGAGGCAGGTGGTTAAGATGAAAAATAGTCTTTGGGGGATCATGGAAGAGTGACAGAGCAAAGAGGGAAATAATTAGGATCACTGGACTGGGTTCAGGACCAACTTGGGATTTATGGGTCATAAATTGAAAGTAAGGCCAGTCAATGGTTAGATGGTTTCTCTCAAGTGTATCCAGCCCCGAGAGAGTGAGTGGGGGTCACAGTTGGGGAGGGGAGATGCAGAATAGGTGGAGTGGGTTCGAGCATCGCCAGGACTTTTCTAGGTGAGGACAATGAAGAAAGAGGCCCAGACGCCAAACGTACATGGAAAAAATGATTGAGGCAACATATATGAAGAGCTAATGGCAACCCACTCCAGTACTCCTGCCTGGAAAATCCCATGGATGGAGGAGCCTGGTAGGCTGCACTCATGGGGTTGCTAGTAGTCGGACACGAATAAGCGACTTCACTTTTACTTTTCACTTTCATGCACTGGAGAAGGAAATGGCAATCCACTCCACTATTCTTGCCTGGAGTATCCCAGGGATGGGGGAGCCTGGTGGGCTGCCGTCTCTGGGGTCGCACAGAATCGGACACGACTGAAGCAACTTAGCAGCAGCAGCAGCAAGCTGACTAAGAGGGTAGAGAAGACAAGATGAAGTGCTTGGATGTCATCTGAACCTCCCACCCCACTCACCTAGGAAATCTGCATATCCTCAGGAAAGACAGAAGTTGTAGTCATAACCTAAATAGGCATCTTATTAACTCTTCTCATACCTTAAGGGTCAACTAACCTGTTGCAACTTAGATGGTAAAGAATCTACCAGCAAGGCGGGAGATATGGGTTTGACCCCTGGGTCGGGAAGATCCCCTGGAAAATGGAATGGCTACCCATTCCAGTATTCTTGCCTGGAGAATTCCAGGGACAGAGGAGCCTGGTGGGCTACTGTCTATGGGGTCGCAAAGAGTCAGACACAACTGAGTGACTAACACTTTTACTTTTCGACCTGTTGCAACTAACCCTAAGTGATCAGAGAGATAACATTCTCCTGTGGTATAAGTGGTATAAGTAATAGCTAATGGGTTTTAAGCAACCAAAACAGACTGGATATCTTAGCCATAGAAGGTAAGCTGATTCAACTAAACCCAGAAAGGACAGAAGGCAGAGTAGCACCAGCACAAATGTCAAAATCTCATAGTCTCTTGAAGGCAATACCACTAGAAGAACAACTTCCCTTCAACAACATGTCCCTCCACTTAAGGTGCAAATTGCCTAGAGACTAAGCTTATCCTACCTTCCGTCATGGAGACAGCTGTAGGCCACATGTGTGCAACCACAGTGAAAAAGAATCCCACCAGACCATATGGAAGAGGGAGGGATGGATCCACAAAGGAATGCTAGGATGAAGAGAATAAGAAACTGGATAAACAAACAGCAGTCTGTTTCTTTGGTCTGAGAAAACTGACAGGATGATAGAACAGTATTAGGACCAAGACATTTTGTAGCTAGACTCCTAGAGGGAATCAGCACCAACAGAAGGGATTCTCAAGCAGCATGGTGGCTGCCGGAGACCAACAGTTTGGACAGACAGGGTCCCAGGGCAGGGCAGTAACACCTCACATTGCAGGTATCATGGCAGCAACAGCAATGACACGGACTAGTCCAGTACCAGAAGGAAGCAAAAGGGTCAGTTTGTGAGAACACAGAAGACCTCCCCTGAGAACTCTAAGAAGTACACAAAAAGTGGAAAGATTTGAAAGTGAGGTCTACCCGTAAGTTATGGAAAAGCCAACAAGTTAGTGAAATTTCGAAACTGATATCGAGGTATATTTGACTAGGAAAATTTCAAGTGACTCTTAGTTCTTTTCTGTTCTCTAACAGAAAGGAAAAGGAACTGGATTCAAACGCTATGTTTATTCATTCAAACAAAGGGGACACTGATGCAAATAACAAGTAGGAAACAGTTCCTCCTTCCTGATAGATCCAGATACAGAAGAACAACTGGCTCCTTGAATAAGACTGCCACACATAGGGCTCTCCTTACTTAAGTGTGAAGGAAGAAAAATCAGGCAGTTCTCAAATTCGAAATCCTTCCTCACCCACACTTCCTATGGATATAATTTTGCAAAGACATACTGTGTCCACAAGTCAACTCAAAACAACGGGGTAGACCCTGCTATGAATTACACAGTAAATTCACATCATTGCCTCCCTCCAGTCATGCCTCTAAACACACACACACACGCACACTTTTTCATGCCTATAAAACTTAGTCAAAATGAACATCTAGATTAGGATTAATAGAGAAAAAGATGTTTAATTTCAAAACTTGCAAATAAAGAATGAAGGAAAGCAAGAGGTCACACACGCATACACACACACACATGCACTCAATTTGCCTAAATCATGGGTGTGTTGATCACAGATTAGAGGATGATGAAATAAAACAACTTCAGGTCTTTTTAAAATATTAGATAATTTAATCTCCTTCTTGATACCTATGACCTTCTTGAATCAGTTCTGCAGAGGGCTTTCAGTAACACAGCCCCTATAGGGCAAGCTCAGCTCATTGCAAACTCTGGGTCAGGACTGCAGAGCTTCCTTCTACTTCTTTATTCAAATCCTGTCTTATTTTAGAAGGTACAGTAAATAAAATTTTCATATTGCAGATGAGATGTTGTTCCAAAGGAATCACTGGCGAAAGAATGATCCATTGCTTCTTGTTTCCACCACAGAACATTTGGGTAGGCCTTTTAGGGAACCTACTTAATTTGGTTATTTATATAATACATCCTCTACCAAAGTCTTGTTAAATGTTAAGAGTATTTAAAACCTTATGAACGCTGTTTAATACTAGCTCCATGTTACTAAAAGGACCACACTGATTTCTAAAAATATGCTTCTATTTGATCTAGGCATTACTTAATCAGGAAGCTTTTGCACGAGTTCGACTCTATACTTGTGTTTCACTGTTTACACAAACAACTTATATGTTTGTAGCAGCTCATATATGCCTTAAGATTATCTCTCCAGATCAGAATCTAATTTATCCAGACTGAAGAAGACTGTGGCTTCTGCCATGAATACTTTGTAGAGGTTCAGTTCTCAAGCCTTCTAGATATCAACCTTTAGAACCCTTGAGAGACCAATAAAAGACAAGTTCAAAGATGAAAATTAGAATGCAAATCACATAAAAGCCTAAGGGTTTCTTCAGTGAGAGAGAAAAAGAATGGTAAATCATCATGTTCATAAATTCTGGGGAAAAAAAACAGCAAAAATATTCTACATATGTTTTATATTCTTCTGCATCTTATTGCAATAGTTTTAAGTGCTAAGCAACTTTAGGATAATATCTTCAATAAAAGTACATTTAGCCCATGAGAGCACTAATTATATATATATGTGTGTGTGTGTGTGTGTGTGTACATATATCAAAGCAACATTTCATAAGAAACACACAGTTCCATTAGAACTGCACACTTTCTCAGTCCTTTATGCTTTCAAGTAGGATTTTGAAATCTTTTTATTGTGGGGCTGTTATTGCTTGTCATTTTCCCAAATAAGGCTTCACTATCTCATAATTATTACTCAGAGGTCTGATGGACCCACATGGAATTTGTTGTATTCTAACACAAAAAATAAGAATCTTATTTTAAATCACCAATAAATACAAATACAAAATTTTGCATTGTATAGTACAAAAATATCCTCTCACAAAAGAACACAAAAGAGACAAGGGTTGCTAGGCAACCACCCAGCACAAGCTTTAGCATTCAAGGTAACAGAAAAACTACTGTACTGCTACCACCTAAAGGTTCTTGCTTAAAGCAATGAAAGAAAACTGACAGCGAGGAGTTGAAACAGAGCTCAGAAATACCGCCATTCTCCAAAAATTGTATTTGATCATGTTTTATTGAGTTTAATATGTTGATTTACAAAATAAGTGAAGAAAGTACAATAAATCTTGTTTGGATTGTGTTCAACTTTTAAAATTCAGCTGCCATTTGCTACACGACCCGGGGTGATATTTTCTGTGCACGCTAAAGGTTATATACTACACATAAGCTTTTCTTTAAACAAAATCAATGCGAAGAGCAGTGCCTGGGTGAGCAGAACCGAGCTCACCAGACCACCATCCATTATTCCATCAAAAATCCAATGCTGGAGATATAAGGATTATATACTCCTTGAGATCTAAAATACAGAGCAATGTATTATGATTAAGTGTAGTCTAGAGTAACCTGCCTGGTTTAAGTCCTGGCTGTATACCACTTACTAGCCTTATGACCTCTGACAAGACACTAATCCCTTAACCATTAGTTTCCTCATCTGCAAAAGAAAAGGAAAAGCTTACCTACACTATGATATTCAAGTGATAATTGAAATAACATATGTAAATCCCCTTGCATAGCAGCTGACATGTAATAGTTACACAATAAATGTTCACATTATTGATATTATTATGAAAGTAAATAACAAATGATGTTCAATCACATTCATTTAAATACTCTCAGGGTACTTATTAAACAAATACCTAATGTGGTAATATTTTGTTCCAGCACACAATGTAATATGGGAATAAATGACATGGGAAAGAGCACAGAAGTAGCACATGGTCATTATGATAAATGACCATTAATTGGAAATCTGTATCTTTCATTATCCTGTGCAACTTGGGGTCCTGTTATTAAGAAATAGTGAAAAGATCAATGAACCCCAAAACAGGATGGCCTACATTATCATGGTCCTATCTGAGTTCCTTCCATTTATACAGGAAGCTATAAGGAATTATGTATACTTGGATCACCATGGAATTTCAGATCTTTGGGCTACTACCTAAAGGAAAATTTCATCTATGGAAAATCAAGAACCACACTGGAGATGAGGGATCTCTAAGGGCTCAGCCACAGGAGCTCAAATATCCCACCTCCAGCTGGTGACACCATTCTGTGTTTTCTGGCCGGCTTCAAGCTCTTCCTTGTATGCTCACAGCTTTTTATTTTTTTCTTTTGGTTTTTCTGGCAGTGGCATGTGGGATCTCAGTTCCCTGACTAGGAATCAAACCTGCAACCCCTGCATTGGCAGCACAGAGTCTTAACCACTGGACCTCCAGGGAAGTCCCTTAGAGCTTCAGTTTTATGATTAACTTCCATATACCTCACAATGGCCTCGCTGACTGCTTCTTCACAATGACTTACACACTCTTCCATGGACAATGATAATAGACACTGTGTTACCTACTTTAAATCCCAAAACAGATATTCTGATTGCCAGCAAAAAGGTGAAAAGCACTGTAGTGGACAAACAATAGGATGTGTCACCCAGATCTCCTTCAAAAAAAAAGGGATTTCTCCCCTAGCCATTGCAAGTGTTGCTGAGAGACAGCTCCCAGCCTTCAGGCCCCACAGAGACACACAGATTGTCTCAGCTAAAGAGAGTTGCCTCATCCAAGGCATTGTCCCCTTCCTGGGCAGCTGGGACTTAGAGAGGATAAAGGCCTAGTCCTCTTATCTTGATTCAGGACATCTGCAAAGGATCACTCCAGGTCCAGAACTCCCTAGGATATTGGCTGAACCCTGAATTGAGACTGCATAACCATTCAACTCTTCACTCTGCTTCCATTCTCCCTTCATTCCCCTCCCCTTCGTTTCCCCTTCTCCTTTTTCCTCCTCTTCCCCAGATGTAGATCTCCAGAGCACTTCTGGAGGACCACCCTATACACTAAGCATCTCTGAGTCTGCTGCATATGAAACCAATTAGTGAAGTGAACATAATTTATAAATTGCACACATCAAATCTTCAAGTCTAACTATCTAGTTGTCAAAGCCAGTTGAAATACTGCCTGCCCCAAGTTAAGTGCCCACTGTTGATACAATAAGCTATGATTCAGGGACCAGGAAGATAAGGTTGTGTGTCACTCAGCCAGTCAGTTCAGTTGCTCAGTCGTGTCCGACTCTTTGCAATCCCATGAACCACAGCACACTAGACCTCCCTCCGTTCAGTTCATCAGTTCAGTCGCTCAGTCGTGTCCACCTCTTTGCGATGCCATGAATCGCAGCACGCCAGGCCTCCCTGTCCATCACAACTCCCGGAGTTTACCCAAACTCATGTGCATTGAGTCAGTGACGCCATCTGACCATCTCATCCTCTGTCGTCCACTTCTCCTCCTGCCTTCAATCTTTACCAACATCAGGGTCTTTTCAAATGAGTCAGCTCTTCACATCAGGTGGCCAAAATATTGGAATTTCAGCTTCAACATCATTCCTTCCAACGAACACCCAGGACTGATCTCCTTTCGGATAGACTGGTTGGATCTCTTTGCAATCCAAGGGACTCGCAAGAGTCTTCTCCAACACCACAGTTCAAAAGCATCAATTCTTCAGCACTCAGCTTTCTTCATAGCCCAACTCTCACATCCATACATAACTACTGGAAAAACAATAGCCCTGACTAGACGGACCTTTGTTGACAAAGTAATGTCTCTGCTTTTTCATATGCTACCTAGGTTGGACATAACTTTCCTTCCAAGGAGTAAGCGTCTTTTAATTTCATGGCAGCAATCACCATCTGAAGTGATTTTGGAGCCCAGAAAAATAGTCAGCCACTGTTTCCACTGTTTCCAAATCTATTTGCATGAAGTGATGGGACCAGATGCCATGATCTTCATTTTCTGAATGTTGAGCTTGAAGCCAACCTTTTCACTCTCCTCTTTCACTTTCATCAAGAGGCCCTTTAGTTCTTCTTCACTTCCTGCCATAAAGGTGGTGTCATTGCATATATGAGGTTATTGATATTTCTCCCAGCAATCTTGATTGCAGCTTGTGCTTCTTCCAGCCCAGAATTTCTCATGATGTACTCTGTATGTAAGTTAAATAAGCAGGGTGACAATATACAGCCTTGACGGACTCCTTTTCCTATCTGCAACCAGTCTATTGTTCCATATCCAGTTCTAACTGTTGTTTCCTCACCTGAATACAGGTTTCTCAAGAGGCAACTCAGGTGGTTTGGTATTCCCATCTCTTGAAGAGTTTTCCACAGTTTATTGTGATCAACACAGTCAAAGGATTTGGCATAGTCAGTAAAGCAGAAACAGATGTTTTTCTGGAACTCTCTTGCTTTTTCCATGATCCAGCAGATTTTGACAATTTGATCTCTGGTTCCTCTGACTTTTCTAAAACCAGCTTGAACATCTGGAAGTTTAGGGTTCACGTATTGCTGAAGCCAGGCTTGGAGAATTTTGAGCATTTCTTTACTAGCATGTGAGATGAGTGCAATTATGCGGTAGTTTGATCATTCTTTGCCATTGCCTTTCTTTGGGATTGGAATGAAAACTGACCTTTTCCAGTCCTCTGGCCACTGCTGAGTTTTCCAAATTTGCTGGCCTATTGAGTGCAGCACTTTCACAGCATCATCTTTCAGGATTTGAAATAGCTCAACTGGAATTCCATCACCTCAACTAGCTTTGTAGTTATACTTCTTAAGGCCCACTTGACTTTACATTCCAGGATGTCTGGCTCTAGGTGAGTGATCACACCATCATGATTATCCAGGTCGTGAAGATCTTTTTTGTATAGTTCTTCTGTATATTCTTGCCACCTCTTCTTAATATCTTCTGCTTCTGTTAGGTCCATACCATTTCTGCCCTTTATCGAGCCCATCTTTGCATGAAATTGTTTCCTTGGTATCTCTAATTTTCTTAAAGAGATCTCTAGTCTTTCCTATTCTATTGTTTTCCACTATTTCTTTGCATTGATTGCTGAAGAAGGCTTTCTTATCTCTCCTTGCTATTCTTTGGAACTTTGCATTCAGATGGGTATATCTTTCCTTTTCTCCTTTGCTTTTTACTTCTCTTCTTTTCACAGATATTTGCAAGGCCTCCTCAGACAGCCATTTTGCTTTTTTGCATTTCTTTTTCTTGGGGATGGTCTTGATCCTGCCTCCTGTGCAAACAATGTCACGAACCTCATTCCATAGTTCATCAGGCACTCTGTCTATCAAATCTAGTCCCTTAAATCTATTTCTCACTTCCACTGTATAATAATAAGGGATTTGATTTCACTCAAAATCAACCTTTCTAAATACTGTAATATTAGACCACTATTTCTGCAATATAGCATGCATTACCATACTAAAAAAAACTTGAAGGCAGCATGTTATTTTTCTTGTATTTGATGCTGGTTTCCTACTGTGATTTATCACCTTAAGAATTCTCTCTTTATCCCTGAAATTCAACCTAACCAGGCTATGTCTAGATGTCAGTTGTTTTTATTATTTTTTCCTAAAATACAGTAGCTTTCTCCAATTTGTTCACTCAGTTTATGAAACTTTCTTGTTTTCAATCTCTGAATACATTTTCAATTCCATTTGTCAAAGAGTATATTTCAGGGTCTCAGTCATCCTCGAACTGGATTGACTGTCTTTGCCTATCCTTTATGTCTATTCAGTTCAGTTCCTCAGTCGCTCAGTCGTGTCCGACACTTTGTGACCCCATGAATTGTAGCACGCCAGGCCTCCCTGTCCATCACCAACTCCCGGAGTTCACTCAGACTCACATCCATCGAGTCAGTGATGCCATCCAGCCATCTCATCCTCTGTCGTCCCCTTCTCCTCCTGCCCCAAATCCCTCCCAGCATCAGAGTCTTTTCCAATGAGTCAACTCTTTGCATGAGGTGGCCAAAGTACTGGAGTTTCAGCTTTAGCATCAGTCCTTCCAAGGAAATCCCAGGGCTGATCTCCTTCAGAATGGACTGGTTGGATCTCCTTGCAGTCCAAGGGATTCTCAAGAGTCTTCTCCAACACCACAGTTCAAAAGCATCAATTCTTCAGTGCTCAGCCTTCTTCACAGTCCAACTCTCACATCCATACATGACTATTGGAAAAACCATAGCCTTGACTAGACGGACCTTTGTTGCAAAGTAGTGTCTCTGCTTTTGAATATGCTATCTAGGTTGGTCATAAGTTTTCTTCCAAGGAGTAAGTGTCTTTTAATTTCATGGCTGCAGTCACCATCTGCAGTGATGTTGGAGCCCAAAAAAATAAAGTCTGACACTGTTTCCACTGTTTCCAAATCTATTTGCCATGAAGTGATGGGACCAGATGCCATGATCTTCGTTTTCTGAATGTTGAGCTTGAAGCCAAATTTTTCACTCTCCTCTTTCACTTTCATCAACAGGCTTTTTAGTTCCTCTTCACTTTCTGCCATAGGGTGGTGTCATCTGCATATCTGAGGTTATTGATATTTCTCCCAGCAATCTTGATTCCAGCTTGTGTTTCTTCCAGTCCAGCGTTTCTCATGATGTACTCTGCATATAAGTTAAAGAAGCAGGGTGACAATATACAGCCTCAACGCACTCCTTTTCCTATTTGGAACCAGTCTGTTGTTCCATGTCCAGTTCTAACTGTTGCTTCCTGACCTGCATACAGATTTCTCAAGAGGCAGGTCAGGTGGTCTGGTATTCCCATCTCTTTCAGAATTTTCCACAGTTTATTGTGATCCACAGAGTCAAAGGCTTTGGCATAGTCAATAAAGCAAAAATAGATGTTTTTCTGGAACTCTCTTGCTTTTTTCACAATCCAGCAGATGTTGGCAATTTGATCTCTGGTTCCTCTGCCTTTTCGAAAACCAGCTTGAACATCAGCAAGTTCATGGTTCACATATTGTTGAAGCCTGGCTTGGAGAATTTTGAGCATTACTTTACTAGCATGTGAGATGAGTGCAATTGTGTGGTAGTTTGATCATTCTTTGGCATTGCCTTTCTTTGGAATTGGAATGAAAACTGACCTTTTCCAGTCCTGTGGCCACTGCTGAGTTTTCCAAATTTGCTGGCATATTGAGTGCAGCACTTTCACAGCATCATCTTTCAGGATTTGAAATAGCTCAACTGGAATCCCATCACCTCAACTAGTTTTGTTCATAGTGATGCTTTCTAAGGCCTACTTGACTTCACATTCCAGGATGTCTGGCTCTAGGTGAGTGATCACATCATCATGATTATCCAGGTCGTGAAGATCTTTTTTGTATAGTTCTTCTGTGTATTCTTGCCACCTCTTCTTAATATCTTCTGCTTCTGTTAGGTCCATACCATTTCTGTCCTTTATCGAGCCCATCTTTGCATGAAATGTTCCCTTGGTATCTCTAATTTTCTTGAAGAGATCTCTAGTCTTTCCCATTCTGTTGTTTCCCTCTATTTCTTTGCATTGATCGCTGAAGAAGGCTTTCTTATCTCTTCTTGCTATTCTTTGGAACTCTGCATTCAGATGGGTATATCTTTCCTTTTCTCCTTTGCTTTTCGCTTCTCTTCTTTTCACAGCTATTTGTACAGCCTACCCAGACAGCCATTTTGCTTTTTTGCATTTCTTTTCCATAAGGATGGTCTTGATCCCTGTCTCCTGTATAGTGTCACGAACCTCAGTCCATAGATCATCAGGCACTCTATCTATCAGATCTAGGCCCTTAAATCTATTTCTCTCTTCCACTGTATAATCATAAGGGATTTGATTGAGTCATACCTAAATGGTCTAGTGGTTTTCCCTACTTTCTTCAATTTCAGTCTGAATTTGCAATAAGGAGTTCATGATCTGAGCCACAGTCAGCTCCCGGTCTCGTTTTTGCTGACTGTATAGAGCTTCTCCATCTTTGGCTGCAAAGAATATAATCAGTGTGATTTTGGTGTTGACCATCTTTGATGTCCATGTGTAGAGTCTTCTCTTGTGTTGTTGGAAGAGGGTGTTTGCTATGACAAGTGCATTTTCTTGGCAAAACTCTATTAGCCTTTGCCCTGCTTCATTCTGCATTCCAAGGCCAAATTTGCCTGTTACTCCAGGTGTTTCCTTCCTTAAATATCTTATTCTTTTTCTTTTACATTCATTATGGTTATCTTGAGCTTTTTGTCTATATCATCATTTTTATTTTCACCTATGCTAGTCTATTCCTTGATGTTTCTAATCACTTTATTGGCTCTGTATTGTATTGATCTTCAATTAGCATTATTTGCTCCACAGTATCCTCTTTATTAGATCTATCATCCCTTCCCTGAGATAACATGACTGTCATTTCTATTAAGTTGCTAAAGAACACAGAGCACTATAGGGGATTTTATTTGGTTCTGGGTCATAGTATATCCCAGGCTAAATTTATTGTTCATTCCTTTCTATTCTTGTTCATGCTTGCTTTCTTTTTTTTTGTTGTTGCTGAAATTTGTTTTCATAGTTGCATTGTCATTTCTTCTCATACTATTCATATTCAATCTGAGCTGTTTTGTCCCAGTAATTTTTCTCTGATACAGTGTGGGTTACAGTTTGCTTTGTCCCCTCAGCTATAATTTGAGAGTTCATGTTTGTTCATAGACTGAGTCATAGCAGGCAGGCAGTGGGTTGAGTAAAAGACAAGAAAGAGCCATCTGAAGCTATGAGCAGTCTCTTGAAGAATACATGAGCTCTACTCTCTTTCCTGAAAGTCTTCACTCCAACTATTTGGAGAAGAAGTTTGAAGGACATGAGCTATCCCCACTCAGCAATAGTGAGAAGTCCTCCCATCTTAGCTGTCAACCGAGGTTGAGAGAAGTTGAAATTCTATCTACATCTCGCAATAATGAGATGGTGTCCCCCATGAGCAGTGTTAGGGAAGTCAGCTACAATAAAAGATTTCTTTTAAGAAAATAAAAATGGTTTAAATAGGATCCAGAGTCTTATACAATATTACTCAAAATATCTAGGTTTCAGTCAAAAATCATGCATCAAACCAAGAACCAGAAAAATGTCAAACAATTTAAAAACACAGTCATCAGATGCCAACCCCAACATGACAGAGGACTTTAAATTATCTGACAAAGATTTTAAAGTAGCTGTTTTTAAAATGCCTCAACAAGCAACTACAGAACACAGTTGAAAAGTGGGTAAAAAAAAGTGTCAGCAAAGAATAGGAAATATAAAAAAGAAACAAATGAAAATTTTAAACTAAGAAAATCAATAACCAAAATAAAAAATTCAGTGACTAGGCTCAACAGCAGACCAGAGAAGAGCAAGTAAAGAATCAGTGAACTTAAAGCCAGACAAGAGAAATTACCCAATCTATAAAACAGACAAAATATGGACTGAAATAAAATAAATGAGCAGAGGCTCAGGGATATCTGGGACTAAAATAAAATCCAATATTTTAGTCAACAGAAGGAAAGGAGACAGAGGATGGAACTGAAAAGTATTTAAAGACAGTCTGGATGAAAAATTCCTAAATTTGACACTAAGTATATAAACCTAAATATTCAAGAGCAGCTCAGTGACTCACAAATAGGATACATCCAAACAAATCCACATCAAGACACATGGTAGTCAAGCTTTTGAAAATTAAAAAAAAAAAAGAAAAGAAAAAGTTTTGGAAACAGTGAGAAAAAAATAACACCTTACCTATCAGGGAAAAACAATTCAGAGGACAGTGGATATCTTCTCATGGAAACTAGATGGAAAGACAGTTTTCAAGGGCTGGAAAAAAAAAATTGCCAGAATTTATAATCTTATATCCAGCAAAAATGCATTTTAGAAATGATGGGGAAATCAAGGTATTCTCAGATGAAGGAAAACTAAGAGAATCTGTTGGAAGCAGATCTACCGTAAAAGAATGGTTAAAGTTTTCTAAATAGAAAGGAAACAACTGATCAAGGAAATGAAATGTCAGGAAAGAAGAGAGAATATGCTAAGCAAAAAAAATTGATTAAAACAACTCCCTGACTCCTGAGTTTTCTAAATTATGTGCAGTGAGTGAGGCAAAAATTATAGCACTGGCATGGTTCTAAAAGTATGTAGAAGAAATATTCCAGACAATATAATAAATGGAGGGGAGTATATGGACATAAAGAGAAGTAGGTTATTTATGCTTCACTCAAGCTGATAATATGTTGACACCAGTAACCTGGATAAATTACAAAGACACATATATGTAAAGTAACACTTACAGTAACTACTTAAAGAGCTATACAAATAGACACACTCAAAACACTGCAGATAAATCAAGATGTAATTCTAAAAATGTTCCAGTAACCCATAGACGGGAAAACAGTGGAAACAGTGTCAGACTTTATTTTGGGGGGCTCCAAAATCTCGGCAGATAGTGATTGCAGCCATGAAATTAAAAGACGCTTACTCCTTGGAAGGAAAGTTATGACCAACCTAGATAGAACATTCAAAAGCAGAGACATTACTTTGCCAACAAAGGTCTGTCTAGTCAAGGCTATGGTTTTTCCAGTGGTCATGTATGGATGTGAGAATTGGACTGTGAAGAAAGCTGAGTGCCGAAGAATTGATGCTTTTGAACTATGGTGTTGGAGAAGACTCTTGAGAGTCCCTTGGACTGCAAGGAGATCCAACCAGTCCATTCTAAAGGAGATCAGTCCTGGGTGTTCTTTGGAAGGAATGATGCTAAAGCTGAAACTCCAGTACTTTGGCCACCTCATGCAAAGAGTTGACTCATTGGAAAAGACTCTGACGCTGGGAGGGATTGGGGGCAGGAAGAGAAGGGGATGACAGAGGATGAGATGGCTGGATGGCATCACTGACTCGATGAACGTGAATCTGAGTGAACTCCGGAAGTCTGTGATAGACAGAGAGGCCTGGCATGCTGCAATTCATGGGGTCACAAAGAGTCGGACACAACTGAGCGACTGAACTGACCTGAACTGAACTGAACCCACAGGACTGAAGTAAAAAGAAAGCACAGTAACAAAAAAAGAACAAACAAAAAATTTTAAATAATATAGATTTAACATATGAATAATTACATGTAAGTTACCTAAATACACCAAATAAAGAAGATTGGAAAAGTGGATTTAAAACCAATACAGTATTGTAAAGTAAAATAAAGTAAATAAAAATAAATAAATAAATAAATATATCATGCCATTCAAAAACAAAAAAAAACACGAAGAACCACTTATATGTTGTCTAGAAGGAGTTCATATGAAATATAACGACCTAGGCAAATTGAAAATAAACATATGGAAAAATAAAACATGCAAACATTAATCAAAAGGAAGCAGAAGTGGCTGTATTAACATCAGATAATGCAGACTTCAGAACAAAGAAAATTACCAAAGACAGAGGGGTACATAATTATATGATAATAAATGGTTCAGTACTTTAAGAAAACACCAGTCCTAAGTATGTATGCACCAAACTACAGAGGTGAAAAATATTTGCAGCAAAACAGATAAAATGAACAGAGAAATCGACAATTACACATTTATAGTTGCAGTCTTCCATGCCTATCTCTCATAAATTGGTAGAATAACTATACAGAGATTCAGTAAAGATATAGAAGAATTCAAACACAACATCAGCCAACAATATCTCTTCAACATTGATAGACCACTCCACCTAAAAAAACAAAATACACATTCTTTTCAAAGAACATATACCAAGATAGATAATATTCTCATCCATAATCTCACCTCTTCCCCAACATTCCCCCAACTCACAGAAAGGCAACCTACCTTCTCAACCAAACTCTCTTCATTCAAACTTAGAGAGAGAGGCAGTATAATGCCACAGACATAAGAGATGCAGGTTGGATCCCTGGTTTGGGAAGATTGCTTGGAGGAGGGCACAGCACTCCAGTATTCACTCCAGTATTCTTGCTTGGAGAATCCCATGGACAGAGAAGCCTGGCAGGCTACAATCCATAGGGGCACACAGACTCGGACATAATTGAAGCGACTTAACATAGAAATATCCACGCATGCTAAGTCGCTAACCCACGTCTCTTATGCCTCCTGCATTAGTAGGCAGGTTCTTTACCACTGGTGGCTCAGAGGTTAAAGTGTCTGCCTGCAATGCGGGAGACCTGGGTTCGATCCCTGGGTCAGGAAGATCCCCTGGAGAAGGAAATGGCAACCCACTCCATTATTCTTGCCTGGGGAATCCCATGGACAGAGGAGCCTGGTGGGCTACAGTCCACGGGGTTGCAAAGAGTTGGACACGACTGAGCGACTTCATTTCATTTCATTTCATTTCTTTACCACTAGTGCCACCTGGGAAGCCCATAATTATAAGTGTGTGTGTGTGTATACATATATCACACATATATGTGATATATCACACATATATCAGCTTTAAAGACATTCTAGTCATCAGATCCCACAGAGAGGGAAAAAGAAAAGGTAAAAGAGACTCAAATATCCCCAAAAGATACAACTCCATTAACTGTAGAATTCCATGGCTTGTTCACAAGTGAAAGTGAAAGTTGCTCAGTCATGTCCGACTGTTTGCAACCCTATGGACTATATAGTCCATGGAATTCACCAGGCCTTGTTCACAAAAGTAGGCTTAAATGGAATGTTGAATGCAAACTTTGTAAGTGGCATAGACCACAGCCATAAGGATATTGCACCCCCTGCAGACGAAGGCTTACTTAGGGTATCTTCCAAGGCTGGTTCTGATCAAGCATTAGAAAAAGATCAAGTGACTAGTGTGACTTGTGTTTTTATCAGTAATTAGATTTAGTCATTGAATTTCATTGTAAGGGCTGAACCTTCCATTAAGGAAAGGGTAAATGATTCTCTTTCCAATGTGCATTAATTTTAAGACACAATTTAGAAAATTACCTCATTCAATGTACTCAAATGGCACTCAAATCGCCCAAAAGAGTTATTCTATTTCCCCAAAGTAAGAGATTTATTATTTTCTAACCAGTTGTATCAAGTCCAATTAGAAGTATAATATAACTTCTAGATAGTTACAGCAGGACAGACAAATATTATAAAGGCCAGTTGAGTAATTTATATGAATTTTTTAATATATTGGTAATACTCCATCAAGATAAGTTAAACTGCCATTTTGAAGAGTAATTTTCATTATAGAAATACAAGATATACAAGCGATACTTTTTCTTCTTTGTCACTCCCCAAAGGCTGTGTTTATGAATGTGTATGTGTGTGAGTATGCATGTAGTGTGAGTGTGTATAATTGTTGGTGTCTGATGAACAGAAATTTATTAGTCAAATCCAAACTGTTCTGATGAATTATTCTTTTTTCTTATTTTTCCTCTTTCAATGCTTGTTTTCTCCATATCACCCATATGCTATGACATCAGAGAGCAAGTACTTCAATAGACTGTTCCTCTTACCTAAATTACTGCGTAGTAAAAACATATACACAGCTGTCTTGCAAGACAAATCTAAACTGTAAAATCAAGTTTCCTCCATGATTTTACCTAAAGTATAATATGAATTTATGGGGAAAATAACATATCCCACTGGGAGTTGGACAACGAGAATGTAAACAGCTAAGTTTAACCACAAAGGTCCCCAGTTTATCACTATAGAATGTGAATGTTTAGAACTTCCTTCTTTCTGCCTCATGAGGGAACTGTGCAATTTAAATAGACTCATATGCATGAAGAACATTGGGTCCCTGGACGTCAGGAGATGACATGGATACATTATTTATGGTAACAATTACATTGTGTTTCACCCAAGAAGTTCTTTATAAACGTTAACTAGTTTTCTTAAACCCTTGTGGATAAGTCTGTTTTGCTCACTTCACAAGTTAGAATTTAGACACTAGGAAGGTAAGTGATTTGCTCCAAACATATGCTACTGCTAAGTCGCTTCAGTCGTGTCTGACTCTGTGCAACCCCATAGACGGCAGCCCACCAGGCTCCCCCATCCCTGGGATTCTCCAGGCCCTGGAATTACAGCAAAGAGTACCTGGCATCCATTGCTGTGAGGAAGCAAACTGAAGTATCCATGGGTCATGTGAGTAGAATCACTATATAGGAACTTTAATGTACGGTTGACTCATATGCCTCTGTTGCAAAAACATTCTTTTAAATTTTTATTTTTGACAGGTTGAGGATTTTACATTTTGAAAAAAGAAAGAGAACACTGATCAGCGGGATCAAAATCATAATCCCGGTTTTTAATGGGAATGTGAACTCAGGATTTTACCTTTGTTTGCCCCTGGTTCAAGTCATGACCCAAAGGAAAGCTGCCTACCTTCTAATCAGCCAGCACAGTGTGCTTTGTTTTAAACAGCTGGGCTCAAACATGATCTCCCTGACAAAGCATTTTGTAAAAGAAACAGACAAGGAGCATGCATATTTCTTAGCAGAATGGTTGAATATTGGCCAGCTGAAACTGTAAGAAGAAAAAAACGTGTAGTACTTTCCCTCTGAATTTGGGGATTGTTTCCAGTCAGTGGAATTCCTCAAGTTGCTACCAATAAGTAAAACTGGATGCTGTTTTTGGTTTGTTTGCTACTCTGCCTACACACTGCCTCTTACTTGTAAGAGCTGTAGGCCATTGCACAGGTGGATAGGGCAGAAAGACGAAAACTGATGAGAGCAGTGAAACAACAGTGGCCCTCAAACAACTTCTCTTTTGCATTATGGTTGGTTCTTTTGTTGGTTGGTTTTCTAGCACTGATTTTCTTGATTTTATTTTCAGTTCCTTAGCAACGCAAACTTTGTAGAACTTCAGAAGAAACTACAAAATATTCTCTTAGATAACTTTTTTTTAAAACCCAAGCACTGATAAGTAGATGATTTGGAATTAAGACAAAGAACAGGGAAATGTAGAGATGTTTCCCCTCACACTCCTTCTTTGAGCTGCAGTATGGAAATATGGCACTAGTGGTAAAGAATCTACCCACCAGGGCAGTAGATGACAGAGATGTGGGTTCGGATCCTTGGGTCAGAAAGATCCCCTAGAGGAGGAAAGGGCAACCCACTCTAGTATTCTTGCCTGGGAAATTCCATGGACAGAGGAGACTGGCGGGTTACAGTCCATGGGGTCACAAAGAGTCAGGCAAGACTAAGCATGACATACTCATTACGAACATGGGAATATGTAACATGTTGCATTCCAGGCAGTAATGGGTGTTGTTAGGGCAAAATTCTGTAAGGAGACGACCATTCAACTGGTTATACCTACTCTGGGTCTCATCAGAAAGAGCCCAACAAGTTAATCCAGATCCAAAAAGTTGCATAAAAATGTGATACTTCATGAAGGTTGGATTTGTGAGAAGGACAAAAAGTAATATGAAAAAGTTGTTACAAATTCAGACTCTGAATCATCTTAGATCTTTATCTTCTTGGATCTTCATATACTAGATCTTTTATCTCTTTATTGCATGACATCGAGCAAATTACCCTATGAAACCGCTATCTTCATAGAAGCATTATTCATGACAGTGTTCATCAGTACAAATGTTCACAAACTGATGAACAGATAAGCAAAATGTGCTGTATCCATGCAATGGAATACTACTCATCCAATAAAAGGAATGCAAAAATGATACATACTACAAAGTGGATGAGTCTTGAAGATACTATGCTAAGTGAAAGATGCCAGTCACTTCCATTTTTATACATGATTCCATTTATATGAAAAGTCCATAATAAGTAAATCCACAGAGATACAAAGCAGATTAATGGTTCCCAGGAGCCAATGAAAGAGGAGAAATGAGAGGGACTGCTTTGGGGGTATTAAAAATATTCTGAAATTAGACTGCGCACAGTCTTGTGAATATATCAAAAATCACTGAATTATACATTTTAAATAGGTGAATTTTATGGTATGTAAATTATACTACAGTTTGGGGGAACCCTCTGTTTCTTATCTGTTAAAATAGATTAATAATAGTTTCTCTTTCATAAGACTGTTGTAACAATCAAATAAAATAACGCAAGTAATGTACATTAACACAGTGACCAAATTAACAAGTGCAAAGTGGTGGCTCACTGGTAAAGAACCCACCTGCCAATGCAGGAGACACACAAGACACAAGAGACAGACTCCGCCTGCAATGCGGGAGATGTGGGTTTGATCCCTGGGTTGGGACGATCCCAGGAAGGAGGAAATGGCAAACCAATCCAGTATTCTTGCCTGGAAAATTCCATGAACAGAGGAGACTGGCAGGCTGCAGTCCAAGGGGTTGCAAAGAGTTGGACATGACTGAGCAAATAAGTATGTACGCATGGCCAAGTTTATACTACTTATTAATGAGAATTTGCTTCAACTCACCATTCATAGTCAAAATATGATAAACTATATAAGAAATAGGCAGTGGGCTCTCATCTAACCTCAAGATTTTCCCCACAACGACCTGGTGACTGACCCAAAACAGTATGGCTAGAGGAACAATTCTGAACCAGTCTGCATACTCTTCTGAGAATCCCAAGATTATCTTGCCCCAAAGTAGAATGATCAGATTTAATATCTAAAAATATATGGAACCCAATTAAATTTTAATTTCAGACAAACAACTAATGATATTTTTTAGTATAAGTATATCCCAAATGTTTTCATAGGTCATACTTCTACTTTAAAATTATGTAACATTTGGGACATACTTACACTAAAAACATTATTTGTTGTTTATCAAAAATTCAAATTTAACTGGGCATCTGGCAACCTATGAGGTCTGAAATAGGTTGGAAATTCTCTTTCTGGTGTCATAGAAAGCCCTTATCTATGACACCTTAGTAAATGCCCATGTTTCAAGCCACTCACGGGGTGTTGTTCAGTCACTAAGTCATGTCCAACTCTTTGCAAGCTCATGGACTGCATCACGCCAGGCCTCCCTGTCCTTCACCGTCTCCCAAAGTTTGCTCAAACTCATATCCATTGAGTCAGTGATGCCATCTATCCATGTCATCCTTTGTTGTCGCCTTCACCTCCTGCCTTCAATCTTTCCCAGCATCAGGGTCTTTTCCAATCGTTTGGCTCTTCTCATCAACCACAGGAGAAGGCAATGGCACCCCACTCCAGTACTCTTGCCTGGAAAGTCCCATGGATGGAGGAACCTGGTGGGCTACAGTCCACGGGGTCACTAAAAGTCGGACACGACTGAGCGACTTCACTTTCACTGTTCACTTTCATGCATTGGAGAAGGAAATGGCAACCCACTCCAGTGTTCTTGCCTGGAGAATCCCAGGGACAGGGGAGCCTGGTGGGCTGCCGTCTATGGGGTCACACAGAGTGGGACATGACTGAAGTGACTTAGCAGAAGCAGCAGCAGCATCAACCACAGGCACTTCATATTTACTAACAGGTTTATACCATAACTCCAGTCCAATATGCCCTACAAAACAATGACCTCATGCCTGAAGTCCTGTAGCTCTTTTATCTCTGGGTTGTCCATATCTGTGTGTTTGTTTTCTAAAAAGAAATGCAATTGCCCAAGGAATCAGCATTGTGCCTTGGCAATAGATGAGAGAGATTAAATTCTTTTAGTTGGAAAAGTTATTTCTGTTGGAAGTAGAACAACCCCATTTGTATAGATCCTTTCTGGGTAATATCTACCTCCCTTCCCCAGCAACAACTGAGGAGAATTTAATACTAATATCTGTGATTTTTACAAAAACTAAAAACACACGCAAAATTAATGTGTGAGTGCAAAAAATATATTTCAAATGACTATTGTTTTCCCACCACCATTTATGAAGAGATTGTCCTTTCCCCATTGTATTAATATAGTCTTGGTTCCTCTGTCATAAATTAATTGACCATATATGCATGGGTTAATGTCTGGGCTCTCTCTGTTCTCTTCCATTGATCTTTATGTCTGTTTTAGTTCATTACCATACTGTTTTAATTACTATAGCTATGTAATATATTTTGAAATCAGTGAGCATGATGCCTCCAGCTTTGTTCTTTTTCAGGATTGGATTGGCTATTCAGATTTGTTTGTGGTTTCATTATTAACATTTTTTAATAAAAAAGACTGCAATATAATACAAAGTTCCTTCCACAAGGGGGGAGAAAAACTAATTCATAGAGTGTGGAAGCTGGCAAAACATTAATAGATCATCTAATCCAATGCTTCTCAATCCTGGGCACACACAGTAAAATCACCAAGAGAAGCTTGTTACATACTGTTAATAAAAATGCCAGGTCCCACTCCACTATGTCTAATTTATTTAATCTGTGACAGGATCTGGGAAATGGTAGTTTTAAAAACTTCCTAGAGAATTCTTCTAGGGAATCCTAGGGAAGAGGATTCTTCTAGAGATACCCTCGTGGCTCAAATGGTAAAGAATCTGCTTGCAATGCAGAAGACCCAGGTTTGATCCTTGGGTCAGGAAAATCCTCTAGACAACAAAACAGCAACTTACCCCAGTATTCTTGCCTGGAGACATCCATGGACAGAGGAGCCTGGGGGGCTACAGTCCACAGGTTTGCAAAAAGTTGGACACGACTGAGCGACTAACACTTTCACTTTCAGAGGATTCTTCAGCCATGATGAAGAAGCACTGATTTAAGCCAGCTCCTTATTACCTGTAAAAAGGCTTGCCTGAGAGCATTTAAGATGGGCAGGTCCACAAAATATCTTTCTAGTCTCCCTTGAATCTGCACTGAACCAGAACTATGGCTTCTTTTCAAAAATACTCAAAAAATTATCTTAGAAAAAATGCTAGCTGTAAAGCTAAAAGAAAATAAAAAATCAAACATGAATACAGAAAAGTACCCTAATAGTCAGTACACTGTATCACAATAGCTATCTTTCAAATATACCCACAGTGAGGCCAAACAATACGGAAACACAAAACATCAGTGTGGAGCAGAGAAAGGTTTATTATAGAACCATGCAAGAAGACTAGTGGCTCATGCCTTAAAAACTCCCAAACTCCCCCAGAGGCTTTCAGCAAAGCCCTTTTAAGGGCGAGGTGGGGGAGAGGTGTGGTTAGTTGTTGCAAACTTCTTGATGTAGGAACCTTTGTTCTTGCAGTCATCCGCATAGGTCAGGTCATGGTTTAGTCATGATATTCCAGTCCACAGCATCTTCAAATGGCTTTTCATGCTAGCAGAGCAGCTGCCAAATTCACGATCAGACAGAGCGTTCCCATCTCCACCTGACTGCCAGTGTACCTGCCAGTGTGCCTGCCCTGCTGCACGGCTCACCCAAAGCAAGAAGCTGCAGGGAGGAGAAGCTGCTCCTGATACTGCTGCAGCCTTCCCCGTCAGTCTCCCTCCTCCCCACAGTGCTCCACCAGGTTTAGCTCGCCAGGGTTAGTTCAGGACTGCTTCAGTGAAGGCAGTGAGAGTACAAACTTGGGGATGGGGCAGGGTGGGGTGGGGAAGGCGGTCCCTGGGCCTGTGACCCAGAGAGAATGCCACTGCAGGGACCGCTGCAATGCTAACAGTTGGCAGGGCTGTACCACTAAGGGAAACACACAAACAGCCACACTCCTGTCCCATCTCTACTAACTACAGAGTCAGTATGTTAATTGTAATTGCTCATCAAAGGTGTTCTATTTTCCTTGCTTCCATTATAGAGTGTGAAAATTTTCAAAGAAACCAAATGAAAAGGTGATTGCCCTGATGCAGGCTAACGGGCAATGCCTTTCACCACACAGGGATACATGCCCTGTATGATGCACTAAAAACCATTCAGCTAATGAGCTGATCCTAATTGTACTCATTTCCCAGCAACCACAATGGGCTTGTATCCTGGGAGACAAAATGTGTTTCTGGTCACTTGTTCTAATCCCAGAAATCATGGGAAATAAGAGATTGCCACAGAGGCAGATCAGCCAGGTAATTCTGTGACCAAAGAAGCATTTTCTGTAAATGGCAGGGAGAAACAAAGAGAAGTGAAAGAGCTTGATCATTCTTTGTCTGCAAATACCATATTTGTAAACCCCGAAACCTGAGACTGTAAATGTATGTTTCAGGCTACTAAATTATTTCAACCCATGGGGTATAGAAGATAAAATGTCAATGGCTAGATCCTACATAGGCTAACATCTTTAATCAGACATAGGAAGAGATCAGTTTTATGGAAATGATGTTTCAAACAAATCAACAATGTTAAAGACAGCAGGGTTAAAGATAATGTTTAATTTACTTTTGAGCACACAAAATTTTAAGCCTGTTAGCTCAACTATCTATGCAAATTACTCATTAAAAATGTTATCTATATGTTTTTAAAAGGCTTTCTCATTCCCTGCATGATGTTAAACTCCAATACATGCAGCAAACATGGATTTATAGAGAACATGATACAGCAGGGTGATGAGCTGAGAAATTAATATATGCTTTGTTTCCTACTGCTGTAGAATCATCCAAAAGACAAGAATCAAGCATCTGCATTCCTCAAGTCAAGCCCTTTCCACTCTTAGAAAAGGACAACAGGTTCATCTGTGGTGGATCTGAGGCCTGATGCTGTGGGCTATCTCTTACTCCCTCAAGCTCTATTGTTGAAAGAGGAGGTGGAATGAACCTTTTCTGTGTTAGAAAGATTGTAAGTGGAGAGGAAGACATTCCTCCAATGGATAACACAGAACTGGGAATAAGAACAAGGCTTGCAGATTCTGTAGTAACTTTAGGGAAAGGGCTTGGATATGTTAGGTCCATAAATGATACAGGACCGGACACCGTGAGACCAACCTGGCATGTGGAATCTCTGGAGAACTGGGCAAGAGACCTGGATCTGGAGACATAAAATGGCAATGCTGGGTCCACAAATGGAACCAGCCCCTTAACCATGGAATAATGTGACCATAAGGAATAACCACCGCAGCACAACCCTGGCCTGGGACCAGGATTTGCCCTAGGCAAGAATCGGGAGGCTGCAGGACCTCTTTTCAGAATGACAGAAGCCCAGAGTATGATAATATAACACAGGTCAGAGACCTCTAAAAATGATTAACATTGGATTTTGCAGCAGTTTGGACATGTAGGGGCTAATATAAGTTCCAATAAAATCCCTCTCAAAAGTAATAAAACTGTTGAGTATTATGAAGAAAATTGGCATCTATTACATACGTGTAAGAAACTTTATAACAAATAACGTGTCACTAAATTTGCTTGTACGTAATACAGTTACATTTTTCAGTCATAATCTAATTCAAATTGTTCTGTGACAATGCAAGGAGAAAAATGGATGTCTCCATGGATATCATTAAAGACTCCCTTCCACATAAATCCCTACCTCTCATTGAATTAGAAAAGGATTTCCTGGAATCTTGCTAGAGACATAGAAAAGGTACTTAATTTTAATTTGAACATCCTCTCTCACTCAAAAATCTCATGTATTTATTTTTTGGACAAATGTACATGTTAAATGTCCACTGCATGCCAGACAAGTGTATATTAAACTCTCACTGGATAGCTGGCTACACCAGATGCTGCAGATACACTGCAGAAAAAGAGAAATGTGCTTCTGTCCTTATAAAGCTTTTAGTTCAGTGAAAAACCAAGAAAACTAATCAAAAATAAAAAACAAAATTCTGTAGGCAACATAATGAGAGAAGAGCATGCTCCACAGTAGCAAACAGCAGAACATAGTAAACTAGGCAGGGGTGGAGATCTAGAGGAAATGGAAAACTGAGAGCATAACGGCAGGAAGAATCATCCAGGTGACCAATGCATGTTACAACTCCTTACCATCATTTCAGCCATCAAAATGAAAGCACCATCTGTTTCAACATAATAAAATCCTTCAAGTCCAGATAAGCTCCTAAATCTACAGAATATTTGAACCTAGAGAAATTACTCAATAGACTAAATGGGGGAGAAGAAGTCTGCCTCATACAGAGCCCAAGCTCTTCATTATCTGCATTGCTCTCCACTTTACTTCCCTCATGAAAAGCTCTCCACTTGAGCTGTGAGTCCATCCTCTCTGGCTGTCTCGTGGCTTCACTTCTGGAAGTATCTTATCTCCCACTGCCTTAACAATATATCCTAGTCTCTATTGGGTCATTCCATTTGACAGAACACATATCTTAATATCATACCCATCAGAGAAAAGAAGAGAGGAAACCACCCTCCTTGTCCATGTACACACAACCAGCTACCATCCTACTTTACTGCTGCCTTTCACAGCAAAACTTCTCAGGACAGTTCTATATACTTGTCATCCCCACCCCTCACTCCCCATCTCTCCTCCACCCACTCCAACCAGGCTTTGCTCCCCACCACCCCCACAGAAATAGCTCTGACCAAGATCAGCAATTATCTCCTTTTTTCCAAAGCCCACTGACAACTCTCACTTTCATCTTATTCGTCCTCTCAGCCTTATTTGGTATGGCTGTCCGTATTCTCCTTTAATCTCATTCTGCACTGAAGTATATGCTTGCCTTTCCTTGGTTTTCCATCTGCAATACCAGATACTCCTTCTCAGAGTTGTGTTGGCTCTGCCTCCTCTACAAATCTCTGAATGTTGCCCTATCCTCGGGACTCATTTCTCAATCTTAGCTTTCCCCCTAAAATATCACACGCATTTTTGTGATTGCAAATACCATCCATACACTGGTAATTCTCAAATTCCTATTTCAGATTCAGTTCTCTGTCTGTAAGTTCCCATTTTCTAAAGTGTCCTGCCCACTTGACAGCTCTTCTGTAATGCGTTTGATCAAACAAAACTCTTGATCACCAATATCCTGTAAATTTACCCCCATTTCAACCAACAAGCCTTTCTCATACCGATAATGACATCATCATTCATGCAACTGCCAAAGTCAAAAAAAAAACAAAATGTGTGTGTCATCTTGACTCCTTCTCCTTCCCTCATGTTGCACAACCAATTCATTGGACAGTTCTAACTTTGGTTAAGCATACCACAAAAATATTTCTTTTTTACTTAATAATCACTTAATAGCACTTATCCTATGCAAGTTACATTTTAAACACTTTACAAATACTAACTCATTCAATCTTTATGACTGTCCTATAAGGTTTGTACTATTTTTAACCCCCACTCCAAAGATGGATATGTATGTGCATGCACACTCTGTAACTAAGTCATGTCTGACTCTTTGAAACCCCATGAACATAGCCTGCCAGGCTCCTCTGTCCATGGAATTCTCCAGGCAAAATATTCAAGTGGGTAGCCATTCCCTTCTCCCAGGGATCTTCCCAACCCAGGGATCAAATCCAGGTCTCCGGCATTGCAGGCAGATTCTTTACTGTCTGAGCCACCAGTGAAGCTTTCCTGATGGGCTTCCCTTGTGGGCTTCCCCCGTGGGTTTCCCTGGTGGCTTAGACAATAAAGAATCTGCCTGCAATGCAGGAGACCTGGGTTTAAACCCTGGGTCAGGAAGATCCCCTGGAAAAGAGAATGGCTACCCACTCCAGTATTCTTGTCTGGAGAATTCCACGAACAGAGGAGCCTGGAGGGCTATAGTCAGGGGGTCTCAGAGTTGGACATGACTGAGTGATTAACACATCTCTGTATTTATGTGTTTGTTGTCTACATACCGCAGTACTTGAATGGCATCTCCCTGAAGGCAAGGTCTATCTTATCACTTTATTTCAAGGACCTAAATGCCTGCTCTTCCATATTATTTGTTGCGTGAATAAATCAACTAAGTCTGACTGATACTCCTACGACCCAACCATATAAGTCCACATCAAAAAAGATAACAGATCTCAATTTCACAACATAAATTACTTCCCAGGATCATTCCAATATTGTCCCTCATATACAAGCGGGTGGGTAGACTGAGGATCTGTCAGGGGAATGGTGGCTATTTTGTAGAAAATGCATAAATGCTATAATTTAACAAGCTAATAAGCTAATTGAGAAGTAAACACAACAATAGGTGGAACATTAGTAAACAATATATAACAGTATATAATTAAGTGCTTGTGTGTGTTTATGTGTGTGTGAGAGAGAGCAGGAGTTCAAAGGAAAGATCAATGAGGAAAAGATCAATGAGGAAAAAAGTAGCTCTTTGGCTTATGAGTTCAAATAGCAAGTTTATAAATCAGAGAAGTCTTTCAGTGAGATGAATGAGACATTAGCAGGCTTTAAAGGATGGGGAGAACCCACATATTCAGGTGAATAAAGAAAAAAACACCAGGCTGATACAAAGGAGGAAATGAATTTAGGATCATTGTGAGTCCAGGAAAGCAGCTTGCTACTTGGGGAAAAAAGGAGTGGAAGCCTCCATGGGAACAGTGTGTTTTTAGGCCTGAAGCAATAGGAAAAAGGGAAGAGATAATCAGGATTAGATTGATGTTTAAAGAAAGATTAGAGTGGTAGCCACAATAGCTACAAAGCAACACATAAGTATCTGTAAGGTAATATAACTCTTTTTACTTTACAATACTGTATTGATTTTACCATACATTGACATGAATCCACCAGATTCACACAGAGGCCTGGAGAGACAGATGATGGAGTGATAAGGATGTGATAGAGTTGGTCACAATATCTCAAAAGAGGGAAATTTCGAACCAAGCCTTATAAGAAAAAAAAAAATGAGAGTAGGGTGAGGCATTTCCAGTGAAAGGAATGAAATACATGTTACTTATTTCCTGGGAAATAACAGTCAGGTTAGGTCAGGATAGGAGAAGACAGGCCAAGGGGTTCTCCTGGAACAGTCAGGCTCTGTTGGCAGAAAAAGAGAGAAAGTTGAAGATTGAAAGAAAGTTGATGGCATCTCAAAGCATATCCAGGAAGATGAGTACAAGGCAGAGAGGTCTTACAAGGGGTGAAGTGGCTGCCCATGAGTAGAAAGTGGCCAACAAAAAAGTCACTCTGCTGGTGCGATGTAAGCTCTGGTTGGATGAGTAACCACAGTCTCTAAGCTCAACATATGGCACAGTAGAAGTTTAGGTAATTATTGAAAGTCAAGCAGAGGGAGAGGGTGGGATGATTTGGGAGAATGGCATTGAAACATGTATACTATCATGTAAGAAACGAATCGCTAGTCTAGGTTCAATACAGGATACAGGATGCTTGGGACTGGTGCACTGAGATGACCCAGAGAGATGATATGGGGAGGGAGGGGGTAGGGGGGTTCAGGGTTGGGAACTCATGTATACCTGTGGTGGATTCACGTCAATGTATGGCAAAACCAATACAGTATTGTAAAGTAAAAAAATTTTTTTAATTTTTTTAAAAATAAAAAAAGAAAGTCAAGCAGAAAATTTACAATTGTGTCCATGTCTTAATCCAGGGAAACCAGAGAGTAGAACATATGAAACAGTAACTGAAAAGGTAAATAGCTTTGGGGTCTAGAGTCTGCACCAGGGGGTAAGCCTAGTCCAATTAATAGGAAGCTAGGAAAGGACAAGCGATGAAGTTTAGACATGAGCAATTTGAATATGTGAAGTAAGCACACATTGGGATGCTGGTTACAGCTGGCAAAAATTTCATACTGCTCCATCTCATCTGACTTCAAAAGAGCCCTCTTTCAAATTCTGCTTCCCTAGTAGCTCAGTGGTAAAGACTGTCTGCCAGTGCCGGAGACTCAGGGATGATCCTTGGGCCAGGAAGATGCCCTGGGGAAGGAAATGGCAACCCACTCCAGTATTCTTGCCTGGGAAATCTCATGGACAGAGGAGCCTGGTGTGCTACACTCCATGGGGTCGCAAAGAGCTGGACATGACTTAGCAACTAAACAACAACAACAAGCTTACAATAAGCCTCCTATATACTCCTGATCTCCTTTACCGTGCTCTACCTTTTATTTTTCCATAACACTTATCACCTTCTAACATACTATATTATTTCATTTAACTTATGATTTTTTGTGTATCTGAAATAAAATTAAGTTCTACAAGGGCAGGGATCTAAATGCCTAGAACAGTGCCTTGCATATAGTAGACTCGTAAATAAACATTAGTTGGATAAACTAATGAGAGATAAGTGGCTGGCCTAAAACAGCATGTACTGCTTTAATTATAAGAGTATGTCCAGGAATTTCTCACATGAAGATGTAGACCATCACAAATTTAGCATTCTTAGGTCCTAGAGAAAGGAAGAGCTATAAGAAAGGCCACCCCTATCTGCTGACCACATTGCTCTTATATGAATAAAAAATAAAGCTCTATTTGGATAAGCCTCTGACATTTTGGAGTTTGTTATAGAAACTAGCTAACACACATTCGAACATGAAATTTTGCAGCATGAAATGAATTCATGTGCTTTAAGGAAATTTGCATTATTCATTTGACAAACATGCTGAGCTCTTACTGTGGGCCAGGAACTCTGATGGGCATAAGCAGCTCGAAGATGAGTAATAGAAAATAATCTCCCTCCAGGAAACTGAAAATTTACAATATCATGTTGGAAGCTCTGTTTTAGATGAAAGGAGAAGGGGCTATTTGAGTCCAGAGAAGAAAGTCTAATTCTGCCATGCAGAGAGGAAAAAAGGAATTGGCACATGGGATGTGACATTTGGGCTCAGTTTTGAATTATGAGCCTGATGAAGAATGAAAAAAATGTATATTATTTTTGTAAAATATTACTTGACAAATTTGGCTCCAAATCACTTGGCCTTTTCAAAACTCTGTACAATTTCTCTTAGTTTCATTAGATAAATTCATATTTACTCCAGAGGTGTGAATTCACCTCAGAGTGGCAGGAAGGGGCTAATTTTGGTTCTGGGTGTTGTTTGAAGTAAAAATTTTCTCTGCTGAGTATGCTTCAGTTGCATGACTTGCAGTTTTGTTCTGCTGTCCCTGAAAAGCAACTCAGTAACTTGTTGGAAACATGCAGAGGGCCAGTTTGGGGCTGATTCTGTTGTTACCTGTGCATATATAACTTCAGTAAAGATAAAGATTGAATAAAAACACTATTTTTAAATTAAAAACCCAACAGGCTGAAGATGAGGGAATGATGGGTACAAGAAAGAGAGAGAGATCTGTATTTATTTAGACTTGGATTTTCACATTTAAGTGACTGGGAAGATGCAGAAGTCAAAAGGAAGACTTGGATTCAAAGAGAATAGCACTTATTTAAAAAAAAAAAAAGCATATAGCGTTTATGGCAACAAACTACCTACTGACAAAAAAAATCATAAAAAGTCACTCTCTTTGTAATAGACCTTTAAGGCTACAATATCATCTTCCTTCTGTTTCGTGAATTCCTTTAGGAATCTCTTTTTGCAAAAGCTGTCCATGGTCTCTCTGAATACCTATAAGACTGAGCATTCACCGCGCTCTGCGCCATTCCACTTCTACCTTGCGCTTCTCTAATTGTTGACAGGAAACTCCTTTAATAAGGTCAAATCTGCATATACATATTGGCCCCACTTCTACCCTGTGATTTTTTACTCTCTCTCCTATTGTTTGAAGATACTGCAGATCTACCCTACGTATACTCAGTGCCTTTGAGAATGACCCAATGCTTTCCTGTCTCTTCTCTAGACTGTTAGTTGAATCAGAAGACCAAACATTTTAGTAAAGAATCTAAATATTTAAATATAACTAAGAGTGAATTTTTATTATTGATGTCCATTTACTCCTGGCTAGTGACAAAGACTTAAATAAATGACTTTGAAAGATTCCTTCCACTCTTCTCCAACAAACACAATAAGTGCTTCCAAACACAAGAAGTGCACCTTATAAGGTACAGTTACAGGGATGAAGCAGGCAGACAAAGTCAAAAGTAAGTGAAAAGAAGGCTCTTCCCTCTATGCCTTGCCCTCCACAGGCCCTTCTGAAGTCAGCAGTTGTCATGAGGCTAGATGTTAAACCTATTTCTAAGAGCTGAAGTTCAAATTAAAGCCAAGTACAGCAGTGTTGTTTCCATAATTTGAATCTTCAGGCTGGGCTGAGTGCCTTTTTGCCTCTACACTTGAAAATTACTACATTTTTCAGTTTGTTTCTGTTTGAAAGAAAATGGTTTAGGTGATTATAGAGGAGTAGCAGCTTGTCAATTCTGCACAAATTCCGCATGTGATTTTTTATGCTAAAATTCCAAAAGTCTCTTTAATAGATAATTTATGTTCCCCTAAGATAGTTTCATTTTTGAATAATAAAAGCCCTCAAACATCCCAGAGGCCAGAGGAAAAAAAAAATGATACCCAATGTGAGATCTAAGAGCTAAACTCTTGCCAGAGGCCTATCCATCTTACATGATCAAGAGATATTCTCCAGTAGTTCTCTGTGGGTGACTGAAAACTGTAGAAAAGTTATGAGACACAAACCCTTTTCCTGGGCTTGAGTTCTGCCAATGTCAAAAGCAAAAGATAAGAATTCCTCAGGATCCCTCATTTGGAAAATTCCACCTCTCTTAATATCCATTCTCTTAATTTTTATTCATTTATTTGGCAAAGATTGATTGAGCATCTACTGTACTGGGTGCAGAGGATACAACAGTGAACAAGACAAAAAAGTTTACTGGAGATCACATTCTAGGAGTGGGGAGACAGTGAGATTTGTATTCATCTTGTTCTGCTATAAAGGAAACCGGGTGATGTCCTAGGCAATGACTGTTGGGCTTGGGGATGATTACAGAGGGTGATCAAAAGAGCCTTTTTGGTGGAGATAGTACAAGTAAAAACCCAGTGACAAGAAAATCCAGCCACACGAAAGGCCTTGGGAGAGAATAATATATGCAGAGGAAGAGCAAGCGCAAAGGCCTAGGAGAGCTGTTTTGAGCCTGATTACTCTACAAGGATGTTCTCAGGAGAATATTTACACCTTTAGCTATAGTGGATGCACTGCTTCATTTGAGCACTTGTTCCCCCAGCAGCCAGACTGTTGCAACTGATGGTTCTTAGATGAATCTCAGGAATTGCCCACAGCATAAAAGTCTCCCTCATCCCTGGGGACAGTCTATATCCAATGACTGGCCACAGAGGTATCTTTATACCTCTAGCTCCCTCGCCTTTAAGCACCAACCATCTCCTAAAAAGCATCCCTTGCATTGGCTCTTTGTGATTTCATTACCTCTCAACTCTTCCCTCTGCCAGTCCTGCATTCTTTACTCCCCTACAGGCACTGATGCTGAGGGCACTTGCCAGCGTAACCTTCCATATGCAGATCTCCATCTCACTGCTCTTTCCTTGGGGAATCCAGCTAAAGAGCTAAGTTGATCATTTAAGGCAATTATAAATATTAAAACACTACAGCAGCCCCACAACCAAACTTAGGAGTTAATTAAGATCGCCAGGGCTTCTTTAATCTGTTTATCCTTAAAGATTACACGACGTGAGATCCTAACTCCTAATGCTTCTGATATTGTTGCTCTGAAATCTGTCCCTACACTACTGATTGATGCTTCCCAACCCCAACTGTGATCATGGTGATCTGCTGAAGCCCTTCAGTGGCTCTCAGTGGTCTTCATATGTCTGAGCTCCATGATCCACAAGTCTTTTCATAACCTGCCACAAGTCTCCTCTGCCATCTTGTAAAAACCTTTCAACCCACCTACCCTTACCCTGGACCCATGGCACTTTGGCAATTCCATATCCTCTTGCTTGTCTTTGAACCTGAAATTTCCTCTGCTTAGTGAATCATTATTTATGCTTTAAAGGCACCTTCTTTTACCCAGAGTTCCTAAAACCCACCTTATAGCTCTATTCTATATTATGTACTTTTTTATTATTGCACCTATCACTGTAACACCTGCCTGTTTTTGCTATCCAACTGTACTACCATTTCCTATAGAGGTACAACTAAAGACTATGTCCTATTCAGTGATGATCCCTCCCTGAGCATCCAACACAGTGCCAGGCACTTTGTAGACACTCATAAAGGCTATCTCTTTCTAATTTAGTTTTTTTTTTTTAAGGCAAAAATCACAAAACATACCTGTTACATAAATAAATGCCTTGTTAGCAACCATTCTGCAGTAATAGAATCCATCTTAGTTGAAAGATTACCTTTCACTGAACCCTGAGACAGAATAGGGCAGGACTAACAAGCTACTGACATGTATGATGCTGTTTGTATCACAAATGTAACCACCAGGCCCCAATCCCTGCAAGTCTCATGCATTTAAAATCTTAAGGATCCCACAGAGTATGACATTTCCATACCTACTCACTTCAGTTATAATCTGAAGTGCTTCATTCCATGAAGGGAATTAAAACTAGAGTTTTCTCAGTCTGGCAATTGACAGAGAGAAGGCTATTCTTCCAAAAACCTTGCTGGGGGCAATGCATTTAAACACTGACCACTGAAAATGGTCATGATGAGCCCAACAGAGATACAATCTTCCCCTACTGACAACTCCATTGTGCAGAAGAGAAGGAGATGAGGCAGAAAAACCAGGAGGCTTCAAGATAGGACACTTGTGTTTGAATTCCAGACCTGCCTCTTAGCAGCATATGATCTTGAGCAAGATATTTAATTTCTTGTAACTTGACTTTTTTCATCTACAAAATAAAGATTACCCTTAACTCATACTATCCTTGTGTGAATTAAATACACAGGTCATAAGTGAGAAGATGGCTAGTCCAGGCTCCAGCTTAGCCCTGAGCCTAGCTAGTCCAGGATGGCTAGCTAGGCTCTGACATCATTAAGGCCACAAGAACTCTTCATTGAAAACAATAACACATGTTTTCACCAAAAGCATTTCTCTTATGTCCTAAAACCGAAGCAGAGAAGATGAGAAGAAATTGATTCTTATGGATTAATAGCATCACTCTATCCTATGTGAGTTTGAGTTTCACTGATTTTGAATTTCTCATTTCAATCTTGTATCTATATGAACAGAAAATCAGTTTAAGAAGCTATGTCAAACTACCAACCATATATACTGGGTTCTATAGTACATTTGATTTCTTTTCCTAAATAAGCTGTCTGAAGAATGACAGCTTATAGTAAAAAAGCAAATCAAACCCCTGAAAGGCTGGTAGCTTTATAGACTTTTATATTATAGAAAATACCTAGGCATATTAAAACGTTTCTGCAATTTCTTAAAAACACATTTTGATCTGACCCCCCGCCCCCCGCATGTTGAACTGCACAATAATGGAATTTAAAAGGGTTAGGATAGTAAACCTCTCCAATCAGTATTTTATAAAAACCAATACTACCAAAAACCTTACCTTTCCAGTACAATTGGTCCCCTGGTGGCTCAGAGGTTAAAGCGTCTGCCTGGAACGCGGGAGACCCAGGTTCAATCCCTGGGTCAGGAGAAGGAAATGGCAACCCACTCCAGTACTCTTGCCTGGAGAATCCCATGGAGGGAGGAGCCTGGTAGGCTACAGTCCATGGGGTCGCAAAGAGTCGGACACGACTGAGCAACTTCACTTTCACTTTTCCAGTACAGTGTTAAAAGACAATAAATTTGATCTGATGTATGTAAAATGTCACGCTTCTTTTTTAAAAATTAATGTTATTCATTCGCTGAAAGGTATAATGCTTGCTGCTGCTCCTGCTGCTAAGTCACTTCAGTCGTGTCTGACTCTGTGCGACCCCATGGACTGCAGCCTACCAGGCTCCTCTGTCCATGGGATTTTCCAGGCAAGAGTACTGGAGTGGGTTGCCATTGCCTTCTCCTGGAAAACATAACTGACCACCTTTTGTGTCTTTTGATAAGCAAAATGATAAATCCTGTCAAGTGGACTAGAGGCTAGAGTAAATTTTTACTTTAAAAAAAACACTATTAATCGCTTCTCAGTGTGGCTCTGCTTGATGCAAATTATACTACTTGTCAAGACTTTTGTTTAGTCACAAATAAAAGGCTTAGTGGATAAAGGTTTGGCCTTTCACTACAGGTTTTCTGCCAAACTGTGACCTGAAATGAATGAATTGATACCGAGTGGGGCCTCCTGACTCTGTAATTTAATGCTGACAGTAATTAGCTAAGATGGAGGTGTTATAATGAAAGCCTAGGGCACAGTGTTTATGTGATTTTACACAGCTGCAATAGATGGCACCTCCTTTTCCAGTCTTTTTCATTTACTACCTCTGAAAAAGGAGAAGGTGCAAGTCATAAAAAGATACTGGCTGCTTGACTCTCTGATAAATCTCTGGACAGTGAAGACCTTGGGTTTAAATTAGCTGTCAGACTTCAGCCATATCACTCACCAGCTTACTCCTAAGTTAGCCACAGTGCAAAGACATTATAAATGGATTTATATGTCTTGATTAATGCCTTTTTTTGTAAACAGACTTTCTGCATAGAGCCGTGCCATAGCAGATCCCCTGTTTTAAAGGTTAATCTTTACATCAATAGCATATTCAAGACATTCTGCTTTTACACAGTTGTTCTTCTTTCTTTTTGAATTTCAAATTCTCTTAGAATAAATGAGAAATAGGAGCCTTAATAGCAAAATCAGAATCTATTGTTAGAAACTCCATGTGTAAATAAAGGATCATTCCTGCATATCCAATTATTTCATAGAACAAAGGAAATCCTCTGCATGATTCCACACTGAAGCCTTTCCTTGTTGGCCCTTAAAAGAAAAGAAGAAAAAATAAATAAAAAAAACTTTGCTTTAAAGGTAAGGCTCACACCTAAGTGACCCCTCTGTGTCTCCAGCTTTGGATAACTTGCCTGATTGACTGGTGAGTTTGTAAAAAGTAGTCTGATGTTAGATGCTGGCAAGTATCCAACTGTATAACCAAACACTAGAGGCCTTTCCTTTCCCAACTGCTACCAATCTTTGTGTTGCCTGAATGTCAGTTTGCTACCACAGGAAAAAACTAGTGAGATATGGATGCAAGAAGATAGTGTGCTAATACATTTTACTTAATCCAAAGCTTTAGTTCAGGAAGGAACTCTTGATATGTTTGTCACCTCAATTATTCACAATGAATTGGAAGCAAATCTTTCTTTCAAGCGTTTATTGACATTGTCATTTAGTCAGCTTCAAAAAGTGTTTTGTTAACATAAATTAGACCTTTGTTTACTTTATTTCAGATAGGGGCAAAAATAAAACCTATGATAAAAACAACTATCCAAACACTTCACTATCCTAGGAAATCAGCAATCAGTTCTACCTAAGATTAGTCAGTTACGTGAGTCCATTTCAAATGGTAACATAAGAAAATAAGAAGAAAGAAAATAAATTAAGTGCAGGAAATAGGTTATTAATTCTAGTTTGTTTTTGGAGGTCTTTTAAAATCTATATACAGCCTATGTTTGCATAATTTGTATTTCTAGAACATCTGTTCTCTCCATGAGAATTCTGTTCTCTCTTTCTCAAATGAGAAAGACAGTACAATTCCCCAAAACTGAGAGATTATTTGGCATTTACCACTGTTCATCTCCTGGGCTTCCCTAGTGGCTCAGCAGTAAAGAATCTACCTGCCAAGGCAGGAGATGTGGGAGACTCCAGTTCAGTCCCTGGGTCAGGAAGATCCCTTGGAGGAGGAAATGGCAACCCACTCCAGTATTCTTTCCTGGAAAATCTCAAGGACAGAGGAGACTGGAGGGCTACACACAGTCCATAGGGTTGCAAAGAGTCAGACATGACTGAGCATAGAGCACAGCACTCTTCAGTGACTCCAATTACTGCATATTCTTTTCCTTTTTTTTCACTCTGCTCAGCTTATGGGATCTTAGTGCCTCAACCAGGGATTGAACCCAGGCCCTTGGCAGTGAAAAAGCAGAGTCTTACTGAAGAAGGAATTCATCGGGCCTGGACTTCATGTTAGGCCTGTTCATGCTGATCATGGTTGGCCACCTTTCCAATGGACTCTGAACTCTGTGTTTAGTGCCCATGAAAACAACAACAGAAGGATAAGACCCCTCCAGACAGAGGAACCTTGAAGATCGTATCTAGGTTACTCATTGCCTAAGAGAAAACATACACTAATCACCCCTTCCTCCAGACAGGCCATAAATTTTTCTGTATCTATCGGAGTGTAACCTTGGGTTTATTGATTATTGGCTAATTGTTTGACTGTTTGAGCACATGAGCACATAGCACGTGAATGATGGGGTTATTGGGATTGTATTTTCCTTGGTTTATGTAAGTCTCAAGGAATTTGGAGTGGTGGGTTCAGACACCTAAACATGGGGTATAAAAGATTTTCACAAATGTTGGTCGGGGTCCTTGGCTAAGAGGAGACTCTGCCTTGGGCCCGGCAGTGTAATAAACTGCACTCCACTATCTGCACTGTCCTTCTGAGTGAGTTTGTTTCCCGGAACCCGTGGCTACAAAACTACCCACTGAATCATCATGGATTCCCATATTGCATATTCTTACTCTGTCATCTTTCTTCTTCTGTAACAGACTCCTGCTGTAATAAAGAGTTTTCTAATGCAATCTGAGTGAAATCAATGGTCAGTTGATAGAAAGGTTCTCAGATGTCCATCTACAACTCTCCTGTCTTTATGACTGAGGCCTCAGAAAACAAACCCTCATCCGCAATAGAAGAACCATAAGAACTAAAGCTGGCAGGAAGTAAGTACATTAGGAATGCTTCCTTAGGAAAACTGGGGCCAAGTGGTAAAGCAAGATCCAAAAATATGGAACAGAGGAAATACATTTTAGCTCCTGAGGAACAAAACGCTCAGCATAGGTCCCAGTCCTTTTACCAGGCTCCAACTATAATACAACGCCAGACCATGCCTGAGAAACAAAAAGAAATTCATGACACCACTAAACGAGATTTATGAACCAAGAACCAACCAGAAGAGAAAGCAGAACATTTAGCAGAATACAGATAATACTTTTTTTGGACAAAAATTAGGATACAACATTTGAAAAAATTAATGCTTCTTTTTAATGCATCCACTTCCCCAGAGCCTTCTGTACATGAAAAGTACTTAGCATCATATAAACAAGGATCATCAAAGAAAGAACAATATATGCCAGAGTATGCTTTCTGTAAAATCCCAGATCCAGAGTTACAGTGATGGGATAAGCCCTGTAACTTATATGTTGGACAGAAAAGTATTGGCACAAAATAGGAATAAGGGTAAGTGTCTTTAAAAGGAAAAACGCATATATTTTTTAAATGCCGTAGCAGGCTGAACAATGGCTCCCAAAGAAATCTGAGACTGTGAATGCCTTTTTTTATGTTAGCAGAAACTTTAAAGGTATGATTAAGATTCTTGTGATGCAGAGATTATCCTGAATTTTCTAAGTGGGCCCTAAATATAATCAGAAGTGTTCTTACAGTGGAGCAGAGAAAGATTTGACGACAAAAGAGAAGGAAACATGATGATGGAAACAAGATACTAGAGTTAAGTTACTCAAGGAAGGAATCAAGTAAAGGAATACAGGCAGCCTCCTGAAGCTAAGACAGGCTGAGAAACCCGTTCTCCCACATAGCTTACTGAAGAAACCAGCCCTGCTGACACTGACTTTTGACTGATTTCAGACTTTATGCCTCTAAAATGGTAAGAGAACAAAGTTGTGCTGTTTGAAGCAACCAGGTTTGTGGCAATTGATACAGCAGAAAGGACACACTAAGACATATATGTTCTGGATTTAACTTAATGTTAGGTAGCCAGAGACATAAGAAAGTAATAAAATAATAGGCAAAAAAAAAAGCAGTATAAATTCCCTAGCATTTTAAAGAACAAAGGTAAACCGCTAAACTTAAACTATCATTTGCCCAAAATTCATTTTGACAAATGCTTTGATTTCTGAAGGCATGTTATACTGGCTATACCTCAGTAACATTCCAGCACTCTTTGGTACATATTCTGTTGGTGCTGCAGGGGTTAGAAGCTTGGGAACTACATTTCTCAGAACCTCTTGCCAGTAGGATTCCAACTGAGATGCCATGAAAAAGAAGCACTTGTGTGTGATTTGGAAGGCAGAAAGGAGGCAGAATCTACTGTTCCTCACACTGAAGTTCAGACTTCTGCAGCAATGGCATCAATAACAGTTTGTTTCTTGGGCCTTATGGTCTACTGTCAAGCTTCAGATGGAATGTAGACAGCAGCTGCCTACAATTTTCTTATTTCTGGGAAGACCCCCCACTTCGTCTTTCTCTTCTTCTGGCCTTTCATACAACTTAAAAAAATTTTTTTATTGAACTATAGTTGATTTCTCTGATTAGTTGGATCATAGAAAAAGCAAAAGAATTCCAATAAAACATCTACTTCTGCTTCATTTGACTGTGTGGATTACAACAAACTGTGGAAAATTCTGAAAGATATGGAAATACCAGATCACCTGACCTGCCTCCTCCAAAACCTGTATGCAGGTCAAGAAGCAACAGTTAGAAATGGACATGGAATAATGGACTGGTTCCAAATTGGGAAAGGAGTATATGAAGGCTGTATATTGTCACCCTGCTTATTTAACTTCTATGCAGAGTACATTGTGCAAAATGCTGGGCTGGATGAAGCACAAACTGGAATTAAGATTGCCAGGAGAAATATCAATAACCTCAGACAAGCAGATGACACCACCCCATGCCAGAAAGTGAAGAGGAACTAAAGAGCCTATTGATGAAAGTGAAAGAGGAGAGTGAAAAATCTGGCTTAAAACTCAACACTCAAAAAACTAAGATCATGGCATCTGGTCCCATCACTTCATGGCAAATACATAGGGAAACAATGGAAAGAGTGAGAGACTTTAGTTTCTTGGGCTCCAAAATCACTGCAGATGGTGACTGCAGCCATGAAATTAAAAGATACTTGCTCCTTGGAAGGAAAGCTATGACCAACCTAGACAGCATATTAAAAAGCAGAGACATTACTTTGCCAACAAAGGTCTGTCTAGTCAAAGCTATGGTTTTTCCAGCAGTCATGTATGAATGTGAGAGTCAGACTATAAAGAAAGCTGAGCACCGAAGAATTGGTGCTTTTGAACTGTGGTGTTGGAGAAGACTCTTGAGAGTTCCTTGGAGTGCAAGGAGATCCAACCTCTCAATCCTAAGGGAAATCAGTGCTAAATATTCATTGGAAGGGCTGATGCCCACTGAAACTCCAATACTTTGGCCAGCTGATGCGAAGAACCTGGGAAAGATTGAAGGTTGGAGGAGAAGGGGATGACAGAGGATGAGATGGTTGGATGGCATCACTAACTCAAAGGATATGAGTTTGGGTAAACTCAGGGAGTTGGTGATGGACAGAGAGGCCTGGTGTGCTACAGTCCATGGGGTCACAGAGTCGGACATGACTGAGAAACTGAACTCGACTCAACTCATTCATTTATTCATTATTAAGATACAAAGTGTGCTTTAAATATTTCTTTGGGGGAGGAGACACCATACTTCTACCCAATTAAGGGAAATATATTCCAGAGACCTTTTATTTTTTTAAGATCTATGCCATGGCACAGTAGATATTAAAAAAATAAAAGGTCTCTGGAATATATTTCCCTTAATAGTAGATCTTTAAAAAAATAAATAAATAAAAGGTCTCTGGAATATATTTCCTTCAATAGTAGATCCTAAAAATAAACAAATAAAAGTTCTCTGAATATATTTCCTTTAATTGGGTAGAAGTGTGGTGTCTCCTCCCCCAAAGAAATATTGAAAGCACACTTTGTATCTTAATAATGAATAAATGAATGAGTTGAGTTGAGTTCAGTTGCTCAGTCATGTCCGACTCTGTGACCCCATGGACTGTAGCACACCAGGCCTCTCTGTCCATCACCAACTCCCTGAGTTTACCCAAACTCATATCCTTTGAGTTAGTGATGCCATCCAACCATCTCATCCTCTGTCATCCCCTTCTCCTCCCACCTTCAATCTTTCCAAGGTTCTTCACATCAGCTGGCCAAAGTATTGGAGTTTCAGTGGGCATCAGCCCTTCCAATGAATATTTAGCACTGATTTCCCTTAGGATTGACAGGTTGGATCTCCTTGCACTCCAAGGAACTCTCAAGAGTCTTCTCCAACACCACAGTTTAAAAGCATCAATTCTTCGGTGCTCAGCTTTCTTTATAGTCCAACTCTCACATTCATACATGACTGCTGGAAAAACCATAGCTTTGACTAGACAGACCTTTGTTGGCAAAGTAATGTCTCTGCTTGGGAAGAATACACAGAAGAACTGTACAAAAAAGATCTTTAAGACCAAGATAATCACAATGGTATAATCACTCACCTAGAGCCAGACATCCTGGAATGTGAAGTCAAGTGGGCCTTAGAAAGCATCACTACGAACAAAGCTGGTGGAGGTGATGGAATTCCAGTTGAGCTATTTCAAATCCTGAAAGATGATGCTGTGAAAGTGCTGCATTCAATATGCCAGCACATTTGGAAAACTCAGCAGTGGCCACAGGACTGGAAAAGGTCAGTTTTCATTCCAATCCCAAAGAAAGGCAACGCCAAAGAATGCTCAAACTACCGCACAATTTCACTCATCTCACACGCTAGTAAAGTAATGCTCAAAATTCTCCAAGCCAGGCTTCAGCAATACTTCCAGATGTTCAAGCTGGTTTTAGAAAAGGCAGAGGAACCAGAGATCAAATTGCCAACATCCACTGGATCATGGAAAAAGCAAGAGAATTCCAGAAAAACATCTGTTTCTGCTTTACTGACTATGACAAAGCCTTTGACTGTGTGGATCACAAGAAACTGTGGAAAATTCTGAGAGAGATGTGAATGCTAGACCACCTGACCTGCCTCTTGAGAAATCTGTATGCAGGTCAGGAAGCCACTGTTAGAACTGGACATGGAACAACAGACTGGTTCCAAATAGGAAAAGGAGTACATCAAGGCTGTATATTGTCACCCTGCTTATTTAACTTATATGCAGAGTACATCATGAGAAACGCTGGGCTGGAAGAAGCACAAGCTGGAATCAAGATTGCCGGGAGAAATATCAATAATCTCAGATATTCAGATGACACCACCCTTATGGCAGAAAGTGAAGAGGAACTAAAAAGCCTCTTGATGAAAGTGAAAGAGGAGAGTGAAAAAGTTGGCTTAAAGCTCAACATTCAGAAAACAAAGATCATGGCATCCAGTCCCATCACTTCATGGGAAATAGATGGGGAAACAGTGGAAATGGTGTCAGACTTTATTTTTGAGGGCTCCAAAATCACTTTAGATGGTGACCGCAGCCATGAAATTAAGACACTTACTCCTTGGAAGAAAAGTTTTGACCAACCTAGATAGCATATTGAAAAGCAGAGACATTACTTTGCCAACAAAGGTCTGTCTAGTCAAGGCTATGGTTTTTCCAGCAGTCATGCATGGATGTGAGAGTTGGACTGTGAAGAAAGCTGAGTGTCGAAGAATTGATGCTTTTGAACTGTGGTGCTGGAGAAGACTCCTGCGAGTCCCTTGGACTGCAAGGAGATCCAACCAGTCCATTCTGAAGGAGATCAGCCCTGGCATTTCTTTGGAGGCAATGATGCTAAAGCTGAAACTCCAGTACTTTGGCCACCTCATGCAAAGAGTTGACTCATTGGAAAAGACTCTGATGCTGGGAGGGATTTGGGGCAGGAGGAGAAGGGGATGACAGAGGATGAGATGGCTGGATGGCATCACTGACTTGATGGACATGAGTCTGAGTGAACTCTGGGAGTTTGTGATGGACAGGGAGGCCTGGTTTGCTGTGATTCATGGGTCACAAAGAGTCGGACACGACTGAGCTGAACTGAACTGATGCCATGAATGGAGAAGGCAATGGCACCCCACTCTGGTACTCTTGCCTGGTAAATCCCATGGGCAGAGGAGCCTGGTAGGCTGGAGTCCATGGGTTCGCGAAGAGTCGGACATGCGTGAGTGACTTCACTTTCACTTTTCACTTTCATGCATTGGAAAAGGCAATGGCAACCCACTCCAGTGTTCTTGCCTGGAGAATCCCAGGGACAGGGGAGCCTGGTAGGCTGCCGTCTATGGAGTCACAGAGAGTTCGACACGACTGAAGCGACTTAGCAGCAGTAGCAGCAGCATGCCATGAATGGGCTTCCCTGATAGCTCAGTTGATAAAGAATCTGCCTGCAATGCAGGAGACCTTGGTTCAATTTCTCAGTTGAGAAAATCTGCTGGAGAAGGGATAGGCTACTCACCCCAGTATTCTCGGGCTTCCCTTCTGGCTCAGCTGGTAAAGAATCTGCGTGCAATGTGGGAGACCTGGGTTTGATCCCTGGGTTGGGAAGATTCCCTGGAGAAAGGGAAGACTACCCACTCCGGTATTCTGGCCTGGAGAACTCCATGGACTGTATGGTCTATGGTGTCACAAAGAGTAGGACATGACTGGGTGACTTTCACTTCATTTCATGCCATTAATTGATAGGAAATGTGTTTCAGCAGCTCAGGTCCTTTCCTTTAGCCTTTCCACTGGTTCTTACAAGTGTGCTACCTAGGGAATTCCGTGGTGGTCCTGCGGTTAGCACTCAGAACTTTCACTGCTGAGGACCCAGGCTCAGTCCCTGGTCAGAGAGCTAAGCTCTCACAAGCTGCATGATGTCTGCTTCTCTAGATGGAGCAGGCTTGTGCTTCAGTTGAACCCAAGTAACTTTATCCTTTGTTTCTTCTTCTGGACATTTTCCTTCACATATTTCAGGAATTCATCTCACCTCTTAAAAGTGCTTAATATGCACAATATGCACATTAATTCTGTTGACAGGAATCTTGTCCTTAATTTTTTTGTTTAGAACAATTCTGGGATTTTTCTAAATCTAGAACAATCTAGAACATTGTAGATTCTTCCAGTTTTGCCATGATAACATCTGTGGGGGCATCTCTTTTTAAACAGTGCCCATCCCCTTGATAACATCACTTTTCTTATGGAGTAACATGAACATGGCCGAAGGATCAACACTACGCTTTCTGAAAAACCTAGAGAACATGGAGTAGGTCCTCTCCTCTTTCTCTCTGTACTGGTTGTTTTGACAAATTACTAGATGGCAGTTCTGAGCAAAAGGCTAGGTGTCTTTTATTTCTGCTTAATTATCCTGCCTAGAACTTTCCGTCCAATGTCAAAGTGAAGTGGAAGAGCACACATTCTGGTCTTGCTTACCTTAATGAGAAATTAGTCAGCATTTTGCCATTACATATGAAGTTAGCTGTGAGCTCTTCATAGTTGTCCTTTATCTGGCTAAGGAAAAACTCACCTTTAATCCTATTTTTCTAAGAGTTTTTTTATCATTAAAGAGTACTGGATTTTGTCAAATTGTTTTTCCCCATCTAGTGAGATGATTCGTGGGTTTTGTTCTTTATTCTATACTATAATTCATTGATTTCAGATATTAAACCAACTTTCATTCCTGAGATAATCCCTCTTGGTCATGTTGTATAGTTGGTTCTTAATACTGCTGAATTCAGTTTGCTAGTATTTTGCTGAGTATTTGGGTATCTATACTCACACACGGTATCAGTCTTTGTTTTCTTTTTTTTCCTGTGTCTTTGTACAGTTTTAGCATCAGAATAATACCAGTTTCACAAAGTGAGTTGTTAAGTATACTGGTTTCCTATAGCTTCTATTAAAAATTAGCAAAACACAGGTGGCTTAAAACAACAAAAATTTATTCTCTTAAACTTCTGGAGGCCAAAAGTCCAAATACAGCTTTACTGAGGTAAAATCAAGATGCTGGCAGAGCTATGCTCAGTCTGGGGACTCTCGAGGAGAGCCCATTCCCCACCTCCTTCAGCTTCAAGCGGTTGCCAGCCTTCTTTGACTTGTGGTTGCGCCATTCCAATCTCTGCCTCTACTGTCACACCGACTCTTCTTCCCTTGAAAATCTCCCTCCCTCTTCCTCTCTTTTAGGAAGACATTTATAACTATATCTAGGGATGACCTAATCTAGAATAGTCCCTGCCTTGGTATCAGGATCCCTAACTTAATCAGATCTGTAAAGATTTTTCTATAAGGTAATATTTATAGGTTCCAGGGACCAAGACATAATTATTTGGGGACAGGGGAAGGTGGAGACTTATTTAGCCTGCCTCAGAACAGTGTTTCTCTACCTGTATACTTTAATTTGTAAGGGAGTGCTATTCATTCCTTTTAAACATCTGGTAGAATTCACCAGTGAAGCCATATAGGCCTGAACTTTTCTTTGTGAAAAGTTTTTAAGTAAATGTATAATCTCTTTATTTGTTACAACTGTTTTCCAACTTTCTACTTCTTCTTGAGTCAGTTATGTAATTTTTGTCCTTTTAGGAATTTGTCCATTTCATCTAAGTTATCTAATTTGTTGGGATATAGTCATTTATGCATTCCCTTATAGTCGTTTCATTTCCTTAAGGTCAGTAATGACTTCTCTTTTATTTCTGGCTTCAGTAATTTGAGTCTAATTTCTTTTTCTTGGTCAGTCTAGCTAAAGGTTGTCAATTTTCTTGATCTTTACTTTTTAAAAATTCAGTTTCATTGATGTCTCCCTTATGCTTCTATTCTCTACCTCATTTATTTCTAAATCTCTAATCTTTATTATAATTTCCCTTTCCAGAGCTCTTTACTTCTTCATATGGATTCCAGGTAGTTCCCAAGGTCCTTTATTTGACTTAAATGATCCTCTGGTATCTTTGGTATGAGAGGCCTGCTAGCATCAGATTCTCTCAGTATTTATTTCGATATGTCATACCATTGCCTCCAGACCTCCCCGGTTTCTTCTAAGAAATAAGCTGTTATTCATGTTGAGCATCTCTTGTATGTGATGAGTTGCTCTTCTCACCACTTTCAGAAATCTGTGTCTGACTTTCTACACTTTGATTAGGATGTGTCTAGATGTGGATCTTGAATTTACTCCACCTGGGCCTTCTTGAGCTTCTTGGATGTGGAGATTAATGACTTTTATCAGTCTGGGAAGTTTTGGGACATTATTTCCTCAAACATTCTTTCAGCACCTTTTTACTTCTCCTTTCCTTCTGGTACTCCCATTATGCCTTTATTGATATACTTCAGGGCCTCCCCATATCTCTGAGGCTCTATTTTTTTTCTGTTTGTCAGGCTATAAAATCTCAGTTGACCTATTAAGATTTCAAAATTCTCTGATTCTTTCTTTTGCCAAGTCTAATATTGAGCGCCTCAAGTGATCTTTTTATTCCAGTTATTGTACTTTTCAACTCCACATATTCTATTTCATGTTTATAATCTCTATCTCTTCATTGATATTCTCTATTTGACAAGGCATTACTCTCATACTTCTATTTAATTCTATAAACAAAGTTTCCTTTAGTGCTTTAAACATATGTATAACAACTGATTTAAGGTCTGTCTAGAAATTTATTCTAATAATATCTGAGTTTCCCCAGGGTCAGTTACTGTTGAATCTTTGTTTTCCCCCTGTGTGTGGACCATACTTTCTTTTTCTTTGCATGCTTTTAAATACCATGTTATAGCAAAAACTAAATATTTTAAATAATATGGCAAGGCTAAAAATCAGATCTTCTCCCCATGGTTTTTTGTTTTTGCTGTTTGTTTCCTGGACTAATTCTATGAAATCTGTCTTGTTTGTCATGTGTGGACACTGATTAGCTTTGGATCAACTAATAATTGGACAGAGATTTTCTTAAATGTCTAGAACCAGTAAGTATCCCAACATTTGCTAAGGGGCCCTATGTCTTCAATGCCAGGCACCACCTTAGTCTTCACTTCCTGCTAGTGCAGAACTTCAGGTCAACCAGAAGTGAGAGGTAAGAGCTTTCTGAGGTTATTTCTAGACATCATGCACACAGCTTTGCATGTGAATAGCCTTCTAGATTCCCAGGAATATGTCAGAGCTTTTTAAAGATCCCTGGTGACTCAGACAGTAAAGAATCTGCCTGCAATGCAGGAGACCTGGGATCAATCTCTAGGGCAGGAAGATCCCCTGGAGAAGGGAATGGCTACCCACTCCAGTATTCATGCCTGGAGAATTCCATGGATAGAGGAGCCTGGTGGGCTACAGCCCATGGGGTCACAAAGAGTCAGACATGACTGAAAGACTTTCACTTTTCATCTTCATAAACATCTCATTACCCAGCTTTTCCTTTTAGGTCTTTGGCCAGCTTCCTGTGTGGCCCAGATATTATCACCATAACAGGCAACTGCAATTCTAAATAACTGTCATTGATTATTTTTGATAAATGCTTCAGGAGAAAAGACTGTAAGCATTGAGACAGTCAGATCAAATAAGACAAGCTCTGCCAAGGAAGTTTCCAGGGAACTGACAGACAAGCCAAATGATGGCAATTATCTGGGAATGGGGTTTTTAAGAATCTTCAAACCTGGTCTGTCCCTCCCAGTAACTAGTGGGCTGTTGATTTTCCTGGCTATCATGATTTCAAGGTCAGTAAAAGGGGGATAGGATAGGGCAAACCAAACACCACAAAACTCACTGCTCTTACCAAGATTTAAACATTTTCCTTGAATAAAAGGTCATCAAATAACTGCAAGCTTTTGATTAATTTCTGGAGTTCTGGAAATGTTGATTTTGGTAATTCTTGTCAATGGTCTCACTTTTTTTATAGAGAAGTGGGTTTTCATGGGTTCCTACTTCACTAATGTGGAAGTGATCTCCTGGATCATATTATAATAAAAGACTATCTCTCACTCCTTCCTGACCTTAAGCTACTTCACCAGGCCCTCTCCTATTCTCTTCGGCTTAGGAGATACTGAGCCCTGTCATGCTTTTGTGATCTTGGATATTTTGGGTTTTGATTTTATTATAGCAGGTAGGGGAAAAGCTATTCAAACAACACTTCTCTCTCTCTCTCTCTCTCTTTCTCTCTCTCTCTCTCTCTCTCTCTCTCTCTCTCTCTCCCTCTGTCTGTCTTACTTCTCAGCAGTGAAAAAGTAAATGCAGAGAGGAAGAGGAAAAGGAAAAGCTAAATTCAAATAACCTTGCCTTAGCTATAGCTTTGGGACTTACTTTTAATGAAAACTTGCCCAAAAGACAGTTTCATTTACATCACTGATTTTCTCTCATCAGCCCCAAAGGGTAATTGGATCAAACTTTGCCTCTATAATTCAACACAATATACCTAACATAAAAAGTAAGCACATGCAGGGTTAAACTGGAACATACCCAAGGACCTGATGAAATTGAGGTGGGGAGTTATAACAGAGTAGAATCCAATGACATGAAAATTGAGTACTTTATATTTTCCATTAGTTCAAAAAAAAAGCTACAACAGTAAGCTTAACAGTTTGATGTTGCCTACCTTTTATCACATCCATGTCAGCACTGCTTAATTTACTGCATAATTATATAACATTATTTTTGTGAGGCTGTATTCAACATAGTATTCTCTTAAACTTGTAAAGTATAAAGCACTGTGTCTGTGTGTGTCAGCACCACCAAGAGCTAGAAAAGAGAGCTTGCTCTGACTTCATATTATTCACTAAGACTAATTTGCAATGAGATATAGACAAACAAAGGCAGGCTGAGTTCATTTCATATCACCTTTCAAGACAGAACAAAGAAACTGGTTTTTGTTATTCAGCTGAGGAAAAATAGTATGATCATCACTAGGGAATATGAATGAAGCAAAATGATGCTATCTTGGCATCATGAATTTTTACCTAGATGAAGGCATGAATATAGCTTCCAAAAGAAAACAGGTATACCACTTAGTTAAACCCAAATGCATATTAAAAAATAAAGATATGTTGGCTATACAATGTAAAACATTTATAATGACTGCTTATTATAATGATTCATGCAACTTTAAAATGTCCATAGACTTCTGTCTACTAAATGCATGACTTATTTGTCGTCTTATGTCTTTTGCTTACTCACAATTCTATTGCAGCTGATTCTTTTTTTCAAATTTCAAATCATGAACTTGTATTGAACACTGTGAAGTGCATAATACTGTGCTAGACACTCCATGGAGGAAAATACAAGGTAGAATTTTTTCATCAAGGAAACTAAATTTCAGTGTGGAGATTAGATGGTAGCAATGGGGGAAGATTATTTATCCTATGTATTAACACTTAGCAATGAAATCTTAGCATGTGGACCCAGGACATTTTTAACCAAAAAAAAAAATCAAACCACTATTGGCATTTTCCTGTCCTGTCTCTAAGAGTGACCTTCTGACTATAAATTATATTCATCAGAAGTTAACCCTTTCAGAGGCTATAGCTCAGGAAACCTTTATTAAAATACATAGCACCTCATTTCTGAACATAATTCTCACTCAAGCATTCTCAGTTAGTACTGGAAAAGCCACTGAAGAAGAGACCCCAGACCCAAGGAGGGCATTACCATATACATTCCTGCATATGTGCTCAGTCATGTCTGACTTTTGCATCCCCAGGGACTGGCCTGCCAGGCTCCTCTGTCCATGAGATTTTCAGGTGGAGCAGATTGCCATTTCCTTCTCCAGGGGATCTTCCAGACCCAGGGAGTGAACCCAAGTCTCCTGCATTAAGTCACCTGGGAAGCCTGCCATGTATTAATACATTACCAAGTGTAAAATTGATACCTAGGGGGAAGTTGCTATATATTTCAGGGATCTCAGCCTGTTACTGTGTGACAACCTAGAAAGATGAGATGGGGGTGGAAGGGGAGGTTCAAAGACGGAGAGGATACACATACCCTTCTAGCTGATTCACACTGTTGTAAGGAAGAAACCAACACAACATTGTAAAGCTTTTATCTTCCAATTAAAAAACATTTTTAAAACCAAAGATGAAGAAAGATCCTATGTAAAATGTTACTTGAAGGATAAACTGTTACTTATAAAATGGACTTTTTTCTTAATATCTAAGAATGCAGAGGAAGAAAATATTTATATACAGAGAGGTAAGAACTTTAGGACAGGCCATTATTTGAATAAAGTGCATTCATATGTGAAATACAAAGCATTCTATTTGCTTATTGGCATACTAGGTGAAACTATAACAATGTATGAAACCTGGAAAAAATGAAGATGGAAAAGGAATGAAAACCATCAACAAAGCTTTACAGTTGAAAGGACTTTATATAGAAGTATTTAGGAGGGTATAAAGGCGGAAAGAGTGAAGGGCATTACAAAACATCTCATTTCCTCCCATTTGCAGCCTCCTTTCTTCTTCAGCTTTGCTCAGGAGTAAATAGAAGCCAGACTTTTTAATCTAATCACATGCTTGGTTAAAATCCCAATTCTTTGGAGTCACCTATTCAAATTTTAATATACACACAAATCACCTGGATATTATGTGAAAATGCATATCTTGACTCAATACCACTGGGTTAGGGACCCCAGGTTCTGTTGATATACAGACAGTCACTTCAAGTAGGGAGGTGTAGGAGACTCCCTCAGTCAAAGAAGTTATAATTATCAGCCTAGTTACTACTGAGAATTTCCCTATTTCCCAATATCAAAATAGGAATAGCACTACATCACAACATCATGATTTTTACCTCAATCAAAAGATGATAAAAAATATGATTTTAAAAGATGATAAAATAAATCATGTGGTATTACATTCATTGATTTATTCATTTCACAAATAATTATTGAGCACCTACTTACTCTGTGCAATGCACAGTTCTACACTCTAAGGATAAATCTAAACCAAATCAAAGTTCTGTCCTTAGAATGACACTTATACTTTAGTAGGAGGAACAGGTTAAAAGCAAATAAATATACAACACAAAGCTAGATAGTGAAAAATAAAATCAAGGGAAAAGAGTGGTGATAGAAGGGTAGGTGGTTTTACTTTGCCAAGAAAGACCTCTTCAGTTTCTCACCCTATGAGTCTAACGAAACTTTCCTTTCTCTTTTAGAACTACCAGTCAAACTATATCACTCTTTCCCAAATCACTGATACCAACCTTACAATGGGCATCCCTGATGGCTCAGATGGCAAAGAATCTGCCTGCAATGAGGGAGACCTGGATTCGATCCCTGAGTTGGGAAGATCTCCTGGAGGAGGGCACAGCAACCTACTCCAGTATTCTTGCCTGGAGAATCCCCATCGACAGAGGAGCCTGGTAGGCTATAGTCCATGAGATCACAAAGAGTCAGACACAACTGGGCAACTAAGCACAGCACAAAAACTTTCAGTTCAGTTCAGTCGCTCAGTCATGTCCAACTAACTCTTTGCACCCCCATGGATCGCAGAACGCCAGGCCTCCCTGTCCATCACCAACTCCCAGAGTTTACTCAAACTCATGTCCATCGAGTCGATGATGCCATCCAATCATCTCATCCTGTCATCCCTTTCTCCTCTCACCTTCAATCTTTCCCAGCATCAGGGTCTTTTCCAATGAGTCAGTTCTTCGCATCAAGTGGCCAAAGTATTGGTGTTTCAGCTTCAGCATCAGTCCTTCCAGTGAATATTCAGCACTGATTTCCTTTAGGATGGACTGGTTGGGATTGGGATTGGGACTTGGCGGTCCAAGGGATTCTCAAGAGTCTTCTCCAACACCACAGTTCAAAAGCATCAATTTTTTGGCTCTAGATGGACCTTTGTTGGCAAAGTGATGTCTCTGATTTGTAATATGCTGTCTAGGTTTGTCATAGCTTTTCTTCCAAGGGGCAAGCTTCTTTTAATTTCTTGGCTACAGTCACCATCTAAAGTGATTTTGGAGCCCCCAAAAATAAAGTCCGTCACTGTTTCCCAATATATTTGCCATGAAGTGATGGGAGTGAATGCCATGATCTTAAGTTTTCTGAATGTTGAGTTTTAAGCCAAATTTTTCACTCTCCCCTTTCACTTTCATCAAGAAGCTCTTTACTTCTTCTGCCATGAGAGTGGTGTCATCTACATATCTGAGGTTATTGATATTTCTCCCGACAATCTTGATTCCAGTTTGTGCTACATCCAGCCAGCATTTCGCATGATGCATTCTGCATATAAGTTAAACAAGCAGGGTGACAATATAAAGCCTTGACATCCTCCTTTCCCAATTTGGAAAGTCCATTGTCCCATGTCTGGTTCTAACTGTTGCTTCTTGACCTGCATACAGATTTCTCAAGAGGCAAGTCAGGTGGTCTGATATTCCCATCACTTAAAGAATTTTCCACAGTTTGTTGTGATCCACACAGTCAAAGTCTTTAGTGTAATCAATAAAGCAGATGTTTTTCTGGAACTCTTGTTTTTCCATGATCCAACAGATGTTGGCAATGTGATCTCTATTTCCTCTGCCTTTTCTAAATCCAGCTTGATTATATGGAAGTTCACAGTTCATGTACTGCTGAAGCCTGGCTTGGAGACTTTTGAACATAACTTTGCTAGTGTGTGAGATGAGTGCAATTGTGTGGTAGTTTGAACATTCTTTGGCATTGCCTTTCTTTGGGATTGGAATGAAAACTCACCTTTTCCAGTTCTGTAGCCACTGCTGAGTTTTCCAAATTTGCTGACATATTGAGTGCAGCACTTTCACAGCATCATCTTTTAGGATTTGAAATAGCTCAACTGGAATTCACCATCTCCACTAGCTTTGTTTGTAGTGATGCTTCCTAAGGCCCACTTGACTTTGCATTCCAGGATGTGTGGCTCTAGGTGAGTGATCACATCATCGTGACTGTCTGGGTCATGTAGATCTTTTTTGTACAGTTCTTCTGTGTATTATTGCCACCTCTTCTTAATATCTTCTGCTTCTGTTAGGTCCATACCATTTCTGTACTTTATTGTGCCCATCTTTGCATGAAATGTTCCCTTGGTATCTCTAATTTTCTTGAAGAGAAAGACATCCACAATATACTTTAATTCATGCTTTCTTGATATGAAAACAATATATAGAAAAATAATTCAATAACTTTCCCTGGGAAAGTTGCCCTGGGAAAAGTACCAGAATCTGCAAAGCTTATATCTCTATTTGTCAGAGCTAGTCAAAAACTGCAAAAACGTCCATACTCTTTCCTTGCTATCTCTTAACATAGATGAGAATCCAAAATGTGACATATATCTTCAACCAAAGAACAAATAATCCCAAGGGCAGGAAGCCTTTTGTTTTATTTGTGTCTGTCTAATTTGACTTATGCAGAATTGTGCCCTCTCCCACAACATTTTAATATGTATTTACACATTACTATTCCCCAAAGACTTACCTGATAAAATTCTCCCTTGGAACTAATTATATACTTCAAGATAGTCCTACTCTCCACGGATACACTCTGAGACAGAAACTGCAAATCGCGAAGCTTAAATGAGCTCAGAGCTCCTCCTTGTGGATTCTATCTGTGAATGCTCCTCCTTCCTAAATATTGATCAATTTGTGTGCATGCGTGCTAAGTTGCTTCGGTCATGCCCAGCTCTTTGCAACCCAATGGACCATACATAGCCTGCCAGGCTCCTTTGTCCATGGGATTCTCCAGGCAAGAATACTGGAGTGGGTTGCCATACCCTCCTCCAGGGGATTTTCCTGACCCAGGGATGGAACCCACATCTTACAGGTGGATTCTTTATCACTGGTGTCACCTGGGAAGCCTCTCTGAACCCCACAGTATCCCCTCAATTAGCATATGTGAAAAGGTTATCAGTTAAACATATATCAAGACAGTGAACCAACAACTAGATATAATCCATTTAGTGGTATAAGTTATAATACTTTAAACAGACATTTCAATTTTACACATATATGTTCCCATGTTGGACACTCTCTTTACAAAGGTACCCCTTAGATTATTTTTCCTAGGGCTTCCTAGGTTGCTTTAGTGGTAAAGAACCTGCCTACCAATGCAGGAAATGACATGTGGGTCTGATCCCTGGATCAGGAAAATCCCCTGGAGGAAGGTATGGCAACTCACTCCAGTAGTCTTGCCTGGAGAACCCCATGGACAGAGGAGCCTGGAGGGCTACAGTCCATGGGGTCACATAGAGTTGGACACGACTGAAGTGACTGAGCATGCCAGACAATGAATGTGCCACATAGCCTTTCCCAAGGAGGGATACAATGTTATGCTATCCTTTCAATTCTTAGAGGATTTACCAGCTTGATCTTAAATGTTACACTATGTACCAGTCAAGTCTCACCAATTGCATGCAAGGCTGCCTCTATGTGTGCATGACCAGTACAGCACCACAGAGACTCACACTCAGAAGGGACTCCTGGTTGCAGCTAAGGCACTGCCATCTTTGCCTTAAAATTCTTAATAATTTCATCTTTGAATTTGTGTTTCATTAAGTGAAGTCCAATAGGACAATGAAGCATGTGCCAGGAGGCACTGGAGACTTGGCTTACGTGTAATCCTGACTCCCACTGCCTCCCTGGGATGCGTTCTCAGCTGCCCAGCTCCTGACTTCAGTGGTGTTCTGCACCCCCTCCACACAACCTTCCAGTGGGTTGGGGTATGGGTGTGACAGGCTTTAGGGTGATGTGTAAAAGAAAGTCCATACCCCTGTCTCAGGGAGGAATATGGTGTTGGCCATCCCCTTTTTGGACTGGAAGCACCACAGTAAGCTTAGCAGGAGACAAGGAGGGTAAGCTTCTAACTTACCCCTTATCCAGTGATCCAGCACACCCTAGTGTGGCAGCTGCAATCACTTGGAGATCACCTATCCACTGCTGGTTAAGGTAGCAATCCCATGGGAATGGGAGACTGATTTTCCATGGAGGTCTAGTACTGACAAGAAGGTGGGGGGGGGGGGGGGCGGTGCTGGCAGTCAGTAGTGGGGCCCCAGGTACCTGTGAGGATCTACACTCAACCAACAAGTATCTCCTTGCTCAAGGGAATATGACATTAAGTAGCAAGGAAAAGACACTATTAACAGGTCAAGAGAGACTGCAGAAGGGCGAAGTTTTATAGTTTAATACTTCCAATGGCACTTTTTTCTTTTCCTTTATTTTGGCCTCGCCTCATGACTTGTAAGATCCATAGTTCCCCAACAAGGGACCAAACACACAGAGGAGTCCTAACCACTGTTAGTGAAATTTGCTTGTGTCCTCACAAACTTTATACGTTGAAGTCCTAACCTCCAATACGATGGTACTTGAAGATGTGGCCTTTGGGGCAATTAGGTTTAAATTAGGCTCCACTCTCATGATGAGATGAACGTCTTCATAAGAATAGGGAGACTGAGAGAAAGGCCTTGTGAGTACACAAGGCAGTGATTTTCTATAAGTCAGGGAGCAGGCTAGTACCTTGGACAAGTACCAGGAATCAAACTTGCTCGTACCTTGATCTTGGACTTACCAAATTCCAGAACTGTGAGGAGTAAGTGTCTATTGTTTAAACTACCTAGTGTATAATATTTTGTTACAGTAGTCTAAGTTAAGATACCAGCCTTGAAAATACACTTTAACTAAGTGTTTCCAAAATTTTTCCAAAATTCCATACCTTTTCACTGTTGGCTTATTTGTCTAACTGGATGTAGAGAAGCTATTAAAGATTCAGAGGGTATAAAAAGAATAATTTTATTATTATTAGCCCACCCAATGGATGTGTTTTGTCACCTAACTCCACAAGATAACTTTGGCTTCAGAAAATATTTCATGGGGTAGAGCCAGCTGCACCAAAAGAGGCCACCAAACACTTATAGGTGACTTCATCCTTTCTTGAAATGGTAGCAATTATGAATCCTCATTTGTATGTAACAGAAGTGTTAGCACTGAGGGAAGATACCCTCACTGCTTGAGGTTTATCAGCCTGTATTTTCTTCTAAATAATTGAGAACAATTTAATAAAATATATGGATTGAAGTCTGGAATAGAAGTCATATTTCTAGAGTACTGTGGAAGGAAGATAGCAAAGAAAAGATAAGCAATAGCTTACAGATCAAAGACTTCTAAAGGGTACAGAAGAAACAGGAAAGTTTATCTTTGGATATAAAGGAAATAATATGACAAAACACTGACTACAACTAACACATTGATAATGAAGAGGAAAACAGAGAACCACTGAAAGATTTAAGGGATAAAAATAATCATAACTGTCACATAATCTCAGTGACAATCAAGATGGCTAGCACTGCATTTGAAAAGAGATCAATGAGGTGAAAATGATGCAGGGTACGACTCTAAGCTAATGTGCTAAGACTGAATTCTAGAATCCACAAAGCAAAATTAGTTTCATTGGTCTATAGCCACATTTATATAGCATGGGAGATCAGAAATGACCAGGGACTGGAGAATTAACACGGCAATACAGATTAAGAGGTGGAAAACCCCTATCTGATCAAGATATAAAGACTGAATACCCAGAATGGCATAAAAAAAGAAAAAAGCTAACACTGAGTCTAAAGTGCTTTGTCTGAGGAACAGTGTTGCCACTGAGGCACTGAGGAGACAAGGTTCTAAAATAAATGAAGGAAAAGCTTGGGGGAGTAGAAACAGTTCTTACTGATGAGCCATTAGCTGAACAGGACAGAGATCAGGGACCTAGCAGCAAACTTGCTGATTTTCCACATACAGATGAACCACAGGAGGGCTACAGAAAAAAAAACAAATGAAATTTTTGGCCAATCCAATGCATTAAAATAATAGGCATGAGGGCTTCCCTGGCGGTCCAATGAATAAGAATCCACAGTCCACCTTACAATGAGGAGATGCCGGTTCGATTCCTGGTCCCACAAGATTGCACATGCCACAGGGCAACTAAATCCATGTGATACAACTGAGCCCATATGCCACAATTCCTGCAGCCTGGCACTCCACGAGAGAAACCACCACAAGAAGAAGCCTGCACATCACAACTGGAGAGTAGCCCCCATTCTCCATAGCTAGAGAAAGCCTGTGAGCAGCAATAAGACCCAGTGCAGCCCAAAATTAAATAAATAAATAATAATTTTAAGAAAACAAATAAAAAACAGGCATGAGCTTGTGTTCATGTATCCATGCATTCATGCCTGGATTCCTCCAGTGAAAAATCCTTCCTGATGAAGGGCACTGACCCCACACCCAGAAGCTCTAACTTCCCACTGGTGAATGTGCAGAATGAGCAGCACTAGCACCATCAGTCATTTCTTCAACACTGGGAGAGACTACCACTCACATCTAACAAATAGATAAAATTTCAAAGTCTTTTAAGATTGAGAGAAGTGCTATAGTATCTTCTACCAAGCAGACAATCTCTCTCTTCTTCCCTCAATTCTGAGTTCTCAAATGTTTCTTTAATTATATTGTTTAATCTAAACTGACTATGCTAAAGCCTCTTACTGTGTGTATCATAACAAACTGTGGAAAACTCTTAAAGAGATGGAAATATCAGACCATCTTACCTGTCTCCTGAGAAACCTGTATATGGGTCAAGAAGCAACAGTTAGAACCCTGGATAGAATAACTAATTGGTTCAGGATTGAGAAAGAAGTACGACAAGGCTGTTTATTGTCACCCTGTTTATTTAACTTATATGCAGAGCACACCATGTGAAATGCCAGGCTGGATAAGTTACAAGCTGGAATCAAGACTGCAGGGAGAAATATTAATAACTTCAGATATGCAGATGATGATACCACTCTAATGGCAAAAAGGGAAAAGGAACTGAAGAGCTTCTTGATGAGGGTAAAGGAAGAGAGAGAAAAGGCTGGCTTAAAACTCAATATTCAGAAAATTAAGATCATGGCATCTGGTCCCATCACTTCATGGCAAATAGATGGGGAAAAGGTGGAAAGCAATGACAGATTTCCTCTTCCTGGTCTCTATAATCACTGTGGAAGGTGACTGCAGCCATGAAATTAGAAGCATTCTAATGCTTCTTGGCAGGGAAGCTATGACAAACCTAGACAGCATATTAAAAAGCAAAATACTGCTTTGCTGACAAAAGTCCGTATAGTCAAGGATATGGTCTATCCAGTAGTCATGATGGTTGTGAGAGCTGGACCATAAAGAAGACAGAGCGCTGAAGAATTGATGCCTTCGAACTGCAGTTCTGGAGAAAACTCTGGAGAGTCCCCTGGACAGTAAGAAGATCAAATCACTCAGTCTTAAAGGAAACCAACCCTGAATACTCACTGGAAGGATTGATGCTGAAGCTGAAGCTCCAATACTTTGGCACCTGATGTGAAGAGCCAACTCTTTGGAAAAGACCCTGATGCTGGGAAAGATTGAAGGCAGAAGGAGAAGAAGGCAGCAGAGGATGAGATTGCTGGATGCCATCACCAATGCAATGGACATGAACTTAGACAACTCCAGGAGATAGTGGGGCACAGGGAAGCCTGGCGTGCTGCAGTCCATGAGGTCATGAAGAGTCAGACATGGCTTGACTGAACAACAAACAACAATCTACATTGGCATTTTTAGCAAAAAATGGGAAGAACCAGGAGAACACAGTGAACATACTAGTACCATAAGCCTTTGCCAAGGTTTATAGTTAAATGGGAATGAAATGTGAGCAATGTGTGAGGAAAGCTTCTTTATGGTGGTATTAAGGTATTAATCACAGCTGGTAGTTACTATATATATAAGAAGTGTGCCCACAGATATAACATTTACTGAAGAGTCTACCAAAATCAAATAATTTTAAATTACTATTGTTATTGATTATAGCTTGATTTTCTTCTCAATTTTATAGTGTTCAGTTCAGTCGCTCAGTTGTGTCCGACTCTTTGCAACCCCATGAACCGCAGCATACCAGGCCTCCCTGTCCATCACCAACTCCCAGAGTTTACCCAAACTCATGTCCATTGAGTCAGTGATGCCATCTAACCATTTCATCCTCTGTCGTCCCCTTCTTCTCCCGCCTTCAATCTTTCCCAACATCAGGGTCTTTTCAAATGAGTCAGCTCTTTACATCAGGTGGCCAGAATATTGTACTATATTTTATCACAAAAACTTTCAATTCTATTCCTAGTAGAAATTTTCTACCTGTTTCTTAAATGTTTCTTAATTTATTGAGGTTACCAGGATCTGTGTGTTAATTGAAAAGTTAATAATTGGTCTAGTCCCTCAAACTCTGAATTGCTGAGGGGAAGTGAGTACTAAGAAACCAGGTTCCTGCCGATTTAGTTCAATTCTCAATTCTGTTTGCAACAAAGTTGAGAATTTACTGCTCTTCATTTTAAAAGTTTCACTTTCTGACAAATTTGGAAATCCTGAGTATTCTCTCACTTGAAACAGTTACCTTCTAAGTTCCTATAGATAAATGGAAAGGTAATCACTGATTCAAATTCTATCCAAGGTCATCCACTCTCTAGGTTATTCAGTTCTCTTAAACTGTACAGTCTAAAGGATGCTATGTTTTTAAGGAAGAGAAACAATGTGCAGCTTTTCCAGAATGTCCTATCTCAAGGCACAATTTAAGAGTAGAATTTCTGAACATTTTTGTATTATAGACCCCTTTGGCGGACTGGTACTAAACTTACAAACCCTTTGTCAGATAATATTTCTAAATACACGAGGTAAAACATATAGGATTATAAAGAAAATAATTATACTAAAATATGGTAATAAAAATATTTCCAAACTATTATAGTTTATTAACATCTTAAGATCCATCAGTCTAATGATCACCATAACTTCAGTGATGAACAAGAAAAAAATTTCAAGATGCTACAACTGTAATCTGATATGAAGATAACTGTTATTTCTTTTGATGTATAAAGCACAGTTTCTGACAATACTTCCATAATTTGTTATTTACATTTGTAATTAGAGAAAATGCTAACTTTTAGTTAACTGTAATTTTTCCACTCGAACTTCCTAGACCTCTATTTTTTATACATGAACACTCAAGGGGTCCGTGGACCAGGTAAAGAACCTCCAAATTAGAAGAATTTAACAGCTTAAAGGAAAAAAAAAAGGAATATTATGTTACTTGCTGATTTTAAGTCACTGAAAGTACATATGGGCTTCCCTGCTGGCTCGGTGGTAAAGAATCTGCCTGCCAATACAGGAGACAGGGGTTTGATCTCTGGGTGGGGAAGATCCCCTCGAGAAGGAAATGGCAACCCGCTCTAGTTTTCTTGCACGGGGAATCCCATGGACAGAGGAGCCTGGGGGTAAGCAGTCCATTAGGTGGCAGAGTTGAACATGACTTACTGACCATACAACAACAAAAGTACATACCCCATATTTAAATAATTGTGATGACTCTATTCAGGCATGATCTGAATGACTATCCAGGTATGACCCAAATCAAATTCCTTACCATTATACAGTGGAAGTGACAAGTAGCTTCAAGGGATTAGATTTGATAGACAGAGGGCCTGAAGAACTATGGATGGAGGTTCGTGACATTGTACAGGAGGCAGGGATCAAGACAATCCCCATGAAAAAGAAATGCAAAAAGGCAAAATGGTTGTCTGAGGAAGCCTTAAAAATAGCTATGAAGAGAAGAGAAGCAAAAGGCAAAGGAGAAAAGGAAAGATATACCCATTTGAATGCAGATTTCCAAAGAATAGCAAGGAGATATAAGAAAGTCTTCCTCAGTGATCAATGCAAAGAAATAGAGGAAAACAATAGACTGGGAAAGACTAGAGACCTCTTCAAGAGAATTAGAGATACCAAGGGGAAATTTTCGTGCAAAGATGGGCACAATAAAGGACAGAAATGATATAAACCTAACAGAAGCAGAAGGTATTAAGAAGAGGGGGCAACAATACACAGAACTATACAAAAAAGATCTTCACAACCCAGACAATCACGATGGTGTGATCACTCACCTAGCCCAGACATCCTGGAATGGGAATTCAGGTGAGCCTTAGGAAGCATCACTACAAACAAAACTAGTTGAGGTGATGGAATTCCAGCTGAGCTATTTCAAATCCTGAAAGATGACGCTGTGAAAGTGTTGCACTCAATATGTCAGCAAATTTGGAAAACTCAGCAGTGGCCACCAGAGAAGGCAATGGCACCCCACTCCAGCACTCTTGCCTGGAAAATCCCATGGACGGAGGAGCCTGGTGGGCTGCAGTCCATGGGGTCGCTAAGAGTCGGACACGACTGGGCGACTTCACTTTCACTTTTCACTTTCATGCATTAGAGAAGGAAATGGCAACCCACTCCAATGTTCTTGCCTGGAGAATCCCGGGGATGGGGGAGCCTGGTGGGCTGCCGTCTATGGGGTCACAAAGAGTTGGACATGACTGAAGTGACTTAGCAGCAGCAGCAGCAGTGGCCACAGGACTGGAAAAGGTCAGTTTTCATTCCAGTCTCAAAGAAAGGCAATGTCAAAGAATGTTCAAACTACCACATAATTGCACTCATCTCACACACTAGCAAAGTAATGCCCAAAATTCTCCAAGCCAGGCTTCAACAGTACATGAACTGTGAACTTCCAGATGTTCAAGCTGGATTTAGAAAAGGCAGAGGAACCAGAGATCAAATTGCCAACATCTGTTGCATCAACAAAAAAGCAAGAGAGTTCCAGAAAAACATCTACTTCTGCTTTACTGGCTATGTCAAAGCCTTTGACTGTGTGGATCACAACAAACTGGAAAATTATTCAAGTGATGGGAATACCAGACCACCTGACCTGTCTCCTGAGAAATCTGTATGCAGGTCAAGAGGCAATAGTTAGAATTGAAGATGGAAAAACAGACTGGTTCCAAATTGGGAGAGGAGTACGTCAAGGCTGTATATTGTCACCCTGCTTATTTAACTTATATGCAGAGTAGATCATGAGAAACCCTGGGCTGGAGGAAGCACAAGCTGGAATCAAGATTGCCAGGAGAAATATCAATAACCTCAGATATGCAGATGACACCACCCTTATGGCAGAACGTGAAGAACAGCATCTTGATGAAAGTGAAAGAGGAGAGTGAAAAAGTTGGCTTAAAGCTCAACATTCAGAAAACGAAGATCATGGCATCCGGTCCCATCACTTCATGGCAAATAGATGGGGAAACAGTGGAAACAGTGTCAGACTTTAGTTTTTTAGGCTCCAAAATCACTTTAGATGGTGACTACAGCCATGAAATTAAGAGACACTTGCCACTTGGAAGAAAAGCTATGACCAACCTAGACAGCATATTAAAAAGCCGAGACATTACTTTGCCAACAAAATCCATCTAGTCAAAACTATGGTTTTTCCAGTCGTCATGTATGGATGTGAGAGTTGGGCTATAAAGAAAGCTGAGCGCCAAAGAATTGATGCTTTTGAACTGTGGAGTTGGAGAAGACTCCTGAGAGTCCCTTGGACTGCAAGGATATCCAAACAGTCCATCCTAAAGAAAATCAGTCCTGAATATTCATTGGAAGGACTGATGCTGAAGCTGAAACTCCAATACTTTGGCCACCTGATATGAAGAATTGACTCATTGGAAAAGACCCTGATGCTGGGAAACATTGAGGGCAGGAAGAGAAGGGGATGATAGAGGATGAGATGGCTGGATGGCATCACTGACTAGATGGACATGAGTCTGAGTAAACTCCGGGAGTTGATGATGGACAGGGAGGCTTGGCATGCTGTAGTCCATGGGGTTTTAGAGTCAGACACAACTGAGTGACTGAACTGAACTGAATGACTTTATTGCCAATACATTTAATTGCCAACTTTAATACAAATATAGAATTATCTTTTCCATTCAAAGCTTTGAATTCTCCACATGTAAGTCATACTTTCATTATTTGGATAGTCATTGTGCTATAATGATACTATAAACTCTATATGAATCAGGTTCATCTTGGATTACTTCCAAAGATACTTAGGTATCAAAATGGCTTGCTTTCAAATGGCCCAACTCCAAGGTAGATTCCAGAGCATGAACTCCAGGAACTATTACAAGGTGGCTTCCAGGTATCTACTCCACTGCACAGTGTGTAAGGTTCCTAATTGCATAATGTGTAAGGTTTAGACATTCCCTGATTAGCAGTGAATTTCCTGGCAAAACTTTGTAAACACCTAAGAGTCAATAAATTGCCATCTACAAATCAAGAAATTTTAAATACATACCAAATGCAATTTCTTTCTCAAAATATTCTTCTGAATGAAGTTCAGTTTTCAAACACAAAATACAAGATGTTGTGGTTCACAAATTTCCATGCATACAAACTGCCAAAGATACACTATTAATCAAGTTGGTACAGTTTGAGTTGAAAAACAAAATATTTCAATGAAGAAAATTTCAATGTACTGTTCCAAGTATGATCACTTATGTAACACTACCATCTAGTGGGTTCTCTTCTACAACACAGGAAACTAACAAATTCTGTGCTTTGGTTCAGGGAAAGTTTCTTTTTAAAAAGGTATTGTTGTATGTACATTTAGGAGACTTCTTACATCCTCAACAAAAGAATGTAAGCAGACATTAACAATAAAAGTTCTATTTATTAGACCTGAGACAGCTAGTCAGTACTGGTCATTTACTCTTGCTGTTGTTCACTCTCTCAGTCAAGTCTGACTCTTTGAGATCCTATGGGCTGCAGCACACCAGGCTTCCCCATCCTTCACTATCTCCCGGAGTTTCCCCAAGTTCATTGGTGATGCTATCCAACCATCTCATCCTCTGCTGCCCTCTTCTCCTTTTGCCTTCAGTCTTTCCCAGCATCAGGGTGTTTTCCAGTGAGTCAGCTGTTCACATTAGATGGCCAAAGTATTGGACCTTCAGCTTCAGCATCAATTCTTCAATGAGTACTCAGGGTTGATTTCCTTTAGCAATGACTAGCTTGACCTCCTTGCTGTCCAAGGAACTCTTAAGAATCTTCTCCAGCACCACAGTTCAAAAGCATCAATTCTTCAGCATTCAGCCTTCATTTTGGTCCAACTCTCACATCTGTACATAAACTACCAGATAGACCACAGCTTTGACTATACGGACCTTTGTTGGCAAAGTGATGGCTTTGTTTATAATATGCTGCCCAGGTTTGTCATAGCTTTCCTTCCATGAAGCAAGTGTCTTTTAATTTCATGACTGCAGTCACCATCCACAGTGATTTTAAAGCCCAAGAAGAGAAAATCTGTCACTGCTTCCACTTTTCCCCTTCTGTTTGCCATGAAGTGATGGGACCAGATGCCATGATCTTAGTTTTCTGAATGTTGGTTTTAAGCCAGCTTTTTCACTCTCCTCTTTCATCTTCATCATGAGGCTCTTTAGTTTGCTTTCTGCCATTAGAGTGGTATCATCCGCATATCTGAGGTTGTTGATATTTCTCCCAGCAATCTTGATTCCAGTTTGCAACATATCCAGCCCTGCATTTCATTTACTCTAGGTTATAATTATTTGATATGACATAAGTTATAATTAATTTTAAACATTTTAGCAAATAACTCACATCTCTTTCTTCGAAAATATTCACCACAGAATGCAGAATAAAAATGACTCTGGTATAGGTACTTCACTGAATGCATTCTAATTTGTCATTCATTTTAAAGCAAATCATTTACAAGTATATTAACAGAAAATTAATTTCTTGTGACACACTTCACAGCTAACTGTGATATCTCTGTCAACACTGCAGTGAAGAACCACTTGTATCACTGCAAGAAAGAGTGGGGCCAGAGAGGATGGTCATGTCCCAGATCTCAGGCAAGTCCTTGGGACAGCCTCTGAATATGGGTTCTTGGCTTCATGTAGGAAAGAATTCAAGAGTGAGCCACAGTAAAGTGAAAGGAAGTTTATTTAGGGAGATTCACCTTCCATAGACAATGTGGGCCATCTTACAAGGCAGAGGTACAGAAATATCAGTTTTTATACAGATGGGTAATTTTATAGGTTAATGAGTGGGAGGATTACTTCGACTATTTTGGGAAAGGGGTAGGAATTTCCAGGAATTGGGCCACCACTTTTTGGCCTCTTATGGAACAGCCTCAAAACAGTCTTGGTGCCTGGGGGTGTGTCATTTAGCTTGCTGATATAATACAATGATGTAATACTAAGGCTCAAGGTCTAGTAGAAGTCAACTGTCTTCTATTTTGGAATATGTTGGTTCTGATCAGTTTATGCAATGTCCTCACTGGCTGTCTTTCTTTCAAAGTTTGTACCTTGCCCCCTTCCCATCTCAGTGTGGCATACAGTAGATACTGTATTTGATGAAAGTTATAATTTTACTTAATGTGAATCTTCAAGAATATGAGAGAGGGTGAGAGGGATGGAAGGAGTAAACAAATGACTCTGTAATCTAGTCAAATGGCTCAACATCTCCAGGGACTAGGAACCTGTTAATTTCTGAAGCAGGGCCCATAATAATTTTTTTTATATATTTTACTTACAATATTGTTAGTTTCAGGTGTACAACAGAGTGATTTGGATTGGGTTTTTTTTTCATTATAGGTTATTACAAGATATTAGATACAATTTCCTGTGTGTTTGTGTTGCTCAGTCATGTCTGACTCTTTGGACCCCATGGGCCATAGCTCAGCAGGCTCCTCTGTCCATGGAATTCTCCAGGCAAGCATACCAGAGTGGGTTGTCATTCCCTTCTCCAGGGAATCTTCCCAACCCTGAGATCAAACCCAGGTCTCCCACATTGCAGGCAGATTCTTTACCATCTTAGTCACCAGGAACTTATAATTTCCTGTGCTATACAGTAAATCCCTGTTACTAGTCTATTTTATGTACAGTAGTTGGTATCTGTTAATCCCATACTCCTAATCTGTCCCTCTCTCCCTTTCTGTCTCTACTTTGGTAACCATAATTTTTTTTTTCTATATCTGTGAGTCTATTTCTAAGAAACCTACTTCTTAAGTTGAACCAAATTTAATTTTTCCTTGAAGCTTCTTCCCACCCAATGGTGCATATTCTACTCTCTGCAGCTATACAGGACTGCTTCGTTCCTGATTACATATCACAATCCTAAAAATATTTGAAGAGTTAGCACATTTTTCTCTTTAAACTGAAAACTGCCAGTTCTTTCAACTATATCTCCCACAATATAATTTTTCAGTCTTCACACTATCTGGCTACTCTCCTCTTGCATTTATTTCCTTTCTTTGATGCCTCTTCTATACCTAGCATTCCCACTGAGCATGTTGGACTCTGTAGCCTTGACTATTCCAACCTAAATAAAGAGGTAAACTGAGGCAAAATCTAATTACCAGAACTCCAGTTTATTCCAGAATAGCAGAGGAAATGCAAATAGGGAAACATATGCTGTAGCAAGCTAAAGGCAATCTCACTGAGGGTTTGGGATAGGTTGTATTTATGAGCATGGAGTGCAAAGAGGGAAAGGTCCAGAGGCCAAGGAGTAAATTCATTGTTTTGTGGATGGAAAGAGATTCTTAGCAGACGCTGACTGGTCAAAAGGTGAAGTCTTGGGTCTTTGGGAAATCAGGCATTTATAGGAAATCAGTCTCTCAGTTCTTAAAATTCCATCCTTCTGCAGGTACATGCATGAGATTATCCATTATATATCCTTCAATCCCATTTTAGTTTGGGGTCCTTTTGCAACTACTCAATGAAAGTGGCTTTGTTCTGCTACAGGCCAAGCAAGCCAAGTCACTCTGTCTAATGCTATTTTCTGCTCTTTGGTGCTCTACATTGCTGCTGCTGCTGCTAAGTCACTTCAGTTGTGTCCAACTCTGTGCAACCCCAGAGATGACAGCCCACCAGGCTCCCCCTTCCCTGGGATTCTCCAGGCAAGAACACTGGAGTGGGTTGCTATCACCCAAAAGTAGTGATTTTCAATGTGTGTTCCTGGAAACCCTAGGGTTAGCAGAAGTATCTCAGGGCAATTCAGTCAGAGCCAACAGCCAAAAGTGAAAACTTTCCACATCCTCACCTTAGCTAGAGCAACTACACTTTACATTCAGCTCCTGTGTGAAATTTCATTTGAAAAGATGGTTTGGGGACAGGGATGATTTTTAAAGTTTGAAGAGTATCACCCTAGAACAGAAGAATTATACAAGGATGTCAACAAAATAGAAGAAATTCTGGGGGCCAAAGATCTATTCAGCAAGAACACCTTGCCCATGAGCTGAGCTTCTAAGCAGTGTATCAACCTGAGATCAATATAACAATTGCATTCACAGGGTGTTTCCTCTGTTGTTTTGTTTTCCCCCAGTTTAATTGGTATATGGAAATGGCACTTCCTCAGATTCAGAATATGTGATGCTATATTTTCATTCCTGAAGGTCAAAAGCCAGTTTCATCTGGTCAAGAACACCTATAACTAGTGTGTGTGTGTGTGTGTGTGTGTGTGTGTGTGTGTGGGTGGGTGTGTGTAAATGTGGCTCTGTGTATGTGTGTGTGTGAGTGTGTGGGTGTGTGTGGGGGTGGCTCTATGTGTGTGTCTGCTCAGTCATGTCCGAGTCTTTGCCACCCCATGGACTGTAACCCAACAGGCTCCTCTGTCCTTGGAATTTTCCTAGCAAGAATACTGGAATGGATTGCCATTTCCTACTCCAGAGGATCTTCCCTATCCAAGGATGGAACCCACGTCTCTTGCCTCTCTTGATTGGCAGGCATATTTTTTATGACTAGTGACACCTAGAAAGCCATTATCATTCTTCTGCCTCCCTTAATTGCTTTTCTCTCATACTCATACCTTATTGAAACAACATGGTCGTCAGTTATCTAAGTTGTAAAGTGGGAGGAGTCATTTACAGCTGTTACTGTTCCCCACCAGCCCTCATATCAGTCAATGAAACAATCCAGAAAAAAAAAAAAAAAAACCTCTTGATTTACTCTTTAAATGGCATTTATTTTCTTGAACAATATGGGCAGAATGTCATTTCATATCCTTTAGGTTGGAATTCTGTTGGCTGAGACAGCATAACAGAACCCCAGTTTTTTATACATGCATTATATAACTATGCAATTGAATATGTAAATCAAATAGAAATACATATGTTTTCTATCTTTTGTAGAGTCACAGAAAAATCATGTGCTTTTCTTAAGACAGCACATGATTCTCTCCATTTCTCCTGCATCTGATATAAAGATAAGTGCTCTTTATAATCAGTACCACTGGCAGAAATCTAATAAGAAAGCAGGGGAGAAGTATATTTAGAGTTTATTTATTAAAATATAAGAACAAGAGCTATACATAGACCAGCTGCATATAGCGGACTATGGATCACCAGCCAAACAAAATTAAAACAGTGTTACAAACCTCCCATCTCTCAAGAATCATGCATAACTCAAAATAAAACTTTGTCAATTCCTTTTCTTCTTCTTGTGAATTCTTTCATCTTCCCACTCTATCAAACTGTCTCTCCACCCAACTACCTTGGTATGGCAGGCACACATACACCTTCACTCTCTTACTCTCATCCAGCTCCTCTGAGCCTCTCTTCCTAAGATTTTTTTTCCTTTTCCTCTATCTTTCTGGTCTATCCTGCTCTACCAGATTTCTCAATTCTAGATAATTTTAAAAGCCTGGATTCAGACTGACAAAGATAGAAATCTCCTAGAGACTAAAGGGAGGGGAGAATCTGTGTGAGGGAAGACAAAATTACCTCTAGCTTGGAGAAGGAAATGGCAACCCACTCCAGTACTCTTGCCTGGAAAATCCCATGGACGGAGGAGCCTGGTAGGCTGCAGTCCATGAGGTCGCTAAGAGTCAGACATGACTGAGTGACTTCACTTTCACTTTTCACTTTCATGCATTGGAGAAGGCAATGGCGACCCACTCCAGTGTTCTTGCCTGGAGAATCCCAGGGACAGAGGAGCCTGGTAGGAGGCCGTCTATGGGGTCGCACAGAGTCAGACATGACTGAAGCGACTTAGCAGCAGCAGCAGCAGTAAGAGTTGCAGAAGACAAAGAACACTCAATAAATCTTGTTCCCACACATTCATTTATAGTCTGCAGCTGAACTGTAACATCCATACCATCTGCCCAATGACTTCTAAGTCTGGAAAGAGGCAAAGGAACTCAGGTTCAGAGATGGATGTCTCCTCCATAAAAATAAACTGCCTGTATCATATCTCTTCCACAACATGTGTAGAGCTGTAGATGCTCTAAAGAAGTCCCTCCAACATTTCCAACAACTGCCAAAATAAAGAGCAATTCCCAGACCTGGAACATGAGGAGCTTAGTAGACCTACTCCCCAGCAAAACAAACATAAATGATGTAAAGCATAAAAACACAACCATTTTAAAATCTTAAATTGCTCTAGGGAAATACAGCAAATGAAGAAACATTTATTCAAAAATCTACTTTATCTTGATAAGAACAGTGAGAATCTGGCACTTGAGCCAAGACCTGCTCCCTCCTTCATCCGCACAGAGCATGAGGCAAGTTCCACTCTGGAAAGGTCCATGTGCCCCTGATTTCTTCATGGTCAGAGGCCATGGTGCCTCCTTAGGAGGATGCTGCCAGCACTCTTGGCTCCCTGCAGTAGAGGTTCACTTCCAGGTGACTACACCTGAGAGCTAAGGGCTCCCTTCCTCCAACAAACAAGGTGAAGAGTCCACTCCAAGCACAGCAGACCAGGAATACTGAGCTTCTAAGACTCCTCACCTACTCATAGGGCAGCAGTTCAATGCCAGTAGAAGCAAACCAAAAAGACCAAGCTATTGACTCACCTGGAGCACAGCTCATAAAGCAGGGGCTTCACTATGAATGATGTGGACAACTACCCTTACTCCTGTCTTTGGAGCAGTGACTCGGTGATTTTGCCCAGAGGTAGAGACCACAGAGAGGTTAAAAGCTAAACGTCAGTGTCTAAAAGTCTTTTCTCAAGGGCTCGTAATTTCTTCAGAGAAGAATCCTTCACATCCTTTCTGGGGCATATCCCCCTGGTTCTAGTATTTCGGGGTCATGGAGGGAGAAGGAGAGATGGGGGTCCCATGTTTCAGAATGCAGGTGTCACATGCTCTGCATGCCATCTCAAAGAGCGTCTCCAGAGACTAAACTGTTCCTTGTGTGTGGGAGGCATGTGCAGTAATCTTTACAGTTTGCTCACTGTATGTATTCTCAACAATGCTGACCATCTTCAGCTTTCTCCCACATCCCCACCCCCCACCTTACAGAGCCTAAATTCTCTAAATTCTGAAACTTCAACCTTCTATGTATCAGAATTCTCCATATTCAACAGTGGTGATCCTCCCAGAGGGCACCTAGACTACTAAGTTATGTCAGTTGTCACACATTTATTCACTTTCCTAATGGTTTTCTGTTCCATTTTGTGGTAGACGGAATAAACCTGCTACCCAAAAGACATTAGCATCCTTCTTCTCTACTGCTATGTTGTGTAATGTGCTTAGTTGCTCAGTCATGTCCAATTCTTTGTGACCCATGGACTATAGCTTACCAGGCTCCTCTGTCCATGGAGAGTCTCCAGGTAAGAATAGTGAAGTGGGTTGCCATGCCCTACTCCAGGGGATCTTCCCAACCTAGGGATAGAATCCAGGTCTCCTGCATTGCAGGCAGATTCTTCACCATCTGAGCCACCAGAGAAGCCCAAGAATATTGTAGTGGGTAGCCTATCCCTTCTCAAGGGGAACTTCCCAACCCAGGATTCAAACTGGGCTCTCCTGCATTGCAGGCAGATTCTTTACCATCTGAGCTACCAGGGAAGCCCACTTCTCTACTGCATCCTCTACCAAAGAGGCAGGACAGCTAAAATACTTACTTTCTCATATCACTTTAAGCTCAGGCTGGCTGAGGGGATCCTGTTCTCACCCATTAGACAGAAACAAAAGGCACTAAATGGGGCTGCAGCAGAGTTTTCTAAGAGAAGGAGATGTTGTCCTCATCTCACTCTCCTTTCTTCCTGGGGCTGCAAGACACATCAAAAAACTGCAGACAGATGCCTCATGCTAATGTATAATAGGACTTAAGAAATTATGATGAAAACAAACAAAAAAAAATTTAATTACTTAGAAGCCACTGGAATCAGTAAAGTTCCCAGAAATAGATACGAGTCATGAAACAGTACCAAATATTTTCATTCACAGAAATTTTCAGGTTTCCTAGAGCAGCTCAATGAAATGTGCAAGCATTTGCTTGGGGGATTTGTACTGCATTGCCCCTTGCCTCTTTATCTTCATACTCCTCCCTCCTGGCTCTATGTTAGTGAATAATTTCCATTAAAGGCAGAAATACATATTCACAGTCTCTCAGTATGTCTTTTCTTTTTCTCCAAATTTTCCTTTAGAAGCTGGAAAGGTATACCACTGTGAGCCCTGAGACTGGCTCCCTGGAGGCAATCCCTCTTCCTGCTCCTACATCTACTTTTGCAAAAAGACTCACTGTTCCAAAAATAGATCAACCCCTCTACCTAGCACACTAAGAAATGGATGTTTATTAAGTATTTCTTGGAGAAGGCTGGAAGGTTTGTTTTACACTGAACACCTATGGGTAAAAAAAAAAAAAAACCACTAAAATAAAAATCATCTTTAATTATCTCTGTTTTAATCCCATCAGTCACCAACAACATGATATCCCCTCTACCCTTCCACACCATCCTCCAGTCTCCCTGCCTGCCCAGCCTTCCTATTTTATGCAGAGTAATTTATTTCCTGCCTGCTTCTCATCTTCGAATGCATCAGCTAACCTCCTAAAACAAAAATCCATTTTTAGGATACATCCTTCTTAGAAAAGACTCTGTGAGAGGGCTGTAAATAATCATTTTTCTCCTGCCATGCCTAGGCCATAGATTTTGTTATTGTTGTTGAATTTATTTTACTCACCCTCCCTCTGTGGTATGGTGACATTTCTCCTCTCTCTTGCACTTCCTCAATGCTTCAAACCTTGTTTTCTTCACCATAGTTTTACTTCTTTTTCTTTTATTATTTCTATATCTTTCACACTTTTATATCTTGCTTCTCCCCTTCTCTTGGCAGAGGAGGGTAGGGAGCTGGTAAGGCAAAACGGGGTGATGGTGAAGGGGGGGTTGCTGGATGGGGGCATTCGGGTGATGGGCAAGGGCACTGTCTTGGGCAGGCTCCCAAGGGGCAGAATCCAAGACTGGATTTGTAGTATACAAGACATGTTGAAGGAATGTGCTCAGAAAAAGCTTGCAAGTCTGGGAGTGAAGCTGGAAAGGAAACAGCAAGCAAGTATGTGGTCTCAGGCAAAGACTGACTTTCCCTTGATCCATGGGGAGAGAGTTCTAGAGCAGAAATCACACCCAAGAACATTTTGTGTGAGGATCAATCATTGGCTGTGTGCTCTGGGAGTGGGTGAGCTATGCAGGGCTATAGTCTGCCCGGGCAATGCTTTGGAGAAAGGAGGCCACCAGTTCTAAGAAACCAGTCTTCACAGAGCAGGGGGTTGGGTAGGCACAGTAAAGGGGGTCTAGATGGGCACTGCACAGTCTACTACAGGAATTAGCATCTATTTACCAAGGAAGAACTGCCTTTCAGTGATTATGTGCCAGATATTGTGCTCAAAAATATTCTTGCAAAAAAAAAAAAATTATTGTAGTGTCTCATTTAACCTTCACAATAGTATGGAGAGATAGATAAGCTTTTCCTCCTTTTGCAGATGAAGAAAGTAAAACTAAGAAATATCAAATAATATATGAAATAAATAAATTGAAGAAAATTGGGAAAATCACTAGACCATTTAGGTATCACCTAAATTAAATCCCCTATGATTATACAATGGAAGTGAAAATAGATTCAAGGGGTTAGATCTGATAGAGTGTCTGAAGAACTATGGATGGAGATTCATGACACTGTACAGGAGGCAGCTATCAAGACCATCCACACAATTGTACTCATCTCACATGCTAGCAAAATAATGCTTAAAATTCTCCAAGTGAGGCTTCAGCAATATGTGAACCGTGAACTTCCAGATGTTCAAGCTGGATTTAGAAAAAACAGAGGAACCAGAGATCAAATTGCCAACAACCGCTGGATCACAGAAAAGGCAGGAGTTCCAGAAAAACATCTGCATTATTGACTATGCCAAAGCCTTTGACTATGTGGATCACAATAAACTGTGGAAAATTCTTCAAGTGATGGGAATACCAGACCACCTGACTTGCCTCCTGAGAAATCTGTATGCAGGTCAGGAAGCAACAGTTAGAACTGGACATGTAACAATAGACAGGTTCCAAATTGGGAAAGGAGAAGGTTAAGGCTGTATATTGTCACCCTGCTTATTTAACTTATATGCAGAATACATCATGTGAAATGCCAGGCTGGATGAAGCACAAGCTACAATCAAGACTGCTGGGAAAAATATCAATAACCTCAGATATGCAGATGACATCACCCTTATGGCAGAAAGCAAAGAAGTAAAGAGCCTCTTGATGAAGGTTAAAGAGGAGAGTGAAAAAGCTGACCTAAAACTCAACATTCAGAAAACGAAGATCATGGTATCCAGTTCCATCACTTCACAGCAAATAGATATGGAAACAGTAACAGATTTTATTTTCTTGGGCTCCAAAATCACTGCAGATATTGACTGCAGCCATGAAATTAAAAGACGCTTGCTGTTTGGAAGAAAAGCTATGACCAACCTAGACAGCATATTGGAAAGCAGAGACATGGGGCTCCAACTAGGCATTCGGGAATGGACGTTCCCTTGCACGGGTTGTGACTCAGTTCGGATGGCAGAAGCTCCTCCCAGGAGGGCTTCACATCTGTCATAGCCGTTGGGGTCTGGGAGGGGGCGTCAACTCCAAGCTATTGAGATGCAAAAGTTTCCCCAGACATCCTTACCCCTTTATAGAATTTCTGCTACTCAGTGTCAAATTGGTTGACAGAAACGCACAGTCATCTCATTTTCTTCAGAATCTGCCCACATTGACTGGCTTAGAAAGTTTTCAAGAAAACGTTTCCTTCCCAAGGAGGCAGCCAGGTGTGAGCTCAGCTGGCAGTGACTGTTTTGAATATGGCTTCCTCAATGGCAACTGGGCAAATAATTTTTCAGAATAGGAAGATGTAAGGGGTGCAGAAGTTGCCTCTGTCCAAAATTACTTTACCTGAAATTGCCGATTGAAGGTGAAGTAGTTTCCCAAAAAAATGAAGCAAAGAGACTGAGGGAGAAAAGTCTGGAGAACAGTCAAGCCTGCAGAGATCAAGCCCTGAGCCTCTGGAGTGGGAGCACTGACTCCAAGACCCTGGACTACCAGAGAACTAACCCTGCTACTGCTAAGTCACTTCAGTCGTGTCTGACTCTGTAAGACCCCATAGACAGCAGCCTACCAGGCTCCCCCGTCCCTGGGATTCTCCAGGCAAGAGCACTGGAGTGGGTTGTCATTTCCTTCTCCAATGCATGAAAGTGAAAAGTGAAAGTGGAGTCACTCAGTCATGTCCGACTCTTCACGACCCCATGGACTGCAGCCCACCAGGCTCCTCTGCCCATGGGATTTTCCAGGCAAGAGTACTGGAGTGGGGTGCCATTGCCTTCTCCAAACTAACCCTAGGGAGTATCAAATAGTGAGAACTCACACAAAGGAAACACTTGAATACAAGCATCAACCTACAACCAGTAGCACCCTGTGCAGGATGCCTCATCTAAACAACAAACAAAACAAAACTATAAAACCAGTCATCAGCAGATAGGATTACCACCTCACTCAGCCTTGCCCATCAGAGGAAAAACAAACAAACAAAAACTCAGCACAAATCTCACCCTATAAGAAGCTCACACAAACCACTGGACCAACCTTAGGAGGGCAGAAACCAAAGGGAAGAAAGAATTCAACCTTCTTCAAGGAAAGAATTCAACTTTCCTTGGAGCCTGGGAAAAGGAGACCTCAAACACAATAACTTAAAAAAGTAATAATAATAATAAAATGGCAGAGAAACACTGCACAAATGAAGGAACAAACTAGAAACACAGAAGTCCAAATAAATGAAAAGGAAATGGGCAAACTACCCGAAAAAGAATTCAGAATAATGATAGTAAAGATGATCAAAAACCTTGAAAACAAAATGGAGAAAATGCAAGAATCAATTAACAAAGACCTAGGAGAATTAAAGAATAAACATACAGAGACAAACAACACAATTACTGAAATTAAAAATACTCTAGAAGGAATCAATAGCAGAATATCTGAAGCAGAACGAAGCAGTGAGCTGGAAGATAAAATGGTAGAAATAACTTCTGAAGAGGAGAATAAATTAAAAAGAATGAAAAGAACTGAGGATAGTCTCAGAGACCGCTGGGACAATATCAAACTCACCAACATTCAAATTATAGGTGTCCCAGAAGAAGAAGAGACAAAGAAAGGGTATGAAAAAATTTTGAAGAGATTGTAGTTGAAAATTTCCACAATATGGAAAAGGAAATAGTCAATCAACTTCAAGAAGTACAAAGAGTCCCATACAGGACAAACCCAAGGAGAAACACACCAAGATACATACTCAGTTCAGTTTAGTCACTCAGTCATGTCCGACTCTTTGCAACCCCATGAATCGCAGCATGCCAGGCCTCCCTGTCCATCACCAACTCCCGGAGTCAGTCACATCCATGGAGTCAGTGATGCCATCCAGCCATCCCATCCTCTGCCGTCCCCTTCTCCTCCTGCCCCCAATCCCTCCCAGCATCAGAGTCTTTTCCAATGAGTCAACTCTTCACATGAGGTGGCCAAAGTACTGAAGATACATACTAATCAAACTAAAAAAGACTAACCACAAAGAATATTAAAAGCAGCAAGGGAGAAGCAACAAGTAACATAAAAGGGAAACCCCATACACTTAACAGCTGATCTTTTAGCAGAAACTCTGCAGACCAGAAGGGAATGGCAGGATATATTTAAAGTACTGAAAGGGAAAAATCTACAACCAAGATTACTGTACCCAGCAAGGATCTTATTCAGAATCAATGGAGAAATAAAAAACTTCTCAGACAAGAAAAAGTTAAGAGAATTCAGTACCACCAAACCAGCTTTACAACAAATGTTAAAGGGACTATTATAGTCAAGAAATACAATAGGAGAAAAAAAGATCTACAAAATCAACACCAAACAATTAAGAAAATGACAATAGAACATATATATCAATAATTACTTTAAATGGAAATGGATTAAATGCTACAACTAAAAGACACAGACTGGGTGAGTGGATACAAAAACAAGACCCGTATATATGCTGTCTACAAGAAACCCACTTCAGACCTCAAGACTCATGTAGACTGAAAGTGAGAGGATAGAAAAATATATTCCATGCAAATAGGAAGCAAAAGAAAGCTGGAGTAGCAATCCTCACATCAGACAAAATAGACCTTAAAATAAAGAAGAGTACAAGAGATAAGAAAGGACACTACATAATGATCAAGGGATCAATCCAAGAGGAAGACATAACAATTGTAAATATCTATGCACCCAACATAGGAGCACCTCAATACATAAAACAAACCCTAACAGGCATAAAAGGAGAAATTGAAAGTAACACAATAATAGTAGGAGACTTTAACACCCCACTCACACCAATGGACAGATTATCAAAACAGAAAATTAATAAGGAAACACAAGTCTTAAATGATACATTAGATGAGATGGATCTCATTGATATCTTCAGGACATTCCATCCAAATGCAGAGTGTTGTAGCCATGCGTTCCAGGAAACAAACTCACTCAGAAGGACAATGCAGACAGTGGAGTGCAGTTTATTACACGGGTGTGCCCAAGGCAGAGTCTCCTCTTAGCCAAGGACCCCGACCAGCATTTGTGAAAATCTTTTATACCCCATGTGTACGTGTCTGAACCCACCACTCCAAATTCCTTGAGACTTACATAAACCAAGGAAAATACAGGGCTTCCCTGGTGGCTCAGAGGTTAAAGCGTCTGCCTGCAATGCGGGAGTCCTGGGTTCAATCCCTGGATCGGGAAGATCCCCTGGAGAAGGAAATGGCAACCCACTCCAGTATTCTTGCTTGGAAAATCCCATAGACAGAAGAACCTGGTGGGCTGCAGTCCATGGGGTCACAAAGAGTCAGACACAACTGAGCGACTTCACACTAATCACACTCACAAGGAAAATACAATCCCAATAACCCCATCATTCACGTGCTATGTGCTCATGTGCTCAAACAGTCAAACAATTAGCCAATAATCAATAAACCCGAGGTTACACTCTGATTGATACAGAAAAATTTATGGCCTGTCTAGAGGAAGGGGTGATTAGTGTATGTTTTCTCTTAGGCAATGAGTAACCTAGATACAATCTTCAAGGTTCCTCTGTCTGGAGGGGGTCTTATACTTCTGTTGTTGTTTTCATAGGCACTAAACACAGAGTTCAGAGTCTATTGGAAAGGTGGCCAAGCATGATCACCATAAACAGGCCAAGATGGAGTCCAGGCCCTATGAATTCCTTCTTCAAGAGAAATACACCTTCTTCTCAAGTGCACATTGGAACATTCTCCAAGACAGACCACATCTTGGGTCACAAATCAAACCTCAGTAAATTTAAGAAAACTGAAATCATATCAAGCATCTTCTCCTACCACAATGCTATGAGACTAGATATCCATTACAAGGAAAAAAGTGTAAGAAATACAAACACATGGAGTTTAAACACCACATTTCTACATAACCAACAGGTTTCTGAAAAAACTCAAGAGGGAAATAAAAATATTTCTAGAAACAAATGACAATGAGAACATGACAACTCAAAACCTATGGGATGCAGCAAAAGCAGTTCTAAGAGGGAAGTTAATAGCAATACCATCCTACCTCAAAAACAAGAAAAATATTGAATAGACAACCTAACTTTACACCTAAAACAACTGGAAAAAGAAGAACAAAAAAATGCCAAAATTAGAAGGAAAGAAGGAAAGAAATCATAAAGATCTGAGCAAAAATAAAGGAAAAAGAAATGAAAGAAACAATAGTAAAGATTAATAAAACTAAAAGCTGGTTCTTTGAGAAGATAAACAAAACTGATAAACCTTTAGCCAGACTCATCAAAAAAAAAAGAGAGAGAGAGAGAGAAGATTCAAATCAACAAAATTTAAAATGAAAAAGGAGAGGTTACAACAGGCAATGAAGAAATACAATGGATTATAAAAGACTATTATGAACAACTATATGGCAATAAAATAGATAATCTAGAAGAAATGGACAGATTCTCAGAAAAGTTCAATTTTCCAAGACTGAAATAGAAATTATGAACAACCCAATTACAAGCACTGAAATTGAAGCTATCATCAAAAATCTCCCAAAAAAACAAAAGCCAAGGACCAGATGGCTTCACAGGAGAATTCTATCAAACATTTAGAGAAGAGTTAATGCCTATCCTTCTAAAACTCTTTCAAAAAATTGAAGAGGAAGGAACACTTCCAAACTCATTCTACAAGGCCACCATCACCCTGATACCAAAACCAGACAAAGACAACACAAAAAAAGAAAACTACAGGCCAATATCACTAATGAACATAGAGGCAAAAATCCTCAACAAAACTTTAGCAAACAGAATTCAGTAACACACCAAAGATCTCATACAGCATGATCAAGTTGCGTTTATTCCAGGGATGCATGGATTTTTCAGTATATGCAAATCAATCAATGCGATACACCATATTAACAAACTGAAAGATAAAAACCATATGATCATCTCAATAGATGCAGAAAAAGACTTTGACAAAATTTAGCACCCATTTACGATTAAAACTCTTCAAAAAATGGACATAGAAAGAACCTACCTCAACGTAGTAAAGGCCATATATGATAAGCCTACAGCAAATATTATTCTCAATGGTGAAAAACTGAAAGCATTCCCCCTAAGATCAGGAACAAGACAAGGGTGTCCACTTTTGCCACCATTATTCAAAACAGTTCTAGAAGTCCTAGCTACAGCAATCAGAGAAGAAAAAGAAATAAAAGGGAATCCAGATTGGAAAATAAGAAGCAAAATTCTCACTGTTTCCAAATGACATGTTACTGTACATAGAAGACCCCAAAGACAGTATCAGAAAATTACTAGAGCTAATCAATGAATTTAGCAAAGTTACAGGATACAAAATCAATACACAGAAATCACTTGCATTTCTATATACTAATAAAAGGTTGTTGCTGAACCACAGAAGATGTCAGGATTCTAGGCCTCTGGAGAAGAATTCAATCCGGGGCCAGAGACAAGGCTTGATCACTCGGAGCTTTTGTGTAATATAGTTTTATTAAAGTATAAAAGAGATAGAGAAAGCTTCTGACATAGACGTCAGAAGGGGGCAGAAAGAGTACCCCCCTGCTAGTCTTTAGCTGGATGTTAAATAGCTACTGCTGCTGCTAAGTTGCTTCAGTCATGTCCGACTCTGTGTGACCCCATAGACGGCAACCCACCAGGCTCCCCCGTCCCTGGGATTCTCCAGGCAAGAATACTGGAGTGGGTTGCCATTTCCTTCTCCAATGCATCAAAGGGAAAAGTGAAAGTGAAGCCACTGAGTCCTGTCCTACTCCTAGCGACCCCATGGACTGCAGCCTACCAGGCTCCTCCTAGCAGTCTGCTACTTAAAGAAAGGAAATGTCTCAAAACTCAGAATGGCACCAGGCTCCTCACCCACAAGATGCATTTTGAGATAATCTTGCCACCAGGTGAGTCATCCCGGGCCATAAAACGATTGACATCAGTCTTGAAGAAAGGCAGATTTCCATATAAATATACAGTTTCATTAACATAGATTAAGAGAACAATGTATGAGTATAACATACTGGTTTGTCAAGTTGGTTCTGAGCCTTTAGAGGGAACCGACTTGAAGACAGAGTGTGGGGCAAATGCATAGCACATTAACATAGCCTAAGACAAACATTTCCATAAGAAAAATGTATTGGTTAGCTCAAGGTTTGAAAAAACTTAAGTTCAGGTGGAATCAGGTGTCATGGCAACATAGAATTTTAAGAGAAACCTCTTTTTAAATTTGTATAGAGAAGGGGAAAAAATGTATCACTAGTTTGTTTCCTCCTGCTGCTTAAGAGAGAGATAAAAAATGTTTGACACTTGCAGCCTATTTCCTCCATTTGGAGACCCCTGGCCTTCCTGCCTGTTACCCTTTCACTAACAATGAAAAATCAGAAAGAGAAGTTAAGGAATCAATCCCATTCACCACTGCAACAAAAAGAATTCAATACCTAGGAATAAACTTACCTAAGGAGACAAAAGAACTGTACACAGACAATTATAAGACACTAATGAAAGAAATCAAAAGACAACATAAACAGATGGAGAGATATTCCATGTTTCTGGGTAGGAAGGATCAATATTGTGGAAATGACTATACTATCAAACACAGACTACAGATTTAATGTGATCCCTATCAAATGACCAATTCACAGACTGGATTAAAAAAATTTCACAATTCATATGGAAACACAAAAGACCCCAAATAGCCAAAGCAGTCTTGAGAAAGAAGAATGGAGCTAGAGGAATCAAACTTCCTAGCTTCAGATTATACTACATAGCTACAGTCATCAAGAGAGTATGGCACTGGCACAAAAATAGAAGTATAGACCAATGGAAGAAGAGAGAAAGCCCAGAAATAAACCCACACACCTATGGGTACCTTATTTTTTACAAAGGAGGCAAGAATATCCAATGGGGCAAAGATAGCCTCTTCACTAAATGGTGCTGGGAAAACTGGACAGCTACATGTAAAAGAATTAGAACATTTCCTAACACCATACACAAAGATAAACTCAAAATGGATTAAAGGCCTGAATGTAAGACCAGAAACTATTAAACTCTTAGAGGAAAACATAGGTAGAACACTCTGTGACATAAATCACAACAAGATCCTCTATGACCCACCTCCTAGAGTAATGGAAATAAAAATAAAAGTAAACAAGGGGTATCTGATTAAACTTAAAAGCTTTTGCACAGCAAAGGAAACCATAAGCAAGGTGAAAAGACAACCCTCCGAACGGGAGAAAATAATAGCAAATGAAACAACTGACAAAGGATTAATTTCCAAAATACACAAGTAGCTCATATAACTCAATGCCAGAAAAACAAACAGCCCAATCAAAGAGTGGGGAAAGGACCTAAACAGACATTTCTCCAAAGAAGACATACAGATGGCTAACACACACATGAAAACATGCTCAATGTCGCCCATTACTAGAGAAATGCAAATTAAAACTACAATGAGATATCACCTCACACAGGTCAGAATGGCCCTCATCAAAAAGTCTACAAACAATAAATGCTGGAGAGGATGTGGAGAAAAGGGAATGCTCTTGCACTGTTGGTGGGAATGTAAATTGATACAGCCACTATGGAAGACGGTATGCAGATTCTTTACACCCGTGGTGGATTCATGTCAATGTATGGCAAAACCAATACAGTATTATAAAGTAAAAATAAAAATTAAAAAAATAAAAAAGGAGACACCATAAAAAAAAATAAAAATAAAAATAAATTGCACGTTAGAGATATCATTAAAAAAAAAAAAAAAAAACTAGGAATAAGACCAACATATGACCTGGTAATCCCACTCCTAGACATATACCCTGAGGAAAACAAAAGAAAAGAGACACATGTATCCCCTTGTTCATTGCAGCACTATTTACAGTAGCTAGAACATGGAAGCAATGGAGGTGCCCATCGACAGATGAATGGATAAAGAAGTGGTGGTATATATACACAATGGAATGTTACTCAGCCATTAAAAAGAATGCATTTGAGTCAGTTCTGATGAGGTGGATGAACCTAGAACCTATTACACAAAGTGAAGTAAGTCAGAAAGAGAAAGATAAATATCTTATTCTAGTGCATACATACAGAATCTAGAAAAATGGCACTGAAGAATTTATTTACAGGGCAACAGTGGAGAAACAGACAAGGAGAATAGACTTATGGACTTGGGGAGGTGGAGGAGAGGGTGAATTGCATGGAAAGAGTAACAGGGAAACTTACATTACCATATATAAAATAGGCCAACGGAAATCTGCTGTATGGCTCAGGAAACTCTAACAGGGCCTCTGTATCAACCTAGAGGAGTGGGATGGGGAGAGAGATGGGAGGGATTTTCCAAAGGGAGGGGATATATGTATACCTATGACTGATTCGTGTCAAGGTTTGACAGAAAACAGAAAAATTCTGTAAAGCAATTATCCTTCAATAAAAAATAAATTAATAAAAAAAAAAACAGAGACATTACCTTGCAGACAAAGGTTGGTTTTTTTTCAAAACTATGGTTTTTCCAGTAGTCATGTATGGATGTTAAAAGTTGGACCATAAAGAAAGCTGAGTGCTGAAGAGCTGATGCTTTTGAACTGTGGTGCTGGAGAAGACTCTTAAGAGTCCCTTGGACTGCAAGGAGATCCAACCAGTCCATCCTAAAGGAAATCAGCCCTGAATGCTGAAACTCCAACACTCTGGCCACCTGATGCGAAGAACTGACTCTTTGGAAAAGACCCTGATCCTGAGAAAGATTGAAGGCAAAAGGAGAGGGGACAACAGAGGATGAGATGGTTGGATGGCATCACCGACTCAATGGACATGAGTCTGAGTAAACTCCAGGAGTTGGTGATGAACAGGGAAGCCTGGCATGCTGTAGTCCAGGGGGTCACAAAGAGTTGGACATGACTGAGTGAATGAACCAAACTGAAACATAATAAAAAAGCAGAATGTCATGTCCCAGATGAACAGACAAGATGAAACCCCAGAAAAACAACTAAATAAAGCAGAGTAGGCAACCTTCCAGAAAGAAAAATCAGAATAGCGATCGAGAAGATGATTCAGGATCTCAGAAAAAGAATAGAGGCAAAGATGGAGAAGATCCAAGAAATATTTATCAAAGACCTAGAAGAACAAAAGAACAAACAAACAGAGATGAATAATAATTAGAAGGAATCAATCTCAGAGTAACTGAGGCAGAATAGATAGATGACCTGGAGAACTCCTGTGCCATGTGCTCTCTTAGTTGCTCAGTTGTGTCCAACTCTTTGTGACCCCACGGTCTGTAGCCCACCAGGCTCCTCTGTCCATGGAGATTCTCCAGACAAGAATACTTGAGTGGGTTGCCATGCCCTCCTCCAGGGTTTCTTTATAACCCAGGGATTGAACCCAGATCTCCCACATTACAGGCAGATTCTTTACAGTCTGAGCCACTGAGAAAGCCCAACCTGGAGGACAGAATGGTGGAAATCACTGCTGCAGAACAGAATGTAGAAAACAGAGTGAAAAGAAATGAAGACAGGCTAAGAGACCTCTGGGACAAGATTAAACGCACCAACATTTGCATTATAGGGGTCGCAGAAGAAGAGACCAAGAAAGGACCTGAGAAAATATTGAAGAGATAATAGCTGAAAACTTCCCTAACATGGGACAGGAAATAGTCAACCAAGTCCAGGAAGCACAGACAGCCTAGGATGGATAAACCCAAGGAGGAATACACCGAAACACGTAGTAATCAAACTGATAAAAATTAAAGACAGAGATAAAATATTGAAAACAACAAGGGGAAAATGACAAATAACATTTAAGGGAATGTTACCCATCAGGCTATCAGTTGATTTCTCAACAGAAACTCTACAAGCCAGAAGAGAATGGCATAATATAATTTAAAGCGATGAAAGGGAAGAACCTACAATCAAGACTACTCTACCCACCATGACTCTCATTCAGATTTGATGGAGAAATCAAAAGCTTTCCAGATAAGCAAACGTTAAGAGAATTCAGCACCACTAAACCAATTTTACAACAAATGCTAAAGGAACTTCTCTAGGCAAGAAACAGAAGAGAAGGAAAAGACCTACAGAAAATAAACCCAGAACAATTAAGAAAATGGTAATAGGATCATACATATTGATAATTATCTTAAATGTAAATGGATTAAATGCACCAACCAAAAGCCATAGACTGACTGGGTGGATGAAAATGTGCATGTGTGCACTTCCACTTATTACATCACTCTGCTTGAGCCCCCCGAAAATTGTATGTAAATATTTTATATTGTTGTTAATCATGTTCCCATTATGGCTTGCAATTGTAATTATTTTATTTTTTGTCTGGCTATTGATTGCAAAAACTGATAAACATCTTTTATTATTGTGATTATATAACTATTACTCACTTAACACCATTGTATCATGATTGATCAACAGAAAAATAACAGAACTCCAAAACTAGGATTTAACTCCAAAAGTAGGATTACAGAAAAACTTGTAATCACTTTTAAAATCCAGATGCATATCAGAATTATCTTGAATTATTTTGAAAAATACAAATGCTTAGGTATTGCTTGCTTTTTTTCTCCAGAGTTCCAGATATGTTTCTAATGAGCAGTCACATTTAAAAACAACTGGACTATATGATGATCTTTTACTTTTACCTAGTTTGTTTCACTTTTTCAATTTCATATTCAGTGCTCCCATTTCATTTAGTTTATGTTTTCTAATTTCTCCATCTCATCTTTTTTTTTATGTTCTTTCTCAAGCCTTTATCAAGTGCAGTAGAAAAGCTTTTGTATACATATATATAAATACATATTATATATATATTTTATTAAAAATATGGATTTTTTGTACAAAAGCATTATGACATTTTGATTCCACTTGTTTGAAACTTAGTATGAATAGAATGCTAGATTTCTAACTAAAAAATAGGCATGCAACAAGCAACAAGAGTTTACTGTATAGCATAAGGTACTATAGTCAATATAATAACCTATGATAGAAAATAATTTAGAAAACAATATATGTGTATTTGTATAACTGAATCACCTTGCTGTGCACCTGAAACATTATAAGTCAACTATATGTCAATAACATATATATATATATATATATATATATTTTTTTTTTTTTTAAGTGTTGGTGAGGATGTAGAGAAAGTTAGAATTCTCACTCATAGCTAGAAGGATTGTAAAATGGTACAGCCACTTTGGAAAACAGATTGGCAGTTCCTCAAAATATTAAACATAAAATTATATATGACCCAGCAATTTTATTCCCAGTCATATATCCAAGAGAAATGAAAACACATCTCCACACAAAAATTTGTTCACAAATGTGCTTAACAGCATTATCATGATAGCCAAAGGAGTTCCCTGGTGGCCTAGTGGTTAGAATGCTGGATTTTCACTGCCATAGCCCAGGTTCAATACCTGGTCAGGGAACTGAGATCCTGCAAGCTGTGAAGGACAAAACAGGGGAAAAAATAGCCCCAAAGTGGAAACAACTCAAATGTCCATCCTTATAAATGACTTTAAAAATGTGGTAAATGAAGAACTAGTACACGCTACATCATGGGTGATAGAAAAATGCACGAGATTCTAAAATGAGGGGTACAGTGGGTATAAGTAAGGATGATTTCAGCTGCAATTGAGAGAATATCCAATATAAGCTGGATTCAAAAACAAAGGGATTTATTGTCTTATACATCAAGGAGTCAGGAAGAAGGATAGTTCCAGGGTAGTTAAGTCAGAAACTCAGTGGCATCTTTAGGATTCCAATTATTTCCATCTTTCTGTTCCTCCATTCACTTATTGGCCTTTGTCCTCAGGCCTGTCCCTTTATGATCACAAAGTGGCTGCCACAGCTCCACATGTTATTTCCTCACCAGCAACAGTCACATACTAGAAGAGAGAATATCCCTTTTGGATTCCTTCTGAAGAGTTAGATACACTTTCCCAGAAGTTTCCATCAGACCTTCCCTCATGTGCTGGTAATCATAATTACATCACTTGGTAATTCCCAAAACAATCACTGGTAAGAACAGATTTCCTACTATTGGCTTAAAGCAGTCAAGATTCAACCCCTAGGTCAGGAAGAGGTCTAGTACCCATGATGCTAAAAAATCAGAGTGTTGTTTGGTGGGAAGAAGATAAGATATGTGGAAGCAACCAACATCTGCCATAGTGGGAAAAAAGGAAGTGATCCAGAAAAGGCAATCCCTGAGCTAAATTTTAACATGCTAGCAGATACATGGTAGATTGGGTGGACCCAGGAAGGAGTAGCCTGAAGAGCAGGCAGGGAGAGAGGGCATTCTAGGAAAAGGTGGCAGAATGAACAAAAGCATAAAGACTAGGAAGAGAGTAAAAAACTATGAGCTATTCATTGAAGTATAAAATAATGAAAGATGGGGTCACGAGTCAGCAAGGAAACTAGGTTTGTCTGTCTATAAGCCAAAGTTTATGAACCTAGAAGAAACAGGTCATGCTTGCCTTGAATATCTCCATTCAATAAATGACTAAAGCTTCCTTATGAAATCAAAGAATGAAAAAGGAAAAACTTACAAATGTAAATAGTATCTTTAAACCAATATTCCTATTTTTCCAAACCATATCTCCCTCCCTCCCTGCCTCCCTCCTTCCCTCTTTCCCTTTCTTTCTTTCTCTCTCCTCCATGTCAAACACTGTGCCCTCTTTCTTCTAAGAAGCTGGGGCCAGACCTTTCAGTAGCCTGTGTTCACAGGACTGCCCACTTCATGGTGTGGTTTAGGATGAAGCAGAGGCTCCTGCCATAAGATATTGCATTGCATATAAGCCTCTTTTCCTCTAAAACATTTTTGATGTAAAGTTTCCTAGCATGGTTCTATATTCTACTTTGACTGAGTGTTTTTGACTTGGAAAGTAGAGATGGCTTAGAAAAATTCAGAAGGGAGAAATGAGGCTACCTGTCAGTAAAACTGAAGTCCATTCCTAATGGGTACATTTGGATTCATGGTGTTCCTATGAAAGGTAGCCTGCCTAAAAATTCAATAAAATCCAACTCCCTTCCCCTCTACTCTTTTGTAATGTATTAATGTGAGCTGTGACTGGGATCCCACTCCTGAATCTGGGAAGCCATCTCTAACCACTGTTTCATATTCAGTCTAGGTGCGGCCTCACCATCTTCTAGGCTCAAGGCTCCATAAAGCCGAAAACTTTTTCAGACTTGGTATGAAAAGTAAAATCAATTTTCTGTCCTATATCATTCACAGTTGTGCTTAGTCACTCAGTCATGTCCAACTCTTTGTGATCCCATGCACTGTAGCCCACCAGGCTCCTCTGTCCATGGGGATTCTCCAGGCAAGAATACTGGAGTGAGTGACCATCCCTTCCTCCAGAGGATCTTCCCAACCCAGGGATCTAACCCAGTTAGACAGTCCTATATGCAGGAATAGAAGGGATAAGGAGAGTGAAAATTAGTTATGTTGTTATATAGGCCTCCCAAGTAAAGGAACATTATTTACTAAGTGCATACAAAAAGTGAAAGAGATTAGGACCAAGACGGCTCTTTTCTGGCTGCTATTATCAGGAATCACTGTTTTGACAGTGGTGAAGATGGCTAATCTTTGTGTTCAAGCCAAAAAAGTTGTTTATACCAATAGCAGTGATATACTGAAACTAATCAACACTGGTATCCCAGGTCATTCCAGGTAACATTGCAACTGCACCAGACAAATAGGAAAGATGGATACAGAAAAATTATTTGCAAATTCCCCACAAGAGAGGTAAAAACCTATAATCATTAAAAATTTCTCATTTAATAAGGAAAGAAAGCAGATAAAAACATGTTTATAGCCCATTTCTGCCAAAGAGAATTAACAGCTATGCACTTTAAAACTCTCCTTTCAGTGGGGAATTAGGCGCAATAAAAGCCCAACACATCTTGTCTCAACCATGAAATAAAATGATCATCTGCTTATCTATCATTTATTTCATACAGAGGGCTCACACCAATCAAGCTCTGATTTTATATACCTATGAAGGAAGATAAAACCCATAAAACATACTGTACACTTTTATAGCTTAAAGATCTGTCTCTCAGAAAGGTGAACAAAATATTTACAAACAAGACTATCTCATTAACTTTTTTATACTGATTTTTTTCACAATACAGCAATTCCCTGGGTTTCTATAGGTCAGAGTCCAGCAATGCTTTAAGGTATCTGAGCTAGATCACTGTAATCCGAATTTCCTTATTAGGAGGAAAATGTTCTTTGCACTGTTGTCTAACACCTGCTAAGTGGAGGCAGCCCTGAGCTTACAGTACAAAAAACCTGTCAGCCCCTACCCCTACTCACTGAAGCAGGAGGAAAGAATGGGACTTGAGATCACAACTTAGGGTAGCAAATGTTTGGCAGATTCTTTTGCTGAATCTTTGAATTCTTTCAATTTGACATAAATTTCCATAATAATGCTATAATCCAGGCACTGGAGAAATAATGAGGTCTCTCAATGAGCTTACTGTCTGGGAGGGAAAAAGATGATCCTAATACAATATGTTACAAGTAAAACAGAAGTGGGCACAAGTTGTGCTAAAGGATGTGGGCAAGGTCAACCATGCTGGAGATAGGTGGGGCTGAGGAGATTCCATGGAAGGGGTCTCAGAAGATGCTTCAGCACCATTAACCTGATGTATTATGTTGTATTATGTTATTAAATAACATTTCATATCTGTTAATGAGGCTGTAAAATTTTTTTAAATAATTAACAATGATTATGTTTTCTCATAAAAGCATATCAGAGAGTATTATCTATAAGAAACCATATACACCTTGACCCTACTGTCATCATAGACAGGTCTCTAATTCCTTCTCCTATCCCTTCACAAGATTCCTACCCTGGATGGGGATGGAGATCAAAAAATGTTATTAGAATGATGGGGAAGGGGGGGATGCAAAGGAATAAAAGGGCCAGATTTAAAGGAGGAAAGAAGTGACTATAGCCTCCCTTTCCTGACTTCAAATTTCCCATCTGAAGCAGCCTAAGTTGGAGAAAGAAACAAGACTTAACTTTAAATCAAGATTAAATGTTTAACTATGACATGGGACTAGAAAGCATCTTTGGTTATCTGAAAATGATGAGAAAAGTTATGGGAATAGCCTTAAATTTCATTCAAGGGCAAAGAAACCACTAGACTCACAAAATAATAAAAGGAGAGTAGTAGACAAAAATAAAATTGCTTCATGATTCAACTCCAAAGCAGCACTTATTCAATAGAAGATACATAGCTGAAGCACAAGAAAGAAAGGGAGGAAGAAAGAGAAGGACGGAAGTAAGAAGGAAAAGAAAACTAGAAGGGAAGAAGAGTGGTTTAAACCACAGAATGGAAAACTTTCCAAAAACAGAATAAAAAAGAAAATCAAACAGGAGGTGAAAAAAGATAAGAAAACTAGAGAATCAATCTAAGCATTCTAGCATCCAACTAACAGAATTTCAAAATTAAAATCAAATGACAGCCATATGATTTAGTAATTCCACTTCTAGGTACATATCCCAAAAGGATTAAAAGCAGGGACTTTAAGAGATATAATACATCCAAGTTCATAGCAGCATTATTCCCAACAGCCAAAAGACAGAAGTAACCCAAGTTGCTTTCCACCAACAAAGGACTGGATAAACAAAATATGATATATATATATACAAAGGAATTTTATTGAACCTTAAAAATGAAATTCTGACACAGCTTATAACACAGAAGAATCTTGATGATATTATCCTAAGTAAAATAAGACAAAAACAAAAAGATAAATATTGTATGATTCTACTTATACAGAATTAAATGTTAATTTTATATGTCAACTTTACTAGGCCACAGTACCCAGATATTTAGTCAAAAAGTCTGGATGTTGCTGTGAAGGCATTTTTTGATAAGATTAAATGTATCATAATGTGAGTAGGCCTCAACTAATTCAATGAAGACCTTAAGAGGACAAGGACTGACTTCCTCCAAGGAAGAAGAAATTCTGCCTCCAGACAGCCTTCAGAATCAAACTGCAACATCATTTCTTCACTGAACCTCCCACCAGCTGACCTTACCAACCCCTACAATCATGTGAGCCAATTACTTAAAATAATTTCTCTCAATGTAACTCTCTCTTACACACACACACACACACACACACACACACACCTACCAGTTATATTTCTCTGGAAAACACTAACACAATGAGGTGTCTGCTGCTGCTGCTGCTGCTAAGTCGCTTCAGTCATGTCTGACTCTGTGCGACCCCATAGACGGCAGCACACCAGGCTCCTCTGTCCCTGGGATTCTCCAGGCAAGAACACTGGAGTGGGTTGCCATTTCCTTCTCCAATGCATCAAAGTGAAAAGTGAAAGGGAAGTTGCTGAGTCTTGTCCGACTCTTAGCGACCCCATGGACTGCGGCCCACCAGGCTCCTCTGTCCTTGGGATTTTCCAGGCAAGAGTGCTGGAGTGGGGTGCCATTGCCTTCTCCAGGTGCCTAGAACAGTCAAATTCATAGAGACAGAAGATATAATTGTAGGTGCCAGGGGCTGAAGGGAAAGATGGATGAGGAGGCACTGCTTAAAGAGTACAGTGCTTCCCTTCAAAAGATGAAAAGAGTTCTGTGGATACAAGGTGGTGATGACTGCACAACAATGTGACTGTACTTAACACTACAAACACTACATTGAAAAATGGTAAACAATTTAATATTTATTTATTTGGCTGCACCAGATCTTAGTCATAGCATACAAGATCATAGATCTTCATTGTATCATACAGGATCTTTTAGTTGCAGCATGCAAAGCCTTAGTTGCAACATGTGGGATCTAGTTCCATGACCAGGGGTGGAACCCTGGGCCTCCTGCACTGGGAGCACAGAATCTTAGGCACTGGACAACCAGGGAAGTCCCAAGATGATAAATTTTATGCTATGTATATTTTACTAAGATCATGGCATCCAGTTCCATCAGTTCAGTTCAGTCGCTCAGTCGTGTCCGACTCTTTGCGACCCCATGAACCGCAGCATGCCAGCCCTCCCTGTCCATCACCAACGGCCAGAGTCTAACCAAACCCATGTCCATTGAGTCGGTGATGCCATCCAACCATCTCATCTTCTGTCATCCCCTTCTCCTGCCCTCAATCTTTGTCAGCATCAGGGTCTTTTCCAATGAGTCAGTTCTTCACATCAGCTGGCCAAAGTACCGGAGTTTCAGCTTCAACAGCAGTCCTTCCAATGAACACCAGGACTGATCTGCTTTAGGATGGACTGGTTGGACCTCCTTGCAGTCCAAGGGACTCTCAAGAGTCTTTTCCAACACCACAGTTTAAAAGCATCAATTCTTCAGTTCTCAGCTTTCTTTATAGTCCAATTCTTACATCCATATGTGACTACTGGAAAAACCATAGCCTTGACTAGATGGACCTTTGTGGACCAAGTAATGGCTCTGCTTTTTAATATGCTGTCTAGGTTGGTTATAACTTTCCTTCCAAGGAGTAACAACTTTCTGGTTCCATCATTTCATGGCAAATAGATGGGAAAACAATGGAAAAAGTGACAGACTTTAGTTTCTTTGGCTCCAAAATCACTGTGGACAGTGACTACAGCCTTGAAATTAAGACATTTGTTCCTTGGAAGAAAAGCTGTGACAAACCTAGACAGCATATTAAAAAGCAGAGGCATTACTTTGCTTACAAAGGTCCATCTAGTCAAAGCTATGGTTTTCACATGCAAGCTATGCACTGATATGAGGGCTGGATCATAAAAAATGCTTAGCACCAAAGAATTGATGCTTTTGAACTGTGGTGTTGGAGAAGACTCTTAAGAGTCCCTTGGACTGTAAAGAGATCAAACCAATCAATCTTAAAAAAAAATCATCCCTGAATATTCAATGGAAGGACTAATGCTGAAGTTGAAGCTTCAATACTTCGGCCACCTGATGCAAAGAGCCAATTCATTAGAAAAGACCCTGATGCCGGGAAAGATTGAAGGTAGGAGGAGAAGGGGACAACAGAGGACAAGATGGTTGGATGGCATCACAGACTCAGTGGACATGAGTTTCAGCAAACTCCAAAAGTACAGGGAAGCCTGGTGTACTGCAGTCCATGGGGGTCACAAAGAGTCGGACACAACTGAGCATCTGAACAACAAAACCACAATTCAAGAAAATAACACAGATGAGAGGATGCTCACTCATGAAGAACATTAATCCAAAGACTGGAAAAGGCTACCAAGAGTCAGACTAGAGAATGGGAAAAGAGCCACAATAAGTTATGTCACTAAGAAATTCCTGAACATCAAGGTTTAAAAAATTATAAAAGCTTTCAGGACAAAAATATTATATAAAACATCAGTTATAACAGCTTGGAATATAGAATGATTAAATTAGACTTCTCAAAAACAATGGAATCTGGAAGCAGTATTTTTCAATTCTGAGGAAAACTGCCTTTATCCTAGATTTTTATACTTAGCTGAAGTATTAATCAAGTACAAGAGTACATTTAAGATATTTAAGACAGGTTGAAGAATGTCCTTTACCAAAGTAAGTAAAATGTGAAAACAAATTTAGTATCCAATGAAGCAGGAATCTAAAAGGGTGACAGAGAACACTGTTAGAGGATGGTTGTACAACAAGCTTAGAGATAGGGACAGGAAATGTATGGGCGCAAGAAAGATCTCCAGAGAAAAAGAGGATCTGATGAATCATCTGATGAGCTTGTCATATACAAAATTGTATTAAGAGAAGTTACACATATCTGTTGAAAAGACCTCTCTCTTACATTTCTTTCTGAAAGCAAGCAAGACCCTGCAGAGCCCACCAGGTACAAGAACCCTGCCATGTTCCCCCCCCCCCTTTTTTTTTTTTTTTTTTTTTGTAGAAACAACCTTTAGTCTCCTAGGCCTTCCCTGAGGTCCAACAAGCAGATTCAAGCAGTTACTAATTAAGGAGGTGAGAGAATGCGAAATCAAAGAAAAAACAATCAAGAAACAATAGTTCAGAGTCCTAATTCCTCCTCAGGGGATATATGTAACAATGAGTTGTTCTGCAGACACTAAGACCCCACTCAGGTGGAAGATGTTGACAACATACTGAGCACAAGCACGGAGACCCCAGACTGGCTGGAATCAACAGGCTGATAATTAAGATACTTGGATACTTAAACCACCACCCTGTTACCTCATCATTAACCAATCAGAAGAAAGTCAGGCACCCTGAAGCCCTCACCCCAAATTTTGCCTTCAAAAACCCTTCCTTGAAAGCTATCAGGGAGTTCATGACTTTTTCATCATACACTGCCTATTCCCCTTGATGGGTCCTGCAATAAACACTTCACAAACTGGTGTCAGTAAATTGGCTTTGCTGACAGACAGGCAAATGGACAGTTTCAGTTCAGTAACACCTCCATCACCCTCTCTCTTCTTCTCTTTCTCCAATGTAAGTTTGTGTGTGTATATCATATACAAATGTACATAAACATATCTGTGTAAGTACTTTTATATATTTTCACATACATTAAAAATAAAGCAAATGAGAAAGCAACAATTATTAACTTTAGGATAAACAAAAAAAGAAAAAAAATACAGAAAACAGAAAATAAACAAATAGGGAAAGTGAACCATGAAATCAGGCTGAGGGAGAACTATGCTTCAAAAAGTTAAATCTTCATCTCTCATAATAGGAAATGAATAGATAATGCTCAGAAATAATATATTAAGACACTGCAGTATTATTTTAAACTATGAAGGAAGATACCAAAAGAAATAGGCAAAAGAGTTAAAAGTGCTTACCTCTGGGAAACTGGACTGGGGATTAGGAAGGATTAATTCAACAGCCTGATTTTTTTTTCCCTTAAAGTCTTTTGCTTTATTTAAATGTTAAATTCCAGTTAGAAAAGCAAAATAAAAGTTTTAAATTATATGAGGACCATACATCTATTAGAATGGCCCAAATCCATAATTTTCTTTCTCTATCAAGAAGGACAGAAGTTAATCACCGGATAAAACTATAGACCGTACCAGAGAAATCTGTGTAACAAACCTTGCTAAAACTAGTCTATGTCTTCCATTAATTTCCCCATATATTTGCCTTCCCACAATTTGCCACCCTAGAAGCACAAAGTCATTTTCCTTTGTCTTGTCACTTCTCTAAAAATTTATTGGTCTTTTGTTAAGATGCTATATAAGCCCAAATTCTAACCACGCCTTGGAGTTTCTCATTTCTGAGGGTTCCCATGTGCATGCACAACGCATATGCTAATAAACTTACTTTTCTCTTCCTAATTTATCTTCTGTCAGTTTAATTTACAGCCCCCAGCTAGAGAACCCAGGAGGGCAGAGAGGAAAAAGTTCAGTTTTTCCTCTCCTACAGCTACAAACTGTATGATTCAACCAAATAACATTCTGGAAATGACAAAACTGTGGAGACTAAAAAAGATCAGTGATTGCCAGAGGTTAGTGGAGAGAAAAAGATGAACAGAAGGACCACAGAGGATTTTTAGGGCAGTAAAACTATTCTGCATGATACTGCAACGGTGGATTTGTGTCATTATACATTTGTCCAAACCCATAGAATGTACAACATCAAGAGTGAAGCCTAATATAAACAATGGACTTTGGGTGATAATGGTGTGTTAAGACAGGCTCATCCATTGTAACAAATGTACCACTCTGGTGGGGGATGTTGATAATGAAAGAGGCTATGCATGTGCGGGGGTAGGGGGTATATGGGAAATCTCTGTACCTTCTGTTCAATTTTGCTATGAACTTAAAACTACTCTAAAAAATAGTGATTTTTTAAAAACGTGTATTGTAAAAAGCATGGCATGAAAAACTTACATAGGATCTACTCTAATAGTGTCTTTACATAGGAAAATATAACCAGATAAAGCCAGTGGGGAGTCAGAACAGAGACTAGGGAGTTTAGTCCTGCCTTGAGTCAATACTTCACCATCTGGGTACATCTTGGATACATCAATTCCCTCTCATGGGTACATATTCTTCCACTGAGGCACTAAGAAGTCATACTGGACCTACATGTGTTTGATTAATCATGAGTCCCACAAAATGATACATTGGAAAAAAATAATTTGTGATCAAATAACTTTGGGAAGCACAACATAACTAAACTGTCTCTTGGAAACATTGATACACATTAACATTTTAAAGGGGGTGTGAAATTTTATAATAAAGAAAACTTTCTATTTTTTTAACCTTCATAAATCTCTTGGATCATGTGTCTTCCTCACCTTCTTTCCCCTTTGAACCCTCTTGACAGGTCTCTAAACTATTGTTCTGTGAGAAACATAAGGAAACACCACCTCTTCTTGTCAATTCAAGCTGCTATGGCAAAATACCATAAATTGGGTAACTATTGACAATAGATAATTATTTCTCACAGTGTGGAGGCTAGAGACCTGAAATTAGGGTGCTGGCTTGGTCAGGTTCTGGTGAGATCCCTCTTTCAAATTGCAGACTTCTATTCTCTTATTATGGGCCTCTCATGGAAGAAAGAGGGCAAGAGAGCTCTCTGGGATTCCTTTCATTAGGGCACTAATCCCATTCATAAGAGCTCTACCCCTCATGACCTAGTTACCTCTCAAAGGCTCCATGTAATAATTCCATCATAGTGGGGGTTAAAATTTCAACATATGAATCTGAGGGGGACACATTCAGTCTGTTAACACTACCCTAAGATAATTTCCAAGATGAATATTCTTACATTCCTTCGTTACATAAGATTCCACAGCAATACTCATACAATGGCTCTTGGATAGATTTGAGAAAAGGTACCAATAGGTGATGGACAGGGAGGCCTGGCATGCTGTGATTCATGGGGTCGCAGAGAGTCAGACATGACTGAGCGACTGAACTGAACTGAACTGAACTAATACTTAAATTATTTCTTGCCCTGACTTATTTCTTCAGTGCTGTGAAGTAACTTTAAAAGAAGTCATTTAATATAAGATGATGAATGTCATTTCAGAAATAAAATCCCCATAAAATAAATGATCATTTTAAAGCACAGCTTGGATCTACAGAATCATATTATATAAAACTTTTTATGTATCATAAGTTACATAACAGATGAAAGTCTTCTTCTCTGAAAAATGAATAAAACACACACACAGAGGCACTGCCAAAGTGTCAGTGTTTTAACAAAGAACAGAACCAATTCAGTCATTCCTAGGCAAATAACAAATCTTCCTCTTCTGATGAAAACAAACCTGAATAAAGAAAATATAATGTATTATTCCATGGCTGTAAACTAATTGGCTTACGAATTTCTGAACAGAGTTGAAGAGAACATTCTGTCAATGCCACAATGTAGAAAACACTGCTACCTAGAAGCAGAGAGAGAGAACCTGATTAAAATGCAGTCAATAAGAAGTGTCCGTCATAGATCATAGAGTGCTGAAAGGCGCTCTTGCTTTAATGCCCTGCAAACTGTGGGAGCAGATGCTGTTATTGGCTCAGGAGAGCCATCAAGGAAACATAAATATGAAATAGCAGTTATGCAGGAATGTTTAGGGCCCTTGTGGAAGCAAAGGGAGAAGGGGCTTCAAAGCATATCTACCAGGATAAGGCTCGAGAGAGAGGTCTGAATTTATAACAGTCATCAGCTATAGAAGATGCTGGAGACCTTGACATCATTAGCAACAACTCTGAGTAGATCCTTCCCCTGTGGGAAGTATTTATTGGTCAGTTTATAGTAATTATTCCCAATTCTTCCAATTAGGGTTACATGAAAAATCCAACCTGCCAGAATTAAGATTCCATAGAGCTCTGTCTCCCCCAAATCATCACCAGAATCAAGCGGGAAAAAAATATTCCTGTCCAGGTCAATTTAAAAATAAATTGCCATCTGCCACTGGCAGGAAAACTTCTTTGGCCACAGAACAAAGAGACTATTCCAAAGCCATTGCTGAGTACCTGCTACAGCAAAGAATAAAAATCAAGTGTTCACACAGGCTCTGAGGCTTACAGTTATTACAAAATACACATATTTCCACTTCATTAGCATTTAGTCAACTCATCTTTTGTTTTCTCTGGATCCACAAGCACACAATTAACGTGAAAATGATATTTTCTCTAAATTAGTTCTCAGTAGAAACTAGAGTAAACCAATCTGGTAAGACATCAAGTTGATAAAAATTATCAAGCAGAAAAAAATATCATTAGATGTTGGTGACAACAAACTAAAATCCAACAAGTAGAAAAATTAAAAGCAAGAAATCACATTTTTATCATGTGAGGCAACTGCATTTTACATTTCCAGTGCACCATGTGTGCCACCAGCCCCCTCTTCACTCCTATACTGTGAGGCACCATGGAATTGGCCAGTAAGAGAACTCAGCCAAGGTCCACGGATAGAAGAATTTATTCCTGCTAATTGCGCAGGCACAGGAGGGCCTAGAGGAGCTATCCCATGTTGACAGTCAGGAACGGCGGCGGTAAGGAGATACCCCTCGTCCAAGGTAAGGAGCAGCGGTTTTACTTTGCTGGAGCAGCCGTGAAGAGATACCCCACGTCCAAGGTAAGAGAAACCCAAATAAGATGGTAGGTGTTGCAAGAGGGCATCAGAGGGCAGAAACATTGAAACCATACTGACAGAAAACTAGTCAATCTAATCACACTAGGACCACAGCTTTGTCTAACTGAATGAAACCAAGCCATGCCTGCGGGGCAACCCAAGACGGGCAGGTCATGGTGGAGAGGTCTGACAGAATGTGGTCCACGGGAGAAGGGAATGGCAAGCCACTTCAGTATTCTTGCCTTGAGAACCCCATGAACAGCAGGAAAAGGCAAAATGATAGGATACCAAAAGAGAAACTCCCCAGGTCATTAGGTGCCCAATATGCTACTGGAGATCAGTGGAGAAATAACTCCAGAAAGAATGAAGGGATGGAGCCAAAGCAAAAACAATACCCAGTTGTGGATGTGACTGGTGATAGAAGCAAGATCCGATGCTGTAAAGAGCAATATTGCATAGGAACCTGGAATGTCAGGTCCTTGAATCAAGGCAAATTGGAAGTGGTTATAAAAGAGATGGCAAGGGTGAACGTCGACATTCTAGGAATCAGCGAACTAAAATGGACTGGAATGGGTGAATTTAACTCAGATGACAATTATATCTACTACTGAGGGCAGGAATTCCTCAGAAGAAATGGAGTAGCCATCAGGGTCAACAAAAGAGTCCGAAATGCAGTACTTGGATGCAATCTCAAAAATGACAGAATGATCTCTGTTCGTCTCCAAGGCAAACCATTCAATATCACCATAATCCAAGTCTATGCCCCAACCAGTAATGCTGAAGAAGCTGAAGTTGAACCGTTCTATGAAGACCTACAAGACCTTTTAGAACTAACACCCAAAAAAGATGTCCTTTTCATTATAGGGGACTAGAATGCAAAAGTAGGAAGTCAAGAAACACCTGGAGTAACAGGCACATTTGGCCTTGGAATGCAGAATGAAGCAGGGCAAAGACTAATAGAGTTTTGCCAAGAAAATGCACTGGTCATAGCAAACACCCTTTTCCAACAACACAAGAAAAGACTCTACACATGGACATCACCAGATGGTCAACACTGAAATCAGATTGATTATATTCTTTGCAGCCAAAGATGGAGAAGCTCTATATAGTCAGCAAAAACAAGACCAGGAGCTGACTGTGGCTCAGATCATGAACTCCTTATTGCCAAATTCAGACTTAAATTGAAGAAAGTAGGGAAAACCGCTAGACCATTCAGGTATAACCTAAATCAAATCCCTTATGATTATACAGAGGAAGTGAGAAATAGATTTAAGGGCCTAGATCTGATAGATAGAGTGCCTGATGAACTATGGAATGAAGTTCGTGACATTGTACAGGAGACAGGGATCAAGACCATCCCCATGGAAAAGAAATGCAAAAAAGCAAAATGGCTGTCTGGGGAGGCCTTACAAATAGCTGTGGAAAGAAGAAAGGCAAAAAGCAAAGGAGAAAAGGAAAGATATAAGCATCTGAATGCAGAGTTCCAAAGAATAGCAAGAAGAGATAAGAAAGCCTTTTTCAGCAATCAGTGCAAAGAAATAGAGGAAAACAACAGAATGGGAAAGACTAGAGATCTCTTCAAGAAAATTAGAGATACCAAGGGAACACTTCATGCAAAGATAGGCTCGATAAAAGGATAGAAATGGTATGGACCTAACAGAAGCAGAAGATATTAAGAAGACGTGAAAAGAATACACAGAAGAACTGTACAAAAAAGATCTTCATGACCCAGATAATCATGATGATGTGATCACTAATCTAGAGCCAGACATCTTGGAATATGAAGTCAAGTGGGCCTTAGAAAGCATCACTATGAACAAAATTGTGGAGGTGATGGAATTCCAATTGAGCTATTTCAAATCCTGAAAGAAGATGCTGTGAAAGTGCTACACTCAATAGGCCAGCAAATTTGGAAAACTCAGCAGTGGCCACAGGCCTGGAAAAGGTCAGTTTTCATTCCAATTCCAAAGAAAGGCAATGCCAAAGAATGCTCAAACTACCGCACAACTGCACTCATCTCACATGCTAGTAAAGTAATGCTCAAATTTCTCCAAGCCAGGCTTCAGCAATACGTGAACCATGAACTCCCTGATGTTCAAGCTGGTTTTAGAAAAGGCAGAGGAACCAGAGATCAAATTGCCAACATCCGCTGGATCATGGAAAAAGCAAGAGAGTTCCAGAAAAACATCTATTTCTGCTTTATTGACTCTGCCAAAGCCTTTGACTGTGTGGATCACAATGAACTGTGGAAAATTCTGAAAGAGATGGGACTACCAGACCACCTGACCTGCCTCTTGAGAAATCTGTATGCAGGTCAGGAAGCAACAGTTAGAACTGGACATGGAACAACGGACTGGTTCCAAATAGGAAAAGGAGTGCGTCAAGGCTGTATATTGTCACCCTGCTTCTTTAACTTCTATGCAGAGTACATCATGAGAAATGCTGGACTGGAAGAAACACAAGCTGGCCTCAAGATTGCTGGGAGAAATATCAACAACCTCAGATATCCAGATGACACCACCCTTATGGCAGAAAGTGAAGAGGAGCTAAAAAGCCTCTTGATGAAATTAAAAGAGGAGAGTAAAAAAGTTGGCTTCAAGCTCAACATTCAGAAAATGAAGATCATGGCATCCGATCCCATCACTTCATGGGAAATAGATGGGGAAACAGTAGAAACAGTGTCAGACTTTATTTTTTGGGGCTCCAAAATCACTGCAGATGGTGATTGCAGCCATGAAATTGAAAGACGCTTACTCCTTGGAAGAAAAGTTATGACCAACCTAGATAGCATATTCAAAAGCAGAGACATTACTTTGCTGACTAAGGTCCGTCTAGTCAAGGCTATGGTTTTTCCTGTGGTCATGTATGGATGTGAGAGTTGGACTGTGAAGAAGGCTTAGCACCGAAGAATTGATGCTTTGAACTATGGTGTTGGAGAAGACTCTTGAGAGTCCCTTGGACTGCAAGGAGATCCAACCAGTCCATTCTGAAGGAGATCAACCCTGGGATTTCTTTGGAAGGAATGATGCTAAAGCTGAAACTCCAGTACTTTGGCCACCTCATGCGAAGAGTTGACTCATTGGAAAAGACTCTGATGCTGGGAGGGATTGGGGGCAGGAGGAGAAGGGGACAACAGAGGATGAGATGGCTGGATGGCATCACTGACTCGATGGACGTGAGTCTGAGTGAACTCCAGGAGATGGTGATGGACAGGGAGGCCTGGCGTGCTGCGATTCATGGGGTCGCAAAGAGTCAGACATGACTGAGCGACTGAACTGAACTGAACTGAATATGGCTCAGGTTTCATAGTAAAGAAATTCTAAAATCACAAAGCTTCTTTGTCCAAGATCCATTGTGTTTGTCCGCCTTATCATCAAACAAACAAACAAAGTGTTGTCTGTCTTATCAGCAAACAAAAGATGTGGGAACAAACCACCAACCACTGTAGCTGCCTGCTACAGTGCACCCTAAGGTGCACCCTAAGGGAGAAATACTGGCCCTCAACAGTCCAGATGCATTTCAAAGGAGTAATTTCAAGCAGGTCAGACTTTTGTATCTTCCCAAAGAAAAGCACTATATTCGTTGAGTTTTTTTCCTTTAATTAACAGTACTTTTTAAAAAAAATATTTTAGCTAGCCTCTCTCAATGTTAAAATCTTTTTATTTTTTTATTGAAGGATAATTGCTTTACAGAACTTCGTTGTTTTCTGACAAACCTCAACATGAATCAGCCATAGGTATACATATATACCCTCCCTTTTGAACCTCCATCCCATCTCCCTCCCCATCCCACCCTCTAGGAATTAACATATTCTTTTGATGTTCTGACTACCTGGTTTTTGTTGCAAAAATTCCTGTATATCCTGGCTCCTCACCTTACCTCTTCAGTGGAGTCCCTTAGAGTTATCCAAGAGGCTGCCTCCTTAAGGGCTTAAACCCTCAACAAGTCTGCTGAATAAAACATAATTCTCAACTTTTAGGCTGTACTTTTTTTTTTAATTAACATGATGAACACTTATCTAGGATTAAAATTAATTATGGTTGACTTTCTAGAGAGATTAGGGGATTTAGGGGTATTTTTCTAATTGAACTTTCTTAAAGTGAATTATATTTTTCTTGGAAGGAACAGGAAATTATCCTCTATGTATTTTTTAAGTTACAGTTTTTAAGTTTCAGAGTTTATAATGTCCACATTATTTGATCCTTTTTGAAAGGGATCAGGACATGCCACACCAAAATATGCCACTGTGGCATAAAAATTATTTCAGACTGAAGGCATGTGAGTTCCTGAAACCCTTAATGTGCTAAAAGCAGAGACTTCCAAAAGAACTCAATTGTCAAAAGTCCCTTCCCTAGAGGCAACTCTAATCTTGATACTTACAACTTAAGAAATGGGTTCTACACCCAACAAGATGTCACAGAACTGTCATACCTCCCATCTATTGCCCTAAGAGCCCCTTTATCCTTCCAAAAAGTCTTTTCCATTCAATAAATTTCCTTTCTCCTGCCTGCCTTCTAATAAGTCAGTTGTTTTCCCAATGCTTTTTTCCCCTTCCCCAATTAACAGGATATATAAACCCTAAAGGCTGACTACTCCTTTGAGTTATTCATTCTGAGCAATCCCATGAGTATGCATGTTTTTTTCTTCTCTTACTAATTGTTTTTTGTCAGTTTAATTTGCAGGCCTTCAGAACTAAACAGGAGAGGGTAGAGGACAGAGGTCCAATTTGTTTTAGGGTGAATTTAGGGGAAATTCTACTCAACAAGAACACACAGATTCAAAAGTTCATACCTCCTTTTGCATGCCCTCAAATCCCCTATTATTGGCAGCACATGGCCAAGGTGTTTGGTGTCTCAAATGAGGAAAAAATTAAATTATGGAAGCTGCCTCTGGATCCAAGGTTGAAGCATAACTTATATAGGAGCAGACTCTGGTTAAGCAGGCTATCATTTGAATGGTAGCTCTTTCTGTGATGCAAGAAAAAGGCAGGCAAGTAGCCAAGTCCTAGAAGAAACCTGTGAGGCTTGATAAAGGCCCTCCCACCTAAGACCCCACCTGTATGTAGCACTCAGGAGCAGTTGGCCATTTTATTTAAGGATCCTAAGACCCCTGGGAGGAAAGACACTTAAGCCTGATCCATGACCCAAGCAGATCAGAGTGGCTTAGAGGGTAGTTCACTGGTGGGAAAAGATATTGAAATCATGTAACTCAGGCTAGGACTTGAACCTACAGTCTTTTAACTAAGATCATACACTTAGTTTAAGGACTTAATGAAGCTCAGTTTCTTGATATCTCATTGCAGAAAGAATTCCGTGAGAGACAAAATGATAGGTAAAAAATGGATTTGTTTAGAGAGAAACACACTCCACAAACAGACTGTAGGCTATCTCAGAAGGTGAGAGTGGCCTTGAAATATGTTGTAGTTAGTTTTTATGGGTTGAGTGATTTCATAGACTAATGAGTGAGGGGATTATTCCAACTGGATCAGGGAGGGGGCAGGGATTTCCAGGAATTAGGCCACCATCCACTTTTTGATCTTTGCTCATCAACTTCAGGACTGTCCTGGCACCTGTAGCTGTGTCATTTAGCTTGCTGATGTGTTACACTGAGGATGTACTAAGGCTCAAGGTCGAGTGGAAGTCTACTTATCTGCCATCCTGGACCTATTTGGTTCTAATCAGTTTATGCCGTGTCCTCAGCTATGCCATTCTTTTAAAACTTGTGCCCTCCCCGCTTCTATCCTGTTTCAATATCAAGAGCCCCAAAGTGGAATCACTATAGGGCACAGGAGTATGGACTGGTCGTCCAGGTTTGACTAAAAGCCAAAATCTAGTGTGGACAAAGAATGTTGCCTGCCATTCTAGTAAACAATGAATGTTGCTTACCACCAAGCCTTCAGCCACTGCAGCCACTCTGATGGTACACCCTTAGGGAAATTTAAGATGGAGGAAAACAGGATACTGACCTTAGAAAGTTAAGATGCACATCATAGGAATAATTTCAACTACCCCAGACTCTCGTATCTTCCCATACATAGAAAAGCACAAAAACATTAACTTGAGATGCCTGGCTTTTGTGATTCGCAGTAATCTTTTTGTTTGATTACACAGGCTTTTGTTTTGTTTTCAGCAAAAATTCCTATATATCTTGGTTCTTCCCTTACCTCTTTGGAACAGTTCCTCAGAGTTATCTGGCAGGCTGTACCCTGGGTTATAGTCCTTAGTAAGGTCCCCCCAAGAAACATAACACTCAAATTTTAAGTTATGCATTTTTGTTTTTGTTCTCAGCCAACATAGGGTGCCGGGAGCCAGCGTGAGGAACTCCGCCCATGGCAAAGGTCATGAGGAAGGAGGCTTGGCATACGCAAAGGCGTGATCAAGCCTCAGGAAACCCCCTGTTCCCGAGCATCTAACCCCAAAACCAGAGTCTGTTTTATGCTCTCACCTATACCTCTGACTTTACGGGGGGCTCTCCCCCATAACCGTTTCTCTCGGAGAAGGAGTAAACGTGCAGCTCCAAGGCAATAAAAATTCCTGGGCGTGACAAGAGTGTTTCAGCTTACGGACTCCTCTGAAGGTTATCTAGCCCGCCTGTATAGGTTCGTCCGGCCACATGTGATTGTTTACAGCCTCCCAATCTGAGAGGCACGAGATGTTTTAGACTTACTAAAGGCAAATTATTTTGGGGAGTTAGAAATTATTAGTATAGTGGGTTGGTTAGGAATTATATTGGTGAAGGGTTTTTCATTTGTTGTGTCAATAATTGCTGCTAATTCCCTGCTCTGGGTGGGACAAAGATGTTTCAGGTCAAACCTCTCTGCTGACAGACTAGCTTGTGTGACAGGATTATCCATGTTCCTGCCACTATGCACATGATTGTTTACTACCTCCTAACCATAAACAGCACAGAGAGTTTTGGAGTATTTTGAGAGTCTTAATTAGCATAGGGCTTTTTCTTCTTGAGTCAATGATTGCTGCCAGGCCTCCATATCCTTAAGCACCTGGGAATATATTAATCAATGTATTTGGAATATAGAAAAGGAAATACAGTAGTTTTTGGTGTTAGCAATACTAGACTTTTTGAGTTAATGGATTTTCTCTTTTATAATAGATCACTGTGCTTTGTTATAAATCACTGTGTCCTTGTTATACAAAAACGTAACTTTATCACTATCTTAAGACCAAAGAGATCTTAAGGGGAACATTGGTGAAAGGATTTTCATTTGTTGGGCTGATGTTTGCTGCTAAATCTCCATGTTCCCTACCCTTATAATGAATATAACTAACATATAGGAGAAATAAGTATTAACCTTTAAGACTAATCATGTTAACCTCGGGTTAAATAAATTCCTTTCTTGATTGTAACTCACTACACCCTCACCCTATAGGAATGCAACTTTATTTGGAGGGTGGTGCCTGGTTTAAGAAAAAACACACTTGGAAAAAATAAGTTTTTTGGTTATCAGAAAGAAAGGATCATAAAATGTCAGCAGGTCTCACTCATGGCCAGAAGATGATGTAATATCCCTAAGACCTTTTTTTTAACATTTATGTGAAGCACCTGATTTTGATAAAGGTCAGGACTGCTGACCCCCACGTGACTGTATTCATCCCTATGTGTAACAAAAGGTATATAAGCAAACCCAAAAATAAAGAAATCGGATCAGTTTCCGGAAAGACTGATTCCCCCATGTCGCTTCTTTCTTGCTCCCGTTTTTCTGGCTGAATTCCCATCTGGAGCATGGATGCTATTCCACGTAATCCAAGTTATTCAGCCTCTTTTTCTCCACTAATCTTCCTACTACACTATCCGTTTCTAATCTCTCTATATCTGTGATTAAATATGTATTTTTCCAAAGATGCCGACTCCGTCCCCACCTTCGAATTCCCTGGATCCACCGGGGCTGGACCCCGGCAATAGGGAACTGATCCTGGCACAGAGGAGGGATGACTGTGCAGCCCATCCATATCCACTGAGCCACAGTGTTAGTCTGTGGAGAAAACAGCTGATCATGTCAACATAAGCCTGAAGCCTGAGCCTTTATAAGGATCTGGGCAAAAAAAAGGTATCAGTGAAGAAATAGACAAGAGTCCATCAGGCTATCCAAGACACTTAGCAGCAAAACTCAGTGATAGCATCTGAACAGGCAGATAAAGGACTGTGAGGACTTCCCACCATGCTCTTTGCCTGATGTTAAGAAAAGACTGAAACTTTGGTCAAAGGGTCCTTGGACAATTGGGAAGGGCAAAAAAAAAAAAAAACCACAGTGGGAGATACTTGATTTCTTGACAAATAAGGTATGTGAGGATAAACAGCATGAAGTGATGCTTTTCCTGAAGCAGGTGAAACAGGTCAGATTCATTTAAGAAAGATCATGAATTAATAAATTATGCACATCTATTAATAGAAATTAAATAAACTGTTCATTTCTTAACTTTATTTTATTTGGCTGTGCTGAGTCTTAGTTGTGGCACGCCAGATCTTCAGTCTGTAGTTGCAACACGTAAACTCTCATTTGCAGCATGTGGAATCTAGTTCCCTGACCAGCAATTGAACTGAGGCCCCCTGCACTGGGAGCACAGACTCTTAGCCACTAGGGCACCCAGGTCTCTTGCATTGCAGGCAGATTGTTTACTATCTGAGCCACCAGGAAAGCCCACTAGGGCACCAGGGAAGTTTTAAACTGTATTTTTAAACAATGAAAACTAGTTGTCATACCCACTCTCCACCACATGAGGGAGGAGAAAGGGATACCAATTTGAGAAAAACATCTAATTATTTTTCCTTTTTGGAAATATAAAGATGTCAATTTCAACATTCTAAGCAGGACAAAAAAAAATTAAAACAATGAATAAGAAAACTATCTGAATTTCATGTTTCTCTTTGAAGGTTATTTTCACAGGACATGACACTGTTTTCTAAAGTCTTTGGAATTTTACAAGTTCCCTTTGTTTCAATTTTGCTTGCAAGGGCAGATTTATATTAGCAGGAAACAAGTTAGCAACAATTATTAATATTCACAGAAATCTCTTTACTGCACAGAAAACTGAGATTATGAGTCTAATGAATGTTTCTAGTGCTTTATCAAGTTCGGTTATTTGACCCCTTTCAATGACACAGAAAGCTCTCTCTCCCCCAGAAGCTGCAGGAAAGAAAGAACCTTTCATTCTCCTCTTTTTGGGCCTTCTTCATTAAACAGAAAGACTTGCACTCACTGGAACTATAAGCAAAAGCAGGCTGTAGATATTAATTTTATTCATAGAAATGGGTTGAGAAACGAACAGTCTTAGATATAGATGAAAGTGGATGAAATGTATGAATGGTGGATTAGAGAATAAAGCATTAATCTTTCATTTTACAAGGCTAGACATTGTAAGATTACTTCTCTCTCCTAACTTCAGGCACCCTGGCCATCCTACACCAAAGGAGCCCTCTGCACATCCTTTACACCACTGTCTCTATGGCCAAATGGCTCAATCTTCGTTCTTCAATTGTCCGATTGCAAATTCACAAAGGAGAAAAATGCTTGGCCCAGCTCATTTTTTAACAGGAGGCTATAGATCTGGGGGACATTATTCTTAAGTCACGTATTCTCCCCTCACACAGTCAACTACCATTGTAACTGTAGGAAGACACAAACGGATGTCGGAAGATATAAAGGGATGTAGGAAGACACAAAGTCCCATTGTTGGATTAGCAACAGCAGAGAAAATTTCAATAAAAGAGAAGGTGGAAGGACTTCCCATGTGGTCCAGTGGTTAAGACTCCATGCTTCCAATGCAGGGGGCATAGGTTCCATCCCTGGTTGGGGAACTAAGATCCTACATGCCATTTGGTGTGGGGGGGGGGGGGAGGGGTGGATTCCAAAAAATGCGGAGGAAGTGAAACGGGCAGGCAATGATCAATAACTCTGGGTTAACGATAAACTATTTTAAAGCTTCGATTAAAATACCTTAGAACTGCACTTACATACATGCTTCTTGGGTTTCTTTATCACTTTTCAATACTAAACAAATTCTGAAGTATCTTTTTTGGTAAGAGTAAGATGAAAAAATGAAGGTTCATAAAATTCAAATGCAGAAGGAAAAGTCAAATCAATTCAAACAAATTCTGAGAACTTTATTCACTTTAGAATATGACAGTCTAAGATCTGATAGATAATATGATGATGAAACAAACCACCAAGACATTTATTGGGACAGATTTTGCTCTCAGTCTCAAGTACCAAATGTCACCCAGTAATCTGTGAATAACTAGTGGTCTTTTCTAGAAGAGAGATAGGGAGGGAGGGGAGCACCAGAATAGCTCAGGCTCTAGATCAGTATGTCACATACTGGATGACAAGTAAACGTTTATCGAATGTATTAATGAACCAAAGCTTTGGTTTTCTATCACTTTAGCAAAGTGAAAGCAATTAGGTAGTTTTAATTACGATGTTAATGCAAAGTATTTTCTAAAGATGGGTTATAATGCAAACAGAAGAGGTGGTTTTAACTAGGCAAAGACAGGCCAAAGTGGAGAAGTACATGTTGAGCAAAGATAGGAGGTGTGGCCTTACTTGGATTTTTCTTAGTGTGAATGAATTTACCAAAGAATATTACTTCCAAGTATTTAGAAAGCATAGGCCTCAGATCCTTAGTAGTTTCTGGGAACCCAGAGTCCACTCTCAGGACACCTCTGCATAACCAGCAAAGACAACCAGGCCATCTGGGGAGCTATCTGCTCTCAAGGACAGGATCTAGGGGTCTAAGCAGGTACTGTATCTCCACACTGCTGTAGCTACTCCTTCTCCCAACTCTGTCCTCTACCATCTTTTAGTTAATGGAGAGTAAGGCAGTGAAGTGTACTTTTGGAGTCATTTGGCCATGGTTCTTACTCTTCTGACTTTCAATGCCTGTTGAGAGGTTACTCACCCTCCCTATGTATTGATGTTCTCATTGGTAAAATAGGATAATTATTGTACCAATCTCAAGGCACAAGTGAGATGATACTTGTGAGGCTCTAAGAACAGTACCTGGAACATCATGAGTCTTCAATACATTCAATAATGGTATTCTGACATTTGGAATAAAGGTCTAACATTGGTTACATGGAAAAGGTGTTTGAGCATCACATGTTCATCTTCTTCTTGTCCTCTCAAACTGGACCCAACTTAAAAAGGCTTCAGAGGACAAAAGCCCAAACTCAATTTTACCATCTCAGACAGTTCTCTTAGTGGACAACTGGAAGACTGGAAGGTAAGCTTGAACTCAGTACCTCTGAGAACAGGAGGCTATATGTATATTCCGCCCATGAAACACGCTGCCAGCTTGAAAGCCAAGCATGGATATTCTTCTGCCTCTTCCTCCACTGCTACTATTTTTTCTGACTTCTCTTCACATAGCATTTTTATAGATAAAATATGATCTGACAAGACACCCTATCAGTGAACACTTTTACTGGCAAGTTTCTCTGCTAAGAAAGTTGGCCAGGTGAATTCTCTGTGATTCAAAAGAAACTCTTACTATAAGTGCTTAGTGATGGCACCCTGTATAAATTTAGAACAGTATCTCTTTAAGCTTCAGTTTCTTATTAAAAAAAAAAAAAAAGACCATTTTTCTTATTCAATTTCACTATTCAACAGTTTATATTAGAAAAGAGCTACAAGCTTTGTTTTACATTTCTTCAAAATAATAATAAAAATATTTACTGATTGCTTACTATATGCCAGGATATGTGTTCTAAACACATTGCATAGAATGTGTCATTCAAGCCTCAAAACAGCACCACGAGATAGATACCCATTGTACAGATGAGAAAGCGGAGGCCCAAACATATCATGTAACTTTCCTAAAATCATACATTTAGTAAAGGAAAGAGCCTTTATTAGGGATAATAATATTAGGGATACTATTATTTAGTAATAGGGAGTCTATTACTAAAACCTAGACTTTTAACTATCATAGATATAAAGAGGACAGTTAAGACTATCCTGCTTTCAGGAACTTCACATATAAGAAGGAAGAAAAGCCTTATGTTGCACTGTGCTATTAATTGTGGTTTAAGAGACAGAAATATATTTAATAAAAGGCATAAAGTTGAACTTTGTGATATCTAATTCCTTTATGCATTAAAGAAATATTTATTTAATATTCAGATTGTGCCAGATCCGGTTTTAAATATCCACAATGGTAGACAAGTGCTTGATACCATTAGCCAAGAAGGAAATAAAAATTAAATCACAATGAGATAAACCAAGGCCAGTTAGCAGAATGGTTAAAGTGAAAAAGACAAACAATAACAAGGGTTGACAATAACAAGGAAGTGAAGGAACCAGAATTCTCACTTATTCCTGATGAGAATGTAAAAAGCTACAACCTCTTTGGAAAACTTGGTAGTTAATAACAACTATTCTATGATCCTGTAATACTACTCCTAAGTATGTATCCTAAAGAAATAAACTCATAGCAATAGATCTACCCACAAAGATTTGTGTAACATTTATAGCTTAGCACACACAAAATATGACTTTGTGTGGATCACAACAAATTGTGTAATATTCTTAAAGAGACGGGAATACCAGACCACTTGACCTGCCTCCTGAGAAATCTGTATGCAGGTCAAGAAGCAACCGTTAGAACTGGACATGGAACAACAGACTGGTTTCAAATCGGGAAAGGAGTACATCAAGGCTGTTTCTTGTCATCCTGCTTATTTAACTTATATGCAGAGTATATCACGCAAAATGCTGGGCTGGATGAAGCACAAGCTAGAATCAAGATTGCCAGGAGAAATATCAATAACCTTAGATATGCAGATGACATCACCCTTATGGCAGAAAGCAAAGAAGAACTAAAAAGCCTCTTGATGAAAGTGAAAGAGGAGAGTGAAAATGGCTTAAACTCAACATTCAGAAAACTATGATGTCATCTGGTCCCATCACTTCATGGCAAATAGATGGGGAAATAGTGGAAACAGTGACAGACTTTGTTTTTTGGGGGGCTCCAAAATCACTTTAGAGGTGACTGCAGCCATGAAATTAAAAGATGTTTACACCTTGCAAGAAAAACTATGACCAACCTAGACAACATATTAAAAAGCAGAGACATAACTTTGCCAACAAAGGTCCATCTAGTCAAGGCTATGATTTTTCAGTAGTCATGTATGGATGTGAGAGTTGGGCTATAAAGAAAGCTGCGTGCTGAAGAATTGATGCTTTTCAACTGTGGTGCTGGAGAAGACTCTTGAGAGTCCCTTGGACTTCAAAGAGATAAAACCAGTCAATCCTAAAGGAAATCAGTGCTGAATATTCATGGGAGGACTGATATTGAAGCTGAAACTCCAATACTTTGGCCACCTGATATGAAAATCTGACTCACTTGAAAAGACCTTGATGCTGGGAAAGACTGAAGGCAGGAGGAGAAGGGAATGACAGGATGAGATGGTTGGATGGCATCACAGACTTGATGGACATGAGTTTGAGTAAGCTCTAGGAGTTGGTGATGGACAGGGAAGCCTGGCGTGTTGCAGTCCATGGGGTTGCAAAGAGTCAGACACAGTGGAGCAACTGAACTGAAACACAAATTAAGTTATGATGTACAGATTAGTGAATCTTTACAAACATCTAAGAAGACCATGTTTTTTTTCCCTTCTCAGTCTCTAACCCCTCAAAGTTCACTACTATCTTGACATCAAAGATGACAAATTAGTTTTGCCTGGTTTTGATCTTTCTATAAATAGACTCACACACTACTGTACTCTTTCTCTGTCTTGCTTCTGTTTTTCAATGTTTGGGATTCATCAATACTGTGTAAAAAAAAAAATACTGTGAGTAATTATGGTTTGCACATTCTTGCTTCTGTCTAGTATTCCAACGTATGTGCTGTGCTCAGTCTCTCGGTCGTCTGACTCTTTGAGACCCCCATGGACTGTAGCTCACCAGGCTCCTCTGTCTGTGGGGATTGTCCAGGCAGGAATACTGGAGTGGGTTGCCATGCCCTCTTCCAGGAGATCTTCTCGACCCAGGGATTGAACCCAGGTCGCCCACATTGCAGGAGGATTTTTTACTGTCTGAATCACCAGGGAAGCATTCCAATGTATAGCATTTTAGAATAACTTTACTCAGAATAAAGGGAATACCCCGATTTGCAATATACAGAGCACTGGCTGACAACAAAATGAAGGGAACCAAAATGCTGTCATGCCCGTTGCCCTTCAGGGTGGTAGCACATGGAGTCATAGTTCAAATCTACCTCCAATTTGCCAAATAGACCCGCCTTCTACTCATTTCCCCAGCCTCTGAATGTAGAACGGTGATGAATATAATCACCAGCTGAAAGAATCACAAGCCTCTCTGAACTGCAGAATAAGAGTCACTATGGTGGGAAAGGTACAGAAGAAACCCCTGAAAGTGCCTCCATGACCTTGATTTCCACCCTCTGGAGACTCTTCCTATTCATCATATTTAGCCACATCTGACATAGGATTGGATAGAAGTCCTTCCATGAGCACTGAGCAGATTTCCTGGGCGGCTTCTTGCCCATGAAAGGTTCAGGACCCTAAATTGTAGTTAAGTCTAAATCAATCACAGCTTCTTTGACCAAGTTTGCGGTTCCTTTGCCAAATTAACTCCTTTAAACAGGTCTCCCATTTTGTGATTCCTGTCAGCTCTATAGCTCTGATTTTTCTTTTTCAGGCAGAGTTCTCAAAATAGCTACATTCCTTTGCTTTCTAGCCCTCAAGACTCTCATGTGAATTAACTGCATGTACCTTGGTTATAAGGTTTCAGGGGGAACACCTTACATTTAATCTCTTTTCCTTGAATCACTGCAGGGATTTACTGGGCAAGCGAATTTAGGTGGATGCTTACTCTGAAATATCTTAGTTCATTCCATTGTTTTAATATGGAGAGTTTAACACTTGACACAAGATCGAATTTTAGTCAGCTTTGAATGCACAGAAGCCTTTTCAGTACTGTTTTTTTCTAGTGAAGACTAAGAAGCAACTGTTTCTTCCAAGAGTAAGTCCCTGAATTTGAGGCCTTTCTCTGCTCCTGATGGCCCACACAGAAATTCTTTTCCTGAGTTCATCTCTTTCAAATAATACCTTGCAAATGCAGCCAATAAAAACCTAAATAAGCTTCTAACATCTGTTTTCCAATTTTATTCCCTACATCTAAACTTTTTTATTTATATGTCTCCAAAGTTATCACAGGAAATAGTTTTATCAACTGATTCACTATTGCATAACATGGAGTTATGTTATCATTATCATTCTCCCAGCTTGCAAAGCTCCTCCACACCTTAGTACTGCTAAAGAAAATATTTTTTGTGACACCTGTCACAATGGTAAGGTAGATTTTATTCAGGCGAACTAGTACCATCGGGGTGCTGGGGGGAAATTTTACCACCCCAATATGCCTCTTTGGGCTGTGGATTATTTCCGGCTGAAAATAATCAAGGCCCAAACCACTCAGGAAGAAACTGAGACCTCCCCTCTGAAGGCCTAAGAGAATGTAGACAGAAGGCCTATTCCTGCAGCCAAGCTATCACCAGAGATCTCTGCATTCTGTCACATACTGTTACGCTTTCCAAAAAATCTATTATTATATTAACGGAGTGTCTTACAATAAATTATACCGCACAATCAAAGAAGTATTTCTACGTATGGAGAACACCCTGGATTAAAAACACAAGGATTCTCAGGCAGGCTCCTGATCCCCACATGGGACCTGCCGGTAACTCTCCTTCAAACTTCCCCATCCACGGCGCACTGAGGGGACCCGCAATCCCTGGAGGACCCGGAGGGTGGCCTGGAGGACAAGGGCAGGCCCTCTGCAGCAGCCAGGAGGGCCCGGGCCTGAGACAGGTTATCCCATGTGAGGTGCACGTCAGGGGCTGCGGGACTTGGCGTTCAGGCTATCCCGGGATGGTGCCCAGGCCCAGGCCTCGTAGGAATAGAGTTAGCCACGAGCAGGGGCTTATGCAGGGCACGCGGCGAGGTCAAGGTCCACCGAGCTTCAAAACAAGAGTTACCTGTTTCCCTGCAGCCTGAAGCCACGTCTCACCGGAACGCCTGAAAGTCTGCCATCCCCCCCGCAAGGCCTAATAGTCCTCTGAGGAGAAACATTCGGGAACTTGACCCCCACAAACGTTCTGTGTGTCCTCCAAAAGGTCGGGCTCCAACGACCTTCTCTACTCCGTATTATAAGGACTCTGCAATTGATGCGCAGCTCAACAAAGGCTGCTGGCAGAGCCGAGGTAGCCTGGGTTCTTTAGACCTAGAGGTTCCGGACGCCTAGGGCAGGTGAGCGTTGACGGAACTGCGCAGGCGCGTGCCGCGCCCACACAGCTTCCAGGCTCTATGGGTTCAGTACCGGTTCGGAAACGCCGAGGGGTAGACTTAGCCACAGTCAGGGACTTCCGGGGGGACAAGCTGATTGGTGCGGTCCATCCTGCTCAAAAGGTAAACAAACCACAACAACAATGCATATGCAGAAAGTTGAGGATCAGAGGAAATGGGTTCAGGTATCAATTCCTCATTACTCACGGTCTGGAGCAGGTCAGTTCACACAAACTAAAAACCCTCTTTCCTAAATAAATATGCTGCCCAGGGCACATTAGCCTAGGGAACAATCTCAGGTTCTGAATCTCCCTTTGAAAAACTCCTCAATCTTAAAACACTCCTCATTAGTGGAGTCGGGGGAGTACTCTGTTCCTCTGTCAGCATAACTCCTAACCTCATTCCTGTTGGAGAAGTTGTTCCCATACTACTGATGCTATCATCCATAGTTTTCTCATGTCCAAGTTCACAGTAATAAAGTGGGCAAATAAAAGAATAAATACCTTTCCTCTTCCCCAACCCTATCATGTCTTCAGATCATTTTTAAAAAAAAGTTTCCTTGTGGTCTAAATGTCTGTCATACCCCTATAATAGTTTTTTAAAAATTCCTTAGAGTTCTCCTTTATCTCTCTTTTCCTACTCTAAGCTTAGGCCGACTTTTCCATTGAGTCATATCAAAAGTCCACTTAAGTGTTATTGCCCTGTAACACGCTCAGGACCATTCTTCCTGGACAAACCCTGGTCAGTGTCTCAGATTAAATGTGTACAGAGCCATGCCCCCTGCTTCGGCTGAGATCTTTACCCAGTTTGGCTAAGTGCCTGGATGTTGGTTTTTCACTGCTAAAGGATGTTGAAGGCAAGACTTCAGTTTCAGGTATTTGCTCACTGGGTCCCAAACATCTTCCCATTAGGCTCACCAGACATGTCTGAATCCTTAATGAGTAACCATCTCTTAGGCTTTTGTGTTTGGACTCTCTTGTTTGTTCTTTAGTCCCTAAGTCATGTCCAACTCTTTGTGACCCCATAAACTGTAGCGCGCCAGGCTCCTCTGTCCTCCACTGTCTCTGGGAATTTGCTCAGACTCATGTCCATTGAGTCAATGATGCCATCCAACCATCTCATTCTCTGTTGTCCTCTTCTCCTTTGGCTTTCAGTCTTTCCCAGTATGAGGGTCTTTTTCCAATGAGTCAGGTCTGTGCATCAGGTGGCCAAATATTGGAGCTTCAGCTTCAGCATTAGTCCTTCCAATGAATATTCAGGACTGATTTCCTTTAGGACTGACTAGTTTGATCTTCTTGCAGTCCAAGGGACTCTTGAGAGTTTTCTCCAGCACATTCTTTGGCACTTGGCCTAACCCTCACATCCATACATGACTACTGGAAAAACCATAGCTTTGACTATACAGATATTTGTCAGCAAAGTAATGTCTCTGCTTTTTAATATTTAATATTGATATTTCTGATATCTGATAATTATTGACATTTCTCCCAGCAGTCTTAATTCCAGCTTCTGATTCATCCAGTCTGACATTTCGCAAAATGTACCCTACAGAGAAGTTAAATAAGCAGGGCAAAAAGACAATATACAGCTTTGATGTATTCCTTTACCAATTTTGAGCCAGTCCATTGTTCATGTCCCATTCTAACTGTTGGTTTTTGACGCTCATACAGGTTTCTTAGGAGGCAGGTAAGGTGGCCTGGTACTCCCAACCCTATAAGAATTTTCCAGTTTCTTGTGATCCACACAGTCAAAGACTTTAGGGAAATCAATGAAGCAGATGTTTTTCTGGAATTTCCTTGCTTTCCTCATGAGCCAACAAATGTTGGCAATTTAATCTCTGGTTCCTGCCTCTTCAAAACCAGCTTATACATATGAAGTTCTTGGTTCACATACTGCTGAAGCCTAGCTTGAAGACTGTTAAGCATAACCTTGATAGCATATGATTAGACCACAGTCAATCCCTGGGTTGGGAGGATCCCCTGGAGGAGGGCATGGCAATCCACTCCAGAATTCTTGCCTGGAGAATCCCCATGGACAGAGGTACCTGGAGGGCTACAGTCCATGAGGTCACAAAGAGTTGGACCTGACTGAGGGATTACACACAGCACAGCACAGTACAGTAGTTTGAACATTCTTCGGTATTGTCCTTCTTTGGGATTGGAATGAAAACTGACCTTTTCCAGTCTTGTGGCCACTGTTGAGTTTTCCAAATTTACTGGCAATATTGAGTGCAAACTTTAACAGCATCATCTTTTAGGATTTGAAATAGCTTAACTGGAATTTCATCACCTCCACTAGCTTTGTTGGTAGCAATGCTTCCTAAGGCTCACGTGACTTGACACTCCAGGATGTCTGACTCTAGGTGACTGACCACATTATTGTGATTATCCAGGTCATTAAGATCTTTTTTGTATGGTTCTTTTGTGTAATCTTGTCACCTTTTCTTAATCTCTTCTGCTTCTATTAGGTATTTACTGCTTCTGTCCTTTATCATGCCCATCCTTGCATGAAATATTCCCTTGATAACTGCAATTTTCTTGACGAGATCTCTAGTCTTTCCCATTCTATTGTTTTCCTCTATTTCTTTGCATTGTTCACTTCTCTGCATTTAGTTAAGTATATCTTTCCCTTTATCCGTTGCCTTTTGTTTCTCTTCTTTCCTCAGCGCTTTGTAAAACTTCCTCAGACAACCACTTTGCTTTCTTGCATTTTTGTCTTTGGAATAGTTTTGGCCACTGCCTCCTACATGATGTTATGAACTTCCATCCATAGTTCTTCAGGCTTTCTGTCTACCAGATCTAATCTATTGAATCTGTTTGTCACCTATAAGGGATTTGATGTAGGTCATACTTGAATGGCCTAGAGGTTTTCCCTACTCTCTTCAATTTAAGCCTGAATTTTGCAACAGAGATTCATGATCTGAGTCACAGTCAGCTCTGGGTCTTCTTTTGCTAACAGAAAATTATAGAGCTTTTCCATCTTTGGCTGCAAAGAACATAATCAATATGATTTCAGTATTGACCATCTGGTGATGTCCATGTGTAGAGTTGTCTCTTGTGTAACTGGAAAAGGGTGTTTGCTATGACCAGTACGTTCTCTTTACAAAACTCCATTAGCTTTTGCCCTGCTTCATTTTCTACTCCAAAGCCAAACTTGCCTGTTAGTCCAGGTATCTCTTGACTTCCTACTTCATGGATCAACCTTGTGGAAGAGGGGATTGTGTAACTCAATGAAGCTATGAGCCATGTCATGCAGAGCCACTCAAGACAGACAGATCATGGTGAAGAGTTCTGACAAATCACGGTTCACTGGGGGAGGAAATGACAACCCAGTCCTGTATTCTTGCCTCAAGAACCCCATGAGCTGTATGAAAAGGCAAAAAGATATGACACTGGCAGATGAACTCCTCCAGGTCGGTAAGTATTCAATATGCTACTAGGGAAGAATGGAGGGCAATTACTAATAGCTCCAGAAAGAATGAAATGGCTGGGCCAAAGTGGAAATGACACTCAGTTGTGGATGTGTCTGGTGGTGAAAGTCCAGTGTTGTAAAGAACAATGTTCCATAGGAACCTGGAATGTTAGTTAGGTCCATTAATCAAGGTAAATTGAACATGGTCAAACAGAAGATGGCAAGAGTGAACATAGGCATAAGAATCAGTGAATTAAAGTAGACAGGACTAGGTGAATTTAATTCAGATGACCATTATATCTACTACTGTGTAAAAGAATCCCTTAGAAGAAATGGAGTAGCCCTCGTAGTCAACAAGAGAGTCCAACATGCAGTACTTGATGCAACCTCAAAAATGACAGAAAGATCTGGGTTCATTCCCAAAACAAACCATTCAGCATCACAGTAATCCAATCTATGCCCCAATCACTAAAGCTGAAGAAGCTGAAGTTGACTGAAGTTCTCTGAAGACTTACGAGATCTTTCAGAACAAATATCAAAAAAGTTTTCATCATAGGGGATTGTAAGGTGCCCGGAGGTTCTTGTACTTAGGCATAAAATGAGGGTGATCAAGCCAAAGAGTGAAATACTAAACCTGGAAAAGACAGATTTCCTCATCCATTTTTTTTTCAGGCTGCTTATCAGTGACCTGAAAGATCGATTTAGTGGCTCCCAACCAGCATTTTCAAGTAAATGAAATAACTTAAAAAAAAAAATGGAAAGAAAAGAAAAAACAAACAGGGCTAGCAAAGGGTATGATTTGTTTCACTAAATTGTTTCAGCTGTATATGTGCAGCTTTCTTACTGACAGACATCAGTCTTTTTAAACAATGTAAAAGTTGTTCTAGATCTATAGTTCTTAAATTGGGGTCTCTATACCGGCAGTGGCAGCCATTACCTGGAGATTCATTAGAAATGCAAATTTTTGCACCTCACCCAAGACCTACTTTATTAGAACATTTAGTGGTGAGGCATAACAATCTGTGTTCTAAAAGACCTCTGGGTAGTTCTGATAGACACAAAAAATTGAAAACCACGTGGATCTAGATAATTTAGCCTTTCTTAATCAAAGGAGAGATATGATGAGCCTTAGAGAAAATGTGACTCTTTTCTCCCAGTATGGTTATATAGACAGCTGGCATTGTAGATACAGAGGAGAGAACCAAATTATCACAAACAATGGATGCCTTAAGGGTTTAGTGCTTAATTCTCTCTTGCAGGTGGTTGAGAAGGACTGGTCTAATATCCCAAATTTCTGTTGAGTCAGATCTATGTGACTTTATACCTAAATTCTCCAAAACATAAAGTAATCCAGCACAAAGATTTGAATATAACTGTTTCTGCTCAAAATAGTTTCTTCTTATTTCTATTGTTTTCTAAACAATTATCCTATTGTGATAATAAAGAAATTAAGTATATAACTGTTATCAAGAACTGGAAAACAAGATTTGCTGCTGACACATAATGCCATATTGACAAGTTCTCCCTAGGACAGTGATTTAGAGCCTTAATCCTCCTTTCACCCTGTTTTGTTCACAGCACACTCCCAATCAGTATCATTTCTCATCACAATGTTGCTATTCTCATGGGGACTCTTTTGCAGGGAGGGGAGAGCTTGAAAAGTCTCCTTGAGGATTTTAGCCTCCCCATACAATAATGGATCCCAACACTAGGACAAAAGACAAAGTTGCTAATAACAATCTAAGTCAGTAGAGAACATATCGTCCTACCAGAATAGCCTAGTTTTAAATAGGCATTGACTGAGTTCCAGGATGATCCAAGAGCTCAGAGCATAATTCATTGTTGTATACTTATTTACTCCCTGCAAAGAATCACTTTATTCTTTCAGAAGAAAGCAAAATCCAGTCATGAGAAAGGGAAAATTTTCTTGTCAATCAACTAATCAACATTTTTCATGCTTATTGTGTATCCATCAGTGTACTAAGAACTATGTAGGATGTGCACGTTCAGGACGTGCAGTTTATAGCAACTGCATAGAAATGATCAGAACATATGAAATGAGCAACATAAAAATATAACATTAATATTAACTTGTGAAGGATGAAGTATGAAACCATTAGATATGGCTTTTATGAAAAATGAATTCTTATACCCAATCCTAGAAATGTTGATATAAAACTTATCAGAGGCAGGGACCAGGATGAGCCTCAGGGCCCATTTACGTCTTCCTGATGTTTATGATCAGGGAAGGCGATGGCACCCCACTCCAGTACTCTTGCCTGGAAAATCCCAAGGACAGAGGAGCCTGGTAGGCCGCGGTCCATGGGGTCACGAAGAGTCGGACACGACTGAGCGACTTCCCTTTCACTTCTCACTTTCATGCATTGGAGAAGGAAATGGCAACCCACTCCAGTGTTCTTGCCTGGAGAATCCCAGGGACGGGGGAGCCTGGTGGGCTGCCGTCTGTGGGGTCTCACAGAGTCGGACACGACTGAAGTGACTTAGCAGCAGCAAATGTTTATGATAGTCAAGCTAGGTACCTTGCACCTTCCAAACCCAGAAGAGGAAAATTAATCTCAACTACTATAATCAGGGAACACCTCTGTGGCACAGTGAAGCTGAGCTCAGTTTTGAAGACAGGGTAGAATGTAAAGAAAGCAAGAGAGAGACCAGAGAACATCTTGGCACCTGCCTGAAGCAGGAATGTTAGCTGGGACAAAGTGAGGGAAGCTTTGAAAAGGAGAGAATGAGAGCCTAAGGCAGTCAGAGGAGGCTTTGCCCAAACTGAGCCTAAAAGATTGGCAGGAAGAATCTGTCAAACAGAGGGAAAGGGTATTATAGGCAGAGGAATCAACTTATACAAAGTATAGAGATGTAGAAAGGCAAGCTGTGTTAAGTGAATGACAGAAGTTTCATATGACAAGCGAAGGGGATCCGAATTTTGCCATCCCAAAATATGCTAGCTTGGCAAGTGGACAAAGGATGCCACCTGCCATAGTATCAGCAAACAAAGGATGCTGTGGTCATCAATCACTGTGGCTGCCCCCAGTGGTATGCCCTAAGGGGGTTCAGGATGAAAAAGAACAGGATACTGGCCCTGGAGAGTTAAGGAGTGTATCAAAGGAATAATTTCATCAGGTCCAGACTCTTGCACCTTCCCATACATAGAAAAACACTAAATTCATTAACTGGAGATGTTTGCTTTTTCTTTAATTAACAGTGATATTTTGATGTTCTGGCTACATACCTGCTTTTTGTTGCAAAAACTCCTGTGTGTCCTGGCTTCTCCCTTTCTTCTTCAGAGCAGTCCCTCAGAGCTATCTGAAAGGCTGTCTCCTGAATAAAACATAATTCTCAACTTTTAGGTTGTGCAATTTTTTTTTCAGTTGACAGGCATATAGATTATTTGGAGCTGAAGTCAATTGAGAATCAACAGATGCAGAAAGAAATCTTCTCGGAGTTTGCATTAAATGACTATAAGCAGAAACTTCTAAGAAACTAGGAGTGTCATAAATCTCCACTCTGAAGGAGTTTTATGGCCATGAAGAAGAAAGTTGGCACTGAAATGAATTTACACACAAAAAACACCTTACTAAAATAATGCTGATCTTTCATTAGTTTCCCCAATACATTTACCTTCCCACAGTTTACCACCCCTAGAAACTCAACAAAAAGTTGCAGAGTCAGACACAACTTAGCAATTAAACAACAACAAGAAACTCAACTTCCCTTCCCTTTGTTTAGTTACTTCTTCACAGTGTAACAGTTCAGTTCAGTTGCTCAGTCCTGTCTGACTCTGTGACCCCATACACTGAGGCACGCCAGGCTTCCCTGTCCATCACCAACTCCCGGAGCTTACTCACATTCATGTCCATCAGTCGGTGATGCCATCCAACCATCTCACACTCTGTCTCCCCCTTCTCCTCCTGCTTTCAATCTTTCCAAACATCAGGGTCATCAGGTGGCCAAAGTATTGGAGCTTCAGCTTCAGCATCAGTCCTGCCAATGAATATTCAGGACTAATTTCCTTTAGGATTGACTGGTTGGATCTCCTTGTAGTCCAAGAAACTATCATGTGACAAAACGTGATCCACTGGAAAAGGGAATGGCAAACCACTTCAGTATTCTTGCCTTGAGAACCCCATGAATGATAAGAAAAGGCAGAAAGATAGGAAATTGAAAGATTAACTCCCCAGGTCGGTAGGTGCCCAATATACAGGAGAACAGTGGAGAAATACCTCCAGAAAGAATGAAGAGATGGAGCCAAAGCAAAAACAACACCCAGTTGTGGATGTGACTGGTGATGGAACTAAAGTCCAATGCTGTAAAGAACAATATTTCATAGGAACCTGGAATGTTAGTTCCATGAATCAAGGTAAATTGCAAGTAGTCAATCAGGAGATGGCAAGAGTGAACACTGACATTTTAGGAATCAGTGAACTAAAATGGACTGGAGTGGGTGAATTTAACTCAAATGACCATTATATCTACTACTGTGGGCAAGACTCCTCTAGAAGAAATGGAGTACCCTCATAGTCAACAAAACAGTCCAAAAGGCAGTTCAGTTCAGTTCAATTCAGTTCAGTCACTCAGTCGTGTCCGACTCTTTGTGACCTCACGAATCACAGCATGCCAGGCCTCCCTGTCCATCACCACTCCTGGAGTTCACTCAGACTCGCGTCCATCAAGTTAGTGATGCTATCCAGCCATCTCATCCTCTGTCGTCCCCTTCTTCTCCTGCCCCAAATCCCTCCCAGTATCATAGTCTTTTCCAATGAGTCAACTCTTCGCAAGAGGTGGCCAGAGTACTGGAGTTACAGCTGTAGCATCATTCCTTCCAAAGAAATCTCCTTGCAGTCCAAGGGACTCTCAAGAGTCTTCTCCAACACCACAGTTCAAAAGCATCAATTCTTTGCCACTCAGCTTTCTTCACAGTCCAACTCTCACATCCATAGATGACTACTGGAAAAACCATAGCCTTGACTAGTGGACCTTAGTCGGCAAAGTAATGTCTCTGCTTTTGAATATGCTATCTAGGTTGGTCATAACTTTTCTTCCAAGGAGTAAGCGTCTTTTAATTTCATGGCTTCAATCACCATCTGCAGTGATTTTGGAGCCCCAAAAAATAAAGTCTGACATTGTTTCCACTGTTTCCCCATCTATTTCCCATGAAGTGATGGGACCGGATGCCATGATCTTCATTTTCTGAATGTTGAGTTTTAAGCCAACTTTTTCACTCTCCTCTTTTACTTTCATCAAGAGGCTTTTTAGCTCCTCTTCACTTTCTGCCATAAGGGTGGTGTCATCTGGATATCTGAGGTTATTGATATTTCTCCCAGCAATCTTGATGCCAGGTTGTGTTTCTTCCAGTCCAGCGTTTCTCATGATGTACTCTGCATAGATGTTAAAGAAGCAGGGTGACAATATATAACCTTGATGTACTCCTTTTCCTATTTGGAATTAGTCTGTTGTTCCATGTCCAGTTCTAACTGTTGCTTCCTGACCTGCATACAGATTTCTCAAGAGGCAGGTCAGGTGGTCTGGTAGTCCCATCTCTTTCAGAATCTTCCACAGCTTATTGTGATCCACACAGTCAAAGGCTTTGGCATAGTTAATAAAGCAGAAATAGATGTGTTTCTGGAACTCCCTTGCTTTTTCCATGATCCAGCGGATGCTGGCAATTTGATCTCTCGTTCCTCTGCCTTTTCTAAAACCATGCAGTATTTGGATGTAATCTCAAAAACGACAGAATGAACTCTGTTTGTTTCCAAGGTAAACCATTTAATACCACAGTAGTCACAATGTATCACTCTTCATTAAAGTGGTATATAAACTCTGTGGGGCTTCCCTGGTGGCTCAGTGGTAAAGAATCTGCCTGCCAATGCAGGAGACTTGGGTTTGATCCCTGGTCCAGGAAGATCCCACATGCCATGGTGCAACTAAGTCCATGAACCACAAATACTTAGCCAATGCACTAGAGCCCTCAAACTGCAACTCCTGAGCCCATGTGCCAAAACTACTGAAGCCTGTGTGCCCTAGAGCCCAAGCTCTGCAACAAGAAAAGCCACCACAATGTGAAACACTCACTCACAACTAGAGAGTAACCACTGCTTGCTGAAACCAGAGAAAAGCCTGCAAAGCAATGAAGACCGAGCACAGCCAAAAATAAATAAATAAATAAAAATTCAAAAAAATTGCCTTAGATATTAAGATAAAAAAATGTGATACACACCTGGAAGAAATGGACAGATTCTCAGAAAAGTTCAATCTTCTGAGACTAAACCAGGAAGAAATAGAAATTATGAACAACCCAGTTGCAAACACTGAAATTTAAGCTGTCATCAAAAATCTCCCAAAAAACAAAAGTCAAGGACCAGATGGCTTCACAGGAGAATTCTATCAAACATTTAGAGAAGAGTTAATGCCTATCCTTCTAAAACTCTTTCAAAATATTGCAGAGGAAGGAACACTTCCAAACTCATTCTACAAGGCCACCATCACCCTGATACCAAAGCCAGACAAAGAAAGCACCAAAAAAAGAAAACTACAGGCCAATATCACTGATGAACATAGAGGCAAAAATCCTCAACAAAACTTTAGCAAACAGAATTCAGCAGCACATCAAAAGGCTCATATAGCATGATCAAGTTGGGTTTATTCCAGGGATACAAGGATTCTTCAATATATGCAAATCAATCAATGTGATACACCATATTAACAAACTGAAAGATAAAAACCATATGATCATATCAATAGATGCAGAAAAGGCCTTTGACAAAATTTAGCACCCATTTATGATTAAAACTCTTCAAAAAATGGACATAGAAGGTATCTACCTCAACATAGTAAAGGCCATATATGATAAGCCTACAACAAACATTATTCTCAATGGTGAAAAACTGAAAACATTCTCCCTAAGATCAGGAAAAAGACAAGGGTGTCCACTTTCACCACTAGTATTCAACACAGTTCTGGAAGTCCTAGCTACAGCAATCAGAGAAGAAAAAGAAATTACTAGAGCTAATCAGTGACTTTAGCAAAGTTGCAGTAAACAAAATCAATACACAGAAATCACTTGCATTTCATCAATCCCATTCACCACTGCAACAAAAAGAATTCAATATCTAGGAATAAACTTACCTAAGAAGACAAAAGAACTGTACACAGAAAATTACAAGACACTAATGAAAGAAATCAAAAGACAACATAAACAGATAGAGAGGTATTCCATGTTCCTGGGTAGGAAGGATCAATTTTCTGAGAATGACTATACTATCAAATGCAATCTACAGATTCAATGTGATCACTATCCAAATACCAATGGCATTTTTCACAGAACTAGAACAATAAATTTCACAATTCATATGGAAACACAAAAGACCCTGAATTGCCAAGGCAATCTTGAGAAAGAGGAATGGAGCTGGAGGAATCAACCTTCCTGACTTAAGATTATATTACATAGCTACAGTCATCACTGGCACAAAAATAGAAATATAGACCAATGGAACAAGATAGAGAGCCCAGAAATAAACCCATATGCCTATGGGTACCTTATTTTTTACAAAGGAGGCAAGAATATACAATGGGGCAAAGACAGCCTCTTCACTAAATGGTGCTGGGAAAACTGGACAGCTACATGTAAAAGAATGAAATTAGAACATTTCCTAACACCATACACAAAGATAAACTCAAAATGGATTAAAGGCCTGAATGTAAGACCTGAAACTATAAAACTCTTAGAGGAAAACATAGGCAGAACACTCAGTGACATAAATCACAGCAAGATCCTCTATGACCCACCTCCTAGAGTAATGGAAATAAAAACAAAAGTAAACAAGGGGGACCTGATTAAACTTAAAAGCTTTTGCACAGCAAAGGAAACCATAAGCAAGGTGAAAAGGCAACCCTCAGAATGGGAGAAAATAATAGCAAATGAAACAACTGGCAAAGGATTAATTTCCAAAATATACAAGCAGCTCATATGACTCAATGCCAGGAAAAAAAAAAAAAAAGGAGGTGATGGCATTCCGTTGAGCTATTTCAAATACTGAAAGGTGATGCTGTGAAAGTGCTGCACTCAATATGCCAGCAAATTTGGAAAACTCAGCAGTGGCCACAGGCCTGGAAAAGGTCAGTTTTCATTCCAATTCCAAAGAAAGACAATGCCAAAGAATGTTCAAACTACCGCACAATTGCACTCATCTCACATGCTAGTAAAGTAATGCTCAAAATTCTCCAAGCCAGGCTTCAGCAATATGTGAACCATGAACTCCCTGATGTTCAAGCTGGTTTTAGAAAAGGCAGAGGAACCAGAGATCAAATTGGCAGCATCCGCTGGATCATGGAAAGAGCAAAAGAATTCCAGAAAAACATCTATTTCTGCTTTATTGACTATGCCAAAGCCTTTGACTGTGTGGATCACAAGAAACTGTGGAAAATTCTGAAAGAGATGGGAATACCAGACCACCTGACCTGCCTCTTAAGAAATCTGTATGCAGGTCAGGAAGCAACAGTTAGAACTGGACATGGAACAACAGACTGGTTCCAAGTAGGAAAAGGAGTACGTCAAGGCTGTATATTGTCACCCTGCTTCTTTAACTTATATGCAGAGTACATCATGAGAAATGCTGGACTGGAAGAAACACAAGCGGGAATCAAGATTGCCGGGAGAAATATCAACAACCTCAGATATCCAGATGACACCACCCTTATGGCAGAATGTGAAGAGAAACTGAAAAGCCTCTTGATGAAAGTGAAAGAGGAGAGCGAAAAAGTTGGCTTCAAGCTCAACATTCAGACAACGAAGATCATGGCATCTGGTCCCATCACTTCATGGGAAATAGATTTGGAAACAGTGGAAACAGTGTCAGACTTATTTTTGGGGGCTCCAAAATCACTGCAGATGGTGATTGAAGCCATGAAATTAAAAGACGCTTACTCCTTGGAAGAAAAGTTTTGACCAACCTAGATAGCATATTCAAAAGCAGAGACATTACTTTGCCGACTAAGGTCCGTCTAGTCAAGGCTATGGTTTTTCCAGTAGTCATCTATGGATGTGAGAGTTGGACTGTGAAGCAGGCTGAGCGGCAAAGAATTGATGCTTTTGAACTGTGGTGTTGGAGAAGACTCTTGAGAGTCCCTTGGACTGCAAGGAGATCCAACCAGTCCATTCTGAAAGAGATCAGCCCTGGGATTTCTTTGGAGGGAATGATGCTAAATCTGAGACTCCAGTACTTTGGCCACCTCATGCAAAGAGTTGACTCATTGGAAAAGACTATGATGCTGGGAGGGATTTGGGGCAGGAGAAGAAGGGGACGACAGAGGATGAGATGGCTGGATGGCATCACTGTCTCGATGGACGTGAGTCTGAGTGAACTCTGGGAGTTGGTGATGGACAGGGAGGCCTGGCATGCTGCGATTCGTGGGGTCACAAAGAGTCGGACACAACTGAGCGACTGAACTGAACTGAACGCATATATACGGAATCTAGAAAAATGGTTCTGAATAATTTATTTACAGGGCAACAATGGAGAAACAGATATAGAGAACAGACTTATGGACATGGGGAGAGGAGAGGAGAGGGTGAGATGTATGGAAAGAGTAACATGGAAACTTACATTACTATATGTAGATAGCCAATGGGAATTTGCTGTATGGCTCAGGTAACTCATACAGGGCCTGTGTATCAACCTAGAGGGGTGGGATGGGAATGGAGATGGGAGGGAGGTTCAAAAGTGAAGGGATATATGTACACCTATGGCTGATTCATGATGAGATTTGACAGAAAATAACAAAATTCTGTAAAGCAATTATCCTTCAGGGGTTCAGGATGGGGGACACATATGTACACCCATGGCTGATTCGTGTTGATGTACGGTGAAAGCCACTACATTATTGTAAAGTAATTAGCCTCCAATTAAAATAAATTAATTAATTTAAAAATAAATAATTTTTTAAAACGTGGTATATAAACTCTGAAGTCCAACCATCTTCTTGGAGTTTTCACTTTATTTCTGTGAAGCATCATGAACATTAATAATAATATCAATAAAAATTTGGATGGCTTTTCTCCTGTTAATCTGTCTTGTGTTTAATTTGTAGGCCTCATTCATAAACCTAAGAGGGCAGAGGAAAAGATTTTCTTCCCCTATACTAGAATGGGCAGCGGAAGAAGGAGAGGCCTATCTGAGAGGGAGGATAGGAAAAGTGGTTGACATGATTAAGAAGTAAAAGAATAAAACTGAGCTTCTCAAACCCTCAGGGGAGAAAGTAAATTGCTGGATACACATGCATATGGTATACTGTGTGAGTGATAGGATCCACAAAGAACAGGTAGATTCATGTCACATATAGAGGAGGCAGCCTCTTCAACCCAAGCCAGTTGCTGCCTTGTTGGGCATGAAGGGCCTGGTGCTGCCAAGTCATCTGATTTATGTTTTCAAGAAAACCCAGAAACCCAAATTTTTAGATACTATCCCCAAACTTTAAATAATGACTCAAATTCTTCAAGTTATTTTTCAGGCCAAAATGCCCTACAACTATGGGGCTGATATCGATACTAGTTTATCATTACCGAGCTAGAGTCTAATAAACTCTTAGTACATCCAAATTAGACCAGTGTCTGTCTAATTCACCATGTGCCTAATTCATGGGTTAGCAGAACATGGCAGCTAGGCTGAAGAGTTGTTGGGAAAGAAAAAAAAATCATGTTTGGAGATTTTATTCTGGAAAGACCTGTTGCGCTCGCTCTCTCTCTGTATATATATCCATATATATGTATCAATATGATTTATATCTATATCTTTCTCAGTTTAATTATAAGCAAGATATTATTCTTGAACTTTGTAATATTCTTCAAAAATTGACAGGGTTTAGAAAATATACTAACATAGCCAGGGACATGATTTTGAAAACAAGTGTTCTTAATTGAACAGGCCTACTTCATTCTATTGTGCTTCACTTTATTGCACTTCACCATTTTGCAACTTGAAGGTTTGTGGCAATCCGGCCTCGAGTAAGTCTGTGCTGTGTTGTGCTCAGTCGCTTCAGTTGCGGCTGACTCTTTGCAATCCTATGGACTGTAGCCCGCCAGGCTCCTCTGTCCATGGGATTCTCCAGACAAGAATACTGGAATGAGTTGCTGTGCCCTCCTCCAAGGGATCTTCCCAACCCAGGAATCGAACCCATATCTCCGGGGTCTCCTGCATTGCAGGTAGGTTCTTTACACACTGAGCCACTTGGGAAGCCTCTTGACCAAATCTGCCAGCCCCATTTTTCCAAAAGCATTTGTTCACTTGATGTCTTGTATACTTTGGTAATTCCTGCAGATAACAATTTTTTCATTATTATGTGTTAAGATGATCTGTGATCAGTGATCTTTGATGTTACTACTGTAATTGTTTTGAGGCTCTAGAAACTATGCTCATATACTATGGCTAACAGTAAATGCTGTGTGTGTTCTGACTGTCCCCACTGACCAGCTGTTCCCTGTCTCTCTCCCTCCAGCCTCCCTATTCTCTGAAACACAACACTAATTAAATTAGGCCTGTTGATAATCCTTCCTTTATTGTGTGGGCCTCTAAGTGTTATATTGTGGTCTCTAAATGTTCAAATGAAAGAAAGAGTCACGTATCTCCCACTTTAATCAAAAGCTTGAAATGATTAAGCTTAGTGAGGAAGGCACATCTAAAGCCACAAAAGTTCAAAATTTAGGCCATTTGTGTCAAACAGTTTGCCAAGATGTGAATGCAAAGGGAAAGTTCTTGAAGGAAATTAAAATGCTACTTTAGTGACACACTAATGAGAACAAAGTGAGACAGCTTTATTGTTGATATGGAGAAAGTTTTAGTGATCTGGGTAGGTCAAATCAGCCACATTTCCTTCAATTAAAACCTGATCCAGAGCAAAGCCCTAAATTTTCTTCAATTCTATGAGGAAGGTAAGAAGAAAGATTGAAGTGAACTGAGGTTGGTTCGTAAGTTTAAAGGAAAGAAGTCATCTGCATGATGTTTAAGTGCAAGGTGAAGTATCAAGTGCTGATGTAGAAGCAGCAGCAAGTTATCCAGGAGACCTAGGTAAGATAATTCATGAAGGTGGCTACCATAAGCCACAGATTTTCAGTGTAGAGGGAACAGTCTTCTACTGGAAGAAGATGCCATCTAAGACTTTTACAGACAGAGAGAAGTCAATGCCTGGCTTTAAAAGTTCAGAGGACAGGCTGACTGTCTTGTTAGTGATTAAAGGAGCTGGTGACTTTAAGAAGCTAATACTTATTTATCATTCTAAAAATCTTAGAGCACATAAGTATTTTGCTAAATCCACTTTGCCTGTGCTCTATCAAAGGAATAACAAAGCCTGGATGTCAGTACCTTTGTTTAAATATTTTAAGCCCATTATCAAGGTCTACAGCTCAGGAAAAAAAAAAGATTCCTTTCAAAATATTACTGCTCATTGAAAATGAATTTAGTCACCCAAGAAATCTGAAGATGTACAATAAGATGAATATTGTTTTCATATCTGGAAACATGACACCCATGCTGCAGCCCATAGATTAAGGAGTAATTTCAACTTTCAAGTCTTACTGTTGAAGAAATACATTTTGTAAGGCTGTGGTTGACTTAGCAATTCCTCTGCAGGATCCGGGCAAATTACAGAGAAAACCTTCTGAAAAGGATTCACCCTTCTAGATGCCATGAAGAACACTTGTGATTCATGGCAAGAGGTCAAAATATCAACATGCATAGGGGTTTGGAAGAAGTTGATTTCAACCCTCATGGATGACTTCAAGGTGTTCAAGACTTCAGAGGCGGAAGTAATTTCAGATGTGGTGGGAAAAGCAAGAGAACTAGAATTAGAAGTGAAGCCCAAAGATGTGACTGAATTGTTGCAATCCCATGATTAAACTTGAACAGATGAGGAGTCGCTCTTTATGGATAAGCAAAGTGTTTTCTTAAAACGGAATCTGCTCCTGGAAAAAATTGTGAAGATTGCTGAAATGACAACAAAGGATTTAGAATATTACATCAACTTAGTTGATAAAGCAATGACAGGGCTTGAAAGAATTGGCTTTGGTTTTGAAACAAGTTTACTGTGGGTAAAATGCTATCAAACAATTTTGCATGCTACAGAGAAATCATTTGCGAAAGATTTAATTGATGCGGCAAACTTCTTTGTTGTCTTATTTAAAGAAATTGCCACATGTACCCCAAACTTCAGTAACCACCACCCTGATTAGTCAGCAGCCATGGACATCAAGGCAGGACTTGCCACCAGCAAAAAGGTTACAACTCACTGAATGCTCAATAATGGTTAGCATATTTTAGCAGTAAAGTATTTTTTTAAATTAAGATATGTACATTTTAAAGGCATAATATGCACACTTAATAGACTATGGTATGGTATAAATGTAACTTTTATATGCACTGGGGAACCAAAAAATTCATGAGACTCCCTTTATTGTAATATCCACTTTATTGCTGTTGTTGGGAACCAAACCTGCAACCTCTCCAAGGCATACTTACAAGAGTATTTGAGACTCTACAAGATTAATTCTACATGCTAATATTTAGGGGAGGGGAGTACTGTTTTCAGTATGCATTCTGAAAAGGACTTTACTTATTAAATACCATATACAAACTTTAATTTCATGAGCAACATAAGCAAATCTAGGGTTTTTCTTATTTTCTCCTGTTGGAGAGTCATTCTAAAGGCAAATTCATCAAAAGTGGAAAATGCTGTAATTTTTCAACTTCTTTTAACTGAGGGGACGCAGTTTTAATTTTAGGTGCCTGTTTAACCAGCTTTGAGAAACCATTCTATGACAAATCTCATATTCTAATTAGTAGCAATTTATTTATCATTATAAAAACTACCCTTGTATGGATTTTAAAAGTAACTCTTACAAATCTCAGCCACAAATAGTTTAACTACTACATAATTCAGAACTTCACCTATAATCATCTTTAAGGTAGTGACATAAAAAGATGTTCCTCTGAAAACTAAATCCAATTTTCATTTCCATTTTCCCTGTTACATTTTTTTTTCCACAAGTATAGAATATATTTACTCTTTATAAGGATCGTTGGAAAGTTTGGACTTCAAACTATGATTATTCATCATTTCTAGTTGAACACCTTCTAAACAGAAAACTTATCTCTTAAAGATAATCTGATGGACTTTAGAAAACTCTAAAGAAAACTCTTAAATTGAACTGAGGCAAAAACCAGGGTTCCCTCCTCCCAGATCAGTTTTTTTCATGTAATTCAGCTCAAATGATGTTCTTAGATAGCCAGGTTACAATACAAATATAAAATTTTCAAAATAAAATGCAAAAGAGTCCTATTAGATCCTATAGAAATGACAGCAATATTTACTCTTAAAAGTATTGCAGTAAAGTCCCTTATAGATTTATTTTATGTACTATTAAAAAAAAACTTTATGTTGGCTACCCTTCATTTACTCTAACAGTTTGCCTTAGATAGAGAGAAATAATATATGGAGAGGAGCTATCACTTGTTCACTCACTAATAGTGTTTGTTCCCACTTACACTGAAAAGTGAGTCAAGGGCTTCCCTGGTGGCTCAGTGGTAAAGAATATGCCTGCCGATGCAGGAGACACAGGCTCAATCCCTGATCCAGGAAGTCTTCATATGCTGCAGAGCAACTAAGCCCCTACACCACAACTATTGTGCTGGGAGCTACAACTACTGAAGCCCTGGGGCCCAGGAGGTACAACTACTGAAGCCCGCATACCCTAGCGCCTGTGCTCTGCGAGAAGCCACAGCAATGAAGCCCACATACCTCTACCAGAGTAGCCCCAGATCACCAAAACTAGAAAAAAAGCCCACATGGCAATGAAGGCTCGTACAGCCAAACAAACAAATAAATAAAATAATAACTATAAAAAGAAGAAAAGTGAGTCAAGAATGAAACCTTTTTCCCCTTACACTGATCTTGCACTGAGAATTACTTTTTGTTTAGCACCTTCAACAACCCACTGAGAATAATTATTCCATTTTTATTGTTAAGGTAATTACATATAAGATACACAATCATACATAATCTGTTTATTCAACTAGCTAGATATTCCTCTTTTCATATCCTGCTTGTAAATCCTTATTGTACTACTCAGGTAAGAACTATGGATTTAGAGATAACTCCATTTCAAAAGCCAGTTCCTTATTGGTGGTACCATTTTTGACAGACCATTAAGTTCACCTAGCCCTTAGTATCCTCATCTGTAAAATGGGAGTAATACTCATATAGACTTACTGTGCTTGCATTAATACCACGTCAAGAACACAGTGGGTACATAATAAATGTTAATTCCTTCCCTCCACTCCAGATGGTGCAAAATAAAGAACTTTAAAAATTACTATTAAGGGTGGGAAGCATTTATCCATCAGACACGAAAACGTTTAAGAATTGCAAAATTAAATCTACTAGTACCAATGTGAAAACTCTTTAAATGCCTACGTAGTGTGCCACATGCCAATTTATAGTTAAATATAATTTTCCAAATATATCACTTTGAATACAATTTTTCTCATGTTTTTCAATAATTTCTAAGCATATACCCAACCAGTACATGCCAAGAAACAACCAATTGTGAACCTTGTCACATTCTGCCAAATCAATAATAGTACCAAAAAAAATGTATTTACTTCTAAAACTGCGCGGATTTAAAGATATTTTAGTCTTCTTGAGATTGATATGGAATGAAGACCTCCTATCTCCCTCCCCGCTTTAAAATAAGATGCTTAGTGTCTGGGAAGGGCTTAAGAAGTCAAGAACGCAAAGGGAGGGAATGAAACAACTTTCTTAATCCGTGTCAAGGGAAAGTCGACTCCTCCGTAACGCTGGAAATGTAACTACTGCAGCCACAAGGAAATCCAGTCTTCTCCCATTCTCTCGGCACTTGGCCCGTCTACCCCTAAAGCTAAGGAACTCTCTCGGAGCGCACTGATGACCCACAGCTAAAGCTACAAAATGCCAGCTGGCTGCAGACATCCACTCTGGTGACTCTTTGAGACCCAGAGACTCATTCTCAGCCAGCACTCACCCAAATCTTTGGACCCCCACCCCCGACGATCCTCCCCCACCTGCCTCACCCAATGACTCGCACATGCGTACACCAATTAGAAAAAGTTAGCGCGCTCCCCGCCTCGCCTAAGCCCCCACGCCCAGCTGCCACGCAGCCAGACTTCCTGCCCTTCTTGGGGCTGCCGGCTTCACTATTCAGCAACACGCATGTGCACAAGGTGTCTCCTGGCCATCCTTTAGCCGCCGGGGCAGGGCGACAGGCGGAACCAAGTTTCTTGCGCACGCTCCAGACATGCGCAGTGCAGGGGCTGAGGCGCCAGCTGTTGACTTGGAGGTTCCGGAGAGGCAGCGCATGCGCGAGTGTACGCGTTGCCGGCGAAGAGGGGAGCCTGACGACTCGGAAATTTGAATACCACAGTAGCATGGAGTGTGACCTCATGGAGACTGACATCTTGGAGTCGTTGGAAGATCTCGGGTAAGACTGCCAGGGCACCGGTTTCCCAAACCCCACGTTACAGACCTCTCGGGAACTCCTTCTCCGCCTCAGTCAGAGACACCTGCCTCTCCGCGCCGCATCCCGTGGCTCCTGGCTGTCGCTTCCATGTAGCTCCGGGACCCCAATGCTACGTCCACTGCCTGCCCTGTCGGGTCGGGGTCCTCCAGATACGACGACCCTAGGCCTGCCCTGTGCGCCCTGCAGACGAGTTACCCGCAGCATTTGTCAGTCATGCGTGTCATTGTCTGGGTTCTGGCTCTCGCCACCACCCTCCCTGAGCTCCTTTGCTTGCTCCCTATCCTCCTGCCCTACCCCCTCACTCTGGAGGTTGCCAAAGTTGATTTTCTGTTTTCCTACTAGTCCTCCAAACTTCCTGCTCCTGTCTTGGACCCCTACTCCTACACCACCCCAGTTCTCAAAAAAAAAAAAAAAAAAAAAAATCTCCTTTGCCCAGTCATGTCTGCATGCACCCAGGCTTCCCTCAGCCACAAGTCTGTGCGCTGCATCCGTTCCTCCTGTCAGCTCACTTGTGCACCTAACCTGTCGCCACCTTCTTGGGAATCATGGGGAGTTTCCCTTGATTCTGACAGTCCTTCGTTGAGCTCCATTAGCCCTTTCCCTTAGGGGCATCTTCACCCACCAAGTCTCTGTATTTGTTGTGCATTTTTTTTTCTCCCCATGACAGTTACCGAACCGTAATTCATTAGTATATAGAAGCTGGCAATAGGGTTTCTTATCTCACTGGGTCACCCAGTTCAGGGTGCTCAATTAAAACTTGAGAACTTAGAATTTCTTGGGCCAAATGTGGTTCCAGAAACAAACTGTATGATTAAATATTTGCTTATAGATATGGTATCCCCCGCAAAAAAAAGGAAAGAAAGAAAAGAAAAACAGATTTAGGTATGTTACCAAAACCTTCCCCTAGGTTTTACCTTGCTGTGGAAAACCTTTCTTATATGGGAACGGATACCATGAGGTTTCCCAACGTCTGCCTGTTTAAGTAACTTGTCCTGGCACGGATTTTTAGGAAAGGAAATGGTAGTGCTTATCATCTTTTTTTGGTCAACGTGAATTGTCATTGTACTTTTCTTTGAAACTTGCTCTGAATTTTCATGAATATTCTAGGCTTTAGGTGGCTTGTTTCTTTGATGAGGGCCTATGGAAAAGTCACACGGTGAAATGGTGTTTTTTTGGTGGATTTCTCAAACTTTAAACTGCTAGAGGTCAGACATGAAACCATTCAGTAAACATTTTTGAGGAACACCTGTTCTGTTGACAGTGTTGGTCTGAGGACTTACAGGTAGAGAGTGAGGTAGAAGAGAAGTTCACACTGTGAAAAGACAGTGAAGAGAACTGAGGACAACCAGGAAAAGGAGAGGAAGTGGGGAAGGAGAACTGGAAAAGGAAACAAGTCCTAAGCTTCCTGGAAGAGCATTTAAAGTCAATGATGAAGGAGAAGTAGAGAGGGGATAGAGGTCCCTTAACAATTAAGTGATGCCTCTTCTTCCCATTATTGTTCTTTTATTCTCTGTTAACTATGTTTTTCTTCTCTTGGGTACTATAAAAGTCATTGTCACTATAATAACTCTATTTAAATAAATCATGGAGATGGGTTGTAATGTAAACCGTGGGATTCTCTGAAAATTTGACTATAAATTTTAACATATAACTGCCTAGTTTGGTGGCATTCAGCCATTAAAATTTAGCCTTAATTAAATGACATGTACTTTTCAAGGATTTGCTGTGAAAGATTGAGGGCAGGAGAAGTAGGTGTTGGAGGATGAGATGGTTGGATGGCGTCACCAACTCCATGGACGTGAGTTTGAGCAAACACTGGGAGATAGTGAAGGACCAGGAAAGTGCTTTAGTCCATGGGTCACAAAAAGTCGGGCGTGACTGAGCGAGTGAAAAACAACAACAATTAGAAATAAATGACAATCATTTATTTTTAGCCTGGTACACAATAGGAATTCAGTAATTACTTGCAGGGAAAAATTAATAAAGTTTAAATGTGTAACAGGAGAAGTTTCTAGGCCTGTTATTTTCTTAAATTTCACTGTCTAATAATAATTTGATTTTAAATCTAGATGCCAGACTGTACTATATGTAACCTCATTTTTTTGTGTAAGGTTTCTTCTGTCCCATTAAATATGTAAGCATATAGTTATATTTTAAAAAGAACTGAATGTTATTTCTCTGGCATATCTGTACCTCTAAATATCAAATTACCTTGACCATATTTAATAAGTATTTATCAATATTACATTTAAAAAATAAAATAACCTTCTGAAAAATGTATATTTTAAAATGACTTTGAGGATGACAAAATACTTAATTCTAGCTATTTTCTAGATTGAGGTTCATTGTTACTGTTGTCTTTTATGAATATTTAAACATTTAATAATTTTTTAAAATTATATTTGAATCCCTTACAAAGGATTGGGATTCATTTGCACCAGTTCACCCAAACATCAACTTGCCAGCAATTATTAAATTAATCTTGACATTTCTCTGCTACTAGTACGTCTTACTAATTTTAACTATCATTAAATATAGAAGGAGATAATAATTGGCAAGTTTTTGCTTTTAAAGACAATCATTAAAACCTCTAATTTCTGGAATATCTTCTAGAAAAGACCTTAAGTTTCATTTCTCAAATAGTAAACTATAGCAGGCATGTGTGCATGTTCAGTCGCTTTGGTCGTGTCGGATGCTTTGCGGCCCTATGATTGTAGCCCACCAGGCCCCTCTGTCCGTGGGATTCTCCCGGCAAGAATATTGGAGTAGGTTGCCATGCCCTTCTCCAGGGGATCTTCCCAACCCAGGGATCAAACCTGTGTCTTTTGCATTGCAGGTATATTCTTTACCACTGAGCACCAGGGAAGCCCAAACTATATTATAATTTATCACTTATAATCTAGTTTTAATTCTAATTCAATTAAAGTGAGAAAGCAAACCTTTGTACAGTGAGCGTCAGTAAATGTAGAGAGGTTGACATAATTTACTAGTACATGTGAGTCTATTCAGTATTCACATATTTTGAAGGGGTTAGCTTGTTTTTTTAATGGTTTATTTATATATGCAAGTTTAGAGATTGGTCATTGTAGCTTTATTAAGCCATTGCTTAATTAAACAAATAAAATGTGAATATATTGTATTTATAACATATTAGATGTGATTTTATGTTCTTCTGAAGTGTAATTTCTTACTCACCAGTTACAAGGGTCCATTGTTAGAAGATGGCGCTCTGTCTCAGGCCGTCACTGCTGGAGCCAGTTCCCCTGAGTTTACCAAACTCTGTGCTTGGTTGGTGTCTGAATTAAGAGTGCTCTGTAAACTAGAGGAAAATGTGCAAGCAACTAACAGTAAGTAAACATTCAGTTTTAGGTGGCAAATATAAAAATAAGTTTGTATTTTGAGTGAACATTATCAGTATTACAGCTGAAATTTCAAATTCTTTATAAATGTAAAAAAAATAATTCATAAGGAAACAGAATGCTTTTTTTCCCCCTCCATTGTTTTTATAGATAAGGTGATTCTAAAGTTGAAAAACCAGAATGTAGTCATACAGATGTTTGTGGAAATTGAAAAGACCCTTTTACTGAGATACAAAAAAATGAAGACAGAGTATATATGAACTTTTCATTCTTTGTAAAAATTACAAGATCTTAAATTGGTGGCCCAAACTAGAAATTGGAGTGTTTTTCTCTGAGGACTACCAAATTCCAGAAGTATATGTAACATGTAAATACATTATAATTCTGTTCTACATGAGGAGAAAAAACACCTTATTAAGGAACTTTCTGTGTCATAGGAATGTATCACTAGGTGCATCACAATCAGATCCATCATCATCAGATTTATGGTGGGGAGAGCTGTTTGGTATTTGCCAGTTTTGTTACTGCTTTAGCACTAGTTTAGATGCTGTGAAAGAATCAAAAGCTTGGGACCTGACGCTTACAACCTGGTTCCCTCCTATCATAGGTAAACCCATAATAGGAAACAAAGAGAAATGCTCACTTGCTAATCCACCCTTGTGGAAAACTATACACATAATCTCCTAGGGAATCCCATGTCAAAGAGCTTACTCTTAGATATTTAGTATATTTAATGTGTATAGTCAGTTGCATCCAACTGTAATTAGTAAGGAGAGTATAGTGTAAAAGTAGTAGCAACAGCTTACACTTACTGAGCACTAGCCGTATTTTAAGCACTTTACAAGTGTTAACTCATTTAAACCCCAGGGCAACCCTACCAGGCTGCTTTTATTCTTCCTTTTATACATCAAACAAGGAAGCACAAAGGTTAAATCCCTTGCCTGAGGTCACACAACCAGTAAGTGATACAGGCAGGCTTCAGTCCCCAGCAGTCAGGTTTGGGAGCCAGTGTTCTTTCCATTGCCTGTTTCCCTGACATTTCAGAGACTGTGGGTGCCTTTGAAAATACCTGATACTAGACGGTAACTGTTTATAACCAGGAGCCCTGTTGTTCAGATGAAAACATACAGAAGTCAATACAGAACAGGTGAAAGTATGGTGTTCTAGTTGAAGTTGAGAGGGAGTGCTTTGAGCACAGCTGTCTCTTCTCCAGCTCCCTCTAACAGAGTTCTTTGAAATTCTAGAATTCACAGAACAGCTTGCAAAACACTGATAATGCATTCTTCCCATTTCATAGGTGAGAAAATGGAGTCAAATCAAGTGACTCTCTCAAAGTGTATTAGTTAAATTTTACCCCTTTGCAATACTGGATAGAGTCCTATCAAAACAGTAAGGAAGAAGAGCATTGCTTTTTCTTGGTTCACCAAGTAAATGCTGTATCTGACATGTTACGAGAATACAGAAATCCAAATCATGTTCACCATCTTCAAATGGGGATTTTAGACGCAACTGAAACAAATGGAGATTAGAACAGTAGCTAAATGGTTCACTTTGTGGTTCACAGGGAAGGAAACTCGGTGAGTGTAGCAGGCTTTGGGGAAGGTTTCATCAAGGAGCAAGACCATTGGACTTTGCTGGATATCTGGGATTTAATAGAGGCAGAGAGGGTAGAGGGCATATCAATCATAGGGAGTCACTTAAGTTAGGACATGTAGGTAGAAATGAGACTGACTATTTCCAGGATGGTGAGGAGACCAGCCTGGCACAACTAGAGGGAAAATTTCTGGAGGTTATAGGTAACTATTATATACGAGTAATAGGAATTACTCCTACTAATATACTGGAAAGGGCAAGCAGAGAGGCTATGAAGAATCTTTAAAAGCAAACAGAAAAAATTAGATTGGATGAGGTGGAACTTAGGAATCCATTAAAGGTAGTAACCTAATGAAAACTGTTGAAAGCAAATAGGCAGTCGTTTGAGAAAGGATGGATTAGAATAGAAAGGAACTTTTGTTAGGAAAATACTATTAAATTTTTCAATTTATAGATAATTACTATGCCAATGGGGAAAACAGTAATTTTTGTTAAATAAGATTATTTTAATTCTTAAAAGGCCCAAGTGAAGCTGAAGAATTCCAGCTTGAGGTGAGTGGGCTACTAGGGGAGATGAACTGTCCATATCTTTCACTGACATCTGGGGATGTGACCAAGCGCCTTCTCATTCAGAAGAACTGCCTCCTTTTGCTCAGTAAGTTCATGGCTACTAGAATGTAGCTATTATTTTCTGTTTGTTTTCCATGACTAATAAAACAGGTTTAAAGAAAACATAGTTTAAAATTTCTAACTAAGAAGCTAATGGTGGGTTTGTGCACTGGTAGCAGTATCCTTTCATAATTGCTACTCTTTTACAGTTTAAATTCGGTGTGGTGCTCAGCCTGCTGTTCTTCACCTGACATGACCAAAATTAGTGCTAGAGGGTTATCCAAGTGTGGCATCATGCAAACATCAGTGTTTTAGACCAGAAGCACACTAAAATCAACTAGGAAGATACTATGGAAATAATGAAGTTTTTTTTTTTTTTTTTTAAATTTGTGGACAGTAACCATTCTAGGCACAGTAAATGGAAAATGTAATTATTTAAGGTATTTTGTGTTATTTCTTTATGGCTGGGTAATTATTTGTGGATTTCGATTTTGTTTGTAAAGATGTCAAATTACAATGTAAGCATTTCTAGAATACTATTTGGATTGTTCTGTACTTACTGATCCAGTTGGGAAGTAAATTTTTATGAAAAGTTATTTCCTTCTATGTTATTTTTTAAATATACTAACTACTATTTTTCTTTTCACCCTGAGAAACAGTAAGTAGACGCACAAAGTTTATTGCCTTATGTAAACTCTACAATAAATAACCTCCAGTCATCTTAAACTCAGAATTTTTGTAGCATTCTGAGACACATTTAGATTACGCTTTGGTTAAGTGAATAGTATAGTTCTTATTATGACAAACACAGTTCAGAGCATCTTTCAAATGTGTCTTTACAGTTTTAACTTTGGCTTCTGAAAAATGATGCAACTCCAATTTTGAATGTTAAGTTTTTAAAAAAGCGTGTGTTCATAGCCATTATATTTAGGAACTAAGGTATTCTAAAATCACTTTAACTTCCCCCTTTGTCAAATGATTGTTACTAGGTATAGGGGTGGTGGATGGGTGCATATTGTTAGATATTGCTTTAGATACTGATATTGCTGGCATGTAGTTCTTATACATGCATTCATTATCCTTCAAATCGTATAATTTCAATAACTGGCTCAGCCACAGTATACTCACTGAATCTTCCTTTGTAGCACTGCTTATCCTTACCAATACCTGATATTTGGCACTTAGAATATGTTATCTTACATAGGAAGACAACAGCTGTGTGGAAAGCTCAGTAAGGACCCTGAATTAACTCATTGCGAGAGCTCAGAGTTTGGTCTTTCTGTTCCTGATACTTATACAAAACCACTTGGAATATAAGTATTTTATAAAAATGCCTTTAACTCTTTGCTGTTTCTTAAGCAGACTGTTCTGAACATTATATTGTAATGTGCTGTTACCTCAAAAGCTCTTCAAGAATATACAACTGTTTGCTCCTCAACTAAATGACTAAATCAGCTAAAGCTTACTCTGCTTTTGGAATTCTTCATACACAGATACACACTGCTCCCTTCCTTCTCTTTATCTTTGCTTCTGCTCTTTCCTCTTTCTGAATATTCCCCGGTTTGTATCCCCTCTCATGCTAGTACGCATTTATGTACATGTACTCATTCTCTTTCCACTCTGTATAAATATTTCTCATCTTTCCAAGTCTCAGTTGTCACATCTCAGTGCTATAATTTTACTTGCTTCTTGTAGCACCCTACCTTATTGAATTGAATCTTTTAATACATTGCATCCTAAACCTCATTAGAATTGTTAGTAAAACAGAATAGTGTATTCTCTAATAGTCTATAGTGGCTGAAAAACTCTCATGTGTCCGGTTAAGAACTGTTGTGGCTGTTGATTGGCCTTTGTGGTTGTCAGGATATTAATATTTTCCTTAGGTATATAAGTCTGATATCTTTGTATGCATATATTATTTATTTCTAATAAGATTGTCAGTAGAGATAATCTTTTTTTGTTGTGTTTTATATCTTCAGTGCCTTTTCTGATTTTATGAACACACCAGTTACAGTTAATGCTTTTTGATGGTAATTGTGTTGGTAAACTAATTTTGGGAATGCCTGAGCTATGTTGTCCCAAATTTAGAGACCAATTTATTAAATCATATATATGATTTTCTAGAGCAAGGGTTGGCAAACTTTTTCTTAAAGGGCCACATAGTATATATTTTCTGCTTTGTGGGCCATAAGCTGTCTGGCAACTACTTAACTCCACTGTTGTAGCATATAAGTGGCCATAGATGGCATGTAAATGAATTTTAGAGTGTGGCCACATTCCAGTAAAACCTTATTTGCAAAAACAGTTGATTATTTTCATGGCAGTGGGATTTTACTGTTTTGATCTTTTAACTCATGCAGTTTGCTATACAGAACATGTTAAGATTCATCAAACCCATTTAGGATGACCTTTCCAGAAACTTACTTGTTTATTCTAGAATAGGATTTGGCAGCTTTTCAGAAATGGTCTGCTAAAATTATGACCCCTGTACTTCTCACATTACACCTTGGGTGTAGGAAATGAGATATTCAAGCTGATCATTCTTTTATACTTACTGTAGGGCTTAAGAGCCCAGAAAATGTCTTTTTCCAGCTCTCTTCCTAATATTGTCAGAAGGTTCTCACTTTGTCACATAACCTGAAATCCTATGATCCAAATGATTATTAAACATCTAAAAATATAAATGTCCTTTGGAAGGAAAAAGGAATAAGATTGAATATTTTTACCTTCAACTGATTTACCTGAAGCAGATTACAGCCCTCATTATACCTGGCTGAAGTCAACAAACAAGGGAATGATATTGATATGAAACGACTCCACCCAGAAATGATTAGAAAGTTTTGGGTTGTTTTTTCTTTTCCCCCAGGGGACGGGGTGAGAATGAGGAATGTAGGAGGAAAGGGAATGTTAAGAAGAATATAGATGAAAGAGGGTATTGTGTGCCCTGCCAGAAGGTGACAGGCTACTGGAGAACATGTATGAAAAAGGGATGTTTGTAAATTTAGTACCTTCCCCCTTCTCTTGTAAGTGAAGCTTTGACTACTTAAAAATACTCTTTCACTCCAGTCTTAAACAGACTACTTGAGTACTGGAAGGTAAGAGGGCAAGATAGTTATATCACTGGTGTGTATCAGTTGTGAGAAGTATAATATAGATATATGTATATATATAACTTTTTAAACTGTTGCTGAAAATTAGCCACTTGCCATCTTTTGCCAATTTGTTAACAGATGCCAACCCATGTTCTGGAGGTTCCTTAATAGTGAAATGCAAGAATCAGATTTTAAGATGTGATCTACCTTGATCTTCTGGTTTCAAAAAAGAATTGCTTGCTTTTAAATCAGGCTTTAAACATATATTGGTTAAACACTGAATTACAGAACCAGTTTATGTGTTACATAATTTTCAGGTAAAAAAATGATTTTCCTTTCTTGTTTTTATCCATTCTTGCAGCTTTATTACATATCATTAGGTCTATAGAGTTGTGACTCCAGACTTATGACTATTAATTGTAGCTGTATCTCATTTTGAAATCTTATTTTGTTTACTTCAGCATACCTCATCTCAGAACTAGAAGCTGCCAGAATGCTCTGTGTGAATACTCTTCCAAAAAAAGCTCAAGAAGGAGGCGGTAGTGAGGTCTTTCAAGAGTTGAAAGGCATATGTATTGCTCTAGGAATGTCCAAACCTCCAGCCAATATAACTATGTTCCAATTCTTCAGCGGGATTGAAAAAAAAGTAAGACCATTAGTACCAGATTGTAGTGTATTAAAGGCATAGTCCTACAGTTGTTTGAAATGAAGCAAGTTAATTTCTCTTAATGGGAACCTAATGTACATATTTTTAAGTGATTGTTACTAAATGAGTTTTGCATTTTAAATCCTAGATACCTTCAAGAAAAATTGGTATTTTACTATTGTTTTAAAACATGTTTCTTTTTCAAAAAGGAACCTTTGCACCTTGATTTATAAACTGAAATAAACTAGAAATAATGTAAAGAAAATTAGGACTTATGTCCATTTAAAACTTATTTTATCATTGAACTTCAATACAATTAATTTTAAGGTCTTTATCATTAAATTTTACCACCATTCTCCCCATTGACTGGACAGAAAAGGATGTAAATGTTTTGGGATTTTAATCCAGTCACTTTAAGTCTTACATGTTTCATTTGACAAACTAGTTGTGTTAACTGCTAATATAATCTAGTACATGAAAATAAGTCAGAATTGTTTTTATACCACATATATTCAACAGTTAAGAGTCTTTATATAATTGATTAGGAACAAGCAATTTCAATTAAAAAATTAATGAACAGAAGAGAATGATACTTATTATAGCAGAGTTATTCTCTATATGCATATCTGCTGGACTCTTAAGAATTGGTACATTTGCCTTGTGGGGTAGATGGACGCCATGATGCACAAATTTGGCTGAACTCTACCGGGGAGCAGCAGTGTATCCATAGTCCATATTTTTCTGTGTGTTCATTCATTCATTCAGCAAATACATATTGAGTGCCCACTGTTGTCAGGCACTGTTCTAGGTGCAGTGAAGGACTCATACTTCCATAGACACCTGAGGAGTGGGTCAAGTGAGTGTCTTTATTGTGTGGGTCTTGTACATTTCAAAACATCCTCCACCTTTGCCTCTGTCAGGAATCTTCTTTTGATGGCAGGATATGATGGGAGTTGGGAAGATGAGGAGGATGTGTTTTACCTTTAGATTTGTTTATTCATTCATTTATGTTTTTGTGTCAGTTAAAGGAAACATTAGCAAAAGTTCCACCTAATCATGTGGGAAAGCCTTTATTGAAGAAGCCAATGGGACCGGCCCACTGGGTGAGTAGTGAGCATCCTGAGTAAACTTTGTAAGGAGCCATCTACCTATCTCAGGATATTTATGTTTGTGCTTTGAAGTTATATTCTCTAATATGGTGGACATCCTTAGAATCATTTTTGTAAGTCTTAAGATTTATCCAAAATAATTTTATTTATGTAACGTTAAATTTACTTCTTTCATAATTTGTAAAAAATTTCACACAGCTGATTAAATTGAAGTTCAATATGATGCATGTTTCTAATTGCCAAATGGGTTGCCTTCAAGCCAAAAGCTTCACTGGGCTGAGCTCCACACAATGAGTTATAGGAAAACTAAATGAGAATTTTGTACTTACATATTCTTTATTCTATTTTGAGATGACATTATTATGCCTGTCATTTCATTAGTTTATTATAACTTATTATTCTGTTTATTATATAACCTAAATCATTTTGTGCTGAGTGCTGGGCATTCAGTTGTGAATGAAGCAGTTTCTCCCCTTTTGGAATAGGGGGTCAAGCAGATTTAAATTCTAACTGGTCTTTTTAATTTTGTTTCAGGAAAAGATAGAAGCAATTAACCAAGCTGTGGCCAATGAATATGAAGTTCGGAGAAAGCTGCTAATAAAACGTTTGGATGTCACCGTCCAGTCTTTTGGCTGGTCTGACAGAGCCAAGGTACACATAAAATCACTGAAAAGAGCAGAGTATTTCTGGACACGATCTTTAAACATACTTAACACAGCTTAGACATAGTGCAGACTATAAGAGAAATACGTAGGAGATACACGTAGGGGTTTTTCTTTAGGGAATTACTGAGGAACCATTCAGCAATAGTGAAAACATTTATTTTTCAATTTTTTAATATTTCTCAGCAAAGCTATATGTTGTAAACCCTACTGGAAGTATCCATTTGTAAGAGGAAAGTAGAGTAGCTAAAAATTACTAAAAATAATAAAATTTTAAGTTGTTTACTTTAAGCTAACAGTTTAACTTGCTAATTAAATAAATTTAAAATATTGATTTTGGAGGACCAAATATTGTGACCCATTTATAGAGAATTGGAGAATTCAGTAAGACTTCATTTTATTTCAGCTTAAATAAGATAATCCAGGTAAAGGTCTTGGTCATTCCAACAGATATTTATTAAATTATCTACTGTTTTATCAGTAAGTGGTAATTAATTGGCACAGTTGGTTAATTTCACCTTCTTAGAACCCTGAAATAGAACTAATTCTTTGAATTTATGTGGAGATTGATCCAAAATGTTAGAAGTTCCCTTAATGGTGCATTCATTTTTAAAAGTAGATTTTTTCTGAACTTTAATTTACTGAGAAAATGCTTTTATTTAGTTCTCCCATTATCTTCCTAATACAGTAGATGTTAGTTTCAACTAAAATCTTTAAACCATAGTATAGTCCTGTTTAGCTGCTAAATTGATGGGGTAGATATTTACTGAACTACAATATCTTAGTGTTGGAAAAGGGTCTTAGAGATCAGTCTTAACTCCCCTCATTTTGCAACTGAAAACAAATGGAGACCCAAGTGAATGGAAGGTTTTGCCTGAGATCTCACAGTGAGTCAGTAGTAACACAGGGAATAAATTGTTCTCTTTTGGGCCTGTTGTTGAGGAAATACCAGTCCGTCCTTAAAATATCTTTGATGATAACAGTCATTTCACTGTTGGCATAGTACTGTACTTCAAAAACAAAAACCTGCAACTTTCAGCTAGAAAAGCATGCAATGATTGATGGATGTGCATTGACCGAAGGTATTAACACTGCAACTCTGGTCTTAACACTGCCATTAGTAGACTCTACTTCTGGGGTTCTGCTGCAGTATGTCTGAGCTTCTGTTTACTCTTTGAACTTTTGTTTCATGTAATGAAATTTATGTATTTATATCTCACTTTCAAATTATATTATAAAATCAGTTTTACTTAAAGCTGATATGAAACTATTTTCTCAAACTTGTTTGTTTCTATTCACCTAAAGATTGATGGAGCCCTTACTGTACGTACAATAGTGACCACAAGGAAATGAAACATAAGACACTCAGGAAACGTTTCCCAGACAAGCTAATCTCTTTAGCCTTTTAATTATTAAAGAAATTTTTTTAAAATAAAAAGTCATTTAGCATCCCACTGTCTTAACCACGATAGCTGTTTCATTTTTAGCATTATCTTCTTTACATATATAATCATAGTAAACATCTCTTTATACCTTTTCACATAATATAATTTAAACTTTTACCATCAATATTTGAGTACCTGCACATAACTAAAAGACTGAGCAATTACGTTTTGTTCTTGTGCTATTTTCCTATGTATTGTAGCTGTAGCTGTTGCTTCCAAAATTTAATAGGTAAGAATTTGTTGTTTCCCCACATTTAGGTTACTTTAATTTGCATTTATTGATCCTGTATGGAAAACATGTTTTATACTTATTGGAACTTTATCTTGTGTAAACTTGCTCTTTATATCCTTTGTTCATTCATCTTTTGTGATCTTATGTTACAAATACATTAAATGTACTTCTACTAAGTGGTTATAAAGTAGACTCTCTTTTTCTTATTTATAATAGAAATGCCTTCATTTTATCTGTTTAAAAGATACAGATAAAGTGAAGGCATTTGAGACCAATGGCATGGGAAACCGTTTTGTTCCACAGTCTTAAAGGGAAGCCCCTTTATCTCCATACCCCCTTCTATCCCCTTTATCATTCCTTGTTGTATCAGCAGGTCCGACAGCTATACTCTAAGATAGTTCTTCACTAGATAGGAGCAGTGGTGAGTATGTAACTTTTTCTCTCATTTGGAGCCTAGTAAATACTATCATCAAACATTTCGAAAATCTTTAACTTGTTTAGTATCAGTGTTTCTGTGTCATCTTGAAAACCAACATTTGTCTTTGAACACTTTCTTTCAGAGTCAAACAGAAAAATTGGCGAAGGTTTACCAGCCAAAACGCTCAGTCTTATCTCCTAAAAGTACTATTTCTGTTGCCCACCTTTTGGCTGCAAGACAAGACTTGTCAAAGATCTTAAGGACAAGCAGTGGCTCTATAAGAGAAAAGACTGCCTGTGCCATCAATAAGGTGACAAGACTACCTTTAATTTTCTTTCAAACTCATTTATTTATATTTTTAAAATACAGTAATTTAAAATTTAAAATATCTTTCTTATCCCACAGGTGTTGATGGGCAGAGTTCCTGACAGAGGGGGTAGGCCCAATGAAATCGAACCTCCACCCCCAGAGATGCCACCGTGGCAGAAAAGGCAAGATGGCCCCCAGCAACCAGCAGGAGGACGAGGAGGCGGGAGAGGGGGCTATGAACATTCCTCGTACGGAGGAGGACGAGGAGGTCATGAACAACAAGGCGGAGGGAGAGGTGGACGCGGCGGCTACGACCACGGTGGCCGCGGGGGAGGAAGAGGAAATAAGCACCAAGGAGGCTGGACAGATGGAGGGAGCGGAGGAGGGGGCGGCTACCAAGATGGCGGTTATCGCGATTCGGGTTTCCAGTCCAGTGGCTATCACGGTGGCCACAGTGGTGGCTATCAGGGCGGGGGTTACGGTGGCTTCCAGACATCTACATACACAGGAAGTGGATACCAGGGTGGTGGCTATCAGCAGGACAATAGATACCAAGATGGTGGGCATCACGGTGATCGAGGCGGGGGTCGTGGAGGGAGAGGGGGTCGTGGAGGCCGAGGGGGACGCGCTGGCCAAGGAGGAGGTTGGGGAGGAAGAGGGAGCCAGAATTATCATCAAGGGGGGCAATTTGAACAGCACTTCCAGCATGGAGGTTACCAGTATAATCATTCTGGATTTGGACAGGGAAGACATTATACTAGTTGAGGCTACATAGAACCTTACGTTTTGCTAGAGCTCAAGTAATAGAAACTTAGTTTCAGAATCCTGAATTCAGCATTGATTTTGAATTAATGTGAGACCACCGGTGACAGGCAGATTCCTGCTTGGCATAAGCATTTGTAGGTCTTCATACAATACTGTTCCTTTGTTTTTTTTTTAATGGACTTACATAATGCTGTTTATTTGAGAAACACATACAATATCTCTCCTTTGTATGAAGAATTTCTGAAAAGGTAATTAAAACTGCCTTCAACTGACCAGTAGACTAATTCCACAGTCAGAACATGCGTATTTTTCTGAAGAAATTACTTGAACAAGTAGTTTTCATGTTTTCAATATGCAGTTTTGAAAAATGAGAATTCTTCTAGATTTTTTTAGATTTACAACTAGGAGACCTTCCTCATATTAACAGTCCATTTATATGTGTTTTCCTTAAAGTATTCTAATGCCTATTTTCCAAGCACAGTTCTGCCCTGATTGGCTTTTTATTCAGAGAGGTTGTGCAACATTAGCTTCATGATAGAACTTTAAGGTCAGTTCCTATTAAATGAGCTCTTCTGCAGATAGCACATTCAGTAGCCTTATCCTTTTGACAGAATACTCTACCATATGCTCAACTCTGAAAACCTTGAACACGGCCAAAATCCATAAAGATTATAAAAGCAGACTAAGTTGTGAACCTATAGTACATGTAGTCATTTAGTTAAGTTTAGCAATTCAAACTGACCTGCATCCATTCAAAACAAGTTCCTCTTTCAACTTTATTTTTACTTGAAATCTGCTAGAAGAAACAGCAAACTGAAATTTGTTTTATGCACGAGTTAATACCACTGGCTCAGCAGATACAAGTTGGTTTGCTTTGGGCAGGAGACTTTTTGTAATGAAAGAAATGCACTACCGAGTAAGAGGACAGACTTTTGCTTAGAGCAGGAGGCCCTTTATTATTGCTGCAGAAAACAAAAGCCTGGCTGAGTTGATGTTTGACACTCACCTTTGCTGAAATCTACATGACGCTTCTTGCTGGGTTTTTGTACACGTAAATACTGTCAAGCTGTGAAAGAAAACGGCTGGAGGTGTGCTTTGTGTGAAAGGTGAGCAATAAAGTATCTGTATGTTCTCTCTTTGGTTTGAGTTTTATTTTAGCCACTTTTTTTAAACTGATGAGTTTGAGCAAGCTCCAGGAGTTGGTGATGGACAGGGAAGCATGGCGTGCTGCAGTCCATGGGGTCACAAAGAGTCGAACACGACTGAACAACTGAACTGAACTGATTCTGGACGCTTGCTTCAAGCTTATGAACTAAGGCCTTTGTTCCCCAAAGATTCTCAAGTGTTTCCTTGAAACATACAGCTTGTGGTAAAAGATAAAACCTTACCCTAATTAAGTTGAAAAAGAGCTATTTCTGAATTTACCTTTTACTGTCACTTTATAGCTGGATGACGTCACTACTCATCCTTGACCACTAGGTGTAGCTGTTGTTAGGCGGTATGTTAGGCAAAGATCCTTTAATGGCCCTGATCTTTTAGAGGCCTTTTTTGTTTCCCCATTCTTAGAATGAGAGACATTTTGAATGAAGTGAATTCAAAATATAAATATGTTTGTAAGAAGAAATAGTATTTCCTTTTCCTACTAAATTGGGCTTTTTAGAGTAAAGAATCAACTCATAACTTACCATTAAAAATACTCTATTTGCTGTTGAGATAAGCACATTCTTTTGATTGCCTAAACCATTTTTAAAAGCCTTGATCATTTTGTTAATTTTACCTGTTTATTAGATTTTTCAACTGGAATTTACCATTCTAAAGTGTTCAGATTTGAAGATAATTTAACATGCTTTTATTTATCATTAAAGATTTTAAGTTCTATCTTGAAAGTTTTAAGTGTTTGTCTCTGCTTTATGCTGTTAAATGTTTAGTATGTATAGGAGTTTCCTATTAGAAATAAAATTGTCAAGGTTTTATATCTGAAGATGATCTTAGAATGTATTAACACATACCTTAGTGTTTGCTTTAATCTGTTTTCTAGCATCAGACTCCACAATGTACTTAGTGAACGTGTTTCATTCTTTCAACAAATAGAATTTTGATTTATTTTTATGGTTAATAGCTTACATTTCTTATGTCATTTTTATGTGATTATTTTTCATGTGTGAGCATATAAGAAAACAAATGATATATTTCTTGACAATGCACTATACTTTCTGCTTCATATCAGAACTTTATTTTCAGATTATAAATCCATAAAAGAATTGTCTTTTAGTTTCTTTTGACATATTTTATTACTCTAGAAAGAGGATATTTCAAACCACTAGTTAGTTTTGTTATATTAAAGTTCTTAGGTTTATTTAGAGTGTTGATTTTACATACGTTCTTAACCTTTGTTTGTAGAAAATAATAACTTACTGGTATAGGGTATGTAGAAATTTCTTGGAGAAACAATTTTTAGGAGGGAATTTTTGACATGTGAAATCTTAAAATATATATATATATTTTGGCCACACTGCATAGCATGCGGGACCTTAGTTCCCCAACCAGGGATGTAACCCACCCCCTGCAGTGAAAGTGCTGTGCCTTAACTGCTGGACTGCCAGGGAAGTCTCAAAATACTGTTTCTTAATAGACTGAGACAGACAGTACACTTTTGTTGGTGTTTTGTTTCCACCTCTACCAGGAGCTAGAACAGGATGTCAACATTTTCTGTGAAAATTACCAGAGATATGCCACTACCATTTCCATTTCCTGCTCTACGTCCAAACAGAACTAGTGTCTGTTGGCTACCCCCAAAATATACCACAATGGCATATTGATTATTTTAAATTAAGAAACTGCCAACAAAGGAGGGACACTGACCCTCCTTTCTGTCTGACAGAAAGCAAGAAATGAGTCTCATGTGAAACATACACTCCATGCACCTAAAGATAGAAGGACACCCTATTTGTGGAAGATAGGGAATTCAGGTTGAGAAGCCCATAGAAACAACCTTGTTACTTCTTTAATTTACTACCCCAAGCCCAAACTGTTTAGAGTTTTCACTAATTAAGTGCCCAAAACCTGAGTTTCTTTGTCCTATTAATTCCTCACAAAAAAAATTTTTTTTCCTTTTATCTAAAACATAAAAGCTGACTTTGGCTGGGTTCCATTTCTGTGAGACCTCAGCGTGCAGAAATTAAAACTTGTTTCTTTTTCTCCTACTAATCTGTCTTAGGTCAATTTTATTATTAGTGCGCAAGAACTCAAGGAGGGTAGAGGTGGAAATTTCTTTCTTAACACATCCAACTAGAATAGAGTTAAATAAATCCATGCTGAGGGAAAGCATTTAAGTTCCTTTCTATGTACAGCTGATCTTTGAACAATGCAGGAATTAGGGTTGCTGACCCTCTGCACTGTGCGTTGAGCTGCAGATTGTATAGCAATGTATTTATTGAAAAAAAATCCACATTTAAGTGGACCTGTGTTACTCAAACCTGCATACTTAGATGTTTTTCCACTGCCAGGTCATTTACATTCTTACACTGAGATCTTTTTTGTTGTGCCCATCCTACCATTTTGGACACTTTATTTGCCTGTGTTACACTATTTTGAAAATAGATTTTTAATGTGTGTATACTACTTAACCATCTCCCCCTTTAGGTAACCTGGATGGTATTTGATTCAGAATTTTTTTTAAATAGGACTATTCAGTTTACCTAATTTAAAAATACATTCATCACAGGGTATCTAATATTATCCAAAGCTCTTTTCCCCCTACTTGTTTCTCTCATTTTCCATTAATATGATGGTAGTCACTAGAAATGCTATGTGTTGCTCAGTCAGTGCTACACATCCACATTTGTATAGGTTAATGAGTTCCAAGGGTTCAGGTCAGTGTTTAACCAGGTATGTATATCAGTGTTGAAACTCTCCTTCACCTTGGGTGTTTTGAGTCGCCTGCAAAATTGTGTTGCTAAAGACGTTGCATAAACTTAACAGTTGGCGTGAGAACTTCCATAGTAAATCATTCACTGCCCACTAAATGTAAATGCAGAAGCCTAGGGTGTGAATGGAGAAAAAGAAATTTAACATATTTCCTAGGAATTTGAGGGAAAACCTTAGGGGGAAAGTCTATGAAAATGACCAGTACCTGTTAAATTACTATACTTTCCTCAATAAGAGAGGCCTGCACTTCAGTAAACACTTGAATGCTGCTCTATTCAGGCATCATGTTGGATATTTGAAGCACAAAGGTCAGAAAGTCCCTGCCTTGGAAAATGTCCAGAGGCAGAGCCAGAAATAGATGATTGTATCATAAGATAATAAAAACTGAATATTGTACCAGGGTGCTAGGCTAGCACAGGGTCAGAATTGCTCATATGAGGTAGAAATGGCCTGGAGAAGTTGGGAAGGTTGCAGGGGTCAGGTTATGGAGGGCTCTATATACTTTCCTAAGTAAATTGAATCTAATGTATGTGCCTTCGTATGCTGAGGCTTGTAGCCTGGTCAGTTTTGGATTCTGTGTAATAATCACTGGCTAAGAAGTAGAGAATCAATTTAAGGAGGAAGGAAAAGATTGAAATGAGGAGTTTAGAGCTTAAATTAATATAGCATAATAGAGCAAAAGGACAAGTTGAGGAAATATTTAGGAAGTAAAATTATAAGGTTTTTTGGTTTAAGAAATCAATATGACTAGTTTTTTTTGTGTGTGTGCTGTATTTTCTTTTTTTAAAATAATTTGTTCACTTTTAATTGGTTCAGTAGAGACCAGTTGTGTGGTATAGAAGACCAGTCACAAGTCGACTACACTAACATGAAACTACAGAAAAATTTGTTTCATTCTAGCTAATCTTCCAATTATCAGAAATTTATTTAAACATTTCGAATGAAACAAGTAGAAAGTAAACCCTAACCTAAAGGGATGAGAAAGGGCTATTCGATAATCTTATTTACAATGACGATGATCTATAAACAGTTTAATATCTTATATGTGTGTCTGTATGCTAAGTCACTTCAGTTGTGTCTGACTCTTTGCAGCCCTATGGACTGTAGCCTGCCAGGCTGCTCTGTCCATGGGCTTCTCCAGGCAAGAACACTAGAGTGGGTTGCCATGCCCTTCTCCAGGGGATCTTCCTGACCCAGGGATTGAACCTGCATCTCTATGTCTCCTGCATTGGTAGGCAGTTTCTTGACCACTAGCACTACCTGAGAAGCCCTTGATATCTTGTAGGGCTGCTATCAGTTAACTTCTTATCCAGTTACTGAAGTGCTTGCTATGGAAAAACGAAAGTGATTGAAAACATGTTTCCCCAGAGGCACTTTCTCTGTAACAAACTAGAGCTATGAATATGTATCTGTTAAAATTCGAAAGCAGTGGCTGGTTGCAAGAAGTACTTATCTAACGATTTATTTAGAACACCTAGAGGCAGGTAATCTGGATTCAGAACCTGGTACACTAGCTCTGTGACCTTGAGCAAGTTATTTAATTTAGTTAAACTATACTGGGGTTCCCTAGTGGCTCAGCAGTAAAGAATCTGCCTGCCAGTGCAGGAGACGCAGGTTCAATTCCTGGGTCGGGAAGATCCCCTGAAGGAAATATAAGGAGGAACGAAAGGAAGGAAATGGTAACCCACTCCATATTTTTGCCTGGAGAATCCTGTGGACAGAGGATTCTGGTGGGCTACAGTCCACGGGGTCACAAAGAGTAGGACATGACTTCGCAACTAAACATCACCAACAAACCGTAAATAATCTTCCAATCTGGAAAATCTGGATAGCAGTTCCCACCTGCATAGGACAAGTATGTGGTTTAAGTGTGATAATCTGTGTTAAGTGCCTACCATAGTGTATGGTACATAATAGGTATTCAGTGTTTAGCAGTTATCACTACAGAGGTAATTAATACTCCAGAATACCTTCAACAGAACCTAAGAGATTTTATCTCTTTTCTTGTTTCATTTTGAAACAAATATTGCAAAGAAGTACCTAGCATTCTCTCTTTTCTACAATTTCAAAACAGCCTAAAATATCCCAATTGCCTGCACATGCAGAGTCTATGATGGACAGTCACTATACATCCTTTTGCTTTTTAGATTTTTGTTCTTTTTTTTTTGGTCTGACATGAGAATTCTTTTCCAATGTATTTAGTGTGTGTTTAGAACAGCCTTGTAACAGCATCATCAAGGAAAACCAAGGGAGTGAGTTGAAAATTAGGAGACTCATTGTTCATTGGCTCATGTTACAGAATTATTTTTATATCTCTTTTGAGTGTTCCCTCTAGGTGAGCATCTTTTTTTTTTTTTCCCATCAAAAATCCATCTAAAGAAGGTAAGTTGATGTCTGTGATGTAGCATAATGTTTTTCCAAAATGGAATAAGCAAGAAAACAGTCATTGCAAGGGATATGCTGCTTGAACAGATTGCTTTAGGCAAAAGAATAAATTTAAAATCCTCATTTTTCACAAGTATTCTTTCCTAAAATGAGCTGAGAAAATAAGTTTTCCCACTTTGCAAAAATAAAAAATTCCAAAATACATCCCACATCTTCCTCTTACGAATTGACCCATCTAGAGACACAGTTCAGAGCAACCGAAAGAGTACTGGTTAATCATATGGATTCTTTTAAATATATAAATAGACTATTTTACATAATCTATTGAGACACATTGGAGTAAAATTCATGGGAAAAATGTTAAGTGACTTTCAGGGGTCTTTATGCCTTAAATAAGATAGAACCGATTTTATCAAATCATCATGAGATATGTATTCTGATCACTATCAATATTCATTTTATTTTACAGAAAACAAAAAACATTTAAACATGATAAAACATATATAAACTTAAAAATGTCCAGATGATCAGAAAGGCTTAAATTGATAAACTAATTTCTGATTGATAAATGTCTTCATGTGTGTTTGAGGAATAATTCATTTCTAATGCATCGTCCTGAACCAAAGAAATCTCTCCTTGTATATTATATACCAGACCAGCCCCTATTTGAAAATATAAGCTCTGTCTTTGGAGTGTATAGAACACCACTTTTAAAGTCATTTTAGCCATGGGAAAAATAAGGATAATAGTGTGATATACTGGAAAGAGAACCATATTAGGAGCTGGAAAAAAATGGTTCTTGTCTCAGTTCTGCTAATATCTATTTCTATCATTTTTCTGTTTCATTAAGTGATTATTAAAAGCATAACTATGCATTCTTCTGTAGTCATTCTTAGGAATTTGTTGCAAAGGGGCACTTGTCACTGTTCCCCTTGCCCCAATTTGTTCCTGTGTGACACAGACCCTAAGGAGGGTTAGTCCATGCTCCTGTGCTCAGTCACTAAGTCTTGCCTGACTTTTTGTGACCCCAGGGACTGTAGCATGCCAGGCTTCTGGGTCCATGGGATTTCCCAGCAAGAGTACTGGAGTGGATTGCCATTTCCTTCTCCAGGGGATCTTCCTGACCCTGGGATGGAAACTGCATTTCCTGCATTGCAGGCAGATTCTTAACCACTGAGCCACCAGGGAAGCCCAAGGAGGGTCTGTGCCATTCTTTTATTACGATTACTTAACTTTTGAATAGGTAATACCATGGATCAAAATTTAAAATGTAGGAGAAAGTTATTCAAAGAAATCTCACTTTTGCCCCTCAGCCATATGGTTCACAGACATCTAATTTGTTAGGGGTGTGTACATTCATGTGCTCTCTTTCAGAGATATTTAAACATAAAGAGATTAAATTTATTCATTCTTTCCCCTCATTTGTACACAAATGATGGCTGCAATACATACCATTTTTCACTTTGATTTTTATTGAATATTTTCGAGACCATTTTCACTTCATAGTTTTTCTTTTTTTTTTTTAACATCTAAATGGTATTACATTATGTGGATATAGCCATTTATTTAACCGAAGCTTTATTAATGGATACTGGATTATTTCCAGTTGTTTCCCATTCCAAACAATGCTGTTGTGAGAAACATGCTCACTTTGTATTTCTCTTATGTGCAAGTGTATCTTGAGAGGTCATGAGTAACAGCCTGGATTCTGAAGACATGCTGCTGGGATTTGAAGCCTGGCTGCACCTTTTAGTAGCTGTGCATCCTTGAGCCTGTGAGGTAACTTCTCTGTGCCTCACGTTTCTTATCTGTAAGAGCTCAGGGTATTGAAAAGATTCAAAGGATCCCTTTATATAAACTACTTGAGTGAGTGCCTGACATACAGTAAATGATGTTTTGGTTGCTGCTGCTCCTGTTATTGGTATTACTATCACCATTATTTTTAGGGTAAGTTTCCAGACATGGAACTACTAAGTCAAAAAGAAAATACAGTTCTAATTTTGAAGGGTATTGCCAAAATAGTCTTCAATCGAGATTCTACAAATTATTACCAGCAATGATGTGTGAATAGAATGTTTCTCCACATTCATGCCCAGAAAGTATTTAAAAATTTTGAATCTGACGAGTGAAAACTATTATTGCATAGTAGTAAAACAAGTTATTGCATAGTAGTTTAAAAACTTTTGAAAAGGTTTTATTTCTTTTTTGTGAGGAGGGTAATATGGTTTTATGAGTCCTTTGGATTTCTTTTGGTGTGACTTACCTGCTCAGTTCCTTTGCCCATTTTATTTGAAACCAGGATGTTGAATTTGTTGTATGAATTTGTAGCTCTTTATATTAAATAAACTGTGTGTTAGTGGTATGACTTGAAAATATTCTAAAACATTTTTTAAATTTATCTTTTGACAACTTTTGCTGGGAACAGCCACTCAGACTTATTTATTTTTTACATAGCTGATTTTTATGTCTTCTCTTTTATGATTTCTGGATACTGTCATGTTTAAAAAGGCATTCACTATCCAAGATAACAATTTAAAATAATCATTCCATAGTTTACATTCCATAGTTTACAATCATTCCATAGTTATAGTGGTTTGATTTGTTTTCCATTTAAATCTTTTACTCATTTGGAAATTATTGTGATAGAAGTTTTCAGCTATTGATCCAAATTTAAGGTTGCTACCCAGTTGTCTCAAATTATTTTACTGAGTAATATCTGTTTTTGAAATGATGTGAGATGGCTACTTTAGTGTATACTTAATTACTGTATTCTCTCTCCTGTTTCAGACTTCTTAGTCCTTTTCTATGGATTCATACCCTTTCAATAAACTGTTTTATGCTTTAATATCTGACAGGGCTAACTAGTACTCACTCATTGCTTTTTGTCATATACTTCCTAGCTATTTATGTATATGTTTTTCCTCCTGTAAACTTTAAAGTCAATTTGCTAACACACACACACACAAATTATCTTGGTGTTTTTTGAAGTTCACAGTAAAGAATTCAAAGGTTCACTTGAAGAAAACGGAAATCTTCATGATGTTTCCTTCCTCTCCAGGAACTTGGTACCTTTCCATGAATTTCAATCTTGTTTTGTGTCTATCAAGAGCATTTTAAAGCTTAGTTTGTTTGTTTCTTATTAAGTTTATTCCTTGATATCTTAACTATTCTGTCACTTGTATATGAGGTCTTTTATTTCCTGATTACTGTCTGTATTAATGACTGTTATTTCTATTCCTTTAATACCTTATTGGTTTTTCTATTTCTTTGTAGTAAGTTTTCAGTTGATTCACTTGTAGTTTCTCAGTGTAGTCACTTCACGGTAATTGTTTTTGCCTACTTTAAAATATTTATACTCCTCTGTCCCTTTTTATCTTATGTATTACTTAACACCTCTCAAAGGCAATGTTAGATAATAAATGATGGTAGTCCTTCTTATCATCGGCAAGTCTTTACTCACAATGCTTACAATGTTTTCTAAATATCTTCCTGGTTTGGCAGTTGAGATAAATACATTTTAATCACATTCAAAAGTTTTCATCTATTTTTGTAAATTTTTTTTTTATTTTCAAGAGTTTTAAATAAAAATGGGTATTGAATTTTGTCAAATATTTAAGCATTTATTAAGACGATCATATAATTTTCTCTTTAGATTTTAACCTAATCGCATATCCATAGATAAAAGAATACTGAGCCATTTTAAAATTCCTAGTACTAACCTGTATAGTTTCCACTGTACTTAAAATAGTTCAGATTTGCCTTGATATTCATAAATGATTTTTCCCATTTTGTTGATGTCAATATTATGTTTGACTTACTTTAAAGTTTTTAGAAGTCTTTATTATGTTCTAGAACTATGTAAATTATACAGAATTAATCTATAATTTGAAAGTTTGATAACAGTTTTTAGTAGAACTATCTGAGTCTGATGATAACTTTGGACAGCAACTCTTCAATGACCCCACTATTTTTTTCTTAAGTCAGGTTTTGCAGATTGTATTTTCCTAGAAATTATCCATTTTAACTAGGTTTTCTATTTTCCCCTTGTTTTAGGTCTAAATTTAAATAGTCCTTTATTTTTATTCATTCTTGTATATTAATGTATTCATATATTTAAGACTGACTTTTCCTCTTACGGACGGTGCTTATGTGGAACTTGTAGGAAGTATGTATAATGTCTTCATGATCATTTCTTGTAAATTCTTCAATATCTTCTTAAAGATTTGGAAGAGGTAACTTTTGTTTTAACTTCTGGATTTTGGGGAATTTATTTTTCTAGTTTTGCCATCAAGTTCTAATTTTATAGTATTATGATAAAGTTTTATCTCTATTATTTCCAAATTTTGGAACTTTACTGATTTCCTTGTGACCTAACGTATGGACAATTTTTGTAATTGTTTCATTGAAGAAGACAGAATTAAAGACAGTCCGTTTTTAGAGGACAGAGTTAATATGTATATGCATCAATTTTAACATCATGGTTTAGAATACAGACTCTAGAGCCAGACTTCAGTTCAGTTCAGTTGCTCAGTCGTGTCCGACTCTGCGACCCCATGAATCGCAGCACACCAGGCCTCCCTGTCCAGCACCAACTCCCAGAGATCACCCAGACTCATGTGCATCAAGTTGGTGATGCCATCCAGCCATCTAATCCTCTGTCATCCCCTTCTCCTCCTGCCCCCAATCCCTCCCAGCAACAGGGTCTTTTCCAATGAGTGAACTCTTCGCATGAGGTGGCCAAACTATTGGAGTTTCAGCTTCAGCATCAATTCTTCCAATGAACACCCAGGACTGATCTCCTTTAGGACGGACAGGTTGGATCTCCTTGCAGTCCAAGGGACTCTCAAGAGTTTTCTCCAACACCACAGTTCAAAAGCATCAATTCTTTGGGGCTCAGCTTTCTTCACAGTCCAACTCTCACATCCATACATGACCACTGGAAAAACCATAGTCTTGACTAGACAGACCTTTATTGGCAAAGTAATGTCTCTGCTTTTGAATATGCTATCTAGGTTGGTCATAACTTTCCTTCCAAGGAGTAAGCATCTTTTAATTTCATGGCTCCAATCACCATCTGCAGTGATTTTGGGGCCCCAAAAAATAAAGTCTGACACTGTTTCCCCATCTATTCCCCATGAAGTGATGGGACCACATGCCATGATCTTTGTTTTCTGAATGTTGAGCTTTAAGCCAACTTTTCACTATCCACTTTCACTTTCATCAAGAGGCTTTTTAGTTCCTCTTCACTTTCTGCCATAAGGGTGGTGTCATCTGCATATCTGAGGTGATTGATATTTCTCCTGGCAATCTTGATTCCAGCTTGTGCTTTTTCCAGCCCAGCGTTTCTCAGGATGTACTCTGCATAGAAGTTAAATAAGCAGGGTGATAATATACAGGCTTGATGTCCTCCTTTTCCTATTTGGAACCAGTCTGTTGTTCCATGTCCAGTTCTAACTGTTGCTTCCTGACCTGCATACAAATTTCTCAGGAGACAGGTCAGGTGGTCTGGTAGTCCCATCTCTTGAAGAATTTTCCACAGTTTCTTGTGATCCACACAGTCAAAGGCTTTGGCATAGTCAATAAAGCAGAAATAGATGTTGCTTTTTCCATGATCCAGCAGATGTTGGCAATTTGATCTCTGGTTCCTCTGCCTTTTCTAAAACCAGCTTGAACATCTGGAAGTTCACATATTGCTGAAGCCTGGCTTGGAGAATTTTGAGCATTACTTTATTAGTGTGTGAGATGAGTGCAATTGTGCGGTAGTTTGAGCATTCTTTGGCATTGCCTTTCTTTGGGATTGGAATGAAAACTGACCTTTTTCAGTCCTGTGGCCACTGCTGAGTTTTCCAAATTTGCTGGCATATTGAGTGCAGCACTTTAACAGCATCATCTTTCAGGATTTGAAACAGCTCAACTGGAATTCCATCACCTCCACTAGCTTTGTTCCTAGTGATACTTTCTAAAGCCCAATTGACTTCACATTCCAGGATGTCTAGCTCTAGGTGAGTGAACACACCATCATGATTATCTGGGTCGTACAGTTCTTCTGTGTATTCTTGCCACCTCTTCTTAATATCTTCTGCTTCTGTTAGGTCCATACCATTTCTGTCCTTTATCAAGCCCATCTTTACATGAAATGTTCCCTTGGTAGCTCTAATTTTATTGAAGAGATCCCTAGTCTTTCCCATTCTGTTGTTTTCCTCTACTTCTTTGCATTGATCACTGAGGAAGGCTTTCTTAACTCTCCTTGCTATTCTTTGGAACTCGGCATTCAATTGGGAATATCTTTCCTTTTCTCCTTTGCTTTTTGCCTGTCTTCTTTTCTCAGCTAATTGTAAGGCCTCCTCAGACAGCCATTTTGCTTTTGTATTCTTTTCCATGGGGATGGTCTTGATCCCTGTCTCCTGTACCATGTCACGAACCTCTGTCCATAGTTAATCAGGCACTCTATCAGATTTAGTGCCCTAAATCTCTTTCTCCTTTCTACTGTATAATCATAAGGGGTTTGATTTAGGTCATACCTGAATGGTCTATTGGTTTTCCCTACTTTCTTCAATTTAAGTCCAAATTTGGCAATAAGGATTTCATGATCTGAGCCACAGTCAGCTCCTGGTCCTGTTTTTGCTGACTGTATAGAGCTTCTCCATCTTTGGCTGCAAAGAATATAATCAATCTGATTTCAGTGTGTAGAGTCTTCTCTTGTGTTGCTGGAAGAGGGTGTTTGCTATGACCAGTGCGTTCTCTTGGCAAAACTCTATTAGTCTTTGCCCTGCTTCATTCTGTACTCCAAGGCCAAATTTGCCTGTTACTCCAGGTGTTTCTTGACTTCCTACTTTTGCATTCCAGTCCCCTATAATGAAAAAGACATCTTTTCTGGGTGTTAGTTCTAAAAGGTCTTGTAGGTCTTCATAGAACCGTTCAACTTCAGCTTCTTCAGCATTAATGGTTGGAGCATAGTCTTAGATTACCTGATATTGAATGGTTTGCCTTGGAAATGAACAAAGATCATTCTATCGTTTTTGAGATTGCATCCAAGTACTGCATTTCGGACTCTTGTTGACCATGATGGCTACTCCATTTCTTCTGAGGGATTCCTGCAGTATATCTATAGTAGTAGATATAATGGTCATCTGAGTTAAATTCACCCATTCCAGTCCATTTTAGTTCGCTGATTCCTAGAATATTGACGTTCACTCTTGCCATTTCCTGTTTGACCACTTCCAATTTGCCTTGATTCATGGACCTGACATTCCAGGTTCCTATGCAGTATTGCTCTTTACAGCATTGGACCTTGCTTCTATCACCAGTCACATCCACAACTGGGTATTATTTTTGCTTTGGCTCCATCTCTTTATTCTTTCTGGAGTTATTTCTCCACTGATCTCCAATAGCATATTGGGCACCTACCAACCTGGGGAGTTCCTCTTTCAGTATCCTATCATTTTGCCTTTTCATACTGTTCATGGGGTTCTCAAGGCAAGAATACTGAAGTGGTTTGGCATTCCCTTCTCCAGTGGACCACATTCTGTCGGACCTCTCCACCAGGACCCGCCCATCTTGGGTGGCCCCACAGGGCATGGCTTAGTTTCATTGAGTTAGACAAGGCTGTGGTTCATGTGATTAGATTGACTAGTTTTCTGTGATTATGGTTTCAGTATGTCTGCCCTCTGATGCCCTCTCACAACACCTACCGTCTTACTTGGGTTTCTCTTACCTTGTACATGGGGTATCTCTTCACGGCTGCTCCAGCAAAGCGCAGCCACTGCTCCTTACCTTGGATGAGGGTTATCTCCTCACAACCACCCCTCCTGATCTTGAACGTGGAGTAGCTCCTCTCGGCCCTCCCCCACATAGCCACTGCTCCTTGGACGTGGGGTTGTTCCTCTTGGAGCCAGACTAACAGTATCCAAATCCCATATTTTTTACTGGACTCTTAGGCAAGTTACTTAATTTCTCTATGTCTCAATGTCCTCATTTGTAAAGTGGCTATAATGATAATATCTACTTCTTAGGGTTGTACAAGGATTAAATGGATTAACATATGCAAAGCATTTAGGGTAGTGTCTAGAATCAAATAAGCACCATATATGTATTAGCTGTTTTAATTATTTAGATTTACTTCTTTAATTTTTAGAATTTTTCTGGAGCAGCACTCTCCAAATGAAATATAACACAACTCACATATGCAAACTAAAAATTTTATGGTAGCTATGTTAAGAAATTTTTTTGAATGGTAAAATTAGTCTTAATAATATTTTATTTAACACATTACATCAAAATATTATATATTGTAACATAATCAATATACATAATTTCTTAGTGAAATTTTACCTTCTTTGTTGTACACTGTCTTAGAAATCTGACAGGTTTTGTACTAATAGCACATCTCACTTTGGACTTTGCATATTTCAAGTGCTCAACAACCACATGTGGTGGGTGGCTACTATACTAGATGGCACAGGTCCAACAATGTATGTTTTGTGTACTTGGTCCTTTATATATCATGTGCTTAGTAAGTTCCCTTGGAGAAGGAAATGGCAACCCACTCCAGTATTCTTGCCTGGAGAATCCCACGGACAGAGGAGCTTGGCAGGCTACAGTCCATGGGATCGCAAGAGTTGGACACAACTTAGCAACTAAACCACTACCACCATCACCAAGTAAGGTGAAAATGAATTTCTTATGCCATTAGTATATTTCTGTGTATTTCTCCTTGAATCACCTTCAGTTCCTATTCTATAAATGCTGATGCTCTGTAATTTGGTGCAAAAATACTTAATCATTAAATTTTCTCTGTGAATTGTATCCTTTACCATTAAAAATCAGCCTGCCTTTGTCTCTTTTTGTGCCTTTTGCTTTGAATTTTGTGTTATATTTATGACCAGCATTTAAAAATTTTTTTTTCAGCCATCTGAATCACTTATAAGAAGTCTCTTGAGCACATCACAGAATTGGATTTTTTTTGTTATTAGTCTGAGAATCTTTTTAAAAATATAGTTGAGTGTAGCCCGTTTATATTTACATGACAGATATATTTGAACTTAGTTCTGTCTTATTTTAGGTTCTGTTTTCTATTTTTATAACTTTTAAATGCAATAGAGTTTCTCTTTGCTTTGGTTTTTGTATTTATTCTAATATTTAGACAGATTAGAATGTTGTTCCAGTGTTTTACCTTTATAACTATGCAGAATTGTGTTCACCTTCTATGTCTTTAGAAAGAATTACTAAGAAAGCTCACCCCTTACCTGGAAATAAAGAATGGCTGCGTTGTCCCTTGGATGTCATTTTAGAGCAGTGTCTTAACAAGCCTGCCTAAGGGTTAGCTGACTTCCTAGGACAGCGATTCTCAAATGCAGTACTCAGCTAACAGCATCAACACCAGCATCACCAGGGAACTCAGAAATACAAGTTCTCAGTTTCCACCCTAAACAAAGTAATTAGCCTCCAATTTAAAAAAAAAAAAAAGAAACTCTGTGGATGGAGTCTATCAATCTGTGCTTGAGCAAGACCTCCATATGAATCTGATGCATGTGCAGTGGTTCTCAGACAAGAGCAGTTTGGTCCCAAAGAAGACATTTGGAACTGTCCGGAGGCATTTTTTGCTTGTCACAAGTGGGGAAGACAGAGTGCTACAAGCATCTCGTGACATATACTACAATGCACAGGACAGCCTCCACCCCATCCCAACAAAATATTAACTGGACCCAAGCTTCCACAGCACAGAGGTTGAGAAACTCTTCGAAGAGAATATAACTTTGTTTGGTAATACTATTTATTATGGATTAGGGCCCAGGTGTTAACTTGGAGAAGAAAATCGTTTGCATCTTATCAAGTTATCTGATAGAGGTACAAACTCTGAACAGTAAAGAAAATAACCCCAAAGTTATGGTGTAATCACCAAGTAGAATATTTTGTGTAACAAAACACCATAAAACTTAGTTGCTTAAAACAATAAGCTTTTATTATTATCATGGTTTCTGGGATCAGGAATTCATTCAGTTCAGTTCAGTTTAGTCGCTCAGTCGTGTCCGACTCTTTGCGACTGCATGAATCGCAGCACGCCAGGCCTCCCTATCTATCACCAACTCCCGGAGTTCACTCAGACTCACGTCCATCGAGTCGGTGATGCCATCCAGCCATCTCAGCCTCTGTCGTCCCCTTCTCCTCCTGCTCCCAATCCCTCCCAGCATCAGAGTCTTTTCCAATAAGTCAACTCTTCACATGAGGTGGCCAAAGTACTGGGGTTTCAGCTTCAGCATCATTCCTACCAAAGAAATTCCAGGGTTGATCTCCTTCAGAATGGACTGGTTGGATCTCCTTGCAGAATTCATTAAGTGGCTTTAGTTCTTAGCTTTTAACAGTGTTATTTGTTTGTTTTTGTAGTGAGAGATCTCACATTTAACTATCCCTTTTTTCCCCTCTAGTAAGACCTCGGTTTTTGTTTTGTCTCAACTGTTTTCACCCAACTGCAGTACTCTTGCCTGGAAAATCTCATGGATGGAGGAACCTGGTGGGCTACAGTCCACGGGGTCACTAAAAGTCGGACACGACTGAGCGACTTCACTTTCACTGTTCACTTTCATGCATTGGAGAAGGAAATGGCAACCCACTCCAGTGTTCCTGCCTGGAGAATCCCACGGATGGGGAAGCCTGGTGGGCTGCCGTCTATAGGGTCCCACAGAGTCAGACATGACTGAAGCGACTTAGCAGCAGCAGCAGCAACTGTTTTGATTGTGGGTTTGTAATCCAAAATTTTAGGAAGTTCCCTTTGGGAAGAAGCCAGGATAATATCCAGGCCAGGTGAAATGTCTTATCATCCTAGGTGTTGCATGTAACTTCATTTAGCAAAGGTTAATTGGAAGGGATTGGCAATTGTATTTTCCTTTTTTCTATGACAAAGTTTGCTATCTTAGAATTCAGTTCAGTTCAGTTGCTCAGTTGTGTCGGACTCCTTGTGACCCCATGGACTATACAGTCCCTGGAATTTTAATTTGTATATTATATAATTACATATAACATTTTTATATTTTATATAATTTATAATATTTATTATATAATATATATGTTACAAATAATATATAATATATGTTACAAATAATATTATATATTATATAAAGGAAATTTATATATTATATAAATATATATATATAGTCCCTTTATATAATAGACAGATCACGTCTTACAAATGTTTCATCTGTGTGCTCCTTCTCTACTGCTTCTCAGAACCAGACCAGATCCAGGAAGCTCCTGCTGATATCCGTTGCTTCTGTTTTAAAGAGAACCTGCTCCTACATACTGAGAGGGATATTTGTTACTGCCTGCTAGTTGTTCCTTTGTCTATATTTTACCTGCTGATTCCCTCTCTACTACAGCAGCTTCTCTTCATGGTCTCCTACAAGCCTCTCTGATCAACCTCTGATGCTTTTGGTTATCTTTCCTCTATTGGGCCTAAGATTTCAGATCTCTTCTAGTTTCTCTGCAAATGGAGCTTGCTTTTTTGTTTTTATCCTAACTGTTGCTTTTCTAATGAATTCTGGTAAGAAAAGTAGTAAGGATTTCTTTGTTTCACAACTTTTAAAATTACAAACCTTCAAAAAAGCTTTAAAAATAATACAGTGACTGTATCTGTTTATCATATCAGCATTTACTGATTGATAAACTTATGCTTTGGTCTTCCTCTCTTAAGAAGCAAAGGTAGGTAAACTTAGACCTGCCCAGCAATAAATGTTCCACTATTTTATCCTATTTGAAATGACTCAGATAGTCAATGAATTCTCTTCATTTAATTTAGTTTAAAGTTACAAAAATCTGGAGAGAATATTTTAGTTAGACATTTCCAAAACATAATATTCCTTTTAAAGATTATTGAAAACTCTTAACTCATTTACCTCTATTTACTTAAAGGCTTTGTCATATCGTTTATTTTTCTTGCTGACAAATTTTATAACAGGAATAATAAGGTCTTATTTGATTTCTAGTAAACATATGTACAATAAAAGTATTACATCTAAATTCATAACTGTAAAACCATGTCTGTATTAATCAAACCAGAAAGCTTAAGGTAACTTTAATGATGGCATGCGTGCTCAGTCGACTCTTTGCAACCCCAGGGACTGTAGCCCTCCAGGCTTCTCTGCCTTTGGGATTTTCCAGGCAAGAATATTGGACTGGGTTGCCGTTTCATCTTTCAGGGGATCTTCCTGACCCAGGGATCTAATCCATGTCTTCTGAATTGGCAAGCGGATTCTTTACCACTGAGCCACCTGGGAAGCTCAAGATAACTTTAATACCAGATTCCGTTCAGTTCAGTTCAGTTCAGTCACTCAGTCATGTCTGACTTTTTGTGACCCCATGAATCGCAGCACGCCAGGCCTCCCTGTCCACCACCAACTCCCAGAGCTCACTCAGACTCACGTCTATCCAGTCAGTGATGCCATCCAGCCATCTCATCCTCTGTCGTCCTCTTCTTCTCCTGCCCCCAATCCCTCCCAGCATCAGAGTCTTTTCCAATGGGTCAACTCTTCCCATGAAGTGGCCAAAGTACTGAAGTTTCAGCTTTAGCATCATTCCTTCCAAAGAAATCCCAGGGTTGATCTTCAGAATGGACTGGTTGGATCTCCTTGCACTCCAAGGGACTCTCAAGAGTCTTCTCCAGCACCACAGTTCAAAAGCATCAATTCTTCAGCGCTCAGCTTTCTTCACAGTCCAACTCTCACATCCATACATGACTACTGGAAAAACCATAGCCTTGTCTAGATGGACCTTAGTCAGCAAAGTAATGTCTCTGCTTTTGAATATGCTATCTAGGTTGGTCATAAGTTTCTTCCAAGGAGTAAGCGTCTTTTAATTTCATGGCTGCAATCACCAACTGCAGTGATTTTGGAGCCCAAAAATATAAAGTCTGACACTGTTTCCACTGTTTCCCCATCTATTTCCCATGAAGTGATGGGACCAGATGCCATGATCTTCGTTTTCTGAATGTTGAGCTTTAAGCCAACTTTTTCCCTCTCCACTTTCACTTTCATCAAGAGGCTTTTTAGTTCCTCTTCACTTTCTGCCATAAGGGTGGTGTCATCTGCATATCTGAGGTTGTTGATATTTCTCCCGGCAATCTTGATCCCAGCTTGTGCTTCTTCCAGCCCAGCATTTCTCAGGATGTACTCTGCATAGAAGTTAAATAAGCAGGGTGATGATATACAGCCTTGATGTACTCCTTTTCCTATTTGGAACCAGTCTGTTGTTCCATGTCCAGTTCTAACTGTTGCTTCCTGACCTGCATACAAATTTCTCAAGAGGCAGGTCAGGTGGTCTGGTAGTCCCATCTCTTTCAGAATTTTCCACAGTTTATTGTGATCCACACAGTCAAAGGCTTTGGCATAGTCAATAAAATCATAGAAATAGATGTGTTTCTGGAACTCCCTTGCTTTTTCCATGATCCAGCGGATGTTGGCAATTTGATCTCTGGTTCTTCTGCCTTTTCTAAAACCAGCTTGAACATCTGGAATTTCACAGTTCACGTATTGCTGAAGCCTGGCTTGGAGAATTTTGAGCATTGCTTTATTAGTGTGTGAGATGAGTGCAATTGTGCAGTAGTTTGAGCATTCTTTTGCATTGCCCTTCTTTGGGATTGGAATGAAAACTGACCTTTTCCAGTCCTGTGGCCACTGCTGAGTTTTCCAAATGTGCTGGCATATTGAGTGCAGCACTTTAACAGCATCATCTTTCAGGATTTGAAATAGCTCAACTGGATTCCATCACCTCCACTAGCTTTGTTCCTAGTGATGCTTTCTAAAGCCCACTTGACTTCACATTCCAGGATGTCTGGCTCTAGGTAAGTGAACACATCATCGTGATTATCTGAGTCGTACAGTTCTTCTGTGTATTCTTGCCACCTCGTCTTAATATCTTCTACTTCTGTTAGGTCCATACCATTTCTGTCCGTTATCAAGCCCATCTTTACATGAAATGTTCCCTTGGTACCTCTAATTTTCTTGAGGAGATCTCTAGTCTTTCACATTCTGTTGTTTTCCTCTATTTCTTTGTATTGATCGCTGAGGAAGGCTTTCTTATCTCTCCTTGCTATTCTTTGGAACTCTGCATTCAGATGCTTACATCTTTCCTTTTCTCCTTTGCTTTTCACTTACTCTTCTTTTCACAGCTATCTGTAAGGCCTCCCCAGACCACCATTTTGCTTTTTTGCATTTCTTTTCCATGGGGATGGTCTTGATTCCTGTTTCCTCTACAATGTCACGAACCTCAGATATACCAGATATTAATTCAATATTGAGTATTTATGAACCTAAAATGTATTCTGACCAATGTCTTATATGTTTGAGTATTTATGTAAGTGCTTAATTTCCTTTAAACTAATTAAATAGAGCTCTTTTACAAATTAATTTTGGCAGTGCCACACATCTATTATACACATACAAACACACAAACACAGGGACCTCAAAGCTCCCATTCCAAATATTCAGTCATGAATCAGGTACAGCAATGTAAAGCCCATCAGTTACAAAAGAGATTCAAATTGGGTTTCTGGCAGATGTGAGAAATCAAGCTAACTTGTCTAGATGGCAATACCCTTTTATAATAATATTTATGGAAAAGACACTTCTACTCATACATTTTTGTGATTTTAGGAGCCAAGTGGAACCTTTCTCTTCTTCTTGGGGATGTCCCACTCTTGGACAAGAACAGACAGGTTTTTTTCCTTTTTTTTCTTCTTGATCCTTTCCTCCATTTGACATCAGTATAAGTCTTAAATATCACAAAATTTCTTTGGCTGTAAATGGAGAAACAATACCAAACAAAATGAACAACCCAAAGAACAAACACAAAATCCTAAATAAACCCTCAAGTTTGGTATTGGGGTTTTACAAATACCAACAACACAGTAGACCATAAATGACATAATTAATACAAGAAAGGTCACAGTACTTGGGGCACAGGGCCCCAAGATAACCCTGCCTAAACCCCTTGTGGAGATCCCAACAGGTACTATGGCCACATATTGTTACAATAAAATATCATCCTCCTCCCACTCATGCATTTGTCTCCTTCAAAATAAGCCTCAGAAGACTTGCTTTAGGGATAGTTGAAACTTGTTGATCATTTAAAATTCTCCATTTTTAAAGACAGGAAATTCAAGACAAGCAAAATACATAATATACACACAAATGCCTCCAAAGAAACAAATGAACCAGTTCATAAAGCAGGTAAAAGTCCAACCACTCTTGCCTTTCTCCAAAAGGGTACCCTACTCAAATTCAAAATAAATTGACTCTTCCAGAGAAAAAGCCCTAGAGAGGAAATAAAGGCCCGACTGTTCACACCAGATTGACTTACCATACTGTATGCATCCCATTGGCTCCCAAATGTTGATTCTTTGCTCTGACTGCCAAACACTCGGGCAGCTGGTGCTGCCTTGGGGAAATTCAAAGGGAAGAGCCTCAGGACGAGGAACGCCAGCACCTGCTAGGGCCTTACCTGAAAATTCCCCAACCAGGGCTGCCTAGCCATGAGCAACAAGGCTTTTGGACTGACTACAACAAAATTTGTTACCAAGTTCAAGTTTGTACTGCTTGCTGCATGACAGGCCAATAAATCAAAAGATAAGTTTTTGGAGCAAGGAGTGGTGGCTTTATTCAGAAGGCCAGCAGTCTGAGAAAATGGTGGACTCATGTCCCAAAGAACCATCTTGCCTGAGTTAGAATTCAGGCTTCTTTTATACTAAAAGGAGGAAAAGTAAGGTCAAACATGTCCTGGTTCCTGTCAGCCTCCTAAAGGGATGTTAATTTCTTCCTGCCTGTAGTCATTCACAGGTGGGCCTGGTCAGGTTGTTTCCTGTGAGCTAAACAAAGGTATTTTAGCTTAATGCTCATTACCTGGGAGGCAAGTTCCCCAGAGATGCACCATTATATATAATTTAAGCTTATAGGCAACATCCCTTTAGTGATTAGCTTCTAATAGAATACAAAGCTTCTTCCCTATTACATACCGCTCTACCTAATATAACAATTGTTAACATCCTGTCACATTTGCTTTATCACTCTACAGAAAAAGCTTTCCTTTTTTTCACTGAACCATTTCAAAGTAGATTGCAGATATTGATACTTCATCCCTAACTACTTCAGTAGGTATCTCCTAAAAATAGGCATTCTCCTGCTGCTACTGCTGCTAAGTTGCTTCAGTTGTGTCTGACTCTGTGAGACCCCATAGATGGCAGCCCACCAGGCTCCCCCATCCCTGGGATTCTCCAGGCAAGAACACTGGAGTGGGTTGCCATTTCCTTCTCCAATGCACGAAAGTGAAAAGTGAAAGTGAAGTCGCTCAGTCGTGTCCAACTCTTCCCGACCCCGTGGACTGCAGCCTACCAGGCTCCTCTGCCCATGGGATTTTCCAGGCAAGAGTACTGGAGTGGGTTGCCATTGCCTTCTCCGAGACATTCACCTACATAACCATAAAATCTCAGACTGGAGTGAATTAATAACATTCATTCCATATGTCATTTAATTCCCCAAATTTAAATATTTAAATATATTGCCTTCCCCAAAATGTCTCCTTTATTTTTTTTTTGGTCCAGAATCCAATCAAGGTTTACAACACCTCAATTTGTTGTTAGGTTTTGGTTGAGCCATAACTGCTCCGCCCCTCCTTTTACTTGTTTTTTTTAAAGCCATTTTATTTTTGAAGCACTAGGGTCCACTGCTTTACGGAATGCCCCATGTGATGCTTTCCTTATGCTATTTTGTGTAAACTGCAAGTCACTTAGATTCTGAATAGATGTGAATTCCAACATGGTTGCCATTAACCTCTTAAGCAGAGAATAAATATTTTTGTTCGAGGTCTGAGTACTCTCTAAACTTCAGCAAGCAAGCTTTGGATGAAGCATGGAGGAAGCAATTTTCTGATGAACCTTAAATTCAAGTAGTTTCCTATCATTACCACCTGCAGTAGTTATGGAATACATTGCAGATGTCAAATAAATGGAATACTTTTTATTTAAAAAGTTGTTTTATTTTCCTTTTGTATCCCTGTAGTAAAATAAATTCTTTCAAAAGGTCAACCTCTTAAGCACCTTTATACTTTAATCTTTTTCTCTAAGCTTATTTACATTTTACCCATTTGGTTTCATAATCTCATCTATCTATTTTCAAACAGAGTGAGAATAACCAATGTTAGAAAACAGAACAGAGCTGACTCTATACACACACAGTGCCAGGAATAAAAATAAAACACTGAATATTTGTTTAATTCTTTGACACAAAATTTAGTTAAAAGTTGAATTTAGAGCCTCCAAAGAACAGAGTCATGTAAGTATGTAGTCTGAAGACAAGTTTAGAAAAGAACCCTATTTGACTATAAAATAATATTCTTATAAGGTCTTTACAAAGTACTTTTACATGTATTATTAGACTTGAGCTTTAAAACTCTGTAAGGTAGAAGGCTTTCCCCGTGGCTTAGGGGTAAAGAATCCACCTGCAATGCAAGAAACAAGGGTTTGATCCCTGGGTCAGGAAAATCCCCTGGAGGAGGAAATGGCAACCCACTCCAGTATTCTTGCCTGGAAAATCCCATGGACAGAGGAGCCTAGAGGGCTACAGTCCATGGGGTCACAGAGTTGGACATGACTGAGCAACTGAACATACACAGATGGTTGAAGAAGGTAGTGAAATCTCTCCTTTTCAAATGTGAAAACTGAGGCTCAAAGATATGTACATAACTTGCCCAGGATCTCACGACTACAATTGGCAGAGATGGGATTTAAATCTGGCTGTGGATTGCATGCCAAAAGTGTGCTGTGGGAATCTCATTTGATTGAATTTACCTCCTCAGTCAAAAATCCAAATATTTATCTTCAGGATGCTTAAGCTTCCTGCCATCAGTAACAGTTTGGCACTTCCTTCTGTAGGTGTCCTCCCTTCATTGTCAAATAAAAAACTTCTTTGATTTTTGGAGACTCTGTTACCATGGAAATCTGGGGACATTATTACTTCAGGAAACAGTCACTCCACATAAAGTGTTCAAAATATCAATTAGGATCACTCTTGCTTAGACAGATCTGGAAAAGCATCAATCCAGTTTGCACATCTTTCAATGAAGAATCAGTTGCTATATTTAATATTTCCTTTGTGTGTGTTTGCTCAAGTATGTCCCACTCTTTGTGACCCTTTGGACGGTAGCCCTCCAGGCTCCTCTGTCCATGGGATTTTTCAGCAAGAATACTGGAGTGAGTTGCCATTTCCTCCTTCAGGGAATCTTCCTGATCCAAGGATCAAACCTGTGTCTCCTATGTCTCCTGCATTGCAGGTAGATTCTTTACCTGCCAAGCCATCAGGGAAGCTCACTGGTATCTAATAATACTCACTGGTTTTGTTTTTGCCACACAGCTTGAGTGGTCTCAGTTCCCAACCAGGGATTGAACCTGGGCCATGGAAGCAGTGAAAGTGCTAAATCCTAACCCACTAGCCATGTATATATATAAACACACATATACAAAATAATTTATATACATATATACACACAAATCGGAGAAGGCAATGGCAACCCACTCCAGTACTCTTGCCTGGAAAGTCTCATGGACGGAGGAGCCTGGTAGGCTACAGTCCATGGGGTCGCCAAGAGTCAGACATGACTGAGCGACTTCACTTTGCCTTTTCACTTTCATGCATTGGAGAAGGAAATGGCAACCCACTCCAGTATTCTTGCTTGGAGAATCCCAGAGACTGGGGAGCCTGGTGGGCTGCCGTCTATGGGGTCGCACAGAGTTGGACATGACTGAAGCGACTTAGCAGCAGCAGCATACACACAAATATGCTTGTTTATTTTTTTTGGTTTTCACTCCAGTTTCATGTAGTACTTTTGTCACAGGAAGGCTGATCATATAAAACTTTCTGTATATTTGAAATCTCAAAAATTACCCAAACTAAATGGCAAGTGAAATAACTGCTTTGAGATGAAAAATAAATTTTAATATTCCTTAACAAGAACACAAGACATACACACCAGAAAGTTTTCTTGTACTTAAATTGCCATTTTCTGTTATTAATTTTGATAATATGTATTTCATTGCATTTATGAATAGGAATAGAGAGTGCATATACATAGACCCAATGCTGAGAATGGCTGTTTGCTTTCTGAGGTGCTTGCAAATGGTGAGTTCTTCTATTTTCCAGCTTAATCACAAGCCCTCACCTAATAACTTTATTTAATTTGCATTATTTTTGTGAATTGATCTCTGGATCTGTCTGGCCTAATTAAGTCAGTTCTAGCGAATTTGAAACAGTATTTTAGAGCGTCAACTTGCCTTAACATGCACAGACTCTCATCTCCAAGGGGAGAGATGAAGGGGTACTCCTCTTTGTGCATCTAACACAGGACCTGCCCAGAGCAGGTACTCAACAAGTGTTTGCTGAACAGGACTGTCCTCATTTACCTAATGGAAAGTGAGAAGAAAGGCATTTCTTTATTGAAGCGACTGCCCCCAAAGAAACTCAGTCTTACATGGATTGCTCCCAGATGCAGACCAGTGTGCCTCTGTGGATCCAGCTTCTGACTGGTCACTTTGTAGCAGGTCATTCTCCTCACCCCTAGGCTCAAACCCATCTCTATTTTTCAATATCTTGAACCAAGTGCTTTCTCCTAATTCATCATGTAAGAAATAGACCCGTGTCTAGTAATGCCGAGTCAAAGGAAGATATTCAAAATACTGATTCTTTAAAAGTTTAAATGAAATGTTAATCAGAGCCAGTTTGTGGTGATTCGCTTTCAATGTCTCTCTTTTTTTTTAACCATGGATGGCAATTTCTTAGGAAGAACATGCCAGCTCTCTCACAACCAATTTTTTTTTTTTCTTTTTCAACAAACAAAATTCTTAAAACTATTTTGAGGTTTTAAAAATTGCTGGTTGAGTTTTAAAAATATTTCAGTATGTGGTTGGAGGGGTGGTTTGTTTTTCTCCTTAATTTTATTGCTGAAAACTTGAATTGATTTTTTAAATTGCTATTGACACTTATTAATAGCAGTCTTAGGAAAGATGACTACACCTAGTCAGATGGGACAAGTATTTAGTGAATTTTTCCCCATGGCAATTATAAATATTAGGAGAGTTTTCATGGATGTATCATGGCTACCTAGTGATGTAGAACTGGTAAGACATATGATTATAAAAATGTGGTTTGTTGCACATTGTATGGTAAGAACAACGTAAACAGCTTCTCCTTGCAACACATCATTATTAGAAGAACCACTGCATTCCAAGCCTGGAAGAGCTTCCTTGTCTCTCAAGAAAATGTTAAGTCCTGGTCCTGTCCAAAAAGCACCCAAAAAGACCATTAAATCAACTCCTCATTAAACACCCACCTCAGAAGTTTATAAAAACACTGAAGTAACATTCTCACAGAAATGTAGTCTGAGTTTAGAAAATGAATATCAAGTACATGCCCAAAAGCTTCCATTTCACCCGTATACAAATGGCTCTAGAGAAAGGAGAGGAGATCACCAACGATATAACACATCTCTCTGTGGCACCTCACTAGGAGCAGGGGAGGAGGAAATAAATAGTTCATAGGGTAAATCCTCTGGCCCATAGTTCAGCCATAGATCCCACAGTGTCACAAGCCAGTGAATGTCCAGGTATCTTTTCAGATAACTTCCTGAGCGTTGGAGTGTTCTTCAGAGTTTCTTATCTTGCTCCTTCCAAATGCCAACACAATTGCCTTCAGTGTCCTCAGCTGAAGTCAGCCATCCTGCAATATAAATCAGAACCTGTTGTACCATGGGATCTCTCTTGGTAAAATAAAACTATCCCCAGAAAGCAATTTATCAGATAATTTTGAGGGAACATCACAAGTGACCAGTATTTTGTGCTCTCAAGATTTAGAGAGAATTAAAAGATCATGTAGTCCACCCAGCACATGGTGTACATGTTCTTAAATTAGACTGTAGTGGTGGTTGTGCAACTCTGAATATACGAAAACCCACTGAATTGTATACTTTAGATGGGGAAATGTTATAGTATATAAATTATATCTCAATAAAGCCGTTTTAAAAGTTATTGTTATAAGAGGGAAACAATGGCTCAGCAGGAACTTACAATAAACTTCTTATGACTGACGATCATGTGTGGCAACCTTACTGTCTTCAATGAGGAAGGAATTTTGGATAAAGGTCATTGACATTTTTCTCATCATAGATAACTATGGAGGCTGTGCTGAGATCTGATGACAAATGGAATGTGGAGGTCCAGCCATAAGAATAAAGAGCATCGGCTTGATCCAGTAGGATCTCTGCCTAACCTAATATTCTGTTTATGAATCAGTAGGGAGGCAATGGCTGCCTTCCATGACATTGCTTTAAAGGTTAGGAATATGACACCAATTTCCTCAAATCCTTTTCTTAATATACTAAATACTGTTGACTAATAAATTTATCTAAGTCCATCTTGAATCAAATTATATTTTCAGCTTGTTGTAACACATTCCATATGCTTCCCAATTTGCTTTGGATGATTTGAACATCATTTTTGTGTGGAGGCAAAGACTCTTATAGAATCCTGAAGCTCTCACACCTCTGATATTCACCACCCTCTCCCCCATGATGCTGTCAAAAGGCTTTTTTTTTTTTTTTTTTTAAGTAGGGGCAAGAGTTTCCAATTCTCCTCTGTCTACAAACGTTTTTGCTTCCACTGCCTTCTCTGAGTTTGTGCCCTGATTCTAGTTGGAAAACTAAGCTGGTGGGTATAGTGTACTGATATATTGGATACACACAAGGGTTCCTGGACATCAAATCAGTACACAGACAAGAAAGTCTTCACTGAGTTATAGAACCCATTCAGTTCAGGTGTGTTTTGTTTTGTTTTGATGCAGACCATTTTCAAAGCCTATGTTGAATTTGTTACCATATTGTTTCCATTTTATGTTTCTTTTTTTGGCCAAGAGGCATGTGGGATCTTACCTTCCCGACCAGGGATCAAACCCACATTCCCTGCATTGGAAGGTGAAATTCTAACCACTGGACCACCAGGAAGTCCCTTGGTTCAGTTTTATACATGATGAAACTGAGGTCCAAGGAGAAGAGACCATTTGTCTAGAGTCACATAATTAGCCAGCAGCAAGACTAAAAGTGATATGTCTTTAAAAAAACAAAAGTGATATATCTTCATTCCCAACCACTCTGCTTTCAAAACTACCAGGGTGCCTTGTGTATTCACTATAATGCTCATCTCAGTCCCTTTCTACTTCCCTCTTCTGATTTTCTTTGTGGTTTGACCAGCACTAACCTCACCATCCTGTTTGGTCTCATCCATTTCTGTTTCATCCTGGTCAGGTTCGAACGTGGTGCCTCGGTCAACAACATCCACACCAGCCTGCACCCTGGGCTTCTCATTTTCCCACTTGGCAAAGCCTTTGTCCTTTGCAGCTTTGTCGTGGAACTTGGACTTCATTTTCGGGAAGGTGTGGGACCCTGAGTCCCCCCAGCCAGCCTCTGACCACACAGGCTCGGTCTGGGTGGCCTGGCTGGTGGTGGCCCGCTGCAGCCGCACAGAGATCTTGCCGGAGGAGCCTGTGACCAGTGTGATGGCTCTGCTGTCCAGGTCTCGGTGTCCAGCAGTGACACCAGGGAACTCGAACACCTCATCCTGCACTGGAAGGGGAAAGCTTACTGTGATTATTGTGATTATTTGACATCCAACTGCTTCATAGCAAACGGTCAAAGTGGTTGCAGACAACAGGAGTCCGAAGGGCAAGGTCCTAGAGGAATAGATCAGAGGTGGAGTGAGACTGGCCTCAGGTTATTGAGACCTGAAAGCAGAGATAGCGTGCAGGGTTCAAGGGTTTTTAGCCACTGCTGCTCATCCTGAAGAAGACCTTTGTGTTTATAATAATGGCTCTGACCAGTTTTAGATCTAAAACCCAACCAAAGTGCAGGATTGGAAGGTGAGCAGAGAGAAATCACAGTAGGAAAGAAAGTAGAGGACATTACCTGGGGGCAACGAGGGACTTCCAGGCAGTGACCCATGACTGCTGCCCAAGGAGGGTGCCCGGGCAAACCTCCTGCAGGCCAGAACCAGGAGGTCTTTGCACTGTTTATGACAGTTGGCTCCACAATCTGAAACAACCCAAAGCATCACAGGTGATTAGTGTGAACCTCGTGTGTTGGGTGCTGACCAGGTTTCCAGGGTGGTCTTTGGGCTGTCGGGACTCCCCTCCCCCACCCTTGTTTCTGTGTGTAATCTCAGATCCACAGGGTGTGTCTAGGGGCAGTAAAAGGGCCAACAGGACTCTCTTCCCTTCCTGGGGTTCCTAAAGTTCTCTTTTATCTGTTCTGTTGTTTCTTCTACACAGTTCATTCAAGTGCTAGGAAGCAACAAGCAGGGGCAGCCTGAGGGGAGGAGTTGCCTTTGTCCTCAAACTAGTTGTAAATTACATGGGACTGGGGTTCTTCTCCAGACCAAGATCCGTCCCCATAAATGCACTCCCTGAGCCAGAACGAGGGTGAGAAGCCTCAGCGTCTACTCTCTTCCAGGACCTACTGCTGCCTCTCATTATTAGTAGCAAGGCATCCCTCCATTCAGGATTTGTCTGCATTTTCTATTCTTCTTCATGTCCCCAAACCTTTTTCAGAGCAGGTGATTTCATCTTTCACTTCCTTTCTTGGCACAGAAACAGCAGACAAGGTGAGCTTATGCTCAATAAACATGTTTCATTGGCTGCGGCTTGGAAATGGCATGCAGCAGGCCCTGCGATTGTCCCAGGAGATGCTTTGGTTAAGAAAGTAGATGTCAATTGCTACTTGGGGTAGAAAATTTTGGCCATTTTGGAAGATAACAGCACAGTTATTTCCTAGGATGAGAGTTCTACATTCCTCTTAGAATCACTGGACAGATACGATCATTTTAAAGGGTATATTTCTCTCTTACCACCAAAAAGGAGCTTTCTCATTATTTTCAAAACCGTTTCCCTCTAAATCAGTGGTCCCCAAACTTTTCGGCACCAGGGACCAATTTCTTCATGGAAGACAATGTTTCCACAGACCAGGGGTAGGAAAGATGGTCTGAGGATGATTCAAGCACATTACATTTACCGTGCATTTTATTTCTAACCTAATGCTGTCCTAATCTGACAGCAGGTACTGGTCTGCAGCCTGGAGACTGGGGACTCCAGTCCTAAGTGGTCTAGTTTCAAATGGTTTTGTAATGATATCATGGAAAGATCAAATTGTAATGATGTTTGGTCTGTTTTAATTAGACTTTTCACTCTACGTATCTTCAAGAGAAAATACCATATGAACAGAGATCTTAGGGTTTAATTGGTTTTCATCTTCATAAAATTGTATGTGTGTGTATGTGTGTGTGTGTCTGTCTGTCTAGGGCATAAGGGGGAGAAACCAGTATCTTTGCTGCTTGAAATCAAGGAACAATTCAAGTTAGACTAAGACAACTGATTCAGAAAACTAAAGGGATTTTTTTTTTTCCCTGAGCACTAAAGGGTGACTCCCATAGAGGTTTAAGGAAGCCCAAAGAGGTTTACTCTTTGTAAAATGAGAGCCAATTACTGAAAGACAGCTAGAGAAAAAAAGGCATCACAGGGAACATTATTAATCTGAAGGCATTTTGTGATTATAATATTTCCTTTTGGGGTTTTATTATATTTTTCAAGAGCATTATCAGATTCTTAAAAGAACCAGTATGAACAGTCTGCATAATACATATTACATAATATTATGTAATAATCTTTTATCTACAAGTAGCAACAAAAGTATCTATAATTTGCATTTATTAAATATATATTTATGCAATTGCTATAACTTTCAATTAAATGGGGGGAGTATATGAACAAATTCATTGAAAAGGGCAAAAGTGTCTCCTCTTCTCTCATCGTCATCTGTGATTTAGTAGAGACAAGACTAGCTATGTGAGAGACGAAAGAGATGTACATGTATTACAGAAATGAGCATGGGTTCTTTTTTTTTTTCCGTTGAAGGACAAAGTTCTTATATATAGTATTTCTATCGGGCTTGCTCTCCTCAGAATTCCCACCTTGAATGTGTGCTAATGATGAGCAGGACATCTTAGAGATAGGGGTTAGACGTGTGTGGGATGATAAGTGTAGTTTGCTTGGGATAAAATTCCAGCCTGGGCTCTCGGAAACGAAATGTCAGGGAGTCCTTTCCTGGGCACATTAACTCTTCAGTTGCCAGTAGCCCCAAAGCCCCTGGTTCTCTAAGACGCCGAACGCTTTAAAGTTTCCATCAGACAATTATGACTTCTGCCCCAAATGTCACATTTAAAAATTTTAACAAAATAACGTATACGTACCTTTGCATTTGTATCCTTGCTTGATTATGCCCCAGAGCTGTAACGAAAAGACAAAGGAATGTCAGGGAACCTGACAAGGCCGCAGAGAAGGAAGTCCTGGGAAGCGTGGTGACTGGTGGAGCACAAACAGGATGTAGCTGCTCCTGACACCCTTCCTGTCAGATAGAAGGACCCTCTCCCGGCCCACTGCAGCTGGAGCAATGACAGGAGTTTGGCTTCCGTTTTTTTTCTGGGAGCCAAACGGGAGCTGGGGTGGGAAGCTGATACTGGTGAATTTATTGGACTCTTTTGTAATGCACTCTCAGCAAAATTCATAGAAAGATTTTGTCCCTCTGCCTTTGGAAGCCCTAGATCCCTCTGCTTTCCTTTCCTTTTCTTTTTTTAAATTAGGGTATAGTTACTTTACAACCATAGTTATGCTTGTTTCTGCTTTACAGCGAAGTGAATCAGCTATATATTTATACATATATCCCCTCCCTGTTGAGCCTTCCTCCTATCCCCACTCCTCATGCCATCCAACTAGGTCACCACAAAGCACCGAACTGAGGTCCCTGCGCTGTACAGTAGGTTCCCACCAGCCGTATGTCTCACACATGGCAGTGCACACACATCTATTCCCAACCTTCCAATTCACACTGCTTTGGCGCCCCCTGCAGGAAATTAGGGCTTCCCTGATGGCTTAGACGGTAAAGCGTCTGCCTGCAATGCGGGAGACCCTGGTTCGATTCCTGGGTCGGGAAGATCCCCTGGAGAAGGAAATGTCAATCCACTCCAGCACTCTTGCCTGGAAAATCCCATGGACAGAGGAGCCTGATAGGCTACAGTCCATGAGGTTGCAAAGAGTCGGACACGACTGAGCGAATTCACTTTCACTTTTCACTTTCATGCATTGGAGAAGAAAATGGCAACCCACTCCAGCGTTCTTGCCTGAAGAATCCCAGGGACGGGGGAGCCTGGTGGGCTGCCGTCTATGGGGTCGCACAGAGTCGGACACGACTGAAGCGACTTAGCAGCAGCAGCAGCGGGTAACTCAGCTGGTAAAAAATCCACCTGCAATTCGGGAGACCCCAGTTCAATTCCTGGGTGGGGAAGCTCCCCCGACAAAGGGATAGGCTACCCACTTCAGTATTGGGATTCCCTGGTGGCTCAGGCAGTAAAGAATCCACCTGCAGTGGGGAGGCCTGGGTTCGATCCTTGGGATGGGAAGATCCCCTGGGGAGAGCATGACAGCCCACTCTAGTATTGTTGCCTGGAGAATCCCCATAAACAGAGGAGCCTGGTGGGCTACAGTCCACAGGGTTACAAAGAGTGGGATGCGACTGAACAATTAGACACAGCAAAGCACACAGCACAGGAAATTAAGCAACCCAAGCAAACCACCCTACTAAAGCATTTGAATTTTGCTTGGTTATTTCCTGGGAAGCATTTCTGCCTTGATGGAACACAAAAGAGGACAAGATCTTGCATCTGTTCATGTCATTATTCTCTCCATGTGCCCAGTGTTTGGTCTGTGCCAGGGCTGTGCCAACCCAGGTAGAAGTACGATGTAGGAAGTGACAAAGGAGTGTCTGCCCAGGCAGTTGAGGATTATCATCGTGGTGACAGTGTCCTCACAAGCCTCTGCCTTGCTGTAACCTCCGTGAAGAAGGGCACTTCCCACATTCTTTCTCAGGCCTCCTGCAGCACTTGCATATGGGAACCAGGGACTTCAGGAGCAGGGAACATGGATGAATTAAATGGGCTTAGCCCTAAAGTTGGAGAAGCTCCATTCCTAACTTCTTCGTGGTTAGGCTGAGTGACTGATATCTACCTAATAAAACCATTTTGATAGAAACAGGGCTGGTAGGGGCTATTGACACTGATGGGGGTGTCGTGCACAATGTGTTATAGAACAATGCCCTGAGTGTGGGCATCATGGCCCTAGGAGAAGAGTACGTAGCTGCTGATTCAAGGCGGTAGGAAGGTTGCTCCTTACTCTTTCCGACAAGGAAATCCCACCAGTGGAGAGTGATTCCTTTGAGCCTTAAAAGTAATTTGTTCCTTCAGAAAACATCACAAATGTCTGTTGTGACAAGGTAACATTTTGCCTCGGAGACAGGAAGGATTATTAAGACAACTAACTGGAAGCAAGGCCTCAGGTGTCTCAGATGACTGGAAGAGGGATGGGGAGGTGTCACTGCAGAAAAGGAAGTGGGTAGGTAGGCCAATCACATCTCTCAGAGCTGTAAGGATCTTTATGATAATCAAGTTTTCTTCCCTTTTATAAAAGGCGAGTGTCATGATGCAGGAAGTCAAATAATGTGCAAGGTCCCACATCTGGGAAACTTTGTGGGTATGAGAAAATGTTTCCTCACAGAGCCCTTGGTCTTGGTAACAACAAAAATAACAGTGATAGCACTGAATGAACTCTTGCTATGTAAAAGGCAGTTTCACAAAGTGAGTGAGTAATGAGTAAGCTATGTGTAGCAATTCATTTTATGCTCACAATATCCCTGTGCTTAGTTGCTCGTCATGTCTGACTCTGCGACCCCATGGACTGTAGCCCGCCAGGCTCCTCTGTCCATGGGGATTCTCCAGGCAAGAATACTGGAGTGGGTTGCCATGCCCTCCTCCAGATCCTTATGAGATAGGTAATGATAATTTTCTCATTTTTATAGATGAGGAGACTGAGCTACAGGGAGGTGAAGTCACTTGACAAGATCTCATAGCTAATCAGTAGGGAAAGAAGGTGAAGAATGTGTCACTTGAGGAAAGACAGGATGCCATGGATCCTGGGTGTTTTGCATGAGATCAGAGCAAAAGCCACTGAGCTAGGACAAGAGAGGATAAGGTTTAAGAAGCATTTGATTATCTGGCTATAGCATGTTATTAGCATAGCTGCACAAACTGCTAAACTGCTGAAACAGATAAAGTCAAGCATGAGACCCAGGAGGAGGGTAAGTCAGAGCATTGCTTGCTAATGCTTACTTAAGAACCAGGAGACAACACGAGGCAGAAAGAGGCTCTGGGTCAGCATACAAGCCAAGGACAGGAGAGGATACTTCCCATAGCCCTTTGACTGTGAGATCTCAGGCTCCTGCAGGAGTGACTGTTTGTGGTGGAAGGAGCGCTGGACTGAGCATCAGGAGACCTGAATATGAGTCATGATTCTGCTGCTCATGATCCATGTGACCTTAGGGAAGTCACTTAACTTCTCTGGAGTTCAAAGTAAGGGAATTAGCAAAACTCTTTCAGCTTTGGAATTCTAATTCTAAAATCAATGTATTTCAAGCAGTGTCTGTTTGCCTTCCTTACCCTCAAAATGGAATTTATTTCAAAAGTATGTGGTACAGGCACTAAAAAATATTTCCTTCTGTTCCCTCATAATTCCCTTCAAAGCCCATCTAGAACATGATATTTTATAAATCCCTTTGAAAACCAATGAGGTTTTTTTTTTTTGTTTGTTTGTTTGTTTAATATGCCTGTGTGAAGATCAACTCATTGTAGCAATGAAATTAAGTATATTTTGCAAAGTAAAAAGGGCTATTAAAACTATAAATGAGTTCATTACAATTAAACTCCAAAAGTATCAAGGCACACTAAAAAACAAAGAGAGAAGGGTTTACTTTGAGCTCTGTGGCATGCAACGTCTGATATCATTTAATCATCACAGCAACATGACAGGTAAGTCTTAACCCTCTCTTACAAATAGGAAAATAGAGACTCCGAGATGATCAATAATTTGGTCAAGGACATAGAGTTAAACGCAGAATTGAGATTCAGAGTTCTAGACTCCAAGTCCAGAGCATTCTACCTGATTACAGCTGCATCTAAGACCTAGTGCAGCAAATGCACTGTGATGAGTTGAGGAGGGGAGTGTGGAAGCTCCAAGAATCCTACCTTGTTGCTTCTACAGAACCTGTGCCTCCATGGAAGGGAGAGACATCCAGAAGCACTTGGGAGCAGAGATAAGACCTTCAGATTTGATAAGGACCTACCAACTCTCACACCATGCCAGGGTCAGAAGCCTCAACTTGACTTTTGGCTGAGCCAGGCCCTGGCCAAAGAAATTCCCTGGGCCTCCTTTTGCAGTAGAGAGTTGCACACAGCTCCATCCCACTCGAGCATTTTTCAGGTCTAGACACAGGCAAAAGTCCCCCTCAGAAGAGAGAAACATGAAAAAGGAGACGTATTTGTTTGATGATCAAGTGGTCAGGTGACACAATCCCAGTGGCGTAGCTGGTAGGAGAACCTCTCTTTCCCTGGGGTGGGTGGAGAGAGCTGTTAGGCCGGCCTTGCCCCTTGACCACAGCAGCTGCTGTGATCACATGGGACCATCTTTGATATAACCGCTGCCTCTAATTTATCCATCCTCAGAGAGATGCTTGAATAGAAACTCCTGCCCTTCGGCTCCTCAAAGCCAGTTATTCAAGAATGAAAGGGAGGGACTCCCCTGGTGGTCCAGTGCTAAAGACTCTGCCTTGCAATGCAGGGGATGAGGTTTCAATCCCTGATCAAGGAACTAAAATCCCACATGACTCAGAGCAGCTTAGCCTGCTCACTGCAACTACTGAGCCCATGCAGTACAACTAGAGAGAAGTCCACGTGTGGCGTGAAGTACTTGCCTGCTTCAACCAAGATCTGACACAGACAAAAACCAAATAAATAAATATTAAACTATTTTTTTTAAAAAGAATGAAAGGGAAAAGTATCATTTAGTGGGAGCTTATATGATATCAGCTATGAATTTCATATGGGTCCACAGCAGGACATGACTGCTAAATGAAGCTAACAAAACTGAGTTGGCACCTGAACAGATGCCACTCACCTGGCTGCTGGGCTACCCTCGTGTAGGTACCACATTTTCCATCTTTTATTACTAGGATATCAACTAGAAGACGTTCAGAGCTCAAGGGTCTTTGTTTAATACCAAGGCCAAACCTGATCTTAATTGCCAAAGAATCATCAAATGTGGGAAATGATGTATACAACCGCCCTTTGTTGCAGTGGTGTAGGTAAGCCAGAATACCTGCATTTGAGTCCCAGATCTAGTCATTATTGGCTGTGAAATCTGGGGAGAATTGGGTTATCCACTCTGGACCTCCTTCTCTTCACATACAAGTGGGGAGAGTAAAATGCCCACCTCGTGGGCTCGTTATGAGGATCAATTACACTAATGTCTCTAAATAGTTCATTCCTGTCAAATGCCAAGTAAATATTATTTATTATTATAAACACCTTATCTTTGAAAAGATTTTTTTCCTTTCTGAGCTATGAATTATTGAGCCATGTCATGATAGATTTCTAGTGATTGACACCATATAAAACAAGAACTGGGAGGAGCTGGCTATGAGAAATACCCCACTTAGTTGTACCCACTTAGTGATGAATGCCAGGGCTCACTGGGCAGAATCTTTCCCTGGCAGGTAAGAACAGTCAAACTGCTCTCTCGAGTTAATAGGCCTTACCAACCTTCCCTGTCTTTGCCAGCCCTGCATTCCTAGAAAGAGTGTAGCTAAATCTGCAGATCTTGCTTTTAATCAAATGTTTCATTTCAGGGAGCCATCGTGGTTTACATGCTCTAAGACAGACCATGGACTCTGTTAGTGGACCATTTTCCTGCATTCTCAGAATATGCTCAAATCACTACATCCAAGTGAAAACACTGGAAACCAGACTTACAAATCCTGCACAGTGTTCACAGAAGGTTGGCTTGAGATAGGTCATCTCCTGAAAATTATGGACAAATCCTGGTCCCATTTTACAGTGTAGTTGGGACTTAGCTCTCAGGAAGTAAGCCATCATTTCATCCTTACTGATTAGGCCATCCCTGTGAAGAGAACCAAGAACAGAGGGCTCTTTAAACACATGCCGCTCAGCAGTCACCACACTTAAATCACTCACCTCCTAAACCTTTGTACCAAAGCAGGTGGGAATGTTCACTATCTGTTCACATGTTCACATCCGAAAGGAGAGGACCTCAAAGGACAACTTTCAGTGCCAAAGGCTTTCTTAGTAGGCAGAACATGTGTGTGTTGGGGGGTGCAGGGTGGGGTGACTTGTGCACTGTAGCACAGAAAGTCTTCTTCATTACCAATAGTAGCTTCCAGAAGGACATCTCCTTTCTAGCCTTTGCCTCATAATAGGGTTTACAAGAATTGTGTTGCTGGAGAAAGGCAGAAAACCATGATAACTGGACCCACCATTCTCAGATTTTTCCACCTGATGTTGTCCAGATCACTACCATTGGTAACCTTTTCATTCATGTCTTATTGGCACACAGACCATTCACTAGAGTGATTCTCCCAGATCTTCTTCACACAGAACCTCTGGTTCCACCTACCACTGCAGACGCTGACTCCTTGTTTACCAAAAGACCCCATCAAATTCATTGACATAGGTGAACGTCATGTTGCCTTCTTACTACATCAGCGTGTGTTGAAGATCACACCTTTCTGTGCCAATTCAGAATTCCTTTATCTCTCATCTGTCCTTTCTTGGGGTCATTCTCCCACCTCCACCTCCTTGCCGACCCCCACTGTCCAGGACGCTGCTCCTTTTAAGTTCTGCTCCATCTTGTCAGCCACTCATTCTTTTGTTTACAAATACACTCAGGACGTCTCCTCCTTAAAAAGGTCTTTCCTTACTCCTGCCTCCATTCCAACACTTGTCTTCTCTCTTACTCCTGAAGATGTCCTCTCACTCCTGAAGTTTTTTGGAGGAGTATTCAGTAGACATTTTTTCCATTTCCTTCAATTACTCTTTTCCTCCAAATAATCAGGTTTCTAATTCACCATTCTACTGAAGCTGTCACAGTAACATTCTCAGTGGCCTTTTCTCATTCCTTGAACTTGCTGACCTCCTGGCAGCACATGTCATGGGAACAGGATTCCCCGCTTTTGACATCCCTTCTCCATGCTCTCCAGTGATTCCATGTAGCCATGGCTCCCTTCTGCCTCTTCTGCTCCTCCTTCTCTAGCTCTTCTGAAGGATCCATGTCTTTCAGCTTCTGCACGTGGGAAGAGGAGTCCCTGAAGCCCCATTCCCAGGCCCCATGCTCATGTTCCTCTAAGTTTTCCTATCAGAGGGACTTCCCTGATGGTCCAGTGGTTAAGGCTCTGTGCTGGCTCTGCAGGGGGTGTGGATTCAATCTTTGGTCTGAGAACAAGATCCCACATGCTGTGCAGTGGGGCCAAAGATAAGAATTTTTTTTTAATTAAAATAATAAACTTTCCCATCAGAATGTGCTCACACTCCTGGGACTCTAGCTCACACCACTGGACTGAAGACCTGACAATCTATGTCCCCTGCCCTGACTGTTCTCTTGAATCTTGGTGCCATATCTTCAACAACCTGCTAGAATCTTCTCCTGGATGGTCCACTTTCCTCTCAAAATCAACTATCTAAGCATGTCTGGCAAGAAATCATGTAGGGATACTTTAAACCTTCATTTTTAGGGAAGATCATTCTATTTTTTGGAAAAACTATATGTATTTACCGGGACAGACTAGTTCCATTTAAAGAATGGCAGAGCAAGATAATGAAGACTGGAAAGTGATTTTAAGTTCATATTCTACATACACGTTACTGACAGAAACAGAGAGGAAGTAGGTAGTTAGCAGATAATTTAAATTTGATTTCATAAGAGAAGTTTATGTTTCTAATAATTTATTTTAAAAGTATATAAGTATTTTAAAAGTATTTTTCTGATTTAGTTATATAGTGAAGATAGATTAAGGTTTTAAGATGTTTACGATAAATTACCAAGGCTTTCCTTGTGCTGAATTATTTACAGGTTTAACTTTTTAAAAATTTCTCACATCAACACAAATATTAGAGGATTTTAATACGATAGAATTTGGATATTAAGACAATATAAAATCCAACATTTCATTACAGATGATTTTTAAACTAGGAACTAATTTCACATAATTAAAAATGAAGTGATAATATTATTAATGTCGGAGTTTCTTGCCATTTTTAAAAAGATTAATGATCCAGGTTTTAGCCACTAAAGTTACTTAATCTCTCACAAATCATTTGAAGCTAAAGAGAAACATATTTTTCCTTTGTTTCTCAAGACAGCATTTGAGCTAGCAAAGAAATAAACAAAGCATGGACACTTTCTGGCTATCTGTACCTGTCACCTGCAGCTGAACACCAGAAGTAATCTAAAAAAAAAATCTTACTTACTTGATGATTTTTAAGATTACTCCCTGGGTCCAGTGATGAAGACTCTACTATCCTAGACCTAACTATAATTAGCCTCTATTCTTTTTTTGATGGAGGTTTTGGGTGATGATAGTTCATCTGCTAAGTAGTAGCAGTAATATGTGAAATGGAGAGCTCGGCTAATTTGCAAGTGAACTTCTACTTAATACTAACTTGTGATTCCATCCAACCAGTCATGTTCATGGACACCAAGAAAAAATCAGCAAAAAGTTAGACACATCTCATCAAATCACTAGGATCAATGCTTTCAGGATATAAATTAGAGATAGAGTTCTCTGCTCTCCTTTGATAGTAATTTTCTGCTTCAGGACAGCTGCATTATAATATAACAAAATTAAACTTACTGGTCTTTGTCCAGCACACAGAAGGAATCCAAGAAGGGAAAATTGGCAGCTATACTTTCAAAGTCTTCTTGGGAGATATACCCATCATGGTCATGGTCGTAGTTCCTAAACACAGACTGCAAAGGAAAGACAAATGTTTATTGAATTACTACTTATGAGGCAGCCTCTGAACTTGTTATTGGGAAAGCATAATTAGCATATTACTTTTTCTATCAGTGAGCTTGAAATCTAGTGGGAGATAACAAAATTGAGAAGCCTTTATGGTATAATGAGATAAGTGCAGTGCTGAAGATAAAGGCAGAATGCTATGAAGGGAGGTGGGGAGGGAATTTTTAAAATATTTCCTGAAGAAAGCAAGGTCTAAACCGAGACCTCTGGGTTGAGTAAGAGTGAGGCTGGTGAATTTACAAATACCAACATCATGACAATAGAAAGTGAAACTTTAAATGTTAAATCATCTCAAAAATCAAAGTATACATGTAATGCAATTCCAATAAAAATCCAAGTGGGAATTTGTTTTAAATGAACAAGTTAATTATAAAGTTCTGATAGAAGTAACATGTTGAAAATAGCCTAAAATTGTTAAAGATGAGGAGTAATGACCTCAGGCAAGGGAAACAAAAGCAAAAACAAACAACTGGGACTATATCACACTAAAAAGCTTTTGCACAGGGAAGGAAATGTTAACAAAATGAAAAGGCCACCTACTGAATAGGAGAAGGTATTTGCAAATGATACATCTTAAAAGGGGATAATATTCAAAACATACAAAGAACTGACCAAAAAAAAATTTTTTTAAGGCAGAGGACCTGAATAGACATTTTTCTAAAGAAGATTTACAGATGGTCAACAGACATATGAAAAAATGCTCAATATCACTCATGGCTCATCTCAGGGAAATGCAAATAAAAACCACAATGAGATACCACCTCACACCTGTCAGAGTGGCTATTATCAAAAAGACAACAAACAACAACTGTTGTTGAGGATGTGGAGAAAAGGGAACCCTCATGTGCTGTTTTGGTGGGATTATAAAATGGTGTAGCCACTATGAAAACAGTAAGGAGGTTCCTCAAAAAATTAAAAATAGAACTATCATACAATCCATCAATTTCTTTTCATGTATTTTTTCCAAAGAAAACAAAAGTATTTGTTTTTGAAAAGATGTATACATCCCTGTGTCCATTCCAGCATTATTTACAATAACCAATATATGGAAGCAATCTAAGTGTCTATTGAGAGATGAATGAATAAGGAAGATGTGACCTATGAATAAACTCAATAGATTCAGCCATAAAAAATGGATGCAACCTTCCAATTATTTGACAACATGGAAAGACTTTAGAATATTATGCTAAGTGGAATAAGTCAGGCAGAGAAAGTCAAATATCATATGATTTCACTTATATGTAGGATTCAAAAACAAATGAACAAAATAAAACAGAAACAGACTCATAGATACAGAGAACAAACAGGTGGTTGCCAGAGGTGAGGGGAGTGGGAAGATGAAAGGATAGGCAAGAGAAATTAAGAGGTGAAAACTTCCAGTTGCAAATGACATGGGATGGAATGCACAGCTTGGGGAATACGGTCAATAATATTTTAATATCACTGTATTGTGACAGTTGGTAACCAGACTTATTATGGCGATCATTTTATAATGTGTAGAAATGTAAAATACCTAGAACACCTAGAAGGTCGATTATACTTCAAATAAAAAAAAGGGGAGTAATGAGAGACAGTGTACCTTATCAGAAATCAAAGCTACATTAGCCAAAACAACATGGTATTATAACTTAGTAGAGACAGAACAGTCTAGAAACATATATATATATATATATATATATATATATATATATATATATGTAAGAATTCAGAATTCTCAAACAAGGTTGCTCAAAGATATGTATATATGCGCGCACGTGTGTGTATGTATGGAGGGAGTGGAATAAAGTCATACAAGATCATCTACAAGTTATCAGTGATTATCTCTAGGCAGAAGAAATACCATGACCTGAAAGTAAAACTTTCTACTTTCTGTGTTTTATGTAATGCATTAATATTCACAATGTTTCTGCCTTGTTTTTTTTTCTTTTGGCCTCACTGCGTGGCTTATGAGATTTTAATTCCCCAACCAGGCACTGAACCTGGGGCCAGTGAGAGTGCTGAGTCCTAACCACTGGACTTCCAATGGAATTCCCCTGGCTTTCCTTCTAATCAGAGAAAAATAAAAAAGAATTTTCTATTGCCCTCTGAAGATTTAAAAAAAATTTGTGAGTTCTCCCTGCAAACACATGTATGCACACACTTGACTTCGAGTCTAGCTGTAATGAATCTCTCTCTCTTTCCCTTGTGGTGACTATTTTGCCTTAGGTTACAGGCTGCTTCAGGAGTATTTTGGGAAGTAGGCAATGTATAAATGAACAAATTACTTCATTAAAATATGACAGTCATTATAAATTTATCCACAGATAACTGAACTATTTTTGTAAGTTTTACTTTCAATACTTATCCAAATCAAAACTGCTTAAAACTTAACTATTATGGAGTGCTTACAACTTATCATTTAATACCCATATTTATACTGAGAGTATACGATTTTTTGTGGAATAAAACTCATGATGGAAATTCAAGTAAAACCCAGCCATTTATTTGATTAAATTAGTGGTACTTAACCTATCAAAACTGGGTCAACGTTCCTCCATGAAATTGGAATTAGAGAAAAGAGATAAAGTACTGAGGGGAAAAATAGACTCCTGCAGCAAAGAAGGCCTGTCTGCAGAGAATGCAGTGAACACTTAAGAGTAGGAGAGAGAATACCTCTTTTATCTCCTGATCCTAGCCTTTCCTGAGTCACAGTTCCGTGTCCCTGGACCCTCTGCCGACTGTCCCTGGCTCCAGGTGGGGTCTGTCACTACCACATCATCATATGGTCCCCACTGGACCTTCTGGCTTTCCCATCATCTTCCCTCACCCTTTCCTCCCTTTCTGCCGCACATGCTCCATGAAACTTTTCTATCAGCACCTCATGGTTTTGTGGATGAGCCAAGATGTAGAACATTCTTTTCTGTAAACACTCTTTCCCAGCAAAGAGTACATTATATACCAAAGACTTGTTTCTACTGCACCTGAGGAGATACTGATCCTCAAAGGTAGATGAGTAATCAATAATCAGTTTCTAGTGCCTGAGAAAGGTGCTTGCCATCTTTTCCACAATGGTGCATCTACTCTTTTTTTACATGGAAAACTCTGACATCATCTTGCCCTTCATTAAGTGATGTTTATGACCTAAAGCCTTGTGCTGCTGTGTCACAGACCTCCAAACATACAATGCTGAAGAGACTAACTTGCAGGATTTTCCTCCTAGCCTCAGGTAACCAATTTATCAAGCATTTTATTATGATCCATGTGGGTTGTTTCTTGTTTGTTTTCTGACTGCATTGGGTCTTCATTGTGGCACACGGACTTAGAAGTTACAGATCACATGGGCTTAACTGCCCTGCGGCCTGTGGGATATTAGTGCCCCCACCAGGGATCGAACCTGCATCCCCTGCATTGGAAGCGGATTCTTAACTGCTGGACCACCAGGAAAGTCCCCCCATGTGGATTTTTAGTGAGTAGATTGCAGGGGCAATGACAAATGTATCAAATGCCTGGGGAAGACAGGAGTTCTAAGCAGCTGTGAGCATTTGGACAAGGGAGAACCCACAGAAAGAAAGGGGAAAGGGGGCCTTCCTGAGAGATTCTTCCCCCAGAAGCCATGGCCAGGCAGAGCTAAGTGTCTGTTGAATTTCTCCTACCTGCCAGAGGGCTGTCTTGATGGACTCCAGCTGATACCTAGGCTGGTACCAGAGAACATTCTGGAAAGAGAAAGGGGCCTCCTAGTGCTCACTTACCTCAACTAATTTCCTTATGTGCTTGTTGATGACTGTAGGATCTGGCTTTGGCATCACTCCTGAGGCCCACTCCAGGGGCACCACAGGCTTGGTGGGTGTCGTAGGGGAGGTAGGCTGCTGACAGAAGACATACACATTAAAAAAATTTTTTTTTGATTTATTTTTTAAATTGGAGTATGACTGCTTTACAGTGTTGTGTTAGTTTCTGCTGTACAACAATATTAATCAGCTATATGTGTACATATATCCCCTCCTTCTTGTGGCTCCCTCCCACCTTCCACCTTCCACCTTCAGCCCGCCCCTCTAGGTCATCACAGAGGATCAGGCTAAATTTCCTGTACTAGACAGAAGCTTCCCACTAGCTATCTATTTTACACATGGAAAACACACACATTTTTCAACTTTATCTGGGACTTTGAGCAATTTGGACCAGGGACACTGAGAAAGACATATAAGTTTTTCATGTTCACATCAGTAGAAAGTTATATTTGTGTAGCACTTCAATGTTTTTAAAACAAACATCAATGAAAACGTTAATGGAATATTTTGTCAGTAGAATCTAATCTGTAACCAAATACATATTTGGATAGTGCATTTTGTTTAGCAGGAGGCTAGATTGCATTATTTTAGGTGGGAAAAAACATTACTCATCCAGCTCATCCAAAAATCCTACCCAAGTTCCCTAAATAATACTAAAACACTGGTAAACATTTCTATAACACTCCATACAGTTTTAGGGGGTTTTTTTGTATAATAGAAAGCCTATGAAACACCACTTATCTTATTCTTTAATACTCAGTGCTAGTGATAAATTAGGTGTGTGCAGCAAGCAGGCAGCGGTGCACAGCCAAGTTTATGTCATCTTGCCAGCATCTCTCTCAATATGCTTAATCACTTCCTGATGGATTGAATAATCACTAGCTCCCCTGAGCCCTCTTCAGTGCAACTTGTTTTCTCCACAGGTGTTACTACGTTCTTGCGAGATATTTTCACTTAAGAATGTGAGAAGATGGTGGCAATAATGCATAACACGTTTATACAACACAAGCACAAAACACAGTCCTATCAGGAGACCAGCCAAGAGTGCTGTGCACGTTGTGTCCTCTCCCTTGGACTCTCACACAGTGAAATATTTTTTCTGGTGCCTACATACACACATGTATTAGCAGATTTTTTTTTTTTAATTGGACACTGAGTTCGGAATAAACATTCTTGCAAGGGGAGTTGAGATGTAACTATATGGGTTTACGCCTCTACTAATGTTGTGAGGTGGGTGTTTCTGATATCCCGTGGGCTACAAATGAAACAAAAAATATCTGCCATCTGAATATGGTCACCCTTTCACAGTCTCTCTCTCTCTGACACACACACACACACACACACACACACACACACTCTCTCTCCCATCTCGGCTCTTTCGGTCAAGTCTTTCATCTTGTTGATATGACAAAGGACTAAACCCTTGACCCCTTGGTACTTTGTAAAGCACCCCCATCTCCTCAAAGCACTATCATAAACTCAGAGGGATACCAGAAGATATTTCAAACTTCCAAGGGAAATATAGCTATACTCAATATTTGTCGGACTCCACACAAACTACAAAGTTCACCCATTAAATGATCCTATGTTTCTACCAATGATATCATATCTTTGTGAAGCAAAAAATCAATTTGGAACAAGTAATAAAGGTGACAGTATCAACATGATTCCAAGATTTAAGACATTGTACAATGCCTAGCGCACATTAGTATTTGTGGTTATTTAAGAATGAAATAAAAGTAATATCTTTTTCAGTGTGTATTTTTCAAGCGGGTACTAAGTCATTAGAATATCAATATTTATACATACTTAGTTGCTTGGACCTAACTATTCTATAAGTAGAAATGTTAGGTATTTCTTTTGACCTAGAGGTAGCATGAAAAAACTGAGGCACAAAGGATGCCACTGTGAACAGCAAAAGGTCGAGAAGCTCTGAGACTAAGTAGGCGAGGTCGGCCGGCTCTAGCTGCAAGCACGCTAAAGCCACAGGCTCTCAGTAAGAATCCTGACTGGAAATTGTTCTCTAGTTCCCAACAGGTGTCAAACACTAAATACAAATAGGGTGACATTCCACTTAGAGAAGAGACAGAAAGGGATTGGGAAATGCGTATTCATAGAGTTTTCATTTTAGCGGGCTTCCCTGGTAGCTCGGTGGTAAAGAATACGCCTGCCAATGCAGGAGACACGGGTCCAATCCCTGGGTCAGGAAGATTCCCCTGGAGAAGGAAATGGCAACCCGCTCTAGTATACTTGCCTGGAGAATCCTAAGGACAGAAGAGCCTGGCGGGCTACAGCCCATGGGGTCACAAAAGAGTTGGACACGACTGAGCGACTAAACAATAGGGTTTTAGCACTTGGAAAAGTTTTCAAAAGCTTCTGCTTTGATAAGAGATAAAAAGACTCTTTTGGCACTTCCCTGGTGGTCCCGTGGCTAAGACTCCATGCTTTCATTGTGGGGGCCCAGGTTCGATTCCTGGTCAGGGAACTATATCACATGTGCAGCAACTAAATATCCCATCTGCCACAACTAGGACCTGGTGCAATCAAATAAATGAATACTTTTTAAAGATTTTTTTATATTGTATGGAAATAGCTCCTAAAATTGGCAAAACTTGAGACTGAAAATAAAGTAAATCTAAAGGGCACAAATCAGGCATGTATGCCAACATGGTCATTCCTACCCTGTTTCTGAACAAGAGATGGTGCGGAAATGATGGGAAGCATCATAGGAAAAAGCACAGGCGATGAAGCCAGATAGTCCCGAGAGGAATCCAAATTCTCCCGCTTACTGGCTGTGTCAAACATACCTATGCTGACTAGACTCTGTTTGCTTAACAGAGTCAATGAGATAACATACATATTATGACCTGCCAGGCATTCAACAACCAACAGGCAGCAATTAAGATGCCCGGTTACAGCTAAAGGAAGGTGTCAGGAGGCAGCGATGCTGTGTGCATGTACAGGACAGCTTCATCACACCAGAGCTATGCAATGAAAGAGAAGCGTACAAATTCCCTTTTCTCAATAACATGACTTTTCTTTCCTGCTTGTATTTGCGCTCAGTTGCATCTGACTCTTTGTGACCCCATGGACTGTAGCCTGCCAGTCTCCTCTGTCCATGGGATTTCCCAGGCAAGAACACTGGAGTGGGTTGTCATTTCTTATTCTAGGGGATCTTCCCCACATAGGGATCAAACCTTTGTCTTCTGCATTGGGAGGCAGATTCTTTACCACTGCACCACCTGGGAAGTTCACCTTTCTTTTGAGCTCTCTTTATCATGCTAATTTTGAAGAGTCTGGCCTTAACCCCTCCCTTTGTCTGTGCTGTATCTTCCCATAAGGCTTCGTTCTGCAGTGTCCCCAGAAGATGAGCCTCTTGGGACTGGCAGCGAGAGGAACACAGTGATGGAAACACCACTCATTATTTTAAGAACAGATGCTACTAGGTCAACTGACTCAGACTCAAGTTTATGCTCTCCCACCTGGCCTTCACTGTGAACAGCATTCACAGTCATTCTGCCTCTTTCAATTCAATGGTTCAGAATTGTAGTGGGTATTAATAGATGGACAGACTTAGAGCCTAGAGTTGCTGGCAACACACCACAGAACTCAACTGGAATGGAGGTAATGAATGAGACATTTGTAAGAAAACTGATCTCAGGATATATATATAAGAAACAAACAGAAATTTTTTCTTCATCATGCAAACCTCATCCTTATTGTAAATTTCATATTCATCCTGATATTTTTCTTCCTGGTATAAAACATAGCTGAGCAGTGTACACTCAGTAATGCAATTTCTTCAACTCATTGTATAATGTTTCTTTACTAAGAGTTAACTATCAATTAAGTGAGGCGCTATCCAAATAAGATATTGAAATTCTGAGTTGGGTCAATCATTAGTAGAGAAATTTGTGAATTATGATTAGGGTATTTAAAATTTATTAAATCTAATTTTATGTTGAATAGGCTTTTAAAAAAGCCTGGAAGGCTCAGAATGATCTTAAACATTAAGTCGAGTTATTGTTACCACTTTTTTTTTTTTAGCCCTATATGTTGGTAGTTTCAGAGGGAACATGGAAGATCAAGAATAAAACAGAGTAATTGGAAATGATGTTCTTTGTTAGCCTGTGAAGTGAAGAGATAATTATCTGTCAAGGCTAAGCTGTTCCACTGGTAAAATGAGAATATAGATTTTTTTAATTCCTCAATCTTTAGACCACATAGCACTATTGTAATGGGCAATTACTGTAAATGACAAATAATGGTGTTTGTCACTAATCCTCAGAGAGAAAACAATACCTACCGATTTAGAATTTCTAGGCTCCAGAACCAGTGATAGTTTGTAAATATCATCTTCTGTGTGATAGAGGTCCAGAGAAAGCTACAACAAATTAAAAGGGATAAATCAGAATGCTGAATTATTTATTTACTTATTCACATTGCTGAAATTTCTTCAAACCAAATGCTTGGGGTCAATGTAGAAAGCTGAATGTAGAACATTAAAAAGATAGCATGGCAGAGGTGGAAAATGAAATTTCAAAAAGAAAAAAGTTAAACCTAGTGTGGTCATCAGCATATAAGAACCATGGACTCAATTCCTCAATAATTATTGAGCAGCTCCTAAGAACCAAGCTCCTCAGAGCCAGAGGTCAGGAATCCTTGACATCACAGAATAGGACAAGTGCATAAAATAAGACTTGGAAATGGAATCAGCGCTGTCTTACAGGTTTGATTCGAGAACTGTAGAAATAAAGCAGCAATGAAAAGGTTTCTATTATTTCCGAGCATTGTGCTAGGTTCTGGTGATACAAAATGGTATAAAGTCATTTATGCCCTCAAAGGCCTGACACTTTATTTGAATAACTAGGACCTGAACACAAAAAGATACATTCATATAAACAAAAGGCAACACAAGCTAAATGCGAGGAAGCTGTCCCACCCCAAGCGCTGTAGGAAGTTCTCATGGAGCAGTGTGTATAAGCACGGCGGAGAGGTTTTGGAGATCTGAGCTCAAATTCTAAGCCTGTCTCTGGTTAAATCTGTGACCTTGAGCCAGTTACTTTCTCTCTGACATTCAGTTTCCACTTCTGTAAAATGGGAAAGATCACAAAAATCCCTTATCTAATTGGATTTTTATCAGGATCAAATGAAATACGGCAGGTAAAGGGCTTCACACAGGGCCTGGTACGCAGTGAAATTTCAGGAAAGGTAATCTGATGTTGTCGCTGTCATTGTTATTGTTACAACTACTAAAACTACTCTTGTTACTGTGTGGAGGGACCACTGAAGGCTGAAAAGATCAGAATGGATTCACAGAGGAATTTGTAAACTGGGACCTTCCAGGGAAGACTTAGAAAAATACAGAGAAAAAACAGGGTAGGCAAGGATGACAACATACACCAAGACTGAAGAATACGGATAAAAATCTACAAAACCTTAAAATGCATGGTCTCATTCACCTAAAACAGAATTCATAAGGATTAAATACGCCTGGATAATTCCCATACATGCCCTTCACTGGGAAGATGAATCCTACCATGGATGGCATCATCAGGGAAGAGAACCATATGCCCTGTCCTTTCTCTGACCATTTAAGCATGAAATTTTCCTTTAATATATTTCATCTAAAAATAAAAGCTTAGGGACTTCCCTGGTAGTCCAGTGGTTAAGAATCCACATTCCAAAGTAGGGGATGCAGGTTCGACCTTTGGTTGGGGAACTAAGCCCACATGCTGTGGGGTAACTAAGCCCACACGCCGCAACTAAAGAGTCCACCCGGGCTGAGAAGACGCACACTGCAAAGAAAGATCCCGCAGGTGCCACAGCTAAGACCTAATGCAGCCAAAACAGTTAAATAGTTTTCTACTTAGGAAAAAATTCAAACGTTAAAAACTCAATTAAAAAAAGGCTTAGATAAATTAGATAAAGGCTTAATGTGTACAGGTATGGAATGAGAGAGAAGAGAAAGAAGAAGGAAGCAAGAGAAAACTCAGAGACAAAGGATATCTTTGAAGAATTTATCTTTCTGTTTTATCTCATTAAAGAAAAAAGAAGCAGCTGGCATTATAAAATGGCATTCTTGCATCGTTCATTGAACAAATATTTATCGGCTGCCTAATATATGGTGAGGACCATTCTAGTCACTATTCTACCTACTAAACATAACGTTTAAGCTAAGAATGTCACACATCTGATCATGTATTGCTTTACCTAAACTTTGTCATCTAAAAGTTTTTTCCAAGCATAATAAAATTGACAATTGGCTTTACTACAAAATTACCCTAGTATCATTTCAGATCAGGAAAATCCTGCTCACAAAGAATGCACACTGTATTCACCTTCCCCTGAAAAGCAGTCACTTCTACCTTTAGGGGCCCTGACTTTTTGCTGGAGAGGAACTAGCCCCATGTCACAAACAAATGCTATTAGGAGCCAGACTACTATATAACTGAGTGAAAGAAGATGTGAGAAAGGGAGATTGTGGTAGAGACATTGGTACAATGCAGTATTTGGCAACAGAGTTTGGCAATGTGATTAACTTGGGGATCTTTCCTCTTAGCCCAACAATAAGAAAAATTTGTGCTGATAAGTGGAATTTGATACTGGATCTCTGGGTTAGGGAAGCAAGGGCACGAGTGTGAACTCTGATGAATGAATGGGAGACAGCCACTACTCAGCTAAGGCAAATTGTCATCAGTCTGACAACAATTGCCACATCTTCCAATTCATCAAAAGAAGTCACAAATCTGGACCATTATATGATAAGCACTGGCATCTAATGATAAAAAATTTTTTATGATTCTTGTGGGTCAAATAAAGCACATCTGCCATGAAAAGTTGCTGACCATTTTATAAATTCCACAATAGAAGACTCTCCTGATCTTCAAGCCTCATGAAAGCAAACAGCATACCTGTCTTTTCTACCCCCATAATCCCTGTCCTAGTTTGCTACCTTGCACTGTGACTGCTACCTAGAAAACTGAGTGACTCCTTCCTTCTGAATTACTTGATATCAGGAGTTAACCCAGGCTTTAATGAGTATGTTCCTGTCTTCCTGACTCCTCCTCTAACGATGGCACTGGCATCTGCTGGAGAAGAGAAGATGGCAGCACAAGAACATCCAACCAAAAACCTAAATATGCCACACACCACGTAGGGGAGATGCTCTTTCAAAAGATACAGAACACTTTGGGGGATTTTTTTGTGTCAATGAACAGATACCTGACTCCATGATGGAAATGTTTTGGTCTTCTTTCAAGGTTTGCTTTCCATTTATTAGTGGCAGTATGAACCTAAGCGAGTCAATACCTTTTCTTTAGGTTTCTTTTTTTTTTTTTTTTACTGGAGTATAGTTGATTAACAACGTTGTGTTAGTGTTAGCCTTTAGAGTCTGTCTCAATCTGTAAAATGGGAATCAATAATAGTTCCCTCCCAGGTTTGTTGGGAAGATTAAACAAGATAGTATGTGTCCACTGTGGTTTGTTTTAGAGGGTCACACAGAAGGGAACTGCAGGGTTTGGCTTCCAATCAATATAGCAGCCAAATGCCACAGTGTTCAACCATAAATATAGAGCTGCCATCTGGGTCAGTCTTGCCATCTCTCTGCTTTCCCAGTCACAATCTTACTTGCTTTCTTGGATCTCCTCTGGGTGTTATGGCCCTGTTCTACGTTCTACACACCTTTTTAATACTAGAGGAAACTTGTGAATGGGATTTCAAAAATCTTTATTTGCATCTAACATTTTAAGTTTGGTTGTTTCTGAAAAATGTTTTGAGTCACTGTTTCAGGTTGTTGCCTTTACATCCAAGCCTATCAGCAGAGATAGCTGTGGATTTAGTCTGCATCTTAGGACTGACATTGCCTTGACTGGAGAATTGTAAAACAACACACACTTGATCATCAAATTATCTCCATTCACAATTTTTACAATTCTGCCTCTTCCTCTCCCTCCTCTTTCTCCTCTTCTTCTTCGATTGTAAAAATACAGGGGCTTTCCAGTTATTTGCATATACTCAGAATGGTAAATGTAACTGATAGGTCTAAAAATACCACGAAAAAAAATCAGACTATTTCACGTACCGTGAAACAAGAAGCCTCAGTCTGAAAGCTCCTGGTTACATGAATTAGGATCACAATGGAAAGGGTCTTCTCCAGATCTTCCCTCAAACAGGGAATAAGCCAAATCACAGCAGTTTGGTGGTATGGTCGCCTTTCTTTCATGTGCCCAGTGTTGTTTGGGGGGCTAAAGTTACGATTGAAAAAATGGCAAACAGAGTCCCTGCTCACATAGATTTTGTTTTGTAATTAACTTGTTCTTTACACACTTCCCCCACAGTTCAGTTGGTAAAGAATCCCCCTGCAATGCAGGAAACCCCGGTTCAATTCCTGGGTCAGGAAGGTCCCCTGGAGAAGGGATAGGCTACTCACTCAAGTATTCTTGGGCTTCCGTTGTGGCTCAGCTGATAAAGAATCTGTCTACATTGGGAGAATGGCATTGAAACATGTATAACATCATATGTGAAATGAATCGCCAGTCCAGGTTCGATGCATGATACAGGATGCTCGGGGCTGCTGCACTGGGATGACCCAGAGGGCTGGTGTCGGGAGGGAGGTGGGAGGGGGGTTCAAGACGGGGAACATGTGTACACTTGTGGCAGATTCATGTTGATGTATGGAAAAACCAACACAATATTGTAAAGTAATTAGCCTCCAATTAAAATAAATAAATTTATATTAAAAAAAGAAAAGAATCTGTCTGCAATGCGAGAGATCCGGGTTTGATCCCTGGGTTGGGAAGAACCCCTGGAGAAGGGAAAGGCTACCCACTCCAGTATTCTGGCCTGGAGAATTCCATGGACTGTATAGTCCACGGGGTCACAAAGAGTTGGATACGACTGAAGCCTATGAAAAGAGAGATTATTTAATTTTCAAAGATGTAAAATAAAATAGATATCAGCAATATTCCCACATTACTGAGTAAATGTCCATCAGAGCGTGAGAGAGAGAAACATCCAAACTGGGGATTCAGAAGTTGGTTATTTGCAAGCTTTTTTGTCCTTTATGACTCTCAGCTTCTTCATTTCTAAAACAGGAAGGAGCAGGGGTGATGTTATACCCTCTGACCTGTCCAGGCTACATCACAGGGTGTGTGTGAGAATCTATTGAGGCAATATATGTGAAAAGTGCTGTGAAAACTGGAATCAATTACTACAGAAAGTTCAAGCATTGCTATACATAGAGCGGGCAGATACATAGGAATTGCTGACGAACTTAAAAGTTCTACTTTTCCTTTTTTTGGAGCTCTCAATTGATATCAGCTTCCTCACCAGGGGCCATATTTAGAAGCAGTCACTTCAGGCAGAAACTTGAGCTAGGGTCTTGGAGCAGAAAGAATCACTCCTTCAATGCTGTGCCTAAGAATGACCTCACATGCATTTGGGCAGCTGCCAATCAATCATACGATCAATCATACGGTTCTCATCCCAACATGAATGTGGTTCATGAAATGTTCACTGGGCTCCAGTGAACATCTCCTGGGAGCCTCCTCCACCCTGATTCTGAGGAGATGAATCTGCCTATGGCCAGGAAGAATGAACGCACTGAACTTTCTCCTTGGTTGTGGGGAGAGAGTAAGGCTCTTGGCTGTAAGTAGGAACTGACTTGATGATTGTGCTCATCTCTGGAAATCTGCTATCCTGATGCGTGCTGGGCTGGAACCACGGGATCAGCCTGACACTTGGTTCCTTAGTCCCAAGGCTCCACCATTCCTTACATCTAGAACCACAGAAGTTTAGAACTGGGTGAGACCTCACAAATGAGCACAAAACTCTTTAGGAAAAAAATACAAAGTCAGTTAGAAGGAGACAAAGCTAAAAAACTGCAGAGGCAAGGTCAACAGCTATTATCTCCCATCAGAGATTCTGGCCCGGATACTACACTGTACTACCACTGTTCTGACTAAATATGATGCCTGGTGGCTTCTAAATTTTCCTTCAATTTCTGAGAGAGAGAGAGAACTAGAGATTGAGGGTTTTTTTTTTTTTCTTTCCTTCTCAGCAAAAATCCAATTATTTCTTAGCTTTTACTTCTGGAATTCAGATTTTCCATCAGCATCCCAAAATTTCATTCAAAATCCTTTAAGATTTCTCTGTCATGATGTTGCTTGCTGCATTTACAATTAAAACTTATTTCCCCTACTCTATCATAATCTTTTTTCCAGATGAGAATCTGCCCAGGTATAGGCACCTGCTATGTGAAGCTATCCTCCACCTCAGGGAGACAGTCTGAACACAGACACCTGAAACCTCGGCTACACCCTGAGACTGGTCTGCAGACATCACCTGTGTATGGGGGTTTACACAGTCTGATTAGGGCTGCAACTCTGGTTACTTATTCATAGAAACAGATTTACATGACAAATGATTAATAAATGCAGGTGCCTGGATGATTGTGAGGTTCCCCCCACACCCAGTGAGAATGTCTGTGTGTTTATTATTTGTCACACAATCTGAACCCCAAGAGATTTGTGTTTCTGTGTGTTGACCACTTCTGCTTTATACGAAGAAGGCAGCTGCCATTATTGCCTATACCTAGGGGGTCAACTCTTTGGTAGACAATTATGTGTTCTAGGAACAGTGGGTGAGAAGGTCTAGGAACCATACTCTTATTCCAGTGCAGCAGCCCTAGAGGATTTAGCCCTTCAGAGCTTCGGAGGGATTGTTGTTTTCATTTCCTATGGCCATTGGAAGGAAGTAGTTAATTCAGTATTGCAGCCAAGTTTCAAATGTTACAGTGTCATAAACCCAAACAAGGAAGTTACTCCTCCACTTGTTTCAGCTAAGCTGAGAGAATTTGCTTATGCCTCTTTCCCCCCTGACAAAGAAGCAGCCAATGGGAAATATTCTCTTCTACACACCTGTGTATCTAAAAGTGCTAGGACCTAGAGACCAGCTAACTGTGTGTGCCACTAATGCCCAAAATGATGAGAAGTGGGTTAATTTCTTTCAACCGACATCATTCCTAATTATAGCATTCAGTTCATCTGTTGAGCCCCTACATATGCTAGGTACTACGAAAGGTGCTGGGGACATGCGATGCATAAGGCAAGTAGACAGAAAAAAAAAAATCTAATGTCAGGTGGTACCTCCTATAGATGAGAAAGTACAAAGTGCAAGGGCAACACAGGTGTCAGACGCATTACTGCTTTGGAGGGAAACAGAATGCTCCCTGAGAGCATCTAAATAAAGAGAGAGGCATTTAAATTTAAGCTAGTCATGGGGTGTGGGGTAGGGGGTGGGATGGAGGGGTAAGGAAAGAATTTTCCAAGAAAATGCAATGGCCAGAAAGTAGAAGGCAGCAATTACTGGTGGAAAGTGTAAGCCCCATACTCCTCAAAGGCAGGTGTGATGCGGGATCAGGTGATCAGAAACGAGGAGAGACTAAGAGTCAGAAAGCAAGTCCGGAAGGGCCTCCAGGGCCAGACTGGGAAGTGCCTCTGGTGGTCTGGGGAGGCTGGTGGGAGTGGGGGCAGGGAGATCTTGGAGAAGGTTCCTGCTTTACTCCAGGCTTCAGCTGCAGCAATGTGGTGAGGATCCAGAGAAGCCAGTGAGCTGAGGGCATAGGGAAGGGGGTGATGAATTAGATTAGTGTGATGCAGGATTGTGAAGCCCTGAGGACAGAGCTTGGGGGGCCTCTCTAAGAACTCCAGAAACCAGAGGTGTGGGGGCAGAGACTGGGACCTTCAAAGCAAACGGAATTTTCTGTGCTTGGAAACCATATTTAACAGTCTGAATTTACGCAGGTTACAGGTGTGGCTTCCCCACCCTTCCTTCTTTGAGATTTCTTCCCAACCACTGACCCCGCATCCAACCCCTCCCCTGCCCTCATTGTGAACTGCTGGCGTGGATCTTCCTGCATCCCCTGGGAGGTGAGGTTCAAGCTCTGGTCTATTGGAGCACAAGCTCCAGCCCATTGAACTCACCGTGAGCAAGTTGATCAAATCCAGGTTGGGTTCCAAGTGGTGGGAGGCATTCTGCAGGGAGACCAGTTCACTCAGGGTAACGGAGAGCTGGTGCATTTTCACAATGTTCACTTTGTTCTCCTCTGTCCAGTCTGGGAAAATGACGTGGACTGCTATCAAGTCTTTCAAGTGGACGCCAAGGATTGGGATTTTGAAGCCGTCACAGTCGGCAAAAGCCTTGCGGTAATTACAGTAATTGCCGTTGGAGGAGACCAGCTCCGTCATTTCATTCCAGTTCTGGGGAACAGATGGAAAAGTAGATTTTTCAAACGGCCTTCCCTTCTGCCCACCACCAGGCCCAACAGTGTGTGGCTAGGAAATTCCTCTGCTACCAAGAGAAGTATTGATTGCACCAACATTGATGCAGGGAGATACTAACCAGGAAAAAGAAAGTTAGAAAACCCGACTATGAATTGGACAGCCTGTTCCATTCTGCTACAAACCAGAAATAGCCCACACCTCTGCCTACCTACTAGGGATGTTGAGATGTTAAATGGCATCATTATATAAGTATCTAATAATTCATGGAAATATTACAATCCAAAAAATAAGCATATATTATATTAACATATGCAGTATATTAAAATTTCCTAGTTCCAAGAAAAAGTTGCATTTGAGATATAACTTGAAGGGGACAGGACAGGGACAGGGGCAGGAACAGTCATATTGATGTGTGAGATAGCTGTGGTTTTGGACTCTGCCACTAAGTAAGAAGGTGACCTTAAGCAAGTCACTTCACTTTTAGGGACATTAGCTTTCTTTTTCTGCAAGAAAGAGGAGTTTGAATAAATAATTTTTCAATATACACTGGTGGTTCCAAGCCTCTATGAGCCTCCATTGAATTATCTTTTTTTTTCAATTTTTTTTCCATTGAGTTCTTATTTTCACATTTAAAACATGTTATGCTCTCTACTGGAAATTCAGTACTAATCTAAAGGAAAATGAAACACATAATGAGCCCCATTATACTTGAAATGAGTACAGTGTTTGAGGTCAGTCAGCAGTGCTTCTGTGTCTTAAATTCTCCTGCTCATATGAACAAGTTATTGTTGGTTGTCTAACAGCAACCAGACCTTCCTAATAGACCCTAAGGTGACTAGTATACTCTTTCCCATGTGTCTCAGATGGAGCTGTTTCCATGCCCAAGTCCAAGCATAGGTTCTGATCTACCATCATCATAATTTCATCCCCCTGGTTTATGATTGGTTCAGGAATAAGAGTTAAGCCAATCAACATGTTGCATTCCTCTGGATACTGTTATTGGCCCAGGGGTGGGCATGTGATTTGAGATGGTCCAATCTGCCTAAAAAAAGAAGGCCTTTATTCCATGGGGACAAAGCTAAAGAGGGGTTTTCCCTACCTCCAACTTTCATAAACAAAAGAGCAAAGTTTTTCCACTGTTGCAGACAACCCAGTCAGGAGGGAAATCAGTCTGATGAAAAACAAAAACAAAAACCTCACACTAAGCGGAATTCAGAGCAACTGAGCCAGAGTTCTGATCAGCCCATGCATGGACTTGGCCTTGCCTCTGGACTTTCCAGGTATGTGACACAATCCATTTCCTTATTATTTAGACAATTCCAAGATTTTTTTTTAACTTATAGCTGAAAGGGTCCTTAATGCTACAGCAAAGTACACTTTTACAGAGAAATCTTTTCATAAGGATGAAATGTTCTTTTTTGCTCCATAAGGAAATATTTAATTGTGGTCTGGAAAAAGTTCAGTTTGGGAAACAATCATTGCTTTAAATTATTTTTGTTCCTGGAAACTCAGCTATAAATCTGAAGGCTTTCTATACAAAAGATTTCTTTCGGTCCCCTCCCTTTTCTTTTGTATCTTCCCCCATGTTGAATCCAGTGCTATGAAGAGAGCAAGTGTTCAATGACTTCATTTGAGGAGTGGATAATAGCAATGATATCTGTCTTATTTGCCTTATAACCTTCATGTATTTCATAATACCGATCACATAGTAAGCACCAAATACATATTTTTTGAATATTTACAACTACAATATGTTAATGGGGTTTAAAAGCATTTGTATTGAACGCTTGCTGTCACTTCTATTCTGTTTTTCCAGGAGGTATGGCTATAACCTCCTATTGTCTAAGAAAAAAACTGTCCCCTTCTGAGTGACATTTGTTAGGATCATCCTACCTCTAAACAATTTCCAAGCAAATTTTTTACTTGGGATTATGATCTGGTTCACTGTACCTTTGTAACTTCTGAAGAAAGATGAGAATGGGTCTCTTTGAGCCGGGAAATGGAACTATGACTAAGGCCTCCCACCACTGCCATCAGGGTGTTAAAATTTTTGAGCTGAAGGAGCTTCTGCAATTAAAAAATGTTAACTTCAATACTGTGTAACAATTTTTGAATTATTCTCACCTTTTGGCGGTACAGATGAAGTCATATACAATTTTAATAACAAGGATGTAGGAAAAACAATATCAATTCAAAATGAAATACAAACAGAACTCACTAGAAAAATATACCAATCCTTTCACAGAAAATAGCTACATTAAATACTTCCAAGTGTTGCCAATTAAAAGCAATCTTCTTGCGTGAGAGAAGTATATTTGTTCATTAGACATTTATGGGTAGTTTAATTGCCTTCTACATTGTGAATTCCAAATTTCTTCAATGACTTTTCTCAACCAAGTGAATGAATATCTAGAATCCTTTAAGAATCCCAGTCTAATTAACAGACATACATACCTTGGCAACATTGATAAACTTTGTGATAACTTCTGCTCTTTGCTGAGGAGTTGGTTTGCTAAGAACCATCAACTGGACCCACTTAGAGATTCCATTAAATAAAGCAATAGATCTCTCCAAGGTTGGGTTATTCTCCAGGCAGCCATGGATGACATAGCTTTGGTAATCAGTGAACTAGTAAAGGAAGATTCAGAGACTCTGAGTTATAATGGAGTCTTTGAAAAATCATAAATTAGAATGTTGCATGGAACATAGATGAGACAATGTTTCCCAACAACATCACTATTTCTTTCATTTCACACTTACAATGGCATCTTACACATATGAATATACTATGAATAATGACTATATCTGTACCTTTAACATGCTATTTCACTGCATTTCACTCTCCCATACACAGACACACAATTATTACACACCATAGTGTTGGTGGGGAGGGCAAGGGACAAGACTCAAAGTCACATTCCAGTGAGTCCAAAATTTGCTGGATCTTAAGATCCACATGGGGCATTTGCTAAAACACTGGTTTCAGGAAACTTGTTAGACCTAAAGGATCACTGTTCCAGAGGAATAATCTAAGAATCTCCATTTTTCACCACTACTGGTAATTTCAGTGGTTGGGCAAGTTCGAGATACAATGGCATGCATTAAAGAAGAGGAAATGAACATAACGATCATAATTTCAAGTCAGAATAAGCTTGCAAAATTGTTTTCAAGAAAAGAAGAGAAAAAAATAGTAATTGAAGTAAGGCCACTCTTTTGCAAAACAGACACATTTTCTCGAAGTCAGCATGGGAGTCATCAGATATTAATACACAAGAGCCTCCTATCATATAAACAGAGCACAAGGTTTCCTCTCAGGGCCTGCCTGTGGGGACCCAACAGGTCCTCTCCAAGGAGGATTACTCAGTGAAAAGAATCAGTCTTTCAGAAATCCATACTTCTGACCTCATGTTCTTCTTTGCAAGCAATAATGTAATTCATTCTTTGGCATCTTGGAAAAGGAGTGACATGCCCAAAGCTTGGTGAGACAAAGACAAAGGCTATTTGTGACTAATTGTGGAAATAGTATAACAAATGGAAAATGAGTAAGTGATTAGGTGGCTAGGAAGAGACCACAGTCGAAAGGAAGGGGTCGTAGAGAAGGAACTCTATCAAGACAAAGTAAGAAAGAAATATTTAATCCAGGATGTCCATCCCTGAGAAAGAAACAGCCTAATGTTAAGGTTCTTCAGGAAGCTTACAGTTCCTAATTTCAACCTATACCCATAATTAGCCATTTATACAAGTCCCAACCTAAATAAATATTTCTTCCCCCACCCCCCAATGAAGGGCCCAGCCAAATGCATTCACTTGGGAGACAGCAATGGAGCTAAATAAACCTTGAATGGTTAAATCTCCACCAAGTATTTAGAAAATCACGCTTTAATCCTATGAAAGGAGACATTGAAAATAGCGACAGAAATATAGCTCCTGAGCCATACAAGAAAGACAGGATAATATTTATCTTTGGTTAAAAGCGATTGTTCCTGTGAATTAAGGGCCCTTTTCCAGAGGAGCACAGTGACAGAGGCTGCCAACACTTCAGAGTATGAAGATGCAGCTCTTGGGAAAGTTGGCATGGAGGTTGTTATCCTTGGAAGAATAAATGTCCAGTTTCTTACTGAGATCCTTCTAAAAGATTTATGCTCCAGAAAAGTGAGGTGCTCGGCCAATTCAATGGGCTCCAGATGGTCGAACAGCAGACAGGCTTTTCCCTTCTTGGATACTTTTTTTCTCTGTGTGACTCTTCTCATCCAGTCATAGGAAGGACTATGAAAGAAAAGCAAGTCTGGTCAATGTGCTGAAAGCCCATTTCATTCAATGGAAGTTATTAACCTACTGACTCTCTAACTCTTTGCCTGCTTCCAGGGGCTTGTGCAAAATACATGCCCTATCCTTCGTGTTTGAAGAGAAACCCACTGACCCATTGCCAGTAGAACATAATCTTCGAGTTGTTTCTCCAGACAGGGTTGGTTTGCATGGATTGATCCAGAATCTCTTACTTGGTCTTTCTTGTGAGCAGTAAGGTCTGAATCATGAGGGATTTTGTCAATATGTAGTTGGGATGGAAACCACCAAAATCCATATGGTCCCCAACACATAGATTATCTGAAAAGCTTGTTATAAAAACAGAGGGCTAGAACCAGACATTCTGATTTACTAGGAACGAATAATCTGAATAATCTATTTTTTAACATCAATGTTTACCAAACACTTGATGTTCCAGGCACCACTATGATCACAGGTATTAATTCATTAAATCTTCACAACTCTATCAGGTATTGCTATTATTACTCCCATTTTATAGATGAGAAAATATAGGCACAAAGAAGTTAAAAATTTATCCAAGCTTACATAGCTGGTAAGTAGAGGAGTTGGGCTGAACAGTCTATATTTTTAACAACACCCCTAATAATTCCAGGACCATTCACCATGGATCACTCTTGAAGAAGCATTTTAGAAAAAGAGACTAGAGTATGAATGCCTAGGACACAAAAGTATATATATTTTCAATATGGATAATAATACTTACAACCCTAAAATAGCTTTATCTGTAAAGTTAGCTAGTAATATGAAATGCTAGCCTAATTAGCACCAAGTTCCTAATTACTGAGCTAATCAGTTCATGGCACAGCTATGGTCCACATTTGCACAGCCTCAGGCTGACATGAGAAGCACCATGGTACAGAGCATCTCGAATTTGAATGAGCATATGAACCACTTGGGAATCTTACTAAAATGGAGCTTCCAATTCTGCAGCTTTAGGGTGGGGCATGAGATTCTATGTTTCTATCGAGCCCCCGCCCCCCGGTAATGCAGAGCTGCTGATCCACAGAACACAGTGGCAAGGGCATAGGAGACGAGATTCAGTAACCAAGTACTGAGCATCTATTAGGTGCCAAATACTTTCTCATATTATCTCATGTACTTCTTGGATGCTCATTATAACCCCATGCTGCTGCTGCTGCTAAGTTGCTTCAGTCGTGGCCGACTCTGTGCGACCCCATAGACGGCAGCCTACCAGGCTCCCCCGTCCCTGGTATTCTCCAGGCAAGAACACTGGAGTGGGTTATAACCCCATGAGAAAGGTACAATTTCTACTTCACAATCACAGAAATTGAAGCTTGGAGAGATAAACTATGTCCAGTGGGACTGTGCTCTTTGCAGCAAAGCTTTCCTCGAAGAAGCACACCTTGATTCTGAACAGGTATGGATGGAGGTCAAGTGGGATCATCACTACTCCCTCCCCCAAAAAGCAGACTCATCATATTTGAAAGAAGCTTGCACCATTCTTACATGCTGGATATGTCGATGAGGCTGGTGTGTTTCTCGTATCCCAGTTGACTAGCTACTTCCCGGAATTCCTCAGTCATACGGATCAAACCAAGGTCCAAATTAAACTCTGCAGGAAATTTCACAATCCAGTACCTGAAAGACATCAAGTATTTTTGACAACCAGAAGATTTCAAGCTAGATCTCTGTGGAAACTATGGTGTCATTTTACAGATTACATTTAACAATGCTTCAAGACCATACCTCAAATTAGCAATCTCTTATCCCCCATCCATCGTGTTGAGTCTTGCTCTTCCCTGCTTCAATCAAGGACCCAAGTCCCCCACTCCTACTTTGAGAGTCTCTTTCTTTCTAGAACCACAGCTGAGAAGAAATCCTTCTCCCAACTCATAGCAAGTAGGTGGGAATGTGTACAGGGAGGGGGTAGAAAAAAATGAATGCACTCTTTCTCAGAGCTGCTTTCATCCCCTAAACACACTGACCACTGCTTGATAGTCCAAAAGAAAGATAAATTCTATGCCCCCAGCAACAGAAAGTGAAAGTGAAATCATGTCTGACTCTTTGCAACCCCATGGACTGTAGCCTAACAGGCTTTTCCATCCATTGGATTTTCCAGGCAAGGGTACTGGAGTGGGTTGCCATTTCCTTCTCCAGGAGATCTTCCCGACCCAGGGATTGAACCCGGGTCTCCCGCATTGTAGGCAGACTCTTTACTGTCTGAGCCAACAGGGAAGCCACCAGCAACAGAGGAGAGCCATTTTTAATAAAATCAACAAAAGGGGGATTTGAGTCCATTTTACTGTCAGATTAGGTCTGTAGTTTAGGGAAAAGAAAACTGTCAATAATTCCAGAACCAGAAACAAGACAATTAAATTTGTAAGTACCTCATGAAGTAGCAGATCTTTAATCGAAATTCATCACAGCCTTCTCCACTGGCATTTCGATAGGTACACTAGTTAAGGAAAAAAATCCTTGCACGTTGTTTCCTTTGCACAGATCTGTGGCTGTTTAATCAGTTTAGATGAATTCTTAAGAAGAGGACTATACTATTAGGGTGACGTGGATATTCATGTGGGGAGAAAAGTGGGTTCTGATGACATCAGTGCTGAATAACTAGCACCACGTATTATTGCTCTGAGATGTATTTTTTTGGTCTGCAAGAGAGGCCACTTATAAAGTGAATTTTACCTTCCTGAGCACTTGCCAAATGATGACTGTCAGCTGTAATGACAAATATACTACTAACTATAGATAATTTATAATGAATAGTACATAGAAACACCATTTTAGCCAAAAAGATTTTATACATAGGATTAATGGCGTATGTAAGTACTCTAATTTCTTTAGTATTTGAAAATGTCATTTTGGGGTATATTAATATACACACCTTGCAGTTATTTAGTCTCAAGTCTGTTTATTCATACTTTTTAGCTAATATTTATTGAGTTCATGCAAATGCCAAGTATCATGGATATGCAGTGAGCAGGGAATCCAAAGAGAGGAAAATCTAGAGAAATGTAAATTCACAGGTGGTTTCAACTTTCATACAATCTGTGCTTTCAGATATTAAGCTTTACTGTATCTAAATACCCCTTTCTATTTGTGTTTCATATAGCAGTGGACATACTGATGATGAGAATACTGTCTGTGGGCACATTTTGTGGACAGTGTTTGGACCCTAAGGAGGGAATGGGGCAAGACTAAAATAGTTCCCTCCATCCTTCTCTACATACTACCTTTCAATAGCAGGACCCGTGGAATCCTTGGACCACAAGGTACTAAGATATTGCTCATTTCCAGGGACCTCTGTTCAGGGTGAATGTTCCCTTCTCGTCTCTAACACCTACTCCCTGTCTGAGGTTGGGGGATGGTTGATGATGGAGTGAAGAAGTAGAAAGTGGAGGAAACTTTAAGGAAGCAGATGGAAGCCCCGCTAGCCCTAGTAACACTCAGTGGCCCCACGCCCTCTCAGGCTATCCCTGCCCTGCAAGGCTTCTCACTCATCTGCAGGACCCCTGGGCTTGCAGCAGGCAGAGACTATAGGAACCTGTAATAAACATTAGATCTCAGGGACTAAAACCTCCTTATAAGTATGTGACTATTTTGCAGCCATTTTTCAGTCATTTGGCTTTTAGCCACCTTTTAGGATTGTACCATGCACAAAAGTGGTGGATTGCTAAAAGTCCTTATTATAGAATGGGGTTTCTAACTATGGTTTTTTTCTTTGCCTTTGTATCAGAAGAAAATCTAAAATGAATGTCAATCAACAGATTATAATAAACCTGCTAGAATGTTCCTTGTGTCTCACCAGCAAGGGACGATGTGAAAATTTAGGTGGTGTTTATGCCTGAGCCAGATCATATTATTCTGGCTGGCATTTCCATATGTCTAAACTGTATCCTCTAGGTCCACCACTCTGCCTTCCTAAAAGGAATAAAGTAACTCTTGAATCAGTGTTAAATATTCTTTCATTATACTAAGAGCAGAAATGTTTAAGACAAGTTAGAAACATTCAGGCTACAGCTCCTGTTTCATTTCATATCAAGTGGTTATTTTCAAGTAGAGCCAAAACATTCAGATGGATAATCAACTATTTGGTCAGCCATCCAGATGTTTTGTCTAGACATCTATATATATTCACAAAACAGCTGGATAACTGACTGAAGACTGTTTATTCATCTTAATTTACTGGCTTTGGTTAGACACCTCATCTAAGTACAGAACTTGATTTATGATTGTAAAAATTACACAGTAGTTAAAAAGATATATGCAGAGAAGTTTTTCTGCCAATTCAGTGGAAGACAAATACCATCGGTGCATGAGTAGAACTATTCTTGGCAAATAACTATTATTCAGCTCTCCATTGTCATCTGTTAAAAAATAAAAGAAGATTAAGAGGTGAGGAGACAATAGCACATACTACTTTTCTCTTTTTCTAATATCAGTAGAGAACCATTAGTGTCAAAAAGTTCTTGTAGACCCAATTATCATTTTCCTCCTACTTCTGGTATTTCCTTGCAAATTAAGTGGGTAGGTCTCATCCTTCCTCTGGTGTACAGTTGCCAAGTTTCACATATAAAAATATAGGAGATTCAGTTAAATTTGAATTAAGGCAAACCACAAAGAATTTTTTAGTACAAGTATGTCCCATGCCCTATTTACGACATACTTATACCAAAAATGTGTCTCATCTGCAATTCAGATTTAACTGATCATCCTGTATTTCATTTGGCAACCCTACTCTGTCTGGTTTAACTCTTCCTAAAACAATTCAACAAACAACTTCTTTGTGATTCTATTTGTACAAGGAATAATCCAAAATGCTAAGGTAGTCAGACAACATGAAAAGCATATAGCTGTAAAGTCTACAACTATGGAGGAGATATGAGACTTATAGACAAACACAGAATGTAGGAGATTGTGCTATTCACACATGTCTAAGCCAAAGGACCAAGAAAGGATCACAGCTGCATGTACCATGTCCATGAAAAAATCGCAAAGGGCTATGGTGAGTGGAGGAAACAGTCAGCATTCCTGACTGGGGAGTACAGAAATGATACTATAAAGATTTGAGATGACACCTTAAATGAGGCCTGAAGCAGACTTTCAATGAAGGAGTATGATACAGGCAGAAAGGCAGAAAGATTCAGGGAATGTTCCAGAAACATTAAGTGAACAGTATGTCTGGGTATTAGCTGTGGACAGTAAAAGGAAGGAAACGCATGGGGCGATGATACTGGGGAGACAGACTGGGGTTAATAAAAAGGCCTTAAATAACAAGGTGTGTGAGTGCGTGCTAAGTCGCTTCTGTCGTGTCCAACTCTGTGCGACCCCATGGACTGTAGCCTGCCAGGCTCCTCTGTCCATGGGATTCTCCAGGCAAAAACACTAGAGTGGGTTGCCATGCCCTCCTCCAAGGGATCTTCCCAATCCAGGGATCGAACCTGCGACTCTTACGTCTCCGCACTGGCAGGCGGGTTCTTTACAGTTAGCACCACCTGGGAAGTCCCAAATACCAATGTATGGAGATTGACTTCTGTTCCATAGCAACACTTGCAACTGAACTGGGGGAGGTAGAGTAGCAAGATGTACACAAGGGAGAAAGGCTCGTACCAAACATCTCAATGCAAGTGCTCAGCAGCTCATCTAATGTTGCTGCTTTCCCAAGTCCGCTTGACCCCATGGTTATGTGCCGCCGTCAAAAAACTAGGGGCATTTTCAACGTCATGCAGATCATCTTCATAATTATGCAAGCGGGTGATGTTTGTGCTTAGTGGTGGTCTCTGTCCTAAAGTCTCAGGGATCTAAAAAACAAGAAGAAAAAATATCAGACTAGAGCTCTGCCAAACTAGTTAACATATCTTTAACTAGAGTTAAAGCATGGCTTTCCTACCTGAAAAGATAATAACTTCCATTTACTCTGTATTTTTGCAAGAAAATTATCAAAGTGATGAGATTGTGTGAATCACCATGATGGCAAAATGCCTGCTAAACTATTCCTTAGCATGTATAATGCTCTGAGACCATGGGAATGTGTGCGTGTGTTAGTCACTCAGTCATGTCTGACTCTTTGCTACCCCATGGGCTGTAGCCCACCAGGATCCCTTGTCCATGAAATTCTCCAGGCAAGAATACTGGAATGGGTTGCCATTTCCTTCTCCAGACCATGGGAATGGTCCCTATTAAATAACATCTTATTTTTCAGTTGAAAAGAATTTACAACATTTTACAGTTTCTTTATTTTCAAGTGATAAAGACATTCAGGAGCATATTATAATAAACATTCAGTTCAGTTCAGTCGCTCAGTCATGTCCTACTCTTTGCAACCCCATGAACCACAGCACGCCAGGCTTCCCTGTCCATCACCAACTGCCGGAGTCTACCCAAACCCGTGTCCATTGAGTCCATGATGCCATCCAACCATCTCATCCTCATCCTCATCCTTCTCCTCCTGCCCTCAATCTTTCCCAGCATCAGGGTCTTTTCAAATGAGTCAGCTCTTCGCATCAGATGGCCAAAGTATTGGAGTTTCAGCTTCAACATCAGTCCTTCCAGTGAACACCCAGGACTGATCTCCTTTAGCATAGACTGGTTGGATCTCCTTGCAGTCCAAGGGACTCTCAAGAGTCTTCTCCAACACCACAGTTCAAAAGCATCAATTCTTTGGCGCTCAGCTTTCTTCAGTCCAACTTTCACATCCATACATGACTATTGGAAAAACCATAGCCTTGACTAGATGGACCTTTGATGACAAAGTAATGTCTCTGCTTTTGAATATGCTGTCTAGGTTGGTCATAACTTTTCTTCCAAGGAGTAAGTGTATTTTAATTTCATGGCTGTAGTCACCATCTGCAGTGATTTTGGAGCCCAGAAAAATAAAGTCATCCACTGTTTCCACTGTTTCCCCATCTATTTCCCATGAAGTGATGGGACCAGATGCCATGATCTTCGTTTTCTGAATGTTAAGCTTTAAGCCAACTTTTTCACTCTCCTCTTTCACTTTAGTTCTTCCTCACTTAATGCCGTAAGGGTGGTGTCATCTGCATTTCTGAGGTTATTGATATTTCTCCTGGCAATCTTGATTCCAGCTTGTGCTTCTTCCAGCCCAGCATTTCTCAGGATGTACTCTGCATAGAAGTTAAATAAGCAGGGTGACAGTATGCAGCCTTGATGTACTCCTTTTCCTATTTGGAACCACTCTGTTGTTCCATGTCCAGTTCTAACTGTTGCTTCCTGACCTGCATACAGGTTTCTCAAGAGGCAGGTCAGGTGGTCTGGTATTCCCATCTCCTTCAGAATTTTCCACAGTTTATTGTGATCCACACAGTCAAAGGCCTTGGCATAGTCAACAAAGCAGAAATAGATATTTTTCTGGAACTCTCTTGCTTTTTCCATGATCCAGTGGATGTTGGCAATTTGATCTCTGGTTCCTCTGCCTTTTCTAAAACCAGCTTGAACATCTGGAAGTTCATGGTTCACATATTGCTGATTACTTGGATTAATTTTATTACAAGTATATGAAAGTGAAAGTGGCTCAGTCGTGTCCAACTCTTTGCGACCCATGGAATTATCTAGGCCAGAATACTGGAGTGGGTAGTCTTTCCCTTCTCCAGGGAATCTTTCCAACCCAGGGATCGAACCCAGGTCTCCTGAATTGCAGGTGGATTCTTTACCAGCTGAGCCACAAGGGAAGCCCAAGAATACTGGAGTGGGTAGCCTATCCCTTCTCCAGAGGATCTTCCCAACCCAGGAATCAAACTGGGATCTCATGCATTGCAGGTGGATTCTTTACCAACTGAACTATCAGGGAAGCCCCTACAAGTATATATAGAGAGATAAACTTTAAAGTACAAATATATTAATGAGGATTATATAAATGTGATCATGTAAATGTTGAACAACTGGTAAAAAAATATTATTTGCATAACTTTTCTAATAGTGTTATTAAAAGTATTAAAAATACTATAACAATAATAACAAGATTAACAATAATCTCTTGAACATCCACATTATGTACCAGGTTCTATATCAGATGTTTTGCATATATTATCCAACTTGACCTTCACAGCAATACTATAAGGTAGTAATTATGATTTCCAGTATAGACACAAGGTCATGGGATTCACAGAAAATTGGCAGCTGGTCTAAAGCCATACAATTATTAAAGCCTTGAATCAGAACTCCATTATAAAATAGTTTTTGGTTTCCCTTTGTCCCTTTTATTGCTCTCCCAAGTGCGGACATCATGAGCTGTCATAATTCTGCCCCCCAATCTAGTGTGAAAAATAGCACTCCACACCATCTCAAAAAGAGGATATAAACCAGGTTATTTGTCACAGAGGTAGAAGGAAAACGTGGTCCTGAGAACTGTCCATTTTATAGCAACGGCACGGGGAAAGTGGGATTAGAAACAACCTCTCAGAGATGCTTATGCCAAAAGTGTCCCTGTAGGAAACACACCATCATTTTATTTTACAGAGCAAGTCCTTGATGCCAGCTCCATACAAGGCTTAGAGAAATGGAGACATCATCATGATGTAAGACCATTATCTACTTTGGACAGTTTAGCAGGTAAATGTGGCCATTTGGGCTTCATCTCTTGAACTGTTTAAAGTCAATGTCTCTTTTACTCTCAAAGTTTATTTATTCCTTGGTAGTCATGGAGCACCTGACAATTGCTAGGCACTAGGCAAGGCATTGCGGCTACCAAGATGAACTCGTCATCACCTCATCCCTGCCTTCGGTGGGCCCACAGTCAACTTCAGAAGGCAAACACATGAATGAAAAGAAAAGAAAAAAACAAGCCTAAGGTCCACATGTGCGACTGCACTAGTTCAACGATGCCACTGAAGATTGGCATCTGAATGAGTCTATTCACCAGCTAAATAAATCCAGTGGAAACACAGTCTGGTGCTAAAGGTACCACTCACAGAGCATCAAAAGAATCATTTCACATGTCATAAAAATAACAGAAACACTGGTTCAATGCTGAGCCACTTTGATACTCAAAGGGTTTGTGAAATGGGATTGTTAAAGTAGTGCAGAACCAACTCTTACATCTCTTAACAAAGTAACCTTATCAGTAAGACCCTTCCTGAACACCATAATTTAACACAACACTCTCTCTCCATGCCCACCTCCCAATTGGCATGCCCTATCTCCCACTCCAGTGTCCTTGCCTGGAGAATCCCAGGGACAGAGGACCCTGGTGGGCTTCTGTCTGTGGGGTCACACAGAGTCAGACACGACTGACGTGACTTAGCAGCAGCAGCAGCAGCAGCATCTCTCTTCCTGGGTTTATTTTTCCTCATAACATGTACCCCCATTTGAGATGCTATACATTTGTTCATCTGCATTTAAATCTTTCTAGCACTATATACATAAGCTCCATGAGTACAGGAATTTTTGTCTTAGTTCTCTGGTGTTTTCCCTAATTCCTAAGATTTTGCCTCTCAAAAAAAGAATTTGCTGAATTAATGAATGAGTGAATGGATGGATAAAGAAAGAGTAAAATAAAAATGATAAAAAGCTGGTCTTTGAATATGTATATATTTGGAAGAGTGGACACCATAAAATTTTAAGAGGTTGTTTTTTAGTTTGTTTTAGTACTAAAAGCTACTACTAAACTATAGCTAGTTTAGTAGCAGCTTTTAGTAAACATTACTGGAACAGAAGTTTTCTAGATTTTCTGCAGCTTTCTAGACATGATAGTATCTGCCTATACTCCATTGATGATAAAAACTTGGTCCCTCTTCCAGGACATTTTGCAGCAGAATTTTTCTGATTTCCTTAATGCAAATTCTGTCAAACCCACAAAAAGTCAACACTGGACAATTGACAAGTTTGATTACCTTCCTGTATCAGTTCAGTTCAGTCGCTCAGTTGTGTCCGACTCTTTGCGACCCCATGAACTGCAGCACGCCAGGCCTCCCTGTCCGTCACCAACTGCTGGAGTCTACCCAAACCCACGTCCATTGAGTAGGTGGTGCCATCCAACCATCTCATCCTCTGTCGTCCCCTTCTCCTCCTGCCCTCAATAAACAGGCTTTTTTTTTCTTTTATCTTGTTAATGCTTGCTAATGAAGAGCAAATATTTTACTTAGAACCAAGCAACCTAGATTAATTAAACTAACTCTGAGGTCAAAACCAAAATTATTCAGCTAATCTGTCTGGGGAAGGTATTGACTTTCCCCAGAGGGTTAGAAGTAATCTGGCACCAAAAAACCTGTCACCATATTTGGAGTTATATTTGTGATCTGCAAAGAATCAGTACATGAAAGTCAGATGGACAAGGCTCTCCAGTTAAAATCTGTTTCTGCAATCAGTAGATGTATCTGTGTCCCTGTTTAGAATTCTATCACCTGCATATGTACCTGAGATCTCATTTCATTTGTGTGGATATTATTGTGTCTACAACTGTTTTTTCAAAAGTAAAGTTTCTTTATTACAAAGGCAATATACATTTATCATTTAAAATAGGACAGTAATGAAAAAGCAAAGAAAAATCACTATCCACAATTTCATCATCCAAACAACTGTTTCTTTCAGCTTTTCTTCTCATAATTATTTTAGCAAGTTTCTTACATAATCTACAGTAGCTTAAAGAAATACTTACCTATTGGTCTTACACAGATAGATATCCAGACCTGAAAGAATATTAAGGGCAGTTTCCATCACTGGCAAATGCATTGAGGATGCAGTCTGCTGAATTGGTTTATCCAACACAAATAACAAGTACTTTGGAGAACCTGATAAAAGAACAGAAATAAATCCCCAGAGTTAAATAATAGGAGCCCCAAATAATCCATTGCATTAAAGCATTTCCAAAACCCTTCAGTTATAAGTGGGTTTGAGATTTTTGTCTAAACATCACCCACAAAATTAATTAAAAAGACAATACATTTGAAGTAGTTATTTGGTGCCATGATATTTTTAAGATCAAATTGTTTTTTAAAAATAAAATAAATTCCAGCCAATTAAACGCTACAAATATGGAGAACTTCCCTGGTGGTCCAATGGTTAAGAATCCACCTTCCAAGCAGGGGGCGTGGGTTCAACCCCTGGTCAAGGAACTAAGATTTCTCATGCCATGAGACAACTAAGCCCCTGAGGGAACTGGAAAGAAGCCCTTGCAGCAATGAAGATCCAGCGTGCTGCAACTAAGACCTTATGCAGCCCAAAACACCTACAAGCGTGACAAAACCAAAATTTATACCCAACATAAAATATTATTTTATTTCAAATATACATCTATGGGTAGATTACTCATTAAGAATTTCCAAACATTGACTTTTGAATGTTAGTAAATCTCTAAAACAATTTGTTATGGTGATCATGAAACTGATTCTAAATCACTCTTGACAGTCTCAGTGAGAATGTCAATGTTATTTTATTCCATGTTGTTTAGTCTTCTGATGGCTTTGGACTTGCTTTCGTGTTGACAGGTACTCTCTGGCTTCAGTGAAAATTATTGCTCCCCAGCATAAACATTTTTCACAAGTTTGAAAAGGACACAGTAAGTTAAAATTTCCCCAGAGCTTGAATTCTTTCTAAGAGAGAAAGTCTCACTTCAAAAGAACAATAGACTTCTGTTGGGTGTGATTTCCAAAGGCCATGATGTCTTCACGCAGCAAAAGATTTTCATTAATGTGACTTGTGAAGACCCAAAAAATCCTTGTGAGGTGGCTTAGGGCAATAAGAATGATGCTCTCAATGTCAGGGACTGTGCAAAGGAGCCAACTCCATGCAGCTATACATGGACAGATCTTAAGAGTCCCAGACTCTTGACTCAGAGCATTTAGTTTTCCAAAATTGTGTTTCAATATCAGATAGACAAATGGGGCGAGTTTTACTACTTTGAGTCAAATGTAATTACCATTCTGAGTGAAATGCCATTAGTTAGAAGTTAGAAGTTTAGTAACATAAAAGGCACACACCGTCAATCTTGCAAAAACTGGGTGCTCAAGAAGGTGTCTCCTTTTGTACACAGTTCCTCTTCCCTTCTCATATTTAAAAGCATTTAAGTTGAGGACTTAATGTGAAGTATTATAGAAGATCAATGTTTAGAAGTACAGGAAGAAAGATGTTAATTTAGAGAAAGGAGAAGGAAACAGGAGAAAAAAAAATACTGTGACACTAGGGCATCCAGGGGCAGGTGGCCTCATCAGCAACGGAATCCCATTCCTGAAAGTGCTGAAGCTAAAGTAAGGTAATGACTGTCAAAGATGTGGTAGACTAAACTCCCAGACAGCGTCTAGGAAGCCTGCCAGAATAACAGCAAAGGTTGGTTGCCTGTAGCTGTAGGATTGCAGAATTTATAAGGTGAAATATTACATCTAGTAAGTATTCAAGGAATCGTTTTGCAATTATATTGGCCATATTAGAACTTCCGAAGATAGTTTTGTCTATAGCACTATCTCTGTTGCAAGAAAAGACAAATGAAATCTCTTGAAGATTCTTCCCTCCTAATGGCAGATATGGTCTTAATATATAAGTACCATAAGTATGTTCCCACACTCATATGACCTTCATATGGAGACAAGGGGATTGTTCCAAAAGCCTAAATCCTTTGCTAAAATGAACAGTAGTTATTACAAACTTTTACACTATAAGTTTTAACAACTAAGGTGTCACGGCAATTGTAATTCTGGCAACACTCAAGCTTAATCTTCCTTTCTCTACAGAGACATGAAATTTTAAAAGTACTGTGATTATATTCACTGAGACTCCACAGTAGAATCAAGATTATTGAGTTCAATAAGAGAAATGACAAAACTATGAAAGATAGTTAATTTATTTGACAAATATTGTAAGTAAGTGTTAAGTGTGAAAGTGTTAGTTGCTCAGTTGTGTCCAACTCTTTGCGACCCCATGGACTGTAAGCCTACCAGGTTTCTCTGTCCATGGAATTCTCCAGGCGAGAATACTGGAGTGGATGGGGATTCTCCAGGGGATCTTCCTGACCCAGGGATTGAACCTGCGGCTCTTGCATTGCAGGCAGATTCTTTACCATCTGAGCCACCAGGGAAATCATGACAAATATTGCATTGGCTCAAAAGTTCATTTAGGTTTCTCTGTAGGATTGCACAGAAAAACCCAAATGAATATTGTGGCTAACCCTATACTTATTGAGTATCTACTAGACACCAGATACCAAGCAAGGTACACTTGAGTGGCTGGTAGAAAAAGTTGGAGACAAGCAAAAGGAAGGATAAATTGATAAACAAGACAAAAATAATTCTTGCTCTTCAGTTCAGTTGCTCAGTCATGTCTGACTCTTTGTGACCCCATGAACCACAGCATGCCAGGCCTCCCTGTCCATCACCAGTTCCTGGAGTTCACCCAAACCCATGTCCATTGAGTCAGTGATGCCATCCAACCATCTTGTCCTCTGTCGTCCCCTTCTCCTCCTGCCCTCAATCTTTCCCAGCATCAGGGTCTTTTCAAATTCTTGCTCTTATACTCCAGCAAAGAATTAAATAAGAAATTAAAGTATCTTGTGAAGGGCTGGAGCACTAAGACAGTCTAAGAGTCAGAGGAGTTTTAGCCAGGCCAAGTGTGGGTAGGATGATAGCAATTAAGAAAAGTTAAAAGATATTTAGAATGACTGATGTATTGAAGATGGGGCAAGAGATGAACCTAAAAAGGTCAATAGGAGTAACTCATTAACAGTACTGTTAGCTATATTAAGGAGTTTGGGCTTTATCTGAAAGGTAATGCGAATCCATTGTTTTAAAAGTGAGTAGGAGAATGGTATGATCAAATTTGGATTTTTTAAAAGATTCTTCCAGCTGCAATATGGAGGAGAAATTAGTAAAGACCTACACTAATGACCAGTTCATAGTCAGTGATAACTATCCATGCAAGAGATAGAGGTTATCTAAACCAATGTGTGGCAGTGAAAATGGAAAGACGTGATTGGTCACAGAGCATATTTTGAAGATAGATCCAACAAGATTGGCTGATCTGTTGGCTATGGGGAATGAGTAGAAAGGAGGAATCAGGGATAATTTCCAGATTTCCAGCTGGACATCCGGTTGGGTTACAGGCCATTTCCCTGAGACTGAGAAACTAAGGAATGGGGGAGGGAGCAGAATTTCATGGAGAGGGCAGCAATCAATGAGTGCATTTTTGAATGTGTTGAGTTAGAGATGTCTGAGACATCCTAAGGGGAATGTTGAGTTAGCTTCTGGATATCTGTTACATGTTTAAGTGCTAAGCATCAGTGGAAAGGGAAATTTAAGTGGCAGGAGAAAAAGAACTTATATAACAAGGTCTCTGGGAAGACAACAGTGATGGACTGTGCCCAGGTGGAGGGATTTACCTTGGATAAAAAATAAGGTTGCCTCTTTCAATGCAAAGGCATGGAAGAGGAAAAAACAGGTATAGATACAGGAATATTTGTACTTTTGATAGCAGGAAGTCAAGGAAGTTCCTGTCTAGTGACTTCTATTTACTTTAAAAGAAGGAGAAAAGGTCATCCACTGGAAGGTCTGATGGAAACAGATTTGAGGTTTACCCAGAGGAGAAAATAAGCAAAAGATACTGTATAAGATCAGAAGAAAGAAACCAGAAGTATTGGGATTATTTTCATCAAGAATAAAAGGCTGATTTTCTCTTCTGGAGTTTGTTTTGAGAGGAAGTTTAGTGTTCCTTGTTCCTTGGGTGACATTACTTACTCATGTTAATACAAGAAGATCAAGTATTGATAATCTTCTGTATGTAGCAGGCAATTATGGGTTTCTACTGCTATCTAGTCACATGAGTTTCTGTAAGTATGAACGTCAGAGCTAAAGCATGGTTGGCATTTTCTGGATGGTTTCCATATGAGGGCATGGGGCTCTCATCTCACCTAGCTTTGCTTACAACAGGGAAGATGGAGACAGATACTATTGGAAAGGAAACTATAATAAAGAAATAATTTACCTACCACACTTTGACTTGCTCCAGGAAATTTCATTCTGGCAACTTCAACCTCAGCCACTCATTCCCATGTTCTCTACCTTTCTAGTCAAGATTTGTGTGTCTCAGACCCACCATGCACAATCTCCAGTGGTTTCATTATCTGTTATTTTTATTTATTTATATCTGTCAATCACTTCTTTTTTTTTAATTTTTATTTTTACTTTATTTTACTTTACAATACTGTATTGGTTTTGCCATACATTGACATGAATCCACCACGGGGGTACATTATTTTTAAAAGGTAATATTGTCACAAGACACATTACTGTTGCTCACTATTCAGATTTAGCATTCTTTGGTTATTTCTGTGCTGGTCTTGTTTTAATTTTCTTTTTCATTTCTTTCAATGTCAACTCTGAGTTCTTGGAACTTATCTTTCTAGTTTATTTCCTCCAATCAGTTACTTTTCCTTGAGTGCTCTACTAAAGTCTCATTGCCAGCATGGTCAGGGTTGATTCTATCATAAAGCAACTTAGAAAGTATGATAGTATGAACTTAGGAAATGAGCCTAGTGCTAATAGCAAAGTTAAAGCATTTCAAATGGGCCATAATGATGACCCATAGAAGAAAGTATCCCACAGTTACAGATAGTGGATCAATATTCCCTTAAATTCTATTCAAGACTGACCAGAAGCAATAGTCATGGATAATATTGAATCTCTCAGATATAACAGCGATTTTTTTCATTTTTGACTTAGATAGGTTTATTTAATGTCACAATGAGATTTTCCTGGGTTTTAAATTTTTATTTGTTTTGCTTGTTTATTTTTTTTTCCTACGAAGAGCTTTTACTAAATTAATGGAGCATTAATAATCAGTGTTGTCCTGGATTTTAGAAAGCAAAATAATAATACCTTATACAAATACTACTTGTTGGAGTGTATAATGTGATAGACATAATGCTGGGGAAATTACCTATATTAGGTTTAAATCTTATAACACCCTGAAAGCTAGGTATTATTATAACCATTTCATACAGGAGGAAATTGAGGCCTGGAGAGGTGAAATTATTTGTCCATATCATATTACTAGTTAAGTTGCAGAGCTAAGTCCATCTGACTCCAAAAATTTATATTCTTTTCACTATCCAGACAAATGTTAGCTGTTGCTAATGCTTGCCTATTAGATCCATGTTTAGGCATTATCTAGAACAAACGTTCACTGTTCCCTTTGCTTAGCTTCTAAGCATTCTGTCGCTGGTGCTATTGTCTGAAAATGAATAACAATCATTATTACAGCAAGCTCGACAATTTAGGGACTCACTGGTACCAAACACCGAACAGAAGTCAATGACCATCTCAGCTCATCTCACAAGACCTCATAGCATTTTTCTGTGACAAATAAGTATTGGTAAAAAGGTTAAACTGTATTTTATTTATTTTTCTTGGTTAACAGTATTTAGTACTGACAACCAGACTAACGTATTTGCAGCCACCTGACATGAGTTGAATGAGAAATTAAAGTCTTGAAGAAGTTCTAGCAATAAATGCAATGGAAGAGAACTCAAACCGGGGCTCTGCGACAGCCTATAGGGGTGGGATAGGGTGGTAAGAGGGAGGGGATATATGTATACCTATGGCTAATTCATGTTGATGTCTGTCAGAAATCAGCATACTATTGTAAAGCAATTATCCTTCAATAAAAAAATAAAAATTTTAAAAATGCAGTAAACTCCAAAGTCCAAACCAAGGGGGTATTTTCCTTGCATTTGGCTGTAGACGAACATGGAAGAGCATTAATATATACACATATTAGGCATTTGCAGTCAGATGGTTTCTAGATGGACATGTTCACCCACACAGAAGGTTTATGGCAACTCTAGTATTCAGATTGTAAATATCCCCCAAATAAGACCCAGAAATAGGAGATGCTTAGCTCAGAAGTTAACACTTTAAACTTTGGGAAAATAGGGTTTTTTCTTTAAAGATGAATACTTTCTTCTCCTAAAGATGCCAATAATTCATACCAATCCTGTCTGTGGCACTAGTACTTTGGAAAGACCTGGTTCCAAATGCCTTGAAATAAAGTCATATTCCCTTACCCTTTAATTGTTATTTACCTTAAAGTGAGTGTATGATGATGACGATGGAGGAAGAAGAGGAAGAGGAAGTCATCTTTTTGGGTACTACAATCCAGTCACTGTGCTGAGCACTTTACCCAATGAATTCTCCAAGGCCAGGCCCCACCACAGAAATCCAGCAATAAATTAAATGCAGCCAAAAAAAGAAAGCTGACTCTGAGAAAACACCCTGATGCTGGGAAAGATTGAAAGCAAAAGGAGAAGGGGGCAGCAGAGGATGAGATGGTTAGATGGCATCACTGACTCAGTGGACATGAATTTGAGCACACTCCAGGAGATAGTGGAGGACAGAGGAGCCTGGCGTTCTGCAGTCCATGGGGTGGCAAAGAGTCGGACACGACTTAGCGGCTGAACAACAACAACAAAAACTTTGTTATTTGTTACCAAAAGAAAATGCAAGGAGGCCTTGTGGGGTGAGCTCTGAGCTAGTTATTAACTTCTGTTTAGTACTTGGTGCCAACACTAACATCCTCACACCTGTGAACCCACCAGGAGCAGGAGGACATTCTCAGTAACTGGCATGGGTTAAGTAAAACTCAGGTATCTTCCCACTGGGACTCAACTGACAATCTCAGGGAACAGAATCTATACAAAAGAGGCTCCAAAGGAATGAAGACATTGCACAGACCACCACTGAGAAGCAAGAGAATGTGAACAGAAGACACGGCCTGGAGGACAAAATCTCTCTCTTACCTATAACGTGGGAGTGGAAGCTGCCTGTCTCTGAAGGGACCGGGAGAGGATTTCAAAACCTGAGTCCTAAGTTGTTACAAAGGAATGCAGCAAGAAGATAACACAACGAAATATTGCCTTCAAATTGTCTCCATGCTTTCACAGAAAGGCATGTGTTTGATTGAGCAAAAAGGCCAGTGATTACTACTTACCTATTAAATGTTCAGCACTGTGCTATGGGCTGAAGGTATAAAGAGCTGTTCATAAAGACCCACATCCCTGTAAGGGAGACCCATTATAAACTGGTTATTATAAAATAGTGTTAGGCCCAGTATCAAAAACATATGCCCAAGACATTATAGGAGCCTGGGAATTGGGCCAAATTTAACCAAAGAGATTCAGGAAGGCTTCCTCAAAGAGGAGACACCAGAGAGTACTAAGTTTATGGGTCACAAAAGGAAAACAGAAAACACCAGCAAAATTCACTGGTGTCAGACAGCAAAGTGGCTAGGATTATGACCATGATTTTAGAACTGGTCAGGAGATGGATATTACCAATCTGCTATCAAAACTTAGCATCATGTGAAAAAAGAATAAGAACACACAGAAGACAGTATTTGGAATAAGAGCTGTTAAGAGTAAAATGATTGAGGCTGGGCAGGTATGAGTTGAATTTTGAAGATTTAAAAAACATATAAGTAATGACTGTACCACAAAAAGATAGGGACTGTACAACGTTTGATCATTATCACTATTATTATTTATTTAATTTTATTACTTACACTGATAAGCTTTAAAAACTAGATTTCTTATACCATTTTGATGCTAATTTTGTTTACAGAGATACAGACCTACTTGAAGACGGAGTGTTAATTTCTCCTTTTCAAGTGAACTGTACAATGTTCTCATACAAGTGAAATTTTCTTCTAAAACTTTGGTGGTGGTGGTTTAGTCGCTAAGTCGTGTCCGACTCTTGTGACCCCATGGACTGTAGCCTGCCAGGCTCCTCTGTCCGTGGCATTCTACAGGCAAGAATACTGGAGTGGGTTGCCATTTAGTTTATATTTATTTTTTAGTTAATTGTTATCGGAGTATGGTTGCTCTACAATGTTGTGTTAGTTTCCACTGTACAGCAAGGTGAATCAGCTATATGTATATAAGTGAAAACATTTTGCACTTGCTCAGAAACTCATATGCTTATAGCATTCTTTTTTTTAGTGTTATGAAAACTTTACTTCTATTTTTATTTTTTTAATTATCAAAGATTATAATTGTACAATATTAAGAAGTATAGAACAAAATACAATTATTAGAGGACAATTGCTTTTGTGTTGGCCTCTGCCGCACATCAAGATGAATCAGCCTCAGGTATACACATATCCCCTCCTTCCTGAACCCCTCTCCCATCTCCTTCCCATCCCATCCCTCTAGGTTGTCACTGGGTTGAGCTCCTTGTTTTACACAGCAAATTCTCACTTGCTATCTATTTTATGTATGGTAATGTACATGTTTCTATGCTCTTCTCTTAATTTGTCCCACTCTCTCCAAGTCTCAGTTTGAAATTATTCCTGAATCAAGGATTTGGAGGTACACTTTTTATTAGAACCAATTAAAAGTAAACTATTGTAACCTCCCCAAAATGCTTTTAAAAAAATTATTTCTGTATTCTCAATCAAATATACACAGCTTGAAGCCCATAATTAGAAGGCACCACTTAATGATTCTATTGCAGATTTTTCTCCTACAGCAAATGTTTCTTTCTGTCAAAGAAAAACAAATCTCAAGAGGTGGTGATATCTCTTCCTCCCATCTAAGACATTAACTAATTTCAGTACATACCAACAAAAGAGAAAACATAAGTGAACAGTAAATTTCAGTCCTATCTTCGGCCCCACTTAATTTCTCTAAGGTTCACTTTCATCATCCCTAACATGAGAGAAATAACATTACTCTGCCTTCCCCATCAGACCAAAAATTACCTTCATTTGAAAAGATTTTAAGGGCATTAAACACAACAGGAAAAAAAAAGAAGTCCTAAAATTATGAAATGTTCTAAGCTATATTTGAAAAGTTGTTATTCAGAATTTAAAATGTATTTCCACCTTAGAACAATACCATAAATGGATTACTAGTAGATTTACACATGGGGGAGAAGGAGATTGGTGGGGATCTGTCAAAAATACTAAAAAGAACTTTTGGAATTCTCAAGAAGTTTAGAGGTCGACAGCACTGGTTCCCTATCGGAATCGAACCCGGGTCTCTTGCATTGCAGGCAGATTCTTTACTGACTGAGCTACAAGGGAAGCTCCATATGCCAAATCAACCTTCAGAAATTGTGTAACTTCTGGAAACATGAAAATGATAAATATATTTAGTTAGACAAAGGAGGGGAAAGAAAGAGAGAGGGAGAGGAAGAGAGCTTTTTACAAAGTCACTGTTAAACAGTTAGAAGAGGCAAAGAAACGGGAGTAAGGATTTTGTTGGCTCAGTTATAAAACAAGAGAGGAACTGATGAACTGGAACTAAATCGTTAGCAGTTTAAGTAAACATGAGATGTCTTTCCCAGCCTCAAACAAAGAACACAAGCTTTCCACTGGCCATCTCTCCTCCTTCCCCATCCTCCACGGCCAAGTAGAATTTGCTGGCTTGATTTCATCCCCTCTTCAGCCAGTCAAAATCCATTCTCCCTCCACTCCCCACCCCCACACCTCTCCAAAAACACTCTGGTAGAGTCAGTGTGTTCTGTCACAAGTTATAGCAAGGCTCAGCTACCATGTGTTACCTCTTTTTTTTTATGCTTTATTTTTTAAATTTTATTATTATTATTATTTTTACTTAACAATATTGTATTGGTTTTGCCATACGTCAACATGAATCTGCCACGGGTGTACACGTGTTCCCAATCCTGCACCCCCCTCCCACCTCCCTCCCCATACCATCCCTCTGGGTCACCCCAGTGCACCAGCCCCAAGCATCCTGTATCCTGCATCAAACCTAGACTGGCGATTCGTTTCTTATATGATAGTATACATGTTTCAATGCCATTCTCCCAAATCATCCCACCCTCTCCCTCTTCCGCAGAGTCCACAAGACTGTTCTATACATCTGTGTCTCTCTTGCTGTCTTGCGTGTGTTACCTCTTGACCACACTCACCCTGAAATTCTCCCCTTGGATGATTTTCCTGCCATCTCCTCTTCCCTGATTTGCCTCCTATGCCTCTGGTCACACCTTCCCAGTCTGATGTGCACGATCTTCTACTGCTGGGGGTTTGCAGTCTCCATGCCTTTCCATTTCGCCTGAAACTCTCCATGTAAACTCATCCACAACCACAAGGCTCAGCCAGCACCTCTGCGTCAGTGACTCCAGCTATGTGGTGTACTGTACAGCAGCAGTCCCCATCTTTTTCGCAGCAGGGACCAGATTCATGGAAGACAATTTTTCCACAGATGTGGTGGTAGGAGGGGTGGTGTGGGGATTATTCAAGCGCATCACATGTATTGTGCACATCATTTCTATTATTATTACATCAACTCCACCTCGGGCCAAGAGGTATCGGATGCCAGAGGTTGGGGACACCTCCTATAGAGGACAGAGGGGACTCCGGAGAGGGGCACGCTTGAGGTAACATCTAGGCTTTGCTCCTTATTAATGAGTGACTCCGGGAGAGTTCTACTTAACTTCAGGGTAAGTTTGCATTTCTTACCATCATACATTGCCAGTGGAAATGTAAAATGAAGCAGCCACTTTGGAAAACAGTTTTGCAGTTCCACAAAAACGTAAACATAGAGTTACCATATGGTCGAGAAAATTCACTCCTAGGTATATACCCAAGAGAATTGAAAATGTATGTCTACAAAGAACTCGTACACAAATATTCATAGAAGTAATATTCACAATAGCCCCAAAGTAAAAACAACCCAAATGTCCATGAACTGACAAATGGAAAAACAAAATGAGGTATATCTATACAATGGAACATTATTTAGCCATAGCAAGAAATGAAGTACCGATACAAGTTATAAGGATAAACCACCTAAATAAAATGCTAAGTAAAAGAAGCCAGATACTAAAGGCCATATATTGTAAATTCCACTTGTATGAAATGTCCAGAATAGGCAAATCTAGCAGGTAGAGACAGAAAGTAAACCATTAATAGCAGTTGCCAGGGGCTGGGAAAGGAGGAGGAGGGAGTGACAAAGAAGACTTCAGGGTTCCATTTTGGGGGTGATGAAAATGTTCTGGAATATTCTAAATTCCTTGCAAATATACTAAAAATGCACTTTAAAAAGGTAGATTCTAGAAAATAGATTCAGCTAGTGGGAAGCTGCTGTCTAGCACAGGTAGCTCAGCTCGGTGCTCTATGATGACCTAGAGAGGCGGGGCGGGGGGCTGGCAGGGAGTCTAAGAGGGAGGGGATGTTTGTATACACATAGCTGATCTACTCCCTTATACACCAGAAACAAACACAACATCCCAAAACAATTATACTTCAATAAAAAAACAAAAGGTAGAGTCTAACGGTATGTGACTTATACCAATTAATTTTTAATTACTTAAAAATATGTCCTCTTCACTTTCCTAAACTGCTGTATTTCCTGTATTTCCTTCCTTGATTTATAGCTCAACCTGCTTCCAGTATTCCATGCCAGAAACTTGGGATTCACCCTAGATTGCCTAGTGCCTTCTTTCATCATCCCTCCATATCCAAGGCTGATCATGTACCTCCAGACACTTTCTCATATACCTCCACTTGTTCTCCTCGCCACTGCCCCTCCTGGGTTCAAGCTGTCATTACCTTTCCCTTGGTCCACAGAATGCTTCCTCATCAGGCTTCTAGATCAATTCTTACCTCCTGTTTCTCTCTTCTTTCTACTGGTGCCAAATCAATCTTTCCGAATTATCAGATTGACGACATAACTCTCCTATTCAAAGTTCTTCCACCATTCCCTATCTGCTCAATAAGAAGTCTTTGCCTGGTATAGTGAATAGTGAAGTTGCTCAGTCGTGTCCGACTCTTTGTGACCCCGTGGACTGTATGTCGCCTACCAGGCTTCTCCGTCCATGGAGAAGCCAGGGATTCTCCAGGCAAGAATACTGGAGTGGGTTACCATTTCCTTCTCCAGGGCATCTTCCTGACCCAGGGATCGAACCCAGGTCTCCCGCATTGGAGGCAGACACTTTAACCTCTGAGCCACCAGGGAAGCCCTGGTATACAAAGCCTTTAATGAATGGCCCTCACTCTGTCCACCTATTCCCTCACTCTTCTTTCCTCACCTCCACTTTACCTTTTGTTGTAAAATGAACTTCTTTTTCCTAATGCCCATGTGATAGGGACTGAATGTTTGAATCCCCCAGCAAATTCATTTATTGAAACCCTAATCCTCAAAGGGATGGTTTTTGGAGATGGGGTTGTTGGGAGGTAATTAACTCATGAGTGTGGTTTGTTATTTAAGCCTCACAGTCTAAGATATGGTTTAACAGCAGCTTGAACTAAAACATCATGCTTTTCACATACTGGTGTTTTCTTAGAATGGCTCTCCTCCTCCAAGTATGTCTGCATGGCAATCACAAACTCACTTTTTAGATGCCTATTTGAATTCTCCTCCTCCCTCCCAACTCTTCCAGGCAGACTATGGCATCCAACATACTGACTTCCTTTAGGCTTTGTATGGTTTATGTTACTCAGTAGTTCTGTCTCCCCAGTAATTCTTAAGAAGTAGGCCCTGTCTTCTTGTCTTTCTAGCCCCCAACACAGAAGCATGTCTGATAACATATATGGTTATCTTTCTTTGCTATCATAGTCTTCCAACATGGTCTCTAAACTTCAAATTTGTTTCGTCTCCAGTTTTCTTCTCTAATCTTACTTTTGTCTCAAGCTTTTTCTTTGGACTATTGAATGAATTTACTTCTTTTATATTAGCATGCCCGTAATGAAATTTCAAGACATGCTTCCAGATTTGTAGTAGTACAGATTTATGTTAGAGAGAATAAAAATACACCAAATATTTCTTCCAGTCACATTCTCATCTATTTCATAAATACTTACTTCTGTGCCAGACAGTGTGATTAACACCATGGCAGAGGTACAAGTATATGTCAGGTACAGAGACCATAGGGTCTAAAGAGGGGATACACATGAACAGAAATTGTGACACAGGGCATTGTGAAAGAATCACGAGAGAAGTAAAAACAAGTTCTGACTCACAGAATTAAATTGTGCCTTAAAGCATAAGTGAGGTTTCACTGATCAGAGAAAACAGCACTGTTTGCAGAGAAAAGGACATTGAAAAAAACAGATAGGTGTGGAAAGAGCAGGAATGCCAACAGAATGGTGAGGTCTTAAAACTGGAGTTAAAGTCCCTATGTGTTTATTTACTCACTCAACAAACATGGAGAGAGGGAGAGAGAATAGCAAGTTCTCAGGATCAGAACTAAAAGCCTCTGTGATGGTCCATGTGAAATAATCTAATGTAGCCTTTTTCTGTATGTCTGTGTAGGCTTCACATGTGTCCATGCATGCTCAGTCATGTCCGACTCTTTGTGACATCATGGATTGTAGCCCTCCAGGCTCCTCTGTCCAAGGGGATTCTCCAGACAAAAATATTGGAGTGGATTACCATACCCTCCTCCAGGGGATCTTCCCAACCCAGGGATCAAACCCATGACTCCTACATCTCCTGAATTGGTTGGTGGGTTTTTCACCACTATCACCACCTGGGAATCCCCACAAAGATATATACATGTCCCCAAAGAGCCAGGAGAGTTTAGTAGACACACAGAAATGCCAGCAATATCTTGCGTGTACCAAAGAGTCATGAATGGGACCCAGGTCTTCACATTGCATTCATTCTTCTGCAGAATGGAAATAAATGTTGGATTACTAATGTCCTTAAAAACAATTCTTGAGAGTGGCTATTACACAAAAACATTTCCACCCAAAGTTTTGCTGATGGATCTACTTATCACAAGAAGGGTGCTGAAGAGCTGAAATAGTAAGTGAAACCAAGCGGGGAGCTAAAATTAGAACAAGAACCTCATCAGCTTCTGTGGTAATTTGTGGGGATTTCACAAGTCCACGTGTTCACATAGTTTTATGCACTTGTTAATCTTTATCTCACCACAATATCTCATACTCAGTGACTTTTTTCAACACTTGCTTCTTATTACTAGTCCAGGAAGCTGGACATGTATTTATTTATTTATCTTAGACACTCTTTAACTATTAATCACATAAAACCTGAAGGTATTTACCAAGAACTTAGGCAAAAAGATACTTTCTCCCTATTACATGCAACATAAATTATTTATGGAATTTTTAAAACAGAAAAATACTGAAGAAAATGGTTAAATCTCTCATTAACTTACTACTTCATAATAATGTAGTAACACTTAGTTTGGGAAATAAAGGCAAAAGCCCATCATTGACTGGGGGACAATACTGGAATGTCTGAAGCAGTATCTCACTGAAAAATCAAAGAATGCTCAAGACCCAAAATGTATTACTTTCATGCATCTAAAACAACATGGAAGAAGCCCAGATTTTATAAAAAGTGTCTTTGTTTTTAGGTATTATAGTTTCTTTCCAAATATCTAATTTTGATTTTGGATAAGAAGAAGAATTTTTTAAATCAATAATGTGTTGTCTACAGAGTGCCAAACATCTACTATTCCTTTTGTCATCTAGATGTATCTAAATCTCCATATTTTGTGGAAGAAACTGAGTCTTTCCAATAAGTTTTTTAGTCTTTTTCTTTTTTTACTGAGACTCATACTAGCATCAAAGTGACTGATCAAGTGCCATGTGTGACATCAGCAATATCTCACATAGATGTGCCTGCAGGTCCTAACAGAAAATGATCCTTTCTGTAATAACTCTGGTTTTGATGCTACGACAATTAAATATGATAGTATAGTGGCCATATACACATTATAAATATTGTTCTCAAATGCCCCCCTTTTTTTTTTACATTTACTTATTTGGCTGCACCAGATCTTAGTTTAGCACATGGGATCTTCCATCTTCATTGTGGCCTGTGGGATCTAATTCCCTGACCAGGGATCGAACCCAGGCCCCCTGCACTGGGAGTGCAGAGTCTTAGCCACTGGACCAGCAGAGAAGTCCCTCAAATGCCCTTCTCTTTTGCATTCTTCTCATTACCTGTGAAAAACCTACTTAAAGACATGTAAATAATAAACCACAGTGTTAGGCTTTCTTCCTCCAAAGTGAAGATGGTGTGCATTAACAAGTTCTTAATCACTCAGCATCAGCAGGTTGTAAAACATTGACCTCCTACAGAGATCTAACTTGAAGGTGTAGTTTTGTTAGGCTTCCGCACACAGGATTGGCTCTCACAAAGTTGCAAATATGTTGAATTAGTTGCAAAAATGTACAAGTCCAGACTTTCACTTTAAAAAATCCAGTTTTCTCAATTCTTATGGAAAAATCAGATCTGTTGGTTTTAGGGCTGCATTCCCACCAGGCAACATGTAGCTGGAGCTGAGGAGTAAAGTTCCCTAAAGTTCCCACTACCCTCTACCATCTCCCCAAACTGAGGCCAAGTGTCACGGCCATTTATCTTCCCACTATATTAAGACATTTAAGAGGAAAGTGAAATACCACTTGTCCCAGACAGAAATAATTCTTTTTATCCCTCATCCACTTCACTCATTCTGGTCCCTTCTTGGCCCTGCACACATTTGCCTTTGCAAGTCCCCATCTCAGGCTCACCAGGCTACTCACTGACATAACAGATGCTAAGAAGGACTCTTTAGAATGTTCCTATTGGTGAACTGGACAAGGAAGAATCACAAGACACCTCCTATGCCTTCTCTATTTCCATTCAAGAAGTAAGTTCAGATTGCAAGACAATCCTTGCCCAAACAAAAGTTAAGGGATTTCTACAGCATTTGTCAAGGGTGGTCAGGCTAATAAAATCTTCTTTATTTTCACTTATAATGTGCTTAAAATATCTAGATTACCTCCAACTTTGGCAATTTCCTCAGATTTCTGTGCTTTTATTTCTTTCTTTTGTTTATGGCCATGCCATGAGGCATGCAGGATCTTTGCTTTCTGACCAGGGACCAAACTCGTGCCCTCTGCATTGGAAACGCAGGGTCTTCAACACTGGAATGCCAGGGAAGTCCTGTCAGACTTCTGTGATTTTCTTTTACCAAAAAGTTCTCATAATCAACAAAATAGATGTACACTATTGATTCCCAAAGAGCATGGGAACTTGGTGCCAAGGCCTCTCAACACTTTACTTTGTAGATTCTGGAACGATTACAGGAAAATAGAATGTATACAGGGCTATCTATACAAAAATTACGTATCTACTCATGCTTAGAGGCAAATGCATTTTCAGATTCCATACACTATAGCAAGTTTCCAGTTTCACTCTTTCCCACTTCCTCTCTCTGTTGCTTTGGATTTGTTGACTACAACCAGTAACAGCTTATTCCTCCCTGTCAGATCTGAGTAACTCACAGGTCACTGTAGACTTTTCAGATAATTTCCTGTGGATAATTTCCAAGATCATTTGCAGTCCTTAGATAATGAATCACCTGGATAACTAGTGATGATACAAGCTGAGCTGGTATTCTTTCTTTGTTGTTGTTTATGATTCTAAACAGAGAAACCAGCAACCAGGCGAGGGTTATTTACTAGTCAGTGCAGCTGCAAGGATTGACCTCTAAACACCTGATTTCCTCATCTTGCTCATTCAAGTCTTCTGAGAGAGTTTTTTTTGTCTATTCAGAGAAACTCTCTAGTTCTAATAGAGAAATAGACTGTGGTGCAGGAAAGACAGAGGCATGTTTTTCCACTTTTCAAGGGAACCTCTTATTTATCAGGTTAATGACCACGCTTTATAAAGGAGAAGCCCAGGGTCAAAAAGATAGCATAATTCACCCAAGTTTTAACAGTAAGATAATGAGAGAAAGGAAAAGACACCATCATAGCAGAGCTTCCATAGAATCCAGATTCATAGTGAGTCGGGTTCTCTGGGACATAAAAAGTACATGCGTCAGAGGCTGTTTTAAACTAATGTATCTGCTTAAGAAAGTGTGAGTTTTCTGATAAGAAGCAGCTCTTTGCCATGTCAATATGAAGAAACGAATCAGCATGGATGTTGCTGTGAGTTGTGGAATTTCTGCTCACCATTCTGATTTCACGGTAATTTGACACTCGAACTGTGCAAAAAACTATTCCAATGTAATCGTCTCCCTTTGTGAAATTAGCTTCTGTATTCAGGGGTCTAAAATGATGTGGGGGTTTTGGTAGGAAGCTAAAATGCCCAGTTGGTGGCTACTGGACATCAGAAGCAGTTCTGGGTACCTTAGAGATCAGGTGTAAACATGTGTAGTGAAAGTGAAATTGAGAAGGTGGAGTCTTGGAATTCAAAATTCATCCTGGTACAAACAGCTGGCTCTCTGGCTCTGACGCCTTGATCCTGAACACTGTCCAGCCATTTACTCTTATCACATGGAACCCCATGTATTTTCTTGGTTACCTTTGGTCACTCAAACTTTGGCTTCTCTCTCATTTTAATTGTTATTTATCTATTTTAGTTCTGCTGGGTCTTCGTTGCTGTATGCAGGCTTTCTCTAGTTGCAGAGAGCGGGGATCACTCTTCACTATCATGTGGGGGCTTCTTACTTCAGTGGCTTCAGTAGTAGCAGCTTGTCACTCTAGAGCGCAGGCTCAGTAGTTGTGGTACACAGGCTTAGCTGCTCGGCAGCATGTGGGATCTTCCCAGACCAGGAAATTTCCCCTGCATTAGCAGGTGGATTCTGAACCACGGGACTACCATGGAAGTCCCTGGCTTTTCAAGTTCTTCCAGAAAAGAACTCTACGTGCTCTACTCCTCTAGTCTAAACTCACTCCTTCAACGCCACGACAGGCTTTGAGACTGTCTCTGCTCTCCCAGGTTTGGGACCAAACAGCTCTCATTGTCCTTGTCCTCTGATTCCACTCACAGCAGATAGCAGCAGATTTTTTCAAGGGGGATGATGACAAGGCAAGTGGATTTTAAAGAAGCAAATGCTTCCCACATTCTCATCAGTTTGTTCCTGGCTCAGGAGATCCCAAATTTAACTCTGGGGAAAAAGATTTCTCTACTTTACAAAATGAGATTGTTGTATTTGGGAGGATACCTGCCTCATGAAATGTTTGAAAGAAATCCAAGGAGACTGCTGGGCTAAGATGGACAACATGCCCAGTGAAATGAAGGAGCGCCTACAGAAAAGGCCCACGCCCAGCATGAGCTTGTCGTTTTTCTGCATGGCCTTCGGACTTTGTTCTGTAGTGTGGACTCATGAAGCCCAGAGCACAAAGAGAGCCAGGCATGGTGCTGCCAGCTGATCTTGTCCCTGTGCATCCAGGCCTCTTCCATACACCGCAAAGTGTGGTTCTTCCACACACAGAAAGTGAGCTCCCTAGGGAGGCCCCCTCCCCCAGCCCACTCCTTCATGGACCAGTGACTATAGACATTTTCAGGGGAAAACCAGTTTCTACCATAGAGACTTGTCTTAGTTTGCTTGTACTGCTATGACAGATATCACAGACTAGGTGGCTTAAATAGAAAGGTCTCATAGTTTTAGGAATTCCCTGGTAGTTCAGTGGTTAAGACTCCATGCTTCCTCTGCCAGAGGCACCGGTTCAATCTCTGGCTAGGGAAATAAGATTCTACAAGCTGTGTGGTATGACCAAAGGGGGGGAAGAAAAGGAAATTTCTCATGGTTCTAGAAGCTAGGAAATCCAAGATCAAGATGCTGCCAGTCCAATTCCTGGTGAGACTCCCTTCCTGACTTGCAATCTTCTGCTATGTCCTCACATGGTAGACAGAGGACCTTTTTCTTATAAGGGTAGAGCCCTATTGATTAGGCCCCCATGCTTATTACCTCATTCAACCTTAATTACCTTCTTCTAGGCTCTATCACCAAATATACTTACAATGAGAGTTAGAGCTTTAACATATGAATTTGAGGTGGACACACATTCAGTCCATTCTTGGCTCTTAACCAAGAATCAGAGATCTATAAAACTTCTGGCATCATATGTAGAATTTTGTGTTTGTGTCCATGAGCTTTTAAAGGGGCTTTTGATCAATAAAAGTTTAAGAACCACTGCTCAAACACACAGAGACTGATTGCCCAGAGGATTTCAGAAGACACAGGAAAATCAATATTCCCTGAGGATCCACCATCTGATGCCATCTTTTGTATCTTAAAACAGATTAAGTTGTCCAATGCAAAAGAAGAGAAAACACAAAATCATTCCCTGATTCTCACCACCAGCTTTTTAGAGTCACAAAACTTTGAGGTATATTAGTAGAAATTTTCACATTCTCCTAAGAGTCCACGAGCAACCTTAGGCTTAGAATCCAGTTTAAAAACATTCGGTTTCCTTTCTGCAGAGGCGTCTATGCCCCATCAAGGTTTAGAAGTACTATCTCTACTCCTCTCTGTGAAGCTGCTTCCTTCACCACTTCATTCACTTCTGTTACCTTTCAGTGCCTTGGTCAGACGCCATCAGCCAGGGTAGTGGGGGTGGGCTCTGTGCTGGGGGTCCACCTGCTTCACAGGACACTCCCCACAGGGCAGGGCAGCAGAGAAGAGGGCTCTAAGGCTGCATACACTATGATATAATTCCAGCCACTTCACAAAAACACTGTCAAATGGTGTCCTTTCAAATGGGGCATAGAACAATTTAGACCAATGACATTTTGTTGGCTCACAAACCTCAAGAGTTCAGACATTAGTGGAATGCAGTTCTTAGGCTAAAAAATTGATAGTACATGTAACCTGTGCACCATCTTAAATGAGGCTTTGTACATATTTAATGTCTTTCTTCAAAGGAGATTAAAAGGCAATAATCTAACTTTGCCTTATAAAATAATTCTGTAAAAATAGAGTTAATAGTGCTATTTGTGTATAACTAAATAAATTAGAATACAAATAAATTAAGTAAATGTTAATCTATCCATTAATCAACACACATTTATTAAATATCTTCAGGTTTTTTTCTCCCCTCCTCTCCCCACTGATGTTTAAACGTTGTCTTTTAATCTAATTAACAGTATGGTTCTAACTGCATAAGGACCTGACGCTTGTCAGGACAAAAGAATGTTTGTTTAGGTTCAATATCCAAATTCTGAGTCATTTATTGCCTCAATAAATATCAACTGAATACACACCTCTACCTTCCAGACATTGTGCCGGGGCCTGGGTATCCAGTGATGAATGAAATGGACCAGATCTTTGACCAGTGGAGTGCACTGTTTACCGAGGGAAACCAACCACACACAAGTAGACAGACAAGTTGATACATCACTAATTGTCAGCTTGTGTTGTGAACCACTCAGTTTGGCTTTTCCTGAACCTTATTCTGAAGGGCTAGTCATTTTGTATCTCATTTTTGCCCTGGTGTTGATACAGTGGTATTTCATTAAGAGTATTCAGTTCAGTTCAGTTCAGTCGTTCAGTCATGTCCGACTCTTTGCGACCCCTTGAATCTCAGTACACCAGGCCTCCCTGTCCATCACCAACTCCCAGAGTTCACTCAGACTCACGTCCATCGAGTCAGTGATGCCATCCAGCCATCTCATCCTCGGCCGTCCCCTTCTCCTCCTGCCCCCAATCCCTCCCAGCATCAGAGTCTTTTCCAATGAGTCAACTCTTCACATGAAGTGGCCAAAGTACTGGAGTTTCAGCTTTAGCATCATTCGTTCCAAAGAAATCCCAGGGCTGATCTCCTTCAGAATGGATTGATTGGATCTCCTTGCAGTCCAAGGGACTCTCAAGAGTCTTCTCCAACACCACAGTTCAAACGCATCAATTCTTCAGTGCTCAGCCTTCTTCACAGTCCAACTCTTGCATCCATACATGACCACTGGAAAAACCACAGCCTTGACTAGACGGACCTTAGTCGGCAAAGTAATGTCTCTGCTTTTGAATATGCTATCTAGGTTGGTTTAGACTGGCATTATTTTGGCCTTTGTTTTATTCCTATGTTAATCGTTTTCAGTTTCATTTTATTTTTGCTGCTTATCATAAGCTGTTTTAATTCTTTTTGGAGGATATCAGAGGATAAACATTTATGAACAAAGGCTTTTTTTAATATGTGAATAAAGAATTCTATTTTATGAGAACAGTTGGCTTCCTTTCCCATTGTCCCAGTACTGATTCCCCTTGAATACTCTCAGAATGATGCTACATAGAATGCACTGCTTGTGTTACAGGTTTTACTTATAAATCATCTACTCTGTTGCCTTGTTACTCTGCAGAGTTGTTTCAGGCAGAGTGATGCTCAATGTGAAACTATTAGAAGAACTATTAGAACTATTTTTTTTTTTCTCCTACCAGCTCTGTCAGTTACTGGAAAATAGCTTATGCTTCTGGGGGTCATTTTTTTTTCATTCAAATCCAGTTAACATTTACTAAGAGGCAGGTGTTCTTGCCAAGTCAATACTTGACAGTGCCTCAAAGGCTGTTTTGTGGGAGGGTGTGTCTGATCCATATGGCAACAACTTTTGAGGATCAAGAGGTTCTCAAAGTGTTTTCATTTTTATAAATAACCCGAGAACATTCAGCCATGAATTGTGTTAAGCCTTCTTGAATCATAGCCTTTCCTTCTGGCATCACAGCCTTTCCTTCTGGCAAAACAAGTGTATAAGCTTAATATCTCTTGTGTAAAATACAATTCTGCATAAACAAACACTGAACCCCAGTTAGTGATATGTATGATAAAGCATTGAGGAGTGGAGCGAACTGCTATCTACAATTATACTGGAAAGGAAAGATGGACCAATGGATGAACAGAGGAATGAGTATTTGGGTAGATATGTGAAAAAGCAAACCTAGGAAATCATTAATGGTAAAACTGAATTGGCAGGGGAAGATCCCCTGGAGAAGGGAATGGCAACCCACTCAAGTATTCTTGCCTTGAGAATTCCATGGACAGAGGAGCCTGGCGGGCTGTAGTTCATGGGGTTGCAAAGAGTTGGACATGACTGAGCGACTAACACACTCACACAGACGTTCACTATACGATTCTTTCAACTTTTTTTGTTTGAACATTGTCATCATAAAATGTGAAAAATTCTCTCCATTATTTTATACTTTATTTTGTGTCTTTTACAGTCAACTAATTTTTTAATTGAAGTGAAAAAGGGATAATATTATATTGATATGTAATATTATATTAATGTATAATATTATGTTACAAGTGTACAATGTAGTAATTCATAATTTTAAAGGGTATACTCCATTGATAGTTATTTAAAATATTGGCTATATTCCCCGTGTTGTACAATATATCCCTATAGCTTATCTTATACATGATTGTTTGTACTTCTTAATCCTATATCCCTGTATTGTCCCTCCCCTCTTCCCTCTCCCCATTGGTAACGACTGGTTTGTTTTCTGTATCTCTGAGTCTGCTCCCTTTTTTTATATTCATTAGTTTGTTGTATTTTTTAGATTCCACATATAAGTGGTGTCATGCAGTATTTGTCTTTATCTGTCTGACTTATTTCACTCAGCATAAGGCCCTCCAAGTCCATCTGTGTTGCTTCAAAATGTTTTCCTCCTTAAGGCTGAGTAATAGTCCATTTATATATATGCCTGGAGAATCCCATGGGCAGAGGAGCCTGGCAGGCTACCGTCCGTGGGGTCACAGGAGTTGGACATGACTTAGTGACTAAACCACCACCACCATGTATAGATATGTATACACACACACACACACACACACACACACACCACATTTTCTCTACCCTTCATCTGTTGATGGACACTTAGGTTGCTTCCAAATCTTCTTGGCAATTGTAAATAATGCTGCTATGAACATTAAGGTGCATTTATCTTTTTGACTTAGTGTTTTTGCTTTTCTTTGGATATATACCCAGGAGTAGAATTACTGGATCATATGGTGGTTCTATTTTTAATTTGTTAAGAAACTTGCATACTGCTTTACACAGTGGCTGTACCAATTTACATTTCCACTAATAGTCTTCTGTGTTTCCATACAAATTTTTATATTATTTGTTCTAGTTCTGTAAAAAATGCCATTGGTATTTTGATAGGGATTGAACTGAATCTGTATATTGCCATGAGTGATATGGTCATTTTAACAATATTCATGATTCTAATCCAGGAACACTGTCTATCTTTCCATCTGTTTGTGTCATCTTCAATATCCTTCATCAGAGTCTTAGAGTTTTCCAAACACAGGGCTTTTACCTCCTTAGGTAGGTTTACTCCTAGGTATTTTTTTTTTATGTGATGGTAAATGGAATTGTTTCTTTAATTTCACTTTGTTATTGTATAGAAATGCAACAGATTTCTGTATATTAATTTTGTATTCTGCAACTTTGCCAAATTCATTGATGAGCTCTAGTAGCTTTCTGGTGCCATCTTTAAATTTTCTATATATGATATCATGTCATCTGCAAACAGTGAAAGTTTCACTTCTTCCTTTCCAATTTGGATGCCTTTTATTTCTTTTTCTTGTCTGAATGCTATGTATGTCTAAGATTTCCAACACTATGTTGAATAAAAGTGGCTAGAGTGGACATCCTTGTCTTGTTCCTGACCTTAGAGGAGATGCTTTTAGCTTTTCAATGTTGAGTATGATATTAGCTGTGGGTGTGTTACATATGTTTGTTTAGATGGCCTTCCTTGAGGTGTGTTTCTTCTATGCCCACTTTCCGGAGAGTTTCTATCACAAATGAATGTTGATTTTTGCCAAAAGCATTTTCTGCACCTTTTGAAATGATCATATGCTTTTCATTCTTCAGTTTGTTAATATGGTTTATCATATTGATTGATTTGCAGATATTGAAAAACCTTTGCATCCCTGTGATAATCCCACTTGTTTGTTGAATATTTTGTTAAGGATTTTTGCACCTGTGATCATCAGTTACATTGGCCTCTAATTTTCTCTTTTTGTGATAGTGTTGTCCAGTTTTTGTATCACAGTGACGCTGGCCTCATAGAATGAGTTTGAAAGTATCCTTTCCTCAGCAATTTTTTGGAATGGTTTGAGAGGGATAGATGTTAACTCCTCTCTAAATGTTTGGTAGAACTCACCTGTGAAGTTGTCTGGTCCTAAACTTTTGTTTTTTAGGTACTTCCATTATTTTAAATTGACACCTTTCAAACTTTTAGTGTTTGGGGATTTGGTGAATAAGTCACATATATTAGTCTTTATGATATTATAACTATTAATGATAGATAAACTGAAGAGGTGTCAGTTATCAGTCTGTCTAAGTGACTCCTTTCTCCCCTGGAGCATTTTAGATGCTACTCTCTTGTTTCCTAATTTTTGCTAATGACTCTCTTAAGGTGAAGCAATCAAAATTACTCCATATATTCCAAGTCTCAAAGCTTTGTTTTAGAGTAATAGGAAAACATTTTTGTATTTGTTTCCAATAGTCTCCGGTGAATGAAGAATCAGTCTAAACGGCTTTTCATGGAATGCCTAAACTGTATCAGTTATTGGCATATTCATATGCTGATCATTGTTATCTAGCCATTAAGTTATGTCCTACACTTTGCGACCCCATGAACTGCAGCATGCCAGGTTTCTCTGTCCTCCGCTATCTCCTGGAGTTTACTCAGACTCATGTCCATTGAGTTGGTGATGCAATCAAACCATCTCATCCTCTGCCACCCCCTTCTTTTGCTTTTAATCTATCCCAGCATCAGGGGCTTTTCCAATGAGTTGGCTCTTTGCATCAGGTGGCTAAAGTATTGGAGCTTTAGCAACACTCCTTCCAATGAATATTCAGGGTTGGTTTCCTTTAGGAAATATATCTAGCACTACAATTTGAAGTTGTCAATTCTTTGGCACTCAGCCTTTTCTGTGGACCAGCTCTCACATGTCTCATACGCCGATTGTGTGTGTGCATATGCTCAGTCGTGTCTGACTCTTTGCAACCCCATGGACTGTAGCCTGCCATGGGATTTTCTCAGCAAGAGTACTGGAGTGGATTGCCATTTCTTCCTCCAGGGGATCTTCCTGACCTAGGGATCAATCCATTGTCTCCGGTGTCTCCTGCACTAAGTTTAAAATCTCCAGGTTCACACAAGTTTAACACAAGTTTAAATTTTCTCAGGGATTTTCCTGGCAGTCAGGTGGTTAAGATATGATTCCTACTCTGGGAACTAATATCCCAGATGCCATGTGGCCAAAAAAATTTTTTTTCTCAATTCCCTCCACTCCTTCACCCACATATCCAATTGCTCTCAGGAACTATCAACTTTACTTTTTAAACATTCTGAAAATTCTTCCATCCTCGCCATTAGTTTAATTCACACTTATCTCTGGAGCCTTTTATTGGTCTTTGGCATTTATTGACAAGCTTCAATTTTGTCAATTAGTTTAGATGTATTGATGATACTGTGGATTTTTCAAAAGAGAACTTATCTGTTATAAATATAAACTAAAATATTTACAGGTAGAATGATGAGATGTCTGGTATTTGCTTCAAAACTAAGAAGGAGTGAACATGAGGAGGGATATATATCAAACAAGATTGGCCATTGAAAATTGTTAACATGAAATAATGAACGCATGGAGGTTCATCATATAATTTTGCCTACTTTTGTGTAATGTTGGAAATTTTCTATAATAAAAATACTTTTTAACTTTAAATTCTCCTCAAAACTATCTGAATGCTTCACAAGGGCAAATATTACCCTTGACCATCTGGAACTACCTGATCTCTGAGCCTTGAATCCAGTTCCTCCTCCAACACATACCCTATGATTCAGCTCTACCAAGTTCCATGTTATTCCTGGAAATATTGGAAATATAACTGAAAAATTGGAAATATAACTCCTGAAAGGAGTCTTTCAAAATATAGGGGTTTTTTTTTTTCCTTTTTGAACGATGACTACTTATCCCTCTATATCCTCTTCAAAAGCCACCAACCCTAAGGAACCTTCCCTGACTTAATCTGATGTAATCATCTCCTTTTCCCAGATTTCTATTGAACTCTGTGAAAACCTCTTTTCTAGAACAAATATTTGTGTGTTGTAAGATGTTTGGTGGAATAATTTTTTTGAAATACCAGTCTGCTTTACTAGGCGGTGATATCCTGCGGGGTAAAGTGTATGCCGTTATGTATGTTTGTACAATATGCAGCGCAAAGCATATGTGTAAAAATACTTGCCAAATGAATCACAGGAAAACACACTTTGATTTTTCTTTTACTTCTGTTATGTGAATGTGGATTCTGACTTTCACATAAGAGGTCCCACAAACTAGAATGTACTTAGTCATGTCTTGATAACTTCTAGTTGAGTGAAATTTCCAAATGTGAGGATTACAACTCTACACAATCTTTCAAATGTCTTAGCCTCTCTTCCACAAGCTTGATGTGTTAAGAATATTCCAAATAGTTGCAGGATTTTATGCCTGACACGTTTCTTGGTCATCCTTGTAGCTAAAAAGATAGTGACTCAATTCTTACACAATAACTCCATCAGTGGCTTACGTCCATCAGAGTTCTTTCAGCCTCCAAAGAGAATTTGAAGGTAGTATTTCTGCTAAAACTTAGAGAATGACAATAGAGTGAGATATTATGTGTTCCACAGGTCCTGCTTCAAGTTCTGCTTGGCCCTTCTCTCTATTTGTAATCATGGCCCCAAGAAACAATTTATAGAGTGAATATGAATGCCCCTCTTGGTGCCAATATTATGTCATTTCCCGTAAAAACCAAATACCATGTAAAGCAGACTGTCACTGCTGGTTAATTAGCTAGGTCCTGTGGTCATGACCTATTTTAAACCTGTCATCATCTGAGATTATACAATGATTTTTGAGTGTTACCAGAGGCTTAGCTCTGCCCGAGGTACAGAGCACCACAGCTGAGGGAATACCTCAACAACGGAAACAGGATGAGACTGCAGAATGCAGGCTTGAATCCAGACTACTAGGATGTTGCTTTGTCCTGCAGCATGCTTCTAACGGAAATACTTATGCATTGGGCACGACCAAAACTGCAGAACCTGGACCCTCCAGGATGGATGCCTTCTCCACAGTGAGCATCAGTTTTTAACATAAACACAGAGATATAGACAGTATGACAGATTAAAAAGGCATGCACTTTGCTTCTAGGAAGACTGGGGCCTCCAGCTTTACTGCTCACTGCCTTGTGACCTTGCACAAGGTCCTCAGCCTCCCTGAAATTTAGTTTTCTCTTCTGTAAATCTCAGCAATACTATCTACCTCTGGGTGTTGTGAAAATAAACACCAGGTTCTTTCTTCTGGCAGTAGCAGATTCAGTTTAAATACCTACTACTGAGGAAAATAGGAAGGGACAGATTCTTCTTGGAATCAGAGTGACATGATTGGAAAGAGACTACAGAGAAATCTCGAACAGCACCATTCAGATTGAGCCCTATCCTTGCCATAAGAAAATAATGATCTCTAAAATATTCTGTCAGCTCACAGGATTTTGAATGGCAGTGGTTCCATGCATAAATGAAATTCTTTCTACTTCTAAAAAGCAGAACTGTAAGTGGAGCAGAATCCAAAGTTTAGTCAAATTGAACTCATGGTATGAGTTTTCCAGAACCAAATAAGGAAATTATACTCAGTTCTTCTATTTTAAAGCTGCTTTAAACTGCTGTGAGGTCTGTGAGCTTCAGAAATCTACAGTAACTTGAGATTTGAGAACATTCATTCTTCCAAGTCACAGGCAAGTTGTTAGAGTGTAGCTGGAAAATAACATTCATTTTTCCTAGCTCCTTGATCCTAGGTCTGCTGCTGCTGCTGCTGCTGCTAAGTCACTTCAGTCGTGTCTGACTCTGTGCGACCCCATAGACAGCAGCCCACCAGGCTCCCCGGTCCCTGAGATTCTCCAGGCAAGAACACTGGAGTGGGTTGCCATTTCCTTCTCCAATGCATGAAAGTGAAAAGTGAAAGTGAGGTCGCTCAGTCGTCGCTCAGTCGTATCCAACTCTTCGCGACCCCAAGGACTACAGCCTACCAGGCTCCTCCGCCCATGGTATTTTCCAGGCAAGAGTACTGGAGTGGGGTGCCATCGCCTTCTTTGGATCCTAGGTCTAAAGAGTTCTAAAACACCAGGACATCAGTTCCTAAAAAGGAATCGTTTAAGTGGAATCTTCCGAAAGTGAAGTTAAGCAAAAGACTCCACAGAAACTTGGTTCAGCCCATTTTGAATTGCTGGATGAAAGTAAGAATATTACTTTCTCAAAACAAATCAGAGGTATAACTAAACAGTCCCTTTTTCTTTTTTATTAAAAAAAAAAATGGAGTCTGATCCCATGCCCGACTGATGGACTCTTTGCCTGAGTTCTTCTCCTTCCTTTTAGCCTGCTCATCAACCGCTAAAGTCAATACCACAAATACCTCAAGAGGGGGAAAAGAGAACCGATTAAAATCACTTAGACACATTCAAATGCAGTTATTTGTCTGCCACTTTGGCAGCAATTAAGCATCAGTAAAGTGGTGATTAAAATGAAATTCTGTAATTAACTGTGAACTTAGTTTTTTCCCTTATTAGTTCTCGATCAAAGATTGTACCTACAAAATTATACAAAATTCTGTAAAGTGATTATCCTTCAACTAAAAAAAATAAAGATTATACCTGGAACACATTCAAAAATGAAACTCTAAGTATACTTATGATACTAAAGAAAACCAATGGACTAATTAATGATCTATGCAAGGGTCTTGGAACATTTTGTGAGGTAGGGACAGGTTCACCCAAACCAACACTAAGTGAGGCAAAGACAGGGCAGCCGTTGGCACATAAAGAAGTCTTCAGAAAATAAAATGACTAATTTGACCATGTAGAAACATAAAATACATTGGGAATAACTGCAGCTACATATGTCATTTATATATTGAGTTGAATATTTTAAGTTCATCACTTACAATAGGAGCATTAAGGTTTACTAATATATATAAGGTTTATTAATATCAATATATTACTTCAGAGTCCATAGACTGTAACCCAAGAATGTAAGCCTTTAAATCAACTTTTTCATGTTTTTCTTTTCTTGAAAACAAAATTTCCCCTTTCCTCCCATTGAAAGGTACAGAAAATTCTGAGTATTACACCATAGTTACCAAGGAAAAATATCCTTGAATCAGTTTATGAATTAAATGTTTTTCAGGATGTTTTAATTTGAGGAAGGCTATTTTTCACACCCATAATTTTAAAAAGCAACTATGGAAAGAAACGACATAATAGCTGTTATTGTCGAAAATAAAAGCTGTTCACTTGTTTTCCCCATTCTCTGCCTCTAAGCTCAAGCCATCAAAATGCAGAGCTGTGCTGTAAAGTCATCACACACCATACACTGTCATTTTTAAGACCTTGAGAACATAGTGATTATACAGTGAACTGGATTGCTATCACAGAAAATTAACTAGTAGTGAGGATTCTCACTGAGTCTAACAAGCTAAGACTCTCTCAGTTGTGGGCAGAAGGAAATGATCACAGGGACACTGTGCCTGGTGGTCAGAGTACATCTTTTTCTCATGAGAATAAAGGTACTATATAACCAGGTAGAACTTCCAAGAAAGCTGATGTTTTGTTGGGTAAAGGGAGTGCCTAGCGGACATCAGACTATACTTTTTAATCTAAAAAACAACAAGAGCCCTCCTAAAAGCTGAATATTACATCAAGCCATAGTTGATACTGCTGCTGCTGCTGCTAAGTCGCTTCAGTCGTGCCCGACTCTGTGCGACCCCAGAGACGGCAGCCCACAGGCTCCCCCATCCCTGGGATTCTCCAGGCAAGAACACTGGAGTGGGTTGCCATTTCCTTCTCCAATGCCTGAAAGTGAAGTCGCTCAGTCGTGTCCAACTGTTCACGACCCCATGGACTGCAGCCTACCAGGCTCCCCCGTCCATGGGATTTCCCAGGCAAGAGTACTGGAGTAGGGTGCCATCGCCTTCTCCTATAGTTGATACGACTCTACCTTAACCACACTGGGTCTGCAGGGTAGGAAAATGACCACCAAGTTCCTTTAAAACATACGACCAAAACAAACACTATTGTGTCTGTAACTAAGCTGGCCCTGTTGCCGAAGCCAAATATCCAAAGGCTTTGGAAACATCATCATTGACGTGTTAAATGGCACATCAGGAATCAGTCATCCATTTACCTTCCACCCATGAGAATACAGCACAAGCTATATTCCTATGATTATAAAGAACAATGGATACTATCCAGAGTCAGAAGACGGGGGACTTAGTTGGGCTTGGTCACTTACTGGTACTGTGACCATGGACAAGTCACTCACTCTCTCTCATTCTCGGTTTCCTCACTGTAATCAGCGGTGATGGTGCCCACCCCTGCTTTCATAGGATTGTGGCAAAGTGCAAGAAAAGTGTCTAGTGCTGGAAGATTTCCATTAAAATGCAGGAGTTTGCCTTCTCAATACAGCAGAGCCTCTCAAAGAAGATGCAAACACAGGGAATCCGCATAACACCAGACTCCAGAGGTACATACACCACTGTGATCCGTTAAAGCAGCAAAAATCCCAGACTTTCAAATCCATAAAAACAAAGTGAATGTGACAGACAAACACCTGAACAACTCCAGGGAGGGCAAATGAGCAACCAATACAAACAGAAATGGCATCCAAGGGCGTTAACTCTTTGGGGAGAGTTTCTTTGGAACACAAGCTGGCAAAAAAAGAGAGACAGAAAGAGAAAGACGAAACAAGCACTGCATCACCAAACTGGTTTCTGTGTAAAAGATCCCAGGAAAATAATCACTTTATTTTGCTTCAAAGCAGGTCTCTGGAGTGTGACTTGCAGATGCTGCTGCACCTCTAAGTTCATCTCAGGAGTCCCCATGTGGCACCCACCAGACCACACCGATTGCTAAGAACTGGAGGTGATTTCCAGCGGCTCTGGGTTAGCAGATTGTATTGCTGACTGCCCTTGAATTGGCCTTAGGTTTAGAAGGATCAGGCAGGTGAGAAGTAGGTGAAAAATTCCCTCTTCTTGTTACAAATAGCTTGGTCTTCAAAAGATATAATCTTGTTATAACCACCTTGAAAAAACATTGACAACTCTCTCAAAGACACGCCTGAGTGGTCTGCTTACTTCACTTTCCTCCGGCTTAACCAAAAGACCCTTCTGCTCCTCACTCAGTGATCTTTCTCATCACCAGCCCTCATTTGGACGTTGAACCACATGGAAAGATATGGAGAGTTAAATTTTCAGAAGCGTTTGAGAAGCAGGTTTTTCTCAGGGCTCTGTCTCTGGTTGATGACCCAGGAAAACCACAGGTTCATGGGCCACAAGTGAGAAGGTCAGTCTTTAGAAATGGGGCAAGTGGGGGGAGGAGTGCGCTCTCGGGCAAATGGTGGTGCCAGGGAGCATTCCAATCAGCAGAGACAAGCACCTCTCTCCTCTCCCCCACCCTCCAAATGGAGCAAAGAGAGGGAAGAACTGCATTGCTTCTAGTCCTGAACAGCCTTCTAGTCCTGAACTCTCTGAACAACCCGCCTTCCAGGTTGAGCCGCACAACGAACAGGATTGACACTAGCGTTATGACCACTGAACTGGCTGTTTGGGGTGGGGCAGGGGTGGAGTGGCTGTCCCCCAAAGGAAAGGAGTGACAGGAAAAACGGAGGAAAAGGCCAGCAAGGGCAGCGGGAGCTGTGCATTCCTGGGTAATAATAAAGCTCCCAGTGGCTGTTCTGACCAATGCACGGGCCATCAGAGAACCACTCTCCTGGAGAAAAACACGCTGCCAGTCAGAGCTGCTACGCTGCCTGTGCTTGGATTGTCACAACGGGAAGCCTCACCCTTCCTGCCATGGAGAGTTCGAAAAGGCCATAACGCACATTGTGTGTCTAATCGTGTTGTGCTAAAATAGTCTCATTTGCATTTCATGAGGTTTACGCTTCAGTGTGGGAGATTAGCAGATGAACTGCCCTTTTTTTTGTTTGTTTAACATGTACAGGTTCTGGAGTCAGATCTTGGTATCACTTCTGCCTGCATCATGTATCTCCAAGTGACTACAGTCTCTGAACTTCAGTTTCTCTGTCTATAAAACTGGAATAATTATATAAAGCACGTAGACTTACTGTGAGAATTAAATGAACATAAACACAGTTGCTCACCACAATATTTGGCACAGCAAGTGCACAATAAATTTATGTTATAAGTTTTGTACTGTGTGTGCTAAGTGGCTCAGTTGAGTTTGCCTCTTTGCAACCCCATATACCATAGCCCACCAGGCTCCTCTGTGCATGGGATTCTCCAGGCAAGAATGCTGGAGTGGGTTGCCATGCCTTCCTCCAGGAGATCTTCCCCACCTAGGAATCTAACCCACAACTCTTACATCTCCTGCACTGGCAGGCAGGATCTTTACCGCTAGTACCACCTGAGAAGCCCTATAATTATTAGTGCTAATATTAGGACGGTAGTGATAGCAGAAGCCTTGACATCTTTTCAAGCCCCTGACTAGTTCTGGAACCTAGATAAATGTGCTACAATTTCCTCATCTTTGAAATGAAGGCATTAAATTGCACATTCTATCATTCCTATCCTAGAATTAAAAGCTTTGGTTCTGAGAGAGCAGTATTGACATATATTCCCTACCATTTATAAAATAGCTAGCTAGTAGGAACTGCTGTCTAGTGTAAAGAACTCAGCTTGGTGCTCTGTGATGACCTAGAGAGGAGGGATGGGGAGGTGGGAGGGGAAATATGTACACATATAACTGATTCACACTGTTGTAGCAGAAACTATCACAACACTGTAAAGGAATTATGCTCTGATTAAAAACTAACTAACTAAATACACACACAGAGACACACAAAACTTTGGTTCTACGGACATACTGTCTTCATGCAAAATAATTATTTCTATTTTTCTGATATTACTATTTTGAAAGTCAAGATATCATTGGTTTATACAATAATTTGTAGGCTTTCAAAAATTCAGCACTCATAATTCAAAGAATAATCAGACTGCCATTTAGATAACCCTCACTTTTAAGGTCGGAGAAAGCAATGGCAACCCACTCCAGTACTCTTGCCTGGAAAATCCCACGGACGAAGAAGCCTGGTAGGCTGCAGTCTATGGGGTCGCTAAGAGTCCAGACATGACTGAGAGACTTCCCTTTCACTTTTCACTTTCATGCATTGGAGCAGGAAATGGCAACCCACTCCAACGTTCTTGCCTGAGAATCCCAGGGATGGGGGAGCCTGGTGGGCTGCCGTCTACGGGGTCACACAGAGTCGGACACGATTGAAGCGACTCAGCAGCAGCAGCAGCACTTTTAAGGTGAGTGGCTCTATAACTCTGACTTCACCTGAGTGTCGCTTTCTACTGTCAGTCTTCGGAAAAAGGGAACTACACCAGAAACAAACTCCCTAGAGAATGGCTCCTTGGGTAGCCTGTGCCCCAGAGTCAGACAGAACTCGCTGGGCCATGTGGCCACATGCCGACCCAAGGACCTTGCACAACTGGCAAACAGAGGAACAAAGGAGTTGGAAACATTGTTTCCTTACTGGACACTCCAGGTTTTGTGAATCCTTCTATATTTCGAAAGAAATAAAGGGGGAACTCTCCCAATGCCAGACTAGCCAGGCGACTGAATCTGCTTCCACCCCAGGTCTTTGGCTGATGTGGCAACTCAAGGCCAAACGCACTGAGGGAAGCTTGGGCGGAATCAGCGTGTCATTTTCAATCCATTCTCCGTGTATGAGGAGGGTGGGGGTGGTTGAGGGAGAACTTGAGCCTATATGACAACCTGCCAGTCATTTAGGGAAAGAAACACACTTCAGGGTGGCCTGGGTTTCTCACAAGCAAAACTGACTCTTTGGTCAGAATTCAAATCAAAACACCACTCTGTGCACCCCCGCCCCAACCCCCCTTAATGTCCAGGCAATCCAGAAAAAGGAACTTCTTTGGTTACCTGCCCCCATGGGTCTGATTCAGAGACCTGGCACTTCCAGAGGTTTTGCCTTCTCCTGTTCTCCTTTCCCTTTCTTAAGCGCTGTCTGGGGACAACAATGCAAGGACAAGTCCCCGAAACGGAAGCTTTGTTTCAGGACTGCGCCTGCTTCGCTGCCCTCCCGAAACCAAGCCCCATTACTGCCAAATGAACCAAAGAAAGAACAAGTTCTCTCAGTGTTGGATGCCAGGCCCCCTAGAGTTGATAATTAGCTTCAGAAAACACTTTTGTAATCTGGGTCGTAAACAAGGAAGAACGGCTGTTTACATCAAAAACACAGGAATTTTCCCTTATCTAAAATAAGGAAGACTAGGGACGACTAAAAATTTTAGCTGTGAAGTGATAGAAGTGAGTTAGAAAAGCTGTAAAGTAATGAAGATGAAAAGAATTATAAAATTTATCTTTCCATGAATTAGAAAGCATGTCTGCAATCTAAATATGATTTCTAATCTAAGTCTTATTTTGTTAGCTTTCTGTATTGAAGATTTTTATACAGTTACATGAGACAGTCTTCAAATTTGACTAAGAACAGTCCAGTTGCACATATAATTGATTCACAAGCTGTTTCTCAAACAATATTTTCAATGCTAAGACTCAAGCGTCAGTGGTAAAAACTGATGAAAATCCAATCTAGTTATCAACTCACGTCAATAATCTCTACTTCAGAAACTGAATCTTGGCTTTGAAACTAAATGTCATGTACCATTAAAATTACAAATTCCAGGAAATAAACTTGCTCTTTCCTAGACAGGAATCAAGCCATATGCCTCACTAATCCTTAAAGTTAGAAAACAACACTGCTGAAAAGAATAGTTTCTTTAAAAAAAAAGACTAGTAAAAACACAAATGGCTATTAGCAACAGGTAGAAATAAAATATCTCCTTTAGTACCAGAGGGAAACCAAAATTAAAAATTGTCAGTGGCTTGCAAAACATGTGTGTAGCTGCACACACACAGGAGCGTGTGCACACAAACACACACACGCACACACACACATACAGAAGAAAGTTCTCCAGTTACTTACCAGGATGGTTGGTCGCGTATACTTCACATGAGCGCCCTGCCTGCTCAGCTGCCAAGTGCCAGAGCACTCGGCGAGCAGCTGTTTCCTTCAAGCTGTGGCTGTGTCTTAACCAGTCACATGCACCTCCTGATAAATACCGCTACATGCCAGGAGGTCAGAAACTGAAGATCATTATTCTCCTAATTCGCACACCGTCTCATAACCCGTGCGCTGGCTCAGCCAGTGCATTAGCATGTAGAGCAGCACATTCCATCATTTGTTTTCCTTTGTGACAAAACACGAACAGCTGATAACTCACCCTGGAGAGCAGGTCACTGCAAGTGGAAAGCTGATGTGTTTGTGTTGGGAAAGAGGTGGCAGGGGGTAGGCTGACCGTCCGTCTGCTCTCTTACCTCCCTCAGGTTTTCAATGGGACACTTGAACAGCAAGAGGAAGGGACCCCAGCAGTGCAGCGGGTGGCGGCTGCTCTTCTTCCCACGTGTTCCTAGTCTACATCCATCTGCTGCTCCATCTTGGTTTTATTTTCTCAGCATCCCAGGCTCCAGTTTGTTGAAAGAGCCACAAACTGAGTGGACTCTTCCGAGGAGGGCAGACTAGCAGTCTAAGAAAAGCTTAGGCTTAATTTCAAAGGACAGGGTTGCTACGCCCCGTGATGCTGAGGGGCAGATGTGTGGAGGCTTAATGAGGAATAGCAAATGCAGCTTTATCTAAAGAGCGAATGGAAATGATTTCAGGCACTTGAGACCAAACTTCCGCATAGTTATCTACTGGGTTGTGTCAACATTTGGTGGCACTGTTGAGATTATCAGTGAGGGAATGAGAGTGGAAACAGAAATGACATAGAAATTCACAAAGCACTTTGCAGATGTGCTGCTGCCCCCTTTGCTATGCCAGGAAATGGGACCAGCCTGCTGTTTCCTATGTTGCTCACAAAAGTGGCAAACCATCCTGAGTGCTTTGTTGAATTCATATTTCTCACCTGGGCTGATTTTCCCACCACCACACCCCCTTTCTTTGTCCCTCTCTGCAAAGAAAGCCTTTAAGCTATCTGACTTTGGACAGATTCTGACCTTGGGCATCTGACCCAAGCTGTGGTAAGAGTGACACTTACCCAAATCTGTGCCTGAGCAGAGTAGAGGGGAGATATGACGGCGATTCAGCCCTTTTGGCAAAGTGAACATCCAAAAAAGATTTTTAAAAAGTTAAAATGCCCCAGGGGATTTCTGAACACTAATTAGTATGTTAAACTGTCAACCTTGATTTTTAATAAAAAAGATCTTACTCAATAGAAGAGCCTGTGTGGGCCATTTTTCAAATCTGGATTTTGTCTCATAATTATTTACAATGTTAATCAAACCAGAAATTTCCCTCTGTACAGAAGATAAAATGTTTTTCCAGAAAATCAGAAAAGGATGAAAAAAAAAAACATCAGTTTTGCCATTCTTTCAGAGGATTCATTTGTTAGCAACATGTGAGAGCCCAAAGTACAAATGAAATTTTTTTTAAACTTCAAAATGTATCTTTTTTTAAGGGTTCAAAGTTAATAACAGAAATAAGACATCAGAATACAATGTGCTGAAATACATGTTAGCTTCATAAGCAATTTTTCCTCATGTGTTCATACGACCATCATTAACCTGAAACAGAAAAGGAGGCCTATTGAACATGTGAAATATTACTTTGATTTATTTTTACTTTATCATTATAGAAACTTTTGTGACCTGATGGCATCCATCAGTTACTTTACTTGCAACTAACTTGTTAATCGTTCTGGTGATCTATTGCATATCACATGGTCAATGAAAGAGAGAAACCCTTCAATAACCAATAGAAAAAACAGCCTCAGGAAAGGTAAACACAAACAACACTGTAAAGCAGCTATACTCCAGAAAAAACAAAAGAAGGAAATACTTTTCTCCTTCTGTTGGCAGAGAGGAACAAAAGGGATGGACCCTGAGTCACAGCCTTGAAGCAAACTGTCGATGCAGACCAGGATCAGGAACACGCCTTCCCAATAGGGTCCAGGAGTGTGATGGAAAGTTCTCCAATGACACCTTTCAGCCTCGCAAAGAAGTGGGGAGATCCCACCTCCATGCCTATATTGTCTACAGGTACCAATCATTTCCTTCAACTCAAAGCGAGGTGCCCTCCTCCTATCAGAGGCCATCTACCTACTGGATTTGGGTCTCACTGGGCAACTCCCACCTGTTCAGGATGCTTTCACCAACAACTTTACCTTCTCACCCTCCTCATTATCTAAATATGCTCATGGTTTTCTGTGTCCTAAAAACAATCCTTTTTGATCATTTGCTTCTTTAACTCCTGCCCTAATCCATTCATCCCCTTCATGACTAAACTTCTGGAGAAATACTTGTATGGTCTTGCATCCCATTTTAAGTCTCAACCTGCTTACAGTCTGGCTTCTTCCATCAGTTTCACTGAAATGATTTTTTTTTTTTTTTTAGGGAAAGCAGGCTCAGTTCAGTTCAGTCACTCAGTCGTGTCCGACTCTTTGTGACCCCAAGAATCACAGCATGCCAGGCCTCCCTGTCCATCACCAACTCCCGGAGTTCACTCAAACTCATGTCCATTGAGTCGGTGATGCCATCCAGCCATCTCATCCTCTGTCATCCCCTTCTCCTCCTGCCCGCAATCCCTCCCAGCATCAGAGTCTTTTCCAATGAGTGAACTCTTCACATGAGGTGTCCAAAGTATTGGAGTTTCAGCTTCAGCATCAGTCTTTCCAATGAACACCCGGGACTGATCTCCTTTAGGATGGACTGGTTGGATCTCCTTTATTTTGGGGGGCTCCAAAATCACTGCAGATGGTGATTGCAGCCATGAAATTAAAAGACGCTTACTCCTTGGAAGGAAAGTTACGACCAACCTAGATGGCATATTGAAAAGCCGAGATATTACTTTGCCAACAAAGGTCCATCTAGTCAAGGCTATGGTTTTTCCAGTGGTCATGTATGGATGTGAGAGTTGGACTGTGAAGAAAGCTGAGTGGTGAAGAATTGATACTTTTGAACTGTGGTGTTGGCGAAGATTCTTGAGAGTCCCTGGGAAAGCAGGCTAGATTTATTCAAAAACTATAAAAGCTTATAATATAAATCAAATAAAATTAGTTGTTAAAAGTGACTAATATGTATCAAAATTCTGACCAAATCAAGACAATCCAAAGTACAGAAAGATTATATAGCTCAAGAAGAAAAAAGCTATAAACAGGAATGTCGATAGAGAAACTACGTAAATATACAAATCTACAGTTTTAATGTAACAACAACAAATCGTTAAGTACACGTGTCAGTTATCTTTCTCCAACATTAAAACAGCATATGTTTCACTTTTAGTAAAAACATACATAACACATAAAATCTTCCCCCAAGTCACCAAAGACCAAAGTTATTGGTTTCACTTGTATTTTACTCAACTTCTCAGCTGTATTTGACCCAACTCACCAAACACTCCTTAAAATTTTCTCCTGTGACTTCTATAAAATTTTACTCCTGCTTCCTTCAGTCTCCTGTGTGGACTTTTCTTCTACTTGCCCCTTAAATGTGAAAATCCCCTCCTTTCTTCCTGTTTTCTTACATCTTGCATGTGTCTTCACTGATTACCAGTTTCCTAATTAGTTGCATTGCCTTCAAAAGCCTGTCTCTACCTTCAGTCTATTTATTGTTTTTATACTAAAAGCTTCTCAGGGGCCGTGGCAGTGGCTTTGGTACCTCTGTATTACCAGCACCTCTGACTGGGCTTGAATTTTTCTCTTGCATTTCCCACTGCTGTTTCATTTCTTACTCTGTGTTATAGTTAGGTCTTCACGTGTCTATGTTGCATCCAAACTTCAACTACCTTAGAGAAAGCATATAACTTACTCATTTTATATCCTGCAATGCCTAGTACAACGTCTGATATATAAGAGATATGTGGCTGTAACCATGCTGAATATATAAATGAATGACTGAAGAGAAAGGTCATCTGCCTATTCCTTTAAGAGAAGATAATTTTTCAAGTTTGCAAAAATAGATTTTATATTAGTTCATCAAACCATCCTAAGCAATTCCCTCCCAAAAGAAATTATTTTCTCCACATTCTTTGACAACACTGTAGTAAAACTGTAAAACAATTACAAAAGCCAGAAAAGAGCCAAGCTCTTGGAAAGATTTATAATTTGTCTTAAAAAAAATCATTGATTGGAAAAGAAGAAAAAACAATTACAGAACGCTTAGAAATTTCAGTAATGAGAACACCACATATCAAACAGTATGCACAAAGCGAAAGAGTTAATCAGAGACAAGTTGACTTAAGAAGAAGTTAAAAAACAATAGATCAATAATCATGGGAAAATGCAAAAGGTATTAAGAAATTGTTCCAAGAAAACTTTTTGGTCCAAATTACTCATACAATCAAGTTCTCTTGTGGCTTGAAGCCACAGATAATTCCCAGGCTTTACAAAATGTTCAAGCGGACAAAAATAACAGAAAGCTAACATAATACTCTTGATTTAAAAACAAACAAACAAACTGATAGAACATAATAAAGGAAACCACAGCTAAATTCCTGTGTAAACATAGTTAACCTTTGAGATGAAAAAAATATCTCAAAATTAAGGAATGTATTAGCATAGTAACATAAATAAGTCAACAGAAAAAAACTTTTGATTTAGCACAATAGATAATCATAACAAGTCTTTTGATAAAACTAAATATAAATTTTTTAAATTAATAGAATAGGAGAATTTTTCTTAGCACAATAAAGATTGTGTATCCCAAACCAAACACAGGCATCATACCTCAAGGTGTAATACTAGGAGTATAAACATTAAAACCAGAAACAAACAAGAAAAGAATGCTCGTTATCACTACCATCATTTATTTTAGCATACTATTCTGGACCAGATAAGAAAAAGAAACTAAAAAAAGAATCATGAAAGAGCAGGAGACAGAATTATCTAAACTGTACATGTTATCATCATTTACTCAAAAGAGTCAGCTTTTTAAAAAGTTTTTAAATAACTGGAAATGTCAGTGAGGTGAACAGTTAAAAAACAAATTCACAAAATAAAAGAACTTCCCATAAAACAGACAAAAACTGTTGGGAAACATAATGGAGGAAAAAAGCTTAATAGCAGCAAAGTTTCTAGAAATGACCAAAAAAGTGAATAACTTATATTTTAAAATTTATAAAACTATATTGAGAAAATATTTCAGTGAGTAAAGTTATATGATTTTCTTGGAACAGAAGATTCAACATTGTCAAAATGTTAATTTTTCCCTATTTAATTTATAAATATAATTAATTTTTGGTTAAAATTTCAAAAGAGATTTTTCAAACAGCTTAAAAAAGAACTCCTCAAGTTTATTTGAAAGAATGAAATACAGAATGGTAAAGAAATTTTTAGAAAACAGTGAAGGGGTGTGTCCTGGATATTAAATAGGCTAACAAGAAAAAATCAGGAATTTAATAGTTTGATACTGATGCCAAGGGAGGCAGAGCAATGGAACAGAGCAGAAAGCCCAGAACTATAAATACAAGCACTATAATAAAATGTCTATCTGTTAAATATGGTGTTTAAACTCAGTGGGGAGAAATTATTATGGTTGAATAGTTAATTATTAGGAAAAATAAAGATGTAATTATTACCTCACATCATACACAAAGTAAATGCCTAGTGGACCAAAGAGTGAAACATGAGAATAAAACCACACACTTGGAGAAAATGATGTAATTGTTTTTATAATCTTAAAAATCATGTAAATCATGGTTAAATATGTTTATTGAGAAAATTATTCTATGGTCAGAAAAGCAGAAATCATAAAGAAAAAAATTTTACTATTTAAATGAATAAAATTTGTATACGTCAGAAATAACCCCACCATAACCAAAATTAAATCAGAAATGTCAAAATGAGATTAAAAAATGAAACCTGTATGTTAAAGGGTTAAGAGCCTTAACGTATGAATAGCACTTATAGTTAACCACAAGACAAAGGATATTATAAATGGTCCACAAGGGAAGAAATATAAATGGCCGATACACATCTGAAAAATACTGTTTCCTAAAAATGAATATAAGCTAAACGATAATAGGATACCATTTATTTTCTAAAAACTTGACAAAGATGGATTATTGATACTTTCCAATGTTGGCAGGAAGTTTGGAAAATGGCACCTTCATACTCTACTGGCAAGAATATAAATTGCTACAACATTTGAGGAAGATAATTTTGTGATATGTAGCCAAAGCTTTTTAAAATATGTATACTCTAAAATTCTTCAGTTTGTGTTTAGAGATATAGCCCCAAAATATAGATATTCATATATAAGCGTGTTTTTAACAACATTGTTTCTACTAGTGAAAATTTTGAAACAATCTATGTGCCAAAAGCAGTAGAATAAATTATAACACATTCATAACATGCAGCACTATGGAGTCATTATAAGATAGTGTCAAAATATGTTAATGTGGGAAACTATTTGGTATAGATTAAGTGAAAACCACAAATTACAAAACAATTTATTCAGTGTGATGTCACTTTTCTAAGAAAATATGTGAGCATGTAGAAAACTGAAACTTTTGACACCCAATTTTTAACAGCAGTTATCTTTGGGAGTTGAGGTCACATTCAGTTTCCCCCCCTTTTTTTGCTTATCAGCTCTTTTCTAGTGTTTCCATGATAAATATGTAGCAGTTGTTCATTTTCAAATGAGATCTTTTTTATATAAGAAAAAGTATACTAGGCTTATAAACATACTGAAGTATTTTAATCATCTACATGAACAAGAGAAAGCCTTTGATAAGAAACATGATTAAGAAGAAAGGACCCAGAGCAGGAAAGCCTCCCCATCCATTAACAAAGCCAGCCACTTCCTCCCAACTAAGTCTTGATTCTCTAAACTGGTGCTCCTGGATGTAATAACTGACAGCAAGTCACCGGAAGTGGTGGAACTACTTCAAAGGAGGTTCAAAGGATGAAGGAAGAGGAGGGAAACATGGCCTGGCTTAAGCACCTTGGATTCAGTTTCTCAGAGACATCCTGATGGGCCTTTGTGCCTATTAGAGGCATTCCCACAAGCAGAAATTCCCAGATGGTATCCATCCCATGCCCAGATCAGAGAGCATGAACCATCACCACCACCGCCCCTTACTCCCCTCAGCCCTGCCAGCTGCCCCCCATCCATCTGCTAGGTGCCAGGCTCCATACAAGCTGCTCCAAGCTGGTGACACACCACCTGCGGGTCAACTTGAAGCCCCACCGCCATGCTGCATCCTCACCCTACCTTATTTTCAGGGAACCTCATATGCAATGTTACTCTTGTATTTCTTGGGTTCAGTAAATTCTACCTGGTCATTGCTTCCTCAGATACATTTACTTTGGGGGCCCTTTATCTCCTTTTTTTCCCTTCCACCATTTGTCTAAGAATTATAGGGGATCTTCTTTCACCTTGTTCTTCCCTTTTTTTCCCCCTTTTCTCACCATGTGTGAGTAAAAATAAAGGCATAATCACAATCAGCTGTAAGAACCACGCACACTACAAGCCAGTTAGAGAGAGAACTTGTGCAAAATCAGAGTAGAAAGAAATTGTGAAGAATCAGAGTAGAGTTTTTAACTGCCAAAGCCCTTGAACTAAGTAAACCATTGTCAATAAATGAGAAAATAAAATGTCTTGTGTTCAATGTGCATTGCATTTAGGGATTCATCAAAGTGTGTGACAAAAATCTCTTACCTTCAAGGTTTATAATACCTCCAGGAGAAGAGTGGAACATGTAGAAAGCCATATATGTAAGGAATAACAACAAATATTTATCACAACAATCAGCATCTCTTAATATTGTTAATAGTTTATAACAAATTATCACCTGCTTAAAATGCTCCTTTAATTCTCACAGCAATGCTCTATGGCGATACTATTATCCCCAGAGGACCTTTAACAAGATTAACTAGCCTGCCCACAGATGCTGCTGCTGCTGCTAAGTCGCGTCAGTCGTGTCCAACTCTGCGCGACGCCATAGATGGAAGCCCACCAGGCTCCTCTGTCCCTGGGATTTTCCAGGCAAGAACACTGGAGTGGGTTGCGATTGCCTTCTCCAATGCATGAAAGTGAAAAGTGAAAGTGAAGTTGCTCAGTTGTGTCTGACTTTTAGCAACCCCATGGACTGTAGCCTACAAGGCTCCTCTGTCCATGGGATTTCCCAGGCAAGAGTACTGGAGTGGGGTGCCATTGCCTTCTCTGGAAGCAGCAAAGAAAGACATTTTGAATGTGACCGTCTGACTCCAAACCCTGCACATTTACCCCACAAAATGATTTGGCAGTCAGAGAACTTTTCAGAGACTTGCTTGTCCTTTTCTAGCTTACCCTGCTTATCCTCAAGCATAACAGCCAAGTAAACTGCATGGCACTTTAAGATCTAATCATTGGCATCACAACAGTAGCCTGCTACCCTTGTCCATTGCAAACGTGTGCTATTTCAGCCAGTGATAGTGGTTCAGTGGTCGTGAGGTGGTCTGCTAGACTGAGTGGCATTTATAACATTGCTTCTAGGACTTCCCAGTGGCTAAGATTCCACGCTGCCAGCACAGGGGGCCCGAGTTCAACCCCTGGTCAGGGAACTAGATCCCACATGCAGCAGTGAAGACCCAGAGTGCCACAGCTAAGACCTGGCACAGCCAAATAAGTAAAAGAAATATTTTTTAAAACCATTGTTTCTGTGCATAATACTTCTCTGGGTTGAAAATATCTTGAGTTCCCAATAACTGATTTACAAGTGAGCCTTTGGAAGCCAGCCATTCATAAACTGGAGATAGGGCTGTAGAAAAACAAAGAGGAAAATGAATAAGGACAGTCTCTAGCAGAGGAGGCCTCAGCAGAAGGTGCCCTCAAACCTCATCCCCTGTGCCCCCATTTTACGCACCATCCCAGGAGGAATTTCTGTACAAATCAATCCAGATTAAAAATAGCCTTCCCCTTTCAGTATCTCTTTTTCCTACCAATCTCTTCTCTCTTTTCCCTCTTTTTTAATAAAATTTCATTTACTTTTTAAAAACACATTACATATTGGTAGAGTTGCATTTACTCAATCTGTTTAAATTTATCTTAATGGCAACATTTTCCCCTCCATCTAAGCTTCTCAGATCTCTTAGTGTAGCTTCTTAGACCATGCTAGCTAAAGCTATATTCAGTTAAAAAAAAAAAAAAAAACAGGAAGGAAAATTAAGTATTCGTGGCACAAAACACCTTACTTAGCATAACTGCTTATACAATAACTTCCCCCACTAAGAGTCTTCTTTCAAAACCCTGACTTGACAGCAAATTTCATCAGTCTTTGAAGCTCTCATCACTATATACCACAGATTAATGATAATATTAACTTTAAATCTTCTAAAATGCCACTGCAGTTTCCAGAATTCTTTTAGTTCTTGAAAAAAGTTGTTTAGAGTAAAAAATAAGCAGATAAATAAATATAAATAGATAAAATCCCCAAGGCTGTCACAATGCATTTTCCTGAGAACAATTTGGTATGTAGAAAATAATAAAAGGGCAGTTTTCACATTTATGGTTTCCTTCCTATTTGTGTCAGCATCATTGTTATATCAAAGTATAAAACACAAAGCTGATTCAGGGATGAATGAGGCCAAGAAAATATTCAAATTGATTTGTTTTTCTTGTTATGTGATAGCCAAATGCACGAAGTGGGGCACAATTTGATCTTCCTAGGAATCACAGGAAAAGCATAGTTAGAAACTCCAAATCCTTTTATTCTTATATGCAAACTATAGGACCCCTCGGACCCACTTCTCTCTATTCTCTCGTTGTTTTGCCCTTGCTGGACTCCTGTAAATCTGCTAAGCTGTCCTGAGTTCACATCACAGCCCGCTGGCCTGGGCTGGAAGATGATGGTCAGTGGACACTTTCGGAATGAATGAATGAATTTATTTTTACACCATGGTTATACTATACATTAGCCATACTATTTTGATACCAAATCCATTTGCTCAGAATTATACATAATTCTAACCAGTGTCAATGTTTTACTTAAATCACTTCTGCTCTTTACTTTACCATGTTACCCAAACCCAGCTGGCTGACTACAAGTCCTATTTTCCAGTCTTTAGTGCCAAGCTACTTGCTCAAGCTTTAATCCAACCACCACCACCTGTAGGCTCTAAATCTGTGAGGCCTGAGCTTCTAACCTCATTTCCATTTATCATACGCTTGATCAAATATTGCCATGATTTACTTGCACTCTCTTTGCTGAAACTTTTGACTGCATCTCAGGCTTACTTATACCCTTTGTGTGTAGAATGCCTTTGGATAAGATATTCCTTTCTAGGACTTCCTGGAAAAACAAAAAGGCAACCACAAGAGTGGGAACCTGCTGCGAAATGAGGATCTAACATTCTTGCTATAGGATTTTCTTATTTGCAGATCACAGGGGGTCAACTAAGAAAGACCTTTTAGAAGCACATTAAAAAGTGGTAGCAATGGTTCCAGTTTTCCTTCATATTTTAATTAAATAAGGAGTGTTTGTTCTCAGGGCTTTTCTTGGTGATTGCCATTCTTATTAGTGAAAGGCAATAGATCCATTTATGTTGTGGTAAACTCTCAAACTGAGAAGCAAGTACAGGGGAAGGGTCAGAGCTGAGAGGCGGGTGCTGTTTCCTTAATAGAACCATAGGAAGTAAGAAAGTCAGCCACAGCGTCTTGGCTTGTGGAAATAAACACATGGTAGTGAGCAATCAATGCAGGAGAGCATAGGTTAATATAGCTGAAAATAGCAACCTAAGTGGTGAGGCTTCAATAGGTATTTGAATGCTTATGAACACTTTTTTTAAAATATGTATTCTAATGGTCAGGAGAACTACCTTATCACTTGGAAGAATGCTCTTGTTTCCTTTTACACTATAAGAGAAACAGATGCCTGTGTGAATTTTTTAACTTACAAAATATTTAAACTTAACAAAGCAATAATGCCCATCACAGATAAATACAGATATATGTAAGGGAAATACTACAAAAAAATAAATAAAATATGTTATTGTAGAACTCCTCTCTCTCACTGAGATGACACACACCTATGAGAAATGCATCTCATGCATACATACACACATAGGGCTCTATTTGTCCATTAAAAAATAATCTGTAATTTGATTTCCCCCCATCACAGTGTATCATGGTTACATATACTGGCTTCAATATCAGTAACATAGATTTATTTTCTTAACAGTTTTGTACTCCTTCATACTGTAGTTATGTAGTTTATTCACCTTATTGCTATTGCTTAGTCACTTCAGTTGTATCTGACTCTGTGCGACCCCATAGATGGCAGCCCACCAGGCTCCCCAACCCTGGGATTCTCTAGGCAAGAACACTGGAGTGGGTTGCCATTTCCTTCTCCAATGCATGAAAGCGAAAGGTGAAAGTGAAGTCGCTCAGTCATGTCCGACTTAGTGACCCCATGGACTACAGCCTACCAGGCTCCTCTGTCCATGGGATTTTCCAGGCAAGAGTCCTGGAGTGGGGCGCCATTGCCTTCTCCGATTCACCTTATTGCTGAACACTAAAGATGCTCCTAGTGTTTTGTCTCTATAAATAGTGCTGCACTAAACATTCTAGCACATACATCTTACTTTCTGGTGCTCTTATTTCCAAAGTATAGATCTCCAGAACTGGAATTATTGGGATTTCCAAGTTATTCATTTTACTCTGAACTCTCATTTATTTTCCCAAGACTAAACTGAAAGCAATGCAAGGGTCAAGGCCTTTAAAAGACTGGTAATTGTAAACTTAGAGGATCAAGATTATTCATTTGCAGAATCCTGTCCTACCAGGCATATTAATTAAATCATTTGTGTTGAATATTTTGCTTGATTTTCATGTAGAGTAATAACTTTTTTTTTTTTTTAAACCAAAGCATATTAAGCCAAATCACTAAAACTGGCCAAAGTTAAGAGTTAGAATCTATTTCTCTCGCTTCCCTGGATAGCTTAGCTGGTAAACAATCCGCCTGCAATGCAGTTGAGTTCAGTTCAGTCATTCAGTCTTGTTCAACTCTTTGAGACCCCATGGACTGCAGCACGCCACGCTTCCTTGTCCATCACCAACTCTCGGAGCTTGCTCAAACTCACGTCCATTGTGTAGGTGATGCCATCCAACCATCTCATCTTCTGTCATCCCCTTCTCCTCCCGCCTTCAATCTTTCCCAGCATCAGGATCTTTTCCAGTGAGTCAGTCCTTTGCATCAGGTAGTCAAAGTATTGGAGTGCAATGCAGAAGACCCCAGTTTGATCCCTGGGTTGGAAGGATCCCTTGGAGGAGGAAAAGGTTACCCATTCCTGTATTCTTGGGCTTCCCTGGTGGATCAGTTGGTAAAGAATCTGCCTACAATGTGGGAGACCTGGGTTCAATCCCTGGGTTGGGAAGATCCCCTAGAGAAGGGAATGGCTACCCACTTCAGTGTTCTTACCTAGAGAATTCCATGGACAGAGGAGCCTGGCAGGCTACAATCCAAGGGGGTCACAGAGTCAGACACGACTGAATGACTTTCACTTCACTTCAACCCTTATTATCTGCATACACCAAAAATTCCATGAACTCTAGAGCCCATTCCAGTTGCAGAATCTCTTGCTGATTGATTTTTTTAAACATGTATGAGCAAAAATGAACTGATACGTTAGGAAGAACAGAAATGTTAATGTTGGACTAGAAATTAGTGCTAGGTGGAAAAGGGTCAGGAGCGCCCTCACTTTTTTCTATCTTGTTTTCTGGACTGTGGCCTTAGTAACTGAAGGGCCAGCTCTTCCACATGCCATCTCAGTGAGGGAGGGATGGGGCCCACAATCCAAATAGAACAGTAGGAGCACCCCAGGTCTACAACTATACTCTTTCTGGCATTAGATGTTTATCACAAACCATCTCTTCTAAATTATATAGTTTCACCATGTCATTTGGTTCGGGATTTTGGAGTGAAAGTTCGGACTATGTTAGTCTGTATTTTAACAGCATATATATTCCACATGACCATTAACTAATATGGCTATACCAGCCAACACAATTTAAGATACCAGCAACTGAGCTAGAGTTCCTTGCCCAAAGGAAAGAAAAAAAAAAAAAAAGTTCTATTCAACATGAATTAAAGGAAAATTGTTCACATTACCAAAGCATTCTTTGTTTTAGAAAGCCACTCATTGCAGGATTACAAGAAATGTGTGTGCCCTGGTTCATTAAAAATGGCATTTGACCAACCAAAATTCAACTCATATTATTCAAGAACACATTTGTTAAGTAAAATAAACATGAGTCCAATTTTTGACCCAACTTACTGGCCTAGATGGTCTGTGTCCTTTTCTTGAGAACAAAAATGTAGGCAAGCAATTCCTAGCTGCCTGTGAAAGACAGGTTATTTCACAACCCCTCCAGGGGTGCTTAAAAGTAACCTGCTAAAAATAGCCCCGCAACTCTGACATTAGTGTCCTCAGCAGAGAGGCCAAGTGAAACTCTAAGTTGCCTGAAATATGTCCCCTGCAATCTAATTCCATAGGACTACTATTAGCTGAAAATTCCCAGTTTTCCTCCTGACAATTCCAACATTAATAAGTTTTTTTCTTTTTTAGCCATTTTCCAAACTAGGAGGAGAGGCAGTACAGTGAGTGGTGAGGATTTTGGCACATTGGAGAACTGGAAAATCAGGATTCTCATTCCCTAATCAGTCACTCACTAGCTGAATAAGTCACTTAACCCTTCAAGTACAGGCGCCCCCTGATTTATGATAGCTTGACTTGCAAATTTTTGACTTTATGGTGTTGTGAAAGCTATATACATTCAGTAGAAATCATGCTTTGAATTCTAAGTTTTGACCTTATGGCAGAAAGTAAAGAGGAACTAAAGAGCCTCTTGATGAAGGTGAAAAAGGAGAGTGAAAAAGCTGGCTTAAAACTCAATATTCAAAAAAACTAACATCATGGCATCCAGTTCCATCACTTCTTGGCAAGTAGATGGGGAAAAAGTGGAAACTGTCAGATTTCATTTTCTTGAGCTCCAAAATTACTGTGGATGGTGACTGCAGCCATGAAATTAAAAGATGCTTGCTCCTTGGAAGAAAAGCTATGACCAACCTAGACAGCATATTAAAAAGCAGAGACATTACTTTGCTGACAAAGGTCCACATAGTCAAAGCTATGGTTTTTCCAGTAGTCATGTATGGATGTGAGAGTTGGACCATAAATAAAGCTGAGTGCTGAAGAATTAATGCTTTTGAACTATGGTATTGGAGAAGACTCTTGAGAGTTTCTTGGACTGCAAGGAGATCAAACCACTCAGTCCTAAAGGAAAGCAACCCTGAATATTCATTGGAAGGACTGATGCTTAATCTAAAGCTACAATCCTTTGGCCACCTGATGCAAAGAGCCAACTCATTGGAAAGGACCCTGATGCTGGGAAAGATTGAGGGCAGGAGAAGGGGGTGACAAAGGACGAGATGGTTGGATGGCATCGTCGACTCGATGGACATGAGTTTGAGCCAACTCTGGGAGATAATGAAGGGTAGGGAAGCCTGGTGTGCTGCAGTTCATGAGGTCGCAAAGAGTTGGATACGACTTAGTGACTGAACAGCAACAGGCTAGCAGTATGCACTCTGACACTCTCTAGCGATGCTGAGCTGCTGTGGCAAGCTGCAACTCCCAGCCAGCTGAGTGATCAAGAGGAAATAACCCATACACTTAACACCATTCTGAACTTCTGCAACCATTCATTTTCCTCTTTCCATACACTATTCAATCAACTACATGAAGCACTCAACACTTGGGTATAAACTAGGCTGTGTGTTAAATGATTGTGCCTGACTGTAGGTTAATGTAAGTGGTCTCAGCACGTTCAAGTTAGGCTAGGCTAAACTATGATGTTCAGGAAGGGCAGTGTATTAAATCCATTTTCCACTTGTGATATTCTCAGTTTATATTGGGCTAATTGGGACATAACCCCATTGTAAGCACAGGAAGACCTGTGTAAGATTCCTCAATTGTAAAAAGGAAATGATAATACCCAGCTCAAAGGGTGGCTATGTGGGTTGGAATAATGCATTGCACTTCAGAGTTTTATCCTATAAAAATATTCAATAAATGCACAAGGATAGACATACTGTGTTAGTCACTCTGTCATGTCCGACTCTTTGCGACCCCATGGACTACAGCCTGCCAGGCTTCTCTGTCCATAGAATTCTCCAGGCAAGAATACTGGAGTGGATTGCCATTCCCTCCTCCAGAGGAGCTTCCCAACCCAGGGATCGAACCCTAGTCTCCTCCCTCGCAGGCAGATTCTTTACTGTTTGAGCTACAGAGAAGTCTCCTGTTGTCTCTAGACATAAGACAAGTTTAATACAACACCTGTAATAACAACAATAAAAGGGAAACAACCAAAAACAAGGGGTTGTTGCTGTTTAGTCACTCAGTCTGACTCTTTGTGACCCCATGGACAGTAGCACACCAGGCTTTCCTGTCCTTCACCATCTCCTGGAGCTTGCTCAAACTCATGTCCATTGAGTCGGTGATGATTGATCAAAATAATCACAATACATTAATTCAACGCTGAATAAATCATGCAGCCAAGAGAAGGATGGATGGGAAGATGGCTTTGATGTAACGAATGACAAAAGCAAGCTGTATAAAAACAGCATGCATAAATTATTTTTTAAGCCAAAAAAATCTCCAGAATGTATTTGTGTTTTCAACTGCATAGAAAATATCTACAGTAACAACCAGCAATAAACATGTAACTATTCTGAACAAAAAAAGAGGATTGCAAGTCTTCCCTCTTTTATACTATTCATTTGATATTGAGTACATTCACTTATACTAAACCTGCATTTTTTTATAATTAAAAAGTAATGACAATAAAGAAATGATATAGTGGAACTATATGTAACTTCGTTCCATATATTCCAAGTCTTCTGTAAGTGTGTTATAATATTTCATAATTTTAAGAAGTTTTTTAATGAAAAAGAAAGAAAAAATGAGAAATAATTGACGTAAAGAATTTAGCAGAATGCCTAGTGGGCTTGGATGAATAGTGATTATCTCAGTTCCTTCTGTTCAGAAGTGACAGAACTCCTCAAGTAAAACAAGTTTACATGCAACCAGGTAAGTTCGTGTGTGAACTCGATCAGCATTTTATTTTCAAGTAAATGACTACTGTCTTTATTGTGGTGATACATATCATGGATATATACACATCAAGACATCAAATTGTATATTTTTATTATGTGCCATTTATTATATATCCATTATACCTCAACAAAATTGGTTTTTTATATTGGGCTAAAATTTTCAACTGTAATAACATGAGAAATGGGAGCATGAGAGCATAATTACAAGCTTCTAAGACTTTTATGATATTCAGAAGATATCTTTATGTTATTTAGAAGATGTTAGGATGTTAATATGAAGATATTCACATTAGGCTTTGCTCAATCAAATATGTGTCTTAAAATTTTAAGTATAACTACTAAAAGAAAAGAAATAGACAACATTATGGTCAAAACACTAGAGGGGAGAAACTGGAATACAGAAAACTTGAAAAATCCAAAAGAAAGCAGGAAAGGAAAAAAATGGTAAATAGAAAATAAGAAATACCTAAAGAACCACAGTGTTAATTGTCTGAATTCACCATGAAAATGCAGACTATCATTAAATAACAAACAAGAGATGGATCCATTTTTAATCCATTCAGTTCCCCAGGTGTCGGATATGTGTGTGTAACAGTGTGTGTGTGTGTTTCAGTTCAGTTCAGTTCAGTCACTCAGTCATTTGTGTCCAACTCTTTGCGACCCCATGGACTGCAGCACGCCAGGCCTCCCTGTCCATCACCAACTCCAGAAGCTTGCTCAAATTCATGTCCATCGAGTCAGTGATGCCATCCAACCATCTCATCCTCTGTCGTCCCCTTCTCCTCCTGCCTTCAATCTTTCTCAGCATCAGGGTCTTTTCCAATGTCAACTCTTCGCATCAGGTGGCCAAAGTATTAGAGTTTCAGCTTCAGCATCAGTCCTTCCAATGAATATTCAGGACTGAGTTTACACACACAGATAAGAGGATCAGACAATGCTCCCCAACTCAACTTCTTTTAACTATTTTTCTGAAGCCTTAAAAGTGATTGAATGAAAGTTCTTTATACTAAAAATAACAAAGGGAACTGAAAAAACTAGATCAGGAGGAAAGAGCATGAGTGAAGTGGGAGACAAGAACTGGCAAAGAGAAATACACTTCCCTGCTCTTACCTCATCAAAATGGTAAATAAAATGCATATGAGGTTGTTACCCAGCTGGTCTGCAGCAAAAGTGCCACCCTTCCTACTTAAAGCAGTGCTCAGTGCAGGGTAGGGCTCACATCTGGGACCTCCACTCCTTTTCTCCTTAGGAGGTCTGAAGGTAAAGAAGCGGCCTTCCTCGTGTGGTAGAGCTGGAACTCTGCAGAGGAGTGTGAACCAAACTTAACCAGGCCAGAAGGGACAGCTCATCCATCCTTTCATGGAATCTTTGAAACTGGGTTTTAATCAGTCTTATCTGGAAAACAGATGGAAAATTCTCCCCAGAAGTTAATTATTTAGTCTTGTTCCAAAAGGAGGTCATGTGGCTCCTTCAAGCTGTGTGCATTTGGCTATACTCTCCCAGCCTCTGTTGATCTTATACTTGTTGGGGTTGATGTGCAGGGCAATTGTGGGTCAGATGATAGGAGACTGTGGACAGTCTTGCAGTTTATTGCCCGTACATAGCATCTCCAAATGTCCTTCCCTGCTCAGTCATCTAGGAGTTTGTGATGTTGGGCTGATCGCTGCGATGCTAAAAAATAAATTGCCCAAGACTAAGAATCAAAAGACAGGATTTCTCATATCAGCTCTGCCTTCATCTAGTTAAGGTATAGTGAGTGAGTCCACCACATTTACCATGAGTCCCCCTTAATTATCAAGAAAGTGGGAATAGCAATATCTGTCTCACAGATTTTTCTGGAAAACAAAGAAAACAAAGGAAATAAATATAGGGAAAAAGTACTTTGCAAACCCATAATGTATTGTAGAAACGTAAAGTGTACTCATTTCGCTCTACTTAAGAATTTTAAGCTGTGGTCCATTCCTTACATGACATCACCTCCTACAGAGGAGGCTGAGAAGTTTTAGTTGTTATCTAGGACACTGTCTCTCTAATATGCCTATTCTCTATCACCCTCTTCAACAACAAGCCCATCTGGCCCTATGATCTTTGGAACTTCCTTGATCTTTTGAGCAAGGTTCACTGGCCCAGGGATGGGCATGTGATCCTAACTGGGCTAGTCATAGTACCTCTCTCACTTTGGCCAAATTGGAGTGTTTCAGGGGTAGGCACCTGATTCAGGCCGATTGATTCCCCAACCTAATGGATCCCTTCCCCATATTTTTCAGACATGGAGCCAGAACATTCTTTTTCTTTCGCCAAGTCTTAAGATATAAAACCCAGAACCTATTAGCAATCATATTTTCTGCTTTGCCTACTGTGTTCTGGGAGTCAAGTGGGAGAAGAGGGCTGGGTTTCAACTTTTAAATAATTCTCTGGTTTTACCTAGAATGTGTCTACCTGCAGCTGGGCCTCATCCCAAGACCAGGGTCCCGTAATATAAACACCTATGTTTTATCTTCTGGAGAGAGTAAACCTCCAGTATCATGGTACTGTGTAAAGCAGGGGAGAGGACCTGGGAATCTAACTGTTTCCTAGGAAGATTCTCAACCAGTTTCCCTCCCTTTAGTCTCACCTTCACCTACAATGTTAACAGTACTTGGTGCCACTAATTCTCAAGTCTTTTTGAAGAGTTCTCCAGTACAAATTCCTTGGAGAAGGAAATGGCAACCCACCCCAGTATTCTTGCCTGGGAAATCCCATGTACAGAGGAGCCTGGTGGGTTACAGTCCACAGGGCTGCAAGAGTTGGACATAACTTAGCAACTAAAACCACCACCACAACCAGGGCAAATTGGGTTGATTATCTGGTTTCCACTATTGAATTAGTCACCATCTACTTTCCCAGCTTCCAAAATATTGTCATAGTGTATTTGTGACTTTAAGAAACCCAAATCCTTTGATCTTGCCTTAACAGGCTCTCAGAAGGAAGCAGAGGTAAGTAAGTGTATGCTAAACCCTCCTTTACCTGAAAGCTCAAGGTCTCTTCAATGCACTTGTCACTCTTTATAATATTCTTAACCCTCTGTGATGTCTCTCTGGCTCTGGGACCCCTGCACTGCTATGTTTACCCCAGGCTCTCTACTTTGGCCACATCTTCCCAGTCGTGTGCCCTATATTTCAAAACTACTCCTCTTTCGATATAGATTTTCCTTTACTTAATTACAGGATTATATCAGAGAAAGAAAAGCATAGATAACCCAACTTTATACCAAGGTATCAGGGATGATCTTGTCTTCACTGGAATAGTTATGGTCTTGAAAAAATAACTTGCATTGATTTGGATGTGTGTGATTCCAAAACTTGTGTATCTTCACCATAAAATTTTTTTTAAAGTAAAGCTCCCCCCAAAAATAAGATCAATTCTAACCATTCTTAAAACTTTTATTTCAGTGTGTATTTGCAGTCCCCTGCCAATGGTCCCAGTGATCCTCACATGCCCTCTGTAGTCCTTGTTGACGCTGTCTCAGGGCTGGCCCCGCATGACTACTAGAATACAAGGGCTATAGCGGAGTGTTATCCCCAAGGCAAGGTCATAAAAAGCATTTCAGCTTTCATCTTAGTCAAGGATTTCTCACTCAGAAGTCACATCCCAGGTCATGAAGATATTCAAGCAGTCCACAGAGAAATCCCACAGGAGAGGACCTGGGGGTCCCAGCCAACAGTAAATACCAACTTTTCAGCCATGGGCATGACCGGCCTCAAAAGTAGGTCTTCAAGTTCCCATCAAGTCTTTGGATGACTGTAGCCTCACCTGATGCCTGATTGCAACCCACCCTTTAGGCACTTGGTTAGGGAGTGACTTATTACATAGAGACAGGAAAATAATAAATACCTTTCCTGTGTTTTATAAAATTTATAATAGGCAGAGTAATGCTCAAAATTCTTCAAGCCAAGCTTCAACAGTACATGAACCGTGAACTTCCAGATGTGCAAGCTGAATTTAGAAAATGTAGAGGAACCAGAGCTCAAATTGCCTACATCCGCTGGATCATGGAAAAAGCAAGAGAGTTCCAGAAAAATATCTACTTCTGCTTTATTGACTATGCCAAAGCCTTTGACTGTGTGGATCACAACAAACTGTGGAAAGTTCTTCAAAAGATGGGAATACCAGACCATCTGACCTGCCTCCTGAGAAATCTGTATGCAGGTCAGGAAGCAACAGTTAGAACTGGACATGGAACAACAGACTGGTTCCAAATCAGGAAAGGAGTACATCAAGGCTCTATATTGTCACCCTGCTTATTTAACTTATATGCAGAGTAGTACATCATGAGAAATGGTGGGCTGGATGAAGCACAAGCTGGAATCAAGATTGCCGGGAGAAATATCAATAAACTCAGATATGCAGATGACACAACATTTATGGCAGAAAGTGAAGAGGAACCAAACAGCCTCTTGATGAAAGTGAAAGAGGAGTGAAAAAGCTGGGTTAAAACTCAACATTCAGAAAACTAAGATCATGGCATCTGGTCCCATCACTTCATGGGAAATGGATGAGGAAACAGTGGAAACAGTGAAACTTTATTTGGGGGGTTTCAAAGTCACTGCAGGTGGTGACTGCAGCCATGAAATTAAAAGACACTTACTCCTTGGAAGAAAAGTTATGACCAACCTAGACAGCATATTAAAAAGCAGAGACATTATTTGCCAACAAAAGTCCATCTAGTCAAAGCTATGGTTTTTCCAGTAGTCACGTATGGATGTGAGAGTTGGACCATAAAGAAAGCTGAGCACCGAAGAATTGATGTTTTTGAACTGTGGTGTTGGAGAAGATTCTTGAGAGTCCCTTGGACAGCAAGGAGATCCAACCAGTCCATCCTAAAGGAAATCAGTCCTGGATATTCATTGGAAGGACTGATGCTGAAACTGAAACTCCAATACTCTGGCCACCTGATGCAAAGAACTGACCCATTTGAAAAGACCCTGAAGATGGGAAAGATTGAAGGTGGGAGGAGAAGGGGACGACAGAGGATGAGATGATTGGATGACATCACTGACTCAATAGACATGAGTTTGAGTAAGTTCCGGGAGTTGGTGATGGACAGGGAAGCCTGGCGTGCTGCAGTGCCTGGGGTCGTAAAGAGTCAGACACAACTAAGCAATTGAACTGAACTGATAGCTTTTCATTCTTCCTCTCTAAGTATTATAAATATTTTCAACATCATTCAATATTCTTAAAGATTCCAATGTCATCAAATATTCCTCTAAAACATGACTTTTCCCATGGCTGCACAATGTTCCACTTACCAACAATATGTCTTTTTTTCCTTTTTGAGACTGAAACCACACAAGCTTTATTAAATGACCAGAGAATGGAGAAGCAGGAACCTAGTTCACAAATCAACTTCTTCTATAATATATTATGTCATAAAAGCAGATATTTGGAAAACAATGTCTCAGCCCTAAAGAATGAATCCCTAGAGATGGTAAAATATATATATTTGGTTGGTGGCAGAAAAATATATTTGTATGAGTGGAAATTCTATTACTTTATACTTTGTTAATATTTTTATTCTTTCACCAAACATAAAATTCATATATTGGTGTGTAATCCCTTATAGCAGGTACTCCACAAAAGGTAAAAATGACTGGAAGAATTTAGGATCTCAAATCATACCTGGACAGCACTTGACATGTGTCTCAACACCTACCTTAGCACCAAGTGCAGAGCAATTGTGTTATATCTGGTGTATATATAACTGAGGAAATACACCTGCTCTCCATCACATGTAAATTTGTGTCTTAATGAATCTCACATTGCAAATAATAATGTTAACTCACAACAAATGATACAAGTATTACTTAAGCACTCACTTATTCTACATAGTATCTGGTTCCCAGAAGTTATTATTAAAAATAGCTTTATTGAGACATCATTTACATACCATACAACTCATTGACTTCAGTATGTTGCATTGTTATTTTTTAAAAATAGTGGTAAGATAAATGGAACAAAAAATGGCTACTCTGACCCTAACCATTTTTAAGTTTACAGTTCAGTAGGATTTGTCACACTCACAATGTTGTGCAACCACCACCATTATTCCCACCAACATTTTAGCACCCGTATTAGAAACTCTACAATCATTAAGGAATAATTCTCCACTCATTCCTGTTCCCAGCCTCCAACAACTTCTTTCTGTCTCTATGATTTGCCTATTCAAGATCTTTAACCTAAGTGAAATTATATGATATTTCTCCTTTTGTGTCTGGATTATTTCACTTAGCATGTTTTTTTCAACATACACCTATGTTGTAGTATATAGCAGAACTTGATTCTTTCCTATGGCTGAAGAATATTCCATCAAACATTTATACCATTATATGTTTATCCATTCATCTGTTGGTGGACTCTTGAGTTGTTTCCACTCTTTGGCTATTGTGAATTATGCTTCTCTGAACACTGACCTACTCCAGAGGGAGTTTTAGAAGAGCAAAAACAAAACATGGCTCATACCTAAAGGAATTCATAATTAGGTTGAAGAGAGAAGAAATTCCTGGAAAGTTAACTATAAAGTCAAATAATAGCTGAAGAAGTGAAAGAAATACCAGTAAACATCATGTTATTAAATATATTAGACAATAGACCGTGTGATACAGTATTTTGAAAGTGGGTGAGGTCACATAAGACTGGTAATAGTTTTATCAAAGAGAGCAATTCTGTGCAGCGTCTGGAAACAGACAGAGGCTTTGGATTGAGAGAAAGGACAGGGGTGGCATAACCCTAACTGGCCAGGTCAGCACAGGAAAAGTCTACAGAGAGGGAAAATACATGGCAATTTCATGGAAAATTAGGAGACACATTGGTTAGGGCCTGAGAGAGAGAGAGGTCAGAAAAAAATCAAGAGCCCTGTTACACCTCAATGCCAGGTGTGTAACAGCTTTGGGGCATCCCAGCTCAAGACCCTTTTTGCTGAAAACTGCCCCCATCCGCAGGATTAGTCTTGCGACCTCCACTCCCAAAGCCATAAATGACTAGACAAGATATTGAAACCTGAGGCAAGTGTAGGCCAGTCGGATAATCAGATTTTTTTTTTACAAGCGAGTCTGGAATTTAGAACGACCAGCACTTGAACATTCAGAGGACATTCACACAGATGGACATCCTCTTCCTCCCTGTGCTTGGTGAGACAGGGAAAGCTGGAAAGAAAGAGAGGGAGTCAGAGAGAGAGAGAGACAGAGGGAGAGAGAAGCAGAACCTCCCAGGAGGACTGGAGGTTCGGAACCATCAGGCTCTCCTGTCAGGTCCCAGGCCCCTGGTCAGCTGGTTTCTGGGTGGAGGCCCCGGAAGCCTCAGCTTCATTTCCTGTGCTTCTGTGAGGTACACTTTTTTCTTATAACCAATATAGCTTATTTTGAATGTATTTCTATTCATCGTAACTTGGCTAAGACCCCAGGCAGTGTGTTGTCCTCTGGCAAGTGTTCACCTAAGCTATTCCATGGTATTGCTGCCTTCCATCCATTTTGCTTGGCTAAAGAGGCCTGCAGGGTGCCTTAAATTCACATTAGCCCCCCATGCAAGGGTGTGCCCTAGAAAACAGCCAAAAGAGCCACAGGCAAATGTAACTTCCTGGTAAGTGTGAAAGTCGCTCAGTCGTGTCCGACTCTTTTTGACCCCGTGGGGTATACAGTCCATGGAATTCTCCAAGCCAGAGTACTGGAGTGGGTAGCCTTTCCCTTCTCCAGGGGATCTTCCCAACCCAAGGATCGAACCCAGGTCTCCCGCATTGCAGGTAGATTCTTTACCAGCTGAACCACAAGGGAAGCCCATGAATACTGGAGTGGATTGCCTATCCCTTCTGCAGCAGATTTCCCAACCCAGGAATTGAGCCAGGGTCTCCTGCATTGCAGGCAGATTCTTTACCAACTGAGCTGTGAAGGGAGCCCATATGACTTCCCCAATTACCCCTGTGATCAGCAGTCTCCCCAGCCTCCAAGAGCCCTCCCCCGTGTCAATAAGTTAAGACACCCCGTGGAACTTACCAAAATCCTGCCTTTGGGGTTTGGATTGAGACTAGCTCAGGAACCTCAAAGCAGTCTACCCACAGACTCCACCCTAATAAAAGCTTGTGCCCCAGGTCGTGAGCCTGCCCCCTTCCTTGACTTCTCCCTTCAGGCCTGCCATGTACATCTTCACGATAAACCTATTTCAGTTTCTCTTATGGTCTTGTGTTTTGCTTACCATCCTACACCTGGGATTCTACTTAACAAATGTTAATTCGATAAAGTCACAACAACCCCCAAGACAGATTACAGTCGGTCAGTTATGCTGTATCTGTGGGTTCAAAAAAACTTTTTCAGAAGGTTCCAAAATGCAAAACTTGAATTTGCCACAAACCAACAACTACTTCCACAGCGCTTCCACTGTATTAGGTATTACAAGATCTAGAGGTGTTGATTTAAAGTAGAGGATGTTTACATTAAATGCAAACTCTATGCCATTTTACATAAAGGACTTGAGGTACCTCAGAGGGGTCTTGCAACCAATCCCCTGTGGATAGAAGACTCTGAGGAAAGGAAATCAGCTCAAGTGAGTCCCCCCACCTTTTTTTAAGGACTTTTTTTCTTAATGTGGACCATTTTTTAAGTCTTTATTGAATTATAATATTGCTCTGTTGCTTCTGTTTCGGTTTCTTGGCCCCTAGGCATATGAGATCTTAGCTCCCCGACTAGGGATCAAGCCTGCACCCCCCATTGGAAGGCGAAGTCTTAACCGCTGGACTGCCAGGGAAGTTCCCTGGAGTGAGTCCTTGTGAAAAGGAGCAAACACAGAAGCAGTGCTGATGGGAAGGGAGGAACGGGATAATCTCAACTCACCTGTACTTCCCTGAATTCTCTTGCTGGTTTGTGGGCACAATCAGTGGCCCCACTCGTCCCAGACTCCTTGACTTCACCTAAAGGCCAGTTAATCCCTGACCTTGCACCTGCTTCTCATTTGCTAGTGATGACCAAAAGCAACGGCAGTACTCAGAATCCAGCAGTTTATGGCGCTCACCAAGATACAAAACCCTGACTTGGAAAGCACGCTCTACACGCAAAGGTCAGTTGCACAGGCCTCCACCCCTGCTTTTCCCCTTCTGGAAGCTGCAGAGGAAAATTCACAGAATGATCCAAATCCTGGTTCCCCTCTGCCTTCCCCCCGCCCCCACCCCGCAAGGAGAACCGAGCCAGTTTGGCGAACGCTGTTCCTCATGTGGCCCCATGCTCTCTTTCACCACAACCTTCCTCTCACCTTCGTCTCTTCTACCTCTCTGCCAAATGTGACTTAGGAAAATCACGCCCTATATGGGAACCAAAAAAGCTCCTAATTGTGGCTACACCCTGAAGAGAGGTACTTGGTCCTAAGGATGGAAAAAAAAAAAAAAGGCAAATCCAAAGTTAAGAAGTTAAAATTAGACACAGAAATGAAATGGTCTTCTCCACCTAGGACTAACGCAGATAACAAGGCTGTCTCCGTAGGAAAGAATTCCATCTATTTCCTCATTCTTCTCTAGTGAAGCTGCTGTCCTACTGACAATGACAAACAAAATAAATACAATTTATCTCTTATGCTTGTCCTGGTACCTGATAGAGCACCCGACACTTCCTAGATTCTCCATCAGTGCTTTTGCTTTGGGTAGATGGAGACTGTAAATTGATTTGATATACCATTTTGCTGTTTGCATGCTAAGCTGCTTTAGTCGTGCCCGACTGTTTGCAGCCCTACTGACCGTAGCTCACCAGGCTCCTCTGTCCATGGGATTTTCCAGGCAAGAACACTGGAGTGGGCTGCCATGTCCTTCTCCAGGGGTCTTCCTGACCCAGGGATCAAACCTACATCTCTTATGTCTCCTGCATTGAGAGGCGGGATCTTTACCACTAGTGCCACCTGGAAAGCCCTGTTTGGGTTAATTATTAATATATTATTACTGTATTAAGATAATTATCAACATAGTGCTGTATGGTATAATGTATTAATGTAGAAACAAAACGTTAATAATTATATTTCATTGTAAATGCATTGGAGTAATAAAGCACAATAATTTAATGTAGTACATCCTAAATACATTGTAATGATTTCACGGTAACCATATGATATTTTAGGTGCACATACCAGTCACTCTTTATAACTTTGTTTCTTTGGGAAAAATGGAAAGTCAATTCAGGGAACCGAGAACATTCTTAAAAAATACGCCTTTGAAACACTTCTGATTTATATATCATGCAATGGATGGTTACTATTTATATTTTAAATGTCTTTAACTTTTATCGTGATTTTAGAATTTTCTGATTGTTTTAAGTCTAGCTCCATAACCAAACCTTCATGGGATAAGCAATGAACCTAAAATATGATGGTTTCAGTTGACTGTGACTCCTTGCCAGGACTTCAGAAGCCCTTGTTTCCAGGTCTCTGCCGTTGGCGGGGCCTTAAGAAACTACAGTGTCTTTTAGTTTTATCCACTTCCATCAGTTCTATTTTTGCATCTCCATACTTAGCACACAGGGCTATCTTTATCACTCCAGCTGACTGGCATGAGAGTCCCCAGGGCATAGCAGCTATACAAGATTATTTAAGCACACTTCCTCCCCTTCAAATAAGACAATGCAGAATGCAGAGAAGACATCAGAAATGGTCACAATGGTAGAAGTCTGTGTATGTGTGCGTATGAGAACTGCTAAAGATTTCTTTCTTTGTCCTGCTGTACACATTATTAAGAGAGTATCTATAATGCTTTCTAGAAGTTTATTTTAAGCTGTGTAATGTCATCTGTTCACATGCCTAAATTCACTTGGAAACATCATGATAAAATAAAGTTTCTTATAATCACATAATCCAGATTTCAAAGTCTGAGAGTTTTTTAAAACCTCTCACCCTTATTCTCAATTGAGGGATCTATAGTTAGGCAACATTCCAGCTGATGCAACAAACAGCTGGATTGTTTTAAGAGGACAAAAGTCAGCAAGTGTCAATCCTTTGCTTGCTTTTCAGTTATTCAGTTTCAGCTGATCCATGTAAGATTGGCCTAATGAGTGCAGCAGAACGGAGAAGACTATGAGTCCTGAACAGATAGCGGAATCTCACACTCCAAAATTCACACGCCATTTATGAAGCCGTGGAAGCTCTGCTGTTGAAATCCGCACTGCCCACTACAGACAGTAGCCACAAGGGCACCTGAAGCCACTGAGCACATGAAACAGGCCCATCTGAACCGAGAGTTGTAGCAAGCATAAAATACACCCTGGATTTCAAAGACTACCAAAGAAGAAGAAGGTAAGATGTCTCATTGCTAACCTTTTATATTGTTTGCAAGTTAAAATGATAATGTTTTGGATATAATGGGTTCAACAAACGAGATTCTTAAAATTAATTTTTACCTGACTCTATTTAAATTCCTAACGTGGCCACCAGAAAACATAAACCGGCACATGCAGCCCACATTGTAGCTCACTTTACATTTCTAGTGGACACTGTCTGGTCTAGAGGCGTCCTCATTAAGTCACGTGACCAATAATTGGTCTTTCAGACTAGAAGTCAGAGCTGCTGCAGAATTTTACTCCAAATCAGACGACTCAGAGGAGAATAGTAAAGGAGCAAAGGTTAAAGCAGCTCCTTCATGTTTAGTGTTTTCATCCGAACATTTAATAATACCCAACAGGACAGTTAAGTCATGTCTAGCTACACAAGCCACTGGTTGAGATAAACGTCACTGCAGTGTATGTAATACCTGCCTTACTGAAGCCCCTTCCCGGTTGATAACACATCCATTTTCATCTCAGTCGCTGTTAATCGTACTCATTTCACAGCACGGAAACAAGACAGTGAATCAAGAATTCATTCGTTTTGACTTTTTGTTGTTTCCCTCACTGTTGCTGCTAAAACAAAGACAGGCGATCTTTTCACAGAAAATAGAAACACGAATTTGATTTTTTTAAATTTACTGGAAAATAAAGCTTTTCAGAGCCTGTGTATGGGCAACAGGGGGCTAGTTATTATTACAGGAGTACTGACACATGGTGCACATTGAAGAAGTTCACACTGATCCTGAATATTAACATAGATAAAAAATTCAGTCCCAAATCCCTGACGTGCGATTACCAGTTTGCTGAATTTAAAACACATTGGGGGTCATTGCTGCCAGCAAAGAGTTGTGTAACTGCTACTAAAAACAATAGTGATTTCAGAAGTAGGCTGAAAACAAAACAATAATATCTTTGTAATGTTCTGAAATTGTTGCACAAATAGAACTAAGACGGGCCCCGTTGCATTTCCCAGTCTGATTTGCTGACCATCTTGTCTGCCCATAATTGTTTTCTGCCATTCATTTCCTCCAATTGTCAATTATTGCTAAAACAATTATGAAAAAAAACAAGTGTCTGTCTTTGTTTCCGTTGCCAGTGAATACGGTGAAGTCATAGACCAGACTAGTGCATCATAATCTTTTCCATTACAATGAATTATGCTGTCACAAACAGGATACAGCTCCTTGCTGGGCAGAGAAGCCTAAATGGGACTGAATTAGCACAAACCTGGTTGTCAGTCATGAAAGCAAGAAATTAGAGCATCGGGACTTAGTTCTCCACTGTTTCAAAACATATTGGTTTTCATACCTGATTATAAAAGTAGTACATGCTTATCCCAGAGAGAAAGCAGAAAATAAAAATCACCATTACCCCCATTGACCAGAGATTCTTATTGCTAACATTTTAGTATATAGATTTTTAGTTCTTAATTCTTTGTCATATATACATTTATAATTTGTAAGAAAATGGGATCATGCCACGAATATAACATTTTTGTCTTTTCTTTTTCATATATACATTTACTACAAACAGTTACAGTTGCCATTAAATATTTTAATGTAATTTAATGGCTATTTGTAATTCCATATTATGGACTATTATTTGTCAATTCCCCAACTTTGTATATTTTCCAAAACTTTTCTGTTTCAAGTAGACAAACTTTCTTTTACATACATTTTTGTCTCAATATATGAATATTTCCTTAGGATACATTCCTAAAAGATAGACTATATTTTAATAGAAAACATATGATGTATTTTTAAATAAACATTTAGAATAGAAGGTCTAGGAAATTTTCTTAACAATCAAGGCACAATTGTGTATTAAAAATTTCATAACCAAACTTGATGGTGGCTCAGATGGTAAAGAATCTGCCTGCAGTGCAGGAGACCCTGGTTGGATCCCTGGGTTGGGAAGATCCTCTGGAAAAGGGGATGGCAACCCACTCCAGTATCCTGGCCTGGAGAATGCCATGGACAGAGGAGCCTCGCAGGCTACGGTCAATGGAGTCTCAAAGAGTCAGTCACGGCTGAGAGACTTTCAGCTTTTTCTTTCCTAACAGGATAAACAAGTGAAATACCTTTAATGATTACCAAGTTTAATAAATCCAGAACGGGATACCCTTCAAGCCAGCCATCTGGAAGGGTGTAAGTAACTCTATGAAGCCCATTTCCAGAATCCCTTAGCACAACTAGCCTCCAAACCTTTCAGGAGCCCACAGATGTTTCTGTTAACTCTGACTTGGTTTCCTAAGGAGCTAAGGTTCCCAGACCTGAGCGAAGCGTTGTTACCTGATTCTGCCACTAGAGGGCAGCCAGAGACAGGGAGAGGAGTTTAACACCCTTCGTCCTGTTTTCTCTTCAGGGTAATTTTTATTTCACCAAATAACCGAGGAAACATCTAAAAACAAGGCACTGAAGGGAAAAACAATTTGGGTAATAAAGATACAAATAAATAAATGAGAAATTTTCTGTGTATCAGCGATCCCCTTTTCCTCAGAGAGATTAACCAAAAGGTGCAGAATTATGAGGGCTACCGCAGTGAGCCACAAAGACCAGGCATCTGGTTGATCCGCGTTGATGTGCAGCAGGGGCCACCACAGTGTTGTGAAGTGACTGTCCTCCAATTAAATAAATAAATTTTTAAAAAAGAGGAAGATTTGCGTTACAGCATGAACAATTGTGCCTTTAGATCTTTGTAGATAGAGGAAGTGAATCCACAGAAGATACTCAACATTCTCCATGGGAATGAGCAGGAACATGGCTTTGAGCACATGGACACCTGGGTTCTATTGTCTGTCTCTAACCAGGCAATTGTGGACAAGTCACTTAACCTCTCTGAGCCTCAGTGTTCTCATCTGTACAATGTGGCTGGCAATGGAGTCTGCTCATAGGTAGTTGTGAGCATTAAATAGAGAATGGATATTTTAAAAAAAAGGCTGTCATAAAGAAAATCTCCATCAGTGTTGTCATTGTCATTCTTTCCAGCCTTTACCTTTCTCCTAAGCTACTTCCCATTTCCAGTGTTCACTTACTGATTATCCCACCATTGCTTCAAATTTAATGTCTGAGACCAAAATCCTTGCCTCCCTCACCAATTCCCTGACCTGCTGCTACCTCTGACTGTCTCTCTGAATGGACTCTAAATTAAACATAATATCCTTTCTAACACTTCCTCTCCTCCCAGATCCATGCCCAATTAGTTTACAAGACACGTGGATTTGTTCTCTAACGTGTCTTCATGTGACTGGTTTCTTTCTCTCTCTCGTCACCAGCACCCAGACCTTGGTGAGCTGCTCTCTTTGCCCCAGCAGGTCCTGCCTTGAATGACCAGATCTTATTGATGTCATTTCCCATTTCAAAACCCTCAGTGTCTCCTCAGTGTCCTCAAATTAGATTCTAAATTCCTTAGTCTAGCGTTATTGTCCCACCACAGTCTGACCTCAATCTCCTCCAGACACTTTTCACTTTTTCCATATGTGCATTGCTTCTGCTCCTATCAAGCTGGTTGACACAGAGTTCCCTGGTAGGGTGACCAGATTTAGGAAATAAAACACACAGGACTCCCAGTTAAATGTGAACCAGACCTACAACAAATATACTTAGTATATATCATGCAACAGATCTCATGTACATATTCTTACTAGGAAAAGTATATGTTGTTTATCTGAAATTCACATGTCAGTGGGAATCCTATATTTCATTTGGCAACCCAAGTACACTATCTCTTCCCATGCACAAGGTTCCATTCTTATCTTGGAGGCTTTTATCTCTAGCCATACCCATCAGATCTGCCCTTCAAGTCTCAGCTCAACCTCTTCTTCCCTCCAAGAAGCCTGCCAGGATCAGAACTTCCTTACCTGTAACCATTACCCACATCATTCATTTGATTCCATATATAGGATGCCTTGTGTTCTGTATAATTCCAACTCTCCAAGTTAACGTTGAGTTTATCAAAGGTAGAGATTATAAGTAGAAGAACTTAATAAATATGCTTTGGTGGTGCTACTGCTGATCTGTAATATAGGATGTGAAGGGATAAGAGTATAGGAGAAAGAGAAACTCCAGAGGTCACTAATCTGGATTTAAGGTGCTCACAGACCCATGATGCTCCCACAGCATCAGGCCAGGTGGGTATGGCTGCCTGGCCGTGGGACGCTTCTCCCCACGTCCTCCTTCAATACATCCTACAAGTTGTGGATTACAAGTTGTGGACTTTGCGAAATCTACCTTTCTTAAAACTCCACTCTATCTCTTCAGCAATCTGATCTCATTTACATTTCAATGAGTGTCAAGTGGTGGCTATACTATGTAACCTGTAAACACATAGTGGTTGTAGGAGTTATGCTGAAAGCCAAGAAATAAATGACTGTTTAATTAATAGAGAAACTAAAAGAGTTGGCTTTTTGTTTGTTTGTTTTCAAAATTAGCTAACTCTAGTAATGTACTATGGGCTTCCCTGGTGGCTCAGCAGTAAAGAATCTGCCTGCAGTGCAGGAGATGCGAGTTCAATCCCTGGGTAGGGAAGATCCCCTGGAGAAGGAAATGGCAACCCACTCCAGTATTCTTGTCCGGGAAATCCCAGGAATAGAGTTTTGTAGGCTACAGTCCATGTGGTCCCAGTGGGACATGACTTCGTGAGTAAACAACAATAATATACTATAGTCTCAGGAACTTGAGAATACATCAAGAAAACTGTGAAACTATTAAGCAGTTCTCAAGATAACTATTTTAAATAGCTGGCACTTCATGGATACATTTATAAGCATCTATGGGCATCCAGAAACTAATGACTAAAAACAGAACTTTTAAAATTGGAAAAGATACATATTCTTAGAATAAAATACATAGCTCATAGTTTTATTATTTAAGCCTTCAACAGTGTTTATAACAATTTTATTCTCATAATGTAAACATACAAATATGTCAAATGAGAATGTTGTTTTGAAATTGCAAGAAGAAAAAGTTCAACATACACAGAGAAATCAGAATCACTGTAAGCAGTGTTTCTATCACTAGACCCGCATGGAATGGCAATTAATTAGGTTACCTTAGACTTTATGTTGCGGAAATAATAAAATGGATTCAGCACTGAATTCAGGACTTTGCAGAATTAGAGTATCCCGGAAACAAGGGCTAAGAGTTTGTTCTGTTTCTTCAGACTCATCATATTTGTCCAGATTAATTTTATTTCCTTCTATTTTTTACTACCTAGCTTTAACTAAGAAATATTGCTCTTTCTACTCAAGGATATTATACTTTGCTATTTCCATGGAATGAATTATAATTTTCTAATCAGAAGAAAATAACCCTTAAATTCTTCCAGGAAGGAGAACAGGCAATAAAATCCACATCGAGACAGAACTCAGCCTTGGCCTCCTGCGTTAGTCTCAATCTGGCTGGCTCAGCTTTTCTGGCTTCCAGTTTTGCTATCTTCTTAGGACAGATTCTAAACATACCAATCTCAAACAGGGATAAACCAAAATAACAGCAACACATTTCCTTCTGCTTTTTCTTTTCAATAAACCACCAGAACCTTATTCCTTTGTTTGACATCACAGAAACATTAATCAAGTTTTTCCAGGACATTTGTGAATATAATCAGTGGGGGATGCAAATACGGTGGATCATCTAAATAAACGTACTTGTGTGATGGCAAAAAAAATGTTAAAGGAGTTGGAATGTCCCTAGGAGCTTTCCAAGTTTTTGTGGGCGGCATCAGCTGCTCTTGGATATAATCCATTCCCTTTTGACCTTTCCACTTCCAAACCCAGGAACAATTTTTCAGGTCACTCAGAAAATATATGTTGAATGAATATTTTGAAATAATAATTTAAATGTAAGTAATTATTGTGAACACTTTCTATCACTGGAGCTATTAAGTGTTGGGTTTTTTATTTTAATACTTCTAGAGGGTTTTCCTTAGTCTGAAAATGCATGTTTAGGAAAAGCTTTGCATTAAAAAATTCAATCTTCACTGAATGTTATACAAAATTTAAATTTTAGTTAAAATAACTTTTCTAAAATAGACCACTTTTGATTGAAGGCTTCTCTGTTCAATGTATTCTAAAACCAGTATTGATTAAAAAATTGGTATGTGGAATATTAATCGGTACTTTGAAAAGGATAGAAAAACAGACAAATATCAAGAAATGATTTTTCAAAAATGACCTTCAATGAAATTATTTATACTATTTAATCCTCTGGTGACAAAGAAACCAAAGAAAACTTAGTGGAGACAAAACTATTTTAAAGAAACAACTACTTAAAAACATTATTGTTAAAAACCGAAGATGTCACAACTAAGGCTGAAAGAAATTTCCCCATTTCTTCAGCGATAAAAGCAAAGCTCATGAGCTCTTCAAGGGACTCTGCCCTCAAATTACACACACCATCTGCGGCTAATCTCCATAGCACCTGATATGCGCGTAGAACCAACAGCAGACTGCCTTGAAAAGAACACTTACCTTAACTCGCAGGCATGGAATCATTTCCAGCTCATCCTCTCCTGTCTGCTTCACCAACCCCTCACCAGTTCCTCTTTCACGTGTCTAAACACCTAGAGATTTCTGTTCTCTCTTCTAAAATGCTGCCTTCATCTCCATTGCCCAAATCCAATTCAAACGTGGGGAGAGGAAAAAAATTCTAATTTGCGAGCTGTTTACGCCTCACGACAACAGCGAAGCCTCTAAGCTTTGAGCTCAATGAATTAAAGGTTGTTTGGCTAAATGGCAGGCACACTTCCTCCTATTCTTTCTGGACTTAGTTTTCCTGCCTCCAGCGGTGCTTTTTCCTTTTCTGGGCTATAAATAGGCTGGTGGTAAGAGTCCAGAGGAAAGAAGAAGGCAGGAAATACATTTGATTTCAAAAAGCAGTCTTAGGGGTGTGTGTGCGTGTGTTTCTTTCAAGTGAGCACCAATAAACAATTTAAGGAAAATTCAGCTTTGGTACATTGCACCATAGTGAACATTTTCTTTGATTTCCCGTAACCTCCGTTTAGCTGTCAGCTGTCATTTTCCATAAGCAGGGCTTGGGTTTGGAGATGTATTATTTTCTATACAGACCATAAAAAAATTACATCTAAGCCTTCATTTTTCAAAAGATTGTCCGAAAAAAAAAAATCAAATTTCCTGGGGGAAAGGAGGAAAAGGGCAGACAAGGAGGGTTACCATAGTTGTTCTTTATGTTCAAAAGGAGGGGAAGCAGCACTTTTTGAAGCAAGATTCAACCAGAGGTGAACAAGAAAAGCAGATACTTTTGCTTGGATGAAAGCATGAAGTTGAATTTAAAAACCAATCAGCTTTTGCACAAAATTAATAGATTGCCCACAGTCTTGCTACTCCAAGTTGTTTAACTTCTGCCATAATTTAATGCAACACAAAGTAAAATAAAGATTAGATGTCATTTTTTACATGTCACATTGGCAGATCAAAATTTTGGATATTGTTCGATACTATTGAAGTGTGGAGAAATAAGCATCCATATAATAGATGGAAGTATAAACTGGCATAAACTATTTGATAGAGGGCAGTTCCCAGCTCCTTGCAAAATGTTAAGTGCACATGCTCTAACAAGATATTAAACATGCTTGATTCTTCAAAGTGGGTGTGGAGATCTGGAAAGAAGGAACAGTTTCATTTCTGATATACATATTTTGTGCCTTTTTTTTTAACGTTTATATTGTGTATGCCATGCTTTAAAAACTTATTAAGGGATTAAGTTTTTAAAACTGCTATTATTTAAATAATAAGTAGTAACATAGGATTCGATTATCTATCATCTGTTAATGATTATACGCTTAACACCTCAACAAGCTTCTCTTTACATTGGTTTCCACTGGTAACACTTCGAGAAGCAGTGGCACTTTGTGATTAAAGTCTCCGTGGCTGGGCCCAGCAATCTGTGCTTTAACTCCAGACAATTCTCATGCTCACTAAAGGATAAGAAGCATCAGTCTACAGAATTATTTTGTTAATTAATATCCCACCCTCTAAAAAGAATTTGAGATTACAGCTTTGTGACTAGAGTTAATAATGTGCTGTGCTTAGTCACTCAGCCATGCCTGACTCTTTGTGGCCTCATGGACTGTAGCCTACCAGGCTCCTCTGTTCATGGAGATTTTCAGGCAAGAATACTGGAGTGGGTTGCCATGCCCTCCGCCAGGGGATCTTCCCAACCCAAGGATAGAATCCAGGTCTTCCGCACTGCAGGCAGATTCTTTACCTTCTGAGCCACCAGGGAAGCCCAAGAATACTGGAGTGGGTAGCCTGTTCCTTCTCCAGAGGAACTTCTCATCCCAGGAATCAAACTGGGGTCTCCTGCATTGCAGGCAGTTTCTTTAGGTACCAGGGAAGCCCAGAGTTAATACCATATTGCATATTTGAAAGTTGCCAAGAGTAGATCTTTAAAGTCCTCATCACAAGAAGGAAAATTTTCTGTAACTATGAGTGTTGGCAGGTTGTTAACTAGACTGATTGTGGCAATTATTTCCTAATACACACAAATATCAAACCAGTATGTTCAGTTCAGTTCAGTCGCTCAGCTGTGTCTGACTCTTTGCGACCCCGTGAATCGCAGCACGCCAGGCCTCCCTGTCCATCACCATCTCCCAGAGTTCACTCAGACTCACGTCGATCGAGTCAGTGATGCCATCCAGCCATCTCATTCTCTGTCGTCCCCTTCTCCTCCTGCCCCCAATCCCTCCCAGCATCAGAGTCTTTTTCAATGAGTCAGCTCTTCGCATGAGGTGGCCAAAGTACTGGAGTTTCAGCTTCAGCATCATTTCTTCCAAAGAAATCCCAGGGCTGATCTCCTTCAGAATGGACTGGTTGGATCTTCTTGCAGTCCAACGGACTCTCAAGAGTCTTCTCCAACACCACAGTCCAAAAGCATCAATTCTTCGGTGCTCAGCCTTCTTCACAGTCCAACTCTCACATCCATACATGACCACTGGAAAAACCGTAGCCTTGACTAGATGGACCTTTGTTGGCAAAGTAATGTCTCTGCTTTTGAATATGCTGTCTAGGTTGGTCATAACTTTTCTTCCAAGGAGTTAGCGTCTTTTAATTTCATGGCTGCAATCACCATCTGCAGTGATTTTGGAGCCCCCAGAAATAAAGTCTGACACTGTTTCCACTGTTTCCCCATCTATTTCCCATGAAGTGATGGGACCGGATGCCATGATCTTCGTTTTCTGAATGTTGAGCTTGAAGCCAACTTTTTCACTCTCCTCTTGCACTTTCATCAAGAGGCCTTTTAGTTCCTCTTCACTTTCTGCCATAAGGGTGGTGTCATCTGCATATCTGAGATTACTGATATTTCTCCTGGCAATCTTGATTCCAGCTTGTGCTTCTTCCAGCCCAGCGATTCTCATGATGTACTCTGCATATAAGTTAAATAAGCAGGGTGACAATATACAGCCTTGACATACTCCTTTTCCTATTTGGAACCATGTAGTATACCTGAAACTAGTATAATGTTAAATATCAATTATACCTCAATTAAAATAAGACATGAATACAAATAAAAAGATTTGAGGCAAATGATTTTGTTTTATGGAAAAATAAGGGTAACTTTAAACACCATACCAGTGACTCTGATTAATAATACCACAAGAGTTTTTACACATAAAGGTTAAAAAGTCGAATTGATTTCCCAATTAATTTTGAGGAGCTACCTGAAGCAGGCCAAAAGCAGTGGAAAGAGCAAACTGATGGTATTTAAGGGAGAGACAAAATCTCTGTCTCATTGTGGGCACCCATAGTTAAAATGGACGAATTCAAAGCAGACTTTACTAATATGGATGTTTGAAAATACGAATGTTAACAAAATAAAGAAAATATGACAAAAGTAAAGGAAAAGCCTCTTAAATGCAAACAAAACATTCCACTCCCTGTTTTTGTTTAGTGATTTGATTATGGTTTTCTAATGCAAAGCCCTATCCGTAAGAAACAATAGATTGAACAATGAGCTCAGCCAGAAGTGATGAGGGAAAAGCAAGAGTGTCTGCATCCCAGGCACAGATGGAGAGGAAAAGGTTTCTTTTAAAAAGAGAGAGAGAAAGGAGTGAATGACCTCGTTGAGGTAGCAGAAAGGAAGAAGGAAGTCCATGGTGGTCAGGATATAACAGCTGCAGTGTATTGAAGTGGCTGAAAGGTGTACACGTTGACATTGGCAGGAAAAGGACTGGCAAGCGGGGAATAAGTATCTGGGAGCAAACCATTCTCCATGTGAGAATGAACTCTTCTAAGGAGCTCCAAGTACACTCACCAGGCTTTCATTGTTCACTGGAAACCTCCCTTCTCTTTTTGTGGGGAAATATTTTACTTCTCAAGAAGAACAGCTTCACAGAGCTCCCCAAATAGCCTGTCTATGGGAATGAAGCATTAAAACATTTATGGAAACAGAAAAGCTCTGTACTCTTAATCTAAAATTAGCAGTAGACTCTCTTAACAGGCATTAGGGGAGAAAGTCAAAGACCTCATGAGGAAAAGTAATGTGCCAATTTCTTCTGGTTTTGCAAGTGGAGGAAAATACATTTTTTTTTTTAATTGCAGTCATCTACAAAGAATTTCAATGTATACCATGTAAAGGAAACCCAAACAAAAGTCCTCAGGGAAGATGTGAAAAAAGCCTGCATATTATTTCTCAAATGACCCAATGCATTGCATGGATCTGAGTCTCGATGCCTTGTAGGTATTTTTTAAAGGATTCTATCTTTGTTCACAAAGTGAAGTTCTAGGTGCTATCAAATTGCGGGGAACTGTGTTCCTTTGACTTGAATTGTATTAAACTAATAAAAAATATATCAGAGCTGCTGGAATGAATAGTCCAAAGAACATAAGTAAAGGATGGGTTTATACATTTTAGCAGGAATATTGAAAAGATGGTGGAAAGTCAGGAAGGATTTCTACATTATAAAAATAAAATATAAAAGTCAACAACTCTTTGAAGGAATTATAAGATTTAGGGGGATAAACGTGAACCTTTTCCATTAACCTCTGTAAATTCTGTTCATCAGCTGTTTATTTTTACTTAATCTAACAATGTTAAATTTACCTTGCAAAATTACAGTAATCCTGGCACAAATCAAACCATTCACAATATTTCCAAGCAGAAGTGCAGCTTTGGTTAAAAATTCAGTGGGGAAATCTAAACCAGACTTCCCTCACTGAATTTGACTTTGGACTTGATTGCTCTTCTGTCAGTTCACCATGCACCACTAGTTTCCACAGAAAGATGATTTAAAATAAAGGATCTTGAACCTTTCCAGCAATGAATGCTTGGAGTTTACAGTTTTGTCAAGGCTAAGATCTGATATCATAATAGCTAAAGGAAATTCTCATTGGTGTTGTGGTAAAGTTTTTTCTGTTAGTTTAAAAATACGGACACTTTCATTTTATTGTTTCTGTCAGTTGTGTTTGTGAAGCTAATCACTGATGGAATCAGGATGAACAAAGCCATCCCTGGGAGGAACATATGTAGACAAGAATACAGATCAGTGTAGGCACCGTGCACAGCACACTTCTGAAGACAGAAAGAGGTTATCATGGGACCCAAGAGATTTGGTGCCCAAATACCATTTTTGTGCAACATTTGGAAAGAAGAAGGGAAGGAAGTAGGAGCTAGAACATGGCAGTGAAATTGATTTACCCCTCCAAGGTAAAATTTATTGCTTTGGCAGACACTCTGGTCTAAGGAAGGTCAAGTGGTAGGTTGGTGGCTGATTTAATAGTTTATACAGGTTCCTTGCTTATACAATAGGTTAGTTTGAATTCATAAAAGAGTCAGTGTACTCCATAATCCCCTGAACCGTATGATTATGCAATTAATGAAAAAACTGTATTTATATTGATGTTGTCTAGGTAAACGCAGTCACAAGTTTTAGAATCCTAACATAAATTGCAGGAGCAAATTCACCCCAGTTAGATGAAGCAACTTAAAATAACTGAGTCTTCTGGTTGTATACAGTACGACCCAAAGACTCTCCCTCGCTGGCTCTGAAGAAGCAAGCTGCCACATTGTGAGTGCCTCTAGAGGGCACCACATGGCAAGGTAGTCTCCTGCCAACAACCAGCTACAGAGGCCTTCAGTCCAAGAGCATGCAAAGGACTGGAGGCTGCCAACAACCAGAGCAGCTGTCAACAGCCCCTTCCCCCAGAATCAAGTCTCAGATGAGACCAAAGCTTCCACTGATTACTTGATTGGATCCTTGTAAGACTGAATCAGTGGACCGGGCTACCCCATATCTGACCAGGCAAGCTATAGGAGGTCTATTATCAAGATGTTTTACGGTCACGTGTGAGGTCATCACATACACACAACCAGTATATCGTGTCGTCTTTGCTGCATTCTATTAGTTCTGCCTTTACTCAGGGGAAGGGGATAAAAGGGCGTGAATCCCAAGAGGCCGAGGATCATGGGGGCTGCCCTAGTCTGTCTGCCACAGTGGATACCCAACCAAGAAAGATGAAGTAAGTAGACACAATACCAGGTGGATTTCCAAAGGAGAGTGAGCACAGTATCATTCACAGGCAGAATGGACAAAACAATTTCTTTTTCTCTTTTTTTCACTTTATTTAGTGCACAAGCTGTTCATTGTGGAGCATGGGCTGCCCTAGTGGTGGGCTCAGTAGTTGCGGTTCATGGGCATAGTTGCCGCAGGGCATGCGGGATCTTAGTTCTTCAGCCAGGGATCAAACCTGCTTCCCCTGCATTGGAAGGTAGATTCTTAACCACTAGACCAGCAGGGATGGAGAAGGCAATGGCAACCTGCTCCAGTACTCTTGTCTGGTGGGCAGCCGTCTATGGGGTCGCACAGAGTCGGACATGACTGAAGCGACTTAGCAGCAGCAGCAGCAGACCAGCAGGGAAGTCCTGACAAAACAATTTCTTAATTTTTCTACCTTCAAAGCAGTGAGAAATACATTACCTCAAGAGAGAAACATGTTATCTCTCCACTATTATACGCTATTCAGCAATTCAGTAACCTAATTAATTTCCTGCTCCATCTCTGCAGTTGGCCGTGTTAGTTGCTCAGCTGTCTCTGACTTTTTGCGACACCATGAGTTGTATCCTCTGTCCATGGAATTCTCCAGGCAAGAATACTGGAGTGGGTTGCCATTCCTTTCTCTGGGGAAGCTTCCCAACCCAGGGATCAAACCCGGGTCTCCTGCATTGCAGGCATATTCTTTACCATCTGAGCCAGCACAGAAGCCGTGCTCCATCTCTGAGGTCCTTTCAGTTCTAAGCTTCTGTGACTTTGGACCTGCCCTTTCAAGCCTCTCAAGACATTTTGGAATGCCACAAGTCCTGGTTGCATGCATGCAAGGTGTTTGGTGACCATTGTGTTACTACTGTTGACTTATGGGGGAAGAGAGCATGCATAATAGATTAGTCCATTAGAAAAGTTAAAAGATAGATCAGTTGGGGTGTCACTATCTGATCTAATTTTTGATTTTCTATTTGGATGTTTATATTTCTAAAGCATGATGTCATTCTAAAAACACATGAAGATAAAACTATCGGCAATTCTTTTTGTACAGGAAAATTTGGGGCTAAAAGTATGTTCTCTCTGGGGAACAAACTACATTTCAAATTACATCCAAGTAATACTGAGTGTATCAAAAAATTACTTTGGCAATATAAATTCACAGACTTTAGTAGGGGTTAGAGAGATCCTTTACAGACGTTTATCTAACCACCCATCTAATGGGCAAAAATTCTCCAGAATATGAAGAAGAAATTGTCTTATTAATTTCTAAGTGAAAAGACTGCCATTGTATCTACTTGTGATATCAAAATGTAAATGGCTATTAAAAATAAAATTATGAATTTAATCTGAATGAGGCAACTCCGAATTGCTTTGCTGACTAGATAAATGAAACTTTTCCTTCAGCAAAACATTAAATTCTAAAACATATGGAATTAAAAGGTATCTTCACAGTTATTCTTGTGTGGACAAACTACACAATGAAATGAACATTATAAATGTTCTCTAATACTTCACTGAGAACACACTGAAAGTTGCAAGTCAGGTTGAAACTAGGAATGCTTCATTTCCATCTACAGGCTGAAGAGGGATAAAAATTTCAAAAAAGGAAATGACTTTTTAGAGCTCTATGAGATCAGAGGCTCTGAGAGTCTGGATTTCAAAACACTAAAACCACATTTTTGGAGATAGCTTCACATTATAGCTCCTTATTATTATATATGGCTTGCTCAAATACATATTAATGCATAATTAATTCTGAAATAATCCACATGCTCCAGATTGTATTTTATTTGGACAAGTCCAGCAAAATGCTTCTTTTCTTTTAACTGTATTTTTTCAACCACATGTAAGTCCCTACTGAGTACAAAGCTCTGAGCTTGAGCCTACAGAAGAAAAAAATTAAACATTTGGTCTTTGCCTTAAAAGCAGCATACCTTCTAAAGCAGAATTTCTCAAACTGTGATACAGTAACAGCCTATTTCAATGTAACATAGAGTTTATTTAACATGCAGATTTCTGGGCCTCAGACTCAGAGGATTTCTAATTCTATAGGTCTAGAGTAAGCCATGGAATACACATATATAATAAGCCTGTAAATTTCAGAACCCATGATCCAGGGGTCAAAACATATATTTTTAACTAAAACAAGAGAGTGACCCAAACGGTCAGGTTATGTAATTACTGTGTGAATTCTGATTACAGTTGTAGCCAACATCAAGGTTCCATACGGAATACATGCTACAGCATAAAATTCCCTTAAAACCAGTTCTAATTTGTGCCTGAAGGTGAAAGTGTTAGTCACTCAGTCGTGTCTGACTCTTTACCACGCTATGGACTGCAGCCTACCAGGCTCCTCTGTACACTGAATTCTCCAGGCAACATACTAGAGTGGGTTGCTGTTTCCTTCTCTGGGGGATCTTCCCGATCCAGGGATAGAACCCTGGTCTCCTGCATTGCAGGCAGGTTCTTTACCATCTGAGCCACCAGGGAAGCCCAGTGTATGCCTAATGGTAGCAAATTGAATTTGTATTTCTCAGAAAAAGTAAGGATGGAGAGACCATTTGTTTTTTCTGGGCATTAAAAAAAATTTTTTTTCTGCATTTTTTTATTGCAGTGAAAAACACGTAATATAAAATTTACAGACTTCACAATTTTTAAGTGTAAAGTTCAGAAGTGTTAAATATATTCACATTGTCATGAAACAGATCTCCAGAAAATTTTTATCTTGTAAAACTGAAACCCTACACCCTTAAAACAACAACTCTCCCTTTCTGCTTCCCTTCAGGCCCTGGCAACCACCATGCTGCTTTCTAAAATGAAGTCGCCGTTCTTGAAACATGATCCCATGACGGTGCTGGGTTTAAGGAAAAGACAGCAAGTAGAGTTGAATCCAAACACCAAAACCAGGAATGAGATTTTTCAAATGAGATCATAAAGCAGACGGAAGGAGCAAAGCAAAGACAGATGGATGCAAAAGCAGAGGCATTTTCCAGAAGTGAGTTGATACAGTTTGGCCTTCTGGCTATGGGTGCTGGGTGCCAGAGACATGTGCTCTCCGAAGCCAGATACCACCTGGAAGTCACTATCAGATACCAGATGATCCTCCTACATCTCTGGGGATGGTTATGACGAAAGTAGCTGAGAAGAAGGTTGAAGTAGCTGAGAAGAGGATGAAGACTAGGGATGAAGACTAAGGGATATTTGCCACTTCCAAAATTTGCGGCAGACTTGAGAGAGGGAGGGTCTCTGCTTTCTCGGCACAGGTGTCAGTAGAATTAAATGTCAAAGTTGAGGTGAGGTGAAGTCGCTCAGTCGTGTCCGACTCTTTGCGACCCCGTGGACTGTAGCCCACCGGGCTCCTCCACCCATGGGATTCTCCAGGCAAGAGTACTGGAGTGGGTTGCCATTTCCTTCTCCAGGGGATCTTCCTGAGCCAGGGATCGAACCCAGGTTTCCCGCATTGGAGGCAGACGCTTTAACCTCTGAGCCACCAGGGAAGCCCAAATGTTAAAGGCAGTAGTCTAAATACAGAGCCATTAGCAGTTATAAAGGGCCATGGTTAATGGATTGAGCAGACCATGATTATCCAACAGGGTGGGGCTTCCCAGGTGGAGCTAGTGGTAAAAAAAAACACCTGCTGATGCAGGAGATGTAAGAAATGCTGGTTCAGTCCCTGGGGTGAGCAGATCCCCTGGAGAAGGAGACAGCAACCCACTCCAGTATTCTTGCCTGGGAAATTCCATGGATAGAGGAGCCTGGTGGGCTACAGTCCATGGGATCACAAAGAGTTGGACATGGCTGAAGCAACTTAGCATGCATGCATCCAAGAGGGTTGGGAGATGCCCTGAGGGAAGTCAAGAAGGTATATGCAGGTGTCCTCCAAGGCATTAAACTAATCAATCTGGAGGACTAGACACATCTTCTACTGTATATGCTGGGGTGGCTCTGAAGCTCATCTGAGCCCTGCTGCAGGAAAGGAAGCATGGAAAAAGCAGAAAGATCCTATACTTTGAAGCCAGAGCCACCTGGCCTCAAATTCTACTTCTGCTTACCATCTGGAGGACCTTTAAACCAAATATCAATTTCCCTATCTATACTCAAATTCTAACAATAACTTGCTACTGGGCAAGAACATGAGTCAAATGCCATATAACATGAAGATGCTCTTCTGGTGCAGAGGCGCATTTCTCTCCTCTCAGTGATGAAAAAAGTAAAGTAAAGTGAAGTCACTCAGTCGTGTCCGACTCTTTGTGACCCCATGGACTGTACCCTACCAGGCTCCTTTGTCCATGGGATTTTCCAAGCAATAGTACTGGAGTGGATTGCCGTTTCCTTCTCCAGGGGATCTTCCCGACCCAGGGATCAAACCCAGGTCTCCCGCATTGTAGACAGATGCTTTACCATCTAAGCCACCAAAGCCTCCTGTGAAAAATTGGGTGTGGTAAGGATCTTAAGGCTGAGAAGGAAAAAGAAAGTCTGGGAAGTATATGGAAGCCTGAGAGGTCTGTAACTTTGGCTAAAGGTTATTGGGCTCCCTAAGCCATGGCCTGGCCTTCATAGCAGAGTGGTGGTCCACGTCATGGAAACAAAGGGTGTCTTAAGAGGGCCATTAAGCTCCCAGGACGTTTATTAGCCTCCACACCCAAAGTCATTCCAAATAAGCATACCATCTAAGTAAAAATAGAATTCTTGGTATATAAAAGCAGTTAAATGAGAGACTCCCTAGCTCCCCCTCCCAACTCAATTGCTACTCCCAAATCATATATGAAAAATTTGATGCTATTAGGCGTCTCTGATTTTACTATGGCTTAAACCTGGAGGTGGGCACTGATCTGTGTGGGTGTTGGCTGGCCAGTCTCATTTTCCCAGTAGCAGATGTGCGCTGCTCAGACCAGTACCCGTATGTAATGTGACATGCCCCTGTACAATACACGAACAGCTCTGTGACCACCTGAATATTCATTGAAAGGATTGATGCTGAAGCTCCAATACTTTGGCCACCTGATGCAAAGAGCTGACTCACTGGAAGAGACCCTGATGCTGGGAAAGATTGACAGCAAGAGGAGAAGGGGGTGACAGAGGATGAGATAGTTGGATGGCATCACTGACTCGATGGACATGAATTTGAGCAAACTCAGGGAGATAGTGAAGGACAGGGAAACCTGGCATACTGCAGTCCCTGGGGTCGCAGTCAGACAGGACTTACAGACTGAACAACAATGTGCCCACCAGAAGGTGGCAGCAGAGAGCAGTGACCACAACCAGCTATTGTAGCTCACAGTTGGCCGCTGGAGCTGTGTAGGCTGAACACGGAAACTAACTCTTCTGGTAGCAATCCCCATTTGTCTACACTTGGGGTTGATGAATTCCAAAGGCAGCTTGCAAAACGATTCCTGATGTATGTTGTCTGTGGTCACAGAGTGAGATATACCTGAAAAAGAGGGCAGTTTTTGCTTGTGTCCCTTTCTGGCCCACCATGTCTACTGCAAGGACCAGAACTGCCCTGAGACCAAAGCTGTGAGAGCACATACTCAACGTGTCTTCAGAATTGCTATCTGCACATGGCAGAGTACTAATCCTGGTGGCTATCTTGGCTCCAGACTGGTCCATCTCATGGAGGCTCAACATCTCCACATGGGTATTCCTGGGCATCTCAAATTCATCATGTTAAGATTGGATTCCATTTCTTTTCCATTCATTTTTTTTCATAGGAAGTAGGTGAGAAGCACTAGCTCCCTTCAAAGCAGCCCCTGAAGCCAGAAATCTGGTGTCATCCTAGAATTTTCCCTTTTCCTTTGTCTTACTGGCTTCAAACCGCTTAGAGAATCTATGTGGAATATAAGTGAATTAAAGAAGCTTTGTTGCCTAATTGGAAAAAAAAATCATTAAAAGGCAAATCTGGGAAAGACTTTTATAATATTCAAATGTCTCTCTTAGAAGGGAATTGTGAACAAACGGAGGGTGGAGCTGGTGATTAGGAACATGGAGAGAGAATTCTGAAGAACTCTAGCTCGGAACTCCAGGAGTTTGAGAACAAAAATTCGAAGAGTTGTTTGACTCCGGTTGCCTGATTTTGAAATGCAGAAGTCCTCTGACAGGAAACCCTGTGTAGAGAATACAGACTACACCATCCTGCCATTGTCAGCCCCAGGGGCTGAGCAACTGGAGCAGAAGGAAGTTGCTTTTTTTGGTATTGTTTTATTTTTGTCTTAAAGAAATATCCTTCTTAATACACATATGAAAATCTTGAATAAAGATGTAGAAAGTATGCAAGCTTACAAGAGATGGCAACCATCCTGGATGATAGAATCAGAATTTCAAAAGGTCTTGATAGGCTAAAGTAAAAGGACAAATGACAGAAAGTGAAATGAGTAGGCACAAAAGTAAAATTCTACATTGATGTTAAAAAACCCAGTTGCACATGTTCAGAATGGGGAGACATGGCTTAACAGGACCCCATAGTTTCAAACTTGCTGTTGATGTTAGGTTAGTCAGGGTATGCTAATGACTATAATTTTAATTCCCGGGACTCAGTGGTTCTAAGATATCCTAGGGAGGAAAAAGTGCCAAAGGGATGATAGTCCTGGCTCAGTCAATTGATTGCTTCTAGCAGGTTTCCAGACATTCCAATAATGTCTGCCCAGTAAGGGGAGTTTCAGCTAATAACTCCTTTTTAACTAAATTAACACTCATATTGGAAAAATGGCTTTAAAATATTTCTTTAAAAAAGAAACAGGTAATAGAAGGTTAACAGCTAAATGAACTTAAAGAAAATGGCAGAGCAAACCTTTCTACTTTGAGTACAAATCAGCTGCATTATGGTTAAAAAAAAAAAGTAACATTTGTAATTAGAATAGTCCTATGGCTCAGGGGTAAAGAATCAGTGCAGGAGACATGGGTTTGATCCCTGGGTCAGGAAGTTCTGCTAGAGGAGGGTATAGCAACCCACTCCAGTATTCTTGCCTGGAAAATCCCATGGACAGAGGAGCCTGGTGGGCTACAGTTCAAAGGGTAGCAAAGAGTTGGACAAAACTGAGTGACTGAGCACATATAAGAAGGAATCCCTCCAAATCTAAAGTTTTCAAGAAAACCATTTGAAATATGGTTTACGCCCACTTATATTAATGGACTTCTCCATTAATGGTAGTTGGTTAGCATATTATGTCCTGAGATATTAAATAGTAATACTATGAATTCTGGTGACATTTAAAAGCTAAGCATTCAGAACAGGAAGACAAACTTCAGCAGTTTTTCAGAGATACTTAAAGTTATATGGAACAAACCTAGTTCTTGACAAATCTCATGAAACCTACTAATAATTGCTTAGAAGCCTTTCTTGAGGCCTTTCAATTTACAATTAAGGAACAAAAGTCACGAACCATCAGGGTCTCTAGTTCTTGCCACAGTAAAAACTGTTTGAAATAATTATAAAACAAAGGACCAACAAATTCAAAAGCATTTCTTTGTCATCACATTTTTAGGGAAGTCACATAGAAACATTGCTGAACATACGAAGAAACGAACATTAGAACGGATTGGCCATGCATTTGGGTGATGGTACAAATGTTTGTAACATGTCTCCATTTATGGTGCTTGTTAGATTCTATTTCAATAGTTACATTCCCAAAGAACTTTTTTTGGTGAGGCACTTAAAATATAGTACTGAAAAATCCTATCGCTATCCTAGTGATAAATGATTTCATAAATTAAAAAAAAAAGATTTTATGGGAAACCCATTGAAGTGGAGCCACTGAATTCAGAAGAATGAAGGTATTCCTGCCGAGGAGTAAAATAAGGATTTTAGGAAACCTTGACAAGGATGTTCATCTCTGCGGTGTTCATCCCTTGGGTAGCTAAGGTAGTGAAGAAATTGAGGCTAGAGGTGCCCATGATACTACTTGATGCCACTGATGTGATTAATTTGATTGAAAACCTTTAAACAGTAGAACTTTACAAGATTGTAAGGAGATAGGGAGTCTATTGAGATTGAAAATCCATTTTCTTCTCCTGCCTGATAACATTTCCTTCTCTTCCCTTCTACAGGCATGTTTCCCAAGAACATGGCCCCATTCAATTCCCGTGTGATGGGTCTGCTTCCTGGGAAACTTAACCTGCAGTAGTGGCAGGGGTGGTCCAAGAAAACAGATGCTCATGAGGGATTCTGAAGTTGCCAGCCATCTCAAAGGGAGGACCCTGATCATCAGAAGGAGGAGGGCTGCTCTACATAATGCAACAGAGAAGAAGGTGATGGTACTTATGGTCGATCCATAAGCAGTGCCTCTTGACATTCCTTTGCTCATCTTGATGATAAATGGATAAGCACAGCAGTCGTACATCAGAAAGGTGTGGAGATCAGGAGCACAGAGGCCTCAAAACAAGATCTGAGTCATGCCAACAGGGAAACCATCTACTCAGCAAGGCAGTGGCTGAGAATGAGGCACTCTCGAATGGGTAGTATATGATGAATATTAGTTGTGGTCCCAAGTGCCTGGGCTCTGACTGCTTATAGCCAGGGCTATAATTTATCCCTGACTGTCTGTCTATTTCCCCGAGGAAAAGAGATACAACAGAATCTTGGAAGAACTCTTCTCAGAATTTATATGAAGTGGATCTGAGTAGTGCAAATGGTGAGCCATAGGGAAAGATATGATCTGCCACTCTGTCCACTAGAAGACTGAAGTACATTCCTCCAGCTACTGATGGCACCATTGGTTGAGGGTCATCAGAAATTATCATAAGCTGGAGAGTTCTGCTTACACAAATTTCCCATGCTTCTTTTGTCAGGGCAGCTCAAATCTGATAACTGATCAATGTATAATATAAAGACCCAAATCCCTCACCTTATTCCAGGACAACATTAAAGGGCATCATAGCTTCAGGGTCCCTAAAGGGTTAGCCTAGCCTTTGCTGAGATTACATCACATGCAAGTTTTTCCCGGGTCCAATTCTGCTTCCTTCTCTTCCTTTCCATGATGTTGATCCTGAGACTGAAATTCACTCAGTCGTGTCTGACTCTTTGCGACCCCGTGGACTATACAGTCCGCGGAATTCTCCAGGCCAGAATATTGGAGTGGGTAGCCATTCCTTTCTCCAGGGGATCTTCCCAATCTAGGGGTTGAACCCAGGTCTCCCACTTTGCAGGCAGATTCTTTACTAGCTAAGCCACAAGGGAAGCCCAATCCTGAGAGTGCTCCCTATAAAAATTTCTCCACACTAATATCCAACCCAGAGTTTGCTTCCTAAGAAACCCACCTACTACAAAAACATCATCGGGGCAGCTCATAGAATTTGAATATGGACTCTTGATTAGATAATGGGATTGTACCAGTGTTAAATTTCCTGATTTTTAAAAATGGTTTTAATTGTTTTTTCAATGATTGTTCTTCAATACCTAAATCGTGTCCAATTCTTCACGACCCCATGGACTGCAGCAAGCCAGGCTTCCTGGTCCTTCACTGTATCCTGCAGTTTGCTCAAATTCATGTCCATTGAGTCAGTGATGCCATCCAACCATTTCATCCTCTGTCATCCCCTTTGTCCTCAGTCTTTCCCAGCATCAGTGTCTTTTCCGTTAAGTTGGCTCTTCGCATCAGGTGTCCAAAGTTTTAGAGCTTCAGCATCAGTCTTTCCATTTCCTTTAGGATTGACTGGTTTGATCTCCTTGCTGTCCAAGGGACTCTCAAGAGTTTGATCATAATATATTGTGTTTATATAAGAGAATGTTTTTGTTCTTAGGAAATACACTGGCAAAAACAGGAATGAAGGCACATGATATATGTGACTCAATCTCAAATGATTTTAAAAAATTGTGCACGGAGAGGTGGAGGATCAGAGAAAAAGAAGAAAACAGGACAAAATGGAAATATTTGGAAAACCTGGGTAAAAACTATGGAGTTTAATTATAGACTTCTTGCGATTTTTCTGAAAGTTTGAATTTATATCGAAATTTAAATATACCAAAGTAAAATGACCAGACCTAATACCATTCCAAGAGATTCAGAATCCCTTGGGTACTATTATATTTCCAGTACTCAGCCCCAGTCTGTAGGTATTCAACAAATATTTTAGTAAATGAATGAGTCAATAGGTGACATTGTAAATTAAGATAATGAATTCAATTTTGGATATGGAGAATTTTGAGTGCCCACGAGTCCAATTTTGAAAGTCTGCTCTAGGGACAGTATAACCTTTTGCTCAATTCTGAAGGTAACCAGTAAAAAGATAACTCCTGTGTCCTTTTTTGAGGCCATTTTTTTCTCCATAGCATTTAGAAGTTTGAAGTCCCTATGATACCTTGTATAAACAATATCTCATCACTTTTGAAATAATTTGATATTTTAAATGAGACTGGATATTGACTTTAAATGATGGAGAAATTGCCTGACTTTTGTTGGCATCCAGATTTCTTTATCCTGTTTTGACCATAATACACATAATTATCTTTCCTTTTTCTATTTAAAAATGTTTGAACTTTAGCCTAGTAAGTCACAAGCATATCACATTAAGGTGTTGTGGAAAAAGTTAACTCTAAAAGCAAGGCATTTTTAAGTGGACAAGAATGACCAGCTAATGAGTAGAAGGGAAAGAAGGAAAAAGGGTGGCAGTGGGGGGCAGGGGGCATCCAAGAATTGTTACTGCCATCCAGTGGTGATGTTCTCAGACAAAGATTGTTCAAAGCCCATCGTTAATCCCTGTTTTCCATCGCAAAGACCCGAATACCATTCATTCAAGCTTAGCGACTAAACTGCAATGCTAACCTGCCATGAAATTTGTATTATGTTTTCCTGATTTTAAAGTAATAAGTTCATTTTGTCTTCTTGTGGTCCTCAAGAATTCATAAGCTTCCATGACAACCAGTTTACTCGGAGAGTGTGCTCAATGTGGAGAGAATCTGGCCCATTAGAGACCTTGCCTTGGTAACACCCCAATCACCTGCTCTGTTCTCCCTAGCTCACTCCATTTACACACCATTACAGAGAGTGAACGTCACTGATTCACTTTTCAGTCCCACTGGACATTTCCAAGTCATCCTTTTATCTGTGTTCTTTTAATTGTGACCGCCTACATTGACTGTTTTTTAAAAATGTTTCCTTGTTTGGTTGCGTTGAGTCTTAGTTGCAGCACGTGGGATCTTTTGTTGTGATGCACAGACTCTCTAGCTGAGGCATGCAGGCTTAGTGGTTGGCATGCACAGGCTTAGTTGTTCCGCAGCATGTGGGATCTTTTTTCCCTGACCAGGGATCAGACCCACATCCCCTCCATTGCAAGGCAGATTCTTAACCACTGCACCACCAGGGAAGACCCTGACCGACTATTTTGAGCCCATGGGAAAAAAAATAGGGAATTGGCCAAAGCCCAGCTCATTGATTTTAACCTAGCAAGAGCCTTTGCCCACTGGAGGGAAAAAAAAAAAAGAGAAATGCTATCACAAGATTTAGAATAAAAGAACAAAAATTGGCCTAAGCATATCATGTAAGTTTTATATAAAGCAAACTTTTTGGCCTTGACGAACACCATCCAGTTTACACGAAGCTCATAAAAGTGTTAATGTTGCTACTTTTAAACCTTACATATAGTGCTCTCTGTGTGCTAATGATGTGGCCTGTTAACCAAAGTTTGACCTTTCTGTGCTGTAAATCCAAGCCCACACACTGGCTTGTCCAAAGTCATAATCACTGGCAGTGATGTCATTCCTTGACTCTAAAAACAAGCACCACCCAGATCTGTGTCCTTTCTCCTGCAGGTTTGTAGTCCATTGTAGAGATGCCAGTGGGTAAGGGCTGGAGGAGACAGCCGGCTTTGCTTATATCCACAGGCTTGAGCAGCTGGCTTCCAGGAACCAGCCCAGATGAAAATTAAAAAATGAAAAACAAAAAACAAACAGACCAAAAAAAAAAAAAAAAAATCCCAAACCACCTCCAGAGAATGCTGTGTAAGCTCTACTTATATCATTCATAATGGTGTAAAGACCTAAGCAAGAAGTTGGCATACAACAAAAGGTCAGTATGCCTTTATTTACTGAAAGATGACATATGCCAATTTTACAACGAAATTTGGTGGAGGGGACTGTGGGAGAAAAAGTTGAAACTGTTTTCATCTCACTTGTTTTAAAAAGATTTGTAAAGGGGTTCTGTAGCCACAGTAGTCTATATACAGAAATAGATGAAAATTATTGACTTTGATTATGCATGAATATTCTACTAAAACTGAAAAAGTATACATTCACACAATTAAAAAGAAATATATCAGTGACATTTGGTACTGAGTAGGCTATAAAACAACAAACTTACTGGTAAATGAAATCCCATATCTCAAATGGAATACTGTATAGAAGGATATCAATACACTCTTCCAACAAATACTGGAAACCAAATGTTAACAACAACATGAAATAAATTTGAATAAATTTTTACACAAACGAATACAAATCAACTAGCAAAACAGAGTACTTAAGAATAATTTCCTTTACAGTAGCCAAAGGAGTCAGTAAGAATTTGGTGCAAAACATAAAACAAGAAAATAAATGTGAAAGAATGCCCACTTTACACTCATACCTACAGTAAAAGAAAATATTTCACTGAATATTGGTACAGTTGTCCCTCTGTATCCGTAGTGGACTGGTTCCAGGACTCTGGCAGATGTTCAGACACTTTATATAAAATGACATAGGACCATTGGCCCTCCATATCTGTGGGTCCCATATCCCAGAGGATTAAACTTTTGAATGTTAGGATACAGGACCTGTGGATATGAAGGGCTGACTGTATGCTATAAACAACAGAAGAAAAATTAATGGATTCTAGTGCAAACACTTGACACTAACATTACAGCAAGGCCTCCATTGGCTGTTAGATGGACAGTATCCACTTTGCTCTGAGCTAGCATCTCTGTGTTCTTCTCCTAAGAGATCTCGTTACTGCTATTCTCTTTCTGCTTTTTACTCTGTCCTTCCTTCTTTCTTCTCTATATTGTTGGCTGTTTCATTTTTAATATGGGTACATTGGGGGATGGTGTGGGGAGGATACATGCTGCCAGAGGAAATAAAGTAACTCTGTGCCTCCTGGGTGCTAGGACACTACATTTGGCTGTTCTATGCCTCTGAACTGAAGATTTCCTAGACAAGCCCCTCTGGAAATGCAATGTAATCATGCTTTTAATTTTGCACCAAGGTACATACTTGGAGCTGTATACAGTTTGAGAAGACAAGTTATAACATCCAGTAATTGGCTAACTTAGTTACCTGCTTAAAGGAAGAATAATAAAAGATTTTATTATCTCAATCAATCAATGAACACTTTTAGAATCCTATGGGACCTGGATTTCTTGGATGACCTACTGAATATTCCTTCCAAACAGAGGCCAGTTCAGACATGTTTCAGACTTAGAGATTTGTTCCTAAGTTGCATGAGGTTTCTGTTGGTAACAAAACCAAAAGGGATATTTTCTTCAGTGGCAAAATAATCTAATAAAATTCAACATGTATATTCATATTAAGCCCCTAGCAAATAGGAATAGGAAGGAACATTAACCAGATAAAAGACATACATAAAAACAGTTAAGCACACATCATATTAAATAGGATGACAGTAAAAAGGATTTTCTTTCAAATCAGGATGCCTGCTCCCACCATTCTACAGTTCAATATTGTACTGGAGGTCTTAACTAATTCGCTGGACAAGAAGCCTATGTCCTTCTCTCGATTTTTCAATAAACATAAAACTGCTCCTAAAGTCTATTAATAATAATAATAATAATAATAAAAAAGCCAAGGTGAACGTACTCCTAAAAAAAAAGGTGGAAGAATTGACTTTACCAAAAATGAAGGCTTTAAGAAAAAGCTATAGTAATGAAAACACTATGGCACAGACACAAAGATAAACTGAAAGTGGTAGAATTGAATGGAGAGGTCAGAAATAGAGCCACGCATCGTGGGAACTTGACCTGTGTCGGAGCTGTCACAGCAAATCAGTGGGGTGAAGGGTGACCATTAAATAAAACGATCATTTCCATCCACAAGAATACACCCTGCAATCATGCCTCCTAATGTTTTTCACATGATGGCAAAAAAGCCTATTTCACAGATATTTATTTGGCACTCTGGTATAAGAGGGAGGAAATTTGAGGCCTCTAAGTGGAGCATGATGAAAAAAAAACACTCATTAGGATTTTTCTATATTATACATGTATTCATTTTAAGAAAGATAAAATATGAAGTGGCAGGTATGATATTAAGTATATAGAACAATTTTCCTAACCATTCCTAATAAAATGTTGTTCAAAGTTTCACTGAGGAACTTGAGCTTGCAGCTGCAAACTTTCATGTTTTATCTTTTAAATTACTGCCTGCAATTCTTATCAAGACTTTTACTTTGATCTCTCAGACTTGTAACGGTCACCTTCAGTGAAAAATTTGCACAGATAGCCAAAAATGTTTAAATCTTCTAAAAATTCAAAAACTTGACCCTTTAAGTTGTACTTAAAGAAGCTCTTCCTTTCTCACATTGACAAATGCAAAGTTGAAACTTCTCGTCATAAAGTTGTGGGTTTAGAATCTAACCAATATTTTTCAGATTAAGTCTTCTAAATGTTGAAGGTCTAATCTTCAGGATGCCCGTGTATTGTTAGAACACTCATCACCTGTTCTTATGCATCTATGGAGCATACAAACACCCAGCTTTCTAGCGACTTTACTTGAGATTGGTTAAGGTGTTCTAAACCAATAGGGAATCTTGGATGTGCTCACACCTTACATGAGCAAAAACTCAGACTGGGAAACAGAAGGCATTTTGATAAAAGGAAATCAAAGATAGGGTCCTACTCTATAGTTTGGCACATCGGTCACTTAAAGAAGCACCCTGGGTGGGGTCCTACTCTGTAGTTCAGAGAGTCAGGCATTTGGCAGGCCAGCCTCTATTGTTCAGCTGCCAGTGCTGGCATGTAGGGAGAGAGAGGCTAAGGTGATGGCTCCACCCCCTCTACATGACTCAGCAGTATCGCCTTGCTTCCATGGCTGCCTGGCTTTCCTCCACAGGCATTTTGCACAACAATCTCCTCCCTCATATCCCCTTGATCCATCTCTCAGCAGTCAACAGCAGCTCTCGCCCTGGGATTGCTGCTGCTGCTGCTGCTGCTAAGTCGCTTCAGTCGTGTGCGACCCCATAGACGGCAGCCGACCAGGCTCCCCCATCCCTGGGATTCTCCAGGAAAGAACACTGGAGTGGGTTGCCATTTCCTTCTCCAATGCATGAAAGCGAAAGGTGAAAGTGAAGTCGCTCAGTCGTGTCCCACTCTTAGCGACCCCATGGACTGCAGCCTACCAGGCTCCTCCATCCATGGGATTTTTCAGGCAAGAGTGCTGGAGTGGGGTGCCATCGCCTTCTCCGTGGGATTGCTGCACGATCCCTAAATTCCAGCTCCTAGCTGCTGTGCCTTCCAGGAGACCTACATCCCTGTCTAGGGTATGTATGGCTGTGGCAAGGACTTCTGATTCTCATTCCATTTAGGCTGCCACAGATCAGCTGTTTTATTCCCCCCCCTTAAATGTTTCTCCTCTGACTCAGATAATTGCCCCAATGTGGGGATCAGACCCCTACTTCACTTCCCCCACCTGCTGAGGGCAGGTCCAGTCCTGCTAACACTCCTGCTCCCCAACCCAGTTCCTTCGTCCTTTGAGTTTTGCTTGGGTCTATATTATTATTTTTCTCTGAGCAGGTACTCCTGTCCATTCTCAGCTGGTGTTCTGCATGCACTTCTGTTTTTAAAGATATATTCCTTATGAATCCATGAAGAAAGATGTACTGCATGTCCACCTACTCCTCTGCCATCTTGTTCTCGAAATCAAAGAATTAGACAAGTTCTGACATGGTAGGGACCTCAGAGCTCATTTTACTGATGAAATAAACAAAGCTACAAGAGGTACAGAGCCTTGTTCAAGGTCTCGTAGTTGGTTGTGGAAGAGCCAGATATCAGGATCAGGAAGGTAGTCTAAGATTCCAAGTTCAGAGCTCTAAGGAAGGGCAGGTGAAGTGGCTGTGATGTTGCTTTCTTGTCCCTAGCGAAATTTAAGGCCACAATACCAATCAGCTCATCTTCTGCCTAGAGTTTCTACACCATCCCACCCCACCCGCATAGCAGGCCGAATCAATTGGGTCCTCTTTGTTTCCACAGCACTGTGGCCTAGATTCTACTGAATTACTTACCTTGTTGTAACACGGCTAATTTGGCTCACATCTTCTGAGCTAGCTATGGAGTCAAGCACTACAAGTTATTCATGTCTGTCTTCCCAGGGTCAAGCACAGTGCCTGGTAAAATAAGCATTGAGCGCATGTTTATTGGAAAGATGAAATAATGACAATTTTCTTTGGCCTTTAAAATCTTAGCTGAAGCTAATTAGTGTCATTCCAATTCTATGTGGATAAAATCTATACAAATCATTTCTCACTTTCAACTGCTTTCCCTCTGTTCCTTGCCCACCTGTGGAGGAGACGGACAAAACACCTCAAGGATACCACCTGGTAGGAACTTCTGGTTCTCAAAGGAAAGGGGCTAAAATGGACCCTGCTGGGTGTGTTTCCCAAGACCCACCCCTTGCAATTTCTCTCTGGGTTTCCAAAGGGTGGGAGGAAAGGGCTGTTTTCTCTTCTAAGAGCGGGACATTCCACCTGGGGCTCAGGAGCAACGTGACATCCTGTTGTGTGTGTGCCGCAGGAGGCCCCAGGGTTTTTATAGCTCAGAATAATCTGTAGGGAACTATTAAAGCCACAGGGGAAGGAACCAGCGGGATCACCCCTTCAGAGAGGAAGAGGAGTTTGATAACAAATAGCAGAAAAATGATTCATCATTTAAGGGCATTTGAGTCTGGGAATGGGATGGAAAGTTGAGATGCCTACAGGTTGAAGGAGAATTTTTTAAAAATCTTAGGTGCTTCCTTAGGAACACTTTCTTACCCAGGCCTGAAATCCTACAGGATAAGAGTTCCCTTTGCCTCTCTGAAGCCATCCATCACCTACTGCCCCGCCCAGTGCTCCTTCCACTGTAGCCACACTGGCCTTGCTGGCCCCAAAGTTCCCCAGACTCCCACAACAGACGTTCTTTGTACTTCCTCTAAGACAGAGGAGTTCCTTCCCCAAGATATTTGCAGGCTTTTCACGCCCTTACTTCTCTGAGGCCTTTGCTCAAATATAATTCCAGGATATGCCTTCCTTAATGTTATGGGAAATAGCCTCTCTCCATCACTCTCCACCTAACCTTAGAGAGTTTCACTAACATGACATTATACTTGATATTACTGTCTCCTCACTAGAATGGAAGTTCCAAGAAAATAAGGAATGTTGTTTATAAGATTGCTGCTGGATCCTAGCACCTCATATACTGCCCAGCACATACCAGTACTCAGTAAATATTTATTGAAGGAATGAATGAGTAAGATATATACACTTGAGCCTGACTTTCTGCTTCAGCCTTTGTGACCTGGGACTCATTAATGCTAAGTAACCATGAGTCTGATAGAAGACTTGTCCTATGGGATTCTGAAGGTCTTCCCTGGTGGCTCAGTGGTAAAGAATCCATCTGTCAATGCAGGAGATGCAGGTTTGATCCCTAGATTGGGAAAATCCCCTGGAAAAGGAAGTGGCAATTTACTCCAGTATCCTTGCTGGGAAATCCCATGGACAGAGGAGCCTGGTGGGCTAAAGTCCATGGGGTAGCAAACAGTTGGACACAGCTGAGTGATTAAACAACAAGGGATTCTGCAGGAGAATCTCCTCTACACTCACTTAAATTTCCTGCTGTAAACTGAGAAGTGTATGTTTTCCTTCTAAGCAAGAGTACGCAAGACTGTGGGCAATTCAGGCATGGTGGAAGGGACTATGGCCTGGGAATACAGGTGATATTCTGGGTAATATTCTTGTGGATACCTGGGCCTTTCTTTAACCTCTCCAAACCACAGTTCCTCATCTGTAACGTGGAGATATGGAGTAACAGTCTCATGAAAATTGGATGTCAGGCTTGACACAGAACAAAGAATCAATAGATAGCAAGTTTATTGTTTGGAAAAGGAGATCAGAAATGGATAGCATAGAAAGGGAGAGTTAATGCAGATGTGCTGGGACTGAAAGTGTTTTGCTGGGAGTAGGATCAATAAGGTCAATAGGTAAAACACACTGTTTTCTATGCAGTAGCAAGTAAACTGAAATTGAACTTAATAAAACAATTCAAGTATCATCAAAAATAATAAAATATTTAAGAATAATTTAACAAACTAGTGTACCGTTTACATTGTGAAAGCTACATAAAATTGTTGAAACAAATTAAAGATTTAAATAAATGGAAAGATGTCTCATAGTTATGGTTTGGAAGACTTAATTTGCTCTCCAAATTAATCTACACCTTCAGTGCAATTCCTATCAAAATCCCTGTCTAAGTCTCCAGATCCTGTTGAGGATGGGAGAGCACATCCCTGTTAAACTTGAGATCACTGCAGGTCAGTGTGGCCAGTTTTTCTAAGAGAGAAGCCAAGAAAAACTTCAGCATAAAAGACCTTCTTAAAGTGGACTGATTGGAAAAACAGTTAAGGCTGTCCTCAAAGGCTGTCCTCTTTCTAACTAATAGATTTCCCCTTCTACCCCCACCAAATTGTATCAGTTTGAGCCTTTAGAGCCCTTTCTGCCCAACACAAGGGTACTTTGAGCCTGGTGCCTTCTGGATGCCCCCGACTCCCATTTGACTGAAGCAAACTCAAGTATCCCCAGGAGAGCCTTGTACCAAAAACAGGGTGGTTTGAGAGTTACAGGACCTGGGTTAAAATTCCTATATATGCAATCTTGGCCAACTCAGCCTCCTTGATCCTATTTCCCTCTTTCATAAGAAAGGCTCATTCAGTGGTACACTGGTAAATGCTTAACAATTCACTCTCCATTTGCCAATTTCTGTGGTGTAAATACTCTCAGCATGGCCAATTTCCAGCCACCAGTGGGTTGGGAATAGACATACACAATTAGTTCTCATGAGCTGGTAATAGCTGGCTCCAGCAACACCTCTTGATACTCAGGTTACAGGGTTGTTATGATGATTAAATGTGAAATGTATGAAAAATAATTAGTGGTGTGCTCTAGTAGAGCATCAGTAAATAAAACACCTATTGGACGAGGTGCCAAAAAAGGTATTTATTTTAGGCCCAGTTGGTGGGGGGTGAAGTTTAGGCCAGTTAACTGACAAAAAGATGGTGGAGTGGGGAAGAAAAATAGGAAAAAGAGAATGAAACTGAGCTCCTATCTCAATATGTGTGCATAGGAGGGCATCTTCCTGAAAGAAGTCCCACGATTTCTGGAGCCTGGTGGGCACCCAACAGATGGGTTATCTATGGCAGTGTTTCTCAAACTATCATGCATCAGAATTTTCTGGAGGGCTTGTTAAAACAGATTGCTGGCTCCAAGCCCAGGGTTTCTGATCTAGTAGGTATGGGGTAGAACTAGGAATGTGCATATCTAACAAGTTCCCAGGTGATGCCAATGCCCCTGTTTGGGGCTCACACTTGGAGAACACCTGAGTTATGGCAATGGCGGCCGGAAGAGCTAGAGATGGAGTTTTCTCTGTCTCGGCAGGTATCTCTGGCTCTCATTCTACAGGGTTCAGGAATCTAATCCTCTTCTTGCCATTCTTTGCTGCTGGGCCAAAGATGATTGATTACATATGGCAGGAAGTGAATGTATGCAGTGATCTCTGAAGGTAAGGCAAGATGATTTGTGTGTGCTCATTTATTATTTTTCTTGAACATTGATTGTAAATCTGCTGCGGAGGGCAGTTGTAGCCACAATGACATTGTTTTCTTTGCCATAAACAACTTTCTTCCCATGTTTCACTGGGAAACCACAGGTTGAGGAATAGAATTGGGAGAGAATGGATCATCTCAGAGTGTGAGGGCCAGTGAATGATCAGACTCTAGGTCTGTATTACCCACAACCAGCCACATGTGGCTATTTAAATTTAACTAAAAGCAGTTAAAATCCAAAACTCAATTCCTCAGTTGTACTACTTTTTAAATCCTCAGTATCCACATGTGGCTAATGGATATCACACAGGACAGCTCAGATGTAGAACCTTCCCATCACGGCAGGAAGTTCTATGAGATAGTGCTGGTCCAGAGAACTAATGAGGAGGTGGAGAAGGCATGGAGAAGGCATTGAGAAAGAGGGAAGCAGTGATATACCTCAAGAAGTGAGTTTCTGCCCCATCAACCAGGCTGGGAAGACTTTGGAGGAGATTTAACTACTCTGTAGTCAATTTGTATAAACTGCAGTGTTTTCAATTCAATGTCCAAAAGTGAAAGTAGTCTGCAGGTGTCCCAGCCCTTGTCCAGCTAAGTCGTTTTGCAATTAGGGCTTGAAAAGCATAACTGGCTCTTGGACTGAATGATTTGACTGCTTTTCTAGTCAACATGTTGTTTCTCATACAGTTTCTTAGTCCTTGAACTCAATGTCATGGCCTTTCTGGGAAGAAGGGTGTCCCAGGAAAAGTAGGTGGGTGCCCTTAGACGGAGGCTATCACCTATCCAGGAATTGCCTGCCCATTAGCTCAGTGTGGCTGCATGGTGGAGCAGGGCTTCTGGTCTATTCCCACTGAGTCACCAGGACTCTGCTACGCTGATGGGAAGGCCAACCTCCTAGGGGCCCTAGCTGAGCCTCAGGATCTCATTCGGGGTGGGAGAATAAAGCCTTGGGTACACTTGAGATTATACGAGTTAGCGTGGCCATTTTTCTCCAGGAAAGAGCGAATCCAAGAAAACCTTGAACATTTAATACTTTTAAATACTTTAAACTCTCAAATGACACAGCCAACTCATGCAGTCAATTTACTTTTCTCCCACACCTTCTAACACTGATTCTGCCTCCAAAATCCCGTGCCTTTTTTGAAATTAACAATGTTGTATTAGTTTCAGGTGTGAGCAAAGTGATTCAGTTATACATATACATGTATTATTTAAAAAATTATTTTCCCATTTAAGAAAATTTCCCCATCTATTACAGAATTTTGATCAGAGTTCCCTGTGCTACACCATGTCTTTTTCTCTGGAGGTTTAGATGAATTCTAAATTGACATATAACTTTTCTCATTTGACCCTCCAAGATCTACTGTTTCTGATGCTCCATTGCAGCAATTTCCTCCAAAAAAATCATTTCAGTCTCTGGGTTAGGAATAGGGTTTCCAGATTCTAGAGATATGCGGAGTTTAAATGAAAGTGTATCCAAAGGAGCCCTCAGATTTGGAAGAAAGCAGCTGAAGAAGGGAAGAGAGAAGAAGAAACCCAGACTAATTCTTTGCTGAAGTAAAAGGATCATGTAGAAGAGTTGAGGTTTTAAAGTGTTTAGTGACATGGGGCAAAGAGCAATCATTCCTTATCTGCACACAATGAATCTTTCTTTCTAAAGCTTTTCCTATATGATCTTATTTTGATCCCTTCTACACTCCTGTGCAGTAGTAAGTGCAAGTTATCCCTGCTGCTGCTGCTAAGTCGCTTCAGTCGTGTCCCACTCTGTGCGACCCCACAGACAGCAGCCCACCAGGCTCCACCGTCCCTGGGATTCTCCAGGCAAGAACACTGGAGTGGGTTGCCATTTCCTTCTCCAATGCATGACAGTGAAAAGTGAAGTCGCTCAGTCGTGTCCAACTCTCCACGACCCCATGGATTGCAGCCTACCAGGCTCCTCCGTCCATGAGATTTTCCAGGCAAGAGTACTGGAGTGGGGTGCCATCACCTTCTCCAGCAAGTTATCCCTATTTCATAGCAAAGGAACATCACTCAAAGAATAACAGTTCTAAGAGTAAGAATCCCACTTGCACCCCAGGCCAATTAATTAAGAATTTCTGGTGATAGGGCCATCAGTTTTTCAAGCTTCCCAAGTGATTCCAATACATAGCCAAACAAAACAACCCACTTCTTTAAAACAGTGCTTCTGAATATGTAATATGCAGAGGAATCATCTGGGGAATCTTGTTTGCAGGCCTGAGACTCTGCATTTCTAAAGCTCTTTCAGGAAACATATCTGGTCTGAGGCCCACATTGGGAGTGTGCCTGGCTTCAGAGTCATTTTGGGGGGATAAATCTAAATTCTTGGGCAGTCTTCAGTGAATTCGTACGTAAATATGTGTGTGGAGCGGATAGTCTGCGGGGAGGAAGCATCAGGATAATCACAGGGTCCTTTTAAAGATTCTGTGTTGTCCACAACAAGAAAGCACAGCATGTTCTAGTTATGCTTTTGTTGTTTCAGTCACCCAGTCATGCCCGACTCTGCTAGAATCTCGTATAAAAAAGAAAAATCCTCTTCGTAAATGCCTTGGAAGATAACTGGTACACCTCTAATGATGGCTGGCCTCCTCTCTCAAAGACAGGTGAAAAGCTGGTGATGAAATGAGGGTAAGCATTAGTGCTACCTATTCCACCTGTAACCTGCCTTGATCAATCAAGGCCATTTTAATTGTTGCCACAGAATACTCGGCATGCCCTGCAACTGGCAAGTAGCCTGATAGTAAGCTGCTTGCCCGAGGTGTTTTCCAGAAACTTGTCGTCAGCTGAACTGATTAAGACAGGATGGGACTACTGATCCTTCAACTAGGCATGCGCAAGCGTTCACTTGATGCGCTGAAAGTGCGGAGGGTTTTGCTTAGTTAGGCCTGCGCAGAAAGATGACCATGATTGCCGCACCCTTCCCCAATCGCTGCTCCCCACGCTGGTGATGTTGCCTATGCTCTCTGATTCTTGGTTCATTATGTCAGATATGCCAAGCCTCTGTCTTCTCGGGGGGAGATTTGAGATTTTCTCTCCAGTTTCCTTGCTTGGCTGCCTTGCCATCAAGCCCCCTTTGCTGCAGAGCTCTGTGTCTCCACGTTTTGGCTTGCTGTGCAAAACAAACCTGGGTTGGTGATAGGTCTAGTGAGGGCAAGTCTAGGAGGGAAGTTCATAGGGACCTTTCACCCATGGTTCCTCTCTCCTTGCTGGTACCAAGAGTCTGCGAATGAGTTGGAGGAGCTGCCTCGTCCATGAGTTCTGGAGCCATCCCTGGCTTTCTCCGGTGACTTCCTATGAACTTCAGAGCTTGGTTTCGTCCTGGGGCAGAGAAACGGGTTTCTGGGTGCGCGTTTGGAAGCGTCCTTCGTGTGAGTAACTTCGTTAAAGAATCGCACCTGTTTCTAAAATGTCTGCAACTCTGACTAGATAGTAGGTTGGTGGCCCAACTGGGCAAAAAGTTTGTTTCTGTCTGGATTTTGGCAGACAGCATAAAAGATTACAGCTGCTGAGCTACTTATTACCTGGGTTAAAGGTCTGGGGCTCTGCTTTTTGGTTTTCAGCTTGTTTTTAATGTGTCAGTTTGTGTCTGCTTGAATTGTTAAGAACCGGCTATTGGGGAATAAATAGCCTTGGCTGGGCCCACTAGAAAGCTTTCATTGCCGAGATATCTGGAAGCAGAGCTCCTTCAAGGAGGGAAATGTCCATTCAGTTTCCTCTTGCAGCCCTCTCTGCAGCATTCTCCAAAACTGGAATGTTCAATTATAAATCTGGGGCAAAGAGAAAGATGGTATTTCTGATAACACTGCATGGCCACAATAACTTTTGACCTCCAGAGCAAAACCGTCTGAAAGTGGGCCCTTAAATTACATTACAATTTTACAACTACACGTATTTTGTAAATGGGGAGAAAAATGGGATGAAATACTTATGTACAGTCTTGTATGTTGTATCAAAATAAATGTGTGCAAAGAACGTAAGGTTATGATCCAACAGGAAGGAAAGGCAAATCTATTTTTCTTGATTCTAATGAAAAGAAAGATGACTTGCTTGTTAGTTCAGCCGAACACTCAGAAGGCTCCTCCTCCCACCTTACATGATGCTACTTTGCTGCCAGGGCCTGAACCTCAGGCTCAGTATCCCGTACTCCCACCCTAGTCTCTGAAGGGGCAGAAAGAGTGGTCTTGTCCCCTCATACCTGTTAGGGAGCTCCCCAAACTCAGGTGGGGAGGTATCCATTAAGTCAGCATGAACGCTAACACTGAGCAGCTGACGGTATTGACCTGGGTCCACTCCCCTTTTTCAGCTTTAGATTTATTTCATTGGAAGAACATGTCAAGAGATGACCCAAAGAGAATGGAAAACATTTTTTTCATCGATTTTTTTTTTTTTTGCAAACCACAACCCAACCTAGGCAAATGTTCAAACTGTATTAAATAACCTCCTCCTCCATTCAGAAGATTGTATAATGGTGCTAGATAAAGCCAGGACAAAGGCAAGACGGCTTCATAAAGAAACTCCTGGCAACCCATATTGGTTGCTGCAAGAGTAGCTGTGTTAACAGATCCTAATAAAGTACAGTAGCTAAAACAGAAACCAAATTAGGATCTTTCAGAATTTCTAGAAAAGTCTTTAAATCCTATAGGCAATATACAGATCTAGATCCTGAAGCCCAGAGAATTTATATTTGTCTTTTACATTATGGTTTATTACAAGATACTTAATATAGTTCCTTATGCTATATAGTAGGACCATGTTGTATATCCATTCTATATGTAATAGTTTTTGCACCTTCTGGTCCCAAACTCCCAATCCAACCCTCCCATCCTCTTCTCCTTGGCAACTAGAGAGTTTCAATATGGTTAATGACTTTTGTTCACCAGAGAGGACCCCATACACAGAAGAAACTGCACAAGGTGGAGGGGTTTTAGGACTGCCTGTGTCTCTTTTACCGACCAGGTTCTTGGCCTCCTTAATCAGTATAAATTGATAAGAGGCCAGATAAGAAATTGAGACAAGGCTTTTTAAGACTCCTGCTGCAGCTCCAAGGAGTAAAAACAAGTAACAGGTTCCTTTACTTGCTCCTCAAGAAGAGGCACAGAGAAGGCAATGGCACCCCACTCCAGTATTCTTGCCTGGAGAATCCCATGGACGGAGGAGCCTGGTAGGCTGCAGTCCATGAGGTTGCTAAGAGTCGGACACGAGTGAGCGACTTCACTTTCACTTTTCACTTTCATGCATTGGAGAAGGAAATGGCAACCCACTCCGGTGTTCTTGCCTGGAGAATCCCAGGGACCAGGGAGCCTGATGGGCTGCCGTCCAAGGGGTTACACAGAATCGGACACAACTGAAGCAACTTAGCAGCAGCAGCAAGAAGAGGCGAGCTGGTTCTTTATATGGGATGAGGGTAGGGGTGTGCCCACGGGTCGGGTTGGAGGGGTGGCTTGGGTGGTTTGCCCATGCCTTTGGTGGTAGTGTGTGCAAGGGGCATTCACTGTACCCTGCTCTTGTTCCTGGTTCTTCAGAAGAGGCATTTGGGTTCTTTTGGTCTTTTTATGTTGTGTTGCCTATAATTTGCTCCAATTGAAATTATTTTTAGTCCCTTATAGTTTCTCTGTATTTTTTTTTGCTGGAGGAGGCATTTGTCCAGATGTCAGTACAGCAGCAAAGGGTCCCAGGTTTCAGCCTGTCTCATCTCAGTTTGTTGAAACTGCCTTCAAAGTTTTTAATGGCAGCCATCAGTTTCAGGAGCAAAAGAAAAAAATAGGCTACTCTGTTTGCAGCTGTCTTAACACAGGGTAGAGCCAGATCCCATTAGGGACCCCCACAAGGGATTCAGTAAAAGTAGGAGGCCCCAAGCCCCTTAATTCCACTGGAATGGGATGCCCATAGGGGCAGTGCATATTCCAAACTGAAGGAACCCTGGGAAAGAGACTGTCCCATCCTAAATAAGATTCTTGAAGGTAAACAACAGGTAGCACATCAGTTGTTTAGTCACTCAGTCATGTCTGACTCCTTGTGACCCTGGGGACTGTAGCCCTCGAAGCCCCTCTGTCCATGGGATTCTTCAGGCAATGATACTAGAGAGTGGACTGCCATGCCCTCCTCCAGGGGATCTTCCTAACCCAGGGATTGTACCCTTGTCTCCTGCATGGAAGGCAGATTCTTTTACCACTGAGTCACTGGGGAAGCCATCAGACACCCACATAAATGAAAACGAAAGTGACCAGGAATGACAGCAGGGTCCAGGGGTTCCTTTAAATCCCATAGAGTATATCAGTACCTCTCATGCGGCCCTCTAGGTGACTATGATAGTAGAAAATCAATTTTTGCACTTTCCAATCCATTGGGGGACCACTTATTTGGTTTTATCAGTAAATACCCAGGTTTCTATATTTCTGTGACTGTTAGTAACTAGAGTATCCAGATAAATCTTGCAAAAGCCCTTTTTCCAGCTGCTAGACCATCAAAGGGGGAGACCCATCTGAAACCTTGCTTTCTATACATGCCTGAATGCCCCATTCCCTTTCTGGGATGAGATTTACTAACTAAATGCCAAGTTAACATTTGCACCTGGATGAATGGACATTGAAGTACCACCAGAGCAGGCTTATGCATCATGGACTCTTGCTCCAGCCACAAAGAAAACAGTTAGCAACCACTCTCAAAGAGATACTACAGAAGATAAGTCTAGTATTGTAAAGTAAAATAAAAAATAAATAAAGATAAGTCCAGGGAGATCAATGAGACTCTGTCTGTGCAAGTTACACTTAACTCTGGGGCAAAAATTCCAAACTTAAAGGAGCAGGCAAAGCTTGGAGTTTAACCCCTGCTAACCAACTTTCTTGAATATGTTTTAATATGTCCCTGCTGGTCACCTTGCAATACTGTACTCCAGTCCAGAAACCAGGCACAAATGAATATTAGTTTCTGCAGGACTCGAGACCAAATAATCAAATTCTAGAAGATTTCATCCAGTAGTCGCTAAACCATGCACTCTGCTCACTACCCGCTTCAGAGATTTTTGTTGGTTTTTCATATTGAATTTGAAGGAAATCCCCCATTCCCTTTTTTGGGTATACCCTTCAGTTTTGAATCCCAGGAGTTGTTTGCTTTTGAATGGAAAGGTCTAGATACAAAAGGTAAACAGTACTGTGGGGACTTAGGAATTCTGGTTTGATTCCTGGGTCAGGAGAAGGGATAGCTACCCACTCCAGTATTCTTGAACTTCCCTGGTGGCTCAGCTGGTAAAGAATCCACCTGCAATGTGGGAGACCTGGGTTCGAACCCTGGGTTGGGAAAAACCCCTGGAAAAGGGAAAGGCTACCCACTCCAGTATTCTGGCCTAGAGAATTCCATGGACTGTATAGTTCATGGGTTTGCAAAGAGTCAGACACGACTGAGCGACTTTCACTTTAACGCTGTACGAGTTCCTCAACAGTATTTGGAGAATTCCTGGCAAGAGATTTCAGGGACACTTAATGAGGGAGCCCTGCTCCAGTTTGTGGATGATACTCTGATTGCTGGTAAGACAAGGACACCTCAGACCAAAACACAGAGTGTTTTCTTCTTTTTTTTTTTTAGTTTTTTTGCATGTTTGTTTAATTGGCATATGATTGTTCCACAGTGTTGTGTTAGTTTCTGCTGCATACCACAGATGTATGTATACAGATATACAGATGAATCCGATGTATGTATACATATATCCCCTTCCTCCCTGACCCCCCATCCTACCCCTCTAGTTCATCACAGAGCACCGAGCAGCTTCCCACTAGCTATTTTAGTTGACTTATTGGAAAAGACCTTGATGCTGGAAGGGATTGGGGGCAGGAGGAGAAGGGGATGACAGAGGATGAGATGGCTGGATGGCATCACCGACTCGATGGACGTGAGTTTGGGTAAACTCTGGGAGTTGGTGATGGACAGGGAGGCCTGGTGTGCTGTGATTTATGGGGTCGCAAAGAGTCAGACACGACTGACTGAACTGAACTGACTGACCACTACTTGGGCAAACTTCGGGAGATGATGAGGGACAGGAGGGCCTGGCGTGCTGCAATCCACGGGGTTGCAGAGAGTCAGACGCGATTCAGAGTCGACTGAGCGCCTGAACAACAACAACAAAGTGTATATATGTCAATGCTACTCTCTCAATTTATCCTATCTTTTCCCAAAATACAGTTTTGACTTCGAGCTTTTTGGTTTAATGAGGCCATAAGGTGCTAAAGAAAAAGGTACAGATGTCTCAGCCCTCTGAAGTATTTGGGTTTTGAACTGATGGAAGAAATTTTGATGTACTGAGGTATTGGAAAGTCATTCTGGTTTACACATGATTTAACTTGAATTTTATGCTAAGTGAAACAGTCTGTGTCTTAGCAAACATACGTTATACATCTGCATTTCTTATTTTTATTTAAATTTTAACTATTTTTTAAAGTTTAGTTTTATAATATTTAAGTTTTGAACTGATGGAAGACATTTTGACATATTGAGGTATGGGAAAGTCATTCCAGTTTACACATGATTTAACTTGAATTTTATATTAAGTAAAACAGTCTGTTTGTGTCCTAGCAAACATACGTTGTACATCTGCGTTTCTTATTTTTATTTAAATTTTAACTTTTTTAGAGTTATAGTTTTACAATATTTAAGTTTTAGGTTCACAGTACAGTGATTCACAATTTTTTAAGTTATACTTAATTCACAATTTTTTTAAGTTAAGTTTTTTAAGTTATATTGGCTTTCTTCCCTGTGTTGAACAATGTATCCTTGTAGATTATTTTAGAAACAATAGTTGGTACCTCTTAACCCTCTCCTCACTGGTAACCACTGGTTTGTTCTCTGTGCCTGTGAGTTGGCTGGTTTTCTGTTATATTCATGTTTGTTGTATTTTTAGATTTCACATCAAAGTGATATCATATAGTCTCTGTCTGACTTATTTCACTTAGCATGATACCTCCAAGTTCATCCACATTGTTGCAAATACCATAATTTCTATTTTACAGCTAAGTGATATTCCATTGTGTCATATATATATATATATACACACACATATACATACTGCCAGGGTCCAGTCCTGGTGGATCCAGGGTGATTTGAAGGTGGGGACAGAGTCGGCATCCTTGGAAATAACTTATTTAATTACAGATAGAGAGGGATTAGAAAATTAGCAGAGAAAAAGAGGCTGAATAACTTGGTTTACATGGAATACCAATCACCACCTACATAGGCCGCAGGCGTCTTCTGTTCTCCCGAAGGAGAGGAGGCATTGAAGCCCAGGCAAAATTAGCAGGCTTGGTGGGTACCCATGCACCAGATGGGAATTCAGCCAGAAAAACAGGGAGCAAGAAAGAAGTGACATGAGGGAATCAGTCTTTCTGAAAACTGATCCGATTTCTTTATTTTTGGGTTTGCTTATGTACCTTTTGTTACACATAGGGATGAATACAGAGTCACGCGGGGGTCAGCAGTCCTGACCTTTATCAAAATCAGGTGCTTCACATAAATGTATAAAAAAAAAGTCTTAGGGGTTTTACATCATCTTCTGGCCATGAGACCTGCTGACATTTTACGACCCTTTCTTTCTGATAACCAAAAAACTTATTTTTTCCAAAGGTGTTTTTTTCTTAAACCAGGCACCACCCTCCAAATAAAGTTGCATTCCTATAGGGTGAGGGTGTAGCGAGTTACAATCAAGAAAGGAATTTATTTAACCCAAGGTTAACATGATTAATCTTAAAGGTTAATCCTTATTTCTCCTATATGCTTAAAGGTTAATACTTATTTCTCCTATATGTTAGTTATATTCATTATAAGGACAGGGAATATGGAGATTTAGCAGCAAACATCAGCCCAACAAATGAAAATCCTTTCCCCAATGTTCCCCTTAAGATCTATTTAGTCTTAAGATGGTGATAAAGTTACATTTTTACATAGCAAGGACACAGTGATTTATCACAAGTACAGTGATCTATTACAAAAGAGAAAATTCATCAACTCAAAAAGTCTAGTATTGCTAATCTTAAAAACTACTATATTTCCTTTTCTATATTCCAAATACATTGATTAATATATTCCCAGGTGCCTAAGGATATGGAGGCCTGGCGGCAATCGTTGACTCAACAATGAGAAAAGCCCTATGCTAATTCAATTCAGTTCAGTCGCTCAGTCGTGTCCGACTCTTTGTGACCCCATGAATCGCGGCACACCAGGCCTCCCTGTCCATCACCATCTCCCGGAGTTCACTCAGACTCACGTCCATTGAGTCAGTGATGCCATCCAGCCATCTCATCCTCTGTCATCCCCTTCTCCTCCTGCCCCCAATCCCTCCCAGCATCAGAGTCTTTTCCAATGAGTCAACTCTTTGCATGAGGTGGCCAAAGTACTGGAGCTTCAGCTTTAGCATCAGTCCTTCCAAAGAAATCCCAGGGTTGATCTCCTTCAGAATGGATTGGTTGGATCTCCTTGCAGTCCAAGGGACTCTCAAGAGTCTTCTCCAACACCACAGTTTAAAAGCATCAATTCTTCGGCGCTCAGCCTTCTTCACAGTCCAACTCTCACATCCAGACATGACCACTGGAAAAACCATAGCCTTGACTAGACGGACCTTAGTCGGCAAAGTAATGTCTCTGCTTTTGAATATGCTATCTAGGTTGGTCATAACTTTTCTTCCAAGGAGTAAGTGTCTTTTAATTTCATGGCTGCAGTCACCATCTGCAGTGATTTTGGACCCCCCAAAATAAAGTCTGACACTGTTTCTGCTGTTTCTCCATCTATTTCCCATGAAGTGATGGGACCAGATGCCATGATCTTAGTTTTCTGAATGTTGAGCTTTAAGCCAACTTTTTCACTCTCCTCTTTTACTTTCATCAAGAGGCTTTTTAGCTCCTCTTCACTTTCTGCCATAAGGGTGGTGTCATCTGCATATCTGAGCTTATTGATATTTCTCCTGGCAATCTTGATTCCAGCTTGTGTTTCTTCCAGTCCAGCGTTTCTCATGATGTACTCTGCATGGAAGTTAAATAAGCAGGGTGAAAATATACAGCCTTGACGTACTGCTTTTCCTATTTGGAACCAGTCTGTTGTTCCATGTCCAGTTCTAACTGTTGCTTCCTGACCTGCATACAGATTTCTCAAGAGGCAGGTTAGGTGGTCTGGTATGCCCATCTCTTGAAGAATTTTCCACAGTTTATTGTGATCCACATAGTCAAAGGCTTTGGCATAGTCAATAAAGCAGAAATAATGTTTTTCTGGAACTCTCTTGCTTTTTCCATGATCCAGCAGTTGTTGGCTATTTGATCTCTGGTTCCTCTGCCTTTTCTAAAACCAGCTTGAACATCAGGGAGTTCATGGTTCACGTATTGCTGAAGCCTGGCTTGGAGAATTTTGAGCATTGCTTTACTAGCGTGTGAGATGAGTGCAATTGTGCGGTAGTTTGAGCATTCTTTGCCATTGCCTTTCTTTGGGATTGGAATGAAAACGGACCTTTTCCAGTCCTGTGGCCACTGCTGAGTTTTCCAAATTTGCTGGCATCTTGAGTGCAGCACTTTCACAGCAGCATCTTTCAGGATTTGAAATAGCTCAACTGGAATGCCATCACCTCCACTAGCTTTGTTCATAGTGATGCTTTCTAAGGCCCACTTGACTTCACATTCCAAGATGTCTGGCTCTAGATTAGTGATCATGTCATCATGATTATCTGGGTCGTGAAGATCTTTTTTGTATAGTTCTTCTGTGTATTCTTGCCACCTCTTCCTAATATCTTCTGCTTCTGTTAGGTCCATACCATTTCTGTCCTTTATCGAGCCCATCTTTGCATAAAATGTTCCCTTGGCATCTCTAATTTTCTTGAAGAGATCTCTAGTCTTTCCCATTCTGTTGTTTTCCTCTATTTCTTTGCATTGATCACTGAAAAAGGCTTTCTTATCTCTTCTTGCTATTCTTTGGAACTCTGCATTCAGATGCTTATCTTTCCTTTTCTCCTTGGCTTTTCACCTCTCTTCTTTTCACAGCTATTTGTAAGGCCTCCCCAGACAGCCATTTTGCTTTTTTGCATTTCTTTTCCTTGGGAATGGTCTTGATCCCTGTCTCCTGTACAATGTCACGAACCTCATTCCATAATTCATCAGGCACTCTATCAGATCTAGTCCTTTAAATCTACTTCTCACTTCCACTGTATAATCATAAGGGATTTGATTGAGGTCATACCTGAATGGTCTAGCGGTTTTCCCTACTTTCTTCAATTTGAGTCTGAATTTGGTAATAAGGAGTTCATGATCTGAGCCACAGTCAGCTCCTGGTCTTGTTTTTGTTGACTGTATAGAACTTCTCCATCTTTGGCTGTATGGTTTGGAAGTATGGTTGGTATACAGTACTGTTTCAGGTGTACAGTGAAGTGATTCAGTTATACTTATATATGTATTTTATAGATTCCATTATAGGTTATTACAAGGTATTGAATATAGTTCCTTAAACTATACAATAAATCCTTGTTGTTCATCTCCCGTATATATAAGGTATTTCTTTTAATCCTATACTCCTAGTTTATTCCTTCCCCCTCCCCTTAGGTAACCATAACATTTTCTATGAGTCTGTTTCTGTTCTTTAAGTACTGCAAGTGTATTTGTATGTTTTAGATTCTACGTATAAGTAATATCCTATTATATTTGTCTTTCTCTGACTTCACTTAGTAAGAAGTGTTAGTGTGAACCTCTAGGTCCATCCACCTAGCTTCAAATGGCAATATTTCATTTTTATGGCTGAGTAATAGTCTACTTTGTATATGTATATAACATATCATATCTTCTTTATTCACTCATTGGTTGATGGACACTCAGTTTATTTTTATGTCTTGGCTATTGCAAATAATGCTGCTGCTGTGAACACTGGGATGCATGTATCTTAGTTTTTATATTTTCTCATAAATGCCCAGGAGTAGGATTGCTGGATCCTAACTCTAGGTTTTTTGGTGATTGTTCTTTTTTTAAATTTTTAATCCTTCAGGGTTAAAAGCATTGTAACTGTTATGGTCAACAAATTATTCTCCAATTGTGTAGGGGGGTGAAAAAGTTTACCCAACAGCACCCAACCAAAAGCACCCAACAGTACCCTCATCAGTGTCCCAAGTGGTTCACAAAGGTTGTGAAGTTAGAATAGATTTCCCAACATCTGAAGAGAGAATGCTCTTGTTTTCTCAAGTTCTAAATCTAAATAGTTTACTCCTCAGGAGCAATTCCCTCTTACCTTGTCAACCATTGGTATAGAGGGCACAGCAGTTTGGAATCCAATAGTAGTAATCCTTTTGTCCAGAGTTCACCCCTTAAGAATGTCTCTTATTAATTCAAAAAACATTACTAAGGGCCTGTCATTCACTAAAAGGGGCTTCCTGGGTGGCTCAGTGGTAAAGAATCCTCCTGCCAATGTAGGAGACATGGGTTTGATCCCTGGGTTTGAAAGATCCCCTGGAGGAGGAAATGGCAACCCACTCCAGTATTCTTGCCTGAAAAATCCCACAGACAAGCAGGAGTCCAGAGGGCTACATGACATAGTGACTGAGCACAAGCAGTCTTCATTAAGCCTAATGTATAAAACAACAGACTGGTTCCAAATAGGAAAAGGAGTACGTCAAGGCCGTATATTGTCACCCTGCTTATTTAACTTCCATGCAGAGTACATCATGAGAAACGCTGGGCTGGATCAAGCACAAGCTGGAATCAAGATTGCCAGGAGAAATATCAATAAGCTCAGATATGCAGATGACACCACCATTATGGCAGAAAGTAAAGAACTAAAGAGCCTTTTGATGAAAGAGGAGAGTGAAAAAGCTGGCTTAAAGCTCAACATTCAGAAAACGAAGATCATGGTATCCGATCCCATCACTTCATGGCAAACAGAAGGAGAAACAGTGGAGATAGTGGCTGACTTTTTATTTTTGGGGGCTCCAAAATCACTGCACATGGTGACTGCAGCTATGAAATTAAAAGATGCTTACTCCTTGGAAGGAAAGTTATGACCAACCTAAACAGCATATTGAAAAGCAGAGATGTTACTTTACCAACAAAGGTCTATCTCGTCAAGGCTATGGTTTTTCCAATGGTCATGTATGAATGTGAGAGTTGGACTATAAAGAAAGCTGAGTGCCAAAAAATTGATGCTTTTGAACTGTGGTATTGGAGAAGACTCTTGAGAGTCCCTTGGACTGCAGGGAGATCCCACCAGTCCATCCTAAAGGAGATCAGGCCTGGGTGTTCATTGGAAGGACTGATGTTGAAGCTGAAAACTCCAATACTTTGGCCCTTGATGTGAAGAGCTGACTCATTTGAAAAGACCCTGATGCTGGGAAAGATTGAAGGCAGGAGAAGAAGGGGATGACAGAGGATGAGATGGTTGGATGGCATCACTGACTCAATGGAGATGAGTCTGAGTAAACTCGGGGAGTTGGTCATGGACAGGGGTGCCTGACGTGCTGTGGTCCATGGGGTCGCAAAGAGTCAGAAACAAATGAGCAACTGAATTGAACGTATAAAAATAAAATTTTAAAACAAGGAGTTTGCCAACTCATAAGAAAAATGATTATAAAGCAGTGTGGTAACATGGGAGGGGACAGCTAAGGGAGCAGAGGCAAGGGAACATATATGGTAGCTTTGACTGAAAAGAATTGGAAAAGCCTTATGGATAAAATATCACTGGAGCTGAGTCCTAAAGTAGGCATTCACTTGGCCACAGAGAAGGGCAGAGCATCTGGACAGAAATAACAAGGTCTATAAAGGATACTAGGACTTTCCTGGTGGCTCAGATGGTAAAGCGTCTGTCTACAATGCGGGAGACCTGGGTTCGACCCCTGGGTCGGGAAGATTCCTGGGAGAAGGAAATGGCAACCCACTCCACTACTCTTGCCTGGAAAATCCCATGGACAGAGGAGCCTGGGGCAGGCTACTCTCCATGGGGTCACAAAGGGTCGGACATGACTGAGCGACTTCACTTCACTATAAAGGATATTGGGAAGAAAAAAAAAGACGTAGCATGTTGAGGAAGAAACTGTAATATTTGCGATAGATTGCAGTGATCCAAAAAGGGTAGGGTGAGGATGGGCAGTTTGTGATTTAAATATTTATAATTAGAAAAGCACAAAGGCATTTTCATAGTAAAACTCATTAAAAGCTAAGTTAAATAAAAATTTTAGGTGTTTAAGGATAATCGAGGAGACAAAGGCAGAGATAAGGCTTTGTGGGTCAAGGAAAAATCTCTCCCTATCGGAATGTTGGTCAAAACGTAGCCTAAGGAGTATTATTCAAAAGTGTACAAACGATAAATGCTGGAGTGGGTGTGGAGAAATGGGAACTCTCCTACACTGTTGGTGGAAATGTAAGTTGGTGCATCCATTATGGAGAATAGTGTGGAAGTTCCTTAAAAAACTCAGTTACCACATGGGTCTGCTCATACATATTTTGAGTAGTAAATACTACAGTACTACACCATCAGGGTTGGTTGCATCTGCAAATATGGAGGAATCACAAGTTTGGAGGACCAATTACAAGTTATATTTAGATTTTTGACTTCCAGAAGGGTTACAACCCCAATCCCTCATTGTTCAGTGGTCAACTGTACTCTTATGTTATAACTGTGCTTCTACCACGTAGAACGTTAGGTGGACTCCAAAAACCTGCAACTTGAATCTTTTAGCTTCTCTCCTGCTCTCCAAACCTTTCTAACTGCTTGAGTGAGTGAAGTTGCTCAGTCGTGTCCGACTCTTTGCGACCCCATGGACTGTAGACTACCAGGCTTCTCTGTCCATGGGGTCTCCAGGCAAGAATACTGGAGTGGGTTGCCATTTCCTAACTGCCTATTTAATATTAATATCTTCACTTACACATTCCATAGTAATTTTAAATTCATATGTTCAACTAATTCTCATCTTTCATCTAAAATCTTTTCCAGTTCATGTTTTCTCTGTTTTTGATCTTCCACAAAGCAGAGCAACACAGAACACTGTAACTTAAGTTTCTTCAGACTACTTTGCCAGCCTCGAGTCTACAGTTCATCCCGTGCAATCATATTCTAGTGTAGTGTTCCACAGTGTCCTTTTCTTAAAACCAAAATATAGTTGATTTACAATGTTGTGTTAGTTTCAGGTGTACAGCAAAGTGATTCAGTTATACATATATATCTATTCTTAGATTCTTTTATCAGTTCAGTTCAGTCACTCAGTTATGTCCGACTCTTTGCGACACCATGAATCGCAGCACGCCAGGCCTCCCTGTCCATCACCAACTCTCAGAGTTCACTCAGACTCGCGTCCATTGAGTCCGTGATGCCATCCAGCCATCTCATCCTCGGTTATCCCCTTCTCCTCCTGCCCCCGATCCCTCCCAGCATCAGAGTCTTTTCCAGTGAGTCAACTCTTTGCATGAGGTGGCCAAAGTACTGGAGTTTCAGCTTTAGCATCATTTCTTCCAAAGAAATCCCAGGGCTGATCTCCTTCAGAATGGACTGGTTGGATCTCCTTGCAGTCCAAGGGACTCTCAAGAGTCTTCTCCAACACCACAGTTCAAAAGCATCAATTCTTTGGCACTCAGCCTTCTTCACAGTCCAACTCTCACATCCATACATGACCACTGGAAAGACCATAGCCTTGACTAGACAGTCCTTTGTTGGCAAAGTAACATCTCTGCTTTTCAATATGCTGTTTAGGTTGGTCATAACTTTTCTTCCAAGGAGTAAGCGTCTTTTAATTTCATGGCTCCAGTCACCATCTACAGTGATTTTGGAGCCCCCTCAAAATAAATTGTGACACTCTTTTCCCATCTATTTCCCATGAAGTGATGGGACCAGATGCCATGATCATTTTCTCTTATAGGTTATTGCAAAATGTTGAGTATGATTCCCTATGCTATACAGTAGGTCTTTGTTGGTTATCTGTTTTATACATAGTAGTGTATATGTTAATCCCAAACCCCTAATTTAGCCCTCCTTCATCTTTTCCCTTTGGTAATCATCATTTTGTTTTCCATGTCTGTAAGTCTATTTGTTTTGTATATAAATTCATTTGTATCATGTTTTTAAGATTCTACTTATAAACAATATCATATTTGTCTTTCTCTGTACAGCTGACTTAGTATCATAATCTCTAGGTCCATCTATATTGCTGCAAATGGCAGTATTTCGCTATTTTTATGAGGAATATTCCATTATTCCATAATGGTTGTACTGATTTACATCCCAAACAAAAGTGTAGGAACATTCCCTTTTCTCTACACCCAATCCAGTATAAATCATTTGTACATTTTTGGGTTATGGCCATTCGGACCAGCGTGAGACAACACATCATTATAGTTTTAATTTGCCTTTCCCTGCTGCTGCTAAGTCGCTTCAATCGTGTCCGACTCTATGCGACCCCATAGGTGGCAGCCCACCAGGCTCCCCGTCCCTGGGATTCTCCAGGCAAGAACACTGGAGTGGGTTGCCATTTCCTTCTCCAATGCATGAAAGTGAAAAGTGAAAGTGAAGTCGCTCAGTCATGTCCGACCCTCAGTGACCCCATGGACTGCCTACCAGGCTCCTGCATCCATGGGATTTTCCAGGCAAGAGCACTGGAGTGGGGTGCCATTGCCTTCTCCATGCCTTTCTCTAGTAAATATGTGCCTATTGACCATCTGTATATTTCCTTGGAAAAATATCTGTTTAGGATTTCTGCCCATTTTTTGATTGGGTTGTTTGGGGTTTTTTTGATACTGAGTTGTATGAACTGTTTTTGTGTTTTAGAGATTAAACTGTTGTTGGTCACACTGTTTGTAAATATTTCTCCCAATCTTTGCTATGCAAAGCTTATATGTTAGATTAGGTTTCATTTATTTATTTTTGCTTTTATTTCTTTTGTCTTGGGAGACTGAGCTAAGAAAATACTGCTATGATTTATGTCAGAGAATGTTTTACTGCTTTTCTCTTCTAGTTGTATGGTGTTATGTCTTGAAGTCTTTAAGCCATTTTGATTTTATTTTTGTGTATGCTGTGCAGAAATGTTCAACTTCATTGATTTAAATGTGGCTGTCCAGCTTTCCCAACACCACTTGATGAAGAGACTTTCCCTACTGTCTATTCTTGCCTCCTTTGTTGCCTGTGTAGGCGAGGCTTTAATTTGGGGGCTCTCTCTTCTGTTTCATTAATCTATTTGTTTTTAATGCAGTACCATCCTATTTTGATTACTATAGCTGTGTAGTGTTCTCTGAAGTCTGGAAAGGTTATGCCTCCAGTTTTGTTCTTTATTCTTTAGATTGCTTTGGAAATTCTGGGGCTTTTGTGATTCCATATAAATTTTAGGATTCTATTTCTGTGAAAAATGTCATGTGTAATTTGATAGGGATCATATTAAATCTTTAGATTGCTTTGGGTAGTAAAGCCATTTCAATAATATTAATTCTTTCAAAAGAACATGCTATATCTTTCTATTTCTTTTGAATCATCTTCAGTTTCCCTTATCAATGTTTTATAGTTCTCAGCATATAAGTTTTTCACCTATTTGGTCAGTTTATTCCTAAGCATTTTGTGTGTTTGTGTGTGTGTGTGTCTGTGTGATGTGATTTTAAGTGGAGTTTTTAAAAAAAACTTTCTCAGATGTTTTATTAGTGTAAAGAAATGAAGCATGTTTCTGTATGCTAATCTTATGTTCTGCCACCTTACTGAATTCATTTATCAGTTCTAATACTTTTTGTGTGGAGTCTTTAGGGTTTTCTATATAGATTATCTTGTCACCTGCCTGTATTGACAATTTTACTTTTTCCCTTTTGATTTGGATATCTTTTCTTTTTCTCATTTGATTGCTAAGTCTAGAAATTCCATTACTATGTTGAATAGAAGTGGTGGCAGTATGGGCATCCTAGTCTTATTTCAGATTTTAGCAGGAGTGTTTCAGCTTTCATCATTGAGTAGTATGTTGGCTAGGGTTTGTCATAAACAGTTTTTATTGACATATTTTTTCTATACCCACTTTGGTGAGAGTTTTTATCATGAATGGATGTTGAATTTTATGAAATGGTTTTTCTGCATCTGTTGATGAACATGTGGTTTCTGTCTCATTGATGTTGTGTATCTCAATGATTTTGCATGTATTGAACCATCCTTGCAATCTTGTTGAATCCAATTTGATCATGGTGTATAGTCCTTTACATGTACTGTTGGATTTGGTTTGCTGGTGTTTTATTGAGGATTTCTGCATCTATATTCATGAAGATATGGTCCTGTAATAATCTTGGGGGAGTGCTTTTGTCTGGTTTTGGTATCAGGGTGATGGTGATGCCTCTTCAATCCTCTGAAAGAATTCAAAAAGGATAGGTATAAGTTCTTCTTTGTATGTTTGGTAGAATTCTCCAAAGAAGCCATCTGGTTCCAGACTTTTGTTTGCAGGGAATTTTAAAAAAAATTACCAATTCTATTTCAGATCTAGTGATCAGTCTGCTCAAATAATCTTTCTTCTTGATTCAGTTATGGCAGGCTGTATGTTTCTAGAAACTTGTCCATTTCTTCCAGGTTGTCCATTGTGTTGGCATATAACTGTTCATAGTATTCATAGTGTTTTTTTTGTATTACTGCAGTATCAGTTATTTCTCCTTTTTCATTTCTTATTTCAGTATCTGAGTCCTGTCACTTTTCTTCTTGGTAAGGTTGATTAGAGGTTTGTTGGGTTTTGTTTAGTTTGAAATTTTTAATTTCCTCCTTGAGCCATTGGTTTTTTAGTAGAATGTTTAATCTTCACGTTGCTGTTTTTTTTGTTTCTCTTTCTGTGGTTGATTTCCAGTTTTATGCCATTGTGGCCAGAAAAGAGTCTTTAAATAATTTCCACCCGCTTTAATTGGTGAGCGTTTTGTGTCCTAGTTTGTGGTCTATCCTAGAGAACGTTCCACGTGCATTTAAAAAGAATGTGTTCTTGCTTTTTTGGGACCTAGTATCCTATAGATACCAATTAAGTCTAAGTGTTTTGTCATTTAGGATCTCTGCCTTACTGATTTTTCTCTCTGGAAGATTATTGTCAGTGAGGTGTTAAATTCTCTTATTATTGTATTCCTATTAATTTCTTCTTTTATGTCTGTTACTATTTTTATATATTTAGGTGCTCCTATTTTTCAAAATTGGAGTATCATTGATTTACGGTGCTTTGTTAATTTCTGCTGTACAGCAAAGTGATTCAGTTTTACATATATACACATTATTGTTTAATATTATTTTCCATGGTTATCATAGGATACTGAATATAGAATCTTTCCATTGTATGTTCTTGGGGTTATTTCTGGGCTTTGTATCTGTTCCATTGAACTATATGTCTGTTTTTGTGCCAGTACCATGCTGTGTTGATTACTGTACCTCTGTAGAAGTATTTGAAGTCTGGAGGGTTATACCTGCTGCTTTGTTTTTTCTACAGGATTGCTGTGGCACTTTAGGATTATTCTAGCTCAGCAAAAAATGTCATGGGCAATTCAATAGGGATAGCATTAAATCTGTAGATTACTTTGGGTAGTATGCCATATTAATTATATTAATTCTTCCAATAGAAGAGCATGGGGTATCCTTTCATTTCTTTGAATCATCAGTTTCCTTTGTTAATATTTTATAGTTCTCAGCATAAGTCTTCAATCTTCTTGGTCAGCTTTATACCTAAGCATTTGTTGGTGTGATTTTGAATGGTATTGTTTTTTCACATTCCTTTTCTGATATTGTTAGTGTAAAGAAATACAACTGACTTCTGTAAATCTGTTACTAAGTCCAAGCTCATTCTGTTCACTGCACGACAGCCCAATTAATCGGAGATGAGATGTTGAGGCAAGGAAGACACCTTTATTTGGAAAGCCAATTCCCAAGATGGCAGACTCATGTCTAAAATAACCATCTTATCTGGGTCTGGATGCCAGAATCTTTTATAGCGTGATGTGTGTGTGTGGTGGGAGCTGGGGAGAGGTGAGGAGGTAAAGTTTAAATGGCCATGAATCTTAAAAACATCTCCTGGAATAGCTAGCCTTGGGACAGGGAGGTGTTAATTTCTTACTTCCTGTAGCCATCCACAGGTGGACAGGGCTCTAAACAAAGGCATTTCGGTGTAACACTCAGGCAGAGTGCATAGGGTTCCCCAACGCAAGCCATTGTGTATGGACAGCATCCTTTTAGTGAACAAAAGCAATGAGAAGCAAAAGTTAACGAAAGAAACAGGTACAACATGGACTCAATTCTTCCTTATAACAATTCCCCACTGTCACTGTCCATCCCATAATCTTGTGGGGGAAAAAAGGGCCAATGACCATTCTAATTGTCTCTGGTTGTGTCTTATCAGATGAATCTCCCTGGCAATGTCTGCCATTGGTGCTAGTGTTCCCAATGTTACTTCTTCTGATCCTATATGGGAAGTTTCTATTTTATACCTGTAGACTTTAAAAATATTTAAAACCTAAAAGTGAAGGTTTTATTTGGTGGGAATTTTGAGGACTTCAACCCCAGGAGGCAATACCTCAAGTTAAGGAATTCAGTGCTTTTCTATGTATGGGAAGATCTAAGAATCTGGGATTACTGAAATCATTTCCTTGATATGCACCTCTGCTATCTGGGGCCTGTATCCCAAGTTTCCTCAGGGCTCACCATAGGGAGTAGCAGTAGTCTGAAGGCTGCTGGATACCAGGTACTTTTCTCCTTTCTGAGTTTCCTCAGGGCTCACTGGCTCATTTTAGAGGGCTACCTCAGATCCTGTCCTCTTGGTAAGAAATTTAACCAAGATTTGGGAGACGTTTCATGATCATATTTTGTCCCATGGCACTGGGAGGTTCATCCCATATCAGGAGAAAAATTTTGATATGCCACTCCAGGTGCTAAGTTTTGGATTAGCCTCCTATTGATAGGGATTCTTTGGATCTTGTCTATGATCCAGGAGACATTTCCCCTTGTTGCCTTTTCCCATACCTAAAATCAAACTATTACAATTATCTTATGTTGTACATGTGATCTGTTTCCTCAAGATGTTTAGCCATAGAGGTTTTATTGGAGGCTTGGTTACATACTGGGTACTGTAAGAAACAACACTCATAAATTAGACAGGATATAAGTAATACAGCTTACAACACTGACAAAAACACAGTGTAGCAGGGAGATAACAACACAAAGTTTGGAAACAAAGAACAAATTAAAACCATGATTAGTATAACTGGTTGTAATCCAGTTGCAATAATTGAGTGATCAAAGGAGCCATAACTGATTTAATGACCTGTCTGTAGTTTCACTGTACCAGCTGTGCATACCTGGACATGTGTGGCTTTGAGATAAACATATGCCACTGGCAGGATCAGATAGGTAGAGAAAAAAATAAATGTTTAAATTCTGCTAACAGAGGTATAATTTACCAAATTACTCTAAGTCATAATTGGTTTAAGGAGAAGGTTTTTTTTTTAACACCCGGAAAACACAGATTTAAGCCAGTAATATTTTTTTAGCTTGAAACCCAAAAAATTATAACCATACTTATGGACTGAGATGGCCAAACCTTTTTAAACTAATATTTATGGGAAACAAGTTAAGATTTATTTTACTTTCTTTTTAAAATTTGCATTTTAGGACAGCAGAGGTGAGGGTTCTTTTGAAGACCAGACAGGATGTTTGTATCTCAAAGATACATGTAAGCTTTTTCTAGGATGACTTTGTTTTTCCTTTGTTTAATACTTACATGCCTCTTGAGATTAATTGAGAAGGTTTTGGGAGTGGTAGAAAGATTGGTGGGCTTTGGATTAGTTTTGGGGATACACTTCTGGTCATGTAAATAACTACATTTGTAAACAAAGGATAGGTTTGGTTTTGTTTTTTCCCAAAGAATTGGGAGGCTACCTCAGTGATACTCAAGGACCCATTTACTTATGTTGCAAAGTTTTAGTTTTCCTCATTTAGTTTAGGGGAGAACACTTCTGAAATTCCTATCAGGTTCTGAATATTAGCTATGCTTAGACCCATGGCTTCCCATTTTGTCAATCTATCTACAAACACTTTTGAAGATCTTCCCTAGGTTTTAACGAGTGGCATTCTAGAGGTTATAAGAACAAATGGTTTTGTACTTCTCGCAGAAACTCCTGTGTCAGGGGTATGAAACTGTTTACCTCAGACTGGGACCTGAACCCATGTGCTGGGACTTGAACCCAGCCAAAACCCACAATACCTAGTTTCAGAACCTAATGAAGCTCAGGTTCTTGATGTCTCATCCCAGAAAGAATTCAGTGCGAGACAGAGTGATATCTAAAAAATAGATTTATTTAGAGAGAAACACACTCCACAGACAAGAATGTGGGTCACTGCAGAGGGCGAGTGCTGCAGCTGGGAAGTGTGATGTGGTTAGCTTTTACGAGTTGGGTAATTTCATAGGCTAATGAGTGGAAGGATTATTCCAACTATTTTGGGAAAGAGGTGGAGGTTTCCAGGAATTGGGCCACTACCCACTTTCTGGTCTTTTGACCCTGCTTTGGAACTGTCATGGCACCTCTGGGTACGTCATTTAGCTTGCTGATTGAGAATCAAGGTCCAGTTGAAGTTGACTTGTCTGCCATCTTGGAGACTCAGTTCAGTTCAGTTGCTCAGTCGTGTCCAACTCTTTGCGGCCTTTGGACTGCAGCACACCAGGCCTCCCCATCCTTCACCGACTCCCAGAGCTTACCCAAACTCATGTCCATAGAGTCAGTGATGCCATCCAACCATTTCATCCTCTGTTGTCCCCTTCTCCCCCTGCCTTCAATCTTTCCCAGCATCAGGGTCTTTTCCAATGAGTCAGTTCTTCTCATCAGGTGGCCAAAGTATTGGAGTTTCAGCTTCAGCATCATTCCTTCTGATGAACATTCGGACTGATTTCCTTCAAGATGGACTTGTTGGATCTCCTTGCAGTCCAAGGGACTCTCAAGAGTCTTCTCTAACACTGCAGTTCAACAGCATCAGTTTTTCGGTGCTCAGCTTTCTTTACAGTCCAACTTTCTTTATAGTCTAATGAGTCAGGCACTGCAATGTAAAACATCAGTCTACAAAAGAGGTAGGATGAAAATTGGGTTTCTGGGAGATGGAACAAAACAAGCTCACCCAGGGATCGAACCTGCATCTCTTATGTCTACCTGCACTGTCAGGTGAGTTCTTTACCACTAGTACCACCTGGGAAAGCCCGTGGCTTGACCATATCCAATTTACTTTGATATATGGACCTAATATTCCAGGACCCTATGCAATATTATTGTTCTTTACAGTATTGGACATTACTGTCACTACCAGACACATTCACAACTGAACGTCATTTCTGCCTTGGCCTAGGGGCTTCATTCTTTCTGGAGCTATTAGTAATTGCCCTCAACTCTTCCCCAGTAGCATATCAGAGACCTTCTGACCTGAGGGGTTTATCTTCTGGTGTCATTTTTGCCTTTTCATACTATTCATGGATTCTTATGGCAAGAATACTGAAGCGGTTTGCCATTTCCTTCTCCAGTGGACCACATTTTGTCAGAACTCTTCACTACGACCCGTCCACATTGAGTGGCCTTGAACGGCATGACTCATAGCTTCACTGAGTTATACAAGCCCCTTCACTCCACCTAGGATGTGATCCATGGAGGGATCATTCCAGTGATTACCCAGTAACTCTACCACTAGTGCCCTTGTTCCTGCAATGAGCCACAGCTGTCCTTAGCACCCCAGGAGACCACCAAAGACCAGCAGGTAGGTCTGGCCCAGGCCCCTGTGAAGTCACTGCTCTTTCCCTTGGGTCCTGGCGCACAGAAAGGCTTGTGTGTGCCCTCCAAGAATAACATTTCTCTTTCTCCTCCTCCTGTGGAGCTCCTGTTATCAAACCCTGCTGGCCTTCAAAGCCAAATGTTCTTGGGGCTCCTCCTCCCGACATCAGACCCCTAGACTGCAGAGCCTGATGTGGGGTTCAGAACTCTCACTTCTGTGAGAATTTCTGCAATATAATTATTTCCAGTTTCTGGGTTGCCCAAGAGGTGGGTATAAGATTATATCATAAATATAATATGCTAGTTAATATTCTATCGCCCCTCCTACCATCTCACTGTGACTTCTCCTTTGTCTTTGGAAGAATATCTTTTTTTTGGTAGGTGCAGTCCTTTATTGTCAATGCATTGTTGTTCAGCAGTTGTGATTTTGGTGTTTTCATGAGAGGAGGTGAGCTCAGGTCTTTCTATTCCACCATCTTGTCCCAAGATTGACTAGAATCTTTCCTCTCTTCTTGCCAGAGGTTTGAGTAGTAAATCCTAGGTGCTCTAATATATGTTTAGTGAAAGTGAAGTCACTCAGTCGTGTCTGACTCTTTGTGATTCCCATGGACTGTAGCCTACCAAGCTCCTCTGTCCATGGGATTCTCCAGGCAAGAATACTGGCGTGGGTTGCCACTTCCTTCTCCAGGGGATCTTCCCGACACAGGGATCGAACCTGGGTTTCCCGCATTGGAGGTAGACGCTTTACCCTCTGAGCGACCGGGGATTTACATCATTCTTATTTGAGAGTTGAGATGATTAGAAAGTGCTTTAGTGCTGCACTTATTAGAGCAATTCCTAAACCCATGGTTATGGTTTCTCCCCACGAAGGGGGGCACATGGCATTAACAGTCATGTGGCATTAACTGTCTTCTTGCACTGTTGACCTAACTGAAATGTTCATGAACCTCATTTTTTTTTTTTTTTACATTTAGAGTTGTTTCTGCCAACATGAGAACATTAAGATATACCAGGAGGATTCAAATACATGTTAGAGTAGGAAATAGTCTCTTGTATGTGAAAACACTACATCTAAATTAATTATGGCATTCTTTTGAATCTATAAATATTTTTTTTAGAGACATGATGAGGTTGTGCAAAAAAAGATATATTTAAGGATTTGCTTTGCTGGATTTGTACTTAGTGCAAATTTCAACTAATATGGCAGAGTTCAAGAATGTAAATTCAAACTGCATAGGCTTAAATTAGACAGCCAGGTCTAGTTTTGGAGCAGTATTTGATTTTTATGCTGAAATTATAGAACGTTACTGATTGCTACTATTTTATGCTACAGAAACAGTCCTGTGGATGAACAGAGGAAGAGACCTCTTATTCAGGCAGTTGGAAAATACATATATTAGCATAATGGGCTATAGAAAGTTGGACTGGAAGGTACTTGCTGCATGCCTGTCTCTTCACGGCTGATGAAATAGAAGGACAGCCACAGAATCCCAAACTTGAGACTTGGAGGACAACTGGGCTCTAAAAGTAAAACTGTGATAACTACTGAAAAGAGCTAAAAGAATCATATATTATAGAAACTTTCCTTCTAGGACTGTAAAACAAAACTTAGCTTGAACTCTAACTTCTATTTTGTCTATGCATCTTAATCACATATATAGGCATCTCCTGCTTACTGTCAGTTATCTGTGAAAAATTAAAGTTTCTGTATGAAAATGCTAAAAGAATTTGATACACTGCAGCTAAAATAGGTTTCTCGGGTGACGCTGGTGGTAAAGAACCTGCTTGCCAATGCAGGAGATTTAAGAGAGACAATTTGATCCCTGGGTTGGGAAGATGCCCTAGAGAAGGGCATGGCCACCCACTGCATTCTTCTTGCCTGAAGAATCCCATGGACAGAGGAACCTGGGGGGCTACAGTCCATAGTGCCACAAAGAGTTGGACACAACTAAAGTGACTTATGAATGCACGCAGCCAAAATCCCCTGCTTTGCTAGAAATAAAACACAATGTAGTGATGCTAGAATGTATTATGCTTAAAACACCTTGATCATCAATGAAGTTTCCTTTAGTTCAGTTCAGTCGCTCAGTCGTGTCCGACTCTTTGTGACCCCGTGAATCACAGCACGCCAGGCCTCCCTGTCCATCACCAACTCCCGGAGTTCACTCAAACTTATGTCCATCGAGTCAGTGATGCCATCCAGCCATCTCATCCTCTATCGTCCCCTTCTCCTCCTGCCCACAATCCCTCCCAGCATCGGGGTCTTTTTCCAATGAGTTCTGTTGTGACCCACTCATGTGGGTTCCTTTTTCACAACTGGACATGTGCTCAGTCTTGTGACTCCGTATCACTAGGAGAAAACAAGAGCTCGATGGCCATGGGAAACACTGTGGAAATGCATTCAAGAGCAGTACAGGAGCCGTGGCTGGTCACACTGAGTACAGCGTGCTAGGCCTTTCAGTGTTGGTGATGTCCCAGGGCACATCCACCTGGTACTGTTTGGGCTCTCCAAACATCTGTGATTCCAACTATTGTATTTGGAATATAATTTAAGACTGTGCCAACATCATTTAAAATGCTATATTGAATTGTGGGGGGTATACATTTTTCCTATATAAATGTTAGTTGAAAACTGTTGATAGGTACATTCTATGATGCTGGGGTATTGTTTTAGCTTTCCAGTGCTGCTGCAACAAATAACCACAAACTTAAGTGGCTTCAAACAATACACATTTTGTTATCTTACAGTGATACAGGTTAGAGGTTGACACAAGCTTCACTAGACTAAAATCAAGGTATCTGCAGCATAGCATTCTGGAGGCTCCAGATGACAATAACTGCACCTTGCCTTTTCCAGCTGCTTGAGGCTATCCACATTCTTTGGCTCCTGGTGTCTCCCCGCTTTACCCCATCTTCAAAGCTACCAGTGGCAGGCAGTCTCACGTCCCATTTGACTTCTTCTATAGTCACTCATCCCCTTGACGCTCCTCTTCTGCCACCTTTTCCTTCCATTCTTGTAGTTACAGGGGGCCCATCTAAATAATCTCTACTTTAAGGCCAGCTGATTACTAACCTTAATTCCCTTTTGACATATATGGTAACAGTCACAGGTTCTAGGGGTTAGGACATGGACATTTCATTTATTTATTTAATTGAAGTATAGTTGATTTACAATGTGCTAATTTCTGCTGTACAAAGTGACTCAGTTGTATACATATACATTCTTTTCCCATTACGGTTTATCTCAGGAGATTAGACATGGTTCCCTGTGATGTACAGTAGGACCTCGTTGTTTGTTCACTCTAAATGTAATAGTTTGCATCTACTAACCTGAACCTCCCAGTCTACCCCCTCCCTTTTTCCTTCCCCCTTGGCAGCCACAATTCTATGTCTATGAATCAATTTCTGTTTTGTAGATAGGTTCATTTGTGCCATATTTTAGAGTCCAAATATAAGTTTTATCATGTCATATTTGTCTTTCTCTTTCTTAGTATGATAATCTCGAGTTGTATTCATGTTGCAGCAAATGGCATTCTTTCATTCTTTTTTATGGCTGAGTAGTACCGTACTGTATCTATGTACCACATCTTAGCTATTCATCTGTCAATGGACATTTAGGTGGTTTCCCTGTCTTGACTATTGTGAACAGTGCTGCTGTGAATATAGGGGTGCATGTGTCTTTTTGAATTACAGTTTTGTCCAGATATATGCCCAGGAGTGACACTTCTGGATCATATGGTAATTTTAGTTTTCTGAGGAGCCTCCATACTGTTTTCCATAGTGGCTGCAACAATTTACATTCCCACCAACAATGTAGGATGGTTCCCTTTTTTCCATGCATTTATTATTTGTAGACTTTTTAATGATGGCATTCTGACTGGTATGAGGTAGTACCTCATTGTAGTTTTGATTTGCATTTCTCTAATAATTATTAATGTTGAGCATCTTTTCAGGTGCCTACTGGCCATCTATATGTCTTCTTTGAAGAAATGTCTGTTCAGATCTGTTCATTTTCCAATTGGATTATTTGGTTTTTCTGTTGAATTATATGAGCTGTTTGTATATTTTGAAGATTAAATCTTTGTTGGTATCCTCACTTGCAAATTGGGCTTCCCTGATAGCGCAGATGGTAAAGAATCTGCCTGCAGTGCAGGAGACCCCAGTTCAATTCCTGGGTTGGGAAGATCCTCTGGCAAAGGGATAGGCTACCCACTCCAGTATTTTGGGGCTTCCCTTGTGGCTCAGCTGGTAAAGAATCCCCTGCAATGTGGGAGACCTGGGTTCGATCCCTAGGTTGGGAAGATCCCCTGAAGAAAGGAAAGGCTACCCACTCCAGTATTCTGGCCTAGAGAATTCCATGGATGCTATAACCCATGCGGTTGCAAAGAGTCGGATGTGAGAGACTTTCACTTGCAAATATTTTCTCCCATTTCATAGTCTGTCTTTTCATTTTGTTAATGGTTTCCTCTGATGTGCAAAAGCTTGTAAGTATGATTAGGTCCCATTTGCTTGGTTTTGTTTTCACTTCTGTTACCTTGGGAGACTGACCTAAGACAACACTGGTATGATTTATGTCAGAGAATGTTTTGATTATGCTTTTTTCTAGGAGTTTTATGGAGTCATGTCTTATGTTTAAGTCTTTAAGCCATTTTGAATTTATTTTTGTGCATGGTGTGAGGGTGTGTTCTAACTTCACTGATTTAGATCCAGCTCCCCAACTTTCCCAGCACTATTTGCTGAAGACTTGCCCAGCTTCCCTGGTGGCTCAGACGGTAAAAGTGTCTGCCTGCAATGCGGGAGACCCAGGTTCAGTCTCTGGGTCAGGAAGATCTCCTGGAGTGTCTGCATCTGGACATGGGCTGCAGTCCATGGGGTCACAAAGAGTCGGACACGACTGAGCGACTTCATTTTCACTTTTCCGATTTTATATTATTGCCTCCTGTGTTAAAGATTAATTGACCATAGGAGTGTGGGCTTATTCCTGGGCCCTCTGTTCTGTTCCATTGATCTGTGTGTCTGTTTTTGTACCAGTAGCACACTGTTTTGATTACTGTCGTTTTGTAATATTGCCTGAAGTGTGGGAGGGTTATGCCTCCTGCTTTGCCTTTTTCCCCTTAGGATTGCTTTGGCAATGCTGAGTCTTTTATGGTTCCATATAAATTTTGGATTATTTATTCTAGTTCTGTGAAAAATGTCAGTTAATTTGATAGTAGTAGTAGTATTAGTGTTAGTCGCTCAATTGTGTCCAACTCTGCAGCCCTGTGGACTGTAGCCTGCCAGGCTCTTCTCTCCATGGGATTCTCCAGGCAAGAATATTGGAGTGGATTGCCATTCCCTTCTCCAGAAGGGAGAATTTGATACAGATTGCATTAAATCTGTAGATTGCTTTGAACTCAGTTCAGTTCAGTCGCTCAGTCGTGTCTGACCCTTTGCGACCCCATGTGTGGCAGCACGCCAGGCCTCCCTGTCCATCACCAACTCCCGGAGTTCACCCAAACTCTTGTCCATCAAGTCAGTGATGCCATCCAGCCATCTCATCCTCTGTCGTCCCCTTCTCCTCCTGCCCCCAATCCCTCCCAGCATCAGAGTCTTTTCCAATGAGTCAACTCTTCGCATGAGGTGGCCAAAGTACTGGAGTTTTGGCTTTAGCATCAGTCCTTCCAAAGAACACCCAGGACTTTGAATAGTAAGGCCATTTTAACAATATTAATTCTTCCAATTGAAGAGCATGGGATATCTTTCCATTTCTTTGAATCCTCTTTAATTTCCTTTATGAATGTTTTATAGTTCTCAGCATATAAGTGTTTCACCTCCTTTTTCACATTTATTCCTTGGTGATTTCAAAAGATTTTTTAAAAAAATTCTCTGATATTTCATTGTTAGTATAAAGAAGTGCAACTGATTTCTGAATGTTAATCTTGTATCCCATACTTTGCTGAATTCATTTATCAGTTCTAGTAGATTCTGGGTGGAGTCCATAGGATTTTCTAAATATGGTATCATGTCATCTGCATATAGTGACAGCTTTACCTCTTCTCTTCCAATTTAGATGCCTTTTACTTCTTTTTCTTGTTTGTTTGCTGGGGCTACAGCTTTCAATACTATGTTGAAGAGAAGTGGTGAGAGTGGGGGCATCCTTGTTTTATTCTAGATTTCAGCAAGACTTCTAGCTTTCATCATTGAGTACTGTGTTGGCTGTGGGTTTGTCATAAATAGCTTTTATGATGTTGAGATATCTTCTCTCCTTACCTACTTTAGTATTATAAATGGATGTTGAATTTTGTCAATTTTTTATATCGAGATGATAATGTGATTTTTTACTTTTATTTTGTTACTGTGGTATATATTACATTGATTTTCATATGTTGAACCATCCTTATGAACTTGGAATGATCCTTCTTGGTTGTGGTGTATGACCTTTTGAATGTATTGTTTGATTTGGTTTGCTAATATTTTGTTGAATTTTTGCATCTATATTCATCAAAGATATTGGCTTATAATTTTCTTTTTTGGTGGTCTACTTGTCTGATTTTGGTATCAGGGGATGGTGGCTTCTTAGAATGTCTTTGGGAGCGTTCCCTCTTCTTAATCTTTTGAAACATTTTGAAGAGGATCAGTATAAGTTCTTTGTATGTTTGATAGAGTTTGCCTGTTACACCATCTGGTTCTGGGCTTTTTCTTCAGATTTTTTTGTTGTTGCTATCGTTACAGATTCTATTTCACTTCTAGTGATTGGTCTGTTCAATGAACTATTGTTCTCAACTCAGTTTTGTTGGGCTATGTGTTTCTACAAATTTGTCCATTTCTTCTATGTTGTTAAATTTGTTGCCATACAATTGTTCACAATATTCTCTCATGGTTTTTTTATATTTCTGTGGTATCAGTTGAGAATTTTTCCTTTTTCATGTCTTATTTTGTTTATTTAGGTTCTCTCTCTCTCCTTCTCAGTGAGCCTGGCCAGAGCATTTTCAATTTTGTTTACCCTTTCAGAGAATCAGTTCTTGGTTTTATTGTTTTTTTATTTGTTTTTTCTATTTTATTTATTTTCTCTCTGATCTTTGTTTTGTTCTTTTCTAATTCTTTTAGGTGATAGTTTAGGTTGTTGGAGGTTTTTCTGTTCTTTTGAGGAAGGCCTGTTTTTGAACAAACCTGATTTGAACAAGTTCATTGCTAGGAACTTCCTCCAAGAACCACTTTTGCTTCATCCCATCGATTTAGTATGGTTGTGTTTTGTCATTTGTCTCAGGGTATTTTTTTCATTTCCTTTCTGATTTCCTCATTGACCTAGTGGTTTTTCAGTAGCGTGTTGTTTAGTCTTTATGTAATCATTTTTTCTCCTCTCTTTTTGTGTGGTTAGTTGTTAGTTTCATGTCATTGTGATCAGATATGGTGCTGGAAACAATTTCTATACTGTTGGTGGAGATTAATTTTGTGTGCTAGTAAGTGATCAATACTAGAGAATGTTACGTGTGCACTTGAGAAGTCTGTGTTATTTTGGAAGTAATGTCTTGAAAATAACAATTAACAGTTCTATTGTACATTTCAGGATCTCTGTTGTTATTGATCTTCTGTCTAGACGATCCATCCATTGATAAGGAGTAGGGTGTTATAATCTGCTATTATTGTATTCTCATCAATTTCTCCTTTTCTGTTGGTATTTACATATTTGGGTGTTGCTGATGAGTGTAAAAATCCTCTTCTTGTATTGACCCTTTTATCATTATATAGGGTTCTTCTTTATCTTTCTTTAGGGCCTTTGTTTTAAAGTCTATTTTGTCTGATATGAGTATTATGACTCACTTTCTTGTCCTTTTTATTTGTATGAAATGTCTTTTTCCATCCTCTCACTTTCAATCTATATGTGTCCTTTCCTCTAAAATGAGTCTCTTGTAGGCAGCATATTGTAGGTTCTTGGGTTTTTGTGTGTGTTACTTTTTTAAAATCCAGTCTACCATGCTGTATTTTGATTGGAGCATTCAGTCCATTGACATTTAAGATAATTATTTGATACATCTGTATTTATTGCCATTTTAAACCTTGTTTTCCAGTTAGTTCTATGTTTCTTCTTTGTTCCTTTTTCTTTTTGTGGTTTGAAGATTTCCTTTTATGTGTGTATTTTTGGTTTTTGTGAATCTATTTTATGTTTTTTTATTTGGGGTTACCCTGTTTTTCAGGAATGTTGACTTCTTCCTATATCAACTTGCTTTATGATTGATAGTCATATTTGCTCACACATTCTAAAAATAATAGATTCTAAATTTTCTTACTTTCCCTCCCCACACTTTATGACTTTGTCCTTTTTTCCATCTTCATGTTTGTCGTTTTGCTGTTCTTCGTGTTTATCACTACTTTTACAGTTTTTTTTTGTCCCCCTTTGTGATCTGTATAATGATGATATGATTTTACTTTCCAACTGTGATTTCCTCTTTCCCATATCTTCTTTTCTGTTTCAAGAATAACTTTTAATATTTCTTTTAGGATAGGTTTAGTATTGCTGTATTTTTTTAGTTTTTGCTTTTCTAAATGATAATCTTGCTGGGCACAGTATTCTAGGTGGCAGATTTTTCCCTTTCAAGACTTTGAATATATTTTTCCAGTCCCTTCTGGCCTGCAGCATTTCTGTAGAGAAATCAGCTGATAAACTTATAGGGGTTCCCTTGTAATTAACCTTTTCTCCTGCGGTCTTTAGAATCCTTTCTTTAACTTCTTCCATTTTTATTATATAGCATCTTGGTATAGATCTGTTTGGGTTCATTTAGTTTGGGAACCTCTGTGCTTTCTATATCTGGATATCTCTTTCCTTCTTTAGCTTTGAGAAATTTTCAGCCATAATTTCCTCTTTTAAAAACAATTTTATTGAAGTTGCTGTAGAATGTTATTTTCTGCCATACAGCAAAATGAGTCAGCTATAAGATTCATTCATTTATAATCTTTTTTGGATGTCCTTCCCATTTAGGTCACTATAGAGCATTGAGTACAGCTGCCTGTGCTATACAGTAAGTTCCCATTAGTTATCCATTTTATATATAGTAGTGTATATATGTCAATTTCAAGCTCCCAATTCATCCCACCCCACCCCCTTTCCCTGCTTGGTGTCCATACATTTGTCCTGTATGTCTTTATCTTTATTTCTCTGCTGGGTCAGATGGTAAAGTGTCTGCCTACAATGCAGGAGACCTGGGTTCGATCCCTGGGTCAGGAAGATCCCCTGGAGAAGGCAATGGCACCCCACTCCAGTCCTCTTGCCTGGAGAATCCTATGGACAGAGGAGCCTGGCAGGCTGCAGTCTGTGGGTTGCAAAGGGTTGGACAGGAATGAGCAACTTCACTTTCACTTTTTTTCTGCTGTGCAGAGGTTCACCTGTACCATTTTTCTATTTCCACGTGAGTTAATAAATATTCTTCTCTTTCTGACTTACTTCACTCTGTACGACAGTCTCTAGGTCTGTCCACATCTCCACAAATGGCACAGTTTCATTCCTTCTTATGGCTGAGTAATATTCTATTGTATATATGTGCTACATCTTTACCATTTCTCTGTTGATGAACATTTAAATTGCTTCCCATGTCCTGGCTATTGTAAACAGTGCTGCAATAAACACTGAGGTGCAAATATCCTTTGAAAGTAATGGTTTTCTCTGGGTATATGCCCAGGAGTGGGATTGCTGGGTCATATGGTAGTTCTCTTTTTAGTTTTTTAAAATTGATACAGCCACTATGGAGAACACTATGGAGGTTCCATAATTTCTTCAAATACACTTTTCTATTCTTTTCTATTCTCCTTTTGGAATCTGTTATGCACAGATTGGCACTTTATATTATCCCATAGGTCTCTTATGTCGTTTTTCTTTTTTTCATTTGGCTTTCTGTCTGCTGTTCTGATTGGGTAATTTCCATTACTGTATTCTATCTTCCAGATCACAAATTCTCTCTTCTGCAGTTTTAAATCTTACAGTATAGTACCTTAAAGTACAATAGTAAAGTACAACCGCTGGCATACAGGGGCTGGCATCAAGTGAACAAGCAAGAGTTACTGACTGGAGGAGGGAGAGGAAATAGGAGATGAGAAAGCTGAAGGGTCTTCAACAAACTGTATTTGCATTCACGCCTAACACTGAGGGAACACATATTCACATCTTTGAAAGTTTACAACTCGACAGTTCATATGTAGGGGACTTACTGTATTCATTCTGCTATTCATTGCCTTGAGCTCAGCTTTCATCTCAGCAAATGAATTTTCTAATTTTTCTTGGCTCCTCTCATAGTTTCTAGTTCCTTTTTACAGCAATCTGCATTTCTGTGAATAGTCAAGATTTCTTAATTCCTTCAGTATTTTCATCACCTCCTTTTAAAACTTGGTATATATTAGATTCAAGTAGTCTGTCTGTTCCTTCAGGGGAATTCTCTTGGTCTTTTAACTGGGAGTGGTTCCTCTGCTTCTTTATTTTGCTTATACTATATTTCTGTTACTCTGTGAGTTGAGAAACAATTATCTACTGTAATCTTGGAGGACTCTTTGTATGTGGGAGTGTCCCTGTGTAGCCTGTGTGGGTTTAATACAGTTTTGGCATGAGGAATGCTTTTAGTTTGGCTGTCTCTTCTCTCAGCAGATGCTGGAACATTATCCCCTTGATTGCGGGTGTGCACAGCCTGCACAAGCTCCTGGGAAGGCAGGGACAGTGGTTGGCACCTGGTCATGGAACTCTTGGCAGCAGGGGACATGGAAGTTTTAGGTGTACCATTCTTCTATGGCAGAAACTAAAATCCAAAAGCCTGTCTTAGAAGAAAATGTTAGATGGAGATATTTTTTGCTGAGTGTGCCTATACATAGTTTGTTTTTTGAAAACTCAGATGTTCTTTATTAAAAATGACTCTGAAATTCAGGTTAAATAAGACAACTGCATGACTGGATATGTGTTAAGCAAGGCTTGGAACATCAAAAACTGTTCTTCCTATGATATCCACCAGTTAGTTATTTGCTAGGGCTGTCAAAAGTATTAATGCCATAGACTGGGTGGTTTAAATTTATTTTCTTAACCCATTACTGACCAGAGACATTTCAGTATTCACTTACATACCAAGTTGCTTGCCACTGGTGTTAGTTTCTGTAAAAATCCCCCAGTCGATAAAGTTCAAGGTATTGAAGAATTTTCTTCTTAGGCGCCCTCCTTGGCTTGCCAATGGCTGTTGGCTCCCTGTGTCTTCCCATGATTTTCCTGTGTGTGTTTTAATTTCATATAAAGACCACCAGCCCTATTGGATCAGGGCCCACCCCAGTGACCTTCTTTAATGGGCTTTAGCTCATTTAAAAATACAGTTACAGTACTGAGGGGACATGACTTAACATGAATTCTGGGGACACAATTCTACCCGTAACAGTATATAACAAATTTAATAATTAACCTGGAAAAGACTCCACATTCATAAAAAGACCATTGGTGGTGGGGTGGATAACTGGTATGCATATGTTCATTGACATAACTCTGAGGTAGAAATTTTCTAAAAAAAAATGGTGATTTATTTTGCTTTTAACATACAGTGGTAAATATTTTGGGATCATCAAGTTTTTAAAAAAATTTGCTGGTCCTACTTTATACATTACAATACTAACATAAGCTCATTCATTAGCTCTTCAATTTCAATGTAGGAAAGGGATCCAATTAACACCTACTAGCAGCTTGGCTAAGAATGGACATTAAAATCAGACAACACATTGTAAATATAAAGTCCTTTTCTCCAAATGTGTATAAAAGTTTTGAAACAATCAATCACTGCCTGCGCCACAGGACAATTTGGATTTTAAAAATCTTCCAGACCTGGACTAGCATAACCCTGTGTAACATTACTTATAATAGTTTAAACAATATTTTATCGAAGACTTTTGCACTTGACATTTGATAAAGAAACAATAGCCAAGGAACTGCATAACCACAAAATGAAAATCTTATAAAATATTTCCACCACTATTTAAATGCCAGATTTAATCAAGCAATAGTAAAAAATATCAAAACAAAAACATAATAATACAACCTTCTGTTTAAAATAACAGCACTGTTCTGCCTCTTTTCCACTAAATTTTACATATGAACAGACTATATATACTGTTTTGTTTTTCAGAGAAATGTCCATTTGGTCTGTCAGTCACACCACTCAGGCTCACACTGAATCCTTTCTCTTCTGAGGATATACAACTCCATGATGTCTCCGTATTTCCAGCATTTGGGGTTAGGTGCAATGTCTGAAGTATAATACATTTCTCTTTCTCCTTTACACAGTGCAGAGTATACAGGCTTAGGTTATGTTAGCTTCTCTTTTACTCCAGGTCACTGTCTTTTTCTAAATTCAAGGCAGTATTCAATGGAGTGCAGTAGTTTGGCTTGTCAGAAGGTACAAAGCCCGGCAGACACACACACTTATAGGACCCTTCGGTGTTGATACACTTGGCATTCTTGCAGAGAGACATCCGGTTGTTCAACTCATCACACTCGTTGACATCTGCAATAAGCCAAACCACGGAGGTAAGCAAGCTTTCCCATCACTCTGGGAGGAGAAACACTCAACAGCTTACCTGAGGCCCTGCCTAAACACAGCTGGCTATTCCATGCTCTCTCCACGGTAAGCTGCGTAGTCTTTCCTCTTACTGTCTGTTTATGCAAGGTAAATATGACTTTCTAGATCGCAAAAAGGTGAGTATCCAAGGGATTCTAGAATTTCTTTCCCTGTTATTTGACATAACAGGGACCATTTTGTCAGCCTGAGTTTTTATAGTCAAGAAAACTAGAAGAACTATCTTACTTCTAAATCCCTTTCTGCAGATGTGGAAGAGCAGTTAGGTTGTCAAGAGAAATACAGAGCCTCCAAGAAGCTGGTCTCAAGGCTTAAGTTACTTTCTTAGATTTCTTTCCACAGGAAAGAAAGTCTTTTATGCCCCTGAAATACGTGTAACAACCTGGGTTACCTGTTTCTGGACCACCACAGACTGAGACTAACAAAATTGAAGTGGGAAAACTGTAGGAAGGAGAAAAACAGCCACAAAAATAGGAAAAACAAAAAACAACCCTGCAAGTCAAAGGTCTTTCAGCGTGGAGGCCAGCAGGCTCAGGAACACAGCGTCAGTTACACAGGAAGGAAAAAAAAACCATTTACTGTTTTTTTAAAGGTAAAAGAGAAGGCTACATGAGAGTTTTATTAAAAAAAAAAAAAAAAACAAAAAACAACTTTCTCCAAAATGGAAGTATTTTCTTTTTCATCTGTATGTCCCTCATGCTGGCATAAGCTGTTCAGGGAAAACACTATTTGCCTCTGAGTCAAAAGCTCAATTTAAAAGAGTCTAATTACCCCAAATGTTCTGGTGTTTCCTCCATAGGTACCATTTATATGAATTCTTAAGTACTTCTTTAAAAATCATAGTAAAATATACAGAACATAAAATTGACCATTTTAACCATTTTTGAGTGGATAGTCCAGTGGTGGTATGTACCTTCACACTGTTATACAATTGTAACCACCATCCACCTCCAGAATTTTTCTCATCTTCCCAAACTGAAATGCTGCAAATCTTTAATGTACTAGACTATATGATGTCCAGCCACAGGGCATCTCAGGAAAAGGATAATTTCCCGTCAGATACATATGGTTCTTACCAACACAGGTCATCTTGGCCATATCCAAGTGATACCCATCAAAGCAATCGCAGGTATAACCTTCCTGCACCCTGACACAGCGGCCATTTTCACATCCATTGAGGATGCCACATTCTTCAGCCTGCAACTCCTCAAAGCTATTTAAAAAACCTGGAAGGGAACAAACAGGAGGCAAGGAACAAATCTTCATCCTCTTAACACCATTTTTAAAAACAACGTGATTTTAAGGTTATGGTTCATCATACATATTTCCAGTACCTTAAAGATAGCATTGAAATATTTGTACATGATATTAAGCATTTAAAGTGTTACAAACTTTGTATGTTGTACAGATTAGCCCCACATTTTGAATTCTGATGTTCTGAATCAAAATCACATAATACAGCAAGTAGGGTTTTTTTTTTTTTTTGCCTTTAGTTAACATCTTGTCTAAGATTTCAAGTCTCCCAAGTTCTCAGTAGGGCAAACGTCAAAACATCTTTCAGGATGGAACCAATGGAATTCATGATCAGCGTAGGTATTTGCTAAGAGGCACGAGCATTGGAGGCAGTGCTGTTTGATTCCGTGTTCCAAGAGCAGAGAAAAGCCAGGCTGGCCTTGCCCTAATAAGGTCTGTTTGTTTGCCCTGGCTTTAGAAGGAGCCTTACAAAAGGGCCCTTGGGGGATCAAAGGCTAAAGTGAGTTAAAGGGACTCCAAACATCCTGATAGAAAAATACATCATACTTCTATTTAGAAAACCCAAAAACTTTAAGAAAACAAAGACGCTCTTGTTTAGTTCTGAATCAGTTTAAAGAGAGAAGGAGCCAGTTTAGCAATACAAAAGCAATGTAACCAGGCGTTAAGAATATTTTAGTTCTCTTTATAGAGAGGAAAGTTGTAAATATAAATTTATGATGACCCCGAAACGTGTGTGGCCTTTCATCCTCTCCCCTGCTCCTGAAGCTACTGCCGTGGATTAACTTTCAGGGGGAAGAAAAAAAATCTCCCTAAAGCCGGAACTAATTGGCCTTTGAAGTAATTCTCCAGTGGAACTGCAGGGGGCAGCAAAACATCATTGCTTATGCAGCTGTAAGGTCTAACATTTTACAGTATAGGCTTTTAATTAATTTAATTGACGGCTAATTACAATATTGTGGTGGTTTTTTGCCATACATTGACATGCCCTTTTATGTGTCCTGAGATAACAATGTGGGATAAAAAGTAGAGCTAGTGAGTTAGCCAGTATATAATTTCATTGTAATTGATTTCAAAAAAGCAGCATCTTGGACATGGAATTATTAAACTGTCTCAGAAATGTACATCAGGACTTGTTCACTGGAGTGGCAGCATAGGGGCAGAAGGAAGTATAAAGGGAGGGATGTATGTGTGTGCATGTCTTGGCTATACTGTAAGACTACATTGTCATTAATTCAATGGAAGTATATCCCCTTGCTAATACTTTAATAGTTTAGTTTAGATTGGATAATGAATCATTTTAGAAGCATTAATATTAATACTTTGTGTACCTTGTTGTTTTATCTTGTCTTTAATTGAACATTAAGGGAAAGCAGGATTTTATTCATACCTCTGCCAATATCATTAGTTAGAAACTTATTGCCATTTTTGTCTTTTCTGAAATTTTTACCAAGAGTACCAAGATTTTATATATATATATTTCTTTCCAGATTGAGTTGGTATAGTGTATCAAACTACTCATAGCTTTGGGACATTGATAAATATTCATGCGTGTATAAAAGCATGATACATAACTATGATTTTAATTACTTAAAAATGGATGCTTAGTTGTATAAACACACAAATGAGACTTGAAAGGACACAAACAGTAAACTGCTTGTGACTAAGGATGACTTTGTTTTTTGGTTTCCTATAATGCACAAGTTAACTTTTAAGAAAGATTATGAAAAAAACTGAGTAATACATCTATGACATTGCATTTTAAAAATTAAAGTGAGAAGAAATACAGCTAGCCATCAAGACTGTCAGCAGATCCTGAAAGCCAATTTGAGAAATACTGACAGGAAAGTCAACCTATGGAAATACTTCAAAGTGCAGGTATCAGAGCAAAATCATTTTAACTTTAGTAAAAAATATTTTTATTCCAGAAATTAAAACATGAAATTAAAATTTGAAACTCCTACACACACATTAAACAGACTCCCCAAAATACTTGTACAGGACTCCGAAACACCAGCAAAGCACACAGCCCCTGCTCTAGATCGTGCTTGCTACCTATTTTTATAAACAAAATTTTACCGGAACACAGACAGCCTCAGCTGTTCACTAATACCTGTCTGTGGCTGCTTTCCTAATAGAGCAGAGTTGAATATATTCATCAGCCGCAAAAGAGACTAGATAGTATGCAAAGCCCACCACTTTACTGTCTGGTCAGCTAGAAGGAAAGCTGGTCTCTAACTTAACACCAGTCATTCGCTCAACTTTAAACAGAAAGACAGGACAGGGTGGATCACAAGGTTGGTAGAAATCTCAGCCTCTCTTTTACTACCTACCCTGTCTTCAGCAGGGGCAAACAACCTGTGATCCTGGGCTGAGAAAGAGGAGCTGTTTCTCTGTAATTCATAAGAACTTTAAAGGCCATTACATAGTTAAAGCTGGGGTCCTGGAACTGCATCGTAGTTTCCTATGTTGCTAAACAGAAAATTGATCTGATACCACTATGTTTATTTTCTAACATTTGTAATGGATTTTGTTTTTATGTTTTAAAGCAATGACAGCATTTATTTTTAAAAAAAGGTACATAAGCCAATACCTAAGGCAGAACATTTCAACATTAAAATTCGTGGCATCTGAACTGTAAGGTATTAGAGGCTACACACAGAAGCATGAGATTGTGTCAGTTACATACAGATTTACCCTGTTATTTTGGATTTATCAGGCAGGCAAAACTGTACTTTCTTTCAATTTTAATATTTATTCTCCCTTTCTTTTTTAAAGTAAATGTTTACTGACCTATAACATATACACAGAAATGTAGAAGTCATAAGTGCCCAGTCTTAGAGCCGTCAATGTATTTAAGCATATTTCTTGAAGGAGGACGTGGTTGATTAAAAGAAATAATCTAAGGTGTTAGAAGGCAGGATAGTGGTTACCCGGAGAGGAGAGCTGGGCAAGGGCACCAGAGGCCCTCTGCATGCTGCCAATGCTCTAGACTCACTCAGATCTAGAAGACCCAACCGCACTGGTTTAATAGCATGCTGTTTGAATGGAAATTTTAAAGCAGTTTTAGGTCAGCTGAGGGATCAACATACTGCACCTTTCAAAAAACAAAAGGAAAGAAAGGAGGGAGGGAAACACTTTTGGACTAGGAACAGAAGCAGCTCCATAGGCAGCCATGAAGCTTGTACTGCTGCTCAGGACACAGATCCTGGCTAGTCTGCCATGCGCACAGGTGATAAGAAAGAGCGGCCTCATCGTATTTTATAGTGTCAGCACTCTGGGCTGCAGGGTGTGGGCCAGGCACCTGGAGTGTACTGCCATCGTCCCCTTCGGGAAGGCAGACCACCTCCTGTCTACTGATACTGCAGTTTTTACCATCCCATTTGTCAGACTTCACATAACTCATCTGTTATTTGCAAGCTCTAGTCTCTCCCACAGACACGTTTAGCTTGTGTGGTTCCCCTCTCCAGGACACTCTGGTGGTACCTTCAGGCATTTACTTTCTAAATGGGAACAGGGTTCACACATACACATCCCACCTCACATTTAAACTCTGCTCACAAATCCAGGAAAAGCCATCACACATCATCATTTCTTGCTTAGTAAACCCCCTCACAAATGAATTCTAAAAATTCATCTCTGACCAGGAGAGAGCAACTGTTTTATTTCCCATTTAAATGCTTGTAAACTGTGCCCCTTAAGCTAGGCCACCACGTCATGGGTAAAGAAATGACTTTGTCGTGGAAATTATAAGATGATTTTCTGTAAAGAAAATAAACATACAGTGTTCCTAGCAGTGAGACTCTCAATATGATCCGGTGGTTCTCAAACTTGGGCGTCCATAAGGATGACTCAGAGGGTGGGTCTCACCCTAGTTCCTGATTCAGGTCCTACAGCATCACCCACGGACCTGCATTTCTTACAAGTTCCCAGGCACTGCATTTTGAGAACCACTGACCAAACTTCAAAAGCACAGTTTAGTTTCAGAGTAACTAAAAAAATTGTTGCTTACGGTCCTGGACGAAGTAGGGATCAGCTTCGGGAGCATACTGTGCACTGAAGTCAACCAAGGCATCCCGTCCATACGGCCGCCGGCGTCCCGTGACGGGGATGTTACACAGCTGGGCATAGTCGTCTGCGAAGGACACGACAACAACCGTGGCACACCATCACTGTTTGCTCACACGAGGGTGCGTTCACCCGCCGTGTGCCCCTGCCTCCCATGCACACCCCCGACCCTGGGCCATCTCAGTATCCTTCATGGGTGCTCTGCACACCCACATACGACTCATACTCTTCAGCACAATTAAGATTCTGAACAGTAGATGCCATTAGTCGCTGAACAGTCCGTAGAATGCATCCCAGGAGAGAAAGAACTGAAAAATCGAACCATCAGAGAGTGCAGCAAGCCTTTGGAAGAATGGCTTTATCTGAACCCATCAGGTGTTTTCATCAAAACATTTTAAATGTATAAAGCAGTCATTCTTACAAATACACATTTTCCCACTCACTGGAAACAGGAAAAAAAATGCATTTCTGGTGATCTAAAAATGAGACACAACCAAGCAAGGATGCTACTAAGTACCATTTGAATTTAGTGGCTATGATTATACTTCTCTTCTCAAGACCTGGTCCTTAATCATAATAGTGAGCATTATAACAGTGATAATGAAGTAATGGCTCTAGTAGTAACAGCTAATAGTTGTATAATGTTGGCTCTGTGCCAGCTACTGTTTTAAGCACTTAAAACATTAATTCATTAAAGTATTTACACCACCCTATGAAAAACTATTATCCACATTTTACCGATAGGAAATAGAAGCACGGAGTGGTCAAATGACAGCTGGTATGAGGCAGAACCATACTTGAGCTCAGTCCAGCAGTGAGTTAACCAATAGCGTAACATTTCTTCCTCTGTAACCCCTGACCTTGCCTTTTCTGCACCTTAGCTAAATTCATCTGCAGTCACCACTCCTTGAGGCCATTTTCCCTCCTCCATGGCCCACCCAGCACATGGGATCTCGGTCCTCCATTTGTCATGAGGTGATCACGTTTTCACTGCATTTTGTGGTCCCAGGCTCTTTCCTGTATGTTGGAGCAGAATTATTCAGAAGATCTAGAAAGGAAGGCTTTGGAAGAGACAGCCTCATCTTCTGAATGCACTTTTTACAAAAACTATACTGCCTGAGGACTCATCTAGCAGTTGGTGAGAATTCCGAGGCTCCCCAGACATCAACAGCTCTACCAGAACTGAGAGCTGCACCTCAGCCAGCCCCAGCACTGGCTGGACACTCTTAAGGCAGCCACATAAGGCAGCCGCCACACTTGCCTAGATCACAGATTGAAGGAGTTTTCCTCTATTTTGCTTCCTTCTGTAACAAAACTAAAGAAAAGCACTGAGGCAAGAGGGTGAATTCTCAAGGCTTTCTTCCATCACCCCTCCTTAAAGGGGTCAGAGGTGTGTGGGTGTGTGTGCACATGCATGCATACGTGTACACACCTACACATTCTCTCCTAAAGTGAAAGAAGGGAGTGTAAAGCCAGAAAAGACCCTGAACCATCAGAGATGGCAGGATTATGGTTGTCCCTTCTTACAAACTCTCCTGGTGGGAAGCATTCCGGGAACAACGCCCCCTCCCCGCAGCCCCACCATGACTTTCCATGCGCTCTTCCATGAAATCATTTCATGAGAAGTGTTAATTTTATTAAGGAGAAAGCTAAACCTGGAAAAAGACCCTTGACTCGCAAAAATAAAGCTTCAAACAAAGAGAACACAAATGGTTGTCAGTTCTGCTTAAAGTCTGAAAGGGAAGAATAAAGGATTTCCCTGTGAGGGCAAGATCGCAGAAATGTTTACAAGTTTGACACGCTGAGGTCATTCCTGTTCTCTCATGTCTTTTTATATACATTTGTTGTACATCTGAAAGGGAGACTCAAGATTTTATATGCAGGCAATAGCTGTGATCAAGAGTAGATATTAAAATTAATTCACGTTCATATTTTGTAAACCTAGTCCAGAGATGGCTGAGCAGCACACTCCTCTCCAGCACCTGGCGGTCAGGTCTGGAGCCTGTGGCTTTTCCCCTGGACCATGCAGCCTCCACCCTCCAAGCTCTCACCATCTAACATCACGAAAGGAAGGGATCAAATGGGGGGAGGAGTGGAGGGGGAACAGACTTCTGTTCCTATGGGATGTTTAGGAACAGCATCCTGGGAAAGGTAGTACTTTATGAGCAGGATTTACTTCATAGAAGCTATCTGGGATTTTAAAAAGCACTTACCCAAAGGCAGGGAAGAGGAACTAAAGAGTCTCTTGATGAAGGTAAAATAGGAGAGTGAAAAAGCTGGCTTGACACTCAACATTCAGAGAACTAAGGTCATGGCATCTGGTCCCATCACTTCATGGCAAATAGATGGGGAAAAATGAAAAGAGTGGCAGATTGTATTTTCTTGGGCTCCAAAATCACTCCAGATGGTAGCTACAGGCACAAGATTAAAAGATGCTTGCTCCTTGGAAGAAAAGCTATGACAAACCTAGACAGCGTATTCAAAAGACTTCATTTTGCCAACAAAGGTCCATATAGTCGACACTATTTTTTCCAGTAGTCATGTATGGATGTGAGAGTTGGACATAAAGAAGGGTGAGTGCTGAAGAATTAATGCTTTGGAATTGTGGTGCTGGAGAAGACTCTTGAGAGTCCTTTGGACTGCAAGGAGATCCAACCAGTCAATCCTAAAGGAAATCAATCCTGAATATTCATTGGAAGGACTGATGCTGAAGCTCTAAATACTTTGGCAACCTGAGAAGAGCCAACTCAGTGGAAGAGACCTTGATGCTGGAAAGACTAAAGGCCAAAGGAGAAGGGGGTGGCAGAGGATGAGATGGTTAGATAGTACCACCAACACAAGGGACATGAATCTGAGCAAACTCGGAAGATGGTAAAGGACAGTGAAGCCTGGTGTGCTGCAGTCCATGGGGCTGCAGAGAGTCAGACCCAACTTAGCAAATGAACAACAACAAAAACCCAAAGGCATCACAAAAGCAACCTGTGAGCTGTGTTTGGGGACCACCAAGTGGTCCATAAGAAGGGTTCTGAATGTGACCCAGGCTGCAAAGGGAAGCAGAGGATGGTAATGTGGGTGGGGCGACCTTTGGTGTTTGCTGCATCCTCCTTCCCTCCATTGCTGGACACGTGTTTTTCTCTCAGCTTTCTAGAACTTACTGTCCTTTGCTGCTTTACTTTCTCTAACACGTTAACAAGCCAGATGTCAAGGTAGTTCTGGTCAGTTTTCAAAACATCACTTCTGTGTTAGACGTACTCTTTTGTATTTGAAGATGAGCTGCAGTCCCATCAACACTGGGGCATGCACTTTGAGTTATTTTTCTGGGAGCATGAATGGGTCTGTTCTAATCCATCCATGCTGCCCCTCCCATTGCACACATTCTTGGCCAGGGTCAAGGTTGACATGAACAGGGGGTAATGGAAAGAACATGGGCTTCCAAGGCAGAAGCAGGAGCTCAAGTTCTGATTATGCTACTTCACTTTCCAGCTTAGCAGTTGGAAAGCAACGCAGTGAGTCTCAGTTTCCACATCTGTCACATGGGGATAATTCCTATTTGCTTCTGTGTTAAAAATGAGATGAGGGACTTCCCTGGTAGTCTGGTGGCTAAGACTCCACACTCCCAATGCAGGAGGTGTGGATTACATCCCTGGCCAGGGAACTACATCCCACACGCTGAAACTGAGAGTTCACATGGCACAACTAAAGATCCTGCCTACCAGAACTAAAAGGGCCCGTATGCCACAAGGAAGGTCAAAGACCTCACGGGCCACAGCTAAGACCCAGTGCAGCCAAACAAAAAACAGGTATTTTAAAAAGTGAGATGTTACATAATTGTTCTTGAATTCTGAAGAACCAAGAAAATGGAGGTTACGGGTTTTTCTCTTTAGGTAAAAATCACTCGAGGCCCTGCTGAACATCTGGAAGTAAATGAGGATTTTCAATGACAGAATGATTGATAGAAATTTTAGTGTCAGCAAAACTTTAAAGGTAGTTGTCAATGGTCTAAGAATTGCACAAGAAATTAAGAGCAATGAAAGCACCGCCTCTAGCTGTTTTTAGATATTGTTTCAAGATCAAGAATTCTTAAATAGATGCAGGGAAACTCCAACTCAGTAAACAGAGAAAGACGTCCTCATGCATTTCATCTCAAAAACTAATGACTGCTTGGGAAATTTTAATCACTTGGTCAGACAGTGATAAGGTATGAACAACAGCACATTTTAACACCAGACCAATAGAACACATAATACAGGAGGCAAACTGATGTTCAGCAGTTGTTAGTATATGCCTGAACCTTTCAGGAATGCCTCGAGTAGCCAGCAGGTTTCTCATTATCTTCTAAGGGACCAACTGGAATATCAGCAAGTCCTGGGTAAGGCATCGCCTTCAAGATCTGGGCACATGCACCTTTCTAACATATGCTGGGTCCCTGAGCATCCCAAGCCACAACCAGAACCCATCGAGCTTGGAGGTACTTCGCCTTGTTCATCCCTAGGGTTGGGTCATGGCTACAGTCCAGTTTGGGGAGGCAGTGAGTTGTGGTTGGCTGAGGGCATGGAGCCCAGGAACAGCAGATCTCTGATTTCCACAACTCCTGATGGGAACCCATGAGAATCTCTTGGCTGCCATTTCATCCAGTTCAACATGTAAAAATGAACAGATTTTTTTCATCCCTAAAGTCTTTTTCCGTCTGCAAGATATTCCTTACTTAAGCAGGGTACTTAAGAGTACGCCTTACTTAAGAGTTCATATGGTGCAACAAAGATTGAAGATATTGCATGATGCAACTAAGACCCAGCACAGCCACATAAATGCAGATTTGAAAAACAACAACAAATTAAGCACCTAGTTAAGCACCATCTAGTTGTCTGGGGCTAAATGCAAAGGGCGAGCGTGTACTTTCTAAGGGAAAACTCATTTCTTTTTTATTATGATGAACACAAGCAAAATTTTATTCCACTACTTTATGAAAAGTCAATGTACCATCTCTAGAGAGTCACATTATGATCTGGATTGCTTTGTTTACTCTCTACTTTTAAAGAATAACCTTGTTCATTTTATACATTTCAATTAAAAAATTTATGGTAAAAAGCCATTGCTGGGGAAGGGAAAATTTTCCTACTGCCCCTCTTGAATTCTTTTGACTGGTCTAATAATTAAATTGATACAAGACAGATTAAAAAGAGAAAAAAAATCAATCTGTACCTATGGAGGTCTCATTGAAATAAGACCTCCAAAGTAAAGAAAGCAGGCTGTTTTTTGAAAATCATTTTTAGACAAATAGACAATTATTTGTAAAGATTTAACAAAATAAACCTTAACCTTGAATTCCCTAACTGTGATGGTAAGGATTTCTTTTTTTTTTTTGCAAATGCCGTTTTGGGGACACTATACCTGTCCGTCCAGGATCTAGCCGCACATGAATGTGAAAAGGAGGAGAAGTGGAAATAGTCACACCTCAAAGCCTCACTCCGGAGAAGGCAATGACACCCCACTCCAGTACTCTTACCTGGAAAATCCCATGGGTGGAGGAGCCCGGTAGGCTGCAGTCCATGGGGTTGCACAGAGTCGGACATGACTGAGCAACTTCACTTTCACTTTTCACTTTCATGCATTGGAGAAGGAAATGGCAACCCACTCCAGTGTTCTTGCCTGGAGAATTCCAGGGACAGGGGAGCCTGGTGGGCTGCCGTCTATGGGGTCGCACAGAGTCGGACACGACTGAAGTGACTAAGCAGCAGCAGCAGCAGCAAAGCCCCACTCATTGCACTCCTCACCTCAGTAGGCACAGCTGTTAAGCTCTTGATCAGAGCTTTGAGTGACACACATGGGATGGTGTGGGCCACCACCCCCTACATGGCCTAAACAAGATCCAGGCCATGGCTCACACTCATTTCCCTGGCATGGCAGATTCATATGACACATGGTGCCGCTTTAATTTTAAATTGGAAAAAGAAAACTTAAAAAATTGCCCCCTAGAGCCAGGAGATCTGAAGCCCCCACTGTCTGCAGCAATAGCAAGCACATATCCTGGCAGGAAATCTCCGTTACTTTTGACAGACACATCTGCAGGGCTGGTCTGGACAGTCACATGTCACAATGCCACTCTGGCATGTGAGGACACTGGGAGGTGAAGTCTCTTGACTGAGGCAGATTAAATTCAGCTGCTATTAAAAATGATGAAGAAGCTGTATTTTGTTCTTCACACATCAAGGCCGAAAACCGAGTGCTCTGAAGTTTCAAGTGCATCATTTTCAAATAAAGGTGAAGTCCTTGGAAGAAAAGTTATGACCAACCTAGACAGCATATTCAAAAGCAGAGACATTACTTTGCCAACAAAGGTCTGTCTAGTCAAGGCTATGGTTTTTCCAGTGGTCATGTATGGATGTGAGAGTTGGACTGTGAAGAAAGCTGAGTGCTGAAGAAGTGATGCTTTTGAACTGTGGTGTTGGAGAAGACTCTTGAGAGTCCCTTGGACTGCAAGGAGATCCAACCAGTCCATTCTGAAGGAGATCAGCCCTGGGATTTCTTTGGAAGGAATGATGCTGAAGCTGACACTCCAGTACTTTGGCCACCTCATGCGAAGATTTGACTCACTGGAAAAGACTCTGATGCTGGGAGGGATTGAGGGCAGGAGAAGGGGACGACAGAGGATGAGATGGCTGGATGGCATCACTGACTTGATGGATGCGAGTCTGAGTGAACTCCAGGAGTTGGTGATGGACAGGGAAGCCTGGCATGCTGCGATTCATGGGGTCACAAAGAGTCGGACACGACTGAGCGGCTGAACTGAAGGCACAATGGCTGTGCGGTGCAGCAGCAGCCAAGAGGAGCTACCCCACATGCAAGGTTAGGAGCGCAGCCGAGAGGAGCTACCCCATGCCTAAGCTCAGGGGTGGCAGTCAAGAGGAGATACCCTGCGTCCAAGGTAAGGAGCAGCGGCTGCGCTTTGCTGGAGGGTGTGAAGAGATAACCCATGTCCAAGGTAAGAGAAACCCAAGGAAGATGGTAGGCGCTGAGAGGGCATCAGAGGGCAGACAGACTGAAACCACAATCACAGACAACAAGCCAATGGATCACATGGGCCATAGCTTGTCTAACTCAATGAAACTAAGCAGTGTGGGGCCACCCAAGACAGATGGGTTATGGTGGAAGAGGTCTGACAGAATGTGGTCCACTGGAGAAGGGAATGGCAAACCACTTCAGTATTCTTGCCTTGAGAACACCATGAACAGTATGAAAAGGCAAAAAGATGGGACACTGAATGAGAAACTCCCCAGGTCGGTAGATGCCCAATATGCTACTGGAGATCAGTGGAGAAATAACTCCAGAAAGAGTACAGAGACAGCACCAAAACAAAACCACCACCCAGTTGTGGATGTGACTGGTGATAGAAGCAAGGTCCGATGCTGTAAAGAGCAATATTGCATAGGAACCTGGAATGTTAGGTCCATGAATCAAGGCAAATTGGAAGTGGTCACACAGAAGATGGCAAGAGTGAATCTTGACATTCTGGGAATCAGCGAACTAAGATGGACTGGAATGGGTGAATTTAACTCAGATGACCATTATTTCTACTACTGCGGGCAGGAAGCCCTTAGAAGAAATGGAGTAGCCATCATAGTCAACAAAGAGTCTGAAATGCAGTACTTGGATGCAATCTCAAAAACGACAGAATGATCTCTGTTCATTTCCAAGGCAAACCATTCAATATCATGGTTCCAAGTCTATGCCCTGACCAGCAACGCTGAAGAAGCTGAAGTTGAAAGGTTCTATGAAGATCTACAAGACCTTTTAGAACTAACACCCCAAAAGAAGTCCTTTTCATTATAGGGGACTAGAACGCAAAAGTAGGAAGTCAAGAAACACCTGGAGTAACAGGCAAATTTGGCCTTGGAGTACAGAATGAAGTAGGGCAAAGGCTAATAGAGTTTTGGCAAGAGAACATACTGGTCATAGCAAACACCCTCTTCCAACAACACAAGAGAAGACTCTACACACGGACATCCCCAGATGGTCAACACCAAAATCAGATTGATTATATTCTTTGCAGCCAAAGATGGAGAAGTTCTATATGGTCAGCAAAAACAAGACCAGGAGCTGACTGTGGCTCAGATCATGAACTCCTTATTGCCAAATTCATACTTAAATTGAAGAATGTAGGGAAAACCACTAGACCATTCAGGTATCACCTAAATAAAATCCCTTATGATTATACAGTGGAAGTGAGAAATAGATTTAAGGGACTAGATCTGATAGACAGAGTGCCTGATGAACTATGGATGGAGGTTTGTGACATTGTACAAGAGACAGGGAGCAAGACCATCCCCAAGAAAAAGAATGCAAAAAGGCAAAATGGCTGTCTGGGGAGGCCTTACAAATAGCTGTGAAAAGAAGAGAAGCGAAAAGCAAAGGAGAAAAGGAAAGATATACCCATTTGAATGCAGAGTTCCACAGAATAGCAAGGAGAAATAAGAAAGCCTTCCTTAGCGATCAATGCAGAGAAACAGAGGAAAACAACAGAATGGGAAAGACTAGATATCTCTTCAAGAAAATTAGAGATACCAAGGGAACATTTCATGCAAAGATGGACTCAATAAAGGACAGAAATGGTATGGAACCAACAGAAGCAGAAGATATTAAGAAGACGTGGCAAGAATACACGGAAGAACTGTACAAAAAAGATCTTCACGACCCAAATAATCACAATGGTGTGATCACTCACCTAGAGCCAGACATCCTGGAATGTGAAGTCAAGTGGGCCTTAGGAAGAATCACTACGAACAAAGCTAGTGGAGGTGATGGAATTCCAGTTGAGCTATTTCAAATCCTGAAAGATGATGCTGTGAAAGTGCTGCACTCAATATGCCAGCACATTTGGAAAACTCAGCAGTGGCCACAGGACTGGAAAAGGTCAGTTTTCATTCCAATCCCAAAGCAAGGCAATGCCAAAGAATGCTCAAACTACTGCACAATTGCACTCATCTCACAAACTAGTAAAGTAATGCTCAAAATTCTCCAAGCCAGGCTTCAGCAGTACGTGAACCGTGAACTCCCTGATGTTCAAGCTGGTTTTAGAAAAGGCAGAGGAACCAGAGATCAAATTGCCAACATCTGCTGGATCATGGAAAAAGCAAGAGAGTTCCAGAAAACATCTATTTCTGCTTTATTGACTATGCCAAAGCCTTTGACTGTGTGGATCACAATAAACTGTGGAAAATTCTTCAAGAGATGGGAATACCAGAGAACCTGACCTGCCTCTTGAGAAATCTGTATGCAAGTCAGGAAGCAACAGTTAGAACTGGACATGGAACAACAGACTGGTTCCAAATAGGAAAAGGAGTGCGTCAAGGCTGTATATTGTCACCCTGCTTATTTAACTTATATGCAGAGTACATCATAAGAAACGCTGGGCTGGATCAAGCACAAGCTGGAATCAAGATTGCCAGGAGAAATATCAATAACCTCAGATATGCAGATGACACCACCCGTATGGCAGAAAGTGAAGAGGAACTAAAGAGCCTCTTGATGAAAGTGAAAGAGGAGAGTGAAAAAGTTGGCTTAAAGCTCAACATTCAGAAAACAAAGATCATGGCATCTGGTCCCATCACTTCATGGGAAATAGATGGGGAAACAGTGGAAACAGTGGCTGCCTTTATTTTTTGGGGCTCCAAAATCAGTGCAGATGGTAACTGCAGCCATGAAATTAAAAGATGCTTACTCCTTGGAAGGAAAGTTATGACCCACCTAGACAGCATATTAAAAAGCAGAGACATTACTTGGTCAACAAAGGTACATCTAGTCAAGGCTATGGTTTTTCCAGTGGATGTGAGTGTTGGACTATGAAAAAAGCTGAGCGCTTAAGAATTGATGCTTTTGAACTGTGGTGCTGGAGAAGACTCTTGAGAGTCCTTTGGACTGCAAGGAGATCCAACCAGTCCATCCTAAAGGAGATCAGTCCTGGGTGTTTATTGGAAAGACTGATGTTGAAGGTGAAACTCCAATACTTTGGCCACCTGATGCGAAGAGCTGACTTTTGAAAAGACCTTGATGCTGGGAAAGATTGAAGGCAGGAGAAGAAGGGGACAACAGAGGATGAGATGGTTGGATGGCATCACCAACTCGATGGACATGAGTTTGGGTAAACTCCGGGAGTTGGCGATGGACAGGGAGGCCTGGCGTCCTGCAATTCATGGGGTCGCAAAGAGTCGGACACGACTGAGTGACGGAAGTGAACTGAAGGGCCAACCCATATTCATAAAGGAAAATGGGTCGTATATTTCTAGACCAGGTGTTTTTCCTACATGCCTCCACATGTTATTAATTGATGGTGTTTGGAACACACACACCAGGATGTGGAGGAAGGAGATGGGGAGAATGAAGATTTATCCTAATGGCTGCTGAGCCAGCTGTACAGCAGGCATTTTTCTTTGAAATTAGTAAGAGCTATGGAATTAGATAAATGTTGACCATTTACAGAACATACTGTCCAATACTGAGGACAGAGGAAGGAACATCAAAGAGGATTATCCTGGCAGTGCCACACCTTGTGGAGTTAAGACATCTGCCTGCTCATGCTCATTCTCAGAGAGTAAACGCTTACCAACAGTGCCTGTGGAACAGGCAGCAACCCTGCTCTTCTGATGTCAAAGCCTGCTGAGCTGGGAGAGAACACTGGGTAACCTAAAAAGAGGAAGGACCCGGAGTCAAAAGCCCTGAGTTCTAGTCCTACTGCTTCCTGTTGTTGGGACTGGAAACCTTTCTCTGAGCTTTATCTGCTGAGCATAGACTATGGTCCTCTGCCTTAGCAGCATTAAAGGAAACTTATTGTTCCATTCAGTGACTGACTCACTCACTCATCCAACCAGAGGCTGAGAATATTATCAGGCGGAATGGGGTTTGGGAGGAACAGGAAGGATAATATGACAGGACTCTGACGTATGCAATAATGCATGAAGAAGGGGCAGTGCCTAGACTCAGTCAGGAAGAGCTGGGGAAGGTTTTACCTTGGAGGTGAGTATCTACAGGAACTGGGTCAGCCAGGTGAAGAAGAGGAGGGATGGTACCTCAGAGTCCCAGGCATATAAAGTGGATAAGAAAGCCTCGGGAAAATGAAAAGACTATGTAAACACTGCCTGCTACAGACCTCTGCTAAAGGACAGTCAAAAAAAAAAAGGGTGGGGGGGAGTTAATGTGCACTATTATTTTAGCACTGGTGTGCCAGGTGCTATATACTTTTGCACACACTTTAGCCTTTATTTTTATTTTTATTTTTTTTGTCACACTGCATAGCATATAGGATCTCAGTTCCATGACCAGAGATTGAACCCATACCACTTGCAGCGGAAGCATGGAATCCTAACCATTGGACTGCCAGAGAAGCAGAATCACACACTTTTCCCTTTAAATCTCAGAATCTTATGCAATAACTGTAATTAGCTCCTTTGTTTCCAATAAAAAAGCTAAGGTTTACAGCAAAACTGTCCTAGCTTAGTTGAAGGATTTGACTCTTAGTCTGTCTGCAAAACCATGATCTTTCTGTTCCACAGCTGCCCTTCTGAAACCCTGAGAAGAAAATTATTAAATACATTCCTAAGACTGTAAGCATCAGGTGAGTACTCAGTTTGGTAATAAGCATCTGTGACTATAATTCCAGGGAGAGTAATAACCATGAATGCTGATGAGCTCAGCCCCACCAGAGTCAACTTTATCATTAGCAGGATTTATGTTTATTGAATTTGCTCGATTTATTAGGTGAAAGAGATCAAATTGCTTAATGTTCAATTAAACTGTACTTGTCGAGGACAGGGAAGTAATGAAGTCTAAAGTCTTGGCAGGGTTTGTATTCTGCGGGACTCCTGTGAATGTTAAGGCTCTAAGGAAACTCACAGGCCTTAGACCAATCAAGTTCTTCCACCCCCAACCTTCACCTAGTGCTGCGCCTTCCAAGTGGAGTCACTCTCAGCGTTTTCCATCACATTGCTGTTTATGTAGCCAGACTCTAACTGGAGACAGAGATTTGTTGGGTATGAATGTGAAAAAAATGGAGGTTCCGTTTAGAAATAATTTCTAAAACCTGGATCCAACATTTATAGACTTGTAATAGCATTAAATTATGCCACACATAAATACCTTAAAATAATGATTGATAACTTATGAATTTCTTATGAAGGCCTGCATGAAAGGTTTCCCCCATTTCTAAGTAAATAGGACTTTGGAAATAAAACACTAAATCTTGCATTGAGACAATCTCAAGAAATCTCAAGAAATATGAGCAATGACATAACTTCTAAAATTTGATAAGAGATAAGCCTGGACAATACAATCAACAGGCAAACGGGAGACAAGTTCAACATGCTAATTTTTCTAAGCTGATCTATTTCATATTTTTCCAACTGGAAGGACATATGAACCGTTTCATCTCCTCCTTCCTTATTAAGTACCACTCTGAAGTGACAATCTGAGAAGTCAACAATTAGGAAAAACAAACATTATATGGAAGGAATACATTTTTTCTATTTTTTTTCACATTAACCAAGTAAGAATTATTTTTAAAATTTGAGCTATGTGTCTGCTTAAGAATAAAGGGTAGAAACTTCCCTGGTGATCCAGTAGCTAAGTCTCCGCACTCCCAATGCAGGCGGCCCAGGTTCAATGCCTGGTCAGGGAACTACATCGCATGTGCTGCTCTAGGACTTAGAATGCCTCAACGAAGACTGCAGATCCCTTGTGTCCCAACTAAGACCCAGTGCAGCCAAAATAAATAACATATTTTTTAAAAAAGGGGAGGTTACACAGCATAGGGAATATACTAAATGCCACTGAATTATTCACTATAAAACACATCATGTGCATTTAACCCCAACTAAAAAAATAAGAAAAAAATTTTTTTCTTTAAAGTTCAGTATTCATCTAACTTTTCTACTTTAATTGGTAAAATGAGAAAAGAAGATTAGTTAATCTCTAAGGTCCTTTTCAGCTTACGTATTCTACAATTCTAAGCAGAAAATTTTTTCTATTAGACTGCAAAATAATGGGAAGACAATTATATAGGAGGCCATCCCCAAGACCATCTCCAAGAAAAAGAAAGGCAAAATGGTTGTCTGAGGAGACCTTACAAATAGCTACAAAAAGAAGAGAAGCTAAAGGCAAAGAAGAAAAGAAGAAGGCAAAGAAGAAAACTCTGCATACCCATTTGAATACAGAGTTCCAAAGAATAGCAAGGAGAAATAAGAAAGCCTTCCTCAGTGATCAATGCAAAGAAATAGAGGAAGACAACAGAATGGGAAAGACTAGAGATCTCTTCAAGAAAATTAGAGATGCCAAGGGAACATTTCATGCAAAGACGGGCTCGATAAAGGACAGAAATGGTCTGGACCTAGCAGAAGATATTAAGAAGAGGTGGCACGAGTACACAGAAAAACTATACAAAAAAGATCATCATGACCCAGATAACCATGATGGTGTGATCACTCACCTAAAGCCAGACATCCTGGAATGTGAAGTCAAGTGGGCCTTAGGAAGCATCATATCACTAAAAACAAAGCTAGTGGAGGTGATGGAATTCCAGTTGCACTATTTCAAATTGTAAAAGATGATGCTGTGAAAGTGTTGCGCTCAGTATGCCAGCAAATTTGGAACACTCAGCAGTGGCCACAGGACTGGAAAAGGTCAGTTTTCATTCCAATTCCAAAGAAACGCAATGCCGAAGAGTGCTCAAACTACCGCACAATTGCACTCATCTCACACGCTAGTAAAGTAATGCTCAAAATTCTCCAAGCCAGGCTTCAACAATACATGAACCATGAACTTCCTGATGTTCAAGCTGGTTTTAGAAAAGGTAGAGGAGCCAGAGATCAAATTGCCAAAATCCGTTGGATCATAGAAAAAGCAAGAGAATTCCAGAGAAAAATATCTATAAACATCTATTTCTGCTTTATTGAAGCCAAAACCTTTGACTGTGTGGATCACAACAAACTGTGGAAAATTCTGAAAGAGATGGGAATACCAGACCACCTGACCTACCTCCTGAGAAATCTGTATGCAGGTCAAGAAGCGACAATTAGAACCAGTAATGAAACAATGGACTGGTACCAAATCAGGAAAGGAGTACCTCAAGGCTGTGTATTGTCACCCTGCTTATTTAACTTATATGCAGAGTATATCATGTAAAATGCTGGGCTGGATGAAGCATAAGCAGGAATCAAGATTGCCAGGAGAAAGATCAATAACCTCAGATATGCAGATGACACCACCCTTATAGCAGAAAGCGATGAATAACTAAAGAGCCTCTTGAAAGTGAAAGAGGAGAGTGAAAAAGCTGGCTTAAAACTCAACATTCAGAAAACTAAGATCATGGCATCCAGACCCATTACTTCATGGTAAACAGATGGGGAAACAATAGAAATAATGACAGACTTTATTTTGGGGGGCTCCAAAAATCACTGCAGATGGTGATTGCAGCCATGAAATTAAAAGACACTTGCTCCTTGGAAGAAAAGCTATGACCAACCCAGACAGCGCACTGAAAAGCAGAGACATTACTTTGCTGACAAAGCGAACCTAGTCAAAGCTATGGGTTTTCCAGTAGTCATGTATGGATGTGAGAGGTGGACCATAAAGAAAGCTGAGCACTGAAAAATTGATGCGTTTGAATTGTGGTATTGGAGAAAACTCTTGAGAGTCCCTTGGACTGCAATTAGATCCAACCAGTCCATCCTAAAGGAAATCAGTCCTGAATATTCACTGGAAGGACTGATGCTGAAGCTGAAATTCCAATACTTTGGCCATCTGATGTGAAGAACTGACTCACTGGAATGAACAAGACTGAAGGCAGGAAGAGAAGGGGAAGACGGGATGACATGGTTGGATGGCATCACTGACTCAATGGACAGGAGTTTGAGCACGCTCTGGGAGCTGGTTATGGACAAGGAAGCCTGGCGTCCTGCAGTCCACGGAGTCACAAAGAGTCAGATACAAGCAACTGAACTGAGTTGAAATCTGTCTTTGAAACTTGTGGCTGTAATATGAGGTAATCACCACCAGAGGGCACTGCTGCCTGCATGTGGTGCTCACATGGGTGTTTCCAGATGACGACTGACAATCATGAAATTGATTGCACTGTCGGTAAACATGGACAGTCTAACCTCATTCATTTTCCTGCTGAGGAAACTGAGGTCCAGAGAAATGTAACAATATTCCAAAAGTCAAATCAGGATAAAATTTCAAAATATTAAGCTTTTTTAAAAATAAAACTAAATTATTAAATTCTAAGGGTAAAAATAATTGAGCTTTACGTTTTGGAACCGTTCGAAAGTCTCTTGATTAATATCCAGAAGTATAGATCTCAAGGTTATGAAATATATATATACTGCTGAATCATCATCTGAAGAACACTGTCTAGGTAACTAATGTAATGTGAAAGTACCCCTAGAGGAGCCTGGCGGGTTACACTCCACTGGGTTGAGAAGAATCGGACACTGAGCACACACACAAACATAGTAAGTGGAATAGATATGTATTTCACTTACTTACAGGAAACGCAATAAACCTGCAAATCAAAACTGAACTATTTTAAGCGCTGTAACTCTTGGCTTATAACTTGCTCTTATATTGCATTTATCTTCATCTGAAGCGACTCTTCTTACCTACCCCTCTGATTCAGAACCAGATACAGTCCCAGTAGCTCTTCCTTCTGTCCGTGACTTATTTGGCTACTATGGTGGGCACTGTAATTATGTTGTGAATGGTAACTTCTAGGGTTGAACAGTGTACAACCAGCGTAACTGTCCACAACAGCCACTGAGACCCAAAGCTCAGACAGAAGCATAAAGGAAAGCCTTCTTGTGCCCTCAAGCCTCCCCATGAGCTCATGTTTTGTAATTTCTTGCTTAAGACACTGGGTTACTGATGCTGAGCAAAACTATGATCATCCTAGTTTCTGCTCCTTGCAGATTTATGCCAACTCACTTCCTAAGCACTTCCTGATGCTTTCCTCCCAGTCAGTAAGAGGTACAGTCTGTCTGCATGAAGGGGGAGGAGACAGGCTTTCCCTTATCCTTCCTCTGCCAGGCATGCCTGCTCTGGTCATGAGCTGAGCACATAAAAGGCATGGGCAGCCCGTGGCTTTATTCCAGCCATAGTTGTCTTACAAGGTCAATTAGGAAAGGGTCAAAGTAAACACATCATTATTTGACTTCAAAACCTCAAACAAAGAATCGGGCTTTAAGCAGTTACATACAGTGATTGTTCTCATAGTCCCACTCAGCACAGTTCATTTTCTTACAATACCTTTCAACTACTAGTGAAGAGAGAGAAATGCTATCTGCAAAGTTTATTTAAAATAAATGAAAGTAAAGCTTTCACTAAAGAGCAAATCAACTCATTCAGGGTAACACCAAAAAGGTATTTCTAGAAAATTGAATGCCTATTCATTTTAACTGGCTAAAAATTTGATTTGAGATCAGTTAGACTGCTTGTTAATGAAAAATAAAAGTGTTGCTTTTTGTAATCAGATTTGGTTTGATCCCTGGGTCAGGAAGATCCCCTGGAGAACAGAATGGCTACCCACTCCAGTATTCTGGCCTGGAGAATTCCATGGACAGAGGAGCCTAGCAGGCTGCAGTCCATGGGGTTGCAAAGAGTCAGACACAACTGAGCGACTCACTTTCACTGTTCCTTTTATGTGCATGTCTTATTTTCTCTACTTTAGCTCTACATTATGAAGATCCTAATAGATCAGTGCAATTATATTCATAATGCAAGCTATCCTCCAGTCAGAATATTTTCAGTAACAAAGCATGGCCAAATACCTTCTTACCACTACAATGTAGTATATAGCTCTTAAGAAAATAAGCTTTGAATAAAATGGATACTTCAAAGTTCAAATCATACACAAACTAAAATTTCAGACGTGTTCTTATTATCAACTTTCCATCTGTCCATCAAATGCCCCCCGCATTTAACTGTCCTATATTGTTGAGGCCACTGAGACCACAGCTTCAGCCTGCTGGTCCTCCTCAGCTGGCGTCCGGAACCCCTGCTGACTCACTCCCGCTCCAGGGAACTGGGCTTGCAGTCCACTTCCAGGACACTCCTCCCAAGTTCATTCGCCAACAGTGTAGCAGGAAATGGAGTAATTTTTCCCCCTTTATAAGGGGTCCACCCCACCTCCACCTTTTAACTTTCCTTGCTCTGAGACAAACCCTGTTTCCTTTGCTAGTATCAACGACTGCGATGCGATCATAACCTGAATGTGACTTACTTGCTCATGGCGTTCTCTAATGCACCTGCCTAAGACAAAGTTGTTTCAAAAAACCCATATTTTGGCTTCATTTCTAGTGTTCTTCTCATGCACAGTCCCTATTTTTGTGCCTGGCCTTTGTGTCATTCATCCTGTTTATTCTCTCCCTTTCACAAGTCCAGTGTCTCTTTCCTGGTGGAGTGTTTACTGTCCCACCTCCTCCCTGCGCTTCTCCAGCATACATCTAGGGAAGAAGGAGGAACCACGCTTCGCTCCAAACTGAAAATAGAGGCCCTTGCTTAAGGATGTGTTTGTACAGGATGGTAATGGGAACTGCAGAAGGTCTACAAAAGGCAGATATTTTCTTTAGCTGGTTCTCAATCTTTTCTTCAATCCCAGTTGTGATGGCTAATGAAAGAAAGAAAGTGAAGTCGCTCAGTCCTGTCCAACTCTTTGTGACCCCATGGACTGCAGCCGACCAGGCTCCTCCGTCCATGGGATTTTCCAGGCAAGAGTCCTGGAGTGGGGTGCCATTTCCTTCTCCAGGGGATCTTGCCGACCCAGGGATCGAAGCCGGGTCTCCCACATTGTAGGCAGATGCTTTTACTGTCTGAGGCTAATATTACGTGTTAAATCAGCCAGGCCATGGAGTGCCTGGATGTCACTGTTCAAACATTATTTTGAGGTGTCCCTGGTGGCTCAGTCGTAAGGAACCCACCTGCTAATGCAGGAGGATGAAGGTTCAATCCCTGGTCGGGGAAGATCCCACATGCTGTGGGGCAGCTAAGCCCATGCTCCACAACAAGAGGAGCCACCACAATGAGAAGCCCGCACAGCCTAGCTAGAGAGTAACCCCCACGTGCCACAACTAGAGAAAAGGCCATGCAGCAATAAGATAAAAATAAATATTTTTTAAAAATCATGTTTTGGGGTGTTGCTGGAATGGGATCAACACTGACATTGGTGTGTTTGAGTAAAGCAAATTACCCTCCATAAAGTGGGTAGGCCTCTTTCAATGAGTTGATGGCTTAATTAAAACAGAAAGACTGGCCCTCCTCTGAGAAGAATTCCACTGCCCAACCACCTCTGCACTTTGGGCTCCTTCTACAAAACCAGCTCTTCCTGATGGCTTCTGACCTGGAACTTCAGCTCCCCTTGGGCCTCCACAGCATCAGGCCACTCTATAGATTTTGGATTTACCAGCTTCTATAATCACGCCAAAGAATGTTCAAACTACTACACAGTTGCACTCATTTCACATGCTAGCAAAGTAATGCTCAAAATTCTCTAAGCTAGGCTTCAGCAATACATGAACCATGAACTTCCAGATGTTGAAGCTGGATTTAGAAAAGGTAGAGGAACCAGAGATCAAATTGGCAACATCTGCTGCATCATAGAAAAAGCAAGAGAATTCCAGAAAAACATCTGCTTCATTGACTATGCTAAAGTCTTTGACTGTGTGGATCACAACAAACTGTGGGAAATTCTTCAAGAGATGGGAATACCAGACCACCTGACCTGCCTCCTGAGAAATCTGTATGCAGGTCAAGAAGCAACAGTTGGAACCAGACATAGTACAATGGACTGGTTCCAAATTGGGAAAGGAGTACATCAAGGATACATATAGTCACCCTGCTTATTTAACTTATATACAGAGTATATCATGCAAAATGCTGGGCAGGATGAAGCACAAGCAGTAATCAAGATTGCCAGGAGAAAGATCAATAACCTCAGATATGCAGATGACACCACCCTTATGGCAGAGAGTGAGGAACTAAAGAGCCTTTTGATGAAAGTGCAAGAGGAGAGTGAAAAAGTTGGCTTAAAGCTCAACATTCAGAAAACTAAGATCATGACATCTGGTCCCATCACTTCATGGTAAACAGATGGGGAAACAACAGAAACAGTGACATCAGTGGCTGATGGTGACTGCAGCCATGAAATTAAAAGACGCTTGCTCCTTGGAAGAAAAGCTATGACCAACCTAGACAGCGTATTAAAAAGTAGAGACATTACTTTGCAGACAAAGGTCCACAGAGTCAAAGCTATAGTTTTTCCAGTAGTCATGTATGGATGTGAGAGTTGGACCATAAAGAAAGCTGAGCACTGAATAACTGATGGTTTTGAACTGTGGTGTTGGAGAAGACTCTTGAGAGTCCCTTGGTCTGCAAGGAGATCAAATCAGTCAGTCCTAAAAGAAATCAGTCCTGAATATTCATTGGAAGGACTGATGCTGGAGCTCCAATAGTTTGGCCACCTGATGTGAAGAACTGACTCATTGGAAAAGACCCTTGATGCTGGGAAAGATTGAGGGCAGGAGGAGAAGGGGACAACAGAGGTTGAGACGGTTGGATGGCATCACTGACTCAAAGGACATGAGTTTGATCAAGCCCCAGGAGTTGGTGATGGAAGCCTGGCGTGCTGCAGTTCATGGGGTCGCAAAGAGTCAGACATGACTGAGTGACTGAATTGACTGACAATCATGTGAGCCAATTCCTTAAAAGGAATGAATTTAGCAGTCAGTCAGTCAATCTCAATCTCACTCTCTCCCATTGGTTCTGCTTTTCTGGAGAACCCAGACTACACCACCAAGCTGTCCTTATTGGGATAGGGGAAGTTTGTCATCTTTGCGGTAGGCAGTCTCAATAAGGTGAGCACATACCTTCAGCAGAAGGTACCTAATTCTTAACAGGAGTTTTAATCCCTGGGTTGGACTGATCCCTTGGAGAAGGGAAAGGCTACTCACTCCAGTATTCTGGCCTGGAGAATTCCATATACTACAGTCCATGGGGTCGCAAATAGTCAGACATGACTGAGCAACTTTCACTTCCACGTGTAGGTATAGAAAAGCTTTTATTAATGCTATCTTCTCTATTATTCCCTCGAAAGTCACTGCAGTGGAAGATATTGCTTATAAAAACAATGCACATTAGGAATACTCGGGATCCCCTGTTAACCTGGAAACCCAGAACGTGCCTTGTGTATCACGTACACGGCTACTTAGACTCAAACTGCGAATACACACATCTCATGTCCTGGTCTTAATTCTCTAATAACTGACAATCACTGTCATGAATTTTCCTTCCCAGCGTCCTCAGTTGCCCTAAGATGGTAACGCTGCCACGAAGATAATGACATACATTAAGTCTAGAATATTAATACTTTACCGTTAAGGTTTGAGAGTAAGGGTTTTTTTGTTGTTGTTGCTATTTAATATGTCTAGAATGTTTAAGAAAACCATATACTAGATAATCTGACAGGCCTATGACCTCAATTTGAAATATGCAGGATTTTTATGTTGCTTGAGAATTAACAGAACTCTATTAGGTCAGTAAACACTATCTAAATTCATTAGGGAATTCAATTTGTTGCATTTTAAGTTTGGTTTATTAGCTTTATAAGAGCTGCTTAAATACTTAAGAAGAAAATGCTTGTTAGGATTATAGGCTGCCCTTTCAGCTCTATAAAGTGCTTGAGAGAAAATCAAATACATAAAGTTTATACATTAGAGGCCAAAGTGTTAAGAGATTTAATTAACAAGAATTTTGATATAGAAATAACTCTCAAGGAAAGTTTAATCTGTTCCTTGAGATATATAAACATCACAAAATAAAAATGGATCTTACTTTATATAAAAATACTAGATTTATAAACAGAAGGACAAAATATTTAAGTCGAACTTAAAGTCTTAGGTAAGTCTAGATTTTAACGCTGATCAATTGAATATACTGAATTCCACTTTGCAGACTTCCCTGGTGGCCCAGTGGCTAGGACTCTGTGTTCCCAAGGCCGGGGTGGGGGGTGGGGGTGGGGGAGGTGGGTGTGGGGTTTGATCCCTGCTCAGGGAACTAGATCCTGCATGCTGCAACCAAGAGTTCCAATGCTGCAACTGAAGGGTGCACATGTCGCCAAGTTAAAAAAAAAAAAAAAAAGATCCCACGTGCCACAACTAAAAGATGAGGCCCAACAAAAACCTCAACCTTGACCAGTCTTTTCCAGGCCTCTCTCAGACATCCTAACCACACTGGCAGCTCAGGAGCCTCAAGGGACATAGAAGCAGCAGCAGCTTCTTTCGGAGGCTGCTGAGGTGTCTGGCTCTGTGTCAGTCCCCAAACGCACTCCTGCCCCCGCATCGTCTTTGACTCTTGCCTACTTTCAAAGAGATTTCTAGCACTGTATAGCAAGGTGACAATGGGGAATAATCTTTAGCTCAACTCACTTCCTGGAACAAGATTTGATTTATAATCATTGCTAACACCTGCAAAGCATTTCTTCCATGTCAAACATCTCACAATGCATGATCACATTTTTATCCCTCATTCAATCCTGAGGCAGATGTTGGACTGTTATTTTACAAAAACAAGGAAACTAATGTAAGGATCACATTAAGCACCAGGGTTCTATGTGCATAATTCACTACTAAATTTTATTTTGTATTAAGCCTTTCTAGTAAGAAAAGTATTTTCGCTCTTTTCAGGAAAGTAAGGAAAAGCCTTCTAAATAAATGTAAAGCATCTTCAAGAAGAAGCAATATAAATTGCTTATCTGCCATTCCATACCGTATTCAATTTAATCTAGTTCCATAGATACCAAGAATTTTGTCTCAAAAAAAGTGGACCACTTACTGCTGAGAGTATGTATACTCTATACACATAGAGTGTATACATACGGCAGCCACTCGATTGAGGAGATCTTTTGTCTGTTTCCAGTTTGATTTAAATTCTCCACTATAGTTTATTAACAGCTAAACTTTCTTTAATCATCATAAGCAGGATCTATGATCACAATGATAAATGCTCTCATACTTACAGAGTATTAATTACTGTAACCTCAAAAGAGTTCTCAACTTGGGATAAAGGAAACCGAAGTAACTCGTCCAGTGCAATTGACAGAAGCAGTGCCAAAAGCAGAACGAGATCCCTGGACTGCCCAAACCAAAGGCGGTGACTACGCACTGTGCCTCACTTGTAGGATGTTCCAAAGTTATTATTAACATTCTTTGGAAACATAGTTCTTGGAAAAGCCTTTAAACCGTGACTGCTGAAAGGCCTTTTGCAACCACTGCCCAATTACAATATTTTTTCAAGTTTAGTCCGTGAGTCAAATCCTTGTCTTCCTTCACACCTCCAAGGGTATTATGAAACTTGTTACACTAAGATCTTTGGGAACATGTAAGAGCCAGGCACGGATATGGAAGAAATCACTAGCTCGATTGTTCAAAGAGAGATTCCAGCTAACTTCACTCCTGCAAAACCATATAAAAAAAATTGGGGGTAGAGAAGTTATTAGGAAGTATGAAAAATAGTGTGGCATAGGAAATGATGGATTTATTAAAAAGGGATGTCACCTGTGCATTTAAATGAGCAATACTAAGGAATGAACTTCTAATTTAGCAATACAACATAACTTTGTCAGTTCTATAGAATTTTACACTTCCTGTAAATACAACTGTATATCTGTTCTAAAATTTATGGCCTAGGGTGTTCAAGCAAATAATGAAATGAGGGAATATGTAAATAATTTAACTGAAGCTGAAAACAGATAACTATAAATAATTTAGACTGCATTTCAGACATGGTTCTTAGTAACTGCACTCTGCATATAATAGTTCCCTAAACATGTTGAGTTTTTAAAAAGAAAGAATTAGACACAAATCCATATTAAAATCTACAGAATTCTCTATTGACAGAACTGATTTCAAATCTTTCTTATGCTGTAATGATTATATTTTTCTTCCTGGCCCTGAAGTGGTTGAGAGCATGGACGCTGATGCCTGGATGTGACTCCATCACTCCCAGGTATCTGACCATGGTGGGCAATGTAATAATCTGTATTCCTGCAACGAGAATTTTCAAATCAAATCTAACCTATATATCTGTATCTTTAAACAGCTCTCCAAGCAAAACAGAGGATCCATGCCTCTGCATTTCTATTAATAGCAGTTATTTTTCAAAGCCTTTGTCAATTTCTTTTGTGGTACTTCAGTTTCCTTGGAGATTTTTTTTAAACCCCACTGTCACCTTTCTATGCCTGACATGCATTAAGTTATTACTTCAGAGATGACACCACCCTTATAGCAGAAAATGAGGAGGAATTAAAGAGCCTTTTGATGAAGGTGAAAGAGGGCTTGGCTTGGGTTCCCAAATCATTGTGGACAGTGACTGCAGATATGAAATTAAGAGATGCTTGCTCCTTGGAAGAAAAGCAATGACAAACCTAGACAGTGTATTAAAAAGCAGAGACATTATTTTGCCTACAAAGATCCGTGTAGTCAAAGCTATGGTTTTTCCAGTAGTCATATAAGGAAGTAAGAGCTGGACAATAAAGAAGGCTGAGCACTAAAGAATTGATGCCTTTAAACTGTGGTGCTGGAGAAGATTCTTGAGTGTCCCTTGGACAGCAAGGAGATCAAACCAGTCAATCCTAAAGGAAATCAGTCCTGAATATTCACTGGAAGGACAGAAGCTGAAGCTACACATCTGATGCGAAGAACTGACTCACTGGAAAAGAGTCTGATGCTGGGCAAGATTGAAGGTGGAAGAAGGGGACAACAGAGAATGAGATGGTTGGATGGCATCATGTACTCAATTGACATGAGTTTGAGCAAACTCTGGGAGATGGTAAAGGACAGGGAAGCCTGGAGTGCTGCAGGCCATGAGGTCGCAGAGTCCAAAACGACTGAGTAAACAGTTAAAACACCGGTGGCGCAGTACACTGTATCAACCAATAGGTGGCGCTCTCTCAACACACTAAGTCTCCCCTCAAAATTTCTTAACTTCTAAATTTTAGATTGGACTTCTATCAAGACTTTATCAACTCTTTATGTTCAGTTTTCTCACAGTAAGTCTAATTATTTTAACAATTTCCTTAACAGAAGTCTAATTATTTTAACAAGATAACCACAGGCACTGGGATCTCTGACCACTTGAGATTCCAGTGTTCCAATGTGTGTCTCATTTTCTTTCATTTGCAGGTCAATTGGTTTTTATTTCCATAGGATAACAGCAACCTATATATAATGCACATTTTCTCAGAAAATTTCAGTTTATATTTTTAAGAGTAGCAGTAAATAAAAACATTAAAGGTTTATTTAGATAAGTGCTAGGCATCAATAGTTTAATTCACTGAGAATTACTGACTCATTTTAATCCATTAATTCATCATATCTATGTGCTTAACTCTGATACAGAGTCTAACTTGGCTAAGCTCACTGTCTGGCTCTAAAGCTCATAGATTTTCTCTCTTAGCACACAGCAGGGTGAGGAGATGGAAAAAAATCCCAGCTTTTTATTTTTCATTATCACTTTTATATTCTAAGTGATACGGTTTATCTGTGATGAGCTGTGAGACCTTCGGGCAGCAGGAACTGGAGTAACGCTAGGAGCACAGATTGTGGTTGAAAGCACGGATGCCAATGCCTGGATTTGAATCTGCCATCTCCTGGTATCTGACCACGGCAGTTAATATAATCTGTGCCTCAGTTCCTCTCTCCTCAAAAGGAAGTAATTATATACCTATCTCACAGGATGGCTGGGATAATTAAGTATCTTAATTGATGATAAGCATCCTGAACGTGCCTGGCATTGAGCAATACATGTAAGCTACCATCGTTTTTTATTGAGATGGAGACCCAGAAAAACCAAGCTATATAAAACTCATATGCCAACAAACTCCAGATGTCAGAGTTCATGACTTCCTTCTAGCATGACACTGAAAGTTTACAGAAAGATCGAACAATGGGCACCCTCTGTCGTTCATAACATGGATACAACGGTTCATCTTTCCTGACTCGGTTTTCCAAATAGCTCTTTCTCTTGGAGGCTGGCTGTGATAGCATGATAAGGAGTCCAGATGTGATGGTCCTCCCAAAGCAGTGCAGCACTTCCCTCCCCAGTCAAGACAAAAAAACCCAAAAAACATTTTAAGAACAGTCAGGATTAGAGGTTACTGAGAGGGGAAGGAGACAAAGAGGACCCCAGGGCAAGAATAAGAGAAATTCCAGAACTGAGGAAGGGGAGGCTGTCCGTACACAACCACTTCAGCAAACTCACCGTGGTGCCGCTCTCAGCCCTCTGAAACCTTTTCCTCAGGCCTGGTGTTTGGCCTCCCAGACTGGAGCTGAGACATAAAAGGGGACCCCAAGCAGCCCCAGAAATGCACTGAATGGTACAACAAGGCAAATCTCATGTAAAGGTACCCTGACACAACCCATCAACCTCCACTCCCTCCCTCTGCAGGTGGTACCAGTCTGCATATGGTACCAATCCACACATTGCCATCGAACTTCAGAGAACACTATTTAGGGAGCCACTCCCATCTCCCCTAACTACCAGAATCCTCAGATGCAGTTGCTGCCTTAGCAAGAATTAGTGCCCATGACCTATTGGACCAGAAGTGTGAAAGCCTGTTCTGGAGCCAAGGCTTTACTTTGCACTGCACTTTAATGCTCAAAGTTGATGACAAGCACTGCGATTTATTCCTTGAATTCCTCCAGCACTGTTTCCATCAGTAACTAATTGTTCCCTAAAGCAGTGCTGCACTCCTTGGGAAACTGGAAGGCTCAGTGACAGGCTGGGATTCACCCAGGGCTTTTATTAACGGATAGACAACGTGGTCCTTTCTCAACTATCATATATCCCTCAACAGCATCATTTAAAAGGTTCAGCAGCAGAACAAGCAAATCAGTTTTAAAATTCACACACTCTCTGCTTCCTCTCTGAAAAATTGATAACAGCATTAAAGGCAGTTTTAACAAAATCAAGTTGAATGCTGCAGGTGTCTCAAGAACCTTGCTAGTGTGGTCCAAGGACCAGTAGCAGCTGCATTGCCTTGGGACTTAAGAATGTAGAATCCTGGCCACCTCCCCTCCAGCTAGAAACTAGAATCTGTCTTTTTTAAAAATAAGACTGTCATGTAGTTGGCATGCCCATTAATGTGGATGAAGCAGTAGTCTGGAAGAGAAAGTTTTATATGAGGATATTATTTCTGCATTTGTCTATCCTTAATTCATGTCCAGATGCTATTAGGTAGTTGTGTACTTTATAAGAACATTATTATTTACTATATTTATTAGGGAGATCTTCAGTGTTACCGTTGTAATTGCTGTAGGCTGCCACAAACCCCACCCATCTGAGACAGCAAACTTAACTGAATGTTGAGACAAAGGGCTTGGAATATCACATAAAACTAGTTGAGAAAACAGCAGGGGGCTTGACAGGATTGACTTCAATTTTGAAGTAATTTCAACATTAGGTAAAATGCCATTAAACAGCATTGCATACTCAAAGAAATCATTTGTAAAGAGAGAATCAGTTGAGATGGGAAACTTCACTGTTGTATTTTTTTAAGAAATTGCCACAGTCACCCCCGTCTCCAGCAACCATCCCCTCATCAGTCAGTGATCATCAATATCAAGGCAAGACCCTCAACCAGCAAAAAGATAACTTGCTGAAGGCTTAGATGATGGTTAACATGTTCTAGCAATACAGTGTTCTTAATTAAGGCATGCACTTTTTTTAAAGTACACTTAATAGACATAAATACTTTACAATGTAAATTTAAGTTTTATGTGCTCTGGGAAACCAGAAAGTTCAGGTGACTTGCTTTATTGCAATGTTCGCTTTATTGTGGTGGTCTGGAACTGAATCCATAATATCTCCAAGATATGCCTATACAGACTGCCAACATCCACTGGATCATAGAAAAAGCAAGAGAAATCCAGAAAAACATCTACTTCTGATTTATTGACAACACCAAAGCCTTTGACTGTGTAGATCACAACAAACTGTGGAAAATTCTTCAAGAGATAGGAATACCAGACCACTTGACCTGCCTCCTAAGAAATTTGTATGCAGGTCAAGAAGCAACAGTTAGAACTGGACATGGAACAACAGACTGGTTCCAAACTGGGAAAGGAGTATGTCAGGGCTGTCACCTTGCTCATTTGTCACCCTGCTTATTTAACTTATATGCAGAGAACATCATAAGAAACGCTAGGCTGAATGAAGCACAAGCTGGAATCCAGATTGCCGGGAGAAGTATCAATAACCTCAGATACACAGATGACACCACCCTTATGGCAGAAAGTGAAGAGGAACCGAAGAGCCTCTTGATGAAACTGAAAGATAAGAGTGAAAAAAAGTTGGCTTAAAACTTAACATTCAAAAAACTAAGATCATGGCATCCGGTCCCATCACTTCATGGCAAATAGCTGGGAAAATAGTGGGAACAGTGACAGACTTTATTTTCCTAGGCTCCAAAATCACTGCAAACGGTGACTGCAGCCATGAAATAAAAGACGCTTGCTCCTTGCAAGAAAAGCTATGACCAACCTAAACAGTGTATTAAAAAGCAGAGACATTACTTTGCCAATAAAGGCCCATCTAGTCAAAACTGTGGTTTTTCCAGTAGTCATGTGTAGATGTGAGAGTTGGACTATAAGGAAAGTTGACCACCAAGGAATTGATGCTTCTGAACTGTGGTGCTGGAGAAGACTCTTGAGAGTCCCTTGGACTGCAAGGAGATCCAACCAGTCAATCCTAAAGGAAATCAGTCCTGACTATTCATTGGAAGGACTGATGCTGAAGCTGGAATTCCAATACTTTGGCCATGTGATGCAAAGAATTGACTCATTGGAAAAGACCCTGGTGCTGGAAAAGATTGAAGGCAGAATAAGAAGGGGACGACAGAGAATGAGATGGTTGGATGGCATCACCAACTTGATGGATATGCGTTTGAGCAAGCTCTGGGAGTTGGTGATGGACAGGGAAGCCTGGCATGTTGCAGTCTGTGGGGTCACAGAGTCGGACATGATTGAGCGACTGAACAGATGCCTGTACATACATAAAACAAAGCCTGCATATCCATTTAAAAGTTACCATCTTTCACCAGTTCTATGACACCCTAGATTGTAAAATACATCCTGATATAATAGACATTAAGATGTGAAAAAATAGCTTGTAGCCATTAATAGATGCCAGTTATACAATACCCCCAATTTCAGGGATGCTGAAGAGTAAACCAAAAAACAACATGGGCCTAAAATCAATGACACAGAATTCAGTTTTAAATATTCTCTTAAATATAAATGTATAATAACTAATACAAAACTTGAGAAATAATCGATACATAGAATTAAAGACTTGGATGATGAAAACACCAACTGTTAAGAGTGAACACCTTCAGAGGTACAAGCTATTAGGTATAAAATAAGTGATAAGCATATACTGTACAACATGGGGAATATCGCCAATTTTTCACAATAACTATAAACGGAGTATAACTTTTAAAAATTGCACATCATTATATTGTACACCTGTAACTTCTATGCTACATCAACACTATACTTCAATTTAAGAAAAAGAGTGAACATTTTCAAGGAGGAGTCAGTTGTGATGGGGTAGGTAGAAGGGGACGTAGCCTCTTAATTTTTTTGAAGTATATATATATATATATATTTTTTTTTTAAAGTAAACAATAAAAACACTTTCTAAGTAGAAAGAGCTGAGCTATCCAAGCATCATGAGAAGATGACTAAAGTCATGTATATTATATTCACTTCCTCAGATTTCATCTTCCTCTCTTTGTGGCATCTGCCAGGAACAGAGGCAACAGTGATGCTAATAATGTGCCACACTCCTGGTTATTCTGCCCCACCTAAATCCTCCTAGTTCTCACAACAACACAAGAGTGATGCCTTCACTTTATAAATGAGCTGCACTGGGTGAGGTTCTTTTAGCCCCGTTTATGCCGCTGCCATGGGCAGCTCTGAATTCCAGACCCAGGTTTTCTGGCCCCAGAACCCACCCTCTTTCCGTTTCTGGGCTGCTAGCATTACCATCTATATCTTTATGTGTTTGTTCTTCCCGCTCTGCTATTCCTTTTCCTTTTACAGCATTTCAAATTACTTGCTTTTTATGCTACCTTGGTTTTAAGTTATTTCCAAGCTAAAAAGCTAATTTATTAAATGATTGGAAAATTACATTCTAACTAAAAATTAGAGCATTTCCTCTTTCCAAGCAATTCTTTCCCTCTTTGCCATTCTGATAACTTGTTCATTATGAACTCCTGCACTTTAATTTATACCCACACAGTATTTTTCTGGCTTTAACAACCAATTCTATAGTCAAAGACAAAAATGCTATACCAAAGACTTTCAAGTGCTTTCCTTTAACAGGCAATAAGAAGCTGTAGTGGTAAGAAGAGATATAGGTGATCAGCACAGACCCCAACAGTCACCAAGCAGTCCAGCCTGGAGCCCTGAGTTGGTACCTTCAAGCCCTCCTCCCAGATGAAGAGAAGGGAGGAAACTGAGAGCTTCGCTGATCCCATTTTTTCCGTTTGACCCCAGGTTGAAAACTTGAAGGCCTTCGCCAGTGGCTCAGCAGCAAAGAATGCGCCTGCAATGCAGGAGCCACAGGAGACATGGGTTTGACCCTTGGAGCTGGAAGATGCCCTGGAAGAGGGCACAGCAACCCACTCCAGTATTCTTGCCTGGAGCAAGACAGAGGAGCCTGGCAGGCTACAGTCCATAGTTGCAAAGAGTCAGACAAAACTGGAGTGACTTGGCATGCACATACTACACCTTGAAAGTCAGGAAGATTTGTTCAAATACATTTCACTTACTTTATACTGTTTTCCTTCATGGTTCTAACCCTTCTGTGGAGACGGGGAACCCTTCTCTCCCACAAAAAGGTTGACATAAAAACTTGAGCTTTGACCTATGAAGAGTGTCTAGGCCCTGACACTTTTTGCTCTAAGCAGAAACTGTCAGAAGTGAGAAGGACTGTAGGAAAAAAAGAAATATCAGGAAATATAAATTCTCAAGACCTATGCCACCAACTGCTAAGATGCATTACATTTCTTTGGGTCATTTATCATTCTTTGGAGGGAAATAAAGTGAGGGTTTCAAAAATTAATGACAACGTCTGGATTGGAGGCAAACCATGAGTCAGATGTTATGTAATCTGCTCCCGTAATGTGTGTGCACACACATACCCCTCTGATGAAAGTAAGACATCAGGAGTGAAGGTATTTAAGTAAAAGAGAATTATCAGTTTCCAAAGGAGGTAAGAAGAACTGGTTTCCAAACACCTCCAGCAGAAGGACTTGGTAAGGGCTCACCTGAATCCTTCATGGGACAGAGGGCGCACTGCATGCCCCAGGCCTCTCCGTACAAACAGCAGCACTCCGTGTACGTCGTCTGCTTGCCGACAAGAGGCCGGCTACACACATACTCGTCACTCAGATGTTCCCAGCACAGATCTTGGTAGACATCGGTTTCTTCAATTTGTTCTGAAAGGGAAGACACGGTTCCATGACAATTACACTGCTATTCTGATTTCAGAGACACTGTGGTAGAAGCCAGCGAGTCTCAAAGTTTCCATCCTGATTTCTAAGCGTGACTTCCAAGTGCAAGTCTGAAGCCAGCCTGGTCTTTCCATGGATCAGACCTCTGTCATCTCCAACTGGGTGTCATTCCATCAGCTGAAATTCAACCTGCCCATCATGTTCCAATTAAATCCTTCTCTCTGTAGCTTCCACATTATGTAAAACCCTCCATGATCTTGCCTATACTTCATAATCCTGATGGGCTTCTTCTTCTTCCAATAGCTGATTTTTCACATTTACTCCTCTGTCAAATCCTACCTTTTCCTTCTACACAAAATTTTGGGGATTCAGCCTTTTTCATCCATTTCATCTGCCAAAGCCCTGAACGAGTGACATTTCATCCTAGGGTTCTTAATTCTAACCTTTCTACTTTTCAATAGCTTTCAACCAAAGCAGTCTCCTGAATGTGCTGATGCATTGATCAATTAAGTCAATTATTAGGAGCACATCACCTTCAGGCATGAACGGGGGCTCCTACCAATGGACTCCAGAGCCCTCCACCGCCGATGAATTCCACCCTCTGTTCTGCCCAGTCTCATCTGTGTCCTCTATTCAGTCAAGCAAACCTAATTATTTTCCCTTCAACTTACATCTTCCTCAGTTGCCTTTGAGGGTTAAGCTCTTCCTCAAGTATGGAAGGGCTCTGCCATCTGCTCAGTCACTCCTTGTCCTGGTGTCCATTAAGTCAGTATGTACAGGGTGTTAAATCTGCATATTGATGATACGACGCTTATTCTTTCTCTTAGCATCTCATTTTAATTTTTTCAAAATACCCAAGGAATCCGTTTTTCTATTTTCCGACAGCTCACATTTCAGTCAAAAGGAAAACCTTATGACATTTATTTGGACACAGACTTGCTTCTCACATCCAAACATACCATGTGATTCAGTTGGTCGGACACATCTTTTTTCCGAAGCATCCAGGACCATTGGGTGGGTACAGAAGCAGTTATAAGAGCCTTCTGTATTAATGCACTGGCCATCAATGCAACTGCTGGGGTCTTGACACTCGTCTATATCTTCAGAGAAAAAAATAAGTGAAAGAAAATCAGCAATCAGTTGCACCTCATACACTTAACCAAACTTAATACACCACTAAATTTAGTCCAGATTTCAAGGTCTGCCACATTTTAATTAGCTACACATCATCATCCAAAAGAGAACAGCTCTGACTATAAAAATGTTAAGCTGTATTGATTGGAAAAATAACATTTCCCTACAGCTGCTGACATTAAATAAGGAAAGAAAACATTTAAGAACAGGATATACTTAGAAATTTAAGATAAAATGCCTCTTTATGACAGTTTTAAAATTATTTCCTTCTGCTATGTTTTTCTGCATAGTATATATGGTTTTCTGCTTAGGCATTAAAGTTTGGGTCCGTATTTAAAAATGACTTTCAGTGTATGGTATGAGTGATGAAACAGGAGGCTCCCCAGACCAAAAGAACACTTCAGTTATACCAGTGACCTGAATTATAATTCCACACTGAATATTAACTCTTCAAAATCTATTCAAACAGTAGTTTGAAAAATTTTTATTTTCTTAAATATTGCTCAAGAAAAGGATTCATAAAACATTTACAGATCTTTTCAACATGAGATTTAGATTCTAATAAACTTTTTATACAAAACATTACTATTTTTTTCCCATCTGTTTTCACAGGACATCACAAAATATCCTCTTAAAACTTACCAAAGCACTGCAATTTGACAGGATCATAGTATGTTCCTTGCTTACAGTAGCATTCATAACCAGGCTGAGTGTTCATACAGAAGCCATTTTTGCAGATCTCCTGTCCAAAAAGTAGGCATTCATCTGCATCTATGGGGAAAAAGTGGTCATAATATCTCTATCATTGAGATGTTAAAGAGAGTGGTTAATAAGGAAATACTCATATGTGTAATTTAAATTTCACCAAAGTGAAAAATCTGGAATTTATTTTAGAATTACAGGCTAATAATATGAAATGTATAAAGCATATCGACTTTTGTTTTCTTCTTTTCCATTCTTTATCACTAATCTATGGCCATTAGTAAAAAAGGTCCTAGCAAAGTAGGATGCTTTCTAAAAAAGCAAAAATCTTTGCTTTGTTGATAACCATTAAAGGCCAACATAATGATCAAATCTATATTGGTCCTAATGTACAATTTTTAATATTGTCCTGGAATAAAAGAATAAATCTATTAAAGTACAGAATTTTGCATTAAGTACTTTTACATATGTTACCTTATTTTACCCTCATGACAGTCTTTGAAACATCATTTCAGAGATGGAAACTCAGAATCTTAAGCAAAGTCCCACCGTCATACAGTCTTACATGTTCTCCTTCCCAAGCCACACTTCTACCCAGAGACTACTGGGCAGAATTCGAACGGAAGCCATGCTTCTACTTGAATGTCAGATATGAACACTCATTGCAAATTAGTTTCTGCTTGAAACTGACCTTTGTAGTTTTCACCATCAACACCATAAGAAGATTCTTCCGAGGGGACAAAACCTTTCCCTCTAGGACACATTTCAGTGAATTCAGCTGATTTCAGAAGAGACAAGGAAAAAAAAAAAAGTTGAAAAAAAGAAAAAAAAACTTCCATGATTTTTTTCCCCCACGAGTATGTTTTACATTCAGTTTTGCTTTCTCAAATTCAGTAACTTAAAGGCAAACCTTGCCATCTAATTCAGACAAATAAATTCAGTACAATCTCTAAATTATAAAGTAGGTGCAAATAAACCTAATGACTTCATAAGTTTACTTATAATTAAAAAAATACTTGATAGTTCACTTTTTTATCCATGTTTTACTTATAAGTGCTATGGAGTTTTATGGCTTATTTTACCATTACTATGGTTTCCAGTATTTTATCTGGAGGAGGGCATGGCAACCCACTCCAATATTCTTGCCTGGAGAATCCCATGAACAGAGGAGCCTGGTGGGTGACAGTCCATAGGGTCGCAAAGAGTCAGACACGAATGAAGCGACCTGAGCACTAGTATTTTAAATTTCTAATAAGAATCCATCAAGGAAAACCTTGGCTTAAATATACAAGCTCTAATTAGGAACAACGCTGTGTCGGTGTTAGAAAAAGTCATTGCTTTTATATTAAAAATGGAATAAAACTGAATTATCTTTCTGACAAAATATCATATGGAATGTCACCATAACAGCATATTCTGTGATAAACAGAAGTTCAAGAATTTATATTGAGGCAGGACAGGGTTTGGTTTCTAGCCTTCTAGAAACCCACTAGAAGGTATCTTACCTCAATTTGACTACAGCAGGTACCAGTAGCTGTTAGCACTTTGAGGCTTCAATAACCCAAATGAGAACATTCCAAGACCCATGAACAGCAAATACCAGTGTAAACACGGCACTCAGCTGATTCTTACCAGTCCCCAGGACCGGGCAGGGGAAGATCTCACAGTTGTCTCCCCACCCAGCACCGGAGGTGCAGCAGCACTCCTGCTTGGTGACATTGGGAGCCAGCACGTTGTCACACAGACTGGCGTCGTTCAGATTATAGTAGCATTCTTTCTTTTCTTCTCTGGGTTGATCTACTTCTGAGTCTAAAGAGAAAGCAAAAAAGAGTGTTGACAGGATACATCAAATCTATCTGTATTGCAATGGAGTCAAAACACAATGGATGGATATGCCAATGGCACTTCATTTACAGAAGGCTGCTTTCTATTCTGTATCAGATTCTTCCACTTCAAGATAAAAATGCACTTGAATCCTGAATTTTCATGGATTTCTAACCCACCCCAACGTGTAAATCTGTCAAAATCATTTCCTTTGACGTTAACCAATTACTATATTCATGTGAATTTGGCTGTGAGTACAGTTTCTATATCTGCTTTCTTGCCAAACATAGGGCCATTCTTTACTGAGCTATAACACCTAATTAAATCAATGAACATTTTCCCTGACACTGAACCAGAGATGTGAGGCCACTCATAATATTTAACCCTTAGATAGTTATTGAGTTAACCGTGCTCCCCCAATCTTTCCTGAACAGTGCAAAGCAGAGGAAGGCAACCAGAAAAACACTGCAGTAACCTGAGTCTATAAAATAATCTAACTACTCAAACTGCTGCAACTGTATGACTTTGAATGAAACAGTGAGAGCCGGCTAAGCTTCAGGATAGCATTTCAAGCCCAGGTTCTAGTCCCAGCGCAAGTGTGTCCTAAAGAGTATCTATTCCAACAGAGTCCATTTAACTTTCTGTCTAAAAGACAAGGTGATATGATAGAACACAAATGATGAAGACCTCCAGTGAATTCCCTTGTGGTCTAGTGGTGAGGACTCTGTACTTTCATTGATGAGGGCACAGGTTCAACACCTGATTGGGGAACTAAGGTAAGATTCCACAAGCTGCACAGTTTGGCAAACAAACAAACAACTCCACCTAGTTTCAGACAATACTAATGACTTAATCCCATCAGACTTGAAATCTATGAGTAAGTTTGTACTTTTAAAAAACGATTTAAAAATCTATTATCAGGAAGTGCTATAGAGTTCAAATTACTGCCTCATCCAGTTAGAATTTATTAAGTTTTAGTTTTATGCTATGTCAAATAAAAAGTTGCTGTAATCAACACTGCTGGGAGAAATATCAATAACCTCAGATATGCAGATGACACCACCCTAATGGTAGAAAGTAAAGGAGAACTAAAGAGCCTTTTGATGAAGGTGAAGGAAGACAGTGAAAAAGCTGGCTTAAAACTCAACATTCAAAACACTTGAGATCATGGTACCCAATCCCATCATTTCATGGCAAATTGATGGGGAAAAAATGGAAACAGTGACAGATTTTATTTTGGGGGGCTCCAAATTCACTGCAGATGATGACTGAAGACATGAAATTAAAACACACTTGCTCCTTAGAAGAAAAGCTGTGACAAACCTAGACAGCGTATTAAAAAGCGGAGACATCATTTTGTTGACAAAGGTCCGTCTAGTCAAAGCTATGGTTTTTCCAGTAGTCAAGTGCGGATGTGAGAGTTGGGCCATAGAGAAGGCTGAGCCCTGAAGAATTGATGCTTTTGAACTGTGATGCTGAAGAAGACTCTTGAGAGTCCCTCAGGCAGCAAGATCAAACCAGTCAATCCTAAAGGAAATCAACGCTGAATATTCATTGGAAGGACTGATGCTGAAGCTCCAATATTTTGCCCACCTGATGCGAAGAGCCGACTCATTGGAAAAGACCCTGATGTTGGGAAAGATTGAGGGCAGGAGGAGAAGTGGGCAACAGAGGATGAGATGGTTGGATGGCATCACCGACTCAAAGGACATGAGTTTGACCAACTCCGAGAGATAGTGAAGGACAGGGAAACCTGGTGTGCTGCAATCCCTTGGGTCACAAAGAGTCAGACACGACTGAGCAACTCAACAATAACAATTGCCATCACAATTACTTAGGTTAATACTAATGAAATATTTTCATTAGAATTGCTATCTACAGATTCTTAACCGGAAGAAACTATAGGAACAAAGGCATAACACTTGCCAGTGAGGGTAAGACTTTAATCTCAATACCTACATTTTTTAAAAAGTTGATAGATCATTATACTATTAGGAAAGTTTAATGAGTTATTTTCATAACAGTTTCCTATATATTTATTTTGGCAGGGTCAAATTGATTGCAGAAACCTGATGAATATATCACATAACAAAGATGTCCTTGATGAGTAACTTCATAAAATTCTATCAGCAGAGTTACTACCCTTCCTTTTCCCTTATGGCAGTAAAAACAAGCAAAATAGCAAACAAAGCTTTGACGTGTATATTATTTCCAGAATGCAGAGTATCAGTGAGAATGTAAAGGATCCCTCTCACCCGTGACTCTGGCTAATTCTCAGGTTATTCTATGTTTGACAGAATTCAGCTTGGACTCTACTTTAAGTCTTAACAGCTGATATCATATTCAAACCTAGAATAAGTATCTAGCAAAAAACTGAAATGCTGATTCCTATGCAGTTTATGAAGTGGTTTTAAATCATTTCCTTGTATGTGAAATTGGATAAAACCTGTCACATCCCCTGTGTGTGTCAACTAGCTGTTCTAGAGGGCTGAGGACAGAGTGCTTTGCTGGATCTCAGGGAATGGATCACCACCACCATTCCATCCTCTTCAAGATGGGCCCCAGGCTCTCCCATTGAGTATCACTGGGGAAAATTAAGGGCATTTTTAATTAATATTAAATCAATCATGAGCCCTATAAAAATTTTATAAACTTTCTCCCAAGATGTGCAAATAAGTTGGCAGCCTATTACTATGAACAATTTCACTCATTATATTCAATTTGCTAAAAATGCAACTACTTATTAATGAATGAATGCCTTTAGAAATATAAATAACTCAGCAACAGAACTAGAGCTTTGCCAATCAAATTAACAGTCTGTTAAAAGAATGCTCAATTGAATAATTGTTTTTCTCTTTGTACGAAGTGGTGGTTTCTATGACAAGATGGAATATTGTACAGTAACACCTCAATGAAGCCTGCTGCATTCATAGGTAATTAGAGACCACAGGCTTCTGAGTCAAAAACTTCATATGCACTTAAACACTATTTCTACCATGTTCTTTACACTCACAGAAATAAAATTTCTTTTTTCTTTGGAAGGAAACTCTAAGGTGATTGCATAAGAGAAATAATCAATATCACTGTATTATTCAGGTTTTACATTGGTTATTACAAGTTCTGCTCTTATTTTCTTTCCAAGCAGTTTGAAAGTTCAGTGTTTACACAGCTGAAATTGAGGATTAGTCAGGCCCTCATCCGTGTTTGGAAAGAGATGCAAATTCCTTTAAAGAAAAAAAAAAAAAAACTGGTCCATAAAGGTCATTCTGTGAAAAGCTACACTTTCCCTATCTTCTTAACCTTTAAATAATTAACTTTCTAGAGCATTTTTCCACTGGGGCAACAATCTGCTCAATAAATACATGTAATGTTATTTCTTAAAAAAAAACAAAAAACAAAAAACTCTACGAGTTTACATCACTGCTGCCAGGGGAGGAATTTTTCTATCACAAAATAATTTTGAAAGATCAAATCAAATGATGTAGAAGGTGCCAAGCTCGAAAAAGAATTGATTCTATTTTTCTTAAAGATTTTACTAATAATGTTAGCCGTACTTCATATTTCAATGCATAGACTTCTAGGAAATATATTACTTCACCTCCAGTATTTTCATATTTGATTTTTCAATATGTATTAAGAGGCTGGCTTAACATCTGTGTATAAAAAGCAATGTATGTGTTTTAATCCTGGGGGTGTGGCTGGTGATAAAAATGAGGTTTTGGACTTTCCTACTTGGGTGCTTTTTTTGAAGAAATTATCACAAATGTCTTTTCATGCAATGAGCAAAGTATTTAACTCTCCATGAGATAAACAGTACAGATTAAACAGCATCTTCATTTTCTGGAGGAGAGCATTTAGCTTGGATCCAACGTCCTGTGCCTAATGCTTCCCCAAACCTCTTCTATGGGGCTCAGCTTCCTAGGATCTCAATCAACATGAGTTTATTTAGCTTTGCCTTTGCCCAGGGGGCAGGAGCTAATTCCTGCTGGCCTGGAGTTCAGTGTTAAGCCCACGTACAGTGTGATGGTCTTCTGTTACTCTGAATAGGAAGGAGCGAGTTTGAGCAGTAGGTACCACTGGTGAATTGCCCTTTCTAGAAGCTCTCCTCTCCTGTTTCATCAGAAAGAGAACGTGTCTGTTCACTTATGTGACTGTTTCCTGCTTTAGTCTTTCCCCAAGTAGGCCTAATCTTAGGTTTGCTGCTGGGGTGAGGAGATCTGGAACATTTCCTTGGTTACAGCAGACATTTCATTTGCAATATGTTCGGAAGGCCTTTAGATGCCAATCCCCTCCATGCCCCTCTGAGACAGGATGATGACAGCAACCAGAGTCACATTATAAGTATGTGTGAGTAAACAATGCCCCCTAATCCTGAAAAGACATCCATTTATAAAACTGTGACAGTGATAATGCTCAGCAAACTGCTTTTCAATGAAATTATTCAGAAAGCTTTTATTCTCTTTATATTAAAATCATCACAGGCACTAATGTTTTATACCAACTCATACTTCTATGAGAAGAAGAATTTTAATGTAATATTCCAAGAGTAAAAGAGAACTTGGAAATTCATTCCCCGCCCCTCCCCCCTAGTTTTTTCATTCAAAGACTTGGAAAATAAGAAGTGTGTGTGTATGTTTCAAGTGGAATTTAGAAGAAAGCCATTGGTACGTTTCAGAAAACAGGCACTGACAATACGAATGGGCCAAACACAAAGGGATGCAAATAAAAAGGAAGAATGTAGAAAGGGGGTAACTTCAGATAGTAAAAGACATGGAGGAAATAAAAAGTAAAGGTTAAGAAATGAAGTACAAGAGCAAAAATACTTTCAAAGCAGACTCTTCCACACAGTTGCCATCCTTAAAGAGGTCAATCAGGTGGGGAGTCAGGCCACAACAATGCAAGGATAGCAAGTGCTGGGCACGTAAGCCACACCGTAGAGGACTCGGGGCAAGGCTATCCTAGAAGGCTGCCTAGAGCAGCTGATATTTTCAAATCAAGTCCTTGAAAAATAAACTTTAAAAAATTTGGCCAGAAACTAAGGTGTGACAGGTGAGGAGGAATAAAAAAGTACAACTGTACTTAGGTCTGTGTGGGTAGAGCAGGCAGGGAGTGGTGGGCTGCGGAAGGAGGCAGAGGAGCCTGAGAACCAGGCAGGGACACACTAACACGTGAATAAGAACAGGTGCCTTTGTCACTCAGGTGCTAAGGCAGAGGACAATACCAACCTCTCCTGGAACAGAGGTTTTTTAATTTTGCTTTCTTAGTGATGAAGAAGTTAGAAGATACTGAGAGGAGCAAGCCTGGGAGAGAAACAGGCTGGGGAGAGGGTGAGAAGAGAAAGTCTCATGGATGGAGGGGCTTCCCTGGTGGCCCAGTAGCTAAGACTTTGTGCTTCTGATGCAGGGGGCCTGGGTTAGACCCCTGGTCGGGGAACTAGATCCCACATGCCACAACTGGAAGTCTCACGTGCTCCAGTAAAAATCTAACATCCACATGCCACAACTGAGCCGTGGCACAGCCAAATAAATAAATATTATTTCTTACAAAGGCTCATTGATGGAGCTATTACTAGAAACTGGAGAAGTCAGGAGAAGAAAAGCAGGCAGATCTGGGTGAAAGAAGAGACTCCTGAAAGCAGAATAAAGAGCCGTGGAGAAAGAACCAAGAGACACACATAGGGGCAACGTGCAGCCAGCAACACAGAAGGCAAGCAGACGACGTCACCGCAGCGCAGCCCCAGCACAACACCGGAACACGTGCACGGTGGGGCCTAGCAAGGGTGACCTCAAGAATAAAACCACATCTGCAGTGACATGCAAGGTGTCTGGAAATGTTTAAAAGGAATCGTAGAAACCATTCCTCTCCAGGTCCCGTTTGTAGCAAGTTCTAAGAACCAAGGGCTTCCTTGGTGGCTCAGTGGTAAAGAATCTGCTTGCAATGCAGACTGGGTTCGATCCCTGGGTGGGGAAGATCCCCTGGAGAAGAAATTGGCAACCTACTCCAGTATTCTTGCCTGGAGAATCCATAGATAGAAGAGCCTGGAGGGCTACAGTCCATGGGGTAGCAAAGAGTCAGACACAACTGAGCAACGAACACTAGGATCTAAAATGTATTTCTAATGCAACAGTGTGGGTGTCACTTGTATTAAGATAAAATGGTTTATATATATATATATATATATATATATATATATATATATATATGGTTTACTCAACTGGTATGTCAGTTCATTCAAATATCAACACCTCCTTATTAAAAATTCATTTGAGATACTATATACAGCAAGCAGAAATCTTCATGAAAATAAAAGCACAATTTGGTAGTAAACTCCTCTTGCTCTGGTTTTTGGAGGTGGAAAGAAACTTGACCCAATCTTTTTTTTAATAACAAGTGAGCATATTTTCCTCAGTCTTACCTACATTTATGGTATAGATCCACTACAAATACACAATAAGACCTCAGGAGTTTTATGGCATTTTACAATGTTTGCATTCTAAATACTGTGGTTTCAGTCTTTAATTTTTTTTTCCTACCAAAGGTCTTTTTTTCCAATCAGAAATTATTTAAAAAAAATTCTTCCAAAGTTAATTTATTTTACAGGTTAGCTAAATACATTTTAAAAAACTCACTCTGCCAACTATAACAGTTGAGTGATATTATACGTGGTCTCCTGCCTTTAAAAAAAAATACGTACATACACAAAGCCTGCAGTAGACCTCTCCAGAAGAGAGAACAAGAACGCTGTTTGGGTTCACTTGTCAGAACCACAGGATGATCTGCACGAAGCAGGGACCTGCTCGCTTTTTCTTTTGTTCTACTTGTAATTTAACAAAAGCACATACGGGTACTGTCCCTGCTACCTAGAAGTGCGGACAGACTATTCCTCAGTTAAGTGTGGTCCATTATATCTTTGATGAAATGAATAATTTTTATTCTACAGAACTAGGAATGAGATGATGGGGGAGAGAAAGAACATTCTTGAATGTGGAGAAACCTATTATTCAGCAGGTACTGAGTGTCTGCCATAGGGCAGGCACTATGTAAGCAGTGAGCTGGGTGGCAGCCTATGCAGAGAAGAAGGACACAGCATAAAAAGGTCTTGTTACCCTGCTGGTGGATGTGAGGTTCCTGCTGCAGGCAGGAATAAGCAGCTGAAAGTTTTAAGGGTTTAAAACCAGATTTGTGTTTTGAAAATAAGAATTGGCAGCAGTGTGGAACAGGAACCGATGGGAGAAACGGTGAGAGAAATGAGGAGAAGGCAAGTGCCGCAGTCCAGGTGAGAGATGCTGAAGGACTGGCCTGGGGCAGGGGTAACAGAGTAGCAGAGAGATTTGAAGGATACTGTTGAGGAAGAGTTGGCAGGATGTTACAATGGCTTGGATGAATGGGGGTACGACCTCAGGATTTCCAGTATAGATGTTTGGCAATTAATGAGTATACACAGGAAAAGTAACAAGTTGGAGAGGGAAGCATAATTAGTTTGGTTTTGGATAGTTTTAGAGAGAAATGCTTATAAGACACGCCAGGAAGAAGGTCCAATAACAAGTGGCTGGAAACAGAGGAGTGTGGCACACGGGAGAGGGGTGGAGGCAAACATATTAATTTTGGCTGTCCACACCAAGTGGCAATAGTTGACTCGGAGAACAGGTACAACATCCCAGGAGAAGAACAGAGAGTAAAAAGAGGGGAAAATACGCAGAGCTCTCTGGGACATTATTATTTAAGGAATGGCAATAGAAAGAGTCCAGAAGGAGACAGAAAAAGACCAATGTAAATGGTAGGAGGATACGGGGAAGAGGAATGTCCTGAAATCAATCAAAGGGAAAAGCAGGAGGGAAGATGAGAAACTCATAGAAGAAGGAGTTTCACCCAGATGAAGGGTCTGAGTGCCTGATCTCAGTGCACTGAGGATGAACTGGAAGACAAGGATTTGGAGGTCAACATGGTGCCAGAAATTATTCCTGGATGGTAACACAGCAGGGGCATTTTCTTTATTGATGTATTTTTATATTTGCAAATTTTCTGAGAATATGCATTGTTTTAAAATGAGAACAAAACAAAGAAATAAAGTAAAAAGGAAGCAGATTTTTAGAAGAATGAGGTATCATGGGGTCTTTGGCCTGGAGAAGCAGAATTAAGTGGAAAGATCCTGGAATTGGGTTCCTGGGCCATTCTGCCAAATATTAGCTATATGACCCTAAAGATAAGATTTAGAAATTCTCTATAGGCCTTGCCTTCCTTCAGTTCAGTTCAGTAACTCAGTCGTGTCCAATTCTTTGTGACCCCATGGACTGCAGCACGCCAAGCCTCCCTGTCCATTACCAACTCCCAGAGTTTACTCAAACTCATGTCCATTGAGTCAGTGATGCCATCCAACCATTTCATCCTCTGTAATCCCCTTCTCCTCCTGCCTTCAATCTTTCCCAGCATCAGGGTCTTTTCAAATGAGTCAGTTCTTCACATTAGATGGCCAAAGGATTGAAGTTTCAGCTTCAACATCAGTTCTTCCAATGAACACCCAGGACTGATCTCCTTTAGGATGGACTGGTTGGATCTCCTTGCAGTCCAAGGGACTCTCAAGAGTCTTCTCGAACACCACAGTTCAAAAGCATCAATTCTTCAGCACTCATCTTTCTTTATAGTCCAACTCTCACATCCATACATGATTATTGGAAAACCATAGCTTTGACTAGATGGACCTTTGTTGGCAAAGTAATGTCTCTGCTTTTTAACATGCTATCTAGGTTGGTCATAACTTTTCTTCCAAGGAGCAAGTGTCTTTTAATTCTGTGGCTGCAGTCACCATCTGCAGTGATTTTGGAGACCAAAAAATAAAGTCAGCCACTGTTTCCACTGTTTGCCATCTATTTGCCATGAAGTGATTGGACCCAATGCCATGATCTTAGTTTTCTGAATGTTGAGCTTTAAGCCAGCTTTTTCACTCTCCTCTTTCACTTTCATCAAGGGGCTTTTTAGTTCCTCTTCACTTTCTGCCATAAGGGTGGTGTCCTCTGCATATCTGAGGTTATTGATATTTCTCCCGGCAATCTTGATTCCAGCTTGTGCTTCATCCAGCCCAGTGTTTCTCATGATGTACTCTGCATAGAAGTTAAATAAGCAGGGTGACAATATATAGCCTTGACGTACTCCTTTTCCTATTTGGAACCAGTCTGTTTTTCCATGTCCAGTTCTAACTGTTGCTTCTTGACCTTCATATAGATTTCTCAAGAGGCAGGTCAGGTGGTCTGGTATTCCCATCTCTTTCAGGATTTTCCACAGTTTATTGTGATGCACACAGTCAAAGGCTTGGGCATAGTCAATAAAGCAGAAGTAGATGTTTTTCTGGAATTCTCTTGCTTTTTTGATGATCCAACGGATGTTGGCAATTTGATCTCTGGTTCCTCTGCCTTTTCTGAATCCAGCTTGAACATCTGGAAGTTCTTGGTTCACGTACTGTTGAAGCCTGGCTTGGAGAATTTTGAGCATTACTTTACTAGCGTGTGAGATGAGTGCAATTGTGCAGTAGTTTGAGCATTCTTTGGCATTGCCTTTCTTTGGGACTGGAATGAAAACTGACCTCTTCCAGTCCTGCGGCCACTGCTGAGTTTTCCAAATTTGCTGGTATATTGAGTGCAGCACTTTCACAGCATCATCTTTCAGGATTTGAAATAGCTCAACTGGAATTCCATCACCTCCACTAGCTTTGTTTGTAGTGATGCTTCCTAAGGCCCACTTGACTTCTCATTCCAGGATGTCTGGCTCTAGGTGAGTGATCACACCACTGTGATTATCTGGGTCATGAAGATCTTTTTTGTACAGTTCTTCCGTGTATTCTTGCCACCTCTTCTTAATATCTTCTGCTTCTGTTAGGTCCATACCATTTCTGTCCTTTACTGAGCCCATCTTTGCATGAAATGTTCCCTTGAAGAGATCTCTAATCTTTTCCATTCTACTGTTTCCCCCTATATCTTTGCATTGATCACTGAGGAAGGCTTTCTTATCTCTCCTTGCTGTTCCTTGGAACTCTACATTCAAATGGGTATATCTTTCCTTTCCTCCTTTGCCTTTAGTTTCTCTTCTTTTCTCAGCTATTTGTAATGCCTCCTCAGACAACCATTTTGCCTTTTTGCATTTCTTTTTCTTGGGCATAGTCTTGATCCCTGCCTCCTGTACAATGTCACAAACCTCCATCCATAGTTCTTCAGGCACCCTGTCTATCAGATCTAATCCCTTGAATCTATTTGTCACTTCCACTGTATAATCATAAGGGATTTGATTTAGGTCATACCTGAATGGTCTAGTGATTTTCCCTACTTTCTTCAATTTAAGCTTCTTTATCTGTAAATAAAGCTGCTGGGCTGGAAAAACATTAAGGTTTTTCTAGATGTAGACGTCTAGGACTGTCAGCTTGTTACATGAGAATAAGCTCTACTGTTTAAGGAAACCCTATCATGAATTGTATTAGAACACTTGTTTTATAATCCCAATTATAACTCCAATTTATAGATCTTATAATTTCTGACCTTGCCTATGTGCTTTTCTTAAATGAGGAACAATTATTACCTTATGCAAATAACAAGCCCAATTTATGTTTTAGAATGTCTGATCTTGTTCATTTTCTTTTCTTAAAGCAAAGAACACCTGTATTAATTATAACATATATCTTTGTGTTCTTTTCATTATACTTTCCTTTCTAAAAATAAAATTCAGTTTCCCCCCAGAGTATCCTCCGTGCACCAATCAAGCATTTTGTGGGTATGGCTTCATTTGCCCACACAAAATATTTATTGCTTCCTTTAGAGTGCCCAAGGACATAAAGTTCTTACTGAGCAATTATCACAGGCACTGAGGAAATAAAAACATCAGGCTATATTTCATAGCCATATCCTTACAGGTGGTGAGTGGTCTGCTATGGGCCTTTTTAAGGTATTTCTGTTTCAGGTGCTTTTAGGCAATGTACAGCAATGTAAATTAGTGGCCAAAGGCCCAAGCAGTGAAAACATTCAACCCAGACTCCCCAAATTAGGTGGGAGCCTAGTAGTTTAGAAACAAAAATCCTGGGACATTAAAGGTCAAAAGCCACCTGGGACGATGCCCTACTGAAGGTAAGAGTCCTTCTGCCAGCCAGTAGGTGTCCCACCTGTTCTTGGACCCACAAATTCACAAGAAATTGTGACCAGCTCTAGCTATTGGGAAGTTCTCCTGCATACTGATCTGAAATCTGTCTTTCTGGCATCCACTCTTCAGCCCCAGTTCTGTCCTCAGTAATGTATCACTTCAGATAAAGATGCTCCTGCACCTTATTGGAATGTCTGTTGCCCTGGGGACATTTAGAGCCAAGTAAAAATATTATGGCCTACAAAGCAAATGTATCTTTTTTTTCCTAATTATTTCCCAGGAAGGATGAGATCTAAGCTTTTAGTCTATCATGTAAAGAATGAAATTAGTTTGAATCCTTGATAAAAACTTTAACTTAAATATGGTACAGCATGTTTTGTTCTAGGTAACAGCAGGTTCTTTGACTGGAAAATGATACACACTCTTTTAACTCAACCAACTTGTTAGATGACCAAATGTTCTCCTGTCCTCTGAAAAACATCCTGGCTAATGTCCACAAGCAAGTGGAGGGCTCATAGCCAGTTGGCTGTTCTCAGGTGGGTCCACACACTTCTGTTCTAATGTGTTAGCAGGACGCCAACTGTGACTCAGCTATGCTTATTCTCAAACACTCTGTGCCAATGTAATGATTATTGTAATTACATAAGTAAATTGCATATAAACTATTCAAATATGAGTGAGTAGAAGAGTTGTTTCTAGAACAAGTTTAAAGCTTTTAGAAAGATTAAGGTAAAAAAAAGTTATCAAATTAGAAGTGGGTAAGACAACCATAGAAAATTGAGAAAAACTGTGAAAACCTAAAGTGACTTTGCACTTATTTACTTAGCAAAAGGCCTTTAAATTCTCACTCCCTCTGAAGTGGGTAGTGTAGATAACACATAATAGATGTGGTTTATGCAAGACAAGCCATACAGAATACAAATGGATTTCTACTCAAAGACAGATCTCAGCTCTTCTTCAGAGATCCAGGAATAAACATAAAATCAGTTCAAGTTTGCCAAGAACCATACAAATTGAGATATGGCAGAAGTCAGAGTTGCCAGGGACGATACAAATTAATAAGCTTCACCAGTTACTAAGGCAGATTATACTGACATGGACCAATAAAACAACCGAGTCTGTACAATATTTGGCAGAAGCCAGAGAACTGTGGGGAAAGTAGGCAAGAAACTCAGAAATTAAAGGATCAGATATAATGTTAAGAGGAAAGAGAAACTATGCGTGCATTGGCAGACAAGCTTTATGAAGCTGAGTACTCAAAATGCTGTTCTTTGCAGAAGCAGGAAAGTACTTAGGGAACTCTGGAAGAATTTTCCAGAAAGAGTCAGTCAGTGAGAGAACAAGGAGATAAAGGGAGCAAAGAGGCAAGGCAGGTGATAGGGACTTGATTACAGAAAAACTTAAAAAGTAGAAGATGAGGAATAAGGCTTACAAGAAGAGTTACTATGAAGTTTTAAGTAGTTTACAGTGAGCTTGGGTTCCCTGGTGGCTCAGACGGTAAAGAATCTGCCTGTAACACTCTGGGTTTGATCCCTGGAGAGATCCCTGGAGAAGGGAATGGTGACCCACTCCAGTATTCCTGTCTTGAGAATTCCACAAACAGAGGAGCCTAGCAGGCTACAGTCCATTGGGTCGCACACAGTTGGACACAACAGAGTAATGACACTTCCACTTTCACACTGTACAGTGAGCTAATCCAGTTCATGGAAAATGGCTCAGATGGTCTCATGATCTTCTTAAGGCACTATTAATCTCTAAAAATGAAGTGAGCAAACTTTAGGATCGCAGACATCTACCTTAACTGAAGCTAGGTGAACTAAACAAACCCCTTCTTGACATTACTAAAGCACTCTAGCAAAAAAATATTTGCAGTTAAAAAAATCTACCATCTCCAAAGAGATCATGAAAGGAAGAGAAGTACATAACCCTTATGTGTTTGGATTTTAATACTTCACATAGCACTTCATTATTAACAAATAACTTTTATGTATATAATTTTTTCAAAAACCCATAAAGCTCTATGAGGCAAATATAGCCTTTATTTTACAGGTGAGAAAATCATAGATGTTGAATACTATGCCCAAGCTTGCATAGCCAGAAAACAGTTCTCAGATCAGAACCTGGTCATTCCAATTTAAGTATTCAAAAAAAGTGTGGAAAATAAAGGAAAGAATTAAAATTTCCATTAATTCCAATAATTATCTTTTTATGTCTTCTTTCCATCCCCCTTCTCCACAGACTGCGATCACTGGACTATCTTTTCATTTTTTCACTTGACATTGTATCACAGGCACTTAACATGACTACTAACCTTCATACAGATGACTTATTGACTGCACAATACTGTATGAATTATTCCAGTCACAATAAAACTATGGGGGATGGTGCTACTCTATAGAACCAAAGACAAATAAAAAGGTAGTTACTTCACCAATCCTATTATTGGCCAGCCAGGTTTTTGATACCTTTTTTTTTTTTCCCCATTACAAGTATAGTTAAGACAAAAAGTCTCTTCTTTATGGCTCATAAGTTGCAGGGATGGTCATTGAAGGAAGAGCAACCCCTTCCTCCAGAAATATTTTTTTCCCTGTCACAGTGTTTTAGAATTACTGTCTCTACATTTAATTCTGCACCCATAACCTTTCTGTATTTAATCATTAAAAAGAAAACATGTGTGAATGAAAATATTTTTACATTTTGTTCCCTACTGCTTGCAAAGATAATTGTCTCACACAGGACAAGTGTACCCTATTGAGGAAGAGCCAAAGCTTTCTTAGAAGCATGGATAAAATCAACTGGGATTGAGCAAGATAGTAACACAGTCTATGTTTCATTTTATTTGGGTCTCAAAGGACCATTTAGGCTCCTACTTGCCTCAGAACACAATCATATTATAGCCACATGGCACAAACTAAAAGGGTGATCTGGAAATTGACTGATTTATCTGGAAAAGCATCAGCTCTCCATTTCAGTGTATGCCATGATGACACAGTCTAAATCAAATTTTAAACAAACATAATCACAGCCATTCTCTTGGCCAAATTCTAGGGGGTGCGGGGGGGAACCTTAAAAATTCCAAGTGTAAGGAAGTCTTTGTAGATCCTGAGGGACCTATATGTTGCTTTTAATTTAGAGTAGTGTCAAAATACGTTTCTCCAAGGGCCAAGAGAGAAGAATTATGCAACTGAATGAGATGTTGCCATATTAAGCTCTGAGCTGATGGCTCTCAGTTTTAGGCAATTCCCAGCCAATGTTCTCATCATTTTGGATCCTTCACCCTCCCCACGGCGTCTCTGGGTTGGAAAGCACATTAGAGGTCATCTAGCTCCAACAGTCATCACCCACGTCTAAAGTCCACTGATAAGGCAGGCCTGGAAACAGCATGAACGCTTCCAGCAGGGTGACAAAATATTTGGTCATTTCTTCCTCACTCCCAGAGTCTTTGGCCCAGACCTGTGTAGGTACAGGTCCCTGGAGAGAAGGCCTCCGTCCAGACAGCGTCACTTACCCATGGAGAGCCGGGAGCGGCACTGCCCGGTCATGGGGCTGTACTCCTGGCTTTCGTCAGCGCACACACACAGGAAGGACCCTTCTACATTTTCACAGAAGGCTTCACCACACACGCCACTGAGCAGCTCACATTCGTTCACATCTGGAAAAGGGAGCACAGATCAAGTCAGACGTGTTCCTCACTCCTGACCACGCTTGTTTTACCAGCTGTGCCATGACTAGTGGTGTCTGCTGGAGCAAGGTGACTCCCCCCACCCCAGGAACAATCAAACCCTGCAGCTTTGGGGGGAAGGGGCTCCCAGAGGCAGGGCTGCAAGCTTTGGTTTGTGTGACAGAACAATGAAAACACAAAGCAAGGCTTGCAAACTCCTATTCCGGTTTTAAGGAACAATTCAAAACTGTACAGCAAGCACTGTATGTACACTTTGTTTAATTTTCACTTCCCTGACTTTTTGACATAATGAGGTCTTAAATAACCGGGTACTTCTGTCTCAGTTTTTAATTCAAGAAAAATTAGCAGCACTGGCACTTCAGAAACTGCCGACTTCTTGAAATGCATTTTTAAAATTGTTTACAATCCACTCACATGTCTAAAAAGTTCCCTAGCAGCCAAAATGTTCATAACTTGACAACCAGAATTCAGGTTGGGTATCTCTTTGGGAAATGAAGGAAAATCCCCTGTAAGTAGTTATTGGGTTACATTAATCATTGGCAGGAAGCAAATTGGTCCAGTAACTTCTCACTGATATTACCATCCCTTTAAAATTTCTGTTGGTGTTCCACAGTGTAATTTCTATTTCTGCTAGATATTTTTATTTTTACTTAAATATACTTACCTAAAACACTACAAATTCACAGATGAGTCCATTTTATTCAACAGTAGGCAAGTACATAGATATAAAAAAAGGCTATTTTTATGTTTGCCCTTGTCAAATACTACTTTTTATCTAAGAAATATTATTAATGAGTGCCCAGTAAACAATGTACCTGACTTGACATCTGAAACATTCATGTATTTTATGTATTAAACATGATTAGATGTGTACAAACATCAGCTTTCATGAGCACATTCTAAGATGGTTTATAGAAAGTTAAAAATTTGAGCAATTATCCAAATCATTCAGGGGAAAAATACTACTTTCACCTGAGATACCCGGTTAATTGGACAAAAAGTTTATCTCTCTTGACTTATTTGGATAATTACCTCAGTTTTCCATTTCACTTTGTATATAAACAGATATAAATCCAATAAGCTGAGTTTTGCTATGAAAAGATATTATGACAAAGTAAAGCAGAGAGTAGGTATGTTTAATCAACCTGGACAGTCATAATTTAGACCAGAAAAATTGACTTCAGAAATTTGCCAGTTTGCATTTATCAATTTTAGGTAACTGTCAAGTGGAATTTTCTACTTTCTAACTTGTATTATTTCCATAGCTATTTAAATCTTTCCTACCAGATGGTATTCATTCAGTCAAAAAATATTTTCTAGTTTACTTCTATGGTTCAGACTGGAGAGACAATGATGACATAGGAAGCCTTCAGGGAGCTCCTGCCAACTCCTGCCTTCATAGAGCTTAATGTCAAGTCATACAGGCCAGGATAAGTGCTAGGAATGAAAGCGCAGAGCACTACGACAGCATGAACAGTGGACCTTAAGTGCAGTGGTGGGTTAAGGAAGTAATACTGGAACCAAGCTCCATCTGAAGGATGAGTAGATAAGAAGGGTAAGCAGCCAGGGTCCAAGCAGTGGGAACAGAGTGGCCAAAGTATGGTCCCAGAGGGCTGATTCATCTCTTAAACCCCGAAGAATACCCAATGTGGTGAGGTACATGTAAGAGGTGCTCGGTTAATATTTTTCAAAGAGAACAAACAGACAAATATAACAACACATGTAAGTCTATTAACAAGACAACAGATATTCCTTCTCTAAGGGTGGTATGTTGTGGGTCGAAATGAAACATATACATGGATTTGGTGCGCTCATCTGCCTGGTTAGAAATGAACCTTAACCAAGGGCTCAGAAGCTAAGTGGAGTCAGTGGTTTGACATCTGATACCACAATAGGTAACAGTTAACATTTACTGAGCACCTACAGTGGGCCAAACATTAGGCCCCATCAGGAGAGACAGACAGACAATGTTCCCAATCACATGGAGCTTGGAAAAAGCAGCTGCAGGCAGCACATACATGATTGATTTATTGCACAAAAGGATTTAAGTATTACAATAGAATTTGCTCAAGGTATTTGGGAAGCGGAAGGAAGGATCATAGCTCAGCTGGAGGGTGAGAAGTGGAACAGGAATGTTACCTGGGAGGAGATGACACTGAACTTCTGGCTTCAGGAATGAATGGGATGGATTGAGGCTCAGGGAAGGGGAGGCCAGGAGGTTATTCTCAGCAAACGGAGCAAACAACAGCCTAATCACTTCCCAGCTACATGAACAATCATAAGCAGTTTTATGCTGCAGGAACATAACTGGTGAGGAAGCAGGCGGTGAGCCTGAGAATGTGAGGGCCAGACCACAGGACCTATTAAGTCGACATATTTAGTGAATGGCAGATGGTTTTTACCACTGTAATTTAGTGCATAGGAAACTACAGCAGGAATTGGAACAAGTGATTACAACAGTGTTACCTTAAAGGTGGTTACTATTCAAGTGATTTTATTGTTAAATTTCCAAACCGACTTTGTTTTCCCAGTTCAATCTGGATGGGAAATGAACTGCTGCTTTCAGTGCAAATTTCCAAACTAAAACATTGCTGACTCATCCTCAAGTGTCATCTGCCATGTAACGACCAGAGGCAATTTTTCTTAATTAAGAGTAAAGAAAAAGCCTTGTTCTCTTTGAAGTGCTGAATTAAATAACTTCTTTCCCATTTACTTGCTCTAATAGCAAGTATGCCTCATGATGAATTTGACTTAAAAAAATCATGGCTGGTCAGAACATGACCTAGGAAGTGGCTCCTTTCATGTGAGCATGTGATGGACCATATTCTAGGACATCTGATGATACTCAAGATTCCTTCCAGCTCTGACAATCTCAGAACAGATGGAAGAACTATGCTTGCACAAGCCAAAGCATCCTTTTACGGGTGTCATTCCTGGAAACAGAAACTCCTGCCAACACGTTTCCTTAAACGCACTGCCTAAGGGAGGTACATTTTGAAGACAGACAAGCTCTACCACACACCAGACTCTATTTCCTATTCAGGAGGGACTGGAGTGTTCCGCATACCCAGCTAAGAGTTTAAACAGATGCTCTTTTCAATATACATTTAAATCCAAAGTTATGCTTCTCTATTTCTTAACATCCCTAACCATTTCAGAAGCCGCGGGGTCACTGTGCACCTCTCCAAACCATCGACGAGATCAGATTATGATGTCATTCTGCCCAGTTACCTTGCTTCCATCTCTCTTGTGGTTGATGATTTTGATTTCCTCTTGATAGAGAGATGTCGGGAGAAAAAAAAATCTAAGAACTCACCCACACACCCTTGCCCATCCTGTGGGGCCTGAAAGCCCTGATAACAGAGGCAGCGGAAGGAGCCAGCCGTATTGTCACAAAACCCGTGACTGTCACAAATAGTGTTGTTTACACATTCATCAATATCTGCAAAAAAGACATTGACCGTGAGACACAAAACACAGACAAACACTAGCTATTAATGGAGAGACAGAGGTGCTCAACACACCCCAATTAGTATGAGATGATCATGTTTACACAGGATGAACTTCTAAAACATTTTATATATAAATAAAATGTTTTGATGAACATATCTCAACAGACAAAATATTGGGTTCTATGAGAAAGAAAACATTTACTTTTCCTCAGGAAATGTTTTGAAACTGAAAGGACTGCTACACTTGCCACAGTCCGTGTTTTCTAAATATTTTCGATTTCTTCATTTCCAAGGAGAGGATATTCCGCAGTGGAAACATGTGCAAGTATTGTCACTTTTTTTTGATTGCTGTAAATACTAATAGTTCTATCTGGTAAATTGGCAGCTGAAATAATTGAGCGATGATTTATTTACTGCTTGAGCGATGATTTATTCGGTTCTAGAGATAATGAATGGGCAGAGGAACCTAGCGGGCCACAAAGAGTTGGATACGACTCAGCAACTGAGCACAAACACTTGGTGAAGTTTAAACAGCATTCCCATGAAGGGAAGGGGGCAGGGGTAGAGGGAGGGAGACAGGGAGAATCTGATCAGTTCAGCAGTGTAGCCAGCCAGTCCCCGTTACTCTAGAGGAAAGACTTTATTCACAGGGAACCATTTCCTGTCACCAATTTATAGCCACTCAGATATCCTAAATGTCACTGCTGCTCCAACTGATTAACCAGTGGCCAACTTGTAAGTTCACTTCGTCCTCTATAAACTTGATGATAGTGGTCCTGTGCTTTCTATCTCCCGTTAATAAAAGTGTTCTCGTAAAAGTGAAGTCTCAGTTTTAAAGTCACAAATGGACTTTTCAATACAGTTCTTTATCCTCAGCTGCGCTGCTCACTGCCCTCTCCAGTCTCCCATCCCCAGCACTTTCGTTCTCCTTGTTTACGGCCACACTGCACATTGTAACTGCCAGGCTCTCTGTCCTCTCTGCCTCTTGACCAAATAGGTACCAAATACAGTTTGTTTGTTTGTTTGAGAAACAATCAAGAGAATATGCAATTATTGCATCCAAATACATGTGAACAAGATTTCATGTTTATGTCCAAATAACAAAACGAGGTAACAAATGATAAAGAACATGACAAGTGAAATCACACTCGACAGAATTCAGTTTGGGCAAGTTCATACAGATAAAGTTAAGTTTTTCTAAAAGTTCAAACACCGAGTCAGAAATTTTTCAAGAAAAGAAGACGCACACAATGATATTCAGCAGCTCCCTCACGTCTCTTCCTAACTGTCCAACACTATCAAGCGTAACTTCAGAAACAGTCTCACTTTTGAACTGTGAAATACGAGTGACTATAAAACTTTCTTAATTTTCTCAAAATGGTGTCCCTTCTTAAGGTTGGGCCCTCTCTCCATGCCTACCTGTCACCTCTTCCTCTGGTCCCACCTGCTCATCCTTCTCCTCCATCTTCAATGATTCCTCCCAGGCTCCTTCCCTCACTGCTTTCAAAAATGTCACAATCTCTTAGAAAAGCTTTCATTTAACCACAATGTCCCCTACTGTGCTTTTTCCATCTCTTCTATCCTTGCAAAATGTATCAAAAGAACTACTATGCTCACTGCTTTTATCTCCTAGTATACCTCATCAGTAAAAAGGAAGCAGTCACAATACTAGTAACATTAATAACACTAGTATGTTTCTAGAATTACTATGATGATTTACAAAATTAAAATGCACAAGGTGCATAAAACACTGCCTACCATATAACTTAGGAAGTGTACACGTTACTATTACCCTTATAATTATCACTCCTTTTCTTACTCTTCCCTTACTGACCTACACTCTGTCTTTCTAACTCTATCCTTTGAGAAAAACCACCAGCAGGCAACCTATCATGAAATTCAGTGATCATTTTCTAGTCAGGCATCATCACATCTGGTCACCTTTCTCCTTAAACTCCCTTTTCAGGACCCCTGATAGAAGATTATTCTCGTTCTACCTTTAGCCTCCCAGGCTCACTGAGCCTCACCCTTTCTCAGCCTGAAGGAGGTGCCTGCCAGGGCTCAGGCCGGCCCTCCCTGTGACCTGCTTTATTCCCCAAAACTCCCTTCTCCTCTGCTCTCCACCCTCTCCACAGACGTCACGTGGCATGAATTCAGTCCTGGTCTCTGGCCAAGATCCTTCTTATTCTTGATCATTCCCATTTCATCTTCTGTTATCATCTCAAATTCACTATTCACTGTCTTCCTTCTAAACCCCACTTCCGGACTTTCCTGAGCAATCTCTCTGACCTCTACCCTTTTTTTTAAACCTCTACATCTTACCCCAACTTGAATGGAAAAACTCAACGAAATGATTTCACATCTTAAAAAAAAAAAAAAAAAAAGTGAATCTTCCTTGCAGCATCTAACACAAAGAAGACACTTATTAAATCTGTCCTGATGGATTTTCAATGCCAGCATCAGGCTGGGATCACAATTGATTTACTAGTCATAACCACGAGAGACGGAACTGCAGTGTGTCATCAAGTCACTTCACACCGGCCACTGCTCATTTTAGACTTCCTGAAGTGGGCATTTGTTGAAGAGATTCCGTTATTCATTGAACCACAGGATTTAAGGGCTGGAAAGAAACTCAGAAGTGCTTTAATTACCATTTGCATGCTGATGGTTTCCCAATCTCTCTCAAGGGTCTGTCCTTCAGAACCCTTTATCTAATATCTATTGGACACAGTCATAGTAAATGAACTCCCTACTGCTCTCCCCTCAGCTCACCTCCATTTCTCCTGTATTCCTGTCTCCTGAGAGCCCAAGCTGTCACCCCAGCCAGGAACCTTAGTGTCAATTCTTCCTTCTCTCCTATTCCTTTTCCCTTCCGAATCCTACCCTCTTATGTTTCCTGGTATTTCTCATCCCCCTAATTGGTTTCTTTATCTCCAGTTTTGTCTGCCTCCCTCAAATCCATTCTCCAGGGATTTCCCTGGTAGTCCAGTGGCTAAGACTCTGCTCTTCCAATGCAGGGAGCCTGGGTTTGATCCCTGATCAGGGAACTATATCCCACATGCAGTAACTAAGAGCTCACATGCCACAACTAAAGATCCTGCCTGCCACAGCTAAGACCAAAATTAATTAATTTAATTAACACAACCAAATTAATTAATTAAATTAACTTGAAAAAATCCATTCTCCACCAAACTGCAAACCTGCCAGGGATATTCCCTCACTCAGAAAGTTCTATATCATTTTGAGGCTAGAGAATACGGACCACTATCTATAACAGAGTACCGTTCATCATCGGGCGTCTGGCTACACATTTGGCCACAGTTCTTAGCTAACCTCTTTCCTAATTCATGCTTCAGCCCTATGAGCATAAGTACTAGAGTTCTTTGGAAACGCTATAGTCTTCAATTTCTCACTGACTTTGTGCTCACACGTTTCTCCACTAGAAATTCTCCCCTCTGCCCACTTTGTTCAGAAACTCTCCCTGGCCCTCTTCTGTGGTAGATTTCAGGGCCCATCCTTTGTGCTCCCAGAGTATGTGGGGACACTATAGTGCTTAACAGGGCTACTTCTGGGGGTAGGGAACCTTCAACTCAACCTCGCCAGCAGCTTATTCCCTTCTAAAATGGGACAGTGGACAGTAAAGGAGGAGGAAGGGGAAATGGTGTCTAGAAACCTGGTGGCTTTTCAGTCCAGATTCTTGAAGTAAACTCTCTTGCTTTCCTTTTTATGATTTCTTTTATTCATTCAAGATGATGATTTCTTGTTAATGACAGTCAGCTCAAGGACTGAATAACTGACCTTAAGGTGAACAAGTTCTGCATTGGTGATGAATTACTGGGCGTCTTGCAGTCTCAGATTTACTGTAATAGTGACTAACAGATGAGCAATATTTTGGACTTCAATGAATAGGAAAAAAATGACCTAAAATGCTTGGAGGCCAGCTCTTCAACAACTGTTTCATGAAAATGATATACTCTAGCTCTCTGCAGTTCCATGCTTTCAACTATGAGGTGAGCTAATAGCTTAATAAGAGGATGTTTGTTTCATGTCTCCGACTAATGATCTATATTTAAAAGCCCCATTATTTCATTAGAATTTTCTTTGATGACAAGATATTTTTCCACTGTTAGTCCTATCTATAAACAGATTCATAAGAACCGCCACATTGAAGATTAACTCTAAGGCTAAAGGTTAAGAAAATGTATTATACTAGAATAAAAGCCTGACCAAGATGCATACTTTAGTCTGCTTCTGCTGAAACTGAACTTTGAATATGAAACTAAATTTTGAATGATTCAAATATCACAGGTTTTCTTTTTGCTTAATGAAGGATGACTCTAGTAAGTTACTAAAAGAATTCTGCTTAGGCGTCTGTAAAAGTCATATATGATATTGTCTATCACCAGCTACACTGTCTACCCAGCAAGCGATACAGGAGTAACTGTTCAGTGATCTCTCAGCTGACAACCCAGATGAAGCTGATACATCAGTGTAAGCACTGATTTCTCATGCACATTTTTGCTATTTATATTTTACTAAGCAAGGCAGATATAAACATTACCATTTCAATGAAAAATGAATTCAAGAAAAGAATTGTGCAGACCAAAGAAAGCAGATCATTGATGTGAATTCTCCAATAACAAGATTACACAAAGGTCAGAAAGTGAAACAGAGCATAATCCTGGGCAAGTGCAACTGCCAGGGGCTTATTTTTAAAGGAGCAGTGTTGCCAGTGACCCACACAATCATACACTTTGAGGATCTTAACCATTGCACTACTTGGTAGACCAGTGATCCTTGTCTGTATGCTTTTTTTTTTTTTTTTTTTTTTGGTGTATAATTGCTTTACAATGTTGTGTTAATTTCTGCTTTATATCAAAGTGAATCAGCTATATGTATACATACACCTGCCCCCTCCTCATGAGCCTCCCACCCACTCTCTCCCACTGCATCCCATCCGTCTCTACTTAGTCCATTTTCTCAATGGACCAAAGGCTTTTCAAAACCTACTGATTGTTACTAGGGATTCTACACAGCAGAGGAGAACTCCAACCTTTTACTGTCCCTCAACTCTCACTTAGGTAAAATGAGCTATGAAATAAGGTAAAAGTACAGAGAGGAGACATGATTTTCTAAAAGGGGCTGAAGTCAGGTAACTCTTATTTACTAATAAAGAAATTACAACTGTGTTTAAAGACCTGAACAATAAAATACATAAGACATCAATGATCCATCAAATATTTTGTATTATAGGCACAACAGTCTAAGTACATGGGGATAAGGGGTATTTGTGTATATTCGGTCAATAAAATGATGTGGCTTTCTTTGTTTCAGATATACTCTTCCATTTTTTGTTTTGAATTAAAGCAAGTCTTTTTCTCATTTTCTTAACATCTCCTACCTTTGCTTTGTTGATTTTCCTTTTTCTTATTCCAAGTAGGACATATCCACCTATTCAAGGAAGGAGCTCTCTGACAAGCCTTCTTTCTGCTGCCAGGGCTCTTGAGAGAGGGGGATGACGGGAATGGGGTGTCATTTTTGGTAAAGGACGACTCACAGGAAAATCTCCACAGCCTTTGTATGGTTGGAAAGAAGAAGCCTTCCTGTCATCAGAGTATTTTTAGATTAATGAAAAGGTTCATCTCAATTTGAAGAGGCTTTGATGATTACCTGGTTCAATTTCTTCATTTTAAGAACCAGAAAGCTGAAACCTACAAAGGAGAAGTAACTTGCCTCAAAGTTACCCAGTCAATCAGTGTTAGAGCTGACAAAGAAGCAATGCCTAGTGCAGGAACAATCTTCTGAATCTAAGTTTGTGCCTGTACCTGCCACATCTTATCTCCCACCATGGTGATGGTTATTGAAGGTCATCTGAGAGAATGAACAGAATTAACTCAAATGTGAGCCCATCAAGTACCCTGGGACATATGCACTTCAAAGATGCAAGTCAGAAAACACACTCCTTGACTTACCACTTACTGACTTGCAGTTTAATCAAGTACCCTCCTCTTGTTCTTTAACAAGGCCTTAACGTCCAGTATCATCATACCTGAAATCTAAAGATCTGAGGTACTGTAGGTGCTGAAGATGCTATTTTTCTAGGCTACCCTTGCAAAGAAAGACCTGTCAAGCACCAAGGGTGTGCAAGCCACAGAATGTCCCAGGGCCATGTCTAGCACTGGTGCTCTCTGGATCTCTCTGTAAGATGGAATGACCCAGTGTTTCAGCCCAAGGATTCCTGACCAACTGAATGGGTTAAATATTTGGCACTAGAATATTAGAACAGAGCCACAGAAAGGGGGCTTACACTGGAAGGGAGTGCATGGATCCCCCCATGAGGAGCCATCATACTCTTTACTGAAAGGAACAGAAGCAGGCAAGGAGACAGTAAACCCCAGCCAAGAAGTGGGACTGAACAATGTTAAACCAGCTGAACAGATGCCCAAAGGAATTTTTAAATGGCATGGCTGATGGCCCAAAAGAGATTAAGGTCTCCCTCACAGCAGAGGAGAGAAGCCAGGATTAAACGGAAGATGAGCGCAGGCTGAAAGAAAAAAAATACAATTTAGCCAATAGGAAATTAAAAACTGGATTTGGAGATGATCCAGACAACACAATAGGATATGGAAAGCGCCTTTTTAAAAAAAGGTCCACTGAGGTCTGGCAGCATCAACAAGGCTGAAGAATATGGGCCTTATGTGTTATGGAAAATTACTTTGTTCTGGGAAATGGGGATGAGCCAGAAAACAGCAGACGGCATCTTTGTGCAGAGTGTGCCTGCCATGCTGCTGCAGGACAGATGAGTGGGGGAGAAAACCAGAGGACTGTGATGGTCACAAGCATGTTTTGAAAGCCAGCAGCCTAAAGGTCAGCAATGAGAAATGACAGAAGTAGAGAAAGTTATTTCAAATCCAACTTTCTAGCCCCCAAATTCTGGAAAACAAGGCTGGCCAATGAGAGGTCAATTTTTTTTTTCCCAGCCTTCAAATGCATTACTTTAAAACAGATTCACTTAAGTCATTCTTTTAAAATTACCCAGAGCAGCCTCCCAACTGATTTCTGAGAATAGCTAGAAATTCCCAAGAAACAAAACCAAAAATTTGCTCTGATTTTAATCAATCAATACATGGATAACAGATTAACCAGTCAGAGTTAAAGATAGACTAATGGAAAACCACCTTAAAAATCACAATCATCACCATCCCAGTCAACATATCCAATGACATAAGATTCATCCTCGATCACCTCCCAACGTACAAGCATTGAGCTCCTCTGATTTTCTCTTCTGTTCATCTCCAAGCTCTCCCCTCTTCTCCAATCTTACTCAGGGCCTCCTCACTATCATTTGAAATCTTGCAAAGGCATTCCAATGGGGTTTGTGCCCTCAGCCACTCACTACAACTCCAAACCTATCCTCCAAAATGAGAGAATGATTAACCTATTGAAATGGCCCAGTTGGTAAAGAATCCACCCGCAATGCAGGAGATACCAGTTCAATTCCTGGGTTGGGAAGATCTGCTGGAGAAGGGATAGGCTAGCCACTCCAGCAGCCTTTGTGGCTCAGCTGGTAAAGAATCTGCCTACAATGCAGGAGACCTGGGTTCAATCCCTGGGTTGGGAAGATCCCCTGGAGAGGGAAAGGTTACCCACTCCAGTATTTGGGCCTGGATAATTCCATGGACGGTATAGTCCCAGTTCAGTTCAGTCACTGTTGTGTCCGACTCTTTGCAACAGCAAAGACTGCAGCACACCAGGCCTCCTGTTCATCACCAACTCCCGGAGTTTACTCAAACTCATGTCCATTGAGTCAGTGATGCCATCCAACCTCATCCTCTGTCATCCCCTTCTCATCTGCCATCTCATCCTCTGTCGTCCCCTTCTCCTTCTGCCCTCAATCTTTCCCAGCATCAGGGTCTTTTCAAATGAATCAGCTCTTCACATCAGGTGGCCAAACTATCGGAGTTTCAGCTTCAACATCAGTCCTTCCAATGAACATTCAGGACTGATCTCCTTTAGGATGGACTGGTTGGATCTCCTTGCAGTTCAAGGGACTCTCAAGAGTCTTCTCCAACACCACAGTTGAAAAGCATCAATTCTTTAGCATTCAGCTTTCTTTATAGTCCAACTCTCACATCTACACGTGACTACTAGAAAAACCATAGCCTTGACTAGATGGACCTTTGTTGGCAAAGTATTGTCTCTGCTTTTTAATATGCTGTCTAGGTTGGTCATAACTTTTCTTCCAAGGAGTAAGCGTCTTTTTTATTTCATGGCTGTAATCACCATCTGCAGTGATTTTGGAGCCTGTATAGTCTATGAGGTCATGAAGAGTCAGACACAACTGAGTGACTTTCACTTTCACTTTTAAAGCCCCTTCAGGTTTTCTCCAGGGATAACAGTACAAAGGCCCTTGCCATATGGCCTCTGGAACTCATCCGTATTCAACTCTCAGTTTATTTGCTTTTCTAGCTGACCCCTCTGCTCCTGTATCTTTTACTGCCCTCTCTCCCTGTCTACTGGATCATTCCCTCAGGGTCTATTAATAAAATTTCATGCTATTATCCTAAACATGGCCTCAGGTCACACACAATCCCTTCAGCTAGAGCCACATTTCTCACTCCTTTTAAACAGCCAAGATTCTGGACTACTCTGCTAGTTCTCATTTGCTCTTGGGTGCCTCCAGTATTTAGGACTCCACCAAAATGGCCCTTGATAAGGTCATCATTTTGCAAAATCCAAAGGAATTTGTGCCAGTACCATAATGTCTTGATGACTGTAGCTTTGTAGTAGAGTCTGAAGTCAGAAGGTTGATTCTTCCAGTTCCATTCTTTTTCTAAAGATTATTTTGGCTATATGAGGTCTTTGTGTTTCCATACACGTTGTGAAATTATTTGTTCCAGTTCTGTGAAAAATACCATTGGTAGTTTGATAGGGATTGCACTGAATCTATAGATTGCTTTGGGTAGTATACTCATTTTCCCTATATTGATTCTTCCAATCCAAGAACATGGTATATTTCTCCATCTATTTGTGTCATCTTTGATTTATTTAATCAGTGTTTTATAGTTTTCTATATACAGGTCTTTATAGATCAATGGAACAAAATAGAGTGTCCAGAGATAAATCCACACACCTATGGATACCTTATCTTTGACAAAAGAGGCAAAAATACACAATAGAGAAAAGACAGCTTCTTCAACAAGTGGTGCTGGGAAAACTGGTCAATTACATGTAAAAGAATAAACTACAACACTTTCTAACACCATACACAAAAATAAACTCAAAATGAATTAAAGATCTAAATATAAGACCAGAAACTATAAACTCAGAGAGGAAAACATAGGCAGAACAGTCTGTGACATAAATCACAGCAAGATCCTCTATGATCCACCTCCCAGAGTAATGGAAATAAAAACAAAAATAAACAAATGAGGCCTAATTAAACTTAAAGCTTTTGCACAATGAAGGAAACTATAAGTAAGGTAAAAAGACAACCCTCAGAATGGGAGAAAATAATAGCAAATGAAACAACTAACAGAGAATTAGTCTCCAAAATATGCAAGTAGCTCATGCAGCTCAATACTAGAAAAACAAGCAACCCAATCAAAAAGTGGGCAAGTGACCCAAACAGACATTTCTCCAAAGAAAACATACAGATGGCTAATAAACACATGAAAAGATGCTCAGTGTCACTCATTATTAGAGATATGCCAATCAAAACCACAACAAAGTATCATCTCACACAGGTCAGAATGGTCATCATCAAAAAGTCTACAAACAATAAACGCTGGAGAGGGTATGGAGAAAAGGTAACCTTCTTATACTGTTGGTGGGAATGCAAACTGGTACAGCCACTATGGAGAAGTGTGGAGATTCCTTTAAAAACTAGGAATAGAACTGCCATTATGAGCCGGCAATCACACTGCTGGGCATAAACCCCAAGTAAATCAGAACTGAAAGAGACATGTGTACCCCAATGTTCACTGCAGCAATGTTTACAAAGCTAGGACATGGAAGCAACCTAGATGTCCTTTGGCAAATGAATGGATAAGGAAGTTGTGGTACATATACACAAGGGTGTATTACTTAGCTATAAAAAGGAATGCATTTGAATCAGTTCTATGAGGTGGATGAAACTAGAGCCCATTATATAGAGTGAAATAAGTCAGAAAGAGAAAGACAAATATTATATATTAACACATATATATGCAAGGAGATCTAATCAGTCCATTCTAAAGGAGATCAGTCCTGGGTGTTCTTTGGAAAGACTGATGCTGAGGCTGAAACTCCAATACTTTGGCCACCTCATGCAAAGAGTTGACTCATTGGAAAAGACTCTGATGATGTGAGGGATTGGGGGAAGGAGGAGAAGGGGATGACAGAGGATGAGATGGCTGGATGGCATCACCAACTCAATGGACATGAGTTTGAGTGAATTCCAGGAGTTGGTGATGGACAGGGAGGCCTGGCATGTGCAATTCATGGGGTTGCAAAGAGTCGGATATGACCCAGTGACTGAACTGAACTGAACTGAACTGAACTGATGGACTTGCGAAAGATGGTAATGACGATCCTACATGCAGGGCAGCAAAGGAGACACAGATGTAAAACACAGACTTTTGGACTCAGTGGGAGAAGGCAAGGGTGGGATGATTTGAGAGAACAGCATTGAAACATATACATTACCATACATAACCAGATGACCAGTGCAAGTTTGATGCATGAAGCAGGGCACTCAAAGTCCGTACTCTGGGACAACCCAGAGGAGTATGGGGGGAGACGGATGTGGGAGGAGGGGTTCAGAATGGAGGGACACATGTATACCTGTGGCTGATTCATGTTGATGTATGGCAAAAAACATCACACTCAGTGGTATTTAATGCACTTGACAACTCTCCTCTTCTTAAAGTACTCTCTTCCATTAGATTCCACGGTCCTATATGCTCCTGGGTTTTCTCTGGCCACATTTCCACAGTCTTTCTCTTTTACTTGACCCTAAATATGTTTCTCAGGACTTAGTCCTATGCCTTCGTTCTTTTCTTCTCATTCCATGGTCTCTCTTGATGGCCTCATCCATTCTACTAGCTTCAAACACCATCTATATCTGAGGATTTCAATTTGAATCTCCAGCAAAGACCTTCTTTTCTAAACATCAGATCTAACTTGATCCAGTTGCCTGACTGTCACACCCATATGGATATCTCAAGGGCAACTCTAATTCAGTACACCCAAATGATACTGTCGATCTTAAAATTTTTCCTTCATCTTTCACCATGTAAAGAAATAGTGCCACCAAATATCTACTTGTTACTTCTAGAACCAGGGATCTATTCTCAATATTCCATTTCCTCCTTCCCCTCCATCCAAGCCAACACTGTGTTCTAATCCAGTACCAGGGTCTATCTCCAAAACATTTGATACATTCATTTCTTTCCATATCACTGTTACTGCTCCAGTCTGATCTACCAATATGTCTGGTCTGAACAACATCTAAGAATATGCCCTTACTTTTCTCTTGCCCTTTTAATCCCATTTCCAAACAGTACCCCGGGCAACATACAGTTTAAAAATATAGAGTATTGAATAACATCAAACCTAAGAGTTTATTTTATATATCACCAAAAAAGAAAAGAGCTCTGCAAATTCAATTATTTCCTAGTGTTTATTTTTAAACAAATCACATCAACTGAAAGAAACATTCCTATATTAAAATGTGAAAAAAATACACATCTTAGAAATTATGGAATATTATCACAGTCCCGCTTAAAATCTGCTAGTATGTTTCAGTTATTCTTAGAATGATATTCAAACTCATAATGTTTCCTGTGAGGCTTTATACATTCCGTCCCTGACCCTTCAGTCTATCCCTCACTATGCCTCCCTCCAAGCACCAGGCTTTGGTCATTCTCATTTCCCTGAAAGCTCCTAGTACTTTCCTGCCTCGGAGCCTTTGCCCTTCCTACAACTCCAACCAACCTCACTCTTCCACAGGTAACTCAATCCTCAGGGCTCAGCTCAAATGCCCTGTCTTAAGAGACCTTCAGGTGAAATGAATGAGCTTTCCCTCCTCTCTCCTCTCATTGTCTAGACTATTCTTTCCCTTGCAGCAGCTTAATGATATGTGGTCATATGTTTTTTGAAACACTTATTTGAGTATTTACTGCTTGCGTCCTGCGCATGCATTTCCTAGAGGGCAGAGACCGTGTCTGTTTTGCTAATTACTGTGTGTCCATATCCTTGAACAAAGTCTGGCACATAGTAGGTGTGTAATGGCAACATTAAACATAATACCATTGAATACAAAAGCAAGCAAGCCTTTCACAATCTAGCCTTTGCTGACCTCTTCAGCTATATCTTATGCATCACTTTATCCCCCATCTCACACATGCAACTGAGAGGACTTACTAGGTCCCAAAACCCATACGGTATTTCATGTCTTCCAAGTCTTTGCTCATGGCATTTTTCTGCCAAGACACACTCCTCTCCCTTTCCCCCTGCAGCTCTCAGGCCCTATTTTTCATCCAGATAATCTTCCTTTGCCCTCCAAGCTCTTCTAGACTCAGCTGGACCTTCTTGGGGGCATTTTGACCCAACCTTAAGTCAAAAAATGTATCTACACACAGGCTCTTCCTGCCCCTCACTAAACACTTAGGAAGATCTTAAGTGATGACATTAGTAACAAAACGCAAGGCTGAGCACTCAAGGCCACAGCATAGGAGAAAAAACCACAGACACAACAGGGCTGAGCTAGAAAAACCACTAATGACCTAGCCATTTCCCATGCCATCGGAGAACAACAGTCAAATTAAAGCTGCCCTGAAGACAGTTTAAAAAGCAGAATTTATAATGTAAGAATTTGTATGTTATATTTTCAAATGCCAACTTAAAATGCTCTTCTAGAATGAAGATAAAAGGACAAACTGATGGGCAAGAAAACATTCATTTTCATATCTCAGATATATGAAAGATTTAAATTTTTAAAAAAAGCCCACAAAGATTAAAATACTATAAGAAATATAAATATACAGTTGTTCACAACAGGACAGGGAAAATGACCAAGTAGAAAGCAACGAAAGAAATAACAGCATTGTAAAATTAAAAGGCAAGTTAACGAATGAGAAAAACATTTGTAAAACAGATAAATGATTATTATCCTTAGTACATATAAATCAGAAAAACACCTCAGGTAGGTAAAAAAAAAAAAAACCTCACAGAAAAAAAGGAGATAAATATAAAAGAAGTTAAAGTGAAAAGAAAGTGAAAGTGAAGTCACTCAGTTGTGTCCAATTCTTGGCGGCCCCGTGGACGGTAGCCTACCAGGCTCCTCCAACCATGAGATTCTCCAGGCAAAAATACTGGAGTGGGTTGCCATTTCCTTCTCCAGGGCATCTTCCCAACCCAGGGATTGAATCCAGGTCTCCCGCATTGGAGGCAGATGCTTTAACCTCTGAGCCACCAGGGAAGCAAATTAAATGAGATATTATTTTCTTATCAAATTAACAGAGGAAAATACGAATGTGAGTTTCTTTTTGGAGAGAGTGTTAGAAGATAGGAGATCTCACTGGGTTCTAGTGGAAGCAGAAACTGGTACACTTCTGGAAAGCAAGGAGCTCACATATGTTGTTAAGACCCATAAAGCTGCTAATATTCTTTAATCTTGTAATTAAATGTCTTAGAATCTACTCCAGGGACAGGATAATTGATGAAAAGAAATATTTAAGTTTCTTCATAAAGCATTAAACAGCAGCAACAACAACAAAGGACAGAGTTTATATCTCCATAATTCGGAGCATATATTTAAAAATATAGAGTGTACTCATACGATGGAACTATGCAAAAATTAAGAAGATATGAATATCAGAAAAATAAAGATAAAAAGCATATGATCTTACTATAACATTTAAATACTGAAAACTATAAAAAAGAAATAGACCAAATAGTAACTGGTTGGTTGACAAATGTTTTTCTTTTTCACTTTTTATCATTTTCTAAGTTTTTCAGAATAAACACATATTACTCTTATTTGTTTGCAATCAACTATCTGAAGATATGAAAGCAAAAAATATTCTACTTGAATATGTATCTTAGTATATTCTACATTCTAACAGCAATGAGCGAAGTAAAACTGTGCAAAAGTAGAATAGACATTCATAAATATTCTAAAATATTGAAAAACTTGTAATGTTTAAATAATTCTTCCAGTTGACAATTAAGAAACTGAATGTTGAATTTTAAAATAAACTGTTGAATTTTAAAATAAACTGTTTTGCTTGAAATGATTAAAAAAAAATTACTTAAGAGAAAATGCTGCTGATCATTATTAAGTTAGGAAATATTTTAAGTTAGAAAACCATAGCAGTTTTCAACAACTGCAGCTGCAATTGAAAACAATGCAGCAAACAAAAAAATCTTTAGGTACTTTTTAATCTAAAAAAGTTTGTTTTTCTTTTTTTTTTTTTTTTGGCATACAAAGCTATATTTGTTTCCTTTCAAAATCTCTGGAGACCCTGCCATAAGTACAGTCTTCTGTACATGAATTCAGAGATTCTGTTGAATGAAAAATAAACACTTTGGAGCCAATCCCTTCCTCAAATATAAATGGTAAACTGCCAGCTATAAATATTTTCTCTCTGGAGATTTTACTTTTCTACTGTATACAGATAAGTACTGTATAGAATTTCACTTTTCATTATGTGAAAGTAGAACTTAGGCCAATATGTTTTAGATCCCAAACAACTTTTGGTGCATTGTATTTTCCTTTCATTCATTATTCAGTTAAAAAATCATAGGAAAGCATTCTTTCAAAAACATATTTAAAAAACAGGGTTGGGAATGATATAATAAAAAATACTCTAAAATGTAGAGGTAGGAAAGAAAGGAAAAGGAACAAAGAGATGAGACAAATGGAATACAGAGGTTGAGACAGATCTGAATCCTCCAAATACCACTAGTTAAATGTATACAAACTGAATTGTATACATGAATTAGAAAAGAACTGGTATATCCTTTTTATATGAGAAAGAACCTTTAACTATAAGAATACAGAAATACAGGAAAAGATACATTGTGTAAAATCTAATTGAAAGAAAGCACATGAAAGATACAGTAGATTTAAAGGTCAATAGATTTAAAGGTAAGATGCATTGATAGAAAAAGTGATACTTCAAAGAGATGAAAGGTTCGATCCACCAGGAAAATACAAAAATTCTATATCTAATTAGACTGCCAGAAAATATATAAAACAAAATCCAGCAAACTAAAATCAGAAACAGATACATCTCCATAACAATGGAGATTATAAAATAATCCCTCAGTAAATTATGTAATAGGCAGACAAAAAACAATGGAGTTATAGATGATATGAGCAACAACATTTACAATTTATTACCACTTCTACTAGTACCTTAGTAGAGGTACTAGAAAATATCAGGGAAGAAAAGGTGTAATTATTGAAAAAAAAATAAGACTAACTTTAAAATAGCTGAAATAACACTTTTTCAGCTAAAATATAGTGATTTACGTACAAAATCCCAAAGAATCTGAAGGTAAGCTACTACAAATAAGTAAATTCAGTAATGTCATGGATACAAGGTCAATGTACAAAAATCAAATGTAGCTCTATACACTGGTAAACAATTATAAGGGTTAAAAACCACTTTAAATACCATTTACAACAGAATAAAAAATATTAAAAACCTCAGCATAAGTCTAAATACATTGTGCAAGACTATACACACAAAAGCTGCAACAAAACACCACAGTAAATGAAAGAAAATCTAAACAAACTGAAGGATATGTCTTTTTTGTGGACTGGAAGACTCAGTATTGTAAAATATGAAACTTCCCAGATTAACCTGTTGAGTCAATGCAATGCCAATCCAAATCCCTAGAGTTTTGGTTTTTTGTTTGTCTGTTTTTTGGTGAAAATCAATAAGCTAATTATAAAACTTACACAGAAATGCAAAGGGCCAAGAATAGGCCTGACAATCTCAGTGAAGAACAAAATACTATAATTTAGAATTTACAGCACCATATATTTAAATTTATTATAAAGCTATATATATAAAGCTATACTATAAATTTATATATACATTTACTATAATTAAGACAGTATGCTACTGGTGCAAGGGTAGATAAATAAACCTATGGATAATGAAGAAGGAGGAAATAGGCCAGTCTACATTTGAACACACGTTTCATGACAGAGTTACCACTGTAGATCAGCGGGAAAGGGATATACTTCTCAAACAGTGATGGCCCAAATGGGAATCCATTTAAGAAAAGAAGTAAATCCTGACCTCTATTTCATAACATATGCAAAGATCAATTTCAGGGCAAGGACAGTTCCAAATGTAGAATATAAAATACAGCTTTCAGAAGAAAATACAAAAGAATATCAAAGATTACAAACACAAAAAGTACTGATCTCAAAATAATCAAAATAATAGAAACTTCATTAAAATTAAGTTCATCTGAAGTTACCATTGACAAGCTTGTTGTATTTAGCATGTTCTTTGGAAGGGATGTGTTATACAGAAGCAGACAAATGAAACAATACTGAAAGAGCCAATATAAAGGTATGAAAACTTGTTCTACAGCAATCCTCACAAGAGAAATGCACATGGACACCATGACGAGAGCCCATTACTTAGCGTGACTAATCGTTAAAAGGACTAACCATTCCAACTTTTGATAAAGATGTGGCACTGGAAGTCTCACACTCAGCTGCTAGCAGTGTAAATTAATACTCTGAAAAACTGGCTATGAAAATGAGACATACATATGATCTATGACCTATAAATTACATGTGTGCATACTAGGTCATTTCAGCCATGTCCAGCTCTCTGTGACCTTACAGACTGTAGCCCTCCAGGCCCCTCTGTCCATGGGATTCTCCAGGCAAGAATACTGGAGTACACAACCAGGTAACATCCAACAGAAATGAGTGATTATGTCAATCGAAAGGCATGCTCAAGATTAGTCACTAAAGCTCTATTTACAACAGTCCCAAAGTAATCCAAATGCCCATCAACAATAGAATGGCTACATAATTGTAGTATATTCATACAAAGAAATATGTGACGATGAAGTACTGCTACATGTAACACAGGTGAAGTTTACAAGCATACTGTTGCACAAAATAAGCCAGAGACAAATGAGTAACTACTACATGACTCTATGAATATAATGTTCAAAAACAAGCACAACAAAGCCCTGGTAATGCAGACAAAACTGTGGGTACTGCTGTGTGCGGGTATTGAGGAGGGGATGGGTAATAATTGGAAAGAAGCTTGAGAGAGGGTTCAGGAGGCTTGCTACCAAGTGTGCTCACTCTGAAAGTTTACCAAAAGTGCCCTATGACTGATTCATTTTTCTTTATATATTTTAAGCAATTTAAAATGCTACTGGAAAGAAAAAAAGCCAGTCCACACCGCTATGCTAAGCTGCTACGTCATTTCAGTCATGTTCGACCCTGTGCGACCCCATAGACGGCAGCCCACCAGGCTCCCCTGTCCCTGGGATTGTCCAGGCAAGAACACTGGAGTGGGTTGCCATTTCCTTCTTCAATGCATGAAAGTGAAAAGTCACAGTGATTAAAAAATAATAATAATAATAATAATAATAAAATAAAATAAAGAAAAGAAAAGTCAAAGTGAAGTCGCTCAGTCGTGTCCGACTCTTCGCAACCCCATGGACTACAGCCTACCAGGGTCCTCTGTCCATGGGATTTTCCAGGCAAGAGTACTGGAGTGGGGTGCCACTGCCTTCTCCCCACACTGCTATATTTCCTGGTTAAAGACAATCTTAACCATTCAAAAGCTTGTTCTATTTCTTTCCCCTTGGTAAGACTTACTAGACTAAAATATTAAGGGACTGAGTAGTAATCCTGGTCGCCACTTCCTGTCTGTCCATTGTAAGCCATTGAAATTCTCTGAAACTTCAATTTCCTCCATATGCAAATGAAGTCAATTGTTTTTCATACAGGTGAAAATAAGAACCAATGTAACAATACATATTTTCTTAAAATTTTACCATTTCTATGTGATTCACTATAAGTCAAGGGAATCAATTGAATACTGTCCACACTATGCTACTATTTTTTGTCTTGTAGAAGGTGTTTGAGCGTTACTATGGAACAAATTTTTTAATCACTTCTTTAGAATTACAACAGCATTGATATATGTTCAGAACGGACTGAAATCCTAATGTTCTAGGACATATAGTTTTAGAAATTATGAATATTTAAACAGGCAACAGAAAATGGAAGACCGATACATGTGATGTGTGAAAGGGAGGCCATATTTAACTACTAAGCATTAATGACGAGACACTAGGTCAGCCCAGCTCCCTAGGCCCTCACTGGCAACACTCTCTCGCAAGCTCATCTGAACTGCTGAGTGTAGGTTCCTAGTTCTCTTCTCTTTCTGCAGCTTGCATGGCCTTTCATAAGTTTAAAATTACTACAGTTAGTAAATGTCTTTCTGCATGAGGATAAAATACAAAATTAATGAGCTTTTAAAATTTGTGGGTTTTTTCTGAAGATCTAAAAATGTCTTAAGAACTTTTCAAATATTTACATTATGTCCCTTGTTCTCATTTCCATATGGCTTTTGAAAACAAGGAAGTGGAATAAATGTTCAGAAGATGATTATCTCTATCATTCAGACTAAGGCCAAGGATGAAATCCTCATGAATGAAATCATTTTAAATCAACTGCTTAAAAAACAAAACAAAACTGAAGAAGCGTAGTTTGGCTTTTACAGTTTGAACCATATTATCAAGCTCCTGCGGTGAAAGACTAAGGAAACGGGGACAGGGATCTGTGGCCACTTCTCCTCATCGAGGGAGCCCACAAAGCTCAGGTTCTGCAGCTGGAAAGGGCATCTGTGTCGTTAAACATCCTGAAAGCCTCCAGTTTGCACTGGGTTCAGATCCTCCCCCTCAGAGAACAGGACATGAGTGGAGCAGAGAGGTGCTGCCTGAGGAAACCATTACAAAGGCCAGATGTTTGTTCAATTGTGATAAAACCTCAGTACTATAGGTGCAAATCCCAAACTGAGTATCTGTGACATTTAAGGAAAAATTCCAAGTTGAAGAGTAGTATATTTTTAATCAGACACCGAGCACTTTTTCCTTTTAGAAAAGCAAAAGCTAAAAATGCAATAAATCACCCGTGTTTCTTTTCAGAGAAAAAGAAGCAAAGTGATTTCTGAACTTAAAAAGCCATTTTCTTCTTATTTCTTCCTATGATAGGCTGACAGAATGTTACATAAAAGCAGAAATTTAAGAAGTATTTGAATTTGACACACACACACAATTTCTAAAAATTTATAGAGAAGAAATGAGAAGAAAGCTTTAAAAAAAAAAATTTCCTACTCCCAAAGGTAAACAATAACTCTAATTTACTGTCATGTAAGCTCAACATTCAGAAAACGAAGATCATGGCTTCTGGTCCCATCACTTCATGGGAAATAGATGTGGAAACAGTGTCAGACTTTATTTTGGGGGGTTCCAAAATCACTGCAGATGGTGACTGCAGCCATGAAATTAAAAGACACTTACTCCTTGGAAGAAAAGTTATGACCAACCTAGATAGCATATTCATAGCATAGCAGAGACATTACTTTGCCGACTAAGGTCCGTCTAGTCAAGGCTATGATTTTTCCTGTGGTCATGTATGGAGGTGAGAGTTGGACTGTGAAGAAGGCTGAGCGCTGAAGAATTGATGCTTTTGAACTGCGGTGTTGGAGAAGACTCTTGAGAGTCCCTTGGACTGCAAGGAGATCCAACCAGTCCATTCTGAAGGAGATCAGTCCTGGGATTTCTCTGGAAGGAATGATGCTAAAGCTGAACAGTACTTTGGCCACCTCATGCGAAGAGTTGACTCAATGGAAAAGACTCTGATGCTGGGAGGGATCGGGGGCAGGAGGAGAAGGGGCCGACAGAGGATGAGATGGCTGGATGGCATCACCGACTCGATGGATGTGAGTCTGAGTGAACTCCAGGAGTTGGTGATGGACAGGGAGGCCTGGCATGCTGCGATTCATGGGGTCACAAAGAGTCGGACACAACTGAATGACTGAACTGAACTGAACAGAATATCACATAAGTGGGGTATTTTAATAAATTCTCCAAATAAATCCAAGGCCATTCAGAAAAAGTTCCCCAAATTTTAATTGCTTATTTCTTCTACCACAATTACATGAAAAAGATACTATGTGTGAAATACACATCGTGCATTTTCACATGGTTTCAGTTTTTTAAATGACAACAATTTTGTTTTAACATATTATTTACAACCATTTGGATTATCTTTGCATTCATTTAATGGTTTTACATTTTTACACCTGAGCTGTTCTAAAAATATTTATAATATCTTATTCTAACTTCAGAACCATGGCTGTGCATTTTCTCTTTTCATATAGTATTTCTTACACTAAGAGGTGCTGCCAGTGAGACTGGGAGAAAACCCTAACCACCGGCCAAACACATCAAACCCCAGATTCATCTTTCTGACACTTAGGCCCCAGAGGCAATATAAGAGCAGCCAAAAAAATTCCCATTTTTTTACTATTATAATTTTTCTTTCTATATTCATACAAGATGCCAAGAAAGATGAGTTTTGAAACCACAGAAAAGAGTACCTCTAGAAATAACAATGCTGACACTTAAATACAAACAAGTGTTAGCATGAACGATCAGTTTATTGGCAACTGACATATCACACACTTAAAAACTTGAAATACTTGGGGAGTAAACAGAGAAAGTCAGTCATATGGAGTGCTTAGGGAAAACAAAAGGTGAGGAATTAAAGCAAATTATGTATAAATGAGTTACTGTACCATATTCTACATGACTTTAGTAAATTGGGATTTTAATGTAGAAAAAATATAGTAGTAATTAATTTATGTCTAGACTTGGACTTTGAATTGCCAGACTATTTAATTCACAAATACACAATTGTTTGTTGCATATTTTCTGAGCACAGATCAAATAAAAATAAACAGGTTTTAAATGCTCCCTTCCTTTTAGGTACCCACATATGAAGGGAAACACATGGCAATAACTAGGGTGTCACGAAAAGAAGTGCTAAAATACTAACAATAATTCAGATCCATCGAGCATATTCTAGGGACCAAACTCCATTCCAAGTGTGTGTTAATACTTGCCAACACCCATCGACATACTTAATTCTTCCAAAAACTCCTACAAAAAAATGTAGGTGCTGTATTTTATGCTTATTATGCAATGCAGAACTGAGATATATGACTCATGTGAGTCAAGTCCACACAACTTGAAAGTGCTGGAGCAAGACTTCAAGCCCGTGTATTCAAATTCCACAGCCCAGCTTTTTAGCCACTGCTGCACCCAGTTACCAAGTAGAGTGTGCTTTAGGGAGTGTGCTTTTAGGAGTCAGATTTTCAAAAAATAGGGAAGGCTTTTCACTAAGTCCCTTCATTCACTCATGAAGTCCTGGGTTGGCCAAAAAGTTTCTTTGATTTTAAGTAAAAATAAGACATATTTTTCATTTGCACTAAGAACTTTATTGAACACATTCACTAACCAAATGACTCTTTAGGCCATTCCGATTTTTTACTGGCCCTACCTAACATTCTCAAAAGCACAAAATTATGAACAAAACAGACAAAGATTCACGTCTTATGAGCCTTAGTGTCTAGCAGAAAGATTGGACAATAAATAAGACAAAGAAGTAGAACAAGGTAGTTTAAAAAAGAGAGAGAAAACAGAAATGTGGGGAGTGGGTAAAGGTGAGAAAAGGACAATTAGAGAAAGGTTCACTGACAGATGAATAAAGAGGATGTGATACATATATACAATAGAATACTACTTGACCATAAAAAAGAATGAAATAATGCCATCTGCAGCAACATGGACACAAGAGATCATCACACTAAGTGTAAGTCAAAGAGAAAGGCAAATACCATATGATATCACTCACATGTGGAATCAAATACATTACACAAGTGAACCTATCTATGAAAGAACCAGGGACATAGAGGATAGATTGCTGGTTGGCAAGGGAGAGAGTGAGAGGGGATGGACTGGGAGTTTGGGATTAGCAGACACAAACTGGTATATATAGAACGAATAAACAACCAGGCCCTATGTACAGCACAGCACATTTGGAAAACTCAGCAGTGGCCACAGGACTGGAAAAGGTCAGTTTTCATTCCAATCCCAAAGAAAGGCAATGCCAAAGAATGCTCAAACTACCGCACAATTGCACTCATCTCACACGCTAGTAAAGTAATGCTCAAAATTCTCCAAGCCAAGCTTCAGCAATACGTGAACCATGAAATTCCTGATGTTCAAGCTGGTTTTAGAAAAGGCAGAGGAACCAGAGATCAAACTGCCAACATCCGCTGGATCATGGAAAAAGCAAGAGTTCCAGAAAAATATCTATTTCTGCTTTACTGACTATGCCAAAGCCTTTGACTGTGTGGATATCAATAAGCTGTGGAAAATTCTGAAGGAGATGGGAATACCAGACCACCTAACCTGCCTCTTGAGAAATGTGTATGCAGGCCAGGAAGCAACAGTTAGAACTGGACATGGAACAACAGACTGGTTCCAAATAGGAAAAGGAGTACGTTGAGGCTGTATATTGTCACCCTGCTTATTTAACTTATATGCAGAGTACGTCATGAGAAACGCTGGACTGGAAGAAATACAAGCTGGAATCAAGATTTCCGGGAGAAATATCAATAACCTCAGATATGCAGATGACATCACCCTTATGGCAGAAAGTGAAGAGGAACTCAAAAGCCTCTTGATGAAAGTAAAAGAGGAGAGTGAAAAAGTTGGCTTAAAGCTCAACATTCAGAAAATGAAGATCATGGCATCCGGTCCCATCACTCCATGGGAAATAGATGGGGAAACAGTGGAAACAGTGTCAGACTTTATTTTTTGGGCTCCAAAATCACTGCAGATGGTGACTGCAGCTATGAAATTAAAAGACGCTTACTCCTTGGAAGCAAAGTTATGACCAACCTAGATAGCATATTCAAAAGCAGAGACATTACTTTGCCGACTAAGGTCCGTCTAGACAAGGCTATGGTTTTTCCAGTAGTCATGTATGGATGTGAGAGTTGGACTGTGAAGAAGGCTGAGCGCCGAAGAAGTGATGCTTTTGAACTGTGGTGTTGGAGAAGACTCTTGAGAGTCCCTTGGACTGCAAGGAGATCCAACCAGTCCATTCTGAAGGAGATCAGCCCTGGGATATCTTTGGAGGGAATGATGCTAAAGCTGAAACTCCAGTACTTTGGCCACCTCATGCGAAGAGTTGACTCATTGGAAAAGACTCTGATGCTGGGAGGGATTGGGGGCAGGAGGAGAAGGGGACGACAGAGGATGAGATGGCTGGATGGCATCAGTGAGTCTGAGTGATGAGTCTGAGTGAACTCCGGGAGATGGTGATGGATAGGGAGGCCTGGCGTGCTGCGATTCAAGGGGTCGCAGAGAGTCAGACGCGACTGAACTGAACTGAAGGGAGAGAGTGAGAGGGGATGGACTGGGAGTTTGGGATTAGCAGACACAAACTGGTATATATAGAACGAATAAACAACCAGGTCCTATGTACAGCACATGGAACTATGAAAAAGATCTTTCATATTCTTTCCCATTATAGTTTATCACAAGATATTGAATATGAATAATATTCAACATTGATACCGAATATTACATGTGTTAATTATTGCTATACAGCTGTACAGCAATAATTAACACATTATTGTGTATATCAACCATACTTCAAAAAAATGAAAAAAAAAATGACCTGAGAAAGTGACATTAAATAAAGACCTATAGTGGATGAGAGGTAACAATCAATGTACTTCTTGTTAGTATAATAAATTTCCTTAGTTTAATCTGCTCATTATAACCAAAGCAAACAAATTAATATTTAACCTACCTACCTATATGTTTGTTGTGAAAATTAAAAGAGAAAATAGGTACAATACAGTTAGCATATGTGCCTGGCTCCTAACAAGAACCCAGTGAATGCTGGTTATTACCATTACTACTTTTGTTTTAATATTAAGTCATGAAATCAGATATGTGAAGTTTCTCCAGTACACTCATACAGGGTGTCCAAGACAATCACATCATACTTTCTGTTAGATGCCTACAAAGTAACTGATTCTGGACTCAATATATTAAGCATTAAAATTTAGGTCTAAAGTACAGAAGTATGATTGACAACAATGTTCCATGGTACAGTTTTTCCATGAGAACTTGGGTTACTGATGACATCCAAAGATTCATCAAAATAGATGCAAGAAGCTCTCGGCGCCCACACATGAGCTGGGGAACACAGCATAAGGTGTGAGGGGCAGCCTGCCTGTTCACAGACTGCCCTTTCTGGAAGCTTCATGTCTGTTTTTTGGCTGAAAGAAAAAGTGTTTACTTCTTCTATGAACAAATGATTTTCCATAGCTCTGGGGTATGAAAAGGTCAGTAGTGATAAAAAGGCTTAGGAAGAGCTCTCAAATTTTGTGCCACCATTGTGAATTTCTTTATAAAAATGTTGATATATGGAGGACAATCAAGCAACGCATGGAAAATATGTATTCCAGGTCCAAAAGCAGTTTATTCCAGCAAGATTTCCTCAGCTCTCTCCCTAATGATTTAAACATCCATTTCATTCACTTCTGCAGAAGTACATTCACAGGAGGAGTGAGTGTGAAGAACAGTAGCCTTTATAGCAAGAGGCCACTTCCTTTCCTTACCTGGAATGCTGTCTGATCCCTTTTCACACAAGGGAGGGAAAGGATCCTGTTGTTACGTTAAATTCCCCATCTTTAGAAAAGAAATACTCTGGTTGTATTCTCTTACTGGATTTTTTTTTTTTTTTTTTCACTTTCCAAGCCTTAAAGTACTAAAATACCTGAGAATCTTTGGGCCAAGTAGCCAGATGTAATATATTATTGTGTCAGGGTACTTCAATGTCCTACTTGGCTAAGTCATTTTCAAAAATATTTTCTCTTTGGTGATAGACATAAAGTTCTATCTCCATGCCACAAAACCACCAACTGCCCTGGAGTGCTGTCAACATGGTTTTATACTTTCTTTCTACACTGCCTCGTGGAAAATGTACCTCAAAGTCTGAAAACAAAACCACACTCACTCCCAGTTCATTTTTCTTTCTTTGATTTGGCAAAGGTTGTCCTTAGTGTATTTTCTGGTTCCCAACGCACACAAAATTGATCTAAGATTTTGGACCCAACTTCTTTTAATCTTTCTGATACCACTGTTCTCAGTGAACTTCATGAAGCCAGCCATCCTTATCACTTGCATTTGTTGTGTTTTTCCACCCAAATGAATGAGTTAGTAAGAAGCGGTTTATGGTAAGTATCTGAACAGATTACAGGATTAGAGACTATAGCCGTTCAACAGTAAGATTTGATTCTTTGAGTGCTTTGGGTTTCAGAGTTAAGTTCAATGTTCCAAAAGTCCCCTTCCAATCCTACAGTTTTCAATTTTTAAATCAATATCAGAGATGCTTTGAATGTGAGAGCAGAAGTTCCTGATCACATACTCCATCTGGGGTGCTTTTTTTGAAAAGTAAGAAACAAGCAACAACATTCAGAGGAGAAAAAGATAGCAGTCAAATACAGAATTGAACTTAAACATTTTTTTTGATAAAAATAATTAATTTTTTTCAGGTTAATTTCAGGAATGTCTGATTTTTAAAAGCAGACTTTAAAGAGCAGTTTTAGGGTCACAGTAAAATTTAACAGGAAGTTTCCTTATTCCCCTTGTTTTCCCAAAACCGTCCCCTCCCCTAGCTTCTCCCACTGTCAACCACCCCCACAAGAGTGGTACATTTGCTATGACTGATGAACCTATACTGATGCATCAGTATCAAGCAAAGCCCACAACTCACCTCAGGCTTGTTCTTGGTATTATACTCTGATCTTTTATTCCCATCTGGACAACAGAACTTACATGTTGGCAACTGGAAAGAGGCCTTTAGCAGAGTGTCTTATGTCCTCCTGACTGTTTATTGACAGGCTATTATCACTTAGCCAGTCGATGACCACTTTGAAAAAGAAAAGCACTTAACATGGCTCCATCTGTTACTCAGACACAATTTTGGCATTACTTTCATTAATCTACATTATAGAAGCAGAATGGCCAGTTGTGACTACCCTAGTTGGTAACTTCTGTTCTTTGCTCTAGCCCTCAGACCCCCATTACTCTGCTCTCTTTCAGGGGGTTTACCACTTTATAGCATATTACATAGCTGACATTAGTTTACTGTCTCCAAGAAAGTGGAGCTATTCTTTGTTCAGAGACATCACCCTGGTTCCTAGAAGTGGCCAGTATATAGTAGACATGCAATAAATATTTGTCAAATGGATGAATGAACGAGGATGCTTTCTAAAGGATATGATTTTAGGAAGTGATTTCGGTCATAGTTTAGAGGCCTAATTCGTCATGATTAACCAGGTTCCATAAGTCACTGATATTCCCTCTGTGCCTCTAGGCTCCTCTGAGGTCCCTGCTAGACCAGTGTGGCCAGTGTATTATGCGAACAGAAACCACAGTGGAGTCTAGAGATGCCTGATGTCCCCAGTTTCACCTGTTGTCATACAAGGCCTCAATTGACACGGACATCCAACTGGGAGAGCACAGCCATTCCTAGCCAAGAGTAGCCCTCCCAGAGGCACGTGAACAGAGTGATGCCAAGTCAGAGGCCAGGAGGCATTTCTCCAGGGGAGCCAGGGCACGGACATGGTGACACTGAGGATTCTGACTGTCACAAGTTTCCCCAGTTGTCTTCCCACTCACTCACATCCTGTTGCTGATGAAGAAATGAAACTCTGAGTCAGGTTACAAATGGGAGGATACATATTTTTCCTATGAACCTACACTGATATATCATTTTCAAGCAAATTTGAATTCTGTAATTTAAAAAGTAGGGGAAAATAAAGGAACCAAAGAATTGGGACCTTTTAAAACAAATGGATAAGCCAATTTAAGATATAAAACAGTGAGCTGAATGAAAGAAGTCAAAAGTCTCCTTTGCTCTCCTACACAATCTCTGGCTAGAGGGTGTAAAGGGGGGTGGCAGGAGGAGGAGAACCACAGTTATGAGAATAAAAGAAAGAATTACGGAAGTGGAAGTAAATCAAAAAGGCCTTGATTCCCTGTACTTTCCTGACATTCACATGTAGGACTTGGGGAAAAAAACGACTCTGCGAGTTATAGATTGTATATGACATGCCGTACCCTGTACTTTTTTATATCCTTAAAATAGAACCATGCTATATTATTTAAACACAAAAACATAAATTTCAACATGCACTATTTACTTATTTATCCCCAAATCTCTTCCTGGAATGTAGGTTCCACGTGGACAAGAACAGGGTGTATTTTGCCCTCAGAACACCAACAGTGCCTGGGACGAGATAGGCGCTCTGTCACTGAGCAAATTAATAAACAAATAGCTGCACACCCACCACTTACTTCCTATTCCAGGTTCAACTGACACTTGTTCTTTACCTCATGTGGGAAAAACAAGATACTTCTCCATCCTCTCCTGCATACATGCTCCCAAAGCAGCATAAGAGAAAGGATGGAGCCAGTGGTGGTGTTTTTATTTTCAAAGATTCGATCCTGCTCCTTGATACCTGAGACAGTTGGTATTGACAGACTGCCTCTTCATTGTGGTTCAATATCTGTGAACAGATGCGGACAACTCTCCAAGTCATGGGGGATTAGGGAAGGGCCCTCCTCCCTTCAGCTGGGCGGGATTCCTTCAGCCCTGCTTGAAGCAAGGTATGCCAGCCCTCGTGTCCATGTGGCTTCAGCTGCTTTAATTAGAAGTTAGGAGATAAGCTGATGGATGGGCATGAAGCAAGAGTGCCAGCCACTTCTCGGTGTTAATTCAAATCCCATACACATCAGCTCCATAGCTAAATCCCAATCACATGGACTGGCTTCGTCCTACACCACTGCCAGGGGTAGAATCAAGACATATTGCTACTGGCACAAGTTTCAAACTAAGTCCAATGAAAGAAAATTTGAGCCAGTTTAGTCTACTGGATTAAGACCATAAAAAATGAAAATCTTGCAAAGCTTATTCAAGAAAGAGATTAACATGCCTAATAATGAGGGGGCTTTCTAGTTATACTGCCAGGTATCAGCACAATGTTCTAAAGTATCTGCTTTGATACTTTTGTAAAAATTGTCCAGATTCTGGAGTAAAAAATATGGAACAAGGGTCAAAGACCGTATACTAAAGTACAGGAATTTACAAAGCCCTAGAAGTTTTCTTAAAACACAGTTTAAAATTCAAATCCCCGCCAAGTAAATGCCTAAACAAATTAGAACTGCAACTAAGTTACAGTGATTATATAACTCTTGAGCTGCAGAAATAAAGATTTTAAAAGACACAGATTTAAAGAAAAAGTACGAAAGAAAAAACAGACCTGAGTATGTTTATACTGGTATACGGCTTTGACTGGTGAGCACTTGAAATGACTTATACATTTTTTTTAAAATACAGTTTTTGCATGGCACAGCTACTGGTATCTATAACTTGGACCATTTCTCAGTTAAGGAAGACCTTACTAGCCATGATTTACAGCTAGCTGAAGAAGCAAATCTGCACCCTTCTAGAAGGCAGGGAAATGAACATTCTGCAAATTTCATGTCTTCAGTCACTCAAGTCGGCTAGCACCCCATCCTCTCTACCAGGGAATTCTGTGATCCCCCCAGAAGGCCTGCATGCATGCTCTTTCTTATCAGTCTCAGAGCTCTAAATATAAAATTAATTAAAACTCAAACCACTGAAACATGGAGTAAACCTCTCATGGGCATCTTCTTTATGATGTTTTTCTCCATTTCCCCACATTTGATCACTTCCAAACCCCCCATAATCTTTAAACCCTACCCTGCACTATCTCTCTTTCACTTGAAGCCAAATCTGGCATTCATGTTTTGTCTACTCAGCAGGAAAGCAATTTCAATAATCTCCTGCTTTTTATAAGATCAGTTTATTCTTCTCAATAAAATAATTCATTTCAGATGAACCTGGTTGCCGGTCCTCGGCCTGATTCCACTGTGGTGTGAGTAAGGAGAGAACACACTTCCTGCTCCACTCCTTTTTAAAAGCAAAGACCCTAAGTCCTATCACAGGCCCAGAACAGAACTTTCATACTTCTTTAAAACAGAGCTGGGTTTTGATAACCTAGATTCTCAAAGGGATGGATGAAAAATTATGATTATAGGACTCTTCTCAGTTTACTTTTATAAAGGTTCAGATGAATTATTCTTCAATTTATCAAACTATCATAAGTCATCAAGAATATAAATCTTATGTATATAACTAGTGCTGCAGCCCTGCAAACATGAAGAGGTTGCCAATAGGAAGCCAATATGTTATCGTAATGTCTTACAACTTAATTTGCTCCTAGGATATAATAAATACTGAAAGGTAGGAAAATATACTGGTTCAGAGCAAAGGATCTTAAAGGAATAACTCTGGAAAATCTCTGCTGACAATGGTACAGAGAAAAATCAAGCAAGGCATGTTTATATACAGAATGATACAGATGATCTATATGAAACATAATCAAAATCAACAGAGTCTTGGGTTACATCAGGGATGTTGCTCCATTTCCCTTTCTGTCTCCCACATGCACCTGAAATCACCTCCCGTACATTTTGACTCATTAATTCAGTACCAGTCATGGAATCACCTGTGAGTATTTTCACCGTTATAATAGTTTATCCTGTCTGTAAATCCTAGCCACCTTGAGCTGCATTTCAGGGAGGGGTTCCCTCGGTGTATATGTGCTCCAAGGCCTTAAATCATGAGTGCTTGTCAGTGTCTCAGAGCCTGTGCCAATTAAAATAGAAATGCATCTCCTTTCTGCTTTATCATGCAATAATTACATGAGGTCTTATTGTTCATCTTACCTTCACATGTACGTCCATCTGCAGAGATTGAGAAACCCTGTTCGCAGATGCAGTGAAAAGAACTGTCTGTGTTTAGACATTCTCCATGAGGACCACAGAGTCCGGGTTGTTCACATTCATTAATATCTGGAATCAAGAAGAGTTCCACATACTTGAAAAAAACCTGTTTTGCTTTCTGATGATATCAGATAAGACAGGAAGCAAAATCTATTACAAAATGGCCAGACGTGTATTTGGTGGCACACTATACCATTTGTATACACACCAGACCACAAGACAAGCTGGACTGTCAGGAGAGAGAAATTACTTGGGTTGAATCATAGGAAATAACCAATGTTCACCATTTTTATCCTAAAAAAAGCAAGTTCATAGGTTCAAATCAAGGGTACCCTTTAATATATATATATATATATATATATATATGAGCCTTGAGGGTATCTAATAAATTAAGTCTTTTGTGAAATATTCTTCAGTGGGAATACTGTGTTCTCCTTTGTCTTCTTTCACCACCATGAAAACAGCTCTCCTGCGGCCTGTATGTCTTCTCAAGTCCATGCCTATCCATCCCTGGGAAGTGAACTTAAGGGCAAGGTTGGACATGTCTAACGGTGTTTAACTCAAAAATGTCACTTCTCCAATGTCTGAATATACAAAGGAAATTGACTCCAATCTGTTTCACTGAAAATGGATACAAGAAATAAAGTACAAGAAAAATGTGGCCTGTAATATTTGCACAGCTTTGTGATGATGAATTTAGTGGATGAGCATCCAGTGCTTAGTGCAGTACTCAATACCATCAAGAGTCAGAAAAGTGGTAATGATTATTACTAAGACTCATGTACAAATCATGCTGTAGTTGTGTTGACTAGTGTGTATTGACCATCTCATACTCTGCTTGTCCTCAATGAAGAAAGATTATGCTCCCTGCAGCCAGGGTGACGATGTACTTCTAAATGCTAATAATGCAGAAATTGTTTGGTATCCATGCAATGATCTTTAAAGGCAGTCCTAATGATGCTGGCTAAGAGCACCTGAAGGGGACAATGTAAGGAATCATGGAGAATGGCTCACCTAGTCACGATGCTGCTGACACACAAGACTGCCTGCGTGCACTGCATTTTAACTACTGTTTGTCTCCTCTGTGTCCCTCTTACACTGACTGCTTCTTCAAGGGAACTTCATACTTTAACTCTGAGTCCATCTCCCAGTATAGCAAGCGAAGTGTATTATAAATACGTGTTCACCAAAAACTCTCAGTTTTGTTCATCCTGTTCTAACTGAACAGTGATTAAGTTTCTCTTAATCAACTGGAGTCATAAAGGTATCACATGTCCTAGGCACCACCCAAGAAGCAGCCCTACTAAGGTCATTTTCCTGTCTTTCTGAAGTCATTTCTTACTAACGAGGTCCTCGGGCTTCCCTGGTGGCTCAGTGGTAAAGAATCCACTTGCTATGGCAGGAGACGTGGGTTTGATCCTTGGGTCAGGAAGATCCCCTGGAGAAGGCAATGGCAACCCACTCCAGTATTCTTGCCTGGGAAATCCCATGGATAAAGAAGCCTGGCAGCTACAGTCCATGGGGTTGCAGAAGAGTCAGATATGACTTAGCAACTAAACAACAAATAGACCCTCAACACATCATCTTAAAAGTCCATCTTTAATGCGGTACATACATACAATGGAATAGTACTCAGCCATTAAAATAGACTGAATAATGCCATTTGCAGCAACGTGAGTGGACCTAGAGAATGTCACGCAGAGTGAAGAAAGTCAGGCAGAAGAGGAGAAATATCATATGCCATCTCTTTTATGTGAAATCTAAAAAGAAAGGATACAAATGAACTTACTTACCAAACAGAAACAGACTCACAGACTTCAAGAATGTTCTTATGGTGGCCAGGGGAAGGATGCGGGGAAGGGATAGTTAGGGAGTCGGGGATGGACGTGTACACACTGTTATATTTAAAATATTTAAAATGGATAATCAACAAGGACCTACTGTATAGCACATGGAACTCTGCTCAATGTTATATGGCAGCCTGGATGGGAGGGGAGTTTGGAGGAGAATGAATACAGGTATATGTATGGCTGAGTCCCTTCAGAATTCATCTGAAACCATCACAATATTATTTGTTAATCAGCTATACCCCTATGTAAAATTTAAAAAAAAAAAATTTCAGGTCCATCTTGCTGCTGCTGCTAAGTCGCTTCAGTTGTGTCCAACTCTGCAACCGCAGAGACGCAGCCCACCAGGCTCCCCCGTGCCTGGGATTCTCCAGGCAAGAACACTGGAGTGGGTTGCCATTTCCTTCTCCAATGCATGAAAGTGAAAAGTGAAAGTGAAGTCACTCAGTCGTGTCTGACTCCTAGCGACCCTATGGACTGCAGCCTACCAGGCTCCTCTGTCCATGGGATTTTCCAGGCAAGAGGACTGGAGTGGGTTGCCATTGCCTCCTCCGAAGTCCATCTTCAATTCAATTAAAAACTTTTACTGATGGTTTCCTAAAAGATGGTTGAGTAGGCAGGGGCCTACTCACACTATTGAAGCTCACAGTATTATAGGGGAGGCAGAAACCAAGACAAATACTCTAAAGTTGAATGGGAGCATGGAAAACATACAGATGAGGGGCCTTTACAGTGACCTAGAGAACACGCTTAGCCCCCAAGCTGGCAGCTCCCCTCCTCCAGAGGGTCACTCCTTTCCCTGTATCCAGGGTCTCCCAAGGCTCTTCATGTCTGTTCCTCTCACCGTGTAACGGGAATTCTGGCAATATTACCGATTTAGCTATCTGAATATTAAGCTTGAACTCTTTACCCTTCCATCTGCCATACATTTCAGGCCAGTTGGCTTTATCTTCTGCTGAACCTAACTAAGAAATCAAGCAGGAATTACTCATTTTCTTAACAACTCTCCCATTCTGGTTATTGTCACTAATTTTAAAATATTTCAAGAAAGAACAATGAATCATTTTCTACTTTACTATTTCTTAATATGATTCCACTCTGTGAAATCCTTCCCTTCTTTTGTAAATTCTCTGGTATCCTCTGTTTGCTATCTACTGAAAATACCTCAGATTGTAATCATTCCTGAACTCTGACCTTCTTTTACCCGTTAGCACTATTCTTTCCAACCTGCTGCCTGGAACCTGCTGCCTCCCACATGGGCAACAAGGTGCCATAAAGTTCCACTGGCCTGGGGATCAAGTCCAGGGTCGCTGTCCATCTTGTAGAGCCTTAGAGGTTATCTAAGACCACCTTCTTATTTTATCTATGACTCAATGTGACCTTTTAAAAACTGTCAGACTTTGCAACTGTGCAAAGGGAATCGTGCGCATAAATATTTTTGCTTCAAGAGAAGTCACTGATTAACAAATAATTGTCTAAAAAGTCTGATGACAGGAACTGTAGACGAATTCCCAGACTTTTTTCCAGGAAACCACCAAGAAAGAACAACATGAATATCTGGAACCAGAGAAACATATGCATTCAATTTGGGTTGTACTTATTGAGGCATTTCTAAACTATGCTGCTAGTAACTCAGCTGAAAGTCAGACTATATTTAAGTTGGGTTTCTTTCATGGGTCCGAGATTCCACAGAAATTCACAATTTGGCATGTGTAAGTCAAAATGTGAAACTGAGTATATTCTGAAGCTCAAATGTATGCTGCCACATTCCTAGAGACTGTTAACATAGAATTTCCCTGCTGTCTGTGTATCATAATTAATTGTCCTGAGGGAAGAGATTCTTACACTTTCAATTGAAAATGCCTTCCTGAATATGGACCTATCTTCAGATTATTAGGTAAGATTTAAACTTTATACCTATCACACATTATTTTTCAAATACGTTCCATGGTTATTCACACTGTCATAAATTATGTTTTCAGCATTAAAACAAACTGAAATCTATACCCACATACAGAATGCTGACATGATCATGGGATTAAATAGAAGTAGGCTACTAACTTCAGGCAGAGTGAAGGATCATAAACCTGCCTCCAGTGATATGGCAAAGAGAGATGACTCAAAACAAGGTCAGTGCACAAGACATTATAAACAGCCTCTAATCAGGGTAGGTGGGTGATGGAGCAAATTCATAGACACTATTTTTTAAATGGTACTATATCCCACTGCAGGAATATTTGTCATTAATTTGGATATACGTTTTTCAAGTAGACATATTAGTTTATTCTGGAAATTGGGAGTCACCAATGTAACTGAGAATAAAGTCAATTTAATAATGATTTACAGTCAATAAAACATCATATGTTTGAAGCAGCCACATTTGGGCTCCTAAAAAATCTCAAACACAAATTTAATATACTGAGAGAAGACAGTATAATTAATTAATCAGATGACTAAATTGGTTTCTTATAATTTAACTCTAGAAGTACATAAACTTTACAATATGAACTCATAGTCCATTTATACAAGACTTGGTTTTACTTCTATTTGGTCAAAACTCTATGACAAGAAGAAACAAACGAACAAAAAAAAACTATTCCTAAGCCCAAATGTCTGTAATAAAAACAGGATTCAGGGGTTTAGGGGTATCTCTTGGCATTTTTATATAAATCAAGATTCTAATAAGATTTAAAAGTCTCCCAAATGAAATACTGTCATAAATTTACAATTCAAATCTTTCTTCTCAATTGTATTAAGTCCAAACCCATTTAGTTTCTGTATTGGGAACACTGAAAACTTTAAGTTTACCTTGAAGATAAATAAATATACACTCTCTAAGGCACATGCTGCAGAATATTTACACCCTGGGATCAGTAAGGGCATTAATTTTAAAAGATCTTGAGGCAAAGGTCCATGTATTTTATATCTCAGGGACACAGAGCTGAATGCAGATAAGATACATCGGGTAAATATTCTAGAACCACAACTAAGACAGTAGACACCATATTCCCTTTTTTAAGAGTACTGTGATTTGGGACATGTGAGAGGAATATAAACTATGACAAACCAGGATTTTAAAAGTCACACGTGTCCAGGAACAACAGATAAAAATGACTCTAACAAACTTTTATTTATATGTAATTTGGGCTATATGGAGATCAGCCCTGGATGTTCTTTGGAAGGAATGATGCTAAACGTGAAACTCCAGTACTTTGGCCACCTCATGTGAAGAGTTGACTCACTAGAAAAGACTCTGATGCTGGGAGGGATTGGGGGCAGGAGGAGAAGGGGCCGACAGAGGATGAGATGGCTGGATGGCATCACGGACTCGATGGACGTGGGTTTGGGTGAACTCCAGGAGTTGGTGGTGGACAGGGAGGCCTGGTGTGCTGCAATTCATGGGGTCGCAAAGAGTCGGACACGACTGAGTGACTGAACTGACTGAACTAACTGACTGACAGAGTTCCATAATGATGGAGGAACAATAAGAAAATTTATCCAGTATTAGAAATAAATAAGAGAACAGTAAGTGTGAGTTTTCAATGGAAAAAGGCATGGGTTTATTAAGGCTAATAATTACAGGAAAATTTGTGGGGTAATTAGGTGTAGCTAAAAATTTTGGAACAAATGTGACTTTTTAATCACAACATAAAAAATAACTCTATGCATTATACTTGGGGGGAAAGATCACTGAATCTGTCTTCTTTCCTTTGGCTATACATGTAACAATAACTGGCATGGCAATGTAGAGAAAATAAAGGGGAAAGATCTTGGGTTCAAATCTCAGTTCAACTACTTCTTAGTGAGGAGCATGCTAATTAACATCTCTGAGCTTCCATTACTCAATCACAAAATGGATAAAAGTTTCCTCCTCAATTCTCTACAAATTAAGTGAGGTAATACAGTAACTGGCACACAACAGGCATTTAGTTAAAACTGTGTTGTGATCGGTGCTATGTTCTTAATAGTACTTGTGTCCACTGTACAGTCAGTCCTCCTTTATCCTCAGAGAAGACATTATAAGACCCCCGGTTGGATACTTGAAATTATGGATAGTACCAAACCATGTATACACTACTTTTTTCTTATATATACATATAATAAATTTTAATGGATAAATAAGGCACAGCAAGAGATTAACAACTAATAATAAAATAGGATGAGAACAGTATACCAAAATAAAAGTTATGTAAACACAATATCTCTCTCTTTCCAATTATCTTACTGTGCAAGTTTAATGCCTTTTTCATCTTATAAGGACTTAGCATGCACTGTGGCCATGACTTTTGCAGTTTGAGGGTCAACAACAAAAACAGAATGAATTTCTTCTTCTCTCTTCACAGTATCACAGATAAAAGATTTGTTCTTTTGTTGCCATTGATCTTAGCAACCTTAAAATAGGATTTTTTTTTCTTTCCTTAGTAAGTCAAGAACTTTCCCTTCTTCATTTAAAAAAAAAAAAATACTCTTATGGCTTCTTTTTGGTATATCCAAATGGTTTGCATCACTACCCTTGTTTCCTGGAACCATTATCAGGTAAGATAAGAGTTGCTGGTACACAGGCACTATGTACATCAACAGCGGATCTGATGACGGTAGAGATGGCTACTAAGTGACTAACAGATGAGATGTGCTGGACAAAAGGATGATTCACATCCAGAGCAGGATGAAATGGGATAGCATGAGATTTCATATACTAGTTAGAACAGCAAGCAATTTAAAATTAGTGAATTGTTTCTGGAATTTTCCATATATTTTCAGACCACAGCTGACCGCAGGTAACAAACTGCAAAAAGTGAAACAGCAGATAAGGGGAGGAGGACAGCTGTTCGGGAGATCAAATGTGATAGCACTTCGAAAAAACAGAAAATTCTGTCCTCTGTAATTATGCCCAAATTATTAATCAGGCTTTTTGGGGGAGAGGAAAAGCTAGATACTGAGTAAAAACAGGGATCAGGAAAAACAAAAAAGCAGAAACATGTTATGGGACAAAATGAAACAGGCGCATGAAGGATATGTAAAAATGAAAAGGTAACTTAGAATCAAATACCAAGGTTGGGCAATGGAAGGAAAGTACAGCAAAGTACAGGTGATCATACTTAACCACAGAACCACGTAAAGCTAGGACACAGTTCCAAAATGCATGAGCTTTAGTCAGTTTGGTGCAGTGCAAAGCAGGAACTTCCTGTATTTGATGTAGAGTCAAAAAATTATAATAATACTTATAAATAAATATAATAATACTTATAAATAAATATAATAATACTTATAAATAAATATAATAATACTTATAAATAAATATAATAATACTTATAAATAAAACCATTAAAAATTTGCATAGCTCATTTATATATACAGTGGTAAAACTGTAAACTATTATCAAGAAGCAACACAGAACTGAGTAATTATGTAAATTATAATTTAAAAAGCAGAGAAAGAAGTTTACCTTGACATCCTTTATTGTCATTTAGCTGGAATCCGTCTGGACAAGTACATTCATAGGACCCTTTAGTATTAATGCAATCTCCTCCCTGGCAAACACTCTTGTCCTCCAAGCATTCATTGATATCTACAAGTCAATTTACAAGATGTATAAGACAAACTGTATTAAGAAAAACATATCCCTTATCTTTACACACTAGACTCGTATAAATGAACATTATTTTACATCTCTAGTAATGCATGATTTTAAATGAATGACTGTTTACCTTTTAGAGTTATTAAAAATGAGACATTTTGAAAGGACTTTAGCTTTTAAAATTTGTACAGTATAAATAGATGCTATACAAGATCCTGTATTACACATCATAGAAAAGATTTTAACATATCTGGCATGCTCCCTACCTCCAAAGAAAAATGATTGTACAAAAAAAGAATCCCCAAATTGTATTATAAAAGTAAACACAAAAATATTGAGTTGATTTATAAGTTCAAAATAATTTAAGAATTGTCAAAGATATATGTCACAAGAATAGTACCAACTTCCAGAGTCACATGAATTTAGAGGAGAGATACTGTAAAGATTAAAGGTAGCTTGTGTAACAGAAGGAACTTACTTAAAGCCTTGACAACAGGGTGAACAGTAGCAGAGGGGTAATAAGAGGAGTTTTGGGAAGGCAAAGGATTGAGCAAAATCAGAAGTCACTTACTCAGAAGTTATCACAAACAGGTATAATGCTGTCCAGACTTCTTAAAAAATGTATATACTTGTAACATATGTCCAACTAAAAATGGTTTATGTAAGCACTAATGGGTCTTGACTTGTGAGCATGTAAGACAATTAATGACCCTGCTCACTGCATGAACTTGAGGCAGATCTTTCACAAGGGTTGTTTATAACCTCAATTACTCCTATCAAAGTTCATTATTCCTAACACACGCCATGAATCTTGATTCTGTTGTATGTATACGATTCAAACTATTAGCACTGAAGAAACCTAAAGGACAAAACCTTCCTTGTTTGCTCAGAATTTGGTATGTTATGGTATTTCTTGCAAATAAGATTGCTACTAAAATACAACTGCACTCATTTTACATGCTAGCAAGGTAATGCTCAAAATCCTTCAAACTAGGCTTCAACAGTTTGTGAACCAAGAACTTCCAATGAATTAGCTAAATTTAGAAAAGGCAAAGGAACCAGACATCAAATTGCCAACATCCATTGGATCATACAAAAAGCAAGAGAATTCTGGAAAAACATCTACTTCTGCTTTCATTGACTACACTAAAGCCTTTGACTGTGTGGATCACAACAAACTTTGGAAAACTCTTCAAGAGATGGGAATACCAGACCACCTTAACTGCCTCCTGTGAAACCTGTATACAGATTAAGAAGCAACAGTAAGAACCAGACACGGAACAAGGAACAACCGACTGGTTCAAAACTGGGGAAGGAGTACATCAAGGCTGTATACTGTCACCGTGCTTATTTAACGTCTATGCAGAATACATCATGTGAAATGCCAGGCTAGATGAATCACAAGCTGGAATCAAAATTTCCAGGAGAAATATCAATAACCTCAGATATGCAGATGGTACCACCCTAATGGGAGAAAGTGAAGAGGAATTAAAGCTCCTTTTTATGAAGGTAAAAGGGCAGACTGATGAAACTGGTTTAAAACTCAACATTCAAAAAACTAAGATCATAGCATCTGGTTCCATCACTTCATGGCAAACAGAAGGGGAAAAAATGGAAACAGTAACAGACTTTATTTTCTTGGGCTCCAAAATCACTGTGGATGGTGACTGCAACCATGAAATTAAATGACTCTTGCTCTTTGGAGGAAAAGATATGACAAACCTAGACAGTATATTAAAAAGCAGAGACATCACTTTGCTGACAAAGGTCAAAGCTATTGCTTTTCCATAGTCAACTATGGATATGAGAGTGGGATCATAAAGAAGGCTGAGAACCCAAGAATTGATGCTTTCAAACGGTGCTGGACTTTAAGTGCTGGAGGAGACTCTTGAGAGTCCCTTGGACTGCAAGGAGATCAAACCAGTCAATCCTAAAGGAGATCAACCTTGAATATTCATTGGAAGGACCGATACTGAAGCTTCAGTACTTTGGTACCTGATATGAAGAACAGACTCATTGGAAAAGAACCTGATGTTGGGAAAGACTGAAGGCAGGAGGAGAAGGGGACGACAGAGGACGAGATGGTTGGATGGCATCACTGACTCCATGGACATGAGTTTGAACAAATTCCGGGAGATGCTGAAGGACAGGGAAACCTGGTGTGCTACAGTCCACGGGGTCGCAAAGAATCGGACATGACTTAGCGACTGAACAACAACTAAAATACATGAAAGTGTCCAGAACTGAATGTGAAGACTATTGCAGTCTATTCTCCTTGCTGTCTGGTTGAAAATGTGGAATTCAGTATTTCTCATAGAATCCAAACAAGTAATTAACTGCCCTCTGTACCATTCATGGGGTAGCTAAAAGAGAAGCACCTTATAATTTCACTCTATCGAAAGAAATTATTATGAAGCTCACCCATTTTCAGTGTTTCTGAATACTGATCCTAAAATGTAAACCACAGCTGATGTGACTGTCACAACTAAAATAGTTTACCACATTTTTAGTGTTTCTCCAACTTCATTTAAGTGTAATTTACATATTACAAATGCATCTGAGAGTCCAATTCAATGAGCTCTGACAAATGTAAACACATTCTTGTAACCACCATCACAACCAAGGCACAGGCATTTCTGTATCAATTTATATCTCTTAGGTTGGATTCTTCAGTTCAGTTCAGTCGCTCAGTCATGTCCGACTCTTTGTGACCCCATGAATTGCAGCATGCCAGGCCTCCCTGTCCATCACCATCTCCCGGAGTTCACTCAGACTCACATCCATCGAGTCGGCGATGCCATCCAGCCATCTCATCCTCTGTCATCCCCTTTTCCTCCTGCCCTCAATCCCTCCCAGCATCAGAGTCTTTTCACCATTGCAAATGCAACATTTTTTAAAGGAATGAATGAAACACCTTTCTAAGAATGTCATTCTGTAGTGACAAACATAAAGTCTAGAGACATTTTCCTTTGTCTTTTTGTCTAATCGCCATTCCTGTTAACCTTGTGCCTTGGGTGTTTTAATTGCCATCAAAGAGTCAGTAAAGGAAATATGCACAATTAAGAAAGATAATAGCAGGGAGGACTAAGTGTCTCTTACAAAGCCTGAATGCACCAACAACTGGTCTATTCACTGGTTAACTGACCTTGGGAATATCAAGATTCCTAAAACCAAATTTAACTGAGAAAATGCTCTTAGATATAAATTCTGTGAAAATAATTCTTAAGATCAAACTTTCTGCTAATTTCATGATTTTTGAAATAGTTGAGACAAATGGGAATATTCTAGTCTACTGTTGGTGGATCTTCACCATAAAACATGTATTAAAGGAAAATTTGGACCAACCATTACCAAAAAATGTACAGGCATTTCCAATGCCCCCAAAGGTTTCCTTGTACCCCTTTTCTGTATGGCTGCTTCTGGTCAGCGTAGTGTTTTTGAGTCATCCAGGTTTGTCACCTGTATCAATAGCTCTCCCCTCATCATTGCTGAGTAGTGTTCTATTGTGTGAATGTCTCCTGATTTGTTTACCCTTCACCTGCGCTGAGTACTTGGATTGCTTACAGTTTTACTATTGTGACTGACATTTTTATTCATATGCAAATCTTTGTGTTAACATATGCTTTTCCTTGAGTAGATTCTGAGGGGTAGAATGGCTGGGCCACACAGTAGAATTAACTTCTGAAGTTTTCTAATGCGGTTGCATCATTTTACAATCCCACCAGCAAGGTAGGAGAGTTCCAACTGTTCCATATTTATTCTACTAGCTTCCCAGCCACCCTAATTGGGTGTTGAGTAAGAGATCCACATTTAGATTTACCTTTCTTTCTTTGCTCTTTAGGAAACTGAGACAAAATAAGAAACAGCATCTCTGACCATTAGCATTATGTGAAAAATTTCAAATCAAAATACAGCAAGTAGAATACCAAGGATATGAATTTAAGGAACAACACTCCATTACCTAGTATGCCCTAGCATCATGGAAATCTATCACTTTTGTTCACCTCTCCCTAAAATAATTTTCTTTCACTTTCCAAAGTCTAGGAGAAATAATGTATGTGAAGAAATGAAAGCATTTTAAAAAGTTCAAAAACAATTGGACAGATTTTAAAACAGTTCATTACATTAGAATCTGGTTTAGTTTACATATTTTTGCAAGACCTCTATCTTAGAAAGCAGAAAAAAAAAAAAGAGTAGCTGGAATATTAAGAGAGCCCAATGTGGGATTGTCCAGCACCACTGCCAAGGGTAATATGAAAGAGAGACTTCTTCTAGGAAAGAAAAGATTTCCTGTAGGAGCTGGCCATCAGGCTTTAAAGAAAGCACCAGTCAGTTGTGGTCACCTCTCCACTGAGAATGCTGGCAGTCGCCAATGACCTCCACTTTGCTAAATTCCATCAACTTTTGGTCCTCATCTTGCCTAGCAGCAATGTTTGACACAGGTTCATTACTCCCTCTTTGAAATACTTTCATCTCTTGAATTCTGGTCTTCCTCCTTTACTTGCCACTTCTCAATCCTCTTTGCTGGTTCCTATCACCTCTTCACTTCTAAATGAGGGACCATGACAGTCTTTGGACCACTTCTCTCTTAGCTACATGCACTCCCATGGTGATCCCATCCAACTTCATGGCTTTAAACACTGTCTACATGCTGATGAATCCCAGCTCGGAACTTACTACTGAATTCCAAACACGTAAATCCAATTGCCTTTCAGATATCTTCATTTGCATATTCATCATAGGCATTGCAAACTTAAAACGACCAAGTTCCTAATTCCCTCCACAAAGGCTTTTCACGGAACACTCACCCCATAATCAAATGTCATCATCTCAGACTAGCTGCTGCTTGCCTACTTATTTAAAACTTTCCCTCCTTCCCTCACCACTCCTCATGTACCCTACTTTAATTTTCCCCTTAACATTTATTGCTATTTAACAAACTATATAGTTTACTTATTTATCATGTGTCACAAATGAAATGTAAGCTACACAAGAGCAAGACTTTTATTCTTGTCTAGTTTACTGCTGTATATCCTGCACCTAGAAGAGTGCCTGGCACATCCTTGTCACTCAAATATTTGGGTTTTTGTTTGTTTTTGTTGTTGCTGTTGTTTTTAAAAACTTACTTAGTTTATTTATTTCTCTGTGCCAGGTCTTAGTTGCAGTATGTGGGATCTTTAGCTGTGGCAGGCAAGATCTAGTTTCTTGATCAGGGATCGAACCGAAGCCCCTAGCACTGGGTGCGTGGAGTGTTAGCCACTCAACCACCAGGGAAGTCCCAAATATTTGCTGAATAAATGCATAAAAGAATAAATGGATGACTTTGACTTGGAAAGAAATGTCAGAAGGTAAGAAATACCAGCACTTCCCCGTTTTGACTTGGTCTGCAAAGAAATGACCAACAGAGAGAAGGGCTACAAGGAAGACACAGTATGAATCTTTTTCTCAGGCTTTGCAAGGGACTAGCATACAGCAACCACAAGTTACTGAAGAAGGTGCCAAGGTGCACAGGAGCTGAGACTGTGCCTGGAGGAAGACAAGTCAGAGGCAGAGCCTTTGAGGACTGAGATGCCAAACACCTCTAATAACCAGGACAACTGAGGCCACACAGCATCACAAACTGAGTGGCTACTGAGTGTGCTGGAGTAAACAGCATGCGGAGATTAGCGCAATACTCAGGATTCTGACTCCATGAGCAGTCCAGCAGGACTGCAGGATGACAGTATAAGAAAACACAGTCCCTGCCAGAGTTATTAGAAGAATATTACACATGTAAATATAAACGCCAACAAGATGGCTCTTCCTCTTACAGCTGCGAGAGGCATGTGAACAGTCACAGCTCAGTTAATTACAGCTGAGTACGATTAGGAAGGGCTGGAAACAGTGCTTGTTGGGCATTAGCGGGCTGAAGTCCTATTATCGTTTCAAAGGGAGCTCTGAAATGTTGAATGGACTTCAGTCCTATTTATAATCCAGAACAGTAGAGAAATTAGCCCTGACTTGAAAAGGGTCTGATGATATGCTTAAAAAGAAGGTTTCTTTCTATCTTTTGAAGATAATCTTTCAATATATTTTCCAATTTCTTGTAGGGATATGGGTTATTTCGGATGTTTTTCTTCTTGGGTTGAATTTGATGATTTAAATTTTCTTTTAAAAAGTACCCATTTCAATGATTTGATCCAATCTATTTCAGATACAAATGTACTACTGTCTTTTCATGTTTTAATTTGCTCTATACTGTTCAAATCCTTTTGGATTTCTAATTTTTTTTCTTTCTTCTGAGATTTACACGAAATTGGTCTGTTTTATTATGTAGTTTTTTCTTTAATCAATTTCTACTTTTCTCTTTTGTACCTCTCAAATTTTTCTTTTTCTGAAAAGAAGCTTTCTTATGGAACATATATACTAATAATGACAAGCAAGCCGAGTAAAAGGTTTTATTTGGCTCTTCATATAATGGTTTTAGAATAAAAAATATTAGCCTCCTGGTGAAATGGTTACACATTAAAACAGCCAAAATAAGAGGAATATATCCTATAACAAGGACGTATTGCCCAAGATTTAGTGAATGAGCTGGTTATCCTCTCGGCTAGGCCAGGAAAGAGGTAAGAACACTTACTGGGATCAGTGCTGGTTTTCAGGGCCTTGGCATGTGCCCTGCCACCTACCCACTTCCAAAATAGACCCTCCATGACTGTTTCCTGGGAATACGACTGCCTCTTCCATCCTGGAATGCCATTACGTCGAATCATCAACATTTACCCAGATATTGTAGTTTCCCCATTCACAGAATTCAGAAAATCAATTCTTACTCTTTCGACTTATCCCTTGATCATCTGCCTACTTTTTTAGTAGGTACGTTGATTACCACTTTTCACTGGTTATATTAACTCTTCAAAGAACATTACCACCTTAGGATAAAATCCTAGAAGATGATTCACTGATTCAACAATAACGTACATTTTAACACCTCGGAAACTGCCCCCACTTGCCCTCCAGACAAGTTCTGACTGTGTGTGTCAAGTTCTCTGGCCAGAGGAGAAGGATGCTATATAAAACAGTTGATCTTTCCCAACCCAAGGAACTGGGAAGTATTTGGAGCCACTGAAGTATGTGTCACAAAACAAGCTCATTCTTGTCTATAAAATGTGGGGTTCAGAACCTCACGCATACTCTACCTTACCGTGTGAAGCAAACTCTGTTGTGTTCACACTCCTTGTTTCACAACTGATAGGATCTAACAATAGCAAATCAGTAGATAAACTGGAAAAAATGCCATTACTTGGGTGGACAGTGAACCCAGAGAATTCACAAGCACCAGGCTGGTGACAGGTGGCTACAACCCCGACCACCTAAGAGGGGCTCTGAGCCGAGGCAGATACTGAAAGTGGCTAAAGACTCACAGTGGGATATCTTTTAGAAATATTTCATATGAAAAGCTTGAAATTAAAGTCTGGCTTTTAAAATTTTACGGTTATCTGGAAAATTAACTCATCTTAGCTTACTTGGACCATTGGGACCATTGGTCCTGCACCCCAGGGATGCTATACAGAATGAGATACTCAGGATAAACTATCCGTAGCTGAGAAAAGTTACACTGCTTCTTTATGCACTTAGCTGGCATAACTTTTCTAAAAAACTGCTCCCAGCAGGGCAAAGAAAACTTGGATCCTCACATTTCTTTGCACTATTTGTGTGACCTTGGGGAAAATATCTCGCAGGGATTAAAAATCCTCAACCCTGAAGTCAAAAGTATGGGGTTGAGGACAGAAGCCAGGATGATGTTCAGATTTCCCTGATCCTGATTCTGGCATTTTATGATTCTGTAACCAAGAGTAACTCTCACCTTCACAGTGGTCTCCAAGGGCGGATGCTCTGTAACCGTGGTCACAAACACAGAGGAAGGAGCCCTCCGTGTTCCTGCACTGCCCATTACTGCAGAGATGATGGTGCTGGCATTCATCAATATCTGTGAGCAAGAGAGTAAAAGGAAACTTAAAAGCGGTGCTTTAAAAGGGAGGTTTTTAAAAAATATTTATTTGCCTGTGTCAGATGGGATCTTTGTTGCCGCATGCAGGCTTCTCTGTCGCTATGGTGTACAGGTCCAGTTGCCCTGCAGCATGTGGGATCTTAGTTCCCCAACCGGGGATCAAACCTACATTCCCTGTATTAGAAGGCAGATTCCTAACCATTGGACCACATGGAAATCCCTAAAAGTGAGTTTTTAATCATTCATGTAAAGATCTGTAAACCTTCTGATTTCTTTTTTTTTTTTTTTAGTTTATTTTTTTAATTTTAAAATCTTTAATTCTTAACATGCGTTCCCAAACATGAACCCCCCTCCCACCTCCCTCCCCATAACATCTCTGTGGGTCATCCCCGTGCACCAGCCCCAAGCATGCTGTATCCCGCGTCAGACATAGACTGGCGATTCAATTCTTACATGATAGTATACATGTTTCAATGCCATTCTCCCAAATCATCCCACCCTCTCCCTCTCCCTCAGAGTCCAAAAGTCCACTCTACACATCTGTGTCTTTTTTCCTGTCTTGCATACAGGGTCGTCATTGCCATCTTTCTAAATTCCAAATATATGTGTTAGTATACTGTATTGGTGTTTTTCTTTCTGGCTTACTTCACTCTGTATAATCGGCTCCAGTTTCATCCATCTCATCAGAACTGATTCAAATGAATTCTTTTTAACAGCTGAGTAATACTCCATTGTGTATATGTACCACTGCTTTCTTATCCATTCATCTGCTCATGGACATCTAGGTTGTTTCCATGTCCTGGCTATTATAAACAGTGCTGCGATGAACATTGGGGTACATGTGTCTCTTTCAATTCTGGTTTCCTCGGTGTGTATGCCCAGCAGTGGGATTGCTGGGTCATACGGTAGTTCTATTTGCAATTTTTTAAGGAATCTCCACACTGTTCTCCATAGTGGCTGTACTAGTTTGCATTCCCACCAACAGTGTAGGAGGGTTCCCTTTTCTCCACACCCTCTCCAGCATTTATTGCTTGCAGATTTTTGGATCGCAGCCATTCTGACTGGTGTGAAGTGGTACCTCATCGTGGTTTTGATTTGCGTTTCTCTAATAATGAGTGATGTTGAGCATCTTTTCATGTGTTTGTTAGCCATCCGTATGTCTTCTTTGGAGAAATGTCTATTTAGTTCTTTGGCCCATTTTTTGATTGGGTCGTTTATTTTTCTGGAGTTGAGCTGCATAAGTTGCTTGTATATTTTTGAGATTAGTTGTTTGTCAGTTGCTTCATTTGCTATTATTTTCTCCCATTCAGAAAACCTTCTGATTTCTAATTAATTTAGAATTTTTATCATGTGACTCAGACTGAGCTCTAGTAAAAAGGTCACTCATTAATATTTCAGTAGGGAAAACCCGATGAGAAATGAGCTAAGAACCTGTACACATGTATCCACTGGGCACTGATGAGGGGCAAATACTTGGCTGTAATCTGGGAATCACAATAAAGCTTCTTAGAATTCCTTCTATAGATTCAAGTATAGATTCAACTCTGAGTTTAAAAGCACTATGGCCTATGATAGCCTAAAGCAGGGATCAGTAAGCTATAGCCTACCATTGCCTATTACTGTTAATAAAGTTTTATTGGAAAACAGCACCACACAATGGTCCTTCCCTGCTCTTAGCCTATCTGATACCTGTGTTTCCTATGAATCTTTCTTCCTCGATGCTCACATCTTCTGCTAGACATTATTTGTTCTGTAACCACACCCTGAGCTCAGACTCACACACATGCCTGCATCATATCCACATACAAAAGGCAAATAAATGTATTTCATATATTTCATCACTTACTTTAACCATTAGATTTTAAGTTTCTTGAGGCAGAGCCCATGTCTACCACACTCTTCACTGCTCTTCAGATGACCTAGTATTTTACCAATCAGCAGGCACTTAATTCATGTAGGTTGCTGATAAACTTTGTTGATTATATTTACATATATGGGCCTACATCTGGCAATGTGATTCTTTATTTATTTTTAACTGAAGAATAATTGCTTTACAATATTGCATTGGTTTCTGCCATACATCAACATGAGTCAGTCATGGTATACATATGCCCCTCCATCTTGAACACCCCTCCCACCTCTTCCCACCCCTCTAGGTTGTTACAGAGCCCCAGTTTGAGTTCCCCAAGTCATACAGCAAATTCCCATTGGCTATCTATTTTACATATGGTAGTGTATGTTTCCATGCTACTCTCTCCATTCATCCCACTCTCTCCTTCCCCCCATCCTCCCATGTCCGTAAGTCTGTGCTCTATGTCTGCACCTCCACTGCTGCCCCACAAATAGGTTCATCAGTACCATCTTTCTAAATTTCAAATATGCGTTAATATACGATATTTGTTTTTCTCTTTATGACTTACTTCACTCTGCATAATAGATTCTAGGTTTATCCACGTCATTAGAACTGACTAAAATGTGTTCCTTTTATAGCTAAGTAATATTCCATTGTATATATGTACCACAGGTTTTTTTTTTTTAAGATTTTAAATTTTTATTTTTACTTTATTTTACTTTACAGTACTGTATTGGTTTTGCCATACATGGACATGAATCCACCACGAGTGTACTTGCGTTCCCAAACATGAACCCCCCTCCCACCTCCCTCCCCATAACATCTCTCTGGGTCATCCCCGTGCACCAGCCCCAAGCATCCTGTATCCTGCATCAGACATAGACTGGCGATTCGTTTCTTACATGATAGTATACATGTTTCAATGCCATTCTCCCAAATAATCCCACCCTCTCCCTCTCCCTCAGAGTCCAAAAGTCCACTCTACACATCTGTGTCTCTTTTGCTGTCTCGCATACAGGGTCATCATTGCCATCTTTCTAAATTCCATATATATGTGTTAGTATACTGTATTGGTGTTTTTCTTTCTGGCTTACTTCACTCTGTATAATCGGCTCCAGTTTCATCTATCTCATTAGAACTGATTCAAATGTATTCTTTTTAATGGCTTAGTAATACTCCATTGTGTATATGTACCACTGCTTTCTTATCCATTCATCTGCTCATGGACATCTAGGTTGTTTCCATGTCCTGGCTATTATAAACAGTGCTGCGATGAACATTGGGGTACATGTGTCTCTTTCAATTCTGGTCTCCTCGGTGTGTATGCCCAGCAGTGGGATTGCTGGGTCATAAGGCAGTTCCATTGCTGGTTTTTTAAGGAATCTCCACACTGTTCTCCATAGTGGCTGTACTAGTTTGCATTCCCACCAACAGTGTAGGAGGGTTCCCTTTTCTCCACACCCTCTCCAGCATTTATTGCTTGCAGACTTTTGGATCGCAGACATTCTGACTGGTGTGAAGTGGGTACCACAGTTTCTTTATCCAGTCACCTGTCAATGGATATCTAGGTTGCTTCCATGTCCTAGCTATTGTAAACAGTGCTGCAATGAACAGTGGAGTACATGTTTTTTGTTTTCTTTCAAATTTTGGTGTGACCCTATTGCTAACCTGGTGAGTGATTCTCCCATGTCTGATTTATCTCTTGGAGTGACATCACAGGCTCTTCAAAAGAAAGGCCTTTGAGCACAATAGCCTTATTATATTATGTATGGGCCTCTACTCTTACCACACATTCATCTGTACAGTTCAGTATTCATAAAATAAAGAACTTTGAGAGGGACTAGAATTAAGACCAAATCACCTAATTAATCTGTGTACATGAGTGTGCTTGTACGCGTCTGATCAGTCTTCACCGTTAGGTTAGGTACTGTAATGATTCTCTATATTCTAGAAAGGGATAATAGAAGAAGGTTATGATACTATTGGTAGATCCCTTTATAGTATCATTATACCTTGTCTCTTTTATAATCCACCTCAAGAAACCTTTCTACTCATTAAATATCTAAGTTTACATACAGACACGGATAGAAATTGTTTCCTTATAATAAAACAACTGATTATGTACAGTGTGTATTCTGTTCTTAAATGACATTTCTTTTCAAGAATTCTGGATATCTGTGCTTGTCACAGGCAATACCACAGCATCTTTAAACTCAGGAAACATATCCTCTTACTGAGAAGTAAAGTACAGTTAACCCTTGAATAATGCAGATACTGACCACCACACAGTCAAATGTCTACATTTAACCTGACAGCTTGTCTTCTGTATCCACATTTCTATATCTGAGGACTCAACCAATCGCAGATGGTGTAATACTCCAAGTATTTACCAAAAAATCTCCATATAAATGGACTCATGAAGTTCAAACATGTGTTGTTGAAGGGTCAACTTGTAATTCTGTATGAAGTTCAATGAAACAAACTAACTTTTTAAAGTCTAAGGTCAACCCCAGCAAGGTCCAGAATCCTCACTGTCACCTGTAGGAACAGAGCACACTGCACAGACTTTATCCCTGAGTACAAGGCAGACACTATTTCAGTCTGCCTAAAGTCTTTAGTGATTTTTTTTTAAAGAAGGATTTTAAAAGCTCAATGCACACAAGAACTAAATCATTAATATTCCACAACGTAATACCAGGCAGACATAATTCCCTTAAGTAAATGTTAATCCTATTGTGTGAAACTTTCATGTAATTTAAATAGAATTGATTTTCTGCAAATAAGGAATTACACAGGGAGCAACCATTTTTCTTTTCAATAGTAATGCCAGCCACTGATCACTAATACCATATTTTTCAAATTCAGCCTTTTTAAATCCTGTTTCATTTATTTTCCTGACTTAAGTATAAGTCCCTTGCTTTCTGGCACAAACAATCATCTGGGTAGTTTCTCAGAACACATTCACACACCTGCTTTACTGAGTGCACATTTTTTTAAGGCAGGTGCCTTAAACTGAAATCACAGGAGTTCATGTTGCCACACACCTACCTTCACATTGGTCTTTGGCTGCTGATAGCTGGTAGCCTTGCCCACAGGTACACCTGAAGGAGCCGTCGGTGTTTTTGCACTGCCCATTCATGCACATGGTCCCTTGCTGACATTCATCAATATCTGTAAACACAGTGACAATTGCTTTACATTAAGTCTTACATCTAGACACCCATTAGCTCAAGTTTGAGACCCTAATCCAAGCTGCTGCCCTCTACGCCTTCCATTTCCAGGGTGGACTTTTATGGCATGACCCAAAACAACAGAAAATTTTCAGTAAACATTTAAAAAAAAATTCTGCCCCCTATAATGCATTCTGGGGTTATTACTGCAAAAATAATAGTACTTCTGCTATGTGAGGTACTATACATTTTAATTTGAATCAGCCCACCTATGTTCTTCATATCAACTTCAGTGTGCTGGACTGTAGAAAACAAATAATTACAAATAGATGATAAATTTATGATGAAATAAAAGTGTGTTCAATACAACATCAAGCTCTTTGCCATGTCTCTCTCCCACACTCTGGATATAACACAAATATAATATGAAATATTTTACAGTTGATAAAGAATCTCAAGCACAAAATAATGACTATGAAGCAGCTTGCTGACCTATGAAGTTTTAAGAAAGAAAGCAGAATTAAAGCTCTCCCAAGAACTTTAGAAATAAAACCAGAATGGAGGCAGTTGTGGAGGGAAATAGATACTTCTACTATATTAGAAGTTGGAAAAGTGTAAGATCAAACAGTTGTGTTAAAGGACACTGAGCTCATTTTCAAAGTAACAAGGAAAGCCAAGAGAAATGATCCTGTTTTGATGACAGATGTTGGAAAGTCAAAGAGAAAGTGATGAGTGAGGAGTTTTCAAAATACCTTGCGTAAACAAAAAGCTATTGACTGAGAAAAAATGTAATTATTTGTAAGTGTTCTAATCATGGAAATGAATTTACATAAATGAAGAAAAGACTGGGCTCATCAGTAACTTGAACACTTGAGGCTGAAGCAGCACTTATTTCCTAAATGTTTTTGTTTGGACATGAGGTTGATCCAACTTAACCAGGTAACTCTCTCTTGTCTTCTCTATGCAGATAAAGCCTCAGAATGTCCTGCTGAGTAGTTACTCAGTTTGTGAGAGTTTATGATGATTAAAATGTGGTAGTATTGAACTTCACCACCTGCACTGCAGGTTTGTTGTGAGAATTACTGGAGAGAACGGATGAAAACACACCAGCCCTATACTCAGAGTGGGAGAAAGAAGTCCTAGTCTAAAAAGAGCACTGTTTTAAGGAAACCAGGTCCCAAAGATTAATGTCTAACTATTGCTTCCTTCTGAAAATATCCTATTATTTAACAAAATGCATCTACAAGTTTTTGCCAGGAGAACTCAACCAACTGCACAGTCTGTTCCCTTAAATATCACTGACAATTATCTGCTTCCTAAGCAAAGTTGCATTTAACCACCAGTGAGGCATTACTAACCTTTTGAATTTTACCCTGATACAAGCAAGGTAAGTCAGGTTATCCCACATAACCTGAAAAAGCTCACATTGACTATTAATGTATTCAGAGTTCAGGAATTTGTTTCTGATTTAATTTCTTCTAGCAATTAGTTTACTAGAAACTTCTGTGTCACTTCTTGTGCAATCAGTCCCTTCTTTTGTATATAATTCCTAGCTGTCAACCATTGACTACCAACAGAAAAATTAAGTAAGAATTTTGTCTTGTGAATGATTCAACACCTTTCCAAAACTCTCAGTATACTAGCTTTTCCAGTGGTCGTCAGCGAAGAGGAGCCCACATCATATTTTCTTTCAGCACATTTTATAAAATACTTGAGACATCAGTTCAAGAATTTAAGACCAACAAAAGCTCATGTAGCTGGTTGGATCTCATGTAATGTCTGACAACATTTTTAGTGCTTTGGCCTCTTTCTGATTTTCTCAAAGAGGATGACAAACTAAGCATTCCCATGTGAAGATGTCTGCCGCAAGAACATACCCTCCATTCCAAGAACTGTCAGGATACACCAGACATCCTACATAAGTTACTCATTTATGTTGGGAAGACTGTCAGAAGTAATTCATTATAAGTAATGATATACACATTTGGAATAACTCCAGGCAACTCTGTTATCGTGAATAAGGTGATCTCTGGGTCTTTAAAAGGACCAAGGGGAACAAAGGCAGCATAATTCTATGCATTTAAGAAACAAACAAAATAAGCATCTTTTTCTTTATTGATTGAGATATAAAATTTCTATACAAAAGAACACTTTCCAATAAGATAGGCATGTGGGACAAATGTCTTCTCTCTCTTGTGCCAAGGGATGAATAGAGAATATTATATTTCATAAAAGGTATTTTTTCTTTGAAGGACTTTTTGCACATATTACTATGATAAATCCTGATAGGAGTTAAAATAGAGGCTATCTCTAGTTATTTATACATTTAGGACATATACCAGTAAAGTGCACAAAGAGATGCAGAGATACAAAAAGATTCAAACAAGTAATGGATTAATACTGGCTTGGCTAAAAAGTTTGTTCAGATTTTTCTGTAACATCTCCGGAAAATCCAAATGAATATGTCGGCCAATCCAGTACATTAGATAATGTACTAATATTTACAACCTGAAAAGAGTTAGGGAGGTGAAGACACTGATAATAGTTAGGACTATCAACAGAGTGAAACTGGCATTTCCTGCAGTGCTGGAAAACAGATTTATGTTCTGAGTAGAATCTGGCATCTGTACATTGATGTCGTTTAGGAAAGATTAGAAAATAAAGAGAAAGGATGTCATACAATGTATTATTGTGAAAAGGAAGGACTTTGGGGAGTAAGAAACACAGCTAGTGAATATGCAGGTTTCTCAAGCAGGTGATGGGGACCTTGCCTGATCTTATCCCAGGTTGTAATGGAAAGACACCAGGCAAATGAGAGTAGAGGGCACGCTTAAGTGGCAAGTGGAGAAAACAGTTCTTTCCCACCTCCAAGCTTTGATACGCGCTGCTTCCTCTGTCTACTAAGGTTCTCCCCTCTGCACTCAATATTTTAAAACCAAGTTCAAATAGCAATACCTCTGCCAAGCCTTCTCAGAAGCATGCAAGTAGAATTAGTCACACAGTTCCTGGCTGCAACAGAACTTTGCACATGCCTATTATTTGGTGAATAACAACATCCGCCACAGAATGTCATGCTCTGCCTCTGCTTTCCCTCATCCTCCATGTATTATCTCCATATTTCTCCAATATCTTGTTACCCTATTATCTCATACAATCTTCACATCAACCCTCCTAGGTGCCATTACTGCTACCTTCCTGCAGATCAGCAAGTAAGGCTTGGTGAAATGAGATTACTTATCCATGCTCACACAGATCCAGACTATCCAAACTAGAATATGATATACTGCCTTTAAAAAAATCCAAAAACTAAACTCCAAACTTATTTGGATTTCACCAGTTTTTCCATTCAGGTCCTCTTTCTATTCCAGGATCCTATCCTGGGGACCACATCATATTCAGGTGTCTCATCTCCCAGTCCTTCTTCGTTTTAACAATCTTAATTGCCTTGAGGATATGGGCCAGAAATCCATAGTACATCCCCAATTTGGACTTGCCTCATGTGTTTCTCATGATTAAGACTGCATTAAGAGTTTTTTGGAAGAACAGCAAGAAGGTAAACTGTCCTGGTCCTCACATAATGTCAGGAATACATGACATCACTGATGACTTCACTTTCATCACTTAGTACTTTATGAACTCTAATTAGCTGTTGCAGCTATGCATCTCTTTCAATGAATAATACATCTTTTGAGAGATTACAGTCTCTTGGTAATATATGCAGTGCCTGGAAGGCACTGGTTCCTTGATACACTTGACAGAAAGGATGAATAGAAGCAGCAGCCCAGCATGGTATCCCAGAGACTGGAAAATACAAGTTTTCCTAGGGGCTGATATCAATTGACGGTGTGAATTCTGGGGTGGTAGGGTGACAAATGAGAGAGGAGCAGGCTCATTTGGTATGGCAATGCCAGGAGGAAGAAGGTGGTCATGAGTTATTCATTCAACATGTATTAACTCTGCATTTTCCCTCTACAGCATCTAATTCCTGAATTTTAGAGATGGCATGATTTTGGGAAACCTGAGATTGTTTTTCCAAGGTTGTACAGTGGATCACTGGAAGAGCCAGGATTTAGGTCAGTAGTGCGTAAAAAGATGGGTGTGCTGGGCAGGATAATCATGGGTCAAAATAAGCACAGAACACTCTTAAGGCAGTTGTGACATCAATTTGGATGGGCCATGGGTCAGAGAATGCAAATTGAAGAAAGTAGTGGTAACAAATGTAGAATATGAAGTGGGCACAGATTAGAAGCATTTCTATGAGTAAGATGAAAAGGAACCGGTAGATCACGAAGAGAAAGTAACATGACAGGATATGGCAATAAACCAGATACTGTTAATCAAATAAAGATTAATAATGGCAAATAATGGCTTCTAACACTGAGACCTTTAGTCACCATTAGCCCTGTATATGAGGAAGTTTTTCTTCCATCAAACACCCAGAGTACCTTTCAAGGGATTCTCAAGTTTAACTTTTTTTGAGGAGATGCTTGGCTTAAGTAGTCAGAAGGCAAGCTGTGGATGTGGGAAAGGACCAGGAGAAAAAGGAGCTGCGCTCGCTGTCTATGCTGTCCTGGGAGTGGCTAGTACTCTGCTGTCTGAAAGGAACAAGGCACCAAAAATTCAAATGTCTATGAACTCCCTATTGCCAGTGGAAGATGCTTCAGTTCTTACAGGTCTATAGTAGGGTATCTGTTTACTGCTTCCCTACCAGTGATAAATTAATTACCACCCTAGACCCTTCACTTTCATAGAGACAGCAAAGAAAAGAAAAAGGTTTACTTATTTCCTCTTTCTTCCTTTGAAAGAGCATCCTTTTAAGTATAAAAGTGATGGAAGACAGCAGAAAGCAAACAAATTAACCACAGAGAAGATGAAAACTTCTTTAAAATTACTGAAAAAATTAGAGAAACCATGGACAAATTACACTAATATTCTAGAGGAAAGTGTGTATGTAAAATACACACACACACACACACACACACACACACGTATCTATCTTATATATAAAGTGTTCATTTACACTGACTTAAAAACTTGACTAATGGTAAAACATATTAACAAATATACAAAAGAGGAAATACAAATGCTTAACAAACACATGATTAAGTATGTAATAGTAAGTGTTCACACATTTTAAAGTTAGAAAGTAGTGTTTGTTCTATTAAATAAACAGAGCACTTTGCCCAATTATTCCACCTTTACAAAATCTGAAGAACAGAATGAAAATGCAAAAACAGCAATACACTGGAATATTACACTGCTTTTAAAACTAATGTCTGAAATGAGTTATTAATGAAAGATGCTCATGATATACTATTAAATAACAAAAAGCAAGACTGAAAACAGGACACAGTACATAATCTTAATGACACAAAACATCCTTGAGATATGAATATCCACAAATGAGGCTGAGAGATTATCTGTTTTACCTTTCTGCATTTGCTACATTTTCTATAGGAAATGCATTTTTAATAGCAATGTTATTGAAATAAAAAATTATATATCACATAATTTATCTATTTAAAGTGTACAATAGTTTTCAGTATATTCACAGAGTTGTAGAACTGTTCTTACAACTAGAAAAAACTAAATAGATCTGTGGTTTATAGATGTTCTCAAAAAATTCACTGTTTCTCTATGTAAATAAATAGGAATTTAACCACCATGAGGATTCACTTTCAGAGGCCAACCAACATGTGCTCTAGGAAGCTCAGTTAAATAAATGACAAGTAGTATGGTTTCCTTTCTTAAGGCTAGTTACGCTAACATGTTTTTAAGTGTAGTTCAAATAAAACGAGAAATCTGATCACAGTATTTACCTTTACAGTGCTTGTGGTCTGGAGCTGGGCTGTAGCCCTTATGGCATGAACACATGTAGGATCCTTCAAGGTTGGAGCAAGTACCGTTTGTGCAGATCTTTGGTTCCAGGCATTCATCCACATCTTAAAGAACGTGGCATAATGGAAAAGAGGGGGAGAAAAAAGAAATAAAACATGAATAAATTTGAATGTGGTTAGAAATGGAAACAGTGGGTCTTCAAAAGAGGGGCAGATTCTTTAAGATAAGCTTTCAAATTAGCTCTTTATGAGGAAAAGAAGCTCTGGTATGAGGTGCACGTATAATGGTTTTGTGGCTTTATTTACTTTCTGCAAAATAACTCTAAAAAGGAAGCAAACATGCTCTATGAATAAATTCAGTTGAAGACTTATTGTGGAAGAGAGGGAGGAGGAGAGGATAGCTGTAGAGCAGCATCCCCCACAACATAAAATATTCCGAAGAATCACAGATGTGTGGAGGTCTAGTTAGGGAACTGATGAATTTCAGTAGAATGTGAGGCATCACTGAAGCAAGATACATGACTTATGACTCTGGGAAACTGTGGGAAAATCTGTAACATGTTAAAAAAAAACTTTCAAAAATTCTAAGATGGCATTGAATCTGATTTAAAAAAAAATCTAGGAGACAAACAAAATAAGACTACTAGGTAGCCTGAAGGTGGAGTACAGGCAGAAGAGGCAGATAAAGCAATAGTAGCTAATGTTTATCAAGCACTGACTGTCTAAAGTCAGTGCAGGCTTTACATATATTCTCTCACTTAATGCTAACAAAATCCACATGGGCTAACCATTCACAGAGGAAGGACCTGAGATTTAGAGAAGTTCAAAGCTTGTCCAAGGTCACATAGTTAGAAATTGATGGCTCAGATTTGAACCCAGTCAGCCTAACCCCAAAGACCATCTTTTAAACCTGACTATAAGGTTCTGGCATAGGCAAAGTTAAATCTAGAGATGGAACCAGTGGAAGAGAGAAAGTATGACTTTGTTTTTATTATTCGCTAACACAGCATTATATCAATAATCATTATCTAATCATTTACTGATCTCATTCAACAAACATTCGTTAAGCTCCGAACTAGAATACTGTTAATTCAAGAGGAAAATCTGAGTTCTATGCCCCATCTGAATGCCCCAGGGTAAGTCCACTGTATATTGCAGTAAAAAGGCATATAATGAGCATAAATAACCAAAAATTTAAAGAAAATTTTTAACTACAAAAAGTACCCAAAATACACAAAGCATCAAAATTTATGCTTAATTTTACAATGGCCTGGAGAAAGGAACGGCAACTCACTCCAGTATTCTCGCCCAGAGAATTCCATCAATAGAAGAGCCTGGTGGGCTACAATCCATGGGGTCACAGAGAGTCAGACACAACTGAGTGACCAACACTTCACAATGGTCTATAACTTAATCAAGGCAGAAAACAGTAGAGAGGGAAAGGCTCCTGATTATATCCATTTCATTTCACAATGCTCACCACAAAAGCAATAACAGCTTTCCACTTCAGTATTAACAGAGAATCATGAACACATTAACAGAGACCTAGTTTTAGGTCAGCAACCATTCATTTGCATTGTAATTCATTAAAATGAAATCTTTCTTATTATGGAATTCAGAAATAGAGTATTATCAATAATTATCATGAATGAATGCACAGGGACGTCTTGTATGTGTGCACCATATGCACACTGAAAACAGCCAAGTGGCTGACACTGCCTAGGTATTCTACTGCACTTCCACAACATCACTAGTCATGGTAAAGTGAGCCTAACTCCACAACAAACGGAAATATCACTTTCAAACTGATCAATTATCCACCCTTTCTCTGGCTGTGGGAGTCCACTCTCGCAAACACTGAAAGCAAACTACTTGAAAGAAGAAGCCAAAGATTGGGGGCCAAAATAAATAAAGGGACAGAATGAACTTAGATAGTAGGCATGGAAATTCCAACAGCAATGTGAAAATGTCATGTCTAGGTTCTGGCTTGGTTTCAAATATGTTAAGTTGAAAATTGTATGAACTGCTCTCTTTAATCATACATGCACCAAAGACTGCAGAATATAAGAGTGAAATTAATTTCTAAGGCCATATTTTCTCTTGAAGCAAATTAACAGGCACTGCAGATTACCATTCATGAGATACTTGAATAAATTCTATTTTTCCAGGCTACTACCACGATTAACGATGAACCAGAATGCTTTGAAATATCTAGGAGAGCTTGATATGTTTATTTCCTTCTTTACTTACCACAGTCATAACTGCATGGAACCAGAATCCTGTAGATAGAATAGTTTGAATAGTTTGAATTGAATAAGTATATAAGCTTACTGTGGAGAAGGCAATGGCACCCCACTCCAGTACTCTTGCCTGGAAAATCCCATGGACAGAGGACCCTGGTAGGCTGCAGTCCATGGGGTCGCTGAGGGTCGGATACAACTGAGCGACTTCACTTTCACTTTTCACTTCCATGCATTGGAGAAGGAAATGGCAACCCACTCCAGTGTTCTTGCCTGGAGAATCCCAGGGACGGGCGAGCTGTCTATGGGGTCGCACAGAGTTGGACACGACTGAAGTGACTTAGCATAGCATAGCATAAGCTTACTGGCACTTAGGCTCTTAAGGAAACAAATGTTATATAGTAAAATATCATTAAAAATTCTTTGATTTAGAATCAAAAGGCAGATATCTCCAGCTATAAAATAAGTCAGTCATGGGGATGTAACGTTCAGCATGGTGGCCATAGTTAACAACACTGAACTGCACACTTGAAAGCTGCCAAAAGAATACAGTTGGCCCTCGAAGAACATGGGTTTGAATTACATGAGTCCACTTGCACACGGCCTTTTTTTTTTTTTTCAGCAGAAAATACTACATTACTATACAAGTTGGGAGCAACCATGGATGCAAAAGGTGAACTATAAGTTACGTGCAGATTTTCAGCTGCACAGAGGGTTGGTGCCCCTAATGCCCACATTGTTCAAGGGTCAACTGTGGGTCTTAAAAGTCCTCATCACAAAAAATTAAAAAAAGAAACTATGTATGGCGATGGATATTAACTACACATTATGGTGATCACTTTGCAATGTATACAAATATTGACTCATTTTGTACACCTGACATATAACACTTTCTCTCAATTATACCTCAATCTTAAAAAAAGAATATATAGAAGGAAGGTATCTAAAATGGAGCCTCATTTGGTGGATGCAAAAGAAATGAATAAACTCAGTTTTGTATCTTTAGCCAGACCTCTCTCCTTAACTGCTCATCCCCACACTTTGTTGGTTAGTCCACTGGGACATCTCTATTTGATGTCACTCAGGCACCTCTGAGTCCTCATAGCCGAAACATCTTTCTCTTGCCTTCTCTCTATGCTGTCTCCTGGGTCAATATAGGTTTAGTTCAGTTCAGTCACTCAGTCGTGTCCGACTCTTTGCGACCCCATGAATCGCAGCACGCCAGGCCTCCCTGTCCATCACCAACTCCTGGAGTTCACTCAGACTCACATCCATCGAGTCGGTGATGCCATCCAGCCATCTCATCCTCTGTCGGCCCCTTCTCCTCCTGCCCCCAATCCCTCCCAGCATTAAGGTCTTTTCCAATGAGTCAACTCTTCGCATGAGGTGGCCAAAGTACTAAAATTTCAGCTTTAGCATCATTCCTTCCAAAGAAATCCCAGGGCTGATCTCCTTCAGAATGGATTGGTTGGATGTCCTTGCAGTCCAAGGGACTCTCAAGAGTCTTCTCCAACACCACAGTTCAAAAGCATCAATTCTTCGGCACTCAGCCTTCTTCACAGTCCAACTCTCACATCCATACATGATCACTGGAAAAATCACAGCCTTGACTAGACGGACCTTAGTCAGCAAAGTAATGTCTCTGCTTTTGAATATGCTATCTAGGTTGGTCATAACTTTTCTTCCAAGGAGTAACCGTCTTTTAATTTACCCCTATCCATTTAAACACACAAATCAGAAACTTGGGAGTCATCTTTTCTAGATTCCTTCCTCTCTTTCTTTCCCCACATTCAATTTACTACAAAGTCACATAAATTCTACTACCCAAATCTCTCCCCAGTACACCCAACTTTACTTCATTTTTTGCCACTCCCATTCTCTCATATGGGTTACTGGCATCATCTTTTATCTCCCTATTTAAAGTCTTGCCCTATCAAAGCCATTATCCAGCCTGCAGCCAGAGCAATCTTTCTAAAACACAAATCTGGCCAATGATGTTGTTCCTCTACTTTAAAAACTTTCAATAGTTTCCAGTGTTCCTCAATTTAGTCAAGGATACAAACTTGTGGGGCTCTGAGTGGTACCAAGAGAAGGTCAGGTTCCCATAGTTCCTACCTCTAATCCTTGGGGGAAACAACGCCATGGGAAACAAGGTGGTCATATCCACCCTACAGTCCGTCACTGATCATCCACCTCTTACCCCACATCAGAGGAAGATGGTTGTATCTTTGTTTTCTATATTGGAGCTCAAAACTCATTCTAGCATTACAGTCCTATAGAAGAGTCATATCACCCAACTTCTTACACAAATACATGATGAGTTCAAAAAGGAAACTGTCCATAGAAAACTGGGTTACAAATTCAAAAAACCAATTTTCCAATGGGACTTGGGGACATAATCTGGCTCTTGCCATTCAATAAATTAATTAAACTTCCCACAGCAAGGAAGTTCCCAGGAGCTATGAATCCACCTCACTATACTATCATCCACTCTGAATTGATCCTTCTTGTCTACAATACCTTCATATGTCTCTCAAATATGCCTGCTGAAAACTAGATATTCCATGAGTACAGGATTTTCTGATCTCCTTTCCTAATAACCCTATTAGAAGAGGCAGTCAGGACAGTCTGGCATAATTTGCGTCCTTAGGGAACCCTGGCTAATTCTTATGATCATCACATCCTTTAAAAAATGTTTCACTTCATCATTGAAATCCTGCAGTCTACATTTCTTTGTCAAGATCAACATGAAGTTCAGTGGTCATTAGTTCCTGAACTCCACCTTCTTTCTTCTTTGGGGGAAATGAGGACATTAATCTCTCTCTAGCTTCCTGGCAACTTTCCATCCTCCACAGTTTCACAAAGATGATTCCCAGCTGGCCGGCAATCCCACCTGCAAATTCTCTCATTGCCTTGAGAGGTAGTTCATCTGGGTCAGGAAGCCTTTTGAAATTTCCCTTTCTAGTATCCTGGGAACATGCCAGTCTGCCTGAAGCCCCTCCCTGGCGGGCAGGACCTGTAAGGTGCTGAGAACATCCAGGGGCCACCTTCCCATGAGTCAGCCCATGGCCATGCTGCCCCCTTTCACTCCACCTATCAGTTCCTTGAGGTTGGTCAGAACTGGGTCCAGGGCAAGAGTTTACCTGCATTGCTTCATTTACTTTCAATGAGTAAAGGAAAGATTTACTTCAAAGATTGACAAGGTGAACCAGTCATTTTTCTGAGACCATTCAGCCTCATTTAATTCCTTAATGACCAAGAGACTTCCATGAGTGAGCACCATTTGATATGGGATGAAAAGTCTTATTCCATCACCACAACTATATGAAAATACAGGATTATTCCCAAGGCAAACATTACTTCAATTATCCCTCAACTATTCTTCACACATCATCTTTATACTAAAGATGATGAGGGAACATTTGACAGAAAAGCAAGCATGGTAAAAATGAAAGACAGACTCTGGTTAGGCCAGTACAATCACATCCTCCCCTCCCTTGCACTTTAGGTATATTGTAAGTCCTTAGGATCTCACCCTCTGTCAATTCTGACCAAATTTTAAAATGTGCAGTAACAAAGCTGTCAATGAAAATATACTGTCTGTTCCTCAAAGACTCATCACTGCTTTTTTGGAACTGGAAAACAGCCAATGCTGTGTACATGCCAGATGAAGACCCAAAGATCTCAGAAAATCAATCCACTAATCTCAGCAAATCACTGGCTTCCTACCTCAGCTTTACAAAAGATCATTTTGTTTTCCAGAAAAACTCATATGGACTACCTTGGCCAAGTCTGCCATCTCAGACTCTCGAGCCAAAACTACTGCTGCCTGCAAGTGACAATTCCAGTTCACATGGATCTTTCCTATGGACTTTAATTTTCCTTACTATCTTAATCGTATTGCATTGTCCTCTGATTTTCTTAGGTGTACATGAGAGGTGTATGAGCTACTACATAAAACAAAACAATATTAGCTTTGATGCTAAAAGATGGGGGATCATGTCCTAGCTCTGCCATTTATTACCTATGATGGGGAACTATCCCATTAACCTATTTGAGAATCAATTTCTGTACCACAGGTAACTGTAAACTATTAACATACACAGTTATTACAATATACATAAATTATAATAACATATACAGAAATTATTACAATAACTAAGATTCCCACACAGGCATATTTGCTGCCTTCAAAAGTAGTTTTGGGGGTTTTCTATTGAGATATAACTGACATTAAAACAATATGTAAGTTAAGCACCAAGGATATAATGGGAAACATAGGGAAATACAGCCATTATTTCATAAAACCTTTAAATGGAGGATAATCTTTAAAAATACTAAATCATTATGTTGTCATATGAAACTAATATAATACTGTGAATCAACTATGAAGTGAAGTCAAAGTGAAGTGAAAGTCACTTAGTCGTGTCCAACTCTTTGTGACCCTATGGACTATAGAGTCTGTGGAATTCTCCAGGCCAGAATACTGAAGTGGGTAGCCTTTCCCTTCTCCAGGGGATCTTCCCAACCCAGGGATGGAACCCAGGTCTCCTGCACTGCAGGCAGATTCTTTACCAGCTGAGCCACAAGGGAAGCCGTGAATCAACTATACTTCAATAAAAGACAATACTGTGCAACCTTAAGGGATGATTTGACATCCTATCTCAAAATTATTAACATCTATTGGAGTATTACTAACACTTCTATCATGTCACACAATTATCATTTCTTTCCTGATGAAGACAATTAAGTTCTAGTCTCTCAGCAACTTTGAGATTTCTAATTCAGTACTGTTGATTATAATCACTAAGCTATGCATTCCATTTCCAGGGCTTACCTACTAGTTGTAAGTCCGTACCCTTTAATAACACAACTCCTCTACCCTCATGTCCTTATAACCACCATCTTATCTTGCTGTGTTTTGCTTCTCTACAACTTCACATCTTCTCTGGCATCGAACAGATCTTGTAGGCAGTGTGTGCTCTGTGGTCAGTCATGTCCCAACTCTTTGTGACCCTATGGACTATAGCCTGCTAGGCTCCTCTATCCATGGGATTTTCCAGGCAAGGGAAGTGGGCTGCCATTTCCTTCTCCAGGGGATCTTCCTGACAGGAATCGAACCCACATCACATGCATTGGCAGGCAGGCTCCTTATCACTGAGCCACTTGGGAAGCCCATATGAAGGTAGGTGCTCTACTCAACTATTTATTGAATGATTAGAAGATTCCTTTAGCACATAATGATTCAGGGATAAGACTAATCCTTGCACATTATCTACAAAAGGTAGACCTTGAGCTCAGCTGCCATCTGATATAAGAATAAATGTAGGACTAAAGTCTTCAATTTCATTTAGGTCTATGACTATTCATATATTCCATAAAGGTTAACAGTGACTCCTAAAATCTGAAAAGAAATCCTAGGATGAAAAGAACTCCTAGAACAAGGAGCTCTCCCTATCTATCCTGCAAGTTTTCTATACCTGGTTTTGGTTAAGATTGAGGCTAGCCAGTTGTCAAGTGGTTTGAATGCTATGAAGTTCTTCAAATGCTGAAGACCTGCTACATTTACAAAACTCAAATGGGAGTCATAAAGTCATCATCAACTTAATTATGGCCGACTAAGAAGGATTACTTTGATTAAAATCTCAGAACTTTGTGTTCCTGGGTCACACATGGTTTGTCACAAGCTCAACTATAAAGCAAGGTAATAAACTCACAAAAGGCTAGCTGACACATCTACTAGGTGATAGATATTGTATTTTGTGAAGGTGAGCAAAGAAAATGAAGCCAAAGAAAGATGTCAGTACTGCAGAAGTGGAAACATTTGTTAGGAATGATCAATCTCTCTGCAGAGAAATCTTGTGATTCTCAAGAAGTATATTTCAGCAAAACAAAAATGTTCAGAAGTTGAAAGAAAACTAAGATGAATTAAATGTATAAGAGAAAGCTTCTACAACAGAGAGTTAGAAATTCTATGAGATGAGCTTAAAGAAATCCAAAGAAAAGACAATTATCCACAGAACTCTGACATACAATTTACTTTAACAGATATCAGTTATTATTCCATTCCCTCTCTTTCAGGGCAATGGAAATAAAACAGAGGTAACAGGGTTGGGGAAGAAGAATGATAACATTTCTCATGTTAGTCGTTCAGTCATGTCCAGTTTTTTGTGACTCCAGCGAGTGTAGCCCGCTGGGCTCCTCTGTCCATAGAATTCTCCAGGTAAGAATACAGCTGGAGTGGATAGTCATTCCCTTGTCCAGGGGATCTTCCCAACCCAAGGACTGAACCCAGGTCTCCCACATTGCAGGCAGATTCTTTACTATCTGAGGCACCAGGGAAGCCCCATATTACATTTAATTATGATAATAAACCCTATGAAGAAAGTACTTCAATTCCCATTTTACAGATACTAAAACTAAGCTTCAGAAAGGTCATATAGGCCAAATCTGCTCAAATTCAGGAAAACATGATCTACATATCAGAGTTACTGAATATACCTTTAAACAAATGTTAGAGAAATTTCCTTCGGGAGATGGCTCTAGGCAGGTTTGAATCAGGCTAGTTTAACTTTCCTGAGACAGCAAAACATGTAAATTGAGGACTTGACACATTGGCTTCTTTCAAGAAAGAGTCTGATTGAAGGCAGCCAGAGAGAACTGGCCAGAACTCAAGGTGATGAAATAATTCTAAGAGGTGGGGATCGCATGGGCAATAGCTCCGGGCTGAATGTGAGGTCCAATGAACACAGTGCTAAATGATGAAAGTGGCTCTCAAGAGAGCACCAAAATCCACAACTTGAAAGAAGCAGCTTCATTAACAGAGGAGCCAACAAAGGTTGCCAAAAAAGCACTGAGGGACAGATATTTTGAAAGTGCACAATGAACTATTGAGAATGAAGGATCACATGCCCTGAACTAAACATAGCAGGTGTTGCCTGGGGGTTCATGCTGGGAAAAAGGATGAACCCTCAGACAACACTTGCTAACATTTTACCTGTTTCTGCACCAAACTCCTGCTCTAATTCATAAATCAAGGAGCAGCATCAAATAGTAAGATACAGTATACATGGCATGAATACAAAAAGGCCATTAAGTAAGTTCACCATTTAGTTAGCAAAAGCAAAAGAAAGTCTAACTGGCATTAAATCCCCGTAGAATAGAAGGGTCAAAATGGTCATTCTTAATTCTTAATGAAACTGTTTAACAGAAAAAAGAGCCAAATGGACATCAAGATCAATGAGTTTTAAATATATATATATATATATATAAAAGCATAATGCCAAAGAACATATTACTCTGTACAACAATGTCTAGGTTTAATTATAATAACTTAAAAATATGCTGAGAGAGGAGAGTGGTAGAAAAAGAAGGTTACTAAGATCTACACAACAACCCTGCAAGGTAGAGACTGTCATCTCTCCAGATGAAAACTAACAAATGCCCTGTGTAGGACTTTTCTCCAAACAATGAGATTTAGGAATTTTTTTTTTAAGTCTTTCATGTTCTCATATATTAAAAATTAAGGAAAAAGTCTCACAATGTACTCTAAGGTGTCTGTACTAAAAGGACAGAGGAAGCCTCAAACTGGTCACATTTAACAGTTAGACATAAGAACAGTTGAACAGCAAGGAACACTTGGTAAATCATTTATCATCTGATGCTTTCCCTGACCTCCATTAAAGCTCTAACACTCTCTAATCCCTTAGGCTGCTTTTTTCCTTAATGGGACTCATCACCCCTGACATACCCTATACTCTACTTTTTTCCTTGTGAGCTCTAGAGTCTAAGTGCAATGAAGGGAAGAAATTTATTCTGTCCACTCTCAATCCCCAGGGTCTAAAACAAAATACCTGACTCATAGTAGGAATACAGAATTCAATGATGAAAGTGGCAAATAGAGAAATAAATATAGGTCAGGTTGTGTTATGGATGAGCTCAACTCAAAGACAAACTTAGGTAGGACTACACCCCCTGAAAAGTTTAGAGTACCAGAATTACAAAGATGAGAAATAAAATGAATAAAGGAAAAAAGCCAAAAAGATATGATGGGGTATTCATGAGCATTGTCAAAGCGCTGTGGAAAAATCCAATGCATTCATTGGCTCAATCTGAACAGAAAGGTATTCTGCAATATATGCTTTTGTCACATTCAACTTTCACGTTTGAAAGCTCAACTGCCGTAAAATAATAAGATGGAAAAATCCATTTTGGTATAATCTGCAAAAGCCCATAGGAGAAATTTACCAAAACTGCAAGTTCAAAATCAGCAATGGATGGCACTGCAATTACGTCACAGACAAGAAGCTTGATCAATAGATGACACAGAACCTAAAACTCTACCCAAAGCAGAAGGAAAAAAAGGACATGACCTATTTGTAATGGGAAATGTGTGACTTTAGTTAGCAATGCAAAAATGCTTGGCCAAGTGGCCAAGTGTGTAACTTGGGGTGAGTAACACGGTGACCTAATAGCTTTTGCTTATGATTCTGCTAATCTGGTTGGCAAAGTGAAATTGCTGTTAAATGAGGTGCTTTGTTTCTGTCACTCAACTGGAGCAGCGTGGTCACGATCAGATTGATTGCACACATCTAGGTGTAAGAACTCATATATTATTATTCCCCAACCTGGATCCATGCATTTACACTGAAGAGCAATCACTTGCCAATTTGGTCAGTCATGTTCCATTAGTAAATTCATGAATCAGGGCTGTGTTTATGCCATGGTTGTGAATTTTAGTTAGTCAAGGTAAAGTTCAGGCTCTACTTTTGGATTATAATATGCATTGGTATGTGAAAATGAGTATAAGAATGGAACCTTGATAGGCAACTGTGAAATTTATGCCAAATGGGAAAAATTAAAACCACATGCACTTTCTGACCAGCATTGATTATATAAACAAAAGCTTATCGAATAGGCAACTAATAAACAAACAAAAAAAAAACTTCTTCCCAAAGATCAACACCTCACAACTCTACTGATAGAGACCCTTGGGAATGGGCATAAGATTCAAGGCAGAGGGCCTCCTGCATCTGGTACAGGGGCTCAGCTCATGCTGCCTTGTGAGGAGTCCAAACCGTTGAAACTGCAAGTGCTTCTGCCAAATCTACCTATCCCATCTCCTCTAACACACCACACATCTCCTCAGAGATGTATGAATAAAGACCAACATTTTTAATAGGACCAAGAGGGTCTGGCATGGTCTTTCCCCTCATGGTCTTCACCCTGCAGCAAATCTTCCCTTGTACTCTGTCTTACAACCACACTAGCTCTTCAGCCTCTAGAACATGATCTGTTTCCTCCTTCCATGAGCCCCTTGCACATACCAAATGTCCAAAATGATCTTCCTTCCATCCCCTTCCCCAGACAAAGCCCTGGTTAAACCTCAACTCAAGAATTCTCCTTGAGGCAACTCATTCTATCATATGCTCTTGTAACATCAAAGCACCCTCTTTCCTAACACATGTCTCTTTTGCACAACGAAAGAAACTATAAACAAGGTGAAAAGACAACCCTCAGAATGGGAGAAAACAACAGCAAATGAAACAACTAACAGAGAATTAGTCTCCAAAACATACAGCTCAATATCAGTAAAACAAACAACCCAATCAAACAGTGGGCAAAAGACCTAAATGGACATTTCTCCAAAGAAAACATACAGATGGCCAATAAACACATGAAAAGATGCTCAATATCACTCATTATTACAGAAAAGCAAATCAAAACCACAATGAGGTATCATCTCACACTGGTTGGAATGGCCATCATCAGAAAGTCTACAAACAATAAATGTTGGAGAGGGTATGGAGAAAAGGGAACCCTTTTACACTGTTAGGGATACAAACTAGTACAGCCACTATGGAGAACAGTGTGGAGACCCCTTGAAAGACTGGAAATACAACTGCCATACAACCCAGCAATCTCACTGCTGGGCATACACTCTGAGGAAACCAGAACTGAAAAAGACACATGTACCCCATGTTCATTGCAGCACTATTTACAAAGCTAGGACACAGAAGCAACCTAGATGTCCATCAGCAGATGAATGGAGAAGGAAGTTGTGGTACATACACCCCGTGGAATATTACTCAGCTATAAAAAGGAATCTTGCCTGGAGAAAGAAACCCCATGGAGAGAGGAGCCTGGTGGGCTACAGTCCACGTGGTCACAAAGAGTTGGACACAACGGAATGACCAAACACATAAAAAGGAATGCTTTTGAGTCAGTTCTAACGAGGTGGTGAACCTGGAGCCTATTTTACAGAGTAGAGTAAGTAAGAAAGAGAAAGACAAATACTGTATATTAATTCATATATATAGAATTTAGAAAGATGGTACTGACAATCCTAAATGCAAGGAAGCAGAGGAGACACAGACATAAAGAACAGACTTTTGCACCCAGTGGGAGAAGGAGACAATGGGATGATTTGAGAGAATAGCACTGAAACATATACTTTACCATATGTAAAACAGATGACCAGTGCAAGTTCGACACATGAAGCAGGACATGCAAAGCTGCTGCTCTGGGACAACATAAAGGGACAGCATGAGGAGGGAGGCAGGAGGAGGATTCAGGAAGCAGAGGGGGATACGTGTGTACCTCTGGCTGATTCATGTTGATATATGGCAAAAACCATCACATTATTGTAAAGCAATTATCCTCCAATTAAAATAAATTAATTTTTTTTTTTTATAGAATAACATTTACACAGCACTTGATATGTTTTCTTTTTTTTTTTCCCTCTCCCTCCTCCCTCCCCATACCACCCCTCTGGGTCATCTCAGCGCCCCAAAGTATCATGCATTGAACCTGGACTGGCAATTCATTTCATATATGATATTATACATGTTTCAATGCCATTCTCCCAAATCATCCCACCCTCTCCCTCTCCACAGAGTCCAAAAGACTGTTAACAAACAAAAGAAGAAGGTACTTTGGTTGGTCCCTCAGTGTATCCCAGCACTGAGTACCACTCTGTATGTAAGTAAAGTGAAAGTCGCTCAGTCATGCCCAACTCTTTGCAACCCCATGGACTTTATAGTCCATGGAATTCTCCAGGCCAGAACACTGGAGTGGGTAGCCTTTCCCTTCTCCAGGGAATCTTTCCAACCCAGGGATCGAACCCGGGTCTCCTGTACTGCAGGCAGATTCTTCACCAACTGAGCTATCAGGGGAATCTCACCACTCCGTGTATAGACAGTAAATTATACTGTATTTGAGAAGAAAAGAAAGACGAGAGGAAGGATGGAAAAGTTTAACTCACACTGTCAGAATGTGGCATGGGGTGGGAAAGAGTTCAGCTTTTGCGAAAAAGATCACACAGTAAACAGAAACACAAAGGCAAACCATTAAGGGGGAAAGCTGACTAGAGCACAAATAATCAGGAGCAAAGCAGAGTCATTATCTTCCTCAGTGCCTCGAGGAGGAGGTACTCAGTATTCATTAAATACTTGAGTGAATGAATGAATGAATGAACAAATATAGGGGTTGCTGTTGTTCAGTCATGCCCGACTCTTTGCCACCCCATGGACTGCAGCATACCAGGCTCCTCTGTCCTCCACCATATCCTGGAGTTTGCTCAGATTCTTGTCCATTGAGTCGGTGATGCCATCCAACCATGTCATTCTCTGTCATCTCCTTCTCCTCCTGCCCTCAATCCTTCGCAGTATCAGAGTCTTGTCCAGTGAGTCAGCTCTTCGCATCAGGTGGCCAAAGTATTGGAGCTTCAGCTTCACCATCAATTCCTCCAATGAATATTCAGGGTTGATTTCCTTTAGGGTGGACTGGTTTGACCTCCTTGCAATCAAAGGAACTCTCCAGAGTCTTCTCCAGTACCACAGTTCAAAAGCATCAATGGGCAATCAGCTCAGATTTCTCTTTCTATATTTGCTACTTCGGCTGCAAGTTTGTGTATATTTCTTGATTCTATAAGCCTGTGGTAGCTCCGTCTCATACCTTCTCTTTTTAAGCATTTTTCTCTCCACCTCTCTCCTCTTTGTGGCACTTATTATCAATATTTTATTTGGTTTTGAGCATTAATCACATCAGGGATAACAATTTGTTTCAATCAGAATTATGTTTCATGTAAAATCTTCACGTCCACTAAATTTCTTATTTTCTTCATGGTTAAAAGTTACTTAGAACTTTTCTCTGAACGACATGAGTTTGTTACATTCCTTTTTTTCTCTCACCTTTTTCTGTTTTGAAAGACAAACCAGCCAGACAGAAGACACACAACTACGATAAGTATACTCTAGTACTTACCAAGACACTGCCCGTTCCAGCCTCGAAACCCTTCTGTGCAGGGAACACACTGGTAAGATCCAGGAGAATTCACACACTGCTCATCTGGACAAGTACTTGGAGTCAAACATTCATCAACATCTGAAAAAATCAAAAATCTAAGTCACAGACATTTTATCAGAACACTAAAGCACGAACTGACTTGTGTGATAAAGGGGGAAAAGATTGGTGGGGAAAACAATAACTGGAAAAGTAAAGCACTGGGTATGCACTTAAACACTCAGTGAGAATGCATGGCCAGGTATAACTTGATTGAAATATGTACATATGTTTCAAGGAAGAACTTGGCCCCAGTTCTCCAACTGGCAGGCCCACGTCTCTCCACTCTGTGAGTTGGCAGTTCTCTAGGACCACTTTTTGGACATGAACATCTTTCAAGTAATAGTCTGGTTTGCCAGAAAGAAATGAAAGAAATGAACACAACAGCGAGGAAGCCATTTATCCACCTGGCTAGAGGTTCTCTCTGCAGACAATGGGGTACTCTAAGGAAACCCTTGCTTTGGCTTCATGGTCCCCAAAACATCCGACATTTGAATAATTTAAAACTTTTCACGTGATAGGAATTCCCTGGAGGTCAAAAAAGAACATTAGGAGAGAATGAACTCATCAAATACTTCCAAGATTTTCCAGAAACTATGGTGAATAGTCATAGGGTAATATATTCTGGTTTAAAATACACCTTGCTTTTCACATTCATGGCTAACTAAAGTTATTCATCATTGTTCTTTTCAATGTGAGAAGAAAATAAAATCACCTTAAATATGGACAGAACTGTGGCAGAGATACAATAGCTTCAAATGGTCAAACAATTGGAGATGTGGATATAGAAAAAAGACTTGTAGACACAGCTAGGGAAGGAGAGGATGGAACAAATTGAGAAAGCATCATTGACATACATACACTACAATGTGTAAAAGTGATAGCTAGAAGGAGGCTGCCATATAACTCAGGGAGCCCAACCTTGCGTCCTACTGACAACATAGAGGGTTGGGATGGGGGCAGGAGATGGGAGGGAGGCTCAAGAGGAAGGGGATACACATACACATACACACACACACACACACACACACACACACAGTTCTGATCGATTTGAGTTGTTGTACAGCAGAAACAAACACAACATTATAAAGCAATTAACCTCCAATTAAAAAAAAAGAATGGTAAAACAATAAAATGGGGGGAAAAGTGACAGAGGTACCTTTCAACCATTTAATGAAATGAAAACGTAACTTTTCAACCATTTAAAATGAGCACTATCACCTGGGTACCAGTCCCAACTGAAACAGGTATTCTCCAAGTGAGTGGATTCAGTGTCTAAGCATCATGATATAAGATGTATATAGGACCTCTAATCACACTTAAAATTTAAACAAGATTTTTCAGGGAAAAAAAAAGTGAAAGAAATATATAATGAATACACTGAACATGCATGGGTATTTGATGTCATCATCAAAAATCACCTCCCATTATGTATCTTAGGGATGTATGAAAAGATGCTTAAAGTAAAAGATGTTATTAATAGAATCAGCACCAGGTCAGTGTTGCAACTTTTTTTTCCTATCAGCAAAAAATCCTTGCCAATAGACAATGACACACAGTGGTTTTTTTTGTTAGGTCAGATGTTCTGGGACTTCTTGTTCTACAAAAAGATGATGCTTGCCAGTTTAATTTTCCAAACAGCATTACATTCTTCTCTGGATGGGATTTAAAAAAAAAAAAATGGAACTACAACTGCTAAGTCAGAAAAGGTCATTGAGATAGGCTGGTCTGATAAATAAGGTATAATGCTGAGCAGCATAAGACAGTAACATCCCTGGATTTCCTGCTGCTCTCACATGTTTGCTTGTTCCCTCATCTATAAATGAGGGACTACCTGCCTGGTAATACCTTCAGAGAATAAACTAAGGGTGCATGAGATAATGTCTGTAAGCTACAGTAGACTCCTTGGAGACTGGCGCTGTTTGAAAGCAACTTTGTCAGTGACAGCTGAGAAAATCTTCAGTGAGCCAGAAGCCCAGGGACCTTTGGTTCTGGTCCATGGTGAAATTAGAAAACAGCCACGTTATTTGGCTCCTTCATTTCAAGCTTTTTCATGGGAATAGAATTATATAATTATTAACTCAGGGGATGCTGGTGAGATTTCTGTTAAATAATTTCCATGCACTGAATATTACTGAAGAGTCTCCGTCTTTCCATTTACTTACTAATCCTCAACTTTCTTTTCTACTCCTCTCTATTGTGCATCCTTAACCTGTAGTAATTCCTTAAATATTTTATCTTCTCGTCCTGCATCTGTGTGTAGAACCTGAGGATCTATATTTCATATAAGTGCTTGTCATATAAATCCAAGGCCCATTTCATCTAAAAAACTCCCACAATTATAGATATTCTGAAAATATCTATGGAAAAACAAAAGGAGTCAGGGAAAGGGGAAGTTTAGGGAAACTAGTACTTCTTGAGAGCGAACAAGGTGACAGGCACCATGTGACATACTGCAACACCCATTTACCTGCATGAGCCTGAAAGTTAACTGCATGGTTCCCATTTCACAGATGAAGAACTAAGTTTTGAAGGGCCTACATAACTGGCCCCAAGCTAGACAGTTACTGAGTGTGGGGATTATGAGCTGAAAAGCCATTGTCTCCATCCTACCTGTCCTCAAGTGGCCTCCAGAGCAGAGAGACAGTCCCCCGTAAGAGAAGAGCGGAACACTTCACACCTGCACTTTCCCAAGGCCCTCAGCCATCAGGGGAAGAGTTCATATCTCTGTTCTGATGGGAGCTGATGCAGTAACATAAAATGCTCCCCACTTCTCTCCAGATAACTCAGGGGCTGAGGCAAGAGGCCAGCAAGTAAGGCAGGTGCAGGCTGCCAAAAAAATGTCTAATGAGCTCTCCCTCCAGGCCTGGTCATTAGAACTGTGAAAAAAACCCAACATATTGGAGCCAAGAAACAGCAGAGAGCAGCCTTCCCCAACCAGCCTATCCCTCCCAAGCTCTGGAGGCCCAGCCATGTCCAAAAACAGGCTAAATGTCAGGTAGCCAGGCAGTGAACATGCGGAGCCAGCACCAACCCCACACCCAGGCTCCTTAGAACATGTCCAAAGGCCCCTGTTCTTTCGTCTTGTTCACGTTTCCATGAAGACTGAAGCAGAGGTTCAGTGTATTTCTTCACAAAAATAATTATTCAAAGTGTACCATGGTGCTTTCAAAAAGAACCCATGTGACTTGGGACACGTACACAAATAGAAATATTCAATGGTTAATCATCTTAACTTTGAAATGTTCAAAACTCTTCAAGACATTTTTGCAATGAGAGCAAATCCGTTGCTGGGGTCAGCATTAAAGAAATTTTATCTGACACAGCTGGAGTCTGACCTGTAGTTGGTCAGACAACATTTTTGTAGAAAGTCTGCAAGCAAGTCCCGGAACACAGGCGAAAGTAAGAAGCTGAGACACAGGAATGGACCAAGATGAAAGGTTGAAAACAAAAAGTTCACACAGGTGACACCTGGACCATGTCCCCAGGTGAATGATGCAGACAGACACTGTGATTAAGTCTGGGTTTCTACTAACATCCTCTGCAGTTCACTGTTACAAAGTGATGTCACTCCACCTACCAGGGAAGGCAGATATTGAAAGAGTAATAGCGAGAGGAAGAAGACAGGAAAAGACCCGGACAGAGTTACTGAAGGGAGGCAAAGAGGCTTTGATTCTGGGAGGTAGCCAGAGCCTGGGCGAGCTGCTGTCCTGCATGGATTGGCAGTGGAGGAAAACTCGTACCAGGCCAGGTGCCTACAAGCCTCAAGTTCTGGAGCTAGCCCTGCATTTCATGGACATGTGTGCTCCACACTCCAAAGGGCTGTGGTCTCCCCATCCTCTCAGCTGACTCACCCTCGCAGTGGCCTCCTGGGGTCATGTGGTACCCGCTATCGCAGTATTCACATCGGAAGGCCCCCATGGTATTGACACAGTGGCCTTCCCCACAGACGTCTGGCCTCAGACACTCATCGACATCTAAGCAAAGCAGAAAACATTGTCGAGTGTTATTTCCCAAAACCTAATTTCAAACCTCTCCCATCTCCCAGGTTAGTTCAAATTTAAGAATGAAGTAACTGATCCCTACTATCTATTATCTCTTTGATTTGTTCCCAAAAATTGAGTGGCTTGGATTTACTTGAATCCAAAAGAAATATTTAACACCACTGGTCTTTGCACACATTTGATATTCTTCATTCAAAAGTGTTGAGGGAAGAAATTTCATTTGTTAATCTTCCAGAATCTAGCAGATTACTGTGTTGTAACGGGTTTAATAATAAATTCTGGGTTGTCTGAATGGGCCCTGGACTGATGGAATCGGGGGAGCTAGAAACCCACATGAGGGAATTTATGCATCAGAAAGAACACTACTATTACCTATGCAGTTAGTACCCTCCTCACTGGCCATGAATCCTGCTGGGCAAATACACAAGAAACTTCCCTCAGTGTTTTCACAGCGTCCCTGGGAGCAAAGGTGTAGATCCTGAGTGCATTCATCAATATCTGTTAACAAAAAGACATACAAAAGGATTAGCGTGGCATGAAATTCTCATGAAATACTAGCATTCTGTCTCCTCTGTCCCACCTTATAAGTGAGGAAAACAGTAAAAGGAATACACTCAGTTTCCCTGAATACCTGAAGAGCTGCTATTGCAAAGAGGGAATACACGTATGGCATACTGCTTTGAAAGTTCAAGCTACAGCTATGATATTGGTGTTTCGAAAGAAAGATTTCAGGTCAACACAAAACGACCTGCCTGATAACTGGAGTCATGTAAGTGCTGGAATTCACCGTGCAAATCCCAGGCCAGCTCAGCAGAGGCAGTGAGCAATGTCATGACAGGCACTCTCTTTCACAGTGCACGTGGGTAAAGCGAGACTGAATCATCTCGACTGACTGCCCTTTGCAACTTTACGCTTGCGATTCTAAACATAATACATCTCATGTACGCAAATTCATGAGAAACAGTCATACTACAGAGCAAGTGGATGTCCCCCTCACACCTCACTCCATATATACATGCAGAACCGAACAGCAAAAATCATATTTGCTCAATGGAATTCAGCATAAAGTGGGTTTAATTAGGTATATCCCTTTGCAGCTCCATATTTGCCTTATAACTCTTATTGAACTTCCTTTTTCTAAAAAGGATATTAAATTTAGTGTTAACACATTAAAATGACTTAACACATTTACACCCCTTTGTGAGATACATTTTTTCCCCAAAGAAGCATATATGAGCTCCCTACATTATAAATCCATTAATAGTCTCTCGCCAGCATATACTGATTTTCAGTATAGTAATTCCAACAAAGGTACATAGAGTCAAAGCTATGGTTTTTCCACCAGTCATGTATGGATGTGAGAGTTGGACCATAAAGAAAACTGAGCACTGAAGAATTGATGCTTTTGAACTGTGGTGTTGAAAAAGACTCTTGAGAGTCCCTTTAACTGCAAGGAGATCCAGCCAGCCTATCCTAAAGGAAATCAGCCCTGAATATCACTGGAAAGACTGATGCTGAGGCTGACGCTCCAATTCTTCAGCCACCTGAGGGGAAGAACTGACTCATTGGAAAAGACCCTGATGCTGGGAAAGATTGAAGGCAGGAAGAGAAGGGAATGACAGAGGATGAGATGGTTGGATGGCATCATCAATTCAATTGACATGAGTTTGAGCAAGCTCCAGGAGTTGGTGATGGACAGGGAAACCTGGCATGCTGCAATCCATGGGGTCCCAAAGAATCAGACCTGAATGAGTGACTGAACTGAACTGAATAGAAATTCCTGTTAAAAATCAAATTTTATAAATTTATATAAACATTTTTATTGCAGGATATATTAATTTTTGCTAAATATGTTCATAGATAGCTATGTCTAGAGCTCTTAATTATTGTCTATACTCTTTACCTGAAAAACTTTGGGAAATTATTCTACCTTGATGTAACTGTATTCCTCTTGGCAAAGCAGGCAGCATTGAACCAAGAGGTAAGAGCCTTCTAGGAGTTAAGCAAGCCTCTTTTTTAAGCACCTTTAGCTTAGGGAGAAAAATTTTTTTTAATTAAACAGTATTTTCCCCGTGATTATGTTCTTAATGTGCAAACATTCAATATTTAATAATCTCATCAACCACAAGTGTCTTCTTACCAACACATTTCCTCTGTTGCTCATTGAACTTGTAGCCATCGTAGCATATACAGGTATACCTCACTGGCAGGTTAATGCAGTGTCCCGCTCCACAGATGTCAGGGTTCACAGAACATTCATTGATTTCTTTAAAAATAAGAAAACGTGGGACAAAACGGATATAAACAAAGATTTCATTGCACCTTGCAAACAATAACTTTGTTTCTCCTGAATACCTTATCGCCAGTTATGCATTCAGAAAACAAAATTTCACACTCTAAAATCAAGTGTAAACTCATCTGATTACATTATAATTGATCAGTTAGTCACAGCCAAAGCCACCAAAAATTCTGAAAGAGACAACTTCTAAGATGAACTGGAGTAGGTGGAAATTTAGAAAGAGGCCATCCTGGACGTTATCATCAATTCTGAACTTTCAAGATAGCCCATCAGTGAGTTTCTATCCTCTCCAGTTCATTTTGGATGATGGACTGAATCACATGATTCCTTCTGATAAGAAATAGGTGGCAACTTTCTACTATTTGTTAGCAGGCCAAATTCAAGTTCCAAAAAACATACTCAACCTCCTCCAAAATTTCTCATTAATTCTCCAGAAAGATTTACCACTTCTAATCAAAGCAGAACTTCTGGATGCAACTTATTCTTAATTTGCCAATTTCAACAGGAGCATATTTTATTTATACTAGTAGAATATAGAATCTTATTCCAGATCTTCTCTGCTTAGTTCCTCCCTTCCTTTCCTCCTGATTCCTGCACAAGACTGGCTTCTTCTATGAAGTCCTTGTTCCACACATAGACACAGGCTGTGGTCAAGGCAAGGGGAGGGGAGTTGCCAGTGGGTGAAGGCCATCACAACATGCTTTATCACCAAAATGACCTGAAAACTCAAAGGTGATTTTCTGAGATGAATTACTCCAAGGTAGTCTGTTGATTTCAACGATCTTTGTAAGTATGTATAATAGTATAGTAGGGAGTGGGCAGTACAGCTGGCGGTCAGAGCCCAGGCTTGAGACGAGAGTACAGGTACCAACCTTGCTGCCCCTTCTTTGCTCTGTAACAGAGCACAAATTACTTAAACAATCTAAGCCTCACTTTCCCAGTGGTCCAGTAGTTAAGAATCTGCTCTGCGAGGCAGGGGACACGAGTTCATTCCCTGGTCCAGGAAGACTCCATACACCACAGGGCAACTAAACCCACACACCACAGCTACAGAGCCTTAGATCTAGAGTCCATGAGCTGCAACTACTGAAGCTCATGTCCCTAAAACCTGAGCTCTGCAACAAGAGGAGCCGCAGAAATGAGAGGCCTGAACAGCACAACTAGAGAGCAGCCCCTGCGTGACGTAGCTGGAGAAAGCTCAGGCACAGCAATAAAGATCCAGCACAATAATAAATACATAATTTGGAGAAAAGAATATACAACAAAGAAATAGCACACAAATGATACTACTATCTATTATCTCACTGCCATCATGCAGTAAACAACACTTAAAACAGATGACATCATGGATACGCCCAAATGGCCCAGTGGAGGAAGACCAGGGGCTCAAGTGTGACAAGCTAAAACACACCTTTGTTAATGGGGTCTATGGTTTGAATGAAAAGAAAAACAGGCATGCTACTGTCATCAATAACCCACTGTGAATTCTGAAGAAAAATGTGGAAAACAGTGCTTTAACAAAAATTCACTATGGAAATGACCTAAATTGGGGTTGAGGTTACTCTCCAAAACCCAAACCACATTCATTTTTCATCAAGTGTTATTCACTGTGCTGTGATTTTAAGACAACTGGTGCAAGTTATTTGAAAAGTTGTTAGGCTTTAAAAGAAAGCATATGACTACAGAGCTGCAGTATTTTGCATAAAATCACTTGGATTATGATAAAAGCGCACATTTAAAATTATTTATATCTTTAGTGAACCTATTTATGCTAATTCACTATCAGAAAAATAGTTTATAGTCAGTATAATGTCAAGTTACAGGAAAAAAAATTCAAAAGACTAAAGACATAGGTAATTACCATGACTGCTTAAATGACTGATTATAACCATATAAAATAATGAATTATGGGACATACACAATATAGATTATATAATAATCTTTAGCAGGATAGGAAAATGCTTATTTTTTAAGAAAATATAGTCAGGTACAAATTATAATATAGGATATGATTTAAATTATTTTTACACAGAAAAGCAGATTGGAAGAAAATAAATCTAAGTGTTACAATTATGGAGATTAGTACTGTCTATATTTTTCTGCATCTTCCAAAATTTCTACAATGAACAAGTGTTATTACTTCTATAATCAGAAAAGTCTTTCTTAAAAAATTATCATTTCCATGTGCTGCAAAAATCTGAAGGTAAAAAACGTAATCTTCTCCAGGTTCTACTTCTAGACCCTCAGGTAAGAATTCTCTTCTCTGTTTATAAGAATTCTTTAGTAGAACAGTGTGAGAAGCAGTTCTTAACCATCTATTCTTAATGTAAGCAGATGCCTCCTTTAAAAATTAATGGCATTTAGATTTCTTGATTTTCTTTGAAATTATTTTATGTTCTTCTCTGCCATTTGCTTAAATCAGAGAAGACATATTGATCAAATTTGCAAAAAGAAAAATTAGAAGATGACAATATACTAGGAAGAAGTAGTCAGAATTAATTAAAAGATTGTACATCTGGGGTTTTCAGGAAATGCTTGATGGGTACTCATTGCCCCCACTCCCACACACACCAATTTATTGATTACCAAATATTTATCTGTTCTTTTTCAGGCACAGCTTTAGAATGGAATGTTTACACATGTAAATAAAGTCTTCAAAAATATGTGATGCTTAATTCAGATGAGATACTTTCCTATGCCAGTGTGCCAATATTTAGATAATTTCTTCTTAAGTCAACTCTAAGATAGAAGAAATGATTAAGAATTTTAACTCTTTTGTCTTTTTTCATTTTTTAAAAATATAAATTTATTTATTTTAATTGGAGCTTAATTATGTACAGTATTGTATTGGTTTTGCCATACATCAACATGAATCCACCACAGGTATGCACGTGTTCCCCATCCTGAACCCCCCTCCCTCTTCCCTCCCTGTACCATCCCTCTGGGTTGTCTCAGTGCACCAGCCCCAAGCATCCAGTATCTTTTGTCTTAAGAAATGAACAATAACGGCCTTTCCTTCCAATTTAGTATCTTAAATAGAAGCTATGAGGTTGAAATATTTATGAGGAAAGCTTGAGAATTCTTAGCTGATTACCTCATAGATTATGTATATAAAACTGCAGTTTGAAAACCTTGATCCCAACTGGCGCTAAGGTATGTAAGAAAATGCTACTCCAACACCACTAGAGGGTACTAAGAGATACATCAGTGTGAGGGGATATTTACTAACATTGTAGATTTCTATAGTTTATCCCATTTTTTATACACATGATAAATTGTATCATTTATCCTCAGAGATCCCATTTATTTACTTGCTATCCCACCCTTCTAAGTTCAAAAAGAAAAATTAACAACTTCAAAATACCTCTGCTTCCTCTTTACCATTCATCAAAAAATTTACCAGATTATAATCAACAACACTAAATCTTAACTTTCCTTAACACACAAGAAAGCTTGTGACTTGATAGAGGTGTTAGCGAATTCTTTTGTAGTAATCATAGTGCAATACACGAATGTATCAAAGCAGCACATTGTATACCTTAAACTTATGCAATGTTATATGTCAACCACATCTCAAAAAACAAACAAACAAAAAACAACAAAATTGATCAACACCATTTTAAAGTTTAAAAAAAATTATTGATACTCTTAAAACTTTCAGAAGGTGTTTCACACCATCTCTTCCTACACTTCCCTTCTTTGACTGTTACACTTTCATTCTTGATTATAAGTTACACAGAAAGGCAGTCCTGATAGTATTGTCTTAAAACTGAAAAAATTAAACTTCAGGCTTAGAAAAAAGCTTCTGGCTTTCTCTGCATTCTGGGGGGCAAAGACCTTATGCTTTACATTTTTCTAAGACGTCACTCACACAGAGCCACGCTAGCCTGTTCCCACAGAAAGGATCAGTTCAGGTCAAAATATACATTTCTCCATATGTGCTGATGGCACCGACACAGGCTCTGGGAATACGGTAAAGCCTTGCACAGAAAGCAGTAATGATTGGTCTCTGGGGCACTCAGGTTAATGATCACATCTTCTCTTCTGAAGCATGTTTGGCTTCCCAGAGACAAGAGACTGTTCCCACTGGACTCTTGGAAGCGTCCCCCTTCATAATGCCCATCATATTTCCCCTAGGGTGCAGGACCGCCCTTACACATGCGGCCCCTGAAACAGCTTCACCTACATCAGGCCAAGGACTTCATTGTATCTTTCCCGGGAGTCCATTTAGAATTTGGAAAAAAGAGTCATGACCAAAAGCCAATGGAAAACCAAATGGTCTATTTGTCCCAGAAAGACGGCCAGAGATAGATTTAAGAGTCTGGTGTCTTTAAGAATTAAATGAAAAAGAAAGCTTTTGGCAAGATATGAAAATGAATACGCTGACCTTTTGCTTTTTTCCTGCTCATGTGATTACTCAAAATAAATAAATAAACAGAGCTGGAAATATTAAAGCATGATGATTTTACATGCAACAAAGTTCATCTTCCATGAGCCTACATAGTTTATTGAGGCTGTCATGACACTGGTAATATGCTTCAGGGACAAAGGTTTTTATAAAGGGGTCACTGATGAGTTCTGGAAAAGATCTGATGAGCAAAATAGTTTTTACAACGTTTGGGCCATGATGATTACAAAGGTTTACATAAAGCAGTCATGAAAGTCAGAATAATTTCTGGCTGGTCTGCAAGGGCCATGGAGAAAGTTTAGGAAGAGCTGGCAGAGGAAGGTATCAAATGTCAACTCATGGAAAGGTTTACAAAAATGCCCTGGCTTCCTAACTGCCCCACAAAGAGCATAAATTGTCCCACAACAATTGAAGCAGATGTTTCCACTTTGTAAATACTCGCCAGAGAAATAAAGGTTTGATTTTCCAACCTATCCTTGAGCTACTAAGACACTATGCTAAATCAAGAATTTATATGCTGAAATGTATCATTTCTTTGGAAACAGTGTGCCAATAATATTGCAAGCCACCAACTCAGCTGCTCAGAGTGGAAAATATCACCCTTATTCCCTCCAAATATGTGGCTCCCTTTATAATTATTGCAAGTCAAAGTGAGTCTGACGAAATCTACAAAGGCTACTTCCAATTTCACCATCATAAAGATATCATTGCTGAGCAATGTGAGGCTGATTTTGGTTATTTTAGACGCCTACTTATTATTCTATTCCTTTCTTCAATTCATGTAAGAAACTAACAACCATCTACCTCCTTTGTGTTCCAAGAAAAAAACAAACAAAAAACAAAAAACTCTGCCTAATGTTCCAGAGAGACTCGATCAGATTGCTCTTTCAATCTACATATCTGGCTCTCTCATCAAAATCAATGAGAACATTTATATTTTTATTTCAATTAAATTTGATACAAAACATTCCTCTTGTTCTAGGGTAGATTACAGATCATAGTATGGCTCCAAAACTGCAAATTATTTAAATTCAAAAACTATCTAAAATGTTCTCCCCATGGATTGGTTCAGAAAGATTCTTCTACTATAGGAAGTCAGAGCACCTATAAATGCTGTGTGAAAATGAAATTTCAATGTCACTTGTTTCCTGGAAGGAAATATTTGTGCTTCAAACATGTGATAGCAGATGTTAGCCCTGTATCTCTGCCAAACTCAAATTAAGCTGTCTTCTAACAACTTCATATAGCACAACTACTTTCATTTTTTCAATCAGTTCCACAGTTCAGTTGAAGCTGAGTAACTGCAATTTGTTATTCCTCACAGGGCTGCATTTAAATGATCAAACTGCGTTTATCTAGCCAAACTTCTACAAAGCTAAACTGCAAGAAGTCTGTTAAGTCAGCCATTGTTTAAAAGGCACAAAACGACAGAGCCTTCACACTGGAAAATGGAAATAGAGTACTTTAAAGAGCTAGCACATTGACAGACTGCAATTTTCTTTTTTAACGCAGATGTAAACAATGAGAAGACTTGCTGACCAAGATGGTGCATTATATGTTTGTATGCCTTGCACAGTAGCCTTTCATGTGCCGTGCTTTGTCGCTCAATCATGTCTGACTCTGCGACCCCACGGACTGCAGTCCGCCAGGCTCCTCTGTCCATGGGCTTTCTCCAGGCAAGAATACTGGAGTGGGTCGCCATGCCCTCCTCCAGGGAATCTTTCCCAACCCAGGGATCAAACCCAGGTCTCTCTCATTGCTGGTGGATTTTTTACCATCTGAGCCACCAGAGAAGCCCAGTCTTTCATAAATGGGTTTAATGAAATAAGTAGATACTGCTGTGACTTCAGAACAGAGAAAAACAATTTTAGCTACAGCCATTAAAAACAAACAAAAATCACTAGCATTTCACTCTATCACTAGAAACACAGGGTTTGGCCAGAAAATTCATGTGAGTCAACCCACTACTTAGAATAGTTAACATTTCTATATCACTCTGCTCACTGTTTACAGTAAAACCAAAGAGCAGTTGCTTTGCATTCATATGGGAAGGCCACAACTCTGGGTGCAGCTGCGCCTTGAGGCATCGCTGAAGCAGGTGAGAACACACTGCTGGGTGCATGACGTGACTCTGCCCTACTTAACTGCACTTCAGCTCAGGACAGGGGAGTGGTTTAAAAACGCTTTCTGTCTGCTGCATCAAAACAAGTGTCTAAGAGAAAGTGCATCCACAATTTTGAGAAAATAGGTCAAAGCTTTGGTTTTTAAAACATATAAAAACTGTTATGTACTTAACGGCATACAACTTGACGTTTTAATATCTATACACTGTGAAATGATCACCACGATCCAACTAATTAATACATCTAACCAAGCATGTTTCTGTGTGAAATGATGCAATGTCATGTTTCTTAAGAGGCAAAACTCTGAGAGAGGCTGCACAGTCCTCTATTAGCTTCTCCTGTATACACTGCCAACCTCATCCTGCAATGATGTCATGAACTTATGCTGTTATGATGCACCTTAGTGATACTTTGTCTGATTACAAAAATATTTTTCCACATCAGAATATGTGGAATACACAAACAATTTCACAATGAAACAACATTCAAACCCCTCAGACCCTACTTCCAAAATAACCACTGCTGATCTCGTGTATTTTCTTCTAGCATTTTCTCAATGTATGTCTTTTTTTATATAAGTGGTTTAATACTCTATATCCTTCATTTTTACATACTTTGTCTTGTATTTAGCAATATCTTGTGACCATTTTCTGGTATATTTTTACAAATTCTCAAAAATACTGTAGTAATTGGTGGTAGCATAATGTTTCAATGTAGATATAATTATCTATTTCCCTATAGTTAAATATTTAGGTTTTTCTATTTTTTTCTCTATTATACACAGTGCTGTGGTAAGTGCCCGTTTATACAAACCATTACAACAGTGTTGGGGAGACATTATTTCCTTATACTAGTTATCTTGATGTAGGATTACTGAGTTAAAAGTCCTGAACATTTTTAAAGTTCTTGATACATATGGCCAGTTTGTGCTTTCCAGAAAAGTTGAACTACTTTACATTCCTTTCCATAATTGTGTGAGAGCCTTGACTTCACTCTAGTAAAAATGAAATATTACATTGATAAGAATAAAGAATTCTTACTTTAATCTGCATTACTTTGAGTACTAGTAAAGTTGAAATTTCCTATTACATACATGTTTCTTGGTATGTTACCTATGAATTATCTGACGATATTAATTTCATTTTTCTATTAGTATTCTTATTGCTGATTTATAAGCCCTCACTATACATTAAGGATATTAACTTTTAAGCTGTTGGTTATAAATTATGATAAATCTTTATAATTTCTCACTAATGGCTGAAATAACATGTTTATTAAACAGAATTTTGAAAATATATAAAAATATATTGAGCAGAAAGCTTATCCATGATCCTATTAACTGAGGATGATTAAACGCTTCGATGAACTTTCTTTTTCTGTGTTTATAAACATTTAAAAGATAAAATTGAAATCACTGTGTTCTGTATTTAATATCATCCTATAAGCATCTCCTCATGACATTACTTTTTTTTTTTTTCAGTCATATCCGACTGTTAGCGACCCCATGGACTGCAGCCTACCAGACTCCTCCGTCCATGGGATTTTTCAGGCAAGAGTACTGGAGTGGGGTGCCATTGCCTTCTCGGAACAACGTCGCTCATGACATTACTTTTAAAACATTAACAGCTGTGTGATATTCCACTGCATATGTGCCATAATTTATTTAAACATATTCCTCCTTCAAAAAATATTTAGATTATTTCCAAATATTTGCTCTTATGACTAACTCTGCCATGAGCGATCTTATACATGTGATACAATTTTGACTTTACATTTAAAACGTTCACATCCCTGTCTCCTCCACAGACTCTGCAATATCAATACTGCGCCTACCTGTTACTTGAGTAGGTGCAATGACTTGGCTGGCGCTTGATGTTGAAGCTTCAGGAGCTACTTCCACAGGCATAGGAGGTGATGTTTTTTCAATCACTACTATATGAGGAGGGAGAGAATAAAAATGAAAATCAAAGGCTGTTATATGCATTGAGATCCCATTTCAAAATGTAAGCAAAATTTAGTCTAACAACATACCATGGTTAATTCTTGGATATTAAGAACAACTATAGTTCCCTAAAGGTCATAATATTAACCTATAGCCCTGCTTTCCACATTTAGTGACAATATCTAAGAGCAATTTGGAAGTCAATAAAAATGACCCTTCATCAAATGATGAACCCTCAATAATGTTCTAATAATATATACTACTCCTGACCACAGAAAATAGTGAAAGAAATTTATCATTATAACACTTATAATACAGCAGTCTCCCTTTATCCATGGAGCATATGTTCTAAGACCCCCAGTGGATGTCTCAAACTGCAGAGAGTATCAAATCCTAAATATACTGTGTTTTTCCTACACTAATGGGCAGGAGGCATATAGAACATGGGATACTGGACAAAAGGATGATTCACGTCCTGGGCAGGATGGAACAGGACGGCGCAAGATTTCATCATGCTACTCAGAACAATGCACAATTTAAAACGTATGAATTGTTTACTCCTGGAATTTTCCATTTAATATTTTTGGGCTGTAGCTGACCGCAGAAAGTAAAACCACGGATAAAGAAGGATCGACTGTACCATACTTACACTAACATTATATGAGGATATTAATACACACAAGTGTATTTCATATTTCACTCACTTAGGAATTCTCATGACTAAAACTTTAAAACCAGAGACACACAATAATCTTCATCTTACTCTCTTATTCAGAGTACTCTTACAAACAGCACAAATCAACACAGCTACCTGGAAACTGTGGATGCAGATGAATGGTTGAAATGCCTGGAGAGAGCTGGGGTTGACCAGGCTCAAGTTTGGTTTTCTCTTGATCCAATGAAGGTATTTCCTGGATGGTTGTATTAAAAGGGGGGAAAAAGAAAACTGAGAGTAGGAATTTTTAGTTTCTACATATTACTATTTTTATTTCATTAGTTCTTCTCTTAGGCAACAAATATCATAGGATATTACACAACTTGTGCAACTGTGTAAAAAAACTTTTTTAAACATACTATTGCTGCGCTACTATACTGAGCCCTTGAGTTTTCCTAGCAGTGCTGATCCACGCTCACACCCTCAACCCATTTCCCAGAGGCTCAAAGCAAAGGGTTTCTTAGACATTTTAAACAAATGCCTTGGCTCAGAGGCCCATGTTTGGTCTGGAACAAGGCAAAACTAATCCCAGAGAAGAACTAAAATAAGCCGTCACTGCATTCACATGTGGCTTCTGCCCAAATAAAATGACCCGCCACATCCTGCAGATTAAAAATGGATACAGGTATGTCACAAGAAAGAACACACGAGACACTGAAGTATGTTAAGTCTGCCAATTACTTTCCATCTCCACCTCTCAGAATGCTGGTAGTTGAACAGCAACAGAAAAATAGGGATTTGGAGGAGACCAGGGATTTCCCCGGAGAAGGCAATGGCACCTCACTCCAGCACTCTTGTCTGGAAAATCCCATGGATGGAGGAGCCTGGTAGGCTGCAGTCCATGGGGTCACTAAGAGTCGGGCACGACTGAAGTGACTTAGCAGCTTAGCAGGGATTTCCCCACATATCCTTTTACCCACTCTTATCTCCTGAACCACAGACTTGCACCTAGGACTCAGTTTCCAGTTACAGCTCCTGTCAGCATTCCTGCAGACTGAATATCAGGCTAGGTAAAGGTCTATGACCTTGCCCACAGCGGTGTGGGGCCAGAGCACTCACGCTACCACTCCTATAAAAGCATTCATCAGGTTATCCTACACACTCCTTCCCTCACTTTAATCACTGTCATCTTCCAGAAAACTCACTCCCCTGGCCTCTCCCTTTAATTCAGTTCAGTTCAGTTGCTCAGTCATGTCTGACTCTTTGTGACCCCATGGACTGCAGCATGCCAGGACTCCCTGTCTATCACCAAATTCCAGAGTCTACACAAACTCCTGTCCAATGAGTCGGTGATTCCATCTAACCATCTCATCCTCTGTTGTCCCCTTCTCCTCCCGCCTTCAATCTTTCCCAGCATCAGGGTCTTTTCCAATGAGTCAGCTCTTCACATCAGGTGGCCAAAGTATTGGAGTTTCAGCTTCAACATCAGTCCTTCCAATGAACACTCAGTTCTTTAGGATGGACTGGTTGGATCTCCTTGCAGTCCAAGGGACTCTCAAGAGTCTTCTCCAACACCATAGTTCAAAAGCATCAATTCTTCGGTGCTCAGCTTGCTTTATAGTCCAACTCTCACATCCATACATGACCACTGGAAAAACCAAAGCCTTGACTAGATGGACCTCTGTTGGCAAAGTAATGTCTCTGCTTTTGAATATGCCGTCTAGGTTGGTCATAACTCTCCTTCCAAGGAATAAGCGTCTTTTAATTTCATGGCTGCAGTCACCATCTGCAGTGATTTTGGAGCCCCAAAATTAGTCTGCCACTGTTTCCACTGTTTCCCCATCTATCTGCCATGAAGTGATGGGACCACATGCCATGATCTTTGCTTTCTGAATGTTGAGCTTTAAGCCAACTTTTTCACTCTCCTCTTTCACTTTTATCAAGAGGCTCTTTAGTTCTTCTTCACTTTCTACCATAAGCGTGGGGTCATCTGCATATCTGAGGTTATTGATAGTTCTCCTGACAATCTTGATTCCGGCTTGTGCTTCTTCCAACCCAGCGTTTCTCATGATGTACTCTGCATATAAATTAAATAAGCAGGGTGACAATATACAGCTTTGACGTACTCCTTTTCCTATTTGGAACCAGTCTGTTGTTCCATGTCCAGTTCTAACTTTTACTGGGTTGGCCAAAAAGTTCGTTCAAATTTTTCTGTAAGATGTTAAAGAAAAACCTTCTCTCCTAGCTTTCTTTACTTATCACCTTTTCTGCTCTTAATAAAATAGATATCCTGCCTGAGTATCTCAAAGACCCAATTTTGAAAGCATGAGTGCTTACAGGGTAACTCCATTTAGATATTCTACAAATCCCTCAAACCCATCCCTTCCTGAAAATATCCAGGCTCTGATTCCAACTTCTTCATCTCTGTGAATGCCACAGTCATTGATCTCTCCAGGTTTAAAGTCACTTTTCATTCCTCATTCCAAGCCCTGACTATTTCCACTATTCCTTATATTGGTTCATCTTTTTCCACATCCACAGCCCCCTACTACCTTCATCTGCACTCGCTCTCATTCTCAGTTCACTGTAGTCGTCTAATCGGCCTCTCAAGCTTCCTCTTCCCCACCTCAGTTAATCCTAGTGTGTTGCATCTTCTAGAAACACAGAGCACTTACTACTTTCCCCCTCACATTTCCCCTTCTTCTTAAGAATATAGACTAGCTTTCCTATTACCCATTGAAAGGTGATCCCAATCAGGCTCAACTACACCCCATCCCCTGCAGCCCAAGGTCAATGCTACCAAGGAGTGGACCATAACCAGGTGTCAATCAACTCCTGCAGCTTACAGACAGGATCCCAGACTTGTGCCCTCCCTCCCGCATTACCCAGGAGCGTGGGGCAGTGGACTTCCTTCTTCCTGGTCCATGCCACTTCTCCACTTGACAAGTGGGTCCAGCAGAGGAGGCCAGTATTTCCCCACTGATTATAACTGCAGTTTGGTATTCCAAGCCTTCCAAAGCACCTCCCAAGTTCTCTGAGTCTTTCCTGCTCCCCTCAATGACCTTGTGCTGTCCCCCCCCTCCACTGCACCTTTGTGCACATAATTTCTCATCAGTGGATCACCCTGCTTTTTCTTCACTGATCTTTAAGAACATGAGATCTCCACAGAAAGTCAAGACCACGAAGTCCACGGCTGCATTTTCCCCACTGCCTCCTCTCTGAACATACACAAGAAAAATTTCAGGCCCTCTTTCAGAGTCTTTATGAAAGTTTCACAAGCTCAACCATAAACAGAGGGGAAGAAAATCAGATAAGATGAGGTTGTCAGGGAGCTGGCTGGACCACTCATGTGCTAAAGGATTCCTCTCACTTATAAACCAGAACTAAATTCAAAATCAACAAAATTGCAAACTACCGTACGTCACTGATCTTTAGAGATGCTCTCCAAGAGCAGCAAATTACCCATGTAAAATATGCAAATCTCTTGTACTTCTTTTGGGGGTCAGTATAAAAACATTTTTCCTTACTGGCTGCTATCACTCTAAAATCATTCCTTCTTTTCTGGATTCTGTCAGCACTTTTAATGTTTGTGTTATTCTATCCCCATACTTATAAACCAAAGATTTTTAAAACCATTTATAATATTTTACAGAGGTCTATGTCCCCACCTAAAGCCTAATACTGCATTCTTATGAGAGAATGAACACTACACAAATGTGTAAACATACAATAATTACCTAATTTTCATGTTACCAATAAATCTTCAGACAAGGAACAATATTATATAAACAGGACAGAGCTTCAGCAAATGCCAACATTTTCTACTAACAAATCTCACAATTCGGTGTCCCATTTCATGGCCCCCCAAAATGAAAGATTAAAATTTCTCTAAAATTTTAAGGAAGCAATATCCCAGTACTTGATTATCAATTTCAAGGATAAGTTCTGCTCATACTCCAGTTTAAGTCAAACATGCATATCAAATTTTAGTTGAAGTGAGAAGTACATCATTCAGTATATAAATGAACTCTGAGAATAACACAATTACATAAACATGTCAGAACCTTTCTTTCCATCGATGTTCCAGGCCCTAAACCAACTCTCTGAATTTCACTTAACTCCCTGATTCCCATCAGGCCCATCATTTTCATCTCCCCAGATTTAAGTTCCATGACAACAAGCAGATTCATCTGATTTGGTCTCTACTATTTCCCTAATATTCAGCATAGTGCCAGTCATATAGCAGGCACTTAATAAATGTTTACTGAATGAATGGCTGTTATTCAATGTATTTCCTTAAGTGAAATGATGTATAATAGACATGTTACTCTATTTAAGTCTTAAAAAATCACACATAATCTAGAAGAGAATCACTATGAAGGTACAAAAGAAGACTTGCAAACAATGAATAAATTACCTTCTCAGGAGGTACAGTTGCCACTAAAACCAAAAAAAAAAAAAAAAGAAGGACATTAGTACAACTCAAGATAGTCTACTATATAATAGTTCAATTTTTAAAAAGTAACAAAAGTTCAGTCTCCAAAAGGATTAAGAATCAAACTAAATCAAGTGCAGAATTATAGTCAACTACCACTTTGGAGCATTTTACACATGGCTGACAGGGGAACACTGTATGTCATTCCTCAATTGCAGGAAATCAGGCAGTAGATGGGGTGGAGTTCTTTCCAACTCACTAACTATTAAAGTTACAGGAGGCACCACTTCCTGATACATTGTCTCATGCCTACTCACAATTTTGGAGCACTTCCCGTGCCTTAGAAAAGGAACATTTTCATTACAGTTATCCTTAACATAATAAACAATGTTTGAAATGCTTTCTGATATCAATGTTAAAAAAAAAATGCCCCTGTTTCAATAAGAGACCTAAGAAAGGGTGCTACATTCTTGGTGAACACTGATCTGTAATGAAGCCCTATGAGTGTTTTCAGAAAGATATTCTAACAAGATTACAAAAAAAAAAAAAATCAAATCACAAGCGAGCAAGATTCAATGAGCAATTAACATCACTATGTTGAACAAATCACAGATTACACAATCACCAACATTATTATAGGGTGGTGGTGGTAGTGATTATGCCTTTCCATTTTGAAACACTTCAAAAATCAGTTGTAGAATTAGTCCTCAAATCTTAGGTCAATAATCACAGGGATTCTGCTCATGAGTCAACATCTCCATAAACATGAGTATAAGATATGGTAGATGCATTACTCCTAAACGCAATCAGGGTACCAGATTGCTACCGCTGCTGCAACATTCTTGTGGTTAGAAAAAGTCAATAAACCTTCTGTCCTGTCTAATCCACCACCAAGAAACTCTTGAGGCAGAATCTGGACCACAGCCCATTTTCTCCCGCTTATGAAGAGGAGGAGGAAGTGCAAACACCTGGCCAACCGTCCAGGAATCAGCTGGCCAGCACTGTCTATCTTAGGCGAGGTCCTACCTTATCTGCCTAACCAAGGAGAAGTGCAGCAAGTCAAAGAGTGGGCTTAACTGGGCTACAACACATGAAGGTTCAGAGCCCTGAAGAGAGACCTCTCTTCCTTGCCACGCTCCCAATGCCTCATCTAACTTGAGTCCCTTCTCTCCTCACAAAATCCATAAATGCACACCCTGAGTTCCCATCCAGGATCCAAGTGTGAAAGACCAACAGAAGCTTTATTAAAGCCAATACCTATCCCACACAAACTTAAGATTTTTGTTCATCCTATCTGGGGTGAGCACTTGTGTGGTGAAAAAGATATTCAAAGTATTGGACATGCTGGCTTCTATGAAGAGACAAAGATAAACAGTCCTTTCTGAAACGGAACCAATTGTCTCTAGTCTCCTTCTGGAGAAGAAGGCCTTAACCACCTCCTGGGAAAGATGTGTTCTCGGTTCTATCACATACTCTTTGTATGACATTTGCAAGTCAGTTGCTCTATGTCTCCAGTTCTCAAAATGCAAATCAAAGGACTTCACTAGGTGAACTCTCTCCAAAATCCCTTTCAAGGACCCTATCTTCCTTCATTTTGCTGCCCATTATCCCTGACTTCCCTTCTATTTCATGGAAGCTCAGTTGATGCTTCAAGCCTGTGGATTCCACTTTTTAAAGTAAACATATATTTATTAAACAGCTCTCTAGATACAGAAGCGAGTTCTGGCTATTCCCTGAAAAATCTAAAGCACTATCGAGGAGTAAACAGCAAGAAAAAGTAGCCCCCAAACAAAAGACAATGTCATTAGATTATCATGGCATACTGTCACAATTGTTCTGGAGCAGTGGGTCTCAATCAGGGGTAATTGTTCCCCCAGGGGACATTTAGTGATACTTGGACATCTTTTTGGTTGTAACAACCAGGAGGGGGAGGGTGCTACTGGCGGTAGAGGTTAGAAGTCAGGGATGTTGCTAAACATCCTGTAATGCCCAGAAGAGCCCCTCATATCAAAGAATTATCCACCCCAAAGTGTCAGTAGTGCCGAGGCTGAAGGCCCTACTGTAGAAGTTACATACGGGGAAATCAAAGACACACAAGATAGACAACTAGCTCCACGATCCACTTCCACTCTCACCTTCTGGCTCCACCGCTCCTGGCCCCTGTTCCCGGGAGAAGGTCAGGGCCTCCACTGCTTCTTCCTTGGCTGGGAGAGGTGGAGGATGAGTACTTTTAGCAACAGGTTGAGTGTTCTTTGGCTTGACAAATACAGGTCCTTTACCTACATGGTGATGGATTGGCCTGCGTCTATGAACGCCAGAAACCGTATAACCCATTCCACCAGGACAGATTTCCTTAAAAGCAGCTAGATTTGGGATGGGAAAATATTCCTTTTAAAAATCTAAAAGTGCAAACTTATACAGAGGAAAACAGCATGATGAATATTGCTTAATAAATCATCACTAATTTATAGCTACATTTAAAAACTTAAAGAACAGATGCAAAATGCTCGAATTTCTCTCAAACTTGCATATTTACAGGAAAAAACTCAATTCTTCTAGTTAACATTTCTCCATCTGTTAATTCCTTATCTTACACAATCAGAATCTTATATATAGAGAGAGCACATATTCTATATATCAAATTATATATATTAGCAACAAATTAAGAGATAGTATACATATATTTTATATTTAATATTCTTTATCACACTATGTATTACACATAAAATATATGTAATACATGCGATTTTTAGGTACAGAACATACTATATAGATTATATATATATATCTCAGAGGAGGGTATAACATCAGTAGAAATCAGACTTTTCACTCTTGCTTTGGTCTAATTTCATTAACTGTTAACCGGGAACTCAGTAACATCTAAATTAAATGACTAGCAAGAAGGTTAAAAAAGAAAAAGCAGTCACTATTGAGTGAAATGAGGTGTTGAAATCATCCTAATTTGATTCCCATTGAAGAAACCAAAGATGAGGAAACCAGGGTGGGGAGTATCAGCTGATATGCAGAGGTTGGTTAAGAAGAATTGAAAAGGGCAAGTGGTTTTGAAGAAATATTCTCAGGATGGTGAAAACGAAGCCAGTCAAAGACACATATTAAAAGGATGACAGGTAGAAATGAAGGGAAAAACATCAAGTTAGAATGTAGTTATTTTCAAGGGGAGGGGTGACAAGTGAGCAAAAGCCAGACCACAACCAACTGGTCAAATTATTGTGAGGACAAGGAGATATTCTGCATCCTTAACTGCTATTCCTGCCAGGAAAGTGGTTTTGTACACTTAAAAAATATCAGCCGGGCACATGTGATTTCCTAACCTTCATTGCATAATCACCAGGAATAAGTCAAGGGGGAAGACAAGGGAGGCAAGGCCATGTGTGGCCTGAGGAGGAAAAATCCACCTCATCTCTTTGGTGTTGGTATTGGAGGCAAGTTACCAAATGCAGACAGCAAGGGGCTTACAGTCAACTCCTTCATTTCTACCTTTAAAACTGAAAGTAAAATAAGTCACTTTTCACTTCCACTGAACAAGAGATCTCCTATGAATGTTCTGGACCTAAAATTAGTTCTCAGTAAAAATAAAACTCTAAAATACTCCTTAAAGCATGCTAAAATACTGTTTTTCTAAGGATCACACATTAAATGGTAGAAGCTCATTTTTACGTTCAACTATGAAACACAATTTTCATGTGAAAGAACAGAAGTTTCTAGAAAAAGTTTTTCTATCAAATACTTGAGGTATATGAAATAACTAAACATTACTTTCGTGAAAATCATCTTATAATAAAAAACTGGTTAAGTATCCAAATTTTATTTTTAATATTATTTTCAAACTTAGTGACTCTACTTTATGGGAAAATCTTCCTGTGTTACATTCCCTTTCTTGATTTATGCTTCACGTAAGGGCTACAAAAGCTATCAAAATGGAACTTAAAGAGAAATGGGTCTATGAATTATCAAGATCATTAATTTCACTGATTATTACTTTTTAATACTGAGCAGATCAGACTCCTCAGGAGGCTACTAGGGCCTTCTGGAAATCTCTCAAGTCACACAGTATACCAAAACATCATCAACATTATACTATCTCTGCCTCACCAGTTCTTTCTGATCCTAGGCAACAACCAAAGTGGCTTATGATAATTACATTTATATTTAACACTTGTCTGCAACAGTGCAAGTTATAAGCATAAGACATTAAATGTCTCTGTGAGAGTGAACGCACTTCCATAGATGGAAACCACCTTATCAAACAAGAAATCAAGTAGACGTCTTATGCCCACCTCATGTCAGTGAAATAGGTACACCACTCTATATATATATATAATATTATGCCCAGTATTTGCAGGTATGTTTCTTTCTCTTCCATTTAACTCTACTTGATCCTGCACGAGAAGTTGGTGATGCCTTGAGATACGTAAGGCACTTAGATAAATTTATGCTTTCAGAGCATTAGGCAATTATGTACTCAGCTGAAGGATAAAGAATCATCACTTCTTATATTCAGTTCCCATCCAGAAGTTCATAGGAGGACCTGCCCTTGAGTTATGAATTTTCATAGCATAAATTCAATTGTGAATATCATTTTCTCCATTTCCACCTGGAGAAATCAAGCATGATGTTCTTGATAGAACCTGACAGGCACCCATTCAATACATGAGTTAAAAGAGTTAACCTACATCAGGTCTAGTGACCATGCAGGCAGTGAACAGCCACTCATCAGAAAAGTGCAAGCCCCACACGGCCTTCCGGTGTCTCCGCACTTTTAAACAGCAGAAACTAGGGACAGCAACTAGGGATAAAAAGCAATGGCTTTTCTTAACATCCAAAAGGAAGTCTAATGTTACACACAAATGGGAAAAGCTCTTTGCATGTAATTTTTTCCACTGATTCAACCTCGTACATTCATGGTCTGTTCAAAAGGATAAAAACACATTGTATTACTAATAAGTGATTTAAAGTCAGAAACCACAAAGAACCCATGCTGTCCAAATCATCCTGTGTGGCCGGGAATGAATAAGCACATCCCGGGGCACGTCTTACCTGTGCCTGGAAGGGGACATTTCTCACAGTGTGGGCCCCAGGCCTTGCCCACACTACAACAGCAGAGCTGCTTGGTGAGGTGCACAGACAGAGGGTGCATACACTGCCTTCCGGAACTGACAAGTCGGTAACACGGCCCTTTCTCTTCCGAGATCACAGGGGTGTCCGCTGAAGCAGAGAGATAAGGCCTGATGTCACCCAAGAAATGACAAAAACCAGTTCGACATTTCACATAAATACTAAAAGGACCCTTAAAGTTTGTATTAGAAGCCATGCTGCTGCTGCTGCTAAGTCGCTTCAATCGTGTCTGACTCTGTGCGACCCCATAGACAGCAGCCCGCCAGGCTCCCGCATCCCTGGGATTCTCCAGGCAAGAGTACTGGAGTGGGTTGCCATGTCCTTCTCCAATGCCTGAAAGTGAAAAGTGAAAGTGAAGTCGCTCAGTCGTGTCCGACTCTTAGCGACCCCATGGACTGCAGCCTACCAGGCTCCTCCATCCATGGGATTTTCCAGGCAAGAGTACTGGAGTGGGGTGCCATTGCCTTCTCCGATTAGAAGCCATACTTCAAGATAAATCTATCTAGATGTAGGGCATTACCCTACCTGATTTAGGGTCAGCTGACCTATTGAGTCTTAGGAGTCAGGATATCAAACGTCCCTGTCGTTGTCTGGCTCCTTCTTCCATTTTAGCTAGTGTTAAAAATCAGGTATATGATCCTTTAATTAGAACTTAAAATTTAAAAATATCAGTTATGTGTGCATGAATGAAAATAAATCATTGCAACCAAAATAAACCTGACTAAATAAATCTAACTGTCAAAATTACGATTTCATTTGCTGTTTTGTAATTAGCCATAACAGAGTTTATTTTGGGCTTCCCTGGTAGCTCAGCTGGTAAAGAATCCACCTGTAGTGCAGGAGGCCTGGGTTCAATCCCTGGGTTGGGAAGATCCCCTGGAGAAGGGAACAGCTACCCATTCCAGTATTCTGGCCTGTGGAATTCCAAGGACTGTATAGTCCATGGGGTTGCAAAGAGTCAGACACGACTAAGCGACTTTTATACACACACAGAGGTTATTTTAGGATAGCATCTATTGAATAGCCAAGTACCATGGAAAATAAGGAGTTGAACATAATTGATACAAGTCAACTGTTACTCTTCTCACTTGCAGGACAGTGAGAGCCTACAGGGCCTCATCCAGTCTCATTCTAGACCAGCGACCAGAAATCAGAGGCCGAGAGCAGCTTCTGACTGGCACTGCCACACAAGGCCCCCTGTCCAGCCAGAAAGCACGCCAGAGAAGGAACAAATGACATCCTCACACCTCAGAAAACATCTTAAAAAGCACATCAGCCCATATCCATCCAACATCTAAGTCCTAATTTGGATTCTTCTATAAATGTAGATGAGACTTCATTAAATGTAACAGCTATGGGGCAAATGAGGTGAATATGAGAGAGAAAGACACATCCCTGTCTTCACAAAGATCACTTTCTAAAGTAAATGTGAATGGAGAATGTTTTTACAGGGCCAATTCCAGGCCAAGTCAACACTGTTGTATACACCAAGCTTGATGGTCACCTCTCAGTTCTTTCTGCTACATAAAGATGAGCTCTTCTCTATTGCACTATTGGCCAAATGAGGTTTTCCCAATTTGCCTTTCCCTTACCCAATTGCTCTAGCACTTGGAGCTTCCAAATCAACTTCCCTTTTCCCTCAAAGTTGTATATTCATTCTCACAAAAGGACTGACATCTCTGCTACAAGAAACAACCTCACTCTATGAAGGTACTACAGCACAGTGAAGAGAGCAAGGGTTTTGAGAGCCAGACAGACCTGGGTTCACATAGTAGGTCTACCACTTGCCAGCAGCATAACCCAGGAAAGTGACTTTGACTAACTGCAATGGTTTGTGTGTGCCAAATTGACTGGGCCATGGTAACCCAGATATCGGGTCAAAGACAGGTCTCAATGTTGATGTGAAAGTATTCTGCATATGAGATTAACATTTAAGTCAATAGATTTTGAATCAAGCGGATGACTCTAGAATGTGGGGTGTCCTTATCCAAGCAGTTGAAGTCCTTAGGAGAAAAGACTGATCTCCTCAGAGTTAGAAGACATTTTGCCAGCAGATGACCTTCAAACTCTGGCTGCAACATTCATCCTTCCCTGGGACTCCACTTCCCTGCCAGCCTACACTGACTGAACTGAACTTACTCCTTGGAAGGAAAGTTATGACCAACCTAGACAGCATATTAAAAAGCAGAGACAAAACTTTGTCAACAAAGGTCTGTCAAGTCAAGGCTATGGTTTTTCCAGTGGTCATGTATGGATGTGAGAGTTGGACTATAAAGAAAGCTGAGTGCTGAAGAATTGATGCTTTTGAACTGTGGTGTTGGAGAAGACTCTTGCGAGTCCCCTGGACTGCAAGGAGATCCAATCAGTCCATCCTAAAGGAGATCAGTCCTGGGTGTTAATTGGAAGGACTGACGTTGAAGCTGAGACTCCAATACTTTGGCCACCTGATGCAAAGAGGTGACTCATTTGAAAAGGCCCTGATGCTGGGAAAGATTGAGAGCAGGAGGATAAGGGGATGACAGAGGATGAGATGGTTGGATGGCATCACCAACTCAATGGACATGAGTTTGGGTAGACTCTGGGAGTTGGTGATGGACAGGGAGGCCTGGCGTGCTGTGGTTCATGGGGTCGCAGAGAGTCAGACATGGCTGAGCGACTGAACTTCCACAATCATGTGAGCCAATTCCTTCAAAATCCCTTCCCATCCACCCACCCTGCTGGCTCCATACCTCTGGAGAGAATGTTAATACAGCAGCTGAGCTTCAACAACCCCCTGACTTATAAGTAACAAGTTCAATGTATAGACTAGCTTTATCATATGCTAAACATTTGGTTCAGAGTAGACTCAAAACACATGTCAGCCTCCCTTATTAATAAAACCAGGTATCTCCATCCTCTTAAGGGCATTTGAACACATCTTGATCACTATTTAGTCACAGAATTTCAACCAACCAAAAATATTTGGAAAGAAAGATATGAGTGAACAGGAAGATGGGAGCAGTGGACTGAGGGGAGCCGAGGACACCTTCCTAAGCCTTCAAAACTTAGCTCCTCTAGTAAAGCCAAGTTTGCCCAAAACTACTCAAAATGTGGTAAAAGGGAGACGTTTAAGTCTTTTCTCTTCCTTTTCCTACTCACTTTCTGGAGTCTGTGCCAGTCAGCTGTGAAAAATCAAAGGTCACAGAAGTAAAACAAAATGTAAGAGAATAATGATTACCTCCAAATGGATAGTAAATTTCTGAAATGAATGACCATCACTTATACAGCACATATATGTGTGTGTGTCTGTCTGTTTCTATAAGTAGGTTGTATAATCTTAAAAACATATACATAGTTCTAATATAGTCAGCTCACTGAGGATTTTGCTCCAAAATTTCTCCTCCAAAGTGTTTGGAATTCACAACACATATTTCCATAGAAACAGTGTCAGGTCGACTCACAAGAGCCTATTTTACACACGTGCTATGTGCTTAGTCACCCAGTCATGTTTGACTTTTTGCAACCCGATGGACTATAGCCCGCCAGGCTCCTCTGTCCATGGGATTCTCCAGGCAAGAATACCGGAGTGGATAGCCTTTCCCTTTCCCAGGGGATCTTCCCGACCCAGGGATTGAACCCTGGGTCTCCTGCATTGCAGCTGGATTCTTTTTTACCCTCTGAGCCAACAGAGAAGCCATTTCACATGTGGCAGGGCTTAATGATAACACTGATAGCATTAAGTTCTAGATCCCAAGAACAAGGGCCATTTAAAGCAGAGCAGAGTTTCTCCAAACCCTGGACACTGGGAAATGGTGACACTGGCCGCTTGCACTGACTTATCCATGTTCACTCCCTGTGTCCACTCAACGGCATATCCAGGGCGGTGACACTATCTCAGGTACCATTCCCCTTATGCTCACCCTGGTCTCCTAGCCAAGGCCTCTACTTTGAAGTAGCACATTGGGCCTGCTGCCCAAACTCCCAACCAGCAATTCAGTTTCCAAGGGATTAGTATGTATACTGGTGTGTAAGTGAATGATAAGAGATGGCTGGTTCATTCAAGCGAGCCTCTAGCTGAGACTCCCAGGCACGGCATACACAAGTAAGTAAACTTTCAGGCATTTTATCCTATGAAGAATAGCTAATTCCTAGGTATCTTCTCCTGAAAGGTCTCTTTTATAGGTTTTTGTTCTTCCCTCATTTCCTAGCACCAAGATTTTCTATAAGTGCTGGGGTACTGGCGTTCTTTTTCCACAACAGCTTCCAAAGCACTTCAAGTTAGGGGGCGGTCTTTAAGGGAATACGAATCATTGGCTTCCAAAGTCATCAAAACTCAACTGCTGTACTTATTTTTATAAAGATTTTTTTTAACTAATCATTTTGAGGTGTTCTAAATGTACTTCATTTTTTATTAAAAAATTCTATTTACACTTAAAACTCAACTGTTGGTGTGTTGGAACATCAGACCATGTTGCAACCAAACATTTTGCCTCATCCCAAGTGCACACAAGCTACTGACTAATAAAAAATCTGCTCCTTTGAAGATGGAAGAAAACCCAGGAGGAAGCCAGTGAAAAGCCTTGGGTTACATACCTAAATTTTACTGATGTTCCTATGATTCAAATTTTCAAAAGTATTAATATATGCCTCCCTCAGATTTCTAATAGGATGTGATATTTAAAATGGCCTCTATTGTAATACCTAAGTCATCTGTTAGTCTTTTATCATTTTAAATGACTTAGTGGCAATTTCACTTATTACATTAAACACTTCTATAAACCCAGGAACAATACACTACCTAGAATGATGCAACACTGGTGTTTCTATTGTCTGAGTACTCTCTTTAATCATAGATGGGAAGCCTGGTTGTAAAGGATAATTCATTAATGTTAGTATACTACATTTATTATTTAAAATATGATAAACAGGATTAAACATTCTATTGCATCATAAGGATTTACACTATACTCAAAAAAAAATAAAATAAAATGCGTATTTCCCAAAGATTGCTAAAGGACTGGTGGAAATGGGAAAGAACACTGAGGAGGGATTACAAAGCATGCTGATGGGTTCATATATGTCAGTCAGTCAGTTCAGTCGCTCAGTCGTGTCCCACTCTTTGCGACCCCACAGATTGCAGCACACCAGGCCTCTCTGTCCATCACCATCTCCTAGAGTAAACTCAAACTCACATCCATTGAGTCAGTGACGCCATCCAACCATCTCATCCTCTGTCATCCCCTTCTCATCTCGTCTTCACTCTTTCCCAGCATCAGGGTCTTTCCAAATAAGTCAGTTCTTCGCGTCAGGTGGCCAAAGTATTGAAACAGGAATTTCAGCTTCAGCATCAGTCTTTCCAGTGAACATTCAGGACTGATTTCCTTTAGGATGGACTGGTTGGATCTCTCTGCAGTCCAAGGGACTCTCAAGAGTCTTCTCCAACACTACAATTCAAAAGCATCAATTCTTCTGCACTCAGCTTTCTTTATAGTCCAACTCTCACATCCATACGTGACTACTGGAAAAACCATAGCCTTGACTAGACGGATCTTTGTTGGCAAAGTAATGTCTCTGCTTTTGAATATGCTGTCTAGGTTAGTCTTTACTTTCTTCCAAGGAGCAAACATCTTTTTATTTCATGGCTGCAATCACCATCTGCAGTGATTGGAGCCCCCCAAAATAAAGTCTGTCACTGTTTCCACTGTTTCCCCATCTATTTGCCATGAAGTGATGGGACCACATGCCATGATCTTCATTTTCTAAATGCTGAGTTTTAAGCCAACTTTTTCACTCTTCTCCTTCACTTTCATCAAGAGGCTTTTTAGTTCCTCTTCACTTTCTGCCATAAGGGTGGTGTCATCTGCATATCTGAGGTTATTGATAATTCTCCTGCCAATCTTGATTCCAGCTTGTGCTTCTTCCAGCCCAGTGTTTCTCATGATGTACTCTGCATAGAAGTTAAATAAGCAGGGTGACAATATACAGCCTTGATGTACTCCTTTTCCTATTTGGAACCAGTCTGTTGTTCCACGTCCAGTTCTAACTATTGCTTCCTGACCTGCATACAGGTTTCTCAAGAGGCAAGTCAGGTGGTCTGGTATTCCCATCTCTTTCAGAATTTTCCACAGTTTATTGTGATCCACACAGTCAAAGGCTTTGGCATAGTCAATCAAGCAGAAATAGATCTTTTTCTGAAACTCTCTTGCTTTTTTTGGTTAGTATTCTGTGATTGTGGTTTTCAGTTGTCTGCCCTCTGATGGAGAAGGATAAGAGGCTTATGAAAGCTTCCTGAGGAGATAGACTGAGGGGGATACTGGGTCTTGTTCTGATGGGTGGGGCCAGGCTCAGTAAATCCTTAATCCATTTTTCTGTTGCTGGGTGGAACTCTGTTTCCTCCCTGCTATTTACCTGGGGCCAAACTATGGTGGAGGTAATGAAGATAATGGTGACCTCCCTCAAAAGATGAAATGCATGTACTGTTACAGTCTATGCTCCCAACCCTGCAGCAGGCCACCACTGACCCATGACTTCACCAGAGACTCCCAGACACCCACAGGCAAGTCTCCTGTGGGGTCACTCTTCCTTTCCCCTGGGTCCTGGTGCATAAGGTTCTGTTGTGCCCTCCAAGAGTCTATTTCCCAGTCCTATGTAAGTTCTGGCAGCTCTATGGTGGGGTTAATGGCGACCTCCTCCAAGAGGACTTATGCCATACCCACACGCAGAGCCCTTGTCCCTGCAGCAGACTGCTGCCAACCCATACTTCCACAGGAAACACTAAACACAGTTCATATATGTAGGAAATCTTAAATATGGGTTTTGCAGATTCTATTTTTTTGCAGGGCATGTTGCTAAGACTAGGGTACACAGATTCAGGTACTCTGTATAGAGGGGAAAACATTTCAGAAGCATAAATCCTACCGCAAATACCACAATCAGTCAAGTCAAGAAAACAAGTCTTTTGCTCTTGGCAACAGACATGGGAAAAATCTTCCAAAGTAATAAACATACAGCTCTAAACCCAAGTGTAGTATTGAATCATCACCATATATTCAATGCTGATGGTGATTCCATTACAAACCACAGTAAGAAGGTATGACACTATGGTTCTCACAGCTAAGCTCCCCAATTATACATTAAACAACTTATGAGTTAATTATAGGGTTGTACAACCAACTCTGTGACACTCTCAAAGGCATGCTGCTCTGATCAATTCAAACATTATTTAACAGACATAAATGCATCTGGTACTTGGAAGAAGCTGAAAACTAGAACAGACTGAGAAGATAGCTAGTCTCTCCTAGTTCGTTTTTACTCCTCCCCCATCCCAACCACCCAGTATCCTTACTCACTTCTTGGAGGAAATTCCACATCAGACTTTCATGTCTTTAAAGCTTAGGGTCCCAGTGGAATGAGTGTTGGGATGCAGGTGTGGGAATCAGGTAACACTGTTAGGAGGAGCCCAACAGATGACTTACTAAGGAAGTAAGAGCCACTGGGTAAGAGCCTTTTCAGGAAATGGGCTATTAAAAATCAATTCTGGGAGAATAAAATTTTTAAAAATGACCCTGAGGCCACTGCAGAATCAGACTAGCTATTACACAGTGAGACTAAATAGTGGCTCCACTTGAATATATGATTTGCTCCTATCAATTTAGACTAGTTTCCTCTTCCTGATTAAAGGCTCAGCTAGTGGTGTGAGACAGAGTTTCAAATTTGGGCTCTACCACTTATAGGCTGTGTTACTTTTGGAAAGATCCTTACCCTCTCTGTGCCTCAATCTTTTCATTTCCCAAATAGGAAGAACAACAATACAAGCCTCCCAGAGATCCTGTAACTATGATATTTGGTAATCCATACAAAGTACTCATCACAGTGCCTGGCACTTGGTAAGTACACAGTGAAGATTCCTACACTAGTGTCACAGTTTGAGTTGTTACTGCTTTTATCTGGGAGCAAACACGGGCACAGATCTGTGTAATCTTAAGGCCGTGATGCTATGTGGTCACTAAGTGAGGAAAACTAGGGGTCTAAGCTGAGATAGCCACAGCAGAAGCTGGAGGAAAGGAAAAAGCATAAAACAGATTATGAAGATTTAATGACTTTCTTGAAGACCAAAGGAGATGAGAGAGTCAGGGGTGACAAAGAGGCTCCCAGTCTCACTTCTAGGGAAGAATAATCTTACCATGGACAAAACCACCAGGTCAGGAAAGAAAGCCCATTTTGCTCTCTCTGCCAGAGAGATCTTGTTGGTCATTTACCCAATCAGTTTTACAAAAACGCATCTAGAACTATGAGATCCAATTCATTAGCCCCTGCCCACATACTGCTCCTTTGATAAAATTTAAATGAGATACTGCTCAGTGTTATGTGGCAGCCTGTGAATGGGAGAAGAGTTTAGATGAGAATGGATACATGTATATATGTATGGCTGAGTCCCTTCGCTGTTGACCTGAAACTATCACAACATTGTTAATTAGCTATACTCCGATATAAAATAAAAAGTTAAAAAAACTGAAGACAGATACAATTAAAAATTCAATCTCTTTGGCATACCAGCCACCTATGACTAGCATCTGTCACCTCAGACAAGGCAGATATGGAACATTTCCATCATCACAGAAAGTTCTATTGGATAGCACTGATTTAGCCCAAAAGTCAGAAATCTTTCCCTGTGAAAGACAAGACAAACTTTTTAGGCTCTGTGGTCCATATGGTCTCTATTGCAACTTCTCAGCTCTGCCAACGGCTATTTCACAGCCGTGGATAGTATGTAAATGAATGGACAGGATGTGTTTCAATAAAACTATTTACAATTACAGACAATGGGGCATATTTGGCTCATGGGCTGTTATTTGCCAATTCCTGATCTAGAACCCTAAATTAAAGGCACAAAACCCAATTCTATAATCTCAAATGTCAAGGATGAGCTACATGATCTTGAAAAGTTACTTAAACTCTCCTGGCTTCAGTTTCCTATTGTGTGAAATAATTCTTATCTCTTCAAGGAAGCTGAAGAAACTAAAAAGAAACAGTGTTCATGAATATAACTGGCTTTTTGAAGGTATATGTTCGACATCTCGTGATTTCTGGAGTTAGGGTAGGAGCCCATCTTCTCTCTAACCCTTTATACTGGCCAAGGATATAACGGAACAGCAAACATGCAGGCTCAGAATTCAGATGCTAAAGAGTCTACCTGTGATGCAGGAGACCAGGGTTCGATCCTTGGGTCAGGAAGATCCCCTGGAGAAAGAAATGGCAACCCACTCCAGTATTCTTGCCTGGAGAATTCTATGGACAGAGGAGTCTGGCAGGATACAGTCCATGGGGTCGCAAACAGTCAGACACAACTGGGTGATTTTCATTCACTTTGAACCTGTGGGTACACCCTTCCCAGCATTCATCCTAAGAGGTCTCAAGTGTCTGAAGAAAATTAATTGCCATTTAAAAAGTCATAAAGCTTCCCTACTCACTCTTCACAGGTTATTACACTTTTCTTGGATGTGCTCTGAGAGATCTTGGGTTTCAGCCTTCCCCACAGATAGGTGAAGCAGGTCTAGAGAATGCTATTGCAGCAGAGCCCTGATCCACAGATGCAGAGGTCGGAGGCGGCCAAGGCCAGACCCCTCCTACCTTCCTCTTCCAGCTTGGCTATGTCAAGCACAGGGAGCGGGCAAGGAGAGAAAGTGAAGTGGTTGCAACCTTTGGCTGAAGTCAAGGAATTCTGAGGGTGTTCACCTCAGTGTATTCGAGAACAGGGAGAGCTTCCCACTGCTCTTCAGCCACTGCCAAGTCCGTTTCTTTGAGTTCACAGAGTCAGCCACACCTTTTATGGCCTGGATATGCCCTAAATTCATGCTGCCTGAGCAAAAGCGGCCAGTCACCTCCATCTGCTTCCACCATCTATCCAAGGCTGTTTTTCTGTCTTGCAAGAGCATTTATTTCAAAGGATAAATAGCTCTGCCCAGTGCCCTTGTGCATCAGTGTGCATGTGTGGCCCCCAGCCTCCTCCTACTATTTCCTCCATGACTCTCAAAGGTACCACCATCCTGCCAGTATTTTTCACCCCTGTATTTGAAATATCTCACTCCAGTATTCTTGCCTGGAGAATCCCATGGTCAGAGGAGCCTGGTGGGCTACAGTCCATGGGGTCACAAAGAGTTGGACACGGCTGAGCAACTAATACACATACACGTTGTTAAGTATCACCTTCTCCCCTCCTTCTTTCTCAAGACATTCTTTCTCTTCGGACTTCCCCCATCAACTTGTTCAAAGTATAGTTCACCCACAAATCGGACTAGATTGAACCAAGTCACAAATTCTAAAGGACTCTACATATTTCTGTGATATTACATGTGGTAAATTCAGAGGAAAAAGAAATAAATCTGCCCACTCAACGCTGGTAAGAGCCCAAGTTTTAACTTCAAACTCTAAACTGGAACACTTAACTAGCAACATACATCTCCTAATACTTATCATTTCAGCTGTTGTAGCTGAACCATAAAATTGAATTATTTATTTTTCAAATATGAGCGGATGGCTGTTTAATATGTTCAGTATTATCTGGCCAATGACAAGGAAAATAAATGCTAAGGAAATGTGTAAGTGTTTCAAAATCTCATTGGCAGGTTCCTGCAATCTCATTAAAACCTGGATGTCTGCCCTTAGCTCTAGACATCAGATCTAGTCAAATAAAACACTTTGTGACCAGTCCTCCAAGTTTACCTAATCTACAACGTTCAACATAGCCATTTTAACCAGACTACAAATCAATTTAACGGGAAAACAATATTCACAACTCTATACCCAAACTCTAAAAATCTTTTATGCTTAAATTATAAAAATATATTTATAATACTTACTCATGTAATTCCAGTCAGCCAGAAATTATCCCTAAATTATCTGGATATTTTCAACGATGTTTTTTGGCATGAAATTTCCAAATCCTTGCATCAATTTGCAAATGTACCGTGTATGCAAGTGTAATTTTACAGTCTGATTTCTCCACCCATCAAAAAAGCCCTATAATTAGCAGGTGTCTGTCTGCTGTGTGATCAGAACTGTCCGTGAAAGGACATGGAGGAAAGAATTTATGTGCAAAATTTCCTAATCTGCATTTGACAGGTTTTAAAGGAAAATAATAGTAATTAGTAACAATGTTCCAAAACCCTCAATAAACTCATCTAAAAGTAATGAATGAAGTTGTCATTTTATTTTACTATATCTGTCTTTACTTCACCATGTCTATCCATCAGCTTAGGGCACAGAGTTAAGAGATGCACAGTTAAAAACAAATGATAGTACCTTCATGAAAAAAACATGTCTTGAAGACACAGCAAATTTAAAACTGGGGATCAGAAAGATACCAAATAACAAATACTGGAGCCACATTAAAAAAAAAAAAAGTTAAATAAAAATAGAAATCCAGCAAGACAAAAATTAATGAGTTGCTCATAATATTATCTTGACAACTTTCTGCCATGCATCAGTTTAAAATGTTTAATATTTAATTGTATATGACTTTGAAAAATCTGTTGTGTTTACCTACTTTGTAATAATGGGCACAAATACCTTAAAAATTTGGCTTCCCTGGTGGCTCAGATGGTAAAGAATTGCCTGCAATGCAGGAGACCAGGATTTGATACCTGGGTGGCGATGATCCCCTGGAGAAGGAAATGGCAACCCACTCAAGTATTCTTGCCTAGCACTTCCATGGATAGAGGAGACTGGTCGGCTATAGTCCATGGCGTCACAGAGTCGGACACGACTGAGTGACATTCACTTTCACTTTTCACCTTAATAAATAAGGTAGTCTTAAAAAAAACTCTGTGTTTGAGCACTTTACATCTAAAATGCATGCATCTCTAATCGTCAGGTGATCTGTAATGATTACACTGGTTTTCTGGCAAGAGTGTCTTTTTGGAGAAACTACATTTTCTATACCAGTATTAGAACGTACAGAAGGTTTGATGGAGGATCTTTATCCTTACCCAGAAGAAAAATCGTAGAGATAGATTCATAAAGCAAAATAGTTTAGGGACACATTTTGGTGGTTTTTAAGGACAACAGAATAGAATATTTGAAATTAGAACCAAATAAAACGTTTGAAACACAGGGCCTTGGTAACTATTTCCCAGACTCTTCCAACCAAGAAAGTACAGTGAAACCTCATTAAATCAAGCACAAGTGACTCAGAATTTGGACTAATTAAAGACAGAAGCTGGAACAAAGTTTAACTCCTAAATAATGCTTAAAATACTCATGAAAGAAAAATCTGTTTTCATCTCTTAGGTATGCTAATTTTAATCAACTGCTTTCTTTGCATTAAAGTATCTTTCCTCTGTATGCCTGCTCTTTTTCTTGAGTTTTAGCTTTCATTTCCTTCTGAACACAATAAAAATGAAAAGGCTTCATAACATAGATTTACTCCAGTGTATCAGGCCACCTCATCCCCTTTATTATTTTAATGACATCTTCCTGCATATTTTCAATATTCGGTTGAACCACCAAGCTGTTACCTTCTTTTAGATTCTCCTCCCACAATCTCTCAAAGCAAAACAAAACAAAACAAAAAACCTGATCCAAAATAGGAATAAAAAGTGATCATTACTTACGAACACAACTTGAAAAGGTAGGATCCGGCCCAAATCCCATTTTGCAGGTACATCTGTAGCTGCCCATGGTATTCAAACACTCACCATTAGGGCACACACCCTGTAGTTGGCATTCATTAATATCTGCAGGAAAACAACTCTTTTAGAAGGAGATGTCAAGCACTGTTGAACAGATTCTGGCTGTAAAATGCATACCCTCTCTCTTTTTTTTTTCCCCACTATAATATCTCTCAGTCACAGTAAGTATGAGACGCTAGCAACTTTTAATGCATTCGCAGTTTAATTAAATCAAACATTTACTGAGCATCTACAATTTAGCAAATATTTACTATAAGCCTATCAGGTACCTGGTTCTATCCTAGATACGAGAGCCTTACCACTGAATAAAAGTGACAAAAGATCCCAGCCTTCACAAATCTTCTATTTTAGTGTGTGTTGTTAAGTACTATAGAGCATACAGGTAAGGCAAAGACCCTTGCCCTGGAGATTTTTACAGTCTAGCTGTATATATAACTATGTAAAAATTAAAGAACTGAAAATCAGTCAAGCTATCACCATCAGAAGAAAGGCCATAACCCTGAAGAAGTTATACCATGAGACTGCCTATCTAGACAAGTAAGAGCTATGAGGGGAAGGTGCAGGTAAGGGAGACGGCAGCATGGCAAAGGAGGTAAGACTTCATCAGATAGTGAACCTGGGGAGAAGCCACATGGATGGGTAGGAAAGGGTGAATGATCTGCATGGGTGGACACAAACATGAGCAAAGAGACTGGAGAAAGAAGGGGGATCAGGAAATCGTGAGTCAAATCATCAGCTGGAAAACAAGTTTTAGGAAGGTGAATAGCTGGAAAAAGAGCTAGTTAAAGCCAGGCTAGGTTTGGATTCAATTTTTACTGAAAACAGAGAAATATACTACAGGCTTGTGAGCAGGAGGAAGATGTAATCAACGGCAGGCTGTAGGGAATGCATCTGGCCAGCACATGGCTTGGTGAGATGAGATTTAAAGTTCGATCGCTGAAGGAATAATCCAAGTATGAGACTGGTGACAAGCCAGGTTGGTGACAGTGAGAATAATCAGGAAGAGAAGGAATGAAGTATTTTTTGTATCTTTGGAAGGAACAACTGACAATGCATGGCGTTCGGTACTTGACTAGCCAACACAGCATTGGACAGGAAGAGGGTCAAAGATGCCTGCAAGGCTTCTAATCTGAGCAAAGAGGAAAAGACATTGTTGGTTTTGTGCAAAGTTCTGTGAAGGAAAGAGGCAGATGAAGAGATAAGTTTGACACTACAAGGTCACACGGGGATACTCAAGTATAATTATCCAGCTGCAGCCGCAGATTTAACAATAAGGTGAAAGGAATCACGGCTGCAAATAGAGACTTAAGATCGTCTACATAGGCTGACTGCTATGGTCTCAATGTTTTGTGCCCCACCCACCGAATCTGTTGGAATCCTAACCCTCCCCAAAGGTGACAGTGCTCGAGCTTCCCTGGTGGCTCAGCAGTGACGAATCCGCCTGTCAATGCAAGAGACACAGGTTTGATCCCTGGTCCAGGAAGATCCCACATGTCGCAGAGCAACTAAGCCCATTGGCAAGATCATTGCCTTATAAAAGGGGCTTCAGGGAGACCCCTAGTCCCTTCCACTATTTTGAGGATGCAACACAGACACCTATAATCAAAAGAGGACCCTCACCAGAAGGCAACCATGCTGGTGTCTTGATCTTGGACTTCCCTGCCTCCAGAAGTGTGAGCAATAAATACCTGCTGTTTTTAAGCTAGCCAGTCGGTGGTATTTTATTATAGCAGCCCAAATGGACTAAGACAGTGACCCAAGGGGACATCAAAATGATTTAGAAGAGGACAGACAAAAATGTGGCAGATTTAAAAAAAAAAAAAGATTATGGAGTCATTTACAAAGATAATTAAAAATAAACAATGTGACAAGTTAAAAATTTTTTAAAAAATTAGAAGTCATCTATTTTATTCAGTGTGACTTATGAAGCTTAATACCTAACAAACTTGACTCTTAGTGTCTCCATTTCAAATGATACTTACTTCTTGCAATAACTAATTCTAATAAAAGTTCTACTAAGGATCTTAAAATGCTAATTTTCTACATTAAAACTGAACACCATGGTAGTAAACAGTTACTAATAGAATCATCACATAAAAGGCAGATACAACCTGAAATAAATCATTATTTGCTTATATTTCAAATTCAAAGTAGCCAAAAACATGTATATGGATGTATTGTACCCAACATATGCAATTTTTAACTTCAGTGACAATATGACATTTTCAACAACATTCAAATGACAACCCATATTTGTTGTATAAATTCTACAGCATTCCAGGTTTGCATCCAGCTGGAAGCTGGTACAGCTAGATGACACCTTGCCCAGCATATGGTCGAGCACCTGCCCATCTTTTTCTTGATCAGAGTCTGTGTTTTACTATAAAGCACATTTACGCACACCACGTAATTGAAAACATTCCCCTGTAACTCATTCTCCTTAAGAGAAACATCATAAAGAAGCAGGAAGAGTGTCAAGTTGAGGTGTGCCTGGTACAAGCAAAGCCTGTATCGTACATCCCCACTTAAAGCTCAAATCTGGGTAACCAGTCAATTGGGTCAAAAAGCCTGGACAAAAATCTCTGTTTCCCCTCACACTATGGTGTGATCATCAGCCTTCCTCTTTCTCAGAGTGGACTTGACTCCTAATCATTGGTTGCACCATTACACCATCCGTGTTTACCTCTTAGGACCCAGGATCTCCCCTTACCTGGAAGTTTCTATGACAGTCCCGTCAGGCCTCCCTGCTGGCCAACCTCCCTGCAGGTTAAAGTAGTGTTTCCCGCCCTCCCCACCCCAAGACATAGATACCTGATACACAACCACTGCCTTGTACCCTCTTCCAATGTCCCCTATTTGACTCTCAACGCTTTCCACCACTTCGACCATGATGCCAGAGGAATGGAGGACACAAGTTAGGACATAATCAAAAACGCTATGGCTACAGACAGGAAGAAATAGAATGAAGAAGAGGAACCATGTAAAACTTTTCCTTTTCTTACCATCTCTATTCTAATCAGCTTGTGCCACCAGCACTAGCAACACCACTTCCCCTAATTTTGGCTCCAGAAACTCAAAAACATGGACACATGCTAATAGCTCCCAGAAAAAATCCTGTTTCCCTAAGCTGTTCCAATTTATTTTTATCATATTCTCTAAAATACCATAAATGAAATTAAATTTCCAAGATTTTTTCTTTCTAAAGTAATATAAAGCTAAGTATATCAATCTTAAGTATACAGCTACATGAGTTCTTTGCATGTATACATACAACTGGATATGTGTATATGTGTGTGTGCAAATACTGTGTAACCACCATCAACATCATTACTTAGCACATTTCACTCCTCAGAGGCTCCCTCATGGCCCTTCTGTTTGCCCCAACAGGTAACTACTATTCTGATTTCCATTGTTATTTATTACTCTTGCCTGTTCTTAAACTTCATACAGAGTAAATATCACTAATATTCTTTTGTCTGACTTTTAATTATTATGCTTATGAGATTCATTAATGTTGCTGCATGCCGTTCATTTTTAATTGCTGTTATATTTTATTATCTGAGCACAAAGTTAATTTACCATTCTACTGTTGACAGACATTTGGAGGGTTATTTCTAACCATGCACCTGTGAACATATATATATACATACACACACATACATACATATATATATATATATATCTTTTGATAGGCTCAGGTACTCATTTCTCTTGGGAACATATCTAGGAGTATAATTTCTGAGTCACTAAACAAGGCTCATGTTTACTTTAGTAAATACTGTCAAACAGTTGCCCAAAGCAATTATGCCAAGTTCCATTTCCAGTACTAACTGCTCCACATCCTCAAGTTATTGTTGGTTTTCTCATTTTAGTCATCGAGAGAGTGTGTAGTGTTATCTCACTGTGGCTTAGACCTGCATTTCCTTTTCATATATTAATTAGCCATTTAGATCTAAAAACAATCTCTTCTAGAATGTAAATACCTATAGGAATGTTGTAGGTCAGTTAAGACAGCTTCCCTCTTAGTGCTCAGGGAGAATCAGTTGATTCTCAGAGGAGGAGATGCTTGTTCCAAGGGCTGGGAAGCACTCACTGGGTGGACACTAAGCTAAACAAACTGTGGTTAGTCCCCCTTGACAAACAACTGTTCTGCCAAAATTGTCAATAATGCCTTCACTGAAAAACACACAAAGAGGGGATGAAAATATGAGCTTATAAGCACAGAAAGGACCATTTTGAAGTGAGGTTGTTTGAGGAATGATGGGCTGGAGGCAAGTGGTGGTTCCATGACACGATTTGGAGGGTTTCATTCGCTCAACTCAGCATCTATACTGTCTACATCTGGATGGTTTCCTACTATCTCTGCGGAGGTTCTCCAGCCTGAGCAAGAAGCGAAACAGACTAGGTTCCCCAGATTGCTCAGTCGGGGGCTGTGTGCTTTGTGATCTGCAAGACCAGAGTCCTAGCATCACCATGTCTGACTAGGGCTCTAAGGTAAGTTCATCAGATTTAACTGCGATCTGCAGACCCATCCCAGGAGCCTGGGCATCCTGCCTACCTCTTTTAAGCAAGACAGTTCCTTTACATCTGCTTCAAAAACTGAACTTCTAAGTTGGTATTTGTCAAGAAAATTTGAACGTCACTGACATTATTTCTGTGAAAAATCACATTCTGGTTTCAACAACTCACAAATAAAAGTTTAAAAAGTACTCCATTCATATATTGTTCATTCCTAATATGCCAAATTTCACATCTAAAAATTGGATAGAAATTCTCTTATCTTTGCCACTTGATTCTCCTATCCCCTGCTTTGTTCTCGAGAGGACTGTGGGTAGCTAGATAGGGTATACCCTTTGTGTCTAAAAGGAAAAAAAGGACAAAAAACTTATACCCCATTGTTTTTAATTTAGAACTCCAGGATTAATATGAAACATGGGCAATTATCTAAATGACTTTCTGAGGTACTCAAGCTCTTTAGTTCAGTCACTCAGTAGTGTCCAACTCTTTGCAACCCTGTGGACTGCAGAAGGCCAGGCCTCCCAGTTCTAAATAAGCTGAAGGAAAGTAAAGATTCACAAATGCATTAAGAATAAAATTGAAAGTGAACTATCTGTATGTGAGTGGTTTAAGGATTATACTGAGAGAAGGCATTACCAGGTCAAAGTTTAACCATTATATGGAATGTAACTGACCCATTATGAATTATAATTCTATTTAGACTACAATTCCTTGGGCTATTTTCTTATTTAAAATTAAATAAAAACTTCTAACTGGATTATAACATCTATAAATTACTTACATTTGACAAATATAACTGCTTCAGAAGTGTCATATTCTATAGGAATAGCCAATTTCCTTTAAGGTGTTCTGACAAATATAACAGCTTCAGAAGTGTCATATTCTATAGGAATAGCCAATTTCCTTTAATGTGTTCTAATTGAAAGTACTGTAGTGCTTAGTTTAAAAAAACAAAACAATGGTAAACAAATGAATTTGGTCATTGTTTTCCTCTGTGGACCACCAAATTTCTCTGGACAACTGTGGGCTTCCATTCTTTGAAAGAATGGTGTAACCGCTTGCAAAAAAAAACACAGTTTACTGAGTTCAAGAATGAAGGTCAAAATGAATGGCTGAAGGAGCTGGCACTCAGAGCCATCACCCACCCCCATATCTCCATCTGAGCTGCAGTGGTGGGCAGTCTAGATGCTTACAGATGCAAAAAGGAAGGTAGAAACTCTTCCAGCCCAGTGTGCACCTTCAGAGAAGGCAAAACCAAGGGAGGGGGTACAGCTCGTATGATTTACATACTTCTCCATTCACTTAGAACATTTATAGCGTTCTCTGCCCAGTACAGCCTACTAGGAACCTCTGGCCACTTATCAAGTTCACTAATACAAAACTGCTCTTCTTATAAATCTAAAAGAGTTGAACATTGGCAGCATTGCCTATTGGGTGGTATGCATGACAAGAGACTGTTTAAACAACCAAATATAACACAGCCTCAGCATTTCAGCACCCGAGAATGATACAATAACCCAGTACAATGAAGCAAGGATCACCATCATCATCTTTGTATCTGTACAGCACACCTTCTCTCAGTGGAACTTTGGAACCATTTTGGACCAAGAGCAACATAACAGTTATTTCCAGCTTATAGAGACAACTCGGTCCAAGCTCTTATTTATTTATTTTTTTTTAAAGGGTTAAGGGAGAATGGGGAAATCTAACAGGAGAAGTATCTCAGTGTGACCTAGTCTGGTAACTAGGATCTTAAACTATGTCACTGAGAGCAAGTCATTTATTTTCTCTCGAGCTCACTTTCCTCTCTCACAACACAGATAATCCCCACGGTTGCTTCCAGCTTAAATATCCTGACTTCACAACAATCTGCCAGTTGCTGAAGTTAAAAATGCCAAGGAATAAAGTATGACATTTACTGCAGAATATATATCATGACTAGTATAAGTACCCTGTGGGAAATAAACACATTTTTATGTATCCATGCTCCTACAGGAAAGTATGTATCTTTAACCGAGTACTAATTTACTGCCTTTTTAGTGACGCATGTTTATCCAGGAAATGAGGCATGTCCAGTAACCAACAGGAATTAGGCACAGGTGAGAAGAGTACATGCAGATCTTTGCACTGTGTGAAAACACAAAGCACTGCGGAGATTCTGCTGTGTCTACTCAATTTTTGCTGATGAGCAGAAATTCCATCACAATTTAGCAATCTGACTTCCCGTTGAAAGCAGAAAGAAAAAAAAAAAAAAAAACCACCTCTTGAGGTAAATACTTTTCTTAGCCAGACAGACCATCTGGCTATTCAAGAGGGATCACTTACTTTAGAGAAAGGAGGAGTTCATTCTCTTAAGAGCACATATGTAATTTTTAATCCTTCCTTGCCCCTCTTCCTTCTCAGAAGCAGCTTCACATACCCCTGAAGGCAAGTGACAGGGGACACATGTGCTTGAATACTTTTATTTAATGAATCAATTTCTAGATCTTAAGCCTTCACACGTTTCCTTCTTTGTGCTCAGTCACTCAGGCATGTCTCTTTGCCACCCCCATGGACTGTACCCTGCCAGGCTCCTCTGTCTACGGAATTTTCCAGGCAAGAATACTGGAGTGGGTTGCCATTTCCTTGTCTAGAAGTGCTCTAAAACCACATAGGCCAATCTCGTTTCCTTTCTCTCCTTTACTCAGTGTTTACTTTCCCTCCAAGGCACACTTCTTACTCATCTGGACTCTCTCTAGATACACTGTCCTACAATGTAAAATGATCAGACATCAAACAAATGAACAATTCACAAATCTCTCTCCTGAAGGAGAGTCCCAGGACAAGGGATAAGCCTGCTCTCTTTCATAAGAAGATCTGGTTTTACCAATTATGTTAGATGACAGACATTATTTATAAATTAAGTAAGCCAATTCCGCTGCTCCAAAGTTTTGGTGAAAGTGTTTAAAGTCCATATCTAATATCAATGTCAAAAATGAATCTACTCTGCCCATTTAATTTTTGATTTAAAAAATGTAGATATCAGGTTAAAAATGTGTGAACATCTAAATTTTTCAAAATTGAGGAGACAAGGCAACAAAAAAATATTTGAAGATCAACATTCTAGAGCAATTTTACCCAAGGTGTTTTATATATATAAAACACAAGTTCTATGAGACTTCTGCCCAAAGAAGGGTTTTGTGGTCGAATATGATTGAGAAACGTGACATATTCTGTATAATTAGCACATTAAAGACCTTGAGATGTTCTCTGGCGAGGACTCTTGGCTTTCTCTGTTTAATCTGGGGTTCTCCACACATTTGGCTGTGGGCTCTTTTTTCACACACCATCTATTAACATCCAGCTGAACTGGTGGTTTGTGGAGCAAATTGTGTAAAATGCTGCTCTCTTGGGTCAGCCCCACAAACTATTATATGGGTCTCCTTGTGGCTGTCTTTGTTTCAACCTGGGCCCTGATGCAGCTGTTTCTAAAACAATCACCAGGCTTCCCTAGTGGCTCAGTGGTAAAGAACCCACCTGCCAGTGCAGGAGACACAGGTTCAATTCCTGATCCACGAAGATCCCACATGCAGTGGAGTAACTAAGCCCGTGCATCACAGCTACTGAACCTGTCCTCTAGAGTTCATGAACCAAAACTACTGAAACCCACACACCCTAGAGCCTGTACCCCACAAGAGAATCTACCACAACGAGAAGTCCGTGCACCGCAACTGCAGAGTAGCTCCTGCTTGCCACAAAAGAGAAAAGCCCATGCAGCAACGAAGACCCAGCACGGCCAAAAAATAATTAATTACATTAAAAAAACTGAAATCATCTATCATGGGATGGATTCAGTCACTGGACTCATCCAAAGGAAGCAAACTACTGTGGAACAATTCCCTGCCTCCCAGTCCTTCTGTCTGCAGAGTAACATGATAAAAAGAACTGTTAGAGCCCAGAAAACAGTTTGCATTTATTTCTCAATACATGTGTGCTACACATGGAAGATGCGCATCTCTGCTGGTCTTGGATTTCTGACTATAATCTATAGACACTACATTAATTTCTCCTTGAAACATTCATAGTAACGTATCTATCATGGGCTTTCCTCATCACTCGTGATTCAACAGGCATCTTCCCATTGAGTTTATAGCTCCAGAGATTAAGGTCAAAGAGAGCTATTGGAAAATACAATGTGCTAATGACTCACTTCACCACTGTCTTTCCTGAAGAAAAGTGAATAAAATAAACAGACATTTCCTTTTTGAATCCTATCCCAGTGATAGAGGCATAGTAAGAGGACACAATGGAAAATGATTCTACAATGGATGGGAATGGGTCCCGAATTGATTTTAAATGCTAAAATGATACTCAGGCCTGGATCAAAACTGTTTAAATTCTTACCCAAAATACTGTACCTATTTAGACTACAAAGAGCAGCAGGAGTTCCAAGAGAATGTCTAGGACAGTAAAATAGCACCTTCAAATCAGTAAAACATATCAATTGCTTTGGTCATCACTACTGCAAAACATGATTCAACATCACATTAAGTACCCCCACAATTTCTAGCATTAAATCACTAAATACAGCACAGCTCTGTGATGAATCTGATAGGTAAGTTAAAAGAATTTTAAACATTTTAAGTACTCAGTAATTTAATTATCAGGTTGACTCCAGCCTTTTTAGTTCATACCTATTATTTTCTACTATAATTTCCCGAATACATAGCAACAACAATGGATTCTAAGTTTCATTTTTTCACCCACACTACTCTCCTCTACATATTGCTTATTTCCTCCGAGAAAGAAAGAAACATCACAACAATCAATTCCCTTATGATAAAGGAACTAAAGAGAACTATAGGGAAAACACTAACTGTAGCGAATGTTGCATCAACTGCAAAATCACAGAAGAATGAGAGGAAACGGCACTGAAAAGCTTTTACATGAGAACATTGATGGATATTATCACTTCACTAGTCAGCATTCTGAATATTAAGAAAAACGTAGTATTGGCCATACCTGTTAAGTGAACGAAGTCACGAAACATACTGGATAATTTGAAAATTCATAAAAAAGATAACACATCTATGCTTATAAGAGTTGGCACAGTGACCACTTCTGAAAAAAGGGGATAGGGTAAATATTGAGAAGAAACAGAGGGAAGATTTTAGGGTGCAGGGGATCTTCTATTTCTTGATTTGAGTAATGAGTACACAGTTATGTTCATTTTGTGATATTCACTGATGGGGATTTTTACTGTTCTATACATTGGTTACGCTACTAACAAAAATTAAATATATAATAAACTACATAATTTCTAATATCAGACTTTTTTCACCAATAACATGGCCTCTTAAGTTTAAACATAAAATGACCTCCCAGGTGGCACTAGTGGTAAAGAACATGCCTGCCAAAGCAGGTAGATGTAAGAGACTGGGATTCGATCCCTGGGTCGGGAAGATCCCCTGGAGCAGGACATAGCAACCGACTCCTGTATTCTTGCCTGCAAAGTCGCATGGACAGAGGAGCCTGACAGGCTATACTCCAAAGGGTCGCACAGAGTCAGACACAACTGAAGCGATTGAGCATGCACGCACAACCTCCCAGTAATACAAACAAAGATCTTCATTTCCTTTTTTCTCAAGCAAGACATAAACCATCAACGTGTTACAGAATGATTTCTAAAATAGGCCCAATTCTCTACCTCCCTTCGTATCCATGACCTTGTCTACATGACTTTGTAGTTTCTCCCAGAAAGAAGTAGAGTCTTTCCCCCACTCCCTGAATGCACGTTGGCCTTATGACTTCCTTCAGCCACTAGAAAACAGCTGAAGTGGCACTGTGCAAATTCCAAATCTAGGCCTGAGAAGTTTTAGATGAGAAGAAAGCTGAGCCATCCCCACTGAAGCCATCCTGGGCCATCCAGGATAAGGCAACCATCAGCGGATCACAGACCCTAGATGGAGCCTGGCTGAGATCATCCACAGCCTGCCTGGGTCAGCAGAACGGTCCAGCTGTCCCCAGCAGTGTGAGAAACACACGACTGTTTTAGCAAAGTAACTGTTAACTTGCAGGGAAGGGGAGAGACTCAGGAGGAGTGCTAGAGCGGAATTTGAGGTTAAACAAATAGCCTCTAGATCATCAATATTCTGCTAGTTAAGGACTTCAGGATAAAACTAAGGTACAGTGCTAATAAGGCAAGAGAAAAATACTTTACCTACAAAGCAGACACACTGAAAACCAGAAAATTTGCTATGAAAATAAACAATGAAGTGTGGAGAACTCTGATTTCTAAGCCAAACTACTGAAAGCATGTAACAGGCTAGTACAACCTAAAGACTAAAAGAATCAGAGAGCATTACTATCCCTCCCAGCACTGCTGTTTATTGATCAAGGCTTTAAGCCGTGGTTTTCTAACTGTGACAAGCAAATGCAGTTGTTGTCAGGAATTAAGAATTACTACAAACTACTATATAAATGTTAGTCGCCCAAAGTGGGGAGCCCAGGCATCCAAGGTAGATCCTAGTACTCTTCAGGTATGCCATCTTCCGTTACTAGTTTCTTTGAGACTCAGGGCTCAGTTTCACTGCAAGTTTAAAGAAAAACAGCACTATCTTACCGGGTTACTGTGAGAATGGTGACAGCTGAGCACCCAGCCCAACAACTCCACTAAACAGGCATTCAATAAACACTAGCAAAATACATAGAGAGAAAAAATGTGTAGGCAATAATAACCAAAAAGGAAATTGATTATTATGAGCCTGATGGGCTACAGTCCATGGAGCCACACAGAGTCGGACACAACTGAGAGACTTCACTTTCAGTAAACAGAAAGTTATCAAATTTTTTTTATGCAAGAGTTAGCATAAGCAGAAAAACATCACATAAATAAAATCAACAGTTATTACGGCAGCAAGTGGCCCAGCTAGTTCACCTCTGGTAAAAGTCTGGGGAAAAGCTGGGTGAGGACCTGGGATTACCAGAGGAAGAACTTGGGTTAAGGGTTAAGCTGGCAACAAGGATGTACTGTGCAGCACAGGGATCTCTGCTCAGTGTCATGTGGTAGCCTGGATGGGAGGGGAGTTTTGGGGAGAATGGTTACATGTATATGTATGGCTGAATTGCGTTGTTATCCACCTCAAACCATCACAACACTGTTAATCAGTTACACTCCAATATAAAGGTTTATTTATTTTTAATAAAAAGGTTAAGCTGGGTTGGAGTGCTAGTGAACTTAGCACACTTTTAGTACTAGATGTTTCAGGATCACTGTCACTAAGAGCATAATTACGTCTACAGTTCTTCACTGTCTACTTTGTTCCTTGACACCATCACTGCAATAAGGTCCAGAACAAGTTGAGTGGGCCTTGAAAGAGGGAGTAGGGAAGAGAGAGGGAAGGAAGATTGAGGAAGATGGGTAAGTGGGGAAAGGGGAGGAAGAATCCAGAGCACTCATCACAGTCGTCCCCCAGTATCCCTGGGGGATTGGCTGCAGGACCCCTTCTCTTCGTGCAGATCCCCAAATCTGCAGATGCCCAAGTCCCTGACATCAAAGGACATAAAACAGTCAGCCTCCCTTATCTCCATGCAGAACCCACAGATCCGAAGGGCAACTGTACTAATCTGAAGACATTTAACTTTTCAGAAACATTTATGTTTCTGAAGACATCCATGAAAATTTGGTCACAATCCAAACTCTTTGAAGGAAACCAAAAGCATCAATGGGGGAATCAAAAAAGTTAAAAGTAAATTCACAAAATATATCAGCTTCCCATGCATTTAAAATAAAAACCTTGAAAGAAGCTGACACTCACTAGCCTGAGGCACTGTACCAGACCAATTTTGAATTTAGCCTGCCTCCACCCCCAAATACCTTGACAAGTCTCACCCATCCCCACGGGTGTAAATGCCATCTTTGATTTTCCAACTCAATGGGAAATTTCCTCTGACATTGCGTAGTATTTGGTTCATTTCTTACAGTCCTTACTACATGCTGCCTTGATGTTACAGACTGACGTGATGCCTTTTAATTATTTGTGAGAACAGTGATTTTTTTTTAAGGGTATGAACTGAGTGTTAATATATTTCTCAGAGTGCTCCCACTTAAATTGTCATTAAATATCCATGAAACAAAGGAATGCATGAATGCCAGATGGTGAACAAACTTGTGTTGATCGGCTGCATAATTACAACAGATAAAAAAAGACTGAGGATAACTGTTAATTATATAATTTGAAGTCCTCTGAAAAGCTTTTCTATACTCACAAAGAAAAACAATTTATTATATATATGTTAGATACCAATTCTGATATTGATTTCTTTAAATAAAAAAATTGAAAACCTCAATCCTGATATGGACACTTTTTTTTTTTTTTTTAAGTAGCACAGTAAGTTCATGCTTTGGCACTCACCCCTATTTCTAAATATATAACAATAACTGAAATATTAATACATGATACAGGGCAGCCACTGAAACTCTGGGTCTACTGTCTAGAATGCAGCAAGGGAAGCCAGGATATTATCAACTGAGGGTAACAAATTAAATGTATCTATGAAAACACTCCTTCCTCAGCAGCTGAAATCCAGCTAAACTTCTCAGCATGCTTAAAATGTTGAATAAATACATTTTTAAAAATGAAATAAGAATAGATAAGCTATGACAAACAATGAGATTTCAAAAATGAAAAATAATCTTATAATGAAAAGTGTAACAGATAGAGTAAGAATCTAGATAGGCTTAATACAGCAGCAATTAGAAAACTGGAAGACAGAACTAAGGTATTCATGCATAAAGCAGCAAAAGAGACAAGAGGATAAAAGGACAAAGGACGTGTTATGAGAGACATTGAAAATAGAGTCTCCAACACTTGTCTAAAAGGAGTTACAGCTGGAGAGCACAGTGGAGAAGCAATATCTGAAGAGATAACATCTGATCATTTTTCAAATAGGAGGAAAGACTGGAGTCTTCAGATGGACAACAAACTCTGCCTACTGAGTAAAATCAAGATAAATCCACATATAGACACATCATGGTAAAACTACAGAACATAAAGAATTAAGAGATGATCTCCAAAGACAGAACCATTCTCTACTAAGGAAAACAGTATCAAAGAGAAGTCAGAAATACAGTGGTATTCTGTAGGTCCAAAGTACTGCTGGAAAATAACTGTTCTCCTAAAATTGGATACCTGATTACTCTCATTACAGAATGAGTTCAAAATAAAGATATTCTCAGACACGTAAAGTATATACTTCTTAGTGATCTTCACTTAAAGAACTGTTAAAGGCTGTGATCTCAAAATATAAATTAGCAAATAAAAATATAGGATACCCAGTTAAGCTTGAATTTCATGTAAGCTAATACTTTAAAAATTTATGTCCCAAATTATTTGCTACTTACCTGGCATTCAAATTTAACTGGGCAGCCTACATTTTATCTGACAATCTGATCACAAAAGAAAGCATGAACCCAGAAAGCAAGGATACAAGAAACAACGCTGAGTGAAAAAAACCGATACCATCTCAGTAAACTCATTTAACTATTAACCATATGAAAAAAGTTGTTTCCATTAACTATACCTTTGAAAATAGTTCTAAAATGATCATCTCTTTTCTAAGAAAGTTATCACACCCTCTTACACTATTGGTGGGAATGCAAACTAGTTCAGCCACTATAGAGAACAGTGTGGAGATTCCTTAAAAAACTGGAAATAGAACTGCCATATGACCCAGCAATCCCACTGTTGGGCATACACACCGAGGAAACCAGAATTGAAAGAGACACGTGTACCCCAATGTTCATCGCAGCATTGTTTATAATAGCCAGGACATGGAAGCAACCTAGATGTCCATCAGCAGATGAATGGATAAGAAAGCTGTGGTACATATACACAATGGAGTATTACTCAGCCATTAAAAAGAATACATTTGAATCAGTTCTAATGAGGTGGATGAAACTGGAGCCGATTATACAGAGTGAAGTAAGCCAGAAAGAAAAACACCAATACAGTATACTAACGCATATATATGGAATTTAGAAAGATGGTAATGATAACCCTGTATGCGAGACAGCAAAAGAGACAGATGTATAAAACAGACTTTTAGACTCTGTGGGAGAGGGAGAGGGTGGGATGATTTGGGAGAATGGCATTGAAGCATGTATACTATCATGTAAGAAATGAATCACTAGTCTAGGTTCGATACAGGATACAGGATGCTTGGGGCTGGTGCACTGGGATGACCCAGAGAGATGATATGGGGAGGGTGGTGGCAGGGGGGTTCATGTTTGGGAACGCATGTACACTCGTGGTGGATTCATGTCAATGTATGGCAAAACCAATACAGTATTGTAAAGTAAAAAAAATTAAATAAATAAATAAATAAATAAAAATTACATGAAAACCATAATTTTAAAAGAATAATTTTCCAACTCAAAAAAAAAAAAGAAAGTTATCACAAATCCATTTTCTTTTAAATATGCAAGCTGTTGACATAATGGCCTTTGGACATCTCTACATTAAAAGAAGTGTAAATCCAGTACCACAAGTCCATTATATTACAAATGATGCATGCAATTAATCATAAGAAAAATAAGAAACTGGTCTTAAAATTAAGTATCACTGTATCTCACCCTACCTGTCTGTTTTAACCCAGCAGTATACCACAGGCCAATTCTTTTCTCCAGCCAAGTCAGTTTACCTGAGGGTCTTTCCTGTACTTTCTAGCCTCCTCAAAGTACTCAAAGACCAGTCTTCCTCTACATATTCACCATAGTGCAGTTACAGCAATTTTTTTATGTTCACTTAAGAGGTCTGAAATGTCAGCTACAGTCCAGACTACCTCTTTATAACCAAGAAGTTCCATGTACACCTTCCTTATATGGATTATTAATCAAGATTGGTCAGTTTCATTTAATGACAGAGGTATGCCCCTTGGCGGGGGTGAGGGTGGGGGTGCATTATCTTTTCTATGGTCCGAATACAATTCAATTTCAGATGTACCTTGGGGCACTTTCTAGCAAAAAGAAGTCCTGCAGTGAAAGTTTTAGTAGGGTACTATTGTGTCTTAGTGTATCTGTTTTGTAATTTTATTTTATTAGAGCAGAACAACCAGTGTAATAAAATCAAGCCATAAGAAAGTTATGTGGACAGCTCTTTTATATTTGCTTTAATGGGCTCATCTTGAGTGAGCTGAAATTCAGCTCGTTGGATGACTGAACAAAGCAAATTACATCCTGCTGATTTAATTACACTAAATCCAAAGGCCAAGACTGATATCTTATTCATCATTCACCACATATCCTCAGTCTGTAGTTCAGGAGTGTCCCGCCAACTCATGTTTACGGGCTATGGGATATTTTTTAAAGATTTCAAGATTCATGAAAAAGAAATATACATACACTGGATTCTAAAAGCACAGGCACTGTCTAGCTATGTATTTTGGCATTGCCCATAGCACCTCAGCACATGCTAAAAAGGTAGAAAACACTAGACTGATTTCAGAACTATAAACTAATGAAAGAGGCAGGTGATTTTAGCATATTAAAAGAAATATTTGCTTTAAATAAAAGATTTCATTGAATAGACTGGTCCCCAAGTAATTTCAGAACCCAATTCTAGAAGTGAGATTTACACCTAATTTTCAAGAACACATTTATTTCATGGCAAAGTGATAGTCAAGTGTTCAGTCATGCCCAACTCTTTGTGACCCCATGGACTGTAGCCCACCAGGCTCCTCTGTCCATGGAATTCTCCAGGCAAGCATACTGGAGTGGGTAGCCATTTCCTTCTCCAGGGGATCTTCCCGACCCAGGGACTGAACCTGGGTCTACTGTATTGCAGGCAGATTCTTTACCATCCGAGCCACCAAGGAAGACCATGAAACAGGAGTTCCTATGATCGCTGCCATGAGGTATTTCTTCATTTAATTCTAATTCTACATCAAACCTTCAGCATAATAATGAAATGACAAATGCTGCTCTAGATATCCACCAGAAAATGTAAGTGAATTATTTGTTTTTATAAATGAAGCAAATTATAACAATTCCATAAATGTTGAGGGTAGTGAGGGCAGGTTTTAGAGCTCCATGTGTGTATATGCAATAAATCATTCCTTTGAAAACATAATTGCAGCACCACTAGAAAGGAGGGGAAAACCCAACTTTTAGGGCAATTATTTGAAAGCTCCTCAAATTAACTTGTGCACAGTTGGCTCTTTGTTACAGAGTACACTTTATGAAAAGTTGTTTCAGGCATTAATTCACTTAGGTAAAGGAAATAATGCAATTTTAGTTATTAATCACTTTAATTTTAAATGTGCTTTGTAAACTGAGAAGACATTAAACTCTAAGAACAATGTGGAACGCACAAGTAATTAGATGGTTAACAGGCTTCTTTTGAAAAACTTCAGAATAAAGAGCTTCAAGGCTCTAGGAAAATCCAAGTGTACATATGTAATGTGAGAAAGTTCTAACTAAGTTTAGTGGCCAATAATACCACAAAGGGAATGAAATTAAGCCCTTTGCTCAAAAGTAATGTAATAGATTATGATGAATGAAATCATATGATGTTATGAGTCAATCTACTCTGTAGTGTAATTTAGCAGTGCCTTCTTGAGGCACCGTGAAATAGAATTTTCTGTGATATTTCACTCCAGAATTCATGCCAAAAAGTAAAACACTGTTTTGCAAATATTCTCCTAAGACAAACATAAGCCAGGATTTGGCATTACTGAACATCAGTGTGACTGAGGTGGAACCATTTGATATCCTCAGTATGAACAAAACTTGTTGAAGGTCACTCCATACCAGCCAAACCAGAAAAGGAAAAGATTAAAATCCTCAGAGAATTACTTGAAAGCTTCTCCACTTTATTTTGCTAAATGAGATGACAAATGATTACTTGCAAGTTTTCACTTCCACTTCTATAGCGGCATTTTTATGAATATGAACTGTTAGAACCTTGAACTAGCCAGTAGAAGGAATATATTAGATAACTATCCTTTCTTTTTAAATCAAATATTAATTTTGTTGACTTCTATTAGTTCTCAAAACAGGTAGTATATCATATTTACATTAGTAATACTTTACAGATCTATGGCAATGCACTCGAGTACTCTTGCCTGGAGAATCCCGTGGAGGGAGGAAGCTGGCAGGCTACAGTCCACGGGGTCGCAAAGAGTCGGACACAACTGAGCAACTGAGCCACTTCACGACGACGACAGATACATACAAAATTGGTAAAAGAGGCCATGCTGCACACAGAAACAGAGACGGCTTGGGAATTTAATCCTGGCTGGGCCTCCTCATCATCTCTGTGATCTTGGGTACTCTCTTTTAGTTCCTAATTGGGATTGCTGCTGCCAAGTCGCTTCAGTCATGTCCAACTCTGTGCAACCCCATCCCTGGGATTCTCCAGGCAAGAACATTGGAGTGGGTTGCCATTTCCTTCTCCAATGCAGAAAAGTGAAAGTGAAGTCGCTCAGTCGTATCTGACTCTTTGCAACCCCATGGACTGCAGCCCACCAGGCTCCTCTCTCCATTGGATTTTCCAGGCAAGAGTACTGGAGTGGGATGCCATTTCCTTCTCCGTAATTGGGATTAATAATGTCCAAATCCTATCCCACCCCAAGAAAATGAGTATACTCATCATTTGACATTCAGAGAAATTAGGAGCATCTGACATTTCTGGCGAGTTTCTAACAAGTAGTCATGCAGACTTAGAATGCTGAGGTATAAATATGGATCCTCCTCTTTCTACAGCTTAATGGAGTGACCAGATATACCTCATCAAAGGAACACTTCAGGAAACTACATGTCTAGGGTCTAAAATTTGTGTGACAGACCAGTCATTTCTTTCTTCTCATGCACAACCTCTATCCCAGGTGACAGAATAACACTTCTCTCAGAGCACTAGAATAAAGTCATTTAACACTACGTACTGCACAGGAAAGGCCCCGCTGTAGCATCCTGGGCCATCAGCTATGAGGGATCTGTTGGATCACTCCTAAGTGCCGGAAACTCAGTTCTTCCACAAGCATTTCATTACAATGATGGGGAATTCTAATCCACAGAAAAGGTTTGCATGTAGTTGTTACAAATATGCCTCCTCATAACTCCAGGCTATTGACTTTAGCTTTTGAAGTAATTTATAAGTCATGTAGGACAGTTGATTAAACATTTAAAGGCATATTTCTAAGGTAGCCACTATATTTCTCTTCAGTCAAACAACTTGGTTTATATGGTAGAATATACATTTAGCCATCTATTCATTCTTCCACCCATTTAATTCAACCTTCTATCCATAGAGTATGAACTTTTAATGATATCTGACATTCTACTGATTCTTACATAATGTTGATTAATCCACTACTCCTACATCCCTAGCAGTATTACAAGTTTGCAGATGTTTCTCAAAAAGCATCTTGAGCACTCTCTCCTTTGCCAACATTCTTTGACCTACAATGAGGGCTTAAAATATTTGAAGGAAAACGTTTTAAAGACATGGTATACCTATGTGCATTTCAAAAGAAGATTCTTTTGAAGTCAGCAAAAGCTCTTTAAATCACAAAAGTTATACAGATGCAATATTGAAGAGACAATTCACTTGAGAAAATTCTCAGATAATTAAGATATTCCTTTGACTTGAACCATTTTGATAGGGATTAACCTATATCTTGTTAACACTACATTAATCTGCTCTGTCCCTATAAACACATACTGGTCAAGGATAGAGAGTCTCAGACCACAAGTCAGAGGGCATGTGCTGTGTTTTGATATGGATTTTGGTTCAATAAGACTCTTGAAAGCTCTTTCTCTGTTTACTGCAAAGCACACATATTTCCAAGTTACTACCACCACCTTCATCCTAGACATGTACCGGGAAATTAGGAGCACTGATTGCACATCTCCCAAAGTAAATGAAGTGAAATTTACTATCATATACGGGTACTATAAGCTAGGCACTGGTAAACCTGAATTATAACCTCAGATCTATTTGGCCACAGAAAAGTCACTTAACCAGTCTGGACTTGAATGTCCCCACTCGTAAAGCATAGACACTGAACTAAAGGATTTTTGAAGGTCCCACTGCTTGTATGTTTCTATATAGATTGAACAAAAGCAATTATCCTTCAACTAAAAAATTTTTAAAAAAGAAATGTGTTTGCTCTGATATTTGATACCTTAATAGTTTGAGTAGCCAGAAAACAGTCTGATGAGAGAAGAAAGGGAACTCTGTGGCCCAATCATGTCAGTAAAGAAGTAATATTTCTAGGAACATGCATGTGCTCACGTGTGCACACACTCACATGTGGATAGTGCACTCCATAATGTAATCCAATCTGCCATGGATTTCAACACAAATAGATAGGGGGCGGGGGGAAGTTCCATAAAGTTTAAACGGTAGTGATGTAATTCTAGTAACCATACACTAAACTTCTTTTTTCTAAATGGAGTGAGCAAGAGGTGGTTCTCTGTGTGACCTTCACAAGCTGGGTTAAAGAGCAAATCATGGCAAAACAACTCAAGTTTTTAAAAGCAAAACAACTGTTGAGCTCATACACCAGTGAATTCACAGTTGATCTTACCTTGACAAAAGGTGTTGTTAACCCGTTTATAACCTTGTAGACATTCCATCATTTGATTATATCCATGATAAGCTGTAAAAAAGAAACAAATCTGTTACATGCTTAAATTCTTACAACCCTAAACTACTGTATGTGATAAGCAAAGTGATATAAAGCATCAGTGATCTTACTTCTAAGATATCAATCCAATGTATATCCATTTTCTTTTGTTTTTCAGTATATCTCATGTTTTGCAACAGACATAAATCTCAATTAGTTATCAATCTTTATGTTCATTCAAAAACCATAAAACTGTTCTACATTTTCTTCTAATTAGTGACTCTTACCAAAAAATTCAATTCCTCGCCAATGATTAACTACTGGCAGTTGAATTTTCTTATACATTCAGAGAAGGTGGTTAAACATCCTGGTCTGCCTAGGACAGTCCTTGATGATACCTGTGGCTCCATCAAGGTTCATTAACAGCATTCCACTTCACTCTGAAAAGTTCCTCAGTTTAGATAATAAACTATATGCTCACTTTAATTATAGGCTCACATATTCTAGTTTAAGCTGATTCTCTCTACCATGAAGCTGAGAACAACAGGTGTTAAAGGAAGCTAGGAGATGTAAAGAGCTGCTCTGATACACTGTCTGATTCAGCACTCAGAAAACTCAACCAGTCAAATGTTGAAGCCACCAATTTACCAACAAAACCCTAGCCACTGAAATTTTGACATCCTACTGTGATACCTGAGAGAGTTCTTGGCATAAGTGCCAGAACCAGTTTGACCTAGGTTCAAATCTTGGCTCTGCCTATTGACAGCTCTGCTGCCTTGGAAAACAAGCTTTCTGGGTTCCAAATGGAATTCTGTACAATGGGAGTATTCCCAACTGCTGAGTAAGTCAGGGCTGTTGCGGAGTATAGAGATACTTTATACAAAATGCCCACTGTCAGGCCTGACAAAAGTATGCACAGGTATCACCGTTTCCTGCAATAAGGTATTCTTTTATTATAATAATGGACTGTCGTGAAAATAGGCTGAATGGGTAAGCCACTTAGAAGACCTAAACAAGCAGTGAAACAAAAAAGTTCCAAGTAAAATGGAAATTTTCCTTTGAAAAATGAAATTATTTTGCCCCTAACACATGGTCTTTATTCTCACCACTAAGGAATAGCATGTAAGTATTTACTACTCACATTCCTCTCCTCGGTTACTGCCTTTCTTTGCCTTATTTCCTCTGCTAGAAATGGTTAAGGTGAGGAATCTGGAAATAGTGGGTTAAAAGGAAAAAACTGGTATGTGGGGAGTCACCCATTCAGCCCGTTGGCCACATGTCTAGTTTTGTCCCATGTAACGAGGCCACCCTGTAACACATTACTTACAGAGACTGTGAGATCTCTGTCAGTGAATTGTTCAAAAGCAAAAGAGATTAATATCTCATTTAAAAATTAAGTCATCTACTTCAAGGCAGAAAGCCAGACCAGATGATCTTAAAGTCTTCCTCTGCTTAGAATTTGATGCTAATTTTCTTCGAAAAATGTTTAAAGGACAAGCAATTTGTACATACCAAGTACATTTTTAATAGATTACATACTCTTTAATGAAATCATTTGCAGATTTAAAATTAAGTTTTCACAGTAAGAACTGATCAACAATGAAAGGTCTTTCTGTATGTGGCTAAACAAAAACTTCAAAACATTAAATAAGAGCCACTTGAAAACTACTCTGAGTGGGAAAAAAAAAAAGCATGGCGCACAAAACCCTAGCCTCTAAAGCCAAGAAAAGTCTGCTCTCTTCCAAAATGAGTGTGATTTTAAAATAAACAAAGAAAGTTTTTTAAATGACACAGGAAGAATATGACTCTGAGTGTCGTATTTCTTGGGAGTGGGCTACACGGTAGGATGGCACAAATGGAGTAAAAGTCAAGATGTCAATAGCTTACTTCATTCATAATCCATGTTGCTCTTCAATTTATACATTAGATCAACCCATACAGACCTTATTTGCATTAGTTAAAAGTGATAGCAACTTTGTACTTTTATTTTCTACTTAAATTATCAACATTAAAATATAGAGCTAACAAAACCATATAAAGTATTGAATTTATCCCCAGATGATACAATTCTAGATAGAAAATGACATAACACTGTGATTGCCTTGACTCTTCACTTCTGTCCCTGTCTTGCAACTTCGGACTTTGGAAATAAGAGGAAAGAGAAGCTAAATAAGCAAACGATACACAGAGAAGGGAAAAAACGGAAAAGAAAAATAAGAGATAAAATGAAAAAAATACTAGAGAACATAAACTTAGCCTCAAAACCAAGCTATAAGAATTGGACTTCTCTTTTCTCAGTCCTTAGACTCAGCAGTGGAAAACATACTCACCGTCACAGTATTCTAAACTTACCCCTCAAATGATGGGGAGACATTTTCTGAAAGGCAATGCTTCTTCAACATTTTAGATACAGATTTGTTTCATGGTCCGTAAGACTTCACAGCAAATGACAGAGCTGGGAGTCAAACTCAAGTCTACCTAACCCTAAACTCCATGGTTTCAAATCATACAAAACATCCCCTAGATGTCCCTTTGGTCAGCTTGTCAGGGTAATTTTATGTAGCTAGATCTTTTAGTGAGGTGGGACCATCACACTCAACCCACTCCTAGAAATAACATTGCTAATCATTATTGAAACCCAGAGAAAATTTCCTGGGGACAATGTCTCAGTACTGAATGTCCTTATTTATGTGGAGTTTTTTTCCCCAGCTGCTGCTGCTGCTGCTGCTAAGTCGCATCAGTCGTGTCCGACTGTGCGACCCCACAGACAGCAGCCCACCAGGCTCCTCCATCCCTGGGATTCTCCAGGCAAGAATACTGGAGTGGGTTGCCATTTCCTTCTCCATTTTTTTCCCCTCTATATGAATAATTTATTAATTATCAGAAACTTCAGTAGGTGTTTCCAAAAATTATTCTTCTAAAGGAAGATAGGAGCAATTATCAAGGAAAAAAAGTAAAAGTAAATTAACCTTATATATCAAAAGATTTAGAGAACAAATTTGAGAGATAAGAATCATTTATGATGATGGAAGGATAGCATATAAGACAGACCAAAGGAGATTCTTAGGGGCAGTTTCTAGACTGAATAGGTTTTAAAAGGCAGTTGAGAATACCATTCAAATCAACAGATGTTTAACAAAGGATAAATAAAAATTATCCAATGGAAGCAAATGAGAAACTCCTTGCAGCATAAACTATTAAAAATAACTATTAAAAAAAAGATGACAACATAGAAAAATATCACTTGCTTTCTTGGCAAAAACATGACAAATAAGAAGAGGGAAAGCTCCACTTAAACCCAGCTACCTCTGTCTTTCTAAAAAGTACTAGCAATCAATTATCCAGAGTGGACACTATATTCAAAAATGGGGAGAAAGTAACAGAAAGATGTAAATCTGGATTTATTCACATCAACAGGTTCTGGAAAACAAATTTTATAGACTAATCAATGCATGTAGATGTCAGTAGAGATTTATGTCTTGAAAAATGTGATAGTTTAACAGCAGAGACTAAGAGGAAAAGGGAGAAAGCACTGTGTCCTTCTGACTAAGCCTCTCTTTCACAAATCAGCAGTCATTCATTTCTCTATTTTAGCTTTTCTTTTCTGTGAAATTTGAAAACCTATAGCGTAATAAAAACTACAAGAGAAGCTGTGGATATTAATAAACATTAAAGGAATGTAACAACAACTGCTGATTTTTTATAGCAGCATTTAATTATCATTTCATTATCATTTTAAAAGAGATCTTATTTTTCTTTCATGTTAGAAAATAGAGCCTACATATAGCACATCCCCTTTTAAAAGATTTTTTCTTTAAAGTAATCCAGCTGAACAAAAGGCAACCGATAACTATGTTTATTAAAAAACAGAAATCAATATGAAAGCTTTCTCAGACTTGCAAGGTTTCTGGAATGTAAATTATTGTACTATGTTCTACAATTCAATGCGATTTCTTTGAAGTCTAATGTCTCATCATTAAAACAGTCATCATAAGAAAACAGACATGCTACATTAACCTGTAAAAGAATGATGAAATGTCACTTACATGGCTTCTTGGGGCATTTCTGGCATTTGTGAAAGCCCCAGGAGGTGCCCACAGTTCCACAGCAGTCCTCCTGCTTTGAAAGGCCAGGGAGAGCTTTGCCACACTGCAATGATGAGGTGTGAAATAGCAAGGTTAATTGAATGCAGGATGCCCAGCTCCAGAGCACTGGTGTGCTTCACAGCCACATTATAAAACAGTTCCCTTGTTGTTGACACAGATCCTGGGTAGGGGGATGTTGGGAGTGGGGGCTCTAAAACCTCAGAATGAAACATCAGTACACAATCGGTAGGACACTCAAGCAAACAAGCATATTTCCAAGAGCTTCTTGGGATTTTTAGAGTCTTCATACACCCTGTCACTGTTCAGAGCACTTTATAAAACTTAACCTTCCAATGCCTTTTTTTGCATTTTTTTTTTCGCTTAGTAAGAAGGAACTTAAAAGATACTTCGAACATTTTACATTTGAATTTTAACTGTCTACTGAGATGTCTGCAGTGGACACTCAGAGAAAGGGCTGTAAGGGTGAGGCATGCACGAAGACCTTGGGCATACAGCACAGATCCCACCTACAAGAGGCCATGGGTCCTCCTGTAACATCAAGGCCTGGGCAGGGACAAGGTATGACCACCGGCTGAGCCAGACCAGCCCTGGGTGAGACAAACACTCCACACATCCATGCAGCCTGACCCAGGGAAGTCAGCCACGCTGGGAAGGTTCTGGCAGGTTTGAATCAGGCCAGCAGGCAGAGGAGCCCAAGTTTGGGGTCACCTGAGCACCACGGAGATGACAAATGCAAGGATCCATCTCATGTTCCAGTCAGCCAAGGTCAGAAGAGGCCAAGCAGCAGAATCCTGAAGTTAGACCTGCTTAGCAGCACTGACAAGACTTTAGCATGTCAGACTCTGCTCTGCGTACCGATTTTGAGGCCAGTGGTGCAGGAAGGGCCCCCTGGCTCCTTATTCCTAATATGCAGGCAAAGCCCAGATCTAAGGGGCTACTCTCTGCCTTCCTCTGCCTCGCCTCTACAAGATTCTCCAAATGGCCTTCAGAGTCACCTTGGCTTTCCTTGTGGCTCAGCTGGTAAAGAATCCACCTGCAAGGTGGGAGACCTGGGTTCGATCCCTGGGTTGGGAAGATCCTCTGGAGAATGGAAAAGCTACCCACCCCAGTATTCTGGCCTGAAGAATTCCAAGGACTGTATAGTCCATGGGGTCGTCCATGGGGCCGCAAAGAGTCAGACACGACTGAGCGACTTTCACTTTCACAAGACAAATCTGATCACATTACTCGGAATGAAAACCTTCAGCGACTCTCCCCTGTATGAAGACTGCAACCTCACTGACACGATAAGTGTGACCTTCTAGTTCTCACCTCGGACAATCTCTCTCTGTCCCCTCCCACGACTCTACATCCATCCTTCAGGCACACTCAAGGACTCCTGATCCTTAACAGGCCCAAAGAACCCTCACCATGAAACCTCCTGTCTCCTCAATTTCAGCGAGTTCCTCCAACCATCCCCTTTACTCCATGACACTTTCTATACAGTTCTGCTGCCTCCACCATATACTTTAATCAAACACAGATGTATTTTATTCATCTTTAAATCCCAATGTATAGTACAAGTTGCAAATAAACACTCAGTAAATGTTAAGGGAAGGAAGGAGCAAACACTCAGAAGAAACTAAAGAACAAACTAGTTTCAGTCCATTCAAGCAAGCAATGGTCCTGAGGAAAACAATGGGAATTAGCAAACTAGCCCAGGCTGGTGAGCAGAACTCAGGGGCAGAAAGTTGGGACAGGTGGTGACTTGTAGAAGGGCAGCAGATAGTGGATACCAGTTGTCTGGCAGGCCTCCAGGGACTGCACTGCCTTCCCTCCAGGTCCACCCATGCATTCCCAACAAGGCTATGACTACATGTCCGACTTGTAAAACAAAACCAGAGAAGGCAGAGCTCAGCTAATGAAGTTGGAGTTACATCATAGCTTTGAAGTCCTCAGGTTTTTGTGGGTTTTCAAGATTTCAACAGGATGTCGTATTCTCTCCAAAAATAGTGTATGATGAGCACGAGGAGCGGAGGGGGGCAATGGGGGAAGAGAGTGAACACATGTACAAATGGAGAACCTCGGGGAGGAACAACACATACTGGCTGCATTCAGGTAGTTCCCAGACTCCTTCAGCTTAATAACAGAAGGCTTAAACCTGAAATATGAAGCAAGGAAGAAGGAAGACGGAACAACGCTCCAGGCGTTAAGACTGGAAACATAATGATATGTGAAGAACACAGAGGTCTCCACGGTTGCAATCAGCTGCCAAAGCGTGCTTGTGGTTTACTTCCAGTATGATCAGTCAGATTTATGTCAGACACCAGTGCACATCACATGTAGACCATTCTCATCCCAGCCCCTCTAGGTTCTTCTCTTCATCAAGCAAAACTCTCAACACTTGCCGATTTTATATGCTCCAAATGCTGGTAGCAGTTAAAATCCAATTTTCACCTTGGATTCCTAGAATGTTTGATTTGGGAGGGCAAAAATAAATCATTTCTCCCGACTGGGCCTAAAAAAAAAGGTACAAGGTTTTCATTACAGGATTCAGGCTGCTTTATCCTACGGCTTTGTTTTTGCGGGTCCACAGCCAAGAGCAGCATAAGCCATCCAAGTCGATTAAATAAATGGCAGGGTAGGTGGTACCACAACGCTGTGTGTTCCTCTCAAAACTGGGTCTGCACAGTATGAGGACAGACTGCCAGAGATAAAGTCAGGTTTGCAGCAAGGCATGAGGTTTCATGGGCGCCCCTTCAGTTAATTACCTATGCAGAAATTGCAAAGTGCAGCAAGAAACTCCACCTGAGATCTTTGCAGCCAGATGCAGGACTTTCTCTCATACAAGAAGTTCCTCAGCACCTGGTATGATCTGGATGCTGGAAGCATCTAGAACAAAAGAAGGTAAAGGAAGGATCTCCGCTCCATACCAAAAGTCCACACAGGAGACAATGACATTGAAAAAGACATTAGAATCTCGAATGCCCTTCTGTCAGCCTGGAGGAGTCTACTTCTCAATAAGACATAATCACATGGACATAGGCTGATGCTACTGAGCTACATTTTTTATTCCCAGACTAAAGTGATTTTTTACAAGTTAAAAACACAAATGGAATTTCTCTTGTGTGAATCACTCACCACATTTTCAGAGAAAGCCTGTCTCTCATTTCAAGGCATATCTTATTAGAAATCCAGGAGAAATGTGCTAACTGTATAACACAATATTTAGTTAGTTCAAGCCAGAAAGGAAAACCTATACTGTCCATTGAGCAATGCGATAAAGATCAAAAAGTTCACACAACTCCGGGCTGCCCATTAGGGGACTCTTGGACTCCACACGTCCATGCCAGGATTCATCAAATGCATGGCCCACCTAGAGTGGTCCAAACAGAACAGTAAAGGTTCAGGCTACCAGGTTCAGTGACTATCAGCTGAAAAAAGTAGAGATAATAAGAGACAGCAGAGTTCAGACATGTTCAACAAACTTGTTGCTTGAAGTTATCTGCATGGTGAAGGTATCAGCAGGACTACAGACTCCAGATCACAAGAAAAGAGGATTCTACTCATTAAGCAGGAGACCTTTTCAACAGTGAATGATTCTCAACAATGGAAGAGGTCAACATCTTCCCTGATGCTGAAGGCTGAAGGATCATCTCGCAGGAATGCCCAGGGTAAGAAGCAGATGGCTCTTAGGGCGTCTGTCAGATCTAGGGCTCCACGTTCAATATACACTGACAGGTCACATTACTGACAAGGGAAATACTAGAGCCAACCCCAAGTACTTATGTTGCTCTCCTGTCTCTAACAGGACAGTGTTTGGGCAGATATACTCCTACCCAGCTTCTGTGCTTTACCTCATCACTCAAATCAACACCGCCAGGGATGCTCACACCAGTCTGACCTTACTCCTAAAGGACCTATGCAAACTAGACAGAAAAAGAGGAAAACAAATAGGATCCCTCCCAGCCCTAATCACCATGATTCTTGGAAGACTGGCTGCATGAAAATAACTCATCAACCATTACTATCTGCATATCTGGACTAGCACCATACATCAGAAGGTAAGACTATTTAGAAAGCATCACAATTACTCCATGAATGTTCATGGTACTACTTTTACAGCAAAAAAGTTATTACAAGCAATGATGTAAAAGCCTTTGTTAACCATTGTTAAGAATTGAGCTTGCAAAATCATGAACTCTTCTAAATGTTGACCTGATTTGAGAACACTTATCTGTAGACTTATCTGCAGCACTTACCTGCAAACCCTCACTTTTAAAATATCATAACACTTTCCTGCCACTCAAAATAAAGCTGTGATGACAGCTGGTTTTAGAAATTCCTGGACGAAAAGGGGACGACAGAGGATGAGATGGCTGGATGGCATCAACTCGATGGACGTGAGTTTGAGTGAACTCCAGGAGTTGGTGATGCACAGGGAGGCCTGGCGTGCTGCAATTCATGGGGTTGCAAAGAGTCGGGTACAACTGAGCGACTGAACTGAACTGATAAATATATGAGCATTAAGATTTAAATTTAATGGCTTATAACTTTTGCCTATTAAAAACTTGCCAATGGAATTGCTTCACAGATGAACAATCACTTGAAGAGAGTGTGATAAATATTGGAGTATGGTTTCAAGAGATTCAGTATTCACACCTTAAAATGACTAGTACCTATAATATCCTCATTTCAAGAACGTTTGCTGCACCAGGCCAGTGGATCTTCCCCAGGAAAGATTCAGCTGTGGGGAAAAGAAAGGAACACTGGTGTGGAATCATTACACCTGGACCTAAACCCCAAGTCTCCCTAATAAGATCTTATTAGGGACCATTCAGACCATTCAGCATCTCCAGACTAGTTCTCAGACAAAGGGATGGTAATCCCAACTACAAAGGACAGTGGTGAGATTCAACAATGCATGTCCAAGCATGGCTGACCATATCCCGCCAGCCCCTGTGCAGGGACTGGTAGACAGTGATCTTCTGGGATGTGTTCTGCACCAGAACATAGTGCTTGGTAAGCAGAGCATGGGCTGGCTGGATCTGCATCATCCTCCTCAGCTTATATCTTGTGTGGGTACAACCTACCGAGTGTTATAGTGCTGGCCAATTTGTTAGGCTCTCGGGATACATTTCTTAAAAGAGTTCAGGTATTTTATGAGTAAAAGAGCTGCTCTATGAAGATGGCCACCATGACAAGGACCCACAACTGAAGACATTTGAAAATGTTAATACTGAAATACTCTTACAAATTATCTTATCATGTGTATGTAACTCACTTTATTTTGCTATCAGGAACTATTATATACTGAAGTATTAAAGACTCTGAGTTTGAATAAAGAACATTTTTCTCAATGAGATTAAGACACTGGAACCAAAGCAACACAGAAAAACTAAAATATTAAAGTAATATAGATTTTTATGGACAAATTCTTAGAAAAGTACAACTTTCCAAAACTGAACCAGGAAGAAATAGAAAATCTTAACAGACCCATCACAAGCTTGGAAATTGAAACTATAATGAGAAATCCTCCAGCAAACAAAAGCCCAGGTCCAGATGGCTTCACAGCTGAATTCTACCAAAAATGCAGAGAAGAGCTAACACCCATCCTACTCAAACTCTTCCAGAAAATTGCAGAGGAAGGTAAACTTCCAAACCCATTCTATGAGGCCACCATCACCCTAATACCAAAACCTGACAAAGATGCCACAAAAAAAGAAAAGTACAGGCCAATATCACCGATGACCACGGATGCAAAAATCCTTAGCAAAATTCCAGCAATCAGAATCCAACAACACATTAAAAAGATCATACACCATGACCAAGTGGGCTTTATCCCAGGGATGCATGGATTCTTCAATATCCGCATATCAATCAGTGTAATACACCACATTAACAAATTGAAAAATAAAAGCCATATGATTATCTCAATAGATGCAGAGAAAGCCTTTGACAAAATTCAACATCCCTTTATGATAAAAATCCTCCAGAAAGCAGGAATAGAAGGAACATACCTCAACATAATAAAAGCTATAAATGACAAACCCACAGCAAACATTATCCTCAATGGTGAAAAATTGAAAGCATTTCCCCTAGAGTCAGGAACAAGACAAGGGTACCCACTTTCACCACTACTATTCAACATAGTTTTGAAAGTTTTGGCCACAGCAATCAGAGCAGAAAAAGAAATAAAAGGAATCCAAATTGGAAAAGAAGAAGTAAAACTCTCACTGTTTGCAGATGACATGATCCTCTACATAGGAAACCCTAAAGACTCCACCAGAAAATTATTAGAGCTAATCAATGAATATACTAAAGTTGCAGGATATAAAATAAACACACAGAAATCCCTTGCATTCCTATACACTAATAATGAGAAAATAGAGAAAGTAAGGAAACAATCCCATTTACCATTGCAATGAAAAGAGTAAAATATTTAGGAATATATCTACCTAAAGAAACTAAAGACCTATATATAGAAAACTATAAAACACTGATGAAAGAAATCAAAGAGGACACTAATAGATGGAGAAATGCACCATGTTCATCGATCAGAAGAATCAATATAGTGAAAATGAGTATACTACCCAAAGCAATCTATAGATTCAATGCAATCCCTATCAAGCTACTGATGGTATTTTTCACAGAGCTAGAACAAATAATTTCAAGATTTGTATGGAAATACAAAAAACCTCAAATAGCCAAAGCGATCTTGAGAAAGAAGAGTGGAACTGGAGGAATCAACCTGCCTGACTTCAGGCTCTACTACAAAGCCACAGTCATCTAGACAGTATGGTACTGGCACAAAGACAGAAATATAGATCAATGGAACAAAATAGAAAGTCCAGAGATAAATCCACACACCTATGGACAACTTATCTTTGATAAAGGAAGCAAGAATATACAATGGAGTAAAACAATCTCTTTAACAAGTGGTGCTGGGAAAACTGGTCAATCACTTGTAAAAGAAGGAAACTAGAACACTTTCTAACACCATACACAAAAATAAACTCAAAATTGATTAAAGATCTAAATGGAGTATTACTCAGCCATTAAAAAGAATATATTTGAATCAGTTCTAATGAGGTGGATGAAACTGGAGCCAATTATACAGAGTGAAGTAAGCCAGAAAGAAAAACACAAATACAGTATTCTAACATATATATATGGAATTTAGAAAGATGGTAATGATAACCCTGTATGCAAGACAGCAAAAGAGACACAGATGTATAGAACAGTCTTTTGGACTCTGTGGGAGAGGGCGAGGGTGGGATGATTTGGGAGAATGGCATTGAAACATGTATAATGTCATGTAAGAAATGAATCACCAGTCCAGGTTTGATGCAGGATACAGGATGCTTGGGGCTGGTGCACTGGGATGACCCAGAGGGATGGTATGGGAAGGGAGGTGGGAGGGGGGTTCAGGATTGGGAACACGTACGTGTACACCCGTGGCAGATTCATGTTGATGTATGGCAAAACTAATACAATATTGTAAAGTAATTAGCCTCCAATTAAATAAATTTAAATTAAAAAATAAAAATAAAAAACTATTAAAAAATAATAATAAAGTAATATAGATTTATAAAATGCTCCTAGAGATTGTACCAAAGTAAAACATGAAAGAAGAGACAGGCTGGTTCACTGCAACTCTCTTTCTTGTAAGAGTATGCAGAGCAGTGTTTAGGCAAGAACTGAAACAAGGCAGTGACTCAACGGCTGGACTGGGGAAAAAGATTCCAAAGGGATGGAGCAGCTTTAGCTACGCCCAATACCTAACACCAACTGGAAGGGACCCCAGGGCAGGAGTAGGCGAAGGACAGAGGAAGGCAGGCCAAATGCAAAGGAACCGCGAGCCGATGGGGCAAGTCAGAGAATGAAATGGAGCTAAGGCATGGAGCATTGTCCCAATCAGATTGTAGCTGGATATAAAAATTAATCAGGAGGCAGGAAAAAGGAAAGGTCAAAGCAAAAGAGTTCTGGATTGCTTGCAGTGAAATATCTGGCATCTGTGAAGCAGCATGGCAAACAGAAATACTGATCAAGAGGAGGAGGTAGAAAAAGAAAAGATTAAGTGTTTTATAAAAGTATAGTGCTGTACATCTGGTTTGTGTAAGCATGCTAAGTCACTTCAGTTGTGTCAGACTCCTTGCAACCCCATGGACTGTGGCCCACCAGGCTCCTCTGTCCATGGGATTCTCCGGGCAAGAATATTGGAGTGGGTGGCCATGCCCTCCTCCAGTCTACATCTGATACTTCCCCTCAAAAGTGAGTATGAATTATTAGGATAGAGTACATCATTCATGGGGAAAAATGGAAGAAATTATTGATCAATATGATCAGTAATCAGAGGCCCATAACAAAACTGGGTAATTATTAAATTATTAAAGAAGTGTTGGCTGTACTTCTCAAAGAACTAACAGAAGGGAGCTTTTAAGTTCACTACAAAAGATCTCTTTCCCAACAAATGCTGTCCCCAGCAAGAGACATCCCAATACAAACCCCCAGGCATCTCCATGTTTGGCAGAATTAATGCATTATGATTGTGAAACTGACCCTACCCACACAATCCTATTCCTGGATGTGGGACCAGTGAAAAGTTGTGTAAAGATAACCCAGAACTCAATGAAGGACAAAAGTATAGCTTTTGAAGTTGGATCAATGTGTCAAAATCCTCACTTTACCCATCACCACCTACATGGTCACAGGCAAAACTCTCAAACTCTCTCTGCCTATTTCTTCTTTAAAATGGAACTAAAAATGTCCATTTCCACCGAGCTCTCAAAACTTAAACAATCCATGGAGGCAGATTCTACATGAGACAGCCATGTGTCCAGACATGCTTGGCTCAGAATCAATATTAGACCCCTTCCTCTGGGTCACTTGTTTAAAAACCTGGGCTTATTTAACAAATGACCAAGTAATCTAATAGTTACTCAATATAATGCAGTGTCCCAACTTACAGAGAAGAGCTGCATTAAAATAAGTTAGATCTAGAAATTTAAAGGGCTTCCCTGATAGCTCAGTTGGTAAAGAATCCGCCTGCAATGCAGGAAACCCCGATTCAATTTCTGGGTTGGAAAGATCCGCTAGAGAAAGGATAGGCCACCCACTCCATTACTCTTGGGCTTCCCTTGTGGCTCAGCTGGTAAATAATCCATGTGCGGTGCAGGAGACCTGGGTTCGATCCCTGGGTTGGGAAGATTCCCTGAAGAAGGGAAAAGCTACTCACTCCAGTATTCTGGCCTAGAGAATTGCATGGACTGTATTCCATGGACAGAGGAGCCTGGTGGGCTACAGGCCATGGGACTGCAAAGGGTCAGAAATGACCGAGTGACTAAAACAGAGAAATTTAGAAAGAAAAAGATATATATATATATATATATATTTTTTAAGCTGTACTGCACAGCAAGGAGATCTTTGTTCCCTCGCCAGGAATCGAACCAATGTCCCCTGCAGTGAAAGTGTGGCATCTTAACCACTGGACCACAGGTTAAGTCCCCAAACAAGGTATTCTTAAGATTTTGCTAAAAACGTTTAGGTTTTCGCTAAAGTTCTCTGACCAATTTTTTTAAAAATAAAGGTCAGGGGGTTAATGCTGTGGAGAGTTTGTGATTTCATTTTAATTCTACTCAATAAGGACAACATGGTATCACTGAATCACAGTGAGTTAACCAGTTAATATCAGTGTTTAAGCAACAGATGACTTCACTTTGGAGACATCAAGATTCTTCTTGTCATACGCCATGTCTTGGTGAAAGAGGACCAATACCATGAAACCACAATAATGGAGCCTACTACTCTGCATCCACTCCCAAGCATCATGGCCCTAGCACAAAGACACTGCAGAACATGGACTCCCTGAGACAGGTCCCAGAGAATGTGTCTGTTATTTCCGGTTCAGCTAGTATCATGGACTGAATATTGTTGTGCCTCTCTGTGCATATTCACATCTGACCCCTAACAGCATGACATTAGGAGGTGTGGCCTTTGGGACATAATTAGATTTAGATGAGGTCATGAGGGTGGGCCCTTGTGATAGGATTAGGGTCCTTATGAAGAGAGACAGACTAGAGCTCTTTTTCTGCCCTATGAAGACAGTGAGAAGGTGGCCATCAACAAACCAGGAAGACAGCCCTGAAGTGAAGTGAAAGTCGCTCAGTCACGTCCAACTCTGTGACCCCATGGACTACACAGTCCATGGAACTCTCCAGGCCAGAATACTGGAGTGGGTAGCCTTTCCCTTCTCCAGGGAATCTTCCCAACCCAGGGATCAAACCCAGGTCTCCTGCACTGCACACGGATTCTTTACCAGCTGAGCCACAGGGGAAGCCCAAGAACACTGGAGTGGGTAGCCTATCCCTTCTCCAGAGGATCTTCCTGACCCAGGAATCGAACTGGGGTCTCCTGCATTGCAGGCGGATTCTTTACCAACTGAGCTATCAGGGAAGCCTGAAGGGAGCCCTACCAGGAATTAAATCTCTCAACATCTTGATCTTACACTTCCAATCTCCAGAACTGGGAGAAAATAAATTTTGGTCATTTCTGCTACCCAGTCTATAGCATTGGGTTGGCCGGAAGTTCATTTGGGTTCTTCCATATGATCTTACAGAAACCTGAACAAACTTTTTTGGCCAACCCAATATTTGTGATGGCAGCCCAAGCCAACTTATACAGAGAGCAATGGTTCTTGTAAATCCTCCAAAAGAAATTACCTAAGAGCCTGCATGGAATAGCAGAAACTATACTGGAGTAAGACCCAGAAAGCCTCAGTTTTAGTCCTTACAACTCAAAACAAGACATGAAGCAAGTTTATTTCTCTCTGGACTTCAGCTTCCTCACCAATCAAATGTTAAGGACAGACTAACAGTGAATATTCATTGATGCACCTAGAGTCTATGATTTTATGAAGACTCTAATACAGGGGTGAGGGTAACCTGTGAAGGTCCATGTTCATTGAATGTCCCCTGCCTGTCAGGCTAATACACTAGATCCTCTGCTGCCATGTGTTTCCACATCCTAACATCATATCCTGACCTAGACCAACTCGATCAGTGATAACCAGAATGGGCTTCCTCTTCTGGACCCTGTTTCATGTCCTCCCCTTTTCTTGCTAGTCGGCACTACTCCCCCCCACCAAAAAAAAAACAAAAAACAAAACACAGTTCTTTCTAAAAACAGTTGTGGCTTTTCAATGGCTCCTTTCTAAACTATAAGAATTATAATAAATAGATAATTACCAATAAGTGAAATAAATTATTCAAGATAGGCATGGAGATGCAGACTCTCCAGGCCTTGAGGTATGACTCATTACAAAGTCCCATTATGGTTGATCAACCCACACTGCACAGGTGTCCCATGAATTATTCCATGTGTGAAACTGCCACACTCACCTCTACCACACCCAGAAGTACCTTATTCCAATGTTCTGGCAAAAAGCCTCAAGGTATTCTGGCAAGAAGAAACTACACCCTCAGTTCTATGAATCTGGTTGAGGAACATGAATACCACTTATTAAACCCACTTATTAAAAAAAAAAAAAAAAAAAACTCTGGGATGTCTCATAAAAACCAGAATGAGGACCCTCATGGGAAGAGCTCTCCCTGCAAGTAATGTAACCATTAATCCAAACTCCTGTCACAGCTCTTCTTTGTTTCTATTAATCTTTTCACTATGATATAAACACATCTCCACTCTGGCAAAATGACTTCTGCCCATCTTCTGAGCAAAACAATCCTCCTTGAGCCTGTGGACCAACTATGGCTCCAAATCAAACTAGAAAACCTCATGAGAGCTCTTCAGCATCCATGTACCAGAACATTAAATATGTTTATGTCTATGTGCCAATAAGAAAATGCGTCCAAATCTCTGAACCCTATCACTAACGCAACATATTTGATCAACTTGTTCTAAAGGCCTGTTGTCATAAAGGGGAATATTGTTCGATGGAGCACTGGCAGGGTAACAGGCATTGTCTCATAAGAAGAAGAGGAAAACGCTTAAATACTTCCAGATTTTCTAAAAGAACTTGTAAAAAATTTGCTTTGGCTTGAGTAGAACATTCTTTATAGGAAAGGTTGTTGTTTTTTTTTTTTTAAAGTTCACCCAGCTTTCTTTTATTAGAGTAATTAAAACAATGTTAGGTATTTGGGGTATCTGATACAACCATAATCCTCTGATATTTCAGGGTATTGATTTTACAAAGTATCTACTGTGACTAGGGCATTAACTGTTGTAAATGTATCCACATTGATTTCTGACAGTGTATTTGTTTAAAGCCTGCTGAAGCCAAACCATGGGCTTCAAGGAATTCCAGACAACTACTTTAGTTTTATGAAACGGTATTTTTAAAGTTATACTAAGGCAAAAAATGGCTTTAAAGTAACATAAAAGGGGAAAAAATTCTTAAGCACGAAACTTATGATTCTACTTGACATCTTTTCTAAATAAACGATCAAATTTGGGCTGCCTATTTTCTCCACCTCTACAATGATTTGAGGATTTCAATAGTCAAGTCTAGCAGGCTATGATATGTATGTCTTGCTATTCTTAAATTGCAAAAAGAATAATAATGCTTTGTCACGATTATATTCCAATATCATAATTCCCTTAACCTCCCCTTGCAGCAAAACATAAACAACATCATAAATCCTAGTACTAGATGATACAAAGATGAAATTTATCCTAACTCCACTACCAAGGATACTTCCTTTATAAAGACAGACCCAAGATGAGGATGGAAATTAAGACAGGCAGATATGCATGGCATGGTTATTACTACAGTAATCAGATCTCTCCCAAATGATGAACATAAAGGCCTATTCTGCCCAAAGCTTATTTCCAGAACTGTATTGAGAGAAATTCTTTCCATGAAGCTTCATTGCCTGTCAGTTTCCTTTTTGTTTACAAGGAAAGATACTGAAAGGAACATAAAACTGTTTGAGGCCTTATAACACTATGTAAACTGTAACACGTGCCTCACTTGGTTAAGCTTTCAGTTTTTCTGTATCTCATCCAAGTACACAGAACTCAAAACTAGTAACTACCTGTGGTTTGGTTGCAAGTAGTATAGAAAAAGTGAATGCCACAAGTCATAGTAATAGGTTTAATTCCCTGTGAGCAGGGAACCATGTCTGTCTTGACCACTGCTCTGCCACTTGTGGTGGGAACATTTGCTGCTCACCAAAGAACCACTTGCCTCCCCACATGTTCCGGTTCCTAACCCTTATTAGTCAGTGTGGACTGCCATAACGAAATTCCAGAGACTGGGTGGCTTCAACAACAGACATTCATTTTCCCTCTGAGTTCCAGAGGGTCAAGATCAAGGTGCCAACATGGCTAGTTCTGGTGAGAACTCTCTCTCTGGCTTGCAGGAGGCTGCCATCCTGCCATGCCCTCACCTGGCAAAGAGACGGAGCTCTCTGGTTACAAAAACACTAATCCTGTTGTATCAGGGCCTCACCATTATGACCTCATTTACTCTTAATTACTTCCTTACAGGCTATCTCCAATTACAGGCACACTGGGGGGTTAAGACTCCAACCTACGAGTCTTCCTTGTCGCAGGAAGTGAGAGGCCGCATATTCCACACAGCACAGCAGCAGAGCCGTGGAGAGCACCATCGGCCGGAGTCCCCGGCTCACCTGTGAGACATCGAGTGTGTAAAGTGTAAGCTTTCGCAGGATTTATGACTACAGTAAACCTTGCCTACTCTAATACTAATATATCTGCTGATGACTCACGTGTGCCTAGTAATGAGCTCAGTTCCTAAGTGGCCCTGTCCTCATGAAAAGCACAAGCCTGTGGGGGAGAGAGGAAGGCACAAAAATCAACTTTAGGACAATTAACTTTGAAATGGTCTGGATTTTACATGCAGTAAAAGGTTAGGGAGGAGGGATCAATGTGCATTGAAGGAGGACTGAAAGGCTTTTTGGAGGAGCCAACACTTGAGTCTCTCAAGTGAGGGTAGATTTGAAAGATCATTCTGCCTGACTTCAGGCTCTGATACAAAGCCAGAGTCATCAAGACAATATGGTACTGGCACAAAGACAGAAATATAGATCAATGGAACAAAATAGAAAGCCCAGAGATAAATCCACACACCTATGGACACTGTATCTTCGACAAAGGAGGCAAGAATATACAATGGATTAAAGACAATCTCTTTAACAAGTGGTGCTGGGAAAACTGGTCAACCACTTGTAAAAGAATGAAACTAGAACACTTCCTAACATCATATGCAAAAATAAACTCAAAATGGATTAAAGATCTAAACGTAAGACCAGAAACTATAAAACTCCTAAAGGAGAACATAGGCAAAACACTCTCCGACATACATCACAGCAGGATACTCTATGACTCACCTCCCAGAATACTGGAAATAAAAGCAAAAATAAACAAATGGGATCTAATTAAAATTAAAAGCTTCTGCACAACAAAGGAAATTATAAGCAAGGTGAAAGACAGCCTTCAGAATGGGAGAAAATAATAGCAAATGAAGCAACTGACAAACAACTAATCTCAAAAATGTACAAGCAACTTATGCAGCTCAATACCAGAAAAATAAACGACCCAATCAAAAAACGGGCCAAAGAACTAAACAGACATTTCTCCAAAGAAGACATACGGATGGCTAACAAACACATGAAAAGATGCTCAACATCACTCATTATCAGAGAAATGCAAATCAAAACCACAATGAGTGAGGTACCATTTCATGCCAGTCAGAATGGCTGTGATCCAAAAGTCTACAAGCAATAAATGCTGGAGAGGGTGTGGAGAAAAGGGAACCCTCTTACATTGCTGGTGGGAATGCAAACTAGTTCAGCCACTATGGAGAACAGTGTGGAGATTCCTTGAAAAACTGGAAATAGGACTGCCTTATGACCCAGCAATCCCACTGTTGGGCATACACACCGAGGAAACCAGAATTGAAAGAGACACGTGTACCCCACTGTTCATCGCAGCACTGTTTATAATAGCCAGGACATGGAAACAACCTAGATGTCCATCAGCAGATGAATGGATAAGAAAGCTGTGGTACATATACACAATGGAGTATTACTCAGCCATTAAAAAGAATACATTTGAATCAGTTCTAATGAGGTGGATGAAACTGGAGCCGATTATACAGAGTGAAGTAAGCCAGAGAGAAAAACACAAATACAGTACACTAACACATATATATGGAATTTAGAGAGATGGTAATGATAACCCTGTATGTGAGACAGCAAAAGAGACACAGATGTATAGAACAGTCTTTTGGACTCTGTGGGAGAGGGCGAGGGTGGGATGATTTGGGAGAATGGCATTGAAACATGTATAATGTCATATAAGAAACAAATCGCCAGTCTAGGCTTGATGCAGGATACAGGATGCTTGGGGCTGGTGCACTGGGATGACCCAGAGGGATGGTATGGGGAGGGAGGTGGGAGGGGGGTTCAGGATTGGGAACACATGTATACCCATGGCAGATTCATGTTGATATATGGCAAAACGAATACAGTACTGTAAAGTAAAATAAAGTAAAATTTAAAAAATAATAACTTTAAAAAAAGGTTAAAAAAGAAAGATCATTCTAGGTACTATGTTTGATGTTTGTACAGTTTGCTTTGTCCACTGATACTATGAGTAAGTATAAGTGGCATCTAAAGTTATGGAAAAGAAGAAAGACGTCAAAATCATCACAGTAAGAGCACTGCATGGCTAAAAAGAGCCTTGGTAGTCTTCTCAGCCAAACCAGTTATTTGAAAAATAAAGAAACCGAGGGCCAGGGACATGGTGAATTTGCCAAAATGGAAAAAGAGGATTGTCTTGGAAATACAAATATAAGCTAGTCCCCTCACCTCTCTGAGCCTCAAGGTTCATTTAAGTAAATGGGAGACAAGAATACCTACTTCTCCTTGTTTTGAAGTTGTTTTGAAGGTCAACTAAGGCCATAAATGTGAATGCTCTCTATCAAATATTTTATAAAACTACACTGCCTCATTAAAATGCCTGCCCCAAAGCCACAGACCATTAGACCATTTTCTTAACTCCGTCAAAGCTTGCACACTCTAAAGCAGTTCTCTTCAAAGTACCATCTTGAAAGCAGTGCTGTTTGTTCAAAATACTTAGAACCCTCTGTCTGGATTTCAAAATGCAGGGCTGGTGTTACATTATTTGAAATACCCTCAATGGTGGCAAATCCCTGTTCACCAAGGGGCTGACCTGAGAGCACTGGACACTTTTGAATTCACTGAGAATACAGTAAATGGGTGGACAGAAAAACAGACATATTTTCATGTGCAGCTCATTAACGCGTTCTGAAACACTTCCTTCAAAACCAATTTCCTAACTGCAAACAGCAGTGTTACTACAGTAAATTGCACAGTCTCAAAGAATGAGCTCATTGAAACAACATCCAATTTCATACATAAATTCTTTTATATATGAAAAGAGAAAAACTAGAAGGATAAGAAAACAATGTTACCATTATTGTGGGGGAAGGTGCAGAGCGAAGTCAGGGAATCCTTTTGATATCTTTCAACAAAGGGTAATGCTGTTTTTGTTTTGTTTTTTTTCACTAAAATTTATGAATCAGGTTCTGAAGGACTGGGTTGTTGCTTATGTTTGTGCTTGCAGTAAGTCAGATGATTCCACTTCATTTCAGCATATCTCCATTCCAAGGGGTCAATGCAGACAAAGCGAAGAAACAGCATCAGACCCTAGACGTGCCAGCTGTGACTCTTCAAACATTTTTGTAAGGTACAAGAGCCTAAACCAGCCATCAGTTCAAGCCATGATCTCTTAAAACCACTTCCAATATGCTCAGAATTGTCGTCTTCAAATGACCACAGAACCTTGCCACTTTGCTGATATCAGAAGTGAAATAACACGCATCTACTCGGAACTGCCCCATGATTATTTTCAATGCCTACTCCTCTGCAAAAACAAGAGTCTAATTAAAATAGGTATATTATTTCAGTGAGCCCTAGAGATATAAAATATGGAAATCTGATATTCCATGTCATGATAAAGGCATTTTCACTGCCAATAAAATGAAAAACACCTGAGTGGACTGAAGAAGCATAAACATGCTTGTCTATTAAACAGGTCAGGGTGAGTGAACATTCAAAACTGACAGCCCTTTCGGTGCCGAGAAGGCATTGGCCAGGGTAAAGACAGGACGTTAGGCAGTAAGAAAGGTAACGTCTGGGTCATCACCCATTCTCTGAATCACTCTACTTCAGTTCCAAGAATCTATATTTTGATTATCCTAATGTCTCAGTCCTACATTCTCAATCCAAGTAAAACCAGCAGTTCCTCCTGCCGCTGGCAGAAGCCCAGTGACATGCAGACATGTTCTCTTTCACATGTAGTGTGTGTTTCCCCTTTGCATCGTATCCCTGGCTCTATTGATCTTTTTGACTCCAAGCAGAGGGCCCCTGCCTGAAGTCCATCTGGCAGAGCTGGCTAGAGCAAGAGCAGGTGACCCTGCAAAGTCCAGGACCTCTCAAGCAAGGTGTCGTGTGTATGACACCTTTGGTGACACTCTGCTGTTGACACAGGTGAGGTTTGGCAAAGATGAGCATTTCAGAGCCACTGGGGACAACCAGACTCTCTACCAGTCAGTTAAGCATTGCTTAGATTATGCCAAAAGGCTATTTGAGTCGGACACTGAAGCAAATCTCAGATGGCATAGAAAGTGTCTGGTGGCTATGCTTTATTCCATCTGAAGGAGGCCAAACTGCAGTAAATGCAATCAACACACCCTCATGGGGCTCTCTGCTTCCGGAGAAGGCAGAGATATTTGGTAACTCTGGCCCTACCTTCCCTCATCATTGCCCAGCAGCACCTCTGCAAGAAGGTCAAGTTCACCCAGGAGACCCCTGACCCCAAAAGCACGTTGCCTAGGGAAGTGGGGAAGAGCACCACATACACGCCTGCCCCTACTGTTGACCCAGCCTGCCTAAGTCAGTCCACCTCACCACATAAGGGATAACACAGAAGCGAGAGGCCGAGAGTCTACAGTAAGATGCTTTATATTCATAGTTGTTCCTTCTTGAAACTTCTCATCTATTTATGTAAGTTATGGACCCAATTATGGAATTAACCAGTGTGAAAGCATTACAACCATTCTGGCATTATCCTCCCATCAGGAGAAAATTAGTATTTCATCCTCACTTCAGGCCTCACCCCAGTAATGCTCATCATTAGTGCAGAGGAGAGTCTGAAGAAATCAAAGAGGTTTCTAAGCAGAATTTCGTGTCCTAGATCCCTTAATTGAGCACTAAATTCCTTTCTCATCAATGATGAGAAGTCTGAAGCCCATCACTACATCTGCTGGGCTGGCCAAAAATTTGTTCGAGTTTTTTCCTTAACATCTTATATGTGCTGTGCTAAGTTGCTTCAGTCATGTCTGACTCTTTGTGACCCTATAGCCTGTATCCCACTGGGCTCCTCTGTCCATGGGATTCTGCAGGCAAAAATACTGGAGTGGGTTGCTATGCCTTCCTCCAGGGGATCTTTCCAACCCAGGGATTGAACCCGTGTCTTTTATATCTCTTGCATTGACAGGCAGGTTCTTTACCACTCATGCCACCTAAGAGGCTTATGGAAAAACCCAAACAAGCTTTTTGGCCAACCCAATACATCACTACTTACCCATCTCTGCTTTTTCTGCTGTGTAGAGTCAACAGACAGCTCTATTTTTTCACTGACTTTTATGTGGTAGAAACCAGGAAATATTTTTCTTCAAAGTCCTGAGACTTTAAAAAAGTACTTTCAGCCATGAAGTTAATATACTTCAGTGAGCTCACATCATGCTAGTTTCACTATGATGCTTTTCTTTTTTTAAAAAAAGAGCTTTCTCTTCTAACAAAAGAAAGTGAATCTGTTTGGTCCTTCAGAAGTGTGTGTGTGTCCCAGTGTTGTGGTTTCGAGCATGAGGATGTTATTGAATTTATCTGCCAAAAAGACCAATCTTCAGTTAAAGAATCTCTTTCTCCAAAGGCCCATTGTTTCTATTTTCCTGTCCAACTTCTAGAACCTCTAAGGGGATCACAAACTGTTTAATTTTTGCCCAAGGGCTTATTATTTATATGACCAGTAATTAAAGGAAAGAAAGATTTTTTTCAGTGATACCAGGATTTCACATCAAGAAGTGGTCCTTCTCTTCCCAACAAACATAAAAGCTTACTTTCTTCAATAGAATATATATTACAGAATTTAGAGTGTTTCTTACGGTTTTTAAAATTAAACTTTCCTTACTTTTTTTAATTGAAGTACAGTTGCTATACAATATTATGTAAGTTACAAGTATATCATATAGTGATTCACAATTTTTCAAGTTTATGCTCCGTTTATAATTATTGTAAAATATTGGCTACATTCACCATGCTGTACAACATATCCTTATAACTTATTTTATACCTTATAGTTTGTACATCTTGTACCTATGAAGCTTTTTTCCCCCAAAATATGGAGATTTTATGGTTGCCAACTATGAAAGTGAGTTTGAGCATTATTTGATTATCTGTGCTAGAGTGCTGTACTAAAAATATCCTCTCTCTTCTGTTTACATCTACTTCAGGTTTTCTAGTATTTCTGTTCTCATTAACGCAAGCATTCATATGTGCAATGTGCTGCTCTTTTGGCACCTGCAATAGGAAAGTCTTGAGGCACTTGAATTTTTGTCTCATCTTGTACGACTGTCTAATTAAGGGGCATGTTCCCACAATGAACAGAAAACACATGGTTTCACAAAGTGGCAGTGGCACACCCAACATGGAAGCTGGACTCCCAACCCTCCATCTCTCACAAGGTCTTGTCATACCATCTGGCATCATTAGGTTGCTGTAAATGTTTATTTCCAGTAATTGGGCAATACATAAAACGTGTTTGAAACAACCAAAGACTCTGGATGCCAAATAAGTCTCCAACTTGGGTCACTGTTCAGAAAATCCGTTTAGACTAAAGGACACCCTTGAATAATGGAAAAAGTGTGCCCATTCAATGACCTTATGGTGCAAAAATAGATTTGAGGGGTATTTTGTGAAATTTGGCTTCTCCAGTATTCTTGCCTGGAGAATCTCCATGAACAGAAGAGCCTAGCAGGCTACAGTCCATGGGGTCGCAAAGAGTCGGACACAACTGAGTGTAAGCACACATTAGAGATGAAAACTTGATGGAAATGTTGAAATAACTATCACCACTAGAAATGTAATTCTAATTTGATCTATACATTGAGCAAAATATTAGAAATATTTTCAAACATTTATGGAATACCAGTGCTTACTGTAGGTAACACAGATACCTATCTTTGCCAAAATTATGACTTTTCAACTATTTCAAACTTGATTTAATTTTTTATTGGAGTATAACTGATTTTCAATACTGTGTTAGTTTCTGCTGTACAGAAAAGGAAATCATCCATACATATACATACATCCACTCTCTTCCAGACTCCATTCCCATATAGGTTCATTATAGAACACTGAATAAAGCTCCCTGTGCAATACAGTAGGTTATCATTAGTTATCTTTTATTTCTTGTAGTATAGTTCAAACTTGATTTACATTCAAGAAACCAATTCCTCTTGGCCATCCTGTGCTTAGTTGCTCAGTCGTATCCGACTCTTCGCAACCCCACTAACTGCAGCCTGCCAGGCACCTCTGTCCATGGGGATTCTCCAGGCAAGAATACTGGAGTGGGTTGCCATGCACTTCTTCAGGGGATCTTCCCAACCCAGGGATCAAACCCAGGTCTCCCACATTGCAGACAGATTCTTTACTGTCTGAGCCACCAGGGAAGCCCAAGAATACTGGAATGGGTAGCCTATCCCTTCCCCCGGGGATCTTCCCAACCCAAGAATTGAACAGGGTTTCCTGCATTGCAGGTGGATTCTTTACCAGCTGAGCTACTGGGGAAGCCCTGATCACCCTATATATTCTATTAATTTCTGTTCTCTTAATACTTTAAGGTGAATTTAGTGATTCCTGTACCCAGCGTGATTCACATAGAAATCAACAGTCTATATAATCTTTAAGAATAAATTATTTTTTAGGACTCTGAAAGAAGAAACATCACAATCGAAAGGTATTTTCCCCTTTATCTTGATACTTTCCATCAAGGTAAAAAACATTTTAGATACTTCTAATCACATTATTCCTATTCTTTCCACTTTATGATATTAAGACAAGTCCAAAAAAATCTGTATTATTTATCTGTCATCACTAGATCTATTCGTTAACCACTGAATTTTCTCCATTAATCCTCTCTCTCTTCATCTCTTGTGGTACATATATAAAATAGAGTATTACTCAGCCATTAAAAAGAATGCATTTGAATCAGTTCTAATGAGGTAGATGAAACTGGAGCCGATTATACACAGTGAAGTACAGTACACTAATGCATATATATGGGATTTAGAAAGATGGTAACAATAACCCTGTATGTGAGACAGCGAAAGAGACACAGATGTATAGAACAGTCTTTTGGACTCTGTGGGAGAGGAAGAGGGTGGGATGATTTGGGAGAATGGCATTGAAACATGTATATGAAACAAATCACCAGTCCAGGTTTGATGCAGGATACAGGATGTTGGGGCTGGTGCACTGGGATGACCCAGAGGGATGGTATGGGGAGGGAGGTGGGAGAAGGGTTCAGGATGGGGAACACATGTACATCCGTGGTGGATTCATACAGTACAATACAATATTATATTATACAATATTATAAAGTAACCTCCAATTAAAATAAATAAATTTATATTTTAAAAAACTTTCTATTAAAAATAAACAAGTAAATAAAAAATAAAACAGCATTGGATTCCCTGACTGATATTCAAGAATACCTGATTCTTGACATCAATCAAAGACGGAACTGGTTAAAACAAAGATGTAGCTACTCATCTTTACCTCATAGTCCTCCCCTGCAAGGGTCAATTAATTAATCAGACAGCACATTTATCTGATTTCTGAAGCCAGGAAGTTCAGAATAGTCCAGCTCATCACCATGTTTTTCTTTACAACAGCCCATAATCAAATCCTGATGCTGGATCCTTCACAAAAGCCTCTGCATTCAACTCTTCATTTTCAAGTTGACTTCTTAGATTAGACCCTGATCATTTCACAACTGAACCAAGGCCAACTTCTCCTCCCTGAATTCCTCATGTCTACCATGTCCATATCCACTTCCATCTCATTCAAAAGTTGTAACTTTTAAAATTTTCTAGATATTCATTAAATGTACTAAACATAGGGCTTTTAAAGTCATCTTAAAATTATATTATTCTATCTATAAGTCAAGAAAATGTTCACATTTTCTTTCTTTTTCTTATAAGGAATTTTCAAATATGCAGAGATAATTCAAAGAATAAAAACAGTAATCACTTGTATTTCTACCTTTGAGTCAATAGCTGTTATAATTTTGCTATATTTGTGTATAAAAGGCATTTGAAGGTAAATTACAGACATTATGGCATTCCTCACTCTAGAATAAGGACACTGCCCTACATACCTCTAATACCATTATCACAGCTAAGAAAAGAATAGTTCCAAAATACCATCTAATATCCAGTCCATATTTAAACACCTTCAATTGTTCTTTAAATGTCTTTCAGAGCTGAGTGTTGATTTTTTTTTTAAACGAAGATATGATTAAGGTTTATACATTAGATGTGCTGTTATCTCTCTAGTCTCTTTCTGGGGAAGTCAGTGTGTGTGTGTGTATGTGTGTGTCTTTCTGGGGAAATGTTTGTGTGTGGTTTTAATGATATGAATGTTTTAAAGAAACCAAGCAACAATTAATCAGTCTTCCTGATGTGATAGCTTTGGCTTGTTTCTTCACCTTCAGTATTCCCTATGAAGGTGGGAGGGTGGGTGGGTGGGTGTGTGTGTGTTTAATGATATGAATGTTTCAAAGTGTGTGAGTGTGTTTAACGATATGAATATGTGTGTATGTTTAATGATATGAATGTTTCAAATAAACCAAGCAACAATTTATCAATCTTTCTGATGTGATAGTTTCGGCTTGTTTTTTCACCTTCAGTATTCCCTATAAGCTGGAGGTTAGGTGTAAAGGCTCAACTAGATTCTGCTATATATTTCTGGCAAGAATCCTTTTAAGGTGTTGCTGTACATTTCATACTGTAGCCCATTAGGAGGCACATAATGTTGCTTGTCCTGCTTTTAATGATTCTGAATTTGATCACTTGATCAAAGGGGCATCATGCTAGTTTTAATTTGACACCAAGTCATTTATTTTGCCTTATACCTAAGGTTTAAAAGACTTCATATCTGTGCCAACATCTGCCAGGAACTCTACTCTGGTTTACTTCTCTGGTCTCTTCTGATGCTTCTTCCTTACCTGTTTCTTACAGTGTTCTCTCTCCTCTATTTAATTTCTCCCCTCTTCTCTGTGAGCTTAGTTTCCTAACCAATTATCCATTTTCCTCCACCATCCAAGCAGGCCCTGAAATTCTATTCTGTGAAAGTCCCATGCATTTGAATACACTGATCACAATTCATGTTGTATTTTCAACCTCAAGTTTACTGCTTCATTTTTAGAATGTGCTACAGAAACAAGAGTATTTTTACTAAATTTTGCATATGAACTCTAATGGCAATACATAAACATAGGTGCTTACTGATTATGACATTAAGTTCTCAGTAGGTGTAACCTACAGTGAATAAGAATCTTGCTACTGAGCAAAACATTAGTATTTATTTAAAATAAATAATAAATAAAATTTTAAGTACTCGTTAGGGTTTTCTGCCATTCATTTAAAATCCACTTATACCTCCCTCTATAGCTGTATTTGCAAAACAGCCATAGCAAGAAAGCACAAATATTTCCAAACACCTTTGTAGGATACATCTTATATACTATTGACTATTTTGTCAGTAATTTTTTAATGCCTGGATCATCCTAATTGCACAAACTGGACAATCATAGGCATTCAACATGTCTCACCAATAGGAAAAAAATGTGTTCTGAGAATATTTTGAAGCTGTGTATTACTGACTACACATGCAAAATGAATTAAGCATTGAGATCCCTGTTGGGATCATTTAGATCAGAAGTCAGGGAAATATCCAGATAAGGCAAAAATGTATTCCAATGAGTCTGAATTATTTGGATAATTCCACCAAGTATTCAATTCATGTGAATTGTATAATCCACCTTAGGCCTAAAAGTAAATAATTTGTTTATATTCTTTCCAGTGAGCAAGTATCTGCCTACAATTACATGTACAAGAATAATAAAGTCTGTTGACATCTCATTTTCTTGCTTTTTACCATCTGTGTTCCAATTTGGAAACTAAGGAGAAAGATACTGGGCACAGAATTTTATTTTTATCTTTTAAATCTTATTTTTTTTACTCTACAATACTGTATTGGTTTTGCCACACATTGACATGAATCCACCACAGGTGTACATGAGTTCCCAACCCTGAAGCCACCTCCCATCAGCCTCCACCTTTCATCTCTCTGGGTCATCCCAGTGTACCAGCCCCAAGCATCCTGTATCCTGTATCAAACCTAGACTAGAGATTCATTTCTTACATGATAGTATACATGTTTCAATGCCATTCTCCCAAATCATCCCACCCTCTCCCTCTCCCACAGAGTCAGAATTTTAAAAGGACCTGCTTTTTCCCGTGATCAACCTAAGCTGAAATGACTACACAATGCAAGTGACACCAAATTCATCCTCCTCCTCCAAGGCTTTTCTGGGGCAAATTGTGCAGTGCATGAGGCTTACTTCAGACCCACTGCCCCTGTAAAAACTTGCCTTTAACACAGTAATCCAGTCTTTACTTCTAAGCTAAATGTAACTTGATGATATTCCTTCTGCAAAAGGCATGTTTAAACCTGGTCTTCAACTGAGGAAGAAAAGGCCCCCCTTTCAGTAGGCATTTCAGGCTCTACAGGCAGACCAGTGTTGAGTGGGAGATTAAACCTTCCCTGCCTTAGTGAAGTTACATGACAAAAGCAATCACCTGCTCTATTTTTACGCTTGACTCTCTCAATAGGTAAGCATTTTCTAAGCTAGTATTTTTATAGTTCTGTAACACTTGCAGAGCATGTCATTTTGCCTAGTCTAATCTTGACCAAGCTCCATACTCCTGTCTCCACTTTACAAATAAGGAAGCTGGTTCCTTGCCACCAAGTGCTGAGCCCATGGCTCAAACCAATGTTTTATAACTCTACATGGCTCTTCTTTCCATTCTGGTCTACAAACCAATTTTGCTTCTTCCTCTAGGAGAAAGGGTTTCCCTAGTGGCTCAGTGGTAAAGAAACCCTGCCAATGCAGGAGACACAGGTTCAATCCCTGGGTCAGGAAGATCCCTTGGAGAAGAAAATGACAGCCTACCTCAATATTCTTGCTTGAGAAATCCCATGGACAGAGGAGCTTAGTAGGCTACAGTCCATGGGGTCGCAAAAGAGTTGGACGCAATAGCAACCAAACAACTAGCAGAAAGGAGATGACCTAACCATAGACTTGCCCAGCACCTGAAAGTGTTCTCCAGGTTCAAAAGCAAGAATGATTGATTTTACTATCAACATATATCACACACACAGACACACATAATTTTTTGAATGTTCAGGTAACAGTAGATAAACAGATTTTCTCACAAGCGGTTAAAACCATAATCAAGTGACAGGAGAAGAACTACAGAACAAAGCTATGTCATTATCACATAATTCCAGGAAGCACCAAGTGACTGTGGTAGAGGAACCAGTAATTTTCTGTTGCTTTTACTATGCACATTCAATGATGAGTTTTAAAGAAAATTCAACTTCTCTCTCACTTAATGATATACAGACCTACAGTTACACATAAATACAATATTTAAAATACACTTCAAATAACTTATACACTGCTATTCTAGTTATATAGTTTTATAAGAAAATAAAAGATGACAAATTATTATTGTCTGATGGATCCAAAACTTGACTATATCCACTAACCAGCAAACTATTGCAAAAAGGCATGAAAATTTTCAAACATCTCTGTAGAATATATCTCATGTACCGTATCTCATGCTTGACACATGCTTTAAATATAGATCACTGTAACTGAAAAACTACCAACAGGCAATCATGGACATCTTGCAGCATTTCTGGAAGTTCAATACATACTATTATCTTATGGATACTTCCAAACATCTTACAATGCTTATAGTATCTTATATATCAAAGGTTGGCAACTCTTTCTGTACAGGTCTTTGCAGAGCATATTTTAGGCATTTCAGATCATATGACCTCATTGAAAGTATATAATCCTTCTGTCAGTAGGATTATATGTCTATGAAAGCAGACATAGACAGTATGTAAATGATGAATCAGGCCGTATCCAATAAATCTTTATTTATAGTAACAGGCCCACAGGTTGCCAATTCCTTCTACGAAAACCTCATTTCATCAAGGCTGTCTTTCCTATTAAAAGAGACTATCTAGAACACATCACTAAAATGGGCTGGGCAGTGTTGCTCACCTGTGACCCAATGGTTTCCTGGAAGCACCGGCCCAGCTGGGTCTTAGCAGCCACCGGATACACGTGAGGAATGACTTGCTGGTATGAGGAATGGACCGTCTGGGTCTTCTGGACAGGAAGGCCTTGGTAAGGGACTTGGGACTGGCCCGGTTGAGCTTCTTTAACCTTCTGACCTGTTGGGCCATCAACTCTTGAAACCTGATGTATCTGGACCGAGGCCTCAGGAGGGTGCTTCACATGGATATTGACTATGTTAGGAGGAAATTTCACTAAAACAGATCGGGAGGAAAACTTATCAGCTGTAAATAATTAACATGCACGTCACGATGAAAGTAAATTTTCATGCCCATCAGCATGAAAATAAATTCTATACATACAAATATACTTAAGTACATATATATTATGCTGTTGTTTTGTTGTTTAAGTCATGCCAAACTCTTTTGTGACCCCATGGACTGTAGCCCACCAGGTTGTCTGTCCATGGGATTTCCCAGGCAAGAATACTGGAGTGAGTAGCCATTCCCTTCTCCAGGGGATCTTCCCATCCCAAGAATCAAACCCATGTCTCCTGCATTGCAGGCAGATTCTCTTTACTGCTAAGCCACCAGGAAAGCCCACATATATATTATACATAGGATAAATAAAAGATTTATAGTATAGATCTAGTTTTGCTGCACAGCCATTAAAACTCTTGAGAGTAAAAGGGGACACTCAAAAATTAATCTGAATTTATATCCTTTAAAGAATAAAACTACTTCTACAAAGCAAAATTTAAACCTCTCAGAATAATGGATTCATGAAACATTTTTTTCAGAAGAGCCAAAAAACTATGAAATTTGTGCTACTTGTGGTCATACATTTTATCAAACAAAAGTAATTAAGACTCAAAAGTTAGATTATTTTCTAATTTCTCACAAAGTTTCCATCAGAGAGACTGTAGGATTTATAACACAATTTCAAAAAACATAGTTCTCTTACCCTTAAACCTGGTGTGTACATACTTTTGTGCTTCTTTTCACACACACAAAATATTTAAGTGTGACATTTTATATCAGTATTTTCTTTCTCTGCAGGTTTCACACAGAATTTTATCTTCTGATGCTAAGATTCAGGTTTTAAAGAACAAGGGCCAGTAACACTTCTCTGATCCCTTTTTTAAAAATTGTGCATGTGTGAGAGGTGCCAGGTTGAAAAGAATGAATTAGTCATAGAATTTGAGCTCCAAGTGACCTAGTTTATCTTCCTCTACAGATGACTAAACTGAAGCCCAGGCAGGTTACAGATTGTCTAGAACTAAAACCAAGTGCTGTTTGACTACAAAATAGATTTGGTATTCAACAGCAGGTACCGTGTGATCTACTAGATGATTAATGATCATAAGAGTCAGAACACCATCTTGTTCATCTTTCCCTTTCCCAGGTCCTGCCAGAAGAGCACCGTGTACGTTTATCAGCTCTTGGTCCTGTGTCACCCGAGAAAGATGGGCTCCATTTTCTCATTTCCTAGGTACCATTCTCTGTAGCCGAGAAAGCACTGTCACCATATAACTGGGCCCATATTCTGTTCCAGTGCCAACCCCGCAGGCATTTGGCTTCTGTATATATAGGTTCGGCGTGTTAACAGAGTTCTGACGAATAGGCAAAATCAAAACAGTCAGCCTACCTTTTACTCCTTGCTGGCTGGTCATGGTCAGAGGCAAAGTATGTGTTGAGTGGACGACATGTGTTCCCAACGCCTTGCCTGACTGCTGGGAATGCTGATACACTTTAGGCAGGCTGGCCCCGTGGACTGGGATCTGACAGAGCTTCCCTGTGAAGTTTGGAGGGCACTGGCATTTGTCCCTCGAACTGCACTGGCCTCCATTCATACATGGAAGATGGCAAATTACTGTAACGGGAAAGAGAAAGTGTGAAGAGTTGGTTAGTTTCTCAAAATCTAAGTAACAATCAACCAATGTAACACCCCCAAAGCACAGCCATCATATTACCAATGACTTTAGAAATGGAAAACAGAGGAGAACCTACACTGGGACAAAAATATTTCCTTTTTTTTTTAACTATCTTTTTCTTTCCACCTTAAGTAAGTCATTTAGTTCTCCAATTGCCTGTGGTTGTTCATCCACAATGCTGGAAAGAATTCATGGGGAAAAAAAAATACATATATGTAAATATACATATTACTCAGGATATCTCTTACATTCTGTACTTACTTTGTTTTCCTATTACTAGTTTATTTACTGTCTTTCTAGATTATAAACTCCTTGGGGAAAGGAATGCTTGGTTTAATGAACTTTATATCCTCAGCAACTAAAATAATGTCCAGTTCATAGTGGACATTAAATATTTCTTCCAAGAATAAACAAATGAGAGTGCTAAAAATAATATCTGTTGAGAATCTTCTCTACATAAGGAACTGAACTAAGTGCTACCCAGAATAAGGGAGTAGAATAGTTTGAATCCTGCTTTACAGGAATTTGATATCCCACTAGGATAACAAGACCACAGTGAAACCTAGACGTAGCAGAGTGATTAATAGTTGGGAATTTATTGAGAATACCAAAAGGTAAAAGGATGTGTTTGGGTGAAGAATTTTATGAAGAGTTTTAAATTCTGGCTAAATTCAGCTTATGGCCAACCTCTTTACAACTAATGAATTCTTCCCATCAGCCTTTAAACTGATTGTATTTCCGCAGCTTAAAAAATAAGTCTCTCAACTCCATCCTCTTTCAGCTTCTACTCTGCTTCAATCCTCTCCTCCATGACCAAACTTTCCAAAAGAATTATCTGCCCACTACTAGCTAGCCAGCACCAAGTTGTATTCCCTTCTTTGTGTCTGTTCCCTTTCCCATCCCTCTCCTACACTGAAACTCCTCTTACTCAGGTCACTAATGGTCTCCGCATTGCTAACTCCATTGGTTGGATTTCAGTCTTCCCTTAGCTTCTGTGACATCTCACCCGCCTAGTTTGCTCTTTCCTCTTTGTCCTCTCTCTTGCTATTCTTTGCAGACTCCATTCTTTCCTTATCCTTTAAACACAGATGTGCTTCAAGATTTGATCTTAAAATCTGCTCCACTAGCCCTACACATTCTGATTTCATCCTATCATATGATGATGTCACTCAAAACCACATTTCTGAGCCAAAGCTTTCTGCTGCACTCCACACTGCCTACATCCTGTAGACCTTCTATAGACATCTCAGATGTCCCACTTGGAACAGGATCATCTTCCCCCTAACATCTCCCATTCACTGAGGCATGCTTAACAGAAATCTGAGGGTCCTCTCAAACCACTCAAATATCCAGTTCGCCAGGTCCTGCCTTCTAAACATTCATCAAATATGCCCACACCTTTCTCATCATAGAGATCCTGTTTTCTCTGAAACCTCATTTCCTACAATTCAGCTACTTTGAATTTGATTCCTGAGTGGACAGGGTTCTCTCACCCCTCCTCATGTTTTATCTACCCTGCATCCTTGGCCTGGAACACTCTTTCCATTTGCTTCCCAACATCCTCCCCGCTTGTCCACCTAACTCCTACTCACCTTTTAGACTCTGCTTAAACCTCACTTCCTGGAAGCATTTCCAGTTGCCCCTCATCTAGGTCTGGGCCTCTCCTCTGTGCTTCCATGGGCTCTCATTCATTGTTCATCATGCCCCTTGGCTTACTGCATTATAATCCTCTGACTTCGTTTCTGTATGTCCCATTCAACTAGAGCTCTGTGAGGTCAGGGACTTCAGTGCTTTACCCCTAACATGTAGCTCAGCTTTTAGAAAAAAATGCTGCAGCTCAAAAAAATTTACTAGATGAAAGAATGAACAGATTTATGGCTACTATTTTGTCAAATACCATTCTAGGTACTATAGAAGAAAGTAAAAGCTAACTGGAGCTGTTAGGTAATACATGATAACTAAAAATATGCATCAACAAATAAGTAACACTGGAAAATATAAAATGCAAATTCTATAGAAATTCAGAGAAAAGTCACTTCTGGGAAGTCAAAATAGACTTTTCAGAAGAGCTCACTTGAAATAAGTCTTTGAAGCTGGGGATTCAGAAAAACAGAAAGGACTGCATCCCAGAAGGATGGTATGTGAAAAGGCCAGAGGCAGGCAAATTTGGAAGATAATGAGAAAGCCTGTGTTGTTGAAACCCCAGATTCCTTGGGGAAAGGGGTCAGGTGATAAACTAGGAGATATAGACTTAACTCAGAGAATGGCTACAGGTCTGATAAAGAGTTTGGCTTTTATTCTGTAATTAATAAATCATTTTGGAGACTTCAAGGAGAGAATTTTCCAGGAAGATTACTCTTGTGATGGCATGCAGCATTAGCTGGAAAGGAGAGTGACCAAGTAGAGAAGTCAGATAAGAGAATATTAAAATAACTGAAAGACAACTTGAAAAACCCATGGATTAGGATTATGGCAAAAAGAACTGATAGAAACATGAAGTAATATAATATTATGATAGACAGGCAATCAGTAAAACGTGCAGATGGGACACAGGAAGTAAACAGAAGGCGAAGGAAGAGTTAAGACACTGAAGGAGAAAGAAAAGAACTGGAAAAAAATGACCAAGGTGACTGCCAAGAACTATGTCCAGGGTCTGACTATGGGGCAGATAAAGTCAAAACTGCTCATGCAATCTAGGGTCTGGAATATGCTTCCTCAAGTGTCTAATCTACACTGAGGTGCTGAGTAAGAAGAGTCAAAGCTGACTCTGAGGTTGACTCAAAGACTTCATAATTCCCAGTTCAATTCTAAATTGAACTTCTACTAAACAACAGCTTGTTGCTGGATGAGTTTAATGTTTATGCGTAGCCAAGAGTTTCAGTCAGTTCAGTTCAGTTGCTCAGTTGTATTCAACTCTTCACAACATCATGAACTGCAGCACGCCAGGCTTCCTTGTCCTTCCCTGTCCACTGGAGCCTACTCAAACCCATGCCCATCACGTTGGTGATGTCACCCAACCATCTCACCCTCTGTTGCCCCCTTCTCCTCCCGCCTTCAATCTTTCCCAGCATCAAGGTCTTTTCCAATTAGTCAGTTCTTTGCATCAGGTGGCCAAAGTACTGGAGTTTCAGCTTCAGCATCAGTTCTCCCAGTGAATATTCAGGACTGATCTCCTTTAGAATGGACTGGTTGGATCTCCTTGCAGTCCAAGGGACTCTCAAGGGTGTTCTCCAACACCACAGTTCAAAAGCACCAATTTTTTGGCACTCAGCTTTCTTTATAATCCAACTCTCTCCTCCATACATGACTATTGGAAAAACCATAGCTTTGAATAGCAGACCTTGGTTGGTAATGTCTCTGCTTTTTAATATGCTGTCTAGGTTAGTCATAGCTTTTCTTCCAAGGAGCAAGCATCTCAAACGGTTTATCACTGGAACAGAAGCACACTTTATTTTGTATGGTCAATCCCTGGGTCAGGAAGATCCCCTGGAGGAGAGCATGGCAACCCATTCCAATATTCTCACCTGGAGAATCCCATGGACAGAGAAGCCTGGCAGACTACAGTCCATGGGGTCACAAACAGTGGGACATGACTGAAGTGACTTGGCACAATATGCATGAATTTCAGTTAATACAGTTTAATTAAATAATACCAATCTCCCAAAACCATGGTCTGAACTTCATTTGCCACAGTATTAACTAGGTAACTTCACTGCTCTCTCCTTGGTCCACAGATCACTACATAAATAACAGATGTGTATCACAGCCAATAACCAATCATATCACTCCCTTCAGAGTCTGTTGGCAACTGATCCTGGCATATCTGTTATTCAGTTCATATATCCCCTCTCTCTTGAACCTCCCTCATACACAGACAGGAAAGCAGGTAGTTGAGTTGCCTCATCACTTCACAAGGACAAACTCACATGACATTTTACAGAAGTGTATATTCAAAATGGCCAAAAAAAAAAAAAAAATAGGCACAGCGAAGAAACAGAAAATGGTAACACTGGAAATGAAACTGGAAAGTGGTTGTGATGTAGGATAAAGATGGTCCCAAGGAAATGACATTAAAGGAACTCAGATATCCCACAACTTCGAAAGCACAAAGGTGAGTTGTTGAAACCTGATTCAAACTTAGAAAGGTTCACTAACAGGTTCACTAAGGCAAAGAAAAGATACTCACTCCACATCATACAGTATATGAGAAGAAAGTGAAAATACTCAGGAGACTCTCAAGTTCTACTCAAAGAAATAAAACACTTTAATTCTCAGTGTTTCTAACACTTTAAATCATAGGGCACTTCATAAATATTGCCTCTACTATTTTTTCCCCTTTCCCTATACATACATCACCTACAGTAAAAGAATTTTAATGTTTTGACCAAAAAAAAAAAAATTTAACGCGATGGAACTAGTAATTTCCCCATTGATTATTAAGATTGTTTTGCACACTTACAGCTTCCATGGTCATTTTTATGGTGCTGGTGCAAAGAGGTCTACCTATCACCTTTACTAAAATACCATCTTTATTTTTTTTTTTAACAAAGCTGATATTTATTTCTAGTATCAATAGTAGATTTTGAAATCTAAAATTTAATTAGCTTTGTTTAAATCTGTTTTTAAACCTTGGAGATAGCTTCCACACAAACATTTCAAAAACAGTACCAGTCTAAGTGGATACAGCAATAATCCCAGAATAGAACTCCAGCAACCCTGTGTCTCTCTGGTCATAAAGGAAACCACTTCTGCTGACTTATTTCAACCAGTAACTGGCCACTGTTTATAACCATTTATGAATGAGAAATAAAATACGTATTTTCCTGTTCCAGCATTTTCACAAAAATCTAAATTATAATCTAAAATTCTTTGCCTCAATTCACTCACTGTGCATTGAGTCCTTTGTAGCAGGTTGATCTTTTTAAAGCTAAATAGTCTTTTATGTCAAAGAAAACAAATTTAAAATCACCCTACAAAAGTTAAGGATTTGACTATGAATAGTTTCTTTCTGTTTCAAAAGTTCATGCCACTCTCAAAACATTGCCTGGTGATATATAGTCTGGGGTGCCACTGTTCTATAAAACTTTCTCAACACATGAAGAGGAAAAAGAGTAAGTTATCTTTAAGGCTGCCTTGAGAAGCCTGTGGTATGCTAGTTGTAAGTCTACCTATGGCACATATATTTTAGAACACATAACTGGAAGGTGTAATATAGAATGCTGGCTGAGAAATTTCATAACCTTGCGAGCTCGACATCTTGTTGGCCATCACCATACTTCACTTCATTGCATCTTACAGTCACCTGGGACCTACCACAAATAACAAGAGGTATGTGTGCCTTTAGCCTGTTATTCCAAAGAGTGTAATTTCATGACAACCACTCCAAGCATCTCATGGTACGACTATAAAAGGTCGCAATGAGCAAAAGGATCCAGGCTGGAAGAAAAACTTGGAGGATTTAAATATGCCCAGCGTTTCAGTACATTCCACCATTCACGGTGGTCTATAAAACAACTAGCAGGCCTCAACAAATGAGGCTCAGAGGATAATATTCACAGTCTACACCACAACTGGAACTTAGTTTAAATGAATAGGTACTGATCTGTATACAAATATGGGCAAACTGAATTTTCTACACACTGGGGCTATAAAAAGCTAGACTCTCATTCTTCCCTGTTATCTTAGCTGACTATAAAAATATTTCAGCTGCTTGTCCCCAAAAGGCGCTCTAAGAATGTACTTGACTTTCCTAAGGCAACTCCCAGCAACACCCTGGCCCCTCTACCCACCCCCTGGCTTTGTTTGCCAGCAGACTGCTTCAAGTTATTGTGGTTAAGGCAGAGCAGAGCAAACAAACTCCCATCTGAAGGAAAACCGACATCTGTCGTTTTGTAGAAGAGACACACACATGATTTTGATTTGAAGAGCTACTTCCACTTTCCCACTTGTCTCTTATTAGGAGAATAATGTTCCCTTAAAGGCGTTCAACGTTTTGGTTGCCGTCCCTTGCAAGGTGAAAAGAAAAGTAATAATATTTTTAGAAAGTGCAAGTTATCACTTTATCTCTCCCCTAAATATACCTATCTTGCTCTCTTTTAAAGGATACTCATAGATTCTATTCAGCCAGAAAGTAGGTTAATAATGTAGCCATTTAAAGCTTTCAGATAACAAATATGTCAGATAATAAACATTGCAGCAAACCATTGCTCATTTTTTAAAATTTATTTTTAATTGGAGGATAATTGCTTTACAATGTCGTGTTGGTTTCTGCCATACAACAATGTGAATCAGTACCCCCCTTCTTGAACCTCCCACCCTTCTAGGTTGTCACAGAGCACCAGGTTGACCTCCCTTTCCACTATCTGTCTGTTTAACATATGGTAATGTATATGTTTCTGTGCCACTCTCTCAGGAAGCAACAGTTAGAAGTGGACATGGAACAACAGACTGGTTCCAAATAGGAAAAGGAGTACGTCAAGGCTGCATATTGTCACCCTGCTTATTTAACTTATATGCAGAGTGAAGTGAAGTGAAGTCACTCAGTCGTGTCCGACTCTTTGTGACTCCAGGGACTATAGCCTACAAGACTCCTCTGTCCGTGGGATTTTCCAGGCAAGAATACTAGAGAGGATTGCCATTTCCTTCTCCAGGGAATCTTCCCGATCCAGGGATTGAACCCGGGTCTCCTGCATTGTAGGCAGACGCTTTACCGTCTGAGCCACCAGGGAAGCCATCATGAGAAATGCTGGGCTGGAAGAAGCACAAGCTGGAATCAGGATTGCCGGGAGAAATATCAGTAACCTCAGATATGCAGATGACACCACCCTTATGGCAGAAAGTGAAGAGGAACTAAAAAGCCTCTTGATGAAAGTGAAAAAAGAGAGAGCGAAAAAGTTGGCTTAAAGCTCAACATTCAGAAAACGAACATCATGGCATCTGGTCCCATCATTTCATGGGAATTAGATGGGGAGACAGTGGAAACAGTGTCAGACTTTATTTTTTGGGGCTCCAAAATCACTGCAGATGGTGACTGCAGGCATGAAATTAAAAGACGTTTACTCCTTGGAAGGAAAGTTATGACCAACCTACATAGCATATTGAAAAGCAGAGATATTACTTTGTCAACAAAGGTCCGTCTAGTCAAGGCTATGGTTTTTCCTGTGGTCATGTATGGATGTGAGAGTTGGACTGTGAAGAAACCTGAGCATTGAAGAATTGATGCCTTTGAACTATGGTGTTGGAGAAGACTCTTGAGAGTCCCTTGGACTGCAGGGAGATCCAACCAGTCCATCCTAAAGGAGATCAGTCCTTGGTGTTCACTGGAAGAACTGATGCTAAAGCTGAAACTCCAATACTTTGGCCACCTCATGCGAACAGTTGACACATTGGAAAAGACTCTGATGCTGGGAGGGATTGGGGGCAGGAGGAGAAGGGGACGACAGAGGATGAGATGGCTGGATGGCATCACCGACTCGATGGATGTGAGTTTGAGTGAACTCCGGGAGTTGGTGACGGACAGGGAGGCCTGGCGTGCTGCAACTCATGGGGTAGCAAAGAGTCAGACACGACTGAGCAACTAAACTAAAGTGAATGTATATGTTTCTGTGCTACTCTCTCAACTGTCCCACTGTATCCACAGGGCATAGACTGTTCTCTATGTCTGTGTCACTATCCCTGCCCTGCAAATAAAACCATTGCTTATTTTAAGAACCTATCCCTCTTCTTAAAAACCTGCATGCTTCCCATTTAATTCAGTATGCATCACCCCACCTCCTACCCCCACTGCATCAAAAAATAAAATAAATAAATAAATAAAGCTGAAAGCCAAGATGGAGAGGTCACATCTCTTTGGAGCGAAGACAGAGGAGCTGTCCTACACATGAGCCAAGAAAGGAAGTACAGAGATTAGTAGGCATTTACTAAAATCTAAGTTTGATTTTGTTGTTGTTGTTGTTGTTTTGAATACAGAGATTTACCATTGCTGTGCTCCAAAATTGCTTAGAGTCTATTCTTGATTATCTGTCTGATAACTTAAGCAGAGTCCCAGACGGAACCAACAAAACATCTGTGATCCAGGCTGTCTGGAACAACCTGTCCAAGGAGGTGACATTGTGCCTAAACCTGAAAGGAGAAGAATCTAGTGATGTGAACACTGGCAGGAGGGTGTTTGCAGAAGAAGAAATAATAGGAGGTAAGATCTTAAGGTGAGACAAGGTTTAGAAGGGCCCAGAAACTGAAGGAGGCAGATGTGGTGGGAATGTCAAGGGAAAAGAGAAAGTGAGGAAAGCTGGCTGGAGAGACAGAGCAGGGGTAGACTCCTCTTTCTTTCCACAAGGATATTTGCTGTTGTTGCTCAGTTGTGTCTGACTCTTAGCGACCCCATGGACTGCAGCATGCCAGGATTCCCTGTCCTTCACCATCTCCCAGGTTTTGCTCAAACTCATGTTCATTGAGTCAGTGATGCCATCCAACCATCTCAACCTCTGTCATCTCCTTCTCCTCTGCCTTTAATCTTTCCCAGCATCAGGGTCTTTTCTAATTAGTCAGCACTTCGCATCAGGTGGCCAAAGTATTGGAGCTTCAGCTTCAGCATCAGTCCTGCCAATGAATATTCAGGATAGATTTCCTTTACAATTGACTGGTTTGATCTCCTTGCAGTCCAAGGGACTCTCAAGAGTCTTGTCTAACACCACAGTTCAAAAGCATCAATTCTTCGGTGCTCAACTCTCTTTATAGTCAACTCTCATATCCGTATGTGACCAGAAAAACCATAGTTTTGATGATATAGACCTTTGTTGGTAAAGTAACATCTCTGCTTTTTAATCTAGTGTCTAGGTTTGTCATAGCTTTCTTCCAAGGAGCAAACGTCTTTTAATTTCATGGCTGCAGTCACCATCTGCAGTGATTTTGGAGCCCAGGAAAATATAGGGCCGCCTCTAAAGCTTTCCCAGCAGTAAAAGTCCACCTGCAATGCAGGAGCCGCAGGAGACATGGGTTCAATCCCTGAGTCGGGAAGATCCCTGGAGGAAGGCATGGCAACCCATTCTAGTATTCTCACCTGGAGAATCCTCATAGACAGAAGAGCCTCACAGGCAACAGTCCATAGGGTTGTAGAGAGTCGGACATCACTGAAGCGACTTAACACACATAATAGCAGGCACCATTAAAACAGGAAAATCATAAGTTAAAACTCAGGACCAGGATAGATTAAGACATACAAAAGACAGAACCAGAGGAAGAGAGAGGACAAAGATAAGTAAGGTTAAACAGAATCACCTATTGTATGTACGTGAAATGTGCACTGTAAACTAGGCTTTGAGTTCCTGGACCTCATTTTAAATTTCTGAATAACTATTTAGCCAGACTGAAGTTAAATTCTTAATTTAAGACTCAAATCGTCTTAATTTAAGACTCTATATAGTAAGATGACTTAAAAAATTATTTTTATTGATTATCTATGCACGTGATAATCACAGTGGGCTGTATGGTGGTCTCCCAAAAGATATGCCCATGTCCTGTGAACACCCAGAATCTGTGAATATTACTTCAGGTGGCAGATGAGTAAAACAAATCTAATGAATTTCTGAGAGGAGGCACTTAACCTGACTTATCCAAGTGACCTCTCATTTCAATGAAAAGGTCCTTTGAAGAATGAGGTCCAGTGCCATTTGGCCAAAGAGGAAGAAGCAATATGACAGAGGCAGAGATGGAAATGATCCAGCCAGAAGTCAGGGAGCACTGACAGCCGTGAGGATTGGGAAGAGTCAAGAAAGGGACTCTCCTCCTAAGCCTCCAGGTGGAGGGTGGCCCTCTACACCTTGATTTTGACTTTCTGGTCCCCAGAGCTATGGGAGAATACATCTCAACTGTTTTCAGTAAGAGGATTGTTTCCTTAATTTGTGAGACATGAGACTAATGTTTTTCATAGTACACGTAAAAGGGGAAAAAAGAGTCCAGAGAAGTCTTGGGGCAAGGGAAGAATGCTTTCCTAAAAGCTAAAAACGCACCCACCACAATCTATGTTTTACTTGCTCTGTAAATTAAGATGACCATTTTCATCCCATCCCCATCTATCAAATACTACACTGGACTAGAATGAAAGGAAATGCACATTTCAACAAATGCAAACCTTAATACAAACAAAAACCCCACGATTCTAATTTTTACTGCTGGTGTGCATTAGCAAATGCTTGGATAGTACGTTCTGTTTATAATAGGGGCGATAGGAAGCCCTGCCACCCACACGCTCACCAGAGCTTCCAATTTGGGATGAAGTCATTCATCATCTCCACTTTGTTTATGGCTTTCTGTTCACGGATCATCAACCTCACCATAGCTGTGGGCTCTCTCATTTGATCCAGTTTTATATTTTGCATAACCTAGGGAGCTTTCTGGGGTTCCCAGGTGGATCCAGACAGTAAAGAATCTGCTTGCAATGTGGGTAGACCTGGGTTCAATCCCCAGGTTGGAAAGATCTGGAGAAGGAAATGGCTACCCACTCCAGTATTCTTGCCTAGGAAATCCCATGGACAGAGTAGCCTGGCTGGCTAGAGTCCACGGGGTCACGAAGAATCAGACACAACTGAGCAACTAATCCTTTCTTTCAGGGAGCTTTCCGTATCAAGCAAATCATAAAATTCCACTTTATACCCTTCATCCATAGAGGCTTGCTCTCAGTAACTCCCAAACCTAGGGCTCTTTGGCCTTTAGGAATAACACAACAACATCTTCAGGTTGCAGAGTAATCAATCCCATACACCTTGGGGGACTGAGGCAAGTCATTTCACTTTGGTGGATGACTGTGCCTGCCTCTGCAAAAGGGGGGGTGGTCCAATGACATAATCCACAGGTTCTTTCCCATTTCTGTAATTATGGTTCTCAAAACCCAAGGTAGTAGAGTGAAATTCAGATTTCCTCATCTCACCTAATGTGACTGACACAATATAAATTTTTTAAAAGGAACAAATACATATTCAGTCACTTGTAATTTATGTAGAAGAGGCTGGGGTTAATTTGCCACATGATGTGCTTTCTTTTTATTTTAATGTATAGTCAGACACTGATTCAAACATAGTTGCCTACTTAGCGACAAAGCAGTTTATAAAATGCCCAAATGTTTAGGAAAAGCTGACCTCACTTGAAAGCATTATGTAAACATAATGGGGGAAGTGATAGAGCTTTAGACTAATGGACAGGGAGATAGGTTCTATAAAAACGATGCCATGCTTCATCCCTAAAGACTATACCTTTTACAGTGGTATCACTGTAACTATCTTCAGAGAAACAAAGTCATTTTAGCTATTGTAGCAGGGCATTTTCTTTAATATCATTGCAAAATGCTTTCTCAAAAAAAATACCACTTAAGTTATATATGATATTAAAAATAAGTTTAAAAAAATGTACTGCACCACTATAATTTGCAAACTTGGTCTGGAGAACCAAGTTCATACTCTCATTAATTATTATCTGCTTGTTATTTATTTATTCTTGAGCCATCAGGATAGGATTAGTTCAGTTCAGTCGCTCAGTCATGTCCGACTCTTTGCGACCCCATGAATCACAGCATGCTAGGCCTCCCTGTCCATCACCAACTCCCGGAGTTCACTCAGACTCACATCCATCGAGTCAGTGATGCCATCCAGCCATCTCATCCTCTGTCGTCCCCTTCTCCTCCTGCCCCCAGTCCCTACCAGTATCAGAGTCTTTTCCAATGAGTTAACTCTTCGCATGTGGTGGCCAAAGTACTGGAGTTTCAGCTTTAGCATCAATCCTTCCAAAGAAATCCCAGGGCTGACCTCCTTTAGAATGGACTGGTTGGATCTCCTTGCAGTCCAAGGACTCTCAAGAGTCTTCTCCAACACCACAGTTCAAGAGCATAAATTCTTCGGTGCTCAGCTTTCTTCACAGGATAGGATTAGAGATTAATCTAAATTTATAATTTTAAAATATTTGAGTCAAAACCTTGACATAGAGACTTCCCTGGTGGTCCAGTGGCTAAGACTCTGCCACACTCCAATGCAAGGGGCCCGGGATTCCATCCCTGGTCAGGGAACTAGATCCTACATGCCACAATAAGTTCACATGCTGCAACTAAAGAGCCCGCATACTGCAAATAAGACCTGGTACAGCCAAATAAATAAGTATTTTTTAAAAGAGTAATTAAAAAAAAAAAAAGCTCGACAAACATATCTAATTTGAGAGCACATATCTAATGGCACTCAACCTCCTGACTTCACAGCACATCCTAATTCTTGCAGCCCTTTCAAGTCTGGTCTAAATATGGCCTCCAATAAAGAAACTTTCCTCCAAAGAAAGGGAGATACTGAATAGAAAGAAGCCTAGAAGCACTTGCAAACACAGAGGGGGCATCTAATATTTAATAATTTCTATGTCATTTATCAATCTGCCTTGTATTATAATTATTTTTCTCTTCCTCCTACTGGATTTTAAATATAGAAGGAAAGAGGCCATAATGCTTTTTCTTCTTTGTACTGCTCCCATATTTCATAGCACAGCATTTTGCAGACAAAAACTCAACATGAAAAAATGTTGCCATTAATTCCCTAAAAATTCAAGACAGGAAAAAAATGCAGCATTTATCTCTTGTAACACTCCTCATTTCTTTCTGATGCTGTTTAACTTAAGCATACAAAGGACTTCTTCAGCTTACAATGTGGTTATGTCCCAATAAACCCATCTATAATATCAAAAGTCAACAATGCATTTAATACATCTAACCTAGCAACCATCCTAACTGAGCTTTGTCTACCTTAAACGCTCTCAGAACACTTATAGTTGGGCAACATCATCTAACAAGCCTATTTTACAATAAAGTGTTGACTATCTCATATACTGATTAAATACTGTACTGAAAGTGAAAAACAGAATGGTTGCATGTGTACAGAAGAGGGTTATTGTATGTTGGTGTTTTACACTCATGATGGTGAGACTCCTGGGAATGCAGTGGCTGCCACTGCCCAGCCTCATGAGAGAGGATCCCAGCACTTACCATTAGCCCAGGAAAAAGATCAAAATTCAAAGTACTGTTTCAACCAAATCCACATGGCTTCTGAACCATCATCAGGTAAGCTGAACCCCTGTAAATTGGGGGCCTTTTATACTAAAGCAGTAGTTTTCAAACTATGTTCCATAAAGCGTTACAGTGCTAAAGGTGCTAAAAAGGACCTGTTAACTAACCTAATTCAATCAACTTATTCACCAAAAAGTGAGCTACAGAGATTGTGTGCTTAGGTTCCAGGACCAGATTGTGACAGACATGAGATTGAGCCCATGTTCCCTAAACCCTGATCCAGTGCTCTTTTCCACATAGATCTTATGATGGAAAGACTAAGAGGTATCCTTCGAGTCTCACCACATGGTCTTGTCCCAAGTCTTCCCTTCCTTCTTCCACAGAAACAGTTTTCATAACTGGTCACCAGATGTGCAACTGGGGCAAAACCTAACTTAGATGGCGATCTGGCCAGCTATAGATGAGGCACACTCAGGAAATCCTCCAGGGGTCGAAATACATGAGCTGAAACATATCAGGGCTTCTTTTTTTAAAGAAAGAAGGATGTACAGACATCAGAGGAAGAATCAGAACAAAGTCAAAAACAATGGAATGAATAAAGAATCGAACAGTGCTTGTGGACAGCACAAAGAACCCTTCCACGAGTGCAGAAAGTGCTCCTGCACTCTGCTGACCCATCACTGTCCCCCTCCGTTCCCGTGAGGTGAGAAAAGGCAGGCCTGAAGCTCAAAAAGTGGTGTCGGCTCATTCAGTGAAGTTTTACTCTACGTCTGCCATAGCAAGTACTGTTCTAAGCCCATGGCAAATGTCAACAAACCAAGCAAACCAAAATCTCTGCCCTCACAGGCTCGTCCCTTCTGTCGTATCATCATCTTTGCGAGACTATGGGCATAGGAGAATCTTGGTTCAGGGCCCAGGAGCAGGACAGGGTTAGAGGAAGGGTTATTCTCCCAGTTCTACAGGTTATCAACCACCTCTCTCTGAGCGTGAAGTGAGGTCAGGCAGGGCACTGCACTGGGTGTTCTGGGGAGCGACCTTCCACAGTGTGGGGTGAGGACTCTCTCTCTTGGGGCTTCATCTGCAGTGGGCCTTGAAGGGTCTGGAAAGAAAGATCTGGGCATATGGTTTGTGATGTGCAGCTCACCAGCACTGGGTGGGGAGGAGGGAGAACCCTTGGTGATCCTTAGGTATTTTCCCAAGAGTTGCCGTTGGGATGAAGTGTCTGTGTAAGCAGGCAAGGGTCTAGAGCTAGCATAACGTGTTTATTATCATCATTATATTATCTATATACCATAAGCTGATGCCTAGAGGGACATCCAGGTTATGGTGTGGATCACCACATCTCGCATTTATATTCTTTTGTCCCTATATAGCCAAGATACTGTCCCAAGTTATAAACTGATATAGAGCCTAAAGAGCTACAAAATAGCTCCTTAATCTGACAGATGGTAAATTACATACCCATTCCTTTTTTATTTGTTTAGATTGTCTGAATTTCTTTTTAACTATTACAGATAAAGCGGCAAGGGACATCCTCAAGCACATAGTTTCCTTTCTTAGTAATTCTTTCCTTATGCATTCAACTAATATTGAGCAACCACTTAGTAGGTAAAAAGTAATGTGCTAGGTGATATCATCAACAAGAAAAACATATGAACCAATTAAACCAATGTAACCATCTTATATATGGATGTGAGAGTTGGACTGTGAAGAAGGCTGAATGCCCAAGAATTGATGCTTTTGAACTGTGGTGTTGGAGAAGACTCTTGAGAGTCCCTTGGACTGCAAGGAGATCCAACCAGTCCATTCTGAAGGAGATAACCCCTGGGATTTCTTTGGAAGGAATGATGCTGAAGCTGAAACTCCAGTACTTTGGCCACCTCATGCGAAGAGTTGACTCATTGGAAAAGACTCTGATGCTGGGAAGGATTGGGGGCAGGAGGAGAAGGGGACGACGGAGGATGAGATGGCTGGATGCATCACTGACTCGATGGACATGAGTCTGAGTGAACTCCGGGAGATGGTGATGGACAGGGAGGTCTGGCGTGCTGCGATTCATGGGGTCGCAAAGAGTCGGACACGACTGAGCGACTGAACTGAACTGAACTGAACCATCTTATCACAGGGAGGACAAGGAACACAAGCAGTAAGAACAAGGGCCTGGAATTAGATCTCAAGGGGGTGTGGATGCCAGTTTCACCATTTCTTAGTGATATGACCATAGGCAAGTTATTTAGCATTTCTCTGCCCCTCCTTTCTTCACCTATAAAATCAGCATAAAAACTGAACCCAGTTCATATGGTTGTTGTGTGTCTTGAATGAAGTCATATATTCAAAGTACTCAGCACAGAGTAAGTACACAGCAAAGATTAGCCATCAGCATTAACTCCCTGATTAGGATATAATGGGAACATAAAAGGGGAAAGCAGGGGCTTCCCTAGTGGTCCAGTAAATAAGAATCCACCTTGCAATCCAAGAGACACTGGTTCAATCCCTGGGCTTGGAGGATCTCACATGCTTCGGAGCAACTGAACCCATGTGCCACAACTACTGAGCCCACACACAGGAACTACTGAAGACTGCACACCTAGAGCCCACACTCTGCAAGAGAAGCCACTGCAATGAGAAGTCCTTGAATCTCAATCAAGAGTGGCCCCCACTTGCTGCAACTAAAGAAAGCCTGCATGCAGCAAAGCCAAAAAAAATTTTTTTAATAAAAGGAGAAACCAAACCCATACAACAAGCGAGGAAGGGGTGTGCATATCCTTATAACCAGTCAGATCATGCAATATACTGCATGTTATTTCATTCACTACTCTACTCCTAGTATTCAATGAGGAGACACAGAACTGCTGAGTGCATCAATAAATGAATCCTCTAAATAAGAGTTTATCAATTATTAACATCAATAGCAATATATGAACATATATCCAAATTCACATCTTGTCAAAACTGGATTTTGTTCTTTAATAGTAGCACCAGTTTAACAGTTTCAGAATAAATCCTAAGCCATAATATTCTACATGCCATCAGGTTACATTATCACAATGTTGATTCTGCACACAACTATTTACTAAAGATTTCTAACACTTCCTGTAGTTTTTTTTTTTTACTGTTTTAACTATCTTTATATTTTACCTATCCCATAAAATCTTAATGATTTTTAAAATTACTTTAATGATGGTTTCTATAGATAATAGATTTAAGATTTTGTCTTAATGATGAAGATATCTTTGTAAATGTATTTCCTATTCATTTTAGTTTCTTTGGATACAGATATTTTACTAATTCCATGTAATTAAGTTTATAGCTTCTTTTCTCTATAATGTTCTGTTTCATTCCTTTAAAAGCTGCTACCCCTCTAACTGTGTGCCATAATCTATTTCATACCAGCTCTTCAGATGATTTTCATCTCTTTCTGGCTTATTTAACTTGTTCCATCTGGAGCTTTTACCCACGGTATAAATATGGGTTATCACTCACTTTGCTTCAAACTGCAATCTAAATAGCTTACCATTAGTTATTAATACAACTTCTTTTCCCTATTTTTTTTAAAGCTAAGTTATTTTGAATGGAAGTCTTCAAAGGGGGTAAGACATAATGTGGTAGAAAAAAAGGAAAGGGAGGAAGGGCAGTTTAGGGTGGAGTCAAGGATGGGAGGGTGGGAGGAGAATGCAGGATAACAGAGTGGAGGCCCAGGACTAACACAAAAGCAGAGAGACACTCCCTGAGAGACGTGAAAGAAGAAACTCACTGGGTAATAAAACGAAATGGGGGTCTGTAAAATTCAGCTGGATGCCAAAAGGGATCAATTCTGAGTAGACAATGTTTGGGAACCACAGCTATAACCAAAAATCTGCATGGTCCGTCTAAGCTTCCTTTTATTCCCTCCCTCCATGGATCATTACTTTCCCGTGGCTCCCACCTAACTACGCCACCCCAGGAGAGCGTATTTCTTTATCCTGGTCTTTTACTTTCTTTTAAAGAGAGGGGATCCCTCACAGTGTTTTCTTCCCGATAGTAAGCTATCACCAAGGAGCACAGAGGACACTGGGGTGCAATGCAAGGCATCTCAAACGCCATGACTGGGAGTGCCCAACACAAAGGCTACAGAATATCCCGTGTGGCCACCAAAGGAACGCGCAGTTGAAAAAGGCAGCCACGTATGTTTCTAGATACCCAAACTAGAAAATTCTTAGAGAAACAGACTCCTAATGCCTTTTTTACATACTTAAGAGTACAGACAGATTGTGACCTTTAACCTCTGTGTAACACAAAAACACACAGGGAAAAGCAGTTGAGAAGCCCCTCTATGCTGGTGGGTAAACTATCCCAAACACGGATGAATTTCAAAATTTTACATGTAGGTGACAGAATACACACACAGGTATAGGAAGAGACTGCATAAACTCAACCATCAAAACCAGTTTAACAACCACCTGCCAACTGCTGTCCTGATGAGGTAACAGGTTCTGCTTCAGTTAGTGAGAACTGATTTTTCACTTCTTTGCCTTTTAGACTTATAAGGCCTTAGTGAAAGAACTGAAGTTAGAGGGAAAAGAGGAGCCTTTTACAAGCACTCAGTACTAAAAATTTATAAAGCTGTATCACAAGTTGCAATCCTACAACCTGTTAGAATAAAAGAAAATTCTACCTCAGATTTCTCCTGACACGGCAGCCCAGTTTTGGTTCTCTTACCTCGGGGCAGAGAAGAATGAAATGCCTAACAAGCATGAGAAGGTGATTTATAGATATCATCACACAGTAGGGTGGTAGTGAAGAGGTTCCCCAACAGTTTTTACTAGATTATTCCATCTGATATTTGGGTTCATTTGGGCTAAAAGCCAAATGCATGAATCTCCTGCTTCACAATCTCAGAGATGGAAGACATCGAAACCAAGTCATGACAGGAGGCTTTTTCTTGATCTAGTTCCCATTAGCTGCCCAGCCTCTGTGGTGTCCCCACCACACGCGTCCATGTGTGTCTAGTGGTGTCCCCTCCACTGAGGTCATGTTCCCTTCAATTCCAGTCATACCCAACCCTTGGTCTGTTCTAAGCAGGCCATGCTTCCTCACACACATGTGGTTCTATACAGGCTCTTTCCTCCTCCCAACTCACCACCCCAATCCTACCATGTCAACCCAAGCATTTGCCTAAGCTTTACCTCATCACTAAGGCCTTTCCTGATGACCCTGGAGAAAAACTGATAGCTCCCACTTCTGCCACATACTCTCAAAGCAATGTATTCATGTGCACAGCCAGCCCAGCGCAGACAGCATTCCACTATAACTGAGTGCATGTCTGACTTCTCCAAAAGGTCATGAGCGCCTGGGAGGGAAGAAACCTTGTCTCTGGGATCTTGACTGTTTTAGCTGTCCAGCCCTAGAGCTTAACAAGATGCTAGTTACAAGGTGGGTAACTTGTTGTTGTTCAGCCACTAAGTTGTGTCCAACTCTTTGCGACCCCATGGACTGCATCACGCCAGGCCTCCCTGTGGGTGGGTACCTAGTAAGTGCTTTTTCAACGAACAAATGAGGCTTCTTACAAAACAATTGTGGAGGCAGCTGAATGCCGAATTCCAGCTTATAGTTTCCTTTCCAATTTCTTAATGTTTTCTTACCTGACCCTAAACTGACAGGCTAAATTAGTGCTTTGATTTCTGAATTATTCACTGAATTTTCACAAAAAGAACCCTTTTTTGATCAGTTTACAAACCATTTAATTGAATGATGTTATTTCCAGTTAGAAAAAAAAAAAAGAACTGACCCTTGGAAGCCATATAATTCAGACACGGGAGGTATAATGTGTGGGAAGAACTAAGAGCTAGGAATATTCAGCACGCCGTGGGCATCAGTCAGTGTATTTTTAAAGAGGAATGGAGGGAATTGGTTAATTTGCAAATTCAGCTACGTGGATATCGTTTTAGAAAGCGTCTACTGCCGACAGCTTAAAATCACACACAGCAGAACTTTCCAGAGTCAAATGCTAAAGCTATTCAAAGCCACGTGATTCATTACTGACTGTGAGATGAGCCAAGATGTCTTCTTCCATTTAACTTAAATAACTTGATATGTCAAGTTCAGGTTATTAAAATATGCCTATTCATTCCTCGGGGCTCCATATATACTTCCTGAATCTGGAACATTCCATTAAATCAAGACAATGTGTATCAAAACTGACTTCCTGAAGATAATTCCTTTTAATCCCCAGTATTGGCCCGTGAATATGTTTCTAATTAATTCTCTTGAGATGTAGCTCAGACTCAGACTAAGTTGACTTTTGAAACATCCTAGTCTATATTCTACTACTCAGTTACCACAATAAAACAATCAGAGGTCTAGATTTTGCACAGGATAAGAATCAGAGACATGGAAGACAAAGTAAATTAAAACCACCATCATTAATCAGGACTAGAAAAATTTCCAAATTCTCCTGGCAATGTTCCTAAATAAACCAAGTATCATCAGGGAAACTACTTGGGCATACAAAGAATTTCAGAAACTCTTCCCTAGTATTCCTCCTGTTTCATTCTCCTTTCCTTTTATGGCCAGTCAGACACTGAAGTTAAGGAAACTATATAAGGATATTTTAATTCAGAATTATAATGCGCCATACAATGATTGCTACTGATAAAAAAAAAACAAGGTACTTTAATAAACAACAATCACTTCTCTGTCATTTTCACAAACTAAAACATTTTACTAAATTGATTTCAACATGAAGTGGTAGAATTTATCACAGATTTGACCTAAACAATTAGAAAAGTCTATACATTACTTAGAGAGATATGCATCTACTTTCTGAGTTAATGCTGTTCTGGAAAAGGCAACTGCCACAACTGAACTGGCAACTTGAAAAAGCTACAGAAGAGGAAAGAAGGAAGCATTTTACACCTTTTACACCTACTAATACATTCAATTCCATGGGAGCTTGAACCCCAGCAACTTCAAACATCTATTTTCACAAGCCATTTGGAGCACAGCATGTTCTCTACTTCACTTCTAAAATTCTATTAACTCTCTTTGTGGAACCAATGTATTTCATCAACTTTACCACATGATTCACATTTTCCAGTCCATTATTTTTATCAGGAAAGAGACCCAAGCAATAAATAATAATAATACTTCTTCCTGGATGTGATCCAAGTTTCAAGTCTAGCGTGTCAGAAGGTCCATGTACTGGGAGACCAGTGACCTGAGTTCCACTTTGTAGGTCTACATTACACAGCTAAACAACCCTCAGCAGTTCAGTGTTTTTCTAGTAGGTAAAACAATAGATTTAACTGATACATAAATTTTTTTTGGTCCTATACTCTATTAAATACGAAAGAACACTGCTTAGAAGCCACAAACATTGGCACCTGGTTTCTTCACCAGCCCATCACACACACATCAACTATAACCAAATTCTACCATTTCTCTCTTCAGTATTTATTTCTTCCTTTCCACCCCAATGCCTTTGTCCCAGTTCAGGCTCCAGTATCCTGCACACAGTATGACAAAGCTGTTCTGATAGCCTCCCCACCTGCCTTCTTACTTTTCTCCAGTATGTCCTCTGCATATCCTAGCTAGAAAGTACTTTTTGACATGTATGCTAAATCAGCCCATTTCCCTACATGATTTATCTATAGTTGTCACCTAAAGGAAAAAAAAGCAAACAAACAAACCTGTTTTCTCAATGGAATGTAACAAGTCCATGGGCTGCCTCATGGGGTCTGTGGTGAGCATTAAAGGCCTGGCTGTGCACTAAATGCCAGATGCTGCCACAGAGGTAATTCTAAACCTTCAACACCTCAGGCATTCTAGACCACAGAACCGATCTACCTGCGATTCCTGAAACATACCACTCTCCCCACCCCCCGCCCCCACATCCAAGCCACATGTCATGCCTCAGGCTACATTCTGGAAGAATTCCACTCCCCCTTCTTCACTTCCTGAGCCCCAGCCTCTCCCTGCCCTCCCCTGGCCCCCAGTGACCCTCCCTGAGGCCCAGGTGCTTTTGCGTTCTCTGCACCTGGTGCGCCCTCAGTAGGTACCCAATAAACATCAGTGATTTGAATGAACCTCAGCGGAGCCAACTCTTCAGCCTTCTGACCAAAGCCAGAAGACCCCAAGTTAATTGCTCTGGGTTTATACGTGGACCAATTAAGAATGGCTTTTTCTAGGACATCTTTGCATGTCCCTTTTTATTCCAAATAACTCCAAAATATGTAATGTTTGAAGTGAAATGATAGTTTTTGGCTAGTATTCCATAATGTTTCAGATTGCTTCCAATGTTTTTTCCACTAAATATTGGGTTGGCCAAAAAGTTCATTTGAATTTTTCTGTAACAACTTAGGGAAAAACCCGACTGAACTTCTTGGCCAACCCAAGAGGTAGCATCAATCCAGGAAAGATTTAACTTCTGCTACTTTAGACACAGCCCTCAAACAGTCTTAAAACTTTTAATATTATATCCAAAAAATACTTTAAAAGCCATATTTTGTATTCTTTCCATCATCTTTAACATACTGGCATATTTCCAACATCAAGTGATGATCAAAAGGCTCTTAGAGTTTCCTATTTCTTAGGTCTAAAATGAACATTCTCTCACTCTCTTTACCAAAGCCCTTTTCCTTTGTCTATATCTGGCGGGCCTCTCTTTTTATAAAACTCAATTAATTTTAGCTTGCTTTGCTGTTCTTTTTTTTAAAAAAAAAAGAAAACTACAACACAATTTCATTAATATTTCATTTTCAAATACAAAGCATCTATCACTAGAAGAGAAAGGCTATACATGTGGATTAACTTACAGCTTATTCATTATCTGCATAAGTGATTTATGATTAGATCTTCCAGCTGTTAGCAAGCTGATCAACAGCCAAGCAGAGGAAAATACTGAATCCTACTTGTCAAAACAATATGCAATCAATGTGGTCTAGATTAAGAAAGCTTAAACTTGATTCAAAGGCAAGAAAAGAATTTCTGCTTTCACCATTAGCATAAAACCATAGAGTTCTTACTATTAAAATGGAAAATTCAGGTTTTCATAGCCCAGTACCCCAGGGAAAAAGGAAAAACCAGAGACTGATAGAGTTTTCCAAGTAAGTATTAGATATATGATCATGATATCCAGTCAGAATTCCTAAAGCCAAGAAGAACAACTCATTTTGATTTTTAAGAGGTTATCTGGCCACTGCCTTTATATATGCTCACTTATTATGTACAAATCTACTGACACACAAACACAAGTCTACTAAACATTCACAATTGATAAATGTCACCCTCTATTTCTAGTACCTTACATTGAACACTATAGCCACAAAAGGTAGGTCAGAAAGACACTGTCTCCCTCCAAATCTGCACTTCTGAGTCAAACAAGTTATTTATAAATGACTGTCACACTGTACAAAAAATGACTGAGTCTAACAAGTAAGTTGCTCACCATGTGTCTTTCAGGCTCCTATAAGACTATCAAGGAATGCCAGCAAGCACGCTCTGACTTTTGCCAAGTCACTCCATTCCCATCTGACAGAAGCGATCAAAAAGCCATGAAAGATACAGAATAACAGCAACAGCAAAGTTCAATAAGAACTGTCTGAAAGGACAGAAGAGATTATTTACCAACCAAATGATCAAAAATTTATAAAACTGATCAGTAAAGTTATCAACTGAATGTTTATTCCAAGATGAAATTTCTTTAATACACCCACCATAAACCTGTTGAAAAGTTTCCTCTTGCTTTGTTAATAATTAAAATATATTACCCCTTTTCAGCTAATATATTTAGTATATAAAAGGGATGGAAATGACATAGCTATCTGAAAATGCTTTCATATTACTCCTGACATTATTTACCCGTATAAAAAAAATTGTTTTCAGAAGGCAAGGACAATAAAATTTCCATAAGGAAATGGTTATATGGCCTCTACACAAAGGAAAGGTACTACCAATTGCTGGACTCTTACTCTTTTATTAGAGTTACTATCCCAGCTACTTCTTCAAAGAACTCTGTGAATGACATAATTTTATACCAACTTATAGAATTAACAGACTGAGACATTTAGCTTTCTTCCCAAAGTTCCTCATTAATAAATGGCAGAATCAATATTCAAAGTCTACCACACTGTCCCCAAAATGTGCTAGCAGAGTTTAGAGAGGCCAGGAGGGGATAGAAAGCCCAGTCATTATCACTATGACAAGTGGCTGGTGCAAACACCCATGGAAGCAGCAGCCACAAGATAGATGCTATACTCTCTTTTTTTTAATTAATTTTTTATTTTATATTAGGCTAAAGTCAATAGATCCAACCAGTCCATCCTAAAGGAGATCAGTCCTGGGTGTTCATTGGAAGGACTGATGCTGAAGCTGAAACTTCAATACTTCGGCCACCTCATGAGAAGAACTGACTCACTGGAAAAGACCCTGATGCTGGGAGGGATTGGAGGGGAGGAGGAGAAGGGGACGACAGAGGATGAGATGGCTGGATGGCATCACTGACTCAATGGACATGTGTTTGAGTAAACTCTGGAAGTTGGTGATGGACAGAGAGGCCTGGCATGCTGTGATTCATGGGGTCACAACTGAGCGACTAAACTGAACTGAAAGTCAATTAAACAATGTTGTGGCAGCTTCAGGAGGACAGTAAAAGGAGTCAGCCATATACATATGCACATATCCATTCTCCCCCAAACTCCCCTCTCCTCCTCTATCTTTAACAAAAAATACTTGTCTATCACAGCTCTTGCTGGGCCTAGAGATACTGAATCCTTCTCAACACACTACACTGGTCAGTCACAGGCAGACTTGGTGGGTAAAATCTACTTTTCATCCTGAAGAACTGCAATCATCAATCATGAAACAGAATAGTTGCTACTAGTCACAAGAGCCAAACAGCTAGTTGATAGTATGCCTGTTTACAATACAGAGTTATTCTCAACAGCACTGAAAAAAGCCTATTTCTACAGTAGGTCAACTCACTGCACTGAATTCCCATACTTTTCCATTTATTTTACTAATCATTATTATTGAAACAACATAAAGAGAAGATTGGTGCCTCATCTGTAAAAGCTTAAAAGCTAGCTAGAGGAAACCAAACTGCTATAGGCATTCAGGCTCTTGGGCGGGCCACACAAGGACGCTGACACAATCAATCAAAATATTCCCTTGGAAGCAGCACTGCCCTAACCACATGAATGACCCGCTCAAACACAATTCCAAAGCACTTGGATTCCATTAACTTCAACTTTGCTATTCATCTACCAACAATTAAAAAGGACCAATCTCCTCAAGACCCTAATAAATTTTCCCTATGTGGCTATGTTAACAGTTTTCTCGATTGAGGGCTTTACCCAAATCTATTAGGCCTCTATATTCTAATCAGTAAATGGAAATGATACCCATCATTCTCAGGATGAAGAGAAATTCTATGTGAAAATACCTAAAACTATGATGCTACTGTCTGGATCACAACAAACTGTGGAATTCTTAAACATATGGGAATACCGAACCACCTTAGCTGCCTGCTGAGAAACTTGTATGCAGCTCAAGAAGCAACAGTTAGAACTGGACACGAACAATGGACTGGCTCAAAACTGGGAAAAGAGTACACCAAGGCTGCATATTGTCACCCTGCTTATTTAACTAATATGCAGAGAACATCATGAGAAATGCCTGCTGGATGACTCACCAGCTGGAACCAAGATTGTCAGAAGAAATAGCAACAACTCAAATATGCGGACAATACCACCCTAATGGCAGAAAATGAAGAGAAACTAAGGAGCCTCTTGATGAAGGTGAAAGAAGAGAGTGAAAAGGCTGGCTTAAAACTCATTCAAAAAACTAAACTCATAGCATCAAGTTCCATCACTTCATGGCAAATAGATGGGGAAACAACAGAAAGGGTGACAGATTTCACTTTCTTGGGCTCCCAAATCACTTCGGACAGTGACTGCAGCCATAAAATTAAAAAATGCTTGCTCCTATGACAAACCTAGACATCACTTTGCCCACAAAGGTCTTATACACTTTGCCCACAAAGGTCAAAGCTATGGTTTTTCCAGTAGTCATGTATGGATGTCAGTGTTGGACCATAAAGAAAGCTGAAAGTGAAAGTGAAGTTGCTCAGTCGTGTCCAGCTCTTTGCAACCCCATGGACTGTAGCCTACCAGGCTTCTCCATCCACGGGATTTTCCAGGCAAGAATACTGGAGTGGGTTGCCATTTCCTTCTCCAGGAGATCTTCCCGACCCAGGGATTGAACCTGGGTCTCCCCATTGTAGGCAGATGCTTTACCATCTGAACCACCAGGAAGTTGAGCACCTAAGAATTGATGCTTTCAGACTGTGGTGTTGGAAAAGACTCTTGAGAGTTCCTTGGATTGCAAGGAGATCAAATCAGTCAATCCTAAAGGAAATCAACCCTGAATATTCATTAGGAGGACTGATGCTGAAGTTCCAATAATTTGGCCACCTGATGTGAAGAGCTGACTCATTGAAAAAGACCCTGATGCTGGGAAGGATTGAGGGCAGGAGGAGAAGGGGGCAACAGAGAATGAGATGGTTGAATAGCATCACTGACTCAATAGATATGAAAGAAAAGAAAGAAAGTGAAGTCACTCAGTTGTGTCAGACTCTTTGCGACCCCATGGACTGTAACCTACCAGGCTCCTCTGTCCATGGGATTTTCCAGGCAAGAGTACTGGAGTGGGTTGCCATTTCCTTCTCCGGGGGATCTTCCTAACCCAGGGAACCCAGGTCTCCCGCATTATAAGCAGACACTTTACTGTCTGAGCCACCAGGGAAATTGTGTGGTCAATAGACATGAGTTTGAGCAAACATCAGGAGATAGCAAAGGACAGGGAAGTCTGGCGTGCTGCAATCCATAGGGTCTCAAAGAGTTGGACATGACTTAGTGACTAAACAATGACTATGATGGATACAGAGAAGGTACTCAATGAACATTAGCTTTCCTTTCCTTCCAGCTCTGGACAAGATCTTTCCTAACTGTTTTACTCTGGGAACTTTTCTTTAATAATCCATCCAGTTATCACACAGGAAGCTAAAACTACCTAAACCAGACCAACCCATAGACCCAAGAGGCAGAGTCGGTAAGGAGCATCAGTGGTGGTGGTGGTTCAGTTGCTAAGTCATGTCCGACTCTTGCGATCCTATGGACTGTAGCCCGCCAGGCTCCTCTGTCCATGGGATTCTCCAGGCAAGAATACTGGAGTGGGTTGCCATTTCCTTCTCCAAGAGCATCAGTAGGTGTCTTCAAACAAGCAGAACCACTGGTGTTCCTATAATGTAAAGTATCATTCAAAGAGTTGAATCATCGTACATAAAGAATAAGAAACAGATAAGGAACAGAAATTCTTTCTCTAGTGGTAGCAGTAGTGAGGTTACATTTACAAGGTGCTAGATAGGAAGGGATGGCTGTGGTGGGGTTTTGATAACTCGAATGACTTGGTTAAGCGGCTGCTGAACTGGCTGAGATTTGACTCTTTAGCAAGCACTCAAGGTTTGGAGGGACTATTGTCATTAATTTAGCTGCAGCCTGGAGGGACCCATATTTTTCATTATTTGTGATGGGAAGCCCTCGAGTCACAAGGCCACAGAGGCAGCCGGCTGCTCCTTTCTGTGACTAGCAGGGTTCCGTCAGGGCTAAGGGGAAGGAACCAAGTGAAGTGCAGCTGTTGCTGCTACAACCACAGCTCACCAGGCTGCAGCTTTTGTTCCCTCACTCACAAAGGCACTCTCAGGGCCAGGATTAAGCAGACCCTAAGCCCCCTACATTCCCATCTTATTGCATTCTGTCTGGCCATGAGACAAAGCAGCACAATAGACATTTTCATCTCACCTTCAATGAGCTCTCCACAGAAACGTAATTCCTGTCTCAGTATATGATGTGCTAGACTAAGAATGTGTCATCAGGTCTGCAGAAAAGAGAAGAGGTGCATGCTATGTTTCTGCCATTTTGAAAATCAATCGTTCTTTGTCTCCAACTTAGGTACCTTATGATGCATTTGAAGAGTAGGGTTATAGGGTAGCGGGGAGGGAAGAGAAGGAGACAGGAAGGGAATATTCATTGATTTCTGGTGTTCAAGAGTTGTTGCCAGGATACCTCAGTTTATATTTTAAATTCCAGGAAGCCAAAGTGTTCTGGGTAATACATGTGAATCATTGGAAAGAAATATTCCATTTCTTGGCTAGAAGGTGACTCCTTTGACAACCACAATGTCCATGAATCATAGCTGCTTTATTACTCGACTTCCTCTAAATGAGCTAAAATGTTACTCAGGACCCTTCTAGGAATTAGCTAGGGAAGAGTGAGTCTCCCTGACCTGAGTTCATCTGAAATGTCTTCTCTCAATTTCTTCTTTGGGTTAATTTCAGAAAAATGGTGTACAACTGGGACATCCAGTCTTGATGCAGCCCTGCGGAAGGTGCAGTGGGCAGGGAGAGACCCTCTGTGGCTGGGACAGAAGGACCCATCCGCCAATGCCCCAGCATACTCTTTTGGCATGATTAATTGTCTTTTTAGTTCTTAATCCCTGGATATCTGGGTTAGGCATTCTACACATCACTCTCTATCTAAAGTTTACACAGCATAATCCACTTATTCTTTAGTTGAGGTTCAAAGTGATTGGGGAATAGGATACTTATGTTGGAGTACGGTCGGTCTATTCTTGTTCAGTTACCCAGGGACTCATCCTCGCCTTATTTGCATGGGAATGGGGGCAGTAGGGAATGGTTGGAGCAGAATCTCTCAAAGATTCTTCATTCCTGTATTAATATATGTAAACTGCATTAGAGATCACCACACAGTAGCATTGTCCACCAGAAGGCCACTGTACAAAATCTCCAGATATAATAATCTTACGAAAACAATCTAATTGGCAATGCAATGAGAATCACAAAGCAGAGTCTGAATCTGAGTCTTGCAACTAGCTGTGACCTTAAGGTCATCCCTTTCCTCTCTGGGCCTCAATTTTTTGGTGTGTAAAATGAAAAGGGTGAGCTAATGATACAAGTTCTCTTAGCCACTCTCAGTGTGAAGAGTCTTGCATTCACTTCATGAAACAAATCCACACATATGTTCAAGAAATGATGTCTCCTCATACGTACAAGATTATTTGGTATAATCATAGGATCATAGGGTTTCCCTGATAGTTCCGTTGGTAAAGAATCCACCTGCAATGCAATTCATGGGTCAGGATCCGCTGGAGAAGGGATAGGCTACCCACTTCAGTATTTGTGGGCTTCCCTTGTGGTTCAACTGGTAAAGAATCTGCCTGCAATGCGGGAGACCTGGGTTCGATCCTTGGGTTAGGAAGATCCCCTGGAGAAGGGAAAGGCTACCCACTCCAGTTCTCTGGCCTGGAGAATTCCATGGACTATATATTCAGACACAACTGAGCAACTTTTACTCACTATGATCATAGCTTTTGACTTATCAGAAACACACTGATATTTATAGCAGTAAATAACACCTGTGAAATGTCACTTTCCTTGATTGTTTACCATCCTCACAGCTCATTTCCACACATGTATTAGTCACATAATAATTCTATTTGCACTAACAACATCTTAAACAATCCCAAACAATGACAAGTCTCTTTGACTTATTTTTCAGCATCTATAATTTTAACATTACCGTATGTGTCTCAAAACTCAAGTACTTCAAAAAGGAGGGAAATCAGCATGTGTTTCCCATGCACTCCCTAACTCTAAATTTTTAAAATTCTGCTCTTTAGTCACCTATGGAGTGATCTGTGTAAAAATCTGTCATTTGCAGAACTGTGAAGTGTTTAAATTTTTTATGAAAACTGCAAATAGTAAATTAATGAAACAAAATTCTTTAGATTCTCCTAAAATTAAAGCTATGAATAGGAGAAGATAATTTCTTGGTGTCAGACTTGAAACTGTAGCTAAATGATGTAAGACCAAAGTACTGGGCTATCAATTTGTGATATTTGGTAAATTTTAATGTACACAAGCAACTCAATGTATATTGGTAACGTCAGTTAATGCCATTCTCTTACATTTGATAGTATGTTTAAATATGTTCAGTGCTGTGATTTAATGAATTGCATTTTGATGTAATCAAATTATGATTGTCATAATCAAGCAATTAATAAGAAACATAACATGATAATATGGACACTATTCTGATCATAAAAAAATTTTTTTTTACATAAGCCATGCTTCATATTTAACCATGACAACAGCTCCATGAGGTGGGTATTAATCCCTCCCATTCTACAGATGAGGAAAGTTGGGTGTACATACGGATGTGACAGAGCTTGGGCCATAAGTGAAGATTCAATGTATGACTTGAGTCAGATGCAATGGATCAAAGTACACTGTGGACCTATCCAAGCCCAGGAGAAAGACAATGGATCTCACAAACACATCAGATGAACTCTTCCCCTGCTGCCCCAAACTCCCTTGAGGTTTCATGGCAACCCTGGCACAGAGAGGTGACCATGAGACATCTCCATGCAGGGTGGAGCAGAGGCCTGGGCCTCCAGTCTAGCTCTGCTACTTGCTTGCTCTTAGACCGTGGGCAAGTGACTTAACCTCTTTGTTTCAGAGTTTCCTCAACTACAAACTCATAATAAAAACCTGCTGACTCAAGCTGCTTTAAGGTTCAGTTCAGTTCAGTCGCTCAGTCGTGTCTGACTCTTTGCGACCCCATGAATCACAGCATGCCAGGCCTCCCTGTCCATCACCAACTCCCGGAGTTCACTCAGACTCACGTCCATTGAGTCCGTGATGCCATCCAGCCATCTCATCCTCTGTCGTCCCCCTCTCCTCCTGCCCCCAATCCCTCCCAGCATCAGAGGCTTTTCCAATGAGTCAACTCTTTGCATGAGGCGGCCAAAGTACTGGAGTTTCAGCTTTAGCATCATTCCTTCCAAAGAAATCCCAGGGCTGATCTCCTTTAGAATGGACTGGTTGGATCTCCTTGCAGTCCAAGGGACTCTCAAGAGTCTTCTCCAACACCACAGTTTAAAAGCATCAATTCTTCGGTGCTCAGCCTTCTTCACAGTCCGTCTCTCATATCCATACATGACCACAGGAAAAACCATAGCCTTGACTAGACGGACCTTTGTTGGCTAAGTAATGTCTCTGCTTTTGAATATGCTATCTAGGTTGGTCATAACTTTTCTTCCAAGGAGTAAGCGTCTTTTAATTTCATGTCTGCAATCACCATCTGCAGTGATTTTGGAGCCCCCCAAAATAAAGTCTGACACTGTTTCCCCATCTATTTGCCATGAAGTGATGGGACCGGATGCCATGATCTTCGTTTTCTGAATGTTGAGCTTTAAACCAACTTTTTCACTCTCCTCTTTCACTTTCATCAAGAGGCTTTTTAGTTCCTCTTCATTTTCTGCCATAAGGGTGGTGTCATCTCCATATCTGAGGTTATTGATATTTCTCCTGGCAATCTTGATTCCAGCTTGTGTTTCTTCCAGTCCAGCGTTTCTCATGATATACTCTGCATAGAAGTTAAATAAGCAGGGTGACAATATACAGCCTTGACGTACTCCTTTTCCTATTTGGAACCAGTCTGTTGTTCCATGTCCAGTCCTAACTGTTGCTTCCTGACCTGCATACAGATTTCTCAAGAGGCAGGTCAGGTGATCTGATATTCCCATCTCTTTCAGATTAAAATGTACTAAAACATGGAAAGTGACCAACACAGGGCTGCGCATGCAGAAAGCACTCAAATAAGTGTTAGGTGAAGCTTTCTAATCCATTCAACATATTTATATGCCACTCAACAAAATTCAAGGCTTACCTAGGTGTCCCTCTCAGAGGTGTCTCTGCAGATCAAAAGAAGATGAATTAGGTACCTCAATTTGACTTAATTTTACAAAAACAGATTTATCAATTCTAAGTGGTAAACAGCAGACTTGTGAGTCTGATTATATAAAAATTCAAAATTTCTGCATGGACCAAAAAAAAAAAAAAAAAAAACCTACCAGAAGCCAAGTTAAAACACCAACAATCCAATGGAAAAGACAAACTGGAAAACAAGAAAAACATTTAGACAAGTGGGTTCTCAAACAGTGGTGACATTGCCCCCAGAAGCGTTTGCCAACAGCTGGACACATTTTTAGTTGTCACAACTCAATACACGGTAGGAGTGGGGAGTGCTACTTGAATCTAGTGAGTAGTGATCAAGATGCTGCTAAACAGTCTACAGGGTACAAGACAGCCCCTGAAACAAAGAATTACCCAGCCTCAGTGGGAAAATGCTGAGGCTGAGAAGCCATATTTTAGACACATGAGGAGACTTATTCTTATGCACAAGTAAAGTACAAATGAGAGTTCTTATCAGAGTTGCAGAGTTCAAAATGCTTAATCGTCTATTTTGCAAACAGTATGATGAAGCAAAGTATCTCTCTATTGGGAGATGGAAATTAGGATTCTAAATCCTAATTGAGTTTCTCAGTATTGTGAGTATAAATGATTCAGCTTTTATAGCAGATGATTTTATAGCTTTTTTTTTAAACCAGCTTTTATAGCAGGTAAATATCTGTTAAAATTAAATCAGAACATACCCTCTGATGTAGTAATTTTTGTTTCTAAGAATTTATCCTCAGATAATCACACATGTGTACTAAAAATTCATTATTCACTGCAGTTTGGATGATAACAGCAAAAGTTGCAACGGCAAATGTTGAATAATATGGTCTAGTTAAATATATTATAGTATATGCCAGGATGGAATATTATACAGCCATCAAAAATAACAAGACAGATTTGTTGGTACTAATATGAATTGCTAGATGAACAAAGCGTAGTGAAATACAGTAAATAAAATATTCTAGCAGCTTCAAGGCTCCATTCAAATGAAAGAAAAATACTCAAGAAGTGGGTAAGAATATTTGCCCCTATAAAAGAGAACTGGACATAAAGAAGTCAAAGAAGGAACAAAGGCTTTGTTTTCACTCTAGAGTAGGCTTTCTTGTGTCTTTTAAAATTTTGTACCATGTGTCACATAATCAAAAAAAGCTAATTATACATTTTCTTAAGTAGGCGCCATACAAATTTACCATCTAAAAAAATCTGCCATCAGGTCTTTTAAGTAATTTTAGTATGAGTCAAAAGATAATCAGGACAAAGAGGCACATTAAAATGGGGAAAATGGAAGTCAGTCTAATAAAAAGACTCTTGACATAGGTATCCAGGAACTTTGCTGAGTTCTGGAACAAACCACAGTGAGAAAAGTATCCAGCCAGTGCAGAAGTAAGGACCTGGCTTTGAACTGATATCCCCACCTCTCTTTCCATCTACCCCCAATCTTCTGAAGGAAAAGGGAGCTCCCTGTTGCCCCCAGAGGGAAGCAGAGCACGCTGGATTTCCAGCACAGGCACTGTTGAACTCTGTACTGTGACTGCTGCAGAATGCTCATGCATCTGGCCTTTTCTTTAATTTCACAAGAAGAAAAAAATTCAAGGCACTGTTAATCCAAGTAAATTAAGATAACCCAGGGAACTGGCAAGAGATAAATGAGCTCAAACATGTATCAGATGGAAAAGGTACCTCTTCAATTACAATAAAAACTACGTTCCTCAAGTTTAAAATTGGTTTTGACTTTATCCTCTCTGTGAGGTGATTTAAACCCTTAGAACTCTGATTTTTAATCCTAAACCACACATTTGTTACAGTGTGTAGTAGGGGCCCAGGCTCATTCTAAAGCATGCAAGCCTTCATTTCAGTGTTCTCCACCAAAAAAAAAAAAGCTCGCTACAAACTGGTTCAGCCCAACTCAACTTCATCCTTTCATCTCACTCCATACAAGCTGTGCTTCCTTCAGGCCACCATGGAGTCATTCTGTTTCTGGCCAAACTCTTCTGAGCACTTTGATCTCAATGACTAGGCAAGAAAAATACAGTTATTTGTAAGTTTGTCAAATGTTTCAGGCCTCTAGTACTCTGATCAAGCTTGTCAGGCTGATGACACATCACCACAAAATATATTACTAAACTTGTATAAAATCATCCTTTTATTTAAAGTGGAAAGTGGAGCCAAAAAAGTACAGAAGGGAACACACTGTACATATTTGGAAGTCATAGTAAGTATTTTCAGAATAAAACGTACTAAAGATAGCCTCATTCCACTGACACTCCTAAAATCATTCTCCTAAAACAGGCGTTGTATCAGACAGAATAATAGCATTTCAGGCCTGCAAGAGATCTTGAACATCTACTCTTTAAGCTCCTCTGTTGCCAAATTAAAATACTAGGACTTCAAAATCACTCTCATCCAAATGACAAGACCAGGACTAGAACCTGGGCCTTCCAGAAGATTCACAATTAGTATCAGCTATAGATAACACTGTAATTAAATGCCTAACTTGGTAAGTGGAATCCCAGCTTTTAAAAAATCCACCACAGCAAGCTAACTCAAAACTGGGCAAAGGATTAGAATAAGCGTTTCTGCAAAGAAGATATACAAAAGGGTGATAAGTCAATGAAAAGAGATTCAACATCATTAGTAGTTACAGAACCATACATCAAAACCACAAGGACATAGATACTACTTCACGCCCACTAGGATCACTATTACCCGAGGGACAAAAAAAAAAAAAAAGAAAGAAAAAAGGAAAGGAAAGTAACAAGCATTGGCGAGGGCATGGAGAAATTAGAACCCTAGTGTACTGTTGGAGAAGGAAATGGCAACCCACTCCAGCGTTCTTGCCTGGAGAATCCCAGGGACAGGGGAGCACGGTGGGCTGCCGTCTATGGGGTCGCACAGAGTCAGACATGACTGAAGCGACTCAGCAGCAGCAGCAGCAGCACTGTTGTTACCACTGATGAAAAGTGTGACAATTCCTCTGAAAGTTAAACAGAACTACCATATGATCCAGCAACTCCATTTCCAGATATAAACCTCAAAGAAATGAAAGCTGAGCTTCCTGCAGCCACTGGTACACACAAGTTCATGGCTGTCTTTTTCACAGTAGATGGGAACAACTCTAATGTCCATCAAGAGATGAATGAATAAACAAAAGGTAGCATGTACATAAATGAAGAATTATCCAGCACTCAAAAAAGAAATTTTGACACATGCTCCAACACAGAAGAATCTTGAAAACATTATGCGAAGTGAAATAAGCCAGACACAAAAAGACAAATGCTGTAGGATTCCACTGACATGAAATACCTAGACTAGGCAAATTTACACAGACAGAAAGTAGAAGGGAGGTTATCAGAGACCAGGGAGGGAGAGGGATAGGGAGTTACTGTTGAATGGGTATTGAGTTTGGGACAATGAAAAGTTCTGGAAATGGATAGTGGTCATAGCTATACATCACTGCCAATGTACTCAATGTTTCTGGAGTAGACATTTAAAAATGATGATAATGGTAAATGTTATATTTTACTACAACTAAAGAAAAGACACAACAGAAAAAAGAAATCAGCCGCTCAAATTATGTTTGGGTTCTTAAGAAATAAATCACTGCTATATTGGTGGAATTAAGAACAGGCATTCCATTCAAGTAAAAAAGCACCAAAGTATCAACTGTGCAAATTCCAAGTTTCCTGGGCAAGATGACCAAAACATAACGGAAAACTGCCATAAGAGGTTATAGACAGGTGAAGGCAATGTCTTTACTTGCTCTCTTGGGCTCTTTCTCATCCAAAAACCATGATATATACATCACTGTCCAGCTAACCCAGAGTGTTTTGGCCACAGAAATGTTTCTTTTTTTAAGAAGTTAAATGACATATCAGACTTTTAATGCTTGGATCGTTTCTTCCTCCAAACTTGGCAATAAAACCCTTCAAAAGGCATGTGTAAAGACATTTGGGTTGGAAATAACAAACCTGTCCCCTCCCAAGATGCTATGTTTATTTGAACATGTGATGATGCTATCATTCAAACAAACACACTTGGCCTTCTTTCCTTTCCCGACAGCCACAGCACAGACACTTTTCAAATGAGTATCCACAGTAGCAATGGTTAGTGTTGAAAAGTGGTTTCTATTGTACAATCATTTCTGAGATGTGTGCTTTAAAAAAAAAACAAAACAACACGCCTCCTGTGCTGCTTTTCCATTTGTTATTTCTTTAGTGTCTAAAGAATCCTCATAATAAAGGCACATCAATCCTACTTGTTGAGTCATCCTGAGTCATCCCAAATCACCTCAATCCTCACACCCTCTGAAAGCCAATGAGATCTCATAAAAGCAATCAAATGCAAATCGAGCCTACAGGAGCCACTCTCCAGTTTTTTAGGGAACACACATGTGACAAGGGCTGTCAGAGCCACAGCACCATCACGAACACACTTGTGACAAAATGTTGGAAATTTTACCTAGAGAACAAGCTGGAGATTTAAGAGGGAAGATTCTCCAGGGACCCGAACAAAATACCAGTGCATGTTCAAGAGGTTGGCCAATGGGAGGAAAAGGTTGCACTATTGACATTTTGGACCAATAATTCTTCATTGTGGGGACTGTCGTGTGTGCTACAGGCTAGGAAGTAGCATTCTTGGCCTCTACACATTACATGCCAGGACACCTCTCTCCCATCTCCCCCAGCATGCACAACCAAAAACTTATCCTGGCACCACCAAATCTCTCTCCTGGGAAGCCAAACCTCTCCTGGTTGAGAACCATTAGACAAATTCAATATTTTCCCTTTCCACCTACATTAACGGTATGAACCAGATATTTCAGAGGAAGAGAGGAAGCTGGGTGAGCATCCAGGTAAGGATATGCCCACTGGATATGGGTAAAATAAGAGTACCTCAGAGACAAAGATTAAGACGTGGAACCCAGGTATCAGTAGATGACACTGGAGGAAGAGGAGGCCAGACTGAGGTGAAGGAAATATGGTGGACTTTTGAAGGCACAGAGGGGAGTTTCAACTCTGCTACCCCATTTAATAAATTCATGTTGACTGCTGTCCATTAATTTGAAAAGGAAATGGCAACCCCCTCCCGTACTCTTGCCTGGAGAATGCTTCCACAGGGAAGCCTGGTGGGCTGCCGTCTATGGGGTCGCACAGAGTCAGACACAACTGAAGCGACTTAGCAGCAGCAGCAGCAGCAGCAGCAGCTGTCTATTAATTTAACTTCTCTGCATGGAAGAAAGTGCTCTCAAGCACCATGATCCTAAGTTAAAATCCAGGCACCATCAGTAGGAAAGTTTAGGGTGAAGACTGTATGTTACCAGAAAGTCAGGATGATGACTGTATGACAGGTTCAGAAAACATGGTATCATTCAAGTGTATCTTCTCTTAAAGACTACCCTCAAATGCTTTCAAAATACTTAACATTAATTGCAAGTAAGACTTACCTAGAATAAGAATAGATCTGTGCAAATATATCTTCCTGTCCACTGCTCCTGAGAAAATAAATCTATGCCCTAGTAATAGGAAGCCAAGACTATCATCCTTGCATATAGTTGTACAGATCATGGAATGGAACTTCTGATAATGGATTTGGGCTACATCCCAAAGCTGAGGACAAAGGCCAGTAACCATCATCTCACTTCCTGGAATGCTGTCTACACTGCAGAAACCAGCTTGTTGCACTGGAGAAAAGAAGGTAAAAAGTCTTTAGAGAGCCTGACCACATTTCCTTTGGAATTCAAGGCAGATACGGAGAAGGCAATGGCACCCCACTCCAGTACTCTTGCCTGGAAAATCCCATGGACAGAGGAGCCTGGTAGGCTGCAGTCCATGGGGTCGCTGAGAGTCGGACACGGCTGAGTGACTTCACTTTCACTTTTCACTTTCATGCATTGGAGAAGGAAATGGCAACCCACTCCAGTGTTCTTGCCTGGAGAATCCCAGGGACGGGGGAGCCTGGTGGGCTGCCATCTATGGGGTCGCACAGAGTCGGACACAACTGAAGCAACTCAGCAGCAGCAGCAGCAGCAGCAGCAATGAACAGAGAGACTTTATCACTGTCTCCTGGAAAATTCTGTAGGTAGGAGGCAGACTAGAGGAGACAGAAACGTAGGGTAAAGAGAGAAGGTAGTTTGTGCCTCAGATTTCACACAGCAAGGATGCAATCTTAGTGGAACCCTGCCAAGAGGATTCCTGGAAGGGTGAGGAAATCTCAGCTTTAAGCGGGAAACTGAGACAGGAGATCTGCAGAAGGTTAACATATCTTGATTACATGGTTGCATCTTCTCTGGCATGTGTAAGTTGTTTCCTAATATAGTCTGAGACTCATACAGGAACAAAATAAATAGGTATCATTCATTCCTGATACTTTATCTTTCTGAAAACCACTATTTATTATAAACTAATGACACCTTAAAACCTTTGCTATGAAAAGGGTGATCCTGGGGCCAAGCAGTACCTCATCCCCCTGGAAACTTATTAAATATACAGAATATCACGTCCCACTCCAGATCTACTGAAACAGAATCTGTATCTTATCAAGAATCAAAGTGATTCCTATGAATAGGAAAGGGTGATGAGCACTAGCTTCGACCACAACAATCACCTGCATCGTTTGCTGTCAAACTACACACACCCCCAAAACATACCCAGAAATTCTGATTTAGGAAGCCAGAGCATGGACTGGCCATCCGTATCTTCCAAGTCCTACAGGACATTCTGTTGTATCCTGAGGACCAAGACCACTGATTTAATGGTTGGAGAAGGCAGGCATTTGAAGCCAGAGTTCACCAAGAGTTCTTAATGACTGTCCCATCTCCCCATAGCAAGCATTTTCACACAGGTGAACCCCTCTTCTCCTTCCAAAGGCTTCATTAAGTCACCACCAACCTCTTACAATGGAGAAGGCAATGGCAACCCACTCCAGTACTCTTGCCTGGAAAATCCCATGGGTGGAGGAGCCTGGCGGGCTGTAGTCCATGGGGTCGCTAAGAGTCGGACACGACTAAGCGACTTCCCTTTCACTTTTCACTTTCATGCACTGGAGAAGGAAATGGCAACCCAGTCCAGTGTTCTTGCCTGGAGAATCCCAGGGACAGGGGAGCCTGGTGGGCTGCTGTCTATGGGGTCACACAGAGTCGGACACGACTGAAGCGACTTAGCAGCAGCAGCAACCTCTAACAAATCATCCAATTGGCTACAATTCTGCTTTTGAGAGCGATCAGGGCTCCCATTCAAAATGATCAAAAGGAACAAAAATGACACACCCAGTGGGGACATGCAGAGCAAGACAGGTTGTAAAGACACCAGAGGCCTCCAACTTGAGCCCCATCCACAGCTGCCTGGGATATGTCAGTTTGACTCAGTACCAACTTCTCATAAAAGGCTTGTTATTTGTGAATGAAAATGAAAAGAACCATTCACCAGTCAACACCAAATGTTAGGTTTTCTTGTCTAGATTTTGTCCTGAGAGAAGAGTGAACAGGACCTGATTTAAATCAGACCCTGACAGCCACTGTGACTGCTGCAGACCCAAATGGTCAAACTCCGCCACCATTGGGGCAGATCAAATTTCAAATCATCAGCTAAAATAGAGCCCAGAACTCATGAATCCCAACCCAATTTCTAGGATAGACTACTAGGCAAATTGGCAGTTTGTTTCTAAGAGTTAATTTCCTTAAATGAGATCCCTCAGAATTCTAAGGTTTTTAAGCAACTGCCAGGTAAAAGGAAGAAATACTTCTTCTGGCAGAAAATGGTCTATAATACGATGAAGTCTGACAGAAGGGAAATGATAATTACTGTATGAACAGCACAGTCAGGAGTCTTACCAAATAAGGTTATGATTTCTGCAGTGAGTGTATTTCAATAAAAGGATATTTTCAGCCTGAAGAGCCTAGCCTCTTTTTCAAAAAATGGTATAACGGAGTAAATTTTGTTTAATGCTAAGTATCTATTTATCAAGTACACAACTTTGGCATGCACATTACCTTTTTTTTCTTTTCCATACCACATGATGGTTTTCTAGGCACATTACAGGACTCTCAGATGTTTCTAATTACCCTCTGTATACACCCAATAAAACAGCTGGCTCGAGATATTATTAATACCATGAGAAGATCCAAAAGACTCATAAATCACCCTTTCTTTAGAAAGGGACAATGCAGTGGCAAAAAGTGACATATTTTAATCTTGCTAAATAGTCTTAAGAATGTTCTAGTGCACTTACCTGATTTGCCAGGGACAGAGCAGTGGTGTGCTTTTCTCACAGCGAAGAATTTTAATGCCAAGTTGCCCTTTTACCTCTTCTAGGGAAAATCTGATGAAAATTAGGCTGAGTTTTTGTACTAGGAAAGCTTAGAAAGTCTCCATAATCCAGAAGAAATTTTTATTGACTCTGATGGGCATCTGAAGTTTGGTCTCAGAGCAAAGAAATCTCTCATTACTACATAAAGTTCTTTCTTTTTTCCACCAAATCTTACAAAAAGCCAAGACTGCAGTCATGCCAGTTTCTTAGTAATTATTGCATGAGTCTAAATTCAAGATAATGGAGTCAAGCAGTAAGCCATTCCTCAAACCATGCCCTTCAACAAAAGAGAAAATCGAGTTTTAATAAGTGCATCAGTGACAGCATTACATTAAATTGGCAATGGAAGGGCATCTGGTTCGTCTCATTTTCTTTCTGATATAACTTTGGGAAATAAATCGCAAACAAACTTACTCACTCACTTACTCCTTCTCCATTTGGTAGTTATTTTATTTTCCTGGACTGCACAGGCCAAAGAGGACTGTGTGGCTGCCCTCAGAAACATTTTCACATCATCTGTAATGTTAGTTCCAAGAGGTTTTTCCAACAATACACAAATTCATTATTCCTCCTCCACTTGGAAGAAGTGTATATACCTGAATATCAAAAGCTGATACAAATGTTCAACTTTTAGACAATAGACACAAAATTGTTCCCAATTCATAAGCCAATAAATGCTGCAGGTATATACTGTATCACATAAATATGACTTCAGTGTCTATTTTAAGTCCGGCTGTGTTTTTAAATTGACTCCAACCTAGGAGCCCAGAGGTAAAGGACACAGACGACCGCCAAGTGAAGAAACCAAAGAAGGATCAAATGTTAGAATCACACACCACTGGTGATGTCCCATCTATTCAGGATGATTACTTATCCTCCTGACCATAGCTTTGGGTTCTAAAGTATACTACATGATTCAAACGCTCTCAGCCCTTGCCAGCTCATAAAATGCAAGAGCTTCTGGGATAGACCCCTCTCAGAGAGGTGGTGCATGATCCAAGGCAGAGAGGGGCACAGTACTAGCAGGCTGTCTCTGCCATATGACGATGCTAACTGACAATTCTTTGAGGGTAGTCTAACTCACCCAGAGCAAGCCTAAATGTAAGGAAAAGAGCCTTCCGTGCACTAGGAGAGTTGGTTCTAACAGAGTACTAACATGAAGGAGTACTGGATACATACTCTTGGGTCTTAATGCTACTGTGCTATCAGTATGTCCCTCTCCATGGGACACGGCAGCAAATCCTCCCCAAGCTCCAAGAGAAGGCAGTACTCTCCCTCAGTACACAGGAGGTAGGGTTTGCTAAACAATAGGATTTGTTATATTTGGAAGTAGAGAAAGATCTTCAAGGAACCCACATAAACCTCCAGCCTGTTTCTTCTCATGAGCCTCAGAACAGCTCTACAAGAAGGGTCAAGGCAATATGGGATTCATTCGACTAGTGTGGAATCAAAGAGGTTCAAATCACCAGCCCAGGGGCCTTGGTCAGCAGTCCACCTGACTTAGATCACTGAGTGTCCACTAACATGGTAATGACTAGAGGTGAAATAGGAAAAGAAAAAGGCAAAAAGGCATCACAGGTGGAAATATCTGAAATGGAACTTGAGGTTGTTCCTTAAAAAAAGTGTCAGGATTTAGACAAATGCAGAAATAGGGAGCAGGAATTCCACGTAGTGGGAAGTTATACTAAAGGTCTAGAAATTTAACTGCATTTCACCCTGCGTAGCCAGTACACTGCAGTCAGTATTAAAAGTGTAAAATCCAGGACTTCTCTGGTGGCTCAGTGGTAAAGAATCTGCCTGGAAATGCAGGAGACACAGGTTCGATCCCTGGTCCAGGAAGATCCCACATGCCAAGGGGCAACTAAGCCTGTGTGCCACAATTACTGAGCCTGCATTCTAAAGCCTGGGAACTGCAGCTACTGAAGCCTGCATGCACTACAGCCTGTGCTCCCCAACAACAGAAAGCAGCACAATGAGAAGCCTGCGCACCACACTGGAGAGCAACCCCTGTTCAACTCGACTAGAGAAAAATCCTTGCAGCAACAAAGAGCCAATACAGTAAAAAATAAGTGAATAAAATTTTTAATGTAAAATCCAAACTTCAGGCAAAGTGTTACAAACGTACCCTTTTTCATGCATCTTCCAGACACTGGACTGCATTCTTCCCTAGGACCCCAAACCCTATAGAGACTTCTCAGATGATTATTCCACTCCTGTGATTTCAGTTGCCCAAGAAGTCACAAGGAGGCTGTGCTGGGTAGGTGTGTGCATACCACCCTCAATGGGCTCCTGCAGAGACGATGTACTCTGTCCACCAGCATGCGTGAAGCATCTCCCAACTGCAGTACCGCCCCAGCACTGCGGATGCCAACAAGAAACAGGGCCCTGTTCGCAGGCGGTTCAGGGCTCAGTGGAAGAAACGGGCATGGCTACCGATAAGGAAAGTGGGGCCCTGGAGCCAGAGTGGCGCTTGGCTGACTCCTGCAAAGGCAGTGGGTGATGCCTGGGCAGAGCAGGTAGGGGAATGCACCACCCCCAATCCCAGCAGAGGCAGCAGTGTGAACAGAGGCACTGAGGACGTGGAGCACTGTGGGACCTCAGTACCTCCAGAGGCTCAGTTTAGCAGCAAAGAGAGTTTCATGAGCTGAGCGGTTTAGAGTTTTCCAAAGATCATTCCACACGCTCAAGCTGACAGATGAGGAAAGAACACACACTTTGCGACACTGTGTTGCAGACTCCAAGGAATTTTGAAAGGTCATTTATCCTAGGCTAGCCTAGACTCCTTTAAGAAGTTCCATCCACCCCCATGATATAGGCCAGACATGGCTTAAAAGGAACAATCGATCACACATGCCTTTCTCACAGCCTCACAGACTGCTGAACCCTCTTTTACCTAAGGCTTTTTTTCAAACTGTCCCAACTACAGACATACATTCTATACTACCCACTCTGATGTCCCGCACTTTCCCAGCTTCAGGAATCTTCACCTTCAGTCAAACAGCATCTCATTTTCTCCCAATTTTGGCTTTTAGTGTTAACCTATTGGCCCTCTTTGGTTGAACCACCATTCCATGAAGCCCCCTTCCATTCATTACCCTCCCCCAACACACACACACACACACACACACACACACACACACACACACACACACACACACACACACACACCCCTGCCCTGATCCACCTTTCCATGAAGCCCCCTTCCATCTACTACCCTCCCCCAACACACACACACACCTGCCCTGATAAAGAGAACTAATTTTATTTCCCTTACTTAAAAGCGCCATGCCAAAAATCATGTCACCTGTCTAATACAAAATAATGTTGAAGAAGTGACAGCTTTTCTGGTAACTTGATTCTACATCTAAGACCCTATCCTTGTTGCGATAAATAAGACTCCTTTTGCAAAAATTCCAGGACCATTTTTTCACCCAGAGGACAAGACTTACTTGCCTCTATCCTCTGTAGATAAGGCTCTTTATCTACAGGTACTATTAAATGACTTCCTGATATAATACACATTGCTAAAACCTAACCCAAAATGACATTTGGAAAAGTCTGAATAAATGCTTCTCACACCAGCCTTTGGAGAGGCGCTACAGCTTAAATAAAGCAACAAACACAGTCACAGAGTTAGATTAATAAGTTTGTGATGTTCCCTCCAAGAGCTCATCACTAGCTTCACTGAAGTCTTTGCTTCAATAGCGTCTCAGAGAATCCTTCCTGACATACTTGAAGTAGTGATCCAGGCCTTCCACCAACACTCCCAAGCCTCTCCCCCTCTCAATGTTTCATCACAGTGTCTATCACTACATGACATTAAATCATAAATAATGTTTCTGGCAGAATACTTTTAGTAGTATACATTTGATAGTAGTATGCACTCACTCAGTTCAGTTCAACTGCTCAGTCGTGTCCAACTCTTTGTGACCCCACGGACTGTAGCATGCCAGGCTTCCCTGTCCATCACCAACACCCAGAGTTTGCTCAGAGTCATGTCCATCAAGTCAGTGAAGCCATCCAACCATCTTATCCTCTGTCTTTCCCTTCTCCTCTTGCTTTCAATCTGGCCCATTCCAATGAATCAGTTCTTCGCATCAGGTGGTCAAAGTATTGGAGCTTCAGCTTCAGCATCAGTCCTTCCAATGAATATTCAGGACTGATTTCCTTTGAGGTTGACTGGTTGGATCTCTTTGCAATCCAAGGGACACTTCAGAGTCTTCTCCAACACCACAATTCAAAAGCATCAATTCTGTAGTCAGCTTTCTTTATGGTCCAATTCTCATATCCATACATGACGACTTAGAAAAACCATAGCTTTGACTAGATAGACCTTTGTTGGCAAAGTGATGTTTCTGCTTTTTAGTATGCTATCTACATTTTTCATGGCTTTTCTTGCAAGGAGCAAGTGTCTCTTAATTTCATGGCTGCAGTCACCATCTGCAGTGATTTTGGAGCCCCCTGAAAATAAAGTCTCTCACTGTTTCCATTGTTTCCCCACCAATTTGCCATGAAGTGATTGGACTGGATGCCATGATCTTAGTTTTCTGAATGTTGAGTTTTAAGCCAGCTTTTTCACTCTCCTCTTTCACTTTCATCAAGAGGCTCTTTAGTTCTTCTTCACTTTCTGCCATGAAGGTGGGGTCACCTGCATATCTGAGGTTATTGATATTTCTCCCAGCAATCTTGATTCCAGCCTGTGCTTCATCCAGCCCTGCATTTCTCATGATGTACTTTGCATATAAGTTAAATAAACAGGGTGACAATATACAGCCTTAATTTACTCCTTTCCCAATTTGGAACCAGTCTGTTATTCCATGTCCAGTTCTAACTGTTGCTTCTTGACCTGCACACAGATTTCTCAGGAGGCAGGTAAGGTATATTCCCATCTGGTATTCCCATCTCTTGAAGAATTTTCCAGTTTGTTGTGATCCACACAGTCAAAGGCTTTGACATAGTCAATAAAGCAGAAGTAGATGGTTTTCGGGAATTCTCTTGCTTTTTTGATGATCCAGCGGATGTCGGCAATTTGATATCTGGTTCCTCTGCCTTTCCTAAATCCAGCTTGAACTGGAAGTTCTGGAAAATGTGGAAGTTCTTGGTTCACATACTGTTGAAACCTGGCTTGGAGAATTTTGAGCATTACTTTGCTGGAGTGTGAAATGAGTGCAATTGTGTGGTAGTTTGAATATTTTTTGGCATTGCCTTTCTTTGGGATTAGAATGAAAACTCACCTTTTCCAGTCCTGTGGCCACTGCTGAGTTTTCCAAATTTGCTGGCATATTAAATGCAGCATTTTAACTGCATCATCTTTTAGGATTTGCAATACCCTCTTGGAGAGTACACTCACTAGTTTGTAGTTTTTTAAATTTAGCTTGAATATATGTGACATAAAATTTACTATCTTCACCATTTCTAAGTGTACAGTTCAGTAGTGGTAAGTATATTCATATAACCTCTTGATTGTTACCTTCAAACAGAAAGTTGGTACTCATGAAATAATTCCTTATTTCCCCGTTTTCACCAACGCCAGCAACAACTACTACTACTCTAAGAATCTGATTATTCTAAGCATTTCATAAGTGGAATCATGATATTTGTCTTCTCATGACTAGCTCATTTCACTCAGCATAATGTCCTAAGGTTCATACGTTGTATTGCAACATATTTTTACTGTAGCAGGAGAGCAAGGACTTCGCCTATCTTGTTCATTGCTATATTCCTAAGGCCTAAACCAGTCCCTGGCACACAGTGGGTGTTCAATAAGTATATATGAGATAAATTAATGTCCCCAGTGCAAAGCCTTTTATGGATGCTTCACAGTTTAAATAAAGGAAATGCTCTGTATTATGATATTTGCTCAGTATTAGAAGATAATATGCCAAATATATTTCAGAGTAGTTGGACAAGTTCATAACCACTCTAAATTGTCCAAATGAAAGCAGCCATTTTCTTAGTATTATATTGGCTCATCTTTCAAAAACATAAAGTCTGTATAATGCATTAAGGAGCAAATATATGTGCCAGTTCAAAGAGCGACATGTTGCTTTCCCCTGGTTTCTGTGCTGGATGACTGTCAAGGGATCTGAACAACGACAAGAAGGTGAAGGACTGAGGGTCTGAACTAAGCTGCTCCCCCAAAAGTCTCAATGCTTCTCCATCCTAAGCAGTGATGCTGGTTTATTTAATGCCTCATTAAGAGTGAATTTCCTTCCATCCTTATGAGGAGAACCTACATGAGTGTATCATCATGGAGGCTTCCTTTCCACCCCACAACACTATAGTGTTGAGATGGCTTTGTGCCATACATGGGGAGATCCCCAGTGTAGGGCAGCAAACCAACCTCAAAACAGGTGAAAGTGGCTAGAGGCTGTTGTCATTATTATGGGCTGTTCAGAGCTTAGATAATTAGACCACTAGTTTCCTGCATAAAAAAGTGAGAAACTTTCCCTCTCTCTTCTTCAAAATGATAACCTTTTCAGAGAACTCTCTTAGTTCTGAAAGACTAAAATCCAAATGCTTAAGCTTGAAATTCAAGGTGCTCCATGGCCTTGCTCCAGTCTACCTTGCCAGCCCTGTCATCTAGTATATTACCAACTTTTGAGTTTATATGTAACTCCTCTCAATTTCCATATACCACCTGTGACCTCTTGTTTCCAGGTCTCAGTCTAAAGGGTTCATTCTTCCTTCCCATCCATCCTTATTTGGGGATGTATCACCATGTCAAGCTGCATCATCCCCATCAGTCTAGCATCAGACAACAAGCATTTACCCAGCTCCTCCTAGAAGCCAACAGGTTTAGCAGCTAAGGAGACCATGAAAAACTAAACAGAAAAGTCGCATGCCATCCCTTCTCTCTCAAAGTATTCTTCCTCAGCTAGAAGTGGTATCTCCTCCTTTGGGGTCCTGCTATGCATTTTCTACCTTAAACGGGGGTTATTTACACACATTCCTCATCACTGCCTCAAAGCATAAGCTTTTAGAGGGCAGCTTTATGATTTTTTTTTGTTCTGGAAATTCTAGCACAGTGTTGTCTACCTGATTCCTTAACATAGGAGGCACCACAGGAGGATAAGAGGCTTTTAGACTCTGGAATAAGAAAACCTGACTTAAAGACATCTTTTACCAAACCACTAAAGCCTTGGAACTCATATCTACAAAATATGGATGTTTATCTCTCTCAGGGGAAACAGGAACCAAACGAAATAACATGGGATCATAGTTCTTATTAGGTTAGCCAAAAAGTTCATTTGGGTTTGTCCATTAACCCGAACAAACTTTTTGGCCAACCCATACATTATCAAATACTTTTTGTCAGTATTCAATTGATGCTAACAGAACATGAGTCCCTCATGTTCTCCTTAGAGAAAACAGCATCACAGAAACCACATGTGCTAGTTTAGCAATCATGATTGCCTTTCACTCTCTCTCTCTGCAAGTAAGTTATGCCAGACAACAGTATTATTTTATTTGAAATATTCTGGTTGTGACAACATAGAGTTTCTATATTCTTCTTATTAGAAGAACTTTTAACTATAAACAACAACTTAAAAGTCCCTGGAGGTCATCTTCATTACATCCCCATGAAATGCAAAGAATCCATTAAAACAAACAACAGTTAACCTGCTGGCCCACCCAATTTGGGATATGCTTTCATGTTGGAAAAAAGGCAAAGGCACTTTCTATTCCAAAGCTGCTTTTTGAGATAGTGTGCAGGGCTGTGTGGTTTCTGAGAGCTTCCGCCATGGCACACCAGGCCCAGGGCCAGATGGTGAAAAAGATGACGGCGCAGTCCATCGATGTCATCTTCAGACTCTTGCAAATAGATCCCAGATTCAGGTGTAGCTTTGCGAGCAAGTGAACAAGCATATAGAGGGCTGTATCATTGGTTTTGATGAGCATATGAACTCACATTAGATGATAAAGAAGAGATTCATTCTAAAACTCAAGAAAACTGGGTCAGATCATGCTAAAAGGAGAGAAACATTACTCTGCACCGCAGTGTCTCCAACTAGGAATGATCAGTGGAGTGACAGATCACTTGGCAATATGGTGTGTTTTTCAGGGATCCTTCGTTAGACATGTTCTAAAACATGTATTCATATTGTTTAGCTCACTCTCGTGTTATTACCCTCTGGAGGAGGGCATGGCAACCCACTGCAGTATTCTTGCCTGGAGAATCCCCATGGAGAGAGGAGCCTGGTGGGCTATAGTCCATAGGGTCACAAAGAGTCAAACAGGACTCTCTGCGACTCAGCAGCAACAACATGTTATTACCAGATGACAAAAAATGCTGTGGGATTGTTTTTATCAAAAAAAAAAAAAGAGAGAGAGAGAGAGAGAGAGAGCAAGGTAAAGGCAGGAAAGTGCAAGGAAGTGTGCCTCCAAAAAAGAGTCATATTTAGAGTTTGCTTCACAGGGGATTCCACTTAATGCAAGTATTCTGTTATATCATGTCAACATCACATTCACAAAATAGAGTTTATCCTAGAATCTCAGAGTATTTCTTGTGGACATCATCTTCATTCAGGCTTCACTTTTAGAGTCAAATTAAGTAGAAGTTATAGTTATCTCTCCCACTGAATTACCAGGAAAAGAGACTATATACTTAATGGTCACGAGAAAAGCACCTGCCTCTCATATCTGAGCAGCCCAGACTGCCGGTCACCACAGACCAGAAAGACAACGCAGAAGCAGCACCAAAAACGAAAGAAGGAGGGGACTGCCCTGGCGGTCAAATGGTTAAGACTCTGCGCTTCTGTTGCAGGGGGTGTGGGTTTGATCCCTGGTGGGGAACTAAGATTCCACATGTCATAGGGTGCATTCCCCTCTCAACAAAAAGAAGGAACCAATGTCACCCCTGTGCCTGCTATAACCCTCAACCTACCCACTGTCGCCTGCATTGTGTGGACGAGTGACCTGGACCAGGAAAGGACCGAGAGCCAGATGAGCACGACCAAAGGACACGAAGAAGCCAGTGTTCAAATCCAGGGCTCTTAAATACCGGTTGCTTATTCTCTGTTGTAGCATCCAGCCTTCTCAGAAAACCTAACTCCCTCGGTTCTTCCTTTACTTTATCCCTCCTACAGTCAGACGCCAGGGAAGTAAAGCAGACACGAGGAGGCCTGGGCTCTAGCCCCAGCTGGCTGACTTGCGTACTGAAGGGAGACTCACTGAAGCCAATGTGCCTCAGCTTCCTTGTCCAAAAATATGGTGACACCAATGTCTGTTCTACCTGGACGTCACCATGGAAATGTTAAAACTTGTTTCTGCTATTCTGACCATCAAAATGGATTATTTAATTAAGGTACCTTAATTACAAAATCTATATTGTTTTCCCCATATATATATATATTTTTTTTTTTTTTTTACTCTTTGGGGGCAGGAGTCAGCAAATGCTGGCACTAGAGTCAAATTCAGCCCATCGAAGGCTTGTACAAGGCAGCCACGCCCATTCCCATACCTACCATCTACGGCTGTTGTCACCAGACCACATAGGACAGAGTGTGACACACACTGTGTGGGCTGCAAAGTCTAAAATATTTATTCTCTGGCCCCACACTGCAGTAGCCTTAAACATCAGAGGCCAAAAAGTAGCTGACAAATTACATTTTGAATTTTCCTCAAACCACTATTTTCCATGTAACACATCTTATTTGTCAAAAGATTTCACACACTGTGTGTATATATATATAGATATAGATATATATAGTTCATATATAGAGTGAGGAAAACCAATTAGAAAACCACTTTCTACAATAAAATCATCTTGAACAAGTAAATCTCAAGAAGATATCTTAGATGCCTAAAAATGAATGTCTGAAATTCTCTACTTCTAGCAAATCATAATCTCCAAATTCTACAAAATTACCATCTTGAACAAAATAATTTTAAAAAACTTGTCCGTCAAATCACCCTGTCCTGGAATTAAAGTAGAGAAGAGAAACAGCTCAGGGTATAAATGAAACATTTCCCATGATTTCTGACATGAAACTATTCATTACTCTGCCCTCTCCCTTTTATTATTCCTTCTTAAAAATCAAACTACTTTGTCAATCCTTTTGTGGCAGAGTTGAGTTTTGGTTCTGAGATTTTTCAGTAAATAGCTGTGCTCCGTTTTGTATTTTGAACAGCCTGTGTGTATCCTGTTCCTACACATCTGCTTAAATGCCAGAGAGGAAAGCGTGCAGCGTGTTTTAACAAGCAGACTTCCTCTGCTTCTCAAAGCCTTCAAATACTTAGTTTCGAACTGAATGCACCATAAGCCGAAAAATGACCACCCACACAATTACTCTGTCATTTCTACTGTAAAGGTTTATGAAAAGAGACAAAAGGAAGGGAAGCAGACGTTATCGATGATGGAAAAGGAAGAAAAGCAATGAGAATAAGCAAGGCACTCAAGGAAAGTAAAAATGGAAAAAAGCCATTCAGCTCATAATAACCTAATTGGGAATTTCTTTTCCCCACCCTTGTCTATAGCCCTCCAAAAAAGCCAAAAAAACAGCTTTGCTTATTACTGATAAAGAAGAAGTCCTAAGGTTTTAAAGATGGACTGAATTTTAGACGCCACTAAATATAAACCATTTATTTTATGGGCGAGAGAAACTAAGGTCCAGAAATATTAACTGTCACATCCCATGGATTAGCTAGTTAGCAGCAGCACCAGGATTAAAATCCAATTTTCCCGATCATCAGTTTAAACACACTTCCCATTAGACTCAGCTCTCTGCCCTGCTAAAGCATAATATGCCATTTGGCACCCAGCAGCTAAATTCTTCTTAAAAATATGTCCGAAGTAGCCCTATCATCACCAGGAAATTAACAGTACCCCTTTAAATAGTATCTATGGGCACATGTTTTTTCCAAGTATAGACTATCAAGAACAGTGCTTCAACCTCCAAAGAAACCCGAGTCACAATAAAGCAGCAGGATAATCAAAGAGCTAATGAGGACTTAAACTGCCTCCTAGTATTTTGTCTTGATGGAAATCAGTTTGAAATAGACATTCCCCCCCCCACCCCCTAGACACATGCTCCCAAGACTAAACAGCAATATTCCATAAAAAGACCAGATCTAGCCAGTGTTATTATCTGTCTGACATTTGGGTTATTCTTGTGAGTAACTCATAAAGTAACGTGGGTGTCTGTGATTATTTGAGTACACATGGCAAACCATAATTGGTCAAAAAATAATAAAAGACATTTTTCCGTGACAAAAATACCGTATTGAATGACAACATGGCAGTGTGACAGCATTCAGTGGACCGCAATACTTTCTCCATTTACAAAGTAGTAAAAAGAAACAAGAATGTAAAAGGAAAAGCCTTTTTGCAGTAACTACCATAGTTCATATTTAGATTATGAAAGATTAAAAGATTTTAAGTGCTGAAAGCAATCCAGGAGCATATCTTCCCCCAAATCCATGTCATACATCAAACTTATAATTTTGCCTTTTGATACACAGCAGAAACGTGGCAAAAGATGCAAGTCTGTGTCCCTTTCTACAACTGAAACACACATATTTGACAATTTTAAGAAATTTTTTAGAACCTGGCTATTTATAAAAGTTTCATCACCACCATCCAAATTTCCTCACGAGTCAAATCTAACATAAATTCGACTTATCACCGAGCAGATAAAATTTGAAATGGATCAATGCAAGCTGTACATTGAGGTCTTAACTTAAAGTCTCTTTCCTCCTGTCCCCCGATACCTCCCCATCACCACAGGCTGTGTCCATGATAAGTAACCAAGGGTAATACTCTCCTTGCCATCTCTCTCAGAAACCAAAAACCAAGTTAAAAATGATTCCGAAAGTAATTTAAAAGATCTTGTGAAGGCAGCATATTCGTACTGGTAGACAGAAACCCATTCAAGCAGAGAGCAGTGTGAATGGAGGGGGTGTCTAAATGCTACGATCTCATAAAACTCTAGTCGGTCAGGACAGTTAGGGACCGTGGAGGAACTCACCCACTCGGAAGTTCGTGGCTGTCAGGGTGTCGGCAGCGTGACCATTCTCACTAATGAGAGTGGTGGTGTTCCCCTTCTCACAGCTGTTCTGACAGCTGCCCTTGGTGCAGGTCACTTTACAGATGCTCGGAGTAAAGACCACCTTGATGCGGCCAGTGTGGTTACTCACTAGGAGTGGAGGCAGAGAGAAAAAGAACAACAAACACATCAGCTTAGTATCCATGAACTTGCCTTGGAAGGTTTAAAAAAAAAAAGGAAAAAGAGAAAGGAAAGGAGGGAGAAGGGGAAAGAGAGAGCCCACAACCCGACAGGTTTAAGGAAAGAGGGAAGCCTTCAGTGCTCGCTGCTCTGTATCCAGTGGTGTCTCTGAAACAGGAGTAGGAAGCTTAGCAAACAGAACTCTGGGATGCACTCCAAAACCACATTTGAAGTCGAGTCACTGGAGTGGGATTACTAACCACAATGCTGCACTTTATTCACGGGCAGACAAAGAGCAGTACGGAGGGCACGACAGATGAAAGAGCCAGCCCTGACAGGCAGATGTAACGCACAGAGGTTGGCCGTGCACCTAGTGCTGAATAAACTCCTGTGTCCTCGACTTGCATACTTTCCCTGTTCCTCCACTTATTAAGTCACTATTTGCAGCCCGACCCCTGGAAATGTTTTAGGCATGCGGCATGTCTGAAAACATCTGTCTCAAATCTCCTGGCACTCCCAGCTGAAGTGATCAAATCCTGTGACGCAGCTGCAGGAGCCCAGTGCTTTTTCACAACTCTGGGGCACTCTTTCTCCATAGAAAATTTTTCAACTTATATTTTGTTTTACTGTGAACAAGGCCCATCTAAAAAAAAAGGGAGGCCAAGTCCCTGGGGCTAAAAGGTTGGCCTCTGTTAAAATGCCATCCCAGGGCTCTCACTATGGCTCTTCACATGCCACCTAAAGCAGGTATTTCTTTCACTCATACAGCCCTTTAAAAAAAAAAAAAACACACCAGGTGCTATCACCTGTTATAAGGCAGGGGCAGCACAACATCATAGAATTGGCACTCATCTTCAAGTCAGATTCTGCGTGGTAATCCTGGCTCTACCGTCCTGTGATCTTGGACCTGTCATCTCACCCTTTCTCCAAAATTTGAGAGAACTAGAACTGATATTTTCCAGCCAGTTTTAACTTGCCCTGTTTATCAGGGGTCAGCAAGCTATGGCCCTGGGATCAAATCTGGCCCACTGTCTGTTTTTGTAAATAAAGTTTTATTGGAACACAGCCACTCATGCATTTCTGTATTTACAGCTGCTTATGTGTGGTAACAGAGCTGCACAGAGAAGAGATGACTTCATCCAGAACTGCCACTTGCAGCCAAGCCCCAGTTTAAACTCTGGCAAAGCACAATACAGAAACCCTATTTGGATATCCACATTTGTGAAATGTCCCCAGCCAGGTTCTTTCACTTCCCAGGGGCCTAGGCAGAAAACAAAGATGGTAGCAGCAGCTCAAGAAAGTGGAAGAGAGGTTATTCTTCTCTGAAGCTTTAAGGCTGGTTGGAAGCAGTGCTCTTCCTGGTGTCACTGTGTTACTGCTGTTGCCATAGGAAAAGCCTGCCTTTGGGTCAGCCTATCTCCTGCTATCCCCTGCCCAACAGAAGAGATTCTTCCCCCTTTACACTGCTTTGGTTTGACAAGGATTGTATTTTCAGACAATCACCCAAGAAGCCTCCATAGGCCCTCAACAAAACGTGGTCAAATCTGAGCTTGGAAACAAAAACATTAAACCAAAGGAGCCATCAGAATTTCAAGGTTAGAATGGGGCTTCAGATATATTCTGACTTCTTTTATTTGAACATCTGTAGGAACAGGGAGCTCATTACCCATAAGATGGCACATTCTAGTCATGAGCTGTTTCTCACAAATGCTATTCTTAAGTTGAAGTTATATCCTCAGAGTCGGCTATACTCATTAATTCTAGTTCACCTCCCCTCACGATCTAATGCCTCTTCCACATGGCAGCCCTTCAACTCGTCAAAGATATTACATCAGAAGCCAAGAAGGCTGACGTTACAAGGGATCTGAGAAGATCTGCTTGGGTTGGCCCTCTCACTGAAACGAAAACGATTCTTCTGGAGCAGAAATACCGTCAATTCTTTTCAAATGTTTTTCTAAGACTGTTTCTCATTCACCAGTGGTTCTAACACAGAAGATCAGGATACATACTCTGGGGTGGGGAGGTATCTTAGTGGCCTACCAGGTCTTCCAGCCCCTTCCAAGAAGGCACCCAGAAACTTTTTCTACAAATAGCTACACAGTGAATATTTTAGAGTCGTAGGCCTACAGGACTCTGCTGCAACCATTCAACTCTGCTGCGATAGCAGGAAAGCAGACTGCGAAAAACTGTTTGTCAATGAATGAGTGTGGCTATGTTCCAATAAAACTTTATTTAAAGAAACAGTATTCAAACCAGTGCATTACATGCTTTCAGGATATTTAAAATTTGGGCATTGAAAGTGAAAGTGAAAGTGTGTTAGTCGCTCAGTCATGTCGACTCTTTGCAACCCTATGGACTATAGCCCACCAGGCTCCTCTGTCCATTCAATTCTCCAGGCAAGAATGTGTGTTGCCATGCCCTTCTTCAGGGGATTGTCCCAACTCAGGGATCTAACCCTGGTCTCCTGCATTGCAGGATTCTTTACCATCTGAGCCACCTCATACATTTTCAAAACTACAATGGAATGCTGATTCTAAAACAGACAAAACTCACCTAGTTTGATTTTTTTTTTTTTTTTTTACAGTAGAAGGAAAAAAAAAAATCAGCTTAAGTTGTCAGACCACGCTTACAAATATCTTGAGAATACTTTGTGTGTCTAAGTGTGTGAAGCCCAGGGGGAAAAAAAGAGACAACATCGTCCCACTTCAAAAGAATATAAACTTCTATTTTTTCTGGCGCCTAGTACAATAATGAAGATGAAAATGGTGTGCCAAATATTTTGTCTTCTCTGGCATTAACTCGTAGTACCAGCAGCTGCCATGCAGATGCCCATAGCATTACCTAAATTATGCTCACTTAGGTGAACTCAGACATCCAAAGAAAGCAAGCCCTTCATCATTATTCCCATTTTACCTTCCAGCTACAGTAGTCACTTTATAGGCACTTGAGATTCTCTAGGCCTATTGTTTTTAGTATGTTTCTTTGCCAAAAAAAATCTTTTTGGCCTAGAATTATCTGTATTTTCAAAAGACAGAGACAGTTTCACATGACTTAATTCTGAGTTTTTAACACTCACAACTTCTTGGAAGCAGAAGATATATATTTCCCCCCTTGTGTTTCATAACTATTCTGCTATAAGTAATCTAATTCTAAAACAGACATTTGTATTCTCAGTGGATCCTGTGTCTACAGAAAACATTTATAATATTTCTTCACTATAATTAGTTTTAGTTTTCCACATCAATCTCAAAATCAATACTGAAAAACTCAACTGTTTGACATTTTGTCATCCAGAGCTCTCTGAGGATCTCTGTAGACACTAAATGCATTAGAAAATAGTCTTACCTATGTTCACTCCTTTCAAATCATTTCCACTTCTTTAAAATTATTTCATCATATCTAGGGTATCATGTGAAGAGTAAGTTTCACAGTACACACAACTATGATACAGTACTGAGTTTGAAATTCTTGGCATGTGATGAGCTGAATTTACTCATCTCTCAAGAGTTCAGTGGGAATTCATTTGGTCTTTAAGAGGCATCTCCCTCAAATGCCTTGAATAACTTAATAACCAAGGGTCCTGTGAAAGACAAAGTGAAAGTCGCTCAGTTGTGTCCGACTCTTTGCGACCCCAAGGACTATAAGTCCATGGGATTCTGCAGGCCAGAATACTGGAGTGGGTAGCCTTTCCCTTCTCCAGGGGATCTTCCCAGCCCGGGGATAGAACCCAGGTCTCCCACACTGCAGGAAGATTCTTTACCAGCTGAGCCACAAGGGAATAAAGTAGGTAACCCACTAAATGTGGAGCAAACAAAGTGACTCAAAGGATGACTAAACCACCCCACAGAGACCAGGGGCTCACAGGTCTCTCTGGTCCACCACTGGGTTTACGAGTGATGAAAAGTGAAGCCCACGGTTCAGATCAGTGGAAGACGACCATCCCTAGCTGCACCCATTGGCTGACTGAAGTATTTCAAATCTCTGAAGCCAAAGTCAGCCCAGTCAGAAAGTTAATAGGGCAACTGCTGGCACAGCTTTCATGCCTAGTCCCTCTGGCAAAAACATGTAATCTGTAGATCCTCGTAGGTAAATCAGCCCCAGAAATCTTGACCAGGCGCTTTGGGTTTTAGAGTCCTTGGCTAGAAACAGATTGCCCAAAGCAACATAGCACCTCCACTGAGCCTCCGAGTCAGTTAATCAAGACACTCGAGAGTCAACATCCCATTCACAGATCCTGCCAGACCCTGTGTGCATTCACACCACCAAGAAGAGGTGCTGGCACATGGGTTAAAACAAACCACAGACATTCAGACTGAAAGACAAATAGGGTGGAAGCAAGGCCGATACCCTCCCCAGTACAAAAACCTTTCATTTCTGCTTCCCAATCCTAGCAACAGAGCAAAACTTAAAAATGCGAACACTGTCCTTGACAAATGGACTTCAGTCTAGAAAAAAGCACAGCTGCCATCTTTCAGTCATTAAACTAGGATGTGACCAAAAGCAAAGGCAGCCAAAGAAATAAATATAACAAGTTCAAGACTCACATCAGAGGTCATGAACAAGTGTGTCTCCTCGCATCCAACCAGAATGCTGTGACTCAGCCCTCACCCAACGTCAACAAGAGGGGCCAAACAGCACCAGCAACATCCTCGGAAGGAGAAGCATTGTCTCCATGGGGACAAGGCACCATCCTGCCTGGGGGTCGGGGGCCTATTTAAAGAGACTGAGGAGCTGATTCAATACCCAGGTCATGTGGGAAAGAAATGAAGTGAAAAGCTCATTCTCCAGCTTTGCAACCCACTGCCTGCCCCCAGGCCAAGGATTCTTTGAAGGACAAATCATAAACACATTAAATAATGCTTAGAATAACAGGACTTGATTGTTCAGCTCTTCCGCCTTGCTTAACTCCTCCTGGACTACTAAAATAATGCCAATAGAGTAAGCCGTTCTCAAGAAAGGGGTGCTATGTAAACAGATATGTATCAAATCTATTACTTCATCAGGTTGCCCCAGTCTTGGAAAATTCTTCAAGAGGGAAATAGAGGTAACTAGTTCTGCTGTGCAGAGAAGGCAATGGCACCCCACTCCAGTATTCTTGCCTGGAAAATCCCATGGACGGAGGAGCCTGGTGGGCTGCAGTCCATGAGGTCGCGAAGAGTCGGACATGACTGAGCGACTTCACTTTGACTTTTCACCTTCATGCATTGGAGAAGGAAATGGCACCCCACTCCAGTGTTCTTGCCTAGAGAATCCCAGGGACGAGGGAGCCTGGTGGGCTGCCGTCTATGGGGTCGCAAGAGTCGGACATGACTGAAGCGACTTAGCAGCAGTAGCAGCAGTTCTGCTGTGGGCACTTTCTCAGATGAGAATCTAGGGTTACAGTCCAGCACCATCTCTTGGAGTTCTTCCACAGAGAACTAACTGAATGAAGGGAGATATAGTTGCTACACAGGTAATATAAACTAAAACATCTGCCCCCTCCTTTCAACGCTCCCTTAATATTCACTAAAGGAAACTGTATCAGTTCCTCACCTCTTACAGAGGCCTCTATGATTTCCTTACATTTTTAAACATGTAAGAAGACAGATATATAAAGAGGCAAAGGAAGCAAGTATATTAAATCATTTAAGAATACATTTCTGGATATATTCTGAGTTTCTTGAAGAATGGCTTATTTCTCATAAAGCAGGTACTAAACATGCCATGTTTAAAAATGTAAATACAGTTCCCAAAATATTCATTTGGCAGAAATGCTGCAGCTAATTAACTAGTTGTGCTCAAGTGTGACTTCACTTATTATTTCATGGAGAAAAGAGAAGCTACAAAGCTAGGCTACCAACTTTCCTGAATCGACAGGAATCCTGCCTTTCTCCCAATAAAGGAGGTGGACCTTCCTAAGACCAACTGTCCATTAAAGCAATGGATCCCCTTCCCCTCTTGCCCAAAGACTTCCTCCCTGTTTGTTCCCATTAGCAGGCAAACCTGCTGTACCACGTACCATCTGTCAAGAACACGTCTCCTCTCATCGTCCCCATTCCATTCCCTGGCAGGTACCACTCTGTCTCCCCACTCTCCTTACAGCCAAACCCCTCTGAAGAGAGGCTCTGCTGGTTGCCTCCACCACCTCCCCTCCCATTCTCTCTTGAACATGCCAGAGCCAAGCTCCTGCTGTCAACACTTCAAAGCTGCTCCAGTGAAGGTCACCACTGGCCTTCAAATCCAACAGTAAATCCTCTAGCTCCTTATGAGTCAAACCTTCAGCCTGTCTGACACAGAAGAACCACTCTGGTTCATGATACACTTTCTTTACTTGGCTTCTAGGTTACCCTGTCCTCTTATGGTTCTCTCCTACCTCGCTGGCTCCTGCTCTTCCTGATTCTGTTCAGGGGAAGGCTCCAGAGCTCAATCTCTATAGCCCTTTCCCTCCTATATTGACTTGCCAGATGCCATCATCCTACCTCATGGATTTAGATGCCTTATACAGATTTCTGGATAGAGAATGTTTAACTCTGGCCTGGACCCCTCAATCTTGTATATGTGCATATAGGAACTGGAGATGTGTGTGTTTATGTATATATCCAAGTACCCAACTGTACAGCTGCTTCCAGGATTCTGCCAGGCAGGTGTCTAAAGTTTAGTGGTCATCTCAAGCAAACGTTCAAAATTAAGCTCTGGTTCTTTCCTGTACCCACAATCTAATCTGTTCCTCTTCAAGTCTTCCCCTATCTCTGAAAATGGCAAATCTATTCTTGATCCTTTTTCGGTTATGTGAGATACAGTACGACATGCAAGTCCTGTTAGCTCTATGTCCAGGGGAGTAAGTTCTCACCACCTTCATGGCAAACACTTTGGTGCAATTCACTATCACCTTCTGTCTGGATTATTTCACGTCTCCCAGCTTGACTCTGGGAGACTCTGCCTTCCTACAGCTTTTACCCACACAGCATTCGGAGCATCTTTAAATGTTTGGCAGTCAAATCATGGCACTCCTCACTTTAGTGACCTCCTATCTCATTCAGGATATAAGTCAAAAGACCTCACAAGGGCCTGCTGGGCTCTCCACAAGCTGTGAGCACCCTACACCCGACCATGTCTCTTACCCCTGTTCCCAATCCACTCACTCTAGCCTCTGTGCTATTCTTCAAATACTGTGCACATTCCTGTCTCAGGGAACTTCTTATTCCCCCGGTTTAGATTACGCTTCCCCAGAGATACACAGTGTCTTCCTCCCCTTCAGGACTGCTCCAGAACATCACATGACCAGAAGATTTTCCCCAACTACCTGGCATAAAACTGCAACACCACCCCCACCCCACACTACTGATTCTTTCTGTGCCTTGTTGTACATTTCCTATTTATTCTAAAGACACTTTATAGATTTGGTATTTCACTACTGTCATTAAACACAGACTCCATGAGGGCGGGAATGTGTCTGGTCACTACTAAATACTGAACATGTGTCTCATAGCAAATGCTCAAGAATTATCAAAATGAATAAACTTCACTGACAGAGAAGGAAGGAAATAATATTTATCTAAGGGATAATTGTCAGTAATTTTATTTAAAAAAATAAAGAAACTTCTATGAAACCTTTGGCCTCAAAATATTTATTTAATGCTGTATTTGTCAGAGAAAAATATTTTAGTCATAAAAGTTTCAGATTAAGGGAAATCACAGTTGTTATTCAGGAAACCCTGCAATAATTACAAAAAAACTTTTCCCAAAATCATTAAAACATTACCCCAAAATGGTCAATGACATAAAGTAAAAAATTTCAATTAAACATGCCAATGACCAAATAACTGAACAAACAGGAAATAGAAATTTCTCAAGAACCTTTTCAAAGGAAAAACAGACAATTACTTGCTCCCAAAATTTCACAACATATTATGCAAAAATCAACATGACACATAATGGAAATTTCCACTAATTTTATAAATAAAATTTAAGACGATGTCTAAGGAGTTTCGTTTTTGAATATATTTCTGATTTACTTAGCATTCATTCTCTTTGTTAGACTAAGAACAACTAGGAAATTAGAAACACTTCTACTCAGATTCTTCAAGACAGATGTGAATTTTCATTAAGCCATAAAATCCACCCAGAAAGAGAAATACACTTTGGTTCACAGTTCAGGGAGACTGGCAGAGGAACTAAGCAGAGATCCAGCAATAAACATGGTAGATTTCATCCCAAATTTCCACTTATTTTAGGAGTTGGGTCTCATTCACCATTTCACTCATTTAAGCTTTGTTTTAGCTTGACTTGAGATTTAAGGACCAAGACTTTCACCTAGAATCATACATTTTCTCAACTTCAATCTTGCTTTGCCAGCCAGACTCCACTATCCCCAGCAAGAATTTAAAAGGCACACCTTGAATCTTCAGGATTGTTTTAATAATCTTTCCTTTTTCTCCTTGGAGTTCTCCCTTCTTAAATAACAAACCTAGACTGGCGATTCAATTCTGACGCAGGATACAGCATGCTTGGGGCTGGTGCATGGGGATGACCCAGAGAGATGTTATGGGGAGGGAGGTGGGAGGGGGGTTCATGTTTGGGAACACATGTAAGAATTAAAGATTTTAAAATTAAAAAAATATATATAAATAAATAAATTTAAAAAAAAAAGAGACACAAATAAATAGAGTTATCACAATAAAAAAATAAATTCATTTTAAAAAAATAAATAAATAAATAACAAACCTAAGTTCTCTTCTCTAGAAATACAATAAAAGGTCTATTTTCATCCCTGAAACAAAATCCAGAATGTTTGAAGGCACAATATATTTTATAGTCAAAAAGACTCAGTTTTACCCAACAAGTAGTTTACTCACCCAGCAGAATCTTATCAAGCATATTTGGGAAAAGAAAATATAGTTGGCAATTAAAGTAGAGAACTAGCAAAACAAAGGCTCTCTGATATTTTCATTTTCTGATCTTTTCTGTAAAATATGTTTAACATCATAGGCCCTGAGAGGATTCAAGCAACTGACCAGCCATCCGTCATGGGGTGCCCTCCTCATTTCTGGGGTCCTACAGCTGCAGCAGGCCATCATTCCATGGTGCCTTCTTCAACATGGCTTGAAAAACCCTGTCTAGAACATGTGGGAATCTCTCCTCTGCTCCTAATCCTTAATACCAGAGAACCAGCCCCTCCAGAATGAACTGCGGTATTTGAGATGCGGTGACTGCAGAGTTGAAGAAACACAAGACTTAAGTTCATAACTTTCAAAGTGATAAAGAATACTGGGAGGAGCACAGTAGACCCACTTTCTCAATCCTGAATTGAGGGTGCCTCTCTCTGCCTGGATCTAGCTAGAATCCTGACAATCAGGGCAACCACCCTTAGTGAGGGTCACGTGCGTCTGCCTAGGGATTTTTAGTTCTTTGGCATCGTGGTTCAAGATGTTCAAGAGTTATCTCCTGAGGGATAAATACGATTGAAGAGACGTACTTTTTCATGTGAAAAGTCTCCACTTCTCTCAAACAGCCTACATCAGCCTTCACAGCAGCACGACTCTCTAGATTCCACACTGACGAAGGCAGTGAAAGAGGCTTAAGAGGACTTCTCCACTGTCCCCGAATCAAAAGAACAAGCTGCAGGGCAGTAAACGCTTACCTGTCTTCTACCCCTAGCTCTCATTCGATCTGGCTAGTTCGTGTGGGCTCCTTACAGAAGCAGGGGGCTAGACACGCTTTACATGATTCAAATTTTCTGTCCCTTAATTTTAGAACAGAATTAGGTTTTATTTATCCCCACATTTGTTGTTTTTCCAAAGAGAAGTCAATGAGGGCATTTGTTATCGGTCTATCACTCACCATTTCCATAAATAGCATCTGCTTGTTTTGCACATGAGAATCAAGTCTGACTAAAAGGATACATATCTACTGGGCTGCATGTTTACCAAGGAACAAATCTCATGGCTTGTTCACAAGCCTGATCAAGTGGGGGACATTCCTCATGAGAATCTCCAATGGTCTCTACTATCTACTTGGAGAATTAGGATTCCACATAGTCTGAGCAATTGTTAAAAATATATATATTCCCAACAAAATCAAACTCCTTCAAAGGAAATGAAGACTCCTTCCCATCCACATTCGATCTCCCTCAGCTTCAGCAACCACGTATAGCCAAGACATCAGGCAGGCAGGACCGTCCCACCATCCTCACTCACACACCTGCTTCCTTCTCATTTGGCTTCCTCTTCCCTCCCCGCCCCCAGAAAACCTTTCCTCCTTTCTGTCCACCCTTCATTCTTTCACCCCCGTTCATGATTCTCACCAAACTAGGCACGACCAAACATTCCAACCTTCGACTTTTTCTTGGCTCTTTGCACATACTTCTATTTATGTATGTTTCTCTCCTCCAGCCTTCCCTTGGCCACAATCAAGCCAAAGAAAACAGTTTGTATTCTCATCCTCCCCTGCTATTTTTAACATACGTCCCACCTGGTGATTCTCCCTTTTTGGGGATGGGAAAGAGTATGTGGCGAGAGGGGAGCGACAGGGGAAAGAATGCAGGGGAAGGAAATGAACTCAGGCTGAGAAGACAGGGGAAGAAAGACAATGGAAAGGGCAGAGAAGTGACTTTTACTCAAGTAACTAATAGCTGGAATTCCCAAGACATTAATGGAGTTGAATGCCATCAAGGTTCTATTATTTCCACAAGGGCACTTGGACATTTCCCTCTTATATTAAAGGCAGACACACAGAAGGTAACGACCCGCTACACTTTACAAAAGCTAACTTTGCTTGAAAGAAAAAGTCAAAAGATATGGCAAAGAAGGAAGTCAAAACCTATTGTACCCTGGACAGGCATTCTGAATCACTGGAGTTGCCAGGCCAGGAGTAGACACCTTGATGTGCCTCTGATAGATCGCAATGCTTTTATGTAGGTAATGAGAACCCACTGGAAATAAATATTATATATTAGAACACCATTTGAGAAGTACTAAGGAAGTTGAACATATGAATACTTTTGTTAACTATCAAAACTCCTCCAAAGTTTGATGGATTCAACTGAAAGAAAAAAACTATTGAAGACATTAGTTATATGGAAGAAAACTAGCATTTTTTAAATCTCTCAAGTAATTCTGAACTATTGAATCACGGATATTCAAGCTTGCAGAACACCAATTCTGTCATTTCTTCTTTCCCCAGCACAAATTTCCCTCTGGCTCAGTTTTTAAATGACTCCATCAAATGGCCCCAGCTACTCTCCCCAAGGGATTACTGCCAAATTCAATATAGCTCATCATTAGGCAAGATTTCAGCCTAAACATCCCTTTTCTCAAAGTCGTCATATTATATCTAACTATGCTCTAGTATCATGTGATAAATAAAATTGAAAACTGATTAGTTGCCAATAAAAAATGAATTACTGATGTGTAACTACACATCGTAAGTTTTTCAGCTGTCAGCTAATTCTTTTTAGGTTACTCATTTTCAACTTTTTCCTTTTGACTCTCTTCAAGATAATGCCTCTCCCATTGAACATGGATAGTTTTAAAATGTGTCTGCAAATTCTTTTATGTCTTTCTTCAAGAGATGATGTCCAACTCCTCTCCCCTTGAGCCTGGACTGGTCTGAGCAACTCATGTCTAAAGAACAGAATAAAGCAGAAAAGATAGTACGTGACTTCAGAGACCAGATCATAAAAGGCACCGCACTGCAGCTTCTGTCTTGCTCTCTTTCTTGGATCGCTCATTCTGAGGGAAGCCAACTCCCAGGCTGTGAGAATACTCGAGGATTCTACAGAGAGGCCCATGTGACAAAAAATAAGCCTCCTGCCAACCCCCATGTGATTGAGCAATCCTGAAAGCACATCTTCCGGCCTCAGACAAGCCTTCAGATGACTGCTACATTTCCCCTAGAGAAGGACCTGAGCCAGAACCAATCAGCTAAGTTGATTCCCGATTCCTAACCCACAGAAACCATAAGATAATGTTTGTAGCTTTAAACCACTAAGATTTGGAATGATCTGTTACCCAACAATAGATAATATAAACACACACACACACCCCTTCTTCTTCTCTTTTCCTTTTGCATAGTTCTGAGAACATAGAAACAATATGTATGGACCTTTCTAAATGTACAGAGGACTGTCTGCATGATTGATGAACTCAAGAAACATGTTGTTCAGTTGCTCAGTCATGTCTGACTTTTTGCGACCCGATGGATTGCAGCACACCAGGCTTCACTATCCTTCACCATCTCCCAGAGCTTGCTCAAACCTTTGTGCATTGAATTGGTGATGCCATCCAACCATCTTATCCTCTGCCACCCCCTTCTCCTCCTGCCTTCAATCTTTCCCAGCATCAGGGTCTTTTCTAATGAGTTGGCTCTTCACATCAGTTGGCCAAAGTGCTGGAGCTTCAGCATCAGTCCTTCCAATGAATATTCAGGGTTCATTTCTTTTAGGATTGACTGGTTGGATCTCCTTGCAGTCCAAGGGACTCTCAAGAGTCTTGTCCAACACCACAGTTCAAAAGCATTCATTCTTCGGCACTCAGCCCTCTTTATGGCCCTACTCTCATATCCAAACTGACACTGGAAAAACCACAGTTTTGACTATACGGACCTTTGTCAGCATGAAACGTACTGAGCACTTACTAAGCTACAAAGTTCATATACACACCACAACCATGAAAGTAACAAACTCGTAGCCATTTCACAGACTAGGAAACTACAAAGACATTCATCAGAAATTTGACTAAATTCATTTTGTTAGGAAATGATAGAAACTGGGTTCAGTGCAAGCCCCATTCTTTCCTCAAAATCCCAATGCTTCTCCTACACTTTTAATGAGCAGTACTATGAAAATTACATGACACTAAGTGCTTGGAAAGGTTGGAATGAAGGAGAAAAATCAAGATGGAGCACATAAGGGAAGGACAGGATGAAGGAGGGAAATTAACATAGAATGGAGCACAAACAGTGTATTTGGCAGAACGTTCAGTGTTGTGTCCTTCCTCTCAGCTCATTCTTACAACAGTCTTATGGAATAAGTGTTAAATTTTTTTTTAAATATAAATTTATTTATTTTAATTGGAGGTTAATTACTTTACAATACTGTATTGGTTTTGCCATACATCAACCTGAATCCGCCACAGGTATACATGTGTTACCCATCCTGAATCCCCTCCCTCTTCCTTCCCTGCACCATCCCTCTGGTTCGTCTGAGTGCACCAGCCCCAAGCATTCAGTATCATGCATCGAACCTGGACTGGTGATTCATTTCATATATGATATTATACATGTTTCAATGCCATTCTCCCAAATCATACCACCCTCTCCCTCTCCCACACCAAGAAACTAACAGAAGTTCAGCAAGATAGGACACAGTGAAACCCCTCACTAGCTCCACCCTCCAAATCTTTCAAACAAGAGTAGAAAAAAGACATGCACAATAATGCGATTCAGCTCATCTACCACACAAGATTGTGGCAGAGGCCATATGAAATAATTTGTATGGATATGATTCATACGCTGTTAAATATGCAAATTCAAGAGGTTATCATTACATGCGGTCAGCTCTTAGGGGGAAAACTCAAATGACCAGCAACACTTTCCCCATGATGTTATATATTATGGAGCAAAACACCAAAGAGCTTGTAAACATGGGAAATTTTCATCCCAAAATGTTTGCTTTCATGATCATAATGATTACTAAAAACTCTATAATAAAGTAAAATTCTACTATCAACTTTGCTCTGTACACAATTTTCAGGTAAGATCTGATTGCTTTACTTTGTCTGAGAGGTATCAAAACGGATCTCAAAATGGATCAAAACAGCAGTAGGAACTCACTGATTATTAGAAAGGTTTATTTTGCGTATGGATTATTTTAGTTAAAAAAAATCCTGCCAGGACTTCCCTGGTGGTCTGGTGGTTAAGAATCCGGCTGCCAATGCAGGGACCACAGGTTCGATCCCTGGCCTGGGAAGATTCCACACGCCACAGGCAACTAAGCCCTAGCACCACAGCTACTGAGCCTGCACACCTCAGCTACTAGCGCCCACACGCCTGCAGCATGGGCTCTCCACAACGAGAAGCCTCTGCAATGAGAACCCCACGCATCTCAACTAGAGAGCAGGCTCCACTCACCACAACCAGAGAAAAGCCATGCTCAGCAACAAAGACACGGCACAGCCAAAAATCAATTTTAAAAAATAGACAGGAACTCTATATTTAAATAATTTTTGTAAAGTCTTTACTAAATTTGTTACAATATTGTTTCTGGTTTCTGTTGTGGTTTTTGGTTTTTTCACCAAGAAGCATATGGGATCGTAGGTCCCTGAACAGGGATCCAACCCCCACCCTGTGCATTGGATGGTGCCCACCAGCCAAGTTCCCAGGTAATTTCTTAAAAGTGTCATCATCATTAAAGTCCTACATATAATAAAGTTGAAAATTTTTTAATATAGTCAAATTTTGACTTTGGACTCACCTAAAAGTAATGTAGGCTAACTGAATTCTGCCAAGAGAATACACTGCTCATAGCAAACACCCTTTTTCAACAACACAAGAGATGACTTTATACATGGACATCACCAAATGGTCAATACCAAAATGAAACTGATTATATTCTTTGTAGTCGAAGATGGAGAAACTGTATACAGTCAGCAAAAACAAGACCTGCAGCTAACAGTGGCTCAGATCATCAGCTTCTCATAGCAATACTCAGGCTTAAACTAAAGAAAGCAGGGGAAACCACTAGGCCAGCCAGTTCAGTTCAATTCAGTCCAGTTCAGTCGCTCAGTCGTGTCCGACTCTTTGTAACCCCATGAATCGAAGCACGCCAGGCCTCCCTGTCCATCACCAACTCCCAGAGTTCACTCAGACTCATGTCCATCAAGTCAGTGATACCATCCAGCCATCTCATCCTCGGTCGTCCCCTTCTCCTCCTGCCCCCAATCCCTCCCAGCATCAGAGGCTTTTCCAATGAGTCATTTCCAACTCTTCACATGAGGTGGCCAAAGTACTGGAGTTTCAGCTTTAGCATCAGTCCTTCCAAAGATATCCCAGGGCTGATCTCCTTCAGAATGGACTGGTTGGATCTCCTTGCAGTCCAAGGGACCCTCAAGAGTCTTCTCCAACACCATAGTTCAAAAGCATCACTTCTTCGGCGCTCAGCCTTCTTCACAGTCCAACCCTCACATCCATACATGACCACAGGAAAAACCATAGCCTTGACTAGACGGACCTTTGTTGGCTAAGTAATGTCTCTGCTTTTGAATATGCTATCTAGGTTGGTCATAACTTTTCTTCCAAGGAGTAAGCGTCTTTTAATTTCATGGCTCAGTCGTGTCCAACTCTTTGCAATCCCATGAACCGCAGCACGCCAGGCTTCGCTGTCCATCACCAACTCCCAGAGTCCACCCAAACCCATGTCCATTGAGTCAGTGATGCCATCCAACCATCTCATCCTCTGTTGTCCCCTTCTCCTCCTGCCCTCAATCCTTCCCAGCATCAGGGTCTTTTCAAATGAGTCAGTTCTTCACATGAGGTGGCCAGAATATTGGAGTCTCAGCTTCAGCATCAGTCCTTCCAATGAACACCCAGGACTGATCTCCTTTAGGATGGACTGGTTTGATCTCCTTGCAGTCCAAGGGACTCTCAAGAGTCTTCTCCAGCACCACAGTTCAAAAGCATCAGTTTTTTGGCACTCAGCTTTTTTTTATAGTTCAACTCTCACATACATACATACCAGCCAGGTATGACTTAAATCAAATCCCCTATGAATATGCAGTGGGGTGACAAATAGATTCAAGGGATTAGATCTAGAAAACAGTATGCCTGAAGAACTATGGATGGAGGTCTGTAAAACTGTACAGGAGGCAGCGAACAAAACCATCCCAGAGAAAACGAAAAGCAGGAAGGCAAAGTAGTTATCTGAGGAGGCTTTACAAATAGCTGAGGAAAGAAGAGAGGCCAAAAGCAAGGGAGAAAGGGAAAGGTACACCAAACTAAATGCAGAGTTCCAAAGAATAGCAAGGAGAGACAAGAAGGCCTTCTTCAATGAACCATACATAAAAACAGAGGAAAAAAACAGAGAGGGAAAGACTAGAGATCTCTTCAGGAAAATTGGAAACATCAAGGGAACATTTCACCCAAAGATGGGTACAATAAAGGACAGAAATCATAAAGACCTAGAAGCAGCAGAAGACATCAAGAAGAGATGGAAAGAATACATGGAAGAATTGTACAAAATAGATCTTAATGAACTGCTGCTGCTAAGTCACTTCAGTTGTGTCCGACTCTGTGTGACCCCAGAGACGGCAACCCACCAGGCTCCCCCATCCCTGGGATTCTCCAGGCAAGAACACTGGAGTGGGTTGCCATTTCCTTCTCCAATGCATGAAAGTGAAAAGTGAAAGTGAAGTCGCTCAGTCGTGTCTGACTCTTAGCGACCCCATGGACTGCAGCCTACCAGGCTCCTCCACCCATGGGACTTTCCAGGCAAGAGTACTGGAGTGGGGTGCCATTGCCTTCTCCTCTTAATGAACTAGATAACCACAATCATGTGGTCAGTCACCCAGAGTCAGACATTCTGGAATGTGAAGTTAAGTGGGGCTTAGGAAGCACTGTTGTCAATAAAGCTAGTAGATGTGATGGAATTCCAGTAGAGCTACTGAAAACTCTGAAAAATGATGCCATCAAAGTCTTGCACTCGATATGTCAACAAATCTGGAAGACCCCAGGCCCCACAGGACTGGAAAGGTCAATCCGCAACCCAATTCCCAAGAAGGGCAGTGTTAAAGAATGTTCAAACCATCGGACAATTGACCTCATCTCCTATGCTAGTAAGGCCATGCTTAAAGTCTTCCATGCTAGGCTTCAGCATTATGTGAACCAAGAACTTCCAGATGTCCAAGTTGGGTTTAGAAAAGACAGAGGAACCAAAGATCAAATTGCCAAAATTTGCTGGGATCATAGAGAAAGCAAAGGGATTCCAGAAAAAAACATCTACCTCTGTTTCATTGACTATGCTAAAGCTTTTGACTGTGTGGATCATAACAAACTATGGAAAGTTCTTAAAGAGATGGGAATACCAGACCATTTTACTTGTCTCCCGAGAATCCTGTATGCAGGCCAAGAAGCAACAGTTAGAACCCTGTATAGCACAACTGGTTCAGGATTGAGGATTGGTTCAGGATTGAGAAAGGAGTATGACAGGGCTGTCTGCGGCCACCCTGTTTATTTAACATATGCAGAGCACATCATGAGACATGCTGGGCTGGATCAGTTACAAGCTGGAATTAAGATAGATGCGAGAAACATCAACTACTTCAGATATGCAGATGATACCACTCTAATGGCAGAAAGCAAAGAGAAACTAAAAGAACCTGTTGAAGTGGGTGAAGTAGGAGAGTGGAAAAGCCAGTTTAAAACTAAACATTAAAAAATTAAAAAACTAAGATCATAGCATCCAGCCCATTTGTTCATAGCAAACAGAAGGGGAAAAGGTGGAAGCAATGACAGATTTTTTCTTCTTTGGCTCTAAAATCACTACGGATGGTGACTGAAGTCATGAAATCAGAAGATGATTGCTTCTTGGTAGGAAAGTATGAAAACCCAGACAGTGTGTTGAAAGCACAGACATCACTGTGCCAACAAAAGTCCGTATAGTCAAGGCTGTGGTCTTCCCAGTGGTCACGTACGGTTTTGAGAGCTGAACCATAAAGAAGGCAGAGCACCAAAGAATTGATGCCTTCAAACTGTGGTGCTGCAGAAGACACCTGAGAATCCCTCGGACAGCAAGCAGATAAAACCAGTCAATCTGAAAAGGAAATACTGAATACTCATTGGAAGGACTGATGCTGAAGCTAAAGCTCCAGTATTCTGGTCATCTGATTTGAATAGCTGACTCATTGGAAAAGTCCCTGATTCTGGGAAACACTGAGGGCAGAAGGAGAAGAGGGTGTCAGAAGATGAGACGGCTGGATGGCATCACAATGCAATGGACATGAACTTGGGCAAACTCTGGGAGATGGTGATGGACAGGGAGGCCTGGGGTGCTGCAGTCCATGGGGTCGCAAAGAGTCAGGCGTGACTGGGCGACTGAATAAGAACAGAAGTGACTCACACAAAGAGCTAAAGTGGCAATCTTTTCAATAAACACTACTTGTTCTGACAGTTTCCAACTTACTGTATTTTTGGTTTCTACCAAATACATGTGTAATGTGTAAGGTGATGGCTTACATAGTCAAATAATGTATGACTACTACTGATACAATGTAACACACTGAATGAATGCATATGAAGCACTTAGTACAGTGGATGCAAATAGTAAGCGCTAAATAGGTAAGGAGAAAGACAAGGATGTAATCCACATACTGTCTTTTGGGAAGACAAATGAGCCTACATCCAAATTTCCTAATTAGCTGACCTTCGGAGACATGAATATAACTTACAACGTCAAGAGCAGGTTTTTTAAATATATTTTTTATGTTCCTGAGGTATATTAAGGTGTGGTTTGGAAAGTGGGATCCCTGACAAGAAACATTATGAATCACTTTCTCCACTAAGAGTATTTTTAAAACTCCTTCTTAAAAAAGTATCTACTTTTGCCGTATTTCCAGGTTCAAGACATGGCAGAGTGCATCTGATGTGAATTTATACACACTCTCCACCAAGCACCGTGGTTGCCTGAAAACCCATACCAAACACAGTGATGAATGAATGAAAGGTATAATGGCGTTTCAGAAGTCTTACTGAAAGTGTTCCTATCCACACTCACTAACGAACTCTAACCTGGACATTCTCCATTCCATGTGAGCAAGAATTCTGAAAACAAAAATCCTAATGGCTGCTCAGACATAAATGTGGTAAAACAGCAGGTCTTACTGAAACCAGGCCAGGCAAAACAATTCTTTACATGTTTCAATAGTCTTGAGGAAATAATGGAACTGACCCGTCCACACTTCTGTCCACTGCCAGCCCACCCCAAGTTTTCTTAGAAGTAAGGGGGTGGACAGGAAAAAGAGCTAAAAAATAGAGTGAAGAAATATAAATCGGCTGGTGTTTCCTCTGTAAACAGCAACATCTGATGCTCTGAAATGTCAAGACATGCAGTGTTAGAGGGAAGAGTATAGACAGGACACGTGTTAGCTACAGTCTCTGCCCACAATGCAATGTGTGCGTGTGTGTTAGCCATTCAGTCTTGTCCAACTCTTTGCAACCCCGTGGACTGTAGCACACCAGGCTTCTCTGTCCATGGAATTCTCCAGGCAAGCATACTGGAGTGGGTTGCCATTCCCTTCTCCAAGAGATCTTCCTGACCCAGGGACTGAACCTAGGTCTCCTGCATTGCAGGCGGATTCTTTACCATCTGAGCCACCAGGGAAGTACACAACACTGCGGGAGGTACGCATTATGTCAAGTGATGGAATGGTACAGTAAAGCTGTGTGCAGCAGTAAGGGGGATAAGCCCCAAGAAGATCCAGGAACAGCCAGCGCTCATGGAGACTAGGCATATTTCAGTAACTGTACAGACGGTGAGAATCCACAGCACTTTTAGCACCCCATTATATGTTGCCTCCTTTCAGAAAAGGCTGATGAACTTCTTCTACCCAACATTAATGTAATAGAAAGTTTCTCTCTGGCTGCTTCTGCTTCTATGTGGTGTTACACTTTTGTTACAATTGTGTACTGCTTAGCTGTAACTCACATATACCTTAAGAGAGATTCTGATTCATTTCATCAATATCATCCCTGCCGGGGGAAGCTCTTCTGCCAAGATACCTTCTAAGGCAGCTCATCAGCTCAGATCACTTTTCGTGACTTAAACACCTTTCACTTTTCTAATCCACTCTGGCAAGAAAATGAAGTCACCCAAAATAACTTTTGTTCATCTATATATATTCTATATGATTAAAACAGTATTGTCTACTCCACTGGACTAACTGACTTATCCAGATTATTCCAAAAATTAAGTCTTCTGTCCTGCTGATAAAGTCACCTAAGTTAAGAGGTAGACATTAAAGGAGAGAGTGCATCAGAAAACCAGATATATGTCTTTCTTCTGGCTCCTTACCATTTTACCCACACGCCATCAGTCAAAGCAAGTCACAAGGCCAAGACTAAAGTCAAGGGGTGGGAAGGCCCACTAGACCCACTGGGAAGCTACAGCAAGAGGGAGGACTCAAGAATATAAGAAATAAATAAGATGTATATTTTTATTCATTCCAGGATGAATAAAATGTCATGGAAAAAAGTTTAAAAGGTCAGGAGAGCATTAACAGAAATATATGCACTTCCTTCTCACACTATAAAAACAAACCAAAGCACACTTAAACAGTTCTCCATTTTCATTAAATATTTACCGTCAAACAAAAACAAAGGGAAAAAAAGTCTCAGGGCAAGAAAATAACTACCTAACTGAATCACAAAGGGAGAAGATAAAATGAAAAGATTTTGTTTAGGGGAAGACTACTCTGTAATGCTGAAAACCAAAGCAGAGGCCCCTTCAGCAGCCTGCTGTGGAATGTCAGCTGAACACGTGGGAGGAAGCACTCCGGTTTTTGCTGGCTCTGAGGCCGGCGGCTGCAATCATGAGATGCACCTGTAGCTGTTAAATGGTGATCGTTAAAACAAGCAGCGGCAGCTATCTACTGCATGTGGTTCTGGACGTCATTAAGGGACATGGCTCAATCCCACACAAGAAGCCCAGCGGCCATTGACCAGAACCACGACCAACACCCTCTCACCAGACCTGTGGATGATAGCTTGCTTGCTTGCTTTCAGCAAAGCTTTCCAATCTGTTTCTAGGATACAGGGATTTTTTTTTAAGTAACTATGATGTTTTCCCCAAGACCAACCACTGCCTACTTAAGATGTTTTCATTTAGTTAAGCTGGTACCTTGAGAGAAACTTGTGAAACACAGATAGGGCTACAAGATTTTTTTTTTTTAATGGACACTTGAAAAGTGACAGTCACGCAGTTGTGTCCAACTGTTTGTGACCCATGGACTGTTGCCCGCCAGGCTCCTCTGTCCATGGGATTCTCCAGGTAAGAATACTAAAGCTGGCAGCCATTCCCTTCTCCAGGGGATCATCCTGACCCAGAGATTGAAGCTGGGTCTCCTGCATTGCAGGCAGATTCTTTACTGAATGAGCCACCAAGGACCCTGGGAGAAACATGTGAAGAACAGTTAGGACTACAAGAAACATTTTTTAAATGGATACTTGCTATATAGATAATGTAAGAAGCTCCAAAAAGTAAATGTTTAAATAATATACATTTATATATTTGATCAAACATATTTGTCTGTTTGTGTATACACACCCACATACACACACACACATACACATTTCATCATTGAAAGCTTGCCTGCCAGAAGAATTACTCATACAACCATGTTGCAGTTACCTCTTAGAGAAAAGGGTTTTCCTCCTACTTCAGCCATGTATTAAGTTCTACTACCTTTGCATGAGGGGAGCAAGGGAGAATGAGGGCAGCTGGCTTTTAGCTTAGGTACATTTCAATTTCACAAGAGGCTAATACTAAGTCAAGACTGAAAGTTAATGCGCAACTAAAATCACAGAAAATTACAACACAAAAACTGCTTTAACAAATGTCATATAAAAGCACACGCAAAAAGGCCCTGAGTTCTTTACCTCCACAAAGTGGGTACAGATTCACCACAAGGCCATCATTCCAACGCTAAGAGGACCTTTCTATAACGAGACTGACCCACAAGAAGACAAAGCATTCTACTTTAATTCCTTTTATTAATATAACATCTCATGAACAGTATTCTTGCATCAAAAGTATCATTCAGCTCTAATGATGATTAATTTTATAGCAGATTATTTTCCCATTTAGAAGAAAAATCAAGGCAAGCCCTGGGTTTCTGGTAAATAAATCCTAAGTCTGACTAGGCACCAGCTTTTTTCAAATGCAACTTTTCTCCTCCCAAAACGCTGCTTTGTAGTTTGCCTCAGGCAAACCGTAAATTCCTGTGTCTTATTTTTCCTTAGAAATATCACAGTTTTGGTCACAGAATATTCTGGAGCCACACAGTGTTTCTCAATATCTTGAACTCAGTCTCAACACCCAGAAATATCCTTGGATTGGTTTATTTGTTATGAAATCTTGGGCCCTTTGGGATTAAAGAGCCTCTTTCTCTGGCACCGAAGGCTACCCACTGGGGAATTTAGGTTACATAATCCTCTCACTCTAGGTTTTCCTCCACTGTTTTCATATTGCTGGATAAGCCTCTTGGCAGTGTTTATAATCAATCTGTGTCTACCACCGCCCGCTCTCTTAAACTGTGCGTGAGTAATCAGGCGGCAAGAAGTTCATGCTCACATACCTTCCCGGACTGAGATGTGACCAAACAACTCCTGGATGAAACAAACCACGTACCCTCGCCCCTCAACTGAGACACAGCAAGACCACACAAGAAACTGCTTCTACAACAGGTCATACTCCGCCCTTTAATGGAATCTGAATTCTTAAGGACATCACCTCAGCAAACCCTGGTGCTCACTCACATGCACCTGCCTGCTTCCTCAAGCACTTTTTGCACCCAGTGTGCTTATGCTTTGCTGTCTAGGCTTTTAGGCCAACAAGGATGTATTGCCAGGATTATTGAAGACTGGGTGCTTTTCTTCTGGCCATCTCGGTGCTAAGATCCACACTGCCACATGGCTGGGAAACTGACTCAAGGTTCTCGATTTCCACACAGACTATGTGAGTGACCAAGTAGCTTCAGGAACTTGTTGATTTTACAAGGGAAAAAGCACAGAGTTTCACCATCATTCCTTCTTCTTCAAGGCAGTAGGTATCTTAATATCCCTTTTAAGTGCTAAATTGCTTGTTAGTTTTGCTTCATGTAAGCTAGTCAGTGTCATGTGAGGTCATTTCCGGCTGAAACAACTTCCACTGTCACTTAGCGCTGGCTGGCCTGGTATGGGCTATTCCCTCGAGACACACTAAGCGGCACATGACAAGCTAAAGCTGGTTTCCAGGAGACCAGGACTTTCGAGCACTGAGGAAAGTACGTCTACAGAATTCTCTCTCCAAAGTGCCCACTTTGTCCATCTGCAAAGCTTTGCCCTGGTGGGGCTCCCATCCAATCAGGATCTATCAGAGAGGGCATCTCAGAGACCTGGGACTGCCAGCACACTTGATTTCTCCTTCCCTTTTCTCCCTTCACCAGGGAGATCATCCCATCCATCCGATAGGATGATCTTCCTATTGTTTGTATCCTAAACTTCAACACCCAGATGAGGTGAGGGTGGTTCTCAGGACTGGACTCTTCTTCACTCACATTTTCAAACTGTTCCTCCTCCAGAAGTCTCCCACACTGCAAGTTCATCCTGCCCTTAAGAATCTGCTTCCAATGCTTCTCATCTGTACTTATTATGTCTACATTTGCCTTCATCTAGCTGCCACTCCACAGCTTCTCCCGTTTTTTTTGCAAAGGCCCAATGCATGGAGGATGAACTGGGTCTTCTTTACTCTAAAGCCAACTCCCATCTACAGTGGGTGCTCTGAACTTCACCACTGACTACCCCGTGAAGATTCTGCAACTGGCACCGGGCATCTAGAGCCTTTAATGAATATTCCTGCCACCGTCTTGAAATGGCTGGCACAGGCACAACCGTCCAGGCCAAATACTGCCTGCCTATCCTTTAAACTTCAGATTTGTTTTGCTAAAGCAAAATTCTTGGATGTTCTCCTCTAACCTTCTGCAGAACTACTCTCTTCTCTCAGGACAACCGGGAAGATGCAATTTTAATGGTAACATCTTTGCTCTATCAGTCTGCAACCACAGAAAATCTTCACTGCAGACACAGGAATTTTTTCTCCGGGGGAGATACAACACTTGTCACCAAATCCTGAGATACTTTCAAGTCTTATGCTTCTTGGTGGTAGTGCGAACATAGCCTGACAGCTAATGCTAGCACATTCAACCATAGTTTTGCTAAAAGAGGAAGCCCATGTGCCCAAAGGGACTGTGCTATTCACAGTATGGGAACACGGATGGCAGTCTGGCAAGAACTGGGCTGCAGGGACCTGGGCAGCAAAGTGGCCCACTGGACTCTGCCTCCCTCTCAGACCTGCTGAGGGGGGCTGCCCTATCTTCAAAACAGGTAGCCAGGAATCCCAGTCAGCCCATGACTGACGGGGACAGAAGCTGGGCTGACTGGTTTGTTGCAAAGACTAGGAGGGGTCAGCACAGACCACAGGATCCAGAGCTAAGGTGTTTCCTGGGGGTCCCAGTGCAGGCAGGATAAGGTTTTCTTCTGTCAAAGGCAGCCTAATGGGGCTGATGCATACTTCCTGCTCATTAACACTGCTTACCTAAGCAGAAAGGTTATGTTTAATGATTTAAGTAAAAATTAAAAGTGGGCTTCCCTGAACTTTTTATAATTGAACAGTATCACATTTGCAATCCCAGTAAGCACTTGCACGTGTCCCTCAACACATTAGGAGATAACCTGGTATTTATAGCTCTTTTAAGAGTCTGATTTGTATCAATTTTAAAAACTTTAGGCAGTATATAAAAAGATGATGCTTGCCTTTCCAGAAATTTAAGATTTTGACTTCGTTGAATCTGAAGTAAAATTTCAATCAGTTCAGTTCAGCTCAGTCGTCTCTGACTCTTTGCGACCCCATGAATCACAGCACGCCAGGCCTCCCTGTCCATCACCAACTCCTGGAGTGCACTCAGACTCATGTTTATCGAGTCGGTGATGCCATCCAGCCATCTCATCCTCTGTCGTCCCCTTCTCCTCCTGCCCTCAATCCCTCCCAGCATCAGAGTCTTTTCCAATGGGTCAACTCTTCACATGAGGTGGCCAGAGTATTGGAGTTTCAGCTTTAGCATCAGTCCTTCCAAAGAACAACCAGGTCTAATTTCAATAGACAACTTTAAAATATAAGTAAACTTTTTAAAAGCTAAGAGCATCTTGATAGGAAAACAATTGGAATAAACAATGAGAAACCTGATTAGAAAAGTCTACATTTCTAAAAATTTCCAAATATTAAACTGAGGTAAGAAGGGAAAAAGGTTGCGCAGGTAAATATTTAAATCAGAGAGTCCCCAATTTCCCAGTTCAAGGACTCTTTGTATAATTCACAAATTAATAGTCTAGGGAATTATTCCAGCTAAAAGGATGTTTCTGCTCATCCTAAAGCACTCTTTTATAAGTAACTCCACATTCTACCCTAGAAAGCTCTCCATTATTAACCCTGAGATAAAAAAATGTCCTTCCACCATTGACCATAATATAAATATTATTTTCTGGTTTCGATATTAAGCATCCCATGGCGTGTGTGTGTGTGTGTGTGTGTGTGTGTGTGTGTGTTTTAAGCATAAAAGCAGATAGTCTGGGGTGAATACTTAATACCCTTACCCTCAAGGTCTTTTTCTAGTGCTTTCTATCAAACTAATCTCTTTAAGTGTGAGATATTTGGGGTTGCACTTCAGTAGATATTGAGATAAACTGAACTGCTTTTATAAAATCATCTTTAAATGTTATCATCATGTCATTTCAACTTTCCTCCCTCTAGACTAAAAATATGAATTCTACTAAATCAACCATGACAGAATTTGGTTTACACAGTCAAATCTGTCCTACAAATTACCAAAGAAAGTATGGGGAAAAGCAGACCTCCTCTACCCAACACCATTCTTAGCACTTTTCAGAGAACCAGTGGCCTCCACTTCTTGAAGCTTTTGTAATTACTTACTTGCAAATAACTAAGAATTTTCATGTTATTTTTAACATACCATGGGTTTACCAAATTCACAGTTTGTGCAACCATCATAATCATTTAATTCTAGAACACTTCCATCAGCCCAAAAGAAACTCTACCCATAAAAGGTCACTCCCCATGGTATTTGGCAAACTACAGTCCATGGGCCAAATCCAGCCAGCTACCTGACTTAAAAAAAAAAAAGAAAACCTACCAGCTAAGAATTTTTACATTTTAAATGTCTACATTTTAAACAGCTACATAAGTACCTATATTATTGTTTAGTCGCTCTAGGTTGTGTCTGACTTTTTTGTGACTCCATGGAATGTAGCCCGCCAGGTTCCTCTGTCCATGGGATTTCCCAGGCAAGACTACTGGGGTGGGTTCCCATTTCCTTCCTTAGGGGATCTTCCCAATCCAGGGATGGAACCCACATCTCCTACTTTGGCAGGTGGATTCTTTACCACTGAACCACCAAGGAAGCCCAGGAACTTATATACAACAACCTCAATTTGCATATTAGCTCCCAATGCCTAAAATATTATCAGGTCCTTTAAGAAAAAGCCTGCAGACTTCTGCTCTACATGACACTCATGCAAATTAAGCTCTATTAAGACCAATGAATAAAGAGAAGCACTATTTTTAATTTATCACTAGAGATATCCAGTAACCAGAGAACATTCAGCCCAGGAAGGAAAGTTACTAGGAAGTGACCCAGAAAAACTGGTAAATGAATTTGATCAAAATAGGAAAAAGCAACATGCAGACACTGGAGAGGGATGGTGAGTTATATCACCAAAACTTTAAAAGATTCCAGTAAAGTATTGATTCCTCCTAGCAACTTGACAGTCTGTGTTTCCCAGCCTAGGCTATTCTACCTGGTGAGTGCTACACTTAACACTTAAAACACATCTTGCTTTACTAAACTGATCACATACCTCCTCAACATTTCCCTGCTATTCTGACCAACTCCCTTCTCCCTCATCAAATGGCAACAGCAAATCTTTACTCACTTGCTCTTGCAGCGTTGCTGCCTCCTCGTATGATAAGCTGATTAAGTTACTCAGTGCTCAGAGCTCCAGGTTCACATCCTTACTGACCAACTGCTGCGGCTTGGGCCACATTCCTTTTAATGGCTGAACAACCAATTGTAGGATGTAGTACATTTGTTTGTCCACTATCAGCTGAGGAACATTTTGGTAATGTTCACACTCTTTGGCTATTATGAAGAATGCTGCTATGAACATCTGTATATAAATTATCAATGTTATACCAAGTGGTAAACAGCTACTGTAGGCTACCTTTTAAATATATATATATATCCCATTTAAAGGGGGAAACAACATTTGTTCTTGTTCTTAGTGTTTCCTCTAGTCCTCTCTGCTTCTCAAAAGCACTAGCAGTGGACTGTTATAACACACTAACCCCTCATTTTCATCCCAAGATACAGCATGCCCACCAGATTGTATCACCTTCTGTTTTCCTAGAGAATTATCTACTCTCTGTTGGACCTTCAAATTCTTCAGTATAATAAGCTAATCTGTTTGCATTTGATCCCTTTTATAAAGATTAAGTTCAGTTCACTTCAGTCGCTCAGTCGTGTCTGACTCTTTGCTACCCCATGAATCACAGCACGCCAGGCCTCCCTGTCCATCATCAACTCCCAGAGTTCACTCAGACTCACGTCCATCGAGTCAGTGATGCCATCCAGCCATCTCATCCTCTGTCGTCCCCTTCTCCTCCTGCCCCCAATCCCTCCCAGCATCAGAGGCTTTTCCAATGAGTCAACTCTTCACATGAGGTGGCCAAAGTACTGGAGTTTCAGCTTTAGCATCATTCCCTCCAAAGATATCCCAGGGCTGATCTCCTTCAGAATGGACTGGTTGGATCTCCTTGCAGTCCAAGGGACTCTCAAGAGTCTTCTCCAACACCACAGTTCAAAAGCATCACTTCTTCGGCGCTCAGCCTTCTTCACAGTCCAACTCTCACATCCATAGATGACTACTGGAAAAACCATAGCCTTGTCTAGATGGACCTTAGTCAGCAAAGTAATGTCTCTGCTTTTGAATATGCTATCTAGGTTGGTCATAACTTTTCTTCCAAGGAGTAAGCGTCTTTTAATTTCATGGCTGCAGTCACCATCTGCAGTGATTTTGGAGCCCAAAAAAATAAAGCCTGACACTGTTTCCCCATCTATTTCCCATGAAGTGATGGGACCAGACGCCATGATCTTCATTTTCTGAATGTTGAGCTTTAAGCCAACTTTTTCACTCTCCACTTTCACTTTCATCAAGAGGCTTTTTAGTTCCTCTTCACTTTCTGCCATAAGGATGGTGTTATCTGCATATTTGAGGTTATTGATATTTCTCTCAGCAGTGATTAAACATTTCTGCCTTTTGCCTGGGGGGCAAACCATATGCCTACTGAACAGCTGGATATAGGGCAACAATACCTTTAGGTCCTTCTCCTGACACAACTTTTACCCCCTGGATTCTAGTTTTAATCTTCCTACTGTTGTTCTCACTCCATCTTGGTATTTTAGTGTCCTTAATAGTCTTGCCAAGTTATCTGGTTTTAAAACTGATTAGCCCTCCAGCTCTCAGTAGAGCTCTGGTCTCCACTGAAAATAGCCACATCTCTCACATGGTCCCTCCTATATACCTGTCTGTTTGATTTAGTTCCTTGGCCTCTTTTTAAACACCAACTTTTGATGGGTTTGAGATTACTTAAGTAGCTCCCCACTATGGAGAAACTACATTTAAAAACATGATCAGTGGGACATTTATGGATAGTTCACATTCTCCTAAAATGTAATTTCATCTCCAACATTCTCCTAACACGTAATTTCATCTCCCAAAACATAGTTCAACAAAGGTTTGAGAGTTTAAAATATACACAAACACACACGCACACACACACAGTGTGAATTTTCATTTCAGTAATAATCGATAACCAACCCAAACCACAGTCTGGTCTCCAGTCTTAATATCAGAGATTCTCAAAGCATATTTTCTTGACAGCTTCATGAAATTCAGAATTCTTTAATCAGTTTGATAGTAAGTTTTCAAAACCTCTTCCCATTACATTCTAATTTGGAGAGCCTCTACAAAATACAATCTACCTAAAGCTCCAAGAAATTAAGTTGTATCTCTTTTTGATTTTTTAGATTGAGATTAGAAAAGTATTATATACTCAGGAAGACCTCTACAGAACAAGCTATCAAGCACTGATATCAACGAATCTTTAAAAACAAGATGGATGCATCTATTATTTTGCAAATATAACTTGGAAGTTATCTTGCCTAAAGGGCAAGGAGATGAACTATACAATTTCTCCATTCTTCCCTCATCATCCCAATAAATCACCTCAAACCACTGCTCTGGGGTCCAGCCTCAACTCAAGAGCACAATTTTCTCAAAAGATGAAAAGTGTAATGTACACACCTTACAGTAGCTACTCTTTTTGTTAACTGACCAGTTCTGGGAGGTGGGGGTAGGCCTTGGGAGTCAAGTCTGTAGAAACACAGTCTTCTGAAGTGCCAAACAGTAGCAAGAATTCTCTCAGCTCTCCACACTACCCTAGGTGGTGAAAGACCGTCCTTTTCAACCTCACCACTGGCATTCTCTTTCATTGCTTATGGCTCAGGCCATCCGTCAATGTGAGACAGAGCAGGAAGCTGCTGGAAGGCGCGAGCATCCAACTCGCCCCTTTGAACGGTCTGCCGCCTCACTGAACATTTTCTGCAGATGCTGCCAGCAGACACTCTGTAATACCTAAACCACAAATCATCCATTCCCCACCCTTTGCGCCAGGGCTCGTCCCTGAACTTCCCCCACAGTGAGATATTAACCACGCTGGCCACTGATACACTAGCTCTTTACAGACTCGATAAAACCTGCCACACCGTCTAACTGATATAATGAAAACGTGGCCCTCCTAACATAAACACACCCACTGTAGGTGAACCTCGGAGTAACTCAGGACACTGCAGACATCTCACAAGGAACAAATCCTGGCTAACTCACCAAGGAAAATATTTTATCAATGTAAACATGTCAGCCATACAACTGTACAGAAAATTAGAGTAAGTATCTTATGGAAATGGAACCACCTTGCAGAAACAGATTTACAGGTGGGTCACTCCAGATTTTTCTGCCTTTCCTCTGAAGAAAGCAACTATCTTGCTGTCTGATTGTTTTAGGAACCAGCATGGGTTTTTCAAAAAAAATTCTCGAATTTTATCTTCTGTGACATATTAAAGCCATCTACACAGAGCAAAGTGTTTCCAAACCGTGACACTGTAACTTAGAGAGATGACTCACAGGACATACTCACACTGAAAAGGTGCTGCCACGTGATCCTGCCCGAATCTTAAAGGGAACGAACCTTCAGTGGACTGCTCTCCGGAAATCACCTTCTGGGCTGTGAAGTACGTGGGCTTGAGCATGTATTCCTGGGTCTGGCCATGATGTATCATCACGTTCTGTGAAGAAAGGGGTGTCATCCTGCAAAGAACCAAAGGATAAGGAAATTAATAATGAGACTTTTAAAAGTCAACTAAGAACAAAGGAATAAGAAACCAGTTAAACTTGGAAAGGGGCATAAAAATGCCATGCCAGGCTAAATTTTTTCTTCAAAACTGTAGTCATGGCACATAAAGAACTAATCGCTGACCTCCAGCAGAAAGGGGATCCTGTCTGTCTGTCTAGTCAAGAAGGATAAGGACATGCAGGCCATCACTGACGGAGCTTATCAAAGTATTTAAAAAGTACAGCTACCAGGACTTCCTTGGTGGTCCAGTGGCTAAGACTCCGAATTCCCAATGCAGGTGCCTGGGTTAGATCCCTAGTCAGGAAACTAGATTCTGTGTGCTTCAACCAAAGATCCCACATGCCTCAACTAAGACCTAGTGCAGCCAAATAAGTAAGTATATATTTATAAATATAATATTTAATATAACATAGTAAATTAATATAATTTATGTTAAGTATATTCTATATTAAACATATATGTTAAACATAATATTTACTATAATACAATATATAATATACACCATAATTACTAGTCCTTAAGAACAGTAAGAATAACAACTTATGCTACCATTTAGTCCCTAAAATGTGTCTGACTCTTTAGCGACCCCATGGACTATAGCCTGTTAGGGCTGTCCCTGGGATTTCCCAGGGAAGAATATTGGAGGGGGTTGTCATTTCCTTCTCCAATAACAATATATGAAAATCTTATAATTTTATCAATGACAAGTCAAGATCTGAGAATCTCCCTCCCACACCTCACCCCAAGGGGAGATACACACACACACACACACACACACACACACACACATAACTGATTTACTTCATTGAACAGCATAAACTGGCTTCCCAGGTGGCTCAGTGGGGAAGAATCCATCTGTCAGTGCAGCAGACATATGTTCAATCCCTGAGTTGGGAAGATCCCCTAGAGAAGGAAATGGCAAGCCACTCCAGTATTCTTGCCTGGAAAATGTCATGGACAGAGGAGCCTGGTGGGCCACAATCCATGGGTCACGAAGAGTCAGACACAACTGAGTGACTAAGCATAAGCAAAGCAGAAACTAACAACACTGTAAAGCAGTTATACTCCAATAAAAAAAAAAACAACCCTCTGAGGACTCCTGAACACAATTACTGTATTTTCATCCCCCCCCCCCCCCCCCGGGTGAACCTTTTTGTCTTCTATGACAATTCTCTACTGCTTCATGTACTGTGTACTTTAAGCCTTCATCCAGATTTAATCATTCCATGAGGGACTGAAATCATTCACTAAGACAAACAATGGAAAATATAAAGATATACCAGTTAATTCCAGAAAACGCAAACTTGCTATTAAAATTGTTGGGACAGAGCATTTTAACAGCAAACTGAGACTTTGGAAAGAAATCTTCTCTCTAGTGTGGTCTTGAATTTTATCAATTGTGACACGTTAAAGCCATCTGAACTGAATATTTCCAAACTACCTTAAGTTGGGAAAATGGTTGACTGGGTTATACTCAAACTAGTAAAGTGCCAGGAAAAGCCCAAAGACTGGCCCTAATGAGAGATTATATGAACAAGGCAAAGAAATGACACAATCAGTGAGTATGCATGATAAATCATCAAGCCACCAAAAGCACCCACACAGTGTCTCATCAAAAGCAGTAGCAGAGTCTTGAATAAATCCAGCCTTCTGGATTCATTGCAGTTTGGATGGATGAGCTATTCTGTGAGACAAGGCATCCATGAGACAAAGGAACAAAAGAGGCTGGGATTAAGGGTGCTTCCCTCTTAGCCAGTCAGTGATCTAAGTCTTACTTTCAACCCTATAGTCCCAGGAAAGCCTAGCAAAATACATCTTGTGCCTAGATTTTCCCAGACTTAATGTCATGGAAGGACATTCCCTTTGTCACCAGACAAATGACTTAAGTTACTAAAAGCCTAAGGCTTAACATTGTAAACACTTTTGTTTTGATGATGTAAGTGTTGATTTGAACTTTAAGTATGTTTGACTGGGATGAAGTAGAAAGTGGAACAGCTGGACACATCTGGTAGTGACTGATAAGAACCACAAGGCAACTCCGTTGGTCTTGTCAAAAGGAAAAGTCCTCTTTCGCATCTCAGAGGCAACTCGCTCCCCAGCCGTGCTGTCAACCTCATCACTATACTGCTGGGACCTGCTGAGAGATGTCTAGGCCTGACTCCCATTCAGAGGAGGAGAGCCCAGCATTCCAAGGGACCTTAGAGCTGGAATAACTAACTCCTGCTCTGACCACTGCCAAGGAGACCATGGGCTCTGCCTTCTAAGGTGAGGTCTTCCCTTTCTCTCCCCTCTGAATCATGGAAGTGAGAGGCAGCAATAAATGAGCTGAAAGCACATGTGTGTAGAGGCTGCTTTTCCCTAACATAACAGAAAGGCAATGAACAAATAAGACAGCTACACCAGGTCTAGAACTTGAAACACAAATCTCAGCCACCACTAATCAAAGGAAATGGATAATATTCTGGTAACAGTATTAGATCTTACTACATTATAGCAATCCTGTGAGTGGCAAACACATTGCAAATATGAAACTATATAGACCTGTGCTTCCTCACCTTCCATCTCCTTCACTTTCCTCCCATGTGAGGACGTAAATAAATACTTGTGCTCACAAAGACACACAGACATATGAACAGACAGGCCATTTCATCTCATAGCCTCATGAAGAACCCAAGCCACAAGAAATGACATCACAAGGGGGCAAGTCAAGGCCACTGTCCACTCAGTCATTCCACTAACAGATAGTAAGTGAAATCACCATTTTACTCTCTCATCCTCATTTCCTCCTTCATAGCTGGCATCTATCTTTTCCTCTAATTTCACCCTTCATAGTTATTGCCTCTTTGGACCATCTCTTAGCCTTCCAAATATATATATACACACACAGACACATTCAGTTCAGTTGCTCAGTCATGTCCAACTTTTTGCTACCCCATGGACTACAGCATGCCAGGCTTCCCTGTCCATCACCAACTCACAGAGCTTGCTCAAACTCATGTCCATCTAGTTGGTGATGCCATCCAACCATCTCATCCTCTGCTGTCCCCTTCTCTTCCCACCTTTGATCTTTCCTAGCATCAGTGTGTTTTCAAATGAGTCAGTTCTTCACATCAGATGGCCAAAGTATTGAAGCTGAAGCTTCAGCATCAGTCCTTCTGATGAATACTCAGGATTGATTTCCTTTGGGATGGACTGGTTTGATCTCCTTGCAGTCCAAGGGACTCTCAAGAGTCTTCTCCAACACCACAGTTCAAAAGCATCAATTCTTTGGCTCTCAGCTTTCTTTATAGTTCAACTCTCACATCCATACTTGACTACTGGAAAAAACATAGCTTTGACTAGACGGACATTTGTTGGCAAAGTATGACCATTGCTTTGGGAAGAAAAAATTTCCTTTCAATTGGGAGTTTTCTCCTCTCTTCCCTCATCCCTTTACATTGGAAAAAAAAAAAAAAACTCAACAATCACTAATGAAAATCAGATTTCTCATAGCATTATACAAAATTCAAGGGAAAGGCAAAAATGTTTAAAGAAATTAGGTTAAAATGAAAACTAAAGGACCTCTGGTTCAAAATGTATTTGGGGCACCCATATATTTTCCCTTCCTGCAAAAAAAGCCCTGAAAGTTATAGATAAGGAATAAAACAAGAAATCCAGAGTTGACATTTGGCTATTAATCAATAGGACAGCCACATTCATCACTGAAACATTGAAATACTGTTCTAAGAAATACCTACTGTCCCAAGCCCTCAGTGTTCCTCCTTCCTCAAGACACTGGCTTTCCCAAGATATCAACTTAGTCTCACAAGTAAGAAATTCACATTTGACACAGCTAGAGAGCTTGGGGTCTCGGCTCCAGCATCCTCTCTAATGTGTGGCACAGGTGCTGACCAAAGATATTTAAAATGTTTCACATCATTCATTCAACACACAGGAAACATTTCCACAAACCTGTAAGAGATCAAGGCAGACTGAGAAACGTTGACTGTTATAGCAGGAAGGAAGCCATGCCTAAGTATTTTAACTTCTTTTATCTCAACTGACAGTAAGAAGAACATTTTACATGGAGATCCAGTGCACATTCATACATATGTTTTTTAATACAGCTAAGTCAGACACGACTGAGCGACTGAAGTATTATAAAACAGTATCTATCCTTATGATGCAAATGACACAAATATCCTCTAATTCTTTTAAATGCCCGTCTTGAACCACTACATTGATGTCAAGACTTCCTGACTCCTAACAGGTCACAGGGCAGCTTAAAGATGCTGGTCTAAAAATCACACCATGAGTACAGGCTCAGAGGAAGCCACCTTCCCGGGAGACCATGGGCAGGTTCTGGATACTCAAACCAAGTAAAGCACAGGGTGACAAGGAGAAGTAGGCTGAACACTGGTGTCTTCACTAAAAAGGCTACATATGAAAGCAGCCGTTCTCCTCAGCTCAAGCAAAGAAACGGCCAAAGTCGGGCTTCTACCCCCATCAGTGAAAAAGATGAGTCTTCTCTGAAAGAGTGGAACTGTGTGGTATAAACCACAAAATTTACTCCCCCAGAGTAAGGCCTTCTCATTTCGGTGTTTGGAGATCCCCTAGCTTCAAGACTAGTTTCCCATGTTTCTCCATAAAAGGAAGGTTGCCAGGCAACCAGGAGGACAGGGAACTTTAGGAGAATAATCCTAGGAGGGAGAGGGGGAGTTATGAGAATGGAAAACATGACTGAGATGTTGGAGAAACCTAATCCTATATATATGCAATTGGTGGAATGGAAACAGAATCCATGCCCACTTGATGCCAGGAACACACTCCTTCAAAAAGCACAGAGGTGTTGGCAATGGACACATACAGAGGGAGAAACCTAAGCACCCTATTATACTCTGCTTCACCTTGAGTGGAACACCCACAGACAATATTGCAAAAAACAACTCACGTATCCAACTTAGGTGATATTAATGCACATGTTTAGCTGGAGGAGGTTGGCAGATTCTGGAAGCAGAAGAGGAGAAGGGAAGGGAAGATTAGGAGAGTCGCTGCCCTCATCTTACCGAATGTAGGGTCATAAGAGAACATTCACAACCTTAAGCGATAAGGATGACAGAAGAGGAAGCAGAGGCTGCAAGAGACAGTGAAACTCTGAAAAGTAAACAACTCCTTTGAGAGGAAGGGTGGGGGGCAAGAGGTGAAATGAGTAAGCTGACTCTTTATCTCCTATGGCAAGAAGTTTTTAGACAACATCGAAAGGGAATAAATCTCCAACTGGCCAGAGGTCACTTCCAGAAGGAGTAATAGGACTTGAGGATTAAATTAAGGTGGGGAAAAGAAACAAAAGGAAATGCAGCCAAGTGAAGACGAAGGTTTCCAGCCTGGTTGACTGGACAGGTATTTTTGGCTCAAGTCCAAGTGAAACGCAAAGGCAAAGCGGTCTGCAGAGTCAATGTGATCAGGAAAAAGGCCCATGTACAAGGAAGAGAATTATGTTTGTTTGGGAGATAGAAATGTGGAGTGGCTCTCTGGGGAGAAGATACAAAAAGCCTATGGGTTTAGGAACAGTGATGTTCTAAGAGGGGCCAATTTATTCAAAGGCAGAAAGAAAAACTATGGAACTACCCTCTTGGAGGATAGTCACACTTAGTGGTAGGGACATAAAGAGAAAATGGGAAGAAAAAAATCAGGAGATAAAAACAAGAGTAACACAGATGCAGGAATGACAAGCGAAAGAAAGTTTCTAGGTGGAAAGTAAAGAGAACCACCTGAAAACTGCTGCAAAAAAAGCAGGGAAATAATCAATTAGTAAAAGGCCCCGGCGTTGGGTTGCAGGTCGCCAGCCCCCGCGGCAGTGTTATTTTATCAACAGTAGTGACAGGAGTGAGACTGCATTGGGTCCTACTTGGTAGGTGCTGTACTAGTGACCCTCGAAAAAGGAGAAAAAGTAGGCCAGAAGTTAGGGGTACAGCCGGGCATCTGAAGACCTGAATCTGTGGAAACCTCTGTATCTTTGTGAACAGCAGGGAAACAATTACATAAAACTTATTTCCTTAAAAGAAAGGATTAGTCACACACTGTTTACACTTCTGCCTTCATAGTGGCAATTTTTGGCCTAAGAATGGACTAAATTTTTCCATATTTCCACTAAATCCATTATTTGACCTGTGGAGCGGGTGGGAGGATCTGGCAAGGCCCAAGCCCCTTTCCACTTAAGAGCTGTGGACCTCACAGAAGGGAGCCTCCAACAGGCCATAAAATGTTTCTCCCAGAAGGCGGGTTCTGACAGAAGTGAACTCTTTCCCCTATGGTTAAGGCACTCAGGTTTATCATCAGGATGAAAGAGGAAAAAAAAAAATTGGGAGAGGAAACTGCTGCCACAGAGAAGTCATCTCCAGTCTTTCAGCGCCTGCTTCTCGTCACAAAATTCATGCTATCATGTGTGCCCTGGGTGTGTTCCAAGCTGCTCAAAAGCATGGGTGAATGCTCTTCAAAGAACGGAAAGCAACAAAGTAAATGAGAAATGTGAGCTATGATTTGATGGAGAAAGGCTCTTTCTGGCAATGTTCAAGGACAATATGCACGTAGAGATGGACAAAGACAAATAAACCTTTAGGAAGAGGTCGCAAGGCAGCTTCTCTCTCTCTCACACACACACATTGCTAAGAGGAGACAAGTGTTTGTTGTCAGCAGCCCCATTCATAGGAAATTATCCATCCAAACCAAAAAAAAAAAAAAAGAGGAGGTAAAAGGCTGCTGATGAGACTAAAAGACTGCACAGACAGCACAGACTTCCAGTAACAGTAAGTGAGGGCCGGAGCATGCCAGAACAAACAGGGCGAAAGGAAAATGAAACAAGCAAACACAGTGGTGAGAACAGGAGGAGAGTGAAGATTACACTGAAAATATCTATGCAGGGAAGAGACTGGGGAAAAGCCTTAGATTTCAGATGAGATGAAAAAGACAAAGAGATTGAAAAAACACAATGAAAGAAGGTAGATATTGGAGGTGGGGTGGAAAAGACAGGGAAATTAAGGGAACTTTGGGGGTCATGAATAAACACAGTAAATGCAACCAAGTGGAACCAATTTTCTTTTTATTGGTGGTTCTTAACTGGGGGTGATTCTGCCTCTCAACCAAGAGGAGGCATCTGTAATTATCAGGACTGGGAGGTAAGCTGCTTACATCTTATGGGTAGAAGCCTGGGATACTACTAAATATCCAACCATGTGCACAGGACAGTCCTTCACAAGAAAGAATTATCTGGCTAGAAATATTAACAGGTCTGAAGCTGAGAAACACTTCTGTAACCATGAGCTATTGTGACAAAACAGGTATAATGGACACCTGAAAAAAGAGCCTCTGGGGGCAGCGATGAAGCTGTCCACAGAAATGATGCCGTCAGGCACATAACGATCTAATGACATTAGCTGCCTCTGCTGCTAAGTCGCCTTAGTCGTGTCCAACTCTGTGCGACCCCAGAGATGGCAGCCCACCAGGCTCCCCCATCCCTGGGATTCTCCAGGCAAGAACACTGGAGTGGGTTGCCATTTCCTTCTCCAATGCATGAAAGTGAAAAGTGAAAGTGAAGTCGCTCAGTCGTGTCCAACTCTTAGCGAACCCATGGACTGCAGCCTACCAGGCTCCTCCATCCACGGGATTTTCCAGGCAAGAGTACTGGAATGGGGTGCCATTGCCTTCTCCTATGACATTAGATTTGACAGTAAAGAAATGTATAAAAAATATACAGCCTCCTCCTGTGCCTTTTGAAAGCCCCATTAAGACAGGAAGGTGGCCCTATACTCAAGTTGCTGGGGTGGCTTGGGTGTTAGGAATGCTAGAACATCACTGGGGTGGCCAAGAAAAAAGTCGGTTTTATTAGAACACCTCAAAGGAACAGTATAGAGTGTGGCTGGAGAAAACCATTTCATAAACTGCCTGGCATTGGGATGAGGGTGTGCCATGAAGACATGTAACAGCTGGACAGTCTAAAGTGCTTTCTGAGGGAGGTGAGTCCCATCGACTGTATGGCTTTGGTTAGGCCAAGAAGGTCAGACACATCTAGGGCCAGACACGAATCACCTGGGATAATGATGAATAAAGCCTCAGTGCTGGAGCGCCACCTCTCCAGGCTACCCTTCCCCTCACAGCCCTCACACTCTCCACTGCAGCCGTTCGTCTGACCGCACATGCCGCACGCTGGCCTGTTCCGTGTCCTGGAACAGCCCTGGTTAGGAGAGTCTTCGGGACCTGACTGCTACATGAGAACATTCAAGGAATTCTCCAACCCTCTAATCCCAAGTTCCTAGAGGAGAGGAGACATAATAACAAAGAGCTGTAATGAAGAGACTCCAAGAAGCAGAGTGAGCAAGGTCTCCTCTGAGGATGTTTAATAATCATAACACTTGGGAGACTTTTTTAAAAATGAAATGGTAAATCAATTATTCTCCAGTTTAAAAAAATTTAATGAAATGAACTGCAGTTAAGTGCTTAAAAAATAGAAATGGTCTAGATTCAATGATACATCAGAGGTTGTCAGACTGGATAAAAGGACCCAGTTCTTGGACATACTGCTTACAACAATTCCATTTTAAATATAAAGACACAAATGGATTAAAAACAAAAGGATGAAAAAGAGAGGCAACACGTTAACATGAATCAGAAAAAAAAAAAAAAGGTGCAGTGGCAATGTTAGTAACAGGCAAAGTAGATTTCAGAGCAAAGAATATTTTTAAGGATACAAAGCATTTCATAAAGATAAGGGTCAATTCATCAAGAGGACACAAGAATCCTAAACAGTTGTGAACCTGATAACACAGCTTCAAAATATGCAAAGCAAAAACTTTAAAAAGGTCATGAGAAACAGATAAAACTTTTAGTTACAATTGTGGATTCACCACCTTTCAATTGACAGAACAGCAGCTCTACCAACTAGCTTAACCCAACTGACTTTCACAAACCAAACTTCAAAATAACCAATGGATCAAAGACAAAATCAAAAAGGAAATAAAAACTATTTTGAACTGAATGAAAACAAAAACACAACCTATCCAAATTTATGGGATGCTGCTAAACCACTATACTAAGGAGTAAATTTGTACTAAATATCTACAGTACAAGAGAGGTCTCAAATCAATGACCTTAACTTCCAAATAAAGAAATCAGCAAAAATGAAAGTAAAACCCAAAACAAAAAGAAATGAAATAAAAATCAGAGCATAAATCAATGAAATTGGGTGCGAGGAGTCAATAAAAGCCGTTTGAGAAGATCAGTAAAACTGACAAACCGCTGACTAGATTGATAAACAAAAAGAGAAGAAGACAAGTTACCAATATTAGAAATGAGAGAGAAGGTCAAAAGATCTAATGAAGCAATCTGAAGAAGCCTCCATTAGCCAAAGAACAACTGGAATGGATTGAATTATTTGAAATATGTTTAAATGTATCCATGCATTTAAAAAAAAACTGAGTCACCACTGTAAGATGTCAATCAACTCATTTGAAAACTGGTCAACAACTAGCATTATACCTTCACGTGATGGTTAATTTTATGTTTCAACTTGGAGGGTATTTTCGGATGAAACTAACGTTTATCTTGGTGGACTCTGAGTAAGCAGATTGCCCTCCATCATGTGGGTGAACCTCATATGATGAGCTGAATGTCTGAACAGAACAAAAAGACCAGCCTTTCCAACTAAGAAGGAATTCTGAAGCAGATTACATTCTAACTTTACCTGCACCGTTGTTCTCCTGGGTCTCTGTCAGCCGTCACTTCAAATCTGGACTTGCCAGCCTCCAAAACAACATGAACCAATTTCTTAAAATAACCTCATTATATATAGTATATACACACATGCACACACACACCCTCATATATGCACATATGCAACTGGTTTTGTTCCTCTGAAGAAACTCAATACTTTTAGTTGCTACTTTTTTTTTTTACTTTTACCTTGCTACCTTTACTATACAAACTGAACGTCAAGCAAACGACTTGAGGAAAAGAAAGCTGGTTTGCAAAGTTTTTCTAGCAGAAAAAGGACAGAATTAAAACACCATATTTGCTACCCCTACGGAAATATGTGACATCACAAAAAGAGATAACATGGCCCTTGATGGACGAGCACATTGCCACTTAGGAAGTAGCCCTACCAAAAATCAAACCTGAATGTTATCAAGCCCCTAGACCTACACACCACTTACGGCAAATTCAAGGGGCAGGATACATGTTAATTTCCCAGCATCACAGTCAGCAAAATCACAGTTCAATGAAGAGATTTCAAGGACACAGAGGAGGAAGAGGGACTCACAGATCAAAATATGTGACACATAGCCTGTCATCGCAATGAACATTTTTTAAATTCCAATCTAAACTAATAAGCCATAAAAAAAAAAAACTTATGAAACACTGAGGGACATCTACCTGGATTCTTAATGATAATTTTTATTGATTATCTTTTGGTGGGATAAAGGTCTTAGGGGGGATGCGTTAAGAGCCCTATCTTTTACAAATATATGCTAAAAATATTTACAGATTGACTTCAAGTAATCAGGGAGAAGAAGAAAAGCAGGCAGAGTACAGAAGAACACAACCAGCTCTGAACTGATAAAATAGCCCTTTGAGGTTTCATTCTGTTTTCTCTTGTTTCTGTGTGTTTAAACCATTCTCAAAGAGTTTACAAAATACAAGTCTATGAAATTATCTTCTCTAATTTTTTAAACCTGTATCAAATGAGATCATCTATTTACAAGTACTTTGAAAAGGGGGGGGGGGTCAATAAAACTGGAAGAAAAAAGTTGAAAAGTTGAAAACATTACTTATGTGTTAGGTAGCAATGTAACCTAGTATTTACAAAAAGAAACAAACAGCAAGAGAGAGAAAAAAAAAAAAAGACAAAGAGTTCCAACAATGTTCATCCCCACTTTTCTTCTAAGTATCAAAGCTACACACTAATAAGGCAGATATCCTATCCACAATGGATGAGGTAACTGTTCAAACCCTCCGAAAAGCACAGATGACTATACTTATTCAGTTCAAGGTTTTGATGATTTATTTAGCAAGTCGCCATGGAAGGAAATATTGTTAATAACCAAAATCCTTAGTTTTGTCAAAAATAAGCTGCTACATTTGGTTACTTGGGACTGAGCACCCCCTGAACACAAATTTAAAAGCAATTACAGCCATGTCCTATTTATCTAAACTAAGAGAGGCCAGAGTAAATCTAACTAAATATAATCCAAGAAAAATGCAAAATGTAAACAATAATTAAGGACTTCTATGCTACTGAGGAAGTGTCAACTGCACAGCTTTTTCATCAAATTCTAGGAACCAAATTCTAACTCTACCACCTGCCAAGGGAAGGAAGGGAAGAATTATCTCAATTTTCTCACTGCAATATAAGGAGGATGATACCTAACTCACGAAGTGAAAGACAACATGAAATGGAATTCTTTATAAATGTAGGAAAATACCCAGCACAATACCTGATGCACACCCAAGGGTGTCAGATTTCTTTCACTCCCCTACACCAGCAAGGACAACAAAATACTACTGGATTTCACCACTCTGGTAAAATTCATATTCAGAGACTGCTCAAATGAATAGTTAAAAGCAGTATTTATTTCAAAAAAAAAAGTTTATTAAAAAAATAGATGTCCATCAGCAGATGTATGGACAAGAAAGCTGTGGTACATATACACAATGGAGTGTTACTCAGCCATTAAAAAGAATACATTTGAATCAGTTCTAATGAGGTGGATGAAACTGGAGCCGATTATACAGAGTGAAGTAAGCCAGAAAGAAAAACACCAATACAGTATACTAACACATATATATGGAATTTAGAAAGATGGTAACGATAACCCTGTATGCGAGACAGCAAAAGAGACAGATATATAGAACAGTCTTTTGGACTCTGCAGGAGAGGGAGAGGGTGGGATGATTTGGGAGAATGGCACTGAAGCATGTATAATATCATATGTGAAACGAATTGCCAGTCCAGGTTTGATGCAGGATACAGGATGCTTGGAGCTGGTGCACTGGGATGACCCAGAGGGATGGTATGGGGAGGGAAGAGGGAGGGGGGTTCAGGATGGGGAACACGTGTACACCCATGGCAGACTCATGTTGATGTATGGCAAAACCAATACAATATTGTAAAGTAATTAGCCTCCAATTAAAATAAATAAATAAAACTCTGGTTATATGTAAATATTGAGTTTGGAATTTACAGTCCCATTCAGCACCCCTGAGGTCAGTTATCTGTACAGTTACACCTACAACTAAGAGACCTCCACCAGTTTCCAATACAGTGAAGGAACCCAGCACCACAGCCACTCCGGGATATAGTTTGGCAGTTCCTCAAAAAGCTACAGCCAGACTCATCAGACGGTCCAGCAATTCCACTCCCGGGTACATGCCCAAAACAAACTGAAACCAGAGACTCAAACACATACTTACACACCAATGTTCACTGCAGCACCGTTCATAATAGGCAAAAGGCAGAAACAACCCAAAGAATGTCCCTTGACAGAAGAATAAACAAAATGTGAGATACACACAATGAAATATTACTCAACCATAAAAAAGTATGAAGTTCTGATACATGCTATAGCCTAGAAGAACCTGGAAAACATAATGTGAAGTGAAATAAGTCAGATACAAAAGGACAAATTCTGTATGATTCCACTTAAATGAGGTTCATGGAATAGGCAAACGTAGAGAGACAATGGTAGAACAGAGGTCACCGAAAAACAGTGGGAGGAAGGTGGAGCTGTATAATTTAATAGGTAGAGAGCTTCTGTTTGCAGTGATGAAAGTTTTAGAAGAACAGAGGTGCTGGCTGCACAACAACATGAATGTAATTAAGGCCAATGACTTGTATACTTAGAAAGGTTAAAAATGGCCAATTAAGTTATATTTACCACGATTTTTTTAAAAACTATGTAAAAAAAGACCCCAGATTTCTTACAGACAAACCCAAAAATAAAAAATAAATTTTAAAAATTAAAAAACAGTTCAAGAGGTAAGAAAAAGGCAGGTTTCTTATGCTCCCTATTCCCCATCCTTCAGTATTTCTAGACAATAAAAATGTAAGTCTTGTTCATCTCGGTCAATTCCAAACGTTTTCATCTCCTTTCAGCCTGCTGCTTAAGATGTAATTCACAGTAATAATCAGGTATATGCATCTAATCCCCCACGTTATCACTTCAATTTTTTTTCCCCTCCTGCTTTACTTTGGTAGCTACACTTTGGTAGCTGCTCCATATACCACATGATGAGATTTCAGCCTCAGCTGCCATAATGTTACATTCTCCAGTGACCCACGTCTTACAACACTGCAAGGAATTAAAGTCTGGTAGGCCAGATGTGGGAAATAAATATCCACTTGTCTGGAAAGCCTTTCAGACCTAACTTTGCTCATTCTCCAAATTCTTCTCCCACAGCATTGTTAGAGCTCTTGTATCTACATGAATTTTGAGTTGGCTCTCCATCATGGACCCCAGTGGCAGCTACAAGACATTCATGGCTTAAGGGTTGGGGTGTTAACACTACACACTCCCTTCACGTTACCTGTAAACCTGGAAGAATGAAAACAGTCGTGGGAACACGTCAAACAAGCTGTTCTTCCACAATCTTTCCACTTCCTAGCCAGAACCTTCCTTATACTGAGCTCTGAGACTGGCATCTAGAGAGTCAAAGATGGATATAATGGAACAAAGATACAAGCGCTCGTTCCTCCAGGACATGGCATCCACAGCACTCAAGATGGAGAAAGGAGAAACACTGGATCGGATTTTGGAAATTCAAATTATTCTTCTGCCTGTGCCACTGAATCTCCGAGAGCCATGGATTAAACTCCTCTAAGTCTGTTCCCTCATTTACAAGGTGTAAAGCTCTGAGACGACCTCAGAGTTCCTCAGCTCTGAAACTCGCTTATAAGCACAGCAAGAACTGTAACTGCAAGACTGTTCTCTGCTTATATCAACAAACATTTCATATGGGAAACCACTTTTAATGCAGTATACATATAAATATCTCTTCAAAGGGGGAAGACAGTCTCAGGGCTTTATTCCCACATTCAAGCTAAATAAAATAAAAAGGGGAAAGTTTCTTTTATTTTTAAGGTGAATGCAATAAACTCTGTTTTTCCCAAATGGCCTTGCTTTTTTTTCTATTACAATTGCTGCTAAACTAGGTCACCTAAGTAATAAATATTGAAAGCATTTAACCAAATTCAAACATCTGTTCCATTGCTCTTTCGGAGTCTGATCCAGCTGAAATAAAATATCCACTGCCCTACAGGACCTGCAAGATCCACACTGCTGGAAATGATGTTTTCCTACAGCCAATATCACCTAGTGAAAAAACACAGCCTATTTCAAGAAGTCTGAAGCAAAAGGAGGACAAAACTATAGGAGAGGCAGCAAAATGCCATCAAGTAAATATTGCCCTGTTGGACGTTCCCATAGTAGGGCAATGGGCTCATAGCAAGCCTTGGTTGGGTATGTGCCCAAGTTAAGCCCCTGCACGGCAGGCTGATCCAGAAAACACGGTAAAAGCCATGTCACCTCGGCTCCTGTATACATTAGGAGAACTCTGCTCTCACAGCAGCTGCCATATATTGCATTGGAATTTCTAAGCAGATAATTCAGATTTAACTTTGGGAAAAATGATGTTGACCTTAGAAAACAGAAATTGGCCTGTGTATAAAGAGACATCATAAATAACATTAATAATTATATAAGAGATCAGAAAAGGTACCTGCAATGCACAGAGAAATAAGGGAATGAGATGCAAGGTCTCTTATAAATTAACAGCACAGCAAATGGTAAATCAACGGGAACAAAAGCCAGTAAGAAAATGGACAAAGGACATGAACATGGAATTCCCTGAAGAGGAAATTCGGAAGACCGATTAGATGCCCGGCCTCACCAGTAATGCAAACTTAAAACTGCATTTTGCACCCACTCTGCAAAGACTTTTTCAAATCACCAAAATGTGAGAGGGAAAAATGGAACTATGGCTGACATGGACACAAAATGGGAGAAGACGACTCCTCTCTGGCATCACTGGTGGAAATATGAGTTCTAGGACTTTGGAGGTCAATCTAGAAAAACAAGTTCAAGATATCCAATGACCTAATAATCGCATCCTTTATACTTTAAAAAAAATCCCAACACATAAGGGTACATATACTTAACACATTTACTGAATCATTGTTTACAACAGCAAAAAAAAAAGTAAGCATACTGAAAATAAGCTCAATGGCCAGTAGAAGAATAGTTCAATAAGTCACCACATTTACAACATGGAACATTATGTAACCACTAAAAATGAGTTTTACCTATGTTGGAGGAATTTATACAACCTATTTTAAGTTATAAAATCAAGATGCAGAAACATTCATATACTATGTCCTTATTTATGAAGCAATAAAGAGCTTCATAAATGACTATATATGGATATGGGAAACATAGCGTAGCTTATTCACTAGATTATTAGGTTATCCATGAAGGGATGTAGCATGCTTCAAGTCAGGAGGAATAATAGTAAAGCTGAAAAACAAGATTGAATTTTACAGCTGTACATAATTTTTAAAGACATGATACTCCAGTTGTATAAAATTCTGTGTATATTCCATAAATAGAAATATAGACAGATAAGCAAAAACAAGTAATTCCAAGTATAGCCCAGTACTGTATTCTCATTGCAGAGGTCTTCAAACTAGATACCATCTCAAAAGATACAAAACATAACACTGTGATCCAATAGTATTAGAACTTTTTATACTTTTGTTTCTTTGTACTTTTCTTCCTTTTTATCTCCTGTTTAAACTGTTTTATAACATCATAATGTATTAGCTCAATACTTCATGGGCTACATATGTAGGGTATATACTAAGACATTTTTGTTGAGACCAGTTGTGCAATCCAAAAGTTTGGAGACTATGTTGGATACATTTAAGCAAGATACTTTTTCACACCAAAACTCCTTCAGGAAAGGTTTAATCACCTAGTCACCTATGGATTCTGTCGGGGGTCTAATTCTAGATCATCCAGATTCTGGCCACTGTTTCTACTAAGAGTGAGTTATCAGCGGCTTCCTCTTCCCCTTCCTCCCCACTTCTTTCCTCCATCCCTAACCCATCTACCTTATCAGAGTTACTGTAAGAGAAGGATCTCTCAGAACATACAGAAAATAATTTTGTAAAAATTTTATTTGTCCCTGCAACTGTCAATACTTCTGGTCCTGTCAACATGTGGTTGATCTACACCCCTACCACCATTACTTCCTTTTCTCTCACAATCTGATTCTCCCATTATCTAGGTTCTTCCTCCCAAACAATCCTGTGACAATAATTTAACAAATGACCTACATATTTTTTTAAAAACTAAAAGCTACAAAACACCATAAAATTCTTGTTTTTCTTGCAAGAGGGTTTCACAGATCTCACTATGCTTAAGATTCCTACAGCACTCGTAATATATATTACAATGTAAGAATTTTATATCTACTTATGTTATAAAACCCACACTACTATGCTCAGCTCCATCTGGTGTCATTTCCCTTGAGCCTGAAGAACTTCCTTCAGAATTTCCTGTTGGACAGATCAACAACAAATTGTCTCCATTTTCATTTCTCTGAAAATATTTTTTATTTCACCTTTGTTTTTGAAGGATTTCTCTTTGGACATAAAATGTCAAATAGATTCTTGTTTCTTTAGCATTTCAAAAATGTCCCACCACCTTGCAACCGCCTTCCTTTTCCCGATGAGACGTGAGCCATCATTTGTATCACCGTTCTACCGTATGTAACTCTTCTTCTCACACTGGCTGCTTTCAACATTCTTTGATTTTCAGCTGTTTTCTAGCAAGTGTCTAGGTGTGATTTTCCGTGTATTCCTCTTGAGGTTTGCTGAGCAGCTTTCATCTTTGTTTCTCACCTAATCTGGGAAACGGTCAGCCATTATCTTTTCAAATACTTTCTCATCACATTCTCTTATCTTCTGAGGTTACAATTACATATGTACTACTTGATATTATCCCAACAGCTGATATTAGGATAATATCTGTTAGGAGAGCAGCACCAAGACACTTTTCCATTTTTCTTGAATCATTTCTCTTTGTTCAAGATAGAATGACTAAACTTGAAGAGAGTTGATTGAAATTATCTTACTTCCAAGCTTCCTTGGTGGCTCAGATGGTAAAGAATGAGCCTGCCATGCAGGAGACCTGGGTTCCATCTCTATGTTGGGAAGATCCCCTGGAGAAGGGAATGGAAGCTCACTCCGGTATACTTGCCTGGGAAATTCCATGGACAGAGGAGCCTGGTGGGCTACAGTCCATAGGGTAGCAAAGAGTTGGTCATGCCTGAGCAAGTTACACACAGGTATCTTATTTCTTCTTGAGTTTTCTGTTTTCCATTTTTCTATTAAAATTCACCAATACAGTATACTAATGCATATATATGGAATTTAGAAAGATGGTAACAATAACCCAGCATGAGAGACAACAAAAGAGACACAGATGTATAGAATAGTCTTATGGACTCTGTGGGAGAGGGCAAGGGTGGGATGATTTGGGAGAATGGCATTGAAACATGTATAATATTATATGTGAAATGAATCACCAGTCCAGGTTCAATGCATGATACTGGATGCTCGGGGCTGGTGCACTGGGATGACCCAGAGGGATGGGATGGGGAGGGAGGTGGGAGGGGGTTCAGGATGGGAAACACGTGTGCACCTGTGGTGGATTCATGTTGATGTATGGCAAAACCAATATAATATTGTAAAGTAAAAAATAAAAAATAAAGTTCCCCATCTATGGTTGCATTGTGACCATATTTTAAGTCTGCAGTATTTATAATAGCTGCTTCTAAAGTTCTTGTGCATTAAATTCCAGTATCTTAGTCATCTTGGGGTTGTTTTATAGTGACTGTCTCTTCTCTTGACTGTGAGTCATTTCCCTTTCGTTCACGTGATTGGTATTATGGCGAGAGCATTATGAATATTATATTGCAGGGACTATCTTTTTCTAAAGAATAATGATCAGACAGTTATGTGGCTAGAATCAAACTCTAAATTCTGTCTCCCTATGGTGTACGGTGACTGGAACTACTTGATTCTTTCAGCTTTCCAGCTGTTTTTTTTCACTGGGAACTTTAGTCTTTCCATGAGTCAGTCAAGAATTTAGAGAGAATTTATGGACAGAAGTTGGGGTTTCCTCTTCTGTGACTTTCTCCCTTCCTGGATGTGTCTCCTCACACACTCTTTCCAGTCACTCTGGCAGCCACAAGTATCATTTATCTCCTAATTTCTCCTGCCAGTAACTGTCATTTTTTGCTCCATGTCTAGCCATCCCACTGTGCACAAACCAGAGAATGCCAACAGGCAAAACAGCATATGAGCATTCACTTTACCCAGTGCAATTCACATCTCTCAAGAATCAACTTCCCTCTGATTTCTGTCAGCTACCAGTTGCTCTTCACTGGCTTCAAATAATGGATTTTATATTTGGTCCCCAGTTTATAACTGTTATCTGCATCAAGGTTCATCCAATAAAAGCATGGTGCTATTGGCATCGCCAAAATAAGAACGTTCCCACAGCGATATTTTAGAAATGTATTCTTCTTTCATTTCATTTAATATTCTTATATCCTTAAAGATGAGACAGCAAAATTTGGTTACACTAAGCAAAAAATAGTATAAATTTGGAAGTGATCACATCTTAATTCACATGTTTACATTTGGTAATGAAAATTTTTTAAGTAGGGAAAATATGTTCTCTTTAGAGAAACAGGGTCCACCCCACATTCGGAAGATAGCATTACATTGTACGTTAGCTCGGAAAACCATGAGGTTTATCATCATGTGCTATGCAACTCATGACACGTAACTGCCAAGGCCAGAAGATTCATCACAGTTTTGGCAACTAGGGAATTTGTAAGAGCTAACTCACTGAGCAATGAAACAGCATCATTAGGTGATACACACTGAGCATGGCAAATCAATTAGAATAGAGGCTTTATAGAATTCCCCAGACGAACTCTGTAATTCGGGCTTCCCTTGTGGCTCAGCTGGTAAAGAATCCGCCTGCACTGCGGGAGACCTGGCTTAGATCCCTGGGTTGGGAAGATCCCCTGGAGAAGGGAAAGGCCACCCACTCCAGTATTCTAGCCTGGAGAATTCTATGGACTGTATAGTCCATGGGGTCACAAAGAGTTGGACACGACTGAGCGACTTTCACGTACACTCTGTAATTCACAGGATAAAGATCTTGTAATCTACATTCTGCAGAGAGACCAGTTACACCTCCATTGATGAAAAGCAGGGTTCAGACAACTAAGAGATTTGGACATCATTTAGTCCAATCACATCCACTCTCAGATGGGGAAACTGAGCGCCAGAGGAATTCAGCAACTTATTCAAGACCAAAAAATTAAGGAACTGTCCACAATGGCAGAAATAAGACTGGAGCCAACTTCTTGCTCCTGTATTTCACACTATTTCTCCTAGATGCAGAGGGGAGAAAATTAAATATAAAAGCTAAAAAATAGACAAAAATATTAAGGAAACAAAAACACTATATTTTTCCCCCTCACTGTTTCACAAGATTGGGCATTTAACCTTCTTTTGTCTTTAAAGACTAAAGACAGCAAAATAAAATTATTCCAAAAGAGAAGTCTTACAAAATAACAAAAGATATTGCAAACAGTTCACAAATATGAACAACTATAAGAGCTTCACTGAAAGTTGCTTATCATGAACTTACTTTACTAACCTGCTACCTTTTACTGACAGAAACCATTTGTTGTTCCCTGTTGCTTCCCTGGTGGCTCAGATGTAAAAAATATGCCTGCAATGCAGGAAACCTGGGTTTGACCTCTGGGTTGTGAAGATCCCCTAGAAAAGAAAATGGCTACCCACTCCCGTATCCTTGCCTGGAGAATCCCATGGACAGAGGAGCCTGACGGTCCATGGGGTTGCAAAGAGTCGGATACGACTGAGCGACTAACATATGTCCTGTTAAAATCTCTTTTCAGGTGATTCAGTTCCCATAGGGGACCCAGAAGATACTGAGTTCTAATTTGTTGAAGTGTTGAAGATAGAATTAATAACTTTCTCGTTTCTGTGAAATATTTCATAAACACCAAGGCAAGCCCATGAGTTCATCATTATCATTACTTGTACCTGATAATATTATACTGCATAGAAACACTCTGCAAGGAATTCAATTAGCTGATTTCTGATAGTTAACTTCAGTTACCATTTTTCAACAATAACCGCATTTTTAAACCAAAAAAAAAAAAAGATGTAACTTTTGTGTGTATATACATTATACCAGTTGCCTAGGTTCTAAAGAATGAAATCAAGAGAAGAATTTGGAAACATTTACGCTGGCAAACACAGAACTCACTAAGGTAAAACATTTTTTAAAAAAAATATTCTGAGCAGGCCTATCTCAGCTGCCAAAAATTTAAAAAAAAAAAAAATCCAAGAAACTGTTTCAAAATGCCTCTATTGTTCTAACTGCTTCCCCTACCCCACCTTCCAAGTGTTTCCACCAGGCAGTAAATAAAACCCCATCAGAGTCCGAGGGCAACAGGCTATCTGACCGACTCGGGGGGAGCACAGGGGCACAAGAGCAAGGAGGGGGACAAAGGGGCAAGCCAAGAACGTTTGCATTTAACCATCTTAACTGCTGTAAACCAAATATTTGATTTTGCTCACTTATTTCCCTTCAAAAATACATGCAAGTGAAACAAAGGTTTGATTCAAATGTACGAGGGATTGGTTAGAACGTTATGAATAAAATGCTCGTCTGTTGAAAGGTGTGTTCCACTTTAGAGAAAGTCTGCAGGAGTACGCGCTGTGGGTACCACACAGCCTCTCATGCTGGAAGAGGCCCGTGAGGTGGTCTCTCCCTCCGATGCCTTTGGTTTCTTACCTTCCATCTAAGACAGGCATGAAAGAACATATATAAAATTCTAAGTGACTGAAAATTTCCCTGTGATTGGAAGGAGCCCCGTTCTCTGAAGCAGCCCCAGAAAGGTGGGTGGGATTTGTACAGAGACCAGAATTTACTGGCATAAAAAAACAAGGCTAAGAAAGGAGGTGGGATGTGAGGAGGTTCAAAGTGTTGAGGGTCGTGGGAATGGGGACCCTTGGTGGGTAGCAGCTAGGTGCAGAGATCAAGAGGAACCAAGAGAGATTTCAACTTTTTCTGTGGGATCCAAGAGCTCTTCAACGCTTCACCCATTAAGTGTGTAAACTGGAGATGAATTACTGATGTTCCCCGTAAGGCTAAAACTCCATCCACAAAACATTGCTCCACTATTTACTCCTCCAAGAAAAACACATTCATCCTTTGTTTGTATATAACATAATAGATGAGAACATGGGGTTAAAAGTCAGAAGGAATAATCCAGAAGTCTTAAAGTCTGGAGTTGTCAGCACCTCTTTGATAGGAGCCTACACCAAAATCCTCAATCTTCTTCTGTGTCAGAGCCCAGGTTGAAAGGCTTATGAATTTGACTAGTCTCAATACAAACCATCTTCACAATAAATCTGCTAATTAAAAAGAATGCAATGTTATTGTGGCATGCCGTACACTGTCACAGATAGAGACAACCTAGTAAAGAGATCCTTCACATGGCATAAGTGGTAGACGGATGGGTTTTGTGTGAGGGGGAACCTGAGTCCCACAGAATTATGTGTTTTTAACAGATTCTTAAAGAGGCCAAAGGTGGCAGGGAGCGGGTCGGACTTAGAAATAGACTACCTACAAGTCCCTCACTTACAGAGACTTGAGAGGTAAAAAGGGCAGCCTCTCTTCCACAGTCCCGCAGCTCGAGGGGTCCCACACCTGGACCTGGGGGTGGGCAGGCCTTCCCTTCAGGGAGGCAGGAGCGCCACCACCAGGGAGTGTCAGAATGAAGAATCAGACTGAAAGTCAAAGTCCAGACGGCATCAAGGAACATTTGGCAAGTTTTCCCTGGAAGGGCTCCAGAAGCCGACTCGGAAGCTGCACTGGAGACTGGGAAATCCAGACCTGAGAGACGTGGGAGGGCGGAAACCCTGAGAACACAGGGCCCCACTCTTGCTTTATTCTGCAGTTCTGCACTGTGTTCCGGTAAAAGCAATGCTTAGCCTCCACCTGAAGGGGCTCAGGCATCATGCATTCCTCCAACGAACATTCATTAACCACCATATGCCAGAGATGGAGAAGAAAGTGGAGGAAAGATGAAAAGGGGGTGAAAGGGGCACAGGTGCTGACATCAGACCATCCTGTGCAGGAATCGCAGCTCCTCCCTTTACTGGCTCATAACCAGGCAGCTGCTGATCCTCCACAGCTCTATTTCCTCATCAAACGGAGGACCTAGAACACCTCGGGTCTCTATTATGACTAGTATTAACCAACCTAAAGGAGTTCACAGACCCAAAAGGACTAGGCAGAATTAACTGGTTACACTCCCAGGAGACCGAGTTCTAGCAGCCGAGCACCCAGCACCCACAGGAAAGACCAGACCTCCCTCATCCCGGCCAGTGGGAGTCTTGAGTCCTACACAGACACACACACACACACACGAAGCAGAGTGCAAACCTCAATTCATTCAGTTTCTGTCAACTACAAACTGGCACTTGTCAAGAGCATCTGCCAGCTACTGAACAGCAACAAGGGCATTTGCCATCTGCCTCTGGGAAGATTGAACCCCGGGCTCTTGCAGCTGCTGACCTTCAGCACCCTCTGAGGGGAATTCAGGGTGGACAGCGAGGCATTCTGTGCTCCAGAGAAACGGGTGGAACAGGTCTTTAGATGGTTCAATATTTTCAGGAACTGACTTCATGATCCCAGTCCTTGCATCTCTCCCTTTCTAGAAAAGCACTAAATCCCTTCATGGTGACATCAACTCCTCATGACTAGCATAGAACCTTTTGTAAAGTAAGCATATGATTGCATTGAACTCCTCCTTCACCAAAATATATATTGACCTTCCCCCAACTACCTCTCTGGAGCAGTTTCTCAGAGTTCTCTGAGGTGCTGTCTCCCGCGCTGCAGTCCTCATTTTGCCCCAAATAAAACTCACAACTCTCACACCGTGCATTTTAGTCAATGCTTCCTAGACATGAAAACCCTTTAGAAGTGCTTCCAAACCAGAGATACTGCCATATCCTAGAGAGCCATCAGGCACAACTGGAGGGTCATGTGGCCTGCAGAGCTCTGTCAAAATGGAAGCAGCCAGGCCAGGCAGCTTCTTCTCAGGTTGTGGAAGTTATTGCAAGTCAGTACCTCCCCATTTTGCCCCCACTGCTTAGCAAAAGGGAGGGACACTGACTTCACAAAGTGATCCTTTTAAAACCCTATTTCCACAACCTAGAGGGGTGGAATGGGGTGCAGGTGGGAGGGAGTCACAGAGGGAGGGGATATATATATATACTTCTGGCTATTCGTGTTGGTGTATGGAAGATGCCAACACAACACTGCAAAGCAATTATCCTCCAATTAAAAATAAAGAAAAAGGACTTCCCTGGTGGCGCAGTGGATGAGAATCTACCTGGCAATGGAGGGGACACAGGTTTGACTCCCGGTCCAGGAAGATTTCACATGCGCGGTGCAACTAAACCCGTGTGCTGCAACTACTGAGCCTGTGGACCACAGGCACTGAAGCCCGCTTGCCTAGAGCCCGTGTTTCACAATAAGAGAAGCCACTGAGAGGCCCGCATAAAGCAGCTAGAGAGTAGCCCCTGTTCTCTGCAACTAGAGAAAAGCCGGGGCAGCAATGAAGACCGAGCACAGCCAAAAAATAAATAAATAAAATTATTTAAAAAAAAAAAAAGAAATTAAAGAAAAAAATACATTTGGAAAAAAAAAAAATTCTTCCACCAGTAAGTGCCTTCCCTATCCCGGCAGAGCTATAAGAAATGGTGGTGCTCTACAGTTCACGTATTATTTCTGTTGCATTTTAGGGCTCATGTTAGATCTCTCTCTGTATTATCCCACTCAAGGTACACCACCATCACCTAGACTCCCTCCTCAGAAGAGAGTGAAGGTCACTAAGCTGGCCTGGCCCTACCACCCTCTAGGTCATATTACAACCACAGACAAGTCACTTGACCTGTCTAACAGGAGAATCATAAGAATAGTTACACCCCACAGCATCGTGATGAGGATAAAATAGGTAATTCATGAAAAGCCTTTAGAGTGTACCTAAAACAAACTCAAGTACTAAGTATCATCAGTGTCCACTACAAGAAACTATTTTTGAGACTGCACCCAGGAGTTGAGCGCAAAATCGCAAGAGTGAAGGATTGAGCGACATCAGAGCCCCTTCGGAGAAACATCAGACCACCAAAGTCAACAACTGCTACCCTACCAAGTGAGTAACTGATGTGTCATGAAACATCCAGGGAAAAGAGTCAACTTTTAAGCCAACAATAATAAACACAAAATATATCTCCAAAGTCTCTTCCATTCTGTACAATTAACTCAAACATGATACGCCGCCCAATGTCTAATGAGAAAGGAAACAGTGGAATTACCCAAATTTTCCAACTCTCCTCTACTGCCTCAGGAATCCACAATATTCTTCCAGGGAAGTAGAAATTTTATTTTAATGTTTAAAAAAAATCAAGAACTTACCAGATTTAGAATGCAGGCTAAGTGCCTATGAAGCAGATAATGTCATCAATTTCATGTCATCATTAGCTAATCAACATTAGTAAACCGATCAAATGTATTTTGATCAAACTAGCAAGTTAATGCTTTCAGTCCTCTGAGGCAGTTGTAACTGTATCAAATAATACTGTTTGATGAGCTCAGCGATTCACTAGGCATTTATTTATTCTACTGTTTAGAAAGCAAACAATTTCTTAACATACATAAATACATCGGTGAAAAGAATCCCTGATATTGACAGAAACTAGGAAAACTAACTTAGGTCAGGAGCCAAAGTATCAAGAATTGAAAAAATTCATTGGCTACATATCAACAGAATAATATCTTATCCAACTTAAGATATGCACAGTGATATTTTTTAATTTGCTCAATACTTTAATACCATACTTTCATGACTGACTAAGACAGTTTTTCAAGCTCAGCACTGCTGATGCTTTGTATCAGAGAATTCTTTATTGTAGCGGCTTGTCTTGGGTATTGTGGGATAATTTAGCACAGCCCTGGCTTATGACCAGAGATGCCAGCTGTAGTCTCCCAGGTCCTGACAAACCACCACATTTCCAGACATTACCAAATGTCCTGCGGCGCCAAACACCCAAAAGTACTCTCAATGAGAACTACTGGCTTAACACATGACAGTTTCCTTCTCAGTTTTGTCCGAAAAAGCACTAATGAGAACAGGAAGAAATTGTTCTATGCTAAGTATTCTATACACATATGTCCAATCTCACAGCTATATTTTTTCCCATTAAAGAAAAACACGGCCAGAGCACCCCTACACGTACTTCTACCCCCAAGTCACTTTCTAGCCCTGTAGCCCAAGCTTTGCATGTTGTCATGCAGTTACAGTGTACATACTTAAATGATAAATTTAAATAATAAATTCATATCACTATGATCATGCTCAAGAAGCATACAAGCCCTCTGTTATTTTTTTTTAATTTTTATTTTTACTTTATTTTACTTTACAATACTGTATTGGTTTTGCCATACATTGACATGAATCCACCACGGGTGTACATGCATTCCCAAACATGAACGCCCCTCCCACCTCCCTCCGGGTCATCACCGTGCACCAGCCCCAAGCATGCTGTATCCTGCATCAGACATAGACTGGCGATTCGATTCTTACATGATAGTATACATGTTACAATGCCATTCTCCCAAATCATCCCACCCTCTCCCTCTCCCTCTGAGTCCAAAAGTCCGTTATACACATCTGTGTCTTTTTTGCTGTCTTGCATACAGGGTTGTCATTGCCATCTTTCTAAATTCCATATATATGTGTTAGTATACTGTATTGGTGTTTTTCTTTCTGGCTTACTTCACTCTATATAATCAAGCCCTCTGTTATTAAACGTATGGTTTCACTTACTAGTCCATTAATAAAGGTGTACCTTCATTTCTTGCAGCCTTTATACACGCATTCATTAACTCACTCAACAAATAATATTAAGTCCCTACTTTTTACTGTTCTGGGCCAAGGGATTCACCAATGAACAAAACTAACAGCCTTGCCCTCATGAAGCTCAATCCCATGAGACGTTTCTGAACAAAACACATTGAAGGCACCAGCATGGGCAAATCAACAATTTGCTTTTGTATTTTCTGCTTCAAAATCTTGAGTCCAAGAAGTCATTGTCTACTTAACCAAAGGCTTCTATTTCATTACTCTGAACAGTGAAGACAACTACTTCAACCGCTTTCTATGAAAGCGTTTATCCTTTATGTGCCTGGTCCTATCCGGGAATTTTATCAAAGTGAATGCCTGAAGACTGAAGTTTCCTATTTTAGTACCAAAAAGTCTAGTTCTTTGAAACTGTATGTAAATTTTGATGCGTCAGACAAAAAACACTTTGCACCCCTACACCGTACTTCTACCCACAAGTCATATCCAATTTTTGGAATTGTCTAAGACAGCAGCCAGAACTTGATGGTATGGCTTATCAAGTAAACTCATTTCAATTTCTGCAAATTGAAATGTGCTTGAATAATTAAGGCAGGACTTCCCTGGCAATCCAATGGTTAAGACTTCACCTTTCAGTTGCAGGGGGTGTGGGTTCATCCCTGGCTGGGGAGCTAAGACCCCACATGTCTTGCAGCCAAAAAACCAAACCATAAAACAGAAGTAGTAATGTAACAAACTCAATAAGGACTTTTTGTTTTTTTCAATTAAGGCAAACCAAATTCTGTTTGGATAAACTCCACTGGCATATTTTAAACAAAATGACAGATTTGTGTCCAACTTTCCTAAAGATGATTTGAGACAATGCTACCATTTACATTCTGCTTCCTCCCTTGCTGGAAGTTGGGGGCTGGGTGGAAGGAAGGGTGGTAAGTGATCTGCAGGAAAAAATTAGAGGTGACTTAGCAGCAGCAGCGGACCTTGGGTCTAATATTGATGTACTATATGTTACCTCCATACCTTTATACTAATAGAAGTGAAGTGTTAGTCACTCAGTCGTGTTCAACTCTTTGCTACCCCATGGACTGGGGCTTGCCAGACTCTTCTGTCCATGGGATTCTCCAGGCAAGAATACTGGAGCAGGTTGATATTTCCTTCTCCCCAGGAGAGCTTCTCAACCCAGGGATAGAACCCATTATCTCCTGCATAACCAAACTCTTTACCATCTGAGCCACCACGGAAGCTCATACTAATAGAATGCATAACCTATTCCTTAAGATGATATGAAGGATCAAATGAAATCATTTTAGAAGACTTTGAAAGCATTAAAAGTGAAATATTAGGGTAAACATAAGTCGTTATCACATGAGATTATCCCGCAACCCATCTGTCCAGAACCCAATGTGACAGCAACGCTGGAGACCAAAGTCTTCAAGAAGTACATCTGTGAGAAAGTGCACAAGCCAGTCAAGTTTGATTTGTTTTTCTGACCTCACTGCACAGCTTATAAGATCTTAGCTCTCCAACCAGGGATTGAACCTAGGCGATAGCAGTGAGAGCCCAAAATCCTAATCACTGGTATGGCTTATCAAGTAAATGCATTTCTATTCCTGCAAACAGAAATGTACTTAAATAATTAAGGCAGGACTTTACTCGTGATCCAGTGGTTAAGACTTCACCTTCCAATGATAGGGGTATGGGTTCCATCCCTGGCTGGGAAGCTAAGCTCTCACATGCCTTAGGAACTCCCCAGCCAGTTTCCATTTACACCTGTAGAAGCTAAAACACAACACAGGATGGGGATATTCTCCCACCAAAAAAAAAAAATGTTCTTCTATTTTTCTTTGCCAAAAGTTAACAAAAGATGGAACAAGGCCCAGTGAGACAAGGAAGTAAAAATAATCTGGCTGCTGAATCAACAGAAACTCTTCTAAATGTTCCTAATCAATTAAAAGACAACAGTAAATGCTATAAAGATAATTTTACTGAAGATAAAAATTAAGCAAACTTAATCATTAGGTTCACAGAAAGCCTACATTGTACTGCTCAGAAGTTGTGTGGCTGAACCCTCATGTTCCCTAGTTATAATAAAAAGATAAATAAGAAACCATACTGACACCAAGTGAAAGTCACTCAGTCGTTTCTGGTTCTTTGCAACCCAATGGACTATAGAGTCCATGGAATTCTCCAGGCCAGAATACTGGAGAGGGTAGCCTGTTCCCTTCTCCAGGGGATCTTCCCAACCCAGGGATCGAACCCAGGTCTCCCACATTGCAGGTGGATTCTTTACCAGCTGGGGGCTCCCCTGATAGGTAAAGAATCCCCCTGTAATGCCGGAGACCCTGGTTCGACTCCTGGGTCAGGAAGATCCCCTGGAGAAAGAATAGGCTACCCACGCCAGTATTCTTGGGCTTCCCTTGTGGCTCAGCTGTTAAAAAATCTGCCTGAAATGTGGAAGACCTGGTTTCAAAAGATCCCCTGGAAAAGCGAAAGGCTACCCACTCCAGTATACTGGCCTGGAGAATTCCATGGACTGTATAGTCCATGAGGTCACAAAGAGTTGGACACAACCGAATGACTTTCACCTCATTTCACTTCTTTACCAGCTGAGCCATCAGGGAAGCCCAAGAATACTGGAGTGGGTAACCTATCCCTTTCTCCAGAGGATCTTCCCAACCTAGGAATCAAACCAGAGTCTCCTGCGTTGCAGGTGGATTCTTTACCAGCTGAGCCACTAGGAACGCCCAGGGCTTACTCGAAAAACTTCTGGACTGAACGTATGTCACCTGCACCATCAGGTCACAACCCGGGGGTTTCAACACCAAGCTCTACCTCTTTCCCATCAGCCTGCAGCTGCTCCACTCTTCCTGGGGTTCCCCAGTGACTTCTGGACTTGGCGTAAGTCATTCTTGTTGCACACTCACCACTGGCTGCAGACCCCAGTTACCCTGAGTTGACAGCCTGAGCCAACATCTCTTTCTTGGTAATCTACCTGGTACACCAGTTCCTCCTGAACAGACTTTAGCTGCTTCTTGCCCTCCCCTCACTCAAGAACTTCTCTGTACCTGAACTCCAAGAAGTTACACCTCACAACTTACAGACGGTCCCTTTCTGTGCTATTGTTACTTGCTTCACAATGGGCTAATACGTGCTAAACACTTAGAACACCACCTGGCATATTAAAAAAAAGGCTCATAATAAAGTTATTACTGGTGTTCAAACTCCTGGATTTTCAGTTCACCTGCTGGCACCCCACCACCTTATCAAGGGCCATGCATGGGGTCGTTTTACCAACACCACATACCCTATGGAGCCCACATCCTGTCAGACCAGACTTCTTCCTGAAATTACAACCAAACCAGTCACCACCCACACCCAGCGGCCAGCCCTTGTCCACACAACATGGCACCCCAAATTTAAAACATGCTTTATTTTTCCACCTAGGCCCTGTCCCCTACTTACTTATGATCTTACACAAGAGACTTTAGTTCTCTAATCCGCAGTTTTCCATTTTTAAAATGAGATGCCAGTAAGGACGTGAAAGAGTTGCTATCCGTGTAGACACAATGCTTAACACATGATGAGTGTTCAATGCAGTAATTGCTTTTCACATGATTCCTAAGACAACGATGCACATGATACATTTGAGGGGGACTCAGAATGAGAATTCCACTTGTGGAAACCTGCCCCATTGATGAACTCTAGAGGGGAGCCTGGTGGGCTGGTGTCTCTGGGGTCGCACAGAGTCGGACACAACCGAAGCGACTTAGCAGCAGCAGCAGAGGGTGTGCATGGATGTGCCTTGGGAGAGAGTGTGTGGCATCTTTCAGAGCACGGAGAGAGGTCTTCAGGAGTAAAAGAATCTGCCTGCAGTGCACGAGACACAGGAGATGCAGGTTCAATCCCTGGGTCAGGAACATCCCCTGGAGGAGGAAATGGCAATCCACTCCAATATTCTTACCTGGAAAGCCCCACGGGCTGAAAATCCCTGGCGCACTGGAGGCCATGGGGTCACAGAGTCAGACGCAACTGAAGTGACTGAGCACAAGCATGCTAGTTTTCTAGGACTGCCATAGAATTACTACAAGCTGAGGCCTTAAAACAGAAACTAATCTCACAATTACAGACACCACAAGAACCCCCCCTCCAAAAAAATCCAAGGTGTTGGCAGGACTGCACAACCACCTCCAACGACTGTAGGGGGACTCGTCCCTGCCTCCTCCAGCTTCTGGGGGCTCCAGGCAACTCTTGGTCTTTGGCTTCATCCTTCCCAAGTCTGCCTCTGTCTTTAGGTGGCCTTCTCCTCCTCTCCCTGTCTTGTGAGGATAGCTGTGATTGGATTTAGGGCCACCTGGTTAATCCAGAATGATCTCATCTTAAAATCCTTCCATGAAAGACATCTGCAAAGACTTCTGCCAAATAAGGGCACCTTCCCTGGTTCCAGAGGTGAGAATATGGATTAAGCTTTCAGAAGCCACCATTCAACCCACTGAAGGCTGGAAACCACGGACAGCTGAAGTGTCGATTGGAGACCCTGGTCAAACTATGGAACATGGTAGAATACTTCCAGTCATGGGAGATGTTGAGCGGGACTGATCTGGAGTATGTCAAGGCTATATATTGTCACCCTGTTTATTTAACTTATATGCAGAGTACGTCATCAGAAATGCTGGACTGGAAGACACACAAGCTAGAATCAAGATTGCCGGGAAAAATATCAATAATCTCAGATATGCAGATGACACCACCCTTACGGTAGAAAGCAAAGAGGAACTAAAAAGCCTCTTGATGAAAGTGAAAGAGGAGAGTGAAAAAGTTGGCTTAAAGCTCAACATTCAGAAAACGAAGATCATGGCATCCGGTCCCATCGCTTCATGGGAAATAAATGGGGAAACAGTGGAAACAGTGTCAAACTTTATTTTGGGGGGCTCCAAAATCACTGCAGATGGTAACTGCAGCCATGAAATTAAAAGATGCTTACTCCTTGGAAGAAAAGTTAGGACCAACCTAGATAGCATATTCAAAAGCAGAGACATTACTTTGCTGACTAAGGTCCATCTAGACAAGGCTATGGTTTTTCCAGTAGTCATGTATGGATGTGAGAGTTGGACTGTGAAGAAGGCTGAGCGCCGAAGAACTGATGCTTTTGAACTGTGGTGTTGGAGGAGACTCTTGAGAGCCCCTTGGACTGCAAGGAGATCCAACCAGTCCATTCTGAAGGAGATCAACCCTGGGATTTCTTCGGAAGGAATGATGCTAAAGCTGAAACTCCAGTACTTTGGCCACCTCATGCGAAGAGTTGACTCATTGGAAAAGACTCTGATGCTGGGAGGGATTGGGGGCAGGAGAAGGGGACGACCGAGGATGAGGTGGCTGGATGGCATCACTGACTTGATGGATGCGAGTCTGAGTGAACTCCAGGAGTTGGTGATGGACAGGGAGGCCTGGCGTGCTGTGATTCATGGGGTCACAAAGAGTCGGACACGACTGAGTGACTGAACTGAACTGAATACGCTATTTATCTTTCTCTTTCTAACTTACTTCACTCTGTATAACAGGCCTTAGGTTCGTCCACCTTATTAGAACTGACTCAAATGAGTTCCTTTTTATGGCTGAGTAATATTCCACTGTGTATATGTCCCACAGCTTCTTTAGCCACTCATCTATCAGTGGACATCTAGGTTGCTTCCCTGTCCTAGCTATTGTAAATAGTGCTGCAATGAACACTGGGCTACATGTGTCTTCTTCAGTTTTGGCTTCCTCAGGGTATATGCCTAGGAGTGGGACTGTTGTGACCCTTACTTGTTATATTACATCCTTTGGAATAGCCTGAGTTACCTGCTTGCTGACAGAAGATCCAAGCGAGTTCCCTAAGTGCAGGTTCTTACTACTGCCCAGGATCTACCAGCAACCCTGCACCAATCAGTAGAGAAACAATGAGGAGACACACAGAAGCCTGGGGACACCCTCACTCACAGCACCCTCCCAGCGCCCAGGCTCACCTGCTCCAGTTCCCTTCACATTCTGAAAGCCTCCCTCCTCCTGTCTTGCCCTGAAGATGCTTATCTGAACGATCTCGGTAACTGAACCCAGCCTCAAATTTTAAAGCATAAATACCTATCTGGGCACACACACATAAATCTGATACATGCATGTGCCACAAATATGGGATCATCAAGTTTCACCAAGAAGTTTTTAAATTACATCCTATAAAAGCCTTCTTTGTCTGCTGTTTTCTGAAGAGTCACAAAGACTGCCTTGAAGATCCACAGCTCAGCTCACCCTTTGAATGAAAGGAGAAAGCATTTCTAGACCTCAGAATCCTCCACCTGTAATACAAATTTAATTAATACTCGGCTCTGCCTCCTCAAGTCAGCAAATTTAGGGAAGGCCCTGATCTTCTTAGAGGAACTTCCTCTGTTAGAGTGTCAAATGTCCTACAGGTCAAAAAACCACTAGGAATTTAAGCTTTCTCCATTTTACAGTGCATCAAGAGGTCACCACAGAGAAAGAACATCTCATTTTAGTGATCTTCTGGAACTTCCTTTTTCAGTAACTGATTGGTTCTTGACCTCTGAAGTTACCCATTCAAATAGTGACATTCTGCAATCTGAACAGCCCTGCCTTAAGGGTACATCCAGAAAAGAGCTGATACAACTTTTCTTTTAGATTTCCAGGAACTAAACCCTTGAGTGAGGCCTGTGAGACCTCAGTGCTGCACTGTTAGGGAAATTCACCAAGGCACAGGAAATGACCACCGCGCATGCCTGCAGGGACCACAACTCAACCCAGCTTCCAGACTTGCCACTGCCCCAAAGCACAACCCTGATCCTGTGTCACTCAGGCTTCCTGCTTGTTGCCTCTCAAGTGGAGTCCAGACACACAGACACACACAGAGACACAGAGAGACACACACACATAGAGACAGATACAGAGAAAGGCAAAGACACACACACGCAGAGACACACACACACAGAAACAAGGACACACACAGAAACAGACACACCCACAGAGAGAGAGACACACACACAGACACACAGAGACACAGAGACACACACAGAGAGACAGACACAGAGAAAGGCAAGGAAACACACAGAGAGACAGACACACACACAGAGACAAGGACACACACAGAAACAGACACACCCACAGAGAGAGAGACACACATACAGAGACAGAGACACATATGGAGACACACACACACACAGAGACACAAAGACACACACAAAGAGACACAGACAGAGGCAAAGACACACACACAGAGACAAGGACACACACACAGAAACAGAGAGACACACCCACGTACAGAGACAGACACACACAGAGACAGAGACACATAGACACACACACATACAGACACACAGAGAGACACACATAGAAACAGAGAGAAACACACAGAAACAGACAGACGTACACAGAGAGACAGAGAAAGACACACAGAGAGACACACATAGAAACAGAGAGAAACACACAGAAACAGACAGACGTACACAGAGAGACAGAGAAAGACATACAGAGAGACACACCCACAGAGACAGACACATCCCCCTGACATACACACACACAGAGACAGACACATCCCCACAAACACACACAGAAACAGAGAGACACAGAGACATACATACACAGAGACAGAAACACACACAGAAAAATGGATAAATAAAACTGCTTTCAAGAGTTAATTCCTATGTCAGTTATTTGAAACAGAACACTTTCATAGAAAATATGTTTTATATATAATTACTAATATGATATAAATGTATAATTTTTAAATGATTTTATATTTAAAATAGAAATGCATTTGAGTCTATTTTGAACCCAGATATCAAAAGAAGAGCTTAGAGTTAAGTAGATGATGGACAAACAGATTAAGCCATGAAGATCTGAAATAGAACTTCTGGAATTTTTCAAGGGCTTAAACTAATGGGGACATTGCTTGTAGTTCAAAATGTGGTCTGCCTTAACAGAGCAGTAACATTTATGTTCTTTTCATTATCTCTAGTCATAACTAGGGTTTTTTCTGGTCTACGTTTGCAACACAGAAAGGAAGGATATCAGGTGTGGATTAAGAAGAGCATTTTCTAAAAGGCGTCTATCAGGGAATTACTTGCTATGCATGTAGTTAAGGAATTACAAAACAAGGTTTCTAAAGATCAAGAAGAGAGGTTGACAGGGTGGTTGAGGATGATGCAATCCCTCTAATAGACCTTAGGTGGCGCCATTGGTCTAGGATAGCTTGGTTGCCTTTTAGCAGGCATTATAGCTCTACAGGAAATGGCAACCCACTCCAGTGTTCTTGCCTGGAGAATCCCAGGGACCGGGGAGCCTGGTGGGCTGCCGTCTATGGGGTCGCACAGAGTCAGACACGACTGAAGCGACTTAGCAGCAGCAACAGCAGCATAGCTATACAATTGGGAGTGCACAGTACAATTGGTTCCTTTAAGATACGGATCCTTTTTAAGTCGGTAATAGAAGTATGCCACATGGTACATTTATCTATCACAAGTTTTACTCCAAAGGTTCAGATTTTATCACCTAGAAACAATGGAAATGCTTCTGGATAACTCATCTCATACATCCTATTAACATACTGTTTCCTAATATTTGTTCTATATTAATTCTCCAAATTCCCTGATTTGCTGAGATTAAGATATATAATCAGTCCAATTAAGTGAATTACCACATTCCCACCAGCTGGTTTTACTGTTTTAGTGCAGTAACTGGAAACATCTAGAAAGCTTCCTTCATCCTATATCTGGACTCCCATTTCACTGACTATGATCATTTTTATCCTGTGTCCTATGAAGGTTTAGTTTCCTCCACTAGAATATTCCATCCCTGAGGACAAGACAGTCTCATTTATTTCTTTATACCTCCTGCACCCAATACAAAGTGCTCGATTAACAGTGAATAAATAGAGTTAAAACAATTAGACTATAAAGACAAAATTAATAGGTAAAATGAAAATGTAATTTTCTTATCTCAACACCACAGGAAGGTTAAAAACATAACCTTGCTCAACAGACTATACGTAGTCCAACTTAATGATTAACTACTTGAAGATTTCTACTTTTAAAAGTATTCAAGGGACTTCCCCGGTGGTCCAGTGGTTAAGAATCTGCCTTTCAATGCAGGAGATGTGGGTTCCACACCTGGTCAGGGAACTAAGACCTGACAGCCACGTGGCTACCGAGTCTGCTTGATCCAACGAAGATCCCACATACTGTAACTAAGACTCGATGCAGCCAAATAATTTTACATATATGAGTGTGTGTTGTTGTTAAGTTGCTCAGTTGCATCCAACTCTTTGCGACCCCATGGACTGTAAGTGCGCCAGGCTTTTCAGTCCATGGAATTTCCCAGGCAAGAATACTGGAGTGGGTTGCCATTTATTTCCAAAGGATCTTTTTGAACCTAGGGATTGAACCCAGGTCTCCTGCATCACAGGATGATATATATATGTAAGTATTCAAGATATTTATTAAAATTAGCTCAAACTCACCTTCAGTTAAGTTGTGACTATAAAATCTCGTTATATTATAAAAATTTTGCTTTCCTTTGAATTAAAAATAATTATCTACATAAAGATTCACTGCTCTGACAGTTTTTCTCCAAATATATTCCCACAATTATTTACCTTGCAGTAAAGATACACATATTCAAAATGAGTGTGACCTACCTGCTTCAAAATTCAGGTCAGTAGACCTGTGCTAACTGAACGTCAGCTTCACTAAAATTCTGTTGACCCTGCCCTCCAGAATACATGTGAGGTTAAAAATGCAGCCTTTTAACTTCCTTGAGAGAAAATGTTGGGTGTGTTCCCACCACTTAACATCAGTTAAGTGACCAATTTCAAGTCCATGGTGTTACAATAAGGGTTATTGCATTTCATGGTGAATGAGCAGACTGAATCATCTCAAGTATCTGGTTACACATAAATGTCTCCAAAATGCGTACATCTAAACAGGACCTTCCCAGCTCCCTGTATCAGCAACTGCATACTAGGCATCTCCATCATTTGAACATCCTCTTGCAGGCAAGTTGAAATGCAAAACATCCAACAATGAATTCATCAGCTTCACCTCCAGCTGGGTTCTCTATGAGTGAACTGGTCCCTAACTGCCCCACCACCACACCTCACTGCCCACATCTACCAAAAGTTAGGTTTGAAAAGAGGATACAATTTATCGATATTACCTATATTACAGTTTCAACAAGAGTTTTTAAACATCATCTCTGAGTAAAATTCAGCAATAATAATGCTTTCCTAAAAGCAGATAAGCAAATGCGAGAAACTTTGAATCATCCTTCATAATTCTTTGGAATATAAGCAAAGCATGCGAAACCATTCCAAGCGGTAAAAAGAACTGTGACCTGGCCGTTGGTTTGAGAAGCTTAACTGGGGATATCCACTTGAGCCTCATGATCTTCTGAAATTAGTGATGGCTGACTCTGCCCAATTTTAAGACTGACAGCTTGCCCTCCCTGTGTAAGAGGTAGCAATACACCTCCCTACTGCTATCAGTTTATCTCCACTGGAAGAGCAGAGACACAAATCTCTCCCAACTACTCATAGTCAAACTATACACAACCTCCATCATGCCCTTGGTACTGCTTGGTAATCATTTCAACAACTCAAAAGAGGTTTAATACATTACCAAGAAATCAGAGGCTGTGGTTGCTTAACTATACTAATAATTTAATCACTGAACTTACATAATAAATTGGGGGGGGGGGGCAGTGAAAAAAGCCCCAGTGTCTAGCAAAATAAGCACGTGTATATTAGAAAAAAAAAAAGACCTTCAGAAGGATTTGCTTCCTAAAGCAAATCACTTTAAAGCACCTGGAAATGACTTTTATCAGAATACCATTCTATCCTAAGAAGTATGGATTATATCACTTGCTTAGAGTATTAAGTTTAATAACTGCCTTTGAATAAAACAGAACACCTAGTAAAATCAGTAAATTGGTAACAGGCAGCTGGTTAACTTCAAAGTCAGATGTGGGTTCAAGCACGCATCAGGCCATTTTAATGGTGCAGTTTTACAGTCTATCATGCTTGCATCTTGCCAAGAAGGTGGGAAGGAATTTTTCATAAACATCATTCCAGTATGACATTCACAGCTGAATAATGTCAACTTTTTGATGGGCCCAAATGTTTTTTGTAGTTATCTCAAGATAATCTCACATTATTAGTATAACTTTTACTGCATTTCAAATTTTAAAGTTGAAAAACTGCAAGGCAAATGAGTAAGCAATCAAAATATATACCTCATATTTACTTCTATTTCAGAAGTCAGCTCCCTCCAGCCCTTATCTGTTACTTACTTGAAATTCTACTGCCTAAAAAGAAATGGGAGATGAATGAGAAGAAATTGGTAGCCAAAAAAAAAAAAAAAAACTCATAGACTTGATTTGTAAGCCACAACTATTCTTGTTCAATTCTTCTATGTTAATGAAAAGTGCCAACTTATTTAAATGTTTAGTTCAGGACAACATACTGCATATTAAATCGACTTCGTGAAGTTCTGTGAAGTACAGCTGATGCCCATCACCAGTTTCAGATCATCCGCACTGACTTCAGATCATTAGCTCACTACAGGAACAAAATGTGCACTCCATTACTTTCTGAGCACCAAAAAATCATGGAAACAGAGGCAACAACTTATTACTTTACAACTTACCCAGTACTTTAACATATCCTGGCTTCAGTACTGAACTCAGCAGAAATGGACAACTGATGTTTCAGAGCAAATTTGGAAAAATGAATAAGATCTAATTATTTCTAAACTTCCAAAAAGTCCTTAATAAAAAAGGCAACATAAAGAAAAAGAAATGAAAAGTCCATTTCCTCAAAAAGCTTGGCAGTTCTCCTAATACCCTGACTTTGGCACAACAGGAACATTTAGAAAAATGGGCGATTTCTTTTTTCTTTTTTTTTTTAATTTATTTTTTTTTTGGCTTTTATTTTATTTTTTATTTTATTTTTTTTAATTTTAAAATCTTTAATTCTTACATGTGTTCCCAAACATGAACCCCCCTCCCACCTCCCTCCCCATAACATCTCTCTGGGTCATCCCCATGCACCAGCCCCAAGCATGCTGTATCCTGCATTGGACATAGACTGGCGATTCAATTCTTACATGATAGTATACATGATAGAATGCCATTCTCCCAAATCATCCCACCCTCTCCCTCTCCCTCTGAGTCCAAAAGTCCGTTATACACAGCTGTGTCTTTTTTCCTGTCTTGCATACAGGGTCGTCATTGCCATCTTTCTAAATTCCATATATACGTGTTAGTATACTGTATTGGTGTTTTTCTTTCTGGCTTACTTCACTCTGTATAATCGGCTCCAGGTTCATCCATCTCATCAGAACTGAATCAAATGAATTCTTTTTAACGGCTGAGTAATACTCCATTGTGTATATGTACCACTGCTTTCTTATCCATTCATCTGCTCATGGACATCTAGGTTGTTTCCATGTCCTGGCTATTATAAACAGTGCTGCGATGAACATTGGGGTACATGTGTCTCTTTCAATTCTGGTTTCCTCGGTGTGTATGCCCAGCAGTGGGATTGCTGGGTCATAAGGTAATTCTATTTGCAATTTTTTAAGGAATCTCCACACTGTTCTCCATAGTGGCTGTACTAGTTTGCATTCCCACCAACAGTGTAGGAGGGTTCCCTTTTCTCCACACCCTCTCCAGCATTTACTGCTTGCAGATTTTTGGATCGCAGCCATTCTGACTGGTGTGAAGTGGTACCTCATTGTGGTTTTGATTTGCATTTCTCTAATAACGATTTCTTGTTTGAATGCAATACTGCAAAGGAACACAAAGTTGATTCAACTCCCACTGGTTATTTCTGAGATTATGGAAGCATAAATGCACAGCAGTGCTTCACGGTTAAGGAATTACCTGTTGAGATGTGTCTGATACCCAAAAGGAAACCACCATAACACCAGCCAATGATTCAATCAAGGAGGAGGAGGAAAGACTAGCGATCCAAGCTGCTTTTCTGCCTGGTGAAGCTCTCTCTCCAGCTTCTTCCTCCTGCCTCTCTGCATGTTCCCGTCTGCCACTCTCTCCTTTACCCACTGCAATTGGGGAATACCTCATCTGTTCACAACCACCGCCCTGGCTGACACAACAAGGACCACATCACTGCCAATTCCAACACCGTGTTTAGTCGGCACATTGTCCCTCTGGTGGGGGGGCACTCCTGACTACTCCCTCGGGGGCTGACCCCAGTGCCGATCACTAATCTCTGAATCGCCCCTCTCGGACACATAGTAAGAGTACATTTCCTCACTCCCTTTGAGGGGAGGCCGGTCCCATGACATCATTTATGTCAACGAAATGTGAAAGGAAAGAACATGGGCTGAAATTCTGAGAGCTAATGCCTGGATCTCCCTAACCTTTCCCCTCTGCCAAGGCAACCAGCAATGTTTCAGATAGTGATGGTTTCCCAAACTGTCAGCTTAGGTCCCTAAATTACCTTCATGGGTGTGGTCCAGGGATGATTATGTGACACAGAGCCCAAAGTAACCTAAGATGAATACTCGCATGAACCAGAAACAAATCTCATTTTTAAGCACCTCAGATGAGTTATGTGACATCATAACCTAGTCTATGTCTGAATTCTTTCCTCTTTTCCATTAGCTTGCGGGACCACACTCTTCTTCTCTTGCCTTCAGTTACTGCGTCTGCTCTAAAACCCACTGGTCAGCCCATCTCTTAAATGCTATGCTAGTCAGTCTCCAAGGGGCTCCCAAAGACCCCCACCTCCTGTATTCAGGCTTTTTCCCCTTAGGAGCGGGGAAGACTAAGTGACTCATTTCTAGGCCATACAGCAAAAGTGATATGATGTCACTTTTGATACTGACTAGGCCTCTTATCTTACTCACTCTGAGGGAAGCCAGCTAGCAACCAAATTGGGAAGATGCTGTTGCCAGAGGCTCAGGTGGTGAACTAGGAAGACCTGAAGCCAACAGTCAGCAAGGAACCAAGACCTATCTAAAACCACGAGTGACCTTAAATGTTGGTCCTTCTCCAGTCGATCCTTCAAATGAGACCATAGTTTCAACCAACAGCTTGACTATAATCTTACAAGGGATTGAAACAGAGGTTCCCAGTTAGGCTGCACCTGGAAACTTGACCTACAAAAAGAGAGATAACATGTTCATTGTTTTAAGTCACTAAATAATGACTGCATCATCTGGGACATGCGGGCCTGGTGTGCTACAGTCCATGGAGTTGCAAAGAGTCGGACACGACTGAGTGACTGAACTGAACATCTGGGACAATTTTGTTACCTAGCAATAGAATGTGAAAATCATATCCAACTCTTTGTGACCCCATGGATTATACAGTCCATGGAATTCTCCAGGCCAGAATACTGGAATGGGTAGCCATTTCCTTCTCCAGGGATCTTCCTAACCCAGGGATCAAACCCAGGTCTCCCACATGGCAGGCAGATTCTTTACCAGCTTAGCCAAAAGGGAAGCCCAAGAATACTGGAGTGGGTAGCCTATCCCTTCTCCAGCAGATCTTCTCCACTCAGGAATTGAACCACGGTCTCTTGCATTGCAGGCAGATTCTTCACCAACTGAGCTATCAGGAAAGCCCCAATGTTTGCCTCCTCCTTCGAGCTGGAAACAAACCAGCGACCTAAGGATACCCCACAACCAAGGGCAAAGGAGAAGCCCCAGCAAGATGGTAGCAGAGGTGAAATAACATTTAGAATCAAACCCCATACCTGCCAGAGACCCTCAGAGGGCTCAAACATACCTTGTGTGCACCAGGACCCAGGGACCCCACAGAGACTGAGACAGAACTATGTTTGAGCATCTCCTGAGGAGATACGAGTCAGCAGCGGACTGCTGCAGGGACAGAGGCTCTGGGTGCAGCAGACCTGGGTTTGGCATAAGCCCTCTTGGAGGAGGTCGCCATTAACCCCACCAGAGAGCTGCCAGAACTTACACAGGACTGGGAAAACAGACTCTTGGAAGGCACAAACAGAACTTTGTGTGCACCAGGACCCAGGAGAAAGGAGCAGTAACCCCACAAAAGACTGACCCAGTCCTGCCCATGAGTGTTCAGAAGTCTCCAGCAGAGGTGTGGGCTGGCTGTAGCCTGCTGCAGGGTTGGGGGCACTGAGTGTAGCAGTGTGTGCATGGAACATTTTGAAGAAGGTCACCATTATCCTCATTACCTCCCCCACAGTTTGGCCTCAAGTCAAAGAACAGGGAGGGAACACAGCCCCACCCATCGATAGAAAGCTGGATTAAAGATTTACCAAGCATGGCCCTGCCCATCAGATCAAGACCTAGTTTCCCCCTCAGTCAGTCTCTCCCATCAGGAAGCTTCCATAAGCCTCTTATCCTTCTCCATCAGAGGGCAGACAGAATGAAAACCACAATCACAGAAACTAACCAATCTAATCACAAGGACCACAGCCTTGTCTAACTCAATTATACTATAAGCCATGCCACGTACGGCCACCCAAGACGGATGGATCATGGTTGAGAGTTCTGACAAAATATGGTCCACTGGAGAGGGGAATGGCAACCCACTTCAATATTCTTGCCTTGAGAACCCCATGAACAGTATGAAAAGGCAAAAAGATAAAACACTGAAAGATGAACTCCCCAGGTCAGTAGGTACCTAATATGCTACTGAAGATCAGTGGAGAAATAACTTCAGAAAGAATGAAGAGATGGAGCCAAAGCAAAAACAACACCTAGTTGTGGAAGTCACTGGTGATAGAAATAAGGTCCAATGCTATAAAGAGCAATATTGCATAGGGACCTGGAATGTTAGGCCCACGAATCAAGGCAGATTGGTAGTGGTCAAACAGGAGATGGCAGGAGTGAACATCGACATTTTAGGAATCAATGAACTAAAATGGACCAGAATGGGTGAATTTAACTCAGATCACCATTATATCTACTATTGTGGGCAAGAATCCCTTAGAAGAAATGGAGTAGCCATCACAGTCAACAAAAGAGCCTGAAATGCAGTACTTGGATGCAATCTCAAAAACAACGAAATGATCTGTTTGTTTCCAAGGCAAACCATTCAATATCACAGTAATCCAAGTCTATGCCTTGATGAAGCTGGAGTTGAACAGTTCTATGAAGACCTACAAGACCTTCTAGAACTAACACCCCAAAAAAGATGTCCTTTTCATTATAGGGGACTGGAATGCAAAAGTAGGAAGTCAAGAGATACCTGGAGTAACAGGCAAAGTTGGCCTTGGAGTACAGAATGAAGCAGGGTAAAGGCTAACACAGTTTTGCCAAGAGAATGCACTGGTCATAGCAAACACCCTATTCCAACAACACAGGAGAAGACTCTACACATGGACATCACCAGACGGTCAATACCAAAACCAGATTCATTATATTCTTTGCAGCCAAAGATGGAGAAACTATACAGTCAGCAAAAACAAGGCTGGGAGCTGACTGGCTCAGATCATGAATTCGTTATTGCCAAATTTAGGCTTAAATTTAAGAAAGCAGGGAAAACCACTAGACCATTCAGATATGACCTGAATCAAATCCCTTACAATTACAGAAAGTGAGAAATAGATTCAAGGGATTAGATCTGATAGACTGAGTGCCTGAAGAATTATGGACAGAGGTTTGTGTTACTGTACAGGAGGCAGTGATCAAGACTATGCCCAAGAAAAAGAAATGCAAAGAGGCAAAATGGCTGTCTGAGGAGCCCTTACAAATAGTTGAGAAAAGAAGAGAAGTGAAAGGCAAAGGAGAAAAGGAAAGATATACCCATTTGAATGCAGAGTTCCAAAGAATAGCCAGAAGAGATAAGAAAGCCTTCCTCAGTGATCAGTGCAAAGAATTAGAGGGAAGCAACAGAATAGGAAAGACTAGAGATCTCTTCAAGAAAATTAGAGGTACCAAGGGAATTTTACATTCAAAGATGGGCTCAATAAAGGACAGAAATGGTATGGACCTAACAGAAGCAGAAGATATTAAGAAGAGGTAGCAAGAATACACAGAACTATACAAAAAAGATCTTCATGACCCAGATAATCACAATGGTGTGATCACTCACCTAGAGCCAGACATCCTGGAATGGGAATTCAAGTGGGCCTTAGGAAGCATCACTACGAACAAAGCTAGTGGAGGTGATGGAATTCCAGTTGAGCTATTTCAAATCCTGAAAGATGATGCTATGAAAGTGCTGCACTCAATATGCCAGCACATTTGGAAAACTCAGCAGTGGCCACAGGACTGGAAAAGGTCAGTGTTCATTCCAATCCCAAAGCAAGGCAATGCCAAAGAGTGCTCAAACTACTGCACAATCGCACTCATCTCACACGCTAGTAAAGTAATGCCCAAAATTCTCCAAGCCAAGCTTCAACAATATGTGAACTGTGAACTTCCATATGTTTAAGCTGGATTTAGAAAAGGCACAGGAACCAGAGTTCAAATTTCCGACATCTGTTGGATCATCAAAAAAGCAAGAGAGTTCCAAAAAACATCTATTTCTGCTTTATTGACTATGCCAAAGTGTTCGACTGTGTGGATCACAATAAACTGTGGAAAATTCTGAAAGAGATGGGAATACCAGACCACCTGACCTGCCTCCTGAGAAATCTGTATGCAGGTCAAGAAGCAACAGTTAGAACTGGACATGGAACTGATTGCTTCCAAATTGGGAAAGGAGTACAGCAATGCTTTATGTTGTCACCCTGCTTATTTAACTTTTATGCAGAATACATCATGAGAAATGCTAAGCTGGATGAAGCACAAGCTGGAATGAAGATTGCTGAGAGAAATATCAGTAACCTCAGGTATGCAGATGACACTACCCTTATGGCAGAAAGTGAAGAAGAACTAAAGAGCCTCTTGATGAAAGTGAAAGAGGAGAGTGAAAAAGCTGGCTTAAATCTCAACATTCAGAAAACGAAGATCATGGCATCTGGTCCCATCACTTCATGGCAAATAGATGGGAAAACAATGAAATCAGTGACAGACTTTATTTTGGGGGGCTCCAAAATCACTGCAGATGGTGACTGCAGCCACGAAATAAAAAGATGTTTACTCCTTGGAAGAAAAGTTATGACCAACCTAGACAGCACATTAAAAAGCAGAGGCATTACTTTACCAATAAAGGTCCGTGTAGTCAAAGCTATGGTTTTTCCAGTAGTCGTGTATGGATGTGAGAGTTGGACTATAAAGAAAGCTGAGCACTGAACAATTGATGCTTTTCAACTGTGGTGTTGGAGAAGACTCTTGAGAGTCCCTTGGACGGCAAGGAAATCCAACCAGCCCATCTTAAAGGAAATCAGTCCTGAATATTTATTGGAAGGACTGATGCTGAAGCTGAAACTCCAATACTTTGGCCACTCGATGTGAGGAACTGACTCATTTGAAAAGACTCTGATGCTGGGAGGGATTGGGGGCAGGAGGAGAAGGGGACGACAGAGGATGAGATGGCTGGATGGCATCACCAACTCAATGGACATGAGTTTGAGTGAACTCTGGGAGTTGGAGATGGACAGGGAGGCCTGGCATGCTGCGGTCCATGGGGTTACAAAGGGTGAGACACAACTGAGCGACTGAACTGAGCGGTAGAAAACTACCACAGATTTAGGCATTTCTTCTTCCCCTACTCTCTAAAAGTACAGCAATTTTATTCTTTTCTGTGGTTGTTAAATTCACATTGGTCACCCCTGAATCTGTATTTTGAGCACTGACTCCTTCTCCAAATGCCTCTCTCGTTACTCAAACGCCTACTAGGTATTTTTGCCTGAAGGTCCACACATCTCTTTGATCTCCCCAATGGGTATCTCCTCTACTCACCGGCTTTCTAATGCTTGTAATCCACATGTCAAATGATGTCCAAGCCTTTCTCTTGGCACCCAGCCAGAAACCTAATAATCAGCCAGAACTTGTCTTCACCCTTACTTTGTACATCCAATTACCAAGCTAATTACCAACTTAGTTCAGAACCACAATACCTCTTTCCCAGATGTCTCTGTTGCACCCACACCCTGACCTCTCACATTTATAGTCTTACTAGTTACTGCAACCTCTCTGAACAGCAGCTCTGACTACATCCCTCTCCTGCTACCAATATTTCAAAGGTCAGGGATATGAAACCCCATCTCAAAGTCTGGAACCCAAAGCCTGTGATGATTAGCCACCTGGTCTTCTAACATCCCACCAACTTCACACTCAGCTATGAGGAACACCGGTAGTCCTCTCAGCTCAGTCTGTCACGCTTCGGGTCTTGTACATCTCTGCACCCTGCCTTCCTCTCACCTCACACACTCACCTGCCTCAGGCTCCTGAGTGAACTCCTACCCTGCCTTCAAAACTACTCCGGCTTTATGAAAAGGAACGAAGTTGGGTCGTTTGTGGAGATGTAGACGGACCTAGAGACTATCATACAAAGAGAAGGAACTCAGAAAGAGAACAGATCCTGTGTATCAACGTAAATGTGGAATCTGAAAAAAAACTGCATAGACGATCTTATTTACAAAGCACAAACAGAGACACAGAACAGACAAAGAGGAGGATGGGATGACTCGGGAAATTAGGACTGACATACACACACTATTGATACTATGTATAAAATAGTAAGAACTTACCGCGCAGGGAACTCAGCTCTCTGTGGTGACCTAAATGGGAAGGAAATCCAGCAAAGAGGGGAGACATACATATGTAAAGTGGATCCACTTTCCTGAACAGTGGAAACTAACACGGTAGAATAAAGCAACTATGCTCCAATTAAGATTAAAAAAAAAAAAAAAACTACTCAGGCTTTACTTGCCTAAAGCCTTCCCTGATAACCTCCCACTCCCAAGAGTAAGTTATTCCCCTACTCATCTATCACTGTGCTTAGCAGGTTGTGGCCTATAGTTACTGTTTCCATATGCCTGTCTTCCTCTTTTGAGTCTCTCATCTGAGAATCTCAGGAACCTACCACAGACCTCAGCCCACAATAGGATGTAACAGTGTATCTGAATTTTATTAGATAGCCTAGGAACACTCCCCTAGGTGTTCAACACTGGGGAGTTTTGAGAATCAAAAGGATCAAAAATACAAGAACTACCTTCAAGACTTCCCTGGTGGTCCAGTGGTGAATACTCTGTGCTTTCGATGAAGAGAGACATGGGTTCTATCCCTGCTCAGGGAACTAAGATCCCACATGCCATGTAATCCAAAAAAAAAAAAGGCTTCAATCTTTAAAAAAGAGACAAGAACTCTCAACCCAGAGCTCAGGCACCCCTATGCCACCTCTCCTGCTATTATCCCTGAGCAGTCCCATCCTGTCCTCTGGCCTCAGTCTTTCCATTTCATTCAACACCATGCTCCACCTGCCAGAGTCCAGACACCAATTCAGATGTTTCTGTTAAGGAAAAAAGATTTTTTTTTTTATTTCTCCTTTTTCAGTATTTTTAAAACCTGAACACAAGGTCCTACTTAAGATAAGTTAAGGAAACCTAAAATAAGGTATGTTAACTACTTAGTCTTTGCTCCTATTATTTAGCTAGTTCTGAAATTAATTCGTAACAGGCAGGTAGGACTCTAGGCAGAGGCCCTCAATTCTTGCCATAAGGAACTTTGGCAAATTATCCACTCCTCAGGCTCCACCCAGACCTGCTGAACCCACCATTGATGTATAGTCCAATCACATATATTTAAATAAGAGTCCACAAGTGTTTCCGATGCATAGCAAGAATATGACCCATGGCTTTATAGCATCTCTCATTCAATCTAATAATCAGATAATGAACTGTCAGATAATAATCAGATAATTATAATAATCTAATACTGAGATAAAGATCTTACAGCTACAGGCCAACCCAGAGATCGGGTCTGGTTCCCCAACCACTACGCAGGTGTAACTCCCCATACCATACTGCCGTCCCTACCAGGGTCTGCTCTACCAGCAGAGGCAGACACAGCTGGAAGACACAACTCCGCCTTCAAGGATCTGCTTGCAAAAAATCTGTAAATTAGTAAGGAAGGAGCCCGTCAGAACATGTTTCTTCCATGAGGTGTAAGAATAAACTGTAGACTGGAATAGACATTCTGTTTCCTGTAAATTAGGTGTGGTCCTCAGGCACTGGGAAGTTCCTAACGCAGCCGAGCAAGTCTAGGCATTCTCTTGGCATAAACCCACTCGACGGTGAAGAGGTATCCACTTAGGTGAGGAACCAGGCAGGCAATTAAAGGGCCTCTTTAAGCAAATCCCAGCCACACTTGAAGCAAACGCCTGTGGCCACCAGCCATGGCCAGTCACCCACCGTCTAACACTGGTTAAGAGGTTCCGTCTTCCCAGAAAGGCACGCCGCCCCAGTTTATTTTATCCTTCACTTAGGGCCACAGTCACCTTGCCATGGCCCTAAGCAAACCATCCTTGGCAGGGCGATAACCAACACCAGACGGAGAAATGACAAGCTATGCCAAAAAAACTTTTCAGAGAGGAGAGGAAAAAAAATATCTGAGTTTGTTTTTTTGTGGACAGCTGTAAAAATAAATAAATAAATCTACCAAATACCAACACCTCTCCAAAAGTGTTCCTGCCAGGACCATGATGACTGGCGTCAAGAATGCAAGTTTCCGGCACAGAGAATGTGACACGTCACCGAGTCAAAGGCAGGTCCGGCCCCGGCTGCAAATCTTTGTCAGAACTGGGTTACACTTTCACTGTAAGAAGTTTCAAAAGAGGGCAGGGGTGAAGTCACATGGATGAGTCATTTTCCCAAAGAGCTAGGCTCACCTTTCAATACAATCAATACACCAAGTTCCCCAAGATGTTCCTTGGGGCCGGGAGCTGTTTCCAGCACTTTGAAGGGTAGTATCTGACATTCTGAAGCACCATGCTCGCTCACTCCCCACCAGTAACCCAAAGAAATCCAGACGGCCCAAAAACGTCACGGCAATGAAAATTTGCGATCGAGAAAGAGAATTAAGAGGTGAACACTGAAACTGCACTGTATTCCTTCTCTAACTTCTGTGAGAAGACTGGTTCATAAGCAGACATCAGTGCTTGAGAAGAATTCCAATCCAGGATTTCCAGGCTGCTGCATGTCTGTATGTGGGCGTGTGCCCTTCACTGTGGGTTTCCAGGGTAGCAGGGTCACTGCTACCTGCTTCCTCATCCCTCTTATTCCCAAGGAAGCCTGACTCTGAGGCAAGCAGCTCTGACTTTCTAGAAGGTAATGTCATCCTCCAGACCAAAACAGGTTATCCGGAAGGAATGGCTGCTGACCCATGGAGGTTGGTACCTGAGGGGCTAGTGATGGGAGCCCATAACAGCAGGAAGAAGACCACTCAGTGGAGTGGAAGGAGGGCAGCGTGCACAGGGCCCACAGCATCCTCCCCTTCCTCAGCCCAGACTCACAGGAAACCAGCCATGACTGGGGCCAGCATCTCAGCGCAGCAGGAACACGTAACAAGCTCAGGGAGGCGGGTCCATCCTCAACCATCTTGTTTGGTGCTGTGCCCTCAACACAACTGAAGAACAAGAGTAAAACTTGGGTGAGAGTAACTTCTAGAGCAAAGCCACCTCAGCCTCCAATGAAATTTCCTTCACATTGGTTTCTGAAACAGATCTTGAACCAAACACAAGAGCATTCATTCCCTGAATATAGATAGTTAGAATAGTGAACACGAATATAAATCGGAGGTTAGCAAACATTTTCAAATGAAGGTCACGAAGTAAATATTTGTGGCTTCTGGACCAAGAAGGATTAAGGATATAATAAAGGATATTATACTTAAACAGCAGAAGAAAATCTGCCACAAACAAAACTTGAAAAAATATAGTGTAATTGTTTGTTATTGAAACCTCCTAACGTGAAGAACGATACCTGGGGAGAACAATTTGCTTAATTGGGGTTCAAAGCCAGTGCCCCTTGTCAAAATCAAGTGTAAATGTCAATCTGTCAGTGCTGATCTGTAACGCAATTTTACGTATTTCACCTTCAAAATGTCTTATCACACGTAATAGACAATACCAAATACTTATATCCATGAACACAGTGTTTTAGTTAAATATATTCATCATCATTGGGATAGCATTTAATAAATACTGTTACATGTTTCTCTTGATATTTTCCTTTCGGCATGTCATTAAATCACAGATTCTCCCCTTCCAACTGAAATTAGGAGGAAGTTCTTCATCTGCTCAGTTAAATGTATTTTGATATCTGGAAATCTCCTTTGTATTTGCACTGAGGTCTGAAATGCAGTACTGATATGAGTTTAAGAAAATGTATTTGCCACAACTTTGTTTAGAAACAGATCTCTTAATTTTTGACAGCACAGGAAACACTAAAGCAGCTTGGCATTACTAGTGAGATGACAGTCAATACTGTCTGGCTAAATGACTACTTCAGTATCGTTTCTTCACCTGTGTTATTTCTCAAGTCTGCCGTGAAAATTTACATAAAAAGCCATTCACTACTCAGTGATGATGGCTCAAAATTCTTCATTTTAAGACTTTTCATTTCAGTCCTGAACCTAGTTTTTTGCAAAGAACACACACACTTTTGCCACACTGTTAGGCCACCCATCTATTTGTGTGGTCAGGCAAGTGAGGACATTCAGCTTTCATTTTTGATAAAAATTCAAAGAGCGGGTCAACATTAACCTGAGGAACAAATGAAGTTCAGGGGCATTGGCTTGTTCAGCAGCACAAGACAAAATCAAACGTCTGCAAAGTTCTGGGGATAACAGTGGCCAAAGGCTCTAAATACCTTACATTTCCACAAGCTTTATAGATCTATCCAACCAAGCCTTTTTCTGCTTTACATGTATCACCATCAGTCCTAAACCATCTTAGATCCCACTTCAGACTGTACTGAATTCAAGTTCTGGTTTGTTTTGTTTTTGACAGTCTTCTGTTCTATAGAGACTATCCAAAGAGACTAACTTTTCTTCCACTTCAAACTCTACATTGATCCCTCAAGAAAACAGCAAGTGAGTTGGACTGGTACTACTTGTGAGCTCATCCGAGAGCCCAGGAAAACCATCCAAAACCATCTGCTGTGTTAATTAACTATTGACATTGAGCCCAAAGTCCTCAACCCATTCAGCAACTGTTCCCTCCTCAAGGCTAATAGTTTAAACAATTTTGTTCGCTCTGAGCACATTTCTTCAGCTGTTGCAATCAAACATGGTTTCATTAACCCACCATCAAATGGCTTTTCTGGCTTGGCTAAGAAACAAGCCACTTGGAAACATTCACTGGCTACACCTCATTTTCAGTTTTTATTTTTGGGAAGAAACACTGCTGTAATGAGATACTTGGTTTTAACTTTTCCCATTTTCTACTGTTGCATTTCTGTGAATTGGGTATATTGTAATGAGGGCTTAATCTGCCAATGGAGATGTGTATTCTTTCAAGGCAGTTACCCTGTCATCATGAAATAAACATGATGCTTTGCTATCTCATCAGTAACAAAGTAACCCTCACGTGTACACCGTGCCTTTAAGCACACCACTCACAGCCCACTTTTCTCCTCTCTCCTTGTTTGGATATCAAGGATATGCACTGATAAATGAAAACTGTGTCCCTGCAAAGCAATACACATGGCAGTCAACACTGCTGAGTGAGACCTGAGTCACTGATTCACAACGCACAGAGAGGCAGTGCTAAGTTACAAGAAGTTCCACCAGCCTCTGTCACAACTCCTCAACACTGCGGTTGCCACGAGAAAGCCACTATAGACGATCTATAAACAAATGAGCGTGGCTGAGCTCCAGAACACTTTACTTCTGGCAACACTCGTGAAACTTGACTTTCATAAATTTTCACATTCAGTCAGTTCAGTGGCTCAGTCGTGTCCGACTCTTTGCAACCCCATGGACTGCAGCACACCAGGCCTCCCTGTCTATCACCATCTCCCGAAGTTCACTCAAACTCACGTCCATTGAGTCGGTGATGCCATCCAACCATCTCATCCTCTGTCGTCCCCTTCTCCTCCTGCCTCCAATCCCTCCCAGCATCAGAGTCTTTTCCAATGAGTCAGCTCTTCGCATCAGGTGGCCAAAGTATTGGAGTTCCAGCTTCAACATCAGTCCTTCCAATGAACACTCGGGACTGATCTCCTTTAGGATGGACTGGTTGGATCTCCTTGCTGTCCAAGGGACTCTCAAAAGTCTTCTCCAACACCACAGTTCAAAAGCATCTAATTTTCACATTACATGTCTCATTAAACATTATTGATTTGTTTCAGTCACTTTTAAATGAAAAAAGCATTCCTACTCACAGGCAGGACAAAAGCAGGCAACTAGCCATTGATCTACACTGATGGATTCGTATCCATCAGCAAGGTCATGTCATCACCAGACTCTCACCCTTTCCATTTCAGGAAGGCGACCAGAAAGCAGGGTGCCACTGCGCCCATGAGGGAGTAGACATGATGCCAATAGGGAATGGACAGAAAACTGGTTAGAGATGCCATAGAGAAACCTTGCCCGTTTCATAGTTTTCTGAAGGCAAATGGCCTAGGCCTCGGCCAAAGTTTCAGATCACAAATTCCCAGACACCTGATTAACAAGTTTGGTTGTTATTATGGTAACCATCTATGGACTAATGCCCCAGGCAATGATCTTGGAGTTCTATATTTAAATCCTTTCTAAACAATTATGACACAGGTGATATTATTCCTCAATGAGAAAACCATGGGTGGTTTATTCCATTCAGAGAGTCAAAAGCATACAACACTTAGGAAAACATTTAACGAAAGATATTTTTAAATGCCTATCTGAAATTTATAAAACATAATGTAGAGATACACTATACTTATGAATTGGAAGAATAACTATTATTAAAGTGTCAATTATTCATACTGATCTATAGCAACAGTTTTCTATCTCTATTCTCAGGGCTCCTTTGACACTTTTAAAATAACTGAACACCCCCAAAAGTTTCAATTTATGTGGGTTATATATAATAAATTTTACCATGTGAAAAACTTGAAAATAATATTTTAGTTTTCATTCCAATCCCAAAGAAAGGCAATGCCAAAGAATGCTCTAACTACGACACAACTGCACTTATCTCACATGCTAGTAAAGTAATGCTCAAAATTCTCCAAGCCAGGCTTCAGCAATACGTGAACTATGAACTTCCAGATGTTCAAGCTGGTTTTAGAAAAGGCAGAGGAACCAGAGATCAAATTGCCAACATCTGCTGGATCATGGAAAAAGAAAGAGAGTTCCAGAAAAACATCTACTTCTGCTCTATTGACTATGCCAAAGCCTTTGACTGTGTGGATCACAATAAACTATGGAAAATTCTGAAAGAGATGGGAATACCAGACCACCTGACCTGCCTCTTGAGAAACCTATATGCAGGTCAGGAAGCAACAGTTAGAACTGGACATGGAACAACAGACTGGTTCCAAATAGGAAAAGGAGTACGTTAAGGCTGTATATTGACACCCTGCTTATTTAACTTCTATGTGGAGTACGTCATGAGAAACGCTGGGCTGGAAGACACACAAGCTGGAATCAAGATTGCCGGGAGAAATACCAATAACCTCAGATACTCAGATGACACCACCCTTATGGCAGAAATGAAGATGAACTAAAAAGCCTCTTGATAAAAGTGAAAGAGGAGAGTGAAAAAGTTGGCTTAAAGCTCAACATTCAGAAAACGAAGATTATGGCATCCGGTCCCATCACTTCATGGCAAATAGATGGGGAAACAGTGGAAACAGTGTCAGACTTTATTTTAGGGGCTTCAAAATCACTGCAGATGGTGACTGCAGCCATGAAATTAAAAGACGCTTACTCCTTGGAAGAAAAGTTATGACCAACTTAGATAGCATATTCAAAAGCAGAGACATTACTTTGCCGACTAAGGTCCAGCTAGTCAAGGCTATGGTTTTTCCAGTGGTCATGTATGGATGTGACAGTTGGACTGTGAAGAAGGCTGAGCACCGAAGAATTGATGCTTTTGAACTGTGGTGTTGGAGAAGAGTCTTGAGAGTCCCTTGGACTGCAAGGAGATCCAACCAGTCCATTCTGGAGGAGATCGGCCCTGGGATTTCTTTGGAAGGAATGATGCTAAAGCTGAAACTCCAGTACTTTGGCCACCTCATGCGAAGAGTTGACTCATTGGAAAAGACTCTGATGCTGGGAGGGATTAGGGGCAGGAGGAAGAGGGGACGACAGAGGATGAGATGGCTGGATGGCATCACCGACTCGATGGATGTGAGTCTGAGTGAACTCCAGGAGTTGGTGATGGACAGGGAGGCCTGGCGTGTTGCAATTCATGGGGTCGCAAAGGGTCAGACACGACTGAGCGACTGAACTGAAGTGAAAAGCTACCATATTATGAAAATTGGTTCTTCCTATTATTTTAATGGAAAAATAACTTCCATTTCTGCAAATATTTTTAATATTGAGAATATACGACAGCTGGATTTTCCTATCTGACCCTGTATCTGGTCTACTGCATGCGTGCTCAGTCACTTCTGCTGAGTCCAACTCTTTGCAACCCTGTGGCCTGGAGCCCAGCAGGCTCCTCTGTCCATGAGGATCCTCCAGGTAAGAATACTGGAGTGGGTTGCCATGCCCTCCTCTAGGGGATCTTCCCAACCCAGGGATCAAACCAGTGTCTCCTGTATTGCAGGCAGATTCTTTAGCACTGAGCCACCCAGGAAGCCCAATCGAATTATTACAATATCCCATATTACACAGCCTCTAGGAAACTCGTAGTACGCTCCTGATAGAATGAAAGCAAGAAAGCAAATGGTGTTTTAGTATTACAAACACAGTCTTAACTTGGTAAATGCCAGAGTTTGGAGATTCAAGACAATACAAATTGTAGTCCCACCGAGCTTTTAAAAAATAAACATGGCAAGCTGATGCTATAACTTATATGGCACTGCAAAAGGCCTACAAATTTCAAAAACCAGTTCTGAAAATGAACAAATTTGGAATGTGGTTCTAGCATAAGAAGATCAAACGCATGAAGAGAACAGGCTAAAATTACCACAAAACACCACAGATACAGCCGACTGATTTTTTATGTAAAAGGTGCAAAAGTACTCCAAAAGGGAAAAAAAGCCTTCTTTAAAAATGATGTTGGAACCTAGACATCAGTATGAGAAAAAAAAAAAACACCTGGATCCTTACCTCACATTACACAACAACTCAAAGTTAATCACAAACCTAAATGCAGAAGTTAAAACTATGAAGCCTAGAAGAAATCACAGCAGAGTAGCTTTCTAATTTGAGGATAGGGAAAGATTTCTTAAAATAAATGAATAATTAATTAGACTTCAAAATTAAGAACTGCTGCTCAAAGACACTTTGAAAATTAACAGACTGGCCACAGATGGGAAGGAAAAAATGCAATGTATGTGTGACAAAAGATGGATATTGAAAATATGTAAAAACACCCAACTCAATAAGGAAAAACTCAATAAACAAATGGACAAAATCCTGAATAGACATTCCACTAAGGAAAATATATAGATGGTCAATGTGTGTGCTAATAACCATTCACAATCATTAGTCATCAAGGAAATGCAAGTGCCAAACACAGTGAAATACCATTATACACTCCTAAGACAAATATTCAAAAGACTGACAATATCATATGTTGGCACAGATACAGAACAATCAGGAACTATCATCCATTCTTGGTTAATAGTAAAACCACATTAGAAAAAGGCCTGACGGTTTCTTATCAAGTTAACCAAACATTTACCTTTACAACACAGCAATTCCACTCCTAAGTTTTTTACCCAACAGAAGTGAAAGCATACACCAACATAAAGACTAGAAACAACCCAGATGTTCAACAAATGAATGGATAAACAACGGCTGTATTAACACAAAGGAATACTACACAACAGTGAAAAGGAACAAAACTACTTATTCAGATGACAGTATGGATGAATTTCAAAAACAGTACAGAGAGTAAAAGAGAAGGGTACACACACTACATGATTCCATTTATACAAAGTCTTAGAATAGGAAAAACTCATCATGGAAACAAAGAAGAACAGTTCTCTCTGGGGTAAAAGGTAGGATTGAGTGGGAAAATCACAAAGAGACCTCCTGGGCAACATATATACATCTCTCAAAATTTAAAGGGTGTGCATAAGAACTGTGCTTTTCAGTGCCTGTAAAATTTGTATTTACATGATCAGCAAATATTGACCTGTACTTGGTGATGTGTGTGCTAAAGCATTTACAGGTAAAAACACACTGCTAATGTAGCTGCTTAGTATGAAAAGCATCAGAAAATCAGAAGGCATTGATGGGTGAACACTGTGCTTCCGAGGCAGAAAACCCACCATGAGATAAACAGACTAAGTTATACTTCGTAGCTACTTTGGGGAATAATTATGGGCAAAGCAATCAAAGTGAAAGGAACATACCCACCAAAACTAGTAGTTCCTCCATCTCAGTACCAGGTAAAAGCTCCCTGTTATTGTTATAAGGTCTGACATAACCAAGTACATGGCTACAGTTAGTTTTCAGTTTTCATTTGTTCAACTGTCTCCAAGAGCCATTACAGGGAAAAAACTATGAAAATATCTTTTTTTTTTTTCCAAAAAGCTGCCACACACAATAAAATTCCAGCTGCTATAAAACAGGAGTTTTTCAAAATGTAAACATCATACTCTAACTTGAAAACCAGAAGCCTTTCTGACCTGTCTGTTGAAAATGAGAATACTCTTCCCACTGATCACTTTGCTATTGAAGACCACAAAGACTTCAGTCTTATCCATCAGAAATGCGTTTCTGCCCTCCCCCTCAAATAAAAGTGAATCTAAACTTCAGATGTTACCAATGGCATTTAAGTTCCCTCCCCTTCCTCCCCCACCCCACACACATCATAGACACACACACACACACCCAAGATCACTACACACAAGCCCAAGTTAAAATATAAACCTTTAATGGCAAAATAATGTGAGACAGAGACCCTCTACAGGGCTGAAACAGCTGAACTGAACACTCTCACCCTGAGCCTTCAGATTTGAAAGGGCTGTGGATAGGCAGTCGGGGTCTAAAGAGGAGGAAAAAGGACAGGGATGTATTTGCCTAGGGGTACTCACATGTTCCTGCACCAGATAGGCAAGGAAATCATAAGATGATTTTGCAGGAGAGTTTTTTTAAATAATTCAAAATGCCATTATGCATTGAATTTAAATTATTCCTGATAAGAAGCAAAAGCAACACATTACCTAAAGTCTATCTACTCTAAATGCATTTATTCATACAGATTTTAGAACTAAATACCTCTGTGTGTTATACGACTAGAGGTTTTTAAAAGGGGGAAATTGAAAGAAAAGAGATCCATATGGCCATTGCCATGTATTCTCTCCACGTTTCTTCCCTCTCAACCTGCTTCTCATAACTTCAGAAACTCAGATTCTCAACTCATCATGCACCAGCCCATAAACTAACTTAAATAATCCCTGGTTTTAGCACTTGAACAGTAGAAGCGTAAAGCATGTGGGAGTGAGACAAAGCCTGCAGTTTAAAAATAGGCCTATGTGCACAGTCCAAAGTCAGCTTGCAAGAGAGGAACCATGAAGAATTTCTAACACTGCTTGAACCAACAACATCTAGAAGAACTTCAATCTTTTTTTCCAAAAGCTTCTCTTGCCTATTTTCTTTTTGAAAGAACTGAATGAAAGGCCAGTCTGTCTGCCAAAAGTCTAGGAATAGACTGTCTTCATATTTGCCATAGACATATCTGAAGTCCTGAAGGCATTCTGTTTTTCAGGGATATATTGATTCATTTATAGAAATTCACAACGTTTTCCTCAGTCTTGGTCAAAAAGCTTTTACGCTATTATTTTCTTGCCCCAAAGTCAGTTTCAAAACCCCACTATAATTATATACTGAAGGAAAAACATTCTCCCCTCCTGCAAAATCATCTCATGCTTTCCTTACCTATCTGGTACAGGAACATGTGAGTACCCCTAGCTGAATACATCCCTGTCCATTTTCCTCTTCTTTAGACCCAGACTTCCTAACCACAAATCTCTCAGATTTGAAGGCTCAGGGGGAGAGTGTTTGGCTCAGCTGTTTTAGTCCTATAGAGGTTCTCTGTCTTACATCTAGATTTTTCAGTTCAGCCGTTACTCTGGGCACCATGGTCCTAGCAAGTCTAAACCAAAAAAGGAGTCCCTCTAAGATGTTTGAAGTTAGATCCCAAGACTTGCTTGATGTTCCCATGTTCATTCTTTTGATTTATGGGTCTCATTATTGGGGAAGGCTGAAATAGCTCTCTTCTTTCTCTCCACTAGTGGCTTCAAAGCACTGTATGCTTGGTTACCCAAATACATTAAAACTAATTTAAATCATCTTAAGCACCAGTGTGCTCAACAAACCAGAAAAGACTCTGGAATCCAAGTATATGGTCACATTTTATACTGAATAGGACACAAGGTAGCAAACCCATCAGCATAATGGTATAGCTTGTTATGGACACAAGCAAGACATTTCTTAAACACTGTGCTACCTAATGCTGCCTTTGAAAGATGAAATCAATGTCATCCTTCAGCTGAAAGGCAAACTTAACGATGATTACTTACAAGGATAACTCCAACTGACCATGAATGTGTACGTCTGTGAAAGGATAAATGCTTACATTTATGTAAACCACAAGTAAAAGTAACAAGTTGGCACAATTTTCCATTTATCCTTAAAGCATTGTCACTTCAATGCACACACATCATTGTCAGTTTCTGCATTTTTTCCCCTGCTACAGTCCATAGGGCTGCAAAGAGCTGGACACAACTGGTGTAACTGAGTCTATGCCCCGACCAGTAATGCTGAAGAAGCTGAACAGTTCTATGAAGACCTACAAGAACTTCTAGAGCTAACACCCAAAAAAGATGGCCTTTTCATTATAGGGGACTGGAATGCAAAAGCAGGAAGTCAAGAGATACCTGGAGTAACAAGCAAATTTGGCCTTGGAGTACAGAATAAAGCAGGGCAAAAACTAACAGAGTTTTGCCAAGAGAATGCACTGGTCACAGCAAACACCCTCTTCCAACAACATAACAGAAGACTCTACACATGGACATCACCAGATGGTCAAAACCAGCTTGATTCTATTCTTTGCAGCCAAAACTGGAGAAGCTCTATTCAGTCAGCAAAAACAAGACCGGGAGCTGACTGTGGCTCAGATCATGAACTTCTTATTGACAAATTCAGACTTAAATTGAAGAAAGTATGGAAAACCACTAGACCATTCAGGTGTGACCTAAATCAAATCCCTTATAATTATATAGTGGAAGTGACAAATAGATTCAAGGGATTAGATCTGATAGACAGAGTGCCTGAAGAACTATGGACAGAGGTTCGTGATATTGTACAGGAGGCAGTGATCAAGACCATCCCCAAGAAAAAGAAATGGAAAGAGGCAAAATGGTTGTCTGAGGAGGTCTTACAAATAGCTGAGAAAAGAAGAGAAGTGAAAGGCAAAGTCGAAAGGGAAAAATATATCCATTTGAATGCAGAGTTCCAAATAATAGCAAGGAGAGATAAGAAAGCCGTCTTCAGTGATAAGTGCAAAGAAATAGAGGAAAACAATAGAATGGGAATGACCAGAGATCTCTTCAAGAAAATTAGAGATACCAAGGGAATTTTACATGCAAAGATGGGCTCAATAAAGGACAGAAATGGTATGGACCTAACAGAAGCAGAAGATATTAAGAAGAGGTGGCAAGAATACACAGAAGAACTGTACAAAAAAGATCTTCATGACCCAGATAATCACAATGGTATGATCACTCACCTAGAGCCAGACATCCTGGAGTGAGAAGTCAAGTGGGCCTTAGGAAGCATCACGATGAACAAAGCTAGTGGAGGTGATGGAATTCCAGTTGAGCTATTTCAAATCCTAAAAGATGATGCTGTGAAAGTGCTGCACTCAATATGCCAGCACATTTGGAAAACTCAGCAGTGGCCACAGGACTGGAAACGGGCAGTTTTCATTCCAATCCCAAAGAAAGGCAATACCAAAGAATGCTCAAATTATCACACAATTGCACTCATCTCACACACTAGCAAAGTAATGCTCAAAATTCTCCAAGCAAGGCTTCAGTAGTACAGGAACTGTGAATTTCCAGCAAGCTGGATTTAGAAAAGGCAGAGGAACCAGAGATCAAATTGCCAACATCCACTGGATCATCAAAAAAGCAAGAGAGTTCCAGAAAAACATCTACTTCTGCTTTGTGGATTATGCCAAAGCCTTCGACTGTATGAATCACAACAAACTCTGGAAAATTCTTAAAGAGATAGGAATACCAGACCACCTGACCTGCCTCCTGAGAAATCTGTATGCAGGTCAAGAAGCAATAGTTAGAAGTGGACATGGAACAACAGACTGGTTCCAAATCGGGAAAGAAGTACGTCAAGGCTATATATTATCACCCTGCTTATTTAACTTATATGCAGAGTACATCATGAGAAATGATGGGCTGGATGAAGCACAAGCTGGAATCAAGATTCCTGGGAGAAATATCAATAACCTCAGATATGCAGATGACACCACCCTTGCGGCAGAAAGTGAAGAAAAACTAAAGAGCCTCTTGATGAAAGTAAAAAAGGAGTGAAACAGCTGGCTTAAAACTCAGCATTCAGAAAACGAAGATCATGGCATCTGGTCCCATCACTTCACAGCAAATAGATGGGGAAACAATGGGAACAGTGACAGACTTCATTTTGGGGGGCTCCAAAATCATTGCAATGGTGATTGCAGCCATGTAATTAAAAGATGCTTACTCCTTGAAAGAAAAGTTATGACCAACCTAGATAGCATATTCAAAAGCAGAGACATTACTTTGCCAACAAAGTCCATGTAGTCAAAGGTATAGTTTTTCCAATAGTCATGTATGGATGTGATAGTTGGACTATAAAGAAAGCTGAGAGCCAAATAATTGATGCTTTTGAACTGTGGTGTTGGAGAAGACTCTTCAGAGTCCTTGGACAGCAAGGAAATCCAACCAGCCCATCCTAAAGGAAATCAGTCCTGAATATTTATTGGAAGGCCTGATGCTGAAGCTGTAACTCCAATACTTTGGCCACCTGATATGAAGAAATGACTCATTTGAAAAAACCCTGATGCTGGGAAAAATTGAAGGCAGGAGGAGAAGGGGACAACAGAGGATGAGATGGTTGGATGGCATCACCAACTCAATGGACGTGAGTTTGAGTAAACTCCAGGAGTTGGTGATGAACTGGGAGGCCTGGCGTGCTGCAGTCTATGGGATTGCAAAGAGTTGGACATGACTGAGCAAATGAACTGAAGCAACTGAACACGCATGCACGGACATTTATACTAAACTGACACTTTCAAGATAAAACAAAAATAGGAACAACTGAATTAGGACCCGTTAGACCACTTCTTGAAACAAAAGCATGACCAAAAAACTTGACACCACTTTTCCTTGCTAAAAACCACATCACAATATGAAATGCAGTAAAAATTGCTTCTTAATGTGCCATTAATGCAAGCTATCACCTTGAAATGCAGATATTCAAAACTGGTCTTCTTGCATTATTCACTATATAGCAGCAAGGCAATGGCACCCCACTCCAGTACTCTTGCCTGGAAAATCCCGTGGATGGAGGAGCCTGGTAGGCTACAGTCCATGCTAAGGGTCAGACACGACTGAGCGACTTCCCTTTCACTTTTCACTTTCATGCATTGGAGACGGAAATGGCACCCCACTCCAGTGTTCTTGCCTGGAGAATCCCAGGGACGGGGGAGCCTGGTGGGCTGCCATCTACGGGGTCGCACAGAGTCGGACACGACTGAAGTGACTTAGCAGCTATTTGTATAATTCTATATCTGGAAAAATATTCTAGAATATTCATCTTTTGAAAAAGAAAAAATACATGCTCGATTGCATAGGAAGAACTAGGTTTAAAAGTTATTCGAGTTGTTTTAGTCCTGGCTTTTCTCAGGCAAGTCATTGAGACTTTGGACGCTTTAGTTTCCCATCCATTGAGGTAGGTTAAGTTCATTTCCAATTTCCTGTAAGGATCTATAATCAATGGTCTTTCGCAGGCATTAACCTCTTTGAAATAATAACATTCAATGCTAAGTAGAACTCCATGAGTAAATGCTTATTACTTTCATAAATACTGGCAAGTTTCTACATACATCCTTGTAAATCATTATTACAAAGTCTCCAAGAACTTTAGAAACACCATAAAATACTGCTCATTTAACAGTTACCACTTGAGGAAGTAGAGAAGTCCAAGTTTACCCAAGCCAAAGTAACTAGAATCCAAAGACAGAAATATTTTTAGGCTTCTAACTTTTTACTTAGGAATCAAGCTGAAAAAGCTCCCAATGGCCAAAGGTGGGATAATTTCAACAAAATAATGATCATATAACCAGAAGAATAAAATGAGGCTAAGTAGATGATTGAGTAAGTGGGGAAGAAGGGACAAACCCTTGAATTGCAAACGATCCATGAAGATATGTCCCTGCTTCCTTCTTCCAGAGAGAGAACTTAATCTCCTCCCCATGAGTGTGGATGGTCTTCAGTGATTTGAGTCCAAAGCACAGAGTATGAAATGTGGAAATATTAATTTTACAGTAGGCAAATCTGACAGACTATACCTTAATCCAGTGGTCAAGAGAAGTATCACCAGTGTTAACACAAGTTTCTTTCACACTCTTGTATGATACGACGGAAAAGGCACTTTACCTTTGTAGTATTCTCCCAAACCCATAAACCTAGTCTAATCATAAGAAAACACTGATAAGCCCAAATTGAGAGACATTGTACAAAACAGTTTCAAAAGTGTCCTGGGAAGACTGAAAAACTGTCCATTATAGGAGATCAAGGAGACACGACAACTGAGTGTGAAGTGTCGCCCTGGAATGGAGCCTGGAACAGAGAGAGAACATTCATGAAAAATCCAGCACAACCAGAATAAAATCTATAGCTTGTAACACTATGCCAATGTGACTTTAAGTCTTGACAAATGTACCATCGTTATACAAAATGTAACATCAGGATAAACTACATGGGAACTCCCAGTATTATCCTTGCAACTTTTCTGTAAAACTGAAGTTATTAATATGAATAAATGGAGTTTTTAAAAAAAACATTTAGAGTCAAATGTACTACATGGTGATTCAGATCCCATATCAACCCACTCCATTAAAATATGCCAATAATTCAGGGAATTTTGAAGTATGGCAAATAAACATTTTAACACCTCAAAGGTATTCCCTAGAGAAAATTTTAAGAGATACACCCACCATTTTAAAGTACTATTTCACAGTAACTCATGATTTTGTGGAATAACAAAATAAGAAAAGCCTCCCATTTTCCATAAAGGAAAACTCTCCTCAATGCCAGAAATACCTACTAGGTACTTGGACTTCCTCACCTTCAACTCCAGGACTGAACCATAAAGGACAGGACTGAGAAAGGAATGCGGAAAATTGTCAAGTCAATGACCTCATGCAGAAATCATCTTCCTGAAAGCCAAATAAGAGAGAACACGGCAATTCAACCTCTTGTGCAATATGAGATTTCCCACAACACAAGGCATCTAGCGTTTGTGCCTTAGGCAGACACTGGCTTAGGCGATGCACTGAGTGATCGGTGCCCCTTTCCCTGCCGGACTGCACAGGGGAGAAAAGTGGAGAAGCCAGAGATTGGAGACGCGAGCTTCAAGACCTGCCCTTCCGTCAACTGTAGGGCAAGGAAGAGTGGGCACCCCATGAGTAGGGCAGACACCACCAAAGATAAGCAGGGCAGTGACAACATCCTGCGTTTGTCCCAGTATTTTCTTCTCCTTGGGCCCCTAGAGGGGCTACATTTCCCAGCCTTCCTTGAAGTTAAATTAGGACTTTGTAAATCCTCCCCAATAGGCATGTGAGCAGAACTTTCTACTTCTAAATTATAGGCAAGTGAATGTCGTTCAGTCATGTCCAACCCTTTGGGGCCCCATAGACTATACATGGAATTCTTCAGGCCAGAATACTGAAGTGGGTAGCCATTCCCTTCTCCAGGGGATCTTCCCAACCCAGGGATCAAATACAGGTCTCCCACATTGCAGGTGGATTCTTTACCAGCTGAGCCACAAGGGAGGCCCAACAATACTAGAATGGGTAACCTATCCCTTCTCCAGCAGATCTTCCCAACCCAGGAATTGAACTGGGGTCTCCTGCATTGCAGGCGGATTCTTTACCAGTTAGGCTACAGGGAAGCCCAATTATAGGCAAGGGTAAGACAATTCAATATACTAAACCCAATGAATTGGACACTTAAAATGGATGAATTGTGTGACATGTTAATATACTCTTTTAAAAGATCTTACCAGGAAAAAAAAGAAAAGTGGGTATGAATCTTAAGCTCTCTTTCCTGAACTCAAAGTTGGAAGCAAAGAACTACAGGATGAGGGGTTGCATAATGGAAGCAACTGGGCTTGATTCACTACTAGATAAGAGTCAGCATGGTGAGTCACAAGGGCCACACTAGACTGTTACATGAATGTGTTAAGGTATTGAGATTGTACTTGTTATTATAGTGAAACCTGATCTACTCTCATTAATGCAAAGATAGCTCAAGCTTTCTTGGTTAGTATCATACTAAAGGTAAACATCTCCAGTGGGCACTCATTTCTTACCCATCCCTCCATCCTACCCCAAACCTCAGAGGACTAAAAGTCCATGCACCACTTCCTCTTTCCATCAACCCTAGTCCCAACAGAGACTGAAAGAGAAGGGGACTTTTTTAGTTCAGATTGGGATTGGAGTTTAAAACTGAAAAAGACCCCAAAACCATGGAATTTAACCAAAATGTTGGATTTTGACAAAGTGTAATTCTAAAACAGTAGTTATGAAAAATAAAACCATTTATTGTTAAAGACACCTCAATAAGTCTATTTCCCTTAGCATCTCAGTCTCTGCCTTGTGCTAAATCTTGGCTCCAGGTATCTCTCTTTTAGACAATGTAAGTTTATTGTCAACAAAAAGCATGGTTGCAAAATAGTACAACAGGTCCCTAGACTCACATATGATACTAGACAGTGACAATTTGGATTTTTTAAAATACACTTCTCTTAGATTTCAATAAAGGAGTTTCTTTGTTTTGTCAATATCTTCCCATTCACTTTTGGACAGAAAATGGTTAAATATGTCTAAAGAATCTAACAATCTTAGCTAGATATGAACATTAAGAGTGGCTCACAATTTAATGAACATTAGCAGATATCTCTTTCAAAGAATCAGCCCACCATTAAAAATGTTTTCACCTAAAGCTTTCCAAATAACACATGTGCATATATTTAGCTATCAGCAAAATATGGATTATGAGAGCTCATGGTTATTTCCCACAGTGACAGTCAAATGACATGGCCTTCCAGTAGACAGCCAGAACGCTGCCCAGGTCCTGGCTGAAATGCCATGGTTCTGGAGAGAGAATCACATGCAATGACACACGAGCCTGTCCACCCAAAGCAACAGCCTGAAACCAGGCTATGCCCTTAAAAGCCAACGACTGTAAAACTGGACTGACATTTGCAAAGCTGACTCCCAGCTTCACACACATCTGTTTAGAATTCAAACAGCTTGTGCAAACCATGGATTGGTATTCCAATAAAACTGTAAGGGACTGTATTCATTTAAAGAGGAAATGAACGTATGTGCCCATGGTTCGACATTTCCTGGGGAGAGCTGACAGGCCTGCTCAGACTGAGATGCCTGTAAGCCTAGTAGAATAAACAAGGTGTGGGAGCAGAAATCAGCCAGCTTTTGACAAGAAATCACCAGCATCCTCAGGCCCACGAAACACCAAGGCTGCAGATCCCCAGCAACTTCACAAAGATTCTGAAACTTGAAAACATGGGTTCTGGAACCCAAGAGTAACCCCAGAGGCAAGTGAGCCATCACAAACAAAACCTACCTCTGAGGCAACGCTGATATATCGACAAGTACATCTAGACAAGTCTCCATTTCAGCAATGGCAGGACCACCTCAGTTGGGATGAAGGCTACCTGCTTTCATGGCACTTTCTCTGCCTTAACTCACTGAACTTCACAGTAAGAGGGACCACACTCATCTTCTGACTTGAAGAAACCTCATAACTTGCTCAGTGTTTGTCACTCAGTCATGTCCAACTCTTTGCAGTTCCATGGACTTTAACCCACCAGCCTCCTCTGTCCATGGAATTCTCCAGGCAAGAATACTGGAGTGGGTTGCCATTCCCTTCTCCAGGGGAACTTCCCAACCCAGGGATCAAATCTGGGTCTTCCACATTGTAGGCAGATTCTTTACCATCTGAGCGACCAGGGAAGCCCCAGATTATAAAGCTAGAATGAGGCAAAGAAGAACCCTGACCCCAAATGTTCCAGGGCTCTTTCCCTAGACCAACACTCCTACTCCACTTTTAGGACATTCAGGTGACAATACAGATACAGAGATGAATTTCCCTGGTGGCTCAGATGGTAAAGAATCTGCTTGCAGTACAAGAGACCTAGGTTAGATCCCTGGGTCGGAAAGATCCCCTGGAGAAGGGAATGGCTACCCACTCCAGCATTGCTGCCTGAAGAAATCCATGGACAGAGGAGCCTGGCTGGCTGCAGTCCATGGGGTCACTTTCACACATGGAATAACTTCTATTCTCTGAGTGGCTGCCAAAAAGTAAGTAGTAGCACCTTGGTCTCTCTCTGTCTGGAAAAAATTGATTCCAGAAAGAATACACAATTCACCTATATGCTGGCTATCAAAACATGTCAGTTAACGATTACATATTCTTTAAAATATAGGACTCCAACTATTTTTTTTTTAATGAAGGAAGTAGAGGATCCTGAAGCCAGTCAGACATATAAACCATGAGATTAGATGATTTCCACTTTCAGCTTCACGGTAAGGTTCCCGACTGCGTTTGTTTTAAAGCTGCACTAACTCTGCCTAACATGTACTTGAAATGAGGTTAGCTCAAACCATATGAAAGTGTAAAACTACACACTGGTTTTCAAGACTTAGCATAGAACCACCACTATAAGATCTCACTTTCTATTGACGACATGAAATAAGGTTTTCGATATATGGGGTTACACAAAGTAAACTGAACAATTTCATCATTTTGCTTTTTAATATGACTACTAGGAAACAAACTTACATACATGGCTTGCATCATATTACTACTGGACAGTCCTGTGGTGAAGGCAGAAGTCACGATCAAAACTGTCGCTGCCAGAGATGGCGCAACAAGCCACGCAGAACCTCTGCAAGGCTTTCCCTCCATCCCTCCCGGCTGCCTGTCGGAGCCTCATCAGCAGGGCACAGTCTTGCCTCCTGAAGGAGGCACTCCTGTAAAAGCCCTCCCCGCTCCTCCACGGCCCAGCCCACACCTGCCAGACTCTCAGATAAGCAGGGGCCCCACTCCATCAAAGGGGCGCTGCCGTCTCTTCTTTCCCCTCTCTGGTCACTGCTGCCACCTCTCCAAGCACAGGAAAAGACCAAGGGATGTTTCAGGGATTTTCAGTCTCTCCAGACCAGGATGATTTTGTAAGTTCCCAGCACATTTCCTTCTGTACTTCAATGGCCTCCCAACTCTTATGATCATATACCACATTAGAAATAGCTTAGCCCAACCCCCAATATGTGGTTATTTATAAATTACACACATGTTCTAATGTATTAATATGTATATTACACAAACAGAAATTTGGAAGCTGAGATAAAGATGAAATAAGAATTTTAAAAATAATTTTACTGCATTTATCTTTTTTTGTTCTCTCTAAAAACACTTTACATACATACCATCTGCCATCTGTTTCATTTGTTTTTTAAAAATCTTGGTTTAACACTTTTTGATGAAGTAGCTCAAAGGTCTAAATTCAGTGTATTTCAATATTTAGCTTCAAGGTCTTCATCTATTTAGCTAAAATAGATACCTGACAAAGACAGACACAGAAAGAAATGTGCTTACAAGGTTCTCCTGTTTCAATCTCATATGCTAATTACTCAAAATTTTGAAAAAAAAAAAGAAGTTTCTTTTTCCCTGTCAGTCAACTCATCTTGCAAACTAATTGGAAGATGTTTTAATTCAGTTTGAAAATCTTTGTTTGCAAGATTTGAGTTTGTTTCCAAGATTTAAGTACGCAGATATGAGTTTTATATATAAACACTACTGTTTCCCAATGAAAATCACGTAACAATGGAAATACCTCTACATACTTATTTTAAAAATGTTCTTTCCACTATTAAGTATTTACAGAGCAATAATACCATAGCCATACACTGCATAAAAGGCCAGCTATTTTGAAATGCCTGTCTCTGCAAGAAAAATTATTAATCCACATTCAACCACTCTCCTTTAAGTAATTTGCTACAGTTACTATCTATAGTACAAAAGATTATGAGGATCACTCCCCATGTCATTATGAAGTACGTAAGATCTTTTGGCCATTTAAAATGGTATAACCTGTAAATCTTTTCAGCTGGGCAGAGATAAACTTTTATCAACAAAGATAGCCCCCATGTTGACAGAGTACACTCTTCCCTTAAAATACTGAGGCTGTAAACCCTACCTTCTTGAATTCATATCACATGAAGGCACCAAGGTCAGTCTATATACTGACTGACCATTAGTAAAGTTTAATTCCTATTTTTAGACAGAAGTATGTGTAATTGAAATGCCCACTTTTTCTGCATCCTAGTGGAAAGTCTTACACCGGTCCAGAGTATGAGCATCTCATTTTGGAAAGAGCTGCTGTAGATAGCAATGTGCCAGCCCAACACCTGACTGTTGCAACCACTTCTAACCCAGCCAGTTTTCCTCTCCTAGAAGCCAGCAACACTGCTCACCTCCAGGAGAAATCTGGAGCTCCTGAACTGCACTCCCAGAATCCCATCATGGTTCTAGTTCTGTCTTTCCTGCCAGTCCTTGGTCGCACATGAAGGAATGGGTTCCATTACGGTCATACACTTTCTTGTACTGAATAAACGGACTCGGTCTCTTTCCACCAATTATGGTCACACCTCCTTGTACTGAATAAATGGTCTTAGTCTCCTGCCACCAAGACAACTCGTTACCTGAGATCCTTAGCTTCCAAACTCCTGATAGCCTTTTTTGTTCTCTTCACAGCCGACCTCTAGAATACACCACTCCAAAATGGCACCAGGTAACTCCACTATCGGAGAAGGCAATGACACCCCACTCCAGTACTCTTGCCTGGAAAACCCCACGGACGGAGGAGCCTGGTAGGCTGCAGTCCATGGGGCTGCTAAGAGTCAGACAAAACTGAGCGACTTCACTTTCACTTTTCACTCTCATGCTTTGGAGAAGGAAATGGCAACCCACTCCAGTGTTCTTGCCTGGAGAATCCCAGGGACGGAGGAGCCTGGTGGGCTGCTGTCTGTGGGGTCGCACAGAGTCGGACACGACTGAAGTGACTTAGCAGCAGCAGCAGCAACCCCACTGTGGCTCTTACCTTGTTTATCCCACATGGTTTAAGTTTTTTCTTTAACAGCTATTTAATAAGACGTCCAAAGCACTTTTCCCTCTGAACATTTAAAAAGATGTTCTACATAAAACAGGTATAAATCTATACTGAGTCAGCTCATCTGACCCTAACCCTCTTTCTGTCTCTACAATACACACACCCCCTCCCCACCAAGGTTTTCCCAAAATATCATCTCACTGATGCTGTATTCTAATCCTCACTTGTATCTAATTCCCTTAATAGAAATGCTCCATGTGAAATAGTCTCAGACCATTTTCTCCTCAAATTCCCTCCCCTTAGCAAGTGCTTACACATTTTCTTCCAACTAAAATGCCACTTCCTCCACTTTCAACCTCCTGGCTACTACCCATCCATCCACAGCTAAAACCTGCCACCCAGTCAAAACCACTTTCCTTCCAACACTCTCCGTCAGGCTTCGTGTTCTGCTTGTGGACCCTATGTCTTCTCAAAAAGACTGTGCTGTACACTGTTTTACCTCCAATAAATAGCATGTGCATGCGTGTGTGCGTGCTCAGTCATGTCCGACTCTTTGCAATCCCATGGAGACTGGAAAGGGTTGCCATTTCCTCCTCTGGGGATCTTACCAAACCAGGGATCAAACCCACATCTCCTGTGTCTCCTGCATTTGTAGGCGGATTCTCTACCTCTGAGCCACCAGGGAAGCCCATACCATATATCATGGTACAGGACATAAACCAGGCTCACCCTGTAAGTTGGGTTAATCTTTATTAAACACAAAAATATAGTTTCTGTAATTATAGCGATATAATCAAGAACACACATTATCTGGGGTACTTCTTTCATTAAGTTAAAAAGCATTTTCTTGGCCAATTATTAATTGGGTTGGGAAGAGAATCAAAGCTGCCTCTACAAGAGCTGAAAAGACTCCTGGCTCAGTCCCACTACTTGAATGTACACCTAATTTCATCTGACGCAGGACTTCCTGCCATAATGTTTTCAAGCTGAGACATGGAACGTTTGCTGTGCCATCGCCACAGTGAAATTTGCCAAGCACGCCCTCTCGGGCAGTGTTTCATGGCCATTTGGGGATTAGAGGGCTCTTTGAGGCTGAGGAAAGCAATGTAACGACCCCCATAGGAATACTCATATGCAGAAGTGTATGACAGTGCTAAGAAGAGGGGGATCAGACGCCCCAGAGGCCTCGAATCCCAAAGTAGAAAAGGAGTCCGGGGTGGTTTCCCAGCATCAAAGGACCTGGAAGTTGACAGGCAGACTTTTATCATCGTACAGACTCCTTCCCAGAAGTTTTTACAAAAGTCAAATAATAAATTGATATTCTTAAAGGAAAAACAACTGCCAGCATAGCTGCTGAAACTACATACATCTTGTCAATATTGAGACATAGATGAAGGCATTCTTACCCTTCCTAGAAGTATTTGATATCTGCTTAGATGACTCGAGGGTTACAAAACTAATTTGATGTCACTGCCCAGTGATACAGACCTCCCACTGGTCTTGCCTTATCCCGTTCCAGGCTGAAAAAAATGAGCTTTTTTTTCACAGCCTCCCTGCATTTCTTCTTGTTGTTGTGCAATTGCTTTTATCATCAGAGTAAACCATCCTTTGGTATTTCCAATCCTCCCAGTTTCCACTGGCAACTGAACAAATCCGTTCTCCTTTTTCGACTGAACATCAAAGTCCCTCCTGTGCTTTCTGGCTTCCCTCTCTCCTCCTTGCCTCTGTCCTCCTGCTTCAAAACCACACTGAGCCACGTCAAATCTCATCGCCACTCGTGCACCACTCAGGATCAAAGTCCTTTTCAGTTTTCCTTGGCAATCCCTCCTAGATCATCTTCTCTGAAGTACTTTATCAACTGTTTACATCAAAAGGCAATGAAAACCTTGACGAATGCTTGAGAAGGAAGTTCTCTTCGAGATCAGTCATATCAACAATAAGAAAACAACAGCCCAATTAAGAACATGGGTGAATGAGCCAAACATTTCAAAGAAGATACATGGATGGCAAGTAAGTATATGAAAAAACACTCAACGTTTTTCATCTTTATTAAAATTCACATTAAAGCCACAATGAGAAACCACTATACGTCTATTTGAAAGGCACAAAGAAAAAACCAACACTAGCAAGTGCTGGTGAAGATGTGAATCTACTGGAACTCACACTGCTGTTAGGAAAACAAAACAGCAGAGTCACTGGAAAACAGTCTGTCAGCTTCTTGGAAAACTAGACATACACTTATCAAATGGCCTCATCCAATTCACCTATCCCTGGAGGCTCAGATGGTAAAGAATCTGCCTGAAATGCAGGAGACCTGGGTTCGATCCCTGGGTTGGGAAGATCCCCTGGAGAAGGGAAAGGCAATTCACTCCAGTAGTCGTTTTGCCTTAAGAATCCCATGGACAGAAGAGTCTGGTTAGTTAACTCCATAGACAGAGGAGCCTAGTGGGCTAAAATCCATGGAGTCCCAAGGAGCTGGAGCAACTAACACTTTCACTTATTCAAATAGATGTGTCTGGTACATATTTCCTTCATTGTATTTATCACAGTGCTCTAGAATTATTTCCAGATACTTTCATTTGTGTGTGTGTGTGTAGTTGGCACTCCATATCTGAGGGTTCCACAACTATGGTTTCAGCCAACCATGGATGGATCAGCAGAGAGCTGACTGTACTACACCATTTTGGTATCCATGGGGGTCTTGGAACCAATACCCCAGAGATGGAGCTACACCTGTATACATACATGCCTTATATTAAATGGTGAGTCCTTCAAGGGTAACTATCCTGTCCTATATATCTTTTTATCCTTTGCTTATGTCTTAACACTAAGCTTGGCACCTGAGTGTTCACTAAGGGTTTGCTGAATAAATAGAAGCGTGAATAATATTTACCATGTGCTCCATTCCAGACAAGGCACTGGGAATACAGACCATGGAAGAGATGTGGTCTCTGTCTTTAGAAACCCATCCAGCTAGAGAAACAGGCTTGGCCAGAGAGAAGGGTGAACGCCACACTGTAGGTGACTGACCACCAGCTGTGTTCAGTGGCATGGTAATAAACAGCTCTTCATCACTGGTTGCAGTCAGACAGGCTTGGGTTCAAGGTCTGATTCTGGCTTACAAGCTGTCACTTTGGCAGGTTACTTGAGGCTTCTGTAACAAATTTCCCTAATCTATTAAAAGAGCAGGTTAACGATGGGGTTGTTGAAAGACAGTCTGACAGTCAGCTGGTAGGTATCAGTACAGTGCTACCACAGTAAAACTGATGAAATTCTTCCATAGCAGATGGCAAATAGGTGTTGTCTTGAGCCTCCAAAGTGCTGTTTCCCACCAGGAACCTTCCTCAAAACCTCCCTACAATTCACCACCAAAAGAATAACCTTCAGGACAGCAGGTGACCTTGGGGACCCCGTCTGCCCACACCACAGCTGAATGTTCTAACTGCTCCATGCCTGCGTTGTACAGCAATGATGTGATCACCTGTTAGAAGATCATGCGTGCAAAACACCAGATGAGTTGTAAACACTGTTCTCAATAAATGCTGGCTATTGTCAAAGTGCAAGGGAGGCTCTTAGGAATTGAATCATACCTGACAATTCAAGGGGCTTTGACAGAGAGACGAAGAGACCACAAAAGCAAAGCAGAGAAAGATTATGAGGGATGGGGGTGAGATGAGAAAGAGGTAACTGAGCAGACTGTGCCAGGAGGAGAGGGAGACATGGGCTGGAAAGCAATGAAAAGTAAGGTTGAGCAAAAGTAGATGGGACCATATTACGGGAAGACTCTGAAATGGGTTTACGTTTGATGGAGTGGGAAATGGTAGATCACTCTTTCAACTGCTAAAGCGCCTGCAGCGAAACCTCTCCCATCACCTTTATCACAGTGCTATACTATTCTCTGTATGCACACGCCTGCCACTGAACTCGGAGCTCCCTAACTGCAAGGAAGGGACTCTGGTCCTCACCACGCTGGGGGAAGCTCTCTCTGGAGACGAAGTCCACACAGTGCCTACTGCTCCAAGCACCTGGGTGCACACCTCTCCTCAGGTCCCCTGTCAATTCCCTCTGACAGGCTTCCTTCCCCTGCCTGCAGATCCTCACTAACCACGGATTATTACCTCCTTTTAATAAGTCCTCACAATCACAAATCCAAAGCTTAGCAAGTAACCCTGCTCATTTTCTTCCGTATGAGGAGATGAAGCCTTGTTGAGTGTTGGTCCCACGTTACCCACCGCACTACCTGCAGCTGCATGTGGCTCTTGCCAGCCACTCCCAGTCTCCAAAACTGGCCCCGTCAGATCTGATAGTGCCTTGATTCCTAGCCTACACTCCAAGATTCTACACCCTCCCTCCTCATCCTGTGTTCGGACCCAACGTAAGTCACACATAAAACCAAGCTTTCATTCATAAAATCTCATCTTTAAGCCACCACTATTGGCCTTCCATCGACCCAGGATCTGCCTTTTCAAACCTGTTATAACCCCCACATTTGACAATAACATACTAAACTGATGGTTATCAAATTTCAACTAAGATTCCTGAAACAGAAATAATCTGGGACCAAAAAAAAAAAAGTGGGGGAGGAGTTAATTCACTTCCTCAATTTAATTGCCTATGATTATAATTATTATAGCCCCCCACAAGTGTAACATGCAATTTCTCAATGATTTACACAAGCCTGAGATTAGAAATGGTCAGCCAAAAATATACTGGATCTCAATTTTGGCTAGAAAAGATGTTTTACTTGGTGTCCTGGTATATTCAGCCATGCCCTTCAGGCTGCCAAGCTATAGGTGGTCTTTGCAAGGGATGAGTAAAACAGCACTAAAGCTTGTGAATTTAGATTCAAGAAGTAGTGAATTTAGACCCATGAAGCAGCACATTCAAAACTAATGTAGTATTATGTTCATTTATAGCTCTACAGCCCTGCTAATTCAGAAGTAGTAATGTATGTCTGGAGAAGGGAATGGCAGTAACGTATACATCCATGGGGCTCCTTCCACTCTCTCATTGGGCAGTGATGTTTTTTCTCCTGTCGGATGCCACTGGGATAGAAGCAACAACTATGTGCCTGCCCTTTTCCTGCTCCAAAATTAGGAGCCCTCTCCTCCTCCTCCTTGTATAATAATAAACAGCACTTCCATTTTCTCTCTTCAAACCCTGAAAGAGAGGAGTGGGATTATAACACACAAAGGCCAATTTAACCTCGGAATACACTCATCAGGACTCTAAAAGTACACGTCTGTGAGTGCTTAAGAACGCCCAAATGAAACTACAGAGCGAAATGAAGCAACAGGAGATAAGGCTTAACTACTAGGCAGGAGACAAAAAGACAAAGGGCAGGAAATGGAGGCACAGCCCAGCGTGCAGGTGTCCCTGTCAGGGTGCCAAGGGGCTGACGTGGGGAAAGCAGCCCCAGAGGAGCCTGCAGGTCCCTCAGGCTCATCGGCTGCTTGGCTGGATGAGGCCCCCCACCCACACACAAAAGAGGGAGGTTTTCATAAGACTCTTCATGCCATCAACGACAAAAATGCATGGATCTCTCCGAAGACATAGAGTCTAATTATTCAACTGAGATGAGCTGCTTGTAGCACAGGGAACTTCAAGTTTATCCTCCAAATATTAGGTTTCTGATTTCTCAGAACAAAAGCTCTTTAAAATAAATTAGCTCAGATCACTACTTCTGGCAGAATAGAGGGTTAGATGTCTACAGAAAATCTGCCAGTATCGGACAAGTAAAACTGCTGGACAAAATACCCAACTATGGGTGAGCTGGCAGCGGACTAAGGGAAATTCTGAGAAGCCAGACACACCTGAGAGCGTGAATCCAGGGAAATGAGTTGGCACCACAAGGGGTATTTGCCCTGAAGGGATATCTGCCATTTCTGGATGCCCAGATTACAGGTTGTAACATGCTGCACGGGGCACAGGGACAAACCCAGGAGCCAGACGAGGTAAGAGGGCCCACGTCACACCAAACAGCAACACTGTGAGTAGGTGGCCCCAGAAAATCACCCGACAGACAGACTATGCAGATATGTGCCTGCTGTGTCAGCTTAGGCTCTGGGTAAACATGAAGCTACAGTAACAAAAATAATCTGGGGTGAGTATTTCTAATTATAAATCCGCCTTTAGGCAGTTTCAGCAGCCAAATTAAAAAATACCTGAAAAAAGGAAGAAAGAAAAAAACCTGAGTGACCGGAACAATGGCAACTCTATTTAAAGGTGGGCCGGCACTGTTAGTACCCCCAGAAACTAGTTAAAAGCAAATACAAAGGCCTCTGTTGGGACGTATCTTCAAAACTGGATCTGAAGGAATTCTAGAAGCAAAATTCTGGTGAACATTTACTCACAGCCTGAAAGCATACAATGTACAAGGCCATCGGCCACAATCAGAACAAAAAGCAGACTGCCGTCTCAGTCCAGTAACAACTGCACATTATACTCTGTATCTTAACGATTCTAGTCTATTGAACGCGTGTAAATAATGATGACACTGAAATTACGACTACTTGATAAAAGACTTAAAGACTAGGGAGAGGTGAAAAAAATCAAAACAGAAATTTTAGATATAAAAATATGTAATATTTGAAAGGGGTAACCCCAAAAATGACAGCAGGTATGGTAGAACTCAATAGAGAATTAGTAAACTAGAAGAGACTACCCCCATGTGCAACACAGAGAGACGAGGAGCATATGAAAGAGAAGTCGAGAGAAAGTTTAACAGTCGTCTAACCACACTTACATAAAATGAGCACTGGAAAGAGGCAACAGTCCAAGAAAAAAAATGACTAAGAAGCTTCCAAAAGGCAAGAACGTAAGTCCTCCCATTCCAATAAATCCCAAGCAAGATAAATTTTTAAAATCCAAAAAGAAAAGAGAGATTAGCTATAAAGGAACAGGAACCAAGCCAATGATCAGCTGATTTATCAACAATTAACAAGGGAAGTCAGAAGACTATGGAACAAAGTCTTTCAAGTGCTTGCCAAAACATTAGTTGTCAAACTACAACTGCACATCCAGGAAAAAAAAAAAAAAATTCAATGAAATCGAGACCCTCACCACCTGATTTTCTGGAAGTGGCACTTTAAGAAAAAATTATCCCAAAGAGATTGTCTAAAATGCAAGTAGTAATGGTGAACAACAAAAACAAAAAAGGGTCAAAAAATACGTGGGAAGATCTAAGTAAGCATTAATTATATGAAGCAATTATATAATATTTAATTTATAGAATTAAAGTTTTTTTCATTGAAATGTTGAAAAATAACAGCCCAGACCTCTGGAGGGAGTGATCCAAATGTAAGCATCCTACAGCCTTATGCTATTTTGGTTGGAGGTAAAAATACTGAATACCTTTTGCCTTTGTTAATTTAAATACATATTGTTTACTTGGGGTAAACATCTAGGCTAATCACTAAGAACAGCAAAGAAGTATATCATCGAAAGCACTTTGTGATGAGGGAGGAAAGAACAGCAGAAAAGAAACTAAATCTAAAAAGTAGAACAAAAACAAAAAATCAAGTACAAATAATACAAAATGTCATTAAAAATTAGTCATCCTACATGGAAAATACCTAGATAATTTTATAAATGAGTCCTACCAAACATCCAATCTTATACAAAATTTTCTCAAGAAAGGAGAGAAGGAACACTTCGCATCTCATTCTATTATGCTAACATCACCTTATACCAAGATCACAACAAAACAGTGTGAGAAAGCATCAGTCTCAGTCACGAATACGTATGCAAACTGAAAGATTAAAAAAGACATCATGGCCAAGTGACATTTATTATATGAATGCAAGTTTGTTCCAACATTAGCAAATCTTTTACTATAACTCCCCACATTAAAGATAAAAGGAAACCATATGATCAAATCATATGGTCCAATTCAATATATGTAGAAGATACTTTTGGCATTCAAGCAGTATAGGAGATCTCCTTTAACTTGATAAAGTGAAAGTGAAGTCACTCAGTCGTGTCTGACTCTTTGCGACCCTTTGGACTATAGCCTACCAGGCTCCTCCATCCATGGGATTTTCCAGGCAAGAGTACTGGAGTGGGGTGCCATTGCCTTCTCCAGGGGATCTTCCAGACCCAGGAATCGAAGCCAGGTCTCCCGCACTGTAGGCAGACTTTTTACTGTCTGAGCCACCAGGGAAGTCAACTTGATAAAGGCTAACTACAAAACACCTACAGCAAATGTGGTGCTCAGCGAATAAAGACAAAACTCTTCTCAAAATAAGGAACCAAACTTACTAATATTAATCTGTCTCACAATGAGCTGGGGACCCCAGGCAATGCAGAGGGGCGCAAACTTACAGGTATGAAGGTTAGAAAAATAATGTCTCCCCACAATATAATTTTCCATAGAAAACCCAAAAGAATTAGACAACATACCAGAATTAATAAGTGAGTTGAGTAGTTTCAGTGTACAAAAAACATGCAACCTCATTTTTTTATGAAAGCCTCTTTGAAAATGAAATATTAGGGACAATTCTACTACTAAAGCAACCAGAAATATAAGGCCAATAGGTCTCACAAAAGATTCACAAGAACTTCATGAAGACAGTTATAAAAATGTGTTAAGACATGAAAGACCTAAATAAATAGAGGGACATACTTATGGACAAGAAGAGTATCAAAAAGATGCATATTCATCTCAAAATTATATACTGATTCAATGCAATAATCAAAATTCCAGGCAGATTTTTTTTAAAGGTGTGACAAGTTGATTCTATAATTATATGGAACTGCAGCTGAACAAAGAGGAATTGCCTACCAAGATCTACTGTATTAATACAATTACAATTCTTAAAGTACTGATTCCAGGATAGAAACCATCATTAACAGGATAGAAAATCCAGAAACAGACTGACATATATTTAGAAACCTGCATATGACAAATACAGTATCACAGTTCAAGGATAGGGGCGGAAGTGGAGTTTGTCAATAAACAGCACTAAGGCAGAAAGTTACCAATATGGAGCATATATAAAATCACACCATACTCAAAATATCAATTCCAGGTGCACTAAACAAATGTGAATGGAAGAGCTTTTAGAAAAGAAAATAATCTGAGGGCAATGAGATAGGGGAGGATTTCTTAAACAAGTTAATTTATAAAAGAAGACATTGATCAATTTACTCCATACGAGTGGTTTTAAACTCTTGCGATGAGCTTGTCTGTAAAAAGGAAAAAGTCATTTCATATAATAGAGTATGTGAAAAAAATTTCCTAAAACAAAAAGCTTTGTGAAACAAAACTTACTGTTAAATACAAGTGGAATACTTGGATGTTTTCTTGTTTCATTCAATAAAAACTTAATATTTGACACAAGACTCATATAAAAGTGCTCTTAACTCAACTGTTGGAAGCAACCCAAATGCCCATCACCAGGAGAATGGAGATAAAAACTGAGGTATATTCACATAATGGAATTATATAAGAAGGAAAAATAAATGAATCCCAACTACGAAGCATCAGGAAAATCAGGGGCTCTCAAAGCGCTGTCCCGAGGCCAACAGCATCAGCATCACCTGCAAGGTTGTTAACCAGGCAAACTCTCCTCCCGAGATCTGCTGACTTACTCACCCTGCAATGGGGCCCAGCAAGCCATGGTTTTAAAAGGCCTCCCGGTAAAATCTGGTAGACTCGAGTTTGAGAGCCACTGCTACAAAGGGCAGAAAAGCTACTCTCAGAAGAAGACAAACAACATACGTATGTTAAAAGTGAAAAAAAAAAATTGCTACTGAAGTAACAGTGTTCAGAAGTACCAAAGTACAAGGTAAAACTATAAGGAGAAGCAGAGACTGATTCATACAAATTACTTTGTTGGAAGGAGAGGGTAAGGGGATGAGAAGGGCCACACGGAGTGCCTCTAAGATAAGGTAGTGCTTTACCCAGTTAGACAGTGGGTATGAGCATTTTGCTTTTTCATTATCTTTTATAAACTCTGTTAATGAACTATATTTTGTAAATATGATTAGTAACATGTAAAAATGCAGGGCTGGAGTAGGAAAAAGGTTAAGAACAATTACGAACATACAATACAGTCTATATGAATTCAATTCTAACAAAAGGTCTAGAAAACAATTTAAGTACCTAGCAGGTGTTGAATATTTATGGACTATTAAATATTTACAGTGATTCATGTGCTTCATTCTATTCTCTCCAATTTTTCCATAATGCAAAAAAATGATCCAAGAAGAAATATTTTTATAGAAAGTATAAACAAACAGTCTATAATTTGGTCCCCACTTCACCATCACTTCCATCTTGAAGCTTAATCTTTTTTCCAGACTTAAAATTCAAATCTTAACTAAACACACAGTATAGCCTAAGGGAAGATATGAGTTTTCAATTCTGGTTTCAAAATGTATTTTTCTCCAGCTTTCCAAAAACACTTTCATGAAACTCTGTTCAGTTCTGTTTAATTACTTTTCACACCTAGGTATCGAGGTACCTAGCCAGTAAGAAGTGATTTTTTAAAGTGAAAGCAAAAATTAAAAAAAAAAAAAAAAAGGTTATCTATGTAAGATTTAGTATTAAGTAAAACAAAAAACCATACAAACAAAATGCGTAAATCATACAGGGACTGCCCTAAGAAACTCAGTTGTTTCTAATTCATTTTCTCCACTAGCAATGTGTTGTTAAAAATTATGAAAGAATAAAGTATCACTCATATAAATTAATTCTTATCCATCTGCAACATGGGACTCAGAAAGCTGGCTTTAACGTCCAAAGAAAGGCAATTATGCACGATGAGCGAAGGAGGTGGTTCAAGGTCACACTGCCAAGAAATGACGTATTCCTGTGGATTCAAACCACCCTCTTCAAATTTTGGCATCCTTTGGTGTAAAAATAAAACCCAAGTTCATTGAAAAGCAAAGCTTGCCACCTGCTGCCCAATGGCAAAATCATAAAAGTTCAACTTATGTTCATATGTTTTGACTTGAACTCTTTTATGAATTGATTGGTATGGATATTTGCATTGTCTGTATTCATTAACTCATACCAGTCTTTTTTTTTTTTTTAAAGAACGTCAGCCCCAGTTTTTAACCAAATGCTATTTCAAACCCTCTACAAAAATCAGCTATAACCGGTGCACCTAAAACAAAAGAAAAAAAAACAACTTCCAAACTATCATACATGTTGTGTATATAATAAGTCGACCAAACTGCAGTTGTGTTTATTATAGTATCCAGACCAGGGAAGAATTCCTTTGAAAACATGCCAGCATTGTCCTGGGCTTCCATGGCCTGTCATCATTCTAGAGAATATGGAATACTAAATCCATTTTCTGATCCACACAGACTTTAAAAACCAAACATTAACAGTTTTACTGCAGTGTATATACATTTATATGATAAAGTTTTAGGTAGCAACCCCACTAACCAAAAAGAAAAAACCCACCTCTAAGATTTCACCCCTGCTTTGTCAGTGCTAAACATTTAAACTCTTAAGTATCTTCATTATATTAATGTCAACAAGCATTTCACAGGTTAAAATACTCCCAATATTTTTTCATTTGAATTTATTCTAAGAAAATCTGAGAAGTAAAACCATTTAGCCTTTTTTCCACCTTAAACAAAGACGACAAACCTACCAATTTTGCCTTATCCTTCAAACTCCATAGATTTGTCTATCCAGGCCTCTCATCCCATAAAGACAAAAAAAAAAAGACGGATACAAAGCACTTTTAGGAAAAAAGTGAACCTTTGAATTTAGAGGGTAAACACCATCTGAGAGAAAAAGAGATGTCCTGAAAATTCATCACAAGTCAGACCAAGAGAGATAAAGGGCAAGGACTCCTCCATATACGCACCTTGTGCCCGGAAAGCCAGGCAGGCGCGGGGGCTCCTGGGAACTCTACAAGAAGCAGTCTCATTACACCACATGGATAACTCGAGGCCCCTCTGAAATAACTCTACAGGCTTCTGCCTGGGGAACTTGTCCATATGCAAAATAATTAAAGTTTTTTAGTTATCTGGAAACTGCTTTAAAGCAGTCAATAAAAAATAATTCATTTTCAAGATAGATGGCACCATAATGTTACACAATTTTCCAGTGTGCATTTTTTTCCTAAACACTAGAGGCAGTGTCTCCATACAAAAGGAAGCCAGTCCGGCTGAAGCCAGTTAGCATTCAGATTCTGCTCTTCCTGGGAAATCTCCCACACATAAAATGCCCCCCTTCTTTTCTGTGATTGGCTTACCCTTCAAAAACTCTACAGAAGCTATTAACTCATGCACTATCATTGCTCAAAGCTTCTAATCAGGCAAAAATCTCCTTTCTCATTCTCATTTAATTGCCCACACCTGCAGTGGTTTGAGATTGAAAGGCTAGTTAGGGGTTAGTTAGATCTTCCCCCAGTACTGGCTACAAGTAAGAATCATGCCTGGCATGATGTTACAGCAAGCTAATCAGCTAATTAACCAATTTCAGGGCTTTTAACACCAGAACTGGACTTTGATGGAACAGGTCAAATATTTGATTTAATATCAGTAGAGGGAATGGCATTATAGATGTTTTGACCTATAAAAATATAACTCTTCACTAAAAACAAATAAAAATTTAACTTCTCATTCTAGAAATACTAGAAAGAGAGGAGAAAAACATAACAGATATAACTGAAATTTAAGAATTGTTTAGCCACTAGCCTGGTACCTGGCAAATAGTAAGTGTTCAATAAATATTTGTGATTCAAAGTCACAAATCCTTCCCTTTGGTTTCTTGCTAAAGAATTCCTAATGGGTTGATTAAATCTTTATTTTGTAAAAGATCATCCTAAATTGATTTGAACCCTAATGATGATATACATAAGTTTTTTGAAAGAAGCAGTGGGTTTGGAAAGTATTTCTGACTCTGTGAAAGAAAATACTACTCTCCAGTAGCATGTTGCCGGACTGATTACTTTACAAAGCAAATCATAAAACCTTTCCTAGCAACCCTAGGCCTCAACAGCTAAATAGCATATACAAGTGAAGTCAAACAAAACTGCATTATTTATTATTTAACACTGTAGAATAAGAAATAGCACAATTGTTTCAGACTTTAGTTTTTTATAGTTGTCGTTTAGTCTCTAAGTCATGTCCAACCCTTTGGGTCACCATGGACTATATAGCTCAACAGGTTCCTGCCCATGGGATTTGCCAGGCAAAAATACTGGAGTGTGTTGCCATTTCTTTCTCTGGGGGATCTTCCCGACCCAGGGATCAAACCCACGTCTTTTATGTCTCCTGCACTGGCAGGCAGGTTCTTTACCACTAGCATCACCTGGGAAGCCCTCCTTTACTACATCAGTTTAAATAATAACTAATGATAATACAATCCAACTAGAAACTAGATAATGTGACCCACCTAGAAAGATATTTGAAGCCTATCAATAGACCTTTGTGTGTACACACGTGTGTGTGCATACACGTGCATATGTATCAGACTCCTTTCCAGCTCATCACAAAGACATCATGGAAGATGTGGAATTTCAGTCCCAGCAGAAGAGGCATATAGCTGAATTGATCATTCCTAGCATAGCATGAAAACCACAGAGAAGCTGCACGGAGATTTATGCTGGAAGAGGCAGAGATCACATGAATGGCCAAAGCTGCTGAGCCAACAAAGGTAAAGGAAAAGAACAGGAGTCTGATGAACACTTGAGAAAGTAAAAAGGGACCTCAATTTCTGTACAAAGAGTGATGCAATGTCACCAAATACGTTCTGAAATGTCAGCATGATCAATATAGAAGGAAATAGAATCTGGTTCTGATTACAGATGAATGAATTTGAATACAGGGATAGAGTGGAGTAAGAAGGAACTTTTCAAAGACAGCCCCACATTTTCCCATTGCTCACGTGGATACAACTATATATTATTTGATTTAACACATCTAGAGAGAGAGAAAGAGAGAGACAGACATGTAATTCCTTAGCCTGGATCGAAAGGAACTATTTTCTTGACTTCTGGTCTGTATCCCTTCTGTTTTAAAGAAAATCAAATTTGCTCTCAAGAAGTTACTATAAGGGGTAGGTAGGCTCAGCTTTTTCAGGCACTGTTTTCTACCATCTACCCATCAACCACAGGCCTCCCCTCCCACAATCACAGCACCGCACCTGATCTGACGTCCCACAGGTAGGTCTTATATTTCTCTAGTGACTAATATCTCTTATTTCTCAACACAAAAAGATCCTCTCCCCAATTTTCAGGGCTTTCTATAATCTGGATCTGCCCATCCCATCCTATTTCCTGGGCTTCCCTGATAGCTCAGTTGGTCAAGAATCCGCCTGCTATTCTTCAGCCACCTGATGAGATTAATCTTCTACCTCTCCTTGGGAAACAGGAGACTCATTCCCACCATATCTTCCATCTTGTTCTTTTCCTTTACTTAAAAGCCAGCTTCTGCTTTATTATTCTAAGTCCCTCAGATTCTAGTATGCTTTCCTTTACTCCAGTCCTCATTGATAGCCCACCTCCTCATTCTTCATTTGAATTTATACTTTACCAGTCAACTGAGTAACTACTTAACTATATTATTAACATTTGTTCGGCATTTGAGTGTGATCCCTCCAACTGGAGTGCCTAGAATAGTACCTAGCACATGGTCTGCTGCTGCTAAGTCGCTTCAGTCGTGTCTGGCTCTGTGTGACCCCATAGACGGCAGCCCACCAGGCTCCCCCGTGCCTGGGATTCTCCAGGCAAGAACACTGGAGTGGGTTGCCATTTCCTTCTCCAATGCATGAAAGTGAAAAGTGAGAGTGAAGTCGGTCAGTCATGTCCGACTCTTAGCGACCCCATGGACTGCAGCCCACCAGGCTCCACCGTCCCTGGGATTCTCCAGGCAAGAACACTGGAGTGGATTGCCATTTCCTTCTCCAGTGCATGAAAGTGAAGTTGCTCAGTCATGTCCGACTCTTAAGGGCCCCATGGACTGCAGCTCACCAGATTCCTCCGTCCATGGGATTTTCCAGGCAAGAGTACTGGAGTGTGGTGCCACTGCCTTCTCTGAGCACATGGTCAGCAACCAATAAATCTTTGTCTACAGAATGAATGAATCAACTATAGTTAATTAAAGTTCTGGATTGTGGAAGTGAGAATAAAGCTTCTAAATTCATTAAGGAAGATGAGCCTGGCTTAAGGCAACCAGTTCAAAATGTTCGAGAACTATTTAGGCTTGGTAAGTTATAGATGGTTCTTGAGAACCAAAAGATGTCTGTCTTTGTTAATTGGCAAGCCTCTCATCGGACATTAGAATTCTGAAATAAATTACCCAATGAGTCACAGACTATATTCTTGTCCTCATGTGCAAGTGGGAATTTTCAAAAATCCAATTTAAGAAATTTATTCCAAATTGGGGCATAAAAAGATTCAATAAATACTAATAACATTCTTTGCATTCTTTCCACCCCTCTTTGAGAGTTCTTGAAATGTTTAACAAAGGGATTGTTAATATGAAAAGAGCTCTTATAAATTAAAAAATATATAATTGTAGGAACATGCAATATAAATTACATGTAATTTAAAATGTGGTAAAGGATGTAAATAGATTATTCACATAAAAATACAGAGGGCTAATAAATATGGGAAATGTTCTAACTCAGTTTAAAAAACTAAGAAGAAAAATTGAAATTATTCTATGAGCATGTGATAATTTACTTCATAGGAATATTCAAAACCACTAAGACTTTACACACTATAATTTATTTACCAGTCTTATTTGACAATGACCACACTTACTCTGTTCAAAGCATTAAGGATGTGAAACAAATATACATATCACAAATATACATATCACTTCCACATAAAAATCACATTAATACAAAAAAATATGGCAGCAAGAAATTAATCAAGGAGATTGCAAAGTGACTCAACCTTGCACAAAATATTTCTAATATACACACATTAAATTATACAATTATTTAGATTCCCAACTCCCCTTTCAAGACATTAAGCCAATTAAGTTGTGAAATGCTTGCCTCATCTATGGAAATTAGTTTCTTAGACTCTTTTTTTTATTCCTTCAAATAGCTTACGTAAACTGGGAGATAAAGGGGAACCACAGGAATGGAAGAGAAACAGAAACAGAGAGGAAAAAAGTTCCACAAAAGACCAAGAAGGAAAATGGTCATTTGTGCCCAGGGAATGAGAAATGGGAACGAGAGAATGCCTCCTTTCAAATTTCTTTTCTGTGAGTAAAGTGCATCCTAATCTTCTCAAAATGCCCATGTCATCTTCCTGTTTGAGTTAAGAACATCCTTCCTAGAAATATAATTAGGAAGGATTAGCTGGTGCATAAAGAGGCTTTGAACAAATTAAGAAAGAATGATGTCTCACGTTAGATTCTGTCCATCAAATCTCCAAATACCGGCACTTGGCAAAACACCAACATTGGGCAAAAAGAAAAAGAGGCAATGCTTTAAAGCAATAACAGTGATAAAGCCCTAAATAAAGTTAGAAAGCCCTAACATGAGAATTTTTTTAAAAATAACCACTGAAGCTGTATCAGGCTAGCTAATTTTTTAAAATTTAGGAACAGCTTCTACATTGGTAACTTACTATATGGAACTATCACATTTTCTTCATGAGACAATACACTTTGATTAAATGAATCTTGTTTTGAAAATAACTTTTTGTCCAATAAGAGTAGTTTGCTTGAGATTTCATGCAACAGCTAAAATTTTCCACTCTTCCATCCTTTCTATTTATATTCAGGCTTCAAAATTACTGTTTTTTATTATTTTGGTAAAAAAGAGTCATGGGCTTCCCAGGTGGCCGCTAGTGGTCAAGAACCCACCTGCCAAGGCAGGAGATGTAAGAGACACAGGTTCGATCCCTGGGTCAGGAAGATCCCCTGGAGTAGCAAATGGCAACCCACTCCAGTATTCCTGCCTGGAGAATCCCACGGACAGAGGAGCCTCTAGGGCTACAGTCCACAGGGTCACAAAGAGTTGGACACAACTGAAGTGACTTAGCACACACACACAGAGTCAGACCATGGCGTACAAACGAGGGCAGGAAGAGCACGGACTAAGAGGTCAGGTTCACATCACAGGCCACTGCCGCCTTCCTGTGTGACTCTGGGTAAGGTTCTTGCCCCCTTAAGCAATAAAACTTTATGGTCTGTGCTGGTTGAAAAATGTGGATGATGAAAAAAAATCTGTACCTAATACAGTCTTGTTCTATTTTCTGTTATGCTCAAATAACTTTCAAAAGGGACAAGTTGAATTATTCCACCCAAGGTTGAATAATCCTATTCAAACATACTGATAAAGTATTTCTCCTGTGTTTTACTAAGAGCTAACTCTATGAATAACATCACTCTGGAACCATATGAACCCTGAAAAAAAAAAAAAAATAGAAGTCTGCCTAAATGCCCTTGTTTGCTTTCTACGAGAGTTGAGCCAATCTTGAGTCAGGTTCAAATCAATTAATATTTAATTAAGTACTCATGAGTACTTCGAGCTCATAAACTGGACTGATTTATAGTGTCAGTTTCAGTAATTTCCCCAAGAGACTGGCTGCCTGGGCTCTGCTGTCACTTTCTCCTTTTGTTAACGTGCCTTATGTCTATTACAGGCACTCCAGGAAGTGTAAGGAGCAAGAAGACTTGGCATTGCAACGTCAAAAAGATAACATCCAGATAACTAAGTGGAATCTGATCAATGCTAGTTCCTGTAACATGCAGAGATGTTAGGATGAGGGTCCCATCATCACCTAGAGGTAGCCCAGAAGACCAGGACGCCAGGACTGAACTGCTGTCCTGAAACAGTAAGTGGGATGATTCAGTGAACTTCTGCCTACTCTGATCAGTGACATATTGAACTTATCTCTTCTGATTATTTTGAGGAAACTGAGGCAGCTTAGAAGATGGGTTAATGTCTGCATTCCTGCATAATCAGACTTTTCGATTCAGAGCAGTTGTAATACCACCTACATTCATTTGTTTGCCAAGTAAGCACTGTGCCTGGTAGAGTAAGTCACACAAACAGAAATGAATGCTACGAAGGGAGGAGATGGGAAGACGTGGTGCTAGGAAAGCATCTTTCAGGGAGTAAGGGAGGTATCGGGGAATGCTTTCCCTGGGAAAACAGATCAGTGGAACGAGCAGGTGTTAACAAGGAGGAGGAGCATGCATGTGCACACATGGCTGCAGCCAGAGAAAGCGCGTCAGGAAGAAGCTGGGCCCAATCTGGGAGCTGCCTGTAACACAGCGACAGGCCGGGAAAGCCGAGACCATGGCGTCCCATCCCCTAGGCGTGTTGTGTGTTCCGTCACTTAGTCATGGCCGATTCTTTTGAGACCCCGTGGACTGTAGCCCACCAGGCTCCTCTATCCATGGGGTTTTCGAGGAAAGAACAATGGAGTAGGTTGCCATTTCCTCCTCCAAGGGATCTTCCCAAACCAGGGATTGAACCCCACATCTCCTGCATTGGCAGGTATTGGAAGGCAGATTCTTTACCACTGAGCCACCTGGGAAGCCCCATCCACTAAAGAACTAATCTTTACCCACAGAGCGCTGAGAAGCCAGTGAGAATGCAGAGCAAGGCAAGACAAGACTCACATTTTGAAAAGATCCCTCTATTCTGAACTAGACCTCATACTTCGGAAAGACCCCAGCACCTGGCATACAGGGGACAGTCAGAGCCTTTCCACTCACTTGTGGAAAAGCCCCCTGACTCTGATGGGTACAAGAACATTCTCCAGTCTGGCTGGGATTTAATTTCACCCAGTCCTTCTGGTTCCTCCTGCTATCCCCGATAAACACAACTTGTCCAAAAACTGCAGTCCTAAAAAATGAGGGACGTTTTTTCTGGACTAGCAAATCCAGGGTTTTCTTTTCTCCATGGAGTGTGAGTAGACTTTCTTTCTACTTAAAACTTCTTTTCTTTGGACCCTAGGATCAGCTCTTTCTGCCAGGTCACCTCTAGTATGATTACAGATAAATAGGTAAAAAATATACTCAACTTTGAAAACCTCAGTGAAAATATACTAACTTGAGGCATATTTACCACACAGGTTATTTAACTCAGATTTTTATTTCCAACTCACACACACATTGTATAATGTGAGGTGTACTTGTCACCTCCCTCACAGAGGACTCACATCTTATAGGTTCTTCAGCCTGATCCCAGGCAACTCCAGGGCAGAGAATGTTACAAAAGTTTAGTCTTTATAATTTAGTCTACACTTTTCTCAAACACAAACAAACACTTAAGCCAAGAAAAACAAGGAAAGAAGATTTAGAGCAACCCCAGAGGCACTTTGGAAGGATTCACGGGTAGCATCTACGGAATGCCAAATATATCCAAATGTAAAGAGGAATCTTTAATCTGCACAACCCACAATCAGGCCCTGAGCACCGTTCTCACGCTTGGCATCCACCACGCAGGCCAGGCCTAACGCTCATGGATCCCACATGTGAGCCAAACTGTGTTTTGTTCCAACTTCTTATCAGTGGATGCGTGTGTGTTTCAATCCCAGTTCCATTGTCCATTCACAGCAAGTGCTCTGACAAGTAATTCATTCAACTTTCAGTGCACAAATTTATTTCAATGCAGAAGAATAATCACACAGGAAACACTTTTTCGGGCTCAAGGCTGAAGGGAGGGGTATTCCTGGCCCCTCGCCCCTCTCCTCCCCCACATCTGCCCACTCCTTCCTCACTGCCCCCACCCCAAGAAAGTGGCAATCAGAGTCCACAGGCCACTTTGTCTAGTGGGTGGGACCATTATATGTCAACAGTGGTGTTGACTTTTCAACCTCTCCTTTCAGGAGGCTAAGAGCATGAGGACAGACAGCCCCTCCTGGTCCCTGCCATCTCTAAGCTCTTGATCTCTTGATTCCCCTCTCCCTTTCATCTACCACAAATGCCTGAGTGTGCCGGGCCCAAGATTTCTGAGAACACTGGGGGCCACATTCAGGCCTTCAATCTATGTGGCATGTTTCCATCGAACATTATACGAGTCTAAGGGCTGTCTCTGCTCTTCACTAATGAATACTGTGATGATTACCTACTATCCCTCTGATGATGGCTCACTCGAGAGTAGCAGAGAAGACTGCCAGAACAAAACCAGGTCCCTGGTAAAAGTCTGTGGCAGCCAGAATAACAGCCCCCTGTAGATGTCCACATCCCAATTCCAAGAACCTCTATGTTAGGTTACATGGTAAAGGGGAACTAAAGTTGCAGATGAAATTAAGGTGGCTAATCAGCTGACCCTGTGACGGAGAAACTGTCCTGGACTATTCTGATGGGCTCAACGCCATTACCATTGTCCTTAAATGTAGAAGAGGGAGGCAGAAGGAAGAACCAGAGAGCGGCAGTGAGATGGACTCAGCCCAAGATTATCAGCTTTGATGATGGAGAAGGGGCCACGAGACACAGAATGCAGGCAAGCTCTAGAAGCTGGAAAGGGCGAGGAAACAGATTCTCCCCTAGGGCCTTTGGAAGGAAGGTAGCCCTGCCAGCACGGCGATTTTAGTCCAGTAAGACCCATTCCAGACTTCTAACCTCAGAATTATGAGAACAGATTTGCACCATTTGAAGTCCCTAAACTTGTGGTCATTTGTTATAGCAGTGATGGTGGTGATAGTCGCTGAATCCAACTCTTGCAACCCCAAGGACTGTAGCCTGCCAGGCTCCTCTGTCCGTGGGATTTCCCAGGCAAGAATACCAGAGTGGGTTGCCATTTCCTTCTAGGAAACTAGTAAGAATGCCATTAAAGGAAGAGGCAGAATAAAGAGGCTAACTTCACAGACTGCCTAAATTTGAATACTGACTCTATGCTTACTAGCTGAGCACATTTAGGCAAATTATTTCATCCTTCTGCATCTGAATTGCTCAACCATATGAAGTGTAGATAATAATGATAATGTCTATCTCACATTCCTTTGAGAGGGTTAAATGAGATAATACTCAAAAAATAATTTTAAAAGCCACCTAGCACAGAATAGACAAACAATAAATATTAGCTCTTATTATTATACTGCACCAAAAACTATCCTGATTTCCAGCAATTAAACTGGAGAGCAAACTATCCCAGCACTTGCCCTTTTCAATTGCAAACTTTGAGTTTCCACAAAATTTCTTATATACTTTGACCAAAACATAAACCCAGGCATTCACTGGTTCCATCTCAAAACCATTCTTGGCCAAGGCTTCCTCATGGGGCCCCGCAGTGTGCAGACAGCGTGTGGGACAAAATGACTACCCTGACTCTCCCCTGCCTCTCCACCCCCACTCCACAGTCTACTCTTCCTGCCAAGCCCTGCTCAGGAGGAAAAGATTCTTTGCTTCCAGTTCCTCAAACACTCTCTCACCCCATCCCTTTCCTCATGTGACTGTTTTTCTCAAAAAACCAAACAGCACTGGCCAACAGAAACGAACAGGATCAAAACTTCACGTGATGGATCATGACCTCCTTCTCCTTGACACTGCTACATCGAGTTGGGCTTGTTTTTCTGATGACTTAGTTCACAAAGGTCTTTTCTCAGAATTTGCATATGTCCACAGCATTCTTCATAAGAGCCAAAAACTGGAGAAGTTCCAAACATCCATCAAGTGCGGAACAAATAATAAGTAGCAATATATTTATATGATGGAATCATCTTTGGAATGTAGTGTGAACTACAGCCACACACAATTACGTAGATGAATCTCATACATCACATTGAGTGAAAAGATACACACTGAGATTCAATTATTGGTGTGTGGTTGTTGTTCACTCAGTCGTGTTTGACTCTTTGCAACACCATGGACCACAGCGTGCCAGGCTTCCCTGTCCTTCACCATCTACCAGAGCTTGCTCAAACTCAAGTCCACTGAGTCAGTAACACCATCCAATCATCTCATCCTCTGTCATCCCCTTCTCCTCCTGCCTTCAATCTTTCCCAGCATCAGAGTCTTTTCTAATAAGTCAGCTCTTCACCTCAGGTAGCCAAAGTATTGGAGTTTCAGCTTCAACATCAGTCGTTCCAATGAACACCCAGGACTGATCTCCTTTAGGATGGACTGGTTGGACCTCCTCGCAGTCCAAGGGACTCTCAAGAGTCTTCTCCAATACCACAGTTCAAAAGCATCAATTCTTCGGCGCTCAGCTTTCTTTATAGTCCAACTCTCACATCCATACATGACTACAGGAAAAACCATAGCTTTGTCTAGACAGACTTTTGTTGGCAAATCAATGTCTCTGCTTTTTAATATGCTGTCTAGGTTGGTCATAGCTTTTCTTCCAAGGAGCAGGCATCTGTTAATTTCATGACTGCAGTCACCATCTACAGAGATTCTGAAGTCTAAGAAAATACAGTCTGTCACTGTTTCCATTGTTTCCCCATCTATTTGCCATGAAGTGATGCGACTGGATGCCATGATCTTAGGTTTTTTGAATGTTGAATTTTAAACCATCTTTTTCACTCTCCTCTTCCACCTTCATCAAGAGTCTCTTTAGTTCCTCTTAGCTTTCTGCCATAAGGGTGGTGTCATCTGCATATCTGAGGTTATTGACATTTCTCCCAGAAATCTTGATTCCAGCTTGTGCTTCATCCAGCCCAGCATTTTGCATGATGTACTCTGCAATATAAGCTAAATAAGCAGGGTAACAATATACATCCTGATGTACTCCTTTTCCAATTTGGAACCAGCCCATTGTTCCATGTCCAGTTCTAACTGTTGCTTCCTGACCTGCATACATTCATTTACATAGAGTTAAAACAGACAGAACCAATCTCTGGTGTGAGAAGTCCAGACAGCAGCTCCTTTTAGGGAGAAGAAAGAGGGCAGATCTGGAAAAAGAGGGTATTTGTGGTTCTGGCAACATTCTACTCTGATGTTTATGGTACTTCCATTGAGTATGGGATAATCAGCAAGCATGTGCACTTTTGATCTGGTACTCTTCTGTATATAGCTTCAATTTAATTTCTACTTTTTCAACACACACACACACACACACATAGGACTTCCCTGGTGATTCAGTGGTTAAGACTTCACCTTCCAGTGAGGGGGGACAGTTTCAATCTCTGCTTGGGGAGCTAAGATCCCACATGCCTTGTGGCCGAAAAACCAAAATATAAAAACAGAAGGAATATTGTAACAAATTCAATAAAGACTCAAAAAAATGGCCCACATCCAAAGAAATGTTTAAAAAATAAAAACTAAAAACATTAGAAGCACACACATAAAATGATAAAAGTTCCTGGCTCATAGTCTTAGTTCCCATCGCATCCCTAAAGTGTCATGAATGCCTAAAATCACCAGACTAAGTTCCTCTTCTTCAGCTTTCTACCATTTCATCTTTTTTTCAACATCATAAAATAAAGCTCAAAACCTTCATCTTGTACACTTCATGGGCAAACATAACAAAGAAGGCAGAGTATCCAAGAGAATAAGATCACTCCTGCAATATCAGTATTTAGGCAACAATCCTAGGACAGGGACTTAGACATTATCAATATTTTTTTCTGCAAGAAAAACTCAACAAAAATGTATTAAATGTTTATTGTAGCCTTTGTATGTACCTATGTAGATACACAGATGACTGTACAAAGGGGAGGGTCAGCAGAGTTGGGAGGAAAACAGTAAGCAAGGGCCCCCCCCAAAGTCTTCAAGATCATTTGAGGAAACTACCTATTCTAGTACTGACCATTTCCTTGGCTTCTTTAATAAATTCAGACCAGGTTCCAATCTCAACTACTAAGTGCTACAAAAAGCTTGGAGCTTCTCCCTAAAGTTTCACCTATTAGTGTAGCTTTATAATGAGTTTTCTTTTTTCTTTTAGGGGTAGTATGAGAAAGTCCAAATAAAGGGAATGACCTTATATTTCGTTGCTGTTGCTGCTATTAATTAGAAGAGCAGAATATTTCAAGGAGCATTCCACAAAGTCTCCCATCCTTGTAGATATCATAGCATACAGTAGTTTGTTTTTTTTAAAGACGCAAACAACAGAAAGCTAAGGACAGGACAGAGATAAAGGACAGTGTAGCCCTCGTCATGACACAGGCATCACTCAACGCTACTTCCTATCAACCTACAGGTGGTAAATGTGAAGTATCATTTCTTTTTTTTCTTTTCCCAAGTGCCATTTAAAAAATTGTTATTTATTTATTTTAATTGGAGGATAATTACTTTACTCTATTGCCATGGTTTTTGCCACGTAACAGTATGAATCGGCCACAGGTATACATGTGTCCCCTCCATCCTGAGCCCCCTCCCGCCTCTCTCTCAACCCTACTCCTGCAGGTTATCACAGAGCACTGGCTTTGGGTGCCCCAGGTCATACATCAAATTTGCACTGGTTTTCTATCTTTCATATGGGAATGTATATGTTTCCATGCTATTCTCTCAAATCTCTCCTTCTCCCACTGAATCCCAAAGTCTTTTCTTTACATCAGTGTCTCCTTTGCTGCCCTACACATGGGATCATTGGCACCATCTTTCTAGATTCCATGTATATGCATTGATATACGATATTTGTCTTTCTCTTTCAGATTTACTTCACACAGTATAATAGGCTCTAGGTTCATCCACCTCATTAGAACTGACTCAAATGTATTCCTTTTTATAGCTGAGTAATATTCCGTTGTGTATATGTACCACAACTTCCTTATCTATTCGTCTGCTGATGGACATCTAGGTTGCGTCCATGTCCGAGCTATTGTAAACAGTGCTGCGATGAACACTGCGTGTGTGCGTCTTTTTCAGTTTTGGTTTCCTCAGGGTGTACACTCAGCAGTGGGATTGGCTGGGTCATAGTTTTAGTCCTTTTTTTTTTTTTTTTTAAGGACTCTCCACACTGTTCTCCACAGTGGTTGTCTCAGTTGGCATTCCCACCAACAGTGTAAAAGGGTTCCTTTTGTTCCACACCCTTTCCAGCATTTATTGTTTGTAGACTTTTTGATGATGGCTACTCTGACCGGTGTGAGATAATACTTCACTGTGGTTTTGATCTGCATTTCTCTAATAATGAGCGATGTTGACCATCTTTTTATGTGTTTATTAGCCGTCTGTATGTGTGAAGTATTATTTCTTTAGACCTTTGAAAGTAGAACCCATCATCTCAAGGTGGACTTTAAAGGGCCTTCCCTATATTTATAAAATAACTGGTGTAGTATAAGCTCACTTGATAAACAGAGAACACAGTTGAATTATGGCTGTCTTAAAAGAACCCAACCCTGCAAAACAGATGACAGAAAATGGATCATCGATGCCATTAGGTAAGTCCAAGCCCCCTGCCCTGGTCTAAGACAGGACAAATCTAATTCTTCCATAGAAACTAACCACCATCCTTTGAAACATCAGGACATAAAATGATGAAAATAGCTATCAACAGGGAAGAAAAGAAGCCTAGATTTATGTGAGCTCTTCAGATAGATTTGACATCCGTATCCTGAGTAAAACCAGACTTCCTCCTCAAGCTCAAAGAGAGGTAACTGGGCACTCTGTGTCCTGTGCAAGCGCCTCCTCCTGTCACAGTACAGATAACAGCTTCCCATTTGGCAAAGCAATGGTCATTTGTCCTTATGTTCTCTAAACAACCAGAAGATATCAGCAGCTGAAGAATGCCCCTAATGACCTTCACCTCGTAGGTGCAAGGTTGGTGCCTGTGACAGCCATCATGATTAACAAGGAAAAAGACAGATAGATATTTCCCACAAGTCAAAACAGCCTCACTGAGCAGAACTGAGGGCTGAAAGCAAACTCTTGGGGGAAACTTCAATACACGTGTAAAAAATGATACTGACAGGTGATGAAAAAGCTCTGGGAAACAGTTTTGATTTTTCCTCCTCTGTGAAGTTCCTGGCCACAACACACAAGCATTAATGCCCTTCCACATCGAGGACTGAAGACAGACGTTGCAGGTGCACCTGTGACCTAACAAGGACAATTCCTGAGTACATACTGAAGCTATGTATAGTAAATGGATAGCTATATATGAACAACATCTATAGGACGCAATTATGAAAGTACCCTGAAGAGTTCACATGGACTTTCCAAGGAATGAAGGATTATAAAGTGACTCAAAAGTTTAAAGAATGAGAAAAATTACTCCCAAAACTTATACACCGGAAAATGAGGCATCATTCGGTCTTTTCTTTAGCTCATGGAAGGTCCAAGATGTGGCCTGGAAAACTGGAAAAAAGAACACCGTAATAGTAAACGTCAATGAAAAGCATGAACGGAATTACCAGCTATTGCAATGACCACTGCCAGAATGCCCTGACCAAGGTCTTTCGAAACCAATACCTGACCAAGTGGCCAGGTATGTACCACTGACACCCACTTGCTTTTAGTCCCTGATGGGGTACAGAGGATGATCTTGGCTGCTGCTGCTGCTGCTGCTAAGTCACTTCAGTCGTGTCCAACTCTGTGCAACCCCATAGACAGCAGCCCACCAGGCTCCTCTGTCCCTGGGATTCTCCAGGCAAGAATACTGGAGTGGGTTGCCATTTCCTTCTCCAAGGCTATTCAGCCATAAAGCTCTGTCAGAAATCATCCATTCACCAAGTATCAACTATGAAAGATCTTGAAGACTCATGAAATTACCAAGAAATCTTTAAGAACAGCAGAATAGAAAGACTTCACATCCTCCCTTTCTTCCACAGTCCCAAGCCCAGATAATACCTGATTCTCGTTTTCTTTGCCTCCCACCAGTAATTAGGTGCCCTGGTGGCTCAGACAGTAAAGACAGTAAAGAATTCCTGCAATTGGGAGACCTGGGATTGATCCCTGGGTCGGGAAGATCCCCTGAAGAAGTACAGGGCTACCCACTCCAGTATTCTTGCCTGGAGAATCCCATAGAAGAGGAGCTTGGCAGGCTACAGTCCATGGGGTCACAAAGAGTCAGACACGACTGAGTGACTAACACTAACACAAGAGGTCTTTAACAATAACTCCTGGGACTTCCCTGGTAGTTCAGTGGCTAAGACTCCGCATCGCCAAAGCAGGGGGCCCACGTTCAGTCCCCGGTTGGGGAACTAGACCACACATGCCACAGCTAAAGATCCTACATGCCGCAGTGAAGACTGAAGATCCCACACACCACAACTAAGACCTAGCGCAGTCAAATAAATTTAAAAAAAGTTTTAAGTAGTTCCTGAGCTCACATCCTTCCTCTACATTACCGGTGCTTCTTCATCTGTTACAGAGTCACCCTCGAATTACCAATTACCACTAGTTCTCATCCATTTTATGTGCTATAACCAGATTAATCTCCTGAGGCAGAAGAAAAATCCTAGCAGTCTTCCTACTTGAATCTTTCTCTTTTTAGTTACTTTTTATTATAGAAAGTTTCAAAAATACATTTTAAAAAAGGATTGCATAATAATTGTGTGCCTGTCATCTAGCTTCAATAATTAGCCCGTCAAGACTTGTTACCTCTATACCTCAACCCACTGGGTAATTTCAATCAAAGCTCAGAAATCATATAATTTCATCTGTAAATAGTATTATTTCCCTTCCTTAAGTAATGACAAGGTCATCATCCCAGCCCTCCAAATCAACACTCTTTTATAGCATCAAATTTCCAGTCAATGTCAGCATTTTCATTATTGTCCTGTAAGTCATCATCATTATCTTTTTCTTTCATTTGCAGCTTGTTTGCATCAAGAGAGACATAATCTAAATATTGTGATTGGTTAATCTGCTTCTTAACCCTCTTTTAAGCTATTTAGGTTCCCCCTCATTACTTTTTCTATTTGTTTTGTCTCTTTTCAGAATTGTTTTGTTGAAATTGTAGTCTTTAACTTGGTTTTTAACCAATCTTTAACAACTTTCATTACCACTAGTCTTCATTTATATCAAGTTTCAATCAAATGATATCCTAAATGTGGTCATTTTAAAATACATTCACGAATTCTTTGCTATTTCTCTCTTCAAGCAAGCTATTTCTCTCTTATTAACTACAGTCCCTTTGAGAGTGGACTCAACTAAGTGACTCATTTCTAACGAGTAGAATAAGGTGGAAGTGAGGATGTGTCACACAGGACTGCAACGGCCCCGTGGCTCGGGGTCCACTTGCTCAGGGAGAAGCCGGTGGCCATGCTGTGAGGATGCTCAGGCAGCTCTGTGGAGAGTCCATGTAGAAAGGAAAAGAAGTCTCTTGCCAGCAACCATGGCAATGGGTCACCTTGGCAGTGGGTTCTCCAACCCCAGGCGAGCCACCCCTGCTGATTGCAAACTCATAAGAGACCTGAGCTAGAGCTTCCAGCAAGCACCTCCTGGATTCCTGACCCACAGACCGTCAGACAACAAATGTTCATCGCTTAAGGCTGCCACATTTGTAGACATCAGCCTACACATCAGTAGACAACTAATACACCAGTCTTTCTGGTGGCACATCATTGTTTTTCCTAGAAATGCTCTTCTCCAGTTCTTTGTGTCCAAATGTAACCATCTTTTCAATGTCTTCCACGTCCTCCATGCTCCAAAATCTGTAAATGATTATTCCTTCCTTCAATTTCCTAAAGAACTTTGTATCTGGTTCTAAGTCAAGCTAAAACCAATGTGGCCAAAGGTTAAACAAATTCATCTAACCCTCACCTGCCTAAAACGTGTAGTTTCAACATTACAGTTTTACTAAAGTCCCCATTCCTCGAATAGGCCAGGCATATATCCCCTCTGGAGCTTCTGCCCCAGCCCCACACATCTCCATGATTCACACCCCCACCTCCTCCTCACTTAAATATCACCTTCTCAAGAGAACCTTCCCTGACGGCCTATCTAAAGCCACCAGAGCCCTCCCTCCTCCCCATCTCACACCCACCCCACACTCCCTGCCCATCTTTGCACTTTTATTTTCTCCACACCACTAACCACAATCTAAGATATGTTTTAAATGCAGCACTCATTATCTCCCCGCGTCCAGACTATAGGCTCCAGGAAGGAAGACATGGCATTTAGCTGTTCAGTGCTATACCCTGAGCCCCTGGAACAATGCACAGTACATACCATGTGGTCAATAAAAACCTGAGTAAATGATCAAGACTGCAGCATCTCACATGCCACATTAGCGATGTAACACTAACCACATTTTGATATTTTAAGTGTCTTTATGTCTATAAGAATTTTTTTTTTTTTTTTTTTTTTGGCCACACCTCTCAGTATGGTCCTCTCAGGGATCTTAGCTCCTGGACCAGGGATTGAACCTGTGCCCCCTGCAGTAGAAGCACAGAGTCTTGACTACTGAGCTGCCTGGGAAATCCCTGTCTACAAGCATTTTATGGAGCTTAATTTCCCCCTTCACTAGATAAGAACAAAACCAAAGCCTGAAACACCGTAAAGTAGGCAATTGAACAAAAAGCTGCTTAAGAATGGTTACACTTCTCAAACGTAGCCAAAGTGACCCTACCACATGTGCCTTCTTGGCAGCTTACACTCCAGGTGATCATGTCCTTACCTAAATTCATCCATGAGTCAACCATGCCATCCCTTGGCACCCCTCTCAAGTGATAACATCTGGCATTTCAAAATCTCCTTAAGAACAGAACTGGGCCTTATACATCTTAATACTCCCTGCCAGATAACAGGGCAACTGACAAAGGTTTATTATGAAAGCATCAGAATTGTTAGCATCTTGGGCCATCTCTTCTCCTCACCCAAAAGGACACAGTAGTAGGCACACCCATAAACACACGCCTATAACAGTATTATCATGAAAAAAGCATCTTCATTCAGCAGATGAAGTCTCTAAAGCATATTATCTAATGACTTCTATTTTCCCAAAGCCAAATTAGAGCTGAAACCTTAGCCTCCTCTTTGACTCACAACATTCTCGTCTAAATTACACTGCTGCTACCATAAAAAGAAAGTGAGGAGGAGGGAAAGGTTGCTTCTTTATCTGACATCTGACATATGATTCTCAGTAATAATCCACATATACACATCATAGAGGGTCACATTCTAACAGGGGATGGTGATATTCAAGATGAATGATGTTGCTTGTAAATGACTTCACAGTTTATACTAGAAAAAAAAATAATTGCAATGCACAGGAATCTGACTCCTGATCGCCAAGGCATAATTCAACACAGAATTGTTCTTTGTTTTTAAGATACAGAACAATGCTAGAAGAGGGCTGTCTGGCTATGATATAATCAAAGTTTTATTTCATTTCAAAGATGCATAGTTGCATTTGTGTTCTGACACACACAAAAAAGGCTACTATCCTTTGGAGAAGGGGTCAGCAAACTACACTTCAAGGGTCAAAGCTGGCCCACAGTCTGTTTCTATATGGCCAAAAAGCTAAGAATGATTTTTACATTTTTTCATGACTGAGAAAAATAAAACAGTATTATTGGATGCCATGAAATTTATATGAAACTCAAATTTCAACATCCATCAATAAAGCTTTATTGGAACACACACACTCATCCACTTACACATTGTCTCTGGCTGTTTTTGTGAGGAACTGAGAAACTGTCACAGAAACCACACGTCCCACGGAGCTCCAAACAGTTACTATGCAGCCCTTTACAGAGAACGTTTGCCTCTGCCTCCGGGTGTGGATGCTGGAGCCTGGCTGCCTCCATTTAAGCCTAATACATATTCCCCTTGCTGCTGCTCAGTTGCTTCTGTTGTGTCCAACTCTTTGCGACCCTATGGACTGTAGCCCACTAGGCTCCTCGTGCATGGGGTTCTACAGACAAGAATACTGGACTGGGCTGCCACAACCCTCCTCCAGGGGATCTTTCTGACCCAGGGATCAAACCCGTGTCTCCTATATCTCCTGCACTGCAGCCAGATTCTTTACCACTGAGCCACCACGGAGGTCCATATATTCTCTTTATTCAGCCTCTATCTTAACACTTATATTCACTTATTAACTGTGTATGCTTGAACACACTGTTTAACCACTCTGCACCTCAGTTTCCTCATACATAAAATGGGGTTAATGAAGGCACCCACCTGCTGGGGTGTCACTGTGAATTTTAAATGAATAAAACATACAAAGCATGTGAAACAGGACCTGGCAAGCAGGAAGCAGTTATTAAGCATGGGCTACAACTACCATTCCTTCTTGCTGATGGTGACAGGATGCGTTTTCAGATGAAATAGTAGCAAAGTGGTTAGATTCCAGGGCAACATCCCAAATCTCTTCATCAAGGTAGAATTGAAGTAGGAGGCAAGAAGGAATGAAAGGGGAGAAAAATAAAACCAGAAAGAAGAGAAATGAGGAGGGAATAAGAGAAAGGAAACAGTTATCAGGACCTCACTCAGCAAGGACAGTAGGTGGCCTATTCACAGGGGAAGTAGAAATTAGGATAATTTCATCTGTAGTAACAGATTAAATCACTACTGTGGGCTGACGGGATACTAATCACCAGGTGGAAGCTATCTCAGGGGCTGGGGAGGGAAGCATTCAAAATTCTAAGCAAGTGACTTACAGATGAACTGCTGGGTCATTTTTAAGTTGAGCACTTCCTGTATTTTACATTCCTAGACAAATGACAAGTGATAGCTATAGTAAATTCTGCATCTTGTTATCCACATAGAGTAGCTAATTAAAAGGAAACGATTTGTGTAAGGACCCTGTCTTTACAGAGTTCTCATTTTGTTCAGAATAGCACTGACTTTCTAATGCTTAAAAAAAAAAAAATTTCCTATAAATAAAACACAAGCTCATTCACCAAAAATGGACCTGCATAGCAACTGGGAGGTAAACAGGGTGTTTACTAGAAGATACACTTCACTTGCTACCGAGGTAGAATAATTCTCTTTCCCAAGATGCACTTTCATTTGAATCCCTTCTCTGTGCAAAGCTGAGTTCCTACCTTTTCCATGTACCTATAAAATTACACTCACCACTTCTCTTTTTGCATTATGACTTCAGAAGCTTTAAAGCACCCCTCACCTCAAAGAAATAAAGAATTTTTTTAACTCCACCATAATCAAACAACTATATTATTCCCTTCTACCGTTGATCCCCTTAATCCTCACCACTTCTTTGCTTAATGCTTATGGTAAATCTTCCCTGCAGAGGCTAAACACACATATCAACTATTTTAAAGAGACTTGATGTGTAAACATAAAATGCAAAATCTGAAGGAAAGACATTATTATCCAAGTGATTTCTGCAAATTGTGCTGGAAAAGAAGAGTGATTTAAAGCAATGCATCCAAGAGAACATTAAGATGCTCCCAAGCTGGAGCTAAGTTCAAAACACTCACTGAGAATGGATCTGCTGGGAGAGTCCCACTGAAGGCTTCGGCTTGAGGGTCAAGGTCATCTGGGCCACAGGACTGACTCTTGGTAGAATGTCTGCCTTCTTAGATGAAGTGTGCTTTGCAGCTTGCTCAGGAGGGACCCAGGAGGAAGCGGCCGCAGTACTCTGCCCTCCAAAGACTGGGGACGAGGTGTCCTGGGCAGCTGTTGTCTCACAGGCTTTGCCCTTGGTCCCTGGTTTACACACACAGAGCTGAGGTCGGAGACACATCCCTCCATTCTGACATGGTGGAACACAGCTTGCTGTGGAAAGACAACAGAGGACACACTTTGCAGGAGAGCAGTACAGACTTCACTAATTCTTCCAGACACTTACCACGAGCATTGGGCTGTTCCTCAATGAAATAAGATGATGATGATGTTGATGATGATGATAGCGAATATTTATTAATGGTTTCCTATGTGCCAGGCACTGTTCTAATAGATACTGACAAATTTAACTCCCATCCCCAGCAACTGATTTAAGGAGATGTTTTATTTTCCCCATTTTACTGATGAAAAATCAGGCACGGGGTTATAAAATTTGCCACAATCATCAGTAAATAAAAGAGCTTGGACATGAATTCAAGTGAACTGGCTCCAAAGTCATCTTTTTTGACCACTTAACTATAGCTGCTGCTCAGAAATGGATCAGAAATACAGGGGGCGGAAAAAGAAAGTACTCTGTCCTTTTTGATGTCGTGTTCCATGGCTTCAGTTTAAACTTTAGGTAACCAAGTAAGTCTTAGCAAAAAAAACAGAAGCCCAGTCCCAAACCCAAACCCCCCAAGAGGGTAATGGCCTTCAGCTTGCATTAAGCTATCAAAGCTTGGAGTGACTGTTCAGAAATTTAGTCAACCTACTTTTTTTTTTTTTGAGAGAAAAAGCAAAGGTAAAAAGATTGAAAGTCATCTAATATACACTTTCATACATGCATTATATATTTTAAAAGCCAGTACACCCTTAATGTTATAAAAAAAGGCAATCAAAAAGAAACCACCTGTTTATCTCCTATTAGCTAGGATGCATTTACTTTGGGTTGTTTTTTTTTTTAATATGGACCATTTTTAAAGTCCTTATTTAATTTGTTACAATATTGTGGCTGTTTTATGTTTTTTATTTTGGGCCATAAAGCATGTGCAATCATAGCTCCCTGATCAGGAATCAAACCTACACCCCCTGCGCTGGACGGCAAAGTCTTACCACTGACTGCCATGGAAGTCCCAGGAATGCATGTACTTTGAGTCTCCAGACTTGTGGCCAAGCAGAGTTTTAAAGTTAGCAGGGCTAGGGGTCATGGGCAAGGTGAGTGGATTTTATCACAGGCAAGGTCCCCTGGGAGTTTAGATGTTACATGTCATAAAATTTATGACTTAAATTTTATTAACATCATAGGCTTACAGACATGATTCCTTCAGACCCTTCTTTATTTGTACCGTTTATTTACACCAGCCTTTTGGTATCAGTGCTCTTTGACTTCAACTCTCTGTCCTGAGGCAGATCACAATACTAAACCTCCCATATAATTCAACCCAGGATTCAGTCTACAAGCAATTACAAAGTAGATGAAGAATACATACCAGAGGAGGCTCAACCAATGACCAAGACCTAAAAACCCTGAAACCTCCTAATTTCCTATAAAAGAGAAAAGATACTTTTCCTATTTTCCTATAATTCCTATTAGTTATAGCAAATAATGATAAGAAATAACTGTCAAGTGTCAGAATACCAGGCCAACAAATTTCCTAAGAGTTGAGAAGGATTCTTTAAAAAAGGAAAAAAAAGGAAAGAAAAACGCAGCCAGCTCCCAAGGTGACCCTAGGGTGAGTTACTTGAGCTTGGCCTCTGTACCTACACAAGTCCCAGGGCAGGAGGAGGGCAGTAGCTGCTTTTCTAAAATGGTCCCCAAGGGCTCTTTCCATATTAGGCTTCTAGAAGTCAAAGTCAAAACGCTATGCACTTCGAGAGTTCAGGAGTCTAATTTATCCACGCTTTCCTAGCCAACATGGTCATCAGGTCCCTGCTCAGCCACGCTTATTTATGGACCGTCACAGGAATGGAAATGGGCTCCACCCAGAGACAGCAGAAGTGGTCTCAAGTGGGAAAGGACGGGGCTTTCAAAGCTGAGCCTCTGCCAGAGATCACCCCCAGGCACTTTCATGTACACATTCTCTTCATGCTTTCAATTAGAAACATGTCTCGGTTGAACATCTGAGAATGATTTCCGCTTCTCCCTCCCAAGGTGTATTGCAAATGTCTACTAATCTCTCAGGAAGGCTGCACAGAGTGGCTGACAAAAGCTGGTACCTAAGTGGAGGCCAAGCACAGAAATCTCCCCCAAAACACCTAGAACAGCCAACAAGGGGCCGTCTGGAGGAGGAGTTAGAAGTATAAAGGGTAGCCTTTTTTTTTTTTAACTGTTCAAATTTTGCACATGGAAGGATGAGGGGAGCAGGGAAAAAGTAATAAAAGAAAAAAAATGATAACTTTAAACTCACACCAAAAAAGGACACTTTATATAATAGTAGTGTTTTATATATATATATATATATATATATATATACACACACACACACAATACTATCCTTTCACAGTAAGTTTTAAGAGACAATAAGGAGACTGATTAGACGATTTTCTCTTCTACCTTCCACATCTGGGCTTCAGCAGTAGCCTCCTGGAGCAGATAGGTAGGGCTGGCTTACACTGCGGGGGTCGGGGGTGGGGGAGGCAGAGCGGGTAAGGGAACAGACTCCCCAGTGGCCAAGACAAGCACCTCCCCTGACATGAAAAGCAAAACTAACGTCCTGCAACCACATTTGAGCAAGCTATTTTTCCCACCACATTTGGACTTCGTGCAGTAGTGGTTCCCACGTGTCACTTCTCAATGTGTGATGCCTGGACAAGCCGCAGCATCACCTGGAAACATTTTAGAAATGCATATTTGGCCGGCCGCTGGCCTGCTAAATCCCAAACCAGAGTCCAGCTATCTGACTGCCTGCCAGGTGATGCACAAACTAGCGGCCTTCCACCAACACCTTTTTTGAGAATTTACATTTTTGTCACTTCAAGTTTGTGTTTTCACACTACAGTGGCTTACTGAATTCTTACCCTCATAGCTGTGTCTGTTTTATGTTGCCCTTCTGTTTTTAATGCAAAAAATTTATAAATTTTTCCATGTGACTAAATTCTCATTATCAGTCCCTTTCAAAAATTCATGCATTTGTCACTGCTTCACGGTCAGTGTGAAAATTTGTAGGCACTTATGAGAAAACACGGAGAAGGCAATGGCACGCCACTCCAGTACTCCCGCCTGGAAAATCCCATGGACGGAGGAGCCTGCAAGGCTGCAGTCCATGGGGTCGCTGAGGGTCGGACACGACTGAGCGACTTCACTTTCACTTTTCACTTTCATGCATTGGAGAAGGACATGGCAACCCACTCCAGTGTTCTCACCTGGAGAATCCCAGGGACTGGGGAGCCTGGTGGGCTTCGGTCTAAGAGGTCACAGAGTCGGACACGACTGAAGTGACTTAGCAGCAGCAGCATGAGAAAACATTTATTTTTTTTAATTCAAGGACAGTTGACTTACAGTGTTACATTAGTTGTAACTAATGTGTCAGCACAGATAGTATGTTTACAGATTACACTCCAATGTATCCTTGTTGCTTCTCTATTTCATACACACGAGTTTGTATCTGCTAACCCAGTTTTAGAAAAGGCAGAGGAACCAGAGATCAAATTGCCAAAATCTGCTGGATCATGGAAAAAGCAAGAGAGTTCCAGAAAAACATCAATTTCTGCTTTATTGACTATGCCAAAGCCTTTGACTGTGTGGATCACAATAAACTGGAAAATTCTGAGAGAGATGGGAATACCAGACCACCTGACCTGCCTCTTGAGAAATCTGTATGCAGGTCAGGAAGCAACAGTTAGAACTGGACATGGAACAACAGACTGGTTCCAAATAGGAAAAGGAGTACATCAAGGCTGTATATTGTCACCCTGCTTATTTAACTAATATGTAGAGTACATCATGAGAAATGCTGGACTGGAAGAAACACAAGCTGGAATCAAGATGGCTGGGAGAAATATCAATAACCTCAGATATGCAGATGACACCACCCTTATGGCAGAAAGTGAAGAGGAGCTAAAAAGCCTCTTGATGAAAGTGAAAGAGGAGAGCGAAAAAGTTGGCTTAAAGCTCAACATTCAGAAAACGAAGATCATGGCATCTGGTCCCATCATTTCATGGCAAATAGATGCGGAAACAGTGGAAACAGTGTCAGACTTTATTTTGGGGGCTTCAAAATCACTGCAGATGGTGACTGCAGCCATGAAATTAAAAGACACTTACTCCTTGGAAGAAAAGTTATGACCAACCAGATAGCATATTCAAAAGCAGAGACATTACTTTGCCGACTAAGGTCCAGCTAGTCAAGGCTATGGTTTTTCCTGTGGTCATGTATGGATGTGAGAGTTGGACTGTGAAGAAGGCTAAGCGCTGAAGAATTGATGCTTTTGAACTGTGGTGTTGGAGAAGACTCTTGAGAGTCCCTTGGACTGCAAGGAGATCCAACCAGTCCATTCTGAAGATCAGCCCTGGGATTTCTTTGGAAGGAATGATGCTAAAGCTGAAACTCCAGTACTTTGGCCACCTCATGCGAAGAATTGACTCATTGGAAAAGACTCTGATGCTGGGAGGGATTGAGGGCAGGAGGAGAAGGGGACAACAGAGGATGAGATGGCTGGATGGCATCACTGACTCGATGGACGTGAATCTGAGTGAACTCCGGGAGTTGGTGATGGACAGGTGTGCTGTGATTCATGGGGTCGCAAAGAGTTGGACATGACTGAGCGACTGAACTGAACTGAAACCCACACCCCTAATTTGTCCCTCCCTCCTCCTCTCTCCCCTCTGGTAGTCACTACTTCTCTGTGACGCTATTTCCGGAGAAAACTGTTATTCTAACTGAGGTATTGAACTATGTGGAATATTTTAAATCTTACAGAAATTCTTTAAAAATGTTATCCATCAGTCATCCTGCATTTGCCCAGCCCAGCTGTGGTTCCACACAATGAGTGAACACTATGGAGATCTTATCAGCTGGTGAGGCAGTGGTTCTCAGGCTTTGCAGCACAGCAGAATCACCCAGGGAGCTCAAAACCCAGGTGTGACTCCAGGCTGATTGAATCATAATCTCTGGGGAAAGGGGCTCACTGGTCACTTTCGTTTTTCAGTTTTTTAACTCCCTAGGTGATGGCAATGTACAGCCAAACTGAAGAACCATCGGTGAGGGAATAAAATCCTACCAGACTTGCTGATCATCTTCCCAAAATGTCACTCTTTGAATTTTTTCTTCTTCATTTAAAAATTTTCAACATATTCTAGCTACCCAGGAGATACATTCAAGGCCCTCATCTGGACCCCATCACCCTCCACCCCCGGTCCATCCCTGCAAAAGCTGACCTTTTCTTGCCTCTGTACATAGGGTGCCCTGTCCTGAAATATGGGCCAGCCCCTCAAGCACTTATTCATCTGAAACGTCCTGCTTCTCTGTGAAGTCCTTTCCAAATGCCCACTCAACCTGACCTCCTGAGCCATTTTCATCATTCACTCCACATCTCACCTGTACAGTCACATATATTAATCATCTCTTAACAAAGCTCTTTTATTTCCCAACCAGAATGTCAACGATGAGGTCAGATAATTGGCTAAGACAGAACTTTTTGTACCCAAGGATGGGAGCCTGAACCTCATCTTAGTTGACTGACCAATGTCAAAGTAGATCCATCTCTTTCCAAGAATGCTGGGACTTCAGGACATCTATAAAAGGAAGATAATAAGTGGGTTCATAATAACATCTATACCCTTGGATGTGGTTTATCAGTTATTCAATCAGTCTCCAAGCTTTCAAAGTGAAAGTGAAAGTGAAGTCGTTCAGTTGTGTCCGACTCTTTGCAATCCCATAGACTGTAGCCTACCAGGCTCCTCTGTCCATGGGATTTTCCAGGCAATAGTAGCGGAGTGGATTGCCATTTCCTTCCCCAAGAGATCTTCCCAATCCAGGGCTCAAACCCAGGTCTCCTGCATTGTAGACAGATGCTTTACCATCTGAGCCACCAGGGAAGTCCAAGCTTTCAAAGATGTTTTTAAATCAAAATTAATATCTAAGTATACTTTGCTCACATATATAGCCTGCAGTGGCATTCAGCAGTATGTACATTAAACGATTACAGAAGCTCAGATTCAATGCATTCTAGAAAAACTATGAACAGGAGGAACCCTCTGAAACTGGTCATGAACTCACAAGAAAAGAACATCACAAAGGGCTGATAGGAGCTGTGATAAGGTACTAAACCTCCAGTTCAAAGGTGCATTAAGAGAATTAGCCTAAGACATTCAGGTGCAGTAGGAAAAAAGCTTCTGAAAGCTTTTTTTTGGAAAGGAATTAGAAGTGGGGGAAGCCCACAATTTATTAAGTAGATAATCCAATAAAAGGACTTCTGCTCGAGATAAGCACAGTGAATTAACCTCTACCACATCTCCCATTCCAAACACAGAACAATCATTTTTAAAGACTTTTTTTTAGATTAAAGAAACAGACTCCCACAGCTGGGCATGATGGAATAACTGTTACCAAACAAGCCTTTTTGCTATGACAGCTAGAAAACTGGATGAAAGATATAAGACAACTGTTGTCAGATACCAGACAACTGGCAAGAAAAGACAGAATCCTAAGAGAAGGGCATCAAGAGGGGAGCCCTAGGATCACTGTAACTGCCTTGCAGGAAGCACTCAGTCGACCACTGTGCAGCAAGGATCACCATGCACAGTGTGATAAAGGCTGAGTGGCTGGGCTCTCCAGGCAGAGTCCTGGACAGGAGAGACCTGCAGAGTCCTAGAGTCTTCACCTGACACTGAGCTGCACAGACATAGAGTGCAACAAGCTAGCCAGCACCTGTACACTGCAAATTCCCAGTCCTGGCCTACCAGAGTCAGGACATTCAGTACAGACTCCAGAATTCAACTCCCTTTAAAAGTAAAACCTCAATATCAAAATCAGACAAGAATTGTACACAGACACAAAGAATCATACAAAAATGAAAATTCACACACAAATCACAGTTAAGAATATATAGATGCACAATTCCTAAAAAAAAAAAATTAGTAAATCTAATACAACACTATTTCCAAACCAAATTAATTCAAGAAATATAAGGATGATTTTAATATCAGCCACTCTTTCCATGGAATTTCCCACATTAAAAAATTAAATGAGAACTTGTCTCAGTGAACGCAAAAATTTTCCAATGAAATTCATCACTTTTTCATAATAACAAACAAAAACTGTTAAGACAACTAGGAATGCAAAAGGATTTCGTTGTTCTGGTAAACAGTACCTACAGCAAATCCCGCATACCAAAGAGGATACCAAAACCTATAGCAAATATTATGTGGAAACTGTAGAAACATCCCTATTAAAGCTGGACACAAGTCTAAATGCCCACAATAACCTCTATAGTTGATGTTATACTGTAAGTTCCATGGCAAAACAAGGAAAAAGAATAAAAGGTCTAAAATGAAGAAACAATGTGACATTATTTCAATTTATCTAAGTGGTTATGTACATAATCAAGAAATTCTACAAACTATAATAGCAGATAAGAATGTGGTATTTGTTCAAAGAGAGAAAAACAGACCAATGAAATTTAACAGAAAGCTTAGAAACAGACTCAAATATAAATGGAGGCTTGAAACATGATGGAGGAGACATAACAACCCCGTAAAAAAAATGGACGAAATAAACGGTGTTGAAAAAGAAAGAGCCGCCCATCTAAAAGAACCAAAACTAAATCCCTACCCAGCACAGGAGTGTGCATTCTGGTGTGTTCCAAGGCCTTCAGCTGCGTTCAACTCTGTGCGACCCCATGGACCATAGCCCGCTAGGCTCCTCTGTCCATTGGATTCTCCAGGCAAGAATACTGGAGTGGATTGCCAGGCCCTCTTCCAGGAGATCTTCCCAACCCAGGGATCAACCCAAAGTTCTTCTGTCTCCTGCATTGGCAGGCGGGTTCCTTACCACTAGCGCCACCTGGGAAGCCCACGCATTCTAGATCTATAAAACTTAAAGAGAAAATGTGCCAGAATATCGTCATGATTTGGGGTAAAGAGGAATTTCTCAAACGTGAAACAGTAAGTAAAACTCAAAAAGGATTGATGAGCTTGACTGTATTAAAACTTAAAAGACACCATACAAAACAAGTGACAAAAAGAAGACCCTCGCAGTATATTTAACAAAGGACTAATAATCAGATATAGCAGGAATTCCTAAAAATAGATAAGAAAAACAAAGTAAAATATGGACAAAGGATGTGAGCTGGCTATTCACAGATGGTGAAATGTAAAATACATCTGAAAAGATACACAACCTCTCCAATTATCAGAGCACTGCAGATCAAAACAACACTGAGATGCAATTCCACACTCAAGAGACTGGCAGCAAGTCTGTTACCACCAAGTGTTAGCAACGATACGGGGAAATGGAAACGCATGTACTGTTCACGGAGGTGTATGGGATACTCACCTCTGTGAGAAGCAGTATGGCAACATTCAGTAAGGTTATGATGTGCACACCCTAACACCTAGCAATTTCCCTTCTACCCTGTCACGGGCTCCAGCAGACACACACCGACTATAGTAGGAAAATGGTGACACTGACAGATGCACTGACCGACTGTGGTGTACTCATATATGGAACTGTCTACAGCAGCTAAAATCATGAGCTAGATCTATACGCCAAACAACATGGATGAACCTTGTGAAAATATGTTGACCGAAGAATGTAACTATAAAATGCTACTTTGTAGGACTATTCTTTATATGATACTGCAATACTGTCCATGTAATTTTTAAAGACATAAATCACCACTCCTTGTTTTTAAGGATACATATGAAATCAACAAAAGCATTAAAATATGTATTGGATTCCCACTAAATTCATAACCATGACACCTCAGGGAAGGATATAGAACAATTCCAGAGAAGGAACTACGTCGCTTTATTGGAATTTTTTTTCTTTAAAAAATAAAAACATGGGGGACTTCCCTGGTGGTCCAGCAGTGAAGGCTTTGCTTTCCAGTGCAGGGGATGCAGGTTGAATTCCTGGTCGGGGGTCTAAGATCCCACGTGTCTCATGGCCAAAACACCAAAACATAACATAGAAGCAATACTGTCACAAATTCAATAAAGACTTTAAAATTGGCCCACATTATTTTCTAAAAAAAGATGTATAGAAAATATGACAACAGGTATTAGCTGTGGGTAGTAGATACACAGGTGCTAACTACTGTATCCTTTTCACTTTCCTGAATACAAAATTTTTTCAAAATCAAAATAATTTTTTTTAAAAAAATAAGCCAACAAAAGGCAATTGAGAACTGAAGACAGTTAAAACCTGATTCTTAATTATGGGGTGAAAGGGTGATCATGGGGATGAGATTGGTCAAAGTGGCAAAAACTGTCAACATCACAAAGCTATGCTCAGTCGTGTCCGACTCTTTGCGACCTTCTGGACTGTAGCCCGCCAGGCTGCTCTGTCCATGGAATTTTCCAGGCAAGAATACTAGAGTGGGTTGCCATTTCCTACTCCAGGGGATCTTCCTGACCCAGGGATCAAACCGGAGTCTCTTGCATCTCCTGCTTGGCAGGTGGATTCTTTACCACTGAGCCACCTGGGAAGCCCAATGTGACGATAATGAACTCAGTATGCACACAGTGGGCTTGCGGGAAACCCACATCAAGACCTGGGTGAGAAGAATGGACATAAAACCCTACCCCACTGTGGCCACAGAGATGGTCTTAGGAAAACACTCATCTTTTGAAACAAATGCTCAATTTTTGCTCCAAACAGTAAATCCTCTCAGATTTCTTCCACATTTGAATCCTACTCCAGTTTAACAAGCTGATCCTAATGTTCTTTAAAAGTTTAGCGACTGTATTTTTAGGAAGTGTCCCATGCCCTGAAGCTCAGGCTCTATTGCTCTTAATTCTAAAAAAGTAACTCTTAGTTATATTTAAAACCCGTCCCAGCCCACACAGGGCAAACAGAGTGAATCTCTGCCCCTTGCCTAACTCCAAGCAAGTTACAGCATGTCGACCGCATGTGTCCCAGGGAGAAATGTAAGTCTAACTGTGTCTTCTGTGATCAGAGACAGCAGGTGAGAAACTGCTTTGCTGTGTGTGCGTCTTCACAGTAATTCCCAGCTGCCCTTTGAAGTCATTCAATAACACTAAGTGATATCAGATCACAAGACTCAGCATGAGGTCACACATTTTCGTCTGCTCTCACTCCATACGCCCCTTGTGCCAAACTTAAATAAAATGCTGCACTTTCTTTGTGAATACCTCTGGGTCAGCTTCCTCCAAAATCCCCAAGGAGCAGAAAACAATAGTATAAACCCCAACACCTTTTCCATCCAGCCTTGCGGAATAATGAAGAGCTCCACAAAATCAAATGCTCTACATAGGTGAATCAAGCGCCAAGACGTTTACTAACTTACAGGTTTGCAACCGCTCTATGAAAAACCTCAGGGGTGTGTGTGCTTTCAGAGCGCCCTGCTCTTCAGTCGGGATCTCTCCCCAGCCTTTCTACGCCGTTTGCTTTTCTAACCTACTCTCAAGTGACAGCTTGACCAAGCAGATAGTCAGATGGTTGAGCACAGCACAAATTACGTGGACTATATAAGGCCCAAAGGTTGTGTGAAGACTCTCGGGGCTTTACGAGGACTTTACTTACTGCCTTTATGTCCAGGAGTGAGCCCTCGTCTGCCTAACTCCCTGAGAGCTGTATTCTGGAGGGTGCAGGTTCTGGAAGCCTGAGTTCAGCAGAGGAAGCTTGTTACCATGCGATTTAATTTAAAATAGATGGTCAGCCGAGGCCAAGCACACTCCTCCTGATGCCATCAATAACTGTGAAATCTCTCACAGAGTATAATAATTAAGTCATAAGTTACATAATGAAAGAACCACCAGCAATTTTTATGGGTTCTGTTTCTGGTCTTATTACTGCTGTTTTATGAAGTTTCGTTGTTGTTGTTGTTTTTAAGTCAGTGAAAAAGAAAACAAAGTTAAAGATCTACAAGTTTTTATGATGTAAATATTTAATTTAAAATAGCAAAAGAAAAATGAGGTAAAACCAGAAAATTTTCAGAAAATGGTATTATATAGGAAGAATTAACAAAAGCTGTCTTTGACAAATTAAGACCAAAATTGAAAAGGTCAGAAATAGACAATTGAGACAAAATAAAATACAATTAGTAGTAAACCTGTGGTATACTGTCTAAATTAACGAAGTCATCAAAAGAAATGCCAGCTAAAGCAAGGAGGTACAATATTATGGCTACTTTGTATTTTTTTTTAAAAAGACATGTAGACTATTGATACAACATGTAATAAAGGGTAGTAAAATGATACAAGCCTTTCGAAAGCACTTCAACGATATGTTTCAGGCTATTTCAGTAGCTTCATTTCTAGAAATTTACCCTAAGAAAATAGTTTATAAAAGAAAATAACTATATACACACTTATACCCAGCTGTCCACAGCAGTGTTATTTATACCAATGAAAAACGCAAAAGCAGCATATAGATTGGGTAAAGGATGGTATTACATAGCCTTTCAAAATTAGAATTATAAAGTGATACTGTAAGTTTTTAAATGTCATTATTAAAATGTATTGAAAACACAAGGTTATTTTGCTATCCAGTCATTAGTTAAGCATCTTCTCTGATAACAGTACATTTTATTTTGTGCACTAATACTAGTACACATGCATAACCGACGCAGGCCTTCCCCGGTGGCTTCGGCAGGAAGGAATCCACCTGCAAATGCAAGAGACACAGGAGGCGTGGGCTCAGTCCCTGAGCTGGGAAGGCCCCCTGGAGAAGGCAATGGCACCCCACTCCAGTCCTCTTGCCTGGGAAATCCCGTGGACAGAGGAGCCTGGCGGGCTACAGTCCATGGGGTCTCAAAGAGTCAGGCACGACTGAGTGAGTAACAACACAGAACATGACAAACAAGTTCCTGACAAATCTTGGGTTTTACAAACTAAACTATTAGGCACATGTGAAGTGTGATTATAAGTGACAGTGTCATAATTCACTATAGGGAGGCCATAAATTTCTAAATAATAAATCTTTGATCTGTTTTAATACCATAATATCTTTCTCCATTCATTATTCAAACATTGAGCCCTTCCCCCTTACACGCTAACACTGTGCCAAGAAGTGTGGATTAAAAGATGGAGAAGACAAATTTCCTGCTCCCATGGAGATCAGAGTCCAGTATGGAAGACAGACAAGTATATATATGTGTGTGTTTGTGTGTATACATAAAACTTCACCAGAGTTATATGTTGGAATAATAAAGATATGGAAGAAGTGAGAAATGAAGGGCCCTAAGTGAGAAATCTGGAGAAGGAAATGGCAACCCACTCCATATTCTTGCCTGGAGAATCCCATGAACAGAGGAGCCTGGCAGCCCATGGTCCACAGGGTCGCAGAGAGTTGGACACAACTGAAGCAACTAAGCAAGCCAAGTGGAAAATCAACCAATAGTTTCAAAATTATATTCAAGGGATCAAAAAGGATACAGACAATTCTCAGAATGGTTTGTACCCTTGAGGAGATGTAAAATCCTCCTACTGATGGAAGCCACCAGTGGGGTGACGTGAAGCTGGACTCAACGTTGCACAGACCTGAGTCTGAACCCCTAACTGCCTCCCAGCTGGGTGCCCTGGAGTCAGTTCCAAGTCTGACCAGTGCTTCAGGCCCTCACTCAATGAAGTCCTGAGTGAGAATTCTGCACTCCAGGTTGCACCAGGCACCATCACACGCCCCATGACTAGAACTATAGATAAGAAAACACTATCTCTGCCCAGAGGAACTCACAGGTCAGCCAACGGACCAACAGAAACAGTGATGATAATTCTAACAAACATTTCAGAAAGGGAAGAATACTGTGCAGTGGGGCCCTATCCCTAGGGGATTCAGGGTACTAGGAAAGACATCACTGAGATCATGAACTTACTAACAGATCTGAAAGGTGAGAGAAATAAATAACTCATTTGCCCAACCGCAGAGTATGGGGCCAAATGCTAGTGGTGAAACCTGCCACAAGCCATCAAGAAGCAAAATGCAACTCGACTCTGCTGATTCCAGAATGACTCTGCATAAGAGATGGGGTTCAGGGGAGGGGGAAGGAATTAATATATGTTCTTTAATATATGTGTCCAGAACGCTGACCTAGTACGATTTAATGTAACCGGCATTAAAGACATTAGAGACAGTACCCTGTAAAACAGGAACAGAAACATTGATGTCCATCGTCACCACTGCAGCTTAACAGTGTTCTGGATGCTCTGGTCGACTCAGTACTAGCATAGCTGTACCAAGCCAGCTCCTACACTGCCAAGAGGGTGTCCACGGCACAGACTATCTATAAAGCAATCCACCATATTTAAGATTAAATCCTGAGAACACTCATGCTATTTGTATTTCATCATTACTAATCCAGGAAATTTTCTATTCAAATGTGTCCACCACAGTATTACAATCAATACAGTGGTTAAAAAAGAGAGAGAGAGAGAGAAAGAAAAGAAATAACCTATCTGTAAAAACAAAGAAGAGACAAAAATCATGAAATGTGACTAAGTCATCAAAAACAATGTCCTAAAAACTTCTTAATGACTTGGGATAATGCTTATGAAGTATGCCAAGATTAAAAAAAAATAAATAACCCTCCACTCTCTCTAGAACATACTCCAGTCAGCCTTGCACCTCTGCCTGTCCACTGAGTCACAGTCACTAGCAACCTCCTGCCTGCCAGTCCCATGGCCTTCTCCCTTCTTCCCAAGAGCATTGATGGACCAATCCCTCCTCCCTCACTACCTTCTTCCCTTGGCTGAGACGTTACCCCACCAGCCTCTCCCAACCTCACTATCAACCTTCACAGTCTCCCCCCAGCTCCTCTTTCCCTTTCTGATCTCTCCATGTTGACATTTCCCAGGGCTTCCTTGGTCCTTGGGCCCTTCTGCTGATGACCTCATTCAGTCATGTGGCTCTGATTTCCATTTAAACTGGGCCCTAATTTAGACCTCAGGCCCTGTCCTTCCATCGGAACTCCAGCTTTCCACATCTAACTACCTCACCAGCTCCGAGTGGATGTCTAACAGATGCTCAAATTGAGCACATCTTGATTCCTGCCCGCCTCTGCTGAACGCATACAGCACAACCAGCTCCTCCTCAGCACTCATCTCATTCAAAGAAACCACCGTAGAGGGAGGTGATATATGTATAGTTATGACTGATTTGTGTTGTTGCATGGCAGAAACCAACACAACGCTGTAAAACTGTTTTCCTCCAACGTAAAATAAATCAAAAAAAAAAAAAAATTATGTACCAATCTAAATGGGAAAAGAATTTTTAAGAGAATAGATACATGCATACGTACAACTGAATCATCTTGCTGTACACCTGAAACTGTCACAACATTGTTAATCAACTACTCCAAAACAAAAGAAAACCAAAAAAGGGCACCACCATCTGCCAAGCTGCTCACCAAGTGCATTAGTTTTCTAGGGCTGCTACAACGAAGCACGACAAACTACATGTTTTAGACAACAGAGAGTCACTGTTAGAAGTCTGAAATCGAGATGTTGGAGGCACTGGTCCTTTCCGAGGGCTGTCTGGTTGCCTTCTCCCAGCTTCTAGTGGCCTTGGGCATCCCTGCCTCCTAGAAGCTGTTTTCGAAAGTCTTCCTTCTATGCATCTCTCACCACCTGCCCTCAAACACTTATCCCAGCCACCTTGTCCCCTGCAGTCTCTTCTCACCAGGGCAACCAGAGGAATCCTATAGAATCAAGTCAGATCACATCCCTCCTCTGCTCCAAACCCTCCGAAGGCTTCCATCTCACTCAGTGAAACACAGAGCTTTTATTTTCACAGTCACTTCCTCACCTTGCACACCATACTCCTGTCACACTGGCTTCCTTGCTCGTCCCTGGGCAGACAGTGCCTGCTTCCACCACAGGGCCCTCACATCTGCCTGTAACATGCTTCCCCAGATATTCACGGGCTACCTTTCACAGTTATCCAAGTCTATGCCCCAACCAGTAACGCTGAAGAAACTGAAGTTGAACGGTTTTATGAAGACCTATAAGACCTTTTAGAACTAACACCCAAAAAAGGTGTCCTTTTCATTATAGGGGACTGGAATGCAAAAGTAGGAAGTCAAGAAACACCTGGAGTAACAGGCAAATTTGGCCTTGGAATGCAGAATGAAGCAGGGCAAAGACTAATAGAGTTTTGCCAAGAAAATGCACTGGTCATAGCAAACACCCTCTTCCAACAACACAAGAGAAGACTCTACACAGGGACATCACCAGATGGTCAACACTGAAATCAGATTGATTATATTCTTTGCAGCAAAAGATGGAGAAGCTCTATACAGACAACAAAAACAAGACCAGGAGCTGACTGTGGCTCATATCAGGAACTCCTTATTGCCAAATTCAGATTTAAATTGAAGAAAGTAGGGAAAACCACTAGACCATTCGGGTATGACCTACATCAAATGCCTTATGATTATACAGTGGAAGTGAGAAATAGATTTAAGGGTCTACATCTGATAGATAGAGTGCCTGATGAACTATGGAATGAGGTTCGTGACATTGTACATGAGACAGGGATCAAGACCATCCCCATGGAAAAGAAATGCAAAAAAGCAAAATGGCTGTCTGGGGAGGCCTTACAAATAGCTATGAAATAAAGAGAGGCAAAAAGCCAAGGAGAAAAGGAAAGATATAAGCATCTGAATGCAGAATTCCAAAGAATAGCAAGAAGAGATAAGAAAGCCTTCTTCGGCGATCAATGCAAAGAAATAGAGGAAAACAACAGAATGGGAAAGACTAGAGATCTCTTCAAGAAAATTAGAGATACCAAGGGAACACTTCATGCAAAGATGGGCTCGATAAAGGACAGAAATGGTATGGACCTAACAGAAGCAGAAGATATTAAGAAGAGGGGGCAAGAATACACGGAAGAACTCTACAAAAAAGATCTTCATGACCCAGATAATCATGATGATGTGATCACTCATCTAGAGGCAGACATCTTGGAACGTGAAGTCAAGCGGGCCTTAGAAAGCATCACTACGAACAAAGCTAGTGGAGGTGATGGAATTCCAGTTGAGCTGTTTCAAATCCTGAAAGATAATGCTATGAAAGTGCTGCACACAATATGCCAGCAAGTTTGGAAAACTCAGCAGTGGCCACAGGACTGGAAAAGGTCAGTTTTCATTCCAATTCCAAAGAGAGGCAATGCCAAAGAATGCTCAAACTACCTCACAATTGCACTCATCTCACATGCTAGGAAAGTAATGCTCAAAATTCTCCAAGCCAGGCTTCAGCAATACGTGAACCATGAACTCCCTGATGTTCAAGCTGGTTTTAGAAAAGGCAGAGGAACCAGAGATCAAATTGCCAACATCCACTGGATCATGGAAAAAGCAAGAGAGTTCCAGAAAAACATCTATTTCTGCTTTATTGACTATGCCAAAGCCTTTGACTGTGTGGATCACAAGAAACTGTGGAAAATTCTGAAAGAGATGGGAATACCAGACCACCTAACCTGCCTCTTGAGAAATCTGTATGCAGGCCAGGAAGCAACAGTTAGAACTGGACATGGAACAACAGACTGGTTCCAAATAGGAAAAGGAGTCCATCAAGGCTGTATATTGTCACCCTGCTTATTTAACTTCTATGCAGAGTACATCATGAGAAATGCTGGACTGGAAGAAACACAAGCTGGAATCAAGATGGCTGGGAGAAATATCAATAACCTCAGATATGCAGATGACACCACCCTTATGGCAGAAAGTGAAGAGGAGCTAAAAAGCCTCTTGATGAAAGTGAAAGAGGAGAGCGAAAAAGCTGGCTTAAAGCTTAACATTCAGAAAATGAAGATCATGACATCTGGTCCCATCATTTCATGGCAAATAGATGGGGAAACAGTAGAAATAGTGTCAGACTTTATTTTTTTGAGCTCCAAAATCACTGCAGATGGTGATTGCAGCCCTGCAATTAAAAGACGCTTACTCCTTGGAAGAAAAGTTATGACCAACCTAGATAGTATATTCAAAAGCAGAGACATTACTTTGCCGACTAAGGTCCAGCTAGTCAAGGCTATGGTTTTTCCTGTGGTCATGTATGGATGTGAGAGTTGGACTGTGAAGAAGGCTGAGCGCCGAAGAATTGATGCGATTGAACTGTGGTGTTGGAGAAGACTTTTGAGGGTCCCTTGGACTGCAAGGAGATCCAACCAGTCCATTCTGAAGGAGATCAACCCTGGGATTTCTTTGGAAGGAATGATGCTAAAGCTGAAACTCCAGTACTTTGGCCACCTCATGCGAAGAGTTGACTCATTGGAAAAGACTCTGATGCTGGGAGAGATTGGGGGCAGGAGGAGAAGGGGACAACCCAGGATGAGATGGCTGGATGGCATCATGCACTCGATGGATGTGAGTCTGAGTGAACTCCGGGAGATGGTGATGGACAGGGAGGCCTGGCGTGCTGCGATTCATGGGGTCGCAGAGTCGGACACGGCTGAGCGACTGAACTGAACTGAACTGAACCTTTCTCACATCACTCAGCCTCTCTATGACTATCTGCTCCGAACAACAATGTATTGGCCTCGATTAGTCTGCTTCATTTTTCTGCAAAGCACTTATCCCTAACCCTGTATTATTTATCTATTCCCTGCTTCCCACTAAAATATCAGCTCCATAAGGAAGAAGACTATTTCGGTAGCTGCTTTTTCCCTGGGACCTAAAATAATGTCTGACTCAAAGAAGATAATAACTTAATGCCTGGTCTAACTCAAAGAAGATAATAACTAACTGCAGAATGAATGAACACGTGAAGGCAGGCTGGAAGAAAAATATATTTAAATGCTAACATGAATTACAATCCTTGGAGTGGTAAAATGATAAGTGATTACTTATACCATATTATACTTTCTTATTTGCTACAATGGCCTTCACAGCATGGCAAATATCAATACTTTAACAAGAAGAAATGTTAATTCACTTAATGGCTAATTTAAACACACTTAAATTTTTAAGGGGTATAAATCCTACAACCTAAACAATACATGAGATGGAGTACCATATACTAGATTTTATGCTAACTGCACGATACTGGAACATACATTATTTTTACTTTGAAACTTATTCTTAACAAACTTGGTAATGATTGGTTAATACGTCTCGCATTCTTATTTACATGTTACCCTATTTGAAAAGCTTTTTATTTTCATCAACCAAAAATGCTGAGACGCTTTTTCTGAAAATCAGAGAAATAAAAAACCAAGATTTATAAGGCTTAAACGACTGCCAACTTGAGAATCATGTATCTGAAATTTGGATTAAAATAAAGGTAAAAAGACTAAGACAGAAAACAGAACTTTACTCTGATTAGGGAGCTAGAAGTAAAGAGCCCACTAAAGTCAGACAGCCCATACCAAGCCCAGTTCAGACACTGGCTAGCTGTGTGCCCTTGAGTATACGCCCATTACCTTTTTTTGCATCTCAGTTTTCCCATCTGTAAAATGGGAGTGATTTTTTTTTTAAAGAGGGTTTCTGATGGATCAACTAAACGCATACACACAAAGCACTGGGACAGGGCCTGCTTCAGAGTAGCATTTGACAGGTGTCAGCTATTATTATTATTCTGTGCATCAAATTCATCCCACACATGCCCCAAAATAGCCTTTAAGGAAGCTTTTGAAAAGCAGGTCACATCTATATCTGGGATAGAATTTTATTTCTACCATTGGAATTTTAAATTTATTCAAGACAGCCTTTCTCACTGAATCAAACATAATAAGTTACCTTTTTCCCCTTTCTTTCCCACATTTAATCATCCAGAATAAAGCTGTGGGAGGCAAAAAGTGATACAGCATCAATCTAAAATAAAATATTACATGGTTGTGACAATGCTCAAGACTCATATTTCCAAACAAATTTTCTTAACTGAAAAAAAGAATATAGCTACATGAGTGAGACAGAGCCTTTAAAAATTACTATTTATTTTGACAGCATTCCTTTAGGTAAATTAAGAGTATTATGTGACCAAGAATGGGAACACCCTGGAAGAGATACAATCCAGGCCATGCCAAAGGCTCTCCTTACTAAAATAAAAACACTTGTAAATGTCAGTGATGCCTGAGCATCACTGTAGAACACAAACATTCAGTGGACTGTGGACACGGCCCCAGCTACAGGGATCATAATAATTAGGCTCTAAAACCCCAAACGGGAGGAACAGTTGACGCCTCACTGTGAAATACCAGGCCATGCCTCTAAATGGAAGAAGCAGCAAAGCAGATGAGGCTATTTGCAAACACTTAGCCCTATGGCTACTAGCTCTGTTATTGTGAAATGTGATACAACCATTTTCAGAGTTGAAGCTGAAATAGATCTATGGACATCAAGGACCCATCAGCAAGCAGTTTAAAGGAAGAAGCAAACCTCTGTTCTCAAAACTTGAATACACAAAATTAAAGTTGTTTAAATAGCATTTCTCATTTCCAACATCCTTCAGAATAGAGCGATTATTTTAGTAAATGTGAATAGAAAATGCTCCTTTTAGTGATATACTGGGCCTACCTTCCACATGCATTTAAATTGTTGGTTTTTTCTTCACCTGAATCGCTCTAAGTAGCGTCCTTAACAGCTGATCATCGCAGAACCGAAATGTATAATCAGCAAACAAAGAGAAATTTACATAATTATTAGGACAGAAATCAACAAGAATGATCTTTCTGTTAAAGCTGTCAACTTTAAAAAAAAACCGTTTCCATCTAAAACACAATGCAAAAAGTGTTAAATAATGGATGATGTTCATAGGGTGTTACTCTTCCCAACTTCTTAATGTTTTGTATTTTCCAAGAAAATAAACCATAAATTAAAAAACAATAAAATAAGTTTTCTAAGACTTAATCCAAGTAATTATTTTTATGTTTCAAAATATGCCATGAATATCCTACTTATTTTAGTAGTAATTGTATTTGTTTCTGTTTTCTTACAAATAGAATCACTAAATTTCCTGCTAGTCAATTCTGAAAAAACATATTAAGAGAAATAAAATAAAGAAACTTTACACAATTCTGGAAGTAGAGATTTTAATCTCAAAGTGTAAAAAACACAATCACGAATGTCTCACAACTGCCCATTTAACAGACTGATTATACAGTCACTATTCTCAAGCCACAATCCCCTAAAGATCATGTATTCCTAGTACCCATTTTTCTTCTTAGATTTCTTCCCATTATTTGTCACCACCAGTTCATACCACAATTATGGGTTGGCTTCTGTGGAGTTAGAATGAGAAAGGGAAAATGTTTGTGTTCCACAGTGATGCTCAGGCATCAGTGACATTTACAAGTGTTTTTTGGTGATAGATACTTTCTAAAAATAGTCCCAAATCAATCCCTTCCTATCAGCACATGCTTCTTCTCCCATCAAAAGGTGACTCTTATGTCTCTCCTTATTGAGTATGAGGCTGGGTCTACGACTTGTTGTTTCAGTCACTAAGTCAAGTCCGACTCTTTGTGACCCCATGGACTGTAGCCCACCAGGCTCCTCTGTCCATGGGTTTCCCAGGCAAGAATAATGGAAAGGGGTGCTATTTCCTCCTCCAGGGAATCTTCCCGAGCCAGAGATCAAACATGAGTCTCCTGCATTGCAGGCGGATTCTTTGCAGCTGAGCCACCTGGGAAGCCGGGGTCTATAACTATTCTACCAAAAAACGCACAAGTGCCCTACTGAGAACCTCCCAGCCCAGGCTTGAAAAGGCCCACAAGCAATACCTCCTCCCTCTTGAAACCTAGCTGCCATGTCATGGGGAAGCCCAAGCAACCAAGCAAAGAGGCCCACATGGAAGAGAATTGAGGCTCTCAACCAACAGCCCCTGCTAAGTTGTTAACCAACTGCCAGCATTATCTTGCCAGCCATGGGCGTGTTCCAGCTGATGCCATGTGGTATGGAGACAGGCTGTCCCTGCTGAGCCCTGCCAAATTGCAAAATCATGAGTAAATAAATGATGGTGTTTGTTTTAAGCCACTGAGTATTAGGATAATTTGTCTCAGAGGCATAGATAGAAATAGAAACAATCTTCCTGAAGAAGAGCCATTATCTCTCATTCCAGGGCTTCTGCTAATTCTATCATGCTAAATTACCCTGCATTAAGCACTTAAAATCTGTGGTTGTGTAATCAAGTCTTCAAAATAAAAATGAGCATAGTTGTGACTAACAGCCTCCTGAAGCCTATGAGGAAGGGAGAAAACCCAGCACAGGCCTCTGCATCTGTGCATTCCCAAGTACTGAAGATGATTAAAGACAATGACAGCTTTCTCCAATGATTTCCTGGCAAAGTTACCAGTGCAGAAAAACACTCATCTTTGATAACAGTAGCCACAACTGAATACTATTTTACAAGTTTTATGTTATATATACTTTACCACAATATTTAAAATAATGTAATACAAACACATACACACAAAAAACCACTGTATACTGTGGGTGGGAGAATTAGATGGTATGTGAATTAAATCTCAATACAGCGCTTCCATACGGTCCACATGGTAAACAGTCCAGCTCATCTTTGACCAGCTCTGTCTTAAAAAGGCTTTTCTGTGTTAAAATGTGCCCCTGCACAGCTTTCATTCATCAGCTCCCCTTTCCACAGTATTGAAGAAAGCTCCACCATCCCGCCTGTGACTTCTCTTCTCCTGAATCAAGCTACCCATCCCCGCAGCTCCTCACGTCAGCTCTGTGCTCCCTCCATCATCAGCTGCACAGCTCTGAGTATATTACAGCAGCTCCTGGTACCGCAAAAGAGCATGCACTTTGGAGTCAAAACGCCTAGTGTTTAAATCTGCGTTCCATCACTTACTAGCCATGAGAAGCTTCAATTTCAACAGGTGTAAAATGCGAATGGGGAAAGAAGTCTCATTTTTGGAAAGGAGTGAGACAGGGATTGAAGTCAGGGCCTGAGATGACAATCACCTGTACTCAAAAACGACGCTTGCAAATTTACTTAGAGTGGTCAATACACTGTTTCTCAGTATGTCTTTCTGCATTTAACAAGCCACCATTTCTTTGTTTAAACACTCTCTCGCCCCTTCTGCCAAGCACGTGTAGTTAATTCAAGCTCATTAAATCCATGAATGATGCAACCTCATAGAACAGACCCAACCTCAACATTAAGCAAGCAGCAACAGGATCTGGAACCCAGGAAGCCCACCAAAACGACTAGCTTTTATTATTATATTGCAATTCTGGGCTTCCCTGGTGGTTCCACAGTAAAGAATTCACCTGCCAATGAAGACAAGGATTCAATCCCTGGGGCGGGAAGATCCCCTGGAGAAGGAAATGGCCTGGTGCTCAGATGGTAAAAAGTCTGCCTGCAAAGCAGGAGACCAGTTTGATCCCTGGGTCAGGAAGATCCCCTGGAGAAGGAAACGGAAACCCACTCCCCATATTCTTGCCTGGAGAATCCCATGAACAGAACAGAGAGTCCATGAGGTTGCAGAGTTGGACACGACTGAGTGGCTAATACGTACCAATATTCTTGCCTGGGAAATTCCACGGACAGAGAAGCCTGGCGGGCTACAGTCATGGGGTCACAAAAGAGTTGGTCACAACTTAGTGACTAAACAACAACAGCAATTCCAAGAGGGAAGGAGAAAATCTAATGTGAGGTCTCCAAAGTGGTCAGCCCAGCTGGCGTGGAGTGAGGCAGAGTGGGCCAGTGCTGGGAATGTTTTTTTTTTTTAATGTCATGACAGGACCTCATTTTATGATTTTGATTATTTGTACTTCCTCCAGTTGGCAGGACACAGAGGTCTGGAACATCCACCTCCAAGAGCACTGGAGAAGAGACTCCCTTGCAGGACCTGCTGCCCATCTCACCTGCAAGCACTCATGCTGATTCTCAGCCCCAACCCAGCCTCACAAGCAGAGAAGGGAAGAGTGATTTTTGCCTGGCCCCACCCCACCGAGGAGAAGGCGATGGCACCCAACTCTGGTACTCTTGCCTGGAAAATCCCATGGACGGAGGAGCCTGGTGGGCTGCAGTCCATGGGGTCGCGAAGAGTCGGACACGACTGAGCAACTTCACTTTCACTTTTCACTTTCATGCATTGGAGAAGGAGATGGCAACCCACTCCAGTGTTCTTGCCTGGAGAACCCCAGGGACGGGGGAGCCTGGTGGGCTGCCATCTATGGGGCTGCACAGAGTCGGACACGACTGAAGCGACTTAGCAGCACCCCACCGAACATTAAACACACATTTTCCTTTCACCACCCCACAGAGGTCCACTCCATTCCCTGCACAAATGCAACTACCTTCTCAACTAAACTTCTGCACTTGTTCCAAAGGAGCTGGTGGACTCACCCAGGTGTACTGTTGAAAACTGAAATACTTTCCACAACAGAGGTGAACCACTAGATGTCAAAATGCTCAAGGGTTATTTTTCAGTGTCACAATAATGATAGTCATCTGCCTGATCAAAACGTTCGATCGCAGGGAGAGACCAGACCAGAGACTGGTCATGAGCACCAAGCCAGGCAGCAAGGTCCTTGATCCCATGTCTACCGGGCTACTGGGAGGATCTCTCTCTGCCTCACCACCATGCCCAGTTTAATGCGAGAATGTGGGGCAGTAAGGGGGGAGCCCTTACAAGATCATTTAATGCAGGGTACTTCTGCCCTATAACATTTCAGGGAGGAGAAATTATTGCCTTTCTGATAACCAGTGTTTGGTGATGGCTTGCCACTCTCTCGCCTGATAAGCCCTGGGCCACAAGAAGCACTGACAGATCCTGTCACAGGCACAACCCTCCGCCAGGGTCCGTGTGATGAGTGACAAGGGGAATATACCACAAAGCTGGTTCCGGCAGAACGACGTGGTAAACAGTTGTCAACCTGGCAAGTGAGCCCAGCAGAATCTACTGAGAACACAAAGGACTGGGCCACAATCTGAATATTCAGAGTTCGTTATGCCCTGTACCATTTACCTGTCAAGCAAGACATTTTCTCTCACCATCCTTCCTAACACCCAAGGAAGGATAAAAATCTCTCTAGTAGGAAAACTAGGCCCCAGGTGCATCAGCATTATTTAATCTCAAGGCAGAGGTTCTAAGTGTGGTCCCTGGATCAGCAGCATCACCTGGGATCTTACCAGACACGCAGGTTCTGGTGTCTCGCCTCAGCCATATGGAGTCCAGCAATCTGCGCTTTAACAAGCACTCTGGATAACTGATGCATGAAGAACTTTGCCAGCTACAGTCAGATTTGCGAGTTACTGTCTTAAGGTACTAAGAATCTATGCAAAGGGGATTTCTGGGGTGACCAGCATTCATTAGCTGCAAAGCAGTCTGGGACTTGGGACAAAAGGCAGAGTCAGGCTGTCCAATAACATGAGTGGAGTCAGGGTCACTCAGGACCATAAGCATCATGGGCAGCTCAGGGACTAACCGTCCAAGTAACAGAAAGGATGGGTGATCTGCCCTGAAGTATGGCTTGAAAGGTAAGACACTGCCAACTTCAGGGACATCCTACACCTCACTGGACAGCCATGACTCGTTTTCAACATCTTATAAAAAATGAAATCCTGACTTTCCTGGTGGCACAATGGATAGGAAGCTGACTGCCAATACAGGCGACACAAGCTCGATCCCTGGTCCAAGAATATTACATGTGTCTCAGGGCAGCTACGCCCATGTGCCACTGCTACTGAAGCCCGCATGCCTGGAGTCCGTGCTCCACAGCGAGAGAAGCCACTGCAATGAGAAGCCCGCACGACCCAACAAACAGCCATTCTTTGTTCCCGCTTGCCACAACTAGAGAAAGCCTACACCAAGCAACGAAGACCCAGCACAGCCAAAACTAAATAAGTAAATCAAAATTATGAAAAACAAACAATGAAATCTTCTCTTCAAATGCAGTTTTACACTGAAGCTTAATATACGAAACTGACAAGCTCCCTCCCCCCCTGCTTCTCCTCTCACCTCTCCCTCTTTGTAGCCCCTGATACACCTCAGTGGAATCTTGAGGGTTTCTGAGAGCACAGGTTGAAAAACATGGGCTCCTCACAAAACGTGCTGCTTCTGGAGCCCCACCAGACCTACTGAACTAGAAGAGCTGGGGGTGGGGGGGCCTCGGGATCTATCTTTTTCTTCAGGTAACCCTGATGATCAGCCAGCTCAGAGCCACTAAGCAATGCTTGTCTCAGAATAGAGCCTAGCCTTGTATAGCATCTGCAGGAGCCGGTTAGCCCTGCACACTCCTGGGCCCTCCCCAAGACCTATTGAGGCTGGATCTCCAGAGCAGAGCCCGGAATCTACAATGGAAGGTGGTTCTCACGTGCATCGGCTACACACAATCTTGTGGTGTGCTGACTCCACCCCCTTCAATGTGTCCATCTCCACCCCCCTCAATCTCTCACCCTCTCACCTGAAAACATAAAGAGAATTCATCCCTCCTGGCTAGTCCCTGAACCTTCACTCCTAGAGCCTAGGTGTCAAGCCACTCTCTGAGACGCTGGAGGAGCAGGAAGGGGGCATGTCTTGGAGCCTGGACTCCTTTCAGTCTCAACGCAGGAGAACAGGATCGCTGACATCCAAGCACCAACACTTGGGGCAGCGGGTCTCAACGTGGTTTGCGTGATTAGAATCACATGACGAACGTTAAAACCAAAGCGTCCAGGTGCCACCTTCCCTACAGATTCTGCCTTAATTGCCTTGGGTGGGGGCATGGCATTGACATTTTTTAAAGACCTCTTGGGTAAAAATGCACAGCCTGGGGAGACTATCACACCCTAGTGCAGACGTGTGCAAATGTGAACGTGCACAGATGCTGTTACAGTGAAGATTCTGATTTGGCGGGTAGAGGTGGGGCCCAAGGCCTGTTTCCAACAGCCTCCCGGGTACTGATGCTCGGATCACATCTGGGGCAGCCAGGATCTCGTGGTTCTCAAACTTCTGAATCATCTGGAGGGCCTGTTAAAAAGCAGATGGCTGGGCCCACCCCGACAGTTCCCAATTCAATATGCCTGGAGCGGGACCCTAAAATTTGCATTTCTAACAAGTTCTCAGGGGAGCTCAAGTTGAGGATCCAGCGACCACCCTCTAAGAATTAGGAAGGCCATGGTTTTCAAACATTAGTGTACATTAGAACAGCGTGAGGGTGTTCTGAAACAGGTGAGCAGGCTTAGTCCAGGTGATTCCCATGCCTGGAGAGAAGCCCAAGAATTACAGCTCCACAAATTCCAGGAGAGAGTGCAGGACAGGGAAGCCTGGCATGCTGCAGTCCATGCGGTGGCATGCTGAAGGCTGGGAACGAATGCTTGCTTAAGGGAGGAACTGCCATTCCAACATCAACTGTCTTTAACTCTACTGCAGAAACTGCAGTCGCTAGACACGAGTTAGTGACTGAACAACAAAGCTTCTCAAGGGACTCACATGGTCTTCTAGGCCAGGGACCTCATTCAGGTCTAGAATTTGCATCCTACCAAAGCAATGACATATCTGGTACTAACCGCAAGCTGGAAAGAGAGGCTGAACATCATAAATGTCCTTTATAAAGTGCCACCACCCTGCACATGTAAGACACTCTCATAAACCAGGCCCAACCTAAGGGAAAAGAGAATGCCACGTGGAACTAGACAAGTTCCAGATTACCGCTGGGTTTCCTGGAAGCCTTGTCTCCAGGGGTCCAAACCTAACCTACAAGGTTAGAAGAGAAAGACGAAGCCACAGAAACTTTGCTCTAAACAATACCTACATGCACAAAGGAAAGCAAATAGCAGGGTGGTTAATCAGATAGGTGTAGACTCACGTTAGGACTCTGGTTAAGCTCTAACATGGGGGAAATGATATCTCACTTGGAGGTTGTTGAGAGGACATAATAAGGAAATAATATATGTAAGGTACTTAGCACAGGACTGTCAGTAAAATCATGAATATATGACAATTCTGACAGCAGACCCATAAAATCTTGGAGCTGGAAGGGACCTTGATGTTTAGTCTTCAGCCGATAAAGGAAACCCAAAGACCAGGAGGACAGCAGTATCCCAAGCCCACCCCGACCTTCTGGATCAGAATCTGCATTTTAACATGACCTCAAGAACATTCCTACGCACATTAGTTTGAGAACCACTGCCCAACAATAACCCCACCAGCTAGGGAGTATGTCAGTGGTTCTGAACCCTGCCAAGTTGTAATCATCTGGAGGCTTTAAAAAAAGTTACTCATGCAAAGTCAAATCCCCAGAAAGTCTGATTCAACTGGTTTGGGAAGTATCCTGAGAACTGAGGGTTTTTTCAATCTTAAGGCAGCAGAGATTCAGAATCACTAGTACAGAGTAAGGGTGCAGAGGAACTTCTGTGGCAGCCCAGTGGTTAAGACTCCACACTTCCAATGCGGGGACTGAGAGTTTGATCCTCTGGTTGGGGAACTAGGATCCCACATGCCATGTGGCGTGGCAAAAAAAAAAAAAAAAATTTTAATTTTTTTCTAATTTTTAAGTTATTTTTTAAAATTACACCTTAATAAAAAAAAACTATTGTACAAAGTATATTTTTAAAAAATAAGTGTGCAGGCTCTGCAGTCAAATGGATAAGTTTAATCCTGCTTATACCACTCACTGGCTGTGACACCTGGGGCAGGTTGCTTACTCGCTTTGGTACTTCAGTCTCCTTGTCTATAAAATCAGCATAATAATGATTGTTGTTGTCACTGCTGTTTAGGCACTAAGCGGTGTTCAACTCTTTTGCAACCCATGGACTTTGTAGCCCACCAAGCTTCTCTGTTCATGGGATTTCCCAGGCTAGAATACTGGAGTGGGTTGCCATTTCCTTCTCCAGGGGGGATTCCCGACCCAGGAATCGAACCCATGTCTCCTGTCGGGCAAGCGGATTCTCTACCACTGAGCCACTAGGGAAGCCCTAATAATAATGGTGCCCAATCTCATAAAGATACTTAGAAGGCAAAAGGAGACTTATTCCCGAAAATGCACAAAACTGTGCCAGGCACAGAGTTTGTCCTTGTTAACAAGCACTGACTAGTGCTATCCTGAGCAGGCAGATATTTAGCTTCTCCGTAAAGGCTTCCAGTGACAAGGAGTTCAGGCTTCACACTTTAGCACCTTCCTCTGTGGGATGCTTACTAGAAAGTTCTAACTATGAGAGCATTGTAATAATCACTCGGGTTGGCCTTTCCCACAATCCAGCTCTAACCTCTGTAGCTGGCTGCGCCCTGAATGACACACACGCGTACTCCTAGGTGAAGACCCCTTCTGTCTGGGCCGTCGCTGTGAATGCAGCCCAGACGTCCTGGCCTGGGATGAATGCACCCCTTCAGGCAGCAGGAACACCCAGCATCCAGCCGCAGGCTCTGCCTCCACCGAGCTGTGTGACTCTGGACGGGCCACAGCGCTCCAGGCCTTGGCTTCCTCACCTCCTGCACAAAGGGTCAGGCCAGGCAGTCCCATGTGCCCCCAGCATCATCCCCTTGGGTTTCCTGGGCTCACGGTGCCAGAAAGGGGCACTCACAAAGGCCTGGGTTGGGTTTTCCCTCACCACGGTCTTCCACACTACGAAAAAGGCAGTCTACTGCCCGCTCAGCACAGACGTGTGATGGACGCTCCTGCAGACTCTTAGCGACTGCCCTGCACACTCAGACTGAACAATAGGCTTTCTCCGAAAGTCTCCTAAATATAGACACATTCTCCGGGTGAGCAGAGGATTTCCTGAAGGGTTTTTCTGGGGAAACAGACCCAAATAATAGATGGGTGTTTGGTTTGTACTTGTATATATGAATGTGAGTGAGTGTGTGTACGTGAGAGTGTATACATAAAAACAATCTGGTGATTGTGTTGGGTTTTTTTCCCTGAGAACACTAAGACACTGGGAATCGTTTGTCAGGCTGTCTCAGTCAATCTTCCTTTCACTGTGTCTCTTGAGCTCAAACCTTTCTTTGCTTTTAAATGAGCCCCTTTTCAGTTCTGGCTCCTCCTGCAGCACATCCAAAGCTGGCTTGCGCGCCCCTGCAATTGGGCTCCCACCCGCCTGCCCGTGCCCAGCACGCTCCCCTGTCCACAGTGAACCTCCCCTAGCAGCACTCTCCCACCTCCACAGCCCTGCCTGGAGGGTGCCCGCTCCCACACACCCAATACTGGCTCCCCTTATTTCCTCTCCTTCCTCCAAAACGCAAGGTGACCTCTCTCCCCTCTCTCTCCTGCCCCAAACATTAAACCCAACTCTATCTCCTTGATCAATGTCCCTGGCCCTCTTTCCATTCCCACTGCCACCACTGGCATATATACACCTTCCTTTCTTTCCTAGAGCTCCACCTCTGAAGTGGTTTGTTTTCCTCTATAAATCGCCCTATTATTTGAGCTGGTGGCTCAGAGGTTAAAGCATCTGCCTGCAATCTGGGAGACCTGGGTTCAGTCCCTGGGTTGGGAAGATCCCCTGGAGAAGGAAATGGCAACCCACTCCAGTACTCTTGCCTGGAGAATCCCATGGACGGAAGAGCCTGGTGGGCTACAGTCCATGGGATCGCAAAGAGTCGGACACGACTGAGCGACTTCACTTTCTTTCACTTTCATAAATCGCCCTGCATCCCCACAGCAGGATTGGCTCCTGCCCCTCCCAGGCTTTCTGAACATATCAAACACAAGAACATAACAACTGTTGTTTGTCAAGCCTCTGCTTCCTGCCAGTCATGGATGGCACTGGGTTTTTCACTCACTCACTCTGCAATCCTTACAATATGCATGGATCTATACTTTCGGACCAGGAAGCTGAGGCTCCGTGACAACACCTGTATTCCAATCCCGTGGAACCGTGGCTCTCCTGGACAAATGACTGGGGAGCGGGGGTGGAATCCGCCTCTCAGAGCCTACCACGTGGCCCTTCCACCTGCCCTTCCTCCACAGGGCTTCCCAGGTGGCTCAGACAGTAAAGAATCTGCCTGCAATGTAGGAGACCCAGGTTTGATCCCTGGGTTGGGAAGATCCCCTGGAGAAGGAAATGACAACCCACTCCAATATTCTTGCCTGGAGAATTCCATGGACAGAGGAGCCTGGCGGGCTACAGTCCATGGGGTCGCAAAGAGTCAGACACAACTGAGCGACTAACACTTTCTTTTTAACCTCCTCCACAAGCACTCTGTAAACTGAGTAAACCCCCACCTTATGGACACAACTCATGCCTCCACCCCCAGGCTTGGCTCACCCCTGTTCTCTCTGCCAAGAATGCCCTTCTCCCAGTCCCAGCCTGCAGAAGCATCCTACCCACCGAACTCACCTCCCTCCGTGTGCTGCTCTGCAATTTCTCGAATGCACTGCGTTTGATACAGATCTCTCTCCTTTGGATCCCATGGCCCTTGGCTTCCCTCTTAAACTAATCCATGTGCTTTTCCGATCCACTTTACACTGCAGCATACTCTTGGGTGGCAAGAACCAACTCATCTTTGTGTCCCCACAACTTCCACCCTAGCACTGAGACGGTCTCGCGTATAACTGATGCTCAACAAATACTTGCTGAATTGGCCAACTGTTGTAAGATGCTATCAAGGAGAAGCACGCTGAGAAAACGCAAGAATCAGAAATCACACGTCATCTTCCTCCTTATGCCCATGAGGACTCCTTTTGTCACCTACAAGTAGTGACTACCAGTATTAGGACATGAATGAAAATCTCATTATTTAAATGAAAATTATTTAAGACTACTGATACTAGGAAATGAATGAAAAGTATTTAAGCATATTTAAGCTCTACAAAGTCAATTTAATTTTTCACAAATAAATGTTAAAGAAAAATAAAAAGCTGGTCATGAAGAAGTGAGCTTCGTGTCTCTAGAAGGATTCAAGCAGCGGCTAAGTGTCCTGGGGCAGAGGTGCCTGAAGGATTCCTGGACTGGAGTGGGGATAGCGTACACGGCTGATGATTTTCAAATGATTTCCTAGATTGTTTTCAAATAGGATTTCAGCCACCCCCTTCCTGCTGTCAGCACACCCACTGAAGATGACAGGCGTTTTCTGTTATGTACCACAACTTAAAACAGTTCCTGAAACCCTACCCCATGTCATTCTGCCAAGCATCAATGTGTCACTGAAGTTGTGCAACAATTAAAAACAAGTCAAAGCAGTCAGTGAGTTCATCCTCTGATCCCAAACCCTTATTTTTAACATGAAAATCTATGTGTGACTTTTATATACTTTCCAAAGCCACCAAAAGCCAGCTTAATATTTAGATACTTCAAGGTGACTTAAATTCTCTATGTGTGTGCTAAGTCACTTCAGCCATGTCTGACTCTTTGCAACTCTATGGACTGTAGCCTATCTTGCTCCTCTGTCTGTGGGATTCTCCAGGTGAGAATACTGGAGTGGTTTGTCATTTCCTCCTCCAGGGGATCTTCCCGACCCAGGGATCGAACCCAAGTCTCTTACGTCTCCTGCACTGGCAGGCGGGTTCTTTACCACTATCGCCACCTATAAATTCTCTATAGCTACAGGTATTTATGTGGGCAAATATTTAAAAAGAAAGATGAGCAAATATGAGATCATATTCTGTTCTATAACTTTAAGCAACAAGTTCTGTGATGGGAGATAAAAAGCAAAATGAGGAACAAATTCAAGCAAAAGAAAATAAGCACTCTCTTCTTCTCAAGTCAAAGTTTTGTCATCACACTCTCAGAAATCTGCTATAGCCATCTTTATTAACTGCACAATCCAACTTGGAGCCAGAGGCAGTAGCTATTATAATCCTTCAGAGTAAACTGTTCATGTGTGAGTGATGGACTGTCCACCATGAGCAACGAACAAATGCCAGGGCTTCCCAGGAGCAAGGATGCTCCTTGACCACCTTACAGTTAAAGTGACTAATTTCTTCATGCAAAGCTCTGACACGCACCTTCCTTTATGTGGCACCCAAAAGCTCAGTTAATTTGTCTCAGATGAAAACGCTCCACAGACAGGTAGGTAGAATCCCAATACCAAACTGAGTCATAAAAATGACTAATGAAATGTAGGACTTCTCCCCACACAGCTGCTTTGCAGGACTGTGCTATGAATCAGACGAGGTAATCTGAAGATCGCTCCCCCACACACATTCATTTATTTAGCAGATTATAAAACAGTCATCAAAGAAGGTATTCAGGAAATCTAGAAGAAAAGCATCCAAATTCACGAAAATGTGGTTAGTGACCCAGACACCAGTCTTCATGTAAACAATACAAGCAAATAGTAAAGAATAATATGACTCCAAACCAACAGTGTTAAGCGTTGGGAAACTCACACCATGTGTTTCTAATTGAAATTCTTTAAATGGAACTCCATTAGAATTTTATGGAAAAGTTACTCAAACTAAACTTACACTAAAAAAAAAAAAAAATGTTTAATCTCCTCTATACTTTGTCTCCATAGATCTGATAAAAATAGTCATCACTGGGTTGAAATTTAAATGTGAGTTCTAGAAGCACTCCAGGCTGGCAGAACACCCAGAGATCATGATAATTCCCAGCAGATACAAGAGACCATAAATTAATTGGCCTGAAACCTTTGCAAACTGCAGAGGTACAAAGTATCAGTGTGCACAGTAAGCACTGGATCCAGAAAGCAGCTCCCCAAATGGTAAAGGGCAGAACTTACTCCTGGTTATTACTATTCTTGCTCGGAAATTAACAACAGCTAACACGTAACCTACCCCTAGGTAATGTGTTTTAACAAGGGTTCCCACATTTTCATTTTGCCCTGAGCTCTGCAGATAAAGTAGCTTATCTGGTCTTGATATGCCCATTCAATTCCTCAGATCCAGTGAGACCTAAAATTAGCATCAACCTTAGGCTTCCAAGTTACCTGGCTAAAAAAAAAAAAAAAAAAAAAAAAAAACAGCCTCTCTTCCTTCAGCTAGTCTATGTAACTTCCACTTAACAATCACAGGGTCCTGCTTAACTCTGCCTCAAAGTTCACCCCCATCTCCCACCGTACCTGCAGACACCCACTCCACTTGACTCTAGCTTCCTCTGCATCACCCTCCAGTCAATTTACATCCTCACCAACATCTTCCCAAAAGTCCTAGATGATCCATTACCCTGGCAGCTGAGAGTCTAGACTTCCCTAAGAAACATGAAAGAATCAAATTCAATCTTCTATGCTTATAAAACTTAATCCTGTCAACAGGGTCAGAGATTCATTCATTCATTCAAAAATATTTTTGAGTATCTACCATGTACTAGGCACAGGAAAGATACAAGAAACCTTCTAGCCCCTGCAACTGACAGAAGAAACACCCTTAGAAAGCTTCACATGACCCATGGTCTTCCTTCAGGAACAGACAGAGAAGCTTAGAGGTGTGGGAAGTGGAAAAAGCTGATCAGAAGCCAGATAAAGAAGGGGTGGAAAAAATAACTTGGATCTTCTTTGTGGTTTCCAGAAGAAACAAAGATGTGCCCCCTAGAGGTTTAGACAGGGCGAATCCATCCGTAATATTCCGATTCTCACCCCTCAATGTCCCCAGACCCGCCTGCAGGACCCCTGCCAAGCCCACTCCACAGATGCTGCTGAGCTAAAGTATGCCAGAGAAACTGCTCCCCTGTTTTAAAAAACCATCAGGAATGAAGATTCCACAAGGTCACACAAGATCAGAGAAGCCCTTCAAAGCCACGTGTTTTACCACCAAGTTGAGTGATGAGAACGCATCAGGAGAGATGAAAGGGGAACCTGAAATGTATTCAGATCTGAAAAGAGACGGCCAAAAGCACTCATCGTATCAGCAGCAGAATGAGATGATCATGGGAAAAAAGCAGAAGCTGACAGTCTTGTGCTTGTCCAGGTACACACTGGACAAAAGATGCATACTGGTGCTCTAGGAACTGAGGATCTCAGGGCCGTGGGTGAGGCCACCCTGTCACTGACACCACCTTCTAGCATGGTAGTACCTTCTGTAAACAGCGTCTGGAAAGGGTCCTTGGAGGACCTCACCTGAGAGTCCTCGGTTAAAAGCTAAAAACATACCAAATGTAAGCTGTTGTCTTCATTACCCACAAGTCCCCCTCAATAAGAAAAAACACACAATATGACAAATGGCTTAGAAGAAAATTACCCAGGACTATTTTGACAATCCAGCTTTATAACTCTGCGATCCACATAGGATTTGAATGAAAGGATTATCAGGGGATGTTTCCGAGCCCTCATGATTTGTAATTTTATTGTTCTTAAAGTAACATTGAATGCTGTCCACTTTGGCCATAGAGCTTACCCCTTTAATCTACAAGGATGCCTTATCCATCTGCTGCAATGGTAGATTCTTCCTCTTTAATAAGACTTGCGGTAAAAGCAAATCCAAACCCTCCCAACGGGAGAACCCCTTTTCCAGCCAAACTATAAAGTCAGCACCACCCATTAATGGAATGAGAGTTGTCCCACCAGACTCCCCAAGTCCAAATTCTATCCTCAAAAGCCATTTCAAACAGTTCCTATTCTAATATCTCGCCAAAGAAAAGCAAGGTCCTTCCTTCAAAGCGTCACTACTCCAGACTGGGAGCTACTCGAAGATACAACCATGCTTCACTCATGTTTGCATTTCTAGTACTGGAAAGTGAATGGCACACAGAACGTGTTCACTTGGTGCTCCTTTGACGAATGAATGAGCCTTGGGGCTGGGCTGCTCTTCTGGCATCTGCACATTCATCCTTATTGTGCCTAACATAGCATCAGCGTTTCAAAAGCTAAGAACCATATCCATTTATTATCTCACAGTTTCTGTAAGTGAGCAGTCTGAGCACAAATCAACCAGCTCTTCTGCTTCAGGGTTTCACAAGGCTATAATCAAGGTGTCAGTGGGGCTGCAGTCTCATCTGAGGTTCAAGAGGGAAAGAATCTACTTCCAAGATCATTCAGGTTGTTGGCAGACTTCATTTCCTTGTGGCTGTCAGACTGAGCGCCCCAGCTTCATACTGGTTACCAGCTAAGGACAGCCCAAGCTTCCTGCCACATGGTCCTCTGCATAGGCAAGCCACCAGCCCTATAGGGCAGCCCACTTTTCCCAAGCCAGCAGGAAGTCTCTCACTCCAGCCCACCAAGACAGAGTCACACATAACGTAACCAAGGAAATGACATTCTATCACTTTTGACATATTGTACTGACCTGAAGCAAGTCACAGGTTCTTCCCACACTCAAGAGCAGGGAATTATACAAGGCAGTCACCCATCAGGGGCTACCTTACGGTGTGCAGCCACACTCCCGGTGTTATCATCATCTCGGCCTCCTCCACTGGGCTGTCGGCTCCACAGAGCAGGGTCTTAGCCATCTGTACATTGCCTTCTATATAGTACTTTATTAAAAGTTTAGTGAATTAAAATGAAAGGCTAAGCAAGTGTAAGGTATAGGCCTTTAGGGACATTTAAAGAGATAACTCAGCTACATAAATGTTAGCAGTTTATTTATTTTTTGTTTGTTTGTTTTCTTTGTAAAGTGTTTACCCATACTGAGACTGAAGGAATGAGAACTAATTTTTTTTAATCCATATTTTAAGCCATTCTTCAAATTTGGGTCTTTTCAAAATTTGAGCACCATTTTCCAGTACTGCAGCCTTGTCTACATAACATTTAAACTTCTGGATGCTTCAATCAAGAGCAACATATGGGTTTTTGGAAATAACTACGTTTCCATTGGGAAGAAAAGACAATACTTACTTTTAACCAGGTGTAACTATTATCATAGTAACTGATAATTTAAATAAGATACCCCACCCCTGCCCCAGAAAAAAAGTATTTCTACTTGGAGAAGAAACAGATATTTTTTTTAAAAAACCTAATTTTCCTTCCATACACAGATAAAGTATTTTTGCATCCACTATTTTGTAGGAAAAAAAGACACGTGATGGGGAAAACCGTCCCTATTTCACAGGACAAGCAAATCAACTCCGTATTCATTCTTTTTCTACCAAAGCTCCTGGTTTTATGATAGGCAATTCCTTTCCTAAACACACATCTCATAAAAGTGTGTGTCACTGCTGAAATTCTTAACTGGGCTAATTCCAAAGATCTGATGCATTCCTCCAGCAACTTCCAGGAATGAGTCAGCAGGACCCCAAGGAATGGCCGAGCAGCACTGACTTGTCCCTTCTCCATCTGAACTTCCTCATCTCCACACAAGAAGGCTTTGTCCCTGCCAACGCTGAGGGCATGTTCTGGACTAGAGCTTGCTCTTCATTTCACTTTTAAATTATCTTGGACTCGAGAAGCAGTACCTGCCTCCAAAACAAGATGTTACATTTGCTCCTATTCCTTTTATTAATTTTTTACAACCTTTCACATCATTCCTTGCCTGAGACGTCTTTTACTTCAGTAGACCCACTTTAAACCCAGGGTCCTCAAGCTTCCTGTGGATCAGCTGGCTGGGTACCTGTGAAAACAAGAGTCACGGGTGATCCCCCCGGGGCTCCACTGTGGTAGGTCCGGGATGGGGCCCTACAACCTGCATTTCTTTTTTTTTATTGGAGTATAGTTGATTTACAATGTGGTGTTCCTTTCTGGTGTACAGCAAACTGATTCAGGTATATCTATCTTATGTATAATATAATATAGAGAACATATATAGAACATATATTTTTTCATATTCTTTTCCACTATGGTTTATTACTAGATATTGACTATAATTCCCCATGCTATATAGTGGAACCTTAAAGTTTATCTATTTTATATACAGTAGTTTGTATCTGCTAATCCCAAACTCTTAATCTGTCCCTCCCCACCCCCTTTCCCTTTGGTAATCATAAGCTTGTTTTCTACATCTGTGAGTCTGTTTCTATTTCATCAAAAAGTCATTCCCACAACCCACATTTCTTACACATTCCACAGCGGGGTGTGAGGCAAAGGGGGCCTGTGTACCCACAAAGCTGATAAATGTAGGAAGAGTATGAAGTGTGATTTTAATACCATCCACAGTGAAGAAGAGAACTAGGAAGGCCCAAAGATACAAAACTCATATTCACGGAGGGGCAAAAATGGCTTTTCCAAGTCTCCTCGGTGACTGTGCAGAACAGACTGTGTGGCCATGTGCATGGCAGCGCCTGCTCGGGTCTGAGGTTCCCATCTGGGATGAAGGAATGTCTCCAGGCCCTTGGGCAGAGGAGAAAACCCAAGCTTCCAGTCCCCAAGGCCTGGAGCCCACAGGAGCCAATCTCCCTGGACTCCTCCCCACCATAGGTGATCAAGGAGAGGGTGCATGACGGAGGACCATGGAGTGGTGCGGGAGGGAGGGGACAGGGACGCAGAAAGGGAGGAGGTGGAAATGGGTTTGGCCAGAGCAGTGGTTCTCAAACCATAGCTATATCGGCACCCCCTGGAGTGTGCATTAAAACAAGAGTGCTGGGTCCCAACCTCAGAGCTTCTAATTCAGTGAGTCCAGGATGGGGCGTTAGAGTCTGCCTTTCTAGCAAGTTCCTGGGTGATGCTGCTGCCCCTGATCCAGGGACCACGCTTTGAGAACCACTAGGTCTGTGACGTGCCATTCAGGCAGACTATTACAGGAAGGTATGGGGCAACTGTACCAGAGAAAGGCTCTCAAACATTCAACAGTGGGCATTAAAAACCCTCATCCAGGAGGTTTGCTATAATATACATTCTCTCCTAACAAAAGGAATGGCTTACTAACATAATCTCAATTGCCACTGAGTTAAATGAATTTCAGCTGGTCTTTGCCGCAAAACAAATGTGACTTGTAACGCTTATTAATCAAGCAACTGACAGTCTATTGTATATGCAGAAATGCTGCGGAGGCCAACTTCCCAACCGATAAAAAGTAAAACAAAAATAGGGACCCTGCCTGTCATTTAACTTATCATCTGTATTATTTCACCTCTGATTACTGAGAAACTTTGGACTAAAAACACAACCTTTTCATTATCACAATAAGAAAGAAACAGAGCTTTCGTGAAAGAAGGGTTGTCTTTGCCTGCACTCTACCTTTAGGAGAATAAAGCAAATCAATTGTGCGTTGTGGGTAAGGGTAGTAAAGTGGCGATTTAGGTATTTTTGCCTGTTTTCAAGCCAACTTTTAGGAGTTGGCCCCCGGAGACTATAAATCATTGGTAAACAGATGATCAATGTAAAGACGTGATACACAAGCTCTGTGATCCCCCAAAACTTAAGAAATACATTAAGCCTTCTCACTTTCAAGACAAGAATTATACCAACACATTACAGGAAACAATTTTCACTAACAATTGAAAAATGTTCACAAAACAGAAATCATTTTAACATCACCTTATACTAATAGGGCTCTTTTGTGCAGTATGTTCATGAACCTCATTTTATTTGATCTTCACTTACAAAATGGGAGATGTAGCCAATGGGTGCCATTAACCTCATTTACAAAGAGGAACAAAATCACCCAGGTTGCCTTTGTACCTACTTCAGTTTCACCCCAAAATCTGTATGTTAGATTGAGGGGAGAAGGGGCACTGAAGAACAGAATTCAAATGCAATGCTAAAATTTGACACTCTTACTTTAATACATCCTAACCACTCTCTGTGAATTTCCTACAATACAAGATTGGGATTTTTACCTTTAAACTTTTTGAAGGATTTAACATTTTATTTTTTATTTAGTATCACGTGAAGATCTCCCTAATTGTTAACACAGCAGTTAACATACCAGAGACTTTTTTTTTTTTTTGATACTCAAACTTTCATCCTAAGTCTCAGCCTCATGGCTCTGGTGAGCGTGTTATCTTCTGGCAGAGCTTGGCTGAGGCATGGAAGTTCAGGCGGCACGGGGCCGGTCTGGAGATCTGGGTACAACACAGGCAGTTGGACTGTGACCATAATTTGGGTGTGACCTTGGGTACTTCACTCTTCCGGACGCCGCTTTTCTCATCAATACAGATTAGCAATAAAGGGGATTAAAATTTCTATTTAAAACCCTATTTTTCAATTAATGATTGAATCTGCTGTATTTCTTTACACTAACAATAAAATATCAGAAAGGGAAAATCTAAAAAGTGATCTCTTTTAAAAGCACATTAAGAAAAAAACGTGATCAAGAAGGTCAAAGACTTGCATGTTGAAAACTATGAAACTCTGATAAAGGAAACTCAAATCATTTAAAGAAATGGAAACAGATCCCATACTCTTGGATTGGAAGATTTAACATCATCAATATGGCCACAATGTCAAAGCAATCTACACATTCAATTGCATTAATTCCTATAAAATACCCATGACATTTTTTATAGAACTAGAACAAATAATCCTACAGCTTATATGAAACCATAAAAGACCCAGAATTGCCAAAGTAATCCTGAGGAAAGAGAACAAAGCTGGAGGCACAACCCTTCCAGACTTCAGACAATGCTACAAAACTATAGTAATCAAAACTGTGTGATATTGGCCCCAAACTGACATATCAGTCAATGGAACTGAAGACAGCCCAGAAATAAACCCACACACCCAGTCACCCCATCAATTAATCTTCAACAAAGGAGGCAAAAATATACAATGGAGAAAAAACAGTCTCCTCAGCAAGTGGTGGTGGGAAAGCTGGACACCCACGTGTTAATCAATGAAGTTAGAACACTCCCTCACACCATAAACAAAAATAATTCAAAATGGCTTAAATATGACACGACATGAAAACTCCTAGAAAACAACGTAAGTAAAACATTCTCTGACCTAGCAATGTTTTCTTAGGTCAGTCTCCCAAGGCAACAGAAATAAAAGCAAAAATAAAGAAATGGGACCTAATTAAACTGACAAGCTTTTGCACGGCGTAAACAAAATGAAAAGACAATCATGGAATGGGAAAAAATATTTGCAAACAATGTGACCAACCAGGACTTAATTTCCAAAATATACAAACAGTTCACACAAACTCAGTAACAGAACAACCACCACCACCCAATCAAGAAATAGGCAGAAGACGTAGATATTTCTCCAAAAAAGACATACAGATAGTCAATAGGCACATGAAGAGATACTCAACATCAATAATTATTAGAGACATGCAAATCAAAACTACAATGAAGTACCACCTCACACTGGTCAGAATGTCCATCGTTAAAAAGTATATAAATAGCAAATGCTGGAGAGGGTGAAGAGAAAAGGGAAACATCCTCCACTGTCGGTTGTCGGAATGTGAATTGGTGCAGCCATGGAAAACAGTATGGAGGTTTCTTTAAAAACTAAAAATAGAGTGGCCATATGACCTAGCAATCCCACTCCTGGGCCTATATCTAGAGAAAACTATAATTCAAAAAGATACATGAACCCCAGTGTTCAAAGCAACACAATCTACAATAGGCAAGACACAGAAACAGCCTAAATGTCCATCAGTAGATAACAGCATGATGGGCCTGGAAACCGCACTTCATACTAAATGAAGAAAGTCAGACAGATAAAGACAAGTATCATATGATATTATTTATATGTGGAAATAAATATGTTAATACAAATGAACTTATTTACAAGCCAGAAATAGACTCACAGACATAGGAAACAAACTTATGATTAACAAAAGGGAAAGGGGGTGGGGAGGGGTAAATTAGGAGTTGGGATTAGCAGATACAAACTACTATAGAGAAAATGAACAACAATGTTCTATTGTATAGCACAAGGCATTATATTTGACATCCTGGAATAAACCACTATGGAAATGAATATGAAAAAGAATGGATGTGTGTATCTCTGAATCACTTTGCTGTATACCAGGAACTGATACAACATTGTAAATCAACTATACTTCAATTTTTTTTTAACAAAGGTCAACAAAATTCTTTTTCCATGCTTTCTAACTAGTGATGAAAAATACCAAATCCTATACTGTGTTTATTCCTTAGTAATAAAATCCACTTCTATCTGTAACTTCCCTATTTATGGTTTTCCATAAGACCTGACTGGGGCTCCAGCCCTGTCTCCCTCACCACCTATTACTCTAGCTTTCACTGACAACCCAGCAAAACTCACGTCTGGAGTCCTGTACAGGGTCAGGCCTATTCCCAGCCCAAGGCCTTTGTGTTAGCTGTTCTCTTGGCTGAAAAAGCCCTTCCTCCACACCCTTTCATACCACACAGGTCTCATAAGTCATTTCCTTATAGAGACCTTTCCTTACTCCACCCCTCTCTCCCAGCCCCCACCACTCTTGAACCTACTGCCCTAGTTTTTTTCCTTCTTTGTACTTAATACCTTCTGTGAGGCATTAACTAGCACACAGGGACTGAGTGAAAGTATAACAAATGAATCATTCATTCATTCATTCATTCATTCAAACATTCCATCCCATCCTTCCTTCCCTGAAACTCCATGTACTTACTAGGTCCTGAGGATAAAAAGACAGTTGTGGTATGATCCCTTCCCTCACAGATGGAGCTCACATTCCAGCTGAGAAGCACACAGCCACACATGCACACGTGCAGCTGTGATACAATGTGGAAAAGGGTAAGACAGAAGAGGATTTGTATGCAGGATTTGTATGCCTGATATTCACAAGAATGACCTGAATTAGGCTGGGTGATGAATGATCCCTCTGCCCATTCGTTTCATTCATCCAGGTTGAAAAAAATCTCAGAAGAGTTAGGTCACTGATCTACTTTAAATTACACAGTCAGTGGCAGAGTCAAAAGTGCCCCTCAGTTCAGTTCCGTCGCTCAGTCGTGTCTGACTCTTTGCGACCCCATGAATCGCAGCATGCCATGCCTCCCTGTCCAGCACCAACTCCCGGAGTTCACTCAGACTCACGTCCATCGAGTCCGTGATGCCATCCAGCCATCTCATCCTCTGTCGTCCCCTTCTCCTCCTGCCCCCAATCCCTCCCAGCATCAGAGTCTTTTCCAATGAGTCAACTCTTCGCATGCGGTAGCCAAAGTACTGGAGTTTCAGCTTCAGCATCATTCCCTCCTACTCCTGAACAACTGTAGCAAATGATTCATCAAGGTGAGGTGGTACCTCCGAGCTGATTTAAATAGCTTTTATAATGAAATATTTTGAAGATGCTAATTGTTAACTGTCCACTTGAGATGGTGTTAAGATAAAACACATATCAGTGAAAGGATGGCAATTCTACTTTTACTTTATAATAGTAACAATAAAATGGCAACCCACTCCAGTGTTCTTGCCTGGAGAATCCCAGGGACGGCAGGCCTGGTGGGATGCCGTCTCGGGTTGCACAGAGTCGGACACGACTGAAGCGACTTAGCAGCAGCAGCAGCAGTAACAATAATAAACTGAAGTTCCTGCAAGACTGAAAGGGAGATTGGAATTGTTTTGTAATCTTATAAGAAATACAAACATTTTTAAGTCTACAAAGATAAAGGGTCCTTATTATTATATTTTCCTTATTTTATTATCTTCTTTTCCTCCAGCGGTTTTTTGCTGGTTACATCTTCTATCCTCTGTAAAGATGCTTCTTTGATTCATTACCAAAATACCTCTGAAGGTTCCTCTTCAACCATTTAGTTCTCACCTTTAAATAATTGATGAGTAAATCAACCACATCAACTTCAGTTAAAAACACCTCCCTCCAATTTGTCTTCCCATCCACTGACCAAACTCATCCTTCCTCTGGTTGAGCAGAACCAAGAGCATGTATTAAAAAACCAGCCCATCCATCTCCTAATTTACAAAACACAACATTTCACAAACTGTTTACTTAGGTCCGTGCCAACAATATTACTCAAATGTGGTGGAGTGAAAAAACCACAGGGACTAGTGTAGTTGGCCAAGAGCAGTATTTGGGGATCTAAAATTACAGGGAAAATCATACAACATTCATTATACTTAGTCCCAAATTTCTATCAGATGATGTTGAGCAGAAAGATTCTAAAATTGGCAGTGAGAAAGGAAAAGCTGTCTTACGGTTTGGGCCATGCCAGGGTAGCCTTCAGAGAAGCAGGAGGAAATGGAATAAGGTGGTGTGCCCTTGAAAAGCTGTCATAATAAGCAGTGTCTGTCGGGCAAGGGATAAACACACAGAAATATATAGTGGAAAGAAAACCAAAGGGGAATTACCACCCAAAGGTGAGAGGAGACGGAAAAGGCAGTGGAATTCTTTATGTAGTATTTAGAGGAGAGTATTTACAACACAGCAAAATCAGAGATACGTGTTCAATTCAATTCTACTCAATTCAGTTAGCATATGTCCTACAGCAAGGAAGGGAGCCTGGGTACTTAAAATGATATAAAAAATCCTGCTTCCCAGGAGGTCCACGCGGATGGTGGGGGAAGATGCCTCTCCCACCTGGTCCAGCCATACCCAGAGCGAAGTAAGAGTGCAATCAGAGTGCTCCAGAAAAGGGGAAGAGAGAAGAAGAACAGAAGAACAGGGCCTCCAGAAGAAAAGGGCATCTGCGAAACACCAAGAGGGGTGTGTAAAAGGCTGGGGTGCCCACGAGGGGCAAGGTCAAGTCCAAGATCAGAGTGAGGATGTGTTGGCAAAGTGTTAACATCAAGTTAGGTGCCTTATATTCTAGCTCCAAAGACTGAACTTGTAACCAAGGAACTCCACCACCTCTAGTTCAGGGCAAGTAAAACTCTGGCCTAGGAAGGAGAGAAAGAGGAGGAAGGCAAAAAGGTGGGTATGATGGGGAGTAACACAGCATTTTCTTCATGTTGTCTTGGGTCTAAATGACAGTGTGCACACACATGCTCACTGCCCAATGGACTGTGCCTACATGAAATGTTCACCCTTCATAATAAGCTAGGCAAATAGGTGCACAAAAGCGTATACAAACACAGCTCTGTATTTTTCCACAAGTACCAAAACAACCACTTTGTGTCACATCAACAAATTATGTACTGTTTTCTCTCCACTAGGAAGACAGGAAACATCATTAGTAAAACATGCAGTGAAGGCAAGATAAGACCTTCGTCTCTCCCTTATCCATAAATCATTGTGCTTAATTACCACATCAGGGAGGTTTTAAAAACATGAGCCCAATGAGCAGGGCTGGATGTATTATTGTCTGCATTTTTGTGTATTTAAAATATTTTATAATTAAAAATAAAACACTTAGTAGAAATAAAGCACCCAACATGTTCCAAAGTGTTTAAATCTTTTTTAAAACCACTTTATTTAACCACCATTAACAATTTTTTATCATTAACAATTTTGCAAATTTCCAATTCTTATAAAAATACATGTATTGGGATTTCCCTGGTGGTCCAGTGGTTAAGAATCTGCCTGCCATGGCTTCCATTCCTGGCCCGGGAAGATCCCACACGGCTCATGGCAACTACACCCTTGTGCCACAACTAGTGAGCCTGCGCTCTAGAGCCTGCCCATGAGCCAAAACTGCTGAGCCCGTGCACCGCAACTATTGAAGCTCTTGAACCTAGAGCCTGGGCTCCGCCACAAGAGAAGCGACCGAGATGAGAAGCCAGCACACTGCAGCTAGACAGTAGCCTCCACTCATTGCAACTAGAGAAACCTCGCATGCAGCAATGCAGACCTAGCACAGCCAAAAATAAATCATTTTTTTAATGTATTTATCATTCAACTAACTAAAGAAAAACTGGGTGTAATAACCCTATATGCAGAATCTCTTTAAAGCAGACCAAGTGGAAAAGGCCAGAGGTGTAACCAAAATCACCAGTGGCCAGTTCCTTACATTGCCTGCTCCCTGGAGCAGCCCAAGCTTCTGCACTAGGGAAGAAGGCACATTCGATCCACAGTCAGACTGAGGGGGAGGGTCCCAACTGAGCCTCTACCCACCCACCCTCGGGTCACTGCAAGGGAATCCCCAAGTGCCTCGGGGATGGCCCAGGGCTCTAAGTAGCCCACTTCCCAAGCCCAGGTGCAGAGCATCTGTGGATTCAACTGAGTTGAATGATTCCCCCCACAAAGAACTAGAGTCCTGATCCCTAGTACCTGAGTATGTAACCTTATCTAGTGGTGCTCAATCACTCAGTAGTGTCCAACTCCTTGTGACCTTATCTAGATCTAGGATCTTTACAGAGGTGATCACATCCAAACAAGGTCATTGAGGTGAGCTCTAATCTGATATGATTGGTGTCCTTATAAAAAGGGGCAACTTGGACCTCAAGATAGACATGCATAGACTAAAGGAAAATGAGGTAAAGAAACACAATGAGAAGACAGCCTTCTGCTAGCCAGGGAGAAAGGCCTGGAACAGATCTTCCCTCACACCTTCACAAGCAATCAGCCCTTCTGACATCTTGATTTTGGACCTCCGACCTCCAGAGCTCTCATTCCTGTTGTTCTAAGCCACCCTGTTGGCGGTACTTTGTTATGGGCTAGGGAATTCACAGTGAGCTCTGGCAGGGAAAGTCCATCCAAGGCAGGGAGGGCTGTCACGGGAGCTCAAGACCAAGACCTCAGGAGAGAGGTTTCAGCATCGGGCTCTCCAGGAAGCAGCAGAAAGAACAACAAACCAAGAGCCATAGAGCTGGGTGGGGGCTGGGCCCTGCCCCCCACTTAAACAGGGGTAATAAATCATGCCTGCCTGGCCTACACCCCCACGGGTGTGGAGGTCAAGGAATGCTCTCCAGTGCTTGGCAGCACATATACCAACACTAGAAAGACACAAAGATAAGGATGATCCCTGCACAAGCATAAAACGCAAATTCATGAAGCGTTTCTTTCTTTTTTTTAAGTAAAAGAAACGGAATGCCCTCTGCAGGCTCCAAAGAACCGCACAAATGTGCACAAATCGCCCTCTCTCATCCGCAGATCTTCAGTTTCTGCTCTGATTTTGCTCCCTGTTGCCAGAGTGGCAACACCGCCCTTGCACTTCACCCTGCTCATCACTTGGAAGCACTTGGAAGCAAAATCTGCATTTTAGGAAAACTGAATTTGAGCTCCCAAACATGTTTGAGTCTGTTTGGAATATCCAAGACAACAAATAATAGGGTCAGAAACAGCAAACTCCTGCGGTGGCCAAAGGTCCTTTCAACAAGTCAGGCTTCCGAAGGGCCCAGGGTTCACTGGACAGAGAAACAGTTCCCTAACGCCTGCCAGGCAGGGACGGGGTGCACAGGCTGGGACGGGGTGCACAGGCTGGGACGGGGTGCACAGGCTGGCCCGGGGGGCTTCAGGGCTTCGCCACGAAGGTTTAAGTATGATCGCAGCCCAGAATTTATGGTTCCTAAATGTTTGTTTTAACCAGTGCTGAGAACACATATTTGACCCAGTGTGAACTTGACCTCTGGGTCCTTCTGCCTTCGCCGGGCTGTCTGTGCCGCACGACAAGATTTTTCCAGCCAACCCTTGGGCCCCTGCTCCTTGCACTGGGGCCGGGGCCGCCCTCCCAGCAGCTGCCACAGTAAACCTCACGGCAGATCTACCGGCAAGGCAGCTGTCAATGGCCATAGCAGGCTGACGAAAAATGTGTGATCACTCCAGGCCCGACTCCCGCGCTTAGCCAGCACAATGCCGAGCCAAGAGGCACAGGAGCCTCTCCGTCACCTGGTACTCCAGCCACACTGCACACTCATGGGTGGTTCCACACACTCATGGACGATGCCCTCGATGCCCACAGCTCCAGGCATCAGGGCATGCGTGACTCTGCCTCTTCTGTATATAATTAAGGAAAATGTCTAGAGTTGGCTTTTTTTTTCCCTCCAAAGCACTGTGGGCTGAATGCCAGTGGAAAAGCAACGGAATATCGATTTTCTGTTTCTTGCTAAGGAGAGAACAAGTCATTTGATGTGCCATGAGTTAAGTGAGTAAAAACAGACTCTGCGCGCCCTACAGCTGGCTGCATTTCTCCTCTATTCATAGACCCTGGCACACGGTAAAAGCTCAACAGATACCCATTAAATAAATGAAAGAACCATCCATGCATTTAGGCAGGGCCTGCCCTGTGCCAGGCACCAGCTTTGGATTCAGATCTGCTGTCTTTCCTGTTCAGTCCACCTCCTTCTGCCAACCCGGCCTCACTCTCATCTCGCCTTTCTTCTTTTGTGTTGTCTGTTCCCAAGTCCGGTCTCCTCTTTAAAGCCGAGCCCACTGGCAGGGTTTCTCTCTGGCCTGCACCTACACTGAGAGGGGGACAAAAAGATTGGAACAACCAGCAGGGGGTGCGTTCAATTTAGGCAGAGGGGAAAAAAATGCAAAAATGGGGAAAGGAAAAAAAAAAAAAAACCTGTTAAAACCCTCCCAATAAATGTGAACCCCTTGGAAAGAACAAGGTGCAGTGCCATCTTCTTTGCCCAAAATGGACATCACTCTTAGCAGTCACTCCATGCACGTGTGCATGCTCAGTCACTTCAGTCCTGTCTGACTCTTTTGTGACCCCATGGACTGTAGCCCACCAGGCTTCTCTCTTCATGGGGATTCCCCAGGCAAGAATACTGGAGTGGGTTGCCATGTTCTCCTCCAGGGGATCCTCCCAAGCCAAGGCTCAGACCGCCATGTCTTATGTCTCCTGCATTGGCAGGCGGGTTCTTTACCACTAGCACCACCTGGGAAGCCCTAGTCACTCCATGTTAATAACTAAAATGCCATGTCTCGTGCTGGGATTTCAAGTCCTAGAGACCTATACACAAAGGGTGTTTGCAAGAGCAGCATTAATATGCAATAAGGCATCTCTACATGGAGACTGGGTGGCAAAGCCCTCAGGGCCGCCCTTGTGGACACCCACAACCATTCTCTGCCAGTGTGGGTCTGCGGCTACTTGTTTCACATCTCTCTGATTGGCAATTTCAGATTCGCTAAATCTTCAGTCTGCAGAAGCATTTGTCCGTGGCCCGTTTAAATTCAGTCTCAATCAGCTAAAATCAATCCAGTCTGCCTCGAAGGGGCACCTCGTTTTCCTCACAAGATTAAGCAAACTGAACAACATAAACATATCCCATCTCGTACGCAGAAACATTTTTTTGTATCAACTGGAAAACAGCCTCTACAAATTTAAATTCTTCAATTAAATCCTTTCAATTATACTCAAAATACAATTGACAATTAGCATCCTCGGCGTTAATGTGCACATTCAAATTGTATACACACTGTATGAGGACGCCTTTTTATTTGAAGTATAGTCATTTTACAACAGTGTGTTAATTATATGATGACTACTATCTTAACAGGAAAATTGCTGTTGATGTGCCACTGCCTTTGGTATTTGTAAGTGTAACAAACCATACCCAAGTGTACTTGTTCAGTCTCAGCATAATAAGGAAGTGAGAGGGGAAAGAGACCACAAACCGATTTCTTTTGCAGCCTAAATTTCACCAGTATTTACCAAAGTAGTTGTAGTCACAAAAACCGGTATCAGAATTTTTTCCATTCAATTTATGAATGCCTTCTTTGGAGGAAATGATGCTAAAGCTGAAACTCCAGTACTTTGGCCACCTCATGCGAAGAGTTGACTCATTGGAAAAGACTCTGATGCTGGGAGGGATTGGGGGCAGGAGGAGAAAGGGACGACAGAGGATGAGATGGCTGGATGGCATCACTGACTCGATGGACGTGAGTCTGAGTGAACTCCGGGAGTTGGTGATGGACAGGGAAGCCTGGCATGCTGCGATTCATGGGGTCGCAAAGGGTCAGATACAACTGAGAGACTGAACTGAACTGAACTAGGGGAGTATTTCCCATCTAAACAGCAAGCTTTACACCAAGATAACAAATAATCAAATATTTAGTTTCTTTTAAAGTTCTTTTTAAAGTTCCTTTTAAAGCCAGGACATGGAAGCAACCTAGATGTCCATCAGCAGACGAATGGATAAGAAAGCTGTGGTACATATACACAGTGGAATATTACTCGGCCATTAAAAAGAATACATTTGAATCAGTTCTAATGCAGTGGATGAAACTGGAGCCTATTATACAAAGTGAAGCGAGCCAGAAAGACCAACACCAATACAGTATACTAATGCATATACATGGAATTTAGAAAGACAGTAACGATAACCCAGTATGAGAGACAGCAAAAGAGACACAGATGTATAGAACAGTCTTTCGGACTCTGTGGGAGAGGAAGAGGGTGGGATGATTTGGGAGAATGGCATTGAAACATGTAAATTATCATATGTGAAACAAATCGCCAGTCCAGGTTCCATGCATGAGACAGGATGCTCGGGGCTGGTGCTCTGGGATGACCCAGAGGGATGGTATGGGAGGGAGGTGGGAGGGGGGGTTCAGGACAGGGAACATGTGTACACCCATGGCAGATTCATGTTGATGTTTGGCAAAACCAATACAATATTGTAAAGTAATTAGCCTCCAATTAAAATAAATAAATTTAAATTTTAAAAAAATCAAAATAAAACTACTAGCAAAAAGTTGAAAAAATAAATAAATAAAATAAATCATTCTGCGCTACAGAACAATCCAGTTTACTTTATTTCTTTTTTATCAGTAATCAAAGCCAGGCAGTATGGAAGTGATTGGCTTTTTCATCTCTTCCTTTTTTTTAATTTCATCTACATTGAGGTATAATTGATAAATTAAAATTGTATATATTTAGGGTATATGACGATGTTTTGATATATGCACACACTATAAAATAAAGATCACAACCAAGCTAATGAACATAACCCTCACAGTTGACATTTTTTGTGTGGTGGGAACACTCTGAGGAAATTACAAGTTTATAATACACTATTGTTAACTACAGTCACACTGCTATACATTAGATCTTCAGAATTTATTCATCTAAGGGACTAAAACTTTGTACTCCTTGACCATAGTATCTCTGTATTTCCCCCTCCCCCAACCCTAAACTACTTTAAAAATGCACTATAAAAAGGGATCCACATGTACATTCTTTGAAAAGAAGTTGACGACAATAGCTGGGGAAACACATATGGAAGGGGCTTCCCTGATGGCTCAGTGGATAAAGAATTCGCCTGCAATCCAGGAGACACAAGAGCCATGGGTCAAGAAGATCCCCTGGAGGAGGGCATGGCAACCCGACTCCTATATTCTTGCCTAGAGAATCCCGTGGACTGAGGAGCCTGGTAGGCTACTGTCCAAAGAGTCACAAAGACTCAGATACGACTGAAGCAACTTGCCACACACGCACACACATTCATATGGAAAAAAAGAAAACTGAATAATAGATAAATGAGACAAGGTTTACTTGGCTTGAATTCAATAATAAACTCTAACAATCCTTCTGGTTTCATCAAGGCTTTCAAACCTATAATTCTCTTTCACCTTCATACCAGCAACAATCCTGCAAAATAGTCAACTTTTTTTTTTCCTTTGGCCTCACTGCCTGTGAGATTTTAGTTTCCTGACCAGGGATCAAACCCCCAGCCTCGGCAGGGGAAACATGGAGTCTTAACCACTGGACCACCTGGGAAGTCCCAATAGTCAAGTCTTTAGCACAGTCTTTTCACGACAGGAAAATATAAGGGTCACAGAGGTCAAATGAATTCCCCAAGGCCACACAGCTAGTGAAGGCTTGAGAATTTAAACTCAAGTTTCCTGAACCCAAGGCCAGGGGTCTTTCCCAGTGTCACACTGTTCAGCCATGGACACAGGTTTGACTGCATCAGTGGCAACCCTGGTTTTCCCACGTGAAGGCAAAAGGCTCCCTCATCTCTGGCTCTGCCAGACAAACACAAGTCCCCCACTGAAACTTACCATCAAGCAGATATAGTACTTGGAGTGAGCACTGACCTAACACAACATCATTTTTAAAAACACAGTTATTCTTGAAAGGAGTTGTGATTTAAGCTTCCAGCCTTGGGGCATGAATTAATTTGTCAGATTGGGCAGTACTGGAAGGCTAATGTTGCACTGATTACTTAAATCCCGGTGCTGTCCAAGGGCTACCTTCTAGCAGCTGAAAGGATAACTTGAACCAAAAGTCGGAAGCGTTTGTAATAGGTATTATGAGACTAAACCAATGGTGTAACATCCTCTGGAATGCTGCAGATGGTAACTATTCAACCCTAACTCTTCTGACTGGTCAGAGAAGGTAATGGCAACCCACTCCAGTACTCTTGCCTGGAAAATCCCATGGATGGAGGGGCCTTGTAGGCTGCAGTCCATGAGGTCACTAAGAGTCAGACATGACTGAGCGACTTCACTTTCACTTTTCACTTTCATGCATTGGAGAAGAAAATGGCAACCCACTCCAGTGTTCTCGGCTGGAGAATCCCAGGGACGGGGAAGGCTGGTGGGCTGCCATCTATGGGGTTGCACAGAGTCAGACACGACTGAAGTGGCTTAGCAGCAGCAGCAGCAGCTTCTGACTGGTAGCCTTTTGCAGCCTTATCTTTTTCTGGGTCATCAGAGGGCACCTCTGGCTAAACCTAGGCATAACTCATGCCCTTGCCCCCTCATCTGGAGAAGCAGGAAGCATAAAGTGATTCCTCAATACGAGGATACTCTCCTTCCAGAGCATCTTTGGATCACCAAATCCCCAGACAACCTAAGAATGGGGTGTTACTATTATCTTTTCAGAGAGGGCACTCAGCTGAATAGCTTACCAAGGAAACTTCTTTGAAAGACTTAACATATTCTCTCTAACAGGCGTCAAGGAGCACTCACCCATGACCTATAAAAGAATGCTCTCTCTTTTCACTCCTTACGAGCAATACCCCACTTTACACAGCAGCAGTGCTGCCATGGATGGGCTGTCTCCATGTAACAGGCAAACCATATCATATCAGGTTTTGAGCCAGAGTTACTGAAGGGAGGAGAGGACGTGTAATTTGACCCAAGCAATTGTAAACTCAGGAAAATACTGGTGCACTATTGTCAAGTGTAATATAAGAAGAAGTGAAGGATTATGCGTTAATCTAAAATGCCTACAACCCTGACTATTTCTGATCTAGCGGTCTGAGTTCCATAATGAGCAGGCTGATTAGTGAGTTCATGTCTGCCACTACTCCTCCATCACAGCCAAACCATAACCCGTCTGGACATCACTCTTTACAAAACTAAAGTCACTATGCCCAAATCCTCTTTCTTTCAGGGACTGAAGGCACCTTTCAACAAGTTCACCAGAATAACTGTAATAGAAAAAATTTTTTAATTTATTCACCAGTATTTTGAAATCCAAACCATATACAAGACAAATTGCTTAATTTGATTTATTACACTGAATACTAGTAAGCAACTAAAATTTTGGATGATTCTAATCCACATGTTTATGGTTCAAGCTCTGTGCAGAAAACACCTAAGAATGCTTAACTTTTTCTGAATGGAAATAAGATTTCTTTATTTCCAATTAGCACCAGACAGAATCAACTTGTCAAGAGTAGTCTCAAACTATATTGAAACTTTCACAACGCAGAGGGGAAATAGTTTCTGATGTTCTCAAATCTATATGCATCAGTAACACATTTCAAAACACTGCTAAGCATGCGTATTAGTTTGAGAAGCCCTGCAGGAAAACCCACCTGTCAGTTCTGATGAACAGTAGAGTGGTTACCTCCTGGGAACCGACCTCGAGGATGGCAGATGCTGATTGCCATTTAACACTACTGATTCCAGAGCAGGAACTCCTACTTACCATTTCCCTCCTGCCATCAACTTAAAGAATGTTTTTCATTGGTCAATATCCACGTTTAAGTTAATTGTACTGGTTCTGCCATACTGCACACCTCCAGTGAGAATTTTCTTCCTAGCCCCCCATGGGTGTAACAGAGGTTGAGTGCAGGGGAATCTTGGATGCAAGGCACAGTTGTATCCAATGAACTGGTATGGATACCGTCATTACTTTGGCCCAGCCGTTCTTAGGTGGTGATGAGGCTGCAGATAACTGGGTGGACTGCACTGCAGATATCAACTTCCTCAGGGCAGCATTAGCCTCTTCAGATGCCCTCTATGTGATCCCCACCCCCATGTGGACTGACCCACGTGGCTTACTGTGCAGGGTAGCTAGGAACAGGACACTTACGTTTGGTGCACCTCTGGGAGCCAGGGGCCTTACTCCAGCCATGACAGCACTGCCCACCACAGACATTGACCCTGAAACAAAGCAAGACCCCTGAGTCCAGCAGTAGCAACACTCTCTTCCAGAGAACCCAAGCCTCCAGGGCACTCCAGCAAGCCCAGCCTCCTGCTTCCACCTTCCTCTAGCTTCCAGAGAGTCCTAACAGGTACTCAGGAAGCCCAACACAAAGCTGCGCAAGTAGAAGGGTAAGGACAAGAGATCAGAGCAGGATGGGAAAATCAAAACCTGCACAACCTGGAACTAGACAGGAGAACAAGGTCCAAACTAACGGTTTTCTTACAAAAGTAAAGTAAACCCAATTGTATTTTGTATATTATCTGTGCCCACATTTTAAATTGAATCTGAGTTTCAGAGAGAGGCGTCCAAACAGAGGTGAGATCACAACGCCTGGAACCACCCCTGAAGGGGAAAAAAAAAAAAAAAGGCAAAACAAGTTTCCCTCCACACCCTCAACCTATGATTAATGGGGAGGGGGGCAGGGAGGATGTTTAGGAAAGCCCAATAACAGAAACCACTGAACTGAAATTCTTGTCAATGCTAAAACATCCCCATCCAGGGAAAGCAGACCCCACAGGTGCAGGGAAGCCAAGCCCACAATTACTAGGATGCTGAAAATTCTAGGTTACAGAACAGAGGCTGGATCTTTATAGGCAGCCCTCCTCCAAACTTTTTTTCCACTAGCTCAAAAAAAAGAAAAATTTAAACTGAGTTGCAAAGGGAAGTTTAACTGATGATGAGGGATTAAGCTGTAGTGACTTCATGTTTACGCCCATCTTCTAGGAGTAGTTTGGTTCGCGCACAGTAGGTTACGCCCCAGGCAGAAATGCCTTTTGTGTTTACCCGCAGCTCAGTAACAATGTGATCGGAGTTTTTATGCTTCGAGTTCCCCTGCTTCCCCGCACTCCGCTCTTCCAGCCGCACTCCCGGGAAGGAAGGCAGAGGCGGGCGGGGAGGAGACAGCAGACCCGCGGCAGACGATACCCGCGGTCACCGCGGGGCCGGACCCCGCGTGTCCCCGCGCGGGCAGCGCGCGCGAGGAAGGAGGGAGAGGGCGTATGGGCTTACCCCTGCAGCTGCTGCTTCTGGTGAACCTGCAGCCTCGAGCCCCCGCCGCTCTGAGTCTCCTGCGGCACCTTGGAGCGCATCGCTTGCCTGCCCTGTTGGGCGAACGGGGCGGCCGCCGGGTGTCCGCCGGGCTTGGGGTGGAGCGGCCCGCCGGGGCCCCCGGGACGCGCCGGCTCCGGCGGTGGCGGTGGCGGCCGGAGCCCCTGCAGGGCCGCGCCGCCGGGCGGGCTGGTGCGCCGAGTCCGCTCCGAGGGGGCCCCGGCGCCGGCCGAGCTGCGGCTGTACCTGGCGTTGAGCGCGACGTTGAAGGTCCGCGGGCGCGGGGGCCCGCCCAGGGGCAAGGCGCCCGCCGCCAGGCCGGGGCCCGGGCGCACCACGTACGTGATCCTCCGCACCCGGCCGTGCGCCGATGAGGCCAGCAGCCCTGCCCACAGCAGGAGCCCCCACCTGAGCCAGGCCCCCGCCATCGCGGGCCCCAGCCGGCGCCCCTGGCCCCCGCCCCCGGCCGTGCCGCTTGCTCGGTGCGGCCGCTCACGCGCGCTCAGGATCCCCCGGAGGACGGCCGGGAGCCCGGGAAAGGCGGGGAGGAGGAAAACTCGGTTTGCAAGAGAGGAAGTTCCGCGGGCGGCTGAGCAGCCCCAGACCCCAGCCGAAAGCGGCGGGGAGGAGGAGGCGGGGTGGGGGTGGGGAGCGCGGGGTCCGGAGGGGAGGGGCGAGGGGCGCGGGCCGCGCAAGGTGAGGGTCCGCTCGCCCAGCGGCGGGCTCAAGGGGCGCCCGCCCGGGACCCGGCGAGAGTGGGCGAGGGCGGTGTGAGCGCGCGGGACGCTCAGCGGCAGCCCCGGCTGCAAAGTCTTTAAAAAGTTTCTCTCGCCGTGGAACCGAGTGTCAGATCTGAACAGCCAATCTGGCAGACGTGACGTCAGGCAGTAAATCCTAATTGGGGAAAGCGTGAGATGAGCCCGAATACGCGCCGCCACCCTCCACATCCACAGAGATTGTTCCTGTGGGTCGGCAAAGGCAGAGGATCCAGTCTCCCGTGGAAAGGACAAAGGACACGGCAAAGTCACTGACTGGTCTTTTCCTTCTAGAAGCCCCCAAAAATTCATTTCGTACTGTTTGCACGGCATCTCCAGTCATTTTTTTACGTGGTTTGCTCCGGTACTTGCTGTGGGTATTGGATTAAAATACCAGATCCGGCCCCCGAAAGGACTGCTCCGGGTGCGCTGAATGTCCATTGGAAAGTGCTTAGATGGTTCACCTTAGGTTTGTAAACTCCGCGGGTCTGTAGCTTCTGGTACCCTACTCCTCGCTTGGCATGTACCAGGGTGGGCACCAGGGGGCGCCCATATAGACGGGGAAAACTGCAACAGGAATCAATCCGGGAGATAGCTCTACCCTCGGTGAAAAGGCCTTTAGGATGGGAGTACACGGCTTAGAATCCATAATAATGCCAAGCCGTTATTAGTATCTTTTTAAAGTCAGATCAATGGAAGGGGGAGGGAGATGGGAGGGGGGTTCAGGATGGGGAACACATGTACACCCATGGCTGATTCATGTCAATGTATGGCAAAAACCACTACAATATTGTAAAGTAATTAGCCTCCAATTAAAATAAATAATTTTTTAAAGAAATAATATATATAAAAAAAGATCAGTTCCCTGGGCCCCTATTGAAACCAAAATCACATTAAGGTAGAGGCAGAACGTCCCAGGGGACAGAGGATCTGGGGTCAGGGTGCTTTTGCAGGGAAACCATGAAATAATCATATTTACTTCTAGCATTTGAATTTAAAACAGTTTCTCCAGCAGAATTCATGCTTTAATTACATGAATGCAATAGAAAACCTGAATTGGCTCATGGACAGTTGGTAGCAGGTGACAATGGTTTAAAAAGAATTAAGGGAAAAGAAAGTTGAAACTTAATCCCTTAATCTATTTTTTCTGTAGATTGGGGAAAGACCTCCGATATTTGATTTGGCAGGAGAGAGCTTCAGTCCATCTGCCTGAGCCCCAGTTTCATGTGAGAACACCCTCTGAGAGCCACAGTTGCAGAATCAACAGCATCTGGCTGGAGGGAGAGACCTCAGTTCAGTCCTAACACTGGCGCTAAGTAGCCGAAAGACCACAGGCAGCTCACCTCTCCTCTCCGCACCTCAGCTTGCTCCTCTACAACACAGAGAAGTTGGATTCAAACTTCCTTCCAGCCCTAAGAGTCTGTGGCTCTAAGAACATCGGGGGTCCCTGTGGACAAGATAAGTGAGGTCACTCGAGGTCAGTCTCTGAGTCAGGCCAAAGGGAACCAGCTGAGAAGATTGAGGAAGGAGGATGGGTGAAGAAACTGTCTCCCAGCCTGGGATCCTGGAGAAAGGACACAGCGCAAGCTAATAAATATCTCCCAAGTGCTACTCTGGAGGCAAACAGAGGCTGACCCTTTGCAGATACATCATATCAGAAGCACAGCCTTTCTATTCTGGAAAAGCTTCCTATCCTATTCAAGAGAGAAAATGTAAATAAACAAAAGCTTTTTAAAAAGATAGATAACTCAATGAAGCAACAGTTTGAAACAGTCACAGAACTCTCACAAGGCAGGATTTGATTTGTGAGAGGCCAATACAACTGTGGGTTTCCCTGGTGGCTCAGATGGTGAAGAATCTGCCTACAATGTAGGAGACCCAGGTTTGATTCCTGGGTCAGGAAGATCCCCTGGAGAAGGAAATGGCAACCCACTCCAGTATTCTTGCCTAGAGAATCCCATGGACAGAGGAGCCTGGCGGGCTACAGTCCACAGGGTCTCAAGAGTCAGACACGACTTAGCAACTAAACCATCACCAGTGTCACAGTACAACCTGTAATTTGTTATCATCTCACGGAGAATCTGCAACATGTATGGAAAACGTTTCCTACCTGCAGTTCAAGCCAGTTAATCTCTCAGGTAGGCAGCAGTTGAAATGGATGAGAAAGGGGATGTCTAGAAGCACCAGCTCCATTCTGAAGAGTCTAGACTGCAAAGAATGCATGTCAGACAGGTGAAAGCTCAGGAAATAGTGATGGACAGCATCACCAAAGGACCAGACTTTAGTCTGTGGTGGTGGGTGAGCTGTTCTTGTGACTCACTCCAGGACCCAGATGGACAGCAGACATCAAAGCCCATTTTGGTCAATGAGAGGCAGCTGCCTGCAGAGGGCAGAGCCTGGACATGGAACCGAAGGGCTGGGCTGGAGCGGCCTGGCTGTTTCACTTTCCACAGGAACTTGAGCAAGCCATTTCACCTACAAGCCTATTTCCAGAGGGCCTGGGGGTCCACCCAAGGTCCTCACATTTGAGGAGAACAATGGCATTGACTATGCTCTGTGATTCTGCAGAAAAATGTTTAAAAAGCAATCTTCCTTTCTCTTGATCCACAGAGGTGAGTATTTCACCCCAATCTTCAGTCTGATTACAGCCTGCCTTATGACATATTTGGATACATCACAATTAGATCTTCTCTGAAACATATCCACAGGAAGAATCTCTAATGTAAATGTTAATCTCATCCATAAATGATCCGTATACGTTTGTATACATGTGTGTTTATTTATACACAACCATTAATGTCATAATATGGTGGCATAGTGATAAAGAATCTGCCTGCCAATGCAGGGTACACAAGAGATGCGGATTAGATCCCTGAGTCAGGAAGGTCCCTTGGAGAAGGAAATGGCAACTCACTCTAGTATTCTTGCCTAGGAAATCCCATGGACAGAGGAGCCTTGTGGGCTACAGTCCATGGGGTCACAAAGAGTTGGCCACCACTGAGCATACACACATGCGTACACAGAAGCAAGCAGTCTAGTCGAGAAACTCTAGCAAAGTCACAGTTTTTCCACATCAGTCTCTTGCTATCTACACAACTAACGAGATAATCCTTGAAAAATGTGTTGTGCAGCCTATGTACTATCGTATGAGATGGTCACTCATCTAAAACACTGAACTCACTGTTACTCTGAAAGTGAAAGCCCAGTTTCTGTCAGGCTTGGGGACCAGCCATTGCCAAGTCTAGACCCTGTTTAATGCCAAGCCCCCTAGGTTTCAAGGTTCATTTATATTGGCAGCACACAACTTCCTGGTTCAAGAAACAAGTCTTTAAAGATCTCATAAAACTTCTTGGACTTCAGATGGTTTTTACAAAACAATACTCAGATGAGCTAAGTGTAAATGAATCAGAAAAGAGGATTATGTTTCACATAAAAACTCATGGGTTTGAAGATTAGGGGAAGAAAAGAAGGCTGGCAAAAGCCAAACTTTTAAAGCACTTTGAAACCATTAGTCAAATTTAAAAATGCAGCCAGTTTCCCTCATCCTTATGTTCTGTTTTATGAGTTTTGTAATTGAAATCTTTTCCTATATTTAAGATCAGCTACAAATCAACTGAGCGGCTGCCTATGATCAGAACTTCTTTCGCTCAGGTTTTCTTCCAGCCAAGGATTTCATGGAACCTCTCTTAGTTCTCTTCTAATGTCATCAAGAAATTCTTAGAAAGAGAAAGAGAAGGCAGAAGAGAAAGAGATAAACAAGAATTCGGTGAGTTGTAGGTAAAAGAAAGAGAAAAGGAGAGTGCAAGCAAGAGAGAGAGATTGAGGAATGGAAAAGAAAGGGAAAACAAGAGAGGAAGTGTGAAGACAAAAAGAGAGGGGATGCAGTGGAAGGAGGGAAAAGAAGAGATGGGTAGAAGGAAGGGAAGAAGAGGACAGATTGGAGTGCAAAATGAAGGAGAAATCAATGAATGAGAAGTGGGGGCAAACAGGCAGGAGGAAGGGGAAAGGAAAAAGGAACTATCGGGTGAGAAGCATTATACCCAGCATCTGTGAGCTAATCTTCTCAGGTTGCTCACAGGATCCTGCCATTTCTGAACCTCGGCCGGTTCTGACCTGAACATCAGCTTGTCCAGGTTTGGGCAAGATTTAAGCCTGTGCCCTTAGGAGGTGCTAGAATGGAGGCTGGCTGGCTGCCACACACCACATGCAAAGGGGGAGAGCAGGAGGCCACAGACCACAGCTTCAGCTCCAGACACCTGCAAGAAGATGCTTCATCTACTCTCGTGGTCCTCTCCCTTGTTCTTCCAACCATTGCCTCAAAAAAAAAAGCAGAGGTGAAGGAGACGACAAATGTGGGACTTCCTCTGCATTTAACTCAGCATCCATGAAAAGTCACACAGCTTTTCCGGTGAGGAATTAAAGCAGAGACTCATCCACTGAAGGTATCCATGTTTCTCCTGAGATGTGTCAGCAAGTTGGAGACAGGGCCCATTTTCAGAGAAGAATGAGGTGCTCCTGGGACTGGGCAACAAGTAGAACCAAAGTTTACCCCAGGCTTTCCCTCCCTTTAATGCTTCAGGTTTGAAATCTAAGCATCCTTAGTTGTCATTCAACAAACATTTAGGGCCCTAAACCCTACAGCCTTCAGATAGCCTACATAACTCTTACAGCAAAATCAAAACAAACTTCCATTTCAGGTGAAGTTTAAATAAAGCCTGGTTGGACTGCAACCCAAAGTTGCCCCTGGGCCAGTGAGTGTCTTTGTGCTGACCCTGAGTGCACAGCCATAGCAAGATACATCCCGTTCACGTGGAGTCTGCTGCTCATTCGCTTCAGTCGTGTCCAACTCTGTGCGACCACATAGATGGCAGCCCACCAGGCTCCCCCGTCCCTGGGATTCTCCAGGCAAGAACACTGGAGTGGGTTGCCATTTCCTTCTCCAACGCAGGAAAGTGAAAAGTCAAAGTGAAATCGTTCAGTCATGTCCGACTCTTAGCGACCCCGCAGACTGCAGCCTACCAGGCTCCTCTGTCCATGGGATTTCACGTGAAGTCTAATGAGGTATAATTAAGTGTGTGGTGAGTATTGAATAAATGAGTGCGGGAAATGAGACCCATTAAAGGAAAAGGGTAAAGGGTATCGGTTACCACTCCACAAATTTTGAAGAGCCAATCCACAAAAGGAAAATTCACCAAAAGGAAATTCACCAAAAGTAAATTTTGGGTGAATTTCCCTTTCTGATTATTTTGGTCCTTTCTTGCTCACCTTGAGTATAATCAAGGGTAAGTATCACACAATGGCGGCTGCCAAAGGCAATGAAATGCCTGTCTACAGGGAACCAAAATCTGTTCGTTAATTTACTCTCATTGAGGTTTTTCATACCCATTTATTCAAATTTTTGGACATTAAATATGAAACCATGTAATAATTAAGTAGTCATCAATGCAATTTTATTTACACTTTTCATTCACTTCCAAACTTCATTGGGTCAATCAGCTGGACAACATTCAAGAGAGCACATAGGAAATGTGTTCTTACTCTCAAAGAGTTTGCGTCTTGGAAAATAATTGGATGTACACTGAACTGACATGCACCTCAACTCTATGAAACACTTGCCTTTTGATCACAACATAGCCCCCAAGAAATTACATTTCATTTTGATATCTCAATTATAAACACTTTGGCCTTCCATTAGTCCATGGAAGGTTACTTAAATTCCCTGCTTAAATCTAACTTCAAAGATGCCCAGACACCTGCAAGGTTGGTTTAGTGCCAGGTAGGTGATCAGAATAACACTCTCTCCCCTCAAATACAGCTTGGTTAGAAATCATGATCCAATTTTAAGAGGAACCTCATGTTCCATGTCAGTTTCTATGCTTCCCAGGTTGTAGAGTTGCTGTAATTGCTTCTTTATGTAAATTTCAGAACACTAGTTGTTCTCTTGTCTACATTAGGATTTTCACACAATGGCATAAGTGTACAATGCTGCTTGAGTTTAATCTGTGTGTGTATGTTCTAAGTTGCTTAAGTTGTGTCCAACTCTTTGCGACCCTATGAACTGCAGCCTGCCAGGCTCCTCTGTCCATGCGATTCTCCAGGCAAGAATACTGGAGTGAGTTGCCACACCCTTCTCCAGGGGATCTGCCTGATCCAGGGATCAAATCTGTGTCTCTTATGTCTCCTGCACTGGCAGGTGGGTTCTTTACCACTAGTACTACCTGGGAAGCCCTGCCTGAGTTTATACTTGATCCTAATTATTTTTTTTACAAAATATTCTCTCTGCCCCCCAACAAATTGATTAAAATATCATACAGTGAATAAAGCAGCCTAGAAAAAAAGAAGAAAACAAGGGAAGTTATTGTACCGTTTTTACATATCAATTCCTAGCCAGCCTGTCTGGTCTTCTAAGACCCAGGACCCTTTAAAGATTGCCTCCTTCTCCTTCTTTTAACCTTGGTTACTCCCCCAAATGAACCTCTGGTCCAACTACGTTTGTCTACCCATTTTTCTTCTTTCTCTTTGAAAGAAAAAAAAAAAAAGGCAGCTAGCCCCTAGTCTGCAAAGAAAGGATATCCACATTCCTGCCTCTAACCACCCTTCGCATCATTCTCCTGACAGCCTGGCATCTCTTCAGCTAATCCTCCTCCTCCTCCTTCAAAATAGAATTCAAGATCCTTTACTCCCATGAAGGTCATTGAACCATCCTAAAGCGCTATGGGGTCACAAAGATTCGGACATGACAGCGACTAAACAACAGAACTTTACTCTCACTTCCTCTTAGAGCATTTATCATCCATCTCAGGCATTAAGCACAGAACACATGCGCTGCGGGAGACATAGAGCACCTTTTAAAGCCAAAGCCTTTTTTTCTTCTTGGTCTTATTAAGATAAACCAGAACTAAGGCAAGTCCTGGTTAATTACAGTTGAGGTTTAGTTACAATGACCAGTGACAAAGTGACTTTTCTTTAGCTCATTAAAGGCAGGGTTCTGCCCAAATTTCCCCCCAAACCTAAATTAAGTTGAATCAAGCCATGGTAGGAAAAAAAGTTTTCTACCTCTGAATTGATGGCTTGAAATGTTCTGTAGAAAGAATTTTGTCTTATTTCTGTTTGAGAACTGTTACATTCCCAGTAATACCAGTAAAACAGTCGAGGCTTTTATAACCTCACTGTTTTGTTGGTCTCTCAACTTACTCTGTTACGGGAGGCCAGGACATACTCTGAGAAGGCAGCTAGTAAAAATCTACATAATATGGATGAACGGAGCAACATAACAGAGGTGACTCACACCACCAAGGAAACCAGCTGTGCAAGGAGAGGCCTGGCTTTCTGTACAGCGAGGGGAGACCAGTAAAACCAGCCCAGTGTCTGTGATTCCTCCAGGTTTCCTGGTTTTAAAGCCCAAGCTACTGCTGAGAGGGATCAGGTTACATCTGCCAGCCCAGAACTTTCCACTTAACCCCTTTCAATCCACAACCTGCTTGTTACACTTTCATTTCACTTAGAATAGCACCTTCTGGCTTTATATTTTCCCCCATGTTTTCTTCCCAACACACAAGTAGCCAGCCGACCCCTATGAAGCTTTTCTTCCCCAGCCCCATGAAGCTACCTGCACCAATGCTGACTTCCCTGCCTCCATCATCCCTGGAAGCCTATGCTGAGGGTACACACCTGGTTTGTCATATTCCCAGCACCTAACACAGTGTGCACATCATAGCAAATGTTCATTGTAAGTGAAGGCACAGTTGAGTGACTGACTACACTTAAATGCTGTGAACAGTCCCCAGTAAGAAATCTCCAAGTATCTTTCTTATTCATCCTAAGAAAAAACCTTGCTCAAGATCCTTAAGTTGTCAAGGGTCTGGAGACTGATTCGCTGACTCATTTATTCATTCAGCAACCATTTTTGAGAGCCAATTGTGTGTGTGTGATTTGGGCATGCCATGTAATTGCAGGATCTTAGTTCCCTGACCAAGGATCAAACCCTGGCCCTTGTCAGTGAAAGCACAAAGCCCTAACCACTGAACCACCAGGGAATTCCCCCAGTTGTTTTCTAATTAACTAATAATGGGGAATGGATTTTAGACATTTTTGCTAAGGGATCTAATATGCCTGAATATATGTAAGGATTCTCTCTGAAAACTGGGTACATTTTCTTTAGAAGGGATGGGATAAGCAGATAAATAGATGGAATCTTTTCCTACAGTCCTCTTGCAGCTGATTGCTAGAAAATCATTGGCAGAAAATCTATGAGCACTTAGAACAGCATCTGTAGGATGTAAGTACATAATCCTGGATATTTGCTTGCCAAGAAGGAATAGAATGCATGGTTAAAAGCACAAATTTTGGCATCAAACAACCTGGACTCAGTTCTTTTTTTTTTTTTTATTGGTGTATAGTTGTTTTACAATGTTATTTTCTGCCGTACAGCAAAGTGAATCAGCTATACGTATATACATAAATCCCCTCTTTTTTGCATTTCCTTCCCATTTAGACCACTGCAGAGAACTACGTAGAGGTCCCTATGCTATAGGTGTATAGTAGGTTAGAAGCCTACTCTAAGTTCTCATTAGATATCTATTTTATATGTAGTGTATATACATATATGTTCTGCTTCTAAATTTGGAGTAAACTCGGATGCCTCAGGCTATGTTCTTGACGAATCTAGGAGGCAGCCACTGGGAATTAAGGAACTAGACTCCTGAATCCCCCTTGAACAATCACTTTTATGAGGGGATGTATTTGAGCTACTCAGTGCCACCTTGGGAACTGCTTCTCAGCTGGAGGCAGTTGGAAATAGATAATCTCAGCCTTTGGTGTGTGAAGGCTGCTTTGCTTTCTTTCTTTAATCACTTTATGGCTCAGCATAAGAGTAATTTCTTAGTAATCAAGAAGTGTTTCCCCAGTCTCTACACACTTACTGCCCTAATTCTTTCCGTTGTCATTTCTGGAAAAATGGAGTTCCCTCCAGGAGTTTCAGAGTCAAAGATATACAAAACTAATGAGTCTCTTGTGTTTTTCCCTCAGTAGAGAAAGGTTTCAGTGTGTGTGTGCTCAGTCAGGTCTGACTCTTTTATGACCCCATGGACTGTGGCCTGCCAGGCTCCTCTGTCCCTGGAATTTTTCAGGCAAGAACATTGGGCTGGGTTGCTGTTCCTCCTCCAGGGGATTTTCCCAACCCAGAGATCGAACCCATGTTTCCTGCTGGGCAGGTGGATTCTTTACCACTGAGCCACTTGGGAAGCCTGCAGAGACAGGAGAGGAGATCTCAATTTTATAAAGGGAGATGGTGGAAGGAAGGGAAGGGAAGAGAGCTATTCATATTCATTCTCTGAGCACCTACAAAGGTCCATAAATGGCCCAGGAGGGTTCTGCACCTGCTATCACTGAAGTGGGACATGCCACAGACACGTGCTTCTGTAACCAAAAAATGACATTCCATCATTTAATAAACCATCCACCTCTCTAAGCTTCTATTTTCTTATCTATCAAAGTGGGAATTTTCTTATCTATGAAGTGGGAATAATATACACAAGGTTTAGCAAGCTTTTTTGAGAAGGGATGGATAGTAAATACTTTCAACTTTGTATGCCATGCAGTCTCTGTCTCTCTAAAACCACTGTAGACAGTGACTGCAACCAAAGAGACTTGCTCCTTGAAAGAAAGCTATGACAAATCTAGACAGGGTATTAAAAACCAGAGACATCACTTTGCTGATAAAGGTCCATCTAGTCAAAGCTATGGTTTTTCCAGTAGTCATGTACGGATGTGAGAGTTGGACCATAAAGAAGGCTGAGTGCCAAAGAATTGATGCTTTTGAACTGTGGTGCTGGAGAAGACTCTTGAGAGTCTCATGGACTGCAAGGAGATCAAACAGTCAATCCTAAAGGAAATCAACACTGAATATTCATTAGAAGGACTGATGCTGAAGCTGAAGCTCCAATACTTTGGTCAATTAATGTGAAGAGCTGACTCACTGGAAAAGACCCTGATGTTGGGAAAGACTGGGAAAGACCCTGATGCTGGCAGGAAAAGAAGGGGATGACAGAGGATGAGACAGTCAGATGGCATCATCAACTCAGTGAACATGAGTTTGAGCAAACTCCAGGAGATAGTAAAGGACGGGGAAGCCTGGAGTGCTGCAGTCCATGAGATCGCAGAGAGTCAGACATGATTTAGCAACTGAACAATAACAACTGTCTATGTTACAACTGCTCACTTTTGCCATTCTAGCATGAGAGCAGCCTGGACAGTTCAGAAAGGAATGGGCAGGAGCAGATGTGGTCCACAGGCCATAGTTTGCAATCATCTAGTCCCATCCCCTGGTCTAATACATAGGGTGTAAGGAGGATTACATGAGCTAATCCGCTACATATTTTTGTACAGCATGCAGCAGATCAACACTCTATAATAAAGATTAACTATTACCATTGCTCAGATTTTAGACCCTCCTGTGTGTGCTACCTCTGCTTACCTTATTGAGTGAGGTACTCCTCGGTGCTCCCTGGGGGATATTTCTAGACCTTGCCACCTTGGATGTAACCCTCTGGAAAGAAGGAGAAGGAAGGAGGACTGGGCAGAGGGAGAAGTCCAGCTGCCCAACAGCAGGCTGAGCTGAACCTACAGGGATCTCTGAAGCTAAAATGGCCATTAGCATTGTCCCACGTGGATCAGAGTGGCTGGGCCTTGGTACCCTCACCTGGAGCAGTCACTGGATGTGGGCTGCCCTGGGAAGGGAGGCTGCTCTGTAGCACAGGCACTCTTGGAGGAGCTGACAGCATGCCCAGCAACTGGGGCAGTGGAGGGGAGGGAAGGGAAGATGTGACCTATTCTGACCTTGAATTATGCATAGGAATTGCAAACCAAGCACTGAATTGTTGTTGCAAGAGCATTCAGGGCTCCTTTCGCCTCTGGTGACCAGCAATCTCAAGATGGTGTTTGCTCCATCAGCCTGGGTCCCAGAGGGACACAGTGAAGAGAGTTTCCTGTCAATTGTACTGGAACCCAATGTGAGCGAGACTTATATCTGAGTTCTTTAACCACTGGGATTTTAAGGTTGTTTGTTGCCAAAATATTGTTGTTGTTCAATCGCTAAGTCATGCCCGACTCTGTGACCCCATGAACTGCAGTATTGTTAGCTTTCTGTTAGGAGTCCTCGGCTGCTGCACTGGATGTATCTGAAGGTTTTGAAGTAAAGACACACCTGATAATCTTATAAAATCGGGACTTGTTTGAAACCACCATCAACATTGCCAGCATCATCATTTTAATATCAGCATTTACATGAATTTTCTAATTTAATGCTCATAAAAATCTATGTGTAATATGAGTATTATTACCCTCATTTTAGAGATTAGGAAACTTATGGTTATAGAGGTTCATTAGTTTGCACAAGGTCAGGGGTCTGCAAACTATAACCTGTAGACCAAATCTAGCTCACTGCCTGTTTTTGTAAGTAAAGTTTTATTGGAATACCCCCATGCCCATTCTCTATATGGTAATGTAATCATGGCTGCATTCATGATATTGTTGCAAGAGCTGAGTAGTTGCACCTGGCCTGCAAAGCTGAAAATACTTAACCATCTAGCTTTTTTCAGAGTTTGCCCACTCTCCCTGTCTCCCTCTACTCTGCACAGTACCTGGTTCCAAACCCAGATTGTCTGACTCCAGAGACACTGCTCATAATTCAGATTTAGGTAAATACTAGGTAGGTTTGGAGCCTGTAGGGGCATTACAAAACTTTCCCATTTCCATTAATCTAACACTGTTTAATTTAAACTTTTATGACATTTATTTCCAGCATTGACAGACTCCATATCATGAAAATCTCTCTCTGAAAAACACTTAGAAAATTCTGGATAAAAAATGAATAGCTGACTTGGCAAGAAATTAAGGTAAACCTTCAGGGTTTGTAACTGAAGTAGAAGCCAAAATCCAGAATGGGCATGGTAAATGCTCACTCATTTAGGCAGTGGGCCCCTTATGGCATTTGCCAGTATTGGGGGGAACATGACAAGTGTGTCAGTAGGGAGACTTTGGAATGAGGTCCCCAAAGGCCCAAGTTTTCAGTGAAAGAGTAGACTAAAAAATATTTGCCCTGCAAAGGAAGAGAGGAAAAGAAATTGAGTCCTGGTTTTGATTTGGGTTGGAAGAAAAAAAGAAAGTCCCTATGTACCAACCAGAAGTAACAACTATAACCCAGGCTTCAAACCTGAGTTCAAATTCACTCTACTTGCCCATTCTGAAACTATTTTAAACCAAGGAAACTAATTTAAAATTGTCCTAGATTATTAGCTTCCCAAGCACACAGCAAAGCTGACACAAATAAAGTGAATATTCTCTCAAGTCCCCTAAAACTCTCCCAGACAAGGCCACAACAAAATAAGCTCACAATGAAAAATCAAAAAACCACTCACAGAGCAAGACATCATGGGACAGATTCAGCAGAAGCATCAAGCAGCAGAACCAGACACATAAGGTCTTCAGGAGTCAGAGCAACCTATGTAGCAGGGCTTGGCAAACTTTTTCTATAAAGGCCCAGGTAGTGTATATCCTAGGCTTTGCAAGCTATGTAGTCTCTATCAAAAAAATTCAACTTTACCATTCTAGAGTGAAAGAAGATAAGCAATATGTATAGGCTTATCTGTGCTTCAATAAACCTTTATTTTAAAAAATGAGGAGGATGTCATATTTTGCTCTAGTTTTTAATGTATGCTTCCAATATTTAAAGAATTTAATATATGAGCAAGGAATAAAACACTATCATTAATATCCAGGCAGATTCTTAATTTCTGGAAGTAAAAGGTTTAGTTGAAATCTTAGGATTCAACATATGAGCTAATGAGCAGATTTGAACAATTGAAAAACATCATTAGCAACTTGAAATTTGGATATGACAAAACTACCAAGAATTTTGTACAGAGAGACAGAAGAGGAAAATACAAAAGAGAGCTTCAGTTCAGTTCAGTTGTTCAGTCGTGTCTGACTCTGCGACCCCATGAATCACAGCATGCCAGGCCTCCGTATCTATCACCATCTCCCGGAGTTCACTCAGACTCACGTCCATCGAGTCCATGATGCCATCCAGCCATCTCATCCTCTGTCATCCCCTTCTCCTCCTGCCCCCAATCCCTCCCAGCATCAGAGTCTTTTCCAATGAGTCAACTCGTCGCATGAGGTGGCACAAGTACTGGAGCTTCAGCTTTAGCATCATTCCCTCCAAAGATATCTCAGGGCTGATCTCCTTCAGAATGGACTGGTTGGATCTCCTTGCAGTCCAAGGGACTCTCAAGACTCTTCTCCAACACCACAGTTCAAACGCATCAATTCTTCAGCGCTCAGCCTTCTTCACAGTCCAACTCTCACATCCATACATGACCACAGGAAAAGCCATAGCCTTGACTAGCTGGACCTTAGTCGGCAAAGTAATATCTCTGCTTTTGAATATGCTATCTAGGTTGGTCATAACTTTTCTTCCAAGGAGTAAGCGTCTTTTAATTTCATGGCTGCAGTCACCATCTGCAGTGATTTTGAAGCCCCCAAAAATAAAGTCTGACACTGTTTCCACTGTTTGCCCATCTGTTTCCCATGAAGTTATGGGACTGGATGCCATGATCTTCGTTTTCTGAATGTTGAGCTTTAAGCCAACTTTTTCACTGTCCTCTTTCACTTTCATCAAGAGGCTTTTTAGCTCCTCACTTTCTGCCATAAGGGTGGTGTCATCTGCATATCTAAGGTTATTGATATTTCTCCTGGCAATCTTGATTCCAGCTTGTGTTTCTTCCAGTCCAAAGTTTCTCATGATGTACTCTGCGTATAAGTTAAATAAGCAGCGTGACAATATACAGCCTTGATGTACTCCTTTTCCTATTTGGAACCAGTCTGTTGTTCCATGTCCAGTTCTAACTGTTGCTTCCTGACCTGCATACAGATTTCTCAAGAGGCAGGTCAGGTGGTCTGGTATTCCCATCTCTCTCAGAATTTTCCACAGTTTCTTGTGATCCACACAGTCAAAGGCTTTGGCATAGTCAATAAAGCAGAAATCGATGTTTTTCTGGAACTCTCTTTCTTTTTCCATGATCCAGCAGATGTTGGCAATTTGATCTCTAGGCATGAAATCTGACTGAGAAGTTCTAGCATTCATCTAGTCAGACTTCCAGAAGGAATGAGAAGAAAGAATACTCAAGAATTTTCATGGATCTTAATATTTATGACCTATAAAATATTCCCCCCAAAATACATAATTTTGAAATTGCAGAAAATTCAAGACTAACTGAATAGTTTTAAAAGACCCCTTGCGATGCAATGATTCTTCAATATCCGCAAATCAATCAATGTAATTCACCACATTAACAAATTGAAAAATAAAAACCATATGATGATTATCTCAATCGATGCAGAGAAGGCCTTTGACAAAATTCAACATCCATTTATGATAAAAAAAAAAAACTCTCCAGAAAGCAGGAGTAGACAACATAATAAAACATAATAAAAGCTATATATGACAAACCCACAGCAAACATTATCCTCAACGGTGAAAAATTGAAAGCATTTCCCCTAAAGTCAGGAACAAGACAAGGGTGCCCACTTTCACCACTACTATTCAACATAGTTCTAAAGTTTTGGCCACAGCAATCAGAGCAGAAAAAGAAATAAAAGGAATCCAAATTGGAAAAGAAGAAGTAAAACTCTCAATGTTTGCAGATGACATGATCCTCTACATAGAAAACTCTAAAGACTCCACCAGAAAATTACTAGAGCTAATCCATGAATATAGTAAAGTTGCAGGATATAAAATCAACACACAGAAATCCCTTGCATTCCTATACACTAAGAATGAGAAATTAGAAAAAGAAATTAAGGAAACAATTCCATTCACCATTGCAACGAAAAGAATAAAATACTTAGGAATATATCTACCTAAAGAAACTAAAGACCTATATATAGAAAACTATAAAACACTGATGAAAGAAATCAAAGAGGACACTAATAGATGGAGAAATATACCATGTTCATGGATCAGAAGAATCAATATAGTGAAAATGAGTATACTACCCAAGGCAATTTACAAATTCAATGCAATCCCTATCAAGCTACCAGCCATATTTTTCACAGAACTAGAACAAATAATTTCAAGATTTGTATGGAAATACAAAAAACCTCAAATAGCCAAAGCAATCTTGAGAAAGAAGAATGGAACTGGAGGAATCAACTTGCCTGACTTCAGGCTCTACTACAAAGCTACAGTCATCAAGACAGTATGGTACTGGCACAAAGACAGAAATATAGATCAATGGAACAAAATAGAAAGCCAAGAGATAAATCCACACACCTATGGACACCTTATCTTTGACAAAGGAGGCAAGAATATACAATGGAGTAAAGACAATCTCTTTAACAAGTGGTGCTGGGAAAACTGGTCAATCACTTGTAAAAGAATGAAACTAGATCACTTTCTAACACCGCACACAAAAATAAACTCAAAATGGATTAAAGATCTAAATGTAAGACCAGAAACTATAAAGCTCCTAGAGGAGAACATAGGCAAAACACTCTCCGACATAAATCACAGCAGGATCCTCTATGATCCACCTCCCAGAATTCTGAAAATAAAAGCAAAAATAAACAAATGGGATCTAATTAAAATTAAAAGCTTCTGCACAACAAAGGAAAATATAAGCAAGGTGAAAAGACAGCCTTCTGAATGGGAGAAAATAATAGCAAATGAGACAACTGACAAACAACTAATCTCAAAAATATACAAGCAACTTATGCAGCTCAATTCCAGAAAAATAAACGACCCAATCAAAAAGTGGGCCAAAGAACTAAATAGACATTTCTCCAAAGAAGACATACGGATGGCTAACAAACACATGAAAAGATGCTCAACATCACACATTATTAGAGAAATGCAAATCAAAACCACAATGAGGTACCACTTCACACCAGTCAGAATGTCTGCGATCCAAAAATCTGCAAGCAATAAATGCTGGAGAGGGTGTGGAGAAAAGGGAACCCTCCTACACTGTTGGTGGGAATGCAAACTAGTCCAGCCACTATGGAAAACAGTGTGGAGATTCCTTAAAAAATTGCAAGTGGAACTGCCTTATGACCCAGCAATCCCACTGCTGGGCATACACACTGAGGAAACCAGAATTGAAAGAGACACATGTACCCCAATGTTCATTGCAGCACTGTTTATAATAGCCAGGACATGGAAACAACCTAGATGTCCATCAGCAGATGAATGGATAAGAAAGCTGTGGTACATATACACAATGGAGTATTACTCAACCATTAAAAAGAATACATTTGAATCAGTTCTGATGAGATGAAACTGGAGCCGATTATACAGAGTGAAGTAAGCCAGAAAGAAAAACACCAATACAGTATACTAACACATATATATGGAATTTAGAAAGATGGCAATGATGACCCTGTATGCAAGACAGCAAAAAAGACACAGATGTGTATAGCGGACTTTTGGACTCAGAGGGAGAGAGAGAGGGTGGGATGATTTGGGAGAATGGCATTGAAACATGTATACTAGCATGTAAGAATTGAATTGCCAGTCTATGTCCAATGCAGGATACAGCATGCTTGGGGCTGGTGCACGGGGATGACCCAGAGAGATGTTATGGGGAGGGAGGTGGGAGGGGGGTTCATGTTTGGGAATGCATGTACACCCGTGGTGGATTCATGTCAATGTATGGCAAAACCAGTACAGTATTGTAAAGTAAAATAAAGTAAAAATAAAAATTAAAAAAAATAATAAATAAAAGACCCCTTGCCTCCCAGAAAGACATCTTATCTGCTTTATATCTAATCTCTCATGAACAATTAGCAGATACCAAAATACTGTAAGACAATGTCTTCAAAGTGCTAAAAAAAATGTCAATCTATAACTGCATATCCAACAAACTTCAAAGAATGAGGATGAAATAGAGACATTTTTATACAAACAAAAGCTAAGATAGTTTATTGTCAACAGACCCTCTTAATATTTAAAACAGAAAAAAAAAAAAAGGAACTTCTTAAAAGTATATATAATTTAGGAAGAAGGAAAAGGACCACAGAAGGGAGATTTGAGATTTAAGGTAGGTAACCAGGTGAGCCAAGAAAGTGGTAATCATATGGATAAACCTAAATAAGCATCAACATTAATAACATCTAATTTGTGAAGTTTATAAAATGGGGGGCACACAAATAGAGATAATATTCTGTCTCTTATAATAGTAGATACAAAAAGTAGTAGGCACATAGGTGTTCATGAATGCATGTAGTGTGCATGCTGTATTCTCTTCTATGTATGATACATTTTGCAAAGTATTTAACACTATCTTTGATTTTTTAATGTAAATTTATTTAATTGGAGGCTAATTACAATATTGTACTGGTTTTGCCATACATCAACATGAATCCGCCACGGGTGTACACGTGTTCCCCATCCTGAACCCCCCTCCCTCCTCCCTCCCCATACCATCCCTCTGGGTCATCCCAGTGCACCAGCCCCAAGCATCCTGTATCATACATTGAACCTGGACTGGCGATTTGTTTCACATATGATATTACACGTTTCAATGCCATTCGCCCAAGTCATCGCACCCTCTCCCTCTCCCACAGAGTCCAAAAGACTGTTCTATACATCTGTGTCTCTCTTGCTGCCTTGCATACAGGGTTATCGTTACCATCTTTCTAAATTCCATATATATGCGTTAGTATACTGTATTGGTGTTTTTCTTTCTGGCTTACTTCACTCTGTATAATAGGCTCCAGTTTCATCACCTCGTTAGAACAGATTCAAATGTATTCTTTTTAATGGCTGAGTAATACTCCACTTTGCCAACTGAGGTCCATCTAGTCAAGGCTATGGTTTTTCCTGTGGTCATGTATGGATGTGAGAGTTGGACTGTGAAGAAGGCTGAGTGCCAAAGAATTGATGCTTTTGAAGTGTGGTGGTGGAGAAGACTCTTGAGAGTCCCTTGGATTGCAAGGAGATCCAACCAGTCCATTCTGAAGGAGATCAGCCCTGGGATTTCTTTGGAAGGAATGATGCTAAAGCTGAAACTCCAGTACTTTGGCCACCTCATGCAAAGAGTTAACTCATTGGAAAAGACTCTGATGCTGGGAGGGATTGGGGGCAGGAGGAGAAGGGGACGACCGAGCATGAGATGGCTGGATGGCATCACTGACTCGATGGACATGAGTCTGAGTGAACTCCAGGAGTTAGTGATGGACAGGGAGGCCTGGCGTGCTGCGATTCATGGGGTCGCAAAGAGTCAGACACGACTGAGCGACTGAACTGAACTGACTGAATACTCCACTGTGTATATGTACCACAGCTTTCTTATCCATTCATCTGCTGATGAACATCTAGGCTGCTTCCATGTCCTGGCTATTATAAACAGTGCTGTGATGAACATTGGGGTACATGTGTCTCTTTCAATTCTGGTTTCCTTGGTGTGTATGCCCAGCAGTGGGATTGCTGGGTCATAAGGCAGTTCTATTTCCAGTTTTTTTAAGGAATCTCCACACTGTTCTCCATAGTGGCTGTACTAGTTTACATTCCCATCAACAGTGTAAGAGTGTTCCCTTTTCTCCACACCTTCTCCAGCGTTTATTGCTTGTAGACTTTTGGATAGCAGCCATTCTGACTGGCGTATAATGGTACCTCATTGTGGTTTTTATTTGCATTTCTCTGATAATGAGTGATGTTGAGCATCTTTTCATGTGTTTGTTAGCCATCTGTATGTCCTCTTCTTCTTTGAAATGTCTGTTTAGTTCTTTGGCTCATTTTTTGATTGGGTCGTTTATTTTTCTGGAATTGAGCTGCAGGAGTTGCTTGTATATTTTTGAGATTAATTCTTTGTCAGTTGCTTCATTTGTTATTATTTTCTCCCATTCCAAAGGCTGTCTTTTCACCTTGCTTATAGTTTCCTTTGTTGTGCAGAAGCTTTTAATTTTAATTAGATCCCATTTGTTTATGTTTGCTTTTATTTCCAGTATTCTGGGAGGTGAGTCATAGAGGATCCTGCTGTGATTTATGTCAGAGCATGTTTTGCCTATGTTCTCCTCTAGGAGTTTTATAGTTTGGTCTTACATTTAGATCTTTAATCCATTTTGAGTTTATTTTTGTGTATGGTGTTAGAAAGTGTTATAGTTTCATTCTTTTACAAGCGGTTGGCCAGTTTTCCCAGCACCACTTGTTAAAGAGATTGTCTTTACTCCATTGTATATTCTTGCCTCCTTTGTAAGGTGTCCATAGGTATGTGGGTTTATCTCTTGGCTTTCTATTTTGTTCCACTGATGTGTTTCTTTGTGCCAGTACCATACTGTCTTGATGACTGTGGCTTTGTAGTAGAGCCTGAAGTCAGGCAGGTTGATTCCTCCAGTTCCATTCTTCTTTCTCAAGACTGCTTGGCCATTCGAGGTTTTTTGTATTTCCATACAAATTTTAAAATTATTTGTTCTAGCTCTGTGAAAAGTACCATTGGTAGCTTGATAGGGATTGCATTGAATCTATAGATTGCTTTGTGTAGTATACTCATTTTCACTATATTGATTCTTCTAATCCATGAACACGGTATATTTCTCCATTTATTAGTGTCCTCTTTGATTACTTTCACCAGTGTCTTATAGTTTTCTATATGTAGGTCTTTTGTTTCTTTAGGTAGATATATTCCTAAGTATTTTATTCTTTTCATTGCAATGGTGAATGGAATTGTTTCCTTAATTTCTTTTTCTACTTTCTCATTCTTAGTGTATAGGAATGCAAGGGATTTCTGTGTGTTGATTTTATATCCTGCAACTTCACTATATTCATGGATTAGCTCTAGTAATTTTCTGGTGGAGTCTTTAGAGTTTTCTATGTAGAAGATCATGTCATCTGCAAACAGTGAGAGTTTTACTTATTTTCCAATTTGGATTCCTTTTATTTCTCTTACTGCTCTGATTGCTGTGGCCAGAACTTCCAAAACTATGTTGAATAGTAGTGGTGAAAGTGGGCAGCTTTGTCTTGTTCATGACTTTAGGGGAAATGCTTTCAATTTTTCACCATTGAGGATAATGTTTGCTGTGGGTTTGTCATAAATAGCTTTTATTATGTTGAGGCATGTTCCTTCTATTCCTGCTTTCTGGAGAGTTTTTATCATAAATGGATGTTGAATTTTGTCAAAGGCTTTCTCTGCATCTATTCAGATAATCATGGCTTTTATTTTTCAATTTGTTATTATGGCATATTACATTGATTTGCGGATAATGAAGAATCCTTGCATCCCTGGGATAAAGCCCACTTGGTCATGATGCATGATCTTTTTAATGTGTTGTTGGATTTTGATTGCTAGAATTTTGTTAAGGATATTTGCATCCATGTTCATCAGTGATATTGGCCTGTAGTTTTCTTTTTTTGTGGCATCTTTGTCTGGTTTTGGTATTAGGGTGATGGTGGCCTCATAGAATGAATTTGGAAGTTTACCTTCCTCTGCAGTTTTCTGGAAGAGTTTGAGTAGGATAGGTGTTAGCTCTTCTCTAAATTTTTGTAGAATTCAGCTGTGAAGCCGTCTGGACCTGGGCTTTTGTTTGCTGGAAGATTTCTGATTACAGTTTCAATTTCCATGCTTGTGATAGGTCTGTTAAGATTTTCTATTTCTTCCTGGTTCAGTTTTGGAAAGTTGTACTTTTCTAAGAATTTGTCCATTTCTTCCAAGTTGTCCATTTTATTGGCATATAATTGCTGATAGTAGTCTCTTATGATCCTTTGTATTTCTGTGTTGTCTGTTGTGATCTCTCCATTTTCATTTCTAATTTTATTGATTTGATTTTTCTCCCTTTTTTTCTTGATGAGTCTGGCTAATGGTTTGTCAGTTTTATTTATCCTCTCAAAGAACCAGCTATTGGCTTTGTTGATTTTTGCTATGGTCTCTTTTGTTTCTTTTACATTTATTTCTGCCCTAATTTTTAAGATTTCTTTCCTCCTACTAACCATGGGCTTCTTCATTTCTTCCTTTTCTAGATGCTTTAGGTGTAGAGTTAGGTTATTTATTTGACTTTTTTCTTGTCTCTTGAGGTATGCCCTTATTACTATGAACCTTCCCCTTAGCACTGCTTTTACAGTGTCCCACATGTTTTGGGTTGTTGTGTTTTCATTTTCATTTGTTTCTATGCATTTTTTAATTTCTTTTTTGATTTCTTCTATGATTTGTTGGTTATTCAGAAGTGTGTTGTTCAGCCTCCATATGTTGGAATTTTTAATAGTTTTTCTCCTGTAATTGAGATCTAGTCTTACTGTATTGTGGTCAGAAAAGATGCTTAGAATGATTTCTCTTTTTTTGAATTTACCAAGGCTAGATTTATGGCCCAAGATGTGATCTATCCTGGAGAAGGTTCTGTGTGTGCTTGAGAAAAAGGTGAAATTCATTGTTTTGGGGTGAAATGTCCTATAGATGTCAATTAGGCCTAACTGGTCTATTGCATCATTTAAAGTTTGTGTTTCCTTGTTAATTTTCTGTTTAGTTGATCTATCCATAGGTGTGAGTGCGGTATTAAAGTCTCCCACTATTATTGTGTTATTATTAATTTCCGCTTTTATACTTGTTAGCTTTTGTCTTATATATTGCGGTGCTCCTATGTTGGGTGCATATATATTTAAAATTGTTATATCTTCTTCTTGGATTGATCCTTTGATCATTATGTAGTGTCCTTCTTTGTCTCTTTTCACAGCCTTTGTTTTAAAGTCTATTTTATCTGATATGAGTATTGCTACTCCTGCTTTCTTTTGGTCTCTATTTGCGTGGAATATCTTTTTTCAGCCCTTCACTTTCAGTCTGTATGTGCCCCTTGTTTTGAGGTGGGTCTCTTGTAGACAGCATATATAGGGGTCTTGTTTTTGTATCCATTCAGCCAGTCTTTGCCTTTTAGTTGGGGCATTCAATCCATTTATGTTTAAGGTAATTATTGATATGTATGATCCCGTTGCCATTTAGTTTATTGTTTTGGGTTCGAATTTATACAACCTTTTTGTGTTTCCTGTCTAGAGAAGATCCTTTAGCATTTGTTGGAGAACTGGCTTGGTGGTGCTGAATTCTCTCAGCTTTTGCTTGTCTGTAAAGCTTTTGATTTCTCCTTCATATTTGAATGAGATCCTTGCTGGGTACAGTAATCTGGGCTCTAGGTTATTTTCTTCATCACTTTAAGTATGTCCTCTCATTCCCTGCTGGCCTGAAGAGTTTCTATTGAAAGATCAGCTGTTATCCTTATGGGAATCCCCTTTTGTGTTATTTGTTGTTTTTCCCTTGCTGCTTTTAATATTTGTTCTTTGGGTTTGATCTTTGTTAATTTGATTAATATGTGTCTTGGGGTATTTCGCCTTGGGTTTATCCTGTTTGAAACTCCGGGTTTCTTGGACTTGGGTGATTATTTCCTTCCCCATTTTAGGGAAGTTTTCAACTATTATCTCCTCAAGTATTTTCTCATGGTCTTTCTTTTTGTCTTCTTCTTTTGGGACTCCTATGATTAGAATGTTGGGGCATTTAACATTATCCCAGAGGTCTCTGAGATTGTTCTCATTTCTTTTAATTCATTTTTCTTTTTTCCTCTCTGATTCATTTATTTCTACCATTCTATCTTCTACCTCACTAATCCTATCTTCTGCCTCCCTTATGCTACTATTTGTTCCCTCCAGAGTGTTTTTTATATCATTTATTGTATTATTCATTATATAATGACTCTTTTTTATTTCTTCTAGGTCTTTTTTAAACCTTTCTTGCATCTTCTCAACCCTTGTCTCCAGGCTATTTATCTGTGATTCCATTTTGTTTTCAAGATTTTGGATCATTTTCACTATCATTATTCAGAAGTCTTTATCAGGTAGCTTCCCTATTTCTTCCTCTTTTTTTTTGGTTTGGTGGGCATTTATCCTGTTCCTTTACCTGCTGGGTATTCCTCTGTCTCTTCATCTTTTTTATATTGCTGTGTTTGGGGTGGCCTTTCTGTATTCTGGCAGTTTGTGGCTCCTCTTTATTGTGGAGTTTCCTCGCTGTGGGTGAGGTTGGACCGGTGACTTGTCAAGATTTCCTGGTTAGGGAAGCTTGTGTCACTGTTCTGGTGGGTGGAGCTGGATTTCTTCTCTCTGGAGTGCAATAAAGTGTCCAGTAATGAGTTATGAGATGTTGATGGGTTTGGAGTGACTTTGGGCAGCCTGTATATTGAAGCTCAGGGCAATGTTCCTGTGTTGCTGGAGAATTTGCATGGTATGTCTTGCTCTGGAACTTGTTGGCCCTTGGGTGGTGCTTGGTTTCAGTGTAGGTATGGAGGCGTTTGATGAGCTCCTGTCAATTAATGTTCCCTGGAGTCAGGAGTTCTCTGGTGTTCTCAGGATTTGGACTTAAGCCTCCGGCTTCTGGTTTTCAGTCTTATTTTTACAGTAGCCTCAAGACTTCTCCATCCATACGCCATTGATAAAACATCTTTAATCATCACCTCACACCCTGCATTCACCGAGAGACACACGGAAGACCGAGGAGACCATGGACTCTGCCACCTGGGCCCACCTCAGCAGTCACCCACATTCAGTGGATGTACGAACAGATGACAAGCCCCTCAGGACAGGGCTGAGAATAGCCTCTGCAATGTCCAGCTCCTCAACGCGCAGTCAGGCAGCCCAGAGGCGGCCTCTTGTTCAGGCCAGTGATGTCCTGCAAAGCATTTTTAATAGAAATAAAATATTGAATAACAATAATCTATAAGCTGAAAGAGTTAAAGCCCTCGAAGTTTTAGTAAGAGAAGAGCTTCCCAGGTGGTGCAGTGGTAAACAATCTGCCTGCCACAGTAGGAGACTCCAGAGACATGGATTTGATCCTTGGCTTTGGAAGATCCCCTGGAGTAGGAAATGGCAACCCACTCCAGTATTCTTGCCTGGAGAATCCCCATAGACAGAAGAGCCTGGCTGGCTGCAGTCCATGGGGTCACAAACAGTCGGACAAAACTGAACTACTAAGCACAGCATAGTTTGGGTCAAATTTCTTAAAAATGGAGTTTACAAAACAATCAGTTACCACTTCAAAATAGCCTGAATTTTGAGACAAAAGATGGTGAAATCACTTTTCATTGTATTAATGAGACATTGTTCATTTAAATATAAGGAATCTAGGGGGAAATATATAATAAATCATTTTGAAGTACAAGTGGATTTGAATAGATGGGGAGAAATTATGTATAAATATGGATATATATATACAAAGGATAAAAAATTATGTATTTTAATTGCTGCATTAAAATGGAGAAATATTAGAAAGAACCTAAATGAACAACACAGGAATGGGTAAAGTATGACACTCATGTAGAATGAAATGTTTTTATAGCTACTTAGTGACATGGGGAAATATCTATGATATCATTAGTAAACAATGTACAAAACTGTAAATACAAAATGATCACAAAAAATAATTAATGTAGTAAAATGTGTCTAGAAACAGGATTAGGAAGAAAAAAGAATATTAAGTGATAGGAAAATGAATAATTTGTATTTTATACTTTATATTCTATTTCCAAGTTTTTATAATGGGCACTTCTGTAATCAGATAACAGACTAATTTTATTTTAAAGCTTTAATATTTTGTCAGATTATATATATATATATATATATATATATATAATGTCCCAGAATCTCTGTGAATGAAATACTACAGGAAAAATGACTTCTGGAAAAAGACAACATGGCAAGCCTTTAAGAGAACGTTTTAAAGAAACAGGAGTGTTGCTGTATTTCTAATTAGCATGTAACTTGATATAAAGTAACTTCCTCACTTAAAAGTATTATGAATGTGCAACAAAGCCTCACCCAGAGGTTGCTGTGGCTACCAAGGTAAACCTGATTAGGCTGGCGTTCATTCTGTTTCCAGGTGAGGCAGGAGAAAAGAATGGGGGGTTCTTAGAGGCACTGGGAAGGAGACATATCTCCCCTCTGGGCCTCTGTCTTGTCTCCTCTCCCACCTGTCTCTCTTTCCTCCCCCACCTCTCTCCACTATCATCTTCCCTCTTTGTTTCCCAGCCTCAGTGCAGTCAACACCATCAGACCCCCTCTGCTGCTCTTCCTAACCCCGTGCCTTACTGGGCCTCCAAGGGACGCTGCACTTTTCTAAGCACTTCCCCCACCATAAGCTCTGGGAGGCAGCATTTGTTTCCCACTGGAACCTTGATGGCTAAGACCTGTCCATGGTGGATGCCCAATAAATATTTGTTGATTGCATGAATAAATGGAGGCTCATTCTCAGTGTTTATTGTGGGTTCCTCTTCATCTGCTCATCCTTAAATATGGTCATTCTTCATGATTCCATGCTCAGTTGCTTTTTCTTTCCTTTCTTGAGGTTTCTGCGAGATGATTTCTCCCCTTCTTTGTTTTAGCTAACATTCATATGAAAATGAGCCCAACTTTTCAACTCAACTTCATCTTTTTTCCTCATCTGTATTTCCAACTGCTTTCAGTTAGATCTATAGATCCTCCTCATTCTCATCCATAACTCATCATCTTCCTCCCAGTCATCTTTCCTCCTTGAACTCCAACTCACTTAACATCACCATCCCTTCAACATTCCCAGATGGAAGCTCAGAGAAGCCTTTTATTTTCCTCCAGCCCTCACTGATGAGAGTGGAATTGTGTCCCTCTTTTCTCTTCCATTCCCACTGCCCTTGTTCCATGTCTCACCAAGATCATCACCAAACACTGTGGGTTTCCTTACTTCTCCATCTCCCATGGCTGCTGTTGGATTTATTTTCCAAACTATGGAACTCATCATGTTTCCATCTTGCTCAAAAACCCCTAGTGTTTCCCATTGCCTTCAGAGTAAAACCCAAGCATGCAAGACTCCTCCCCATCTTCATGGGAGATGAAGTCACATCACTTCCATGACTGCTCACATTTCTCCATCTGCCTGGATACTATTTTCCCACAACTCTGCCTGTCAACTGGCTCAGCCCCCTGCAAAGCCCATATCAAGCACCATCTCCTGAGAAGCCTTTTCCCAAAGCTTCAGTCATGATTAAGTGTGCTCTCCTTGGTGGTTGGATAACCTCTTGATAATAACTCTGTTACAGCAGAGGTCAAGGCTGTGGGCTGCAGGTGGGCGGACAGAGGAAAACGTAAGGAGCCATTGAGAACGCGAGCATGAGGGATGAAGATTTCTCCCCTAGAGTGACCTCAGGTACACTCCTTCCACTTTACCACAATTAAATAATTCATGCCCTATCTCATCTCCTCACTAAGCAAGATGTGGTCCATTTTCAACCTTTAAAAAGATCAGAGTTAAATCCTGGTCCATTCATCCTTCTTCCCTTCTCCTCCCATGTGTGGTTATTTGGCAGAACCATGAAACAAAAGGGAGGTTCACACACTTTTAAGAAAAAGTCACTGCCATAGGCAGCTAAAGCAACAGAATATTTTCTTTATAAAAATAACTTTGGCAGAAGCTTTCTGCTTTTTTCAGAAGTTTTCTGCAGACATTGTGAGCAACCAAAATAAGTTTGAGACTGTACTTCCAAACAAGTGAAAGCTGGCCTCTGTTAGAGCATGTTTCCCCCTACTCTCTAGGAAGTGGAAAATTTACAACAGAAGTCATTCCCTTCATCTTTCCATCCTCTTCACAATGCAACCCCTGACCTTTGGAGCCTCCACCTCCAGCCAGAGGTAGATGACTAAATGGGGGGGGGGGGGGGGGAATGCAAACCTTAGGAAATAAAGAATGCGTCATACAAAGCATTACATTCAAGTCATTGTCTTGAATGTTTTGGATAACTCTCGTCTGTAGTTTAGGGACGAAAATCTGAAACAGAGCAATTACATCACAAATGGAACATTCATATAGTCACTGGGATAACAAAACATTTGGTGAAGGAAAAGGCTATATAATTTCAATGAGATCCAGGTGGAATATCCCTCTCAGCAAATGTCTACACATCAGCCCATAAAAATGATAGAAAAGGCACAAGACAAGAATAAAAGCAAGAGTGCCAGGGGCTCATCCACCTAAACCCACATCCTCTCTGAGCTTGTCCTCTCCAACTACTCCTGCCATCCATTCTTCCTTCCTCCCAAGGGCCTGGATCTCTCTCATGCCTTCTGGGGTCTTCTGCTCATTGGCTTCCTTCCTTCTCTCACTGGGCAACCAAACTCTCTCCTGACCCACAGTTGGGGATGGCAAGAGAAAGAACAAAATGACCAGTGCAACTAGTAAGAATGACAACAGCTTCAGAAGCCCTTGCTAAGCGTCAAGTACTGGGTTGGTTGCTTTACATGGATTATCTCATTTAATCATGACAACCCTAAGTTCTATAATTGTTTCCATTTTATAGTTAGGGAAAATGAGGTTTAGAAAGGTTGAGTATCTTGCCCAACATCACACAGCTGTTAGTATGGCAGAACCAGCTCTCAAATTTAATCTGACTCCAAAGTTAATCACTCTAACCAATAGAGTTCTTAGAGGAACACATTTCCATATACAAGATAATTAGCAAAGAAAAAAAGATAAGTATATTAGGAAGGATGAAGCACTAGGAAGTCAGAGGGAAAGACTTATGAAGAGATGAAGGAGAGTGGGAGTCAAGGGTGAGGAGAATGGGACAGTCTGGAGAAATGGCTGGACCACTACAGGTAGTTGCTGTTTAAATCACTCAGTCGTGTATGACTCTTTGCAACCCCATGGACTGTAGCTTGCCACTCTCTTCTGTCCATGGCATTTCCCAGGCAAGAATACTGAAATGGGCTACCATTTCCTTCTCCAGGGGATCTTCCTGACCCAGGGATCAAACCTGCATCTCCTGTACTGGCAGGTGGATTCTTTACCACCTAAGCCACCACAGAAGCCCACTACAGGTGATACGTGCATGTGTGCTAAGTCACTAAAGTCGTATCTGACTCTTTGCGACCCTATGGACTGTAGCCCTCCAGGTTCCTCTCTCCACGGGATTCTCCAGGCAAGAATACAGGAGTGGGTTGCCATGCCCTCCTCCAGGAGATCTTCTGGACTCAGGGATTGAACCTGCATCTCCTGCAACTCCTGCATTGCAGGCCGATTCTTTACCGCTGAACCACTGGGGAAGCCCCACTACAGGTGGTAACTCATACCTAATCCTTAGTTGAAAACGAGAGAAACATCAGGAGAAACCCTTATGTACTAAAAGATTTCTGACTTTGATTCACAAAGGATGGGATTCAAAGAAATTGGAATGTTAACATAAGCATGGCCATTCTGACACAGGTAAGTCATCTGCCTGAAATGCAGGAGGAGAAGGAAACAGCAGGTTCTAAAGAAGCAGGAAGACATAGACTTGTGCATGAAAAAGAGATGCCAAAGATGCCATTGTCCTATACAGAAAAATACTCAGGAAGAGTTCAAGCAGGAGGGAATTACAGGGGAAATACAGACAGGGGTGCTTCTGAGATGAGCCTTTACCACAAATGGTCCGGACAAGGATGAGGCTTTCTGAAGGCAGACTGCATAACTACAAGTGAGCGATCACAGGAAGGGGGACTTAAACTATCCTTATGTCTGTTGGAATTCACAATTTGCTAAAATAGAGTTGCTTATAAAAATTTTCAACATTCCTAGCTAACAAGTTCAGCTCAGATTAGAAGGAGAAACTGTCATTCTGGATATAATTTTAACCAATGAGAAAGAACTAGTTTCTGTACAGGAATTACAGGGAACTTGGGAGAACATGTCTTTTGGGAGTCTATAATAGCAAGGAAAGGGAGCATTACATACATTCTAAGGCAATGTAATAATGAAGAATTCCAGTGAAAAGGAAAAAGATAAGTAAACTATTAAGCTAGCGTGATCACACAGAAAACTTTCTCATGAACTCATGTTTTTCAAAGAACCAATTCAAGAGAGATTATGAGGGACATACAGTCAAAAACCAACACACAAAAATGATGATTTTCAGGAAGACTAAAGACTTAGTCGATTCCCTGGTGGCTCAGACAGTAAAGTGTCTGCCTGCAATGCAGGACACCTGGGTTCAATCCCTGGGTTGGGAAGATGCCCTGGAGAAGGAAATGGAAACCCACTCCAGTACTCTTGCCTAGAAGATTCCATGGACAGAGAAGCCTGGTGGGCTACAGTCCATGGTGTCACAAAGAGTCGAACATGACTGAGTGACTTCACGACACAACAAAAGACTTAACTAGTGGGAAATCCAAGAGACATGAGTGATTTAAAAGGTCTTCTGTGACAAATTCAGAGAGAGAGAATGAGGTGGGAGAGATGGAAGAAAGGAAGGGAAGGAAGGAGGGATAGAGGGAAAGGTGGAAAGGAGAAAAGGAGAGAGGTAAGAACAGAAGATAAAAGAACATAAAGATAAAAGAAAGGAAGAAGAAGGACGGAGATGAAGAAGAGGATGAGGAAGAGGAGAAGAATAAGGAAGTGACAGGTTCAGAAAGAGAGTGTCATGTTATCAAGCAACTAAATGTCCAAACTGCTAAATACTCAAATTCCATCTTCTAGAGCAAGGAGAACAGATTTTGAATTCAAATTATGCAGCAAAGGAGACTATGAAAAGAATAAATTGGGGCCTATAATGTGTCAGAGAATAAGAAAAATCTAGGCATATAGATTATTTCAAACCTCCAGATTCAGACAAATTACATTACAAAGTGCAAAAAGAATTTGCACATATAATCTCAGAGCCACTGGCAGTGAGTTTGAGAAATCATAAAGCATGGTAAAGATGCCAGAAACCTTGGGAAATGTTCTATTTTGCAATATCCTGAAAACAAAAGATCCATAAGCTGGACACAGTTCTCAAAGAGGGTGAGCCCTGCTGGACCCTGTGGGGATCAGAACACACCTGCTTTGCCAATGAGGGTTGTTGTGAAACTAGAATCTTCCAACAAAGAATGAACACTGTGATGAGAAAGTTGAAAGCCATGCTGAACAAGGGAAGGCTCAGTGGTATGTACAGCACAGAAATCAGATGACTAAGAAGGGTATCAGTGATTTGAAATGTTTGTATAAGAAGCCATAGGATCATTTTATGTTGCCTTCTAAGCCAGAACTAGAACCAACAGTAGAAACTTTAAATAGGCAGATGTTTCCTTAACATTTGAAAGTATTTTCTGTTCATTCAACAGGTATTTACTGAGCACCTACTTTGCACCAAATACTATGCTAAGCACTGAGGAATACATGATAAATACAGTTTTCACCTTCATTCAACTTAGTCCTGTGAAGGGGGACTAAGTAAGCAAGGAACATAACACAGATCACAGCAAAGCCACGAGGGAAAGAATGGGGAAAGATGGAGAATAACAGTGAGGATCCATATAAAGATGGTTTTAGGGAAAACTCTGAGGAGGCGCCATTTATGCTGAGACCTATACAACAAGGGTAGAGCTGGATGAACACTGGGAGGCAGACAGAATTAGCAGGTGCAACAGCCCTGAGACTGGAGGGAACTTCACTTGTTCCCAGAACCGGAAGGAGCCAGGAAAGTAACCTCAGTGAGCAAGGCAGAGGAAAACAGGAGATTGTGAGATATGGTTGGAGAGAGAGGCAGGAATCAGGGAATAAGATGTTGCCATCCTAAGGAATGTAGGATGTGTTCCAAGAGATATTGGGAGCTGTTGAACGTTTTGAGCAGGAGTCACACGACCTGACTGATGTGTGTGTGTTTTAATGGTTATTCCAGATGCTCTGTGGTAAATGGATCTGTGTGGACTGGGGGCAGGGGCGGGGAGGGGGATGGAGGGAGAGCATTTAGGAGACTACCGTAGTGTTTAGATGAGGCAAAGTGTGAATTGAGGGTGTGCAGTCAAGTTGGAGAGAAGTTCATTTGGATTTTTTTTTAAGTAACATACACAGAGTTTACTGATGAACTGAATATGGGGTTTGAGGGAAAGGAGGAAAAATGACTGGAATGATACAAAACTGGACTTAGGTGGCAGGATCTGAGGGACTGTCTGAACAGATACTGCAAAATGGGACCAGGAACTGGGCTGGCAGGATGGAGTGGAAAGATTGAGGTTGCCCTTGATTCAGTGATGACAACAGAACTCAAGTTCCTACTTCATGCTGTGGGTCTACTAAAAGCTCCAGAAAACAGGCTTTTGGTTTGGCACAATTCTTAAACTGCAACTGGTTATAAACTTTATCACAAGCACGTTTCTAGGGAAACTCACAGTGCTCCCGGTGAAAACAAGAAGAAAATTAGCAAAGTTGCATATATACTTTCCTATATTACGTAAACATTTTATATTATTATATGTACTATATATTGTATACACATATGGCTTATAAAATTGTAGTCCTTTGCTCAAAGTTTAAAATACAGAAGGCATTCATGCTTGCAATGCCCATAATAAACATTAATAACCAACAGACACAAATGCTGCAAATTTTGCTAAAGACAGCATAACATTCTCATCTTGTTACGTCATCAGGAGACTCTCTCTTGAAAAGAGGAGTTTTTGAAATTTAAGACTTAAGCCTTTCTCATATCAGAAGAGATCCCCCAAACGAGTCTTCTCATTCCTACTTCACTCCCAATAATCTCATTGTCCATTACAAAAAAAGTTCCTACCTTCAAGTATCATAAATATTGGGTGCTAACAGCCGTGCACATAAGAATGTAACTGCAGCAAGAATTCTTTGCTGGAATACATCAGTCTTTAAAAGATAACCAGGCCTAAACCACAGATAACCGTTGAGACTAGATCTGTTGTCTGTCAACCGTCTATGTCACAGCCTTCTGGCATCAATCAAACATTACGGTTTAAATTCCAGATCACGAATAGCGTGACCTCAGCCACACCACTCAAGCTATCCATAGTTAGGCCACCTAAAATATCACTGATGGAAAGAAGTTTATGTGGGAACCTAACCCGGGGTCCTTTTTTCAACATTAAATTCATCTGACATTTCATGGTCTTTGTAGTAAAGGAAAAAGAGAGAGAGGAGGGAAACGAGGCACAGTGTTGGCCAGCAGGTGTGATTCTGCACGTTTCTCATGCAGGGGTCTAGGCTGCGGTTTCAACTCCAATGGGGTGTTTTGTCTAACAGTCTGGGCGTAACGTGTGTTGTCCCATAAACAATTTGTCACACCACGAGAGTCACACATCTGGGGACAGAGACAGCTCATGCCATATGGCAAAAAGCACAACTCTTGTCAATTATCATCTTTGGTGGCAGGTAATTTCTTCAACTGCACATCATGATTTTGTCAGAACTTTGTGTCTTTTGAGTGCTGGGGGATAACCTCAACCAGGCAAAGTCGGTCAGGAAGACACGGCTGTTATAATTTAAAAAAACCACAACCTACAAACGGCTAAAGGACTTTCTCACAGTAGCAACCTTTGGAGGGTTCTTTGGAGAAAAACAATGTTTGAAAGAGACAGATTTTACTACCAGACGCCAGTTTTGGCATAGACAACCTTAATGAGGTTAAGGATAGGTCTTACAAATATCTACTTCTGAATTTTTTTTTGTCCATTTGACATTTGTTTTATCCAGCTGTACTGGTGAAACATCTTTATAGAAAAATACACAGTTTAAGAGGTAACAGAGTCAGCCAGTTGAATAAAACTTCGCAAGATGATGCAGAGTCAGTTAAGCACACTCCCCTAAGAAGGATTCAGTGTAGTCAGGAATGGACATTTGGGGGAGCTTCTCTTTTTGAAAACCATCCTTCTGGCTTTCTGCTTGTTTTTATCCACAACAGGAAAAAAATACTTTTGAGCTTTTGCGCAAATGGGAAAGAGGATCCCAGGCAGAAATCTGGACCAACAACACAGAGAAGCAGTGGAAGGCAGCAAAGAGAAAGGCAGAGGATGGAGCGGCAAGTTGAGAAAACGCTGAAAAATAATCAAAAAGAGATTTAGAGAACAGCAATAGGGAAGGATTGAAGAAAAACATCTTGGGCCCCTCTGGGAACTCTCTCTTCCCAAGTCTTAAAACCCTCTGGTTTCCCCTTGTCTGAAATCACTGTCCACAATGCTAGAAACAGTATGTTCTTAAGTTTTCTGTTTTGAAAAGACAAATAACCATAGAAACAGTTTTAGATTTTAGTATAGAGGAGAGAAAATTCTCTTTGCACCAAGTTAATTAGGGGGAAAGGGACAAATGTTCCCAGGAATTCCACCCCACGACTGGCTTTCAGTCACGGCCGCCAATGCACCAGCCTTAGGGAAGAGTCCTAAAGAATGGGGCTGCTTTAGAGCTGATTCCATTGAGCAGATCTGCATCGAATATTTATGACAGTCTTCCTGCAGATTCAGAGAACTACGTGGCCTAGGCAGATTTTCTAAGGCAGTGCCGACACTTTGATCTTCTAGGGGCTCTGACATCTGTTCTTGTCATCTGCACATTTGTATGTTCCTAGTGAAGTTCAGAGCAAGACCATAGAACAGAAATCTGAGGCCCCAAAACTAGTCCAAAACCAACAGAGTGGAGATTTACACTTATTGAGATAATAGCATTGCACTAATGCAAGCCAAGAGGCCACCAGCCCATTTGGAGTATAAAATATTCTATGTGCTACAGAACAGAGAATATTGTTTTAGAAATGGATCCTAAGTTTCCCCAGGCGTGCTGGCCCTTGAGCACAGTATTATGGCCCAAGTTATGATGGCTCTTAGCCACCTTATGGAACTTTAGCCATCACCTCCTTAAAGATGAACAAAGCGGTGTGGGGTAGCAGGGCACATGACTCAGGAGAAGCCCACCCTCGCTCACTGGTTCCAGTTTCAAACCAGTGTGAGGAGCTGGTGCTCCTGAAGATAGCCCACCCTGCAAGGTCTGGCGCTCTATGATGACATCTCTGAGCCCTCAGGATGTCAGAGCTAGCCCCTGGACCATGGGGGCTAGCATGGCCCACGTGCCAAAACTTTTAGGCTGAGTCAAGAAGCCACCTGTTGCTTGACTCCAAACTCCCAGACTCTCATGAACACAACTCCTGCAGCTCCTGCCCTGAGCACCTTCATGAGGGCTGTACGTCCCAGCCTTGCCAGCTCACCTACGTTGCTCTCTCCCAGGGCCCTCGACCTTTCATAGGGTTTCCCACTTGTGAGCCCTTCATTAAACCAAGGGATGGGCTTGGGACTACCGGTGCCACAGCAAGTTACTGAGAAGGGGATGGTTTGGAGGAGGTAGGGGAAGCCTATTCCCCTCTCAGATCCCACTCTGGGAGGAATCTTCTTCTCCATGGGAGTACTTCCCTCCCAGATTCTTGCAAGACTGATGTCTCACTCTGGGTAAGATGCATTGGCTTCATGTGGATAAGCATCATTTGTTGAAAAACCTATTTTCCCCCACTGAATCGTCTTGACACTCAGGTTGGAAAAAACTAGCCGTAAATGTATGAGCTTTTTTCCCCAGGACTCCTTGGATTCCATTGGTCCACATGTTTATCCTAAACCTGTACTACATTGTCTTTATTAATTACTGCATCTTTGTAGTAAGTTTTGAAACTGCAAGGACTTCCCTGTGGTCCAACATCTAAGACTCTCTGCTCCCAGGGCAGGGGGCACAAGTTCAATCCTTGCTCGGGGAGCTGGATTCCACATGCTGCATCTAAAGATCCCACAGGCTGCAACTAAAAACCTGGCACAGCCAAATAAATAAATATATTTTTAAATAAATTAAAAATAAATTGTGATTGTTTATTTTAAAAATTGAAAGGGAAAATATGAGTCTCTAACTTTGTTCTTTTTCAAGGTTGTTTCCACTATTCTAGATTAAAAACTTTACTACACCTTCCGTCCAAGTTGTGAAGCTGTGTTCTCTCTCTGAGATGCCTCATATAGGAAGTAAAGAGCAAACAATGTCAAAATAGCTTTACCTTTGTACTCCCTTTTCTCTGATTTGGTTATACTACTTCATTTTTAAAATACAATAAAATATTTCTCCTTCTCTCTCTACATTTTACTTCATTATCCCTGTGGACTTGTACAGTATTTCTCTATTTGTAAAACCCAAAATCCATGTTCATATAAACATGAGCAAAGGTACCTATATTCCCTTTCTGCCAATATCATACTTCCTGGACAAATTCTGTGATGATCCTAAAAGACTAGAATCCCTTAGCGTTTTGTATTTCCCATAAAGAACAAGTTTAGTTTAGGGGCCAATTATTTCTATCTGAGGTTAATGTCATTAAGACATTTAATTCTTTCTAGCGAATGATAACAAATGGTACACAGCGTTACAAAGTGAGAAAACAAGAAGAAAATCTGTTTTAAGAGTCAGAGGCAATGTACCTTTCTGAGGAAAAAAAAATGTGGTCTCTCATACTTAAAATTGAGCAGAAATTAAGGTCTTAACCTAGCTACACGTCACAGATAAAATATGCTGTGGTCATAGGTCCTGGAAACAATTGTGTATTTGAATTAGGTGCTTGGCAGAATATGAAAATAAAGAAATATGTGTTTCTCTCTGAAAACTGATTTTGCCGTCAATACTCAAGTGTTTTTTGTCGTTGATACATTTCACTAAACCCTGATAGCTCAGCCTGTGCACTGCAATGAAGAGTTGGTGCTCTGCTTGCTGCAGCTAGAGAAACGCCCTCACAGCAACAAAGACCCATAGCTCCTGCAATGCGGGAGACCTGGGTTCGATCCCTGGGTTGGGAAGATCCCCTGGAGAAGGGAAAGGCTACCCACTCCAGTATTCTGGGCTAGAGAATTCCATGGACTGTATAGTCTACAGGGTTGCAGAGAGTCGGACACGACTGAGCGACTTTCACTCACTCACTCAAGTGTTTTTTGTCTCTGATACATTTCACTAAACTAAGTCTAACAAGGGTTTTCAAGAAGTCTACAGAAACTCATAAGGCAGAATTGACGGGCTGCTAGAGGGGCACAAGAAGCACTGGCAAGGCTTCCCTGGTGGCTCAGTGGTAAAGAATCTTCCTGCCAATGCAGGAGTCACAGGTTTGATCCCTGGTCCAGGAAGACCACGCGTGCTGGGGAACAACTAAGCCTGTTTACCACAGCTACTGAGCCTGTGCTCGAGAGCCTGGGAGCCGCAACTACTGAGCCCAGGTGCCAGGATACTGAAGCCTGAACGCCCCAGAGCCCATGCGCTGCTGCAAGAGAGGCCGCTGCAGTGAGAAGCCTGCGCACTGCAACGAAGAGTTGGCGCTCTGCTTGCTGCAGCTAGAGAAACGCCCTCACAGCAACAAAGACCCAGCACGGTCAAAAATAAAATTACATATCTATACATATACACACACAGAGAGAAGCAGCACCGGCAGCTCACTGAAACGTTCTAAGTTTAGCAGCTATATTGGGAGCAACAGAGTTGGTTCTAAGGGCCTTTTCTGCTTTAATGGGCCTTCTTAGAATGTGCCAGAAGCCCCTCAGCAGCCACACCTGAGCAAAGCACAAGCCCAGGGAAACTTGCCACTTCAACTGCTCCTGAATCCTCCCATCCTTGACAGGAGGACTTCTCCATAAAAGGAAGAAATCAAACTCTGGAGGCAAGACCTGTATTTAAAGAGGTGTGGACTCTGGCAGTGAATCCTTTATCCCTTTTATCCTTCACCACAGAAACAGCTCTGGAGAGATTCTCAGATGAAAATAACTTCAGCTGAGGAACTTCAGCTGGGAGTGACTGGATGTGCCCAGCTTGACAGAAAACATTATGAGATACAGCGAGGCTAGAAGCCCAGGAATGCATGGGATATCTGCATGAGATAAAAAGTAGCACAGTTTTAATTTAGAAATATATTCTTCAGGTACCAAGCCAAGTACAAATAGCAGAGACTAGCATGAGATGGGGAGTTTAGTATTATACCCTAATCCTTGAAAGTGAAAAAATAAAGTAAGCAACAATATTATAGTAGCCACCTCAGCTGTAAAGTTAGGGTTGATTTAGAGGGTGAAAAAGTGCATTTTTGGATTCTGTTTAATAGGATATTTAATAATATGGCAAATGTTGGGATCAAATTTGATGACAATGCTGGCCATGAGAAGCAGCAGGTGGTGTGATGCTAAACATGTCTGGGGTGTGGCTGATTACTAAAATATTATGGGATAGCCAAGAGAGGTCAGTAGAGGTACTGACCATGTGCTGTTTCATAGTAACTGTGTAGAGCTTGGGTTTGCTGCTCTGTGTCCACGTAAACTTTTCTGCCTGATTTTTTTTTTTTTTAACCCTCTTTCTTCCTCTGAACTTTGACCGCACCACAGGGCTTCCTTCTAGTGTGGGGGTGGATTTCCCTCAGAGATGGGAGTTTCTCCATCTTAATGTCCGCTCCCCTCCTAAGCTTCCCCTTTGGACCTTGGCCCATGAAAATTTTCCTCTGCATCCTGCTTTTCCTCATTATTTAGAAAATTACACTCCTAAAGACGAGACTAAAGGGGCGCAACTCTCCGAAAACCATTCTGTTTGGGAACGGCTTTCAGCTGTGGATGGTGATCTCTACAGGACTCGAAATAGCAGAGTATTCTCCGTCTCTACAGGAGACCATCAGCCTGGGATGGATGAACACTACAGGAAGATTTTAAGTTCAACATAAACAAAGAGCATCCTAATAGCAACTATCAGTTCAGTTCAGTTCAGTCGCTCAGTCGTGTCCGACTCTTTGTGACCCCAAGAATTGCAGCACGCCAGGCCTCCCTGTCCATCACCAGCTCCTGGAGTTCACTATAGCTCTGCTCTAATGATACACAGAAAAGATTCTGGAACTTCTCCCCAAACCAATTATGTATGATAAAGGGGCCTATGAGGATTAGATAGAGGTCTGTTAAAACACACAAAAGGTCTAGAGCTGTGCCATCCAGTACAGTAGCCACACTGCCTATAGCTGGTGAACACTGGAAATGTGACTGAGTTTTAAATCCTTTTCAATTTCAATTAATTTAAATTTTAAAATAGAATGTAGTATAAAATACTTTTATGTTAGACAAAACTTTGTATTGATTGGACTGCACTTGATTTTAACTGTTGGATCATGGAAGGTATTACTATCATAGTGCATTCAGTATGTATATTACTTCTAGTCTTTACTAATAACTTTTAAGATATCAATTACATGTTGAAGTAATATTTTTTTATATACTGGGCTAAATAAAATACATTGTTAAAATTAATTCCATCTCTTTCTTTTTCTTTCTCAATTTGGCTACTAGAAAGTTTTACCATGTAAATATGGCTTACCTTATATTTTAATTGAATGGGGCTGGTCTATAGGACAACTGAGGTCTTTGAATACAGAGCAACAAAGTTGTGGCAGACCCAGGGGGTTGGGAGGAGGTTTACAATACCATTATCAATACCTGGATTAAAAACCAAGGATTTCTTTTAAACAACCAGGGAAATGAAAAATGTTTAAAGTTTACATTTTTTATTTGTGTAACAATAATGTTTAAAACTTTTCATACATTGCCAACTGGCCCCTCTGCCCCTCAAATAAGTTCTTAAGCTGGGGAATAGAAGTGCTTTACGCATGAAGGGCCAGGGCAGGACTGTCTGACCTGTAGTCCCAAACTCTTAGGAGAACTTGGAGCTATTGTAAAGGGTCCATAAATCCATGTGGGCAAAGCAGTGTCTGCAGATTGAGTAAATAATCTCCGGCTTCTACTGGCACTACAGTCTTTCAAAACTGTAGACTGATTAATAAAATGTAAATTCACTTTAATAAGCTACCAAATTCAGAGTAGTGAAGGGGTCATCACATATTTTCTCAGTCAAAAGACTCTAAAGTCAGCTATGCACACCTGAAGCATTGGATTTTTGCTAGCTCATTTGGTGCCTTTGTGCAAATCATATCAAGACAAGCCAGAGAGTTCTGCCCCAACTCATCCCCAAGCATGTGACCTGCATGAAAAGGCATTGTTGTCATGGTATATTTTGATATTCAAAAAGTTCTTCAAACTGGAAAAGGATAAATTTGTAATCTGGAGAGTGCTGTGGACAAAAAGGAAATAATAACACATTGCCTGCCATTTCAGTGAACAATGAATGTTGCCCAGCATCAAGCCGACAGCCACTCCAGCCGCCCCTGTGGTGTGCCCTGCAGGGAATTCAGGATGGAGAAAAACAGGATACTGGCCTAGACAGTTAAGATGCTTATCAAAAAAAAAAAAAATTCCAATAAGCCCAGACTTGTGCATCTTCCCATACATAGGAAAGCATTAAAAACATGTCTGGACTTTGTGATTAGCAGCAATCTTTTGATGTTTGACTACATGTTTTTTGTTTTTCTAGCAAAAACTCCTAAATACCCTGGCTCCTCTCTTACCTCTTTGGAACAGTTCCTCAGAGCTATCTATCTAATAGGCCATCTCCTGGGCTGTAGTCCTCAGCAAGTTCCCTCAATAACACAACTCTCAGGACTTCCCTGGTGGTCCAGTGGCTAAGACTCCATGCTCCCAGTACAGGGGGCACGAGTTTGGTCCCTGGTCAGGGAACGAGATTCTACATGCTGCAACTAAAGATCCTACACTCTGCAAGAAAGATGAAAGATCCCGTGTGCTACAACTAAAACCTGGTACAGCCAAAGAAACAAATTTTTTAAAAAACCTCTCAACTTTCAAGTCAGTGTGTTTTCATTGTTGTTCTTGTTTTTCAGTCGACAATACCCAAAATACCAAATAAGAAATGGATGCTTTGCCTCCCAGGAGCCCTGCCCTTGCCACTGTCCTGGGCCAGTGTTCCTGCTTTAGACCTGGTGGCTGGGGAGGTAGCCCCTATGGTCTCAGCTGGGCCTCGGGGCCATGGTGGGACCACCAATGGCTCTGACATCATCCAATCCATGAGGACTGCAAACAAAGCCTATGCTCCCATGACCCATCAGTTTCTGGAATGAGCAAAGGAAAGTTGGAAGGAAGTCATAATCAGTATCCTCTGACCTTCAATCTGGGAATTCATGGTGGAGAGGAAAATACTCTATTTCTTCAAAACAAACAATTTATTTACAATTTAGAACAAGGGTTCTCAACCTCCTCATTCCAGACATGTTGATAGTTCTTTGTCATGGGTTTGTCCTTAGATGCCAACAGCATGCCCCTCCCAGTTGCAACAATCAAATGTCTCCAGACATTGCCAAATTCCTAAAAGGTGAAACTGCCCCAGTTGAGAATCACTGATTTAGAACATTAAAACATTTGTGGCATTAGCTCATTTTCATAACATCTCTGCTCCACAACTTTCTCATCAGTAAAATGGAGTGATAACTGGGCTGTTCTCATAGAGATGTTGTGAGGATTAACAAGACAAACCTCTCAATGTTGTTGTTTAGTTGCTAAGTTGTGTCTGACTCTTAGAGACCCCATGGACTGTATGTAGCCTGCCAGGCTCCTCTGTCCATGGGATTTCCCAGGCAAGAATACAGCAGTGGGTTCCCATTTCCTCCTCCAGGGGCTCTTCCCAACCTAGGAACTGAACCCACGTCTCCTGCTTGGCAGGCGGATTCTTTCCCACTGAGCCACCAGGGAAGCCCTCAATAGGTGACGATAAATATCCGCTAGTACACTCCCAAGCTCCTCTTGTACTGGTCTAATACCTGATGTTTGTGGATTTACTCTAAGGTCAAGGCTGCCTCTGTGTCTCTGTGTTACTGTGGCAGCTAAGACCCCCTGAAGTCCGAGTGCCAAGGTTCAAACTCCAGGTGTGATCAGGAGTATGTTGCTAAACCTCTGAAACCACAGTTTTTCATCTATTTTTAAAGACAGACAGATAATGAAAGACTCTCCCTTGCAGGGCTGTTGTGGGAGTGAAATGACATATTCAGAGGTTGAGCTTATTAACCATTATTAAGTGCTGCAAGGCTACATGTGTATGCAGGGAACAGCAATGAGAGATGTTTTATAAAATTCCAACAAATTAATAGTTTTTCTCAACCTTCCTCCCCCACTGCTGTCCCACCCCACCCTAAGGACTTTGCCAGAACCCCAAAGTCCTCACACCTCATCATGTGAACCCCTAAGGGGTCACACCAGTTCCTCCCAGCTACCTCTTGAGGGTCCTCTTCCTGTTCCCAGAAGTTCTCCTCAGACTTGTGGGCTGCATTTGGCCAGGTCCACCCCGACGACACTCAGGCTGTTACTGGTGGTAAAGCCAGACTTCTCTTCATGCCACAGTCAACTGAAGTGGAGACAAAGCTCTTCCCCTGCTGGCACTGCAGTCTGTGATTGGCCACAGATTCTCTGCTGAGTCTCAATTTCCTCACCTGCAAAATGGGGCAACTCAAACAACCTTTTCTCCAGTATCCTCACCTCCCTCCAGGACTACAGGTGCTTCTCATTCCTGCTACGCTGGACAATTGTCTATCCCTGTAATGCCCCCCTCTTTAAAAGAAACCCTTTTCGTTTCATAAACCATGATCTCCCTTAAGTAAAGGACTGTGTCCTATTCGCATTTACGTCCCATAATGTATTTCCTACCACAAGGCAAATCCTCAGTAAACAATTGTTGAATGAACGAGTGGGAGAGAGTTGAACGTATAATCATGTTCAAAGCCTTAAGTGGGGCAGGCTGGGGTTTTCTTCCCTTCTCACCCTTCTCTTGCCTTCACTTCCCAGATACTTGCTGGGAAGATATCTTTTGTAAAATGAAGCAGAGACTGATGCTCGGTTAGCATGGTAACTCATGGATGCTATGCTGTGAAAAGCGGTTAACATCTGCAAGATAAATGTGGTTTGAGTTGGGGGATTTGGTTTCACTGGCGTGCGTGTATGCTAAATCACTTCAGTTGTGTCCAACTCTTTGCAACCCTATGGACGATAGCCCTCCAGGCTCCTCTGTCCATGGGGATTCTCCAGGCAAGAATATTGGAGTGGGTTGTCATGCCCTTCTCTCTAGGGGATCTTCCCAACCCAGGGAAGAACCTGATGCATTGAACCTGGGTCTCCTGAGGCTCCTAGCGTTGCAGGTGGATTCTTTACTGGTGAGCCACTGGGGAAGCCCCATTTTCTCTGTGGGTGGGGGTGGGGAAACCAGAATAACCTGCTGCTGCTCCTTCAGCCTCAAAGCACTCAGCTGAGACAGAGGGCCCTGGGAGGGGGGGTCCGAGAGCAGAGGGGATGGGAAGTGAGAAGGGAGATCCCAGTTAGCCTCCAGGGTGGGCTCCTATAAGCACAAGCAGTGCCCTGATGGGGAAGGAAACAATCTGTGTCATCCTCTGTGCTCCATGGCTCTCCAAAAGCACCTACGAGTAAGGTTTTCTTTCTGGAATTCACTATGCCTGGAGCCTCCCACCATCACTCCCAACAAAATAACTTGACCTAATTAAGATGCTACATTAAGAAAATGGACAGAGTTGGTATTGTGGTTTACCTGGTGTGGTTCAGAACTGCAAGTCTGTTCCTTTGGGTCATCCATAGAGTGAAGATTTGATTGACATTCTCCAGTCCAGGGACTTCTCTGGTGGCTCAGTGGTAAAGAAACTGCCTGATGAGGCAAGAGACACGGGTTTGATCCCTGGATGGGGAAGATCCCCTGGAATAGGAAATGACAACCCAATCCAGTGTTCTTGCCTGGGAAATCCCATGGACAGAGGAGACTGGCAGGCTACAGTCCATGGAGTCACAAAGAGTCAGACATGTCGGAAGTGACCAAACAGCAACAGGTTCAGTCAAGGAGACCACAGTTCCAGTCCTATTGGCACAATTTAGAGCCAGGTCAAAACTCAAATGACTGGGCCTCCATCTCCTCCCCGCTTGCAGAAATGGGAAGAAATAATAACTTCACTGTGGGTCAAGTGGATGAACTAAACGTCAACATCACAGTGTTGGTGTCAAGATAAGGACAGCAGAATAAGAAGTGGATCCTAACATGAACGCAACCAATAATTCACAGCATGACATTTGTAGGCAACAACTTTCCCAGACTTCAATTTTCTGATCTGTTACTCCTAGTTAGGGAGTCCCCAATGGCTCAAGTGGTAAAGAATCTGCCTGCTACGCAGGAGGCACAAGAGATGCAGGTTTGATCCCTGGGTCGAGCAGATCCCCTGGAGAAGGGAATGGCAACCCACTTCACTATTCTTGCCTGGAGAATTCCATGGACAGAGGAGTCCGGCGGGCTACAGTCCACGAGGTTGCAAAGAGTTGGACATGACTGAGCTACTAACACACCCACACTACTAATACTGAGTCCAAAGGGAAGTTGTAGAGAAGAAAATGAGATGTTAGATTTAAAAACACGTCAAAATGGTTAGGTGCTCTGCACATAAATGATAATTTCATTACCAATTTGTTAAATAACTAATGTGTGAAGGTTTCTATTCATTCAGTGGACTGCATATTACTTGGAATTGCAGCAATTGCTAAAGTGTTAGTAGAGAGCCAAGGGCGGTAGGCAAGAGGAAGGAACAGGAAAATGAGAAAGATGGCCTTGAGGCTCTCCCTGCATCCCAAGAGAGCTAAGAGCACACACAAGTGGAATATGTTAAGGGGCTTCCCTGGCGGCTCAAATGGTAAAGAATCTGCCTGTGATTCAGGAGATCCGGGTTGGATCCCTGGGTCAGGAAGATCCCCTGGAGAAAGGAATGCCAACCCATTCCAATATTCTTACCTGGAGGATTCCATGGACAGAAGAGTCTGGCAGGCTACAGTCCATGGAATATTTTAAACAATCAAAGAAAATAAAGTATTTCTGGGGAATATCTGAGAAAGTGAGCTGATGCAGATCACTGTCAATTCATAACAAATCAAATCTAGATTGATTGGCTTTGATGAGATTGGATTGATGGGACTGATTTAGTTTGACTTGACTGCAAAACTCCATGGATGGAGGAGCCTGGTAGGCTACAGTCCGTGGGATTGCAAAGAGTCAGACATGATTGAGCAACTTCACTGACTGACTGGATAAAGGGGCTGTTATAAATGGGCCATTAGTGATGTGGCTGAGCTGTGGGGGAGGGGAAGCGTTCAGTGGTCCTATGATTAGGTCTCAGTCTTTAGTGAGCTTATGCCTCTGGACTGTGAACTTCACAAATATTTCTGAATTGTTTTTCTACCCCCTCAGATGAGACTTGGGCTTCCTTGATAGCTCAGTTGGTAAAGAATCCGCCTGCAATGCAGGAGACCCCGGTTCGATTCCTAGGTCGGGAAGATCCCCGGGAGAATGTATAGGCTACCCACGCCAATTTTCTTGTGCTTCCCTTGTGGCTCAGCTGGTAAAGAATCCGCCTGCAATGTGGGAGACCCGGGTTCGATCCGTGGATTGGGAAGATCACCTGGAGAAGGGAAAGGCTACCTATTCCAGTATTCTGGCCTGAAGAATTCAGTCCATAGGGTTGCAAGGAGTTGGACACGACTGAGTGACTTTTACTTTCAGATGAGACAGGATGGCACTGTAGTTTGTAAACACAGTAATATGATCTCTTAATCCCTAATTTCCCATCTCCCTTTCCTCTCCCTTTTGGTAACCACTATATTCTGTGGGTTGTTTGTTTTGCATATACATTCATTTGTATCATTTTTTAGATTCCACATGTAAGTAATATCACATTGTATTTGTCTTTCTCGGCCTGACTTATTTCACTAAGCATAATATTCTCTAAGTCTGTCCATGTCATTGTAGATGCAGAATTTCATTCTTTTTATGGGTGAATAATATCCCACACCTTCTTTATCAATTCTTCTGTTGATGGGCATTTGGGTTGCTCTCATATCTTGGCTATTGTAAATAGTGCTGCTATGAACACTAAGGTACAGGTAACCTTCTGAATTAGTGTTTTGTTTGTTTCTGATAGATATCCAGGGTGGCATTGCTGGATCATATGGTAGGTCTGTTTTTAGGTTTTGAGGGCCCCCCGTACTGTTTTCTACAGTGGCTGCACCAATTCATATTCCCACCAACAATGTACAAGGCTTCCCTTTGCTCTACGCCCTCTCCAGCATTCATTTGTAGACTTTCTGATGTTAGCTATGCTGACAGGTGTAAGGTGATATCACATGTTTTGGTTTGCATTTCTCTAATAACTAATGATACTGAGTATCTTTTCATGTGTCTGTTAGCCATCCAAATGTCTTGTTGGTTTTTTTGTTTTGTTTTGGGCTGTTTGTTTTATTTTTGGCTGTGCTTGCTGGATCTTAATTCTGCAACCAGGCCCCCTGCACTGGAAGTGCAGAGTCCTAACCACTGGCCTGCCAAGGAATTCTCTGTATGTCCTCTTTGGATAACAGAATGTCTATTCGGGCCTTATGTTCATTTTTGATTGGGTCATTTATCTTTCTGATTGACAATCGATGACTTTTAATCGATCAGATATTATATCAGTAAACAGCATCTAGAACACTTACAGTTAACATAATTATCTATATGTTGTGCTGTGCTTAGTTGCCCCAGTTGCATCTCTTTGTGACCCAACGGACTATAGCCTGTCAGGCTCCTCTGTCCATGGGGATTCTCCAGGCAAGAACACTGAAGTGGGTTGCCACGCCCTCCTCCAGGGGATCTTCCCAACCCTGGGATGGAACCCAGGTCTCCTGCATTGCAGGCAGATTCTTTACCAGCTGAGCTACCAGGGAAGCCCAATTATTGATGTGGTTTGGTATATTTTCATCTTTGCTGTCTGTTTTCTTTTTGTCCCATATTTTCTGTTTTCTTTTATTTTTTTGCACCTTTTTTGTTATTGTTGCTGTCCTACCAGCCTTATTATGTTTATTAAACTTTGAATTTTATAATAGTTTTGGATTTCTAGAATAGTTGTAAAATAATACAGAAGGTTCTTGTATATCTGATTCCCAGTTTTCTTTATTGTTAAGATCTTACATTTGTATGATACATTTGTCACCACTCATGAATGAATACTGATACATCATTATTTGTTATGGCCCACAGTTTATTCAGACTTCCTTAGTTTTACCTAATATCCCTTTTTTTGTTCCAGGATATTTAGTCGTTATGTCTCCCTGGACTCCTCTTGGCTGTGAGAGTTTCTCAGATTTTCCTTGTTTTTGATGACCTTAGCAGTTTTGAGCAGTACTTTTTGAGTCAGGTATTTTATAGAATATCCTTTAACTTGGGTTTATTCATGTTTTTCTCAAGACTAGACTCGGTTTTTGGAAGGAATATCATAGAGATAAAGCACCATTCTCATGGCATCCTATCAGGGACGTGTACCATAGTATGTGACTTATTCCTGTTGATGTTGACCTTGATCCCCTCTCTGAGTGCTTGTCAGGTTTTGCACCATAAAACTACTCTTTTCTTCCCACTTTTCATCTGACTTTTTGGAAAGAAGCCTTATATACATCCCACACTTAAAGGTAAGGGGTTATGTTCTATCTAGTTGAGAGAGATATAATTTATTTAGAATTCTTACACAGGAGAGATTTGGCTCTTCTCTCTCATTTATATTAGTAGAAACTCAAAGATATTTATTTACACTTTAAGTGACAATTTAGTACTATGTTATTTATTTTATTGTTCAAACTGTTCCAGCTTTGATCCTTGGAGCCTTTTCAGTTGGATCCTGTGTCACTTGAACATACTCCTCTAGACAGATAGATAAATTTTAGCACTTTCTTACTTCCTGGTACTACAAGCTTTTCTTCTATGTTGTCTGCCCAGCTCTAGAATCTTCCCCAGGGACCTTTGTTGCTTTTATTGGAAAAAGCTTTTAGAAACCAAGATCTGCATGCTAATTGTGCTTGCTTATTGCTACTGGATATTGTTACTTCTAGGCCCTCTCAGCTGACAGAGCAAGTAAATATATTTATGTATATTTATATATATACACATAGCTGCAAAAATTCTCTATGCAACCATCTGTACTTTTAATAAGCTAAACATGAGTTCATACTTATGTCTTCAACTCTAACCCAGTATCACATGGCTCATTCGAACTTCCCCTGCTTAAGAGCAGTTCTTTTAAAAATGTTATTTCCTGTCCTGGTCACTTCTTCCCTCTTTTCCCTCAATTATCCCACTCAGAAATGTTTCACCTTTGTCTGTATTAGACCTTCGTCCTGAGCCAATAGTATACATTTGCTCAATATCAGCATGGAGCCCTGAAAATTCTCTGCTTAACTATTTAAAAGGTTGAAGATCAGGAATTCCCTGGCGGGCCAGTGCTTGGGACTCTATGAGCTCTCTGCCAAGGACCCGGGTTTGATCCCTGGTGAGGGAACTGAGATAAAATAATTTAAAAAATAAAAGGTGGAAGATCTATACTGTAAAGCATCAGACGATAGATGTGTTGACTTATGGATGTTCTCCTTGCCTACTGATTGAGTCTTTTTTAGCATGTTAGTCGCTCATTCGTGTCCAACTCTTTGTGACCCCATAGACTATGGGTTGCCATTCCTTTCTCCAAAGGATCTTCCCAACCCAGAGATTGAACCCAAGTCTCAACTGAGTCTTGAGAGGCACATTTAATTGTCAGCACCTCAATTTCCACTTTGGGCTTCCCAGGTGGTTCAGTGGTAAAGAATTTGCCTGCCAGTGCAGGAGAAATGGGTTCAGTCCCTGAGTCAGGAAGATACCCTGGAGGAGGAAATGGCAACCAACTCCAGGATTCTTGCCTGGAAAATTCCATGGACAGAGAAGCCTGGAAGGCTACAGTCCATGGGGTGGCAAAGAGTCAGATGCAACTGACCACACACACTCAGTTTCCGAAAGGGACAAATGTTTAACTGGTTCTCTCACCAGTTTGTTGTGGGGATGAAACACAGTATGAGGATAAAAATAACTTGGTAACATAAAAAACTCTGATCACTGACAGCCTCTTCAGTTGGCTCAGGTGTCCCTTCAACATACCCTCACCTATTTAAAAAAACACTTCCTTACTTTCTGGCATTATAGGTTCCTCTACTATGTTACCTGCCCAGCTCATCGTTCATTTCTCCATCTTCATTCATTTCTCCATCTTCAAATGGAGGATCATTCATTTCTCGAAGGAGAAATGAGAATTAGATATGGAATCACAGTGACTTTTGACCAACCTCCTAACACCATGCCTGAAGTCATAAGGAAGGAAAAAACACTGTCTCATTTAATCCTCAAAAGGGGGTAGCTTTTATTATCCTCATCTTACAAATGAGAAAATTGAGGTGTATAGATGTTAAGAATTTTTTTTTTTTTACTTTGTTTGATTGGATTGTAATTGCTTTACAATGCTGTGTTGGTTTCTGCCGTACAACAGCATGAATCAGCTATCAGTAAACATATATATCCCGTCCCTCTTGAGCCTCCTTCCTATCCACCCCAGTCTTCTGGGCCGCCACAGAGCACTGAGCTGAGCTCCCTGGGCCGCAGGGCAGCCTTCCACTAGCTGTCTGTTTCACCCAGGCAGTGTGCGCATGTCGGCACCATGTCGGGGCCACTCTCTCAGCTCATCCCACCCTCTCCTTCCCCCACCGAGTCCGCAAGTCCATTCTCTACAGGTGCATCTCAGTTCCTGCCCTGCAAAGAGGTTCATCAGAAATTAAGAAACGAATCGTGGTGGTCATGATATTAAACAGCACTTCCTGAGGGCTCCCTATGGGCCTAGCACTAAGCGCTGTACACTTATTAACTCGTTCAATTTTCACAACAACGTGATGAAGAAATTTTCTATTATCCCCACTTTACAGAAGAGGAAACCAAAGCACAGAAAGGATTCCATAGCTGGTAAATGACAGGACTGGCATTCTTTTGAATGAGTATTTATATTTACTGAGAACCTACTTCTTAGTTAAGCTATTCTTCCAACTAAGTACTGCAGGTAAACAAGTTGACTAGACAAAACTTGTGCTCTCAAGCTGCCCATATTACACAAATAGAAGGCAATATTATTGTGTTAATATGGAAAATATCCTCTCTACCTAAACAGGCTTCTTTCATTTAAGACTAGTTTTGAGAAGAGATTTTGTCCCTAAAACATTATGCTGGCAGTGATCTATGGAGTGCAGCACCGTTTTCAACTTGGTTTCACTTGATTTCCTGGTTGTTTTATCCCAGAAGTCAGAAACTAGTAACTGAAGGTGAGTGTGTCCTCCTCAACAATGGGGTTGATCTCCTTACAATTATGCATGTCTTACTTTTTTATAACACCTCAGCTTTTTCAACCTCAGCTGTCCTCAGTGGCAGCTGATTCCAGCACCTCCTCATTGAGAAGAGTCAGCACAGGGAACTACATTTAATATTTTATAGTAATATCTTATGGAGAAGGCAATGGCACCCCACTCCAGCACTCTTGCCTGGAAAATCCCATGGACGGAGCAGCCTGTTGGGCTGCAGTCCATGGGGTAGCTGAGAGTCGGACACGACTGAGCGACTTCACTTTCACGCCTTGGAAAAGGAAATGGCAACCCACTTCAGTGTTCTTGCCTGGAGAATCCCAGGGATGGGGGAACCTGGTGGGCTGCCATCTCTGGGGTCACACAGAGTCGGACATGACTGAAGCGACTTAGCAGCAGTAGCAGCAGCAGTAATATCTTATGTAACATATATATATATATATATATATATATATCTCACTTTTTTTGTATGCCTGAAACTAACACAATATTGTAAGTCAACTAACACTTTGAAAAGGAAAAAGAAGAGTCAATCCCTGAGATTCCCTAGTGAATATGAACTTGCCCAGCAAGACTGGGGCTAAACAGACCACAAAACACTATTGTGTTCAGAGCTGCTGCAGAATGAAGCCAACATGGAGGAGAGGACAAATCCAAAAAGCCACAGAGAAGTGGAGCAGTGGCCTGGCATGACCTGGGTGGGGTATGCCTACTTTAGGACTTGTTACGCAAGATAATGAATCTCCTCATGGCTCAAGACATCCTGAATCAAGTCTGAGTTTTCTTGAAGCTAAAAGCACCCTCACCCACACAGCATCCCAAAGCCTCTTTGTTACTGAGAACATGTATGCCTGGGAATCTTGCTATAACCATCCTATTTCCCAGAGGTACTAGCCAAGGAATTTTTCCACAAACCAATGAAATTCTCAGTCTTTGTGGTCAAATGCCCTCTGTCTACCCTTTTCTTCTCCTTAGCTTTATTCCCTTAGACATCTACTCAAAGACACTTGGAACACTGAAATCACTCTAGCAATACCAAAAGCTACGTGATGCTGATTGAAGACAGTTGAAGAGAAACCGTGCTTTGAATTAAAGCATGTTTCCTAGTGTTAGTGAGCAACACAAAAAGAGGACCCACTTAGCCATCTACCCCCACTGGGTAATTCATCGTCTGTCTGCTTTGGAAGTGACAAAGTGCTTTGGGGGGCCTTCTAAGCACTTCTTTCCATCCCATTCCTTTTCCCTGATTGCTTTCAAAAGAACCAAAAACAAACAAGGCATGTTAATTACTATGGGGTATTCATTATTTGGTTCAAAGCCTCAAAGCTCACAAGAATCAGAACAATTTATTTTCTGAATTCACTTACCCCGGTTTCCGAACCAGCCAACATATGGACAGTCTTTACTATTTGTTGATAATGTTCTTTCACTGTAAGCATTACTGCCCCTGAAGCAATGTTATAAGACCATCCTTGGGCTGAATGCAACAATTAAGTCTTTTTTCAAAAGATGTGCAGATAAGATTGCTTGGCAGTTTGAAAGCAACTTTAGTCTAGGAAGCCCAGTCAATTCCATAATGGAATGTTGAAATTTTCCTTGCCTACCCCTGAAGGATAAGGCTGCCTGCTTTGTCAATTCTATAAACTGTAAATATTCATTTTTTGTACTAGTAGATCCAGAAAAATATAGAGAATAGTAAAACCAACATCCATATAGTAGCCATAATAATTTAACAAATGCTAACATTTTGCCATATTTCTGTCAAAACCAATTATAATGATGGATATCCCTACTTGACTCATGAAATAAGTTAAACCAAGAGTCCCATTTCCATTTTTCTCCTTAAGGGACATCTTACAATGAAACCTTTCAATTCTGAGCCTTTTGCAACCATGATTTCAAAACAGAAGAGACATGGGTTCAGGAAGAGACCATAAATATTCTAAACGGGACTTCAACAGGGCTTCACTGCTACCTAGAGATGGGCTATGGGCAGTGAGGGAGTCTGCAGGGGACATTAAATAGGGCATTTAGGAGAGACAAATGTTCCATAAACACCTAAGTGGTGAGATCTGATGAGCTGGCGCTTTGGGGGAACAAGGTCTAAAGTTACTCAGGTCAATGCTTTGTTGATTTCCTTTAATGCATATATATACTTCGAGGTTTCATTTTACAAGCATCTTCATTTGACATAACATCCATACACAATTTGAATTGCAGAAGTTTAGAAACTAAACTCCTAGGCTTCTCTGGTGGCTCAGTGGTAAAGAATCTGCCTGCCAACACAGGAGACTCGGGTTTGATCCCCATTTCAGGAAGATCCCACATGCCTCGGAGCAACTAAGCCTGCACACCAGAACTATTGAGCCTGTGGTCTACAGCCTGGGAGACACAACTTCTGAAGCCTGTGAGCCCTAGAGCCCATGCTTGGCAACAAGAGAAGCTACCACAATGAGAAGCCCGTGAACTGCAGCTCAAGAGGAGCCCCCTGCTCACTGCAGCTACAGAAAAGCCTGCGTGCAGCCACAAAGACCCAGCACAACGAAAAATAAATAAACGAAAGTCCTATCTATCCCCCTATTTAGTTAACGCACAGTCACATCTAACCATGTGGGTCTTGAACGACTTTCCTTTCTTCCATATATGACCATAATAAACCCCTCAGCTCCTACACCAGCCATTCAGTTCTGTTGAAATTTCTTCTCAGAGCATATATAGGTTTTTGTAGCTTTTCCCTGGTTTACAACCATCCCAGATTAAAAGCTGAGTTCAAAATGGGTTAAGCACTGTGCATTGACAATTACAGACATACCTACTAAGAGCTGTCTCGGTGAGCCCACATCCCCAGGCAGGAAGAAAGCAACAGCTGGTTACTGCTCCCACTTTAAAGCAAAATCATGTAGTTCCTCCTCTATACCAAACTGTCATACCTTGAAGAAGTTTAAAAACTTAGAAATCAAGTTCTGGAAATAGATAGTGGTGGGACTTCCCTGGTGGTCGAGTGGTTAGGAATCTGCCTTGCAATGCAGGTGTATGGGTTCAATCCCTGGTCGGGGAACCAAAATCCCAAGATTGGGGCAACTAAGCCCAAGAGCCACAACCAGAGAGAAGCCCACACACCACAACAAAGATCCTGTGGCCACAACTAAGACCTGATGCAGCCAAAATAAATTTAAAAAATGATAGCAGTGATGGTTTGTGATGTACTTAATGCCACTGAATCACACACTTAAAAATTATTAAAATAGTAAATATTATGTTTTACTACAACAATTTTTTAAATTAGAAATTATAAAATACTTAAATAGATCAATTTGAAAATAGATCAAATGAAATTGTAAAAAAATAAATAAATAAATAACGTCTTGGGCAAACACAAAGACTTTTAGAGTTGGTAATAGTGGAGGTGATGGATTCCAGCTGAGCTTTTTCAAATCCTGAAAGATGATGCTGTGAAAGTCCTGCACTCAATATGCCAGCACATTTGGAAAACTCAGCAGTGGCCACAGGACTGGAAAAGGTCAGTTTTCATTCCAATCCCAAAGAAAGGCAATGGCAAAGAATGCTCAAACTACCACACAATTGCACTCATCTCACACGCTAGTAAAGTAATGCTCAAAATTCTCCAAGCCAGGCTTCAGCAATACGTGAACTGTGAACTACCAGATGTTCAAGCTGGTTTTAGAAAAGGCACAGGAACCAGACATCAAATTACCAACATCCGCTGGATCATGGAAAAAGCAAGAGAGTTCCAGAAAAACATCTATTTCTGTTTTATTGACTATGCCAAAGCCTTTGACTGTGTGGATCACAATAAACTGTGGAAAACTCTGAAAAAGATGGGAATACCAGACCACCTAACCTGCCTCTTGAGAAACCTATATGCAGGTCAGGAAGCAACAGTTAGAAGTGGACATGGAACAACAGACTGGTTCCAAATAGGAAAAGGAGTATGTCAAGGCTGTATATTATCACCCTGCTTATTTAACTTCTATGCAGAGTACATCATGAGAAATGCTGGACTGGAAGAAACACAAGCTGGAATCAAGACTGCCGGGAGAAATATCAATAACCTTAGATATGCAGATGACAGCACCCTTATGGCAGAAAGTGAAGAGGAGCTAAAAAGCCTCTTGATGAAAGTGAAAGAGGAGAGTGAAAAAGTTGGCTTCAAGCTCAACATTCAGAAAACGAAGATCATGGCATCTGGTCCCATCACTTCATGGGAAGTAGATGGAGAAACAGTGGAAACAATGTCAGACTTTATTTTGGGGGGCTCCAAAATCACTGCAGATGGTGACTGTAGCCATGAAATTAAAAGACACTTACTCCTTGGAAGGAAAGTTAGGACCAACCTAGATAGCATATTCAAAAGCAGAGACATTACTTTGCCAACAAAGGTCCGTTTGGTCAAGGCTATGGTTTTTCCTGTGGTCATGTATGGATGTGAGAGTTGGACTGTGAAGAAAGCTGAGCACTGAAGAATTGATTTTTTTGAACTGTGGTGTTGGAGAAGACTCTTGAGAGTCTCTTGGACTGCAAGGAGATCCAACCAGTCCATTCTGAAGGAGATCAGCCCTGGGATTACTTTGGAGGGAATGATGCTGAAGCTGAAGCTCCAGTACTTTGGCGACCTCATGCAAAGAGTTGACTCATTGGAAAAGACTTTGATGCTGGGAGGGATTGAGGGCAGGAGGAGAAGGAGACGACAGAGGATGAGATGGCTGGATGGCATCACGGACTCAATGGACGTGAGCCTGAGTGAACTCTGGGAGTTGGTGATGGACAGGGAGGCCTGGCGTGCTGCAGTTCATGGGGTCGCAAAGAGTCAGACATGACTGAACGACTGAACTGAACTGAATTGAAGATAAAAAGTTACATAGAATTGACAAAAACCACAGAATAGAATTTGAGTAATTCTATTTCTCAAACACTCAGTGTATTGAGGTCCACTCATGCTTTTTGCTTCCTAAACCAGAAAAAGAACAGGATAACTGATGGTTAAACTAGAAGAGAGTCCAAACTTGAAATATGGCTTACTCTGCTTCTGTCCTGAGGGACAGGACCCTCTCTTCTGTTTTTTCCTATCTGTACTCTCCAGTTACAGGAATCTGGTCACCCATGATGTATGTATGATATTAACAAAAATGCAATTTTAATCTGTGTTAGGTCACACTTGTTTACTTGGATACACTCTGTCTAAACTGTGTAGATCAGGTTGCTGTAAAAAAAAAGCCCTAAGAAAGTTTTCAGGGCTTTTTAAAGTTTAACAAATTTTAACAAATTGTTAGTTTAACAAATTTTTTTAAACATTCAGCATCTGTTTCCCAAAATCCACGAATAAAGGACTCCAAAAAGGTAAGAAAGCAATCTGGCTCATTATTACAATGTCCTATCACCTGGAAAATGTGTGCTTTATACCAAATATCTGACTACAACCAAATAGAAAAACAAGTCATTAGAACTTCTCCCTGACCGGCCTTCGTTTATAACCAGCCAATATATGATGAAAGTTTATGCTCCTTTTCCACATAAGTCATTTTTCCAATTGAAAATTGTTCCCAGCTGTTCTGACCCAGATGTGTTGGCAGCCCCATGCTGTGAAGACCATTTTACAGGTGATGAAGCCCTCAGACAATGAAGTTTATACAACTTTTATACAGCTGGTCTCGAAGACAACTTTGGACTTCTAACGCCACCTCCTCAAAAAAAGAATAGGATAAAAGCAGTGACTTCTTGACACTCCACTTGGGGCCCAGTTAAAAGGGGATTTCAGTGCTGTAGGCCTACATTTATGCAGACCCTAGGCTTACAAAGCAAGAGTAAGATAACTGACCCAGTCTACCCCTTCCCCTCGAGAACTCGGCCTGCTTTAACTGGAAATCACTCCAGAGCAGTAGGAAAATGATCAGAAATTGTCCCTGGGGCTGAGCTTCCAGGAGAGGGAAGTCACGATGTCAGAACGAGCCCGAGTTGCCTTTCATCTTTTAGGTTTACATGATCCCATTCTAGACTGCACCAACCTCACTCTCCTTCACATTTAAGCAAAAGGCCATTTTTATCACAAACAAGTTGTGTGTAAAGTTAGTGCCAGGTTCCCTTTCACTGGTAAGTCACAGGAAAACCAGAACAATGGTTGATAACCTGGGTGACTATACGGGCCAGTTTTCCTAGGTCAGTCCCAGGCAGTTTAACAGATGCTTCATTTTTTGAACAAAACGTATATATAATAGTGGAATTAAATTATTTGGGACAGGTTTAGTAGGCCTCCAACAACCTTCTCTCTTTTTCTCTTTTCCCTGATGAGGTGCGCCTGACACCCTCTTTGACCGAAAACATGACAAAACACTGGGGCCACCGGTTCCTAGGAGCTCACGGTGGTGACAGAACCTGCTGCCTGCCACCTCCCCCTTGTCCCTGCTGTAGCTGGGGAAGTCCATGAAACTGCTTGGCCACACCCCAGCAGAGTCAGGGGGAAAGGGGAGAACGGGTAGGCTTTGTGCAAGTGAAATGACACTGAGGAAGGGGAGGCTGAGGACTTCCATCAGAGTGTAGGAACTATAGTTTGAATATTCTTTTTACAGTGGTTTCGTCCTTTACCACAAATTGCTATCTGCAATGAGCATTTTTTGCATTGTTGGGTAACATTTTTTCTTTTACAATAATCTCTTTGGGGAGCAGTCAGCTTCAAAGGATCAAAGTATATTTTTATGGAAAATGAAAAGTATTAAAATTGTAGATTAATGTATAACTTGTACAAAATATTTGGTGGTACCTTGCTCTTACTTTGGGGATATCATAATGCCATTGTTGGCCACAGGAAAGCCAGAGAACACAAATTTGCTGAAGAAACACCAGCATTTGCTTCAAAAGTTTATTATTTTAAGTAGCTCATGCTCAGAGATGATCATTTAGCACTAGAAGCTGCACAAGTTGTGTTTTCATCACTCTGTGAAGCTTAATTTTTCATTTAGATGCAATGACTGTTCTTCTAAACTCTTTTCACTTCTTGTGCATGCATGAAAAATGAAGTATTAGCTGCTAATGGCTCCCTTTCAGCAGAAGTAGAACCATGTAAACATTGAAATGATAGAAGGTTTATATCAAGGTCATCAGATGCTTCAAATGAGAAATCTGTTACTTCTAATGAGGGTTCGCTTTTTTCAAAACCCAATTCATGAAATATAACTAAACCTTTGGAAAGTTCATTCCATCAAAGGTGAAAAGTCTGACATTATTCTGGTTGATGTTATAAATCCAGTTTAATAGTTCATCATTGAAGAGAAACTGTGTTTTGTGGGTGATAGATCTTGATTCCTGGAGTCCTGGTAGAAACAATATTCTTACTAAATGAAAAACCTGTGGAACAGAAACTTATTTGGATGAGGTAGAGAAATATATGTATATAATTAGTACTTTTGTCCAAACAAGCTGTGGTGGTCTCCCAATGGAAACAGAAGCCAAGATGTCAAATTTTACACACACAGTAACTGTATCACAAAATTCTCCTTTATGCCTATCAATTGATTTAGAATATCTGAGTCTTCATGATAAACTACCTTGTTAAAATCAACCTAAGTGTCATACAATGCTCTGAATTTTGGTTTCATTTTGTTCAAAATCATTTGTAAGTCTTCACAGTACAGAAGTATTCTCCTTCACAGAATGGAGGCTTTTTTTTTTTTCAATGCAGCTTTTGAACTTGAATATTTTAAAAAGATACAATGACTGAAAACCAAGCTGACCAACAGGCAGGACCAATTACATGGGTTTTGGGGCCCAGTACAAAATGAAAACGCAGAATCCTTTGTCAAAAAATTAAAAATTTCAAGATGGCAACAGCAGGGCCATAAACCTGCTGTTTATGGAACCCTTCTCAGCACTGGCTTCTGTGCAGCTGCACAAATCACAAAGCCAGCTCTGCAAACAGGAAGAAACTGAAACGCATCCTTCAGAGTAAGGGGGGTGGTGGATACCATGGGTCCTCTGATAAAGTACAAGATTTAATTTTGAAATTCTATAATTGTGCCCTGGTTGATCTCCACCTATGAGAAGATTTTGATGGAGCCCCTATTTTTATTTGGATAAATTTAGATTCTATCCCAGAATAGGCTGTAACTGAGAACTACCATCTTGAATCCTCTAAATTTGGGGAACCATTCAAAAGAATCATAAATAGAAACAACGTACTCAGCAAGCTGTATTATAAAAACAGTTGTCACAGAAGGTCCTCTGAAAAGAGGACAAAATTACCTGAGGAAATATTTGGACTGAATTATTTATACATTTCAGTATTTTTAAGTTAGAATTGAGAATAGCCTTTATTTAGCAGAATTTCTCTTGGCTTATCAGGTACTTCATTACCAGTAGAGAGCATTTTCTTTATTGAATATATCATGGTCTGTAGAGAAGTCGATCAAAGAGTATGGGGGTTTCAAATTTATTAAACTCTCAATGCAGACAACTTTATGAAAAAAGTTAAAAATAATAAAACTATTGGGCTTTCCTGGTGGCTCAATGGTAAAAAATCTGCCTGCCAGTGCAGAAGACATGGGTTTGATCCCTGCTCCAGGAAGGTCCAACATGCTGTGGAGCAGCTAAGCCTGTCCACCTCAGCTATGGAGCCTGTGCGCTAGAGCCCGGGAGCGGCACTACTGAGCCCACATAAACAGCTCCTGAAGGCTGAACACCCTGGAGCGCGTGCACTGCAGCAAGGAGGAGCTCTCGCTCAGTTCAGCTCGGGAAAAGCCCTGGCAGCACGGAAGACCCAGCACAGCCAAAAACAAATAAATAAAAATTATAAAATAAAAGTACTGAACACTGTATTCTGCAGAAGAATAATATGACAGGTAGGCTAAGAAACTGATTAAACCACGTAAGTCCCTATCAAGAAGAATTATTCTGCTTAAATGTTTTGTAAGGTTCACATTGTTAACATAAACATTTTCAAATTTGCTTTAAGGTACAGACCTGGGTTCGATCCCTGGGTTGGGAAGATCCCCTGGAGGAGGGCACGGCTACCTATCCCAGTATTTTGGCATGGAGTCGCAAAGAGTCAGACACGACTGAGCGACTTTCACTTCACTTCACAGAGATAGATGTTCTTTTATTTCTTCTAAGGAATTTTACATTTGAAAAATTACTCCTGAATAGAAGCATTTTAACAGGTCTACCAAAATAAGACATCAATTTGTTGGTCAGGAAGCAAACCTTTCAGAAAAAAATATCATCCTAATTGCTTTTATGCCCCCTTTGGTGGTCAAGTTGGAATCAAGTTTGCTGGGAGAAATATCAATAACCTCAGATATGCAGATGACACCACCCTTATGGCAGAAAGTGAAGAGGAGCTAAAAAGCCTCTTGATGAAAGTGAAAGAGGAGAGTGCAAAAGTTGGCTTAAAGCTCAACATTCAGAAAACGAAGATCATGGCATCCGGTCCCATCACTTCATCGGAAATAGATGGGGAAACAGTGGAAACAGTGTCAGACTTTATTTTGGGGGGCTCCAAAATCACTGCAGATGGTGACTGTAGCCATGAAATTAAAAGACACTTACTCCTTGGAAGGAAAGTTAGGACCAACCTAGATAGCATATTCAAAAGCAGAGACATTACTTTGCCGACTAAGGTCCGTCTAGTCAAGGCTATGGTTTTTCCTGTGGTCATGTATGGACGTGAGAGTTGGACTGTGAAGAAGGCTGAGCACCAAAGAACTGATGTGTTTGAACTGTGGTGTTGGAGAAGACTCTTGAGAGTCCCTTGGACTGCAAGGAGATCCAACGAGTCCATTCTGAAGGAGATCAGCCCTGGGATTTCTTTGGAAGGAATGATGCTAAAGCTGAAGCTCCAGTACTTTGGCGACCTCATGCAAAGAGTTGACTCATTGGAAAAGACTTTGATGCTGGGAGGGATTGGGGGCAGGAGGAGAAAGGGACGACAGAGGATGAGATGCCTGGATGGCATCACGGACTCGATGGACGTGAGTCTGAGTGAACTCGGCGAGTTGGTGATGGACAGGGAGGCCTGGCGTGCTGCGATTCATGAGGTCGCAAAGAGTCGGACACGGCTGAGCGACTGAACTGAGCTGAACTTGGCGGTCAAAGTATCCTGATTTGGATGATGTATTATATGGCTATCCTAGTAATGACAACACTGGTCCCCATTTATTAAGCACTTGGGGTGAGCCTGATGCTTTGCAGACGTGAGCTCATCAGACTCGTAAAACAGGTCTGTGAGAGGCAGCATTGGATCCACCAATTAAACCACTGAGGAAACTGTGCCTTAAGGTGGTTTGGCCACTTCTTGAAGGTCACATAGCTGGGGAAGGACCTGAGGCCAGGCCTCCTCTGACTCACAGACAAGTGAGCATCATCCACTAGATGAGTTCACCATAGATTCTGATTTGCAAAGGACACTTGCCCGGGGAAGTTTCCAGGAACAAACCCAAGATCTCTGATAGAACAGTCAAAATCCTGCTGCCTCTAAGGATGACTAATTTGTGGCGCTGATCAGTGCTGCTTAACTCATATTGTCACTTTCTGGCAGTTAAAAAGGGTAACAGGAAAGTCCATTCAGTCCCCAACTCTATCTGTGCGAGGCCCTGTGGAGACACAAAGGGAATTCGATCTGGCTCCTGCCCCGACATCCTTCCCTAGAGTGAGGAGGCAAGGGTGACCTGTGCTGTTTAAGACTCCTGGGGTGATGGGCCTTCACCTCCCTTCATTTTTCTGCAAGGGCTCTTTCCCTGGCAGAGCTTCATCCTAGGGCCTTTCAGGGCCCTGAGCTGGCTTCTTCCTTGTTTCCCCCTCCCATGCTGAGAAAGCCACGGCTGTCTGTAAGTCTGGAGAGAGAGAGACAGACAAAGATAGAGAGTGCTGGAGGACAGTGGCCAGCAGGGTTGAGCTGAACCCTTCCCAGTTCTGAAGAGGATGAGGGGCTTGTACCCTTGTTACGGATGTAGAAGTTTCCAGGTCAGTCTCTCTCTGTGTTAGTGTGAACACCCAGCCTCCCCCAAAACACATCCAGCATGGCAAAAAGTGTGTATCAAGTTTTCTGGCAGGAAAAATCTCCTTAATTTATGAAATTTTCTCGAGTTATCATTTCATTGTCACTGTGTACAATGGAGCTGTATCTTTATTTACAAACAAATTAAAGCAAATAGTTGCTTGGATAACTGGCCAAAGAACTTCACTCCAGAGAATTCACACACCAAGGAAATTTATTTCAATTGACTCTGAAACTCATGATGTTTCAGAGAACAGATATGCTTTACTTTAAATATATATGATCTTTGCCTTTTGAAAGGGGACACAGTCTCATAATGTTTATAGACCAAACAAACTAAGTTTACCATATGAACCATCAGGATCTTAACCCACATCCACTGAGTAATCAGAATAAGACTGTACTTCAAAATCCCAGTATCTGTTCTATCTCCGAGCAGCTGTGCATGGGGGAAAAGGCACGAAATGGGATCTTTCCAGTTAGAGATCCGGTATCTCTTCATTGGTGTCTCCAAGGGCCTTAGCTCAGTGTCAAGACTTCCAATAGGTTTTCAGCTATTACTGCTGCTGCTGCTAAGTCGCTTCAGTCGTGTCCGACTCTGTGTGACCCCATAGACGGCAGCCCACCAGGCTCCCCGGTCCCTGGGATTCTCCAGGCAAGAACACTGGAGTGGGCTGCCACTTTCACTTTCCAGCTAACTAAACACACACATTACTGGTAACACCACTGATACCAACTTGTTCTTGGCAAGCTGAGAAGGGATTTCTCGAAAAGTTATTAAAAGTCTGCCTCCAAATCCCACTTCAAGGCAATCCTTACATGGGGCAAGATAGTACAAGATGGTTTTCTTTCATGGGGCTGGCAAAGAGAGTTTTAGGAAATTCCCTTTAGCAGCTAGAAGGAAGAGTAGGATCCGCTGCTTTTTTTTCCTCTTTCTCCCAAAATAGCAATTCCTGAAGATGTAAACAGACTCCCTTCAATGGTCTAACAGAAAAGGAAACAGCTTTTTCTAGGGTTATCAAGCCATTCACATATGCCTGTGTTTGATGTGGTTGACACATGGGGAGGATGAGGGACATATGACTGTTTCCCCTTTCGATGCCCCCCCTTCCTCAGAGCCTTAATAATAACAGTGAGCATAGAAGATGTAGTGAGACCCTGTCCAGATCCTCTGGCAGTGCAGAGGCTCCCTGGGTCTGTCCTTAGGCCTCGCCCTCGGCTGAAGGGAGCCACCCTGCCCAGAGTTACCCTCTTCCCTCAGAGCAGCCCCCACCCAGTGGCTAGTTGATGCAGGGGTCTGAAGGCCTGTCATCGTGCATGCTCAGTCGTGTCTGACTCTTTGCAACCTCATGGACTGTGGCCCACAAAGCTCCTCTGTCCATGCAATTTTCCCAGCAAGAATACCAATGGGTTGCCATTTCCTCCTCCAGGCAATCTTCCCGACCCAGGGATCAAACTTGCGTCTCTTGCATCTCCACACTGTCAGGCAGATTCTTTACCACTGAGCCACCAGGGAAACACAAAGGCCTAGACATCTTTAAAGGCCTCCCTGCAGGGTCATCTAATAATTCTTGTTGCAACTGCATCATAGTTCCACCTTCTCCTCCTTCCCGTCCTGTGTCCCAACTAGTTCATAAGTGTGGATTCCTCGAGCACGCCCCATAAACAGCCTGTAGGTGGATCTCTATCTCAGACTCTGTTTTCTGGAAAATGTGACCTAAGACACTGACTGTGGGGAGAGGACCTGTGATGTGTCAGGCACTTCATGTGCTTCATCTTACCTGTGTAGCATCTCTGTACCCAAGTGGGTAGAGATTATAGTTTCATTCTGTAGCTAATAAAAACCAAAGCTTGGGACTTCCCTGGCAGTCCAGGGGTTAAGAATCTGCCTTCCAACGCAAGGGACGAGGGTTTGATTCCTGGTTGGGGGAACTAAGTTCCTACGTCCTGTGGGGCAACTAAGCCCAAGTGACACAACTACAAAGCCTACACACCACAACTAGAGAAAAGTCCACATACCACAACGAAGATCCCACATGCCACAACTGAGACCCAACACAGCCAAAAATAAAAGTAAAAAAATAAGTATTAAAAAAAAAAAAACCAAGGCTCAGAGAGGTTGCATTCTGTCCCTAAAATCACACAGCAAGTGAGCCCCAAGTCAATGTTTATAGCGAGTCTTTCAAGCTTAAATCCCATTCATGGCCCTATGCTCAGCACTAGTGTTTCCAATCATGGATATTTTTATGAAGTGTAATTTTCATTGAATTAAAAATCATTTTATTTTTAAAAGATAAATGGAGTACAATTATAAAGGGGTAGCACAAAGGAGCTTCTTTATGTGTCAATAGACTAAGTGCACTGTGTAGTGTTAATAACATTGCACTAATGTCAGTTTCCCAGTATTCTTAATGGACTACGTTAGGTAAGGGGCTTCCATTATAGCTCAGACAGTAAAGAATCTGCCTGCAATGCAGGAGACCTGGATTCGATCCCTGGGTCAGGAAGATCACTGGAGAGGGGAATGGCTACCCACTCTAATATTCTTGCCAGGAGAATCTCATAGACAGAGGAGCCTGGAGGTCTACAGTCTGTGGGGTCGCAGAGTCAGATGCTACTGAGTGACTAACACTACTACTCTGTTAGGTGAAGGGGCTTCCCAGGTGGTGCTAGTGGTAAAGATCCCGCCTGCCAATGCAGGAGACATAAGAGATGCTGATTTGATCCTTGGATTGGGAAGAACCCTGGAGAAGGAAATGACACCCCACTCCAGTATTCTTGCCCAGAGAATCCCATGGACAGAGGGCCTGGTGGGCTACAGTCCATAGGGACACAAAGAGTTAGACACGACTGAAGCAACCTAGCACATACACAGACATGTTAGGGAAAACATTATTATTGGGGGAAGCTGTTTGATGGGTATTGAGGAACTGACTCACTGTCTTATTTTTGCACCTTCTTTTTAGTATAGCATTATTTCCAAATAATGTTAAAAAGTTTCTAAGGCAAAAAAGAAAGAAAGAAAGAAATGAGACATAAGAGATTCTGATGTCTAGAACATTCCTCAAAAGGAACTTGAAAAGGTACTTCACAATAATTGCTAAGGAGTGATATTACTCAATTATCAATAAGAATGTAATACACATTTTCTGCAATTCACTGGGGCTTCCCAAGTGGCCCAGTCATAAAGAATCCGCCTGCCAATGCAGGAGATGCAAGAGACAGGGGTTCAATCCCTGGGTCAGGAAGATCCCATGGAGAAGGAAATGGCAACCAACTCCAGTATTCTTGCCTGGAATCCCATGGACAGAGGAGCCTGGTGAGTTATAGTCCACGGTCACAAAGGGTTGGACACAACTTAGTGACTAAACAGCAATTCATTGAGTGTTGAGTCAGCCCACTAGGGAGCCAGCCTACTGCACTCAACTGGCTTTAGCCTCCCACCATGAGAATCCAAATTCCTTCTGGGTCCCTGAACAAAGGGCTCACCCAAACAGCAGTGCTATCTCCCCCAAGAGTATCTTCCACAGGCAGCTGTCCTGGGGTCACCCCAGCCCCTCCGTGGGTGGACAGTTCTGTGAAATCTGTGGTGGCACTCAGATGTGTAGGGCAGGACAGTAGCTGGAGGAAGATGATGAATGGGATGGAATCAGTATGGAGAGGAGGACTCCCATAGCCAGAGCGGGGAGACACTGGTGCAAAGACAGACACGAGATTCTGGCCCAGCCCCATTTGTTAATCTCCCCCCATCTCACTAGAAAAGTCTCTTAGTAGCCGGAAGCTGTTATGCTCATGGTGGCATTTACATGTTCTCAAAAATTCCAATTTTCACTTGAAGTTCGGATTTTATCTTTGGCAACACAGACTGACTGATACTCTCCTTGACATGCCATGATCTCTTCATTCAGGTTCAAGGAGATGCCTGCCAGACACATAATCCTGAAGAACCGCCATCTGCCTAACTGTCATTTGTTCCTTCAAGTAAAAATGAAATTCCATGGAAAAAACAGCCAATTCTGCTCACAACTCATTCATTCAAGTGCTTGCCTGGAGACAGACATCCTACTTCCATGTACTTAAGAAAGGGCTTATGCATACTTCCGATTTGGTCTCTCAGAAATTTAAAAGAACAGGCATTTAAGGGTCAAAATGAACAATTTTTCCTGCCTCATCAAACTAATCAAAGGCCTTCTTAAGTGAAACTGTTTCCTTTCTTATTAGCACATGGTGAGGAGGGACCCTGTGTCCAGTAGTGCGGTTCGGTATCACTGCCTTGACTCATGTTAAGCAGCTAGTTTTGCTCACTGCTGCTTTCGTATTATCAGTGCAAATGTCCCCAACGTGGGAAAGGAAACAGTGTCTTAGGAGGACGCCCCAGGGGTTTGCTGACCATGCTGTGGGAGCTATTGAGGCATGATGATGGGGGCAGAGATGGGGATGATGTTTTATCAGAAACAAAGTAGGTACTCTGGCCCTTTGGGGTTGAGACATGTAAGAAGGGTGGAAGTTTTATGTGAGAATCCAAGGAGGATGACAGGCTAAGCAGAGGGAACCGCATGTACAGGGGCTCAGAGGCATGGCGGGCATGAGGCAAGAACTCAGTGTTCACACTGCAGACAACTCAGTGGCCACCGCAGCCCTTGCACCTTTAGAGTTCACAGCCCAAGAACAAACACCCACCTATTAGCATTTAACATACGCCTGGTGTGGTTCTAGGCATTCACTTAATCTTTGAACCGACTCTATGGTATTGATGCTATTATTATTGTTATATCCTCTGCAGAAGAGGAAACTGAGATGGGAAATGAAGATGTTAAATACCTCAGAGCAGATTCCAGAGCTAGTAAGTGACACAGCCAGAGTCAGGCTCAGATGACCTGACTCCAGAGTCGGCTAGGACGTGCTGCTTCTCACAAGGAACAGAGATATGACCGGTTTCTGGTCTGGGAAATCCCATTTGGCTGACACAGGCCACATGTCCATCCCTGAGACCAATACTGTCAGGGACACATGCCCGCCTCCTCCGGGGATGTCTCCGATCGTGCGGGACAACACAGTGGATACTAGACAGAGCTGAGGAGGAATGATCTATCTACATCACACCTTCTTAACAAAACACTGGACAAAGGCAGACCCCAAGAGCACGTCCTGTGTGATTCCATTTAACTAAAGTCCAGAAACAAGCCAAATAATTTTGTGCTATTGAAGCCAGGATTGGGCTCACCTTTCTGGGGGTGATTACTGACTAGACTGAGTTCAGGTGGGGCATGGCATGTGGAGAGAGGATGGTAACACTGGCGTGGAGTGAGGATGGTAACACTTAGGGCGTCCTCCTAAGACAGTCTCCTTTCCCACTTTGAGGACATTTGCACTGATTGGTTCCATCCATGTCATAATGATTTGTTAAGCCACACACTTGTGCACATTTCAGCAAGTATATTTGTCACTATTATGAACTGTTAAGTTTTTAAGTCTTAAATGTAAAGAAAATTAGAACTTGGGTGGGTGGGGGGGATCCATGAAGAAGTTTTATTTAGCCAGAGTGGTAAATGGACCTCTCAGGATGAATAAAGGATTGATGCCCCACATCCTAAAGGATCGCTGGAATAACAGTGAAAACCCAAGGATGAAGGGGTATCATGTTTCAAATGGTTGTAAGGAATGTTTGTTCAAGTTTCACTCATTAGCATTACAAAGCCAAAGGAATGGTCCAGAACGCAGAAGTACCCTGGGCAGCTGCCAGCTTTTTCCAAATAGTCTGACTGCAAGGGCTCCTGGGCTCCACCCGGCCACTGCCAGCCTGGGGATGGGTGGGCCTCTGCAGCGAGCTGGGCAGAGGCGCACAGTGCCACACCTCCCGGGACCTGCCCGCTTCCTGTGCAGTTGGCTGGGTTTTCCAGGTTGTAGACGAGCTTTCAACCTTTTAAATCCATGCTCCCTTCTTGAATAGCTGTAAATATCTCACACTTTCCTTTAATGTTATTTGAAATTTCAAAATTAATCAAGTATTATGACAAGAAACCAAGTCATAGGGCAAAGTGCTGCTTTGTTTCTGAGCTGCCTGTGCAGCCCCCACGAAGCCCGAGTGTGTGCTCCCCTCTCCCCCTACCCCTGGGAGGAGCCTTGCTTTGTAAACTACAAGCCTTTTCCTTTCCTTCAAGGTTTTTGACGAGAGGTTTGGGGATGCAGCCACCAGGTGGACGCTGTGCATTTACGAGCTCGTGGCTTGCCAGAGGGATGAGGGACGAGGCAGCAGACGTATCTACTTTGTTTCTAATAAAACCACAACTCCTGACTTGTTGAATAAGCAGCATTTCACAGTAATAGCTAATATTTATTGGGTGCTTCTCATGGACCACACACAGTGTGAAAGATCCCCCTGTGCGTCCCCATTCTTCCCACAACCCCAGGAGGCAGGGGAGCATCATCATCTCTGTTTTATGGCCGGGAAAACCCAGGCTCACGACGATTACATGAATACCAAGGTCTAACAACAAGGAAGACAAGGATCTGGAATGTAGGTCCCAGTCAGGCTGGCTCCAGAGCACGTGCCCTAATGAGCAGGCCATGCCACTACACGGTAAACCAGGACTTGAACCCCCTGTTCAGTTCCGGAAGTTCCATATGCGTACTTCTAATCATCAGAGTCGTTGATGGTTACCGGGCCCAAGTGCTGATCAGTGGGTGAAAATGACATGTGGGGACCCCTTTGAGAGAAGGAGAGACCGGCCAGGTGACCCCTGACCTCAGCCCCATCCCAGGACCTTGACCGTCTGGGGTGAACTGTGATGAGGACCCTTATGGTGCAGCCTCTGGGCAGTACCGATGTGAGTGGAAACCCACAAGACTGCAGCAGCATTGGGCCCAGGCTTGGAGGTGGAACCATCTACTGTCCCCACCACCCCGAGAAGCTGCTTTCACTCAGCAAAGCTCACAGGCACACTACGCACAGTCACAGGCTTTTGCAAAAATCCCGAGTGATGGCAAGGCTGACGCACCAGCTCCCAGCCTCCTGGACGATGCTGTGGCTGGTCAGCACTGGGCCTGGGCTGTGCACGGGGCCCACAAGCCCCACAGTCCAGAGCAGCACCCAGCCTCCTGGATCCAGGTGGAGCTCTGGCGTCAGCGTTGAGACTAGAAGGCTATCTCAGGAGAGGAAAGGAGGATGTATTTACACAGCCCAAGTTAGTGGATGGTGGTTCTGAATACTACTGATTGTTAGGAGAAATATGGCCTTCTTTGTGGTCTAAGATGAGGAAGGGGGATAAACAGTTACCCCATATTTATAAGTGGATCACTCAAAATGTGGACACATACACACCCTTGTCCAGCTCCAGGAGAAGAAGCTCGAAGCCTGTTCTTCTGATTCACACAGAGGCCAGGGGTCTCTGCCGCTGGTGGGCTGGCATGAAGCTGCAGCCAGTCTCCCTTAAAATGAAGAGCCTCATACAGTAACAGGGACTGAGGGGGCAGCATCTTCAGAGCTGTGGGAAGCAGCTCCGCAGACAGGAGGCCGTCAGCCTGAGTACCCACTGCAAACACGGCCGTGGCTGCTCTCCTCTGGGGACTGACCCCCATGAGACCTCCAGGCCAACCCCAGCCCCTCCAAGGCTGCAACCTGACGTCAGAACACTGAGGCACCGTGCATTCGATGATCTGCCACTTCTGAACACTACTCTTACTTCCTTCTAGGCCATCAGACCTCAAACACAGAAGAGAGTCTTCTGGAGCAAAGGAGGGATCCACTCCCTGAACCCAAGGCAGCCGTGTGCTTTATCTCAAAGGGTTGCTCACAACCAAGTGCAGTCTCCTTTGAGACCTCGGCACCCACAACACCTGTTCACACACTCTCTCTGGAAAGAGGGCCGGTTTGCACGGGTCAAGCTAGAATCAAAAAACAGTTTATCCATATGTCAGCTTCTTGCCACATTGAGAATGAGATTTAAAGAAATGACCACACTAAGGAACAACTGAGTCACTTTTCTCAGATTTTCAGCTGTTATAAATCATTGCCTAAAACCAGCAACTGTGTCTTTTTGGCTTCTTGCTATTCAGAGTGGTCCCTGGACCAACAGCATGGGCCTCAACACAGGTAACCTGTTAGAAATGCAAGGTCTCAGGCCCCACACAGACCTGCCCATTCAGAACCCACATTTTGACAAGATCCCCACATGGTGTGTATACACAGGAAATTTTGAGAAGTGCTGCTGTAACTCACCCAGAGGTCTTTTCTCCTGATCAGAGTGTTTTGCCAGACTGAGGCCACATACACTGTCAGACGTTAGGATGAACCCCACCACCCCCCACGTGTCCACAGATTTCCACAGACAGCCCTCTGCCTCCGGCTTGTGGGGAGAACCATCTCCTGAGCACTGTGGAAGGTGCTGCCCACCTGCCAAGGTTCCTGTGTTTCTTTGTCCCCTCTCTACCTCCCCAGCCCACCCCCATCCTACTCATGATGCCATATCAGCCTTCAGATCAGTGACAACCTCTGCGCTACCTTAACAATCAGCTTCACTCCACCCGCAATGCATAAGAAATGATGCCCAGTCTCCCTGACCTGAGATCTCCAGGTGGATTTATCTTGCCCTCTCCATCTCACTGTACACCCCTCCCATGAGCTAAACTCCTCTACCCCTCCTTGCAGACTCCTGCTCACACACTTTGCCTGCCTTCAACGCCCTACACCACACTGCTGCTAACTCAAAGCCTTGGTATCCTTCACACCAGCTGAAACACTTCCTCTGGTTGGCCTTTCTAGGCAAGCATAATCTTCTCTGGGCAGCCCAGTCAGTTCCTTCTCACACCTATCCCTCTCCACCTTCTATTACAGTTACTGACATACACGCCTCCCATCCTCGGCTACGTGTGAACAGTTTAAAGCAAGATCTTGCCTTATTCATCTCTGCTTCTAACAAAGACACTAATACAGCTGAGGTGTTCAGACAGTCAAACTTCGAACATGGAACACATAATTTGACACTTTTTGTCTTCCTAATCTGTATGTTTATAAGACCCTGGTGGCTCAGATGGTGAAGAATCTACGTGCAATGCAGATCTGGGTTATGATCCTCTGGTGAAGGGAATGGCTGCCCACTCCAGTATTCTTGCCTGGAGAATGGATGCGATGGACCGAGGAGCCTGGCAGGCTACAGTTCATGGGGTTGCAAGGAGTTGACCATGGCTGAGCAATTAACACTTTCCCTTTCAAATATTACACCATATTTAAGATATAGTTAAAAAATTGCTTTTATGGAAAGTATCAAAATTTCTTTACATGAGGCTATCTTGGAAAATCTAGACTGTCTGATCCCAGATGAGACATTCAGTAAATAACTATTTACTCCAAATGACATCACAGTGAAGTAACGAGGCTCTTCTCCATGTGGCTGCTAGAATCACCTCGTCACCGTGTGGTCACACACATTCCCATTGGACCTCAGAAGTGAATGTGCTGACCGCAGGCTCCTGACCCCAGACTAATTAAAGAGCGGCCAACATCTAAGCGTTTCTCATGATATATTCTGCATAGGAGTTAAATAATCAGGGTGACAATATACAGCCTTGACATACTCCTTTTTCTATTTGGAACCAGTCTGTTGTTCCATGTCCAGTTCTAACTGTTGCTTCCTGACCTGCATACAGATTTCTCAAGAGGCAGGTCAGGTGGTCTGGTATTCCCATCTCTTGAAGAATGAATGAAGCACAAGCTGGAATCAAGATTGCCGGGAGGAATATCAATAACCTCAGATATGCAGATGACACCACCCTTATGGCAGAAAGTGAAGAAGAACTAAAGAGCTTCTTGATGAAAGTGAAACAGGAGAATGAAAAAGTTGGCTTAAAGCTCAACATTCAGAAAATGAATATCGTGGCATCTGGTCCCATCACTTCATGGCAAATAGATGGGCAAACAGTGGAAACAGTGTCAGACTTCATTTTGAGGGGCTCCAAAATCACTGAGGATGGTGATTGCAGCCATGAAATTAAAAGATGCTTGCTCCTTGGAAGGAAAGTTATGACCAACCTAGACAGCATATTAAAAAGCAGAGACATTACTTTGTCAACAAAGGTCCGTCTAGTCAAGGCTATGGTTTTTCCAATGGTCATGTATGGATATGAGAGTTGGACTATCAAGAAAGCTGAGCGCTGAAGAATTGATGCTTTTGAACTGTAGTGTTGGAGAAGACTCTTGAGAGTCCCTTGGACTGCAAAGAGATCCAACCAGTCCATTCTAAAGGAGACCAGTCCTGGGTGTTCACTGGAGGGCCTGATGTTGAAGCTGAAACTCCAATACTTTGGCCACCTGATGCAAAGAGCTGACTCATGTGAAAAGACCCTGATGCTGGGAAAGATTGAGGGCAGGAGGAGAAGGGGACAACAGAGGATGAGATGGCTGGATGGCATCACCGACACAGTGGACATGGGTCTGGGTGGACTCTGGGAGTTGGTGATGGACAGGGAGGCCTGGCGTGCTGCGGTTCATGGGGTCGCAAAGAGTAGGACATGACTGAGTGGCTGAACTGAACTGGAACATCTAAGCTGCCACTGAAAACTAAGGCAAGTTACAAGCAGTGCAGTGTGTTCTTAAGGACGAAGGAGGAACACCTCCCAGGTTCAGCTGCCAGGGAAGTGGGGATGGAGAAGATGCCGAGAACACAGCCTCGGAGTTCTCTCATTCTGGCGACACTTGCTTTTGCAACTTTAATAACATTATAGCCCTGGTGGTCCAGTGGCTAAGACTGCACTTCCAATGAAGGGGCCCTGGTTTTCTCCCTGGTCAGTGAACCCACAGGCTGCAACTAAGACATGGCACAGACAAACAAACAATATTTTAAAAATCTTTTTGAAAATCTTTTAATAATTAATATTTTACCATGACCCTGTAGAAGAAAGTTTGGTTTTAGAGTTCCATGGCACAGAATCAACTATATAAGGGGGAAAGAAGCATCTAGATTTGCCCAAAGCAGAAACAGCTGGGGTTCAGGTCTCTTCCTCAGAACTGGGCTGAGGTTGGTTCCTGACCTGGAAAAATGGCTGAGATGGATCACTGTTCCTGTATTGTAAAGGTTTCAGAGCAGAGGGCTGCCTGATCGGCTTGAACCCTCCCGTGGAAAACTTAGAAAACCACAATCAGTCCACAAGAGTGAGCAGACAATATCAGATTTTCAAATTAATTGAAGTCTTATTAAAATAATGAAGTGGAAAGTATTGACTCTTTTTTTTTAAAGGCAATTCTTAAGATGCTAACTTCTCTTTTTATTATTATTATTATTTTTTTTACTTTGTGCCTTCTGGCTTTTATTTTATTTATTTATTTATTTATTTTTTAAATTTTAATATCTTTAATTCTTACATGTGTTCCCAAACATGAACCCCCCTCCCACCTCCCTCCCCATAACATCTCTGTGGGTCATCCCCATGCACCAGCCCCAAGCATGCTGTATCCTGCGTCAGACCTAGACTGGCGATTCAATTCTTACATGATAGTATACATGATAGAATGCCATTCTCCCAAATCATCCCACCCTCTCCCTCTCCCTCTGAGTCCGAAAGTCCGTTATACACAGCTGTGTCTTTTTTCCTGTCTTGCATACAGGGTCGTCATTGCCATCTTTCTAAATTCCATATATATGTGTTAGTATACTGTATTGGTGTTTTTCTTTCTGGCTTACTTCACTCTGTATAATCGGCTCCAGTTTCATCCATCTCATCAGAACTGAATCATAACTTCTCTTTTTAAACAAAGTTATAGAGCTTTAACCTTATCTGAGCAGCAGATCTCCTGGGAAGAGCCAATAAACAAAACGCCTTCAATATTCTATCATTGGAAATTCAGCTAGAAAAACAAAACCCAGCAGCTTTAGTGTTTGGTCACTGAACAGACTCTGATTTTGATTACAAACACCAGAGTTTTTAGATGCCAAATGTATTCGGAGCTGGGGCTGAGTGTCTTTGCAGAGCTTGCTTTAAGAAGCATGGAAGAGTGAACTCTGTGCATATCCTACCTGTAATCAGCTACCAGCAGATGGAAGTTCTGCTTAATTAGCCAGGAATTGTTTCCATTAAAACCTTAATGGCATTCAAATCAGCTAAATTAACAGCTAGAGAAACAACCACAACTAAATTACATTCCACTGTTTCCAATTAAGTTGGAAGCCTTGGGTGCGGTAACCACCAACATTACAAATGAGGAGTCTTTGCCAAAAATGAACTCCTTCGGTTTTTCTTAGACCATCAACAGCCTGGGCTAACAGAATTAGCTCACTGAATGTGTGCAGAAAAGCAGAGTTAAGCAAGCCACTTAAAAGCATTCATTTATTCATGGAAGCACTTCATGCCAAAGGCTGTGCTAGGTATAGGTAGGACTTGAAATGTGAGGCTCAGATGGAAGACCACCATGTCAGAGGAAAGCAACATCTCTTGTTTACGATCTCCATTCCCAACACACTTAAAGAATCACTGGTCTTTTTTGAAATCAAAGAGAAAAACTCTCAGACTGGCCAGTCACATTGAACCCTCAGGCTCCTCTGCCATTGCTGGTAGTTCAGGGTTACTGAGGTCAAAATAACTATGATGTCAATATTTATACAGCAGTTTTCAAATATTCATATATCCTCCAATCTCTAAGAGAAGCATGACCTCCAGGGAAGAGTGTAGAATCTCTGTAGTAAGTATAACTTGGACATCCATTAGGAGGCTGTCAGCAGATTCTACTATAGACCTAATTTGTGATTTTAGGGGCTCTAGAAAGTCTCTGATGCTCCCAAACCTATTCCCTTCCTGCTGGTATGCATCAAAAACTGTGCTACTGTAGGCTCATGGCTTTGCACTAAGATTCCAATTTAAGATCCCCTGGAGGAGAGACCCTTGGCCATTTATTATCTGCAAAGGACCTAAGCAAGCCTGGTAATGTGGAGACTTAAACAGCGAGTGAGGTAAGTTTTAGGCTCTGATCCTGCCACCCAGCCTGTTTACCCACCCTTCAGTTAAGTTCCTTTCCTCCCACTTTGAGTCCCAAGGTTTTGAAATATGTCTTTTTGTCAAATTATTAAAGATCACCTAATGCAAGTCTCTGGTTAGTACTAAGGTGTAAATGACTGATATAAATTGAGTGTGACTTCTTTAAGGGACTATTGCATTTACTGAGATTCAAAGCCTGCACATGGAAATGCTTCAGCTAAAGGACCTGCCAGAAGCAGTCGTTATGCCCAAGTCTCGAAATCTCCCAACGACCACCAGAGAGTCGATATCCGATGCAAAAGCAAGAGACTTTTTATTACCAAGCTTGAGCTGGGGCTCCCACCATTACCGATGCAGCGGCTATAGGGAGGAGCCCCGGGTTTTGGATGACATTGCTTATACAGGGAGTATACATGGAAAAAAAGGATTTCCAGGTAGGGGGACGTCTGATTGGTCACTTTCTTTTGAAGGGTTGTGTCTTGGTTCTTGATTGGTTCCTATTGCCTAGGTAGACTACAAGTTCCTGAGCGTTAAGTCAGGAGATTTTGGTCTGGGGTCTGATTGGCTCGTGGGTGGTGGGGTGAGGTCAGGGGATTTCCAAAGGCTCTTTTCCTGGAACCTTACAAAATGGAGTTTTTCTTTTAACAAAATGGAGTAGCCTAGGTTCTTCACAGTCAGCTACATGCCAAAAACTCTCTGCTCTTATGATCTACAGGGCTTCCCTGGTAGCTCACACAGTAAAGAATCTGCCTGCAATGCAGCAGGAGTCCTGGGTTCGATTCCTGGGTAGGGAAGAGCCCTTGGAGAAGGGAATGGCAACCCACTCCAGTATTCTTGCCTAGAAAATTCCATGAGCAGAGGAGCCTGGTGGGCTATAGCCCATGGGGTCGCAAAGAGTTGGGCACAACTGAGTGACTAACACGTTCACTCATGGTCTACATGCAGATTTTGTAAAAGGTGGATTTTAGTAGCTATGTTGTGTTTTCATTTTCATTCATCTCAAAGTATTCTCTCATTTCTCATGTGATTGCTTTTTGACTCACTGGTTATTTAGGAGTGTGTTGTTTTAATTTCCATACCTTTGTGAATTTCCCAAATTCCTTTCTGTTATGGACTTCTAGATCCATTCCATTGTTGTTGTATTATTTCAGTCCTTTTGAACTTATTGTTTTATGGTTTAGCATGTGCTCTATTCAATCTAATAAGTTTATAGTATAGTTCAAATTTTCTTTAACCACACTGGGCTTCTATTTGTTCTGGCCCATGGTTTGATCTAGTCAATAGAAGCTGTGATGGTTAGGTTTATAAAACAACTGGACTAGGCCACCGGGTGCCCAGATACTTGGTCAAACATTATTCTGGGTGTGTCTTTGAGGGTGTTTTTGAATGAGATTAATATTTGAATTGATAGATAAAGTAAATTTCCTCCCAAATGAGCCTCATACACTCAGTAGAAGACCTGAATGGAACAAAACGGCTGAAGAAAAAGAAGGAATTCCTTCTGCCTGACTGTTGGAGCTACAGCATTGGCCTTTTTCTGTCTTTGGACTCAAATAGAAATGTTGGCTCTTTCCAGGTCTCAGTCCTGCCAACTTTTGGACTGGAACATACATGACTAGCTCCTTCTGGTTCTCAGACTAGAACTATTAATACATCATCAGCTCTCCTGGGTTGCCAGCTTGTTGATTACAGATCTTGGGACTTCTCAGGTCCATAATCACATAACCCAACAAGTTTCTTTAAATATATATACACCATGTTTCTCTGGAGAACCTTGACTAACACGGAAATAACTTTTTCAACGAAATATTAAGATGGCCTGGAAGTTTTCCCTCTTGCACTTTTAGGAGTCCTGAGATACCATATAAGAAATCTGGCAGACTTCCCTATGGTACAGTGGTTGAGAATCCTCCTGCCAATGCAGGGGACATAAGTTAGATAGCTAGTCCGGGAAGACGCGACATGCCTTTGGGTAACTAAGCCCGTGCACCACAACTACTGGCGTCCATGTGCCCAGAACCCATGCTCTGCAAAAAGAGAAGCTACTGCAATAAGAGGCCCGTGCCCTGCAACTCGAGTAGGGAAACAACAAAGAGTGCTGGCAACAAAGACCCACCACGCCCAAAAGTGACAATAAATGAACTTACCTCTGCAAAAGAAATCTGGCTAACTTGCTGGAGAGAACAGAAGGGAAGAAGAGGCCCTGACACCAAGTAGAGGATGAGAGAGGCCCAGATTGGATGGTGTGCCCATTGAGCCTCTGGATGACTGGCCATAGGTAACATCTAATGTTGCGAGACATTTCAAGTGAAACTAGCAGAAACTGCCAAGTCCAGCCAACACAGGGAATCATGAGAGATAACGAACAATGGACAACCAAAACACCCACCACAAATGACCGTTACAGTTGTTATTACAGTCACCTTTACCAAGCTTTTTGCTGTTTACTGCTTATATCTAAGACTTTCCATTTAGAATAATTTTCCTTTCCTGTGGGCAGCAAATTACTCTTCTTGTTTGCTAAAAATGTCTTTGTTTAACCAACAGTCTTAAAGGATATTTTCACTGGGTACAGAATTCTAGGATGGCAGTTGCTTCTTTCAATATATTATAGATATCATTTTACTGTTTCCTCTTCCATTGTGTCCACTGAAGTCAAATGTCACTCATTAATAAGTAACTTGTCTTTTTTCTCTAGCTTTTTTTAAGACTTCCCATTTATTCTTTCATTTTCTTTAGTTGATGTGTTTGATATGACCTGATTGTTACTGTATTCTCTTGCTTGTGTACTCATTACTTATATTATTATTAATATTTATCTATTCCTCTTATTTTGGATTTATTTGGCTTTTTGAATCTCCTTTCTTTTTAGAACTTTCTTCTGTTAAACCTTCTCACTTTTCCCTGTATAGTAATACAAACCGTGTGGTATTGGCACAGAAATAAATAGACCAGTGGAACATAATAGAAAGCCAGAAGTAAACTTGCAATTATATGACCAGGTGAAATGTAACTGAAGTGACAGAGTTGGACAGTGGGGAAAGGATGAACTTTCCAATAAATGGTTCCAGGGAAAGTGCATATCCATATAGGAAAAGAAATGAATTTGGAGTTTCATGTCACACACAATTCCAGATAGTCCCAAGGAAACTTTTCAAAGATAATAAAGGAGAATATCTTCTCATTGTGTTAAAGTAGGAAGCATAAGATTTGTTTCAGTTGAGGTGATGCTAATTTTTTTCACTTGGATGTATCTGGTGTCATGCAGGTCATTTCATTTTAAAGGTATCAATTTTTAAAAAGATTTTTAAAGCTATTGTCTTAAGTTTTTCAAAAATATGAATCAAGAGGACATTTGTCATTTTCCTGCCCAGCACCTATTCTCCTTCACCTGGTAACAGATGTCTGAATGGTTTTGGAGAACCTCCTACCTCAGACAGTATATTTTGGTGGCACTAACTCTACCTTCACTTCCAGGGTGGACAAGCTGGACATCATTTCAATCTGGTCCTCATTCATAAATTTAGCGGTGGGAATGTGGTCCATGTCAACTTAGCTGTGTATTTTTTTGTAATTTTAACAAACTCTTATGTAGTGTTTATAGTATGTTTAGCACCTTTCTAAACACTGTACAAATATTAACCCATTTTGCATGTGTAATCCCATGGAAAAGGACAGGCCACTGTCAATCACTGTGCAGAAAAAAGATCTATGGCACAAAGGGATAAGTAATTCAGCCTTGGTCATACAGCTGGTAAGGGACAGAGCTGGGATGTGAGCCTGGGTGCTCTGGGGGGAGAGTCCATGTACTAAACCACTATACAACACACCTGTTTTATGTGAGCATCTAGAAAGGAGCTGTTCTTTCTTCTACTGGTCATGAGCTGCAGGGCTGAAATCTTGGTGTAGACACTGCAGGTAATGGCAGCCATCCTACCACCAGGTGGCTAAAGACTCTGAGAATGGGGTCAACACAGAGAGAGGAGGAGGGGAGAGAGGAGGTCCTGGTGAACACACCAAGTTCCTGGTTCCAATGTGCTTAAACGTCTACCTCTGGACTTCCGTTTCACGAACTCTCCCCATCAACAATGTGATCACACAGATATACTTTTCCTCTCCTTAAACAATCTTAGTGGGCTTTCTATAGCTTGCAACCAACACCTTTCTACAAATGGTATCAGTAAAGGACTTGAGTTATTTTGACATTATTCTGATTGTATAAACTGTATTCTATCTAACTCTGGCACTGAACCACAGTGCTTAGTCACTCAGTTATGTTTAACTCTTTGCAACCCCATAGGCTATAGCCCACCAGGCTCCTCTATCCACAGGGATTCTCCAGGCAAGAATACTAGAGTGGGCTGATATGGATCTTTCTAACCCAGGGTTCGAACTCAGATCTCCCACATTGCAGGCAGATTCTTTACTGTCTGAGCCACTAGTGATGCCCAAGAATACTGGAGTGGGTAGCCTATCCCTTCTCCAGAGGATCTCCCTGACCCAGGAATCAGAGCGGGGTCTTCTGCATTGCAGGCAGATTCTTTACCAGCTGAGCTACACCTGCTCTAGACACACATTGGCTTTAACTCCAGTGGAAAATGTCATGCAAGGTAAATATCTGTCTTAGATGTTGAGATGTACATTTGCATGTAGGAAATTATTGGGGAGTACTCTCTGAAGTAACAGTAGTTAGGGAGTGAGGAAACAGGAGAAGCCAGAAGGAGAGGCTGAACACTGAAGCAGTCACAAAAAGGGCCACAGCAGATCCCGTGGGAATTACAGAGCTGGGATACATTAAGAACTGCCTTTGACTGAGGTAAGAGCACTGGGCCTCTGAGAGATGTAACTTCGGTCCCTTAGCCATGGCAACATCCAGGAACAAGGGACTCAGCAATGAGGGATCAGCCCCCGATACTCCCAGCAGCTGGGGAAGGAGCTTTAGCCGGAAAGGGTGCTCTGGATGCTGGGCTACCTTCTCCATTACAGCTCTGACTCAGTCAGTCCTTAGTCACTATTGTCCTTACGTTACAACCTGGAGTCAAGTCCTAGTCTTTGCGGCTCTAATGCCAGGTCATCTCCACTGCACATCCCTGTTACGCCAGGCTGGCATTCCATTCTGGGATCGTTAAGATCCTGCTGCCACATCCAGTTTCAGGGGTAAACATGCTTCCATTGTACAGCTAGAGCTCATCACTGGAAAATATATTCTACCAAGTAAACAGATGCAGCTACTGATGAATATTGCTACCTCTCACCTGTTCTGGGAAAAGTTGAGGGCAGGAAGAGAAGGAGGTGACAGAGGATGAGATGGTTGGATGGCATCACCAACTCAATGACATGAGTTTGAGCCAACTCCAGGAGATAGCAAAGGACAGGGAAACCTGACATGCTGCAGTCCGTTGGGTCTCAAAGAGTCAGACACGACTTAGTGACTGAATACCAATGCATTTCCCATGTAGCCTATTAAGAAAGGTTCATGTTGGGTAGAAATTTATAAACAAAATGATGAGGGCAAAAAGCTTCATGGAAATCTCTCTAACTATACCAAACACAAACAGAAAATGCTTTTACACTATGCCAACTAGCTCAGACAGAGTTTAAAGACGAAAAGTTATTAGTTAAGGTTGAAAGGAAATTGGCAAGAAATGTATATGGCCTGAGGTGTCTTTGTTCAGGAGTAGAACTGAATGTCCTTCCAATTACCAGCTTATGCTACAGAAGGACCCTTTCCCCCACTCTTCCCAGCTCTCCTGGACATTTTTTCCTATGTCTCTTTCTTTCCTCCTCACCAACCACACATTCTTAGAATCTGGCATCTTGCTTGTACCATGCTGGCTGGCTATGGTGTGTCTGCTCAGCCCTTCTTCCTGGGATCTGCTTCTGCCTTCACTCCAACCAGTGAGGGGTGGGCTGCCTGCCTTCAGAGGTGCATACTTGAACTTGCCTTTCTCTAGAATGTTTTGTTCTGGAATCAGAGAAAGAGAGGCAGCTCCTTTTTAACAGTGAAGAGTCAGACACAAATCCAGGCTTCTCGGTGACTATGACGTTTGCTGTGAGAAAGGATGTGGTGTGAAATAGAGTGTTGGTGGCATACCACTCCCTGGTTCCAGGGGTCCCCAGGCCATTTGCAAACTTGCCCCATTGGAGACTGGTTATGAGCCCCATGTCTGTCCCTTTGTCCACACTAGCCAGACTGGGGTTTCTGTTCTCACAGTCCTAATACATCACAGACTCTTAAAAACAGGTGGACTCTGGAGAGGATAACTGACACAACCCTCTGTCTCCAGGCAACAGCATCCTTAAAATAACAAATGTAGCTCCCACACTAAAGACTCTCCATGGAAAGAAATTCCACTTTTTATTTCATAGCGTTTAAATTATATGTTTCCTTATTTGTCTCTTATCCACTATGTCTTTCAAACTTCCTGTCTAGAATGGAGCCTGGATTCTATATCACCTGTGGTCACCAGGTAGGCCCAGGAAGCGCCACTGAAACCAGACAGGCCCGTGTTTGCATGGATCATGGAGGGTGAATCTGTTTCTTGGTTCCAATCCACAGAACTCTCAGGGTCTTCCCTTAGAAAATGCTCTTATTCAGTGCGTACGCTGCCCAAGATAGAACTCCATGGGAGTCAGGCAATAAAATCATTTAATTGGCTGACAATAGAAAACGAGCACTGTTTGTATCAACCTTCTTTTTCTTAAAGACACCGATTTCATTGTCCTGTGGCTTTCCTCCCAATACATTTAAATATTCTGCGTTAAGATCTAACTCATTCTTTCTTTTCATGCTGGTTTTCTTCCATCTTCTTGGAATCTCTTTGGATACTTTCATCTTTCTCAAAATGTAGCATCCAAACTCCATAATGATGTGTGGTGAGGGTTTGAGCAGTGGCAAGGGCAGTGGGAAGGTATTTTTCAACTTCTGTATGTCAGGCCATTAATACATCCAAGGATCAAGTTTGAGTTTAAAATAACACGGTGACCTTTCCCTCTATTCCCCTAGGACTTTCTGAGTCAAAACATGTGCCCTGCAACCCCTGATAATCTCCCAGAAGAATAAGTGCCAACCTGTTCTCAGCCACGACTTCTTATCCAGCATAACACTCAGGTCTCTTGCTATGACAAGGGACTGGGCTAGGACATTCCACTGGGGTCCTGCTGAGAGCCCAGGGCTCCTCTGGGGCTTTTGATTTTTGAGGAGATGTTCTGGGAACTTCTGACAGGTTCCTCACTCTTCAGGGACTAGCTAGAGTTTGAATAGAGCTGTTCATGCAGCTATGATCTCAGGAACATTAATTCATAATTTCCATTCTGTTGAGCACTTTTGATCCATCTCTGAGTATCCTTTCTGTGCCAAGATCAGGCCCTTCCCTGCTTCAGGGAAGAAAGGTATAGGCACATGAAAGAGAAGCAGGTGTCCAGTCTTCCCATCAGCTGCACTCCTCCTGGTTTCTTCCACCCATGGGAGTGAGGAGGTGCTCAGCTGTCCAGAAGCTAAAGATGGTTCAGCCAGGAAGGCTGGAAGTAGCCTTTGGTTTAGGCAGCAACCTGATAATTATAGGACCTAATTTTGGTAAATTCGGTCAGCTAAGAATCAGGGGTAGTTTGTTTGCTTGGTCCAGTAAGCTACTAGCAGGTTAAAAATGCCTGGGGCATGTGTGTATTTGACAGCCTTTAACAACCCTACAACAACAAACCCTTTTAGGGACAGGAAAGAAAAGAATCATGTGACCAGTGACATTCTCAAACTCCCCAAACATTTCTAGTCTAGAAAGGCTGGGAGAAATGCAGTTTATTTTAAGGACTTTGTCAATGACTGTTTTAAAAAAGTAATACATTGATTTCCCACTTGGATTATTTATCTAAGGAGCCCTTGGGTGGGACGGGTGTGAGACCATAGGCAGCACAGTAGCCGGGAAGACTGTGTGGGATGCCGAGCCCTGGGAATTGAGAATTCCTTCTCCTTCCTCACTCTGACCTCTGCTACTGCTACTGCCAAGGTCTAGGAAACTTCATCATTTATTATGTGAGTTTTCTGTAGGTGGAAACACTTTGGAGGAAAATTTTCCACACTTAGAAAGTCATTAACCTTGAGTTTCTTCTGGTACATTCTTCTGCCCTTACTTCAGGCATTGAAAGCCTTCTTGTCAAGCGTGTTCATTTTGGATGCAGTGGAGCCAAGGAGGCACAGGGAGGCCCCCCACCCTCTCCACAGTGCTGGTCCCTGGGGTGGGGAAGACGCTAAAATGCAAACTGAAGAGTTTCTTAGGTGCGGCTGCAAGTGGCAGGCTCTGCGCTCTTGAGGGTGGGAAGATGAGGGGTGGGCTCCCTTTGCAGTGTCCTCTGTGCTTCCACAGGCAGGAGTTTGACTCAGGCTCCGAAAGGTTTCAACCCTTCTTTCCCTCATGCTGACAATGAGTCACATAAGCAAATCAAGAGGGTTTTTTAAAAATGAAAATTTCTTAGTTCTCATGACAAAAGCTAGAGCATGTTTATATCAGGAAAATTCAAATAAAAAGCAAAGACACCCAGAATTCCCTCATCTTAGAGAAATCACTATTCACACCTATTGAGGCATATCCTTCCCACGCTTCACCTATGGAAGGATAATGATACAAGTAATAACTCACCAAGGGTGCTGCTATTGTGCTGGTATTGGGCTACGTGGTTTACACCCATCAGGCCATGTAATCTGCACAAGTCTACCGGGCACTCCCCTGTGTCCCAGCATGAGGCACGCGCAGGTGGGCACTCCAGAGCCAGACCACCCAGATGCCGAAGCCACTCTACCACCCACAAGCTGTGTGACCTCTAGCAAGTTGGTCAGCACTCTGCCTCCAGGCCCTCCCTGCAGAACGCGGGCAATAATGGTGGCCATTGGAGGGGCTGTCCAGAGGATTCGGTGAGTCAACACATGTGAAGCACGCCAACACATGTTATTGCTTGCTACCTGCGAGGGCCCAGCATCCCCTTTTTAGAGATATGGGAACATGTTCAGAGCAGTCAGGGACTTGGTGAAGGTTCCACAAAGATCAGGTGACAAAGTCAAGCACGCAACTGAAATCTCTTCTGAGTCTGGGTTTTTAATGATACAATATACTTGCCTGTGTGTGTGAGAGAGAAGAGATCTCCCTCACTGAACTCTACCGTGAATGTCTTTAGAGTATAACAAATACTGGTGCCTGCATGTGCCCTGAACCTCATCTTGGTCAGCAGATAGAGTCATGGGGAGCTGGCAAAGGCCCGACCTCATGCAGAGCTGAGCTGCTCAAGCTGGAACTGCATGGGAATGCCCTGGGCTCTTGTTAACACACAGGCTCTGAGTCAGGCAGGTGGGGTGGGGTCTACGACTGCATTCCTAACATTCCAAGTAAGACCAGTGCAGCTGGGAACCACAATGCCGCATTGACCAGTGACTCTGCTTTCTCTTGCCCCTTCCTGCAGCTGCCTCTTTTGTTTACACAAGCTGCCTCCAGTCTCCCCTCACATCCCGAGTCTGAAATTCTGGTTCCATCTACATCGCTCTGCCCAGCACCAGAGCTCCCGAGGCCGGTTCCTTGGCTGGGCCCACCGGAGAGGGCCGAGTCCCAGAATCCCTATCAACAGCCTCAGCCTGAGGGGGTACTCTACAGACACGGCTGGGACTGCTGCTGACCCCGGAGGTCTGGAACACGTCCCGGGCACCCTCACGTTTATGGATTCCAAAGAAAACACATTTTCACCGTGGAGCCAAGCCCTGGGGGTGGCAGGGGGCACGGGGGCTGTGGGAGGCACCTGGTGAAGGGGTCAGCTACCCACAGGCTGTGCTGGGCCTGTCCATTTGAGAACTCTGCAGCCTGGAAGCCCTCTCATGCCCATAGCAATATGAATCATGACCCTTCCAAGTTTAACATCCAGGGCCACCCAGAAGTCCATCCCTCAGACAGGACGATCAGGACATACAAGGGAAGTGGCATCTGACGCCCTCTGTGGAGCTGCCAGTCACGGTCAGCAAGTGAGAGCCAAGCTGAGAAGTGTGTGGCGATCCGGAGTGTCTGCTCACGCGAGTGGAACAACCCCAGGTGCCCAAACACCAGACAGAAAGGAGAATTCTGTCTTGAAAAGGCCTCGCACTGTGATTTTCCCGTGACGTAACCAGCTTTTCACTCAGTTGTTTTTCGCAGTAGGGACCAGGTAGGCGTCCACAAAACTAGAAGTGTGCAGCGTGAAGCCCTAGGAATTAGGACTTTTTCTTCCTCAGGACACATTCTGTTTCCACAGCAGGCAGTACCTGTGGAGCCGGTTGAGCCCGCCACTGTTTTCACCAGTTCAGAACTAGCTCCCTCTCTACTGGGGATTTCTCCACGGTGACATAAATCTCTAGGCTTCCCACTAGCACAGCATACTCACAGCTACCTCAGTTAGAAAAAGTGAACTCTGGAAATTCCCATGGCCTCGGCCAGGACCTGAATGGAGCAGGTTTTTTAAACTTCCGGATTCTCTTCTTTCCATGCCAGCCATGGGCAGGCTTCCCTGGCACAACACGACATTCCCTTCAAAATATAACACCCCCGGACTGGAGGCCCCTGTCCGCCTGCTTGCTTAGGCCCTGAACCTAGCAGAAGGCGGCACCATGTACAAAAATAAAGGAAGGCCACTGGTCACCCTGCAGGGCTGGCAATGCCTACCAGCGCTGGGACGCTTCCTGTTATCAGATATCTGAGAACAGGGTCAGGTCTGGGACCCCCGGCCCCTGTGCTCAGGACACTGACTCAGAACCAGACTCTGAATGCTCTAAACGCGGGGCAGTGCCAGCCAGAGCAGGGAGAGCAGTCAGGAATCTAATGTGGACTCCATGCCAGGTACGGCCCTCCTGGCTGTGTGGCCTCTCAGAGCCACCGTTTCTTTAAAATGGAGATAATGCTCCTGCCCTGCCTACTCTCCTGGGGTTGTATGGAGAGGAAGGTAACATTTTTAAAATGACTTGAAAGCTATAAAGTATTATTCCATGCATGAAATCTGAGTTTATCATGAAGATTAAATTAAATGGGAACATGACACACACACAGGTTTTCTAGAAAGGGAAACACCAGTTACTTTTACAGTTACCGATTTCCATGGTGTAAATAATGCCTTCATGGCTGACTTCAAAGTATCATTGTGATGTCACCGCACGTCAAGGGTCAAGAAATGTGCGCAACTGATTCCTGTAAGCTGGGCTGTGCCAGCACATCACTGTTTACTTATTTTACCTCTTCTTACATGAGGCCCTTAGCGCTGGGGCCTGCAGAAAAGGGGCCCTGACCTCCTGCTCATTCTTCATTCACTAGGTGGCAGCCCTGCCCTGTCTGCTGAGTCAGAAACGCTCCAAAGTTCCGGGGAGACTGATTTGACTGGGGAGCCGGCTGCCACACTTCAGGAGCTGGGATCACGTCCCAGTTTTGTTCATATCCCCAGTTCCAGAGAATGAGATGGCGGGATGTCATCACCAACTCAATGGACGTGAGTTTGGGCAAACTCCGGGAGATGGTGAAGGACAGGGAAGCCTGGCGTGCTGCAGTCCACGGGGTCGCTAAGAGTCGGACACGACTGAGTGACTGAACAGCAACAACCAGCTCCAGGACAGGGCCTGACCCACTGGACGCTTCCCCAAGGTAGAAGCTCGTAACAAATTGTAACTAAAACGATCCAGAAAGGGGTCAGACCCACAGAGCTGTGAGAGGAGCGGACCCTTGCCGGCCGCATCTTCACCCCCGGGTTTCCTCTGTGTGGGTCCCTGCTGATCTGTCCTTCCTTAGGTGCCACCCACAAGCCCCCAAACCCACCCCTCATCTCAGTTCTGCTGCTTCCCCTGCAGGCCTCCCCTGCATCCATTCTCTCTTCTCCTGGAGTCCCCCTCTCCCTGTACTGAGAGCCATAAGGCCAGATGCTTCCCACTCAGACAAGGAATGGGGGCAGGCCTGCCTGTCTTGACTGCCTCCTGCCCAGCCACTCAGTCCCTCAGCCCCTGAAGGGAATAAGGGGGCCCCCTCCTTTTTGTACCGGAGAAGGCAATGGCACCCCACTCCAGTACTCTTGCCTGGAAAATCCCATGGATGGAGGAGCCTGGTAGGCTGTAGCCCATAGGGTCGCTGAGTTGGACACGACTGAGCGACTTCACTTTCACTTTTCCCTTTCACGCACTGGAGAAGGAAATGGCAACCCACTCCAGTGTTCTTGCCTAGAGAATCCCAAGGACGGGGGAGCCTGGTGGGCTGCCTTCTATGGGGTCGCACAGAGTCGGACACGACTGAAGTGACTTAGCAGCTCCTTTTTGTACATGTACCGCTTCCTTCTCTTGTATGCATAAACCCCAAAACTTCCTTCTCGCTCTCAAAATAAGTAAGTATTATCTGAATACAGAGAAATAAGTCATGGGGACAGGATGAAAGGAAGGGAGGAGATGAAGGCATTCCAGGTGAATTAATTACTCCAGGAAAGACCTAAAGTAACTGGTGCTTCCTTGGCCTGAGAACAATAGCAAAAGAAAACTGATGCGTAAGCCAAAACTATTCACATCTCCATCCGTCACTAAGATGTGTCCCACCCAATTTTATGTTCTCTCTCAATCCCGTGTGCCAACATAAACTACCATCTCCTCTGGCTGTCTCAAGGTAACCTGGAGAAAAATGAGATGGTGGAATTCTCCAAGAACAGAACAAAAGTTTCCACATCACCTGTTTTAGATACAAATAAAATGGCCAAATTGTCTCAATTCCAAAAGAAGAGGGATAACTCTTGCACTTACCAGGAAAAGGGAACAGCCTGCCTGTAACCAAGGTCACTGTAGAAAAATCCACCCTTCAAAGCTACAATCAATGATCCTGGTGTCTGAGTTCCTGAGCTGAAAGTTAACTGTTCTTCTTAATACACTCTGAACACATGTGATTCCCTGCTTTAAGGCAAATGAGGGAGAGAATTAGCATTAATTAAGCACCCAATAGAGCCTTCATGAAGACTCTGTGCTCAGCACAGAATACCATCCGTGCATGCCCCATGAAGTGTACTTTTTACCCCATTTTAGAGATGACATAAACACGCAATGGAACTTAGGAAATGGGCCCAAGGACACACAATAACTAAGCAACGGACTCAAAAGTACCCCCGACTGCAGCCCTGGACACGTGTTCCAGATTGAGTTACCACTGTCGCTTTACTGTAGGTTGTCTAGAATGAATCCCAGGTGCGGTGTCATCAAGACCACGAAGGGAGGCAAGCCCCCCTCCTTTTCCTTCCCTGCAACTGCCCTTCATGAAAGCCAAGCATGAGGAGAGAGAGGATGAGGAGGAGATTTAAGGTGGGGGGTATCAGAGACCAGATGGAAATTCTGAAGCTCACAGCTATTAGGTCTTCAGGTTTATGGGCTCAAGACACTGAGAGGAATGATGTTAGCTCTTTTTAGAAGAGAAAAGAGGCAAGAAATGATTGCCTAAATGAAAATGGAAGGTTCCTCTACCGGCAATTCATCACACGATCCTTGGATTGCATGTGCCCATTAATCAGCCCCTCACCTGACCCCCATTATGAGCGTCACCTGACCTCTGCCCCAACCACCCCCAGTTAAGGTTCTGGATGGAAGGGAGTGTGTCTCATTCATCTTAGAACCCTTAGGACCTAGCAGACAGAGTTGTTGGCAGAGGGTGAGTGTTAAAAAAACAAGTCTGTTGAATTGGACTTGTTTTTTCCACCTTTATTCCCAGAGTAACCTTTTGGCATCTTTTAACTGCCTTCTCTAGACTGTGTCTCCTCCTCCACTCTTGCTTGTGACCCTGTGCATATCAGGATTTCAGCACTCACAGAATTGGAGGAGGAGAATCTGTTGTGTTCTGAGTCAGGCTATACATCCTTTAGGGTAAGAACCGTTTATTACTGAGTTTTGTACCCTCAGCGCCTAGCATGATGCCTGACACACAGGAAATGCTTATTAAACATCCATTAAGTCGGATTGACTCTGGCAAAGGTGGGTGAAAAGGTGAGTCTCTAACATCTGAAATCTTTAAATACAGTCTCTGGAACTTTGAACAGATAATCCAAGGAGGACAGGGTCAGGTCAAACTACTTATCAAACACAGTTTGAACACAGTGTGACTAGCTTGGTTCCTAACAGTAGCATTTGTGTATTTTCGGGAGTTGAGAATCCCTTCAGAGCATCATGAATTTAAACCATTCTGGAATCGCCTGTGAATAAACCAGGGGAATGAATGACTAGTTAGCTAGATAAACACAGCCTGACCATGAGAAAAGCCAACACGTTGCACCCACTGTGAGCTGAGATTCAAATGGGCAGCGGCGTTGTAGACACATGACTAGGCTGCTTCCAGTTCTCCTGCCCAAATCCCAGCATGACACACAACCAGAGCCCGACGTTGGGGTGCCCATTTCTGCACTGCAGCACTTCTCAGAAACTTGAATCATCTAATATCCATGGGGATACTTCCTGAGGGGCAGGACACACCTTGCTTTCCAAACTCCTCTGGCCACAGGGTACTTCTTTAGTAGAAGTACCTTCTCACCATCCTCTGGATGTCTGCACCCCCATAGGGATCTGCCCTTCATTACATTCAGTTCCGCAAACACCAGTAAGCCCTCCTCCCTGAGCCTGAGGTGGTGTTGCACGTGTGTGAAGGGCTACACAGAGAATGATGGGCAGTCTCTCCCCTTGGGGAGTATCTGGTCTCATGTGGGAGAGAGAACGCAGAATCAGAGAAGAGGCAGAGCTCAAGCCAGAAGAAGGTCAGCACAGGACAGGTTTCCAAGCAAGGCCAGAAGCTGTGTGGGGGCAGAAAGTGGGGGACAGAGCTTGGGGTGGGGTGGGGTGTTTGTGGGATCAGGGAGACACCCCATGGAAGAGGTGGGCTTTCCCCTGGCAGACAGGAGATGGTGAGGGGAGGGCAGCGTGCCACCGGGGGCAGGAGAGAAGACATACATGGGGAGGCAGGGCAGGGAGTGGTGTAATGGGGAAAAAGCCTGGAAAGGTGGTTTGGGTCACATTACAAATGCCACACCAGGAGTCTGTATTTCACGGAGAACTATGGAAGGTCTTTACGTGGGGGGATGCCATAACTAGAGCCACATTTTAGACCGTAGAGGCTGGGTGATGTTTACCTTACACCATGTTAGTCCACATACAACTCTCTAAGGAGATGATTCCAACGTAGTATGAGACACAGCGAGAACACACTGAGCTTCGTGTGTGTGTCAGTCTACGATCTTAGAAGTAGCAGTGGAAAGGTTTTCCAAAGAAGATCTACTTTGTAATTATTAGTGAATATTAAAGATTCATGTATGGCTCTTTCCTATCTTGCAAGACGGCAGGTGAAAAGGCTGAGAAGCCAGATACTAAGGAGAAAAAACCTGAAGCCAAGAAGGCTGATGCTGGCGACAAGGATAAAAAGGTGAAGAAGGTTAAGAAGGGGAAGCCCCACTGCAGCTGAAACCCTGTCCTGGTCAGAGGAATTGGCAGATACTCCCAATCAGCTATGTACTCCAGAAAGGCCTTGTACACGAGGAAGTATTCAGCAGCTAAATCCAAGGTCGAAAAGAAAAACGTTAGGGTTCTTGCTACTGTCACAAAACCAGTAGGTGGCAACAAGAATGGTGGTACCTGCGTGGTCAAACTTTGCAAAATGCCTAGGTATTACCCTACTGAAGACGTGCCTTGGAAGCTGTTGAGTCACGGCAAAAAAAACCCTTCAGTAAGCATGTGAGGAAGCTGCTGCCCTCAGCAGGCACGGGACCATTTTGATCATCCTCACTGGGCGCCAGAGGCAAGAAGGTCGTTTTCCTGAAGCAGCTGGGCCGTGGCTTGCTACTTGTGACTGGGCCTTTGTCTCTCAATTGAGTTCCTCTGTGTAGAACACACCAGAAATTTGTCATTGCTACTTCCACCAAAATCGGTATCAGTGGCGTGAAAATCCCAGAACATCTCACTGATGCTTACTTCAAGAAGAAGCTGTGTAAACCCAGACACCAGGAGGCTGAGATCTTTGACACAGAGAGAGAGAGATCACAGAGCAGCACAAGGTTGATCAGAAAGCTGGGGACTCACAAATTCTGCAAAGAATCAAAGCTGTCCCTCAGCTCCAGGGCGACCTCCGCTCTGTGTTTGCTCTCACAAATGGAATTTATCCTCACAAAGTAGTGTTCTGAACTTCTTGCAGAGAACCTACTTAAGTAACTTGTCCATTTAAAAAAAAATTGATGTATGGAAAGGAAGGTTGACAGGTGGAGTCTACTGCAGCCATCATCTATTGCTATTTAACAGACGCCTAGGATAAACCTAGCAACTTAAAGCCCACATTTATCATCTCACAGTTTTTGTGAGACAGGCATCCAGGGCTAGCTGAGCCAGGTCCTGTACTTTAGGGTCTCTCACCAAACTGATATCAAGGCATCAGCTGACATCTGGGTTTCATCTGAAGGCTCAGCTGAGGAAGGACCTGCTTCCAAGAGCAACTGTTGTTGGCAGTATTCAGTTTCTTGAAGGCTGTTGGACTGAAGGGCCACCTCACGTCCTTGCTTCCTTCAGGGCCTGGCTTTTTACAAGACCCGAGGCCACCCTCAGTCCTTGATCACCTGGATCTCTCCCACATGCAGGCCTATTGTATCAAAGCCAGCAAGGGAGAAAGTCTGCTTGCAAGACTTATATAACCTAATCAGTGAAGTGACATGGAGCTGTCTATACCTCACCAACTTCCGAGCACACGCTAAAGTTATGGGAAACTCAGAATTTTTTTTTTAGAGTTCATTTAAAAAAATTCTTCTCTAGCTTCTTTTTAAAGAATATTTATTTACTGTATCAAGTCTTTTATTTTTAATTGAAGGATAATTGCTTTATGATATTGTGTAGATTTCTGCCATACAATCACATGTTTTAATAATTTTATTCCAAATGAACCTACAGCACTTGGGATCAGTGTGGGAAGCAATGTCTCTTGGGGGAATGGTACAGTCAAGGGTAAATAACTCTGTGTCAATCACTTTTCCGCCATTTTTGCAAGCTGGAACCCTACTGTAAGAAGAGTCTTGGAGCAGGGCAAGTGGTCCCCCCCACCTCAGTGAGCCTCTCTCCACTGCCAGCTGTGACTCTGTCCTTATGACGAAGCCCAGCCAGTCTGCTTTCAGTCAAGCCAGACTCACACAGGTGCTGGGAAAGGACTCTTCTGTTCTGTGCAAATGAAATAAGATACTCTTCCTTCTGTCTGGTCTGGTTCATACCCCTTCCTAGGATGGCTTCCTTCACTTAAAGGTACCAGCCACATTCCTGAAGATGAGAAACCAAATGTTGTTAGGGCTGATTTATGATTCTTAGAGAAAGGAAGGAAAGACAGGGAGGGTTTTTCTGCATGTAACGGAGGACCGTAGGATTGGCTGGGTCAGGAGATGGCAAGTAAAATCGTGTCTTTGATCTGTAGGTCACCAGTTTATTTAGGGTTGACCCTGAGAAATTCCTTCAAAATAAGTACTTTTGGAATTCTTCCAGAAAAGCTTCAAATCTTAGGGTTATCTTTTTCTTTGTTTTGGTAGCGTGTTAGGTTTTATTATTCCCTATGAACTTATGGGTGAGATTTAACCTTAATTTGTTCAAAAACCATCTAGCCACACATAAATGCTCTCCCTGCAAGTGGTAGCATGGGGATCCTGCCAAATATGACCATCGGGATTCCTATTACAACTTCAAGGGAAATGGCTACCCCTCCCAGAGCTGTGGAGTGGAGGGTCTCAAGGTCTTGCTATACAACTTGGCCATTATAGACAGCAACAGGAGCTTTTTCCATCAGACTATAGAACCCAGAGGAAATGCCACAGGATATTAAACATGTCAACACCATGTTTTTCAAGAAGAAATGTGAGAAGCTGGCTTTGCTCACCAAGATGGTCACACTCCATCAGTGAGTCAAAGCTGGTCAGGGTCCCTCAGGTTAGTTCCCCGCTGTTGATCCAGACAGCACTGTGGAAAGCACAGCATGTAAACTGTGCTAAACAAAAGAAAAACAGAGAATTTAGAGTGTACTGTCAAATTATCCACATTTTAGTGTTAGGGAAAAACCACCTGAGAGCTGTAAAATGTTTTAAGGTGTTTGATAGGCTGGAGTGAGTGGATGGAGAGTTAAAGTTATATGGGGTTAAGTTTGGGCTTGTGATGCTAAATTTCACCTCAAAAAGAAGCATGCTTTCTCAGAAGTCAATTTTATGATTTGCAAGGAAAAGGAAATCAGGTCTCCTTAAAAGGAAGGAAAAGCCAAAGAAGTAGAACAGTGCGAAGTTCCGGAGGGGAAAGTGGACACTCAGATTCACATTCAGCATAGAAACTATAGTTTCTAATATTTCAAAGCTTTCTACTATGAACTAACACACATTCAGAAAAAGGATAGAACAAAAGTGGGTAATTCAATGATTTGGCAAAAGAACCATGTTAACCATGACCTAAGTTAATAATATTGCCAACTCCCCAGCTCTTCATAACCCTCCCAGCCATCACCCTGTGCACCCACAAGAATTACCACTGTCCACTCTTTTGTGCTATTACTTCCTCGAGTTCCTTTAAAGTTTTGACACTCATGCGTGCATGAAGAAGTATCATAATCTCAGCTACCTTTTGAACTTCATATATATCGAAACAGGCAGCATGCATTTTTTTTCATGTCTGGCTTCCTTTGCTCAATACGTTTGAAAGAGTAGCTCATGGTGTTAGAATTTTTTTTTGGGGGGGGGATGTTGTATTTTGGATATTAACCCCTTATTAGATATATCATTTGCAAATCTGCATTTATGAGTTTTTATTGTGAATTCATATTCCTTAGAACCTTATTGGAATAATGCATTGAGGTCTGTGTTCAAAGTGAAACTCGCTCAGTCATGTTCGACTCTTTGCAGTCCATGGAATTCCCCAGGCCTCTAGAATATTGGAGTGGGTGGCCTTTCCCTTCTCCAGGGGATCTTCCCAACCCAGGGGTCAAACCCAGGTCTCCCACACTGCAGGTGGATTCTGTACCAGCTGAGCCCTCCAAAGAGGTTTATTCTATCTAGTATCTGGTGGCACATCAACCTGGGTGGACCAGATATAATTTCTATCTTTAGGCCACACAGAGGGTATAAATATCAATATAAAAGCAGCCTTACTGTTGGGAATTTTCAGAGAAGGGATATTTCATTTCCCCCGTAACCCAGAGTCAAGTCTGAGATAGTTAAGTACCCCATCAATGTTCCTTTATATAGTGGGTTTTATTGTAGCAGTTGTTACACTTTTCATGGAGGATGGTCCTGGATACAGAGGTTCCCTGAACCAACCTTACTCTGATGGATCCTAGGTTTTACCTCATGTCTCCACGCATGCTCCACCCATTAATACCCAAGTTTACCCCATAGGAATTAGTAGATACTTTCCAGGCACACAGCACCTTTAGCATTTATTGACCTGATTCATGCTGTATGACCAGCAAGAATTCCCCTATTTTCCCACCAATTCAGCTGTCCCTTCAAAAGGAAATTTTCTTTCTTTCTTTTTTTGGCCATGCTGCATAGCATGTGGGATCTTAGTTCCCCAACTCAGGGATCAAACACACACCCCTTGCAATGGAAATGCAGAGTCTCAACCACCGGACCACCAGGGAGGTCCCTAAAAGAAAATTTTAAATAAATGTCTTATCCAGTATATTTAGTTCTTTTAAATATGGGCTTCTCTGGAAAGCCTTCCTCAATGATCAGTGAAACAAACAAACAAACAAACAGAGGAAAACAACAGAATGGGAAAGACCAGTGATCTCTTCAAGAAAATTAGAGATACCAACGGAACATGTCATGCAAAGATGGGCTCAATAAAGGACAGAAACGGTAGGGACCTAACAGAAGCAGAAGATATTAAGAAGAGGTGGCAAGAATACACAGAAGAACTGTACAAAAATAGATCTTCATGACACAGATGATCACAATGGTGTGATCACTCACCTAGAGCCAGACATCCTGGAATGTGAAGTCAAGTGGGCCTTAGAAAGCATCACTATGAACAAAGCTAGTGGAGGTGAAAGAATTCCAGCTGAGCTATTTCAAATCCTAAAAGATGATGCTGTGAAAGTGCTGTACTCAATATGCCAGCACATTTGGAAAACTCAGCAGTGGCCACAGAACTGGAAAAGGTCCGTTTTCATTCCAATCCCTAAAAAAGGCAATGCCAAAGAATTCTCAAACTACTGCACAATTGCACTCATCTCACATGCTAGTAAAGTAATGCTCAAAATTCTCCAAGCCAGGCTTCAACAATACATGAACTGTGAACTCCCTGATGTTCAAGCTGGTTTTAGAAAAGGTAGAGAAACCAGAGACCAAATTGCCAACATCCGCTGGATCATGGAAAAAGCAAGAGAGTTCCAGAAAAACATCTATTTCTGCTACACTGACTATGCCAAAACCTTCAACTGTGTAGATCACAGCAAACTGTGGAAACTTCTTCAAGAGATGGGAATACCAGACCACCTGACCTGCCTCTTGAGAATATGTCAACGTTGTATATCGTCACCCTGATTATTCAACTTATATGCAGAGTTCAGTTCAGTTCAGTTCAGTCGCTCAGTCATGTTTGACTCTTTGCGACCCCATGAATTGCAGCACGCCTCATGAGAAATGCTGGGCTGGATGAAGCACAAGTTGGAATCAAGACTGTTGGGAGAAATATCAATAACCTCAGATATGCAGATGATACCACTTTTACGGCAGAAAGTGAAGAAGAACTAAAGAGCCTTTTAATGAAAGTGAAAAAGGAGAGTGAAAAAGTAGGCTTAAAACTCAACGTTCAGAAAACTAAGATAATGGCATCTGGTCCCATCACTTCATGGCAAATAGATGGGGAAACAGTGACAGACTTTCTTTTTTTGGGCTCCAAAATCACTGCAGATGGTGACTGCAGCCATGAAATTAAAAGATGCTTACTCCTTGGAAGGAAAGTTATGACCAACCTAGATAGCATATTAAAAAGCAGAGACAATACTTTGCCAACAAAGGTCCATCTAGTTAAGGCTATGGTTTTTCCAGTAGTCATGTATGGATGAGAGTTGGACTATAAAGAAAACTGAGAGCCAAAGAGTTGATGCTTTTGAACTGTGGTGTTGGAGAAGACTCTGGAGAGTCCCTTGGACTGCAAGGAGATCCAACCAGTCCATTCTAAAGGAGATCAGTCCTCAGTGTTCATTGGAAGGACTGATATTGAAGCTGAAACTCCAATACTTTGGCCACCTGATGCAAAAAACTGACTCATTTGAAAAGACCCTGATGCTGGGAAAGATTGAAGGCAGGAGGAGAAGGGGAAGACAGAGGATGAGATGGTTGGATGGCATCACCAACTCAATGGACATGAGTTTGGGTAAACAATGGGAGTTGGTGATGGACAGGGAAGCCTGGTGTGCTGCAGTCCATGGGGTTGCAAAGAGTTGGGCACGACTGAACTGAACTGGATGTCTAATCAATGAGACAGCAATTGATGTTGATATTTATTTTACTGTACTTTGTTCCAAATGTACTTTACTGTTATAGAAATGAATAATGCTGCTGCTGCTGCTGCTGCTAAGTCACTTCAGTCGTGTCCGACTCTGTGGGACTCCAGAGATGGCTGCCCACCAGGCTTCCCTGTCCCTGGGATTCTCCAGGCAAGAACACTGGAGTGGGTTGCAATTTCCTTCTCCAATGCATGAAAGTGAAAAGTGAAAGTGAAGTCGCTCAGTCGTGTCTGACTCTTAGCAACCCCATGGACTGCAGCCTACCAGGCTCCTCCCTCTGTCCATGGGATTTTCCAGGCAAGAACAGTAGATAATTATTAATACTAGTAATACTTCAGCAATTTCCAAATACAGGTATCAGAATCACCTTTGGAGCTTTAAAACAACAACAACAACAACAAAAACAACATTTGCTCAGGCCTAGGGGATCTAAATCTCCAAGATTTGAATCTAGGATTTTTGTTTTCTGTAAAATTCTTTAGTTGGTTCTGATTCACAGCCCTGGTTAAAAATTCATCACGGTTTTAAAAAAACCCACTAGACAACTCACTGAACACAGCTAGGGCTTGAATCCAAGAATTCTGACTCTAATATTTCTCCCTTCCCCTCTCTGAACTGATTTTGAAACTAATTGAGAGACTGATGCTAGACTCAGACAGATGGAAATCAAAATCTCAACTTTATTATTTCTATGTGTCATCACATTTGGGCCTCCTGATATTTCTCCTGAATTTTAGCTCTTGGACAAGAAGATTAGAACTATAGACCAGATCCATTCTCACCATGCCTTTAGGGAGAGGAGTGCTATCTCTCAGACAAGCCTGGGCCTTGACTTTTTGTGTCTCCACTGAGAGTAGGGGTGGGAAGAGAATACACCTTCTCTTTTGGCAGAAAAGTAAGAAGAGGGAAGGGGGGAAAGGCAGAAGGAGGGCTGAACTTGTCTAGTTCCTTAAGTCATTACTGCACTGAAATAAATGTGGAGTGCAGAGATACCAAATTATTCCTCCTATTCTTTTCCCTCCGAGCAAGTGGAACAGAAATTCTCTTTCTTCTAAGGAAAACTAAGGATGGGTGAATAAGTGTTCCTTCCAACAGCTCCTACATCTGATGCCATTTTCCCCGTCAATATCTCCCTTAAAACCAACCAAGAGGGGCCTTTTCCCTGGCCTTTCACTTTGATGGGCCCTTCTCCATCGCTCCTACATATACCCCTCACTCATGGGACCAAGGAGACATGCCCATCCAGAGCCTGTACTACCCCCACCTTCTAGGCCATGCTCAGATAACTAAGATCCCAAAGTCTCCTGCCCAAACGCACAAAGCCTGCATCACGGGGCTGTGTAGACCTCTTGTCCAGGACCATATTCCTAAAGGTAGAGCGGCCTCTAGTCTGTGCACCCCTAGGTCTGTGTAGATCGCAACAAACTGTGCAAAATTCTTAAAGAGATGGGAATAAGCCTACTTAACCTGCCTCCTGAGAAACCTGTATGGAAGTTAAGAAGCAACAGTTCGAACTTGACATGGAACAGCAGACTGGTTCAAAATTGGGACAGGAGTACGTCAAGGCTGTATATTGTCGCCCTGCTTATTTAACTTATACACAGAGTACATCATGCGAAATGCTGGGCTGGACGAATCACAAGCTGGAATCAAGACTGAAGAAGAAATATCAACAACCTCAGATATGCAGATGATACCACTCTAACGGCAGAAAGTGAAGAACTAAAGAGCCTCTTCATGAAGGTGAAAGAGGAGGGTGAAAAAGCTGGTTGAAAACTTAACATTCAAAAAACTAAGATAATGGCATCCAGCCCCATCACTTCATGGCAAATAGATGGGGGAAAATGTGTCAGATTTTATTTTCTTGGGCTCCAAAATTATCGCAGTGACTAGAGCCACAAAATTAAAAGACGCTTGCTCTTTGGAAGAAAAGCTATGACAAAACTAGACAGCGTTTTAAAAAGCAGAGACATCACTTTGCTGACAAAGGTCTGTATAGTCAAAGCTATGGTTTTTCCAGTAGTCATGTACAGATGTGAGAGGTGGACCATGAGGAAGGCTGAGTGCTAAAGAACTGATACTTTCAAATTGTGGTGCTAGATAAGATTCTTGAGAGTCCCTTGGATGGCAAGGCAATCAAACCAGTCAATCCTAAAGAAAATCAACCCTCACTGGAAGAACTGATGCTGAAGCTCCAATACTTTGGCCACCTGATGCACAGAGCCAACTCATTGGAAAAGATCCTTGCTGGGAAAGACTGAAGGCAGAGGAGAAGGGGACGACAGAGAATGAGATGGTTGGATGGCATCACCGACTCAACGGACATGAGTTTGAGCAAGCTCCAGGAGATGGTGAAGGGAAGCCTGGCATGCTGCAGTTCAGGCACTTGCAGAGTCAGACACAGCTTAGCGACTGAACAACAGCAACTTCTGAAGAGTAGCGCTGTAAGTGTGTGTGACAGACCTGAGAGTTGTGCTGGGGTGAGCACACCTGTGCACATGAGGGCCTTGCAGAGCAGGGAGCACTGAGGGAGGGCCAGCTCTCCTATGCGCCACCCGCTTCTGGCCTGGAATTCTGAGGTCTGAATATTCTAAGTTAAAATATACCCTGACATTGTAAGTCAACTAGTCTTCAATTTTTAAACATGCTCTTACAGAATTAATATTGTTAAAATGACTATGCTACCTAATACAGATTCAATACTACCCCAATCAAATTACCAGTGGCATTTTTCACAGAACTAGAACAAGTAATTTTAATAATTCCATGGAAGCATAAAATGCCCTGTATAGCCAAAACAATCGAGAAAGAAGAACAGAGCTGGAGGAATCACACTCCCTGACTTCAGACTATATTACAAAGCTATAGTCATCAAAACAGTATAATACTGGCACCAAAAAATGGACACAGACCAATGGAAGAGAACAGAAAGCCCAGAAATAAACCCACATACTTATGGTCAATTAATCTATGACAGAGGAGGCAAGAATATACAATGAAGAAAAGACAGTCTCTTCAGTAAGTGGTGCCGGGAAAACTGGGCAGGTACATGGTAAAAGAATGAAATCAGAACATTCTCTGTAACACTATATACAAAAATAAACTTACAATGCATTTAAGACCTAAACGGAAGACCGAATATTATAAAAGTACTAGAGGATTACATATGCAAAACACTCTTTGACATAAACTGCATAAGTTTTAAAATCCATCTCCTAAACCAAAGGAAACAAAAGCAAAAACAAACAAATGGGACCTAATTAACCTTAGAAGTGGCTGTAAAGGAAAAAAACAATCTACTGAATGGGAGAAGATATTTGCAAATGATATAACCAATAAAGGGTTAGTATCCAACATATATAAACAGTTTATACATTAAAAATTTTTTTTAAATAGGCAGATCTGTATAGACATTTTTCCAAAGAGGACACATGAAGATGGCCAGTAGCTCATCAGATGTTGAGCACATGAGAAATGCTCAGCATTGCTAATCATCAGGGAAATGCAAATCAAAACAAGATATCAACTTACACCTGTCAGAATGGCTATCATCAGAAAGACCACCAATTACAAATGTTGGCAAGAATGTGAAGAGGGGACCCTTGCACACTGTTGGAAGAAATGTAAATTGGTGTAGCCTTTGTAGAAAATAGTATGGAGGTTCCTCAAAAAACTGAAAATAGAGCTACCATATGACCCAGGAATTCCACTCCTGGGTACACCTTGAAAAAAACAAAAACATAAACCACTAATTCAAAAAGATACATTTCCCCCCCCCACCATCATGTTCATCAGTTCAGTTCAGTCACTCAGTTGTGTCCGACTCTTTGCGACCCCATGAATTGCAGCACGCCAGGTCTCCCTGTCCATCACCAACTCCCAGAGTCCACCTAGACCCATGTCCATCGAGTTGGTGATGCCATCCAGCCATCTCATCCTCTGTCATCCCCTTCTCCTCCTGCCCCCAATAGCAGCATTATTTACAATAGCCAAGGAATGAAACAACCTGTGTGTCCATCAGCAGATAAATGGATAAAGAAGAATGGTATATATATATACCATGGTATGTATATATATATACACAATGGGATGCTGCTGCTGCTGCTGCTGACTCGCTTCAGTCGTGTCCGACTCTGTGCGACCCCATAGATGGCAGCCCACCAGGCTCCCCCGTCCCTGGGATTCTCCAGGCAAGAATACTACTCAGCCATAAAAAGGAATGAAATCTTGCCATATGTAGCAACATGAATGGATTTGGAGGGGATTATACTAAGTGAAATAAGTTAGACAGAGAAAGACAAATATTGTATAATAGCCACTCATATGTGGAATCTAAAAAATAAAATAAATTAGTGGATAAAACAAAGCAGCAGCAGTCTCACAGATACAGACAAACTAGTGGTTACCAGTAGGGAGAGAGAGTGGAGAGGGGCAATATACAGGTAGGGGGAACAAAGGGTTATTATGGGATTATATGAAATCATGTGTTTGAAACATCTGAAAACTGTAAAGCACTATAGAATTTAAATAATGTCATTCAACAAAAAATTTTAATAATAAAAACATTTTAAGTGTTCTCCCAAATCAGTATGGAGGAATATCTGTTAAGATCAAAAGACAAAACAAATTTTATTTACCTGTTTCTTAGCTTGATTTATAACTTTTAAATAATTTATATACATGGTATGTGGGCCTCCATTTATACTTTGGCTTGAAGCTTCACCATGTCAAAGGCAGGCCTACTTCCATGTACTTAATTATAAAGCTTAATTATATTTTTTAAAAAGCCTATTTATTCCTCTCTCTCAGATGTATACGTGCATGGTCGTATAGGAAATAGTCTAGAAGAATATGCAGGAAAATGTTAATATGGTTATCTCCTACAGGGGTGGGATTTGGGGTGGTTTAGTATTTTTCTTCTAGTTTATTTGTCTTTGTTAATTTTTGGACAGAGAACATGGAAGGAACACGTGTTTAACTTATTAAAGGGGGGAGGTGAACATCAGGCGTGCCTACACCCCCCCGCCCTCCCCAGCCAAATAGATAACCTTGTTTCTACTGGTTAGGAAGCCAGTTGGGGGAACCACTGAGCCTGTGAAGCATGCTCTAGTTCTGCTGCTGATACATAATTTTTTGTGAAAAAGAACTGTGGGGGCATAAATAGGTTTTCTGGCCAGATGGTTGTAAAAATACCAAGACAGTTTTGATCAACCCTGGCACCAGACATAATATAGACCCAACTGATTTCAGTAAGTAGTGATGAAGGGCACACAGAAGATGGAAAAAAATTCTGCAGCATTATTTCTCAAGCTCTAGGTCATGACCCCAAGGGATTATGGAAACTGGAGCCAAGTTGCTGGACGCCCACCCAGGGACTCCACCAGTCCCTGGGACTCAAAAGACCATCCACAATGCCCCTTTCTCTTGACTCTAACAAGAACTAATTGTGCTCAGTTGCTCACAAAACACTGTGCGCACATCAACTGATATGACCCCTACAGCAATTCTGTCTGGTCTGTAGACTGTTCACATTTTATAGCTGAGAATGTAATAGAGGCCGAAAGAGGTTCAGACGCTCAGGTGTGGTCACAACTGGGAAGCGGGTAAAGTTGGGACTTAAATCTAGGTCTTTTCACCCCAAGTTCATCCTAGGGAGTCAATTCACCATTTCTCCATTGTTTTACCTCTTTTCTGCCTTGTCTGCCTACTTACTCTCCCTTGTCACGATTTCTCTCTCCGTTTCCTAGCACCAACCCAAGAAATCCCAATGATAAGAAATTAATTTTGTTTCTTTCATTTCATAAAAGCCTACCAGTCTTTCCTTCTTCCCTTCCTATTTGCACTTGCAGCCCAGAAATGTGGAAAGTTTGCAATGAAAATTGCTGAGAATCAACACTTTTGCATCATGGTCCCACAGCACTAAACGTCATTAAGCTCCAAACTGGAGACCAGAAGAGGTTATATCAATGCTTATTACCAAGTGCTTTCTAAGACACTCTTATTTGTATTTCTATTATTATTATTTTTTACTTTCAAAGCACTTCTATATGCATCTTCTCAACTTATCTTGCAATAACATCTCTGTCACATGGATCCCTGACAGGCTACAGAGAGGCCAAGGTCTTCCTCAAGTCCCACAGTAATCGTCTTCAAGATTCTCTCTGAGCAGCATTGTGTAATAATGTCTGTATGCCTATAGATGCTCACATTCATTTGCACCCTCAGTCTGGAAAAAGCTAGCAATGCATGGCATTACCTCCTCTCACCCCTTTCTGGCAACACCACCACAAAAAGATTCAAAAAAGGCTGATACTTACTGTTCAGAGGACCACTTTCATAATCTCAGCTTTCCGCTTCACAGTCCTTGGCAGGGGTCCCTCTTCATAGATACAATGTTGGCATAGGGCCAAGAGACGGTGTGGTTGACTCACAGGTCACTGCAGTTTATAAGAAGTCAGAATAATAGACAGGAAAGCAGATCTGACATCACTGGCAAGGGAAAAATTTGAATGTTGTGCAAAGTGAACTAATTACATCTAGCTCTGAATAGTGTGGGAGGAGTGAAGACCTTGTTGGACAAGGCCAAACGTGAAAAGGTCCGCATATAAAGTCTAACCACTCTAAAAGTTTACAAATCTCCTCAAAATTGACATAAACTTGTCATTTATCCTAAAGTCAAAGGGGAAAATAAGATCTGCTCAAACGAACTCTATTTACCACTTTACTGACCAGGGTGGAAGAGAAGGAGCTTTATAATAAAGTAACGAGAACACGCACACACAATTGGTTTATAAATTGGCTTTGCTGTGAGCTGCATATCCTGAGTAAAAAGTACATCTTTGTCCACTGAGCTACTGCAATATAAAAAAGGAAAAGAAAAAATTTCAAGATAAGCTCAGCTTTTATAGTCCACTTGTTGAAAACCTAGTGCAGCTACAATTATTATTAGGCCTTGGTCTGTGAAAGACTTGCTAAGAGTTAAAAGCAAGCCAGCACTACCTTTACCCCATAAGGGATTACTCTTTTATTGGCATAGTCTTGGGATTAGTGGAAATGTCTGTCTAATGAATGCAGCTACTATATTTGAGCACATGCCTGAATAAGCTGCCTGTTGACTGAAACCTATCTATTTATAAGCACTTCTGCATGTTGTGAAAAATCCATCTGTACCACCACAGCATGGCGCCCACCGTCTGAATAAAGGCTCTTTGCCTTTTCACTATAGAGCCCGTTGAATGAACAGGCAGAAATGAAGTGTGCTGCATCCACTTAGCAGGTTTTATTCCTCACTCTTGGCCAGTAAAGCAGGGTTACCTTATCTAAACAGCAATTTAGATGAATGGGATGTTAGACAAACAGAAGTGGGGAAAAAAAGAATACTTTTCATGGGACTCACCTAGGGTTTTAACCTAGGAGACTTATCATAATTTGGATAAATGGTCACAAATAGCCCAAACTAGCCAAACTTCTAATGTCACAACGTTTACATGTAGTCTGGAAAGTAGATAGATTTACTACACATACTCGATGCCATTTCTTCTTTACATTTCTACTATAGATGTTAACAGAAACAAGTAAAGCATGAAGAGAAGAGCCTTGGCACACAAATAAGTCAAAGCAAGCTTTTGATGTTTGGGGTCTTCATTACTGTACTGAGGCTCCACTTGATGTAAGGCAAAGCTCTCCACCTCCACATGGGAACCTCAAAGTCCACTCTGGGATACTGTAGTTCCGAATCTACTACTCTAGGTCCCATCCCTCATCACACACCCTGTGGCTCTACACCTCAGATGTACCAACTCTCCAAGCTTCCTGAGTTTTGGGTGTGGGTGTAAAGAAGAGATTTCTTATTCCATTGGGGTTTAGTTAACTCTTCTGCAATCAGGGTCCCCATTTACCATGCTTCTCTCGTGGCTCAGAATCTGGTAAAGAATCTGCCTGCAATACAGGAGACCCAGGATCAATCCCGGGTTGGGAAGCTCCTCTGGAGAAGGAAATAGCAACCACTCCGATATTCTTGCCTAGAGAATCCCATGGACAGAGGAACCCGTTGGGTTACAGTCCATGAGGTCGCAAAGAATGGGACACAACTGAGTCACTAACACACTTTTCACTTTACTATGCTGTCTTTTTGGAAAAAGGCTAACAAAAGATTTATTAAAATAAAGACCAAATAACCCTAAATAATCTTAATAGACCACAGGCAATCATTAACTAAGACTCCACAGAATTTCTCTCCTTGAAAACCTTTATAAACAATGACAAGCAAACCTTCCATGAGTTGCACTATTGGGAAGAGAAAACTGAAATCAGCTGACTACTGGAGCCTTTTTCTGGCCTCAACATAGTAAGAGAATGCAGGATTTAGCAGTCTTTGAATTCCAGCTATTTCTCTTTCTAGAGTTTGTGACTTTTAGTTTCCCGGTGATATCACAAACCTTCAGAGTACTTAAGTGGGAACTCAATAAGTATTATTCATACTGTGGGAACTCAATAAAGATCAGAGGATAATATCTATTATATATTTTAGTTGACAAAACAAAAAAGTAATTCTGAAGACAAATGTATTATGTATTAAGACTAAAAAACCAAAGCTGAAATTTATAATTTCATTTGGAAACAGCAAATATTTAAATCATAACATAGCAATACAGAGCACCAAAGACCCTATAGGAAATGAAATATAGCTGTTTAAACAGATACTGTGTTACTGACTCTGCAGCTAGGTTAAAGTGCTGTAAGTGATATTAAGAACTTGATAGGAGGTACTATTATCACAACAGTTATTCTACAGATGGAAAAATCAAGTACCAGAGTGTTAAGTATCAAGTGGTAGGAGGTGGTAGAGACAAGGTTTTGTTAAAAGTCAAGCTTTTCCTACTTTACCATAGTCACCCACCCAACACCACAACATTTCCTTTAACTATGTTAAACATTCACTTAACATTCACTCACCTAGTAAGATTACTAAACAACTAATAGGTCTGTATCTTTAAAAGAAGGTACCTAATAGCTCTTTTGTGAAACCAATCCAAGAAAAAAGAGGTGTAGGGCAGCTTCTGGAGATTTTGTTTCACTATAGCATCTGAGAACAGACTGGAAGGCAACAATCCTTTAGTGACTTGGTTAGTGACAATTCACATTTACCAGGGCCATTCTACCTTCAACCCAAAGAAAGCAAACTGAGAACTAAAAATCTGGAAATTCCTCTTCAATCTTCTACGTAATTCCTAAAATCTTTACCCTTTTCAGTACTAGTCTTCTATTGGGATTCATAGCTAGACACTAATAAAAAGGTTTTAATCTTAAAATCTCATTCCTTCTATCCAATCATCCATCTATCCACTCACTCCTCAATGGCTCCCATAAAAGGCACAAGTGGACATTTAACTTTAACCCATGCTACCGCACCATCTTATTGTTCTTCTTCATAGTTACTGTGTCTCCTCAAGAGAAACTGCTTTGAGACATGTATCAACAGTTTCGTTTTGTTTTTTAAGGCCAATATGATACTAGAAAAGTGAAGCATATGGTTAAGGAAAAGAAGCACTGCTAAGCATTTATAACCAAAATTCACTGATGAAAGTTTCTTAAAGTTTTTTTTTTAATGTTCAGAATACTTACATTCTGTATTTTTAAATTTCCAAAGGCAGCAGAAAGTCACACAGCAGTAAGGAATAAAATTATTCACATTTTATAAATAAGAACATGGAAAATAGCAAGGGTCAATGACTTATGCATAGGACCGAATATTCAGCAACCAAAGCCAGGACTACAAATTCCTTACTATGACTTTTGAAGTAAGATTATTAAATTCAGCTGCTGCCTTCAATATTTGTTTCCATAGACATTACTATGAAAACATTTTACTTTGGCATTTTTGTAATATGGCACCATTTATAGCTGTCTTCACTCATCATAACCTTATTAAATAACCATCTTTAAGGCTGGCAGTATGCACAATGAGGAGGGTCAGTCCGGTTACTAGTGGCTAATGGTTGAGTCAACATTTGAGTTATGTCATTTTTTTTCTCTCATTTTCCTGATTTAGAAGTTAAACCATACCCATATTCCTAATTTAGCCAAGTCTGTATCTTTCTGACCCAAATACAAAATCTCAAGAAGTGTAAAGGTTTCCATCATCGAACGTACTCTTTTTATCACTTTTGGATAATATACCAGCCAATCTAATGATTCCACAAACTTGCAGTGTGTGATTTTTTTCCCCTGTTTAGACTTTTTCCAGAGAATGATCTAATTCATTTTAGGCTGAGAGAGAATAAACTCCACGCTAAAAAGAAAACTACATTTTCCCCTCTCTTTGTGCTGAAGTACTTCAAGAATAATAAAAATAGTGAATTCAACTGTAATTAAGCCTAAAGAAAGAGGAAAGGAACATTTCATTTAATGTATTTCACAAAGTTCAAGCATTTGGAAAAAAATCACAAAAGAATGTTAGCCATACAAGAAAAATTTATTTAAAAAATCACTATCTTGAGTTTCAGATACACAGATATAAAAGAAATTCTAGAAAGTGAAACACCTTTTCCAGAAACTGTTCCCAGGATGGTCAATACCGATTTCGAAACTGGTTGCTTAGGTCTTGAAGCTCTGTCACTAAGGTGTCCATAGCTGCTATTTCATCAGCTAATTCCCTGGCAATTTCTCCACTTGCCGCGTCTGTAAAAAGTTGCTGCAGCATAAAGAACAAAGCAGAACTATCAAAACAATGACCATCTCTTTAAAGAAGCACAGACACAGAGTACAGAATTGAAATTCCCTTTGTATAATAAAAACACAACATTATAGCAGCAACAGTCGTGTTTGTTCCATTCACCATCCTGGAAATGAACAAGCTGCAGCAATGGATGAATCCAACAACATGCTTCAACTTGTAAATTCAAATGGGTTCTCCTCTTAGAAATGGTTATCCTGAATATTGATTGTATTATTCATTTCAATGTCATAAGATGGTCTTTGGATAAATAGACATTATTCATCGAAACAAAACAAATCTATTCGTTGTGTGTACAAGCAAAACAAATACATTTTATATTCAAGTTCATATAAATCATACTCTTTATGCTATTTGAAAATTAATTATGGCTTAGGACTCAGAGGCCACAACAATCATCAAGACTGGGTAAAAACAAAAAAGTCCAGCACATTAAAACAAAAGTGAGCTCCTTCTGTAAAAGGAATTGCTTTGGGGTGGGGGAATACCGCAGCATCCTTCAGTAACACCACCATGGCTGGCACATTCTGGAATGCCTTTCTAGGAACTGCCTGCTGAGTCAGTACAGGCACCCAGGAAAACTAGCTTCAGGATTTTATGACCACATTGTGTGTGTGTGTGTGTGTGTTTTAATCAGAAATGTAATTTACTCAGCTTACCATCTATCTTTTTCATCACACTTGAGATTATTTGTTTACAAAAATCAAACTTATCATTAAAATATGACTATCTGCCACCACCACCACCACAGATGACAGCAATCATTCTGACAGCTATTCTAAAAAGGGAATCCTGAAGATGTTCTGAGTGAAGGCGTCATCACCATGATAAGCTTAGAGTTTCCTACAGTGATTTATGGAGCACAGAGCTGTTTTGTAAAGCTCTGCCACATAACTGTGTAGTCACGTCTTACACAGCATTTCACAACAGACTGACATACCAACCACTGTGATGTGATCAGTAGAAAAAACACCTCTGAGCAAAGTAGCTTGGACTTACATGGCATATTTATTTTTACTAAGAATTACAGCGCTTGTAAATCATCACAAATCTGCCTCACTTCCCTATAAAGTAAGGAGGAAGCAGAGAGAAACTGAGGCTTAGGCAGAAAAGAAAAATTTGCTGAGGGTCCCATGGAGCGTAAGTGCTATATCTGCTCTGTCTCCAGGCTCTCTGGCATTCTCACCAACTGCCCTCATGCCACCTACCCCCCACCCCCACCACCCTGGCAGCAAATCTGTACAAGCATGGGGTGCTGAGGGTTGAGGAATTACCCTGTCCTGGCCGAACAAGAACTGGATGACTTTAGGTGAGTTTCTAGGTTCTATCTAGGAGTTTATTTCCATGATGTGCCAAGCCTGGCAGGAAAGGACCAGAGATTTGTGCGAACTGAGCCTATTATTTAACACAGTTATCCTGAGTCACTTTCACTTTTTAAAGTGTTCTGGAAAAGTGTTCTTTGGGAAGGCAATTCTTTTTAGCAAATCCAATTTGTTATAAAGCAGAAAAGTAAAAATGATTTACTATAAAATCAGGGGCTCCCAAATATTATATGCAAAAAGGTGCTTTCAAAGGAGGTATTGGGAAGCAATTTTTCCCATTTTTGGATAATCCAGTTGAGATCTAATGAGAACAAAATCTATACACAGATGTCCTGAGGCCTCATTTTCAATGTCTGGAATTCCACAATATGAACGGATTGGACAGTACAGACAAGGCTGTTTAAATCAGGCTTCCCTGGTGGCGCAGGGGTAAAGAATCTGCCTGCCAGTGCAGGAGACACGGGTTCCATCCCTCGTCCAGGAGGACCCCACATGCCGCAGAGCAACCAAGGCCATGCACTACAGCTACTGAGCCTGTGCTCTAGAGCCTGGCAACCACAACTACTGAAGCCCACGTGCCCTGGAGCCCCTGCTTCACAACAAGGAAAGCCACTGCAGTAAGAAGCTCGAGCAGCGCAACTAGAGAGTGGCCCCCTACTCACTGCAACCAGAGGAAAGCGTGTGCATCAGTGAAGACCCAGTACAGCCAAAAATAAATAAGTAAAATTACATTACAAAACTACTGAAGTCATATATAAGTGTAGGTTTATGTATAATTAATATATTATAAGCTTTGCACAGAGAAGAGAAATTTGTGGAGTACATCCTGAAGAAATAAACAATCATGGGTAAGTTGATGACCTCACCGAAACTAGGAAACTGAGCTGCTAATTTGGGAATAAGAGTCACAAAAAGTTTGCTACCTTGACCTTATTTAAGAGAGCTCCTACAGCTTTCTGAGACACACATAATCTGAAGCTGTGCTGTCAAACTGGGAGAAAATACAGTTCTCCCAGATTATAGAAACCTGGTTCCAGCAGGCACACTCATTAAGATAGCAAAATAATCTACACAGAGGCAAAAATGCTGCTCTGATCTGAAAAGATTAAGCAATTAATAAAAATGCACTCTCTGGAAAGGTCTTTACCTGTGTCCAAAAGTGACCTTCACATGCCATGAATTTGGCTCTCAGAAGTGAGTTAAAATTAGCTGCAACCCAAGATTAAAAAGGGAAGGCAAATAAAGATTAGAAAAGAAAGTGCTAATTTGTACTAGAAGTTATATTACTTCAAATTTTGTTCCCAGGGGTATACTCCAAACCTAGTTTACATGTTAGAACTACCTGGGAAACTGAATACAGATTTCCCAGGCTCTGTCCCAAACCTGATCTGTCACAGGTAGAGATGTGGAGTCCAATCTCCTCAAGAGCTCCCTCACGACTCTCAGCTGTCCCCCTCCTAGCACCGGTTCACAGGGTGGTATTTGTAAACTGATAGCATATGTTTTAGTTGTCAAACCTGAGTTTGACATCTACCTTAACATTTTTGTCAAATCCATACATCACCTACTTAATATCTGTCTCTAAATAAATTTTTTTATTTAAATAAAAGTATTTTTTAAGGAAAACATTAGAACACTACTGTAAATAGAAAATAAGCAATAATATCATGAAATTATAGATTTGACTGCTACTTACACTTTTTCTAATATGCACTGAAATAAATATATATTAAAATACCAACATCTACCCAAGTGCTACTAGTGGTATATATGCCACATTTGGGGAAAAAGTGATGTAAGTAGAAGAGCACTGTTTAATTTAAAGAAAGCATCAAGAGTGGGATTATAAATATTAATTTCAAAGATTCCTAAGTTACCCGTGAGTAGGGTGGTTTAGTCAGTAGGTCAATGATCTCCTCACCAGCACAACCACCTGGGGGCTAATGTCTAAAATATAATGGGAGGGACTCCCCCGGAGGTACAGTGGATAAGAATCCTCCTGCTATTACAGAGGACACAGGTTCAATCTCTGCTCTGGGAAAATTCCACGTGCCTCAGGACAACAAAGCCTGTGTACCACTGCGGAGCTTGTGCTCTAGAGCCTAACACCAATGAGGCCTGCGCACCTAGAATCCATGCTCCACAAAGGGAAGACACTGTAACGAGAAGCCGCACACCACAACAAAGAACAGCCCACACTCGCTGCAAGCAGAGAAAGCCCATGCAAAGAAACGAAGACCCAGCACAGCCAAAAATAAATACACAAAATTTAAAAATAAAATAAAACGTGGGCCTAAAGTTATCCCTCATGTAAAGAAAACTTAAGAGCAGCTGGCTGACACCAAAAAGTTTTTTTTCCTATGACAATTCTAAATACTTCACATTTCACTCTCACCTTTGCTTTAGATAATAAGCCCCGTAAATTGAGTCGAACTGAAGACAGCACTTGTATAGCCTCCTGGGGACTGGATTTGTTTTTACTGCATTTAATAGCCACTGGAAGATAAATACATGGAAAACATCCATTAAAAATTGATAATGATGATAATTTAAAGGCACAAAATCCAATTATTTCATTAGCATTTTATAGTAACAGACTTTAGAAATGCTTCTACGTGGAAAGTCTTTATTTTAGTAAAAGGAAAATAAGTTATGTGCATAATTTTCCCTTTTATCCCTTAAAAAGGATAATTTATTGCTCAAAGGAGACTTTTGAGGAAAATGAGTGTTTTCTGGTGAGTTATAGACTGTTGGGAATAGACTCTAAAAAAGCACAGAAGCACAGATTATTGAAATTAGGTAGAGACAAGATGCCCACACAAAAACAGATGTAGTTCATCTTAACATGGCTTCCCAAAGTACCGCGTCCCTGGTGGGGACTCACAATTGCCAATGACACCAGCCCAGGGAAGTGACATGCCAGATACTCATAGCTCAATTCTCACAGCTCAATTCTCACTGTATTTCCATACTTGGGGCTTGTATCACCACTCTGGAAGAAGAGATGTCAACAACCCAGGTGCCTGCATTTAGGGAAGGTGAGCATGACCAGGCTCTCCGGTCGCTGAGCCATGCCTGGTAACCATGAGCACCGAGCAGGGGAGAAGACGGTCACTCATTCCAACAACTCTGCCTCCCGCATTCTGAGGAGCCCATTTTCCCTAAACTTGAATTATCAACAGAGGCTATAACCCTTTCTAGCAGAAGGCCTGGCTATTAAGGTTTTTAAAGAACAAGTGAAGAGCTTTGTAAAAATATAATGATTCAGATTTTTCCACTGACTCCTTCTTGTTTCTGTTCCTACAAACAGATCAATAACCAGAACCTATTTTAAAACTCCACTAAACAGCGTAGCAATGGCACCCCACTCCGGTACTCTTGCCTGGAAAATCCCATGGACAGAGGAGCCTGGTGGGCTGCAGTCCATGGGGTCGCTGAGAGTCGGACACGACTGAGTGACTTCACTTTCACTTTTCACTTTCATGCATTGGAGAAGGAAATGGCAACCCACTCCAGTGTTCTTGCCCGGAGAATCCCAGGGACGGGGGAGCCTGGTGAGCTGCCGTCTATGGGATTGCACAGAGTTGGACACGACTGAAGCGACTTAGCAGCAAACAGTGCAGCAACTGAAGTCTACTCAATACCCTGTACCTTAGAACAGGGATATCTTAGAACAACAGATTTCTTCCTGTATGTAAACTAGCAGAGGTTGTGTGTGCCTGGTAAAATAGGTTTGTCATTCATTAATACCTTCTATGGCATGAGAGTTATGTCTGGCATTCCTATTCCAAAATAATAACTAGATTTTGAAAGGATGCATGGGAGTCAACAATGTCACACTCATTTTTAAAGGGCATAGGTTAACCTGGAGATATTGAGGATTATGATGTCTGTGTCCCATAATAGAGGAAGGTTGTAACTACCATAAGTGAGATACTTGGGTTGTTTAGTACCTAGTGACATATCAAAAACAGCTGTGATTCTGTTTTCAATCCTTGTCATTTTGAGAAAAACAAAACAGAGAGCAAAGAGACAAACACTCTATTAGTCCCCCTCAATCCTATTTTCAAGAGGCATTAGAGATGGAGAGACAGAGAGAGAGAAATAACCTGCTGTTTCAAATCATCAGGAAATCCAAGACAGCTATGCTTCCTCCAGGCAGACTGTAGTTAAAATGCATAACTATGATTTTAAAAGTTCCTGGATGGCAAAGAAGGAATGAACTTTTGCCCACCCATTCCCAGAAAACAGAACAACACAGACTGTAAATGAACAGCCTCCAGACAGAACAACGGGTACACAATGACAACATTGTTATAGAAGGGTCTCCAACCCTATGCGGAAACCCTTACCAAGCTTTCTGGAGCACATGTCTATGCTTCAGAATAGCAACCCGAAAAGGAATAAATCATATAGAGATTTTTTTTTTTTTAATGTCATATTTCCTTTTCCAGAATTGGGTGAGATGGAGCACAGTGATTGGGAGAAAGATAAAAAAAGAGAACAGAAATAACAGAGAAACTCAGCTTATTCTTCCATGGAGCATGGCTACACAAAAGCAACAAAGACAAGGTTAAGATTTATCTTTATAAATCTAAAATATCACTAGAAACGAACACTAAGCATCCACTCAGGTATGCTTAAAATGCCATAAGGAGCACGAACACATAATTCATTCAAGTCAAAGGGAAACATAAAGAGACACTTGTTTTTCTCTAAGTATTTCTCAGAAGGAGAAAAAAGTGTGCCAAAAATAGTTTGAAATCAATTTTAAGGTGCAAAATGAAGATTTTTTTTTTTCCTGGAGTACTTCTTTAACCTGCCTATTTATATTTGACAGGTTTAACACTACCACTTAGTGATTACAGAAAATATCTTGGTGTTGACTGATACAGAACCTGCTGTTCACAGAAATGTTTAGGGTTGGCAAGTTGAAATAGCTCAGATAAGTTCTTCAAAGCAAACTGCACCCTGCTATAACTATGTAGATAATATACCTTAGCAAGGGTTCCTCCAGAAGTAGTCCCGTATCCACAAAGGCCAAAGGCCTTTGAACTTTTAAAGAATGAACTCCACCTGAGCCCACCTACCCTGAGGCCAGCACAAGCTTTGTAAATTCCAGCCACCCTGGACCCTCCTTCCACTGGCCTGTCAGAAAGTATCTGAACCTCTTCTATACTGAGTTTCAGCTACACAGAGTCTAACTTCTACCTTATCTGTCAAGGGGTGGGTGGCCCAGGAAATTGGATATTTATATCTTTTTGTCGATGACAAGTAGAATTATTAACTACTAAGCCCATTTCTAAACTGTTTGAACATTCTTTGACTTTTTTCAAGGCCAAGTTAAGCTTTATTCTTACTCATTTCTCCCTTTTTAGTTTTGGGTCCCTTATCACCCAACTCAGATCCTCTACTACAGAAAGAACAGGGCGGGGGTGAGGAGGTACGGGATTAACATTTACACCATGCTTAAGATCCTGTTGTTTCAATATGCTTTTAATTATTCTTCGTAACAACCATTGGTATTATCCTCATTTTCATGACAAGGGAACCAAGGGTCAGAGAAGGTAAGTAACGGTGACCCCAAGTCACCGAGTTAGCATGTGGTAGAGCTGGTCCTGGAGCTCAGGGCCACCTGAGTCCACAGGTCTGCCCTTCATAATCGCCCCTTGTTGGCGCCCTATTTGCGGCAACTGTTAGTTGCAGAAGTTACACGAGGACTTTAGGATAGATTCACAGTCCTTGTGATTCAGTCCTTGACAGTGTGGCTTCATTATTTTATTTGAATTGCATTCCCAGGGCATCACATGCCTGTGTTCAAACATAAATATAAAAGTGCATTGTTGCCTGTAACTAGTATACTTTTCGTTAATGCAAATAATTAAAAGCAGCCTTTATCTGGAATATCTTTCCCCAAAAGGCATACAATTTTCTAGGTAAGGTTATTTCTCCCCTCAAATACCACACATTAAAATATACTGCTATGCACTCCAGAAATCTATGTACTCTTAATATTTTCATTTACAAAAGAAGAATATGAGTTCAGATTTTCTTACTACTAGATCATCAACGCAGGAGGTTACTTCTGTGTGAAGATTAAACACAGTTGTAAAGGTATTTCCTATCCATCTGTCACTTATTCAAATGCTATTTAAGCCTCTAGCCTATTTTTTCTCATTGTTTTAGGGTGCCTACTGCTGCTGCTGCTGCTAAGTCACTTCAATCGTGTCTGACTCTGTGCGACCCCATAGATGGCAGCCCACCAGGCTCCCCCGCCCCTGGGATTCTCCAGGCAAGAATGCTGGAGTGGGGTGCCACTGCCTTCTCCAAGGGTGCCTACTACATAATAGTTAATCTATAAATGTTTGCTGAATTAACTACAAAAATTCTAATACAATGAAATAATCTGAAATATTTGAAATGGAATTTCGCTTTTGACTAATATGTTTTCCTATCAGTAGAAATACATTAAAATATACCATGGATATCAAACATTACATCAAGTACCATGTGCGAGTCCTAAGGCTCTTTGAACCACTTCCTTAAATGACGTAATATTTTTCTCCCAACAACTGGACTGTGTGTCACACTTGTATGCCTTAGAGAGATACTGGAACGCCTGAGGAAAGAAAAAGAACAGCATTCAAAATGAGCAGAATTCACATTTCAAACTCTGCTTCCTGGAAGTCATATGGAACTAATTCCAGCTGAAAAGCCAGCCTCTGCGTTATGCAGCACAGTCTCCGCATTATTCTCATCAAAGAAGGGATACAGATGCACATCCATCAGCAACGAGCAGTTAAATCAAATGGGCGTGTCTGAATGGAGACACTTCCCTCCCAAAATTAAAAGGCAGGGTTTGCAAATCTATAAGAAGTATACACATTTCCCTGGCATTTGTAAACATCAGCTTAAGAGACCAGTTTAGAGAACGAGGTGTGAACTTGGTGAAAACTGTGGGATTACTGGCAGGTGAGTAATGACACAGATGCTTAAAACAACTTTCTTTTACAACCTCCCCACCCTTGAGGGAGAAATCACATATCAGAGAATTCAGAGTATCCTTAATGCCGTAAGAGAGGACAGAATTCAGGAAGAAGAGAAGGACAGAAAGCAGGAGTGTGTGCACACATGCGTCTGAGTATGTATTCTCCAGGCTGACAAGGCTTTGCCGGGAGCCAGCTGGGTGGACTGAAGCGGGGGAGAGAACAGCTAAGAATCCCACAGATTAGCTGTACTGTGGCAAATTCCAAACTTATACAAGTACATTTGATTTGTTGTGGATGTTTTGAAAAGAACACAAAACATTTAGTATTCCAACCCTGGAAACTCTGGAGGCCTCTTTTACATTCTAAGATAAGAAGCTGACTGTGTTCCCCTGCACTTACAAGAAAGGGGCCGGGCAACCTTTGCATAACATTTATGTTTAGACTTTAAAAGCTCCTCTCCCATAGTCTTATCGAGCTCCTTTTCTATCTCCTTTTCATAGTCTCCACCTCAGATTTAAACACTCCTTTGTCCCTGTACCATCTACCTTAGTCTTCAGCGAGGAGCCTGCAGAAAGGGGTGTGGAGTAAATAACGAGAACCAGCTGTTCACGGCTTGCAAGGAAAGCAGGTTAAAGAGACCCTTTTTTGGGAAACAGAACAATTATTAAAGAAAAACTCATGGAAAGAAAAAAGATGAATGTTTATACATCCTAACCTGTCCACAATTCAGGGTGCTTATGTTAAAAGACTGCATCATAAGTGAAAATATGAGCATATTAATCTTATCTTTCAAATTATTAGTCTCCCTCCAACCATCAAAAAAGCAGATTCACCCTGTGTGTGTTCAAATAGAAGGTAAGAGCCTCAGAGGACTGGGAAGGACTCACCTTTTCATTTTCGTCAGGCTTGTCACTCTGCCCGTTTCCATACACTTGGGCATACAGCCTCCAGATTTCTCCATCATTCGTCTCTCTTGAAGTCACTCTGCCAAATAACTCCTGCAGCTTTCCTCTGAGGCCAGTTGCAACATCGCCACTACGATCGGCCATCCCATCCATCACTGCCCTGACCAGGATTGAAAGGACCTTAAAAAATGCACAGAAGAAACTGGTAAGCTAGAAACAACCAAACAGTAACAAAGAAACAAAGGACCACCCTCACCATCAACGATGATGACAATGACAAACCATGTCAGGCCTGTGAGAATATCACTCCACCACTTTTAAAGAGTGAAAAACAAGATGAGCCCATCCGGAACCACTGTCTGGGATCGCAGACAGTGATCTGACCTCTCCTGGTGTCCCCTTTTCAGGCTCCTCAGAGGGCTCTGCTTCACAGGGCCCTAGGCTCCACGCACCTCTCTTCTCACTCTGAGGGTCCTCTCCGAATGATCTGATCCACACCTGGAGCTGCAAACCCACCATGACCAAGTATCTACCCAATACTGTGGGTGCAGCGCCAGCCCGACCACCTTCCAGACAGAGCCCCCAGACTGTATGGCTCAATACCTACCAGACATGTCCCATCAACCTCTTACCCTCCACCTATCCTAGAGGGAAACCTCGATCCCAGATCCCTCTTCCTCCTGTACTCTCAGAGCCTGCCCCCTGAGCACCAACCTAGATTCTCTTCTCTCCTGGTTGGGCCACATGTAACCGATTTGACTCAACACTCCTCAGTTCAGTTCAGTCGCGTCCGACTCTTTTCGACCCCATGGACTGCAGCACGCCAGGCTTCCCTGTCCATCACCAACTCCCGGAGCTTGCTCAAACTCATGGCCATTGAGTTGGTGATGCCATCCCTGAGTCCTAAATCTAGCTTCTCCTCCTTTATATTGGCCTCACGATTTTCCACCCGGATCACAGCAATAATGCTCAGAATTAGAATTCTGCTTAAAGTGGTCCTGGCCCTTCCTCACTGTTGAATGATAAAATACCAATGCATTTGCCTCAGGCATGCAGGCTTCCCAGAAAGTATCTCTTTTCCTTCCAACTACCCCAGTTCCACTCACCATTTGGCAACTTCTTGGCCATCTCGTTTTCATTAGTCTTTACACATTCTACCCCAGACACTCTGAATGCTGATAGATGAACTAAGTTGAGCCCCACTGCAGGTTACACTGCTATGACAAGGTACAGCTATACTGGGCCGTGTATCTCAAGGGCTCCTGGAGGCACACAAAGGGCATCCTCAGTGACCCACCCTTCTGATAGGAGGCCAGCAAAGACACATGGGTCTAACTAAAGAACCAGCTCAAGGAGAGTACCCTCAGACCTCGCTACTCAGAGTGGCCCCTGGGCTGACAGCAGCGGCCTCACCCAGGAGCCTGCTGTAAGTGCAGAATCCTGGATGAGATGCCGCTCCATCTCGGACTGAGAGTCTGCATTTCTAGCGCACTCCCGGGTGGTGCTTATGCTGACGGTCCACAGATCACACACTCTTCTGAGTGGCAAGGTTCCAAGAGACAGGGTGCCACATCTTTATTCTTACTCTGAACTTCAAGGAGAGGACCACATTCATCAGCTCGTGTCCCTGATGTCTAACATCGTGCCTGGCACACAGTACTGACGCAACAAACGACTCATGCCTGAAAGAAAGACTGCACGAACACACCTCTTTCAGAAAGAGTTGCTAAGAGAAATGCAACCGACACCTTACTCTGTCTCCCCGCAGGGCGTTCTGATCCAGACGTGAGATGCAGCCAAGGAATCAAGGCCCTTCTGGCCCGTGAACACTGTTAGGAATGTGAGCTCAGACTCATGGTCCTAATCACATCCAGGGATACAAGTGGACGGGAGAACACTCAATTGTGCTTTTTTTTCTTTTGTGACAGACAAGGTAAATTATCTCTGCCCACAAATTCACATTATAATTCAACATGTACAGTTTTAAATCTGAAAGTAATGCAATTGTTATTACAGCCCCACTCATGGTTTTAAGCCTGAAAGTCACAATGCAGGAGAAATGGTATGAACGCGCACTACCTGTTTCAAGTAATTGTTCTGTAAACATTTCAAGGATTAACATGCTTCAAAAGAGCGGGTCTAGTGAAGCAGTTACTAAGGTGGACAAGCAAAGCATACTGAAGTAGTAAAATTCTTTGCTTTTTCTGGGCTCTCACAGTTGGCCCAACATCCTATCTACTCATTTTAGCCATGATGAGTAGCCAAGGGGGAAGAGAAGTCTATTATTCTTCTTGCCAATTAAGATGGAGAGCTGTAGTGCTGGTGTTTGAGAGAGGAAAAGTTGGTAAAGTGTGTGTGTATGTGTGTGTGTATTTGTGGGTGCAAAAAGAGAAGTGTAAAATGACAAGGAGGTACAATGCCTCTGTTGGGGTCAGGGTGCAGACACCAAACACACCTCTACCCAATTCTCATGCAGATACCATCAGGAGAGAGGTCCTGAAGAGAAGGCAAGACAATACCAAATTTGTTTTTAAACTCTCTGATGTTCAGTGCTTAAATAGCTGGATCTGGGCCTGAGGAGAGAGTGCCATATGGAGGACTAGATAGTAGTCACATGTGGCCCTGGCAGATCCGCTTAGAGAGACTGTGTGGGGTAAGAATCACACTGAGGATGGAGTCTTTAAGGAAAACACCATTTAAGAGGAGGAGAGATGAATGGAGGCCTATGTACTAAGGAAGATGGCAGCAAGTGATGTCATGGAAACCAGGGAAGGAAAGTAACAAGGAGAGTACATCCACAAAAGATCAGGACTGGAAGACTGCTGGATTGGCAAGTTGAAGGGTTAGTGACTGCATCCAGAGTTAAAGCCAGAAAAGGCAGGGCAGGAGAGATGAGGATTTTAGACAAGAGGCTCACAGAGAATCATGTGAAAACCAACACAAACATTAATGCCATTAAAAAACAAAAAGCAAACAATACTCCTCGATCACAGTATTATGTAATATCCATTTTGAATATAATTTGCACACACACATAATGTTAATAGAAAATATTCACGTAACCAAAATTTTTAGTGTAAATATATTGGGAAGAAATGGAAGTAATAGAAATGCCAGTATTAGATAATTAAGTCCTTATTTACTATGAGAAGAGGTCAACTGATAATACCTGCTGCTAAGTCACTTTAGCCGTGTCCGACTCTGTGCAACCCCATAGACGGCAGCCTACCAGGCTCCCCCGTCCCTGGGATTCTCCAGGCAAGAACACTGGAGTGGGTTGCCATTTCCTTCTCCAATGCACGAAAGTGAAAAGTCAAAGTGAAGTCGCTCAGTTGTGTCCGACTCGGCGACCCCATGGACTGCAGCCTACCAGGCTTCTCCATCCATGGGACTTTCCAGGCAAGAGTACTGGAGTGGGGTGCCATTGCCTTCTCCGGATAATACCTAACACTGGGCTAATAAAAATAGCCATCTATAGTTATTATTATTATGAAATATGGAAATGTGCGAACGGCAAAAGAATTCTAAAGGGTTTCCCCCCTTTGGCAGAAGTATCTTGAAGAGGGCGCAGCGGGGCAGGAAATCGCTGTACTCTGTCCTAAGTCTTACACTACGACTTAACTTGTAAAAACTGTGTTATTTTAAAAATACAAACATTTTATTTAAAAAGAGAGAGAAAGAATAAATATATTCAAAAACTGGCAAACAGGAAACAAAGAATGACAGCACACAAAAATATTCCTTTTCCAAAGGGGGCCACGTGGGCGTCGGGAGGCTGCTGACGCCTAACTCTCACTCTGCGGGTGGCGCACAGGTGTGTTCCCTTCGTGAAAACGCGCGTGTACTTACAATCTGTATACTTTTCTATATTTTCACTGTATTTGAATAAAAGTTAATTAAAAAGGTTATTTCCTCCAATTAAGGAAGTCCCATAAACTGAAGGAAAAAAGTGAGTTATTAAAATACATTAACAAATGGAGCTAATACATAATCTTAAAAAGTTCAATAAATTTTTAAAAACACAATTAATGTTATACTTTACTGGTTAATATCACCATTTTCCTCTCTTTAACAGTTAAGTGAGAGAAATCACCCTCTAGTTATCCAGACTGACTACAAAAATAGTAACATATATTTAACCTTTCTTTAGAAAATAGGTATTTTTAACTCAAAAAAGCAAAAGATCTTGCCTCGGATTTCTCTGATAAAATGAATCACCAAATATTATGATTTTTCTCCTGGGCAGTCCATAAAGTTTACCTGCATTACAGTCCTTTGCATTAAAGTGAAAAGAAAATCTTTTCAAACAGATAAATGTTTTTATCTACTGTAAACTGGGTAAACATTTGATTACTGAACCCGCCAGTTACAGTTCAAATTATAAATTACTAAGTATGTAGTAACAGGCTAAAGGGTAGAGTGGTGTAAGAATTTAGAGGCAGTTCTCAGGGAAACAGGATCTGAGACACGGGCACTCGGATGGGTTGCACATTGCAGTAAGATGAGGACAAAGAAGGGTAAGTGTAAAGCAATCGTGCCATCTGCCTCCAGCCAGGTGTTCAAGAACAGCTAGATCTAGAGTGGAGAGGAAGAAAGACACAGTCAGTCGCTGAAGTCCAGCACAAACATGGGGGAATGGCTAGGAAGTCTGTAAAAAGCAGTAATGAGTGCAGGTCTTCTGTTAACCAGGGCAGGTGAACTGTTTTATCAGAGAGTCAACATACATGTGGAGAGCTCTGCAAACTGTAAAGCAGTATAAACCTATAAACTATCACGATTATCACTGAGCCTCACTGTCAAAAGGGGACAGCAGAGCGCTCATCGTTGCCCACTCAGTATGTGCCCCCATACTTCCTGAGGGTTTAAAACAGACCTAAAGGGAAACCAACTCTACCACCTCGGTATCAGCCCTCCATACCTCCCAATACCTCTGCTCTGAGCCTGAGCCCCATGCTAACTATGCAACCAACTTGATTTCATTAGGTTCTCACTGTTACCCTAGGAAGCAGGGCCTTTATTATCCCCACTTTACACAGAACCTGAAAGACAAGGTGAGCTTCTCAAGGGCCCAGAGCAAGTGAATCATGCACCCGGGTTTTAAACACCAGAGATTTTTGGAATCATGAGCTTTGATGAGGATAAAGAGAAGACAAGAATGACAGTAGATAATGTTCATACATACATAGTTCTTTTACATTGGAAAGATTTGTTCTTTTATGAAATATATATATGAACAGTATCTACTATCAGTGTTGTCTTCTCTTTACATGCATATATTCATATATATATATGACCCTTCCTGTGAGCCACGAGCTCTGTGAACACAGTCCTCCTAACAACTCTAGGGGGAAGGTGCTCTTGCTATTTGTATTCTGCAGGTAAAGACACTGGAGCACAGAGAACTTTAACTTGTCCAGGGCCACACAGCTAAGGGAAGGCAGAGTTGGATTTGAGCCTGCAGCTCGCGTCCCAGCTCTCGCTCTCAGGCACCTGCTGTATTGAGTTATAAAGGAGGGTTCCTTACTCCTCTGCTGTTTCTTCCTTTCTAATGAGTCCTTTTACATCAGAAAGATTTGCTCTTTTATGAAATATGCACGGCAATAACTTTGATCATTTCATTATCCTTTTTTTGCCAAATTTTGAATCAACCAAAACCAGACAGGCTTTTGTAGCTTTTTAACTTAAAAATTTCTCCAAGACGATGGCACTAATGAAAAATAAAGAGAAAATAAAATTCCCAAACACAAGCACTACTAATGTTGCCATTAATTTCTCTCATTTCTTTGCTATCCAAAAATTTTTAATACTGATGCTCTGTAAACTGTTTTATCTTTTTCACTTAACATCATGTCATAGAATTTTTTCACGTTTTCATATATTTTTTAGATAGATCATTTTAATAGATTCAAAGCCTCCCACTGGGAGGCACGAATGGTAAAGAATCCATCTGCCAATGCAGGAGATACAAGAGACATGGATTCAATCTCTGGGCTGGGACGATCTCCTTAAGTATGAAATGGCAACCCACTCCAGTATGCTTGGCTGGAAAATTCCATGGACAGAGGAGCCTGGTGGGCTATAGTCCATGGAGTCGCAAATTGTCAAACATGACTGAACACACACAAAAACAAAAAACAACTGCAGTTAGGCTGTTTCCATGTGTCGCCATTGTCATTATTACTATAAATAACATTTCACTGCATATCTTTGTGCCTGAAGAGTTTTCTCATACTGAAGCTTCTCTAGGTTAGAATTCCAGGAACAGAACTATAGAATAAAGGGAATAAACAATTTAAGACTCTAGAGATAAGCTGGATACTTTCAAAAAGGACTAAATCAAATTTAGATGTCCATTAGTAGTGCATGGAAATGTGTCATTTCATTGCATATCACCAGTACTGGGTGTGTATGGTATTTTGTTCCACTAAAGATATATGCAGCTACTATTCTAGTTTTACTTTTATTATGTGAATTTAAATCTCTTTCCAAATGTTTGTTGAGTAAATATATTTCCTTTTTAAGATATTTAAATTACTTCTTAATTTGTATGGAACTCATTTTCCAATTTGGAAACAATTTTACTGTTCTTCTTCATATGGAGATTACACAGACTACAAGCTGATGCACTAACACGTTGCTAGCCTCTTTTTCTAAACCCCAATTCTGTACACTGCTGGAAAAAAAGAGAAAGTTGATGAATCTGAAAAAGTAACAGCAAACACATGGGAAATCCTGGAGAGAAGGAGATTGGCTGGGTCCTGGTCTGGTGGAGAAGAGCAGTCCAGAGTGGAAGAGTACGAGATGCCAAGGCTCACAGATGGCCTGGGAGCCTGGGAAAAGCTTTTTGGTTGTGCTCTCTTTTCCTTACACACACTACTCTATGTGCCACTTGCCACCAATCTGGAGAGACCAAAATACAACAGTGCCAGCCCAGTGCAAGCCAGGGACCAGGCAGGTATAGAAGGTCAGCCCCCAATCTGTTGAGATTGGATGGCAACTCAGGAAGATGGGCACTGGAAGAAAGCAGTGCCTGGCAGAGATCAGAAAGGTTTCCTGAGGAGCCAGGCCACTTGGGTGGTGGCGGTGGTGGTGATGGGAGAGGGCAGTGGCAAAGTACTTCTAGAAGATAAGTTCCCCTCACCAGGAGAGGCACAATTTGGTCCTGGGCTTGCTTTAGGCCCTCCCACCAAGTACACATTACCAGTCTAAGAGCCAATATCCCCAGGGGAGGATGAGCCAATATCCCCAGGGGAGGATGAGCCAATAGGGACAAAATTAGACATCTGAGAAGTGTAGCCAAAATGAAATAAACACATTGAACAGCCTATGTGAAAAAGAATTAAAGGGGCATAGGGAGGAAAACTTGTTTTCATAATACATACCCTCAGGAAGATGAGAGAGAAAAACCAAGGAAGATCCCCTGGGCAGCAGTATAAATGGGGAAGGAAGAGTATGAGGACTGAGCCTGGGGTTGTTCACAGGGAAGGAAAGGCAAGAACAATTCTGCAAATGGGATGAGCAAGCTGCAGCTGGTGGCGTTAAGAGTGGTGACATTCTGGAAGCCAGCTAAAGAAAGTGTCGGAAGGAAGAGGGATCAACTGTGCTAAGAGCCACAGACAGGCTGAGACACCAGGGCTGAGGGAAGGGACGTGGAGACTGCGGCAAAATGCTTCTCCCAAGGGGTCAGTCCTGAAGAACAGCAGAGACGTGGGGTGGGGATTAAGGGTGGGGGAGGGCGCATAAATTATTTGTGCACAGCTTGGAAACACTGAGAACTTTTAAGAAACAAGTGCAATGATAAATGCATTTGTAATATAACATAGCTATACAGGTACAATTTAACCCATGGTGATCATAAGAGAAGGCCCACTGGACTTTTTATCTGAAAACTAATCCTAATACGCTACCCCAAGGATCATTCTTTACTTAGTCTGTGGCTTTTTCGGGGGGTTCTCGACACCCTTGTGGATCTGATTGAGAGTTTTGAATCCTCTACCCAGAAGAGGTAGTTACATAGCCACACACACAATTTTTTTTTTCCATGATATTTGGGGTAATCTCACAATCTTCTGAAGCCTAGTAATAGATCCTTCTTAGAAATTCTAATTTGCCCTAGATGGCCTGGGATTTCAGTCTTTTCTCTCAGTACAGCATATGACTCAGTAAGTGCATTTCTCTGAAGAGCTTTCTTCAGTTTTCTATCAATTCCCTCCTTCTTCTTTTTATCCCTTCCGTCACTTTCCGATGTTCGCATCTCTGGTACTGTGTTAGGCGAGGCCTTCGTGAGATTAGCTGAGGCATCTCCAGCCTTCTCTAGAGGGTGCCTCTGTGCATGCTGCCTCTACTTCCACCAAAGCTCCCAGTGAGGTGTGTGCTGGACACATCCCCTTACCTTTACCAGCCCCACTATTCTCAAAGCCACTGCTTTCCCTCTGAAAAGGAATGAGAAAGTTGTGGGGGGGGGTCGAATACTCACCCCAAATTCATGTCGTAGCAGAACCTCAGAATGTGAGTTCATTTGGAAATAGTTAGTAACAATTAGTTACGATAAAGTCATACTAGATTAGCGTGGGCCCTAAATCCAATGACTAATGTTCTTACAAGAAAAGGAGGTGACACAGAGAGGCACAGGGAAGGAGATAAAGTAGGTGAAGAGGGAAACAGGTTAGAATCATGCTGCCACAAGCCAAGGAAAGCCAGGAACCCCCAGAAGCTGGAAGAGGCAAGGAAGGTTCTTCCCTGGAGCCTTTAGAGGGAGCATGGCTCAGCCAACACCTTGATTTCAATCCTCTAGCTCTAGAACTGAAGAGAATAGATTTTTATTGTTTGAAGAAACTAAGTTTGTAGTAATTTGACATAGCAGTCCCAGGTAACGAATCCAGCAGTCTTACCTAGAAAGACCAAGGCAACGTTGAGAACACTCAGACAAACGCCTCCTGGACACTTACCTGGCTTCTACTAATCCTCTTCACATTTCAGTTCAGGAAGCACTAAATGAACAGCTGTCATGTCTCAGCCTGTCTCCACTCAGTATGGTGACGTCTAGCCCTCTCATTGTTTCTGTCCAGTCAGTAAGTCATGTCCAATTCTTTGCGATCTATGGATTGCAGCACACCAGGCTTCCCTGCCTTCACTATCTCCCGGAGTTTGCTCAAACTCATGTCCATTGATTCGGTGATGCCATCCAACCATCTCATTCTCTGTCACCCCCTTCTCCTTGCCTCATATGTAGAAGTTTTCAATTCAAATCTCTCCATATTTTCCTTCATGGGGTATGGCTTGTGTGTCACGATAAAATACATTTTCTCTACCCCCAAGCTTATAAAAATATTTTCTATCAAGTGCTTTTACGGTTTTACATCTTCCATAACAATAATGATGATAAGGATGATGACGGCAGCTATACTTAAACAGCACTTGTATGTGGCAGGTGATATTCTCTGCCCTTTTCATACAGCTATTTACTTAATCCTCACAGCAGTCCCGTGAGGTACTAATATTATCCCTGTTTCATGAAAGTGAAAAACCAAGAGGTTTGTAACTTGCTCAGGTCATACAGCTGGGGGAGGTAGCCTGGAAGCCCAGGCTGTCTAACCCCAGAATCTATGCTCTTACCTACAACATCATCCTGCTTCTCAAGGCATTTCAATTTAAATATTTTAACCAACTACTTGAATTTATTTTGGTTTAAGGAGTGAAGCAGAGCTTTCATTCTGAGTCCCAAATGCTTGGCCAACTATTTCAATGCATAGTGAATATTTTATTTTATCCCACAGATTTAAAATGCCATCCTTATCATGAACTACATTCTCACACTTACTTGAGTGTTTCTGAACCCTCTCTCCTGTTTCATTTCATTCCTGTAGCAGATGTTAACTCTTTATATAATAAGGATATCATTACCTTTTTATCTTTCCTACTTGTTACAGATATTTTGTCACATATTTTTTTCATGAAGTCATAAAAATTCCTTCAAGTTTTCTTTTCTTGCTTCAAAGTTCAGGAAATTTGGAAGGTACTCACTTGTATTCCTAGTTTTTCCAGGAGATGAAAAAATATTTAGCATATATTTAGCCCATTTGGAATTCATTTGGTGTATCATAAAATAATCTAAGTCTATATTTTGAGCCTGGATGCTTAGAGGGATTTCACTTTAATCAGTATAAATAGCCCTGCAGTCCCTCACTTCCTAACTAAACCAATGCCACGGCACCAGCTCTACGTCACGGCTTCTAAACCCCTGGCCCCCATCTCCAGTCACTTCAGCGATGCGGTGCTTCCGCTGCATTCTTTCTCACATCCTGTACCACGGAAGGCACCAAGCAGTGTGTGACTGTGGGGAACCCCACCAGCCCCTGAAGAGAGGTGACGTTTTCTCACCTGGAGGAGCAGCCATCCTCATCTCCACAAAGAGGGAAGCTTAACTATTCTCTTCTCCAACACTAACCTGGAGGTCCTTGGCCAAGTCTCCCTAAAAAGTTGGCCAAAAGCACAAGGCGTTGGCCCTCTGAATCCTGGAGGTCTTCACAGCAGGAAGGAACAGGATCGCCTCGGGTCCAGTTACAAACACTTCCAGGAGGGCTGGAGGCCAGGAATGAAGCCATTTCCGCCTCCTGGCTTGGCCATGTCCCCGCTCCACTTGGAGCTCTCTAAAGAACTTGCTCTGCTTCCTGGCCTGATAACCCTGACCCTTGGCTTCCCCACACCTCAGTTATCACAGAGAGGTAGGCAGCTTAACATTGTCTTTTTCACTCTTTCAGCGAAAGAAAAAAAAATTCTGTGCATGAGGAAATGGCATGCTCAAGCTTTAGGTTAAAAAGGCCAAACTTCAGACTTTACATCTTGGCTTGACTAGTTATAAGCTGTGAAAGATCAGCTTTATTAGTTTCTCCAGCGAGCCGCAGATACTTCAGCAGTAAAACAGAGGTAATATCTATCTCACAGAGACAGAATCCATATAGAATACATCCATTCCCTCCACTCTTCTTCCTCAGGTAAGCCCCGCCACCACTTGCTCTAGGACTTCAATCGAGTTGGCAATCTTTCCCACCGCCCATCAACACCACCTCCCTCCTTCCCCAAGGAGAAATCCACACAAAGAACAACATCCATAAGAAAGAATACATATTGTATGATTCTGTTTATATGACAATCAAGAGAAAGAAAATTGAACTGTGGGGACGGAAATCAGAAAGCAGTTGCCTGGTTGAAGGGAAAGGGTGGTGGTTCAGTTGACTGGAAAGGGGAATAATAGAACTTTCTGTGGTGATGAAAATGTTCCATACCTGTTTTGGGAAGTGGTTCTATAATACACAATGTCAAAACATATCAAAATTACACTTAAGATCTGTGCATTTTCTTATGTGCAAATACCCCAATTTGGAAAAAAAAAAAATACACCTCTGTCAGATATAATTCAAATGCATAGTAATATGATGGGGGAAATGTGCTGTTTAATATAAATCTTCTGACAAACTTCAAGGCATGATTCACTCCAATAGACATGCCTAAATGTGATTCCTACCTTTGGTTCCAACCACGGACAGGGGAGCCTGGTGGGCTTCTGTCTATGGGGTCACACAAAGTCAGACACGACTGAAGTGACTTAGCAGCTTAGCAGCAGCTACGTAACTGGCCAAGTTACATAATCTCTCTGGGTCACATATTCATACATTGCAAAATGAGGACTTTTCAGTACCCACTTCAAATACTGTATGCCCTGTAAAAGATCGTGAGTCTTCCGCATTCTGTTCTTTTCCTCTATTTCTTTGCATTGATCGCTGAGGAAGGCTTTCTTATCTCTTCTTGCTATTCTCTGGAACTCTGCATTCAGATGCGTATATCTTTCCTTTTCTCCTTTGCTTTTCACTTCTCTTCTTTTCACAGCTATTTGTAAGGCCTCCTCAGACAACCATTTTGCTTTTTTGCATTTCTTTTTCTTGGGGATGGTCTTGATCCCTGTCTCCTGTACAATGTCACGAACCTCCATCCATAGTTCATCAGGCACTCTGTCTATGAGATCTAGTCCCTTAAATCTATTTCTCACTTCCACTGTATAATCATAAGGGATTTGATTTAGGTCACACCTGAATGGTCTAGTGGTTTTCCCTACTTTCTTCAATTTGAGTCTGAATTTGGCAATAAGGAGTTCATGATCTGAGCCACAGTCCGCTCCCAGCCTTGTTTTTGCTGACTGTATAGAGCTTCTCCATCTTTGGCTGCAAAGAATACAATCAATCTGATTTCGGTATTGACCGTCTGGTGCTGTCCATGTGTAGAGTCTTCTCTTGTGTTGTTGGAAGAGGGTGTTTGCTATGAACAGTGCGTTCTCTTGGCAAAACTCTGTTAGCCTTTACCCTGCTTCATTCTGTACTCCAAGGCCAAACTTGCCTGTTACTTCAGGTGTTTCCTGACTTCCTACTTTTGTATTCCAGTCCCCTATAATCAAAAGGACACCTTTTTTGGGTGTTAGTTCTAGAAGGTCTTAGAGGTCTTCATAGAACCGTTCAACTTCAGCTTCTTCAGCGTTACTGGTTGGGGCATAGACTTGGATTACCGTGATACTGAATGGTCTGCCTTGGAAATGAACAGAGATCATTCTGTCGTTTTTGAGATTGCATCCAAGTACTGCATTTTGGACTCTTTTGTTGATTATGATGGCTACTCCATTTCTTCTAACAGATTCGTGCCCACAACAGTAGATACAATGGTCATGTGAGTTAAATTCACCCATTCCAGTCCATCTTAGTTCACTGATTCCTAGAATGCCAATGTTCACTCTTGCCATCTCCTGTTTGACCACTTCCAATTTCCTAGATTCATGGATGTAACATTCCAGGTTCTGTAATATTGCTCTTTACAGCATTGAATCTTGCTTCTATCACCAGTCCCATCCACAACGGAGTGTTGTTTTGCTTTGGCTCCATCCCTTCATTCTTTCTGGAGTTATTTCTCCATTGATCTCCAGTAGCATATTGGGCACCTACTGACCTGGGGAGTTCATCTTTCAATGTCCTATCTTTTTGCCTTTTCATACTCTTCATTGGGTTCTCAAGGCAAGAATATTGAAGTGGTTTGTCATTCCCTTCTCCAGTGGACCACTTTTGTCAGAACTCTCAATAGAATGGGAAAACAACAGAATGGGAAAGACTAGAGATCTCTTCAAGAAAATTAGAGCTACCAAGGGAACATTTCATGCAAAGATGGGCTCGATAAAGGACAGAAATGGTAGGGACCTGACAGAAGCAGAAGATATTAAGAAGAGGTGGCAAGAATACACAGAAGAACTGTACAGAAAAGATCTTCATGACCCAGATAATCATGAAGGTGTGATCACTCACGCTCACCTAGAGCCAGACATCCTGGAATGTGAAGTCAGGTGGGCCTTAGGGAAGCATCACTACGAACAAAGCTAGTGAAGATGATGGAATTCCAATTGAGCTATTTCAAATCTTAAAAGATGATGCTGTGAAAGTGCTGCACTCAATATGCCAGCACATTTGGAAAACTCAGCAGTGGCCACAGGACTGGAAAAGGTCCGTTTTCATCCAATCCCAAAGAAAGGTAATGACAAAGAGTGCTCAAACTACTGCACAACTGCACTCATCTCACATGCTAGTAAAGTAATGCTCAAAATTCTCCAAGCCAGGCTTCAGCAATAGGTGAACTGTGAACTTCCAGATTTTCAAGCTGGTTTTGGAAAAGGCAGAGGAAACAGAGATCAAATTGCCAACATCCGCTGGATCGTGGAAAAGGCAAGAGAGTTCCAGAAAAACATCTATTTCTGCTTTATTGACTATGCCAAAGCCTTTGACTGGGTGGATCATAATAAACTGTGGAAAATTCTGAAAGAGATGGGAATACCAGATCACCTGACCTGCCTCTTGAGAAACCTATATACAGGTCAGGAAGCAACAGTTAGAACTGGACATGGAACAACAGACTGGTTCCAAATAGGAAAAGGAGTACGTCAAGGCTGTATATTATCACCCTGCTTATTTAACTTCTATGCAGAGTACATCATGAGAAACGCTGGGCTGGAAGAAGCACAAGGTGGAATCAAGATTGCCAGGAGAAATATCAATAACCTCAGATATGCAGATGACACCACCCTTATGGCAGAAAGTGAAGAGGAACTCAAAAGCCTCTTGATGAAAGTTAAAGAGGAGAGTGAAAAAGTTGGCTTAAAGCTCAACATTCAGAAAATGAAGATCATGGCATCCAGTCCCATCACTTCATGGGAAATAGATGGGGAAACAGTGGAAACAGCGTCAGACTTTATTTTGGGGGGCTCCAAAATCACTGCAGACGGTGACTGCAGCCATGAAATTAAAAGATGCTTGCTCCTTGGAAGGAAAGTTATGACCAACCTAGACAGCATATTAAAAAGCAGAGATATTACCTTGTCAACAAAGGTCCATCTAGTCAAGGCTATGGTTTTTCCAGTAGTCATGTATGGATATGAGAGTTGGACTATAAAGAAAGCTGAGTGCCAAAGAACTGATGCTTTTGAACTGTGGTATTGGAGAAGACTCTTGAGAGTCCCTTGGATTGCAAGGAGGTCCAACCAGTCCATCTTAAAGGAGATCAGTCCTGGGTGTTCACTGGAGGGACTGATTTTGAAGCTGAAACTCCAATACATTGGCCACCTGATACGAAGAGCTGACTCACTGGAAAAGACCCTGATGCTGGGAAAGATTGAGGGCAGAATGAAAAGAGGACAACAGAGGATGAGATAGTTGGATGGCATCACTGACACAATGGACATGGGTCTGGGTGGGCTCCGGGAGTTGGTGATGGACAGGGAGGCCTGGCGTGCTGCAGTTCATGGGGTCACAAAGAGTCGGACACGACTGAGTGACTGAACTGAACTGTAAAAGGTAATCCGTGATAGTTCCAAGAACATAGTGAGCACTTGATATATGTTAATCGTTTTCCCTTCCTCTTCCCTTTATAAACAGTAAATGAGATGCAAAAGCACAATACTTATATTCTTTTCCCAAAGTGACTGTGAGTTCTCGGAGAGGAGAAAGGGGAGGGGATGTGAGGGGAACAGGGAAGAGCAGAAAAATTAAAAAATGAACAAGTAACATTAGAATTTATCCTGAGGAAAGAAGCATAAACATAAGGATTTATCTATAAGGATATTCATGGCACTATTAACAGCAGTAAATTAATAGTAGAAAACTGGAAAATGGAACAGGGACTAATTACACAAAAACACAAAACTAAGTTTTATGATAGATTAATAAAAGTATGTATAACCAGACATGAATATAAATATCTACTATTACAGAAAAGCATTCTTGAGCTATACTAATCTATGCATTAGTCAAAATTAGGACAGACAGAAAAGGCAGGAAATGATAAAGGTAGTATAACTACCCACACATTCTCTTATTACAAATAGTGAGTAAAACAATTTATAGCTGATTTATCCTGTGTCTATATTAAAATGAGTATGAATTTACACACACACAATAGAAAAAAATTTAAATGAAAATAATCATATCTATAAAGTAGAAAAAGCATAGACAAAAAGAATTTTAAAGCAAATTAAAATAGAATGAGGTCAGGTAGTGTCAAACATAAGAATATCAGAGTTTTTTTTAAAGACACCTGTTGCCAAACTTGCAGAGTCAAATTAAGTAAAATTATTTTAGCCAAGATAAAAATATTCCAGACAATCTATCAATTGTCTCTGTCCGTGCTGACGAGTGGTGAGAAAGCATGATGACAGACACAAGCATGTCACAAAGCTAAATATGACTAAGCCCGCACTAGCCTTGAGGACCTTCCTTCGATGATGACTTAACCACAATGGAGCGAGTTTACCCACACCTGCCAGAGACCAAACATTGCCATCAGCATTCTGTGACACTTCTGGAGAAGGCTATTCACAGGGCCTCATATAAACTAGCAAATTATCTCACTATGGTTATTTCTCCATCTAAATACCCAAAAGTTCTCTCTTATAAATCGCTAGAGATGATCCTTTGGCTTGAACATGTCACTGGTTATCTAGCCCTTATGTTCTCAGTATTATTTCCCCAAATCCAAATATAAAAATTAAGCAAAGAGCCATAACATCTGGCATCATTATGGCACCATATGCTTCTCTAAGCGCTTTGTTTACAAGCAGTATTTTTTCTAACAGGAACGATTCTCAATGCTCCTGCATGTGGAAGCAGTGCTGTGAGAAGGAAGTCTAACGAATCTGCATGCCATCCTTAACTGTTTCTAAAGCTACTGAACTTTTATAAAAACCAATTTCAAACTCATCAAAAGGAGGTTTGGTTCATATCATGAATTTGAAGAACAGAAGAATTATAGGAAAAAAAAGAAATTAAAATATTAGCTGGCCATGAATTTAAACTAAATCTTAATAATTTTCTTTAGGTAGGAAACTACTAACTTTTCACTTAAATTAGAAATCATATAAGTTAAATAATCTGCTAAAACAGGTACAGGATTAGAAAATTTTCAATGGGAATCAGAATATAATTTTACTACGGGTGAAAATTCTTATAATTAGATTTGCTGGAAGGAGTAAAAAAACTGAACATGATCAATAAAATACATTTGGAAAATCTATTTAAAATAAAAATTAAATGAAAGCATCTCCATTTATGCTGGGAGAAGGTTTCGTTCTTTTACTTTTTTTTCTTTTTCTGAAAACTGCTGAAAATGTATCTTTGTGCATTCCGAACAAGCTTTGTGAAAGGAGAAAATAAAAAGAATTTACTTAGAGTGTAAAATGGAATATACCAGCAATGCAGCTTATTTACCTTTTCTCTGAGGCTTCCCTGGTGGCTCAGATGGTAAAGTGTCTGCCTGAAATGCAGGAGACCTGGGTTCACTCCCTGGGTTGGGAAGATTCCCCTGGAGAAGGAAATGGCGACCTACTCCAGTATTCTTGCCTGGAGAATTCCATGGACGGAGAAGCCTGGAGGGCTACAGTCCATGGGGTTGCAAAGAGTTGGACATGATTGAGCGACTTCACTTTCTTTTCACTTTCCTTCACTGAGATTTCAGATGGAGAAGGAAATAGCAACCCACTCCAGTATTCTTTCGTGCCTGGGAAATCCCATGGACAGAGGAGCCTGGCAGGCTACAGCACATAGGGTCCCAGAGAGTCAGACACGACTGAAGTGACTAACCAAGTATGAGATTTTAGAACAGCCTTCATGAAGCTTCCTCAGTAAATAAGGGTCTTTAAAAAAAAAATTACAGTTGAGGTAAACAAGAAACAAGCGCTTTGGAATCTCTGTTCCAGCCTCAGTGGTTTGGCAACATACCGAGACCTGCTCAGAGCCTAGGGGCTGAGTGCAGAAGAGGAAGAGCCATCACAGCAGTGAATAGGACAAGTGCAAGATGATGGGGGGCGGGGGCGGGGGAAGGAGCGTGCAAACAGACCAGCAAGGGTTCCTGTTCTCTCTAGGATGAAAATTCCTGCTATGCCTCCAAACACGTTTTAAGTGATCTTCACTCAAAGCTCAAGTCCCTTCTTTCTATACTGGATGGTCAATATATAATAGTTAAAAAGGCCAGAACAAAATAAAAACAAGGAAAAGACAAGTAATTGAAGGGGTCAACATAGCTCCTGTAAGTAGGTATATGGTTCTACTTAAAAAGTCACAGAACTGGCTTCCCATGTGGCTCAGCTGGTAAAGAATCCACCTGCAATGTAGGAGACCTGGGTTCAATCCCTGGATTGGGAAGATCCCCTGGAGAAGGGAAAGGCTACCCACTCCAGTATTCTGGCCTGGACAATTCCATGGACTGTATAGTACATGGGGTTGCAATGAGTTGGACACAACTGAGTGACTTTCACAAAGTCATAAATCTTTAAGTGAACTGCCCAAAACCTGAGCTTTAAAACAATTTAGCCGATTATATAGTTGAATTTGCAAAAGCATTCATACAGATCAAGGGCTGCAGCTAAAAAATACAAGACCAGACAAGGTAAATTTTGGAATAGTTGGAGTGTATATATATATATATAGTAAGTCATGAGAGTAGTGCGATATTATCATATATTATATCTTATTTTTGTTTTTACATAATTCCAAATTCACTAATAGCATATGCTGATAATTGCAAATATAATGTTACATTTTCGAGCCCCCAGATTTTGTAACCTGTAAGCTCCTGTACACTCTATCTTTATACAGTCTCTTCACAAATTAACCCCACAAAAGGTCTTTTACATTTAATCCTATTGGATGTAAAACCCAGGGCCTTCAAGATTCCCACAGTTTCTGAAAGGATATAGTAATTTTTGTACTGTTAGAGTTAACCAGTTCTGACTTCATCCTAAGATGAAGACTATCTTATTAAACAGTACAAGGAAAATGTTAGTCTTCATTTCTACATTGTTCAAACAATCTGAAAGTATACAGATGACTGTTTAAGGAGTGAATAAATGACTATGGGATTTATTCCAGCTATTACACTGAGATAACCAAAGTAATAAATTAACATAAGCATAAGTTTCTGCAAGCTGACTATATACATGTAAACCACATATTACTGAGTCACAGTGATATTTAGTCTATGATTACATAAACATAGTTGACATTGGAATGTCAGAATTAATATGTAACTAAGCATATTCAACTACACAAGAAAAGTATTCTTTTATATATTACTTCAGTTTAACAAAATTTTCCTGTGTAGAGTCTAGGGAACAATTTATATTCTATAATCAAGTATTAATATTAAACACAAACTGAAATAACAAAATATGACTACCCTACCTGAGTATCTTTGTATTTGTCTCGTAAGTCCAAGAGCCGATGATAAGCTTTAATGGCTTCAGAAAATTCTCCAACATCAGTGCTAGTGAGAATGTAGTTTTCCCAGATCTGCCAATGTTCATAGTTACACTTGAGGGCTTCTTGTAATGTTCTAAAAGCTTTTACTCTATTGAAAGTCAAATAAAAAACAAACAAACAAACAAAAACAATAATGAATAACCATAGCTAAATAACGTGAACGTGAAGTCGCTCAGCCGTGTTCAACTCTTTGAGACCCCATGGACTGTAGCCTACCAGGCTCCTCTGTTCATGGGATTTTCCTGGCAATAGTATTGGAGTGGATTGCCATTTCCTTCTCCAAGGGATCTTTCCAACCCAGGGATCGAACCCAGGTCTCCCGCATCATAGACAGATGCTTTACCAGCTGAGCCACCAGGGAAGCCACCATAGCTAAATAAGCCATACCTAAATGTACAAAATGCTAATGTGAACTTTCTATCAGTCCTGAAACATTCATGTTAATAAACAGAATTAGAGGTCCAAACGGCCCGAAACCACCCCGAATTTCCCTAACAGGGAATGGCAAACAAAACAGGTACAAACTGGGACTTCGCTGGTGGCCCAGCGGTTTAGAATCCACCTTGCAATGCAAGGGACACGAGTTAGATGCCAGTTGGGGAGCTAAGATCCCATGTGCTGCAACTACTGAGCCCACATGCCACTACTAGAGAGCCCGTGTGCTGCAGTGAAAGATTCTGCATGATGCAACTGAGACCCAACATAGCCACATAAATAAGTGAATGAATAAACAAAAGTTAGAAATGAAATAAGAATAGGGATACACGAATAAAAACCAAGAAGAAAATCTGAAACTGCAAAAGACATTAAAAACAACAAACCAACAAAACTCAACATGTGACAAAAACTAGTTTCACACAAAGAGAGAATGGATGAACTGGGAGATAATAGTGAGAAATTCAAATGAATTCAGATTAAAGAAAAGAATAATAGACACTGAGGGAAGAATGAGAGGTAGGATTCAAGTACACATTCCATAGACATTTCAGAGTAAACAAAAGCAGAATATGGTAGGACACTGCATTTGAAGAGATAACAACTGAGCATTTTCCAAAACTAAACAAAGATCTAAATTCTATGATCAAAGTGTATTTTGTGTACTGTTATTCTAAATAATGGTAAACTAACACCTAGACATATTATGTGAAACTGCAGTACATAAAGGTAATCCTAAAACATATAAAAGAAATGACAGAGAACGGCAGATATTTCACAAGCAGCAAAAGATGATAGAAGACAATAAAACACGATCTATAAAGTGTTAAGCAAAAATAACTGTCAGCCTAAACTTTTATCATCAACTAAACACTTAGGACCACAGCCTTGTCTAATTCAATGAAACCAAGCCATGCCTGTGGGGCAACCCAAGACAGGTGGGTCATGGTGGAGAGGTCTGACAGAATGTGGTCCACTGGAGAAGGGAATGGCAAGCCACTTCAGTATTCTTGCCTTGAGAGCTCCATGAACAGTATGAAAAGGCAAAATGATAGGATACCAAAAGAAGAACTCCCCAGGTCATTAGGTGCCCAATACGCTACTGGAGATCAGTGGAGAAATAACTCCAGAAAGAATGAAGGGATGGAGCCAATGCAAAAACAGCACCCAGTTGTGGATGTGACTGGTGACAGAAGCAAGATCCGATGCTGTAAAGAGGAATATTGCATAGGAACCTGGAATGTCAGGTCCATGAATCAAGGCAAATTGGAAGTGGTCAAACAGCAGATGGCAAGGGTGAACGTCGACATTCTAGGAATCAGCAAACTAAAATGGACTGGAATGGGTGAATTTAACTCACATGACCATTATATCTACTATTGCGGGCGGGAATCCCTCAGAAGAAATGGAGTAGCCATCATGGTCAACAAAAGAGTCTGAATGCAGTACTTGGATGCAATCTCAAAAACGACAGAATGATCTCTGTTCATCTGCAAGGCAAATCATTCAATATCACAGTTATCCAAGTCTATGCCCCAACCAGTAACGCTGAAGAAGCTGAAGTTGAACGGTTCTATGAAGACCTATAAGACCTTTTAGAACTAACACCCAAAAATGATGTCCTTTTCATTATAGGGGACTGGAATGCAAAAGTAGAAAGTCAAGAAACACCTGGAGTAACAGGCAAGTTTGGCCTTGGAATGCAGAATGAAGCAGGGTAAAGACTAATAGAGTTTTGCCAAGAAAATGCACTGGTCATAGCAAACACCCTCTTCCAACAACACAAGAGAAGACTCTACACAGGGACATCACCAGATGGTCAACACCGAAATCAGATTGATTATATTCTTTGTAGCCAAAGATGGAGAAGCTCTATACAGTCAACAAAAACAAGACCAGGAGCTGACTGTGGCTCAGATCATGAACTCCTTATTGCCAAATTCAGACTCAAATTGAAGAAAGTAGGGAAAACCACTAGACCATTCAGGTATGACCTAAATCAAATCCCTTATGATTATACAGTGGAAGTGAGAAATAGATTTAAGGGACTAGATCTCATAGACAGAGTGCCTGATGAACTATGGAATGAGGTTTGTGACATTGTACAGGAGACAGGGATCAAGGCCATCCCCATGGAAAAGAAATGCAAAAAAGCAAAATGGCTGTCTGGGGAGGCCTTACAAATAGCTGTGAAAAGAAGAGAGGCGAAAAGCAAAGGAGAAAAGGAAAGATATAAGCATCTGAATGCAGAGTTCCAAAGAATAGCAAGAAGAGATAAGAAAGCCTTCCTCAGCGATCAATGCAAAGAAATAGAGGAAAACAACAGAATGGGAAAGACTAGAGATCTCTTCAAGGAAAATAGATACCAAGGGAATATTTCATGCAAAGATGGGCTTGATAAAGGACAGAAATAGTATGGACCTAACAGAAGCAGAAGATATTAACAAGAGGTGGCAAGACTACACGGAAGAACTGTACAAAAAAGATCTTCACGACCCAGATAATCATGATGATGTGATCACTAATCTAGAGCCAGACATCTTGGAATGTGAAGTCAAGCGGGCCTTAGAAAGCATCACTACGAACAAAGCTAGTGGAGGTGATGGAATTCCAGTTGAGCTGTTTCAAATCCTGAAAGATGATGCTATCAAAGTGCTGCACGCAACATGCCAGCAAATTTGGAAAGCTCAGCACTGGCCACAGGACTGGAAAAGGTCAGTTTTCATTCCAATTCCAAAGAAAGGCAATGCAAAAGAATGCTCAAACTACCTCACAATTGCACTCATCTCACATGCTAGTAAAGCAATACTCAAAATTCTCCAAGCCAGGCTTCAGCAATACATGAACCATGAACTCCCTGATGTTCAAGCTGGTTTTAGAAAAGGCACAGGAACCAGAGATCAAATTGCCAACATCCACTGGATCATGGAAAAAGCAAGAGAGTTCCAGAAAAACATCTATTTCTGCTTTACTGACTATGTCAAAGCCTTTGACTGTGTGGATCACAATAAACTGTGGAAAATTCTTCAAGAGATGGAAATACCAGACCATCTGACCTGCCTCTTGAGAAATCTGTATGCAGGTCAGGAAGCAACAGTTAGAACCGGACATGGGACAACAGACTGGTTCCAAATAGGAAAAGGAGTATGTCAAGGCTGTATATTGTCACCCTGCTTATTTAACTTCTATGCAGAGTACATCATGAGAATTGCTGGACTGGAAGAAACACAAGCTGGAATCAAGATTGCTGGGAGAAATATCAATAACCTCAGATATGCAGATGACACCACCCTTATGGCAGAAAGTGAAGAGGAGCTAAAAAGTCTCTTGATGAAAGTGAAAGAGAGTGAAAAAGTTGGCTTAAAGCTCAACATTCAGAAAATGAAGATCATGGCATCCGGTCCCATCACTTCATGGGAAATAGATGGGGAAACAGTAGAAACAGTGTCAGACTATTTTTTTGAGCTCCAAAATCACTGCAGATGGTGACTGCAGCCATGAAATTAAAAGATGCTTACTCCTTGGAAGAAAAGTTATGACCAACCTAAACAGCATATTGAAAAGCAGAGACATTAGTTTGCTGACTAAGGTCCATCTAGTCAAGGCTACGGTTTTTCCAGTGGTCATGTATGGATGTGACAGTTGGACTGTGAAGAAGGCTGAGTGCCGAAGAATTGATGCTTTTGAACTGTGGTGTTGGAGAAGACTCCTGAGAGTCCCTTGGACTGCAAGGAGATCCAACCAGTCCATTCTGAAGGAGATCAACCCTGGGGTTTCTTTGGAAGGATTGATGCTAAAGCTGAAGCTCCAGTACTTTGGCCACCCCATGCGAAGAGTTGAATCACTGGAAAAAACTCTGATGCTAGGAGGGATTGGGGGCAGGAGCAGAAGGGGACGACAGAGGATGAGATGGCTGGATGGCATCACGGACTCGATGGACGTGAGTCTGAGTGAACTCCGGGAGATGGTGATTGAACAGGGATGCCTGGTGTGCTGCGATTCATGAGGTCCCAAAGAGTTAGACACGACTGAGCGACTGAACTGAACTGAACTGAAACACTTAGGAATAAATGCAATATCAAAAATTTCAACATGTACAAAAAACAGGAAACTTTACCACTGGCCCTTACTTAAAAGAACTATTAAAGGGTCCCCTCTTGCAAAAATAATGGGACTTTCAAAGAGAAGTAAAGGGATATAAGAAATATTCAATGATGACAAGAGAAACAGAGGAAGCATGTCAGTAACTTAATTACTGAGCACAAAAATAATTATGAGTTGTGTTTTTAGTAAGTAAATCTAAAAGTCTGTAGACTATATTCTTTGCAACTAAATAAAAAATCAATAGTAAATACAGAGTTAAAAAAACATATGCTTACAAACTTGAAATGCACTCCTAAAGTAAAGAAACCAATGAGGGGGCAGAAATTCATATTAGAAAGCACAAAATATTTAGAATTTAAAGAAAGTAGTATATATCACTATCTGCAAGATATCATATTTAGAGACAAAAAGCAGTATTTAGAGAAAATTTTATAATTTTTACATGGATTGGTTATAATTATGACAGATGGGAAATGAGTTAAAATATTCAATTTAATCTGATAGAAGAACACCAAATAATTCTAAGAAGAAAAGAAATGTTAAGAAAGAAACAAATGATCAACAAAATCAAAAGTTGGCTCTTTGAAAAAAAAAAAAATAATGAAACAAATGTTTAGCTAAATTCCATTCAGTTCAGTTGCTCAGTCCTGTCTGACTCTTTGTGACCCCACAGACTGCAGCACACCAGGCCTCCTGGTCCATTACCAACTCCCGGAGTTGACTCAGACGCATGTCCATTGAGTTGGTGATGCCATCCAGTCATCTCATCCTCTGTCGTCCCCTTCTCTTCCCACCTTCAATCTTTCCCAGCATCAGGGTCTTTTCAAATGAGTCAGTTCTTCACATCAGGTGGCCAAAGTACTGGAGGTTCAATTTCAGCTTCAGCATCAATCCTTCCAATGAATATTCAGGACTGATTTCCTTTAGGATGGAATGGCTGGATCTCCTTGCTATCCAAGGGACTCTCAAGAGTCTTCTCCAATACCACAGTTCAAAAGCATCAATTCTTCCGCACTCAGCTTTCTTTATAGTCCAACTCTCACATCCATACATGACTACTGGAAAATCCATAGCTTTGACTAGACGGACCTTTGTTGACAAACTAATGTCTCTGCTTTTTAATAAGCTGTCTAGGTTGGTCATAACTTTTCTTCCAAGGAGCAAGCGTCTTTTAATTTCATGGCTGCAGTCACCATCTGTAGTGATTTTGGAGCCCAAAATAAAGTCTGCCACTGTTTGTATTGTTTCCCCATCTATTTGCCATGAAGTGATAGGACCAGATACCGTGATCTTAGTTTTCTGAATGTTAAGTTTTAAGCCAACTTTTCACTCTCCTCTTTCACTTTCATCAACAGGCTCTTTAGTTCTTCCTTTTCTGCTGTAAGTGCGGTGTCACCTGCATATCTAAGGTTATTAATATTTCTCCCGGCAATCTTGATTCCAGCTTGTGCTGCACTCAATATGCCAGCAAATTTGGAAGACTCAGCAGTGGCCACAGGACTGGAAAAGGTCAGTTTTCATTCCAATCCCAAAGAAAGGCAATGCCAAAGAATGTTCAAACTACTGCACAACTGCACTCATTTAACACGCTAGCAAAGTAATGCTCAAAATTCTCCAAGCCAGGCTTCAACAGTATGTGAACTGTGAACTTCCAGATGTTCAAGCTAGATTTAGAAAAGGCAGAGGAACCAGAGATCAAGTTGCCAATATCCGTTGGATCACTGAAAAAGCAATAGAGTTTCAGAAAAACTTCTACTTCTGCTTTATTGACTACGCCAAAGCCTTTGACTGGGTGGATCACAACAAACTCTGGAAAATTCTTAAAGAGATGGGAATACCAGACTGCCTGACCTACCTCCTGAGAAATCTGTATGCAGATCAAGAAGCAACAGTTAGAACTGGACATGGAACAATAGACTGGTTCCAAATTGGGAAAGGAGTTCGTCAAGGTTATGTATTGTCACCCTGCTTATTTAACTTATATGCAGAGTACAACATGAGAAATTCCATTAGAATTTAGAAAAATGGTATAAATAAAATTAGTATTATTTTAAAAAATCATGAGAACATCACAAACAAATTATGCAAAATGATTTAACAAGTACAAAGCCAAATAAACCAATAAAAATGAAAACCAGGTTAGGTGGTTTTTACAGAAAAAGTTTATCAAGCCATCGCAGAATCCTTGCCTTATCCAAGCTACTTCAGAAAATAGAAGAAGACTTAAGAACTTGATGTTGACAAGGAAATCAACAAAACTTCATGTCACCTATTTTAAAAGTTAAACATCTTAATTATCAGAAAGATGCTTGATGCTTTACTCTACTGGCTGAACAAACACTATAGCTCCCTTAAAGATCAAAAATGTTTTACTGGACAACTATAGTAACCTCTTTCAAGGGTAAGCTATCTGGCCCTTTCCAACATCCTTTTTGCATTTGATTTGCTAACTTAAGACCATGAGGTCCACGTCTCTTTTCCTGCTGAGCCTCAAAGTGTTTCATCAAGACTTTCCTTTTGCTGACTTCAAAGCAAATTTTAGAGGTGATGATGGAGGTTCTTCTGGCTGATCCAGGCCATTGGTCTGGGAGTCATCCCCTTAAGAACTTAAAAAGAAGTGTGCCCATACCATCAGTAACTTTCTCAGCTAGTCACAGAACACACAAATCATTTAATCAACGGTACTGATTGAAATGACTTCTTTACGATTAGTCTTTTAGTCTTTTCATAACAACCAATTCACTGCAGTTTAGTTTTGTATTCTCTACATTAAACAATTTACCTAAAGTTGTCATGGAATGTACTAATTCATTTACCCCCGACCCACTCTCCTTTATAGTTAAAAATGGAAGTACCCTTGCTCTAACACTTCTTCATATTCAGCCACAAATTGTTTCCATATAATTTTCCCCCCTTTCTCCACTCCCTCTGCACACATCACATGGGATATCAACTGTGGACTGAAATTCCTGAAGTGGACTGAGATTCCCAAGGTCTCCCATCCACATACGGGTAGGGATGAAGTTATCCTATTGGAAAAGATGTCAACCAGCAGCATCCCACACCAGGAGGATTATCTTTTTTCCTGTGTGTCCTCCTATCCTCTAATCATAGTTGCTTGGCCCACACAATTTTTGCAATAAAATTCTGTTTTTTTGGAAAGTATGACTTCTTTCTAGGGAGCTTCAATTCTGGATTCATTTATCAAACCATGATGGTATGATAATGCACTATGACAATTATATAGGAAGATGGAAAACTTTCCCATGGGACTGGTAGGGCCATGGTGCCTTGGGGAATCAGATGAAACAGGGAAAACAGCACTTTAGTGAAGAACCCAGCAACAGCAGAGCGAGAGATGAGGGAGTGTAAAGGGTCACCTTAAGGCAGGGATAGGATTCTTTTGAGAGGAGTAGTAATGATTTGCCCCTGCAATAACAATCTCATGAGTGAAGAATGAGCTATGTCTGGAGCAAGGCAGCAAAGAAAGCAAAGTAAAATGGCAAAAATAAAGGAGTGATTTACCTCTGACCTTACAACCCCACTTTTACACAAAACCCTATTCAGGGAGCTACAGGGACAAAACAGTGTCAAAGAGAAGCTGAGGAACAATGTGCAAGAACCACCAAGAGAGAAAGCAATTAGAATTCTTAGGGTTAATAGGCTGGAGGACAAGAGGTCATTACATACACAATGATCAAGATTACTAGAAAAACCCACTGAGGGCATTCCACGGTTCCGGCAGGGATTTTCCCTCCCCTTGCTTTACACCAAAAGAGTCTCTAGTGAGTTTTAACACAATCAGTTGCAATCAAGAACACAATATTATTTTTCACAGAGCGTGGTGGAACAAACAGTACTTTATTTATATAGTTATCATCCGAGAGCAGCAGAAGCATTTCATGATCTCGACGTAATGTGGATTTACGATATCTCCAGAAATACTCATGAATCCACAAAGAAAACTAAGTTTGAAATAAGGGCAAACAAAAATGGAAATACATCTATCCTTTCATTTATTTAAAACTAGGATAACAGCCATCCTTGCCTCTTCCCCTTCCTTGGTTTTCTGTAGCCAGTAAGTCCAGTTGCTTGTCCCCTTTATAAACTGGCATCTGCCCCTTCTTTTTCAGTCTAGCTATCTCCTGCCTGGACTATTACAACAGCTGTCTCCTAACTGGTTTCCCAGCCCCCAGTTTCCTCTCTAGTCCATCTCACACACTGTCATCAGATAAATTTCCCTCTTCATAAAATCTCAAGAAATTTCTCTCTTCATGAAATGACCCCCACTGAAGTCTCTGGCTTCCTATTACCAACAATCTCATCTCTCACCATGGCTCTCACTAGTCTTGAGCTGGACGACTTTACTTCCTGTTCCCTGAAGTGTGGCATTCATGCCTGTCACCCGAATTCAAAAGGCTAAGCACAGATATTAATGACCATTTATTTCCAAAGCCTGTCCCCTCTACCAATTCTTCAAATTATAGCTTGAGTCCAACAATCTCTCAGAAGTGTTTCTAAACCCGCATCACACATGTTCTCTTCTCTGAGATCCTCAGAGGATTATACAAGTGGTAGAGAATGTAAGTGTTCTACAAATATTACCTACTATCCTAGCCCTCTCTGTACTTCTCATTGAGATTTATCACATATGACTTAGATTATTAATCAATTTTTAAAATAATATGGCATAATATTTTCTAAACCCACACTCCCTGAAGTCACTGGTTCATAGTTCTATTTCTCAATAATGTTCAGTCCACAGCAAGCAATCATGCTCTGCAACACGCTGGAGGGTGGGAGATGTGAGGGAGGTTCCAGAGCGAGGGGACATATGTATACCTGTGGCTGATTCATGTTGATGTATGGCAGAAACCAGCACAATATTGTAAAGCATTTATCCTCCAGTAAAAAATTAAGAAAAAAAAAAATCTATCTGTTGAGCTGACTAAAGGCATGCTTGGTTTTATCATGTAATGAAATTTAGGACACAAAATTTCAGTTTCAAATAGAGTTCAAAAAAATATTTATTACATACTAAGTGATTTAAAGAAATAAACTATACTTAGAATGCAAATGGCTAAATTAAGTCATTGTAACTCAAAGATACGGGTAAGAAAGGGGAAAAGATAACGAGGAAAGGCCCAATGTTTCACTGTTCAATTGAAGAAAATCTCATTCATTTATTTTGGAAGCAAAGTTCTTCATCTTTTTTGGTGTACTTACTTTTGTTTTAATCGGATATAAGAAGTTGATAAATTGTTCCAAGCTTCAGCATTCTGAAATGATAGAGAATTCAGTTACAGATTATTCTCTCCTTTAGGTATAACTGCTGCCAACAAAAATATAACATATTTTCTTAGCTCAAGATGTGCTTTTACAATCATAATTTTCATAAGGTATGTTTAGAAGTGTATAAGAAATTAAATTAAATTTAACATTTATAATTAAACTTAATATTTATAATTTTTAAAAAGTCACTAAAACAATCAATAGAATGATATAACTGTTATCACCCTAATTTGGAATTGAGAAAAGATTCTATTTCCAAATTCAGATTTACAAAATAGTTGGGCAATTATAACAGCATTTACACAATATATAGATCAATTACAAATCTAAAGCAGTGCAGAATATTGTTTTTCCTATCATAAAAGGGTTTGTTATTTTGCCATCATCCTTTATCAGACAGGAGAATAAAGGAGTATGTGTTCTCTAATGTTAATGCCACATATTTCATCAAACGCATTTCTCTACCTATTTTTCTATGCAATGACAATAAAGTCTATATAAATGTTGATTCTAACAAGAATGATATAAATTATGCTTGCTCTTCTTCGTTCCACATTTTATAAAACACAGAGTGTGTAGTTCGGAAGTTCCAAAGACACAATTTAAAAATTAATGGCAATGGACCTCTGCTTATGGACAGAATACAGTTAGGACCAGACTAGTCTTATTACCATAAAAAAATATCTAACTGGACAAAATTTTAGGAGACAATGTTTTTGAGAAGTTGGACAGTGGGCAGCACAGGACTGTGATCCCTGAGAGAAGAGCTGTTGAGGTGTCTCAAAAATCAACCTGCACTTCTAGCTAGAGGCACTTAGAGGGCTACAGCACAGAAAGATAGAAACCAAACAAAACACAGCAAGTCTTACTGAAAGGAAGAAAAAAGTTCAGAGTTCAGAGCTGCAGAAGTGGTTGAACTTGTAAGACAAACTACCAGAGAAGAGAGATCTGTTCAGAGAATAAGCTCCAGAAATCTCACAACTCCTTGAATCCTTGGCTAAATACTAAGCTATACTGTGCAGGGAAAAACTTCTAAAGGCCAGGTAGAGAACAACTACCAGAGAGCTGTGAGCTGAAAGGAGATTCTAGAGGTCACACAAGTGCTGGGAGCTAGTCAAGTTTCAACCAGTCTTAGTGGAGAATTCTTACTGATCAGCCGTGGGATTAAATTCAGCCCCCAAAATGTTATACCCCAAGAGAAGGGTGACTGCAAGTCTAAAATAAAGACAACAACAGACCTACTCTAAGCTGAAAATTAAGCTGATCCAGAATGAATTAACCAAATGCCAAAAAACCCTCTGCCTTCAAGGGAAGACAACAAAACTTAGAAACTCAACAACATGGCATCCACAAGTGTAGGATATGATAAAAAAAAAAAAAAATTGGTAGACAGGCAAACAAGCAGGAAAATTCATCCATAACCAAATTAAAAATCAGTTAATAGAAACAGACACAGAAATTAAGGCGATATTAGAATACACATATAAAAACTTCAAAGCAGTTGTTATAAATATAATCAAATATTTGAAGAAAACATGAACATTATAAGGGAACAATCAGGGAATCTCAGTAGAAACACAAACATTGTAAAAAGAACCAAATAAAAATTCTTGAACTAAAAAAAAGAAAGCACATTATCTGAAACAATGTTATTTTTTGAGATGTAATTGATACACAGCACTGTACGATGCTGATATACAGCAGTGTAACTGATAAACAGCATATACAGTTTTAGAAGTACTACATGATGACTTGGCACATGTATAGATTTGTGAAGTGATGACCACAATAAGTTTAGTGAATATCCACCACCACACACAGTACGGTAAGCTTAATGACTAGGTTTAACACTAGATTTGACATAAACATAAGAACTAAACCAATAAACCTCTTAGAAAAAAAGATAAGTTAATCTTCATGACCTTAGATCGGGCAATGGATTCTTAAATATGACACCAAAAGCACAAGCAACAGGTTAGACCTCATCAAAATTAAAAACATTTGTACTTCAAAGACACTATAAGAAAGTGAAAAACAACTTACAAAATGGGGGGAAAAAACTGCAAATCATGTATCTGATATGGGGCTTATATCTAGGATACAGAAAGAATTCTTACAACTCAACAATAAAAAGACCAATAACCTAAATGGGCAAAGGATGTGAGTAAACATTTCTCTAATGATACACGAATGGCCAATAAGTACATGAAAAGATGCTCAAGATAATCAGCTGTCAAAGAAATGCAAACCGAAACCACAACAAGATACTGCCTACTAGAACAGCTACAATCAAACAGACAGTAACAAGTGTCGGCAAAGATGCTGAGAAACGGAAACATGTCTACACAAAGACTTGTAAGTGAATATTCACAGCAGCATAATTCACAGCAACTGAAAAGTGGAACAGTCTAAATGCCCATTAATTGACAGATGAATAAATAACACGTGATATGCGCATACAATGGAATAGTATTTGACCATAAAAGGGAAGGAAGTGCTGATATATGACACAACATGGATGAACTGTGGAAACATTAATCTAAGTGAAGAAAGCCACCAAAAGACTGCTCATTGTTATGATTCCATTTGTATGAAACATTTAGAACAGGCAAGTGTATGGAGACAGAATATCCATTAGTGGTTGCCTAGGGGTGGGGGTGGGAGGTATGAGTGGAAAGTCTCTGGGGGAAATGGGGAATGATTGCTAACTGGTACAGGGGTTTCTTTTTACAATAATAAAAATGTACTAAAATGGTGGTGATGGTTGCACAATTCTGAATACACTAAAAAAGAAGAAAAAAATCACTGAATTATACACTTTAAATGGATGAACTATATGGTATGTGAGCTATTTACCACCTCAGTAAAGCTGTTAAATATTTAAAAACCATAAACTACCAAAAAAAGAACTTTCTAATAATGCAATTAACAGGCAGCCCATATTGGGGAGTGACAAAATATATGTGACATTTTGCTGTTTATTTCAGCAAAGTATATTTTTTAACTAAAAAACTATTTTATTAAAATTATTTCCTAAACAAACTATGAATACCTTAGATATTATAAGAAAACACTTACTTCTAGATTTATAAATCATATACCTTAGGGCATGAACTTCTACCAATGGTACACTTTCCTCCAACACAAAAGGAATGATGTTCTTTTTCTTGGACATAAAAATAATAGAAAGTTTGAATCTTTCTGCCTTATTTTCTCTCTCCCTCCCTTTTTACTGTGATAAGCTAGAGAGAAACTGCTGTAAAGGACAGGGAGTTTAGCTCAGTGCTCTGTGAAGACCTAGAGGGGTAGAATGGGTGGGTGGGGGTGGAGAGAAAATAGAGGAAGGGGATATATGTATACATACAGCTGATTCATGACGTCATACTGCAAAAACCAACACAACATTGTAAAGCAATTATATTCCAATTAAAAAAATGTTTTTTAAGCTAATAGAAAAAACAACAACAACAAAAAAAAAAAAAACCCACTTAACATGAGATCACCCTCTTCACAAATTTTTAGGTGCACAACAGTACAGTTAACCGTGGGCACAATGCTGTACAACAAATCTCTAGAACTTAATCATCTTGCATAACTGAAACTACATACTTGCAGGAATTGCTGTTCTGAACTACAGTTCAGTTCAAATAATTTAGAGAGGACCAAAGAGCTGTGATAAGGAAAGAAGACCAAACAAACTTACGTCAGGTTCCAGAGTCACACACCGCTGAAACGCCCTCGCTGAGCCTCCGTAGTCTTCCAAGGCCAGATAGGCACAGCCCAGAGAAAACCACACCCCGAGCTGCAAGACCAAAAGACGAAGCCATTCAAACACATAGAGACATTTATAGGATTAATCTGAAAATCCCTTAGGATGCTACCAACACACACACGACACTAGTAGTGTATAGAGCTGTATCATAAATATTGCCTTACACTGTATCTTAAACTAGAAAACTTAGCTATGGAGATGATATTTTTCCATGTAATTTTCAAAACTGTAATTCAAAAATGAAAGCACGTGCAACACTGCACATCTTTAATTGAGAAACACCCATTTGTTTTAACCGACTCCATGAACACAATGCAGAGCTCTGTTGATAAGCCCCGACATGATAAATTAACTTTACATTTTTACTGAGCATCAATGTAACCATGTAAAAAATATACAAACCATCAGCAGATTCACAACTGATGAACGTATTACAAACTTGAGAGGAAAAAGTTTTGCTTCCATCTTCAAGATGGACCACAAGTATACTTTTGCTGTTTAACCAAGAGCCAAACTGCCCTGGCATGTACTGGCCTAGGCGTGCACCGGCCTAGGCATGCCTAAAAAAATTTAGAAAAAGTAGGCTCAGAATCTGGATTACCAAAGAGTCACTCACAGTGGAAAGCCTGATTTAAGTCAGAAAGATTTGTAAACTTAGAGATGTGGAACAGGCAACCATGAGGGATGGGACGGGGAGGGAGGTCAGAGGGGGGTTCAGGCTGGGGGACACATGTACACCTATGGCTGATTCACGGCAATGTATGGCAAAAAACACTACAATACTGTAATTAACCTCCAATTTAAAAAATATATTAATTAAAAAAAAAGGAAACAGGTGAGTAGGAAGTGGCTATTGAGAATTACAAAAGAATTCTTTATTTCACAGGGTTTCCTTAAAATTCAATAGCCTCTATCAAAAGGAAGATAAAACTGATAAAAATTCAATGAAATTAGTCAGAAATGCAGCTATTACAACTCTGCTTTCCTCTCAGATATAGTCAGTAAGGCCAACGGTAGAATGAATTCTGCATTCTTACTTTCTCTGACTTCTAGAATGAGGGCAGTGAGCCAGCAGACAGACTTGGTTGAACACTGCAGGGTGGGAAAGGAAATGAGCTGCTCTGTTATCCGTCCATGGCCTCTGGTCCATGGCCTTCCACAGAGGCGGACAGGAGGCTGCCCCTACCCTCCCCCAATTCATACAAAACTTGTTCCATATGGCTAGTTGAGGCCTGAAAGTTCTTTAAGCAGATAAAGATTTTTAGCCGATAATTAGAGATAAGGCTTAGAAAGCAAACATCCCTGGGCAATTTAACACTTTGTCTTGAATTCACAAGAGGCTATAAATAACTGCTATCAGCAGCCTTTAAGAGAACAAATTTTGTTAGAAGCATAGGTAATGGCTGAAAACAGGGTGGGTGTGTGTCTGGGGGTCAGTGGGGGATACAGAGGTGGAAATTAAGTTAGAAGTTCCCTTTTCTGAATCAAGGGACTCCAGCAACTTAAAAAGTAGCTCATTACTCTTTTCTTTTGTCTGGTTATTTAAAGCATCAAATGAAAAGAGTTCCAATGCACTAAACCACATTCACTGAAAGTGACTCACTCTGAGAGGGCCTAAAGTCTGATGCTAATGTATAAAACAAGCTTACTTCTAATCTAGTCGAAAGTTTCAAAATCTGTGTATTATAATTCATCATTTATAAGGGGCACTTTTTTTCCATTTAACGTCTCTGAATGCTAATAACCAATAGCTGACCAGACTTTTACTGTGCATGTATGTGTTCTCAGTCGCTCAGTTGTGTCCAACTCTTTGTGGCCCCATGGATTGTAGCCTGCCAGGCTCCTCTGTTCATGGAATTTTCCAGGCAAGAATACTGGAGTGGGTTGCCATTTCCTCCTGCAGGGAGTCTTTCCTACCCAGGGATCAAACCCCCTTCTCTTGGATCTTCTGTATTGGCAGGTAGATTTTTTTTTACCACTGCCCCACCTAGGAGGTCAGCATTTAATTTTCTATACAAGGTGGCACTTATAATACATTGCCTCTTACAAGTGACAGCATGTTATACCCTCAAAGAATCATGGCAGCAAGTTTACTTGGAATGAGGAATACCTCAAATCAAGAAAAATGAGAAGTGCCCACAAAGTTCTCAAAATGCATATGCCCTGCTTGTTTCCTGCATCAGCAAAGAACAAACTGACAACAGAACTATTTCATGTGTGTCATAAAAAACAGTGAGTAAAAATTCAAATGAAAAGAAAAATTGAAAATTTATTTTTCAATCCACCTCAAAAGACAAAGATTATATAAATGTCTGAAATTAGCAACTATCTTACAGCTCCAACATAAGCTGGTGATGAGATTACTATGTAAGTTTTTAAAACAAGTCAATGCTTTATAACTAATGTCTTAACACCAAAATAAGTTTAATAAAAATCAAGCAGATAACAATTTAATATATAGTACTGTGATTCCCTTTTCTTTTTACTCTTGATCATTTGCGTAACTGCTTCAATAATTTGCATCTAAAAAAAATCCAGGATCATTAAATGCTAGTAGGTTTTCATCTACTAATGACAAATAATTAAGATGGGAGATGACTTCTGTATATACCCTATTTTTTGAATCATGAAATGGCTTTAAAAAAACTCTAAAAAATTAAAACTCACATGAATCCCCAAGTTCACATTGTATATGGCTGCGTACAAAAGGTCTTCATCTCCTAGTCTCCAACTCCTATGCTATCAGATAGAAATATAATGCTAGCCTCATTATATTTTCTAGCAATCACATTTTAAAAGTAAAAAGAAATGAGTGAAATTAATTTTAACAACATTTTACTTAGTTCTACATATCTAAAATATTATCACTTACACATGTTATTAATATACAATATCAGTGAGATATTTTATATTTACTTTATTCATTTGAAGTCTTTGAAACCTGGTGTGTGTCCTACACTAACAGCAGATTACAGTTTGGACCAGCCACGCTTCAAATGCTCAACTGCCACATGAGGCTGGTGGCTACCATACTGAGCAGCACAACTCTACACTATTTCTCTACAACAGTGACAGAGACCCTAACGTACCTGCATCCTTTCCTTTGGTTTCCATTAAAAAAAAAACTGGCTCCTCTGGCCAAGACCCACTCTTGGGCTCCTCTTTTGGGCTCCTCACACACCATAGTCATTCCTGTTCCTCTTCACACAATAGCAACCAGAATAACTAGCATTTAATGAGCACCTAGAGCCAGCTTAAGACTAAATATTTAAAAAACTAAGATCATGGCATCCAGCCCCGTTACTGCATGGCAAATAGAAAGAGAAAAGATGGAAGTAGTGACAGATTTCCTCTTCTTGGGCTCCAAAATCACTACAGACTGTGACTGAAGCCATGAAATCATAAGACGATTGTTTCTTGGCAGGAAAGCGATGACAAGCCTAGACAGTGTGTTAAAAACCAGAGACATTACTCTGCTGACAAAGGTCTGTATAGTCAAGACTATGGTCTTCCCAGTAGTCATGTACAGTTGTGAGAGATAGACCATAAAGAAGGCAGAACGCCGAAGAATTGATGCCTTCGAACTGTGGTGCTGGAGAAGATCCCTGGACAGCAAGAAGATCCAACCAGTCAATCTTAAGAGAGATCAACCCTGAACATTCACTGGAAGGACTAATGTTGAAGCTCCAGTATTTTGGTCATCTGATGCAAACAGACTCATTGGAAAAGTCCTTGATGGTGGGAAATATCGAGTGCAGAAGGAGAAGGCAGCATCAGAGGATGAGACGGTTGGATGGCATCACCGACTCAATGGACTTGAGTTTGAGCAAACTCTAGGAGATGGTAAGCAACAGGGAGGCCTGGCATGCTATAGTCCACAGGGTCACAAAGAGCTGGATGTGACTAGGCGACTGAATGACAACGATGAACACCTACAACGTAGCCGAGCACTGATACTACGCGCTTTCCATACATCACCTTGTCTATTCCTCACAAACGGCCTTGCAAGGCAGTAGACAGCACCCTCACTGGTGAGATGAACACAGACCAGAGTCAGTTAGTGATGAAGGCGAGATCTAAGGTCCAGTCAGCGTGATTCCAGAGGCCGTGTCATCTCCACATGACCACGCTGCCTCCCTCTACACCGTTCTGCCCACACGCAGCCACGGTTCACGGTAATGCCATTCCTGTCAGCAGCAAAGGGGGTGGAGGAAAGGAAACAGTCCACTTAACACAGGCTGGGAAGACCCAGGAGATCAAGTTTTTAAGAACTGGGGCATTATCTACGTCTCCCTGAGAAAGTTCTCCTGACAGGCAAATGGATAAAGACGAAGCAGAAGAATGGATGTTTAGCTGGAGGAAAGAACTGAAAGGCAAACCTCTCACCAAGGGACCGGGCAAGAATGGAGAAAGGTAGTAACCATCACGGAGGCTCTGGTGGAGACTGCTGTGACGCTTACTTCCAGTGGGGACTGTGACGGCAGGCAAGCTCTAGGCAGGCCTTTTAGAAGCTGACGGTCCAGTTTTCTACTCGGAAGACGCCAGTACAGAGCCACAAAAGCAGACTAGTTTGAATATGACATACATACTTGAAGAATGGCTTTAAATTATTTTTTAAATAATTAACCAAAAGCAGGAATGGTTGAAAACATCATCTCTCTTTGAACTTCCTTCAAAAGCCCCCGAGAGAAACAGGAATAGAGGGAAAGATAGATTGACTGGGGTTCAAGAGGTTCTAAAGAACTGAATGACCTTGGCCATGTCACTTAACCTCTGCATCTCACTTCCCCAGTTGTTAAATGGGTGGGTGGGGGGATTAAGCAAAAATTCCGAGGCTCCTTCAGATCCCAGATTCTGAAAACGCAGAGGCCACAGGGTTCAAAGGTACATTACTGCCATCTAGTGGCAAAACAAATACACTGATGATGCAAACAGAATCAGCAGGTTTGATGAACTAAGAAATGAACTGAGGCTTAGAAATCAATTAAAAAAGGCCACAAGAAAAATGAGGTCTGAAAAGGAAGTGATTTGCCTGAAGTCACACAATGGTTCCTGGTTCCTGCTGTGCAATACTTGTGGTGAAGAGAGTGACTGTATGCTAAGTCGCTTCAGTCGAGTTTGACTCTACGCGGACCACAGCGCGCCAGGTTCCTCTGTCCATGGGATTCTCCAAGGCAAGAATACTGGAGTGGGTTGCCATGCCCTCCTCCAGGGGATCTTCCTGGTCCAGGGATCAAACCCCTGCTTCTCTAATGTCTCCTGCATTGGCAGACGAGTCCTTTACCACCAGTGCCACCTGGAAAGCCCAGCAACACTTATTAAACATCAATAACGGAAACAGAATTGAACAGTTTGTTCCCCTGTGAACTAACAGAGACCAAGCACCACTGGACAACAGGCATGGATTACTCCTAGAATTAGGAAGTTCTTTTACAAGGTTATCTAAAGCACATATACAATAGAAGCCATATGCTTATATGATATTACAAATTACTTTCTTAACTTATGAGCCTACTTACTCAAATTTCCTTCCTCCTCAAGGTTTCTGCAGAACAAATGAATAATCAGTAGCTTCACCTATTTTACTAATTTTCCTTATGCGTTGACTGGATTTTTCTGACATTCTGTATAATAAAGTGCAACATGTTATAACTGAATCCTGATGCCAAACAACACTCTCCATTCTCTCTGTTCTCCATCGCTGACTCATTCCCATGACCCCAAATGCAGATAAGTGGTTGAATATGACTTCATTAAACAGGAAATGACCCAAGCCAAACTCAAGAGAGATATCAGTGTTGTCTGGTAGTAGCTTTTCCTAAAATAATGTTTGGTGCTCATATTTTTAAAAACCGTGCACCACCAACCAATTCTTTCATAACCAAATTTCTCATTTACTATTAAATACTAAGTTCTCCTCCCTGCTGCTGCTACTGTTGCTAAGTCGCTTCAGTTGTGTCCGGCTCTGTGCGACCCCACAGATGGCAGCCCACCAGGCTCCCCCATCCCTGGGATTCTCCAGGCAAGAACACCGGAGTGGGTTGCCATTTCCTTCTCCAATGCATGAACGTGAAAAGTGAAAGGGAAGTTGCTCAGTCGTCTCTGACTCTTAGCGACCCCATGGACTGCAGCCTACCAGGCTCCTCTGCCCATGGATTTTCCAGGCAAGAGTACTGGAGTGGGGTGCCATTGCCTTCTCCCTCTCCTCCCTAAGGAAACACAAATCTTAACCTGCCAGCTTTGTCAGTTTCTCTCTCTCTCTCTCAAAGGTTTCTTCTATGTCAGTGTCTTCTTTTAAACTACAGAAGCAGCACTTTTTTCTTTCACTAGAAAGGGTTTTGGACTTCCCTGGTGGCTCAGATGGTAAAAAGAGTCTGCCTACAATGCAGGAAACCCAGGTTCAATCCCTGGGTCGGGAAGATCTGGAGAAGGAAATGACAACCCACTCCAGTATCCTTGCCTGGAGAATCCCATGGATGGAGAAGCCTGGTAGGCTACAGTCCATGGCGTCGCAAAGAGTCGGACAAGACTGAGCTACTTCACTTTCAGAAAGGGTATTAATTCTTAGTGTCTCCCTCTTATTCCCATCCTAGACTGGGTTACCACTGAGTCTTCTATTCACCTACTCTTTCCAGTTCACAGTGTGAGTAACATGGGTGTTTACATATCACCTGTATGGACTCTCCTGTGAGACACAGTTCTCTATTTTTAGGCTACAGAAAATGGGGTTGCGATGATTTTCTACCACACTAGTAGCACGCTGCAATGGTTAGGATGTAAAACGTCACTGAGAACTTAGTATAGACCAGGAAATATGCTAGACACTTTATATATATTGGCTCTAGTTTTCCAATTAGATCAAACTGACATAGGGATTACATCTCCACTTTACAAACAAGAAAACTGAAGCTCAGAAAGATAAAGTGATTCACCTAGAGATTACTAGGATCTGGAGTCAGGTCTATGGCAACGGAACCCTTCCCTCTACCCCTTGGTTCCAGCTACGGCCCAGATGTTATCTCAGTGCTCATATTTCTTGGCAGGTAGGCAAGTTAGACCTTAAGAGTCTCCTTTTTTATTGCTTACCAATATGAGAAAGGAAGGACAAAAAGGAAATAATCTCTTTTCTCTACATATTACTTGCATATGTTCATTCTGTCTTCTCCACTAGAATGTAAGCTCCAGTCTCCTTGGACCTCCCCACCACAATAACACAAGTACACAACAGAAACTCTGTACACTGCAAATACATTTTCTTCTTTCAAAAACTGACATGAAAGAGAAAGTTAACCCCCGCGAATCCTGGAAGAACACAAGCTCTCAGGATAATTAACAATTCTATCAGTGCATCATAAAAGTCTGGTCTTACACACAGCACGGGCTGGGAAGGGCTGCCGAGGTCCCTTGAAAACTCCCTGGTCTCACAGAGACTCACCAGCTCTCATGTGCTGGACTGTCCCATACACCAAAGTTACAACTTCACTGTGCTCTTGATGAAAGCCCCGATAGTTATGAATTAAAGGAAGAAAAATATTTAAACTGCACAGTCTTGTATTCAAAGCTTTCCATAACTTCTAACTTGACCTCAGCCAAACCCACCATTCCTTCCTAACATAAGACAACATCCTTTAGAGGCAAAACAGCAAAGAAGTTAAGAGTAAGTGCTGTAACACCAGAGAGCCCAGGTTCAAATTCCAGCTCCACTCCTCACATAAACTATGGGATTTGGTGTAAACTAATTAGGCCTCTATTTCCTAACTTGTTAAATGAGGGTAAAAACAGTTAAGTACCTCAGGGACTGAGCTGAGGACTAACAATATATGCAAAATGCTTAGAACAATACCTGGCACCCAGTAAATACTCAATGTTAGCTGCTAGTATTACTATTATAACTGAATCTAAACATAAATAGTCAAAACCTACAGTTACCAAGAAACCTTTGCTACATGTTTGGTTTTTGCATCTGCTAGTCTCCTTTCCTGAAACAAATGTTCCTAATGTTTGCCTCCTATCTAAATCCCAACTGTTTCTCCTAGTTCATATCTTACAATGCTTTAGAAAGAGTTCATTTCCACTTACATTCTAGCTTACACTACAGAAGATGCTTAATGAATAGAAATTGCTATTGTAATGTTAACGCTCTCATCTTCTTTCTCATCTCACTTGAAACATTTTTATTTCCAGAGCTAACACCTTCATCTCTTCTCATTCCACTCTTCTCTAGAATGACATTTCCTGGTTGTCATCCCCTCTTTCTTGATAACATTCAATCTCTCCTTCATTCACTGGATTCAACTCCGTAAGTGAAAAGTGTTAGTTGCTCAGTCGTGTCCAATGACTGTAGCCCACCAGGCTCCTCTGTTCATGAAATTCTCCAGGCAAGAACACAGGAGTGGGAAGCCATCCCCTTCTCCAGGGGATCCTCCTGACCCAAGGACTGAACCCAGGTCTGCTGCATTGCAGGGAGATTCTTTACTGTCTGAGCCACCAGGGAAGCCCTTCAACCCCCCCCAAAGTCTTCAGTATTCTGAAAAGTTTTACTTGATTCTGCTGCCCCTTGGTACAACACTCTACATTTTGACTCTCACTTCCTTGACATGCTCCTAGAAGAACAGTCTATAGATGTTATGTCAATTTCCTCATCCTCACTCTTTAACCTCCTGAAGCTGGTATTGATGATCAATAGTTAGTTCCAAATCCAATGAACTCTTCTTAGCCCTCTTCAGACTTTATCACTCCAGGTGACATTTCTCATTGACATTTGTTTTTCCTTTAGTTTCCATGAATTCCTTCTTTGAGGTTCCTTCTCTCCCTCTGATCAAGACTCTGGTGTACTTTGCGTGAATCATACTTCACTGATGCTATTTTCTCTCCCTTCCTCCAACCCCTGGAGATGTCCAAAGTTCAAGATTTTGCCTGAAGTTCTCTTCCAACACAGTTTCTATAAAGAATTCATTCATTGCATGGATCTGCCTCACTGCCACAGAAAACCCAACCGCAAGCCCAGCTCGGCCTCACTCCTAGGCTTCAGGCTGTTATGCCCAGTGGACTGTGGGCCATCTCTACTCAAGACACAGCAACATCTCTTCATGTTTGACACTCAAAATCACATCACTGTTCCCTATTTTCCCTTTCTTTTATATCCTCTGTGCCTATCAATAACAACATTTCCTTCTTAATCAAACAATTGAGAAAACTGCCATGTTCTCAGATTCCAAACTCTCCTTCAGTCCTGCCAACCCAAGGAATAAATCCCAGAAAATTTTCCTTTATAAACAGCTTCAAACTGTTCTGTCTTACCGTGTGTGTGTGTGTGTATGTATGTGTGTGTGCTCAGTCAGGTCCAACTCTTTGTAACCCCATGGACTGTAAACTCCTCTGTCCATGGAAATTTCCAGGCAAGTATACTGGAGTGAGTTGCCACTTTCCACTCCAGGAGATCTTCCTGACCCAGGGGTTGAACCCATGTCTCTTGAGTCTCTTGCATTGGCAGGTGGCTTCTTTACCACTGTACTACCGGGAAGCCCTATCTTTCCATCCTTATCGCTAAAGCCACTGATTGCTTATCCATGACATTCATCCTTTATTTAAACTTCCTAGAGTATCACCTTTGTCATATCACTCTTTTATTCAAAACCACAACAGACCTCTACATCTATATGGTTAGCTAATTCTGAAGACGGATCCTTAACATCCTCCATAAACTACTTCTGTCCATATCATTTCCCAGAGGAAACCCTGCTCTCTGCTGATAGACTGACACAGTCTAATTCATTCCCACATCCATTTCTGGTTCACAGCAGGATCTCAATAATGCTAGTTAGGGAACCACATTCAAACCGCAACATTTCTGAAAGTGAAACAAGGCACTAAAAAATCATTAAAATTATATGACCTCAAAAAGACCATATTTACTGACCAACAAATTGGTTTTACTGTATCAGAGGATATAAACTCAAAACTGAAATTATTTATTGAAAAATGTATTAAAGTGAAACATTTAAAATGTTGATTATCTGAACATTTAGAAATAACAAAAGGATTCTTCCCTGTTGGTCCAATGGCTTGGACGCTGCACTCCCCATGCAGGGGGCCTGGGTTCAATCCTTGATGAGGAAATGAGATCCCATATGCTGCAGGTAAGAATTTGCATGCTACAGCTAAAGATCCTGCATGCTGCAAGGAAGATCTAAGATCCCATGTGCCACAATTAAGACCCAGCACAGCAAGCTAAATAAATTTAAAAAGTGCAGTAACGAAAAACTGGTCACAATTTATTAAGTGTCTGACTAAAGCTGAGAAGGTGACAGACACCTCCCTGTGCAGACATCATGGATATGTTCAAATACTGTGTGTGTGTGTGTGTGTGTGTGTGTGTGTGTATGTAAATGACAACAGTTTTTATTATTGGTAGAAGCTTGTTTGACCATATTATGCCCATCACTACAACCTTCTCCCCGCATATTTCTGCTCCATTGGTTTTCTTAATTCAGAAAGAGCATTACTTTTACCATCCTGCCACGATCCACCAAAATTTGCATCCTTATTATTACCCTGTAAGTACTTCAATCTTCGATGTTTTAACTGAGTTTATGATAGCATTCAGAATAACGTTAGATGTTTCACCTTTGATATGGTACATTACCAAAAAGTTTATGTTGAATCCACTAATCAGGTGAAAAAAATGAATAGTGAGAACCAAATTAATGAGTTTTCTATTTGAAGCATCTGATGTCACTGATATAAAACTGGCAAAGTCAACTGTTAATGAATTACTTCTGCTAAAAGAGCTAGCACATTAACAGCTATGATCTCACTTTTCATACACACATGAGAATATTTGGTATCAACTAATTTTCTAAATTAATGTTGCTCATTTTCATTTGCACTAGATAAAAAGTCCAGTCTCACAGAATAACATGAAAATGCACCTCCTACAGCTGTGTATTAAATTATCATTTTTGGACATGCTTCCTATTAAAACAACAACAAAAAAAACTACTCTTTTTTCCCCCACTGCCTGCACCATGGGGCTTGCCGGGTCTTAGTTCCCTGACCAAGGACTGAGCCTCGGCAGTGGAACTGTGGAGTCCTGGAATTCCTGAAAAAAGTAACGTTTGACATAAATGCTAATGTTTCTTCAGAAGACGTGAGTTTTTGGTTTTCATGTGATTAGTGAAATGATTACAGCCCCTGAGGTGGAATGTAATTATATCAACTACATTTTGTGAAAGTTACACATTCATTTTCTCTCTTGACAAGTAAAAACTAAGTTCTTAATTATTCTCTAAAAACACATGTTTAAAATTTGTTTGCTTTTTGGAGATGATTGGTGCCAAAAGGGTTTATTATAAACTATAGAAAAAGTTACCAAGCTATGTAATATGGAAATAGTGGTACATTTAGACCATACAGTAAGTGACCAAACCCTTGTGTCTAGAGAATTCAGACTATTCTTCATGCGCCTTTATTTCTGGCAGGACTACTCTGCCTCCACTCCCTATACATCTATCTGGCCTACAATTCCCCACATTTCCCACTAATCCTGCCAACTGGTAGCCAGGCAACCTCATGCAGCTCACAGGCCACAACTTGGCACAAATGTCTGACGTACAACAAGGAGCTTACAGAGACACTGCCTCCAACATTTTTCCTATCACCAACCCAAGACCCAAGCAGTCGGCTATCCTCAGCCTCTCACAGCAAGCATAGTCGCTGTTATCAGCAAGCCTCCTGCACAATGTCCTTGAAAGGGTGAGAGTCGTTAAGCTGCCTCTGGAAAGGGTTGGGGAAAAAAGAGACAGGCACCTACTGGCCATCTTTCAGATTTTTGCACGTCGTAAAGAGGGAGCTCCATCTACCACGTATCTTAAACACCATACTGGAGGAGGCTATGGGAGAAGATGGAAGGGCAAAGTGAATGTCTATGAAAAGCCATTCCAGTTTCCTTTAATGACCTGTTAAGAACAGCACTCCATTGATTTTTTTTCTGTAAATCTTTATGGGGAGGGGCAGCACTGCGCAACATGTGGGAGCTTGGTTCCCCTATAAGGGTAGAACCCACTCTCCCCTGGAGTGAAAATGCAGTCTTAACCACAAGACCACAAGGGAAGCCACCCCCACCTCAAACACTTCATTTAAACATTTAAAAAAATTAGGTCAAACTGGACAGGCTATCAGGAAAACAGGCAGAGTGGGATAGCCATGGACGCTGAGTAAACTCTCAAATCCTCACCTTTCTTCACGCTTTTCTCCTATTGTCAAGCCAGTTCCCTCCTGGCACGTCTACTGACTTTGCATTAATTGGTGAAAATCTAAGCTAACTTCTGTCCCATCAGAGACCCCTCACCTCCTCTCTATGGCTACAGTCCTTCTGTCTACACAAGTGTCTTTGTGTATATATGTGTGTGTGTGTGTGTGTGTGTGTGTGTGTGTGTGTAATATCATATAACCTTACAAAGAGGACTAGTTAATTGAGGAAGAAAGTTTAAAAATTTTAAAAGGGGAGTGGGGAAAACTGACAAGATGAAAGGAATGAAGTATGAGTGTTGAAGGAGGGAGTGTTGAAGAAGTGACAGGAAGTCACATTCTCCTTTTCCAGGGCTACACAGACTAGCTTGATATCTGAGCAATTTCTTTATGTTTCCTTTTTGCTTCAAAGTAAGGAGCAATGAGAATAGTAACTACCTAAGAGGAGACCTAAGGATGTATGCTTTAATTCTGATCCTGAGTCTATAAAATCCTGCTTGGGGGGTTTGGTGACCACTGGACCACTTCCTCCCACTTTCTTCAGCTTCTAACAGCCCACAATTCCCAGAAGTCTAAGGCTGAATTTTAGAGGTTTCAGAAGTTACTTGGGAAAATGAAATAGATAGGTGTTAAGTGAATGACAGTGAGCAATCTTAAAAGCACAAGTGCAAATGGAACACACACCTTCTGGTTCTCAAACAAATGCACCACAGACAAGTTCATTGAGTTTCGCAGACCATCCCTGATATAAAATCAAACACTCCTATTTTTATACCAATTTGACCTCAGGAAGCCATTAAAATACACACAAGCCATTCAATTATCACTCTCATTTTGCCTGAGTTTTGTTATTAAACCTATTTCCTGGGTATGTCTGAAAAGGTGAGATAGAATTTTTTAATTCTATTTTTCTATTTTCTCTCATTCTAGAACTTTGAGGAGACAATAGTATGTAAGAGCTCTCCTTCTGCAAAGACAGTTCAAACTTGCATCACAAGTTATGTCTATGGCCCTCAAGCTTGCATCCTGTAGTAATGTCCAACTGCAGCATCAAACGCCTGCATGTTTTGGCATGGCTTACAGACTGCCTGAATTGCATCCATATGACAAACTGTAAGATACCCTCACATAATATCTGTTTGTACTGTGATGCTGCTTGGAGCTTGCCTTGCTAAGTAATTAATTTAAAATTATACAATGAAACCATCAAGCCCTGTCAAGTCCTCCTTTGCAAATTCCCTTACTTCATCCCTTCTTTCTGACTGTTCCTCCCAAACTGATAACTGTCTTTCTAGACCATCACTACAGTCTCCTAAGCCTGCCCTCATCCAGGAACCCCTGTGGCCAGTGTGGCCAAAACAATATTCCAAAATCACCTCCACACACCCACATTCCTTCATTCGAAACAAAGCCAAACACAAATCAAACCTTCAATGGCTCCCTATTTGCCAAATAAAATCCAGAGTTTAGCCTCACATTCGACCTTCTGTGATCTGGCTCCAGTCTAGCTTTCCTACTGGAACTGTCCTATAACCTTTCACTCAAAAAAACTAGCCTATTCACTAATATTCTGTTCCCCCGACACACATACACACACCCCCCCCCCCCCACCACACACACACACACAGGCACACACGCACATCTTCTCTGTTTCTGGGGCTGGGCTCATACTGTTCATTGCGTGGAAGACCCTTATCACTGCCCTTTCCTTTGGCCTATTCAAATATTGTGTGTCCTTCAAAGTCAAAGTCACCATCCTCCACTGTCTACCAAAGGCTGAAATGGTCTCCTTAGACTCTATAAAACTTGCATCTCACAAATGACTCTGGGCTTTTCTGTGATTCCTTGTATTGTTGGCTAGCTTTGTCCATGTCCATTTCACTAGACTGTAGCCGTCTTGGTACAAATCAGACCACCTGGTGATCTGCAGCTACTGCCTCCTCCTCTGGTTCAGCGCCATGTGTACAGCGGACAGTGAATATATACTTGATTGAATAGCTGGTTGGAGACATTATTTACTCACTCATTCAGTAATTATTTATTAAAGACCCAGTATGTGCTAGGCATTGTTAGAAGCACTAGGAACATATAAATGAAACAAACAGATAAAAATTTCTACCTTCATGGAATTTATATTGCAATGGAGGAAGAATAGAATTTTTTTTAAAGTAAGCTGTATATAATATTAGAAGGTGCTAAGTGCTGTGGGGAAAAATAAAGCAGGGAAGGAGAAGGAACGTAAGGAAGGGTGGAAGGTGGCAGTGAGATTTTAAGCAGAATAAACATGGAAGGCCTCTGTGGGAAAGGGACACTGGACCCCAGATATGAATGAGGTAATGGAGCAAGGTATGCAGATGTCTATCTGTAAGGAGAACATTCCAGGCAGAGGAACAAGTACTGAACCACAGAGGCAGAAATGTGCCTGGAATGTTCAGGGAAGAACAAAGAGGCCAATGTTGGGTGAGTGAAGTGGGGAATGGGAGGGGACAGTAGAGATGCAACAGGAGCTCAGGGTGGAAAAGCCTCGAGAGCCAGTCAGGGAGTTTGGCTGTTACCAAGGCAATGGAGCACAGGAATGACATGTCGAACTCAAATTCAAAAGGATCAACTCCGATGTTCACTGAATACAGGCGGATGGTAATAAGACAGAGGGCTTCCCCGGTGGCTCAGACAGTAAAGAATCTGCCTGCAGTGTGGGAGAGCCAGGTTCAATCCCTGGGTGGGGAAGAGCCCCTAGAGAAGGAAATGGCTACGCATTCCAGTAATTCTGCCTGGAGAATTCCATGGACAGAGGAGCCTGGCAAGCTGTGCAGTCCATGCGGTCACAAAGAGTTGGACATGACTGAGCAACTAAGACAGAGGCAAGAAGGCCAGTAAGGAGGCAGCATATTTACTAGGTGAGCGACAATGGGGATTTGACAATGGTGGCAGGAAGCAAGTCGTTGTCTGATCCTGGATATACTTGAGGATTTACTGATGGATCAGATGAGAGTATGAGGGAAAGAGAAATCAAGGATGACTCCAAAACCAAATCAGTTCAGTTCAGTTGCTCAGTTGTGTTCGACTCTTTGTGACCCCATTAACTGCAAAACTCCAGGCTTCCCTGTCCATTACCAGCTCCCGGAGTTTGCCCAAATTCATGTCCATTGAGTCACTGATGCCATCTAACCAAATCATGCTCTGTTGTCCCCTTCTCCTCCTGCCTTCAATCTTTCCAAATATCAGGGTCTTTTCAAATGACTCAGCTCTTTGCCTCTGGTGGCCAAAATATTGGAGTTTCAGCTTCAACATCAGTCCTTCCAATGAACACCCAGGACTGATTTCCTTTAGAATGGACTGGTTGGATCTCCTTGCAGTCCAAGGGACTCTCAAGAGTCTTCTCCAACACCACAGTTCAAAAGCATCAATTCTTCTGTGCTCAGCTTTCTTTATCCAACTCTCACATCCATACATGACTACTGGAAAAACCATAGCCTTGACTAGACAGACCTTTGTTGACAAAATAATGTCTCTGCTTTTCAGTACGTTGTCTAGGTTGGTCATAACTGTCCTTCCAAGGAGTAGGCGTCTTTTAATTTCATGGCTGCAGTCACCATCTGCAGTGATTTTGGAGCCCAAAAAAATAAAGTCAGCCACTGTTTTTCCATCTATTTGCCATGATGGGACCAGATGCTATGATCTTAGTTTTCTGAACGTTGAGTTTTAAGCCAACTTTTTTGCTCTCTTTCACTTTCATCAAGAGGCTCTTTAGTTCTTCTTCACTGTCTGCCATAAGGGTGGTGTCATCTGCATATCTGAGGTTATTGATATTTCTCCTGTCAAATTGATTCCAGCATGTACTTCTTCCAGCCCAGCGTTTCTCATGATGTACTCTGCATATAAATTAAATAAGCAGAGTGACAGTATGCAGCCTTGACGTACTCCTTTTCCTATTTGGAACCAATCTGTTGTTCCATGTCCAGTTCTAACTGTTGCTTCCTGACCTGCATACAGATTTCTCAAGAGGCAGGTCAGGTGATCTGGTATTCCCATCTCTTTCAGAATTTTCCACAATTTATTGTGATCCACACAGTCAAAGGCTTCAGCATAGTCAAGAAAGCAGAAATAGATGTTTTTCTGGAACTCTCTTGCTTTTTCCATGATCCAGCAGATGTTGGCAATTTGATCTCTGGTTCCTCTGCCTTTTCTAAAACCAGCTTGAACATCAGGGAGTTCACAGTTCACATATTGCTGAAGCCTGGCTTGAAGAATTTTGAGCATTACTTTACTAGCGTGACATGAATGCAATTGTGCAGTAGTTCGAGAATTCTTTGGCATTGCCTTTCTTTGGGATTGGAATGAAAATTGACCTTTTCCAGTCCTGTGGCCACTGCTGAGTTTTCCAAATTTGCTGACATATTGAGTGAAGCACTTTCACAACATCATCTCTCAGGATTTGAAACAGCTCAACTGGAATGCCATCACCTCCACTAGCTTTGTGCATAGTGATGCTTTCTAAGGCCCACTTGACTTCACATTCCAGGACGTCTGGCTCTAGGTGAGCGATCACACCATCATGATTATCTTGGTCATGAAGATCTTTTTTGTACAGTTCTTCTGTGTATTCTTGCCACCTCTTCTTACTATCTTCTGCTTCTGTTAGGTCCCTACCATTTCTGTCCTTTATTGAGCCCATCTTTGCATGAAATGTTCCCTTGGTAGCTCTATTTTCCTTGAAGAGATCTCTAGTCTTTCCTATTCTATTGTTTTCCTCTATTTCTTTGCATTGATCGCTGAGTAAGGTTTTCTTATCTCTCCTCGCTATTCGTTGGAACTCTGCATTCAAATGAGTATATCTTTCCTCTTTTCCTTTGCTTTTCGCTTCTCTTCTTTTCACAGCTATTTGTAATGGGATGTCATTTATAGGGATGGCAGTGGTCTTGGCAGCAAAAGCTTCTAGGATGATATTTTATATTAAAATGTTAAGTCAGAGGTACAAAAAGGGACACTGAGGAAGCTGTGAGATACAGCAATCTAGAATTCCAGGGAGATAACAGGACTGAAAATCAACTTCTGGGAGTTGTCTGCATAGGCAGTGTATTTAAAGTTATGGGACTAGATGAGATCAAGGGAGGGAGTGTAGACAGAAATAAAGCTCAAGGACTAAGACCTAGGAACCAGCAAACAAACAAAAAAAAGAAGGTGAAGCCAGTGAGGCAGGAGGACAATGTTATGGGTGGATGTTAAGCAGAGACTATGTGCTCAGCAAATAACTCATGTGTGTGAGGTAGGCAGCGCTGCTTTAACTCAGATGATGGAGACTAACTGAGGGAGTTTGTTCTCCCACCTCTTCTGGCAGCTGTGGCTGAGTAAACTTTAAGCAGATAAGCAAAGATATGACACAGTTTTCCATAAAAGTAAAGTTTTAATAACACAGTGATGAGTTCTAGTTTCTACCAAAAAAAAAAAAACAGAGCCCAGTGATAATCAAGTTAGTGTAGGGTTTTTCAACCTTGGCCCCACTGGCATTTTAGCCTGAATAATTCTTTATTGTAGCGGGGGTGTGCTAAGCATTATGGGATGTTTAACAGCATCCCTGGTCCCTACCCACTAGATGTCAGCAGTGCACCCTTCACCTCCCACTGCCAAAGGACCCAGGGTCAAAATCGTCCCCAGTTGAGAACCTCTGAGTTAGAGCAAGCTGGCAATAAAAACCAACTCCATGTTAAGCGTCCTTGCCGAGAAATGCAACTGCCACTATCTGCTGGTGCTCTAAACCTGTCTTCCTCTCTTCTCCAGGCCTCTCACCAGCTCACAAACTAGGAAAAGTCGCACTGTATTCACTATCTAGAGTGAAGGAAGTAAGCAATTAGTGCAACCTGTCTTAAAAAAATGTTTCCCGATTTTTTTCAATGAAAAAGATATGCCCTTAGGGAATTCTCTGGTGGTCCAGGGATCAGGACTCAGCACTTTCACTGCCACGGCTTGGGGTTCAATACCTGGTCAGAGGACTAAGATCCTGCAAGCTTCCCGGCTTGGGGTTCAACACCTGGTCAGAGGACGAAGATCCTGCAAGCTTCCCAGTACAGCAAAAAACAAACAAACAAACAAACAAACCTGTGCACATTTATTGGATGGTTGCTGCCAAAAGACATGCCTCAAATCTACCCACTTCAAAAGCGACCGTTTCCGCACAATCTCTTTCATCACAGCACTATTCGCAATGGTCAGGAAGGAGGAACACCCCAGCGGCCATCAACAAACAAATGGATAAAAACTGGTGAGGACATACAAGGGAGCGTTATTCAGCCTTCAAAGAAAGAAAAGTCTGGCACATGACACAACACGGATGCACCATGAGGGTATGACACAATGAAACCCGCTAGTCACAACAGGACAAATACCGTATGACTCCACTCATAAGAGGTTCTTAGAAGAGCCAAATTCAGAGACAGAAAGCAGAGCAGTTCTCAGGGGCTGGAGTTACGGGCGAACTGGGAGCTTCTGTTTACTGGGTATAGAGTTTCAGTTCTGCAGGATGAAAAAAGTTGTAGAGATGTGTAGAGTTGCAGTAGCCACACAAGTGAATGTACTTCACACTACTGAACTGTACACTTAGAAATGGTTAAGACGGTAAATTTTATGCTACAAGCTTTTTACCACTTAAAAAAAAAAGAGTGTACATTCATTCTGGAGTCAGACTGGGTCCAAATACTGGCAAAATGCCCAATGAGGCACTGGCTCACTGTAATTGCTCAGTAAACATTAGTAGCTGACTACTGCTGTCCAGTCATTCAGTCACGTCTAACCCTTTTCAACCCCATGGACTGCAGCGTGCCAGGCTTCCCTGTCCTTCACTATCTCTCAGACTTTGCACAACTCATGTCTACTCTGAGTCAGTGATGCCATCCAACCATCTCATCTTCTGTAATCCCCTTTGCCTCCTGTCTTCAATCCTTCCCAGCATCAGGGTCTTTTCCAGTGAGTCAGCCCTTTGCATCAGGTGGCCAAAGTACTGGAGCTTCAGCTTTAGCATCTGTCTTTCCAATGAATATTCAGGGTTGATTTCCTTTAGGATTGGCTGGTTTGATCTCTTTGCAGTCCAAGGGTCTCTCAAGAGTATTCTTCAGAACAATTCAAAAGCATCAATTCTTCAGTGCTCAGCCTTCTTTATCGTCCAACTCTCACATCCACACATAACTATTGGAAAAACCATAGCTTTGACTATACGGACCTTCATCGGCAAAAGTAGCTGACTCTAAGTTACTATTATAACTAAAATTAAATCAAGTCAGTGTGCATGTTTATCAGAAGCATGGTTTACAGTTATATGTGACTTTGGTGATTGGGAAGGCAGTCATAAAGTCTGGTTAAAAGAAAAAACACTGTTTCTGGGACTAAAATAATCTTACTAATTGAGTATCATTAAATACAAAATAAGTTGATCTCTTTCCCCTCAAAATCAGGTCCTCTCCTATGGATTTATCTTGTCGCTTATTTTAAACATCCAGGTTCCTTTTGTATTACTTTTTCAAACCTTGAAAAATGTTAAACAATTTAAAGTATTTCTGTATTTGTAATACAAACATAGACACTTTTTCCTAAAATGATCAACTATCCATTCTATATGTTACTTTATTTATATGAAAGTTTGTTTCTCATTACTGACATCAGCAATTACTTGACGAGTCCTACACTGTCTGTAACTGACAATCATTCACTGCCTTCCCAGAATATCTACTCAGAATGGACCCCAACTTTAATAGTTGTATTTGTGTGAAGGACACTTAACAGAGAAAAATAACAAAATGAAACAGAAAAGTGAATAACAGAAACACAAAAGAAAGTGAGTAAGAGAAAACCAACCTGTCCACTTTTGGTGACAAGCAAAAAGTGTATTAGAGTCTAGGTTCTTAGCCCAGAGATGAGCTCACCAGTCTTTATGACAGAAAATGGGTATTCATTCAGCAAGAATTAGAATTAAAGAAAAGTAGAAATGATGAGAGCAGATGAGGATTTATGAACTGTCCAACCTGCATGGGATTAATCTTCACCGAGCGTTCGAAGCACTCCACGCATTCTTTGAACTCCCTGCTTCGCAGGTGGAGGAGGCCTTTGGAGCGCTGGGCTCGAGCACTGCGGTGTCGAGACAACTCCCAGGCCTGGTCATAGTAAGAGTGGTCTCGAAGGACATCTCCGAGCAAGCAGTATAGACTTGGCGTTTCCTTTTTCTCCAGCTCTTGCCTCAGGATTTCTTCCGCCTAGAGATAACAACAAAAATAAATAAATTGCTGAACAGTGACCAATGCCTATTTTTCAGCACATTATGCAGTCTTTTGTGTCACAGGACCCAAAATTTTATTTTCAAAGTTCGAGATGATCTGCTTATTTCATGCATCTAGGACACAGGCTGAAAAAAAGAAACAACAGAAGATAAATATGGTACAAAGTAACTGAGGAACAAGAAGTATAAGGTGGGGCTTCCCTGACATGGGTTTGATCCCTGGTCTGGGAAGATCCCACATTTCCCGGAGCAACAAAGCCTGTGTGCCACAACTACTGAAGCCTCAAAACCTGTGCTCTGCAACAGAGAAGCCACCACAATGAGAAGCCTGAGCGCCGTCACTAGAGAAAGCCCTCACACAGCAACAAAGACCCAGCGCACCATAAATAAAAATAAATTAATTAATTAAAAAAAAAAAAGAAGAGGTGAAGATGCTTTGCTGGCATGTGAATCCTCCAGGAAAGGCATCAAACAGAGATGACTTCATGATACCGGGGGGCATCATTCAGCTCCCCGTTTTCCCACTCCCCTCTTCTAGCTGTCACCACTGTGACCATTTGTTAAAGCAGAACCTTTAAATCACCTCCACTCAACAGGAGTGAATAGTATGTTTTCCCTTTTTTTAAAATGCTTTGCTCGGGGAGCCTGGGATTGCTGAAAAATTTACAAAAGAAGGAAGAGTGTACAATTTAATAGCCATTGTTAAACACCTGCCTCTTAATCAAACTACACTTTGCCTCACAGATAAAATCTGCCAACACAAGACCTATCTGCTTCCAGACAGTCCATTCACTTTAGAAATTACAGACCATCCTCAATACACAGCTTGGGCATTAGTCCCATGTGTCCACAATTCAGATTCACCTTGTCACAAGCTAACTCAGGACTTGTTACAACATCTTACCCAAATCCCCCACCCCTGTCCAATTCTGATTAATTTCAACAGACAGCAAGAAGCAGGGTGTTAGCTCTACTTTCTATCCTCATACAAATAGCTTCACATAAACAGCAGTGGGGTCACCAAACACACCAAGACAGCCATGGAGCAGCTAGAGGGTAAAGCTACCCAGGAAGCCAGCCTCTGGTAGCTAAAAGGGTAGACCAGACCCTGCCTACCCTGAGTGGCTGGCAATCTCAGTCTGTGTATTTTATTTTCTACATATCTGTAATTCTTGGGCCGTCTACATTTTGTGAGATTTTTTTAAAAGACAGCTGTGTCTCTTTCAATTCTGGTTTCCTCGGTGTGTATGCCCAGTAAAGAGACACATGTACCCCAATGTTCATCGCAGCACTGTTTATAATAGCCAGGACATGGAAACAACCTAGATGTCCATCAGCAGATGAATGGATAAGAAAGCTGTGGTACATATACACAATGGAGTATTACTCAGCCGTTAAAAAGAATTCATTTGAATCAGTTCTGATGAGATGGATGAAACTGGAGCCGATTATACAGAGTGAAGTAAGCCAGAAAGAAAAACACCAATACAGTATACTAACACATATATATGGAATTTAGAAAGATGGCAATGACGACCCTGTATGCAAGACAGGAAAAAAGACACAGCTGTGTATAACGGACTTTTGGACTCAGAGGGAGAGGGAGAGGGTGGGATGATTTGGGAGAATGGCATTCTATCATGTATACTATCATGTAAGAATTGAATCGCCAGTCTATGTCTGACGCAGGATACAGCATGCTTGGGGCTGGTGCATGGGGATGACCCACAGAGATGTTATGGGGAGGGAGGTGGGAGGGGGGTTCATGTTTGGGAACACATGTAAGAATTAAAGATTTTAAAATTTAAAAAATAAAAAACTATTAAAAAAAAAAAAAGACAGCTGTGTTTCTCAAGGTGTCTTTGGATGCCATCTCTTTTGCGGTTTTGATACAGCACAGGTTATGTAGGTCTTTTAGGCCTAGTCTGAAAATGAAACTAGAATTCATAAAACAGATTCGATGGGAAAACAGTTCTAAGTTCTAAACAGTCAAAATAAAAATGAAGTTTTCAAATATAATTCATGTAATTCCTTTATTCATAGATAATACAATAGCTATTAATGTATCTAACTATAATTCTATATTCAATAAATTGATTTTTCAATACATTTCAATATATTTTATATTCTCTCTCTCTCTATATATATATGTATTCAGCCAAATTGTGCATAACAGACTGTACCAACAGCAGGATTTTTACTACCTTACAGTGTAGTTGAAAGCATTTCTTTTGGCAGCATGGCACTGAAATTTTATACCCACACTCACTCACTTCTGCTTTAAACTGTTAGAGTGGATTCTGCAGTCTGCAATTAAATAATAACCATTACAGTAACTGGGTACAGAAGTGATTACAGTCAATGCACTCCTGAAAGAAGTGAAACTCTGTGCCTGGTGATCTGATCTGGTTAGATTTGAAAACAACAGGGATCCAGTGATTATGACAGGGTTTAACATCAATAGTCCATGACATCCGGTGATGAAGAGGCTGCTTAAATTATATCTGCAATGATTTGGAGTGAACAACCTATCTAATCAAGGCTTTCGCGGTTTCGGTGACAGGACACTGTGAGGGAGCACAGGACTGTTCATAAGTGCGCTGGAAGCACAAAAAAGAAAACGACACTCAGGGTTTTAAATCCGCAAGGTCAGAGAGCCAGGCGATTTCCTGAAAGAATTCCTTTTCCCAATAGCTGCCAAGCTGGTATAGCCAAAAGTCAGATGCAAGGGCTGCTCTTGTAGGATTGTTGAATTATGATACAGAGTGAATTCAGTTTCACGAGTTCTATATAAAAGTCAGGGCATTTGATGGAGTTAACCAAATACGCTTTGCTGTTGTTCGGTCGCTCAGTTGTGTCCAACTCTCTGCAATCCCATGGACTGCAGCACACCAGGTTTCCCTGTCCTTTGCTATCTCCCAGAGTGTGCTCAAACTCATGTCCATTGAGTCGATAATGCCATCCGCCATCTCATCTTCTGTCACCCCCTTCTCCTGCCTTCCATCTTTAGCCATTCATTTTGTTTCCTCTATTACCTCCTGGCTTTTGAGCATTTAATTTTCATGATTGCTCTAGGGCTACTCATGTGCATCTTTAATTTATCTAAGTTCATTTAGACTTAATATTGTATCAGCTCACCTTTCTCATGTCACAAGCTGTCTTCCTAAATTTCTATTCCATAGAAACAATGAGAGATAAAAGACTGCTATTGTTTTAAGCCACTGTATTTTGATGTGGTTTGTTACATACCAACGATAATTTTAAGTTGTTTAAAGCAAGAGGGTTACTCTAATATCAGTTACTTCATCATGGCCAGGAGAAGGGGCCACTGATTACAAAAGAGCCAGACTCAAGAATTTAAGTGGGGATGTTTGGAATGACTCAGATAAGAGAAAACCTCCAAACTATGGAGTTTCCTACACCAGCAGATGCAATCCTCCTCTGCGTGATAAGACAGGTGCCACCTGTCTTACTTACCTGCTTAAGGACAATGTGACAACTATACCTCAGGGAGTTACCTTGCAAGAGCATGCCAATTCTCCTAATATCTAGCAACGCCCCCCCACCCCACACTGTCGCCAAACTTACAGACATATACACAAAAAGAACTGCAAGATTTTGTTACTTGCTAGAGAGAAAACCTGGAGACCATGGGAAAAAGATTGTAAGGGGGCTAGACCATAGACAAAGAGGATCGTAATTTTAAATCAGCTGAATTTAGATACTCATCAGAAGATTTTGGTTGACAGTGCTTGAGTAGCTGGGGATGGTTCCAAACTATTTGCTCAACTGTTTGACTAAAATGTAGACACAAACACAGCCAAAAATAAAGCTGAGATGACAAAAACACCTTGGTGTAATATGAAGAAAGAATCCAACAACTCAGAAGAAAAGGCTGCTGTTAATTTATCATTTGTTACTTGTTCACTCACCCTACCTGTGTCCTCATGAGGGTCAAGGGGTTGTTTTCTTTCACTCTGACTTGGAGAAATACACTGTACATGAAAGTACCAGCATTTTGAAAAGTGCTATAGCAGATGTCCAGTGTAAGCTGAGAGGTGAAGCTGAGAGGTCCTTCTGTTGAAATGAGCTTCCTGATTTCAATGGGAATGATTAAAAGCCAAGGTAGTAGAGACTTACTCATAGCACTGAACCTCTAGCTGAAAGATGACCATTTTTCTTTGTAATAGGCACAGCCAGAATGGTAGGTAGAATGGTTAGACTTGCATGGATCAAAGGTGATGACCAACTGATCATGAAGGTTTTGAACCAAACCAGATAAACAGCCATCTAAGGACAAACTTGATCTTTATAAGACTTTTAAAAAACAAAAAAATCTAGGTTTGGAAACCAGATGTCTGACCTGAATAACCTCTAAAACACTGACCTTCACCCAATTCCTATCCCTGAGTCATTTCACAGACTCAGAGTCTTTTATAAACATACAAATAAATAATAAGTAAGCAACCCAATACTAGTGAGAAAGGACCCTGTGATAATGTAAGAAGTATATATCATAATTCTTCATCCCTAATCTTCCCCAAAAGGTAATTATAATCATTGACCAGGTAATTGTATCTTGAGGAAAAAGAAATACCTCCTCTTTTCAGGGTTGATTGGATCTTAGTTACATTAATTCCTGAGGACTCAGATTATCACCATGTTGATTTAGGAGGTTTATGGGAGTTAGTCCATCCCACTGTAGGCCTAGTAAGTTCTGAACCCACCCAGTAGTTACTAGTTGAATACAGAGGTGAAATTACATACATCCAGTAAAATGCAGAGCCCACAGTGAGGGCTACTTTGGAATAAAGGGCCAAGTGAAAGCCTTTGAAACTTTTTCTTCTCATTAAAAGAGAAATTTCAAACATATGTATATCTATGTAAACTACAGAAATGTGTGCCACTACCAAAAACTTGAGAAACACTGCAAAGAGTGTGCGCTTGCACGTGTGTGCAATTTAATCTGCCCATTTAAATTGAGAACACAGACGGGTCCTGGGAAATGTCATAGATTATTATAAACAAAATGTAATGGTGCCCTAATTATAGCTACTGTTTCATTTTACTGGCGTATATCATCACGGTCCCTGACATACGCCAAGCAGGGACTGATATCAGCAAATACGCTTTTCTCTACCCAAAAACCAGACATCAAATGCGGTGGGCTTGACGTAGCACAGAAAGAAGTGGACTTTCCCTATCTCTCCTCAGAATTACATGGACTTATAGTGTAATTCAGTCTGCATGGACCCTGACTGTCTCACCATCCCATTAGACCTTAACAGTCTTGATGACATGCTACTAAAACACAAGAAACTAAAAAATTATGTGCCGATGTCAACCAAAATCCAATTGGAAATTACACACTCTTAACACTGTAACTTGTTATTAAGAAAATTTTCAGTAAGGAACTCATCTATTAAAACAACGTATGTAAAATAAATGTTTGTATTTTATGTTTATTATTTCTAGTTATTTTTGTTCTTACATCCTCTCAGAATGCTTCACTATCTGAACCTCTTTTGAAGAAGCTGTAGTTTTCCCTCAAATCAGAAATTATTCATTACCTATGTAACATAATCTCTAAAATACTCTGGGCCTGGGAATTCTCTGGCAGTCCAGTAAATTTAATCCCTTGTTGGGGAACTAAGATCTCACATGCTAAGCAGTGTAGTCAAAAAAAGATAAATAAATACAATACAATGCAATACTCTGGACCTATTAGAATTTGGCACTTTACAAATATGTAAACTTTCAAGTAAAAGGGTTAAACCATTGCACAATCATATGTACTGGATTATGCTATGTACTTGCTTAATCTGGGAATTATGTTTCCTAAAATCTCTTTTCCTTCTGATTTCATGTTAGAGTTGGTGAGAAGGGAAACTTGCTAAGGATTTGAATGGCAGAAGTAAAGCAACAAACATCCTTTACTCTTGGAAGGTTGTCATGGATAAGTGCGTGTGAGTCGCTCAGTCATGTCTGACTCTTTGCGACCCCACGGACTGTAGCCTGCCGGGCTCCTGCTGTCCATGGAATTCTCCAGGCAAGAATACCGGAGTAAGTTGCCATTTCCTTCTCCAGGGGATCTTCCCAAGCCAGGGATCGAAGCCAGGTCTCTGGCACTGCAGAGAGATTCTTAACCATCTGAGCCATCAGCGAAGGCCAGATCCAACAGCTTTCCACAGATCTCTCCACAAGTTCCTGATGCATCCTCCCATTTCAATGGCTAGACATTCCTGGCTTCTCAGATTTCCCTGAAAGTTCTGACTTACTTGTGCAAATGCTTCAAGTAGATGGTAAGTGATTCTTTCCCTGATCCTCCTACTCCCTCTTTTACACCTTCACTTCCCTTCCCACAATCATGTGAGAAGAACCTAATTCTTCTAGCAAAACTCTTATTCCCCCAAATACTCAAAGTGGCTCTGCTTTCATAATAAAAACCTCAATATTATATGATCTTTTTATTCATTTTTGTCTTTTAAGTGCCTTAAGTGTCCTTCCATTGGATAGTGATTCACAGATTAGTTTTATTCAGCACATTATTAAATGTATTATCTCACTTAATCTCTATAATAATTCTGAAAGGTAAATAATAACATCCACACTTTTAAGACAAAGAAATACAAGTTTAGACTCCTTGATCAACTGGTAAGCCCCAAACCAAAAGATAATAGTTGAAAAACAGGACCTTGATTTCAGGTTCAATACTTTTCCCATTTCACATCAGTAAAAATGCTGGTGAAAGGATCTCTAAAAATTCCTTGCACCCGAAAAGTAGTAAGAAGACTGGCAAAATGTTAGGATCAACTTTTTCAGAACTCTGGAAATTAATCAAAGATTTGAAATAATCAACAGAGTGTTTATGCAAGAAAATGATCAAGTCTTATTAAGGAAAGCAAGCTTTGTGTCCTTTTAATATGGTACCATTCCTATTCCCTCTTCTCCAGCTCTGCCCCGGCCTTGAAAACCAACAGCATGTTATCATGATGAAAATTAACAGCCAAGCAGCCACCAGAAGGAACAAAATGGATTTGGAGCTCCTATGAAGTCTCATTCTCAGAAAACAGTCTGGTGGTTATGTGAAGAGCCCACTTGCAAAGCTGTCTTTATTTAACCTAACTCTGAACTTGTCCAGTGACAAAACTTTGTCAAAGACAATTAGAGGCAATTGATTAATCTTGCAGCTGCCTGAGGTGGTAAATAACACCTGGGGCAAACAATAGGCTAATCAAAACTCTTAAAAGGAAAATAAGGGAATGAGATATAAATAAAGGCTTTGAAAAACTCCAACATCTTGGTGGGAATCTAGAAGTCCATGCATATGTGGCGCTCTGCATATGCTCAGAAAACATATGAGGCCTATGCTCTTACCTCAGGCTGACCCTGAGGCTTTGCACAAGCAGTTAATGAATGTTAAGGCGGAGGTGTCAACTGCCTATGTGTTGAAAGCATGCCCCAACACACAGACACCCCCCAAGTAAAAAGGAAGACAACACATGTTAACCAAAGAGAGCTGGAGTGACTACACGAAGACAAAATACACCTAGGACAAAATTTGTTACTAGAAGGAAGAAAGCCATGTTTTCATGATACTATTCCTTCGAGAAGATCCAATAGTTACAAGTCTATATTTACCTAACAACAGAGCCCCAAATTATATGGAGCAAAAATGGACAGACCTGAAGGGGAAAAAATATCTGGAGACTTCAATATTCAACTTTCAATAATGAATAGAACCATACAGAAGATAGAAATAGAAGACTTGAACAATGCTATAAACCAACTAGACTCACCAGACATGTACTCTGTCCAGTAACAGTAGAATACACAAAACATTCTCCAGGAGATATACTACATGGTAAGTCACAAAACAAGTCTCAGTATATTTGAAAGTGTTGTTGTTCAGTCACTCAGCTGTATCAAACTCTTTGCAACCCCATGGACTGCAGTGCACCAGGCTTCCCTGTCCTTCACCCTCTCCCGGAGTTCACTCAAACTTGTGTTCATTGAGTCGATCATCTCATCCTCTGTCATCCCCTTCTCCTCCTGCCGTCAGTCTTTCCCAGCATCAGGGGCTTTTCTAATGAGTCTGCTCTTTGAATCAAGGGTGAAGTACTGGAGCTTCAGCTTCAGCATCAGTCCTTCCAATGAATATTCAGGGCTGATTTTCTTTAGGACTGACTGGTTTGATCTCCTTGCAGTCCAAGGGACTCTCAAGAGTCTTCTCCAACACCACAGTTCAACAGCATCAATTCTTTGGCACTCAGCCTTCTTTATGGTCCAACTGTCACATCCGTGCCATGACTAATGGAAAAACCAAAGCTTTGACAAGATGGACATTTGTTGGCATAGTAATGCTTTGCTTTTTAATACACTGTATAGGTTTGTCATAGATTTTCTTCTGAGGAGTAAGCATCTTTTAATTTCATGACTGCAGTCACCATCTGCAGTGATTTCGGAGCCCAAGAAAATAAAGTCTATCACTGTTTCCATTGTTTCCCCATGTTATTTTCCATGAAGTGATGGGACCAGATGTCATGATCTTAGTTTTGTGAATGTTCAGTTTTAAGCCTACCTTTTCACTCTGTTCTTTCACCTTCATCAAGAGCTCTTTAATTTCTCTTCACTTTCTGCCGTAAGAGTGGTGTCATCTGCATGTCTAAGGTTATTGATATTTCTCCCAGCTACTGCTTCATCCAGCCTGGCATTTCATACAATGTATTCTGGATATAGGTCTGTATAGTCAAAGCTATGGTTTTTCCACTAGTCACGTATGGACATGAGAGTTGGACCATAAAGAAGGCTGAGTGCCAAAGAACTGATGCTTTTGAACTATGGTGAGAAGAGTCCCTTGGACTGCAAGGAGATCAAACCAATCAGTCCTAAAGGAAATCAATCCTGAATACTCATTGGAAGAACTGATGCTAAAGTTGGAGGTCAAATCTTTTGGCCACCTGATATGAACAGCCAACTCACTGGAAAAGACCCTGATGCTGGGAAAGAGAAAGCAGGAGAAGGGGACGACAGAGGATGAGGTGGTTGGATGGCATCACAGACTCAACTGACATGAGTCTGAGTAACCTCTGGGATATGGTGAACAATAGGGAAGCCTGGTATGCTACAGTCCCCAGGGTCACAAAGAGTTGGACATGACTGAACAAGTGAACAACAACTCTGCATATATGTTAAATAAGCAGGGTGACAATATACAGCCTTGACATACACCTTGTGTGCAACCAGGACCCAGGGAAAGTGCAGTGACCTCCACAAAAGACTAAGCCAGATGCACCTTTGAGTGTTTGAGTGTCTCGTGCAAAGGCATGGTCGTCAGTGGCCTGCCGCTGGGACAGGGGCTCTAGCAGCAGCAGACCTGGGTGGCGCGGCATGTGGCCTAAGTTCTCTTGGAGGAAGTCACAATAGAGCCGCCAGCCAGGCGACTCACAAACTGGAGAACAATTACACCAAAGAAGTTCTCACACTGTTGCTGAAATTCTCGGCCCCTCAACAGATTTCCCAACCTGGGGATCCGGCAAAGGTACTGAGAACCCCCCAGGGAATTTGACTGTGAAGGTCAGTGGGGTTTGATTACAGAACTTCCACAGGACTGGGAAACAGACTTGGAGGGCACAAACAAAACCTTGTGTGCACCAGGACCCAGGAGAAAGGAGCAGTGACCCCACAAGAGACTTGAGCCAGGCTTGCCAGTGAGTGTTCAGGAGTCTCTGGCAGAGGCGTAGGTCAACAGTGGCCTGCCATGGGGTCAGGGGCACTGACTGCAGCAGTCCTGGGAGGTGTGGCATGCTGGCATAAGTCCTTTTGGAGGAGGTCACCCATACCCCCTACCATCGTTTGGCCTCAGGCCAAATTACAGGCAAGGAACACAGCCCTACCCATCAGCAGAAAATTGGAATTAAGATTTCCTGAGAATGGCCTTGCCCACTAGACCAAGACCCAGTTTTCCCCATAGCCAGTTCCTCCCATCAGGAAGCTTCCACAAACCTCTTATCCTCATCCATCACAGGTAAGACAGAATGAAAACCACAATCTGAAAGTGTGGAAGACATACAAAGTATATTCTCCAACTACAGTGGGATGAAATTAGAAATCATAACAAACAAATCTGAGAAATTCACAAATATGTGGAAACCAAACAATATACTGTCAGTTCAGCTCAGTCGCTCAGTCATGTCTGACTCTTTGCGACCCCATGAATAGCAGCACACCAGGCCTCCCTGTCCATCACCATCTCCTGGAGTTCACTCAGACTCACGTCCATCAAGTCAGTGATGCCATCCAGCCATTTCATCCTCGGTCGTCCCCTTCTCCTCCTGTCCCCAATCCCTCCCAGTATCAGAGTCTTTTCCAATGAGTCAACTCTTCGCATGAGGTGTCTGAAGTACTGGAGCTTCAGCTTTAGCATCATTCCTTCCAAAGAAATCCCAGGGTTGATCTCCTTCAGAATGGACTGGTTGGATCTCCTTGCAGTCCAAGGGACTCTCAAGAGTCTTCTCCAACACCACAGTTCAAAAGCATCAATTCTTTGGCACTCAGCCTTCTTCACAGTCCAACTCTCACATCCATACATGACCACAGGAAAAACCATAGCCTTGACTAGACGGACCTTAGTCGGCAAAGTAATGTCTCTGCTTTTGAATATACTATCTAGGTTGGTCATAACTTTCCTTCCAAGGAGTAAGTGTCTTTTAATTTCATGGCTGCAGTCACCATCTGCAGTGATTTTGGAGCCCAAAAAAATAAAGTCTGACACTGTTTCTACTGTTTCCCCATCTATTTCCCATGAAGTGATGGGACCGGATGCCATGATCTTCATTTTCTGAATGTTGAGCTTTAAGCCAACTTTTTCACTCTCCTCTTTCACTTTCATCAAGAGGCTTTTTAGCTCCTCTTCACTTTCTGCCATAAGGGTGGTGTCATCTGCATATCTGAGGTTATTGATTTTTCTCCTGGCAATCTTGATTCCAGCTTGTGTTTCTTCCAGTCCAGCGTTTCTCATGATGTACTCTGCATAGAAGTTTAATAAGCAGGGTGACAACATACAGCCTTGACGTACTCCTTTTCCTACTTGGAACCAGTCTGTTGTTTCATGTCCACTTCTAACTGTTGCTTCCTGACCTGCATACAGATTTCTCAAGAGGCAGGTCAGATGGTCTGGCATTTCCATCTCTTTCAGAATTTTCCACAGTTTATTGTGATCCACACAGTCAAAGGCTTTGGCATAGTCAATAAAGCAGAAATAGATGTTTTTCTGGAACTCTCTTGTTTTTTCCATGATCCAGTGGATGTTGGCAATTTGATCTCTGGTTCCTCTGCCTTTTCTAAAACCAGCTTGAACATCAGGGAGTTCACGATTCAAGTATTGCTGAAGCCTGGCTTGGAGAATTTTGAGCATTACTTTACTAGCATGTGAGATGAGTGCAATTATGCGGTAGTTTGAGCATTCTTTGGCATTGCCTTTCTTTGGAATTGGAATGAAAAGTAAACAATAAGGCAAAAAAGAAATCACAGGGAAACTGAAAACACTTTGAGATAAATGTAAACAAAACTACAGAATGCCAAAACTTATGGAATGCAGTAAAAATGGTTCTTAGAGGAAAGCTTATAATTATAAATGTCTATATATTAATAACAAATAATATTAATTCTGGGTATTTTGTCTACTAGAAGATGGCTCTGGAGGGTCAGAGTGGGACAGTTTCCTACAGAAGCTAAGAAACACTAAAGCAGTGACATAGCTTTGTCTAAATTTGTTTGTTTTTTCCTCACAGTCCTATCTCATAGTTTGTGCATGCTAAATAGCTTCATTCATGTCTGACTCTTTGTGACCCTATGGACCAAAGTCCACCAGGCTCCTCTGTCCATTGGATTCTCCAGGCAAGAATACTGGAGTAGGTTGCTATGCCCTCCTCTAAGGGATCTTCCTGATTCAGAGACTGAACCCACGTCTCTTGTGTCTCCTGCACTGGCAGATGGGTTCTTTACCACAAGCACCACCTGGGAAGCCCTCCCAATCCAGGGATTGAACCCAGGTCTCCGGTGTTGAGGGTAGATTCTTTACCATCTAAGCCAACAAGAAAGCCCAAGTTAGTTGTTCAGTCATGTCTGATTCTTTGTGACTCCGTAGACTGTAGTCCCCCAGGGTCTTCTGTCCATGGGATTTCCCAAGCAAAAATACTGGAGTGGGTTGCCATTTCCTACTCCAGGAGATCTTCCTGACCCAGGGATTGAACCCAGATCTCCTGCATTACAGGCAGATTCTTTACTGTCTGAGCCATCAGGGAAGACACAGTTTCTTCAGATATGTCAACTATTTCTCCTTAAGAGTTTATACCTCTTGGTCCTGCCAACAAACCTAGCTTCCTCAAGGGCAATGCTTGCAGGCATGTATTTCCTTTCTTCAGCTAGTCACACTGCATTCCCCAGTCTTCCTCACTTTCTCCAAAATGTTCTATTTTCTCTTCCCTCCTCATTTACCCAGTCAATTTATATAATTTATTACCAAATGAAGAATGACAAAGATGTGCCCAGTGAACATAAATCACAAGGGCTTCTGATATCACTTCTCCAATATCGAAATGTGGGTAGGAAGAAATTTTCACAGAATGTGTAAACTTTGGTATTTCTGGCTATGGGTTGCTACTTCCCTACTGGAAAACACAGATGTATATTCTTACATGACATAAGAAATTTGTCATTTTAACATCTATTAAGTAGGATAAAAATACATTCCCAAACATTCAAAGGCATACTTCAAATGGCAAATGGCTACAAAGAACCTGGGGTGCCTACAGGAACCTGCAAATCTGAAGATCATTCTCTTACCCACACAAACATATGTATCTTACATATATCTATTTTATTTTGTAATTCCACACAACTATTAATAATTATTAATCTTCATATAACTTTATAGCAATGACTACACACAGTGAATCTCAGCATAAAATAAAGTTAGCCAAGATTATTAATTATGGCTAGAATAATACATTCCTTACTTTATCAGGAAAATCTGCGGTGTTTAGAGCAAGGGTTAGACACAAAGATGCCGAGAAATCCTTGCCAATTATTGAGAATGAATAAAGTAGGCTGGCAATTGAACATACAAAGGAACAAGCCGCTCCTCGACTCTACCCAGTTAGCACAATAATGTGGGAATTTGGCCCAATGTTTCCACATCATTTGATTTTTTTAAGAGAAGCCAAGAAATCTAGATTTTTAGATGATATCACCTGAATGTGCTTACTCTGATTTTTTTTTTTCAAAGCACTATGTTAGTCAAACAAAATACCTCTTGCAACTTCAGATTTAGAAAATTAAACTCCCACCCTACAGTGGACATCATTTGCTCTTTTTCCTGCTCGGCATCCATTCTCTGATCTGATGATTACAGAATTACTCTTCCCTGAACAGAAACAGAGGAGAGTGAAAAAGTTGGCTTACAGCTCAACATTCAGAAAATGAAGATCATGGCACCTGGTCCCATCACTTCATGGCAAATAGATGGGCAAACAGTGGAAACAGTGTCAGACTTTATTTTGGGGGGCTCCAAAATCACTGCAGATGGTGACTGCAGCCATGAAATTAAAAGACGCTTACTCCCTGGAAGGAAAGTTATGACCAACCTAGACAGCATATTGAAAAGCAGAGACATTACTTTGCCAACAAAGGTCCGTCTAGTCAAGGCTATGGTTTTTCCAGTGGTCATGTATGGATGCGAGAGTTAGACTGTGGAGAAAGCTGAGCGCCGAAGAATTGATGCGTTTGAACTGTGGTGTTGGAGAAGACTCTTGAGAGTCCCTTGGACTGCAAGGAGATCCAACCAGTCCATTCTGAAGGAGATCAGCCCTGGGATTTCTTTGGAAGGAATGATGCTAAAGCTGAAACTCTAGTACTTTGGCCACTTCATGTGAAAACTTGACTCATTGGAAAAGACTGATGCTGGGAGGGACTGGGGGCAAGAGGAAGAGGGGACAAAGAGGATAAGATGGCTGGATGGCATAACTGACTTGATGGACGTGAGTCTGAGTGAACTCCAGGAGTTGGTGATGTACAGGGAGGCCTGGCGTGCTACGATTCATGCGGTCACAAAGAGTTGGACACGACTGAGCAACTGAACTGAACTGAACTGAACAGAAACCATTCCATGTAGTACAGAGGCAGGGCCTATCAGAGGCCAGGTCACATGTCTCAGGCTGTTCAAAACTTTTCTGTGAGAACCATGGAATTGACTTGAGTCCACCAGGGTTACTAAACTCGAGCTTTCAGGGGCCTTCTTGGCTGGCTCTTGGAGAAATAACACCATCTCAGTCCCCGGATACAACTATCATTATTAGTCAACTAGAAGCTTCGGTTGCATGAACTTATAAATTCCTTTTTTTGCCTAAGCTAGTATATGTTGGATCTCTTACAACCAAAACCGTTCTAACACGTCCCTAGAAAATTCTGTTGCATAATTCATTCTACAGACTTCCAACTACAAGATCGGTAAGAACGTAGGTGCCTTTTGTCAGAAAGACAGTTCAAATGCCAGTTCTCCTACTTACTAAAGGCATGACCGTGAGTAAGCTCACTAATATGTTGAGAGTCTGTTTTTCATTTGTACATGACCTTCAAGAATTACATGTGAAATGTACCTAGGATTTTGTTAGGCACACAGTAAGCCCTAAACTAATGTTTGTGTTCCTTCTCAATCCCTCTACTGGAAAACCAGATTGAAAAGCAAGAAGCTTGAGGTTTCACTCCCAGGAAGAAAGAAACTTGAAACAGCTTCTAGAAGCATTAAAATTTTCTATAAACAATCATACTAGTTAACTCTGTACAGTTACTCCACAGATAGCAGAATTGCTGTTGTTAAACTGTTAAATAGGTGTTTATGTAACCGAGGCCAATGGGAACGGAGGAAGTGAGGTCAAAGGGAAAAAGTACTGATGCTACCAGGTTAAAAAGCTGAATTCTTCCACATAAGGCTGATTTCAACCAAACATGTTTTTTTTCTTTTTTTTAATGAAAATGTGTAGCCGTAGGAGGAGGCCTAGAGATCTCAGAGAAAGAATCTGTACAAGATACAAACCTAGAGGAACATTGCTTTCTTCAAGGATAGCAGAGGGAGAAATATTTTGCTGGTCAAACAGAATTTGGAATCTACATGTCTGCTGTATCAGACTATAAGCTCCTTGAAGGTAATTTTTTTTCTCCCATCTTAGAATACCACTGCCCAGCACATAGTAGGTGCTCTATAAAGTACTGAATGAATTCAATGGAAACTAACAGTGAAATCCCAAAGGCTTCAGATTCTACAAAGAAACATAAAAGATTCTTCCTACTGAGAACAAAGTGAGAACATCTTACGGATGGCTGGCTGACATCAACACTGAGTGTGACTAAATTAGGACTGATCTAACAAGTCACTCCAAGCAGAGAGGTCATACAGCAGAATCTGAACTTCATAAGCCCTTCTCACCCAAGTGATCACAACTAAGAAGTTACTCTCAGGAATTCACTGGTGGTCCAGTGGCTGAGAATCTGCCCTGTAATTTAGGGGACATGGGTACAATCCTTGGTCCAGAAACTAAGATCCCACATGCTATGGAGCAACTAAGCCCGTGAGCTTCAACTACTGAGCCCTCAAACCACAACTAGAGAGTTTGTGCCACATAATGCAACGAAGATGACTGATGACACAACTAAGATCTGGTGCACCCAAATACACACATAAATATTCAAAATAAGAGAGAAGAGACTTTGAGAACTAAAAACGTAAAAGAGCAAAACTGACAGCCTGAGTTCCCTACCCTGGTAATGTAACTTTTGACCAAACAGTCCAATGTTGTGAAGTAGCTGAGAACTTCAGACAAATACAAGCAAAAAAGTTAATATATAAAAGTGAAATATATGCCACATTGGGACTTATTTACATTTATGATGGTGTATTTTTCTATAAGCTGTTACATGGGATATTCAAGGTTTGAGGGAGGGTCCCTACCCTAAGCACACTAGGATTCTGGGAAGCACCCTGTTAGAAACAAGGCCCTAGATTAGGCATAAAGAATACGGGTGACAGCAAAGATCTCATTCAAATATGAAAGAGCAATCAAAAGCTTTGCAGACAAGCAAAAGCTGAGAGAATTCAGCACCACCAATCCAGCTTTCCAACAGATGTTAAAGGATCTTCTCTAGACAGGAAACACAGAAAAGGTGTATAAACTCAAATCCAAAACAACAAAGTAAATGGCAACGGGATCATACTTACGGGTTGAATGCCCCAACCAAAAGACAAAGACTGGCTGAAAGCATATAAAAACTAGACCCCTATATATGCTGTCTACAAGAAATCCACCTCAAAACAAGGGATATATACAGACTGAAAGTGAAGGGCTGGGAAAAGATAGGGCAAATGGAGACCAAAAGAAAGCAGGAGTAGCAATACTCATATCAGATAAAATAGACTTTGAAATAAAAGCTGTGAAAAGAGACAAAGAAGGACACTACATAATGATCAAAGGATCAACCCAAGAAGAAGATATAACAATTATAAACATATATGTGGTGTTGGAGAAGACTCTTGAGAGTCCTTGGACCGCAAGGATAGCCAACCAGTCCATTCTGAAGGAAATCAGCCCTGGGATTTCTTTGGAAGGAATGATGCTAAAGCTGAAACTCCAGTACTTTGGCCACCTCATGCAAAGAGCTGACTCACTGGAAAAGACTCTGATGATAGGAGGGATTGGGGGCAGGAGGAGAAGGGGACAACAGAGGATGAGATGGCTGGATGGCATCACTGACTTGATGGATGTGAGTCTGAGTGAACTCCAGGAGTTGGTGATGGACAGGGAGGCCTGGCATGCTGCGATTCATGGGGTCGTAAAGAGTCAGACACGACTAAACGACTGAACTGAACTGAACTGATGCACCCGAGATAGGATCACCACAATATGTAAGGCAAATGCTAACAAGTATGAAAGGGGAAATTAACAGTAACACAATAATAGTGGGAGACATTAATACCCCAGTCACACCTATGGATAGATCAACTAAACAGAAAATTAGCTAGGAAATACAAACTTTAAATGATACAATGGAACAGCTAGACCTAATTGATATCTATAGGACATTTCACCCCAATACAATGAATTTCACCTTTTTTTCAAGTGCACACGGAACCTTCTCCAGGATAGATCACATCCTGGGCCATAAATCTAGCCTTGGTAAATTCAAAAAACTTGAAATCATTCCAAGCATCTTTTCTGATCACAATGCAGTAAGATTAGATGTCAACTATGAGAAACGTTGGGCTGGAAAAAGCACAAGCTGGAATCAAGATTGCCGGGAGAAATATCAATAACCTCAGATATGCAGATGACACCACCTTTATGGCAGAAAGTGAAGAAGAACTAAAAAGCCTCATGATAAAAGTGAAAGAGGAGATTGAAAAAGTTGGCTTAAAGCTCAACATTCAGAAAATGAAGATCATGGCATCTGGTCCCATCACTTCATGGCAAATAGATGGGCAAACAGTGGAAACAGTGTCAGACTTTTTTTCTGGGTGCTCCAAAATCACTGCAGATGGTGACTGCAGCCATGAAATTAAAAGACGCTTACTCCTTGGAAGAAAAGTTATGACCAACCTAGACAGCATATTGAAAAGCAGAGACATTACTTTGCCAACAAAGGTCCGTCTAGTCAAGGCTATGGTTTTTCTAGTAGTCATGTATGGATGTGAGAGTTGGACCGTGAAGAAACCTGAGTGCCGAAGAATTGATGCTTTTGAACTGTGGTGGTGGAGGAGACTCTTGAGAGCCCCTTGGACTGCAAGGAGATCCAACCAGTCCATTCTAAAGGAGATAGGTCCTGGGTGTTCTTTGGAAGGAATGATGCTAAAGCTGAAACTCCAATACTTTGGCCACCTCATGCGAAGAGTTGACTCATTGGAAAAGACTCTGATACTGGGAGGGATTAGGGGCAGGAGGAGAAGGGGATGACAGAGGATGAAATGGCTGGATGGCATCACCAACTCGATGGACGTGAGTTTGAGTGAATTCCGGGAGTTGGTGATGGACAGGGAGGCGTGGTGTGCTGCAGTTCATGGGGTCACAAAGAGTCGGACATGACTGAGCGACTGAACTGAACAGGGAAAAAAACTATTAAAAATACAAACATATGGAGGCTAAACAACACGCTTCTGAATAAACAAGAAATCACAGAAGAAATAAAAAAAGAAATTAAAATATGCATAGAAACGAATGAAAATTAAAACACAACTCAAAAGCTATGGGATTCAGTAAAAGCAGTGCTAAGCGGAAAGTTCATAGCAATGCAAGCTTACCTCAAGAAACAAGAGAAAAATCAAATAAATAACCTAACTACACTTAAAGCAACTAGAAAAAGAAGAAATGAAGAACCCCAGGGTTAGTAGAAGGAAAGAAATCATAAAAATTAGGGTAGAAATTAATGAAAAAGAAACAAAGGAGACCATAGCAAAATCAGCAAAGCTAAAAGCTGGTTCTTTGAGAAGATAAATGAAATAGACAAACCATTAGCCAGACTCATTAAGAAAAAAAGGGAGAAGAATCAAGTCAACAGAATTAGAAATGAAAATGGAGAAATCACAACAGATAACACAGAAATACAAAGGATCATAAGAGACTATTGTCAGCAACTATATGCCAATAAAGTGGACAACTTGGAAGAAATGGAAAAATCCTTAGAAAAGTATAACTTTCCAAAACTGAACCAGGAATAAATAGAAAATCTTAACAGATCCATCACAAGCATGGAAATCAAAACTGTAATCAGAAATCTTTCAGCAAACAAAAGCCCAGGACCAGACAGCTTCACACCTGAATTCTAGCAAACATTAAGAGAAGAGCTAACACCTATCCTACTCAAACTCTTCCAGAAAATTGCAGAGGAAGGTAAACTTCAAACTCATTCTACGAGGCCACCATCACCCTAATACCAAAATCAGACAAAGATGCCACAAAAAAAGAAAACTACAGGCCAATATCACTGATGAACATAGATGTAAAAATCCTTAACAAAATTCTAGAAAACAGAATCCAACAACATATTAAAAAGAATACATCATGACCAAGTGGGCTTTATCCCAGGGATGCAAGGATTCTTCAATATTTGCAAATCAATCAATGCAATATACCACATTAACAAATTGAAAGATTAAAAACCATATGATTATCTCAATAGATGCAGAGAAAGCCTTTGACAAAATTCAACATCCCTTTATGATAAAAATCCTCCAGAAAGCAGGCACAGAAGGAACATACCTCAACATAATAAAAGCCATATATGATAAACCCACAGCAAACATTATCCTCAATGGTGAAAAATTGAAAGCATTTCCCCTTAAATCAGGAACAAGACAAGGGTGCCCACTCTAACTCCTACTATTCAACATAGTTTTAGAAGTTTTACCCACAGCAATCAGAGCAGTAAGAGAAATAAAAGGAATCCAAATTGGAAAAGAAGAAGTAAAACTCTCACTGTTTGCAGATGACATGATTCTCTACAAAGAAAACCCTAAAGACTCCACCAGAAAATTACTAGAGCTAATCAATGAATATAGTAAAGTGGCAGGATATAAAATTAACACACAGAAATCCCTTGCATTCCTATATAGTAACAATGAGAAAACAGAAATTAAGGAAACAATTCCATTCACCATTGCAACGAAAAGAATAAAATACTTAGGAATATATCTACCTAAAGAAACTAAAGACCTATTTATAGAAAACTATAAAACATTGGTGAAAGAAATCAAAGATGACACAAATAGATGGGAGACATATACCATGTTCATGGATGTGAAGAATCAAAATAGTGAAAATGAGTATACTACCCAAAGCAATCTATAGATTCAGTGCAATCCCTATCAAGCTACCAATGGTATTTTTCACAGAACTAGAACAAATAATTTTACAATTTGTATGGAAATACAAAAAGCCTCAAATAGCCAAAGCAATCTTGAGAAAGAAGAATGGAACTGGAGGAATCAACCTGCCTGACTTCAGGCTCTACTACAAAGCCACAGTCATTAAGACAGTATGGTACTGGCACAAAGACAGAAACATAGATCAATGGAACAAAATAGAAAGCCCAGAGATAAATCCACACACCTATGGACACCTTATCTTTGACAAAGGAGGCAAGAATATACAATGGAGTAAAGACAATCTCTTTAACAAGTGGTGCTGGGAAAACTGGTCAACCACTTGTAAAAGAATGAAACTAGAACACTTCTAACACCATACACAAAAATAAACTCAAAATGGATTAAAGATCTAAATGTAAGACCAGAAACTATACAACTCCTAGAGGAAAACATAGGCAAAACATGCTCCGACATAAATCACAGCAGGATCCTCTATGGCCCGCCTTCCAGAGTAATGGGAATAAAAGCAAAAATGAACAAACAGGACCTAATCAAACTTAAAAGCTTTTGCACAACGAAGGAAACTATAAGCAAGGTGAAATGACAGCCTTCAGAATGGGAGAAAACAATAGCAAACAAAGCAACTGACAAAGAATTAATCTCAAAAATATACAAGCAACTCCTGCAGCTCAATTCCAGAAAAATAAGTGACCCAATCAAAAAATGGGCCAAATAACTAAACAGACATTTCTCCAAAGAAGACATATAGATGGCTAACAAGTACATGAAAAGATGCTTAATATCACTCATTATCAGAGAAATTCAAATCAAAACCACAATGAGGTACCATCTCACACTGGGCAGAATGGCTGCTATCAAAAAGTCTACAAGCAATAAATGCTGGAGAGGGTGCAGAGAAAAGGGAAACCTCTTAACACTGTTGGTGGGAATGCAAACTAGTACAGCCACTATGGAGAATAGTGTGGAGATTCCTTAAAAAACTGGAAATAGAACTGCCATGACCCAGCAATCCCATTGCTGGGCATATACACCAAGGAAACCAGAATTGAAAGAGACACATGTACCCCAATGTTCGTAGCAGCACCATTTACAATAGCCAGGACATGGAAGCAACCTAGATGTCCATCAGCAGATGAATGGATAAGAAAGTTGTGGTACATATACACAGTGGAGTATTACTCAGCCATTAAAAAGAATGCATTTGAATTAGTTCTAATCAGGTGGAAGAAACTGGAGTCTATTATATAGAGTGAAGTAGGCCAGAAAGAAAAACACCAACACAGTATACTAATGCATATATACGGAATTTAGAAAGATGGTAACAATGACCCTATATGAGAAACATCAAAAGAGACACGGATGTAAAGAACAGTCTTTTGGACTCTGTGGGAGAAGGCGAGGGTGGGATAATTTGAGAGGATGGCATTGAAATATGTATATTATCATATGTGAAACAGATCGCCAGCCTAGGTTTGATGCATGAGACACGGTGCTCAGGGCTGGTGCACTGGGATGACCTTGTGGGATGGGATGGGTTCAGGATGGGGAACACACGTACACCCATGGCTGATTCATGTCAATGTATGGCAAAAACCACTACAATGTTGTAAAGTAATTAGCCTCCAATTAAAATAAATTAATTAATTTAAAAAAAGAATATGGTTGAAAGTTCAGCTCAGTCTCTGACAAAAAGAGAAAACCTTTCAGGAAAATTATTCATACTTGAGTCAGAAGGAATTAGCCAAACAAACTACCCTTCTTGGCTGTGATTTGTGCCTTGATTTTGTGAATTAAAATCGAGGAAGGAATTAAAAACTCTAATGTGTGATAAGAGTGGCCCTCATCTGACACTGTATCTGGTCAGTGTTCTGGCAGGGTTACTGGGAAACCAGCAACTCCAGGAAGCTTTTCTGGCAAAACAGCCAAGATGGGGAAATGAGCTCTAGACCCAGAGATGGTACTAATCATAACAAGTGCCTCTGAGGACGACAGAAATGACACAATTAGGCTTAACGACTAGAAGACTGCTCCAAAGGGACAAAAAAAAAAAAAAAAAAAGGCAGGCTAAGAATCTAAGGACATACTATTAGTCAGATCTGGCCACCTGATAATAGCTTCAGGTTTTTAAAAATGTATTTGTGTTGTGTATGTTGTGCTCAAACAATTCTGGGCATAGTCTAACTCAGTCTCTTCTCTGAAGCACAAAGGAAAATGGTTTCTGATTGTCACTATAGTAGATGCTGGTTCTTAAGGAAAGGGAGCTAGACTGCTGGAAAGGTGCTCCACTGCCCGTGACACAGTGGATAAGGATGACAAGGCAGAACTAAAAGAGCACCATAGAACCTTGGATTCTTATGGCTTCCCACACAATCCTTCTAGCAAAAAGGCACTTTCTCCCTAGCCTGAATTCTTGTTCTGTGAGCGGCAATTGAGAGGTGAAAATTACAAGACACTTCAACTCACTGTGGTTGCTTCCTCCCCTCTTCCGTGGGCTGATGCCCACTCCTACTCACTCTCTGACAGCCAACTGTTCACTAATTGCTCTGGACGTCTATGTGTGTGACTGCACCACAGTCTGGCTTGATTTTTCAAAGAAGACCTACCAACATAAATATCCCAAGTCCAAGATAAAACAGAATAATTAAAAACAGGCCTTGCTATCCGATTAGCTGATCATCTCCTACTCATATCACCAAGTGATATTTTCAGTGAATGTTCTGCCTGTTTTCCTCATTCAAATGAACACAACAGGTTTTACCTTACAAACTGACCATCAAATTTCAAAGGATTAACAACAAGGATGGGGGTGGGCAGCTGTTGGGGAAGGAGTATGGGCTTTAGAGGAAAGGCAGGTCTGAACTAGGATTCCAAAATCTGCCACTTATTGAGGCTAATCAGTAAAATGGCAAAAAACAATTCATACTTTGTAGGTTGTTAAATGACAAGGACAAAATAATTCTATAAGGAATGTAGTACATAAGAGGCTCTAAAACTGCATTACATAATAACAGCATGCTCACAGGACCTTAGCATCTATGGAGCAAAAATAAAAGTTGTTCTATTTCTGTTCCTTAAAATTAAGAGGTTAAAACAAGACCAGAGAGATCTCACAATAAGTTTTTGGAGAGAGACTATACAGCGGGGCTTGGAGAAGTTTCTTTCACCACATGTAGGGTCCATAAAGAATGACCATGTGAAGATCTGCTTCAATGCAATAACTATTCTATGAACACCTACTAGTCTTTCATTCAGCAAATAAAAGTGAGTTCCCCCAAGGTGCCAGGCCTGTGCTATAAATAAAACAGACACAAGTCTGGTTCTTAAACTGCTTACAGTTGAGCAGGTGAGCTAAGTCAGTACAAGGGACGATGAGAGTAGTGCTGGGTATTAGAGGTGCACACAGGAGAACATCACCAGATCTCTGGAGGAGACTTCAGGGAAAGCTCCTTGGAGGAAGCAATCACCAAGGAGAAGCCTGAGGAATAAGGAGTTAGCTGACGGAGGACAAGTTCTAGACAGACAACAGCATGTGTGAAGGTTCTGAGGTCAAACAACCCTGCAAAATCAACAGTTCCAAGTAGTTCAGTCCTGCCAGAACTTTGGACACAACCTGGGTGAATGAGAACAAAGAGGGGACAAGGCAGAGGTAATAGAGGAGGGAGATAAGCATCAGCTATGTCAGCAGGAGTCAGATCATGAAGCGAAGATCATTTCACTAAGAGCTCTGAGTTAATCCTAAGAACACAGCGAAGTTCCTACAGTCAGAATGACATGATTATATCTGCCCTTTAGGAAGCTTCCTCTGACTGCAGTGTGAGAAAAGAACACGTGAGAACTCTCTTAAATTACATAAAGAAACTACCTTAGAAGAAAAAAAAAAACCAAACTAAATGTTAAAAAGAATCTCAGCTGTTTTAGAAATAAAAGATTTGTTTGGCAAGTTAAAAGGGAAATTTTTTAAAGTCTAATGGCCACAATCATCTGCTAATATAGCATAATAAAAGATAAGGTTGTGCAGCTCAGGTAAGCCTTCTTTCCTAAGAAACAAGAGAAAATACTAGAGGTCCCAACCTAAATCTCTCCACCTCCTTCCACCCTGCCTTCTCCAGGCAACTTAACACCTGCTCAGTCTTTCTCTTTTCATTTATAGACTCAATTTGCTCAACAAAATAAAAATTCTATTATAGAAAAGCTTGGAGAAACTGGATTAAGAGTGCCAGATAGCTTTAAAAAATTAAATGCTAACAGATGAGAACCAGTTCTGACCCCAAGGTCAAGCAAAATTAATCTTCACTATTTTGCCAATGGTCATTAAAAAACAAAAATTTCTGTAGGTAGTTTCTAAATTAGAGAGTCTGAGATCTTACTAGTGGGGTGCAAACATGAGCACCAGAGCACAATAATTAGACTTAGATACTTTTCTGAGTTTGTCTTTTAAAAATAAATTATGCCATTAAGCACTAAAGGCAAAGATTAAAATTTCACAAACTTCCAGTTAATTCTAAATGTGATGACAACTACTGGTATGCAATCAAATATTAAAAGAATCTCAGCTGTTTTAGAAATAAAACATTTGGTTCCAGCTTGAAGCAAAACTTTTTAGGGTCCATGATTAAACTGATTTGCAAATACAGCATGAAAAATAGGTAAGGGGTCTTTTATACGGCAAATAAAAAACTAAAATCAATCTTTAAAATCAAGATTTTTGAAGGATGTTTGGCTGTAACTCACAAAAGACTTGTGACAGAGTTAATAACTGTACATTTCTAAAAATTAAAATACACACAGTTTATAGTTATAGTTCAGTCGCTCAGTCGTGTCCGACTCTTTGCGACCCCATGAATCACAGCACGCCAGGCCTCCCTGTCCATCACCATCTCCCGGAGTTCACTCAAACTCACGTCCATCGAGTCGGCGATGCCATCCAGCCATCTCATCCTTGGCCGTCCCCTTCTCCTCCTGCCCCCAATCCCTCCCAGCATCAGAATCTTTTCCAACGAGTCAACTCTTCGCATGAGGTGGCCAAAGTACTGGAGCTTCAGCTTTAGCATCATTCCTTCCAAAGAAATCCCAGGGTTGATCTCCTTCAGAATGGATTGAGTGATTTAAAACACAGGAATTTATCATCACTATAAGACATTTCTTACAAGGTTTACATGCATATTTAAGAAATAATAATACCACTACTAATTTGGGGGACTTAGTCAAATACATTCTCTGAAAGGAATGGACTCATATTTTTTATTCTCCAGTAAAAGCATCTCTACTTTCCATACTTACTAAAAGTAACTAAATAAATTTAATATAGCAAGGTGTGCTTTGTGTATTTGGGATTCACCAACTTGCTTAATTACTTCAAAAATTTCCATATTTTTATATATAGTTATTACTTATTTGTTCACTGACCAATGGGAAGAATGATGCAATGGTAACTACATCAATGGTATCCTGGGAGTCAGGAAATAATTCACCTCCTTGTTAAACAAATATCCGAATACTACTTGTATGCCAAAGGGCACTAAATAAACACTTAAGTCTGTGAAGAAACATGATACTGTATTTCATCAAATTTGAGATGCCATCAATTTTAAGATGAACTCTTAACTAATAAAGAAAAAATGTTTTCAATTACATTATGACATAATGCCTTGGATGAATCACATCAACTTCTCATTGCTTGATATTTTTTAAATCTACTCAGAAAAATCTGGCAGTTTTTCCTGCCTCCAATACACTGCTTGATATTATAAACAGCAAATTTTTTTTTTTCTTTAATGAATCTTAGTATGAAACATGGCTTCATCCACATTGGGGTGTCTTCCTTTCTTGGCTCCCATAAAGCATTTAGTTGTTGTTTTTAAAAAGTAAGTGAAATTGTGATTATTTTACCAATGGTACATGTTTACTTCACTAATGTTAAATTCACATCTCTCCACTCTGTTTTGGTCCTTTACCATTTCTGTTTCAATGCCAAATCATAATGGAATCTTTTAAAAAGTATTTTAAATGGCAATTAAATCCAACATATGTAGAGCTGACACTAGAGCTAACTCAATTGAAATGATGATACTAAATACAGCTACAACTGAAACTTGTACAAGTACAAGCAGTTTCAACCTGGCCAAATGGCCACCTGACAGCAACTGACAGAGCCCATCAAGCAGCAGATACAAGCCAAATTCAAAGATACTAAAATGCGGGAAAAAAAATATGAGTCTCAGAATCAGTAATAGCAGCAAATACTCACAGAGCACAAGGAAAGAGCACCATTCTATGTACTTTTCATATGTTATGCCATGAAAATCTGTCGGGTAGGTAGATTATGTGCCTCCAGATGAGGAAGCTGAGGCTTGGGGTGGGGGCACTGAGTAACTTGCCCCAATATTACAAAGTTAGCATGTGCCGAGGCTAGTTTTTGAATTCACTGTCTAGGCTATGCATTTAACCACTATGTCATGTGGTAACTTAAGTTATTAATCAATAACTAGCTCTGTGACTTAAGCTGAATCATTAGAAACTCCTTACCTTATCTGGAAAAGGAAGGAACTGGAATGGATGATTATGGAGTCCCTTCCCAGGATGAAAATACTATAATTCTATAATCTTTTATAATAAAATGTTATCCGTATGGTAGTCTCTCCTTAACCCGATAAAATTCAAAGACTTTCACCACCATTACTGACTAGTGAAAAGAACCTAACTTTTACTATTATTCTAAAATTCACACACTTCAGTTCAGTTCAGTTCAGTCACTCAGTCGCGTCCGACTCTTTGTGACCCCATGAATCGCAGCACGCCAGGCCTCCCTGTCCATCACCATCTCCTGGAGTTCACTCAGACTCACGTCCATCAAGTCCGTGATGCCATCCAGCCATCTCATCCTTGGTCGTCCCCTTCTCCTCCTGCCCTCAATCCCTCCCAGCATCAGAATCTTTTCCAATGAGTCAACTCTTCACATGAGGTGGCCAAAGTACTGGAGCTTCAGCTTTAGCATCATTCCTTCCAAAGAAATCCCAGGGCTGATCTCCTTCAGAATGGACTGGTTGGATCTCCTTGCAGTCCAAGGGACTCTCAAGAGTCTTCTCCAACACCACAGTTCAAAAGCATCACTTCTTCAGTGCTCAGCTTTCTTTACAGTCCAACTCTCACATCCATACATGACTACTAGAAAAACCATAGCCTTGACTAGACAGACCTTAGTTGGCAAAGTAATGTCTCTGCTTTTGAATATACATCTAGGTTGGTCATAACTTTCCTTCCAAGGAGTAAGTGTCTTTTAATTTCATGGCTGCAGTCACCATCTGCAGTGATTTTGGAGCCCCAAAAAATAAAGTCTGACACTGTTTCTACTGTTTCCCCATCTATTTCCCATGAAGTGATGGGACCGGATGCCATGATCTTCGTTTTCTGAATGTTGAGCTTTAAGCCAACTTTTTCGCTCTCCTCTTTCACTTTCATCAAAAGGCTTTTTAGCTCCTCTTCACTTTCTGCCATAAGGGTGGTGTCATCTGCATATCTGAGGTTATTGATATTTCTCCCGGCAATCTTGATTCCAGCTTGTGTTTCTTCCAGTCCAGCGTTTCTCATGATGTACTCTGCATAGAAGTTAAATAAGCAGGGTGACAATATACAGCCTTGACGTACTCCTTTTCCTACTTGGAACCAGTCTGTTGTTCCATGTCCGGTTCTAACTGTTGCTTCCTGACCTGCATATAGGTTTCTCAAGAGGCAGGTTAGGTGGTCTGGTATTCCCATATCTTTCAGAATTTTCCACAGTGGAAAGGTATTAAGAAACAGACATACATGTACCACTATTTCTCTTTTTCAGGATGATGTCAAAGGCTGACTCTAGATACAAATGATCCAATTTGTGGGTTTCACTCTGACTGTGTACCATACTTATGATAGAAATTTACCATTTAAAATTTTAGTCCAAAATTAACAAATGACTTCAATGTGTCCATTTTAACAGATATACACAGTGCACAGTCCTTTAAATATTCTGTTCATTTATGAGGGAAAAAACAACAGATTAATAACAAATGCAAATATTGCAACAGTTTCTCTCTTGACCCAATTTAAAGGATGGAATTAAATGTGCATTACACACTTGACAACTCTTTTGCCCCAAGGTGTGGGTGGAGGAGGGGGCTGTCATAACCTTTGGATCTTCTACAGGTCGAGGTGCCCTCCCTCCTAGGTAACCTTGCTTCTGACCCACAGCCTCTGATCATCAGGCAACCTAGTGATGCTTAAAATATTTCCTAATAGTTCACTTTGAAGTTGTCTACAGAAGGAGAGCTAATAAAGGAAAGAGATGAAAATGTGCAATGTCTTTAAATGTCTTTCATTATTTATTCATAAATATCAAACACTGTATCAGTTTGGGGCCTTACTTTTTTCCTTTATAGTACACATGCAGACATAAAATAATCTGCCCCAATGGAAATCAGAGAAAACATTAAAAAGATTTCTGATGAAAAAAGTGAAAAAAGGAATATAAGCGAACTATTGGCAAAAGTAGGCTTAAAAAACAAAACAGGTAAGATGATGGCTCAAAGATGAAAGGTTCTGGCCAGAGCATAAAATTTCACTATTACATACCTTCCCATGTTGCCCAGCTCTTTCATAGCAAATGACAACATCTTCCCACATTTCTAGCTTCTCAAATATCTGAAGGGCTGAACTGGTACATCCCAACTCAAAGAGTAAACTTGCAAGTTGGCGCTAGGAAAATCAAATTAAAATAATGAACAATCCTTCGCACAGATTCACACACAGATTTCTGTTCCATTTGTTTCTGTTCCATCTGTTTCTTTTCCATATCTAATCTGCCATTTTAAGCACCTGCTTATTGCAAAAAATGCCTAATATCTATAATTCACCCTCTGCTGAAAAAACATATATGTTTCCTACATGTTGAAAAACATACATGAACTGTTCAAAATACAGAATATATCAATTTTTCCCATGAATTCAGAACTTAAAACGCAAAATCTGCACTTCCTTATTATCTAGAAAGTCTATACATGACAATCTCTGTTGTAAAGCTGAGATCAAATAAGTCAATTTTTAAAACTCTGTTAAAGTGGCCCTTATCAGAAAGACAAATATAAATATTGCTGAGGATGTGAAGAAAAGAGAACTCTTGTGCACTGTTGGCAGGACTGTCAATTTGTGCAGCCAATATAGAAAACAATATGAAGATTCCTCAAGAAGCTGAAAACAGAGCTACCATATGATATAGCAATTCCACTTCCGGATATATAACTGAGGAAAACAAAAACACTAATTTATTGTAGTAAGTACATTCTAAAAAATTTAGCTACCTAGTTTCCCAGTACTTGGGATAAAATGGGACAGTACTTCCCAGATAAAATGGGACAAACTGTGATAAAGTGAGTGAAGGTTAAGTATATTCAAAAATAAAAATAGTATATTTTATAAGTGGTCCATCCTGCATGAATAGAAAAACAATATTAAAAAGGTTTAAAAACTAGGTAAAACTCATGGGTAAGGTATGGTTGTAAAATTCAATACATATTTAAGAGCTAAGAAGCTAACAGACATGGAACATGGAGAACTAACAAACTCAGAAAGTAAAATGAAACCATAAAATTTCATTTTATAATGAAAATCACAGTTTTATATATTATATAAAATATATATTATAAAAATGAATATATATCTGTTATATATATTATAAACATAAAAATAAATAAAAGTAATGGTTCAATTCTTCTGTATCCCATGAAATACAGGAGAATTTGGCTATTTTAGAATATGTGATTGAACATTTTCAAAAACTGAACATCACATGTGGGAGCTGGAATAAATCTTAATGCTCATATAGTAAGGAGTTCAATCTTTCTAATAGTGACTAAGTTATGGCATCTAAGCTGATACGGCTAACTAGGAGTAAAGACAAATATGTTTTGTAATAAACTGCGCTATTATTTCCTGATCTTTAAAAATAATATTAAAGATATGCTTACTCCCAAGAAATAAAACTGATTTAATTTCTTAATGAAAGAGGATGTTTATCTAACTGCTCAAAGATCCCCAAATCCACAGCTCCCTAAGCAGATAAAATAAACACTGAGCCTATTTGAACAGTATTTAATTTTCCTAATGTTTCTGTTCAGAAAGTAACAGCTACACCCTCAACAGACATGTTTTGTCATAATAATAGCTCAGAGTTTGATTTGTTTATATACCACAAACTACATAGTACAAAGTCAAAGCACTTAACAAATTTCACAGATCAGGGTTAAAAACATGTCAAAAAGTTTCAATTGCTAACACCTTTCTGATGAAGAATCTATCCTTTTGAGATGATATGAAAAAAAATTTTGTGCCTGTTTTACTGAGATGTCTTCAACAGATGAAAGTGAAAGAAAGTGAAAGTGAAGTCGCTCAGTCGTGTCGACTCTGCGATCCCATGGACTGCAGCCCATCAGGCTCCTCCATCCATGGGATTTTCCAGGCAAGAGAGCTGGAGTGGACTGCCATTTCCTTCTCCAGGGGATCTTCCCAACCCAGGAATTGAACTGGGGTCTCCTGCATTGCAGGCAGACGCCTTACCATCTGAGCCACAGAGAAGTCAATAGACGAAGTGAATCCCAATGTATAATAGACCCTCTCATTTACCCTGAGCTTACGAATATACTAATAATCTACTCTAAGAAATCTTATGAAGATTCTGAGTCACTGAATTGTGGGTTGGCATTTATAATTCTAAGTCACTACCTATGTGCATAATCCACAAGAGATGACAGGAAGCTGGTTAAAATGACAATGGTTACTAAATCATTGAGAAATTTCTGGCTGGCATTATTTGACTCCACTTAGCTTCTCTGTGCCATAGCTTTCACATTTGTAATTCGGGATTATTTCACAAAATTGTTGCAAAAAAATAAGATAATGTGTGTGAAAAGCAGAAAAAAATGCGTGCTTCACAATAAATGTGCAGTAAAAGCTGGCTGTTATTCTCTGGAATAATTACAACCCAATGAAGATAAAGGAAAGGAGGCAAACTAGACTAAAAGTTGGGAAAGTAGAGATGCTCATGAACTGCTGTGTGATCAGCACTGGAAAAGTGCAGTTATTGATAACTGCCCTGGGCCGCCTTTTTTTTTCCCGAGGATTAAGAAACCAGAATTATAAATTAAGAGACCAGACCAGGTGTCTAAGTTGTCTTCAGTGAATAAAATTTTACAAAACAGAGGAATGACACCTGTAGCACAGGGGAACCCACAGGGCAAGAGCTAAACTAGGTGTTCTCATGTCGTTAGAAAGAAGAAAGTAGTTAAGGGCATTTCACATTATCAACTATCAAATAAATGCTTTATTTTACTATTTGTAAACAATTTGCTTAAAAGGTTCATTCTTTAGCAGAAAATCCTTATAGGGCTTTTAAACATATAAAGTTATTTTGAAAATGAAGACTTCTGTGGCTCTATTATATAATTTCAAGAATTCTATTTAACCTAGTTTACATTCTTTTCAATGTTTTAAAAGTCTAGTGTCACTTCATTCAAATAGCAGTGTGAAATAACTGGCAATCCCCAGCTAGATACTTTCCCTTTTCCTTGAAATATTTGAAAACGCCAACATAAATTTACAGTCATTTTTTTCTAATGCATTTATCTTTCAAAAGGGAAGTGTTTTCCATACCCAATGACAACAACGAAAATACCTGAACGGCCCAGTGAGGTGGCACTTGACAGCAGTAGAAAATCTTCAGACGTTCCAGTACAGACGTAGTCTTATCTTCAAATTGGTCTGCAAGAGCCTTAAGAGCAGGCATCATAATTAGAATCTATATGAGTAATGACTTTTTAATATGAACAAGATTTTTGTTGCAAAAGTTTTACAAATAGACATATAAACAATAAAGAATACAAGTTACTTTGATAAGGTGTTGGGATGTGTGAATATTTTCTTGAATTTCCTTAAATGTTAAAAAAAATACTTTAGATTAATCAACATTTATGTAATTCGTACATTAAAAACATAATAAGAAAACAATTTTTTTAAATGAGGTTTCCTATAGTAGTTCTTTCAAAGAACTAGCCTTATTAATCCATCTTTTTATTTTTTCTGTTTTCTAAGAAGAACTGTTTTTAGTACATCGATTTCACAACCATACTGTCACTGGGACAATGGCACTTTCTAATGTAAATCAGAGATAAATTACATGAAGACTCTCATTTGGGACCATTTTCTCAGGAATAAAATGAAATCAGAGGGTGTCTATTTGATCACAGAGGGCAAAGTCTCTTACTCTTCAGCAACAGAGCTCATTCATTCAAGACCAGTGAACAACTTCAACCTGCATGCACTGAGGAAACCCTCTGCTGGGCTCAAATACCTGCACTTTGTACTAGAAACTGAACCTGCAGTTCTTGCCTGGAGAATCCCAGGGACGGGGGAGCCTGGTGGGCTGCCGTCTGTGGAGTCACACAGAGTCGGACACGACTGAAGCGACTTAGCAGCAGCAGCAGCAGAACCAACAGAGGGCAGACCAGCAAGACAAAGATGGCTGACTCTAAGAGGGGAACAAGGCCAAATGCAAAGCTAAAGCCTGCCACTAACTGGTGGTCACAAGATGAGCATCACAAGACCTCACATATTCAGCATCAAAATGAATGCAGACACTCTGGAGTCCTAGAAAACACACGGACAGTGGTCTCATCACCATGATCATCTTTACCTGACTCTTTGTTTGTCATCTAGCACATATACACATTTTTCCTGTTTTGCACTGAGCACTTTCAACTGTGCATTATCATGGCCTTTTCTGCAGAATGCAGCACTCAAATTTCCTCCTTTTGGCAACTGACTAGGTTTCACAGGCCTGTCTTACAAAGATTACATGGCAACAATACGGCAATTTTAATGCACATATTACGATTAAGTACGAATATTCAAACAACTAGGGTCATGGCATCCGGTCCTTTCACTTCATGGCAAATAGATGGGAAAACAACAGAAAACAGTGAGGTACTGTATTTTCTAGGGCTCCAAAATCACTTTGGACTGTAACTGCAGCCATGAAATTAAAAGGCGCTTTTTCCTTGGAAGAAAAGCTATAACAAACCTAGATAGTGTATTTATAAGCAGAGACATCACTTTGCCAACAAAGGTCCGTCTAGTCAAAGCTTTTATTTTTCCAGTAGTCACGTACGGATGTTAGAGTTGGACCATAAGAAGCCTGAACGCCAAAGATTTGATGCTTTTGAACTGTGGTGTTGGAGAAGACTCTTGAGAGTCCCTTGGAGTGCAAGGAGATCAAACTAATCAATCCTAAAGGAAATCAGTCCTGAATATTCATTGGATGGGCTGATGCTGAAGTTGAAACTACAATACTTTGGCCACCTGATATGAAGAGTTGACTCACTGGTAAAGACCCTGATGCTGGGCAAGATTGAGGGCATGAAGAAAGGGACGACAGAGGATAAGATGGTTGGATGGCATCATCAACTCAATGGACCTAAGTTTGAGCAAACTCTGGGAGATAGTGAAGGACAGAGGAGCCTGGTGTGCAGCAGTCTACAGGGAAGGGTTGGACATGACTGAGCAACTGAACAAGGAGAGCATCCATGTATTTGAGAATGGTGAAGCACTGCGTTGGCAACTTACTTTCTAAAACTTCAGGATACAAAAGACAGTTGGTCCTGTATTTAGAACTTTTCTGTAAGCTTGAAATTGTTTTAAGTTTTAATGAAATTAGCTTTTAAAATTGAAAAAAAAAAGTAAGATAGTAAATCCAAACTTCCTCCTAAAAGGACAAGAATCTAACAAATCCCACTGTCAGTAAAAGGAGACCAGTTTCTGAGTAGGGGAACTGCTCCTCAGCTGGGGAAAATAGGAAGTTCTCTATATTATATGAGGTGGAAGATATATTTGCTAGCCTAAGAAGATCCTGCCAAATGAGAAAACACTCATTGCATCACTTCTTTGACAACCCAAGATGCTATTCAATCAAATCAGTCAGAACAAATTGAGTCATAACCAGACTCCTAAAACCATCTTGGTCAAAATATTTTTAAAGTTTTCTGGCCTTACTTCAGAGAAACTTAATAACAAAAAGGTTGCATACTTCTGCCCAAAGCTATTTAGTTGGAGGAAAGAGAGAAGAAAAACTTCTGGCTGAGTACATATGGTTATAATACATAAATAAAAGGCTCACTGAATTACTTCATTAAGGGGGCAAATTTTTCTTTTTATCAAATTCTTTTTTTTCCTTTGGAAAGAAAACATAAATAATGCTTATTTAATAAGCACAGAGGACAAGACGGTTGGATGGCATCACCGATCCAATGGACATGAGTTTTGAGCAAGCTCCGGGAGATGGGGAAGGACAGGGAAGCCTGGTGTGCTGCAGGCCATGGGGTCACAAAGAGCCAGACACAACCAAGCAACTGAACAACAACAATTTAATAATTAAATGCCAAAAGCAACATCTCAACACTTACTTTTATGAAGTCTTAGTTACATCTAAAACATTAGATTTTCAAACGAAACGCATGCGTTTGTGGCAATCCAGCTAAAACATTAAGCAGTGCTCAGTAAATATTTCCCAGCTTATTAATAAACAGATTTACTGGCAACCTACTCCAGTATTATTGCCTGGGAAAACCCATGAACTGAGAAGACTGGCAGGCTACAGACCATGGGGGTCACAAAAGAGTCGGACACAACTGTAGTGACTTAGCACACACATTATGTATTTCAAATACTCTCAGACACTTTTAATTGACCTCACAGTGCTCCTGATACTCTCAAATACTCTCCAAAATAGCAAAGACCACTGTAGAGAGTAGAGGACCAACATTTATTTGAATTTGATATCACAAATAAGCTCCTGAACAAGTACAGCCACATTTTGTAAGAATTCAAATAGACCATGTGTGTGATAAAGATTAAAAACAGAAGTCTAACCTATTTTCACTCCTGCATAGAATTTACTTCTTCCTACCTTAAATATGACAACCACCAACAAAGCCAAGAACATTAAGTTGTCTAGTTCCTCTACTGAATTCAAAGTACTCTCTTATTTACTGCTGCTGCTAAATCGCTTCAGTCGTGTCCAACTCTGTGCGACCCCAGAGATGGCAGCCCAGCAAGCTCCCCCGTCCCTGGGATTCTCCAGGCAAGAACACTGGAGTGAGTTGCCATTTCCTTCTCCAATGCATGAAAGTGAAAAGTGAAAGTGAAGTCGCACAGTCGTGTCCGACTCCTTGCGACCTCATGGACTGCAGCCTTCCAGGCTCCTCTGGCCATGGGATTTTCCAGGCAAGAGTACTGGAGTGGGGTGCCACTGCCTTCTCCGCTCTCATTTACTAACTAACTACAAATACAGGGACTTAGTCACAGTTCATCTCTAAGTTTTTCAGAGCAGGATTATTTATATGACTCATTCTGAAATAATTCAATTATAGTCAAGTGGACTGGAGTCCTTTACAGGAAAAAGTGTAGATAAGTGAGGTGGCTTGAATTCTGTTCTAGGTCTACCCACAACAAGTCTAATCATTTAAGCACAAAGGCACTCATCTACTACATGATTTTCTAAACGATCTTTTGCACTTCAGACACTCTAAGCATATGCCTTTATCAAGAGTATTTGGGGCCTTCCTTGGTGGCTCAGTGGTGAAGAATTCACCTGCCAATGCAGGAGACACAGGTTCCATCCTTCGTCCAGGATGATCCCACAAGCCACGAAGCAACAAAGCCCAAGTGTCACAACTACTGAGCCTGTGCTCCAGAGCCCGGGAACCACAACTGCTGAGCCCACGGGCCACAATTACTGAAGCCCGTGTGCTCTAGAGCCTGTGCTCCACAAGAGAAGCCACTGCAATAACAAGGCCAGGCACCACGACTAGACAGCAGCCCATTTGCTGCAACCAGAGAAAAGCTTGCAAAGCAACAAAGAGCCAGCACAGTCAAAAATTTAAAACATTTTAAGAAAGAGTATTTTGTTGAATTTCCAGCATTTGAAAAGGCTGTCAGTCTCAGGCACCATTAGCCGAACACAAGTATCAGGTTTATTCCCCAGGGACAAACCATACCCAAGTAGTCCGAAAGACAAAGGCAAGACGCTAAGTCCTAGAAGACTGGGACTGCTGAATGGGAAGCCTGAGTTTCTACTGTTAATGTATGTGTGTGAATGTGGACAGAAACAGGGAGCTCAGAGACAAATGGGTACCTTGCAAGCTTTCACAAATTCCCAGAAATTGAGGTAAATGACCTCTAAAGCAGTGTCCTACTCTTTCACTTGCCATTTTCTCTCTCCAGTTTCTAAATTTCACGTATTTCAGACCTGAAAGTCATGGACACTTGGTCATAAGTTAAAAATGGCATGAGAGGTTGGTTTTTAAGAAAGGATAGTAACATCAAAAAAGGAGAGCGAAAGAGAGACACAAATACACCCTAAACCAATCATTAAGAGCTGAAAGCAAGCAGACTGTACACAAGGAGGGTGACAGAGAGATGTGGATAAACAAGAAATATGATGAGAAAAGAGTAAGGAAGAGTCTAGCTTTGACTAGACTGAGAGGTTGGGGGGCGGGGGCGCGGTATGGCACGATAAGAGAATCAGGTGACAGAAAATCCAGGTTCAACTGCTGGGACACACCAAAGACAACTTCATTCATGATGCATAAACTGTTATATGAAACTGTTTTCAAGTGTTAAGACTCTCTTTTAATGTCTTTTTCTCCCCAAACTCCACCTCAAAGCATTTATACTTTCAGTGTTGAGACAATGTGCCTGTGTATACAGTTTCTCTGACCCCAGACAATAACAACTCTTGAGTCTTCCAGAAACCAGTACCAGAGATCAGAGGACACCACCAAGAAATGGGGAATAAAAGAATAAATCCCCACAAAACAATGATGGGCCCTCTCTGTTTTCAGCAGAGAAAGAACTTCTCTCCAAAAAAAACTAGAGAAAATTAAGACTACATTTTAAAATTAGCACATGGAGAATGATTTAGGACAATTTTGAAGGACAATTCAGAACAAGGTCTGGTACGATTTAGACTTTATTTATGTGCTCATGTCTAAAAGTATGGCACACATATCTTTGAAAAAACACAGCTAATCCCTAAGGACCTACACTTTCACTGAAGGCTATTCTTTCTTGCTTGCGTGATATCTAAGTGCTTATCAGCTTTCTGAAGAGCCAAGTCAAAATTAGCTGATAATCTAAAAGGTATGACTGATCACATACCAAATCACCTTGCTTTTTTGTGCAATCTGTGTATGCATGCATATGTCTAGGAGGGTGAGATTTATTATAAAAATCTGTACTTAATCAACTATATCCAACAGCTGGGTTGAACAGTTCTCTCTGACAGGAGTCTGCAGTCATTCAATTGTGACTCACAAACAGTTGTGGTCGAGTTAACTGCTACCTCAAAAAACTTGCAAGCCTAAGAAAACTTCCAATAGGAACAAGGAGAATGAGAATCAAAACCTATTAACACATCTACTAAGTATCAACATCATCATTAAAACTATTGTTAACCCAGTTTTACCTCATGCATAGGGAACCGCAGCTCAGAGAGATTAAAAAAATGGCTTGCCCGAAGTTTAATTTTTTCTTTTCGGCTGTTGTTTTGTTTTAGCTTTTTGGCTGTGCAGCACAGCGTACAGGACCTTAGTTTCCCTGACCAGAGACTGAACCCGGGCTCCCTGCATTGGAAGTGTTGAGTTTTAGCCTATGGATCACCAGGGAAGCCCTGTGCTCAAAGTTTAAAGCTATGAATCAGAGCCTGTCTGATTTCAAACACTATACTGACAGCTTCATCAAAACCATAACCTCCTAATTTAAGTGGAAATGGTCAGATCTGTGAAAATAAAAAGCTGCTTCTCACTAGAAAATATTGAAAACTAACGGTTTTCCCCCACCTAATCCCATACTAAGCGAGTCAGGGTCAGGAGATCTGGAGACCTGACCAAGATTTCTGCTTCCTGTTTCAAAGACTTTCTTGTGTTGGCTGGTAGGAACTGGGTCTATTAAGGGGAGCTAGGAGAGCCTAGATGTCTTTTTTATGATTCCAGACTAAAGAGATGAACACAAAGAGGAAGTCTTGAAGGAAATGCAGACAAAGCTCTTGGAGCATTCCCTTAGTCACACCTCAGCAGTTAATCTTTCCAGTGTCAGGACCTCTTTGAACTCATAAATTACTGAGGGACTATAAAAAGCTTTTGTTTATGTGGGCTATAATGTATCAATATTTATCATATTAGAAATTAAAACTGAGTTAAATTTAAATATTAAGTTCATTCTAAAATAATGACTCCATTACATTAACTTACATAATATGTTTTATGAAAAATAACTATTTTTTCTCAAAAAACAAAATCGTAAAAAGTTTAGCAAAATCTGGGGACTCTCATAGTAGTCCAGTGGTTAGGACTACTTCCACTGCCGAGGGCCTGGGTTCGATCCCTTGTTAGGGAACTTAGATCCTGCAACCCAACTGGTGTAGTCAAAAAGACAAGAAAAAACAATTGGCAATGACTTACACTTTTGCAACTCTAGTCAATGTCTGGCCTAATAGATGACAGCTGGATTCTCATACCTGCTTCTGTAGTCAGTCTGTTGCAATACGATGTTTTGGTTGAAATTTATGAAGAAAATTTGACCTTACACAGATTGGTAGTTGGAAAAGGGAGAAGTATTTTAATAGCTTTTTAAGTTAATTTTGCATATTATTCTTTGATACTACGTCAAAATTCAACAGGTGGTTAGCTTCTTAGAGTCATCTGCAATGTGGAATTTGAAATCCTATCAACGAAAGTTTTCCTGTTACAGTAAATACTCTGTTATAGTAAATCCACTGGTCTAAATAAAAATAAATCATAAAATAAACCCACTCACTGATGTGTCTTGAACTTTGACTGGGTCTTTTACCCATGCTTGATTTTTCACATCATGCATTGGTCATTTTGGAAAAATGTGCAGATTTGCAAATGTCTACATATTTAATATTAAAAATTACATGCACTAATATTATCATTAAGCTCATATAAAAACTCTCATCCCAGTAACTGAAGCAACGGGAAGCTGTCAGGTTTATAACTAAAGATACAAGACTTTCAAAAGTTTCATTTTTTTTCTTCAAGCTCAAAATTCTACCACTGGCAACAACCAGAAGTGATAAGCTCACTTCATTCATTTTTGAGAAAATTTCGGCCATAATACACAAGTCTGAATACCCATAGTCTGTCAGTGGTTCTTCCAAGTAAAAACAATGTTCCATGGGAAAAGTTCCGTATTGTCACCCTGCTTATTTCACCCATATGCAGAGTACATCGTGCAAAATGCCAAGCTGGATGAAACACAAACTAGAATTAATATTGCCTGGAGAAATATCAATAACCTCAGATATGCAGATGACACCACCCTTATGGCAGAAAGCTAAGAGGAACTAAAGAGCCTCTTGATGAAGTGAAAGAGGAGAGTGAAAAAGCTGGCTTAAAACTCAACATTCAAAAAATGAAGATCATGGCATCCGGTTCCATCACTTCATGGCAAATAGATAAGGAAACAATGGAAATAGTGACAGATTTCCAGTTTCTTGGACTCCAAAATCACTTTGGACAGTGACTGCAGCCATAAAATTAAAAGATGTTTGCTCCTTGGAAGAAAAGCTATGACAAACCTAGACAGCATATTCAAAAGCAGAGACATTACTTTGCTGACTAAGGTCCGTCTAGTCAAGGCTATGGTTTTTCCAGTAGTCAGGTATGGATGTGAGAGTTGGACTGTGAAGAAGGCTGAGTGCTGAAGAACTGATGCTTCTGAAGTGTGGTGTTGGAGAAGACTCTTGAGAGTCCCTTGGACTGCAAGGAGATCCAACCAGTCCATTCTGAAGGAGATCAACCCTGGGATTTCTTTGGAAGGAATGATGCTGAAGCTGAAACTCCAGTACTTTGGCCACCTCATGTGAAGAGTTGACTCATTGGAAAAGACTCTGATGCTGGGAGGGATTGGGGGCAGGAGGAGAAGGGGACGACCGAGGATGAGATGGCTGGATGGCATCACTGACTCGATGGACATGAGTCTGAGTGAACTCCGGGAGCTGGTGATGGACAGGGAGGCCTGGCGTGCTGCGATTCATGGGGTCGCAAAGAGTCGGACACGACTGACCGACTGAACTGATGAACTGATGTACAGATGTGAGAGTTGGACCACAAGGCTAAGCACTGAAGAATTGATGCTTTCGGACTGTGGTGCTGGGGAAGACTCTTGAAGGGTTCCTTGGATAGCAAGGAGATCAAACCAGTCAATCCTAAAGGAAATCAACCCTGACTCTTCACTGAAAGGACTGATGCTGAAGCTCCAATACTCTGGCCACCTGATGCAAAGGGCAAACTCATTGGAAAAGACCCTGATGCTGGGAAAGACTGAAGGCAGGAGGAGAAGGGGAAGACAGAGGATGAGATGATTGGATGACATCACCGACTCAATGGACATGAGTTTGAGCAAACTCTGGGAGACAGTGAAGGACAGAGAAGGCCTGGTGTTCTGCAGTTCATGGGGTTGCAGTCAGACAGGACTTAGTGACTAAACAACAACAACAATGGGAAAAGCAGTTTGCTCAGGTTTTCTTGGAATAACCACGGCACTTCACACAGCACAAATGTTTTGCAAGTACCTCCCAGTTCACCACATAAAATATTTAAAAGCAAACCGTCAAGGATAAAGATTTAATAAAATAATATTGACTACTTTATCAAAGACAATCATAAACAAAACTGTCTTTTTTTTTTTAAAGCTACAAATGCATGGCTATGAAGCACAGGCTGACTGAGAGCACAGTGTGGAGTCCTGACCATGATTCTGGTGAAGGGCCCAACAGTTTGACCCTCCATTGCTTCTGTTGATTCAGTATCAACACAGTGACAAAGTAGAACAGTATTTTAGTATTGTTGCGAAGGGACTTCCCAGGTGGTCCAGTGGTAAAGAATCAGTTTGCCAAGCAGGAGACATGGGTTCGATCCCTGTGTCAGCGAAATCCCCTGGAGAAGAAAATGACAACCTACTCCAGTATTCTTGCCTGGAGAATTCCCATGGACAGAGGAACTTGGCGGGCTACAGGCCATGGGGTCACAAAAGAGTCAGACACGACTTAACGGCTACACAACAACAATGTTGCTGTGAAGATAGTTGTGACCTGTGGATTCTCTGAAAGGTCTTAAGGAGCCTCAGGGCTCCACAATCACCCTCTGAGAACTGGGAGATGCACCATTTCGCGTGCTGTTCCCAGGCCCTGCCCACTTCCAACTTTCTCCCAGAACTTCTCCAGGAGACCTTCTTGGTAGTTCTCTTTCACTATCTTGTCTTAAAAGTTCAGTGAGAAAAGTCAGTCTATTTATAGTCTGAAAGTAGGGTAAGAGTGCAAAGAATATGTATTATTAAAACCTAAGTGAATGTTTTAAATTCTTAGTATCATCCGTTCTAAGTTAAAGCAGTCAAATCTAACAATAGTTACACCTACTTTCCTGAGCAGTCTCTGTCAGATGCAGAGCACACCCGTTCCTCAGTGAGCTCAATCTGGCTCCAGTCTGTGGCCCTTGGTAACACACACCTCTAAGGTTCCTTCCAGGTCTCAGTCCCCTGTTAAATCACAACGCTGGCCTCCAGGCCTTGACAAATGCCCCTTTAGTCTCTGTTCTGTATGGACTTGGCTATGAGACTGGAAAACATCTGGAGCTACTAAAGATGAACAGCCGGTCTCAGCCAGGAGCAGGCTCTTCCAAAGGCGACCATAATCACCACCCTCACAGGACCCTCAATTTCTGTGGGCTGGGCTAAAGAGCTATATTTTAATAAGCACCTTGCAAGTGGTTCATATGTTCAGGCAAGTTTGGGGAAAGCTGCACAAGGCTCTTAAGATGTACACAGGGTGCTGTCCCGGGGGAAACCAACGCGTCAGTTCAACCAACACAATCTGATTCTGTCAAAGAACGTTCAGTGCCCCAGCTGGAATCTGACTGAAGTGAGTATTTAGTGCCTTTAGACATGTGGTGGACATTATTCACCCCACTAGTAAGTTCCTCTGCTATTCTTGAGTTTTCACTGTTTTGTAACTTTCTAGATTAAAAAAATTTTTTTTTACTATCAACAATATTTTATCACTTCTCCCTTCTTTTACCGCACTTATCTATGAACCAACTGTCACCTATTTTTTATTAATCTAGTATTATGAAACTCACACTCTGGTTCGGCCCACCAGCCTCCCTCTGGGAAGCATCCTCTTGGCCTTAGCCCTGGCCTGTTTCACTCAGCCACGTGCACATTCTGTTCCCACACAGGACCACATCCCGATCACAGGACCACATCCCGATATTATGGGCACTCCACGTTCCCCTCCTCTCACCTAAATTGTACGCCCTGAGATGCTGAGTTCTGCCACCAAGGCTGGCTCAAAAAAGCCTCTGTTCACTTCTTCCTGTCTAAGCTGGTTCAACCCCCTTCTTCCAGATGATGCTAAGTCTTTCACAGATGGGTGCAACATGGTCAATCAAAGCATGGACTTTGAAACTCAAGGCAGACCTGGTTTGAATTCCAGTCCAGCTATTAGATCTTGGGTAAGTCATTTAAATTTTCTGTGCTTTACTATCTTCATCAATAAAAATATAAGTAGCACCTACTTCCTAGGATTATCTAGCACCTGGCATCTGAGTGATCAGTAAATGGCAGTAACTATACACAGTTCTGAACAATGAATAGTTACTACAATGATTCCAATAAAAGTAAAGCACAACCACAGTCACAGGAGCAGGTTCTGGTATGCTTTTCAATAACTTCAAATGCTACGTGTGGTTATTAACGCAGGCGAAGTACAGAGCTAGAATGGAAGACAACACTTCTTATCTCAGATATCTGAAAAGCTCCATGGCAGGACACACTAAACATGAAACACTGTCATTACCCCAATGTTTTTAGATCTTCCAGGCAGTAATGATTGCTTTCAGTGCACTGTGAAGGACTGGACAGCTTTATTTTCTTGTACCCAGACTTCTCCTCCTTAAAGTGAGGATAATAGTAACAGTTAACATTCACCAAGGGTTTTCTATGTGCCAGGTTCTAGTTCAAGCATTAAATGAAGTCATTTAACCCTTTGTTATCTGAATGATGGCTCTCTCCATCCTCCAGGTCAGGAAGTGAAGCACAGGTTAGAGGGCTCAGCCTTGGCCACAGTACGTGATCTCTCTTCCTCTTAGACTGTGAGGGCTACAGACAACAAAATTTGGTGCTATTCTGACAATAGACATTCTGATACTGAAGCAGGCAGAGAAAAGCAGAGAAACAGGAAAAGAGAGAAATACCTGATGATCTGTTTGAGCCGTGAATCCAACTATCTCTGGAACTGGAATACCTCTAGACTTCCCAGCTATAAAAGCCAATAAATATCCCTTTTCATAGCAAGTTTGAATTGGGTTTTTGTCCCTTAAGTTTCCTTACCAAGACCTGTTTTTAAATTGTACTGAAGTAGAAGTATAAAGAGTCTTGAAAAGCTCTGAGCTTCAATCGGTCCTCTATAAGCACCATGCATTTAGGAAAAGGATATTCAAAATAAGTATAAAGATTGAACACAATTTCTCAAATTTTGAAGCCACACCCCCTTGGTGGGCAAACCAAACATGACCAAGGTCAGCCTGAACTACTAGATCACATCCCCACCCCACCTCCCTTCCTCACTCAGTGGCTCCATAATGGCAGCCATATATTTTCCATCCACACAAACAGTCACATATCAAGATCAATACTGAGCCTGCCAAGCATAACACATGTGGATGTACTTTCATGAAGAAGATATGTGAAAACATAATACAGCACAGCACATTCTGACACTACAACATGGGAGCAAAGACTGGAATGCAGAATAAACGACCAGCCTGTAAGACAGAGGATACACATTCTACTCGAGTTCCCACAGACTAGTGAACATATTTCCAGTTAATCGAGTAGTTGATACCTGGACTCCAGTCTCTTATCACTTCTAATCACTTCAGAGGGTACTTGCAGTTTATCATTTTTTAGGAAACCCTACAAGAAAAGCTGACATTCCTTTATCTCTTTTCCCTTAAAAAATACAACCAAACAAACCGTGAATTACTACCCGCCAAGACCACGACCTTACCCTCAGTGTGCTCACAACAACTGCTCTGTTCTTGTTAGCTTTGGCACTAGGCTGAAGATCTGGACTGCAATGATACTAGAAAGGCCGGGCTCTACAACTCAGACCACTAAAGTGCCAGATGAGAATATAACTTTCAATTCAGCTAACTCTTAATTATTCCTGCTGATGACTAAATAATTCAAAATGGATTTTTTTGGCGGGGAGGCTCATACATGGTTTAGCGGCATAGTGGGATGAGAAAAAGCTGAATGATGACAGAGAAATAAGTACTTTATATACTCTGTTGGTAAAAAGCAGGGTATAAATAAATATAACATTCGGCATTCAACAAACATCCACCAAGTGCTTATTCTGAGTATACAAAATAAGTAAGACACAGAATAGGACCCCTCAAGAAGCTCACATTCTAGCTGTGATGATGGAAAGATTTTCAATTAAAATATAATTTAGTAAATGCTAAAATACAGTATCAAGAACAGATGTTCTAAAAATACTCATTCAAAAGTTGTGAAATCTCAACTATCTTCTACCATTAAGAAAGTCAAATTGCAGCATGAATAGTCTCCAGTGACAGAAAACTGCTACAATCTCAAACTCCCAGAAATTCAAGGGTGAAGGAAAAGATTCCTGCCATGAAATCATCTTCAGAGGCACAACCACCTGGAGAGGGGCAGATTTAAATTTAAATTAACTGGTTTAAGAGATAACTGGGTAATTAAAATTCATCAGCAAAACTATTTTAATAGTGAACATAAAGTAACAACATTAATCCTCAGCAACTGAGCTGAGTTTATCTAACATTAATATGAATATTATCAGACAAGGATGACATCTGGTTTACACAAGTTTTTTTTTGGTTTGAACAAAAGTTAGATGAATGTATGTAGGGCTTCCCTGGTGGTTCAGATGGTAAAGAATCTACCTGCAATGCCGGAGACCTGGGTTTGATGCCTGGGTCAGGAAGACTCCCCTGGAGAAGGGAATGGCTACCTGCTTTAGTATTCTTACCTGGAGAATCCCATTGACAGAGGAGCCTGGTGGGGCTCCATGGAGTTGCAAACAATCGGACATGACTGAGCAACTAACACTTTATCTTTCACTTTGAATGTATGAGGTTTCAATTAATTTGCCTCATATTTGGATTATATGTATAATATATTGCTTTTACCATACTAAAGCAAAGAAGGAAAAGATGTGCTCTCATGATTGATAAAGAAAAGAGAAGGAAATGGTAACCCACTCCAGTATTCTTGCCTGGAGAATCCCATGGACAGAGGAGCCTGGCAGGCTACAGTCCATGGAGTCACAAGAGTCGGACATGACTTAAGCGACTAAACCACCACCACCTACAGTGGGCTTCCCTGGTGGCTCAGACTGCAAAGAATCTTCCTGCTAAATGCAGGAGACCCAGCTTCGATCTTTGGGTCAGAAAGATCCCCTGGAAAAGGGAACAGCAACCCACTTTTAGTTGGAGTTTCAATATCAGACTCTCAAAATTAATAGAATGAATAGACAGAGCTTCCAGGGTAGTAAACGCACCCAAGTTCTAGGAGGGCAGGGCACCCTAAGCTCTACAAAGATAGAAGCTCCTCTGCTCAGGACCCTTCCAGACCTTGCCCCAAAACCTCTTCATTCAGCTGCTCATTTATATCCTTTATAATAAATCAGTAATAGTAATTAAGTGTCTCCCTGAGTTTTGTGAGCCATTCTAGCAAATGATCAAACCTGAGCTGAGAAGGAGGTCATGAAAACTCCTAGTTTATAGCCATTCAGTCAGAAGTATTAGACTTGAAATCAGAATCAGAAAAGGGAGGCAGTCTTATGGGACTAAGCCCTTCATGTATGGGGTTTGTACTAACTCCACGTAGTGTCAGAATTGAATTAAACTGTAGGACACCCAGTTGATGTCCACAGGGAAGTGAAGACATACTTGGTATGGAAACACCCACACACTTGGTGTCAGAAGTGTTGAACAGAGAAACAGCTTTCCTTTAGAGAGGTTAAACACCAGAGTCACAGAGCTCAGTACACAGCTGGGCTTTGGAGTCAAGCAAATTCTAGAACAACACTCTCAAACAATAAAATGTGTTTGAGTAAAATGAAAGCCATCTCATTATTTTATACTCATAATAAATATGCATGGTTATTGATAACAATAAAGAGTTGGAAAACTAACAAGAATTGCAACTTTAATTCTTACCTGTGTCTGCCTCATTGCTCGTTCCACTCGGCGTGTGCTTCCTCTCTCAAGTTTTGTCCGGAGGATCAAAGCTGATGTCTGAATGGCCCAGAACTTGGGTTGTGAAAGTAAACACTGATGGGGAGGGGGAAAACAAAGACCACAAAAGAAATAGATAAACTGGATAATCCACTCTGAATATAACAAAATTAATATATCAGGATACAGTTGAGTGACGATTTGAAAATCATCTCAGCGAAAAATAAAAGACAACACGTGCTTTCAAATGTTTTTGGAAAAGAATGTGCTCATTTGAGCAGAGTCATTACTTAACTGAGCTGACCTGTTCAACTGATTAAATTCCTTAAGGAATGAATCAGAATTATTTCCAGATAATCAAAACAGTAAATGGAATAAATCTTACCATTGATTAATACATCTTTTTTATCTCATAAGTTATACAAATATTAAAGACCATACTTCTCAAATTTGAAATAAATTTTTAAAAATTATCCAAACTCACAAATGAAAACAAATAATTGGAAATCTAGTACCTTTTTACTTAAAAAATACCTTAATCTCCTGATACAAAGGCACACCAAAGTTTAAGGAAACCATCCTAACATTTTTGAGAACGCTTTCTAGTCCTGGTTAGGGTAGAGAGTCTCTAATTTTAATTAAATGTTATCCTAGAGGGACATCTTAAGAAAGACTGGCTTATAAGAAAATCATGAATATGCACACACTGAAACCTAGACCCAGAGAAAGCTGTGACCACCATCAGTTCAGAGAGTGCGGTAGAAACCACTGAATCTGTCCACAAATGCACGGGGTGAGGGTGAGTGAGTTCTGGGTGCACAAGAACAGAGGAAAAATGTATCCTGATACAGTAGGGACTTACAATGAACACAATTTAAGCTCTTTGCTGATGACATGGAAACCAACAGTGACCCTGAGTGATCATTCCCCAACAGTAACTTACAGTGAAGGTTGCTTCGAAGACAGGCAAAAGGCATAATTGTCTGACAGTTGACTACATCCTTATTTACTTATATATATTAAAAAAAAATCCTAGTTAACTAGAGTCCAATGAATCATTCAAAACCTAGCTGTGCTTTCAGTTCAGTTCAGTTCAGTCGCTCAGTCGTGTCCGACTCTTTGCGACCCCATGAATCGCAGCACGCCAGGCCTCCCTGTCCATCACCATCTTCCAGAGTTCACTCAGACTCACGTCCATCGAGCCCGTGATGCCATCCAGCCCGTGATGCCATCCAGCCATCTCATCCTCGGTCGTCCCCTTCTCCTCCTGCCCCCAATCCCTCCCAGCATCAGAGTCTTTTCCAATGAGTCAACTCATTTCATGAGGTGGCCAAAGTACTGGAGTTTCAGCTTCAGCATCATTCCTTCCAAAGAAATCCCAGGGTTGATCTCCTTCAGAATGGACTGGTTGGATCTCCTTGCAGTCCAAGGGACTCTCAAGAGTCTTCTCCAACACCACACTTCAAAAGCATCAATTCTTCAGCGCTCACCCTTCTTCACAGTCCAACTCTCACATCCATACATGACCACAGGAAAAACCATAGCCTTGACTAGACGGACCTTAGTCGGCAAAGTAATGTCTCAGCTTTTGAATATACTATCTAGGTTGGTCATAACTTTTCTTCCAAGGAGTAAGTGTCTTTTAATTTCATGGCTGCAGTCACCATCTGCAGTGACTTTGAAGCCCCCAGAAATAAAGTCTGACACTGTTTCCACTGTTTCCCCATCTGTTTCCCATGAAGTGATGGGACTGGATGCCATAATCTTCATTTTCTGAATGTTGAGCTTTAAGCCAACTTTTTCACTCTCCTCTTTCACTTTCATCAAGAGGCTTTTGAGTTCCTCTTCACTTTCTGCCATAAGGGTGGTGTCATCTGCATATGTGAGGTTATTGATACATTTCTCCTGGCAATCTTGATTTCAGCTTGTGTTTCTTCCAGTCCAGCGTTTCTCATGATGTGCTCTGCATAGAAGTTAAATAAGCAGGGTGACAATATACAGCCTTGACATACTCCTTTTCCTATTTGGAACCAGTCTGTTGTTCCATGTCCACTTCTAACTGTTGCTTCCTGACCTGCATACAGATTTCTCAAGAGGCAGGTCAGGTGGTCTGGTATTCCCATCTCTTTCAGAATTTTCCACAGTTTATTGTGATCCACACAGTCAAAGGCTTTGGCATAGTCAATAAAGCAGAAATAGATGTTTTTCTGGAACTCTCTTGCTTTTTCCATGATCCAGCGGATGTTGGCAATTTGATCTCTGGTTCCTCTGCCTTTTCTAAAACCAACTTGAACATCAGGGAGTTCACGGTTCACATATTGCTGAAGCCTGGCTTGGAGAATTTCGAGCATTACTTTACTAGCATGTGCTACTGCTGCTGCTGCTGCTGCTAAGTCGCTTCAATCGTGTCCGACTCTGTGCGACCCCATAGACGGCAGCCCACCATGCTCCCTCGTCCCTGGGATTCTCCAGGCAAGAACACTGGAGTGGGTTGCCATTTCCTTCTCCAATGCATGAAAGTGAAAAGTGGAAGTGAAGTTGCTCAGTCGTGTCTGACTTAGCGACTCCATGGACTGCAGCCTACCAGGCTCCTCCGTCCATGGGGTTTTCCAGGCAAGAGTACTGGAGTGGGTTGCCATCGCCTTCTCCGTTACTAGCACGTAAGATGAGTGCAATTGTGCAGTAGTTTGAGCATTCTTTGGCATTGCCTTTCTTTGGAATTGGAATGAAAACTGACCTTTTCCAGTCCCATGGCCACTGCTAAGTTTTCCAAATTTGCTGGCATATTGAGAAGCTTTTGGTATTTTAAAAGGTAAATCAGACCTCTGAGAGCAGGATCTGAGCATCAGTATTTTTTCAAACACTCTCCAAATAATTCTAAGACATAGCCAAATTGAAGAATTATGAAGCTAAGCTAATACAAGTGTTGTTTAGTGGCTAAGAAGTGTCCAACTCTTTTGTGACCCCATGGAGTGTAGCCTGCCAGGCTCCTCTATCCATGGGACACTCCAGGTAAGAATACTGGAGTAGGCTGCCATTTCCTTCTCCAGGGGATCTTCCTGACGTAGGAAATGAACTCTTGTCTCCTGCACTGGCAGGCAGATTCCTTACCGAGCCACCAGGGAAGCAACACAATTATTTGTTTTTTGGTTAAAAGCACTAATAACTCCAAATTCTCATTAAAAGTTAGCAATAAGTCCTTCAATGGAGTAAACTCTATCACAGTCTCTCCAACTCTTTACTGTACCATGAATGGCCAGCTCACTTTCATCATTTCTATTATTTGCCTGGCCACTATGGGTACTGGAATTCTCAACTCCAAATCTAGGCCTACTTTCTTATAATTGTTAGGTAGGTAGATTAGGGAAAGGAGTCCAAAATGACGGTGGCTAAAAGACAAGAAAGGGAAAAGCCCGCGAAAATAGAACGAAAGAAGGTCCAAGGACCAGAGTGAAGACTTCAGGTAGAACAAACAGCACTCCTGGCTAAGCCGAATTTGCACAGGGCAGGCCCAGGTGGAGGAAAAAAACATATAAAAGGAGGAGCAAAGCGCTTTCTCTGCTCTTTCTCTCCTGTGTGCCTGCGCGCTCTCTCTCGTCCCCCACGCGCTCCTCCACTCTCTTCCCTTCAAGTCCTTGGGCTGGCATGCCCTCACGCTTTGAGGATGGATTCTCCTGCTATCTTCTAAATAAAATAGAGCTGTAACACTGATTTGCCTAAGAGCTGTAACACGGTTTGTACAAGACCTCAGAGCTGTGACACGCCGAGGGCTTTGATGTCCGTCGCTCCATACCTTTGTTGTGACGAGACAAAGAACCGAGGAACATACACTCGCGTGACGTAATAAAAAAAAAAACAATAGATTAGGTTACGTGCTCAATGTCACACCTTCATTAGTAGCAAAAGCTGATTCTAATACTTCTGGGGTCACTTGATGCCCAAAAACAACACTTTTTTTTTTGGCATAAGCTGCAACCATTTTCACTTTGTAACAGAAATACAGTTGATACAATATTTTTTCAGTTTCAGGAGTACTACATGATGATTTGACATTTACATACATTATAAAGGGATCACCCCAAGAAGTCCAGTAAGCATCTTTCCCCCTACAAAGACATTATATCCCCATGACTTATTCACTATATAGCTGGAGGTTTGTAACTGTTCATCTGCTTCACCTATTTTGCCCACCGCACCTCACTTCCTGGCAGTCACCTGTTTCTTCTCTGAATCTATGAGTCTGTTTCGTGTTGCTTGTGCTTTGCTTCTTAGGGTCACTACATAAGTGAGGTCAAGCAGTCCTTCTTGTCTGACTTATAACACCCTCTAGATCCATCCACGTTGTCGCGAATAGCAAGATGTCACCTTTTTTGGCCGCAGAACGTCTGTTATTGTTTTCTCAACACTTTCTCCAAGGAAGTGGATGACAGTAGCCAGTCAACACTGGTAGAACAATGTAAGCAGAGCATTCAGTGAGAAAAAGAAAAAAAAACTTTAGGAAACTGCTGTATTAAAGGGAAGTAGAAGGAGTAAACAAAAAATATACAAATAAGGAAGAAAGAGAATCAGAAGAACTCATTCTTACTGAAGTGTGTTCATTCATGAATTCACTTGAGCACTTACTCTGCACAAGGCAATGTGCTCAAGGCCCCAGGGACAAAGCAGTAAGCAAGGCAAACAAGGTCCCTGCTCTCAGAGAATGTACATTCTAATGCAATGACTATTAGGTAATCTTATTCTTCTATTAATGTAACTAAGTTCAAAACAAAGAATGAAACTTCTTTCAGTAAGTCAATCTGCATAGTGATTCTCCTACCCACAGTGGGTGGCCTTTTTTCTCTTCATTTTATTAAAGGGACTGTCTCTGTAACCTCATGACATCATGGAAGAGCACCTAGGAAAAGACTCTGTAAAACAGGGCAGATCATCTCACGTCAGCCAGAGCTTGATCAGAATCCCAGGGAGGTGATTAGCTGGGAAGTCACCTCACCTCTTGGGATCTCAATTTTCATCTCTCTACAGTTGGGACAGTAATTCCCATCTCTCACAAACTTGTGAGGATTATGAACGATAAGCATGAATAGATGATGCTTAACAAGCCTCTGAGAGTACCTACTGAAAAACACATCCCCTACCACTGGGATTTCTCCTCCTACAAAGCTTTCTCTCACCCTCAGAAGAAAGGCACCATCCAGAGTGGGCACAGGTGATGGCCCTAACCATTGGCAACTCCCAAAATAGGGCACCCAGGCATACTTAGTATTTTCAGCTGAAGGACCCTGAGGAATCAGCAGAAGCAGGAAGATCACTCTGACCTTCACCTCTGAAATAGGTCATAAAACTCTGTAAGAGGTGCCCACCCCCTCACATCCAGAGGAAAGGAGCATTCTTATCTCTGAAGACAAAGGGATGCTGAGAATCCCAACAAGCCTTCCTAAGTCTCCCCCAGTTTACAATCCTTACCTTTGCCCTATCATATTCCTCCATGACTGCCCACACTTCGTCAAACCCAGCAGGTGCTTAGTCGCTCAGTCATGTCCAACTCTCTGCGACCCCATGGACTGTAGCCCTCCAGGCTCCTCTGTCCATGGGGATTCTCCAGGCCAGAATACTAGAGTGGGTTGCTATGCCCTCCTCCAGGGGATCTTCCCAACCCAGGGATCAAACCCAGGTCTCTCGCATTGCAGGCAGATTCTTTACCGTCTGAGCCACCAGGCATAAAATACTCAAACTGAACTGTTTCTTCAGGTCTTATAACTTTATGAAGGCTCCCACGTCACACAAAACCTATATTAAGTAAATGTGTGTGCTTTCTTCCTGTTAATCTTTGTCAGTTTAATTTTCAGACCCAGCCTGGGACTCTAAGAAGATTGAGGAAAACTCAGCTCCCAGCCACACAGTCACTTTACTAATAACATCAAGGGGCAGACCAGTGCAGGCGGTAGGTTTGTCAGTTAAATTCCAGCTTTAAAAGATTTGTACACCAAAGCGGAGGTGGGGGGATATTTGCCTCAGGAAAACGACCAACTCAGACTGTTTTCTATGCTGGCATGAGAACAAGAGTTTGCCTGAGACTTTAATGTGAGGGTCAAGCAAAACATTCTCACTAAATGCTGAAAGTAAAATACAATCTGAAAAACAGACATTTGAAAAGCTTCAAAGAAAGAACTGGCTGGATAATGATATCACTGAAGAATGCATTTATCTTACATTTGGCTGGGAGATGTCTAACTTGGGAAAGTCTTTCTAAAGGAAGTAATTGCAGATAGGCTTTGTTTAATATATCTTACAAAACACTGCTGCCCACAAGGGAAGACTCAATCAGAATATGGGATACACAAAAAGAAAATTAAACAGGTGATACACGCTTTAATGCTCTGTATAGATGCAGAATGTTCATTTTATTGCTGAATAATATTTCACTGCAATATGCAATCTATTTAACCATTATACTGCTAATGGGCATTTAGGTATTTACTGAGCAACTTCACTTTCACTTTTCACTTTCATGAATTGGAGAAGGAAATGGCAACCCACTCCAGTGTTCTTGCCTGGAGAATCCCAGGGACGGTGGAGCCTGATGGGCTGCTGTCTATGGGGTCGCATAGAGTCGGACGCAACTGAAGTGACTTAGTAGTCTGGGAACTACCAGATGTCCAATGCATATTCTGATGTGCTATCAGAATGTGCCATCACAAACATTCTAAAACAGGTTCTTTTGCTCAACACGTATTTCTGTTAGACTTGCATTAATACTTAGGAGTGAAACTGCTAGGTCAGAGTATTGAGCTTTCATGAATACTCCAATCTTCTGACAGATTTTCTACTTTACACTCTTATTAGAAACATTAGAGTTCTTGTTGCTTCACAACCTTGCAACACTCAACACTGCTTTTTTTTTGTATTTTAGCCATTCTGGGGAATATTTAGTAGTATTCCATGTGGTTAACTTGTATGTCTGTAACAAATTCACATTTCTCTAATGATTAATAAAGTTGAGCACCTTTTAATATGTTAATAACCATTTTAGTCCTCTCTTATAAGTTCCTACTGAAGTCCTTTGCCTCTTGTTTTCTACTGGGTTGTCAAAATTTTTCTTGATAATTTGTTAAATATTCTTATTTTTTGGACACAAGCCCTCTGTCTTTTTGTTGGAGGAGGGTGATAGATTACTATTCTTATTTGACAAATACTTACACAACACATACTTGTGTTGGCAAGGCACTGGTCTAAGTGCCTTACAGATATTAATGGCATCTTTTAATTTTTAAAAAGTGCTAAATATTAATAATAACCTAGTTTATCATTTTTGTTTTATGGTTAGAGCTTTATTGTTGCTTTTGACTAAAGTCTCAAAGATGTTCTCCTATAGTTTCCTCTTAAAAACTTTACTGTTCTGCTTTTCACTTCAACATATTCAATCTGGAATTGATTTTTGTATATTTAGTATGATATAGGGGTTAAGATAGACTGTCTCCATACAAATACAAACCATCTAGTACCATTTATCGAAAAGCCTACCCCTTCCCCACTGCAGTGCCAACTTTGACATAAGTCAGATGAACCACGTATGTATAGCTCTGTTTTTTGGAATCTCTGTTCCACTGGTTAGTTTTTATTTCCTCGTGTCAAAATGTCTTAATTTGGTGTTTTTCAAACTTTAAAGTGCACAAGAATAATCTAGGGAGATTGTTAAAACACAGACTCATTGGCCCCAACCCCAAAGACTCGGCTTCAATAGGGTGTAAAGTGAAGCAGGAGAAATTCCATTTCTAACAAGCTCCCAGGTGATGCTGATGCTGCCAGTCCAAGAACCACTACATGTTAAGCTGTCTTAATTGATACAGTTTTATAATAAGTCTTGGTATCTGCCAACCTAAGAACTCCAATTCAGTTCTTCATGTCTCCCTTAGCTATTCTTAGCCCTTTGCATTTCCATGTGAATTTTAAAGTCAGCTTGAGTTCCACAAAATCAAAAGAACAGCAGCAGCAGCAACAAGGGAAACAATAACAACAAAAATCAAGCCACTGGGATTCTGTTAGGGATTGCATTGATAACGGAGGTTAATTTGAGAAGACCTGAAATTTCAATATTGAGTACTGTATATGAATACTGTATATCCCATGAATATATATATACTGTATATCCCAAGAATACTGTACATCCCTCCATTTATTTAGGTCCTTATCAATTTCTCTAAATAATGTCCTGTTGCTGTTGTTCAGTCACTCAGTTGTGTCCAACTCTTGTGACCCTATGGACAGCAGCACGCTGGGTTTCCCTGTCCTTCACCATCCCGAGTTTGCTTAAACTTATGTCCATTGAATCAGTGATGGCATCCAATCATCTCAACCTCTATCGTCCTCTTCTCCTCCCGCCTTTAATGTTTCCAAGCATCAGGGTCTTTTCAAATGAGTTAGCCCTTCACATCAGGTGGCCAAAGTATTGGAGCTTCACTATCAGTCCTTCCAATGAATATTCAGGGTTGATTTCCTTTAGGACTGACTGGTTTAATCTCCTTGCAGTCCAAGGGATTCTCAAGGGTCTTCACCACACCAAAGCTCAAAAGCATCAATTCTTCAGTGCTCAGCCTTCCTTATGGTCCAACTCTCACATCCATATATGACTACTGGAAAAACCATAGCTTTGACTATACAGACCTTTGTAGGCAAATAATGTCTTTGCTTTTTAATATGTTGTCTAGGTTTGTCATTGCTTTTCTTCCAAGGAGCTAGCATCTTAATTTTATGGCAACAGTCACCATCTGCAGTGATTTTGGAGCCCAAGAAAATAAAGTCTGCCACTGTACCCATTGTTTCCCCATCTATTTGCCATGAGGTGATGGGACCAGATGCCATGATCTTAGTTTTTTGAATGTTGAGATTTAAGCCAGCTTTTTACTCTCCTCTTTTCATCTTTATCAAGAAGCTCTTTAATTTTCTTAATGGCAGTAAGATATATATAACATAAAATGTACCTTCTTGAGCATCTTTAAGTGTACAGTTTAATTATATATATCCACATAGTTGTACACCTAATCTCTAGATTTCTTCTCATCTTGCAACTGAAACTCTATACCCATTAAACACTTCCCCACTGTCCACACCCCACTCAGGGGCAACCGCCATGCTACTCTCTGTTCCTGTGAATTTCACTACTCTAGGTACTTCATACAAATGGAATCATGCAGTTGCAAGTGCTATCTTTTACAAGTTCATTTATTTTTACCTGGAATTTATTAACTAAAGCAATCTGATTAAATACTGCCTCACTAAATTGAGTACTATCTAAAAATACAGTGAAAATCAGACACTTAAGAAATTTGGTGTGTTCAACCAGAAGCAATTTGAGAATCAGGACAACATTTGCAAATAAACTTGTATGTAAGATGGAATTTCCACCACTTTAACACACCAACACACCAGGGCAGAGGTCAGAAACCCCCTAAAAAGTGTATGGTAACATTTGTGTGTCTCTTAAAAGTTCTCTCACTGCTCACATCTCATTGACCAAAACCTCCAAAAGGTGATTCATTGAGCCAGCAGGCTTTTACAAGTGCATAACTTTTCATATACATTTTAATATTTCCATTGCTGCAGTAAAAGTTGAAATAAACTCCTTTATTTATAGTTAGAATGTTTTATAAGTTAAAGAATCAATCCACTTCAGCAACTGTTGATAAGGAGTGTAACAAGATACCTTGAGAACAAAAAGAAGCAGGCTCTGCATGCCTCAGCAGGAGTTTCTCACTGAGATATGCCACCTGAGCTGATGCTTGGGCTCAGATTTTAAAAAGGAGCTTTAATCATCTACCGTCTGAGGAAATGCCATTACATGAAATGGAAGTCAATGTGTAAAGTGTTATTACACTTTACCTCACACTAAAAAGTAAAATTTAATACTATGACATGTTTTGTATAGTCAGGCATGATTTTATTTAGCTCACAATTTCCCACCATATGCAACTCTGCCCTCACTCCCAGAAAAGTAGCAAAGAAAATTCTATAACACCATCAAAGAGGACCTGGAGTGTTATTTCTATAAAAGACAATTTCCTTTCATTCTTATCACTGAACATTTCAAACATTCTTCTTCCAGAGGTCACTAGGACCCTTTACAGGACAGACAGCCAGTCTGTTCCTTTAAATATGAAGGAGCTTTCCAGATAGTTGCTTTTTCCACATATAAATCAAAGCAACTCAGATTTCTCCTGTGAGTGTGTAACTGCTTGGCTATACTGAAGCCAAATCAAATGATGCCCACCCAGGTCAGGCTGACCTTATAAAAGCAAGGATCAAAGAAACACTATAAAAAGCAGAATTATTCCCCCTTCTTAATGAGCAATTTAAAAGAGCATTCATTTGTTAAAATCAGTACCAAATGACAGTAAGCTTAAATTCCAAATGCAGTCTATAAATTACTCCCAGTAGACAAAGAACAGTGGTACAAACACTCTGTCCTTGCTCTGTAGACCATTTCAAAATCAAAGCTATTTTCCCCCCCAAGTCCTAATACTGCTCTAAACCAACCTCCCAACAAAGCCACACGGCTCACCCGGCTCACCCGTTTCCTTGCCTTTGTGCACATTATCACTCCATCTAGATCCCTTCTGTCTTTCAAGGCCTCTCTAATCCTCCCTGAGGTAACAAAGCCTTCTTTGACTGCCCTGTTCCAAATATTTTCTTATTTTCTAAACAGTTAGGGATTTATCTGTGCTATCAATATAATTTAAATTGCCTGGTATTGTTAATTACATTTTCGTAAGTTTATCGGATCTTGGCTAAATTAAAAATTCCATGAAGGCAAGTCTTATGCTTTATTCCTTTATTTCTTCCACAGTATCTAGCAGCATGCTTGGCAAATCCTGAGATTCTGGATTCCTGCTATTACAATGCTCTCAAAGCTCTTTTCTCCACTCTGCAAATGTTTATATACAAAGCAGATACCAGGGAGATCGAGCTGGTAGTCATTCAGTTGCCTCAAAAAAGAAAGATCTCCTGCATTCTGGAGATGCTATTTCATCAGCAATGCCAGATGCACCTTTCACACGGTCATGAAAAGCAGGTATACTTAAATCTCACAAATTATTTTTTAACTGAATTTTTCATCCTTTAACACAACGTTAATTCATAATGTCAGATGGCCTAACACTTTTAGCTTCAATGATGGCCAAAAGCAGAAGCACAAAATCATGAGTTTGAATAAGCCTCCTCCATATCGAATATGTTACCATCTTAACTATAATCCCCTTATATTTCTCCTATCTGGGGACTGGAAGACCGACTGAAGTAAGGTTTTTTCCTTCACATTATATTTCCTTCACATTACTGATTCTGCCTCTCACCACCCTAATAAAAAACAGTAAAATTCACTTTAAAAGTAAAATGTACACAATGATGTCAGTGCTGTCTATTCTTTAAAATGGTTCATCAAATATTTAAATGATCTTGCTATTGTGCATAATGGTTTTTAGACTTTATTTTTTATTATTTGATACACAAAGAAGATTAAGCATAACTAAAATGCAAGTTATAAAGTATACTATAAACACATGTGAATCCTGAGACTGTTTTTTAGCTTATCATTATTTGTAAAATTCATATAGTGCAGTTTATCATTCACCTGTTGATAGACATTTCCATTGTTTCCAGTTTTAAGCTCTTACAAATTAAACAGCTATGAACATTTGTGTATATTTTTATGCAGCCTTACGTTTTCATTTCACATAGATAAATACCTGAAGGTGGAATTGATGATTAACTGCATGAGAAAATGCCAAACTGTGTTCCAAAGTGGTGGTGCCATTTTATGTCACATTACATTTACCATGTACGAGGATTTCAACTACCTCACATGGTAACACACCATTTAAGTGGTAGACAGTTGTATATTATTGTGGTTTTAATTTGCATTTTCCCAATGACTAGTGATATTAACCATCTTAGCTTCTCTTTACGGGTCATTCGTATATCCCAATGTCATCAGGTAGTATTTTTTTTTTTTTTGTCCATAGCTTATAATTGTTATCTGCAGACAAATGCTTCCAAAGAACTTACTTGGCCATCACAGAAGCACTCCAAAAAATTTCAGAATCAGCCTGTCAATTTCTAAGAAAAACAAAAGGTTGGTGGTGGGGGGGGGTAACCTGGATTTTGATTGCTACTGGATTTCAGTTCAGTTCAGTCACAGTCGTGTCTGACTCTTTGCGACCCCATGAATCGCAGCATGCCAGGCCTCCTGTCCATCACCATCTCCTGGAGTTCACTCAAACTCACGTCCATAGAGTCGGTGATGCCATCCAGCCATCTCATCCTCTGTTGTCCCCTTCTCCTCCTGCCCCCAATCCCTCCCAGCATCAGAGTCTTTTCCAATGAGTCAACTCTTCCCATGAGGTGGCCAAAACACTGGAGTTTCAGCTTTAGCATCATTCCTTCCAAAGAATGGACTGGCTGGATCTCCTTGCAGTCCAAGGGACTCTCAAGAGTCTTCTCCAACACCACAGTTCAAACGCATCAATTCTTCGGCGCTCAGCTTTCCTCACAGTCTAACTCTCGCATCCATAAATGACCACTGGAAACTTTGTTAGGCCTGAGTTATTGATGCTATCAGTTCAGTTCCGTCACTCAGTCGTGTCCGACTCTTTGCGACCCCATGAATTGCAGCACGCCAGGCCTCCCTGTCTATCACCAACTCCCGGAGTTCACTCAGACTCATGTCCATCGACTCAGCGATGCCATCCAGCCATCTCATCCTCTGTCATCCCCTTCTCCTCCTGTCCCCAATCGCTCCCAGCATCAGAGTCTTTTCCAATGAGTCAACTCATTTCATGAGGTGGCCAAAGTACTAGAGTTTCAACTTTAGCATCATTCCTTCCGAAGAAATCCCAGGGTTGATCTCCTTCAGAATGGACTGGTTGGATCTCCTTGCAGTCCAAGGGACTCTCAAGAGTCTTCTCCAACACCACACTTCAAAAGCATCAATTCTTCGGCACTCAGCCTTCTTCACAGTCCAACTCTCACATCCAGACATGACCACAGGAAAAACCATAGCCTTGACTAGACGGACCTTAGTCGGCAAAGTAATGTCTCAGCTTTTGAATATACTATCTAGGTTGGTCATAACTTTTCTTCCAAGGAGTAAGCGTCTTTTAATTTCATGGCTGCAATCACCATCTGCAGTGATTTTGGAGCTCAAAAAATAAAGTCTGACACTGTTTCCACTGTTTCCCCATCTATTTCCCATGAAGTGATGGGACTGGATGCCATGATCTTCATTTTCTGAATGTTGAGCTTTAAGCCAACTTTTTCACTCTCCTCTTTCACTTTCATCAAGAGGCTTTTTAGCTCCTCTTCACTTTCTGCCATAAGGGTGGTGTCATCTGCATATCTGAGGTTATTGATACTTCTCCCGGCAATCTTGATTCCAGCTTGGGTTTCTTCCAGTCCAGCGTTTCTCATGATGTACTCCACACAGAAGTTAAATAAGCAGGATAACAATATACAGCCTTGACGTACTCCTTTTCCTATTTGGAACCAGTCTGTTGTCCCATGTTCAGTTCTAACTGTTGCTTCCTGACCTGCATACAGATTTCTCAAGAGGCAGGTCAGGTGGTCTGGTAGTCTCATCTCTTTCAGAATTTTCCAGTTTATTGTGATCCACACAGTCAAAGGCTTTGGCATAGTCAATAAAGCAGAAATAGATGTTTTTCTGGAACTCTCTTGCTTTTTCCATGATCCAGCAGATGTTGGCAATTTGATCTCTGGTTCCTGTGACTTTTCTAAAACCAGCTTGAACATCAGGAAGTTCACGATTCAAGTATTGCTGAAGCCTGGCTTGGAGAATTTTGAGCATTACTTTACTAGTGTGTGAGATGAGTGCAATTGTGCAATTGTGTAGTTTGAACATTCTTTGGCATTGCCTTTCTTTGGGACTGGAATGAACACTGACCTTTTCCAGTCCTGTGGCCACTGCTGAGTTTTCCAAATTTGCTGGCATACTGAGTGCAGCACTTTCACAGCACCATCTTTCAGGTTTGGATTTATTACTGTCTAATTCTGGAAGACTTGTGACTTCAACAATATTAAGCCTTTCAATCCATGAACATGGTAAGTCTCTCCATTTATTTAAATTTCTCCAATTTCTTAAAGCAACAATTGTCATTTTTAGTGTACAGGTCTTACAGTTTAGTCAAATTCATCATTAAATATTTGGTACTTTATGCTACTGTGTGTGGTTTTAAAATTACTTTCCCAATTATTACTGCTAGTATATATAAACATAACTGACTTTTTTTATATTGACCTTGTATTCTCAGATGTTGCTTATTAATTCTAGTAGCTTTCATGTCTATTCTTTAGGGTTTCCCATGTAAAGAATTGTGTTGTCTATGCATAATGACTTGGAGAAGGCAATGGCACCCCTCTCCAGTACTCTTGCCTGGAAAATCCCATGGATGGAGGAGCCTGGTAGGCTGCAGTCCATAGGGTCACTAACAGTCAGACACGACTGAGCGACTTCACTTCACTTTGTCTTCCTGTGAGAAACGGACTCTGGAGCCACCCTGAGATGTATGCTAATATAGAGGACAGTTCATGGCTGCTTTAGGAATGTAGGATGTGTGTTTTCAGAAGGTATGAGGAGTGCAAATATATTTTGCTGAAAGGGAAAAGGGTAATTTGTCCTAGAGCTGGCTATTCTGAATGGGGAAAGAATAAGGGACAAAGTATGGCTATAGAATGGAGAAGGCAATGGCACACCACTCCAGTACTCTTGCCTGGAAAATCCCATGGATGGAGGAGCCTGGTGGGCCGCAGTCCATAGGGTCGCTGAGAGTTGGACACGACTGAGAGACTTTGCTTTCACTATGCATAATGATAATTTTGTATATTTCTTTCCAATCTGCACTCCCTCTGTATCTCTTTCTTGTCTTATTGCACTAGCCGGGATTTTCGGTTCAAAGAAGAAGTGCCACTTTCCTGACCTTAGAGGAAAAAAATTGTTTTTCATGAATGATGATTTTAACTCTAGATTTTCCATACAAACCTTTTATCAGATTGATGATATTCTCTTCTACTCAGAGTTTACTAAGTTTTTTTAATAATGAAAGAGTAGTGAATTTTTCCAAATGCTGAAATAACAAATATAATGAGATAATCAGTCAGTGTTTCTCCTTTACTGTATTAAAAGATGAACTTCAGTGACTACTTAATGTTAAACGAATTTTGCATGCCTGAGATAAGAACTATTTGGCCATGACTAATCATCCTTTTTGTTGTTCTTCAATCACTCAGTCTTGTGTGATGCTTTGCAACCCCATGGACTGCAGTACGCCAGGCTTTCCTCTCCTTCACCATCTCCCGGAGCTTGCGCAAACTCAAGTCCACTGAGTCAGTGATGCCATCCAACCAACTTGTCCTCTGTCATCCCCTTGTCCTTCTGCCTTCAATCTTTCCCAGCATCAGGGTCTTTTCCAATGAGTTGGTGCTTCACATTAGACAGCCAAAGTACTGGAGATTCAGCCTCAGCATTAGTCCCTCCAGTGAATATTCAGGATTGACTTCCTTTAGGATTGACTCGGAGAAGGTAATGGCACCCCACTCCAGTACTCTTGCCTGGAAAATCCCATGGATAGAGGAGCCTGGTAGGCTGCGATCCATTGGATCGCTAAGAGTCGGACACGACTGAGCAACTTCACTTTCACCTTTCACTTTCATGCATTGGAGAAGGAAATGGCAACCCACTACAGTGTTCTTGCCTGGAGAATCCCAAGGACAGGGGAGCCTGGTGGGCTGATGTCTCTGGGGTTGCACAGAGCTGGACACGACTGAAGTGATTTAGCAGCAGCAGGATTGACTGATTTAATTTCCTTGCAGTCCAAGGGACTCTCAAGAGTCTTCTCCAACACTACAGTTTCAAAGCATCAGTTCTTCAGCACTCAGCCTTCACTATGGTCCAATTCTCACATCCATACATGACTACTGGAAAAACCATAGCTTTGACTAGATGGACCTTTGTAGGCAAGTAATGTCTTCGCTCTTTAATATGCTTTCTAGGCTTGTCATTGCTTTTCTTCCAAGCAGAAAGCATCTTTTAATTTCATGGCTGAAATCACAATCTGCAGTGATTTTGAAGTCCAAGATAATAAAGTTGTTCATTCTTTTCACCGTTTCCCCGTCTACTTGCCATGAACTGATGGGACCGGATGCCATGATCTTAGTCTTTTGAATGTTGAGTTGTAAGCCAGCTTTTCCACTCTCCTCTTACAGCTTCAACAAGAGACTCTTCAGTTTCTCTTCACTTTCTGCTTAAGGGTGGTGTCATCTGCATATCTGAGGTTATTGATATTTCTCCCTGCAATCTTGATTCCGGTTTGTGCTTCATCCAACCTGGCATTTCAGATGATGTACTCTCCATGTAAGTTAAATAAGCAAGGTGACAATATACAGCCTTGACGTACTCCTTTCACAATTTTGAACCAGTTCATTTTTCATGTCTGGTACTGTTGCTTCTTGACACGCATACAGATTTTGCAGGAGGAATGTAGGGAACAAGGTATAAGGAAGGTTGAGAAGTGCTTGCAAACGAGACTCTCAACCAGGGCTGAACATTCTTGCAAACGAGATGTTCTGCCCAGTGTAGGGAATAAGGTATAAGGAAGGTTGAGAAGTGCTTGCAAACGAGACTCTCAACCAGGGCTGAACATTCTTGCAAACGAGATGTTCAGCTAAGAATCCTCTGTTTGTTCCCGTGGGAAAAGAACATTTCTTGCACACAAGGATGTTTCTCTGATTCCTCAAAAGGAACAGACCCAGGGACAAAACGGATTCTAAGTTGATAAGGAAGTTCCCCAAAACAAAGTCTTAGCTGCAGTAAATAAGTTAAGGTAAAGGTTGTCTCGCCCTGCGCCTGTGCACTGTTATAGTTGCTGAATTATGGTGTTTGGCAACTTGCCCTGTAGATCGTTGTGCGAAAGATATAAAGTAAAGCAGCTGTAAGAAGCGAGGAGAAAAAAGTAAAAAGATTCAAACCACTCTGCAGTGTTGGTGTTTCATTCCGTCGCCAGCAAGGAAGGTAAGGTGGTCTGGTATTCCCATCTCTTTAAGAATTTTCCAGAGTTTGTTGGGATCCACACAGTCAAAGGCTTTAGCATAGTCAATGAAGCAGCAGTAGATGTTTTTTCTGGAATTCTCTAGCTTTTTCTATGATCCAATGGGTCATTGGTTATTTGATCTCTGGTTGCTCTGCCTTTGCTAAATCCAGCTTGTACATCTGGAAGTTCTCGATTCACATACTGATACTGTTGAAGCCTAGCTTGAAGGATTTTGAGCATTACCTTGCTAGCATGTGAAATGAGTGCAACTGTGCAGTAGTTTAAACATTGCTTGGCATTGCCCTTCTTTGGGATTGGATTGAAAACTGATCTTTTCCAGTCCTGTGGCCACTGCTGAGTTTTCCAAATTTGCTGGCATATTGAGTGCAGCACTTTCACAGCATCATCTTTCAGGATTTGAAATAGCTCAACTGGAATTCCATGACCTCCACTAGCTTTGTTCATAGTGATGGTTCCTAACGTCCACTTGACTCCACACTCCAGGATGTCTGGCTCTAGCTGAGTGATCACACCATCATGATTATCTGGGTTATTAACATCTTTTTTGTATAGTTCTTCTGTGTATTCTTGCTACTTCTTCTTAATATCCTCTGCTTTTGTTAGGTCCATACCATTTCTGTCCTTTATTGTGTTCATCTTTGCATGAAATTTTCCCTTGGTATCTCTAATTTTCTTGAAGAGATCTCTAGTCTTGCACACTCTATTGTTTTCCTGTTTCTTTGTATTGTTCAGTTCAGAAAGCTTTCTTATCTTCCCTTGCTATTCTTTGGAACTCTGAATTCAGAGGGGTATATCTTTCCTTTTCTCCTTTGCCTTTCACGTCTCTTCTTTTCTCAGCTGTCTGTAAGGCCTCCTCGGACAATCATTTTGCCTTTTTGCATTTCTTTTGCTTCAGGGTGGTTTTGATCATTGCCTCCTATACAATGCTATGAACCTCTGTCCACAGTTCTTCAGGCATTCGATCAGATCTAATCCCTTGAATCTACTTGTCACCTCCACTGTATAAACGTAAGGGATTTGATTTAGGTTATACCTGAAAAGCCTAGTGGTTTTCCCTACCTTTCTTCAATTTAAGTCTGAATTTGGCAATAAGGAGTTCATGATCTGAGCCATAGTCAGCTCCCAGTCTTGTTTTTGCTGACTGTATACAGCTTCTCTATCTTCAGCTGCAAAAAATATAATCAGTCTGATTCTGGTATTGACCATCTGGTGATGTCCATGTGTAGAGTCTTCTCTTGTGTTTTGGAAGAGACTGTTTGCTATGACCAGTGCATTCTCTTGGCAAAACTCTGTTAGCCTTTGCCCTGCTTCTTTCTGTACTTCAAGGCCAAACCTGCCTGTTACTCCAAGTATCTCTTGACTTCCTACTTTTGCATTCCAGTCTCCTATGAAGAAAAGGACATCTTTTTTTGGTGTTAGTTCTAGAAGGTGTTGTAGTCCTTCACAGAACCATTCAGCTTCACCTTCTTCAACATTAGGTTGAGGCACAGACCTGGGTTACTGTGATAGTGAATGGTTTGCCCTGGAAACGAACCAAGATCATTCTGTTGCTTTTGAGACTGCATTTAAGTACTGCATTTAGGATTCTTTTGTTGACAATGAGGGCTACTCCATTTCTTCTAAGGGACTCTTGCCCACAGTAGTAGATATAATGGTCATCTTAATTAAATTTGCCCATTCTGGTCCATTTTAGCTCACTGATTCCTAAAGTGTTGATGTTCACTCTTGCAATCTCCATTTGACCACTTTCAATTTACCTTGATTCATGGACCTAACATTCCAGGTTCCTCTGCAATACTGTTCTTTATAGCATCAGACTTTACTTTCACCACCAGATGCATCCAAAACTGGGCTCAACCTGCTTTGGCTCAACCTCTTCATTCCTTCTACAGCTATTTCTCTGCTCTTCTTCAGTAGCATTTTAGGCACCTACCAACCTGGGGAGTTCATCTTTCAGTGTTATATCTTTTTGCCTTTTCATAATGTTCATGGGGTTCTCATGGCAAGAATGCTAAAGTGGTTTGCCATTCTCTTCTCCAGTGGAGAAGGTGGGTCATCAACAGAAAATTGGATTAAAGTTTATCCTTTTTATACACTGCTATTTCATATATTTTGCCCCAGATCTGTGGTTGTTTACAAGTGTTCACATCCAGTACGTTACTCCAACATGGCTAGAAATAAGGCCACCAATAAGCATTAAGCTTAAGCCATGGTTAACTGTGAAGAAAGTTGTCCAGCAGTTACCAGAGTAGATGATGGTAAGAAGAGAGTCATGTAAGCTCCCACAAATCCTATTACTCATTCTTTCTCTGTCTATTCTTGAAATAAGATACGTACAAGTAATCTAGTTCAACTCCAGTCAAAAAATATTTTTTAAGCCTTTGTTTAAAAATAGTTTACCGACAAACTGAAACAAAGCATACCCATCTCCTCCTCCTCTAAAAGCTACCAAGTTATCACCCAGATATAGCTACAAGGCCCATGATCAGAACACCTGTTAAATTAAAATGCATGAGTAACACCTGAGGGGACAAGTATTCAAACCAGAAAGAAAATCAAAATCCTGGGTTACCCTGCTTAATACAGACAGACATGTCCTCATGTTACATTAAAATTAAGAAGTAAGTATACCCTAAAGCTCCTCTTGATGAAAGTGAAAGAGGAGAGTGAAAAAGTTGGCCTAAAGAGCAACATTCAGAAAATGAAGATCATGGCATCTGGTCCCATCACTTCATGGCAGATAGATGGGGAAACAGTGGAAACAGTGGCTGACTATTTTTCGGGGCTCCAAAATCACTGCAGATGGTGACTGCAGCCATGAAATTAAAAGACGCTTACTCCTTAGAAGGAAAGTTATGACCAACCTAGATAACATATTGAAAAGCAGAGACATTACTTTGCCAACAAAGGTCCGTCTAGTCAAGGCTATGGTTTTTCCTGTGGTCATGTATGGATGTAAGAGTTGGACTGTGAAGAAAGCTGAGCGCTGAAGAATTGATGCTTTTGAATTGTGGTGTTAGAGAAAACTCTTGAAAGGCCCTTGCAGTCCCTGCAAGGATATCCAAACAGTCCATTCTAAAGGAGATCAGTCCTGGGTGTTCACTGGAAGGACTGATGTTGAGGCTGAAACTCCAATACTTTGGCCACCTCATGTGAAGAGTTGACTCATTGGAAAAGACCTTGCTGCTAGGAGGGATTGAGGGCAGGAGGAGAAGGGACAACAGAGGATGAGTTGGCTGGATGGCATCACCAACTCAATGGACATGAGTTTGAGTGAACTCCGGAAGTTGGTGATGGACAGGGAGGCCTGGTATGTTGCAATTCATGGGGTAACAAAGAGCCGGACACGACTGAGCGACTGAACTGAACTGAATACCCTAAAAGAAAAAAAAGTATCATTTTTATTTGTAAAAAATGGCTAGCACACTTTTGAGTTCACAGTTAAGTGATTATTAAATAGCTTTAAAATTAATAGCAGAAAGAGAAAATATATACAACATAATGTATAACTTCCAAAGGTCTTTTTCCGTTTTTCATTGACAGAGTCCTTGGGGCTTCAGGCAGACAGTCAGAAGGCAGGCTGCCAGTATCAATTCACACTTCAGCAAAACTTTTGCCAATGAAAACTGAAACACCTGTATGAATTAACTAAATTGTTCCCATTTTCAACAATGAAAGGAAATTAAAAGCATTACTGAATGTCACTGACTTGGCTCATCTGAAAGGAAATAACGTAGATAACACAGCTAATTTTAAATTATCAAGCCAATACAACATAAATGGCTCTTTAGAACAATGTGGGTTATTTTTACTATGACTCATTCAGTTTTCCTGAAATGTGAGGAAAGAATGTCTCGGAATAGCATCACATAATGACAACGTTAATAAAAAAAGGAAAGTGTACCTCTTAGGACAATCTTCTGCCACTGCTGAATTAAAACCTTTTCCCAGTGCATCTCACACATACCTCAACATGCTACACCAACTTGGAAACACTGGCAAAAATTCTTCCAGAAAAGAGATTTCACCACTGTTTTAGTAAACTTTAGGACAGTTGATGAAAACTGAAAAAAATTCAGGACCAATAAGCCACTCATTTGGTTCCTAAGTATTTATCAGATGGCCACTAACTGTGGTTCCTGTCCCTCCAAGTGCTCACAATCCTCTGGCAGGGGTAGTGAAATTTCTACTGGACTTGCTCTCCAACAGAGAGAGACACCTCACAGTCTCAAGAGTTCACTACTCCAGACCCCAGGTACCATGCTGCAGCCAGAGTAGAGAGATGGATGCTCAGGAAAAGGACGTGGCTTCTCTCCTCTCTATTCCCTTCTCTTCCACATCTACAGCCAGTTCCAAACAGCCCTTAACCACTTAGGAATTCCCATTCCTTGAAAACAGTAGTATGCTCCTAAAAACCACCAACCAGATAACCTTACTCACCACTGACTGCTATGGGGGCATGAGGTTCTATCTACCACTCTGAAGAATTTTCGGACACATTCTGTAATTTGACCCTAAGAATAAGTTTTCAGTGCCGAGGGAGGGACACATGCTGTCCCTCATTTTACAGAAGAGAAAGATGAGAAGGACACACCAGGTATCAATTGTATACTAGGCTGTCATACTACCTACACCAGAGAACTAAGTGGAGTAGTGCAGCTCCAGTTCCTGGTTCAGTATACTTCATTCATTCCCATATTCTGCATACTTCTCTTGAGCAAGAACTATGAGCAAAGCTTTGTAGTGGACCTTGTAGAAGACCCAGAGAAGGACAGAGACCGTCCCTAAATCTGGAAGTTTAGAGTCTTAAAGGAAGATAAGACATACACATAAATAATTACAGTGAGCCCAAATATGATCTTTGTTAAAAGAGAATTCAGAAGCAAGGTAGCAGCTAAAAGTGGTCCCTCTTGCCTCAGACACTCCTCAGCAGTTATACAGGATATAAATAAAGGATATTTATGTACAGGATATACAGTTATTTAGGATTTAAATTTTAGTAAAATTATTGAAACCAGGGGCCATTTACAATTCACCTTATTATCTGCTTCAGAATCATGCACAGGAAGGGTGGAAAGACTGAATGACAAAAGGAGAGCTGACTTGGGTTTTTCTGGAGTATTCTGTAGCTTCACTTGGGACAAGGAATGGAATGGGTATTACACAGCCCAAAGTATGCATGGGGCTCCTCAGAGCTCTCCTCACTCTTAAGTTCCTTGCCTTCCTTCTCATCAATTAAAAATTTATTTGGCATTAACCAACTCATCTCTTCGAAAGTGTTATGACTGGCACTATGGAGCACTTTCACTGAACAGTTTTTCCTGAAATAGACATCAGTTCTCAGGTCAGTGCTGACTTGGAGGAGATCGAGAGGAGAAGAGCAAAACAATCATGTATCATAAAGCCCTCGGGGAAAACATAAAACCAGAGAATACAACCTTCACTGCAAGCTAGGAGGGCTGAGCTACCTACCAGCAGAGGCTTCTAGAGGTAATTACTTCCGCAGGATTGTACCTCACTTTACAGAGCAACAAGCACAGGGAAAGAGAAAGAAAAGGACGGGAGGACTTCTCTGGTGGCACCAGAGTCCCTAAGACTCTGTGCTCCCAATGCAGGGGACCTGGGTTCGATCCCTAGTCAGGGAACTAGATCCCATATGCCACAACTCAAGATCTAGCACAGCTTCATAAATAAATGTATTTAATGAAAAAAAAGGGGGTGGGGACAGAAAAACAAAAAGAAAAGAAGAAATATATCACATCCACAAAAAGCACTAAAAACTAAGTTAACTGCTTGAATGTGATGAGAGTACTTTCATGTCATTTCAGGTTAACTGTGGACAATCTATATTCCACAATAATGTGCTTATGAAGCCAATCCCAAGAAGATGTTTCTGTGACCACCTTCCCATGAGAGGCCAACAGGAACACTTCCTGTCATAGGCTGCATCCTGTCTACCTCTGTCATCTGAATGAGCCCAGGCGCCCGGGCCATCACTCACCAGCTACACACCAGTGACTGTCCCCATCCAGCTCTGTACTTCCTGACACTGACTCAAGACTCCCACCACACCAGACCCGTGTGTCCTTCCTGGTGCCTCACATCAGGAAGACTCGTGTTCAACATCACCTTCCCATGAAGATGCTCCCCCGCCGTCTCACCTAAAACAGCCACCCCTCACCCATTCTTACTCCACTACACTGTTTTCTGTTTACAATGAGTACTTCTGTCAGACATCTGTCTTTGTCTACCATGTATTTCCCTCACAAGAATGTAAACTGATGAAAATTCCAAGAGGGAAAAGGCTGCTATATCCTCAATAACCAGCACAATGCCTTAGTTTTAAGTATTAAGGCGTGTGTTAAGTATTCAATCTATGTTGAACAAGTAAATAAGAGGTGCATAATATTTTTTTAAATATATCTTTTAAAAAAGGTTTAACACTTTACTTGTCAAATTCTTTACCATTTATGTAACAACTAATTAGGGGCATTCCACATAGTTACCTAAACACACATATGCTATAATGAAAATCAGCAGATTTCTAACAATACTGAAGTGGGAAACTACAACAGGCACTCAGAGGACTCAGAAGATTAACATCAACCAGTTCTCAAACTGTATGTAGGACACAGTAACTTGCAAAATTTATTTTACAGCACAAAGTAAGCTAGCCTTTCTTTCTACCAGATAAAAGTACTTTAGTTCTGCCTTATCTGAAAAATAGCAAAGGAAGAAAACACCAGAATTCTAACTTGATCCCTAACTATGATAATAAAAATGCCTTTGAAAAAATGATGTATCTTGAGCAACTTGGGTTCATTAAAGATGTGTGTATCTTTCTATCTATAAAGCTAAAGATACCAACTGCCCTCTTGTTCTGTGGCTTTCCTCTTCTGAAAAGCCTTCTTTGATATCAAACCCTCAAACATCTATTCTCCTATCTTTCCTTTTCACGGCCATTTTTTCCAACTGTGGTCTTTATCTATCAACTTTATTTTCTCACACACCATTCTCTCCTTATTTCTCTGCAGTGAGTTGACTACCCAGCTATTTCAGCAAACTTGTCATAGAGATAAGCAATGCACTCCAGCCATCAAATTCCTCCTGACTGCTCTCCACCGCTGAACACCGACAAGTGCCCCTTGCTCTCGACACTGTCTCCTGCCTGAGCCTCCATAAACCAGGCTATCCGGTTTCTGCCCCTCGCTCTCTGAACCCCTCAGTCCCACCCTATCCATGAAGCATCACCCTCAAATTTTAACCAAAAGAGTTGCACATTACACTGGCTTTGAAGTAAAGATTCAACTCTTGCTCTGTCACTTCATTTACTCAGTCAACAAGTATTAATCGAGCACATATTATGTGCAAGATACTGGACTCGGCCCTGCAAAGATCAAACAAAGAACAAGAAATATTTATTCGCTGCCCTTAAATTCAAGCAAGTACAAACAAAAATGCTTACATCTGTAGAGAACAGACCGGCAGACACAGTGTGGAAAGGAAAGGGTGGGACAAATTGAGAGAGAAGCATTGAAATATATACATTATTATATGTAAAACAGCCAGCCAGTGGGGATTTGCTGCAATGCAGGGAGCTCAAACCCAGGGCTCTCTGACACATAGAGGGGTGGGATGGAGGAGGAGGCAGGAGGGAGGCAGCATGTGTAAGCCTATGGCTGAGTCATGTTGATGTATGGCAGAAACCAACACAACAGTGTAAAGCAATTATCTTCCAATTAAAAATAAAGAAAAATTTTAAAATGCTTATGTCTAAATCAGCATCAAGATATATGCAGCTTGGAAACTAAAATGATAAGCTTTTTTTTCTGCCTTAATTTCCTTAGGTGACAGTATTTCAATGAGCAATCTGAGGCAAGAACATACTAGAGGCAAAATAATTTACAAGGAAAAAAAAAAAAAAACAGAAAGGAAAAAGACATTACTTACTGATGTAAATGCCAGCAGTTCCTCTTCAGTTAACTTATGCACTGGGTTATTCTTCTGGAAATCTGTGCTTTAAATTTAAAAAAATTAATAAAAGCAAATCAATTCCAGAATGCATATCATAATGAATGAAATACAATTTTTAAAGAGGCAAGTAAACTATATTCATATATTTGAAAGCACATTCAGTTCAGTTCAGTCGCTCAGTCGTGTCCAACTCTTTGTGACCCCATGAACCACAGCACACCAGACCTGTCCATCACCAACTCCCGGAGTCCACCCAAACCCATGTCCATCAAGTTGATGATGCCATCCAACCATCTCATCCTCTGTTGTCCCCTTCTCCTCCTGCCCTCAATCTTTCCCAGCATCAGGGTCTTTTCAAATGAATCATCTCTTCGCATCAGGTGGCCAAAGTATTGGAGTTCCAGCCTCAACATCAGTCCTTCCAATGAACACCCAGGACTGATCTCCTTTAGAATGGACTGGTTGGATATCCTTGCAGTCCAAGGGACTGTCAAGAGTCTTCTCCAACACCACAGTTCAAAAGCATCAATTCTTCGGTGCTCAGCTTTCTTTATAGTCCAACTCTCATATCCATACATGACCACTGGAAAAACCATACCCTTGACTAGACGGACCTTTGTTGGCAAAATAATGTCTCTGCTTTTGAATATGCTGTCTAGGTTGGTCATAACTTTCCTTCCAAGGAGTAAGCATCTTTTAATTTCATGGCTGCAATTGCAATCTGCAGTGATTTTGCAGCCCAGAAAAATAAAGTCATCCACTGTTTCCCCATCTATCTGCCATGATGGATGGGACCAGATGCCATGATCTCAGTTTTCTGAATGTTGAGCTTTAAGTCAACGTTTTTACTCTCCTCATATAATATTATTGTATTATTTACAAATGTAGAGATGACTGTGCCAAAGATAAGCACAAAAGTAATAAAATGCTAACAAGCAAATGTGGTGGTGTACTAAATGTTAACACAATTTATTTTATAAGAAAAAAAAATCTTATCTGTGCCATTCCACAAAGAAAATGAAAATAATATGGCGCCAATTCCTATTTATTAAATTCATACAAAAAAAAAATTACTATCACCATGAGACAGGCAAAAATTAAGTTCTCAAAGAGGCAGAACAATGCGAATGCTTAGATCTTGCTGATCCAAGTATGAATAATTGTGGAAAACAATTCAGCACTGTCTTATAAAGTGAACATTCACATATCCTAACCTCAGTAATTCCAGCCTAGATATAGAGCCCACAGAAATTCAACGGCGGTACTGGGAAGCATACATACAAATACCCATAGTAATATTGTGTGTAACAGGAAAAATCTGTTAACAATCCAATGTCCAAAAAGGAAATCAATACACTGTAAAATACCCAACAGGACACTACACTGCAACATAAACTGCAGCTATATGTAACAACACGGATGAGTCACATAAAGACATTGGTGACAGAAAAAACCAAATCACAGAAGACTACATATAGTAACATACCACTTTCATAAAGCATCAAGACAAATAAAATAATTGACTGAGAAGTATAAAAGACATGTGAGTAAATATATTTTTTGAAAAGGAAAGAAAATGACAAAGACAAAATTTAGGACATTGATTACCTTTTAAGACAGAAGCAAGATGAGATGGGAAAGAAGCACACAGACTGAGCTAATGGTATTTGCAATCTTCAAGTTTTGTTGTTTTTTTTTTTAATTTTTTTTACTTTATTTTACTTTACAATACTGTATTGGTTTTGCCATACATTGACTTGAATCCACCACGGGTGTACATGCGTTCCCAAACATGAACCCCCCTCCCACCTCCCTCCCCATAACATCTCTCTCGGTCATCACCATGCACCAGCCCCAAGCGTGCTGTATCCTGCATCGGACATAGACTGGCAATTCGATTCTTACATGATAGTATACATGTTTCAATGCCATTCTCCCAAATCATCCCACCCTCTCCCTCTCCCTCTGAGTCCAAAAGTCCGTTATACACATCTGTGTCTTTTTTGTTGTCTTGCATACAGGGTCGTCATTGCCATCTTTCTAAATTCCATATATATGTGTTAGTATACTGTATTGGTGTTTTTCTTTCTGGCTTACTTCACTCTGTATGGATTTGTGTTATTATTACATTATATAACTTATGTTTATATAAGTTATTTTGTTCAGTTCAGTTGCTCAGTCATGTCCGACTCTTTGCAACCCCATGAATCGCAGCACGCCAGGCCTCTCTATCCATCACCATCTCCCGGAGTTCACTCAGACTCATGTCCATCGAGTCCGTGATGCCATCCAGCCATCTCATCCTCAGTCGTACCCTTTTCCTCCTGCCCCCAATCTTGTAGTCCAAGGGACTCTCAAGAGTCTTCTCCAATACCACAGTTCAAAAGCATCAATTCTTCGGCGTTCATATTATTTGTATTAAGGATGAAAATAAAATTCAAAATTGTCTTTCACCTGCTGGGATGCTATAAGAACCACAGAACTTCCCTTCTCTGGTACCCTTGCTAATGGTGCAGAATGTGAATTCATTTATTTTTGGCTGTGCTAGGTCATCACTGCTATGCAGGCTTCTCTCTAGTTGTAGGGAACAGCTGCCAGTCTCTAGCTGTAGTGCATGGGGCTCTCACTGCGCTGGCTTCTCTTGCTGGGGAGCACAGGCTCTAGGGAGTATCAGGGAGCTTCAGTAGTTGCAGCATGTTGGCTCGGTAGTTGCGGTTCCCAGAATCTAGCTCTAGTGCACAGACTCAGGAGTCGTGGCCCATGGACTTAGTTGCTCCACGGCATGTGGGATCTTCCCGATCCAGGGATTGAACCTGTGTCTCCTGCACTGGCAGTTGGATGCTTTACCACTGAGCCACCAAGGAAGTCCCAGAATGTGAATTTAATCATATATATATTTTTTTAATCAGACAATGCAGAGTACATCATTCGAAACACTGGGCTGGAGAAAGCACAGGCTGGAATCAAGATTGCCGGGAGAAATACCAATAACATCAGATATGCAGATGACACCACCCTTATGGCAGAAAGTGAAGAAGAATTAAAGAGCCTCTTGATGAAAGTGAAAGAGGAGAGCGAAAAAGTTGACTTATAGCTCAACATTCAGAAAATGAAGATCATGGCATCTGGTCCCATCACTTCATGAGAAATAGATAGGGAAACAGTGGACATAGATACTGACTTTATTTTTCTGGGTCCCAAAATCACTGCAGGTGGCAATTGCAGCGATGAAATTAAAAGATACTTACTCCTTGGAAGGAAAGTTATGACCAACCTAGACAGCATACTGAAAAGCAGAGACATTACTTTGTCAACAAAGGTCCGTCTAGTCAAGGCTACGGTTTTCCCAGTGGTCATATATGGATGTGAGAGTTGGACTATAAAGAAAGCTGAGCACCAAAGAATTGATGCTTTTGAACTGTGGTGTTGGAGAAGACTCTTGACAGTCCCTTGGACTGCAAGGAGATCCAACCAGTCCATCCTAAAGGAAATCAGCCCTGAATATTCATTGGAAGGACTGATGCTAAAGCTGAAACTCCAATACTTTGGCCACCTGATGCAAAGAGATGACTCATTTGAAAAGACCCTGATGCTGGGAAAGATTGAGGGCAGGAGGAGAAGGGGACAACAGAGGATGAGATGGTTGGATGGCATCACCGACTCAATGGACATGGGTTTGGGTGAACTCCAGGAGTTGGTGATGGACAGGGAGGCCTGGCGTGCTGCGGTTCATGGGGTCGCAGAGTCGGACATGACTGAGCGACTGAACTGAACTGAACTGAATCAGACAAAATTCAAGTTGAGGGTAATCCTACAGAATAACTGGCTTATAAATTTCCAAAGTGTCAAGATCATAAAAGTCAAGCAAAAATGAAGAACTATTCCAAACTGACAGAAAGAATACAAACATAAATATAACACATGTTCTAGACTGGATCCTGTGCCATAAAGGAGATTACTGGGACAACCGGCAAAACTTGAATGGGGTCTGAGCACAAAGTGATAGTAAAGCATGAGTGCTAATTTCCTGATTTTTATAAATGTATTATGGCTATGCACAGAAGCTCCCTTGTTTGTTGAAGACACACACTAAAGTATTTAGTGGTGACAGAATATCACATCAAAAAATCATTCTCAAAAAAGTCTTTTTAATGCCTTGCCCTTGCAACCTTTGCCCAAATTTGAAATTACTTTAAAACATAAAATGATGATTTGGGAGAAGGGCATTGAAACATGTATAATGTCATATATGAAACAAATAACCAGTCCAGGTTTGATGCATGATACTGGATGCTTGGGGCTGGTGCACTGAGATGACCCAGAGGGATGATACGGGGAGGGAGGAGGGAGGGGGGTTCAGGATGGGGAACATGTGTATACCTGTGGCGGATTCATGTAGATGTATGGCAAAACCAATACGTTATTGTAAAGTAATTAACCTCCAATTAAAATAAATAAATTTATATTTAAAAAAATAAAATAAAACATAAAATGAAAAACTATTTCTACCACACATAAGGTTCTACTGTATTAAAAATTCTATCCTCTGAATGTACATATTCTCAAAGATCAAAGTAGTCACCTCTCCTAAATATTTCATTAAGATTCTATTCAGGTAGCCTTTCCTTTCTACAGGGGATCTTCCCAACCCAGGGATTGAACCCAGGTCTCCTCCTTTGCAGGCAGATTCTTTACCAGCTGAGCCACAAGGGAAGACCAGCCAAGGCTAACAGAAGGAATTTTCTTTATGAAGAAAAGAGACAGATGAGTATACCAATTTACAGGAGATTCCTAATCTCTAACCCTTTCATTGGTTGCCCAACTCTTCTCTATCTTCATAACCGTTACAAGACTCCTTATTCATCCCGAACTCTGGGGACCTTCTTGAACAAAGATTTCCCCAACACAAGATAATCAATACCCAAGAAATTCAAGGTGGTCAAGTAAGTCATTAACTTACCAGATTCCAAGGATAACAGCAAGCTCTTCAGCACATAAATCAGGCATCTGAAACTGTTCACAATCTGCTAACTTTATCTTATTTAGAACGGTATCATCATTGAGCTCAAGATTCTGGTGGAATACCAAAGAAAATATTTAAAACAAAAACTAAGTCTGATTTATTCAATAGACTATATGCAACAGACTGCTGGGTAGGATAACATTTTTGGTTTAAGATTTTACAGTGTCTATACATGCTCAATAGGCTGTTCTCCTTGTGAAACACATATATGGGGACAATTTACTGTGTAGAAATGGAAGACATGCCATCTATATACGCCAGGAGTGCACTGACATCGTCAATAATAGGCAATAACTGCTATTCCCTGTTTGATTGAGCCTAGTAGGCAAAAGCTTCTCTACTGATATTCAGATCTTTCTAATCGGTTTCTAAATCATAATCTGAAACATCGATTCCCAACTCTGTTTCTCAAGAAGATCTAGAATAGGAAAAAAATAAAACCAATGGAAAAAGAAATAAAGCCCGAAGAATTAGAGAAGTTGTTAGAGTACTTGATTTCAAGAACAACTACAAAGCCCACACAGTGTTGTAGTAACAAGACAGAAATGTAAATGAAGAGAACAGAGTCCAAAATTTCAGACCCATATTATATGGTCAACTGATTTTCAACAAGGTGCCTAGATGACTCAACAAAGGAAAGTTGTTTCAATAAATGATGTTAGAAGAACTGCATATCCACTCGGGAAAAAATAATGCTCTGCCCAGATCTCATACCATACACAAGAATTAAATCAAAATGAATCACAGACCTTACTGTAAAAGCTGAAAATAAAAAACTTCTAAGAAAGAAATCATAGGAGAAAAGACTCGCCACTTTGGGGTAGGCAGTCTTTAATTAGGATACAAAACAACTTGAACCATCAAATAAGAACTTCTGCTCTTTGAAAACACTGTTAAGACAGTGAAAAGTCAAGCTACAGACTGAGAAAACATACTCACCAAACAAATATCCGGGAAAAGGCTTGTATTCAAAGTATGGAATTACAGCTTAATAAAAAGATAAAAAACTCAACATAAATATGAAACTTACAAAAGACCTTTTACAAAAGGTTGGCTGATCAGCAAGCAGAGATCCTCAATAACAGTAGTCCACATGAAAATACTAATTAAAATCAGAATGAACTACTAGTACACATACATAAAACAGATAAAATTATAAGACTGACAATCCCAATTGTTGCCTAGGATCTGGGACAATTCAAGCTTTCATACATTGCTGGTAGCAATGTAAAATGGTACAACCACAGAAAATAGTTTGCTAGTTTCCTATAATAAACATATTTACCATATGAGCTCTTAGTTCCACTCCTTTGTAGTTATCGATTAGAAACTAAAACACATGTCCACGCAAAGATATGTATATGTGTGTGTGTGTGTGTGTGTGTGTGTGTTCATAGCAGTTTTATCTGTAATAACCCCAAACTGGAAACAACCCAAATGTCTGTCAACAGGTAAATAAATTAAAAGGAAAAATTATGCTATGCACATTTAATGAAATTCTAATCAGCAATAAAAAGAAAGTACGGACACATAAAACCACACAGACATATCTCAACTCAAAAACATCACGCTGAGCAAAAGAGGCCAGACAGAAAAGAGGATACTTACTGTAGGATTCAAGTCACACAAAATTCTAGAAAAGGCAAACTATCTATAGTCACAAAAAGCAAGTCAATGATTATTTAGGGCCAGAGAAGGTGTGGAATTAACTGCCAAGGGACAGGATGGAATTTTCTAGGGTAATGAAATGTATCTTGACTGCAATGGTTGGGTGCATGGATTTTTCAAATCCCATCCAATTATATAAGTAAAAGTTTTCTATCTGTAAGTTATATCTCAATAAAATAGATTTTTAAAAATTAATCATCAAAAGATGGCAAAAATCACAACGAGAAATCACTACACACAACTCACAAAAACGGCAAAAAATTTTAAACTGATAATACCAAGCACCAGCAAGGATGCAGAGCAACTAATGCTCTCATATGCTGAGGGTGGGGACGTGAAATAGTACAGCGACTCCGGAAAACAGTTTGACCGTTTCTCTAGCTAAAAATATACCTAATACAAGCCATTCTAATCCTTGACATTTACCTGTGAAAATTAAAAACATACATTCACATGAAGACTTACACAGGAATGTTCCGAACAGCTTCATTCGTAATAGCCAAAAACTAGAAACCACTCAGCTGTCTACCAACAGTATGGATAAACACACTGTGGCTTATCCATACAATGAAATAATAAATACTCAGCAATAAACAGGAGCTAATTGTTGGTATTAAAACAAGGATGAATCTCAAAACACTATGCTAAGTGAAAGAAACCAGACACAGAATAGTCATACTATCTGACTCCATTTATTTGAAAGTCTATGGAAAAAAGACCAGCTCTAATCTGTGACAGAAAGCAGGGAGGGAAAGTGACTGACTGCAAAGAAGTATGGGTGACTTTTCTGCCTAATGGAAATGGTTCTGTATTTTGATTACAGTGTGGTTATATGGGTCTATTTGTTAAAACTCACCAAACTGGACACTTAAAATAGGTGCATTTTATTTTATGTAAATTATTCCTCAATAAAATCAATTTAATTTTTTTCTTCCAATTCAATAAAAGTAGCTTAAACTAGGAAGACTAAACTGTAGGCCTAGCTCTATTTATAAGGTTTTGGGAAAAGAATACAGCCTTCAACAACTCCTGACAGGAGGAACACAGAACTCCAGGCGGCTAGGCATTGAGAAAGTGCCTCTTCTTCCCTGGCCTGTACAACTTCAAAAGGCTGGGCTATTAGGCACACAGTGCACCCTGGTGGCCAACCATTTTCAACATATGCTTTTCAGAGTTTTTTTTTTAATCTACATATATAATTTTAAATTTTCTAACAGCTATACTTTAAAAAATAAACAAAAGCGATTTAACCTAGTATGTCAAAAATATTATCCCTGTAACATTCATTAATAGAAAATTATTAATTAGATACTATACACTCTTTCATACAGTTTATGAAATCTAGTACATCTTTTACACTTTAGCACATCTAAGTTTGGACCAAGCAACTTTAGAGTGATTAATAATCATATGTGGCTACAGCACTGGACAGTGAAACTCTACAGTACTCAAAATTCCCACCTTTTCACATCCTGATAGGGATGTATCAACCTGCTTAATGATAGCCAATGTTTGTGGAGTGTCTTTATAGATATAATCTGATCCCTTTAAAAAGTGTGATGTGGGAGAAAACAAACGAGGAAGCTAAAAATATAATAACCTTCCCAGGTTCTCAATCCGGCTAGACAATAAAGACGTGACAAGGATCCAAGCTTCCACCTCCCAGCAAGGACTCCCCCAACTCCCCCACAGAAGGCCTGAGACAGGTCAGCTTTAGCAACAGAGCATCATTTATTTGTCAGCTACAGATGGGTGATCAAAATAACTTCGATCTTCATTCAAGATTCTCTGTGTTCCTATTTAGCACTTTTTGAAATTAAAACCGGTCGGCTGCAGCACCCACTTGCCTATATGTTCCACACATTGCAAATTTAAAAGATGGCTCTACTTTAGATTCATGCCAACCTCGTAATATTCTACTGAGCCATAAAATTAGCCTCAGGGATTTCCCTGGAGGTCCAGTGGTTAAAATTCTGAACTCCCAACGCAGTGGACAGGGGTTCAATCTCTGGGCAGGGAACTAAGATCCCACATGCCTCTTGACATGGCCAAAAAAAAAAAAAAAAACAGCTACAGTTTTTCAGACCTACTCAAATGATGCTTATGATATTGCTACTGTATACACATCACAGTTTGTTTCTTCTTTTGGTGTTGCCCTTGCTGTGTAATAAGTGTTATATCTAGATTATTAAGCTAAAACATGAAACTGCACAGGTGTGGACTTCTGGACAGACTTAGTTTTTGCCCATCTGCTACCACTACTGCTAAGTCACTTCAGTCGTGTCCGACTCTGTGCGACCCCATAGACGGCAGCCTACCAGGCTCCCCCGTCCCTGGGATTCTCCAGGCAAGAACACTGGAGTGGGTTGCCATTTCCTTCTCCAATGCATGAAAGTGAAAAGTGAAAGTGAAGTCGCTCAGTTGTATCCGGCTCAGTCGTATCCGACTCTTAGCGACCCCATGGACTGCAGCCCACCAGGCTCCTCCATCCATGGGATTTTCCAGGCAAGAGTACTGGAGTGGGGTGCCATTGCCTTCTCCGAGTTTTTGCCCATAACCATGTACAGTTTTGCAACAGAGGCTAGTCACATGAGACACACATCTGGACTGTCCTGTATTACTGCATTTTTCTTGTTCTGAAAATCCTTGACATTACAGCTGACAAAAATGAAAATTGTGATATTTCAGATCAGTTTTCTAAAATCTTTTATGCTAAAATCACATGCAAGGATTGACTATGAGACTACTAATTTTGACACCTTTAAGATCTGTACAAAAGTGTGTTGTCTTGAAGCAACAGATCAGTGAGTGCCATTTGGGATATCTAGTTTTACCTATAAACACCATCCTCATGTATTCATCTACACTGTCTTATACATGACACACAGCTGTAGAATGTATAATTTTGCGGTCTTTATTTCCCTTTGTAGTCATTCTAAGCATCTTAATAAACTGCTGTATTGTGCTTAATATAAAATAAAAGAAAAAAACTAGCACATAGTACATCTCCAATCTGTTCAGCATTTAACGCATACTTTTTACCAGTGATGCCGATCATGTGTTTGTGTTTCCTGTTCAATGTACAATTTTAATTTATCCTCCCTCCTCAGACTGCACACTGATGATTTAACAATAAAGAAGAGAGTCTGTTCCTGTGCTTTGCACACTGGGGTTCCTCATAACTGTTGGCTTATTAAAGCCTAAAGTCCAGTAGCTATAGGTTATGTAAATTCCCCATTAATAACTAATTAAAAATCTAGGAAGGCCCAAAGGGAAACAGGAAACACTATGCTCCTCACTGACAGTAAAATTATCCTATTTCCTCAATTATTAAGATATACATCTTCACACCGTAACATTTCTAATCATGATATATTTTATAATCATTATAATTGATATCATAGTGTTCCTTTTTTCCTGAGAAGTTTCATTATCAAGCAGAATTGTGGTATATTTCATAATCTAACAGTATCTTTGACAAAAGGAATTAAGATCTCTCACTAATCAAACAAGTCTATCCTCCATCCATGAGTATAAAGCTATTTCTATCTAATCCTTACCTACATAATTTATAGTTTCCATCTTTAAGTGGTAATTAATGAAGATCACAAGATTATCTGAATGTATTTTATTCAAATATGAAAGATTAAATAAATTTCATATTAAATTACACATTATTTTTATGCATTTCTTGTAACAGTCATGATATTCTATTTATAATCACAGGAGATAATTTTCCATACAACTCCACATAAATACATACATACAAGTATACATGCACACATAAATAAACAATGATGGATTACTGAATTAAATTCTTGGATTGCAGAACCAACTTTTTTTCACTGATGCTGTGCTTTGGCCTAAACACCAGGTCTATGGTAGTTAAATTAAGACACAGGGAGGGACTTGGGTTACATCAAAAAGTTGAGGAGGGGCTTCCCTGGTGGGCCGGCAGTTAGGAATCTGCCTGCCGATGCAGGGAACACAGGTTTGTTCCCGGGTCCAGAAAGATTCCACATGTTGAGGTGCAATTAAGCCCATGGGCCACAACTACTGAGTCCACATGCCTAAGGCCCATGCTCTGCAATAAGGGAAGCTACGATGATGAGAAGCCTGTGCACTGCAACGAAGAGCAGTACCCACTTGAACAACCAGAGAAAGCCCATACACAACTAAGCCCAGAGCAGCCAAAAAGAAATCTTTAAAAATGAATGAATAAAAGCCAGTGTGCTAAAAAAAAAAAAGCTGCAGGAGGAGGGTCTGGTATATACAAGAAGTAAAGACAGGATGGGAGCAGATACCACAGCTCCCTGACCAGCAGCCACACAGTGGTACAAACACCCCTTCAGCCATGGTTCTCCTACTGCAGGAGAGACAGGCTGTCCCTCTGTGTGGTCTCATCCCTGAGTTTCTCCATCTTTCCCTTCTTCCCTTCCTTCTTCCCTTAAGAATCCATAGCTGTCCCTGCTCACTAGCCCCCAAAATATCACAAAAACAAACAGAAAACTTGGAGCAAGCCCAGGAAGTATGTAAGATCTCATCAAAGACATTCCTCAGGATGCCTATTGCTGCCACTCTTCTTTCCCGTCTCCCTAGCCCCTACTCTTGGCATTATCTTCAGTACAGTTAGAATTTTAGTGCTCAGTGCACCAAGCAAATTTGTTTACAGGCTCTGGAATGAAAAGTGGGAAAACACAGGCTTCAAGGACAGTAACATCAACCAAATTACAAGCAGATATGTTGGTCTGGGGTCTCTGGGATAAGAAAATATAAATGCTAATAGCCTTCACAGAAGCAGATGGAAAGCCTATTGAGTGGATAAACTAACCAAAAACTATAAATTTAAGCTACAAGAGAATGTATTACCCAAGTCAGAAACACATTCTATGGCAGAAACCAGCCCAATAATAACAGAGTAGCTGAAGACAGATCAGAAAACTTGTAAAAAGGAATTCTGATCATCTGTTTACATATTTAGAAGAAGCATAAGAAATGTTAAGGCTCTTAATACTTGAGAATATCAACAGAAGGCAAAAAATAGGGCAGCCACTAGAAAAATTAGTTTCTACTCAGTCTGCCTTTTTTATTTTTTTCAGGGCAGTAATATACAAGTAATTACATTATTAATTCATACTTACCGAAATCTAGAAGAGAAACAATAGTTTATCTCTGAGGATAAAAATGGCTTTAAAATGGGTTCTGTTTTAGATTCTTTTTAACATCCAGCCACCTTGTAAGTAAAAGCTCAAGAAGGGTCCAAAAAAGCCTCTTCCCACTCCATCCGGTGTTTCTACAAAACTTCCCTATGGAAACTATTAGACTTGGATGCTAATTTAAACAGCATATGATCCTACTCACCTTGGTTAAATATTCCTGAGGAGTGGGTGCTGGAGTGAATTCACAATTTGAAAAGACAGTTCCTTCCCTTCTTACATCTAGAATAAGTTGTGCGACATAATTTTCCTGGAACCGTGTCCTTTTTCCTAAAGCACCTGAAAATACATATATTAAATTATATTTAGTAACTTGCCAACCAGAATACCATACAATCATAAACAGTAGTACTTTCAGAGTGCTTTAGAGCTTATGAGGTATTTCCCGCATTTCAATTAAGAGAAACCTGAAGCCCCATGATGACTTTAAAGTGACTTATAAAATTATAAAGCCAGGAAGCTATAGGCCCAGAACTCAAATTTCTGCCACTAGAAATTCCCCATACTTACCTTTGCATTAATCTCCCTCCCTTCTCAAAAAAGAATGCATTCAATGTAACAAGGAGAAGAAATACTCTCCTCTCCATACAACAGATGAAAAAGTGTTAAGTTCTGAAGTGTAGTCTTGGTTGCTCAAGATTACACAGTTTTTAGTATCAAAGCCAGAGCTTAAAGCCAGGGTCTGCAGATTCTAAATCCCAATCTTTCTATTACATTATCTGGCTCCATATAAGGCCAAATATTGTTTTTACTTTGTATCTGAAATAGCTAGCTGCAGAACAGCTTTAAGAGAAGCACAAGCTCTAACATCTATTCTCTGGTGAGAGTAAGATTACAAAGACTCTTGATTACAAAGACCAGTCTAAGAAGTCTGGATTTCATCCTGTGATGAGTCTGGCTCTATATCATACAACAACCATTGAAACATATTATACTAAAAATAGCTATTGAGATGGTCTAGCACAGCTTACTTTTTTATAGAAAGGCGAGAGCTGAATGGAAAAAAAATTATAATCTGATTCTCATTTTATATTTGTGAGCACATTTGTATTTTTAAGCTTTTCAATCTTAACTTGGAAAAAAAAATATGAAGAACTAACTAGTAACTACATCAACTGTTAAAGCTGACTATGCTGAGTACCATGATACTAGTTTTATAAATGATCCCCCCAAAAAGTCTATTAGGATCAAAACATAATTTCTAAAACTAACTTCACAACTTATACTGAAAGTGTTAGTTGCTCAGCTGTGTCTGACTCTTTACAACCCCAGAGACTGTAGCCCGCCAGGCTCCTCTGTCCATGGAATTCTCTAGGCAAGAATACTGGAGTGGATAGCCATTCTTCAGATCCATTCCAGGGATCTTTCCAACCCAGGAATCAAACCAGGGTCTCCTGCACTGCAGGCAGATTCTCTATCGTCTGAGTCACCAGGAATCCATATTACATATAACTATATCTCAAATATAAGACTCCAAGTTACACATGGCCATTATTCCCAAAGTTATGTTAGATATTTAATAATTTTCCCCATACAAACAACGTAATAAAAGGTGGCTAATATTCCAGACTAGGCCACTAAGTTATATTTATCTCATATCTTAAGGATTTTACTGACAGGACTACCTCAATGAGCGTAGAGTTTAGGGACTAAAAATGGGCCTCAAAGATCATCTAGACCCAACCTAGAGAGGAAAAACAGGTTCAATCATTTCAACATTCACAGATTGTTGTTTCAACACTCACATAGCCCAGGTTCAACAGGTGTAAATGGTGTGACAAACTGCTGATGTTTAACTTTCATGAATGTTTTCAACAGGGAATGTCAATATTTTTAGGCTAGGGACAAGGAGATACACTAAAAGAAAACAATGTTTCTTGTTTGGTACTCAGAAGAAACACAGATTTTAGGAAAAATTCTGTAATTTATTTGTTCATCCAACAAATGTTTATTGAGTGCCTACTATATGCCAGGCAGTATTCTAAGACAGTGAAGAAGCATCTAAACCAAAGTCAAAAAACTTCTGTTCTTAAGGAATACAAGAAAGGCAAGATAGAAGCTACAGGTAGGTATCTGCAGAAAAGGGCAATGTGAAGCCAAACTACACTTGAGAATCTGGAGGGGTCTTGGGAAGCCCACAGTCACAACTAAGTGGGCGAGGTTCATTTGTGTACTGCCTAGCTATCATACATTACCCAAATGTCTAACCAGATTAGAAAATAAGTGAGCATTTGCAAGAATAAAGAACATATAGCTTCAATTTTCTTCTAAACCTGTTAACTCTTTAAATAAAATCTTAAAAACATATTTTTGTAAAGCAACCAAGAGGACACAGATAATCAAATACCACCATAAAATACAGCCAAACCATCAATGTATATACTAGTTTTATCATACATCAATTATCCACAAAAGGTTAAAAATCTTACCTGTCAAATCAATTTGTAATCTGCAGATGTCTTTAGCAATACTGAACTGATCTTTTGCTTTTTTATATTCATAATAATATAAATATATATATGCACATTCCAGATGGAATTGAACAGCCAAACATCGACCTGAATCATCCACAAACAGATCCTTTAGCTTCATCACTGTAAGACAAAAGATGAGACATTGAAAAGTAGTCAATATCTTGTAATAACCTATAACAGAAAATAATTTCAGAAATGATTTATGTATATTTGAATAATGAAATCACCTTGCTGTGTACTTGAAACATTTTAAGTCAATTATATTTCAATAAAATATATATATATTTTTTAAAGTATGAGAATAAAACTACATTAGTAAGTAAAACATTTAGGGCATAATATGTAAAATACATGTATTACATAGATCCTACTCTTACAGAACTTCAAGTCTGGAAAATGAGGAACACGTGCTGTAACAGTCCATAGCAAGCACTGTCTGAGCACGTATATGTTCCAACCTAGAAGCTAAGGACATTACATACATTATCTCCTTTACTCCACACAGTCCTAAGAGATATCATTCATGACCCTGCTCTTTCTTATTTAGAGTGTCTGTCTTAATCACGCTGCCCAAAATATGGCAATACAGGTGATGATACAACATACCAAGTCAATCTGCAAAGAGTTAAACAACACGAAAATCTAATGAAGAGATCAATACACAGTTTTCCACATAAAGAATATAGAATTTCTCCCTTAAAAGGAGAAACAGATGTGTATCTGGATATATCTGAGACAATATGAGTATCAAGTAGAAAATGAGTAAGTATTGGCTTGAAAGGGAAGTGAAGTCGCTCAGTCATGTCCGACTCTTTGCGACCCCATGGACTGTAGCCTACCAGGCTCCTCTGTCCATGGGATTTTTCAGGCAATAGTACTGGAGCGGATTGCTATTTCCTTCTCTAAGGGATCTTCCTGACCCAGGGATCAAACCCAGGTCTCCCTCATTGTAGACAGACGCTTAACTGTCTGAGCCACCAGGGAAGTAAGTATTGGCTTAGCAGTCATATTGTATTTTTCCGAACACCTCAGATGAAAAGATTGGAGTACAATAGCCTAATAACATAGTATCTCTAAGAAAATGACTTTCAAAATAAAAAATATATACAATAAAGGGGCTACTGGCATAGACCAAGGGGGTGTCCAACAGGTCACCTCGTCCATCCCTCTACAACGTCCCTGACAAACTGTCCCTCACAACGTCTCCAGCAACAGGATCAGCATTTCACAAAGCAATTCATATGAACAGAAGGACGGTGGATGATAGAAGATACACTTACAATGTCCAAAGACTGAGAATCCGTTTTCTACTATTCAAGCTGAAAGGAAAGTGATATCGACTGACCCCTACTCTGCTCGGCACTAGGTATTTTACATGTTGTGCTAATTCACACAATGATGTCTTTAGGGCTGACATCAACCTCATTTAACTCATGAGAAGACTGAGCTTAGTCAGCTTACTAACTAGTCAGCTCGGCTGAGAAGTGGCAAAGCCAAAATCTGAATCCACACATGTTGGGAAAAGGGGAAGAGGGAGTTGGCAGAGGAACGACCAAGGTGTAGAGGTGATGTTGCAAAACATAATCTATATATCTTCTCACCAAGTAATCTGACAGAAACCTATAGCTAAGAAACAGACACCCTTTATCTTATCATGAAATGAAAATAAAATGAGCCTGAAAAAAACTGTTTTTTATATACTGCCAGTCCTTTAAAGAGATTCTTAACTCAGAGAAGCCAAATCAAGATGCACAGGTCTTACTTTAAAAGGCAGACAGGCATCTAAACACGAACTTCTCACTGTGAAAATCCTTCAGTAGACTTCCTCCATGCAAACCAAACTCAAGAAAACCTGGATCTGGGCTCTCCTGGTGGCTCAACAGTAAAGAATTCAACCGTCAATGAAGGAGATGCAGGTTCAATCCCTGATCCAGGATGATCCCACATGCTGCGGAGCAACTAAGCCTGTGCTCCGCAACTACTGAGCCTGTGCTTTGACGCTCAGGAGCTGCAACTACTGAGCCCGCATGCCCACAACTACTGGAGCCCACGTGCCCTAAGCCTGTGCTCCACAGCAAGAGAGCCACCACAATGAGAAGTCTGCACACCCAAACTAGAGTGTAGTCTCCACTTGCCAGCAATGAACAAGAAAAAGCCAGCCCAGCAACAAAGACCCAGTACAGCCAAATAAATAAATAAATAAACTCTTTTTTTTAAAAGAGGCAGGTGGAGGTGCAGGGAGAATAGGGTAGAAGGAAAACAGAGACAGACGGGAAACTTCTCTGAACAGATCTAGTTACAGAGTTTTGACTCTGGAATCATGTAATTATTTTACATATCAAAAAATAAATCAGAAAGAAAAAAGCAATCCCTAAAAACTGAAAACAAATGGAAAACTAAAACCCTATATGTTGGTGACAAAGAGTAATTGCAAATGACTTAGAGCACAGTATATATCCTTAATGTAATATATTGAAAGGACAAAGACAGTTGCAAAGACATCTTGAGCCTTATTTAGTGGTCTTACTGTTAGTTGGCATGCTGGCGCTGCTCTCAAATTTTTTATACTTGCGACAAAGCAAGTCACCACATTAATATTGTTTGGCACAAGATTTTCAGTTTACAAAATGGACACACATATGAAATCAAAGATACTGACACAATGCAAGGTTAAATTTTTTCATCATATTATTTCTTTGCTAGTATCATACTGTTGAAATTATCCTAGCTTTTAACTAACTTTTATACCTGAAAGTCTCCATGATTATCTTTCTCTTTAAAAATTGGCTTGACTATTCTTACACACTTTTTCTTCCAGAATCAATTGGCAAGTTCTCTCTTCAAAATGTTTGTAACTGCACTAATTGTAATTTCACAATTGGCATTTTTTTTTTATTTTATTTTTACTTTATTTTACTTTACAATACTGTATTGGTTTTGCCATACATTGACATGAATCCACCACGGGTGTACATGCGATCCCAAACATGAACCCCCCTCCCACCTCCCTCCCCACAACATCCCTCTGGGTCATCCCCGTGCACCAGCCCCAAGCATGCTGTATCCTGCATTGGACATAGACTGGCGATTCGATTCTTACATGATAGTATACATGTTTCAATGCCATTCTCCCAAATCACCCCACCCTCTCCCTCTCCCTCTGAGTCCAGAAGTCCACTATACACATCTGTGTCTTTTTTGCTGTCTCGCATACAGGGTCATCATTGCCATCTTTCTAAATTCCATATATATGTGTTAGTATACTGTATTGGTGTTTTTCTTTCTGGCTTACTTCACTCTGTATAATTGGCTCCAGTTTTATCCATCTCATCAGAACTGATTCAAATGTATTCTTTTTAACAGCTGAGTAATACTCCATTGTGTATATGTACACAATTGGCATCTTGACAATAGTGATCATCCTATTCAAGATTAACAGTATGCCTTTAACATTTTCTTAGTAAAGTTGTACACCTGACTTCATTTTGGTTTTGAACATTTTAAGAAATTCCTGGGTTAAATCTTCTTTACCTTTTCTTTGAAATATAATTGACATATAACATGCCATTAGGTTCAGGTGTACAACATGATTCAATATATGAATATACTGCAAAATGATCACCACAGTAAGCCTAGTTAACATCCATCACCACATATAGTTACAATTTTTTTTCTAGTGATGAGAACTTTTAAGATCCACTCTCTCAGCAATTCTCAAATATACAATACAGAATTATTCATTATAGTCACTATGCTGTGTATGTAAGGTGAAATTTTTCAACAGCTTTACTGAGATGATTCATGCACATATAGTCCACCAATCTGAAGTGTGCGATTCAATGGCGTTTCGTATATCCCAAGAAATGTGCTACCATCACCACAGTCAACTCTAAAACATTTTTATCACCTCAAAAATAAATCCTGAACCCTTTAGCTATCACTCTCTTCCCCTCATCCCTCCCATAGCCCTAAACACCACTAATCTACTTTCCGATCCTAACTTTACCTATCCTGGACATTTCATATAAAGGAAATTATTTATCATGTGGTCTTTCATATCTGGTTTCTATAATTTCGTATGATGTTTTCAAGGTTCACTTGTGCTGAAGTATGTTTCACACTTCATTTCAGTTTATGGCTAAAAAATAGTATAATAGAAACCACTATATGAATATACAGTATTTTGTTTACCCATATATCAGTTGATGGACATGTCCATCTTTTAGCTATTACGAATAATGCTGTTATAAACATTCATATACAAAATTCTGGGTGGACCTATGTTTTCATTTTTCTTGGGTATATACACCTTGGAACTGCTGATTGATGATAAATATATGATGATTCTATACTTAAGAAACTGCCAAACTGTCGGAGAAGGCAATGGCATCCCACTCCAGTACTTTTGCCTGGAAAATCCCATGGACGGAGGAGCCTGGTAGGCTGCAGTCCATGGGGTCGCTAGAGTCAGACACGACTGAGCGACTTCACTACCACTTTTCACTTTCATGCATTGGAGAAGGAAATGGCAACCCACTCCAGTGTTCTTGCCTGCAGAATCCCAGGGATGGGGAAGCCTGGTGGGCTGCCATCTATGGGGTCGCACAGAGTCAGACACGACTGAAGTGACTTAGCAGCAGCAGCAGCAGCCACACTGTATTCCAAAATGGTTATACCATGTTATATTTCCACCAGCAGTGTTCCAACTTTTCCACATCCTCAACAATATGATTATCTCACTTTTTAAAAATTACAGCTACCCATGTGGGTGTAAAGTGATATCTTATTGTAGTTTTGATTCTCATCATCCTGATGACTGATATCAAATGTTTTCTCATGTACTTATTGGTCATTAGAATGTCTTCTCCAGATAAATATCTGTTTATATCCTTTGCACATTTTTTAACTGAGTTATTTGTCTTTTATATTACTGAGTTGTCAGAGTTCTTTATATATTCTAGATACAAGTTCCTTATCAGATAAATGATTTGCAAATATTTTCTCCCACTCTATGGCCTGTCTTTTCACTTTCTTGATAGTGTCCTTTGAAACACAAAAGTTCTGAAAATTTTCTGAATAGACCTTGCTACAGGTTCATAATCTTGCTATAAAGTCCAACTTTCCTATTTTTTTGTTGTTGTTGCTCATGCTTTTGGTGTCACATCTAAGAATCTACTGCCAAATCTGAAGTCATAAAGATTTAATCCTATATTTTCTCCTAAGAATCTTAAGAGTTTAGCTCTTACACTAGGACTCTAATCCATTTTTACTTAACTTCTCTATATAGTGGAGAATCCCATGGACGGAGGAGCCTGGTAGGCTGCAGTCCATGGGGTCGCTAAGAATCGGACACGACTGAGCGACTTCGCTTTCACTTTTCACTTTCATGCACTGGAGAAGGAAATGGCAACCCACTCCAGTGTTCTTGCCTGGGGAATCCCAGGGACGGGGGAGCCTGGTAGGCTGCTGTCTATGGGGTCACACATAGTCGGACACGACTGAAGCGACTTAGCAGCAGCAAGGGTCCCATTTCATTCTTTTGCATGTGGTTACCCAGCTGTCCCAGCACATTTGCTAAAAAAGACTATTCTTTTCCCATTGAAATATTTTATATGTAAAGCAAATAATTATGTTAACATTGTCATTAACAAGATTTTCAGTTTAGGAAAAACATACAAATATCAATATAAACACTCTGAACAGTTAAATTTTAATTTGGAGCTCTTTGGTCAGGGTTAGGGACTTGACTGGGATTCAACCAATGTGTTTGCTAAGAACGGTCTCAAAAAAGGGCCTCAGCTGGCTGCTTGCCTAAGTCTGAAACTTGTGTTATGCGTTCCCAAAACCAGGCCTGGTGACTTGACCAAAGGCTCAGCCAGCATGTTTGCAAGATCCACAGCTCACCCAGAGAGTCTGCTCGAGATCAGTCAGAGGCTAGAGTAGTGTTTGTGGGGACTGGGGTCTCAACTGGTGTGCTCAAAAGGGCCAGGGACTCAACCAACATTCAAAAGAGCCAGGTCAAGGACTAAGCTGTGGGTTCCCCAAGGTCAGGGCCAAGGGAGCATGTAGAGACTGACTGCGTACCGGAAGACTGTACACACACTCATACTGAGGTTAATGGGAGCCTGGTCTTTCACTGTCAAAGAAAGGAGTTAGAAATCTGGAAGAGAGAAGACTAAAATAAATTCTGTGATACTGGATTGGAATTGGAGATGATGCAATTCATGGTTTTTAATACACAGATAAATACAGAAATAGACCCAGATGTACATGTGTACTTACATATACACACACACATACTTTCCAGCTATGGCTACTGAAAGACTTTAAAAGGCACCAGAGCTCCTTGGAGAAATTACTGATTCCAGGGCCAGAGCAAAGTAATACAAAATAAGGAAGGCTAAAGCATCTTCTCATGTCAGAAAATAAAGAAGCACTCAAAGATATGCTGAAAGGGCACAGAAGCCAACTTGAACAAGCCTCAATTGGCCAAATGTGGGACATAATGAACGCCAAATTGTAATCCATTGAATGAATTTGGAATCTGAGTGCACACTAATGTCAATATATAAATGCATAAATTCAAAGTTTACTGAGGAATAGGAGACTTATATGGTATTTAAGTACATCACCATACAACAATTAATTATAAAGAGTGATAACCAAAAACTGGACGCAATCAAATTTCCATCAACAGATAAAAGAACGAACAAATTATGGTATTTCCATATAATGGTACACTACTTAGCAATTAAGAAGAATGAACTATTGCTATAGGTGACAATATAGATGAATCAAAATACTTTGGTGAGTCAAAGAAACCCAGCTAAACACACACACACACACACACACAAAGTGTGAGACTATATGAAATCTCTTTTATAAAATTCAAGGAAATGCAGACTAATACGTAGTAACAGAAAGCAGATCAGTGGTGGCCTGAGCGGCTGAAGGAGAGATCAGGAAGGGTGTAAGAGCATGGGATTCCCAACAAGCACGAGGACGTTTTGGGGAACAAAGTATACGTTCATTATCTCAATTTTGATGATGGTTTCACAGGTGTAAATACATGTCCAAACTTTACAAATGGACATTTTAAGTATGTCAGGTGTATTGTACGTCAATTATATCTCAACAAAGCTGTTTCAGAAACAAAAAATGTACAGAGAAAATGGGTCACTCTAAGAAAGAAGACGGACAGATACCATCTTAATCAAGTAACCAAAGTTAGTACTCCCAGTAATGAGACCAACTGAAGTCGTGTGCCCCCTGGTAGGAGGCAGTGAGAATAACACAGCACAATGCCTGTGATAGATCTATGCTGAAAGACACTGAAGAGCTACGGCAACTACAGTCCATGATCTGGACTGGATCGTGTTGCTATAAAGGATGCCTTGGGCACCACTGGCTAATGTTAACAGCAGTAATTAGATATTAGTATTTAATCAATTTTAATTTCCTAATATTGGTGGTTGTATTGTGATTGTACAGGAAAATGCCTTCGTAGGAAAAACACCCTAAAATGTGCAGAAGTGATGGGGCATCAATTCAACGACTTATTTTACACAGTTTCAGGAAAAAAAAAAAAAGTTCTTTGTACTAGCAACTTTTCTAGAGATTTCTGTTTCCAAAAAAAATTTAAGTCCAAAATATTAGCAATTAAAGAAAAAATTAAGAACATATCTTGCCTTTCCTAAACAGACTAAATTTTAGGGTTCTCACATAACCCTGGTTGATGAGTTCTTCTTTACAAAAGAATTCTAGGGGGGGAAAAAAAGGAATGACTGAATTATAAAACCACTAGGTAAGTACTTACAATGTATAGACAGATGGCACCTTCAGAGCCAAATGCAGTCACCTAAGTAAAAATGCCAACCGAATGGAAACTTCGTAGGATCCTCGATAGCTGGATGGAGGGTGTCCATCATAAGCCATGAAGACCAGGGAGGAACACAACCATAGGGAAGTGCCAGCCTACTCCAACTCATTTCCTCAAAAAATTTTTAAAAATCCTCTTCTCCCTGACCTCCATACTTCCCAAGCTTGTCTCCAACCGTCAGCCCTCTGGTTTTTCCATCCTCCTCCTGCCTCTCACCCCTTTCCAACCTTCCCTTCTCCATCCTACAATTCTAATCAGTATCTACTGAATTATTTTACAAGCTTATAATTGGGCTAGATCCTACAGCAAAGTTAAGCCCTGTGCTCCCCTAAAAAGACGACGGAAGAAGCACTAGGACGAAAAGACACATAATCATTATTCAATATACAGTAAATTTGATTTGAAACTGGGATGTACTGGCCATAAACACCATAGGGGGAAAATCCGTAAGGCTGGGATAGTTGAACAAACCTTGTCAGAAGGGCTAGGCCTTGAAAGACGGGTAGAATTTGGTTATAACTCCACCTCTAGACTGTAAGGGTCACAAAAGAAGGGTCCACATGTGTCTTGTTCACTGCTGTTTAAGCCTAGCACTTGTCACAGCTGGTGCTCAATAAATATCCGAACAGTGGGCAAATATTTAGAAACTCTCTGATGGCTGTCACCAACAACACAGAGCTCCAATTTCCTATCCACCTAGCTCCTCTCAGCCTGCTGCAGCATCACCTGACACACAACTCCCAACACTGTCCAGCCATTCCAAACTGTTTATTGGAAATCCCAAATACACAAAGATGTCTCGAGTCTCTGTGCCTCTCTCTGTACATGTTACATCCCCTTTCCAACTACCTAATGAATTGTTTCTCATTCTTCAAGAATCAGTTCAAGTATTAGCCACTTTGCAAAGCCTTCTCTGGTCTCAAGTTTAGACTAATCATATCCTTTCTTTCATTCCTTCCTCTTTTTTTCCAACTGAAATACAGTTGATGTACAATATTATGTCAGCTTCAAGTGTACTACATAGTGATTTGACATTTGTATACATTATGAATGATCACCACGCTAGCCTAATAACCATCTGTCCCCATACAAAATTATTACAATATTGTTGACCACACTCCTTATGCTGCATTAAGTTTCCATGGCTTATTTATTTTATAACTGGAGGTTTGCCGCCTCTTAATCTCCTTTACCTATACTGCCCCTCTCACCTTCCTTTCCTCTGGAAACCACCTATTTGTTTTCTGTATCTATGAGTTGGTTTTCGTTATTCTGTTTGTTTTTTAGATTCCCTATGGAAGTGAGATCACACAATTTTTGCTTTCTCTGATTTATTTCACTTAGCATGATGCCCTAAAATATAAATATAAAATATATAAATATATATATAAAACATCACCAATTCTACACTTTAAATTGAGTCTTCAGTTCAGTTCAATTGCACAGTCATGTCCGACTCTTTGCGACCCCATGAATCGCAGCACGCCAGGCCTCCCTGTCAATCACCAACTCTCGGAGTTCACTCAGACTCACGTCCATCGAGTCAGTGATGCCATCCAGCCATCTCATCCTCTGTCGTCCCCTTCTCCTCCTGCCCCCAATCCCTACCAGCATCAGAGTCTTTTCCAATGAGTCAACTCTTCGCATGAGGTGGCCAAAGTACTGGAGTTTCAGCTTTAGCATCATTCCTTCCAAAGAAATCCCAGGGCTGATCTCCTTCAGAATGGACTGGTTGGATCTCCTTGCAATCCAAGGGACTCTCAAGAGTCTTCTCCAACACCACAGTTCAAAAGCATCAATTCTCCGGCGCTCAGCCTTCTTCACAGTCCAACTCTCACATCCATACATGACCACTGGAAAAACCATAGCCTTGACTAGACGGACCTTACTCGGCAAAGTAATGTCTCTGCTTTTGAATATGGTATCGAGGTTGCTCATAACTTTTCTTCCAAGGAGTAAGCGTCTTTTAATTTCATGGCTGCAATCACCATCTGCAGTGATTTTGGAGCCCCAAAAAATAAAGTCTGACACTGTTTCCTCATCTATTTCCCATGAAGTGATGGGACCGGATGCCATGATCTTCGTTTTCTGAATGTTGAGCTTTAAGCCAACTTTTTCACTCTCCTCTTTCACTTTCATCAGTAAGTTTTTTAGTTCCTCTTCACTTTCTGCCTTAAGGGTGGTGTCATCTGCATATCTGAGGTTACTGATATTTCTCCCGGCAATCTTGATTCCAGCTTGTGTTTCTTCCAGTCCAGCGATTCTCATGATGTACTCTGCATATAAGTTAAACAAGCAGGGTGACAATATACGGCCTTGACGTACTCCTTTTCCTACTTGGAACCAGTCTGTTGTTCCATGTCCAGTTCTAACTGTTGCTTCCTGACCTGCATACAGATTTCTCAAGAGGCAGGTCAGGTGGTCTGGGATTCCCATCTCTTTCAGAATTTTCCACAGTTTATTGTGATCCACACAGTCAAAAGCTTTGGCATAGTCAATAAAGCAGAAATAGATGTTTTTCTGGAACTCTCTTGCTTTTTCCATGATCCAGCGGATGTTGGCAATTTGATCTCTGGTTCCTCTGCCTTTTCTAAAACCAGCTTAAACATCTGGAAGTTCACAGTTCACGTATTGCTGAAGCCTGGCTTGGAGAATTTTGAGCATTACTTTACTAGCATGTGAAATGACTGCAATTGTGCGGTAGTTTGAGCATTCTTTGGCATTGCCTTTCTTTGGGATTGGAATGAAAACTGACCTATTCCAGTCCTGTGGCCACTAGTGAGTTTTCCAAATTTGCTGGCATATTGAGTGCAGCACTTTGACAGCATCATCTTTCAGTATTTGAAATAGCTCAACTGGAATTCCATCACCTCCACTAGCTTTGTTCGTAGTGATGCTTTCTAAGGCCCACTTGACTTCACATTCTAGGATGTCTGGCTCTAGATGAGTGATCACACCTTCATGATTGTCTTACTGTAGGTTAACTACACTCCAGAAACACTGTTAAAAAAGGGTGGCACACAAACCCACCACTACACCTTCCTATGTCAAGTCTTCAGTTCTATCTCAGACCTGTTGCAAGGAATAAGCCAGTTAATATATTTAAAGACCTAGAACAGTGCTTGGTATGGAATATGGACTACTGAAATGGGAACAGCATTATAACTATTAGATATTAGAATTCTGCCCTACTGACCAGTTTAGAGAAAAGTAATGAAGAGAAGATTTGGGGAGGATCTGGAGAAGATAAGCAGGATCTGGAGTCAGAAACTCCAGGTCATCGTTCTGGTTCATGGACAATCTCTTTGAGTTTCAATTCTTTGGAAAATGAGTTAGCTGGACAAGATAATCTCTAATGGGTCTTTCCAAACTACAGATTTCAGACACTGACTAGGATAAGAGTTGTAGGAATGGAAAAGCAGGATGGATATGGAACCCTTAGGCAAGAACTGATAAGATTTAAGAACTGGCGAGATACACAGAATGATGAAAAACAGTGAGTCAACCTTGAACACAAAGTTTTGAGATTTGGATAACTGAAGTTTAAAGAAAAGATGAAATAAATAAACAAATAAAGCCTGTTGACCCAACAGACATATAGTTATCATTTTAATAAATCTTTAGGTGCTCCATGGTAAAGAATAATCATAACCTTCTGGGTCAAAATGTCAAACCACTATATTTAAAATGCATGCTAAAACCAAAATCTCTTCTCATCAGATTATTTTAATGCTATTTTTAAAATGAAATCCCTATGGATTCATACGGATAATCAGATACTTGTGATTAGATTATAAGTATATTTAATGACATTCATTCCAAAGTATCAAAAAAAATTTTTTTAATTTATGCATACATCAGTCACCAAGAAACTAATCTCTTGAACTCTTTGGATGTGGAGACAATATAAGCCTAGAGTCACAGAGCTGTCTGGAGACGTTACAGTGGAATCTCAGACAAAGTATTTTAGCCTGTTTTCTTTGAACAGTGACTTCCTCATAAGCTCATCTTCAAACACCTAAACCTCAATATTACATCTCATGCGCTATATGGAACACGTTTTCAGTACCAGATGCTTCAATAAATGATTGTGCGCCCTTAAGCAGTTCTTCAGAGAATCACGGTTTCATTAGTATGAGATCCAAAAGAAGACCTCAGAGTGTGCTGAGGAGCAGACTTTTCAAGGTTCTAACTCACTCCTTTCATAGACGTGATCAGTCCAGCAAAGTTATGCTGACACTCTGATGGGCTCTATTCCACTACACTATACTGATGTAACGTTCCTGGACAAAAATATAAAGATCACACTTGCTTATATGTCACATATTGAAAAAAAAAAATCTTGCCAACTTTTTGATGATTGTTCAAGGGCAACATTTCAAATATAATATTCTTCTCTGGATACTGAACAATATTTCAATATAACTGAATGCTTGGTCAATATTTGGGTTAAATCCCAGAACATTTTTTTAAATAAAATTTTTTATGAAAATGCTGCAGTTTAAGCCATGTGCAGACTTACTTAGACACAGCCAAAATGGACCAATTTACAACTAGATAAAATGAAAAATGTCATTGATTAGCCTAGAACAGCAACATAAAAAATTCTTAGTTGTAAGGCAAAGCAAATGATATGCTGAAATATACTGCAGAAAAGAACAGACCACGTGAAGAATGAGTCACTTAGAGTCGTATTTTCCAGGTATCTTAGTTAACCCTTTCTGTTTAGAGAACTATATTTTACGTCTCAGAATTCTCTCTACAACACATCATATGGTTCTTACCTTTTAATATGGTACATTAAGAAGGTATTTTTTTTCTTTTAATAATTAAAGGTCATCATTAAGAACATTAGTCACTGAGATGTGGTTAAGGTAGAGACATAAATGTAGATTTACATAATATGGGATAAAAGGAAAAGGTGTGGCTTTCCCTCTGGCAACTGCATCAAACTTGATTTCCTTTACATTAAGAGAAAGAAATAAAACTCCCAGTGACATCTTGTGTTTTGCTCCTTTACCAACACTCCATAAAAGTATAATGAAGCATATGAAATTGTTTAATATGCTACACAGTACAACATAATTACTTTTTTACAAAATTAAATAGTGGCTGAATACTGATACCATCTTCTTTCAAATGCTTTCACTATCCTCTGGAAAAATCAACTTTTTCCCCCATTAGAATCAGTAATGTTCAACCCATCCCTGGCTTTCAAAACTTTATCCGATTTCATGAACTAGAAGTTTATCCCCACTTCTCTCTCTCCCTTGCACTTTGTTTATGGAATGTATCTCACTTCATTTTAAAAATATGAAATGACACGAACGGGGGAAGACTTAGTCTACACAATTTTCATTTTACTAAAAATAGAAAGAGGACAATGATGCCAGTAAATTGAGCATCAGGTCTTAATTTTCTCCAAGTCCAACTTCATATTTCATTTGAAAGAGAACTCCACGCCTAGGCAACACTATTATGAGAAGATTCAAGATCCCATATGGTATCTGGGTAGGATTAATTTTCTCATAACTTCTATAATATTTCACTTTTTGAAAAACTCTCGTACAGAAGTTAACTCAGATAAAAACTGCTATCGAGATGGAGGACAAATGGAGTTCTACAATGTCTCCTCTGAAAAGTGAATGTAGAAAAGGCTCAACAGGACTTCCCTAGTGGTCCAATGCAGGGGATACAGGTCCAGTCCCTGGTTCTGGGGGATTCCACGTGCTTCGGGACAACTAAGCCCATGCACCACAACAGAAGCCACTGCAATGAGAAGCCTGCACAACACAGCTAGAGAGTAACCCCCGCTTTCAAGGCAACAAAGACTCAGTGAAGCCCAAAATAAATAAATAAAATTTTAAAAGTAAAGGCTCAATAAATGCTAGCTATCACTATTCAACAAATATGCACTAAATATTTATTATTTTCCAGGCATTCTGTTAAGCAGAAACAAGAAAAAATCAGCCTGCAAGGAACTCACAATCTAGACAGTTGCTTACAGTCTTGAAAATACAGATGATTCTGTAGCCTATCAGTTCAGTTCAGTTCAGTTCAGTCGCTCAGTCGTGTCTGACTCTTTGTTACCCCATGAATCACAGCACGCCAGGCCTCCCTGTTCATCACCGACTCCCGGAGTTCACTCAAACTCATGTCCATTGAGTCGGTGATGCCATCCACCTATCTCATCCTCTGCCGTCCCCTTTTCCTCCTGCCCCCAATCGCTCCCAGCATCAGAGTCTTTTCCAATGAGTCAACTCTTCGCATGAGGTGGCCAAAGTACCGGAGTTTCAGCTTTAGCATCATTCCTTCCAAAGAACACCTAGGGCTGATCTCCTTTAGAATGGACTGGTTGGATCTCCTTTTAGTCCAAGGGACTCTCAAGAGTCTTCTCCAACACCACAGTTCAAAAGCATCTATTCTTTGGCACTCAGCTTTCTTTACAGTCCAACTCTCATATCCATACATGACCACTGGAAAAACCATAGCCTTGACTAGACGGACCTTTGTTGGCAAAGTAACGTCTCTGCTTTTAAATATGCTATCTAGGTTGGTCATAACTTTCTTTCCAAGGAGTGAGCATCTTTTAATTTCATGGCTGCAATCACCATCTGCAGTGATTTTGGAGCCCCCCAAAATAAAGTCTGACACTGTTTCCACTGTTTTCCCATCTGTAGCCTATATTTGCTCATAAAAATCTCTTGTCATCCAAATGCATTAAACCAAAGACTTCTACAGGAAAAAGAAATACTGTTTCGCAGTTCTGTTACTTCATTGCATCACTGTACACTTAGTGAAATATCACTATATAGAAAAGTAAACTCCTTACATTTAATAAGTCAATCTGCTACCACGTTAGGTTTAAATCTCATAGCAGAACAAATATTGTTTCCTATATACCAAGTTCAAGCTCAGAATATATTTTTTTACATATACAAGTCAGATCTAATTGCCCTTGGTTGTTCCACAGTCTTACATAACCTAAAATCCTGAACAAATATAGACTAAGTCCAAGATTTCCTCCTATTTTCAAAATGCTTCCCGAGGACTCTCCTGGTGGCTCAGCAAAGAATCCACCTACCAGTGCAGGAGACGCAGATTCGATCCCTGATTTGGGGAAGACTCCACATGCTGAGGAACAACTAAGCCCTGTGCCACAATTACTGAGACTGTGCTCTAGAGCCCGCAAACCACAATGACTAAAGCCTACGGGCCCTAGAGCCCGTGCTCCAGAACAAGAGAAGTCGCCGCAATGAGAAGCCTGTGCGCAACCAGAGTAGCCCCAACTTGCCGCAACTGAAAGTCCAAGCAGCAAGGAAAACCCAGCATAGCCATAAACAAGTAATGCCTCCCTAAAAAGCCTAAGGGTTACTTGCAACAAAGGCATTTACAGGGGCATGTGGTTTACAAGTATTTGGTAAATTTTACATTTCTATTCTAGGTATATTTCCATATGTACATTATATATTACAATAAAAATAATGAAAAAACTACAAAAATGTCTCCCTACCTACTGTCATCCTCACTACACTTATTTTCTACCAAATATTATTAATTAAAAAAATGAATTATTTCTTCATGTACTCAGGATATAGGATAAATAATTTCCTGTTCTGCATGTAGTTCAGCACAATTTACTCCAGTTCCAATTAGTTAGGGATTATTTTCTTAATAAAGGGAGTTTACATTGGTTTCTAACAAGGTTTCTTACATTAAGAAACCAAGAAAATATTTAAATACCTTTAGGCAATTTGTAATAAAATCAAGGTGAACTACAGAGAATAAATCACTTGTTTAAGTCTGTATTAATAATATAAATAACACTGATTGACTTTTTTAAAATTCAAAGATAAAAAAGAAATCCTATAATCTGACATCCTAATAATTTGTGATAGTCCAAACTCAGAAAGAGTGGAGAAGCAACCTCAGACAAAAAGTTACCATACGCTGTCAAGCAATAAATGAAAAAGGAAAGTCTCAGCCAAGAAAACATAACAGAGCTACATGCTCAAAGCAGACAAAATTTGCAGCATACCTTGATCGATGCAGTCTTCAGCAAGAGCAAAAAGCTGAGGTGAGCGCTCCTCAAGCAACTGCTGGTGAATATTCACACATCTCAACGTCCACCATGGCAAGCTCTAGAAAAAGGAAATACCAACGTAAGCTGAAATAAAAGGACCCTTTGGGAAAAAATTTTACATTAACTCAAATCAACTTTTAGAATTTTTTTACATTTGTGAGATTAAATTCACTCTGCAGGAAGCTTACCCACCCACGGCTACGTCTTCGGTAATAACACCAAATCCACTGCCCTGTCTTCCAGGAAAACAACATCTCTTCTCTGTTTACTCAAAGCCAGCTGGGCTTCCCGACATCATTTTCAACTTCCCATCTCCCCCTTTAAAATGCCTACTGTCATCGCCCGGCTCTGCTACAGCACTCTACCAGCACCATGATCCAACGTCCACCATCCCAGGAAGCCCACCACTAGAACCTCCTGTGGGGTGATTCTTCCCCTTGTCTCAACTTCCAGCACGTGTTTCCACCTCCCTTTGCAAACGCAGCCCCCCATACTCGTTTATGTCATCCTAGTTTTCAGTGTTGTCAACCAGCTAGCCAACAAGATGAGGAACCATGCTTCACTCATCCCTGTATCCTCCTTGAAGCAATGCATGCTGAGCACGCTACAAGGTAAGAAATAGCCTGGGTTCAGATTATTCCTCACACTGAGAAGACCTCTGCCACACCTTCTTCCACGGAACCTCTTCTCCCAGAGAAGAGATTAGGGCACACACTGGTCTCTCACTCCCCTGAACTTCCACACTGTGCCTAGAAGTTAGCACCACACGGGAGAGCTCGTGTTCTTCGAGTGTGTAAGTACCTGGTCCTTACAGTGTGGAGGGTGGAGATCGCGTTCTGTACACTGTCTTGACTGATGCACAGGCTGACAGCACAGTAGCCTTTTCTCAGTCTCTGGTACTGTCTTACTTTTCAACACATCCTGATTAAACAAGCCGATACAGAAGCATACACAGTGAAGATCAAAGTCTCTCTTCTGCTGCCTTAGCATCATCCTCCGTCCCCAGAAAAATCCATGACAGAGGTTTATATTCCTCTAGGCTCTTCCTCTATACATATGTTTGTGTGTGCAAATAAGAAGTATTAACTATTTTGATAGGTTCATTAAATTACCATGTATGATCATGCATTGAATCATCTAAATTAGTTATAACTATGTTACTTTGAATTATACTGTCCAAAGGTGTGAAAAATTTTCTTTCTTTTATAGCAATACCTACTAATTGGAGATCATGCTTAACTACCAAAAGCATTTTCTGTTACTTGAATTTAATTTCTTAATTTGATCAAGGTGTAAAACTGCCTGTTTCCCTTCTAAACTGCTACACACAATTGCTCCAACAATGATAAAATCACAAATGAATTTTGACCCTATGACAAAAACTTTTCTAATTACTAATGCTATTTCCTCAGGCCATGTAAGGAAAAGAAAGGTAGAATTATCTAATAGAAAGAAGTTTCACATCATTTTTAATTTAATTCCCTAAGTTGTTGCCTCGTTTTCATTCTTTTCCTATCACGAAGCTAATGAAGTCAGTCTATATTCCAATTATCCGTCCTTATCTGCTGTCAGCAGTGAGTGAGTCAGGTCTGGCAACATATTCTTTCCTTTTCTAGACATGGGAATTAAGACAGATCCAGTCAAACAGACTGCCCTGTTTAAAAAACATACGACTTTAGATGCTCAGCTCTTAAAAATCAGATCTATAAACTAACTCTTTAATCCAAAATCTTCACATGAGAGAAGGGGGAGTGTGAAACAAAGAAAGAAAGCATGATCTATTTTTTTTTTACTAGAAAATAAAAGTGCCTTTTTCTATCTGTCAAGAATCACTTAATAGAAAATCTGAGGCGTTAATGAAAAAGGAAACTTGAAGTCTTGCTTTAGACAGTTCCCAGATCCTGTCTCCTGACTAGAGCACTTACTACTTGTTCTGATTGACAAGTCATACTAGTGAGTAACCTTCTAGAAGGCAGGGTGCATGAGTATACTCAAAAGAAACCCAGTAACTGCTTGCCAACTCAAGTCCCCTTTATAAATGAGGAAACTGATATTCAGAGTAATTCACTGGCCTAAGGTCACAGAGATGGTGAGAGGCTAAGCCAGACAAACTCTGGTCTGATTCCGAAGCCAAAATTCCTTTTACTCAACATTAACATATTACTAATAATGGTCTATATACTCCACAGACTAGGGAGTGGGGAAAAATCATCTTCTTTTATTGTTTCACAAAAATAAAATCATTGTTATTTTTAATAAAAAATCAACCTGATACATTCCTGCTTAATATGCCCGCTGATGAAAGTTTTCCATCAAGAAAACTGTATCACTAACTCATTAATGACCATTAGTCTCACTAGAAAGAAAATGATACCATTTAGCAACCTCATATCTTGATGATACTTTCTTTAGGGTCAAGTACTACTCAGTCTATAAGATCATTTAACTCAATCAACTTGGAAAAACATTTTTTAATTCAAACTAACATCACTAAAAAGATCAAAGGCCTTATATTTGCTAGTATACACTGAAACCCATCAAGTAAAAACCCTTCCGGTACAACTGATTCCAAACCTTCTAGCTCTCAAGAGAGTTGCTGAAAGAGGCATGATTCCCTTTTTACCTCTTCTTTGCCTCAACTTAAATGCTCAGGAAAATAAGCCCTTATACAGTACAGACCAAGTCCCCATTTTATCCATAGAAATATTATTTCTTAAACTTTCTCAGCCAACACTTGGAAACTGGGATATTTCACATAAAATTTAGATTTACTATTTCTGGCAGTACAGGGTCTACATGCCTAAGTTGCAATGATCAGGATAGAAATCAGGAAGCTTCAAGCCTGTGGGTCAGAAACTGTCCTCTACCTGTTTTCCTTTAGCCCCAAACCAAGACTGGTTCTTACATTTTTGAAAGAAAGAAAAGAAAATTTTGTGACATGTGAAAGTATATTAAATGTAAATTTCACAGTCCATAAATAAAGTTTTATTGGTATACAGTCACACTCATTCACATATTATCTGCAGCTGCTTTCACACTGCAAGGCAGATTGAAGAGTTAGCTGCACACAGCTGAGAAGCTGCAACAGAACCAACACACCTCAAGGACTTTCTTCAATTCTCTCTTGGGGTTTTTATCACCTCCTACTGCATATTAGCTTTTCTCACTAATTTATATGTAACCTAGAGAAACCACATAATGGATACTGAACAAATGCTCTACTAAACCCAACCCAAATATCAATCAGTGCAGGACATGAGCCAAGAAACAGTAATAGTAATTAAGATCTACTGTAAGTGCTATGCATACTTCTGGCTACTGCTCATTATCCTTACATGAAATTCATAAAAGACTGTGATGGATGTTTCTAAATCCACTTTTAAGATTCAGAGATTGAACACTTACACACATGTATACATACATTCAACACATATATAAATTCTGTTAAAGAGACAATGTTTCATTTTATACTAGTCTAATCTCGTTCAGTTCAGTTCAGTTGCTCAGTAGTGTCCAACTCTTCGCGACCCCATGAATTGCAGCACGCCAGGCCTCCCTGTCCATCACCAACTCCCGGAGTTCACTCAGACTCATGTCCATCGAGTCAGTGATGCCATCCTGCCATCTCATCCTCGGTCGTCCCCTTCTCCTCCTGCCCCCAATCCCTCCCAGCATCAGAGTCTTTTCCAATGAGTCAACTCTTCGCATGAGGTGGCCAAAGTACTGGAGTTTCAGCTTTAGCATCAGTCCTTCCAAAGAAATCCCAGGGCTGATCGCCTTCAGAATGGACTGGTTGGATCTCTTTGCAGTCCAAGGGACTCTCAAGAGTCTTCTCCAACACCACAGTTCAAAGGCCCACTTGACTTCACATTCCAGGATGTCTGGCTCTAGATGAGTAATCACACCATTGTGATTATCCGGGTTGTGAAGATCTTTTTTGTACAGTTCTTCTGTGTATGCTTGCCACCTCTTCTTAATATCTTCTGCTTCTGTTAGGTCCATACCATCTCTGTCCTTTATCAAGCCCATCTTTGCATGAAATGTTCCCTTGGTATCTCTAATTTTCTTGAAGAGATCTGTAGTCTTTCTCATTCTGTTCTTTTCCTCTATTTCTTTGCATTGATCTCATTAATCTCATTAGGGGAGATTAAATTAAATACCTAAGGAAGACTTAGAAAATAAATATACCAAGACATTGTCAGCATCACATCTAAAGTCTGATGCTAATCAGCACAAAAGTCACACCTGGGTCTGAATCTCCTGGCTCCTTTTTTTTCCTTACCTGAATAGCTGTCAGTTTATGTCTTATATTCACTAAGATAATTCTTGCTAATAACAGCAGGATAGGCTTTGCGGTCAGGCTGTAGATTGATTCACCATCTAGAACAAGCAGACTCAGAACAAATGCATCCAGTCCTTTGATCTGAAAAAAAAAAAAAAAATATATATATATATATATATGATCAAATAATTTAGAAAAAAGTTAACCTTTGTATGTCTTATAAGGATACATATTTTCCAGTTAATCAGCTCTGAAACACAATCATTAATCTATTACACAGCTACTGGCACTGGACCAAGTCCTAATACTATAAATGCCTTTAGAGATCTACAACTCCAGCCTGCCCTGACCAATGACCACCCATCTGCTTATACTTTAGAGGAACAGAACAATCCAGAAAATGCTACGATTGAAGAGGCACCATTATCTTACAGATTTAAAAGTGTTTTCTCAGTAAAGCCATCTCTATGTGAAAGTATTTATATTAAATACCTACATTTCATATACGCTTCACCAGTCAGCTAATATCATTACAAACCACAGCTGCCCCTTAATTACTATCAGGTCAAAGAATAACAAAGTCTTACATATCAGATGCTGAGTAGGCATACAATCACGGACCGACGTGAACAGAGCCTGCCCAACAGGAAGGTCTGTGAAAAATCCATTTCTCAACTGAACGGATTTTCTACACTGGACCAGACACTCATGTTTTTAAAATGTGGGCTGAATAATTTTGACAGTTGCCACAAAATCAACAGCAGGAATGCTCAACATCAGGAACACAGGCTCTCTAAGTCACCAACACAGGATGGAGTCCTTTTACTAGTTTATTAGTTTATTACCCATTTATTAGTTTTACTTTTACCCATTTATTAGTTTGTGGGCATAGGCAGATTTCTTTTAACTGAGCCTCAGTTTCCTGAAATATAAAATCAAATAACAGTACCTACACCTCACACGTTTCTTATAAGGATTAAACAATCCAAGTGATGCCAGTGCCAGGCTCAATGCTTTATAAAAACATTCCATAAAGGTACAAAAGGAACAGCGCCTCCATCATCACTGAAGAGTGTACTTGAGGAATAAAGACAATGTGAATGACCACCAGCAAACCACCAATAAAGCTTACTGTTAACCTACACTGAGGGTAGAGTGAAATTTTTTTTTCAAGTTCAATAATCAAGGAACTATTGTGAAGTATTACAACTGCCTCAATCTTAGAAGAAAACAGAACAAAAAAAGTTAAGTTCAGTCCAAAATCACACCAAAGTTAGCGTCTGAACAGAGATTACAGCCCAGGTCTTCCAACTCCCAAGCCAGTATTCTTCCTACCATCTCATGCTACCTTCCCCTCAGACCTCGGCTAAGCACAAGGAAGTCCCAGGACAGTGCCAGGATCACTGCCAGCCTTCTGACTGGGACAACTCATGACGAGGGGTAAGCAACTGACACACAGACACAGCAGAGGACCTGGTTTGGAGAAGAAGCTCACCATGAATCCAGTGTGGATGCGATGAGTCTGAGGTTCCCCGCAAGACCTCCAAGAGGACGTATCAATTACACCAGCAAGTCTACTGCTTAAGGACTTGAGAGAAGACCCTGCCTAACATGCCCAAGCTGGACCTGAAGCCTCACCAAATCATCTTGCCTTTTAGGTGGACTTAACAATCTTTATTTCCTAACATCCCAACCAAACTGGTGAGTACAAGACATGACTTAAAGAAAAAGAACCCTTTTCTAATCACACTGAGACAAAAAAGACATCCACCTGTTGTAGCACAAATTTAGATCACCATCTTTTAATGAAATCCTTAAAGATAACAAACAGGTGACTTAACAGGGCAACAAACAGAAAATTACGCAAAGAGATACTCCGTGATATAGTACTTGGACCTCATTTCCTCTGATACTCAAAGTCAGAGGTTGGTTACTCAACTTCTTTCTCTTTAAGTTCTCGGACAACGCCATTAACAGGGCAAATAATAAATAAGTAAAGGACTGAATGCATGAATAAACAAACAAATTTCTTTTCCCAAAGTTATTCTGCATCATTATTATTAAAAAAATTGAATGCTTTTCCGTCTTCTGCTTAAGTGAAGCAGTCTCTATCTACTCCTGTGATCTAACACTGATAATTCCAACCAAGCTCTAACCATGCTTACAGAGGTTTAGAAAAATGGCTGAATTTTAAAGAGGGCTGTTTACATTTTCAACTAAAACAGATAAAATGAAAATTACAAGTCCCTTAGCAACAATTCCTCAGTCACGAGAGCATAAGACATATAAAAATACTTATTAATCAGAACAGTGAAAAAAAGTCAACATCTGGAAGCCTGAGATACATCTGATATAAAACCAGTTTACTAGAAGATCAGCTTTTATGTGTGAGAGGGACCTACTCAGACGTTAACCTCTAGTGCTATTCCCGAGGCTGGTTAGACCAGTGGTCACAAAGCAGTGCTAAAAATGCCAAGGCCCTAAGTTGGAGGCAGGGGAAATTAATTTGGCTTTGATGACTATACTCCAAGACCATGAAGTATATTCACAAATATCTGTCCTCACAAGAACTATAAAACATCAATAAGCACAGGAAAATGACAACTGGAAAATACTGATATGCCACTCCCCAATTTAAAAACTTCAACTCCCTCGATCTTCCAAATTGTCAGATTGCTGGTAAAGAGTATAAACTGAATAATTCTCTCCAAAACAACCTGACACAAGTAAGAAGAGCTGACCGTGCGTACACCCTAGAGCACAGCAACTCCACCTGTGGATCCCTGCCCTCAGCAGAGCTTCCCAGCTCAGCCCTGGGAAGCATTTACAAGTGTGGAAAAACATCAGTCCTCTCAGCCCTCAGGGAACCTAACTATAGCCCTAGGAAGGGGGCAGGCAGTAAAAACAGCCTCCTTCATTTAGCTCATTGCACCAAACATTATCCTATTTTAAGTTTTTCTGTGCTTGGAAATTCTTACAAATGAATCCTAGGAGATATGGTCCCAACCGCACAGTACATAATATACTGCCAAAAACGGAAACATCCCATGTGGCCATCAAGAGTAGAACAGATATATAAACTGTGGTCCATTCATACAGTTGGAATACTATGCAACAATAAAAAATGAATTGTTTATAATAACCAAAAATATACATCTAAGCAAAGCAAGTCACAGAACACAATTTATTTCACTTTTATATAGTTCAGTTCAGTCACTTAGTCGTGTCCATCTCTTTGCAACCCCATGGACTGCAGCATGCCAGGCCTCCCTGTCCATTACCAACTCCCAGAGTTTACTCAAACTGATGGCCACTGAGTTGGTGATGTCATCCAACCATCTCATCCTCTGTTGTCCCCTTCTCCTCCTGCCTTCAATCTTTCCCAGCATCAGGGTCTTTTTAAATGAGTAAGTTCTTCATATCAGGTGGCTAAAGTATTGGAGTTTCAGCTTCAACATCAGTCCTTCTAGTGAATATTCAGGGCTAATTTCCTTTAGGATGGACTGGCTGGATCTCCTTGCTGTCCAAGGGACTCTCAAGAGTCTTCTCCAACACCACAGTTCAAAAGCATCAATTCTTTGGTGCTCAGCTTTCTTTATAGTTCAACTCTTACATCCATACCTGACCACCAGAAAAATCATAGCTTTGACAAGACAGACCTTTGTTGGCAAAGTAATGTCTCTGCTTTTTAATAAGGTGTCTAGGTTGGTCATAACTTCCCTTCCAAGGAGCAAGCGTCTTTTAATTTCATAGCTACAGTCACCATCGGCAGTGATTTTAGAGCCCCCCAAAATAAAAGTCTGTCACTGTTTCGACTGTTTCCCCATTTATTTGCCATGAAGTAATGGAACCAGATACCATGATCTTAGTTTTCTGAATGTTGAGTTTCAAGCCAACTTTTTCACTCTCCTCTTTCATTTTCATCAAAAGGCTCTTTAGTTCTTCACTCTCTGCCATAAGCGTGGTGTCATCTGCATATCTGAGGTTATTGGTATTTCTCTCGGCAATCGAGATTCCAGTTTGTGCCTCATCCAGTCCAGCATTTCTCCTGATATACTCTGCATATAAGTTAAATAAGCTTTATTTGCTTATTTATTGACTATGCCAAAGCCTTTGACTGTGTGGATCACAAAAAACTGTGGAAAATTCCTCAAGAGATGGGAATACCAGACCACCTGACCTGCCTCCTGAGAAATCTGTATGCAGGTCAAGAAGCCACAGTTAGAACCGGACATGGAACAACAGACTGGTTCCAAATCAGGAAAGGAGCACATCAAGGCTATATATTGCCACACTTATTTAACTTATATAAAGTTCAGAAACTGGCAAAACTAAACAGTATGTTCTCTGAGGATACATACATACGTAAGTGCTAAAACTATGAAGCAAGCAATGGAATGTTAACATCAAATTCATGAGATGTTTCATGAGAAAGGGGGCTGGGGATGTCACCAAGAAGCACACGCAGGAGACCTTCTAATGCTTTTCCAAGTCAGAGCACATGCAGAAGATGCTATGATTTGTGGTGTACACCAGGTAGCTAGAGAAGGCCGCTAAGCCAGACGAGACCAGTTCCAAGGCTCTCCCAGCCCTGGGCCCACAGAGCCACCGCAATGGCAAAGGGGCTCAACACCTAAGCAAGAGCAGGCAGAAAGTTCCATTCTCCAGGCTGGTGATGTTCCCTCTCTCAAGCCAGGTGGTGGAAACAAAGATGTTTTATTATTTAAACTGCACACATTTTGTATGCTTTTTTGAGAGTAAGATGTACTTACAATAAAAAGATTAAAATCAAGGTCTTAGTGAAAATTTCCTACAGTGTGGCCTGAGCCCCATCTTTTACTACTGCCCCAACAGGCTCAAAGCAGCCCTCTCATACAGCCCTCGCAAACACCACAGTCATCTGTCCTCTAAATCTGTGCTCACGTGACTACATCTAGAACGTACTTCCTCCTCTTCTCTACCGATCCACTTCCCTCATCACCCTTCAGGTTCTGCCTCAAGGTCCACTCTTGACTAAAAGGTCTTCTCAGGCAAAATTCACTTTCCTCACATCTCTTTATTCATTTCAATGCTTCTTATAGTTTGATTCTCTCATGTAACCCATTTCTGTACCGTCTGAATTGCTATCTGACTCCACATGAGCTTCCACACTAGCACAGCAGAAAGAGTACTGGATTTGGACCCAGAAAATGTGGGTTCCAATCCCCCAACTATAAAGCCTCTGCAAGTTTCTCTTACCACTGTGAGCTTCAGTCTTCTCATCAACAGAAAATGTCAAATTGATACAACACACAGCAATGAAGCACCACTCCAACCACACATCAGTGCTCAGTACATAATTGCAAGCTTGTTTGGTAGGTTTCTAACCTGCACTGGGCAGCAACAGAGGCCAGAAACTGTTTCATACACAAAGAGGAAGTGCGATGTTCCACATACGTAAACTTCTAGATAATCAAAGCATCTCTTTAAGTGCCAAAATCTTGGGGATTTTACTTGTAATCATTTTGGATGAAAACTTCTATAAGGTATAGATTAAATTCCCTTCTTAGACATAAAATATGGAAGGCTTTTAACCTTTCAATAATGATTTAGAGCCAGCACTGTGAGTCTTCGTTATTCTATCACAATATAACATTATGACTCAGTAAACTGACTGTACGGCAGTAACTGCTATGGCTTCAGATTATGACTGCTTTTGTAATTCCTATCAAATTATTAACACTGATCTCTAACAACTCCATTCCCCTTTCATCAGCTATTTCTAATTCTGAGAAACCAGGAAACAGTAAACAGGTCTCTCTGACTGCCTAAGTTCTGGATGTTAAGGTGCCCTTTTTCCAGGCTGAGTGATCAATAGTTATGCTCCAGTTCTCTGAGGTGGCTGGATAACTCAGTTACCATTCTTCTTCTTAGGGCATGTCACATTCCTCCAAGCCCTGGGTACATGTGGTCAAACACAACTGAGGTGTTCAAACTGCAAGCCCTACTGATGACCTACGGATGCAGGTGAATAACATTATCTCCATACACGGATATTAAGACTCATTATCACCATGGGGCATCTCCAAGCCAGACACTTTAAGTACATACAAATAAGTATATCTGTGACACAAAGGAAACCTCACCAGGAACTGTTTTAAACACAGCCACAAAACTTTTCTGCAACAAAATTAAACAGATCTCCAGACTTTCTACTTCTTCAGAAAGTATCTCTGTGTGCTGCTGCTGCTGCTGCTAAGTTGCTTCAGTCGTGTCTGACTCTGTGAGACCCCATAGACAGCAGCCCACCAGGCTCCTCCGTCCATGGGATTTTCCAGGCAAGAGTACTGGAGTTGGGTGCCATTGCCTTCCCCATCTTTGTGTAGCTGTGGTAAAATATTCAGCTGGAGGACTGGTGCAGCTGTCCATTCTTTAATAAACAGTGCAGCTAGGAGAGCTCCATAAAATGAGGAGCGTTTGAAGAGGAGTTTGAGACTGACAATGGAACTTCTGAATTACATGAAACTCTGATCAATGAACAAGCATTCTTAGTAGCTTCTGTACAAGCCACAAAGTCATGTTTCTCTCTGACCTACTATCAACTCTGGCTTACAAAGATCCATTTCTAAAGAATAAACACAATAATATCTACATATGATATTTCCAAGAAGCGTACCTCACTGAACTGCTGAAACAAAACAGATGGCAAAAAATCCTGAGGGTGTAAATCAACAAGAGGGCCCGTCCAGTTACTCTGAACAAAAAGTTGCAAACTGCTCACACCAAGTAGGAATATCTTCTGTTGTCTGCAAATAAGAATAAAGAAATAAACATAAACCATTATGTATAACCACAAATACACTACTATTTCATTTCAGTGTTATTAAGAAAAATGTAAGATATCAACATTGAGATTATCTGAGAGTATTACAAAAAAAATTTCTGAAATCTACACAGTTTAGGTCCACAAAGTCCAACACAATCACCTTGAGTCACATATGGCTCTTTAAGTTAATTCCCAGGTGGCACTAGTGGTAAAGAATCCACCTGCCAAGGCAGGAGACACCAGAGATGTGGGTTCTATCCCTGGGTCAGGAAGATCCCCTGGAGAAGGAAATGGCAACCCAATATTCTTGCCTGGAAAATTCCAGGGATAGAGGAGCCTGGTGGGCTACAGTCCATGGGGCTGCAAAGAGTTGGACACAACTATGTATGCACCCACACACAGATAAAATTTTAAAATTCAGTCCCTCAGTCACACCATCTACATTTCCAGTGCTCAATGGCCAAACGTGGCTCCTGGCTCCCGCACTGGATGGAGCAGATACAGAGTATGTCCATCGTCACGAACATTCTCTCGAACAGCACGGGCTTAGCACCTGATCAGATCCTGAGAACATTATCTTGCGTTCTATTTAACAGCTCTGACACTGACTGGGTGAAAAATTGATTTTGTACATAAGAAAGCTGACAATAAAAAGTTGTTTCCAAACATTTTCTTGATCTGCACTACAAACTATGAGAACAACAACAAAAAAAACCATAGTTACTTTACTTGAAGCTATTTCTTTTCAATCCTGCTTTGACTGAAGACAGGAGTAAGTAGGTAAACTTATTCTGTAAAGGAGAAAAAAATTTAGGCTTTACAGGTCACACGTGTTTCTTTTTTCCCTAACCCTTTTAAAAATGTAAGCAACACTCTGAGACACGTTGGCCTTGACCCACCGGAGGTAATTTGCCAACCTTTAGATTAAGACACAAGTGAAAGTCACTCAGCTGTGTCCAACTCTTTGTGACTCCATGGACTATACAGTTCATGGAATTCTTAAAGAATCTTCCTTTTTGCGGTAGGGCCTAGGGAATATTGGAGGAAGAGGATGACTGCTTTCACTTTTTCTTCAGCATGAAGCTACAGGAACCCTCTTATATTCCCTAGGCCCTACCTCAAAAAGGAAGATTCTTTAAGGAAAAAAAAAAATCAAATCGACAAGCCATGGTATCCAGAATGCTCTGGACACAGAGCAACCGAGAGCAGAGCAAAGAAAGAATAGAGGCTGTTTGTAGTCAGTAGTTTAGGAAACTTGGGGAAACAGGTGTGCAGCAAGATCTTAATGTAAGCCTTAATAAATGCCATAACTAAAAATCAAAATCCTCAAAGATAGCTAAGAATACAGTTTAATTTTCAAATCCTCAAAATAAAGTAACTGAAATGTCTCTTCTCAGCTCTATGTGACAAGCAAGAGTTCTGGTCAACCAGTGTATAATGCATTTGTGTATATACATGTGTTCTCACGTGCACCACACAAAGCTATGGTAACACACAAACACCTGATAGCAAAATGACAGGAACGACACAAGAGGAATGAAAAGCTACCAGAAGGCCAGAAAAATAAAAATGAACGACATTTGTTAAGTAAAATACAATGTCTATAGTAGTATTCTTTTATGAACTCCTAATAGATGCAGATTACATTTTATTCATCTTTACAACCTCAACATTAAGCACAGTAGTTGATTTGTTGAAGAACTAAAACGAAGTCATTTCTTACAAATTATGATAAAACAAAACTGCATATGTTTTAAAGAAAACTAAAACAACGTGGTTGCCAGAGCCAGTGGAGAAAAGAAAGGTATATTAAACTTACAAGAGTAAAATATAAGCCACTGAAAAAATTAGGTTAACTGCCGTGCAACTATCCCTTATACTGCTACTGCTGCTAAGTCACTTCAGTCGTGTCCAACTCTGTGCAACCCCATAAACAGCAGCCCACCAGGCTCCACCGTCCCTGGGATTCTCCAGGCAAGAACACTGGAGTGGGTCGCCATTTCCTTCTCCAATGCATGAAAGTGAAAAGTGAAGTCGCCCAGTCGTGTCCGACTCTTTGTGACCCCATGAAATGCAGCCCACCAGGCTTCTCCGTCCATGGGAGTTTCCAGGCAAGAGTACTGCAGTAGGTTGCCATTGCCTTCTCCATCCCTTATACTAAATACTATTAAATTACATAAACATCAATGGAAGAAGATAAACCAAGGGTTCCATAATAAAAACATTAAAGATAACAATCTAAAAATAATAAAAGTAGTTACAATTCTCACTGGGCAATCAACAAATAGCCAGATGGATAGTGTACACTTTCATGTTAAAAGGAAAGAAGGTCCGAAGTCTTAAGTATGGCTAAAACCTATGAGACCTAAGCAACTGGAAGCTCAGTGGTTGGCAGCTACCACCCAGTCATAAGTTAGTGTTATATACGATCCTCTGACATCCAACACCACTTTACCTTTTCATTCTCGATGGTCCTCTGGACAGAAGCTTTTACATAGATTATTACATACATCAAGAGTCTTGACTAAATGTAAAGCCAGGTTTTCCAAAAACCACAAAAGTCAGTGTGCATTACACATTGTCAAGACACTACCAAATGTATTCAAAATTCATTTCTCTATGAAAATTTCAAATAAAATTCTACCTTCTGGTTTTGTCCAAATCTGCTGAGTCATCATCCAGGAATGTTACTATCTGCTTCTCTAGGTAGCTGTCAATCTTTTCTTCAGTTATTGTTGCTGAATTTAAAATACTTTGAGTCAATGAATTTAACAATATGGCTTTGTAGTTCCCTTCCAGCAACAATTGTAGGTAAGATTCACTCTCTGTAACAGAAAGAAAATTTGTACAATAATCCAAAAAACTACTATTTTCATAGTAGTAAAGGGTAACACTATTACCATTTCAGTATGCAAAAAAAAAATGTATATATCTAGAACACTTCCTATAAATTAATCACAAAGCACTGTGCAAATTCCCATCACTTCTCCTATAATTAGGAGCTCATCCATATCATGAGCAGTAAGGCAGAAGTTAGACCTAGAAAAAATATTTCTCATTAGCAAGAAACATCATCCTTCTGCTGACAATTCAAAAGGAATCCTACTGAGAACAGAAAAGTTTCCTTAGAACATTTCCTTTTACCATCTGGCTCCCACTACCCCCACCATGAAAGTGATAAATCACTCAGTCCTGTCTGACTTTTTGCAACCCCATGGACAGCAGCCCATCAGGCTCCTTTATCCATGGAATTCTCCAGGCAAGAATACTGGAGTGGGTAGCCATTACCTTCTCCAGGGAATTTTCCAGACACAGGGATACAATCCAGGATCCCTAGGTTGATGTTCTCCTGCATTGCAGGCAGATTCTTTACTGTTTATGAGCCACCAAGGAAGCCCAACCATACTCCCTGGTGAAAAGCTGGTGCACTTATGGTTCCCCTAATATCCAAATGCACATTCCTGCCTACACACTTTTACACTGGTGAACTCTTTTCCACTTACTAGTCTTACTCTTGGATCAAAAATCAGGTCAAGTTTGATTTCTTCCATAAGACTTCCAGACTCAGACTTCAGAAACTACCTCTCACCTGAAGCACCTATTGCATATAACACCCAAACACAGGTGTGTCCATACACACACACACATCCCACTTATACATATATACTGTGTTAAACTCTCTCTCTCTCTCTCTCTCTCTCTCTCTCTCTCTCACACACACACACACACACACACACGCTGTCCTAAATTGTTATTTCTCTTTTGGGTCCAGCTTAAACCCCACAACAACATGTACCTATAACCCTGTAGTAAATGTGCCTTTTAACTCTTTGTTTCTCGGGTAACTGTGCTTTGCTTACAAGATTACATCTTTGCTGCCTCATTTCAGTTGTTGTACTTAGCAGTTGTGAGACCTTGAATAAATTACTTAACCAACTTACTTAAATGTCTTCATCTGCAAAAAGGGAACAAAAGTACTGCCTACTTTATGTGTCTATTATAAGGATTAAATGAGTGAATAAGTGTTAAGAGATTATAAAAAATAATTGAGATTATTACTGAGGGCTTCCCTGGTAGCTCAGACGGTAAAGAACCTCTGGACTGGGAAAAATTTAGAGTGAAGACAAGTACGGAACCTGAAGACCACGCCCACCAGATGTAACACCTGAAGCCTAAAGAAATCAGGCAGATTTAGGAAGGAAGAAAATACAGGAGGGATGAAAACCCAGCCGCCGCCACCTGTTCTCCCCACAGTCCTCACGGCGGCCTAAGTCCCTCCCTGGCAAGTTCACCCCTCTCACCCAAACTGGCGACTCCCTCCTGCTTCCACTGCTGCCGCTCAGCCTGAGTAGGGAAGCCCCTCAGAACTGCCAGCTCCGGGGTCCACATCACCCCGGACATAGCTGCAGCCAAAAGATTCCTACGAGGGTCACACAGGAGTCAAAAAGAAGAAAGTAAAAGTTAGAGCGACCAAGACGCCGACGACTAGTGGCGACAGTTCCTGTAAACACAAAGCCTAGAACAGCATGTGCGGATAACGGAACAAGGAGGCCGCCATGACAGCAGAGCGGAGAACCCTGGGAAATACACGCATACTCGCTGAACCTGCTTCCGCCTAGGAGACCAACACGAGCCCTTAATACCGAGCATGCCCACTGAGAATGCCCCAAGCTGGGGAAAGGGGCGGGACTTGGGGGAGGGGCCTTGGTCCCCTCAGCCCCACCCCCAGAGGCGTAACGTTGCGCTGTGGAAGGAGTGGAGGGCGTCGAGTCATTCTGCACCGCCCACCCAGGAGGCCGGTGGAAGAGGTCAGTTTTGGTCTTGCCCCAGCTGCTGTATAATTGGAAAGACTGCAGCTTTGATTCCTAAACCTCTTTAAGTCCGAACCCTCCAGACGACCTGATGAAAGCCTTGGTCCTGACAAAGCACGTGGGCCCTTACTACCAACACTGAGGTACCATTTCAGGGAATTAGAGACCCAACGAAGAGGAGTCCAGTGAATTCCATATAAGAACTCTGTCTGGACTTAAACTGGTGATCAAGTGGTTAAGAAACTGACTGCCAATATAGGAGGACACGGGTATGATCCCTGGTCTGGGAAGATTCCACATGTCATGAAGCAACTAAGCCCATGCTACTGGACCCCCATTCTCTAGAGGCCCTGCTTGACAACAAGAGAAGCCCCGAGAATGAGAAGCCCAGGCACTACAGCTAGCGAGAAGCCCATGCTCCCTGCAACCAGAGGAAGGTCCAGTCTGTTCACTTTCCCTCTGACATGAGGCTCTGCACCCCAGAAAGCTCGTTCCTGTCATAGAGGAACAAAAACCCACAGAAACTAGAAACCCTGACTGTCGATTAGGGAGATTTTCAGAGAAAGATCTTGATCAACAGAAGGAAATGTAAAAAAGTAACAAACAGATATTTCAATTAAATAGAGATTGGAGATCAGAAAGGGGAACTTACCCATGACTTACCATGGTTGTGGGTACCAAAAGGCAATTCTCTGATGATCCTGAATAAACCTATCTTTGCTGGAAACACTATCTGGCAGTCTGTTTGCTTCTGGCCAACAATGCATTTAAACTTTATATACTTCAAATAAAAATACATTTTTATAATCCTTTAGTCAATTAGTGTTAATAGAAGCAGGAAATGTTTGATTACTATAGTGGGTTGACTAGTTGCCCCAAAGATAAAATCTTAATCCCTGTTACCTGATTTGGAAAAATGATTTTAAAATGAACCCAATGGGTTCAAAGTGCTGTTCTAAGAGATGGCACTTATAAGTGTCCTTATAAGAGAAAGGCAGAGGGACATTTTACACACACACACACACACACACACACACACACACACAAGAACGATAAGTGAAGATGGAGGCAGAGGTTGGAGTAATGCACACACAAGCCAACATGTGCTGGCAGTCACCAGAAACTGGAAAAGATAAAGAATGGACTCTCACCTAGAGCCTTTAAGGAGACAGTAGTCCTGCTGACACCTTGATTTTGAACTTACGGTCTTAAGAACTGTGGGTGAATATATTTGTTGCTATTTTTTAAAAATATGCATATATTTATTTTGTCTGCATCAGGTCTTCCACTGTGGGATCTTTCTCCAGAGCACGTGGGACCTTAGTTCCCCAACCAGGCATCAAAATTGTGTCCCCTGCATTACAAGGTGGATTCTTAACCGCTGGACCACCAGAAAAGTCCCCAGTCACCTGCTGCTTTAAGCTACCAACTTTGTGGTAATTTTCTAGAGCATCTTCAAGAACTAATATAAATATTAAAACATAATTGATGATATTATAGAAGTAAAGGCAAGATAAATATATTTTATGGAATAAACATGTAATGTTAATTATGTATATCTTTATTTCATTACTTATCCAAACATTGCATGCTGCTAAGTCGCTTCATTTGTGTCCAACTCTTTGCAACACTATGGACTGTAGCCTACCAGGCCCCTCTGTCCATAGTGTTTGCCAGGCAAGAATACTGGAGTGGGTTCCCATGCCCTCCTTCAGGGGATCTTCCTGACCCAAGGATCAAACTTTCATCTCTATGTCTCTTGCGTTGGCAGGTGGGTTCTTTACCACTAGCGCCGCCTTGGAAGCCCTCTCCAAACATTACTAGCCTTTCCAATGCCCACTAAGTTATTTTAATTAATTATTCTGATGACTGCTGCTGCTGCTACACTTATATAAACATGTAGTTGAACATATATGTTTGCTATGAAGATATATTTCTCAAAGAAGTATTATAGAATGTATTTCACAACCTTGTAAATGTTGTAGGCAGACTTTGGTGTGATTGTCCTTTTACAGTTTGGAACAAGTTACCTTCCAGTCTCCCTGTCTTCTGAATTCCAGTTTTGGATCTCAAGACACTTCTCTTATCCACGTGATCAATGTAACATGTACTTTCATGTATTAAAATGGTAGTCACTTCACATACAAAAAAAAAAAGCCACTTTACATAAAAAACAGACACACAGATTAACGGAACAGAACTAAGAACCAAGAAATAAACCCATGTATACAGACAGTTAATTTACAACAGAGGAGCCAAGAAGATACAATAGAGAGGACAGTCTCTTTGATAAATGATGTTGGGGAAAATGGACAGCCACATACAAAACAATGAAACTAGACCACTATCTTACACCACACACAAAAATTGACTCAAAATGGCTTAAAGGATTGAATTTAAGACCTGAAACCATAAAATTCCTGGAAGAAAGTAAAAGTGGTAACCAACTACCATAGTTTCCCTCCTAGCTCAGTCGGTAAAGAATCTGCCTGCAATGCAGGAGACCTGGGTTTGAGTCCTGTGTTGGGAAGATGCCCTGGAGAAGGAAATGGCAACCCACTCCTGTATTCTTGCCTGGAGAAACCCATGGAAAGAGGAGTCTGGCAGGCTACAGTCCATGGGGTCACAAGAGTCGGACACGACTTAGTGACTAAACCACCACTACCACCACTGACATTGGTCTTAACAATGTTTTGTGGCTCTGACTCCAAAAGCAAAAGAAACAAATGCAACAAAAATAAATGGGATTACACCAAACTAGAAAGCGTATACACAGTGAAGGAAACCATCATCAAAATGAAAAGGCAACCTACTGGATGGGAAAACATATTTACAAACCATATACTTGACAAACGATTAATATTAAAAATATATAAAGACTCATGAAACTCAACAACAAAAGGAAACCAATTTGAAAAAATGCGCAGAGGTTCTGAACATAGCTTTTTGCAAAGAAGACATACACATGGCCAACCGGCACATAAAAACATGTTCAGCATCACTAATCATCTGTTCAGTTCAGTTTAGTTACTCAGTCGTGTCCAACTCTTTGCAACCCCATGAATTGCAGCACGCCAGGCCTCCCTGTCCACCACCAACTCCTGGAGTTCACTCAAACTCACGTCCATCGAGTCAGTGATGCCATCTAGCCATCTCATTCTTTGTTGTCCCCTCCTCCTCCTGCCTCCAACCCCTCCCAGCATCAGAGTCTTTCCAATGAGTCAACTCTTCCCATGAGGTGGCCAAAGTACTGGAGTTTCAGCTTCAGCATCATTCCTTCCAAAGAAATCCCAGGGTTGATCTCCTTCAGAGTGGACTGGTTGGATCTCCTCGCAGTCCAAGGGACTCTCAAGAGTCTTCTCCAACACCACAGTTCAAAAGCATCAATTCTTCGGCGCTCAGCCTTCTCCACAGTCCAACTCTCACATCCATACATGACCACAGGAAAAACCATAGCCTTGACTAGACAGACCTTAGTCGGCAAAGTAATGTCTCTGCTTTTGAATATGCTATCTAGGTTGGTCATAACTTTTCTTCCAAGGAGTAAGTGTCTTTTAATTTCATGGCTGCAATCACCATCTGCAGTGATTTTGAAGCCCCCCCCCAAATAAAGTCTGACCCTGTTTCCACTGTTTCCCCATCTACTTCCCATGAAGTGATGGGACCGGATGCCATGACCTTCGTTTTCTGAATGTTGAGCTTTAAGCCAACTTTTTCACTCTCCTCTTTCACTTTCATCAAGAGGCTTTTTAGTTCCCTTCACTTTCTGCCATAAGGGTGGTGTCATCTGCATATCTGAGGTTATTGATATTTCTCCCAGCAATCTTGATTCCAGCTTGTGTTTCTTCCAGTCCAGCGTTTCTCATGATGTACTCTGCATAGAAGTTAAATAAGCAGGGTGCAATATACAGCCTTGACGTACTCCTTTTCCTATTTGGAACCAGTCTGTTGTTCCATGTCCAGTTCTAACTGTTGCTTCCTGACCTGCATACAGATTTCTCAAGAGGCAGGTTAGGTGGTCTGGTATTCCCATCTCTTTCAGAATTTTCCACAGTTTATTGTGATCCACACAGTCAAAGGCTTTGGCATAGTCAATAAAGCAGAAATAGATGTGTTTCTGGAACTCTTGCTTTTTCCATGATCCAGCATAGCATAACATGATCCAGCATAACATCCAGCCAACATTGGATGTTGGCAATTTGATCTCTGGTTCCTCTGCCTTTTCTAAAACCAGCTTGAACATCATGGAGTTCACAGTTCACGCATTGCTGAAGCCTGGCTTGGAGAATTTTGAGCATTACTTTACTAGCATGTGAGATGAGTGCAATTGTGTGGTAGTTTGAGCATTCTTTGGCATTGCCTCTCTTTGAAATTGGAATGAAAACTGACCTTTTCCAGTCCTGTGGCCACTGCTGAGTTTTCCAAATTTGCTAGCATATTGAGTGCAGCACTTTGACAGCATCATCTTTCAGGATTTGAAACAGCTCAACTGGAATTCCATCACCTCTACTAGCTTTGTTCGTAATGATGCTTTCTAAGGCCCACTTGACTTCACATTCCAAGATGTCTGGCTCTAGATGAGTGATCACACCATCGTGATTATCTGGGTCGTGAAGATCCTTTTTGTACAGTTCTTCTGTGTATTCTTGCCATCTCTTCTTAATATCTTCTGCTTCTGTTAGGTCCCTACCATTTCTGTCCTTTATTGAGCCCATCTTGGCATGAAATATTCCCTTGGTATCTCTAATTTTCTTGAAGAGATCTGTAGTCTTTCTCCTTCTGTTCTTTTACTCTGTTTTTTTGCATTGATCACTGAAGAAGGCTTTCTTATCACTTCTTGCTATTCTTTGGAACTCTGCATTCAGATGCTTATAACTTTCCTTTCTCCTTGGCTTTTCGCCTTTATTCTTTTCACAGCTATTTGTAAGGCCTCCCCAGACAGCCATTTTGCTTTTTTGAATTTCTTTTCCATGGGGATGGTCTTGATCCCTGTCTCCTGTACAATGTCACGAACCTCATTCCATAGTTCATCAGGCACTCTATCTATCAGATCTAGGCCCTTAAATCTATTTCTCACTTCCACTGTATAATAATAAAGGACTTGATTTAGGTCATACCTGAACGGTCTAGCGGTTTTCCCTGCTTTCTTCAATTTAAGTCTGAATTTGGTAATAAGGAGTTCCCGATCTGAGCCATAGTCAGCTCCTGGTCTTGTTTTTGTTGACTGTATAGAGCTTCTCCATCTTTGGCTGCAAAGAATATAATCAATCTGATTTCGGTGTTGACCATCTGGTGATGTCCATGTGTAGAGTCTTCTCTTGTGTTGTTGGAAGAGGGTGTTTGCTATGACCAGTGCATTTTCTTGGCAAAACTCTATTAGTCTTTGCCCTGCTTCATTCTGCATTCCAAGGCCAAATTCGCCTGTTACTCCAAGTGTTTCTTGACTTCCTACTTTTGCATTCCAGTCCCCTATAATGAAAAGGACATCTATTTGGGGTGTTAGTTCTAAAAGGTCTTGTGGGTCTTCATAGAACCGTTCAACTTCAGCTTCTTCATCGTTACTGGTTGGGGCATAGACTTGGATTACTGTGATATTGAATGGTTTGCCTTGGAAACGAACAGAGATCATTCTGTCGTTTTTGAGATTGCATCCAAGTACTGCATTTCAGACTCTTCTGTTGACCATAATGGCTACTCCATTTCTTCTGAGGGATTCCTGCCCGCAGTAGTAGAAATAATGGTCATCTGAGTTAAATTCACCCATTCCAGTGCATTTTAGTTTGCTGATTCCTAGAATGTCGATGTTCACTCTTGCCATGTCCTATTTGACCACTTCCAATTTGCCTTGATTCATAGACCTGACATTCTAGTTTCCTATCCATTTGAATATTTAAAAAAAGGGAAATCTTTCCATTTGTGACAACATGGATGGAACTTGAGGATATTATACTAACTGAACTCAGACAGAGAAAAACAAATATAAGATTTCACTCATACGCAAAATCTAAACAAACAAAGAAACACAAGAAAAACAAACTCATAGACGCAGAGAACTGATTGGTGTTTACCAGAGGGGAAAGAGGTTAAGGGATGGAGGGGAAGATTGCGTGGTGACAGATGGTAATGACTTTGGGGAGTGATCACTTGGCAGAGTATACAGATGTTGAATTAAACATTGTACACCTGAGACATAATATGTTATATACCAGCTTTCCCTTAACTGAAAAAATAATATAGCCACTTTAGAGATATATCAGAGCCATAGACATCCTATCAAAAGTTGTACACATATGGCATAGGGAGGGCTTTTTCTTCTCCGGCTTATGGGAGAAAAATTGGGAAGGGCATCCAAGTACAGGGGGAAACTAATGGAGACAGAAGAGTGGGTTGAGAGAGCATCACCACTCTTGGGAGCGGTCACTGCTGCTGCTGCTGCTGCTAAGGCGCTTCAGTCGTGTCTGACTCTGTGCGACCCCATAGACAGAAGCCCACCAGGCTCTGCCATCCCTGGGATTCTCCAGGCAAGAACACTGGAGTGGATTGCCATTTCCTTCTCCAATGCATGAAAGTGAAAAGTGAAAGTGAAGTCGCTCAGTCGTGTCCAACTCTTAGCGACTCCATGGACCATAGCCTACTAGGCTCCTCCATCCATGGGATTTTCCAGGCAAGAGTGCTGGAGTGAGTTGCCATTGCCTTCTCCGGGGAGTGGTCACTAATGCTTCTCAAATCAGGCTGGCCATCAGAAGTACCTTGGGACTTTTGTAATCACCTGTTTGGAATTGACCCTAATTAAATTAGAAGCTCTGGCAAGTGGGGAGACTCCTATTCTCAGGAGGTTTCAAAGGTCTCCAGGTGAGTCTAATAAGCCAGGGACAAGAACCATGAACTGGTGTGTACCACGCACACTGTGCTAGGCAGTTCCCTTCAGTTACGCTATTGATACTTCTAACAACACAGGGAGGCAGTTATTGTTTCCTTATAGATGAAGAAACTGAGTCTCAGAGAAGTTATATGGCTTGTCTGAGGCCACACAACTAGTGATCTTAGGACCCAAGATGACTCCAACCTCTGTTGCTCAACAAAATATCACTGACTTGGATTCAGAGTATAAAATCTGTCAATCAGCCAGAAAGTGACACAAATTCCCTTATTTAGAACTGAGAGATATTTGGCCACTTTAGGAGAAAATTGGGACATACGAGAGTCACTTGTGCGAATAACATCCCCGAAAACTTAGGGAAAGAATGGCTGTTCTGCCAGTCACTAAACCTATTTACTCAATTAATGAAAATCTGTTTCACAGAATAGACCTTTGTAGCCATCCAATCACTGTTAGCCTCTTGCTTCTCAAAGCCATCCTGTCAGGGATGGATTCACTCAAATAAACACACCTCTGAGTGCCAACTAACCAATAAGAGTGCCAACTAGGTAGTCATACCTCAGATGACGTCAATTCCTGATTCCTGATTCCTCAGAAAGTCTCCCGGACCCTGAACGCCACACTGCCACAAACCCATGTAAGATCAACGCTCCACTCTTCTGGGAGACACTGTGCCTGGCCAGCACAACTTTCCTTCTGGACATAGTTAAGATCACTTGAAAATCAAACTCAACCCTGAATATTCATTGGAAGGACTGATGCTGAAGCTGAAGTTCTAATACTTTGGCCACCACATGTGAAGCGTCAACCCGTTGGAGAAGACACTGATGCTGGGAAAGATTGAAGGCAAATGAGATGGGGCTGGCAGAAAATGAAATGGTTAGATAGCATCACCGACTCAATGGCCACGAACTTGGGCAAACTCTAGGAGATAAGAACAGGGAAGCCTGCCTGGTGTGCTGCAGTCCACAGGGTCGCAAAGAGGCCGACACGACTTAGCAGCTGAGCAATAAAAATAAAAGTGGAGTTAACTGTGGTTCAGGCATTCAAAGTAAAGTCACGTGGCCATTGTGGATGTGGTTTCAGACATGTTCCTACATCAACTGAGAATCTGAATTTTCTGAACTGCTTCAAACGTAAGGACACCACCAGCCACTTTCAAAAAATTATCAGAAGCAGCTACCAGATGGCCTTAAGTTTCCCCTTGTAAATATGCAATCATTTTGGACTCCAATCAGTCCTTGCACTGTTCTTGCCAGCTCCAATCCTAGTATTTAACAACTTAGGCAACATTTCGATTTTTGCCTGTGTAAGTCTCCCCAATTTTGTAGTCTAGTCAACACAATTCAAGTGCTTCTTGATTCTGTGTATCCCAAGTAATAGTCCTCAGTTTGGCTCAAATAAAACTCTTTCCCATTCCTATTGTAAACTGTTTATTATTTATATCAACACCTCACTATATGTTATGGGCTGAATTGTGGTAGGCCTTCCAAATTCCTATGTTGAAGTCTTACCCCCAGTTAGAACCCCCTCAAAATGTGATTGTATTTGGGGACAAGGTCTCTAAAGAATTAAAGTAAAATAAGGTCATTAGGGTGGGCCCTCATTCAAAGAGACTGATCTCATTCTGACAAAGGAAAACGTGAGATACTGTCAACCAACCAACTGTGCTGCTTTCTTCTCAGTGTGTCATAGGTTTGTCTATGTCAAAGTCTAAACTTCTTCCTGGAAGAATTTCTTCCTCTTATTTAGTGCTATACCATAATCCTAACTCTTGAATTTCCTTTGATAAATGGAAGAATTTTTTTAAATTTAATCTTTTAAAACTTAGAATACCAATGGCATCATGGGGAGCTTTTGACATGTCATGAAGAATAAATTAATATGCTTAAGAGGCATTCTGGAAAAAAATCAGGGGACAAAACACCACATAGACAACACTGGTTTCTTTTATTGAAAAAGTGAGGCCTCCCAAAAGACAAAACAAAACAATTCAAACTCCAAGACAGTCTAAAAGACATTCCCAACTCCCTGGGTTACTCGTTTGCTTTACTCAGCTTTACCTAATTTTCCAAATGAGCTCTTCCTTATCCCCACAGTTTTCACAAAAAATTCACATACTTCAGTAGATCAAATCAACTCTGTGAACAACAGGGAACCACATATACAGATTTTGGCAGAATAAAGGTACAGAGGCAGATAAACCACAAAGCTAATGCAGCTTGTTTATGACTCCTCTCAAGGCTCTGGGTAGGGTCCTAACAATGTAGTCCTGACAACCCAATCCTCAGACTGCAGAACATCTGCAAAAGTAAGAAAAAAGTAGCTTAATGATTACTTAGGGCTGATGAGGGAACAGGGCGAGAGGGGACAGTGATGGCTAACAGATATGGAGTTTCTTCTTGAGATGATGAAAATGTTCTAAAATTAACTGTGGTGATGGTTGCCCATATGAATATACTAAAAACCACTGTATACCTCAAATGGGTAAACTGTATGGTGTGTGAAATATATCCTAATACAACTTTTTAAAAAATGTTACCTTACGTATTTCCTTGGTGGTTCAGAGATTAGGACTCAGCACTTCCATTTTAGGCAGCAAGGGTTCAATCCTTGTTAAGGGAACTAAGATCCCACAAGCTGTATAGTCAAAAAAGGAAGATACTGTCATGTCAGTTAGCTTCAATCTGTCTTCCACTCAGATACACTTCCTCTCTAAGCACGTAGCTCTAGAGTGGCTGTGGGAATCTGGGGAATCCAGGAAGCTGAGTTGGGACGTGTTTAACTTTGGTTTCAGTTCAGTCGCTCAGTCGTGTCTGACTCCTTGCGACCCCATGAATCGCAGCATGCCAGGCCTCCCTGTCCATCACCAACCCCCGGAGTTCACTCAAACTCACGTCCATCGAGTCGGTGATGCCATCAAGCCATCTCATCCTCTGTTGTCCCCTTCTCCTCCTGCCCCCAATCCCTCCCAGCATCAGAGTCTTTTCCAATGAGTCAACTCTTCGCATGAGGTGGCCAAAGTTTAGTGAGATAGATTTATATAGTATGCAGTCATTTCTGTGGCTATTGCTAACCACATCAGTGTAAGAATGGCTTCCAAGAATATTCCTACAGCCTTGGTACTGACCTACCGTGAAACAAAAATGAAGGCTGGCAATCTTAGAATGAAATGAATGAATGAGTTCTGTGCTGCTCAACACCAGAAGTAGGTGGATAATGGAAGACAAACAAGATTTGAAGTGCACACAACCAGAAGCTATGTAAAATTCTTCCAGTAATCAGACTAATGTAAAATTGTGAGAAGTTTTGATCCTCATCAATTCCTGGCCAAAATGGAAATCCACTATCAGGAATACACTTGATTTTCACAGAGAATGGTTATCACTATAAATCCATCATAATTTTTTTTTGTGTGTGTGTGATTCCATGGACTGGAGCCCACCAGGCTCCTCCATCCATGGAATTTTCTAGGCAAGAGTACTGGAGTGGGTTGCCATTTCCTTCTTCAAATATCCATCATAATTTTTTAAAAGAATTTATTTTTAATTGGAAGATAATTTCTGTACAATGTTGTGTTGGTTTCTGCCATACATCAACATGAATCAGCCATAGGTATACATATCTTCCCTCCCTCTTGAACCCCCTTCCCACCTCTCACCCCTCTTTTATTTTTTGATGGGAACCACAGAATACAAAATTTATGTGCTGGTAGGCCACAAACCTGTTGGAATACTATGAATAGTGAATATGTCCATGGGAGAAGTTTATGCATTCCTACCATCAATAATAAAAAAGACTTTGTTTAACCATGAGGGAATAATGAATTCTCTCCCTATTCAGTCTTAGGAAATATTACAAAAATTATGGTTCTATGAAGGGGTAATCAAAAGATTACAGCCAAGAAAAAAAATTTAATTTCAGTCAAAACATGTAAGGAAAAATTTTATAAAGATATGTCAATTAATTATTTTATTTTTCTGCATTTTGTTATTCATTGATTAGAGTCTCTTTTCTCAATGTAAATAATTTACTTTTGTGTAATACCCAAAAAAAGATAAAAGCAAACAAAAACCAGTCAAACAAAAAAGCAATTACATCAGAAAATGGCTAGGACATGGTCACATTTGTGTAATAGTTAAAACTACCCTCAAGAATCAAGTAGAGGGCTATAATTAAGGATTTTCACCAACTTCAAGAAAACAGATAAAGGAATAAGATATTTAAAGCAGGTTATAACACTGGACCTGTACCAATTGATTCAATTAACTGTTAGACTCCTCTAAGATGGAAAAAAAAATGTTTATGAATAATGGGATTTAAAAAAGACTTGAATAAAGCTTCTATGTAAAATTTAAAAATAAAAAATACACTATATAAACTAAATTTAGAAGCCTTTCTGTTAAGGCTGGATTAACCTAAAGATTCAAAATCATGAAATAAGTAAAGATTTTAAAAAGACTTTAAGAAAGTTTCAGCCAATATGCTAGAGTAGACCCAAGATAAAGGGAGCCTAATATCCTTTACAAATGGGCTCAAGCATGAATTATTGAATTCAATCAGAAGTCAAAAATGAAAAAAAATAATAATACATGAAATTGCCAGTTAAAAAAATTCAATGTATAGTTATTAACTTTCAGACAGAAAGTAAACAAGGGAGAAATCCACATAATTTGTCTCTATAAAAGAACAAAATGAGGCTTTCTTCTTTAAGACTTGTGAGTCTACATATAAGGATAATGGAATGGATTACAAGCAGAAGGCCCTTTCAAAGAAACACTCATCCACATTGCCTTAAAAAAAAAAAGACAAGTGTTCAAAATCGGCCCAATGACGCAACTTCAAGAGATATCAGCACCAAACAATATTGTGTCCTTCCTCTAACTCCCAGGGAGAACTGTCTATAATAATGGGACAATAATTCTTGTTGATATAATGCCACCTTATCTACCTCATTCCCAACTGTAGAACATAAAATCTTATAGTGAAAAATTTTAAAGTTAGCTGAAAAGCAAAAAGGAAAGCAAGTTCACTATTCTTAAGAAAAAAAGAGGAATTGCCAGTGTGTGTGGGGAAAAGATAATAAAAGTGTTTTTGAGGGTATAAAGAGCTTGAAGGGAAATGAACTTTCACATTGGTTTAAGAGAAGCATTCAAGTAGTAAGAATCTCTAATAAGCCTATGTCCTAAGCTATGACTGATTTTTTGGAATCATTATTAGAATTATTTCTTTATTCTATGGGACGTAACACCTACAATTTCAGGATTTGCTCCCAGACAGAATGTACTATAGCTCTTATGGAGGATCAGATTATAGCTGATTTAGGTATTAGAATACCAAGACTACAGATAAATCTCTATAGATAATATAGGACAAACACAGGAAGATTATCAGCATATCAGAGTCCAGTTTGATTATTCCTAGATAATTATAAATCTTCATCTTTGTACAAATATTGAAAATGTTAAATCTGTGCTTTAGGGGCATTATCTCAATAATACGGCACATATTGAAGAACCACTGCCAGAAAAAGCATATCCTTTAATTCAGTAGCCAATGCTTAGGCTCTTTGCTTCGAGAAATTACAGGAGCCAACTGGTCAAAAAACCTTATAAGGTTTTTTTTACCTTTTTCTAACTGTATACGGTTAGAGCTAAGATAACAAGAATAATCACTTGTAGAAAAGGGGCACCAACATGATAAAGGAGCTCTAGCTTGTCCCTATAAATAATGAAAATGACTCCAGGGAAATGGGAGGTGCTCTGGGGCTGTTTGCCAACTCTGCAGACCGCGAGGTAAAAACAGAAAGAGATACACCAAAGAACAAAACCCATGGAAAGGTTAGAGAAAAGCAGTAACAAGGAACAGAAGGGGAGTGGGGGTGGCAAGTTTGAGGGAGACTGGTACCTATTCTTGTGATCTATCCCTTGGAAAAGAGAAGAGGCCAGGGAGGTGAAGAGGATCAAATCACTCTCCTAGGAACCCCAGCAGGCAGAGGTGTTATCCCAGGACCTGGGCCTTCTAGTGGCCCAGGGCAGCCTGCAGCTGACACCCCTGGATTAGGCATTTCCTCCCTGGAGAAGCATCAGGTGAGTAAAACTAACTCACCATCAAAATGGTGGCCTGACACAATCTCCTCCTGCACTGGAAACACAGCTGGTGTAACCTGAGGATGGACATGTATAGGTGAAAGCAAAGAAAACCCGTTTTTTGGTGAAGCCCATGGGATCACATCCAGGGGCTAGGGGAAGGCGGCCAGAGGGTGCCTCTTCCGTCCAAGAAATGCATAAGTTCAGAGAGCTCCTTTAGTTTGAAGAAGCAGAAGATAGGAAGCTGAGAGCAAGGAAAAGAGGAAAGAGCTCCCTTTCAAACTGTTGTACACCTTAAAACTCAAGCATGGTCCCTACACTCTTACCACCCTGCTGGACTCCTACAGTGGGGAAGCAGGGAGCTTTTAAACCCGTTCTAATTTAGGTCCAGCCAGGCTTATACCAACACCAGAATCAATCCCAGTTAGAAAATATACAATTCTTTTGTCTTTGCTGAGGGGAGCTCTTAAAAAGAAGTAAAAAGCAATTAAAATCACAAAGGAAAAGATCAATAGATGATTTCATGATAATTTAAAACTTCTATGAGGAAAATTAAGTTAAAGGGCCATCTGGAAAAAATATAGACAAATATGATAAAAATTAACATTCTATCACTTAAGCAGCTCATTTATATCAAAATATCCAAAGACAATATATAACAAACTGGGGAAAAGGTATAAACTGATCATTGGCAAAGCAGAAATTCAAATGGCTAATAAACAATGTTGAAAAAAAGGCAGACTAAAACATGTTTAATGAAGATAGGTAAATATTCTGATTAAAAAATTATAATCATCTATGCTGGCCAGCGAATGGGAACATTAACTGAAGCTAGAAGTGTGAATCAATACAACCTCTCTGGAAAGCAGTTAAGTAATTATATATCAAACCTTTTGACCTGGTAATTCTAGGCTTTATCATAAGGAAATAAAAGATATAGACCATGTTCATTAGAGCATTGTTTATAATCAGCAAAACAGAAATAACCTGAATGTCCAACAGTAAGAAGCTAGGTACATCCATATTATGAAGCCATTAATTTCATGATAAAAAGTATGTAATATGTTAAAAAGGTGATAAAATTGAGCATACAATATACCAACTATATAGAAAAGTACAGAAAATAAGGATATAAGGCAAGATACCAGAAAATTAAGTGTTTAATCTCATTTTTTGTATTTCTCAGTATTTTCCACTCACTGGAATTATGACTATCACTATTACTGAAACCAAACCAAATGAACCTGAGGCCTTGCCATGTTCTGACCATCTTTGGTGTAGTAGCTCCACAATTCAGTCCTCTTGTACCCTGGCTGCCACTTCAGCCCTGAGTATATAGCTCCACCAAGGTCTGCAGCTTGGTCTATTCCCATCTCTAGGCTGATTCAGCAGGCCTGTTTCTATCTTGGAATCTTTCGGTCGAACCAGTCTCATGGACATACCAGAGTATTAACTCTGTATTAAATTGTGGAAAACTATAATATGGTGAAAAAAAAGCAAACTGTAGAAATCTGTCTACCAAATAACTAGCTTTGGTTTAAGGAATAAATAAGCAGCTAGCAATGCCTGGCAAGGGGCCACCTGTCATATGAGTTACTCAGCACGGGGTTGCTCAAGTCGCAGCCCGCAGCCCGTGGCCGTTGGCAGCAGGCTAAGTGCAGAAAGTGAGTAACAGTGGTTCAATGCTGCAACATCTTCACTGTGTTTTACAAAGTCCTGGGCTCCAGTGGAAAGGAGTGTAACCAAAAACCTTGACCCTTCACCACAGTTGGACACAATGACGAAAACGTTTCACCTCATTCATCTTACCCGAAACAAATCCAATTACAGGACATCAAAGAAAAAATGTTTACACTACCTTCTACACTTGATTTCGGACATACTGATCTTAATGCTAGAATGTTGTCTAAGCAGTCTTTTTTTTGTACTTCTCAAGATCACAACTTCCTGAGTTAATAGCTTTATGAACTGACCAGTTGGCGTTACTGACTTCTGCACATGCTCTTGGACCAAGGCCACCCTGTGTCTGCTGACATCTGCTCCAGCCTTTTCCAAGGCCTCCCCATTTACCCTTCTCCTCAGCCTGAAAAAATCCTGAAGTTATCCTCATCCCAAAAAATACCTATTTCCCCCAGTTCTGTCACTTGTTGCTTTCTCTCCATCCCTTCATTGTCCTCAATGATGACTACCACCTGGACTCTACTGTAGGCTCCCAACTAACTTCCTTGCCATCCAACAGCTGGCAGAATGATCTTGAAACATGATCCAACCCGGCCACTCCTCTAATTAAGGTTACCAGACAGCCCTCCATCACCAACGGGATGTCAAAGCTCCTTAACAGGACAAACAAGTTCTTCCGTGACCCAATCCCTCCTATCTTTCCCACACCACAGCCCAAGACCACCCATTTAACAATTCCAACTTTGCCTCTTAAAATCCAATAGCATCAAACATGCTGCCATTAACTCAACATCTCCTTTTGCTCCCTTGTGTCTGGAATAACTTATGCCTGGCTAACTTATTTATCCTCATTCTTTAAGACTTAGGGTATCTTTTTTAGGAAGCACTTCACGATCAAATCATGAACGTTTTATCTGAGGTTAAGTGTCCCTCCTCTGTGCTCCTAATAGTATCCTGTCAATAAGAGTATCAGAGAACTTACCATTCTTCATTGACATTATGATTTCACGTTTGTCATTTAATCCTCGAGTGCAGGAACCTACAAAGTGAATGCTCAAACATGTGTTGGCAGAAAGTCTAGATTCCAGTTGGAACCAAAATAGACTAAAGTCTCCAATTCAGATGTTAGGCCTTGGGTTTTACAAAAACATGAATTGGAACTTATAGTACTGACACTGTTTGCTTTTATAAAGCTTTCTGAGGACTAATGGAGTGAAGTGGGGAAAATTACCCTACTTGATTGGGCCTTCCTTGTGGCTCACCTGGTAAAGAAGTCACCTGTGATGTGGGAGACGTGGGTTCAATCCCAGGGTTGGGAAGATCCCCTGGAGAAGAGAATGGCTACCCGCTCCAGTATTCTTGCCTGGAGAATTCCATGGAGAGGAACTTGGTAGGTTATAATCCATGGGGTCGCAAAGAGTCAGACCCAACTGAGCAACTTTCACTTATTTACTTACTTATTTTAATGATCAAAAATAAACTCCAAAATTGGAGGTAAACAAATACTTAGATAGAAGCTTTTATTATCTGTCCCTGACAGGACCGTAACAGACACCCCCCCCCCCCCAAAAAAAAAAAAAAGGCCTAGAGGATTGATGACTGTCCTTTTATCACTTATCACTGATAATTTTATTCTGAGATATAAGCTAGCATGTCTGCAGGTAACATTTAAATGACTCTTCTTTCTCGTAAACTAACTTGATGACTCTTCTTCTCATAAACTAACTCGATTCTGTCATGCTTGGTGTAACTCACTAGACCTAAAGCTAGGTGTTTTGGAAACTCTGATTTCCTGGTCACACACTTCATTCACTTTACGGAGCTCTGGCGCTTGTTGTGAGAGTATCACGATCCCTACTTTTCCTGTTCCTTCACAGATGAACTCACTGTTCAGGATACAGCTTCTCCTCCTGGTCAGCTCCAGATTCAGGGTTTTCACAGGCCAGTTTTTTTGTATAGACACCGTCAAGAATCATTTTAGGTTTTCCTTTGTGATAACTGGTCTAAAAAGAAATATATATATATATATATATATATATATATCCTTTCCTTTCCCATGAGTAGCTCTTGAAAATGTCCAATTCCTTGTAGAAATAGTATTTCACACCATCGCAAACTGTTTTAGAAACAAGACATACTAATACACCTAAGTCTTTATTTATTTGGCTCTAGGAAGAATTTGCATGAAAATGAGCCTATATGGCAAGTACAGCACCAGAGAGGTCCATCCTCTCTGCTCTACAGAGCCTCAGTGTTTCATACATACATGTGATGTTAGTAATAAAATCAGATAGTCCAGGAAGACAGGAGCCCTTTAAGGAAAATTCAGTTCAGAGCGACTTTTCAAATTGACCATTCTTTTTCATAGACTTAAATTCAAATAACAGATACATTCACAGGCCCAAATATTGGCATATAATAAAATCATGTTCATTTATTTTTCTGCATCTTAGAATTTTAGAAAGCATAAAATTAAATACGTTGAATGTAATAAATTCATCCATACAAGTGCAAGTCTTCAGCTATAATGCATTTTATGGCAGATTTATCATTTAAAAAATGTACCAGTAAATCAAAAAAGAGGGGGTATGTCCATTTAACTTTTATTGAAGTGTATGGAGGAGGTCTTCAGAAATCAAATATGAGCATGAAGATATGGCCAAACATAAAATCTATCAAATTCAGTGAAAAGTTGCTGACTTTAAATAGTAGTTGTAAGAATGACCAATATATATTCTTTGTTAACAACCCTTCACTCTACAGTAAAAAAAAAGAAAACAAACATTCAGTAAACATTCTTTCCTAAGGTAGTTTCCCTTATATAATCAGTGATTTCTCCATTTCTTTGTATACACAAATTTGTTGAACATACCAATCAGTGGTTCTCACAATTGAAAAATAAAAGCACACAAAAGTTTACACTCTTGTACAGGTAAATAAAAGATCACCTTGAATTAAACTGGATCTCCTTAAGGGTGTAGTATAGTTTCAGTTTCATTACCTATTACATAATTAGTTTCTTACATACAAATATTGACATATTTGGCTTGTGCTTCAAAGCCTTTGTGTCTATGATGTCCAAGTCAACGCAGCTCATAATTTGAAGTCACTGGGGAGTTCTTTACTGCTGCTAGGTTTGACCTGATCATGCATTAGAGTCTCCTCAGCACCAGCTATGGCACTGCACATCTCCGAGGAATCATCGGCATCAGGGTCCAAGCCTTCAGGACAGGGAAGTTTGAGCAGCTCTTCTCGGAGCTGAGCAGTGTGACGCTGTGCAGGGGTGAAGGAGTGATGTTAGAATTGCAAACGCTAGGATTAGCACAACATCACTGAAGGGAGGAAACGAGTTTAAAACAAATCCAAAGAATTGGGTCTACCAATATTTATTGTGGATCTTCCTTAAGCTAACTACTCTAACAGGCAAGTGAACAAAACTGGCACAAATCTCTATCTCAAAATATCTGATGTTGCTGATAAGCCCTGAGTACCTGAGTAGCATGACCACAGACTCTACCAATGCCCCAACTTCCGTAAAAGAAACTGCATTATTAATGGCTTAGAGGACACCAGTCATTTGCAATATATAGTTTTAAGTTAAAGAGAATATCTTGACTTGTAATACACGCTGCCTCTGACTTAAAAATTTTTGAGAAAAGCAGTCTATAAATTAAAATAAACCCACTGCTATTTTAATAAATGAAAACAGTATTTCTCAGGTACTAGGCCTTATACAGAACACTTGAAATGTTTCATACTCATTATCTCATACCATGCTTGGAATACACCTTAGAAATAATTTCATCATCAGAATTTCTGAAAATGTAAACAAATGAAAAAAGAAGATCTAGAGAGAGTACCTAACTCTGTATTACCTATACTGCCATTTTCATGGTCAACAAAAGAGTGCGAAATGCAGTACTTGGATGCAAACTCAAAAACGACAGAATGATCTCTGTTCGTCTCCAAGGCAAACCATTCAATATCATAGTAATCCAAGTCTATGCCCCAACCAGTAACGATGAAGAAGCTGAAGTTAAACGGTTCTATGAAGACCTACAAGACCTTTTAGAACTAACACCCCAAAAAAATGTCCTTTTCATTCTAGGGGACTGGAATGCAAAAGTAGGAAGTCAAGAAACACCTGGAGTAACAGGCAAATTTGGCCTTGGAATGCAGAATGAAGCAGGGTAAAGACTAATAGAGTTTTGCCAAGAAAATGCACTGGTCATAGCAAACACCCTCTTCCAACAACACAAGAGAAGACTCTACACATGGACATCACCAGATGGTCAACACTGAAATCAGAATGATTATATTCTTTGCAGCAAAAGATGGAGAAGCTCTATACAGTCAACAAAAACAAGACCAGGAGCTGACTGTGGCTCAGATCAGGAACTCCTTATTGCCAAATTCAGACTTAAATTGAAGAAAGTAGGGAAAACCACTGGACCATTCAGGTATGACCTAAATCAAATCCCTTATGATTATACAGTGGAAGTGAGAAATAGACTTAAGGGACTAGATCTGATAGAGTGCCTGATGGAACTATGGACTGAGGTTCGTGACATTGTACAGGAGACAGGGATCAAGACCATCCCCATGGAAAAGAAATGCAAAAAAGCAAAATGGCTGTCTGGAGAGGCCTTACAAATAACTGTGAAAAGAAGAGAGGCAAAAAGCCAAGGAGAAAAGGAAAGATATAAGCATCTGAATGCAGAGTTCCAAAGAATAGCAAGGAGATAAGAAAGCCTTCTTCAGTGATCAATGCAAAGAAATAGAGGAAAAGAACAGAATGGGAAAGACTAGAGATCTCTTCAAGAAAATTAGAGATACCAAGGGAACACTTCATGCAAAGATGGGCTCGATAAAGGACAGAAACAGTAGGGACCTGACAGAAACAGTAGGGACCTAACAGAAGCAGAAGATATTAAGAAGAGGTGGCAAGAATACATGGAAGAAAGGTACAAAAAAGATCTTCATGACCCAGATAGTCATGATGATGTGATCACTAATCTAGAGCCAGATATCTTGGAATGTGAAGTCAAGTGGGCCTTAGAAAGCACCACTACGAACAAAGCTAGTGGAGGTGATAAAATTCCAGTTAAGCTGTTTCAAATCCTGAAAGATGATGCTGTGAAAGTGCTGCACTCAATATGCCAGCACATTTGGAAAACTCAGCAGTGGCCACAGGACTGGAAAAGGTCAGTTTTCATTCCAATTCCAAAGAGAGGCAATGCCAAAGAATGCTCAAACTACCGTACAATTACACTCATCTCACATGCTAGTAAAGTAATGCTCAAAATTCTCCAAGCCAGGCTTCAGCAATATGTGAACTGTGAACTCCATGATGTTCAAGCTAGTTTTAGAAAAGGCAGAGGAACCAGAGATCAAATTGCCAACATCCGTTGGATCATGGAAAAAGCAAGAGAGTTCCAGAAGAACATCTATTTCTGCTTTATTGACTATGCCAAAGCCTTTGACTGTGTGGATCACAATAAACTGGAAAATTCTGAGAGAGATGGGAATACCAGACCACCTGACCTGCCTCTTGAGAAATCTGTATGCAGGTCAGGAAGCAACAATTAGAACTGGACATGGAACAACAGACTGGTTCCAAGTAGGAAAAGGAGTATGTCAAGGCTGTTTGTCACCCTGCTTATTTAACTTATATGCAGAGTACATCATGAGAAATGCTGGACTGGAAGAAACACAAGCTGGAATCAAGATTGCCGGGAGAAATATCAATAACCTCAGATATGCAGATGACATCACCCTTATGGCAGAAAGAGGAGCTAAAAAGCCTCTTGATGAAAGTGAAATAGGAGAGTGAAAAAGTTGGCTTAAAGCTCAACATTCAGAAAACGAAGATCATGGCATCCGGTTCCATCACTCCATGGGAAATCGATGGGGAAACAGTGGAAACAGTGTCAGACTTTATTTTTTGGGCTCCAAAATCACTGCAGATGGTGACTGTGGCCATGAAATTAAAAGACGCTTACTCCTTGGAAGGAAAGTTATGACCAACCTAGATAGTATATTCAAAAGCTGAGACATTACTTTGCCGACTAAGGTCCGTCTAGTCAAGGCTATGGTTTTTCCTGTGGTCATGTATGGATGTGAGAGTTGGACTGTGAAGAAGGCTGAGCACCAAAGAATTGATGCTTTTGAACTGTGGTGTTGGAGAAGACTCTTGAGAGTCCCTTGGACTGCAAGGAGATCCAACCAGTCCATTCTGAAGGAGAGCAGCCCTGGGATTTCTTTGGAAAGAATGATGCTAAAGCTGAAACTCCAGTACTTTGGCCACCTCATGCGAAGAGCTGACTCATTGGAAAAGACTCTGATGCTGGGAGGGATTGGGGGCAGGAGGAGAAGGGGACGACCGAGGATGAGATGGCTGGATGGCATCACCGACTCGATGGAAGTGAGTCTGAGTGAACTCCGGGAGATGGTGATTGACAGGGAGGCCTGGCGTGCTGCGATTCATGGGGTCGCAAAGAGTCGGACACGACTGAGTGACTGAACTGAACTGATAGACATGTCAACAGAGTGGTTGGTTGTTTATAAGCATTAAACTTCAGTTTATAACTTTCTAGTGGGAGACAAAGGATCTCAAATCTCACACTAAGGACTTTGAAAATTAGGAATGTCAATAGCTGACGCTGGAAATTAACCAACATTCATAAAACAAGGCAGTGTGTTCAACAGTAATAATGTAAAAAGCAATGAGTAAAATAAGGAAGATAGAGCTGGACAGAGACCGACTATACAATGCATTTTCTCTAAGGGACTTGAGCATCTGTAGATCTTGGTATTTGCAGGGGATCTTGGAACTAATTCCCTGTGGATACGGAGGACCAACTACATGATCTTTGACTTAAAAGAGCCTACATTTTGGTTGGAAGTTTACATAAATAAGCAAGATAAGACAACTATACATTTGCAGCCATTTGTAAGGCTTCAAAGTACATTTACATAATGGCAACTGAAAATTTTTCTAGCCCCAATTTCCCTTCTACCATGAACAATAGGAGAAAACACTAACTAAAGAAAAAACAAAATTGACAATTATGGAGGCCCAGTTAAGGTGGGAATACTATGCCTTTATTGTGAAATTAAACAGAACAGCTGCGTACTTTTCTCAATTAGCATTCAGCAGCAAAAGTATATCTCAGATGATAAAAATGTAGGTTGATTCAGAACTAGAGATTTTTAGATCAGGATGACACAGAAAAAAAAGACAAAGAAAATCTGAGATAAAAGCAAGATACCAACTGAAGCAACAAAGCCAAAGATGCTGGAATTTAGCCATTGAGTTTTTGTGTCAGGGAAAGACATATCTAAACACACTTGGGAAGATGTCGATCTGGTTATGTACTATAGAAAAAACTGTAAGGGTGGGACTGAGAGGAGAGGAAGACTGAGCTATGAGCACTGAAGAGGAAAATGAGGAGAGAAATTCCTGCATGAAGGCAGCACTGACAGGACCCAGCACTGAACAGATAGGTTTACTAGATGAAGGGGGATATAAATATCATCTGAAGATTTTAAGACAGAGAAAAGTGTTTAAAAGTAAGTAAATACAGGAAGTCAGAAAGACAGGATACCCAAGTAGTATGCCAGTAATATAATTCTGAGAATGCTAAGAGCAGACAACTTCTACAAGCTTGCACTAGGAGAAACAAGCGGAAGGACAGCCCACTGATGAAAAGTACAGGGGAAAACACAAACATTAGATCAGTGTTACGAGTGTTTTTAATAGGCAGGTACGGTGTTACAAGAGACTGTACTGAAATCACCCAATTTAAAAGTCAAGGCAGGTTCCATGAAACAAAATTTAAGATGAAAACTGAATGGAAGTGAGCCAGCACAGCAGGTGAAAAGCAACATCTGTAAAGGCCTCAAGGGGGGATGAGGTCTGTAGACAGGAAGCCAGGGTCACTGGCTTTGAGAACAAGAGTTGGTAACTTTCACAGAATGGAAATTCAACTGCAAAATGCTCTTTGGTGAGAGGGTCATTTAAAAACAGAGGCAAACGTGTTAACAGCTCTAGTTTGGTAGTAAAAAGGCAAAAACATTTTTATAAATGGGGCAAGATAAAACTATCTTAGGAAGATGCAGATGTTGAGAAGAAACAGTTTTCTTTTTAAAGGTTTTTATATCAAATGGAAAATCTCAAACATACACAGAAGTAGGCAGAATAAAACTCCCATGAGTCTACTTCAACACTTATCAACTCATGGCTAGTTTTCCTTCATCTATATTCTCACCACTTTTCTCATTTTATTTTGAAGCAAGCCTCAGATATCACATGGTTTTACATTCATAAATATTTCTGTGTGTAACCAGAAAAAACAGGAATATTTTAAAAATTCACCAATAAAAAACTAATAAACCCTTATCATCATCATCATCATCTAATCATTTTAAGTGAAGACACTTTTGAAGTTAGAAGGAAAGGAGCCAGTAGAGATAACTGTAATCAACGGAGGATAAAAGGAACAGAGGCGAGCAGATATCCCAAGGCAGGGAAGAAAGAGTGGCTGTTGAAGCTATGAAGCTATGATTCCCACAAAAAAGAAAAAAATTCACTCACTCCCAAACCATCATGTTCTACATTTCCATTCTGTGAACACCCAAGTTGGAAACCACAGCTCACTTCCTCCCAAACAGGTTTCTATCACAGACACTAACTACGACACCAACCAGCTGTCAGGGGCTCTACGGTCTCCCTCACTACTCCAAGTAACAAAATCCTGCAAAGTAAGAGGGACAGAGGAACACAGTGCACAGTGTCTCCCCATCGTCTCCATACAACTCCACGGAGCTCTGCTGGCTCACTTCCTATACTCACTTTTAATTTTAGGAACTGTCAATTCACTGTCAAAAGGAATGTATCTTTTCTGTAGACTTTTGGGGTGCCTCTGAACTTAATACATTTACTGTTTCTTGCTAATGGTCATAGTTCTGTCAGGGAACACACATCTCTTCTTTTAAAGCCACCAGCAAGGCTTCTGTGAGGGAGGGTTACTCACCTTGAGAGCTGCTGCATGGTGAGACATGGTCCTGCCAACCCGCTTATCACTGCTGTACTGCTGGATGTCAGCAATCCATTCCTCACACTGGGCCATGATCTCAACTCTTTTCAAGTAAAAGTGTTTATGTATAACCTTAAGAGTAAACCACGCCAGAGGACAAAAGGTGATCAGGTCAGAATTTAAAAGACAACATATGTGGCATTACAAAGAAATAAAATTTAAAAGATATGGCAATGTTTTTTTTTTTTGGTCTCCAGAGAACTCAGTGTGGTGAACTGTACATTATTATTAATAACAGGGAAGAATCAGGATTATGGCATCAGATGATGTGTGTTGAAACAGCCAGGTTCTAGAGCAAAAAATAATGTCCTATTCCACTCAGACATTTCATTAGTTAATCTTACCCAGAGAACGTTAAGATATCTAGAACACAACAGGATCAGAAGTAAATGTAAATAAATGAATAACTAGGACAAAAAGTACTGAAAACAGAAAAACTGTCAATTTCTGTCTTTCAAAGAGAACTCAAACAACATCTGGATGGGTAAAGAGCTGCTAAATCATTGGTATTTGCATAAAAATCAGAACCTCACTCTAAAACAGGCACTATTAATTTTGTCTTCTGGTTAACTTATGAACAAGATTTTATTTTATGAAGCTCATCTCCATGTGATAGATATACTTTACATTTCAGTTTTTTAAACTTCTCTCTTTGGAAAACTGAGCAAAATTTCTGTGTATATAGCAAAAGTATGTTTTTGACAAATTCTAACTAGAAAACAGGTCACTCGGGAATTACTATTCTGTACTGTGAGTGAGCTACTTACTACACTTGTAGTAGTAATGAGCTTGTCTCCCCTAAGAAAAGACAATACTTGCAACGGAAAAGTCATTAGGAAAGCCTGGGAATGGATGTAAAACACCAATAAGTTCTTGAGTTTAATGCATACAAGGATACAAAATGAGTAAGAAACAACCTAACATGAAGAGCCACGATAAGCACAGAACAAGATTCAGTGAATAGACTGAATGTGGTACGTGAGTAAAAGAACGAAGCCACAAGTGGCTACAGTCTGGGGTTTAAATGGTGCTTTTGCTGAAAGATGAAAGGGAGAATCAAAGTGCAGTTTTACAGTGTTTAGGTTTGAGGTGGTTATTATATACTCTAGTAGACCTGTCAAGTAGTTTATATATCTGGATACATTATTTGAATCTTAAGGACACTGAGAAATTAGTTTATGATACAAACAGGAAGGAGGAATGTTAAGTTCTTCATGGGCAGGAAATGAGTTTCATTTTTCCTTGAGTTCAGAGTACCTTAGTGCAATACCTAGATACTGGTTGCAAAATGAGTTGCTTAATGTAAGTAACCCAAGTTTGAAAAGGGACAGAACACTATGCTTAAGAGCATAAAGAAATGCATGTTTGTATTTCCTATATTAGGAAAAGTAATAATTATCCACAGCCTTGAATACAAGCCTTTAAAAAATAAAATACCCAACTTTGTCATTCAAAGTGCAAATTCATTTAGTAATAAAAAAAGGAAGAAACGTTTTTTACACTCCTTCAATAGATTCAATGATGCCACTTGTTAACTTTGTATATATAGCTACATAGTAATAATACAATATTTGCTTAACAAAATTAATGATCAATTTAAAAATATTACAGGATCTTTAAAGATTTTAAATATCTTTAAAGATATTAAAGATCAATTTTCTGTCAGGTAAATATGCCAGTTTTTCCTCTAAAGTATCATGGTTTCTAGTACAATTGAAGAACAAAAATGTTTCATGACAAAGTTATAGTGTTAAGATATGATAAAGTAATCTGATATGACAAGTGAAAAATAAAATCATATTTTAGGCAGACTAAAGAGAGGTAACTAAGCCCAGGAAAAGAGCCACACTTCAGGATGTGGTAGAATAAAAGCATGTCACAGTATCAAGACAGATTTCAGAAAGTAATCCAACTTTTTCCTAAAGAAAATAAACTATCTTTTTCTTCAATGCTGACTCACAGATATGAATATAAGCACAAAGTTTCTATCTGCAAGATAACTAGATAAGTATCTCGCTGCTGCTGCTGTTCAGCTGCTAAGTCATGTTCAACTCTTTGCCACGCCATGGATGGTAGCCCATCAGGCTTCTCTGTCCATGGGATTTCCCAGGCAAGAATATAGGAATGGGTTGCCATCTCCTTTTCCAAGAAAAATATCTTAACCTCTAACTGTCCAAAAACATAGTCAGATGTCTTTTAGGAAATAATGGTTTAAAAATTCATCTGTACTATACTACTACTGATTTTTAATGATTAAAGACAATTACAGCACAGATACTCTAAATATAAATGCAAGCATAATACTAATAAACTATATTCTATAGTGCTTTAAAAAAGTATTTCATTAATTTTATTAAACATACTTCTTTAAAACATGGTGAAGGGTTTCTGATTTGTTCTAGCATTGCCCACTTAACCGTTGCTTGTCGAATGTTTCCGTCATATTCTCGAGAACTCTGTGTGCCACTGGGAGTGCCTCTAGACCGTTCATATCCTGGTTCATTAAAATAAGGCTCCGCTACTAATATAAGGGACTGAACAGACACCAACACCTGACAAACAAAGAAACAAAAAACAGTTACGACAGGACATTTCTACTACCAGTGAATTAATACCTTGCTCCATCAACGAGGAGTGCCTTTGAGTAAGTGCTTCCACATAATTTTATCACCATAAAGTCGATGTTAATAACTGACACTGAAGTACTTTATTAAAGCAAAGGTACAGCAGAATCTTATATAATGTTTATGTATCATGTGTTTTACATTCCTGAATCCTTGAAAAAGAAAAATAGGCTTGAAGATCCTATTTCCTAAAACTACTGAAAAAACACTTGCTTATAAACATCTCCTATCAATTTAGACATCATTTTGCTCAAATTGTCCTTAAAGAGCATGACGCTAACAATGTACTCTTAACAACACTCACTCGTAAGGAAAACTACATGAGGCAGTCTCTACTTCAATTCCAAGGAAAATTGACTTTCACAGTATCACAAAAATCTTACTAGACCCTTCACTGGCAAGATGATATGTTTCTAAGACCACCTCTGATCCCCTACTTATACACCAGGTTTGTTTTTCTAGATATAATCAATACTGAGAGGTCATTCTTATTAATATAGTACTGCTTGCTAATATATAACTAGCTAATATGAAATCTTTGAAGGCAGGAAAATATTAGCTACAATCTGCCCACTTCATAAATTAAAAAGGATTAAAAACATTTTCATTAGGAAAGATGATTAAGCAAAGTCAAGGATATGCACCTTAGAAAAGGGATAGATTTTCTTAAAAACTGTTAAAAATTGGAAACCTGAACCTGAAATATATGACCTATGAATAAATAAGGTGAAATATGACCTCAGGTAACCATATTATTGAGGTCAAGGTCAACTACAGGCAAAAATTTAATGTGTATTAATTTCAAGGCAAAGATCTCATAATTTTTAAACTTACTGAAACTAAATATATTACTGAAGGAAAGTGATTTCCCTTGGCTATATACTTCCCCTCAACTCAAGTCTGATACTTCTGAAATAATCTTCCAGGGGATATTTATTATTTCCTTTCCTCTTCCCTTTTAAATAACCTTCCTCTTATATAAGTAGGGTATATCCTCATTTTCTACAAAAGCAGAGAAAGAAATTTTGTAACAAAAGATTCAGTTACTTACTTAACCTCACATTCTTTGAGGCAAAATATGGTTTTATAAACTCAGGCAGCTGGGGATTCAAACAATTTATAAACTACTTCAGATTCATACCACATTTGGTTTTTTAAAACAGCTAAACTAATAAAGGAAATGAAAAAATAGATGTTTTGTGTATAGAACAAAGAAAACTAGAGATATAAAACTAGAGATATAAATTTGAGTATAACATTTTCTGCTAAAAAACTGAATTATAACATTTGCATTTTATAACACATTAGCAGAGATCAAAATTTCTGGAATTAAATTCAAAGAGTAATTGATAACATGTGGTCTTTTATGCTAGATTATAGCATAATCTACTTTTAATGGGCATCTTCTATTCATGTTTTTTAACATATATCTTTTAGGAGATTACATAAATGCTGCTTCATTTTTCTTCAGTGAACCAAGCTATTTAGGAGTCAAAATATTCATTTTTTGGAATTTCTGGGGTCTTGAATTATCTGACAGATTTACTCATTTTATTTCACAGCACACTTTACTGTAGCCCAAAAAACACTCCCATGAAAAACCAGTAAATAAATCCTTGAGAAGAAGAATTTCTCTTTTTTAAAAGGGTTTGATTTTCAATATTTGAAATTAATGACTTATCTAACTCTGAGAAACACTATGTTATGAAGTAAGAGAGACCAAGACAGGCAGAATAACTTCATCCCCTCAGAATCCTTCTTTTGGTCATCTGTAAAACAGAAACCATACCTGCAACTGTGAGAACTAAAGAAGGTGTCAAGGGGTGTAAAACAGCAGGACTCATAAGTAAGTGTAATTGATACACAATAGCTATTCTTTCTTGGAATAAAAATGACACCATGCATCCAGAAGACAGCAAAACACAAAACAAAATCACTCTTACTCTAAAAACAATATATTTTAACTTATGGGTACACAAAAAGGAGTCAGCATGAGCTCCATTTTGATCAACAAAACTTAAGAGCTTCCTGGATTAAACCAAAAAACAAGCAAACCAAAAAACCCCAATATTCATCATAGCCACATCTGGTCAAGCGCTTTCTTAGAATGAGTCATTAATTAGCAGAAAAACATCTACTAGATATCATATTATGTACATAAATTATACTAAAGTTAACCTAATAATAAACAATATATTTTCATTCCATAGTGTAAGTTCACTGATTTTTGGTCAGTCCTCTGATATTTTCATAAAGAGTAAAAAAAAAACCTTTTATTCATAGGCTGAATTTACTGTCCCTCTCCTCTTTAGCTTTATGTTAGTATCCACAAAATAGCAAGATGTTCTCATTATAATTTACTCAGAGGCTGACTAAATCAAGAATCATATAAGAGCTTCCTTGCATTAACTGTGTCAAGCAAAAATTTTAACCTTGCTGTAGCATCTGCTATTAAGGCCATCAACCAGTCAGCAATCTTGACTTCTATCAATGATTTTATTTTCAAACTATACCATGTCAGAAGATTTAATTCTTTGACTTAGTCTGTTAACTTAAAAAAATTTATTATAGATATTTCAAACACAGCAAAGTACAGACTATACAATCCAAAATATTAATCTGTAACAGGAAACTATATTATATGAAATAACATGTTTAGGATAATGGAAAGAAACAAGTCTTAGTTAAAATGCTTTAGCTTTTCAAGATAGCAAGTACCCTCCTCTACAGAAAATTATGCTGCTACTGGGTAGGACTATAATCAGCAGGTGATTTCTAGAACTTTTAAGAAAAATGTTAGGATTTATACATTATTATATTATACACAGGTTTATGAATGGTTGATTATGTGACATTAAGTATGTTTACCCTTGCACGACATCTTTATTAAAATCCAACTGTAACAAGCTATTTATAAGACATTAATATATATGTTAGGTATATTATAGCAACATTAAAAACCAGTCACATAAACAACTGTAAAATTTGGTGTTATTGACAAAATGTAGTAATTCTTGATGATAGTTCTAATGAACAATATGACTTCTGACCTTAAATTATGCAAATAATCAAGTAACCTATTACTAGGTTACTGCTGGGTATGAGACCTATGACATAACACTACAAAATTTTTTATTTTTACACAAACAAATATTCTTTTGAGAGTCTCATTACAAAGAGACTAAGCAATTCTAATAATGTTTGTCACTGTTTCAAATATTTTGGAAATCTTTTAAATTGCATATAATCTTCAGAAGTTTTTGTGGACGATTTTTAATCTGGCAAAAGTACTTTTATGGGTACAAACAAAAGAGTAGAACAGTAATTGTGGGTCCCAAAATCTAAATTAAAAAAAATTACTTTTTCCTAAGGCTCTGTAGCCTGCCTCTGAAGAAAGTTTCTAACAAAGAACAGGGGCAATGCATTCCTGCCTAGAAGCATTTGTTTCTTGTTTATAAAGCAGTATCACACACAAAAGAAACACTACAAACCAATGTTTCTTAGAAATATGGGTTCAAAAAATCCTCAAGCAAAATGCTAGCAAACTGGGACTTTCCCTGGCAGTTCAGTGCTTAGGACCAGCGCCTTCAATGCCTGGGTTGAGGTTCAATACCTGGTGGGAATCTAAGATCCCACAAGCTACCTGACACAGACAGAAAGAAAAGGGGGAAAAAAAAATAGTGAATTGAATCCAATTACATACAAAATTAAAAGACACCTTGGAAGGAAAGTTATGACCAACCTAGACAGCATATTAAAAAAGCAGAGACATTACTTTGTCAGCAAAGGTCCGTCTAGTCAAGGCTATGGTTTTCCCAGTAGTCATGTATGGATGTGAGATTTGGACTATTAAAAAAGCTGCATGCCAAAGAACTGATGCTTTTGAACTGTGGCCTTGGAGAAGACTCTTGAGAGTCCCTTTAACTGCAAGGAGATCCAACCAGTCCATCCTAAAGGACATCAGTCCTGGGTGTTCATTGGAAGGCCTCATGTTGAAGCTGAAACTCCAATACTTTGGCCACCTGATGCAAAGAGCTGATTCATTTGAAAAGACCCTGATGCTGGGAAAGATTGAGGGCAGGAGGAGAAGGGGATGACAGAGGATAAGATGGCGGGATTGCATCACCGACTCAATGGACATGGGTTTGGGTAGACTCTGGGAGTTGGTGATGGACAGGGAGGCCTGGCGTGCTGCAATTCATGGGGTCGCAAACAGTCAGACACGACTGAGTGACTGAACTGAACTGAACATACAAAAAGGATCACACATCATGACCAACTAACTAAGCTTTATCCCAGGAAAGCAAGATTGATTCATTAAATAATAATACATTTAATAGAATAAAAAATAAAAATAACACAATCATTTCAACAGATACAAAAAGCATTTGACAAAATCCAGCATCTGTTCATGATAAAAATGCTCAAGGAAATAGGAGCAGAAGGGAATGTCCTCAACATGATGAAGGATATTTATGAAAAACCCACAGCTATGAACACACTCATTGGCGAAAGACTGAAAGTTTCCCCTAAGTTCTGGAGAAGACAAGGCTATTCATTCTTGCCACAAAAAATGTATAGCCTCTCTTGCTCTTGCTCAAGTCAATTTTGTCACAGATCTGGAAATCAACATTTAGTAAGCCATCTAAAGTATAGGTAGGGTGATATAATAATGGTATTATCCGTAAAAGCGAAATAATGAAAGTGAAAGTTAGTAAAGAATGGAGAAACAGTTCAATTATATAAGAATGCAAAAGATTATTACATAGCAATTAGAAATTATAAAAATATAAGCTAGAAAGATGCATATGCTCTAATGTTAAGTGAACACAGAGGTACACAAATAATTATCTACTATGTTAATTATAACTATGTGAACTATGTATATGACAAAAAGCCCTAAAGGGAAAACACAGAGGAGACAGTAATTTATGTGAGGGTAGCAAGTTTCCAAAGCCGTAAAATTTAAATGCTTCCGAGTAAGCTTTGTTATCTCCCAGGATTTTTGGTATATGTTTGACATACAGGAAATAAGAAAGTTAAAAGGAAAAACAATTTTTTTCTTTTCTTTTGGGCCATGTCCCATGGCCTATGTGACTGTAGTCCCCCAGTCAGGGATTGAAGCTGTGCTCCCAGCACTGCAACCATAATGTTAACCACTGGACTCCAGGGAAGTCCCAGCAAATACAATTTTAGACTAAAAAAACCTGAAGATTAATTGTAAATGTATTTTTGAAACTACATACACTCAACAAAAAATTCAAAAATTGATTCCAATTCTCAGGTATAAGTCTAATTTACTTCATTAAAAATGGGCTATCTCTTAGTTTCCTTTCAGAGTAGAACTCATCACAAAAACAGCTTCTATTGAAAGAGTAACATACATGTAGAAAAATATTTTAAACTTTTTGAACATTTGAACACTTTTTTATCTTTTTTAATTGAAGTTCTATTGATTTACTATGTTGCATTAGTTTCTGCTATACAGCAAAAGTGAATATATATATATATTATTTTCATTCTTTTCCATTATAGATTACTACAAGATAATGAATACATATCCTTGCACTATACAGTGGGAACCTGTTGCTTAGCTATTTTATATATAGTAGTTTGTAGCTGCTAATCCAAAACTCCTAATTTATACCTCCCCCTAAATAATCATTTCTAAAATGAAGAAGCAGGTACTTGGAGAAATATTCTAATAACTTTAGATACTTTGAATGAATCATGTAATCTTTTTTTCTTGGATTTCCGAATTAGCAAAAGGAAAAAAACTTGTATTACAGTACTATTTCTTTAATTCATGGGAATGCTGCAAGGTCTTTTCAGAAAATCTGAAAGAGTCACATCCTAAAGAATGATCTTTCCTATCTCTTTTATCAAATACAAAATAAGAATTAGGAAAAGAATCTCCTTTCAAGGTAGGTCAACTTTAATAGGCTTACCTAGGGATAATTTATGGTTGTCTTTCTTAAAATAAACACTAAACTGTAAATGTGGAGTTTAAACTATTATGCAGCAACAGCAATTTGTTTCTGTTACCTTAAGAATCAAGCAACATAGTTAATTCCTATCATTAATACGTCTGTCTCTTTGTTGGAATTCTGAACTAGTAAGATAAAGCACTGGCCAAAAAAGGTTTGATGGGATAGTATTAATATAGAACATTTTATTTTATGTAGTCCAATGGCTTGTGAAAATTAACCTAAAAAATTTCAAGCCTATGAAATACATGTGTTAAGTGCTCTGCAAAATAAGAATGGTAAATCTCAAGATTTATGAATTCCTGGACAGTACTTCTAAATCTCAGATGAGTCCCATTATTAACTAGATTACAGAAGAATCATATCATGGGTGGAGAGATATGTAATACTAGCAGTTACTAAATTCTACTCACCTGAGTTTGAGCCAGTAGGGACTGGCCAGAGATGGGAGATGCTAATCTGACTTATCTGATCCTGTTGCAACTGAGGGTACTTTAGGGCAGGTCAGGGATTTTTTTAACCAGGGAATTTTGACAAAAAGAAATTTTTAATGTCCTAACTTAAGAATCTCAACTCCAAATGAGATATAATTCCAGTGTACTAATTGCTTACCTATAAGCTATTTCATATGTACTTTCTATCAATCTCCATTTTTATTTTTATGGTTTACTATGTTTATTCTTGGTCACTAAAAAAAAATGTTCTTAAACATGGATGGTTCTTTATTTTCTAAGTGAAACTATAAAAGAAATTTGTTTACTTGCAAAAAGCTTGAGGTCTGGGGATTCCACTTCTCTTCTGGTCTTCCATGCCATGTATTTAAGATGCTTAAACAAACCTGAGAAAGAAGGGGGGAAAGGGACAAACAGAATTGAAAGGAGTGCTTTTTAAAAGTAAACACCCAGAACTAGGAATAAAATTGAAATGTTATTATGTCCAAGTATCTGAGTTTTATGGCCCCAAACAAAATCCTAAGGTTAGGTCTGTTAAAACAAATTTGTATCTTCAGATGTGATCCAAATTTATGTGGCATTACAATTTCTTCATTAATGAAAAATGAATTAGCAGCTATCATAGATTAATAAAAGGAACATATTTTTTTAATGAAGACTCTTTTCCAAACAACATCATTAACAACAAAATTCTTGGTGAGGAAAAGTATTTTACATTTAAGAAAATCTCTTTAAAAATTTTGAAATGGGATATAGCTTAATAGAAAAGATATTGATTTTATATCTGCCTCTACATTCCATTTGCTGTAATATATTGTTTCGTTTGAAATGCATGACTAAAATCCAGCCTCACACAAGCATGAAGTAGGAAAAGGGAGGACCCTGCAGATGCCTTGGAATGATCTTGAGGATCCCCAGAGTGCCTCAGAACAAATTTGAAGACACTAGTTACTTGTTCACTCATAGAGCAAGAACGAACTCAAAGCATCTGCCAAACACAGGACAACATTTACCCAAGGAGAAAGAGAACCTGGGACATGTTATCTGCACTTGTAAACTAACTATTTTGTGTAATGGGCAACAAATTTGGAATAGAGGCAGTCTTTAAAAAGGCAGAAATCCATCTCCTTGCTATTCTTTCAATGCTCTGTGAGAACAACAATGCAAAATACATTAATTCGTTTAGTAAATTCACTAATAATTTTAAAGGATGTGCATATGAACAGCTTTGTGAATTATCATTTAAAGCACCATCAGACATATCACGCCACCTGGAATCTTAAGTCCTTAACCTGTTACCTATACCAGTAATTCTTAAGCAAGTATTAATAATTTCTTAAATAATTCTTAACATTTCCACTTAAACTCTATTAAGTTCCAATCTCTCCCTTGAATAAAGTCAACATTGCTATTTCATCTACTTTGAATTAAAAGTAGATGAAATAGCATTAGAATTTACTACAGAATTTACTACCGAAATTTCATCAAACCAAAGTTACTTTGAAAGTGATTATTCTTTTAAATCTCATTTTTAAGGTTGTCATATGAAATGATTTTTATTATATCTCATTTATATTTTTATTATGCATTATGGGGGGGCAAGGATAGGAATCAATCTTTCTATTTATAAGAACATATAAAAATTTTAACACAAATCAGACTTAATAGTATATATCAGAAAACATGAATAGTATCTTCAGGCACTTGTGAAAAGGTAACTGGAACTAACGATACAGAAAGTAAAGAAAGGTGAGTGGCAAAGACAGACATCCAGCGCTACTATTTTCTGAGTGGAGAGAGCAGTCAACTGACCAAGGAATGTGTTGAGTAAGTTAGTCCTTCACAATAACTTCTTAAAACTGTAAGTGGTTTGTAACACCACTGTGTTTCTGCCCTGTCAGGTTCTTCCTCTCTCAATCCTGAGGCTGATTTTTGATAATAGGGAACAGAAACATGAAGAAACTCATGTATTTTGAAAACAATTTCAGTTCAAGTTACAAAGAACCTTTGGGTTACAATACCTTGGCATTAAAAACAAAGGACTTCAATTACATTACCTTGCCATCATTATAAAGGTTTGGATTGAATCGCACACTATGACCACCAGTCGTCTCTAGATTCACAAGAGGGGGTGAACTGGGATAATCTTGAGGAAAATATACATCAAACTCAAAGCAGCCATTTGCATAAGGAGTGTCCGCAGGACCAGTTATCAGGACCTAGTATGCACATACAAATACAAAAGCCCAGTTACTATTTTTAAACACCGTTATTGAAAAAAACAACTCAAAATAATAATCTTCTCACATCCTATATACATCTCAATCAAAATGTGCTAAAAATAAAGTAAAAGTTAAAAACATACACAGGAACAGGAAACGGTTTTAAATTACGATTTAAAGTGATTTTGTTTTGGTGAAAATGGGCTTTTAAAAGAGAAATGCTCAACTGCCAACAGGAAAGCTTACCCAACAGCAAATACCTTTTAAAATATTAGGTTACGTTTTTTTCTAAGAGCTTTCCCTCATGATCTCTGCAGTACTGTCAACAATTTGAGACTCTAATACATCATTATTATCTCAAAGGTATGAGAGTAACTTTCTGTTTCAAATCGTCAAGTTACATGTTTTAAGAAATAACTTACTTTTAAATATTATCTTCTGGGATAATGAGACAAATAGGTAACACAAATAAAATTCTCATGTAACAACTAATGACCAAAAGGTTCTGAGAGAAGAGCAGGTGTGTCACTTAGGGCTGTGTGTGTGTGTATGCACACACGTGCGCTCAGTCATGTCCAACTCTTTGCAACCCCATGGGCTGCCAGGTTCCCCTGTCCATGGGATTTTCCAGGGAAGAATACGGAGTGGGCTGCCATTTCCTTCTCCAGGGGATCTGCCCGATCCAGGGACCGAATCCACATCTCCTGCACTGACACACAGATTCTTGACCACTGTGCCCCCTGCGAAGCCTTCCCTTAGGGTTATTGGTAGCCCAAAAAATCCAATAGTGACTATCAGAATTATTCAATGAATTATATTTGAATCAATAGATATTTAGTGTACAAGACACAAGCAGCAAAGCCTTGGGTCCTGAAGAGCTATGCGTGGAGGCAAGTGGTACTACAGTCTCATCGGTTTCAACTCAGATTTATGTTTCGTGGATTCAACTTGGGATTCTTTATGTTAGGTGCAGCATAATAATAAAGTCACAGTCTGAATTTATGTGGGCCACTTAGAGATAAAATACTTCCCTAGGCAATCATCTAATAATTGGCTCTACTGTTTGTAACAAGGGAATGTGTGGTCAATAAGCAAGGTCTGTGAGATTTCTACTGAGAAATTATCCAAAAGAGCAAAACATAAGAGCAAGCAAACAAAAGTTTCTTCAAATCAATGGATCAATAGTTTCAGCTGTGTATCTAAGGAAGACTGACTATTTAACCCATTAGTTAAATGATGTAAGGAACTGTGGGGTTCCTCCCACCCCAGGGATCAAAGCTTTGAAAGTTACTTGCTGCAGCATCTCTTGGAATTTGAGGCCAGATCACCGCAGTGTTAAAACATAAAGCTGCAGGTTTTATTTATTATTGTACTACCACTACTTACATCATAGATCACATGAATCTATAAATACATTATATTACCTAGAGGAAAAAAAACTCTGAAGACTGATAGTATAAAACCTGAGAGAAATATTTTGGATTATAAGGAAGAAATCCTGTGACTTTTTTTTCTACTGATCAGCATTAAATCCTTTGATAATATGCTCTAAAACTATGACAGGCTATATACAGCCTTTGTTTAGGGTAGGTATTTCTAGATCTTTTTTTTGAACAGTACTTGGTACTCTCATTCACATACTCTGAACTAACATTAGATAAAGACTTCCTTCATTGATATGCAAAACAGTCAACAGAAGTTTTATTAAATGTATTAAAACTTCATGCTATTTCTAGTGGTATTTTATATAAGTAAAAGTAAGTGGATTAAGTAAGTGGATTAGTCAGAGAAATAAGAAAGCAGTTGTTTTCTCTACCTTCATGATGTCAAGTCGCTCCTCATCACAGCGCACAAAGACACTGGAGGACGATGACAGAGGCAGCGAGGTTGACAGTGTCACGGCTTCCTGCGCAAGGCGGCGGGCTCTGGCAGCACTGTTGGCATCGTTTGCATTCTTCACCTGGGACATGTAGTGGTAGTTTACCTTAAAACCCAACTTCCCATCTTCATCTTCAGAAACCATCTCAAATGTATCTAAAATAAGAAAAAGGAAAAAAAAAAAAACACTGAAAAAAAAAAAGAGAACCAGAATGGAGGATAGCTGTTATAATAACAAAAATCACAAATAAACAAATCACTAACCCTTCTTCACCCAAAATGGAGAGACTGCAACGTGGAAGAAGGGCAAACTTATCAGTGTTTATGTAATACCTACATATGTGTGTTAATGCTGCTAGATGGATAGAATATATTAAGGAAGCAAAGGCAGAAATGGTTTTTAACTTACAGTTTGGACATGTAGATAGATTATATTATATTAAGTATTTAAATGATATGTAGTAAATTTATTCTTAAAATGAATATTTTTTTGCCAAAATAATTCAAACTATGAAATACTGAAAAGTATTTCATTATATTTCATTTCAAAAAGAGAATAAAACTTTATATATCTGCACTGATTTGGAATCAGAAAACAGAAGTGGCAAACTGCAGTTTACTTCTATATTACTTTTGAAATTAAATTAACAGGATAAAAGAGGATTATTAGGAAAACCTCCTAAATACTCTGACAGAATATAAATAATGGGCTAATTCTTTACAATATATTTAGGCAGATTTGGAAGGACATAAAGTTATTTTTTACTTATAAGCTAAATCCATATAGACCAGAAAGAAAAAATTATCTCTAATTCAGATTAACCCTAATTCACCAAAGGACTAAAACAAACATACTTACATAACTTATAACACTAAATTAAATTGCCGGGAGGAATATCAATAACCTCAGATATGCAGATGACACCACCCTTATGGCAGAAAGTGAAGAGGAACTAAAAAGCTTCTTGATGAAAGTGAAAGAGGAGAGAGAAAAAGTTGGCTTACAGCTCAACATTCAGAAAACAAAGATCATGGCATCTGGTCCCATCACTTCATGGGAAATAGATGGGGAAACAGGGGAAACAGTGTCAGACTTTATTTTTTGGGGCTCCAAAATCACTACAGATGGTGACTGTAGCCATGAAATTAAAAGACGCTTACTCCTTGGAAGGAAAGTTATGACCAACCTAGATAGCATATTCAAAAGCAGAGACATTACTTCACCAACAAAGGCCCATCTAGTCAAGGCTATGGTTTTTCCTATGGTCATGTATGGATGTGAGAGTTGGACTGTGAAGAAAGCTGAGTGCCGAAGAATTGATGCTTTTGAACTGTGGTGTTGGAGAAGCCTCTTGAGAGTCCCTTGGACTGCAAGGAGACCCAACCAGTCCATTCTGAAGGAGATCAGTCTTGGGTGTTCTTTGGAAGGAATGATGCTAAAGCTGAAACTCCAGTACTTTGTCCACCTCATGGCAAGAGTTGACTCATTGGAAAAGACTCTGGTGCTGGGAGGGATTGGGGGTAGGAGGAGAAGGGGATGACAGAGGATGAGATGGGTGGATGGCATCCATCACTGACTCGATGGATGTGAGTTTGAGTGAACTCCAGGAGTTAGTGATGGACAGGGAGGCCTGGCGTGCTGCAATTCATGGGGTTGCAGAGTCGGACACGACTGAGTGACTGAACTGACTGACTAATACTAGGGCAAATACAAAGAAACAATGGCAACTTTTGATCTTGTCTACATACAATTTTAAATATCTAGAAAAACATTACAACTACATTTTAATCATCATTAATGCAATAAATTTTACCAAGAACTTACTAAGTGCAAGGTCGTAGGCTTGGTTCTTTGGGGTAAATAATAAATAGGAAAATATATCTGCCTTCAAGAAGCTTATAATTTACAAACAAGGAGAAGGCCTAAGTGTTATGGTCTGTGTACTACAAATATACTATGTCTCAGCAAGACTTCTGAATAGTTTCAATTAGTAAATGTGTAAACCAGAGCTATTCATTTGCCCAACTCAACTGCTTTTCACAGAATACAGGGAAAAATTTCCTTTGAGTTTTATAAACAGCAATTCACCAGATACATATATGGCCTATTGCTATGCCTGGAGGAAATTTTTACATCATATATTTATATTTAGACTTAAAGTCATATCCAAATGGTAGAGTTTATGATTTTAAGAGATATGAGAGAAGCCTCCTAGCTGACTAACATTAATCAAAGCTCATGCCCTGTGACTCTGACAGTATGACATAAATCTACATTTTGTGGAGGAACTCCTCCTTTACTGTTCTTTTTAATATAGTCAAAGTCCTTTGGGCTGGTTCTCAAGAAGAATAAAGAGGGACATATAACAGCAGTTAAAAGTGGTTATTAAAACTTGGAAGTCTAGTGTTTGTTTATAGACCAGCATGTTATGAAGGGTACTTAAGTGATCTTTTCATCAGTCCTTACCTGCCAAGAGTTTTGTAATGGGAAAGGCTACAAGAGAACTATGCTTAACTACCTTTTCTAAAAGTAAATCCCCAGGAATTCTAAAAAGTTTAAGAGTCACAGACTTAGTTCCAAGTCCCAAGTTTTGGCTTCCTTCAGGGAAGGATATAGAGAAACAGAGAGGTAAAGAAAGAAAACCACTTTCTGCCTGTTTGTTAGACATTTGGCTTTGTTTCTTTTCCCTAGGTTTCTAGTGAATCATGATTCCCAAACATCACTGTAAGTACAGCTATAAAATCAGAGACAGAAAGATGATAAAAATGTTTGCAGGTGTTCTTGCCTGGAAAATCCCATGGACAGAGGAACCTGGCAGGCTACAGTCCATGGGGTCATGAAAGAGTTGGACATGACTTAGTGACTAACCAATAACAATAACAATATATGTGCATAGATACATACATAGAATATATGAATAATTCATGGTAAAAGCAAGTTTGAAATTCTAATTTTACTAGAACATATTTCAATAGCACAAACCATGAATTGAGATCAGAAAAATGAAGAGTATGATTTCAACTTACCAAACTGTAATTTCTTCATGACAGCCACATATTTCTCTTCAAGTGATTTCAATACTGATAAAGGTTTGGGTTTCATAGCCACCTTCTTTGAATATTCACCTAGTTTTTTTTCTGTTATTTAATATTTCAAGATAAATTAAATAAGTATACATTTTGAAGAGTAGAACAAAAAACACCATATACTTCTAGAGATCAAATTTTGAATGTCAAAAATTACCAAACTGTTCATAATTATCATCCTATTATCCCATTTTAAAATTAAACAATTTCTTTCTATTTCATAAGAATAACTAATAAGGCTAAAAATCTTATTATCAACTTGAAAGCTTAAATTCTTAAAATGCTAAAAGGAGTTTATCCATTCAGGCAAAAGTCACAGAAATGAAGCAATAGATGATGTAGAATCACTTATATCTTCCATTGTTAATATGTGAAAATGCCAATTTAATTTAATGTACTGTTTGGTATCTAGTACAACTGCATTTTTCAATTTCATAACTTTCAATGGGAAGAAAAGAGAAATTTATATTTCATGTTTCAGCCTACTACCAGCCTTAGATACCATATGCAGCAGAGATTAGTATTTTAAAATTAGAGACTATTCATAATTAGCTTGAAAACCTGACACGGCAGAATCTTTAGGTAAATCTTTGTATCTAAAGAAATGGAGTGGAAAGGGACTAGTGCTGTACCTTGATTTGCTTGCCGCAAACTGGTAGTGGCTGCATAAACGATCTCAGCAGTCTTCTGAATGTCTGGCACCAAAAGAGTAAGGCCTTCCGGCTCTTGATCAGATGCATCTGGTTTTACTCCTGTTTTAACATTTTCCCTTTTAGATCTGAAAAAGTGTTTTTAATATGGAAAGAAATGCAAGGAAAATTAAGATTTTAGTCTTGAAAAATAAATACTTCCATAAGTAACAGTGGTTAAAAATCAATAAGATATTGTGCATTTCATTTGACACACACATGGTATATACCAGGAGTGGTTCAAATTAGATTCATTTTTAAGTCATAGGATGATGCCTAGCACAATAACTGAAGTTTCGGGTAGATTGTCTCTTCATATGCAAACACAGACACAAGTTAAACACTGTAGAGATATCATACTATAAAAGACCCCATCACCAGTTATGTCCTTTAATTAATATCTTTACAAACACATTTACTGAAACTATATACCTAGAAGTAGAGATATCACTTCTGTATCTAAAAGTAACAGATCCCCTGTCTTCTAAGACCTGGGAACCAAAGATCCATAGGTAATTTTTCATTTTAATATTTGTATTTCACTTAAGAGTATATTAATTTCCAAGATGGGGGGAGAAATATTCCAGAATAAAGTGTAGGTTCACTACTAAGTAACTCAATTCATATGTGCTCCTATACACTGAATCTTTCTTTAAACACTAAGTTTTAGAGCATAATCATTTAAAAGATATCCTTCTGTTGCTTCCTATTCAGGGTCTAATATATACTCAACTTAAATTTTCTAGAAGAATGCTGTAGTATTTTATTAACAAGGTTCACTAAAAACAGCAACTAAATCAATTTCCTTTTTCTTTCAACTGTCAGAATATTTTATTCAAATCATCATTACACCACTACTTAGATACTAAAACTACATCTTTGTTAATTACTTAAATAAAACAAACTATAATCACATATAAATAAATGTATTTAAAATATTTATGCTAAGGTATGATCTAGACTATGTATCACTTATTTTTATAGGTTGTACACCTACTAACAAAAGGATGTGGCTATTGTATTAAAATAACATTTAACAAAGTGAGCATGGAGCCTTAAAGAACTTCAAAAAAGATTAACAGAAGGTAGAAGAGTCCTTAACAAAATAATATTAAACAATCTATGTCCAAATGAACTGTTCTTTATCACACAGACAAAAATCTGTTCAGAAGCAATTCTGTGCTTAACTCTAGGCAGACAATAAGATGTAAATTAAGAGGAGCCACTGAGGTGGATAACAAAGGTAAATGGGTTTAGTGTCATGTATGAGTTCGGAACTGATCTCCACACTGTGTGAAAAAACTAGTATCCACAGCTACTTTTAACCACAAGGTATATACTATCTCACCTGGCAAGATGATTCGGCTTAAGAACCACAATGTGCCACCGGTTTATTGCCTTTTCTGCTGTGCTCTCTTCCTGTCCTCCCTGATGTATAGGAGTCACAGAGAACACATGGTCAACTAACTCTCCTTTGCTACTCAGAAACCACTTGGTAGACTTGTATATATTATATATTGTTTTCGTCATCAACTTCTGTGTGTAAACGTGTATATGATCATATATGTTAGTGCATATATATATATACACACACACACATAAGGAGAATACAGTGAATGCATGTTTTAAGAGTGAAATAGACATTTTACTGCTAGAGTTAAATAAGATACTGCATCTTACAGCTATGAAGTGAAGCTGGAACTAGAGATTAATAATGAGTCCAAAAATTTTTTTAAATAAAATGATTCTGGTAGACAAGCTCAAACAGTTTCTCAACTTCTGCATTTATCAATAGCTGTTCACAATCTGTGTGAAACACCGAGAGTCAAGAAAAGCACATAAGCTGATTGACAGGACCCCCTCTGAATTTATACAGACTTTTTTTCTCTTCAACTGTAAATGATTCTCTTCCTGGGGCCTAAAAAATTCGTAAGTAGAAGGGCCACTGAACAATATGAAAACAGTAGTAAGTAGTTACAGAAAACGTAAGAGTTGTGGTTATAGCTATAATAAAATAAAGATGGTTTCCTAAACCTATCATCAGTCAGTCCATCCATTAGACTCTCAATAAAGATTTCACTTAAAGAAATGCATCTTGACAAGCAGAGAAGGAAGATTACAGGAGTGAAGCTCATTTTCCCAGAATTAAGGTACTTTCTCCTTGAAGAAACAAGAACCTCTGGCATGGAGAGTAAACTGCATCAATGCAATTTAGAGCAAGTTACCCTTGGAAAACTGATTCTAAATTTCAAGCCCTCTTCATGAATACCAACTACCTAACTCTAGTATTTAAAAGATGATTAGTAGGAAAAATCTCTGTTTTTAAAATAGTACAAATAGGATGAAAATTTGGACAATATTTTAAAAATAGTGCAAAAGACCACTGAAGTCTTAAAAGTAATATTTTTTACACCAAATGCATGAAAGAAATAATCATATACATCATGGAGATAAAGGCTGAATCATAAAGCAGACATAATTAGACCTTTACTGTAGGATCTAATGAAATTTTTTTTATATGGATAGTCTTTTCGACAAAAACATACAGGAGAAAAAGAATAAACTTCAAAAGGTGAATATATGAGGAACACAAACTACCTGCCTAACGATGACTACAACTAGTCATTGTCTGACATTAAACTACAGACAGTAGTTTCTTTTCTATAAAAGTTGCAGGTTACTGTCAACCCATATGTAGGCCCAGCTCATGAAAAAAGGCCATACCTTAGCTCACATCCTGAAGTCTGTGTGAAAAGCTATTTGAGTTCAAGGCACCTAGCTGGAAGTAGGTCTCTGAGACTGACAATGGATCCAACATGGTAAAAGCAATCAGCGACGGCCGCTACCATGGTATCCGCTGCTTTGTGCATACGTTGAATCTGGTTGTGATCACTGCCCTGAAGAAATACGAGGAATCAACTGAAGTTTCTACTATTGCAAGAATTATCTGCAAACATTTTCCACTATGCTGTGAATTCCAACTAAACAGCTAAGAAATTAAGCAAATTTTGGCTATGTGACATATAGTCTACACTAGGATGTGAGCAAAATGGGCAAATCTTTCTTGTGCAAACAAAAAAAATAACCCCCAAAACTCATCATTCAGTTATATTTGACTGCCTCTGCAAATACTACTACCCAAATTAAGCTAAATATTTGTAAGGCTACAAAATATCAGAATTACATTCTCTTATAATACATAAAATGAAAACAGCTTAAAATAGCTATTTTCTTGGCTGAACATTGGGAAAGACCATTTCAATCCCCTGCACTCCTAATTCTGAAGTCACAACTATCACACTATTGAAATAAATATTTAAAAAGCAGAGTCACATTGAAGAAGTAATAAGGACACCATATGCTGAAATGTCCAGATTCAAAAGTATTAAGAATTAGCATCTTAGAGGAAGATTCTAAAACTAGAAGAGATTAAAACTTCTACATTTACCTTAAAACAATGTGTTATATCATAGTCCACAGTTCTAAAATCCTTTGCCAAGAATTATAGTTTAAAGTAAATAAATAAAAGCAGAAAGATTTTTTAAAATATTGCTGTGGAGAATTATTTGCTTCTTATGTCTACAGACAACATGAAAATAATTTTTGAAATGCACCACTAAACTGGATAAAGACCTTTGTAAGATGACTGCTTTCCATACTTTTTTTAAATCTTAGTTTTTAATTCTAGATTCCCTTTTATTTTTAAATTCTTTCCAAATGGAAGTAATAGTTTTAGGTTTCATTGGAAGTAGAAAATAAAATCTCTGTCTTAACTAAAGCATAAATGAGCAGTAGGAGAGAAGGGACTACTTAAAACAGGGGTATGAGAAGCCTTTGAAAATAAAACCTTGACTTCTAGATTAGATAAAAATATAATAAATTTTACGTCAGACTAAACATCACAGGACAAATAATGGTACTGTGTGCTGCTGTGATATGGAGTCGCCACAAGTGATACGCATCACCAGGGGACAATCCAAGTGAGGCTAAGAAGAGACACTAAAACCTGTGTTGGCACTATTGTCTCCATCACCAAGTAAAAAAGGTTGATGAACCACTTTAAGTTTAATCACTAAAAGAAACTTAAATTATATATATATATTTGCAACAACTGCTTTTTGGCTAAGAAATCAGGTCTTTTTTATTTTGTAGGTAGGTTTGACAGAGGAAAAAGAAGACACAGGAAATGCTTTTCCAACAAAAACAAAAGTAGGAGGACTGGACTGAAATTTCTTTCTCAATCAAAGCATCAGAGGAACTAACTTACAGGAATTAAAATTAGTTTGATGCCTTCTAAGAAGTAAATCAATTAATTGTGGATAAAAAGGAATTGGGGATTTCTACCAGAGAATTCAGTTCTTTTAAAACAGCTGAATGAACTTTGCCCCAGAAGACACTTTGGAAAGCCAAGAGAATCAAAGCTGCTTACTTTCATGCTGTTAAAGAGAAGTTCAATGTCAAGAACACCTCACATTCAACACAGAGTCATTTGTGTCACATTCTTATTAGCAATTAAGATTATTTGATTGACTATTCTTGTTTTTGTTCTCACTCATGCTCAAACTGAGTCTTTTGTTTTATGCTTACTACTCGGCTAGTTAGGCCTGAGGAGGAATAAAAGCTTTGACAGAAAAAGGCAAAATTCTGTAAAACGATTATTTTCAATAAAAAATAAATTAAAAAAGAAAGATTATTTGACTGACAGAAAGTCCTTTTTTCAAATTTTTGGTGAAACTGTTAAATACTAAATATACAAAATATGATTATTTGCCTACTGGAGTATAGTAGGAAAAGTCTGCACAGATCAAGGACAAAATATTTTCCTTTGCTCCTGCTCCAAGGGGGCTATGAAGTGTCACACTTATTCAAAAGTGAAACCAAATAACTATGGCTATACTATGACTTCATTTTGAGATAACAGAGGTTGCAATGGCTATGTTAAGATTTAAAGTATTACATAACTCACATGTAATGTATGAGAAGTCATATGCAACAGATCCCTTTATTAATGGAGGTAACAGAATTGCTTTCAAGTTCTTTCTTTTTCAAGAATCTAAAGAGTAAAGACATACTAACATAGTAACAAAATTTAGGAGGTGGAAAATAGGATGTGTTGGAGGGTAGGAAGAGGCTTCTTTAGCAACACAAAAAAATGATTTTAAAAGATATTTATTTATTTATTTATGGCTGCACTGGGTCTTTATTACTGTATGTGGGCTTTCACTAGTTGTGGCAATTGGGGGCCACTCTCATTGTGGTTGGATTCTCCTGTTGCCCAGGCTCTAGAACGCAAGCTCAGCAGTTGCGGGACACAGGCGTAGCTGCCCCTTGGAACACGTGGAATCATCCTAGACTAGGAATTGAATTCATTAACCACTGGACTGCCAAGGAAGTCTGAGAAAATAATCTTATCTCCAACACACCACCCTCGTTTACGCAAGCAGATACCAAATCAATTTGAAAATAACAGTAGGGGAAAAGTATTAATACATACAGCAGTAACTAAGACATTTTCATAGAAAAGGTTTCAATTAATTCTTTTAAGCAAAAAAAAAAACAAAAAAATTGAATGGGTAAAGTTGACTTATTCCTCATTTAAGTGATAAGTACATTAAGATGCTACCAGTTCATGATCTACAGACTAAAAAACAGTTTACCTTACTTAGTGAACCTTGGTAATCTAGTAATAATTATTCCTTAGGCGTAATCAAATGGCTATGCACCTCTAATAAAATATGCTACCTTTTAACATCTTATCATAGGGCTAACTTAAAAATTCTTTAGAATGAAGAGCAAAATATCAAAAAAAAAATTCTGCAGAATCTGTATTATTGTATATATTTTTAAATTACTAAAAGAAAAATTTTCAATTAAAAAATTTTACTAAATTATCAATATTAAAAAAATTTATGTATCCTAAATTTCCAAATCAGAAACAAGTTCCCATCTCCCATTTCTAATTATTCACTGATATATGAGTCAAATTGCTCTTTGGAAGTTCAATTTAGAAAATAAATATACTTGATTGCTTCCCTGGTGGCTCAGATGGTAAAGAATCTGCCTGCAATGCAGGAGACCCAGGTTTGATCCCTGCGTTGGGAAGATATCCTGGAGAAGGGAACAGATACCCACTCCAGTATTCTTGCCTGGAGAATCCCATGGACAGAGGAGCCTGGTGGGCTACAGTCCATGGGATCACGAAGAGTCAGATACAACTGAGCGACTAATTCTTTCACTTTTTCACTATACTTGAGTGGGACATTAGGAAAGTTGAGGTCTAATCATAGCTCTACTACTAAGCATGAGAGAACGTGGAACAAATCACAATATTTATGGGCCTTGTTTTCGTCTTTTATAAAAAAGGGGATTTGAACCATATGAACTCTAAACAGTGTCCCTTACAGCTCTAAAAATCACAGATACCATGGAACAGGTTACTTATTGTGATGTGCCCAGATTTGTTCCAAACTAAATCTACTTACCAAGGGACTTCAAATTCAGTTATTAAGATTGCTTGAGATTTTGATTCAATATAATGAAAACTGATGAGAAACATAAAGCTTATCTAATGCAATCTTATAAGGAATAATCATTTCATATGTTATATTACTGAGGTAGGAGTATTACATATTTATAATTTGTAATTTGTTTCTGTCTGTTAATCGCTTAAATAACAGAATAAGCTGTATTTTGATACTTGATCTAAGTGTTTTCCAGGAACCAGTGAAGGCTCAAGTCTAGCTGTTATACAAGCATGAAACCTAAATGATCAATGAAAAATTTTGGTAAAAGGTACCAGCAGTATATAAAAATAGAAGTATCTGGACTACAGATCAATCAATTTGCTTTCTTCATAAATACAGTTTTTGATAACAAACACTACAAGGCACCAGGAAACTGGGGGGGGGGGGGGGGGGGCTAAATCTGAGATTTATTGCCTAATAATAATTATTTTTAAATGTTAAACTTTAAGTGATAGTTTCCCTCCCTATCAAAGAAGAATAAATAATCTCTTGCCTAATCACACAGAGCAGAAAAACTTAATAATATACATCTACAAATTGTTGAGCCTGTATATCCTAACAAAAGTTATATTGCAATATTACTTCCTTGCATTTTTTTATATAACTATTTGATACTATATATTTATTATAACTACCCACAATTTAAAACAGTTTGGCTTATTGTCTAGAAAGAAGGGAAATTAATAAAAGCACACAGGCTAGAATAGAAATACTACACTAATCACATTATTTCAAACTGGCTGAACAAAAGGAATTCAGGCAATACATCTACCTAAGTCATAACTGTCATAAAATTTAAGTGATAGTGACCTTGATCTTATATATAATAAGCAACTAATCACAGGGTGTATTTGCCACATATCTAACATAGATTATACCTTTAAACATCCTTCATGTCCTATTTTTGTACATGCTGGTATTCTCACATGCCTCCCCCCACATCGCCTCTCTTTCTTTTTCCCCTAGGGAACTACTTCTTCCACTGCCTGTAGATCTAAAAATTAAAAGTATTAAACACAAAAATCATCGAATTATAAAACTAAAGAAAAAAACAGAAATTTAGACTTTTTGCATAAAATAAATGAAAATCTGGTAAATTTTCTCTGCATTAGGCATGAAAGAAAAGTGTTAATATTGCTATACTGAGGGCACCTGAAAAATGGAACATTTATGATGATCAAGTTTTCAGAAACTATGCTGGATAACGAATTCTACTTATCCTTTATGACAAATGTATAACTTTTTGTTCTTCATAAATGTTTATTACAGCAGTAGACAGGCCAACAAATGTTTTTATTATGGAAGTTCTTTGATCTTTTTATTGAAGTGATTAATAAGAAGTGGCTTTTGAGATATTTCTCAAATAAAAGTAAATAAACTACTTAATGCTCCAGTAATGCTGAAGAAGATGAAGCTGAACAGATCTATGAACACCTACAAGACCTTCTAGCACTAACACCCCAAAGAGATGCCCTTCCATTATGGGAAACGGCAATCCGAAAGTAGGAAGTCAAGAGATAACTGCAATAACAGGCAAATTTGGCCTTGGAATACAAAATGAAACTGGGCAAAAGCTAACAGAGTTTTGCCAAGAGAACGTACTGGTCATAGTGAACACCCTCCTTTAACAACACAAGACGAATGTATACAAGGACTTCAACAGGTGATCAATACGAAAATCAGACTGATTATATTCTTTGCAGCCAAAGATGGAGAAGCCCTATACAGTCAGCAAAAACAAGACTGGGAGCTGACTGTGGCTCAGATCATGAACTCCTAATTGCTAATTCAGACTTAGATTGAAGAAAGTAGGGAAAATCACTAGACCATTCAGGTATGACCTAAATCAAATCCCTTATAATTACACAGTGGAAGTGAGAGATAGATTCAAGTGATTAGATCTGATAGACAGTGTGCCTGAAGAACTATGGACAAAGGTTTGTGACATTGTACAGGAGGAAGTAATCAAGACCATCCCCAAGAAAAAGAAATATAAAAAGGCAAAATGGTTGTCTGAGGAGGGCTTACAAATAGCTGAGAAAACAGGAGAAACTTAAGGCAAAGGAGAAAAGGAAAGATATACCCATTTGAATGCAGAGTTACAAAGAAATGCAAGGAGAGAAAAGAAAGCCTTCCTCAGTTATCAATGTAAAAAATAGACAAAAACAATAGAATGAGAAAGACTAGAGATCTCTTCAAGAAAATTAGAGATACCAAGGCAACATTTCATGCAAAGATGGGCTCAATAAAGGATAGAAATGGTATGTACCTAACAGAAGCAGAAGATATTAAGAGGTGGCAAGAATACACAGAAGAACTATACATGAAAGATCTTCATGAACCAGATAACCACGATGGTGTGATCACCCACCTAGAGCCAGACATGCAAGAATGCAAAGTCAAATGGGCCTTAGGAAGCATCACTACGAACAAAGCTAGTAGAGGTGATGGAATTCCAGTTGATCTATTTCAAATCCTAAAAGATGATGCTGTGAAAGTGCTGCACTCAATATGCCAGCAAGTTTGAAAAATTTAGCAGTGGCCACAGGATTGGAAAAGGTTAGTTTTCATTCCAATCCCCAAAAAAGGCAATACCAAAGAATGCTCAAACTACTGCACAATTGCACTTACCTAATACGCTAGCAAAGTAATGCTCAAAATTTTACAAGCCAGGCTTCAACAGTATATGAACTGTGAACTTTCAGATATTCAAGCTGGATTTAGAAAAGGCAGAGGAACCAGAGATCAAATTGCCAACATCCACTGGATCATCAAGAAAGCAAGAGAGTTCTAGAAAAACATCTACTTCTGCCTTATTGACTACGCCAAAGCCTTTGACTGTGTGGATCACAATAAACTGTGGAAAATTCTGAAAGAGATGGAATACCAGACCACCTGACCCACCTCCTGAGAAACCTGGATGCAGTTCAAGAAGTAACAGTTAGAACTGGACATGGAACAACAGACTGGTTTCAAATCAAGAAAGGAGCATGTTAAGGCTGCATATTGTCACCCTGCTTATTTAACTTATATGCAGAATACATCATGAGAAAAGCCAGGCTGGATGAAGCACAAGCTGGAATCAAGACTGCAGGGAGAAATATCAATAACCTCAGATATGCAGATGACACCACCCTTGTGGAAGAAAGCAAAGAACTAAAGAGTCTCTTGACGAAAATGGAAGAGGAGAGTGAAAACGTTGGATTAAAACTCAGCATTCAGGAAACTAAGATCATGGCATCCAGTCCCATCACTTCATGGCAAACAGATGGGGAAACAATGGAAACAGCGGCAGTTTATTTTTTGGGGCTCCAAAATCACTGGAGATGGTGACTGCAGCCACGAAATTAAGACACTTGCTCCTTGGAAGAAAAGCTATGATCAACCTAGATAGAGTATTAAAAAACAGAGACATTACCTTGTCAACAAAGGTCAGTCTAGTCAAAGCTATGGTTTTTCCAGTAGTCATGTATGGATGTCAGAGCTGGACTATAAAGAAAGCTGAGTGCCAAAGAACTGATGCTTTTGTACTGCAGTATTAGAGAACACTCTTGAGAATCCTTGACCCTCAGGGAGATCCACCAGTCAATCCCAATGGAAATCAGCCCTGAATATTCATTGGAAGGGCTGATGCTGAAGCTAAAACTCCAATACTCTGGCCACCTAATGGGAAGAAATGACTCACTGGAAAAGACCCTGATGCTTGAAAAGATTGAAGGCAGGAGGAGAAGGGGATGACAGAGCATAAGATGGTTGGATGGCATCACTGACTCAATGGACATGAGTTTGAGCAAGCTCTGGGAGTTGGTGATGGACAGGGAAGCCTGGTGTGCTGCAATCCATGGGGCCACAAAGGGTCAGACATGACTGAGCAACTGAACTGAAAACTACTTAATGTTATTGAGGCAAATGAAATTAATTATAACCAATATTTAAGTCAACCACTTCCCCATTTTTGTTCAAATTATTATAAAAATTTTCAATTGAATAAGAAAAAAGTGCAAAATTTCCTTATGACGGCATCCTGAAAAGTTCCAATTTGTTTAAATTTTAAATAAGAGATGATGTTAGAAAACGGCTGAAGGAGAAAATTACATTTACGCTTATAGAACAGTTGTTTTCAAAACTGTCTAAAACAGGTGTACAAAACATATTATATATTCAGAAAAAATGAATTGCTGAAAAGATCCTTATAATTAACTATCTAAATCTTGTCTGTTTTAGACAAAAGATGCAAATTGCTGAATGTAAAACATATCTATATTGAAGCAATACACTTTGCCTAGTCTTTAGTGTTTTCTAAAGGAATGTTGTGTTTCCCTTGTGGTGCAGCTGGTAAAGAATCCACCTGCAATGAAATCTGGGTTCGATCCCAGGGTTGGGAAGATCCTTTGGAAATGGGGATGGTCACGCACTCCAGTATTCTGGCCTGGAGAATTCCATGGGTATTTAAGGGCTTTCATGATAGCTCAGTTGGTAAAGATTCTGCCTACAATGCAGGAGACCCCAGTTCAACTCCTGGGTCGGGAAGTTCCGCTAGAGAAGGGATAGGCCCTGGGCTTCCCTTATGGCTCAGCTGGTAAGGAATCTACCTGCTGTACGGGAGACCTGGGTTCAATTCCTGGTCTGTGAAGATCCCCTGGAGAAGGGAAAGGCTACATACTCCAGTGTTCTGGCCTGGAGAATTCTATGGACTGTCTGTTATTTCTGATTTGTCTTAATATAAATGCTTATTAATATAATCAGGCAACAGCAATGTCAATCAGTTTATTTATGTTAACTATTAGATTCAAATTAACTTTATATAGTTACTGCAAATTGTGAATCTTGAGAGAACTTATTAGGAGAGGTGTAGACAGTAAAACTATAGACTTGTGAACAAAAGAATATTAAAATATTGTCATCTTTAGAAAGTTCTTGAAGCAATTTGTATAGTAAATATTTAACAACTTTTTAAAAGACAGACTAAATCACAATAAATTACTCCTAGTTGCCACTTCGCCATGTCAATGGGTTAATCTTGCCAGGAAAGATGAACATAATAAACTAGAAGTACAATTATTCCTTGAACAGAGCTCTTCTTTACAACAACCTCATCAGAGTACTATAGTTATCAGTCACTAAACTAATCCTCACCCACAAGAGATAATTTTATTATTAAGGTGTAATTATAATCAAGAAAGTCTGAAACATATCTTATAGTCTATTATTTCAAATATTAAAAGTCAGAAGGCACTTTTCAGATATATGTATTTGTGTGCATATTACATGCATATATAATTATCTCATATGTTATTACATGTGACAGCAAAAACTCCTAATTACAGAACTAACAGCTTTAAAAGGCATTCAGTTGCATGGTGTTGTTCCACTGCGCCAGCTCAGTTTCTCCTCTAAGCAATCATTCTTACCGAAGCCTTTGGATGCATAAATGGTTTGTTAATATGGTTGTAATGCAGTATTGGTTCTACCCAGTCTACTCCTCAGCAGACCACTTGAAAGAAGGCAACCCAACTAATATATCTCCACTATATTCCTTCACTCAAGCATTACCTGAGTTATTCTTTATTAAAGTACAAGTGCCCCTGTGAAAGACTAAAGGATCATTTGCTTCTTTATATAAATTTTAATAACCCAGGAGGGTATTCTGAAATAAGAAGTCTGCCTTGAAGAAAACAACAAAATCCTGGAACATCACAACAGATGTAGTTATAAAATGCTTCACTACACAGACAGCCAGAGGAGGACACTGGGTATCTTAGTGAGTAGGAAAGTGAAAAATAAAAAGAGAAGCATGTTAAGTTAAGAACCAGCTATTCTTTGTGAAAATCTTAAGGTGAGGATGAGAACCAAAATACCACTTTAAATGGCGGTCACATATAAAACAAAAGCTCGGCTAGCTTGGCTTCTGCTAACTTTCAGTTCAGCTCAGTTCAGTCACTCAGTCGTGTCCGACTCTTTGCAACCCCATGAATTGTAGCATGCCAGGCCTCCCTGTCCATCACCAACTCTCGAGGTTCACTCAAACTCACGTCCATCGAGTCAGTGATGCCATCCAGCCATCTCAGCCTCTGTTGCCCCCTTTTCCTCCTGCCCCCAACCCTCCCAGCATCAGAGTCTTTTCCAACGAGTCAACTCTTCGCATGAGGTGGCCAAAGTACTGGAGTTTCAGCTTTAGCATCATTCCTTCCAAAGAAATCCCAGGGCTGATCTCCTTCAGAAAGGACTGGCTGGATTTCCTTGCAGTCCCAGGGACTCTCAAGAGTCTTCTCCAACACCACAGTTCAAAAGCATCAGTTCTTCAGCGCTCAGCCTTCTTCACAGTCCAACTCTCACTTCCAAACACGACCACTGGAAAAACCACAGCCTTGACTAGACAGACCTTTGTTGGCAAAGTAATGTCTGCTTTTGAATATGCTATCTAGGTTGGTCATAACTTTCCTTCCAAGGAGTAAGCGTCTTTTAATTTCATGGCTACAGTCACCATTTGCAGTGATTTTGGAGCCCCCCTAAAAAAGTATGACACTGTTTCCACTATTTCCGCATCTATTTCCCATGACGTGATGGGACCAGATGCCACGATCTTCGTTTTCTGAATGTTGAGCTTTAAGCCAACTTTTTCACTCTCCTCTTTCACTTTCATCAAGAGGCTTTTTAGCTCCTCTTCACTTTCTGCCATAAGGGTGGTGTCATCTGCATATCTGAGGTTATTGATATTTCTCCCAGCAATCTTGATTCCAGCTTGTGCTTCTTCCAGCCCAGTGTTTCTCATGATGTACTCTGCATATAAGTTAAATAAGCAGGGTGACAATATACAGCCTTGACGTCCTCCTTTTCCTATTTGGAACCAGTCTGTTGTTCCATAGCCAGTTTCACGTCCAGCAGTTTATAACTAAACTGCTAACTTTAGTTTCTCCCAATTAAATACAGATAAAAGGCAGAAGAGGGCTTGCCAGGCGGCGTTAGTGGTAAAGAACCTGCCTGCCAATGCAGGAGACATAAGAGACGAGAGTTTGATCCCTGGGTTGGGAAAATCCCCTGGAGGAGGGCATGGAAACTCACTACAGTATTCTTGCCTGGAGAATCTCAAGGACAGGGAGCCTGGTAGGGTACAGTCCATAGGGTCGCAAAAAGTTGGACACAACTAAAGCGACTTAGCATGCAAAAGGCAGAAGACTAAGACCATGAATGGACAGGGTCCCATTCCTTTTAAATTTTGTTAGTTTTTATTTGCAAAATGCCATTACTTTTAGAGGACTGGAAGATATATCCTATTAATAGAGTTTCCCAAAGCATGAGAAAACATTAAGTGGCAATTAGACCCGGTATTAGTCAACTGAATCAAGAGTAAGAAAACGAGAGTCTTTTACCAATGAAAAGAAAAGTCTCAGTAAGCCTTTGGTAACTACTTATTTGCTAAATCTTCTTTCTTAGAACAGAAAACAGGCCAGACAATGGAGTCAGACACTAACTTTTTAAGAATTCAGTGCACTGACTTTAACAGTTATCATTTGCCAAACGATGACAAATGATACTGACTTGCTTTTGGCAGTTGATACTGGTTCTTCTGCTATGTTAGTAATTTGAAATTTCCTCTTTAAATAAATGTTTGGTTTAATTAAGTTACCTGATCTAAAGAAAGACTCTACCAAAAGCACAGGTGGTACAAGATTTCAAAGTTCTTCCTCATAATGTTGAAGCTCTGACAAGAATTACTACCAAGAAAAATTTCCCTCAATTTTCAACTATGAAAATGGTTTGGTTTATTTGATCAGATTAAGAAAAATCCCATTATTACATGACACTCTTTTTATATTTAAGTAAGTTCTAAAATAATACAGATAAAAGGCTCCAGAAAAATTAAATCTAAGGCCTGCTTACTGTCATATAAGTTCTCTCCATACACACAACTTTAGGTCGATGACAGCTTTAAGGAAAGAAGCTGCAACTATGGAGTCCACGTGCCACAACTACTGAAGGCTGCACACCCTAGACCCCACGCTCAATAACGAGGAAAACTACCACATTGAGAAGCCTGCGCACTACAGCTAGAGAGCAGGCCCCATTCACCACACCTAGAGAAAAAGCCTGTGCAGGAGCAAAGATCCAGCACAGCCCATAATTGGAAAAAAAGAAAAAGATTTTAGAATCTCTGCTAATGATTCTTAGTCTCTTTCAAGCCAACAGATGATCGTTTTCTGTCTTCAGTAAAACAACCCAGTAGGACTAGTACTGGGAAATTTCTGCATAGGATTACAGACTTCAGATTCTTATATACTAACAAAGGAAACCATTTATCCTATAGCACTTGCACTTTTTGAAGGAGATCCCTAGGGATAAATTTGCAGTCACTGATAATAACACATAGGCAGAATAACGTAGTTAATAATGAATTTAAAGTCTGACTTACATTATTGCTTTTATAAAGTCAAATGTCTGAATCATAGAAAGTATTTCTACCCAGGAACTAACTGTCTTTATAAAGTCCACAGTATTAGAGCAAGAATCCTAATGGACTCAAATCCTCAGTCCCAGAACGGCAGGATGGGAGAGGACACACACAGCCCAACTGTCAAGACAGAAAGGAAGAAAATCTCTTCTATGGCACTTCAGTCTTCTTCGAACTCCCACCCCACCATTCTGCTATACTGCAGGACGGTCTTTTTTTATAATGCAAATCTGAATCGATCTCCACTGAAATCCTTTCAAGGGCTCATCACATCTAGAAACAGGTGCCTATGAAGTTGGGTTTCCCTCATGGTTAAGTCGGTAAAGAATCCGCCTGCAATGAGGGAGATCTGGGTTCGATCCCTGGTTGGGAGGATCCCCTGGAAGAGGGTGTGGCAACCCGCTCCAATGCTCATGCCTGGGAGAATGCCCAAGGACAGAGGAGCCTGGTGGCTTACAGTCCACGGAGCTGCAAACAGATGGACACAACTGAGCGATTAAGCACAACACTGCACAACTCTGAAGTTCTTCAAGCCCCCGTTCTCCTCTCCAGCCTCATTTCCTACCCCCACCTCCCACCCAAAGGATACCCAGGCACACCAAACTTCATTCTTTACATCTTCCTGAATTTCTCTGCTAACATTCCTCACACAGTCTGGTATACCAGTCCCCTGCACCTCTTATTTAGCCAATTCTTACATATTCTTTGGGTTTCCAAAACTGACTTGATGCTTCAATAATGTGTTAAATTTTCCATATATCATGTACTTGTGATTAAAACTGTCTAATTATTGTTTCCCACATTATTTGTCAGCCCCTTGGAAAAACGCCTAATTTTCTTGTTATGCTTTGATGAACATTCAATAAACATCTATTGAAGGAACAAAATCAGTCATGCTCTTGTGACTAAGCCAGATCTCCCCTATCTGAATATAACTGCAAGTTTGTAAAACACAAATTTGATAAAAGAAAGATAAATGATCTGCCTTTTTAATGTCTTAATAATATTCTCCTATTTCCTCTTAAAGAAAGTTTCAGGCTTGAGGCGGGACAGCCAGCAAACCTACATCATCTCCATCATTCTTTTGAGTTTTGAGATCAACATTAGCTGAGTTTATGTACTGTCCTCAAGATAGAATCATCTTAATTAGGTTATTCCAACCTGTGAAAGTAAACTTTGGACTTGGGCAAAACATTTTAATCCCCTTCATCCACAAAATATAAAAACTCTAAGTATAACATATATAAAGAAAACAATTTCAATGTAAATTATTACATGTAAGCACAGTTATCATCTAGAGACCTGCAAATTACAAAGAGAATCTATTTTTTCTTTATCTAAAATGACCAAAGAGTGCTAAGTTAAAATTTCATTTGCAAGGAAAAATAAAATGCATGCCTTTTATGTAAACCTGGCTTTAAGAAAGGAAAAACAAAGAGTAACAAATGAGAAATAACAAGACAAAAAAAAGGCAATACAATAAATACATGAACATAATTAGTAAACTAGTACATCTAGTAAATAGATCTACTTTATTTACCCTAACATATTTTTCCCAGAACCCCCAGGTGCAGACATGGCCAGGACTTCACAAAAAAAAATCACCCACAGGCACAGCACCCTCCCCACTTATTTCTTTCTGAGAAAAAGAGACAAAAATAATGTAAAAATGTTCTGAGCTGTGGTACACCTACACATTACTTTCAAAACTGTAACTATAAACCTGATGAAGCACTAAAACAATACTCTAAAAATGATACATAAACAGAACATATTTGCCTTGACCATTCTCTTCTGAGTATCCTGGTTTTGTGTTTTTTTTTTTTAAATACACTTGGGGGTTGGGAAGGCAGGTAGAAGGAGGGGAGGGGGGGAAGCTCTGCATCTTGAAACAGTGTTAAAAATGAATTTAGGTCAACTTCAGTGAGTATAAACTTTGCAGGAAGTTGGACTATACTGTTCACTTTATTAGACTTCTATACTGATGAAAATATGAAAAGAAGTGTATCTTAAGTTTTGACAGGCTGGAAAAGAGCAGATTTTCCCTTCTGAGAAGTGGTAAATGAGTTCTCAAGGTGCCAAAAGTTTGAAAGGAAAGTAAGAATGTTATAATATGTACATTTGTGCTGGCTTCTTTTTCTAACAGAGGCTGTATTTTATACATATGTAAAAAAATAACAGATACCATGAGGGATCTTCATGAAGCATATTCAAACTATGTAAAACTCTCTGTCAGTGTTTCTTTGTCAGTAAAACAGCTTTTAAAAAGTTAACTGCACAAGGTTACTGTAAAGATAAAATTGAAAAATGAAACAATCTCTGTAAACAGTCATTATGATCTTTACATGCATGTTTTGCTGGTACAGAATTTAGAAGTTTGAAGTGTCATTTTTTTGTTGTTATTGAAAGATTTTGAAGAATATCTTTTCCCAGGTAACCAAGTAGAAAAATATAGAGTTCCTGTTAAATGAAATTCAGTTATCCTTCTCTGCAATTAAATTTTTGTAGTCAACCATTACTCAACACATTTTATGCAGTTTAAAAAAATTATACTGCATGTTATATGAATAGTATATATATTAATTCAAGAACAGGATACACATTAATTTATATACAGTAAAGTAGCAAAAAAGGCAATCTAATTGTAAACATTCCAGTAACTTAGCTCAATTAGAAAAGAAAATCAGACCTTTAGTCTGATAATGCCACATTATTTTTGTATAATTATGTTAGCTGCCTAGGTTACCAGTTAGGAAGACTTTTGCTGTAATGAAAAATGAGATCAAAGACAGTATTATTTTCTTCTTTACAACAGAAAAAAACCTCATACTATCAAAGAAAATATACCTTTACATTTTCCTTCCCTCGAAAGAGTATGAACCTACATCTTCTTATATTGCTACCAACGGGCACTTCTTTAATCTCCTCTCTAGTTTATGATTCTTATTGCCTGGCAGGCAGCCACCAGTTTCTGAAGCAGTAATGATAGTGCAATAAAGCGAGAAGACTCAGGATAATCTGAGAAGTCGATCTCTCCTAAGAAATGAAGGCTGACATTCCTCCAATGACCAATTCTCTGACAACATTTGATGTTCTGTGGTTCTCACAGTTTAGGTTATTAAAAAATTAAGTGAGAACAGGTAAGACAAACATATTGCAAAGATGAAAAAGAAGATTAACTGATTCAAAAGACCACTAAGAAAGGAATAAACTTCCTCTAGCCTAATTCTGAAGTTTTATGCCAACATCAGAATTTATGCCATCTCTTTTAAGTGACACTGACAACCACTAGACAGATTCTGCTAAGAGAATGGAAAAAGTTACCAGAAAAAGGTTATTTTTAAAGTTTTTGATGAGAGAACTCATCATCTGATTTCTAGCAAAGTATAAACTTAACCCAAAGATTCATTCAAAAATTCAATTTTCTATGAAGATAAAATACTAACTTTATTATAACACCAACAAATAAATCCTCTTCCTCTCAAATATATTATAGCATAAATTCTAATGTATGTATCAAAGTGAAACAGTAGTAATCCATAAATCCAACAGTTCTAATTCTATGAATCTACTCTGCAGAGATTTCTACAGATCCCAAAAGATGTAAGAGGTTGTTATAAATTAGAAACAACCCAAATGTCCATGAAAAGATGGGTAAGTAAAATACAGCATCTATATACAATGCATAATCATAAATATTAAGAACAATATTAGCAATATGTATTTACTGAGAGTGAAGCTGTCTCCCACCTCAATACTGAGTGAAACTAGCATCCATTTGTATAATAGGTACAATGCTATACATTTAATAAAAACTCTACCTACAGCTATAAGATCTCAGATAGAGATGTCTGATAAGCCACTGTGACTGAATATTTGAGTGTAGGATTTGGAGGATACTTTTTCTTCATAGTTATTTATAGCTTGTGCATATGTGTGTTTAATCAGCATATATCATTTTTCTTAAAATGAACAAAATTATTTTTTAAAAGATCATAAAAGCCAAGGTTAAAAGAAATGAACAGTACCTTAAACGGTTGGTGTAGGTATCAACACAGGTCTTCATTTTGGCTAATAATGTACCAACGGAAGTTTGACACTCTGACTGTTCTTCTTCCTCTTCACCATTCTCTGTAGAAAGAGGCAACAATAGGGGCACCATGCACGTACAGGAAGCAATGGCCCGGAGCAATTCTAGCAGAGCTCGATAGAGTGGCACGTGTCTTGCCATGTCGAGAACTGTAAGAAGGAAGAGAGGAAAAGTATAAAATGAGCACATGTGCAACATAAAAGTCCACAGCAATGTAGCTTGTACTTCAACCTTGAGATTAATTGATAGGTTGGTAAATGGACTGAAGTAGATGTTTGGGAAGCATCAATGTATAGAATACAACAGGTACTTTTAGGGAACAACAACAAAATGGACATGGCACAGAGTTGGGAGATAGCAAGAAATGTAATTAAGCAATTTGCTACTTGTTTTTGGCTGTGCTGGGTCTCTTGCGCTGTATGGGCCTCTTTCATTGTGGAACACAGGCTCAGTAGCTGCAGTGCTGGCGATCTCTAGCTGCAGTGCTCAGGCTTAGTGGCCCTATGGCATGTGGGATCTTAGCTCCCCAACCAGACTGAACTCATGTCCGCTGTATTGGAAGGCAGATGCTTAACCACTGGATCACCAGGGAAGTCCCAAGTAACTACTCAGTTATATCACAGATAAAAATAATTAAACAGTCCAAATAATATATTAGGGCAGTAAGTACACTTATTAGTATGACATGGAAATATATTTTTCAAATTAAACTGAAAGGAAACTATTGTATCTTAGGTAAAACAGAATGATACAGCCACAGTTTATCAAAAGCAAAATTCAATATATCAATTTGTTAGGAAAATAAGAAAGTTGACAGTGCTAGCTTTTACTTATCAGCTACAAATCAAATGAATTTTTTTCTTAAAACTACATGCATCTCATGCTCTAAGAACATGTATTGCTTTTAAAGCTTTTATAAGCTGTTTTGTTAGGTTTTTTGGCTTCCTCCCAAGTGGAATTTCCTTTTGTGAATCATGTGAGTTAAGGACCTAACAACATTTTTCCAATAGCAGTTACTGAACAATCTGGTGGACAGGCTGGGAATACAGCAGTGAAGAATACAACCAAACATCCTTGCCTTCATGTAGCTTACATTCAAGGTAGAGAAGACCAAGTGAGTAAAATTTTTTAGACATTACTTAGTACACAGAATGCTAAATGGAAGATTGAAACAGGGAAGGAGGATTAGGGAGTACCGGCTTGAGGGAGAAATTGTCTAACTGCCCACAGCAGTATACTGGGGTTAGATATGGGGAGGGATGAGGCCTCATCCAGGAATTCTGGACTTTGTCTGGCAAGGTATGTAAAGGGATGGCTTAAAAAATTAGTTCTGGTAATGTGAAGACAAACTGAGCTGTTCAGAGTTATGGAGGAGTAGGCCCTTGTTTCACACCTTCCAATAATGATGCAGAGAACAGGGGTAAAAAGGATGACTGTTCATTCTTTCTTTACTTACTTGAAATGTTACTCTCCATCTTTAAAAATAAAATTTGCATGTGCGCATGCCCAGTCACTCAGTCCTGTCCAACTCTTTGTGACCTCATGGACTGTGTAGCCCACTAGGCTCCTCTGTCCATGAAATTTTCTAGGCAAGAATACTAGGGTGGCTTGCCATTTCCTTCTCTGGAGATCTTCCCAACCCAGGGATTGAACCTGCGACTTCTGTAACTTTTGCACTGGCAGGCAGATTCTTTAACACTGAGCCATACATTTGGTTATATTTAAAGCTTCTTTTTAAATTTATGTCCTAATGCTACTTGTTATTATAACTCTATACTATAAAATAGTACACTACAGTTTTCAGGAAATTCAAGTTAAAATCCAAAGTTATAAAACACAAACCAAAGTTAATTGATGGGCATAAAACACAACATTAATATTTGTGAGGATATGAAAGGCTAGACTTATGTAAACACGTGGACATGCAAAGTTATAATGAATTTGATATTATTTTACATGCCCATATTCTATGAAAGATGCTTCCTTCTGCCTAGGCCTCACTTACGGAACAGAGGATCTGAACAGGTCATTCTCCAAAAATTATATATAAATGGCCAATAAACACACTGTCATTAGTCATCAGGGAAATGCAAGTCAAAACCACCATGAGTTATCTGCCATCTTATATGCACTAAGATCGCTGTAAAAGTAAAAAAGTAACTTTAAAAAGTAAAGAAATAACTTATTACCAGCACTTCCACTCCTAAGTAAAAACCCAAAGCAATTGAAAGGAGGAACGAAAATAGTACTTGTACACTTACGTTCAGTAAAGCATTATTCACAATAGCCAAAAGGTATAAACAACTCAAATGTCTATCAAATGAGTAAACACTGAAGAAGAACAAAGTCGAAGGACTGACAGAATCAGACTTCAAAACCTACTACAAAGCTATAATAATCAAGAGAATGTAGTACTGGTTCGAGACAAATAGATCAATGGAACAGAAACGGTAACAAAACGTGTACATGAAGGTTTGTAGCAGCTTTGTTTGTAACCCCCAAACTAGAAACTGCCAAGATGTTCATTAAAAGGTCACTGGATAAACAAACTTGTATAACCATACAATGGAATATTATTCTGCAAAAAAAAGAAATGAGCTACAAAATTAAGAAAAGACATGAAGGAAACTTAAATGCATACATACTGCTTAGTAAAAGAAGCCAATCTGAACAGGTTTACAGTGCATGGTTCCAACTAATGACATTCTGAAAACGGAAGACTATGGAGCCAGAAAAAGGATCAGTGGTCACTAGAGGTTTCACTGGGGAGAGAGAGAGAGCAGGTGGAATGAATACGTACAACACACAGAATTTCTTAGGGCAGTGAAACTAATGATACTGTATGATACTGTAACGGAGATGCACACAATACTAGGCATTTGTCGAAACCCAGAACCGTGTAACATGAAGAGTAAACTCTAATATACTGACTTCAGTGAAAAATACGTCACTGTTAGTTCATCAACAGTACCATGTGCAACACTAATATAGATTATCAGGTGGCTCAGTGGTAAAGAATCTGCCTGCCAAAGCTGGAGGCACTGGTTCAATCCCTGGGTAGGGAAGATGCCCTGGAGAAGGAAATGGCAACCCACTCCAGTATTCTTGCTGGGAAAATCCACGGACAAAGGAGTCTGGCGGGCCACAAGTCCATGGGGTCACAAAGAGCCAGACACAACTGAGCACGTATACACTCCACGCTAACACAAAATGTAAGTAACAGGACACTACGAGTGGAGGGGCAGGGAAATGCACCATCCGCTCAATCTTCTGTAAACTCAAAGCTCCTTTAAAAATCTTCGTCTACTGATTAATTTTTTAAAACATTAGTCTAACAATTTAAAAATAAACTATCTAAATTAAAGTATTTTACATAAAATTATACAACAATATAAGTAATCCAAGACACACTGATGTTTTTTTTAAATGAACGGTTACAAAGTTATCAAGAACAACAAAAAAAATCCCACAAAATGAGGAGCTACTTCTCCATTAGCCGAATAAAGCTGAAGACAGCCTACATGCTAAAAAATACAGAAGACAGTGGGGAAAAGAAACTGACAAACATGAATATAGATAATTTTTAAAACTCTAAAACCTGGAAATAAATGGCCACAGAGAAAGTAAGACAGCTCTTGTAAGTTAAGTGAAACATGATACTTCCTTTCATGTATTGGTATTTATTTTATTCAACTAAGTAGATTTCAAGTAGGAATCTTAAACTACTGAAAGCTGAGATAGTCTCTTCATATCAAGGAGGGATAGAAGCGAAAGCTGTGGAAGCAAGGTAACAGGCAGTGGATAATGAGATTGAGAATAGTAAAGACAAGTGAGACATACATTTATGGGCCTGGTTACAAAGAACATGAAATAAATTTCAGTACTATGTCATTTCTTATGACAAATTTTCAGCTTAAAAAATGAAGCTTTTATATATTTCCACATTCTTGACAAGTTACTTAAACAAGTGTTCTAATTTTAATATCAAATTCCACCTGGATATTAATGCATCCAGCAATCCATGCTATGTCTAGAACCTGAAAAAAGGTTATTTGTATCTGATTACATTATTCATGTTTTCCTTTTAAGACTTATTTCTGAATATCTCCAGGAAAGGGAATCTGAAAAACTAAGGGAGAGCTAATTTTTGCTCTCTTTTTAAGACAGGCACTTTTAAACTAACATGTCTGGGTGGTCAGCAAACAAAAGGAATCAATAAACTTAACAGTCTCTAATGATAAAATACAGATGAGTACAAAATACACCAAGTGTTTCAATCCTGAATTCCATAATTCTCTATTTTGCCACACAGAGCTTCCTTAGAAAACCCTGAGGTGTCCTTTCACAGAGCACACGCCATCATTACTCCAGGACTAAATGTCACTAGCCTGACAAAGAAGAGCAGCACCACAACACTGTTACACAATGCCACGCCTGCAAATGGCTTACAGCAACTTCTTCACTCAGCACGGGCCAAGTGCATATTTCAATTCACTGCTTACCCCCAAGCAAAAAGTCACTATCCCTCAGATCCTCAGATGTACCTGTTGGCTGAATTATGCAATGCTTGAAATATACCTTGGAATTTACCATCAACAACTACAGATACAGGTGTGTGACACTGCTATATAATTATTTCAGTTAGAGAAATGCTCTGTTTTGAAAGGAATAACCAGTACTGGGTAAAAGAATAAAATTCTCATTTTCTTATATGAAAAAACATTTCAGGGGGGAAAATGATATTCAAATTGCTGGAAAGAAACAGAATAGGGTAAAGGTTGGTGAGAAGAAAGTTGTAAGACATAATCACAGAGATTAGTCATTTTTTCATGAAACACACAATTCAGCACGTATAAAAGCTGAAAATAATTCTAAGAAAAAGTGGGAAACACTTACTGCTTGGCTTATTACTGGCAGAAGCTATCAATTCAAACCAAAAAGTTTCAGTGACATTTTCCATGGATTGTTTCAGTCTATGGGGTTGCGGAGTCAGACACAACTGAGCGACTTCCCTTTCACTTTTTACTTTCATGCATTGGAGAAGGAAATGGCAACCCACTCCAGTGTTCTTGTCTGGAGAATCCCAGGGACGGGGGAGCCTGGTGGGCTGCTGTCTATGGGGTCACATAGAGTCGGACACGACTGAGAGTGACTTAGCAGCAGCGGCGGCAACTAATAGAAAAGACCCACTCCTTCCAGAGAACTGAAAACATTTGACACCTTCAATCAGGAAGTTTGTCAGCTTTTTTGTTCACTTCTTTATCTCTGAGGGTAAACAGAAGTTATTCATCACTTTGGGGACTAAAGTAGGATATCTGAGAATACTTCATTCCTGATGCAATGGAGGACAACGAACACTTCTCTTTTGATTATTTTTTAAATTCAGATATTTATAGCAAATGTTACAGTAACTATAAATGGACTATAACCTTTAAAACTTGTGAATCACTCTTTTGTACACCTGTAATTTATATATTATACATCAACTATACTTTAAAAAATAACTCAGACATTCAGTAACTTCAGTATTTTAGGCTGAAATATGTGGTGATTATACATTTTAGACATAAACTGCTAGTCATGTTAAATATATCAATTAGGTATGCATATCCCATTAAATATACATAGAAGACTTAAAAAATATATTTATAGCTACTAAATATAGAGCCAGAACACATAAATGGTGGGACCTAACATGTACCTTTTTATTATATTTTCTATTATTCTATCCAACTGTTAAAATGATAAAACATTCTTTGAAGTTCGACTAAAATGCATTTATTTTCTATCATTTTCCGCCACCTTCAACTGAGTAAAAGAGAAGCACAGACTGAAAAATTATGCAACAAACACAAGTATAAGAAATTTATTTCCTATTTCACTATAGGAAGATACTCCTATTTCACTATTCAAAGATATCTTTCTTGGGGATTTGTTTCACAATTTTTGTTTCCCTCTACACCAAGAGATTTTCTGAGAAAACAGGTACTCCTGTCATCATTAGAACAAAAGATGTAAAGAAACAAGAAGAGGAAGAGAAAAAGAAGAATCTGTCTTGACCATGTTAGGATTATTGGGAAAGTACTTAGAAAGTCAAAGTCACTCAGTTGGGTCCGACTCTTTGGGACACACGGACTATAGCCTGACAGGCTCCTCTATCCATGGTATTCTCCAGGCAAGAACACTGAATGGGTTGCCATTCCCTACTCCAGGGTATCTTCCTGACCTGGGGATCAAACCGAGGTCCCCCACGCAATAGCACTTAACCTCTTGGTAATTGTTTTTGTGTGTATCTTTATCACACTCTGACAAGCCTCTTTCATGGGTTACATTCAAGACAGAAGACAGCTTAAAAAAACCGTTTTTAAGGATAACCTTTAAAAGAATATTTCCAGAAAATTATAACATTCCACAGCAAGTGTCTGGCCCGTAGGGCAGCACCCAGGCACAGCAGTGACTATATGGACAATAAAGATTTATTTCTGGATCAGAAAATACACAAGACACAGTAACTGACACAAACCAGTGACGCAGCAGACATTTTCCTAAAACCACATATTGAATATCATTTTCATCCAAATTGCTTTTACATTTATGTTCACTTTAAGTTTCTAATAATCTACCTAATACAGGAAAGGGAAATTTTTTTCTACATGGGAAAAATATATAGCAAAATACATAGGAAAATAAAGTTTTATTCAGCATCAATAAATGCTGAACATTTCAACATCACTGTCTTCCTTTGGATTTACATTGAAAATCTCAAAAGAAATGCTTTATATTAATCCATTAGTAGGTAAGCAGTAAGATCACACAGAAAATAAATACTAACTACCTAAAAGAACAACTTGTTTTTTTCTGATGTTTTTCAGCATATGCTGGTATTATTTCTCTGATCAACTTCAGAAATACAAAATGAGAGGCTCACCTAAAGCATAAAAACCTCAAAACAATCTAAGAACGTAACATTTGTTTATGGAATGTTCATCTGAGTAGACACAAAAACTAATGTGAGAATTAAAAAATAAATTATTCAAATATTTAATTAAGTTATCCTTAAATTATTTTTCTGTAATATAAAAACCCTTTCAAGTGACTGAATACTAAAACAATCCACGAGTTCAGTTCAGTTCAGTTGCTCAGTCATGTCCGACTCTTTGTGCAACTGGACCCCATGAATTGCAACACGCCAGGCCTCCCTGTCCATCACCAACTCCCGGAGTTCAGTCAGACTCACGTCCATCGAGTCAGTGATGCCATCCAGCCATCTCATCCTCTGTCGTCTGCTTCTTCTCCTGCCCCCAATCCCTCCCAGCATCAAAGTCTTTTCCAATGAGTCAACTCTTCATGAGGTGGCCAAAGTACCGGAGTTTCAGCTTTAGCATCATTCCTTCTAAAGAAATCCCAGGGTTGATCTCCTTCAGAATGGACTGGTTGGATCTCCATAACTACGTGCAATCAATATCCCTACAAGTAACATAACTAGCATGCATATCTTAAAAATAGTTACAGTTTCAACTGTAGATTTATTCCTATGTAATTTTTTAGTATTCTTGCCTGGGAAATCCCATGGACACAGGAATCTGGCAGGCTGCAGTCCATGGGGTCACAAAATAGCTGGACTAAAAAAATACAACAAACTTAGTAATAATTTTTGGATTTAAAGAATGTGGTCATATTTAACACATTTGCATAGCAACAAAATTAACTTATTCTCTCATAGAACTAATTTAAATACTGAATTTTAGAGGAAATAACCTAAGATAAGATACAGTAACTTTTAATCCAGTGTGAGGAAAATCAGATGGTATAACAAAGTCTTCTGTAATGGGTTTTGTCCCATTACACCTAGTTACAGAACTACCAAACCAATAAAGTGAAAATGATGAAATTTTAAAACTGGCACATACCATGCCTCAGCCAAACAACCAGCCAAATTAGCAGATACTTTATAATCCTCCCAATTTAAAAAGGTCTGTGCCTCTTCTCATTCTGACCTTCCTCTAATATGTCAGGTCTACTCATTTTTCTGTTCCATACTGATAAAATCTATTTACAACATTTTAAAAATTTGAAAATATGTGAGTTTAGTAATAATGGCCATATTATGGCTAAACACTTAAACTTGGGCAACTGAATACATTTCTCTTGATTTCATTTGCCCCTTCCTATTATGACATTAAGAAACAAGCACGAAAAAGGCAAAGATTTTGTAACACTTGATAACATTCCTGGAATGTTCTACTATATTCTACTATGTTCTACTATATTAGTGGCAAGTGAGTTAATGTGATCAGTGGTGTTGTTTTCTAAAAACAGGAACATCTCATTTTCCAAAATGGGAATGAGAAAGATGAGGGTGAGGGACTCTAACATTTCACCTGCTATTTCTCATTTTCACACACTGTAAAGTATTTAACTTATACGCAAAATACATTATGAGAAACGCTGGACTGAATGAAGCACAAGCTGGAATCAGGATCACAGGGAGAAATATCAATAACCTCAGATATGCAGATGGCACCACTCTTATGGCAGAAAGAGCTTCTTGATGGAAGTGAAAGAGGAGAGTGAAAAAGTTGGCTTAAAGCTCAACATTCAGAAAACAAAGATCATGGCATCTGGTCCCATCACTTCACGGCACACAGGTGGAGAAACAATGGAAACAGTGACAGACTTTATTTTCGGGGGGCTCCAAAATCACTGCACATGGTGACTGCAGCCATGAAATTAAAAGACACTTGTTCCTTGGAAGAAAACCTATGATCAACCTAGACAGCATATTAAAAAGCAGAGACATTACTCTGTCAACAAAGGTCTGTCTAGTCAAAGCTTTGGTTTTCCAGTAGTCATGTAAGGATGTGAGTTGGACTATAAAGTAAGCAGAGCGCTGAAGAACTGATGCTTTTGAACTGTGGTGTTGGAGAAGACTCTTGAGAGTCCCTTGAATTGCAAGGAGATCTAACCAGTCCATCCTAAAGGAAATCAGTCCTAAATATTCACTGGATGGACTGATGGTGAAGCTGAAACTCCAATCCTTTAGCCACCTGATGCAAAGAACTGACTCATTTGAAAAAGACCCTGATGCTGGGAATGACTGAAGGCGGGAGAAGGGGATGACAGAGGATGAAACGGTTGGATGGCATCACCGACTCAATGGACATGAGTTTGAGTAAGCTCCGGAGTTGATGATGGACAGGGAAGCCTGGCGTGCTGCAGTCCATGGGGTCACAGACACACAGGACTGAGCGACTGAACTGAACTGAACTGAGCTCAATTTCTGGCAATGAAACGAGACCGCCATCTAGTGGCCAGTGGGGTAACTGACAGCTTACTCAAAAGCATGCATATGTGAACAGCAGCTAGAGGAAAAATGGTCCTTGTGTATCACAGTTTACAAGCAATTTTCAAAATAACATGTCTACAACAAAAGGAAGTCAGAATATGGGGAGGAGAAACTAAAATGAACACATATTTCATATGAGGATCTTCCTATCTAGTAAAAAAAATCTCATAAAAATAACCACTTTCTCTGTTTGGAGGCTTTTATCATTCTTTTAAAAAACGATACTAAAGATAAAAGAGTCTAATACAAAGATATAAATCACTTTTTGTTTCAGTTACCTACTAAGCTGTGGCTTCAAATTTACTGTTTTATAATTTTTCTAACAACTATTTTATAGATTCAGCTTTTTGAATTAAGTTCTTTGAAGGTACAATCTGCACAAATTCGACTTTAAAAAGTTACTAAATCTGTTACATATAGTTGACCAGCACAAGGTTGGTACTGGGCATTGTTAGCCTCTCCTTCATTCACTTCCTGTGTTTTGAGCACCCTTTTGTTTCTTTGGTGGAGGGGAAAGGGGACTCCTTAAAAGCAATTAAGTAGTCAAAGCAACATCTCAAAGGCTAAGAGGGAACATAAGGTGCTATGTTTTGAAGAGAAAATAAAAATCTTAGATCATTTGAAAAGTGGTATGTCACCTGCCAGAGTGAACTGATAAGGTTGATAAGAATACATCAAACATTCACAGAATAAAGCAGAAAGGTTTTGGGTTTCGTGGAGGGTCCTGGAAGCAATCTCCAAGGGCTAACCATAGTTCAGTGTGGCTCTCGAAAGAGCCTATTACATTAGGTTTGTGTTTTTGTATACTATATGATAGCAACATAAGCAAGCCATTTCTTGAATATAATGCCTTACACAAAATTATTAGCACTGCTCTCACACTTAAAAAACAACTTCCTGGATACGCTATAAAATAGTCTATAAAATGTCATCATATCATGAAAGACAAAAAAAGATTCTATATTGGATACTCTTCCTTATCCCAAATCTCCAAATGGTCAAAAATAATATTCTACAGACCAATGACAAAATTGGAAAATGGACTTTAGACTAATCTTATAAAATAAAAATTTTACTAACTTCCAAGAAGTTTATTTGTTCAAATACTAAAATGTCACTTTAAAAATTAATATTTTAACCAAAATTGGTAATTTACACAAGCAGTGAAGCTATATTTCCCTGAAATAAATAATTCTTATTTAGAATATTATAAATGGGCATACTTAAATAATATACCTTGCTTGTCAAAACTATGGATCAGAATGTTCAAACTACCGAACAACTGCACTCATCTCATAGGCTAGCAAAGTAATGCTCAAAATTCTCCAAGCCAGGATTCAATAATACAGGAACCAAGAACTTCCAGATATTCAAGCTGGATTTACAAAAGGCAGAGGAACCAGAGATCAAATTGCCAGCATCCACTGGATCATCAAAAAAGCAAGAGAGTTCCAGAAAAACATCTACTTCTGCTTTATTGACTACGCCAAAGCATTTGATTGCGTGGACCACAACAAACTGTGGAAAATTTTTATAGAGATGGGAATACCAGACCATCTGACCTGCCTCCTGAGAAATCTGTATGCAGGTCAAGAAGCAACAGTTAGAACTGGATGTGGAACAACAGACTGGTTCCAAATCAGGACAGGAGTACGTAAAGGCTGCATACTGTCACCCTGCTTAATGAACTTATATGCAGAGTACATCATGCAAAATGCTGGGCTGGATGAAGCAAAAGCTGGAATCAAGATTGCCGGGAGAAATATCAATAACCTCAGATATGCAGATGACACCACCCTTATGGCAGAAAGTGAAGAACTAAAGAGCCTCTTGATGAAAGTGAAAGAGGACAGTGAAAAAGTTGGCTTAAAACTCAACATTCAGAAAACTAAGATCATGGCATCCAGTCCAATCACTTCATGGCAAATACATGGGGCAACAATGGAAACAGTGACAGACTGTATTTTCGGAGGGCGCCAAAATCACTGTAGATGGTGACTACAGCCATGAAATTAAAAGACGCTTGCTCCTTGAAGAAAACGTATGATCAACCTAGACAGAATATTAAAAAGCAGAGATTTTACTTTGCCAACAAAGGTCCGTCTAGTCAAAGCTATGGTTTTTCCAGTAGTCATGTATCGATGTGAGATTTGGACTATAAAGAAAGCTGAGTGCCGAAGAAGTGATGCTTTTGAACTGTGGTTTGGAGAAGACTCTTGAGAGTCCCTTGGACTGCAAGGAGAACCAACCAGTCCATCCTAAAGGAAATCAATGCTGAAGCTGCACCTCCAATCCTTTGGCCACCTGATGCAAAGAACTGACTCACTGGAAAAGACCTTGATGCTGGGAAAGGCAGGAAGGTGGGAGGAGAAGGGGACGACAGAGGATTAGATGGGTGTATGGCATCACTGACTCGATGGATATGAGTTTGAGTAAGCTCTGGGAGTTGGTGATGGACAAGGAAGCCTGGTGTGCTGCAGTCCGTGGAGTTGCAAAGAGTCGGACAGGACTGAGCAACGGAACTGAACTAATGGATCAGAATATATCCCAACTCCAAAAAATTTTCTTTGATTACTAAAAACATAATTTAAGAGGTGTTCTGACAATTGTCTGATGACATACTTAACTTAGTTCATTATTTTATATTTATCTTAAAATCTAATTTCAAAATTATTTTTGCAACCACATTCAAGTATAAATCTATCAATTAAAATTATACCACTGGACACAGTACCAGATTCAAGCATATATCTAAATTTCTTTACTCTGGGAAAATAATCACAAAGGAAAGTCAAACATTAAATTTCTAAAATAGTTACAAGACAGAGTATTTAATTCACTATAATTCCATATATTTACCAGAATCAAAGCTTATTTATTAAAATACACACTTACCAGAAACTGCACCTACTTGAATAGATTATTTTAAACAATAAAAGTAATACCAGATTTCTCTTTTGACTCTAAACCATAAAGATTAAAGCCCAGTGTTACACAAAGACTGAATCTCAGAACAAGACAAAATTAAAAATTTCTGAGGTCATACAGTTTGAAAGTGAAAGGATTAATATTTTAACAATGTGGAAGGAGACAAAGAGAAACCTTATCTTACTCTGTTCAGTTTTCCTAAATGATTTACTATTAAATTTTGGCACCAATCTGAAGTACTTTAGTGTTTTCAGTGCCAAATGTTTTACTTTATCAAAAAATATATTCTACATTTGATATCTATTTTTTCAAGAGACAAATCTAATGTATCAAACAGATCAATCTAAAAACACCAATTCAATATAACACCAACATTTTTATAAGAAGTTGAGGTAGGCTGAGAAATGGTGTGTGTTTTTTGTTTTTTTTTTAATTTTTGCTGCACCAGGAGCTTTGTAGGATCTTAGTTCCCCTACCAGGGATCGAACTCACACTCTTTGCATTGGGATGTGCAGGGTTTAACCACTGGACTGCCAGGGAAGTCCCAGAAATAGTGTGTTCGGAAGCACAATAATTTTTTGAAGGTGAAGAATAGCGGCAGTAATTCCTTCTCAAATATAAGTACGTTTTCCATCCATCTAATTGCATTTAAACTGCTACCAAGCATCAAAACAGACTTTAAGATTCATTCCCATTGCTTTCCTTACCTATTCTTCCTTAATAATCTAACTGAATGTGTGTCTATTTTCATGACTAAGAATATGAATAAAAGCAAATACAAGAAGAAGAGCAGATAGTTTAAAAAAGTGAATAAACATACATTTTGGTTAAAATGAGGAGATGCCAACTGCTTATTTTTCTTGGCAATACCTATATGTCACTGAGAGTCTACATAAAACATAAACTTTCTATTCTACTTAAGAAAAGGATACATTTCTGGAAGATAATTCCACAACCAAAGAAATAAAAAAGCAATTTCAGTTGATCATCAGTTGAATACTGCAAAGTATCTACCTAAGGTACTTTCATAATTGAACTTGTAAAAACTAATACTCACTGTCAAGTATCTACAAACTTGTATAGTTTATCTGTCTGCCTTTCTTCAAAAAACTATGGTCTGCAATTCTAATGTTTAAGAAAAACATTAAAAACACACAGAATTTCAGTTAACCATGTTTGGATCACAGTATTGTCACGAAGCTGTTAACCTTTACCCTATCATTTTCAGTTACAGATTATTAAAAGAAAAAAATGCACCTTATTATTTAAAGTGACAATGATAAAATAAGTAAACAAAAGTCCTCATCCACTCAGATACTGTAAAGGACCAGTTACAATGTGATTTACCTGAATCATTTCGTAGATAAGATGACATGGCAGGGATGAGGCAGGACTGGCTGAGAAGCTCTAGAAGTACAGAAGGAAGGGCATTACTGTTCTGTCCTCTGCTCTCGTGAGATGACTGAGCTTCTCCATTTACAGCACCACTTGCAGGATTTATATAACTTGCAAGAACCTAAAAATAAAAATACTTGGATTTAAAACTGAGTTTTAGCTTCACAAATTTAAAATTCCATATTTTATGTTAGATGTTCAATCTGAATATGAAGAGTATATATTTTTAACTCAATCAATGCTTCATAATACAGGTATTAAAAATGAGACTTTTTTTCCTTTACATTTTCAAAAGAGGATATGTTTCTCATGGTGATGTACAATGCTATGATCAGACATATAGAAGCAATCCACCTAAGAACATGAACTTAAAAGCTTAGTTGCAACTTGCAAGAACGCTGGAGTAGGTTGCCATTTCCTTCTCCAATGCATGAAAGTGAAAAGTGAAAGTGAAAGTGAAGCCGTATCCAACTCTTCGCGACCCCATGGACAGTAGCCTACCAGGCTCCTCCGTCCATGGATTTTCCAGGCAAGAGTACTGGAGTGGGTTGCCATTTCCTTCTCTGATTTATTTATTTTACTGAGTAGGTTTAATTTATAGTTGAGGGTGATGGAATCTTAGAAGTCTGTATGAGAATAAGCTTATTCTAGAACTGCAAAAATAATGCTCAAAGACTTAACTAGTGCTCAGAAAAATAAAAAACAAAACCCTAAGTTTAGTCAAGTAGTTGATACAGGAACAAAAGCTAATCTTTACAAACCTACTTTTCTCATTTCTGCATTAAAAACTTTATAAACTAGTTCATCTTCCCCAATTCTAGAAAATGCAACACAAAGTGAGAAACAAAGGTATAAATAGATTTTTTTTAAAAAAGAGAGTACAGATATAGTAGTTTAGATGAGAAGTTGACAAGAAGAAAGCAGATATGGTACATTCCTGTTATTGGACAACTTCACCTTTGTCACTTTCCTCTCAGTGAAGCGGCAAAGAGAGAAGAATTTAGAGTTGCAAGCACTAAAGAGCAATCTTTATCTGGTATATTAAATGTACTGAGGGCAGGGAGAATGTTTTTTCATTTTAAAAATGAACTTTATTTTTCATTAAAATAAATGAACTGAAATTCATGAAAAAGTTCATAAAAGTTCATAAAAAAATGAACTTTTATTTTTCACCCTCAGTAGCTGAGGATAAGGCCAATAAAACTTAAAAATCAACACAGACACACAAAAAAAGATGAACTATTATCATTGAGAATATCAACTTTACAAACATACCTGCAGGAGACAGGTAACATGCTCCTCTTCCAGCCTCTGCTTGGTTAAGGCTTGCTCCACATCCCATCCAGAAGCTGTAGAACCTGTTCCAAACCCAGTCCCTTTGGCCCAATAGAGCTGCTGTTCTTCTGTTGATGTAGGGTTATGAGAGCTTGATACCTGTGGCTTATAACAAAAAGAAAAGAATTATTACTATTTGCTTTTATTAATCCTCAAATTACCAGTAGAAATTTAAATAGTTTAGCTGCTATGGAAAATAGTTTGGCAATTCCTTAAAAAACTAAGCAAAGAATTACAATAAGACCCAGCAATTCCACTCCTAGGTATATATATCCAAAGGGGGAAAAAAAGCGCAAACTGATATTCAAATATATTACACTAATGTTCATAGTAAGACCATTCACAACAGTCAAAAAGTCAGCCCCAAAGCCCATCAATGGTTATATGGATAAACAAACTATGGCATATATATACAATGGAATATTATTCAGCCATAACAAATAACTAAGTACTGATTCATGCTACAAGGATGAGTCTCAAAAATATGCTAATTCAAAGCAGACAGACAATGTTACAAAGGTAACATATTGTATGATTCCATTTTTATGAAATATCCAGAGTACTTAGAGCAGAATGCAAAGTGGTAGTTATCAAGGTTAGGGGGAGGGAAAAATGGGGGGCAAATGCTTATATTTAAGAATAAATACAAGAAATTTTTATCAGTATTTAAAATAATCTATCAGGAATAGATTGAGTAAAGCATCTAAGGGCCTAAAGAGTCAATGACTCAAAATTAAACAGAGAAAGCAGAGAAAGGACTACAGAGACAGGAGCCAGATCTTCTAGGAGGACTCTGTAATGGTTATCATGTTTTCAATCACAGCAAGAAAGTCTGCTGCTATTTCTAGAAGGAGTTCTTCTCAATTTCTTTTTTGTTTAGAATATGATGTGCAGAAAAATTTCTTTTGGGGATAGAGGACATATTAAAAACGTGAATATTGTAGAGAAATTAAAAAAAAAAGACTGAGAATCACTGGTTTATTAATATAACCTCAAACTCAGTAAAGGTCAATTTTTATTATGATTACTGTTGACTATAAAATTAATTCTGTAATAAGAATCCTCCTTTAAAGAATTGTCATTAAAATATTTGCATTTAAGTATTAATTTCAGGGTACTTTGCAAGTATTTTAATAGGAACATTTTAAGAAAGAATATTATATACAAACAATACTTTCATAAATTGATCTGGAGAGTTGGATGAATCTATGACTGAATAATTCCATCTTTCACATTTTATAAAATAAACTGTTACCACTAGAATAATTAGGGTTATTGAAAAAAACAGCTATTTTATTTTTTAAAAGAACATTTCTAAATGTAAAGTATAACATATTTACAGAAAGAAAACAAAACAAGCATGTAAAGCTTAATGAACTGAAAACAACTTAACCATTCAGGTCAAGAATTAAACCACTGCACGCAAGAAATTGCCCTTGTTCCCTCACACCCTCATTCCTCTACAAAACTAATTATAATCCTGATCTTTCTACTCATGACTTCCATTCTTTTCTTTATAACTTTACCACATAAACATGAAACTCTACTCACTATAACTTATTTTTTTTATTTTTAACATTATATAAGTGGAATCATGATGCATATGTTCCTTTATATCCAGCTTGTTAGCTGTGATTATAAAACTCATCAGTTCTATTATATGCAGTTGGCTATAGCTGTTTACTTTCATTACCTTCTAGTATTCTATTACATAATAGACTACAGCTTATTTGCCCACTCTACTGTTTTTTACATTACTTATTGTATTAAATTCTGTTGTCTTTACATTATTACAAGTATGGTGGGACAAGTTTGAAATCTTACACACTGTGATTGATGTGTACTCAGTATTAAAGGTTTTCACTTGTACTTCTCTGGTAACTAAAGCAATAGATCACCCTTTCACATTTATTGAATATTTAGTTTGCCTATTCTGGTGAAGTACCCATTCAAGCTTTTCATCTGGTATTTTCTATCTCATTGTCGGCTTTTTCCTTTGGGAAACATTTTTAATAATTACATTTAATTATTTTTAATTGAAGGATAATTGCTTTACAATATTGTGTTGGTTTCTGTCAAACATCAATATGAATCAGCCATAGGTGTACATATGTCCCCTCCCTCTTAAACCTCTCTCCCACCTCCTTCCCCACCCCACTCTTCTAGGTTGTTACAGAAAACTGGTTTGAGTTCCTTTTGGAAATTTTGGAAGCTCTTTGAATATTCTGGATATAAGTCCTTTATCAGATATATACAAATATAGCCTCCCATTCTGTGGCTTGCCCTTTTACTCTCTTAAATTCTGGGACTGATTGATCATAAAGGTATCTCTTACTTTTTTTGGTAAAACAGCATTGTTGTATGTTGAACATACTATATACATTTAGATTCACCATCCAGTTAGAATTAACGTTTGCATTTAGAGCACAGTAGGGTCTAAAGATTTGTTTTTGTTCCATATGAATATAACTGACCCTATCACCATTTTGTTCCAGAGTCACCTCTGTCATAATATCAGAAAATTCTATACATGTAGATGTCTCTATTGTCTGCTGGGCTTCAATCTAACCTTCTGTAAATATCATAGGTTAACAGTTTAAAAATATGAGACTACTAGATACATTGTTCTTATTTGAAAATGTTCTGGCTATCCTTGACCCTTCGAGTTTCTGAATGAATTTTACAATCAGCTTGTCGATTTCCTCCAAAATAAACCTGGAGTTCCATTAAACTTAAGAATCAATTTGGTGGGACTTCCCTGGTCCAGTGGTTAAGACTCCATGCTCCCAATGCAGGGGCGATGGGTCCTGTCTCTAGTGAGGGAACTAAGATCCCACATGCTGCAAACTGAGCAAGAAAAAAAAAAAAGAAAAAGAATCAATTTGGGAAGAAATACTAACAAAATGTTGTATTTTCTACTTCATGAGAGGTAAACATGGACAGAGACTTCAGTTTATTAAAGTCTAATTAATAAGTATCTGTTTACAAAGTTTTATACATTTTATGATGAGAGGTCTTACATATATTTTTCATATTTATTTCTAGATATTTCCTATTTTTGATGCTATTCTAAAGGACATCTTTAAAAAGCTCTTTTTATGTTTGTTGCTGGTACACAGAAATGACTTATTTTTATACACTGAAACTGGAAATTATATCCTCATTAAACTCACTTATGCCATTATTTATTTTTGGAATTTCTATAAATACAATCAAATCATCTCAAAACAATCAGGGTCAATTTTTCTTTTTTTCTTGTCTTATTACACTGACTAGAACCTTACAGTACTGACTAGAACCTTCAAAAAGCAAAAGGGATCACAATATAAATTCAGTGTATCCTGGTAAATGGAAAAGATTTTTAAGCTATAACATCTTTTTTGTTTAAGTAGATGGATTAACTTAAGGCTTTCTGAAAGAGCCTAAAAAAGAAGAGAACAATTCATTTTATCCTCTTTTAAATAACCTTTTTGTTTATTTGTTTTAAAAAAAAAAATCAAAACAAAAAAAAAACCAAACTGTGCCCCTCAGCCTCTGAAATACTAATTACTTCAGAAAAAACTATGCCTATACTCCATGAATCTAACAATTTTTTATGATCTAAAGAATTAAAACTGAACCTACCTCTGTCTGATTGAGGCTAGAGTTTGGAACTCGTGGTGCATGGTGGCTCAGAGCAGACAGACAGACAAGAATGAGGTGGAGTGCCCCAATTTCCAAAGCCATCCTCCGGAGAAGCACACCATCATCAGTTGTCAAAGGCGTAGTGCTAAACAAGCTACGAAGGACATGGAAAGGAAGGGTTGGGAGCACATTGGCTGATGGAGATTGCAAGATATGACCTAGATTAAAAGAAGAGAACTCAAAATTAAAAAATATTTAAAACCACAATAATAAACAACACAGAAGCTCACAAATTTTTAATGACCATATAAAATTTTATATTTATTAAAAAGCCACAAAAAATACCGTGAAATTAAATACTTAATATTTAATAATAGTGTCCAAAAAGACATCAAATATATAAACTCCAAAAGAAAGTTGAAATATATGATACTTGTTACAGACTGTCAAAATTATTATAATCTAAAAATTTAAACCAAAAACTAAGAACTAAAAACACAGCATTAAAACTTCCTTAGAAGAGTATGAAAGTCTTGCTCTGGAAGTAGTTTCAACCATGAGTGCAAGAGTCAAACAATTTTGTTTTGTTTGCAATAAAGTTTTCTACTCTGTTCTAGCTACAGAGTGTTAAACGTAAAACAAACAAACAAAAAACACTTCTACATGAATGGCAGATGAAACAACCACTGCAAAAAGATATATCAAAATTATGCTTTGTAATAGACATTACTGTTTATTCTCTAGAAATAGTTTGAAATGGCCTAAAGACAATTCTTTTCCTTTTCAGTTTAGGGTTATATCGACTGTCTCATAGTAAGACTCCTCAATTACCATGGTTCTTACACTCTAGCTATGTAAAAAAATTAGCTCAAGCAATTAGAAATTTCTATTAAAATAAGTATACATAATTTTTATCTGAAAATAAACAACCAGGATGTATTTAGTATATAGACACTGTAATTTAGTAATAGTTATGAACACATTTAAAATTATGTCAACATTTTTGAAGAATTCCATCAACATGAAAACACACACAAAAAAGTACATACACAATACTTGGTAGCTTCCAAGTTAAAGGATTCATGAATAAATCCATGTGATTTTACTGGATTGTATGTACTTTGTTGTACAGGGCTTAACACTGCATACTCTCTAAACAGTATGTGAAAGACATCACCTCTAATCAAAACCATGTGATTTTAAAATGACATGAAAAAAAATTCTGATTCTCAAATGTAATGGTCATTCCCTAAAGAACTAGAGGTAAACCAAATGAAAAAAAACTTGCCAGGCTACCACCCTATGATATTTCTTTGTTTCCTTCTATTAAGAAAACTGTCAGCCCAATGGAAATAACCATCATAGCTTTCTGTTATTATTCTCTCTAATATCATTATATTATAAAATACATTATTATTATATTTTCTTCATTCTGTTCTCCTTCATCTAAATACTGTTACCAGATTCACAGAAAAATTCTTTAAAGATTCTCATCACATCACTACATCACTTAACATATTTTAATAAATCTTAATTGTTATTCACAATAAAATCTGAAGGTCTTAAGAAGCTTTTCCATGATCTGTTATCAATAACAGCTTTTTAAATGAGTTCTCTGTGCTGCTTTATGCAAATTTCATCTGCCCTCTCATATAACATGAGCACATCAACACCGCTCAAAGCAGTCTTTCTTTCTGAAATAACCATTCTCAGTCTACAACTGATGATTTCCTTCAAGAGCCCACTAAAAACTATAAGGCTATTTTATTCATAAGAAAATAATCTCACACTTGTAAGTCTCCATAATACTGTACTTCTCTCAAGGCTTTTTATAACTTGTTAAGTCTATATGTGTATAGACATTCCTCATTGCTATTACTGTAGCAATTAGCTACTTTATGGCAGGAAATAAATATTTTCTTCATCTTTAAAAGCCTCCAAAGATGAGCAGCAGTTTTGTAAGCACAACTGAATTAATTTCACACAACCCACCTACATTAAATTTTATTAGTAACATTCAACACTTACTTCCTTCTCCATCATCTGTCACTCCCAAAACCAAGCGAAGAAGGCACTGGGCGTGTTTTCTCTCTTTCAGGAGCACTTCAGCATAACCCGGAAGCCGAAGAAATAATCCAAAAGCAGCCAAAGAATGGGCAGGTATGGGAGACATGGTCTGTACTGCTGACTTGATAGGTGGAGGTTCAGCCGCAATGGTTTCTGGCGCTTCATAAACTAATTCCCCTGATTGTTCAATAGTCACCCATTCAAACTGATCACTATCCTTTGGTTTTTCCTGAGTGGTAGATGTTACAACTGGAGCACTCACCTAAAGTAAAAACAATTTTGTTTGGCTATCTGTATGTTTCAACATGAGATTCAAAGTAAAGGCTTGAATTCAAATGATCTCTTTAAAATATAAGAATATAAAAATCAATAAAGGATATATCGCTGAATCACTTTGGTGTACACCTGAAACTATAAAACACTGTTAATCAACTAAACTCAAATTTGAAATTAAGAAGTTTTTAAATCAATAAAAGGACATGTTTTTTAAAATGAGTTACACAATACCATGAGTATGGTGGTATGTGCCAAGTATTTCTACTCTAAAAGTTACTATTTTCTCCTTTGTAATTAGTTAAGTATCTGTAGACAGAGGTTTCTAGACTATGTAAATACCTTATTTCCCACTCAAGTTTGACCATTAGAGTTAGCATTTTTATAATGTTTGCAAGAAATAATAATTAGGGTAGCTGCCAAATGGTGTTTTCTAATTCTTTCATTATTTCTACATTTATTGGTTGGCAGTGAACTGTACACAAAAACATTTCCTTCTTCTTCATTCATTTATTAATTTAATTCAGTCATTTATTAATTTAATTATTAATTAATTCTAAAATTACTCTGCAAGTAATAATCTGTTACTATCATTTTTTCTCATGACCAAGTAGAATCAGGCTTGGTCAGTAGAACCCCCTTAAAGCAGACTTCTGTATCTAGGCTCATCTTATATATTCTCTGCCTGAATCTTAGAATTTTTCCAAGGGGCACTAATTTCATTTAGTGGAAATAATACTTTACACAGCAGATATGGGACACAGGTATGTACACACTGCCTAAGGCAGTCTGACTCCCTGCTCTATAAGTAAACAAATCTAGGAAACACATGTATAGACACATATATATGAGACCAGGCTTCCCAGGTGGCTCAGTGGGTGAAGAATTTGCCTGCAATGCAGGAGACACAGGAGACATGGGGCATGGCAACCACTCCAGTATTCTTGCCTGGAGAATCCCATGGTCAGGTGAGCCTGGTGGGCTACAGTCCATAGGGTCGGAAGGAGCTGGACATGACTGAGGCAACTGAGCATGCACACATATATGACTACATACATAGATAAGCTTTCTAGCCTGTACTCGTCCATGTGTCATGGTCATGAAAAACAAATACAACATAGTTGTTACAGGTTGAAGGAAACTAGAGACAACAAAATGCAATATATCAATATGATCCTGAATTGAATCTATGACCACAATCTTCCTCAAACCATGCCAAAGAAAGTGACCTTTTTTTCTTTTCCTTCTTCAGAACATTAGTGGGGCAACTGGCAAAATGTGAGTAACAGCTGTTCACCGACTTATTTTATTGTTAACCACAGGTAACATTTTCTTCTTTCTTTCCATGTCTGTCTATTTTTTAATTGTACATCATACATTATTGATGAGATGTTATAATAACTCTTGCTTTTATAATTAAGAGTTTAGTTTTATTTTAGAAAATGGTCAAATTACTAGTGGGTCAGTTTTATATTAGAAAATGGCTTAGCTTTGTATCAGAAAACAGTTAAATTACTGGTGGGTCAATCTTAAACTCATGGAGCTTTTATAAACTTATTAAAGTCTGTTGTAGTTTTACCATTATTTTTTAAGTGAGCCCCTGATTACCGGGATGTCATCTATACTCTTTAATGTGTGACTCATTTGAAATTTCAATAGAAAAGCTGAAGATTTTTACCTCTAACTTGGAAGGAATAGAAGTACAAATTCTGTCTCTTTTATGCGGGACAGACACTGACATGTCTGGACAGTTCGTTCAGACTTCCAGTTCTCTCTCAACAACCCTAAGTATTCAGGAGCCAGCTACAGTTGTGCAAAACTTCATGTGCAGAATTTGGAGTACCCCAACTATGGGTCCCTTCTTCCTGAATTTCCCCCCTTTTAATCTCCAGCCAGAATGGAAGAACCAAACTCCTCTATAGCTTTTGCATGAGTTCTATCATCTCACCCCACAGAGACTGAGGAGTCATCTCAGAAGATTAGTATTACCCAGTATGGTTTTATTCTCTTCATGTTTAAATCCTCTCCAACAGGTGCCTACTTTTGGTCCCTCTCAAGAGCCTTTAAACAATTGCTTTTTCTTTTTTCTTTTCTTTGAAAGATAAGTCTGTGCAGACTTAATATATAAGGAGAGTTCATCATAAACCTACTATTCTATATTACCAATTTACCTTTTATGGAAAGAGCAGTGGTGGTTGAGGGAAATGTCCAAAATCTTCTTCATTGGGTATAAAATTCTAGGATGGCAGACTTTTTTTTTTTACATTTCAAAGAAGTAATTCCCTGGCTCCCAAGGTGTCTGATGAAAGGTTAGTTGTCAGAATTATTGTTACTGTTTTGAAAGAAATGGGTTTACTGCTTTTTGGCCAGTTTTAAACTTTTCTCTTGTTTTTAAGTAGTTTATCTTAATGTTCTTAGGCATGAATATTCTACTTGGAGTTTAGGGGGCTTCTTGAATTTCAGATTGAGGTTTTTTATCAGTTTTGGAAATTTTTCTTCCTTTCAGTATTGTTTCTGTCCTTGTTTCAATTCACTCTTTTTCTGTGACCATAAATACACATCAGAATTTTTCACTTCTAGCTACATGTCCATATAGTTGTCATGTTCTTTTCATTCCTTACACATTCTATGCTTCAGTCTGGATTATTTCTTTTGACATAGATTCTCTACTACTAATTTTGTAATCTTTAAGTGTTTAATCTATTGAAAAACCCATCTAACAGTTCTTAATATGAAATATTAGATATTTCCAACCCATTCTACAGGACAGTATTGTCCTGATGCCAAAACCAGACAAAAACATCCTAAAAAGAGTACACACCAAAATCTGTATTCATTTCCTATATGCTTTGCTGTAACACATCACCACAAACTTACTGACTTAAAACAACATAAATGTATTATCTGCAAGATTTAGAGGTCAGAAATCTAAGAATCTTATGGAGCTGGAATCAAAGCTTTGGATCCTAAGTACCCAATGCTCTTTCTGGAGGCTCTCGGGGAGTGTCGGTTCGTTGTGTTTTCCAGCTACTAGAGACCACTCATATTCCTTGGCTTTCAGCTGCTCCATTTGAACCTCTGCTTTCATCATCACATCTCCCTCTTTGACTATGCTAGCACTGTCACACAACTTTCTTCATTCCTGGCTCAGGGCTAGATGGCTGAGGGGATCCATGACTGATCTCTTCACACAGCCCTGTGCGTGACTGACTACACTAGCATCTTGATTTTTCTGAGGCACCGGCAAACGCTGAAAGCCACATCCTTGGCTTTCTCTCCAGAGCATGCTCTTCTGATAGCAAATCTCTAATTTTAGCATCTTCTCTCAATTTATCTCTTTCCTCTCACATTTTACTATTAGTACCAAGAAGAAAACAGGTAATTTCACACTTAGGTTGGAAATTCAGCTGACTATTCATGTTCATCACTTACAAGTCCTGCTTTCCACATACAGGACACAAATACGCTAAGATTTCTATCACTAAAAGGGAATCTCCTTTCCTCCAGTTTCCTCATTTCCTACTAAACTACACCACTAGTACTTTTAACATCCATATTTATACCAACAATCTGCTTAACCCAATTTAAGGTATTCTCTATGATACATAGGTTCTCCCTATCATGATCCTCACTCTCTTCTGGGCCCTCACTGGACAAGGCTTTACCATCCGTATTTCTACTAATCATCTGTTCAAGGCAATTTATATCATGCTCCTCAAAATTCTTCCATGACAAATATTCAATTCTAAAATCACTTTCACTCTTTTAGCTATTTATTATAGCAGCACTTGGTCTCCAATCACTGTAATGAACCATACTGAATACTGAACTAGGAAAGTCATTTTCACTGAGCAACAATAATCTTGAGCATGTTGGAGTTTTTTCCATTTCAAACTTTTAGCTATATGATTACAATTTTTAGAAAGCAATAAAATTTTACTCATGTTTTTCTGTGACAGTCATCTTATATCCTGGTTATATTCAAAAATAAAAATACCGTAAGTTCTTTGAATAGAAGTAATAACCATTTATCTAAATAGGTATTATTGTGGGTTGAACTGTATCCTCCCGAAGATATGCTCAAGTCTTAACCCCCAGCACCTGTGAATGTGAACTTATTTGAAAGCAGGGTCTTTGCAGATGTAATCAATTAAGAGATGAGGTCATACTGGCTTAGGGTGGACCTCAAATCCAATGAACAGTGTTTTTATAAGGAGCGGGAGATACAGATACAGAAAAGGAAGACAGCCATGTAAAAAAGCAGGCAGAACTGGAGTGGTGTAGTTAGAGGGCAATGAATGCCTTTAACTGTCAGCAATAATCAGAAACTAAGAAGAGGTAAGGAAGGATTCTCCCCTAGAGCCTTCAACGTGAGCATGGCTCTGGTGACACCTTGATTTCAGACTTACAGCCTCCTGACCTGTAAGAAAAATTAAATTTCTGTTGTTTTAAGCCACCCAGTTTGTGGTACTTTGTTACAGCAGCCCTAGGAAACTAATACATACATAAACTTATACACACACATACACAAAGTAGATAAAATTACAGAGAATAATTTCCCTACCTCAATCAACAAAAATAAAGAACTTCCTATTTACAGCTTTCCATGCATCACACACTTCCTTCATTTAGTAAAAGGACATTTAAAGTACACCCCTCAATGACAGTAACATTAACAGACGGGGGAAGAAGTTAATGTTTTAAAAACAACCAAAATAGAAATGGCACTTAAAAAGAAATAAAAGTGAAGCAAAAAGACATAGACATAGTGTATTTGGGTAGAAGTATATACTACTATTTTACTCCCCTATTTTCTAGTAGTATCTATAATTAACATCACATCTTAAGAAGCATAGAAATAAAAACACTACAATGTGAAGACCTTGGCAAATCTGCTTGGTTTACAACATTTCTTTAGTAACAGACAACCAGTCCATCCTAAAGGAAATCAGTCCTGAATATTCATGGGAAGGACTGATGTTGAAGCTGAAACTCCAATACTCTGGCCACCTGATGGGAAGAGCTGACTCATTTGAAAAGACCCTGATGCTGGGAAAGATTGAGGGCAGGAGGAGAAGGGGACGACAGAGGATGAGATGGTTGGATAGCATCACCGACTCAATGGACATGAGGTCTGGGTAGACTCCAGGAGTTGGTGATGGACAGGAGGCCCGGTGTGCTGTAGCCCATGGTGTGGCAAAGAGTTGGACACAACTGAGCGACTGAACTGAATTCTTAGAAAGTTCCATATTGGCTGAGCTTTGAAAGATTTATACAATACTCAAAGACTTTAAGGGAAAGGGTCCTTCCAAAGGTTAAGTTAAACATAAACAAAAAAACAGGTCTTTGCCATGAATGATATAATTAATTGGGAATCTTATCTTACCTGTTGAATTACTTCTGGATATAGCATGGGTAATCTTTCTGCAATAAGAGCCAGTCCACCCATTCCTGCAAAAACTTGTAATGGTGACTGAATGGGACAGGTTTCAAGTAAAGATTCATCCAATATCCCATCCATACATTCATCACTTGGAGTGAGAGCCTCATCATCAGGACAACTACCAAGTAAATCTCCATGATCTAAAAGAATAATCACAAATAACAGCTAAAAGAGAGGATTTATTTTTATAATACTTTTTCATTTACAAAGCAGATGCTATTGTCATCTCTCTATTCAACAAAAGAGCATAATTATCCTGCTGTTCAGATTTAGTTATGTTAAAGCTAGATGCTACAAAAATATTTAAATAACTTCTGATGTTGCTCCCTATAGTTTTTTCACTACGTGGTCTAGTTAGGATCAGCATCATATTGAGAGCTTTTGAAATGTAGACTCTCAGGTCGTATTCTGGACCTACTGAATAGGAATCTGCAATTTTATAATGTCCTGTAGGTGATCTGCAAGCACATTGAAGTCTGAGAAGTATTATTCTTTAGGGCAAATAAGTAAAACATCAGAGACTTCAGAAAATATTAAATTACGTGCCTGTGATGCTCTAAAAGTATTCAACAGGAAAAACTGAATAGTGACAAAAAATTTTCTTACTGAAAACTGAAAATTATACCATATTGGTTAAATCTGAATCATTCACAGAGGAAAACCAAAAGCTTATGTTCACATACAACCAGATCCTATGAACATTAAAAGAGACAAATTATCCTGCTGAAAATTGGGACAAAGGAAATGTCTTAAAATTTACTATTAAAGAGCACAAAGGGCTAATAATTAAATACTGAATCAAGGGAAAAATTGAAGATAAATAAGATACCATACCTCACACTATGAAAATCATTGCTTAAATAGCATTTATAGTAGTGAAGTACTAGAATCAGAATGCTTCAACAACAGTGAAACAGACAAATTGTTACATCCATATAAAAATAGGAAGTAAAAATGCACATTTAGAAACATTTCATTGAATATATAAAAAGGTAAGAAACTGTATGATCCCACTTTTGAGAGAAAAAATGTTTATAAGCACAAAATATCACTCAGTATAAATTATCAGTAAATTGGAAATTCTAAATGAGGCCCACACTTTGATTATAAAATTATAAACAATTAACATGGCTCATTCAGAAATAATATTTTTTAAAAATTAGGAAGTCCCTGGCAGTCCAATGGTTAGGACTCCATGCTTTCACTGCTGAGGGCCCGAGTTCAATCTACGGTCGGGGAACTAAGATTCAACAAACTGAATGGTGTAGCCAAAGGGGGAAAAAAATTAAAGCATATGGGCCCATAAAAAATAAAGTGATGCTACAAAAGGAATTAACATTAATTTCCAACAGAAATAATGGCAATTTTCTATATTCACAAATAACTCAGTCATAAAGAAAAAAATGTATCTTTCAGGCTGATGTAATAAAATGTACATTAAGTAATCAGCTACAGAAATCCCTGCCTGCTCAGATTATAGACTGTAACTTAAAAGAAGTATTGTACACATACCTTTTTCTGGGTGCAGTCTTTTAAAAGAATCTGTTTTTGACAGACTTGGGTCTGTGATAACTCTGGATCCCAATTTAACAGTCAGATCTATTGAACGGTAACCTTGAGGAAGTTTTCGATCATACAGCAGAGTTAAAAGTTGAGCAAGCGTCATTTCAGCTGGCAACGGCTGGCCTAAAAATGACATAACTAAGTTAAAACTGGAATCCAAAAGGGAGACGTTTACTTGATTCAATTTATTCAATCACTTGATGCTTTTACTAAATTACAGGTTAAGAGTCTGATTCTGACACCAATTTCAAAACAATAGAAAAACAGCCAACAGAAAGTTTACAAAACTCAAATCTGTTTTTGACAAGTATAATCAATAATGTCTATACAAAGTAATGGACAGGGAGGCCTGGCATGCTGCAGTCCATGGGGTCACAAAGAGTCAGACACCACTAAGGGACTGAACTGAACTGATACAAAGTGTTAATTAGTTACTAACCAAATCCCACTAAGATCTTCTGAGCAATGATGAACAGGGAGAAAAACATTTTCCACAAATCTGGAGTTGGCAAATCTTTTCCAAAAAGGCTACATGATAACTATTTTAAGCTACAGAGGTCCTATGGTCTCTGCTGCAACTACTACCTCTACTGCAGCATGAAAACAGCTAAGGGCAATACACACATGAACGGGCACCGCTGTACTCCTATGCAAAGGTATTTTTAAATTAATTCATTTCAACTGGAGGATATAATTTCTTTACAATGTTGTGGCGGTTTTTGCCATACACTGACATGAATCATCCACGGGTGCACATGAGTGCCCCCGTCCTGAACCCTGCCTCCACCTCCCTCCCCATCCCATCCCTTTGGGTTGTCCCAGAGCACCAGCTCTGAGTGCCCTGCTTCATGCATCAAACTTATACTGGTCATTGATTTTACATATGGTAATATACATGTTTCAATGCTATTCTTTCAAATCATTCCACCCTCCCCTTCTCCCATATAGCCCTGAAGTCTGTTCTTTACACCTTTATCTCTTCTGCTGCCTTGTATACAGAATGGGTATAGCTGTACTCCTATGAAAATGTTTTTATAAAAAGAAACATCCAGTGTACCTGGCATACTTTACTGACTTCTGCTACAAGTCAACAATGCCTAAAGCTAAGAAGTAAAATCCAAAGTTAGTTGGCAGTTTGATTATAATGATACAGCACACACACACAGATAAAATGGCTATTATCTTGACAAAGGAAAGTATACTGGTCAAAGAATATGATTCAGGAAGAGAGGAAGCTTAACTATCAGGACTACATCTAAGGATTCCACTGCTAGAACTAGTTCTTTAAAATTAACCTCACATTATGTCCTATATAACTTGTTATAAATTAACTAAAATATTAATTTTACTGATCATTTTATAGCACATTCATAACAAAATTTAAGACACTAGTGCAAAACTGCAACATTATAATGTTTAAAAAGGGTATTAAATACTCAGCCATTAAAAAGAACACATTTGAATCAGTTCTAATGAGGTGGATGAAACGAGCCAATTATACGGAATGAAGTAAGCCAGAAAGAAAAACACCAATACAGTATACTAACACATATACATGGAATTTAGAAAGATGGTAATGATAACCCTGTATGCAAGACAGCAAAAGAGACACAGATGTATAGAACAGACTTTTGGACTCTGTGGGAGAGGGAGAGGGTGGGATGATTTGGGAGAATGGCATTGAAACGTATACTATCACGTAAGAAATGAATCGCCAGTCTAGGTTTGATACAGGATACAGGATGCTTGGGGCTGGTGCACTGGGATGACCCAGAGAGATGATATGGGGAAGGAGATGGGAGAGGGGTTCAGGATTGGGAACTCATGTACACCTGTGGCGGTTTCATGTCAATGTATGGCAAAACCAATACAGTATCGTAAAGTAAAAGAAAAAAAAAGGGTATTAAATAGGTTACTTGCTTTTTATTCTCACTTCTCTTGGAGAGATCTGTATGAATAAAGTCTCACCAAATTATTTATCTCATCAACAGCATCTGATTAAACATGATTTTGGTTATGACACGTGATTTATTCATTTGTAAGATTACTAAAATTTCTGATATGCTTTATCATTGTGAACATTACCAGCTAAGAGTTTATGGAATAGGTGAAACACAGGGACAGTAATTATTTTGCTGGCAGCATCTGCTCCTGAGGAAGCACTTCCTATTTTATCAGGCATTGTCCTCCCTCTCCTGGATGGCGGGCGAGGTGGCGTAGATGACACAGCACGTTTAGATTGGGATTTCAACCCTAAAACAAACAAACAGAAACTTTATATAGCCAACACACTAATGAAGTAAAAGTGTATTTCTACAATATATTACTAAAGCGCCAGGAACACCAAAAGACAGAAATATTTCTTTTCATGTAGTATCTAATCTCTTGATTCTATTTGTCATTTGATTCTATGTGTATTTGATTCTATTTATCATTTATTATACTTCATGAATAACTGGACATGATTTAGCAACTAAACAACCACAATGAATAACTGGACGCATGTGTAACTATTTTTCAAGAAAGTATCCATTAATTTCTGTATTCTCTGAAATACATGTAGATGAGCATCCATTTACTGGAAAGTAATGTTGTGCAAATATATACAGAAAAGCTTTTGTTCTTAATTTTTCTCTGAGAAACAACAGATTAAACCAATATATAGGTCTTCTATTTAAAAAGAAATGTAATCTAGGTTGAGCTTTCTCTTCTGAACTAAGAATTTTGTTAAGAAAAATATCCTCTAAGATTATCCCTTATCTTGACCAATTTTTCCCCTTCCTGCATCTAATATAGTAAAAACTCAGTTTTCAACCAATTTTCTTTTGAAGATTTCTATTTTCTAATTTTATAGAATGAGCACAATATCATAAGTGAAAACTCATGAATACTTTTTCAATTTGTATTTTTTATTAAAAAAAAAGCTACAGAAAAATTCTGTAAGACTTAGTGAACTTTTTAAAGAGTATAAGTCTCTGTACACTGTTAAGTTGAAATGTAGCATCTAAACTATTAATACATGTTCAGTATCTGATGAGATACAGTAAGCACAAAATAAGTTTAATAATTCCAATGCCAAAGAGTAACTGATTTGATACAATAATTGTGTATTTAATATTAAGACATCACTACACCAGCTTTTTACATTAATACTGTTTATTACATAAAATTCCTATACATACGTTACGCTTTATAGAAACCAACAAAGTCAAGATTATATATGAAAAAATCATACCTGAAGCAACAACAACACTGTAATTATCCTGAAATCCATTTTCTGCCTTAACTTTTTCTTTTTCTTCATGGTTTTTCTTTTCCTTGTCATCTTTTTGTTCACTGATTAGTTTAGCAGTGATACTTGGTGTATCTATAAAAAATTTTTGTGTAAAATACATTGATTCTCAAAAATCATTAAGAAGAGAAATAATAAATATCTTAGGGGACTTTACATAAGATTATATTGTAACTAACACAAAGGCAATGTAAATGGTCTGGAAAAAATATTATGAAGGAAAGTGTGACACATTCAATTTTCATTGCTTTTATCAATGAAAGGGATTCATCATTCTCCTTAGGCCAGGATACCTAGGAACTCCAATCTCTAGAAAATATTTTGTATTATAATAGTACTGCCTCTAGAGGCAGTACTAGTTTTTAAAACTATTATCAAGAACTTCTGTTTTAATTTAGGCACAGATCAATCTGCTTATCAGCTACATCTATATATTTCAGTCCTCACAACATGCATATCAAGGAAGAATATTATTTTCAAAATAAGGAAACAGTCTTAGCAAGGTTACTGATACAATCTGTAAAGGGCAATATGGAACTCAAGCTCAGGATTAATCCTAATATGCATTACATTAGACCTCTCCTGCTACAAATGGGAGTATAACCAAACAAATTTAAGGAACAGAGGTTGCTGGTTTTATTATTTTTATTTGGCTAGGAATCTTAGATAAAATCACATATTTTATAAGTACTTTCAAATGAATACCAAGGACTTTCACAGATAGTCATTATTCTGAATTAATATTTTCTTTGCTTTTGAATATGGCATGCTATTACAAATCATGAAATAAATGATGACCATACAATGATCTTATTTAACCACTAAGAAACTCAAAAAGTACAAGGGGAAAATGGGGGAAAAAAGAACAGACCTTCAGTGAGCTGTAAAACAACTTCAAGAGGCCTAATAAAATGTGTAATTAGAATCCCTAAAAGAGCAGAGTTATGGGAAGACAAATATATTTGAGAAACTAATAGGCAAAACATCCCCAAATCTGATAAAATTCATAAACACACAGATTTGCGTCAAAAAACTAAAAATCATAAGCAACATGAAGAAAACTACAAGGCATATTATCTGATGATAAAAATTGCTTAAAAACAATGATAGAAATTTTGAAAAACAACAAATAGAATCATTATTTGAAAGCAATACAGTTAAAAGCAACAGAAGCAGGTAAAGGGACCACTTGCATAATTTTGGATTCTTTGTTTTCAAGAATATTAGTAAAATACATATGTACATATTAATATATCATGAGATGTGACTAAAGAACACAAATACAGTTTAAAGACCAAAATACTGCTAACCAGAGGTTAAACCAGGCACTTAGAAGTTTCTGATATTTGCTAAGGATAACTCAGTTGAACTTTTTAGTAGGATACTGTTCTTCCACAGCCATCAGTTTTATTTTTAATTTTTAGATAATAAAGGGAGCTATTTTGCTCAATATTCTAAATGACAGAACAAGACATTTTAGAAAACAGTATTCATTTATGGTAAAGATAAATAAAAATGCTGAACTTCCAGTTATTCTGTACTATGTCTATACATTTCAATTAAGTTAAATGTTGACATCTCAAGAACTGAATTTCAGTACTCTTCTTCACTTCCTTCCTTCAATTAGAAATTTTTTCTTCATCATGTAAAAGGCACAATTTCAGAAAATTGAAATGTAGAAAAAAGTGTGTAAAATCAAATTTTCACAAAGTTTAGCTATAACAGGTAATGTGGAGGTTTTCAAATAAGAAAAAAATGTTAGACATTTATAATATATTCTAACACTTTACTGTGTAATATGTAAAATGTAGGAAAGTATTATAATATTATGCACACATTCATGTCTAAAACAGATAACAATCTTTTCTACTTTATTTTCTCTATGTGATCATATTCATTCATGTGGTTTACCTTAGCATCTATGTAAGTATGTTTGGTGTGCTTAGTCACTTAGTCGTGTCTGACTTTTTGAGACCCCATGGACTGCAGCCTGTCAGGCTTCTCTGTCCATGGGGATTCTCCAGGCCAGAATACTGGAGAGGGTTGCCATACCCTCCTCCAGGAGATCTTCCCAAAACAGGGATCGAACACAGGTCTCTTGCACTGCAGGCAGATTCTTTACCATCTGAGCCACCAGGGAAGCGCAAGAATACTGGTGTGGGTAACCTCTCCCTTCTCCAGGGTATCTTCCTGACTCAGGAATTGAACCAGGGTCTCCTGTATTGCAGGCGAATTCTTTACCAGCTGAGCTACCAGGGAAGCCCACATATGTATGGTAACAACTCCCCAGTCTCTTCAACTCAGTCTTTTATTTCAAATTTGGATTAATATTTCCAACTAATAAATAGATAACACCAGTTTTGGGGGAACTCCTAACTTCTTTCAGTTAACAGTGTTGCTCAAAGACTTAGAAACACACTGACTTATACTTAAATTGAAAACATTTAAATTTTCAGTTTGTTTTTTATTCTGACAATATACAAAATATCATAAATACTCTGAGAGGCAGAGTATGTGTCCTGCTCACTTTTACAACCCTAGGAGAAATTACTGTGCTTACACATAGCAGATACTCAATGAATTCATCATGACTACGATTTCAAAGCGGCAAAAAAAGTGAAACTCACCACAGTCAACCAGCATTCTACCCGCAAAATGCTTTTATTTCAGAAACTTATATCCTATTTAAAGGCATCAACTGACAGCTCTTGAAATACAGACAAGAAATCTAGGGGAAAAGTTCTGTCTTCCTCACTGTTATAAAGTCACCAGCCGATTCTACCTACTGACCATTCATTTATCCCCTAGATTTAGTAAATGTTTATTACTTAGAATGCTGTCATTCAACCTAATATACTGTGCAATTCATCTACTATAAAATAGCCTTATGGATTATCTCGAGAAAATTCCATCAACAGCTTCCCACAGCTTGTTGCCATTTCCAACTGCCAGTTCTGCCACTACTACACATGACATACGTAATAACAAAAGAATTACTGGTGCTGGAATGTATTATACATTTTGTACACAGCATCCGTGTTTTGAAATGTGAAACCATCTTGACCATTTCATGTCATTAAACAGTTCCTGAGTAAATGTAATAAAATTATAAAAATGATAAAATTCCTATATACATATAGCATAAAGAAAAATAAATATTTAAATCTGACTTGCCTGACACTCTGTCCAGAACTTCTGATAATGTTGTTGAGACTGGCAAATGAAGTGTTCGGAATTTGTGGCCTGCTCCATACATTGGATGCTGGATGACGTGGCTAGTAGCATTAATTCTCCCCTTGTACAGCTGGAAATCAAGAAATAAAGAAGAGATTTTTTGATACATATGTCATTATATAATAATTTCAAAAGCATAAAAGAATAAAAATTCAATAATGCATACAAAATATATGAGTTTATTTTCTGTATTTCTTCAAATGCAGCATGTCTGTCATGATTTGTTGGTCAAATTTTGCATTAGCACTGTTGTACCCAACAATCTGTCACTTTTCCTCCCAAATCAAATTATACTATTCATGGCAATTTACAACTAGGTTATTCCAGACAGAGAGTTAGCTGAGCTTTCTAAGTCCTATCATTAAGTATAAAAGCTATCATAGTTTCATTCTGCTATATTAGAAATTAGAGGTAACTGTAAGCTGATATGAAAACATGAAATATCTTTACACACAGTTCATCATTAAGATTTAATTTAATTGTTAAAATACTCACTGGACAGGGAGACTGAAGAAACATTGTCACTTTCTCATCCTCCAGCATCAGCTGCAAAAATAATCTACGTACAAACCCTGAAATATTGCCTGATGTTGGAAGGTTCCCTCTTTGAGGAGATGTCTGAAACAGTTCACAGAGAACCTGACAAAGTGAGAGATTTAAAAAGTTAAATGTGGCACTTCCAGCTTTTTACTTTAAAGAATAAAGAGGAAATTTTAAATGTGGATTAATGTTTCAATTCATCACATCAGCAATTAAAGAATACATTATTCCATCTTAAATGAATAAGAAGTAGACATGAAGTTAAAAGTGAATCAGAAATTTCTGTGGATAAGAGAAGTTACTAGTACAGGGTTTTCAAAAAATACCTGGCATAACCAACTTAATTTTAACTTCAATCAATATCTGAATGTGGTTACTATACAATAAAAATTCTGAAAAAATATATTAAAAATATAAAATAAAGCCTTAACAAGAATCTAAGAGAGGAAACTAGGACAGAAGACAATGGAACAGAAAAGTTTCACTACCCACAGGCAGAAACCAAATTTTCAAATACTCATATTTAAGGACTTAAACTGGTAATTTAAGCATTTCTTTCAAATTAGGCACATTAAGTAGATAGTTTCCCAATAATATAGCTGAGGCAATAAAGTATCTTCCTCTTCTAAAAGTTAAGTCATTCAGTAATTTTTAAAAATTATAATAGCTCATCACTTTAGATATTAATAGTTTAACCTGAATAAGCACTATTAAATAAGGGAGTACATGCTCGTTCCTATTTATTGGTGTCTACCATGTTTCAAAGGGTTGGACACAACTGAGCAACTGAACTGAACTGAACTGAACCATGTCTCAAACAAGCTCTATGCTAGTATACATAGCGTAGCAGGCTTGTTTACATTATAATCCTCTAAAAAAAAAAAAACCTTTTGAGAGGCAGGCATTACTATTTCCATTTTATAGTTTAAAACTTGTTGAAGATCACAACAGCTGGAACAAGCAAAATCTGGAAAAAAGGAACTACAATTATTTTAGAGATAATTCCAGCTTTCAAGATTCTTGGCCCCCAGACTCGATACAATAATCTTTGATACTTTGAATGTGATTTATCAAGAGTCTATCTGAAACCTACTCGAACGTCTGCTTCATCAGAAGCAAATCAACAGCTTTTAACAATCCAGTTACTACGAAATATAATGCCTTGATGCAGATAAGGCCTTCAACGGCCACCTTTTAAGTGGTCAATCTTGTTGCAAGAGCTGAAGCATTGTACTGGGGGTAGATTTTTTAAAAAGAGGAATGTTTGACCTTTAGCAAGAATCTTGAAGAGTCTGTCCATCATTCATCACAAAGAATAACTGACTTCTGTTAACAAGTGAAGAGAGGAGGGAAGAGATATCAGTACTTAATATTAATTGTGGTTTAAATTCAAATCTTTAAATGGACCCAACCAGAAACTTCATCACCTGGCCCTAATACATGCCACTTCCTGAACTAATTTCAAGAGTGTTATGTGACAGCACATTAAAATAATAAGACACCTGGAACAGAAGTCAGTTTTTCTTCTCTTACCTGGGCCATCAGCTTTTGATTATTAGGGTGACATGAAATGCACTGCAGAAAGAATGCAACAGTCGCATTCTCAATCGCTGTCCTCTGCTGAGCAGTCAATCCTGCTGTAGCAGCTGAGGAAAGAGAAGCTGATCTTGCACTGGCCTGTTGTGCACTTAGGCTGGGTCCTCCAGAGGTGGATCCAGAGTGACACAATAAAAACAGAAGTGCTGTCCATAGTGGATTGACTTCAGACCCACCCAGCCAGTCTTTCATAATATGGCTATTGCCAACTTCTGTCAAAAACCTAAGAATAGGAGCAACCAGGTCTGCTGTGATAGGCATCTTATTACACTGTTGTGGAACATGGTGCCGTCTCAGTTTGTCCTGGGAAGTATCTACTGATTGAACAATGCTTTCAGAGTAAGAAATGTGGTTAAAACAAAAACTAGCCAGACTCCTCACAAGAAGAGAAGGCAAACCCGAGTCCAGTAATTGTTTGATAGCTTCTGGAGATTGAGAAGAGGAAGCAAGGGTTGCCAAATGTGATTCAGTTAGGGCAAGAGGTGCTTGTGCATTTTTAGAGTCGTCTGTTAAAGAAGAACTGAGATCTTGCTTTTTGCTATCATCTGTCAGGGACAGTCCATGGTGACACTGCACTGGGGGAGGGGTAATGCCCATCCAGCCCATGAGCAAAGAAAAGTAACTTGGGTGTATGTGACACATCGAGCAGAGCAGACTGTCCACAGCTTTCTTCAAAACCATATTGCAGGGAAGAGACATGGACCAATTAAAAAGCAACCTAGGGAATAAAAGATACCATGTTAAAAGAAAATTTTTAGAAAGACCTCACTGTCCATTATTTCTACTAGAAATCACTCTGATGAAAAGTACATAGTCTAACATTCAGTATTACAACACTATAATGTCTCAACAAGATTGGTTCTGATAAACATCATTAAGTACTTCATTAGGCTGAAGTAAGACTTGCAAGATGAGCACAGAAAACTGAGATCTCTATCAAAATGGTTCTACCATTCTCTGTGTGACCTAAAAAATGACATACAGAAAATAATGAAAAAGTTATAGCAAAGAAGTGTTTAGATTGAATTTGACATGATTAATGGTTTTAATTCATATCTGCAAAATGACAACTATTAGTGAGCTTCACTAATAAGTCATGATTATGCCAACTAAAAGAAGCAAAAATGACAGACTAGAGAACAAAAGGCCAACCTTTTATGAGTCATAGAACTCTTCAGAAATAAATATTATATTTTGCCATAGACTTAAGAGTTATTAGGCAGTCAGCTCAATAAAGCCTTAACTGCATATGGTGAAGAAATGTGGGTTAAGTGGAAACTTCTAGTCAAAAGAACAATCATAGCTGTCTAGAAAGGATGAGAAACAAGCAACTGTAAGAACTGTCTAAAGTAGTCTTTTAAAATTTCTAGTAACGCTCTCCCTCCAAAGTTGTATATTAAAGATAAAATAATCTGGTGAGTAAATTTACAAAAGAGAATAAACAATGTGAACTGCAGAATACATTAAACATTCCAAATTTCGGTGGGAAAAGCAGCAATTACACTAGTACAGCTTCTTAAAACATGAAGATTAAATGAATAGCATCTCATTTCAAAATGATATCACTTATACTTATCTGGCACTTTCATTATTTTTATACAACTAAGCATATAAAAATGCTGCTTTATCAAGTAAAAACCTAAAGTGATCTAATACTGGGGAGAAAAAGAATTTCGTAAACCATACTTACTCAAAGAGTTCTCGGTCTAGCAGTGCTGGTAAATCATATTCTACCAGCAGTTCATAACTGTGCCACAAAATTGCTGCTACACAGTGCAAATGAGAAGGAGATGGCATCAAAAGACCGTACTCTATCGATGAAGAGTTAGGACACATGTAACTCATCCTGCCACTTCTTTTCATAGCAGCCACTCTTGCAGAATCACTGACCCATTTTAACAAGGCCTGAATTCTTAAAAAAAGAAGATGAATTCAAATAATCAATTATACTACAGATGACATTTAATACAGATAAATTCCACCACTGAATGTAAGCAATGTATATATGAAAATAATACATGATTATGCTCAGTAATTTTAATTTAAAATAGGAGGGAAAAGGAATTATGCAATCAATAATGTCAAAGTAATTCTAAATTTCCAATAATACCTATTTAAGTGATGAAAATATCTGCAATAACTCATCTAATCATCATATATTTGATTCTTACCTCATTTATGGCAGAACATACACAATATACAGTTTAAAAAAATTAATTTTATCCTCTAAATTTTTACTCTTTTTGTAATAAATCCATATGCTATAGAGCAGTGATTGGGGGTCAGCTCTTCATTGTGCAGAATCTCATGCAATATACCATGTTTCACATCTCTGGTCCCCAAGTATTAAATACTAGTAGCAGCTACCCACCCTCCTGCACTCTGACAACCCAACAGCCTCAAGACACATACGTTTTCAAGTGCCACCCTGCTACACTCCAATGCCTAGAGCCGGGGTCCACAAAATGAAAGCAAAAGACTTTTTAAACCAATAATGCTTTTAATTTTGTATTTTTAACTTTGTAATTTTAACTTAATTTATTGTCAAGTTCTTAAAACACTGTTTATCTTTGTTTTGTTTACTTTTAAATGTCTAGTTTAGAGCACAAGATTCTTTGCTTAACGTTAAAAGAAATGGGAGGTGGAAGGTGTATGAAAGTCAACGTGAAGTCGCTCAGTCGTGTCCGACTCTTTGCGACCCCATGGACTGTAGCCTACCAGGCTCCTCTGCCCATGGGATTCTCCAGGCAAGAGTACTAGAGTGGGTTGCAGTTTCCTTCTCTAGGAGATGTTCCCAACCCAGGGATCGAACCCGGGTCTCCCACATTGCAGGCAGACACTTTACCATCTGAGCCACCAGGGAAGGTGTATAATACCACTTCATCCCTCTCTCTACCCTGAAGAATCAAAGGCTTTAAATTGCATATGATAAGAAATAAGGAAAAGTCATTGGAAAAGAAGGGAGATGAGGCAATTAGGGAAAAGTAACATTTCCTAAAAAAACAGCAGCCAAAATCTTGTCATTAACATCAATTCTAAAATATTCTGAAATAGCTATATTCGCATTATGCTAAGAAAGTAATTTTAAGCTCAATTTCTTCTTATGATTAAAAAAAATTAAAAATAAAAAAACCACAAGACTGCTGCTGCTGCTAAGTCGCTTCAGTCGTGTCTGACTCTGTGCGATCCTATAGACGGCAGCCCACCAGGCTCCCCCGTCCCTGGGATTCTCCAGGCAAGAACACGAGTGGGTTGCCATTTCCTTCTCCAATTCATGAAAGTGAAAAGGGAAAGTGAGGTCGCTCAGTCGTCTCCGACTCTTTGCAACCCCATGGACTGCAGCCCTCCAGGCTCCTCCGTCCATGGGATTTTCCAGGCAAGAGTACTGGAGCGGGGAGCCATCGCCTTCTCTGAACCACAAGACTGCAGGAAACCTATTCTAGAAAAATATTTAGCACATATTTTTAACCCTATTAATCATTATGATTCAACTCTGACATAAATTACTATTCACTTTGTCAAAACATATTCCAACATATTTTTAAATATATTATAGTTATCATATAGTTTATATAAAGCAAAAGTTTAATGGAAAGGAAATCAGCCTATTCAATATTTTGAAGTTATCTGACAAACTAATTTTACTTTGTTAAATGTATTCTTTAAATATTTTAAACCCAGAGTACATGAATGCAATGAGTCTAAAATTAATGAAAGCTATTACATTATCAAGGATTAAGCAACAATTTTTCTGAGATGACTTCACTGCCAGGCACTCTAATTCATACCCTTCAGTCTGAACTACATAAATCTCCCCTTACTAGGGACACTGTTCTGTCTCCCCAGTCCTGAGGGCCCAAGTTGGACTGAATAAACTTTATGTCTCTAGTATTAGCACAATGCCAGATGTATACCAACTACTCAGTGAACAGCTGTAAAATGAGTAAGAACCCACCAAAAAATTAATAATCGTTAATAATTCATAAAATAAGCTGTTTAACAACATACCAAATGATTTCACTTTAAATACAAATAAATAAAAATAAAGAATCTTAATTGAATATAAAATATTCAACATACTTAAAAGGATATTAACTCAGGAAACAGTCTCTAGCATGAAGGTAATTCATATTACTTATACAAACAAAAACATGTTTCAAAGATACTTGGAGTCCTTATGAATTTGGAGGTAGAAGACATCAAGCAAGAACTACATTAGCAAAACTCACCTAAAATTACCTATACTGAAAGATCAGTAAACATTTAGGTGAAACAATCAGTATTATTTACTTGGATGACAGTGTTTCACTTTGTGGTAGGAAGCAGGAGAAAGAAGGGAAAGAATCTAATGAAAAGATGTCAATGGATAATATAATCAGTGAAAACATCACTATTATCAAGATAGTCCAGGTATCCAGTACAGACATAATATTCCTTTATTTCTGTAAGTTTAGTAACACCTAAGCTTAAGTTTTATGAAAAGATCTTTAAGAAAAGCATTATTAATAACATCCACTACGTGAGATTATGTGCACATATGTTCTCATGTGAAAAATGAGATCACCACATACCTGTCTTTTGTTCCAGGATCCTGAGTTGTTCCAAGCTGGTAAAGAATATCTATCGTAGAGTCAGAAGAGAGTCCATTCAATCTTCCAAAGAGTAAAGGGCTATTCAAATCTTGTAAAAAGAGAATCAAAAGGAAAAATTTGCTAAATAAGCAAATGAGATGAAAAGATTCGCTCAGTTTAATCTTAAATTATTCATTAAACATAACTTCTATAAAATTCAACGACAACACAAATCAAACTCCAAAAATAATGAAGCCATACTGAATTTAATTTTGGAAACGGAATTAATCACAAACATCATAGTTCAAATATTACTTCTCTGCAGATATGTAAAAACTCAAACATCAAAATTAACTGTCACCTGTAGGATCACTGCCTGATGCTGCACAATTTCTCAGAAGAATGTCTATAAGCTTTAGGCCAATTCGAGTGGACTGAAGTCCTATCTTTACGAGCACAACCTCAATGTTGGGTGAATGCATTCCACAGTACGGAGACATCAGTAAGGCAGCACAAGTCTGTAGCAAATTAGCAGTAGGTGCAGCTGCGCTTGCCATCATTCCTTCCAGATCACTTATGTGAGTAAGGCAATGATGTAATAACCGTAACCATCCAATACTGAAATACAAAACACAAAACAGCCTATATGGGTTAATTTAAGTAGCTTACATTACTTCAGACTTCTGAAGGAAAAACTTCACCAAGATCAAACAAAACATCTCCAAGATCAGCAAGTTGTGGATAGACTGTCATAGACAGATTGTCTTACTGAATAAAGTCATACACAGAAAGACAAAAATGACATGGTATCACTTATATGTGGATTATTTTTTAAAAAGAGGGGGCATACAAAGGAACTTACTTACAAAACTGAAACAGAGGCATGGATATAGAAAACAAACTTATAGTTACCAGGGATAAACTGGAAGACTGGGGTTGACATACACACACTACTATATATGAAATAGATAACTACTGAGAACCTGCTATATAGCACAGGGGACTCTACTCAATACTCTGTAATGGACTACATGCAACAAATCTTTAAAAAAAAAAAAGAGGAGGAGATATGTGGTAAAAAAATATTTGTGCCTTATAAAGCAGAAAAAACAAAGAGCATGTTGTATTTCCTAAGTAGGTAGCAACAATCTATATTAAAAAAACAATGTTATAGAATACTATAACATCAATAAGAGATAAAAACACACAGTAAACACACAGTAGTTTCCCCTATAATATACAAAATAAAAATACTTAAGTACAAGTCACATTTAGGAATTATGAACTTTCCATTTAGTCAGGAAATAGTTTTGTATATACATATATGCATAAATATAAGCTGCACAGGATCATAGAATCGCAAAACTGAAAAGACCTAGCAGCTTGAAAATAAAAAAGAAATTCCAATTTTTTTCCTCAGGTAAAACGTACAATAAAACCAATCTAAAAAATTTTCAACCATCCAAATTTATCAGAAGAATGTAAATTAAAGGACACATTCAGGTCCTTCTTTGTTTGGTCAGTTTGTATCAATTTGTATGGTTCAAATCAAAGCCTTTACTGACTGGCCATATTAACCCATACTGACTGGCCAATATTCTTAAGAATTACTATGTAACAGACCAGATGCTTATCTGTGTGGTCAACTTGTTTGATTCAGATATACTCTTGGGGATAGGCATTTGGAAATGCTTAAATAAGACTACAGTCCAAAGAAGTGGAACTCACACCCACATAAAGCACATCACAGATCATCTCAAGAATTAAACACACATGAATCTCAGTTTTAACCAGCCTCAAAGTTCTGTTTCTATGCATTTATTCTTTTTCACACTTAAAAAATTATGACATTATTTAGAAATCTATAGAACAAAGAATTTTCTAAACTCTAAAAAAAAAAAACAAAGAAACCACAGAATAAATTTCATGAAAAGCACAGAAAAGTTTTTCTTAAGAAAGAGGAACTACATACCTTGTTTTGGATACCTGATCTTCAGATGGAAGAAAGGGATTATTAACTGTTGCTGAAGAAGTGGTACCAAAAGCAGTGAGGCCCAGTAGTTTGATCTGAGAAAGGCCTAGGGTGCTGGCATCTCGTGGACGATGGAGTCTCAGGCAGACAGCGGAAGCTACCTCAGCTTTCACAAGCTGGATTTTTATGTAGGTGAGACCACTTGTGACGACAGGAGTGGACAACGGTAGCATGTTGACTCCATCTGCACTTACTTCTACAGACACCGAGGAGGGGCAGGCTACAGGAAGAGAGCATTGGGCAATTACTAAAGAAAAAGTAAACTCGAGTTCATATTTTAATGGCAACTACAGTAAAACGGCTTCCCTGGTGGCTCAGACTGTAAGGCGTCTGTTTAAAATGCAGGAGACACAGGTTCGATCCCTGGGTTGGGAAGATCCCCTGGAGAAGGAAACGGCAATCCACTCCAGGACTACTGCCTGGAAAATCCCATGGACAAGAGGAGCCTGGCAGACAACAGTCCATGGGGTTGCAAAGAGTTGGACACGATTGCGCGACTTCACTTCACAGTAAAAAGGCAGCTTTCAGTTATAATCATTATGAATTCATAAGAAGAATACGTATATGCTAAGTCATACTTTGTCGCTAACTTTCATTGTAATTGATTTTGGAGCTATTATATGAAATTTATAGTATAATAAAAACTGCACATAAAAAATTCTAACATTAACCTAAAAACAGGGTAACTGAAGACATGCATTCCACATACACCTCATTTTCTTGAAGAAAACAAAAACAGGCAATTACTCTATTATTTCTACTCTCAGAATTATCACCAGCAAAATGGGGCATTTGATTAGTATGCTATGGTTTATAGCTGTATATAATTTAGGAGGAACATGACTTTAAAAGTACCTTTTCACAAGCTCATTATTTCACTACTATCATATTGCTATGATTTCAAACACATTTTAGTTTAGAAATTGTTTTCACCTCTGATCCTTTCTTGCCTTTCAAAATTTAAACATTCAGAATATTTCAAATAAATTCCTGCTAAAATTTAAGGAGGCCAAATGAAGTAATCAAAAAAGCAAGAGCTTTACTGACTACACCAAAGCTTTTCACTGTGTGGATTACAACAAACTGTGGAAAACTCTTAAAGAGCTGGGAATAGCAGACCACCTGACCTGCCTCCTGAGAAATCTGTATGCAGCTCAAGAAGCAACAGTTAGAACTGGACATGGAACAACAGACTGGTTCCACGTCGGAAAAGGAGTACGTCAAGGCTGTATATTGTCACCTGCTTACTTAACTTCTATGAAGAGTACATCATGAGAAATGCCAGGCTGGATGAAGCACAAGCTGGAATCAAGATTACCGGGAGAAATATCAATAATCTCAGATATGTAGATGACACCAACTTACGGCAGAAAGTGAAGAACTAAAGAGCCTCTTGATGAAAGTGAAAGAGGAGAGTGAAAGAGTTGGCCTAAGTATCAGTATTCAGAAAACGAAGATCTGGTCCCATCACTTCATGGCACATAGATGGGGAAAGCATGGAAACAGTGTCAGACATTATTTTCTTGGGCTCCAAAATCACTGCAGATGGTGACTGCAGCCATGAAATGAAAAGACGCTTACTCCTTGGAAGAAAAGTTATGAACAACCTAGATAGCATATTCAAAAGCAGAGACATTACTTTGCAACCAAAGGTCCGTCTGTCTACTCAAAGCTATGGTTTTTCCAGTAGTCATGTATAGATGTGAGAGTTGGACTATAAAGAAAGCTGAGTGCCAAAGAATTGATGCTTTTGAACTGTGGTGTTGGAGAAGATTCTTCAGAGTTCCTTGGACTGCAAGGAGATCCAACCAGTCCATCCTAAAGGAAATCAGCCCTGAATATTCATTGGAAGGACTGATGCTGAAGCTGAAACTTCAATACTCTGCCCACCTAACGGGAAAAACTGACTCACTGGAAAAAAACCTCGATGCTGGGAAAGATTGAAGGCGGGAGGAGAAGGGGATGACAGAGGATGAGATGGTTGGATGGCATCACCGACTTTATGGACATTAGTTTGAGTAAACTCCGGGAGTTGGTGATGGACAGGGAAGCCTGGCGTGCTGCAGTCCACGGGGTCACAAAGAGTCAAACACGACTGAGTGAACTGAACTGAACTGAACTGAATAAAATAATTGGGTGCTGCAGTGGTAAAGAATCTGCCTATCAGTGCAGGAGATGTGTTCAATCCCTGGGTGGCAAGATCCCTTACAGTAGGAAATGGCAACCTGTTCCAACATTCTTGCCTGGGTAATTTCAACAGAGGAGCCTGGTAGGCAACAGTCCACAGTGTCAGAGAGTCTGGCACTACTGAGCACACACACACAACGAAGTAATTAACTGGCAGATGCTATGGGAAAATTCTTTCTCACAAACATGGAAGGATACTTAATAAATTTATCTATCAACTAAAACAACCTTTCAACCTTGATTTTAATGTCAACTATAAAATCAAGAAGTAACTTTTATTATATGCCAGTTATACCCCTGGTTTGCACAGAGAACTAGGTAAGTCACATTATTTTTAATCTAACCTTTCAAGGAAGTATTATCCACATTATATAATCTCTTTGACTCTACCAATACAAACTGATAAAAAGAGATTAAATAATCCAAACCCTCACACATTTTATGTTCAAGACCATGTTCTGATTCTAAAGGCTATGTTATTTCTACAGGAATACACTATATCTTTAGTTTGTGCTCTGATCTCAAACCAAAAGTATTAAGCACACTTGTGTCAGAAAACATGTAACCTACTGATTTGTCATAATGTACAGAGTCCTCCACTGTAACGTCCTTCCTGTCCAAATTACTGTGTATAAATTCTAGCTACACTTCAAAGCCACTTTCTCCTTCCCACAAAAGCAGCTTCCTCCTCATCTTAGATTATTTTCTAAGTCTTACACTGTTGGAGGTTATAATGACTTATATTTTGCCATGTAATATATTCATTTTTGACCTGCCAAAACACTGCATTAATCTACTTTTTTTCTGTCATTTTTTTCATTATATCTATTTTAATCTGGTATGTGTGGATTCTACAACTCTGTTAGGGTATAATAATAATCTAATATTGCAAATAAGTATAAAAATGTATTCTTCCATATATGCCAGCAGTCTACAAAATTTCCCATAGATCTTCATTAAATTATTGAGTGACATATGATAGCAATGAGAATCAATCATTGAAGATAAATGACTGTCACAACTTCAACAATTCTGTATAAATCAACCATCACAAATGTAAAATAGTACTTCATATTTCTCCATGAATGCTTGAAAGAGTTCCTTCTTCTTTTAATGTATAAATTATTTTTTTTCATTCTTTGCAATTAATTATTTCCCTTGCAAAGTTACAACAAAATGTATTAAATGAAAATGCATCAAACAGATGATACTCAAAACATTAAAAATTTAAAGGTCGTAATATTCAAAATATCACACTCTACATATTACAATAAAAAATTCTTTGCAGAAGTAATTATCTTACAATGGGAAGGGAATCTATGTTAGTTTCATCTTATAGAGCTAGGATTGAGGACTAGAAAATCTAAGAAAGCCGTCTACAGTTGTACAAACTAATTCATTTTGTCTTAATGCTATAGTGCCATAAATTCTGGGGAAGGTGAAAAGCAAAATAAAATACACCTAGGATATATTTCCTTAAATTTCATCACACATTCTGTTTATTTCAGGGAAACAGTCATGCCAATTCATTTAACGGTAAACGATGTGGTGGTAATGTTAAATATTATATTAAACTGTTCAAAATTAGGCAATCTGGAAATTTTATTTAAGTTTATCACTGTTTGCTGAGTATATTTCTCATTTTTTAAATGCTTCTCTATGTTATAGTTTGTTTTCATGGTGGATCTTTAAACAAATTATTACTCACTTGCAAGAGATGCCAGGTGAGGTTGGATATGTATCTCTTTAAGGAGCACTGCTGCAGGAAGGTGAATGGTAAGGTCGCACCAAGCCTCCTCTGGCAGAAAGATGTAGGACCAAGCAGCAGAGCGAGCTCTTCTATGGGGGGGCGTGGCCTGTAAAAGCACCTCAGCTGGTTGGGCAGTGGGACTGCTAGACGTGATTGTACCTACAGAAGTATTTCAAATAAAATAAAAACTTGCAAAAGAAACCTAATAAAGCATCAAGAATTATTCAAATCACAATAATTACACGAGAAAAATTAGCTAAAAACATGAATATTTAATATCATGAATGCACTTGATATATTCAGCATAATTTGTGACAGTTTTCACAAATAATCAGGACATCCAGTCAACTGGCAAGGTGACAAGTTCACTGTTAACTGCTGCCTAATTTCTACATACTAACATGTCAAATGAAAACTAAACAAGCAACAACAAATCATGCACAGTAATTCTCAAATGATTTAAGTAAAAAGCAATGTTCAATACAGCCTTGAAAATAAAATACACTTGATAATAAAAAATAAACTTGAAAATAATCATCTTTATTCTAAATTGTCAATGTTTATGAGTTACAAATATGAAAAGAAAAATACAGAAAGATACTATGTAGACTGAAAAAATGAATAACTATATAAATTTTAAACTTCATTTTTTAAAAAAGCACTCAAAATAAGAAGGAACAAGCTTTGTAAAACAAACAGTTATACTGAAAACTGACATAAGAATCTATACTACCTAGTTTCACAAATTGTGTCTATTTAAACTCAGAAAAAAAAAACAAACTTTCCTACTAAAGAACAAATAAAAACTTCCTTCTAATCAGTAGACAGTTTGGAAAACTAGTGCCTTTAAAATCGATGGTTTATAATTAAAATGGTGATATTATAACACTATCAACTTATTTTGATAACTACTTTTGCTTCAAAGCAGCCAATTAACTAACTATTTAAATTCACACCCATAAGATGAAATAACTGTTTTCTTACCCAGGGGTGCAAAGTTATGGATCCCTTCTGCATTGTCAGGCTCAGAAGCTAGGATTCTTGTTTTCAAAGTGCTGTCAACAGCTTTATTCGGACCAGAGTCAAGAAATTTCATAATAGTTGATACCATACTTCTTGCAGTGTTTACAATAGCCCGTGTACTAGTAACCATATTGTTGCAAATGAGCTGAACACCACCTAAATTTATAAAAAATACTAAATTAAAATTATCTTAACACAGATGATTTGACACCAAGTCAACTTTCACAGAAGACTATCAAAATAAGAACATATTGCACTACTTAACGATTACACTTAAACAGCAATTTTGGAAATTTTGCCTTACCCATATCGTGGAATGCTTTCAAGGCATCACTAGTATCCAGTACTCTCAGAATGAACCACAGTAATGGTTCAGATAACTGGCAAGTAGCAAGAGAGCCCTAAAGAAAAAAACCATACATGTATGCTGTGATTTTAAAAAGGTGATTATTAATTTACTATGAATTAGGACAATTAAGTTTCACTGAATATAACATTCTTTTATATTTAATTATTGTAAAATGGTAAACTTAACCTAAATCACTTAATATAAAATGTCTGCCAAAATATTTAAGAAATCGTGCCTGTGTCAGAAGGTCAGTGAACTGTCTCCTCGGAACTCAGCACTTTCTGTGCCTCTCTTTACCTAGTATTATCATTTTCTACCTTAATGTGCACTCATTTCCTTTTCCACTAGACAGTACTTTCCTTTGAAAATGTAGCCTTCTCAAATATTTATCCCTACATCTTCCAATGGGGAAATATATATACAGATTCAATACATATTTATGAAAATGATAATTATACAATGACATATAAAAGATTCCTTAATAAATTATATTTTAAAATCTGCTTTTGGGAAAAAAAATAGTAAATAGACTAGAAGGTTAAATAATCACACTGGCTCCTAAAATTTCATTTTTAAAAAGGAAATTTAAAAAGTAATAACATTCTAACCTATTTCTTTTTTAAAATTACTCTAACCCCTTTTAACTGAAAGGAAACTAAATATGCAACTTAAGCTTGAAACAAAACACTCATACTAAATTTTCATATATACTTCTATGTAGAACATGTTGGTATTCAACTATACTATTTCTAGGGAAAAGGAAAGAACTACTTCCTAAGACAATGGAAAGAAAATCTTAAAATTTAAAAACATTTTACTCTTACATCACTATAGTTAACTTTGACAATTTCAAGGAAACTTTTCTCTTCAACTTGTATTATTAATCTACAGTTCTCATCTGCTGATTCTGTTCATTTTCCAACATATAACTAGAATACTCTATTTGTCCCTGTCTTACAGATAATTCTCTGTTCCCCTTGCTATTTACTACTTAAATCACTGCAACTGTTGCTGGATTGAACTCACCTGTCTGCCCATATATCCACAGGCCATGTAGGTTAGAATTGGCTGCAGCATCATATGAACTGTAGACGCTTTTTTACTAAGAGTTGTCAGTATGGTAAACAGTCCATCCCCAACTGATATGGCATCTAACCCACCGTGAAAGTTTTCATGTTTAGTGAGATGTAATCCACTTGCCCCTAGTTTAAATAAAAAGTTTACAGATTTTTTTAAAAAGCAAATCCTTAAAAACCAATAATAATTAAAATAGAGAGTATTACAAGCAAGCCATTTTTCCCCCCAAACCACTGAAGGATGCATACAAAACAGCTGTGTGTGGGTCTGCATGTTGTGTGAATATATACATATATGCACGTCTAGAAATTAAAATACCTAACATAACATTCAGTAGAGAATGATTTTTGGTTATCTTTTTATAGAAGATATGTCTGTTGTTGGTAACAATATAAAAAAGTCATTCTATCACACAACTGAGGAACACATTATACGTATCAAGAAGAAAAGCAGAGAAAAATACCTGATACAATGATGCAACTATACTTTAAAACTTTTAATCAAGAAGACAATAGTTTTTTTTTCCCTTACATAAAGGAAGAAATACTAATAAGCAAAATTACATCAGGAATGAATTTTGTCAAATTACTGAAGCTTAATTAGTTTAAAATAACATATTAGCTTTCAAAGTAGAAAAGTAAAGAAACTATATAAATTTTACATTGATGTGTCATTGAAACTGTTAAAACTTGAACAAAAATTTATACTTTACATTATAAGAAACTGTAATAAAATTTACTCATCCCCTAATACGAAATCCAATGTCTAATTCTTATTTAAAATGTTAGAGATATACGACTACAAATTATTGTGCCTAGCTTAAAAAACTGCTTCCTTTTCTTAATTTAATTCCATACAAGTTATTTTGTTAGTATTTTCCAATTTAAAAAAGTTCACACTTAAAAATTTTCAACTGATGTATGCCACTCTACAGAAGTTTTAACTAATAACAGTTAGGCTAAGATGTTTACAGTAAAGTAACACTGTATTGTACAGTAAAAAGAAAATGAATTCATACATTGATAAAGGAAAGAGATACAGTACTAGAAACAGGTTTAAGATTAATATTCTCAATACGTACCAATTATCATCGCCATGGCACTGCTATTACATAGGCCCAGAGCAGACAAAATCTGGCTCATAATCTGCTGGTTGGCTAACACTAAGTCAGCGACAAATGCAGGTGGTCCTTGAATGCTACTAGTGCTTCCATTACCATCTTTGCCTCCTGAAACTTTTTCTTCATCTGAAACACTGTCTGTCGTATTGGTGGTCACAGGCACTCTTGCACTGTATTCCCTATTGCCCGAAAGAGGCAGCTGAACTAAAATGTTAACCAGTTTTAGCAAATCAAACATGAGTTGATCTCTTGTCATTTCACCACAAACTGCTTTTGCATCACCTGGACGAATAAGGTTGGCAAAGAGTCCCCCAAAGCATGCTCGAGCACCGACTGAGCTGTCTGATCCACTTCGAGACATGACTTTGTCTGAGCAAGTGATATAGTGGTGCACTAAAAAAGTGACAGACTCTATCACAGCAGAAATAGTACTAACGGAAACAACTTCAAAATTCTGCTCTAAAGCGAATTCTAAAAGCTTTACTTGGGCATCAAGAGGTCCTTGGCCTGTCTGGAAGGCACCCCTGCAGAAAAAGGGAGAGGATTAAAAATTAACCCATTTTAAATTGTTTTGAAAGAGGTAACCACCAGAATACAAGAAAGCTAGACAATAATTACACTCCTGGTATTCACTTTGCAGCAGAGTTTCCCACTCTTCCTGCGTCCTTCTTGTTCTTACCTCCATTTTATCATATAAAATAAAAAATAAATTTCCTTCCAAATAGAAACTGAAGAACAAGTAAATCAAAGAGGTGATTTTGAAGCCACAGACTAAAATAATTATATATCACAAGGCACTCCTAATGAATGAGCTCTGTATTGTTAGAACCTCAAATGTTGTTAAACATTTCTTACTAATCTTGATTTTCATAAATTAGGATTCAACCAATTCACTCTTACACATCAAACTGAATGCTCTCAAGTGCTGCTTATGCTTAAAATATAGAAAGCTGGAAAGATCATTGTCCCCCCAACTTAACAATTTTTAAAAAAGCCAAATTAACTCTAAAGTCATAACTTTTCTTGAACCCATCAGAGAGCTGAGGTCAAAGCTTTTCTTGAACCCATCAGAGAGCTGAGGGCACAAAAAAGACTGAAATCCATGAAAAGATAGGCATCTCCAGGAAGTGGAATATAAGCATTGGGTTTCCTGTGGCAGAACTTGGGAAGTCAAGATGCTGGCAACATACATAAGTGTAAGAAGAACTCAGCTAAAATATTTAACAAACTGTTACTCCCAGTATGTAAGCGTGGTAACACTGAGCCCTGAGAACTCCCATTCATTCACAGGCACCCTCCCTTCAACATGCCCCACACATACCCTGCCCTGTGCATCCATTCTATCTGGCTGTTCCTTAGTTTTATACTTTATATAAACTGAAAAATGTAAGTAAATGTTTTTCCTGAGTTTTGTGAGTCTTTCTAGCAAATTACTGAACCAGAAGAGGGATTGTGAGAACTCTTGAACTTGTAATCCAATCATACAGCAAAACTTCGATTTCACGTTTTCCAATTACATGTATGCATAACATAACATCACATTTTTGGGTTTTGTGAATCTACTCCTTCCCATACTTATGCTTCATCATTGCACAAACACTATGAACAAGCTGAACTACCACATTAGTATTTTAAAATAGCTATAAAGGAGGAAGAAAACACCAATGAGGATAAAATTTTCTGCCACTATGAAAACATATCTCCATATAACTATTATTATGAATAAATTATTAATGTATGCTATTTAAATCAATTATTAATTTTAATACTTTATTTTATTAATTATTTTATGATATTATAAACCATACCTTTTTCTGACTTCCAATATTTTGAAACTAACTGTTAGAGAGTGATGTAATCTCCAAGTTATTTTAAATATTTTCAAATATACATTAAAATATTTTAAAACTTCACTGGCACTTCCACAATGAAATTAAATAATAAAGATAGCAAATAGCATTTTTAACTTCTTCCTGATATCAATGGGAACTTTTAAAATAAACATAATAGAGTCTGGTTTGTTCATAATGTTTTTTTTTCCCGTAATTTTAAATAAGATAATACAGTTAATATTTCATTAAAAGTTTTTCTCAAAAAGCAATGTTGGCTTTTATGAAGTATCTCATAGTATGATGAAATGATTCATTAATATGATATATAGTATATGATATTGAAACATTCATGCATTTTAAGAATCAACCCATTATGGTCGCAGTTTATTCTTTTTAACCTATTGCTTGACTTTGGTAATAAATTTCATTTAGGATTTCGATACAAGATTAATATTTTTCCTTTTTAAGGTATCTTTATCAAGTAGGTCTCAAATAAAATTACTAGTAGCTTTAATTCCTTACCTTTATTCTAGAATAATTTAAAGAGCTTCAAGTAAATTTCAGGTAGAAGGTTTATAACTACTAATCTATGAACCCATTATTCCATTAACAATAGAAGCAGCTTAGGATCTGGGAGAGCCACAATGAAAAGAAAACAATCAGGAAACATATCAATAAATCTTTCCCTCTTAATTCTTGGTATCATCCTGCTTGTCTATCCCCAGATAAACTCCCAACAAATGATAAGAGAAAATTTATTTGGAGGATTACCTATTGCTTCTATCAATACATCAGGAATACATGTTAATGACATTGCAATTTACCTTTCTGTTGAAAGTATATGAATTAGCTTGAGCAAAAATTCACTGAATATCTGAGGACATGTTGAAGAAAGATGCACTTGCAATCGGGTAAGAAATTCTTGCATAGCTTGCGTAGCTGTTGGACCAACCTGAAGAAAAATGTAATTCTACTGAAAACTGCTTACTGATTCCATTTACTGAATCATTCATTTAAAAGTATCAAGTGTTAAGAGCCATATGGTTAAAACTTCTCATTTGAAAAACAAAAATATTAACAGTGATAGCATGAAACCAACTAAGCTTTAGGCCTTGATATATTTTAAATTGAAAATTACAGATTCTATGGTCAATATTTTTCCATTATATCAGACTTATTTAATTCAATATAGAAAAAGACTCACCTAAATTACACAAAAAATATCTCTACAATGCTTTCAAAAGCACAAAAAACTGTGATTTTCACAATCTTAATTATCCCATTTCAACAGACAGGCTAAGTGATCCACAAAAGGTCATGCTTCTAATGACTACAAGAGCAAATACTAAAATGAATGGAGGAAAAAACTCTCCAAACAAAAACTATAGAGCTAAAAATAAACCTGCAGCAGTCTGCAAAAGAAAAATAAAAAGCTTTTCAAACTTCTATCTCTTCAATGAAAAAAAACTATAGTGAGAGCTACACCAAGTACCATTGGAATGTTATGATCATAAACCCTACAGGAGTTTTGGAAAAACAAAATGCAATGTAGTTCTCAAAACCATTTTAGGCAAACTTCATTTCTAATTCTGAGCATAAAAATCTTAACTTTCATAACAAAACTACCTATTATAAACCAAAATATCTGTGGAAAGCTTGATCTTGAATAACTTTTATTCTGCCTTAAAAAAAAAAAAAAGTGGGGGGAGAGGAAACACACTATTTTATATAGTGGTATGCTCCCTGACACGTAGGCTCTACCATGAACAAGCTGTACAATTGTGGGCAATGCAGATAATGCATGTTTTCTCATATGTAAAATAAAGATGCTGGAATCGGTGATTTCAGGAATTCTCACATTCCATTCATGCAACCTTTATGTATAATAATCACTTGATAACATGCCTCTGCCCCCCAATCAAAACTCTGGGCCAATCAAACCACAAATAGTCTTTTCTTATCTTTTTCTTTCATTTATTTTATGATGCTCTACAAAATTCAAGTCTATTCTGTAGTATGACAGTACTGACTAAATGGACCCAACAGAATTTAAGCTCCAAGAATGGCAGAGTCTCGTTAACTACATAAATCTCTAGCACCCAGAACAGTACACAGATCTTACACACAGCTAAGCACACAGCTAAGAAATAAAAGATAACCTTGCAAAACATTTATGAATAATCCATTAGAAAGATACTATGAACAGTGAATATATTTTATTTGAAAAGAAATATAATGAAGGAAAAATAATTTTTAAAGCAGTACAACAAAAGCGTGAAAGTGAAGTCGCTCAGTTGTGTCCAACTCTTTGTGACCCCATGGACTGCAGCCTGCCAGGATCCTCCGTCCATGGGATTTTCCAGGCAAGAATACTGGAGTGGGTTGCCATTTCCTTCTCCAGGAGATCTTCCTGACCCCGGGACTGAACCCAGGTCTCCAGCATTGTAGGCAGATGCTTTACCATCTGAGCCAATTGATATAAAAGAAATATCTGTGGTTAGACTAAAAAAGCTTGTAAGTTCTAATATACCTTTTTTTTCTGAATTAACAAAAGCAGTATTTATCTTTTTCCTCTCAGGTTTGAGATGTAATTGACACATGGGACTGTGTAAGTTTGAAGTGTACAGAGTAATGATTTGACTTACAGACACAATGAAACGATTACCACAGTAAGTTTAGAGAACATTCATCTCATATAGATACAAAATAAAAGAAAAAACTTTTTTCTATATAAGTTGCAAGATTTACTCTCTCAGCAAACTTTCATATATAATATACAGAGATGTAAATTACATTTATCTTGCTATACATTACATCCCTAGTACTTACTTGTCTTATAACTGGTAGATTTTGCCTTCTGGTTACCTTCATCCAATTCCCCCAACCCCTACCTCTGATCTTTTCTTCTATGAGTCTGTTTTTGAAGTGAAATTCACCTACAACACTATTTAGATCCTGGTGTACAACAGTGATTTGATATTTCTATACATTTCAAAATGATCACCACAGTAAGTCTAGTTACCATCTGTCATCATAAAGACATTGCATTATTATTGACAATATGCCCCACGTAGTACATTTTATACTGGTGATTCATTTATTTTGTACCTGGAAATTTGTACCTCTCAATTTCCCTCACCTATTTCTCTCATCTTTCCTACCCTCTGACCCCAATCTCCCATTCAGGCAACCACCTGTTTGTTTCCTGTTTCTATGACTCTATTCACTTTTATTACCTTTGTTCATTTGTTATGCTTTTTGACGTTCCACATATAAATAAACTCAAAGCATTTGTCTTTCTCTGTTTTACTGCACTTAGTATAACACTGTTTAGGTCTATTCATGGCAACTTTTCATTTTTTGTTGAACAAAATATTTAATATTATTAAAGAATTAAGTTAGGTGACTTCTCAAATCTTGACTGTAGAGGTCATTAAACATAATACATTATTTTCAAAATATTTTTTAAATCCCAAAGTTTTGAAATGCTTTCCTAACATTTAAGTATTTGTTTAGAAAGTTTCACAAATAATACACTATAACACCAAAAATGCATCTCTGCATAAAAATCAAGTAATTCCAAGAGAAAACTTACTACCTGCTATATTGTTTCAGTACAGCTATTATTATAAATAATTCAAAACATTTTATTACATTTATACATAAAAAGCCATCATTTAATACCTTAGCAATAAAAATTTTACATATTTGGTACACTTAAAATTTATTTTACAAATAAGTTTACTAAATAATCTAAGCCTATCTCTGGTTTTCAAAAATCATATACCTGTGGACTGTGTTGATTTGTTCCATGTGGACTTGTGCCAGAAAGAAATTTCACTAAAACATGAATCAGGTTTGCATCTGAAACCAGCAGATGGGCAGTACTCTCCTGAGTTCCAATGGCACTACTGGAACCAGCTATAAAGCATTTAAAAAAAGAAGTTTTCAATAAACAGTCTGAAACAATGGAATTGCAGTATTTAAAACATCTCTTGGTTTCAAAGAAAACTCATATATTCCTGGTAGTTACTAAAAACAATCTAAATCTCTACTGTACTGACTGAGCCTCACTTTCTATTTTCCTCTACCACAGATCTCTTGCCTCCTTTCTGGCAGGGAAAAATATCTAGTTTAATATATATCTTATTCAGTATACAGACAAGTTGAAAAGAAATAATTAAATGCTTACTGTCCTTTTGGTCAGCCTATTCTTAGTAATCACTGTCCCTTTCTAGAAATAAAGATTTATTTTTCAGATAAAGTTTAACCCAGCTTTTGAAGATAAACTGAGGAAAAATTTATTCATTTTAGCAGGTTAGCTACATAAAGATTGCATACTGTTAAGATATATACTGATAATACAACAGTTTTTTGAAGTGAACAAAATACTCGAGTCAAATCTATCATCAGCCTCATATAGAAAGTGAAAGTCTTAGTGGTTTAGCGTGTTGGAATCTTTGCAAGCCCATGGACCGTAGCCTGCCAGGCTTCTCTGTCTGTGGGATTTTCCCGGCAGGAATACTGGAGTGGGTAGCCATTCCCTTCTCCAGGAGATCTTCCTGACATAGGGATTAAATTGGGTCTCCTGAATTTCAGGCAGATTTTTTACTGTCTGAGCCACCAGGGAAGTTTCGTTCTTAAAAGGTTCAAAAATTAATTTTACTATCTTAACTTAAACAGGAAATAAAGAAGTGAGGTAAAGAAAGTAGGAAACTATTAGGAGTTTAGAATCTGAGAAGAAACAATTAGATTCCATAAAAACAGATTTTAGATGTGAAAAGCACAAACTGAGGTATCTAGTCATATATGTTCACGAATATATTAATGAACAAACCATTTTTAAGTGCTAAGTTACTTTAAAAAGAATAAATAACCAGCACAAGACACAGGCTAACATTACATACTTGATTTTGTACTCTAAAAGTAATCAATTTTTAAAAGTAAAAGTTTTTAGGAGGTAAAAATATAATTTAAACTTGTAATTATAGATATATGGGCGTATATAATCAAAGTAAAGTAGCACAAAGGACAAGACACATTAAGAACAAGTCTAACAGAGACATAGTCAAATAAGACATTTAATCATTTTCACAACTATTTCACTTCTTGGAAACATCTTTTTAAGAACCTGATAGCAAGAAAAAAAAATGTATGTCAGAAATATACAGGACTATCTGGACTTACAATTAAGCTGCATGTTTGTCATGAGAGTTAGACTATGAAGCACAAGGCACCATGTCCGGAGCAACGTATTGGGATACCAAGCTAACACCGTGAGAAAGCTGGTTATTGATGCTATTTGGAAAAGAGAAAGGGGAAATTTTCACTCAGAAATAGCAAATGTTTACTAAGAATTGAAACAAAGAGAATTTAAAACCATGACATTATTTTTAAGATCAATTCACTAGTGTCCTCAAAACATAAGTAAGAGTTTCCCATTAAATATAACTAAAGCATTAGAGTCAGCAACATTTTATGTCTAGGTTTAAAGCTCATTCCATGACAAATAACATGTCATCACTACACATTTGTCATCCTTTCCAAACTACAGGCTATATAATTTGTGTTTTACTAAATATCCTCATATTCTGCAAAATCAAAAACTGAAAATAATAGGGCATCCTAGAAAGACAGAAGTGGGGCAGACCATTCAAAATCAATGCAACTTCCCAGAAAAGCACAAAATGAAACTATAACTAAGTCACCTACAAGGCCTACGTAAGAAGCACTTGTGGCAGGTGGAGAAACGAAAAAAGGTATTAAAAATAAGCAAACACAATATAGAGCACTTAGCCGTGCCCTTAAAACACCAAGTAAATTGGCTGATTCCAGATCCCAGGCAGGAAATATATATAGTCTGCAACACCTATTATATTAAAACCTAAAAAAGACGTTGTGTATTTCGCAAAAAACAAAACAAAACAATCTATAAAGAAAGCATCTTACTGACTACAAACAGCATAATTTCAGCATCAATAAACAATGATTATGACAGAAGCATAAGAAACGTCCCAGAAAAAGCACAAAATAAAACAATCACGAACTTATATTTATTAAATAAAGTGGCCTAGATTATATAATCTACTTGTGAACCAATTAACTTTAAAATTTAATTTTAAAATACAAAAAATTTACAACACTTTTTCTGCTTCCATTACACAAACTGTACGTCCAAAGGGTGACATGATAGTGTATTAAAGGAAGTTTCTCTTTATGGAAGTATTGATACTTCAAGATAAATAAAAAAAGGAATAACAGAATTAGACTCTTTTCATTTAGAAACTTCCTGTGAATGGCTAGTAATTCTAGGCATTAATCACTATTGCCTACTAACAACACAAAAACAAATAACCTATGAAACTATCTTTAAATAACAAAACAAAAAATCAGATTAAGCTCCATGTCTAACTACCAAACAACTATTTTTTGACAAAAAAAACTCTGCAAAGGAATAGGACAAAAAAAAAGACATAGGAGGAATTTTAAAACATAATTAAAATGTGCAGACACTCTACAGATTCCATCTTAAATAAACAAAAAAGTTTTGTTAACAGTTTAGACAACTGGAAATTTGAATACTGACCAAATATCTGATGACAGTAAGAAATAATTAATACTTCTTACCCTTGTTTATATTTAATGTTTTTCACAATAATAAAGTTTAAAAAAGGGATGGGAGCAAAATTAATAACAATAATCGTTAATACAGTGAAACACATGGAAACCTAATAATTAAAGTAGGGCTGGCTCCTATAGAAACAATGCATATATAAACAGGACCAGGAGAGAGCACAGCTGTCATTAAGGCTGAGACAGGCCATATGAGGGCCACGTGTGATGCACATCTCCAGAGAGAAAGAACCAAGAGTAAATAATTTTTACTTTTCTTTAAACAGATTCCTATAACCAGAGCTGAAAGCGAGTTCTACTCCTATTGAAGGATATTATTCAGGTCCTGCAATTCCCACATTTTTGCATTTCTCAAGAAAAGAACAAAATGAATGAACACAACTTCTACGAAACAACTGACATCCTTCTCCAATCTACTAATTCTCTAGAGTTACTGCACATTTTAAAAAACACCAGTTACAAAAGAATAGCTTATGGGACTTCCCCGTGGTTAAGAATCCGCCTTGCAATGCAGAGGACAAGAGTTCGATGCCTGGTAGGGGAACTAAGATCCCACTTGCCTCAGAGGAACTGAGCCCACCTGCCACAACTAGAGAGTCTGTGCACTGCAACAAAAGATGCACAAGACGCAACAAAAAGCACACAGTGAAGACCCTGTGTGCCACAACTAGGCCCCAATGACCAACCCTGACACAGCCAAACGAATAAAGAATTAAACAAAAAAGAGTAGCTTATGAACAAGACAATACTTTAAGGAAACACAATGGAAAGACTAACAGAACACTGTAGAGTTTATGTCTGTGTTATACACAGACATAATACAGATCATACAGTTTTCTGTCCTCTTTCCTGCTAATTAATGTCAGTATATTTAAAAAGGTGGTTTTTTTTTACTAAAACAGCACAACCATGATAAAATTATTAACCTAATCATTTTCTTTTTAACTTACTTTATGCTACGTTAATGACATAGCATAAATGTCACCTTGATTTATATAAATATGTTTATATATAATTTTATGATTTTTATATGATTTATATAAATAAATATATTTATATATAAATAAATCTTACCTTGATTTAATGTAATGACAGGTATTCGATTAGCATTATATAAAAAAATGTCTGCTCCATTTTCTTTGTTTCCAGATGAACTAGAATTCAGACTCAATGTGAGCCACAGCTGGAGAAGTGATTCCAACTGAAAAACAATGAAAATTGACAGAAAGAAAATGTACCCATGATATTATGAAATAGCATGTAAACAAAAAAACTTATGTAGGAATCCTTACGATTATGAGTAAATAATCTGTCAATTAAATACTATTTTTGGTTACTTCAATTCAGGTGAAGAGCAAACATCTTAAAAATCTAGATCAAATGAAATTTAACTGAATTAAAATTTATAATTTATCAAATACAAATGTTTTACTAAATTAAAAGAGGTGACTCAAGTCTTTAAATACAGGTGTGTGTATAATATACAGGTGTGTATAACATACAGTTAGAACTAAAGAAGTTTAAAATCATAAAAATAATAAATAACCTATCACTGATGAACTGTGGTTAATTAAAATACCTCCAAGATTTTTCCACCTGAGTATGACAAAGAAATCATCACTGTCTGATTGAGACTGATCTTTCCAGTTATTTCATCTTTTCCAGGCCAGCAATAACGTCTAAAAATACACCATTTCTCCTGAAGTCATACCTGAACATGATGGACTTGAAGCATGGAAAACAGTTTGTTGAAACAAACATTTAACATCGGGACAGATGATAACTGTACAATAAGCTGATTGGACTGGTTTGCTGCTTGTAAGCCCCCTAGAAGTGAATCATCTGTTCCGGTGGGAGACTGTGATACTGAAAATTAAACACAATTGTGATTTTATCACAAAGTAGCAGGAAAAATGTTAACTAGCTATTAATATGTACAGTTAAGTGAAGTTTTTTTTTTTTAATTAAAATTGCATTTTTTTTTAATGATTCAGCATTACATTGTTTGAAAACATGGTTTTACAACATTACCTGAAAGTTCAAAAGAAAAATCACCACAAAGAGAAGCTCCCTAATTCACGGCACTTGTCCACCAAAGGGAAAGAACCTTGCTCTCTAGAAATTCCTATCTGCAATTTTCTCCTAATTAATAAAAGGGAGGAAAAAATGGAAAGAAAGAAGACCCTTGCCTATTTCTTGAGGAGATGGCTTTAGAACAATCTAGACTCTAATCCATTGATTCTCAACCTTAAATGGCACATTAAAATTGTCAGGGAACTATTGAAAAGTTCTGATGTGAGGATACACACGCCAAACTAACTGAGTACAGATTCATGGTGAGCAGAAAAATAAAGGGATGCTAAGAGAACTTTCTCATATATTTAGAAAGTTTTATACTAAATGAAGAACATAAGTTTTGGGCAGAAAAATAATCAAAAGATAGACTGTATCAAGAAGCAGAACACTACACCAATTCTTAGGTTCTTCTATTTTTTCTGTACTTCCTAAGGCAAGAAAAAATGAAAAATGCAAACCAAAAGAATTCAACTTTATATAGAAAGATCTGAAAACCCAAATTTCTCTATTGAAATGAATTCTGAACTCTCCTTCAAAAGACATGACACGCTTCCTAGGTTCTAACTAGTATCCCTATACTTTTATTCATCACCATGTCCCACCACATTTTCATTTTTCTTGACCTAAGAAAAGTAAAAACATCACCATCTCCCTAGCACAGCTCCACCTTAAGGTAGACAGGCTGCTCTCTTAACTGTACTCACGTGGCAGAAGGGGATCTACTGAAGTCTAGCACATCAACAGTCAGGAAACTGTGTTCTTTGGCCAAATATGGCAGGCCACCAGACTCTGTAACATGGTTTTCAAATAGCCATAGCTATTCATTTAGGTATATGTTGTCTACAGCTGCTTAAGTCAGAGTAGAGCTGCAAAACATGCATGGCCCCAAAGAGCCTAAAATGTTTACTATCTGGTCATTCACCATAAAAAGTTTTTCTTCTTTTGCTATAGATAATTAGGTAGTACGTCGTCTCAATTCTGTAGTTCAATCAGACCCATTTGGCTATCATCATGATATGTCTTTCATCTTCTTTCGCATGTCCTCAAGGAAGATAAAGATGTTACTATCAAGAAACCCACTTTATCATAAATTTGGATATAATGCAACAAACTCCTAGGCAGCTAGCTTATACAGGCTTCCCCAAAAATGTCATTAACCTCACACTACCACAAATAACAAAAACATGACTCAAGTTTTTGGACTGAACTTAAGACCACTACATGGAGGTGTTCTGTTCCCCTTCCACTCTCTGAATTCATTAATCTTCTGTCTTATCTCTCAACTTGCTACTAAATTAGCAAGGGAGAGTTTAAAAATCTGTCATTGGTAGTTCCCTGGTGGTGCAGTGGATAAGAACCTACCTGCCAATGCAGGAGACACGAGTTCAATCTCTGGCCCAAGAAGAATCCACGCGCCATGGAGCAACAAAGCCCGTGTGCCACAACTACTGAGCCTGCGCTCTATAGAGCCTGTGAGCCACAACTACTGAAGCCTGCATGCCTAGAGCCTATGCTCCACAACAAGAGAAGCCCATGACTGCAAAAAAGAGTAGCTGCTCATCACCGCAACTAGAGAAAGCCTTTGCAAAGCAACAAAGACTCAGTGCAGCCAAAAATAATTTTCTAAAAAATCCACTGAGTACATATGACAATAATCAAGAGATAAACTGTTAAGTATAATACTCTAAGAGTGGTGACTTTTACATACATGTAGGAGATGTATTTGTTAATGCCTGTAAAATGGAATCGGCTTCCAGGGTAGACATCATTTTCAACATAAGCTCTGCTTGTTGTTCGAGTCCAACTTCTAGGCGAGCATCTAGGGCTACAAAAAACAATTAAAAAACAAAAGCTATTTAATAATTATTATTCATGTCCTACTTCCTACAACAAAATGTTGACATCTGAGCCCCAAACAGGGTGAGGAATGCATCTTCCCATCAGAGCAACCTGGCACGGGCACCAGAGGAACAGCAGGTAACAGGATCTGGGCAAAGGAGGCTAGAGACAGGACAGTGGTGATATAAAGAAAGGCAGCCCAAGGAAGGGAAGCAATGACAGTGGAAGCAAGTATATTAAGAGTAAGGAGAATCAGGTACTTCACTATCAAGAGAAAAGAGAAATAGGAACAAAGGAAAAATGAAGGCTATGGAGTTAGATTGCAGTTAGATTAACTGATGTATCAATGTAAACTTGCGGCATGCTAGACAGACAAACAAATACAGAAATAAATATAAACACAAATGTGTGTACACATTCCCTAGATTTGTCCATCAAGAGACCATGGAAACAGCCCCAAGTTAGCAACAAGTATATCGAGTACTCAAACCTTGAATTCTCCCACTAAAAGGTTTTGAAATATCTTTTTTGTTCATGAAGAGGCTAATTCTCAGTCTGGAAAAGGGAAAGTAAATGATAAGCTTGGGGCATCTTGTTATCCCAAAAAGGGAAATGTTCAAAGAAAGATGAGGCCATGTCAAAAAAAAACCACAAGAGACCAGTTTAAAGGAGATATCACTGGTCAAATCAGGGCAATTTGAATTTCAAAATAAATAATGATATGTGAATTTACCTAATGCATAGAACTATACACTTAAAAATGGTTAAAATGGAAAACTTAATGTTCCCTATATTTAAAGACAAATAAATAATGGTAATAACAAATTATAACACACTGAATATAAAAAGGAAACCACTGGTCTATTCAAAAGTAAATGAATAAACTATTAATTTCTTTTTAAAAAAATAAGTTTCCAAGTATTCTTCTGTCACTCCAACCAATCAAAATTTTTTTGCAAAAGGGAAAAGAATAATTTTTCACTGGAAAATTTTGATAGACATGTCTTTTATCAAGTAATTAGACTGAAGACCACCAGCAGTGATCCAAATTAAAATCATGAGCCACCTAATAGGATGCAATAAGAAAAGCCTGACACTACAGTTTCCTAATATTACTGCCAAAGTCACATAACCAGAATCTAATCACGAGGAAACAGCATACAAACCCCAACTGACGGAAATTCTACCAAATAACTGGCCTATAATCTTCAAAAGCACCAAGATCATGAAAGTCACCTCTGAAAACGTGTGGCAAACTGAATAACACTGAAGAGATATGGTAACTATAGTTTACCCATGAAAAATACACTTTGAACTGCACAAGTCAACTTACACGGATTTTTTTCAATAAATATATACTACACAATCCACAGTTGGCTGAACGCATGGATGCAAAGGGCTTCCCAGGTGGCACTAGTGGTAAAGAACCTGTTTGATCCCTGGATTGGGAAGATTCCCTAAAGGAGGGCACAGCAACCCACTTCAATATTCTTGCCTGGAAAATCCCCATGGGCAAAGAAGACTGGTTGGCTGTAGCCATTAAGGTCACAGAGAGTCAGACACAACTTAAGTGTCTTAACACACACACATACACACACACACTCAAAACTTTGGAGAGAGAGAACCAACTGTAAAGTTACACACAGACTTTCAACTGTTTGGGAGTGGGCCACTCTACTCCCCTATTACTCAAGGGTTAACTATAAAATGCAACATACAATTTGCATCATTTTCCATAAAGGACATTATTTAGACACAACTGCTGAAACTTGAATGGATTCTTAAAGTTAGTACTAATGTTAATTTCCTGATTTTGATGGAATGTGCTTCCTGATTTGTTTATGTAGAAAAAATGTCCTGCTTTGTAAAACAAAATAAAATAAAAAAATATCAGATTAACAACTTACTCCCAAATGGGTCAGGATAAAGCTGTTCTCTGTATTACACTTGTAACTTTTCAGTAAATGTATGGTTGATTCAAAATTTAAGAAAATATTTCATTGAAAAAAGAAAGTTATATACTCTGTGACTAGAAGAGTACAAAAATAATACTCAACGTGATTCCATTCTGCTTACAAATAAACATAAATTTACTATTATAATAACAATAAAAATAAAAGAAAGTACAATAACAATAAAAAATAATTAAAGCCACTGGCAAACTCACACAACTCACAAGTACATTTTGCTCAGTGTTATTTTGAGAAACAAAAGATGGACCATAAATAGAAATGCTTCCAAACTGACCAACACACAGCTCTGAGTGTCAGTCACTCTCAAGGCAGCCCTGCAATAATAAACTCTCTCAGCATACATTCAGGATCAAATTCTCAGGAGACCAAGAATACACAAACTGAGAACTTGTTTTAAGAATAGCTTGTCTTAATAACAGTGCCTCACTTACCCTGAGACACTGAAACACTAACTGTCTGTGATCCATTCTTCTCTGCATTTGCTGGTGGCTTTGCTACAGGAATTCCAAGACCTCCAATGTACGGGTTGTAATTGTAGGTGCCATAATCAGCACCCCAATAGTCATACCATGTACTGCTTATTGGCTTAAAAAAATAGAAAAAACTTTGGTTTATTTTTGACTCTTCACTAAGAGTAACATATTATTTACACCACCTTAACTCAAACAGGGCTACAAAGTAAACATTCCCCTTACCCTTTACATTTTTAAAACATAAATTTAATGATCTATAGGAATGGTTCAGAATATTCCATTGTATCCCCAAGTCTAAAAAGACCATATTTATTAGAATCTAGCATCTTAATCAAGGCAATGGAAACCCACTCCAATACTCTTGCCTTGAGAATCCCATGGACAGAGGAGCCTGATAGGCTATATATAGTCCATGGGGTCACTAAGAGTTGGACATGACTGAGCGACTTCACTTTCACTTTTCACTTTCATGCATTGGAGAAGGAAATGGCAACCCACTCCAGTGTTCTTGCCTGGAGAATCCCAGGGACAGAGGAGCCTGTTGGGCTGCCGTCTATGGGGTCGCACAGAGTCGGACACAACTGACGTGACTTAGCAGCAACAACAGCAGGATCTTAATAAAATCTCTTACAAACAAAATAAACTAAAATAAAGTATTAGAGTTGTATCTCCTTTAGAAAAAGTAGCAGCTAGTAAAGGTGTAGATTCTGCAATGAACTCAACCTGGATGAGCTTAAATGCTGCTTGAAATCTCAATACTCCATAACCATACCTCCTATGTTTATTAATGGTTCTTATTAACATTTAAGGTAATATTAGCAGCTATATTAAAAAATGATGTAAGGTCTCCTTATAACATTCCAATAGTTTCATAAAAAATCTATCATAGTATCTAAAGTAATTTAATTTTGAGCGAACTAAATAATGGGTTACATTAAATGTATACTTTCAAGATGAAAGATTTTAATTGCAAAGAATATTCTAGTGGATCATACCTTAAAGACTTTGGCTGCAAGAGGATCCTTTTCCAAATCAATATCTAAAGGATCAATGTCAACTTCCATTAGATCCTGAAGTAGCTCAAGGTCAATTTCTTTATCTTTTTCCAAAGAGGAAAGAGGAGGTGCACCTTCAAATAATTTAAAGTGATTTTTTTGGTGGAGTATATAAAATTTACCCAATATACTACTGCTTTTAATTATAAAGCAATTACATTTACTTAAATATAAAATGTTTCTGATATAGAAGTCTCTACATTTTTACACTTGAAAATTAAGCATAAGTAAATACACAAACACATCAGCCTATAACACACACAATTAAAAACACCAGTGCAATAGTATGTAATTTCCTAGGGAAAAAGGCCATAGGATTAGTCCTTGTTGAATCAAGTTACATAACCTTTGCTGTTAAAAATAACCATTAACCACTTCTAGAAAGAACAACTATTGTTCATTTTATTGCCTCCAGTATATAATTCATAAATTACACCTAATAGTTAGGGAAAGAAAACCCATTATTAAAGTGAAAAGTAAAGTTTTAAGAGCACTGCTATTCACCTTATTTTTCTATCATCAATTAGAAACTATTTTGTCTCAGATGACTCCAAATGCTTGACCAGCCTTTTATGCCTTCCAACCTTTATCTTCCTTTCCTTCTCACTCTTTTTTATTCAACATATGTTTATACAATGTCAAGAAAACATCAGCCTGCATTAGGGTTTGAGTATATGAAGATCAATAAAACACATCTCTACCTTCCAATAAATTAACAAGGGTTCAGAGGTGAGGGTACACAACAGAAATTAAACCAAATACAGCATGGCAGCTGCTACTGGAGACAATCAAGGAAGTAGGTGGCACCAACAGCAGTCTCCAACATAGCTGATGGTGATGGGAAAAGCTTCTTGGAGGAGGGTAGCTGTATGTGAATCTCAGACAAGAAGTTCACTATGCAAACTAGAGAAGAAAATCTCCTCCAGGTAAAGGGACTATCAGACAGAAAGGAAAAAATCATGAGAGAATCTAAGATTAAGTAATGAAACAAATGAAATGACTGTAACATTGCAATATATAAGGTAATACATGAAACAGTCTTGAAAAGCAGGGAGTACACCACAAAGGTTTGTACATGCTAAGATGCACATTATAGTTTTGAAAAGGCAGAAAACAAAGACAAAGTCAAGAGCCATTAACCTTGCTGTCTTTACCACTGTGTATTTTTAACAGCTTTCTAGCTTATAATTCCTTCCACAGAGCCAAGTAAGACTGTATCAAAATAACATGGACACTGTGAAAGGATACCATTTCATTAGAAAAAGCATGCAAAGGGCTTCCCCCGTGGCTCAGCAGTAAAGAATCAGCCTCTCCAATGCAGGAGACAGGAGGTGATTCTGGGTCAGAGAAGACCACACCTGCCGCGGAGCAACTAACGCTGTTTGCCACCACACCTGAGCCTGTGGTCTAGAGCCCGGAAACTGAAACCACAGAGCCCCTGGGCTGCGGCAGCTACTGAAGCCAGTGCTCTGCAACATGAGAAGACACCCCAGTGAGAAGCCCACATGCCGCAATGAGGAGCCGCCCCACGCCCCGAAACAAGGAAAAGGCCCATGCAGCGGTGAAGAACCAGCACAGGCATAAACAAATGAATAAAAATTGTTTTTTAAAAAAAGCATGCAGAAAATCAAAGTAAAACCTGTTTATCAGAAAAATACTGATATGGTTACTAAGGCCAAAGACTTACTATAAAAATTTTACACTTCATTAATATTCTTAGTTTTGAAATTTAAGTTTCCATTCTTTAAAAAAGAGCTAAGGATATGTTTAGTATGAATATGATGTACCTGTCATATCATGTGTCAAAGGCTCATCGATAGTTTCCAGCAGCTGAACTGAAGACTGCTGCAGGGAGTCGTCAGAGTCACCAGCTGTTGCACCCGCATCGTCACTCACCGTTCCTTCCTCCATGGCTTCTGCAGCTACTGGAGCCAGCAGTTCTCCTGCAGGTGAGAATATCATCACCTCAACCGTTTTAGTAATCAGGAAACAGACCCCCAAAGCATATTTTTTCATCTAGTATAGAGAACAGCATGTACACTACAACAACCATAAAAGTTTCTGAGGCAAATGAGTCCTCATCTATCCAAGGAAATGCTAGGGCCTTCCATTGCACTAACTTCAAATGCTAACTAGTAAAAACATAAAATGTGTGCCTATGAATAAGGAGTCATTATCATCACTTTAAATATATTAACTCATTTATTCATCAAAATAACAATAAAGATGTTTTTATTATTCTTATTTTACAGATGAAAAAAACCGAGGAATAGGAAGTACCTTCCTCAAGCGCACCAAGAGAACTTAGAAGCAGCCCACTGCTGGTATTAATAAGGAAGCAGACTAGCTCCCGTATCCCTGCACTTTATAACCTAATTCCTTCATAAACACTTGAATTTATCACAGGTGTCAACATAATTAAACACAGAAGTAATTTGAAAGGGTTGCTACTGCTGAGATAAGACATTTTACACTTTTGAGGGGCAAAGTTTCCTTTAATGATTTGTCAAGCATCGACAAGCTCATTTTTATATACCTTATTAAAAATAAATCCTAACAAACCTGCTAAAATATCCTGTAGCATACAAGTTAAGGAATATTGAGCCCAAGCACCACCCCAAGATATATCTCCTCTATTGAAGTCAGTTCCAACCAAAAGCAATAGCAGTCTTTCCAGTTGGGGTTCATTCACAATCTCACATAGATGTATGGTTGGCCTCGTGGCATTCGCAATGCGTGCAAGAACCTGTAATACATTTTATAAAATCATACACTTAAGTAGCTATTACATGTTTCCTCCAAAAATAAAGCATTGAAGTAACTTTTCTATGAGATATGCTTTTGATGTCAAAATAACTGTTTGACATGAAATGCAAAGGAAATGTAATTTCATGGATCAAATGTTAAAATCCAGGTAAAAAAATCAGAGTTGAAAAGTTCAATTTCTACAAACAATGAATATGCTACAGGAAAGCCTTCAGGGCATTAATACAGCCTTCAATGCTATAATTTGACACTCATCTGTAGATTGCCTATCTTAAAAGAAAAAGGTAGGCTGTACAGACATACCCAAGGCTTCCCTTGTGGCTCAGCAGTTAGAGAATCGCCTGCAATGCAGGAGACCTGGGTTTGATCCCTGGGTTGGGAAGATCCTCTGGAAAAGGGAAAGGCTACCAACACTCCAGTATTCTGGCCTGGAGAATTCCATGGACTGTATAGTCCCTGGGGTCACAAAGAGTCAGACACGACTGAGCAACTTTCACTTCACTTCACACTATTTACATTTCAAGTCTACATTAATCTAGTTTTAACTAGATTAAAAATGTATAATAGGTTTCCCAAAAATACGTGCCCAAGTATTTCTAAAATCTTTCAAGGCACATTAAAAAAAAACTAAACCGCATAAAAGGAAAACCAAAGCAGTTTTATTTCTCTTAAAACTCAATTTAAAACTTTATTTTTTTCTTCATTCTTTTTTTTATTCTCTAAGCCTGTAATTATAAACTAGGCCTATTACTTTACTTACCTTACAAACAAATAATAAGAGATCTGCATGGCATGTAAAATCCATAGAGAGGAGAAACAGGACAAGTTTCTGGACTACTGAAATACAACGTTCATGGGCCAGAGTAAATGGAAGTGGTTCTATCTCTGGACTTTCTTTTGTTGTTGTAACTTCTGTGTCTAAATTAGAACGAGACCACTCCGCTGTCCGACGAAGCCGAATTAAATCCTTAAAGTGCTATACACAGAAATTTACAATATTTAAATCAACGTCTATTGAATGAAAATTCTTCCAATATGAGCTTATTTCTGAGATGAAAATATACACTCAGAAAACATACAACTTCTAAAGAACAAGATTTTTAGGCAAACCATAAGCTTCAAAAAGTAAGATTATTAAAAACTATACTGACAATATGTACCTTTGTCTATTTTAGCATAATTCATCAGATATCGAATAGAATTTCAGAAAGGAGGAATTCTATAAAAACGCTCTATTAGGGTAAATCTATTATTTTAAATATTACCAAAACACCCTAAACATAATCTTAAAAGGTGAATGGTAAAGAAACCTATACATACAAACTATAGAGTATTAATTCATTTCAAATTTTGCTGGAATAATTGTAATCTCATATTTATAGAAACACAATATGCAAACTTGGTTGCTACTGAAATGCTATCCCCCAAGTTGAAAAACAAAGTCATTATTTTTTTAAAAAACTTTATTTAAAAATCACTGAAATTAACTTTCACTTAGAATGGACACATTAGGAAAACCATACACATTCTAAATCCTTTTATCATCAATTTATTGGAACACAATCCACTTTAAAGAAAATACGCTAGAAAAATACTTTAACTCCACATTAACCATGTATTTCCTTGAGTTAAAGCTATCTTTCCCCACAAAGAAGTACATAGGATAGATTTTTCTCAGAATAACATAAAGCTTCCTGATCATTAATAAAGATATTTAACTATTCAAATAATTTAAAATATTAATACTAAATGGAAGAGTAACTTTTCTAAGATAATTACATTAAAAAATAAAGATCATACCTTTGAGGTAGCTTGCTTTAATTTTGCTTGTTCTACCAGAAGTTTATATGATGATCCTTTGTTACTCTGTATTTTTTCCTTTTCCATCTGTTCCACCAAAGCCTTCTGTTTTGCTTTCAATAAGTTAAGTTGCTTTAAAGAAAATGTTAATCTTATAGTTAGTAATGTTAAAAACAACAAAATAAGTTATTGTACTTCTCAGAATCCATACAGCAAATTAATGGAATAAGTAGTTTTCTGTAAAGTCTAGTTTTAACTATATTGATTTTGTAAAAAATCACCTCCAAAATCCAAATAAAAGATCTCCCCACTTTGTAATTAAGAAGTAACCAATTTCTTATCCATGGAAGAAGAAAAATAAGTGGAATACTTTTTTTATGTAAGCCTCTAATGAGACTGACTGATGGAATGTTTTTAAACAGAGGAACAGAATTATTTTTAAATACACTAGGAAAATATTTTTACTGTACGAGAGTCCTAGCTTGGCTTTTATGGAAATCTCCTTCAAGGGTAGTACATTTTTTGGTATGTCTATGATTCTTATTAATTAAAAATTTTATTATAACTATAAATTCACATGCAGTTATAAAAATAATGCAGAGATCCCTTTTACACTTTACCCAATTTTGCCTAACAATAGTAAAATATCACAACAGAGTAATGATATTATTACAATTCACCTACGTTATTCAGATTTCAATGATGTAAAAAAGCTTCACATCATTTTCTTGCAAAAGGGCCAACGGTTGCCCATAGTGAAAAAACTCAGAAGTAATTTAGCGCTGTGTCATGCTTTTTAAGTAACCCAAAGCTTTCACAAACTTTCTGAGCATACATGTTTTCATATAAATTCTCATTTCATCTTAAATTAGCCTTCCTCGTGGCTCAGACAGTAAAGAGTCTGCCTGCAGTGCGGGAGACCCAGGTTAGATTCCTGGGTCGGGAAGATCCCCTGGAGAAAGAAATGGCAACCCCACTTCAGTATTCCTGCCTGAAAAATCCCATGGATGGAGGAGCCTGGCAGGCTACAGTCCATGGGGGTCGCAAAGAGTCAGACACTACTGAGAGACTTCACTTTCTTTTCCTTTCATCTTAAATCAATTATACAAATACTTTTAGGAGACATATGAGGCTCCATACTGGATATTAAATATATAGTAAAGACAGAGAGGAAGATGCATTTTGAAATATAACTATAATAAAGTAGTGGCGTATAAGAATCTGACATCAGCTATAAACTCAGGTTAACAAAAGAATCTCAACAGGAGAATACAACAAATATAAGGAAAGGGAAAATACAGGATACATGGGGATATTTTATGGGATCCTAATTTAGAAACCAGGGAAGAGCTCCTTGAGGAAGTGAATATGAACTAATTTCTGAAAAGTAAGTTCAATTATCCAAGCAAAATAATAAATTAAATGTTTGGCACGGAGAGAGGAAGGGATGGGGGAATAAGCACATACTAAAATAAATCTTGGATGAGAAGACTGGTTGCAGGTGGTCCAGGAACTCAAAATCAATATGGCTAGACCAAAACTCAAACCTAAAAGTTAGACAGGCAGATGATAGATATGCTAAAGCCATGTTAAGCACTTTTACCATCATTCAAAGATCACCTGGAAACCACTAACAATTTACAGGTGGAGTGATATGATCAGGTTTGTATCTAAAAGAACCCTCTAGGGGCAGCATGAAAAATGAACTGGATTGAGAAAACAAAGGCAGATACGTCTTCTGACTAGGCAAATGAGCTGCACTTAGAATAGTAGCATCAGAAATGTGAGGAGGTAGACAGTTTAAAAGAACTTGGCAAAAATCTGTAAACTATGTATTGCTGGCATCTTACAAATAAAGTCCATCTCAAAAGAGTCAAATAATTTCCCTAAATTAAGTAGTTCATAAGGTCTGATGGGAAGCCTATCTCATACAATGTCTCAAACACTAAAATAACACAAGCAAAAAAATATCGAAAGTTACCTGTTTATGATGAACTAGCTGCTTTCTTATTTTTCTGGAATATAATCTATCAAGGCTACTGCTGCCTTTGGAAGACCGACTTACGTTCTGGGTGTGCAGATTATTGTTAATAAAACTCCACTGGTTACCTACAGAGCAAGGAAAAATTGTATTAATAATTATGATAAATGTGATTTTAAAGTACTATTCATACACAGAAAATATAAAATGATAAATGTGTCAATCACAACAAAGCAGTTTTTGAAAACAATTAAGGAGACCATCGTAAAGAAACTGCTATGAACATGTGATCTTAGAAAAGTTAACCTAGACCCTAAATGACTTTAAGACCAGAGTTCTCTGTTCCTTCGATCTTTCCATTAAGGTTAACAGTTTACTTTTTCCACAACTGTTTAAAATTAATCTTTGTACAATACCACTTTGATAAAGTCATTCAAATGTAACAACAACAAAATGCTCACTATTGCCTATTTCAAACTCTATGCTTTTGTGCAGGTATCAAAAAAAAAAAAAGGATACTTAATAATCTGATTTAACAACTGCAAAAATAAGACTGAATAGTTAAAAAACCATGCTGTATAGCTCTACTACTCATTCTAGAATGTGTCCAGACTATTCCATACTGGTCATTCGGTTCACTTCAGGCTTAATCCCACATGTCACCAATCCTCAATGATTTTTTTTCACATCTGCTTAACCTAATGACAGCTTCTTCTGTTCTCTTATTATCCTTTTGTGAAGTCAATTCAAATTCTTCAGGCCTTAAAAAAATGTCTTCCACCTATGTGTTTTCATAATACCTGAATGCTATGAATAAAACTAAGGCTTCACATATTGTCTGTTATATTCCAACTTTACACACAGTTGCATTTGTGTCTTACTTCTAGAGTCTATAAGTGAGTAGTGACCTATAGATATTAAAATACACCACAGTTTAAAAATAAATCCTTGTGCATGAAAAGAATCTCCCACCCTATTCTCAAACAATGGGTATCATACAACTGATTTACGTATAAAACATTTCAACAGTCCTTTAATAGTATAATCCTAATGGTTTTTCCTGTGGTCATGTATAGATGTGAGAGTTGGACTGTGAAGAAGGCTGAGTGGCGAAGAATTGATGCTTTTGAACTGTGGTGTTGGAGAAGACTCTTGAGAGTCCCTTGGACTGCAAGGAGATCCAACCAGTCCATTCTGAAGGAGATCAGCCCTGGGATTTCTTTGGAAGCAATGATGCTAAAGCTGAAACTCCAGTACTTTGGCCACCTCATGCAAAGAGTTGACTCATTGGAAAAGACTCTGATGCTGGGAGGGATTGGGGGCAGGAGGAGAAGGGGATGACAGAGGATGAGATGGCTGGATGGCATCACTGACTCGATGGACGTGAGTCTGAGTGAACTCCGGGAGTTGGTGATGCCTGGCGTGCTGCTATTCATGGGGTCGCAAAGAGTCGGACACGACTGAGCGAATGAACTAAACTGAATAATTTTTTTTAATTCCAAATTTTATGGAAATTCTTGTCTGTATTTACATATGATATGTAGCTGCTTCATAAAGTCTTGTTAACTTGGAAAACAAGAAAATAATTTATCTTACATTTTGATTTCCTTTCATTTAAAAAATCTTCTGTGCTTCAAGCTTATGGAGACTACAACTCACAAAAACCTAGGAATTTCTGTATCTTGGCATAAAAAATCATTTGCAGTTAATTAACAGAAACACTTTTTAACAGTAAATGGAATGACATACTAAATACCATAATATTACAATAACCCTTCACAGACTTTCTTCTCATTAACTTCACTTATATCTATGTTATTCCTGATAAAGTTAACTAATATTTTAGACAAATTACATATAGCTGGAATCTCCAGGCCCAAGTCAGTTCTGGAAAAATTGCATAGTCATTCAAAATCCCCACCAGCCAATTATTATAAACTTCTGATACCTGTCATAAACCTCTCCCTGTCTTTACCATTCAAAGGTTTCTTTGCAGCTGCTGCTTCATCTTCTACAGTTGCCACATAATCCAGCAACCTGGACACGAGCATAACAACCCAACTGATCATGGGGATATCTAGTACTCCTGTATAGAAATGAAAGGGGGAAAAATAGTCATGTGACCCTAAGAATCCTAATGAAGCCTGGTAAAACAATTATAAAATTAAGATATTTTATAACTCCAAAATACACCATATAATTATCAACACTAATATTTATTTATAGTAAGCCTCAAAATTAAAACCTGCGGCCACAAATTGAGTAACACATCAAATCTAATGGAAGATTTAACAAATCTTTCATGGTACAAAAACAGATTCATAAATATAATTTGAATCTAACAGGTAATAACGTACAGAAAACAAGGTATAAGAAACTATTCTTAAAGGGGGCTGAAATTTTTTTAAATGCTCTCAATTTATAACTCATATAGTTTTATACTATGTTTCAGAGTTTTTATTCCAGGAACAATGTTATTGCTCAAATGAAGCACATTATCAATAAACAGAACAGCACTGCTGCCAAGAAACTTAAACATAAGAGCCTGATTTTAATCATGATAGTATAAAAACAACATACACAATAATTTCCAAGTTCAAAATTCACATAAAGAAAAGGTAACACATTGAAAAAGCAGTAACCACGTGACAGTCAATTACATGAAGGCTGGTCATTCTAAAAAGTCTGTATCACAAAAATACCAACAAAATAGGCAGGAAAATGAATATTAAAATAAATATTTCAGACTAGATAGTTCATAAAAAACAGTATTTACAGGAATCTTATGTTTTTACTGAAGAACACTAATTTAAATAATACCTTCTGTCCTCCTATGCATGGGTAACTGTGGCTGAAGAGGTGACAGTAAGTTATCCAACAGATTAAGTAAGCTTTCTAATACTCCACTGTTACAAAGTGATCTCTGACCAATGCAGGAAAGTAACATGAAGACCCTAAAAAAAAAAGACATAAATAAAACACTGAGTATGAATCAATTTAACTCTTCATATTCAAAATAATTCACATTGTAATTTAAGAGAGTAATGATAGACTATCTGGTTATTAGTAAGATTTATATCTGGAAGCACAATGTTAAAAATAGCTCTTTTTCAGCTATTTGCTTACATTTCCTAAGTTTATCCACAAGAAATCAGGTAGAAACAACATTATTACAGATTCAAAAAAATATGTTTGACACATATAGCAATAGAATCTGATAGGAAATATTTGTAAACACTAATCAATAAACTCCAGAGATTTAGTTAGGAAACTAAAGAATATGGTTCAGTTATATCATGTAGAATCTTCTTCAATATGCCCTTCACTGGGCATTGCTCATACTCTGAAAAGACATGCTTAATTTTTCCACACTCAGTACTCACATACAAAACATTTCCAATTTGAACACTGTGGGAATAAATCACTAGTAACAAATTATTCTGGCATTTTCTGACCTACCTATCCTGTGGAAAGATGAGAAGCTGCTCAGAATTGTACAGTTCCTGAAGAACATTAGAAAGAAACTGGCCCCACCATCTTTCACCACCACACAGCTGAACAAGTAGAAGACCAGTATGCAACCGTATCTTTGGGGTTCCACTGATGCACAGGTGTTTAAAAAGCTCTTCACAGGCCTGGGCATGGAACGTACTCTGCAAAACTGCAGGAACAGAGTGTCCTATTACAAGAAAGAAAACAGTAAAATTTCCTATTTAAGAGTATGCTATAGGATCAAAATCAGCATTCCCAGATAGGCTTTCCTCCTTACCAGCAAAATCTGGTTTATTTATTTTCCCATTTCTTTATTCCTTATATATGGAATTTTAATTGCTAAATATTTGAGGGAAAAATAGCAATTATTACATCAATTATACTTCTTCTATGTGGAGTTGGGTGAATCAGATAGCTGTGTGTGTGCGTGTGTGTGTGTGTGTGTGTGTGTGTGTGTGTGTATTTGGGTGCACACAGTCAAAACCATATGTAATGATCAAAAATAGCTCCGGGCTAGAAACTGACAGTTCTGTTAGATTAGCAACTTATTAACAGCTTTCAGTGTTGAATTTTCAAAGATTAATTATTATATTGCCAGTTAACACAATGATGTGGAACATCAATAGCTGAAACTCAAGAAAAATTTAATCACAGATCTATTTAAGAAAAACAAATTTAAAAATGGGAAAAAAATGAATCAACCTAAAAACACATTTCAAAAACATATCAGAAAGGATATCAAAATAAACAGTACCCAGTAAATACTAATACATCACAACATACAAAATTGTATCAAATGAATTTCCAGCCTTTTTAAGTACTTAAGCTAAATACAAACCATTGGAAGAATGAAGAAGGCTGAGCAAAGTGTCCAATAAATATCTGATGATGGTACGTAACTGCTCTGTGGAAGACGTCTGAATTAAATCTTTTGGGTCTGATGTTTCACTCAACACCTTCCTACTTGCACCAAGAGCTACTTTGAGCCTCTGCACTGCATTATGAGCCAAATTTAGTTGAAGCTGTAGCTGGATACAGTCCTGATAGGCAGAAAAAACTCGACTGTCCTCCTCGACTGCCTTGTCTGGCTTTCGCAAAAAGTACTGTGCATTGTTAGCACTGTTGAGAGGAGGAAGATCAATACTTTGCAAAAGAGTTTCCAGTCGATGACAAGCTAAGTTATACCTATAAGAAAAAATAAATGAACAAAATAATTCTTGCAATGTCCTCTTTAAAATACATATTTACGAATACACACTAAAAATTAAATCTCTAAACAAGTTAACATACAACCATTAGAAAGAATTAATCAATTGGTAAGTAGTAAAAAAAAACAAAACACAATTATTTAATCATATTAATGCATTAAACATTATAACAAGCTAGTGTCCTCCTGCTTTTTGCCCTTCTCTATACACTTATGAAAAGGCATTTCTTGACCAAGTATATGCAAGACATTATACAAAATATACAGCTTCAATAAGATTAAAATATACACCAGTTTTCTACTAACCTGCACTGTATATCCTCCTGTAGAGCAACCATCATTGCTAAATGCTGGTCAATTTCTGGTTGGTTTGCAGATTCTCCCTCTCCCCTCAGAGGATCATGCATTAATTTCAGTTCACTCTCCCAAGGCAAGATATAGGTATGACCATAGTAAAATCCTAATGGGATTTTAGCTCTGGCATTTGTACTTCCATAACGTCCAATGACAGTGATCTGAAATGAAAACTTATAAATATATATACCTACTCATCTACAACAATAAAAATGTGAATCATGTATTTTAAAAAAATAATAAATTATAAAAGATACATTTTTTATTAAAGTACAGTTGATCTATAATATTGTGTTCATTTCTGCTGTACAGCAAAGTGATTCACTATACACATACACACTCTTTTTTATATACTTTTCCATTATGGTTTATCACAGGATATTGAGTATGGTTCCCTGTGTTATAAGGATACTTTTACATTATGTCTGAATATTTTTCATAACTTATCAGAAACAGAGAGAGTGTACCAATTCATCCTCTTGAAGTTCTTTACCTTCATGAATCTGCACACTGGAGGTGGTATCAAATCATGCAGAATTAGTGAATGGGTGCTAATATCAGTTGCCACTACCAATCGCCTCCCATCGACCTCTTCTCCTAATGTCCAAATGTCAATTGACAAGGAGGCCAAGTCTCCACAAGTGGGAATCAATACGTCTGTCAATAGTATTGGTCTGCCAAAATCCAAGGTCACAAATCTCCTTGCCCCTATAAGAGAGAGAGAGCAACAGCTGACATAAAAGACCGCAACAATTAACCACAAGATACACTCAGAAACAATTTGGAACAATTATCTTAAAATATAAAGTCAACTTACTAAACTACAGATAATTAAGAATTTAAAAATTCTCATTCAAAAATTGTCTAAAACTTCCATCTGTATTAGTTTAAACTCCAAGATTTAAGTTAATATATATATATAAAAATAAGTTACTGTGAAGGTAATCAACTGTACACGTAAGCTTATTTTAAAACTTTAAAACCAAAAAAGGTAAATCAGCAAAAACAGAATATAGGTGAACTCAATAAACTACCTATCTGTTCTTCTTTCAGTCATTTGGTCTTTTTTTTCTTCTAGTTTCACAACTAATGTATTAACGATGCCTAATTTTATTATTTGATTTTGGTTTTCTTACGTCCTGTTTAACATCTTTTGGAGCTGCATCTTACATTGTGGTTAAGATATAAAGGAAAAGTATAAGGCTTAAATCACATGTAGTCATTGCTGCTGCTGCTGCTGCTGCTAAGTTGCCTCAGTCATGTCCGACTCTGTGCGACCCCATAGACAGCAGCCTACCAGGCTCCCCCATCCCTGGGATTCTCCAGGCAAGAACACTGGAGTGGGTTGCCATTTCCTTCTCCAATGCATGAAAGTGAAAAGTGAAAGTGAAGTCACTCAGTCATGTCCGACTCTTAGCGACCCCATGGACTGCAGCCTACCAGGCTCCACTGCCCATGGGATTTTCCAGGCAAGAGTACTGGAGTCGGGGGAGGAGTGGGGTGCCACTGCCTTCTCTGCATGTAGTCATTACTACCACACTAAAAAATCTCTTACTGAGGCCCTCCAATGGAGACAGATAAAGCTTCTCTCAAACAGTGCTTCCCTCCCATATTGACACATCACTGTCTCTTCAGCTCAGTACCAGATGAAGCAGAAGGCTTACTATTAAGGGGCACACTGAAGAGGGAGCATGTCTTCTCTGTGTGAGCTCACATTAACAATGATCTGAGAGGAGAGCAGATTTGCATCTCACACACATTTCAGGAATAAAGTCAATTACTGAAACAGTAGGCAGAATCATTCATAAAAATCCTAATTATTTTTCTTCTTTATTGGCTTGGGGGCCAGATAGCAATCTTACTTGTTACACTATATGGTGAAGGAACTCAACTAAATTTAACTAATAGGACTAGTGATATCTCCACAGTGACGTTTTACGGAAAACCAGGGAGTTATCAGTAATCTTTCCTAAACAGGTAAGACTACTGAATGAAAAACAATTCTCCCCTTTAGGGGGCTAACATGCCATCATCAACCCCATAGATAAAAAACCAAATCATAGTGTAAACAACTGCTAACACTTTGTAAGACTGGATGCATAAGACTGGATGATAAATTCCACTCTAAATGCCACAAACACTAATGTTGCTACCAATGAATGGTTAGTTGGGCAGAAAACACCATTAATATTTTTTAAAAAAACAACCCACTGCAATAAAGCAAATATGGTTCAACTCTTCATATAGTGAAAACTAATACAGTACTCACTATCTTCACATTACTTATCCATGGCTAATTCAAGTCAATGTATGGCAAAAACCACCACAATCCTGAAATTAGCCTAATTAGCCTCCAATTATAATAAATAAATTAGTTTAAAAACACACACACACACAACAAGGATTTTGTTAAGTTCTGCTGCTGCTCAAGCCCAGACATAACAGCTGGTAGGATAATAAGGGAAACATTTCCTACGGTGTATTAGTAAACATGCTCTAATGGAAAGCACCTATCCTGATCATAGGTCTCTAGCAATATAAGCATGGTAGAGGCCTAAGTAAAATCTTAGTTCTCCAGAGACCAAGAAATGTTAATCCTACTCAGTTACAATCATTAGCAGTAACTCTGTCAGCTATTCTCAAAAAAATGGTTCCAAGTTAGAACCATGAGACTAATGCTGCCTTAGAATTACCTCTTTAAGCATAATTTTTAGTGTAATGGGTTTTTTTCCAGTGGTCATGTATGGATGTGAGAGTTGGACTATGAAGAAAGCTGAGCACCAAAGAATTGATGCTTTTGAACTGTGGTGTTGGAGAAGACTCTTGAGAGTCCCTTGAACTGCAAGGAGATCCAACCAATCCATTCTGAAGGAGATCAGCCCTGGGATTTCTTTGGAGGGAATGATGCTAAAGCTGAAACTCCAGTACTTTGGCCACCTCATGCGAAGAGTTGACTCATTGGAAAAGACTCACGCTGGGAGGGATTGGGGGCAGGAGGAGAAGGGGACGACAGAGGATGAGATGGCTGGATGGCATCGCTGACTCGATGGATGTGAGTCTGAGTGAACTCTGGAAACTGGTGATGGACAGGGAGGCCTGGCGTGCTACAATTCATGGGGTCGCAAAGAGTCGGACACAACTGAGCAACTGAACTGAACTGAACTGAGCAGCTACAATGGAGGCAGATATTTATGCCAACCATAGCCCAAGAGGTGAGATTCTTATACAGATCAAACCCACTGTTTGGACAGAATGAATGAAACTACTCAGCAGCACACTTCCATTCAACTTCATCAGTACAGAGCTTGAGTCTTAATGTAATGCTTACTCTCGGTAAAAAGCACTTTCCCAAGAGCAGATGTGATTTACTTGTACAGGAAAATAAAACTACAAAATACTCTTTTCCAAGAACCAACAGACAAAGCAAAATATATATATATTTTAAGAAAATCAAAGATTACCTGAATGCATTCGCTCTATAATAATGGACTGGTGAGGTGGAGGTTGAAGAAAATGTGAAGCATGAGAAATTGCAAGGGCTAGACCAGAACCAAGAGGATTCTAGAAAAGAAAAAAGTATAACTCTATATTGATATCACTCTTGCTCTATAAAAACTAATAACCATAAAATGAAGTTAGTAAGTCTCATTTCCTGATGTATATTCTGCAATACTTTATAAAGTAATCTAATTTGACATTAACAAGTTAACTGAATTGGCTTCTAAAGTTAGCGTAAAATAAAAATATTTTTAAATGTCTAAGCAAACACCTATTTAAAATATAGTAATTTACCATTCTGGACTTGTTGGAATTTTTGTTATGTGCAGCAAGATTGACTGCTGGGGGATCAATAACTGAGCCTGGGAAAAGCTGTGCAAGTTCGGCATTAATCACAACGGAAACTGCTTCATTGGGTGGGGTGAGTGGTGGAGTCATAAAAAGAGGTGTTGTTTTTGGAGTGGGTGGAATAACATCAGATGGATGAATGAAGAATCCAGGGGCTGCCACTGGGTTGGAAGGCACAGAGCTGTGAACAGGACCTGCTGCAGATGCTGCAGATGCTGCTGCAGCTGCTGCAGCTGTTGTCTGATGTAACTTGGCTTCCAGCTTTGCTTTCTGTAAGAGAAGTAAAAGCAACAAATATAGACTAACCCTGCCTACCAAATCTGTGGGGAACACTACATGGCATATATTATGAAAATAAACATGATTAACTGGATCCTAGTGCAATAAATATGAAATTAAGTAAAAAAAAATGACTCAATATGAATGGAATATACTTCCTTAAAAATCTAATATTAAATTTCCTGAGTATTTGGGCAGTAGGACTTTCTCAAAGCAAAGGTGGAAAAGAAGAACAATTAAACGTAAATAAGGAAACAAAATTCTTCTCAAAACAAAAAATTAACAGGAAGTGGATTCTCAGGTTGCCTAACCTGACACAATCTGTCACTGGGAATTGAATAGTCCACAACCAAATCTCCAAAACATCTGCTATTATTACTAAATTTTAATTCACATTCATTTACTATCTTTAAATGTTGTTTTAGGTTTTACAATCCATAAAAATAGTAACTGTTAACACTTATGTTTGACCAAGAATATTTATAAACAGAATAAAGAATGGATTTTTAAGATTACAAAGAAAATATCAATTATATTCCCCAAGATATGTAATATAAAATGCATTTATATAATTTTTAAAAATTTAAGTATATCACGAAGATGTTACCTCAATTTTTGCAGAAAATGGTTATCTCAGATCGGTCAACCTAATTTCCTTTATGAAAATAACAGTCATTTTTACAGTACTTTTTCAGCTTTTGAAGTTTAGAGACAGCATGAACAAAGAGCCAAATAGTCTCCAACCTGTTGCTGAAGCTTCAAAAGCTGCTGCTGTTTCTCTTGCAGCACCTGTAGCTGTTGCTCGGCTGAAGCCATTGCATGAGAGAGAGACTGCAAAGCTACCTGGGCTGCTGAACTCAGGGCTGTCGAAGCTTCCCCAACTGTCCCAGATGATAGTCCACCTACTGCAGGAGTAACCCCGAAGGAACTCACTGGCATTAAGACAAAGGGGGAAAAACAGGATAAAGAAAAGGCTCACACAGAAACATGGACAAAAGCACACTACTTCGACACTAAACAACACTTAATTTTCATTTAAAAAATAAAAATCTTGAGAGGAAATCTTAATGGTAAAACTATATTGATAATAATAGAATTCAAGTATAAGGGATCCAAGAATGACTTCTTAATCAAAGAAAATTAGTATACTTTTAAGTTTAAAAACACTTTTAGCCTGAAGACATTTCATTTAATATGGCTAAAATGAAAATACAAAACAATAACCTTATACAGTTTGAGCATGAGAAATAAACTGATTTTTGCTTTACTAAGATTTCCTATAGAAACACCACCTTCTTCTCCCTCCCCTAAGAAGCTAAAAAAAATCCCAAAAACCTTTCAATTATAAGAAGATCATTTAACAAGACTGATGACACAGATTTCTTCATTTTACAGCATAGCCTAAAAAGAGAATCTGGCCCACATACAATATGTAAAGCAGTGTTTCCTCAGAACACAAACAGAAAGAGAAACATGTCCTATGCACAAATAAGTCTGGCACACACTGCTTTATCCATGAATACTACCATTTTTAAAGATCTATAAAATTACACAAGTTTAAACTATTTTTACTCCCCTTTAGAATGTTATTCAAATATGTAGTATAAAAGAACTTTTTTCCCATTAAATATTTACCAATGTCTGTGTAAAACATTTTGAGAAAAGTTGAGATAAAAATTTCATAAACTCACACAATCTTCAACAAAACAGGCAAGAACATACATGCAATGGAGAAAAGACAGTCTCTTCAGCAAGTGGTACTGGGAAAGCTGGACAGTCACATGTAAATCAATGAAGTTAGAACACACCCTCACATCATACACAAAAATAAACTCAAAATGGCTTAAAGAATTCAATATAAGACATAACACCATAAAACTCCCATAAGAGAACACAGGCAAAACATTCTACAGATAAATAGACATAAGTCACACCAATGTTTTCTTAGGTCAGTCTCCCAAGCAATAGAAATAAAAGCAAAAATCAACAAATGGGACCTAATCAAACTTACAGGCAGAGCAAAGAATACTATAAACAAAACAAAAAGACAATGTATGGGCTGGGAGAAAATATTTGGGAAAATGCAACGAACAAGGGCTTAATATACAAAATATACAAAGAGTTCATACAACCCAACAATAAAAAAACAAACAGCCCAACTGAAAGATGGGCAGAAACCTCAATAAAAGAAGACATACACAGGGCCAACAGACACATGAAAAGATGCTCAACACCACTAATAATTAAGAGAAGTGTAAAACAAAACTACAACAAGGTATTGCCTCACACTGGTCAGAATGGCCAAATTAAAAAGTCTACAAGTAATAAATGCTGGAGAGAGGGTGGAGAAAAGGAAACCCACCTATGCTATTGGTGGGAATGTAAATTGATACAGCCACTAAGGAAAACAATATGTAGGTTCCTTAAAAAACTAAAAATAGAATTTCCATACGATTCAGCAATCCCACTCCTGGGAATATAACCAGAGAAAGTTTGACTCAAAAAAACATACATGTACCCCAATGTTCACTGCTGCACAATTTATAATAGCCAAATTAAGGAAGCAATCTAAGTGCCCATCAAACATAAATGGATAAAGATGTGCTATACATATATAATGGAATACTATATGGCCATGAAAAAGAACAAAACAATACCATTTGCAGCAACATGGATAAACTTGGAAATTATTACATTAAGTGAAATAAGTCAAAATGAGAAAGACTCCCTTATATGGAAGAAAGAAAACTGCTACAATAATAGGAAATGTAGAAGTTACCCTGTAGAGCTAACCTTAGTGGGAGAACTAGGATTAGAAACAAAGGCCATGTGAAATCAAACATAATGTGAGGCCCAATGCTAAGTCAGGAACTTAACTCATTTAAACTTTGCGATGGCCCATGAGTAGGTAATACTGTTACCCTATTTCACAGGTAATGTATCTAAAACTGAGGGAGGCACACAGAAAAAATTGATATAATATTTTAAATCAACAATATCCCAATAAATATAAATAGTAAAACTGAGGGAAGTAGTTTGCTCATAAATATTTGAAAAGTAGGACGGGGGAGGTAATCTAACAGCATATCTTGACATTTAACAATGAATATGCTATGCCAGAATTCAAATAAACTATTTTTTTAAATTAAGTTATAATCACAAGATAGAAATAACAACAAAACTGTGCATAGCCTCTTACAAAAAAAAATTTCCTCTATTTAAAAAAAAAAAAAGGTCACTACACTGAAGCCATCCGATACCTCATATACGACGCACAAATTCAACTATATGAGTTGGGTCAAAAAAGAGCAATCATATAAGCTGTGTGCCCCAAAATAAAATCTACTTGCTCCACTAACTGTTCCACCAAAGCAACAGAAGTTCATTCCAACTCTAGAGGGAAAATTATTAGACTTACTGAAGCATTTATGTTGGCCTTGTAGTTTTGGAATAATGTAAATGACCTTCAACATTAACCATGTATACTTTAGCCTTCTACTGACTTCAAAATCTATGCCCAAATAATATTCAAAGGAAAATGAGCTAAATCACGAGAAACACGTAAAAGATAAACAATCCAAGAAAAATGTCATTCTGCTACTACAAAAGCAAAGAAAAAATAAAGAGAAATGAAAATGGAATTGTGAGATAAATTCAAATGAATACTGAACACAAAAATTATAACAATAACCACAAGAATTAAAATAATATAAAATTAAGGTATGAAGTCATATTGCCATATAACTCAGAAAAGTGATTAAATAATGTTCAATATATTTGCACCATATGGGAAAAAAAGTAACTGGATTTCTGGATGTCAAGGATACATGTATATTATGCTCTCTGGAATAACTGCTAAAAATAATAAAAAGAAGAAAAATAGCTCAATAAAAATAGTCACCAATAAAATGGAAACAAAGGGAAAAAAAGAAACATCTAATAGGCAAGATGAGAAATCTAACAGAATATATAAAATACATGGTAGATTTGAATACAAATATATTAGTAATTATATTAAATGTAAATAAGCTAAATACTCCAATTGAAAGAAACAGGACAAAAAAGGCAAGTACATTCTGCTTATAAAAGACGTATCTAAAGTAAGGAGCTGATGACTGATAGAGAAATAGCAAAAGAAGTAATTTTAGAAAAATCAATGCTAGAGAGAGAGAATACCTAACAATAAAAGATTCAATTCATAAGAAAGATACAACCATTCTAAATTTGTATGGTAGCTTAAAAATACATAAAAGAAAAACTGCTGAAACCAAAACAGACAAATCCACAAGTATAATGACAAGAATTTAACATGCTGATCTTATTAACTCAAAAAAAAAAAAAAAAGAAACATAAAATAATCAATAAAGAGAGAATTCGAAGAACACAATTAGCAAACTGTATATCCAAGTGGATATACAGAGTACACTTCACCAAACACAGACTAAACATTATGGGTGAATTTAACAATCATAACATGGAACTTCAACGGCTGACCAAAAAATACATAAATGCAATTCTATACCACACAGACCTTACTCAACCAGCGTTTAGGAATATGTAGCTAAGAAGTCATGAAAGTGAAAGTTAGTTGCTCAGTTGCATCCGACTGTGCAACCAACCAGGCTCTTCAGAACATGGAATTTCTCAGACAAGAATACTGGAGTGGGTTGCCATTGCCTTCTCCAGGGGATCTTCCCAACTCAAGGATCGAACCCAGGTCTCCAGCACTGCAGGGCAGATTCTTTCCTGTCTGAGCCACCAAGGAAGCTGAGCTAAGAGGTTATACAAAGAAACAAATAAAAAGCTAGAAATGATTACTCTAGAAAAGTTAGGACAATGCTTACCTTCTTCAAAGAGTAAGGGAAAAATAAATTGAAGTGGGCATAAAGAAATCTGTTTACAGAGTACTGGAAATGTTGTTTCTTGACCTAGTAGTCATATGGGCGGTTTGTGTTGTGATAAATTCCTTCCCTATACAATTGTTTACTGCACTTTTCTGTATGAGTATTGTATTTCACAATTAACATGTTTCAAGATAAAAGGAGATAGAAATTGAGAGACTACACTCATGTGATCACAACTCAGGACTTTGTCTTAAAATTTAATAAAATCCCTCTGCTGGCAACAGTTTTGATCTGAGTGCAATACAAATTCTTATAAAAGCATAGACTATTTTTGGAATGACAAGAAACTAGTCCTATTATTTGTTTTGCAGAAAAAATGGGTAGGAATGTGAAGGAATACTTTTTTCAAATCACCTCTTTTATTTAAAATTTCACACCTTCTAAAAATATTTCTTATCCAAATATATTAATTTTCTTAAAAAATTAATTTCATGACAGTTCCAAAGAAAAAAAGCCTGATTTAAACAACTAAAGAGATCTCAGACTCCCTGGTTGTCCTATGGTTAAGATTCTGTGCTTACACTGTAGAGGGCATGGGTTTGATCCCTGGTCGGGGAACTAAGATTCCGCACCCAATCAATCAATAAATCAATAAGTAAAACAAAACTAAATAGTTTTCTGGAAGTTTATTTTCTTGTTATGGCATGTTTCCATGCCACACTAAAGGTGTAAGTTTCTATAAAATGACTGTAATAGTCCAAGAAAACAAACATAAATAGATATTGACCCTTCTGGCATCTCCACGTAAAAGAAATATAAAATTTTATTTTAAAATTAAAACTCTCAGCTAGGTAAGTCATGAATTTCACTTAGTGGTTACTTCCACAATTGCAAGAAATACGATTCTGAATAAAAAGACACTCAAACAACTGTTCAGCCCCCTTTAAAACACGCTGCCATTCTGGACTCAAGTGCAAGATTAAATTTTTCGTGACTTTCATGACTTCTTGAGCAACTATTTTTACTTTCTGAAGAAACAAAGGCACTCACTTACAAAAAAACACAAACACAAACAGTAGAAGCCATTCAAGACAATATTCAAAAACACATCTGTGACTATAATACAAATATTAAAACATATTCCAATATTTTTAATTACAAAAACTTCAATTATTTGTGCCCAGACAGAACTGTGCGAATAAACACAGATCTTACAACATAAAGGAAAAAAAAAGGAAAAAAGCTGTACAAAACAAGCAAGTTGTCATCAGTCATTCATTTAAAGCATCACCACCACCATAGATTCAAACACACAAATAACAGGTTCATGTATCCAAAGTTGTTTTAAACTAGCTGAAAAAATAGTTTTCCCTCTTCACTCATCTCAAACTTCTCAAAGACACTAACTAACAAATATACTTTTAACTCTAAATGCGAGAAATAACACCATGATGTGAAAACTACACACAAGACTGGCTGACAGTTGATGACTACTGCAGATGGATAATGAAAATAAAAAGTTTATGGTACTCTTCCCTTTACTTTCATCATGTTTGATATTTTCCAAATTGAAATGTTTCTAAAATTCCACATACATAAAAGCAAAAAGATTTAACATAGGGTTCTAGAAGGTAGGGGGGAAAAGCCATGAATAGAGTTAGAAAAGATATGAAACTACTTATGATTTTTCCTCAGAATCTCCCTCCAACCAATAAGTTTCTACTTCACACAACAGTAAAGGAGTTTTACAGATAATATAAACAGATATGTAAACACTTATATATCACTTTATTGCAACATAAAATATGTAATAAAAAATGTATATAATAAAAGAAGGTACATACCAGTAAACGTACTTGCATCATCCCTTTCTATTCTTGTTCCATCACTAGTTGACACACAAGAAAAGTGCAGAGGTTCAACTTCTAGAAGTCCAGTGAGAGATGTGAAACTACCTTCAGCAGCAGTGCCACTACTAACCTTCCCATTTCCTAATACAAAGCAGAGACAAGTTTGATAAAGGGTGAATTAATCTTAACAAGGCAACAGTCATAGTGAGAATTAGAGCCACTACTTCAATTTTAACTGCAAAGATGTATAAATGCACAGACCTTACAAAGGGCTTCAACAACAGGCATGGTATTAAGAAAACCCACAAACAGGAGGTACTACTAGTCTCCGTACTACAGAAGCAGAGTTGTACTGAAGCAACCATTACCCAGAAGCATACACATTAACAAGAAACTAGAACAAGTGATTTAGATTTTAAACGAGGAACAGAAAACAAAAGTAAAATAAATATTTTAAATGAGGAAAAAATAAGAGAGCTACTTAGATTCAAGCATGCAAAAAAAAATCAAAATATATTCTGATATCAAGTGTATAAATGACACTAAATTAAAACTAAAAAAAATACTCAAGATATGAGCAAGATTATATTCTACAATGAGATATGCTGCTTTATAATGATAAAAATAAGTTAGCACACGTAGCAGTAAGAAAAAAAATCAAATGGTCACATCTATGCAAACCATAAAACGACAGAAGACTGGATGGAAGAACACAAAAGAACTAAGAGTTTACACGGTACCAGTGGAGGGAAAGGGAAGTGTCATCTAGTACTTGTCAAATTTTCTAAAATCAGAGTAGTACTTTCAAACAGAATTCTTTATCAGACAAAGTAAAACAGAAAGAGAAGATGGAAAGAATGGAGACACAGAAAAAAACCTGGAGGAATAAATCAAACGCAAGACTAAACTGTCAAAACCTCATTCTCCAACGTCCATTTGCACTCAGCCAAGGATCTGATACATGTGTTAAAAAGCAGTAAAAATAATTTACTGAGCACTTCTTCAATAGAAGACATGGGAGATACAGGAGAAAAATGACAGGCCCCAGTTGTCATGAAATGCATATTCTATTCAAGGTTACCAGATACGAAACAAATAATTATATAATAATTTTTATAATATAAAAAAACAAATAATTTTTATAATATTAAAAAAAAAGTGCTACACTTTACTTAGGAGAAGTTCACAGGACAAATAAGTCAAGGGGAAATCAATCTAAGTGAATGGGCAATAAAATACTTCCATGATGAGGTGAAGAGATTCATGTGAAGAATAAAAGAGTTTTACACATCTACTCCAATGAGGCAGAGGAACCCAGGCAGAAGAAATGACACGAGTAAAATCTCTTCAGTAGAAAGGACCACGGCACATTAGAGGAACTGAAAGAAAAATGTGCCTACTGGAACATTTCTCAATCCTAAAATCTCTCTACACATCATTAAAGTAATTATAAGAACTCAAAAACTGAGCTTTCCTTTATATTGGTTGTATATAGAGAGAGATTTACAAAAGTAGAGATTTTAAGAAGAGACTATACTAAACATTAATTCACATAACAGTAATGAATTAATCTGATTAGAGATAAAATCTTTCATTTTTGATGAAAAAAATCACTGTCTTCTAAAACAAAAATAAATGAGAAGAGTCTTACATTTCTGCAAATCTCTTTAATATGTGGCTTATCAAAGGAAGTTGGATTTGCCTATCTGGATCCAATCTACGACAGTATGATGCTTTGGCAGAAATATATGAAAAAAAAAACTCTGACAGAGAATATACATAGTTAGAAAAGAAAGGAATGTTTTAATAAAGTATTAAATATTCAAAAATTTGAAAAGTGCCAGTTTAGAATTAATTGCAATATAGTATCTGAAATCTTGAAAAAGACCTTCTCAAACTCTGCTACAGCAAGATTAGTTGGCCTATCTTATTCTTTTAAGGAGTCTTCTGTCCAAGTATGATGATGACACATCAACCACTTGGAAAATACTGGTTCAATACTATATACAGATCTTCCAAAAGTTAATACACCTCCTTATACAGTATCAGAAAATGACACTAACTAATATCATAGCCCATCAGAAAAGTCATTATGAATTGAGAAGCTGTCAAGCTCTTTGTGGAGGACCAAAGTTTTCCAAAATTCTAATCTTTGCTTAAAAGTTCTACTTCTAACATTGGCAACAAATAACTATCAATTAGATGGATACTGACACGCTTTTTAAATTCATTTTTGAGAAAATACCTGCCAAATAATCAAATCTGAATGAACACATTTTGTTTCTCATTCTTACAAATAAAAATGGCATTCCATGAAATAAGCAACAAAAGTTTATAGCTACAACAACTACACAAGTTCATTTTCTTGAAACAATCATGGTTCTTCAGTATGCAGCAGAAGTGTTTCATGCACACTTCCCATTTCAAAACAGAATATTTAAAAGATTTGTACTCCTGGGTTCAAAACCGAATAAAATTAGTGATTTTAACTATTTCATCAAAGATATTTCTAAGTAAAACCATCATGCTTCTGACTCCTAAGTGTATGGGGAAGATCATCATGCTTTCACACAATCAGTACAGAAGTCTATGCAGTGAAAAGGGCAGATAGGAAAACGGTAGACCCACGGACTCCCTGAAAGGATTCAGGGACCCTGAGAGAGCCTATGGACAACACTTTGAGAATCACAGGACCACAAAAAGAAAACAGGGGAAGGGAAAAAGTCAGATCATACTAGATCATCTACGCTCCATTACATACATGGGGCTTCCCCGGTGGTTCAGAGGGTAAAGTGTCTACCTGCAATGCAGGAGACCCAGGTTCAATCCTTGGGTTGGGAAGATCCCTTGGAAAAGGCAATGGCAACCCACTCCAGTACTCTTGCCTGGAAAATCCCATGGAGGAGCCTGGTAGGCTACAATCCATGAGGTCGCAAAGAGTCGGACACAACTGAGTGACTTCACTTTCACTTTCCTGCTACATTACAGACTTTGGATGGTACAATCTTGGAAAGACATGAAAAATATCTTAAGAAGACAGAATAATCAGATCAGGTTTACATTAAAAAATGACTGCAATCATTGCACTGTAAAGTATGAACAGAAGTGAGCCGAGAACAGATGCAGAATACCCAGTTGGAAAGCAATTTTTTGGTCCAGGTTCAAGACGACTGTGACCTGGACAATAACCTTGTGACTGTGAGATGTAAGAGAATGGGCAAACTGTAAATACAGGTTGGTGGAAAATAGATAGGATCAGATGACAGCCCCGATGCAGAGGATGAGAAAGAGAAGATACAGTTCACATTTCTGTTTTGTGCCACAGATGCCTTTAACTGAAAAAGGAAATGCTGCAGAAGGTCTGATGGAGAGGAATAAAAAAATGAGACATTCATGTGGAGATGAATAGTCATTCTAAAATGAATATGGCTGTTCTTGTGTCTTTAGCCAACCCCAGGGGGGGTTTGTTACAGTTTCTCTGTGACAAATTTCATTCTATCCTAAAGTGTACAGGAGGCACCTACAGGTCGAGTTCTAACCCCTCCTCTGAGGTCTACTCAGAATTTGACATGTCACTTAGACACACACTGGCATGAGGGAATCAGAGCCTAAGTCATCAAACAGAATAATTTATTAAAAAGCAAGAAGACCAGACGTATAATATAATCTCTTTCATTAAAAATGCTCATAAACACATGTAGCAAACAAGTCTAAATAGCTAAACACTCTGTTAACAACGGTAACCTAAAAGACTGGAGAGGTTAAAGATGAGATATTTTGCATTTTATTTCTGTATTTTATTATTCTCCTTTGCTTTTTTCACAATTCATAACTAAATTTAAACAAAACTGAGACTAACCCCCCAAACTGACTTATATTTAACATGGTAATTATCATGTTTACAAGTAAATTTTTTAACATTTTGGTTTACTAGTAACACTTGTAATAAGTTCAATAAGATGGAAGAAAACAAAAAATAAAGTGATCATTGTTCTAACAAAAACAGAAAAACACCAAATTCTAGCATCTGAAGACATTATACAAACAGTGTTACACATTCAGTCCTAAAGGCATATTCTTTAGAAGTATATCCAAGAACACATGTAACACTGTGTACCAAGTTTACCTCAGGAGAGAATGATAGAAGATGCAGAAAATTATTTTTTCTTTCTGCATCTTTGCTTACTAAAAAAGCATATATTAATTTTATTCTTTAATATAAAATAATACATTCTTTGATTTTACAGACAGCAAAGGCACACCAAATAAAACTGGAAAGACTACAACAAATAAACAAATTTTAGTCTATTAACATTAAAGTCACACTAACATAATGAAACACAAAGAAAACAAACAAAAAAACTCAAATTTGCAACCCTGTGAAAAAGAACATCAATATTTTTTGATGGGGGAGTTGAGAAACAAAGCAAATAGTTTAATGATTCACAGACACACAAGTTTCAGAAACTTTTAGTTCCCAAAGACAGAATGGAATAACTACAATGTATTACAAATCAATGGTATCTTAAATCCAAGATAAAAAATTTAGAAATTCCTTTAATCAAACATTCTACTACCTGAAAGGACATCTGATAAATCAATTTCATCAGACTGGACACCAACGCTGCTGTTGTGCACATTTTTACAGGAAGAGCCACTCATCTCCAGATCAAAGAGGACTGGATCGAACGGTGAGCTGTACAGTCCGTACCTGAAAGGCAAAGCAAAGCCTAGCGATTCTCCTGTCAGTCACCTAATTAGCAAAGCATCTATCTACGAAGCTTTGGGACGTCCCTGGTGGCTCAGACGGTAAAGCGTTTGCCTACAATGCGGAAGACCTGGGTTCAGTCCCTGGGTCAGGAAGATCTCCTGGAGAAGGAAATGCCAAGCCACTCCAGTATTCCTGCCCGGAAAATTCCATGGACGGAGGAGCCTGGTAGGCTAGAGTCCATGAGGTCGGAAAGAATCGGACACAACTGAGAGACTTCACTTCAAAAGCAGTTTTTACACAGGGCAGAAGGAGACACTAATCACATTTAACTCAAATTCACTGAACTTGAACTGTGTTCCCTGCAAACCTATGCTCCAAAAGATATAGTTCAGAGACTCAATAAATGTGATTTCAATTAAGCTGGTAACTAATGAACCAAGACTGAACCTTCATCAGTAGACTGAATCAAAAAAAGAGGCTTTCAAGCACCCTTCTCTTGCCTGAATGACATTGACTCAGCAGAAGATACAAAGGTTTTCAGTAACATATCATCAAAATCAAGATTTCTAATCAATAAAGATGATTATAAAAGTGACTGCTTTAAATAATAGAACATGCTACTTCAAAATAACTCAAATCTAACCTTATTTAATCTAACCATATTTATTTCATTAAGTTTAAGGTTTAGAAAATCAAATGGCACATAAAGAATACTAGTTAAGGGCAATACGTGATTAACACAATTTCACCTTACAAAGTTTTAACAACGAAGAATCAAAGTACCTTAAGTGTTTTTTCCCACTAGCAAGAAACACCTCTTCTAAATAATTTTAATATAATTAGCCCTCCAACTATCATCTCCAGGACTTCCAAAGCTGTTACAGGGAATTATTCTCAGAGAAAACAGAGGGAAAAAAAATCTTAAGCAAATATATATCATAACAATTCTGTGCAAAGGTAGTACCATATCCAGAAAGGCCCATCATTAGTCATTTCATAAGTTAAAATACCTTGTCTGAAGCAAAGCCTCCATTGGTGTTAACCTGTCCTGTAACTGCCTGGACACAGCAGTAAGCAGAGACGCACAGGCAGTGCTGCACCCAGCCAAATCGTCATCTTTGACATAATTCAGTAAGACAAAATACCAATAGACAGAACCTGAAAACAACAACAGCAAATCAAGGCTTCTTTCCCTCATTTCTCCTTCACAAAGAAAACTTCAAATTTTACATTTATGAGTATGTCCTCTTTTCCTAGTACGATTTTCTGGAAAGAAAATCTGTAAGGGCAGATTACAAAGAAGGACTAACTCCCTGGAAGACTCTAAGAGGATGGTGACAAAGAATCGCATTATATTTTTCGAGAAGTGTACAAAGTCAACCTAGTCATTTAGGTTTTCAATAAAATGAGATGATTCTAAGGGACATTTTAGAATAGCCAGAAAAGTGAAGATGTCAGATCCTTCAAACAATCTTTCCTAAAATACTCTTTCTCTGTATTAAAAATTTCAAAAACAATAGATGGCAATGAACTACAAATAACATACTTTAGCAAGTGAATGAAGTGTAGTCATTCTATATTGCCAGTTAGATATAGACCAAAGGTGATCTTAAAAGGTGTTCACGACGATGTATTTTAACTCTTTTATAAAACTTGAGATATCTGAATACTAAGTATACCCCATAATTTAAGCACCCAACCTCTAACACTATCTTCAAGAAGTTGTTCTAAACACCAGAAACTATCACAGTGAGTAACCAAGTCCAAAACATTCTACTCTATGTAACAAAGGAGTTTATAGTTTTAGTCAATATATATTCAAAGTAAATATAAAGGGATTCTTTGTCTTAATTAAGATACTGATAAAATAACCATTTATTGGGCTTCCCAGCTGGCACAGTGGTAAAGTATTTACCTGCCAATGCAGGAGACACAAGAGACGCGGGTTCAGTTTCTCAGCTGGGAAGATCCCCTGGAGTAGGAAATGGCAACCCACTCCAGTATTCTTGCCTGGAAAATTCCATGGACAGAGGAGCCTGGCAGGCCACAGTCCGTGGGGACGCAAAGTGACCATGGGGACCCAACGGCGCAGCAGCAGCAACAATTTATCAACTAACTTTAAGCAAGGTTTTTTTCTGGTACACCACAAAGGTCAAATTCTTGTGGAATATGAGATAACTTTTTGAATGGATTGGTTATTTATGAAATAAAAGACTGTGAGAAATGTCTTCCAAATAAATAAATAAATAACACTAGGTAAAGGGCAAAGCAGTAGCCCTTCGTAGTAAATTCCTACCTGATAACTACATTCATTCTTGAATGGCATTTCCACAGTTTTTAGGTGCTGTAAAAAAAAAAAAACTCACTGGTCCCTTTCAGAAAATTCCAATATGCCACAGACCCTACCATTCATACGCAATATGTGTATGGACCATTTAACTAATTTATGACATCTCTCTGGTACTTACAGATGTTTTAGTTTGTAACATCTGATCTACCATCACTAAACAACCAAACAACTCAATTATTATAAGGAACTCCACAAAATGTATGAATTGAGATGACCTGATTATTTACTTAAATCTCCCACTAACTTTTTCCTAAAAATATTATCAAAAAGAGTATCTGCCTATCCAATCACTATTTAAAACCCCTTAAAAAACAGACAAGCTACAGAGAAAAATAAGACTAATTGAGAAAAAACTAAAGTTACTAAACAATCTCAAACATACTGTGAGATAATTCCTAAAGTTAGAGTTATTTATGACTGAACAAGTTTCACATACCACCAGTTGCTGCTGCGGGTAAAAATGACATATTATCAAGTAAGGCCTTCAACAGAACAGATCCAAATCCAGGTTGACATGGGTCGCACTTGCCATTACTGAAAAAAATTTTTAAAGAAAAAGTTTAAATACATTACTCAAGGTAATTAATTCTAAACATGTTGTATTATTCAATCTTTAAATGTGTTCATACAGACTGAAAAAAACCTGCCTCAAAGCCCTGTAAATGTGCAGAAAGATAGTAGGGACTGACTGTAGTAAGGGTCTTTATAACTGTTTTCTTATGCGATAAACCACTCTTTTTTTCAAAACCCAAAAGAGCTAAAAAGCAGGTACAGTCAATACAAACTATTAATTTCAAACATTTCCTAGATAGTTTCAGGGTTTAGAGAAAATGACCTGCACAATGCTACAAGTAAGTCTGGGTAAACTGACATAACTGGTAATAAAGGCCTCTGTGAAGAATCCAAAGACAATCAGGGATAGTGGGAGTGAAAGTGAGGGAAGAGTTCCCCTTACCAAACTCCCCCAAATCTTCTAATAAGCAGAGACGCCCAGTTGAATACTTTTATTACTAGATTTAATGTGACATTTTGCCCAAAAAACCCCAATTTTTTTTCCTAGGATCTCAATAATCCTCAAAAATCCACTTACGTTATACATATATTTAACAAGAACCAAATGACCCTAGACACAAGGTATCACCTGCCAAACTACAGGAGCACCTACAAAGTATATTTTTGACTTAAAAATCACCAACCTGATGCACAAGGCTAGAAATCGAGCACACTTGTGGGCTATGCTTCGTCCTGCCTCAAAGAAGCAAACACGTACAATGTCTGAAAGACAGTTTCGTGTTTTTGAAAGCAGGCTTTCATTTCCTTCCTTTGAGCTGCAAAACAATAGCAGGCGTTTAGGCTCATGCTGAACTTCCAATCATAACATCCAAAGGGCAATCTGTGGTAAATAAAATCTTATTAACCTTCCAGGTCCATTCGAATGTACTCCAGCTAACCAACAAAGAATATCTAACACAAGACTCTGGGCATGTTCTGTGATTTGGCCATCATCTGCTTTTCTACACAAAGTGTTGAGAAGCTTCTCATGAAATTCTGAAAACTGCAACATGGCACATCGCTGCACTCTACAAAAAAAAAAAATATATATATATATATATGCATATACCCCTACACACACATATACATAAATACATTAATAATCAAAAGAGAAAAATAAAGCTATTTCAACCTGGTTGGACATCAAATATTTCATCTGGAATCATGAATATTACAATTAAAAACAAAGAACTTCTGAAAATTACCTAGCACTATATGAACACCAAGGATGAACCAATAAAGTAAAAATACATACCATCAAGGACATAAGCGCTTAAGAGAAATGAAAAGCAAATAAAAATTTTCAAGTAAAAGTTAGGATTTTAAAATTTTGTGGATATTGATATATTTACTGGAAAGTCTTCCTTTATACTTCTATTACTTAAGAACAGTAGAAGAAAATGAGGTTACCTTTCCTTAGAAACTGAAGTTTTCTTAAATCTTCGGATGGTAACTGAGACTTCTTGAAGTAAGTCACAACCCCGGAGGTTTTCAGATTTACGGGTGCCACTTGTATTTTCATTTTTAACATTAGAGGATTTTTCCTGAACATGTGAAAGTAAGTAATTGAATGAACAAATGAAACAAAAAGTTATTTACCATTAAAGTTTATAAATAAAAGAATATAACAACTATGACTACCAAAACATAAATCTCAAACTAAAATGATAGCTTTTACCCTCATATTCAGTAAATGACTAATTTACTCCACTGTTATAAAATTGTTATAAAATTATAGTGGAAGAGACATAGTCACTGCTTAAAGGCAATAGCCCAGTGAATAAAGATTATCAAGCCGAAGTCTTGAGTCTCAGTCCCAGCTACTGGTCTGTGAGCTAAGCCAGCTCCCCAGTCTCTAACATTCCCTCACTTAAAATATGAAAAAACGGAGGTAACAGCACCTGCTCTGCCTACCCCAGAGTTATTTCAGGGCTTAAATCAGATAAAGTACACAGAAGTTCTTGAAAAATTGGAAGACCTATACAAATATAAGATGGCTGGTGTTACTGATATTTCTATTGTTGCTTATGGATAATGATGATAGAGAAGCAAAATCTCTAGTGCTCAAGAAAGTCCAAGATCAAACAAGTACGAAGAAACTGCATGATATACAGCTAGTTGTAGAAAATGAACATGAATTTTATGATATACCTCTGAAATCAATTCTCAACTTACTTCTCTTTCTGCAGCTTCCCAAATGTTTACAAAAAAAGTGGTGTGTTACCAGTAAAGGGCACAGAAACGAATTCTTACCCACAAGGAAATAAGCATTATGGTCAAAAATAATTATTAAGGCAAGTGCCTGCTAACAATTACTCCCCAATGAATATACTTTATAAAAGAAAGACAGCTTAAAGTTAATGTAAATATTTTCTCCTTCATTATATGTTTTTAACTTGCTGCAGAGAAAAACTATAAACAAACCAAGTTATCTATTAAAACAAATCAATTATGGGCCATGCTACTTCCAAGAGTGTATCAAATCTCAACTATAACGTTTAAAACAGCATGTAACAGTTTACAAATTCTGTAAAGTGATTATCCTTCAATTAAAAAATAAGTAAATAAATAAAACCAGCATGTTACAGTTTAAAATGATAATGTTTCATACCTTGCCTGCTGCAACTTTTGCCAAGAGTGAAGCAAGTGAATATCCCTTGTTACTCTGGTGTTTTAGGGATGGAAGTCTTACTACAGGACGTATACCACCATTACAGATCTCATCCGTTCCTCTTTCATTCACTGCCTTGACATGGATCAAAAAGGAACGATATTTTCCTCCTGCCATACCTAGAGGAGTGGTGCAGAATGGGATAAATAATTCAATCACCAAAATGCAAAACTGCTTTTTGTGTTCATAGAGCAAGCTAAGTAATTAACTCCACAGAAAGAAAAATACACTTGGCCAGGATTTTCAAATTATACTGCTTGCATATAATATGGCTAAATAACCTTCATGTATATTGGCAGCAAATGAACAAAAAGCACAGCAGTTATATGAACAGCATAATATAGAAAGTTTTGACACCTGGCATGTTTTATCCCAAAGAAGTTATTCATTTCAACCACAGAAATTTTGTGAACTATAGAAAAAACAGAAAACACTGTCTGTCACTGAAGCACCGCCCAAAATAATGATCTATCATTATGTGTAACCATCCAGTCCTTTTATGCATGTACGCACACACATACACACGTGCATGCATACACACATAGCATTATAGTATTACACACTTAAAAAAGCACAGGCTTTGGAGCTACTATCTGGGTCAGATAATGGTTCTGCCATTTTATTAGCCATGTGACAAATTAAACTCTCCATGGTCCAGTTTCTTCAAAAGTGAGTAAAAATAATAATAGTACCTACCTCAAAGGTAATTAAAACACTTATAACTGCATGGCAAAAGGAAGCACTCAATAAATATTAGTTATTATCACTGGTTTATGTTTTATGTATTTTAACTAAGTTGAAATCATACCATACAATATATATGTGAAATTAGTTGCAAAAATACCCTCAAACATACCCATGAGCAACCCATAAGCTGCTGCCTAAGCAGGTATGAAATCCTTCTGTGATTACAAAAGCTACTTCTGTTGTTTGCCGCTGACCTGCCTGACTACTGTTTGGCACTGCACTGTTGTATTCTTCTTACTGCTGCACTAGTCTAGGTTCTAAAATGTCTTAAGACCCTCCTTTTCAGTTTTCTTTTTCTACATGTCTTTGGCCCACATCATCCTTTTACACATACACAAAAATTTAGCAATCTTTTTCTCCAGTTCAAAGTTCAAGGAATTTGAAGAGAAGAATAGTCACTTCTACTAAATTCTAGGAAAACTAACACCTTTCCATTATTGAGACTTTTGAAACACATATTATATAATCTATCCCCAATTTTGTCAATCTCATGGACAGAGGAGCCTGGTGGGCTACAGTCCATGGGGTCACAAAGAGTCGGATGCGACTGAGCAACTCACACACACATACACAATTTTGTCAAAGCCAACATTTTAATTTTCATATAAGATTTTAAGTTTCACATTCTCATTTAACACAACTAACTTACACTTCCAGCAATATGAGAGATGTTATTATACAGTTATTACACAGTTTTGCTCTCCACTATAACCTAGTATGTAACCTAACAAATCACAGGGTCTCATAAACTTAATTGAATGAAATGAAAAAGATGTAGTCAAGGAGTACAATCAAGCTTGTGTACATACTGCGCCTGTAACTAAAGGGAAGTGTGTGAATGGGGACAAACATTATAAAGGGAATGCAGACAAATTAAAACAGTTGTTATTTAGGTGGTCTGATATTTTCTTGGTTTATAGAAGGATCTCCACAGCCTTCTCACCTCCAAGTTTACTTTAATGATCGAGGTGTCTCACTTGGATTTTTTAATTCACCCGTGAGATATAAAGGTGACATAAATGTCTTACTACTGTAATATCTAATATCTTATAGACATAAGATATAAAATATACATTGTAACTTGTGTTTTAGACACATCATTATATCTAATACTTTCAAAACTCCTCTATAAAAAACCCTTAAGAAAAGATATTATAACAACATACAACAAACACCCTGAAAACACAGGACTAAACTGATGGAAAAGGCAAACATGCCATAACATAATGTTTGGTTATTTGGAAGAATTCTGTATAACATGCTAAATCATACTACATTCATATTCTTTGTGCTTTTTCAAAAAGCACTGAGACCCTCAAGACACAGAACATAGATCTTAGAGTTTCACATAACAATAGTCACATATGATAGGAAATTACCTCAGCTACCATGAAACTGATGGAATCATTCAAGAAAAGTCCCCCCAAAAAAGGTATCTTATTTTTCTGAAATCAGGTTATTTTTTTAAAAATCTACTTTTACAACTGTGGGACTATTTATTCTGCTTTTGTAAAACATGTTACTTCACCTTTAACCAGTTTGGGACTTGTTAACGTCAACATCCCAGCATGCCCCGACAGATCAAGGCCACTAGCAAGCCATACTGGCCCACAGAGAATGTCTTCTTTATGATCTTCTAAAAACGGACATAATCTAAGACCTAAAAAGAAAAATACACATTTTTCTTTTAAATTAGTGTGTTATTTAAAATGTAGTAGTTAATAAGCAAATATCCATCCCATTTACACATAACAGCACCACACAAAATTCCATACTTAGAATGTGTTCAAATAAAATTTGCTATCATGCTAAGGAACTATAATCATTATCTGATATATTATGCTGTTTTTCATTCCCATATTATCTACATTCACCTTGATTTTCAACAACAACAAAAAAAATTATAAAACCACGACATGATCTCAAATCTCAAGATATTAAAAAACAAAAACGCAAGCATTAGCACAGCTGTGTTCACTAAGATGAGCTGAAAATTAAAGCGTATTGCCGAAGCAGAATTATAGGTTATTTTTAATTGTGTTCTTAAAACCATGTTTTTGCAAGCCATAAAGAAATCTTTGCCCAGTAGGATACATTTGGATCACTACTCCTTTTACTGTCATGGACAACAGCTCTGTAATTTAACTCACACTGTGATTCCTCTACATCCATGTGCTGCATTTCTTCATTCAAATCAACCAGGGACGGTTTCCCATTTTGTTCCACTTCAATGTTAAGAGCTGGAGACAAAGGAAAGGTGATCTGCCTATCTACTGCTGTTTCTAGAGGATAAAAATATTAGTAAACTTAATGTTGCTTAACATCAATGATCTATGTGCCTAAAATTCTAAAATTCTCCATTAAATTGGGAACTACAGTGATTTTTAAAATGGTTTTTAGAGGAGGAAGAAAATTAGATTCAAGTGTTTTATACTCTCTTCTCTCTTTTAAAGGTGGTAAAATATTCACCTGAAGAAATAATCTGCTAGCCACTAAACCAAGAATTCTTACCCTAGGCTATATAGTACACCACCTGCAGAGTTTTAAAAATATCAGTACCTAAGTCCTACACCAATTAAATCTGAATCTGTCATGATTCAAAATTATACACACACACACAAACACACACATATATACACACAAACACATATATATACACAAACACATACATACATATTTATAAAATAGGAAATTATTCAGGTTTCAATGTTTTTATCCCTGGTGTGAAATAGACTTTTACTCTGAAATTATCTCTAGCCTTTTAAATTAACCTATTAAGATGAAAACACTGAGAAATAACGTCTAGTTCCAAATATGTCAAGTATGTATAATCTATTTTAATAACTCAATATATCAAGTTCTGAGCTAGTAAGAAAGATAAATAAAGATGAATATATTTCTGGCATTACGTTCTGAATTTTACTAATAACCTTAAAAGAATATATGCATTCCATAACAAAGTTCTTTTTACAAACAAGTCTTCTCACAAAGAGAAATGAATAAGTCCAGTAATGCTACAAGTGAAACTAACTCACAAAGGAACTAACTGCCTAAAATCATAATTAAATTACTCAAGTTTATGCAATTCTGAACAACAGAGTTACTGAAAAGTTCTTCAGTGTTCTCTGGATAAACTTCTCTAAATAGAACCACAAAAAGCAGAGAAGAGCACAGGGGTGTGGGAGCAAGAAGGGATGTCAAAACTAGACAGCCAAATTGAAAATTAGTCTTTTTAAGAAACCAAAATCTTCACATTTTGATCCATTCTTACCATTGACTTTCCCTAAGCCTGGAGCTTTATTTTTCAGCAGTGTCACTTGTATCTGTGGAATATTGGTGATGTTTGAGTTCAAAACAAATTTGAAGTCCACATGTCCAACCATACAAGCTTTAGGCAAAACCAATTCAAATACATGTTCATCCCAGCTGTTGCTGTCAAATAAGGGAGAAAATGATAGAGTGAAATCTTTCTTTAGCTGTAACCATCTTATTACTTATATTACCTTTCTCTGATGTGCCAACAAAACCGAATGCTTCTCAATGGGATTAGGGGAGAAGACAAGCAGTTCTACTGAGAACCATACCTGCCTTGGGCACTGTACACTCCAAAAAGCCCTTGTTCCTCTAAGTGTGAACTACTGTGCATCAGAATTATGTGCAGACTTATGGGCCCACCCTGATTCTAAGAGTGGGGTCACAGAAATTTAATTTTAAAGTAAGAACATTTTGTATTTCTTATACATGTCCATCCTCTGATTTTAAATTCTGTATATGTGCTGAAAAGTAAAACTCCTCCACTAAATTTCAGATTCAAATCCAAATGCCTACTAGGTATCTCAAACTTAACATAAATAACCCAAAACTACTTGGTAACCAACTCTAAAAGCTGTAAAAAGAAATTCCATTTTTTAATGAGCTCAGTCCAAAACTTTAGTCATCCTTAACAATTCTCACTCACACCAGACACTCAGTACATCAGCATATACGATTCCTTCTACCTCCAAGCTGTATCTGTTCACTATTCTCACTGCCTCTGTCAATTATCATCATGGTCCAATTCACCATCACCACCACCATGATTATCTGAATTACCACAACAGCGTTCAAGTTAGAATTCTTGCTCCTGCCTCTTCCCTCTAGTACACACACCACAACCACTCATATACTATCAACACAGCAGTCGGTATATCCTTTTAATACATAAATTATATCGCATCACTCCTATATTCAAAACTAACACCTTCCCATCTCACTCAATGTAAAAGTCTCACTGTAGCCTATAAAGACATTCATGATCTAGCTACAAACTATTTCCTTTGATCTTACTTCCTATCACTCTCCTCCATGTTCACTGCACTTAACCAGTAGCCTCCATGCTCCTCCTAAAATTCATAACATATACTCCTCAGGATCTCTGTAGTTTCTATTGTCTCCAAATTAATGTCCTCATGGAAGCCTTTCTGAGACCCCTTATATAAAAATATCACACACATTTTCTCTCACACAGAGAGGCACACCCAACAACTCTATTGCCATTCTGTTTTAATGTGTTTCAAAGCTTTTATTACTATATGACATAGTAGATAGCTGTCTTAACAGCCTGTCTATCACCACTAGAATGTAAATTTCCTAAGAGCCATTTTACTAGTACCTTCCACAGTACCTGCACAACTGGGAGATTGGGATTAACATGCACACACTACTGTATAACTATATACCACAGGGAACTCTACTCAATACTCTGTAATGTCCTATATGGGAAAAGAATCTTAAAAAAGAGCGGGTATATTTATAACTGATTCACTCTGCTGCACAGCTGAAACAACACAACACTGTAACCCAACTACACTTCAATAGAAAAAAAAAATTTTTTAAGGGAACCCATATTAACAACAACAAAAAAAGAAGTACCTATAGAAAACAAACATTTAAATATTTAGTCACACAATCTACATGTCTATTTAACAAACTAACTGGAAGGATGGATTACTCTCAGCATTTTATCCTACAACTAAGAATAAGCATACAGGAATTTCTAGGCTTCCTCGATGGTTCAGTGGTAAAGCAGGAGGCTCTGGTTCCATTCCTAATCAACGAAGATCCCACCAGGCCATGGAGCAACTAAATCCATGCATCAAAACTATTGAACCTGTAACCTAAAGTTTGGGAATCACAATTACTGAGACCATGTACCACAACTACAGATGCCCACACACCCTCAAGTCCATACACCACAACAAGAAAAGCCATCGCAATGAGAAGCCTGCACACTGCAAATACAGAGTAGCCCCTACCGGCAACTAGAAAGTCCACGCAGCAACGAAGACCCAGCACAGCCAAAAATAAATATTTTTTTAAAAAAAGAATGGCGGATTCATGTTGATGTATGGCAAAACCAATACAGTATTGTAAAGTAAAATAAATAAATAAATAAATAGAATAAAAAATAAAAATAAAAAAAGAATATAGGAATTTCTAAAACCAAGGTGACAAATAAAACTGTTAATATGCAAAAGTTAACAGAAACAGTAACATATAATCATAATTCTATGTTGTCACTATAAGATGAACTTAAGTTCTAAAACTAAGCCGAATGTGTTACCTGTCAGTCTGTAGTTTCCAAGTTCTAGTATGCTGAGCAGCATCCCCATGGTGCTGCTGATGCAGATGCTGAGGATGCCTCCTTTGCTGCTGTTCTTGTTGCACCTCCACCCAGCATGGCGGAACAGTAGCTGAAAACCGTGGAGTCAAAGTTTCAAAGCGGGTTAGCTCCACTAGAGATGTCAAGATGTCAACGGTGAATGGCTGGTCCACCAATAAATCAACTCCTTAATAACAATGAATGCAGAGTTTGAAATTGGTTTTACAAGAAAGAAATTTTAATCCATGTTTTTGTCTAGTCAATCACAACATTTCCCAAATAGCCTAAGTTAATACTATAGGCTAAAGTAACTAGCACTCAGTCCATACAGACATAAGAAAAATCCACCTCAAATATTTTAAATTATAGAAAGGGAACTCATTATTGGAGAAACCCAAGATCAACCTGAGAAGGGCCCTGACTGAGATTTAAGGAGCTCCAGATTGACAAGGGCAACAAAAGGACTGGTGCTGAAGTGTAAGTCCTGACTGACATCAATCATTAACTTTTACACTTTGTTATTTACAAAACAAAATGTTAAACATCTGCAAGCACACAATACCTGCTCTTTTTTACTCTATTAAAAAATAATTTTTAAAAAAACCAAAGCTATACTGATGGCAAAAAAACACAAACCAAAAACTCAAAGCAGTATTTTTTCCACTTCTAGGGTACTTGAGAATACCATGTATACACACCAGTATTGTAAGAGTAACAACCTGATTCAGAGAGATAAGTTTGCTTTTACAAATATATGTATTCACATTTTTGAAAAGGCTAACATACAACAAAGCTGAAAAACTTGTTTCAATTAACAACCACAAAAAAAATTTAAAGACTAAAATATGAAATCTGATAAATTTAGAATAGTTTCACAAAGAAAGTTTACATTTAGTTCTATAAAATTACTATAAGTGTACTTCAAACTATGTTTTTCCTCAAAGCTTCAGTCCAACTCAGTTCAGTTCAGTGGCTCTGTCATGTCCGACTCTTTGCGACCCCACAGACTGCAGCTCACCAGGCCTCCCTGTCCATCACCAACTCCCAGAGTTTACTCAAACTCATGTCCATTGAGTTGGTGATGCCATCCAACCACCTCATTCTCTGTCATCCCCTTCTCCTCCTGCCCTCAATCTTTCCCAGCATCAGTGTCTTTTCAAGTGAGTCAGCTCTTCACATCAGGTGGCCAAAGTACTGGAGTTTCAGCTTCAACATCAGTCCTTCTAATGAATATTCAGGACTGATATCCTTTAGGATAGACTGGTTGGATCTCCTTGCAGTCCAAGGGACTCTCAAGAGTCTTCTCCAACATCACAGTTCAAAAACAAAGGGCTTTTTAAAAAGCCCTCAAAGCTTAGGGCTTTTAAAAATATGATTGAAATTATTAATATTGTTTGCAAACATTTAACAGCATATCAATGCTCCTTTACATTATTTACATGTTTATAACCTAATTCATCTTTACTAAAGAGTACTTTATGGACTTTATATGAAAATTATTATACCAATATCCCATAAAATACGAAAACATCCAATATGTTAGCTTTTTAAACAAACTTGTATAGTCAATCAAGACAAGTAAGTCCAATTATACATAGCAAGAGACATGAGTCACTTTATCTCAACAGAGGATAATCTTGCCTCCCAAGGGCCATATGGATGGAGGCAATTGTGTCTACTACTGGAATCGAGTAGGTAGAAGCTACATATACAGCTAATACAGCACTAGACAGGCCTCCCGCCACGAAGAATTATCTAGTCCGAAATGTCAATAGTGCTGAGAATGAGAAATCCTGAAATAAGGTAGTGAAGATTGCTACATATTACACAAGTAATCACTAAAATTAAGATTTATTATACCAGTAATCACTCAAAGTTTGCCTTTAGTGCAAAGAAGAATGATCAAATACCTAAATGTACAAATTCAAAAAGAAGAAATAAAAATTTTATGTGTCATTTCTGTTTGGAATACATTTGAGTTTAAACCCATTTTTCATTAAAGATTCATTAAAGTTCTTTTAAATGCTAGGTTTCTTTTAATAGTTAGGTTGGGGAATAAAGTGTGGTAAGTGCCAAGGATAAAATGTATCAGCACTTGGAAGTACAAAAGGACCATGGTATAGGGCAAGGGCAGGGAAAGCGAGCTTAGTAACAAATGAAGAGCATGAAACGGAATACACTTTAGAAATCTCAGAACGTTTCCAATAACTGGAGGTTGAGCAGAAGACCAGTTATTAGTCCACAGAGCAAGTAAAGATTTTTAAGCAGGAGTAACAATGCTGACATAACATCTTTTGAAAAACAAGTTCAAGGGGCAGTATAGAAGGTGGATGGGAGAAAAGGCAAGCAAACAAAACCAAACCTATCTAAAAGTTCACAATGGGGTGATGAGGGTCTGAAAATATCACCCTAAGGAAAGGATATTTTTTCAGCATTTTATTCCAGAAGCAATTAATATTAGCCATTCCAATCACTTTACACTTACTTGGTGAATTCTTCACTCTTTCATATTGTTTTGTTTCATCCTAACTAGACTAAGAGCTTCTTAAACAACCAAAATCATGTTGTTAGCTCTTAGGTGACTTTACCAAAACTCACCAACTTACCACAGATTGAGAACCATTTCTTATTTTAATGTTTACAACATTTTCCAACTATTGAAAACAGAGTGATAAATAATATACAAAAACAAGTCTGATAAAAGAATATCAACAAGCAAATGAACTCTCAAAGTAACCAAGAATTGACTACAAAAAATGAAATAATGTTTTAGATTATAAAAGAGTGATTCAGAACTTTGAACATCACAAGAATTTGCATTTTTTATAATCATTTTTAAAAGTTAATATCATACCTGAAATGCCAGGACTTGAAGGATTTGATAAAGGTTTGGAACCTTCTGAAGACGGTTCTATTCCTTTAGAAAGAGATCCATCCACTAGTATGTCAGCTTCATCAATATCATCACAGGTTCCTCCAATTTGGAGAAAATGAAGCTCACCACCTACAGTATAGTAAAATTTCATCAACACAGGTATATGAAAAATAGGTAAACAGACAAGTGCTTGCTACTTAGTTAAGAAACTTAATTTATTCTAACACCACTTAAAAGGCAGAAAAAGAGAGCTACTAAAGTGATATATCTCCAACAACTTAGGAATCAAATTGTCAAGGAATTACAATTTCATATGTGAAAATAGTTATTTATGTAGTACTTACATGTGTAAGACATTATTTTAAATGCTTAATTCATTTAGTCTTCACAAATAACCTTAAGTAGGGGGTATTATTGTGGCCACTCTACAGATGAGAAAACTGATGCACTAGCTATACCAGAATGCACATCCCACTCTTTTAATCACAGCAGTAGCAAAACTAAACAACAATTCTTCCTAATTTTTTGAAGCATTCACAATAAAATGAAACCAAATCAAATTTCTATTTTTCATATTTCTACTCCAGAAAAAAAAGGAAAGTGAGCTTAACAAAATATTTAAGAAATAAACATAAGTAAATAAAATAATTGGAGATTTACTTCCAGCATGACAAAACAAGATAAATCTTACTCTTAAAAGCAATTATAAGATTGAACAAAACTGTCATTTAAACAGAGTGAGTCAAATGATGAAAACCAGATTTGCTACTAATATCACAGGGACTCAGTGATTTGGAAAGCTTGTCTGCCTAAGGTGACTCAACGGTGAAAAGAAACCCATCAACTTTGCTATCTGAAGCCAGCATTCTGTGTGGGGCAAGCAAAACAACAGAACTAACCAGGGATTTAAAAGAGTTACAAAAAGTGAAACACAGGGGGCTTGGTAAACATCTCAAATATTCCACACTGATCAGAGGTTGCACATAGGTGCCACGAAGACCAGAGGGGGCCCAAGTCATCAACACATTCCCTGTCTACTAAGCCCCAATGCTTATGCAGAAAAGACCTGAAAGGGCACAAGAGAAAATAAAAATAAAGAAAACAAAAGCCAGGGCACACTTGAACACAACCTTGCCAATGAAGGTATCTGGTCACAACCAATTATCAAAATCTTTAGCTGAACAATAAACTATGTGGACAGACAGGTAACAAATAAGAAACAAGTCTTAAAAATAAAAACCAGTGGAGAAAACAATGAAAGAGACATCAGTGGCTGCAAAAGAAACAGACTTCACAGATTTAGTCCAGGTGGGCTACCAAACAATCACATAACAACAATTTCCAAATGGGGGTTAAATCAGAATTCAGCGGTTCTACTACGTTATTTAAAATGTCCAGTATTAAACTGAAAATTATGAAACAGTGACCCATGTTCAAGAAAAACAAAAGCAATGAGAAATATCTCTGAGCACCCAGATTTCGATTTAGCAGACAAATACTTCAAAGAAGCTGTTGTAAATATTTTAAATAATAAAAGGATATCAGGTATAGAGAATTCAAAAAATGAATGGTAAAAATGAATCAACAAATCATCTCAACAAATTAGCAGAAATTATTTTAAAAGAACAAAAGGCAATTCTTAGAATTGAAAAGTAACTAAAATGAAAAGTTTGCTAGAGACTCAATGCAGATTTGAGATGACAGAAGGAATCAGTGAAATAAAAACAGATCAACAGTTGCACGTTACATATGAAAATTGTTAAGAGTAAATCCTCATCAAAAAATAACAACAGATCAAAAAGAAGTTAACAACAGAATGATATGTGCAGGAACAATCAATAATTTTACACACAGCGTCATTCTTCAAAAATGAATATGAAATAGAAACATTTCCAAATAAACAAAGACTGAGTTTTCTGCTAGCAGACCAGCCTTACCATAAGTACTAACGAAAGTCTATCCATATGAGATGAAGGCAACACAAAATTCACAAGAAAAAAACAAAATGCCAAAAGAAGGTGAACATATTTTTTCCTCATTTAACTTTTTTAAAAGATAAAGACCATATAAAATAACATTTTTTGGTTGGATTTATAACTCATCTAAATGTAATATATAAGACAACAGTAGCACAAAGCTGGGAGAGAGAAAAATCAGAGCAAAGTTTCTATATTTTACTAGATTTAAGCTAGCATTACTCTGAAGTAGACTGTGATAATCCAATAAGAAGATCATTTCAAGAAAAGGTATTAAAAAACAGAATCAACATAAGCACCAGTGACATCACACCAAAGGACAGAATAGGAAGTAATTGGTAGGAAGCTCTAGAGGTCAGTAGTACCATCAATGCAACTACGGAACTAGAAAGAATGAATGGAGGACTTCCCTGGGGTCCAGTGGTTAAGACTCTGTACTTCCACTGCAGGGAGCATGGGTTCAACCCCTGATTGGGGAACTAAGATCCCACATCCCACATGCTGTGCAAAAGAAGTTAATTTATAGCATTAATTGTAGGTTTTAATCAACAGGCTCAATGTTTCTCCATGAGAAAACTTTTATGTGATTTGAATATACTTACAAGATAGTGTCAAATCCATTTGATTTACAGTTTACAGTGCTTTTAAAACTCTACTTTATGGATTGTTATTCGAACATTTTAAAACAACTTTTTTGTCCTCTTTATTGCTATTAGTCTCATCTTTTCAAATGCATCTTGATCAATTAATCCTTAAGCAACTGGGGAATAATTTTCAAAGCAATTAACTTCCCATGTTTTCTCTTGTCCTCAATTCACCTAAATTCCATCATAATCGTGATCACTTCCTTACTGTCATTGTCTAAACTCCACGAGAACACTGATCTATTTTATAACTTAAATGTTATTTCTCCTCTGAATCGCCAAAACCGTATCTCATCAAAAATTCAAATCATTAAACTTTGATTGCACTTGTGAAAACTACTAGTATCTTATGACTACATGCCCTGGCAACAGGTCACTCAGATTCCAAAACGACTTCCATTTCGAATGGCCTACAGCAAGCTAAACAGTTTTCATTTTTTTTAATCTTTCAGATGAAAATATACCAAAAAGTTCAAAGTATAAAATTTCAATAAAAGCAGGGTCTCCTACTTTTATTATATTCTGGCAATTTAATGTAGTTTAAGCACACCTGGACAGGTCTGAACACTAACTCTGTCATTTATTAGCTCTGTGACTTAGGCAAGTTAAATTACTTAACCTCTCTCTCCCTTGGTTTCTTTTTATTTTTTTTTTTAGAGATAACTAAAATGAAGACAAAACTAGCACATACCTCATAAAGTCAGTGTGATGACTGAAATTAACAAAGCTAAAACTCTCACAGAAATGAACTGGCATATACATGATTAAACTCAAATTATCCTTGATACCACATAGTATTTTAATGATTTTTCTGAAAGTTTCATTATTCTAAAGCTATTTTAGACTATTCCTTTTTAAAAAATAGTTAGATGTTGATGTTATTTGGCTTTTTCCCCCATGTTATTTCACTAAATGTGTTTCAAAGAAAGCAATCCACATCACCACATCCACCATTATCCTTCTTAGCCAAACTCTTGAAATCTTTTTAAAGAGAGGAAAAATTCAGATTAATTCCTACCAGAACCACGAATGAGATGCATTACTCTTCCCAATCCCAATTTTTCTGCCAAGCACTGGTTATAGTCACTGAGACTTCAAGCATCTCCTGGTCCTAAATTCCTACTAAACAATCAATAGGACTATTCACTTTGCCTGATATGGTCAGTAATTCCTTAGTAACACTACCTGTTACTCTACAAGAGGCCTCAAATATTGCAAAACTGATTCACTGTCTGCAGAAAGTTAGGATTAAATATGACAAGGAACGCTTATTTGGCAGAATTAATAATTATTTACCACTTTTATTTCAGAAGAAAATAACAACATGTATTAATATTTGTGCCAGAAACTTTACATACATTATTTCATTTAATTCTGTCAAGCCTGAAAATAGACTGTCTTTCCTAGTTTATAAATCAACAAAGGTTTATTGAGTTTAAAGTAATTTGTCCAAGGCTACAAATTTGAGCAGATACAGTTGGGACTCACAGAAATTACAGCAGGTTATTTTCTTGAGGTTAAAGCAGTGAAGATACTTTCTGAGAGACTTACTAACTTATTTACAATTAGAATCCTTACCTAGAGCAGCAGAAAAGTGTTTTAAGAACAGGTACAACAGTACAAAGATTTACCACTTCATTATAAACATAAATTTCTCTCCATCTATATGGATCTAAAAGTCACACTCAGCATACACATAAATGAATGCCCTGTATACTGATTTCATAAGACTGATGAAGAACCAAACAAGCCCACAGCTTACCTTTGGCGCACACACACAGCCTGTCTGTGCCCGAGCAGTAAATGAACGAAACAAGCCCACAGCTTACCTTTGGTGCATGCACACAGCCTGTCTGTGCCTGAGCAGTAGATGACAGAAACGAATGCATCCTGTTCCTCAGTGCCCTCCTTTTTCGGAGGTTCCACTTTGGCCAAAATTTCAAAGTTTGAAAGATCTAATATTTTTACATATCCTCCCTGAGTGGTTATGACCAGGTGTCCAAGAGTAGAAATATCAGACTTTTTTCCTCTCTCAACCCCGTTCTTTGAGGTTAACTGCATCTCCTCAGGAGGTTCCTCATAGTCATCCTCTCGGTTATCCAATATATCTGGTGGAAGCAAAATGAGCGAGGTAATTGTGTCCTGGGGATCTTTGATATGCTGGATTTTTATTGGCTCCTCTTCTAATGTCACTATCCGAGTGGCATAATTCATTTTATAAAGTATTAAATATCCACCACTAATGTTCCTATGCTCAGGTTGAATTATCAAAGGAGTCTGTACATCTGCTGGTGATTCATGTTGAATTATACTAATATTTGCACCATTCACTGCAGCAAGATTTGATTCCAGCTCACCTTTCCGTCTATTACATAGTGCAGAGTTTAATTTATTTAAGTTATTCAAGGCCTCTACTTGATTTATTGCACTCAAGGATTCAACAGGGCATGTTCGCAGTCCTATCAATAAATGAATTCCATCAGCACAAGGAGTTATTGAGTCTATACAAAGATTCTCCTCCTCTGCAAACTTTGGCAGCCTCAAGCACTGAACCAAAGTCCCAGGCTTGGGAAACACAGAGTTCCACTTCTCAGAATCTGGAGAGGTAAGGTTGGCTGCCGCATCTGCAAACTGCTGAATGTAAGTCACAGGAGGGTCCTGCAACAACAACTGCTCCTGACTATCCAGCTCCATTTCAATGATCTGTGGAACCGTGAAACCATCATCGTGCAAACTTTTACTCATTATATTGTTCATCTGTGAAAAGATTTTTCCTGCTTTCTCATCAGATTCCTTGATGCTATAAAGAAGCAAGATGGGTAAAGTCCTCCTTACCAGAGGAGAATTTAATTCTGAGTTAGTGCAGGATTCATTGTCAGTTGACCCTTGTTCTGATATACTTTCACCCTGAGTTCTGCTTAAACCATCCAGTGACCTGTGAGAATTACTACTAATGGGTGAGGTAGCAGGAGATTTATAGGTTAATAAACCTCCAGCTAATAAACATGGAAAGGGAATGTTGTGTTGTTCCTGGTGCTTCTCCTTTGTCTTTTCACTCTTAGAGCTGGTTAAGCAAGGATTTGCCCCAAGTTCTTCCAGATCCTTAACAGTATCTTCAAGCACATTTGCAACAATCTCCCACTGAAGCTTTTCTGGCTGCTGGAGGATGCTGAGTGCTGTTATATCAAGGCTCACTTCCATGGCTTCCTTCTGTGATGTATGCCCTTTGAAAAGGAACAATACAAATGACCTTGTGAATATAAATCAAAATCTGTAGTATAACATTTTCATTAATTCTCTTTTAATCATCCAGTCGGTACATTTTAAACACATTAATGGAACAATTTAGTCCTTTTAAGGAAATTTAATCCAAGCTGAGATGAACCTGCTCAGAAAAACCACAGATATTAAAGAGTCTCAAAAATCCTTTTCAATTCACAATACACTCTCCTGGCAATCTGTGAGCAAAATTCTTAAAAAAAAAAAAAAGAGAGAGAGAGAATAAACGGGTTAAGAATGAAGATATTATTAATATCATAATAACAGACTTCTGCCCTTCAATTCTACACCAAAATTACACTCAATACTATGCATCTGTCCTTTATGCACTTTGCAGAATATCCATGAAACACTACTATAATCTCAGTTCATCACCTCTTTCCCATTCCACATGCTAATTATCAGTTGACTGTCTTACTATGTAACAGTACGCAATTTAACTTGAACCTCAGCTCAGAAAAATAGTAACCACAAAAAGTTTCCCAAATTTGTCATTTTGAGTGAAATATAAACATCTTCTAGGGCTTCTCTGGTGGCTCAGTGGTAAAGAATCTGCCTGCCAATGCAGGAGACACAGATTAGATAACTGCGGTGGAGCATTAAGCCCGGGCACCACACCTACTGAGCCCGCACTTTAGAGCCCGGGACGACACCTAGTGCACCCACGCTCCACAACTACCAAAGCCCCCACACCCTAGAGACCATGCCCCGCCACAAGAGAAGCCACCACAAGGAGGAGCCTAAGCACCACACCTAGAGAAAGGCCACGCAGCAAAGAAGACCCAGGAGAGGCTAAATAAACAAACAACTTAAATGTCTTCTGCACTATCTGCTAATATTTAGTTCAAGTCAACTACATTACATTGTTCCTTATTGACTTTTTATTTATCGTGTGCTTCAAACTATCCCCTTCAAATAGAATAAAGGTCATTCCTCTGTCTCAGTTCTCCAAAAATACCATCTCTCTCTACACAAAACCCTGAAGTAGAGGTCAGTCAACCTCTTATTAACCAGGGATAATCTCTTGATACTAAATGCAAAGTTTCAACTCATCCTTTATTTTTCTCAACCGCACAAACTATCAGGGAACAATCTATTACAAACAAAAATATAAAAATCACTCTACGTAACTTGTGGAAATGCAAAAAAAAAAAAAAAGGAATTGGCTTTACAATTTAAGATTAAGAAGAACTCAGAAAAGGAAGGAAATAAGTATAACTCAAAGTGAGTGCACAGAAGTTTGAAAGTTACCCAAGTAAAGGAATAAACAAGAGAGATTTATGGAACATCAAACACTTGAGTTATATTGAAAGCTCTGTTTATACCATTTTGTTAACCATTTCATAAACAGTATCTTCAAAATGCTAACAGCTTTATCAAGACTTCTTTATTTTCTGAGCATAATCTTCTCATTTCATATAATGTCACTATTGCCATCTAAAACAATATCCATGTCTCACTAAGCAGAAAAAAACTTAGTTATAAACTTCACAATTTAATTGTACTAGTAAGTTGTTTATTTAACCACTCATTTGACTATATTCATGTGCAGTCTTTATATTGCCATGCAATAATTACATATATTTACTCTATGAGTTCACTCATTTAGACATGAAGTTGAAAGCTGACAGTGAGATTTTTATAACATGTAATAATACACTGTAACTAAACTGTAACTTACTTGATAAGTTATGATAGGAAATTGCCAAGAAAAAGCTATTTTAGTCTATGCACATTTTAAAAGAAAATAAATTAACCATTAGTTACATATATTAACCACAGTTAAGACAATATTCAAAGCAAAGGTCATGTGAGATGAGAATACCCATTAAAAAAGAAAATATAACAGGTAACATTACTACTGTGCTGCTTCTCAACTATTTAATCAACGTCTAGGACTCTGCTGCTGCTGCTAAGTTGCTTCAGTCATGTCGTGCGACCCCACAGACGGCAGCCCACCAGGCTCCCCCATCCCTGGGATTCTCCAGGCAAGAACACCGGAGTGGGTTGCCATTTCCTTCTCCAATGCATGAAAGTGAAAAGGGAAAGTGAAGTCGCTCAGTCGTGTCCAACCCTCAGCGACCCTGTGCACTACAGCCTTCCAGGCTCCTCCGTCCATGGGATTTTCCAGGCAAGAGTGCTGGAGTAGGGTGCCACTGCCTTCTCCGAGGACTCTCCATTCCCCTTATAAGACTGGCAAAACACAATGACAACTGTCAATACTGCAGTTAAGGAAAACTGTGATCTTTACTTGCCTCAGAATTTCTCAAACCAACTGGACCACAAAATAAATTTTTATAAAACATACCTACAAATATCCTGCAGTATAATATTCTTCAGATAATCATATTGGGAAACCCTTCTCTACCCTGCTTACTGAGCTACTGTCAGTCCCACAGTTCTACCAGCCAACTTCAGAGGTTTAAGTTACGCATATTTCTGAACCATCAAATTTCAATTTGAATTGTTCTTCAGTCTTTTGCCAAACACTCTTCCCACTCTACAAAAGAAGGTGCACTCCTTTATTCTGATATGTGGACCAAGGGCAAACTTGTCTTTCCTGTATCATCTAGATACTTTCAAAAATCGTTAACTTTCAACTAAAAAACAGATAAACGTCTCTTAAGTTTCCACTTACACTTTTGAAATTAAGAAATACAACCTATAATTCTTCAGATCATATCATTCAAATTGATGGGACGAGCTTAGAGCTAGGAAATGTAAGTTGTGAAACAGCATCTATTACTTAATTTTACATACTTCAGGAAGACAATACATTTCCCATTAATATCACAAGCCTCCATAAATTCACCAATAGTCTCTCAATATAAAATTAGTTTAAAAGGTTATATATATTTTACTATAAATGAATGAACCACTTACAAATCCTCAAATAAAGTAAAAATTCTACACTGGAAGGATTTTTTTTTTTCCCTCATACCACAGCTACCTAGTTTCAATACTATATAAGGACACCACTCCCAACTTTAAAGGAGGTATCATAGAAAAGAGTCAACAAAAACATACAGTAATATTCTAGGTACTGGGAAGTGAAGTAAAGAGGACAGGATCTAAAGGAAGTGTGAAAGATCAAACAGGCATAGATGAAAAATATAAAGGTAAAAAAGGGTTAAGGAAACAGATCAATACGTAACAACTCCTACAATTACAAAAATACCTACTGAGATCCTTAGACCAAGAGGAAAGAGTTAAGCAACAGCATACAAAGGAAAGATTCAAGTTAGAATAAAAAAAATTTAAGGGCAGAAAAAAGAACATTTAGTTCAAACATTTCACTTTACATAGGAAAAACTGAAGCCCAGAGAGTTTAAGTGACTTGACAAGACCAAAGACTTATTTTGTAAGAGTTCAAGCTCTAACTAGATCTCCAGATAACCAATGACCAGTGTATTCTTGTCAGATGTTTAAAACTGCAACAGTAGCCCTTTCTTTGGCCAAGGGGTAACAAACTGGAAAAAGAGCACACTTCATCAGACTACATTTTTAAATGCAATCAATTATTCTTCCCAGACCTAATTACACATTTGTGTTATTATTCAGGGAAGTTTCCTACTTTTCTTAATTTTTTCATTCTAAGAACTACCTTAAAAGACAAATGAAGGTGAATCTAAAAACCAGTGCAGTATTCTGTTTGGTAGCTTTAAAAAAAAAATTTACAACAAATTAGAATTGAGAGCATCGGCTACACTATACTAACTTCCGACACGTAACTTTTAACAACCGAACTATCTAAAACCAAGTTTCCTCTAAAGAGATTTCATAAGTAATGTATGTCCTTAATTCATGACATTGACATTAGAATACAGCTCGAATTTAATAATGGTCACTTATTTAAAATAGTGGCTACTGCCCAAGTACTCTGCTTCACGAATTTTAATCTTAGTTACCAAAATTATAAATAAGAGATTTAAATATCACTATTTTATACACTAGAAAATGCAATCAGACTATAATAAATGACAGTTAGGATTTGAATTCTGATACAATAAAACTATTTTGAGATGCCTTGCCTATAACTACATTAAAATATGAAGCCTTTTATACCCCTTTGCCCTAATATTTCATACAGTTTTCTTTAGGGAATAAGAAATCACTAATTAATAATTATTAATTATTGATTTAAACATTACATTTATTTAACAACACAATACAGTATACAAATAAACTGAACATATTGGGCAGAGTTTAATGTCACTGACTTACATGACAGATTTAGTAAGATTCATTTTTAATTCCTTTGGCGCAAATAAGTACTATTTAAATTTTTAGTATGAAACTACATATACATTACTAATTCAAGATCTGATACATAATTTTCTTTGTATATTAATGAAAATTTAGACTTTGTACTCAAAATACAGAATTATTTGGTATTTAGCTCTACCTAGAAACTATATAAATGCAAGGATATAAAAATAGATTATCTAACATTTTTTACATACCTGTCACAGAATCTGATCTGGAATGCTCTTCACTGTCTGAATCCTCCAGTAAATCATCGCTTAAAAAAGACAAATTAAAATTTTCCATTTCAAAATAAAGTACACATGAGAAAGCAAAGTATAAAGTTACAACCATTGTTTCGTGTCTAAAACGTAAGCATCACACAACTAGCTTATGTAATATATAAGTTGACTAAAACCCTGATTACACTAATAGTGAATCATCTTAAATCATTAAATAAATGCTTGCCTGAAATAAAGTGTGGTAATCTCTAAAAATTTATAGTAGAATCTGTAGGATTGAGACAACTGAACAGGTGTAGACAGGGATAGTTTGGGTAAATAAAATGAAAAAAAAAAAAAAACCAGCTAATAAAATCAAGCACAAGCTTCCAGTAGTAAAATTTTAATAACCACTCTACTACTAGGGACGGGCTTCCCTGGTGGCTCAGATGGTAAAGTGTCTACCCGCAATGCAGGAGACCCGGGTTCAATCCCTGGGTCGGGAAGATCCCCTGGAGAAGGAAATGCCAACCCACTCCAGTACTCTTGCCTGGAAAATTCCATGGACTGAGGAACCTGATAGGCTATAGCCCATGGGGTCAGAAAGAGTCGGACACAACTGAGCGACTTCACTTTCACTTTCCCAGGCGGCACTAATGGTAAAGAACCTGCCTGCCAATGCGGAAACCAGAAGTGACACAGGTTTGATCCCTGGGTCAGGAAGATCCCCTGGAAGAGGGCATGGCAACCACTCCAGTATTCTTGCCTGGAGAATCCCATGGACAGAGGAGCCTTACGGGCTACAGTCCAGAAGGTCGCAGAGTCAGACATGACTGAAGTGACTTAGCATTCTACTCCTGAACTCAGCAAAGTTATACCCTAAAACCAATTAGAACAGCTGAGTAAATATGTGTGTATAGAAGTGTTTTCACAGAAACATGCATTCCATTTGTGTTTCACTCTTGGTTTTATTTATTTATTTTTTGCTTGTTTGGGAGGGGATGTTAAGAAATCCTTGACAAGCAGGAAAACTACTACAACTTAAGAGTCAAGACAGTAAGACAATAGCTGCTCTTTTGCTTTCATTCAAGTAGCCAAGAAATTGCCAGCCTCTCTCTTTGCACCCATTTTATTCTCAGTCTCCACTGTTAGCAGACAAGATAAAAAGATATAATTACAGAGCACTCCAGCACAACATTAGTCTGTGTCTGAATGAACAATCAGCACATTTATAGTAGTTCTAAAATTTTGATAAACTACAAAAATTAAAAGACGAAGTTCACAGGAAGGAAAAGTAATTCTCCCTTTTTGAAACAATACACTGCAGGCACATCCATCTGAAAGAACTAGGCATTTATAATGCTATAAAATATAACCTGGTAATCTCCCTTAGCAATGCTTAAAGTAACGTCTGAAACTGGGGTGGGGAGATATTTGCTTAGATATTTTTGACAAAATTTCTGTGTTTTTTTCAACTGGTAGTAATTACCATAACCAATTTCATGCTATAACTTAAAAATTTTTTAAAAGGATGTGAAAAAGATAACCTCCTAAGTTAGCTTTAAGCTATTCAAATACTAATGGCTAGTCTCAGAAAAATAATAAAGATGCTTGGAAAAATAAATCTTAAGAGGAAATATTAATGACTGGGAATTTATCCAAAATAAAGAAGTCCAAACCAAGAAAACACAGTAGATTTTGAGGATTTTTACATCAAGAAAAATAGCGAAATATTACCCATCTACACTTAGAATAAAAGATAACCTAGTAGTAGTATATTTAAAGACAGAGTTTAGGTGTTCTGAAGTTACTAAGAATGTTACAAAGGATTGCCAGATAATTGCCTTAATTAAATCACACAAAAAAAGGCTTTATTGTGAAAGTTTTCAAAATAGTATTTTGAAAAATATATTTGACAGAAAAACACTCATACTGCCATGTGATAAAATCATGAGTAAAACAACTGAATTGTACACTTAAAAGGGTGAATCTTATGATAGGTAATGATGCATCAATAAATTTCTTTTAATCACATGAATTAAAAAAAAACTACACAGCTAAAGTTAACTTTCATGACTTGATGGTATGAAAATGGAGACTCCATTCAATTTACTTCCATATATTTTCCAACATTTCTACAATAAGCATGCATTTATAGCTGACCATTAACACACAGGTTAGATGTACCAGCCCTCCCTGCAGTGGAAAATCTGTGTATAAATTACAATAGTTGGCCTTTTGCATCCATGGTTCTGCATCTACAGATTCAACTAACCACAGTTTGTGTAGTATTCATTTTAAAAAATAACTGGACTCACAGAGTTCAACACTGAACTCCTGCTGTTCAAAAGTCAACTATACTTACATAACAGACACTAAATTTACTAAAGTCTTTTACATGAAATAAAACCTTTTGCAAAGTAATAAACAGGCAAAAAAATATATGAATAAGTTTAAAATGCTTAGTTAAGATTATATGTGCTAATAGTATAGATGTATCTTAGTTTTGGTATATAACTGAGATATACAACAATATAAGCAACTTTAGAGTTAACTAAGGAAATTTTTGCCAATTTGAAAAACATAACATACAAATGAGGCATCTAGACAAAATGTTAATTCGTTAAAATTAAATGTGTCCTTGGGACTTCCCTGGTGATCCAGTGGTTAGGAATCCGCCTTCCAATGCAGAGTTCTCCGGCTCAATCCCTTGTCAGGGAACTGGGCAATTAAGCCCATGCACCCACAACTAGACAGGCTGCACGCCACAACTACGACTCGATGCAACCAAATAAATTAAAAATACATTAATTAAATTATACACATCCGAAATATTCCTTAAATAAATTCAGAACAAAGACAAATGTTGCCTACTAGGTAGAAACAGACAAAAAACAATTTCTAAGCAAGCTACATTGTAATACTTTAAACTTCTTGATTAAGCTTTAATTCAGTTAATGTATTATTTCTCAAGCTAATGAAACAGTACATTTTAAAATAAAATATACTATTATATATATACTATATCTTGAGCCTTAGAGGCAGAAGTGGTTTGATTCATTATATCCAATACCAATCCAACAGGAATCCTGCTAACTCTGGAGGAGAGGAAGCAGGGATAAAGGGCTTGAAGCTCCACCTCCTCAGCTTCCTCCAACCACCAGAGTAGTCTTTGTAACCTTCTACCCAAACAGATTTTAAGTCTCTTAAAAAAGCAGGCAGAGGGATTTATATCTCAACCCCAGCACACTAGCTCAGATAACACCTGTCCACCAGAAATACTGGATATACGTTTACCTAAAATGTGAAACACTTTACCAAGGTGTGTGTGTGTATCTGTATAATCTTAAAAGTACACCTTGATTCAAATTTTAATCCTCAAATTACAAAACTCTGCAGTCAAAAGTTCTAATTAAAGTCAGTGTGTTCAGGACATACCGAGTTCATTATCGTCTATGAATAATTTTCCACTAATTTCTAAGAAAATCAGAGATCAAGCAGGATTCATTTTCAGTTCTATTGGCAAATATGGTCAAACTCAAGACAACAATGGGCCAACTGCTTTCTCATTAAGCTCTCACAGGGACTTGAAATAACTGAGAACACCATGATGCTTTAATTCAGCCTGTTCCAGAGCTCAGACCACATTCATTTACAGACCCAAAATTTCCACATACTATTAGCAACAGGGACTAGACATTTAATATGCAGTGAATTTTCCATTAATAATGAAAAAAATCTCCATTAGTAAAGTTTCACTACCAAACAGTGAGGTAAAATGATTAAATCACTGTGGCGTAACACCAATCACACATCAGTAACACAAGAAGCCCTGCAAGTGAAATGACAGATCTCCATACAAGACATCTGATCACAGTTACGCAGGCTCCATTTCACATTACTGCCTTCAGAATCTTACAAACTGGTAGCTGCCATTGCTGAAGACCAGCTGAGTGGCTTATGGAACCCTTCATTCTGCCTCCAGGGGACCATCACAAATGTTGCTCTATAATCCAACCCAGTTCAGAGTTACAAGCGCCTCCTGGGAGACAATTAGGTGACGTGGGATTACACGCTGACTCTCTCTCCCCTGCACAGATCAAATACAGCCACAGAAATCATGAAGCTCTAGAAAGGCTGAATGGAAGAGAATCCAGCACAAGTCTACCAGAATCTTTCATTGGCAATGATTATTGTACCTCAACTCATCGCTAACTACTAATACATTTAAATAAAAATTAGATTATCTAGCCTAACCACAGGTTATTTCACTATTGATTACCATTTCTATATTTTAGGTGCTAATGAAAAAAGGAGAAATGAACCAAATGATTCAACAGCTCTATGAAAAGAATTAGTAGAAGGTGAAATTACAAGTCTAATCCAAGGATTTCATTATTTAGAATTTATATTTCAATAGAGTGATTATTCCATTGGTATGGATTGAGACAGAAAATAAAATATGTTTTACAGACTATGGTGTTGGTGAATGAAAATTTATTTCAGGAATTATACTGTTCTTTTGGATTTCTAACCAAACAGTGACTCTCTAATCTCTTGATCAAATGCCTTCTGTCTAATTAGAATTAAGAGAATATACAATTTAGGAAAACACTTAATTTCCATAAATATTATTAAAACAAATTTACACACCTATCTCCTTCCAACTTTGGTATATCTGAGCAACTAGAGGAGTCTTCCAGCCATGCCAAAGTTGGTCTCCTGGATTCAACTGCCGAGCTTGGTTCTCCTGACAGAATAAGCTGTTGTACGATCGCTGGATCATACGCATTAATTTCAAACTTTAAGTGCACCTAAACAAATAAATGAAAAGCCTAAATTTACAACTGATTTTTTTTCAGTTACTGATTTGTTCCTTCAAAATTAAAACATACCTTCATAAGTTTGGAAACATCCCATATACAGATCTTTCCTCGTTTTGTTGCAGCAGCTAAAAAGTGAGGGCAGCTCCCGGACCCAAAGCAAGATATTCGGTCAGTTCCATCCACGCAAGGAAACTGTGCAGGACTTGTTGCAAGAGTGACCGACAATGGTACATTCTGTGTATGCTCACCTTTCACAAACGGGCAGTTTGGGGAATGTCTCTCGTGTTCAGACCTTTACACAAATTAAAAAAGGGAAAGTTTAAGCAACTAAGCTGTTAAGTCTGTAACACTAAAAGAGAACTCTATGATATTTTTTCTTAAAAAAAAAAAAAAAAACAATTAATTTAACCCTGAATATTCACTGGAAGGACTGTTGATGAAGCTGAAGCTCTAATACTCTGGCCACCTGATACAAAGAGCCAACTCACTGGAAAAGACTTTGATGCTGGGAACTAAAGGCAAAAAAAGTGGGTAGCAGATGATAAGACGGTTAGACAGCATCATCGACTCAATTAACATGAATTTGAGCAACCTCGGGGAAATAGTGGAGGACACAGAAGCTTAGTGTACTAAAGTTCACGGGGTCACAAAGAGTCAGACGGACATGACAGCAACCGAACAACTATAACATTCTTTAATTAAAGACTCAAATACCAAAAATTTTCATTTTACTAAGATCACTGTAACATATTAACCATTCACTTTAACAACACTGCACCTACAACTTACCTACATCCATATATAAATCCTGGACAATTTGTAGTACAACAAGGTGTCTTACATAAATGCTTTTACATGGCATCTCTCCAGGCACATGACATTTGAAACGGATTCCGTCGCAGCTAAACCTTAGAGCATTTTTCCTCTTTCTAATTTCATCTGAGTTTTAACTTTTTAATTAAAATTTCATTTTAATAAGTGACATTTGACTATCTAAAATATAGCAAAAGACACACTTCAGGCCTAATATCCAACCCCAGTAATCTCTGATCCCACCTCCAGACAGCCACTAGTATACTCCTAAAATATTTTTATAAACTTATACCCATATGCATACATACAGAATAAACAGAATTTTTACTTTAAATAAACAGCTTATTATATAGTTCATTCTACAACAGCTTTCTTGACATAATAATGCACTGATGATGATTAATAGAGAATTAACTGCTTATTCCTTTAACTGTTGGATCAGTCAATTATATGAATGTATTTTATCTATCTAGTCCCCTCCCAAAAGGCGTGTAAGATTTCCCAGTTTTTCACTACAGTGACTATTCGTGTTGTGCATAAGACGGTACCTGATAAAACACATTATACAAATGTTTGCTATTATTACTATTTCTATTAGTAGGGCCTCAGGGTAGTTATGTAAAAGTGAGGTTCCAATACATGATCTCTAATGTTTAACCAAGTTCTCAAATTTTATGCACCAGAACAGACTCTCTAGAATTACTCTGAAATTAGAAATGTAAATCATAAGGCCCTCCTTCCATGGACTCCCTATTGATGAGCTGCCCACAAAAGAACAGGCTGAACTGCTGAATTTAATCATGCTTTTAAAATTTATTTTGTCATAGCCTTCTAGTTTTCAGTCAGAGTATACTTCCATTCTTTGGCCCTTCTCACATGTACAGACCTTGGGAAATCAAAGACCTTAGAGATCCTGTATGCCAAGTGATATGACAGAGCACAGACAGCATTACCTCATTCTCTTAGAACAGAGGCAAAAACAGAGATGACAAATGGCAAGGGTATTAATATACAGATCAGAAACATAAAATATAGACGCACTTAGCCTATTATGTTCAGAAAAGTCAAGACTCACCAAGGTTCATCAGTAGGTTCCCAACAAACGAGACACACACTACAAGTGAAGCACATGGCTCTATCATCTCCAGAGGAGGCAGGCTGCAAATGTGTAAGGAAACAGAAAAGGCTCATCAACATTAAAATAGCTTAATAAAAACTCTTCTAAGCAAGTTCATAATTTTAGGTAAAATTCCATATTGAGGAAAAGAAAATTAGCCTGTACTGTTAATATTAGGCTTTAACAATATATTTTTAATCCCCAAATGTTTATATATTTGCTGCTTTGTTTGAAAAATTGTGTTTCATCAGCAAACGACCACTGAATCAAATATGCGGACACACAGCTTCAATCTCTGGCCCAACATCTTGCAACTGTATTACTAAAGTATTTTAAACATAGTTAAGTATATAAGAGGAAATAGTCTAACAGATTTATTTTGAAAAACTGAATTCTATGCTACTATATAAGCAAGGGTAAACATAATTTTTGTGTTTAATAAAAAATAAAGTGAACATAATTCATGTAACATTCTTTAAGTAAGACACTTAGGACCAAATGACACACACACACACACACACATATACATAAATATATATAAAATCAAAACCTGAACTGAAATATACCTTTGAAAACTAAAATTAATATTTTTGAGTATTTACTCTACTTAGTGCTTACTACATCTAAAGTGTAAATATATTTTTTAGAAGACTAAGACTAATCAGCCCCTAATACAGGTAGAAGATTCTAGAAAACCTATGATTTGATCTCTTTGAAAAAAATGGAATACAATGAACAACAGCTAAATGGAAAAAATATCAAGGTGTCACTTAACAGAGGCTGTTATATGAAACAATACCAAAAAATAAGGAAGAAAATAAATTATTAGGAAAAATAGTCCTTATTCAATCCTTAATTTAGGGAAATAATTTCAATAATTCTAATACTAGCCAGTCTCCAAACAAATCTATCTTTAACTGGAAATCTGATGGACTTTGAATCAAATCTTCAAATATCTTGGTTTTCTGATAAAATATTAGTTTAAGATACTCCAAGAACCCTTCAAGACAATGAAGGAATAATTATTCTTAATATTCTTTATGACAATAATAATTCAATGTATCCAAAGTTTAATTTCATTCCAAAATTAAACAAGCATGTCTTATGTAAACTGACATGTAATTATTAATTTCTTAGCTTCTTTAGCAATGGAAAAACACTGGTGAGCCAGTCAACATTACTCAGTTGAAGTTTCCTTTAATTGGTTTATTATGCCAATCTGAACTCATTTTTCGTAACTTGCTCTACACTGGCTCCGTGAAGTTTTCTATAATCTCCCATTCTCATGTCTTTTTCTCACACTCGTCCTTACACTGTACACCCTCCTCTTTTCCTACATAAGATTATGACTCTTTCCCTTAATTACTTCTCTCTCTACATTTCTTAATCAATTCTTCAATACACATGCATTAACTCAGTTATTTTTTTTTAACCTTTTCACCTTTCATACACAGTATGAGATATAGGAAATAGCCAGTTAGTATTATGATCAAAGAAAGGTGTAAGAACAAAACTCACATTACAGACACACAAGCACGGAGCCACGTACATAAAATAACATACATGTCTGAAAATGTACTAAACGTTGAGAGTCTTACTAAAGGCTAAAAAGTCATATTGAAAAAGATTTTTTGACAGCCTTATTTACCTGATGATAAAATCCAGCTTGAGCCATGGGATCTGGCTGTGCCCATCTATACCCTACATGAGGCCATGAGGTAAACGTCTCCCGTCTGTTAGCTTCACTATACATCAATGATCTAAAAGTAAACATACTTTATGTAACCAAAGTTAGGCATCAAATTACAGTGACCCTATTACTCACCACTGAAGAAAAAAGCTTATCGGATTATCAACAAAAACTGGGAATGTTTAATGACCAAGTTCAAATTTGTATTATAAATTTGAAATGATAAGTTTTAGGAATTTCCCATGAACAGAATAGGGAAAAAGAAACATGATAAGATGGCTGCTGCTGCTGCTGCTAAATCACTTCAGTCATGTCCGACTCTGTGCAACCCCACAGACGGCAGCCCACCAGGCTCCCCCGCCTGGGATTCTCCAAGCAAGAACTCTGGAGTGGGTTGCCATTTCCTTCTCCAATGCGTGAAAGTGAAGTCGCTCAGTCATGTCCGACTCTTAGCGACCCCCTGGACTGCAGCCTGCCAGGCTCCTCCGTCCATGGGATTTTCCAGGCAAGAGTACTGGAGTGGGGTGTCACTGCCTTCTCCAGATAAGATGGCTACAACAGATAATTCCATGGGTAGATTAAATTAACCAGTGTTGCATAATAGCGATCAAGAGCAGAGAATCTGAAAATGTAGAGGCACAGAACCCTATGCTTTCATCAAGTGACAAGTTTTGCATAAATGGATAAAACCACAGCCAAAGGAACAGTAGTTTTACCCCAACCATACTGAAAAAGTATATTCTAGTTTAAGTTTTTTTTAGGTAGAAAGCAATTTTTATGTTCTTTCTCCAGAGAAATCCTTTTCCAGGAAATCTGTACTTTTCAGGGGATTATAAAAAAAAAGGAAATCTTCACAGGTTTTCATTAACATAATTAGCTCATTGAGACTGAACCTGCAACAACAATACCAGAATATCTTTTTAAAAGAGACTATCAAAATTAGAAAAAGTCCACACAGCTTCAAATAAGAAAGGACCAGTATGCAAAGTTCCTTTTCCTAACACAGAAGAGAAACTGATTCAATAAAAGAAAAGTGGTAAAAATTCATCACTATGAGACCAGAAAAATACTTTTTTTTTAATTCTTCCCTTAAATTAGTACATGGTTTCTTGTAATACTGCTAATGAGATTTAGGTTTAACTCATAGTTGTGTCCTGATTTGGAAAAAAATAATAATAATTGCTTGATCAGGCTACAGACATCTTTATGTTTTCAGAACAGACAATCTGTCCACGTAAGTTATACTACCAAGCAAAACAGCAATAGCATCCGGTAGACCCTTACTCAAACCTCCAACAGACTTCAGAGTTCAAGGTTTTCATAAGGGTTCCTAGAATCATATTTAATGAAATAAAAAACACAGACTACATCAAAATTAGAATTTTGAGAGATTTTAACACCTCCAGAAACACTGAAAATCCCATCTAATGAATGCATTTTCTAAAACAAACCATTCACCACAGCTTACCCTGATTTCTTTAGAAAGTCTCCTACTGATTACAAAGAAAATAGCTCTGAAATTATAATCTAAAGATAGGCCAGGCTCTCAGACAAGAAACATTGATTCCTTCCTTTTTCCTTCTCCAGACATATTGCAAAGAATATTTTAATAATAGCCAAAGACATATCACATGACAGTTAAAATTAAAAAGGGCAGTCTCTACATTTTGCCCAAAAGTTAGAGACAGCAGGGTTACTACGGAATATAAAAATACTTCCCAAATGTTAACAACCAATAGACGTTACTTACATAATAAAAGAAACCACTTAACAAAAAAGGGGCAACTGATTAAGCAGTTTTGGTTTACAAAAGGATAAACTAAAAAATATTGCAAACTAATATAAGAGAATATGGGAATTTCCTGGTGGTCCAGTGGCTGGAACTCCACAGTTCAGCTGGTGAGAGCCTGGATCCAATCCCTGGTTGGAGAACTAGGATCCCACAAGCCATGTGGAACAGCCAGTTTAAAAAAAAAAAAGAGCTATACTTAAGATAACAGAAGTTAAAGGTTAACTCATTCACTAATATTTTTGTTACATTGCCATGTACTCTTTATAAATGTACTTCAGAAAACAACATGAGCAGTTAAATTCACATTCAATGAAAAAGTGAAAATGTAAAATGTTACATGGGAAGGCAAATGTGAACTTAACAAAATCGCTAAATGTAGTAACTCAGAAAAATGGTTCTAAACTTCATTACTAATAAATATTATCTCAAATAAAAATCACTTAAATTTTTCAGTGAAGGCACTACTGACTTTTAGCTTTCTATAAAGCATAACTCCCAAGAAATCTCTACTGAAGAAAATAATAACTGAGGTATGACTTTTTTAAACACTTTAAATCCAGGGCAGGCAGCATAAAAACCTTAATTCGAAACTGCTCTAGAAAAACAAGAGACAAAAAGCCCACAAAATGGCCCTTGAGTGCTTTTTTAGCTCTGCCCATTCTTTAAGAATATTTATCTATTTGGCTGCGCTGGGTCTTCGTTGCGGCAGGCAGGGTCTTTAGTTGCGGCAAGCAAACTCTTAGCTGTGGCTTATGGGGTCTAGTTCCCCCGAAAAGGGATCGAACCTAGGCCCCTTGCAGGGGGAGCTCAGAGTCATAGCCCCTAGGCCACCAGGGACATCCCTTAACTGTCCATTTTTTAAGTAGGAAATAATATATGGCTCTTATGTTCAAATTCTGGGACAGTGTTTTAATTTACCAAAATTTATGCCAAAGGTCACAAAATTCATCAAGGCAAAATAATTCTTATATATTGAATAATTATCTATAATATATATTACATATTGAATAATTATAATATTAATGACTCAAATATTTACTAAGCAACTACAAACCTAGAATTTAAAATATATAGCTTCATAATCCTCTTAAACACTTTCCAGGCACCAAAAAAAATTGTTTAACAACAGCAATTCGAGGAGTAGTTTACTTCATTTCAGTTTTTTGATCAAAATAAAAATCTAAGTGATTTTCAAAAATATTTAAAATCATAATCAAATTTACAGTTATTCTGTTAATCAAAACACTAATCAATTCAATGTTACTGTCACATCTCTTTATAAGCAAGTTCATACCTGTCCACAGAACGGCCTGGCCCCACCCCAAGTTCTGGACGCGCACTAGGTAAGAGGTAAGACAATCTGTCCATCACTGAGGAAGCCACAGGTAAGGCAGCAACATTTTGATTGATTTTCTTAAGTTCATTCACAATGGCACTGGCAATGGACTTCAACACATGATGAGGAAGATGAAATGTAACTGTGGCCCACTGAAAGAAAACAGCAGTGTAAGCAAAAGAAAACATACTCAATAGTTTCTATCAAAACCCTGATTTATACATTATAAGATAAATAACTATTTATAGTCTCAAGTCAGTTTACTCCATTAACTTATAATTCAAAGTAAGAACCTGCAATTACATAAAAAATGAAGTTAACCATCCTGAAAAAGAATGTTTAGACCCAGATAAGAGAGAAAGAAGGACTCTCACTTTTGTTTCTAGACCTAATCTGTTCATAGATTCAGAGCCTTTTGGTTGAAAGGGAGGCCAAATCCCCTTGAGAAAGGATCCCACAATGATGCCCCAACTCTCCACTGTCAATCATACCCCAAGCCTTCCTCAAAGGCACCTGTGGACATTCACTATAGTCACTGTGCACTTGGGAATGGAAATGCTGTGTGATATTCCAGGCACTACAAGAGAGGAACACTGAACTAACCTAAAACAGCACTGTGGTCCATTAATCAAAGTGGAGACTTATAATGGTGAAGTGACTACTGGAATTTTGGCCCAAAGCTGTCTCAGTGAGTTCTGTGGATCCTCAGATCTATCTTGTAGCTATCTCACTAGCTCCCAAATGTGTAACTGGAAGAGAAATAGAACAGGCAGCTAGAAAAGTTCCTACGCTGTTCCTCTGATCCTCTTGGACTACTAAAAGAAGAAAGGTCAACCAGGAGCCCCTAGAACTTTCATTTTTTTCCTACAAAGCTACTGAACTACAGCAATACCACATTCTGAGGAAATTTATGAGATTAATGTCACATTAACAGACCTGACAGAGGGGTAATCAAACGACCTCACCTCCATTTAACTGACCCACCGGCCCATGCAAAACATAAATGGATCTTGAAGAATGACCGTGGATTGTAAAATCAGGTGGACTTCAACTGCAGCTGATATTTCAGATGAGGTATTTTTACTGAAGCAAAGTAACAAATCCCTTGATATTTGGTAGGCAGTTACAATTCTGTCAAATACCTTTTTGTCTACACTAATTTTAAGGGCCATCCAAAAGTAAACTGCTTTTACCTGGCAGAAACAATAAATCTGCACAGTCTTACCCTAGGACTCATGCTCTTTACCAAACTCTAATCTGCAGGGATCCTAATCAACCCAACATCCTGCCGATCAGCACCTTTATCTATTGTATTAGTAACATCACAGTAACTGGTCCAGATGAGGGGAAAGGAGCAAGGACCTTAAATGCCTTAGTAAGACAAATGCAAGCCAGAGAGAATCAATATCCCCAGAAAAACTCAGGGTCCTAAAATCTCTGTGAAGTTTCTAGAGGTCCAGTAGGCTAGGCATGTCAGGATGTTTCCTCCAAGGTGAAAGAAAAGTTGCTACAACAATGAAAAAGAGGCACAATGCTCAGTGGGCCTAAGCAGATTTTGGATCCAGTGTTCAGCATATTTGAGAATGTTGCTGTAACTCAATTATCAAATAATACATGATGAAATTCCAGTACTCTGGACACCTCATGCGAAGAGTTGATTCATTGGAAAAGACTGTGATGCTGGGAGGGATTGGGGGCAGGAGGAGAAGGGAACAACAAAGGATGAGATGGCTGGATGGCATCACGGACTCGATGGACATGAGTCTGAATGAACTCCGGGATTTGGTGATGGACAGGGAGGCCTGGCGTGCTGCGACTCATGGGGTCACAAAGAGTCGGACACGACTAAGCAACTGAACTGAACTGAACAGAATAAGAGGTTCCTCAGCACACCCAGCCTGGAAACTCCCATCAACAGAGGAGCCTGGTAGGCTGCAGTCCATGAGGTTGTGAAGACTCGGACACGACTGAGCGACTTCACTTTCATTTTTCACTTTCATGCATTGGAGAAGGAAATGGCAACCCACTCCAGTGTTCTTGCCTGGAGAATCCCAGGGACGGGGGAGCCTGGTGGGCTGCCGTCCATGGGGTCGCACAGAGTTGGACACCACTGACGCGACTTAGCAGCAGCAGCAGCAGCACACCCAGGCTGAATCACAAGATGCTCTACCATGTGTATCTTGTGAGCATATTCAATGACACTAGAAGTATCTGCAACAAGTAAAGATGCTGTAGGGAGTCTCTGGGACAGTAATGTAGCAGGATGCTAAGACAAAACCATGCCTCTCCTGTAAACAATTCCTCTCCTCTTGAGAAACAGCTCCTGGCCTCCTAGTAGTTAGTTCTCATAAAAATGTGTCTACCCATGGGACAAGTGTGCATGCAATCAGAGCTGGCCATCACAAACTAGGTGCTACCTGATACACCAAACCGTATTACTGGGTGTGAGGGCTAGTATTCCTTAAGAGGTTTATAAGAAACCAATCTTGAGGAAGTCCAAAAGGCAATTCAATTTTGAACCAGCTGAATAATCAAGGAGCTGAGATTTCTACAATACCTATTCTGACAACAGCTCCTTTCTCATTCCACACTGATGGCTTCACAAGGAACTCCCTATGATGGGATAATTGAGGAAGAAAACCTTTAGATCTGACATACAGATGGTTTTCACATTATGAAAGTGCCGTACCAAAGTGGATGGCTGCAGCACCACAGTCCCAATCTGGACAGGGATGAGGGCAAATCTTTTCAGCGGGCAGAACTTCAACCAGTACATTGGACTGTTCTCTTTGTCTGGATTGAGAGGTGACCAGAAGTAAAGGTCCTCACTGATTAATGGACAATGGCTAACATTTTGGCTAGATGTTCAGACATCTGGAAAGATCAGGATTGGAAGACTGTTAACAAGGAAGTTAAGGGTAAAGGTCTACGGACAGACCTCTCCAAATAAACACAGTATGAAAATATTTGTGAAATATGTGAATGCTTATCAAAAGGCATCCATTATAGAGGAAATGGGCAAATTATACACAGTATATGAATGCCACTCACTCTTTTGCCATAACCACTCCAGTGCTTGCTCAACGAATCTATATGCAAAATGCCATGGTAAAAGAGAGAGGGTGTGCACAGGTCCAGCATGAACTTGCTCTCACCAAGACTAAGCAGGCTAACTGCAGGCCTGCCAATAGCAGATACCAAAGTTGAGCCACCAATGGGACACCGTTTTCCAAAAGAACCAGCCAATTAACTTACTGCAGGTTGATTATATTAGATTTCTTCCATTATGGATTGGACAGCAATTTGTCTTTACTGTAGATACGTATTCTGACTGTGCATTTATCTGTTCTGCCCACAATGCTTCTGCCATAATATTAAACCACTAGAAAGTAGTCTATACAACTTTGCTTTTTGCTTCTCAGTAAGAAAGCACTTCAAAGGTGGGGGGAAGGGCTTGGAGGTTTGGAGGCAGTAGAAGAGGTAGGGGCAACAATGGGCTCTTGCCCCATGAAACTGAACTGTCTTACTGTGGTGTCTTACAGAAGGAGATGACCTGACAAAAAGGTGTGGGCCCTTCCAAAGACTCATTTTCAGTACTAATTGGGAGAGATGCTTAAAAGTCTGGAATTCTAACATTACAGGATTATGTATATGCTTTTAATCAACAAAAAACACATAATATAGCTTCTCTCAGCAGGGTTGCTATTATACTTAATAATCCATTTACAGGTTTTTTTTTTTAAGCTTTAGGCTCTAGAGGTCTTGTGACAAGGAAGCAATGTTCCACCAAGGGTACAACAATGGTTGCACTGAATTAGGTGTTAACACTGCTAACCAGCAATCTTGGGTTCCTCTTGTCACTGAGATCAAACCAGTCAATCCTAAAGGAAATCAACCCAGAATGTTCATTGGCAGGACTGATGCAGAAACTGAAGCTCCAATACTTTGGCCACCCGATGCAAAGAGCCAATTCATTGGAAAAGACCCTGCTGCTGCTGCTGCTAAGTCAATTCAGTTGTGTCTGACTCTGTGCGACCCCATAGACAGCAGCCCACCAGGCTCCCCCGTCCCTGGGTTTCTCCAGGCAAGAACACTGGAGTGGGTTGCCATTTCCTTCTCCAATGCATAAAAGTGAAAAGTGAAAGTGAAGTCACTCAGTCGTGTCCGACTCTTAGCGACCCCATGGACTGTAGCCTACCAGACTTCTCCGTCCATTTTCCCAGGCAAGAGTACTGGAGTGGGATGCCACTGCCTTCTCCACTGATGCTAGGCAAGACTAAATGCAAAAGGAGAAGGGGGTGACAGGATGAGATGGTTGGATGGCATCACCGACTCAATGGACATGAGTTGGAGCAAACTCCAGGAAATAGTGGAGGGACAGGGGAGCCTGCTGTGCTGAAGTCCATGAGGTCGCAAAGAGTCAATCAGAATAGACTTAGCAGCTGAACAACAATATATATTAAATCATTATACTGTATACCTTAAAAAAAAAAAATCACACTGTACAACAATAACTTGTCGCTGAATCATCAGACAAAGTAGGTGGTAATTCTACTGGTTAATATGATTAAAACTAACAAGGGAAACTGGATTGATGGAAGTAAGGAGAATTTAATTACAATCCAAGAGATTCTCCAGGGTGCCTCTAAGCTCTTCCACATCAGATATACAAGAGTGAAAGGACAATTACAACAACTTAGCACAGCACTACAAAGGATCTGAATCCTGCAAGAGTGAAGACTTAGGTCACTTGACAGTATAAAGACACCTGACCTTAACATTGCTAGTTAAGGACAAAGGGAGTATGGAATAGCTAGGAGAAGGAGACTGTAAATATCAAGAATATCATCTTTATATTATATACAATTATAGAACTGAGAGATATGGTAACTATATATTTCTCATTACATAAATGATAGATGGATGAAGATTTAGATAAAGACATAGAGAGGTAAGTCATTATTTTACAGAAGAATTTTTTGTTGTAGTTAATTTAGTGTTTAGGTTTAGATGGGTTTAATTTAGGTTTAGTGATTAGGTAGCACAGCTCTGTTACCTAAACACTTGAAACTAAATTTTAAGAGTAGCTAATATCACCTACAGACGGATAAAAAATCTTTTGAAACTTTGTGTCTGCCTGTTCTGGGGACAGGGTGAGACAAATCTTCATTTTCCTTTTAGGAACAGAGCCTCTTGTTAAGTAAAAGCATAACATTTTTGTTGCATGAAAGTTCAAACATGTATAGATGGTATGTATGGACATAATGAGTAGCCAAAGGAGCAGACTGTGCCAGTTATTAAGCTACTGTCTCTCAGGTCCAAACCTACCCTTTCCTCTCTTCTCAGTCATGTTGGGGCTGGGATACTATAAACTATTATTTCTTCTTTACCAACTAGTTTCCTGACTGTCAAGTTCTGACAAAGGAACACAGGATGGAAACTGGAAAGCATGATAGGGGAAAAAGACTTGCTTCTTGCTAAGTTACTTGTCATTGCTGTCAACATCATGTTAGCAAAGGATCTGGTGGCAGCAGCTGACTCCTCTGATCTTCAGAAGTTTTTCTGTTCTGATTTCTTAGCACTCCAAGGACCAGTCTCACATATCTCCCTCAGAGGCACTAGCATCAGCCGAGTAGCACCCCCATTCAGAACTCCGAGTCTCAGTCCATCAGGCTCCAAGCTCCAAGCTCCTGAGGCACCTACTGGATAACAACTCCACCTCAGGAGTCCGAAGTCCCAGATCCAAGAGGCTCTTTTCTTAAGTTTTTAAGGATCTAGGTTCTAAAACCTGAACATCCTGTTCCTTCAGACCAAAATGAGTCCTGCTTCCCACAGTTACCATCTGTGTTACCTCAGGGTTTTGTTTTCATTTTTTTGGTTCTCATACACATATTAAGTCAATTTCTCACAATGCCGAAACACACAACATGGTTTCTGTTTTTACTAAATAAAATGTTCCACTAATGGAATTAAGATTCATAAAATCATGGTGAATTTATAAAATATACTTCAATATAAATATTAGGAAGAATGCAGATGATATACGAGCACTGATATGAAAATATCCTCAATATACATTCTTCAATGAACAAAAGCAAGGTATATGCTATAATCTGAATGCTTGTGCCCCCGCAAAATCCATCTGCCGAAATTCTAACCCAAAGGGGGAGTCTATTAGCAGGTAGGGCCTTTGGAAGGAAGGTGATTAGGTCATGAGGGTGGAACCCTCTTTTATAAAAAGCTCCAGAGAGATCCCTTGCCTCTTTCACCATATAAGGACACAATGAGAAGGTACCAGCTATATCCCAGAAAGAAGGACTTCACCAAAAGAAATTCCACTCATCACAGCAGTCCAAACAGACTGAGCAGTCCAAACAGTACATCACAGCACTGTAGCATAATTTCAACTGCACTTGAGGAAGATACTCACAAAGGCAAAATTGTTTTAGAAAACAGCTTCTACTTTATATGCTTCAATATAAAAACTGTATATGTATTACATTTATAATTTTTTTACAAATCTTAAAAGAAAAATGCAGAAGAATTAATGAAATATAGCCAAGGATTTAATTCAAAGCCCTGTCTCCCACCATAGTCATCAGTGCAAGGAAGAACAGAGAAAGGCAAAAGTATGGAAATGTTCTTTCTGTTATAACCCTAAACAAAGTAATTTTTTTTTAACTTCTTACCTTAGCAACTTTGTGGTTTGCTGCAGTCTCATGAGATGTATTTTTCAAACCATCTTTGAGCTGTGTGATGAACAAATCATAGCCCTCTGTACTAGAAACATCTACCTTTTCTAAACATGCCGATAAGAGTTGTTGTGCCTAAATAAAAAAAGATCACAAAAGATTAACCATACCAAAAATGTTTAATTCAGATTCTTACACAAATATTTTAATTCTGAAAGGTACTATATGAAAATTTACTACTTCTACTTTTTTTAAACAAACTTAGCTAACCAAATAATGATTTGCAAGGCTGTTACAAAATTAAATGAGATATAGCAGTGTACTCAGCATAGTACCACAAAGTAAAGTCTCCATACATGGAAGTTTTTATAAACCAAAGCCAGACAGAAAAAACTGGACAAGCTGAAACTATAAACAAAAATAAGAGAGATAAAAAGTTAAAGACAAATATAAAGTCCCTCAGTGAGCTTTACTATGTAATACCGTAAGAGGGATCACTCATTAAATTATCAGGTAATTTTTAAAAAGCCCTTTGCATTGTTACCCACATATTCAATATGAACTACATTAACAGAAATATATGGTCAATATATGGAAAAGAACACATCCACACTAATCCAACCAAACCCAGGACGACATACTTTAGGCAAGACAGTGAGAAACCAATGTGATGCAGGAAAGGGTACCTGGGATGGTGGAAGAACTACAAACAGTATTACATGAACAAGACAACTATAATTATTTGTGTAAAAAGATAGAAAAGCAGCAACAGACATCACGAGCTGGCAAGGTGGAAGAGGTGGCAGAAGTTGGCTAAATATCTAGCTAAATATTGACTTCAGGGTCCATTTTACATAAATGTTCAACTATTTTATTGTAATTCTGTAGTTCCTTTTAAAACCCAATGGTTTGAAACCATCTTTTATTGTACACTACAATGTATAGAAGATATCAGCTTTATTAAGATATCACCAGGTCTAATTTCCTTAAACTAGGAGGGGAAAAAATATTCAATACAAGTAGAACTAATTAATTTTCTGTCCAAAGATTTTAACATGCCCCCAGATCGAGATATTCTTATGACAAAAAGATGGCTACTCTGTTTTCAGAGCTCAGAATTTTAGCAAATGCTTTCAATATTAACATACTAGATGACTGTGATATGACACTGACCCACACAGTAACATTTTGCATGTCTTAAAAATGGGAAATAAGCTATATTGATTTTATCAACTAATCATTTCAATCCACCAAACACAAAACAGTTAATAATCAACAAATTGGGATAAAGACAGAAATAATATCTCACTTTTAGGGGGAATACATTATAATCTCTTATATTTTTAAGATAATTTAAAGTCTGATAAATCTGAAAAATATAGTTTTAAATTATATGATATGAACATCAACATACACAAAAGAATTTAAGTTAGGATACACTTATACATTAATTAATAAATATGTAACACAAAAAATATGTATGTTGAAATTTTAATCTGGAATTGTTAAGACACATGTTACATAGCCAAGATTACAGGTTGTCCATTAATATTTATTTCTTCTTTTTTAATATTAAAGAAAAAAACCACCTCAGCTTAACGTGGCCATATGACTAAATTCTGGCCAATGAATTAACTGAATATGAAAAGGGCACATGTGAAACAGTTTGTAAAACAGAACAAGAAAAATGAAGGAGGGGATACAGACAGAAGGAGAGGATGAGGGAGGGAGGTAAAAGGGAAAGGAGAAAAGGAAGGGCAGGAAATGCCAGTGCGCTCCCTGGCCTTTTGTCCTCCCTTTCCCTAAAACTGGGAAGTAATGAGACTTGAAGCAGCAGTCTTGGACTCAAGAGATGGAAGCTAAGTGTTGCAGTAAACAAAGTTGTCCCTATACTTGGCCTTGTACTGTTACTAGAAAAAAATTATCTTGTTTAAGCCACTGTATTTTGGGGTTTCTGTTAAAGTGGTTTAACCTGTACAATTCACAATTCCTTGTTTTTATAGGGGTATGTAGATAATATCCTCAAAGGACAATCTAATTCCATTTAACGACGAGTAAGTCTGAAACTACATTAAGCAGAAAAGCATACTGACACTTATTTCAACTTACCTCTGTGACAGGTAATTCAAGCTGAACCACATCATCTTGCTTTGAAACTGGAGTTTGCAGAGCAGTGTCTAACAACAAGATTCCATTAAGGTCCTTCCTACACCCTACTGCATAATCATCCACAAAAATAACTTTATCCACGGCAGAAATATACTGACATTTCACCTGTCCACCTGGTTTAGCTGTTAAAAGAACAAAAATTCAACACTGAAGATGTTAAGACCAATAGATCTTTTAAAATAAATGCTTACATGGCAACTAAATACCTTATATAATCTTTGACTAGAAAAAGATTCTCTAAAGGGCATTATTAGAACCGATTAAATTGGAATATGTACTGTAGCTTAAAGTAACAATATGAAATTATCAGAACTTGAAAACTGTATTGCTGTTATGAAAGCAAGTATCATTGTTCTTAGAAATAAACATAGAAATAGTAAAAGACAAAAGGATATGATATATGCAACCTATTCACAAGTGAGCAAAAGTAGTATGAATGTATACGTGAGGGAATGATAATCAAATGTGGTAAAATATTTAAAATATTAAAATCAGTGGAACTTAGTAAAGGTTATAGGGAAGTTCTCTGTATTACACTACTTCAAAATAATTTGTTTTGAAAAAAAAATTTAAACATCCAATACTACACAACATTGTACATCAACTATACTGTAATTAAAATAAATAAATATTCAGTATTGTTTTACATCTTTCCCCCCTTCCCCTACAAAAGTCATTAAGCATAAAGTCAATGTGGACAGTTTCTAGGTAATGACCTCAAAAGTTCTTTTGGGCTTTTATACCTAAGATATGCTTCCCAGGTGGGAAGATGGCTTCCCAGTCCCAAGTGGCGCCAGTGGTAAAGAATCCTCTGCCAATGCAGGAGACAGAAGAGGCATAAATTCAATCCCTGGGTCGGGAAGGTTCCCTAGAGGAGGAAATGGCAACCTACTCCAGTATTCTTGCCTGGGAAATCCCATGGACAGAGGAGTTTAGCAGGTTATAGTCCATGGGGTTGCAAACAGTCGGACACGACTGAGTACACAAACATACATATCTGAGATAAAATTAAGGAAGATGGCTATAACCTAAGAGAACTAGTAAAGTGTCTTAGTTCAACTACCACTGGAAAGCGACAGTCAACTATTACTGAAGATCAATGTCCTCTGAAGTTTCTGCTCAATCAGTATCAGAAGAGTACTTTAATAGAAAGTGAATATACTAACCATAAAATTCATCAGAATAAATTAAGAGCAGAATTTCAAGGAGTATTACAAACGATGGTAAAACACGGAAGCTTTAAATATAAAACCAAAAAGCACGATTTGGAAAAGATAACACTGATTTCTACATTTTAATTTATAAGAAGACTAATGTTAAAAACTGTCATGAATACAGTCTCTAAAAACGACTTGAAAAAAAATTATCATCTGTAAAATTTAATTGTACTAGTGAAGAAACTTCTCTGTGGACATGTAATTCTGCCACCAGTCAGTACACCTTATTCTAAACTCCCACCATAAACCTATAGAACATTCCTGATCTCAGCACTGCTATTGCGCACTAATACAAAAGCAGCAAAGATATCAGCCAGGGTCCTACTCATGAATGTCTAGGACAACTATAAAACATGTTATAATCGATGAATATTAGGGTCAGTTTTCTTAATCTCAGATTATTATAGCTCTCTCATCTTGGAGGCATTACAAAACTATTCGAAACTTTTTCATTATCTACATAAAACAAAGAAAAATTCATAGAATTTCTATAGTTCATTCTCAGATCTATTGGTTTGAAATGTATGTCAGCATACAGAAAAATAATCTCTGCAATACAATAAAACAGGAATATTTACCTACCACTTCTCATCTCTAGGTAAAACCACAAGAAATCATACAAATTATAGGAACTCAGAGTAAAATTACGTAGGAACCTGTAAAGATAGTTTCAAATTTTAAAGCAGACTACTCCTTTTTTTATAGAGGTTTCTGGTTCACAGGAAAATTCAGCAGAAGGCAGGGATTTCCCATATGCGCCATGCCTCCCACACATAACTGTAAAATTAAAAAAAAAAAAAAAAAACTACAAACTGTTTTGTTTTAGGATAGGTCATTAGGTAAAGAACTATAAAAACCATTATTTTGTTAAAACTTTTACAGAGGTATAAAATGTGAAAATCTACACCAGGGTTTTCAACTGGGTTTCCATGCAACCCCAGAATTCAATAGATCATGACAAAAAAAAAAAACACACTTTTTTATATTTCTTATACTATATAATATTAGCACTCAAAGTAATGCACAGTGACCAAACAGCCTTATTGGCAATGACTTCAGAAGTCTTTCAGGCCCACAGAGCATGTAATAGGACCATGTTTACTCAGATGAGTCCATTCCCAGTAATTGTGACCTGAGTACAAAAGGCCATTTGTAAGCAGTGACTTGCTGCATTGCACAGCAGAAGGCAGTAAACTGATTATCCGTCATACTACCCTACCCTAAAGGCTCTCTGAGCTCATATGACCTCTTTTTAACTAATTACACCTGCGAAGACCCTGTTTCTAAATAAGGTCACAATCTGAGGTTCCCATGAGAACATGAATTCTGAGGGAAGATTATACAACCCACCACAGACTCTTTCTCTGAATCTTTTACTCAGCCTGAGAACTCTATTTCAAGAAAAAGAGCTCTGTTAATGTAGTCGCAGAGTATGCTCAAGATTTTATTTACCTCTACCCCTAAACAAGTTCTAGATTTCTGTGAAGAAAAAATATCTTTCAATGAACAAAGAACGTTTTAGAGAACATTTCATTGTCTTAACACATTCGAGCAAATCTTTTTTACCTGACAAAAAATAAGACCAAGGACACAAATTCTCTAATTTGGGAAAAAAATGAAATCCATGTGTGCTAAAGTGTGACCCAGAACTGAGTATTTGTACAGCAAAAAAAATAAATAAATAAAAGATAGGTTTCACAATGGGAGGTAAAAATCAACATTTATTTTCAGTTATAAGAATAACAATTTTAAGTGCATAAAGGTTCATAAAAGAGATGAAGAAACTAAGAAACCTATGTCTGAGCTCTCAGTAAGAAAATATCTTTTCAAAATCTTGTATGAAATTATATGTTAAATTATACTTTTATTTATATTGCTTTGTTTCATGGTTTTGGAAGTATTACTATGGAACACTGTCAACAAATTTTAATGCTGCAAATAACATTAATAAAAAAAACTTATAACCTATATTTAAACTTCCAAGGCTACCTTTAAAATAAACAGAAATTTATAGTTTATTTGCCCTATGAGTTTAAAATGTCTGAAAATAAATTTCTCAAAGAAAGAAGAGCCATGTTCAACTAATGTTTTAAGTTTTTGAGGAAAATCAGCTAAGAAGTCATTTTTCAGTTTTTAAATAGAAGGGAAAAACTCTTAGACACATTCTATACCACATGTTGTACCTTGTTAGAAGACAACTGTAAAATTACTTTGAACCCTACACTGATAAAGTTTAAAAAGAAATTCAAGCAGAAAAATTAACAGAAGAAACACTCAAATTTCTTCCAGCTATACCAGATATAAGCAAACTTCCTATAAAAAGATCAATAGTATTTAAGGCCTCATAAGAAACACTCAAATTTCCTCCAACTATACCAGATTATCAGCTAACTTCTTATAAAAAGATCAAATAGTATTTAAGGTCTTTTCTCACAATTACTCAACAAAAGAAACATTTATTTACTTGATTTTAGTAAATAAATGGATGTAGATGTGTTCTAGTAGCATTTATTTATAAAATCAGGAGACAGGCAGGTGGCAGGCCATAGTTTGCAGATTCCTGACTGACACTAATGACTTGCATTAGTACAGATTTACTTTGGGAGCAGGAGAAATTTCACAAAAATAATAAGTTAAACATTCACAGCCAGACACAAAAAGCTGCTGAAACTTAAAACTAAAACTAACAAAGAAAAATCTTGAAAGCAACCAGAGGATATGTTACATACAGGTAAGTAATAGCTACAATAAAAGCACGTTTATCATTTTAAAATCATGGACTTTACTTGGAATTGAACAATTTTTAAAGTACTGCAAAAAAGAAATTCTATTCAACAAAAAAAAAAAATCCATCAAGAATGAAGGTGAAATAAAGACATTCTCAGATGAGGGAACACTAAGTAGAAATTTTGCCAGCAAACCTGCTCAGAAAGAATCACAAAAAGAAGTTCATCAAAGAAAAGGGAAATTATTTCAGAAACAGAGTATCAAGAATGAGGGAAGAGCTACAGAAATGGTAAATATCTGGGTAAATATAAGTGATAATTCTCCAACTCAGTCTTTTAAATGTATTTGGTAACTGAAAGCAAAAATTCCTACAATGTCTGATACTCTTCAATGTCACATATATATAATAAATAAGTCAATTATAACTTAAAAGAGGAGGATACAATAGGGTGGTATTGTTTCTACATTCCACTTAAACTGGTAAAATACTGATTCTAAATAGACTGAGGAAAATATATATTGCAATCCTTCAAGTAACTATGAAAACACACAAAAGCAACAGATAAGGTTAAAAAAAAAAAAATCAAGCCAAAAAAGCAGAAAGAGAAAAAAAGAGGAAACAAATAATAAAATGGAGCATCTAAACCAAACTTCAACTATTCATTAATCAAAAATGGCCTAAGTACGCCAATGAAAAGACAAACTGGAATTTAAAACACACATGCAAAGAAACTTTTATCATTCTAAAAGGGTAAAAAAATGGAAAAAGATATATCACGTAAATGTTAATCAAAGAAACACGGAATCGTCACATTTAGATGAGACAAAGATCAGAACAAAGAAAATCACCAGGGATAAATGAGGACATTACATGATAAAGAGTCAATTCATGAAGCAATCCTAAATATATACACACACCTAACAGAACTTAAAAATACATTCAGCAAAAATTAACAAGAACTGAAAGGAGAAACAGACATCCGTAATTACAGCTGAAGACTGCAACTTTCAATAACTGATAGAACTAGTGGACAGAAAACGAACATAGATATAGAGAAACTGAACACCATCAACCAATGACATTTTTAAAATATGCCACCTATCAACAGTAGAATGCACATTCAAGAGCACATTGAAAATCAATCAAGATATATTGTATCCTGGATCATAAAACAGACCTTAATATAAAAGAAATAAAAGTATGTTCTCTGAGAGCCCAGAAATAAACCTACATATCTCTGGTCAATTAATCTTCGACAAAGGAGGTAAGAATATACAATAGGAAAAAGACGGTCTCTTTAGCAAGTGGTATTGGGAAAACTGGACAATCGCATGTAAATCAATGAAGTTAGAACACAGCCTCACACTATACACAAAAACAAACTCAAAATGGCTTAAATACTTAAATATAAAAAGAGAGATCATAGGCAAAACATACTCCGACATAAATAAATCATGCCAATGTTTTCTTCAGTCAGTCTCCCAAAGCAACAGAAATAAAAGCAAAAATAAAAAGTGGGACATAATCAAACTTATAAGCTTTTCCACAGCAAAGGAAACCATAAACAAAACAAAAAGACAGCCTACGGACTAGGAGAAAATATTTTCAAATGATGCAATCAACAAGGCCTAAATCTCCAAAACATACCAACAGCTCATATACAAGGCAACAACAAAAAACAAACAACCCAATCCAAAAATGGGCAAAAGACCTTAACAGACATTTCTCAAAAGAAATACAGATGGCCAATAAGCACATAAAAAAGATGTTCAACATCACTAATTATTGAAAAAAATGCAGATCAAAACTACAGTAAGATACCAACTCACACGGATCAGAACGGCCATCATTAAAAAGTCTACAGGAATTCCCTGGTGGTCCAGTGGTTAATAAGACTCCACACTTCCAATGCAGGGGGCATGGGTTCAATCCCTGATCAAGGAACCATGCAGCCAAATATATAAAATCTTAAAAAATCTTAAAAAAAAAAAAAAAGAGGAAGTTTAAAAAATAAATAAATAAGTCTACAAACAAGAAATGCTGGAGAGGGCATGGGCAAAAGGGAACCCACCTCACCGCTGGTGGCAATTTAAGTTGGTACAGCCACTATGGAAAACAGTATGAAGGTTCCTTAGAAAACTAAAAGGAGAATTACTCTATGATCAAGCAACCCCAGTCCTGGGCATATATCCAGACAAAATTCTTATTCAAGAAGATACATGCATCCCAATGTTCCAAGCAGCACTATTCATAGTAGCCAAAACAAGGAAACAACCTAAATGTCTATCAACAGATGAATGGATAAAGAGCATGTGATACATATATATATAATGGACTATTACTTAACAATTAAAAAGAACAAACAACGTCATTTGCAGCAACCAAGGGTGCAACTAGAGATGATCATACTAAGTGAAGTCAGAAAGAGAAAGACAAGATGCTATGTGATATCACTTACATGTGTAATCTAAAATGTGACAGAAATGAACCTAAGTGCAAAAGAGAGAGAGACTCACGGACAGAGAACAGACTTGTGGTTGCCAAGGGGGACGGGGTTGGGACAGGGACAGAGCAAGGGGTTGATGACAGAGCAAGGTAGCAGATGTTAGCTATTATATACAGAATGGATAGACAACAAGGTCCTAATGGGAAAGAATATAAAAGAAAAGAATGCATACATATGTATAAGCGAATCACTTACCAGACCACCTTACCTGTCTCCCGAGAAGCCTGTACGCAGGACAAGAAGTGACAGTTAGAACCAGACGTGAAACAATGGACTAGTTCAAAATTGGGAAAGGAGTATGTCAAGGTGTATACTGTCACCCTGTTTATTTAACTTACATGCAGAGTACATCACGCAAGATGCTGGGCTGGATGAATCACAAGCTGGAATCAAGATTCTGGGGAAAAATATCAGCAACCTCAGATACGCACACAAAAAGCAAAGAGAAACTTTGCTTTTATGGAACTCTAATGGCAAAAAAAGTGCCATTTTTTGGCATTTTAATGGCAAAAAGCAAGAGAAACTAAAGAGCCTCTTGATTAAGGTGAAAGAGGAGAGAGTGAAAAAGCTAGCTTAAAACTCAACATTCAAAAAACTAAGATCATGGCATCCAGTCCCATCGTTTAATGGCAAATAGATGGGAGAAAAGTAGAAATAGTGACAGATTTTATTTTCTTGGGCTCCAAAATTATTGCAGACAATGACTGAAGCCATGAAATCAAAAGACACCTGCTCCTTGGAAGGAAAGCTGTGACAAACCTAGACAGTGTATTAAAAAGCAGATACAACACCTTGCCAACAAGGGTCCATATAGTCAAAGCTATGGTTTTTCCAGTTGTCATGTACAGATGTGAGAGTTAGACCATAAAGAAGGCTGAGCACCAAAGAAAATCAATGCTTTTGACCTGTGGTTTTGGAGAAGGCTCTTGAGAGTCCCTTGGACTGCAAGGCAACAAGACAATTCTAAAGGAAATCAACTCTGAATATTCACTGGAAGGACTGATGCTGAAACTGAAGCTCCAATACTTTGAGACCACCTGATGTGAAGAGTCAACTCGCTGGAAAAGTCGGATGCTGGCAAAGACTGTGGGCAAGAGAAGGGGACAACAGAGGATGAGATGGTTGGAAGGTATCACTGACTCAATGGACATGAGTTTGAGTAAACTCCAGGAGACAGTGATAGACAGGGAAGCCTGGCACACTGCAGTGCATGGGGTCACGAACAGTCAGACATGAATTAGAGACGGAACAACAACAGAAGCAGAAATTAACACAACATTGTGAAACAACTATACTTCAATGAAACAAACAAGAACTATGTTTTTGTTTGACCACAAACAAAATGACCACAATGGATTTAAGTAGAAATCAGTAACTGAAACATAATGGGAAACCTCTAAATACTTGTAAATTAAACAACATACTCCTAAGCAATTCTTAGGTCAATGAAGTCTAAAGTAACTCAGAAAATATTTTTAAAAGAATGAAAATGAGGGAGTTCCCTGATGGTCTAGTGTTCGGGATATGGCACTATCACTGCTGTTCCCTGGCTGGGGAACACTGAGATCCCTCAAGCTGTAGCACAGCTCTCCACATCCAAAAAAGAATGAAAACATAGTATCAAAATAAGTCATCTGAAGCTAAAACAGTGATTACAGTAAAACTTATAGGACTTGAATGTTTATATTGGACTGGGGGAAAAGGCCTTAAATCAATAACCTAAGCTTCTACTTAAAAAAACCAGAAGAACAAATCCAAAACAAAGAAAAGGTAAGAAATAATAAAGGTTAATAGTGGAAGTCAATGCAAAAGTAAAACTAGAAAAACAATACTGAAAAATCGATATAAGCAAAAATGAGTTCTTTGAAAAGATCGATGAAATTGATAAAGCTCTAGCAAGAGCGCCAAAGAATAAAGGAAGATATAAATTACCAACACCACCAAATGAAAGAGGAGCTAGCCTACAGAGCCTGCAGACATCAAATGATAAATAAAAGAATACTATGAACAACTCTATGTACATAAATGTGACAACTTGTGTTGTCAGAATATTTAAATCTGACACTACAAATGTTAAAAAGATAACTGAGGAATAATATAAACAGATCAATATGGATAAATTAGAAAATAAAGGTGAAATTCCATAAAAACCACAAACTACCAAATTATTCAAAATGAAACAGATAATCTGAATTAAAGAAAGTGAATTCCTAGTTTAAAACTTTTCAAAGAAATCTCCAAGCTTACCTGATTTCACTGGGGAATTTAAAAAGTAACACCAATTCTACACAATCTTTTTCAGGAAACAGAAAAAGAGGAACACTTCCAAACCCCTTTTAAGAAGCCTAAATTAACCTGATATCAAAAACTAGAAAAAGGACAAAAAAAGAAACTACATACCATTATCCCTTATGGAAACTGTGCAAAAATCCTCAACTAAATAAAAGCAAATGGAGTTCAGCAATACACCAGGACCAAACAGCGTTTTCCCAGGAATGCAAAACTGGTTCAGTATTCAAAAATCAATCAATGTAAGCTACCACGATAATTTCTTAAAGAAGAAAAACCACAGTCAAATCAGTAGATGCATCTGGCAAAATACAACATATTTCCATGATTTAAAAAAAAAAAAAAAAGCCCTCAGCAAGTTAAAAGGCAATTTCCTCAATCTGATAAAGGACAGCTACAGAGTCTACCACTATCAAACACTTAATGCTAAGACTGAAGGCTTTCCCCTAAGATCAGGAATAGGACAAGGATATTACGCTCCCAACCGTTCTATCTAATATCTTAATGGAAGATCTAGCCACTGCAGTAAGATATGAAGGGCCAGACACATCAGGAAGAAATCAAACAGCCCCTATTCACTGATAACATGATTATGTATGCAGAAAATTCCAAAGAATCTAAAAAAAAACAAACAAGGACTTCCCTGGTGGTACAGTGGATAGGAAGTTGCCTGCCAATGCAGGGGATCCTGCTCTGTGAAGATTTCACATGCCGCAGAGCAACTAAAGCCCGTGAGCCTAGGGCCTGTGCTCCGCGACAAGAGGAATCATCACAACGAGATGCCTGTGCACCGCAACGAACAGCCCTGCTCACTGCAACTAGAGAAAGCTGGCATGCAGCAATGAAGACCCAGCACAGCCATAAATAAATAAATTTTAAAAAATAAATAAAAATCAAAACAAAAACTGCAAGAACTAGAAAGTTTAGCAAGGCTACACTGAACAAATACATGAAAATCAATCAATTTTACATCTATGAGCAATGATCAATCTGAAAACAAAGTTTACCCAAAAAATTAACAGTTAGTTTACAAGAGCTCTAAAAATATAAAATACTTAAAATATATATCAAACAAAAGGTAAAGAGAATATGTATGCTAACAAGTACATCTGATCAGTGAAAGAAATCAAAAAAGATCTAAATAAAACCATGGCCATAGACTCAACATAGCAAAGACATGAACAGTTCCCAAACTGCTCTATAGATTTAACGCAAATGGCAACCCACTCCAGTATCCTTGCCTGGAAAATCTCATGGACAGAGGAGCCTGGTGGGCTGCAGTCCATGGGGTCACAAAGAGTCGGGCACAACTGAGCGATTAACACTTACTTCAATCAAAATCCCAGCAGGAATGTTTAAAACGGATAGCCATCAAGGACCTACTGTACAGCACATGGAACTCTGCACCATGTTGCGTGGCAGCCTGGATGGGAAGGGAGTTTGGGGGAGAATGGATCTATGTGTCTGCATGGCTGGGTCCTTTGCTATGCACCTGAGTCCAACTGTCACAACACTGTTCAACAGCTATACTCCAATACAAAATAATGAGTTAAAACAAAAAACCCAACAGCATTTTTGAGAGATAAACTGAATCCCAAATAATCTGAAAAGGCAAAGGAACCTGAGTAGCCAGAACAATTTCAATAAAGAATAAAGTTGGACAAATCACATTATATGACTTTGAGACCTGCTACAAAATTTACAGTACCACAAGAATGTGTGCTACAGGCAAAGAGATAACAACATAGATCTATGGAACAGGACAGAATCCAGAGACAGACCTGTATAAACAGGACCATTTGATTTTTTTTAATGTTTCTTAAGTTGTAAATTTATACATTACAAGAAACGTGCCATTTAACCATTAAGTGTACAGCTCGGTGGCATTAAGTGCATTCATAATGCCTTGCAACTATTACCACTATCCATCCACAGACCTCTTTTCATCTTGCAAAACTGAAACTTTATAATCACTGACACTAAATCTTCACTTCCGTCCCCATAGAACCTGAGTCACTACTCTTTCTTCACTGACCATAACATCTTCCAGGTTCATCCATGTTGCACTATGTGTCAGAATTTCCTCCCTTCTCAAGGCTAATAGTTCATTATATACATACACCATGTTTTGTCTATACATTCATCCACTGATGGACACTTGGGTGGCTTCTACACTTGGGTGGCTGGGAATAATGTCACTGTGAACATAGCACACAAATATTTCTTCAAGATTCTGCTTTTAACTCTTTATACCCAATATTCAAATGTGGAATTGGAGTTCATACAGTAATTTTTAACTATCTGAAGAACTGTATTACTCAGATGTGGAAACGCACGTTCATAAGGTTATTTTAAATTATATGTAGGACTGCATACTGTTTTCTTCAGCGGCTGCACCATTTTATATTCCCACCAACACAGCAAAAAGGTTCCAATCTCTCTACAACCTTGCCAACACTTACTCTGCTTTTTCAAAGATAACCATCCTAATGGGTGTGAAGTGATACCTCATTATGGTTTTGATCTGCATCTCCCCAATGATTAATTATGCTGAGCATCTTTTCATGTGGTTGTTGGTCATCTGTTTATCTTCTCTGGAGAAATGTCTATTTAAATCCTTTGCTCATTCTCTAACAGGGCTATTTGTTTTTTGCTGTTTGTTGAGTTGTAGTTTTCTATAATTGCCTAAATATTTCTGGCTCTATCTCTGGATATTTGATTTGCAGGTATTTTCTCCCTTTCTGGGTTCTGACATTTTACTCTGTTGACAGTGTCCTTCAATGTACAAAAGTTTTTCATTTTGATGAAATCCAATTTGTCTATTCATTCACCAGATGCCTGTGCCTTTGGTGTCATATCCAAGAACACTTTGTTTTCTTCTAAGAGCTTAACAGCTGGAGCTCTTACGTTTAAATCTTTGATTCATTTTGAGTTAATTTTTGTATGTGGTGTTTTGAAAATATTTGTCTATGGTGTAATATGGTTGTATAAGGGTAGAACTTCATTCTTTTGCATATGGATATCCAGTTTTCTCAGCACTCTTTTTTGAAGAGAATGGTCTTGACCTTCATTCCAAGAATTATTTGACCACTTATACAAGGGGTACTTCTGTACTCATTATTCCAAACCACAACCACACTGTTTTGATTACTATAGCATCATAGTAAAAAATTTCGAAATCAGGAAGTGTAAGTCCTCCAGCATTTTTTTTTCAATAACACTAGCTATTTGGGGTCCCTCAAGATTCCATACAAATTTTAGAATGGATTTTTCTATTTCTGCAAAAGTAGTGACTGGGATTTTGATAAGGATTGCAATCAATCTGTGGAGAAGGCAATGGCACCCCACTCCAGTACTGGAAAATCCCATGGGAGGAGCCTGGTAGGCTGCAGTCCATGGGGTTGCAAAGAGTCAGACACGACTGAGCGACTTCACTTTCACTTTTCACTTTCATGCATCAGAGAAGGAAATGGCAACCCACTCCAGTGTTCTTGCCTGGAGAATCCCAGGGACGGGGGAGCCTGGTGGGCTGCCATCTATGGGATCGCACAGAGTCGGACACGACTGAAGTGACTTAGCAGCAGCAGCAGCAGTGTTGACTCTGTAACAATACCAAGTGCTAGCAAGGATGGAGAGCAAGTATAATTCATAAATGTCTAATGGCAATGCATAATGGTACAGCCATACTAGTTTGACAGTTTCTTATGAAGTTAAATATACATTCACCACATGGCCATGCAATCCCACTTCTACATATTTACCCTGGAGACATAAAGCCTTCATTCACACGAAAACCTGTACTTAGATGTTTATAATAGTTCTATTCATAATTACCAAAAACATGTCCTCCCAAGAGTAACTGACTAAATATGGCGAGACATTCATATGATGGAATACTTAGCAATGAAAAGGAACGACCTACAGATAGATACGTGCAACAACCTGACTTTCAAAGACATTACGTTATGCACAAGTCAGTATCAAAAAGTTACATACTAAAGGGTTCCATTTCCATGACATTCTAGAAAAGACAAAACAGCAGAGAGAACAGATCAGTGATTGCCAAAAGTTCAGGGGTGGGGAGGAGGCTGACTACAAAGGGATGCCAAAGGAAATACCACAGAGAACTCTTTCAGGTGTTGAAACTGCTCTGTATCCTGACTGCGGTGATGGTTACATGAATCCATGCATGTATTACTAGTACACACACATAAAAGTCCATTTACTATAATCATTAGTCAAAATTTATTTTTAAATTATACAATAAAAACACAGGAAAGTACAATTTTAACAAAGTAAAGGGGGGAAACAGTTCATAACATATCTTACAATAAAAATACATCAAATAATAGAAAAAGGCAAAAAGAACTTGCTGCACACCAAAATGCTGAGACTAGCCATCTCTAGGTAATGAAATCATAGAGGCGCTTCTCTTTCCCCAGGTGGCTCAGGGGTGAAGAATCCACCTGCCAATGCAGGAGACCTGGGTTTGATCCCTGAGTTGGGAAGATGCCCTGGAGAAGGGCATGGCAACCCACTCCAGTATTCTTGCCTTGGAAATCCCACGAAGAGAGAAGCCTGGCAGGCTACAGTCCATGGGTTCCCAAAAGAATCAGACACAACTAGTGACTAAACAACATCTGACGGCCTATAAGGTAAGTCATTTTTAAAATGGAAATTTTTAAAGGAAGGAAATTGTGGGGTTTTTTAGTTACCTTAACACCCACATTAAGAAACAGTCAACTCTTTATCAGTGCACTAATCATGTGTATCTCTTCAAAACCTGGAAAAGTATTATCAGAAATATATTATCTTTGCCAACAGAAACTACACACTGTAGAAGTCCATGTCCACTGAGATATCACCAGAGTTCAATGCTTAAAATAGTTTATACCATAACACACAAACATAATTCAAAGTCAATAAAAAAGGGTACAAATTTCACGTTTTGTTGTTGTTGTTTAGTCACTAAGTCGTGTCTGACTTTTTTGCAAGCCTATGGACTGTAGCTCACCAGATGTCTCATCCATGGGATTCTCCAGGCAAGAATACTGGAGTGGGTGCCATTCCTTCTCCAGGGGACCTTCCCAACCCAGAGATCACACCCACATCTCCTGCACTGGCAGGCGGATTCTTTATACAGAGCCACCAAGGAACCCCAAAATTAAAGTTCAGCTCTTATAAAGCTTTTAAAATATTATTAAAGTTACTGAAAATAAAATCATTTAATAAAAGTTGCTAATACACTGTATTATTCAGTCAAATGAGTATTCCTATAAAAGAGAACCTGGGGCAAAGAAAATCTGGGAAAGTTCAGTGACTAGGCCATAAGGAAAAGTAGCAAATGGATAAAATACAAAGCAGGGATAGTATTTTTCCAGGCTGGAAAATCAACATCTACCTAAACATGGAAGAGGTTCTCTGAAAGATACAGAATTTAAAGTTCCAATTCTCTCTATTCACTTTATCCAAAACAGTCACCAGACCACTTATTTTAAAAAATCTTAAGTTACCTGACATCAACTGAGAAAGTTTTGAGAACATAATCACCACTGAAAACTTTCCATGGATGGGACTCAATCATTAAGGACTTACTACTACTCCCTGCAAGAAACTGTGGGGCCCTTTTCATATGTTTCATTCAATTAACTATGACAAATTGAACAATATATATGAAAATTTGTCACAGTTAAATCTCTCAACCAGTCTACAATATATAGGTCACATTCTTCCTTCAGGATTTTGACCTGGCTATAATTAAATAAAATTTGGGGACTAATTTCCCTATCTGATATTGCATAAAAACCCTTTATCATCTGTACATAAATTCCAGTTGCTACACAAAGTTGCCCATGTGAGAAGCAACTCAGCTACAAATCAATACAATTCTACAATTGGAACATGTACCCTTGTGAATTTCTATTTGGAGCTCATATTTGAAATTATTTTGTTTAACAGAGATGGCACCTTTCTCTGAGGCTAGTAATCACACCAGTCTCATCACTCCTCATTGAATCTACATTTTAAATCAGTGCAAGTCAAATTCCATCCAAATATGATGAAAATCCATCCAGCTGTTTTCCCATACTACAGTAACAAGCCAACAGAAACTTCCCCTGGATACCTGCCTTGCTGCTCTCTCACATTACTAGGATCTGCTCAAGGGCCGTCTCAGAGAGACTCCCCCCGAGACCACACAGTACAAATTCACCCACCACCATCTCATATCAGTTTTGACTTCTTATAGTGTCTACCATCACCTGCATGTATGTGTAATATACCTCTTTTCACTAAACCAGAGCTCTAGGAAAGGACTTTGTTGACAAACAATAAATTTTTGACACACAGTAAATGTTTTTGAATAAATGAATCATTTTCCATAGTTTTGAAGAACTTTTTAACATATTAAAACTAAGCTCTAGGGCTTCCCTGGTGGCTCAGTGGTAAGGAATCCACCTGCCAATGCTGGAGACACAAGTTCAAACCCTGGTCCCACAAGATCCCACATGCCAGAGCAACTAAGCCTGTGCGCCACAACTACTGCACACAAGCGTCACAACTACTGAAGCCTGCATTCCCCAGAGTCCGTGCTCTACAAGAGAAGCCACCGCAATGTGAAGACCACAGGCCCCAACCAGTGGCCTCTGCTCACCACAGCCAGAGAAAAGCCCACCCAACAACGAAGACCCAGCAAAGCCATATAATTTAATAAAATTATATATTTTTAAAAACCCACTAAGCTCTAATAAGATAAAATGTAACATTCTAGAAGTTAGCTTTTTTCTTAATACAACATAAAACAAAGGCATTTTAGGCATGAAACACCTGATCTGGTAGATAATCCCAGCCATTTCTGCCCTCTACAGCTGCTTTTCACCCCCTCCTCTCATACTCCCAGTATGAGGTAACTGTCCCTGCTGCAGTAGCATTTTGGTGAAAAGTATCACAGCACTTAACTGATTAAAAAAAAAAAAAAAATCAAACAAAAATGCATTACATCAGAAAAGGACAAAAGAGAGCAACATGAATTTGGCCCTTGGTACAGTCCTGCTTACAAGCGAATTTCATTTATAATTTAATTTACTGTGGGGTAGGTTTTATTAGCAAAGAAACTAACTTGGGAAGTGTTTCTTACAAAAAAAATTAAGGCTAAACAGAATAAATACTATTCAGGCTGCCCTGGTGGCTCAATGGTAAAGAATTCAATGCAGGGGATACAGGTTTGATTCCTCGGTTGGGAAGATCCCCTAGAAAAGAAAATGGCAACCCACTCCAGTATTCTTTCCTGGGAAATCCCATGGACAGGGGAGCCTGGCAAGCTACAGTCATGGGGTCACAAAAGAGTCAGACACAGTGACTAAACAACAGAATACTATTCAATTCAAATATAATCTCTCATTTATTCCAGGCATATGAAATACATTTGCTCATTTAGGGTTCTAGGTGAAGTTAAAACCGCTAAACCTGGCCTGCACATTAGAATCACTGAGAAAGCTTTAAAAATTAAAATAATAAAAGTTTAATTGACCTTGGGCTCCACTCCAGGTCACTTAAGTTAGAATACTAGAACCCTAGCAGAGTATGTCTTTAAAAACTCTCCTGATGACTCTAAGGAGCAACCAAGGCTGAGAACCACTGCCCTGTACTATCTTCCCAGCCTTCCTTGTCTCTCTTCAACTTCATAAATCAAAGTAAAAGCACAGAAACAAATCATAAAGATTTAAATTCCTGGTGCCTACAATAAATCTCAAAGAAGACACTTCCATTTGCCCCAATATTTCTATTAATTCCTGTAAAAAGTAAACATAATATTTATCTCCTCTAAAAACACATCCCTGATTTAACATACTCAAACTAGACCACAATTATTTCTTTTAGGAGCACTGCCCTTGTCACAAACAATTAACTTTATGTAGCGATTAATTTATCCTTTTTGTTTCTCCTCTCTATCCCGGAAGAGTTTGGCTAACACTGTTGTATCCCTCACATATGAAGTTCAACTTACAAAGAATGTCTACATTCATTATCATATCACATAATAATGTAGCCTGGGCAAGAATTACTAGCCCATTTTAGAGATGGTAACCCAGGGAAGTGTCTTGCCAAATGCACCTTTTGCTTGAGACTGAGCAGTACAGTGCACGTATCAGAGAGGTACTTCCCACCCACCTTCCCACTATTTTTATATACTCCTGCACAGTGTGAACTTCCCTGGTGGCTCAGGCAGTAAAGCATCTGGCTACAATGCGGGAGACCCGGTTTCAAACCCTGGGTTGGGAGGATCCCCTGGAGAAGGCAATAGCAACCCACTCCAGTACTCTTGCCTGGAAAATCCCATGGACGCAGGATCCTATTAGGCTACAGTCCATGGGGTCACAAAGAGTCAGACACAAAACTAAGCGACTTCACTTTCACTTTTTTTTCCCCTCACTTTACATAAATCTATTATCGTTTACATTCCATCTATAGTTATAGAGAACATTCCTAAGGATAGATTTCCAAATGTTCAACAACTTACGTACGGTTGTAACTACAGATTTCCAGTTAAACAAGGACATAATACATACAATTTACTTCCGCTTCCTCCCACAATCCCACTGGAAAGACAGGAAATAATTAAAGAGGGCATTAAACAAGCCCACAAAGACAGAAAGACCAAGAAGATAATAACAACAAAATTTCTGAAGCTGGAGTACAGGCAGAAGACTGTTAATTGATTTGTTTCCCCTATAAAAAAACTTCAAGGCTAAGCCAGCAATGAGGAAAGTTCAAAGTACGTGTGTTGTAGTATTTTTCAAATTACACAGATGAGACACCTACAATAAAAACTACTTAAAAGTAGCATTTTTTTGCTGTATTTTCTCAATTAATGCTAAAAACATACCTATCATAATAGGGCCCTACATTTTTTACCAAAAACCAGGAGTTCTTGTACTTAGGAGTATGGAAACCATAGCTTCCACAGGACCAAGGTGGACCAAGTCCAAGATCCTCAGTCTATCCCACCACTCCCTTCCTCATGCTTTGCACTGTAACACTAAACTGCTTATAACAAATAGTACCGGCTTCATGCACCTACTTCTGCTCATGCGACTTCCTCTACCTAGCCAACTTCATTTCTTTCAAGTCTCAGCTGACCTGTCACCTCTTCTAGACAGCTTTCCAAAATTGGGGAAACAGTGGATTTAAAATTCATCTTATTATCCCCATATGGCAAACACTTGTTGAAATGAATGATGCAATTAAAAACACCAATACAAAAAGTAGCATTTATTGAGTGCTTATGGTGGGTCAAATAATATCTACATCTATCAATTTACTTAACATCTTTCCAACAACCAAATGAGTTGGGTACTAATTATTAAGTGCAGAGGGAGGTTAAGCATTTACCTTTAGGGTACAGCTAATAAGTGATGAATCACAAACTGAAACTCAATCTGGCTCCGGAGCCAATATACTTAACCATAGACTAGGCTTCCTCTATAAATGTCAATGTCTTCCAAACCTGTATTCCCAAGTCTTCCTGCTTCATTTATTTCCAAATCTTCAAGTTGAATTTTCAAATGGCTCCTGGCCATCTCTTCCGGGATGTCCTTCAAGAACCTCAAAATTAACACAACTGAAATCACTATGTCCCCCTTGCTCCTCAGCATATGCCAACAAATGCTACTCACCACCATACCTTCTTGTACTGCTATTCAGGTTAATTCATTCACCCAGTCATCCAAAGTAGAAACCTAAGTCTGAGGAATTGCCACCTTGTCAATTCCCTTCATCCCTACATTCACCAAATTATACTGTTCCTACCTCTCAAACTAACTTCATTGCCGCTCTCACCACTTTTCACACCTGAGCGTTAGCTTGGAATCTTTCTTCAACACAAATCTGATTGTGTCTTAACTTATAAAGGCTGCCTACCATTGACATCAAGTCCAAAGTTCTTAGCAAAACATATTATGATCTTGTCTTTGACAATCTCTCAGCTTCAACTCTTAACCATCCAACCCCCAACTCCTCTTCCCCTCCAAACTTTCCTGAATTTAATATGCTTTTAAAGACCTAATTGTCTCTGTATAAGCAAGTACCTTAGCCTAGGATATCCCTCCCACTATCTCATCTTCCCAAACTGACCATCCTTTGAGAAGCCTTCTCTATTCCCCTCACATTGAAGAAACTCCCTTCTCTATACTCACATAATCTGCACATCTATATTTTATTAAGAGTACTTACACTAAAATGGCTTACCTGAAAATATCACCAAGCATGTATTCAAAAGTAAAAAGGCTGCCTTATTTTGTGGCCCCATGCCTACCACATGTTCAACAATGTATGAAATCACCAGCCTCTTTTGACAATTTTAAGTCCAAAATCAATTAACTTACATAATTTATCTCTCTTGTAATACAAAATTATTACTCTATTAATATTTATATCTCTCAGATTTCACTGGTCCCATTTCCACATATGTGAAAAACTGGAAGAAAAGAAATGCTGCAATTTCAACAGAATCCCTGTAATAAAAACATCTATGACATCAGCAAACTTTCAAATGGCCACTGCTACAAGAGCATTTACAGAGCACATACTATATACCCCAGAGGAGGAAATGGCAACCCACTCCAGTATTCTTGCCTAGAAAATCCCATGGACGACCTGGCAGGCTACTACAGTTCACAGGGTCAAAAAGAGTCAGACACAACTTAATGAGTGACCACTGCCGTGTATCAGGCACTGTTCTGCATGTTTAACTATATTAGCTCACTTCAATTCTCACAGCCATCTTATGAGGCAGATAACATTTTAATGCTCATTTTATTGATGAACTTCAAGATCAAACAGAACCAAGACTAAAGCTCAAACTATTTAGCTCCAGAAATTGATCTCTTACACTGCCTCTGATTAATAAGTCTAAAACTACTTTTTTTTAAAGACTACAATAAATTCTTTCTTAGAGCAAAACCATCTTTGCACGTTGAACAGTTAGGAAAATGTGGGAGGCAAATGTAAAAATTTGGGTAAATATAGAGGATACTGAAAACGCAGAAAAATCTTTTTTAAGACTATTAATTCATGGGACTTCCCTGGTGATCCAGTGGTTAAGATTCAGTGCTTCCAACGCAGAGAGTGTGAGTTTGATCCCTGGGCAAGGAACTAAGATCCCACAAGCTGTGCATTGAGGCAAAAAAAAAAACAAAGCAAACAAACATGAATATTAATTCACTCTAATTATAGAAAATGTTTTGCTAATAGAACATCAAATCTTTGACATATGTCATCAGGTAGTATTACTAAAGTCAGTCAACTGAAACAGAGACAAGTACATAGTCATAGGCCACAAAGATATTTGCTGAATTAAATTTTTATAAAGAACTCAGATGGGCTTCCAAGATGGCGCTAGTATAAAGAGCCCACCTACCAATGCAGGAGACTTAAGAGACCTGAGTTTGTTCCTGGGTCAGGAAGATCCCCTGGAGGAGGGCATGGCAACCCACTCCAGTAGTCTTGCCTGGAGAGTCCCGTGCACAGAGGAGCCTGGTGGGCTACAGTCCATGGGGTCACAAAGGGTCAGACATGACTGAGGCAACTTAACATGCAAGGAACTCAGATGCATCCAGAAGACAACTATCTTGTAGGGCTGCTGTAGTCCCAACTCTGTAACATGTTTATAACTGAGACTAGGAAAGCTTCATGTACCCAAATTAATCAGGAAATAGGAAATGATTTGTATCATTTACAATTTCCAAAAACTGAGATCTACAGGAAGATGCTGCATTTCACCCAAATTAACGCATACCAAATCCAGAAGTAGTAAAAAAAAAAATATTTCTGCAAAACCTGTATGCAGGTCTAAAAGCAACAGTTAGAACCAGACATGGAACAATGATTCAAAATCAGGAAAGGACTACATCAAGGCTGTATACTGTCACCCTGCTTATTTATCTTATATGCCGAGTATATCATGAGAAATGCCAGGCTGGATGAAGCACAAGCTGGAATCAAGATTGCCGGGAGAAATATCAATAACCTCAGATATGCAGATGACACCACCCTTATGACAGAAAGCAATGAGGAACTAAAGAGCCTCTTGATGAAGGTGAAAGAGGAAAATAAAAAAGCTGGCTTAAAACTTAACATTCAAAAAACTAAGATCATGGCATCCAGTCCCATCACTTCATGGCAAATGGGAAATAATGGAAACCGTGACAGACTTTATTTTCTTGGTCTCCAAAATCACTGCAGATGGTGACTGCAGCCATGAAATTAAAAGATGCTTGCTCCTTGGAAGAAAAACTATGACCAACCTAGACAGCATATTAAAAAGCAAAGACATTACTTTGCCAACAAAGGTCCATCTAGTCAAACCTGTGGTTTTTCCAGTAGTCATGTATGGATGTGAGAGTTGAACTATAAAGAAGGCTGAGCGCCGAAGAATTGATGCTTTTGAACTGTCATGTTGGAGAAGACTCTTGAGAGTCCCTTGGACTACAAGGAGATCCAACCAGTCCATCCTAAAGGAAATCAGTCCTGAATACTCAGTGGAAGGACTGATGCTGAAGCTTCAATACTTTGGTCACCTGATACGAAGAGCCAACTCATTAGTAAAGACCCTGATGCTGCGAAGCATTGAGGGCAAGAGCAAAAGGGGATGACAGAGGATGAGATGATTGGATGGCATCATGGACTCAATGGACATGAGTTTGAGACAACTCCGGGAGATGGGAAGACTGGCGTGCTGCAGTCCACGGGGTCACAAAGAGTCGGACACGACTGAGTGAACAACAACAAAGAGGTGATAAATATGAGTTTCATCCATAAAATTTATTTCCTGAGGTCTCTGCAAGCTAACCTAATTAGTTTTCTATATTCCAAGACTTCTTGGAGCAGGTAGCTCTGGGTTCTAATTCTGAACAGGAAGCCACCATACCAGACAAAAATGGTAAATCACAAAAAAAAATTCCCAAGAAGTTCAAATCTGGGGTTAAGTTCAAAAGACTGAACAGAATATCAAAATGGTTTAAGTTAAAAAAAAGACAGAGAGAGATTTACAAATAAATAAAAAACATTTTTGAACAGTAAACACTATTCTAAGCACTTTACATGCATTTACACTTAATCTTCACAATTAATACAATTACCACTCCCATTTTGCAAATGGAGAAACCAAAAAAGAAACACTAAAGAAAACAGAAACTAGGATCTTACTCCTTCCTGTTATGCTAAATGACATTAGTTAAAGAGAGGGACATATCTAGTAATAGAAAAAACAAGTGTTTTGTTTTGTTTTGTTTTTTTACTATGACTCTACATAGTCAAATTGTGTATGTAGAGTTATTTTGATTTTTATAACCCAAAGTCCATGTATAAGCATATGAAAACATATTCAACCTCTTATGTCATTAGGGAATTATAAATTAAAACACTGAGATACCACTACACACCTATTAGAAAAGCAGCAATCCAAAACACTAACAGTATCAAATGCTGATGAAGATGTAAAGCAACAGGAACTCTCATTTGCTGCTTCTGGAAATGCAAAATGGTACAGCCACTTTAGAAGACAGTTCGATGATTTATTATAAAACTAAACGTACTCCTGCCATAGGCTCCAGCAGTCATGATCCTTGGTTATTTACCCAAATGAACTGAAAACCTTTGCATACACAAATGCCTAGACCCAGATATTTATAGCAGCTTTATTCATAACTGTCACAAACTGGAAGCAACCAAGATATCCTTCAGTAGGTGAATGGACAAACTGTGGTATATCCAGACAATGTAATATATTATTCAGTGTTAACTGGAAATAACCTATCAAGCTACAGAAAGACATAAAAGAAACTTAAATTCCTATTATTACATGAAAGAAGCCATACTGAAAAGGCTACATACTATATGACTTTCTAGAAATGGCAAAACTATGGAGACAATAAAAAGATCAATAGTTGTCAGAGAAGAGGAGAGAGGGGTGAATAGGCAGAGTAAGGGTTTTTTAATGAGACTGTATTCCACAATATGCCATATATAGTTAGAAGCCACAGAATGTACAAGGGTGAACCCTAACATAAACTATGGACTTTAGGTGATAATGATGCACTAATGCAGGTTCACTGACTGTAACAAACAGACCAGTGTGTCTCAGATGTTGACAATGAAGGGAACGGAGGCAGGAGTAATATGGGAACTCTGTACTTTCTGCTCAGTTTTACTATGAACCTGAAACGATTCCTTAAAAAAAAATAAATAAATCTACTTATGAAAGACAGAAAAAAAACCCAAATCCAAAAAAAGTGTTTACTGAGCAGTTAAAAAGAAACATCCATTTAACATACTCATTAGTATACATACAGCAAATCAAAAATATTTATTGAAATACTGTACTAGGCGTCCTGTGGAGGAGATATAAACAAGTAGACAAGGCTCCTTCCCACAAGGAGTTTGAAATATAGTTAAACAGACATCTATATTCACACACAATTAAATAAAATGAAATTTAAATAGTTCAAAACAGGAAACATATCACAAACAGCTAAGTTGTCAAATTACTAAAATAGGCATTAATAGGACAATGTGTTTAGGGGTTCAGTGGATTACTTCGAGGCAAAAGAATTAGGAAGTTACAGATATGCTCTAGGTCCTGAAATAAGGGTAAGATTCATCTAATTTTCTGGAGAGAATTGGTGAATTCCAAGAAGGAATAAAATTACTACAGTTGGGGAAAAAAATTAAATGAACCAGTTTCACAGAACAAAATGGTGAGACAAGACTAGAAAGACAGGTAAAAGCCAGATCATGGAGGTAACTGAAAGCCACATTCAGAAATCTTAACCCTGGTTTGGGAAGAACCCCTGGAGAAGGAAATGGCCACCCTCTTCCATATTCTTGCCTGGAGAATTCCATGGACGGAGGGGTCTGGTGGGCTACGGTCCATGGGGTTGCAAAGAGTCAGACACGACTGAGCAACTAACACGCTTTTGAAAACACTAACAAGGAGCAAATACTTGCCTAAGTATATACTGATGACTCTTAGTCTAATGAAAAGCATATTTATAAATATTTTATGTGAGAGACACATAGTTTGAAGATATACAGTAGTCAACAGTGGTAGTTAAAAATTCACCATCATTGAAACTGGAGCCTATTATACAGAGAGAAGTCGGTCAGAAAGAAAAACACCAATACAGTATATCAACACATATATATGGAATTTAGAAAGATGGTAACGATGACCCTATATGCGAGACAGCAGAAGAGACACAAGATGTAAAGAACAGACTTTTGGACTCTGTGGGAGAAGGTGAGGGTGGGATGATTTGAGATAATAGCACTGAAACATGTATATTATCACACATGAAACAGGTCGCCGGTTCAGGTTCGATGCAAGAGACAGGGTGCTCAGGGCTGGTGCACTGGGATGACCTTGAGGGACAGGATGGGGAGGGGGGTGGGAGGGGGGTTCAGGATGGGGAACACATGTACACCCATGGCTGATTCATGTTGATGTATTGCAAAAACCACCATAATACTATAAAGTAATTAGCCTCCAATTAAAATTAATTGATTAAAAAATAAAAAATTCACCATCACTGCCATACAAGTGAATACATACACATACAAGCCCTGCTCCCATTTTTCGATTTCCAATCTACACCAACAGGCTACCCATGACCCCATAAACTCAACCTGTCCATAAGACTACACTATCACCCAATAAAGCTCTATATGACTACATCACTCCATATCCCCTTACCCAAAGATGTCTTTCCTCACTGCCCATGAACTGGAAAGATGGGTCATGTTAGGACCATGGTTACTAATGGCACCTTCTCCCCATTCTAGTGACAGAACTGTCACCCTCTATTCATCAATAAAACCAAACCTACCAAGTACTTGCATTTTCAAGGCAAAACATAAAATCCCTCATTCCTTGGCCAATCATCTGAAGACAACACACATACAGGACCCTATACTACTTCTGATCATTATTATTAATCAACCGCATTTCTCATATATGAAAACATTTCTGAATTTTTCCATTGTTACTTTTAAACCTGCTTTATAATCCATTTTTTGCCATAAACTCTTCTACATAATTCTAACCACATACTACTCAATTCTCAATGCATGTCCATCCACTGCTGTATCCATTTCCATACTTCCCGATTAAATGTTCCAACCTACTTCAACTAAGTTATCTCAAATCAGTGCTGTAGTTTATGTATTTACCTTTATACTTTCATTATGTACCCAAAGCCCTCCCCTTTAGCAATCTACCACGTGAGTGACTGTTTTCTTCCCTTTTCATGAACAGGCACATTCATTTACATCCAATTTCCCCAATCATTTATACCTAACTCTGGCACATATAACCTTTCTGAAACACGGCCTCCAGATACAAAAACACCCCTTTAGAGTCCTCTTTCTATTGAAAACATTTTAAGACTTTTGTTAATAAGATTTTTTATAGAAATACAAATACATACGCTATGATACTACTTATTCAAAGTTTAAAATCATGAAAGACACCAATAGATACTGTTTAAACATAAAGGTATATACTAAAAAACATAAAGACGTATAAAAAGAGAGAACAGGAGGAATGCAAAGGGACACAGAAAACTTCAACACTGTTTGTAATGTTTTATTTTTTTAATTGAGTCTGGAATACATGGTTATCTGTCACAATTGTTCTTTATACCTTTTCAGATGTGAAATATATTTAAGTGAGTTTAAGAAGAAAGAAATCCAACTATTAATGAGAAGTACCCTCCCATACAGAGAGACAAGCTGTTATGTCCAAGTTGCAGTGAATGCTCATTGCTACATCTGGGACACCACTTTTGTACTTTGCCTAAGCCAAGAAAAGAAAAATCATAAGGCTACAATACAAACTTTCTCTTGGATATACTTTAGATGTGTTTCAGATTTATTTTCTATAGCTATCCAAATCCATTTCTTTCACAAAGCTTCACATCAACAAAAATTAAATCCTTTAACTCTGTATCCCTAAATTGCCATTTACTCTTAAGTGCCTAACAGTAAATCAGAATAACCACCTTACTTGGCTCCGTTAAAATACAAGTGAATTGGTAAGACCACGTAACTACTTCCACTTGGCTAAATGCGGACAGTCATGTACATTACACTATGTGCAGGAGTCTAACTCGTATACTAACTTTTCAGTCTCGATTTGTAACATCTAAATTAAGCCACTTATAATTCAACCGCAAATGAAATGTCAATTCACCCAAACTTAACCTTGCCAGGACAACTCCAAAACACTCTACTACAGCCCATAGAGCGTTCACCTCTCGCATACTCAAAGTTCCGTCCCTGGACCAAGGTTTACAGCAGCCAGAACTGGTCTCCTCCACCGCTGAGCCTCACACATGCCCCCTTATCCCAACTCTTGGCTCGCAGTGGTAAAACCAGCAGAGAACGCCGGAAGTTTCACTTCATTACGAACCCAAAGGAATCTACAGCTCACACACCGCAGGTGCTGAGCTTCTCGTCCCTGGGGGGTAGAAGGCGGAAGCCCCGAGCGGGGGAACAAGGGCCAGTCTTCCACGGCGTCTGCCCGAGCCCTAAAGTGGTCGATGGAACAGTTCAGGCAGCCGGCCCTCCTACTTCCCTCCCCGCCCCCACTCCAGGCCCACCCAACCCCCACGCTGGGCGCGAAGCTTGCCGTACATCCCAGCACCTGGCGGGTCCCAGGAACAGACGCGGATCCTCTTCTCTCCACAAGAGGCGAGGGCTTGGATGCCGGCTCGGACGCTAGCCTCCGGCCACCGGCCTCCCAAGTCCGGACCAACCCTGCAATCCTTTCGCTTTCTGATCTAACAGAAACTGTACCCTCTCCAGGACCTAGCCCGGAGCCTGGGCTTCTCCGGTGCCAAGGTCTTAGGCCTCCTCACGTCTCCCAGAGGACCAACCCACACCGGACGCTCAAAGGCCGAAAGGCAACTCCCACCACTCCCCGTCTCGCCCGTCTTTCCTTCCCAGCTGCAGCCGCTGAAATATCCAACTTCTACGGTCCTCCTCCATCAGTTTCCCGGCCTCCCTTCACAGCCAGGCCTGAGCCCCCAGCCCTGCCTTCCGCCGCTCCCCTCCTCCGGAGGCCGAGCCCCGGGGCTGGGCGGCTTCCTTCCCGGGCATCCCGGGGCCCGGCTCCTCCCGCAGCGGGCCCGGCCCCCGCCCGGCGTTCCCGCACACTCACCGCTGAGCGCCGAGGCCTGCAGGGTGGCCCCTGAGGTGCCGTCGATGACTTTGATGGTCCCGCGACTGGTCACGGCCAGGATGGCGTTGAGCGCCGGGTGGTAGGAGAGGCTGTGCAGCCCATCGGCGTCGCAGCGCATGCAGCCGTCCCGCAGCACCAGCCACTCGGAGACCCCGGCCGCTCCCGCCCCCGCCGCCGAGGAGCAGCCCGGGCCAGAGGCCGCCGCAGCCGCAGCCGCCATCTTCCGGCCTGCGCTCAGCACAATCACACTGGGAAGCGGCTCAGTGACAGTCCCGGGAGGTGCAGCACCACCACCAGTCACCATCCGGGGCCAGGGGGCAAGCAGAGCGCGTTAGCCGGAAGTGAAGTCAGGCGCCGGCACGCAACTGGGACGTCGGCCGCGCGCCCGGAGGGGCCAAGCTTGGAGGGAGGCTGGCGGGGGAGGGGGAGAGGGAGAGGGAGAGGCGGGACCCGGGATGGGACCGGGAGGCGGCCGGCCGGAGCATGCGCGGGAGGGAGAGCGCGTGCCACGCGCCGCTGGTCCAGCCAGCTCTGTGTCCGCAACGTCCCAGTTTTTTTTCCGAGCCCGGGGAGTGGCCGCGGCCTGGACTCCGCCCAGCACCCCTAATCCGGACCAGGGCGGGGTGGGTGGGTGGAGAGTAGGGGTTTGGGATGTGTATTTCCGCTAGGCGGGGACCCCGGACGGTGCGACTTGGCTGAGACGCCTTGAGGCCCCTTGCTGCGGTTCCACCTTTGCCTGGACGGTTCTCAGCACGCGCGGTGCAGCTGTTTGGCTGTGGCCCAAAGGAGACCTCCTGTCTGGGCCTCTGCTCAGCAATCTGAAAAACTTCTAGTCTGGATTTGGAGAAACCGACCGACCTCCCCAAACCCACGCGTATTACAACGCCCCACCCGTTCCCAAATTTATTGTTAAACCAAAGGACCAGTCTAAATGTAGCTGGGGGTGTCCTTCCAAAACATTTTTTTAAGCCTCAAAACAAGCTGAAACTGTAAAAGCTATCATTTCGAAGATTTTTCTCTCTGAAGACCCATTTGGACCAAACTTTTCCATTAAAGGTTCCTGTGAGTAGGCTTCTACTGCAAATCAGGACCCCCATCTTGTTGGTAGGGAAAACAAACTAGTAACCTGAATGCTAAACTTAATATACTTTAATGTTGTACGGTGTTGAAATGGATAAAAGGCATAGTTTTGGGGGTGCTAGACTATGTTAAATATTTTGGTTGGGATAAAAAAAAAATCTGTGAATTTAGATTTCTTTCACCTGTAAACCAACTTTCTCCAAAGCTCATTACTCAGATGTTCTGAAATACAACACTTCCATAATCAAAAAATTTGGGAAAGAAATCCCCCTGTATTTCTCCTCTTGGGAGATTTATTATACATATTAGTTTATCTAAAGCTCTGAGACCTTGTATGACAAAGAATACTATTTAACCTCCTTTTACCAACATTTCACAAACTCATATAAACACAGAACCCTCCAAAATCAGTGTTTCAAACAACAATCCTTAGTGTAGCTTGTTGCTTGTTTTTCTGAGTGGAATTTTGCTTGAGCACTGGCTGAGGCCTCCAAACCGTGGTGAAGTGTTTCAGGATCCAGAGTAAGATTCCTAGAACTGATCATGAAAATGAACTGGGCAAGACTGGGTGAAGTTTAATATCAGCTGTGTTACTGATGTCCTTCTTGTGGAGTTGAGAGCAAATACTCTGGACACTAAAGATGTACTGATTTGCATGGCTCTTCTGTTCTGAAGTGATGGCCTTCTGAGGGCCTCCAGCCCAACCATTTTGGGCATAGGTGGTAATCACCTAAAGCAAGTAAAAATTCTCACAATCATTCCGGGAAGAATTTGCTGGAATCAGAGATGTGGATTCAAAATACCGGTATTATTGATACAGAAAAGGCATTTGATAAAAATCCAACATCCATTCAAGGGGAAAAAGCCTTTCAGCAAACTAAAAATAGAGGGAAATTTCTCCAACTTGAAAAAAGCATCCACAAAAAAGCCTACAGCTAACAGCATACTTAACAGTAAAAGACTTGACATCTTTCCTTCTAAAATCAAGGGCAACTCAAGGACATCCACTTCATCAGTCCTTTTTAACACAGTATCTGGAAGATCTGGAACTTAATAGTAAGTTACTGTAACAAGGAAAGAAAAAGAAATAAAAGGCATAGAAAGAGAGAAAGCAGAGTTTCTCACCCCCATCTGCCCCCCTTTCCCTTGTGCAGCCACTGATGGTTCAGAACCAGCCTGTAGTAGGAAGAATAGAGGCTGAGATCTAATTGAGACAGCCTCCCTAGAACTGCAAGATGAAGTCTGGCAGAGGAGTAAGCATGGGCTCTATCTAACTGAGTGGAGGCCTGTGTGGAGCCACATAGGGATGTAGAAAGGGGTAAACTGATTCTGGAGCTTATAGAGCAAACACTGTCCCTGAAGATTTCCTATTAAGTACTAGGGGGAGTCTGAATGGATGGCTAAATTGCAACATATGTATAACATACGCCAGTAAAACTCACAATACACACACACACTTAAGCGATATACAAAACTGCATAATACAAATGCTTAATGTAATAAAGGAATCTGAATTTAGGGAAGAAAAAAACTTTGATGACAAATCTTAAAAAAAAAAAAATCAACAGCCTAATGCCCAATTAATTAACTTCTCTGCTGAAGTTTACAGGAAGATTTGCTTAGTCCCAAAGCAGAGTACCCTAAAGTTCTAATGATTTCTAACAGAAAGGCTGATCTCCTAGGAGCTCTTTCTATCTGGCCTGATATTGACAGCCAGTATACGTGTCACTAAATTCACTCTGAGGACAAAACCACAGTGAGATACCAATTCACATTCATTAGGATGGCTACCATCAAAAAACAAAACAAAAACTAAAAAAACACAGCTAGGTGCTGATAAGGATGTTGACAAATTTAAACCCTTGTGCACTATTGCTGGGAATGTAAAATGGTACAGCTGCTGTGGAAAATAGTAAAGCTGTTCCTCAAAAAATTAAAAATAGAATTACAGAATGATCCAGCAGTTCTACTTTTGGGCACATACTAAAAAAAACTCAAAGCAGGATCTCAAAGACATTTGTACACCCATGTTCATAGCAGTATTAGTCCCAATAGCTAAAGTGTCCTAGACACCCAAAGTGTTCACCAATGGCAGATGACTGATGATGGTATAATATGTGAATAAGTAATAAATATATATACCAGTTCAGTTCAGTCGCTCAGTCATATCCGACTCTTTGCGACCCCATGAATCGCAGCACGCCAGGCCTCCCTGTCCATCACCAACTCCTGGAGTTCACTCAGACTCATGTCCATCGAGTCAGTGATGCCATCCAGCCATCTCATCCTCTGTCATCCCCTTTTCCTCCTGCCCCCAATCCCTCCCAGCATCACAGTCTTTTCCAATGAGTCAACTCTTCATATGAGGTGGCCAAGTACTGGAGTTTCAGCTTCAGCATCATTCCCTCCAAAAAAATCCCAGGGTTGATCTCCTTCAGAGTGGACTGGTTGGATCTCCTTGCAGTCCAAGGGACTCTCGAGTCTTCTCCAACACCACAGTTCAAAAGCATCAATTCTTTGGTGCTCAGCTTTCTTCACAGCCCAACTCTCACATCCATGCATGACCACTGGAAAACCATAGCCTTGACTAGACGGACCTTAGTTGGCAAAGTAATATCTCTGCTTTTTAATATGCTGTCTAGGTTGGTCATAACTTTTCTCCCAAGGAGTAAGTGTCTTTTAATTTCATGGCTGCAGTCACCATCTGCAGTGATTTTGGAGCCTAAAAAAATAAAGTCTGACACTGTTTTCACTGTTTCCCCATCTATTTCCCATGGAGTGATGGGACCATATGCCATGATCTTCGTTTTCTAAATGTTGAGCTTTAAGCAAACTTTTTCACTCTCTTTTACTTTCATCAAGAGGCTTTTGAGTTCCTCTGCACTTTCTGCCATAAGGGTGGTGTCATCTGCATATCTGAGGTGAATGATATTTCTCCCGGCAATCTTGATTCCAGCTTGTGTTTCTTCCGGTCCAGCATTTCTCATGATGTACTCTGCATAGAAGTTAAATAAGCAGGGTGACAATATACAGCCTTGATATACTCCTTTTCCTATTTCGAACCAGTCTATTGTTCCATGTCCAGTTCTAATTGCTGCTTCCTGACCTGCAAATTTCTTAAGAGGCAGGTCAGGTGGTCTGGTATTCCCATCTCTTGAAGAATTTTCCACAGTTTATTGTGATCCACACAGTCAAAGGCTTTGTCATAGTCAATAAAGCAGAAATAGATGTTTTTCTGGAATTCTCTTGCTTTTTCCATGATCCAGCGGATGTTGGCAATTTGATCTCTGGTTCCTCTGCCTTTTCTAAAACAAGCTTGAACATCAGGGAGTTCACGGTTCATGTATTGCTGAAGGCTGGCTTGGAGAATTTTGAGCATTACTTTACTAGCGTGTGAGATGAGTGCAACTGTGCGGTAGTTTGAGCATTCTTTGGCATTGCCTTTCTCTATATATAATGTATGTATATGTATATATAATTCAAACTTAGGCAAGAAATTCTGACTCATGCCACCACATAGCTGTACCTTGAGGGCATTATGCTCAGTGAAATAGGGAGTCACAAAAAGACAAACACTGTACGACAGAAATCAAACCAATATTGTAAAGCAATCATCAGTTAAAGATAAAACAAAGACAAAAGCTGTGTAATTTCACTTACATGAGGTACTTTTAGAGTATTTAAATTCTTAGCGACAGTGGGATGGCGGTTGCAGAGAGTGAAGAAGAAGGAACTGGGGAGCTGTTTAATGGGTACAGAGTTTTAGTCATACTAGATGAAAAGTTTTTTGGTGATGGTAACACAATAATGTGAATGTACTTAATCCTGCTGCACTATGAACTTAAAAATGGTTAATATGGTATCACTACACACCTATTCAGTTCAGTTCAGTTCAGTTCAGTCGCTCTGTTGTATCCGAATCTGCGACCCTATGAACCACAGCACGCCAGGCCTCCCTGTCCATCACCAACTCCCAGAGTCCACCCAAACCCATGTCCATTGAGTCAGTGATACCATCAAACAATCTCATCCTCTGTCATCCCCTTTTCTCCTGCCCTCAATCTTTACCAGCGTCACAGTCTTTTCAAATGAGGCAGCTCTTCGCATCAGGTGGCCAAAGTATTGGAGTTTCAGCTTCAACATCACTCCTACCAATGAACACCCAGGACTGATCTCCTTTAGGATGGACTGATTGGATCACCTTGCAGTCCAAGGGACTCTCAAGAGTCTGCTCTAACACCACACTTCAAAAGCATCAATTCTTCGGCACTCAGCCTTCGTCACAGTGCAACTCTCACATCCATGCATGACCACTGGAAAAACTACAGCCTTGACTAGACGGACCTTTGTTGGCAAATAATGTCTCTGCTTTTCAATATGCTATCTAGGTTGGTCATAACTTTCCTTCCAAGGAGTAAGCATCTTTTAATTTCATGGCTGCAATCACCATCTGCAGTGATTTTGGAGCCCCAAAAAATAAAGTCTGACACTGTTTCCAAGATTCCAATAGTTCTAACTGTTGCTTCCTGACCTGCATATAGATTTCTCAAGAGGCAGGTCAGGTGGTCTGGTATTCCCATCTCTTTCAGAATTTCCCACAGTTTATTGTGATCCACACAGTCAAAGGCGTTGGCATAGTCAATAAAGCAAAATAGATGTTTTTCTGGAACTCTCTTGCTTTATCCATGATCCAGCAGATGTTGGCAATTTGATCTCTGGTTCCTCTGCCTTTTCTAAAACCAGTTTGAACATCTGGAAGTTTACGGTTCACGTATTGAAGCCTGGCTTAGAGAATTTTGAGCATCACTTTACTAGCATGTGAGATGAGTGCAACTGTGCAGCAGTTTTGAGCATTCTTTGGCATTGCCTTTCTTTGGGATTGGAATGAACACTGACCTTTTCCAGTTCTGTGGCCACTGCTGAGTTTTCCAAATTTGCCGGCAAATGGAGTGCAGCACTTTCATAGCATCATCTTTTAGGATTTGAAATAGCTCAACTGGGATTCCATCATCTCCACTAGTTTTGTTCATAGTGATGCTTTCTAAGGCCCTCTTGACTTCACATTCTCTGATGTCTGGCTCTAGGTGAGTGATCACACCATCATGATTATCTGGGTCGTGAAGATCTTTTTTGTACAGTTCTTCTGTGTATTCTTGCCACCTCTTCTTAATATCTTCTGCTTCTGTTAGGTCCATACCATTTCTGTCCTTTACTGAGCCCATCTTTGCATGAAATGTTCCCTTGGTATCTCTAATTTTCTCGAAGAGATCTCTAGTCTTTCCTATTCTGTTGTTTTCCTCTATTTCTCTGCATTGATTGCTAAGGAAGGCTTTCTTATCTCTTCTTGCTATTCTTTGGAACTCTGTGTTCAGATGCTTATAGCTTTCCTTTTCTCCTTTGCTTTTTGCTTCTCTTCTTTTCACAGCTATTTGTAAGGCCTCCTCAAACAGCCATTTTGCTTTTTTGCATTTCTTTTTCTTGGGGATGGTCTTGATCCCTGTCTCCTGTACAATGTCACGAACCTCTGTCCATAGTTCATCAGGCACTCTGTCCATTAGATCTAGTCCCTTAAATCTATTTCTCACTTCTACTGTATAATCATAAGGGATTTGGTTTAGGTCATACCTGAATGGTCTAGTGGTTTTCCCTACTTTCTTCAGTTTAAGTCTGAATTTGGCAATAAGGAATTCATGATCTGAGTGACAGCTCCCGGTCTTGTGTCTGCTGACTGTATAGAGCTTCTCCATCTTTGGCTGCAAAGAATATAACCAATCTGATTTTGGTGTTGATCATCTGGTGATGTCCATGTGTAGAGTCTTCTCTTGTGTTGTTGGAAGAGGGTGCTTGCTATGACCAGTGAGTAAATGCATATGTCCAAGTAAAAGAAGCCAAACTGAAAAGGCCTTCTACTGTATAATTCCAACCATACAATATTACTGAAAAGGAAAAACTGCAGACACAGTAAAAAGATCAGTGGTTGCCACTGGTTAATAGGGAGGGAGAAGCAATGAATAGGTGGAAGACCAGATTTTTAGGCAGTGAAACTATTCGGTAATAACAGATACATGACATTACCCATTTGTCAAAACTCACAGAGCTATACAACACAAATAGGGAACTTGAATGTAAGCTATGGGCTACATGGGTTAATTATGGATCACTTGGGTTGATATGGGTTATTATCATATGGGCTATTATATATCAATTATTATGATACATAATAATTATGTATCACTATTGATTCAATAACTAACATATGCCATGCGGATGCAGTCATAGGGGAACTTAGTGCAGGGGAACAGGTAATTTCTCTGTACAATCTGCTAATTTTTCTGTAAATCTGAGACTGTTCTAAAATCTAAAACCTATTAAGTTTTTAAAATGGTCAAAATGGTAACTTTTTGTTATGTGTATTTTATCAGTTTTTTAAATAAAAAAATTTACTGTCAGGAGAAAAGAGAAACATAGTCCACATTTGTTTCTCATCACTGGGAAGGGATTCGTCTCCCTGCTTATTCCACATTCAGTTTCGTTTCGTATTAGTGGTATCCTATTGTACTGGACAGAAGCCAGAGCTAGAGCTGTTACAGGACGTGTATATTTGGGACATGCATATCATGATTTCTAAGAGGGAAGTGTTGTCACACGGAACAATAGCATGGCAGCTCCTAATACTGAGTTAGTGCTAAAGATCCATCTTCATGAAGTTCATACATATCTAGGGGGTACTGTTTTTTAAATTACTCTCTGTAATAATTTGCATAAACTTACTAGATTTGTGTGAGGTTTTCTGTACTTCAGAAATTGGAGGTGATCATCTTTAATAATCACCAGTGTCTCCTGCTTTCTTTTCCATGTTTTTACTGTTTTTCTCACTTCTGCTATCTTCATAATGTTCTTGCCCTTCCTATGAAAAACGTGTGACACAGTGAAAAGATGAGAAGTCAGACAAATTATCTTACATACATGATGCAGTGTTTGGGAGATTATACTGATATGTGCAGTTTACTTTGAAATGCATTAAAAAAGATCGAGTGGGGATGGATGAATAGAGAAATGAAATGAATATATATGTGATAAAGCAAGGATAGTAAAATGTTAATGGTGGAATCTAAGCTGTCAGTACACAGATGTTTACTGTGAAAATTCTATAAAATTTTCTTTATGTTTGAAACTTTTTGTAATAAAATATTTTTAAAATACCAGAATGAAAAAAATAAACACTTGTAATCTCCCTGCAAAAGAATTCTTTTCCAGTGCAGCTTTATCACTATCTAGTGACTAAGAGCAAGCTGCTAAAGCTTCCTAACTCAGTCACCTCCTGTGAAATTATAGAGCTGGACAAAATCAGCAGTTTCCAAATGTCATTTTATGTGTTGGTGGCATCAAAGTCATTCTAGAGCCCCACCCTAAGCCTAAAAAATTAAACTCTCAATGAAATCCATATTTTTTAGACAGGTGTCTCACAGTATTCTGGTACCAATCACGTTTAGAAACCTTTGGACTACAGAGTCTCCTTCCATTCTGAAGTGGGTACCTGTTTACATTATGTTCTTAAATTTTTCAAGTCCCAGGCAACTTACTAAAATATAGATTCTGGGGGTGGGGAACTTATATTCTGCATTTAACAAGTTCCTGCTCTTGGCCAATGCCAGTGATGCTAGACCATATTTTGAGAATCAAAGAGCCAGAAGATCAGAAACAACAGTCAGGGGAAACCCCTGTTTTTTCATAGGTTCAATTCTTCCTTTTTTGGTCAAACCACACTCACAGGAAGGAAAGTATGTTGAACATCTTCCATTTTCTGAATTTGATATAGAATAATCATATGGAAAAACCTAATGCTTTTTTGGTGTGAGAAGTCATTATCTCTGGAGAAAAGCTCAGTATGGCATTTATTTGAAAGGTTTGGATACTGATCATCCACCTACTTTTGACACTTTCAGGCAACAATAAAAAATAGTTCACCAGGCTGCTGGATTAAGAATAGACACCTTCAGGAGTCACAGATATGATAAGAGTAACCATAGGATTGCAGCTTGAGATTAAAGGAAAAGTAATTAACAAAAAAAACAGCAAGAACTCAATGGAAGTTGAATAAAAGTACCTGGAAAGTTCATTTGCTTTATCCTTATTTCATACATGATCTGATGGTCCAGGCACTGTGTTAGGTATTTATTAAGCACTTGCTACATACTTGGCACTATAAAGATGAAAGAAACAACAGAACAAAGAGACAGATATCAGAATTTCCTGGCAGCCCAGTGTTTAGGACTCAAGAGCTTTCATTGGTGAAGCCTGGGTTCAATCCCTGGCCAGGGAACTAAGATTCAGCAAGTTGTGCAGCAGGGCCAAAACAACAACAACCAGATACCATCATTGTTCCTTGGGGATTACAATCAAGCAAGCTGACAGACATTAATCAAATCATCATTAAAAAAGATATGATTCCAAATGTGATGTGTATGAAGGAGAAACTTCTAGTGCTATGAGAAAGTGACCAGAGTATGAAATCAGGCTTTCGACATACATGGAAGTGGAAAAAAACAAAAGTGTTAGTCTCAGTCATGTCTGACTCTTTGTGACCCCATAGACAGCAGGCTGCCAAGCTCCTTTGTCCATGGAATTCTCCAGGCAAGAACACTGGAGTGGGTAGCCATTCCCTTCTAAATGGAAGTCAGTTCAGTTCAGTGCAGTCGCTCAGTGGTGTCCATCGCTTTGCCAACCCATGAATAGCAGTGTGCCAGGCCTCCCTGTCCATCACCAACTCCCGGAGTTCACCAAAACTCATGTCCATTGAGTCGGTGATGCCATCCAGCCATCTCATCCTCTGTCATCCTCTTCTCCTCCTGCCCCCAATCCCTCCCAGCATCGGGCTCTTTTCAAATGAGTCAACTCTTCACATGAGGTGGCCAAAGTATTGGAGTTTTTGCCTCAGCATCAGTCCTTCCAATGAACACCCAGGACTGATCTCCTTTAGAATGGACTGGTTAGATCTCCTTGCAGTCCAAGGGACTCTCAAGAGTCTTCTCTAACACCACACTTCAAAAGCATCAATTCTTCAGCGCTCAGCTTTCTTCACAGTCCAACTCTCACATCCATGCATGACCACTGGAAAAACCATAGCCTTGACTAGATGGACCTTTGTTGGCAAAGTAATGTCTCTGCTTTGTAATATGCTATCTAGGTTGGTCATAACTTTTCTTCCAAGGAGTAAGCATCTTTTAATTTCATGGCTGCAATCACCATCTGCAGTGATTTTGGAGCCCCCAAAAATAAAGTCTGACACTGTTTTCACTGTTTCCCCATCTATTTCCCATGAAGTGATGGGACCGGATGCCATGATCTTAGTTTTCTGAATGTTGAGCTTTAAGCCAACTTTTTCACTCTCCTCTTTCACTTTCATCAACAGGCTTTTGAGTTCCTCTTCACTTTCTGCCATAAGGGTGGTGTCATCTGCATATCTGAGATTATTGATACAAGCTGACATCTAAAACCTGAAAAGGAAATACCAGTTGAAGAGGATAGTATTTACGAGTATGTGGGAAAAGAGAATCTACTGGGCTCTACGAAGGTCCTGTGGTATTTGACTTTTTCCAGCCAGTGTAGCTAGGGTTGAATAGACCATGGGAAGAAAGACTCAGACGAAGTTCAAAAAGAAGACATGGACCAGCTTACATCAGAGCTGGTAGATGTGGGCCACAGTAAGAATTTGGGACTTAGTATTAAGCCAAAAGGAAAGCCATTTAACATACAGTGAGTGACAAGATCTGACTTATCTTTAGAGAGACCATTCTGACTACCTTAAGAGTAACTTAAAAGGTTACAAGCTGGGGGAATCCCCTTGTAGTCCAGTGGTTAGGACTCTGAACTCATGCTTTCCCTGCTGAGGGCTGGAACTAAGCTCTTACCAGCAGGCCTCAACTAGGGAATGACACTCACCTTGTGTAAGGCAATAGGGTAAAGCACTCACCATGGATGCAAAATTTAAAGAGCTGCCAAAACACTCAGTGGTCCAAATTCAGTTCAGTTCAGTCCAGTCGCTCAGTCATGTCTGACTCTTTGCAACCCCATGGAGTGCAGCACGCCAGGCTTCCCTGTCCATCACCAACTCCCAGAGCTTACTCAAACTCATGTCCTTTGAGCTGGTGATGCCATCCAACCATCTCATCCTGTCATCCCCTTCTCCTCCTGCCCTCAATCTTTCCCAGTATCAGGGTCTTTTTCCAACGAGTCAGTTCTTTGCATCAGGTGGCCAAAGGATTGGAGTTTGAGCTTCAGCATCAGTCCTTCCAATGAATATTCAGGACTGATTTTCTTTAGGATTGACTGGTTTGATCTCCTTGCAGTTCAAGTGACTCTCAAGAGTCGTCTCCAACACCACACTTCAAAAGAATCAGTTCTTCAGTGCTCAGCTTTCTTTATGGTCCAACTCTCACATCTGTACATGACTACTGGAAAACCCATAGCTTTGACTAGATGATCCAGATTAGTCATGTTTTAAAAAATAAAATCTACAAACTACAGGCTACAGTCTAGCTCCCTGTTTTTGTAAATAAGATTCTCTTGGAACCAGAATTGAGATCCTTTTAAGAAAAGTACAATAGGATCATGCAAGTCTTTATTTAAAATTCTGATGCTTTTCCACCATTTTTTGCATTTATTTTTATTTTTAAATACTTCATTAAAGTATGATTTATCCCTGTTAAGTTTTGTACCTCAGGAAAGTGTCTCACTTGCCTCACCCTACAAGAGCAGAAACTGGAAGACCAATTAGAACATTCACCTATTCATTCATTCAACAATGCCAGACACTGGTCTTCACTGCGGGGATTCAAAGTGAAAAAACAATGACAGTCTCTACACTCATGGAATATATATTCTAATTTCATACTAAGAACCAAAATAAACAAGATGACTTTAGATTTATGTGGAATTAAGGAAATGAAAGAAAGAGAATATGATCTGACGACCAGGAGTAGGCTACTTAAGAGAGCATGGCCAGGGAAGGCCACTAGAACTAAAATCTGAATGGCGAAAACCAAAGGAAGAGGGTCCTAGGTACAGGAAATGTCAAAGTAGGCTACAGCAGAGTTCAGGAGATAAAAGAGAGTGGCTTGAACTGACATAGTGGCAAAGAAATATGGGATACTTTAAAAAGATAATCAGTAATACTTGATTTAATGATACTAGAGTGACAGAAAGAGAGATGGCCAGGAAGACTTCCCAGAATGCTTTGATCATCATGCTGTTTTAGTCCAACAAAACTTATGCTTCAGAGGAATGAGTACATCAAGGTGGCCACTTACTGCTGGCCCCAGAATCAACATTTTGACCCTGCACAAGGCCCAGCTCAAAAGCCAACAGTCCCATTGAAGGATCCACGTCTTTAAGAGATCTCCAGGCTTCCTGAATATAAAATAAGATGGGAAGAGTCTAGCCATCTGGCATGTAAGGAAGGTGGGTGCTGTTCCCTCAAGATTTCCCTCTAGGTTAGCATCATCTGCCCCGGATGGCTAACACTTTTTCTGTGGCTGTTGAGTTCTCCTGTCTAATTGGGAGGCACCTCTTACATCGTGCCATCTCTTATCCCTTTGGATATCTCTACCCCTTTTCTGACCTGCTTCATAGTGTCTGAATACTTACTATTCTGATTATTCCCTGATCAGGATGCTGAACAACCCTCTGACGAGCAGTCTCTCACATCAGCTAGCAGCTACAGTGAACTTTTCAATACCTAGATTGGCACTGGGCAGTACACAGCTTGAGAAGACTAAAGGAAGAACATTATCTTAGACATACAGACCTTACCATGATTCTATGGGGCAAAATATTGTTATTCCTGTTTTATGCACGAGGCCACTGAAGTTCTAAGAAGTTAATGAAGTCAGGAAGGGTTTAAAAGGATAAAGATTATATATTAGTAAATGGAGGAGCCAGGGTTTGAACGTTGAACTCCCATCTGACTTCATAGCCTGAATTTTTAGCCACTATACTAAACTTCCTGCTGAAATGTGTAACTTTTATTTATTTTATTCAACTAGAGTTGATTTACAACATTGTATTAGTTTCAGGTCCACAGCCAAGTGATTCAGATATAGATAGACTGATTCTTTTTCTGGTTCTTTTCCATTGTAGATTACAAGATATTGAATATAGTGCCCTGTGCTATAAAAAAGTAAATCCTTATTTATGGGAAAGGTGTAATCTTATTAATTTGATAAGAATGCTCAAAGGGAACATGCTGTAATGAGAGGACGGGCTGTGTCAGAGGATCTTGTGCTAGTCTTAGTTTCCCCAGCTGTCCCTCACTCTGTTCCTCTGAGTAGTAATTCTCAAACACAGGAGCCCCTTGGAATTCTAGAGGAACTTCCTTGTCCCACAACAGACCTACTGAGTTGGAATTGTTGCCATATGGGAAAGCAGGCTCAGGGTAGATAGATTTAATTATTTTAAGCAAAACCATCAATTTGCACTTTTTATGTGAAATATCTTAATTTCTTAACGTTAGCAATGAATTCACAGTTGTTTTTTTTAAAAAATCTCCACGTAGACAAACACATCACATCCTTGGGCCTAATCTAGCTGGGCTTCTGCTTTAAGAAAGCTGCCAACAGAACCTTTCTCCTGAAGGTAATATACTTTGTTTAAAAACATGTCTTAATGTAAATTTTTAAAAAATCAACCAGACTGAAGGAAACCCAGGATAGACTATAAATAACAACAAATGAACTTAACTGTAGTAGAAATGAATAACATAAGCACACCGAAGGGAATGGAGGGGATAACAACTAATCTAAGTAGTTTGGGAAACTGTATGTTGATTGTACATTTCAAGTTTGAGAAGAAAAGAACTGTACCAAGTACTGTGCCTTAGTCAGTAACGTGTTTTTCACAGGCACATAGGTTAGCAATTCTGAAACTACTTTACATATTGACATCACATACCCCATGATGTGACAGACTACTGGGGAGGACATCACTTTGAAGTTCTTGCTAAAAATGCATACCCTAAATCTAATCAGGAGAGGCTTCCCTGCTGGCTCAATGGTAAAGAATCTGCCTGCCAATGCACGCGATGCAGGTTCCATCCCTAGGTTGGGAAGATCCCCTCGAGAAGGAAATGGCAACCTACTCCAGTATTCTTGCCTTGAAAATCCCATGGACTGAGGAGGCTGGTGGGCTACAGTCCATTGGGTTGCCAAGAGTCAACTAAACAACAACAATCAGAGAAAAACATCAGACAGATTCAAACTAAGGGACGTTCTACAAAAGAACTGTACTCTTCACAAGTTTTAGTACTATTCCCATTTCAGGGTCATGAGAACAAGGAAAGGCTGAGGAACTATCACAGACTGAAGGAGATTTAATGAGACACGATGACAAAATCCTGGGATCCAGGATTAGGTCCTGGAAGAAACAAAGGATACTAATGGAAAATCTGATGCAATCCAAAAAAGGTCTGTCATTTAGTTAATAATACTGTATTGATGTTGATTTCTTGGTTTAGGTCAATGTACTAAGGTTATGCAAGATGTTAACATTAAGGAAAACTGGGCGATAGGGTCTCAGGAACTCTTTGCATTATTTTTGCAAGTTTAGTGGATAAAGTGGATTGGTTTACTCAACCTGCATTCTACCGTCCACAGGGTACCTCCTTGTCCTGGAGAGGCTAGAACACTGAAATCTACAGTTCTGGCCCCTTAGCTTCCACCAGCTTCACACATTCAAGTGAGAGCTGGAAGGCACAAATGAGGTAGACACTATTTTCCTTTTCATTGTGCTTATTTTCCTGCTGCAGGTGAGGTCACATGAACATAGGGTTTTATTTCTTACAGGAGCACCTTCGGTGTTCCTTCTACAGCTTCCAGAATACTAGAGTGGGTAGCCATTCCCTTCTCCAGGGGATCTTCCCAACCCAGGGATAGATCACACGTCTCCCACATTGCAGGCGGACTCTTTACCAGCTGAGCCACAAGGGAAGTCCAGAAAGTAAAGGTCGCTCAGTCACGTCCTACTCTTTGCGACCCCATGGACTATACAGTCCATGGAATTCTCGAAATCAGAATACTGGAGTGGGTTTCCTTCTGCAGAGAATCTTCCCAACCAAGGGATCAAACCTAGGTCTCCCACATTGAAGGCAGATTCTTTAGCAGGTTAGCCACAAGGGAAGCCCGAGATTACTAGAGTGGGTAGCCTATCCCTTCTCCAGCAGATCTTCCCGACCCGGAAATGGAACTGGGGTCTCCAGCATTGCAAGCGGATTCTTTACCAAATGAGCTAGGAGGGAAGCCCAGTTTGATCTGACTTTTATTCCAAGTTTCTTACCATCTGACATAACCTCGCCCCCTGGAGCTGAGTTTCTATACTTGAAACTCAGTGTCTGATTTTTGCCTAACACCTTAGAAGCTGAGTTCTTAAACAGAGGGTTAGAATACTGGATCCCTGGTCCCTATAAACACTTCAGGTTGAAGAGCTACTTAGACAGACAGGACTCACCAGCATGGCTGTACAGGTGGTTAAAATACTGAAACAGTTTGATTATCCTGAACACCACTTACACTTCCCTCTCACCTGGGGGCCACCTGGATGCTCCCTACAATGCATCACTGAAGATTAATGCTTTATCCAGTATAGTCCTCAAGGCACGAGTTCCAGAGCCATAGTCAGGCTCAATTCTGATTAGTACTGCTAAGTCGCTTCAGTCATGTCTGACTCTGTGAGACCCCATAGACGGCAGCCCACCAGGCTCCCCCGTCCCTGGGATTCTCCAGGCAAGAACACTGGAGTGGGTTGCCATTTCCTTCTCTAATGCATGAAAGTGAAAAGTGAAAGTGAAGTCGCTCAGTCATGTCCAACTCTTAGAGACCCCATGGACTGCAGCCTACCAGGCTCTTCCGTCTATGGTCTATGGGATTTTCCAGGCAAGAGCAATGGAGTGGGTTGCCATTGCCTTCTCCGCTGATTGTTCCCTATTGGTGGTCAAACACTTTGAAGAGCATGTCTGTATGCAAGCCTGTAGTGTCTTCGTGGATTGCATGATCGCTTTACCTCTATTATTTATTTGCAGCTGGGAAACTTGCCTTATATTTATTCCATAAATCTTCACTGTTCAGCTCTAAAGACTGTTATTATCCATATCTTGGTTTTAGACTCTAGTTTCCACTGATATCCAAGATTTTTATATTACCCTTTGCATCTTAAGCTTGTTCAACCTCAACTAGCTCACCTCTTATTGCAGGAAACTCTTAGAATTAGAGATCACTTTGAAAAGCCTCAATCTTTACCTAGTCCCAGGCTCCGGAATCAATCCTATGCTAAACTGTAATTATAAGAAAAAATTAACATTCTAACAGTATTTTTAAAACATTAAAATATGCTTGAACTCTTACAGCCAAACAAATGTTGACTCATGAACATTATTTAAAAACTAAAATCTTTGGTTATAACTTACGTCTTCTCTTTAAATAGTGACAATGACTTTGTCCACACACTTGAGTTAACCTATGTTACTGGAAAATACTGTTAAAATCAAGACAGTTTAACAAAATTAGTCAGACTCACACTTGATTTGGCAACTTGTATGCTGCAAAATACATATTAGGTTTTTCCATATTACTTAGATTATTATTTTACCAAACAGAGAAACAATGATGGCTTCAAGTTACAGAATTCATAATACACCTACCTTTTAAAGAAGGATATTCATGCTTCTCTTGTAAGGAACCTATGAAAGAAGCTGGAAGGTAAGTTCACAAGGGATGGACAATTAAAGTAGAAGAAATTCAAATGGGTACATATCACTTATATTTTTCAGAAAGGAAAACCAAGGAAATGTCCTAAATTAAAAAACAAGAAATCTTTGTGAAGATGTATCTAGGTATGCCAAGCAAAACAAAGGCAAAAATCAAGAACAATGAAGATATGGAATACAAGACAGCAGGCAACTAAATGTCCGGTGAAGAACAAGGCCAAGATGCAGCAGAGCTAGAAATTCGTGTCTCCGCAGGAGCTGAGTCTGTCACCGGGCCCAAGGAACATGTATTCAAGGCTGAGAACAGAATGCCTTTCAGGCTGTAGGTGGATAAACAAGGTACACAGTTCCTCTTTTCAGTAAGAAAAAAGAAAGGCAATTTGAATTTGTAGGAAAGACAGGAAAACTTCACAAAAAGCCACAGGTTAAATATGAAGCAAACTAAAATGTGGCTTGATCTTGAACAGCTGATGGGATTCAAGGAAAGGGACATTCTCTTAGGTTGCAGAGAGGTCAAAAAGTGGACTCAGGAAGGAGGAAATGTCCTAAAACAGCACCTGCTGCACTGAGTAATATTTACACAGTGATAACAAAGCAAATGTTGCTTACTGCTGTTCAAAGTTTAGAATCAGTTATAGACAAAACATTGCATATGTATTTATAGCTACAGAACAGAGTGTAGTTGTCATTAATCTCAATGTCATAAAACTAAAGAAAGCAAAAGTGAAGCTGACAGAGGCTGGGTGGAAGAAGAGAAAACAAAAGGTGGGTGTGACAATGGTTTCATCTTACATATAGGGGAGACAAGAGCTATTTTTTTTTTTAAGCTGATAAAACAAGACATGGGAGTTTATCTCAAATTATAAAGACTTCCAGTAGAATAACTAAAGATAATATAACTACTAAAAAGGGAGAGAAGGAAGAGTAGCTTAAGTTAAGTCCTTATCTTTCAAAGGGAGGAGTATATATGTCTACAACTGATACAGTGAGAAATATTGACATAGGAATATTATTCAGAGTTATAAAGAATACTACCTGGAAAACAAAACAAAATGAATTGCCCCAGAAAAGTAATACTGGGATGAGTGGTGAAGGAATGGCAGAGAGGGCTGTGACATTTCATTATAAGTCCTCTCAACTGGTTAATTTTTTTAACTAAATAGCATAAGAGATTTGCACAGAACGTGAACCATTAACAAGCTGAATGCTTAACCATGTTTTTAATAGTTTTTTTGTTTTTGATGAGATTTCCTAATAAATGTCATTACACTTAAAACCCTTTCATAATTTGTATAGAAGCTACACAAATTGGTTCTCTTTCATATTCAATCTCTACTGAATACTAACTTTTGTCCATTTTCCTATAATCTAGTGTATCTATAATCTTGTATAAAAAAATCTCTCATTTGCTATATTATGAAACAAGGATGGGATGTTTATGAAGCAGACAGTAACAAAGTTCTGGTCCAGTTTTTGTGCCTACAAACTCTAAGGGAAAACCATAAAAAGACTCATAGAATAGATTGCATAAACAAATATATATTGAGTACATATTAACTCCCAGGCACAAGGCTAGCTAATAATATACTGTATCAAGACAAGACCAGGAGCATTATTCTTATTATCACTTTATCTGAAATTTTAGAAAATGTGTTCATTTAGTACAGGATTTCTCAACTTTGGCACTATTGACATGTTGGACTACACAATTTGTTGTTGAGTGTCTGTCCTGTGCTTTGTAGATATTTAGCAGCATCCCTGGTTTCTACCATTAGAGGTCAATAATATGTCCTCCCCTCTCCCCTTCTTCCAATACTCACAACCAAAACTGTCTCCAGATTTTGTACCTGGTTAAGAATCATTGGGTGTGATCATATTTTTAAAGAACTAAAATTTAATTTTAGAGATACTACTACTGTGTCAACCTTATTTATTTTGTGATGAATTTGTCTTACATATTGTCTCATTACATTTGACTTGAGAAATATAGCCACAATGGACTTTGATTCTTAGATGAGATAAATGTAATCTTTAACACTGCAGTGGAGCGGCATTTTCAACTAACTTATGAATAGCAAAACAAATATGACTTGCTATTTTTAGCTTAGGGAGTCTATCTTAAACCATACATGCTGGTACAACTGTGAAATCTAAGCTTTTAGGATTTCTCCTGAGTTAACCAGATGGCATGCTTATGGTCTGCCTACAAAATCTTTCCTTTCTTTTCAAATAAGCTATTTTTCACTTTCCACTTTAAGATCATATGCTTTTAGATTCTTTCCAAGTGAGAAAAAAAGTCCAGGCTACATTAGACACTAAAGTAAATTATCATAAGTCCTGAGCTTCCTGGGACTTAGAAATCCAAATGTCACCTATCTCCATGTTTTTTACCCTCACCTTGTTATATCTTCATGTAACCTTAGCTTCTAATCTATCCTTACAGTAACAGCAAATGCACATATACTCCTTATTTGCCAGGCATCATTCTAAGCTCCTTCACATTTATTTAAGTTGCTTTTCACTTTATTGAGGCATAATTGATATACAAAACTGCACATATTTAAAGTATATGATTCGGTAAGTTTGCACATGCATACAACCGTGAAACCATCACCACAATCAAAGCAATAAACATATCTATCGAAGTAAAATGTTTTATTTTGACTTAATTTCAAACAGAAAAACTACAAGAATAGTACAAAGAGCTACTGGATATCTTTCACCAAGATTCAGCGGTTGTTCCCACCTTACTACATTTGATTCTCTCTTCCCTCCTCTATATGTATGCGTGTCTACAGTATGTAATTTTTTCCTCAACCACTTCAGAATATTACATTATGCCATTTTACCTCTAAATACCTCAGTGTAGTGTTTTTCCTAAAACCAAGGAAATTGACATTATTATGACATTATCTAATTTACATTCAGACCTCACCATTTGTCCTAAAAATGTCCTTTAAATCAGAAGAAAATCCAAGATGAATATGTGCATTCAATTGCTATGCTTCTTTGTCATCCTTTAGTCTGGCACAGTCTCAGTCTTTCTCTGCAGAGAATGACATTGACATTTTGGACAACTAAAGGCCACTGGTGTTGTGGACTGTTCCTGTTTGAATTTGTGTGATAATTCCTCATGAAAGAGATTCAGGCTATGCAATGTGGCAAGACCACCACAGAAGTGATGGTGAGTTCTTGTCAGTGCTTCAAAAGATATATGATACTGGTTTTTCCCAATGTGAGTGATACTATCTTTGACATTGGTTAAGGCATGATCAGCCAGATTTCCCCACTGTGTTTTGTAGTTAATAGGTATCTTGTAGAGAGATACTGAGATTATGTAAATATTTTTTCTCAAACTTTCACCCACCAGTTTTAGCACCCATAATTATTACTATGATGATGGCCAAATAATGATTTTCTAACTTTATCATCTCTTCTACATGCCTTTCTACTTAAAAAAAAAAAAAAACTTTCTTTACCTATCTACCTATGTATCTACCTATCTATATGTCTGTCTAGTTCTATCAGTGTGGTCCTACTCCTTACTCAATTAGTTATATTCCTTTGCTCTCTTTCATTTTTATTTTGATGTCAGACTGTTAGATTCGGTCAAATCAGAGTTCCTTCAAACAGATTTCTGTGATCGACATAGCTCAAAAAGACGTCTCAGCCCTGGAATCAAGTCTTGGTTGTTTTGAATGGTATTTAAAAGCATCTGCATGCTGTGTGTTTATTGCTATTGGGCTCTGTGAGCAGACAAATGGGAATTGGATGTATTTATAGACATTTATGGAGAAGGCAATGGCAACCCACTCCAGTACTCTTGCCTGGAAAATCCCATGGATGGAGGAGCCTGGTAGGCTGCAGTCCATGGAGTTGCTAGGAGTCAGACACAGCTGAGAGACTTCACTTTCCCTTTTCACTTTCATGCGTTGGAGAAGGAAATGGCAACCCACTCCAGTGTTCTTGCCTGGAGAATCCCAAGGATGGGGGAGCCTGGTGGGCTGCCATCTATGGGGTCGCACAGTCGGACATGACTGAAGCAACTTAGCAGCAGCAGCAGCATAGACATTTATACATACATATCTGTGTGCATATGCATACATGTATACATATACCTTATTGCACTTTATTGTGCTTCACAGATAATACATCAAATTGAAAACTGAATCAATAATACATCAAATTGAACGTTTGTGGGAACACTGCAGCAAGCAAATCTATCACCATCATTTTTCCAAAACCATTTGTTTACTTCATGTCTCTGTGCCACATTTTGATAATTCTCATAACATTCCAAATACTTCCATTATTATTGTATTTGTTATGGTGATATTTGATCAGTGATCTTTGATGTTACTATTGTAAAATTATTACAACTTGCTGAAGACTCGAATGATGATTAGCATTTCTTCCAAGAAAGTATTTTTAAATTAAAGTATGTATATTGTTTAGAGACATAATACTATTGCACACAATAGGCTGCATTATAGGGTAAACATAACTTTTATATGCACTGGGACACAAAAAAATGTGTGGATCGCTTTATTGCAGTCTTCACTTTATTGTGGTGGTCTAGAATCAAACTTGCAGTATTCCCAAGGTCTGTATTAACTCCCAATGTCTGTATTAATATTTATTCATTGTTACAATCCTATGAAGCATCTACAACTTTTATGATTTTCATTTTACAGCTAAAGAAACTAAGGCACAGAAAACATTAAATAACTTGCTAAGGATCTTCCAGTCAAGTTAGAATGCTGAGATCGGAACTTAGGCAGTCTGGTTGCAGGCTTACCCTCTAAGCATAACTATTCAAAGACAAAAGTTTTTCCTCTTTTGCGGAAAACACAATGCCAAGGAAATTGACATTATTATGACATTATCTAATTTACATTCAGACCTCACCATTTGCCCTAAAAATGTCCTTTAAATCAGAAGAAAATCCAAGATGAATATGTGCACTCAATTGCTATGCTTCTTTGTCATTCTTCAGTCTGGCAGTTTCAGTCTTTCTCAGGGTTGAGAAGAAAGTTTATCCAACATGGTCTAAAATTTTTACTGAGTTCTTTGACTTTAATGTCATATCCCATTTATTACTTGGGGAAAAGTAAAGGATGTCCTACTCATCTGGGAATCAAATCCGAGCAACAGACTTGACACACAATTGCTTCTTCACTCAGAAAACTAAAGGTGTGCAACTGCTTCCTATGCATGGTTCTCTTTCCTAAAGCTGAGTCTAGCCCTTCAAGAATTTTTAGACCTTCATGGAAACAGGCTTCTGGTGAGCCTACCCAGCTATCCAGTGGATGTGATCAGACTTCCTTTCAGGCTAAGATGAGGTTCCACCTCCTGCTACTTATTCACATTTTAAAGTACTCATGCAAACCAAGGAAATTAGTGTGTTATTTAAACAGAGGATGAAGATGACTGTGGGGCTTTTCCTTTTATATGGTCAAAGGAAATTTATTACTTTAAAAGTAATCAAGAAATACCTCATGGTGGGATATTGGAACGTTTTAAAAACCTATCCAGAGAATACCTGCTTTGCTCAAGATTATGTTGCTCTGAAGGAAGCAAAAATTCTGCAAATGACTTTAAAAAGACAAATTTAAGACTGTGATGATACCAGTATCAATTTATCCTTGGAAGATTTTATAAAAGCAACAAGAAGGTTGAATATAAATTTAACATATACATTATGTCTAATTTTGGGAGTGGTATCATGAAAATTTTAAAAATTCATGTGATACCAAGGCCAGCGATTCTTAAAGGAAATACAAAAGTATAGGGAAGCTTTTATAAAGATATTCTAACAAAGTAAGTGCCAGTGATTCCATAAAGCAGCCAAAGTGCCATGAATGGAGCTTGCAGATGAACTCAAACAAACTCAAAACTCAAGGATGAATAAAAAATACAAGATAAACCCTCAGGATACTGTAGTAGGGCACACCACGAATGATCTCTGTATAGATGTATACATACCTTGAAACTGGACACATTGCAGGTGAGTGGGGATATGTTGAATTATCTACTAAATATTGCTTGGACAATAAGTTATCTATATAGAAAATAATATTTGTTCCTACTTCACACCATAAGCAAAAATAATTACCAGGACAATTAAAAGTCCTCGTATGAAAAGCAGAAATTTTACACAGAGGTATGCTGAGGTTAGGGAGAATATCCTTCTGACTTAAGGACAGAAGAGCTGTTTGTTGTTGGTTTTTTTCTTTAAACAAAATTAAAGCATACATGCAAGAAAATGACATTTGATCAGGTTAAACTTCAGAAACTGTACATCTTTAAAACATTTCCAAAGTAAAAAAAAAAAAAAAAACAAGCTGAAGATTGGAAGACTATTTGCAAATGCAAATGAATGACAAGGAATTAAGTTTCTTGAATACATAAAGAACTTGTACAAATTAACACAAGAAAGACAACCCAATACTGTAAAATAGTAATATCGAGAATAATGATGACATGGTATTAACACATAAGAGTTTTACAGAAAGCTGAATAGTCAACAAATATATGGAAAGATGCTCCACTTCAGTGGTAATCAGGGATGTTCAAACCATGATCAGGTACAATTAGATTGGGAGGTTAAGAATTCTGAGAATGAAAACACAAAAAATTCTGAGAATGTTAAACATTAATGAAGATGGGAAGCAAGAGAAAAGTTCTAAGAGATTATGGTGCTGTATTCACTTTGGAGAGCAATATGGCAGCTTATATTGAGCTAGAAGATGCATGGCCCTGTCAGTCAGTTCAGTCGTGTCCAATTCATTGCGACCCCATGGACTGCAGCACGCCAAGCTTCCCTGTCCATCACCAACTCCCGGTCAACAGTCTACTCAAACTCACATCCATTGTGTCGGTGATGCCATCCAACCATCTCATTCTTTGTCGTCCCCTTCACCAGCCTTCAATCTTTCCCAGAATCAGGGTCTTTTCAAATGTGTTGGTCTTCACATCAGGTGGCCAAAGTACTGGAGTTTCAGCTTCAGCATCAGGACTGATTTCCTTTAAGATGGATGGGTTGGATCTCCTTGTAGTCCACGGGACTCTCAAGAGTCTTCAACACCACAGTTCAAAAGCATCAATTCTTCAGTGCTCAGCCTTCTTTATAGTCCAACTCTCACATCCATACATGACTACTGGAAAAACCACATGTTTGACTAGATGGACCTTTGTTGGCAAAGTAATGTCTCTGCTTTTTAATATGCTGTCTAGGTTGGTCATAGTTTTTCTTCCAAGGAGCAAGCATCTTTTAATTTCATGGCTGCAGTCACCATCTGTAGTGATCTTGGACCCCCCCCGCCAAAATAAAGCCTCTCATTGTTTCCATTCTTTCCCCATCTATTTGCCATGAAGTGATGGGACTGAATGCCATGATCTTAGTTTTCTGAATGTTGAGCTTTAAGCCAACTTTTTCACTCTCCTCTTTCATCAAGAGGTTCTTTAGTAGTTCTTCACTTTCTGCCAGAAGGGTGGTGTCATCTGCATATCTGAAGTTATTGATATTTCTCCTGGAAATCTTGATTCCAGCTTGTGCTTCCTCCAGCCTGGAATTTCACATGATGTACTCTGCATATAAGTGAAATAAGCAGGGTGACTGACATTATATAGCCTTGATGTACTCCTTTTCTGACTTGGAACCAGTCTCTGTTGTTCTATGTCCAGTTCTAACTGTTACTTCTTGACCTACATACAGATTTCTCAGGAGCCAGCTCAGGTGGTCTGGTATTCCCATCTCTTGAAGAATTTTCCAAAGTCTGTTGTGATCCACACAGTCAAAAGATTTGGTGTAGTCAATAAAGCAAAAGTAGATATTTTCCTGGAATTCTCTTGCTTTTCCAATGATTCAAGTGATGTTGGCAATTTGATCTCTGGTTCCTCTGCCTTTTCTAAAACCAGCTTGAACATCTGGAAGTTCACAGTTCATGTACTGTTGAAGCCTGGCTTGGAGAATTTTGAGCGTTACTTTACTAGCATGTGAGATGAGTGCAATAGTGCAATTGTGTGGTAGTTTGAGCATTCTTTGGCATTGCCTTTCTTTGGGATTGGAATGAAAACTGACCTTTTCCAGTCCTGTGGCCACTGCTGAGTTTTCCAAATTTGCTGGCATATTGAGTGCAGCACTTTCATAGCATCATCTTTCAGGATTTGAAATAGCTCAACTGGAATTCCATCACCTCCACTAGCTCTGTTCGTAGTGATGCTTCCTAAGGCCCACTTGACTTCACATTCCAGGATGTCTGGCTCTAGGTGAGTGATCACACCATCGTGGTTATCTAGGTCATGAAGATCTTTTTTGTATAGTTCTTCTGTGTATTCTTGCCACTTCTTAATATTTCCTGCTTCTGTTAGGTCTATATCATTTCTGTCCTTTATTAAGCCCATCTTTGCATGAAATGTTCCCTTGGTATCTCTAATTTTCTTGAAGAGATCTCTAGTCTTTCCCACTGTGCCCTAGGACCTCCTAATTCTACTCCTAGTTAAAATTTCCTTTAGGAAAATGTTACATGCACAATGCACTGGGAGAAAGAATGTGCACAGCACATTGTAATAGCAAATATTTGGCAACAACCTAAAGGCCCCATCCACCGGAGAATGGGAAATAAATACTGTATGGTATATTCAGTTGAACAAATTCTCTAAGCTGGGGAAATGAGTAAAATTTACAGCTATCTGAATCTCCACATATGGAGGATGCAAAAGAATATATAAATGCTCCATTGACATAAAAATTTTAAACATACAAGGAAATCCTACATATACTGCTTAAGAATACACACACATACACACGTAGTTAAATTATAAGAAAAGACACGGAAATCAAAAATCACCAAATTTAGGAGTTGGCATTTTTTTTGGGATGAAATAAATTATTCATTTAAGTTCTTTAACACAGGGGCTGATTTTATTAATCTGCATTCTTTTTATTAGTTTGAAATGTTTTGTAGTATATTTAAAGATGAATCACCTTGGTCTTATTTTCCTGACTGTAGACACACCATGATAGAAACGTAGTTCATCATGATAAAAATGTATTACCCCTTTTCCAATCAAGCTTTTTTTAAAAAAAGAATTTTTTATTTTAATTGGAAGCTAATTACTTTACAATATTGTAGTGGTTTTTTGCCATACATTGACATGAATCAGCCATGGGTGTACATGTGTTTCCCATCCTGAACCCCCCTCCCACCTCCCTCCCCATCCCATCCCTCAGGGTCATCCCAGTGCACCAGCCCTGAGCACCCTGTCTCTTGCATGGAACCTGGACTGGTGGTCCATTTCATGTATGATAATATACATGTTTCAATGTTATTCTCTCAAATCATCCCACCCTCGCCTTCTCCCACGAAGTCCAAAAGTCTGTTCTTTACACCTGTGTCTCTTTTGCTGTCTCGCATATAGGGTCATCATTACCATCTTTCTAAATTCCATATATATGCATTAATATACTGTATTGGTGTTTTTCTTTCTTCACTCTGTGTAACAGGCTCCAGTTTCATCTATCTTATTAGAACTGACTCAAATGCATTCATTTTTATAGCTGAGTAATATTCTATTGTGTATATGTACCACAGCTCTCTTATCCATTCATCTGCCGATGGACATCTAGGTTGCTTCCATGTCCTAGCTATTGTTATCAGTGCTGCGATCAACATTGAGGTACACGTCTCTATCGTTTCCTCGGTGTGTATGCCCAGCAGTGATTGCTCGGTCATATGGCAGTTCTATTTCCAGTTTTTAAGGAATCTCCACACTGCTCTCCATAGTGGCTATACTAGTTTGCATTCCCACCAACAGTGTAAGAGGGTTCCTTTTTCTCTGCTTCCTCTCCAGCATTTGTTTGTAGCCTTTTTGATCGTAGCCATTCTGACCAGAATGAGATGGTACCTCATTGTGGTTTCGATTTGCATTTCTCTGATAATGAGTGATGTTGAGCATTTTTTCATGTTAGCCATCTGTATGTCTTCTTTGGAGAAATGTCCGTTTAGTTCTTTGGCCCATTTTTTGATTGGGTCGTTTATTTTTCTGGTATTGAGCTGCATGAGCTGCTTGTATATTTTTCAGATTAATTATCAGTTGCTTCATTTGCTCTTTTTCCCTCCCATTCTGAAGGCTGTCTTTTCACCTTATAGCTTCCTTCATTGTGCAAAACTTTTCATGTTTAATTAGGTTCCATTTGCTTATTTTTGCTTTTATTTCCATTACTCTAGGAGGTGGGTCACAGAGGATCTTGCTGTGATTTATGTCAGAGTGTTTTGCTTATGTTTTCCTATAGGAGTTTTCTCGTTTCTGGTCTTTAGATCTTCAATCCAGTTTATTTTTGTGTATGGTGTTAGAAAGTGTTCTAGTTTCATCTTTTCCAGGTGGTTGACCAGTTTTCCCAGCACCACTTGTTAGAGATGGTCTTTTCTCCATTGTGTATTTTTGCCTCATTTGTCAAAAATAAGGTGTCCACAGGTGCATGGATTTATCGCTGGGCTATTTTGTTACATTGATCTATATATTTGTCTTTGTGCCAGTACAATACTGTCTTGATGACTGTAGCTTTGTAGCAGTCTGAAGTCAGGCAGGTTGATTTCTCCAGTTCCAGTCTTCTCAAGATTGCTTTGGCTATTCGAGGTTTTTTGTATTTCTATACAAATTGTGAAATTATTTGTTCTAGGTCTGTGAAAAATACTGTTGGTAGCCTGACAAGGACTGCATTGAATCTGAAGATTGCTTTGGGTAGTATACTTCTTTTCACAATATTGATTCTTCCAAGTCTTCCAAGCCATGAACATGGCATATTTCTCCATCTATTTGTGTTCTCTTTCATCAGTGTTCTATAATTTTCTATATATAGTTATTTCATTATATAGATTTATTCCTGTTATATCCTTTTCATCGCAGTGATGAATGGAATTGTTTTGTTTTCTCATTATCAGTGTGTAGGAAAGGATTTCTGTGTATTAACTTTATATCCTGAAACTTTATTATATTCATTGATTAGCTCTAGTAATTTTCTGATGGTGTCTTTAGGGTCTTCTATGTATAGGATCATGTCATCTGCAAACAGATGATCATGTCATCTACCTCTTCTTTTCCAATCTGATTCCTTTTCTTCTCTGATTGCTGTAGCTAAAACTTCCAAAACTATGTTGAACAGTAATGGTGAGAGTTGGCACCCTTGTCTTGTTCCTGACTTTAGGGGAAATGCTTTCAATTTTTCACCACTGAGGATGTTTGTTTGCATTTATCATATACGGCTTTTATCATGTTGAGGTATTCCAATCAAGCCTTTATGTTCTAGAATGTGGACTCTTCTGCACTAGGGTGTGTGCAGGAAGTGGGGAGGGTCTGTTGTGGCTCCTTTGGTGGCTGTCACGGAAAAAAAAATTCTTCCAGGGTTTTGTTGCAAAGGAATTAATCTGGGTTGGGAAGATCTCCTGGAGAAGGAAATGGCAACCCACTTCAATATTCTTGCCTGGAAAATCCCATAGACGGAGGAGCCTGGTAGGCTACAGTCCATGGGGTCACAGAATCAGACACGACTGAGTGACTTCACTTTCACTTTCAAGAATTGAAGAAGGATGTGGGAGATACTGGTACTGGGATGGAAAAGAAGCAGTCTGATTAGAGAAAATGGAGGTGTCCTGGGGACTAGGTTTGGGGGATTTTCTTAAGACATTTAGATGAATCTCTCTTGGGTAGTCACACCAGGATGGTCAAGGCTGGTGTAACTGCAGGGACCTTGAGAGCAAAGCATAAGTCTATGTTGTGTCAGCCTATTAGAACGGAAATGGCAGTGAGGGCATCTCAGTGGCCCTCACAGAGCAACAGGGCCTACTAGAGAAAGGTATGCCATCCCCAGCCAGCAACAGCATCCTCTAGAAGGTGTGGAAACAATGAAGCACACCCAACCTTGGCATGAGATAAGGCCAAGGGTTCTTTCAGGATTCAATGAAGGGGTTAGGGAACCCAGTTTCTGACCCACATTGGAAGTTCTTTAGCTAGCCCTGAGGAATCTCAGGTTAGATTTAACTTATTTTAGAAAAACAGAAAAATGTGATGTTTCTTGTAACTGAAAGATTACACATTAATGTCAGAAAGCTACCACACAGAATAAGCAAAGGCTAGAGACTATTAGGAACAGGTCCAAGAGAGTTCGTTGTCAGTAGATAATTGGAAGCAAACAGCTAGGAGTCTCTTTTTCCCTTCTTCTCAAGGGAAAAAAACAACCTTCAAACTAATGGGCCAGAACAATGGTAAAACAAGGAAACTCAGGTTCCCCAATAAGTGAGTAACAGAAGCATTAGATGAACCAACTTGGGTCATCAGTGTGATTCAGCTTCCAAGAAAGCAAACCACAGAGCAGACTGCACTGTCAGCTTGGAGGGTCAGATCATCAGAGGGAGAAAAATCCCACTGACTGCCAATTAGACCACAGCCAGATTTGAGGAGCAGCCCGAAACTACTCATAAGTGAGTGAAATTAGCTTTCAGGTAACCATCTTTTTTTTTTTTTTCCACTGTGCAGCACATGGGATCTCAGTTCCCCAACCAGGGATGGAAACTGCGCCCTCTATATTAGAAGTACGGAGGATTAACCATTGGACTTCAAGGGAAGTCCCAGATAACCATATTCTGTAACAAGTTGTTTATATATATGACAACTCATCTACAGAAAACCTTTCATTCCTTATGCTTTAAAACGTAAGTATTATAAAACTATTTTCTCTTATATAGGTTTCTGAAATTCAATGAGCACTAAAGTATACTTAGAATAAGATTACACAACATTTATTACATAAAATGTCCGTGTTTTAAGACTATGTATAAGGAACAAAAAATAAAGTGTATTAGGTTTCTCCAGAGAAACAGAACCAAATAGGAAGTGTGTGTTTGTATATATTTTGCTCTTAATAAAAATAGATGCCAGAGTGTTCTCTAGTCCCTTCAGCCACGTGAAGGTACAATGTGAAGTCTGAACACCAAGAAACAACAGTTCTTAGGGACAAACACTTTTAAAAGCATACCTATGGTCCTAAGAAACCGAGTCTAGGGATACTTACTAACTGCAAAAAACTGAATACATCTTAATGACCTCTGAGAAAGGGCTAACTTATATTGTAAATTCTACGATTCTAACGGCAGCAATAAAATTCCTCTACAAATATTTTTCTTTTAAAATGTGAGGCCTAAATTCTCATTGACATATACATTTATATATATATATATATATATATAAGTAGATTTATTAAAAGGAATTAGCTCACAAGCTTATAAAGGCTGACAAGTCCCAAGATATGGAGGGTAAGCAGGCGAGTTGGAGACCCAGGGAAGACAAAGGTGCACCTCCAGTCCAAAGGCTAGCAGGCTCAATCGAGGAGTTCTGAATTGAAGGTCAGGAAAAAAAGATGTCCTAACCAGAGGCAGTTGGGCAGGAGGAATTCTTACTGTGGCCAGGGTGAAGAGCGGCAGCCCTTTTGCCCTCCTCAGGCCGGTAAGTCCACCCACCTTGCTGTGTTAAGTCGCTTCAGTCGTGTCCATCTCTTTGTGACACTATGGACTGTGGACTGCCAGGCTCCTCTGTCCATGAGATTCTCCAGGCAAGAATACTGAGTGGGTTGCCATGCCCTCCTCCAGGGGATCTTCCCAACCCAGGGGTTGACCCTGAGTCTCTTGCATTGCAGGCGGATTCTTTACCACTGGGCCATCAGGAAAGCACCCCACCCACCTTAGGGAAGGCAATCTATTTACTCAGTCTGTATTTAAACGTTAATCTCATCTAAAAAACATTCTCACAGAAACACCCTAGTATCTGGGCTCCTCCTGGCCCAGACAAGTTTACATATAAAGCTAACCATCACAGAAGGGAATACATCAATATGTTATCAATTAATTGGGCAGTAATACTTTCACTTGCACTGGCATTCTATGTTGTTATTTCAAATAGCATATTTCTATATTTTAATTATTTTAAAAAATTTTACTGAGTTATAATTAACAATCAAGAGACTTCTCTGGTGGTCCAGGGTTAAGAATCTGCCTTCTAAGGCAGGAGATGTGGGTTCAATCCCTGGTCAGGGAACTAAGATGCTACAGGGCAACTAAGTCCACACACACTACTACTAAGCCAAGTAGAGAGAAGCCCACATGCCACAGAAACGATTCTGCCTGACAAAACTAAGACTTGATGCAGCCAAAAAGACATAAATATTAAAAAACAATTAACAATCAGTATCATATATATTTCCATATTTCAAATAATCTGTTTCTTTTTCATGTTTTTAGCTTCAAGCATGTTTAGTTACTGTCAAATTAATTTATAAACCTCAATTAAGAAAACACTGCTCTCTGGAGAACCTAAATAAAGAATTGATATCTTCACTAAATAATTCTAGTAAGGACAACTTTCTAAAAATATTTTCATATTCTAAATGTTTGTTCTGGTATCAAAATCTCTAATGAAGAAAATATACAAGGCTTGATAAAATTTCCAAATTACTTTTGTAGTTCTAGCACTACAGGTTGCTACTGAAACCAGAATATAATTCCAATTCTCATTATCACCATTTATCACAAATTCTAAGCTCTTCGGGTATTTCTCAGAAAATTTTTACATTTGCTATCACACATTTATCACAAAATTACATTTCACTGGGGAAATACTTAAAAGTGATTCATTTATTTACATATTTATATCATTTGGAGATATTTTAGTGTCTTTGGGCCAAATTAAAACATCTGGAAATCTAAAACTTTGGCTAAATTTCCAGATTTTTTCCCCAAGCTTTCCACAGTACTGGCTGTTCAAAACCCAGTAAAGTTTCTATATAGTTCTTATTGGAATTATTTTCCTTGAATATCTGTAATAAATTTTGGTATTTCCCCCCAGATAATACCTTTAGGTCCACAGCATTTTAAGTTATGATATTTTGCCTAAGTAAATTATGAAGACACTTTCATGTGTAACAACTGAAGCTGTGCAGTAATGACTGAATTTTTTCTCTTCTGTTTTTGTTAGATATGTTTTACAAGTGAGACCATAAATCTAAATTCCAACAAGTCTGCATTAATTATGTTTTATTAATAATGTTTTATTGGAGAAGGAAATGGCAACCTACTCCAGTGTTCTTGCCTGGAGAATCCCAGGGACAGGGTAGCCTGGTGGGCTGCTGGCTATGGGGTCACACATAGTTGGACCCAACTGAAGCAACTTAGCAGCAGCGGCAGTACTTAACAACATAGCAGATGATGTTAACAATTTGAAGGGTATTTAAAAACATTTTTTATTTGAGCAATTGAAACTCTTAGATAAAAATTTTAGAACATCACTTGCAATAAATCATGTTTTCATTTCAGAAATGAAAATCATTTATATTAATTCTTAGGCAATATCAAAAGATGTTTCAGGACGTTTTTAAGAAACATTTCAAGCTATAGTTCATTATCATGTTCTTCCACAGTTTTAGAATATGAACACTTACAGCATTTAAAAGGAATGTTAAGAAGCTTATCAACATTTTGCTAACACTCATTCTGGGTGTTTTTTCTCCCTCCAATTCACAACTGTAAACTCAAACACAATAACTTCACAGAAAGGTATAAATGTTACATATGTAGTTTGATAAATTTTCATAAACTGCACACACACAATTAGCACCCAAATAAAGAAATAGACCATAGAACATACCAGCATCCCAAAGTCTCAATTCCCATACCTTCTTTCAGTTATTTCCTTCCCACTTAAGAGTAACCAACATCCTGTTTTTGTACTTCATATAAACAGAATCACAAAGTATGTATTCTTTTGTGCCTGGTTTCTTTTGTTAAACATTAGCTCTTTGAGATAATCCATAATCTTACACATGGTTATACATCTTTCAATATTATTGTATTCTATTGTGTGACAACACCATAATTTGTAAATCCGGGTTGTTTCCAAGTTTGCATATTAGTAATGTCACTGCTGTGGACACTCATTGCTTAGACCAATATGGTAGGTACTAGCCAAATGCAGCTCTCTAAGTCAGCTCCTCAGTTGCACTAAGCATGTTTCAAATGGTCAGTAGCTACAGGGCTAGCAGCTACTGTATGGATAGCACAGAATAGAGCACTTTCATCACTGCAGCAAGCTCCACTGCATAGTGCTGAATCCACAAGTTGGTGAACATATGAAAATGCTGGGTCAGAAGCTATGTGTATGTTCCACATTAACAGAAGATAGCATCAAATAGTTTTAGAGTGTCCATTACTATTTTGTTACAAGTTCTTCTATTTTAAAATATTAGAACACTGTATTTACTTTTCACCTAATAATCATAATACACTAAATAGGAAAACCACAACAGGCACTGTTAGAACATGGAATGATTCACAGGTAATGAACAAGGCAGGAACATTATTTACCATAACACAGTTCAAGTTAACAGATGTTCCAAATGTTTCTCAGATGTCATTACAACAAAAGGTCCATTATCAACGGCTGTCAAAAAAGAACTAATGGACTTATATCTATTGATTTCAGTGCTATTGCAGTTAGAGTAAAATCATCTACCACTGGTATAAATTTCAGTATTTTAACTGAGACAGCCATGCTGGTGTCTATCAGCTAAACATCACATCTCCTCATAATCCCAACCAATTAACACCAAATATTACCAATCATCTCAAGTTTTGGCAAACGGAGGCCAATGTTGTTTAAACTGTATTTAACCACGAATGAATTTGTGCACCTGTACATATATATGTTGGTCTTTATCATTTCTCCCCTCTTGAGTTGCTCATTTATATTCCTTGTCCATTTTAAACTATCAATTTATAAATTCTTTTACTATTATACATTATATACTATGATTGCCCATGTATATCCTTTGCTCACTCAAAGTTACTAATTTCCAAGTTATTTTTATATTAAGGAAATTAGCCCTCTGTACATATTAAGTCTTAAAAATATTTTCCTCCAAATGGTAGTTTATCTTTTTCCTATAAAATTGTTTTAAATGCTAGGTAGTCAAGTTTAATTTTTTTTAGATTTTGTGTTTTACGTCATGTTTGAAAGCCTTATCTTCTCAAATAGCGTATGAAGTCAATTTTTCTCCTGCCTATTTAGAAAAATACTTGATGTATCTGTATCTTACATACTCCAGCCTAAGAAGTAGAACCATCCTTGCATTTTTTAAAGTGGCCTATAATGTTTTTGTTAGACACTGCTAGTTACCTACCTGGCACCGTTCTTCCTTACTAACAGACGTGACTTTGTTTAGGCAGTAAACATGCCCAGCTTAAAATACTTTACCAGACTCTCTTACAGCAAGGGGTGGCCAAGTGTTTCTGTTCTCTGCTGAGATATAAGAGGAAGTCACTGAATGTGGCTTCCAGAGAGATTTTTAAAGGCAACTTTGACTGACATGCTCCATTTGGCCTCTTAACCTTCCCTTTCTTCCTGATTGGAATCTAGATGTACTACCTAGAGGTGAAACAGCTATCTTGAGACAACATGGATGAAAGCCACCAACCAAAAAAAATAGCAGAGTACAAAGATAAAAGGAACCTGAGTTCCTGACGACATTAAGTTGCTGTTAGTCCTAGATTATACACCCTTGGATTGCTTATGTGAGAAAAAGAAACTGTTTACTGCAGGATCATAGGGTACAATCATCCAGTATGACCATACTGATCATAGGACTGTTTCTTGCAAACAAATACATTTCTATCTGATGCATTATCTCATGTACACCAATTTGGCATGCCACCTTTCTCATACTTTCTGTATATAATTGAGTATATTTCTGGAAACCTTCGTTTCATTGATCTAAATAAATTCAGTTTAATAGCTTTTATTGAATATGGGACACTTTTATATGCTTTATATTAACTAGCTCACTTAAGCCTCACAACAGCCCTTTGAACCTTCACTATTTAATATTAATGTGTAGTACTTGTAAACCTAACGCTAATGGTAGATTTTTTTTTAATGAAATGGAAAAAGATCAAAAAGGAAAGAGAAAGATGTTTCAATTATCTATATGACGGACTGCAGCAGAAGGCAACCATCTATGCTGCCCTCTATCTGGCAACACTGGTGTTCCACACTGTAATGGAAAAAGCAGCAGACGGACGGTTTGAAGACATAAACTCTTATTCCAATTCTGTTGGTCAAGGTTGTTTGACAACCCTTCCTTAGACTTTAGTTTCCTCATCTGTACAATGAGGTATGATTACAGTCAGTAGATGATCTCTAAAGCTTTCCCTAACTTTAATAATCTATGAAAAACTAATAATTAAGCTGTTGGTTTTGAAATTCACTGGATCCAAATCTGAATTTGGGATTCAATGACCAGGCTGCTGTATTCATTCAACAAAGTACTGGGAATACATTAACAAACATGTCAGAAAATGTTCCTGCCCCAGTGGAGCTTACATAATAGTGGAAGACTTAAAAAAAAGAAATCTAGACACTTACCAAGTAGTAGTACTACAAATGAAATAAGCAATGATGTAATAAAGATTTAACTGGGGCATACAGCCGGAGAGTTACAAGATTCAGGGAAGATTCCTCTGAAGTATGGTTATGAAGTCTGTAGAACATGAAGACAGTTATGGCATAATACATGAAAAAGAGTAAAATGTGAAGTGGCAATTTAACTACTTTAAAACAATTACAAAAATTAAGGATGCCCTGTAACACACATACAGAAAAGCACATAAACCATAGAGCTTAATTATTAAGTCCTCCTTAAGATTTTTTCCGAATACAACTCTTCTCCCTCCTCAATAAGGGTAAAGCATTAAAACATTTTGGTGGTCACTTTCCTGCACATGGCACTAATTATTTTCATTGCATAAAATCCCACTGTATACTTGTACCTATTTTATGTTGATGGACATGCTATGTCCAATTTTTTGCTATTACGAATCATATTACTATGCTCCTGTTTTTGTGGCGTATGTACATGCATTTCTGTTGGGGATATATCAAGAGTAGGACTACAGACCTTGGCCTTGGTATTAAAAGCACCATTATATCTAATCAAAAGCTCTGACGAGTATTAACTTCCGCCAAATGAGTTTTCATTTCCTTCTACTCACCTGCTATTCCCTCTGTCTGTAATAGTGTTCCCTTCCTTCTTTGCTTAGTTAACTTTTACTTACCCGAGGATTTCAGCTTAAACATCATTGCCTCCGGAAGGCTTTTCTTGTCTAATTCCTCTGTCATATACTGTCTTATTACCACAAGCCCCTCTTTCATTTGTTGCAACTGTTTTTACAATTTGTTAAACTAATTGTTTTATCTCTCAAAAATACTGGCTCATTAGGGTGCCATGTGTGGTCTCTGTTGTGCATCAGAGACCACACATGTGCATTTATTCCTAAACCTAGGGCAGAACCTGGCACATAGAAAGGGGTCAATAAACACTTGATGGATATCTGTTCTATTCTCACATTCACGGTACCCAATTCAAATGCCAGTTCTTCTGAATGCTTCATTCCTGAAGCTACAACCAGTACCATTCTTTGAAAATAAATCTATATTAGGCAAAAGTTTCCTAGGTCTCATTTAGCAAAAAAATTGAGTATGAAGCACTTAGCATGTAGGCCCATCATCAACAACAAAAATATTTTCACTGTTTTCTAGGGCGACGCTACAGTTATCAGAGTGTAATTTAGCATAAGGATTACAAAACATATGGGTTGTTTCATTATCAAATGCTACACACAATTTAAGTGATATTTATACAGCAACTGATTAATTTTCACAAAAGTAGAAAGAATCACTATAAAATCAAGAAAAATGTACAATTTCAATCATTTATCACTGAGCATTTATGAAGAGCAGCAATCTTTTATACCAGCTTTTCCTCTTTATTACCAGATGACAAATTTCTCCCATAATCAGTCACTCATTGTAATTTCATTTGATCCTGTCTAAATACTTTGGTAAGCTGTTTTCACTTGCTTGGTTTTTAATAAAAATTGCTCTGTGGCAACTATTATAGAAAAACTAGTGCCTCCATTCTTGATAAATCAAATTTACTTATATTTCAAGTATTAATTTAACAAGCTTATTACAGGTAGGAGAGTGTACTTTCCCTGCCCCATAAGCATTAATAATCTTTATATACTCTAATTACAAGTTAAATTCAAAATATTTCATTTAAATGTTTTTCATATTAATATCTAACTTAAATCTCAGTGACAGTATTAGTATATCACTGAACTGTTCAGAAAGGATGTTTAAAGAATTTTTTCCAAGCATTTGCAAGTTGTAAACTAAACACCTTCAAAGTAAAAACTTATAGATATCTTGCTGAAAGTCAGAAAAGTTGAAACCAGGGTAATCACCAATACAGAATGTAAAATAGGGAGTTATTTTACTAATGCCATCTTAATCATTCCAACATTCTTTACCTAAATTAACCTCCAAGGTGTAACATCAGCATATCGAGAGAATTCAAGTGAGCAACCTAACCCTGTAAAGTGTCTGACTCTTTGCAAGTCCATGGACAGCAGCCTGCTAGGCTTCATGGTCCACAAATACTCCAAGCAAGAATACTGGATGGGTAGCCATTCCCTCCTCCAGGGGATCTTCCCAACCCAGGGATCGGACACGAGTCTCTGGCACTACAGACAGATTCTTTACCAACAGGGAAGCTCCAACCTAACCCTAAGCTTTATGTTTAATAATATACACTTTGCACAGGGAATATTCTCTTAACCATTTCTCTTTAGACAACTACATCCACTAAGACATAGCAGAACCTAAAACTGTCATAAAGTATATTGAAAGTCTGTTATAAAGAAAATGTATTTCACAAACAGAACTTTCTTCAGAACTATAATGATTTCTAGTGAAAAGATATAAGAATGTCTAATATTGAGTAATGTAAAAATCATATTTTAGAATTTATTTAAAAAGTGACAGCAGATTCTCAAACACACAAACTACTGTCAGATTATACAAAACAGGAACAAAATACTTGTAATTCTGTTTCTAAAGGGAAATTACCACGTGGTACTAGGTAAAGCCCAAGATGTAACACAAGGGTTCAATTAAAGAAACTTTTTATGAAAGAGGATAGTAACTTATTTTATGTGACTAAAATATCAGAGAAGAGAGAATCTGAGGATGATTTTTAGCTCTATTAAGACTTATTTCTGACTGCCATGAATTGTATTAACTCAAGTCTAAATCCTGTAATAGGGCCTTTTAAACACTCTGAGACACTACAGTTCGCCATGATGTGTGGTGTTCTCCTTTGCAGCAAAGAACAAAACAAGAAACCCCACTTGTATATTATATATATAAAACAAAACTTTGTGGAAGTAACACATTTTAACAAAAATTATCAAATGTGTCACAATTTCCTAAAACTTAACACTAGCTAAAATACGTATTACTGAAAAGGTAAAAGATAAGTAACAATCATCTTAAAATATTCAGTTTGTTGAATTTGAAAAATATTATTTTTATTAGTTTGTAGAAGGATTATTTTATTCAATGTTTTACTACATCAGAATTTTTTAAATTAACTAAATTTTAAACAATATATAAACAAAAATATCTATCTCACATTTTAAGTCAATGTAAATTTTCACTAATTTAGAAATATATTAATATTTAGGGAATTTTTGGAAACAGATTATATATAAAATTGCCTTACAGACCTTAGAAATTAGCAAGTTTAGTAATGGTTCATAAAACTTTATAAATCTTCCTAGACTGTATTTTAATATAAACAAAATTATATATATAGATTTTGATTTATAATCAATTTAAAACAGAAATAAATGTCTCTAATTCTTTTTTTTTTGAGGATTAACATTCATCAGGATTACTACGACAGGAAACACTTTAAACACGTATACACACATAAAACTAGGAGAGATCATCTGGGTAATTCTGTTTTAAAAATACTAATGAACTAATAATTAGACTGGAAATCATTATTTTAAATCAATATGACATAAAATATTTTTATATATAAATTCAAGCAGAGGACATTATGGTCAACTTACCATTATCAGCTGTAACAGTACTGTATCTTGTACACATTTACAAACCATGTTTCAAACTGACAATCCTTTTTAAGTGCTTTGCTCATTAGCCCATGAAGACAGTGGCTGAGCTTGAAACATTATGAAACATTATAAATTGTTTTTATATATACCTTAAACTGGACTAGTCCCAAGATTAAATGCTATTATTTTTAAATACTTTTTTGGAACATAAGCACTTGATTTTATCTTACATCAATAATAAACAAGATTCATACAAGTGAACTTTTCATTCACATCTTAAAAAAATGATAGCTTAAAAAAAATTTAAACCACCTTTGGATGGAGTTGGTCCTAAAATCACTTGACTTACTGCTTAGTAAAATTCTACTGCCTGGTACGGACCCCCAAGCTTTTAGGAGAAGATTCCAGGGTCACCGCTATGAACATCAAATATAATATTCAACCAAAACAAAGTATTGCTCTCAGAAACCCCTACAGTATGATAAACATTTACTTTGTAGTTACTGCTTCTGTAGCTATAGATCCTTCCTTACTATTCCAAATTATTTTAGGTTTTAGAAGTTTTATCCCTCTGTTGCTTCTAGTCTGTTTTCCTAAGCTTGTTTAAATTATCAGCATCATGTAATTTCCCCACATTATTCTGGCCAAAAGATAGCTCTATACTTCTCACTTCTGCAGCTTAAAGTTTTTTTGTTTTTGTTTTTGTTTTCTATTTTAGGGGGAGAGGAGAAAAGAATGAGAGATGGGCTTGATATCTTGTTAAGTTGTAGGCTTTTTTCAGAGTTGCTGGATATTTCCTGACACATTAGAGTGCTCAAGGAATATATCCCAAGAGGTGGCCACATTATCATATTGAAGACAGCAGTTAATTCTTCCAGTTGAGACCAGAAAGGACAATATAATAATTTGCTAATAGTTCTTAGGCATTTGGTATTTTATGGATATCAAATATTTCACCTACTTTACAAACTAGCTGGAATTTTTAGTATCTCTCACCAAATATTGTATGTTTGTTAAAGAGTACCTGATACTTGTTAAAATATCAGGTAATACAAGACAAGGTGTTATAAAACAAAACACACAGCTGGGAAGCATTTTATTTTTTTCTACTTCATATAACATTGCTCGGGACCACAAGACTCTAAAGGTCTCTTTTCAGCAAATTTTACGGCTTAGAAGTGCCACTTAAAATATTTATTGATGCTATAAATAATATTGTTTTTCTACATACTGACAGTTTTAATAAATGCCATATCTGTCATCAAATGCCATAAGCAGAAACTTTAAATCAGATATTTAGACATTCAAAAGTGGTTTGTAAAAAACAGCACACTCAAACAAACCGAATCTACATCAGCAATTGTTATAATTAGTTTTAGTTGTTATTATTGAGAATTCTGACGTATGGCAGAAACCAGCACAATATTGTAAAGCAAATATCTTGCAATAAAAAAGTAAAAAAAAAAAAAAAAAAAAGAATTCTTAACAAGGACATATTGCCAGAAGCATGTACGAGACTTTAAAAATTATACATAATTTAAGAGCAAATTTAATTTCATAAATAAAAACATTAAAGGCCAAATTAAAAAAAGTGTAAGCATCGGATTTAAAATATCTTAATTTTTAGGCTATTCAGAAATATATTTTGTGAATAAGAATTACTTCATAAATATATATGTATAAATATAAATATATATCTACAGGATCTGCAATGCAGGAGAAAACTCATTAAAGGAAAAAATTGCACTTTTAGATGATCAGAATGTTATTATATTTACCCTTCAAGTGAAATATAATTACCATTCCAGGTGCTTTTGGCACAGATTTTTAGGTGAATATTGACACAATCTGAAAAACACAATGCTTTTATATTTTATTCACTGGAATATGAAGAATCAAACAGAATTCAGAATTCTGACCAAAAATATTCAGATAACTCCAACTGCTTAAATACAAAAAAAAACTGTTTTAAAAAGACCTGAAACTGCCTTTACATCTGAACATGTAAAATTTTACCGTCAACAGGGTTTTTTTAATATCCTCAAGCAAGAATTTCCAGCCTACACAGAAATGTAACATTGTCTTTTTCTACTTATATATGATTTAGATCACACCCCAGTATATAAGGACAAAAAATAAATGTATAATAAAAAGATTGGATAAATCAGGAGAGGCTTTTTGGTCTTGAATTCTTCACCCACTAACAATGAAGCAGCACTGTAGGCAGCCCAAAACACACCAAAGAGCTTAAAAAAAAAAAAAAAAGACAAAAGGCAGCATATTAGCAAGTCAATTAACATTTTAAGTATCACAGAGTAAAAATAACATTTGCAGTATTTTTTTTTAAAAACAACCCTGGCAACCAACTAGAGAAACAGCAAAATTTATTGAGAATGTTGAAACCTTATTAAGAATATTCATTCTTGCTCTGTTTCTTGACATCTGGAAATGACTCAGGTTTTACGTTATCAAACTTGTCTAATTATAAGAATCACCTGGGGTGACTATTAGCTTCCTGGGATTCATTCTAGTTCTACTGAATCAGAATCTCTAACAGAAGAAGGGTCTAATTATAAGTCATTTTAACAACTGTCCTGGATGATTTAAGACAAGGCAATTTTTGGAAAAACTATTACTGGGATGAGATGCTGAAAGATATTTGTTTCCTAAGAAAACTAACTGATTCTGTAGAATATATTCTTTTTTTCCAAGAGGTAGAAAAACAGATTAAGTAAAAATTTCACACAATCTTACAAGTATCGAGTCATTTTCCCAGGACTAGGTAGAAATATAGTGTTACAAGGGAAGGAGGAAAAATGTAACATTTTGGTTTAGAGTATTCTATGCACCTACTTAATTTTAAATTACATCCACTAGAAATTTATGTAATACTTCTTAGTGAAGTCACTGAAGGCATTTTATAAAATAAAATGAGAGAATAACTTCAAGGATAGAAATCAGGGAAATTATGATAGAAACACTTGCCACAGAGAAGGGTTTCTCAACCTTGCACTAATCAAATTTCTGGGCTGGATGATTGTTGTGGGAAGTTGTGCTGTGCACTGTAGGATGTTTGGCAGTACCCCTGGCTTCTAGCCACTCTATACTAGTGCCACCCCACCTCCCCCATCTGTGACACGCAAAAATGTCTCCAGATATTGCCAAATGTCCCTGGGGGGCAAAACTGCCATCAGTTAAGAACCACTGGTACAGAGGTAAAAAATAAATACTGGAAGATTGACTGAAAATTATTTGAGATGATCCAATTTTCTACTGCACTTTTAAAACTAAATGCAAATAAAATATAAGATATTTTAATCTTACAAAAAAGTATAGAGAAATAAATAAAATTATAATCAAATTCCATTTGTACATGATGATTAAATGTTTGTTGTGAATAAATGGTGAAGATTGGTAAAATTACAGAGATTTAATGTTAAAAAAAAATTAGTGCTTGTAAACTGCTTTCCAATGCTACAGTTAAAGGATAAGAGTTCTCATGATTTGTTTATTTCATTCTTTCATTATTATTTCTCAACAGACTTTGAACTAAAACAAGAAACATGCAAAACAGATCACTACACAAAGATTAAAGTGATTAGGGAAAGAAATGTGGCAAAGAAATACCTAAAGTTCACAAAATTTTTATCCTAAAATTTTAATGATTTTATAAAAGACTCTTCTATGTTATAATAACACATTCACTTGTTGTATAAAGAATATTAAAGACCAATTTTCAGTTGAACTCAATGACTAAAAATAACCAGAGGACACAGTTTTAGCAGTTTTGGGAATAGTCTCAGAAGCATTCAAACAATCTTTAACCCAAGTAAAACAACACACAGGCAGTGATCCTGAATGACTCAGTAAAGTGGTATGTTCACTAAGACTAAATAATTAAATGCCAGCATGGGTGGGGCTAGCTTCTGCACTGCAAGACTTTCAACCTAAGCACTAATAATGATATTTTTTAAAAAATTAGGGTTAGAGGAATGAAAGTGTTTCTTGGTTTCTAGAGTGTTCCAACAGTTGAAACATACAAAGATGTTCTCAAAATATTCGTTTAATATTTATAATAATAACAGCTACTGTTTGAGTGCCTACTGTATGTCAAGCACTATACTAGTCATTATTTATTCTTCAAAATCTTCATAACAAATCCGAAAAAGTAGTTGCTAAGTTTACTCTAAGAGGAGAGTAAGAAAAGATAGCTCCCCAAGGCGGACAGCAAGAGGCAAAACCAGGATCTGAATTCAGGAATTTAGAATTCAGTTCTAAAATCCGACTCTTCTCAATATCCAAGGCTTATATGTCAGTGTTAGCCTGGAGTTACTCAATTCTAAAAGGAATAATTTCTTTTACACTGGAATTAGTAATAAACTTTAAGTGAAACCAAAAGTCATAAAGTAACTCTACTTAAGTGAGTCTACTTAAATACTCTTAGTATTTAAATACTCTAATATGGAGACTACATAATGGTAGTTCTAGTATTGAAAGTAGTGGTCTTAGGAAGTTCTATTTTCCATAAAGAAAAAAGATTACATTCACTGTGTAATATACATACATGTGTGAAAGTAGTCATTTATTTTTTCCAAAGTGGTTCAAAATTAATAAATGCCAACATTTGCTTTATCATTATTCATTAAGTGTTTAATATTAACACTAAATGTTTAAAGTGGGTCCACTGTTAATAAGTTTAACACAGCATAAAGAAGTCCTGATTTCTGCAGCATAGAAAAATCAGTTTATTAGAACTACGTATATCTTACTTGACCAGTAATTTACTATTCAAATAGGAGTAACAATTATTAAATAAACATCCAATGGAATTTCAAATAAATATAAATTCATCTTATAAGTACAGAAAAGAAATTTTTAACATTAAATAAAAAATTTTGAGTGTAATATCCTGAGGCCTGATTTGCTCTTTGTTCTTTATTCCACCCTAGATATACATTATAATTTCTGGCAATTAAAAGGGGAAAGTATTTGGTAAAATCAGTGAGTAAGGTTACTGTTTCAAAATACTACTAACTGCTTGATATAAAGTTATAGATTACAAGATTCTTCAACCATAAAGCTAGTACAGTCAGCTCTTATTACCTGTGGGTTCTGCATCTACGGATTCAACCAACTGTGGACTGAAAATATTTGGGGGAAAAAAAAATTCCAGAAAGTTTCAAAAAGCCAAACCTGAGTATGCTGGACTACAGACAACAATTTTTATTGTATTAGGTATTGTAAGTAATCTGGAGATGATTTAAAGTAGATGGAAGGATTTGCATAGGTAATATGTAAATACTACATAATTTTATACTGGGGACTTGAACATCTGAAGATTTTTGTGTCTGTGGTGGTGGTGGTGGGGGCAATCCTTGAACCAATCTCCCATGGATATGCAGGGGCAGTTGTAGACTGTCCTGACTGGAAAACAGTAAACTACTTTTTATAACACACACTACTTACTTTTATAAGTGTAGACACGACTTCAAATGATCCAACCACCAAAAGTATAGGGGCTATTACAATGAGAGGAAGTAATGAATATCCTATAACTCCAAGAACTTGGCCATATGCAACCTGTGAATTTTCAAAATTTTAAATAAATATCATAGAAATCAAGTTCCTTATTTTAACCACTATTAAACATCATATATACTTTGTTGTATTTACATAAGCATGAGAATTCAGAAAATCATAAAAGTATCATGTAGTAGTAGTAATACTATCCCCATTATGAAGAAACTGATTCTCAGGTCTTTGTTCAGGAAAGACACAGCTGGCTGGTTAGAGTTCAAATAAGATCTAAGATCTAGATCTTTTCACTTCCTCAAATAGTCTTTTTTTTTTCTCCAATTTATTTACTTTTTAGTTGAAGGATAATTGCTTTACAGAATTTTGTTTTTTTTTGTCAAACTTCAACATGAATCAGCCATAGGTATACATATGTCCCCTCCATCCTGAACTTCCCTCCCATCTTCCTCCCCATCCCACCCCTCTAGGTTAATAGAGTCCCTGTCTGAATCAACAACAATCTTAAATTACCAAAACAATTAATGATACCTGTCTTCATATAAAAATTGTATATTTTATCTAGAATATAAGAAATAATACACAAACGTCATTTTAAGTCCCTGTTAAAATTATTCTAAATTTCCATAAGCAGAGTAAAAAAGTTACACAGATAAATGTTACTCTAAACTTATTCAAGAGTTGTAGATTAAGATGGTGAACTGAACATATATCTAATACCATTCCTTCTCGAAACTCCACTAAAAGGGAAGAAAAAAAGAAACTCCTTTTTGTAAGAGGCACAAACAAGAGGCGAGAAGTTGGAACAACAGCAACTTAATTTTGGAAACTGGAAAGTAGAAGAACAAGAGCTAAGAATCAGATTTGGAGACCGTCCCCCGAAGTGTGAGAAAAAGGCTCAAGAGTTTGACATTTAGCATTCAGTGTTCATGCTGCTGCTGTTGCTAAGTCGCTTCAGTCGTGTCTGACTCTGTGCGACCCCATAGACGGCAGCCCACCAGGCTCCCCCATCCCTGGGATTCTCCAGGCAAGAACACTGGAGTGGGTTGCCATTTCCTTCTCCAATGCATGAAAGTGAAAAGTGAAAGTGAAGTTGCTCAGTCGTATCCAACACTTCGCGATCCCATGGACTGCAGCGTACCAAGGCTCCTCCGTCCATGGGATTTTCCAGGCAAGAGTACTGGAGTCAGTGTTCATACAGTAAGCCTAATATAAGTCAGCACCTGTATGATAACTGTGCCTGACATCCCTTCTGCTTTACTCTCTCCACAAACAGCTGAATTCCAGAGTGCTACAATTCCTAGGTATACAGTAATTCATAAACTCTAAGTTAATGGGGCAGTGATTCTCAAGGTGTGGCCCATGGTATTCTGGGGATCCAGGAGAGTCTCTTCTAAAAGACTGGACATCAAAACTATTTTTTATAATAGTGATAAAACATTATTTGCCTTTTTAAATTAGGTTGACATTGATACTAATAGAACAAAAACAATGGGTAAAACATCAAGCTGCTTTATTATGCCAACGTGGTATGAATTGTATTAATAGTAACTATGTTCTTTCCTACCATACATAGAAAAGAAAGAAAAAAACCCTCCTGTTTCACTTAAAAACGTCCTTAATGAAGCAGTTAAAACGACTGATTTTATTAAGCCTCAACCTTTGAATATGACTTTTAATATTCTGTGTAACAAAATGCAAAGTACACAGAAAGCATTTCTTCTACCTTGATTGAATGGTTATCCCAAGGAAAGCCCGTGTACAATTGCTTAAGTGAAGAGTTGAATTAGATGCTTTATCCATGGAACACCATTCTTACGTGAAAGAACAAATGAAAAACTATAAGTATTCACAGTTAGGTACTGATAGGCAACATGACTGAAAATGAATGAAATGAGCCTGTTGCTTCAAGAAAAACAACTCACAGTATTTCTTTCAAATTACTAAATGCTCTCTCAAGCAAAAAGTATAATTTTGGTAAACTTACATCCAACACTGTAATGTTGACATTTTCTGCTGAGATAGGTGATATTAATGAATGTGGTTTTCTGATATCGTAGAATAAAACGTGTCAACATTTGGAAGTTCTGCAAACCTCACTGAATGAGTGTTTTCTAGATGACCATGCATGGGTAAAAAGATCCATTCAAAACAAATTTCAATGAAACAGAATATAAAAAGCTCACTAATATGGTTTGAGATTCCTCACAAGAAAACTTTAAGAAACTTTCCTGTTGAGGGCACCCAAAGCTGGTGCTCTGGGAATACCCAGAGGAACAGGGTTGGGAGGGAGGTGGGGGGGGTGTGTTTAGGATAGGAGGGACACATGTAGAACTGTGGCTGATTCATGTTGATGTATGGCAAAAACTATCACAATACTGTAAAGTAATTATCCTTCCATTAAAATTAACTAATTGAAAAAAGTGATGGTATAGGTCAGACAACATGTCTGATTTTTGGCAAATTATAAATATTAACAAGAGACAAAAAAAAATATATTATATTATCTCTTGAGTGTTAATGTAGTATCAGAATAGAAAAACCACAATCATCCAAAAAAATTTGTTAAAATATCCTTCCTTTTCAAATTATATACCTGTATGAGGATGTATTTTTTATATATACTTTATCCAAAGCGATATATCCTATAACAATTGAATGCAGAAAGCAGATATCAGGATCCAGATTCCACTAACCCAGATATTAAAGCTACTTGCAAGAATGTATAACAATGCCTTTTCCTCAATTTGTTTTTAAAAAGTCTTCTTTAAAATGCATATTTATGTTAAAATGTATTTGATTTGCTTTTAGTTTTAAATGAATAAACACACATTAAAATTTTTTTATTTTTAATTTCTAACATGATAATTTTGTTTGCTTTAACTTTTTTGGTCACAAAATGAGGCATGTTTATTCCCTGACCAGGGACTGAACTCACACCCCCTGCAGTGGAAGTGTGGCATCTTAACAACTAGACCACCAGGGAAGTCCCCATGATAAATACTGGTAAACACAACCTACATTAAGCTCTATGGTTCAGTTCAGTTCAGTCGCTTAGTCGTGTCCGACTCTTTGAGACCCCACAGACTGCAGCATGCAAGGCCTCCCTGTCCATCACCAACTCTCAGAGCTTACCCAAATTCATGTCCACTGAGTTGGTGATGCCATCCAACCATCTCATCCTCTGTCATCCCCTTCTCCTCTGGCCTTCAATCTTTCAAAGCATCAGGGTCTTTTCAAATGAGTCAGCTCTTTGTATCAGGTGGCCAAAGTACCAGAGTTTCAGCTTCAACATCAGTCCTTCCAATGAATATTCAGGACTGATCTCCTTTAGGATGGACTGGTTGGGTCTCCTTGCAGTCCAGGGGACCCTCAAGAGTCTTCTCCAACACCACAGTTCAAAAGCATCAATTCTTTGGCAGTCAGCTTTCTTTACAGTCCAACTCTCACATCCATACATGACTACTGGAAAAACCATAGCCTTGACTAGACAGACCTTTGTTGGCAAAGTAACGGCTTTGCTTTTTAATATGCTGTCTAGGTTGGTCAAAACTTTCCTTTCGAGGAGTAAGCGTCCTTTAATTTCATGGCTGCAGTCACCATCTGCAGTAGTTATTTTGGAGCCCAAAACAAGAAAGTCTGCCACTGTTTCCCCATCTATTTGTCATGAAGTAATGGGACCGGATGCCATGATCTTAGTTTTCTGAATGTCGAGCTTTAAGCCAACTTTTTCACTTTCCTCTTTCACTTTCATCAAGAGGCTCTTTAGTTCTTCTTCACTTTCTGCCATAAGGGTGGTGTCATCTGCATATCTGAGATTATTGATATTTCTCCCAGCAATCTTCATTCCAGCTTGTGTTTCATGCAGCCCAGCATTTCTCATGATGTACTCTGAATATAAGTTAAATAAGCAGGGTGACAACATACAGCCTTGACGTATTCCTTTTCCTATTTGGACCCAGTCTGTTGTTCCATGTCCAGATCTAACTGTTGCTTCCTGACCTGCATACAGGTTTCTTAAGAGGTCTGGTATTCCCATCTCTTTCAGAATTTTCCACAGTTTGTTGTGATCCATACAGTCAAAGGCTTTGGCATAGTCAATAAAGCAGAAATAGATGTTCTTCTGGAACTCTCAGGCTTTTTCGATGATCCAGTGGATGTCGGCAATTTGATCTCTGGTTCCTCTGCCTTTTCTAAAACCAGCTTGAACATCTGGAAGTTCATGGTTCAAGTACTGTTGAAGCCTGGCTTAGAGAATTTTGAGCATTACTTTCCTAGCGTGTGCTGCTGCTGCTGCTGCTGCTGCTAAGTTGCTTCAGTCATGTCTGACTCTGTGCGACCCCATAGAAGGCAGCCCACTAGCGTGTGAGATGAGTGCAATTATGCAGTAGTGTGAGCATTCTTCAGCACTGCTTTTCTTTGGGATTGGAGTGAAAACTGACCTTTTCCAGTCCTGTGGCCACTGCCGAGTTTCCAAATTTGCTGCCATATTGAGTGCAGCACTTTCACAGCATCATCTTTCAGGATTTGAAATAGCTCAACTGGAATTCCATCACCTCCACTATCTTTGCTCCTAGTGATGCTTCCTAAGGCCCATTTGACCTCACATTCCAGGATGTCTGGCTCTAGGTGAGTGATCACACCATCATGATTATCTGGGTCATGAAGATCCTCTTCATACAGTTCTTCTGTGTATTCTTGCCACCTCTTCTCAATATCTTCTGCTTCTGTTAGATCCATACCATTTCTGTCATTTATTGACCTCATCTTTGTATGAAATTTTCCCTTGGGATATCTAATTTTCTTGAAGAGATCTAGTCTTTTCCATTCTGTTATTTTCCTCTAATTCTTTCCATTGATCACTAAGGCTTTCTTATCTCTCCTTGCTATTCTTTGGAACTCTGCATTCAAATGGGTATATATTTCCTTTTTGCTTCTCTTCTTTTCACAGCTATTTGTAGGACTTCCTCAGACAGCCATTTTGGTTTTTTGCATTTCTTTTTCTTGGGAAAGGTCTTGATCCCTGTTTCCTAAACAATGTCACGAAACTCCGTCATAGTTCATCAGGCACTCTGTCTATCAGATTTGGACCCTTAAATCTATTTCTCACTTCCACCATATAATCGTAAGGGATTTGATTTAGGGCATACCTGAATGGTCTAGTGGTTTTCTCTACCTTCTTCAGTTTAAGTTTGAATTTGGCAATAAGCTCTATGGACCTGAGATCAAAAGTTCGAGGACTAAATAGAGAATAAATTGTATGCTTCCCTATAAAGCTCTAAGTTATTTATAAATGATAGGATTTTTTCTTTCCTCTTTCTCATAACATTTAGAATATACATAATACTAATATATAAGTCACCTTGAAAGAAGCAGCATAAATTAAAAGCAGTTCTGGGGCAACAAACAATTATAATGAACATAGTTACTAATAGTATCTGCAATATCAAAAATAAAGCTTACCATAAAAAACAAAGACTATTTTCAAAATTAACTACTTACTTCTCCACCAAGAACTCTAGCCAGTAAGAAAATCGTTAGTGAACCAAATATCCAAATGGTTATAATCCATGAGACCACCTTAAGAGAAAAAAATTCATGCAATTAATATCTGTGTTACCAAATAAGCTGAAAATTTCCCATGAGCTCAATTCTCTACCATATAAGGTATTTTGGTATCACTGACTTTAGGTCACAGGAAGTTTGGGTTCCCAGGTTATCTTCCCAAAACCTAATAAGAATATAATATATAATTTTACATCCAAACTGAAAATTTGGCAATGATCAGTTACTTAAGGAAACCTCAGTATTTTAAGATCTATGATAAAAGATGACTGCAAAAAGAGAGCAAAGTGTTGACTCTCAACTCCCGCTTTACAGCATTCTACATGGTAAATTTATCTGTGAAACAAGTTACTAATCTCAGGAGGTCTCTAAAATTTATATTAATTACACATTTATCCAAGTAATAGAATGTGGACAACACTTCAGACAATTTTAACTCTTGAGACTTGACATAATAATGATACATGCATAAATGTCCAAGTTCTATCTGCTTGAGGGGGTCTAGAAATAAAGATACCCGGTAGCAACGTAAGAAGACTAACTGCCCAGTTATGGTGCATGATGTGTGTCCTTAGTCGTGTCAGATTCTTTGCGACCCCATGGACTTGTAGCCCATCAGGCTCTACCGCCCACTGGATTTTCCAGACATGAGTTGCCATTTCCTTTTCCAGGGGATCTTCCCGACACAGGGACCGAACCCACGTCTTTTACATCTCCTGCACTGGCAGGTGGATTCTTTACCACTAATGCCATCTGGGAAACCCAGACACTTACTGGTTTCTAAATATTCCCCTATACAAGGAACTAGGATTCCCTAGGGAAATGACTGATTCCAGGGCTGGGACAGGGAAAATGAAAGATGAGTCCAGAATCCACTGTGGAGTCAAGAAGAAAGGAAGCACTCAAAAAAGGATGGGAATATGTCAAAAGGACACCAAAGCTAACCTGAAGGAGCTTCCAGTAGCTAAAACTGCAACAATCTAAGCAATAAAATACATGATTATACTGGATTGTAGTCCATAATCATAAGGGATTTGATTTAGGTTGTACCTAGAGTGCCTGACGAACTATGGATAGACGTTCGTGACACTGTACAGGAGACAGGGATCAAGACCATCCCCATGGAAAAGAAATACAAAAAAGCAAAATGGCTGTCTGAGGAGGCCTTACAAATAGCTGTGAAAAGAAGAGGCGAAAAGCAAAGGAAAAGAGGAAAGATATAAGCATCTGAATGCAGAGTTCCAAAGAATACCAAGGAGAGATAAGAAAGCCTTCCTCAGTGATCAATGCAAAAAATTAGAGGAAAACAACAGAATGGGAAAGACTAGAGATCTCTTCAAGAAAATTAGAGATACCAAGGGAACATTTCATGCAAGGATGGGCTTGATAAAGGACAGAAATGGTATGGACCTAACAGAAGCAGAAGATATTAAAAAGAGGTGGCAAGAATACTCAGAAGAACTGTACAAAAAAGAGTTTCACAACCCAGATAATCACGATGGTGAGCCAGACATCCTGGAATGTGAAGTCAAGTAGGCCTTAGAAAGCATCACTACAAACAAAGCTAGTGGAGGTGACCGAATTCCAGTTGAGCTATTTCAAATCCTGAAAGATGATGCTATGAAAGTGCTGCACTCAATATGTCAGCAAATTTGGAAAACTCAGCAGTGGCCACAGGACTGGAAAAGGTCAGTTTTCATTCCAATCCCAAAGAAAGGCAATGCCAAAGAATGCTCAAACTACCACACAATTGCACTTATATCACGTTAGGAAAGTAATGCTCAAAATTCTCCAAGCCAGGCTTCAGCAATACGTGAACCATGAACTTCCAGATGTTCAAGCTGGTTTTAGAAAAGGCAGAGGAACCAGAGATCAAATTGCCAACATCCACTGCATCACTGAAAAAGCAAGAGAGTTCCAGAAAAACATTTATTTCTGCTTTACTGACTATGCCAAACCTTTGACTGTATGGATCACAGTAAACTGTGGAAAATTCTGAAAGAGACGGGAATACCAGACCACCTGACCTGCCTCTTGAGAAACCTATACGCAGCTCAGGAAGCAACAGTTAGAACTGGACATGTAACAACAGACTGGGTCCAAATAGGAAAAGAAAGGAGTGCGTCAAGGCTGTATGGGGTCGCACAGAGTCGGACACGACTGAAGCGACTTAGCAGCAGCAGCAGCAGCAAGGCTGTATATTGTCATCCTGCTTATTTAACTTATATGCAGAGTACATCATGAGAAACGCTGGGCTGGATGAAGCACAAGCTGGAATCAAGATTGCCAGGAGAAATATCAATAATCTCAGATATGCAGATGACACCACCCTTGTGGCATAAAGTGAAGAGGAACTAAAAAATGCCTCTTGATGAAAGTGAAAGAGGAGAGTGAAAAAGTTGGCTTAAAGCTCAACATTTAGAAAACTAAGATCATGGCATCTGGTCCCATCACTTCATGGCAAATAGATGGGGAAACAGTGAAAACAGTGGCTGACTTTATTTTTTTGGGCTCCAAAATCACTGCAGATGGTGACTGCAGCCATGAAATTAAAGGACGCTTACTCCTTGGAAGGAAAGTTATGACCAACCTAGATAGCATATTCAAAAGCAGAGACATTACTTTGCCAATAAAGGTCCATCTAGTCAAGCCTATGGTTTTTCCAGTGGTCATGTATAAATATGAGAGTTGGACTGTAAAGAAGGCTGAGCGCCGAAGAATTGATGCTTTTGAACTGTGGTGTTGGAGAAGACTCTTGAGAGTCCCTTGGACTGCAAGGAGATCCAACCAATCCATTCTGAAGGAGATCAGTCCTGGGTGTTCTTTGGAAGGAATGATGCTAAAGCTGAAACTCCAGTACTTTGGCCACCTCATGCAAAGAGCTGATTCACTGGAAAAGACTCTGATGCTGGGAGGGATTGGGGGCAGGAGGAGAAGGAGATGACATGGATGAGATGGCTGGATGGCATCACCGACTCGATGGATGGTGAATTTGAGTGAACTCTGGGCGTTGGTGATGGACAAGGAGGCCTGGTGTGCTGCAATTCATGGGGTCGCAAAGAGTCGGACACGACTGAGCGACTGAACTGAACTGAATTGAACTGATAGTCCACAAAGTAAAGTAAGTATCTGTCTATACTAACAAAGATAAGTAAGTAATGACAAAGAAAGAATAGCTGTTTCAAAGAGAATACTAATAAATCCATGTGGAAGAAAGGAGGAAAATCATATTCAGTAAACAATATAGCAATAATTATTGAAAGAAGAGCCATCAATAGAAGCTAAAATTAGTGGGCTAAAATTTGATGAGAAACAGAGTGCTTGCCTAGTCACAAAGTATCTCCACAAGACATTTATTATATTAAAAAGGGAAAAATAGCAACTTTACAGTGGAGGAATTGGGCAGATACCACCCCCTTGCCTTACCAAGTGATCAACAATAATAGCACTAGGAATAAGACATATCAGCATCATGTAATGCCTAATAGTATGTAGAGAAGGGCACAATGTCACTTCTTTGATATTCCTGCCAGAAATGTATTACCTCAATCCAGCATGAGAAAATATTAAACAAATTCAAGTTAAGAAACATTCTATGGAGGTAAGAATTTTCTGTTTTTAGCCTTAGAACCCTGCATTCAAATGAAAGATTATATAGCTAAAATTCACTTAGAGATGCTCTGCATGAAGGGTTGGTGGTAGGCAAGAGACCAGAACCTCCATTCAACTTCTTCAATGGTGCTTGTCTGCAACATAATACTTGATATAAATTGATTCCAGGTAAATATTAATAGGACTAGTGTTACATAACATTAAGGATTCTGCTATGGAGAGAATACTCTGAATTATCAAGTAAGCACAAATTTAATCACAAATGTCCTTTAGAAAAGGAGGCAGAAGGATATCTGACTACAGCAGTGAAGACAATGTGACAATGGAGACTGCAGTGATGCAACCAGAAGTCAAGCAACGCTGCAGCCTCTGACTTGGAAAGAGGCAAGCAACAGACTGTCCTGGAGCCTCCAGAGGACCCAGCCCTGCGGACATTTTGATTCTAGCCCTTTAACACTCAGCTTGGATTTCTGACTTTGAGAACTGTCAAAGAATAAATCTGCATTACATCACTAAACTTACAGAAATTATAGAACAAAAGAAAACTAATTTATTTCCAAATCACTCTGTGATAAAGAATTATTTTTTACTCCCCTAAAGCCTTAAACTAAAGATGAGGGAGTGATGTGTATATACTGTGTTTTGATGATACAGATAAGGCCTCTGAGAATGGGACATGGTAAAAACGAATACTGATGGAATTCCTGTCATCAATAAAAAGTTTATTTTAAAAAACAGAACTAAAAATGAATAAAAGGTAAAAACATGAGTCGTGTTTTTTTCAATTATTTATTCTTACAGAAAACCAGAAAGGGCATGGGCAGCTGGGAACAGTCCCAACCACTTACCCATTTGCCATATAAATACTAATACTTTTCATGTGAATGATGATGTAGAACAGTTTGCAAGCCATTAATCCAAGGAACCTCCCACTTATTTAAGAACAGTTGTAAGGATGGAAAAGTGACAAATAATGGGTAAAGCTATAGCATTTTTCAAACATAATGAAGTACTACAGTTAATATTTGTTATTTTAAATTTTAAAACTCTAAACTATTTAGAATTTGTGTAAAGGAAGATGTACTTACCCTAAACTGTCCATATAATGATATCATGGAAAAGAAAAGAACAACAGCCAGAGGACCCCAGAAGTCAGGATTGTCTCTCACCACTTGTCTATTAAAACCAAGTGATGGCATTGGCATCAAAACACATCGAATTTTGTAGTAAATATCCTTTAGATCAATATCCAATTCTTCCCTATAATTTTAAAATGAGAATTCTTAGAAGGCACATACTTTTGAATATTGAGCCAGTTGTAGAAGAATTTAAGAAAAGTTTAAATATAACAGTAGTCTCCACAGGTCAACAAAACATTTGCATTTGAAGTACATTTCCAAGATGTACATTTTCAACATCTCTAAAGTTGGGATACATCTCACAATAGCTGGTGTCTTAACAATTGTTGTCAGTCTGGCGTGAGGCCAAGTGCTTCCAAGATCTGCTTTTCCTTTTGCCAGTCTCCTCCAGGCACTACCAATTTGAGACTTTAAATAAAATTCTTCTCTTGAGAATTTTTGGAACCATAGTCTGCAAGTCTATATTCTCATAGGAACTTCTTCCAACACTTCACCCAGTGCCAAACAGACAAGCAAACTTCCTTGGTTTCTCTTTTTGCATGATTGATCATTTCTCCTTTATCCTTACAATAAGGAGATAAGATAGCCCTTTAATGTTCTAGCTTTATGCTGTCTTAGCCACTTTTTCTCTTTTATTAATAAATGTAAAATAACTGCATCTTATAATCTATAACATCTTAGATTTGATGAAATTCAGTATATTAACATTAAGAAACAGAATGTTCTTAGTACTTGATCTACCAATAATTACCACAGAGAATAACCTGGTAATGCCTTGATTTTACAATGCTATAGGTTGTTCTTAGGGGAGAAGGAAATAGCAACCCACTCCAGTATTCTTGTCAAGAGAATCCCGTGGGCAGAGGAGCCTGGTGGGCTGCTGTCCAATGGGTTGCACAGAGTCGGACACAACTGAAGCAACTTAGCATGCATGCATGCATTGGAGAGGTAAATGGCAAACCACTCCAGTATTCTTGTCTGGAGAACTCCAGGGATAGAGGAGCCTGGCGAGCTGCCCTCTGTGGGGTAGCACAGAGTCAGACACGACTGAAGCAACTTAGCAGCAGCAGCAGCAGGTTCTTCCTTTCAAACTGTTAAATTCTTCACTTTTTCCCCCTAAGTGATACATATGCATGCTATTGATTCTTTACATGTGCTAAGTTGCTTCAGTCATGTCTGACTCTGCGACCCTATGGACTATAGCCCGCCAGGCTCCTCCGTCCATGGGGATTCTCCAGGCAAGAAAACTAGAGTGAGTTGCCATGCCCTCCTCCAGGGGATCTTCCCCACCTAGGGATTGAATGTTTCTTACATCTCCTGCAATTGGCAGGGGAGTTCTTTACTACTAGCGTCACCTGGGAGCTCAAGGGATACATAATTGCTTAAAAATCTTCAAGTACTATGAAGAAGGTGAAACTATCCCTGTAGTCCTCCCAGGGGTAGCTTGAGACTTGCTATACAGGAGAGAGTTTGGAGAGGTAATCTTTTGGAAATTCTTAATTTGTCTTAAACGTAACTTTCAATGAGTTAAAAATATTATTCATTATTCCAGTTTTACTAATTACAGGTGACCTTGAACAGTGTGGGGATTATGGGTGCCACCCGCCATCAAAGATACATGTATAATTGTGACTCCCCCAAAACTTAACTGCTAATAGCCTACTGTTGACCAGAAGACTTAGCAATTACATAAAGAGTTGATTAACACATATTCTGCACATCTATATTTTATGCATTCATGATATTTCTAGGCTACACAGTTCACCTGTGAGTTTTTTTTGCACTACTGCAAATCTGAAAAAAATTTTCCAGTACAAGTGCTGAAAATAATCCATGTATAAGTAGACCTACACAGTTCAAACCTCAGTAGTTCAAAGGTCAAATGTACTAGCAAAACTGAAAACAGCTAAAACTTTTGACCAAAAAGGTTAAGGTTTTCCATACCTGTCTTAAATAATATGAAAGAATATAATCATTTCACAGACCAGCTCTAAAATCCAAAAAATATATATTATTTTTACATACAGGAGTGGCTTGTTATCTTCAGGGTCATCATCTTCAACTTCCAAAAGCCAGCCATATCCTCTTTGTCTCAGAAATGTTGTGGCTGTAGATTCTTTGATAAAATCTCCACCAAGGTTTAACTTGACATCTGGGGGTGCTATTGAACCACTGAGATCTTAGGAGAAAAGACGACAAAACTCTAAATCAAGGTAAAATGTGTGGATCTTAACCAATATAAGCAAATATTCAACTAAAAATTGTCATTTGAAGATCTCTAAGTATGAACACCTGCTAGTGCATATAATTTTCATATTTTATAGTTGCTAGTATTAAAAACAAGACAACAAACACAAAATGGGAGTCACTTATGCTAAGTCCCATGTCATCAAAGCAAAAATGAATTACAATTTTGGCTTCTCCCAGAAACAGAATCTTAAAACTAGGGAGTCAGAAATCACCTGGTCATCGTGAGTGAGGTAATCTGCCTGAAAGACACTGTAATCTCCTAAAGGAAAATGACTTTGCCATAACTAACCCACTTCCAGCTAATACAACTTCCTTTCCCTGCTTCCTTCTGCTTGAAGTCTTTCATTTTGTACAGCCCCTCAAAGCTCCCTTCTATCTGCTAAATGGGATGCTGCCCAATTCATGAATCACTGAATAAACCAATAAAATCTTTAAAAGTTACTCAGTTCAATTTATTTTTTCACCAATAGATACCTTCACTTTTATTTTTACAAAAAATGAAAATCAGAGTAGTGAAGACATATGAAAGATTTCACATCTAATTAGCTAACCTTGTACCAGAATCTAGACTTGTTAATGGTAACTTTAAATTTTAAATGGAAGATATAGAAAAATAAATATATTATAGGATATCATTTTCTTTTTTTGTTGTTGTTTGGTACATTGGTTGGTTTGGTTTTGGCCACACCTCAAGGCTTGTAGGATCTTAGTTCCCCTACCAGAGATTGAACCCTGACTCTGGAAGCAAAAGCATCAAGTCCTAATCACTGGACTACCAGGGAATTCCCAACAGGATATCATTTTGAATTTCCATCATTATGTACATTATGTGCTTCAGAATAAAGTGACTACATACATTCTTTTTAAAGGCACTGCATATTTATATATGTAAACCAACAGATATTATTATTTGCTAAAGGAAAACCACAGATAATTTCTCCTACTTTTTCATGTACTTATTTTCTTTTTTTTTAAATCATCAACTATCTATGCTAAGTGCTTTATATATTAATGCTTAGTTCTGGATAAATCTAAGTAGTAAGAGTTCCCTGATATTTCAGCTAACTTTTTTTCTTTATATAATTACATCGTTTATCTTTAGTTTTGGCAATTTGGGTAAATTCTAAAAAGCAGTCAAGAGATCCTGTTTATCCACATAACAAAATAAATCCATTCACAGTCTGTACCAGTGCCTCAGAGGTTACAGATAATCACAGCAGTACATGTATCACATGTTCTGGTCAAAAAAAAAAAAGGGAATAGGGAAGGACTTGCCTGGGGTCATAAAGGAACTAACTGAAAAAGACATTTGTAGGACCAAACATCATGCACTAGTAAACAATCATCAATGCTGCTACCTAGTCCCAAGACTGGAGTGGTCCATCAAAAAACAATTTTGGCAATAGCAAGCCAGAACACTCAACACAGACTCTCCTTCCCTGGAGACCATTTACAGTAAAAAGAAGAGCTTAATTTTGCACATCACCTTAAATTTTCTAGGTTAGCTTTTGAAAAATGCTATTTTAAAAATCTGACTTAAAACTTTAATCACTGAGGGGCTCAATTATGGGACTAGTGTGGGGATCACGGGTGCCACCTTCCGTCAAAGATACATGTATAATTTTGACTCCCCCGAAACTTAACCTCTAACAGCCTACTGTTGACCAAAAGACTTAACGATTACATAAAAAGGTGATTGACACATATTCTGTACATCTACATATATTTTATGCATTCATGATGTTTCTGGTTCTGACAATTCCTGCAATTGTCTGGTTCTGACAACTCCTGCAATTGTCTGGTTCTGACAACTCCTGCAATTAATCATAATAAAGTTTGTATTCTGAAGCTAAGTTCTAACTTAGCTACTAATTAATACAGCAAATTATTAACGCTTCTGGTCTCCAGTTTCCTATTCAAAGTTCTTTCCATGTTTAACACTATATGACTCTAAGAAGCTTTTAAATGGGAGTTTATTCAGCTAGAGATAAAACCCAAGTACTTTTGAATGCACTGTCCTTCCCTGCTTAGGCTTAAAAAATAGTCTCTGTAGATGCTGCCATAGAATCTTTTGATTAAAATACTCTCTCAAAATTACTTTCTGTTTCATCTTACTCTGAGATGAAGATGAAAGAGTTGAAATTTAACTAAAATTCTACTTCCAACAGGTACAAAGAGTGTTTTGTTTTGTTTTTTGCTTTAACAAGAAGATGATTTAGATCAGGAAGTCATTAGTACAACAGTGACATGAAAGGTTTTGGAATTATGAGACAGGAAAGGACCTTAACAACTGTTTCCTGGCCTCTTGGAAAGACTGCACTTAAAGTCCTTTTCTAAACCAAAAAAAAAAAAGCTATATAAATCCTAGAGCTAAGGAGTGCTGTGAGAAACAATTGTATATGCCTAGTAGTTTTTCATAGCATGGATGCAGAGCCTCAAAAAGGCACCTTTAGCTTACAATTTGGTAGTGTTTTCCATTCTAGGCAATGTAGAAAAACATCATGGACACATACAGGACAATGCTAGAAACAGCAGTTTGACACATCACTCAGTTCTCCCAAGATACAAGTAGATGTGAGTACAAAAAAAGCAACAGAAAAGTTAAAAATAAAAAACTCAGTAGTTATCCTAAAACATGAGCAAGCTAGCACATAAAATACATCAGAAAACAATGAGAAATATTCCAAATCGCTCCAGGAGCACAGCTGTCTTGCATTAAACCAGAATAGAAAGAAGCTAGCTTGATCAACTCCAGCATAGGTATCCAGAATTACAGGGCTTCCCAGGTGGTGCTAGTGGTAAAGAATCTGCCTGCCAATGCAGGATACACAGGGACACGGGTTCGGGAAGACCCCCTGAAGTAGGCAATGGCACCCCACTCCAGTATTCTTGTCTGGAAAATTCCATGGGCATAGGAGCCTGACAGACTACAGCCTATGGGGCTGCAAAGAGTTGGACTCCACTGAATGACTGAGCACATCTACCAGAATTATAATGCACTCATTTTAAATTAATTCTTTCTTTGTTGTTATTTAGTCCCTAAGTCATGCCTGACTCTTTGCAACCCCATGGACTGTAGACCATCAGGCTCCTCTGTCCATGGGATTTCCCACCCAAGAATACTGGAGTGGGTGCCATTTCCTTCTCCAGAGGATATTCCCAGCCCAGGGATCAAACTTGCTTGGAAGGCAGATTCTTTACCAGTGAGCCACCTGGGAAGCCCAAATTCTCTCTTACTACACTATAACATTCTTGTCATTTTCTAAGTAAAAAAACAACAAGGATAATAATAAATATAAGTGGATTTAAGAGAAAATAATCTTTGAAAGAAATCTCAAAAATGTTTCCTTTGCTTGTCTGGGCTCAGAGTGAAGAAGAATATCAATACGTTTCAAATTTTACTGAAAGCCACCTGGAAAAATGGCAGAACAAAACTTAATGGTACTTCTCCCTCCTTTTCAATTCAATTCAAGTTGGGTTGAGGAATCCTTTCTCTGAACCTTCTACTCAGCCTGAGAACTTTACTTTGAAGAATTTGGTCAGTGTAGTATGATGGTATATTCAGGATGAAATTTACTGCTGATCTGCCCCTACGAAAGTTCTAATTTTATGAAAGAGTAAACTGCAATGAACATGAATATTTTGTTGGTACTTGCCAACTTCCTATATATGTGAATAAGCATTTTCTTACTTAACAAGCAACAAGATCAAGGACAAAAAAATTACTCCATTTTATTTGAATGAAAATGAAATGAAATCCATGTGAGCTTAAATCTAAACCACAATGGACTATCTGTGCAGCAAAATAAAACAAGCACATGTTTCACACTTAAGGGATAAATTCCACTGTTCCATTTTAGTTATAAAAACACTTTAATGCACATATAGTTGAATGAAAGAGCTCAAGAAACCAAGCAAGTACATAATCGTTTTATAATAGCAATGGCAGCCCACTCCAGTATTTTTGCCTGGAGAATCCCAGGGATAGAGGAGCATAGTGGCCTGCCCGTCTATAGGGTCACACAGAGTCGGACACAACTGAAGCAACTTAGCAGCAGCAGCAGCAGCAGCAGACTTCCCAAGTAGCTCAGTGCTAAAGAATCCGCCTGTAATGCAGGAGAAAGGTTCAATCCCTGGTTAGGAAGATGCCCTGGCGAAGGAAATGGGAACCACTCCATTACTCCTGCCTCGGAAATCCCACAGACAGAAAGGCTGGCAGGCTACAGGCCATGGGGTGGCAAACAGTTGGGCACAACTTAGAAACAACAGCAACAATAAACCTATATTGGAGCTTGATTATATTACTCCATAAGAAAAAATTTTAAAGCCTTGTATAAAATTATGTCCTAGGTAATATTTTCATTCATATCATTTTGGTTTACAATTTTAGTAGCTTTACTATTTGAGGCAAGAGTACTGGAGTGGGTTGCCATTTCCTTCTCGAGGGAATCTTCCCCACCCAGGGATTGAACCTGGGTCTTGCACATTGCAGGCAGGTGCTTTACTGTCTGAGCCATCAGGGAAGCTCTTACTGTTTGATACTACTAGTTAATTTTCATATTACACAAAATATTAATTAAAAGAAATTATATCTCATGTTGGCAAACCAGCTGTTGCTGTTCACTCACTCAGCTGTATCCAACTCTTTGTGACCCCAGAAAAAGACTGTACCCAAGTACTGCATTTCAGACTCTCTTTGTTGACTATCAGGGCTACTCCATTTCTTCTCAGGGATTCTTGCCCATAGTAGTAGACATAATGGTCATCTGAATTAAACGCACCCATTCCAGTCCATTTTAGTTCACTGATTCCTAAAATGTCAATATTCATGCTTACCATCTCCTGTTTGACCAATTCATTCATGAACCTAACACTCTGGGTTCCTATGCAATACTGTTCTTTATAGCATCAGACTTTACTTTCACCACCAAACACATCCAAAACTGGGCGTTGCTTCTGCTTTGGCTCAGACTCTTTATTCCCACTAGAGCCATTTCTCCACTCTTCTCCAGTAGCATACTGGGCACCTACTAACCTGGGGGGCTCATCTTCCAGTGTCATATCAGCCTTTTCACACTGCTCATGGGGTTCTCAAGGCAAAAATGCTGACGTGGTTTGCCATTCATTCCCTTCTCCACTGTACCACGTTTCCGTTAGATAAATCAATTAGCTAACAGAAATGTATTTCATTTGCTTTATGCGTCTTTTATCTCCTACTCTGGAATAATCATAGCTCCACAGGAAGTAAGGTCTGATGTGCCCGTCACCCTGTTTTCCCCCAATGGCACCATTACATCACTATCAAAACCAGGACACTGACACCAAGGCAGTCAATACAACTTATTCAGATTTTACCAGTTTAAAGCGCACTTATTTGTGTTTCTATATGTATTTGTTGTTGCTGTTTAGTTGATAAGTCACATCCAACTTTTTTGCAAGTCAGACTTTCACCACCAGGCTCCTTTGTCCATGGGATTTCCCAGGCAAGAATCTAGAGTGGGTTGCCATTTTCTTCTCCAGGGGATATTCCCGACCCAGGGATCAAACCCACGTCACCAGCACTGGCAGGCAGAGTCTTTACCACTGAGCCACCAGGGAAGCCCTGTACGTGTGTACAGTTCTATGCAATTTTACCGCATTTTAGATTTGTCTGCTGCTGCTGCTAAGTCACTTCAGTCGTGTCCGACTCTGTGCGACCCCATAGATCGCAGCCCACCAGGCTCCCCCATCCCTGGGATTCTCCAGGCAAGAACACTGGAGTGGGTTGCCATTTCCTTCTCCAATGCATGAAAGTGAAAAGTGAAAGGGAAGTCGCTCAGTCGTGTCCGACTCTTTGCCACCCCAAGGACTGCAGCCTACCAGGCGCCTCTGTCCATGGGAGTTTCCAGGCAAGAGTACTGGAGTGGGGTGCCATCGCCTTCTCCGTAGATTTGTCTAGTACCTTACAAATTTAAAATTTATGAAAATAAACGTGAATTTTTTAAAAAGGTAAATCTTGCATAACTACCTTTTTTCCCTCCCCAAGAAAGGTTGAGTCATTTTCAAACAGGAAAGGAAAGCTAATTCTTGCACCCATTATATATCATATACTGTGTTTCATGAGCATACTGTATAAAGGATATTTGTGATAATACCTACATGGATATAATGTTTTTAAAAATAGGAAAGTAGGAAATTTTTTAAAAGGTAAAACTAAAGATTCCTCTATCAACACTACTAAATTGTATCTTTAGAGATGGTATCTTTTCTGGAGAGGGGGAATATCACACAAAGTAGACTAAATAGTTACCTTAACAGATGAACAGAAAATTGCTGTTTACTCAAAAAGAGCATATTAATACAAAAATTACTGCATCATATGTCTGCAAATTACTGATCACAATCATGTCCTAAGAGCTGTATTGTTTTTATATAGGAGGGTCTTAGTCTGTTTAGGCTGCTATAACGAAATACCATAGACTGTGGCTTGTAAACAATAGAAATTTGTTTCTCACAATCCTGGAGGTTGGAAGGCTAAACAAGGTGTCAGCATGTTCAGTAAGGGCTCTCTTCTAGCTGGCTGACTTCTCCTTGTGCATCCACATGGCAGAAGTGGGTAGGGAGCTCTAGAATCTCTTTTACAAGAGCACAAATCTCATTCATGAGAGCTCCATCCTCATGATCTCAGTACCTCCCAAAGGCTCCACTTCCTAACTTCATCACTGGGCATTAGAATTTCAACATATGAATTTTGGGGGACACAACTATTCAGACCATAACGGGGTAGAAACGTTGAGGAGGTTGAGCTCAAAAGGCAATATACTGAGCCCAGTTCTCTTCTGTAGACTTTAATCAACTGTCAGTTTAACATGTCAGCTTCACACTGTAGCTATTTCAAAAGCATCTAAAACTCAATATTCCAAAAGTGAATTCTGGATAAGGTCTTCCTCTAGCTTCTTATTTCAGTGACTAGTACCACTATCCTATCCAGCATTGTAAACCAGAAAGAAGTCTAATTATCCTTGACAGTTTCCTTTATTCACATGCTTCCTGCACCATTCAACCACCACTAAATTCTATCACTTTTATCTCTAAATATTTTTTGAACCTGCCCACTTTTCTCCATTTCTACCACCAGCACCAATCTAGTGCAAACTATCATCTCCTGCCTGCATGACTATAATGGTCTGCTAACTGCTTTCCCTAATTATTCTTCTTTCAATCCATTCTCACCTACAGTCAGGACGACCTTTCTTGAATGCAAATCTTTCACTCTCTAAAATCCTTTGGTGGCCTCCCATTGCTTTTTCAGCTAAATCTAATAATCTCCACATGCCCTATCCACTTCTTCAGAACAATTTTCTGTCTCCCGCCCCACCGTGACCCTATGTTCCAGGCATATTAAGCTGCTCAGTTTTCTGAATGAACCAAGATCCCTTTAACCTTAGGGACTCTGTATCTGGTTGTTTCCTCCAACTTCAGATAATTAAATGCAACCCATTCTTCAATTCTATGGTATACTTATTTAGGAAATTTTCCATGATTTCCCTGACTAGATAACATTCCTTTCATAGTCCCCTTGGCTTTTCCTCCACAACACTTATTGTTTATAATAATATGTTTGTGTGATTATTTGGTTAATGTCTCTAAGTTCTCTGATGGGAGAAGCTAAGTGTGTTTCTTGTCCTTTTGTTTTGAACACGTTAACTCCAATACCTGTTACAGAGCCTGGTCCATAGTAGGCAGGCAACAAATGTGTGCAGGTTGGATGAATTAATTAATGGGAGGGCACATAGCAGCACAGATCTTGAAAGAAAGTAATAAGAATGTTGAAGTTGCAAGCTCAGTTTCAAAACTGAAAGTTAAAGGAAAGAAGACTTTTGTCATTCTGCAGTGTATTTTGGTAACACTGTAACCTGCAATAACATGAAAAATAAACCATGTATCTAATGAACTGGAATGTATTAAATAAAAAACAATAGAAGCTATATTAAGAAAAGACATTAGGGCTTTCCTGGTGGCTCAGTGGTAAAGAATCTGCCTGCCAAAGCAGGAAATGGGTTTGATCTCTGGTCCAAGAAGATCCCACGTGCTGTGGAGCAACTCAGCCCGTGTGCCACAACTACTGAGCCCACTTGCTGCAACTACTGAAGCTTGTGCGCCCTTGAGCCCACGCCCCACCAAGAGAAGCCACTGCGACAAGAAGCCCATGCACCATAACCAGAGAGTAGCCCCCGCTCACTGCAACTAAAGCCCCTGCAGCAACAAAAACCCAGCACAGGCACGAAAAAAAAATTTTTAAGGAAGAGACATTAGAGGGTTTTAATAAAGCAGATACACAAAATTATATTTGCACTCTGTAAACACATCCTTGAAGCAGGAAATGGCAACTTATTCCAGTATTCTTGTCTGGGAAATTCCATGAACAGAGGAGTCTGGCAGGCTATAGTCCATGGGGTCGAACAGAGTCAGACATGACTTAGTGACTAAACAACAACAATAAACATAATTTTAGCTAGACTATGGAGGACTGATTTAAGGGGCGAGAGGTTGAGGAGGAAGTACTGTCAGTAAAGAACAGAGAAGAGAAACGGAAAGGACTTGAACTAAGGCAATGGAGCTATTCTGCAATAACTGGATGATCAACTGACTATGAGAAGTGAGAAGGTGAAAGAGAGACTGGAGACAAGTTTCTGGACTTTGGCAAGAGGAACTATATCACAAACATTAACTCATTTTCTCTTTAGTACTTGCCTCATTTTCAACATTGGTTAAGTAATCCACCGATAAATATTTATGGCTTACTTATTTCTATAAGCCCTGAGAGTGATATAAAGAAGTAAGATACTTCAAAGAGTTTAAAACCCAATTGATCATATACCCAAACAATGGACTACTATTCAGCCAGAAAAGGAATGAGTTACACATACTGTAACATGAACAAAGATTGAAAGCATTAAGCTGAGTGAAAAAAAAAAAAAAGACACAAAGGTCACATATTATTCTATTTACATGAAATATCAACAAGAGGCAAATCTCTAGAGTCAGAAAGTACATTAGGAGAAAAAAAAAGAAAGTAGATTAGTGGTTACCAGGGACTGGAACACAGGGAGGGAAAGGAGTAACTGAGTATGAGTACAGGGTTTCTTTTTAGAGTGTTGAAAATGATACAAAATCCTACTAGTACTGTAAAACACACTCTTCCCCAGGTAAAAGACAAGGCCTATCGCCAACAGATGACAGGTGCCAGAGGAGTAAAGAGGCCTAAGTTATCAAAGAGGGGGTCAGGAGGGCTATGTGGAAGCAGACCCTGAATCTGGCATGAGGTAAGTGGATGAGCAGAGAAGGAATAAGAAATCATTCCAAAGATGGGAGAAAATATTTCCAGGGCTTAATCTCCAAAACATACAAACAGCTCACACAACTCAACAACAAAAAAACAAACAACCCAACTGAAAAATGGGCAGAAGACCTTAACTGACATTTCTCCAAAGAAGACATGCAGATGGCCAGCAGGCACATGAAAAGATGCTCAACATCACTAATTATTAGAGAAATACAAATCAGAACTACAATGACATACCACCTCACGCTGGTCAGAATGGCCATCATTAAAAGTCCACAAATAACAAATGTTGGGGAGGGTGTGGAGATAAGGTTACCCTCCTATACTGCTTGTAGCAATGTAACCTGGTGCAGCTACTATGTGAAGCTTCCTCAGAAAACTAAAAACAGAATTACTCTATGATCCAGCAATCTCATTCCTGGGCACATACTGGACAAAACTATAATTGAAGAAGATTCACACACCCCTATGTTCATGGCAGCACTATTCACAACAGCCAAAACATGGTAACGACCGAAACGTCCGTCAGCAGAGGCGTGGATCAAGAAGTGGTATGCATATAAGAGGGAATACTGCACAACCATAAAAAAGCCCGCAGTAATGCCATCTGCAGCAACATGGGTGCAACTAGAGATTCTCATACTAAATGACGTCAGTCAGAAAGAGAAAGACAAACACCATACATTATCACTCACATGTGGAATCTGAAACATGGTACAAATGAAGCTATCTACAAAACAGAAACTGACTCACAGACAGAGAGAAGAGGCTTTCAGTTGCCAAGAAGGCAGCAGTGAGAGAGGCAAGGACAGGGAGTTTGGGATCAGCATATATAAACTATTATATATAGGATGGATCAGCAACAAGGTCCTATATATAGCACAGGGAACTATATTCAGTCTTCTGTGCTAAACCATCATGGAAAAGAATACTTAGAAAAGAATGTCCACATGTGTCTGAGTCACTGTGCTGTGCAGGAGAGACTGGCAGAGCACCGTAAAACAAATCACACTTCAGTAAAAAATAAAATTAAAAAAGCTATCATTCCAAGGAAAACAAAGGGCAGAGACAAAGGCATGGACAATCAAGGCTAATGAAAGGCCCAGTTTTAAAGACTCTGGGAATTACCTTTCCCGTTTGGGAAACACTGCTGAGGATCCACCTGTAGATGATAGGAAACAAGTACAGATCCAGCAAAGTAGTAAGGACTACTGGATGCTGAGGAAATAGGAAGTAACAGAGATAGTTTAGCTGTGAAAGCAATGAAAAGCAGGAGTAGTCGAGTTAATTAAAAATTCTGTCAATTAGGAGGGGACCTGTGAGTCATGACAGAGATGGAAGAAAGAAGAGTAGAAATACAAATTTTAAAAAATGCTACAGAGAAAAACAAAGAGCAAGAAAAGCTCCAAAATAAGCAATAAGATATGGGAATAAAAGCATACAGAGGCTTATCCTAAAAAAAGAAGAAACTTTTCCTTTAAGATTTGGAAGAAAGATGGATGTTTTGATATAAATACAAAGATACTTAGGGGTAGCAAAACATGAGGGCAGAAAAATGGTTACTGGTGGGTTAGACCATCCCTCTTGCTAAGCTGTCTCGTTCATCCCCTTTCCAACCACGTGCTGGACTTCTGTCCAATTTGTGTTGGCTTCAGTTCTAGTAGCACAACAGCCTTATCGTAATCAAAAAGTATAATGTAGTCATCAAACATTTATTAAGTTCCTGCTCTGAACCAGGTGCTGTGCTAGGCAGTGGGTATGATACTGGTAGACAGTAAAACACAGCTTCTAACTCCAAGGAGCTCAAGCTATAAATCAGCGTTGTTTCAGGTCTGTGAAGATCGCGAGGTATAAAATACACGGACTCTTGCGCTCAGTCATGTCTGACTCTTTGCGGCCCAATGGGCTGTAGCCTGTCAGACTTCTCTGTCCATGGAATTTTCCCGGCAAGTATCCTGGAGTGGGCTGCCATTTCCTACTCCAGGGCATTGTCTCAGCCCAGGGATCAAACCCTTGGCATCTCCTTCATTGGCAGGCAGATTCTTTTACCACTGAGCCACCTGGGAAGCAATATACAGGGCTTGCCTCAGCCAATTACTGCCTTTGCAATAATCACAAGGCTGTGATCAATGAAGAGGTTAAAACTGAGAGGAAAAAAAAACAAAAAAAAGCCCAGGCTTAAATTGAAGAAAGCAGGGAAGACCACTAGGCCAATCAAAGTGAAAGTGAAGTCGCTCAGTCATGTCCAACTCTTTGCGACCCCATGGACTGTAGCCTACCAGGCCTCTCCATCCATGGGATTTTCCAGGCAAGGGTACTGGAGTGGGGTGCTATTTCCGCCAATCAGGTATGACCTAAATCAAATCCCTTATGATTATACAGTGGCGATTAATAGATTCAAGGGATGAGATTTGAGAGACAGTGTCTGAAGAACTACGGACAGAGGTGCGTTACACTGTACAGGAGGCAGTGACCAAAACCATCCCCAAGAAAAACAAATCCAAGAAGGCAAAGTGGTTGTCTGAGGAGGCTTTACACACAGCTGAGGAAAGAAGAGAAGCAAAAAGCAAGGGACAAATGGAAAGATATACCCAACTGAATGCAGAGTTCCAGAGAACAGCAAGGAGAGATAAAAAAGCCTCCTTACATGAACAGTGCAAAGAAATAGAGGAAAACAACAGAATAGGAAAGACTACAGATCTCTTCAAGAAAACTGGATACACCAAGGAAACATTTCATGCAGGGATGAGCATGATAAAGGACAGAAACGGTAACGACCTAACAGAAGCAGAAGAGATTAAAAAGAAGTGACAAGAACACACAGAAAAATTATACAAAAAGGTCTTAATGACCCAGATAATACGATGGTGTGGTCACTCACTTAGAGCCTGATATCCAGGAGTCAGAAGTCAAGTGGCCCTTAGGTAGCATTACTACAAACAAGGCTAGTGGAAGGGACAGAATTCCAGCTAAGCTATTTAAAAATCCTAAAAGATGACACTGTTAAAGTGCTGCACTCAATATGCCAGTAAATTTGGAAAATTCAGCAATGGCACAGGACTGGAAAAGATCAGTTTTCATTCCAATCCCAAAGAAGGGCACTGTCAAATAATGTACAAACTACCAGATAACTGTGCTCATTTCGCATGCTAGTAAGGTTATACTCCAAATCGTTCAAGCTAGGCTTCAGCAGTACATGAACTGAGAACTTCCAGATGTACAAGCTGAATTTAGAAAAGGCAAAGGAACCAGAGATCAAACTGCCAACATCCGTTGGATCATACAAAAAGCAAGGGAATTCCAGAAAAACATCTACTTCTGCTTCATTAACTATGATAAAGCCTTTGTATGGATCACAACAAACTGGAAAATTCTTAAGAGATGGGAATACCAGACCATCTTATCTGCCTCCTGAGAAACCTGTATACAAGTCAAGAAGCAACAGTTAGAATTGGACATGGAACAACAAACTGGTTCAAAACTGGGAAAGGAGTATGTCAAGGCTATATACTGTCACCTTGCTTATTTAACTTATATGTAGAGTGCATCATTTGAAACGCCAGGTTGGACGAATCACAAGCCTGGATCAAGACTGCTGGGAGAAATATCAATAAGCTCAGATATGCACATGACACCATCCTACTGGCAGAAAGGGAAGAGGAATTAAAGACCCTCGATCAAAGTGAAAGAGGAGAGTGAAAAGGCTGGATTAAAATTCAACATTCAAAAAAACCAAGATCATGGCATCTGGTCCCATCACTTCATGGCTAATAGATGGGGAAAAAACGGAAACAGTGAGAGACTTTATTTTCTTGGGCTCCACAATCACTGTGGATGGTGAATGTAACCATGAAATTAAAAGACACTTGCTCTGTGGAGAAAAGCTATGACAAACTTAGCGTATTAAAAAGCAGAGACATCACTCTGCTGACAAAGGTCTATATAATCAAAGCTATGGTTTCTCCAGAAGTCATGTACGGATGTGAGAGATGGATCATAAAGAAGGCGGAGTACCAAAGAACTGATGCTTTTGAACTGTGGTGCTGGAGAAGACTCTTGAACTCTTAGACAGCAGGGAGATCAAACCAGTCAACCCTGAAGGAAATCAACCCCGAATTTTCACTTGAAGGACTGATGCTGAAGCTGAAGCTTCAATACTTTGGCCACCGGACACAAAGAGCCTACTCACTGAAAAAGACCCTGAGGCTGGGAAAGACTGAGGGCAGGAGGAGAAGGGGGCAACAGAGGATAAGATGGTTGGACGGCATCATCAACTCAATGGACATGAATCTGAGCAAACTACAGGGGACAGTGAAGGACAGGGAAGCCTGGTGTGCTGCAGCAAGGTCTCAAAGAGTCAGACACAATTTGGTGACTGAACAACATCACAGCTTTAAAAGAATGTTCTTCCCTCTTTTCAACCTGAAGAACTTTTCCTTTAAACTGTACCTCATCTTTCGCTGAAGACCTCCTGATCCCCTCCTGCACCTAACCACTTCTACCTTTCAACCTCCTTTTTATAGTATTTATTATATATGGTGAATTTTTGAAAATCCCTTTCTTATTAAGCCATTTTTTTGGTGTTAGGGACTTCTTCATATGCAGTCCCTCGCATATAGACATACTCCCTTCATTCTACATAAAAAAACATTACTTATCTTTCAAAATTTGGCAAAATATTACCTCTCTTAAATTGTCCCTGATCTTTCAGCTATAAAAAATGTCTTCCTCTCCTGACTGATCTTTCATAATATTCTAAATCAGAGCTTCTCAAGCTTTAATGCGCTACATGAATCACTGAAGGATGATCTTCTCAAAATGTATATTACAATTAAGCAGATTATTCTGCATTACTAGCGCCCAGCAATGCCAATGCTGCTGATCTGTGGAAATGTAACAAGCAAAGAGTCATTGATTTGTGTGATAAAAAATAAAGTCAAAGGGTTGCTTTAAAGACTTCTATATAATATTTTACATACGTATAGCAGTATCACTGTTGCTGTTCAGTCGCTAAGCACTTCTGACTCTTTTGTGACCCTATGGACCTGCCAGGCTCCTCTACATTCTTGCATTTATACACACGCATTTCATTACTGCTTTTGGATGTAGGTTTACACCACAGACTTGAATATTCAGTCTGGATTTCATTATTCACTTATTTATTCATTTACTGGCCATACATAGCCTATGCTCTTATAACTTGTACTTAGGGACCCTGCTTTTATACACGTTACGTTAAGCAGTTTTCACAATATTCTTATAAGTGTGCTTTTCATTTTACTTAATGTAAGTTTACAGGAGCTATGTAATTTGGCCAATATCACAGAGCTACTGTCAGAGTCAGAACTTTAACTGAAGTCTTCCGGTTCTAAATCCAGTAAGTTCTTAGCTATACCATCCAGATGTGCTAAGTTTTGTAGACAAAAATGTCAATGTCATATGAGACAAAAGAAAGCAGAAATCATTTATTCCTTCAACCAACAATTATGTTGTGATGTTTATATTCTGGGTTCTGTGCTAAGTACTGGATACAGAAAAGATTAGGGAAGTTTTTCTGAGTAACAGCTAAGCAAAGTTTCAGCAAGGAAGGAATATTTGGTTTCATCCTGGTATAAGGAAGAGAAACCTCATTCTAAGCATGAGGACCAGGATAAACACATATATGGATACAAACATCAAAGCACATTTTAGAACAAAGAACATGTACAGTTAGTAACGATAAGTATTAAGAGACCTGAGCAGAATCTAGGACAGTATACATGAAAACATCGATAAGCTGAAAATATTCGTGTTTAGACAAAAAACATAGAAACAGAAAAGCAAGAATTTACATGGCATGCTTAGGAACCAGAGAAGAGACGTGGCGTCACAGCGTGAATGTTTATGTTAGAGAACAACAGAAAATAATTGTGGGGCCAGCTGACAATGAAACGCAAAGCAGCAACAACACCGCTAACAAGTACTGAGCATTTCACTCTGCCAGATGTACTAACTGCTTTGCATCTGCAAAATGTTTGCGCACTTGGCTACCACCATTCTCATTTCAAGTGTATGAAAGCTGAGGTTAAGAGAGATAGCAATTTGCCCAATATCACATGGACAGTAATTGGTAACGACACAACGGAAATCCAGGATTATATACTTTATATACAATAGCCACTTTACAAAAATACGTGAAAGCTGCATCATGATTTAGTGTAAAGAAATCTGAGGAGACAGACTAGCTCTTAATTCCAGATCCTTCATGTGGAGGTTATTGAACTTTTCTAAGCCTCAGGTTCACTAAAACTCAGGCGTTTGCTTACAGTCTGCATATTCCAACTGTATAAGGTTATACACATGAGAATTTTATACACATATCTATCTTTGCCTATGTTTCCCTAGATATACAGGGAGTCTATACAATCTCGGAGGATATGTGGACAAGTTTGAATAAACCTTATAGATTTTACTTATTCCAGGTTTCTTGGTTTTATGTATGGAGTCAATGGATTAGTTTGCTATATTATTATCAGATTTCTTCAGTGTATTTAAGAAAGGCAATTTCTGGGGGAAGGAAGGATATGAAAACTATAAACACAGATACATGAGTTTGAACAAGCAGGCTGTGATACTAAATGACATAATTTTTTCCTTAAAGTCTGGCAAATTAAGGTCACTTATTTCTCTCCAAGCACTAGGCTACCAAATGTAGATGTAACAAATTAAACTATTTTGGGTGGCCATATTTCACCAAATTTCGGTATTACATTTAAATGTATCAGCTATGTTCTCTATGACAAAATTTTTGTTTTACATTTTAAATTATAGCCAAAATTACAGTACTTTAAAAAAAATAACACTCACAAAACAAAAACGAGGAAAGCAAAACAGAAAAAGGAAAAGCAAGTTGTATTAATTAAATATTACAAAACTAGTCTTCTCAGGAAACACACTATGTCCTTCTCGACGATGAAGTTTCTACAATTAAGAAAAATTTATTTTTTTCATATTGAACAGGTAAGTCTCGTCACTGGAAAATTACTGGTTAACAAAGTCTAACGAAAGGAGCAGAGAAAGATTTCTGTTACAAAGAGTTTGGTAAAGTACACAGAAAAGGAGGAAAACAAATTCTCCCCTACTGTAGAAAAATCTCTCTAGCTTCCTCAAAACAGTATCTGGCGAAAATCTAGAGAACCTACTGGGAACACTAGGCTGGATTACAAGAAGTTTCAAACACATCTGGGTTTACTTCTCTGAACATTGTCAAATACCATGAAATAGGAGGAAAACTACGGACGTAGGCAAAATACTAGATTCCATAAAAGCCACGAACTCCTCGAGGGAGGTTAGTACTTGCAGCGGCTCATCTACGCAAAAGTTATGTACTGATAAACAACAGAGCAACACAGCCCTCCTTCCTCATTCTCATTCTCTGACAGCGGTCCCGGCCAATCTAACCATCCGTTTCTGAGTTACAGCAAGTCATTTTAGAAACAAAATTTTGGGTCCCGTGGGTGCACTCGAGGTGGGGGAGTCCGCCAAATAAACCTGACACCAGATGGTGTGGAGAAAACCAGAAGCCGACCGAGTCACTTGGAAAGCTCCCCACGCCCCACCCTCGGCCACTCGGCCCTCTCGGAAGGCCCGGCAAACGCACAGGCTCGAGTCACCCGTAGGTCAGCTTCCTGTCCGTACCCACCAGGCCACAATCACCTCGGCATCAGAAAGACCCTGTCGTGTCCGCCCGGCGTCCCCCGGGGTGACGGGCCCTTCGGGGGCCCAGTCTCACCTTCCGCGTCTGCTGAGGAGACAAAGGTGAAGTCCCCGTTAGTGGGGGTATACGCCGGGGGCGGGCCCGGCGGCTGCATCTCGTGGCCCCTTCGAGCCCGCGGCGGAGGAGGAGGCTGCGGCTGGGCCCAGGCCCCAAGGCCGCCGCGCCGCCGACCCGCACCCGCGCCCTACGGTGGGACCCGCGAACCGGGAGATGCAGGCTGGGAGCAAGGCCGGAGACGAACGCAGCTAGCCACGAAGCTATCCCCCAAAGGTCCCCACCGAAGTGTCCTCGGCGGCGACCGCCCAGGAACCACGACGCCGGCGCCCTGACAGGACCATAACAGTGACAGCGCCGATGTGATTGGCTCTTTGTAATCTGCTCTTCCATTGGCTCCAGGAGAAAGGTTCTGATTGGCTCTCCCTCTTGTTGATTGCGGAAGTTTACCCGGGACAGGAAGTTCATCTGTAATTCATGGAAAACTCTGGCGTCTCACTTTTTTCATTTGTTTCCGTCAAGTCTCCTGCCTTTCGGCTTTTCTTTATATTCTCTACTTCTGTTAAATGGGCGGAGTAAAAATTTTGAGAATTGGGAGTCTTTTTACAGATCAGCCCTGGAATATCCCTTGATTCCCTTTCCTTTAGATATTAATTTTATCTCCGTCTCTTTTTTAACGTTTTAATTTTGTATTGGGGTATAGCCAGTTAACAGTGTTGTGGTAGTTTCAGGCGAACAACAAAGGGATTCAGCCATACACATACATGTATCCGTTCTCCCCCAGTATCTTGACTTAAATTGTATATGGTCCTTAAGACTTAACTTTTCTCATCTGTGAAATGAAGGGCTGGATTGGATACTTAAAAAAAAAAAAAAGTTGTAAATTTCCACTCAAACATTAGGGCTCTGGTCTACCACATTCCTCAGTGAGTGAGGCAATTGAAGCCTGGAAAGGTAAGGAAGGAGACAATCACAAGAGCACCTAAATCTTCTGAATTCTAGTCCAGTGCTGTTTTCACAAGGTCTTGTCTGCTGATAAACTTGTTCAGTTGCTAAGTCATGCCCAACTCTTAAAACCCCATCAATTGCAGCATGGCCAGGCGCCCCTGTTCTTCACTATCTCCCAGCGTTTGCTCAAATTCATGTCCATTGAGTCCATGATGCTGTCTAACCATCTCATTCTCTGCCACCCCTTTCACTTTTTGCCTTCAATCTTCCCCAGCATCAGGGTCTTTTCCAATGAGTCCACTTTTCCCATCAGGTGGCTAGGTATTGGAGCCTAAGCATCAGTCCTTCCAATGAATAGTCAGGGTTGACTTCTTTTAGGCATGACTGGTTTGATCTTGCTGTCCAAGGGACACTCAAGAGTTCTGCAGCGCCACAGTTCAAAGCATCAATTCTTTGGTGCTCAGCCTTCTTTACAATCCAACTCTCATATCTGTACATTACTTCTGGAAAAAACATAGCTTTGACTGTATAGACCTTTGTCAGCAAAGTGATGTCTCTGCTTTTTAATATACTGTCTAGGTTTGTCATAGCTTTTCTTCCAAGGAGCAAGTGTCTTTTAATTTTGTGGCTGCAGTCACTGTCTACAGTAATTTTGGAACCCAAAAAAACTCCAATACTTTGGCCACCTAATGTGAAGAATCTGACTCATTAGAAAAGACCCTGATAGAAAGATTGAAGGCAGCAGGAGATGGGGACGATAGAGGATGAGATGGTTGAATGGCATCACCAACTCGATGGATATGAGTTTGAGCAAGCTCTAGGAGTTGGTGATGGACAGGGAAGCCTGGCATGCTGCAGTTCATGGGGTCACAAAGAGTCACACATGACTAAGTGACTGAACTGAACTGAAGAAAATAAAATCTGCTTCCACTTTTTCCTCATCTATTTGCCATGAAGTGATGGAACCAGATGCCATGATGTTTGTTTTTTGAATGTTGAATTTTAAACCAGCTTTTTCACTTTCCTCTTTCACCTTTGTGAAGAGGATCTTTAGTTCCTCTTCACTTTCTGCCATAAGGGTGGTGTCATCTGCATATCTGAGGTTGCTGATATTTCTCCTGGCAATCTTGATTCGAGCTTGTGAGTCATCCAGACTGGCATTTTGCATGATGTACCCTGCATATATAAGTTAAATAAGCGGGGTAATAATATACAGCTGTGATGTACTCCATTCCCAATTTTGAACCAGTTCATTGTTCCAGTTCTGGTTTTAACTGTTGCTTCTTGACCTGCATACAGGTATCTCAGGAGGCAGGTCAGGTCGTCTGGTATTCCCATCTCTTATGAATTTTCCACATTTTGTTGTGATCCACACAGTCAAAGACTTTAGCATAGCCAGTGAAGTAGTAGTAGATGTTTTTCTGGAATTCTCTTGCTTTTTGTATGATCCAACAGATGTTGGACATCACCAGATGGTTAACACCGAAATCAGATTGATTATATTCTTTGCAGCAAAAGATGGAGAAGCTCTATACAGTCAACAAAAACAAGACCAGGAGCTGACTGTGGCTCAGATCATGAACTCCTTATTACCAAATTCAGACTCAAATTGAAGAAAATAGGGAAAACCACTAGACCATTCAGGTATGACCTACATCAAATCCCTTATGATTATACAGTGGAAGTGAGAAATAGATTTAAGGGACTAGATCTGATAGACAGAGTGCCTGATGAACTATGGAATGAGGTTTGTGACATTGTACAGGAGACAGGGATCAAGACCATCCCCATGGAAAAGAAATGCAAAACAGCAAAATGGCTGTCTGGGGAGGCCTTACAAATAGCTGTGAAAAGAAGAGAGGCGAAAAGCAAAGGAGAAAAGGAAAGATATAAGCATCTGAATGCAGAGTTCCAAAGAATAGCAAGAAGCGATAAGAAAGCCTTTTTCAGCGATCATTGCAAAGAAATAGAGGAAAAGAACAGAATGGGAAAGACTAGAGATCTCTTCAAGAAAATTAGAGATACCAAGGGAACATTTCATGCAAAGATGGGCTCGACAACGGACAGAAATGGTATGGACCTAACAGAAGCAGAAGATATTAAGAAGAGGTGGCAAGAATACACGGAAGAACTGTACAAAAAAGATCTTCATGACCCAGATAATCATGAGGATGTGATCACTAATCTAGAGCCAGACATCCTGGAATGTGAAGTCAAGTGGGCCTTAGAAAGCATCACTACGAACAAAGCTAGTGGAGGTGATGGAATTCCAATTGAGCTGTTTCAAATCCTGAAAGATGACGCTGTGAAAGTGCTCCACTCAATATGCCAGCAAATTTGGGAAACTCAGCAGTGGCCACAGGACTGGAAAAGGTCAGTTTTCATTCCAATCCCAAAGAGAGGCAATGCCAAAGAATGCTCAAACTACCGCACAATTGCACTCATGTCACATGCTAGTAAAGTAATGCTCAAAATTCTCCAAGCCAGGCTTCAACAATACGTGAACCGTGAACTCCCTGATGTTTAAGCTGGTTTTAGAAAAGGCAGAGGAACCAGAGATCAAATTGCCAACATCCGCTGGATCATGGAAAAAGCAAGAGAGTTCCAGGAAAACATCTATTTCTGCTTTCTTGACTATGCCAAAGCCTTTGACTGTGTGGATCACAATAAACTGTGGGAAATTCTTCAAGAGATGGGAATACCAGATCACCTGACCTTCCTCTTGATATATCTGTATGCAGGTCAGGAAGCAACAGTTAGAACTGGACATGGGACAACAGACTGGTTCCAAATAGGAAAAGGAGTATGTCAAGGCTGTATATTGTCACCCTGCTTATTTCACTTATGTGCAGAGTACATCATGAGAAACGCTGGACTGGAAGAAACACAAGCTGGAATCAAGATTGCTGGGAGAAATATCAATCACCTCAGATATGCAGATGACACCACCCTGATGGCAGAAAGTGAAGAGGAGCTAAAAAGCCTCTTGATGAAAGTAAAAGAGGAGAGCGAAAAAGTTGGCTTAAAGCTCAGCATTTAGAAAAGGAAGATCATGGCATCCGGTCCCATCACTTCATGGGAAATAGATGGGGAAACAGTGTCAGATTTTATTTTGGGGGGCTCCAAAATCATTGCCAATGGTGACTGCAACCATGAAATTAAAAGACACTTGCTCCTTGGAAGAAAAGTTATGACCAACCTAGATAGTATATTCCAAAGCAGAGACATTACTTTGCTGACTAAGGTCCGTCCCGTCAAGGCTATGATTTTTCCTGTGGTCATGTATGGATGTGAGAGTTGGACTGTGAAGAAGGTTGAGCACCGAAGAATTGATGCTTTTGAACTGTGGTGTTGGAGAAGACTCTTGAGAGTCCCTTGGACTGCAAGGAGATCCAACCAGTCCATTCTGAAGGAGATCAGCCCTGGGATTTCTTTGGAAGGAATGATGCTAAAGCTGAAACTCCAGTACTTTGGCCACCTCATGCAAAGAGTTGACTCATTGGAAAAGACTCTGATTCTGGGAGGGATTGGGGGCAGGAGAAGAAGGGGACGACAGAGGATGAGATGGCTGGATGGCATCACGGACTCGATGGATGTGAGTCTGAGTGAACTCTGGGAGTTGGTGATGGACAGGGAGACCTGGTGTGCTGCGATTCATGGGGTTGCCAAGAGTTGGACACGACTGAGTGACTGAACTGAACTGAACAGATGTTGGCAATTTGATCTCTGGTTCTTCTGCTTTTTCTAAACCCAGCTTGTACATCTGAAAGGTCTTGGCTCACGTACTGAAGAAGCCAAGCTTGAAGGATTTTGAGCATTAGCTTGTTAGCATGTGAAATGAGTGCAACTGTAGCTTGAACACTCTTTGGCATTGCCTTTCTTTGTGGTTAGAATGAAAACTAACCTTTTCCAGTCCTGTGCCATTGCTGAATTTTCCAAATTTGGTGGCATTTTGAGTGCAGCACTTCAACAGCATCATCTTTTAGGATTTGAAATAGCTCAGCTGGAATTTCATCACCTCCACTAGTCTCGTTTGTAGTAATGCTTCCTAAGGCCCACTTGAATTTCACACTCCAGGATGTCTGGCTCTAGGTAAGTGATCACACCATCGTGATCTGGGTCATGAAGATCTTTCTTGTACAGTTCTTCTGTGTATTCTTGCCAGCTTTTCTTAATCTCTTCTGTGTCTGTTAGATCCTTGCTGTTCTGTCCTTTATTGTGCTCATCTTTGTAAGAAATGTTTCCTTGGCATCTCCAATTTTCTTGAGGGGACCTGTAGAAGACTACAGATCTTGTTGTTTCCCCCTATTTCTTTGCACTGTTTTTTAAAGAAGGGCTTCTTATCTCTCCTTTCTAATCTCTGGAACTCTTTATTCAGTTGGGTATATCTTTCTCTCTCTCCTTTGCTTTTCACTCCTCTTCTTTTCTCAGCCATTTGTAAGACCTTGTTTGATAAACCATTTTGCCTTTCTGCCTTTCTTTTTCGTTGGGGTGGTTTTGGTCACTGCCTCCTGTACAATGTTACAAATCTCTCTCCATTCTTCTTCAGGCACTCTATCCAAGCCACATTAATGTGATGTCCAATTTTTGAGAGAAGTTTTGAGGGTATAATGAGGACAGAGTTTGAGAGAGATAAATGATAGGTCAGCAGTAGAACACTGGGAAGTCATGGCCATAAAGTGTAAAAGGAAATACTGAAAAATTTCTCACAGGCGGTAATAATTAACTTGGTACTTAAAGGGTGTATAAAAATTTTTGACCAAAGAAGTATGTGGGGCTGGCAGCCTGGGTCACCACATTCCAAAGATCTGGAAACTAGAAGTCATTTACTTTGCTTGGAGCTTAGGTTACATGAGAGAGGATGGCTACAGATGTGACTGCATGAATAGGTAAAGAAGAAATAATGAACAATATTGCATGCTAAAAAATGTTTTATGAAAGTGTTGGAGGAGCCCTTAAAGGAATTAGAGCAAAGGAGTGACATATTAGATATTCTTGTTAGAATAATTACTAAGATATCCACAGTAGTGGATGTTTTGATTTGGGGAGCAGAGACTTGTATTAGATTTTAGCAGAAATATAATGTCTTGGACTAAGGTTGCAGATTGGGAATGGGGAAGAAGAAATACTGAGACATATTAAGGATTAAGAATCTGCAAGGGATTCCTGGTGGTGCAGTGGATAGGAATCCACGGCTGGTGCGGGGAACACAGATTCAATCCCTGGCCTGGGAGGACTCCATGTGCCTCAGGGCAGCTAAGCCTGTGCACCACAGCCACTGAGCCTGTGTGCCATAGTGTCTGAAACCCGAGTATCCTACAGCCCATGCTCTGCAATGAGAGAAGCTGCTTTAGCGAGAAACCAGTGCATCACAACTAGAGAATAGCCCCTGCTCTCTGTGACTTGAGAAAGCCTGTGCACAGCAACCAAAACTCAGCGATGAATACATAAATATGTTAAAAAGTATGCATTTGAAAAAATAGCCACCTCTCTCAGTCTACGAAGATTGGCTGTGTCATGGCAGTCCTTCGCTGATTAGCTGGCTGTGCTCTGAGCCTAGGGTCTCCACAACGTGCCCCTCTCAGCATGGAATCCCCACTCTCACTCTTACCAAGATTAAATAGATTTTTCTTAAATGAATGTTTCTCCATTTGTTGTGTACCTTGAGGACAATTTCTAGAGACTTTAAATAATTGGTTTTTCAAATAATTTTCTCCAACTAAACTGTGTTGTTGTTGGGGTGACAGTGCTGAACTCTTTAGTCCACTTTGCCATAATTTTGTGCCAATCCTTTTAACTTTTCTGTACCCTTAAAGTCTAGATATATCTTTTTGTAAATAGCACTTTTTCCCTAGAGTAACTTTTTCCTAGCTAACAACTTTTTCCCTAGCTAACAACCTTAGCTTTTAAACTTGAGCATTGAGTCCATCTACATTCATTGTAGTTACTGTGCATTGCTTTTATTATTTTTTCTATCTTGTTTTGTGCTATTTGTTTGCCTATTAAATTTAACTGTGTTTGGCTTCTCTTCTTTCTTTATTTTGATTATTTTCTCTCATTGTATTTTTTCATTTTACTAGTTTAGAGGTTATACTCTCTATTTATATTTTCTTATCAGTTGCAATGCACTTCTTTAAATCTTTTTTTAAAAATTGTTTATTTTTTAATTGAAGGATAATGGCTTTACAGAATTTTGTTGTTTTCTGTCAAACCTCAACACGAATCAGCCATAGGTATACATATATCCCCTCCCTCTTAAACCTCCCTCTCATCTCCCTCCCCATACCACCCCAAAATAGCAAATCAAACAATCAACAAAGGAGTAATTTCCTAAATACACATGCAATGCACTTTTAACACGTGTACTTAGCTTATCAGGCTTCCCTGGTGGCTCAGACAGTAAAGAACTCAAACTTAACTTATCACAGTCTAAAGTTAACCAATATTATTACTCTCTCAAGCTAATACAAAAACTCTAAACCACAATAACTTTGATAAGCCCCAAACAACTTGGGTGTTAGTTCTAGAAGGTCTTGTAGTTCTTCATAGAACTGTTCAACTTCAGCTTCTTCAGTGTTACTGGTTGGGACATAGACTTGGATTACAGTGATATTGAACGGTTTGCCTTGGAAATGAACAGAGATCATTCTGTCATTTTTGAGATTGCATCCATGTACTGCATTTCAGACTCTTTTGTTGACCATGATGGCTACTCCATTTCTTCTAAGGGATTCCTGCCCACAGTAGTAGATATAATGGTCATCTGAGTTAAATTCACCCATTCCGGTCCATCTTAGTTCGCTAATTCCTAGAATGTCGACGTTCACACTTGCCATCTCCTATGTGACCACTTCCAATTTGCCTTGATTCATGGACCTAACATTCCAGGTTCCTATGCAATATTGCTCTTTACAGCATCGAATCTTGCTTCTATCACCAGTCCCATCCACAACTGGGTGTTGTTTTTGCTTTGGCTCCATCCCATCCCCTCATTCTTTCTGGAGTTATTTCTCCACTGATCTCCAGTAGCATTTTGGGCATCTACCGACCTGGGGAGTTCCTCTTTCAGTGTCCTTTTTGCCTTTTCGTACTCTTCATGGGGTTCTCAAGGCAAGAATACTGAAGTGGTTTGCTCTTCCCTTCTCCAGTGGACCACATTCTGTCAGACTCTTGCGAGTCCCTTGGACTCAAAGAGATCCACTCAGTCCATGCTAAAGGAGATCAGTCCTGAATTTTCATTGGAAGGACTGACGCTGAAGCTGAAACTCCAAAACTTTGGCCACCTGATGCGAAGAGCTGACTCATTTGAAAAGACCCTGATGCTGGGAAACATTGAGGGCAGGAGGAGAAGGGGATGACAGAGGATGAGATGGTTGGATGGCATCACTGACTCAATGGACATGGATTTGGGCGGACTCCGGGAGTTGGTGATGGACAGTGAGGCCTGGCATGCTGCAGTCCATGGGGTTGCAAAGGGCTGGACACGACTGAGTGACTAAACTGACTGAACCAATTTGGAAGCTACTTTTGTTATAGATTTTGGTTCTGCTCATGCTACTTTGTTACTCCCCAAAATTGAAATTATGTTTTATATTGTCAGTGTTTATTTAGATTCCTTCCCCCCAATTTAATTTTCTTTAATCACCATTAGTTCTTTCACCCCTGACTTTCTACTTTGTTCTGCCTGAAGTGCATCCTTTAAGATTTCCTTTATTGAAGATACAGTGGTGGAATAATATGTGTTTTTATATACAGATGTCTTTATTTTCCTTCTATTTAAAAAAATGTTTGTATTGGGAACATCATTGTTTGTGTGCGTGTGTGTGCCGCTTCAGTTGTTTCCAACTCTTCAGTCGTGTCTGACTCCACAGACTGTAGTCCCATGTAGTCTGCCCATGGGATACTCCAGGCAAGAATACTGGTGTGGATTGCTATTTCCTCCTCCAGGTAACACCATTATGGGTCAACGGTTATTATTCCTTAGCACATATTTCTCAAAAGATATCCCCCTGTCTTTTGTTTTCTTGTTGCTATTGAGAAAACAGCTTCATTTCTTTGAAGATGTTTCCTCTGTCTTCTCTGGTTGCTTTTAATATGCCTTTGCCTTTCTAAATGCAGAGAATGGATATTGAAATGAGTATGGTATGCATTTTTTTTGTTTATACTACTTAAAACTTATTGCATAACCTGAACCTCAACACTGTGTCTTTCTTCAGTTCTTGAAATTTTTAGTGATTATCTTTTCCAATATTGTTCCTACTCTATTCTCTGTCTCCTCTCCTGAAACTCCAGTTGGATGTATAACCATAATGGATAACATTTCCATGATACTTACAGCTAATGGTTTCATTACTAAGTGCTGAGCATTATGGTAAAGGGTTTTATTAAATCATTTAATCCTCATGACATCCTCCTTAAGTAGATACTGTTATTTTACTCACCTGATGGATAACGACTATGAGGCAGAAAAGAGTTTATCACTTGTCAAAAATCGCAGAAATACTAAGTGGCAGGACTAAGATATGAACAGAGGTCATCTAACTCCAGAGTCTCAGCCACAGTGTTATGAAATTGCTTTGTATTTTGCTACTCCTCAGAGTTCATTACTCTTCCTTTGATGTTTAAGGATTTCTTTGTTTTTGTTCTTTTTTTTTTTTTTTTGCCTTTTTTTTTTTCCACACAGCTCTGGTTGTCAACTGAATTTGGCATCTTAGGAATCAGTTTCCAGTTGTTACAACAAAATTTAAGAGAGCAGATTTTCATGTCATTATCCAGGTGCTGCAACACACTCAGTAATCATTTTGTCAATGAGGATATAATCCTAATAAATTATAGACATTCGTTTCTCCAGTCCAGACTTTGGGCAGCTGAGGTCAGGATATTTGTGGGCTATGATACCTGTTTCAGGAATTCGTGTCCTGTTTTGTTTCTTTAAATAATGAGTTTGTTGACCTTCAGAAGTGGTACACATGCTATATTTAATTTGCTTATTTGACTTTCATGTTTTAAATATTGTTTAAGAGGCTAGCCTTCAGACTAAAAAACTTTAGTTGTGATGTTTATTGAAATTAACTCAAACTTGAGTGGGAAACACGAATTTTTTTGTTTTGTCTTTTAGTTTATCACTCTTTGTCTTATCTTAAAATTATTACATGCTTATTGGAGAAAATTGCAAAGAAAAATCATCCTGTTATATTACCTATAGAGGTAACCACTATTAACGTCTTAAACTCTTACAATACTTTTTGAAGTATTTATATATAAGTATATATTGTATTCCATAACATTAACATTTTCTGATGTCACCATGTTTTTTCTATAACATTTTAATGTTGACTTTTATTCATTTACTGGATATATTATAATTTGTAAACTCTCTGTATTCATTGACTTTCTTTCCAAATTTTCATAATGATAAAACAGCACCATGATAGACAAACTTATAGCTGTACTTCTGTATTAATACATATTTATGAGTGTTTCCTTAGGCTATATTTTTAAAAAGAATAACTCAGATCAAAGAGTATGAATATCTGAGGTTTTAAAATCCATATTTGTAAACTGTCTTCCAAGAGATAGTAACAAATTATACCTCCATTGACACAGTATAAGACTTTCCCTACCCTCATCCTTGTTATTAATACTGGACATAATTATTTTAAAAAACATGCCAATTTGCTGGATATAGCATTTTTTGATTTCACTTGTCTTTCTTTTTTTGACCACACCACACAGCATGAGGGATTTTAGGTCTAACCAAGGATTAAACCTTTGCCCCCTGCAGTGTAAGTGTGGAGTCTTAAGCACTGGACCACCAAGGAAGTCCTGAAACTATCATCTTAATGATTTCAATTAAATTATGATACTTCAGGTTGATTGGAAAGTAGACTCTAAAGAGTGGGTCGAAGAGACACTTTAGATGTGAATGGAAGGGAATGTTTTCTATTTTGAACTAATACCAGTGAGAGAAGAATGTAATACAACAAACTGTAGCATGAAGGCAAGTAAATCCAAAGTGCACTGAACTTGCTCAGTCATGTCTGACTCTTTGCGACCCCACGGACTGTAGCCTACCAGGATCCTCCGTCCATTGGATTTTCCGGGCAAAAGTACTAGAGTGGGTTGAACCCAGGTTTCCCTCATTGTAGGCAGATGCTTTACTGTCTGAGCCACCAGACCTCAGTCAATTGCCATTATATTTATAACCTAGGAAGCATATGTTTATCCACTTGAATGGACAATAATCCAGAAAAAATGAATTGAAAGTTTTCAAGACTTATTTAAGCATGTTTGGAGCCAGTACGTACCACTGTTAACTCATTTTTATCTTGGTAAATGACACTTTCATTCACTGAAGCCAGAAACTTGAATGTCATTATTGACTCCTCCCTTTCACTCACCCCTCAGGTCCCATCCGGTCTTGCTTGTTCTACGTCTCAAATAGAGCTTGGAAGAAATTCTGTTCATCTTCACTACTGCCACTCTTATTCAAGTTACTGTTATCTCTCACATGGAAATCTGTGAACACGTCTTAACTGCTTTTACAATGCAGCAACTAAAGTGATCTTTTAAAACAAGAACACCATCATGCCTCTCTCAGTGTAGAACCTTTTCATGGATTCCCAATGTATTTAGGATAAAATCCAAGCTCTTTTACCTTCTCCTGCATACCTCACTAGTCTCATCTCTTGTACTCTCCCACTTGTAGTCAATCACCCTGGACTTTTTTCAATTTTCCGTGCTTGCTCTTCTCTCTCTGGAAAGTTCTTCCTTGGCATTTTCAGGGCTGCTTCCATCCATTCTTGAGAACTCAGCTTAAATATCACCTTCCTAGGTTCCTTGACTGCCATATTAGTCCCAATGATAGTACCGTGGCTATTTCTAGAACTTATCACAAATATCATTATGCTATTTATCTGCTCATTTAAATAATTTATTTATTTGTCTGGTCTTTGTTGTGGCATATTTACTCTTAGTTGTGGCTTGTGGGACCTTGTTCCCTGGCCAGGGATTGAACTCAGGCCCCCTGCATTGGGAGATCAAATCTTAGCCACTGAACCACCACCAGGGAGGTCCTTGTTCATTTATTTTTTAAGAGGGCGAATAAATGAAAGTGTAAATGAATGAAAAAAACAATTTAGATACCACTTTTCATCCATAGGATGGCTATAACAAAAAAGACAATAGCAAGTGTTGACGAAGATGTAGAGGAATTAGAACCATCGTAACACCACTCTCCTTATTTAAAGAAAATAGTGCCACTACTTTGGAAAACAGTCTGTCAGTTTCTCAAATGGTTAAACATAGATGTACTGTATGATTTAGCAGTTTTACTCCTAGGTATATACCCAAGAGAAATGGAAACTTATGTCCACACAAAAACTTGTTCACAAACATTTATAGCACCATTATGCATAATAGCCAAAAGTGGAAATAGTCTAAATGTTTATCAGTTAATGAATGGATGAACTGGTATATCCATACAATGGACTATTATTTGGTAATAAAAAGTAATGAGTTAATGCTACAACATAGATGAATCTTGAAAATACTAAGAGAAAGAAACCAGTCACAAAAGAGTGCATACTATGATTCCATTTATATGAAATATCCAGAATAAGGAAGTCTCTAGAGACAGATAGTAGGGCTAAGGCTAGAGGGTATAGGGGTTAGGGATGACAGCTAAAGAGCACAGGTTTTCCTTTTGGTGTAATGAAAATGTTCTAAAATTGACTGTATGTATGTTGCATAAATGGGTATACAACATTAAGAGTTACTAAAAGCTACTGAATTGTACACTTTAAATAAGCAAAGTGGAAAGTATTTGAATTATAGCTCAATAAAAGCAGTGTAAAAAGATAAGTGAGTGACCTTGTGCAGAAAATGACTAATATCCAATCTGTAGTTTATTTGTGTGTGGTGTTAGTTGCTCAATCATGTTCAACTCTTTTGCAACCCCACAGACTGTAGCCCGCCAGGCTCCTCTATCCATGACATTCTCCGGGCAAGAATACTAGTAGAGTGTGTTGCCATTCCCTTCTCTAGGGTATCTTCCTGACAAGGGATCGAACCCAGGTCTCCTGCATTGTGGGTGGATTCTTTACCATCTGAGCCACCAGGGAAGCCCGGTTTATTTTTAGCAGTCACTAAAAGACTGAACTTCAGTTTTAATATATTTCTGTTTAAATCTTATTCTGCCACTTGTTGTTTATATGACACTGGGGAAGTTACTCCTCTGTAAATTGAGGATGATAACCATGTCATAGGTGAGGGGTAAATGATATAACCTGTATAAAACAATTAGCGGAGTGGTTGGCACTTAGTAAACACTCAATATGTGTCATGGTAAAAAATATTCAGCAAACTAGGAACAAAAAGGTAGCTCCTCATTCTGATAAAGGACATATGCGGTAGACAGAATAATGCCCCCTCAAAGAATCAGACATGACTTAGCGCCCAAACAACCACCAACAACAAAGATGTCCACATTCTAATACCCACAGCCTGTGAACACATTATGTCATGTGGCAAAGGAAAATTGAGATTGCAGATGGAATCTTTGCCATCTTGTGGTAACAAACTTAAATGTGACAGAAAAACACAAAACATGAAAGAAACAAATGGTGAATTGAACTTCATAAAAAGTTAAAAAGGTTGAAGATTTTGTTAAGTCAATGAAAAAACACACCACAAACTGGGAGAAAATATTCACAATCCATATATCTGACAAATGATTTGCCTCTAGAATAATTAAAAAATTGTTACAGCTCGTCATTGAAAACATGGACGAAAGATTTGAACAGATGTTTTACCAAAGAAGATATTCTTTTGATAAATAAGCATATTAAAAGTACCCAACATTGTTAATCACAATGGAAATGTAAACTATAACCACAATGAGATGCTACTGCAGGCTCATTAGACAGCTACATTGAAAAAGACTGATATGGGACTTCCCTGGTGGTCCAGCGGTTAAGAATTTGCCTTCCAATGCAGGAGACACAGGTTCAATCCCTGGCTGGGGAACTATTAACAAGATCCTACACACTGCAAGGCAACAAAGCCCGCATGCCCTAGAGAGCGTGCCTCGAAATTAGAGAAGCCGGCGCGCTGCTGGGAAATTAGAGAAGCCTGCGTGCTGCTGTGAAATTAGAGAAGCCTGCGCGCTGCTGTGAAGATTCTGTGTGCCACAACTAATAACCACACAGCCAAAGAAAAGTACATATTTTTTTAGAAAAAAAAGACTGATAATACTAAGCACTGGAGAGGATGTGTATGTGGAACTCTCATACACAAAACCAAACTTCAGCAGTTACTAACAAAGTTGAAAACATATAGTTAACATGGGATCCATGAATTCTAAGTACTTACCTAAAGAACACCTATGTCTATGCAAAGATTTCTAGGAAATGTTCATAGCAGATTTTCTAAATTAATTTATTTTTTGAAGGATAATTGCTTTACAGAATTTGTTGTTTTCTGTCAAACATCAACATGAATCAGCCATGGGTGAACCTCCCTCCCATCTCCCTCCCCATCCCACCCTTCTACGTTAATACAGAGCCCCTGTTTGAGCTTCCTGAGCCATACAGCAAATTCCCGTTGGCATCTATTTTACATATGGTAATATAAGTTTCCATGTTACTCTCTCCATACATCTCATCCTCTCCTCCCTCCTCCGCCTCCCGTGTCCATAAGTCTGTTCTCTATGTCTGTTTCTCCACTGCTGCCTTGCAAATGAATTCATCGGTACCACCTTTCTAGATTCTATATATATGTGTAAGTATATGATATTTTTCTTTCTTTTTCTGACTTACTTCACTGTATAATAGGCTGTAGGTTCATCCACCTCATTAGAACTGACTCAAATGCTTTCCTTTTTATGGCTCAGTAACATTTGATTGTATTCCATAGCAGATTTACTCATAACAACCTAAAACTGGAAGCAACCCAAATGTCCATCAATAGATTAGTAGATAAATGGATAAACTGTGATATAGCCATACAATGGGGTAGTACTCAGCATAAGAAGGAATGATCTACTGATACGCATAAGGATATGGATGAATACCAAAGCCTTATGCTCAGTGATTGAAAACAGGCACAAAAATGTATATGCTTTATGATTCCATTCATATGAAATTCTAAATAAGAGAAATTATGATCTATAGTGACAAAAAGCAGATTGGTGATTGTCTGGGACCAAAGCTACAAAGAGGCTTGAGGTAAATTTTAGTGATAAAAAGGTTCTCTGTTATGTTCATGGTGGTGTTTATCAAAACTCATCAGCTGAACAACTTTAAATGGGCACAATTTCATGTATGTAAACTGTAAATCAATACAGTTGATTTGTAAAAAAGAGGCTATATTGTACAGGGAACTCTATTCAACATCTCATAATAACCTATAGTGAAAAATAATCATATACATATATGTATAAATAAATCATCTTGCTGTACACCTGAAACCAATGCTGCTGCTGCTACTGCTGCTAAGTTGCTTCAGTCGTGTCCGACTCTGTGCAACCCCATAGACGGCAGCCCACCGGGCTCCCCCGTCCCTGGGATTCTCCAGGCAAGAACACTGGAGTGGGTTGCCACTTTCTTCTCCAATGCACGAAAGTGAAAAGTGAAAGTGAAGACGCTCAGTCGTGTCCAACTCTTAGCGACCCCATGGACTGCAGCCTACCAGGCTCCTCTGTCCATGGGACCAATTCAATGCTGTAAATCAACTGTACTTCAATAAAAAACATAAAGAGGCAAAGGACTTGAACAGACAATTCATAAAATAAGGACTCAGAATTGTCAGCAAAAATGAAAAGAACTCGACTAATAATCTAAAGAAAAGCATAATCAAGTAATAGTGAGGTACCATTATATATATATATATATATATATTTTAAGAATGAAAAGGCCAGATTTATTATTCTGAATATTGCTTTCTAACATAAGACTAGAAGAATGCGTATTTTTAGGAATCCTAGATTTTCTGGAATCTTCACTTAGAAATATTCCCTGGATTTTTTGTACAATACACACAGCAAAGGTACCATTTTATATTAATCAGATTAGCAAAGATTAAGTGAATGATAATGCAGTGCCCAATGTTATGGGTTTTGAATGGTTCATCTCTCAATAGTTACATAGATATATCTTTTCTAAAAAAAATTTGACAAATTGTATATCATACATTCATATGTATGAATGTATATGTATCATTCATATTCATTCATATGATATATCATATATATCATACATTCATATCATAAGTATGATTTTATTGCACCCAGACTCTTGAATCTCCCCATACACAGTGAAGTGCTAAAACTCATTAATTTGAGCTATCTGATTTTTCTCTTGACAAATTTTATTTTAAAATCTTTAAAAAGTATATTTTCTTTGACACCAAATTTCTGTTTTTCAGAATTTGTTCTGGGAATTCCCTGGAGTATCAGTGATTAGAACTTGGCACTTTCATTGCTAGGGTCTGGGTTCAATCCCTGGTTGGGGAACTAAGATCCCACAAGCCATGCAGTGCATCCAAAAAAGAAAAAAGAATTTATTTTAAAAAATGTGCACATTGAGGACATTTATTAAAGATTAAAAACTGGACACAATTTAAATGTCCCAGAGAATGGGTAAGGAAATTGTGGGACATTCATTTAATAAAATGATACACTGAATCATCTTGAGTTATTTCATGATATGGAGGAAAATCTCAAAATTCTTTATGAAGTGAAAAAAATTTGTTTGTAAAACAATCTACCATGATCCCAATTTGCATATGGTCCTAATATTATATAGATACAAAGATATAAGAAAATATAACTGAAAGGATAACATCTCAAAGTGTCAAGTGATTATTATTGTGAGTGAGGTCTGCATTTTTTTATATAAGCTTTTCTATGTTTTCCAAATTTTCTGAAATTAATATGTATTATTTTTTAATTTAAAAATATTTTATAAGGATAAAAGTTTACTTTCAAACAGTAAAAAATATATCTCATTCAGTGCTTGCTGTATTTTCTTCATTGAACCAAAGGTAATAATCTCATTAATTACATACAAAAATGCTTTTGCAGAATCAGTTTTTTGAAAACAGAAAACAATATGTTCACTTTTCAAATATAAATAGCCTAATCTAGGACCACCCTCAATAAAGTCTGATGGATGAATTATTTTAGATACTAACCAGTTAACCCTGCTCATTTTTTCCTCTGAAGAACTTTCTCAGCGGTCCTGAGTCCATTGACCCGGAAATCTAGAGCATCTCTGGTTGGGAGGGGGAAAGCCCCTCCCATCCAGCTTCTGGAGGCTTTCCTATAGCATTCAGGAAGTCTGAAGTTCCCAGCCTTCCATGAGGAAATGAGAGAAGCAGCGAGAGAGCCAGTGTATCAGGCAGGGGTGGAAAACATGCATTCAAAGGCTGAGATGTAAACTGCTAACTTGGAGCAATAGGAGGAAAGAACCACACTTTAGCAGTCTCCTGGCATCAGACAACCAGACAGAATGCACATCAGGAAATGGAACTTAAACACTCAAAAGCCAAGCACCATACTCAAGGTGAGCGCACCAGCAGCATGCTCCATCAGAGGAAATGAGTGGAGGAGAGGACTCTGATCCTCTTTACTGCTGTTGGAGGCAGAACTTAGAATAACGCCCAGGAAGGAGAGAGAGAGGAAAAAATACCAACAGGAGTTTTAAGTTGGAATATGACTAAATTATAGATCTGGATAGATTGAGGGTTCATTGGACTGGAGAAGCTTATCTCAAAATGAATAGATTAGAAGTCTACCACCAACTGAAATGGAGGCTGTATCAGAACAGCAGCTTGATTTATACAGAAACAAGTTTGCATATGTTCACACCTGAATTTGTTAACTGTGAGATTCATCACTAAATCAAACAAAGGAAGGTAGAGTCATCATAGACTCGTTTCAAAATATTTCCATTGTAAAAATGGACTGAGTGGTTAGGGCTGTGCTTTACCTAAAGGAATTATTCTATGACTAAGGGTGGGCTATCAATTAAGCCTTGGCCCAACTGTCTTCTGTACACTCTCGCTTCAATTTTTAAGTCACCTGTAGTGGAAAAGTAATTGCAAATTGTTTATGGGACACTGATCAAGTGTATTTACCCAGATGTCCTGCTTCCCGTACCCTTACCACTCTAACTCACAGAATCATAAATTAGATAGAGATCAGAACTAACTCAGCTTCCCACATAAAGCAGATGCTAACCTCCTAGAGAACTGATGCCAAGTAGTTGCCAAGACAGTACTTTACATGACAAATACAACAGGACCCACTGCAGCGAGTTTAAGCAGAAAAGGAATTTCTTGAAGATATCAGATAACTAACAGAATCTTTAGGAGGGTGCAGAGAACCAGGCCTGGGAGGCTGTGTAGGCAAGAACAGGTAATTTCAGTGCTGGGTCGCCTGGAAACCCTACTGTCTCTACCTCTGGACTCAGGCTCTGCAGGACAGAGCTGGAGCAACTGCGCCACTGCTTTCACAAGAGGGATGTCTCTATGCTGTTTCACCAGGATGGCTTTGACACTGTAACCCCTTGGCGCTCCAACTGTAGTCTTATGCTGGCTTCCCATCAGCAGAACCCTGAGGGTAGGTATGTACTCGCTGACTTCAAGGAACGCTGTGAACAAGGATTTCTGCAGACATTTGGAGACAGTGTGGGAAGGTGAGGGTGGGATGAGTTGAGAGGATAGCATTGAAACATATACATTACCATATGTAAAAGAGATAGCCAGTGGGAGTTTGATGTATGACTCAAGGAACCCAAAGCCGCTGCTCCATAACAACCTAGAGGGGTGGGAAGGTGAGGGAGGTGGGAAGGGGGTCCAAGAGGGAGGGGACATATGTACACCTAATGTCAATTCTTATTGATCTATGGCAAAAACCATCACAATATTGTACAGTAATTATCCTCTAATTTAGATAAATAAATACATTTTTAAGGACTTCCCTGGTGGTCCAGGGTTTGGGAGTCTGCCTGCCAATGCAGGAGACATGAGTTTATCCCCGGTCTGGGAAAATCCCACAGGCCACAGAGCAACTAAGCCTGTGCGCCGCAGCTACTGGGCTTGCGTTCTAGAGCCCGTGTTCATCAAGAGAAGCCGCTGCAGTGAGAAGCCCGCTCACTGCAACTAGAGAAGACCTGCGTGCAGCAGCGAAGACCCAGCACAGCCATAAATAAATACATACATAGAATAGGGAGAATATTCAAAGAAAGAAAAAACTATTTCATAAATATATATATATATTTTTTTTTTTTTAAGAAAAAAGGGTTTCTGGCTTCTGCTTTGTGAAAGTGAATGTCACTCAGTCATGTCTGACTCTTTGTGGCCCCATATACAGTCCATGGAATTCTCCAGGTCAGAACACTGGAGTGGGTAACCTTTCCCTCCTCCATGGGATCTTCCCAACCCAGGGATCAAACCCAGGTCTCCAGCATTGCAGGCAGATTCTTTACCAGCTGAGCCACCAGGGAAGGATTTAGGAATATGGATTTCGTAATTTGGGAAGGGTATTTTAAAATTCAGGGAGAGTAAAAGGTAATCACCAATTACCCTAAAGAAGTACATTACCCTAAAGAAGTATCTTTGGGCATCTTGGCATTTTGAATGAGATTCTGATTCCTTGTTAACGGCACTTATTTGTTATAAACATCTGAGACCTGCTCCCTCTTCCCTAGGCCACGTCCTGATGCCATGCCTGCCTGCGGGCATCTGAACACAGCTATCATACCTCCTTAAGGTATTTTTTTCTTCTTGCCAAATATCTCCAGCTATTTCAAATGTTAATTTTAGGAGAGGATTTCAGCTGCCTTGAAAATCAACAATCTGTCCTCCCTCATTTAGTTTCTCTCACTAACTGCTAAGTCGCTTCAGTCGTGTCCGACTCTGTGCAACCCCATAGACGACAGCCCACCAGGCTCCCCCGTCCCTGGGATTCTCCAGGCAAGAACACTGGAGTGGGTTGCCATTTCCTTCTCCATCTCTCACTAAAGCCTCTCTTATATTAGTGTATCTGAATTATTAGGCCAATTTTAAGGAGTAAGGATGGGGAATTATAGATTTTTTAAAAATATTTTATGTATATATATAAAACAGAGAATAATAGACACAATGTACCCCTACTTCCTAAAGGAGTTAGTCAAGAAGTTTTGATTCTCCTTTTTAAGGCATACAAGGAAGTTACCAAACATGAATTGGCCCAGTAACTTCCCCTCACACTGACTTTCTGGGCAAGAAGACTAGCAAAATTCTAGAACAATTAGAATTATGAGTCGCAGGCCCCCAGGGAGAAAAGTATTGTGGTTTTTCTTTTCCTTTTCCATTATATTGAGAGTAAAAGGCATGAGTATCTATAAATGTTTAAAGTCACAGAATAGCACGCAGGTGGAATTTTCAGATACAGTAGCTCAGATGATGTTCAAAAAATCCTGAAGCAAGCTGGCTAGCCACCATTTTACTGCTAAGAAGCAAGATGAAACCTACACTTGAAATTAGGTCTTAGCTCCAGATCCCTGGGCATTTTCATTTTGCCACACTCCCCGGAAGAGTAAAGGTTGGGAAGAGACTGGGAAGAAAAGTAAAAGGGGAAGGGACATAGCTCTTGGAACTTATTCAGGATGTCAAAATTTCTAGTATATTATCCATTCTAAAACTGAGCTTCCCAGGTGGCACAACGGCAAATAATTTACCTGCCAGTGTAGGAGATGCAAGAGATGAGGGTTTGATCTCTGGGCTGGGAAGATCAACTGGAATAGGAAATGGCAACCCACTCCAGTATCCTTGCCTGGAAAATTCCATGGACAGAGGAGCTTGGCATGCTACAGTCCCTGGAGTCACAAAGAGTCGAACACTACTGAGTGAGCACAACAGAGCATCCGTTCTAAATATATTGAAAACACCTGACTGCAAATCTGTTTGCAAAGGAAAGTGATGAGGCCATGTGGAGGATGTGCTTGAATGAAGGTGGTTTTGCTCATTTTGCTCATTTTATCATGATACACTACAGCATCAGTCTGCTATAGCTGCTGTAACAAAATACCACATGCTAGGTGGCTCAAAACCACAGAAATTTACTCTCTCACACTCTGGAGGCCAGATGTCCCAAATCGGCATCACTGGGCTGATACCAAGTTGTCAGCAGGACCACACTCCCTCCAGAGGCTCTAGAGGAAAATTCATTTTTTTGCCTCCTCTAGCTTCAGGTCGGAGAAGGCGATGGCCCCCCACTCCAGTACTCTTGCCTGGAAAATCCTATGGATGGAGGAGCCTGGAAGGCAGCAGTCCATGGGGTCACTAAGAGTCAGACACGACTGAGCGACTTCACTTTCATTTTTCACTTTCATGCATTGGAGAAGGCAATGGCAACCCACTCCAGTGTTCTTGCCTGGAGAATCCCAGGGACGGGGGAGCCTGGTGGAGTGCCATCTATGGGGTCGCACAGAGTCGGACACGACTGAAGCGACTTAGCAGCAGCAGCAGCAGCAGCTTCAGATGGCTGCCAGCATTCCTTGGCTCACAGCCGGTCCAATCGCTGTCTCCATAGTCACACTGTCTTTTCCTTTTCTGTCTGTTTTGAATCTCCTTCTGCCTCTCTTTTATGTGGACACTTTTTTTATTGCATTTAATGCTTACGCAGATAATCCAGGGTTATCCCCCCATCTCAGGAGCCTTAACCATACCTACAAAGATACAACATTTACAGATTCCAGGAATTAAGACTTGATACATTAATATTTGGATGGCCCACTACAATCACATTTCCACATTCCCTCTTTCTATTCTGTTTTACATCATTTGTTATTATAAAAGTAATGTGTCTGTTAAAGAAAATCAGAATATATGGATAAAAGAAGGAAATTTAAAATTATCCCCGAGAGATAAGTACTGTTAATATTGTTGGTGCTTATCTTTATAGTTTTTCTCTGTGAACATACATTTACATATGGATTTCATTAAAAGTTCAAAAATCCAGGCTGATAGCACAGCCCCTGGTCTCACTTCAGAGAAACCCTTCTCACAAGTTGGGAAACACTGTTGTTAATCCCATAGAAAATCAAGAATGTTGAATTTATTTAGGGTAAAACTTCAATATCCCTCTATATCAGATAAGTTAATGTCAGAAAGCTCTTTTTGAAATAAGTTTTGTAACATAAAAACTTCCTGATTGCGCCAAGGTAGGGGAAACAGTATGCAAGAACGGCATTCTAAAGACAACTGCTGGGGAAGTTTCCCCATTCCTGAAGCCTGGTATAAACCTGCTTCCTGGAGCTTGTGGTTACAAGCTCTAAATGTGTATGTACAAGTGGGAGCCAGTGGCTCTTCAAAGTCAGGAGGATGCCCTGAATACCATCATGGGGTGGATCAACAGTGGTGGTCCATTTGCTCTGTGTTAATCTTGCTCAGGACTCTGGTGACAAAAAGTATGCATTTGCTAAAGTCCCCTGGAATCCGAGGGTTTCTCAGGTGGCGCTGGTGGTAAAGAAGCCACCTGCCAATGCAGGAGACATAAGAGACACGGGCTCGATCCCTGGGTCAGGAAGATCCCCTGGAGGTGGGCATAGAAACCCACTCCAGTATTCTTGCCTGGAGAATCCTATGGACAGAGGAGCCTGGAAGGCTGCAGTCCATGGGGGTCACACAGAGTTGGACACAACTGAAGCGACTTAGCACACATGCACTCTGGGACCCAAGATATAGATGATAAGGATGACTTTGGCTGTGGTAGCAATAAACTTTACTTAACTAAATCAGCTCATTTCATTTCTCTTGCTTTCTGTCTTGGTTAACAATAAAAACTAATGTACATTAAATGTTCAAAGCACATTGTTTTCATTTTAAGCTATAGAATAATAAACTAACAGCAACGGGACTCACATTTTGTGAATAAACAGGGAAAAAATGAGTAATTCCTTTCCTGATGTGCATTTCCAGCTTTGCATCTTTTACACTCATTTCACTTGTACTTACGCTCATCTTCTCTTTTTGAACTGGAAGTTCATACCGTGTCCAAACCATCCTTACTATGCTTTGAAGAGAAAGAGGAACTTGTCGGTATTTGCCCTTCTCTTAAAATCCCCTGCCGGAAATGGAGACACTTCAGACCTACAAGAATACTGGATTTTGTGATGAAACAGAAAGCAAACAAAAAGAAATTTTATTTTCATTTTTAGCCACACGACGAGAAACTTTTATTTTATAAGTGTCTTTTGATCCATCAAGAAGAGGGCAACCGGATGCTCAGCCAGGTACTGTGGGGACAGAGAATGGGGTATTAAGTGGGTTTTGGAACCAAATATTGACATTTGGATTTACATTCATTTAAAATTTGTTTTGGGTGGGTATGAAGCCTTAACTCTAAAGAGGGCAGTGTTGCATGACTGGTTGGATTTGCAAGCCGGGAGACTTTAGGAGTCATGAGTCTGGTCTGCTGGGATTTCATCCAGTTTTTCAAAACTGAGGTTTAAACTAACGTTAAGTCAGAGGGGTGCATTTGTGTTTACTGTGAGACAAAGTGAGGGGAAGGACTTTGAAAATACTTTGGGTCATGAGATTTCTGTTAGAGTTGCAAAAGTTCAGAGCTGAAAAGCTGTGGGGGCACTGCTCAGTCCATGCACTCCCCTGAATTAGGAGAAGGCTGCAAACCAGACAGAGAAGTGAAGGATGCTTAGAGGACCCCTGTTATTGATAGGGTCTTTACAGACTTTATCTCAGTCAATCCTTACGACACTGGAGGAGAGAGGTGGAAAATGCAGAGAGACATCAAGTGACTTGCTGCAGATTATGCAATGATTGTCTAAAGATGGGATAGGACCCATTTTCTGCCACTGTTCCCTTAACAGTTCAGTGACCTTCTATAATACTAATTGTGTTAGCCTGCTCTGGCTGCCATAACCAAATACCACAGACTGGGTGACTTAAACAACAGAAAGTTATTTTCTCACAATCCTGGAGGCCGGAAGTCCAAGGTAGACAGAATGTCGGCAGGTCTGGCTTCTAAGGCTGCTCTCTTAACTTGCAGATGGCTTCCTTCTCCCTGTGTCCTCCCATGATCTCTCCTTGGGGCATGCATCTCTCAGGTCTCTCTTTGTGTGTCCAAATCTACTCTTCTTATAAGGACACCAGGAAGATTAGAGCTTCAACATATGGATTTCAGGGGGTGGGGTGAACACAATTAAGCCTGTGACATTAACAGTAACAATAATCTATGAGATTGCTGGAGTCTAATCGAGATCTAAGTACATTCTAGACTACAGCCTTTTTACTCGAAAGGGAGAAAGATAATACCCACTGATCATCTCTGTCCCAGCTGCTTTTCTGTTTAATCTTGCTGATTTGTTTATGACTGTGCTGGGGCTTCGTGGCTGCCTGGGCTTTTCCCTGTTTGCGGTGCGTGGGGGCTACTCTCCGGCTGTGCTCCGCTGCCTTCTCATTGCTATGGCTGCTCTTGCTGCAGAGCGCAGGCTCTACGGCTCTCAGGCTTCAGCAGCTGAAGCACACTGGCTCCGGAGCTGCGGCTCCCAGGCTCTGGAGCACAGGCTCAGTAGTTGTGGCTTAGCTGCTCTACGGCATGTGGAATCTTCCTGGATCAGGGATCGAACCCATGTCTCCTGTATTAGCAGGCAGTTTTCAATTCACTGTACCACCAGGGAAGTCCTAACAGCTGTTTTCTAATTTTATCCATAGACTGTAGAATGCTCCATAGACATGAGTTTTATGGGTCCTGATGAAACTCAGTTCTCTAAGGAACTCATGTAACCATTCTGAAGAAAATATCTATTTTTAGAATTAGTCTAAATATTATTTTCCAAAGCACAAATATAGGAAAAAGGACTTCTTCTATGGAATTCACTTATTCTCTGGACATTTTGCTTCAGGTTGAGGGCTGGGGGTTCAGAGCCATAGTCAGGGCCCAAGGGAGCCAGCTGGTCACAGTCTTATTCTTTATGCCAGTAGGTAACAGACTGGATGACCTGAGCTTTGGACTATAGGCAGCATTTATTCTTGAGAGAAATAAGTAACAGGTCAATAGTCTGACTAGGTTTTCTAATCTAGTCACAGACTTCTCTGTGGGTAGGAAGACTCTCCAGTATCCAAACTGAATATGAATTTTTAACATCTTTAAAATCAGCTGAGATTCCTGCCTGATGATCCATGTAAAGTTTTAATCACTTTTGCGGACAAGGTGACTAGATGGCTAACTTTGGGTCTAGTTTATTCTGTTTATATGTGAATATAAAGAACTTTTTGGCTCCTTCCTCTATCTTCTTCCTCTTTTTTCTGTTCTCACTTAAACTCTGACCCATTCAACGGAAGTCTGACCTATCAAGGGCCGTGTAGGAAGGGAAGGAAGAAACTATAGCAGCTGTTATCCTTTCTGTGTACCAGTCACTATGCCTTGATTGAGGATTCCCAGCCTGTTGGTGCTAGAGCTGGAATTTACCTCAATCCAGGCATCAAAATACAAAGTAGGCCCTTGCTCACACTCAGGAGTTGTCCCAATCCTTGTTTTCAGGCTCTTTTCCCCATAGTTCTTACCCTGTGCAGTTTCCTCTGCCTAGAAATAGCCTTTCCCCTTTATACCCTGGTAACTTTGGTTTCATTTAAGAATATTCAAAACTTACCCCCTCCAGGCAGAATTAAATATTCCTCCATGAAAGCCCTGCTGCTGTTGCTGCTGCTAAGTCGCTTCAGTCATGTCTGATTCTGTGCAACCCCATAGATGGCAGCCCACCAGGCTCCGCCATCCCTGGGATTCTCCAGGCAAGAACACTGGAATGGGTTGCATTTCCTGCTCCAATGCGTGAAAGTGAAAAGTGAAAGTGAATTTGCTCAGTCTTGTCTTACTCTTTGTGACCCCATGGACTGCAGCCTACCAGGTTCCTCCATCCATGGGATTTTCCAGGCAAGAGTACTGAAGTGGGTTGCCATTGCCTTCTCTGATGGAAGCCCTACTGACCTTCAAACTCTTCTTGACTTCAGTTCACAATAAGTAAGACATCACTACCCAGTGCCAGGATATATAAATAACTGAAACAAAACTTTGATGAAAAAATATAGAATAGTTACAGCATTCTGATAGTTTAAATTTTATTTCACTTTTTAAATTATATTAATCGTAATACACTTCAGTTGATATCAGTTCAGTACAGTCACTCAGTAGTGTTCGACTCTTTGCGACCCCATGAACCCCAGCATGCCAGGCCTCCCTATCCATCACCAACTCCCGGAGTCTGCCCAAACCCATGTCCGTTGAGTCGGTGATGCCATCCAACCATCTCATCCTCTGTCTTCCCCTTATCCTCCCACCTTCAATCTTTCCCAGCATCAGGGTCTTTTCAAATGAGTCAGCTCTTCACATTAGGTGGCCAAAGTGTTGGAGTTTCAGGTTCAACATCAGTCCTTCCAATGAATATTCAGGACTAATTTCCTTTAGGATGGACTGGTTGGATCTCCTTGCAGTCCAAGGGACTCTCAAGTCTTCTCCAACACCATAGTTCAAAAGCAGCAGTTCTTTGGCGCTCAGCCTTCTTCACAGTCCAACTCTCACATCCATACATGACTACTGGAAAAACCATAGCCTTGACTAGACGGACCTTTGTTGGCAAAGTAATGGCTCTGCTTTTTAATATGCTATCTAGGTTGGTCATAACTTTTCAAGGAGCAAGCATCTTTTAATTTCATGGATGCAGTCACCATCTGTAGTGATTTTGGAGCCCAAGAATATCAAGTCTCCTACTGTATCCACTGTTTCCCCATCTATTTGCCATGAAGTGATGGGACTGGATGCCATGATCTTAGTTTTCTAACTTTCTTAGTCGAGTTTTAAGCCAACTTTTTCACTCTCCTCTTTCACTTTCATCAAGAGGCCTTTTTTAGTTCTTCTTCGCTTTCTGCCATAAGGGTGGGTTCATCTGCACATCTGAGGTTATTGATATTTCTCCTGGCAATCTTGATTCCAGCTTGTGCTTCATCCAGCCCACCATTTCTCATGATGTACTACTCTGCATATAAGTTAAATAAGCAGGGTGACAATATACAGCCTTGACGTACTCCTTTTCCTATTTGGAACCAGTCTGTTGTTCCATATTCAGTTCTAATTGTTGCTTCCTGACCTGCATACAGGTTTCTCAACAGGCAGGTCAGGTGGTCTGATATTACCGTCTCTTTAATAATTTTCCACAGTTTGTTGTGATCCATACAGTCAAAGGCTTAGACATAGTAAATAAGGCAGAAATAGATGTTTTTCTGGAACTCTCTTGCTTTTTTGATGATCCAATGGATGTGGCAGTTTGATTTCTGGTTCCTCTGCCTTTTCTAAAACCAGCTTGAACATCTGGAAGTTCACTGTTCACATATTGCTAAAGCCTGGCTTGGAGAATTTGGAGCATTTCTTTGCTAGCATGTGAGATGAGTGCAATTGTGCAGTAGTTTGAGCATTCTTTGGCATTGCCTTTCTTTGGGTTTGGAATGAAAACTGACCTCTTCCAGTCCTGTGGCCACTGCTGAGATTTCCAAATTTGCTGGCATACTGAGTGCAGCACTTTCACAGAATCATCTTTAAGGATTTGAAATAGTTCAACTGCAATTCCATCACCTCCACTAGCTTTTCTCCTAGTGATGCTTCCTAAGGCCCACTTGACTTCACATTCCAAGATGTCTGGCTCTAGGTGAGTGATCCCACCATCATGATTATCTGGGTCATGAAGACCTTTTTTGTATAGTTCTTCTGTGTATTCTTGCCACCGCTTCTTAATATCTTCTGCTTCTGTTAGGTTCATACCATTTCTGTCCTTTATTGAGCCCATCTTTTCATGAAATGTTCCCTTGGTATCTCTAATTTTCTTGAAGAGATCTCTAGTCTTTCCCATTCTGTTCTTTTCCTCTATTTCTTTGAATTGATCACTGAGGAAGGCTTTCTTATCTCTTTGCTATTCTTTGGAACTTTCCATTCAAATAGGTATATCTTTCCTTTTCTCCTTTGCTTTTTTTTCTCCTTTGCTTTTTTCCTTTTCTCCTTTGCTTTTTTTCCTTTTCTCCTTTGCTTTTTGCTTTTCACAGCTATTTGTAAGGTCTCCTCAGACAACCATTTTGCCTTTTTGCATTTCTTTTTCTTGGTTATGGGTTGATCCCTGTCTCCTGAACAATGTCACAAACTTCCATCCATAGTTCATCAGGCACTCTATCAGATGTAGTCCCTTAAATCTATTTCTCACTTCCACCATATAATCATAAGCGATTTGGTTGAGGTCATACCTGAATGGTCTAGTGGTTTTCCCTACTTTCTTCAATTTAAGTCTGAATTTGGCAATAAGGAGTTCATGATCTGAGCCACACTCAGCTCCCAGTCTCATTTCTGCTGACTGTGTAGAGCTTCTCCATCTCTGGCTGCAAAGAATATAATCAATCTGATTTCGGTGTTGACCATCTGGTGATGTCCATGTGTAGAGTCTTCTCTTGTGCTGTTGGAAGAGGGTGTTTGCTCTGATCAGTGCAGTCTCCTGGCAGTATTCTATTTGCCTTTGCCCTGCTTCATTCTGTACGCCAAGGCCAAATTTGCCTGTTACTCCAGGTGTTTCTTGACTTCCTACTTTTGCATTCCAGTCCCCTATAATGAAAAGGACATCTTTTTTGGGTGTTAGTTCTAGAAGGTCTTGTAGGTCTTCATAGAACCGTTCAACTTCAGCTTCTTCAGCATTACTGATCAGGGCATCAACTGGATTACCATGATATTGAATGGTTTGCCTTGGGAACGAACAGAGATCATTCTCTCATTTTTCAGACTGCATCCCAGTACTGCATTTTGGACTCTTTTGTTGACCATGATGGCTACTCCATTTCTTCTAAGGGATTCCTGCCCACAGTAGTAAATATAATGGTCATCTGAGTTAAATTCACCCATTCCCGTCCATTTAAGTTCACTGATTCCTAAAATGTCGATGTTCATTCTTGCCATCTCCTGTTTGACCACTTCCAATTTGCCTTGATTCATGGACCTAACATTTCAGGTTCCTGTGCAATATTGCTCTTTACAGTTTGGACCTTGCTTCCATCACCAGTCACATCGACAACTGGGTGTTGTTTTTGCTTTGGCTCCATCTCTTCATTCTTTCTGGAGTTATTTCTCCACTGATCTTCAGTAGCATGTTGGGCACCTACCAACCTGGTAAATTCATCTTTCTGTGTCCTATCTTTTTGCCTTTTCATACTGTTCATGGGGTTCTTAAGGCAAGAATACTGAAGTGGTTGCCATTCCCTTCTCCAGTGGACCATGTTTTGTCAGAACTCTCCACCATGACCCATCCTTCTTGGGTGGTCCTACATGGCATGGCTCATAGTTTTATTGAGTTAGACAAGGCTGTGGTCCATGTGATTAGAATGGTTAGTTTTCTGTTATTGTGGTTTTCAATCTGTCTGCCTGCCCTCAGTTGATATCATGACCTGCTAATGAGTTCAGCAGTTTGAAAAATTGTCTTCAAGGAGACTCTCTCATCCTTTGACAGCTTTTCTTGCTTCTCTTGTCTCTGAAAGCCTCAGATGCTTGGCAGCTCACACAGATGCACTGGGGTCCAGGTCTTTGGTGTCCCATACATTAGTCATCTAAGAAGTTCCATTTTAATCTCATTTATTTGTCCAGTGATGAAAAGTTTGGCCCTACAAGCATGACAATTTGTATCTTAGCTGGGTGTTCTTCACATATTTGACATTTAAACTAATCATTTCAGACACCGCCCTCCTTTATATAATTTAATTTTTAATAATAGTCATATGACAGGATTAATGATAGTAATGGCAAAAAGGAAACTCAGTGACAATTTTTTTTTAAATTTAATGTGGCAAAATACATGTAACATGATATCTACCATCTTAACCATTTAAAAAAAATAGACACTGGGTTTTATTTTATTTATTTTTTGGCCACGCCATATGGATTGCAGGGTCTTAGTTCCTGGAACCAATGCCTCTGCAGTGGAAGCAGAGTCTTGACCACTAGACCGTCAGTGAGCTGCCCTATCTTAGCCACTTTTAAGTGTACAATTCAGTAGCAGTTATGTATATTCACACTGTGGTAGAATCTCCAGAACTTTTGCATATTGAAAAATTGAAATTGTCTCCATTAAGCAAGAATGCTCCATTTCCACCCTCCCAACATCTCCTAGTGACCACCATTCTACTTCCTGTTTCTATGAATGTTTTGGCTACTCTAGACATTTCATGTGAGTTAAAGCACATAGTATTCATTTTTTATGACTAATTTATTTCAGTTAACACCATGTCCTCAAATTTCAGCAATACTGTAGCTTATGACAGTAGCTTCCTTCCTTTCCTTGGGACAAGGTAATCTCTAAATCCGTCCATGTTGCTGCGAATAGCATAATTTCATTCTTTTTTATGTCTGAGTAATGTTCCATTGTATACATATACAACTTCTCCATCTATTCCTCTGCTGATGCACATTTAGTTTGCTCAAACCTAGAATATTATTCAGCCATAAAGAAGAATGAAATGATGTCATTGGAAGCAATATGAGTGGATCTAGAGATTATCAGAGTAAGTGAAATAAGTTAGACGGAGAAAGACAAATATCATAAGATACCACCCATATGTGGAATCTAATTTTTTAAAAAGAGATACAAATGAACTTATTTACAAAACAGAAACAGACTTACAGATAATGACAACAAACTTATGGTTACCAAAAGGGAAATGTCGGGATAGCTGCTGCTGCTGCTAAGTCGTCCAGTCATGTCCGACTCTGTGTGACCCCATAGACAGCAGCCCACCAGGCTCCCCCGTCCCTGGGATTCTCCAGGCAAGAACACTGGAGTGGGTTGCCATTTCCTTCTCCAATGCATGAAAGTGAAAAGTGAAAGTGAATTCGCTCAGTCGTGTCCAACTCTTTAGCGACCCCATGGACTGTAGCCCACCAGGCTCCTCCATCCACAGGATTTTCCAAGCAAGAGTACTAGAGTGGGGTGCCATTGCCTTAGCAGGGAGGGACAAATCAGGAGCTTGAGATGAACATACACACCAGTGATCTTCCCAACCCAGGGATCAAACCCAGGTCTCAGTCTGATTCTTTACTGTCTGAACCAGGGAAGTCCCAAACATTCACGCACTACTATATGTAAGATAGATAACCAACAAGGACCTACCGCATAGCACAGGAGATTCTACTCAATGTTCTATGATAACCTGTATGAGAAAAGAATCTAAAAAAGAATGAATATGTGTATATGTATAACTGAATCACTTAGCTGTAGACCTGAAACTAACATTGAAAATGAACTATACTCCAATAAAATTACAATATTTAAAAATAAATAAAATATGATTCCAAGGTTTCAGGCATCAGTCCCAGTGTTCTGTGTCTTGCATAGCCCTTTCTGCCCTGAGAAATAGAAATTATATAACTTGTTTTCTACTATGCAGACTAGGGAGGATTCACAAGTCTGGTCTGGTGAACTTCCAGGAAATAAATTTTAAGTGTTTATATAAAGCTTATTCACACTCTCTTGATCTAGAAGTTACACAGGAAACAGAAGAGAACTGAAATAAACCAGGCTCTGAAGAGAGGGAATTCTAAGTGTAGGCAGAAGGGTTGAACTGTGACACCCTGTAGCATCTGCAACTTGGAAAATAGGAGGTTTGATTCTAGGACTTAGGTGATTTAGAAGGTGCATCACTATTATTGTTCGCCATCACTTCCTGTTTCTCTGTTCTGATTGCTTTTGCTATGTAATAAACTGCCCTAACTTGTCACGGTAAAAATAAAACAAAATGAAATAAATATGGGAATGCAAACAATTCTCAAAAAGAAAAAAATTGAAGAATTTACACTACCTGATTTCAAGACTTACTATAAGGATACAGTAATCAAGAAAGTGTGATATTGGCACAAGGACAGACATAAATAAGTGGAACAGAATAGAGTCCAAAAATAGATTCACAAATTCAACGGGTAAAAGATATTCTTCTCAACCAATCATGATGGAAACATTGTATATCCCTATGGAAAAAAAGTGAAACTCAACTCCTTATCTCACATCATAACCAAGAAAATTATCTCACAATGGATCAATGGGGATTTCCCTGGTGGTCTAGCAGTTAAGAGTCTGTCTGCCAGTGTAGGGGACACAGGTTCAATCCCTGGTCCAGGAAATAAAATCACACATGCTGCGGAGCAACAAAGCCCAGGCACCACAGCTGCTGAGCCCACAAGCTCTGGAGCCCATGTGCCACAGTAAGAGAGGCCACTGCTCCAAGAGGCCCATGGATCACAGCTAGAGAGCAGCCTCCACTTGCTAAAACAAGGCAAAGCCTAGGAGCAACAGTGAAGACCCAGTGCAGCCAAAAATAAGCTGACAAATAAATGAATGGGACCCAAATAAAATCTAAACTTACCAAACCTCTAGAAGAAAGTAGATGAAAATCTTTGTAGCTCAGGATGAGAGTGGTTTTGTTGATAGGACACAAAAAGCATGAATCAGAAAAGAAATAATTAGTAAGTTGGGCTTCATAAAAATAAAAATGTTTTGCTCTTCAAAAGATGCAGAAGAATAAAAGGCAAACCATTGTACTAATCATATTTTTTATTTTCCATATTTTATGGAAGTAGAAACATATGTTTATAAAAATACTTGTCCATGAATGTTCATAGAAGCTTCATTCATGACAGCCAAAAACTGGAAACAAACCAAATGTCTATCAACAGAACTAATAGGTAAATGGATCTTTTCCAACAGTGAAATACAGCTCAGCAATTTAAAAAGGACTGAACTATCAACACCTGCAAACAATAAGGCAAAATTTAACAGCACCATAGTAAGTGAAAGGAGCCAGACACCAGAGTAACACTACATTTGTCCATTTACATGAACTTCTAGAACAGGCAGGGGGTTCCCAGGTGGCTCAGTGGTAAAAGAATCTGCCTGCCCATGCAGGAGACTCAGGAGACATGGGTTCCAACCTTGGGTTGGGAAGATCCCCTGGAGGAGGAAATCGCCACCCATTCTAGTATTCTTGCCTGGAAAATCCTACAGAGGATATCGGTGGGCTAGAGTCCATAGGGTTGCAAAGAGTTGGACACAACTGAGCACACATGTTGCCCTAATGGTCCAGCAGCAAGCGATGAGAAGGAAGACAGACACAAAATCTGGTGCAATGGGTCAAGGGACCTGCAGCCTCTACTGGACTGAGGTGCAGAGTCCACTCTGAGTCCAGGTTTTATTCCTAATTGCAGACTACAAGACTTTCTTTGATCTTATGTTTCTCACGACACTACACTGACATAGTCCAGATCTTCTTGCTTCACCCCCTTCTCAGCTAGTCTTGGGAACAGTTAGCAAGTGTGTAGGCGGCGTTCATGCCTGACGCTGACCCGGTGTCCAAGGTCCATGCTTTCACGATCCCAGTCATACTCCCTTCTGGGTCTGGTCTTGGGGTTTGTAACAGGCGATTATTCTAAGAAAAACATGAAAGATAATCATTAACACAGTTTCTTAACATATGCTGTTTTTCCAGGTGCTATTTCTGTGAAATTTCTCAAGGCTGTGAAAGTACATTATTAGGAATTCCCACTACACACACACACACGTGCTAGAACAGGCAAAAGTAATTTATAGTTAAAGAAATCAGATCAGTGGTTGCTTTGATGGGGACTATAAAGAGGCACAAGGGAATTTTCTGCACTGATGGGAATTTTCTAAATCTTGACTGGGGTAAAACTAACTTCAGTGTGTACATTTGTGGAAGTTCCTTGTATTTTATTGCATGTGAAGTATACGTCAATGAGATTGATTTTTAAAATGAGGCAGTTTGGGGATGCCCCTGGTGATCCAGTGGTTAAGACTTTGCCTTCCAGTGCAGGGAGTGTGGGTTCAATCCCTGGTCAGGGAGCTAAGACCCCATATGCCTCCTGGCCAAAGAACCAAAACATAAAACAGGAACAATGTTGTAACAAACTCAGTGAAGACTACAGAAATGGTTCACATCAAAAATCTTTAAAAAAAATGAAGCAGTTTAATATTTAACTGGTACAGAAAGGTCTCAAAAACTTCAGTAAATGAACAAAACAGATGTCAAACATTACGTAATCTGTGTTCTTCTTGGTGTGGAAAAAAAAAAGGGAAAGTGACAATGGTTGCTTCCTGATAGCTTCTGTCTTGTTAGTTTTACAGAATGAGGAGCCATTTTACAGAAAGAAGAGGATAATATTGGAGTCATATTTGATTTCTCCGTTTGGAAATAATATTGTCTTTTAGATACAAAAAGCTGGGAAGTTTTTATTCAGAAAAAGTAAGTATACTAGAAATCAAATCTGCCTGATTACATAGTATGCTTTCATATATGGGTGGTATTGAATAGAAAAATCAATTTATGCCTTCCTTCGATCAGTTATATATGGAATTCCCATCATATATTCTTCTGTGATTTGGAGAATTCAGTTATAAATATGGTGGCCTGGGATAAATGGCAGAACCACAGATAAGCCACAAAGAGTGATGGTTTTAAAATATTGGTCCCCTGCCATCACCTGCGCGAACCTTGTGTAGATCTAAGTGGCAACCAAAACGTAACTCTTTCCGCCTTGATGACCATGTCTAGAGTATGCTGTCCAATGTAGTTAGCAGCAAGTAGCCATGTGTGTCTATTTAAGATGTGAATTTAAATAAACAAAAATTAAATAAAATTTAAAATTCAGTCACACTGTCACACAAGCCACACTTCAACTGCTCAGTAGCCACATATGACTAATGGGTCCACTACTAGACAGTACAAATATAGAACATGTGTACCATCTCAGAAAATGTGGTGACATTCCAGCTGAGGTTAGCAGTAGGGATCAGCGACAGAGACAAGGGGGACCTTGGATGGGACTCTGGAGGTCTGAGCACCTGATGATGCAGTTCAGATCAGAGAGGCCGTGGGGTCTTTGGGAGCAGATATCCACTTGGATTTGTCAAGAAAGATTTGAAAAGCAGGAGCAGCCTAGCCCGGGAGAAAAGTAATGCAGACAAATGTCTAAGAGTATGACACCAGAGAGACATTTCTCAGAGCTGGCAGAGACTGCCTGGGAGAGTTAGATCTTGGCAAGTCAGACATGAGACAGCTTTTCCAGGGAACCTCACCATGAGAGATGAGAGTTTTGCAGTGATACTCTTCAGAAAACACCAAATTTCACCTCAGATAAAATGTGCCACTCCTTTGAGTGGTGGCAACAGAATAATGGCTAACAATAGTAGCTAACATTTATTGAGCTATTACTTTCTATGAAATACTACACATGAATTCTCACTACAACTTCATAAGTAACTTCTCAACTCCATTGTACAGATAAGGAACCAATGGTATACTGGAGCTGGTTCTTACTGTTTTATGAGACCTGATTGGTGAATGTTTATGCTTTATGCTAGCCAGCTGACATACATTGTTAGCTTGAAATTGGCCACAGTGGAAATATAATGTGCACATTGGTATGTGCTATGAATTTGGGCCTTTTCCCTCAGAGAGGCAGTGTTTTCAATGGTCGGCAGTGCAGCACTGAAAGAGGCTCAGAGAGGCTTAGCAACTTGGCAAGGCTTCCCTGTTGGCTCAGATGGTAAAGAATCTGTCTGCCAATGCAGGAAACCTGGGTTTGATCCCTGGGTTGGGAAGATTCCCTGGAAAAGGAAATGGCAACCCACTCCAGTATTCTTGCCTGGAGAATTCCATGAACAGAGGAGCCTGGAGGGCTACTGTCCATGAGGTCACAAAGAGTCAGACTTGACTGAGCAACTAACACTTTCACTTTTTCAAGGTTACACAGATGGTAGCAACTGGCAGATTGTATGCCAGTCTCCTTGTTTGAAAGCCCAACATTTGCCCCTCTGACCTTACTCTTGTACAGCGAGGACAAGATTACTCACTTTACTTTGTTATCAGAGAATAAAACATCTTGTTCACCAAGGACTCTGATGTTAGGAATGAAGGGCTTTACAGAGCTCTGCTTGAAGGCCTGGAATTCAAGCATTCGGTATTCCCATAATTCAAGATAGGTCCAAAGGAGGTGGTGGTGGGGGACGAATGAACCTAATGCTCTGGAACATGATGCTAGTATATGTATTTTGTACAAATGAATAAATATGTATATTTCCCCTCACTTTCTCAGTGAACTTCATAAAGGAGAACAGTCAAGTTCTCATTCAAAGGATGGGAATGACTGTGATAAAGCAAATTTTGGATGAGCTATTTGTATGGAATGTTATGAATTATGAAGAAGTAAGTGTCATTTGTGGCGAGAAGTTTGAGCAGGACGCTGCAAGAGGGATCATTCACATGATTTTGAAGAAGGGTTCAGGAGCCTGTAACCTCTTTCTTAAATCTCTTGAAAAGTGGAACTATCCTCTGTTTCAGGAATTGCATGGACTAAGTAAGTATCAGTTTGCTTTTATATGTTCTACAAAGAGAATAAACCACGAAGAAGATCCATAATCCTCATGACAGAGTCTCTGCTCTCCTCCCTTTTCATATTCCTGGGCTGTGAGCTTTGGTCACATTCAGGAAAAGCTCAGACACTCTCAGGAAAAAGAAAAACACTCCCACTAGATTACTTGATGGTGAAGCCAAATAAGAAACTCCGAGGTCAGGGAATAAATGATTTAGCGTAGTCTGACTTCAGAATCAAATTGGATAATGAAGGTACTTAAGTAGTCAAAGCAGGGACTCACCTGGCAGTTCAGTGGTTAAGGCTCCACACTGCACTGCAGGGGGCACAGGTTCAGTCCCTGGTCAGGGAACTAAGATCCGTCATGCCAAGTGCCCACACCCCTAAAAAAGAGAAGTCAGTGCAGTTTTCAACATTCCTCAATCTGACGAGGACCGTCTTTGGACAAGTGGCCCCGTGACTACCTACTCTGATCCAAGCTCCACTCTAAAGAGAGCTTGACTGACTAAAGAAGCATGATTCTGCTTTTCATGAAATATTAATCAAGGTTAACCCTTGATTTGCTGAGCGTCACCCCAGACCATCATTCTAAGCCATTTCCGCGCTAGTCTCATGTACATTCCTTATACCAAACACTGGCTCCTCTCCTTTCCAATCAGCTGCTACAAAGTTTGGTGTTGGAAATGCAGAAACAGAAGGGGAATGGGGGTAAAGGCTAACACGGAAAAGCAGGAGTAAATATCTGGAACCCTTTCTGCCATTCCAGAACTGGGGAAGGAAATGAAAGTCAGATTCTCAGCACCACCCCTTCCTTCCTTCTCCTGAACGCTCAGTTCTGGGGACACACAGAACTGGGTCCTTTTTAACTCACCTCTTCTCTAACAGGTCTTTTTCATCAGATGTCAGAAGACGACTTAGATGATTTGGCTCAGGAATTAAAGTACTTCTATGAGAGCCCATCTTTTCTCAACTTTTATCCCCTGGGTGAAGATATTGACATCATGTTTAATTTGAAAAGCACCTTCACAGAACCGGTGCTGTGGAAGAAGGACCAACACCATCACCGCCTGGAACAGCTGACCCTGAGTGGCCTGCTGGGCACTCTTCAGAGCCCCTGCGTCATCGAAGGGGAATCAGGCAAAGGCAAGTCCACTCTGCTGCAGCGAATCGCCATGCTCTGGGCCTCCGGAGAGTGCCAGGCTCTCGCCAAGTTCAAATTAGTCTTCTTTCTTCGTCTGAGCAGGGCCCAGGGTGGACTCTTCAAAACCCTGTCTGACCAACTCCTGGATATACCTGATGTGATCAGTAAGCAGACTTTCATGGCCACGCTGCTGAAGTTACGGCAGAGGGTTCTTTTTCTCCTTGATGGCTACAATGAATTCAAGGCCCAGAACTGCCCAGAAATTGAAGCCCTGATAAAGGAAAACCACCGCTTCAAGAATATGGTTATCGTCACCACCACCACGGAGAGCCTGAGGCACATCCGGCAGTTTGGGGCACTGATTGCCGAGGTGGGGGATATGACTGAGAGCAGTGCCCAGGCTCTCATTCAGGAGGTGCTGAGAAAGGAGTTCGCTGAAGGCTTGTTGCTCCAAATTCAGAAATCCAGGTGCCTGAGAAATCTAATGAAGACCCCTCTCTTTGTGGTCATCACTTGTGCAATTCAGATGGGGAAAAGTGAGTTCCACTCTCACACACAAACCACGCTGTTCTGTGCCTTCTATGATCTGCTAATAAATAAGAACAGGCACAAACGTAAAGGGCTGGCTCCTAGTGAAGTCACTCAGAGCTTGGACCACTGTGGAGACCTAGCTCTGGAGGGTGTGTTCTCCCGCAGGTTTGATTTCGGACCAGATGACTTGTCCAATGTGAATGAGGATGTCCTGCTGACAACAGGACTCCTCTGTAAATACACAGCGCAACGGTTCAAGCCAAAGTATAAATTCTTTCATCAGTCATTCCAGGAGTACACAGCAGGACGCAGACTCAGCAGTTTACTGACATCTGGAGAACCAGCAGAGGTGACCAAGGGGAATGGTCACCTGCAGAAAATGGTTTCCATTTCAGACATTACATCCAAGTACAGCAACTTGCTTCTGTACACGTGCGGCTCATCTGCTGAAGCCACCCGGACTGTTCTGAGACACTTGTCATCAGTGTATGAACATGGCAGTCTCTTGGGACTTTCCGTCACCAAGAGGCCTCTCTGGAGGCAGGAATCTATGCCAAATATGAAAAGCACCACTGTGCAAGAAATTCTGAAAGCCATAAACATCAATTCCTTTACAGAGTGTGGAATCAACTTATTCCATGAGAGTATATCCACGTCTAACCTGAGCAATGAATTTGAAGCTTTCTTTCGCGGTAAAAGCTTATATATCAACTCAGAGAATATCCCTGACTACTTATTTGACTTCTTTGAAGACTTGCCTAACTGTGCAAGTGCTCTGGACTTCGTTAAACTGGACTTCTATGGGGGGACTGTGGCTTCGTGGGACAAGACCACAGAAGACATAGGCAGGACCCAGGATCAAGAGTTCTCAGGAACCTACATTCCCAGCAGGGCTGTGTCTTTGTTCTTCAACGGGAAGCAGGAGTTTAAGACCTTGGAAGTCACACTCCGGGATTTCTGCAAGTTGAGTAAGAAAGATGTCAAATATCTGGAGAAAATATTCAGTTCAGCTACAAGCCTCAGGTTGCACATTAAGAGATGTGTCGGAATGGCTGGAAGCCTCAGTTCAGTCCTCAGCACCTGTACGAAAATTCATTCCCTCATAGTGGAAGCCAGTCCCCTCACCCTAGAAGACGAGCAGCATATCACATCTGTGACAAACCTGCAGACCTTGGGTGTTCATGACCTACAGATTCAACGGTTGCCAGGTATTGTGAACACCAGCAGTTTAAGCTATAATCCAACCTGGTTATTTACTGCAGAAATATTAGCTATCATTTGTTTTGCCTGAAATTTTCCAATAGTTTCTACCAGGAGTTAGGACCTAGAAGGGAAGTGGGAGGGCTTGGGAGAGAGTTCCTTGCTGGGGGAAGGCTGTCATGTTGGGAGGCCCTAGGGTGGATTCCCAGGACTGAAGCCCTATAGTCTGACTGCATAGCTATGTGGTAGTGTGTATGGTGGTGTGTGTGTGTGTGTATGTAGGTGTGTGTGTGCATGTGTATGTGTACAGTAGGTTAAGCTTGTTTTCTGTGAACCCTCCATCTTGTCAGCATCTCTGTCTCAACCCAACACTCACTGCTTTCCTACCAAGTAGCACCTGTCCTTCTTTGAAGTCTGGGAGGAAAACCACTCATTAATTGATCGCCTGTAGAAGCTGCTGGCCAGTCATGTCACTAGACTCTTAACTAGGACATTGCAGCACACACCCAGTCCCACCTCTACCGCAAGCATCATTCATTCTGAAAGAAAATTTGGGGAACAGGTTTTGTCTAACATGAAGAAATTAGAGACAACAGACACAATACATATGGGGTAAATCTTTCTGGGTAAAGGGGAGTTTTCACCAAATTCAAAATAACACTAAGGGTGAGGGTCACCTGTGTAGACCAGCCGCATCTGTCTAGATCCCTCCTGTTAACCAGAGCAGGGGCTGCTGAGTTCTGTGTAGTTATGGGTCGACAGGAGCCTTGCTTTATGGGACTGTAATCTGAGATTGGTTTTCATCCGCAAATGATTTCCCTTTTGGTTCTGCCTCACTTGTCACCATGTAGGGGATAAGCTTTCCAACCTTCTACTCAATGCAAGAATCCCTTCTATCAGGTTTTGGATAGTTCCTCAGACTATTAAACTACCTTCTGCGCTAGCAGGCTTACCGTCTCCTCTTGATGGCAATTCTTTTGTGCCAATTTGGCAAACTGGTCACTTACAGGCTGAATTTGATCTACATATTATTAAAAATTTCTTTTTTCATGTTGGCCAATATTTTGTTCTTAATATCTTAAATTTATTTTTTGAGTAAGGTATTCACATGGTCCAAATTATAAAATAATCTATAATGAAAAGTCTCCTTCCTTTCCCTCTACCCTCACAATAATTCTTTTCCTTGAAGGAGCTGTCAGCATTTTGAAGTAGGGAGATGTCATATGAAAATACAGGTCTCACTGCTCTTGAAAATTACAGACTTGACAACTGCACTTGGTAACAGCTGGCTAGAGCTTCATGATCTGATCCTATGCTCTTTGGACAAGACACATAATCTTCAGGAAGACACAGAGGTCACCTGTTCTACTTCTTGTAATAACATCATCTCTCTCACCCTTTCTGACATTTGAGTTTATAATCAGCATTTATTTTTTCTTACAGCTAGGATCTAGTCACTACTGAAGGGCATGTAGGTTATTTTCAGCTTAGGCAATTATAAGCAAAGCTACTATAAACATTATTATGCAAATTTTTATGTAAAAATAAGTTTTCAATTCACTTGGGTAAATATTTAGTGCTGGAACTGCTGAACCATGTGACAAGTGCTTGTTTAACTTTTGAAGAAACTTCCCAGCTATCTTCCACTGTGTACCTTTTACATTCTCAGTAGCAATACATGAGAATTTCAGTTGTTCTGCATTCTCACTAGCACTTAGTATTCTTCCTATTTGTCTCTTTTTTTTTCATTTTATAATAATAATAATAAAGGAAACAACAATACCAAGTGCTGGTGAGGATATGGAGAAACTAGAACTCTATGCATCATGTTATCTCATCAGAGTTGGCTGATAAAAGTTGAAAATTTTTCATGTACTTATTTGCCAACTTAGTGAAATGTCTGTTCAAGTTTTTCCCCATTCTTAACTGGGTTAACTTGTTTTCTTAGTGTTGAGTTTTAAGTGTTTTTTAAATACATTCTGGATACAAGTCTTTTGTCAGATAAGTGATTTGAAAATATTTTCTCCCAATCTGTAGTCTTTTCGTTCTTTAACAGTGTCTTTCATAGGACAAAAGTTTTATTGCCGTCCACTTTTTCTCTTTGTGAATCACGCTTTCAGTGTCATGTCTAAGAACTCTTTGCAAAAAATCAACATGATTTTTTCCATATTTTCTTTTGAAATTTTACGTTTTACGTTTAGATCTGTGACGCACTTTGAGTTAATATTTGTGTAAAGTGTTAAGTTTAGACCAAAGTTCATTTTTCTTCCCTATGGATATCCAGTTATTCTGTTTATTGAAATGACAATTCTTTCATGTTTGAATAACCTTTTTATCCTTGCCCAGATTATTTGGCTATAGTTGTATGGGTGTAATTCTGAATACTATTTTCCATTGATCTTTCATTTGCCAATACCCATGCCTATTTCTTGTCAACACTCCACTGTCTTAATAATTTTTGCTTTATAGTAAGTCATAAAATTGTGTAGTATTATTTCTCCAAATTACTTTTCCTTTTTCTAAAAAATTACAAAATATTCCAGTTCCTTTGTTCTTCCATATAAATTTTAGAATCACTTTTCTTTTGGCTAGGGCTCGTAGCCTGTGGGATCTTAGTTCCTCAACCAGGGACTGAATCTGAGCCCTCGGTAGTGAAAACATAGAGTTCTAACCACTAGACTTGCAGTGAATTCTGAAGAATCATATTTATATTGCCAAAAATTCTCCCTGAGATCTTGGTTGGAATTACATTGATCTATAGACTAATTTCGGAGAAGGCAATGGCAACCCACTCCAGTACTCTTGCCTGGAAAACCCCATGGATGGAGGAGCCTGGTAGGCTGCAGTCCATGGGGTCACTAAGAGTCAGACATGACTGAGCAACTTTACTTTCACTTTTCACTTTCATGCGTTGGAGAAGGAAAGGGCAAGCCACTCCAGCCTGGAGAATCCTGGGGATGGCAGAGCCTGGTGGGCTGCCATCTCTGGGGTCACACAGAGTCTGACATGACTGAAGCATTTAGCAGCAGCAGCATAGACTAATTTGGGGTTCTCCCAAATTAGTGGGGCAAGTGGTAAAGAACATGCCTATCAACGCAGGAGACGTGAGACACTGGTTCGATCCTTGGGTCCAGAAGACCCCCAGGAGGAAGGCATGGAGCCCACTTTAGTCTTCTTACCTGGAGAATTCCATGGACAGAGGAGCTTGGAGGGCTACAGTCCATCACTTCATGAAGAGTCAGATATGACTGAAGTCACTTGGCACATACACACATAGACTAATTTAGAGAGAAGGGTCTTCCCTGGTGGCTCAGAGGTTAAAGCGTCTGCCTCCAATGTGGGAGACCTAGGTTTGATCCCTGGGTCAGGAAGATCCCCTGGAGAAGGAAATGGTAACCCACTCCAGTATTCTTGCCTGGAGAATCCCATGGACGGAGAAGCCTGGTAGGCTACATACAATCCATGGGGTCGCAAAGAGTCGGACAAGACTGAGCGACTTCACTATTCACTATTAACATAATTTTTATGTTGAATATTTCAACCTATGACCATGGTTTCTCTTTCCATTTATTTAGATTTTTCTTAATTTTTTTTCATTATTTTGAATTTTTCATCATGTTGATCCTGTATATGTTTTATTAGATTTATACTTTTACATTCTTTTGGAGCTATTGTACATGGTATTTTAAAAAATCTGGTTAATGGGATTTCCCTGGTGGTCCAGTGGCTAAGACTCCTTGCTCCCAATGCAGTTGGGCCTAGTTCCAGGTCTAGTTCCAGGTCATGGAACTAGATCCCAAGTGCCACAACTAGGAGTCTGCAGGCTGCAATGAAGATCAAGATCCCTTGTGCTGCAACTAAGACCAGGTGAAGCCAAATATAAATAAATATTTAATATTTTTTAAAAAATCTGGTTACCAATTATTTATTGCTACTACAGAAATTCAGTTCAGTTCAGTCACTCAGTCGTGTTCAACTATTTGCAACCCCATGGACTGTAGTACCCCAGGCTTCCCTGTCCAACACCAACTCCCAGAGCCTGCTCAAACTCATGTCCATTGAGTCAGTGATGCCATTCAACCATCTCATCCTCTATCATCCCCTTCTCCTCCTACTTTCAATCTTTTCCAGCATCAGGGTCTTTTCAAATGAGTCAGTTCTTCACATCAGGTGGCCAAGGTATGGAAGCTTCTGTTTCAGCATTAGTCCTTCCAATGAATATTCAGGACTAATTTCCTTTAGGACAGACTGGTTTGATCTCCTTGCAGTCCAAGGGACTTTCAAGAGGCTTATCCAACACCACAGTTCAAAAGCATCAATTCTTCAGCGCTCAGCTTTCTTTATAGTCCAACTCTCAAATCCATACATGACTACTGGAAAAATCATAGCTTTGACTAGATGGACCCTTGTTGGCAAAGTAATGTCTCTGCTTTTTAATATGCTGTCTAGGTTGGTCATAGCTTTTCTTCCAAGGAGCAAGCATATTTTAATTTCATGGCTACAGTCACCATCGGCAGTGATTTTGGACCCCCCCAAAATAAAGTCTGTCACTGTTTCCACTGTTTCCCCATCCATTTGCCATGAAGTGATGGGACTGGATGCCATGATCTTAGTTTTCTGAATGTTGAGTTTTAAGCCAACACTTTCACTCTCCTCTTTCACTTTCATTAAGAGGCTCTTTAGTTCTTCTTTGCTTTCTGCTATAAGGGTGGTGTCATCTGCATATCTGAGGTTATTGATATTTCTCCTGGTACCTTGATTCCAGCTTGTGCTTCATCCAGTCTGGCATTTTGCATGATGTACTCTGCATGTAGGTTAAATAAACAGGGTGACAGTATACAGCCTTGACATACTCCTTTCCCAGTTTGGAACCAGTCTGTTGTTCCATGTCCAGTTCCAACTATTGCTTCTTGATCTGCATACAGATTTCTCAGGAGGCAGGTAAGGTGGTCTGGTATTCCCATCTCTTTCAAAATTTTTCAGTTTGTTGTGATTCACACAGCTAAAGGCTTTGACATAGTTAATAAAACAGAAGTAGATGTTTTTCAGGAACTCTCTTGCTTTTTCGATGATCCAATGGATGTTGGTGGTTTGATCTCTGGTTCCTCTGCCTTTTCTAAATCTACTTGAACATCTGGAAGTTCACGGTTCACATTCTGCTGAAGCCTGGCTTGGAGAATTTTGAGCATTACTTTGCCAAGCTTGTGAGATGATGACAATTGTGTGGTAGTTTGAGCATTCTTTGGCATTGCCTTTAAACTGACCTTTTCCAGTCCTGTGGCCACTGCTGAGTTTTCCAAATTTGCTAGCATGTTGAGTGCAGCACTTTCACAGCATCATCTTTTAGGATTTGAAATAGCTCCACTGGAATTTCATCACCTCCACTAGATTTGTTCCTAGTGATACTTCCTAAGGCCCACTTGACTTTGCATTCCAGGATGTCTGGCTCTAGGTGAGTGATTACACCATTGTGATTATCTGGGTCATGAAGATCTTTTTTTGTATAGTTCTTCTATGTAATGTTGCCACTGCTTCTTAATATCTTCTGCTTCTGTTAGGTCCATACCATTTCTGTCCTTTATCGTGCCCATCTTTGCATGAAATGGTCTCCTTGGTATCTCTAATTTTCTTAAAGAGATCTCTACTCTTTCCCATTCAGTTGTTTTCCTCTGTTTCTTGGCATTGATCACTGAGGACGGCTGTCTTATCTCTCCTTACTATTCCTTGAAACTCTCCATTCAAATGGGTATCTCTTTCCTTTTCTCCTTTGCCTTTAGCTTCTCTTCTTTTCTCAACTATTTGTAAGGCCTCCACAGACAACCATTTTGCCTTTTTTCATTTCTTTTTCTTGGGGATGGTCTTGATCACTGCCTCCTGTACAATGCCATGAACCCTCTATCCATAGTTATTCAGGCACTCTATCAGATATAATCCCTTGAATCTATTTGTTACTTCCATTGTATAATCATAAGAGATTTGATTGAGGTCATACCTGAATGGTCTAGTGGTTTTCCCTACTTTCTTCAATTTAAGTCTGAATTTGGCAATAAGGAGTTCATGATCTGAGCCACAGTCAGCTCCCAGTCTCATTTCTGCTGACTGTATAAAGCTTCTCCATCTTTGGCTGCAAAGAATATAATCAATCTGATTTTGGTATTGACCATCTGGTGATGTCCATGTGTAGAGTCTTCTCTTGTGTTGTTAGAAGAAGGTGATTGCTATGACCAGTGCATTCTCTTTGCAAAACTCTGTTAGCCTTTGCCTGGCTTCATTTTGTACTCCAAGGCCAAATTTGCCTGTTATCCCAGGTATCTCTTGACTTCCTACTTTTGCATTCCAGTTCCCTAAAATGAAAAGGACATCTATTTGGGTGTTAGTTCTAGAAGGACTTGCAGGTCTTCATAGAACCACAACTTCAGCTTCTTCAGCATTACTGGTTGAAACATAGACTTGGATCACTGTGATATTGAATGGCTTGCCTTGGAAATGAACAGAAATCATTCTGTCGTTTTTGAGATTGCACCGAAGAACTGCATTTTAGACTCTTGTTGTCTATGAGGGCTACTCCATTTCTTCTAAGGGATTCTTGCCCACAGTTGTAGATATAATGGTCATCTGAGTTAAATTTGCCCATTCCAGTCCATTTCAGTTCACTGATTCGTAAAATGTCGATGTTCACTCTTGCCATCTCCTGTTTGACACTTCCAATTTACCCTGATTCATGGACTTAACATTCTAGGTTCCTATGCAATATTGCTTTTTACAGTATCGGACTTTACTTCCATCACAGTCACATCCACTACTGGGCGTTGTTTTTGCTTTGGCTTTGTCTCTTCATTCTTCTGGAGCTATTTCGCCACTCCTCCAGTAGCATATTGGGTACCTACTGACCTGTGGAGTTCATCTTTCAGTGTCCTATCTTTTTGCCTTTTCATGCTGTTCATGGGGTTCTCAAGGTAAGAGTACTGAAGTGGCTTGCCATTCCCTTCTCCAGTGGACCATGTTTTGTCAGAACTCTCCACAATGACCCATCCATATTGGTTGGCCCTGTACAGCATGGCTCATAGTTTCATTGAGTTAGACAATCGGAGAAGGCAATGGCAATCCACTCCAGTACTCTTGCCTGGAAAATCCCATGGATGGAGGAGCCTGGAAGGCTGCAGTCCATAGGGTCGCTGAGGGTCGGACACGACTGAGCGACTTCACTTTCACTTTTCACTTTCATGCATTGGAGAAGGAAATGGCAACCCACTCCAGTGTTTTTGCCTGGAGAATCCCAGGGACGGGGGAGCCTGGTGGGCTGCCGTCTGTGGGGTCACACAGAGTTGGACACGACTGAAGCGACTTAGCAGTAGCAGTAGTAGTGGTCCGTGGTATCAGTTTGATTAGTTTTCTGTGATTTTGGTTTTCATTCTGTCTGCTTTCTGACAGATGAGGATAAGAGGCTTATGGAAGCTTTCTGATGGGAGAGACTGACTGTGCGGGAAACTGGGTTTTGTTATGGTAGGCGGGACCATGCTCAGTAAATCTTTAATCCAATTTTCTGTTGATGGGCAGGGCTGTGTTTCCTCCCTGTTGTTTGACCTGAGACCAAACTATGCTGGAGGTAATGAAGATAATGAGGAGCTCCTTCAAAGTTCCCATGCTCGCACTGCCACGGTGCCCCTACCCTGCAGCAGAAATACAATTGATTTTTGTGTGTGTTGATATTGTACTCTGTATCTATGATAAACCTATTTCATGTCCCCTCCAAAAAGAATATTTTTATTTCTTCCATTCCAATTTGTACACTTTTTATTTCATTGTCTTGCCTTACTGCATTGATATGACTTACAGTGCACAGTGTTGAACAGAAGAGATGAGAGAGAACATCCTCCCTTGTTTCTAATCTTAGGGAGAAAGTATTCAGACTTTCACTATTAAGTATGACATTCATTAATTGCCTTTTTTTTTTTTTTTAAGATGCCTTTTGTCAGGTTGAGGACATTTCCTTCTATTCCTAGGTGGCTGAAAGTTTTCCTCATTGTATAGTTATTAAATCATGACAAATATTTTTGCTGTGTCAATTTATATGATCACTTCATTTTTCTTCTCTAGACTGTTAATATAGTGAATAACATGGATTGATTTTCAAATATCAAAACAATCCTGCATTCCTGTATGAAGCTCACTTGGTGGTAGTATAATATTCTTTTTATGCATGACTGAACTCCTTGGTAATATTTTGTTGAGAATTTTGGCTTCTATGTTCATGAGTGATACTGCTTCAAAGTTTTCTTTTGTTTTATTTTCTTGGTCTGAGTTTCACATTGGTTAATGGTTCAGTTCAGTTCAATTCATTCGCTCAGTCGTGTCCGACTCTTTGCGACCCCATGAATCGCAGCACGCCAGGCCTCCCTGTCCATCACCATCTCCCGGAGTTCACCCAGACTCACGCCCTTCGAGTCAGTGATGCCATCCAGCCATCTCATCCTCTGTTGTCCCCTTCTCCTCCTGCCCCCAATCCCTCCCAGCATCAGAGTCTTTTCCAATGAGTCAACTCTTCGCATGAGGTGGCCAACATACTGGAGTTTCAGCTTTAGCATCATTCCTTCCAAAGAAATCCCAGGGCTGATCTCCTTCAGAATGGACTGGTTGGATCTCCTTGCAGTCCAAGGGACTCTCAAGAGTCTTCTCCAACACCACAGTTCAAAAGCATCAATTCTTCGGCACTCAGCCTTCTTCACAGTCCAACTCTCACATCCATACATGACCACTGGAAAAACCATAGCCTTGACTAGACGGACCTTAGTCGGCAAAGTAATGTCTCTGCTTTTGAATATGCTATCTAGGTTGGTTATGACTTTTCTTCCAAGGAGTAAGCATCTTTTCATTTCATGGCTGCAGTCACCATCAGCAGTGATTTTGGAGCCCCCCAAAATAAAGTCTGACACTGTTTCCACTGTTTCCCCATCTATTTCCCATGAAGTGATGGGACCGGATGCCATGATCTTCATTTTCTAAATGCTGAGCTTTAAGCCAACTTTTTCACTCTCCACTTTCACTTTCATCAAGAGGCTTTTGAGTTCCTCTGCACTTTCTGCCATAAGGGTGGTGTCATCTGCATATCTGAGGTTATTGATATTTCTCCTGGCAATCTTGATTCCAGCTTGTGTTTCTTCCAGTCCAGCGTTTCTCATGATGTACTCTGCATATAAGTTAAATAAGCAGGGTGACAATATACAGCCTTGACATACTCCTTTTCCTATTTGGAACCAGTCTGTTTTTCCATGTCCAGTTCTAACTGTTGCTTCCTGAGCTGCATACAGATTTCTCAAGAGGCAGGTCAGGTGGTCTGGTATTCCCATCTCTTGAAGAATTTTCCACAGTTTCTTGTGATCCACACAGTCAAAGGCTTTGGCATAGTCAGGAAAGCAGAAATAGATGTTTTTCTGGAACTCTCTTGCTTTTTCCATGATCCAGCGGATGTTGGCAATTTGATCTCTGGTTCCTCTGCCTTTTCTAAAACCAGCTTGAACATCAGGAAGTTCATGGTTCATGTATTGCTGAAGCCTGGCTTGGAGAATTTTGAGCATTACTTTACTAGCATGTGAGATGAGTGCAATTGTGTGGTAGTTTGAGCATTCTTTGGCATTGCCTTTCTTTGGGATTGGAATGAAAACTGACCTTTTCCAGTCCTGTGGCCACTGCTGAGATTTCCATATTTGCTGCTTCATAAAATGAGTTGGGAAGTGCTGCCTGTGTTTCTGTTTCCTAATAGTTATTGTGTAGAACTGATGTTATTTCTTCTTTGAATGTTTGGTAGAATTTGCAAGTTAAATTATCCGTGCTTGAAGCTTTCTTTTTTGAGAAAATTTTAAACTACAAATTCAATATCCTTAGTTACATAGGACTATTCAGGTTATTTATGTAATGTTGGATAAATTTTAGTAGCTTGGGGCTTTCAAGAAATTGTGTAGTTTTCAGTGCAAGTTTGATGTATGAAGCAGGGTACTCAAAGTCGGTGCTCTGGGATGAGGTGGGGAAGGAGGTAAGAGGCAGGTTCAGGACAGGGAGACACATGTGCACCCATGGGTGATTCATATTGATGTATGACAATAATCACCTCAATATTGTAAAGAAATTATCCTCCAATTAAAATAAATTAAGTAATTAAAAAAAAGAAATTGTGTCGTTTTATCTGTAAAAATCCTATGGACGGAAGAGCCTGATGGGCTACAGTCCATGAGGTCACAGGAGTCAGACACAACTGAGTGACTAAAACACACACATCTGTGTTGTCAAATTCATGCATATTTTTCTCTATTCTTTTAACATCTGTGATTTCTGTATTGTTATCTTCCTTTTCATTTCTGATATTCGTAATTTGTTTTTCTTCATTTTTTATTTATCAGTCTTGCTAGAAATTTATCAAATTTATTGATCTTTTCATGGATACAGCTTTTAATTTCCATTGATTTCCCCCTATTGTTTATCTGTTTGCAATTTTTTATCGGTTTCTGCCCTTTATTATTGCATTGCTTCTTCTTCTATTGGGTTTACGTTGCTCTTCTCTGTCTAGTTTCTTAAGTAAGCTTAGGTTTCTGATTGGAAAGTTTTCCTTATTTCCAATATATGTATTCAGTGCTCTAAACCTCCCTTTAAGCAACTGTTAACCTGTGATTTTGATATATTTTAGTTTTTTAAAATATTTTTTCAAAATATTATCTAATTTTCCTTGAGACTTTTTTGATGCTTGTATAGAAGTGTGTTGTTTAATTTCCACCTGTTTGGAGATTTCCCAATTACCTTTCCAGTGTAATTCCATTATATTGGGAAGACATGCTTCCATCTCTGACCAAAAATTATATATTTGTGTTTCAATTTCATGAACATTTCTTGCTGATGGTAGAACAAAATTCTTTTGATTGGTCCTGGAAATATAGTAAATGACAGCTGAACACCAATCCCTTTTCTTTTGGCAGGTGGTCTGACTGACAGTTTAGGTAATTTGAAGAATCTTACGAAGCTCATACTGGATAACATTAAGATGAATGAGGAAGATGCTTTAAAACTAGGTCAGATTTTTGTTTTCTCTAATATTTTTATTAATATAAGTTTAATAATAAGAACAGTTAAGACTCTGACACTGACTGTGTTTATACAATGCAAGAAGGCCTTTATGTACTTGGTGTCCTAATGCATTTCTTTTCCATTGGTTTGCAGCTGAAGGTCTGACAAATCTGAAAAAGATGTGCTTACTTCGTTTGACCCACTTGTCTGATATAGGGGAAGGAATGGATTACATAGTCAAGACTCTATCAGCTGAACCCTGTGACCTTAAAGAAATTCAATTAGTCTCCTGCTGCCTGTCAGGAAATGCTGTGAAAACCCTAGGTAACTGCTGCCTACATTAACTGAATGAAAACAGTAAAAGAAAACATGCGATATATTTATAGTAGGGCATGCTAAATCTCTCAAATGGAAATTTAGTCTTTAGAGAAATTGGAAAAGATAATAAAGACTTCTAGGTAATATCTAACCTATTTTTATGATCTTCTCTGTGATTGGAGTGAAAATTTATTATGGATGAATAATAGTAGAGAATTTTGAGATAATTGAAGATGTCATTTTCAGACAGGGTAAGTGAAAGTGAAAGTCACTCAGTTGTGTCCTACTCTTTGAGACCCCGTGAACTATATAGTCCATGGAATTCTCCAGGCCAGAATACTGGAGTGGGTAGCTGTTCCCTTCTCCAGGGGATCTTCCCAACCCAGGGATCGAACCCAGGTCTCCCGTACTGCGGGTGAATTCTTTATCAGCTGAGCCACCAGGGAAGCCCAAGAGAGGGTAAAGAGGAAGAAAATAAGAAATGAGTGATTGAAACTTGGCACATTCTGTTATATAATAACTGCTTAATAAAATTTTGATTGAATGGATAAATAAGTGATTGAGAAGCAGAGAGAGAAGGATTTTCTTAAATGTTCTCTGTCCTAATTCTTACCTATTGCCTTGTTAAGATGGAGGTAATATGCATCAATATAAGAGCTGAGTCTTGAGTTCCTAAAGGGTATATATACCAAGTATGGAGAAAATTTAGCATATTTCTGGATAAACTAGATATGGTCAATTTAGATGTTTTTTTTAAATTTAGGATTTTGGGGGAAAGATGGTCTAGCCCTTTAAAAAACAGAATAAATAACCACTAAGAATCTGTAAACTTTCCTAAGAAAATTATGTATACGCCAGTATAAACCAAAAGTTAGAGATACCTAGGGATTAAAAAAGGCCAGACAAACAATGAGAAGCATAAGAATGATGAGCACACTCCCTTACTTCTTCACTTGCCCTGGGGAGAGACAGGTTTAGAACTGAAAATACCAGCTGTACCCCTTTTAAGAGGAGCTCTGCAGGTTTAAAAAAATTATTTATAAGTGCTTCTCTTGTTGAGGAGCACAGGCCCCAGGGAACACAGGCTTCAGTAGTTGTAGCTCCAAGGCCCTAGCACAGGCTCAGTAGCTGTGGTGCACAGGCTTAGTAGTTCTGTGGCATGTGGACTCAACCTGGACCAGGGATGAAATCCATGTTTCTTGCATGGGCAGGCAGATTCTTTACCACTGAGCCACCAGGGAAGTCCCACGCTTTGTATTTGAAACCAAATCACAGAAGATGCTTTACTCTAAGAAAAGGGTTCATATGATTGATTAAAAACAATAATAGCTAATATTATAACAAGAGTATGTATTCATTAAAAAACTGACTAATTTCTAAAGGGGATATTTCCAATCAGTCTTGATAGGAAAAACTTCAACTAAACAACCATGATAAATATCTGAAAATGAAGAAAAGAATTAAGCAGTTCTTCACTAGAATGATAGTGTCAGGAGAGTGTAATTTCGTCTGTTCTGTCTTGCTGCAACAAAGATTTGAAACGGTGGACCAGTGTTACAGCTCAGAGTTTTATTCAGCAAACAAAGGCTAGTACACCCTCGAGGTGTGAAGGCGGGCTGACCCCAGTGGAGAGGCCCCACCTAGCTTGACTCCCTCTTTTTTACGGTTTTGTCTCCTACCCTCTGAGCCTGCCATATGCAAACTAGGGCTAGCCAGGAAGGGGGCGTGTTTGCTCCACCTGAGGTTCTCACTCCAGTCCTCAAAATTTTCCTTTTGTTCCTTTTTCACAGACTTTCCCCTTTCTTTGTCTTTTAGTCACTGCCATTTTGGACTCCTTTTATTGTAACTGCCTAACAATGGCATTTATGATTAATGTTTACATGTAATATAGTTTCCCAAAATTTTAACCTCAATATATTTGTATTTTTGTTATTAAAATACATCTCTTATAGATAGCATGGAGTTGGGTCTTGCTTTAAAAAAGAAAATCTAGTTTTATTCATCTTTGTCTTTAATTGGAATGTTTAATCCAGTTAATATAATTATTTATATGAATAGATTTCCAGCTGCCATTTTCCTATTTGTTTTCTGTTTTTTCATCTGTCTTTTTTTAATTTCTAAGTTTTTATTATTAGCATCACAACTATGACATTAACAAAACTATCTAAACTGAGTACACAAAGAACAGCTCATCTTATCTGGTTTTTATTCCTTTGTTTCTCGTGCATGATAGGGTATTTAGAATTGTAAGCGACCTCAAGAGTTTATCCATTTCAACTTCCTCATTCTAAATATGAAGCTGGTGAACCCTAGAAAAGCAGAGTGACTTTACTAAAATAACATAAAAACTATCTTCCAGGCTGCATTAGGCTTATGGTGAATTTAAGTTTTTAGTCAGAACTTAGGACCAGGAAATATATGTGCATCAGTCATAGCTGTGGCAACTGGGGGTTAAATCTTTCCAGAGACTTTTTTGGAATAATTATATTAATCAAGTGAAATAATGTTTTGTATGCTACCAACAAAGAAAACAAGGACTCAGAATTCTTCTAAGGATATTTTAAAATGCACTTACAGTTCCCTGAAAGTCTTGTTTTGGATTGAAATTTCTTTTTTCCAGCTCAGAATCTTCATAACTTGGCCAAACTGAGCATTCTTGATTTATCTGAAAATCATCTGGAAAAGGATGGAAAAGAAGCTCTTCAGCAACTAAGTAAGAATGACAATTTAGCCAAAACCAAATACTCAAAAGGTCAGAAAAGCAGTTTCTTTTATCCACATATGCCTTACTAGATGGACCTCAGTGAAATGAAGGTCATTACATAAGTCAATGTAGCCCTTATTTAAACTACTCTTGAAGAATACGGGCCAATGGTTTTTGAGTTATTAGTTTTCCCATATCATTGCACCTGAGATTCCCACTTGCTTGCCTCCTTCCAGGGAGCTAGTGTCTGAGAGTGACATTCAAGGCAAATTTGCTTAAGAAGTTAGTGATAAGATTTTTAAGCTGTGATAACAATTCTATGATTATGTTAAAATAAAACAACCTGGTACCTACTGTCTGAGATTTGTTTCAAAATAATATAGAAGGGAAGAAATTTGATGACAATGAAGCAAGATTATCCATGATTTGGTTTTTGTTGAAAGTTGGCATATTAGTACATATAGTTTTATATATTTTTGTATATTTTTGAACACTTCCCATAAAAATATTAACCAAAAAACAAGTAGATTCTTATTGCGCACTGAGCAGGCTTCAGAGATAATAGTCATTCCTTCTCTCACATCCCTTCATCCTTTATCAATTCTGAGATGGATCCAATTTCTGAAATTGCTCCCTGGTTCTTCAAGTTGACAGGCTGCACATCTTAGAACAGCTAACCGTTCTGATGCTGCCCTGGTGTGGTGATGTACGAGTCAGTCTGGCCATACTGTTGGAGCAACTGAAGAAGGTCCCACAGCTCGTCAAGCTTGGGCTGAAAAACTGGAGACTCACAGATGCAGAGATTAGAATTCTAGGTAGGTATACATACAGCGCTAAGAGAAAGGAAGTTAGCCCTCACAAAGGTCTTCAGTTGGCTTGGGTTCTATTTAGTTAGTTAGCTAGCATCTGATTTGCTTATTTATTTGACTCCTCTTTTTTATACAAACATATTGAAAGAGTGTTCACATATGTTAAAGAGTAAAATGATTGAAGACAACTGACCTGTCTTCAAGCATTTCACCTGAAGTGTTTAAAGGAAAAACATTCACATTATCTGATAAGGTGTATTATGTTAGGAATTGCTCTTCCTGGCCTTAACTATCTGAAATTCAGCAAGGCCCCTCCAATCTTGGGAAATATGTTTAAGTCACTTGTTGGGTATTCAAAACAAGTAAGGAAAAGAAAGAAAGAATGTGTTAGTCGTTCAGTCGTGTCGAATTCTTTGTGACCCCATGGACTGGAACCCCAGTCTTCTCTGTCCATGGAATTCTCTAGGTGAGAATACCAGAGTGAATAGCCATTGCCTTCTCCAGGGGATCTTTCCAACCCAAGGACTGAATCCGCATCTCTTGTGTCTCCTGCATTGCAGGCAGATTCTTTACCATCTGAGCCATCAGGGAAGCCCAAGTGCAATTTTAATGTAAATGGGATCATGGAATACATTTAAGAAGTTGCAAAATAACCCAGGAACAAAAAAAGATAAATAGATGACTGAAGACACAACAGCCTCAGGCAGTTGAAGTGTCCCCACGCTCTCTGTATTAGTTATCATGTCTGTGTAAGATGACTCCAAAATTTCTGGCTTACACAAACTATAGAACAAACAACTATAAACATTACCTCACATTCCTGTGGGTCAGGAATTTGGAAGCAGCTTAGCTGGGTGGTTCTGGCTTTGTGTCATGGGATTGCAGTACAGATTTGACTGGGGCTGCTGGAAACCTGCTTCCAAGGTGGCTCCTCACTGGGTTGGCAGGTTCGTGCTGGCTGTTGGATGGGGCACTAGTTTCTCATCCCTGGACCTCTCCATACACTGTTTGCATGTCCTCAGAACATGGCAGCTCACTCTCTCCAGAGCAAGAGATCCAAAAGAGAAATCAGTTAGATGTTGCAATATCCTTTATGACCTAGCCTGGGAAGATCATTCTGGGGTCATCTCTGCTGTGTCCTATGGTTACTCATGTCAGCCCATCCCAGTGTGGGAGGGGACAACACAAAAGAGTGGACACTAGGAGGTGAGGATCATTGGAGCCAACTTGAAGGCTGACTACTATATTACCTAAGGCAAAGGATTGGTGAAAACAGCCTTGACTGCCTTCATCTCCCTCCCAGATTGTCTAGAAAGTATTTGTAGGATACACATCATGAAACTTACCATTTTAACCATTTTAAAATCTACAGTTTTGTGGAATTCACGTTCTTAAGCAACCACCATCACCATCCATCTCTAGAACTTTTTGATTTTCCCTGGCTGAAACTCTGTACTCATTAAAGACTAACTCCCTCTTTTAAAAATTTCTCCTAGAGATGTGTATGTCTTTAATTCCTTAGGCTGCCCAAAGGGTCTGCAATTCTTCGTGGTGCTGAGATTCTGGGTCTTTCCTTCCCTTAATTCTTTTATTTATTTTTACTTGCACTGGGTCTCTGCTGCTGTGCTTGGACTTTGGGGCTGCTCTTGGGTGCAGTGCCTGGGTTTCTGATCGTGGTGGCTTCTCTTGTTGTGGGACACAGGGTTTAGGGCACAGACGCTTCAGTAGTTGCAGCTTGCAGGCTTAGTTGCTCTGCAGCATGTGGGATCTTCCTGGATCAGGGACTGAACTGTGTGCTCTGCATTGGTAGGCAGATTCTTAACCCCTGGGCCACCAGGGAAGTCCTCTCCTTCTCTTTAATTTCTAACTCCACTTCCATCTCCTCTACCTGCTCCCTTCACCATCAAATCATATCATCCTGGGTGCCATTCTTTCAGGACCTTCTGCTATTCTGGGTGATATTGGAAGCAGGCGGGGTTTCTGTGACAGGCTAATTAGCTAATAAATAATCCTTCTCAGGTAACCTCATACCTAAAGCAAGTTCAAAAGGATATGTCTTTTCAAGGAGGCTGTTGGGAAGTGTGTAGAATTAGAATTACAGGTGAGGGAAGGCATTTTTACATAGAGACTCTTTATCATCTTTCAAATCTGTAAGTAGGTAGTTGCTTAACTTGCCCACTTCCGAGGCTGACTACTGAGACCAGAGGAGGAGATGCTGTGGTGGGTTCATTAAGAACTAAGCTAAGGGAGTAATTTGCCACTTCACTTTAATAGCCTAGTGCCTAACAGCGTCCATATGTAAATGAGAGATATAAATATAACAGAAGACAGCTGACTCTTGGGAATTTACCCGTAATGATGTACCCCAAGATGCAAGTGAAAAAATGACAAAATGAAGAACTAATTTATTCTCAAAGTGTTTTTAAAAAGAATTTGTGGAATTACCATTATATACCTAATAAAACATAACTATTATCCCTGTTTTATAAACAGAGACATGGAATCTCCTTGGCAGTCCAGTGGTTAGGACTCTGCACTTCCTCTGCAGGGGCCACCAGTTCCATTCCTGGTCAGGGAACTAAGATACCTCATGCCATGCAGCAAGGCCAAAAATTTTTTTTAAAAAAAGAAGCAGAGACATAAGAAAGTTGTCAGACCAAAGCAGGGAGAGGGCTAGAGACAGAAGAGTTGACGAAAGGAGCAAGAGCGTGCAGGTGCTGGCGTGACTCCTCCCCAGCCGTTTCATCCACCCCCCAAAGGTATAAGGGGTTCCCAGGTGGCTCAGTGGCAAAGAATCCGCCTGCCAATAAAGGACACCCAGGTTTGATCCCTGGATTGGGAAGACCCCCTGGAGTAGGAAATGGCAACCCACTCCAGATTCTTGCCTGGAAAATCCCATGGACAGAGGAGCCTGGTGGGCTACAGTCCTTGAGATCGCAGAGTCAGACACAACTAAGTGTGCACACGCATGCAGCTAGAGGTATAAAAAGCAGTCTACTTGGATGTGAGGCACTAGCTGAAGAGTGAGAGCCAAGCATTCTCTGCCTTTGGTCTCTAGCCAGGTGAAGAGACTGCTGTCTGTCAGTCCCCTCTAGAGGCTCCATCATTATGAAGTGGTTAAGTGAATTAGTTTTAGAGTCAGACAGACCTACCCATCCCTTCCACTTGATAGATGTATGGTCTGCAGCAACTTCAAGCTGCTGAACCTCAGTTCGCTCATCTGTCAAATGGGGATAATTACAATGCCTACCATATGAGAGGTTATTATACTAATCCATAATTGAGCTAATGAATAGTAAGAAGTTCAATACTGACTCGTATATGCTCAATAAATGGTACTGTGATCATTATTTTCTGGCAGCTTCAAGGGGAACCAGATGCTAGGGTCATCTTCCTTCAAAAAAGAACTTCTTCAGGCTGCTCACTTTTGATGTATAAGATCCTTCACAATAGAGCCCCAATCCACATTCCTCTCCACCTTCATCTTCTGCATGCCTCCCCACCTATGTGAGGTTTCATCCTCATGAACCTCTTGCTAGTCCTCCAAAATGCCTTTGTACATGCATTCCATCTAGGAAGTCCTTCACCTCCTCTACAGTCCTTTAAGACCTAGCTGATGTATCTCTTTTTTGGTGAAATAGTCTCCTTTTTAAAGAAAAATTATTTATTTTTAATTGGACAATAATTGCCTTATAATGTTGTGTTGGTTTCTGCCGTATATCAACATAAATCAGCCATAGGTATACATATGTCCCTTCCTTCTTGAGCCTCCTTCCTACTCCATCTCACCCCTCTAGGTTGTTAGAGAGCACTAGGGTCCGTTTCCTGTGCTACTAGCAGCTTCCCACTAGCTACTCTTGGTGAAATAGTCTCCTTATGCTCTCTCTTCTGCACCCCTAAGAGTAACCTAGATGGTTGTTTTAAGCCTCTTGTCCAGAGTCTTTCAAATTTTTTTGCCTATGACCCACATTTTAAAAGTATATTTTATCTTGTTATCCAATGCACACATACACATACATTTTTATAGTATTTACATATACTTTAAAATCTTCTTAAAATCACTAAAAAAAAATGTGGTACATCTATGCAATGGAATATTAGCCATAAAAAAGCATGAAATGCCATTTGTAGAAACAGGGATGGACTTAGAGATGATCATGTGAAGTGAAGGAAGTCAGACAAGGAAATATTATATGACATCACTTATAAGTGGAATCTATAAAATGATGCAAATACTTATTTACAGACTCTTGGACATAAAAAAAATCTTATGGTTACCAAAGAAAACAGCAGGATTGGGGGCAGGTGGAGAATTAAATTGGAAGTTTTGGATTCACATATGCACACTACTATATATAAAATAGAGGGGCAACAGGACCTACTGTACAACACAGGGAACTTTCAATATCTTACAATAACCTATAATGGAAAAGAATCTGAACAGGAAAAATATATATACAGAACTAAATCACTTTGGTGTACACCTGAAACTAACATATTATAAATTAACTATCAGTTCAGTTCAGTTCAGTCGCTCAGTCGTGTCCGACTCTTTGCGACTCCATGAATTGCAGTACGCCAGGCCTCCCTGTTCATCACCAACTCCTGGAGTTCACCCAGACTCACGCCCTTCGAGTCAGTGATGCCATCCAGCCATCTCATCCTCTTTCGTCCCCTTCTCCTCCTGCCCCCAATCCCTCCCAGCATCAGAGTCTTTTCCAATGAGTCAAGTCTTTGCACGAGGTGGCCAAAGTACTGGAGTTTCAGCTTTAGCATCATTCCTTCCAAAGAAATCCCAGGGCTGATCTCCTTCAGAATGGACTGGTTGGATCTCCTTGCAGTCCAAGGGACTCTCAAGAGTCTTCTCCAACACCACAGTTCAAACGTATCAGTTCTTCAGTGCTCAGCCTTCTTCACAGTCCAACTCTCACATCCATACATGACCACTGGAAAAACCATAGCCTTGACTAGACGGACCTTAGTCGGCAAAGTAATGTCTCTGCTTTTGAATATGCTATCTAGGTTGGTCATAACTTTTCTTCCAAGGAGTAAGCGTCTTTTAATTTCATGGCTGCAATCACCATCTGCAGTGATTTGGGAGCCCAAAAAAATAAAGTCTGACACTGTTTCCACTGTTTCCCCATATATTTCCCATGAAGTGATGGGACCAGATGCCATGATCTTCATTTTCTGAATGTTGAGCTTTAAGCCAACTTTTTCACTCTCCACTTTCACTTTCATCAAGAGGCTTTTGAGTTCCTCTGCACTTTCTGCCATAAGGGTGGTGTCATCTGCATATCTGAGGTGATCGATATTTCTCCTGGCAATCTTGATTCCAGCTTGTGTTTCTTCCAGTCCAGCGTTTCTCATGATGTACTCTGCATATAAGTGAAATAAGCAGGGTGACAATATACAGCCTTGACATACTCCTTTTCCTATTTGGAACCAGTCTGTTGTTCCATATCCAGTTCTAACTGTTGCTTCCTGAGCTGCATACAGATTTCTCAAGAGGCAGGTCAGGTGGTCTGGTATTCCCATCTCTTGAAGAATTTTCCACAGTTCATCGTGATCCACACAGTCAAAGGCTTTGGCATAGTCAATAAATGAAGCAGGGCAAAGACTAATAGAGTTTTGCCAAGAAAATGCACTGGTCATAGCAAACACCCTCTTCCAACAACACAAGAGAAAAATTAACTATACTTCAATTTAAAAAATGATTTAAAAAACTGCTCTAATCCATAAGCTAGTTCCAGGGCTTCTGTTCCCGTGGTCCCTCCTGGCTCTGCATTTCTGTCTTTGTGTGACTCTGGATCTGTGTCAACTTACCCCTTTCCCTATTCTCCAAGTTACTCAGATGGGGAGAATTCACTTATCCTTAACATCTACAAGAAGGTCCCAGTATAATTACAGATGTAGCAGATTCACTGAATGCTTCTAAGGATTTGTAAATGTGGGCTTACATGACAGCTCTGAATAGCACTGAAGTTTAATATTGGCTCTTCCCCTTTCTCAAATAGATGCAAGACCATTTCTGCCAATTCAGGCTCCAGTTGCCTGTCAACTGCCCTGTCCTATTTCATCACCATCTCTTACAATCCCCGAAAAAAAAAAAAATCCTTCTATGTTGTTATGAAGAGTAACTCAATTACATCTAGCCCCCTAATACCAAACTCAGTTCAGGACCTTCCTTCACATTGTTGTTCAGTCGCTGAGTCGCGTCCAGTCTTTTACCACACCATGGACTATAGCCTGCCAGGCTCCTCTGTTCATGGGATTTCCCAGGCAAGAATACTGGAGAGGGTCACTAGTTTCTTCTCCAGGGGATCTTCCTGACCCAGGGATTGAACCCGGGTCTCCTGCATTGACAGGAGGATTCCTTACCACTGAGCCACCAGGGAAGCCCTTCCTTCACATAGCCACACTAATGTGCTCTATGAATAACAGGCTTCACATTCAGGTTTCTCCTCTTCCCCTCTACTGCTGGGCTCTATTAACAGCAGAGAGAAGAATAGATTTATTTCCTCCATAATATGAATCATGTTAAAAGGCAGAAGAAGCCAAAATCAGGGTTCATTTTAGTTTTGTTTTTCAATTGATGTGTAACATACCCACAGAAAAGTGTACAAATCCTAAGTAGATAGTACAATGAATTTTCATAAGGTTCATATACCCATGTAACTAGTACCCAGATCAAGATGTGGAAGATTAAAAAAAAAAAAAGAAAGAAACAAAAGATTCTCAGTTTTGTAGCTCCCTTCTCCCAGCTTCCTGACTTCTATCTAACATCATAGATTAGTCTTGGCTGCTTTTTAATTTTACATAAATGGAATCATACACTGTATATTATTTTGAGTTTTCCTTGGTTCAATATCATGTGTGTTAAATTCATCCATATTATTACGTGTAGGCAAGATTCATTCATTCTCATTGCTGTAAAATCTATCATGTGAACATACTTCAACTGGTTTTTTTCCATTCTACTGTTAATATTTGAGTAATTTTATCTTTTGAATACTATAAATAGTGCTGCTATGAACATCCTTGTGTACATCTTTTGGTGAACATATGGGCACATTTCTGCTGGGTGTCTACATAGGAGTGGGTCTGATTTACAGGTAAAGCATATGTTAAGCTTTGGGCTTTGCTGGTGGCTCAAATGGTAGAGTCTGCTTGCAATGTAGGAGACCCGGGTTTGATCCCTGGGTTGGGAAGATCCCCTGGAGAAGAAAATGGCTACCTACTCCAGTATTCTTGCCTGGAGAGTACCATGGACAGAGGAACCTGGTGGGCTACAGTTCATGGGGTCATAAAGTGTTGGATGCAACTGACTTTCACTTTTCATATGTTCAGCTTTAATATGCATGTCAGTCTTCCAATGTACTTATATTCAATTCAGGTTTTAAAAACCTGTGGTTTTCATTATTACACACAGATAGCCATTTATTTTTGTTAGAGCACTTACCATTTGAACTTAGAGAATGTATTCATATATCTATCTGCCCCACTTAACTGTGAGATCTTAGAGAACAGGGCTCAGGCCATTAGACTCGGTGTTGAGTGTATATCCCACACTCAATAAATATGTTGTATAAAAGAACAAAAGAACTTATAGCACCTCCACTATTTGCCATGAGATATAGGCTAGCTTGGGTTCTTAGAAAACTCATTATAGTAAATGCTATTTTCTTATACATATAAAATCATACCCAAATTCTGAAATACATTTGTATGATTTCACAAACTTTATGATATCTGAACCAACCAATCCTTCAAACCTCTAGCATAAGTTTCTTGACTCTGGTCCATAGTACTTCTCCTGGCTTAGAGCTGGCTTTGGGATTCCCATCCCTATTTAGTGATGGTATATGTGATGGATGAGACACAATATGTCTTGAGATGGGATAATAAAATTCAGGCTAGTAATAAGAGATGGGGAGTCTAATGAAATATAGGCTCCATAGGAAGAAGCAGGGAGGAAATATGTCATAGGAAGTGTTTAATGAAATATGTGGTAGATAAGATGTGCTGGAGACATAAGGCGTATTTTCAGAAAAGTACCTCTTTACCAGCGGTTTTAGATACCTCCTGGTCCTAACTGAAGCCTGGCTCTCCCCTACAGCTCTCTTAATCAATCACTTTTATTCTCTTGATCTTTATGCCTCTCAGGGTCCAAAAGGCAAGGTCAATTTCTCCTTGATCTTCACTATCCTTCCAGTCCACTCCTCCAACCTCGTGAAGGATCCCTACTTCCATGTGGCTTAGGCCATTTAACTGAACTATGGCTTGTCCTTATTGCTATGAATTCTGAATTTACTGCCATCTTTTCTTATGCACTGAAGCCTTTGACAACTGTCTTACAGAATTCCTCACCCTCTAATTTTGGTCATCAACTGAGAAGACTTTACTTCTTATGTGAAACTACTCAGGCAACACTCAGGAACCTCCTCTTTGGTCCTTCCCTTCTATTATCCTTCACCCATCTGTGAGGATGGAATTATCAGATTATGATAACTCCACCTAAAACTGTTCTACAGGATATTAAATTCAGACGATTCATTCTCAAACAGCCTTCTAAGTTTCCGTTTTAGTTACGTAGTGACTCATCACCAGTTCATTTCATTTGGACATCCAGTCCATTGAGCCCACTACCACTTTCCTAATAAATAGCTCCTGTTTATTTTGACTTTTCTTCCCACCTAGTTTAAATTCCATCCTTCATCCTGCAAACATTCTTGTCAAAATAGCTGAAACCCTCGTGGCCCACAGTATGACAAGTCAATTTAGGCAAAGACATTTAGTGATGGCCTGTGTGTGTGATAGGTGCAAAAGTGAAATGAAGAAAGTGTAATGAGAGATCTACTTAATGAGATGCAGGGAGAAAATGAGAGTTGAGGTGAGGTGTGAAATTAGATACAGTGGTTAGGGTGTATTTGCTGGCAAAACTGAAAGCCTGGATTGTCCTCAATTTTCCACTTGTTCTGCACCTACACTCAGACCACTGGGAAAAATCACACAATTTGGCAGATAGGTACACTTCAGGTTTATAGTGACAAATTTCAATGAAAATACTTAGAGAAAATGGTAAGAAAGCATTATATATAGAAATATAGCATGCAGCAAGAGCAGGGCTTGATAAAATGCTTGTAGTCTTAAATACTTATATTGAAAGAGAAGAAAGGCTGAAAATTATTGTTTCTAATTTAAGAAGCCAGAAAAGAGTAAACTCAAGATAATAAACATAAGAATATAAATCAATGAAATAGAAGACAAAAATAAGTTTAAAGAAAGATTGGTAAAGCTTAAAACAGTTTTTTAAAGAGTAACAAATGAATAGAGATTAAAAATTAAGCAAAATTGATCAAGAAAAAGCAGAGCAACATAAATAATTTCATTAACCAAAGTGGAGACCTAGGCACATGAATGTTTGTAGCGGCTTTATTCATATCACATATCTGATAAAGGACTACTATCCAGAATACATAAAGAACTCCTACAACTCACTGATAAAAAGACAACTTGATAGAGTTTAGAGAAGACAAAGAATCTAAATAGGCATTTCTCCAAAGAAGATATATAAATGGCTAATAAACATCAGAAAAAATGCTCAGTATCATTAGCCATCAGGGAAATGAAAACCAAAGCCACAGTGAAATGCCTCTTACCATCCACTAGGATGGTTAAATAAAAAACGGACAGGTAATAAAAAGTGTTGACAAGGACATAGAAAAAGTGGAGCCCTCCTATGCTGGTGGTTGGACTGTTTCTTACTTAGGAAAACATTCTGGCACCTCTTCAAAAGGTTAAACATAGAGTTACCAATTCCACCCTGAAGAATCCAAGAGAAATGAAAATATGTGTCCATACAAAAGCATGCATAACAATGTTCATTGCCTATTTTATAATCCCAAAGTGGAAACAACCCAAGTGTCCATCACTGCTAAATGGATACACACAATGTGATGTATCTACAAAATAGAGTGTTATTCAGCTGTTAAAAGGAATGAAGTGTTAGAACACACTGTAACATGGATGAACCTTGAAAATACCACACTAAGTGAAAGAAGCCAGTCACAGAAGACCATATATAGTATGATTACATTTATATGAAATGTCCAAAATGGGCAAATCCGTAGTGATGAAAAGTGGATTAATGGTTGCCAATGTTGGGGGGTGGGGTGAGAATGACTGCTAGTGCTGTGGAGTTCAGTTTTGGGGGTGATGAAGATGTCCTGGAATTAGATAATGGTGTACCACTTTGTGGATATACTAAAACCCACTATGTTGTTGCTGTTTAGTTGCCCAGTCATGTCTCTTTTGAGACCCCAATCCCATGGATTGGGATTTTTCAAGCAATAAGACTGGAATGGCTTGCCATTTCCTTTTTCCAGGGGATCATCGCAACCCAGGAACTGAACCCGAGTCTCCTGCCCGCATCTCCTGCGTTGCAGGTGGATTCTTTACTGCTGAGCCCGTGGGGAAGCCCCAAACCCATTATAGTTATACTTTTAAAGGTTGAATTTTATGGTATGTATATTATATATATAGAAGACCCTAAAGGTATATCCTAAGCAACTGTATTTACACAGTACTTGTCAAAACTGTATTTTTAAAAATACAAAAGAATGACAAACTCTAAATCAGAAGAGTAGTTTCCGTGGGTCAGTGGGGACAGGTGCGTACAACAGGAGGATACCACATAATAGATCCAAGTTTTTATCCATGTTCTATTCTCAGATTAAGTGATAGATTCATGAGTGAATAGGTGAAATTAGTGATCTATCCAATTCTGAATAAACAATAAACACAACCTGTCAACATTTCCTGACAATCTTGCTGTGCCTCTGTATGCAGCTTTCTCTATATAAACAAATGTAAACTTTATTCTCTGTAATCCATGTCTTTCTCTATTTCACAATGAATGTGATTTCCTCCCCCCTCCCCTCTCCTTTTCTTATTACATTATAGTGGCTCTATCCCCCTTTAAGGGCAGTCTCTTTGCTCTAGCCTTGATTGAGATCCCATCCCTGCCCTCATCCCTGTTCAAGATCATTTCACCAATTATGCCCTTCTTTACTCTTTCCTGGTGGCTCATAGTTTAAAGCGTCTGCCTGCAATGCAGGAGACCTGGGTTTGATCCCTGGGTCGGGAAGATCCCCTGGAGAAGGAAATGGCAACCCACTCCAGTATTCTTGCCTGGAGAATCCCATGGATGGAGGAGCCTGGTGGGCTACAGTCCATGGGGTTGCAAAGAGTTGGACACCACTGAGCAACTTCACTTTCACTTTACTCTTTCCTATCAGTTCTTAAAGGTACTCAAATCTCATTTTATATAGAACTCTTCCTGACTCCTATCTTCCCCCTACGACTATCATCCTCTCCCTCCTTCCCTTCAAGGCAAAAATTTATGCACCCTCAACACATCTCCACTATCTGACCATCCTCTGCTTCCTTCTTATTCCAGCTGACGCTACACACTTGCATATGACTCAATGGATATTTCCCCAAAGCGTTTGACTTACCTACGTAAAAGTTGACACTGAGTACTCTCTCCTTTTCAAAATGTTCTCTTGACTTCCATGCTACCTCGGTTACTTCTCAGTCTCCTTTTCCATGGCAGTTCCTTCATACAGATGTTAAATGCTCCCAATCTTCCTTAGAACCTGGTCCTAGGTTCTCCGCTCTTCTTCCTTAGAGAGTACACTTCATCTTACAGCTTTAATTGTCATGTTTAAATTTTGACCCCCGAGATTTTGTTTCTCCCTGATCAGCAGTCTGGGACTATTGAATAGGAATCATTGCGAGCTCAGGGATCTACTGCAGCTGTTCTCACTTACTTTTTTAGATGACATAGTTTGACTTATATGTTTGAGGCTAAACTCACAATCTAGCATGTTCTCAAAAAGGCATCACATCTGAACTCCATTATCCAATTTTTTTCCTCAAAAAAAACCCACCACCACTGACTATACTTATGTTCTAGCTCAGTGGTAAGTTCTGGGCCAAATCATTCTGCCACATGGATCCTCAGAATTTTCCAAGTGCTCTGTTTTGCTTTCTACTTGTAATTTTTTTTAAATAGCATCTTATTGTTATTGTTAGGCACAGTAGCTTTTGGGGGTCTCTGAAAACAACTAAATTTATGAAGTCTGTTTTTCCTGTTCCCTATGTTGCCTCATTTCTTGGGAGCTTTTTGTTCGACTTTTTGTCTGTCTTTAGTTCCTTGTTGGAGGCTGTTCTCAACTGTCTGGTATTCCTGAACTGTTCTCTTCACATTTTAGAGTGAGGCACAAGTTGGTAGGAAGCTCCCTGCACCTGAGGGAGTGGCTTAGGTTCACCCTGGGTGGTCAGGAAAGAAAAATAGCTTTTCCTGTGTAGGGCCTTTCCTTGGAGGCAATTCAATTTTCCCTGAGAAGGATCCTTCTTTCTCCTGGAGTATATAAGCCCAGTTGCCACTCTTCTGCAAATGAAGTGGGGCTAGAAGATCTATTGCCTTTGTGTGTTCCCAAGGCACCTGGACCCACCACAGCACCTATCTTCCATCTAGTTACTTCGTTATGTATGTTTTCACACTACATGTAAGCCCAAGGAGACAGAGCCCATATGTCCTTTTATGTTATCCCCAGCACTGAGCAACTTCACTTTCACGCATTGGAGAAGGAAATGGCAACCCACCCGTGTTCTTGCCTGGAGAATCCCAGGGACAGAGGGAGCCTGGTGGGCTGCCTTCTATGGGGTAGCAGAGTCAGACACGACTGATGTGACTTAGCAGCAGCAGCACCCAGCACTATCCAGGGTACATGGTAGGCACTCAAAACTTTTTGTTGAATGAGTAAGTGGGAAGAGCTCTGGCTCAGGGGCACTACAGGGTGGTCTCTGCCACACTAGAGCTTTGTTTAAGTTGTAGGAACCCTTCAAGGATCAGAATCCTATCCAGAGAATCTGAGATTCTGCCTGGAATTAGGATCAAGCCACTTGCATTCTCCACAAGCCACATACAGCCTACAGAGCTAAATGTCACTGATTCCTCTTCTCTCAGAAGTAGTCTGCTCCTCATGGCGACAAAAACACCAAATCGAATGAACAAAATGTGTACCCTTGTGGATTACACTGCTTGTTCTTGGTTCGTGTGCTTGTGCACATTCTGGTAATTATCCCCAAATCTCTCTAATTGATACCATTCTTTAAGCCTGGCAAGTAGCCTGTATAAATAGCTTACCCTTTGAGGGTGGGATGGGCTTGAAATTCTTCTTCCTTAAAGTTCCTTTCAGGTGCTGCAATCTGTTCTGGTAATTGAGGAGAAATGAAGTTGCTTTTTTGTGGGGGAAGGAGCTTTATATGCAGACATGGCAACCAGTATTTTGACTGAACACATACTGTGCTGGGAAGAACCTGGGAACAAGGCAGAGACAGAAAGGACTTGAGAAAGAGGTTTAAGAAGAGAAGGGAGAAACCTATGAGGAAGAAAGAAGGGCTCATTATGGGAAGGAGGAAGAAAGGAGGAATGAGGCCCTATGTATGATTGAGGCTGGGCACAGGCTAAGCTGGTCTAAGGAGACCCAGCCACACCTTGGCTTACAGAGCAGAGCTATATTCCCCTCTCCTATAACACTCAGGACTGTGCAGTCCAGGCAGGTGGAGTGGCTTTGCTCTGTGCAGTCTTTCAGACAGAAACCTACATGTTCTTTACTCCTCTGTTTCTTAGGGTGTTACCTTTGACTTCATGGTAATGGCTAGGATGTTTACCTTTCCATTGTAGGAGTACTTTTTAAAAAAATTTTTAAACATTTATTTATTTATGGTTGTGCTAGGTCTTTGTTGCTACACAGGCTTTTCTCCAATTGTGAAGAGCGGGGTCTATTCTCTAGTTGCAGTAAGCATGCTTCTTCTTGCAGTGGCTTCTCTTGTTGCAGAGCAGACTATAGGGTGCATGGACTCAGTATTTGTAGCTGGCAGGCTCTTGAACACAGGCTTAACAATGGTGGCGTATGAGTCAGTGATGCCATCCAACCATCTCATCCTGTCATCTCCTTCTCCTCCCACCTTCCATCTTTCCCAGCATCAGGGTCTTATCAAATGAGTCAATTCTTCGCATCAGGTGGCCAAAGTATTGGAGTTTCAGCTTCAGCATCAGCCCTTCCAATGAATATTCAGGACTGATTTCCTTTAAGATAGACTGGTTGGATCTCCTTGCAGTCCAAGGGACTCTCAAGACTCTTCTCCAACACCACAGTTCAAAAGCATCAATTCTTCACCACTCAGCTTTCTTTATAGTCCTAACTCTCACATCCATGCATGACGACTGAAAAACCATGGCTTTGACTAGACGGACCTTTGTTGGCAAAATAGTATCTCTGCTTTTTAATATGCTGTCTAGGTTTGTCATAACTTTACAAGGAGCAAGCGTCTTTTAATTTCATGGCTGCAATCACCATCTGTACTGATTTTGGACCCCCCAAAATAGTCTCTCACTGTTTCCATTGTTTCCCCATCTATTTGCCATGAAATGATGGGACCAGATGCCATGATCTTCGTTTTCTGAATGTTGAGTTTTAAGCCAACTTTTTCACTCTCCTCTTTCACTTTCATCAAGGGGCTCTTTAGTTCTTCTTTGCTTTCTGCCATAAGGATGGTGCCGTAAGGGCAGTCCCTGGAGGAGGTACTTTAGAGTGCCGCATTCTATAAGGAAATTCCTGAAGAGTTTAAAGAGGGTTAAAAATAACAACCCCAAAACTCTTTATCTTGAGATACTGAAGGAGTTTACTTACTCAAGTTTAGTTTGGAACATTTCACACCCAAAGAAACAATCCTTAGGTAGTGTATGCTTCTCCAGAAGAGGAAATGACCTAATGTTGCCAAAGTCTGACTCCAGTTTTCAAAACAGGTACTGAATATTTCAATTGTTATCTCCCACATCTCAATTTTTACACAATCTTCCATTACTTGGAAAAGTCAGGAAAAGAGAAAAAGTATGTAAGTCATTTATCTTGATTTGTTATAATTCCTATTTATCAGATTCCCTTACACTTTAGGAAAAATATAATTTGTAAATATAATGAACCAGGTTTATAATCACTTTTCTAACTACACGGAGAATTTCTTTCTTAAGCGAAGCACTGGTCCAAATATAGCCATTTCTCTTAAAACAAAACAAAACCATTTTTCCAGTTAATAGATTTATTTCTGTTTCTATTCAGGTGTATTTTTTGAAGAGAATCCTCTGGAAAACTTCCAGCAGTTGGATTTGGCGGGAAATTGTGTAAGCAGTGATGGATGGCTTGCCTTCATGAGTGGATTTGAGAATCTTAAGCAACTGGTGTTTTTTGACTTCAGTACGAAAGCACTCTTACCTGATGCATCATTAGTCAGGAAACTTAGCCATGTGTTATCCAAACTAACTTTTCTGCAAGAGGTTCAGCTTGTTGGGTGGCAACTTGATGACGATGATGTCAGTGTTCTTAAAGGTGCTTTTCAACTAGTAATTGCTTAAATAAAGGGTACCCTAAGCCTCTGAATGCTCTGGGGACTCCATTACTTTCAGCCTGGTGATTTAAAAATCTTTGCTCAAAAAAACTGCCCCAGGTGCCCTGCATACTTATAAGAAATGTATGCTTACCGTTGTAAGTTACTGAGATGTTTGGATTGTTTCTTTAAATTGCATGATTGCAATAAAGGCCTGGCTAATAAAAATATGCTAACTTTGCTCATATACTTCAAGAGTCTGAAAGTAAACAGCAATCCACTATATATCTAAAAATTATCCTTCTCAACAGTGTCTGCCTAACTCACCCTTTCTAAACATTTTCTTCTTTTACGGATATAAGGATGATGTGGGGCATCATCGCCTTCTTAGCTGGCCTCTTCCATGGAAATCAACTTTCTTAATTTCATCACTCAAATAAAAAGGAGACAGAAAAGAGGAGGATGCTAGGAAAATGAGGCCAAAGAGGAGGAAGTGGGAGGGAGTTTAACTTGATGACATGTATAAACAGGTGAATTTAACACAGATGACCATTTTATCTACTACTGTGGGCAAGAATCCCTTAGAAGAAATGGAGTAGCCATCACAGTCAAGGGTCTGAAATGTAGTACTTGGATGCAATCTCAAAAATGACAGAATGATCTCTGTTCATTCCCAAGGCAAACCATTCCATATCACAGTAATGCAAATCTATGCTCCAACCAGTAATGCTGAAGAAGCTGAAGCTGAACGGTTCTATGGAGACCTACAAGATATTCTAGAACTAACACCCAAAAAGATGTCCGTTCCATTATAGGGGACTGGAATGCAAAAGTAGGAAGTCAAAAAACACCTAGAGTAACAGGCAAATTTGGCCTTGGAGTACAGAATGAAGCAGGGCAAAGGCTAATAGAGTTTTGTGAAGAGAACGCACTGCTCATAGCAAACACCCTCTTCCAACAACACAAGAGAAGACTCTACACACGGACATCACCAGATGGTCAACACAGAAATCAGACTGATTATATTCTTTGCAGCCAAAGATGGAGAAGCTCTATACAGTCAGCAAAAACAAGACCGGGAGCTGACCGTGGCTCAATTCATGAACTCCTTATTGTCAAATTCAGACTTATATTGAAGAAAGTAGGGAAAACCACTAGACCATTCAGGTATGACCTAAATCAAATTCCTTACGATTATACAGTGGGAGTGACAACTAGATTCAAGGGATTATATCTGATAGACTGAGTGCCTGAAAAACTATGGATGGAGGTTGGTGACACGGTACAGGAGGCAGTGATTAAGACCAAGAAATGCAAAAAGGCAAAATGGTTATCTGAGGAGGTCTTATAAATAGCTGAGAAAAGAAGAGAAGCTAAAGGCAAAGGAGAAAAGGAAAGATATACCTATTTGAATGGAGAGTCCCAAAGAATAATAGCAAAGAGAGATAAGAAAACCTTCCTCAGTGATCAATGCAAAGTCAGTGATCAATGCAAAGAAACAGAGGAAAACAACAGAATGGGAAAGACTAGATAACTCTTCAAGAAAACTAGAGATACCAAGGGAACACTTCATGCAAAGATGGGCACAATAAAGGACAGAAATGGTATGGACCTAATAGAAGCAGAAGATATTAAGAAGACGTGGCAAGAATACACAGAACTGTACAAAAAGATCTTCACAACCCAGATAATCATGATGGGGTGATCACCTAGAGCCAGACATCCTGGAACACAAAGTCAAGTGGGTCTTAGGAAACATCACAATGAACAAAGCTAGTGGAGGTAATGGAATTCCAGTTGAGCTATTTCAACTCCTAAAAGATGATGCTGTGAAAGTGCTGCACTCAATATGCCAGCAAATTTGGAAATCTCAGCAGTGGCCACAGGACTGGAAAAGGTCAGTTTTCATTCCAAACCCAAAGAAAGGCAATGCCAAAGAATGCTCAAACTACAGCACAACTGCACTCATTTCACACACTAGCAAAGTAATGCTCAAATTTCTCAAAGCCAGGCTTCAACAGTATGTGAACCATGAACTTCTAGATGTTCAAGCTGTATTCAGAAAAGGCAGAGGAACCAGAGATCAAATTGCCAACATCCATTGGATCATAAAAAAAGTAAGAGAGGTCCAGAAAAACATCTACTTCTGCATACTATGCCAAAGCTTTTGATTGTGTGGCTCACAACTGTGGAAAATTCTTAAAGAGATGGGAATACCAGACCACCTTACCTGCTTCCTGAGAAATCTGTATGCAGGTCAAGAAGCAACAGTTAGAACAACTGGACATGGAACAACAGACTGGTTCTAAATCAGGAAACGTATGCTTCCAGTACGTCAAGGCTGTATTTTGTCACCCTGTTTATTTAACTTATATGCAGAGTAAGAGTACATCATGAGAAATGTTGGACTGGATGAAGCACAAGCTGGAAGCAAGACTGCCAGGAGAAATATCAATAACCTCAGATACACAGATGACACCACACTTATGGCAGAAAGCAAAGAAGAACTAAAGAGCCTCTTGATGAAAGTGAAAGAGGAGAGTGAAAAAGTTGGCTTAAAACTCAACATTCAGAAAATTAAGACCATGGCATCAGGTCCCATCATTTCATGGCAAATAGATGGGGAAACAATGGAAACAGTGAGAGACTATTTTGGGGGGTCCAAAATCAGTACAGATGGTGATTGCAGCCATGAAATTAAAAGACGCTTGCTCCTTGTAAAGTTATGACAAACCTAGACAGCATATTAAAAAGCAGAGATACTATTTTGCCAACAAAGGTCCGTCTAGTCAAAGCTATGGTTTTCCAGTGGTCATGTACGGATGTGAGAGTCGGACTATAAAGAAAGCTGAGTGCTGAAGAATTGATGCCTTCTAACTGTGGTGTTGGAGAAGAGTCTTGAGAGTCCCTTGGATGCAAGGAGATCCAACCAGTCTATCTTAAAGGAAATCAGTCCTGAATATTCATTGGAAGGACTGATGCTGAAGCTGAAACTCCAACATTTTGGCCACCTGATGTGAAGAGCTGACTCATTTGAAAAGACCCTGATGCTGGAAAAGATAGAAGGCGGGAGAAGACAGAGGATAAGATGGGTGGATGGCATCACTGACTCAATGGACACGAGTTTGAGTAAACTCTGGGAGTTGGTGATGGACAGGGAGACATGGCGTGCTGCAGTCCATGGGGTCACAAAGAGTCAGACTTGACTGAGCGACTGAACTGAACTGATAAATAGGTCTGGTGTCTGGTCACTTCTACCAGCTACTTGAAGGGGATTCCTGTTTATCCTTGTATTCTCTTCAGTCTCAAGAATAGCAGGTCACCAAAATTTATATACTATATGCACATTTAGTTAGTACAGTGCATGGCATATACTAAACTCCTGACAAGCATTTGCTGAATATGAGATAAAGTTACCAATAAAAAGCTATTGAAACAAACAGGCCAAAATTATTTAAAAGCAGAAAGAAAAGTCCACGTATGTTCTTTATTCAAATAGTTTAATTCAAACAATTTGGAATGTAAAAGTATTTTCTTGTATAAAAAGCAGATCAGCCTCCCCTGCCCCATAATCAGCAATCTTTAGTTAAGCAAAAAATTGGCAGTTTATGAGTAGCTCAATCAGATGCTTGAATGAGTAGCTAAACCAGTTGCTGATACATGTATGCTATTCCATCTGTGACTTCAGAGATTAAAGAAGAAAAAATGGATCCCATTCTTTAGTACCCTGTGAAAGGTAGAGTACCCTGTCCTAATCTTTTCCCCAACACCTCCCAAAATAATCCTTCCTCACAAAGAAAGAAGTCTAAGAAAAATCTGTTTAAGCTAAACAGATTTAAGTCAAGGCAACTCTGAAATACACAAAAACCAAATGTCAGCCTGTAGTTTACTCTCTGTTCTCATGGCACCTCAAATTAATGGCTTGGGTGTTGGCGTAGGTAACATTTGGCCTGTATGTTGAGGTAGTCACTAAAAAGAAATTCTGGGTACAATATTCTATTTCACAAGTGGATATATTTTCTGCAGATTTAGTAATACAGTTTTAGAGCTGACAGTTTACAGATCAACTACTTCATTTCCCACCCTAACTTTATAGATGAGAAATCTCAGAGGAGTTAAATGACTTACTCATGGTTATAAAACTACTCAAACAATGGCAGTATCAGGACTGGAATCCAAATCTCTTGTCTTACAGCCCAATGTTTTCCTCCATTATAAAACAGTAATTTCTCAAACAAGATTAATCACACTCCTTGGAACTTGCTCTTAACCACAAACCATGGGGCAAGTTTTTAACTCAAACTTACTTCTTGGTCTAGCTTCATGTAACTCCGTGGCAAGATTTACCAGTTAGGCTACTAAATCTAGGCTTATGCTGGCCAAGTTTCTTATTTTCATATCCAGAACCTATCCGAAGGTTGGCAAATAAGACTTCTTTATATAATAATGTCTGGAGCAATGCCACCTGCAGCAGTTGGCATTATCAAATTTCAGCAAGTAGAGCCAACCCTTCAAGAACCCATATGCAACTTCTCAAGTAGTGTAGTCGGGTATCAAAGCACCTTTGGAAGGACAACAGAACAGATGTAACCTCTGAATGAGTGTTGAGGAAACAGGCATTTAACCTTGCACAGAACTGTGTTTAGTACCCGGGCACTTTAAAAATCCCCTGGAGACAGAGAAGACATGCATAGCGTGGCAGCACATACCTCTTAATCATCATTCAGTACAAGGCAGTTCTTCAGATTTCACACATGACCCAAATTCACATTTAGATGAGATCAATGGAGGAAAAATCACCCTGTAATAGTAGACCAATAATAGGTATAGAAATAGTTGGAGGACGGAAGACAAATGTCAAGGAATAGGTTGCCTTATCACATTTACGTTTCATTTTCCCCAGCAGTCAAGGTGGCTTGGGCTCTATTTCTTCAGCAGGTCAAATGGCTGAACAGGGCTGCAAATGTCAAAGACAATGATCAACTCCTCATCAAGCAAAAGTTACTTGGGACATGGTCACTTATTCTCACAGTGTGACTACAATTCTACTTGACAGAGATGGCTTCTTAGATGTTTATTACTCCCCTGTAAAGAAACAGGAATTTGGGAGGGTTGCTTATATTTAAGAGGATGAGTTGACTGAAGAAAGTTGCAAATTTAAAAAACAAAAACAAACAGTTCTCTAGATAGTTGCTGATGGCTGGAAATGTCACAAATCTCCAGGAGTACTGGATTCTAGAAAAGCTGAATCCATTCTCAAAACCCATTTTTAAAACCTAAGTATAAAATGCATGATAAAACAAGAAAAAAAAGTCATAGGTAATTTGTGACTGTTGCTTGTTATACTTTTTATAAGTAATACTGGCCATGTTGGGAAGTCCATAACATTTGTATTTGGAAAATAATTTAAAAATAAAATAATCTACATGATTCTCATACTTATAAATGTTAACAATTCACTATTTTCAATAAAGCAGAACAAAATAAGTTAGAAACTGCCTACTGCAGATCTAACCAATACTACATTCTATAAACCTAAGGTGCACTAGGTTTTGGCAAAATTATATAATTTAAATTCAAATTGTTCATGCAACTTTGAAAAAAGGATCAAAAAGTACTACATTGTACGGAATTCCACATATTTTGGTAATATATGTTATATTTTGTTAATAAAATGAAAAATTAAAGTCAACCAATAAAAAGGTTACAAAAAGGATAAAAATCTATCATTATGTCAGTATTTAATTAAATGTAAGACTGAAAACTGGAATTCCTTCACTGCATATCACTTAAGGATAAGATGTTTATTTAACCAAAATAAGACATTGTGAGGTTGATGGGTCACTTACAAATGTATTGAAGTTTTTTAATGAGAAAAACTATTAAAAAATTGATAATTAAAAATTTTTAACTGTGCCAGATAGTAAAATATGTTTCAAAATTTCTGATAAAAATGTTTGCCTTTACTTTGCATACCACAGGAGGACCTCAAAGAAAAATGTAGCAATTAAGTTTGGAAAAACCTATAAAAGAGACTTTTACTTTTAGAATAGAAGTTTTTCCCCTTTCCTAAAATGTGTACTCAAGAAGCATGTTTATAAATTTCACTGAAGAAAGCATTATATTTTTAATAATGTGACAAATCTACTCCATCAAGTGGTTCTCTTATAAAGGTAATGCTATATCACACTGCAATCAACTACAAAACCAAAGATGGCAAAATTCAAATTTAGAGAACACGCTTTCTAAAGGAAGCCTATTTAAAGTCTATAACATTTAAAAGGTTCTCACTGCCCCAAATATGTTTTACAAAAATATAGTTTCATTGGTTTCATGAAATGTGAACAAGCCTACTACTCTCTAACATTTAGAGTAAATGATTGAACAGTCAATGCAAAGTGGATTACTAAATCAACTGAAACTCAAGGAGTCAATAGTCCTCATAAAAGTAAATTAAATTATAGCACATCATGGTCTTGGTTGTCCAATTCTACTGTTCGTTCCATATCTACTTGGGATATTTGTAAAACCAGTCCTGAATCCTTGGGTTGCTCCAACGCCTGGAACTCCAAGTCCTTGATTAAGCACGCTGCTATAAGGTGCATGTCCATGATTAAGACCCAAACCATAAGGTCTTGTTTGCGTATTTAGAAGAATAACCGGGCTCACATTTTTTCCAGGGGTGTTAAATGAAAATTCTGGAGGTGGACTACTAGGTTTAGTTGGAGTTGATGTGACAGGGTTTGAATCATCAGTACCCTTCAGAGGAGGCATTGGGATTACGTGATGATCTGTAAAGTTTAGGACATTGGCTGCAACAGGCCCAGACAGTAAGGCAGGCCTGATCCAATCATCCTTGAAAATCTGAACAGTCAGAGTAGATACAAGTGTGTACAGCCTGTTGGTCACATGAGCAAGAACCATTTGTTCATTGGCATCTCGTCGAATTCTCACGTGAACTGATCCAGCCTAAAAGGGACAAAATCATAAGAAAAAGACTGCTTACAATTATACTACTGAAAATTCCATTAGAAAGAAACATTTTATTGATATTCCTTAAAAACTACTTTAGTAGTAATTGTTGATGTAAAGAGTTAATAAAATGATTTATGACTCTAAATAAAATATAACATTAAAACATTAAAAAAGAAAGAAATCCATGTAGAAGGATGGCAGGTATATAGCAACAGAAGGCAGAACACAAATGAAGTATATGGAAAAATGCACTGAAAGGGCAGAGAAGGTAGCTATTAATTCCAGTTGAGGAAGACGTTAAAAGAAGATGGCATCTGATCTAGGGCTGGGGATTAAATGAAATCTCAAAAGGTAGAGACAGGCATTCTAAGCTGGGGCAATAGCATGTGAAAACATGGCATGTTTGGGCAAGAATAAGCAACATTACTATATAAAAGAAGCACAGTATTTCAGGAGGCAGAAAAAGAATGAAAGAGAAAAGACAGGAAGAAAAGGAGGAGGAAAAGAGGAAGCAAATAAGGAAAGGAAGAATGTAAAGAAGAAAGTAAGTTTAGGTAGTAAAGTTAAAAAGAAAGGCTAGCTGTGGGGTTCTAAAAATCATGAATAAGGAGTTTTAGTTGCAGCAATCCAACAGAAGTAAGATAATCAGAGTTCAGAAAAATTACAGTTATGGATAACTGCTAATTATTTAGGAACTGACTAAAACAGTCTAGGTTAGGAATGGAGAGGCCAAGATAGGGCAGATATAGTGGGACTACAGATTTCATGATATTCCAGGGGTTAGAAGTGGGAGACTTCGATTTTCAACTGGATATAATAATGAATGAGGGAGATGAACTTATCAAAACACAATCTCAAGGTTTCTAGCCTAGGTTACCAGGAGGATAGAGAGCCCAGGCATTAGAATGATGGTCAGAAGTATGTATACTAACTTGATAAAATGGTCATTATACATCTTGTTTTCAAAAGATAATAAAATAGTAGATACAATAATGATATTTTGATTAAAACAAAAATATCAAGACTGGTATCATATGATCATCTCAATAGATGCAGAAAAAGTACTTGACAAAATTCAACATCCATTCATGATAAAAACTCTTGACAGAGTTGGTACAGAGGGAACATACACCAACACAACAAAGGCCATTTATGACAAACATGAGGGCTTCCCAGGTGGTTCAATGGTAAAGAATCCACCTGCCACTGCAGGAGACACAGGAGATATGGTCCACAAGATCCCCTGTAGAAGGAAACGGCCACTCACTCCAATATTTTTGCCTGGGAAATTCCATGAACAGAGGAGCCTGGTGAGCTATAGTTCTCAGGGCTGTAAAGAGTCTGACATATGGCTAACAAAATCTAAATTCCTTTACAATCTCTAATTTCTTGTTTCCCAAAAACGCCCTGAATGGCAGTGGGTGCAACTGAGGGACTCTGGCAGGGGCTAGTCCCCAGTGTGTCCCGAAGGCTCTACCATCTGTTGCACCTTAGTAGCTGTTGCCTAAGTGGGTGGGGGATTCTTCTGTCCTTAACCTTTTTTGTGCCAAGGATCAGGCCAATGAAAACTGTGAACACAGGTCAGGTATTTAGCAAATTTTCCAGCAGGTTATGAAGGGGATTCCTCGGGATGTTTTTCCCACTGCTTTTTCCTCCTGTCCTTCAGCACCTCTCTCCATCTATGCCACTGCTTACGAAGTACTGGGCAGGTCATCATCTTTCCATTTCGGAAAGTTGTGTTTGAAACTGTTTACCTAAGATTCGGACTTAAAACCCACATGGCAGGGATTCTGTGCTATATTAGTCACTCAGTCATATACAACTGGGACTTAAGCACAGCCAAAACCCAGGGTGCCTGGTTTCAGGACCTAATGAAGCTCAGGGTCTTGATGTCTCATTGCAAAAAATTCAGTGAGAGACACAGCAATAGGTAAGAGATAGATTTGTTCAGATGCAGAGAGATGCACAGTCCACAGTGTGTGATTTCTTATGGTGAAGAGGGAGGATCATTCTAACAACTGGAGAACCACCCACTCCTTGGTCTTTTGATAGTGCCTTGGAACTGTCCTGGTGCCTCTGGGTGTGTCATTAAGCTTGCAGATTGAGAATCAAGTTAAATTTGACTTGTCTTGGACCCATTTAATTTTAATCGGTTTATGTTATGCTCTTGGGCTACATCATTCTCTCAAAAGTTGTACCCTGCCCCCTTCAATCCTGTTTCATGCTCTTTTTCTGAGCCCTGTCTGCGCCCACAATGTTGCCTCTACTATCTTCTGGAGAGACAACCAGAAAATAGCTGGCCTTTGGGAGTGAAATACTATTTAATATCCAATCTCCCTAGATAGTCAGGCCTTCATCTTCCATGTTTTCTACAAAATGTGCAACAACAGCAGCTCTCAGTGAACTTGCTAGGGCAGGTGATAGGCACACAGTGCCTGCTAGAAGTCCATCTGTTGGTGGTATCCCTTGAAGGGCAATTGGGCTTCCAGGGACAATGTTTGCCACTTTCAGAGTTAGCCTTGCAGGCCATTTGGCCCAAATCCTTATCACCCTTGTCCTAAGTTACAAACATAGCCCCAGACCAAATCTACACTCTACTTTTATGGAAAATCTAGTCTATTGCCTCATCAATTTGTTCTTAAACCACTTACTAACTCCTATAGCCAGGACTCTGCACCCTTATAGGCAACGTAACTCGACCCCACTTATATTAAAATACTCTTGATGAACAATGGACGGAGGTTTGTGACACTGTATAGGAGAAAGGAATCAAGGCCATGCCCAAGAAAAAGAAATGCAAAAAAGGAAAATGGCTATCTGAGGAGGCCTTACAAATAACTGCGAAAAGAAGAGAAGCAAAAAGCAAAGGAGAAAAGGAAAGATACCCATTTGAATGCAGAGTTCCAAAGAACAGCAAGGAGAGATAAGGGAGCCTTCCTCAGCGATCAATGCAAAGAATTAGAGGAAAATAACAGAATGGGAAAGACTAAAGATCTCTTCAAGAAAATTAGAGATACCAAGGGAACATTTCATATCAAGATGCTCTGATAAAGGACAGAAATGGTATGGACCATTTCCGGTCCAGACAGAAATGGTATGGACCATTAATATCTTCTGCTAACAGAAGCAGAAGATATTAAGAGGTGGCAAGAATACACAAAATAACTGTACAAAAAAGATCTTCACGACCCAGATAATCAAGATGGTGTGATCACTCATCTAGAGCCAGATATCCTGGAATATGAAGTCAAGTGGGCCTTAGGAAGCATCACTATGAACAAAGCTAGTAGAGGTGATGGAATTCCAGTTGAGCTATTTCAAATCCTGAAAGATGATGCTGTGAAAGTGTTGCACTCAATATGTCAACAAATTTGGAAAACTCAGCAGTGGCCACAGGACTGGAAAAGGTCAGTTTTCATTCCAATCCCAAAGAAAGGCAATGCCAAAGAATGCTCAAACTACCGCACAACTGCACTTATCTCACATGCTAGGAAAGTAATGTTCAAAATTCTCCAAGCCAGGCTTCAGCAATACGTGAACTGTGAACGTCCAGATGTTCAAGCTGTATTTAGAAAAGGCAGAGGAACCAGAGATCAAATGGCCAATATCTGCTGGATCATCGAAAAAGCAAGAGAGTTCCAGAAAATCATCTATTTCTGCTTTATTGACTATGACAAAGCCTTTGTGTGGATCACAATAAACTGTGGAAAATTCTGAAAGAGATGGGAATACCACATCACCTGACCTGCCTCTTGAGAAACCTGTATGCAGATCAGGAAGCAACAGTTAGAACTGGACATGGAACAACAGACTGGTTCCAAATAGGAAAAAGAGTACATCAAGGCTGTATATTGTCACCCTGCTTATTTAACTTATATGCAGAGTACATCATGAGAAACGCTGGGCTGGAGGAAGCACAAGCTAGAATCAAGATTGCCAGGAGAAATATCTATAACCTCAGATATGCAGATGACACCACCCTTATGGCAGAAAGCAAAGAAGAACTAAAGAGCCTCCTGATGAAAGTGAAAGAGGAGAGTGAAAAAGTTGGCTTAAAGCTCAACATTCAGAAAACGAAGATCATGGCATCCGGTGCCATCACTTCATAGCAAATAAATGGGGAAACAGTGGAAACAGTGGCTGACTTTACTTTTCTGGGCTCCAAAATCACTGCAGATGGTGACTGCAGCCATGAAATTAAAAGACGCTTACTCCTTGGAAGGAAAGTTATGACCAACCTAGACAGCATATTCAAAAGCAGAGACTACTTTGTAAACAAAAGTCCGTCTAGTCAAGGCTATGGTTTTTCCAGTGTTCACGTATGGATGTGAGAGTTGGACTGTGAAGAAAGCTGAGCGCTGAAGAACTGATGTGGTGTTGGAGACGACTCTTTAGAGTAGATTTCCTTGGACTGCAAGGAGATCCAACCAGTCCATTCTAAAGGAGATCAGTCCTGGGTGTTCATTGGTAGGACTGATGTTAAAGCTGAAACTCCAATACTTTGGCCACCTGATGTGAAGAGCTGACTCATTTGAAAAGACCCTGATGCTGGGAAAGATTGAGGGCAGGAGGAGAAGGGGACGACAGAGAATGAAATGGTTGGATGGCATCACTGACTCGATGGACATGGCTTTGCGTGGACTCCAGGAGTTGGTGATCGTAGGGAGGCCTGGCGTGCTGCAGTTCATGGGGTTGCAAAGAGTTGGACACGACTGAACGACTGAACTAACCTCAGATATGAACTGAACTGAATGCCCTGAACAGACCAAGGTAACTCACTCCTTTGTCATTACTTCTGTTATTACCTAAAGTGGGTCTATGACAATGAAATGTTTACCATTGGAAATACCCTAAACTGCTCTTATGGAGGACTAAGGGAAGAAATCAGTGACTTACATTCCCTCAGAGCAATAAGAGGATAAGGCTGATGGCTGTTTCACCAGGTTTCCAGTCTCAGGGCACAGGCTTGGATTGCTTTACATCATGATATCTATTCCCATCTGCAGTGGACAAACCAGCAATGAGTTAAGATTACAACCCCTTAATCCTACCCAGCACTGGTCACGCTGGAGACCTTGGGGATGCCCAACCCCAGCTAGGGGTCCCATGAGGTTGACCCACCTTGACCTGCCTAGGGATTTGGTCCTTGGGAGGTTGTCATGCCTCAACCTGCTTGGGGATCCACCAGTTCAGGGATCCCAGGAGGTTGACATGCCTTGACCAATGCCCAGGGACCCAATTCTCGGGAGGCCAATCTGCCTCAACCTGCCCAGGAATTTGATCTCCAGGAGGCTGTCATGACTCAGCCTGCAGGGGATCTGCACCCTGACCTGGGGACACCCAGCTCTCAGGTTGCAACAATACTGAGTAGGATAGGCTTCAGAGACTCACCCCTAAGGAAGTCCACCCATAAAAATAGAAGGAGGCCTATTAGTTTTTTTTTTTCTTTTCCTCTCTGTCATCACTGTCTTTCAGATGGAAAACAACCAATCCACTTCCTGACAGACGCCCTTGAGATGCATTCTTGATAACTGGAATCTATTCCAATCCTCAAACTCTAAGAAGTCGCTTAAAATTCTTTTGTGCCACTGAGGGCCATGGTATCCTCTGGGGGTAAGGAACACTGGCCTGAGGATGGCAGTTTAAATTACAACACCATCCTGCAGCTAGACTTATTCTGCAAAAGATAAGGGAAATGGACAGAGATTCCCTATGTCCAAATTTTCTTCCAAGAGATATGAAGGAACTCTGGGTTAAGTATGAGTTTGTTGTATGGCCTAAAAGTGAACCTACCAGGCAAATGGTGTTAGGCAGACAACCAAAAGAAGGAAGCCCCCTGTGAAGGCTCACCTCCCATGGCTCCCAAGTTGCCTGGTGATCCTTCCTTCTATCCAAACATGCCTCCATATCTGGGAGCACCCCCTCCACAAAAGCCAACTCGAGTATGTCCCTTAGTTGAAACTGGAGAATTCGGACCAGTGCAGGTCCATAAGCCCTTCTCCCTCTTAAAACTAAGACAGATCAAACAAGACCTGGGAAGCTATACAGATGACCCAGCAAATAGATAGATAGATTGGAATGTATCACATTACCTTGGCCTTTGACTTGACATGGAAGGACATCATGGTCATATTTAGTCAAACTTCATCTGACCCTGAGTACGCTAGGGTCTTTAGGAAGCCCGAAGGTATGCTATGGGGCTTCACATGTCAAGCGATAATACCCAGTGGGGGAAACTGTGGTTCCCTCTTCAGATCCTAACTGGAATTATAACGACCCTGAGCACATCTGGGAAAAGGATCATTTTCTGATCTGTGTAAACGCAGGACTAAAAGCAGCCCAGAAAAAAGTAATCAGCTATGCCCGGGGGTCAGCAATAACTCAGGAGCCCAACAAGAACCCCACTTACCAATCTGGACTTACACTCTTAAGAGGGACAGGTGATTTTAAAGGACAAATTCCTGTCCCAGTGTGGATCAGACATCAGGATAAAGTTACAGCTATAGCAGCAGGACCCTGCTGCCTCTTTAGATGAGATGGTCCAGACTCCAGCCACCAGACTCTAGCCACCAATACCTTTTATAACAGAGAACAACAGGAGAGGGAGGCCAAGGCCCAGAGACAAGGCATGCCCAGATTCTGGCTGCCCTCCAGGGAAGCCCTATGGCAAACTCTGAGTCCTTAAAGGACAAGGCATGAGGCAAATGCCTAGTCTGTAGTCAGGCGGGACACTGGGCCAAAGAGTGTCCAAATCCTGACAAGTCTCCTAAAATGGCTTGCTACAAATGCCACCAATCCGGATACTGGGTGACACACTGCCCTTGGGACCCAAGAGCCTCAAGGTCAAGTGCCAAGCCTTCCCTCAACAGGACTGATAGTTCAACAGGACTGAAGCGGCGCCCTCCAGCCAGCCCGCCTGTCACAGATAACCATCACAGGGCTGGAGCCAAGGGTGCAGCTGGATTGGCAGGTAGGTCCAAGAATTTCTTGGTTGACACAGGGGCTACCTACTCTGTCCTGACCTCCTACTCTGTAGCCTTCTACTCCCAAACCTGTACCATTTTGGGTACTACAGGAAAAACAATTACAAAAAGATTCACCCAAGCACTTCTTTGTTGCTGGGGTGGACAAATATCTTCCCACCAGTTTCTGGTAGTCCCTGTGTCCTAACCCCTTATTGGGAAGAGATATACTCACTAAATGGGACCACCCTTGTGATGGGAAGCTTTTCAGCCCCTAGAGCCCTACAGCTCCTGGTTACTACTGAGGAACCCGTTACACCCTCTCCAACAGGGAGAGACCAAAAACTATGGGAGGACACAATTAACCACCAGGTGTGGAACCCGGGGACTCCTGTATGAGCCCACCAAGCTGGACTGGTCATCACTGTCCTCCAAGATCCCACTCGGTTTCCAAACCAGAAACAATACCCTCTCAGAAGAAAAGCTCGAGAAGAACTCTAAAATAAATAAATTCCTTGCCTGTGGGCTATTGGTCCCCACCAATTTGCCATGTAACACCCCAGTCCTCCCTATAAAGAAAAAAGATGGGACCTGGCAAATGGTTTAAGATCTCCAGATCATAAATGAAGCTATAGTTCCCCTCCATCCCACAGTACCCAATCCCGATGTAATCTGGGGAGAAATCCCACCCAGTGCCAAGTGGTTTCCAGTCTTGGATCTCAAGGATGAATTCTTCTGCAGACCACTGCCTAAAGAATCCTAGTATCTTTTTACCTTTGAGTGGGAATCTCCAGGAGAAAAACACCAACAGATGACTTGGACAGTATTACCTCAGGGGTTCAAAGACAGCCCCTACCTGTCTGGGCAGGCTCTTAGCTGGGATGCCCTAGATCTGGACCTGGGACCTAATGGGAAAATATTACAATACGTAGATGACCTACTAATCTGCTTTCCAGATGAGAAAAATGCCCAACATGCAATTCAGGATCTAAACTTTTTGGTAGACAGGGGATATAAAGTCTCCTGTGCTAAGGCACAGATGACTGAGACAAAGGTCACTTACCTGGGAGTTCAGATTACACAAAAAGGAAGGAAGAGCCTTGGGAGGGTTAACTGAAAGGCTGGGACCTGAGCCCCAGCCTACAGCTTGGTTATCCAAGAGGCTTGAAGAAACTGCCCAAGGCTGGCCTTCCTGCCTTCGAAATCTTGCAGCTATTGCAGTCCTGATAGAAGATGCTTTAAAACTCTCTTCTGGGCGAAAACTATTTTTACCAGCCAACAAATGAAATAACTCCTGAATGGGAGAGGCCATTTATGGATGTCTGATCAAAGGATCCTCAGAAATCAAGTAGTGCTGATGGAAAATCCAGGTCTGACTACATCCCCTTGTGGGATTCTTAACCCAGCTACCCTCCTGCCTACCCCTAAGGACTCTCTCCCCTTTCACTTTTGCCTGGAAACCTTGGACCCCTGGACAAAACCCTGAGAGGGATTGTCAGAAGATCCTACGACCAATCCTGAGGAAATCTGGTACACTGATGGAAGCAGCTTTGTCTTGGATGGAAAAAGAAGAGCTGGATATGCAGTAGTCTCCAATTTTGAGACCACAGAGGAAAAACCTTTGCTACCAGGTACTTCAGTCCAATTAGCTGAGCTCATACACCTGACTTGAGCTTAGAGCTGGGAAAAGGAAAAAGAGTAGCCATTTACAGATTCTAAGTATGCCTTCCTGGTGTTACACGCACATGCTGCTGTCTGGAAAGAAAGAGGCCACTTGATCATCCTAGGGTTCCCAATCAAATATGGTGATCAAATCCTTAGGCTCTTGGAGGCAGTCCATCTGCCCACTGAGGTTTCAGTCTCCCACTGTAAAGGACACCAAAAAGGGAGCACAGAAGTGGCACGAGGGAACCAAGCAGCTGGTCAGGCAGCTAAGAGAGCAGCGTTACAGAACAATGACCTAATAGGGGTTGCCACCCTAGTTCCATAGATTAACTTGCCAGAAACTCCTTCATATACTGAAGGTAAGACTATTAAAGCTAAGAATGAGGGCTTTCAAGAAGATCATATGGGGTGGTTCCAAAAGGAGGGACTTCTTTTTTGGCCAGGGAACCTCCAATGGAAGCTGGTTAACTCCTTACATGCCACCACTCATTTAGGGGAGAAGGCCCTCCAAAGATTACTAGAAAGGTCCTTCAGAGGAATAGGCCTCCAAACAACTATAAGGCAAATGGTCTCTTCTTGTCCCACTTGCCAATTAAATAACCCCCAAGGAGCTTGAAGACTCCAACTGGCCCAGCCTGTCCAACAGCATGGGACCTACCCAGGAAAGGGCTGGCAGATGGACTTCACCCAGATGCCAGTTTCTCAAGGGTATAAATATCTACTAGTCATGATAAGACACAGTAACAGGTTGGATTGAAGGTTGAGGAGGTGGCAAAAAAACTGCTCCATGAAATCATTCTGAGATTTGGCCCGCCCAGGTCATTACAAGGTGACAATGGGACATCATTTATTTCTAAGGTCACCCAAAGGGTCTCTAAAACATTAGGCATTACTTATTATCTCTATTGTGCCTGGAGGCCTCAGTCTTAAAGAAAAGTAGAAAGAGCCAACCAATTCTTAAAATCAGCGATAAAAAAGATAACCCAGAAGACCTCCCTGGGGTGGAAGGAGGCTTTACCGATAGCTCTCCTCCACACCCGCATGGCCCCTAAGGAAGAGGCTGGTCTTAGTCCTTATGAGATGCTATATGGGAGACCTTTTGTTTATGTCAGTGACCTCTTCCTAGATCCAGAGACTCAAACCCTCTCATCTTATACCACGGCCATCAGGCAATTCCAACAAGATATACACTTTGTGGGGTGTCAACCAGGACCCCAAAGATTCTAAAGAGTTATCACTAAATGTTCCAGGGACTCAAGTTGTAATTAAAGTCTAGAAAGATGGGTCCCCAAAGGCACAACTCCAGCCCACATGGAAAGGTCCCTACCCTGTGATACTTTCTATGCCCACAGCAGTCAAGGTACCAGGACACAACTCCTGGATTCACTACTCATGAGTCAAGCCATGGAAGAAAACAGAAGAGGACACTCAATACACCTGTGAGCCCCTGGGAGCTCAGATACCTATTCAGAACTGCAAATGAGTGTCATTCTAATGAACACCCCCAAAATCTAGTTTCTGGGGATAAGATTTCTCAAGGTAGCTCTAAAGAGCCAACATAGCTTGGCAGAGGTTATACTCCAAAACAGGCAGGAGATCTCCTGATCCCTGAACAAGGAGGGACTTGAGCCACCTTGAATGAGACATATCATTTCTGGGTAAATACCTCCAGCTAAGTTAAAGAAAGTCTCACAGTCCTCAAGAAAAACACAGTCCTCAAAAAAACATCTCCTACAGGATCTCAAAGAATGAGCTAGAGAGTTCTTGGGGTGGCTCCAATCTCTCTTTGGGGGATCCTTCTCCTGGCGAGGGGGAATTTGGAGTTGGCTAATGCTCCAACTAATCCCTGTTATCACCATATTGATGCTGCTTATGATTGCTCCATGTATTATCAATTGTCTAACCCATTTTATCTCTGCCCAGGTCAACAAGCTACAACATGTGGTGCCAGTTCAACAAGGATATTTAAAACTACACCCGACCATGGAAAATATCACTCACCCTTAGATGGATACTGCTATAAGGACTCTGAGGCTTGAGATTAGCAAGAGGGGGAGGCCCAGTGCCCCTCACTGTCCCAGCTCAGCAGGAAGTGTAACAGAGACCTTGACGCCTCTATTTCCAAAGAATTGGGCCTCTCATCTCTTGAGGGGGGAATGTTAGATAGCTAGAATAGGAAAAAGGAGTCCAAAATAGTGGTGCCTAAAAGACAAAGAAAGGAAAAAGCCCACAAAAATAGAACAAAGGAAGGTCCAAGGACCAGAGTGAGGACCTCAGGTGAAACAAACAGCCCTCCTGGCTAGCCCAGTTTACATAGGGCAGGTTCAGGGGGAGGAGAAAGAAGATAAAAAAGGAGCCAAAACTGAGCCCCTCTCTTTTTTTGGGTTGGCCCATCCTCCCTCCTCGAGGATGTATTTTCCTTTGTTTACCAAATAAAACTGAGCTGTAACCTAGCTGTAACACTGGTCCACTGCTTCAAATTTTTGCTGCAGCGAGACAGAACCGAGGAAATTACACATTCCCCCAACATATTTGTAGTATAATATACTATTATAGTAATCAAAATAGCACCGTACTGGCACAAACCAGACACACAGATCAATGGAACAGAACAGAGAACCCAAAAATAAATCCACACACATATGGTCAATTAGTCTATAATGAAGGAGGCAGAAAATACAAAGGGGAAGAGACAGTTCCTTCAACAAGTGGTGCTGGGAAAACTGGATAGCTACATGCAAAAGAACAAAACTAGAACATTTTCTCATACCATGTACACGAGTAAACTTAAGAAAACACAAGCAGTAATAAGCTCCTTGACATCAGCCTCTGCAATATTTTTTTGATCTGTCTCCTCAGGCAAGGGCCATAGAAGCAAAAATAAGCAAATGGGACCTCATCAAACTAAAAAGCTTTTGCAGTGAAGGAAACCATCAAAGGCAACTTACTGAATGGGAGAAGATATTTGCAAATAGTATGTCTGATGAAGACATAAAAGAACTCATTCAACTCAACATCAAAACCTCCCATCCCCAATTAAATAATGGCCTTGATCTTGCATGCTGCATAGCACAGCTAAGAAAAAAAAATTTATATATTAGAGGATTGATTAAATAAAATATGGTATATTCATATATTGTAAAATTCTGCAGTCATTATGAATTATGATGGGATTCTTGAAAGAAACATTGGTAGCATTTTTTGAAATGCCCCAAATATCCCCATAAAAACAGAAACTAAGATAGCAAATTCAAAAACCTATGGACAACACCTACCAAAAAAAAAAAAAAGATAACACAACGCCCTAAAAAACCCAAATACAAACTGTAAGACCTATAAGGTATCAGCATCTGTAGAGGATACAATAGGGCATCTGATTGACCTAAAAACCTCACAGTAAGTAACTAGCTCTTCATGGAAATCTAGGACAGTGAATTTGAGAAAGGCAGCTGGGAACTGGAAGGTGTTTTGCACTTTCAATGCCGGGTGAATGCACTGTGTCTGCAATAAGATATGAAGAACTGGAGTAGGACGACCCTGTGAGCTCTCAAAAGCTCCCTTCCAGCACAAAGCCCCACATTAAGAAGAAACAGCTGGGAAGAGAATCTAAATTGAGCAGCAGAGTAGAAACAGAGGATAAAGAAGGTTCAGATACAATTGGGAGAGTAACAGAACCAAGAGGGAAAAAACTTTCACTTCACAGACTCATCAGAAGAGGGAACTCTAGAACCATGAATTTAGACACACTACCTTAAACCATTTTTTATTTTAAAATTCAGGAAAACGAATTTCACATAAAAAGGAGCAAAAGAAAAGACCTGAATCCAAATCCCACACATAGTTATTATAAGAAAAAAGGAGAATACAGAATAGATTATAAAAGATTGGAAAGATTTACCTACAAAACTGATGAGAACTGACTTTCTTTTTCAAATCAATTTTTGAATTGATTAAGTAGAATATAAATCAAAATAGAAAACCTAGAAATGGAGTGACAATTAGAAATACATGAAAAAAAATTTTTTTCAGGGAATTCCCTAGCTGTCCAGTGGTTAGGACTTGGTCCTCTGACTGCTGTGGGCCTGGGTTCAATCTCTGGTCAGGGAACTAAGATAGGGCAAGTCGCGAAGCATGCCCACTCCCCGAATTTCTGAAACAAAGATTAAGCTAGAAAAGCAATAAATATACAGGTATATTATGAAAAAAAAAAAAGATAAAAAGAGAAGTTTTAAAAATCAAAGGAAATTGAGACACTAAGTAACTGAAAGAAAATAACAAATATGAAAGAAAGGTAAAGCTCCACCATGCTTATAATAGGCATTTCCAAAGAAGAAAATCAAAGCAAGAGAAGAAACTATTAAGAACTTTAATTAAAGAAAACTTTCCTGAAAATTTTAAAGAACTGTTTTTGAAATAACATTATAGAAAGGTATACTGCATCCCTGAAATAACTGACCATCAACACCAGGACAGATTCTAGTAAAATTACTGGACTGAAAAAATATTTTAGGCATAGAGGTAAAAAGATCAAGTCACATATCAACGGGAAAAAATAAGACTATGAGTCATCAGGGTTTATTACAATAATGTCTTATGCCAGAGGTAAGAACCTCAAGAAAATAAAATATCTGCTCAGGATGTTATATCCAGCCAAATGATTTTCAACAATGTTCACAACTGTTTTCAACATGCAAAAATTTAGGGAATATTATTTGCAAGGGCCTTTTTCTGAAGAATTTACTACAGAATGAGTTTTAGATATCCAAAATAATGAGTCAGAGAGGAAGAGCAGGGGAAGGGAGAGATGCAGTAGCCATTTTTCCATTAAAAGAGTGTAAGTCTGAACTAAAGACTGCAAAGCAGTGATATCACTGAGCTGTTGGAACAACCCTAATCTGCCTCTAAAATCTATGTTACAAAAGTCAAATCCTATTTTTTTTTTAAAAACTGGTACTGTAGAAGAGTAATATTTAATAACATGGAGAACTGTTTATGATATATTAAGTGAAAACAACAAATTATAAAACAGCATGACCTCATTTTCTAAAGAGTTTAAGTATGTAAGTATTAAACCAAAAAATCAATAGCAGTTTTCTTCACATGATAGGATTATGGTTGTTTCAATTTTTTTTTCTGGGTACTTTCCTGTATTTTCTTCATCATTCCTGACATAGGAATAAAATCATGCCATAACAAAATCTCTTTGGTAATAAGGTCAAAACTGGATTAGAAAAGATAGAATTTTATGCTGAAACAGCTATTATAATAGCTCTTTAACATATTCAGCAAAAATCTCCAAAGTCAGAACTGTAATAAAAAGAAAATAAAAGCACATTTTACTTTTGCAACATTTTCATATTTAGGAATGTCTGACTATGGATTTTTCTCTTTTGAACAGGCCAGTATTAAGATCATTTAGTTTGAAAGGAAAAAAATGAAGAAAAACATCCCTTAATTAATCTCAATTAGGTTACTGAATCCATCTACATATTTTACTTTATTGAACAGAAATGGGAATCAAAGGATCCATAAAAATTTTAAAGAAACACTTTTCTCAGTTTTAAAAATTATAAACTATGTTTTAAATTATAACTAAAGTAATATATATAGCCCATGGAATTCTCCAGGCCAGAATACCGGAGTGGGTAGCCTTTTCCTTCTCCAGGGGATTTTCCCAACCCAGGGATCAAACCCAGGTCTCCCACATTGCAGGCAGATTCTTTACCAGCTGAGCCATGAGGGAGCTGGTAAAGAGCCTAAAAATTATAAACTATGTTTTAAAATATAACTAAAGTAATACATAGAAAGCATACCAATGAGCCAAAACCTAGGGTCCAAAAATGCTCATTTCGGACTTCCAAAACTCCATCCAAGGTAGATACCTAATCAAAAACACAGAAACAGAGTTTGTGTATTTGACATATCCAACACAACTGAGTCAAATTATGGACTTGCTCCACACCTAGGAATGACATGATCAGACCCTGTCTGAAGACACTCATTAGCCAAGTGCCAGACCATTCACTCAAGATATCATTTCTTCTTCTTCCATACTGAGCCAGGGTCTGGTTTTTTTTTTCACAAGTTTCTTATCTGCACCAGTCTCTTTAGAATTAGGTCTTTACTTCCCTCACGCACACCTTGTTCCAACAGTGTGTAGTTCTTTTTATCTTATTAGTATAGTATATGTTTATATCCAGTACTTGAGGTATCAGAATTTTTGTCTTCTCAATGATTTCTTCCTCTGGATTCTCTTTCAACACATTTCTGTACAACACAGGATATCATCTGGATTTGAGCCAAAAGGAAATTCCAAGGACAGTGTATAGCCCATTGGTACAGTGGCATAGACCTAGTAGCTGAGACAAGTGGTCAGCTACACTGATCAAAGTGGCCTCTGTGATAGTGACAATCAATAGTCTTAATTACTCTCAACATTCAAATAATTTGATTATCTTATTCCTTAATTAGTTAACAGGTGGAATTTTAAAACAATACAAAATCAAAACCTACTATGTGGTGAAGCAATCACCATGTCAAAGTGCCTCTGACTGAATTAAAATCCTAAGTTTGAATATGCTTGTGTGTGTGCGTGCTCAGTCTTGTCCAACTCTTTGCAACCCCATGGACTACAGCCTCCTCTGTCAATGGAATTTCCCCAGCAAGAATGGAGTGGGTTGCCATTTCCTCCTCCAGAGGAGCTTCCCGACCCAGGGATCAAACCTGCATCTCCTGTGTCTCCTGCATTGGCAGTTGGATTCTTTACCACTGGGTCACCTGGGAAGCCCAGGTTTGAGTACAGAATCATGTAATTCACAGCTCTTTATAACAAATAGTGTGGTCTTTAGACAATTACCGTCTACATTTATTTCAAGTGAATTTGGCTTCCAGAATGAGCAAGTGGTCAAATTTTTCTATTTTTGTCACTATGTTACAAAAACTTCCCTAAAATTCTAGAAAGAGCCTGAAATTATTTGTACCCACTCTTTGTATTCTCTGATCATAAATTAAAATGATTTTATTATTCCATCTTACCTCTCTGATAAGTTTGTCCAACTGACCGATAACATGGGGTGGTGTTGTCTAGGAGAAAAAAAAATAAAATAGAACATGAATCTAGAGAGATAAAAAATTCTGCAACAGTGGTCCTGACAGTAAAAAAACAAACAAACATGCATTTTATACCAGCCTTGGCTTTGTTTCACATGTGCCTTCACATGGTTTAAGAAAGAGAGGTTTCAACTGACTCACTCATAAAGCAACATCAGGAATCCACCCACGCTTATTTCTTATCTTGCAAAGAAGCTGCTATTTCTGTAACCAAATAAGCCTTAAAGAACCAACAAATCAACAAAAAATCTTTAAGAAAGTAAAATTTTGTATAAGACACAGCACTAGTAAACGAATACCTTATTGTTATTGTTGCTTCTGGAGAGGGAGATACAACCCATATGTTTTAGAAAAGACGTGTGGGAGAGACATAATGAGAAGCAGTGCTTATATATTCATCTAGTCCTGGGAAACCATCTTTCTAGTCAGGTGCTGTCTACAGGTGTTCCTATTGTTTCAATAAGGAGTAATTTCTCATTTTTAAGTTTGAAATTTAGAAGTCTCACTAATTCAAGGATAGGAAATAAGAAAACAATCATAACTGGATTATATTAATAGCCAAAATACATTTATTAGGGGAAAATAAGTATCTAAAGAGATTTTAACTAATATTGTTTTTACCTGAAATATTATTAGAGGCAAAGTTTCTCATTTATGTTTTTGTCTTATATGTAAATATATGAAGACTCATTTGTGCCTATTTTTTACACCAACATAATTTCATCTGGTTCTTACTACACAAATTTCAGAGGTTACTGTTTGGCTTCACTTCCAATAGGACCCTCCAGCAGCTAAAAATTTCATAATCTGGCAGAAGAACACGTTTATTTTTATAACCTGGTAAAAGAACATAGCTAATTTTAAGCATGCATACTGAAAGATGACCATTACCTGGAGTAATACTTTCCCACTGTACACACTCATGGGATACATAGTGCCAAACGTCATCAGAGCAATGGCAATGGCTGATGCAGTGTCTACAGCAAAATAATTACTAAAAAGAAAAAACAATTCTAAATCTTAAATGTTAAATTAAGATTAAATGTTTAAATGTTAAATTTAAATCCTTCACTAGGCTTCTTACAATTTAATCCACCAAACTTTAATTATCTCAAGCAACAGGACTATTTTACCACAGCTGGCTACTACTGCCATGAGAGCATCTCAAAGGAAAAAAGAAAGTTTTTAGAATCCTTTCTTGCCAAAGTTTAAGGGAAAATAACTAATAATTATGTTAATTTGTGTGAAGAGAGATGATGAAGAAAAAAAATTTCCCCACAATGTACTTTTAATCTACTTGTCAACTGTAATTATGTCATATATATGTATTTGCTGCAATAAATAAAAACCTTTAACTAGTAATTTCTGATAAAGACCAATGGAATTCATCTGTGATTCTATCAACTTGCTGTAAACATAAACTTTCCAATAATTAGTATTAAAAAATTTCAAATTCCCCAGGAATTTCATAAGATGAGATTTTTAAGAATTTGTTACAGTAAACACTGTGACTGAAGTACAATAGCTCATCAGTAGTTCACAGCTCTATTAACAACAGAGACCAAAAATGCCAAAGGTTACAAACTAATCATGTACTCTTTTTCACTTTTTCCTATAAGCTGGGAATAGAAACACAAGTAAAGACACAGTTCCTGCCTTTGAAATGACAGGAAACACCCATGTGAAAAATACAAGAAATGACTTTGAGTACAAAGGAGAAGTCCTACAGAGTATCACGGCTGCACAAAGGAGTGAGTAGCGAGCCTACAGGGGTAGGATAATCCAGAAAGGCTAAATAAAAAAGGTGACTTCTGAGCTGAGCCTTCAAAGATGGCCAAGATGATGGGGGCAAGATACTGTAGGCAGTGAAAGCAGCATGTGCAAGGGCATGAAAATCCTACTGCAGTGAAGAAGCTATGAACAGGTACGTATAGGCAGATGGATGGCTAGTAAGGTTGACAGAGGCTTCACCATACTAACAACTTTTAATTTTGTTAAGTATACAAAGCAGAGGATTTTGAAACAGCAAAATATTATGTCTAGATTTGCAACTTTTAATAATCACTTCAGTAGCAAAATAGCAGGTAACTAAAGATGTGTGACGGAGAAGGCAATGGCATCCCACTCCAGTACTCTTGCTGGAGTACTAGAAAATCCCATGGATGGAGGAGCCTGGTGGGCTGCTGTCTATGGGGTCACACAGTCGGACACGACTGAAGTGACTTAGCAGCAGCAGCAGTAAAAGTGGAAAGCAGGGCTTCCCTGGTGGCTCAGGGGTAAAGAATCTGCCTGCCAACGCAGGAGACACGGGTTTGATCCCTGATTCAGGAAGATCCCACATGCCACAGAACTAAGACCATGCACCACAACTACTGAAGCCTGTGCACCCTAGAGCCCGTGCTCCACAACAAGAGATGCGAATGCAGGGAGCAGCCTGAGCACAACTAGCCCCCACTTACAACCAGAAAAAAGCCTATGAAGCAATAAAGACCCAGTGCAGCCACACATAAATAAAATTAAAACGAACAACAAAAAAAGTAGAATGCAAAGATTAGATGGTAGTAGCATTCACTCTCACAGAAATACAAAAAAAAAGCAGTTTAGCGGATGGGGAAAACAGGTTCAGTCAAGGTGGACATGAACAGAAGATAGGCTCCGAGATATAGAGATCTGGGCTAGAAATAAAGTGAAGGAATCACACAAAGGTAGAAAATACAAACAATGGTATGTGATGTCCTAGGAGAGTAGGCAAAAGGGTAGGGAGTCAAAGAATAATGTCATAACATTAAACTTAAGCTTGCTAAAGACTATTTCTTAATAGGCTTGCTTTTAAAAAAAAATTGGTTCACATCTACTCCTCTTTCCTCATTCAGCAACAGCAGCTGTGGCTTCACTTTCACTTTTCACTTTCATGCACTGGAGAAGGAAATGGCAACCCACTCCAGTGTTCTTGGCTGGAGAATCCCAGGGACGGCGGAGCCTGGTGGGCTGCCGGAGCCTGGTGGGCTGCCGTCTATGGGGTCGCACAGAGTCGGACACGACTGAAGCAACTTAGCAGCAGCAGCAGCTGTGATTTATGTGTCTCTTACTCTCCTCTTCTGTTTCACTCATCTGGCCAGCAGAAGGGAATTTAAATAGTTTTTCCATCTGCATTATAGATTGTAGTCAAGATTTCTTATTGAATCCAACCCCCTTAATTTTTTCAGATGAAGACACTTGAGGACAAGACTTGACCAAAGTTGCACAGGTCATAAACATGCTATAAACTTAATCTGCATGCATCCTAATGCCCTTAAAAATCAGGCCCCAGGAATGGAAATCCACTTGAGAGCAATAAAAAGTACTTACTTAATTTCAATTAGCATATACGTAATACAAAGAGCAAATGCTCCAGCAAGATCAATCAAAACAAATGGATTCATTCGGGGAAGGAAGATACTGCTAAGTCCTGGAATAATTCCACACAAGCTATGAAAAAACAAACAAAAAGAGTACTCATTAGCAAAACTTATGTAATAATAATGAAAACTATATAAAAGATGACTTGTATTTTAGTATCATAAATTGTTTAACAAGGAGGATTTGAGAACAAATCTCTCACTTGTAAAGTTCTTTTTTGTATCATCAATTAAAAAATAAGAAAAAGTGAAGGGAAAAGAAGAATCTGATCTGTGAGATTCATACAGTAACCTCAGCAATGAATAATGTTAAGTTCCCATAATAGATATGTTTCCTGTGCATTCCTTTAACAATATGTATTTTATGAAACCCCAAACATCTTACCTTCTACTAAGATCTGCAACATGCTCTTGAAGCCAACTTGTACTAGCAGCTTTAAAAAGAAAATACTTAAATTATTAAAATTACCAGAAATAATTATTAATTACCAGAAATACTTGATTCTTAAATTTAAAAAATAAATTTCATGATTACTATGTAACACTACAAAGGGATACATTATACCTAGAACTTTTTTCTTTTTTATGCCTTTAGGATACTAAATGAAAAGTAGTTTCAACTACAGCACATAGCTGACCTGATGGAATCAATGAACTTACATATGTCATCGTTACTATTAATTTGACGTTTTAAAGGCTTATTATACGGCAAAGCAAAGCGTCCTAACCAGTGTGTTGAGAATGAGTTGCAGGTCCACCAATTACTAATTCTCTTAGCTTTCAGAGAGGCCAGGTATCTGGCTACACGCAGGTGGCAGTCAGTGACTGACCCTGGACATGTAGCCTCCAGGTGCAAGCATACTTTTACGCTTACCCCAGGGTGCTACAGAAGTTCTCATTTATGTGCACCATGATGTAGAAAAGATTGGCAAGCCATATAAAAAGTGGCCTAGAACAGCAGTTAAAGCAGACTCTGATGCCAGAATATTTGGCTTCAACCTCAACCCTCCCCTTGACTGAGGCCTGAGGCAAGTGACTTAATCTCTCAGTGCCTCACTGTAAAGTGGGGAGAATAAAATGATCTACCTTATACGGTTACAGGAAGAATTAAATGGGTTCTGTGTAGAGTATTGAGCACAGTGCCTGGCAGAAAGTGCTTTAATATTATTTTTCACTCAAATTTCAACTCATGTTGTAAATCTTGATATTTCTGCAAACTTTCATTTCCAGCTAATATAAATACAAACTAGATGATTTTTCTGGAAATAAACTTGGCAATATATATCAAACACTTAAAAAATATACTGTATCTTTAACCCATTTATAATTTTTTCTCTGAGAAGATTAGAAATGCATACAAGAAATCTGATAGTAAAAAGGTGGTTACAGTTAAAAGGAAAAGTTGAATATGTACAATAGACTAATTTTTTAAAATATGCATGACAAAATGTTATCCAAGCATTCAAAAATTATTTTTCAAAGAGTATTTAATAACAGGCAATATTCAAGACATAAAGTTAAGTGAAAAAAGCCAAACATAAAATTTTTAACTGATACAATTCTAAGTATGTAAAAAAATATACATATGTGCACAGAAAAAAAAAAGGAACAAAACAGAAATGCTAACAGATGTTATCTCTGGCACATGAGATTACCAGTACTATTTCCTTCTTGTATTTTTTGCTCTTCAAGGAAACACAGTTTGTAAATCTTTGTACCTTCTTAAAATTTCAAGAATGAGCATAACAGTATTTTAATAAAGTTTTTTCAAAATAATTCTGATGATCATAAATATCATTATTTAATTTTCTAGTTTATGCTGTAATTCTTAAACTCTAGTTCATACAAATACAACTCATACTTCATGACACTTAGGAAGTTGTTTAAGCTTGAATGGGTATTTCAGAAAGCTTTCTTCCCCTGGTTATCTTGGTATTCAAGTCAGTGGGACTTATAAAGACCTTCCCCTATTTTTTCTTCAAAGTGTAGGTGTGTGTACACAGCCCGCTTTTGTTTTTACCTCAGTGTAAAGTGAGGTAAAACTCCTCCAGCCATCCAACAGTGGTTAACCTGGTTTTGGGGAGTAGGATTCCAAAACACTGAAATTAGTGAAAAATGTCAATAATTTAGACCACTAAAATGAAAAATTCTATCTGAATTTTTAAAGACTTGAAAGTAAAAGAATGTATCAAAAGGACCAAAATCTGGCTACTCTCAAATATATGCCCACCCATCATTGCCCCAGAGAGTTCCTGGGAATGAAGTTAATTAACAAAATATAATTATTTGCAATGAGCACATCAACTAGTCTATGTACGCTGAGGCTTCTAAAATGCGTTCTTAGGTAGTTTATATATTTAAAATTTCATTCATGTTATCTGGTAAATGTCATTTTTTATCTCATGTTATTTAATATGTCAGTTCTGCTTGTTTTTAAGGAATATGTTATTTTAAAGCTTAAAAAGTTAGATTCTTTTTCTTAATTTTCTGCTTCATAATTTTCTGCAGATTTTAGAACTTTAGGGGGAGGTAGTCCTTTCTTTTCCTCAGGATACACTTTCTCGTTGATTTATGAATCAATGAAACAAACAAAAGACTTGTTGCTTTGAAAAATTAATTGGATTTTTATTAATGGTAAACCAAAACATACCTTCAGAAACATAAGCAAAAGGTTTATTCCGAATTGAAAGCATTGTGAACAGGTTGAAGGAAAGAGCCACAAAAGTACCAACTAATAATCTTCCCCTAAAAAGAATAACACTGTTATTTTTTTCTTGGTAATATTAATATGTAATTTCAGCATGTAGCGAGACTAGGAGATGAAGGAGCAGAGTGGTCTGCTTCAATATTTACAGTCAGAATTTGAACTCGGTTTCTAGCTCCATGACCCATGTTCTGCATGTGGTTGCTCTATCTTACATGGGATCCCCACCCCTCCAAAAAAGACCCTTAGCATTAACAGTGTCTTCTTACAGGTAATTGCTGTTATAAGTCTTCAGAAATGCTACAGGTATTTGGTTTATAGTCTGCTGGCTAAGTCAAACTGTCCTGAATGAAACTGATCAGAATAGATCCACACAGTTAACAACTATGTTACAGCTAATAACATTTCCATCTCTTCTAGAGATGCTACTAAAAAATTTGGGGATCCAAATTATAGAAGACAAGACAAGGCTGGTTTAGCATGTTCACCTGGGTTTGGAAATACTGAGGGACCTGACATCACAGTAGAGAGGCCATTCTGTTCAGTATAAAAATGTAGGGGCTTGGGAACAGTTAAGGGTGAAAAGAAGGCATCTTGGGATTTGGGGATTTTGCTTGTGAAATATATATTACCACACTCTGAACTCTAGTATGGGCCAAAGTAATCACTATTTCATAATATACCAATTAATCACTGGGAATCAAACTTAATAGTATATTATATGGCAAAAGTAGAATCTTACGTGTGTATCTCAGGCTGCTCCAAAAAGCGTTCTGCGCTAAAAGAAAGAAATAATGTTAATGTATTAAAGAAATAAGTTAAAAAACTTTATTAAATACATAATTAATCTAATAAATTCACAAAACTTTTAAATATGACCTGTTGATTACTAGTAGTGATGAGACAAACAGACCCACAAATTATCCTCCAGGTGCAATGTCCAATCTTTGTCTAACAAACCTGCTTTTGGGTTTATACTAAGCATTAAAACATGTCTGACTGAATCCCTGCCTTTTATTCCCATCACTTATGACTGGATTTAGTAGTATCAAAGGTAATAAAAGAAGGGTATAAAGAGGGAGAAAAGTCTGAAACATGAAGAAATTATACTATCAAATCTCCAGCATTGCTCATATTAATTTGTATACCCTTTTAAACCAGAATGTCTCACTGGATTCTTTCATATTTCCAAAGGTAGCATAGGTAGAATCTGCAGTGACAGAAACATCATATACAAATGTACCTTTCTTTTAAAATAAAGAGAGCTCCCAACTGTGCCAAGACTGTGGAGGCAAACACAGCCAGGACTTCTAATCTTTCAAATCTGAAATTGGAAAATCAATTAAATTAGCATAATTTTTTCAATTCACAAACTAGCATCTCTATAACACATTCACTCACTCACTACAAGTGTAACTACTATAAGCCAAACACTGTTTAAAAAAGTCTAGTTTCTAGAATGATAATAAACAGTAAATATCTAAGATTTTAGAAAGAGTACCTATTTATACAACATATATTCTCTATGGCTTTTATTCTCTAGAAATGTTCATTATCATAATAACAGCTAACACTTAATTGACCCATTTTATGTTAGACACCAGTCAAAGTACTTAACACATTACCTCATCTAAATCCTTATGAGGGTTATTCTATCCCTTTTAAAAAAAATAAATAAGTAAGAGATAAGGAACCTGAAGCCCAAGAGGAAGAGTAACTGTTTAGAGTCCTATAGCTGGCAAGTGGAGAGGTCAGATTGACAAACTCAGACACCCTGGCTCTAGTGTCCATGACTTTAGCCACTACTATAGAGAAGAGAGCGAAAAAGTTGGCTCAACATTCAGAAAACTAAGGTCATGATGGCATCCGGTCCCATCACTTCATGGCAAATAGATGGGGAAACAAGGGAAACAGTGGCTGACTTTATTTTGGGGGGCTCCAAAATCACTGCAGATGGTGATTGCAGCTATGAAATTAAAAGATGCTTACTCCTTGGAAGGAAAATTATGACCAACCTAGATAACATATTCAAATACTTTGTCAACAAAGGTCCGTCTAGTCAAGGCTATGGTTTTTCCAGTGGTCATGTATGGATGTGAGAGTTGGACTATAAAGAAAGCTGAGCGCCGAAGAACTGATGCTTTTGAACTGTGATGTTGAAGGCTCTTGAGAGTCCCTTGGACTGCAAGGAGATCCAACCAGTCCATTCTGAAGAAGATCAGTCCTGGGTGTTCACTGGAAGGACTGACGTTGAAGCTTAAACTCCAATACTTTGGCCACCTGATGTGAAAAGCTGACTCATTTGAAAAGACCCTGATGCTGGGAAAGATTGAGGGGAGGAGGAGAACGGGATGACAGAGAATGAGATGGTTGGATGGCATCACCGACTCGATGGACATGGGTTTGGGTGGACTCCGGGAGTTGGTGATGGACAGGGAGGCCTGGCGTGCTGCGGTTCATGGGGTCGCAAAGAGTCGGACACGACTGAGTGACTGAACTGAACTGATACTGCCTGTCATATCTACATATAATTGCAGTTGATTGAATATGTCTTATTATCCCTGGAGGTCTTATTTATCTTGGTTTTTGCCACTATACAGAATTTAATGGCATTCAACACTTGTAGTATGTACATACACTAAAATTTCTCAAGGAAATAATTATGTTCAGAAAAGATAATAAATAATTAAGGATGTTCATCACATTACTTTTTTCTCCTCAAATCAGCTGGTTTAATTCCAGGAGGTACAAAATTCAGGAAATAATAAAATAATCAAGGACATACATCACATTGCTATTGGTAACGGAAAAATGTTGGAATCAACAAAAGACCATTATGTATTACTAAAAATATAACAAATGTATTTACTGACATGAAAGGAAGTAAATGAAGAAAAGTGGGTTATAGAAGGCCATGAAAAAAACAGTATGTAAATGCAGCAACATTATCTGTAGATATTGATAAGTTGATACTAAAGTGCATATGGGAATGCAAAAGGTGAAGGAAAGCAAAGGGCTAAAGAACAAAGTAGGAAGATTTCCACTACAGTGTTCCACTACAAGATTTCAAACTACAGTAATTAACACAGTACAGAACTGATGCAAAGACAGACAAATACACCTTGAAGAGAAAGGAGAATCCAGAAACAGACCAACACATACACAGTTACTTGATTAAAGAAAAAGTAGCACATAAAAGCAATAAAAAAAAAGAAACTTGATTCAATTAATGTTTTATCGAATTGAATAGCTATATAGAAACCAATGTGCCTTGACCTCTACTTCAAACCATATACAAAAACCAAATTCTAGTTTGATTGTTAAGCCTATATGTAAAAGGTCAAATTGTAAAACTTCTAATGACAGGGCAGAGTATCTTACGATCTTGGGCCAAGATTTCTTGACAAGTACACAGAAAGTACTAACTGTAAAGGAAAAGACTGATAAACTGAATTTTATCATTGAAATTAAAAACTTTCCATGCATCAGAAGATAGCTTTAAGAGAATGAAAGAACTCCTATGGATCAATAAGAAAAAAAAAGCAACCCAATATAAAAATGGATAAAACACTTTAACAAGGATTTCAGAAAAGAGGTAATCTGAATGGCTAATAAACATAAGAAAAAGTGTTCAAATACTCATAAAGAAAATAACTTAAACCTACAATGAGATACCACTGCACTTCCTAGAATGGCTTCTAGAAAAAAGGCAATGCCAACAGTTGGTAAGGACATGAAGCAACTAGAACTCAGATATACTGCCAGTGGAAATGTATACTGCCAGTAGAAATGCAAAACCACTCTGGAAAACTGCTTGGTATTAGCCTATCTTCTAATGACAAATATATGCAAGTTCTATGACAGTAATTTCACTCAAAGACATATGCCCAACATAAATGAGCATACATGTATACCAAAAGAAAAGTACAAAATGACCATATGTAGTTTCATTCATAATAACAAAAAGCTAAAAATTACCTAAATTTCTTTCAATAGTTGAACATATAAACGTATGTTGGCATACTGGAATATTAGAGCAAAGAACAAGAATGAATTACTGCTATATGATGATACATATTACAATCCCATTTATATGATTTGAAAACTGGCAACAATAATCTGCAATGACAGCAATCGGAATACTGGTTACTTTTGTCGGCGTTTGACTCTGACTCAACCTTAAGTCATTAATGGAGGCTTTGGGGGAACTCATAATGGTTTATATAATGATCCAGATAGTAGTTATACAAGTATATTTATCTGTTAAAACTCATCAAACTGTACAAGGATATAAGAAAGGAATAAGATAACAGTCCATGCTACCAAGAAATCTATATTTTAAAGGGGGAGACAAAAAAATTACTGATAAGTTCTATACAGAGAATTACAGTAGTCTGATGTGTAATGTTAGTCGCTCAGTCGTGTCCAACTGTTTGCAGCCCCATGGGCTGGGTTGCAGCCTGCCAGGCTCCTCTGTCCATGGAATTCTCCAGGCAAGACGACTGGGAGTGGGTTGCCATTCCCTTTGCTAGGGGATCTTCCCAGCCTAGGGACTGGACCTGGGTGTCCTGCACTGCAGGCAGAGTCTTAACTGTCTGAGCCAGCAGGGAAGTCCAGGCTGATGTGACAAGAGACTAACTGGGTGATCTATTTTAGAATTCATTTTAGATTGGGCCCAGTCACTTAATGATACTAGCACTTGGTAAGATTAAGACTGGAATAACAAAACTGGGCTTATCTTGCAAGAATCAGGTGAAGAGCATCTCAAGGAGAGAGAACAGTCTGCATAAAGATCCTAAAGCAAGAATAAGTTATATTCAAATTATAGACACAAAGAGTGCATGACAGTGGTGACCTGAAAACAAGTAGGCTGGGTGTAAGTCATACAAAGCCTTTATAAACAAGGGAAAGGAGTCAGGATTTTATTCTCAGTGTGATAGGAAACAACTGGATGGTTTTAAGGAGTAGAATGATAGCATGACCTAGGCTTAAAAAAACAAACACTGGTTGCTACACAGAGAATGGACTACAAGCGACAGTAAAAGCTAAGTATGCGGACTAGTTAGGACTAGGACACAGGATGTTGATGAAGGCAAGAAACGAAGGTAGCTTGGTTAGGATGGTAGTACCGGAGATAGAAACGGGGGTGGAGGCAGATTCTGGATGTGTTTGTAAGTTATCCTGACATAACCTCCTGATGGATAAATGTGGGTGATGAGAGAATAATCGAGGATTTTGCCTGAGCAACTAAGTGGCTGTGTATTTACTAAGATGGGAAAAACTACAGAGGAACAGATTTGGGGGAAAGAAAACACAACAGGAAATTTAGCTTGAATTTAAGACATCAATTATGCACCCATGTGAAGCTGGCATGAAGGGAACACTGACATGAGATAAATCTCAGTGCTGCAGAACTGAATTTTGGCATTATCAGATACAGATGATACTTCAAGCCATGTGACTGACTGTAATTATATTTAATTGCTTTCTCATTTTCTATTCTCTAAGCAATGAGACCAAAATGGGAGCTGTCATGTCTTTATTAAACCTTGTATCCTGGCCACAGGAGCTGAACTAAGAAGACTAACATCTATACCAAGGCGGAAAAACCAACAGCTCCTTCTCATGATTTTCGGAACTAGAGCTGGGGAAGAGTCCTTTCCTCTCTAGGAGGAAGGTGAGAAGGTTCCAAGTTTTGCTAGAAGTTATCATTCCAGAAGAGTGGAGAAAAATGGTCTGAGAAACCAAACCTGACATGCAGAGAAAAGCAGGCCACTGAGGTAAGAGAAAGACAATGTCCTGAGTGTCCCTGTGCCAGCTTACCTCAGTCTTCCCGCACTTTGAAAAAGTACATTATCATTTTCCCGCCAAATTAGTTGGAGTTGGATTTCTGTCACCACCAAAAGCCTGACTCAAGAGTTGAGATTTCCATATACAGATATCTATTCTCTACAAATGGTTATCATAGTAACAGTCCAACTCTATCAAATTTCAGTGACACATAAATATTTGCATTTTGCATAAAATTTCATGTTCACTCTGTCCTATTACTTAAGTAAATAAAACCAGATTTTGTTCGAAAGAATATAATCCTGATGAATAGTATGGAAAAGAAAGTTTAGTTTGGTTCAAGAAGTTTCTCCACCAAGGTTAAATTTTTCTTTCTAGTTCTTTCCTTGAATCTGAAAGGAATTCATTTCTTTTCCTAATATAATAAAAAAATCGGGGACTTCCCTGGTGGTTCAGTGGGTAAGACTCCACACCCCCAATGGAGGTGCCCTGAGTTCGATCCCTGGTCAGGAAACTAGATCCCACATACTGCAACTAAGACTTGGCACAGCTAAATAAATGAATAAATATAAAAAAAAATCCTCTGATATAAAAGATTATTTTCCAGCTTTCAGCAATTTCTAAACTATAGACACAGAAATCTCAAAATCTTTGTCAGTGTGTTGTTGTCATAAATCTAGTCTCATGATAAAAATACACCTCTACCACTGCATCAACGTTAAAATGTATCCCACTTACTTCAACATCTAGAAGATACATACACGAAAATCCTTTGTACCTTCTCTAACTGAAATAAGAAATTACCAAAGTATCAAAGACCTTAAAATGAACATTTTATGTTAAGATTTGCTTTGTAAAATAGCAAAGAACCTAATGTGAACATTTTACTTTAATATGATTTAAATTTAATCATCTATGTTTCCTATCTAGAATCCTCTTAGAAGATGCTTTTTAAAATCTACTTTTACTATTTATCACTATCACACTAAACAGGCAATACTTATTTTCTAGAAATATTCAAGCTAGCTCATTAGTAGTTTAACTACTAATTTTAATAGCAATAAGTTAGCAGAAAATAAAGCAAATTGAACTTACCCAAATGAATAGGCAGGGCTAGGTTTCCTCATCATCACCCAATAACTTATTAAACAAGTTATCAAACTAAGTAAAAAGGCAAATAAATTCAGCATTAGAACAAGAGCTAGAGGACATACAGAAAGAAATTTAGCTTTTAGAATACCTAAGTTGCTGAAAGTTAACAGTGTTCACAGGCTAATAACAAATTATTCTAATAATTTATAATCTAATCACAATAAACACCCTAAGATGTGAGTTTTAACATGGGGAGAAACAGAAGAAGTTATGATAATACCATTAAGACAGTTAAACAGAATACTTTAAACTCGTATTTTCTCTACTCAGTAAGTTATCCACCCTCAATAGTTTCCATAACTGAGCCTGCAAAAAATAATACAGTAATAATCAGAATATTAACTTGATTTAGGCATAAACATTTCAACTTTGATAAACTTTATTTAATCTATGTTAAAAGTTAAACTAAATATTAATAACACCTTGACAATATCCTAGATGAGGTACAGTTATGGTTGCTTTCCAAGTATAGCGGAGATTCACTCTAAAACAATTTACTACAGTGTGAAACTTAGTAACAACTATTTGTTTTAGATCCATCAAGAAGATTTAGTTGCGACTGATGAAAAGACATCCTTATAACACACCTATAGCACAGATATTGGAGACATCATTGTCCAAGCACTTTGCAATCTTTATTGGAAACATGGGGCTTCCCTGGTGGCTCAGATGGTAAAGAATCCGCCTACAATGCAGGAGACCTGGGTTTTATCTCTGGGTTGGGAAGATCCTCTGGAGGAGGGCATGGTAACCCACTCCAGTATTCCTGCCTGGAGAATCCCCATGGACAGAGGAGCCTGGCGGGCTACAGTCCATGGGGTCTCAAACAGTCGGACACCACTGAGTGACTAAGCACACACACACTGGAAGTAAGAAAGGTCCCCAAAAGCAGGAGCCGAAGGTTGTCTCTCAATCTCACAATCACATACATGCTTTGCAGTTATTAATGCCCATCGTTTCTTTTCCCATCTACACAGTTCCAATGGGAACTGGTATGCTCTTACATGTTCCTGCTCCCTAGCAGGAACCTTCAGCTGACTCATCTCTAGGTAGGCAACTGACCTAACGTCTGGGTATTTTTCTGTTGCTATGTAAATGGGATATCTTTTTCCAGCATATCTTCTAATTGTTTTTATTTGTATACATGATCCATGCTGATAATTTTACTTATTTCACAGATTACTTTCCTTTAATTAAAGAAAATTTCATACATTCAGTGCAATAAATTCTTCTTTTATTTTTACTGTTTTATTCAAAATAGGACATTTATACAGAAATGTGCATAAAGCACCTAGGTACATTTTAACAAATAGAAAAAAAAAACCACCCATGTAACCACAAATTAAGGCCAGGAGTAAAACAACGGGGAAGTCTTCTAGATGTCTCTTTCTTTTTTTTAAATGAAGTATAGTTGATTGAAAAATTCTATATAAGCTTCAAAACATTAAGGAGAGTTTTTAAAACTTACCTAAAAAGATCAAAAATGGTCAGGTAAGTATAGGCAGTTAAAGCTGCAAAACAACAGAAAGACTCATTAAAATGTTACTGAATCCATGGTTAGTAAATACAACAGATAATGGCACATAAAAATATAAGAGGTTTTTAAAAACACAAGAAAGATATTAAGAGGTTTTACTTTTTAAGGAAAACTCAATAAACCTCAAAATCTTATTTATAAACTACATAAATTGAAGAACTAATCTATCACACTAAAAATACCTCACAAAAAGATACATGCACCCCATGTTCACAGCAGCACTATTTACAGTAGCCAAGATAGGGAAGCAACCCAAGTGTCCATCAACAGACACACATGTAGGAAGGAATATTACTCATCCATAAAAAGAATGAATTCTGCCATTTGCAGCAACATGGATAAACCCTAGAGTATATTCTGGTTGGGGAAATAAGTCAGAGAAAGACAAATACTATATGGTATCACTTATATATAAAATCTAAAAAATAAAACAAACAAATGCATTAATATATAGCTTCCTCACCAAGGGAAGTCCCTATAGTAATTCTGAGTGGAGTATAATCTATAAAAATACTGACTCACTATGCTGTACACCTGAAACTAATAACATAAATCAACTGTATCTCAATTAAAAAATAAAAAGAAACCTCCATTTTTCAAATAGATTTAAATTTTTGGAAAAAGCTCATTTTAAATAATGCCTAGCAATTGAACCAAATTGTATAGTTTACAAGGTACTTGTGAGGGACTTCCCTGGCAGTGGTTTAGACTCCGCACTGCCACTGCAGGGAGCAGGGGACCACTCCCTGGCTGGGGAATTAATATCCCACATGCCAAGTGACACGGCCAAAACAGAATATAACAAGGTACTTTTGGAATAGATTCCCCCATTTAAATCTTCCAGTTATATTTCAGAATAATATATTCCATGTTAAGGAAGACATACCTTTATTTAAAGTGAGAACAATAAAAGTGAATTTAATAATTAAATATAAAAATAAGAACAGTGACATACCTATACTGTTAGTGGAACTGCACCACATTAGCAGGAAGCCAGTACATGTTAGGTTTATTGCGCCAAAGAGCAGTATCTTCCAGGACTGTGAAAAGGAAAATCATTCTTATTTGTACAACACCGATAAACTTCTTTGGGTCCACTCAAGTTTTATGATTCATACTCTAATATTCAAAGGAATAAGGACAACTTGTTTTAAAAAACTGAAGGGTTACAGTTTCTAAAACTTCCCCAAAAATTCATCAACTAAGTTATTATAATATATAAACCTAAAAAAATTCGAGAAGGGGAATTATTCAAGAGAAAATAAATTCTGATATATAAATTCTCAAATAGTTGAGAAAATATGACATCTGAATGTAATTTTGACTCTATAAACATGTATATGGAGACAGTGATAAAACAAATGGGGCAAAATATAAAGCAACTGATGAATCTGAATAAGGGGTATAAGGGAATTCCTTATACCAATCTTAAAACTTTTCTGTAAGCCTGCAATTACATCAAAAAAGTTACCCCGCCCATCCACCCACCAAAAACAGAACAATGCTTGGTTATTTACCAAATAAGTCATAAGAAACAGCACTGCTAAAAAAAGGAGATTACCACAGTTCAGAAGTTCACAGAAAAGGGAGGATTTGAGATACACCTTGAAACAGCTAGGATCTAGTCAGAGGAAGGAAGAATAGCATTCTAAAAATAAAGGAAGACGAGATCAAGTGATGTGTTTTTTACTTTGTTCTGCTCCAATCCCTACACAGGGAGACCAACACTTGTTTCAAAGTATAGATGAAATAGTGGAAAGGTTGTTATTTGGAAATGTTAAGTTTAAATATATAATTGCTAAGGTCAATTAAGGTATGGGAAAGGTATGGGATAGGATGGTTTTAGAATACAGATGAAAGCTGTAGGTCTAGAAAGGAAGACCACCACCAGAAGTGAGAAGGATAAGGAGGTAACTCAAGAGACAGAAATCATAAGGAAGAAAGAAGTGACAGTGATGGAGCACAGAGGTAACAGGCTGTAAATCTAAGGAAGAAACAAGGCCATTTCCTAAAACTAAGGCATATGGTAAAGTAGAACTGGAAATTTAAATACAGAAAAAAATCTTCAGAATAGCTGTTATGGTGAATACGTTACTGAATCATCAAAAAGAAGAACAACAATTACCAGCATGAATTTACGGGAGACACCATTCTCGAACTTCCTCCTCAAGGAGGAGCAAAACCAGAAGGGCAGGTGACATGGGGATGTTAGAAAGTTGAGAACTGTTATGACAGGTTAGCAGGACGAGGGACTGTATGCTTAATGAGGACATGACAGGACACGGGGCCTAGTCAGGACAAGGATTCAGTAACAGTCAGAAGAGGCAGATAAAGCATGTAATACATGCCGTTCTACTGCCGAATCAAGCCGTTAATCAAAATTTGAGTATCTATTTTGTAACAGATACTATTTGAGGCACTGGAGATACAGCAGTGAATGAAACATGGACCTTATAATCCAGGTGGGGTGACAGACAAGAAGCAAATATATAAAGTCAGGTGGTGATAAGTGCTAGGAAGAAAAAAATAAAGCATAGTTAAGAACACAGTAATGGAAGATATTAAAGAGCTGCTAATCTAGATAGGGTGGTCAGAAAAGAACTCTGATAAGGTGACATGTGACCAGAAATCTGAAAGAGGCGAAGATGCTAAGCATCCAGACATCTCGGAGAGAAAATGGGAACCACAGTGCAAATACTTTGAGATAAAAGAGGGGCTGAGGACAGCTAGACAGGAGAGGTGAGAGGAAGTCTGGGGCTACATTAAGTAGTGTCATGTATGCTAGGAAAAGATGAGATGGAACAGTGACTTAGTTTTCATTTTAAAAAGCTCATTCAGCTTCTCAACCTAGAATATACTGCACAGGGGCAAGGATGAAAGTAGGAAGACCATTTAGAATGTGCTTGCAATAAACCATGTGGGGAATGATGGTAGCTTGGAAGGTGGGTGTTAGAAGAGTCAGATTCTGGGTATTACGGGGACAGAGCTGGCAATTACTTACAAAACAGCTGTAAGGAGTAAAGGAAGGAGAGGGGTAAAGGTGACTCCAAGGTTTCTGGCCTGAGCCATGTAGTGAAGAAGTGACAGAAAATCAAAGTTCAGGTTTGATCTTACTAAATTTGAGATGGCTATTAGATATTTGGGTGAAAATGTTGAGAAGGCCATTATATATAGGAATTGGAGGCAGGGAAGAAGGTAGAGGGTGAGATATAAATACGGGGTCACCGGCATACGGTAGTGAAAGTGTCACCAAGATGGAATGAGGCAAACAAGAGAGGCCAGAGTTCTCTAAGTCCTGGGCATCCCAAACTCGGAAGTCAGAAAGATGGGAGGGGAGTAACAAAGGAGGCTGAAAAATAAAGACTAAGCAGTAAGTGGGCCCCCACAGGGGGCGCTGGTAGTAAAGAACCCGCCTGCCAATGCAGCAGACATAAGAGACGCGGGTTCGAACCCTGGGTCAGGAAGATCCCCTGGAGGAGAGCACAGCAACCCACTCCAGTATTCTTGCTTAGAGAATCCCATGAATAGAGGAGCCTGGCAGGCTACCGTCCACGGGGTCATGAAGAGTCAGACATGACTGAGTGACTAATACTTTCACACTCTTCAAGAAGTAACTAGGAAGAAAATCAAGGGTGGCAGTTCAGAGTCCAAGTGAATAAAATGCTTTAAGGAGGAAGACTAATTCAAATGCCACTGAAGGCCAAATAAGACGGGAAATGAGGATGACCATTGCTTTTGGCAACACAGAGGTTATTAGGTACTTCTAAAAGCAGTTTCTGGGGATAAGTGGGGACTAGAGTTACACTGGTTTTGCTTAACAGAAACAGGGAGACGAGAAACTGAACAAAGAGAGTAAAGACAATTCTAAACCGTTTTGCTTCAAAAGCAAGCAGAGAAAGGAAGCAGCAGCTGAGAGTGGTATTTATGGCATGTAATTACGATGTGAGAAGGAGAAAGATTAAAGAAGGAATAACAATGCAAGAGAAGGAATGGTTCTAGGAACACTGGCTCTGAGTAAGGCAACAACAGAGCGACTGGCCTTATGGAGCAGATCAGACAGTTCATTCAAAGAAATGGGAGGGAAGGCAGAGTGTTGGCAGATGTGCTAATGACAGGAAGCAGAAGTTTCCTCCTGATTGCTTCTTTTCCTTCAGAGAAACAGGAAGCAAGACGCAACAAGTTAGAGTGAGGATGAACAAGGTTTGGGGAGTTTGAGGATAGAAGTGAAAGAAAATGGGATCAAACTGTCACTTAAGAACGTGGGAAATTGAATAAACTAGGAAGATACAGTGTGGGCAGCGCTAATGGCATACTTGATCATGAATTTAAAGTGAGACCAGGGGCTTCCCTCGTGGACCAGTGGCTAAGACTGTGCTTCCACTGAAGGGGGCACAGGTTCAATCTCTGGTTGGGGAACCAAGATCCCACCTGTGGCATGGTGTGGCCAAAAAAATTTAAAAACAACAACAAAAACCAAGGTAAGACCAGTCAGTACAGTTTTGTGTTTAAGGCTACACTCAGTTGCTTGCATGAGGTAGAGTAGAGTAAGACTTAATAAAGTTGAGGATTTGCCAATAAAGTATGATAGACAGAAGATGGGAACAGAGGGGATGAAGGCATGTGCAAGAAAATGAAAATGATGGACCAGAGAATCTAAATTGATAGGCAAGCAATTGACAATAAGAGACATAAAAAACAGTGAAAACACAGCAGAGTCAATGAATTGGAGGTCCCGGTAAGAGAAGGGAACTGGAAAGACAAGAGACGGTGACTGATGAGTAAAATGCTTATAACTGAGACAATGGGAGGACAGTTATTGTGAATGATAAAGCATATGGCATGAGCGGGCTTTCTTGGTGGCTCAGTGGTAAAGAATCTGCCTGCCAAGAAGGACTTGCAGGTTCGATCCCTGAGTCAGGAAGATTCCCTGGAGAAGGAAATGGCAATCCACTCCAGTATTTTCGCCTGGGAAATCTCCTGGACACAGACATATAGTGGGCTTCACAGGGTCACAAAAGTGTCAGACATGACTTAGCAGCTGAGCAGCAGCAGCAGCATGGTATGATCATAGGAGTGGGCAGTTGAGACGGACACAGGACAAGATCTGCGGTGAGGAACTGAGGGGTAAGGATCTTTCACATGAAATATGAAATCACTACGAACTAAGACAGGAGAAGTAATCAACAGCAATGAGCCAGGTGGATCTCTTCAGATTTAAATTATGATAGAGGTTATCTGTACAATCTAGGTGCTCCTGTATCAGTTTTGCTCCTACTACCTATTCTGAGGGAGACTGTGCTTCACTGAAGTATGCTTAAAGAACTTCCTGCTTACTTCTGCAATAGCGTTGTTTTCCATCAACATCATAACTATCTGTTCTCAAGACAGCATACTAAATGGACTAGGTACATAAGTAGGTGAGTTAGTTCTCTACCCTTGGCTCTTAAAGTTTAACATCTAGAGGTGAGAATATTTCCAAATACTAGGATTACTGGCTTCTGATTATATCCCAAGGTTTTATAAACAGGAGATAAAAGGGTAAAAAACAAAGAAAAGAAGTCTTTAGTATCATAAGACATGGTCAATATTATTGCTTCTGCTTATTATGTTACATAAAGATAGCATTATTTAAAACTTTATTTTATACTTTTATTAAAAATGTGAGCAAGAGACACAGAGTCACTACCCTCAAGGAACTTACAGTATAAATGAGACAGTAATGAGAACAATGAAAACAGAATAATAACTAGAAAGTCTGCACTGGTGACCAAAATGGGTACCGACTGTTTATTTATAGTCTCAAAGTTTACCTCAATGAGGAAACTTGTTTTCTACCTTACATTCAAAATGAGAAAACATGGGTTCAAACCACATCCACTTAATTTGTTAAAAAGCTAACAACATAAGGCAATCACCAAACAATTTTTCTTCAAAACTCTTTAAAATCAGAAAAAAAACTAATCAAAGTGGAGTTTCCTCCCAGGCATAACAACTGTATACTAAAGTGCTGTGATTTTACATTAACAAATTACTTATCCAACAAAAAAAATGAAAACACTGTGATGAACTGAGAGTGATTTATATTTGTCTTAAAAATTACCTTTTTCAACTTTATAATATTGTTGATACAATAAAATTAGGATTAAGAAATTGAAATAACTTACCCTTCGATCAGCTGCTACAAGTCTAAATTCCTGTAATAACTTGCCAAAAAGAGATCTCTGTGGTTTTCTAAAGAGATGAATTGTCCCCTTTAAAGTAAACAAAAAATATACAAATCAGCATTTAAGTACCTAAGCTTCTGCACTCCTGTGATATAGTAAATCACAACTAACATTTCTTGAATGCTTGATACATGCCAAGCAATTATTCTAGACACCTTACATGTATTTATCTATACAAGATTCACAATAACCTATGTGGTAGAAATAATTTTTAGTAAACTAAGTACACAATGCTAGTAACATCTGAGCAGGAATTCAAACCTAGGAGTTTTAGCTCAGGACCAAAACCTCTGCTTTAAAATAGATTGCCTAAGCAATTTTGAACTGGAAAAGCAGTTTCCAAGTAGCTCTAATTTCCAAGAAATTATACCATTTGCCTAATTAAAGCTTTATATATGAAAAGTTTGGCAACTATTATTACAATCAAACCTCTGAGTTTCTCTCTTAGGCATTCAAAGTATGTGACATCTAGCTAGCTTCCAGGGTCCCTGTTAGTATGCAGTACAGTACTAGCAGAGAAGGAACATGGCAGTGCTGACCACAGAGGGACTTGCCACTCAAGTTCAGGAAACAGTGTAAGAAAGCCTTCACATAAAGGAGAGCTCAACCACATATAGGAAATTAGCCTGAAATTAAGGCAGTATCCAACATCAGTAGGACAAAGTATGGCTTATTCAATAAATGGTATTTGGAAAAAGGCAAAGATGGGTCCTTACTATACTTCTCCATCTAAGTTTTCAAATATAAAACAATAGAAAATTTGAAGAAACTCATGTATAAGAAAGAAAACCCAAGAAAAATAAACTGAAGATCTTTGTTATTACAAAGGTAAAGTAATTGTTTCTATAGAAAAAATATCCTTCACAATTTTCAATGGGTCATACACAATAACTTGACTACTAAGTGCCATGCACTTAAATATTTGGATTTCAACTTTAACAAAACATTTTCCTAGATGGTAAAGGCCACAATCACTATATACCACACGGCATTTCTATCTCATTAAAGTTGGCCAATTTGACTCAAAGACTGACTTTTCACAGACAGCAGAGGAAATGGGAGTTAACAGATAAAAAATGTGAAGTTTCAGATCCATTCCAAGCAGAAGTATGATTTGCCTACAGGTAGCATTTAGAAACATCTCAGTAGCTATAAAATGATATATTCCATTTCTTTAAGTCTGACATGTCATTAGTCGTGTTGAGACTCAGTGGAGGCAGAAAATAGGCTGAGTGCTAGAAAGTGGTATAACAAAAACAGCAAAATGTTGCTAACTGTGGAGGCCAAGTTACGGCTATATGGGGACTTTATGATATTCTCTCTACTTTTCTGCATGTTTGAAAGTTTACACAATAAAAAGTTAAAGATATACTTTAAAATGTAAAAATAAAGCATCAAGAAAAAGGTATTACCAATTTTGATACCCAAATAAAGATCAGTGTATGTGAATAACCTAAGGCTCTGCTAAATCAATTCAGTTGAAAAGGAACAATATGCTGTTTTTATCCGAGATGTTAATAAATGTTAATGTTAACAAACATACTTTATTCTTAAAGAATTATGAGTGGGATATTTTGGTCCTAAACATAAAGTCTGCTTAACTACTGGTATCCTTGAATACCTTCTAACTTCTAGCTCATTTAAAATTATTTCAGTTACTTTAAGTTTCAGGTTAAGACAATCAAGCTTCCCTGGTGGCTCAGAGGTTAAAGCGTCTGCCTGGAATGCAGGAGACCTGGGTTCGATCCCTGAGTTGGAAGATCCCCTGGAGAAGGAAATGGCAACCCACTCCAGTACTCTTGCCTGGAGAATCCCATGAAGGGAGGAGCCTGGTAGGCTACAGTCCACTGGGTCACAGAGTCGGACACGACTGAGTGACTTCACTTTCACTTTTCAAAAGGCAGACGTCCATTTCTGATGCCATTCTGATAGTGAAGGAACAACTACAAATACCCTAATCTTAATGTCACTCTCTCTAAAATTATATTGGCTCTCCACTGTTATCAAAATAAACACCAAATTTTACAGCTTGGAACTCAATGTGTTCAGTGAGATAGCCTGTTTCTTTCCATTTTCTCTCTTGCTCAATTTCCACTATTGAGGAAATTGCTCTCCTCAGTTTCCACTGTACTGGTGTACTCGTCTCATGATCATATTGATAATTCTAGAGTGACAGGGTCAGACTGGTCTAACCCAGGCACTAACAGCCCTGTAGCACTTAGCAAGTTATCTGACCTCTCTGTTTCCTCACCCAGGCTAGAGTAATGAATAGTAGACTAAGAGACTGGAATAAAGGGACAAAGTACTCAGTTCACTGGTTCACTTCCTACAAGAAGCCATATAAGGTTATTTAAATGACAGGTTTTGTTTTGTTTTTTTTTAATGCCATTTGCTTTGTAATTCACCACAGGCTAGCCTTCATACTGTCATCTTGCATGGTAAGTTCATTTTCAGTAACGTCACCAATGACAAGGGCTATATTTTCCCAACATTCTCTAAGACAGCACTATGCTTTGCACATAGTATATGTTATTAAAATAAATAATGGGCAATTTTAAAAATAAAACTTAAATGCTAGTATTTCCCTTATTACTAATGTTTCAAATATAAAAGTTTACTGCCAAGGTTACTTATTCATCATTCTCTGAAACAATATTTATTGAAAACTTCCGCTGGGCCAGGCACTGTACAAAAGACTCTGGGAATATGACAGTGAATACATAGGTTCTGCTCTTAAAGAACTTATAGCCTAGGAAGTGAGAAAGACAAGCAAGTAAATACACAATCGTAACACAGTCTGGTAAGGGCTACAGATGTTACTGGTAAAAAGCAGCCTCATAGGAGCCTAAAGGAGGCGCTTAATAGGACCTTGAACATGACAGAAAGGCTCATGGAAGAGACTAAAAGACACGGAAGGGATGGAGAACAATTCTGGCAGATAGAACAGCACATATTAATTCAGTACAAAGGTCTAATTCTTAGAGCACAATCCGCAAGCTGTTCCTGGTAGCTGGAATATGGATATATGTATGTACGGGTGAAAAACACCTGCCAAGGTAAGAAGATAGACTACAGATGTCTTTGCTTGCCATACTAAACAGGTCTTTAGCTTGTGGGCTAAAGAAAAAAAAAAAGGAAGAATTTTAAGCAAGGGACTGTTATGGTCAAGTTTTAGAAACTTAACTCTGCTATACAGTGGTGAATGTTCTGATGCTGAACACAGAGGCTATTTGGTCATGCAAGAGTAAACTTTTACCTACTTTCTACATGTTTAAAGGAAAGATCACAACAAATTTAGAAAATATTTCAGTTGATAAATAAGACATTTTTTCCACCATATCCACTCAAGGGAAAAACGGAATGACAATGCTTAGACACAGAAACATGATACAGGCTATCAATAAGAAATCCATAAATTTTTCTGATAAAATGGTGTGTAACTCTTTTGACATTGAAATCACAATCCACTGCTTACCCTTAGATAAAATTCAGAGAGCTATATACTTGATTTATGAAAGAATAAAATAACTAACTTGTCTAACAAAATTTAAACACCACATTCCTAAAGCCCTAAGGTATACTGGGATCTACAAACGCACCAAAAAAATTGCAATAAGAGGAACGACCGACACCTTGACTTTCGCCAATCTTTGGCCTTCTGAAAGTTGTGCTGTATCCGGCTATCAGCACTCAGTAAAACCAATTTGTTGAGTGGGGCGTCAGATTCAATAGCCTATTAATCATGCTGTTCATTAATGCAACGTTATCATCACTGCTGTAAGCATCACTAATACGGTCGTTGCTGCTGTGGACTTGTTTTCAGATCTTTTGTCGGTGTTGTGGTTACTGACACCAGCAAAGACTTCTATTTCTATATCAAGGGTATTACGGCAGGGAGGAGTCCTCATCAGAGCCAAAAAAGTCGGTCTGGAGCGATGCCGGGGTCCCGAGAGGCAGAGGAACCGGGTGAGGGAGCGAGGGGGCATCAGAGCTCTGAGGGCACTCTCTCCGACGCTAGAGGCTCCTTCCGGGGACCTCGAGCATAATTCTGACGACCCCTCCTCTGGGCAGCAGAAGCATTTTTAGGCCGCTTCGGAACCAGAGAGAATAAGAATCACAAAAGAAACCCTCATTCCCCTGGCCAACTCACCATGATAAGGAGCGGCACAGCTCCCACCGGAAGACGCTCTGGGAGCTGGTAGTTCCCTGGAGCGGAAGGGGCGTGGACATCAGAGGCCGATTGGTTGCGAGCGACGCGGGGGGCGGAAGTGCGTGCACTGGCCTCCTGGTCCGGCGCCCCACTTCCCGGCTGCCCCTGCGTTCCATAGAGGCGAAGGCGGCGGCTAGAGCGACTCTTCCAAGCTGGCGGAGGTCTGGTTGCAGATTTGCCAGCTGAGGTCTTTAGGTTTAGGAGCAATTTGTTTGTTTGTAACTAGAAGAATTTCTTTGAGTCCTGAAGCGGTTTGAGCTACGTTGTGTTTTTTAATTTTTTCAATACCTTATGAAATAGGTAACATTCCCATTTTGAAGTGAGAGAAACTTACCCAGAGACATACCTAGTTTGCCATAGTAGCTGCTGCTCAGGCCGACTGACAGTATTATGTGGTAATTCCTAAAATAATACTTAAATTTTATAGGATTGATTTTACTGTAAAAAGGAAAATAAAACACATTGAAGTATAATTCATTCAGCAAAAATTGAATATGGAACACGTGTATACCAGGTACCGCTCTCATGAAAAGGCTACTCTTGTGGTCGTGGTTCAGTAGCTAAATGGTGTCTAATTCTTGCGACCCCCATGGACTGTATGTCCATCTAATTTTCCAGGCAAGAATTACTGGAGTGAGTTGCCATTTCCTTCTCCAGATACTCTAGTAAGAAGAGGCAAAACAGAGAGGAAGAGATTCTTTAACTATATTGGTAAGTAGTGCCATTTAGAAAATGGGTAATAGTAGAGAGTAACTGCGGAGAAGGCAATGGCAACCCACTCCAGTACTCTTGCCTGGAAAATCCCATGGATGGAGGAGCCTGGTAGGCTTCAGTCCATGGAGTCGCCAAGAGTCGAACACGACTGAGCGACTTCACTTTTACTTTTCACTTTCATGCATTGGAGAAGGAAATGGCAACCCACTCCAGTATTCTTGCCTGGAGAATCCCAGGGACGGGGGAGCCTGGTGGGCTGCCGTCTATGGGGTCGCACAGAGTCGGACACGACTAAGCGACTTAGCAGCAGCAGCAGCAGCAACAGGGAGTAACAGTCGCTGATTTAAAGAGGTAGTCACAGAAAGCTCTAAGAAGATTTAATTTGACTGTCAAATGACAAGTCTTTTTGTGAAGATTTTTGTAGGCAGAATAAGTAGTGCAAAACTCAAGTAAGTGTGTTTTAAGATCTGAAAGAAGGTACTGTGTCTGGAGCGTTGTCCTTGAGGGGAAGAAATGAAGAGAATATCGAAGTGGTAAATAGGGGTCAGATCAAGCAGAAATTTCTAATCAGGGTTAAAGAGCTTGCTTCCCCTACTCCCGCCCCTCCCCCCCTTCCCCCTCCCCCCCAGCCTCTCCCCGAGGGAGACAGGAAGCCAGGGGACAGTTTTTACAACGGAGTGACCTGCTACATTTTGGCTCTAGTATGCAGAATGGATTGTAGTTGGAAGATAATGGCTAACATTTATTAAAGCGCTTATGTAGTAGGCACCAAGGACTTAAAAGTGTATTAGCTCATTTAATCCTTATATTATGCTTTCTGGCTTCCCATGCTAAAGCTGAAACTCCAGTTCTCTCCAACTCATGCAAAGAGTTGACTCATTGGAAAAGACCCTGATGCTGGGAGGGATTGGGGGCAGGAGGAGAAGGGGACGGCAGAGGATGAGGTGGCTGGGTGGCATCACTGACTCGATGGACGGTGAGTTTGAGTGAACTCCGGGAGTTGGTGATGGACAGGGAGGCCTGGCGTGCTGCAATTCATGGGGTCGCAAAGAGTCGGACACAACTTAGTGACTGAACTGAACCGAACTGAGTAGCTCAGTTGGTAAACAAACCGTCTGCAAATACTGGAGAGCCCTGTTTGATTCCTGGGTCGGCAAGTTTCGCTGGAAAAGGGGCTCCCCTGGTGGCTCAGATGGTAAAGAATCTGCTGCAATGCAGGAGACCTGGGTTCGATTCTGGGTTTGGGAAGATTCCCCTGGAGGAGGACATGGCAACCCACTCAGTATTCTTTCCTGGAGAATCCCCATAGATGGAGGAGTCTGGCAGGCTACAGTCCATGGGGTCACAAAGAGTCCAACAAGACTGAACGCTAAGCACAGCCCAGAATCCCTTTGACACAGGTACCGTTGTTAGCTCCTGCTTGGAAAATTGTGTGTCAGGGTCAAACAACTAGTCAGGGGTGGAGCTGGAATTCTGTACAACCTAGTTTTAAAGCCTTACCAGCTATCCTGTACTTGCTACTCTTGGATAAGATTAGCACGGAGAAGGCAAATTAGAATATTATTGCTTCACTTACACTGAGCAAACCGTTTTTGATTCTTGAAGTTTCTTTCCAGTCTTTTGAATTTTAACAAAACTGAAATCAGACAGTACGTATTGTTTATAGTTTGCCTACTTCATGTAAGGACGTAGTGTGACTTTTTCTCATGTCTTAATTTTTCTAGATTATAGTTTTAGTGCCTTAGAGAATTCAGTCATAGGCATGTGCCTGAATATCAATTGTGTGTATGTGTTGTGCACGTCTGTGGATGTGCACAGTCACTGTCAAGTTTGACTCTGCAAACCCATGACTGCAGCCCACCAGGCTCCTCTCTCCATGGAATTTTCCCGGCAAGAATACTGGAGCAGGTTTGCCATTTCCTCCTCCAGGGGATATTCGCGACCCAGAGATCAAACCCATGTCTCCTGCATTGGCAGGTGGACTCTTTGTCACTGTGCTACCTGGGTATCAGTATAGTTAACTAATTCCTTATTGATGAGTGTAACATGGCTTAGAGGTAGTAAAAAGAAATTTGTCAAGCTATTTTAAGAAGGAGAAAAGAAGACTCTAATACAGGGAATTGAGTAATTGGTATAAAATCCCAGGAAACAACTACACAAAAGATCACAGTGAAACTGAAGACTTGAACAACTCTATATACCTAGTAGACCTAACACGTCTAAAATACACCATCCAATTTCCATCTGGTGGAAATTAAAAGAAGCGTATTCTTAGTCAATGGGGCAAAGAAGAAATCACAAGAGAACTTAGAAAATACATTGAGATGAATGAAAATTAAAACAATATACTGAGACTTACTGGATGCAGCAGAGGCAGTCCTTGGAGGGAAATTTATAGCTGTACATGCCTATATTGAAAAAATAAGAAAAACCTCAACAACCTAACCTTCCCCTTTAAGAAACTAGAAAAGGAAGAGCAAACTAAACTAAGAGCAAGCACAAAGAAGGAAATAAAGGGACTTTCCTGGCAGTCTAGTTGTTAAGACTCCATGCTATCTCTGAAGGGGGTGCAGGTTTGATCCCTGCTCAAGGGCACTAAGATCCCACATGCCATGTACCAAAGAAAACACAAAAAAGGCAGCCACCTAAAAATATGGCAGGCTGAACAGACTAAGACAGTGAAGAATTTAGAAGACAGGAGTGATAGGTGTACTCATTGCTTTTGGGGTGTAATTACTCCAAGGCTTTCTCAATGCAAAGAACTAGAGAATATGTGTACACACACAGACACATATTTACATCTACATTTCTTCATCTACTTTTATATGTCTTAAATTATGAATTCATATTCTTAAATCCAATTCCAACCCAACCATACAAGTTTCATTCTTTTGTATTCATAACTTCTCTCTAAAACAGTGAGAAACAGGGTTCCAATAGAGGTAATGTACATTGACTTGTTTGATCAAGTCTCCTGTATGTAAGCAGTTTGTCATCTGTGCTGACACCGTTCCTCAATATATACACCTCTCTATTCTTGAGAATTTATTCCTCATTCCAGACTGCTCCCACCCATAAAATAACTTCCTCAGATTAAGTGTCCATTATTGTAGACACCCTCCTCATCCCACTTGGTCTATGACATCCCACATATGTTGTTTTTCCTCATTGCAAAGCCTGCCCTGAACCACGGTGCAGAAAAGAACTAAAATAGCAGGTCTAGGATTGCTATCCTTTGAAAGGCCTTGCCAGTTTGGCCCTTAGTTGGCATCTGGGAACTTGGATTTGGGGGAGGGTTCCCACTATTCCCTAACTGATAATGGTTCACTGTGCATAACAGTTCAGTTCAGTTCAGTCGCTGAGTCATGTCCGACTCTTTGTGATCCCATGAATCGCAGCATGCCAGGCCTCCCTGTCCATCACCAACTCCCGGAGTTCACTCAGACTCACGTCCATCGAGTCAGTGATGCCATCCAGCCATCTCATCCTCTGCCGTCCCCTTCTTCTCCTGCCCCCAATCCCTCCCAGCATCAGAGTCTTTTCCAATGAGTCAACTCTTTGCATGAGGTGGCCAAAGTACTGGAGTTTCAGCTTTAGCATTATTCCTTCCAAAGAAATCCCAGGGTTGATCTCCTTGCAATCCAAGGGACTCTCAAGAGTCTTCTCCAACACCACAGTTCAAAAGCATCAATTCTTTGGCGCTCAGCCTTCTTCACAGTCCAACTCTCACATCCATACATGACTACTGGAAAAACCATAGCCTTGACTAGATGGACCTTAGTCGGCAAAGTAATGTCTCTGCTTTTGAATATGCTGTCTAGGTTGGTCATAGCTTTCCTTCCAAGGAGTAACTGTCTTTTAATTTCATGGCTGCAGTCACCATCTGCAGTGATTTGGGAGCCCCCCAAAAATAAAGTCTGACACTGTTTCCACTGTTTCCCCATCTATTTCCCATGGGGTGATGGGACCGGATGCCATGATCTTCGTTTTCTGAATGTTGAGCTTTAAGCCAACTTTTTCACTCTCCTCTTTTACTTTCATCAAGAGGCTTTTGAGTTCCTCTTCACTTTCTGCCATAAGGGTGGTGTCATCTGCATATCTGAGGTTATTGATTTTTCTCCCAGCAATCTTGATTCCAGCTTGTGTTTCTTCCAGTCCAGCGTTTCTCATGATGTACTCTGCATAGAAGTTAAATAAGCAGGGTGACAATATACAGCCTTGACGTACTCCTTTTCCGATTTGGAACCAGTCTGTTGTTCCATGTCCAGTTCTAACTGTTGATTCCTGGCCTGCATACAGATTTCTCGAGGCAGGTCAGGTGGTCTGGTATTCCCAACCTCTTTAAGAATTTTCCGCAGTTTATTGTAAGCCACACAGTCAAAGGCTTTGGCATAGTCAATAAAGCAGAAATAGATGTTTCTCTGGAACTCTCTTGCTTTTTTGATGATCCAGCAGATGTTGGCAATTTGATCTCTGGTTCCTCTGCCTTTTCTAAAACCAGCTTGAACATCAGGAAGTTCACGGTTCACATATTGCTGAAGCCTGGCTGGAGAATTTTGAGTATTACTTTACTAGCGTGTGAGATGAGTGCAACTGTGCGGTAGTTTGAGCATTCTTTGGCATTGCCTTTCTTTGGGATTGGAATAAAAACTGACCTTTTCCAGTCTTGTGGCCACTGCTGAGTTTTCCAGGTTTGCTGGCATATTGAGTGCAGCACTTTCACAGCATCATCTTTCAGGATTTGAAATAGCTCTACTGGAATTCCATCACCTCCACTAGCTTTGTTCGTAGTGATGCTTTCTAAGGCCCACTTGACTTCACTTTCCAAGATGTCTGGTTCTAGATGAGTGATCACACCATTGTTATTATCCAGGTCGTAAAGATCCTTTTTGTACAGTTCTTCTGTGTATTCTTGCCATCTCTTCTTAATATCTTCTGCTTCTGTTAGGTCCATACCATTTCTGTCCTTTATCGAGCCCATCCTTGCATGAAATGTTCCCTTGATATCTCTAATTTTCTTGAAGAGATCTCTAGTCTTTCCCATTCTGTTGTTTTCCTCTATTTCTTTGCACTGATCACTGAAGAAGGCTTTCTTATCTCTTCTTGCTATTCTTTGGAACTCTGCATTCAGATGCTTATATCTTTCCTTTTCTCCTTTGCTTTTCACCTCTCTTCTTTTCACAGCTATTTGTAAGGCTTCCCCAGACAGCCATTTTGCTTTTTTGCATTTCTTTTCCATGGGGATGGTCTTGATCCCTGTCTCCTGTACAATGTCATGAACCTCATTCCATAGTTCATCAGGCACTCTATCTATCAGATCTAGTCCCTTAAATCTATTTCTCACTTCCACTGTATAATCATAAGGGATTTGATTTAGGTCATACCTACATGGTCTAGTGGTTTTCCCTGCTTTCTTCAATTTAAATCTGAATGTGGCAATAAGGAGTTCATGATCTGAGCCACAGTCAGCTCCTGGTCTTGTTTTTGCTTACTGTATAGAGCTTCTACATCTTTTGCTGCAAAGAATATAATCAATCTGATTTCGGTGTTGACTATCTTGGTGATGACCATGTGTAGAGTCTTCTCTTGTGTTGTTGGAAGAGGGTGTTTGCTATGACAAGTGCATTATCTTGGCAAAACTCTTAGTCTTTGCCCTGCTTCATTTTGCATTCCAAGGCCAAATCTGCCTGTTACTCCAGGTGTTTCTTGACTTCCTACTTTTGCATTCCAGTCCCCTATAATGAAAAGGACATCTTTTTTGGGTGTTAGTTCTAAAAGGTCTTGTAGGTCTTCATAGAACTGTGCAACTTCAGCTTCTTCAGCATTACTGGTTGGGGCATAGACTTGGATTACTGTGATACTGAATGGTTTGACTTGGAAACGAACAGAGATCATTCTGTGATTTTTGAGATTGCATCCAAGTACTGCATTTCGGACTTGTTTGTTGACCATGATGGCTACTCCATTTCTTCTGAGGGATTCCCGCCCGCAGTAGTAGATATAATGGTCATCTGAATTAAATTCACCCATTCCAGTCCATTTTAGTTCGCTGATTCCTAGAATGTCGACATTCACTCTTGCCATCTCCTGTCTGGCCACTTCCAATTTGCCCTGATTCATAGACCTGACATTCCAGGTTCCTATGCAATATTGCTCTTTACAGCATCAGACCTTGCTTCTATCACCAGTCACATCCACAGCTGGGTACTGTTTTTGCTTTAGCTCCATCCCTTCACTCTTTCAGGATTTATTTTTCCACTGACCTCCAGTAGCATATTGGGCACCTACTGACCTGGGGAGTACCTCTTTCAGTATCCTATCATTTTGCCTTTTCATACTGTTCATGGGGTTCTCAAGGCAAGAATACTGAAGTGTTTTGCCATTCCTTTCTCCAGTGGACCACATTCTTTTCACAGATGTGATAACAATGCTGGAGGAATTAAGCACATCCTGTGTAACTCCACTGGGAGAGGACTCTTCACAGCCAGTCTTTGGTTTCCTCTAGACTTTGTGCCATATCCTTGTTCCCTTTGCTGGGAAGAGATGCACCATCATCAGTCTGCCTTAATACTACAACTGTACAACTTTATCTACAATAAACTTATTTTAACATAATTCCGTTTACTGTCCTCTCCCATCGTTTGTGCTATTACTATCTACTTTACTTCTACATATATTATAAATATTACACTGTAAACTTTAAAAAATAACTGATAGGTATTTAGACACATATAAGAAAAATTATCTTTTTTTACTGACAGTTATATCATTTCCAGGTATGACCTAAATCAAACCCATTAAGATTATACAGTGGAAGTGACAAACAGATTCAAGGGATTAGAGCTGATAGAGTGCGTGAACTATGGATGGAGGGTCGTCTTATTCCACGGGAGTGAAAGTGAAAGTCGCTTAATCGGGTCCAACTCTTTGTGACCACATGATAGAGTCCATGAAATTTTCCAGGCCAGAATACTGGAGTGGGTAGCCTTTCCCGTCTTCAGAGGATCTTTCCAACCCAGGGATCAAACCCAGGTCTCCTGCATAGAAGGCAGACTCTTTACCAGCTGAGCCACAAGGGAAACCCCACTGTATAGGAGGTGGTGATCAAAACCATCCCCAAGAAAAAGAAATGCAAAAACACAAAATGGTTGTCTGTGGAGGCCTTACAAATAGCTGAAAAAAGAAGAGAAGCAAAAAGCAAAGGAGAAAAGGAAAGATATATCCATCTGAATGCAGAGTTCCAAAGAATAGCATAGAGAGATGAGAAACCCTTCCTAAGTGATCAATGTGAAGAAATAGAGAAAAACAATAGAATGGGAAAGAAGATCTCTTCAAGAATACTAGACATAGCAAGGGAACATTTCATGCAAAGATGGGCACAATAAAGGACAGAAATGGTATGAACCTACCAGAAGCAGAAGATATTAAGAAGAGGTGGCAAGAATACACAGAACTATACTAGAGATGACCCAGATAACCACAGTGGTGTGATCACTCACCTAGAACCAAACATCCTGAAGTGCGAAGTCAAGTGGGCCTTAGGAAGCATCACTATGAACAAGCTAGTGGAGGTGATAGAATTCTAGCTGAGCTATTTCAAATCCTAAAAGATGATGCTGTGCAAGTGCTGCACTCAATATGCCAGCAAATTTGGAAAACTCAGCAGCGGCCACAAGACTGGAAAAGGTCAGTTTTCATTTCAATCCCAAAGAAAGGCAATGCAAAAGAATGTTCAAACTACCACACAATTTCACTCATTTCACATGCTAGCAAAGTAATGCTCAAAATTCTCTAAGTGAGGCTTCAATGTACAGGAACCAAGAACTTCTGGATGCTCAAACTGGATTTAGAAAAGGCAGAGGAGCCAGAGATTAAATTGCTAACAGCCATTGGATCATAGAAAGAGCATGCAAATTCCAGAAAAACATCCACTTGTTTCAATGACCATGCTAAAGCCTTTGACTGTGTGGATCACAACAAACTGTGGAAAATTCTTAGAGATGGGAATACCAGACCACCTTACCTGCCTCCTGAGAAACATGTATACAGGTGAAGAAGCAACAGTTAGAACTGGACATGGAACAACAGGCTGGTTCCAAACTGGGAAAGGAGTACATCAAGGCTGTATATCGTCACCCTGCCTATTTAACTTATATGCAGAGTACATCATAAGAAATGCCAGGCTGGATGAAGCACAGGCTGGAATCAAGATTTCCAGGAGAAATATCAATAACCTCAGCTATGCAGATGACTTCACCCTTACGGCAGAAAGTGAAGAACTAAAGAGCCTCTTGATGAAGGTGAAAGAGGAGAGTAAAAAAGCTGGCTTAAAACAACATTCAAAAAACTAAGATCATGGCATCTGGTCCCATCACTTCATGGCAAATAGATGGGGAAACAATGGAAACAGTGACAGACTATTTTCTGGGGTCCCTAGATCACTGCAGATGGTGACTGCAGCCATGAAATTAAAAGACGCTTGCTCCTTGGAAGAAAAGCTATGACATTATATTAAAAAGCATATTGAAAAGCAGAGACATCACTTTGCCAACAAAGGTCTGTATAGTCAAAAATAGGTTTTTCCAGTAGCAACATATGGATGAGAGTTGGACCATGAAGAAGGCTGAGCACCGAAGCATTGATGCTTTTGAACTGTGGTGTTGGAGAAGACTCTTGAGAGTCCCTTAGACTGCGAGGAGATCCAACCAGTCCATCCTAAAGGAAATCAACTGTGAATATTCATGGGCAGGACTGACGCTGAGGCTGAAGCTCCAATACTTTGGCCACTTTGGGAAGAAATGACTCATTGGAAAAGACCCTGATGCTGGGAAAGACTGGAGGCAGGAGGAAGGGGATGACAGAGGTCGAGATGGGTGGATGGCATCACTGACTCAATGGACATGAGTTTGAGCAAGTTCTGGGAGATGGTGATGGACAGGGAAGCCTGGCATGCTGCAGTCCATGGGGTGACAAACAGTGGGACAAGACTGCATGACTGAACAATATAATTTCCAAAGTCCTTAAATCCTTCCTGGAGATGTGGATTCCTTTGGAGGATTCCTTTTCATCAGCCCAAAGAATTTTTTAGATACTTCCCCTGGTGGTCCAGTGATTAAAACGCTGAGCTCCCAATTCACGGGGCCCAGGTTTGACCCCTGGTCAGGGAACTAGATCACATGCCACAATGAAGATCAAAGATCCCAAGTGCCACAACCAAGACCTGGAGCAGCCAAATGAATAAAATAACTATTTTTAAAAACAGGCTAAAGAATTTCCTATGTCAGCCTGTTAAGAACAAATTCTCTTACTTTTTGTACAACTGGAATGAGTTTTATGTATTTTGAACATTCTAAGTAAACAAAATTTTAGGTTAACTTTTATTCTTGCACTTATTTTTTAAACTGATGTATAGTTGAGTTCCAGTGTTGTTGATAAGATGGTTGGATGGCACCATCAACTCCATGGACATGAGTTTGAGCAAACTCTGGGAGATGGTGAAGTACAGGGAAGCCTATTGTGCTGCAGTCCATGGGGTCGCAATGAATCAGACACCATTAATCGACTGAACAACATATGTTTCAGGTGTATAGTCAAGTGATTTCAGTTACATATTCTCTTTCAGATTTTTTTTGATGATATGTTATTGTAAGATATTGAATATAGTTTCTTATGCTACACAGTAGGTCCATTGTTCACCTTTTTTTTTTACATAGTATTGTATAATTTTTACACTTTAAAAATGTCACTCCATTTCCTGGATTCCACTGTTTCAAATAAAGTTACCCACCATTTTTGCTTTATTCAAGTGTAATGTCATTTCCCTTTGCTGGCTGCTTTTGATATTTAATTGATTTCGTTTTGTGCATGTGTGTGTATTTTGCAAAGGAGGTACTCAGATGTGATCTTTGTCGCATTTATTCTGCTTGGAGTTCACTGAACTTCTTGGACCTGTAAGTTGATGTCTTCCAACAATTTTGGGAAATTCCAGGCATTACTGCTTCAAATATTTCTGTTGCCCCATTCTCTCCCTGTCCTCTCCTTTTGGACCTCAAAGTACATGTACATTAGGCTGATTCTGTCCCACAGGTCTGAAATCTGTTTCTTTATTTCTCTGTGCTTCACTTTGATAATTATATTAACTGCCTTCCTGTTTTATCTCTGATGCACCCAGTTTACTGTTAAGCCTGCCCAGTGATTTTTCAAATTTCAGACAATGTCATTCATTTCATAATTTATAGTCACAGACTTTCTATTTGGTTTTCAGTTTCTATTTTTCTGCTAAGAATCCTAATCCATTAATCCATCATTTTCCCTTGTAAAATTTTTAATGTATTTTAAAGCTGTTAAATAATTTTCTGTTAATTCCAAAATAGTCATCTGTGTTTCTGCTTCTATAGATTTTTCTGTTGATTATGGATCATATAATTTTTCTTTATATGCTTATTATTTTTGCTGGGCTTTGTGAATTAATATGTTGTAAAGGCTCTGGATTCTGTTTTAACAATGTTTTATTCTGGCTAGCTGTTAAAGTACTAATGGATAACCCTGATGTTGTGAAAGCCTGATTTTAAGCTTTGTTTCAGCGAGTTTCTTCCAGCTGTGCCCAGAGTTCTAAAGTACAGCCCTCATTCTAGGATGCTGTCCTTCCTCCTAAGCCATGGCCCTTTTCAGGTGTCAATGGAAAACCAGAGTGTTTACTAGACCCCTTACTGGAATTTGAATTTCAAACTTTATTCGTCCAGCGACTGCTATAACTACTCTGGATTTCAACGATTGCTTCTTCCTGGATTCTTTTGACTGTCACACTGCACAGGTATAATTTCAGAAACCAACAAGCATTTGAAAAGAATTTGCAGGCAGATTTTGGGACTTAGATCTCTCCTTTTCAAAATTTCCCTCCCAACTTCACACTGTTCTAGGAGCACTAAATGACTCCTCAGCTCATTAAGACTGTCACATTCTCCTTGAATTTATTTCCAAGCACAGTGCAGATGCTGCAAGTTGCTCTCATGGTGAAACCTAGTTAATGTGGATCTCTTCTAGTATGATTTTGTGCTGTTTTTGCCCATTTTTGACTGCTCTCTAGTCTTCTAATCACAGCTTTTTATATTTTATTCAGAGTTTGTAATTGTTATTGGCAAGAGTCAGTTCAATACAAGCTACTCCTTCAATACCAGACTACAACCTCTGAAATCTCAAAAAGTTTCAAATAAATTAAAGGCAAAATAAAGTTTATAATTTATTTCCAATCCATTAGGATAAAAACCCACTTATGCAGCTGAATCTTTTAATTCATTTCTTCTGAAGAAAAGTACAAAAGACCAGAGTAAAACTGAGACAAGTATTTGAAGGTAAATCCTTTGACTCAAAGTCCAAAAACAAACTGTAAATGGTTCATTCTACCAAAAGAATTAGTTTTTGTACAAAATATAATGAAGTGTACACTATAAACAAAGACGGCTGTATATTAAATTAGAGTTCTAGCTTTTCTTCCAATTCTTTCCAAGCACGAAGCATATTTGCAAGTCAGAAACCTAATAACCTCATTTGGCAGACTGTCTTAGAATAAGCTTTTACCCTTAAGATATCTGGAAAGATAGTACTGATTCTTTCCATTGGCTCAAAGTCCAGTACATCAGTAAGTTTTAATTTAGTTTACAAAACTCTGCCATAGTAACATGAAGAGCACACTAAGGTTTAAACATTACCTTTTACTGAATACTATGACACAGAGCTCAATGCAAAATCTACAAGGTCACAATCTAAAATTATTTCGGAAATCCTCAGCAACTTCTATCTTTATTGAAAAAGATCAAACCAAAACCTTACACGTCCTACCATATAATTACTCTACTTTTATGGCCATTCTATGAGAGAAACACAGCTTAAAATAAAACTTAGGTCATGTAAGTCAAAGAAAATTGTCCTCTAGCACTAAGTTCAATTTCAGACTTGATCAGGAAATTAACTTCCATACATGGATGTGCATACAGTAGTATAATTCTGACTCAATGTTTATGATAATATTAATTTGTTATGTAACATGCGAAGTCTGTTATCTAAAACTTTTCCCAATAAATGAGCTACAATTAATGTATATAGTATTATGCCAGTTTTAGAGGAGTTTGTAGTTTAAAAGTTTTAAGTTTAAAGCCCATGGACTTTTTTTTTTTTTTTTTTTTTAGCCCATGGACTTTTAATACAACTTACCAGTTATCAATAATCTTTTTCCAAATGAAAATTTAAAAATGAAATTTTATGAGCTTTATTGAAAATGTTTTAATTTGGGATGTTCATCATACTTCTCGTGTATATTTTCATCATCTTTCATTATCAGTATTTTATAATGGATGCTATAATGTTTGAGACCTTAAAGATACTACTCATGACCTAAAATATCATGGTTTTGGCTTAAAATTTTTTTTTTCGATTTATCTCAACCCTCATTTTTATTATCCAGGGAGTTCTATGACTAGAGGAGACATGATTTAAGTTATAACTACAAACAGCATATAATCATACATCTTCTACATTTAGATAAATCTTAAAGATAAGAAAGAGTAAAGTTAAGAAGAATGTATGTCTTCATTATAAAATTCTTATCTAGTGGGGGCAAGTTAACTTTAATATATTTTCTCAAAGCAGAGATATTTTTCCAAAAAAAAAAAATATTTGTTACTACTATAAAATTATTCTTTCCACCCATGACATTTTACATAAAAGCACCAAAGACGATTTCTGTAAACAAACTTTTAACCAGTAAACTAATGGCAAATATCCATTTGCCTTTATTACAATATTTAGAAGGCCTTGATATGAGTCTCTACTTCCTACAAGGACATTTTTGTAACAAAAACCCACACATACAAACAAGTAATGGAATTACTGTACATTTTTGGGGAACAAAAGGCAGATTAACAGACTAAAACTTTTTAGTTAACAAAGTGAGCACAAGAAACCTATAAAATGTATGCAATATAAAAATTCAGTAATTTTTTAAAGTTTCATTGGAGGCATTAATAAAACATGGTAGATCCACTGGCTTGTAATTATCCTGTAAACAGTAAGAAAGTAATAAGCAATAAATTAGAAATGTCTTCGCTCCCAGTATTTCCCTTCTCTTGCACAGGAACCACTTTCATAGTGGTTAAAATTGGCTTTCTTAAATATTAGACTAATTCTAGCAGAAAATAAATTCCATTAGGAATAAGTTAACAGTCTACAATAGATTTCTGACAAACATATTAGAAAAAAAATACTACAGATCACAGGAGGACTGGTCTACATGTTGTATGACAGAGTATCTGAAAACTTCAAAATTTCTCCTTCTCCTTTCACTAGATTTGTTTTGTTGCTATCGTATTGCTCTCCAAATTGTTTGGTAGAAAGGTAATAGAAAAAATAAAAAGTGAAAAGAAAACATTTTTAATGTCTGTAGATGTATGAAGAAGAAAAAAACCTTCAAAATTCTTTTTCCTACTACTGTTACATAGGAAAAAGTTTCATTTGGCACACAATTTGTAAAAAGAAAAAAAAAGAAACAGAGTGTTTGGCATTCCAATCACTCATAGTAAAGACAACAGCAGGAAATGAAAACAGGAAAAATGACTATTTTAAGAAAAGATGTCAGAAGACAAACCACCAAAGGCTCTGTGTCTTCTACCATTCACCGTCTCTGGAATACTTTCATCTGCAACATAATATACAAATTACTATTTACATTACGATTATGTTGGTAAAGAAGACCAGATTCAGATTTTGTTGTGTTCTGACTTACAGTGCCCATTGGGATATCCGTGACCATTAAGCCAAGAAGGCCTTAAACAAAAATATTCCATTTGCATTGTATACTTTATTTAAATTTATTTTATGGTTCATCTTCTGGGGTGCACAAGTAATTGTAAGACTCTGAAAAGTCCTGTAAACTTAGGCTGACTTTCCGTAGCTGATAAAACTATTCATCGAAGATGGTATGTTTTTCTCTTGAAAAGTAAATATTCTGCAGGCTTACACAGTGGTATCTCCAAAGTCCTTGTTCCAACGTATGTATGCTTCTAACGTTTGAGGGCTCACACTGCGTTTTATCTTTTTTAAGGATTCGGTGAAGTCAGATAATCGAATATTTCTCATCTAGATTTAAAAAAAAGCACACAATACAAATGATTATCACATATACAATAGCCGACCCAATGGTGGCTAAAAATGCTTTGTTTATTAATGTTAAAATATATATAGACGTATTCTTAGAAAATCATGCCAATCATCTTATTTTACATATTAGTATATATTAGGTACGTTTCCTATCTAAGAAATCCTACCAAATAATATACTTTCATTTCATGTGTTTGGCTTCTTAGGTATTAACATTTTAAATCCCAGTATTTTCCCACTATAAAAACAAAAACACAATCATTGCAGAAAGCTAGACAAAATATTTGCAATCAGAAAAAATAAACACAATCCCACTACTCAGATATACAACCACTGTTTGGGTTATCTCTTTCCAATTTTTTTTCTGCACAGTTTCATGAAATTTTACATTCTCAAGTCTCACTCACCACAAGCATACTCTGGCTAAATTCATGTTTCTCAGAAAGGGAAAAGGAGTTTACAAGATGCACGTGGGACTCTAAAGGAAATATTGCTCTTAATACAACACGGAGGATGCTTATGTCTAAAATTTTATTATTATTGTTCGTAATATATTTAATTTGGTCTTATTTTCTCAGATTTTTAATTGGTTTTGAGAATATAGAATAAAACAAAAATGAGTTAATAAATACCTAATTTTTACCTAAGCATTTTTAAAAGACAAAATGGAATCTGGCACAAAGTGGTCAATTAAAAATTATCACAGATTTACATGTATATTTTGCTTCCAAATAAGAAGAACTGGAGACAAAATTTCAACTGATACTTATCTGTATTTTTTTTAATTTACATTTTAAATTTGATTTATTTATGGCTGTGCTGGGTCTTCATTGGTGCGTGAGAGCTTTCTCTAGTTACAGAGAGTGAGGGCTACTCTTGCAGGCTCTAGAGCATGCAGATTTCAGTAGTTGTGACACATGGGCTTAGTTGCTCCTCAGCATGTGGAATCTTCCTGGGCCAGGGATCAAACCCATGTCCTCTGCACTGGCAGGTGGATTCCTATCCACTGCGCCACCTGGTAAGTCCTAAAATTTATTTTTAATTGGAGGATAACTGCTTTGCAATGTTGTTAGTTTCTGCCATACATGAACACGAATCAGCCATAGGTATACATATGTCCCCTCCTCTTGAACCTCCTTCCCACCTCCCAGCCCTCTAGCACCAAGTCGAGCTCCTTGCATCATACAGCACATTCCCACTGGCTACTATTTACATATGGTAATGAATATGTCTCAATGCTACTCTCTCAATTTGTCCCATCCTCTCCTTCCCCTGCTGTGGTACACAAGTCTGTTCTCTATGTCTATGTCTCTATTACTGCCCTACAAATAGGTTCATCAGTACCATTTTTCTAGGTTTCATATGTATGCATTTATACATGGTATTTGTTATTCTCTTTCTGACTTACTTAACTCTGTAAAACAGGCTCTAGGTTCATCTACCTCACTAGAACTGACTCAAATTCTTTTTTTTTATGGCTGAGTAATATTCCATTGTATATATGTATACAACTTCTTTATCCATTCATCTGTTGAAAGACATCTAGATTGAGTATATTCTTTTTATTACTCTTATAAAACCCAATCTAACTACTTTATATCCTCGCTAATATCAACACTGCATAGATTAAGAAAATCAGTAAGAAAATAAAATGGATTTCCTTGATCTCTATAAAAGGTTGCCATTATTATTTATGTATTTTTAAATTAGGGCTTCCCTGGTGGCTCAGATGGTAAAGAATCTGCCTGCATTGCAGGAGACTCATGTCAGTTATTTAATGGACACTTATACAGTAGAAGTTCATGGACAGAGGAGCCTGATGAGCTGCAGTCCATGGGGTTGCAAAGAGTCAACCATGACTAAGTGACTAACACTTTCACTTTTTAAATGCAGTATTCACTATTGCCAGACTTTCAGTGCTTTATAAACATCAACTCATAAACCAGGACTAATAGCTAAAAGCTGTTACCAAATTATTAATATTAAGACCATTAGGTTAAAAATATATTGTATAAAAGTATACAGTAGGAGCAAAAACTTTAATAATGTAACCGGACACACATTATTACTGGAATGATCACAAAAAGGTACCATCATGTTATTTTTTATAATTCAGTAGTTTTAAGTTTTAGTACTATCTAAAATATAGGGACTTCTCTGGTGGTCCAGAGGTTAAGAACCTGCCTTTAATGCAGGGGACACAGATTTGATCCCTGGTTAGGGAACTAAGATCCCATATGCTGCAGAGCAACTACTAAAGCCCGTGTAGTCTGGAGCCCATGTGCCACAACTATTGAGCCCACACACCACAACGGAAGATCCCACAGGTTGCAAGGAAGACCCACGTGCCACAATGAAGACCCAACACAGCCAAATAAATAGAAAAAATTTAGTTTAAAATAATGAAATGGCTTACATATTTTTAAAATACAAGATATAATTCAAGTAGATATGTTACACTGTAATACTGAAATAAATGTCCTGTTAGAATGAATTCATGATATTTTAAAAAATCTGCATTTTTAAGCTGTCATTGGAGTAGGCTAACTTAACACCCAAACTAATAAAAACAAAGTAGTATGCATTTTGACACACAGTCTTTAAATTATTCTCCATTAAAATGAACCCAGGTTCTTAAAGTTGCTGATTCTAGTCTTGGGATATGCAATTTCAAGGTGTGCCTTGCTCCCAGAAAGCAACAATGTTTTTCAGAGTTCTAAAGCAAGAGTTGAGAGGGCTCATCTTAATATAAAAGCAGATTTTGCTGGCCAAGTGTGACCCATTAAACATAAAATTAAATTGATTTACAGATGTGGCAGGTATCTCCTGCTGTGTCTCCTAATGATTCCATCTCTTGTTATATATGCCCTTGTGTAATCCCTTCCCCTGAGTATAGACTGGACCTAAGCACAGACTACAGCAAAAGTGATAAGATGTGACTTCCATGATTAGGTTATCAAGACTATGACTTCCATCCTGCTGGCACTCTCTGTTCTCTTCCTGGCTCACTGGCTTTGATGAAGCAAACTACTATGTTGGAGAGGCCTATGTGACAAGGAACAGAAGGTGGCTTCCAGCCAATAAACAGAGAAAACTGAGGCTTTCAGGCCAACAACACAAGAGGAAATTAATCTGGCAAAAAACAAAACACAAAAAAACACATGAGCCTGGAAGCAGATCTTTCTAGTTTGAGCCTTATAATGACTATAGCCCCAGACAACATCCTGATTACAGCTTTGTAAGAAACCCTAGACCAATGCCTTGACTGCAGCCCTCAGAGAGTTTGAAGTGCAGGATTGAGCTAAACTGTGCCCATATTCCTTTCTCTGTGAAAACGTGAGATAATAAACATGCCATTTAAGCTGCTAAATTTTGTGGCAAGTTTTGTTACATGGCAATAGACACCTATTGCCACAGAACTGCCTTGTTTTAAAATCATGACTCTAAAAGAGTTACTAAAAAAAGAAAATAGACTCAATTTACTCTTCAAGTAAAACAGGAACTATGTTTAAGTTGAGTTTGTTCAATGAAGGAGAAAAATGTTAAAGTTTAGTTGTATGTATAATTCTCAGGATGGGTAAAACATAAAGGTTAATAAATCCACTATCAACAGAAAACAGGTTTCTTTTCTCATGAAATAATTATGAACAGATTCCTAAGAATTTTTCCTATTCCCTAAGCAGCCACCCACTTGCTTTCATAAAATCAGTATAAGGTACTAATGAAGGTGTATCCAAGCATCCATTTATAGGTTTTTTAGTGGCCTTCCGAATGGTTGAAAGTGAAAAAGTACAAGTGTTAGTTGCTCAGTCATGTCTGACTCTTTGCGACCCTATGGACTGGGGCCTGCCAGGCTCCTCTGTCTATGGAATTCTCCAGGCAAGAATACTGGAGTGGGTAGCCATTCCTTATTCACAGAAAATGCCAGGGCCGAGGCACTTGAGACAGAGTGAGGAATACTTGCAGACATGGGGTTCAGTGGATTTTGTAGAAGTTGATTAGGAATTAGTAGACAACTTCTTACTAAAAATTATTTGTCAGCTGATGGTTTTAGTTCATTACTTATGGGCTTGATTAGCACCTTCATTCTGTATGGTCTGTTCACAGGACAAAGACAGAGGCCTAAAGTGTCACACAACAGACCTTTCTTCAATTTTAATCTAGGGGGGACAGGGTATATACATGAAATACCAAGTTCACCTGTCCTGAGTCCAAGGTAGGGAGAGTGGTGTGTGGGAAAGAAAGAATTCATGCACAGTGCTTACTTTTTGGATAGAAAAGCACATATTAGGTTTATGCTAAAAGAACATTTAAAAAATAATATATAGATGGGACATTGTTAATAATTTATACATAAGTATAAAAGCCCTCAAGACACTTAGTACTAATACATATTTTTTAAATTAGAAATATATGGAATCAAAATAATGAGTCAGATAAGAGGAACATGAAACTATACTTTAAAAGTGAATTTTAAAGGTAATCGTAGCTAAACACAAGCATATGATATGTGGAATTCTTTATTCCTAAAAAGTTTCATTCATACTCCAGGTAAACCAGACTGTTGAAATGGAAAAGTGTTGTGGCTGCAAGAAGTGTGAAGGCTTTCTTAGTAATGTAGCTGGTTAACCACTATGCACAAGATGCCTGAAGATAATAACCTCAAATTTACTTGGAAGCATGAAGAAAGAGGACTGCCAAAATGTACTCAAATTCAAGTACACTCATTCTCTACATTAAGATTTCACTATTAATACTTGGACAGGACTCTCTGCAATGTGCAAACCCCTTGCCATCCTCCAGCTCATGTTTCTGGGGGTTTTTGTTGGTTTTTTTCTTTTTTGGCGTTCACACTCGAACTCCAGTGGAGTTCTGTTCGCTATTCTATGCCAAGAATGAAGTCTCTTTGGTTAGTAATGTCTCAGGTGCTATCTGAGCTCTGAGAGATAAGTTACATAATTTAAATCTGATTTAAAATGTCTGAATACATAGTTATGATCATTCTGCATATCCAATTCTATATTTTGCAGGCAATTTTTTTCAAAAGTAATGCTTCAGCATTTCTTAAAGGGACCTACCATATTTTTAAGAGGTAACAAATTATGTTACAATGGAAACTGTATTGCTTTTATAAGAAAGAAAACAAACATTACTGAAAAACTAACAGAATAGAACATCAAGGGGTTAACCTGTTACAAGTCATCTTTACAATGTATAAAATTCTCAAGTTGCCTATAAGTTTGTTTTGTTTAGTATTTATATAGTGATTTGACAGAAAATGATTTAATGATTATGTATATTTTGTGCATTACCAAATGACACCAAAGGAGATCGTAATTTGAGTCTTCCGTATTTTGAAATGAAGCAAAAGTAATTTTTTCTGGTTTCTAATCAAACTGGAAAAATCCAGACAAAATATATGTTTTACAATCTACAGGACCAGACAAAAGAAAGGTAATTATAAAACAGTTTACCTCACTGGCAGACATATTCTTCACTTGTTCTGGTTTCAGTTCTGTAAAATATAAAAATGAAGCACTTAGGGAAGAAAAAGACTTCCAAGTTTAAATAAACAAAGCTCAAAATCTAAAAGTATATGTTCAATATAAATCATTATATGAAGAGAAAAATAGATTATTAATAAGAGCATATACAATTTATAAATGCTTACACTAATATTCCTTCTTAGGAAGGCATCGGTTTCTTCATATATTGCTCAAGAACAATAGGATCTATAAATGTGAAACTAAACTTAAAATAATGCAACTTCTTTACAAAAGTCATTAGTTGTTTTAAGCCAACACTTTTTTTTTTTTCAGAATAATAGCTAACATATCCCCCAAAATACAAATGATTTATACATTAGCTAATGTTTCTGAGTTCAGTATCTGAACAAGATGTTATGCCTCCAGCATAATGAAAGCTTGACTAAAATGCTTTACCCAGAGTTTCAAAATATATTCTCAAGGTTATATTTATTACTCTCTAAAGCAGCAGTTCTTAACCAGTAGTCTGACTGTGAGAGATATATTCTGAAGTTGCATGTTCCATGTTCTATTTTGCCATCATAGCCAGTAATCTGAGTGCAAACCTGGGAGCATCACCCATCCACTTCCCATGTTGCCTGTGGAAAAGTAGCTGACAACATCTACTCTAAAGTGATTATCACCCGGAGTTTAACATAATCTAAAAATGACGGATGTGGTATTTCAGAATCAACAAATTACCTTGAATCAAAACAAAGCAATGAATGATATACTTTGCTGCAATTTTTCAAAAGATAACATATAATGATAAAAGTAAAAACATCTATTTATATAAGTTTCCTTATACACATCAATTTCAAGTGATATTAGAATATAGAAAAGAACCATAAAATAGATAAGAACATTTTCCCTTTATTATTCTTTTTCACTTGCTTAAAAAAGCTCTGTTTTTTAAGAGGGGTTTTTTTTGCTGCGAACCTACTATCAAGTTGCAAAATCTGCTGTCTAGAAGGTACAATGATCCATGGACTGTCTTTATATGGTCTGTGAGCTAAGAATGGTTTCACATTTCCTGTGTTGTGGGGAAAAAAAGTGGGGAGGGGGAGGAAGGAGGAAGATGAGGAGAAGGAAGAAGAGGAGGAAGGAGGAGAATGGAAAAGCAGGAAGAGGAAGAAGAAACAGCAGAAGCAGTAGCAACAGCAGCAGCAGCTATGCTACAGAGCATATGTGGCCAATGAATCTAAAGCTTTTCTCAGAAAGGCTACTTAACTTTAAGTCTAAAAACTCTGTATCAAGTTTTAATCAAGTTTTCCACTGATTCAGCTTTACTGCTTTCCAACAATAAAAAAGACCTCTCAATAATGACTTCTTAAACTTCTGAATGGTGTAATAAACACTTCTAAATGTTTCAAGCTCTGGAATTCCTACCTCGGATAGGACCCAGTGCTGCATCCTTAGCCAAAGCTGTTAGATCACTGCCTGAGTATCCATCTGTCATTCTGAGAATGAGAAGGAAGAAAGAACAAGTTATTTTTACCTTTCCAGATTTAAAATCGCCACATAATAAGAGGGTAAAACCCTAGTTTGCCTCTGTCATCAAGCAGACAGCTCTGTGATTTGATTTTTAAGGGCACAGGAAGGCCCACTCACTAAAAACAAAGCAACTTACTGATTCCTTATAATGCCTCAAGTCTTCACCATTAGAAACATTCCCTTTTTATTTTTTAATTAATTTAAATGAAGGATAATTGCTTTACAGAATTTTATTCTCTGCCAAATGTCAACATGAATCGGCCATAGGTATACATATGTCCCCTCCCTCTTGAACCTCCCTCCCACCTCCCTCCCCATCCCACCCCTCTAGATTGTCACAGAGCCCCTGTTTGAGTTCCCTGAGTCATACAGCAAATTCCAATTGGCTATCTATTTCCACATATAGTACTGTAAGCTTCCATGTTACTCTTTCCATACATCTCACCCTCTTCTTCCTCCCCGACCCCATGTCCATAAGTCTGTTCTCTATGTCTGTTTCTCCACTGCTGCCTTATAAATAAACTCATCAATACCATCTTTCTAGATTCCATATATATGTGTTAGTATGTGATATTTATATTTCTCTGACTTACTTCACTCTGTATAGTAGGCTCTAGGTTCATCCACTTCATTAGAACTGACCTAAATGCATCCCTTTTCATGGCTGAGTAATATTCCATTGTACATATGTACCAGATTCTTTATCCATTCATCTGTTGATGGACATCTAGGTTGCTTCCATGTTCTAGCTATTGTAAATAGTGCTGAAATGAACATTGGAGTATATGTGTCTTTCTCAATTTCGGTTTCCTCAGGGTATATGCCTAGGAGTGGGATTGCTGGGTCATATGGTGCTTTTATGCCTAGCTTTTTAAGGAATCGCCATTCCATCTTCCACAGTGGCTGTATCAATTTACATTCCCACCAACAGTGCAAGAGGGTTCCCTTTTCTCCACACCCTCTCCAGCATTTACTGCTGATAGACTTTTTGATGAGGGCCATTCGGACCAGTGTCAGCTGGTGTCTCATCATGGTTTTGATTTGCATTTCTCTAATAATGAGCAATGTTGAGCATTTTTTCATGGGTTTATTAGCCATCTGTATGTCTTCTTTGGAGAAATATCTGTTAAGGGTCTTTTTCCCACTTTTTGATTGGGTTGTTTTTCTGGTATTGAGTTATATGAGCTTCTTATATATTTTGGAAATAAATCCTTTTTCAGTTGTTTCATTTGCTATTATTTTCTCCCATTTTGAGGCTTTTCTTTTCACCATGTTTATAGTTTCCCTTCCAGTGCAAAAGCTTTTAATTAGGTCCCACTTGTTTATTTTTGCTTTTATTTCCATTACTCTAGGAGTTGGGTCATAGAGGATCTTGTTTTAATTTATTATGTCGCCAAGTGTTCTGCCTATGTTTCCTCTCAGAGTTTTATAGTTTCTGGTCTTACATTTAGGTCTTTAATCCATTTTGAGTTTATCTTTGTGTATGGCAATAGGAAGTAGAACCATTCCTTTAGATTAAGGTATACTACATCTCCAGGAGACTCCATTAAGTTGTAAATATGTGCCCTGGAAAGGTTACATCTATAAACCATTGCTGGCCAACTGACACATAACTGCAATTACTTCTCTACAGATTAATGAGTCTCTATCTAGACCAAGAACTGCCTTGATGGAATGAGGGGCAATCAAGGAAGATTTCTTCATCTGTAGGACACCCTATAGGACAGACAGGGTGAAGGAAGGGTCTGGGGTAGAAGACATGGGCAAAAAGAGGTACACCTGAATGGGACGCCACAGTGGGAACTCCTGGGCAGCCAAAAGATTATTAAAGGGAATTAAGAACTAGGGAAGTCAAGAGGAAGAGGAAAACAGAACGGGAAAAAAATATTTACTTTTCATGTACTCTGTTAAATAACTGCAGAAACATTATTAGCAGATTTTTTTACTGGAATAACAAAGAATGAATTTGTTCTTTTTTCATAGGTATCTGGCAACTCAAGAGTTTTTACTCACAATACTAGCTATTCACATTCTTGTTGAATATTTTAAATTACTTTTTGAGTTTTTTCCAATGACTAAAAATGCATGAGTGCATCTCCTATATTCAGTTTCTACTTAATACACCACTTATTAAAAAAAACTTGAAGATGTCAAAGTTTAAAAAAAATTATGTGTAATACAAAAGAACAAGTTTAAGTGAAAATACCTGTTGGTGTGGGCAAATATGCAATGTTTTACATCTGAAAAATTATTTTAATAGAACTTAAGTTTATTAAAAAAATATAGTACCATCATTAGCAAATAGCTAATAGGTCATGTCTTCCAGAGGATTTAGAAACTGAAATTTAGGTATCATACATAAGAAAATGAGGTAAGTGAAAAGATAAAGGAAGTAGAGAATAAAACAAGTATTCAGATAAATTACTTGTTTCAGACATGCGCTTACTTTAAACAAAACAGAAAAAGACTTCTTAAAAATAAAGAAAAGCTGCAGGATAGATGAAATCAAATCACTCACCTAGCAAGTTGAGCTAGTTCTTTTTGGGTCAATGGGCTTCCTTGTTTACATAATAGATTTTTTAATAAAAGTAGTCGTGTCTGAAAAGAAATATTAAAGAATTATCAGTCCAAAGAGTTAGCTTAATAAAATATCCAGGAGTTAGGTTCAAATCCTAACTCTCATTTAGGAGCTCTATGATTTTACACAAAACACTCCACCTCTTACCGCCTCACTCTTATCTATTAAAATGACAATTTTTTGAAAGTTGCTAAAAGAGTTAAAACTAATCCAAATAAAGCACTAAGTAAATAGCTGCTGCTACCACCAAGGATGTTAAGGATCTGAGGTAGACAACCACAATTTAAAGGTATGGGTTCATATAACATGGACTCTCACCCACTTTCAGTGTATAATTCAGTGACTTTTAATAAGATTAGAGTTGGGCAACCATCACCATAATCCGATTTTAGAACATTTCTATCACTCCAAAAAGCTCACCTGTGTCTGTTTGCAATTAATTCTGACTTCCACCCAAAGCCTTAGCTAACCACTATCTACTTTATGTTTCTAGAAATAGCCTTTTTTCAGACACTTCATATAAACGGAATCATATAATAGGTAATCTTTTGCATCTGGCATCCCTCACTTAAAAAAATGTTTTTGAGGTCCATCCATATTACGGTATGTAAAAGTACCATATGTGGAATGGTATGGTTCCATTTAGCAATAAAAGGAATGAGCACATTTATCTATTCACCAATTGATGACTAGATTTTTTTGCAGTTCTTGGTTATTATTTATAATGCTGTTGTAAAAATTCTTGTACGTGTCTTTATAGATACATGTTTTCATTTCTCTAGTAGAATCTTATGAATAAAATTTTGGTGTCTTACATGCATGCTCAGTTGCTAAGTCGTGTCCGACTCTTTGCAACCCTATGGACTGTAGCCTGCCAGGCTCCTCTGTCCATGGGATTCTCCAGGCAAGAATACTGGAGTGGGTTGCCATTTCCTCCTCCAGGGGATCTTCCTGACCCAGAGATTGAACCGCGTCTTCTGCGTCTCTTGCACTGGCAGGCAGATTCTTTAGCACTGCGCCCCTGGGAAGCCCGTGGAGTCTTACAGTAAGTTCATCTTTTTAAGAAACTGCCAAACTTTCCAATGCAGCTGTACCATATACTAGAAGACTTAGTAATGTTAAATGGTAGGTCTTGTTTCTGCCTAAAATTAAAAAGTTCAAACATGGATACATACCTCTTCATTTGGCAAAGACACATAAACCCGTTTGGTAAAACGCCTAAAAAAAGGATTCAAGCAATCTCAGAAATACAGTTTTGAATTTAAACAGCAAATAACAAAAACAAAGCTTTAAGTATAGTGCTCAAGGCATTTGAATACATTTTAGTAGTCATCAATGTAAAAAATCACTCTTTTAAAACATTCTAGTTAAATATATAGAATAGATAACTAATAAGGATCTACTGTATATACCACATGGAAGACTACCCAATACTCTGTAATGACCTATATGGGAAAAGAATCTAAAAAAGAGTGGATATATGTATGTGTATAACTGGCTCACTCTGCTGTACACCTGAACCTAACAGAACACTGTAAATCAACTGTACTCCAATATAATTTTGGAAAATTCCAGTTAATGTTTAAAAATCCTTAGTATTGTCAGAATTAAATTAACCTTTTATGTATCTGTATTTTTTTAACAGTAGTTAACACTTTAAAACAAAATATCTGATATAAGGAGTTAAAGAAACAGATCCCTGCTATCGCCTTGAAACTGAAAACAACTAAAACCAACACGAACAACAGAAACAGAAATGTAAACTCCATCGTCAGCAGGTAATGCTTATAGAACTAAGATGTATGAAGAAGGCCTGCCTAGGGCAGTGAAAATTATACCGACAAAGGTGAATACAGACAGGACCTGCCAATGCAAATTCCAGACACAGCTGTCAGAGCAGTTTTCCAGAGAAAACAGAGAACACTCTGAGGGGCAATAAAACTAACCTCCCCACATTTAAACAAGCATGTGAGGACTGGCTCTGCAGATCATGTGACCCTAGTCAGTAGCAAAGGAATGACAAGGAAGATGAGACTGAACAAAGAAACTCAAAGACACAACATCTTTGTAAGGAGATATCAGTCTGGCAAGAGGACAAGCTGTCTTGCAATGGCCAATCTTTTTCAGTTGAAGAAGACTAAATCGACCCAATCTCTTATTTACATACACGTACACTTCTTTACCAGGTGGGGTTTTGCTGTGAGTCAGTGAGACTGCCCACCAGTCCAGGGTATATAGGACAATTCAAGATATTTGCCTTGCTATCTTACTTTTCTAGCTCTTCTACAACATCCTTTCCAAATTAGGTTCCTCCAAGAAAACTCCCCTTATTCAAATAAAATAGGCAAAACAGACAAAAGCATAGGACTGATTTTAAAGAACAGTACCAAAAAAAGATGGGAAAGAATACAATAAACATAAAATAGATAAAATGAAGAACATGCACAAGAGGATTTTGCCATAAAGCAAGTTAAAACTGTGACCAATATCTTTTCAAGAAAATAATTTAATGGAAAAAAAAAGGCTCCTATGAAATAAGAGCTCAATGAGATAGAAAGGTTCAAAGAAGTAAGACAACAGAAGATGAAAAATGGGACTGCAAAGAACAGGAAAGCAATAAAAAAGAAAACAAAAACCATCACAAAAACAAAGGTCACAAAAGTAATAGTAGTAGTAGAAAGGAGATTAGACACTAACCCTACTGGGTTAACCAATAAATGTGAATAAAAGCAGGCTGGCTTCAGACTTTCACACTGCAACATCCAGTCCTAGAAACAATAGGCAATATTACAAATTCCTCAGGAAAAGAATGGGAGGTCCAAGAATTTTATAATTTGGACAGTTGAGTCAAACTGTCCTCCCAGTAGAAAGGGAACAAATTTGCTCAAACATGAACTGTGTTAGCAGGGTAAAAATCAGTTTTGGAGTTTTAAGACTTTAATTCAACCCAGAAGAAATAAGCAATTTGCCTAAAACCATAAAGTTAAAAATAGTTTTCCTGATATCATGCTGGTCCTGTCCTCGAAAGTTTTGTTTACTAACAAGAGGCCAGAGGATGACTATAGAGAGGAACACAATGAATTCAGTCTTTACACTGAGAACGAAAGAGACAAGTAATACGTGAGATGAATAAAGGAGTAAATACATCTGTAATGTGTGCATTTCCACATAAATTTCCCTACCTGAGAACAGCTTCATCAAGCTCTTGTGGCCTGTTAGTTGCACCCATTACAAGCACTCGGTCATCTCCAGCAGACTGTACCTATAAGTCAAAATTATTTTCAATATTTTTAAAGTAATAACAAAGAAAAACACAATAAAGATATCTATTTCTAATTTGGGCCATTCAATTGGAAAATACATACACTAAAATGCTACCACATAGAAATATCATAATCAATACGTACACCATCAAATTCTATTAGAAATTCAGTTTTTAGACGTCTGCTAGCATCATGTTCTCCTTCTCTTCTTTCACACAAAAGACTATCAACTTCATCTAGAGGAAATACAAGGATGAAACTTTAATTAAAAGCCAAGCTACGTGAGTTATCTGAGATTAACCTAGTTTATTATTTAGGTTATTAATATAATGTATCCTACTCAATTTGTTGGACAGTCTTTAATCTTGTGCTTTTTAAAAACTTTTTACTTCGGCAACTATACTTCAATAAAAATTTTAAAAAACTTTTTACTTCTGAATAATCTTTCCTATCATTCCCTCACATTTGGAAGAAGGGAACTTTACAAAAGTTCAACTAAGCTATTGGAAGACATGTTCTTACCTATAAAAATTATGGAAGGTTGAAGTTCTCGAGCCACAGCAAAAAGAGCTCTCACCAATTTCTCTCCTTCTCCCACCTAAAACAAGGCAATGGACACTGTTAAACCCACAAAATGCAAGATTGTTCCTTCCACCTTTTTTAATGTCATTACTGAAAATCTAGTACCTAGGAATTTAACTTCCCTTCTTTGCAGCAACCAAAGATTTGGTTTAAAGAATAGGGGTGAGGGGGATAGGGGTTATTGATTGTTCCTTATAACACCAGTAAATAGACTGCTTATTTATTAAGAGAATCTGGTGAGTACTTTAAAAAACAAAACAAAATATCTGTCTTGTTTCACTATGCATTTCTAAGACTTGAGATTGGGATGTAACTACTGAGAAGAGGGAACACCAGAGGACAGAGGGATGCAGCAATATTCTGTAAGCCGTAGGCTGCAGGGTGTGTTTACAGAAGCACAGAAGTTGGAACGTGCTCTCCTAAACAAAACTTGCTCTACTAAAAACATCTTGAAAATCCATTCTCACAATATCACTGTCAATAAATGTCAAAGCATTTCTAGGTGGTCCAGGTGGTCTATGAACACTCCTTAAGACATTATCAGGGGCTTGAACACTATACTAAAGCCATTCTATGCACCAAAGCATCTATGCTTTGAAAGGGTCATGAGGTTTGCGGTGAAGTGAAGTTGCTCAGTCGTGTCGGACTTTTGCGACCCCATGGACTGTAGCCTACTGGGCTCCTCCGTCCATGGGATTTTCCAGGCAAGAATACTGGAGTGGGTTGCCATTTCTACTTTGTACTCTAGGTGGCATCTATTCTTTTTATTGAAAATTAAATTAAAAAGGAAAAGCCTCAGATTTAGAATCTGCAAAACAAGTATTCTCAGAGCCAGAAGGAACCGCAAGAGATGACCTCTTATGACATCAACCCTGTAAGATTTCCCTGGTGATCCAGTGGTTGAGTCCACCTGTGAATGCAGGGAACCTGGGTTCAAACCCTGATCTGGGAAGATTCCGCATGCTGCGGGAACAACTAAGCCTGAGGGACACAACTCCTGAGCCTGTGCTCCGCAACAAGAGAAGCCACCACAATAAGAAGCCTCTGCATCGCAACAGGAGAGTAGTCCCTGCTTGCCACAACTAGAGAAAGCCTGCATGCTGAAATGAAGAACCAGCCTAGCCAAAAATAAGCAAATACATTAAAAAAACAAAACACTTTATAAAGGAAGTAAAACCTCAAGTGATACTTTCTTAAGGCCAGTTCTGTATGTAAGTTAGGTTGGCATCCCTACCTGACAGTGTTCTCTGTTGTAGGCTAATATAGGTAGCCTTCTGTAACAACAGTTTTACTTGTAAAATTTCACACAGGAAGCAAAACTTAACCAGGAAAAGTATCACTGTATAGTTACTTTTAATTACTTTACAAAACTGAGACATCTGCCAGTAACTGATCTTGTACTTCTAGCCTCCAAATTTCTATTGTTCAAGCCAGCTAGTCTGTGCTACTTTAATACACAACCCTAACAAATCTCACAGAAAAATTTCACTTTTAAATGAGCCTAACAAATGTACATAACTTTCTACTTTGAAGAGTAAAAAAATAAGATATTTAAATAATATGTAAGTAATAGATATAAAACTCATAGAAAAACATCTCTGTGTAATGTTATTGCCATTTATTCTTAACACAGTAACATTTAGACAGTAACTTAAAGCATGACAATACTGGAAAAAGAACACTCACATATTTTGAAGTTAAACTTGCAGCACTTATATTAAAGAAGGTTGCATTAGATTCTGCAGCTACTGCTTTAGCCTTTAAAAATCAGAAGGGTAAATATATTAGTTCAATTGCTTTAAAAAGATAACTACATATGATCAACTTAATTTCTATAAAACATTTCCTAAAAACATAAGGTATGACACATCCAACAAATAGCAATCAATGTATTTCCTTCTCAGCAATGAGAAAAAGGTGCAGGAGGAGCTGTGCTTCTTCTCACTCTCTCTCTAAGAGAGATGTCAAAGGGACAGGTTGGAAAGAAAAAAAAGCTATAGAAGATAACTGGTTAGAGAAAGAGAAACAGCTGAAGGAAAAAGTTACTCTTTCTCTATTTAGTTTTCCCTGTAGCAGAGTCATTCAGGAAAAGAGGTATTCAGATCCTAGCAAAAACTTCTGGCAAAACGATATAGAAAAAAACAATCTGCTGTATGTCAGTTATGCCTCAATTAGAAAAAAAGAAAGGGAGAAATCTGTTATCAGGCTGATTATTTTATTTAAATAAACTTGCTAAAATAGTAAAAAAAAAACAAAAACAAAAACAAAAACAGATTAGGAAGATACTCAATATAGTAAGGTAAGCTCTTCTAGGGCAAAATTTTAATATTTAACTTGGGAAAACAATGAAAATTATACTGTTCCCAGCATCAAACTAATACTGGAGATAACAGACATGGTTTTTCACCTATCTTCATCATTAAAAACTAGCTTAAAACCTGGGAGTTCCCCGGTGGTCCAGTGGTTAGTACTCAGTGCTTTCACTGCCATGACCCTGGATTCAATCCCTGATCTGAAAACTAAGGTCCCACAAGGTGCGCAGTGTGGGGGGGGGGGGGAGGGGAGGGGAGGGGAGGGAGGGGGAGGGGAGGGAGGAGAGGGGAGGAGAGGGGAGGGGAGGGGAGGGAAGGGAGGGGAGGGAGGAGAGGGGAGGGGAGGGAGGAGAGGGGAGGGAGGGGAGGGGAGGAGAGGGGAGGGGAGGGGAGGGGAGCGGAGGGGAGGGGAGGGAGGGGAGGAGAGGGGAGGGGAGGGGAGGGGAGGGGAGGAGAGGGGAGGGGAGGGGAGGGGAGGGGAGGGAGGAGAGGGGAGGGGAGCGGAGGGGAGGGGAGGGGAGGGGAGGGAGGGGAGCGGAGGGGAGGGGAGGGGAGGGGAGGGAGGGGAGGGAGGGGGAGGGAGAAAGTATATAACAACAAAAGGCAAATCATAAACGACAGACTCTGACAATGAAATGTTTCTTTTATTCACATTATACCCTTAATATCTCAATAGAACTTGCCAATTTAAAAGGAATTCTTACCAGCATTGTTTTCCCATTTCCAGGTGGACCAAAGAGTAACAATCCTCTGGCAGGAGCCCTAAGCCCTGTGAACAACTTAAAAATACATACTTTAGTTCACAACTGTGATTCTGGAGACACTTTTTCCAGACATTTTGAGTATTATTTATTATCAGTAGCATCCTCCAAAAGAGAGCTGCCCAGAGCTCTAAACAGAACATATAATCAATAAGTTACTATAATTACCCCAAACAGAAGAAAACAAAGTGAAATAAACCCAAATTCTTATTGATCAAATTGAAAGCAATTGAGCTTCCCTGGTGGTCCGGTGGTTAAGAATCGCCTGTCAATGCAGGGGACACAGGTTCAGACCCAGGCCTGGGAAGACACCACAGGCTGTGAGCCAACTGCCCGTGAACCACAACTACTGAGCCTGCAAGCTGCAACCGCTGAACCCTGTGTGCCCTAGGGCCCGTGCTCCACAATGAGAGAAGCCACCACACTGCGATGCCCGTGCACAGCTAGAAAGTAGTCCCCGCTCACTACAACTACAGAAAGCCCCCTTGTGCAGCAGTGAAGACCCAGTACAGCCAAAATAAAAATTAAAAACATTTTAAAAGTACATTGAAAAAACTGAAAGCAGGCTGATTAAACAAGACATCTTGAACAAAGAATGTTTCTCCACTTTTAGAAATCTCACCAAAATAACAGTAAATGAATAAAAAAAAGAAATCTTCAAAACAAAACAAAATAAATACAAAAGGAAACAACAGAGGACACAAATTTTTGTAGATGGTGTATTGATAAAGTGTGGTAAATTATTTAATGGAGTTGAGGGAGCTAAAACCAAGCGCCTGCTTGTGAAGGGATACCTAGATACCAGGAGCAAGCTGACATGAACAAAAAACCCTGGAAAAGCTCTGGAATTGGAGGAATCAGGTATGGGAGAAAGCACTAGTGAGGCAGTTGGCCAAAAACAGGGGGACTGATTGAAAGTCTGTGTGAGGAACAACGGAAACCACGCTCCTGCCCTGACCAAGAGCATGCAGCGTGTACTGCTCTTCCACAACAAAAGGAGGCAGAGGTTTCCTTCTCTAGAGACATCAAACCACAGCTGCCAAACTCAAGGACACCAGGCACGGCACTCAACTGATAACATTTTACTCAACAGTGAAAGTGTATGTATTTTAAGTTGAACCATATGAAGTAACTGATATTCAACTTAGACACAAAATTTTATTTGAGTGGGTTCAGGTTTACAGAAAATTTAATGGAAAGAACAGAGTTTCCATGTAACTCCTCACCTCCCCCATCTCCCCTATTATTAACATCTTGCATTGGTATGGTACATTTAATACAGCTGATTCATACTGATACATTATTATTAACATAAGTTCATAGTTTACATTAAGGTCCACTATTTGTGTCAAATATTTACCATTAGTTTCATGTAGAACAGTTTCACTACCCTAAAAACTGCCTTCTCCACCATCTATTTAACCTTCCTGTCCTACCCATGGCAACCACTGATCTTTTTACTGTTTCCACAGTTATTCTAGTTGAAATCATACAGTAAAAGACTTTTAAGATTGTCTTCTTTGACTTAGCAATATGTACTTAATGTTCCTCTATGTATTTTCATGGCTTGATAGCTCATTTCTTTTTAGTGCTGAATAATATTTCATTATTATGGATATACCATAGTTTGCTTATACATTTAACTACTGAAAACCATCTTGAATGAACAAAGGTTAAAGTATTTGCTTTAAGTAATTCTGAGAATAAATTAACTCAAGAATGTGTTTTTAATATTATTTATCTCATTCAAGCCACTTTTAGTATTCAGTAACTTAATTATTGTTGTTGAAGAGGTCTTACAACTAGCTGAGAAAAGAAGTGAAAGGAAAAGAAGAAAAGGAAAGATATATCTATCTGAATGTAGTTACATCGTAAGTCAAGTGGACCTTAGGAAGCATCACTAAGAACAAAATTAGTTGAGGTGATAGAATTCCAGTTGAGTTATTTCAAATCCTAAAAGATGATGCTGTTAAAGTGCTGCATTCAATAGGCCAGCAAATATGGAAAATTCAGCAGTGGCCACAGGACTGGAAAAGGTCAGTGTTCATTCCAATTCCAAAGGGCAATGCCAAAGAATGTTCAAAGTACTGCACTATTGCACTCACTTCATATGATAGCAAGGTAACGCTCAAAAATCCTTCAAGCTAGGTTTCAACAGTACGTGAACTGAGATCTTCCAAATATATAGGTTGGATTTAGAAAATGCAGAGGAACCAGAGATCTAATGGCCAGCGTCCATTAGATCATAGAAAAAGCTAGGCTATTCCAGAAAAACATCTACTTCTGCTTCACTGACTATGCTAAAACCTTTGACTGTGTGGATGACAAAAATTATGGAAGATTCTTAATGAGATGGGAATACCAAACCACCTTAACCTACCTCCTGAGAAATCTGTATGCAGGTCAAGAAGCAACCGTTAGAACTGGAATGAACAATGGACTGGTTCAAAATTAGGCAAGGAGTACGTCAAGGCTGTATACTGTCACCCTGCTTATTTAACTTACATGCAGAGTACATCATACAAAATGCCGGGCTAGGTGAAGCACAAGTCAAAATCAAGATTGCTGGGAGAAATATCAATAACCTCAGATACGCAGAAGACACCACCCTAACAGCAGAAAGAGAAGAGGAACTGGAGAGCCTCTTGATGAAGGTGGAAGAGGACAGTGAAAAAGCTGGCTTCAAACTCAACATTCAAAAACTAAGATCATGGCATCGGGTCCCATCACTTCATGGCAAATAGATGGGGAAACAATGGAAACAGTAACAGACTTTATTTTCTTGGGCTCCAAAATCACTGTAGATGGTGACTACAGCCATGAAATTAAAAGACACTTGCTCCTTGGAAGAAATGCTATGACAAACCTAGACAGTATATTAAAAAGCAGAGACACTACTTTGCCAACAATAGTCTGTATAGTCAAAGCTATGGTTTTTCCAGTATACGGATGTGAGAGCTGGACCATAAATAAGGCTGAGCACCAAAAAATTGATGTTTTTGAACTGTTTTGTTGGAGAAGACTCTTAAGGGTCCCTTGGACTGCAAGCAGATCAAACCAGTTCATCCTAAAGGAAATCAATCCTAAATATTCATAGGAAGGACTGATGCTGAAGCTCCAGCACTTTGGCCACCAGATGTGAAGAACTGACTCATTGGAAAAGACCCTGATGCTGGGAAAGATTGAAGGCAGGGACAGTAGGGGATGACAGAGGACGAGATGGTTGGACAGCATCACCAACTCAACGGATGTAAGTTTGAACAAACTCTGGAAGGTGGTAAAGGACAGGGAAGCCTGGCGTGCTGTAGTCCATGGCATCAAAAAGAGTCAGACATGACTGAGTGACTGAACAAAAACAAAATTAGGATTCCGTGTTTTTAAGATGAAATAAAAATTCTAGCACTGTAAAAAAAATGAATGAAACTCATCCTGATGCCTGTCATACCCAGCTTTCCAATCTAGCCTAACAATGTCCCCACTGTGATCCATGCAAGCTCCCCACTGTGGAGAATTAAGAATAAAGCTGACCTGTTGCACAATAAAGGTGCTTTATGAAATAAGCTCTGACCCATGACCCATTTTACAGTCTACCGTGAAAAGATGAGCTAGGGTAATCATATTCTCTTTCTTGGGAATCTTAACAGGAATTATAAAAATGTTCAAATTGGCAGATGCAGAGATAGACAAATGGTCCAAATCCTGAGATCTGGCTCTACCTCAGATGCCATTCCTCCTTAAGCTCCAGTTTAGTACATTTACTAAGGCTTCTGACCCGCCCAAGCCTAGGTTATTCAACTTTGAAATTACAGTTTTTTCAAATAGTATGGCCCTACCATGGAAATATTCCTAAATGTAAATTCATATGCTGCTTGACCTTACTCTCCATTTTAGATGTGCTCCTTAAAGTTATGCATAGAGCAGAAGCTGAATGACTTCTACCACAGTCCAGATATTTCCTTACTACCTTTACAATTTTAGATATATTGTTGTACCCTAAGAAGCAAATCATTTATAATAAAGGCCATACTTGAGACTGATCTACCACTTAACTAAGATGTAGAGAAACAAATTTAGGTCTTAGGACTAGTTTCTTTGGCAACAAATGGACTAAATGACTGCTAAGATCCTGTTCAGGTCTATGGTTGCATGAATCCTTTCAACAGGCATTTTTTGGGTCAATACTCAGTCTGGTGCATTTACTATGCTTATATATAGCCCCAGGGGGAAACGTTAGCCCAAAATACAAACCATCACAGGTTTCCTCAAAGTGTGGCCTGAGGTGGTACAAGGGACAAATCTGGCTACTATAAAGACAAATGCTTTCCACCTTTATTATTTTATTATTAAGGATATTCAATTAGTATATTAAACCAGTGATTTCCTGCACACTGCTTCTTAGAATGAGCAAGAGGTAACAGAAAATACAATCAACAAATAATAAATGTCAGTATAGTTGGTACTCACGAGTTACAAACAGTATGAAAATGACAAAGACTACAGAAAAGTAGGGCCACACAACCTTTACACGTTCAAGAGTGTATTCACAATAACGTGCCATATAACATCTATGTTCACTAGATTTTGTAAAAGAGTCCACAAAGACTTGAAAGCTCAGAAGGAAGAGAAACAGCTGACCCAGACTGGATCCTCAGGTTTATTTTTTGCAATTTTTTCAGAATAGCATCAAATATGAAATCTGTGAGTTGTGAAAACCGAAAACAATACCAAATATGGAAAATTAAATATTTATTATCAATTGCAAGATTACCTAACTTCTTCAGTGAGTTAAAAAATTATGGGATGGAAGGTTAGGCTCCTACTCATCACTTATCAAGCTCTTCATTTACTTTGATCACTTAGTATCTTCAAAATAATTCTTCTAAATAACTTTATCTCAATTTCTCTTTTCTCCAATATGATTTCTGTCTTTTAATTTTAAATCTCTTACCTTAATATAAAATTATTGCCTGTTACCTATTTTTCCTATAAACTTAATTACAAACGGATTGGGAATTAGTTACCATTATAGTCAATCTCCTCTCCAATACAGTCAACATCAACTGCTAATGATTTTTCCTTTAAAAAAAAAAAAAATCAAACCTACTGTTAAATGAATTAATCATTCTAGTGTAGCTCATTTATTTATTGATACTATGGATTCAGTAATGGATGATACTATAAGAAAATGACAATATAAAGTGCTTACCTCAGGTCTCAGAGAAGGAAGAATAACAATTTCTTGCAATGCTTGTTTTGCCAGCTCTTGACCAGCTATATCATCAAATTTAACAGCTGTTCCGCTAAGAAACAGAATTTCAGTTAACTACACACATAAATATTCTTCAGTTATTATAATATTAAGTCTAAGCTCTATGTAATGTAGCCATTTTTACATTAACTAAGAGTGAAACTATAGTTAAATTAGTAAAGCAATGGCTTTCTCATTTACAGTAATTGAAAACCATCATAAAAATTAAATATGTAAATTAGACAAGGTATTTATTATCCATTTTACTAATGATATATTTTGCCAATAAAAAATGTTCAAACTCCATAAAATGCTTTAGATGACAATACTTACTTGTCCACAATTTCATTCATTATAAGGTTAGCAAGGTTGCTGTCCACATTCCTAAAATTCTTCAGGTCTTTCTTTTTACGAGCAGCAGTTGTAGGGGTAGAAGGTTTATTTGTTCTATTTGTTTTTGGTGTACTCTTGGAAGGACACAAAATTTTGATGTGAAAACACAACATAATGTTTGCAATTTTCACATGAGTTAACTTTAATGTTCACAGAATTAAAAGAATAAAAGTAGCAAAAAATAGATATAAAAATCCCCAAGCTGTATACTTACTCTAAGATAAAATGGCATTCTCTATAGAACTACCTTTGGCATGAAGTGGGTTTATAGAAGATTTTATCCAGAGAGATTTACTTACTATGAAATAAAAAGGCTCTATGACAACACATTCACATAATTTTGATCCTTGTTAGAATTGTAACAAAACTGTATGTATGTTTAATGTTGCAAAACATTTATGTACATTTACACAATTATACAAAGAACGAGTTTAAAATGACCTATAGGGAATTTCCTGGCGGCCTAGCGCTTGGAACTCCCTGCTTTCACTGCTGAAGGCCTGGGTTCAGTTCCTGGTTTGGGAACTGATAATGGTAAGCCACACTTCATGGCATAGCCAAATAAAGAAATAAAATAAAATTAGAAACAGACTGGATAAAGAATACATGAAACACACTGGATAAAGAAACTTACTGTTAAAAACACCTAGTTAGCAAGATTTTCTTCAAAGATAATAGAGAAAAAAAAAAAGATTTGCTTTTTAGTAGCAAGTTGCCTCTGCTACTTAGATTTTATTTTTTATTCTTTTTATTAAAAAAAATTGTATTTATTTACTATTTGGCAGTACTGGGTTTTCACTGCAGCATGTAGTTTCTTTTAGCTGCAGCATGCAGGATCTAGATCCCTAACCAGGGATTGAACCTAAGTCCCCAGGCTTGGCAGTGCAGAATTTTAGCCACTGGACCACCAGGGAAGTCCCTACTTAGATTTTTATAAATCTAAATTCAAAAAAAGGAAAAGAAATCATTCAACTCTGTGGAAACTTATCAATTCTCTTAAGGTATTACAAAGTACTTGTAATAAATTTAAGTAAGCACTGTCATGTTCAAAATTTTGTTTGCAACAGCATAGCAACTGAAGTTACTGTCTCAAAATACCTTATAAGTGGCAGCTGCAGAACCAGGTCCTTGTCTCACGCCAGAAACCATGGATAAACCACTGCAACTAGGTGCTCTATGGTGGCCTGAAAGACCTGTGGGTCCAGTTTTCATAACTGTTTTTGAACGAGGCAGTGAATTACTAGCATGTGTTAACGGATCTTTTCTTTTTGGAACAGCTCCACTTTCTATCAAGGAAAAAAATAAAGTCATCATGGTCAGAAAACTGTGGCTAAACATTATAAAAGTTAATATAAGGACCAGTACAAATTTGAAAGCTAATAATATTATTGTTATTTCAGCAGTATCTCAAAATAAGACTTTAGTCAGAATATATACTAAAATATTCATAACGATTGTTACTGGGTGTGGACAAGATTATGAGTGTTTAGCCTTTCCCTTTTCCTGGTAATTTTCTTTTAAGAAACACGTTATTTGTCATAAAAAGAAATAACTATTTGTGGGGGCAGGAGGAGGATACAAAAAAGGTACCAAGAAAATAGAGCTGCCAAAAATTTTTTTTTTGTTTTGTTTTATTTAAAAGCTGCCAAAAATTAAAGAAACAAAATGTAGTAAAGGCACTAGGGGTAGGCTGTATGGGGGTGGGGGGGGACAAATAGCACATCATTCTAAACTTTTCAGACTATAAAACAGTGTGAAAATCCAATCTGTGCCACCAGAAGAGTTTTAAAAGGCAATTTTAATTTAAAGAGTATAAAGATGTGGTTAATATGCCAAGTATTTCGTGCTATATCTATGTTACCAGGTGGCTCAGTGGTAAAGAATCCACCTGCCAATGCAAGGAGACACAGGAGATGTGGGTTTGATCCCTGGGTCAGGAAGACTACTCATTCAGTATTCCTGCCTAGAGAATCCTATGGTCAAAGGACCCTAGCAAGCTACAGTCCAAGGGTGGCAAAGGGTCAGACATGACTGGGCACGCACGCATGCACATATAAATGAACAAGTATAAGATCTTTTCTAAGAAGTCTAAAAGGTCACGTGGCCTACCTACTCTGCTCTTCTACATAAATTATACACTTTAAATGTTCAAATCTCACTGCTTCTAAATATTTTCATATACTATATAACAAACATCAAAGTTTATTAATAGCAATGTTCACTGTTAAATCAGTCAGCAAATCAGAGAGGCCTAGAAAAAAGACTCGCTTAAAGACAAAAGCCTCATCGTTGCTCTGTCATAATATCCCTTAATGTAGCTTAAGAAAACTCCAAAGAAGGGAACTTGCTTCCAGTGTAGGGGGCATGGGTTTAATCCTTGATTGGGAAACTGAGATCCCATATGCCACATGGTGTGGTGAAAAAAATAAAAAAAATTTTTTAAGTACAGTAAAATAAACAAGGGTTCTTTTCCAATAAATAAATGCAATGTTCTGCACCATTTGTTTAAGGAGCTAAAGGATAAAGACCCTATAGGAAAAACCAGGAAATCAATCCAGAAAAAGAGTATGACAACAATTAAAAGTCAAAGTGTGAATAAAAGCAAGATCCGTCTAGGGTGGTAAGTATTTATCACTCACTTCAAACGGGAAAAAAGAGACTGGAGAAGAATTTCTACAAACAGAAAATATACAGTCCTAAGATTATAAATGGATAAAAATTTTTATAAGGAACTGTGAGGATGATAGCAGACTTCTCATAAAAATAACAAAAGTCAGCAGGCAACTGAGAGGGCTCAAAATGCTGAAGGAAAAAACAATGTTAATTCTCATCTATTCTGTATTCCGGTGACCAGACAAGTAAGGATGAGGGTGTTTTCAGACACTACGCTGAGAGTTTACAATCTACAAAACTTCACTGAAAGAAATATTAAAGCAGGTCTTTTAGTTAAAAAGCACAGAGAAGAGCAAGAACCTGTAATGTGAAGCTAGAGAGCAAGAAAAAGAATCAGACAACTTGAGGGGAGGAAAAATGGAAATTGAGTTACAGATGTAGAAAACAAACTTATCATCACCAGGGGGTAAGGGCGGCGAGGGACAAATAGAGATTGGGATTGGCATACACATGCTGCTATGTATAAAGTAGATAACTAATATGAACTTAATGTACAGCATCGCGAACTCTATTCAATATTCTGTAATGGCCTATATGGAAAAAGGATCTAGAAAAGAGAGGATATATGTATAATTGAATCACTATGCTGTACACCTGGACCTAATATAACAATGTAAATCAGTTATATATAATTGATTTAAATAAAAATTTAAAAGACAAGAAATCTTTAAACTTTTTTTATTACATATGAGTAAAGAGAGCAGTTTTTTTATGGTCTATACTACAAGTTTTCTGTTACAATTTGAACAAAGTAATATTTACTTCAATAAAATTTAAGCACTGGACACAAAACTAATTCTGAAAAAGTTACCAATAAAACTAGACATGATGTCAGGGAACCTACGAAATGAAGATTCCTTTTCCACACAAACAAAACAAGACAAAAAAACATCTAATTTTCTGTAGTAGCTTATGTGATGTTCAAAGCTTATGGGAAACAAATTTAACCCATAGTGAGTAACAGTATTCTAATGTTTCTCCTCACTGTGTGAACTCAGCTTCAAACTTTTCCAACAGGGGTTATGACTAAATACTCACTCATTGTATAAGTGAAATGTGTATGCACTGAAAACTGATATATGATCAAAAAATTAAAATTACTGTCTCAAAAAACACTGCTTTATAAAAACCTGGTACAGGTACCGATAGGAAAAAACACCAAAGCTCAAAATGAAATAGAAACAAAAGAACATCTTAATAATTTAGGAAAATGAACCTTCACATTTTATCATCTCAAAACTTGGAGGTTGTAAAATATGAAAATATAACATGCTGAGAATGGCTACACCTATTTGTTACATGTTTACATATCATGAACAACAAGGATGCTGTATTTTCTACACAGCCCTGTGTGAACAAAAACCAATCAAATCTATCACTGTAAAATCAAATCAACGTTATCAGGTTAAGCAGGACTCTACTTTGCATGCAAGCTTTACTATTTGACATGTTAGTTAACCTAAACCCACCTGACTGGAGATGTCCATTACGGCATGTCAAGTTAGTACTGTCATTATAGACGTCCGTTTGTGACTTGGAAAATTGCAAACTTGGTTGCAGCTTCTCTATGCAACAGAGGGGGATGTAAAAAAGAAAAAAAATAAACAAACAGAAAACAACATAATAAAAAATGTTTATGTGAAAATTAAAAATGATTCAAGGTGTTAAAAAGTTATATAGCGAAGGATTTTGCATTTATATAAAATTATCTTTAACAACATAACTAATTAGCAAAAACTCAGACATTAAAATAGCAACAAAAATAAACAAGTGAATGACTATATTCAAAATATGCATTATTCAGGTTTGGTAACCTGAGGCAATTCTATAACACTACTATCACCAGTAAACATTTCCTGGATATCCAATACATCCAAATCATTGTACAGGGAGAACAGGATAGAGTTAGAAAGAGAACATTAAGACTTTACAGAGAACGTGGGCTCTGAGTTGGCTAGGATCTGGAAAGATTAAAAAAAAAACAAAAGGACATCTCATCAGCAAAAAAGAAATGCAACAAAGCAGAAAGGAATAAGCAAGCTGCAGAACTGTGTGTACAGTACCCAACCACTTATTTAAACACACATGTATATTTGTATATATAAAAATTCTCTCTAAAAAAGACCCAGAGAAACTGGTAAATACTAGCTGCCTCTGGGGAGCGGAAATGAGTGGCTGGGACATAGTATGGGGTGGATGCTTTTCCAACTTCTCAAAATTTTTGGCATGTGCATATAGTATCTATTTTTAAATTAATCAAAGATTTTAAAGGATTATATCAACCCTACCCTTCCCCTCCAGTTCAAATTACAATGTGATCCTCTCAAGATCTGGGTCTTTTATGTCTAGGACCTGAAGCCCCAAAGTGTAGCAGTTTGAACCTTCTTGCCACCCTACATCATTGCTGCAGTCTTTCCCTAGTCAAGTCACCCCCTATTGCTGACTGATGAACACCGTGCTCCACCACTCACTCCTTCACTAGTATGAACTTGCTTCAGCATTAGTTTCACAAGGGTTTCAAGGATTAAATAAAGTAACACATAACGGACCTACCTGGGCTTCATTTATATGAGGGCTAAATTTCGACCATGTCTATTTTATTGAAATACTCCAAGTTATCATTACTGATTCTTTTTTTAAATGATTTATTTTTATTTATTTATTTGGCTCTGCATGACCTTAGCTGCAGCATGTGAACTCTTAGTTGAGGCATGTGGGATCCAGTTCCCTGACCAGGGATTGAACCCAGGCCCTCCTCATTGGGAGCACAGAGTCTTAGCCACTGGACTGCCAGGGAAGTCTCTCATTACTGATTCTTATCTCCAGTACTAAGAAATCAATGAAACGTAACACATATATACTGACTCTCTTAAACTTTCATTTCTAAGGTCAGACAAGCAGGCGCCCTGCTTGGTTTATGGTACAAACACACATGCCTTTGGGACAGGTTAAATAGCAGCTACCCTCTCTGCACAAAGCACAAAGCTTTTGTATCCTAGAACTGGCTGATACAATATACCTTGGAGCCCTTTTATTATTGTTAGTTAACAGATAGGTCATCTGATTTTTCTCAAAGATAATACTCATCAAATCACCATACTGAGAAAGAAACCATTTGTGTTGGTAAAAGACATAAATTAGAAAAAACTGATTTGTAAATATCTTATTTATCAATCAACACTCTCTTCAACATTCTCTTCAATGTTAACAAAAAGGTCACGTAAACATTCATTATATAGCCAAAAAAATAGAAACAAATCCTTAGTTCTGATAACTAAGAATGAAAAACCACAGAACTTGTTTGTAGGGTTTACATTTGTATGTGTGAAAACATGCACATATACAATAGCAGGACACAGCTAATGCGAATCTGCTCCAGTTCATTTTTTTTTTTTTAAGAAAGTAAACTTAGTTTAATGCTTCCTTTTAGAATGACTAAAGGTCATAGATTAACCAATGATTTAACATAAAACAAGTCACCTTGCTTGTTGATCCCCTAATGGGCAACCCCCACACAATCATCTCAGTGATCTACTTAGAAGGGAAATCTCACCACATAACTCGTGGATTTAAAACCCTTTAACAGCTTCCTGCTGCCCACAGATCAGCACTGAAGCTCCTTGATATGACCAGTGAGGTCTGCCACAATCTGCCTACACTTCTCAGGCCTGAGCAATCCCAAATTCACATCTCCATCAGCACCATGGTTTTCCTTGTTCCTCAGTCTATGTTCATGCTGTTAGTTCCTCCTGGAATATCCTTACTCCCAAATACTAATAACTTATGTATCTTTTTAAATCCCCACTTCAGATTTTACTTCTTCCAGGAAGACTTCTCAGACATGTGTTTTCCCATCTCCACAAAATACATACTTATCTCCATCCTGCAGTGATGATTTGTCTATTTATGCCTCCTCCATTATATCAAGAGCCTTAAACAGAATATTTTATCCAATCTATCAGTAAATCTGTTTGCTCAACCTTCAAACATAATATTAATTCACCTGATGGTTACTCCTGGTATCACCCTAGTCCAAGACTCCATTTTCCCCCTAGCTTACCATAACAGTTGTCTCACTCATACTCTTGCAACATCACAACCAGGGATCCTTTTTATACAGAGGTCAGATGATGTTATTCCTTTCCTAAAAATCCTTCTAACTGCACCCCACTTCACACGTGGTAAAAAGCCAGATCTTCAGAGTGCCCTCTAAAACTCTGCCTGTTGTCAAGACCCTCCCGTCCCCACCTGCCCCATCAGCTCTCCAATCTCTACTATATTCTCCTTGCTCTGGCACACTGGTCTCTTTGCTGTGTGCTCAGTCGTGTTCAACTCTTTGCCACCCCATGGACTGTAGCCAGCTAGGCTCCTCTGTCCATGAGGATTCTCCAGGCAATAATACTGGAGTGGGTTGCCATTTCCTTCTCAAGGGGGTCTTCCCTACCCAGAGATTGAACCCAGGTCTCCTGCATTGCAGGTGGGTTCCTTACCATCTGCGTCACCAGGGAAACTCAAACATGTCAGATGTGTTTTCTTAAGGCTTTGCATCAGCTCTTACTTCTCCGCAGACATTTTTCTCCCAGACACCTGCAAGACTAACTGATGTCAGCTTCTCAAAGAGGCATACCCTGACCATCCTATGTAAAGCTAAAAATTCAGACCACCTCTCATCTACTCCTAAACCCTTGTGCTGTATTTTATGCTTTCTTTTCTCCACGTATTTATCACCATCAGTGGCACCCCACTCCAGTACTGTTGCCTGGAAAATCCCATGGACAGAGGAGCCTGGTAGGGTGCAGTCCACGGGGTCGCTATGAGTCGGACACAACTGAGCGACTTCACTTTCACTTTTCACTTTCATGGATTGGAGGAGGAAATGGCAACCCACTCTAGCGTTCTTGCCTGGAGAATCCCAGGGACGGCAGAGCCTGGTGGGCTGCCGTCTATGAGGTTGCACAGAGCCGGACACGACTAAAGCGACTTAGCAGCAGCAGCAGCAACACATGGTATAACTTGTTTATTCTATATGTCTATTGCCTACTGTCATTATTCCTCCTGCTAGAATATAAATTCTATGACACAGGGATCCTTGTCTATATCCTAAATGCTTACAATATGGTAACCACCCAATAAATATTTCCCAAGTTAAGAAATAAATTCAGTTTATATCCCTTGGTACTGTATCTGGTACAGAGTAAGGATTTAAACTGGACACTGAATAAAGCTAACTTTTTTTAAAAGAGCAACTGCCAAGTATACCAAGAAGTCAGTGCCAGAATTACCTTTCTATTTATAGCAGATTTTACACTTAACCTTTGCTCTAACGTTCACTTTGACTAAATTAAAGATATATTATACACAGGAACTCTTCCCCACCTCTATCAGAGAAGATACATCCTCTCAAACCCTGTGTGGGGAACTCCCAATATCATTCTTCATCCTAATTGGATGCCTGTCAGCCATCCCACCTCTGAAAGGCTCCATTTTTTAAACAGCACATGATACTCAAATACACTCTACTGTGCACTTTTGCACACTTCTTCTTTACTTGTCTTTTGTATATAACTCCCAGAAATTCTGCATTCTCAGAAGACAGGAACATGTTGATGATGTCTTTTATTCCATCCTCTCTTTTTTAAACTAACGTCTTTCATGAATGGACAATCGTATTTTTGATAACAGACAACAACAGCATCCAAATATTAATTCTATTAATACCTAGCTTCATGTTGTATTACTATCATATATCCTTTTTATCCATTTTTCTAATAACACAAATAAGAAATTACAAAGCTGCATTTAAAGACAAGTCTACAAACTGATGAGCTGCTTCTAATGTTTTACCATATCACAACTTACAATAAAAGATTAAAAACCAGCTATTGTTCAATTTAAAACAAGTTATAAAATGTTCCATAATCAAACAATCTCCATCACATATATTGATACTCTGTATATATACTACAAGGTGTTACAGCTAAAACACATAGAAAGGACCAATTAGAACAACTAGGTGATTATTTTACTACAACAACCCTTGATGTACTATAACACAGTAACCCTCACTTAAGAAGGTGAACCCTGTCAGCCAGAGGAGCCAGGGGAACACTGTCTTGTTAGCTATCTGAAAACAGTAAGGGCTTCTTTTTCAACAATGTGGGGGTGGGGGTGGGGATTTATAAACTCAACAGACCATGTAAGAATGAATGGATGAATGACTGAATGAATAAAATACAAATGTATATATATTACTCAAAAGCAGGGGTGGTGATTACACACAGGCAAGGAGATGAACAAAAATCAGCATTTCTGAGTACTTGCTTACTCAACAATATATTGGTCACAAATATGCTGAGATAATAATTATCTATCAGCCTCATGTTACAAATGAAATAAAAAAGACTGAGACATGCTAAGTAATTTATCAAAGTTGCAGAGCAACAAATAAAGTCTGCCTGTTTGCCAAGTTTCTATACTACCTGTATCACTTCAAGCTATGGTAGAACCAACCACCCAAGAAGGGTGGGTTTTAGTTCCACTTTGTTTGAAGGGTAGATTTACCGTAACATATTTTCAAAGCCTATACCATCAAATAGAAAAAGAGAAGTTTCTCATTATAGTCCTTTTTCAACTGATAAACATAAAAAGAATGACAATTACAATGTCACTGGGCACAAGCCATCAACTGCTAACATCATTAAAGAACTACTGATGGATAAACACAAAACCACCTATCAAGCAGTCTTATCATTAAAAAATAAAAATCTACGTTCAATCCAATTAAGGCTCTATATTCAAATATCAATTTACAGGGAGGACAAGAATATATGAAAAGATAACATCGATATACATGCAACAAAATAGAGACTATAGGAAAAACTATGTGGCAAAGATTTGGTTCATGAACAAATAAATCACAAGAAAAAGAAAAAAACAGATATGTATATTAAAAAAAGACATATAACATAGATCTTGAGATCCAGATTCACACAATTATAAAAAAAAAGTAGCAGTTATTAAATTATAAGATACTGACTGCACATTATATATTAAATCTAGAAACTGACCTTTTTTGGCTATTCGTTTTATGTTTGTATTAAAAGAACTATTTATTTTTTTAGGTGTGATATGGTATTTTGGCAATTTTTCCCTCTGGTGGTCATGTTCATGACCCCATTTGATACAGCTTCCTCAGAAGGAGGAATCATTACCTTCATTACCTATAAGGAAATGAGTTTTCTTTTTGAAGGTTCCAAGTACAAAGCAAAGTGAAAAATAAAAATGATATACAGGAAATAAGGGAAGAAGGGAAAGAAGGGAAACATAAGGTATATTCTTCTCACTTTGGGAATTTTATTTTTAAAGCATCTTTATCTTTTGAGATACAATATAAATTATTTATAAATGAAATAAAAAGATATCAAGAAATAGTTTCAAAATAGTAATATGAAGCTGAGGAAAGTGGGCAGGGATATAAACTGGGGTTTGCAAACATTTTTTGTAAAGAGCAAGAGAGTAAATATTAAAATATTTTCAAAAGTTATATATTAAGAGGCTTTGCAGGCTACATGATCTCTGTATCAACACCTCAATTCTGTCACTGAAGCACAAAAGCAATCAGATAATATACAAAGAAATGAGAGCAGCTTTGTGTCAACTTATAAAAACAGGCAGTGTACTGAACTGAGTCCATAGGCTATAGTTTGCCAATCTGGAATCAAGGCCAATGATAAACTGATAATTACCAAAGGTGAATGACAGATAATTAGTTCAATATGCTCTTTTCTGTATTTTAAAATCTTCATGAGTTAAAAAAAAGACTAGAACATATTTTCAAGTGTGTTCTTGTGTGACCATTGATCCAGTGTGATCACTGATTTATTTCTAACTACATTTAGAATTTCACTAAACACAGATTTCAAATGTATCTCATTGCAGTTATACAATTCATTAATTGATACCTAATAGTTGTAAACGGTCCTTGGCCATCACTAAATTAGTCATCATTTTAGCCTGAAGGCGTCTAGCTCTTTCACACTGTTCACCTGAAAGAAAAAGCAGAAAAAAATAATTAAAATATCTACATTTACCTACTAACACTGCTTCAAGATAAGTTATCACAACAACTAATCTCAAGAGAAGTCATGGTCTTTATAAAGAAATTAAGAAAATATCATTTTCAAATAATATCTTTAAAAAAATCAGTTATAGTTCCTTATGATAGTATCAGACCTAGGGTGGTATTTCATGGATTTCATGGCTTATGAGCCATATTTTTTCCCCTACATTTAAAAATCTCTGAAGTCGGGAAGTGTTTTAACACCAGTGCCAACCTACTAATGCTATTAGCCAGACTGCAGTCACAACATAGCTTGTCACTGCCTCTGCATACAAAAATTTGGTCATAAATATTAATATTTCTATTACAGCTATATCTAAATAAGATTAAGACAGCAAACTGAATAAGGTTAAAATTCAAATTCTATGTGTTAAGAAGAGAATGTGTTAATAGTTTAATTGACATTTTTTTCTTTTAGTGGTACAATCGAAGGCATCTTGAATTCAATGAAATATTTTTCTCATAACTAACTCATTTTCTTTGATCTCTTCTTCTATACATTTGACAAAAATTAGCAAATATATTTTGTACATAATTTATAAAGTGATGCTCATAAACTCATGAAAGTCTCCAAGACCCAACCTCCCTGCTCTCTTTTATATAGGAGACCAGCTAGAGAAATAGTCAAAATAAAAAGGAGACAGAAAAAATCATGGTAAATATTGGACACATTGTAGTTATTGGAGATTAGCTGATATAAATTATAGAATCAGTCAGCCAGATAAAATATCTACTGGGTGGATTGATCCCTAAGGCTAAGATTCTTAGCCCATGTATTATAATTTCTGCTTTTGAATTCATCAGAGCTGTGATAGCCGAAGTACGTTACTCATTTAATAGTGTCACATATCACACATATTCACATACAGTATTTAAGAATTCAGGTTTTGAAGCCAGACTGCCTGAGTTCAAATCCTGACTCTACCTCTTCATGCCTACGAGACCTCAGGCAAGTTACTTAACTTCTTCCCACTTAAGGTTTTTAATCTGAAAAATAAGGATAACAGTAGCAGCTTCAGAGTGTAGGGCTGTGGTGAAATTAAAAGAGATGGTGAGTATGAAGCACATAAAATGATGCTTCAGTACACAGTATGTGCAAAAATTGTCTATATACTTAACGATAATATTAAACTCTGGTTTTTAATTTGATGTGACAAAAAAGATGAAAAATAACTACTTTGATTTTAAAAGGTCATGTGTAAATAAAAAAAAAAAACATTACAGCTCATATTCTAACATGCAGTCAAGCATTACCCACAGTGCAGAAGGGGGATCTGTGGATTAACTACTCCTTCCCTGCCTTGACAGCGAGGAAAGGATGAGGTTTCAAAGCCAGGGCTACAAATAGGGTTAAAATATCATGAATCGTGGTTCCAAGGAGGACACAGGTAATATACCATTTTTTATCTTACTGCTATAGGTAATCAAGTTAAAGCATATTTGGTCATAACTTCATTTTTAGCACAGGTAATAAAGCATCAACTGTAAGTCTAGAAAGAGTAACAGTAACATTTGAAAATCTGTTAAGTACTTTTATTTAGATAAACATATCTGAAATCAGGGCAATCGTGAATATAATTTGGGATGCCACTAAATAAATGTAAACACAAACTTACCTTGTCCTGTAACGACGACGGCTATTCCTTTTTCTAGTTCTTCAATACCCTTCTTATACCATTCCACAGCTTGGTCCTTTTGTCCTACTTTAAAATAAAAATAATAATTTGTGTAAATCGTGTGTGTGTGTGTGTGTGTGCACGCGCTAAGTTGCTTTAGTCGGATCTGACTCTATGTGACCCTATGGACTATGTAGCCCGCCAGCCTCCTCTGTCCACGGGATTCTCCAGGCAATACTGAAGTGATTTGCCATTTCCTTCTCCAGGGGATCTTCCTGACCCATGGAAGATCTTGGTCTCCTGGACTGCAGACAGATTCTTTACTGTCTGAGCCACCAGCGAAGCCTAACCTAAGAATACACTAAACATTTTCCAAAGCATGCTGTTTTTAGGAGATACACAGTTGAAAAAAGGGGGGGCGGGTTGTGATCAAGTAAGCTTGAAAACTGTTACTCTGTGACTTCTTAGTACTTTAGCATTCTAATGAATAAGTGGCTCTGCAAGAGAGGAATACATACCTCAATGTTTCTCAATTTCAGAGCAGAGAGTCTTTTGTTGTTTATCATCTCATGGTATCAATGCTTTAAAACCACTGTAATAGTGTGTTAGAGAAATAAACTTGACTCCTCAAGATTTTACTTTAGATAAATAGTTTTAAACATGATTTCAATAATAATGAGAAAAAATAAGCACTGTTTAACCTAATTGTATTCAAATATGATGTAACATGTTCATTGCTGGGTGATCCTTTCAAGAGTTAGTTTTTACTTAACAAATGCCAGTACCATGAGAACTGGCATAAAAGGTCGCACATGTGGCCATTTAGTAACACATTTCTATTTTCTCTGAAACATAACATTTATTCTTGATTCAAAATTAAGCTCTAAAAGGACCTAAAAATTCAGCATGATCAAAATATGTGTAGAATATTTCTTTAAAGTGGCAATAAGTATATTCAAATTTCATTGGTTTTAAAAATTAATTTCTTGGTCCTTAGAATCTGCAACGCCTCATAAGTGGCTAATACAGAGATACAGTAAAGCAAAGGTGGAAATCATCCGTAAGAACTGCTTTTCGTTTTTCTCAACTCATGTCCCTATTTAATTAAAAATTCCCATGCTATTCTTCAATATGATTTGAAATGTCAAAATCAATAAAATATCATGACTCTCTTGATAACAAAGAATAGATGAAGTCTTATTATAAACATCACACACAATAACTAAGAAATGCTGTTGGGCTTCTCTGCTGGCTCAGTGGTGGGGAATCCACCTGCCAGTTCAGGAGACACGGGTTTGATCCCTGACCTAGGAAAATCCCACATGCTGTGGAGCCACTAAGCCTGTGCGCCACATCTACTGACCCTGTGTTCCAGAGCTCAGCAGCCCCAAAAACTGAGCCAAAGTGCTGCAACTACTGAAGCCCAGGCGCCTAAAGCCCAAGCTTCACAGCAAGAGAAGCCTCCGCAATGAGAAGTCTGCACACCACAACGAGCGGGTGGCCCCCACTCACCGCAACTAGAGGAAAGCCTGCTCAAGAATGAAGACCCAGTACAGCCATAAATAAATTAAAATTTTTTCAAAATAAGAAATGCTGTCCCCTTATCAGTGTGTACCTCTGACCACCTTCCTCCGCCCCCTCTCAAATAAATCACTAACTAGATTTGGCCCTTTAGGGTACTTTCTTTCTTACTATGGTACCATTAATATTTTGCAGTGTCTGATCCAGAATAAGTGCTCGGTAAGTACTTGATAATGACACACGAAGAAATTATTAAGCATTTCAGTCAATTCAAGCTATGTAGATGCTTATTTTCCAGTTTTTTGTTAAAAGAAATCTGTTTACATTTTTGGTTTTATAATTTAAAAAAGAAGCAAATTACAAAAATCAGTAAAATAGCGTCTGCATTCTGAGTGGTGGGAATATTGATAATAATGTCACATTTGCCTTAGAATTTTAAAAATAAAGTGCAATTTAACAGATACATCAGAAGTTGCCTTTGTTGCTCCTCTTCCCATTTCCATGCTCCTTTCCTTCCCAGAAATCAGTAGTAAGAACTGAGTGCCTATCCTATTTGTACATTTTCTATTGTTCCTATTTGTATCACTTTATTTTAAACATATACATTGTTTCTGAGACCTACCTAGCTATACAGAGATCCAGTTCATTCATTTTGACTTCTGTATAGTATCCTACCCTATAGTTTAACTATTTCCTATGAAAAGATACGTGGGTTTCCAGTTTTCCAATATTTCAAATAATGTTACAGTCTGGCTCAGAGGTTAAAGCTTCCGCCTGCATTGTTGGAGACCTGGGTTCGATCCCTGGGTTGGGCAGATCCCCTGGAGAAGGAAGTGGCAACCCACTCCAGTATTCTTGCCTGGAGAATCCCATGGATGGAGAAGCTTGGTGGGCTACAGTCCCTGGGATCGCAAAGAGTCGGACACGACTGAGCAATTTCACTCAAACAGTCTTGCACCTGTCCCTTTATATATATATATGTCCGTTTCTCTAGAGTGTATATATATATGCTTAAGAAGTAGAATTGATGAGTCATAGGTTCATCACATATTCTCTATTAACCGGAAATCAACAAAACAGTTTTTGAAAGTGCTTGTGCCAATTTATACTCCTATTAACAGTGTATGACTGTCTCACTGACAACATCTGAACAAAATCTTTTAAGAAATTTTACCACATTACATGGAGGCAAGTGAAATGACTGATTCTGTACAAATAAACTCATATGCTCAATAATTACTCAATTACCTAATATTCTTTGGTAATAGGAAGTTGATTTACTGCCTTATTTGAATCTTGGATGTCAGTATGATAGTAGAAAAGGAAAATGCATAGATTATCTCTTATCTAAAAGTACAAGACCACTGAAGAAAGGAGAGACGTATAAATCAATGGAACAGAAATACAGAAATAGACCCATACAGACATTATTGATCTGACTTTGACAAAGATGACAAGGTAATTCAAAGGAGAAAGAAGAGCTTTTTAAAAACACAACACTGGAACAACAGGTATCTATAAGCAAAATAACTTCACATGACAGACAAAAATTAACTTAAAATGGGTTATAAACCTAAATGTAAAACCTAAAAATACAAAATTTATAAAAGAAAACAGACAAAATTCTTTGTGATCTTGGCTTTAGGCCAATCACAAACCTTAACAAGAAAAACTGATAAACCAGACTTCATAAAAATTAAAAGCTCCTGCCCTTCAAAAGACGGAGTTGACAATATAAAGACAAGCCACAAACTGACAGGGAGAAAATATCTGCAAACAATACGTTTAATAAAGGTCTTGTAACCAGAGTATATACAGAGCTTTTACAATATTTTAAAAAGTCATTAAAAAATAGTGTGCAGAAGATCAAAACATACACTTTACCAAAGAAGAGAGCACAAGAAATAATGTTCAACATCATCAGCTATTAGGGAACTACAAATTAAAACTACATGATTTTAATTTTGAATGGAAACAATTACAAGACAGAACATAATGAATTTCTCATATATTTGCAGGGGCGACTGTAAAATCATACGGCCATTTTGGAAGAGCCTGGCCATTCCTCACAGCATTAACATGCTCTTACCACACAATCTCGCTCTTCTTCTACATATTCACCCTAACAAATTAAAACGTCAAAGACCTGTGCATGAATGCTCACCAGCTTTATTCATAAAAGCTAAAAACTGGAAACAACCCAGATGTCCACCATTTCGTGAACAGGTTAATAAATTAGGCTATATCCATACACAGAATACTACTCAGCAAGAAAAAGGGACAAAATACTGATGCATGTAGGAACAGAGATGCATCTCAAAAACATGCTAAGTGAAAAGAGCCCGACACGAGAGGCTACACACTGTATGATGCCGTTTACATGACAAAACTATAGGCACAGACCAGACTGTTGACTGCCAGTGGCAAAGGGGGTGCATAGGGGTCAACTAGAAAGAGACCCAAGGGGGCTTCTGGGGTGACAAAACATTCCATATACTGACTGTAGCGATAGTTTACACAACTGTTTGTCAAAACTCACTGAACTATACAGATCCCTAAAAAAATGGTAAACTTTACAGTAGGTAAATTATACCTCAATAATGAAAAGTGCAATACTCTAATATTTAGATATAAGAACATTTATTTTGAGTTGGATAATATCAGAGCTAAAATTTTGCTTACAAGAATAAGATTAGAAGAGAAAAACTAGAAAAATATTTTTAAAACATCCATTTGAAGGGATCAGAGAGTTTTCAAAAGAGTCAAAATTACCAAAATTTGGAAGGAGAGATCATTTCAGACCCATTAGGACGGTTATTTTGAAAATTACCAAAATACGAAAAAGAGAAAGACCAAAGAGGTGAGTCTACCATCTGGGGCACTTCTCTGCTTTAAGTGAAGTGAAACTCACTCAGTCGTATCCAACTCTTTAAGACCCCATGGACTGTAGCCTGCCGGGCTCCTCTGTCCAGGGAATTCTCCAGGCAAGACTACTGGAGTGGGTAGCTTTTCCCTTCTCCAGGGGATTGTCCCAACCCAGGGACCGAACTCAAGTCTCCTGCATTGCAGGCAGATTCTTTACCATCTAAGTCACCAGAAAAGCCCAAGAAGGCAGATTCGTTACTAGCTGAGCTACCAGGGAAGCCCATCATCAATTCTGAAGGCGAATGTGACCAGACTCGTGGAACTAAGTTGACAAAAAATGAATTCTAGGGCATGCCCAGGAGAATTAGTGGCAAAGATTCCTAAATTTTGATTGGGCCCTTGCATCACTGAAAAAGGCTAGCTTGCATATGGACTAACACCAACGTTCAAATCACTTAAATCCCTTAAGTTAGGGGAATCTATAGCCTATAACCTTCGATGACCACCCTATTGACTAAATTTTTTATATATATGTTTCATTTTGGTTACGTCACACAGCTTATAGGATTTTAGTTCCCCAGCCAGTGACTGAACTTGGGTCCCAGCAGTGAAAGCAGCAAGTCCTATCCAAGGGACCGCCAGGGAATTCCCCCTTTTGACTAAATCATGGCAGAAAAATCAAAACTTACAATGATCTCCAGCAAGCAAAAGGCCTTCAGGATGCTTCAGCAGTTCCTGGTTTCCCTTATACATTTCCCTCTCTCCTATAGGGGCCCCAGTAACATTCAAACTCAACCAACAAGACTACATCAAATCAAGAGAAGAAAGGGATGGCAGAAGCTTCCAATCAATGGTTGCAGTTGTAGCTGAAACTATTAGCCAGTAATCTGAACTACATACACAGTATGGCTCATAATCTAGGAACTACATAATCTACGGACAGCAGTGGCCCAAGGGTCAAATACAGTCAGCTTCCTGTTTTTCTATATAAAGCTTTACTGGATCACACCCCCTATATATGAGTGTTGAATAGTTGTGAAAGATCACTTTAACAATGGTTCAATAACAACAAAAAAACAAATGAGGGCTTCCCTGGTGGTTCGGTGGTCAAGAATCCTCCTCCCAAGGCAGGGGACACAGGCTCAATCCCTGCTCTGGAAAGATCCTACACACTGAGGGACAGCTAAGCCCATGCACCACAACTATGCCTGTGTTCCAGAGACCGGAGTCACAAGAACTGAGCCACGGACTGCAACTACTGAGGTCCGAGCACCTGGAGCCCATGCTCAGCAACAGGAGAAACCACTGCAGGGCGAAGCCCACCCGCCCACAACTAGAGCGTAGCTCCTGACTTGCTGCAACTAGAAAACGCCCCTGTGCAGCAACAAAGACCCAGTGAAGTCATAAATAAATCCTTATAAATGAACGCAAAAATGGGCAAAGAACTTTAATAGACATTTTTTTCCAAGAAGATATGCAAATGGACAATAAGCACATGAAAAGATGCTCAACATCCTAAGTCATTATGGAAATGCAAATCAAAACTATGATGTGATACCACTTCTCATTAATTAGCATGGCCATTATTTTACAAAGTAAACAAACCTTGAAACTAACCAATGTGGAGAAATTAGAAACCCTTGTGCACTGGTGTCAGGAATGTAAAAATGCAAGGCTGCTGCGGAAAGCAATTTGGCAGTCCCTCAAAAAATTAAACATAACAATTAACATATGATCCCACAAGTCTACTCCTACGTGGCTACTCAAACGCACTGAAAGAGGGGCTCAGAAACTTGTATACCAATATTTATAATATTATTATTATTTTTAGCTATGCCTTACAGCATGCAAGATCTTAATGCCCAGACCAGTGATCAAACCCACGCCGCCTGCACTGGAAGCACGGAATTTCAGCCACTAGACCACCAGGGAAGTCCCTAGAGCAGCATTATCAACAATAGATAGAAACAACCCAAATAGCCAGTAGCAGATGAAAGGATAAACAAAACATGGCATACACACAGAATGGAATATTATTCAGACTAAAAAAGGAATGAAATCTGTTACATGCCTCAGCATTGCTTATAGACGCTGAAATGCCAAGTGAAGTGTCAGACACAAAAGGACAGATACTCTGTGATTCCGCTTATATGAGGTACCCAGAACTGGCGAAATCAGACAGAACGCAGAACAGAGGCTATCAGGGACTGGGACGAGGGAAGAGTACAGAAGGGGAAAGGAGGAGTTCTTGTTCAGTGGGTACTGAGTCCTGGTTTGGGAGGATGTAAAGCTCTAGAAATGGATAGTAGGAATGGTTGCACAATACCGCGAATGTATTTTTCTTTTTTTTTTGGCCATGTGCCATGCAGGATCTTAGTTCCTTGACCAGGCATCGAACCACGCGTCCTGTAGTGGAAGCATGGAGTCTTAACCACTGGACTGCCAGAGTCCCCTGTGAATGTATTTAATGCCACTGATTCCCACACTTTAAATCACTAAAATGGCAAGTTTTGTTATCTATGTTTTACCACACACACAAAGAAATTACTAAATGACCCATTACAGGCAGTTTGCTGACCCCTTGTATACAGCAATGAAAATGAACAATTACTGCCAAAAGTAACCTCAAAGATTAATCTGACAAGCATGAAGTGAAGTGAAAGTCACTTAGTAGTGTCTGACTCTTTGCAACCCCATGGACTGTAGCTCACCATGCTCTTCTGTCCACAGAATTCTCCAGGCAAGAATATTGGAGTGGGTTGACATGCCCTTCTCCAGGGTATCTTCCCGACCCAGGGATCGGACCCAGGTCTCCTGCACTGCAGGTAGATTCTTAACCATCTGAGCCACCAGGGAAGCGCCCTGACAAGCATAATGTTGAGCAAAAGCAGCCATACACAAAAAGAACGCCAACTGTATGATCTCATTTATAAAGCTCATTTATGGTGTAAGAAGACAGGAACTGAAGATACCTTTGTGGAGGGTGTGGAAAGGTGGTAAGCAGAAGAGAGGATGAGAAAGGCAGGCTTCCAGAGCAATATTCTATTTTTTGACCTGGTGAGGTTTCAAACTGCTATGTTCACCTTAATAATTCATTAAGCAATACACAAAGTGTGTACTTCACATATACTTATTAGAAGTGTACTTAAAACTGAAAAAAATACAAGAGGAAGGCTAAGTATTTTGAAATGGACAGTTCCTACACATTAAGTGAAAAAGGTTACAGATGAGTTTCTATGCAACATGATTCATTTTTTTCTAATGAATAAATATTTATGTTTATGTAACTAGACAAAGTCAGGAAACTTATCAGTAATCATCTAAGGATAAGATTACAGAAGATTTTCACTTTCTATAGTTGTGCATTATTTTAATTTTTGATGTGCGTTACTGTACAAGCAACAAAAATACTGATGATATCCATCTTTAAATAAAGATAAGAATACTGGACTAATTTGTGTATTATCTATTGCATCTTTTTCTTCACATGTTAGTAGTACCCAGACTGCCACTGAGAAGATCAAAACAAGAGCAGCTTGGGTAGACAGGATGTCAGTTTGCAACTATATGAGTTAGAAGATAAGAGATTTAAGTCCTTGCTCCATCATTTAAGAGCTCTCTGACTTTGGGAAAGTCAGGCAATCTCTCTGAGCTTTAGTTTCCTTACCTAAAAACAAGATAACACTTCTTTTACTTAACTTCAAGTTGTGGCAAAGATCAAATGAAACAGGGCATGGGATAATATTTTAATAAAAGAGATATGTAAAAATTACTTTTGGCATATTTAATAAATCTGTTGATAAATATAAACCCTACTGCAGAGCTGTATGCACAGTTGTATTTTTGCTCTTAAAGCCCATTGTTTTTACTCATCTATTTAGTCCTTCTTAAGCAACATTCCACAAACAACTCCAGGAAATAAGTATATCCATTTTCCTACACAATTTTCTGCTAGTAACCTGCAAGTGTCACATTTGAAAGTAACAGGAATCTTTAAAGACCTTACAGTAGATTTTAATGTGTGCTAATCCACAGTGAACTATAGAGGCCATGAAGCATCAGACTGACAGCTCCCAGGTTCATTCTCTCATAGTTCACTATCACAGAAAGTATCCTTTCTATTGCTTTAATTCAGCAAAAAGGCCATGTTTTGCTTTCATGTTCAAACATCAAGGTTTATTTCTGAAATGATTTATTTTTTTCCCCATTTAACTGGAAAGGTTTTCAACCCCATGTAAAGAAATCATTACAGTTTTGGACATTTTCTTTAACCTTAAGAATTTCAACTTATTTTCTTTAAAAATCTTTTGTATTTACTATGGATGGATGGTGGATAATTTTAACTTTTGTGCATTATCAGTATTTCCCAAATTCTCTATCAAGAGCTTGCATTCTGGGCTTCCCAGGTGGTTTAGTGGCGCAAAAAAAAAAAAAAAAAATTCCATCTGTCAATGCAAGAGACACATGTTCGATCCTTGATCCGGTAAGATCCCACATGCCTTGGGGCAACTAAACCTCTGTGCCGCAACTACTGAGCCTGTGCTTTAGAGCCTGGGATACACAAATACGGAGCCCACGTGCTCCAACTACTGAAGCCTGAGCTCCCTAGAGCCTGTGCTCTGCAACAAGAGAAGTCACCACGATGAGAAAAGCCCACGCAGCCCCCCAGGCCACACTTAAGAGAAAAGCCCACGCAGCGTGAAGATCCAGCATCACCAAAAATGCCTAAAGAGGCCGGTATTCATCTATGAGTGTGTACGTGAGAACAAAAAATTCATTTCATCTCTTCTGTAATAAAAAGCTAGGATACTAAGTGAGGCCAAGAAGAGACTTCCATTTGTTTTTTCTGAACTAAGAGTCACAATTAACAAATATATTTTTATATCACTCTTTAGATAATTCTCCTTCTTCCCCAAATCACATTTAGACTGCTGTTTCCTAAAAGGAAGATAATAAAAACTAGATATCAAGGTTTAACAATGTTCAAGCATAACCTCTAGAGGCTGTAACCTTAAAAGAACTGTAGAATTAGTAACAGTAGTTACTATTTTCTGAGGACCTACTATGCACAAGTACGGAGTGGAGTATTTCACAAACATTATCTCAGTGTAGTAGGAAGTAACTTGCCCAGGATCCTGTACAGTCAGAATTCAAATGTCAATTTGGGTAAGAGGCACTGCAGTTTAAAAAGGATGAAATTAGACCCTCAAAACTGAGACAATGAAAAGCAGCCCCTGACATCCAGGAGCTAGTACCATCAACTAAGCCTTAGTGTAACAAGGAAATGATTTGACATCACAACTGTGCCTTGGTGTTATACTGAATATAAACAATTTCACAGAACATCAGACAGGCCCACTCTGTAATCATGATGAATGAAGATAAAAACAAGACTACTCTGCAATCATGTCTATAAACACACACAAAACATGAACACTGCCCAAGCCATGAAACACCAAACATCCTTCTCTTTGGGCTAATGAGTGCCTCTCAACCAACCATAACTTCATCCTCACTCTAGTCTCCCCTTCTGTATCAGATTTAAGAAACTTAATTACAGAATTATCCACAATTCCTGAAAGCATCCAATCCAGAGCAAAACCTTGCTTCCATAACTCCTCCTCAAAAAATCACTGAGTACAAGCCCAAATTCTGTACATTCTTTCTAGTTGCCTTTTCCTGAGATAAGGGATGGTTCCCCATGGTGTGTGTTCTCTTGGCTACAATAAGTAATACATCCCACTTTTTAAGCCACAGGTGTGTGTTCGAATGATAGTTCACTGAAAGGCACTCGCAAAACTCACTTAAGAACAACAACAGTTAAGCACAAAATATCTCCACTTCAGCGTAAAATATCTACAAAAGAGCAGAAAGATGTGAATAAGCATAATCTGTCTATGCTATACCCATATAGCTGTAAAACATTTATTAGTCCCAAGAAAACCTCGATTTTGACATTTTTCTTTCCTTATTTACCAGAACAAACTGCTGAGTTTGAGTGTGCTCAAAGATGTTTTATTCTACAGGGTATCGAGCGTGAGCAGTTGTTAATTCACAAAGCAAGAGCAAAAAAAAAAAAAAGCTAGGTCAGCTTATTAATACCTTCACTACTATTATATAGGTCAAGAGAGAGGAAAATTAGTAGAAAAACAGAGAATCTATACTTTGCCAGGGAGAAAAATCCAACTATTATTGGGTAAAGCACAGAGAATAAGCTAGCATAAAAACGGCAAGAAGGGTTAGGAAAGATCCTTCTTTGATAATTTAATACTTGTTTACTGACAACTGTCATCAGGATGCGTACAATAATCTTAGGAATCTAGTTACCAGGTGAGTTTTACAGGGTTAACTGTATTTTACATTAGGAAGGATATAAACTATTAAAAAAACCCACAAAAACCCTAAAAACAGAACAAGGGAGGAAGTTCCTAAGAATGGCTGCCTGTTGGGCTTTAGTGCAAATGTCACTCCATATTCTTGCAGAGAAATATGAAATGTTTATTGTATATTTAATAAAAAGTAATGTTATTCTCTGGGAAAAGTATATTATCAGAATGTCAAGCCATCAGAATAATTCTTTCCTTGTTCTAATCATTTAAAACAGAAATGAGGCTCAAAAAAATTGCCTGAAATCAATCCTTTCAAACTGATGTCTCATAGTTTTTAGGAGTAAAAGAAAATATACCAGATCTCCAGATCTGATACTTCTGATTTCTACTCTCTAGCTTCACCTTCTGAAAATAGATGTGGATAAGCAAGTATTTTGTGTGTGTTGGGTTACATGAAATTATAAAATTATACAGTAGTTTAAAAAAAAACTTTTAAATATAAACTGACTAGAAATTTTAAACAGAAAAGGATTTTATTTAGATAATTTTTATCCTTGATGACAGATGCTGCATGCAGCCCTATCTTGTCTTGAGAAACTGACTCTCTCTCTCTCTCATACAACATGCTGGGCCCTTGTTATCTGTCAAGTCCTACGTATTTGAGGTAACTGAACCACACCTAGAGAATCTGTACCACTGATATTACTCAGGAGATTCCAGGCTTGTCTACCTGTCTACCCGTAGGAGCCATGCAAAGCATGTTAGTTCATGTTCTGGTTAATCCAAAGAACCACTATTACAACCTCCTTTTCTCCCCCAAGTATTCCAAGGGGCCCTTGGAATTACACAATAGAGAACCTGCTTAGTATAAAATAAAAGTATGAAATTATGAATCTGTTCACCTAAACTCTGTTCCTAATTCTGCTACTGTGCATTCAGTCTTTAAATTCCAATTTCTCCAGATATACAGCTGATATCATAGGTTATCAGTTTTCCAAAGATGTTCAACAATAAATAAAACATCCACAAATCATTTAACTCCTTGGGAAAAAATGAAGGATACATATGAAAGAATACACACATTTTTTTAAGAATACATACATTTATTAATCACATAAGAAACATCTTAACACATCTCAAAGTAATTTTCTCTCAAGTTAACATCTAGAATGCAGAGCTGAACAAATTAACTGGTATTCAATAAATGCTCTAATGAACAAACTTCACATAATCTTTTATTAGGTGAATAGAATTTGCTGTGCTATTCTTTTCTATTCAAAAATAGCATGGTTTTAGATAATCTAAGCCTTTATGAAAGTTCAGCATCACAGTTAAGTACGCCATAAAAAAATAAAATTCAAAATAGTCACCACATAAACAACATTTACATATTACTTTGTTAAAATAAGATTTAATTTGGCCTTTATTATTTGAAGGCACCAAATGTGTCAATTACCTAACATCATGACAGTCTGAAATAGCCCACTTCACCTGCTGGAATAAAGTGGCTTTCAGTATATTTATAAATTAAGTCAAATTATCAAGGGAAAGGAAATGCAGGACATTACTAGCTCCTTAATGATTCAGGGGCTAACCACAGAGTTAGGAAACTTGTGAAGACTATCTATTCAATTCATTACTATTTGTTCATATGTATTTTGATGCAGGAGGAAAGAGAGAGAATGAAATTCTCCTGGAATTAAGTTCTGTATTCTCAAGGATGCTGGAGAGGCAAACAGACCTCAAACATGAACTCCTGCATCTACTGAATTAAGGTTAAAATATAAAAACGTTCAATATACTCAAGGGAAAATCTGAGATAAAAGAGAATCACAACAATGTAAACTCAGTTTTACTTCATTTTTAAAGGAAAATGAGTATAACTAATTTACTTCAGTTTGAACCAATCTCCTTTGGAATATAATGCAGCAGTTGTAGAACTCAAACTAGAGAGGTATCATTGCCTATTCTGATGTCCACTTTAGAAACTAAAGTATAAATAAAGCAAAACCGTTGAATAGAAACATTATCTGCTGAAAAAGAGTGAAATATGTGATACACAGATTGCTGAAAATATTTATACGTAAATATTTTAAGAGGACTTTAATAAAATAGAGGCCTATATGTGATACCCAAAGATAAATCACCAGCATGAAATCCAAGGTCTGAATTCCACTTCCATCACTTACCCCTCACATGGAGGTGATTTCTCTTTAGTTTTAAGAATCTAGGACCTTTTTTTTAAGCCTAAGTTTTTGTTGATCTCTCTTGCTACCACCCAACTCCCATCACCCAGTGTTAACAAAATTTCCTTGTGTGTACTGGCATTCCCTTTTCAAATACAACAAATGATCTACCCTCAAATATATCCCTCTTTTCAACTTTTGACCTAGATTAGAAAACTTCAGAGGACTCTATTATAATAAAATAGTACAATAAAACAGTGCTTCTCTAGAAAGGGATAATAGTATATGCTTCTTCATCCTCCTCAGGTGATCTTGGATCTTCCTTAAAGGTGGTAAATAAAGTAATTAATAAAAAATTTCCCTCCCAAACCACACAGTATTCTTTTCTTAAATGTGCGTCCTCTCTTCAACTTTTTGAAGCCTCCTCTCTGTCCTTTTACTCCAAGCCCATGAATACCTGCCTCCTTCCTTATATCCTACTCCCCGTCCAAGGCCCCACAAAGGAAACAGATTTCAACCAAACTGAAAACCTGGAACAGTTTGTGGAGTTTGTAGTGGAGACACTACCAGTGAACTGCAGATTGCTTTTTTTATACTAATGAACAATGCAAATGAGTAGTTAGAGGGAAAAGATCTCGGCAAACTGGAGTTAGAGATCAAAGGAGGGATTTTCAAAATGTTATAATTTCATTTATCATCTTCCATAAAAATTTCTCATCGAGTGAGTGAAAGTCGCTCAGTCGTGTCCGACTCTCTGCGACCCTGTAGACTATACAGTCCATGGAATTCTCCAGGCCATTATACTGGAGTGGGTAGCCTTTACCCTTCTCCAGGGGATCTTCCCAACCCAGGGATCGAACCCACGTCTCCCACATTGCAGGTGGATTCTTTACCAGCTGAGCTATCAGGGAAGCCCAACAGTATCTTCACCTCAGGGGGTAATTGTGATGATTAAACAGATTACACATGTAAAGCCAAGAAAATAGTGCCTGGCATATAAAAAGACTAAAAAAAAAAATGTTAGTTTAAAAGAAATCTGAAGAACGTGGTACCCTTGCTTTCATCCAGAAACAGAAATCTTTACATTTTACTGTAAAACAGTATGTATAAACTAACCCTATTCACTCAATATTTCAATTCAGAAACTTTGAATGGAATACTCGGAATATTCATTTAGATGAGATCAAATCAACCATGGGCAAAAGTTTTATACTAAAACAGAATTTTATCGAAAATACTTAGAAGTCATTATACTGATAAAAATAACTGTCATGAAACTTAAAAAATAGTGCAAATTCAGCTGTAATCTATATGCAGCTGTTCCTTTCAAAATTAAGTCACCATTTGTTCTCTTTTTCTGACACTACAGTACTCTGCTTTCACTAAAACCCTGTAACAAGGAACAGCTTCTTCGATATCAAAACCTTTTGGAAACCTGGCTCAGAGCAAGCCACTCACTGTTCACAGCGCTCGAAAGGATGTGTGTGGTCACTCTAGGACAACTGTCACCGTCAGCAAGCACGTCTAGGAGTCTCACAGGGACTCGGGTCATACAGAAATGTAGGTGTAGGCTAGTATCCGAAACAAAGTCAGCGGCTAGCGCGCCTGAAAGGGGAGAGCTTTTTCAGCTGAGACTCATCAAGGATGAGGGTCTAACCCCGAGGAAGCGGTCTCGCAGGGCAGATCAGTTTCGGGGGTGCCCGCTGGCTCCGTCAGCAAAGGGACGCAGGTGTTGCCCTCCCTCGGCGACCGCACCGCTTTCTTCCCGGCGCCGCCGCCCCCTCCCCCCAGCTCCCCATTTACCTTTCTCGTCCTCATCGATGCGCAGGGCGACGGAGATGTACTCGAAGGCCTGTTTGTGGAACGCTCGGACGCGCTCGGCCTCCCCGCCTGGCACCGGTGCCGGGGGCGACGCCGAGGCCGGCGCGGCCCCGGAGCTCCTCTTGGCGGCCATGAGGGCGCGGGAGAAGCGCTGGCAGAGCCACACGAAGAGGAGCCCCAGGTGGAAGGCGACCAGGCGCAGCAGCGCGAAGCCTACGAACAGCGGGTAGGAGAAGTAGTACAGGTTCCGCTTATGCGGCGATTGGGGCGGAGGGGCCGGCTTGGGGGCGGGACGGGAGCGGGCCAGGCAGGGGGGCGGAGGCCTGGGAGGCACCGGGCTGCTGGGGCCGCCGGAGCCTTTCTTCTTCCCTCGTCCACCCGGAGAATTCATTCACAGCTCCCACTGCCGCCGCCGCCATAACCCGCCTCCCGCAGACCGACGGCGGCCAAGCGACGGCGGCGGCCACTGGGACGGCAAGGGCCACAGACCTCCGCGCGCCCCCGGTCCCTGGAGCTGTGCACCTCCGCGCGCGGCTCGCCGGCCCCGCCCCTTTCTCCTCGCCCGTCCAGGAGCACAACCCCTTCTCCTCCTGCGGTCGGTGGCTCCTGCCCCTCCCTCTCTCTGTCCTCTTGGCCGCTCGGTAGCTCAGAGCGGCGGCCGGGAGCGCAAGCGCAGCCCTCCCGACTCTTTCTCCGGCGCGTGCGCGCACGTCGCCGTCTTTGTTGCCCTGAGCTCCTTGTGCGCGTGTGCGCCGCTCGCCATTCCGTTCCTTCGCTCGCGGAACTACGTTTTCCAGTATGCAGTTCGGCCTGCTTAGCCCTTAGGGACCCGTAGCTCAATCGATTTCGCTGACCCTGGTAGCTCGGTATCAGGGCACCTAGACCGTCAATTCAAGAAAGGGACCGCTGCAGCTTGGGGTCCCTCGGCTAGTTTGCAGGACTTGCGGTGTCATCGTTTTCTTATATTTCTTCCAGCATTTTCTGCCAGTCTTCCACAAGGAATGGTTGATCTCAGTTTCACCGCAAAAGTAATGGGTCCAACCTAATAAATATTATCTAAGAAGATAGAGGTTGTAGGACGCTCAAAAACGTCAGGTCACTGAAAACGAAAATGTTAGTTCATTGGGATGAAATAATCGATTCGAGAGGTTTAATTAAATTGGTAAGTATTTATGACCAGCATAGCATATTGGGCTTCCCTGGTGGCTCAGATGGTAAAAAACGTCTGCCTACAATGCGGGAGACCCGGGTTCGATCCCTGGGTCGGGAAGATCCCATGGAGACGAAAATGGCAACCCATTCCAGTACTCTTGCCTGGAAAATCCTATGGACGGAGGAGCCTAGTAGGCTACAGTCCATGGGGTCGCAAAGAGTCGGACACAACTGAGCGATTTCACTTTCACTTTCAGACAGCATATTAAAAAGAGAGACATTGCTTTGCCAACAAAGGTCCCTCTAGTCAGAGCTATGGTTTTCCAGTAATCATGTATGGATATGAGAGTTGGACTATAAAGAAGGCTGAACGCCGAAGAATTGATGCTTTTGAGCTGTGGTATTGAAGAGTCTTGAGAGTCTTTTGGACAGCAAGGAGAGCCAACCAGTTCATCCTAAAGGAAATCAGTCCTGAATGTTAATTGGAATGACTGATGCTGAAGCTGAAACTCCAATACTTTGGCCACCTGATGCAAAAACTAACTCATTTGAAAAGACCCTCAAAAGGGAAAGATGGAAGGCGGGAGGAGAAGGGAAGGACAGAGGATGAGATGGTTGGATGGCATCACAGACTCAATGGACATGATTCTGAGTGAGCTCCAGGAGTTGGTGATGGACAGGGAGGCCCGGCTGCAGTCCATGGGGTCTCAAAAAATCAGACACGTCTGAGCGACTGAACTGAGTTTAACTAGATGTCTAATCTGAAGAATTAATTTCAATAAGGGAATTTTTAGGTTTTGCATGGTAGTCATTCCATACTTCCTCAGGAATCCAGACTGGACTTTTTTTTTTTTTTTCTGTTTTTCAAAATCTGCTCGAGGTCCTTTCCTTTGGAGAACTACCTCTGCTGCCAGTATTATCCTGAGTTGCAAGCACAGAACCTCGCCTCCCAGGTCACAGAGGGAAAACACTAGGGAAGCCCCAGGTTACCCATACTGTCCTAGAAACTGGAATCTTGCATGAAGACACGCTGAGATAGGAGGTAAGTTAAGAACCGAGTGCTCTAAAGAGCTGCTCTATCAGTTCATATCATTGAGATACTCAGAACTACCAGGTTCCTGGGCTGGTCACTTATGTGATAACCTATCTCAAAGCTATTGAATCTGTTTCTCTGTTTTTCTCTTCTTTTTCTCACACTCCCTCTCTTCTTCCCCCATCTCTTTTTTGCTCTCTCCATCTATCACGCCTTTTTTTTTTTTTTTTTTGGTCTCTTCTCTTTCTCTTTTTACTTGAGTTAGCCCCAATTGTTTCTTGTTGCCCCAAACTAAGGAATACTAATTGATATAAAGACTTCATCTTCTACAGTGTAAGGTTTACAAATGCTTCCAAGAAACTCCACATTCTGGCCACATCTTTACCTAACTTTTGTGCACCACTGCTGCTGCTGCTGCTAAGTCACTTCAGTCGTGTCCGATTCTGTGTGACCCCATAGATGGCAGCCCACCAGGCTCCCCCGTCCCTGGGATTCTCCAGGCAAGAACGCTGGAGTGGGTTGCCATTTCCTTCTCCAATGCGTGAAAGTGAAAAGTGAAAGTGAAGTCGCTTAGTCATGTAGGACCCTCAGCGACCCCATAGACAGCAGCCCACCAGGCTCCTCTGTCCATGGGATATTCCAGGCAGGAGTACTGGAGTGGGGTTGTGTACCGCTACACTCTTACAAATATAGGCTATTACAAAAATGACCTACTCGCTGTTTCCCTCTTACTACTCTCCACCCCTTTTCCTGCCTCTGTGCCTCTGCCAGTTCCTCATTCTGAAATGCCCTCTCTCTTTCACATGTGATTAATTCAATTCGTGAAGTCTCTCTTTTGAACGTGTGGTATGATTCTGTTGTGTGAAAATTGATTTATACATTTATCATGTAATATATGATATATCCATTGTTCTGCATCCCAATTCAACCAATAGCAGGTAGAAAATATTTGAAAACCCAGAAAGTTCCAGAAAGCAAAATTTGAATTTGCCACGTGGCCTGCCACTATTTGCATAGTAATTACGTTGTGTTAGGTGTTGTAAGTGACCTAGAGATTATTTCAAGTATATGGTAGAATGTGAGTTGTTGTTCTGTAGTTCAGTCGTGTCTGACTCTTTGCAACCCCATGGACTGCAGATCGCCAGGCTTCCCTGTCCTCCACCATCTCCTGGAGTTTGCTCAAACTCATGTCCATTGAATTGGTGATGCCATCCAACCATCTCATCCTCTGTCCTCCCCTTCTCCTCCTTCCTTCAGTCTTTTCTAGCATCAGGGTCTTTTCCAGTGAGTCAACTCTTCACATCAGGTGGCCAAAGTATTGGAGCTTCACCTTCAACATCAGTCATTGCAGTGAATATTCAGGGTTGATTTCCTTTAGGATTGACTGGATTGATCTCCGTGCTATCCAAGGGACTTTTGAGAGTCTTCTCCAGCACCACAGTTCAAAAGCATCAATTCTCTGCATAGGAACCTGGAATGTTAGGTCCATGAATCAAGGTAAATTGGAAGTGGTCAAACAGGAGATGGCAAGAGTGAACACTGACATTTTAGGAATCAGTGAACCAAAATGGACAGGATTGGGCGAATTTAATTCAAATGACCATTATATCTACTATTGTGGGCAAGAATCCCTTAGAAGAAATGGAGTAGCAATCATAGTCAACAAAAAAGTCCAAAATGCAACACTTCGTTGCAATCTGAAAAATGACAGAATGATCTTGGTTCATTTCCAAGACAAACCATTCAATATCACAGTAATCCAAGTCTATGCCCCCAACCACTAATGCTGAAGAAGCTAAAGTTGAATGGTTCTGTGAAGAACTACAAGACCTTCTAGCACTAACACCAAAAAAAAAAAAAAAAAAAGATGTCCTTTTCATCATATGGGGCTGGCATGCAAGAGTAGGAAGTCAAGAGATACCTGGAGTAACAGGCAAGTTTGGCCTTGGAGTACAACACCAAGCAAGACAAAGTCTAACAGTTTTGCCAAGAGAACGCACTGGTCATAGCAAACACCCTCTTTCAACAACATGAGAATGTGAGTATATTATATTAATATACAAATAGTATGTCATTTTATGTAATAGACTTGAGCATCCCTGGCTTTTGGTATTGGGGAACAGAGAAATGACTGTATAACATATGTATTATTTAAAGAAAAAATAAACAGCTTCTATTTTAAGAAAAACTAATGTAACCTGTTCTTTGAAGCACTCTGTGATTCCCCTCCCTAATCTCAATCTCTTTTCTTCCCTCCAGAGGAAGACACTATTCTGAATTTTGGGTTTTGTGGTTTTTTCATTCCATATGACCTTCGGGATCTTAGTTCCTTGGTCAGAAATCAAACCTGTGCCGCTTGCAGTGGAAGCATGGAGTCTTAACCACTGGAATGTCAGAGAATTTATCTGAATTTTGTTTATTTTCTTTCTTTTTTAAAAATTTTGTTAAAAAAATGTTCCTTAGAAAAGAATTCTTTTCCTCTTAAAAAGAAGTAAAAAAAAAAAAAGATCTCTTCCTTTTTTACGAACCCTTACGTCAAGGGCTGACTTTCAATAGATTGAAGCGAGGGAGCTATTCCGCTACGTAGGAAACCCTGACCCAGAGGCAGGTTGTCTATGAATGGTTTAGCATCCGGTTCCCCAGGAACGTGCAGTGCGTGATCGGCAAGGGGGTGTCCTGAATTTTGTACTCATCATTTTTCTCCTTTTCATTTTAGTTTCATGTGTACATTAACATGTATAAACATGTTATGTAGTTGCCTGGTTTTTACCTTATACAAATATAATCATATTGCACATATTCTTCTTAATTTGATTTTTCTGTTCAATATTAAGTGTTTGAGGACTTCCCTGGTGGTACAGTGGCTGAGAATTCGCCTGCCAATGCAGGGGGCACAGGTTCAATCCCGGGTCCTGGAAAACCCCATATCTACTGAGTCTGCGTTCTATAGCCCTTGGACCACAACTACTGAAGCCTGCGTGCCTAGAGCCTGTGCTTGCAACAAGAGAAGCCACCACAAGGAGAAGAATGTGCACCACAGGAAGACTTGTTCCTACTTGCCACAACTAGAGAATGCCCATAAACACCAATAAAGACCCAGCACAGCCAAAAATATAAATAAACAAGTATTTGAGATCCCTTCTTGTTGGTTTGTATAGCTATAGTGTATTTGTTTTCACTGCAACTGTTGAAGGGTATTTAGTTTGGTGCCAGTTTTGTTTTTTCCCCCTAATTAATTTCTTAACTTAGCCAAGACACAGCACAATAGTAGAGTGGTTCTGGAGTCAGACTACTTGCATTCAAATCCCTGTTCCACCACCTTCTTGTACTAGTGACTCAGCTGGCCTCCACATCTGTAGTTCCACTTCCACACCTATCACATAACAGAGTAGTAGCCAGTGCCTGGAATGAAGTTGCAGCTGGATGTTTGTTAAATGAGTTCTCCCACATCTATACATATATTATAATCCAAGTGAAATAAAATACTGACAAGTTTCTGAGCACTCTTTGCTCTTTTCCAGGACCACAGTTATCCTCAGGTCATTTTTCTTTCTCTTAGAATTGATTTTCCTCCTACTTCCACCATCAAAATCCTTCAAGGCTCTAATATTATCTTCTTGATAAATCCTCCCCTTACCACTTCCAGCAGAAATTATATTTTTTTAATTCTTATAACAATATGGTTATGTTACTCTGTGGTTCTTCTAATGTATAGTTTGTGTTATTTAAATACTTTATTACCTCCTGATATAGTTTATAAATTCTTTTCAACGCAATGGCCAAACTTTACACATTTTGATTCACTTTCTGCACCTAGCCTGATGCCTTGCTTATGGTACTCGTTTAATAAATATTAATATTTTGAAAAACAATTCAAATATGGTAATTGTTGTAGATATCTGTTGCTATGGGCTTCTCTAGTAGCTCAGCTAGTAAAGAATCCACCTGCAATGTGGGAGACCTGGGTTCAATCCCTGGATTGGGAGGATCCCCTGTAGAAGGAAACGATTACCCACTCCAGTATTCTTGCCTGGAGAATTCCATGGACTGTATAGTCTATGGGGTCTCAAAGAGTCGGACATGACTGAGCAACTTTCACTTTCTGTTGCTATGTAATTAACCACTCCCAAACTTACTGACTTAACATAACCATTTATTTACTCACCGTTCTGTAAGTCAGCAAATTGGACTGCTTGTGGCAGGGTGGTTCTTCTTCTGGCCTTGCCTGGGTTCATTTATATGAATGCAGTAATCTACTATAGGCTTGACTGGGGATGGATGGTGTAGCTATCTTCATTCACATGTCCAGAGGCTGCTGGTGGCTATTGGCTGGGGCATGTATCTCCAGCAGAATATTCCATATCTTTTTTTTTCTTTGTAACTTTTTATTTATTTATTTTATTTTTGGCTACACTGGATTTTCCTTGCTTTGCATGGTCTTTCTCTAGTTGCAGTGAGGGGGGGCTACTTTTCATTTCAAAATGCGCCTCATTGTAGTGGCTTCTTTTGTTGCCGACAACAGGCTCTAGGCACACAGGCTTAGTAGTTGCGGCTCACAGGCCCTAGAGTGTGGGGTCAGTAGTTCTGTGGGCTTCCACAACATGCAGAATCTTCCCAGACCAGGGGCTGAACCCATGTCCCCTGCATTAGCAGGCAGATTCTTATTCACTACACCACCTGGGAAGTCCCACCATACTTCTTTATATAGCGTCTGGCTTCCAACAGAGCATGAAAGGAAGATGTAAATCCTCTTTAAGCCTAAACTTCAAAGTTGCATAATGTAATTTCTGCTGCATTCTATTATCAAACCAAGTCATATGGCCAACCTCAATGGAAAAGATGGGAAAATAAATTCCATATCTCAATGGAGTAGTAGCAAAGTCACATTGCAAAAAAGTGTACAAGTATGGATGAAAGGAATTATTGTGGTCATCTTTGCAAGTAATCTACCACAGTGATTGTAGGTAGAATTTCCTTTTACCTCGATTTCAGATTAGAATCTAAGAAAGCATTTCCCAGCCATTTTGCCAAGTCATCAAAACATTTCTAGTTTCAATCATGAGGTACAGTAACTTACTTGTTTAAGGAGACAACAGCAACTAATAATGATGATGACTACTACTACTAGCTAACATGTATTGAACCCATATTCTAGGCTAAGCAGGTTAACTTGACTGTTGTAGTCAATCACCACTATTTTAAGCCTTATTGCCTCCATTCTTCAAAATGAGGACTTTGAGGCTCCTAACAGCCTGTTAGTTGCCCAACATCATGTATTAATTAATGACACATGCTACTTTAGGGTTTTAAGTTTAAAATCTAGGCCTCCAAAGAAAAACACTTGTATATAGACTGTTTATATTTTATTAATCTTGAAATATATATATTACTAGCCCCTGAATCGAGAGTAATTTTCATTCCTGAGCCTCCAGGTATTGGGTTTTTGGCCCCTTGACTCCCACTTGCTAGATCTCTGCTATCCAGTTGTTCTTAACATTGACTGCTTTTCTATAACTCCCCCTCCCCCCTTTTTTATTGGTTTGGTAAAAATATGGGCTTGAGAGAAAGACAGTTTGGTGTTTTGGTTCTGTCACTTATTGGTTGTGTGATATGGATCAAGTCCTTTAACTCATCTGTAAAATGGGTAGAATAAGAATTAAATTACAATATAACAGAATACATCTAAAACCTCCTGCATAATGCCTGGAATGTAAGAAGGCTCAGTAAATTTTATTCATTTCTGTCTCTTACATGTACAGTGCCATTCCAGAATTTATACTCCACTGGGATCTGAATCTTCAATAATCTCAGTCCACATCTTCTGCCTCTTGGAATTCTATGCCAGTCAAATCCATTTTCTCAATTAACATCTTTTAAAGCTTGTCTCAAGAAAGATAATGCCTGGATATTGTTGACACTGTTTATTTGCTAAATCACGTCTGACTCTTTGTGACCCCGTGGGCTGTAGTCCACCAGGCTCCTCTGTCCATGGGATTCCCCAGGTAAGAATAATGGAATGGATTGTCATTTGCTTCTCCAGGGGATCTTCCTGACTCAGGGACTGAACCCAGGTCTCCTGCATTGGGTGGATTCTTCACCACTGACCACCTGGGAAGCCACCTAGCTATTACCCTGGCTTTATAATCTCCCTGCACTGAAGATACTAACCTTCTCAGCCATTTACTCTGTAGCATGACAACTTCTCCATTTTCAGATGGCAAGAACTTGCAGGACACTTAATCTTGAAGGGAATCTGGGCCAATTTCACCAGGACAAAAAGAGGACCTGAGTACTGTGCTAACTAATCCAGGACATTGGTCACTTTATCACTTTAACCCATTAATTTATTTAGAAAGAGATTACCACTTAATAGTTGTTATATATATATATAAATCTCCTTCTCTTCTAAGAAATTCCCCAACCTTCAGTTTGAAAGATGCTGAATTATTTAAAGTAGGGACCTATGACACTTATTAAGGATTTCTTTTCAATTAATAATAATAATTAAAAGTAAAATGAAGTGGTGCACCTAGAACCAAGAGAAGAATAACTGATTTTGAAAAAGGCAGAAAATGTAAGAGAGAAACATTAAACATGGTTGGAGATTAGAAATGGCAAGAGTAGAGTAACAATTAGGGAATTTTTATCCTATAGCTATGTTTATAAGCAAAAACATGAAAGAAAGTAAAATCACTCAGTCATGTATGACTCTTTGTGACCCCGTGGAGGTCACAAAGAGCAGCCTACCAGGCTCCTCCATCCATGGGATTCTCCAGGCAAGAGTACTGGAGTGGGTTGCCAAAACACAGTTGTGGACAATTAATCATTTCCCCACATTGTGACATATATTTATTCATTCATTTGTTCAACAAACATATTAAGCACAGACAACCTGCCAGGTGATGAGTAAGGTGCCAGGACACAGTAGGGAATAAGAGCAAGTGTACAGTCCAATACATGGCTAAAAAACTTAAATAGCAAGTAGCAACAGTGGTCAGACATATATACATAAATTCTATGTGTGGATGTGAAATTCAAAAATGTATATATGATGTGAATCACAAAGACTTTGAAAAATAAATAAATTCTTAAAAAATATTTTGAGAAATTAAAGCATAGCATTCTCTTATTAAATGTGACAGCTATTATTAGGCTCCAGCTCTTTGCCTTTCAGAAATGTGTGCCTCTGTTGCCAAAGTTTTAAAACATTTAAAGAGAAACGAGAATTCTGATTTTTTATGTGAAATTTATTGCTCAGGAGATGTTGGCTCAAAATTTGAAAACAAACAAACCAAAACAAAACTGAAGCACCAGTTTGAGATTCTCTAGTTTGCAGAGGATTTGTTACTATGGAAAGTGTGGATGAGCTCATGGTTTTGAAATAGTAGTAGGTGTAACAGTATAAGTTGTTACCTAATTTGCTCAGCTCAGTTTTTAAAGCTGTGAGGCTATGGAGGCAGAGCAGAGTCAGTTAACACAGGATATTAAATGAATGTGGTAGAATGGCAGTCTAAATTACCAGAAGGTATATTCAGTCATCACTCTAAAGAAAATACTTGGGTATGTAAATATGTTACATTTCTATGTTTATGGTGGGCAAGGCATTTACTCTGACATACATTAAAAGGAGAGTAATGGGAATTGTTAGCACTGGATGAATGTTGGGACACATTAAAGAAGTCGTCTGTTTCCCAGAATGGTTTCCATTGTAGTTTCAGAAACTGTTCATTAACCTTGAGATCCTTCTTATCAGATAAGCTTGATTCCTATACTGTTTGTAAAAGTATTTACTTATTTATTTTTGGCTGCAATGGCTCTTTAGTGCTGTGCACAGCCTTTCTCTAGTCACAGCAAGCAGGGGCTACTCTCTAGCTGTGGTGCGAGGGTTTCAGTAGTTGTGGCACAGAGGCTTAGCTGCCCAAGGCATGTGGAATCTTCCCAGAACAGGGACTGAACCCATGTTCCCCGCATTGGCAGGCAGACTGTTTAACTGCTGGACCACCAGGGAAGTCCTCAATTTCTATATTCTAGTATTTGTTGTTGTTCAGTCACTTAGCTGTGTCCCACTCTTTGCCACCCCATGGACTGTAGCACATCCAACTACCTCGTCCTCTGTCATCCCCTTCTCCTCCTGCCTTCAATCTTTCCAGGCATCAGGATCTTTTCCAATGAGTCAGCTCTTCGCATCACGTGGCCAAAGTTTTGGAGCTTCGCCTGTAGCATCAGTCCTTCCAAAGAATATTCAGGATTGATTTCCTTTAGGATTAACTGGTTTGATCTCCTTGCAGTCCTAAGGGTCTCTCAAGAGTCTTCTCCAACACATATTTTTACAACATGTTTTTGCAAAGATACCTGAGTTTCTTCATTTAATTTCTTCATCAGTGAAATTATGTTAATTGGAATTATGTCCCCTTGGCCCCATTCCTCCCTGCTTTGCCGAAATAATTATTCTTTGGTCCAACTTGCTCCAACGATACCTGCTTGCATTTATCTCAACTTCATGTGAACTCCTTCAGAATTAATCTGAAGTATTCAGATAGCTAGCATTCATCTGTAATCAGTTATCTTATATTGACATTTAAATGTCTGATCTAGCTGAACTAGAATACAAATTTATGAGGGCAGGCACTGTAATTTATATTTATCTTAAACTCTCCAAGAGTGGAAGATCTCCGTGTTTACCCCCTGGTTTGGTCATTTACTAGAAGTACTCACACAATTCAATTTCGCTGATGGCTCAGATGGTAAACAATCTGCCTGCAGTGCAAGAGACCTACATTCAATCCCTGGGTTGGGCAGATCCCTTGGAGAAGGGAATGGCTATCCACTCCAGTATTCTTGCCTGGAGAACTCTGTGGACAGAGGAGCTTGTTTGGCTACAGTCCATGGGGTTGCAAAGAGTCGGACATGACTGGGAGACTTTCACTCACTCACTCATACAACTCAGAATAGAGTCTTATTTGCAGCTCTGATTTATTACAGCATAAGGACACAAAGGAAAATCAGCCAGGGAAAAGGCACATGGACAAAGTCTGGAGGAAACCCAAGATCAACTTCCAAGAGCCTTCTCTCAGTTGAGTCACACAGGACACCATTCCACCAGCAGTGAGATCTGACAGTATGTGTGAAATGCTATCTATCAGGGACACTTATCAGAAATTCAGTCCTGCTGATCATGTGGTCATTCTCTGCCTAACACATACCAAAAGTCCCAACTCCTAGAAGGAAAGCAGGTGCTTAACATAAACCATGTTGTCTAATCAAACATTTTAGACTCAGTAAGCCATTCTCATCATATAGGGAAAGTTTTATATCAGAGTTGTTTAATCGCTAAGTTGTCTGACTGTTTTGCAAACTCATGGACTGTAGCCCACCAGGCTGCTTTGTCCATGGGATTTCCCAAGCAAGAATACTGGAGTGGGTTGCCATTTCCTACTCTAGAGGATCTTCTTGACACGGGGATCAAACCCACATCTCCTGCATTGGCAGGTGGATTCTTTACCACTGAGCCATTGTGACCCCATATATCAGTGTAGGGAACAGTTTACTACTCAAATGCCTAGACACCAGCCAGTCTTTTAAGCAGACCTTTCTAAAGCTAGAAGTCTCAGGCCTGCTATGTTAACTCTTTTCTGCAGATGCCCCATAAATAGGAGGGTAAAGGGAAGAATGAACTGGAAGGCTTTTTTTTTTTTTTTAATGCTATCATATAACCAATGAGACTCATTACTCATGTAAATATTCTTCCTCATTATTGCCAGTGTTACATACATTAAAGTGACGTATTTTCCAAGACATTTTTCTAAATATTTTTGGCCTCTATTTTTTTGTTTTCCACTTTTTCCTTGGGGCATGCGGGCTCTTACTTCCTATACCAGGGACTGAATCCGTGCTGCCTATACTGGAAGTGCAGAGTCTTAACCACTGGACCACCAGGGAAATTCCTGGTCTTTTAATTTTTTTTTTTTTTTTGCAGGTGCATTTTTGTATTTCCCTGTTGCCACTCCTTGGAAGGAAAGTTATGACCAACCTAGGTGTTGGAGAAGACTCTTGACAGTTCCTTGGACTGCAAGGAGATTCAACCAGTCCATTCTAAAGGAGATCAGTCCTGGCTGTTCATTGGAAGGACTGATGCTAAAGCTGCAACTCCGATACTTTGGCCACCTCATGCGAAGAGTTGACTCATTGGAAAAGACCCTAATGCTGGGAGGGATTGGGGGCAGGAGGAGAAGGTGATGACAGAGGATGAGATGGCTGGATGGCATCACCGACTTGATGGACATGCCTTTGAGTAAACTCTGGGAGTTGGTGATGGACAGGGAGGACTTGCGTGTTGCGATTCATGGGGTTGCAAAGAGTCGGACACGACTGAGCGACTGAACTGAACTGAAATATGACGGCATATTAAAAAGCAGAGACGTTACTTTGTCAATAAAGGTCCATCTAGTCAAGGCTATGGTTTTTCCAGTGGTCATGTATGGATGTGAGAGTTGGACTATAAAGAAAGCTGAGTGCCGAAGCATTGATGCTTTTGAACTGTGGTGTTGGAGGAGACTCTTGAGAGTCCCTGGGACTGCAAGGAGATCCAACCAGTCCATCCTAAAGGAGATCAGTGCTGGGTGTTCATTGGAAGGACTGATGTTGAAGCTGAAACTCCATTACTTTGGCCACCTGATGCAAAGAGCTGACTCATTTGAAAAGACCCTGATGCTGGGAAAGATTGAGGGCAGGAGGAGAACGGGATGACAGAGGATAAGATGGCTGGATGGCATCACCGACTCAGTGGATATGGGTTTGGGTGAACTCTGGGAGTTGGTGATGGACAGGGAGGCCTGGCATGCTGCAGTTCATGGGGTCACAAAGAGTCGGATACGACTGAGCGACTGAACTGACGGTTGCTATTATTAGTGGTGTTTCACCTGTTTGCTATTGATAGGCATGATGGGGCTTTTTCTTTCTCTTCTGCATCAGGTGGTCCTCAGTGTGATTGGAGATGGCAGGGATGAGCATGTTCCTGGCCTTTTAATTTCAAAACAAATTCATGCCTTTGGTTAAAAAAAAAAAAACTCAAACACTATAAAAGTTTGTAGAAAGCAACAACTTATTTACCTTCCACATTTTCACTCTCCACAGGTAACCACTATTAATAGTTAGTTGTATATCTCTCCAGGCTTTTTCCTATGCATATACAAGTATGTACATGCAAAAAAAAAAAAAAGGATCTCACTACACAGATTTCCTACAACATGTGTTTTCAGATAAAATTATGTTGTGAATATGTTTAACATGCCAGTAGCTATAGATGTAGATTTATATAGCTATGACAAAACTAGACATTAAAAAGCAGACATCACTTTGCCAAACAAGGTGCATATAGTCAAAGCTATGGTTTTTCCAATAGTCATGTACAGATGTGAGAGTTGGACCATAAAGAAGGCTGTGTGCTGAAGAATCGATGCTTTTAAATTGTGGTCCTGGAGAAGACTCTTGACAGTCCCTTGGACTGCAAGGAGATCAAACTAGTCAATCCTAAAGGAAATAAGCCCTGAATCTTTATTGGAAGGACTGATACTCCATTGCTTTGGCTACCTGAGGTGAACAGTTGACTCACTGGAAAAGCCCCCGATGCTGGGAAGGACTGAGGGCAGGAGGAGAAGGGGATGACAAGGATGAGACGGTTAGATAGCATCACCGACTCAATGGATATGAAACTGAGCAAAACCCAGGAAACAGTGGAGGCCAGAGGAGCCTGGCAGGCTATTGTCCAAGAAGTCACAAAGAGTTGGTCATGGCTTAGCAATTTAACAACAACAGCACCGTAGATCTACGTCATTCTTTTCAATGGCTGCACAGTAGTCCACTGTATTGAGATATCATAATTTAATCTATTCCCAATCTTCTCCTACTAAAAACTGTGCTATAGTAAGTATCTTTGTATCCTTGTGTTCTATGGGATAAAATCCCAGAAGTATAACCGTCATATCATTCTCTTGTCATTCCATTTCTTTTGTCGTAAGCTTGTAATGAGTATGAACTCCTTTCAGAATACACGATAGTGAATATTTTTTGGCTAACTCTTCAAATTCATTCCCTTTCTTCCCTCTTCCTAGTCATTCTAAGGTTTTCCCTTGGGAAAACCTCTCCTGTCCCACTGCATAGCCATCATGCAATTCAGGTGGGATTAACTACCACCAGCTCATATCTGATGCAACCAGGTCATGTCAGGTCCAACCCAAGATGGATGGGTCATGGTGGAGAGTTCTGACAAAATGTGGCCCACTGGAGAAGGGAATGGGAAACCACTTCAGTTTTCTTGCCTTAAGAACCCCATAAACAGTATGAAAAGGCAAAAAGATAGGACACTGAAAGATGAACTCTCCAAGTCATAGGTGTCCAATATGCTACTGGATATCAGTGGAGAACTAACTCCAGAAAGAATGAAGAGATGGAGCCAAAGCAAAAACAACACTCAGTTATTCTCCTCCTGCCCCCAATCCCTCCCAGCATCAGAGTCTTTTCCAATGAGTCAGCTCTTCACATGAGGTGGCCAAAGTACTGGAGTTTCAGCTTTAGCATCATTCCTTCCAAAGAACACCCAGGACTGATCACCTTCAGAATGGACTGGTTGGATCTCTTTGCAGTCCAAGGGACTCTCAAGAGTCTTCTCCACCACCACAGTTTAAAAGCATCAATTCTTTGGCGCTCAGCTTTCTTCACAGTCCAACTCTCACATCCATACATGACCACTGGAAAAACCATAGCCTTGACTAGACGGACCTTAGTCGGCAGAGTAATGTCTCTGCTTTTGAATATGCTATCTAGGTTGGTCATAACTTTCCTTCCAAGGAGTAAGCATCTTTTAATTTCATGGCTGCAGTCACCATCTGCAGTGATTTTGGAGGCCCCCAAAATAAAGTCTGACACTGTTTCCCCATCTATTTCCCATGAAGTGATGGGACCGGATGCCATGATCTCAGGTTTCTGAATGTTGAGCTTTAAGCCAACTTTTTCACTCTCCTATTTATAGCAGTGGTTAAAGTCATGAACGCTAGAGCCAGAGTGTCTGGGTTTGAAACTGCGACCCCGCCACTTGCAGCTATAGGTCTGTAAACAGTTCCTCTTCCCATTATGTCTACTGCTGCAGGTAGGAATCCCTCAGAAGAAATGGAGTGGCCATCATAGTCACCAAGAGAGTCTGAGATGCAGCACTTGGATGGAATCTCAAAAATGACAGAATGATCTCTGTCCATTTCCAAGGTAAACCATTCAATATCACAGTAATCCAGGTCTATGCCCTGACCAGGAATGCTGAAGAAGCTGAAGTTGAACGGTTCTATGAAGACCTACAAGACCTTCTAGAACTAACACCCAAAAAAGATGTCCTTTTCATTATAGGGGACTAAAATGCAAAAATTGGAAGTCAAGAAATACGTGGAGTAACAGGCAAATTTGGCCTTGGAGTACAGAATGAACAGGGCAAAGGCTAATGGAGTTTTGTGAAGAGAATGCACTGGTCATAGCAAACACCTTCTTCCAACAACACAAGAGAAGACTCTACACATGGACATCACCAGATGGTCAGTACCAAAATCAGATTGATTATCTTCTTTGCAGCCAGAGATGAAGAAGCTCTAAACAGTAAGCAAAAACAAGACATGAGCTGACTGTGGCTCAGATCATGAACTCCTTATTGCCAGATTCAGACTTAAATTGAAAAAAGTGGGGAAAACCACTAGACCATTCAGGTATGACCTAAATCAAATCCCTTACGATTATATAGTGGGAGTGACAACTAAATTCAAGGGATTAGATCTGATAGACTGAGTGCCTGAAGAACTATGGATGGACATTCGTGACATTGTACAGGAGGCAGGGATCAAGACCAAGAAAAGAAACGCAAAAAGGCAAAATGGTTGTCTGAGGAGGCCTTACAAATACCTGAGAAAAGAAGAGAAGCTAAAGGCAAAGGAGAAAAGGAAAGATATCCTTATTTGAATGGAGAGTTCCAAACAATAGCAGGGAGCGATTAGAAAGCCTTCCTCGGTGATCAATGCAAAGAAACAGAGGAAAACAATAGAATGGGAAAGACTAGAGATCTCTTCAAGAAAATTAGAGATACCAAGGGAACATTTCATGCAAAGATGGGCTCGATAAAGGACAGAAATGGTATGGACCTAACAGAAGCAGAAGATATTAAGAAGAGGTGGCAAGAATACACAGAAGAACTGTACAAAAAGATCTTCACAACCCAGATAATCACGATGGTGTGATTATTCACCTAGAGCCAGACATCCTGGAATGCAAAGTCAAGTGGGCCTTAGGAAGCATCACTACGAACAAAGCTAGTGGAGGTGATGGAATTCCAGTGGAGCTATTTCAAATCCTGAAAGATGATGCTGTGAAAGTGCTGCACTCAGTATGCCAGCAAATTTGGAAAACTCAGCAGTGGCCACAGGAGAGGAAAAGGTCAGTTTTCATTCAAATCCCAAAGAAAGGCAATGCCAACGAATGCTCAAACTACCACACAGTTGCACTCATCTCACATGCTAGTAATGCTCAAAATTTTCCAAGCCAGGCTTCAATAGTATGTGAACTGTGAACTTCCAGATGTTTAAGCTAGATTTAGAAAAGGCAGAGGAACCAGAGATCAAATTGCCAACATCTGCTGGATCATCAAAAAAGCAAGAGAGTTCCAGAAAAACATCTACTTCTGCATTATTGACTATGCCAAAGCCTTTGACTATGTGGACCACAACAAACTGTGGAAAATTCTGAAAGAGATGGGAATACCAAACCACCTGACCTGTCTCCTGACAAATCTGTATGCAGGTCAGGAATAAACAGTTAGAACTGGACATGGAACAACAGACTGGTTCCAAACTGGGAGAGGAGTATGTCAAGGCTATTTACTGTCACCCTGATTATTTAACTTATATGCAGAGTACATCATGAGAAACACTGGGCTGGATGAAGCACAAACTGGAATCAAAATTGCCAGGAGAAATATCAACAACCTCAGATATGCAGATGACACCACCCTTATGGCAGAAAGTGAAGAACTAAAGAGCCTCTTGATGAAAGTGAGAGTGAAAAAGTTGGCTTGAAACTCAACATTCAGAAAACAAAGTTCATGGCATCGGGTCTCATCGCTTCGTGGCAGATAGATGGGGAAACAGTGACAGACTTTATTTTTTGGGGCTCCCGAATCATGGCAGATGGTGACTGCAGCCATGAAATTAAAGACACTTGCTCCTTGGAAGAAAAGTTATGACCAACCTAGACATCATATTAAAAAGCAGAGATATTATTTTGCCAACAAAGGTTCATCTAGTCAAAGCTTTAGTTTTTCCAGTAATCACGCATGGATGTGAGAAATGGATTATGAAGAAAGCTGAGCGCCTGAAGAACTGATGCTTTTGAACTGTGGTATTGTAGAAGACTCTTGAGAGTCCCTTGGACAGCAAAGAGATCCAAACAGTTCATCCTAAAGGAAATCAGTCCTGAATATTCATTGGAAGGACTGATGTTGAAGCTGAAACTCCAATACTTTTGCCACCTGATACGAAGAACTGACTCATTTGAAAAGACCCTGGTGCTAGGAAAGATTGAAGGCAGTAGAAGAAGGGGTGACAGAGGATGAGATGGTTGGACGCCATCACCCACTCAATGGACATGAGTTTGAGTAAACTCTGGGATTTGGTGATGGACAGGGAGGCGTGGCGTGCTGCAGTCCATGGGGTCGCAAAGAGTCGGACACGACTGAGCGACTGAACTGACTGAACTGATATTCTTTTCCGGCTTGTTGAATTTCGGTCTGATATTTTTTCCGTAAGAATTATTCAGCAATTTTTTTCGGTTCCGCGAAGAAGAGCTTCGGCAGATTTCAGGCAGCACCGAGGGATGGCCGGGCCGAACCCCGATAGCTGGTCTATTCACTGGGTCTGCAGGTGGGGTGGCGGCTGCTCAGCGTAGGCAGGTCAAGGAACGATTGTTTCGCAAACTGCGGGCCACACCTTGGTCAGGACGCTGCTTATGGTAGACAGCACGTTATACTTGCAGCCCTCCGGGTCCTTCCCAGCTCGGGCCCGGCTGTACAGTTCTGCGCAGGCGCGGCAGTCGTGCGACATCCGCCACTTACGGCGGAAGCGGTTTGTGCTGGGAGTTGGAGCGGTACAGGGCTCTTAAGAACGAACGGCTTGGGCGCGGGTAATCAGCTCCCTTTCCCCTTTTCCCCACCTCTTCTAGGTTCTTGGGAGTACCGCGGAGCTACCGGACCTGATGCGGGCGCCCGGTCGTGGACAGTCCCATCCTGCTCCTCTACAGCTCGGGGTGCTCTCGCGCCCAGGTGGGGGTGAGGGGCGGGGTCGGGACTGGGTTGGGCTCCATCCTGGCGTCTTCATCTTAAAATCTCCCGGGTAACTCACGGTTTTTCTTGTTTTCCAAGACTGGTATCCGGGGAGTGTGACTTGCAGGGTCAGCCATGGAGCCAGAGCAGATGCTGGAGGGACAGACGCAGGTACTAGGAGGCCCTGGATTTAGGGTGGCGGTGTGCAGCAAGGAAAAGTGGCTGATGCCTCTGTGACTTGTGTTTTGTTTTCTAGGTTGCAGAAAATCCCCACTCTGAATATGGTCTCACAGACAACGTCGAGGTAACTTGCCCAGTTCCTATGCCATATCTTTGCGTCTCTTAAGACCTGCAGAAAACTTGGGATCCATTTTTGCTAGGTTGCTTTGCACAAGGGAAAACTTTATCATCATGAACCAAATAGTGTCAAATTATGGGCAGCTTATTTTATTAGCAGCACTAATGCTTCGTGGTATGTAGCCGTACATACTAGCTGAGTCCAGAGGTTGAACTTTGATATAGAGAAAGAAACATATTACTAATGGAGATTGTCAGAATCGTTTTGGTTGGTGGCTGTTTATGTTCTGTTGGAATATTGCAGTGGAAAAACTGCACATTACAATTAGGAAACCCATTGTTTTTTGTAGCAGATAGTGTGCTGGTGAAGTCAGCATTTAGTCAAGGTTGATATCTTTGCAGAGTTCATTGGCAGGAGACATTGGAAGCTATAACACAGGTAGTAGACACTGTTTTTGCCTTACATGGTTAAACCTGAATTTAGAGAGTAAGTGTGCAAAACCATATACAAAATGAGTATACTTTTATAGAGCTTTCTCATGCAGGTATTAAGAGGTTACTTTCTAAAAGAAGAGGTTAGTTTGTAAATGAGTGCTAGAACAGTTCAATTAACCAGAGCTACCCACTCCTGTGTTCTTGCCTGAAGAATCCCAGGGACGGGGAAGCCTGGTGGGCTGCCGTCTATGGGGTCGTACAGAGTCAGACACAACTGAAGCGACTTAGCAGCAGCAGCAGCAGGTGGAATTGGTGAGGAATAGAGAGAAAGTGTATGTGTCTTATGGGGGAAAGAAAGACATCAGTAATTAAGTATGGATAAATGAGGGCAGGACCATTTCCAAGTACAGTAATAATAGTAATAGCTACTAGTATTAGTGCTAAGTAACTTTTGTGTATTTTCCATCTTGCAAGGCTCAGAGAAGTTGACTAACTTGTCTAAGTTCACCAGGAAGAAAGTGAACTGTGTTTTAAACCTAGGCAGGCTGACATTTTTGAGGTGGGATTAAATTATATTGCTCATCTTGATCAACTCCAGAATTCCCTGTCATGTGGAGTGACTTCTCTGTGCCTGTAAATTGATTACTTCTTGGTTTGATATCAGGGTTAAGAGAATTTGAATCTTCATGATGTAGTTTTTAATTGAGCTGCTATGCTGAATCAGATGAAGATACTCTATGCTGCTTAGTGTTTTAGTCATTTAAGAGGATTGTTTTTAGGCATCAGTGCAGTCTTCTGTTGTTGGTGCTTGTATATGGAGGCAGAGCCATGATACAGTGATAACAAATATAGTTTTTCAAACCTTCAGACCAGTTTCCATAGTACAGTGAGAAAAAAGGAAAGTGGAGTGAATGAATGATGGTGCTACATTATTTGGTGATTGGTTTTCTTTTTTTTTTTTTTGATTGGTTTTCTTGCTTGCATAATTTTGAAATGCCTGTTCTTTTATGAGTTCATGGTGATAGTAAAATAATAATTATGCTTGTTTGTTTGTGAGGTTTTGCTTGGTTAAATAAAGTTAACAATCTTGTTAGTCCCCTCTATCAATATGTTATTGTTAATTTACTTGTTTGTGATATCTCAAAGTCTGGAAGTCACTGTTCTACAGCTGTTGCTTTTCTCTTTAGAATTTGATTTTATTTTGACTATTGACTTACAATTTTTTTGGTGGTTGCTTTAGGACTTGTACAGAAGTTTAACTTCCCACAATTTACCTCCAAGTGGTATCATATCTTTTCACGTATGGTATAAAGACCTTACAACAGTATCCTTCCATTTTCTCTCTCCAGGCCTTTATATTGTTATCACATATTATATTTCTGTATATGTTATAAACCCTGCAATTGTTTTCATTTTTTCTTTAAAAAGTCAATTATCCTTTTTATTTAAAAATTTTTAAATTGTTTACTTAATATTATACTTACTTTATTGCTCTAGAAAATTTAATTTTTGAAACCATCAGATTACATAATAATAATGAGACTCTATCCCCTCCACAGTCAACTGAAATTAATGGGCTTCTCTAACTTCAGTCAGTTCAGTTAAGTCGCTCAGTCATGTCCGACTCTGCGACCCCATGAATCGCAGCATGCCAGGCCTCCCTGTCCATCACCAACTTCTAGAGTTCACTCAAACTCATGTCCATTGAGTCAGTGATGCCATCCAACCATCTCATCCTCTGTCGTCCCTTCTCCTCCTGCTGCCAATCCCTCACAGGATCAGGGTCTTTTCCAGTGAGTCAACTCTTCGCATGAGGTGGCCAAGTACTGGAGTTTCAGCTTTAGCATCAGTCCTTCCAAAGAAATCCCAGGGCTGATTTCCTTTAGAATGGACTGGTTGGATCTCTTTGCAGTCCAAGGGACTCTCAAGAGTCTTCTCCAACACCACAGTTCAAAAGCATCAATTCTTTGGCACTCAGCCTTCTTCACAGTCCAACTCTCACATCCATACATGACCACTGGGAAAACCATAGTCTTGACTAGACAGACCATTATTGGCCAAGTAATGTCTCTGCTTTTGAATATGCTATCTAGGTTGGTCATAATTGTCCTTCCAAGGAGTAAGCGTCTTTTAATTTCATGGCTGCAGTCACCATCTGCAGTGATTTTGGAGCCCCCAAAAATAAAGTCTGACACTGTTTCCACTGTTTCCCCATCTATTTCCCATGAAGTGATGGGACCAGATGCCTTGATCTTCGTTTTCTGAATGTTGAGCTTTAAGCCAACTTTTTCATTCTCCTCTTTCACTTTCCACAAGAGGCTCTTTAGTTCTTCTTCATTTCTGCCGTAAGGGTGCTGTCATCTGCATATCTGAGGTTATTGATATTTTTCCTGGCAATCTTGATTCCAGCTTGTGCTTCTTCCAGCCCAGTGTTTCTCATGATGTACTCTGCATAGAAGTTAAATAAGCAGGGTGACAATATACAGCCTTGACGTACTCCTTTTCCGATTTGGAACCAGTCTGTTGTTCCGTGTCCAGTTCTAACTGTTGCTTCCTGACCTGCATATAGGTTTCTCAAGAGGCAGGTCAGGTGGTCTGGTATTCCCATCTCTCTGAGAATCTTCCACAGTTTATTGTGATCCACATAGTCAAAGGCTTTGGCATAGTCCGTAAAGCAGAAATAGATGTTTTTCAGCAACTGTCTTGCTTTTTCCATGATCCAGCGGATGTTGGCAATTTGATCTCTGGTTCCTCTGCCTTTTCTAAAACCAGCTTGAACATCAGGAAGTTCACGGTTCATGTGTTGATGAAGCCTGGCCTGGAGAATTTTGAGCATCACTTTACTAGCATCACTCATCACTAGATGAGTGCAGTTGTGCAGTAGTTTGAGCATTCTCTAACTTAGTAGATAAATATTTCAAAATTACAAAAATAGCTGGCTACAGTTGAGCTATCAAGTAAGTATCACATTTCTGTGGATCAAAAAGTTAAAAAGAAAACTGATGTTACTGATAAGTCACTGAGTGTATTTGAGAAATCCAAGTTACATACACAGAAGAATACTGGTTACAAAAACCATTACAGTACTCAGTATTAACATTTTGCAATGTTTTAAACAGCAGTAATAAAGATAAGAATGAATTTTATAAAGAAATTGATGGAAGCTTAACAAATGTATTAAACATACAACTCAGTCACAGTTGGATTGTACATCCAATTCCCCCAAACCTACCTCTGAATTGCAAAATAGAAATGTACACTGTTTACCTCTTAATTCCTCCTCTGGCCCCATTCCCAATCAATAACCTTACCTACAAACCTTCCTATTAATGGCAACCCACTCCAGTATTCTTGCCTGGAGAATCCCATGGACAGAGGAACCTGGTGGGCTACAGTCCATGGGGTCGCAAAGAGTCAGACACGACTGAGTGACTTCACAAATTAAATCTTTTAAATCAGATTTGATGGGCAAGTATACATAATCTTCTTATCTCTTCTTGCTATTCTTTGGAACTCTGCATTCAGATGCTTATATCTTTCCTTTCCTCCTTTGCTTTTCACTTCTCTTCTTTTCACAGCTATTTGTAAGGCCTCCCCAGACAGCCATTTTGCTTTTTGCATTTCTTTTCCATGGGGATGGTCTTGATCCCTGTCTCCTGTACAGTGTCACGAACCTCCATCCATAGTTCATCAGGTGCTCTTATCAGATCTAGTCCCTTAAATCTATTTCTCACTTGCACTGTATAATCATAAGGGATTTGATTTAGGTCATACCTGAATGGTCTAGTGGTTTTCCCTACTTTCTTCAATTTAAGTCTGAATTTGGCAATAAGGCGTTCATGATCTGAGCCACAGTCAGCTCCTGGTCTTGTTTTTGCTTACTGTATAGAGCTTCTCCATCTTTGGCTGCAAAGAATATAATCAGTCTGATTTTGGTGTTGACCGTCTGGTGATGTCCATGTGTAGAGTCTTCTCTTGTGTTGTTGGAAGAGGGTGTTTGCTAAGACTAGTGTGTTCTCTTGGCAAAACTCTTATTAGCCTTTGCCCTGCTTCATTCCGCAATCCAAGGCCAAATTTGCCTGTTACCCCAGGTGTTTCTTGACTTCCTACTTTTGCATTCCAGTCCCCTATAATGAAAAGGACATCTTTTTTGGGTGTTAATTCTAAAAGGTCTTATAGGTCTTCATAGAACCGTTCAACTTCAGCTTCTTCAGCATTACTGGTTGGGGCATAGACTTGGATAACTGTGATATTGAATGGTTTGCCTTGGAAACGAACAGAGATCATTCTGTCATTTTTGAGGTTGCATCCAAGTACTGCATTTCAGACTCTCTTGTTGACCATGTTGGCTACTCCATTTCTTCTGAGGGATTCCTGCCTGCAGTAGTAGATATAATGGTCATCTGAGTTAAATTCACCCATTCCAGTCCATTTTAGTTCGCTGATTCCTAGAGTAACAATGTTCACTCTTGCCACCTCCCATTTGACCACTTCCAATTTGCCTTGATTCATGGACCTGACATTCCAGGTTCTTATGCAATATTGCTCTTTATAGCATCGGATCTTGCTTCTATCACCAGTCACATCCACAACTGGGTATTGTTTTTGCTTTGGCTCCATCCCTTCATTCTTTCTGGAGTTATTTCTCCACTGACCTCCAGTAGCATATTGGGCACCTACCGACCTGGGGAGTTCCTCTTTCAGTATCCTATCATTTTGCCTTTTTATGGAGTTTTCAAGGCAAGAATACTGAAGTGGTTTGCCATTCCCTTCTCCAGTGGACCACATTCTGTCAAACCTCTTCACCATGACCCACCCGTCTTGGGTGGCTCCACATTGCAGCCATGAAATTAAAAGACCCTTACTCCTTGGAAGGAAAGTTTTGACCAACCTAGATAGCATATTCAAAAGCAGAGACATTACTTTGCCAACAACGGTCCGTCTAGTCAAGGCTATGGTTTTTCCAGTAGTCATGTATGGATGTGAGAGTTGGACTGTGAAGAAAGCTGAGCACTGAAGAATTGATGCTTTTGAACTGTGTGTTGGAGAAGACTCTTGAGAGTCCCTTGGACTGCAAGGAGATCCAACCAGTCCATTCTAAAGGAGATCAGCCCTGGGATTTCTTTGGAAGGACTGATGCTAAAGCTGAAATTCCAGTACTTTGGCCACCTCATGTGAAGAGTTGACTCATTGGAAAAGATTCTGATGCTGGGATGGATTGAGGGCAGGAGGAGAAGGGGACAACAGAGGATGTGATGGCTGGATGGCATCACTGACTCGATGGATGTGAGTTTGAGTGAACTCCAGGAGTTGGTGATGGACAGGGAGGCCTGGTGTGCTGCAATTCATGGGGTCGCAAAGAGTCGGACACGACTGAGCGACTGAACTGAACTGATACATAATCTTCATTATTATTTTAGAACAGATACCAAGTTCAGTCATATGCTAAATCTTCAGTTACATGCCTTTCAAAAGGCATCTGCACTGCTGTAATTGTGAAAATTTAGGCCTAGGAAACTGAGAAAACTCTTAGTCAAGAATCTGATCTGAGTAATTGTGTAAACTACTGAAACCTGTGTGTGCACATTTCTTGAAAAGAAGGATTTTGTATTTGAGAAATGTTACTCAATGCGTCTCTGAAAGGAAAACTGTCTGGACTACTGCTCTGGAATGTAAAATGCTAGGTGACCACTGATATTTACCTAGTTGGCTAACAAACAAGCTTATCCTGGGACCTTTAAAAAAAAATGTTCAAAGCCACAGAAGTAATTATGAAAATAAAAATTTGGAGGATCATAGCATAAGATACATATAGAATTCCTATTATAGTGATACATCCAAAATAAATCTGTCCTAACCAAGCAGCACTTGGTTGGTTCAGAAAAAATTTGAAATTAAACATAGTGGGAAATGTTTTTGTTAAAATCACTCAAAATTACTGAATGGCAAAAGAATACTGTCTCAAAATATGCTGAATTTACATGTTAATATTAACCATAATCAACTCATGCCAGATACAAATTAAGGTTACCAATTAGATGAAAACAATTTTTAGAGCTCTTTTTGCAAGAGAAATAGATGTACTTCATGATTAAGGCACACTAGTCTAAAGAATTTTTGATACATTTGTCACAAGATTTAAACTTATATGTTACAATAAAGTTTCTCAGTGTTTAAAAGTTTGATTTTGCATGCTGGGAAAAGGATTATTATTCTTTTGAGATGCATTTATGTAAATTGCATTGAGGGCAGTTTTACACCTAGAATTAACCATCTCTAACAGAAGTACCAGGAGAAGGCAATGGCAACCCACTCCAGTACTCTTGCCTGGAAAATCTCATGGACGGAGGAGCCTGGTAGGCTGCTGTCCTTGGGTCGCTAAGAGTCAGGCACAACTGAGCGACTTCACTTTGACTTTTCACTTTCGTGCATTGGAGAAGGAAATGGCAACCCACTCTATTGTTCTTGCTTGGAGAATCCCAGGGATAGAGGTGCCTAGTAGGTTGCTGCTGTCTATGGGGTCGCACAGAGTCGGACACGACGGAAGCCACTTAGCAGCAGCAACAGAAGTACCAGCTGCTAATAATACTCATTTATATTACATATAACTTAGCTGGATGGTAAACCATTCAAGTGTTAGTGCAATGCTCTGAAGACAAAGTCTTCTCACAAACAGTGGGCAAGCAGGTTTCATTATTAGATATTCAACAACAGCCCTCAATTTGTTAACGTCCTCTACAATATGGATTTCTTTGAGAGCAGTATTGAGGAATTTATAGTATATAAAAAGCTGGAGCAGACTTTCTTGGCCACTAAAAAAGCATAAAAACTGTAGCAGACATCAAGATTATTTAATGACAAGCAATGAATTTCAGAATATTCTGTTGATTAGTGCTGAATTTATGGATGAGAGGTCTCAGTAGAGATAAACTATTTGAACCCTTTGCACTGCGTTTTTCCAGTATGTGGCAGCATGAAGCCAAGAAAATAACAAGACTGGGAGAATATTAATTGTAACTGGAGGAGTTGACAAAGATGAGTGAATACAACAGGTAGCGCCAGCAGTCCCCTAACAAAGCTCAGGCCAGGAATGCTCTGCTTAACTGGAAGCAAGTCATCTTTTGCGCAGCCCTAGAGCACTGGTCAGAGCACTTGCCAGCAAAGCACGTTGGTAACAGCGTGCCGCTTCATGCAGCCCAGCAAGAGGCAGCTCAAAGAAACAGAACAGTAAAGTGAACAAGCCAGAAAGCCACATTGTTGTTTCGGTTCACTGGCCATCAAGACTTGCACTGTGCCCTTGCCCTGGGGGGCCGTTCGTGGAATGTACGCACTATGGGGGTCCCTCACACGCGTCTGGGAGGCTGTCCGGCACCAGCAAGATTTCCAGAAAGACCAGAGCAAAGGCGGAGCTACAGAAAGAGGCCCAGCAGGGTCAACCTAATGCCGCCTGCTCCAGGTGATTGCGGAGCCCGGAAGTGTTCCCTTCACTTCTGTCTAATTATCTCTTTAAAAGAGATTTAAACATTAAGAGGAAGGAGTCACGTTTATCCATATAGATATTATTTCTGGGTTCTCCAACCTTTTGTGTAGATCCAGCTTCCCATCTGGCATCATTTCCCACCCTCCTGGAGGGCTTTTTTTAGTGTTTCTTGTAGTGGAGGTCTGCTGGTAAGGAATTCTTTAAGGTTCTGAATGTCTAAAAAGTATAATTATTTTCCCCTTGTTTTGAGGTATATTTGCTGAGTGTAGATATGCTTGACTGTCTTCTGGCTGATGTTGTTTCTGATGAAAAGTGTTCTATCACTACTCTCTTTGCTCCTCCATATTTAAATGCCTTCTCTTTGTGCTTTTAAGATTTTATTACTAGTTTTAGATAACTTGATTTTGATGTGTCTTGGCATAATTTTTTGTTTAATGTTTCTTGTGCTTAGAATTGAGTTTCTTGGATCTTTGCATTTAGAGTTTTAATGATGTTTGAAAATTCAGACATTTTTTCAAATATTTTCAAGTATTTTGTTAGCTTAATTTATTCATTCTTTCCTCTGTCTTCTTTAGCATATGGAATATATTATAATAACTAGCCTAATGGCATTGCTGATGCTCTCTGTATCATTTCTGAGTCTGTTTCTGTGAATTGGTTTTTCTCTTCATCATGGGTGGTTTTTTCCTGCTTCTTGGTCTGTCTGGTAATTTCTACTGAAGGCTTTGTTCTGTGTACTTTGTTGGGTGCTGGTGCATTTGTTTTTGCATTTCTTCAAGCCTTGAGCTTTGTTCTGGGACATGGTCAAGTTATTTGGGAACGTTTTGATCCTTTTGAAGTTTGCCTTTAAGCTTTTTTAGATGGGACCAGATTAGTCTTTGGCAACCCACTCCAGTTTTCTTGCCTGGAGAATTCCATGGACAGAGGAGCCTACACTCCATGGGATCACAAGGAGTCGGACAGGACTGAGTGACTAACCCACTGGCCTTTAGTTCATGCTTCATTTCTTCCTTGTGTATTCTGCCCCATGCTTTATGTATTACGAGGTTTTCATCTAGGTCATAGGACCATGAACTACTCCTGGCCTGTGAAGCTCTGGGGATTGTGCCATGTGCTTCTTCCAAGTGGCTTTTTCTTCTGGCCTTGGGTAGTTCCCTCACACTCATGCTCCGACTAGTACACACCTGAAAAGTGGGGGACGATCTCTTCGTCTTTTTCTGATCAACTCCCTTCTGTGAAACTGTCCTCTTAGCACTCTGCGATTTCTAGTTCCCTTGATGTCTCTGACTTTTCAACTCTGTCTTCTCAATTTAGGGAGACTGCAGGGCTCTCCTTGGTTGCTTCTTCCTGGGTATCATTGTAAGTTCTCTAGGCAGGATGCAATAAGCGTGGCAATCATAGGATTCACCTTACTTTTCCCCATTTTTGTGGTCACTGTTCCACACTCTTAAAAGCTTAATCTATTATGAGTATGTGTGTTAGTTTGGATATACATTTGACCCTTGAACAGCACAGGTTTGAACTGTGTGGGTCCACTTAAATGTGGATTTTTTTTCCAGTAGTAAATACTGTAGTGTACTGCGTGATTTCCAGTTGGTTGAACCCAAGGATGTAGAACTGTAGATACAGAACCACAGATATGGAGGAGCCAACTGTAAGTTATAGGTGGGTTTTTGGCTGGGCAGAATGCATTGGTGCCCCAAACCTTCCTGTTGTTCAGGGGTCAACTGTAAATTTTTTTAGATTAATTTAGGATTTTGACTTTACTAAAATTAAACATTACACTACATAGTAAGTATTTACTGAATGTTTAAATGATATAAATGAGAGAACTTGTCAAGGACCTTATTTTAGGATCTTATTAGAGTTGCTTACGTATTGCTGTTTTTTGTTGAGATATTGGGATGTCATGTAAATGACTAGTTTTTATTATATATTTGTTGACATTTACTGATGAACAAGAAGTTTCTTAATTCATGGGCAAATAGCTCTTCCATTCATTAGCATATATAATTATTTTTATTAAGTCCAAAAATTAGACTGAAAAATCATAAACAAAACTAGACAAGTTATCTGATAGTTCTGGCAAATGTTTTGAAAAGCATGGTATGTATGTTATATGCTTAAAGTTCTTTCCCAGTTTTTACAAAATAAAAAATTTTCTTTAAAAAAACTAAGTATAGAAAAATTGTTTTTATAATTATTGACTCATTTATATCCATTCTGGTATGATTGGAACAACAGTTCTTTAAATAAAAGTGCTCTTAATAGTGTTTTGACTTTTGAGATAGCCACTTATTTCTAAACTTCTGAAATGGTAGATTTTCAGAAGGCACAGCTTTTTAGTAAAGCAGTTTTTGATACTCTGGATATCAGATGAATCTGTATGCAAGGCCTGAATTTTCTCATGGAGATTCTTAGGTGAAGGAAGTATAAGTCATCATTTTCTAAACATTATTTAGTATCACAGTAATGATCTTTGCCATATTAGTCATTTCTTCTGTTTTTTGGCTATTTTTACTTAATATTTTTTCTTAAATTTACTTTTAAAAATCAGATGCATTTATTTTAAGAAGAAACATAAATGGAAAAGCATTCTCATTGTGGTAGAGGTAACTATAAAAATGAAAACAGGGAATACAAAAGAGACTACAAAACAGAGGTAATATATTTTAGCTAGACTCTGTTGCCTGTTGAAGCCTCTGAGCCTGAAACCTGTTTCCTGTCTTAAGAAGGGAGGTTAGCAAGTGTTACAGAAGTGTTAGAGACATCTTAGGATCAAACTGAGACTTTGTCTTTGATATTACCTGTGATGAAGAAATTGAAACAGAACTAGTTTTCTCACTGTGATTCAGTGCTACTTAGTGTCATGTCCAGATTTTTTTGAAGCACACTGGAAAAAGGTATTCTCAAAGAAAAAGGACTTATTTTTGCTCCTAAAAAAGGCAAAGAGAGAAAGTAAGTGTAGCATCTGGAGATAGGACATTAAAAGGATGAGATATTATGGTGCCTTCAGAAAAATTCTTGAATGACATTTAGAAATGAGTCTGATTTTATTTTGGCAGAGAGATTTGCAGTTTTAATATTTATGCCTTTTTTTTAAAAAATTCTCTAGAGGATAGTAGAAAATGAGAAAATTAACGCAGAAAAGTCATCAAAACAGAAAGTGGATCTCCAGTCTTTGCCAACTCGTGCCTATCTGGATCAGACAGTTGTGCCTATCTTATTACAAGGACTTGCTGTACTTGCAAAGGAAAGGTAAGATAATAGTGTCTGTCTGCAAATGGGCTTACCAGAGAAAGCAAAATAAAAACTTCCCTGGTTGAAATATCATTAATTATGTGTAGCTATTTTTTTTACTGTATAAGGAACTTATAGATACTAAAGATTTTTTTAGAAGAAGTCAGATATAACCTCAGTTCAGACATTTTCTTTTTCTACTAGTCTTAGATCCTATGTGCATATTTGTAATCATGGTATACATGTAATTTTATGTCTCGTTTTTGAACATTTAGGTCCAATTTCCTTTATTGTTGTTGGTCACCAGGTAGTTTATCTGCTTTCATTTCCTTTTGTTTTTGTTTAATTACTTCCTTATGATAAACACCCAAGAGTTGGTTTACTATTTCAAATGACATGACTATTTTTATGGTGTTTGACCCATAATAATATATTTCCATTGAAAAGTTTATACTTAAGATTCTTCCAGTGTCATCATAGCCTTAGCTACACATGTGTTATAAACTTTTTTTTTTACCAAGTTGTTTTAATTTACATTTTTTTGTTAGCAAGATTACAATTTTTTCTCTGTTCTGTACATGTTTTTTCCCTGGTAAGTCTACCTAAATTATTTAAGTAAATAATTGATTTAAGTAAATCTTATTGATTTAAGTAAATCAATAAGACATTTTTTTTGTAAGTTAATATTAGTCAATATTTACTGGGTGTAACTGGCTTCCAGGTGGCACAGTGGTAAAGAACCTTCCCTCCAATGTAGGAGAAATGGGATTGTGGGTTTAATCCCTGGGTGGGGAAGATCCCCTGGAGAAGGAAATGGCAACCCACTCCAGTATTCTTGCTTGGATATTTTTCTCAAAAGACTAATAATGAACACTCTAAAAGAAGGCCAGTATATTGGAAATTCTAAATATTACTTTAAATTCTAGAAGAATAAAATTTGAAAAAGTTTTATTAAAGTAATATTCTATTAATAAATGCAAGTTTTTGGATTTATTGTAAGGCATTTTAGCAAAATAATCCATCAGATTATTATGTAACAAGTATTATCTCTGTCTGCTGCTGCTGCTAAGTCGCTTCAGTTGTGTCTGACTCTGTGTGACTCCATAGACAGCAGCCCACCAGGCTATGCCGTCCCTGGAATTCTCCAGGCAAGAACACTGGAGTGGGTTGCCATTTCCTTCACCAGTGCATGAAAGTGAAAAGTGAAAGTGAAGTCGCTCAGTCGTATCCAACTCTTAGCGACCCCATAGACTGCAGCCTATCAGGCTCCTCCGTCCATGGGATTTTCTAGGCAAGAGTGCTGGAGTGGGTTGCCGTTGCCTTCTCCGTGTCTCTGTCTAGTTAGTTCAAAAGGCTATTTAAAGTGCTAAGAGAATGTTTAGAGATTATTGTAAATCAGTTCTAAATATGCTTTTTTATAGTAGAGTTTAAAATAGATGTTCCCCGAACTTTTCATTTTTGCACCTGTTTTATCAGCAAAAAGAACATATGTAAAGGTGATAAATGTGAAATAACATTTTATTAAAATTTTTTTCCAGTTTTATTGAGAAAAATATAGACATACATCACTGTTTAAAGTATATAGCATGGTGGTTTACCACATAGGTTTAGTTAACATCCATTATCTCATATATAGATACAGTGGAAAAAAAAGAAAACATCTTTTTGTTAGGAGAACTCTTAGGATCTACTCTTTTAGCAGCTTTCTTGTATATCATATAGCAGTGTCAGCTATGGTCATGTTGCACGTTACATCCCTTGTACTTATAATTGGAGTATTGTACCTTTTGACTGCCTTCTTCCAGCTCCCCCTCCTACCCGCTGCTTAATTTTAAAATATGTTTAAGGGACTTCCTGGCAATCCAGTGGTTTAAGACTCTGTGCTTCCACTGCAGGGGCACAGGTTCAATGCCTAGTCCAGGAACTAAGATCTTGTATCCCATATGGTGCAGCCAAAAAAAAAGAAAAGATTTTATGGAACAATACATTTAACACATCTAGAATGTAAATTTCTAAAATGTGGATTTCTTTTCCCTTACAGACCACCAAATCCCATTGAATTTCTAGCATCATATCTTTTAAAAAACAAGGCACAGTTTGAAGATCGAAACTGACTTATTGGGAAGAACAGACAAATTTGGTTTCTACTGTAGATTTACATGATTAAGAGGCAGCTTTAATTGCCATGATTCCCCCCTCCCCCCCTTTTTGGAAGAATAAGAACCTTCAGGACAACAGAACTTATTTCGGAGTTGCAGAAGAAGACATCATTTCCCTTATTGATTTAATCACAACTTATTTAATAAATGTGTTCTGTGCAATTTTTTTTCAGATTGTCTTTAACTTTGTTTTTAAAGTGACCTTCAAAATAAACTGTTGAAACATCATTATTTTACAGTAGTTTTTGTTCTATGTGCAAATATTTTATGCGGTTCAATTGTTTTCATGTATTACTTACTCCCATGAGTCTTAGCATGTTGCCTAGTTTTACAACAGTGTGAAAATACACCATAGTCAATTAGAATATAAAAAACTCTCAGCCAGTTTTTCTAGTGTTGTTTCTGGATCTCTGAGAGACTAGGATTTGGGCATCTTCGGTTTTTAACAAATGTCATTGGTGATTCTAACACACGATAAATTTGGAGTGCTGTTGTAAGTACTGCAGAGGGTGTACAATATCCTTCGGTGCTATCAACCTTTACGGTATTAATAGTAGATATCATTTATTATAGTTCTATGTGTTAGGTGCAGAATTATTTAAATTATCTCTAATGTAGCAAGTCTGCAAAGTAGATCTTGTTATTCCGATTTTGCAGATGAAACTGATTGGGAGAGGTTAAGTGACTTGCTCAAGGCCACACAGCTGGTAAGTGTTTGAATGGGCATTGAGACCCAGTTCTACCAATGTGTTGCTGATAGCTAAGTGAGACGTTCTTGGGCTAGTTAACATACTGCTGCTTTTTGCAATTAAAAAACACCAGCTAGTCCTTTTTTTGTTTTTCAGGTCTGCTCACTTCGGCCTGTATGAAGAAATTGAGGTAATGCACTAGCTCAGAAAAGAGAAAATTGTCTGCAGAGAGCCAGGCAGGAAAACATTCACTGGAACAGTGGTTTCTCAACTGGGAGTGACTTCCCACCCGTCTCCCCTCCTTTCCCAAGGGACATTAGGGGGTGTCCAGAAACATTTTGGTGTCGTAACTGGAGTAAGGTGAGATTCTACTGGCCTGGGTGTCCCATGCATTCCCCCAAATCATCCAGCTCAAAATGTCGGTAGTGCTGAGGTTGAGAAACCCTGCTTTGGAAGCATGTTAGAGACATGTCTCCAAGCTAACTAAACATGTGAAGGCAGAGTTAGAAACGTAATGCTGACATGGTATGTCTTACAGTTCTCTTTAATACAGCAAAAACTTTAAAGTTCTCTTTAATATAGCAAAAAAGGAGTGACACTTGGGGAGGTGATATAGTTTTGATGTATCTATGCGGGTTGATAGGTTTAATGGGAAAAACCTGGAAATACTGGACTCATACACTGCTTATAGTTTTTGCAAGTATTAATTTAACTAAATTAATTTTGGTGATTTGATTAATATGTTAATCTGCCTTATTAAATTTGAGTAAGTACTAATTCAGACTTCCCTGGCGGCACAGACAGTAAAGCGTCTGTCTACAATGCGGGAGACCCGGGTTCCATCCCTGGGTTGGGAAGATACCGTGGAGAAGGAAATGGCAATCCACTCCAGGACTGTTGCCTGGAAAATCCCAGGGACAGAGGAGCCTGGTAGGCTACAGTCCACGGGGTCGCAAAGAGTCGGACACGACTGAGCGACTTCGCTATATTCCCTATAGTTACTAATTGGTTAGTCTTTTATTAAAGCATAAATAGTTTCAACAGTCCATCAGCGATTCACATCAGAGCCACTTGTGAAATTTTTCATATATAAATATATAAAAAATATATTAAAAGTATAAATAGAAGTTATATCTGTTATCTCTCTGGATGCCTGGAGCCTGGAGAGCCTGATGCAACTGGGATAGAGCCTGGGCTTCTCAATTTGAGAGAAACTCTAAGGCATTCTCATACTACCTTAGGTTAGCGACTACTTAGAAGTAATTCAGTACTCTGCCTAGCGCTGCATTACTTTTAGTGTTCTACTGAGTTGTCTTCAAGATAGGGCTTAAATTATTCAGTCTTAAAGTTGATACCTTTTTCAGTAAGGGCTGAGAATAGGCGTGTCTTGCCGGCAGTGCACATCCTACTTAGCGCTTTCCATATGCCAAGCACCATTCTAAATACATGAATTGTCATTTAATCCTCAAAACCCTGTGATGCAGGTTTAGGTGAAAAAGGTGAGATTTAATTAACTTGCTTAAAGTTACAGGGGAAGTAAGTTCGGGGCAGAGATTCAAACCCAGCTTAAATGCTGTATTGGCTCCCTCCCCTTAATGCTGTATTGCCCTCAGGTGTGCTGAAAGCTTTTCCTTGAGGGGGAAAAAAATCTGTCTGTCTGTATGTGTGTACAATAGAAACCCTCTTATCTGGTTGGTAGATTAAAAGAAGGAGTCATAATAAGGAGTCATAAAAGACACTGGATAGTTTTTATCTTAATCTGTTATTAACTTGTAATATTTTTGATTTCAGCCATTGCTCTGGGTATGGATTCTTTGATTGGAATTCTGTATTTCTTCCACAAACCACTCCTATAATGTATGCAGTTTCAGATTTTTTGAAAGTAGAATAAGCTCTTAGACATAAGATCTTCATGCCTTAAGGTGTTCAGTGTATAATGACCCTTTTTTCATGAGTTTTTTCCTCCTGCCTTTGGTCACCTTATCTGCTTCTCATTTGACAATTGTTTTTATTGAGTCCAAAGCATTTCACCTAATTTTTGTACTAATACTTTTTGCATTATGTATTTCTATTTCATTGGCTTGTGTAATATTTTATTATGTAATGGCAGTACCTTGTACATCTGGTATAAATAGGTTGGAGAATGTGATTAAGCCTTGTTAGTGATGCACACACACACCTGGGAGAAGAGTTGCAACAGTGTGAATTTCCTAAGTGTAATCTACCAGCTTTAAGAATTCAGCTTGTGGTGGACATGGTTCAGTGTATTTACTATGGAGGTGGAGAACATCACTTTACTCCAGTAAGCTGGTTAAATAGGAATCACTTAAGCAAGCTTCTGCTATGCTTTGAGGAGGTATTTCATGTGTAGCTGACAATTATACTATGGAAACAATTCCTATCCTTTGATTAGGAAGATAATGTTTAGTAAGCAAATTTTACAATAATAGAGTACAATAATAGAGTAATATCCTGTGGAGTGAATTTCCTGAAAAAGGTGGATAAGTGAGAGGACCAGTACAGTAAATCAGGAGGAATAGATTCCCAAAGGATATAGAGACCTTAAATTGGAAAAACAGGGACTTCCCTGGTGGTCTAGTGTTTAGGACTCTGCGCTTTCACTGCCAAATTCAGTTCAGTTCAGTTGCTCAGTCGTGTCCGACTCTTTGCGACCGCATGAATTGCAGCATGCCAGGCCTCCCTGTCCATCACCAACTTCTGGAGTTCACTCAAACTCAAGTCCATCAAGTCGGTGATGCCATCCAGCCATCTCATCCTTTGTCATCCCCTTCTCCTCCTGCCCCCAATCCTTCCCAGCATCAGAGTCTTTCCAATGAGTCAACTCTTCCCATGAGGTGGCCAGAGTACTGGAGTTTCAGCTTTAGCATCATTCCTTCCAAAGAAATCCCAGGGCTGATCTTCAGAATGGACTGGTTGGATCTCCTTGCAGTCCAAGGGACTCTCAGTCTTCTCCAACACCACAGTTCAAAAGCATCAATTCTTCAGTGCTCAGCCTTCTTCACAGTCCAACTCTCACATCCATATGTGACCACTGGAAAAACCATAGCCTTGACTAGACGGACCTTAGTCGGCAAAGTAATGTCTCTGCTTTTGAATATGCTGTCTAGGTTGGTCATAACTTTCCTTCCAAGGAGTAAGCGTCTTTTAATTTCATGGCTGCAATCACCATCTGCAGTGATTTTGGAGCCCAGAAAAATAAAGTCTGACACTGTTTCTACTGTTTCTCCATCAATTTGCCATGAAGTGATGGGACCAGATGCCACAATCTTCGTTTTCTGAATGTTGAGCTTTAAGCCAACTTTTTCACTCTCCTCTTTCACTTTCATCAAGAGGCTTTTTAGTTCCTCTTCACTTTCTCACTGCCAAGGGCACAGGTTTAATCCCGGTCAGGGAACTGAGATTCCCACATGCTGGGGCCAAAAAAATATAAGTTTTAGTAGAAGGCAACTAAACTGTCTCCTAATTCTGATGAGCCTATTGGGAGAATATTGAACCTTTGCTTAAATTTCATTTAGGAAAAGGTATAGGCGATTTTGGGCCTTCCAGGTGGCTCAGCGAGTCCAGAAGCCAACTGTAATGCAGGAGACACAGGTGACGCAGATTCAGTCCCTGGGTCAGGAAGATCCCCTGGAGGAGGAAATGGCAACCCACTCCAGTATTCTTGCCTGGGAAATCCCATGGACAGAGGAGCCTGGTGGGCTACAGTCCAAGGGGTCACAAAGACTCAGACACAAATGAGCATACACACACACATAGGAGATTTTAAGACTGATAACCTCCCATTAGCAACATGATAGAATGGTTGTAGGGACTGCATTAAATATTGTAGCCAGGTATGTTCCTGGACTGGATTCCGAAAAGGTATTAACAAATAGGCCTGATACATAAAGGGGAAAAAGATGGATGGTGTAAATGACTACTTCTGAGAATCCACTTGCTTAAAATCTCTGGAGTTAAAGTAAGTGATCTAGGGAAATAGATCACCGGAGCTAGAGGGGGCAGTCGAATAAGAATTTTCTTTATAAGAAAACTCGTCAGCCTTTAAATACTTTAATTCTTTTGACTCAGTTTAATTTATCTGTTTGTTAATCCTAAATAATTAACAAATTTGCAGAAAGCTCTATGTACAAAATTTACTCCAAAAAATTGGAAATGAACAAGTTTTCATCTTGTGGGAATCATTAAATATGTAAAGACTTAGCCTAGTGTAAGATACATAGTAAGGGTTTAGTAAATATTCCTTATGGAGAATGATTTCTAAAGAAGAAAAGGGCTAAGTCAACTGATACTAAGTTATACTGTTAATTGAAATCAAAAGAGCATCCTTATGCTAAACTGTTCTCTCAAGCTTCATTTTTTCAAAACCCTGTGGTATTCTAGAATATTTTTCTGGTAAAGAGCCTTAGTAATTAGAGGGCTCCTCAATCTAGCAGTTGTGTATAAAGTGAAGGTGAAAGTCGCTCAGTGGTGTCCAACTCTTTGCAACCCCATGGGCTATACAGTTCATGGAATTCTCTAGGTCAGAATACTGGAATGGGTAGCCTTTCCCTCCAGGGGATCCTCTCCAGGGGATCTTCCCAACTCAGGGATCAAACTCAGGTCTCCTGCATTGCAGGCAGATTCTTTACCAGCTGAGCCACAGGGGAAGCCCAGTTGCTGTATATTGTCACCCTGCTTATTTAACTTCTATGCAGAGTACATCATGAGAAATGCTGGACTGGAAGAAACACAAGCTGGAATCAAGATTGCTGGGAGAAATATCAATCACCTCAGATATGCAGATGACACCACCCTTATGGCAGAAAGTGAAGAGGAACTCAGAAGCCTCTTGATGAAAGTGAAAGAGGAGAGTGAAAAAGTTGGCTTAAAGCTCAACATTCAGAAAACGAAGATCATGGCATCCGGTCCCATCATTTCATGGGAAATAGATGGGGGAACAGTGGAAACAGTGTCAGACTTTATTTTTCTGGGCTCCAAAATCACTGCAGATGGTGACTGCAGCCATGAAATGAAAAGATGCTTACTCCTTGGAAGAAAAGTTATGACCAACCTAGATAGTATATTCAAAAGCAGAGACATTACTTTGCCGACTAAGGTCCGTCTAGTCAAGGCTATGGATTCCCAGTGGTCATGTATGGATGTGAGAGTTGGACTGTGAAGAAGGCTGAGCACTGAAGAATTGATGCTTTTGAACTGTGGTGTTGGAGAAGACTCTTGAGAGTCCCTTGGACTGCAAGGAGATCCAACCAGTCCATTCTGAAGGAGATCAGCCCTGGGATTTCTTTGGAAGGAATGATGCTAAAGCTGAAACTCCAGTACTTTGGCCACCTCATGTGAAGAGTTGACTCACTGGAAAAGCCTCTGATGCTGGGAGGGATTGGGGGCAGGAGGAGAAGGGGACGACAGAGGATGAGATGGCTGGATGGCATCACGGACCTGATGGACGTGAATCTGAGTGAACTCCGGGAGTTGGTGATGGATAGGGAGCCCTGGCGTGCTGCGATTCATGGGGTCGCAAACAGTCAGACATGACTGAGGGACTGAACTGAACTGAACTGAACTGAACTGAAGATTTAAAAATGGTCAGTTTAATACTGCCATATAAGCTCCAAAAATCAAGCCTAATAAATTACCTAATTATTTTGGGGTATAGGTAGTATATGTATATGGCACAAAGTTCAAAAGATACACAAAGATGTACACTGTTAGCAGTTTGTTATATTCTTCTAGAAGTATTGCATGTATATGCAAGTGTGTGAGAAGTATCTGGTTTTACACAAATGCTATCGTAACCGTACACATTGTTGTGCAATTTGCTTTTTGCATTTTTTTTGGAGTTCTTTTCATACCAGTATATTCTACCTTATTGTTTTTAAAGGGTGCATACATACGGATATATCCTAAATTAACAAGTATCATCGACAGATACTGTGTTTGTTTCTAGTTGTTAGTACAGCCTGATGCAGTGATTCTCTGACATGCTATTTCAGAAGATAGTTATTAATGTTGGGCTCTGGGTATCTTATTTGTTGAAGTCTGTGCTTCATGAAGACTATTAATGAAGATTTCCTCCTTGCCCTTTACTTTGGATGATGTTTGTGGAGTGTCAAACCCAAATCCTTGGTAGACATAATGGAATTGTTAATATGAAGTGTACAGTATTGCCAAACAGGCTTCTTCTAGGATATCAAGTATTTTCCATGGATCATGTATTTATATAGATCTTCCTAAATTTAGGGGTTGTGGGTAAGTGAGTAGTTTCAGCATCTCTTTAAAGAGTTTATCTTTGAATAAAGTAGCCAGAATAAGATGGACAAGAGGAGTATGACGGGATATATTAAGAGCATTCGTGAGATAATAGAAGATCCTCTAGTCTTTGACTTCACTTGGCATTGTGGTCTTTGCTGAGTTTGATCAGTAAGAAAAATCCTTTGAGGAAAGAAGCCTCCAACTGAGCATTTTAATAGGGAGGATGCTTAATTTTAGATTAGATTACTAGTTTGGAATGAGACCTAGGATTGTTGCTAGGAGCAGAGAATAATGAGAAAACAAACATTTACAAAGAACAGTTTATACGTTGTTTTCAGGTGCCTTACTTGGTGATTCTCACAGCAAGCCTGTGAGTTAAATATGACTGCTGTTGGCATTTCACAGATGCGATAACTGAGGGTTGAAAAGGTTAAATTACTAGATATCCATAATCACATAGCTGATGAGTGACAGGGCAATCAATGTTCTTACACCATATAAACCATATCAACTATTTCCTTTTCTTGAAATTTACAATGAAGTGTTTACAATTTCATCAGTTATCACTGAGTTTTGTCACTTCAGAAAGAGTAACAGGGAATCGGCTTCAGCCCTCCTTTTTCTGTTATCCCTAGATTGACAACTTGGTACGTGTACCCCCACCCTCGAATATTTGGGCAGGTTAGTGGTGAAGTGAGAAGGTTAAAAATTGAATACAGAACTACATAGAATGGAGGGTTTTTTTTTTTTTTTTTTTTTGCAGTGTAAAAAGAGTGTATAAAAAGGTGTGAAAGTCAGAAATGTTCCAGTAATTGACCAGGACTGGGATCTCAAGCAAGATCCATGGACCTTAAAGTTGAAAAGGTGAGAATAGAAAGTGTAGTACCTGAAAAAAAAAAAAATCTATCACTATGACACTAGGAAAACTTGAAAATTAAGCACAGTCGTTTGCTTTGGCCTCTACCACGGGTCTGTTTAGAGGCCAAAGCAAACGACTGTGCTTAATTTTCAAATTTTCCTAGTGTCATAGTAATAGATTTTTTTTTTTTTCAGGTACTACACTTTCTATTCTCACCTTTTCCACCGCCTCTACCACAGAACTGTTTAGACTTCCCTGGTGGCGCAGACGGTAAAGCGTCTGTCTACAATGCGGGAGACCTGGGTTCCATCCCTGGGTTGGGAAGATCCCCTGGAGAAGGAAATGGCAATCCACTCCAGGACTATTGCCTGGAAAATCTCATGGACAGAGGAGCCTGGTAACGTACAGTCCACCGGGTCGCAAAGAGTCGGACACGGCTGAGAGACTTTACTATATTCACTATACGGATCTGTTTAGTGTGAATTTCAGATATAACAATGTTTTAGTTTTGATTCCAAGTCTTTCATCGAGGGCATGCCATTTGCTCTTACTCTCTTCCTAGTTTTGGAACGGTCTACTCCATAACATTTTCTTGGAGGTCCAAGATATTCTACTTTACTGGGATTATTATATAATTTTAATCTAATTCTTTGTTTCTGACACTTGCGGTGGGATTTAAAAGATAATTGAGGGTTGGAAATAATGTTTGGGGGGTTAGTCGCTAAGTCGTGTCTGGCTCTTGCAACCCCACGGACTGCAGCCAGCCAGGCTTCTCTGTTCATGGGATTCTCCAGGCAAGATTACTGGAGTGGGTTGCCATTTCCTTACCCCTTCCCAACCCAGGAATCGAACCCTGGTCTTTTGCACTGCAGGCAGTCTTTACCAACTGAGCTATGAGGGAAGCCAATGTACTAGGCTCTCCTAACACCTCGAGTATTGTTACGACCATTTTATAGATGAGAATAACTGAGGCTAGCTATGTCACACTGTCGCCCAGGTACAGAGTTAAGATATGCACTTACATAAACATAAATCGAAACAAGACAACTTTACAGTATCGAAGCCACGATTAGGTGGTAAGGGTGCCCTGTGAAGCAAAAACAGCATTTGCTGCACCACAGGCACACCTGCTTCTGCAAATGAACTTTCCAACGTGGCGACAGACTTGCGTGCCTAGGAGTGAAGCCTTGGGGGTAAGCACCCACTAAGGGTTCCTGCGTGTGGTGGGGAAGACGGGACTTTCCACGTGGAAAGCTGCACCGAAGAGCCCTCGGTGTTCTCGGTTTAAGGAAGTTGGTTGGGGGAGGGGGCTTGCCCTGCGGCTGCGTCCTGCTCCCCGCGCCCTCCCCCTCCCCGCCTCTGCTGCCGCTAAACCCCGGAGAGCGGAGCGTGCACGGTGAGATTCCTCGGCGGGCCTGGCAGCGGCTGCTGGGCATGCTCAGTGGGCAGGACCCGTTAGAGTGGCGAGTAAGGAAGCGTTGGCTCTTCTCTAGGCTGCCTTCCCCGGTTCAGGCCCCGGCCCTGGGCTTTTGTGTGCGCAGAGCCGCGGCCGCCGCTGCTTCCTCGCGGGGCCGCCCGACCCCAGATGCCGTCTGGCCTGTCCGGTGTCCGCCGTTGACCTCGCCGCGCAGCCGGAGGAGGAGCGGGGCGGGGCGGGGCCGGCGGGCCGGCAGCCGGGCGGGCAGGAGGGCCCGGCCGGGGGTGGGGGTGGGGGTGGGTGCGGGGAGTCCCGCCGGGGGTGGGGGGAGGGGGCGGGCGTGGAGTCACGGGGGTGGGGTCACCGGCGGTGGCTCGGGGAGGCCGACCGGGAAGGGAGGGGGCCGTGGGGGCGGCTCGGAGGAACCAGCCCCCGCTGGGGAGCAGCGGCGACTCCGGGGGCCGGGGCCACGGCTCTCCGAGCTTCGGTGTGAGGCCGCCGCGGGCCCCGTCTTCCGGCGGCCGCCCGAGTTTGTGGTGATTGTTGCCGCCGCCGCCACCGCCCCGGCTGCCATCTCCTCCTCCTCCTCCCGGGCCGCCGCCTCCTCCTCTTCCTCCTCCTCCTGGGCCGGGTCGATCCCCTCCCCGCTGCCGCCTCCTCCTGGGCTGGGCCCGCGGTGTCTCGTCCCCTCGCGGAGCCGCTCCTGCCGCCGCTGCCGCCGCCGCCTCCTCATTCATCCTCGTGCACCATAGGCGGCACAGGCACCAAGATGTCCAACCGAGTGGTCTGCCGGGAAGCCAGTCACGCCGGGAGCTGGTACACAGCCTCAGGTAGGGCCCCAGGCCGGCCGGCCCGCCCGCCGCCGCCGCCGCCTGGCCCGGCGCCCGGCCGCCCGAGGTCGGCGGCCCGGCCCCGCGCGGCGGCGGGAGGGACGAGGGCGCGGACGGCCGCCGGCCGCGGACCGCGTGGGGAGGGAGCGGGCCGGAGGCCGGCCTCGCCGCCTGCCCGACCCGGGCGGCATCCTGCCGGGCAGCCCGGGGGGCCGGGCACCCTCACGCTCTGCCCGGAGTTGGGCGAGAGGGAGAGTTGCCTCCTCGGCAGCCTGCGCCCTCCCTCGGGACCCGGCTTGGGCAAAGAATGTGCTACCCGACCGAGCCTCGTCGCCTCCTCCAGCTCCCGGGAAGCGGGTGGCCGGCCGCAGCCACCCTGGGGAGGACCGTTCACCAGGCGCCCGAGTCCCGCTTCCCCCGCGCGACCCTCCGGCCGCGGGAGGGACGCGCCTTCCTCCTCTCCCCTTCCCTCCCCTCCCGTCTCCTCTCCTCTCCTCTCCTGCCCGAACGGCGCCCGCGGGACCCGGGGAGTTCTCAGCCTCCCGGGTGCACCCGGGCTCTGCTCGCCCGCCTCCTGCCAGGCACCCTTCGCCCTCTCCACCCCCCACCCCACCCCGACAGTTGAGAACGGGAGGCCGCATTCTCCCTCACCTCTTCAGGTGCTCTGCCGTCTTGAGAGGAGTGAAGGGTAGTACTTTTTCGCTTGTCAGACTGGAGGCAAGGTCTGGGCTTGGGAGATCTGGGAGAGGAGGCCCTTTCCTGGGATTTGCAGCTCAGCCCGTTGGGGGTAGGGTAGGAGTACTGTTAAGCAGGGGCTTGGGGTGGCCTCCCAGCTCTTTTGTCGGTGTTTTCATTGTTACTGTCATTCACGAAAGGGGCAGCTGGAGATGGCATCAGCACTTTTCCTGAGCGGCCTCTCAAGCCTCAACACCGAGCAGGTGCTGGAAATAACGAACGCGGTGGTCAGGTTTTGAGTGAATTTAATCTTCTGTCGACACTGTCCAAAAACATTTTAGAGCTCTTTATGTAAAAGAGTGTAGGGATTTTCCCTTTAATAAAGCTCTGGTTGGAACGACTGTTTGGGGGGATTACTTTCTGGAGTCACATTTCTGTTAAGTGACAAAGTTCCACTGTGATTCCTGAATTTTCCTTCATTTGGTACTGGCTTATCAATAACTAGACCCAACTCTTTAATGTGAGTGAGATCATGTTTTCGTTTGCAAATGGTTGGGTTGGACAGTGACATGGTTTGTGAGAAGACAAAGATTTGCAAGATAATTAATTTCTCTGAGGTTGCTAAGCTCTCATTAAATGCATGCACTTTACTGACTCACTGAAGATTTCCTGTGTTAAGAAGACACAAAGGATTTGTAGGCCTAACAGGTAGCTATAGTTTTGCATTAAGCAGATGACTTTTCATGGTTACAGTGGCTTCCCTCATGGTCCCAAAGTACTTCATAAATATTTCATCAGGTCTCACAACCTGGAATGTTAGCTAAGCTTTTCTTGTTCAATTTATGCATATGTGCCCAAGATTCTGTACAGACCAGTGGCAGAACAGGAATGGGAGTCACTGGTTCCTGGGTTTCTCTTCCAGTCAGTGCACTATTACTATTAAATTTATCAATGAATAATAGTCTTTTCAAGGTTGTAAGTCACTAAACGTTTTTTCTTCAGTGTGTTCTGAAGCGTTACAGAGTCTCAGTTTTCACTTTCATGACCATCTTTTGGTTAATTTGTCTTCTATACCTTTCAAAAGTGTTTTAAACTTCTTTTGTAGTTTGCATTGAACTGTGGGCAAATGATTCTGGAGCAATTTTTATAGGTTCTTGAACATTCTTTTCATAGTAAAATAAGGCATAGTTCACACTTCAGACTTGAAAAGTCTTCAGTAATTTCTCAATGTTAAGAATTCTTTAATCTAGCTCAAGACATTGTGTTTTTAAAACTATCAATAGTGAACTAAAATGGACAACTTAAAAAAATTTTTAAACTATATTCTCATTTCTCTAAATTCTGAATGAAGTCAATGTCATTTTGGTAATGTGAGTTGTCATGGAGAAGTTTATTGTTAAAAAAAATTCAGACCATGTGTGGCTTGTGTGTGTGTGTGACTTAAGTAATAATTAAGGGTTAATTTAAAACAATTTAGTTTTAAAAGCTGATTTCATGTTTTAAAAATGAGTAAAAAGATATGTAAGTAAATTTTGATTTAATCTAGTGACCCCTAGACCCCAGTGTACCTAGATTGGTACCATTGACCATTGGAAAAATTTTACTTGTGTTATTGTTGTTCCCTTAAACTAACCCTAAAAACATATAATAGGAGACATGCTTTTGGATTGTCATTCTGTAGTTCCTACAGCATTTAAATGATTATGTCTGTAGAATTGAAGTGTTCAATTACTGATAAAAGAGAGAAATAAAGTATGCTTCATTTATATAGCTAGTTCAGAAAAAAAAGTGTATGCACACATATATGTGTTTTATAACACACATCTTCATCTAGCTATATGCTAGATCCATTGATAGAAGTATCAAGTATTCCCTGCCCTCCAGGAAGATAATTTGAAGTAAGTAGTAACTCAGGACAGCAAGTAAATATCAGATAAATTGAAGCAGTGCTTCTAGGAGCTAGGAGGAGGGTGGAATCACTTCAAAAGATTAGAATTATGTTTCGAAGGAAGGGTATTTGGGTAGCTTTGGAAAGGGGAAAGTATATTGGGGAACACCACAAAGATACAGAGGCAGGTGAGTATAAGTAGGTCAGTTTAACAAGAATGGAAGGTTCTCACAGGGGTGTGGTTCAAGGACCTGGTTGAAGCTAGGGTGTAGATCCCTATGCATTCATAGGGATTTGACTTATGCAGTGGGCAGTCACGACCAGTGCAGAAGTTTCTGAGTGGGGCACTGATACACAAGAAACATTTTAGGAAAATTAATCTCATAGGACGGTTAATCCTCACTTCTTTATGGGTGTACAGCAGGGATCAGCAAACTCACATTGCCTGCAGTCCAAATCCAGCCTGTGACTTTTTTTTTTTGTAAAGTCCACTAGTGAAGTATGGTTTTTCATTTTTAAAGGGTTTAAAAAAAACCAAGAAGTGCAGTAGAGACTGTATGTGGCTTGTAAAGCCTAAAGTTTTTACTATTTATTGGCCTACAGAAAAAAATCGTTGACACATAGTATACGTTAGTGGTTCTCAATGTGACTTCTAGATCAGCAGTATAATGACTGTATTCTGTATTTGTTTCTGGGTGTGTTGTATCTTTCATTTCATTGTTTCAGGCCCTTATCTTCTATCTGGACAGTTATAACTCTCTCCTAACTGCTGTTCTTTCTGCCAGCTTGATTCCTCTTAAGTCTATGCTCTGCATTGCTCCCTGGATAATCTCTCTGACCACATAATTTCTTTGCATAATCCTCACTGGCCCATCTTGCCTGTTGGATAAGGTCTAAGTCCTTTATGACTTGGCATCTTTCTATCTCTTGCCACTTCCCCCAGTCCCATCCTAGTTCTCCCTTTTACTACTCTTAAGCGATGTCTAACAGCTGTTCATTGTTTCTTTAAATACACTATGCTGTTTCTTATCACTGTGTTTTTATTCGAGCTATTTTCTCTGTTGGAATGCACTTCACCAGGATAACTTCTAATGTTTTAAGGACTCAGGTGTTAACACCTCCTAGAAGCCTACCCTGATGCCTTTCCTCCCACTGTCTGTCGTTGATGTTCCTTTGTGTTCCCATAATATCCGGTGTGTATCTCTATACATTTACCTTGTTATCCATGTGTGTGGTCTTTTGTAAGATTATGAACTAGAAGCCAGGGATCATTTGCTACTAATTTTTTTTATACCTTAAGTTCTCAGCGCTGGTTTTGTACAACTTAGTAGATATTCAATAAGTATCTGAACAAGTGAACATTAAAGTACTTGGCATATAGGAGATTCGGACAAAGATATTGATGTCTGAATCCCTAAGAGCATTGGGCGTCATATAGGACCATTGCTAGTTAAGTCTCTGAGCATGATGTAGGTGAAGAATCTTGGTAGAAAAGGATTAGAAATCTTGATTCACTAGTTAGGGGGACTGTATTTCATATAAGGTTTTTAAAGAAATATGACATACATAGAGAAAAGTGTACAGCCAATTGAAGTTTCACAAAATAGGGATATCATTGTAAGTAGCAGCCAGCTCAGCAAATGTCAGTACTGGAATTCTCAACTTGCACTGTATTCCTTGTATTCTAACACCATAGGGAAGTTTTGTCTGTTTTTGAACTCTGTATAAAAGGAATCATGTAGTATATCTTGTTTGAGCTTCTTTTGCTCAACATTATGTTTGAGATTAATTCATGTTTTACTGTGGTTTGTTTATTATTATTGTATTCTATTCTAATGTTTGGGGGGTTTGTCGCTAAGTTGTGTCCGTCTCTTGCAACCCCATGGACTGTAGCCTGCCAGGCTCCTCTGTCCATGGGATTCTCCAGGCAAGATTACTGGAGTGGGTTGCCATTTCCTTTTCCAGGGGATCTTCCCAACCCAGGAATTGAACCCGGGTCTCCTGCACTGCAGGCAAAGTCTTTACAAACTGAGCTATAAGCTGAGTGCTGAAGAATTGATGCTTTTGAACTGCGGTGTTGGAGAAGACTCTTGAGAGTCCCTTGGACTGCAAGGAGATCCAGCCAGTCCATCCTGAAGGAGATCAGTCCTGGGTGTTCTTTGGAAGGACTGATGCTGAAGCTGAAACTCCAATACTTTGGCCACCTCATGGGAAGAGTTGACTCATTTGAAAAGACTGTGATGCTGGGAGGGATTGGGGGCAGGAGGAGAAGGGGACGACAGAGGATGAGTTGGCTGGATGGCATCATCGACTCAATGGACGGGAGTTTGGGTAGACTCCGGGAGTTGGTGATGGACAGGGAGGCCTGGTGTGCTGCGATTCATGGGGTCACAAAGAGTCGGACACGACTGAGCAACTGAACTGAACTGATTCTATTCTATGAGTAAACCACAGTTTTTCCATTCTACTGTTGATGGACATTTACATTATTTACAGTTTTGCCGCTTTGGAAATTTTTGTACTCTTACTTCCTGATGAACACATATATGCATTTTTATTGGGTATGTACCTTAAGTGGAAAGGTCATAGTTATGGCTATGATATATTCATTTTTAGTAGATTTTGCTGAAGTTCTGCCAAGTGGTTTCATAAACTTATACTCCCTCCGGCAGTGTGTGAGAGCGTTCCAGTTGTTCCACATCTTTGCCAACACTTGGTATTGTCAGTCTTTTTATTTTTGGTTATTGCTGGGAGGCTGTGTAGTGACATTGATTGTAGTTTTTATTTTCCCGATGACTGTTGAAATTGAGCATCTTTTTATATTAGCCATTTGAACTTCTGCTTTTGTGAAATGTATTTTAAGTCTTTTGCCCTTTTTCTACTAGAGTATTTACTTTTTCCGTGTTGATGTAGTTCTTTATGTATTTTGGATATAGTCTTTTTAGATAGGAGTATTGCAGATATCTTCTGCTCTGTAGCTTTTTCAGGATCTTGGTGTCTTGGTGACTCAAAAGTTCTTCAATTTAAAGAAGTCTGGTTAACAATTGGTTATTGTTCTTTTGTTTCCATTTATGAAATCTCTACCCATGAAATTTAACTTTGCTATGTTTTCTTTTAAAAGCTTTCTTTTCACCTTTCATAGTAAGATCAGTAATTCATTTGCTTGATAGCTGTATCTGTATGGTTTTGGTGGGTTACATAGATTTATTTTGAAATGTACATATAGAAAAATTATAAATAAGTGTGTAAAATGGGTGGTACACTTTGATGAATATCCAGAAATATAACATACTCTGTAGCTATCTCCAGCTCAAGAAACAGAACATTTTCAACATCTCTGAGGGATGTATTACATTTTAATGTTTTCTGAAATTGGTATATTTTATATCTTAAGTGTGTATATAATGTGGGAGTATTCCCCCCCGCCCCCGGAAATTGGTTGTTATAGCTTATAATCACTAGTGCCATAGAAGTAAGGAAATATATCAGAGTCTAATGATTTCATAAAGTATTCTTGAAATGTTTGTTTGATATATCTTAATAGCAGTTTGCTTTTTTAAGTTGTTTTAATTCTTTCTGTTGTATTTCATGAATATATTTAATAGAATTATATCAGGGTTCTATCATTGGAAAACCACAACCTTTTTTTATTGCTTGTATCTTGAGTTCTAGAGTGTCAAAATATATCTTGGTGTGTGAGAAACAAACACATTCTTTGAAGAGAAAATACTGTATAGTATTTAGTTTTGAAATGAACTTTCTTCTTTGTGCTTCATCTTGTTATTTTATGTTGGAGAAAGACAAGAAAGAAAGAACGAATTTCTTAGGTAAATTGTTGAGATTATTGCTTAATTACCTCTCTCTCACTTTCTCTCTTGTCCTTTCACGTGCAGTTTCCAAGTCAAAAATCTTCCCTACCTTCGTGGTGTAGTTTATATTATCTACTTTTGAGTTTTTGTCTATTTTGAAGAAAGTCAAGACACCAAATAAAGATGTCATTTGTTAAATGTATTCTGTAGTTGTATTTACATATATGTGTATGTAACTTCTAATCTTCAAAAGGCTGCTACAAGTTTGGTATTATCTGCATTTATGGATGTGGAAACCATGACTCAGAGAGTTTGAGAAACCTGTTTAAGTTGTTTAAGGTATAGTAAGTGGAAGAGCCAGTCTGACTCTGAGACTAGGGGCGAGTAAGTATGCTTTCCCAAACACTGAGATTTTCTGTTCCAGTCAGGTTTTTCCCTTACTACAATATTTGCATTTAATTGGCACTTATATTTCATTTATGGTTTGTAAAGCATTGTCTCACACATTTTTATTTTCAGAATAATCTTATGATTAGGTGTAGGACAGGTAGGGTGGGCAGGTCATTAATCCACCCCCACTTTGCTATTTTATTCATGAGAAACTAATAAGACTTGAAGGAGACTAAATTGCCTGAGTCATCTGCTGTTAAGTGGTAGAGCTAGAATTTGAACCTAGGACTTGTAGCTGAAGCCTAGTGTTCTTTCTAATTATAGTAATGCCAGAGTAAGTAAGAAGTTGAGCTATTTGGAATCAGTAAGCACCTCTATAATTGTCAGGTAAATATATTATAAAATAATAAAAACGTGATTAAAAAACATTTATGAAATATTGAGTATTATTGATATGGTATAAAAACTGACAAGAGAATTGGTAGAATTTAATTAATCAAGGATTAAATCAAATCTAGGATTTGAATTTGGGCCTAACAAAACTTGACACTTCTGTAGAGGCTTTATTTAACATATTTATCAGTATTGGACAGACTCAGTTCTGTCTGAAAGGTACTACTCTAGGGACAGGTGCCTAGAAGAAGATGAAACAGACAGAATCGCTATAGAGTTTATATTCTCGTTGGAGACAGGCTATAAATAAGGTAAGTAAAACATAAAGTACATTAGATAGAGGAAAGTGCTTTGGAGAACTACAAAGCAAAGAGCTGACGCAAGAGGAATGTTGAAGAATGGGAGGAATTTTAAATGGCAAGGAAAGGGTTGACTTCACTGGACCTACATTTGAGTGAAGAAGTAGGTGAAAGAACAAGCCTTGTATTCTATATAATTTCAGGTCAAGGGTACAGCAAGTTCAAAGGTACTGTGGCTAGAGCAGGCCTGGAGTATTTGAGGAATGCAAGAAGGTCATTGCAACTAGAATGAAGTGACATGAGGTGGTTTGATATGAGGTTAAGAGGAAAATAAAATAGCTGGGGCAGAGGCACAAAGGTGTTGTGGTCAGATGATATTGGGTCTGGAAGACCAGTGTGAGGACTTGAGTGAGATAGCCATTGGAAGATTTTGAGCAGTTCATGACAGGATCTAATTTAGACTGAACTCTAACAGCTTGACTGCTATGTTAAGAGTAGACTAGAGTTGGGGTGTGGTGAAAGCAGTGGCAAGGCCTGCACCAACAGTTAAGAGGAAAGTAGCACTCCATCTTACAGGTGGGGATGGATTGAGTAATAGCTGTGAGGGAGAATAAGAAGTGGTTGATTATTGGATATATTTCGATGGTAGAGTCAAAAGGATTTGCTGACATACTCAAAGTGAGATATGAGAGGCAGAGAAGAGTCATGGATAGCTCTAAGGTTTATCCCTGAGATTGCAATAATGGAATTGCTGTTATCTGAGATAAGGAAGAGAAACAGGTTTGGAGGGGGAAGGTTAGAAGCTTGATTTTGGTCTGTTAAGTTTGAGATGTGTGCTTTATAGTTAAGTGAATATGTGAGTCTGGAGTTTAGGGGAGACGCCTAGGGTGGAGATATAAGATTGGGAATTATCATCATGTTGGATGGCTCAGCAGTAAAGAATTCGCCTACTAATGCAGGAGGTGGCGGGAACATGGGTTCAGTCCCTGGGTTGAGAAGATCCCGCGGAGGAGGAAATGGCAACCCACTCTAGTATTCTTGCCTGGAAAGTTCCATGGACAGAGGAGTCTGGCTGGCTACAGTACATGGGGTTGCAAAGAGTTGAGCACGACTGAGCATGTGAGCATGCACGCAGATAATATATTTGAAGCCAAGTGTCTGGATGAGATCACTGTAGAAATCAAAGTAGCCAGAAAAAAAGAGGTTTGTGAGTGAGCCTTAGAACACTTCGCACTTGAGGAGGTGAGGGTTATCATGTAAGGAAGATAGATGAAGCTTCTGGTGAGGAGAAGGTGTCCTGGGAGCCAAGTAGGGAAAATGCTTTAAGGCATCTCAACACAATTTATATAGTTTTTTTTCTTAGAAAAGCACATTTAATCTGGTTTAAGCGACTCTGGTCTTAGCCGTCTCTTACCCTGCTCCCAGAGCTTCCTAACTGGTTGCCTAGTTCCCATTCTATTCTTTACACAGCAGCCTGAGAGATCTTTTCAAAATGTAAATAAGATAATATTATTTTCTAAAAATCCTATCATATTAATATTTAAAATCGTACTTAAAAATCCTTGCCAAGGCTTAGAAGGTTTTACATGCATTCACCTCTGCTCAACGTTCTCATTTTATCTCATATTGCCTTTTGTTTACCTTATGCTGTTCCAGCCATTCAGGCCCCCTTCTTGTTCCACAAATACGTCAAGCTTATACCTGCCTTAGGACTTTTGTGTATACTTCATGATGTCTTCATGCATGGATGTGAAAGCTGGACAGTAAAAAAGGCTGAGCGCCGAATAATTGATGCCTTCAAACTGTGGTGCTGGAGAAGATTCTTGAGAGTCCCTTGGCCTGCAAGGAGATCAAATCAGTCAGCCCTAGAGGAGATCATCCCTGAATATTCATTAGAAGGACTGATGCTGAAGCTGAAGCTCCAATACTTTGGCCACCTGATGCGAAGAGCCGACTCTTTGGAAAAGACCCTGATGCTGGGAAAGATTGAGGGCGGGAAGAGAAGGGGACGACAGAGGATGAGATGGTTGGATGGCATCACCGACTCCATGGACATGAGTTTGCTTGAGCAAACTCCGGGAAATAGTGAGGGAAAGGGAAACCTGGCAAGCGGCAGTCCATGGGTTGCAGAGTCGGACATGACTGAGCTACTGAACAGCCAAGTTGTTAACTAACAAAGTAGTTAATAACAAAGTGTTAACTAATCCTGGCTGGGAAGTCAAGGAAAGGGTGTTATTTATTGACTCTTGTTAGTCACAGTTAGGAGGAGACTTAGGGGGAGACATTGAAAATGAATGGAATAGGTTTTCCCAAAGTGTTCTGAGAAACAATAGTCCTTGGAGATGCCTTTGCAGAAAGGGTTTATGGTCAGATAAGTTTAGGAAATGATGCATCTGTTTTTCTCCCCTGGGCTCAGATATCTAACAATGGACTTGTTTTATGGCTCATTACATGGTCTGTCTTGGTGAGTGTTCTGTGTTTGTTTGAAAATAATGTATGTTTTTTGTAGTTGTGAGGTAGAATGCGCTCTAAATATTAATTAGGTTAAGTTGGGTTGTTGTATTTAAGTCTTCTAACTTTCCTATTGATTTTCCTTTTTTGTCTGTCCATTCCTGAGAGGAGTATTAAAATTCCAACTGTAATTCTGGATTTGTCTATTTTTCTCTTTTAGTTTTGTTGATTTGTTGCTTCAAGTTTTGTGAATCTCTGTTTTCTGATATACCTGTTAGGAGTTACACTTTCTTGGTGAACTGAGCATGACAGTACATGTTCCTCTTTCTGTTTGGTAGTATTTCTTAATTTGAGTTGTTTCTTGTTTTGTATTAATGAAGCCAGTCCAGCTTCCTTGTGGTTAATATTTACATATGGTATATGCTTTTCCTTGTGTGTCAAGGGTCACCAAGACCACCTTCAGGTTTGATGATTTGTTAGAAGGATCAAAGCAGTTATACTTACAGATGGGGTTTATTACAGAGAAAGAATACAGATTAAAATGAGGAAAAGTACGTATAGTGGAGTCCAGGAGGAACCAGGTGTGAGTGTCCAGTTGTCCTCTCAGTGATGCGTGACAGCAAGCGTGAAATACTGCCAACCAGGGAAGCTCAGCCGGGCCTTGGTACCCAGGTTTTTATTGAGGGTCAGTCTGTAGGCATGGGCACTTTTGTGACTAGCTACTCAGTCTCTAGCCCTCCTGTCTCCTGCAGAGGTCATACTGATACAATGTGGCCCAGGTTAGCAGGAGAACAAAAATAGGAGTTCACAGTAAGTCACATTGTTGGCATACACTATCTGGCAAGGCCCCAGGTATACAAAGACACCTAAAAAAATTGTGGTGGAATATATGTAACAAAATTTACTATTTTACCAATTTCTATTTGTCTACTTTTCTGACATCAGCACATTTGTGTTATTTACAACCATCTCCAGCACCCATTTCTAGAATGTTTTCATCTTTCCCACTGGAGGTTTGTACGCTTTAAGCAGTTAACTCTCTGTTGACCCCTTTCTTCAGCCGTGGCAACCCGTCTTTTTTATCTATGGTTTTGCCTGTCCTTGGTGCATTTAAGTGAATTCATACAGTATTTGTCCTTTTATGTCTGATTTATTTAACTTGGCATGTTTCCAGAGTTCATTTAGGTTGTAGCATGTTAGCAGAATTCTTTTCTAAAAATGAGTACTACCCATTGTATGATATACCACAGTTTACTTATTCATTTATTTGTTGACAGACGTTTCCGTTATTTCTACCGGTTGACTTTTGTGAGTGACATTGCTGTGAATGTTGGTGTACAACTGTCTGCTTGAATCTTGCTTTTAGTTATTTTTTATATCTATCTAGAAGTAGAATTGCTGGGTCATATAGTTCAATACCTGGGTTGGGAAGATCCCCTGGAGAAGGAAATGGCAACCCACTCCAGGACCCATGGAAAATCCCATGGACAGAGGAGTCTGGTAGGCTACAGTCCATAGGGTCGCAAAGAGTCAGACATGACTGAGTGACTTCACTTTATAGTAATGCTGTGTTTTAACTTTTTGACAAAACACCAAGCTGATTTCCACAGCAGTTGCACCATTTTACATTTCTACCAGCAGTGTGTGGGGTTTCTGTTTTTTTTTTTTCACAACGTTGGCAACACTTGTTATTTTCCTTTTTTTTTTTTAAATAATAGTCATCCTAAAGACTGAGTTTGTATCATTATGGTTTTGATTTGTATTTTTCTAATTACTGAAGAGGAACTAAAAAACCTCTTGATGAAAGTGAAAGAGGAGAGTGAAAAAGTTGGCTTAAAGCTCAACATTCAGAAAAAGAAGATCATGGCATCCGGTCCCATCACTTCATGGGAAATAGATGGGGGAACAGTGGAAACAGTGTCAGACTTTATTTTGGGGGGCTCCAAAATCACTGCAGATGGTGATTGCAGCCATGAAATTAAAAGACGCATACTCCTTGGAAGAAAAGTTATGACCACCTAGATAGTATATTCAAAAGCAGAGACATTACTTTGCCGACTAAGGTCCACCTAGTCAAGGCTATGGTTTTTCCTGTGGTCATGTATGGATGTGAGAGTTGGACTCTGAAGAAGGCTGAGTGCCGAAGAATTGATGCGTCTGAACTGTGGTGTTGGAGAAGACTCTTGAGAGTCCCTTGGACTGCAAGGAGATCCAACCAGTCCATTCTGAAGGAAACCAGCCCTGGGATTTCTTTGGAAGGAATGATGCTAAAGCTGAAACTCCAATACTTTGGCCACCTCATGCGAAGAGTTGACTCACTGGAAAAGACTGTGATGCTGGGAGGGATTGGGGGCAGGAGGAGAAGGGGACGACAGAGGATGAGATGGCTGGATGGCATCACTGACTCGATGGACGTGAGTCTGGGTGAACTCCGGGAGATGGTGATGGACAGGGAGGCCTGGCGTGCTGCGATTCATGGGGTCGCAAAGAGTCGGACACGACTGAGCAACTGAACTGAACTGAATGACTAATTATGTTAAATACCTTTTCATGTGCTTATTGGCCATCTGTAATCATCTTTGGAGAAGTATCTTCAGGTCCTTTGCCCATTTTTGAATTGGGTTGTTTGCTTTTTTGTTGTTGTTGACCTGTAAGAGTTTGTAATATCTGTAATATTCTGGAAAGAAATCCTTTATCAGATATATGATTTGCTAGGATTTTCTCCCATCCTACAGATTGCCTTTTTACTTTCTTGATAATATTCTTTCACGTGCAGTTTTTAATTTTGCAAAGTTTAGTATTGTCTTTTTTTTTGTTACTCATGCTTTGATATCATTTCTAGAAAACCATTGGCAAATCCAAGGTTATGAAGATTTGCCTTTGTATTCTGAGAGTTTTAGTTTTAACATTTAGGTTATTGATCCATTTCGATATAAGTTTTGTAAATGGAGTGGGTTAAGATCAACTTCATTCTTTTGCTCATGGATAGTCTAGCTGTCTCAGTACTGTTTGTTGAAGAGATTATTCTTTATCCGTTGAAAATTCAAACCAATAGTTCATAGATTTTTGGGTTTATTTCTGGATTCTTAGTTCTATTCCATTGGTCTTTCTGTCTGTCCTATGTCACTACCATAATCTTCTATTTTATTTATTTGTGGTTTTTTTTTTTTTGACTGCCTCACGACTTGCAGGATCTTAGTTTTCCAACCAGGGATTGAACCTGCACCGTTGGCAATGAAAGTGTGGGTTTCTAACCAGTGGACCACCAGGGGATATGCACAACCACACTGTTTTGATTTCTGTAGCTTTTTTTTTTTTTTTGTAATATTTATTTGGCTGCGGAGGGTTTTAGTTCTGGCATGTGTAATCTAATTTTCTGACCAGGGATTGAACCTGGGCCCCCTCTATTGGCAGCACAGAATCTTAGCCACTGGACCACCAGGGAAGTCCCTGATTTCTATAGCTTTTTTTTACTCTGTTTTTGAAAGGTAGTTTGGTAGGTATTGAATTCAGTAGATATGTTGACATTACTTCTTTTAGCATTTTATAAATGTTCTGTTGTATTTTGGCTTGCACAGATTCTGAGAATTCTGTGATTTTAAAATATTTGTTCCTGTGAATTCAGGGTGTCTTTTTTTCATCTGGTTACTTTAAGATTTTAAAAAGTTATTACCATTTTCCTGCTAGTCTATTATCATGTGCCTTTGAATAATTTTCTTTGAATTTAGTCCTGTTTCGGATTTGTCAGGTTTCTCAAGATGTGTGGGCTGTAGTTTGCAGCAAATTTGGAAAAACAGTCATCATTATCATCTCATATGTTTTTCTTTTTCACTTCCTTTGTTTTCTAGACTCCAAACAAAAGTATGTTAGATAGCTTAATATTGAACCACAGTTCACTGAGAATTCTTTTTTTTCTCTCTGCTTACTTTTGGATAATTTCTTTTGCTTTATCTTCCCAATTCACTGATTCTTTTTTTTTTTTTCTTGTGCAGTATCTAATTTTGCTTTTAATTCTATCAGTGACATCTTTGAAGTATAAAAGAATTAAAATAACTGCTGATTTCATGGTTTCACCTGAATATTTCTTTCTTTCTTCCTTTCCTTTCTACACTGTGCGACTTGTGGAATCTCAGTTCCCTGACCAGGGGTTGAAGTGGAACCATGGCAGTGAAAAGTCCTGAATCCTAACCACTAGATCACCAGGGAACTCCCAGTATTTTCTTAATAATTAATTTATTCATTACTATTTCTTTTAGGTGATGGATTAATTTAGATACTTATTCTTCTGGCATAAGTATTTATTGATAGTTGCTAGTGATACTGTTTTGCTTCAGAGAGGGGAAAAAAAAGGTTAAATATTTTTGTTTTCTGAGCGCCTAAAAATTGAAAAGGCATTTGAATTATGGCTTAATACTGGCTTTAGGATTATGTCCTTTAAATTAGACTATAAATTAAAAGTTTAAAAATACATTTTGTGTGTTTTAAGATTAAAGGTAATTCATTGAGAAGTCTCATTCTGGTACCTTTTTGTGTATCCCATATTCCGCTTCGCTTTATCAGATTCTTGAGTTCCCAGTGTTCATGCATATACAAGCACATATGGACATGCCATTATTTTCTCCCCCTTTTCAGCAAATGGAAGCTAAAGTGTAAAATGCCAGTCTCTCATGTTTTGTCTTTGCCTTTTTGTATTTACACTTTTAATAATTGGAGATCTTTTTAGTGGCCCAGACAGTAAAGAATCTGCCTGCATTGCTGGTGATCCGGGTTCTATCCTTGGGTTGGGAAGATTCCCCTGGAGAAGGAAGTGGCACCCCTCTCCAGTATCCAGTGCCTGCAAAATTTTTCCAGTGCCTGAAAAATTCCCTGGACAGGGACTTCCCTATTGGTTCAGTGGCTAATATTCTGTGCTGCCAATGCAGGGGCTCCAGGTTTGACCCCTGGTCAGGGAACTAGATCCCACATGCCACAACTAAGACCCAGTGCAGCCAAATAAATAAATAAAAATATTTAAAAGAAAATCCCATGGACTGAGGAGCCTGGTGAGCTACAGTCCATGAGGTCGCAAAGAGTTGGACATAACTCAGCGGCTAACACTTTCAACACTTTCATGTTACAGCAGATATTTTTTCAAAATTATTGATAACCTCACAAAACTTGTTTTTTGTGGATTATGTCTATTAATACCTATCAAATTAGAGATTGAAACTGAGGAACTTAAGAAATATTTACATTTAATTCATTTAAAATAACAACAATAAGCCCATTCCATGTTAACATAAGTAGCATTTTTAAGAAAATTTTATTGGAGCAGAGTTGATTTACAGTGTTGTGTTAGTTTCAGGTGTAAGGTGATTGACATTTATTAACATTTTTGCAAATATATTTAATGTCTAGCTTGATAGAAAACAGCTGGATTTTCATATCTGTTACTGCATTTTCTAATGTTATTTTACTTGAAGCATATGAGAAAATTCTGGTCTCATACAGATATGTAGTTAGAAAAGAACAGAGTATTTTAATAGACTGTTCAGATAATTGTGGCTATTCTTTGATGCTATACAAGAACTCAAGTGGTAGTTTATTATTTTTTAAACTTTTACAGACATATAGTTGACATCCAATAAGTTACACTTTTTTAACATACCTGTGAAACTGTCAACTAAATCAAAACAATGTGCTCCTTGATGGTGAACTCCAGTTTCAGAAAGATTTTATTGCAGTGTGAAATTTGAAATCATGGCAGTGAAATGAAGTTTTCAAGATCAGTTGGTCTGTCCTCCACTTTGAATGTTTCCATCCACGCAGGATTTTTTAACCCCTTGCATTAATCATTTGGAAAATATTTGTTCCTTGGGTTATGCAGATCTGACGAGTGTTTACATGTTTTATTATTCAGTGTTAAAGAATCACATTTGTTAATTTCACATACTCGTCAGAAAAGTGATAAAGTAGGAAGCTTTTAAATCTACAGTGGGAGAAACAAGTTTGCAAAATTCTGCTTTTCTCAAAGCTTGAATTTTGTAGTTAGCAATAGATATTGACAGTTGTTTTCCTTGATGTTATTTCAAGGAAATATCTGCTAAATACCCAGGATAAAGTAACCATTTGTCTATGAATCGTTCTTTCAAGAAAAATAATTTTCTATAAAAACATGGCTTGCAGTGCAGTTGTGTAAGTGCCCTGGGACAACCATTCAACACAGAATATTAAGAAAGTGTGTAGTCAAGGCTAGATATTTTATAAAATGTGTATATTTATAGGTACAGTTTGGTCAAAGGTATTTTTTAATGAAACTTTTTGAATGGTGGTTAGTGTGGGGTGGTGAAGAATGTAATGACTACTAGTATGCTGCTGCTGCTGCTAAGTCGCTTCAGTTGTGTCCAACTCTGTGCGACCCCATAGACAGCAGCCCACCAGGCTCCCCTGTCCCTGGGATTCTCCAGGCAAGAACACTGGAGTGGGTTGCCATTTCCTTCTCCAACGCAAGAAAGTGAAAAGTGAAAGTGAAGTCGCTCAGTCGTGCCTGACTCTTAGCGACCCCATGGACTGCAGCCTACCAGGCTCCTCCGTCCATGGGATTTTCCAGGCAAAAGTACTGGAGTGGGGTGCCATTGCCTTCTCCTGACTACTAGTATAGTGTGGTACTAATGCTAAGATGTCTACCATTACTTTTGAACCATCGAGTCAATGCCAGTGAGTGAATCTCAATGAGTGCCAATACAGTGAAACAAGCAAATAATGTTTTTAGTATTTTGAAAATGGTTTTGACTTGATGGACCTTTTGAAAGGGTCTTGGACTTTGCGAACCTGCGGTTTGCAGAAATTCTTACTTCTTCCTTGGCAATTATGATTAAACCTCACACACACACACACACACACACGGATTATGATTAAACCGCACACACACACACACACATGCACGCACGCACGCACACACACGGACTTTGAAAACCTCCGGTTTGTAGAAACTCTTACTTCTTCCTTGGCAATTATGATTACACCTCACACACACAGACACACACACACACACACACACACACACACGCATGCACTTGGACTTTGAAAACCTCCGGTTTGCAGAAATTCTTATTTCTTTCTTGGCAATTATGATTAAACCTCACAATACACACACACACACACACACACCCTATGCCACATTGTATACTCCTTCTACTAGTCAAAAGGGTCTTGGACTTTGAGAACCTCACACACACCCCCCACACACACCCTATGCCACACACACACCCCATGCCATATTGTATACTCCTTCTACTAGTCAAAAGGGTCTTGGACTTTGAGAACCTCCGGTTTGCAGAAATTCTTACTTCCTCCTTGGCAATTATGATTAAACCTCCCAACACACACACACACACACACGCACACACCCTATGCCATATTGTATACTCCTTCTACTAGTCACGCACATACACACCCCAGCACACCCTATGCCATATTATATACTCCTAATTATAATGGCTCAAGGAAAATGGGGAGATGTAATTTATAAATTACATGTGATTTTGATAAACTTCCTCACTTATGTTTTTCAAAGTGTGGTGAGGGATTACCATAAAACTTTTGAGTTAGACTTGCTGATATGTGGGACCCAGATGTTTGCTTTTTTTTTCTTCCTTGATGTCTGCATTTTTACCACACACCAGAGTTGGTTCTAATACAATAAGACTGGGTTGCTCAAAGTAGAGAATGACATCACCATTATTAGTTTTGTATTTACTGCTCAGAGTGGAAGATGACATCACCACTACCATGTTCGTATTTCTAGCACCCAGAGAAGTGTCTGGCACAGAGCAGGAACTCACTAAATGCTTTATGAGTGAGTGAATGACTAATCTGACTAGATTATTATGCTATTTGTCTGACACCAACTTGCTAAATATTAATATATGATGACAGAGTTAGCCTTAAATTATGTCTTTCATTATATTTTGTAGTGTGCTTAGTTTACAAATATTTAGAACTTAAAAATATTTAAGTCAGATAATATGGCTGTACTGCTTAATGATTGCTGCTTTGGTGACCTCCTGTTTTTAAGCTTCTGGTTTTAGGTAACCTGCATGATTTGGCTTATGCCTGTCTGTCCTCCCTTGTCGGTTGTCATTCTCTCCTTTGGTCACTATATTTTAGGATTCACGAAACCGATCCTTTTTCTTCCTGGTTCCTGACCTCCGGGCCATTGTGCTTGTTGTTCGTTCTCCCTGGAAGTCTCTTCCTCCAGCTCTTTTCTTGCTGCTTTCTTCTTCTTCTTCAGGTTGCAATTCAGTTGTCATATGCTTGGGGTGCCTTTCCTGTCATTCTTACTTATTCTTCCTTTATTGCTCATAAAGTAGCAATGAAATAGTCTGTTTCTTTCATAGCATTCATCGCAGTTTGAAGCTACTTTGTTTACTCTTGGCTTCCCTTCTCTAGAATGTATACCCCATGAGAACATAGACCCACCTGTCTTGTTTATTGTCTTCACAGTACTAGTACCAGAAATAGTATTGGCATATAATAGACATTTTATGAGATTTATCAAATAGATGAGTGAATGAAAAGAATATATGGAAGAAAAGTATCTGATCATATAAGAAATGACTTTAACTTAGTTTTTTATTAATAAATTGAGGACTTTATGTGAATAACTTTGTTCTACTAGTTTTTAAGTTAAATATCACAGATTACAGTTTCTGGTTTGTAAAATTGCCTGTGGATTAGACATTTCTCTTTATAAATAAATGTAATTTAAACAGTTGTTAAAACTAATAGAAGAGGGAACAACAGTGTTTTGTGATTTAAAATAAGTAGGTAAATAAAATAAAGCCTTTGCTCTTTATAACCATCCAATAAGTCATTTTAGATACTGTGATGACCCAAGGACGAAAGAGCAGATAAAACCAAGGAGGGTCTTGGAATGCAGGAACGAAAAACCAGACCCTTATCATCCTTCCCTCCCCCATGTTGTAACTATTAATGAAACAGTATAACCCATCTCCCCTCCTACCCCATAGGGAGAAGGTATTTGCCCTCCTCTTCCTCCTACCCAGTATACATGCTTCATCCAATCAGCAAATGACCCGTAAGACCCCTATCCCACTCCTTACACCCAGGGTATAAAAATGAATCAAGAACCCCTGTTCACTGTCTTTCACCGTTGGCTCTCCCTGACTACCAGGAAGCTGGCCTGCTGTGCTGGCAATGACTCTCCCCTGCCCACTCTAATAAACTTTATTCTTCTTTCATTCTGCCTTGTGTCTGGAAATTCTTTTCCAACCCATACTCAGACCACGACAGATAAATTATGACTTTCAGCATTGTAGCTTTTTTTTATGGATTTGGAAATAGAAAAGTATATGACATAGCTCCTTTTCTTCCTCCATCTTTATTGAATCATAATTGACATATAACATTGTGTAAGTTTAAGATTTACAATATGATGGTTTGATGCTCTTATATGTTGTGAAATAATTTCCACAGAAGGGTAACACTCAGTCATCTCACATAATTACCTTTTTCGGTAAGAACATTTAACATCTACTCTTTCGGCAATTTTCAAGTATACAATATAGTATTATTAACTATAGTTGTACATTAGATCCCCAGAGCTTATTTATAACTGATGGTCATTTTGACAGATGTGAAGTGATAACCTCATTGTGGTTTTGATTTGCATTTCTCTGAGAATTAGCAGTGTTGAGCATCTTTTCATATGCCTCTTGGCAATCTGTGTATCTTCATTAGAGAAATGTCTGTTTAGGTTATCTGTCCATTTCTTGATTTTTTTTTTGATATTGAGTTATATGAGCTACTTGAATATTTTGGAAATTAAGCTCTTGTTGGACTCTTCATTTCCAAATACTTTTTCTCATTTCATAGGTTGTCTTGATGTTTTCTTGGTGTTTCGTTTGCTGTGCAAAAGCTTTTAAGTCTGATGAAGTTTCATTTGTTTATTTTTGCTTTTATTTCTTTTGCCTTGAGAGACTGATCTAATAAAGTATTGCTGTGATTTATGTCCAAGAACGTTTTGCCTATGATGTCCTCTAAGAGTTTTATGGTGTTAACTATAATTCAGAAAGATACATGCACCCCAGGGTTTATAGTAGTGCTAGTTATGGTGGTTAAGATTCGGAAACAATCCAAATGTCTGTGTGCAAAATGGAATATTACTCAGCCATAAAAAAGAATGAAATATTACTATTTGAAGCAACATTGTTGAACCTAGAAAATGTTATTCTAAGTGAAGTAAGTCATACAGAAAAAGACAAATTTATATGACATCACTTATATGTGAAATCTAAAACAAATACAGATGAATCTATATACAAAGCAAGCAGGCTCACACATAGAAAACAAACGTACTGTTACCAAAGGAGAAGGGAGAGGGGAGTGATAAATTAGAAGTATGGGATTAACAGATACAAATGACTATACGTAAAATAGAGAAGCAACAAGAATTTATTGTAAAACATAGGGAACAATATTCAATATCTTGTAGTAATCTATAATGGAAAATAATCTGAAAAAAAAAATCCAAATCACTTTGCTGTATACCTGAAACTAACACAGTATTGTAAATCATTTGTACTTCAATTCTAAATAAATAAACGGTAAGAGGTAGAAGGCAAGGAGCTGACTGTTCAGTGATCTCCATCTCTGCTTTGTGTAGAATTCTTTGTCTCCTGAGGCTACTTTACCAGCTGTTGGCCAGCCTATAAATGCACTCTTCTTGGCTGTAGACCCCCATTCCTGTTCTAGTCAGCTGTGGCCAGATTGGAAAGGTTACTTGGCATTATGCCATTTGTAACCATAATTACTGTTTGTCTCTGCATTTGACTATCAGTTCAGTTCAGTTCAGTCACTCAGTTATGTCCGACTCTCTGCGACGCCATGAATCGCAGCATGCCAGGCCTCCCTGTCCATCACCAACTCCCAGAGTTCGTTCACTCAGATTCACGTCCATCGAGTCCGTGATGCCATCCAGCCATCTCATCCTTGGTCATCCCCTTCTCCTCCTGCCCCCAATCCCTCCCAGCATCACAGTCTTTTCCAGTGAGTCAACTCTTCGCATGAGGTGGCCCAAGTACTGGAGCTTCAGCTTTAGCATCATTCCTTCTAAAGAAATCCCCAGGGCTGATCTCCTTCAGAATGGACTGGTTGGATCTCCTTGCAGTCCAAGGGACTCTCAAGAGTCTTCTCCAACACCACAGTTCAAAAGCATCAATTCTTTGGTGCTCAGCCTTCTTCACAGTCCAACTCTCACATCCATACATGACCGCTGGAAAAACCATAGCCTTGACTAGACGGACCTTAGTCAGCAAAGTAATGTCTCTGCTTTTGAATATGCTATCTAGGTTGGTCATAACTTTTCTTCCAAGGAGTAAGCGTCTTTTAATTTCATGGCTGCAATCACCATCTGCAGTGATTTTGGAGCCCAAAAAAATAAAGTCTGACACTGTTTCCACTGTTTGCACATCTATTTCCCATGAAGTGATGGGACCAGATGCTATTCCTTTTCTGAATGTTGAGCTTTAAGCCAACTTTTTCACTCTCCTCTTTCACTTTCATCAAGAGGCTTTTTAGCTCCTCTTCACTTTCTACCATAGGGTGCTGTCATCTGCATATCTGAGGTTATTGATATTTCTCCTGGCAGTCTTGATTCCAGCTTGTGTTTCTTCCAGTCCAGCGTTTCTCATGATGTACTCTGTATATAAGTTAAATAAAGAAGTGAGTAGAGATGAAATAGTTAGAGGTGAAATGCAGGGTGATTAGAAGAGGCCTTTCTGTAGAGGTAGAAGTAAGTTGAAGTGTTGAATGCTGTGAAGTTCCTGAGGAGAGAGATTTCTAGTTAGACTATATATGGCTGAAATACAGTAAAGAGGGTTGGAGAGGGAGACTAGGACTATGTCATGTAGAGTCTTAGAGGGCTGCTAAAATGGTTTGGGTTTTATCCTAATTATAATGGGAATCCATGTGAAGGCAGATAGAACTAAAAAAATTTTGATCAAGCATTAAAATGTTTATACTAAAACAAATATTGAATGAAGAGCCATGATTTAAAAATTAAAGTCCTTAAAATATTTCAAAGTTTCACTGGTAGTTTACATTAGCATTGGAATTTTAATCTTAATATAGTTTAATCACCAGCTTTCAATTTTCTTTAAATTTTAAAGTGCTGTTTTTAAGTAATTGGAGCTTCTCTGTTGTCTCTGGTGGTAAAGAATCTGCCTGTAATGCATTAGACCTGGGTTCGATCCCTGGGTTGGGAAGACCCCCTGGAGAAGGGAATGGCTGCCCACTCCAGGGCTCTTGCCTGGAGAATTCCATGGACAAAGGAACCTGGCAGGCTTCAGTCTATGGGGTCATAAAGTCAGATACAACTGAGTAACTAACACTTCAAGTAACCGAGCTAAGGTATTTTGGGTTATGGACTTAGATACAGTCTGTCTACCAGTTTGCCCATCATCTGGTATAGTAATCAACAGTTGGGTTCTATATACCAGTTAATAAGGAAGTGTTTACAAAATACATGGTAGCTTTACATTAAGAATTTTGGGGAATAGAAAATAAGTGCAAATGTACCCTCACCGAAGTTCAAATGAGCCAGCCTCTAATAATAGTAGGGCTTCTGGCTTAATGACTATTAATCAACACTTATTGAGTCCTTACTATATGTCAGGCGTTTGCACTTGCACTTCTCTTTTAATAAGACAAGCACATGAGGAAGATGAGTGTTAGGTTGTTCGAGATTATGAAGTTTGTGATTGTGTTCTGACCCGTTGCCTCCCCAGTTGGAGCTCTTACCCACGTTCCATATTACTTCCCATGCAAGTTTTTTTAATAAATATTCTATATTCTAGATTATTAAACATATATTCATTTGAAAATAAAATATTAGGAAGTAATTAACGTTCAAAACAAGTTTTATTTTGTGGAGTTTCAGAGTGTAATATCAGTAAAGGCAGAAGTAAGCCTTAAAAGCCTCTGGATGTGTAAAGTGTTAGCCATGCACGGTGCGTAAATGGTACAGGGACCGAGAGTGATCAGTGGTGAAGAATCTGCCTGCCAGTACAGAAGATGCAGGAGACACGTGTTTGACCCTTGGGTAGAGAAGGTCCCCTGGAAAAGGAAAGGGCTGCCCACTCCAGTATTCTTGCCTGGAAAATTCCATGGACAGAGGAGCCTGGCAGGCTGCAGTTCATGGGGTCACAGACTTGGACACAACTGGGCACCCACACAGGTACACGTTTCGATATGTAGCTCTTATAATTAAAACATATCTTTAAGCAGGAGAACTTTAGTAGCTACCCATTTTCTGTCTATCTGGATAACAAGCTAGCTCCTTAATGTAGGCCTTAAGGGGTCACCCATTCTAGCTCTCCCCATGTCAACTGTGCAGGCTTTTGTTTGAAGCAGCTGGAATTGTCATTTCCACTTCTGTGATTTTGTTCATAGCTTCCTTCTGTTTGGAAATACCCTGCTGTCTTCTCCTGTGGTTCTAGTTAACACTTGAGTCCATTTTTTCCCAGCATTTTTTCTTCTTCAGAACTTTTAATCCCTCCCTAGGCGTTGTGTATATCCTACCTTGTTTGGTTTAGCTTTTTCCCCAACTAGATAAGCTGATGGAACTGGCTGTGACTGATACCGTTATGTAGTTAGTGTTTTATACACATAAGAAGCTCAATAATAAGAAGTTATACATGGCAGTATTAGTAATGCTTTTTAATAAACATTTTCATTTTGTTTATCTTATTATATAGCTTAAGTTTATAATCTGAAAATTTATATTCTTTTGGAGGATTTTGGTGTTTAATTTCATCAAGAAATGAAAGGTTGACACTCTAAACGAAAAAACCAAGTATATTTTGTGTTGGTGTGTATAAATAGCAAGAATACGATTATAGTAATTAATATTGTGAGTAGTTAGAATTGGGTATTCCCTTGACATTTGATATATTTAGTTATTGATATTTCAAAGCAGTTTTCTTGAATAACTTACATTGGTTTTAAAAATATAGTCTTTATAGCTTTGACTTATATGTTCTAAATTTGGAATTTAGAACATGAGGGAAGCTTTTGACTTCACTAGTGTTTTTCTATGTTGAACTATTTAAAATTTTTAAACTGTCTGAAAATTTGCTTCCTCAGTTGCCACTTTATCTTTCTCCTATTAAGTGTTCAGTTGAGGAGCACTAATTTTAGGAGAAATATTTGTTAAAAATAGTTGAAATTAGCTATCGTATAGTCTAGATGAAGGGAGTTCCCCGACGATCCAGTGGTTGGAACTCTGCATTTTTCACTGCCGTGGCCTCGGATTCAATCCTTGGTCAAGGAACTAAGATTAAGATGTATGGTGCAGCCAAAAAAAAGAGTCCAGATGGAAGTTAAACTTAACCCTCTTTTCATTTTATGGGCCATTTAAAGAGAAGGTGGTTTGCATGTATAATCCAACTTTGTGGACACTGTGGGTTCTTTTCTTCAGTTGTGTTTTCATAATCTTAGTACGTGAATATATATGTTTAGTAAGTTTTAGAAATGTGACCACTAATGCTAGGTTGTTAACGGTGTATGTGTTTTACATTATTTTCAGCATTTTTTATTTCTACCATATTTAAACATGTTTTGGAGTCTAGACTCCTTTCTCAGCTCATCATTGCAGTGTACTTGCATTGCAGTTTGTTTCTAGGCAAAACCACTTTGTTTTTTTAGCATGCAGCCCACATAGGGGGTGGGGAAGAAATGGAACTAGGACACTACTGCCCTTTTCTGGATAACCACTAAAGGATGTGTAAGCTAAGTGTTCTTTAAACATGGGTGGCATCTCCTCCATGGGTTTAGGTGTTTAGGCTTTCGGTTACTGGCCTCAGTAAGACCCTATCGTATATACACTGCCTGCTGACTCTTCTCTCTGTCACACAGATCTGGAGTTGAGGATTTTCCTCAAATCCCAACTTTATCTGGTTAAAGAAGTGTTGTCCCAGGAGAATGCATAATTTAGGAATCATAAAACTCACGAAATGTGCTGGTGTTTATTTTTATTTTTTACGTTAGTTTTACTTTCCTACTGCTGACTGTCTAAATGGGCGAAACTTTATTAAAAAAAAATTTTTTTTAATGGTGTTCCTGTTCTGTTTTAAGAAAACTCAGTGTACCTCTTAGCACTTTTAAGATTTCACTACCCATTTCTATTACTCATGATCATTGTTTTGTTTTTCTTGATGACATGTGGTTATGAATACAAGATTGAGTTAACTTAGATTTTGGTATTCTACATCTGTCCATAAATTTTTTATCAGTTTATTGGTATTTTGTACTTTGAAATGGTAAATTTATAGAGATCTTGAAGCCATGAGAAAACAAATGTATTCATATGTTTTAATTTTTACTTAGAAGCCAATTTGAGTCATTAAAAAGGTGCATAACGGATATATGTAAGTATCCGTTACATAAATCATCTTGTTAGGTATATGTAATTTTTTAAAACAGTTATGTCTTGAATATGAAAACAAAGAATAGTTTTCCAACCAATATCATGTTAATTGAAACTAATTTTCACATGTTTAAATTGTTAACTGTAAATGACGAGATATACTGACCTTGCTTCTTTGCTGAGTATCAGGCAAAAACATAGTGAGTTGGAACTTCCCTGGTGGTCTAGTGGTTAAGACTCCGCACTTCCACTACAAGGGGGACAGATCCATCCTTGGTTAGGTAACAAAGATCCTGCATGCTGTGCGGTGCGGCAAAAAACCCCCCACAAAAACCCAAAAAACCACCCAAATGTAGTGGATAAAGTGCCCTTATTTAGTATTGCAGAGCGAGGTGTATATTTTATGGATGTCTGTGACATTGAAAGTGAAAGTCGCTCAGTCATGTCTGACTCTTTGCGACCCCAGTCCATGGAATTCTCCAGGCCAGAATGCTGGAGTGGGTAGCCTTTCCCTTCTCCAGGGGATCTTCCCAACCCAGGGATTGAACCCAGGTCTCCCTCACTGCAGGCGGATTCTTTACTAGCTGAGCCACCAGGGAATAATCCCAAGAATACTGGAGTGGGTAGCCTGTGCCTTCCCCAGGCAGATCTTCCCAGCCCAGGAATTGAACCGGGGTCTTCTGCATTGCAGGAGGATTCTTCACCAGCTGAGCTAGGAGGGAAGCCCTCTGTGACATTAGGCAGGTACAAAAAATTAGAGTTAGAGGAGGAGAGAGAATAATTAGCACTTTCTGATTTACTGACTTCATTTTTATCATACTATGAGTGAAGATTTGTCTAAATTATCTTTGTTTTATTGAGGTAAATTTTAGATAATATAAAATTAGCTGTTTTAAACTGTCACAAATTTTACAGTTTCATGTACATGAAATAGCCCCATGAGGTGAACCCCCAGAGACAGAAAGCAGATTGGTGGCTGACAGTAGGTGGGGATGAGGAGTCATTGCTTAGTAGGTACGGGGTTTTCTTTGGGGATTCCGAGGATGTTCAGGAACTTGGTACAGGTGGTGGTTTCACGAAACTTTCTGTTGAAATATTGGGTATTGGGAATCCTCCCAGAAAGTTTCCTATGTAATTAATACAGTCTTAAATGGCTAACTGGATCTAATAACTAGCTTTTCTATAGAAAAGGTAGATGGTATTGAATTATTTATAACATTTATCTAAAATAAACATTATTAATAAATATTAGTGAAAATACGCATATAAGATCAAGTCAGATTGGTATTTTACATTTTTTAGTAGTTTACAAACCCATATTTTTCCAATTTTTTTAGTTTAAAATTTTGTTATTATGAGTATACTGTAAATTGAACCAGAACTCTGATTTTTCTAGAGGATGAAAACATGTTAAAAACCTGGAATAGAAATATCCTGTTTAGAGAGAGTATGTATTTACTATCTAAAATTCTATCTATTAGGGACATTGACAGTAAAATTGGGATGAAAACAAAAAACACAAATAGAGATTAAATTGTGAAACAAAACAGTTTGTATGTCAAGAATTCTGGGGGAAGCATAGAGTTTGGAATGTAAGAATATGAAGTTGAAGGTAGTTTTATAATCAAGGAGATAAAAAGTGAAAGAGGAGGAGGAGGCCTCCTTTGTAATTAATCTGAGGCACTTGGAGGATTTATCACACTGCAGTTTAGTCTTAAGTGAAGTCACTCAGTCGTGTCTGATCCTTAGCGACCCCATGGGATTTTCCAGGCAAGAGTACTGGAGTGGGTTGCCATTTTCTTCTCCGTCTTAAGAAAGCAGAGCCAAATAAATGGAAGGTTTCTACCAGGAGAAGAAAGTGGCAACCCACTCCAGTATTCTTGCCTGGAGAATCCATGGACGGAGGAGCCTGGCAGATTACAGTCGATGGGGTCGCAAAGAGTCAGACACGACTGAGCGACTTTGCTTTCACTTTCTTTGCTACCAGGAGATGGAAATCTGCTAATACCAATAGGGTAGCAGGCAGTGCAATATTCAGACTTCCAGGTCAGGAGATCAGCAAGGGAGAGTTCTGAGCAGAATCAGTGAAACCAGGGTAGAAGCTGTTTGCAGTCTGCCCTGCTGGGGTGTTGGTAGCTCTGGGTCCCTTGGTGTTAATTGAAGCCAGGCAGAGTTTAGGTCTGCAGATGCATCCTGTTGCCAAGTGAGAGAAAATCAGATACTTCAAAGGTGAGATACCTGGAACTGTTTGAATGAGGTAAGATCATTTCAAGGGCTGGCCAGGGGGAAGATATTTAAGGATAGATAATAGGAAGAAATAGAATAATCTTCAATGAAGTGCTTTTATCTGCTAGGTTTAGGCTTGATATTTTCCTGTATATTCTGATTTAGTCTTTTTGAGTTAGGCTTTGGTGGGGGCGGGTGGTGTCTGAATTTTTATTAATTACATCAGCAGTTCTCTTGAATATGGCTCTTGGACCAGGGGTTGAGACACAGAGGCAGGACTCTTGACACTTGGTTAGCATTTGTGAATTTGATTCCTATTAGCTAGTCCTCCTGGGCAGCCCCTCATTGTTCTGAGGCCTCAAGTGGCTCTCCAAGATAATATTTGAGAACAGAGGTCAGAGGGTAATTTGATAATAACTGTTTTCAGAACATATATAAACAACAAATCAAAAATTTTAAAACCTCTGCTAAACACCAACACATTAAAAAAACCATAAAGTTTTACTTAGGAATTATGTTTTTATTAGAAGTAGTTACTATTGATTACCAAATGATTGGGAACTATTAACATTTCTACATGGCAATTTCATTTAATGAAATTAGGCCGATAACTACAAAACAATTTAGTATTCATTATTTTTCGCCTTCCTTTATAGAACGAAGTCCTGGATTATCCTATATTTATACAAAGCTTATTGCCCATGAAGAGATGGTATTGTTAGGAAGGAGCTAATTGCATGTGGAACTTGGAGATTTTTTTTTCTCACTTTTTAAATGAGATTGAACCAGTTGAGCTAATGTTTGTTTAATACTTTAGGAAAGAAAGGGTTAAGAGAGTTGGCTTTAAGGAAACACATGTTTTCGTAAGTGTTATTCCATCTAATGTTAAACCACCCCAGGAAGGCAAGTGTTTTATCCTCACCTCTATAGAAAAGGAAACAAAGACAGAAAGTTCAGGTCACATACTCAGGTCTTTTTGGCTTTGTCTCCTTTTCTTTCCCTCGTGTTTATGGTGCTCTGATTTCTAAAGTTCTTTACACCTCTAAAAATCTGTGATTTTAATGAAGTGAACAAGATGATGAATTTTCATTTACCTACGGCTCAGACAGTAAAGAATCTGCCCACAATGCAGGAGACATGGGTTCGATCCCTGGGTCTGGAAGATTCCCTGGAGGAGGAAATGGCAACCCACTCCAGTATTCTTACCTGGAGAATTCCATGGGCAGAGGACTGGCGAGCTACAGTCCATGGGGTCACAAAGAGTCAGACTTAATGACTAACACACACAACATGGAACTACAAAATTATAAGCCCATTGCCTGTGTGTTTCCTCTGTACCACTTAAAGTTGCCCTGCACATCATATTGCCCCTACATTTCTTTAACACACATCCCAGAATATCATTTCATCTGTAGACATTTCAGTATACATCTCTAAAAAACGTACCCATACTAATACTATCACTGTTAAACAACCATTAATTCCCTCATATCCAGTTACTGCTCACATTTTCCTGTCATAATTTCTTCGTAGTTATCTGTTTTCTTTTGGGGAGGCTGGGTTGGTTTTTGCTGCTGTGCAGGCTTTTGTCTAGTTGCAGCGAGGGGGCTACTCTCCAGCTGTGGTGCGTGTGCTTGTTGCAGTGGCCTCTCTTGTGGAGCACAGGCTCTCGTGTAAGAAAAGTTTCCAGCAGCTGCAAACTCCTGGGCTCTGTGCACAGTCTCAATAGTTGTGACGCTGGGGCTTAGTTGCTTTGTGGCGTGTGGTATTTTCCCTGGATCAGGGATCAAATACATGTCTCCTGCATTGGTAGGTGAATTCTTTACCACTGAGCCACCAGGGAAGCCCCCATAATTTCTTTTAAAACTGTTTTTAAGTTTGGATTTAAATAAGAGCCATACATTTTAATTGGTTGATATAGCTCTTATGTATTAAACATTTATTTTATTGTTTTTTTAAAAATAGAGTTTGTTTTCAACACTTTTAGGTATATAGCAAAATTGAGCAGAAGGCGCAGAGATTTACCGTATAACCCCTGGTTGTCCAATTGTTCCATCACCGTTTGCTGAAAATTCAGATATCTTTTCTCTGTTGTATTGCCTCTGTTCCATTGTCAAAGATCAGGTGACTGTATGCATGAGGGTCCTTTTCTGGGTTCTCCATTCTATTCCATTACTCAGTTTGTTCTTTAATCAACACTACACTGTTTTGATTGTTGTATCTGTATATTAAGTCTTGGAATTGGGTAGTGTCGATCCTTAGCCCTCCAACTTTGTTCTTCTCCTTCAGTATTATGTTCCCTGAGTTTTTGTTTTGTCAGGAAGTAACAAATGTCTGGCTGTCTTCTTTTTGGTGATGTTGGTAGTCCTCTGTGATCATCGTTTAGATTTATTAATGTGTTAGGGCTTGTAAAGTGGTGATATTTTTTATCATTCTACCTTCATTTATTATCTCTAACACTTCTTTAAAGGAATACTTTCTATCCTTGATTTTTTTGGCTATCCAGAGGAACAGTTAATATAGAAGTAGGATGAATAATGCTTGATTTTTTTAATTTATTTACCAGTTATCAAAATAATGAATCGGTTCCCTAGCAGTATCCAAAGGTAACTGGCAAATGTCTTCAAGGGTCATTGGAAACGCAGACTTAAAAGATGCTCAGATTGCCTCATCTCTAGCCAGTGGGAGCCTCTGGTTCTTGAACCCTTTCAGCATGGCCTTGATAGGCTTTGATGACTCTTGCTTTCTGGTGTGTTAGTCTGTGTTCTTCAGAGAAACACAGCCAATAGAATATACCAGGATATATCTCTCTCTTTATCTCCATCTCTGTATCTGTAGAAAGAGATTGCTTATAATGAACTTGTTCACGCAGCTTTGGAGACTGACAAATCCCGAGGCCTGCAATAGGCAAGCTGGAGACCTAGGAAGGGGGGTGGGTGTAGTTCCAGTTGAGGGTCCAGTGAGCTCAAGACCTGGGGAGCCAGACCTGCAGGCTCGATGTAGAATTCCCTCTTCTGGCAGAAGGGCCAGCCTTTCTGTTCTGTTAAGGCCTTCAACTGATTGGATGGGGCTCACCCATATTAGGGAAGGTCATCTACTTCACTCAGTATGCAGATTCAGATGTTAATCTCTTCTAGAAACACCATCACAGACGCACCCAGAATAATGTTTGACCAAAGGTCTGGCACCCCATAATTCCGTCTAGGTGACGTACTAAATTAACCACTACATCTGGTGTAAGATGTTCCAGGCTTAATTTTACATTTCCTGTTTTCCCAAGGAACCCAGACCTTCTCCTAAACAAAATTGAAGTAAAGTAGCAAAGTCTTCTAAATAATGTTATCAATTAATAAGTGCCATCTGATGATTCTTTTAATGATGAAAATACATTGAGATTCATACTTCACAAAACTTTAAGAGGCTTTGTAGGGAATTCCTTGGCAGTTGAGTGGTTAGGCGTTTTCACTGTAGTGGCTTGGGTTCAGTCCCTGGTTGGGGAACTAAAGCAGTTATCCTCCAATTAAAAATAAATGAAGAAAGAAAGGTATAATTTCTTAAGAGTAATTAAGTTGTCTTCAGTGTTACTTAATTTTCTTCATTTTCTCACTTTTGGGAAAGAGTTTCTCGATGTCTGTCTGTTCTGTCATTCCTACCTTGATCTTTCTTAGTTTCTGATATAACATTTGAGGAAAGTATAGAATGAAAGCTGATGGCGTGGATTTATACCTAGTAAAGTGAAAGTGAAGTTGCTCAATCGTGTCCGACTCTTTGTGACCCCGTGGATTGTAGCCCACCAGGCTTCTCCATCCATGGAATTTTCCAGGCATGAGTACTGGAGTGGGTTGCCATTTCCTTCTCCAGAGGATTTTCCTGACCCAGGGGTTGAACCTGGGTCTCCCGCATTGCAGGCAGACGTTTTACCATCTGAGCCATTGATAATTATCTTCTGTAAGCATCAGCCTAAATATCTACCTCTTAGTATGTTACAGTAACGTGGAACTACAGACATAATTGAGTTTACCCTTTTCATTTTACAGAAGAGGAAATTGAGGCTTAGCTCTGTAGGAAAGCTAGGGCTCACTTGGATCACTTGCATTCAGATTTGGCAGTGTGCGGTGGCATTCAGAGACAGACCAGTGTGACTGAAAGATCTTGACATTGCCATTTATTAGCTGTATGAACTTGAGGAAACATATTTTTTTGATCATGCCATGTGGCACGTTGGATCTTAGTTCCCCAACCAGGGATTGAACCCGTGCCCCTTGCAGTGGAAGCGCAGAGTCTTAACCACTGGACTACCGAGAAGGTCCCAGGGAAACTTTGTTTTTAAAATTTATTTGTAAGCTAGAGATAATAACTATGTGATATGATTACTATGACAGTTAACCAATAATAACATTCTAAGGAACGCAGTACTGTGCCTGTCACATTGTGCTGTTGTTCAGTAGCTAAGTCATGTTTGACTCTCTGGGACTGCATGGACTGCAGCATGCCAGGCTTCCCTGTCCTTCACTATCTTCCTGGAGTTTGCTCAAACTCATGTCCACTGAGTTGATGGTGCCGTCCAGCCATCTCTTCCTCTGTCGCTCCCTTCTTCTGCCCTCAGTCTTTTCCAGCGTCAGAGTCTTTTTCCACTGAGTCTGCTCTTTGCATCGTGTGGCCAAATTATTGGAGTTTCAGCTTCAGCATCAGTCCTTCCAATGAATATTCAGAGTTGATTTCCTTTAAGATTGATTTGATCTCCTTGTAGTCCAAGGGATTCTCAAGAGTCTTCTCCAGCACCACGGTTTAAAAACATCAGTTCTTTAGTGCTCAGCCTTCTTTATGGTCCAACTCTCACATCTGTACATGACTTCTGGAAAAACCATAGCTTTGACTATACAGACCTTTGTTGACAAAGTGATGTCTTTACCTTTTAATACACTGTCTAGGTTTGTCATAGCTTTTCTTCGAAGGAGCAAGTGTCTTTTAATTTTATGGCTGCAGTCACCATCTGCAGTGATTTTGGAACCCAAGAACATGAATTCTGTCACTGTTTCTACTTTTCCCCCTTCTGTTTGCCATGAGGTGATGGGCCCAGATACCGTAGTCTTAGTTTTTTGAATGTTGAGTTTTAAGCCAGCTTTTTCACTCTTCTGTTTCACCTTCATCAAGGGGCTTTTTATTAGAGTGGTATCATCTGCATATCTGAGGTTGTTGATATTTCTCCCAGCAGTCTTGATTCCAGCTTGTAATTCATCCAGGCTGGCCTTAAACATGATGTACTCTCCATAAAAGTTAAATAAACAGGGTGACAATATACAGCCTTGTCATACTCCTTTCTCAATTTAGAACCAGTCTGTTGTTCCATGTCCAGTTCCAGCTGCTGCTTCCTGACTCACATACAGGTTTCTCAGGAGACAGGTTAAGATGGTCTGGTATTTCTATCTCTTTAAGAATGTTCCATAGTGTGTTGTGATTCACACAGTCAAAGGCTTTAGTGTAGTCAGTGAAGCAGAAGTAGATGTTTTCCAGAAATTTCCTTGCTTTTTGTATCGTCCAACAGATGTTGGCAGTTTGATCTTTGGTTCCTCTGCCTTTTCTAAACCCAGCTTGTACATCTAGAAGTTCTCGGTTCACATACTGCTGAAGCCTAGCTTGAAGGATTTTAAGTATAATCTTACCCTCATATGAAATGAGTACAGTTGTATGGTAGCTTGAACATTCTTTGGCATTGGAATGAAAACTGACCTTTTCCAGTCCTGTGGACACTGCTGACTTTTCCAAATTTTCTGACCTATTGAACGCAGCACTTTAACAGCACCATCTTTTAGGCTTTTAAATAGCTCAGCTGGAATTCCATCACCTCCACTAGCTTTGTTTGTAGTCATGCTTGCTAAGGCCCACTTGACTTCACGCTCTAGGATTCTGGCTGTAGATGAGTGACCACACCATTGTGGTTATCCGGGTCATTAAGATGGTAACAATGACCATATATGTGAGACAGAAGAGACACAGATGTAAAGAACAGACTTTTGGGCTTGGTGGGAGAAGGCGAGGGTGGCGTAATTTGAGATAATAGCATTGAAACATGTATATTACCATATGTGAAATATATCACCAGTCCAGGTTTGATGCATGAGACAGGATGCTCAGGGCTGGTGCACTGGGATGACCCTGAGGGATGCGGTGGGGAGGGAGGTAGGAGGGGGGTTCAGGATGGGGAACACATGTACACCCATGGCTGATTCATGTCAGTGTATGGCAGAAACCACTACAATATCGTAAAGTAATTAGTCTCCAATTAAAAAAAAAAAAAGACCTTTTTTGTATAGTTCTTCTGTGTATTCTGGCCACCTCTTCTTAATCTCTTATGCTTCTGTTAGGTCTTTACTGTTCCTGTCCTTTATCATGCCTATTTTGTATGAAATGTCCCCTTGATATCTCCAGTTGTAAGTACACTGTAAGATCTGGTTTTTCCTGTCCTCCTCCTTTTTTAATCTTTAAAAAATATTCCTTTATTTATTTGGCTCTTCCAGGTCTTAGCTGGGGCATGTGGGGGATCAGCTCCTGGACTAAGGATGGAACCCAGGCCCCCTGCTTTGGGAGTGCAGAGTCTCAGTTACTGGACCACCAGGAAACTCCCTGATTTTTCCTGTTCTTGTTTGCAGTTGTTTTCTTGCCTCTTTTTGAAGTGAATATCAAGTGTATCTAAAGTAAATGAAAACAGTATACTTTTGTTGCATTTGTTACCTTGTTCATGGTGTCTACTTAGCAAATGTTTTCTTTTTTTTTTTTTTAAGCCTTTATTATTTATTTTATTTCTTTTGACTGCATGGGATCTTTGTTGCTTTGCTTGGGCTTTCTCCAGTTGCAGGAAGCAGGGGCTCCTTTTCGTTGTGGTGTGTGGGCTTCTGGTTGTGGTGGCTTCTCGTCGCAGAGCACAGCTCTAGGCACGCCTGGGCTTCAGTAGTTGCGGCACACAGGCTGAGTAGTTGTGGCTTACAGGCATGATTTAAATGGGCTTCAGTACTTGGGGCGCAAGGGCTTAGTTGCTCTGCGGCATGTGAAATCCTCCTGGACCAAGGATCAAACCCATGTCTCCTGCATTGCCAGGCAGATTTTGGTCTGGTCCTTTTCTTAACTTTCTGAATGACAGTTACTAAAGTTCACATTCAGAAGATTTACTTTTAGTCTGAAGTATTTTATCCAAAATAACTTTTGTTGTTATATTCCCATTTATTGTCATTATTTAAATATTAATCACAAATGTTTTAAACCATTTTGTGTGTCATTAGGGTAGATTTTAAACATGTTGATGCTTGTATGCTCCTGGAGCAAGCAGGATTGTTTGGTCAGCATTAATGGATGTTTAAACGTTGCTTTTATGTCCTTAGATGAAAGCTATGTTACCAATATTAAATGTTAGTAATTTTAATTATCACTTTCCTTTTTAATATGAAATGTTGGCTTCAATTTCTATAGAACTAGCTACAGGATTGTAAACCTGTAATACATGTTTAAATGTGAATATGTAGAAAAAACCTTAAAACTGTTTATCTTCCAAAAATTTTTGCTATCTATTTTGGATAATATTCCAAAAGCATACTCAAATGTTGACTTTCCCATGACATTAATAGATGGCTTGGTTTATTGAGAGGTATAAAAATATGATTGCTAATGCCGGTAGGTTAAGGTTATATTTCATAAAGTGAGTGAATGGATGTATTTGAAGTGTTGGAGACTTCAAATTAGGAGAACTAGAGGTGATGAAAAAGAAGGCAATGATAGTTGCTTTCAGTTCTTCTTGGAGTGTTTTCATTTGATGACTCCATCTTTTTGTAATTTATCTTGTCTGTAACTACTTGTATATGCAGGTTTTACTCCCAAGCCCTGGAAAGTAATTGTTCTAAGATTACTGATTTCTCAGAGTCACCAAATATATTTCTTGGCATTTTTCGGTTCTCATCATGCTTGTTTATTACAGACTATTGGATTAGATTCTGCTAATCTTCCTGAAGATCTTACCTCTTTGCTTTCTGTGTACTTTATTTCCCCCTAGTCTTGTGTTGATCTCCTTGCCCACTTTTGCTGGGTCAGCTTCATACTCATACCTCTGTCCTAAGACAGTTTTTTAACGTTTGTGTTGTCAGCATTGATATGTACACGTTCATACTTAACCATCGTAATTAGATGACTCCAAAATCTGTTTCTGTCCTTTTTTTCTGCATTTAAGACTCTTATTCTTTACCAATTGGATATCTTTATCTGGTTGCCTTATTGTCTCCAGAAGCTTTCAGTGTGTCTGAAGTCAAAGTCTTCATCTTGGAACAAACTTCCTGGTCTTAATTGTGTCACTGGCAGTGTACTGTCATTCCTCTACCTCCCAAGTTTAGTCGTGATCCATTCTTTCACTCACCCCTTTCTGATTTATTTAGGCACAAAGGTCTGTCTTCTGATTTTGCTGACAAAATTTGGGTAATGTTGGTTTATAGAATTGATTGGTTGAGTAGTTATCTGTATGTCTTTCAAATTGGCTAAGTGTAGAGGGGTTTGAAAGAGCGTTTTTTATTTCTTTAATAGAGTTTTTGTGGTGGCTATAATTTAAACGAAAGTGCTAGTGACATTATCTAAGGCCTCTTAAAGGAGCTAATGCCTGAGCATGGCTGTGAGGCTCTCAGAACTTTTCTGGTTTGATCTTCTGGGACTGGGAGAGATTCCACTTGGGTTTAAACCAGGTGTTCTTCAATCTGGGCAGGTTTTAGATTAACACATTTATTTCAGTATTAGGCAGCTTGATGAAAACAGTTCAAATGATATGGAAAGTGTTTGGTAGAGTGGATGCACACATGTACCTTCACTTTCTTGCTTAACCATGTCCATTAGTTTCCAAACTTAGTTTTACCCGTAAATCATCAGTCTCAGAACTCCTTAGAAGGCCTTTTATTTTGATGGCTTTTCTGACCAATTATCTTTGTCTTTTCTTATCTGATACCTGGCATGCCCATTTCTGTTCACATTAGGCATGTTTTCTTGGCTAGTTATCAAGGAAAAACTTGCTGAAATTCTTTTTGCTTGCATCTTATGGTTGCAAAATCAGAAACAGTCTTTAAATCAATGAGCTGGCACACGCAGTACCAACAATTGTGAAAAAAAGGAAAGAGGCCTCAAACATGTCACAGCAAAAGTGCAAAAACAAAAATTGTGGTAGATTATTGTTAATTACTTCAAAAAGTAATAATGACTTATCTAGATTGTCTGGTACGTGATTGCTGTGGACAATAACTCAAGTACCTGATAGAAAAATTAAAAAAAAAAAGAAAAAACAAACTGTTGAAGGTGTTGCATTTTCAGGGAAAAAATTATAAAAAGAAAGATATTAGTAATCAACTATACTTCAATAAAAATAAACTGAAAAAATACTACTAAAGTGTTTAATGTTCTCTTTTCTGGACCTTTCTTTTCTAGATTGTTTCTCTATTCTTTGATTCTATCTACCAGAAATCTGGTAATGGATATCAAACCTAGGAAGGCTTCCCTGGTGGCTCACTGGTAAAGAATCCACCTGCCAATGCAGGAGACACAGGTTCCCTGGGTTGGAAGATCCCCTGGAGAAGAAAATGGCCACCCACTCTAATCTTCTTGCCTGGGAAATTCCACAGACAGAGGCACCTGGCAGACTACAGTCCATGGGGTCACAAAAGATTCAAATATGATCCAGCGACTAAACAACAACTATCAAACCTAGGGACGTAAAGTGAAAGGGGGAAGTCCCTTCTTGGTAACAGGGAAGTATTGTCAGATTGGTCCATATATATGTATCCCAACCCTCTGATACATATTTTATTGGTCCAATAGCAAGTCCCAACAATTTGGGTTTATTTATTTTAACCTAGATTAGTAATGTAGATGTTATTTTAGGTTTAACAGTGATTTGTTGTTTGGTTTAGTGTTTATAAGTTTTTTTCCATGTCATTTTCATTTGGAATATGAAAATAGATCCAAGAACGTGGTATAGCTCACTGTCTGTGTCATCTTTGATCTCTTTCGTCAGTGTCTTATATTAGTAGTTTTCTGAGGACCGGTGTTTTGGCTCCTTAGGAACATTTATTCCTAGGTATTTTATTCTCTTCATTGGAGTGGTAAATAAATGGGATTATTTCCTTAATTTTTCTTTCTGATCTTTCATTGCTAGTCTATAGGAATGGAAAAGATTTCTGTGCATTAATGTTGTATCCTGCAACTTTACCAAATTCATTGGTTAGCACCAGTAGTCTTCTAGTGGCATCTTTAAGATTTTCTTAGTATGAATATCATGTCATCTGCAGACAGTGACAGTTTTAGTTTCTCTTTTCCATTTTGGATTCCCTTTTTTTCTTTTTTCCCCTTGATTGGCATGGCTAGGACTTCCAAACTGTGTTGAATAATAGTGATGAGAGTGGGCATCCTTGTCTTATTCCTGACCTTAGAGCAAATGCTTTTAGTTTTTCACCATTTAGAATGATGTTTGCTGTGATTTTCTGTATATGGTACTTATTGTATTGGGGTAGGTTCATCAGAGAAAGTATCTGCATAAAATTCACAGAAAAATTCTTCACTCAAAATTTTGTGATTTATCAGTTTTGAAAATTTTATGGTAATAAACTTGCAGTTATAATGTACAAAAGGTTGAAACCAAAACCTAAGGGAACAAACAAAATGTGAATGATAGTAACAGTCATAAGTTGTATAATGAACTTTTGGTCAGTTTTAAGCTCTGATAGCTTGGCATGGTGATGTTAAATGTATCAGTCTCTAAAAATGTATTGATACATCTCTGGTCAATAACATTTGGGTAACAAAAGATGTATTAATGTGTCTCTGGTCAAGAATTGTTAATATGGAGTATCATATTGATTGATTTGTGTATATTGAAGAATCCTTGTGTTCCTGTGATAAATTCCACTTGATCATGTAATCCTTTGTAACATGTTTTGGAATTCAATTTGTTAATATTTTGTTGAGAATTTTTCTGTGTTCATCAGTGATATTGGTCTGTAATTTTCTTTTTCTTGTGATTATCTTTTCCTGCTTTTGGTATTAAGGTGGTGATGGCCTTGTAGAATGAGTTTGGGAATGTTTTTCCTCTGCTGTTTGTTTCAGAAGAGTTCGAGATGGATGGTGTTATTAGTTTTTCTCTAAATGTTTGATAAAATTCACCTGTGAAGCCATCTGGTCCTGGACTTTCGTTTATTGGAAGATTAAAAAAATTCTTTTATTTGTTTTCTTGTTGACTGTGCTGGGTCTTTGTTGCTGTGAATGGTCTTTTCGTAGTTTTGGCGAGCAGGGGCCACTCTTCATTGCGGTGCACAGGCCTCTCGTTGAGGAGGCTTCCCTTGTTGTGGAGCACAGGCTCTAGGCATGTGTTGGAGCCCACGTAGCAGCTGCAGCACGCAGGCCCTGGGGCTCACAGGCTCCAGGAGAGGCAGTGTCTGGGTTCAGTGGTTGTGGTGTATGGGCTTCATTTCTCTGAGGCAGGTGTCCCTTTCATTGGCAGATGGATTCTTTACCACTGAACCACCAGGGAGGTCCCTCTAGGTATTTTTTGATTTCCTCTTTGATTTCCTCAGTGATCTCTTGGGTATTTAGTAACATATTGTTTAGCCTGCCCGTGTTTGTGTTCTTCCAATTTTTGTTTTCCCTATAATTTCCAATCTCATAGAATTGTGATTGGAAGAGATGTTTAATACTGTTTCAGTTTTCTCAAATTTACCAAGGCTTGATTTGTGACTGAAGATGTGATCTCCTGAAGAATGTTCCATGTGCACTGGAGAAGAAACAATATTCTGCAGCTTTCAAATGGAATGTCCTGTAAATATCAATTATGTTTATCTGGTCTGATGTGTCATTTAAAGCTTGTATTTTCTGTCTGGATGATCTGTCCTTTGGTATGAATGAGGGTGTTAAAGTTCCCCAGTATTACTGTGTTACTGTTGATTTCCTTTTTTATGACTGTTAGTGTTTGCCTTACGTATTGAAGTGCTGCTATGCTGGGTGCATAAATGTTTATAATTGTTACACCTTCTCCTTAGATTGATCCCTTGATCATTATGTAGTGTCCTTCCTTGTCTCTTGTATTACTAATAGTCTTTATTTTAAAGTCTGTTTTGCCTGATTTGACTGTTGCTACTCCAGCTTTCTTTTGAGTTCCATTTGCATGGAATATCTTTTTCCACCCCCTCACGGTTAGTCTGTGTATGTCCCTAAATCTGAAGTGGGTGTCTTGTAGACATCATATAATGGGTCTTGCTTTTGTATCCATTCAGCCAGTCTATGTTTTTTGTTTGAAGTATTTAATCTATTCACATTGAAGATAATTATATGTATGTTCTTATTACCATTTTCTTAATTGTTTTGGGCTTGTTATTATAGGTCTTTTTTCTTGTGTTTCCCACCTAGAGAAGTTCCTTTAGCGTTGCTGTAAAGCTGGTTTGGTGGTGCTGAATTATTTTAACTTTTGCATATCTGTAAAGCTTTTAGTTTCTCCATTGAATTTGAATGATATCCTTGCTGGGTAGAGTAATCTTGATTGTAGGTTTTTCACTTTCATCACTTTAAATATATCTTGCCAGTTCTTTCTGGCCTGATATTCTTTCCCATATTAAGGAAGTTTTCCACCTATAATCTCTTCAAATATTTCCTCAGACTCTCTTTTTCTTCTGAAACCCCTATAATTCAAAGATTGGTGCATTTAATGTTGTCCCAGAGGTCTCTGAGACCGTCCTCATTTCTTTTCATTGTTTTTTCTTTACTCTGCTCATTGGCAGTTATTTCCACCATTCTGTTTTCCAGCTCACTTATTCGTTCTTCGCCTCAGTTATTCTGTTGTTGATTCCTTCTAGTGTATTTTTCATTTCAGTTAATGTGTTTTTCATCACCATTTGTGTGTTCTTTACTTCTTCTAGGTCCTTGTAAACATTTCTTGTATTTTCTCAATCTGTGCCTCCATTCTATTTCTGAGTTTATGGATCATCTATTAATATTACTCTGAATTCTTTTTCAGGTAGGTTGCCTCTTTCCTCTTCATTTATTTGTTCTTATAGGTTTCTAGCTTGCTCCTTCATTTGTAACATATTTCTCTGTCATCTCATTTTGGTTGATGAGTTGGGCTGTGTTCCTGTCTTACTGATTGCTTGGCCTGAGGTGTCCAGCACTGGAGTTTGGAGGCAGTTGGTGGAACTGGGTCTTGGTGCTGAGATGCGGACCTTTGGAAGAGCTCACATGGATTCATATTTCTTAGGGTTGAAGTACTCTGTAAGTTCAGCAGCTTGGACTTGGTGCTTCTACCACAGGGCCTTGGACCAGAAAGAAGGCTGAGTGCCAAAAAAATAGATGCTTTTGAACTGTGGTGTTGGAGAAGACTCTTGAGAGTCCCTTGGACTGCAAGGAGATCCAACCAGCCCATCCTAAAGGAAATAGTTGTGAATATTCATTGGGAGGACTGATGCTGAAGCTAAAGCTCAGATACTTTGACCACCTGATGCAAACAGCCAACTCATTAGAAAGACCCTGATGCTTGGAAAGATTGAAGGGAGAGGATGAGATGGTTGGATGGCATCACTGACTCAATGGACATGAGTTTGAGCAAGCCCCGGAAGATGGTGAAGGACAGGGAAGCCTGGCCTGCTGCAGTCCATGGGATCGCAAAGAGTCGGACATGACTGAGTGACTGAACAACCACCACCACCACCACAGGCGCTTAGGCCCAAGCCCTGACCTGTTAGGAGATGAGAACTTCACGTCCTCCTATTCTGCCATCTTGACCGTTGGTATCAGAAACTTATTTTGAGCAGTTACCTGAAAATTGTTTCCTTGTGTGGAAAGTTATCCTATTTCTGATTCTTTCCATTCAGGCAGACTCGTTTTATTTTCCCATAAATTGTGTGTTTGCATTTGGTATCAAATTATCCAGATTGGGTAGTAGTAACTGGTTGGTTGTAACTCAAAGAAACATTAAAAAAAAAATTTTAGTTGCAGTTGGGAGAAAATAACAAGTCCTGGTTATTTATGCATTAAAGAAGTATTGTGGACTCAACGTTAAGCATTTGTGCCACTTTAGCTTCTTGCTTTTTATGATTCTGTTTCATGTTTCCTAATTAGAGCACTTGACCCTGGTGTTAGAGGGTAAATGTGGTGTATCTTCTTAGGGCCTCCATTTAAATCACAGGTAGGAGCATGGGAGTTTTGAAATTACTATGGATATTGTATTGTCATTTAGTTTATTACATTCACATAAATTTTGGGACTACGAAGGTGTTAGAGTTTGTTTATCATCCAGTTTTTATGAATCTTGAATTTATTTTCCTTTGTCATCAGGGTTGTTCGAGTGGAAAAGCTGGTGAGGCATTGATTGAAGTGAGAGGTTAGAAACACTATTAAAAATAAACATGTATATTTTAAGGAATAGTGGATCACTTATGGATTCAGTGAGCTACAAGGGAAACCCTCAAATAGTTTAGAGACAACAATTCATGCATTTTTATATTGCTAATTTATAGATTATGTGATTTATTTATGGAGTGGAGACAGTTCGTCACCAAGGGTCTGTTATGTTAGCTGCGTTCGTTCATATACTCATTCATACAGCATGTTCTTGCACACATTAATGCTCTTATGGCAGTGGTCCCGCAAAGTGTGTATCACAGTCACTGCAGAGTTTGCTAAAAGCTTGTTAAAAGCTGTAGGTACCATCCCCAGAGACTGTGGTGACATAGTGATCTCTCTTTAAAATAAACACATTGGATGATTCTGGTCTGTAGACCACTTTTTGACTATTATAGGAGAAAGAATTATTGTTACTAAAAGGTTAAAAAAAAATACCCCATTACTTAAAAAGATTTAATGGCAGGAGAATGTGAAAGTATTTATGATTGTGAGTGATTTAAAACTTAAGCATAATACATAATAGGCTTGGTTTTGAATTTGACTTATCTCCTGTAAAGGCCAGTAGATGGTAGTTGTTTGCTAAACTTCAATAATGGATAACTTGGGCACAATAAAGGGTAAAAATAGTGGAGACCTAGTATATGCTGAAGAGATCAAGAAGAGATAGAATGAATACCTGGAAGAATTGTGTAAAAAAGATCTTAATGAGCTGGATTACTACGATGGTGTGGTTAGTCACTCAGAGCCAGACATTCTGGAGTGCGAAGTCAAGTGGGCCTTAAGAAGCACTGCTGTTAATAAAGCTAGTGGGTGTGATGAAATTCCAGCAGAACTATTCAAATCCCTAAAGATGATGCCATTGAGGTTTTGCATTCATTATGTTAGCAAATCTGGAAGACTCAGGAGTGGCCACAGAATGGGAAAAGGTTGGTCCTCATCCCAGTTCCCAAGAAGGGTAGTAACAAAGAATGGCTCACCATCGAACAATTGCACTCATCTCCCACGCTAATAAATCTTGCATGCTAGGCTATTCATCATTATGCGAACCAATAGCTTCCAGATGTCCAAACTGGGTTTAGAGACGGAAGAACTAGAGATCAAATTGCTAACATTCACTGGGTTAAAGAGAAAGCAAGGGAATTTCAGAAAAACATCTATCTCTGTTTCATTGACTGCACTAAAGCCTTGTGTGGATCATGACAAACTGTGGAAAGCTCTCAGAGAGTTGGGAATACCAGACCATCTTACCTGTCTCCTGAGAAGCCTGTATGTGGATCAAGAAGCAACAGTTAGAACCCTGTATGGAACAACTAATTGGTTCAAGATCAAGAAAGGAGTATGACAGGGCTGTCTGTTGTCACCCTGTTTGTTTAACCTGTACACCAAGCACATAATGAAAAATGCTGGGCTGAGTGAGTTACAAGCTGAATCAAGATAAGCAGGAGAAACATCAACAATCAAAGATATGCGAATGATACCACTCTTAATTGCAGAAAGCAAAGAGGAACTCAAGAGCCTCTTGATGAGGGTGAAGGAGGAGAGTGAAAGAGCTGGCTTAAGACTAAGTATTAAAAAACTAAGATCATGCCATCCAGCCCCATTACTGCATGGCAAATGGAAGGGGAAAAAGTGGAAGTAGTGACAGATTTCCTCTTCTTGGGCTCTAAAATCTCTGTGGATGGTGACTACAGCCTTGAAAACAGAAGATGATTGCTTCTTGGCAGGAAAGCAATGACAAACCTAGACAGTATTTTGAAAAGCAAGAGACATTACTTTGTTGACCAAGGTCCGTATAGTCAAGGGTATGGTCTTCCCAGTGGTCACGTACGGTTGTGAGAGCTGGACCATAAAGAAGGCAGAGCACTGAAGAATTGATACCTTCGAGCTGTGGTGCTGGAGAAGATTCCTGAAAGTCCCTTGGACAGCAAGGAGATCAAACCAGTCGGTCTTATGGGAGATCAATCCTGAATATTTACTGGAACGACTGATGCTGAAGCTGAAGCTCCAGTATTTTGGTCATCTGATGTGCACAGACAAATAATTGGAAAAGCCCCTGATGCTGGGAAAGATCAAGGGCAGAAGGAGAAGAGGGCATCAGAGGATGAGATGGCTGGACGGCATCACCAATGCAATGAACATGAACTTGGGCACACTTTGGGAGATGGTGAGGGACAGGGAGGCCTGGCTTGCTGCAGTCCACGGGGTTGCAAAGAGTCGGACTCAACTGGGTAACTGAACAGCAGCAACAACTGTAAAGGCCAATAGATAGTAATTGTTTGTTAAACCTTCAGTATTCTACCAGTCACAAGTTACCCATTATTAACACCATGTTGCTATTCCATGGTCTAAGTAGAAAATACATATCTTAAGAGTCAATATATATATATTTTAGTCATTTTAATTGCTTTGAAGAAATAGAATGATTTATTTTGAAATGCCAGATATAATTGAGGTCAGGCATTAAATTTTAATTTTTATCAAATGAGAGAAATGAGGTGAGGGTATGGTAAAACAGGTGTTGTTCATGCATGGTGCATAATTATGAAGGGATGCAATTTTGGATAACAATTTTAATACATGTTTTGAAATCTTAAAAAGATTCACATTGATTTACATGGTAATTCCATTCTGAGAGTCTCCAAAGGAGATAATTGAAAATATGAAAATAGAGATGTGTGTTATAGAATTATTTATAACTGCACAAAAACTTAGAAAAAATCTAAACATATTAGAGTAATATTTAAGGAAACCAGTGATCCATTTACACAAAGAAATCTTATTTAACTATAAAATGTTAAGTGTCCATAATATAGGAAAATACTTATGTATTGTTATGTAAATAAAAGCAGTTTACAGAATTGTCTATCATTTTAAAGATTAGCAGGAAAGTTGGAAAATATTAATTTTGGTGTCATAATTATAGGATTATTGTTTTACCCTTGTCTTTATATGTGTTCCCCCATATTTTTTTTTTTATGATGAAGAAATAGCAGATATAAATCAGTATATTGATATTTAAAGAGAGTTGAGGTGAGACACTATAACCAGGTACTCTCAAGGAGTTCAGTGGCAGCATTTGATAAGGATAGGGAATTTGTTTGTAAATAGATTCAGAATAGTGATTCCAAGTTAATAGACTGTTAAAGGAATCAGTGCTGAACCCATTTTTCAGATTATGGTTTTGTAAATCACCTCAAGGGAGGAGTACACGGTGATCCTTCAAATTTTAAATCCCTTTTAGGTATGAAATCCAATGGAATTGGTATTAACTATATGAAAATTTTTTAAAGACTAGATGAGTGGGCAGGAATGTGGTTAAGTGATAGCCACTTGACCAGATATGAGTTGGATGGTGTGCACTGAAGATTGTTCACTGGATAGTTATTTGCCCTGATGAATTGTATTCTGAACTGCAAAGTTTAGCAAAAATTACAAACAAATTCTTATGTTTGTAATTTTAGTGGGTAATAAGGAATCCAAGATATTTGGATTTGGTCTGACCCTTTGAGGTTTTTATCAAGGAGAACAATAATTTTCTTTACAACAAGATTGTTTCTGTGTTTTTGGTTTGCTATGTACTGCTCTGGATGGGCTTGGGGTCAGATTCAGTCAGACAGTTCTTGTGTTCCCAAGGGCATGTTATTTTCTGTGTGAGGAGTCTTGTCATAGATACATAAAAACAAATAGCATCCCTTGAGATGTATCTAAAAATAAAATACTTAGTTTTGTAAAAAGCATAGCAATAAATTCTAAGTATATGATCAAGGTAAGACAACAGTAAAGAGGGAAAGGATTTGCGGAGAACTGCTGAAATGTTACTTTTTAAATTAAATGAGATGGTTATATTCAGGAAGCCTTTTGAGAAACAGTTTTGGTTACAGCTAGTCTTTGATGATTTTTTTCACTGTTCTCCATTGAAATAAAAATACCAGAATATTGTGGAGAGTGCGGTTTTCATAGTGCTACTATATTTCATTGATTTAAAGATATAGATTTCCCCATATTTTAGTATTTCTGAAATTGAAATGCGTTTTGCAGTCGGTGGCATCTTTAAATCATTGTCAGTTGTGAAATGGTTATCACTGCCTACATATACCCAAACTCAATAATTAATCCTGTTGGTATGACTAGATAATGCAACCCATTGGTGTTTCAGGTAACATATCATTTAAGGAAGAGATGAACAGGTCTGTGTTGTCTTCTGAAACCTGTTAGTTGCACTTTCTGGTGATACCTTTTGGTTTGGTAACATCAGGAAAGGTGTAGCATCACAACTTGAACAATGTGTGTCAGTTGCTTGAAGGAGAATTCTGAGGCAGTAGAGGAGCATTTTAAAAAGAAATATCACATTCTACTTCCTTAAATGGTACAGAGGATGATATTATGGAAAAACAGGGTCATTGATGACTGAGTTAAAAAGAAATTTAGAAATCAGATTGTGAATATGAAGAAAATTTTAAGAATATTTTGAATTCATTTTGCTTTTGTTTTTACATAAATAAACATGAGTGCTATAAACATTCATATCTAAATTAAGAACTTTTTCAATAAATATAACAATTCTGAGAAAGGAAACAATTTTATTTTTGACAAGTAATAAGCTTGAATACAATGCACATCACCAGCTGTCTGCTAAGAGATTGCAAAGACCTAAAGAACACTTATCCTTTTATACAGCTAAGCAGATAAAATCCATTCCATGCATATTCTTAGGATAAATAATAAGTAGTGCTCAAGAAAGAGGACTTGACAGCAACATTTGTCACACATCGTTCATTCTAAATTCGCTTGGTAATCAGGGTGACCATAATGTATTAGCTAATTGCTTTATCCCAGGAAAAATAAACTTACGTATTTTTATGACAGGAAGTAATTTAGCAACTTGGGGCTAGGTGACCCTCTGAAGTTAGGCTCCTATCCTCCTTGATGATCACATTTCAAAGAGATGGCTACTGGGTCCTTGAGAAAGATGGTCCTGAGTTGCTTGTTAGAGGCTTGTTTAGCCTGTCCTTTTTCTTAATTAAAAAAATTTAAATTTGCATGCCGATGATAATTATCTCATACAAAGGGACAAGTCAGAGCCGGAGAAAAGGATAGTTGGAAGAGCAGAGTCTTTGAGAAAGGAAGACAATTTGGGACCCAGTGCAGAAGTAGTTTGTTTTTCTTTTGATAGGAGCAGGAAAAGAGGAAGAGGAGGTAGTTCTCTTCTGAGTTTAGGGTGACTAACATTCAGGTTTGCCTGGGACTGAGAGAGTTCCCAGGACACCAGACTTCCAGTGCTAAAACTGGTGAAGTCCTGAGCAAACCAGGGTGGCTGGGTATTCTGCTGCTGCTTGTTTTTCCTTAACAAAGTGAAAAGGTTGATCATCTGCTGGGAATGGGAAAGGGATGACGGTTTAAGATAAAAGGAGAAGCTATATGAAGTAATTCTTTATCTTAAAGATGAAGGAGCAAATTCCCTAGGTCGTTGTGGTATGATTTCTGGGCTTTGTCTCCTAAGGGTCTTCTGAAATTTATGAACATAATTTCAAAGTTCTTATGGTTGTGTTTCTTTACAGTCTTATTCAGCTATTCAGGTGGAGGTGCTGTGTTAGGTGGAATGCTGGTTTTAACTATGATTTGCCTATGATGGAGGAAGAGAGGAGCAAAGGAGGAGGCCACAGGCAAGGAGATGATTATAGTGATGGATCATCAAATCTCAGGATAGGTGTAAGAAGTGGAGAAGAGAGGATGAGGGATAGTTGGCAAAATGACTCCAACAGACTTTTAGAAGTGAACTGGAATAATAGGAAGTGGGATAATAATAGAGAGTGGGATGCCTGAACCTGAGATTTTTGAGGTGGTATAGTTCCTGGTTTGGATAAGGCAATGGCACCCGACTCTGGTACTCTTGCCTGGAAAACCCCATGGATGGAGGAGCCTGGTAGGCTACAGTCCATGGGGTCGCTAAGAGTCAGACACGACTGAGCGACTTCCCTTTCACTTTCCACTTTCATGCGTTGGAGAAGGAAATGGCAACCCACTTCAGTGTTCTTGCCTGGAAAATCCCAGGGACGGGGGAGCCTGGTGGGCTGCCGTCTATGGGGTCGCACAGAGTTGGACACGACTGAAGCGACTTAGCAGCAGCAGTTCCTGGTTATTGATATGATATGGGAATAGGGGCTGGAGTGGATGGCAGAAACAATCACTGAGTATTGTAATGATCACACTGTAGATGTGATTTTAGTGATTAAGGCAGGTTTTGGTGCTCCAGAAATATTCAGTTATTTTCTTTTCATATACTGTTGTTTTCTGTTTGATCAGTACCTTGGTTTGAGGAGGTGGTGGTGGTCTTGAACGAAGGTGACTGTAAATAAATAAGTAGATGGATTAAAGCAAATATTATTTAATCAGTACTTGTCTTTATCATATGGCTTGCTCCTGGAAACTTTATAATTGGTTAAGTTTCACACGTTAAGATCTAAAACGATGATCCACTGCCCATTAAGCTATTTGAGTCCCAAATAAGCTCAGGGAGAACTTTGTGTCATGTATGGTTAATGGTACTGTATTGCTTTGCTCACTCCAGTTTACCTCTTTCTCTTTTTATAGGACCGCAGCTGAATGCCCAGCTAGAAGGTTGGCTTTCACAAGTACAGTCTACAAAAAGACCTGCTAGAGCCATTATTGCACCGTAAGTTTAAAGGGTCTTTACCCAGAATCTTTCATGTGTTGATTTTTAGTAAAGGGTGAATGTCTATGGATTGAATTAAAAATTAAAAATCAAATGCTGTGTTGAAATGAAGAAGTTATATTCACTAAATTTCATGATTGCTGTGGCTTTCACTTTAACTCAAAGGTAAAGTAATTGGCTATTTTCTCAGATGCAGAAGTTTCACATTTTATTTTTGGTAATAAAACTGACTTTTGAAACAGTTAAACATTAGTTGAAGCAGTTGAAACATTAGGTAAGCTTGGTGATTGCAGTAGTATTTGGTACAAATGAGTAAGTTCTATTTTAAACATTAAAAAGATTGACTTTAATCACATAATTTTAAACTTACAAATAAAAGTGTATTAAACACAATGTGGTGCAATATGGACTAGCAGCCAGGATTTTAGAGGATGGGTAGATTTTTTTTTAAATGAAGGCAGTCTATTGCCTATTAGAAGGCAATCTGTTGTCTGTGTTAGAGGACTTTTTGAGAATTACAAGCTAACAAACACAGTTAACTGTTTGTATGGTATGAATTCAGTTAATTTTGATTTGGTAAATGTTGGCGTTTCTGCTATTTTTCTCTCACAGCAGCATCTTTTATGTGACTTCTCGAGTTCAGGTTGGTAACTTGATAAATAATTAATAGTGAAAATAATAATAGTAACCACTTATTAAACACTATGAGAATTAAACAAGTAAATACACATAAAGAACTTACATTAATGTTGGGCACATAATAAGTATTATATAAATGTTACCTATTTTATGTGCCAAACATTTAGTTAATGAGATCTAAGTTGATCTCATTTAAAAGATTCAGGAAGTTGACTACACTGCTTACCAACTGTGTGACATACAAGTTATTTAAATCTCTTGTGCCTTTGTGTTATTGGTAAAATTAGAATCATGATATTACCGTCATATAGTTTTTCTAACGATTAAATGAGCTAATCTTTATAAAACTTTTAGCATAATGACTTGCTATTACTTATTTTGTCATTCAGCAGATGTCTATCAGGCTAAATACTAGATGCTCTTCTTTGTGCTGCTCTTTGAATAGATTGAAATCACTACTCATAGTGCTTGCCTTTTAGTATTTGGGGAATGTGGACAGTAAATAATAATGCTGTGTCGAGTGCTGTTGGGCGCTAAGAAAACTAAAGCAGATAAAAGGATTGAGAGTGACAGCATGGGTTGGGAGTTGCTGGTTTATATAGAATAATAAGAAAAACTCTCCCTGTTAAGTAGCAATTGAGCCTAAATGATGTGAGAGAGGAGTTGTGCAGATACCCAGGAAAGAGAGTTTAGGTTGAGAAGCAGCAAGGACAGAGGCTCTGGGACAGAATATGCTTAGTGTGTTTGAGGAAAGGCAAGGCCTGTGTAGCTGGAGAGGCATATGTGTGTGGAAGAGCAGTGGCTGAGATTGGCAGTGGGGGCTTGATTATGGGGAGGCTTTGTAGGAGATCATAAAAGCTTTGGTTTTCATTCCAAGTTATATGGCAAGTAAGGAGAAGCTTTAAGCAGAAAAGTAATACCATCTGACTTAGGTTTGCAGGGGATTATTCTTGCTGTGGTCTAGACTTTTTGTTTTGTGGAGGCGAGGAGTCTGTTTAGGAGGCTTATTACTCTAGTACTGAAAAGAGATGATGTAACGGCTTTGACTGGGAGCTCTAGTGGCAGAGGTGATGAGAAACAGTATATTCTGGGTATTTTTGAGGCTAATAAAATAGAAGAAAAAGTCATGGATGACTGAAGTTCTGGCTTGTGAAATTGAAAGGATGGAATTGTGTTTATATTAATTAAAGGGAAAAAGAAGGGTAGAGGTGGGGAGTGGAATTTTGAGTGTTTGTAAAGAATCTAACATTTTATTCTCCCTGTGGTAATGTTGAGATGCCTACTAGATATCCAAGTGGGGATTTCAAATGGGCAGCTAAATATGTGAATCTGCAGTACAAGGAACAAGGGCTAGGCTATTTTGGGATATCACACTTAACACAGTTAAGTGTGTAACTTATCACTTAAAGTCTAATTGGACTGTAGTTGCCTAGGGAGTAAAATAGGAGAAATTCAAAGACTAAGCCCTTAGGCAAGCTAGCTTTATTTAGAGGTCAGGATGAAGATGAATATCTGCAAAGGAGATTTTGAAGGAGGACGAGGGAGGAAGGAGGAAAACCAAGAGTGAGTGATGTTTCTGGGAAGTAAAAGGATGAAAATGTGTCAGGGAGGAGAAGATCAGGTGTGTCAAATTCTGCCAGTAGGTCAAATAAGATGCAGACTGATAATTGATAATTGGATACTGTGGAGATTGCTGGTTATTTCAGTAAGAACAATTTCTGTGGAGTGGTAGTGATGAAAGGACAGTTGGAGTGGGTTCAAGAAAGAATCAAGGAGGGAAATGAAGACAGTGAATATAGACAGGTTTTTTTGGGAGAAAGTTTGCTATAAATCAAGGAAATAGGGCAATGGGAATATGGTGTCAATGTAAAGTGAGAGTTATTAAAGTGTTTATAATGTTGACACAATCCAGTAGAGAAAAATTGATGCAAGGATAAGCTGGGAAGTTTGTATAAGTGAGATCCTTAGTTGGGTGAGAAACGATAGATTAATAATCATCTTTTTATAGTATCTCATAATATATGTTCTATTGTCATTCCCATTTCTATGCTGATACTTGACTATTATGGTATATTAACTTCCTAGATAAAACCTGTTCTAAATGTGGGAACTGAACTGAATCAACATAAAATTAAAATGAGGTTAGTTATTCATGAAAAACTAGCTATGCTTGTTTCCTTCTTGTAGTTAGTTTTAAATTGAAATCTTTGGAAGTAGCCTGGGAAATGAGATATTTGGGCCTGAGTTACAAATACTTTGATTTGTAAAAAATTTCTAAGTTACCTGAGGTTTCAAAATGAATATTGAAAATAGTTTTGGCTTTGGTGTGCATGTTTCTGCCATATAGTGACTTTGTAGTTTATATATAAATAATTTCTACTTTGTTAATATATGAAAACTTTAAATATAGTTAAGTTCATCTTATTATATGGTTTCCAGAGGCAACTTTTCCAGAGTTACCTTTCTTTTTTTTAAGGTAGAAAAGCAATAACAAATGTTTTATTGTTAAATAGGCACAAGGGCTTTCCAGGTGGCTCAGTTGCAAAGAATCCTCCTGCCAGTGCAGGAGACATGGGAGACTTGGGTTTGATCCCTGGGTTGAGAAGATCCCCTGGAGGAGTAAATGGCAACTTGCTTCAGTATTCTTGCTGGAAAAATCTAACAGACAGAAGAGCCTGGCTATGGCTAAAGTCTGTGGGGTCACAGAGTTGGACATGACACAGGCACAGAAAGGTCTTTGTAAGAACATACTTATATAGTAATTAGACAACTTAAAATTTTAACATTTCTGTATTTATTTAAAATAAGAAACGTATTTTTAAAATGTTATAAATTCTAGCTCTCTGGGACCACCTTTTCTTAGATTGTGCCTTCATAAGAATAAATCATACAAGGGGAACCTTAAAAAGACAAACCCAGAACCTAAGTAGCACACTTTCAAAAATGCTTAAACAGTAGGTCCTTTTTATCTTGATGTAGATTAAATAGAATAATGTCATTTATTATTGACATTATTAGAAGAATAAATATTGACCCATAAACTAACTGTTGATCCGTCTTAAAGAATTCTAATCTGTATGACATATAAGCAGGCGCATTTGGGAGAAGGATTAAAAAAATTTGAGTAAAAAATATCCTTATCCTTTGATTGAAACAGAACTACAGGTTCCTTAAGGCAGAGGAGACAGTATGTGGCCCAGGGATATATATTGAAATGATCTCATGAACTAGGAGTTCCAAAAGCCTTCCTGCCATGACTGCCAGATACTTTGATGCCAGAATTGTTTATCTTGCAATATTTTTGAATAATTCAGCAACCGTTAAAATGGAGCTGTATCGGTATACATCACTTAAGAAACCTCTTACTGAATATAAAAATATAAGCCAGTGATTGTAGAAGGGGCTTAATTTGTATGATGAAACCATATTTTGCTGTAAAGCATAGAACCTGCCTCCAATGCAGGAGACATAAGAGACTCAGGTTCGATCCCTGAGTCAGAAAGATCCCCTGGAGGCGGGCATGGCAACCCACTCCAGTATTCTTGCCTGGAGAATCCCATGGACAGAGGAGCCTGGTGGGCTACAGTCCATAGTTGCAAAGAGTCTGGCACTATTGAAGTGACTTAGCATGCATGCACACACAATGACTATTGAAGGCTCCCACCATACATTTACAATAGAGTTTGATTTTTTTTTTAATAAGTTTTTGGCTACACACATGGCATATTCTACATTGACAGCATAGAGTCTTACCCACTAGACCACCAGAAAAGTCTGTTAGTTTGATTTCTTAGTGGCTAATCTAGTAGGAATAGTATGGAATAAAGGATACTTTTACTTTTCATTCTGTACCTTTTTACATTGTTTGACTTTTTTCTTTTTCTTTTTTTTTACTGTGGACGTGTATTACCTTTAGTATAAAAACCAGTTTGAAAGCCAAGAAATATTTACATAGAAGACCAAGTTGTATATAGTGAAGTGTACCTATAGAGCTCCTACCAGCGTATATCATGAAATAGTGAATCTTCATAAATTATCTAGTTAATTTAATTTCCTAAAGATATGCAGTCCTTGTTAATATTAAGTGGCAGGTTATTCATGGCAGTATGTCAAATCATATATACTCCAGCAGTAAAAGAAACTCAGTATGCAACATTGTGGTTAGCTTATTCTTACTTGACTTTTTAGCTCATAACACTGTTTACTTAATATTTGTGAGGTTCCAATTATAAAAATAAAATATCCTGAATAATGGCTGTTTTACCTGGACATTTTTGGGGTATAACAATCTACTGATATTTTTTATTGAAGCAGGAATCTTTAGGGCCATTGAGCCATGCCTATGAAAGAAAAGAATACAAAGTTAGGTGCAGCAGAATAAAATTGAGAGGGCAGTATGGAGATTGCTGCTTCTGTGAACTGTTTGGGGCCAGTTGTCCCCTAGCTTGATCCTGTATGCTCACAGGTGTTATTTTTTTTTATTGTTTTTTCAAATTTTTGTTGGTGTATAGTTAATTTACAATGTTGTGTTAGTTTCAGGTGTATAGTAAAGTGAATCAGTCATATATATATATATATATATATATTCACTTTTTTTTTTTTTCAAAGATTCTTTTCCCATGAAGGTCATTACAGAGAATTGTGTAGAGTTCCCTGTGCTCTGCAACAGGTTGTTATTAGCTGTCTATTTTATATGTAGTAATGTGTATGTTCACAGGGGTTTTTAACTTTAGATTCTAGGTTTGTAGATCATAACTTAAGGTTGCAAACTTTTCTTAAATCTCTTAGAAAGGAGATCTCATTTCATCTGGTCCAGTCTTCTCATTTCATCTAGTGCGGTCTTTGTTTTGCATTTTTTGCTGCTGTTCAGTAGAACTAGGACTACTAGATTCTGACTTTGTTGCAGTCAAGTAAGTGTTCTTTTATGATTCCCTATATCCTCTTTGATGAAAAGCCTTTCAGAATATTTGTAGACTTGGCATTCATGGTTGATACAAGTGAAAGTTCATGTAGCGATTGGTAATGTTCCTGATGTAGGAATTTAAATTATATCACGCTGCAAGGTCGCTGTATGGAAAACTGTCACTTAACCAGATCATGGACAGTGGCATTGCATCCTCATTTAATAGCAGCTCTGTAAAGGGCACAAATTCTGGTAGGTTAGGAACTGGACTTGCTGATATAAAGGGTCTGCTGTGTAGATATAAAGGGAGAAACGAAAGTACTCTGCATTAAAAGAAGGATCGGTTTTTAGAGGCATAGCTCTAGCCTAATGACAAATTATAGATATTAGAGTATAATTCTGTATTTGTTTTCATGAGAAGTTACATTAAGAATCAGAGTGATCTGTAACTGCTAGCAAGGATGTCTTTGTATTAAGGATTTTACGAACTTTAAAAAGACTGACTTGGACACACTTTTATGGCGCATCGTCAAATATCTGTAGAGCGCAAGTGTTCATTGCTCTTCTGGCGGTCATGCACAAAAGAAAATAACGTAGTCATTCCCTTAGCAAAGCTTTTTACATGCCTGTAGAATTAGATTCTGTCAGCAAGAGAAAGGTATAGGGACAGAGGATCACTGGTGAGAATTGATGATGATTACTACAACTTTATTCTTTACCGTGTATCTGGGCCAGGATAAAGGAAAGTAATAGAAATTCTCTTCTTTTACTGTGATCTTAGTCCTTGCATACAAGTAGAGTTCCTCACTATGGGGGATAAGAGGGATGGTATACTCAATGATTTTTAAAAAAAAGATACACTTCAATGTATTCTTTATCCAGGTTAAGACTCCTCTCTCTTTGCCACTATTTTATCTTTCATTCAAGCATACTTTTAAGCCTTCAGCTTCAGAAAGGACTAAAACCATGATATCTGAGTTCTTATTATGAAACAAGTTTACCTTAGTTAATCATGTTATTAAAGCTGTCACCTTTCCCTGTAGTCTTACAGGATATATGATTCTGGAATTAGTCTTCAGTTGTTAGGACATTTACTTTTCCAACTCCACGGACTCTTCCCCCTTTTCCTTCAAATATGTACAGGTCTCTCTTAGTGGTTAAGAATGGGTTCTGGAGCTCTACTGCCTGGCTTTGAATCCTGGAGTACCACTTACTATCTGTATGACCTTGAGCAAGTTTCTAAACCTTTCTGCTTTAGTTTCTCCACCTATAGAAAGAGAAAAATAGTAACTCCTATCTCAGAGAGTTGTTAGGATTAAAAGAAATGCTTTGAGTTAACACAGAAGATTGCCTGACATGTGGTAAGCACTTAGTAGATGTTAGTTACCACCGTTAATCATAACTGTCTTCTTTTTCTTCGTCCTGCTTGGTCACTAAGATATGTCAGTTTTTCTTTTTAGACTCTAGTGCATTGATTTCTCATTTCCCACTGACACTGACACTGACACCATTCTAGACCATGACATTACTACCTCAAATCACAGTTTCCAAGAGAGCTTCATGTAACACTTCTGTCCCTAATGTCCTTTGTGCTTGTTTTTCAGTACACGATAACAGTTTCACAGGGTCACTTCCCTGCTCAAAAGCATACATCAGTTTTTCAGAAACTTGTTTTATCAAGTCCAGACTTGATAATGAGTCAGTCTCATTCTGTCTTAGTACTACTCTCTTATTGCATTCAGGCCAATTTCATATTTTCTCATTTACATCATACATTTGGACATTTGCTCATGTTTTTCCTTCAGCCTTTATTCCCTTCCCTTTCCTTACTATTTCTGTCCTACCTGTTCTTCAAGAATCTAGTGTTTCTAAGAAGTCCGGCACTTAAGAACCCATACACTTATGGCGAGTTAACGTATGACAAAGGAGGCATGATTATACAATGGAGAAAAGAAAGCCTTTTCGATAAATGGTGCTGGGAAAACTGGACAGCTACATGTAAAAAAGTGAAACCATTCTTTAACTCTGTATATAAAAATAAGCTCAAAATGGATTAAAGGCCTAAATGTGAGACCGGACACTATAAAACTCCTAGAGGAAAACAGGCAGAATACTCTCTGACATAAATTGCAGCAATATCTCTTTCAGTGTATCTCCCAGAGTAATGGAAATAAAAGAAATAAATAAACGAACACGGGACCTATTTAAATTCAAAAGCTTTTGCACAGCAAAGGAGACCATAAACAATATGAAAAGACAGCCCACAGAATGGGAGAAAATATTTGCAAATGATTTGATTGACAAGGGATTAGTCTCCAGAATCTACAAATAGCTTATTGCCTCAGTATCAACAAAACACACAGCCCAATCAAAAAAAGGGCAGAAGACCTAAATAGATATTTCTCCAAAGAAGACATACGGATGGCCAAGAGGTATATGAAAAGATGTTCAGCTGGGAAAAGGGATAGTTAGGGAGTTTGGGATTAATATGTACACACTGCTATATTAAAAATGGTCAGCCAACACGGACCTACTATACAGCACATGCAACTCTGCTCAGTGTTATGTGGCAGCTTGGATAGGAGGGAAGTTTGGGGAAGAACCGATACATGTATATGTATGGCTGAGTCATTTTGCTGTGCATCTGAAACATCACAACATTGTCAATCAGCTATGTTGTTTAATCGCTGAGTTGTGATAAAAAGTTAAAATATGTATTTTAAAAAAAGAACTAAGCTTTAGTAGTAACAGCATTGGTAAAATCGGGAGAGACTCAGAAAGACAGGTTGATTTAGAGATGGGAGCATAGATTGAGGTTCAGGGCCTTTAAATACACGAAGAGCAAGTAGTAACTAAGGTCTTGAAAAGCAGATCTAAGAAGAAAGGACCAGTTTAAGATATAAGAATTGAGAAGTGGAGGAATGTGAAGTGAGTGATAACTAAGAGCAAAGCAGTGTTGAAAATCTGAATGTCATTCACGTTTGAGACAGACCGGGACAGGTCTGGATGGATCAGATGAATTTTAAGGTCCACATGGCAGGGCAAGACAGTGTATTTCTGAATTGATTGGAAGGAGCCAGTAATGTTAAGATGAGGAACAGGTGTTAAGAATCTGAAGCAGTTGGTATTGGTGTCTTGGGCATTGAAAGATGGGGGTTATAATTGGATCAAATAGAGCCTCTGGTTAGTCTAGAGTATCAAGATTAGTACAGGATGACAGCAAAACTGAATTTGCTAAGCCATAGGACAACTTACATTACCTTCTGGCTAAGGTTAGAACTGGGTTGTGAGAATATTGCTATACTGAGGCAGCTTGATAGGCTTCCTTGACAGAGATGTGAGAATGGAGTGACCACCATTACTCTGATTAGTAAAGTCTTCAGGGATTACAGTGTGCTTAGCATATGTCCCATGTTACTTTAGTCCTAATTAAGCAAGCACATTGCTATCTTGTATGACTGTGACTGACTTATGTGACTCTCTTTTTCTGTGTTTAGTTAAGATGAGTACCATTTTTAAAACAGCTCTATTGGGCTGCTCTATTCAGCTGCATCTAAAGTGTACAGTTTTATATGTAAGTTTGAAATATGTATATGCCTGTGAAATCATTACCACAATTAAGACAGTGAACATACTCCTCATCTTCAGAAGTTTCTTTGTGCCTTCCTTACCTCTCTGCCCTTCTCCCCACCCTCTTACATCCACTGATTTCCTGTCACTATAGTTTTTATTTTTTAGAATTATTTATTTTTTTAATTTAAGTGTAGCTGATTTACAGTATTGGGTTAGTCTCTGCTTTACAGCAAAGTGACTCGGTTTTACCCACACATATGTATACATTCTTTTTCAAAATTAAACATTTTTAATTATAGAATTATTTAAATGGAATCATAATATGAAACTTTTGTCTGTATTCTCTCATTCAGCATATTTATTTTTCTTTATTTTGCCATTCCTTTTTTTAAAGCATAATTATTTTGAGTGTGTCAATAGTTTGTTCCTTTTTTATTGCTGAAAAGTTACTTTGTTGTATGGATATATTTTAATTTGTTTATCAGTTCATCTTTTGAGGGATAGTTGACTGTTTCTGTTTTTGGCTATTGCAAATAAAAATGGGATGAATATTGGAGTATAAATCTTTGTGTGCACATAATGCTTTTTTTTTTTTTTAAGGAGTGGAATAGCTGGCAGGAGTTATATAGCAGAAGTATGCTTAGCTTTTTTTTTTAAAAGACATTGCCAAACCATTTTTTCCAGAGTAGTTGTACCGTTTTGCATTTCCACAAGTACAGACTGAGTTTCGCTTTTGCATCCTTGCCACACTTGGTATGGCCACTCATTTTATTTTAGCTTATTCTAGTGGGTGTTTAGTGGTAGCTCATTGTTTTCATTTGCCTCTCCTTAATGACTAACCGATGTAGAGCCTTCTCTTGTATGCTTTTCGCCATCCCATGTGTTCTTTTTGAAAGTATCTGTTCACATCTTTTTCTATTTAAAAATTCTAAAAAATCTTAATAAAATATACATAACATAAAATTTACCATTTTAAGGATTTTTTAACCATTTGTATAGTAGTGTTAAGTGCATTCACATTGTTGTACAACCAGTCTTCAGAGTTCTTTTTGTCTTGTAAAATAGTTACCTGTGTCTTTTTAAAGCATTAGGTTGTTTTGAAATTTCTTTGTATATCAGATATAAATCTTATATCAGATATTTGCTTTTTCTTTATATATTTAGAGATAAATCCTTTATCAGATATATGCTTTACAAATATTTTCTCCCAGCCTGTGTTTTTTCTTTTCAGTTTACTGTGCGTCTTGAAATTAGCCACGATAGGAATGATTTACTCCACATTAATAGGCAGATTGCTACAAATCAGGACTTTGTTTTATGTTGATTATATGTCTATACTCAAAGAAAGAAATGGGGAAAGGTTAATAACGCAGATTAAACTTTGTGTTATGTCTGTAGCTTTACAGTTGTGACTAGCACAAAGAAATGAGGAAGAAAATATGTTTTTCATTATTTGAAAAACTACTGTCTAATAAACAAAAGACATTTTTCAAGTTGTTGAATGAGTGAAATTCAGACATATGTCTTCATTGTTTCACTCTTGTCACTTGCAGTCATTATTTGGCTAATGATTAAAGAGGTCAGCTAAAATCAGGGAAAGCATTCTGGGACAATCAATTGCCTGTGCGGAATTTGCAGTAAAGGATGTTACATATTTTTTCATTGTTTGGAAATTGTGTGATATATATCTTTTTGTTTCAGTAAAATTTATAATAAGCTTCTGTACGTGTGTATACATTTTTTCCCCCCTGCAGAGCCATTTGTTAAACATTTACTGCCCACACACTAGAAGCATTAAAGAAAATATTTCTAGACTCACATAACTTGGATCAAGAAAGAAAATTGATGTTCTGAAACGTAGTCATTGTATGGGTGATCAGAGAACTAATGTAAAGCTAAGACCAGAGGGTGAGAAGGATAGAATGCGTAATAGTGAGAGAAAATGAAAGGGCATGATACATAAAAGGCCAGGTCAGTTCTCTTACCTCTATGTATGCAGAGGGACATGAGCTGTTTCTTATAGGGTATTTGTTTTGCTCTGATTTGACTTGCTTTTAATCTTATCATTTTGTGTATGTAATAGTCTGTTGATGATATTGAACAGGAATGTTAAAAACTCATATATTATTATTAGTGTTACATTGCGTGTTAAGTCGCTTCAGTTGTGTCCAACTCTTTGTGACCTTATGGACTATAGCCTGCCAGGCTCCTCTGTCCCTGGAATTCTCCAGGCAAGAATACTGGAGTGGGTTGTAGTGCTCTTCTCCAGGGGATCCCAACCCATGGACTGAACCTGAGTCTCTTTCATCTCCTGCGTTAGCAGTCAGATTCTTTACCACTGACTCCACCTGGGAAGCCCCTTAGTGTTACATCAGCAACTTCAAATAAGCCTAGAAAATTTTAAATCTAATTTTCCTTCAGATCAAACAAAAAAATTACAAAATACTTTTTAACATATAAAATTGGAACACAGAACAATCATGTGTTCCTTGTGCTATTCTAGAAGTTGCATCATTCCCTACATTGCTTTTTAATCTATACACATAATTCTGTTATGTTTACCATAATTACTATATTTCTTTCAGAAGTTATTTTTCTCCCAGAATGATTTGCTTTTGAATCTGATCATTAAGTTGAACATTTTTTTGTTTTGTAGCCATGCAGGGTATACGTACTGTGGGTCTTGTGCTGCTCATGCTTACAAACAAGTGGATCCATCTATTACGTAAGTAATATAGCTAGATTCCATTTTGATTAGGTGGTTGGAGATTATATCATACTTGCTTTGTCACTGAAGTAATTTGTTTTACATATTTATTATATATTTGATTTCATTAAGAATTTGACTTTTTATCAATTTGGTTATAACATGTAGGTTATAAAAAGCTTTAATACTGTTTTTCATTATCTGAGCATTTGGTTATTACCTTCCCTTTGATGGTAAAATATTTAGTTCTGGAAATGTTAGATGGTTAATACACTATTGTGATTTTGTAAGAAATATATATTTGGTCATTTAGAGGATCAAAATATATTTCACATATATATTTAGTCTTCTTCCATAGTTCCCCAAACTGTTGGACTTGCCTAAGTGGTGACATTGACAAAAAAGCTGTTTCTTGTATGTTAATAAAGTGACTTTTGGACCCCCACCTAAGACCGGGGACTGGTTGCCAGAATATTCAAGCTGTGTTTAGAAGGTTGGAATTTTCATTTCCACTTCCTGACCTCCTCTGGGGAGGGGAGAGGACCTGGAGGTTGAATCAATCATTATCGTGATTAAAAGCCCCAAAGGGCAGGCTTTGGTTTGGAGAGCTTCTGGGTTGGTGAACATTTGGAGATTTAGGGAGAGTGACCTGCCTGGAGAGGGCATGGAAATTCCTGGCTCTTTCCCCTTACCTTGCCCTTTGCATCTCTTCCATCTGGCTATTACTGAGTTACATCTTTCTATAATAAACCAATGATCTAGTAAGTGAAATGTTTTTCTGAGTTTTGTGAGCCGCCTTAGCAAATAAATTGAACCCAAGGAGGGGGTCATGGGAAGTAATCAGCCTGTCAGGAGTACGGGTAATAACCTGGACTTAATTGGCATCTGAATTGAAATTCAAGGAGGTGGTTGTTGGAATCTCTAATCTGTAAAGCCTAAGTGACAACCTGGGCTTGCAGCTGGCATCTGAGGTGGGAGATAGCTGTGGGGACATTCTTGTAGGACTGAACCCTTAACCTGTGGAATCTGATGTCTCAAGGTAGATATTGTCAGAGCTGAGTGTGCCCCTCCTGCCCCCATGAATGCACTCAGTGATAGTGGGTCCAGGAACATTACCAGTTAAATAGTTTGCTTTTTAAAATTTTCTTTGAAAACCTGGAGTCGAACACTTTTTTAAAGAAAAATCCAAAGCCTTTTTTCTATTTTAATCACTTTATAATTGAAAATTTTTTATTGTACTTGTTAAATTCTGGTTAATGAATGAAGAATAATTTCTCATTGACAGGAAAAGGTATCTGAATTGTTTTAGAATCTGACAGTGAATTTAATATGGTGTTTGAAGTGTATTATCTCATCATAATTTAATGACAGCTCTGAAATTAGCTTAAAAAAATCTTCCTGGCAAATTGAGACTGAGTCATATAGTACTCTATAAAATGAGAAAGTTGTGAACTTTAAAAGCTTAGTATACCACTCTCTAAAATAAGAAATTTGTGAAAGTTCAAAAATTTCTGCTGGAAAATTTTAATTCTGTCAGATGTTGATTGATTGGTTAGACCTGTACTAGCATAGATGAAGTATAATCATTCGTGGTGAGATGTAGAAGTAACTCACAGTAGCCATGAGTTTAAAAAGAGAATCTCACCCTCAGCCTGCTTCCTTGCCTTTGAGCAGTTTGTTCAAATTGTTAAAAAAGCTGCTCTCTTTGGTTTTTATGTAGTATGTTTGTTCTGCACACTTTATCAGGCCTTTATTGAAAGTTATTTTTAGTAAATTTTTAATAATAAATTATTAAAGACTGTAAAATTGCCAGATGATTTGAGGCGCATCTTTAACAGATATTTCATAATACATATTTAATGTATAATTTAAACTTGTTTCATGAATAAGGGTGAAGTAGAAATTAGATTGTAAAGCTTTTTAGAAACGTCCTTTATTTGACCCTGGTCTATAAACCATCTGTAATCAAGGCTAGTTCATATAACAACCTTTTCCAAACGTTTTCCGGTTTGGCAGAATTTTTTTGATGATGATACGTACTGAAAGGGTACCCCAGAATTAATTTGGCCTGGGAGTACATAGAGAGTCTATATTGATATAAGTGGAAATTGTGTGTATAAGCTGATGGACAGTAAGAATGGAAGGGAAAAAATGGTAGAAAGGAAAGAGAATAAAAGGTAAAAAGGAAGGACTGAGGAGGCGATGATAAAGGCGATCAGTAAGAAGCAAGACAAATGATGGGTAATGTGAGTGATCACCTCATTCTTGTAATTAGTATATTGGAATTGAATTCTGAATAAATAAATTTGAAGGTCTGAGTGTTGAAAATGATCATTGACAGTCATAGTTTTATTTTCTTGAAAGTGGCTCTCCCTGAGATTTGCAATGTCTTCAGAGTCCTTTTGAGAAGATAGAGAACACATGCTTTTGGGAATAAGTATAGAGAAAAAATAACAGCCCAAGAGAGAAGCTTGAACTTGATACACTGGCTTCCATTCTTACTTTCCCATTCTCTACATGTCCACCAGGATCATCTTTTGTGCGTGGGCTTTGAATAGATCTTTTACCTTGGCATGATTTTTTATCTTACATGAACATTTAGAAAATACTTGTTCATTGAGTTAAGCAGGTCTTTCAAATGTTGACATTTCATCATACAATGTAAAAAAAATTTGTTAATATCACCATCAATTTCATTAGAAATATTTTTAATTATTGGGAAGCTGTCAATCTCACAGTGATACAAGTTTTACATAAGTCCTGACTTTCACTTAAAAGTTTCAGTTTTATCATTGGCAACAAATATGTCAAATGTTTTCTATGAAGTCAGGCTCATTTTGTTTGTTTTCTAGAAAATTTCTGCCAGTTAGCTAAGTTGGAATAACCACAATTTCTCTGCAGTCATTTTTTGAACTGAAAATTGTGTTCCATGGGGAAAATGTCTACTTTAGCTCATAACTCAAAAGCACACAAATGCTTTTTCCTTGAGACATGCTTCTGTATGTTGCAGAGGTGCTTTGTGCATTTATTACCTCAAATTGAATGCATTTTGTCATACAGCATATTTTAATAAAACTGTATTCAGAGTTCAGCATTTAATGAAATGAAACTTTCTTTAAAAAAACAGCATGAGTGAAGATGAAGAATACATAACTACTAGTACATTTTTATTCCATTATCTTTATTGTAGCCAGCAGTTTACACAGTCCCACTTTTGTACCACAAGTGCAAATTTAACACATTGCAAAGGTAGATAACTTCTTTGTATTATTATGAAAATAGTTTTGATTTTGTGAACTCTTTGAAAGGGTATTGAGGAATCCACAGTTCGCACTTTGAGAACTGCTATAATTCAAGGTGATTGGATTTATATTGTGGATAGGGTATTGGAGACATCTCTGGGGAGATGATCTTTAAGCCAGCAAAAGAAGCAATTAATGTGAAAAAGCTTTGAAATAGGCAGAGGTATCCTTGTCATCAGGGCACTGCAAAGACCAGTGTGCATAAAGTACTGTGATCTAAGTGGGAGAGAATCACACTGGAGGGACTGGTTCATTTGAGACTTTAGAACCTGTTTTAAGGATTTTGGATTTTATCCTCTGACCATGAAAATGAAAAACCTTTGAAAGACATTTTAAGTGGGAGAGTGATATGATCTGATTCATATTTTAGAAAGAGTACTCTGGGCCTTTAAGGAATTTTTAAAATGATACATTAAGTTCTTTCCCATATTTATAGTTGCAAAGTCTTTTCCTATTACTGAAACTTTAAAAACTGAAACTCAGGATGTTACTTAGATAGTAACTTGATTTTAATTTGGATCATTCAGAAAACCTTGCAGGGCAGAAAGAGAGCCAAAAGGAATCTTCTTTGGGGCCACATGACATTTTATTTTTCAGTTAAAATATCTCCGCTTACTATGAAACATTAAAAAAAATTACTTGTGTTCCATTATTTAGTATAAATAGTTGACTGTTTATGAGAACAGGCACTTAAGTAACTCATGTGTTGAGTGCACAGACTACTCTCTTAGTAACTCCACAAATGTGGATTCTCTGGAGGTATAATTATATGTAAACTACATTATTTCCTGAAAGAATGCCTACTGATTTTTTTTCCTATTTTTTCATATTAAAGGTTTCTTTTATATGTATGGTAACAGTGATTATATGCAGATATTTTAAAAGTAACTCCTTTATGACAAAGCACTTTGTAATTAATTAAAGGGAGAGAAAGTGGCATTACTTCCAAAGCTTATATTATCCATTTCTCTCCAAAATATGTGTATGGCTTAGGTGTTTATGGACCTAGTGGTCTAGGCGGGAAGAAAGAGAAAAGATGTTATTTTTTATTTATGCTGTTAATTGTCTTTTAGCATATAGCTAACACAGAGATTCAGTCTGAGATTAGTACTCACTCAGTGTGTATTTTGTTTTTCCTTCTTTTCAACAATACCTAGCTTTTTTTTGGTTTGTTTTTGGGTATATCACTTTTAAGGATTTTGTAATGGTGGGACTTAAATCTTTTTTTTTCCCTGGTCTCTCTCTTAACTAAATGCAGAACTTCACTATGTTGCTTTCGGGTGAGTTTCAACCTTTGGGGTACCCAGCTGGATAATTCAGACTGATGGGAGCTCTTTTCCGCACTAGGCTTTATCTTTTCATCTCGGTTGAGTCTGACGAAAACGCAAGCAAGACGAATAGCCACGTATTAAATTAGAGGAAGCAGTTAGGCTTTCTGACCTCGGGTCTTTATTTCTGAAGTAATACTCATCTTTTAGTCACTGTCAGAAGAACCCTGTTACACTTACTTATGAAATATATCTGTGCCTCAATTGATATTATAAAAGTCATTTCATGTTTTAATTATCCTGAATTTCCAGGAGTGCTCTGATTTTAAGTATTCTAGTCTTCTTTTCTTAAAAATACATTCCTCAATCATAAAAATGCTTTTCTTTTCTTACTTAGCTCTTAATTCATACTGGGTTGGCCAAAAAGTTTGTTAGAGTTTTCTGCTTATGTCCTGTGGAAAAATCCGAAGGAATTTTTTTGCCAACCCAATATAGTACCTTGTCCTTAAGCAAGTTTCCTAAACACTCAGATATACCATTATTTATGTCTCACATTAGACTTTACTTTTAAAAAGTGTGGTGTTATTTACATGCCATTAAGGTATGAAAACATAGTGGTATCTTTTTGTTCATTTAGGAATCTGTGGATTTGATTTTTTTTTTCCTTATACGTTATTGATTTGCTCATAGAGATGATGACAGGAAGTGAGTATTAGCAGGGGAGGTGAGAAAAGGGATTATGTTTCTGACTAGAAACGCTTTGTGGTCTTACATGTCTGCTCTGAGTGACATCTTGAGGATTGCAGTTTCTTCAGGAGATTTTGGACCTAAACTGAGAATCACCTTTTCCTTACCAACATCTTTCCTAGCTCCCCCAACCCTCCTAACACCTCAGATAGCAAGTAAGATACACTCAACTGTAGGTTAATTTTCTTACCTGTAATAGAATTTTATCAAAATAAATATTTTGCAATATGGCGCACATTCCTTGGCCTGCAAGTTTTTGATGGGAAACAGGTAGAGCTCTGGTGTCTCAGTCTTTGAGTGTTTGTCCCTTAATCGAGCAATGAGTAGCTCTTAATTTTCTAGGTGTGTAGGTTACATATATATATTCTTTTTACTTAGAGTTTCCTGTCTGTGAGTGTGTGTGTGGTGGGAAAAGTTTTGTTCTTATAAATCTGGGAGAATAGAGAAAATGGAGAGTTTTGGAATTAAGATCATAGAGATGTTTGAGATAAAATGAGAATTCGTCAATTTTAATCTTGATGTTTAAGATAAAGGGATTGTAAAGATTTAAGCTACAAGTTAGCCCCATTCTTTTCTTTAGCCTATAGTGCAAAGAACACATAATTACGTTTCTTTGTTTTTGGGAATGACTTCTACTTGAATAGGAACAGAGAAAGCTTATTATTACACTGAGTTCTTCTCAACAAGATGCCTTTCTTCTCTGCCATGGGTGAAACGTGGAAATAGCTTTATCTGAATAATTCTTTCTAGTGATATGTTGGATTTTCAGACTTTATACTGTTATGTAGTTTTATTAAAGTTGTAGGCAAGTTTAGAATGTGTTTGAGATTTTATTTAATAGCTGGAATGTTTAAAATGCAATTAATGTAGCTGTTGAAAACCTGTGTTCTAGCCATTGTGAATACAGAGGTGATTTTAAGCATAGTCAGTTGGTTTATTGTAGATAATTAGTAACTGGTATTTCCAGGTATTGAACATGGTTCTTTTAAAGCCATTTCAACAGAAAGACAGAGATAAGGAACTGAACTTAATTGAGAAGCAAGTCATTAGGTACACTAGTTTGCTAGTGCTGCCATAACAAAATATCATAAACTAGGTGATTGGAACAACAGAAATTTATTTTCTCCTCGTCCTGGATGCTGGAGAAGTCCAAGATGAAGGTGTTGACAGGGTTGGTTTCTTATGAGGCCCCTTCCTTGGCTTGCAGATGGCTGTCTTCCTGATGTCTCTTCACGTGGTCAGTTACCATTTTGTATGTGTGCACCTTTGGTGTCTCCTTCTCTTCTTGTCAAGACACCAGTCATATTGAATTCAGGCCTCACTATAATGACTTCACTTTAACTTAACCACCTCTTCAAAGACCTTATCTCCAAATAGATTCCATTTTAAGGTACGGGGCGGGGCGGACTTTACGTATGATACTAAGGGAACACAATTTAGCATGTAACAGTAGGTGATGAAATCAAGAAGGAAAACAGTATTACACATAATTTTAAAAAATTACTTTTTTTTTTCTTTTTATTTAATAAAGTTTGTGTAGAAGTGCAATTGTCCTGTGTTTTTTGTTGTATATCTCCTAGCCGGAGAATTTTCATCCTTGGGCCTTCTCATCATGTGCCCCTTTCTCGATGTGCACTTTCCAGTGTGGATATATATAGAACACCTCTGTATGACCTTCGTATTGACCAAAAGAGTAAGTATATAGAACTCTTACAGCTTGTAAACAAAGTTTTTAAAAATAGGAATTATGAGTTTATTTTAAATTAAAAGTATTACTTTTGTAATATTTCAATTTTAAAAATAAAATTGGTGTAAACTAAGAAAATCTTCCATATGCCTAAAGGACAACTGCAGTTTTTCTGCCAAGCCACAAGAATCTGTAGATTCACTAGCCTCTGAACTGTAGTGGTTATATTTATAATCAGGGAAGTACCATGTACTCATTGTACCATCAGAAAAGAAATTGGTACCCACAACAACTTTTTGAAAGATTTTGAGCAGGTTAGTCTTCCTCTGTGTATAACAAATCCCTCACTGTAAATGGATAATGAGGATAATGATTTTATTTCCTTGTTCATGGTTTTTATGGGAAAAAATGAGCCTGTAGTTGTGAAGCTCAGCAAGAAGAGTGCTACATAAATCTTAAGTGTATTTTATTTATAAAACATACCTGTTATTTTCATTTTTAAAATAAGATTCCAGGCATCACATTTTTTTATTTAGTTGTGTCTCATTTTGTACACTGAATGTGTAAAGTAAAATTTTTCCGACTTTTAATGGTATTTTTGGAGGAATGGGTAAACATAATTTTAAAAATGCCAAACAGTACGGAAACTACTATAACAAACACTCATGTACTTATCATTCACACTTGACTCAGACTTTCCCCTCATCTGAACTCACTTTACATTCCCACATTCCCAAAAGTAGCCACATTCATGAACTTAGTGTATATCCTTCCAGTTCATGAAATTATATTTTAATTATGTTGAGTGTTTATTGTTTTAAGAAATTTTGCAGCAAATTCTTTTGTAGAATAAAAGAAGCTGTTTGCAAAGGAAATGGTCACCTCTTTTTAAACTTTAGGCTTAAATTTTCATAATTTTGGGGTCTATAGAGTATTAGCATTTTGTTGTTAGGATATAGCTAATTAACAAAACTGGAATATTTGTAACCTTACTCCCTGGAATGGCTTTAGGGTATGTAATTGTTAAATTTTTAAAATTTTTATTTTTTCTTCCAGTTTTATTGAGATATAATTGACATATGACATTATAAGTTTTAAAGTATGACACAGTAATTTGACTTTTCATATATCATGAAATGATAAGTTTAGTGAATGTAATCTCATATAGATACAAAATTAAAGAATCAAAATAATATTTTTCCCTTGTGATGAGAACTCTTAGGATTTACTCTCAACAGCTTTAATGTATAACATGCAGCAGTGTTCATTATATTTATCATGTTGTACATAACATCCCCAGTACTTACTGATTTTACTACTGGAGGTTTGTACCTTTTTACTACCTTCATCCACCCTCTGGGTCACACCTGATTTGTAAAACCTTGTTAGAGCATTCAGAAAAGTTTGGTTTTGGATAGCCTAACAATGAGAATTTTTAATCAGATACAGTTTCATAGAAGTCATACAGTTATTTGTTTCTTTCTTTGATATTGGTAAACCCATTTAAGGTTGTAGTTATGAAAATGCTGGTTCTGTTCAATGATAAAATAAAAATATTCTTCGTGTCTTTTTTGTATTAAATTCCATTATTTTCTTGCTATATAATGTTTTAAGTATAATTCATCAGAAGGGTCTGAATTGCTAAATCATTTTAAAAATTTAAGATTAAGGCATAGTCCTGTGGTAAATTTATATTCCAGTCTACCTGACAAGTTTAATTCTTAATGTTGAGGAAAATAACATTTTCAGTAGGAATTTTCTGTTCTTGGTATAGCAAAACCTAAGGTGTAAAACAATAATCCTATACATTTTATTTAAAAATAAAACAAAACTCAAAAACTGTATTATTAAACCTCATGAGGAAGTAGTCGGGGGGATTTTTCCATATTTCAGTAGGAGTTTTGATCAACCATTCTTGTTAGTATCTACTGGTTGATTAAGGTCAAGGAAAACCTTAAACTTAGAGGTGATTTTAGATATAATGAAAGGACCTGATGATAATTTTAAATTACTATTTTTTATGTAACTATATAACATATGAAAATGCTGAGTAAATCATTACGTGTCTGACTGTTTTGTCTTATATAAGAAGCTAGTTGTTTTTTCCTTTTTTTAAAACTAAAGCCAAAGGAGAATATTACGTGATACTTTTGTCTCTTGCCAAAGCATGTAGTTTTGTGTTACTGGGTAGTCTCACAGGATAAGGATATACATTAATACATTTGTTTTACTATATTTTGAAACCTCTAGTTTACGGAGAACTATGGAAGACAGGAATGTTTGAACGCATGTCTCTGCAGACAGATGAAGATGAACACAGTATTGAAATGCATTTGCCTTATACAGCTAAAGCCATGGAAAGGTATACTAATTAATATAAGAAATCCCAGAGAAATCATGGATATTAATTTCTTTGGAATTATTTTAACTAGGGTAAGATGATCACTAGGATAAAGAGACTTAAAAATTCTTGGTACAGTGGAATAAAGAATTTGAGATTAGATTTTTCTGAATGTGGATTGAAGTTGGTTTTGAGTAGTTTGGCTATGAAGGTTAAATGTATGAAGTGGCATGGTTGTTTCATTAGGTAGAAATATTAACAAGAAAACCCATGTATCTGTGTGTTTGTATGTATTGGTTTGCCTGTTATCTTATTCATTATATATTTATTTATCTCAGAATAACAATTATATTCTTTCATGGTATAGTGCTCCAAGTAAGTAATCATAAAATTTTAGATTTGGGAGTAACTTTGGAGGTAATTTATTTCAGCCCTTATCAAAGTATGTGAATCTCTATTATAAAAGCAATTATTATGTAGTAATATATAATAAGTGAGATAATCTATATATAACATAGATCTCTTATAAAAGAGATCTCTGTTATAAAAAATGCTGACTTGGTGCCTGCTAAGAGGTCTTTGAGGATAGCATGCTCACTAGACGATAAGTAGAGTGAAGACAGGGACATTTTGTTTTCCACTTTTACCCCAGTGCCTAGCACAGTGCCTGTCACATAGTAGTCATTATTTTGGTAAAATGAAAGAATTGTTTTAAGACCTTTCTTTCTTCTTTAGGGCAATATTCAAATTAGAACATTTTTCTTTTGAAGGTCACATTTCTGTAATTTTTTCAACCATTTCCTTCATATGGACTTAATATTCCATATGTTTTTAGTTTGATTAGTTCTAAATAGGGTGAGATTATTCCTTCTCTGGTCCTCATTACTGTATTCTCTTAGGAAAATAAGTGGTATGTCTTAGGTTTACAGTAAATATTTGTTAATTAAATGTGTTAATGAAGTATGAGATTAACAATTTTTATGCTGATATGGCTTACTATTGTCTCATATATTTGTGGTCAGCTGAAACCCCAAGGGTTTTTTATACTGTTGAACTAGATTATTTTCTCCTTTTGTGCTTCAGTGGTTGATTTCTTTTTAACCCTAAAGGTGAATGTCTCTTCAATTAATTTTGTTTAATTTTTTCATGTTGGTTTTATTCTGTTATTGCAGTTTTGGGAGTTATTTCCAGTCTTAATTCTGTTATCAAAGTATTATTTATTTCTCTCAGTCTCACGTTGTCCACATCTTTTCACAAAAATAACTATAAGGGATTACATAGCTGAAGAAGTTTGCAAAAATAGAGTGATATTAAATTGTAAGCAGTATAATTTTAGGTTGTGAAAGTTGCTCAGTCGTGTCCGATTCTTTGCGACCCAGTAGAATTCTCCAGGAATTCTCCAGGCCAGAACACTGAAGTGGGTAGCCTTTCTCTTCTCCAAGGGATCTTCCCAACCCAGGGATTGAACCCAGGTCTCTCGCATTGCAGGCAGATTCTTTACCAGCTGAGCCACAAGGGAAGCCCAAGAATACTGGAGTAGGTAGCCTTTCCCTTCTCCAGCGGATCTTCCTGACCCAGGAATGGAACCAGGATCTCCTGCATTGCAGGCGGATTCTTTACCAATTTTAGGTTATTTGTGTTTTAATACATTCTAATTCTTCAGAAAATTTTAAAGCAGTATAGCCTGTTTACTTTTTGAAATGCTAGTGCCATCAGAGCATCCCATTCTTCAACTGCAACAGGACAGTAAAAAACTTTTGTTCCTGGCTAAAATGTTATTTCAAAAGTAAAACAGGTGTAAATGTGGAAATGTAGGAAAATAGAAATTTGAAACCAGTGAACAAAATTGATGTTTTTAATTTCCTCCCTATTAAAAAACATTAAATTACCACTTTTAAGTATATCACTTCTCAGGAAAACCTTCCTTATCTCTCAGATTATGTTGCTGCTGCTGCTAAGTCGCTTCAGTCGTGTCTGACTCTGTGCAACCCCATAGACAGCAGCCCACCAGGCTCCCTCGTCCCTGGGATTCTCCAGGCAAGAACACTGGAGAGGGTTGCCATTTCCTTCTCCAATGCATGAAAGTGAAAAGTGAAAGTGAAGTCGCTCAGACGTGTCCGACTCTTAGGGACCTCATGGACTGCAGCCTACCAGGCTCCTTCGTCCGTGTGATTTTCCAGGCAAGAGTACTGGAGTGGGGTGCCGTTAGGATCCCTAATACTGACTCTTTCAAAAGCACCTAGTACTTTTCCTTTGTAACCTTTGCTGCAAGCACTGCTTGTGTCACCTAGCTTACCATTACCTGTATCAGTTTCCTTTACTGAATAACAAATTGCCTCAAAACTTATGACTTAAAATCATAACTGTTTTTATTGCTCACAATTTTGGGGTCAGGAGTTTGAGTAGGGAACACCTTGCTCTGGTCCACAAGACACTGACTGAGAGACTGGAGTAGGCCTTGAGGATCCAAGATGACTTTAGTGCTGACTTTTACTTGAGATACCTCATTTGTTCTCCATGGCCTGTTTTTTTTTTTAATCAGCCAGGGCTTTTCTATCTTTTTGGCCTGTCTCTAGAAGGATGGTCTGGATTTCTTTACATGGTGATTCTGGGTAACAGAACAAAACCAGACATTTCTTGGCTTATTAAGGACTAGGCCTAAAACTGCATATCATCATTTCCACTGCATTTTGTTTGCCAAAGGAGAAACAGATACTACCTCTTGATGGGAGGAGTAGCATATGTGTACAGAAGTAGGAGGGATTGTTGGCAGGCATCTTTGTTGATGGATTACCACAGTTCTTCCTTTGGTAGACAATTCATGTTTCTCCAACATGGAGGACATCTCCTAAGATGCCCAGAAATCTCATCCAGTTATGACATCAGGTTCAAAGTTCATTATTTTATCATCTGAATTTATTTGGGATGTGGATGAGGCTCCTTGAATGCAGCTCTTTTTGATTTGGATACCTGTGAACTAGGAAGGCAAGTCTCCCCATTGTCTGCCCCACCCCGCCCCACCCCCCGCAATATACTTAGTATGTGGTTTTGAGACAAAGACAGTTAATCACATTGGAGGGTGGAAAAATGAAAAGCATGTAGTAGTCTCTGTTCTAAAGCAGTTCTGAAATCTAACCAGGAAACAGAAAATGTCCTTGATTATGGCTTGGTTCTATCTTTTGATAGTGGTTTCATAATTCATTACAGATGGTTCCTGATTTATGCTGGCTCCACTTAGGATTTTTTGGCTTTTTGATGGTGTGAAAGTGATACATAATTAAGTAGAAACTGTACTTTGAATTTTGATCTTTTCCCAGGCTAGCAATATGTATGATACTCTCTCATGTTTCTAGGCAGTGGCAGGGATTCGCAGCTCCCAGTCAGCCATGTGATCAAGAAGGTGAACACCCAATACACTTAAAAAACCTTTTGTACTCAGACAACAATTCTGTTTTTCATTTTCAGTACAGTATTCAATAAGTTGGGCTTCTCGGGTAGCTCAGCTGGTAAAGAATCCTCCTGCAGTGCAGGAGACCTGAGTTTGATCCTTGGGTTGGGAAGATCCCCTGGAGGAGGGCATGGCAACCCACTCCAGTATTCTTGCCTGGAGAATCCCCGTGGACAGAGAAGCCTGGTGGGCTGTAATCCATGGGGTCGCAAAGAGTCAGACATGACTGAGCGACTAAGCATAGCACATTCAATAAATTACATGAGAGATTCAGCACTTTATTATAAAATACACTTTGTTTTAGATAATTTTGCCCATCTGCAAGCTATTAAAAATGTTGTAAGCACACTTAAGGTAGGCTAGGCTAAGCTATGATATTTAGTAGGTTAGGTGTAGTAAATGTATTTTCAACTTATAATGGATTTAGTTAGACTTAACCCCATTGTAAGCTGAGGAAGATCTGTATTATTCTTAGCTCTTGGCTGGGTCCTTTTGGCTCTTGGCTCTGTTCTTTTAGTCCTATTTACTTTTCCATAAGAAATGGGCTTTGTTTGCATCTCAGTAGCAGTTTTATTCTGCTGTAGGTGACAGTTAAAAGCCTAAAGGCCTCTTTTCATTTGAGATAGTGTTTTATTTTAGTACAAACTGATAGAACTCCGTTAACCACATTGTGGATTTTCTATATATAAGATTAAAAGTGCATTCCATTAGACAAAAGTCACATCCACAGTTCTTACTGTGACAAGATTCTCTCCACTTTCTTACTGAGACAGGATTCTCTCCACTTTGGAGCCCAAGTTCAGTTCAGTTCAGTCGCTCAGTCGTGTCCGACTCTTTGCGATCCCATGAATCGCAGCACGCCAGGCCTCCGTGTCCATCACCAACTCCCGGAGTTCACTCAGATTCACGTCCATCAAGTCAGTGATGCCATCCAGCCATCTCATCCTCCTCCTGCCCCCAATCCCTCCCAGCATCAGTCTTTTCCAATGAGTCAACTCTTCACATGAGGTGTCCAAAGTACTGGAGTTTCAGCTTTAGCATCAGTCCCTCCAAAGAAATCCCGGGGCTGATCTCCTTCAGGATGGACTGGTTGGATCTCCTTGCAGTCCAAGGGACTCTCAAGAGTCTTCTCCAACACCACAGTTCAAAAGCATCAATTCTTTGGCGCTCAGCCTTCTTCACAGTCCAACTCTCACATCCCGTGTAATTTCTTAGAAGCCCTTTTACCTGCCTGAGAGAATATGCAAACATGGTCTGAAGTCTTCCTGTGGTCCTAACACAGGCTTTTACAGATGTGGTTTCGATTTGATGATTCTGAGCCCATGTTCTTGGTAGTACTCTGTATTTGGTCTTTGTCCTTAGGCTGTTTGCTTGACAGTGTTTGGTTCTCTGTAGAGGCTAGTGATGAGAAACAGTTATTTTCTAACCAAGAAACTCTTAGTTAGAAATATTTCTTTTAAATTCTGCTTATAGTTAGTTCTTTAGCTCATGTTTTTCTTCTTGCATCTCCTCATATTTGGCTGTGAAGAAGCCATTGACACTTTGAATATTTTGTTGGGGAATCTTAGTTACATTTATAGATGCTCTAATCTTCTAAGTTTTGTCGTGTGACAGTTTTATGCTAATTATTTTCTGCCGGGAAATAATATGGATAGCCCTTCTTCTAGCAGTGTCCTTACTGTGTGTCTACTTTCAGGCTCCTTGTTGCCCTTTCACCTTCCACCTGCCTCTTGTCCCCAAAGCCAATATTATATTTTCTAGGTGTCTCTTTTAGTAATACACTTTCCAGGCACCCATTTTTGGTCTCGGTTATCAGTTGTAGCATGGCATATCACCTCAAAGTACTTTTTTTGTTTTCTTTATGATTCTTTGGGCTAGAAATTTGTGTTCAGGGATGAGTGGCAACCAGTCATTTCCATTTCATTTGCTGTCAGGTAAGATAGGTTAACTTAGGCTAGAGGTTCCAGGGTGCTCTCACTTTCTGTCTGGGGCTTAATGCAGGTTGTCTCCTAGGCACCTTAGTTCTCATCTTGGTCCTGTCTCCACTTGTTACTTTTCTTCAGGGCCTTTCTCTACACATGGTTTCCCTTTCCTGCTGATCTATCCTGAAGTACATGGCAATTCAGTGTAGCAAGAAAGTAAGTAGAAATTTTAGGTCTCTTAATCTTTAGGCTTGCAAGTGGCACAGTATTACTTGTGCCGTATTTTACTTGACAATGCAAACTGGAAGACTGGATTCAAGGGGAGGGAAAAATTGTACCTAATGGGAGGAATGGCATTAGCATTCAGAGGTGGGAGGAATTCTGTTGATTGTGTTTGTAGATAGCCTACCACGGTAGCACTGCAGTTAAATAGCTTTTTGGGAGGTTATGTATGCATGTATATCTGTCTGCTTCCCTTCTCTCCTTTCCCCTGACCTGTCCCCTACTCCAGGGCAGCTGGTTTACTCTGCATATTCTGTACCCATCTCAGTGTCTGGCACAAACAGGATCTCATCAATTAATTGTTGAATAAATTAATAGCAATCTATTTGTAATACTTTCATTAAATATTTCCCAAAAATGAGGTCAGAGTTTTTTAATTAGCTGCTTTTTATGTCATGAACCTATTTACATTTTTTTTAAAAGCTCCTTTTAATTGGGTATACATAGGACTTTCCAGTATATGACTATGTAGTACTTCAGTTGCCTAATTTTAAAACTTTTCCCTCATTTTTCACTATTATGAAAATTATGATGGGCTAAAAAATTAAATATCTAAGTGTATTATTTATAATTCTCTTATATTGAGCAGATTTAAAAGTGATATTCATTAGAGCTTTCTTTAAAAAAAAAAAATAATAATAGAGAGGAGAAAACGAAATGACCCATAAAGTCCTTGCTAAGTTAAATCTGTCCTTTTAAAAAATGGGTGTACATGATTTAAAAGCATACACAATGAGCAGTGAAACCCTCTTTTATTCTCCTCAGCAGTGTTTACTGGCAGTGAAGATTATTATGGAAATGCTAAAATACATGTATGCATATATAAGTTTGTCTGTGTGTGTGTTTGTGTGTGTGTATCTATATATATATATAAGACTTATACATACACATTTTTGTGTAATTAAATAATAATCTCATATTAAGAGGAGGTCTTATTTTAAGCATTTTATTCTGATCCTTTTTTCCATATATTATCTTTACTGTCAAAATTAATAATTTTTAATATTATATATGATTGCATTTAAGAGATATTTTTAAGTTGGGATATGTAGAAATCATCTATCTTGAAAAAGCTATTTACTCTTAAAATTTGGAGAAGTAAATGGCAACCCACTCTGGTATTCTTGTCTGGAAAATCTCATGGATGGAGGAGCCTGGTAGGCTACATACAGTGCATGGGGTCGCAAAGAGTCGGACACGACTGAGCAACTAACACACTCTTAAAATTAACAACATGCTGCCACTTCTTTTTCTTTGCATTTTACTCTGTTATCTTTCCTGCCTTTTATTCCTTTCTCTGTATTATTCTCATTTATTCTTTGTTTACAGTTTAAAATTTTAATTGATTTTGGCTCACTGTAAAATATATTCTTTGTGACATAGAAGTCTATGAATATTGATAAATGTTGATTTGTAAATATGCAACACCATCAAGATATAGAACAATTCCTTTGCCTCAGTTTTAGTCCTTTTTTGTTCAGAAAAATGTGCAAAGTAAATAGTACAATTCTTTAGTAACTTTTGAAGTGTTTGAGAAATATGGCCCTGTAAAAATACTTATGTTCACTGTAAAAATATTACATTTTTAGCCATATAGTAGTTTTTGTTACTGCTAATATTTTTGTAACATGGACAGCTTGAAAGCACAGTATACTGTATTTAAATCTTTCATCTTAGATTTTAGGTTCAAGTCAATCTTAGAAATTCACTGTGGTTAGGATTTGACAACTCAGTACTTATACCATTATATATATTAAAAAAAATATTGATTTTGTATAGTTTATCCAGATTGTTAAGCCTAACTCTTATAATTTCTTGTGTTTATTCTTATTAATTATATTTTTGAGTTCCCTGAGTGAGAAAACTACTATCAAATACCAAATGCCTTGTATGGTATTAATTACTAATAACTGAACTTTTTCCTGTTCTTAATATCTTATATTAGTATAATGTATTTGTTAAAATTGAGGAACCAGTATTGATACATGATTATTAAATAAAGTTCATAGTTTAATTAGGATTCACTCTTTTGTGTTAGTATAGTCTTTGGCTTTGCCAAATGCTTCATTTCATGTCTCTCAACCTTTAATAGTCCCATGTAGAGTAGTTTTACTGTCCTAAAAATCCCCTGTGTTCTACCTATTCATCTTCTCTCTTCACTCCACCTCCATCTGACCCCTGGTAACTACTGATCTTTTTATTGTTTTCATAGCCATATAGTTTCTGGAATATCGTGTAGTTGGAATCATGTAATATGTAGCTTTTTCAGGTTGACTTTTTGAACTTAGTAATATATTATCAAAATTCCTCCAAGTCTTTTTATGGCTTGGTAGCTTGTTTTCCTTTGTTGTTGAATAATAGCCCATTTTATGGCGGTGTCAGTTTTTCCACTCACCTATTAAAAGAGTATTGATATCATTGGATTCAGTTCAGTGGCCCAGTCATGTCTGACTCTTTGAAACCCCATGAACCGCAGCACACCAGGCCTCCCTGTCCATCAGCAACTCCCGGGGTCCACCCAAACCCATGTCCATTGAGTCGGTGATGCCATCCAACCGTCTCATCCTCTGTTGTCCCCTTCTCCTCCTGCCTTCAGTCTTTCCCAGCATCAGGGTCTTCTCAAATGAGTCAGTGCTTCGCATCAGGTGGCCAAAGTATAGGGAGATTCAGCTTCAACATCAGTCCTTCCAATGAACACCCAGGACTGATGTCCTTTGGATGGACTGGTTGGCTCTCCTCGCAGTCCAAGGGATTCTCAAGAGTCTTCTCCAACACCACAGTTAGAAACCATTAATTCTTCAGTGCTCAGCTTTCTTTATAGACCAACTGTCACATCCATGCATGACTACTGGAAAAACCACAGACTTGACTAGAGGGACCTTTGTTGACCAAGTAATGTCTCTGCTTTTTAATATGCTGTCTAGGTTGGTCATAACGTTCCTTCCAAGGAGTAAGCATCTTTTCATTTCATGGCTGCAATCACCATCTGCAGTGATTTTGGAGCCCAAAAAGATAAAGTCAGCCACTGTTTCTGCTGTTTCCCCACCTATTTGCCATGAAATGATGGGACCCAATGCCATGATCTTAGTTTTTGAATGTTGAGTTTGAAATCAGATTTTTCACTCTCCTCTTCCACTTTCATCAAGAGGCTCTTTAGTTCTTCTTCACTTTCTGCCATAAGGGTGGTGTCATCTGCATATCTGAGGTTATTGATATTTTTCCTGGCAATATTGATTCCAGCTTGTAGTTCCTCCAGCCCAGCATTTCTCATGATGTACTCTGCATATAAGTTAAATGGGCAGGGTTACAATATACAGCCTTGACGTACTCCTTTTCCTATTTGGAACTAGTCTGTTGTTCCATGTCCAGTTCTAACTGTTGCTTCCTGACCTGCATATAGGTTTCTCAGGAGGCAGGTCAGGTGGTCTGGTATTCCCATCTCTTTCAGAGTTTTCCACAGTTAATTGTGATCCACATAGTCAAAGGTTTTGGCATAGTCAGTAAGGCAGAAATAGATGTTTTTCTGGAACTCTCTTGCTTTTTTGATGATCCAGCGGATGTTGGCAATTTGATGTCTGGTTCCTCTGCCTTTTCTAAAACCAGCTTGAACATCTGGAAGTTCATGGTTCATGAATTGCTGAAGCCTGGCTTGGAGAATTTTGAGCATTACTTTCCTAGCATGTGAGATGAGTGCAGTTGTGTGGTAGTTTGAGCCTTCTTTGACATTGCCTTTCTTTGGGATTGGAATGAAAACTTACCTTTCCACTCACCTGTTAAAAGATTATTGATATTGTTGGATTAATATCTGTTACATTTTTTACCATTTTCTATTCACTGTTCTTGTTCTTTCTTTTCTTACTCTCTTTTTCTTTTTCCTCTGATTTTAATTGAACATTTAATGCAAGTTCATTTTCTTTCATCTCTTAGCATAGGTTACACTTCTTTTTACTCTCTTTAGTGGTTGCTGTGAAGTTTGCAATGTACATTTGCAACTGATGCAAGTATACTTTCAAATAACACTGTACTGATTCATGCAGTGCAGGTATCTCACATTATTTGCAATTTCTTGTTCTTATCCCTTATAACATTGTTATCATTCATAAACTATAATTACCAAGCTCATTATTGCTGTATTATTTTGAACAAATCATTATGTTAGATCAATTAAGGATAATAAAAATGAAATAAAGATGTCATTTTAAATTCTTTTATTCCTTTCTAATGTGCTTCTTTTTTTCTATGTCGATATGAGCTTATGAACTATATCGTTTTCCTTCTTTTTGAAAGACTTATTACCAGTTCGTGGCTCTGATTTTATTATTTAAAACTTGCTGTTTTGGATTGGACAAAGGATGTGTTTTATCTTTGCCACCTCCTCAAGAACACAGAAGAGGTGTTTCCTTTTCCAGTGTTTCTATTAATCTCAAATTAAGAATAATGTATTTTATTTATAGGGAGTAATTAAGTAGGCTAGTAAGCAAAACTCATTTTAGCTCCATAGTGGTAATTCCTCCCTGTCCAGTTTTACTAGTTATTGATGTAAAGATTTGATTGTTTTAAAGATATTTACCTTTTTTGGGGGGGGCTCCAAAATCACTGCAGATAGTGATTGCAGCCATGAAATTAAAAGACGCTTACTCCTTAGAAGGAAAGTTATGACTAACCTAGAGAGCATATTAAAAAGCAGAGACATTACTTGGTCAACAAAGGTCCATCTAGTCAAGGCTATGGTTTTTCCAGTAGTCATATATGGATGTGAGAGTTGGACTATCAAGAAAGCTGAGTGCCGAAGAATTGATGCTATGAACTGTGGTGTTGGAGAAGACTCTTGAGAGTCCCTTGGACTGCAAGGAGATCCAACCAGTCCATCCTAAAGGAGATCAGTCCTGGGTGTTCATTGGAAGGACTGATGCTAAAGCTGAAACTCCAATACTTTGGCCACCTCATGCGAAGAGTTGACTCATTGGAAAGGACTCTGATGCTGGGAGGGATTGGGGGCAGGAGGAAAGGGGATGACAGAGGGTGAGATGGTTTGATGGTATCACTGACTCAGTGGACATGGGTTTGGGTAGATTCCGGCTGTTGGTGATGGATAGGGAGGCCTGGCATGCTGTGGTTCATGGGGTCGCAAAGAGTCGGACATGACTGAGTGACTAAACTGAATTGAACCTTCAAAATTTAAAAATTTGGTTAATCTGAATTTTTCAGATATAAGTAGAGTTGCTTAATTATGCAGGGAATGATGAGTGATGCAAAAATAAGTCAATATTGTGTGTTTCCTCAGCATATAGTCCAGTTGGAGGAATAAGAACTGTATATAAATAAATGTAATATAATTCAAAATGTAATAAGTATAATTGAAGAGTTTATAGAAGCAGAAAAAAAGGGATGAAGGTGACAGCTGAGTTAGGGGAGCACAGAGAAGAATTATGAAGAAGATGATATTTGGGTGTACTTTGAGGATGACTGTAGTTTTCACAGAATGAGGCAGAATTTTCTGTTGGAAACAGAATACTGTAAATATAAAATGTGGAAGTAAGAAAGCTAATTTTAAGAGCAGGAACCTACCTGACTTAGTTTGTGGAAGTTACAGAAGTCTGGGTTAGTATCTGAGGTCTGTCTCTAGATGACTTTTGTTTGACCTGCATAGGTAGAAAAAGTTTTTCACAGATATGAATGTTTTCAGTTTGATGTTGATCCTGCCACTTCTTGTTATCATATACCTTATCTGACCTTTTGCACATATATGGTACCAACATGGGGCTGGAACCATCTGAGTAGGTGACCTTGTAGGTGCAGAGAGTAAGAGGGCCAAGATTAGAAAGCTGGAATGGTTGGTTGGGACAGGATTATGAAGGGCATTGAATGTCATTTTAAGATATTTGTATTTTATTCCCTGATTGTTATAGAGCTAGTGAATGTTCTTGAGAAGGAGGGTGATGATTAGAGCTTGACTGTAAGAGTATTCTTCTTCGATGGCATAATGGTACTGTGAAGGATGAATTAGAGTTGGAGGAGGTTGATAGAAATAGTTTAGAAATTATGGAGGCTTTGGACTAAAGTAATGATGGCTAAAACTGAGCAGATTATGGGACAATGAAGAAAACTCGGTAAATATTTCTGTGTGGGAGAGTAAAATAATTTAAAATACTTTTAATGTGTAAGAGTATACAATTATCAGAGATGGTCAAGATGTTAACTTTTTGGTGTAAACCAGATACAATTTTAGGAGAACATAGGGCATGGAAATGTTGACTTGTTTCCATCGAAATACTGGAATGTTTCTGTAAAAAATACTGGTGTGACCATAATTCTGAAAGCTGACTTGGGCCAGTTCACCATACTACTGTTTTGCTTCAAACAGTTGCGTTTCCATAATAGAGTTCAGTAAGATTCTCTGGTACCTGAAATACACCTGCCCTTGTAAAATCTCTTTTTACTAGTTTTCGTACCAGAATGGAAATTCAGAAAGGTATACCCTTTGAAATTAATTTTGATAGTCTCACTGTATTCCCTTACCTGATCAAACAGTAAAGATTTATAATGACTTAAATGTTAATTTTAGTTGTCATTGACAGTTTCCCTTCTCCCTTTCCCTCTCTTTTCCCCCATTTTCTTTGGCTCTGCCTGATGTCTTCTGGGTCTTTCTAGTTTATTCTTTCTCACAGTGAGTCACAGTATTCTGCATTTAATCTGTATGTGTATCCCTGTCGTTGAAGGTGAATTTGATCAAGAGGAAAAGATTAGCGGAGTTCTCCCACGTAGGGTTCCCTGAAACTCCACGTTATGATTCCTTTCCGTCTCTGTGCCTTTAACACCGTTTTTGAGAGTTCCACGACCAGCCTCAGTTGAAGGACTCATAGATGTATGAGGACTCTGGTTTATTAGAAAAGATGTGATACGCAGCAGGACCAGCAAGGGACAAAAGGCGTGTCGAGCACAATCTGGAGGAATCCGAATGTAGCCTTCCAGCATTCTCCGTCCCATAGGGGTGGGCCGAACAGAACGTGGTTCCTCCAGCACTGTAACACGTATACAGTGCTTCTGGCCAGGGACGCCTGCTTTAAGATTCTAAATCCAGGATTTTTGTTAGGGGCTAGTCATATAGACATAAAACTAAGACTATAAAGCTATACTGAAACTTGCAGAAGGAAAGCATTGCCATAATCACATAATATATTAACAATCTAGGCAAGCTGGTACTATGTCCCAAGTGGGTAAAAAGAGCCTTAATCCACCTAAATAACATTGCAGAATCCAAGTTGCTAGGTACCCAAAGGCCAGTCTTACACATAGGACTTTCTAAGGATTTCCGCAACAAGTCTGCTGAATTTAACCCAGTTGCAGAATTCCCTTGCCACTTTCCCAGTTCCAGGCTGCCGTATTGCCATTCCAACTTTGTGAATTTTTGATTCACCTGAATACCATTTTAACTCCTTTATAGTTTAGGTTTGTACTAGGTCTTAAGATTCTTCTTTCCTTTCTGATTTGGCCTCAGTCAAGGTCTTCAACTATTTAAAATGATCAGAGAAAAAGTAAGGTATGCTCTTATGTAGTTACTCTTTAACAGGGTGGAATGACTTGTCTATGGGCATAGAAAACAGCCTGAGATTTTCCACCCCCATCCAGCTTAAATGACAGCCACAAGAGCAGTGCGATTTTCACATGTGTTCTTACCCTTTGACTTTCATACTCCTGGTCGTGTATTTCTGCATATATCTTGTTTTTTTAAATTGTCATTTATTGAGATTTTAGAGCAAACGTATGTTTTCTTTGTATATTGCTCAGTTTCTCTTTTTCATGAACATAGAAGATTCCTTTGGATTAGTACCTGTATATCAGGAAGAGAGCATTTTTTAGAATTACAGAGCATGGAGTATCTCCAAAATAAATAAAATTTCATTTTTGATTGTAATGGAACAGTTTTTGTTTCTGTGACCATGAAAAGGATGAGCAAGAGGTACCATAAGACATTTGAGAAGATTGGAGTATATTTTATTTTTATCAGAGTAGACTTTTAGTATTTATCTACATATGTTTTGTCCTCTCTTTTTTCCTCCTATGAATATTTTCTATCTAAAAGAGGAGAGGAGAATAAATTATATAGCGCTATTGTGGCAACAGCTTCAGCATCTTAGAGATAAGAATAGCTTTTCTTTTGACTGGCTTAGTTATGATTTTTTAAAAATTCTCACCTGAGAAGCTCTAGACTGCTTCTAAAATCTTTGGAAAGTTGGAAGGATTTGTATAGAAAAGAAAATTCTCGTGTTCATCAATGTTGTTCACAGGAGAAATGTTCAAATAAATGCCATGGAAAGAATAATCAAATAACTATTTGTATACAGTATTTGATCTAGTTTAAAATGTCATCACTTATAAGATTTCAGTTATTTATATGCCGCTAATTTCGTGAAAACTGCCGTTTAAATGATCTTCTTATCACTTAGAATATTCATATTAGAATTCATATTTTTCTTCTGATGAGGACTTTTAAAATCTACGCTTACCAAGTTTCAGATGTTCATATAGTGTTATTAACTATAACATTAACTATAGAACTGTGTTAGCTACAGAATTCACATTTTTATGTTAGAATATTTACATTAGAATTTAGACTTTTTTGTACTCTGTACCAGTAAAAGCATTGGTGATATAGAGTGATATTGTTTGTTTTTAAGGAGAGTGCTTCACTATTGGTTCTGTGATTTCAGTTTTTTTGTTTGTTACACATCTTGGATACAGTAATTTTCCACAGCCTGGATTAAGGCATAGGACAGAAAAATAAGGGCTAAAACTTTCATCTGTATTACTAAAGTGCTCGTAGGTATTTTGTAAGGTGGGTTTTATTAACTTTGTTTTTATGGATGACAGATGATAGATAGTGTAAGTAACCTGCTGCAGGTAGCAGAGATGGATTTTCTTTCTTTTTTTAACAGTTTTATTGAAGCTTGAAGTATGAATTTATATCCTGTAAAATTTTTGATGAGTTTATAGATTTGTGCAGACATTTTCACAATCTAGTTTTTTTAAAAAGAATATTTTGTTTATTTTTATTTATTTATTTGGCTGGACTGGATCTTAGTTATAGCATGTAGGATCTTTAGCTGCAGCATATGGGATCTAGTTTTTTAACCAGGGATCAAACCTGGGCTCCCTGCATTGGGCACATGGAGTCTTAGCCCCTAGACCACTAGGGAAGTCCCTCACAATCTAGTTTTAACATTTTTATCACCCAAAAAAGAGACCTTGTGTTCATTTGAGGACAATTTCTGCTTCTATTCTCAACCTCAGGTACCCATTACCTTCTTTCTCTGTAGATTTGTATTTTTTGGAAATTTTAAATAAATGGAATCATACAATATGTAGTCCTTTGTGTCGGTCCTTTTTCACTTAGCATACTGTTCTTGAGATTCATCCACGTTGCATTGTGTATTAACGGTTCATTCATTTTTTATTGCCAAGTGGATATTCCATTGTATGACTGTGCCCCATTTTGTTTAACCATTCACCAGTTGATGGGCATTTGGATCATCTTCATTTTTGGCTGTTAGGAATAATGTTATAAACATTCTTGTACAAGTCTTTATATGAATATATGTTTTCATTTCTCTTGAATAGGTACTTGTGAATGGAATTGCTGAGTCATATGATAAGTCTGTGTTTTTCATAGTGATGGGACCATTTTATATTCTAGGGTACAAAGCATGAGGGTTCTGTTTCTCCATATTCTGGCCAATACCTGGTATTGTCAGTCTTTACATTACAACCCTTCTGACAGATGTGTAGTGTAAGCTGACTGTGGTGTTAGTTTGCCATCTCCCCAGTGACTTGTGAAGTTGAGCAAGTTTTCATATGATAGTCATTTGTGTATCTTCTTTTGTGAAATGTCTGTTCATATATTTTGCCCTAGTTTTAATTTGATAATTTATCTTTTAACTTAGTTATGAGAGATTTTTGTATTCTGGACATAAGTTTTTTATTGATATGCAAAGATTTCTTCCCATGGTATATCTTATCTGTTTGTTTTCTTAATGGTGTTTATTGAAGAGCAGATGTTCTTGATGGATTCAGTTTCTTTATTTCTTTTTTTTTCTTGTATGGATTCCACTTTTGATATCAAGAAATCTTTGCCTAATCTAGGGTTACATAGATTTTCTCTTCTTGAACATGGTCAGCAAACACAACCTGCAGACCATATCTCACTGACAGCTTGTTACTGTAATGTTTTATCAGAGCATAGACACACCCATTCATTTGCCTATTGACTATGGCTGCTTTCTTTTTACTGTAGCAGTTGAGAAGTTGCTAAAAAGATTGTATAGCCCAGAAAACCTAGTATGGCCCATTTCAAAAGATGTTTGCTGAACCCTGTTCTCTTAAGTGTTACAATTTTAGCTTATAATATAGTTGTGTCTATGATCCAATTTGTGTATGGTACGAGGTAAAGGTCTGACTTCACTTTTTGTCCTATGGATTATGCAATTATCCCAGTACTATCTGTTGAAAAGACTATCCTGTAGGTAATGAGTCATTGTCTTTTTGCTGCTTTCACGATTTTCTCTTTGTCTTTGGTTTTCGTCAGTTCGTTGTGCTGTATCTAGGTTGGCAATCTTTTTATACTTACCTACTTTGGGTTGTTGAGTGTTTTTGATCTCTAGATAAATGTTTCATGAAACTTGGAAAGTTTTCAGCCATTATTTTTTCTAACTTTTTTCCTGTAACTTTTGTGGGACTCTCATTGTGTGCATCCTGTTGTATTTGATGTTGTGAACACGTCTCCACTGCCCTATTCATTTTTCTTCAGTCTTTTTTTTCCTCTGTTCTTCAGATTGGATAACTTATTTTGTCTTTAATTTTACTGATTCTTTATTGTAATATTGATTCTCCTCTTCAGACCATATAGTGAATTTTTCATTTCAGTTATACTTTTCAACTCCAAAATTTCCCTTTGGTTCTTTTTAATGGTTTACATTTCTTTGTTGATATTTGCTGTAGTCATTGTGTATATGTATACATTAAACTTTTTAAAGCATAGTTTCCTTTATTTCTTTAAACATATTTATAATAACTTTAGGGGCTTCCCAGGTGATGCTAGTGGTAAAGAATCTGCCTGCCAGTGTAGTAGATGCTGGTTCAGTTCCTGGGTCAGGAAGATCCCCCGGAGTAGGAAAAGATACCCCACTCCAGTATTCTTGCCTGGAAAATTCCATGGACAGAGAAGCCTGGTGGGCTACAGTCCATGGGGCTGCAAAGAGTCGGACACGACTGAGTGATTGAGCATATAATTTTAAAATCTGTCTGCTGAATCTAATATCCAATTCCACTTGAATACAGCCTCTGCTAGCTCTCTCCTTGCTCCCAAGAATGGGTTACAGTTTCCTTGTTCTTTGGCTCTGAATTTTTTTTTCCTTGAAACTGAACTTTTACATAGTACAGTATATTATAGCAACTTTATTGTAATTTTATCAATTTTTTTCTTCAGATGATAGTGGTGATGGTTTCATTCATGCATGCATTTATTTTTGGCTGTCCTGGGTCTTCCTTGCTTTATTAGTCGCAGCAGACAGGGGCTGCTCTTTGTTGTGGTGCATGGGCTTCTCACTGCAGTGGTTTCTCTTGTGGAGCATAGGCTCTAGGGTTTGCAGGCTTCAGTAGTTGCAGCTCCCAGGCTGCTGGGCACGGGCTCAGTAGTTGTGGCACACAAACTTAGTTGCTCTGAGGCATGTGGGATCTTCCTGGACCAGCTGTTGAACCTCCTGCATTGACAGGTGGATTCTTTACCACTGAGCTTCCAGGGAAGCCCTCATTTTTTAAAAAAGGTACCTTTCATAGACTCTGTCTGCAGAATCTTTGTTCCAGTGTTTGGCTATTGATGCATCTCCTCAGCTTTTAAAACATTCTTACTTGTTTTCAGCTCGATCTAGAGTTCTCCCTGGTGTCTGCACTGCTTGGTGCTAGCTACTGTTTGTTTGGAAGTTGTGTTTAAATGCCTTGGGCCTATATAGCTTTCACCGTGTGCTGGTGGGTTGTGAGTGTTTTGGGGAGAACATTAGAAGTTTTCAAGTTTGCCTCTTTTTCTTTCTCTTGGGTCTTCTCTGGTCTCCCAGTGCTTGTACGCATCCCTTGTTTCCAGGCAGCCAGGGATGTGTAAGAGCTTATTGTCCCTCAGGTCTCCACTCGCCTTTGTGCTTGCTCTCATTCTCCCGGTTCCCTGGCATTTGGGTGGAGCTTCAGCCTTCTGGACCTCCCCTGCACACATGTGCTGCCTCCTGTTCAGCCAGGGCATCTTCTCAGAACTTGTGAATTTATCCTATCCCTCCCTATATGGCTCTCTCCTTCCTAGGACCTCCCTATTAGGTTTCTAGGTAGTCCTCAGGTTTGTGGCTTGGCTCAAATGGTGTGGTCATTTCAGGCTACAAAAGTGGCAGGATTTTCTGTTTCCTGTTGGGTCTGGGTATTCTGTTCTCTGCCCCAAGCCAAAGTCAGCCTCCTTCAACAGCAAAGCTGTTGGTTTTTCATTGCCAGCCTCACCTTGCATTTACCATAATGTTGAAGGAGGGAGGATTGAGGCAGTTCCTGGTAAGGTGCCAGGCTTGCACTGTTCTTCTCAAAAACGTTATTTTTCAGGAATTAACTCTTCTCATTGTATTTTTTGGCCTTTGCTTGATTTTCAGAGCACAAAATGGTTGTTTTTTGGACAGTTTTATTCAGTTTTATAATTGTTGTTTGAGGGCAAGATTTTATACTCTTTCGCTAGGAAGACCAGCTTCACAACTTGGATTCTGGACTTTTTATAGGAATGTCACATTTCAAAGCCAAATGCTCTCTTCTTTGATTTATGCTTTGTGGGGATAGAGAACAGTAGTAACAATAATTTTTTAAAAAGCGAAATGGCAAAGAGGTAGATAGATGAATCTTAATTCAGAGGTTGGATTTCTCAGTATGAGACTTTTACCCCTGTATAGATAGCTCAAACTGAGGTTAACTGAGTGGTTTGGTAGCTCTTACAGAGTAGACTTGTGATGCTTCTTCAGAGTAAATTAACACTGACAGTACTTTTCTTACAGTATTCCTCACTTTTTAACAGTTTTATGAATTAGATATTGTAATTATGATCATTTTACAAATAAGATAAATTTTTAGGTTAGTAACTTATCTTTGCAATCAACATTTGTTTGTATGTGATAGAGATAGTACTTGAACCCATTTCTTCTGACTTCTTGTTTTTTTTTATACTCTGCTTCCCTACTGTTTCATTTTAATGATCTTAGTGTTTTTATTTATGTAGGTAGTACTTGAAGTTAGAACAACTCATAACAATCTTCTTGAATTTTTTTCTAGAGCACAAATTCTTTTCTTTCATATGATAATCACTCTTACCTTACTGAAAAGCCCCTATTCATTCACGCAGTTGTGAAGCACAGTGGTAAGAATCATAGAAAGAGATATCCCATGGCAGCTTCCTCTGCCAGCTTCCTGTTTTTTTCTTACTCCATAGATGCAGATTCTGCCCAAGAAGCCCCTGCATTGCAGAGGGACTGGAGATCTGTATGATCTGTTTATTTCGCAATTGACAAGGGTAAGGGGGCCTTTTTGGGGGAGGCGCTTGGGTGCCCTGAATTTAGCTTTATGAAGCTGAGCTAACATTTATTTTGGAAATACTTAAACCTAGTTTTTTTTTTTACAGACCCTTCTTTAAATTCTGTTTGTCCTGTATCAATTAAGTGCCAGATTATCATATTAAAAACCATTTATCATAAGATTTTTTTTTTTTATCCTGTTCAGAACAAGTCAGACAAGCATGACTCATGTTTCTACAATGTCAAATCTGGGGTCATTTAGAATATAAATAATATTGGATATATGTAAGTTAAATTTCACTACAATGAAAAAATTTAAAGGTCTGTTTCTATAGCCCGTCACGGTTATTCTTAATTTGCTTTGTTCCTTTTCCATAAATCTTTCAATCTGTAGAGTGAAAAAGGGACTTGTAAATATGCTGTAGACATTGTGGATGGGCGTGGTATCTTTTTCTTGCTGCCAGAAATTAATACCTATTTCCTTGAATTCTATGTCCATCCTAGATGCCAGTGAAATTTGAGTTGTATCTTCAGAGTGTCCTGTATCTGTTTAATTAGTTTAGGTGTGAGGTGCAGCTGGTGAATCTTTTGGGAGCCAAGATAAGTTTTGTGGGTCTCACTTGGCAGGTTTATAGAGCTAGTGCCAGAAATGGTGGTGTTTACAATCAGAATTAAATTAAGTAAGGAAAAATTTAATGCTCTTTTAAACTGCAGAAGCATTGGGCAGCGATGATTGTAGCTTTTCTGGGTAGTTGAGAAGATTGATGATAGTGATTTCGTGAGCTTACTTTTATATTTGATGTTATTGTTAGTAGTAAAATAGCTTCGTTTACCAAGCTGCTTTACCTAAAGAACTAGTGTACATTTCTGTAATTTACATAGATAGTTTTAATATTCTGTACTTCTCATATTTAAATGGTTTTCTTTAAATATTAATTTATAGATTTTAAGGATTCAACAACATTATGTATATTATCCATACCACTGTTAATAAATGTTCCACTTTTTAGTGCCAAGCATTGGAAATCTATTTTTATTATATTTCTTAAATGACTTTTTTTTTCCTTTCTGTTTTCTTTAAGCCATAAGGATGAGTTTACCATTATTCCTGTATTGGTTGGAGCTCTGAGTGAGTCAAAAGAACAGGAATTCGGAAAACTCTTCAGTAAATACCTAGCGGATCCTAGTAATCTCTTTGTGGTTTCTTCTGATTTCTGCCATTGGGGTAAGTTCTAGATTTTAACATTTCATGGTAGAAATTATGTACTTGTGGTTAAAGGTATCTTTTCATTCTAAGCTCTGATCTTCAGTTATTTATCACTTTCCTTGGAAAGTTACACTTTTAGCAATAATATATAAAGGTGAATGAAAAACTCTCGGTCATTTAAAAAGGATGAGACTGTAAATAGGGGATTATGGATACATTTCCAAAGGCGACTGGTATAATTGGATTCACACTGTGAGGGCATCCTTGCTTAGACACTTAGGTTAGTAGGAGTTAAGATCTTTTAACCCCATTTCTAAGTAGAGCTGTGTGATAGATTCTCTGAAGTTAGTTTTTTGGCAGATAAAACAGATGTTCTTTAGAACGAAGAAGAGCACTGTGTGCTATGCCAGTCTTGCTCCACATTTTTTTCTTGTAATTAGTCCTTTCTACTTTCTTTTTTTGCCTTTGGTGCTTAATTTTTGCCCATAGTTGCCTCCAAAGATTATACCTCCAAAGTATCCTCCAAAGATTGTAACATGTTAGCTATTAGCACTGTGGTCTTCACTGGTTCATAAGGATAAGAACTTCAAAGAGATTTTTGTTATTATTGTGAATTAAAAAAAAATAAAGAAGCTTCACAGCGAATAGATCATAAAGGAAGTGAGATGTTTATGGATGCCTCTTTTGGTTGAATTTTTTTTCTTGAATTCTTTGGATACAGTTTGTTCTATTTATCCATTACTGTGATAGAATGTTTCTAAATCCTATTCGTTTTAGGACACTCTTTGACTCATTGATTTAATGGTTTAAGGATGCCAATATCTGTTCATTCTTCAGCTGTTTCTTTGATTATGGTGAAAACATAAGGCTCAACACCATAAATTTTAAGCTACATAATGGCCAGAAAAACACCTTTAATGAGCTATAGGGAACCCTGGCCTTTACATGTCTTGTCATTGATTGCCAGAGTTGATTCTACATTTATCAGGCCTAGATAGGCTGGTTTCTTCTTCTCTTACATCATGCTGCACTGTGTGTGGCCTTGAGATTTCAGTTCAAGAGAAACATTCTCCCTAATGGTATAGATAAATATTTTGTTATCACTGATTTCTCAGCTGGGGCTGATTATCCCCACAGGAGACATTTGGAAAAGCCCGGAGACAGTTCTGGTCCTCATAGCTGGAGTGGGAAGGAGGTGGGGATGCTATTGGCATCTAATTAGTACAGTCCAGCAAAGCTGTTAGGTAAACATCCTATAATGTGCAGGATTATCTTGCCCACATATCGATAGTGCTGAGGTTGAAAGCCCTGGTTTAGGGTACGCAGGTAGCTCTGTCTGCTACCTCGCCAAATTCCTTAAGAGGCTCTCAGGGTTCTTTAATAACAAATTCTATTTGCTAGTTGGTTTGCTACCTTTGGCAGAAGTTATTTTTTATGGATAGAAGTGTATTACTTAGATCTGAAAGGGTTCTTTTCTTGGGGATTTTGAAGTTTAGTAATAAAACTGGGAAGTATCTTTATTTGGGGGAAAGCTATTTTTCTTAGTATTATGAATAAAGCATGTTTTAGAAATTTAAAGTTCCTAAAGCATGTGTCCCTTCCTCTTCACTTTTAAGGCTCTTTGAATTGTTTAAAATCACTTCGTGATTTAAATAATTCACTTCCCTGATATGATAGTATTCTTCAGGGCCTAGACTCTCCCTCAATGTTGGTATAGTACAACCACAACATAAATCCACTTAAAAGACGAGTAGATGTTTTAATGTTGCTTTTGTGTGAACTCATCCTTTTTTACCTCATTGGTGATTATAAAGCAAATCCTAGTCCACTACTGTGTTTAAGTAGAATGTTGAGAGAGAAAAACAAATTTGGTTTATATCTATTTAAATCTTCGGAAAATTATTTAGGCCATTTAGTCTACTAATTTCTTGAAAATTTTGGCATTTAAATTGTAGGATTGAATTTTCTGGTTATAATTACAAAAAAGAAGTCAAACTTTCCAAAGTCTGGTAAATGTTAGCTATTGGAATTGTCAAGAGACTAAAACATATTTATATTTACATTTAGTGGTTAAGTAATAGAACCTTTCCAAGTGTTTATTTTTTCAGTATAACTGTCACTAATAATGCTCATTAAATGCCTACTTTGCGCTTATGGAAAGCACTGTACTAATATTTGTTAGGAAATTTGATGGAGGTTTGAGGGTAAGTGGAAAGAGTTACATGGACAATATTCCAAAATTGGTAGACTCCTTTCTACAATGCAATAGTGACTGCCATTCTTGTAAAGTAAGCTTTATTTTCTCCTTTACATGCCTATTGAGATAATATAAACCATTGGCTAGTTATGGGTTAAATTGTGTTTACTTACAGAAATTAAATTTCATATTTTTCAAATTCATGCTCTAGTGGCACTGGTCCTCTTTCCTATGTGAATGAACAGTAATTTCCATCTCAAAAATATAGCCTTTTCTCATGACTACAGTACTTAGTTTCTTCTTGTTTTAATGATACTATGTGGATTGATTTTATCATGCTTAAGTAATGATAACACTGAATTCAGAATCATTTCACAGGAAAGATTAATTTTCTCAAGTACTCAGAGATCTTAAAAGTTTCATTGAGTTAGGCTCTTAACACACTTCACATTTCTGAATAGCTTGGTTTTTTTTTTTTAAGAGAAGTCACTTGATTATGGTACAGTTGACCAATTGCTCAGATATATACAGTGGGATTTTTTTTGTTGTTGTTGTTAAATAATATGTTAGAGTACTGGCAGTAACGACATCTTTATTTCTAGCGGGTGTGTTTCTCTTTATATTCAGTCCAGGTTCTGTGAAAAATAAAATGAAAAACTTAATGATAGAGACAGTTGAGAGACCTACATGTGTGTAACTGGAAGGATTTTGCCTTGTCAACCTTATTTGTTAGCCAATGTCCATTATAAAAATTAATTTTTTAAAGGGGTGTTTTGCTTTAAAGAGATTCATCTTTCTGATCCCACTTAGCTCTTGTTTAGACTTGAAAGAGATATTGGAGAAAGAAAAAAATAGATTAAAATACTCTGAATTTTTCTTTCTGGGTGAGACAAGCAAAGGGACAGTTTGGAACCTAGATTCTATTGTGCCCTGTCTTTCTGTCCCCTCATTTGAATCTCCCTGCTTTTTGGGAGCCCCAAATGGTGTTTCTCTGATAACATTTGAATATCAGGAAGAGTAACAGAAGCGAAAGGACACTTGCTGCTCGTATCTGACTTTCACCACGGTTAAATGATGCTGTCCCCACACGTTGTGCACTTACTCACCAAGTCCGCATCCTGTTGGATGGCTCCATTATGGAGAATTTTGTCTGTGGTCAGGACTTTTTAGTTTTTCTAGTTAGTAGAATTTGTATTCTGTTTTCCTGAGTTTTATTTTTTCTCTTTTCCATATATTCTGTTAATACTTGCTTTTTCCCGATCATCCCGAACTTTATACTTTCAAATGTAGATTATTGACAGCTTTCATTAACATAACTTTCAGTTAACTTCCGAGAAGTTTCTAAATGAAACTGGATTTAACAGAAGTTGATTCTGTAAAGTGGATTCACACTTCTGTTTATTAAATAATTTTCCTTTTAAATGATAGTTTTAATTTCAAATCAGTTTCAATAAATTTATTTGGTAAAAGTTCATGAGAAATTATTTTGTTAAAAGATGAATAAGGTTTATACTACAGTCACTTCAGCAGGTTTGGATTTTTATCTGTAAACTTGCATTTGTATATTTACATAATTTTTAATAAATAGATGTCACTTATTAAAATTGGCATTTCTAATTTGATATGTATTAGTATATGATTATTCATATTCTTCTCCCTTTCTGTTGTTAGTCTCTTGGGTATTACTATTTTCTAAATATTTAAGTTGATTTAAGTTAGCTAATTCCTGAAATATATCTTTTTCAAGATATTATATTTGTCTTCACAAATATTGGTACATAGTGATTTCACATTTTTAGGGTTTTGATCTTTTGCAAGTTTGAGATAAAGCCAATACTTTTACATTATAACTAAGACTTCAGAATGAAAGGACTATAGTATTTTGCTTATAAAAATAAATACCTTATTTGATGCTACTTAGATAATATTTTCTTTATGAAACATTTTGTCTTTGGTAGTGATTTCAGTTAAATGTCCCTAGTTTAGGTCCTTAGTGTAGAATGGTCTAATAGTCTTATCTCACAGGTGTTGTGAGGTTGAACTCAAATATTTAAACATATAAGGTGATTAAGTAAATGTATAATAGTACAGTTTTTCCTGGACATACATCTGGAAGTCTGTCTTACTCACTGATCTTTTGGGGGCTTTATAGAACAACTTTCCAAGCTCATTGTTTATTTCTGCAATCTAGTATATAGCTTAATGTTGAGATGGTTAATATTTTTTTTTACTTTCTGTTTTGAGGTATTTCAAAAGTAGTGTTGGTTCTTGTACCATTCATTGTTATGTTTGTCCTCATTAGTTGATTGTTGTGTGTTAAACAGACATCCCTGGAGCTTATTCTCCACACTCTGTGAATCCACTCATTAATCACCAGTCACCTTTGGAGATGGGAAAATTACTTACCTGTATTTCTTTTTCTCAGAAAGCGTGCTCTGGAATGGATTCACAAATGAGCTACCCTCCTTCCCTCAAAGAGTAAGGTTTCTGCTTTACAGGATTTTTTTCTTGGGTTATTTTTCCTCTCATCTTTTGAATTTGAAAAGAACTGAGGGAAGGCACCTGAAGAAACTACTGACATACTCACTAGGGGAGTTCCAAAGCTTGTGCTGCCCCTAGGGGCAGTGTCAATGGCTCTTAAAGCTAGAAAGCTCATACTTGGAGTTGAAACAGGGGCTCAAAGAATCCATTTTCCCAGTGTACCTTCTGAAAGGATAAGTTTCAGGTAAGTAATTTTCTCTTACTATGTGATATGCTTAATTCATACTTATATAAAAGTTCACACGTCCAGTTCTCCAGGCACATAGGCAACCGTATTTGTTCACTTTAGATGCATAAGCTTTACTGAATGTTAGAAATACTGTAAAGCAAAACTGATAAGATACATGAAATCATAATATATTTTAAATGAACAATATTTGAAGGTGCATTAATGAGCAATGTATTGTATTAGTGTCGTTTCTTTTATTTCTTAGTAAATAAAATCTTGACAAACTTTATTTTTAATAATTAGAAGCAAAAAAATCTTTTCAATTCAAATTCCAAATGGTGTTTAAGTAAACTTGTTATGTGTGTGTACCCATGTGCTTTCACATGTATATGCATACATACGTATGTACATATTAATGCATTTAGGTTAGGATAATGGCAACTGTTTACTTTAAATTTGATGGTTTCTCCAAATATATTGACCAGAATGAATTACTGAAGTAATTTTGAAATGTTTATATAATTAAGTTATCATGAGACAGTTTGAGCTGTTACAAGTAAGATGCTTTTTTCAATGTAGTAGCTATAGACGTGTGAATTTAGCTTCTTAACAAATTCTTCAGTGCGTATCAAATATTTCTACTCAGTTCTTCAGCTCCTAAATTTGAGATGGCTACTGAAACATAGCAAAAAGTAGATAACAAAATATTAAAACATTTGCTCATTGATTTTCTTTGTATTTTGTCATTCTTACTAAATCACATGTTGATTTAGTATTTTAACTTATTTTAAACATTGGGTGTACTTCTGTCTTCAGAAGTAGTTTTTAAGTGAAAGTTACATTGAAAATGGTCCATATGAATAAGATAGCATTTTAAAATATAGTTACACTTTTGACGTATGATTAGGGCAGGTTTAACCAACTTCAGCAATTTGAAACAGGAGCTCTAAAATTGAAAATAAGTAGAAAAGACTTCTGAATAGCAAATGTCACAAAGTTACACACGTTTTTCTCTGCACTTGAGAGTGGCCATCTTGAGATAAGACAATTATGTCCCAGTAACAGGGATTATTGACAACTAAAACTAACAGTTATTGTCAGAAGTAAGAAAAAGAGAATGTATTAGTAAAAACCTGAAGCAGCTCAGGTTCAAAGAATATTCATCTTGATTTCATCCAAGAATATTACTCTAATTACAGTGACAGTGAGTTAGAATTTTCTTGTCCAGGATTGTTTATTTGATTGTTTATTCATTTCACAGACGATGTGAGGCAGCTTTATCAAAAGAACTTTGCAATAAAAGTAGAAATTTAGTACCAGGGAATTGAATCACTAAGTTATTATGATAGACTTTAGATTTGGCTTTGAACCTTCTGAGAGCAGCCTGGCAAATAGGAAAAATAGAGTAAATTATGTAACGTGTGTTAGGTAGGAGTAAGTACATATATTCTTTAAAGGAAAACAAAGCTGTACCTAACTCTTAAGTTTTGAAGGAAATGTCTGATGAATTGTTTAATATAGAGATACTGAGTGATAGAGTTGTCACTGTTTAAGAATTTTTTTAGTTCAAGAACTGTAATAGATCTGATAGTTATAGCAACATACAGTAATCTCCAGTGTTTACCAGAAAAGGTTGTTAATATTCAGAATGCAGGTAATTGTCTCAGAACCCTATTGCTTGATTCTAGGATATCATGAATTGTAAGATGCAGTATTGATTTAATAATGGTGCTTGGTGGGGAGGTGGGGGGAAATAAGAATTGCCACATGGAGTGGTTGTACATGTTAATGTATGTGAAAAGTTAATATGTGAAAGCTAAGGAAATATGGTATATTGTAGAAAGTGACTATCAGAGATGATTAGCATCAACAAGTTAATGAAATGTTAAAAACTGTAATGTGTAGTTTCAAAAAGGACATCCAAAGGGTTTTATAATTTTACATAGCTCGTGATCTGTAAGATGATATTTTTTAGTGAGATAAATAGAAAACTTAAAAATCATAATTATCTAGTCAAGGAAACCCATCTTCTCAGATGCGAGGATAATAATTAGCTATGTGAACTTTGCTGTAAAATTTCAGCACAAAGACGCATGGTATGTGTGTACATGATTAGTGTACTCTAATGCCTTCAGAATTGCACTTTGGTGCATCTTTGAAAATAAGGAATATAAAAATAATGAATTCTTGAAAATAAAGGCATTGCTGAAAAACAAGTTTTGATATATCTGAAATACAACATAATCAGTTGAAGAATAATCTGTAATTAATTATGAATATGTTTAACTTTTGGCTTTTATATGAACATAGTAGGAAGCAAAATTCACTTCCTGAGGCTTTTGCATCTCCCTTTTTAAACTTCTTCCATTTACCCTCTCTGTTCTTTGGAGAATAACTAAACATTGATTGTTCTGTGCTTGAACCCTTACTGAGACTTTATTGTCAGAGTAGAACTACTTGTTAAATTTATACTTTTGTGTATCCTACTTAAAGGCACTTGTATTAATTGTTTTCTAACATTTGCAACAATGACATAAATTTTAAAATTTAGATCATAAAAATTATACAAGCCACATATATCCCTGACTTACTTTTTTTTATTTTCTGTAGTAGAGATTAAATCTTTGCATTTGTACAACAAAAGCCAAGCTATCGTTGGTTTGTTATACTGAGATAGTTTCCTTAAGCCAAATCTTCTTGAATCATGTTCTTTGGGTTTACTTTCCATTATAGACCGATATAATATGTTTTAACAATGCTTCTAACTTTTAAACTGTTTTTCCTTAGTCTTTTGTATTGCTTGTGACTTTAAGGTTTTACAGTTTGAAATAGTTTTTAACCTTGTAAAACACTGATGATATATCATTTCTTTATTACCTTCCCAAAAATGCCTTTTATTTTTACATACAAGGGCTCTTGGGAATCATTCTCTCAGAGGCTTAAGCTGTGCTTTGCCTTCCATGAGAACTGAAATTATTTGGTAAGCGCTTGCTTTCTTTTTAGCTTCTAATTTTTCCCTATTTTATTTTGTACATGATATTTGTTTCAAGGTCAAAGGTTCCGTTACAGTTACTATGATGAATCCCAGGGGGAGATTTATAGATCCATTGAACATCTAGATAAAATGGTAAGTCCTTCAGGTGTGGGGTTTTACTGCTCTAAGATTTTTTTCTTTAATTTCAGATTAGTGACTCAAGACTTATTATGTTAAGGTATACAATGGGCTGATAATTCTTTCCCTATCTTTAAATGTGCAAAATATATATTGTAATCATGTGATATTGATTATAAAATAATCCCTGTTCTATTAGTAGAGATTTCCTTCATCTTAATTTTATTTGATTAATTAATTATACTTTGAATAGATACAGATTTTAGATACTGTTTGGGGAATGTCTTGGATTTAGGGACAATAGGATACTAATGCCATTACTTACTGTTAAGCAGAAGCAACCATAGTAAATTCTAAGTTTATTTTATTACTTAATTCTATTTTTTGGCCATTTGGGTTTTTCTTAAATGGAATTTGGATTCATTTTAAATTAGAATTTTAAAACATTGTTGTATTCTTTACTAGCCCAGGAATACAGTAGATATTGATCCTGCAGTCAAAACTGCAGATATTGTCAAAATCTGCAGTCAAAATATCCTGCAGATCTTGAGTCAAAACCTGCAGTCAATATATCCTGCAGGTCTTGAGTCAAAACCTCAAGTTTTCCTTGAGGTAGGGTGGTCAGAGTACTTGCTTTAATATTTAATATTTAGTATTTAATATTTTAGATAATATTTGATATTTTAGAGACATGCAGATCATTTTGGTATTGACTCATAATGGAATATTAAATCTAGCAAATATATCACTAATTTTTTCTGATCTTCAACAGATTGTTTCAGTTTTATAGTCCTCAATTTGTCTCTCTAAGATGAGAGACTTGGAGAGACTTAGTCTCTAAATTATCTTTAAACGCTTATCAGCCTTTCACTCTGTAATCTTAAAATCAATTTGGCCAGTTTGTGATAAGCTTTATGGGTATGTTTTAATATAAGAATATTTGGTCTAAAATAGAAAAACATTTTAGTAAGGATTTTGGATCTGAAGCTATAAGTAGATTATATTGAGTAGTAGTATTTTATTAAAAGCCAAATGGAATAAATGCAGTTACTCAGGAGATTTTATCATATTTAAATTTATCATGTTACTTTAAATCCGATTATGGCCTAATACTTTTGCCTTTGAAATTTTGTTTGAATTTTAATTCACTGACTTTCTTTTTTGGCCTTATTATATTGTCATGTCGGTCAATTAATTCTTTTCTGGCTACTATTCTAATCTTGCTGTTCTGAGGTTTAGTTCTCAGTTGCCTCGGAAAACTTTTCCGGTTCTATGTCATTTATTTTCTTCATAAAGCAAATGGTTATTGAGTGTCTACTGTATTCTAATACTATATGAAGTATTGAAGATACTAAGAAGAGAAAGCATGATCTCTAATTTAATTGATCCTACAGTCTCATCATCTAGTAGACTTAGAAAGAAGCCATTACAATATAGATATGTAAGGTGTTTAGGAGGCATTTTGGACACACCGGTCTCCTTACTGTTCCCCAGTGATGCCATACACGTGCCCCAGCTTAGAGCTTGTGCCCTTTGCACTGGACTGTCTCACTTACTTTATGACTGCTTGGTTTTCATCCTCCCAGTGAGGCCTACTGGCACATCTTACACTCCACCCTTTCAGCATCCATAGTCCACCTTACTTTTCCTCTAAGAAACTAAATGTTTCACTTATTTATTATGTAAGGATATATGTTTTCTTTACGAATGTATCCAAAGTGCTTAGACTAGCTGTTGAAACGTAGGTAGGGGCCCAGCAAATAGTTTTCAAATGATTGAGTTGGTGAATATAATTAATATAATATAACATAATTAATATAATTATAATATAATTAATATAATATAATTTCTGTGTACATAATTAAATTAAACAAATACCCTAATTGTAATCTGAGGAAGAAATAAAAGGAAAAGTAATTTATAGTAAATTAATATATGTTTGATAATGTACATGCCCAGGTACCAACTGTATTCGAGGAGACAGTGGAGTAGTTAGATACTTACAGAGTATCATTAATTCAACAGCTACACACAAACATCTATTTAAAGATGTTTATATTTGTGACTTACATTACCAAGTTACATGGGTGAATGAATAATTCATCAATTCTAAAATGGTGAATAATTCTTAGGAAAACTGTAAATTTAACAAAGTATAGTTTTCCCTCAGTTTATATGATAGTTTATTTTTGGGAAATCTATGGTGTATTAAAATCATGCAAAACATCTTTGTGTTTGTGTGTAAAATGGTGTTAAGAGTATGGATAATTATAAACAGGTTTTTTCTCATATATGGACATATGAAAGTGTTAAGGGATAAGAACAGTTCCTTGTGTGTGGAACTGTCCTGTATTGCAGGACAGTCAGCATCTCTGGTTGCCACCCACTAAATCCCCCAGCAGTATCTTCTGGTTATTGGCACAACCCAGAAATATGCCCTGGGTCGGGAAGATATCCTAAAATAGGAAATGGCAACCCACTCCAGTATTCTTGCCTGGGGAATTCCATGGACAGAGGAGCCTGGCCGGCTATCGGACTGCGAAGAGTTGGACATGATGGAGCATTGGAGCATCTAGAAAGACGCCCACAGGTCTCCGCTAAGCCCCTGTGGTGAACCGTTATTCTCAGACCTTTCCATGATGCGCTCAATCAGGTCTGACTCTTTGCAACCCTATGGACTGTAGCCTGCTAGGTTTCTCTGTCCATGGGATTTTTCCAGGCAAGAATACAGGAGTGGGTTGCCATTTCCTCCTCAAGGGGATCTTCCGTTCCAGGGAAGATCTTCCCGGCCCAGGGATCGAACCTACGTTGGCAGACAGATTCCTTACTACTGAGCGATCTGGGAATCTACCATTGTAAGACCTTTTGTTGTTCCGTCACACAGTGTAAAATCTTACCCTGTTCTATTTTTCTTCTTAGTACTTATTACTGTGTGACTTAATATTTGTTGATTTGTTGGTAAAAACCTCCGCCATTAGATTGTAAGCTTCATGAGATCAAGATCTTTATTTTGTATCACCCTGTTTCTGGTACTCGGTATGTGTATCTGTCAAATCAATGGCTAAGTGGATGAGAGAGAGTGAGAAATTACGCTAGAGAATCTAGAACAGGCTGTTTAAAGGATATCAAATAGGAAAGTGATAAAAGAAGACTGTATGTGAATAGATCATATAGCTGTACTGCAGCAAACGGGTTGGACGTAGGCTAGAGGAGAAATGAGTAGACTAGTTTGATTATCCAAGTGAGACATGGTAATTTGGTTGGGTTGATGATGGGGGAGAGAGGGACAGAGTGGATGTGTCCAGTATATTTTAGAGACAGACTGATGATAAAACTCGGAGGAGAAGGAAGTGGCAAGGGTAATTCCTTCCAGAAAATACAGCAAATTAGTGAATACAACAAAAAAGAGGCAGACTCACAGATACAGGGAACAAACCAGTGGTTACCAGTGGGGAGGGGGTGAGGGGCGACATAGGTTGGGGAGTGGGAGGTATAAACTATAGGGTGTAAGATAGGCCTATAAGGATGTATTGTACAACATGGGGAATAGAGTTAGTATTTTGTAATAATTGTATATGGGATGTAATTTATAAAAAAATCTTTTAAAAATTAAAAAAAAAGATGTTTCCTAATTTTCTGGCTGATGCTGCTGGTTATATCTTCATTCTATTCACTTAGGTCAGAATCACAAGGTGATAGGACTAGTTTTTTTTTTTTACAAGGTAGGGTGATCATAAATTCAAATATTAGGGATATGTTATATTTGCTATAACAAATAGCAAGGCATCCAAGTGGAGATATCAGGCAAGTAGGCATTTGGATTTTCTTTTCACCAAATATTTTTGAGTGCATTTAAAGTTCTAGGCACTGGTGAAAATAAGGCAATAAATAAGCTCACTTGATCTCACAGAAATTTTATTCTATCTGGAGGAGACGCATATTTTTTTTTTTTTTTAAAGAGTTAAGGATATACTATATAAGTCAGTTTTCAAAAGTGATGTGTGCTATGCAGAAAATATTAACAGGGTTTTGAAAAAGCATATAATTCTAAGCTGCTTTAGATTGAATGCTTGGAAAAAGACTTCCTGAGGAGGAACATTAAATTCAGTTATAAATGATAAGAAGGAACAAACTCAGTAGATCAAAGGGAAGAACATTCTAGACAAAACTGCCATTGTGACAGCCTTATGATGGGAAGAGGCTAGTGTGTTAGAAGAAAGGGAAAAAGGTCAGGGTTATAGGGATAAGAATGATACAGCTCAGGTAGGAGAGGTGGGCAGGGGATCAGGAAATGTAGGGCTTTAACTTCCAGGATAGGAAATTTATGTGAATACAGTGGGAAGTGAAATGATGGAATAATAAAATAATTATTTTAAAGGTTGCTTTGCTGGTTGTATAGAGAATGGATTCTGCAAAAGGATCAGGAGTAGTAACAGTGGGCATTGGCAGGAGTTTGGGGGAGAGATGCTAGTAATTTGAACCAGGGTGGTATTAGTGAAGATGGAAAGAAGTTCATAGATTTGAGTTCTTGTATTCAACAGGGCTTTGCTAATGGATTAACTGTATTGGTTTGGAGCTCAGAGAAGAGATCTGGAGTAAGTTTGGGAGTTCTCAACAGGTAGTTGTTAATCAAAGCCAAGGCAGAGATGGGATTGTCTACTGCAGTAATTCCCAACCCCGTCTTTACAACTGAAATCACTTGTGGAACTCTCTCAAAATAGACTTGCCCATACCTGCCCCTGGGGATCCCCTTTTAATAATATGGAGAGAGTCCAAACAACTGTATTCCAAAACCATCTTTGAAGGTGAGTTGGAGCTAGCCTATTATGGACTCTGATCTGTTGAAATAGAACAGAATTTCCTATTCATTTTCTTTCCCTTTGTTTCCTACTCAGCTATGTAAATAATCTGTGGACTTTAATCAGGCAGCATTTAAATTTGCAAATGTAAGAATTCATCAATCAATGAATTGATGCTTTTAGCACAAGAGAAATGTCCTCAAAACATTGGTTTACCTGGTATTCTGAAGTTACTGAATATAATAGCATCATTTGGAATTTTCTAGAATAGAGGACATATTTAAGTAATACTATTGTTCTCTGTGTATGTTGTATATTACAAACATCTATATTTAACATTTCTTTTAGCCTGCCTTTTAACTTTGTTGATTTTTAGGTTATATTAAAAGGACTAGCTTTGTTTGTCTTTCTTGATGTGTATGATCGGTTGGATAACTAGACCCTGGTTACTTTGAGGAAGAGCAAGAGGAGTCACATTTACCCATTGGCATGATTCTTGTAACTTCTGAAATTTTTTGCCTCTTCTGCTCACTTCTTAGGCTTTGAAACTTTTAGAAATTTTTGTTCAGGAGAACCAATAAGCTTTAGGTTGAATTCCAAATCTACCTTACTTTACATGTCCAAGATTATCGGAGGTTAGCTTTAAAATTTTTATTTAAATAGCCTGGAATATAATTTCGGAATAAATATTGAATATTTGCTTCATTTTAATATGCTTGAGTTTAATAGTTGATATAACATTTGACTTGAACTTGATTTTTGTGGTCCATTTATTGAAACACTTCTGTAATATATGTCTATATAATTTTAAAAGGACTCTTAAGTGTTTTTTTTTTTTAATGAGCATGCTGTTAATTCAAGTTATAAATCCATTCTGGGAGTTAGAATAAATGGATTAAAATAACAAGAATAGTTAGCTCTATACATACACTTATGTATATATGATTTTATACATGTAAGTATATCTATACACTCACTATTATGCCAGCTCTTACGCAGTGTGTTTTCTTAATTGATTTATGTGACCAAATGGTGAATATCCTACTGTATATTCCTTTTTATGAGTATCGTTTTATGTTGTAAATGGTTTAAGAATTAATATCATAATTTCTGTTTATCAATCTTAGAATATAGTAGGATACTTCTATACGAGTATTGCAAAAATGTTAGCAATTCTGAATTGTAATTATACCTTTGGAAAGTTTGATAGAGTGAAAAGATTATTTTTAAGTATAAAATTATAAAATTTTAGATTTTTGGGGAAAGTTATGTTAAGTTTTGGTGCCTTTTTTGTTATCAGAAGAGTCTTTTAAAACGTAGTTAATAAAATGTTAGAAAATAAAGTTTTTAGGCTCCAAAATCAAAATTGCTGATTTTTGATGGGAGTTGTTTTATGTCTAGCATTTGGATATCTTGGAAATTAATTATGTGAAGAAAACACATAAGGAAAGAAAAATATATAGGAAAACAAGCTGAATCTTTCAAATGTTGTAGTTCGGAGAAAAAAAGTAACTAGTTGTAAGAGATGTAGATTCTGAAAGCCTTACAATGTTACTGACTACTGGCCATGTGTTTTGGTAATTAGTATGTTGCAATTTCAGTTTGTATAGTGACCAAAGCAGAGCACATTTTAAGATGTTGATTCTGTGAACCTTTTAGATTACATACTTGAAACAGCAGCCACATTTATACATGTTTTATATATATTTAATTGCAGGTTATTTTTCCATACTGCTTTTGATGTCGACCAGTGTTTCCTTATGGCTACTGGCATTTATGATTTGGCAGAGAGAATCTGAAATGTCATTGTAGTCATCTTTTAAACTTCTTTTTCTTCCAGATTTATAATAGTCACTTTATTTACTTTGAACTTTAACTTCTTTTCTTCCTGTGAGTCTTTTGAAAGTGAAATTGTTCATATTTGTCTCCTCACACTTTCCCTTGAACTTAGCCTGGTTGTTTCTTCAGTAGTTGCTACTAGTTTTACAATGTCTTCCTTAAGGTAGCTATTTATTAGTACATTTGTTCTTAGCACTGCTGTGTTTAGAGTGGTTTTTTTCCCCCATAAAACTTCTTTCATTATAAGGTTTTATCTTGGTACCTCTTAAAGAAACTAGAATATTTCCTTTTCCTACCTCATCTTCCTAAATGTGTACCCATCTCTCCAACATAAATGTGTATCCTTATTTAAAAAAATAAGGCCACAGTCTTAATGATGTGATAATATAGTTTTAGTTATGTGTTAATAATGGAAAGATATGGTTCAGTTCTTATTTCTCAAAGACTTCTAAAAATGTTTTGCTACTCTTTTTGGTGTTTGTTTCTTTAGAGGGAGATTATTTCTAGGTAATAGTATTTAAAATTAAATAAAATGTATGTAATTTATTATATATAGGTAGACTTAAAAAGAGAAGACCTTTGTTATCTTATTAGAGTTCTGAATTTGCAGCTCTGCTAGGTGAACTGCCTGTTCAGTTTAGGATGACCAGGTAGGGTTTGACATTACAAACGTTCAGTTATTACTTGGAGAGTCAGCACAATGATAGATTCCCTTTGCTCTTCTTCCCTTAGAGGTAGGAAGTTAGCTTTCAATCTGAGGATTTCTTGCCAAAGCTGCTAAATTCCTCAGAAACTCATATGGTCATTGTGATGGGTAGGCAATTGGTGTTTATAATGTCTTCTTGTATCTTAGAACTGAATGGGTAGTGACCCACTTCACTGCTTCCTATTAGATTAAGTTCAAATTCTCAATATACCAGGCCCTACCAAGCTTTCTGTCACCTGGACATTAGATTTACTGATCATCTCTTCCAGTATTTTAAGAAATAGAAGAGTTCTTTAGGCATATTTGGGAAATACTTTTGTTTTTCATCTTTTTGGAATTTGGGCAGTAGCATCAAACTGGCATTTTTTATCTTCTTTGAATTTTGGTAATAGTAGTTTCAGAATTGTTAGAATCAAAACATAAATATATATAAAAGTTTATTTGTCACTGTTCTGTGTTAATTAATGGGTGTTCCATTTTGCAGTTTTACTAATCATTTTTATTGTTTTTGCATACTTTATGAATTTTCTAGCTGGAGAGGTTCACTCATGAGAAATGCCTTAATTTTTCTATCCCTTATTTGTAAAAAGGCATACCTCTTAAGTGTTGTATTTGTCAGAGAATTGAGTATAATAAAATTGATTCTTGCCCTGGTAGGTACACAGTGCACTTCAGGGAATTAAAATTTTAAATTTAATCTCTTAACTTCCATTACCTCAATTTTTTGCTTTCTGGATTGTAATTTAACTATTGTATCTTCATTTTGAACACTTTATTTAGTAATGTCTTCTTTATATTTATAATTTTATATTTTCTGTGTGAAATTTCTTGGCCACTTGCTTTGAATTCTTTGTCTTCTACAAATGTGATAATTAGTTTTCTCTTTGAGTTATTCATGTTTATATATATATGTGATACATTTATTCAGAGTGCTTTGAGATTTTAATATTAAGGTACACATTGTACCTTTAATGTTACATAATTTATTACAAAGTAGAATTTGATTTAGGGTAAGCTGTCCTAGACTTCATCCAGGAGTTTTGAAAATTCTTTTATAAGATGTATACCCTTTGTAGCTATGTGCAAGTATTAAAGATTTATTGATATTTCTGTTGTTATTCTGTATGATGTAGAGTAAGTAAATGAGAAGGAGCCTAGGATTAGAAATTTAAAGACATGCTTTTAACCTTTTTAATGTATAGTTTCTTCATCTTTAGGGAGTTAGACCTTGATTATTCATATTTATGGAATAGATTTATAATTACATCTTGGTATTATTATTTGCTTTAGAAACATATTGAGTGATTTTCTGTGTACCAAAATCATAATACTAATTGTTTGTCTTAGGTTTAACTTTTAAATTAGTTCATATTTCTCTCTAGGAGAATGTTGACCTGGAAGTCACCTAGTTGAAGGAGAAAACCAACTTAGCATTAAACACTGGTTGTGGATAAATTTGAGTGGCTAATTGATGTGCAAGAAGTTGGAAGTTGACTACACACACATAGGCTTATCTTTCAGATATATTTATAGAAAAATATGATAATGTTTATGAAAAACTTGGATATTCTGATGAAAGATTCTTTATAAAATTAAATTTTGATTTAAATGTTGCCACTGCAATATTTGTACTATGTCACTTGCTAACTGCTATCATTTTCCAGATGAGTGTTCATCTGATTACTGTAGATACTTTTACATTGTGCTTGTTAAAATATGTTGAAATACAATTTAAAAACACACAAATTATGTTAAAAAAAGACACAATTATGTCACTTGATTCATTAATTAACCACAATTTACATTTCTCCCAGAGGATATTAATCCAGTTTATTGAACATAAGTATAAAGTATTTTAGCTGGGTAAGAAAATAAGGTGAGGTAGTTAGTGAATGAATGAGTTTAGAATCATTGGTTTATTTGCTTGATTCAGATGAGTTAAAGTTGCTCTATATTGAAGTATTATGAACACATTTGAAGACACTTGCAGAATACAGAATTAAGTGTAAACAAATGTCCAAATCAGAGGTCATTTCAATAGTAGTCTAAAAAATTTTGATTCTCAGTTAAAATTTTGAAAACAAAACATTCTAGTTTAAGAGAGAGAGAACTTTTATTTTTTCAGCTTGTTTGTAAAGACCTATTTTGCTTAAGCTTTTATCAGTCTGTTATGAGCTTTAAATTGATTAAAAATATATTAACTATTTTCTTAGTTTGTGGTATCATTTATCACATACCTAAATAATCACTGATAATTAAAATGCCTTATACACTGTTGATATTTATGTATATGTAATGGAAGTAGTAAAATTATAATCAGCTCTTGATTATGTCAGTGGTATGAGTTATATAACAGACATGAGAAAAATAACCATATATCAAATCTAATTTTAGATTTTGTATGAAAATTTTTGCAACAGGTTTACTTGTATAAATCTTGTGTGTACACACACATATGAAAAATATAAAATCCTGAAATGTTTGAGGATTTGTGAGCTGAGTGGCAACTGGGAAACGTGGTGTAGAAACATCCCAGGAGGTTAGAGAAAACTAAACTGGGGATTAAATGTTTTTGTTAATAAAATGTGTGTATTGTTGAGAGTTCACTGTAATGAGATTACCTTGGATAAATGAGTGAAGTATCAACTTCACTAAGTAATGTGTTTTCTTTATTGAAAAATTATGTTCATTAGCTTTAAGTAGCTGTTTTAAATGTAATTAAATTTAATTAGGAAATAATAAGTTGTCCTATTTTCTTTTTCTTTCATTCTTTCTTTTTTTTTTTTTTTTTTTAGGGTATGAGTATTATAGAACAATTAGATCCTGTATCTTTTAGCAATTACTTGAAGAAATACCATAATACTATATGTGGAAGACATCCCATTGGGGTGTTATTAAATGTGAGTATCCTTAGGAAGCCTTTTTTTTTTAAAAAAATTTAATCTTATTATGTTTTGGAATATCTTAATTGATACCATCTGTGATAGCTTATTAGCTGTAGTTTTAGGTATATGTAATAAATTTTCTTTCTAGTACCTTTAAGATAATTTAAATTTTATTGTTTTGGTTTTTAAGGTTATTTATCACTGTATGACTGGCCAAGACTTTCTTTCAAATAAAGAGAGTTTTTTAGAGTTGAAACCCATTTTTTCCTCTTGACTCTTAGCCAGTTCCAGTATGCTCTTTACAAATATAAACCAAAGTAAACATGGTCTTACTAATTTTGGGGTTTTCCTTAGTGTTCTTGACTCCATGAAAAATAAGTGGAAGATTCTGTGCTGGAGTTTTAGATATTGATAATTTAATAAAGCAAGGCAAATGGTATGTTTTTCTTCTTATAACAAAGACAATAGTATTTCATTTAAAGACTGGTAAAGAGGCAGAAGTTTTTGATTAACTGGACTTTCTAAAGAGATAATAACATTAATTTCCCTAATAAAACTGAAATTGGAAGAAAATGTGAGACTCAAAAAGAAGAAAGTGTGTACTCAGGAATAGGAAGAGGAAGGAATAATGGGCTCATTGTTCGGAGAGGTAGAGAAATCATGGAATTGGTAATGTAGTCTAGAATAGTCTAGGGTAGAAACCTGAAAGTCTAGCATTACTGTACTGTAATTTGAAAGATAGTACACTGTGGATTTTTAGGAAAGGTCTCCTCTTAAGCAGTATTGACTGTAAGAGCCTGTTAAAGGCTTAAATTGATCTTTGAAATTTAAACAAGACTAATCTATACTAATTTACTAAAGTTTGAATTGAATCAAATAAAACTTCACTAAGTAAAATTTTAGTTAAAAATGATGAACCAATTTACAGTTAGATTAAATTATACCTCTTAGATTTGGTACTGAACTTATATACGTTTAAAATTTAATCAATGTCAGACAAAGAAAAGACTCCCAACATTTCAAGACGAAAGTGGGCAAGATTTGGTTTAGCGAATAGAAAGAAAAATACTGTGCTTTAAAATTTTTTTATTTTTTAAGTGGCTTTATTAAATACAGGGAGGGATAAAGTGGAAGATGACTGATGTTTATCAAGAAGCTAGATTAGGATATGTTCTTTGAGAGAATAAAATAAAGAATCCTTTCTTTTTCCTATTTAATGTGAGATGATGAGAAATCCAAGAAACGTAGAGTGGGAGGGATCTAGGCTTCGTTTGTGAAGTGAACAAAGTTAAGCTACGGGTGCGTTCAGAGAGTGCTCACTTTTTTATGTGATGTCTGTCATAACCAGTTTTTTTCTTTTCCTAGGCTATCACAGAGCTGCAGAAGAATGGAATGAATATGAGCTTTTCCTTTTTGAATTATGCCCAGTCCAGCCAGTGTAGAAACTGGCAAGACAGTTCAGTGAGTTATGCAGCTGGAGCACTCACGGTTCACTGAAGCTCTGAATCCTCAGGAATGCCATCTGCACATACTCATACTCTGTCCAGGGTCCCAGCCTAACCCTTACCAAGATACTGGTCCTGGTTTGGGGGGATTCTGAAACCTCAAACTAATAGAACTTTCTTCTCTTCTTTTCTAGTAGGTGTAGTCCTTCCTTAATTTCAACTCATTAAAAAAAATGCTTTATAGTTTAGAGCAGTGGAAGGAACGCTGGCATCAAAATATTTTGATCAAAAAAAAAAAAACAGGCAATGTAAAGGCACAGTTGTGGCAGTCAGTTTTTTGAAAGTAACTTGTGAAGCATTTACCATATCCTAATTTGCACTCTTTGCAGACTTGTGCACATATACTCTGCTTTCAGAATAGTTTTGCAAATTGTACACAAACAAACAAAAAGGGTGGAAGCTTTTTAATAAAGAAGTTGCATTTATAAATGATCTGTATTAGAATATAAAATTCTCCAGTTATAGTCAATTACTACCCATATTGTACAACAGATACCTTCTATTTTAGTTGCTAATAAAGGGCTACACAACTCAAAATAGTCTGATTTAAACTTATTGCTCTGTGGTACATATGAAAATTGTTTTTTATTAGTTCCATTTCAGAATTTTTATGTTAAAAGCGGTAAACTTTAGTTCTTATGTAAAAGTATGTTAGGATGTATTTTTATATTTTACATATTTATGTGATTTTTTAATCACAGATAATAGAGTCATATTTTAAAGTTAGTTTTTAAAATTACATACAGTTTGCCTTTTTATGTGTGACATCACTTTGTGTCATGACTATATTATAATACAGTATAAATTCAAGATTGGTAAAGAACACAGATGTAGTTCTGTAATTCTCAGATGGTGTTTGATAGGCAGTAGTCTGCAAATGAGGAAACAATGAAGAATGTTCTTAGTGTTTCTCAAGTCATTGCAGACCATACACTGCTGCTATGCTTTTTTAGTGCTCCAAGCAGTTTGACTGTCTTACTTGAATTTTTAGCAAGAAGTCATTAACAATAACAACAGAAAACCACTGGATTTTCTTATAGTTCTGCAGTGTTTTTTGTCATGATTTTTGGTGCGGCTCTTCCAACTAAAATAATGGTATGGTGTTGTATTTCTTTAGCCTAGATCAATCCTAGTCACTTTGGCAAAAAAAAAAAAAATGTAACTCAATTAGTTAATTATTGGCCATGATGTATGTACTAGATTATACCTATTTTAATATACACTGGGTATTTATATCACATTGGAGAGCATTTATATCTTCAATGTTATGCCAGAATAGCACAATTTTTAGATGCCTTGCACCAATTTTATTTAAAGATTTGCATTTCTTACTAAATACCAACTTTCTATACTCAAGAACTGAGATGAAATACTGTAATCTTTTGGATTCAAAATTACCCACCTATACATGTATGGAAATTATATTCTTACATGTTATTGATTTATTTCCCAACATTCAGATTTACTTTTGAGTATTGTAAATATTTATTCCTTATTTATTACATAGACCATAAAACTTTCAAAATTGACTACAGAGTAAATTTTTAATGTTTTCTGGATATAAGACTAATACATGATTATTACAGAAAATTTAGAAAATATTGATAAGTATAAAGAAGAGAAAAAAATTATCTTCAATCTCACTATCCAGAGATAACACTGTTAATATTTTTTGTATTTCCTTTCAATCTTTGTCTATGCTATTTATATGTATGGGTGTGTATATGTGTTTGTGTGTGTGCATAATAACAGAATTGAGATTTTGCTGACCATATAGTTGTATACCCTGCTTTTTATAATTTACTTCCCCGTCATAAGTACTTGCCCATGTCTTTGAAAATGTGATTTAAAAAAATGGCTGCCTATTATTCTGTTGTATGAATATAACATAATTGAACCAATTCTCTCTTTGGATATTAGGTTGTTTCTAATATTTCACAATTATAAATAGTGGGATGGACATCTTTGTATGTGAAATTTGAATTCTATATTAGACTAGTTCTATTTAGGTGAGAACTTTCAAAGCTCTTTAAAATATGACCAAGTTACCCTTCAGAAAGATTGTACCAAATTAGCAATATATAAGTACTCATCATACTGCCCCCTACTTCACTATTACTATTTTTTCTAATCATTGACAATTTGTTAAGCAAATAGTTGGTTGTTCTTTTGATCTTTCTATTAGGAGTGGCTTTATAATGAATTATTTTTCTCCCTTCTGTAATTTTATAGTTGATTGATTAATAAAAAAACACAAGAGGGTTTTTAGATTGAGTTGGCTATAGCCCTCTGAATATGTTTACTGTACATTTAAATATCCAAAGTACTTCAATATTACTTTTTTCTGGAATGAGCATATCTTTCTTACTTAGTCACAAAGTAGAAAGAGTTCCAAACTGATAGAGAAGTTTTGGTTTCTAGCTCTGCTTCTGCCACTGATTATTTGTCACACCATAAATATTTCATATTGTATTGAAACTTTAACTGTAAAATACTGAGGTAGTCTGTTAAATACTTTACAGTTTCAAAGTCCTTTGATGTTGTGACTTTGCTCTTTAGAGATTCTAATGTCACTTATGTTGAAAAAACTACCTGATTGAATTGGATTAGAAGTATTATCTTTTGATTTCAACTCTGCATACATGAAAATCCTTTTTTTTAATACAAAAGGAAATTAATTTAATGCAGTTGTTATTACCTAAATTATTGAACTTAAACTTTCCTACTTTAAGTGCCTTTAAAAGTGTTTTTATTTGAAATACAAAATGTAAAGGAAATTTTATGTAGTTCTATAGTTTCTTTTTTATAATATACTTTTGAGTTATTTGCAGCATCTTTCTTTTAACCTTAGATTGCACAGACCAGTATATTCATGGATTCTTCACTATTCTCATAGTGAGTCCTTGAGAAATGTATGTTATAGTTTAGCTCAGTGAGCAGGTAAGTAAGTGCTTTCTGTCTTGGGTGGGCAACAAATCTTTATGGCAACAGAGTAGGAATAAAGGATCATTCAGATTGCAGTAGAGAAAGTAGGTGTCCTGAGTTAGTTAACGGTTATTGTTGGAAATCTCAAATTTTTCTTTGGTAGCACACAGTTCATTATCCTAGATTACAGTTAGTCTTTTAGGGCCAGCTGTGCAGTGCTGTGCTAAGTCACTTCAGTTGTGTCCACGTCTTTGCGACCCTGTGGACTGTAGCTGGCCAGGCTCCTCTGTCCGTGGGGTTTTCGAGGCAAGAGTACTGGAGTGGGTTGCACATTTCCTTCTCCAGGGGATCTTGCTGAGCCAGGGATTGAAGCCGGCTTGCCTGTGCTGCAGGTAGTCTTCTGTGTTGCAGGCAGATTCTTTACCGACCGCCCCCCCCAGGGAAGCCCTATCCTAGATTAAAGGTTGGTAAATGTTTTTGTGTGAAGGGCCACACAATAAATGTTTTGGGGTTTTCAGGCCATATAGTTTCTTCCCAGCTGTTCACTTTTGCCACTGTAACACAAACACAGCCATAGACAACGTGGAAATAATTGGCTGTGTCTGTGCCTCGCTGACACATTATTTTCACAGAAAAGATAGCTGAATTTGGTCCACTGGTCACAGTTTGCTGTCCTAGATGGTTTTAGTAATTTTAAACTGTAACAGGTGGTTGTGAGTTTCTGTCATCCCAACCCTCTCTTAATTTTCTATATATGGCCTGGTTGCTGAGTTTGAGTGTTGTTTAGGACTATAAACATAAGTGAGAAGTAGGTAAGGGAAACAGAAACTCTTAAGAACTAGTGTTAAAGCATTTTGAAGTCCTTTTATTTGCTAGAGCTGATTAGGAACTTTGCTTTGCTGCCATAATTAACCAAAAGATTGAAGAATAGAGATTGTAATCGGTTGTTGAAAATTATATAAATTATTCTAAGCACTTGGCTACCTAGGTGGTAGTTTTTCACCAAATAAGATAAGCCTTTTACAGATAAACCTTTTTACCTTCATATTCTAGGACACTTGGAGACCAGATTTAAGAGAAATTGTGAAATGTGAGACTTTATTTTGTCATGTAAGGAAAGGGTTTTGGAAAAATAACTACCATCTTCCATCACTATCACTTTAAGACCCCCTCCTCCCTCCATATTTAGGAAAAACATAAACTTAGAATAAAAGAGAGTTAAACTTAAGTTGAATGACTTTAAATTGATGGAAAAGTTACTCCACTATTCTTTTCTCATTTACTCTGGATCACTGAAAACTTCATCAAGGGGAAGTATCAGTCTAGAGACTTATCAGTTGAAAAGTGCTGTGATACAGTTGCTGAAAGGTCTAATGTAATTATAAAATTATTATTGACTAGAGGGTGTAATAAACCACATGCACTCTGATACTAAGACTAAAACTTTTATATTACTGTGTTAAATTGTAAGTGCCACATATCAAGAGGGACATGAACTGTAGTGTTCATAGGAAGGCAGACAGCATGTAGAAAGGCTTGAGTGGAATGCAGAGGTATTGGTGATATTTATTTTGGAGTAAATAAAGAGAGGGGGTTTTCTTCAGACATTTGAGTGACTGCCATGTATAAGAAGGAATAGAATTGTTCTGTCTTATTCTAGGTGGACAAATGAATTATAAGAAATGAAAGTTTCTGGTTCCACATTTAAGGTTCCATATGAGAATTTCTAAATGAAAATCGGCCCTTTCCTCATAAAATCATTTGAAGTATCCAAACAAAAGCCAAATCAGTGGTTTTCAAAGTAGAATCCCTATACTATCAGCATCACTGGGGCATATTACCTGTATAGACCTGAAATTATGGATCACCGAGCTGAAAAACAGGTAATGGAATTAGTACAAATATGAAAATTCATTTGTGTAAAACTGTCAAGGGAACTGTTAAGGGAGATCATTTTAAAGTAAACACTGATTTTGATCTTTTAACACTGACTTTCAGAGATTATAAACTGATGTTACTTATTAGTGAAAGTGACTTAGCTTTTCCTAAGCAGAGGTTCTGTTTTAATCCAAAACAGAGCTGTATCACTAGCAGAAAAGGGTATTGAAATAGCTTACCGTTACATTATTTTAATGTCAAAATATTACTAAGTGACATGTCACAGTATCCCATTGACCAGGCTGTATGCCTGTGATAAAAGTAATGCTAGTAACTGGAACCTCTGCTTTTTTAAAGTCACTGTTGTGGACAGAGTTTGTTTGCCTGTCATGAGTTTATTAATACGTTCTGTTTGTTGGGTCCTGTGTGAAGAACCTTAGGAGTTTTAGATTTGTCATTTGTTCAAGGCTTTTCCAGTGGTCCCAGATGGTTTGTTCCTAGGGAGTATCACATTTGCAGTATTTGTTTGTATGTGTTTAATTCTAATACAAGATTTTGGCCATCACCCTATAAAAATAATGAGAAAAAACTTTAAAGCCAGTTGTCCTGATTTTGAAAGCCATAATACAGTGCAGTTGGTTTTTCTTTATAAATTACACATTGTATTTAAATGCATATCTCATACTGTATAAATTGAGGTTTGTAACTTTACTAGATGTAGTCCTATTTTTTTTTTTCCTATCAGCCTAATAAGGAAACCAAAGAGCAAGCAAGTACCATGAAGAACCTGTTGAAGGCCATGTATATCAGTTTTGGTCTTAAGCCTGCCAATGTAAACTTTGGAAAATATTTTAATTTTTTCACCACAGTATTCTCTGAATTACTGAATGTGATATTATATGTACTTAAGTAAAAAGTATTAAAGCAAGATGAAAACTAAGAAAACTAGAGTGATATATGAATGATGTCATATACATGACAAGGCTGAGTTTTGTAAGTTTTAAAATTAAATACTAGATTTAATAAAATATTCTTACCTTAACAATTTTTTAAATAGCAGCTTTTTCTGAGAAGTTTTTTTTCCCATTTAAGATTTATCCATTTGAATCTAGCACCTAAGAGGCTTCAGTTGATATTTGTTTAGTTCTGATGAATTGGATTTTTAAAGCAAAGAGAACAAAAACTTCATGCTCTATATGAAGTGCTTTTTAAAGGACTGGAAATCATAAGCCTTTTAACTGGAAACAATTTTAACTGGCTTTTTCTATTTTCAGGTTTTGATGTGGGAACCAGCGTTCTTATTAATTTTAAAAGATGATAGAATTTTATATTCCTAAATTCTGTGTAATGCCAGGTGAAGTGAATGGTAATATAAGTGATAAATTTGAAACCACTGGCCTACGATTCTTGGCTCATGTTTTACAATATCCTATGGTGTTTACTGTTATTTATGTGTTATCTACCTGTTTGCCCAATGACATGTCCAGCCAGCTCTCAATTGAAAGATGCTATGGGGTGCTAGAAGCTTTGAACTGGAATCCATTTTCAGCTTTGCCAGTCAGTTGCTACTGATTTGCTGGAACATATCACAGGTCTTTCCTAGAGCAGAGGTTATCTCTTTAATGTGTGCTGGAAGTGAATAGTATGACTCCTAAGGGCCTTTCCACCTTTGACTTTTTATGACAATAATAAAGAAATACCCTATTATTTAACATATTATACTTTTAATTTTAAAAATATGTTCACGGGTTTTTCTTTTAATCTCAACTTTAAGAAGGCCATACATTGCTGCATTTTTACTGAGGGAATCCTAAGCCCATATAAATAGCATGACATATTAATTTGTTTGGCTAGTTAGTATCAAGAGCTAGTCTAAGAATTCAGTTCTTCTAATTTTTAGTTCTGTGTGTTACAAATGTTATACTATATAATATTATTCTGTGTTTTGTTTTTGGTGCTCACTCTGAGATATCACATTGAATTCAAACAGTAATGTGCATGTGTGGCTTCAGTAAAAATGGGAACCATTTATGTAAAGGTCTATTTTGATTAATTCTGGCAAAAATAGATTTCTTTTGGTGGATTAAAATATTCCTAATAACTGCAGACTTCTTTTTCCTGGGAGGTTTACTTTTAGACTTCAAAATTCTGATCCATTGCTTTCATCATTAAAAATGCACTACTTCTTTGTTAGGAGATCATAACAGAAAATGAAATTTATTTGTATGTAAGTCTTTCTGATGGTGAGACTTTGCAGCAGACACTTGACTCCCACCATTCCAGTTCATGCATTAAAGTGTCCTGCAAGTACCTGCGGCTCTGTTGGGGATTTTCTCATCCACGTGCAGGCAGATCGGATGCGAATCGGAGAATAATTTTTCCAGCTTCCTTACCCTTCTGGTAATACTTCGAGGCATGTTTCTTAGAGTTTGCAGTGGGGCTAGACCTCACTGTCCTCTGCAGCAGAAAGACTGGACTGTTTAATAAAGAAGACTTTATTTTCTTCCTCCTCTTCTCTGTCTCACTTCCGATTCATTTATCAGTGTTTTCTGACATTACCTCCCAAATGAAATTGTTGTCTTTGAATCCTGTCTCAGTTTCTGGGGTCATCTAAAAAACATGTTTGATTTGAAAAATAAGTCATTACCAGTGTTTGTTAGATAAGAAAGATTTTTTTAAAGGCAGTTATTGTGAATAAAATTAAAAACAAGTATTTAATATTCTGACTTTATTAGTCTCATAATCATGTCCATGTTCAAAATTGTTTCCTTAGCTTCATTTCATAACAAAGATTCAAGGTAAAAAGCTCTTTAAGTAGAAATTCAAGGTAAATGTCTTATGTGGAAATCTTTCTACTAGATCTGTTTATTCTTTTCTTCTAAAAAAATTATAGCCTGATTTTCCAGATGCTTTATAAGGACGCAGTGTTATCTATTTTGGTAGAAATTGGGTTAACATGGAATTTGGTTCAGCCAAAGTTACAAATTATTGTCTACTTGAATCCAACTTTCTCATCTCTTATTTGGACCTGGTTATTCTCCAGCAGGGACCAGGGTTAGCCTTGCTGAACATTGATTGTAAGGATAAATTTAGTCCCTGGCTAATTTCCCCAAAGGTTGTTCTTTGGTCCTTGTTAAGTAAAAAACTTTTTGATTTATTAAGGATTAAGGAATAGGGCATTTTTAAATTGAAGAAGCCCTACATTAAGTCCAGTGTATTGTAAGTACATCTTTGTAATTCTTTGATACCTTTTTAAAAATTAGAAATAATGTTTATATGATTTTTGAAAATTGATTTGGGAGATTTGTATTCATTTTAGGCACATATTATCAACCTTTTTTTGTCCCCATGTAAAAGTTATGTTTGTGTGTCTGAAATGTATTATCTATTTGATTTATGTGATGGAACATGCATGAATTTAACCAAGTTTATAGTTGTGTTTATGGGGCCATCCTAAGATTATCATGCACAGATATTTTTCCATAGGAAAAACAAAATATTTAAAGAATATATTTTAGTTAGTTATCCTTACTGTAAAGTAGCATCTCTAAACATTTGTATTTTTTAAGCAAAAATATTAGTGTATACAGAGTATTTTCCTTCAATATAGTTGCTTGTGGTACCTTCACATTCTGCCATGTTCTTTTTAATATAGGACAGGGCATTTATTGACCTGTGAGGTTGCATTTTTCTGTTAGAAATGATCAGAGGTCAGTTGGGTGATTAAATTGGATAGTACGGTTTAGGGGAAAAATATGTTCAAGGGAAAATAAGTCTGACTTTCTCCTGGGATACATCAAACTGGTCTAAAGTGGAAATTCCTCAAAATCCCTGCAGTGGCATACTAGAATAGCTTGTGTATGTGTGCTAAGTTGCTAAGTGTCTGACTCTTTGCAACCCTGTGGACCATAGCCTGCTAGGCTCCTCTGTCCATGGTATTCTCCAGGCCAGAATACAAGTAACTATTCATTTATAAGTTCAATTGTTTTAAAAAAAAATCAGTCTTACTCATTTTATAAGTATAAGCTCAATTGTGTAAAACAAATCAATCTTGTTACTTTTTAGTCATGTTATATCCCAACAACTACCTAGTTTATCAAGTCCAGTCAAGGCTTTTGACATTTGAAACATCTCAGTATGATAGGTTCAAAAGCTGGAATAAGAACCAGAGATGGTTTTAAAATGTATCAAGAAGGAATTCTCATTTCCTAAAGACCAAATATTTTCTATAAGGAATGTTAGATAAAAAATGTGGAATATCATTTTACTGTCTTTACTGGAAGCTGATTCCTTGTGCTAAATGTGAACAGTCTTACGATAACTTGATGTAAAACAAGCTTGAAAAATTTCTCTCTTCAGAGTTTACATATTTTCCATCACCAGTAGGCCACTTATACAGTACCTCTGTACTGAGTATTTAAGTACAACCTGACTTTGTTAAGGTTTAAAAATTGCTCCCTGCTTACATTAATGTTCAGTTCAGTTCAGTTGCTCAGTCGTGTCCAACTCTTTGTTGACCCCATGAATTGCAACACGCCAGGCCTCCCTGTCCATCACCAACTCCCGGAGTTTACCCAAACTCATGTCCATCGAGTTGGTGATACCATCCAGCCATCTCATCCTCTGTTGTCCCCTTCTCCTCCTGCCCCAAATCCCTCCCAGCATCAGAGTCTTTTCCAATGAGTCAACTCTTCACATGAAGTGGCCAAAGCATTAATGTTAAGTACTTGTATTTAGCAATGTTATATTTCTGGATGTTAGTTAATTTGATGAACAGCATTAGTCTGTTCTTCAAAGTTCTACTTGGTACAGTGTCCAAGAAAATTAACTTGGATAAAACAATGATGCATGTTTTACAGTTAAAATATTTCAAAATTTCTGTATAAGGAGTAGATCTCCATAATTGCCACAGATAATTTAGTGATTATGGTTCTGGTAGTTTTTGTGTTAGGAAAATATTGTACCTCGCAGTGCTTGATTTGTATTTTTTTACTGTTTTAAAAATCTTCACATTTATTGTCTCTTAACAGAAGTAATTTTTAGCTAAATGTTTACATTATTGAATGAGGAAAGTCAAACCGTGGTTAGGACTAAAACAGGTTGAAATTTAGATTTGGTATTCTGCATGGAGTTTTGTTATTGAGTATCTAAAGGATGGCAGTTTCCACTCAGGTATTTATGCATTAGAATTAATATTGGATTCCAAATCACCTGATTATAATTTGCATTTCAAGTGTAATGTACAGATTCTACTTTATTAGTAAGTGGTGTTTTAAATTTCTACCTTCATTTAAGCTTGTTTTTAAAATGAAGATTAAAAAATTTTTTTAGCTAATAGAAATTTAGGTAAATATGTAGTGTTTAAGTTATTGCTGGTTTATTACTTGAACTTTGGTTCAGTGTGCAATAATAGCTTTTATGTGGTAAAACTACATACTACTATGTTCCTTTTTTTTTTTCACTTGAAATACCTCTTTAACTGAAGTGATGTTTGTCCATAATAGCTTCAGGTTTCTGTGACCAATTCGTATATGATTGAAGTGACTCTTGATAGGAAATGAGTTAGAAAAATTATTTTTTAGCAGACTGAATATTAACTGTAATACTGTATGATAACAAAAAGCTATCTGGCTTGAAGTTTTAGCCTTTCTTGTTAGTTTCTATCCTATTATTTCCCCTCCTTAAAAAAAAAGTCTACATTGCCAGTACCTTCTCTACAACTTTAGGAAAACTGGATATTTGACAGTAGAGTTATTTTCACTGAATGTTAGTCTTTGTGCCTGAAATAAGCAGTACTGACAGGAAGATATTAACTTCCCTCTCTTGTAACAGAGTTTACATTCTTTAATATTCTTAAAGAATAAACCTTTACCAAATTTTGTACTTATTTGCAGATCAGCCTAGGAACACCCTCAAGAAAGCAGTAGGTGGATTGTATAGAAGATAGAGACACAGAGATTATTGAGCGTGGAGATTTTATCATGTCCACTGAAAAAAAAATAACCTTTCAATTAAAGATAATGAAGTTTATAAGTGGAAAATAATATGATTAGTCAAAATATTTTTTAAAAAACTGAACTCTTGAAGACAAAATAAATTGGTTATTTCTAGGAAAAGGGTATCTTTCATGTATTTGGAAACAAAGCAGTAAGGGCAATGGCACCCCACTCCAGTCCTCTTGCCCGGAAAACCCCATGGACGGGAGGAGCCTGGTGGGCCGCAGTCCACGGGGTCGCTAAGAGTCGGACACGACTGAGCGACTTCCCTTCCTTGCCCTTTTAGTTGGTTGACACAGCCAAGTAGTTCAATAGTAGTATTAACTGGTTTAATTCTATAATGCTTATTATCTCCTAACATTTAAAAAGACATTGCCTCCAAGATAAAAGATGTTGGTAGAAAGAGAAAAGATACTGATCTGTATCCATCCTTCTTTTCTCTCTATTGTATCCCCCCACTCCCTCAATATTAAAAACAACAACAATGATAACAGACTACTGTAGGCCTGAAGAGGCTGCTTTTACCCAGGAGAAACTTTTTCAAGATATTTCAAAACCTGTGACTTCTGGTCATAGGTAATGTATTCATCCTCTTGTATTCTTAGCCATGACTTTTTTTTAAAATATAAGTTTATTTATTTTAATTGGAGGGTAATTACAATATTGTATTGGTTTTGCCATACATCAACATGAATCCACCACAGGTATACACGTGTTCCCCATCCTGAACCCCCCTCCCTCTTTTTAATGAAGACTGGAACTCAGGAGATAATATATATCCAGCAGCCCAAGTTTGTGTGCAGAAATGGTGTTAGGCATTTTTTTCCATTGTAGGGGATGTCTCAGATGCTTGTTTATGGTTCCCTCCAAGGAGCTTTCCAGCCCCCCAAAATAACACCCCACCAGCATGACCCTCCTCTTCCCCCTTTTCCCTCTCTCTCCCTTTCTGTTTCTCCTCCTTCTTTCAATGAACACATCAAGGGAAACAGGACCCTGTAAGTATGCAATTACTGTGTTTCATATTCTTAATTAGCAGTCATAACTTTAGCATTATCTCCTAACAAGGCAGTTTCACCATTAGTCATGCTCCTGTAGTTCATTGTCCTTCTAATATCAGTGTCAGTTTGGATCACCTTTAAGTGTATTGAACATAGGGAAAGGGATAAAGGGAAAAAATAATTTATAATGTTACTGGGTTTCATTGCTTATGGTATTTAATGTTTTAATCTTTTGCCAAATGAAAAACAATCTTTTAAAAAGGGAAAAAATCATTTTATGCAAATGTTTGTAAACATGTATGTAAATATGTTGTTTTCTTTACCTCCAAAAATCATTAATAAAAATGGATTTTTAGTTTCTTCTTGAATGGGGTTCCTTTGTGTATAGTAGGGCAACTTTTGCAAGCCTAAAACACTTAAATCTGAGTTTCTTTTATCACATGATATCAGGAAGGATACAGCTTTTTCTGTTTTGTCATTTTTCAACTTTTGTCTCTGTTTTCCCTTTGTCTTAGAAAGAATGTCATTTTTCTTTTTTTGATTGAAGCATAACTGAGGTTATATTAGTATACATTGCAAAATGATCTCCATAATAGTGTAGTTAACATGTCACCATATAGTAATATATTTTTTTCTTGTGATTGGGTCATTTGAGATCTTGCTTTTAGCAGCTTTCAAATATGTAGTACATTTTTATTAACTAGTCACTATGTTGTATATTACTACCCCTATTATTTATATGTTTTATAGCTGAAAGTTTTAGCTTTTTTTTTTTTTTGATTCCACCTTTAAGTGAGATCTTACAATATTTGCCTTTCTCTGACTTTTTTCACTTAGAATAATGTTCTCAAGGTCCATCCACATTGTTGCAATTGGCAAGATTTTATACTTTAAAAATGACTGAATACTAAATGCTCATGTCATTATGTCATTACCATAGTTTCTTTGTCCATGCATCGGTGGATTCTTAGATTGTTTTCCTATCTTGGCTACTGTAAATAATGCTGCAGTGAACTTAGAGGTGCATATACCTTTTTCAGTTAGTGTCTCCATTTTTTAAATGGAATAAATACCCAGAAGTGAAATTACTAGATCATATGGTAGTTCTGTTTTTAATTTTTTGAGGAAACTCCATACAGTAGTTGGCCTCTTTCTCAGAAAGATGGAGCTCTGTTTTATAGTAACCACTCCAGTTTATATCCCCTCCAACAGTGTACAAGGGTTACATTTTCTCCAAGTCATTTCCAGCACTTCTTATTTATTGACTTCTTTGATAATAGCTATTCCGCTCGGTGTGAGGTGATGTTTCACTGTAGTTTTGATATGCATTGCCCTGATGATTAGTGATGTTGAGCATCTTTTCACATACCTGTTGGCCATGAGCATGTATTCTTTGGAAAAATGTCTTTTCACGTTCTCTGTCCATTTTTAAATTGGATTTTTTTTTTTTCTTGTGGTGTATGAGTTCTTCATGTGTTCTGGATATTAACCCCTTATCAGTGATGTGGTTTTCAAATATTTTCTCCCATTCTGTATGTGGTCTTTTCATTTTGTTAATTGCTGTACAGAAGCTTTTCAGTTTTGATAGAATCCCACTTGTTTATTTTTACTCTACTTGTCTTTGCTTTTTGAATCAGATCCAAAAAGTCATTGCTAAGCTTGATGTCAAGGAGATTACCATGTATGTTTTCTTCTAGGAGGTTTATGGTTTGAGGTCTTACATTTAAATTTTTATTTGGTATGGTGTAAGATAGTGGTACAGTTTGATCTCTGCTCATTGCTCTGCATTAGATAAACCAGCCACCTCTTCCAGTCTTGAAGGAATTGCCTTGTGTAAGCAATAAACCTTATCATTCAACCCTGCTCTGTCTCTTATATCTCAAGCCTTTGTAACTTTTCATGTAGCCTATTTTATTTTTAATAACCTCCAATAGTTGAGGGTGTGCCAAGACCTGCCAGTGTCCCAAAGCGGAGTATTTAAGCACCTAGATTCAGGCTCGTTGCGAGCTAAACCCTCAGGCTGCAGCTTTTGAAGCATGTAAACATATACAATCCCATGGGACTGCAAGCATAAGCCCTGTTGGAGACCAGATCTAGGCAATCTGGAAGTGTTCCCTAGGCAACGGTTACACAAATCTGTGCTCCAGACGAGTATATAAGCTCCTTTCTCGAAGATACATGAGAGCTCTAGCAAGCAGATGGAGAGTGCAGAGATGACACCCTGTTCCCAGAGGACCTCTGTAGTCTAGATGTGTGGCAGGCAGAAACCTGCCCCTCAGGCTGAAGTTACAGGACAAGCAAATAGGCCTCTTTCTCAGGAAGGTGGATGTGTGTTTCAGCTGGCTGTCCTTGCGGTGCCCTGGGGGTGGCAGGCTACTTAAAACTGCCTCTTGGATGGTTTCAGTTTCAAGGGACCCAGGAATGCAAGCCCCGCCCCATCCCCCACTGGGTTTTCAAAAAGAAACAACAATTACGGAAATTGAATCTGCTTATTGCCATCCACTTACAGTACGGCATCATTTGTTCAATGAGAGAAGAATGGCCATCTTACCTGTTTTGTAGAGTCCTTACACATTGTTTAAACATTTTTAAGAGTTTTGTGCTTGATTTTGGACTCCACCCATGGAAAAAGGAGAGAAAAATTAAGAGTAAGGGGTCACATATAATTGAGAAAACAAAAATTGGAGGAAGATATAAGAAAACTGTTAAATAGGAGAGTGAAGAAGTCAGGATTGACTAGTAGCATGTGGATGAGTGACTGTTTCTAGTATCTGACTATCTCTAGTAGGAAGATGAGGAGGTGCTTTTGTTTTAGTAGCTAGTTTTAAACAGTTATGAATCAGACCAGACCCAGGGAAAAACTTGGGTAGCTTCTGGAGTATAACAGAACACACAGTTGTGGGACTGTTTGGTGAAGAAAACGACATACCTTCATCAAGAATGGTGTAGGCAAGGTTCTGCCCAGGAAAAATTTCAAAGATTAGGGAAATTCCTTAAAAAGTTTCTCTTAGTTAAAAGTGAGATTGTAGAATGAATTGTTAAGGGTAATGCCACAAGGCTTTTTGTGTGGTGTATGTTGTGGGTGTGTAGGAGGGGACTCTGTTTCCGGCTCTTTGAGACCCCATGAACTGTAGCCCACCAGGCTCCTCTGTCCATGGAGCTCTCCAGGCAAGAATACTGGAGTGGGTTGCCATTCCTTTCTTAGGGGATCTTCCCCACCTAAGAATCGAACCTGGGTCTCCCACATTGCAGGCAGACTCTTTACCATCTGAGCTACCAGGGAAGCTGTAGAATTCATTATTGAGGGTAATGCCACAAGGCCTTTTGTGTGGTGTATTTTGGGAGTGTGGGCGGGGGGAGGGGAGAGGAAAGCAAAAGAGAATATGCCTCAAAACGAGAATATGCCTCAAAACAAAAGTTTTGGAATAATTGTGGTTTAGTCACTTAAGTCCTGTGTAAACTGTAGCCCCCATGGCTCCTCTGTCCATGGAATCCTCCTGGCAAGAATGCTGGAGTGGGTTGCCATTTCCTTCTCTAGGGAATCTTCACCATCCAGGGATCAAACCTGGGTCTCCTGCTTTGGCAGGTGGATTCTTTACCACTGAGCCACCAGGGATTGCTTTACCCTAAACTTATTTCTCTGAGCAGGATAGTAAAAATATTAACTTGATGGATGGCCTATAGATAATGTAGCAGTTGTTGTTTATTCACTAAGTCATGTCTGACTGTTTTGCCGTCCCATGGACTGTAGCCCTTCAGGCTTCTCTGTCCATAGGATTTCCCAGGCAAGAATACTGGAGTGGGTTACCATTTCCTCCTCCAGGGGATCTTCCCAACCAGAGATTGAACCTGCGTCTCCTGCATTGGCAGGTGGATTCTTTACCACTGAGCCGCCGGGTAAGCCCATATAATATAATACAAATTACTTAAATCATTAGAGAATTACGTGTGTGAAAACTCTTAGACCAGTGAAAATTGATAACTGGTATAAAAATGCAGTTTTTGAAAATGCAGATGCTTCAAGTTTTTTTCAATTGAATTTCTTAGAACCACTGTGAAAGTTGGGGAAATATGAATTAGTAATTTTTATATAGAAAACTTTTACTTCATTAAAATTTAAGAGATAGATGTTTTGAAGTTCTTGAGTTTTTTTTTTTTTTTAACTTCTTTAATTTGGCACAAGAATCAAGGCATCTGCAGCTGTGATTCTCAGGGAAGTAATGTCATTTTAAAACTTAGCTGTGCTTTTAAAATAACAGTGTTCTTAAGCAGTTCTTTCTTGGCAATACTCTTAAAATTACTTTTTCCATCTTTTAAAATGTTCACATAGGATTTAAATAAATTTTTTTTGATAAAAGCGTTTGATGAACTATGAGTATGTTATATACCTAGTAATGGAAAATGATAACATAAACTTGTAATATTCAGCCAGTTTGAAGCTATATTATAGATCAAATCTCATCATAGAAAGTACTGTTTAAAATAAAGTCTGCATAACAATGTAAGCAATATACAAAAGTAGACTTTGAGTCAGAATGAATTTGGATACAATGTGATGATCCCCTAGAATAAGATATGCCTATCAACTGAGGAGACCTTTGTCTTCTACCAGCTTAGCAGAATTCATGTACACAGACAGCTGCTGCCCTTGTGGTAATATCTGGGTAGCTGACTGCCTAGCAGCACTTTGGCACTTTCTGTAACTGTTTCACGACTTCTGAGATACTCATTTTTATTCTTCTCAGTGATCACCTTAAGAAGGATACGAAACATGTTGGAATAATTAATAAATTAGGTTTTTGTCAGATCACGTGTACCTTTCAAATTTAATTTGATTCAATTTTTTTTTAAAATAGACTTTTTCAGAGCAGTTTTTGGTTCACAGAAAGATTGAAGAGAAAGTACAGACTTCCCATATACCCCTCTCCTGGCATGTGCACAGCCTTCCCACTATCGTGGCCTGAATCAGAGTGGTATATTTGTTAAAATCCATGAACCTGCACTGACACGTTATCACTCAAAGCCCACAGTTTACAGCAATTACACAGTGTACCTTCAGTGGATTTTGATAGATGTGTAATGACATGTATCCACCATTATAGTATCATACAGAATAGTTTCATTGCTCTAAAAATCTTACATGCCTCTGCCTTCATTCCACCATCCTGCATACTCCTGACCATCACTGATCCTTTTACTGTCGTCATAGTTTTGCCTTTTCCAGAATGTCATACATTGGGATCATAAGCTATGATAACATTTTCAGATTGGTGCCTTTCACTTACTAATGTGCATTTAAGTTTCCTTCAGGTCATTTTATGGCTTTATAGCTCACTTCTTTTTTGTGCTAATATTCCATTGCCTGGATGTACCACAGTTCATTCATCCATTCACCAACTGAAGGACGTTTTGATTGTTTCCAAGTTTCAGCAATTTTGAATAAACCTACTATAAACATTTTTGTGGAGGTTTTTGTGTGAATGTAAGGTTTCAGCTCATTTGGGTAAAGTACCAAGTAGTGTGATTGCTGAATTGTTTGGTAAGGGTGTGTTTAGTTTTGTAAGAAATTGCCAAACTGTTTTCCAAAGTGACTGTACTATTATTTAAATTTTTTTATTGTGGTAAAAGTCACATAAAACATACTACTTTAACCATATTCAACTACAGTGGTACTAAGTACATTCACATTTTTGTGCAATTTCCACTATCATCCATCTCCCATATTTTTTGCTTTCCTAAACTGAAATTCTGTCCCCACTAAACACTTAAGTTCCCAGCCCCTGCCCTCACCCCTGGCATCTAGCAGGGTACTTTCTGACTCTATGAATTTGACTATTCTGGGTACCTCGTATAAGTGGAATCAAGTAGTGCTTGTCTGCACCTACAGTATATTGGAATGCATTTTTAAGGCCAGCTTAATATATGTGACTTTACTGTTGCTGTTGCATTTTCAGCAGCAGTGAATAAGAGTTCTTGTTGATCCTTTCCTCCCCAGCGTTTGGTTTTGGATTTTTGCTGCTTGTTTCTGAATTTGTCACAAGGGGAATTTATCCATAAATTGTTGAATTGGTGTGTTTGTTGGGGAATGCTTCCTATTTTGTCATCTCGCTGATACTACTGCTATATGGTGCTTCTATGTTAAGACCTTAACCAAAGCGATAACTCGCCAGGAAAAAAAATTTTTTTAAAACGTTGTAAAGTTATTTTTTTTGCTTGTTTACTTAGAACTCTGAAGAGTTAAACTCTTCTCTGTGAGACTTACCTGAAATACAACTGTTACCTGGGATTAGACTATGTAAAAAAACTAAAGAACCCACCCAGCTTAACTATACTATTTTTTCCTCTATTTTCTTTTTATGTTCTTAAAGCCTCTCTTAAACAGTGAAACAAGTTCTGGTTCTTCAAGACTGTGGTTGCAGTGGTTTGATTTGAGAAAAGCTGAGTCTTCTAAAGGGGGGATTTAGTGCATTTATGTAGTTAATATAGTAACAACCTGTTGGTATTCTAGCCACTTTGCAGTGATACAGTAAAAGGCTTGAGTGGTGACCATTTATTCACATGTTTACATTAGTACCTTTCTGGCAGTTAACTTGTGGGTGAAACGGAAGATTTTCTTGTGATATTTAAATTTATGTTAAATCTGTATACAGTATTTGTTGAGTCAAGATACTTATCAGCTGTCTGAGCAACCAAAGATTATAGCAGCAGTAATTGAAGTAGTGATTAATACTCCTTTGGATAGTCTTGACTACATTTGCTAACCCATACTCTCTCTCTTACGGATTATCAGGACATGTGGCTGTACTTGCTCAGTGCTACTTCTCATATTTTTGCTAAGTGAGAGTGTTCAAACTTGTGATGTCACTGTTTTGTGGTGTTTTGAATTGGTATGTAGATTCTGGAAGCATCGAGCTTAGCTGGGTTATGGAGAATAACCCGTTCTTTATTTCTGCAAGATCTCCAGGGGGAAGCTTTATAACTTTACCTAACAATACGTATGTATTCATTTTTCTCTATGTACTTGAAATCATTTTCAACTGCCTTACCTATCAACCCGAACTACTCTTGCTTGGCTTAATTCATTCTTATCCTTGAATATTTCTTCACTGACTGCTTCCATTTCATCATCTTCTGGGTTGTTTTGTTTTGTTTACCTGAGTTGTTTCTTTAACATCTTTTGATAATGGGAAAATATTATAATTAAGTCATAGGCTAGGTTACTTTCATCTTTTACCTTCTAAAATAAGGCCACTTTATCAGTTTGCCATCACAATACAGTTGTCTTCTCAAGAATGCTAGAGTATTCTGGCTAATAGTTAGTTGCTTTTTTGGGGGGAAAACATTGGCTCAATTGAATGTTCTACACCCATAATGTTTGTCCAAGGTAATCCTACTAGGATGTATTGTTACTTATTACTGGATAACTAACTACAACAAAAGTAATAATTTAAAGCTAAACCTAGTTATCATCTCACATTTTCTGTGGGTTAGGAATCTGAGCACAGCTTAAGTGGTTGGTCATCTGCCTCATAAGGTGGTATCTCATATGGATTGAAAGTGTCAGTCAGGGTTGGAGTCTCATCTGAAAGCTTGACTGAAGAAGGTCTGCTTTGAAGCTCATGTGAGTGGTTTTGGCAGGATTGAGTGTTTTGAGGATGTTGGACTAAGGCTTTAGATCTGTAGCTTCCTGCCAGGCCAGAAGTTCCTTGTTGTCTAGGCTTCCTGAACATGGCAACTTCATCAGAGCCAGCAAGAGAATAAAACTAAAATGTATTTGGGGCCAATACCATAGATAGAAGTAAAACATCTAAAAATAATATCAGTGTGAAAATGGGGAATGGGCAGAATGCATTTGTAAGATTCTTAGAGTATGTGTGATGTGGTATAATGTTATTTGAAGATTGGCTGTAAACTCTAGCAACTACTAAGACAAAATAACAAAGAGTTATAGCTAATTAACTAATAGTGCAAGTAAAATTGAATTATTAAAACAAAAAATCCAGGTGAACTCAGAAGTTAGGGAAAGACGAAAGGAACAAAGACCACATAAGACAAAACAACTATGAAAAATGTAGATTAAAGGTAGTCATTAAAAAATCTTTTTTTCTGATCACAGTGGAATTAAACTAAATAACAAAGTTTCTGGACCAACTTCAAATATTTCAAATATGAAAATTAAAAAAAAAACATGCTTTTAAATATTGAGTCAAAGAAGAAATATTTTGGACTGAATGAAAATGAAAACAATGTATGGGATTTAGCTAAAGCAGTGCTTAGAGAAAAATTTGAATGTTTTTTTAGAAGATAGACAAGAATGCAAGTTTATAACCTAAACTTCTACTTTTCTAAACTAGAAAAGAAAGAGCAAAGTAACACAAACTATATATACTTTGTACTTTATACTATATAACCCAAAGTATAAAGATCTTATCTGCAAAGATAAGAGCAAAACTCAGTGATACAGAGTTCAGTTCAGTTCAGTTCAGTTGCTCAGTCGTATCCGACTCTTTGCGACCCCATGAATCGCAGCACGCCAGGCCTCCCTGTCCATCACCATCTCCTGGAGTTCACTCAGACTCACGTCCATCGAGTCTGTGATGCCATCCAGCCATCTCATCCTTGGTTGTCCCCTTCTCCTCCTGCCCCCAATCCCTCCCAGCATCAGAGTCTTTTCCAATGAGTCAACTCTTCGCATAAGGTGTCCAAAGTACTGGAGCTTCAGCTTTAGCATCATTCCTTCCAAAGAAATCCCAGGGCTGATCTCCTTCAGAATGGACTGGTTGGATCTCCTTGCAGTCCAAGGGACCTTCAAGAGTCTTCTCCAACACCACAGTTCAAACGCATCAATTCTTCAGTGCTCAGCCTTCTTCAGAGTCCAACTCTCAACATCCATACATGACCACAGGAAAAACCATAGCCTTGACTAGGCAGACCTTAGTTGGCAAAGTAATGTCTGCTTTTGAATATACTATCTAGGTTGGTCATAACTTTTCTTCCAAGGAGTAAGCATCTTCTAATTTCATGGCTGCAGTCACCATCTGCAGTGATTTTGGAGCCCAAAAAAATAAAGTCTGATACTGTTTCTACTGTTTCCCCATCTATTTCCCATGAAGTGATGGGACTGGATGCCATGATCTTCGTTTTCTGAATGTTGAGCTTTAAGCCAACTTTTTCACTCTCTTTCACTTTCATCAAGAGGCTTTTTAGCTCCTCTTCACTTTCTGCCATAAGGGTGGTGTCATCTGCATATCTGAGGTTATTGATATTTCTCCCAGCAATCTTGGAGCTTGTGTTTCTTCCAGTCCAGCATTTCTCATGATGTACTCTGCATATAAGTTAATGTATATAGCCGTTTATACATACTCCTTTTCCTATTTGGAACCAGTCTGTTGTTCCATGTCCAGTTCTAACTGTTGCTTCCTGACCTGCAAACAGATTTCTCAAGAGGCAGGTTAGGTGGTCTGGTATTCGGTAATTTGGTATTGCCAAATTCTGACTTAAATTGAAGAAAGTAGGGAAAACCGCTAGACCATTCAGGTATGACCTACATCAAATCCCTTATGATTATACAGTGGAAGAGAGAAATAGATTTATGGGTCTAGATCTGATAGATAGAGTGCCTGATGAACTATGGAACGAGGTTCGTGACATTGTACAGGAGACAGCGATCAAGACCATCCCCATGTAAAGGAAATGCAAAAAAGCAAAATTGCTGTCTGGGGAGGCCTTACGAAATAGCTGTGAAAAGAAGAGAGGCGAAAAGCAAAGGAGAAAAGGAAAGATATAAGCATCTGAATGCAGAGTTCCAAAGAATAGCAAGAAGCGATAAGAAAGCCTTCTTCAGCGATCAATGCAAAGAAATAGAGGAAAACAACAGAATGGGAAAGACTAGAGATCTCTTCAAGAAAATTAGAGATACCAAGGGAACATTTTATCCAAAGATGGGCTCGATAAAGGACAGAAATGGTATGGACCTAACAGAAGCAGAAGATATTAAGAAGAGGTGGCAAGAATACGCAGAGGAACTGTACAAAAAAGATCTTCATGACCCAGATAATCATGATGATGTGATCACTAATCTAGAGCCAGACATCTTGGAATGTGAAGTCAAGCGGGCCTTAGAAAGCATCACTACGAACAAAGCTAGTGGAGGTGATGGAATTCCAGTTGAGCTGTTTCAAATCCTGAAAGATGATGCTGTGAAAGTGCTGCACTCAATATGCCAGCACATTTGGAAAACTCAGCAGTGGCCACAGGACTGGAAAAGGTCAGTTTTCATTCCAATTCCAAAGAAAGGCAATGCAAAAGAATGCTCAAACTACCACACAATTGCACTCATCTCACATGCTAGTAAAGCAAAGCTGAAAATTCTCCAAGCCAGGCTTCCGCAATACGTGAACCGTGAACTCCCTGATGTTCAAGCTGGTTTTAGAAAAGGCAGAGGAACCAGAGATCAAATTGCCAACATCTGCTGGATCATGGAAAAAGTAAGAGAGTTCCAGAAAACATCTATTTCTGCTTTATTGACTATGCCAAAGCCTTTGACTGTGTGGATCACAATAAACTGTGGAAAATTCTGAAAGTGATACAGAAAACAAACAAACATAAATGGAATCAAAATGGATTTTGTGAAGAAGCAATACAGATATATTTCTATCCAAGTAGGTCAGAAAAAAGGGTGAAGACACGAATAGTTATAAGAATGACAGAGGGGACATCACTACAGACCATTTAGATATCAAAATAATTAAAGAAACTTGTCATTTTATGCCAATATATTGGACAACTTAGGTGAAATGCGTAGATACACTTACCAGAGCTCACTCAAGAAACTAGATAACTAGGAAAGTAGTCATATCTTTTAAAGGAATGAAAGTTAATTACCTCCCACAAAGAAAATTTCTGTCTTAATTAGATAACTTCACTGGTAAATTCTAACAAGCATTTAAGAAGGAAGCAAACAAACAAAAAAGGAAACAGTACGAATTTCATACAGATTCATAAAATATAGAACAGTAAGGAACATTTCCCAGGTTTTGAGTCCAACTGAAACACAACTGAAAAAAATTCAGAAAAAACCCAGTAATAGAAAAATGGCAAACTAATATTTCTGATAAACACTGATACAAAAATTCTTGAGAAAATTTTAACAAATTGAATTTGGCAACATGAAAATAATAATATGGTGATTGTGAGTGTATTTTATCTCAGGAATGCAGACTTAGTTAACATGTAAGAAACAGCCAGAGAAAAATAAAATACTGTGTGATTTCATTTGTATGTGAAATCTAAAAAACCAAGGAACAAACAAAATGAAACAGACAGAGACTCAGATTCAGTGGTTGCCAGAGGCGAAGGTGGTGTGGGGAATGGATGAAACAGATGAGAGGCATTCAGTGAGAGCTTCCCTGGTGGCTCAGACAATAAAGTGATAAAGCGCCTGCCCGCAATGCAGGAGACCTGGGTTTGATCCCTGGTCAGGAAGATCCCCTGGAGAAGGAAATGGCAATCCACTCCAGTACTCTTGCCTAGAAAATTCCATGGATGGAGGAGCCTGGTAGGCTGTCCATGGGGTTGCAAAGAGTCGGACACGACTGAGCGACTTCACTTAACTCAGCTATAAGATAAATATCACAGTGATAAACACATGGAGAATACAGTCAATAAGACTGTAACAACTTTGCATGGTGAGAGATTACCACTGTAAAATTTTATACTATATAAAATATTGAATTACTATGTTGTATACCTAAAATCAATATGTGTGTAAACTATACCAAAAATAAAAGAAAAATCAATTAATTTAACTCATGGCATAATAAAGAAGAAAATCATATAACACTTTAATAGATGTGGAAAACACATTTGATACCCATGTAAGATAAACAATCTTCTAAGAGTAAAGAATAGATTAAGAACTTCCTCAACTTGATAAGGAGAAGGCAATGGCACCCCACTCCAATACTCTTGCCTGGAAAATCCCGTGGAGAGAGGAGCCTGGTAGGCTGCAGTCCGTGGGGTCGCTACGAGTCGGACACATCTGAGCGACTTCACTTTCACTTTTTACTTTCATGCATTGGAGAAGGAAATGGCAACCCACTCCAGTGTTCTTGCTAGGAGAATCCCAGGGATGGGGGAGCCTGGTGGGCTGCCATCTATGGGGTTTCACAGAGTTGGACATGACTGAAGTGACTTAGCAGCAGCAGCAGCTTGATAAAGGATGTCTACAGTAAACTTACAGCTAATGTCATACCTGATGGTGAAAGATTGAATACTTTGCCCCCAAGATTGAGAATAATGCAAGGATGTCTGCTGTAATTATTTTTATTCATCTTCGTACTGGAGATTTTCAACAGTGCTGCTGCTGTTGATCTCTGGTCGGGAAGATCCCCTGGAGAAGGAAATGGCAATCCGCTCCAGTACTCTTGCCTAGAAAATTCCGTGGATGGAGGAGCCTGGTAGGCTAAGTCCATGGGGTTGCAAAGAGTCGGACACAACTGAGCGACTTGTATGCCATCCAACCATCTCATCCTCTGTTGTCCCCTTCTCCTGCCTTCAATCTTTCTCAGCCTCAGGGTCTTTTCCAGTGAGTCAGCTCTTTGCATTAGTAGGCCAGAGTATTGGAGCTTCAGCATCAGTCCTTCTAATGAATATTCAGGATTGATTTCCTTTAGGATTGACTGGTTTGATCTCCTTGCTATCCAAGGGACTCTCAAGTGTCTTCTCCAACACCACTGTTTGAAATTGTCAGTTCTTCAGTGCTCAGCCTTCTCTGGTCCAGTTCTCACATCCATACATGACTACTGGGAAAACCATAGCTTTGACTATACAGATCTTTGTCAGCAAAGTAATAACTCGTTTTTTTTTTTTTTTTTCCCTCTAGCTTTCTCTCTATATAGTTGACATATTACATTCTGTAAGTTTAAGGTGTACAACATGATTTGATACATGTATATATTGCAAAATGATACCACAGGTTAGTTAATACATTCATTACTTCATGTAGTTACCTTTTTTGTCTGTAGTGAGAACACTTAGGATCTAATTCCATAGCAACTTTCAAGTATTCAATACACTTATTAACTATAGTCACCATGTTATATTGATACATTAGATCCCCAGAATTTAATCATCTTACTGTTGGAAGTTTTACCATTTGACCAATATATTACTTGTAAATAATTATACCAATGTTTCTACCAAGCTTTCAGGAAAGAACAAACTCTTGGCTACCTGGCTGGGCGAAAAAAAAGGGCAAGTCTTTCAAAAATTTGAATAAGGTGACTAAAGGCCTCCATCTCAAAGGGCAGTAATGCATGTAGTTTTCATAAATATTTATATCTCCATTATATTTTTTTCACTACTGTATAACATTTTTCAAATATTTACTTGAATTTTTAATTTCAAGCATTTTATTGAAAGTTTTGAAATGTAGTTAAGGACCATTTGCATTAGAATTACCTTAGATGTTTATCCCATACACAAAATAAGCTCAAAATGGATTAAAGACCTAAATGTAAGGATACTATAAAACTCTTAGAGGAAAATATAGGCAGCACACTCTTTGACATAAATTGCAACAATACAGAGTAATGGAAATACAAGCAAAACTAAACAGGGCATACTTAACAGCTTTTGTATAGCAAAGGAAGCCATAAGATAAGCCCACAGAATGGGAGAAATTTGCAAATCATATGACTGACAAGGAGTTAATCTCCAAATTTTACAAAGAGCGCATGTGGCTCGATACCAGGAAAACAACCTAATTAAAAATGGGCAGAAAACCTGAATAGACATTTCTCCAAAGAAGACATACATGTGGCCAACACGCAAATGAAAAGATGCTCAACATCACTAATTTAGAGAAATGCAAATCAAAACTACAATGAGATGTAATCTTACACCAATCGGAAGGCCTGTCTATGGTATGTTGGTCCATGAAATTCTCCAGGCAGGAATACTGGAATGGTAGCCCTTCCCTTTTCCAGCGGATTCAACTTGGATCTCCTGCATTGCAGGCAGATTCTTTACCATATGAGCCACCAGGGAAGCCTCAGTCAGAATGGTCATCATCAAAAAGTCTACAAGCAATAAATGGTGGAGAGGGTGTGGAGAAAAGGGAGCCCTCTTACACTGTTGGTGGAACTGTAAAGCGGTATAGCCACTATGGAAAATAGTATGGAGGTTCCTTAAGAAGCTAGAAATTGAGCTACCATATGACCCAGCAATCCCACTCAGGGACATATTTCAAGAGAAGTACATGGTTCAAAAGGATATGTATACCTCAGTGGTCATTGCAGCATTATTTACAGTAGCCAAGACACGGAAGCAACAGAAATGTCCATTGACAGAGGAATGGATAAAGAAAATGTGTTGCTCATATACAATGGAATATTACTCAGCCATTAAAAAGAATGATAGTGTCCTTTGTAGCAACATGGATGGACTTGGAGATTATCATAATAAGTGAAGTCAGAGAAAGAGGAATATCGTATCACTTATATGTGCTGTGCTTAGTCGCTCAGTCATGTCTGACTCTTTATGACCCCATGGACTGTCAAACAGGCTTGTCTGTCCATGGGGATTCTCCAGGCAAGAATACTGGAGTGGGTTACCATTCTGTCCTCCAGGGGATCTTCCCAACCCAGGGACTGAACCCAGTTCTCTCACATTGCAGACGGGTTCTTTACCATCTGAGCCACCAGGGAAATATATGTCGTTGTTGTTCAGCCGATCAGTTGTGCCCGACTCTGTGACTCAATGGATTGCAGCATGCCAGGCTTCCCTGTCCTTCACCATCTGCCAGAGCTTGCTCAAAGACATGTCCATTGAGGTGGTGATGCCATCCAACCACCTCATCTTCTGTTGTCCCCTCTCCTCCTGTCTTCAATCTTTCCCCACATCAGGGTCTTTTCCAATGAGTTGGCTCTTCGCATCAGGTGGCCAAAGTATTGGAGCTTCAGTATCAGTCTTTCCAGAGTATTCAAGATCGATTTCCTTTAGCATTGACTGGTTTGATCTTGCTATTCAAGGGACTCTGAAGAGTCTTCTCCAGCACCACAGTTCAAAGCCATCATTCTTTAGCACTCAACCTTTTTTACTGTTCAGCTCTCACAACTGTACATGACTACCGGAAAAACCACAGCTTTGACTATACAGACCTTTGTTGGCAAAGTAATGTCTTAGCTTTTTAATATGCCCTGTAGGTTTTTCATTGCTTATCTTTCAAGAAGCAACTGTCTTTTAATTTCATGGCTGCAGTCACCATCTACAGTGATTTTGGAGCCCAAGAAAATAAAACCTGTCACTGTTTCCATTGTTTCCCCATCTATTTACAATGAAGTGATGCAACCAGATTCCATGATTTTAGTTTTTTGAATGTTGAGATTTAAGCCAGCTTTTCACTCTCCTCTTTCACCTTCATCAGGAGGCTCTTTAATTCCTCTTTGCTTTCTGCCATAAGGGTGGTATCATCTGCATATCTGAGGTTATTGATATTTCTCCTGGCAATCTTGATTCCAGCTTGTGCTTCATCCAGCCCAGCATTTCGCATGATGTACTCTGCATATAAGTTAAACAAGCAGGGTGACAATATGCAGCCTTGATGTACTTCTTTCCCAGTTTTGAACCAGCCTGTTGTTCCATGTCCGGTTCTAACTTGCTTCTTGACCAGCTACAGATTTCTCAGGAGGCAAGTAAGGTGGTCTGGTATTCCCCTCTTGAAGAATTTCCCACAGTTTGTTCATAGTGATGCTTCTTAAGGTCCACTTGACTTCACATTCCAGGATTTCTGGCTCTAGGTGAGTGATCACACCATCATGGTTATCTGGGTCATTAACATCTTTTTTATACAGTTCTTCTGTGTATTCTTGCCACCTCTTAATATCTTCTGCTTCTCTTAGCTCCATACATTTTCTGTCCTTTATTGTGCCTATCTTTATATGAAATGTTCCCTTGGTATCTCTAATTTTCTTGAAGAGATCTCTAGTCTTTCCCATTCTATTGTTTTCCTCTATTTTTTTGCCTTGTTCAAATAAAAGTGCTTTTTTATCTCTTCTTGCTATTCTCTGGAACTCTGCATCCAGATATCTTATTTACAAAACAGAAACAGACTAAGACTTTGAATGAATTAATGGTTACCAGAAGGGAAGGGTGTGGGGTAGGGACAGACTTGGAGTTTGGGATTGATATGCACATGTTGCTGTATTTAAAACAGACAACCAACAAAACTGTGCAGCACAGGGAATTGTGCTCAATATTCTGTAATAAGCTAAATGGGAAAAGAATTTTGAAAAAGAGTAGAAACATGTATGTGTAACTGATTTACACTGCTGTACACCAAAAACTAACTCAACATAGTTTATCAACTACAAGATAAAATAAATATTTTATGTATACTATCTTATAAGTATAAAATAAATCCTCTATCTCAAAGATTTGGTGCAAAATGTAAAGTAACTCAATAGTTCTAATATTGATTACATGATGAAATGATAATACTGTTGATATACTGGTATAATTAAATGTCATGAAATTCTTAAAAGAGAATTCCCTTAGGTGTTTAAAGGCTTCAAACCAGAGTCATTAATTAGAATTCTTTGAGGATAGTCTAGGAAACCCAACTCTTAGCCATCTTCCCATCAGGATTACTCACTGAATTTTGAAAACTACTGAAATGATTGTAAAATGTGTATAACTGGGAGCCTGTGGGAAGTAAAGGGGTTCCCAGGTGGCGCTAGTGGTAAGGAATCCACCTATCAATGCAGGAGGCATAAGAGATGCAGGTTGGATCCCTGGGTCGGGAATATCCCTTGGAGAAGGAAATGGCAAACCCCTCCAGTATCCTTGCCTGGAAAACCCCATGGACAGAGGAGCCTGGTGGGCTACAGTCCATGGAGTCGCAGAGAGTCAGACATGAGTGAAGCAGCTTAGCACATTGAGGGAAGTAATGTTACTCTATCAGATGTTAGACATCTTCTTTTTAAAAAATTGTTTATTTGACTGCATTGGGTCTCATGGGCTCTCTAGTTGTGACACATGGGCTCAGTAGTCATCGCGTGTGGGCTTAGTTGCCCATCTAGGGTTCAAATCTGCATCCCCTTCATTGAAAAGCAGATTTTTAACTACTAGACCACTAGGGAAGTCTGAGTACCTTTAATATCTACAGTTTTCAGACAGTGGCATTTACTTTACTGAAACAGACTGTAAGTCACTGATACAAATGAATTTGATTTTCTGGAAAAGGAGATAAAATTGTTGAATATGGATGTGTCCAACTTTGTGTTATTAGAAATAACACGGTATTAAATCAGCTCTAAATTTCTACTTCATCTAAAGGTCCCTACATCAAATAAACAACAGTCATTAATCACATACATTTTAATTTGAATGAATTTATTACAGTTTCCCAGAAAGAGGATTATGGGATATTCTGCATCCAGAGTATTTGGGATATTCTGTGTCAAAAGGTAATTTTTAGTAAAGTAAAAGGTCAGCACTGCTGTTTTCAGATGGTGTTTGGATAATTGTCTCAAACTGAAGTTCATGCCTGACAGGAAAAACTTGCTTTTTTCATGCAAAAGGAACAAAAGAAACACTGAGTTTTGGACTTGGGATTCGTAATTGTAAAGTGTTGGATTTTGAGTCAAATATTACTCTGGAGCTTGAACTTGGATGAATTACTTAATTTCTCTTATTGGTTTCCTAATCTGTAAAATTGAAGCAATAATAATAGTTTTTTTTCCTAATATTGTGAAATGATATAATGTATGTGCTTTGTTAAGCAAGGAACTTGTATGTGCCAAGTATTTGATCAATGGTAGCTTTATTTTCTCTAGTACTAAACTTTCATCAAGGATGCATTGTATGCTAGACGCCGGAAAGTGAAAGTGAAGTCACTCAGTTGTGTCTGACTGTTTGTGACCCCACGGACTGTAGTCCCAGGCTCCTCCGTCCATGGGATTTTCCAGGCAAGAATACTGGAGTGGGTTGCTATTTCCTTCTCCAGAGGATCTTCCCGTCCCAGGGATCAAACCCAGGTCTCCCGCACTATAGGCAGACACTGGAGGGGAGGAATAAAAACTAGTCTTGAAGAGCTAGGCTAGAAGTATTTTGACAGATTCTTTTCAAGTTTAATTACAGAGATTTAGACAAAAAGATTTAGTGACAGACTGATCCAAGAAAGTTGAAAGGGAAACCCTAGAAGGAGCAAAGTTATGCTTGATCAAATTAACTGGAAATCCTGACACTGCATGTAATGGTTACTTCTCTAACCGTCTTATTCCCACTGCTTTAGAACAGCTGATGCATCTTAGTTTCAGAACTGTGAGGGGAGGAGATGGCAAAGGGAAATGAAACTCTTGAAAGAGCCTTTGGTTAGAGACATTTCGCGTCCTGGGGACCTTGTTTTCTTGAGACAAGTTAAGCAGCTCACTTGGAGTTTGTACTTAGAACCATTGTCTTAGCACCAGGCACCTGAACTCAAAGAACTGGATACTCTAAATAAAAGGTGCAAAGAAAATAACTTGAAATAAGAAATAACAGAATCTCGACCTTTCATTAATATATTTAGCACATTATTACTGAGTACCCACTATATGCCAAGTTTTATGCCTTTGAAAATGAGAAAGGCATATCTTCTGGCCTCTTGTGGTACTCAGTCTAGAAGAAACGAGTTAACCTGAGGAAAAGTAGGCTCTCCCTATCAGGAACTATACTATATATTGCTCATGAGATAAAGTGTTGTCCTTTCTGAAAAACCAGAGGTAACCAGAACTTACATGGAGGGCTCCATGAGTCTTCTTAGGCCCTCAAAGGGAGAATGAAAGGGCAACAGATCTGGGTGATTCTAGGCTTGACTTCCTGTCATAGAAGAAATAAGATTTGTCATGTTTTCTGCCTTGACTCTTATGGATAGTCTTGAATGAAGTCTGTTGTAAACTTGTACTCCAAGTGAATAACATATAAAGTAAGTTAACTGTCCAATGAAACAATCTATTTAAAAAACTTATTTTAAGAATAGTTATTGAGTGCTTCAGCTCCAGAGCCATACAGCAAATTCCTGTTGGCATCTATTTTACATATGGTAATGTAAGTTTCCATGTTATTCTCACCATACATCTCACCCTCTCCTCCTCTCTCCGCATGTCAATAAGTCTCTTCTCTATGTCTGTTTCTCCATTGTTGCCCTGTAAATAAATTCTTCAGTACCATTTTTCTAGATTTGGTATATATGCGTTAGAATATGATATTTATCTTTCTCTTTCTGACATCACTCTGGATAATAGGTTCTAGGTTCATCCACCTCATTAGAACTGACTCAAGTGCATTCTTTTTATGGCTGAATAATACTCCATTGTATATATGTAGCACAACTTCTTTATCCATTCATCTGTCATTGGACATCTAGGTTGCTTCCATGTGTGGGCTTAGTTGCCCATCTAGGGTTCAAATCTGCATCCCCTTCATTGAAAAGCAGATTTTTAACTACTAGACCACTAGGGAAGTCTGAGTACCTTTAATATCTACAGCTATTGTAAATAGTGCTGCAATGAACAATGGATGCATGTGTCTCTTTCAATTTCGGTTTCCTCAGGGTATATGCCTAAGAGTGGGATTGCTAGGTCTTTTGGTGGTTTTATTCCTAGTTTTTTAAGGAATCTCTATACTGTCTTGCATAGTGGCTGTATCAATTTATATTCCCACCAACAGTGCAAGAGCATTCCCTTTTCTCCACACCTCTCCAGCATTTATTGTTTGCAGACTTTTTGATGATGGCCATTCTGACAGGTGTGAGGTGATATCTCATTGTAGTTTTGATTTGCATTTTTCTAATAAAGAACAATGTTGAGCATCTTTTCATGTGTTTGTTAGCCATCTGTATGTCTTCTTTGGAGACATGTCTGTTTAGGTCTTTTTCCCACTTTTTGATTGGGCTGTTTGTTTTTCTGGTATTGAGTTGTATGAGCTGCTTATATATTTTGAAAATTAATCCTTTATCAATTGTTTCATTTGCTATTATTTTCTTCCATTCTGAGGGTTGTCCTTTCACCTTGCTTATCAGCTGTGCAAAAGCTTTTAAGTTTAATCAGGCCCCACTTGTTTACTTTTGTTTTTATTTCCATTACTCTAGGAGGAGGATCATAGAGGATCTTGCTTTGATTTATGTCAATGAGTGTTATGCCTATGTTTTCCTCTAAGAGTTTTATAGTTTCCAGTCTTACATTTAGGTCTTTAATCCATTTTGAGTTATCTTTGTATATAGTGTTAGGAAGAGTCCTAATTTCATTCTTTTACATGTAGCTGTCCAGTTTTCCCAGCACCATTTATTGAAGAGGCTGTCTTTGCTCCATTGTATATTCTTGCCTCCTTTGTCAAAAATAAGCTACCCATAGGTGTGTGGGTTTATTTCTGGGCTTTTTATCTTGTTCTATTGGTCTATATTTCTGTTTTTGTGCCAGTACAATACTGTCTTGATGACTGTAGCTTTGCAGTATAGTCTGAAGTCAGGACAGTTGATTCCTCCAGCTCCTTTCTTCTTTCTCAAGACTGCTTTGGCTATTTGGGGTCTTTTGTGTTTCCATATGAATTGCAAATTTTTTTGTTCTAGTTCTGTGAAAAATGCCGTTGGTAATTTGATAGGGATCACATTGAATCTGTAGACTGCATTTGGTAGTATAGTCATTTTTACAGTATTTATTTTTCCTATCCAGGAACATGGAATCTCTCTCCATCTGTTTATGTCATCTTTGATTTCTTTCATTAGTGTCTTATAATTTTTTGTGTACAGTTCTTTTGTCTCCTTAGGTAGGTTTGTTCCTAGATATTTAATTCTTTTGTTGCAATGGTGAGTGGGATTGATTCCTTAATTTCTCTTTCTGATTTTTCATTGTTAGTATATAGAAATGCTAGTGATTTCTGTGTATTGATTTTGTATCCTGCAACTTTGCTAAATTCACTGATTAGCTCTAGTAATTTTCTGATACTATCTTTAGGGTTTTCTATGTACAGTATCATGTCATCTGCAAACAGTGAAAGATTTACTTCTTATCCAATCTGGATTCCTTTTATTTTTTTTTCTTCTCTGATTGCTGTAGCTAGGACTTCCAGAACTATGTTGAATAATAGTTGGAAAAGTGGACACCCTTGTCTTGTTCCTGATCTTGGGAATGCTTTAAGGTTTTCACCATTGAGAATAATGTTTGCTGTAGGCTTATCATATGTAGACTTTACTATGTTGAGGTAGGTTCCTTCTGTGCCCATTTTTGAAGAGTTTTAATAATAAATGGGTGCTGAGTTTTATCAGAGGTTTTTTCTGCATCTATTGAGATGATCATATGGTTTTTATCTTTTAATTTGTTAATATGGTGTATCACATTGATTGATTTGTGTATACTGAAGAATACTTGCATCCCTGGAATAAACCCAACTTGATCACAGTGTATGAGCTTTTTGATGTGTTGCTGAATTCTGTTTGCTAAAATTTTGTTGAGGATTTTTGCATCTATGTTCATCAGTGATGTTGGCCTGTAGTTTTCTTTTTTTGTGTTGTCTTTGTCTGGTTTTAGTATCAAGGTGATGGTGGCCTTGTAGAATGAGTTTGGAAGTGCAATTTTTGGAAAGAGTTTTAGAAGGGTAGGCATTAGCTCTTCTCTAAATGTTTGATAGAATTCTCCTGTGAAGCCATCTGGTCCTGGGATTTTGTATTTTGGGAGATTTTTGATCATAGCTTCAATTTAAGTGCTTGTAATCGGGTTGTTCATAATTTCTATTTCTTCCTGTTTCAGTCTCAGAAGATTGAACTTTTCTGAGAATCTGTCCATTTCTTCCAGGTTATCTATTTTATTGCCATATAGTTGTTCATAATAGTCTCTTATTATCCTTTCTATTTCTGCATTGTCTGTTGTAACCTCTCTTTTTTCATTTCTAATTTTGTTGATTTGATTCTTCTCTCTTTTTTCTTGATGAGTCTGGCTAAAAGTTTGTCAATTTTATCTTCTCAAAGAACCAGCTTTTAGTTTTTTGGACCTTTACTATTGTTCCTTTCATTTCTTTTTCATTTATTTCTGCTCAGATCTTTATGATTTCTTTCCTTCTACTAATTTTTGGGTTTTTTGTTCTTCTTTTTCCAGTTGTTTTAGGTGTAAAGTTAGGTTGTCTATTTAATGTTTTTCTTGTTTCTTGAGACAGGATTGTATTGCTATAAACTTCCCTCTTAGAATTGCTTTTGTAGCATCCCAGAGGTTTTGAGTTGTTGTGTTTTCACTGTCATTTGTTTCTAGAAGTTTTTTGATTTCCCTTTTGATTTCTTCAGTAACCTGTTGGTTATTTAGAAATGTGTTGTTTAATCTCCATGTGTTTGTGTTTCTTACAGTTTTTTTCTAATTAATATCTAATCTCATAGCATTGTGGTCAGAGAAGATGCTTGATACAATTTCAATTTTCTTAAATTTAAGAAAGGTAAATTTAAGAGTTTTGGTTTGTGACCCAAGATGTGGTCTATCCTGGAGAATGTTCCATGTGCACTTGAGAAGAAGGTGTATTCTTCTGCATTTGGATGGAATTTCCTGAAGATATTAGTAAGATCCATCTCATCTAATATATCATTTAAGACTTGTGTTTCCTTATTAATTTTCTGTATTGATGATCTGTCCATTGATGTGAGTGGGGTGTTAAAGTCTCCTACTATTATTTTGTTACTTTCAGTTTCTCCTTTTATGTCTGTTAGTGTTTGTCTTATTATTGAGGTGTTCCTATGTTGGGTACATAGATACTTGCTGGGAGCCAGCAGAATCCTGCCCATGACAAAGGTCATGAGGAAGGAGGCCTGACATATGCAAAGCCGGGATCAGGCCTCAGGGGTCCCCCTGGACATTCTCGAGCATCTACCCCCAAAACCAGAGTCTGCCTACCTTACTGCATTATGCTTTCACCTACACTTCTGACATTACGGGGGGCTATCCCCCACCACCTTTCTCTGAAAGGAGTTAACTTAGAGCTCCAGTTAATGAATCTCCTGGGCATAACAAGAGTGTTTCAGTCCAAAGACTTCTCTGATGGCTCTCTAGCCTGCCTGACAGGTTTATCCGGCCACATGTGATTGTTCACAGCCTCCCAACCGTGAGAGGCATGAGATGCCATAAACTTTCCAAATACAGATCCTTTTGAGAAGTTAGAAAATTATTAGTATAATATTAGCAAGTTAGTTAGAATTATACCGGTGGAGGGTTTCATTGTTGAGCCAATATTTGCTGCTAAGCCTCCATATCCCTTGCCCCTTATACACACTAATTGATATAACTAGCATATAGGAGAAATAAGTATTAACCTTGAAATTAATCACGTTAGACCTTAGGCTAAGTAAATTCTTTTCTTGATTATAGCCCACTGCACCTTTGCCCTGTAGGAATGCAACTGTATCTGGTGCCTTCGGAGGGTGGTACCTGACTTAAGAAAAATCACCTTTGGAGAAAATAGGTTTTCTGGTTGACTAATCATCACAAAAAGGATCATAAAATGTTAGCAGGTCTCTTGGCCAGAAGATGATGTAAATCATCTGAGAACTTTGTATATCGGAAGGAATGCAGAAAGAAAGCGTGGTTTCAATAAGGCTCAGGACTGCTGACCCCGCGTGACTTTGTATCTTCCATTTATCTCTATGTATAACCAAAAGTATAAAAGCGGCCCTGGAAAATAAGAAACGGACCAGTTCCTGGAAAGACTGGTTTCCCCCGTGTCATCTTTCCTTTCTGGCTGAATTCCCATCTGGAGCGTGGAGGCTCGCTGAGCCTACTAATTTTGCCTGGGCTTCTAAGATCTGAATGGGGAGGCACTTTGTGTCTCCGCTCCTTTGGGAGACCGGGAAGATGCCTGTGGCCTACATAGCTGGTGCAAACCCCTTGTCTCAGGGTTTTATAGGTTTTCCACGTAAACCAAGTTATTTAGCCTCTTTTCTCCTCTAATTTTCCTACTACACTGTTCTTTTCTAATCTCTCTCCATATCTTTAATTAAACAATTTTCCTCTAGATGCTGACTCCATCCCCGCTTTGAATTACCCTGGATCCACCAGGGCTGGACCCTGGCAGATACTTACAATTGTTATGTCTTCTTCTTGAATTGATCCCTTGATCATTATGTGTGTCCCTCCATATCTTGTAATATTCTTTATTTTAAGGTCTATTTTGTCTGATATGAAGATTGCTACTCCAGCTTTCTTTTGCTTGCCATTTGCATGGAGTATATTTTTCCATCCTCTCACTTTTAGTCTATATGTGTCTTGAGGTCTGAAGTGGGTTTCTTGTAGACAGCATATATATGGGTCCTGTTTTTGTAACTATTCAGCCAGTCTGTGTCTTTTGGTTGGAGCATTTGATCCATTTAAATTTAAAGTAATTATTGATATATATGTTCCTATTGCCATTTTCTTAATTGTTCAGGGTTGATTTTGTAAATCTTTTTTCTTCTCTTGTATTTCTTGACTATATAAGCCCCTTTAACTTTTGTTGTAAAACTGGTTTGGTGGTACTGAATTCTCTTAACTTTTGCTTGTCTGAAAAGCTTTTTATTTTTCCATCAATTTTGAATGAGAACCTTGTGGGATACAGTAATCTTGGTTGTAGATTTATCCCTTCCAGTATTTTAAATATATCCTGCCATTTCCTTCTGGCCTGCAGAGTTTCTGCTGAAAGATCAGCTGTTAAGCATATGGGGTTTCCTTTGTATGTTACTTGTTGCTTCTCCCTTGCTGCTTTTAATATTCTTTCTTTGTTTAGTCTTTATGAGCTTGATTAGTATGTGTCTTGGCGTGTTTATCCTGTAAGGGACTCTTTGTGCCTCTTGGACTTGATTGACTATTTCCTTTTCCATGTTGGGGAAATTTTCAACTATAATCTCTTCAAAAATTTTCTCATACCCTTTCTTTTTCTCTTCTTCTTCTGGGACCCCTATAATTTGAATGTGGTGTGTTTGATATTGTCCCAGAGGTCTCTGAGACTATCCTCAGTTCTTTTCATTCTTTTTACTTTATTCTGCTCTTCTGAAGTTATTTCTACCATTTTATCTTCCAGCTCACTGATTCGTTCTTCTGCTTCAGATATTCTGCTATTGATTCCTTCTAGAGTATTTTTAATTTCACTAGTTGTGTTTTTTTTTCTCTGTATGTTTATTCTTTAATTCTTCTAGGTCTTGTTAATTGATTCTTGCATTTTCTCCATTTTGTTCTCAAGGTTTTTGATCATCTTACTATCATTATTCTGAATTCTTTTTCAGGTAGTTTACCTATTTCCTCTTCATTTATTTGCACTTCTGTGTTTCTACTTTGTTCCTTCTTTTGTGTAGTATTTCTCTGCCTTTTCATTATTTATTTTTAAGTTATTGTGTTTGAGGTCTCCTTTTCCCAGGCTTCAAGGAAAGCTGAATTCTTTCCTTGAAGAAGGTTGAATTCTTTCTTCCTTTTGGTTTCCGCCCTCCTAAGGTTGGTCCAGTGGTTTGTGTAAGCTTTGTGTAGGGTGAGATTCGTGTTGAGTTTTTGTGTTTGTTTTTGTGTTTGTTTTTCCTCTGATGGGCAAGGCTGAGTGAGGTGGTAATCCTGTCTGCTGATGATTGGGTTTGTATTTTTGCTTTGTTTGTTTGTTGTTTAGATGAGGTGTCCTACACAGGGTGCTACTGGTGGTTGGGTGATGCTGGGTCTTGCATTCAAGTGGTTTCATTTGTGTGAGTTCTCACTATTTGATACTCCCTGTCAAATAGTGAGTTCTCTGGTTGTCTAGGGTCTTGGAGTCAGTGCTCCCACTCCAAAGGCTCAGGGCTTGATCTCCTTATCCTGATTATCTGACAGAAAAGGTGCATCTGATGTGAAAGAAGGGCCATGAGTTCCACTGTGATTATCATTGGAGCTGTCCTGTCCAAGGTAATTTTCAGGTTGGTCTCCCCCTGGATGGGAAATTAACTAATTAGAACTAATAACTAACTAGAACTTAGAAACTGTTAGTTAAAGTGAGGAGACCTTTTGCCACCAGAAAGAAATTTTCCCATCAAATTTAAACTCTTTTAAACTTCTCCCACTTGCTGCCTTTTGTTTTAATGAAATAGGGATGATGATGAAGAATTATTTGTAGTTGATGAAGATAAATATGTTGTAAATTCTCAATAAATGTTGGCTTTTATTAAACTATACCCTAGGGAATTCCCTGGCATTCCAGTGGTTGGGACTCCAGGCTTCCATTGCCAGGGGGCAGGATTCAATCACTGATTAGGGAACTAGGATTCCACAGGCTGCATGGTGCAGCCAAAAAAAACCACAAGCAAAACCCTATATCTTCGTAGCCACTCTTGGAGGAAGGGAGGGAGGGAGGAAGGAAAAAAGGGAAGGAAGGAGGGAAAGAAGGAAGGATGGGAGAGCAGAATGAAGGAATGAAATAGAAAATAATGAAAGAAAAAATCAGGTAATACACTAGGTGTCAGCATTGTGCTTCAAATAGTCATGTATACAAAATGCCTACTCTGATTTTATTTGGAGGCTATCTAAGCTGAACTGGCTTGGAATAGAAAGATATGTAAGCAGATCTGGGAAATTCAGATCTAAAACTGGAAAAGGATATAACAGTATACTAGCTTAGGGCACTATGCACAAATTATCTTTCAGACTGGCAGCCTGTTGAAAGTGAGAGATCTGCCTATCTTATTTGAGTCCTGCTCTCTCCATAAACTCAGCATATCAGAAATTTAAACAATCTCCTCTTTGTCTAAGATCCTAATATTTTCTCATACCTGGGCTTTAAGTGTTGGAGTCATTTTTAAGGAAGAACTGTGTTTGAATCCTGTCTTTACTACTTACTAGCTATGTAGATTAGAGAAGGCAGTGGCACCCCCTCCAGTACTCTTGCCTGGAAAATCCCATGGACGGAGCTGCAGTCCATGGGGTCGATAAGAGTTGCTGATGACTGAGCACCTTCACTTTCACTTTTCACTTTCATGCACTGGAGAAGGAAATGGCAGCCCACTCCAGTGTTCTTGCCTGGAGAATCCCAGGGACGGGAGAGCCTGGTGGGCTGCCATCTATGGAGGTGCACAGAGTCGGACACAACTAAAGCGACTTAGCAGCAGCAGCAGCAGCTATGTTGATAATGATGATCTCTACCTTACCTACTACACAGGGTCATCTGAATGACATTTGAACGAATATTTTTTTAAAAAAAGCTTTACTGAAATGTAAGAAACTCTCTCTTTTAAATTAATTAATTGACTGTGCTGGGTCTTAGTTGCAGCACACAGGATCTTCAGTCTTCATTGTAGCATGTGGAATCTTTAATTGTGGCATGCAAACTCTTAGTTGTGGCATGTGGGATCTACTTTCCTGACCAGGGATTGAACCTGGGCCTGCTGCATTTGGGAGCATGGAGTCTTAGCCACTGGACAGCCAGGGAAGTCCCAAGAAATTCTTATTATTCTGTACATTTTGTACATGTTAAAGGTAAATGGAAGTAGACATGGTGAAAGACTTGACCCAGAATTCTTTTAAAAACTGAGATATAACTGAAATATAACACTGTGTAAGTTTAAGGTGTACAACATGTTGATACATTTACATATTGCAATTTGATTGTCACTAGCTGGAATCAAGATTGCTGGGAGAGATATCAATAACCTCAGATATGCAGATGACACCACCCTTATGGTAGAAAGTGAAGAGGAACTAAAAAGCCTCTTGATGAAAGTGAAAGAGGAGAGTGAAAAAGTTGGCTTAAAGCTCAACAGTCAGAAAACGAAGATCATGGCATCTGGTCCCATCACTTCATGGGAAATAGATGGGGAAACAGTGTCAGACTTTTTTTGGGGGGGCTCCAAAATCACTGCAGATGGTGACTGCAGCCATGAAATGAAAAGATGCTTACTCCTTGGAAGAAAAGTTATGACCAACCTAGATAGCATATTCAAAAGCAGAGACATTACTTTGCTGACTAAGGTCTGTCTAGTCAAGGCTATGGTTTTTCCAGTGGTCACGTATGGATGTGAGAGTTGGACTGTGAAGAAGGCTGAATGCCGAAGAATTGATGCTTTTGAACTGTGGTGTTGGAGAAGACTCTTGAGAGTCCCTTGGACTGCAAGGAGATCCAACCAGTCCATTCTGAAGGAGATCAGCCCTGGGATTTCTTTGGAAGGAATGATGCTAAAGCTGAAGCTCCAGTACTTTGGCCACGTCATGTGAAGAGTTGACTCATTGGAAAAGCCTCTGATGCTGGGAGGGATTGGGGACAGGAGGAGAAGGGGATGACCGAGGATGAGATGGCTGGATGGCATCACGGACTTGATGGACGCGAGTCTGAGTGAACTCCGGGGGTTGGTGATGGACAGGGAGGCCTGGCGTGCTGCGATTCATGGGGTCTCAAAGAGTCAGACATGACTGAACAACTGAAATGAACTGATAGTGTTAGTTTATATTTCCATCACATAATTATCACTTGGAAGACTAGACTAAATATAGGAATGGTGACTTAGGAGCTTTGTATCTCAGGCCTGAAATTGGAGAGCTGTTCCAGCTTCTCTGCAGAGGTATGGTTCTAGGGCTATCTCACTGTACAGTTATTTCTGCCTTTTCAATGTACTCTTACTCTTTCTGCTCAGCCATGAATAATGTATATTCCAGCTTTTTAAAAAAAATGTTCAGTACAAAAGGGATTTTTCTGACATTTATTGATTCCATAGGGCTGGAAACAGAACCCAACTGATAAGTATTTAACATTTCGTCATTAGTTTTATTCAGTTTATTTCTAACTTCCAAGTTACTCATATTCACCTAACTTTACAGTTTATACAAGAACACATAGTTGGATATCTATTATCTATCTATCATAAACCCTTGATTGTCTATTAATAAATATAAATGTATTAAAAATGGTGTTCACAGACTCATAAACTTACATATATTATCTTTTAGTTTTAATAAACCTAGAGACTTTGCTGTAAATTAAAGGGTTGTACTTCATATTGTCTTAGCTAATCCTATTTTCTTTTCAACAAAAATGACACAGTCATATTCTCTTGTTAGCAGTTTTTCTAAGAGTAAGTTTTAAGACAAAGCCAAAGTCTAACAGCTGGAAACTGATGGACATAGAGCAATAATTCTGGTTGCTCACTGGAATATTTGTAATAAGATTTCACCTTATACTTCACTTGCTTTGTTCCATTTGCTATGAAATAAGTTAATTTTAAAAGCTCACACACACACAAAGAAAATAAAGATTTCATTCAGCTATTCTTAATCTTTAATATTCAGATAACAGATTCTGGTAGCAGAAGAAATAGGAAGGACTTCTCATTATTAATTCTTTTCCTTTCCTAGCCAATAATCTCAATACTCCAGAGGAAATGAAAACTAATTCTTGTTCTCACAAAGGTATCCTTAAATCATCAAATTACTTGGCACATGGCTAAAATCAATAACTGCTGAAATAAATCAAGAGGTAAGGTTTTAACCCCTCTAATAGAAAATTATGTTGTCCAGAATTTTCATGCTTATATAAATCTTTTAAAGTGAGAACAGGAGTGGTAGCGATTACACACTAATACAAGAAGTTAAATTGGCATGAGTTCTGGGTCTTCAAATTTAGTAATTAGTTAAACAATTTTATTCTCAATACTTTGAGTTATAATTGAATTGAATGCTATTTTGATTTGTAGTTGCTCTGGAATAGGAAACAGATAATTCTGAGACATTTAACTTTCTAAGAACTAAAAGCTGGCTAGTTGACTGACAAGTTCTTAATATTGGGAAAAATATTCTTAAAAGACTAGTGATTGACTTTTATATTTCCTAACTGGTTCTTCTATATTGGGGCATATATACAATAGATTTGGCTAATTTCTTGATCTTTTGGGCTGGCATTTATTCACCTATTGAAAATAATCCTTGGCTATGAAAATATCATTTAATAATTTCTTCACTGTAAGAAGAGCACCTCATTTGTGCAGCACTCTACAGAGAGCTTTTACATAGCCATTTGGTTTTTACAATTTTATGACATAGATAGGAAATGTATTATTATTCATTAATTTAATATGTTCATTCAACATGTATTTATTAATGCCTTGCTCTGCAACAGGCATTGAGGATATGTAATGAACTAAACAAAAACCTCATTCTCATAGAGCTTATGTATTAGTGGGCAAGACAGACAATAAACAAATAAATATAAGTTTATGTCAGTTCTACAGAGAAAGTTAAGCATAGTAAAAGGAACAGGGAAATATGGGAGTTGTATATGAATACTACTTTATATATTATATAGAGTAGTCAGGAAAATTCCCTCTGATAAGGTGACATTTGAGCAAAGGATTCCAGAGGAAGAATATCCCTGGCAGAGGAAACAGGAAGAAGTCCTGGTGAAGAGGATGTTCTTCAATGTGTTCAAGAACCATAATAAATAGAATTATAGGAGAGGTAATGTGACTGGAATGAAGTGAGCAATAGAAGAATGGTAAAAGACAGAGAACATAAGTAAAAGGCTCTGAGTAAGATTAGCTGTTTTGCTCTTGATCATTCAGTATGTGACAGAATTGAATTCAAACACAGATCCCATGACTTCAAATCCCATATGTAATAGTAGCTGCTTTATTAATTGTTATTGGGTGGATTCAGTGCATCTAGGGAACTGAAGAGAATCAGAAAGTTGAGGTTAACTTCTATGATCTCTCCTTGGGCAGTTGTAATTTGGCTGCATATGAAAATCTCTTAGCCAAGGACAAGAACAGACCTTAACTGGTCAGCTAAATGGGCAACTAAGACTACCTCCCACTACTTCTCTCCTCATTTAAAATTTCCCCCTTAAAAGATTTCATTCAGCTATCCCTAAACTTTAATATGGAGACAAATTCTGACAGCAGAGAAAATGGGAAGTAAATATTAAAAACTTGAAAGAAACTTTGTGACATTATTAAATTAATTCCCTATGTGTGTTGCTTGTCCCTATGTGTGAAATGTATGTATATAAATATCTCCAGGGTGGTAAAGAACCCGCCTGCTGATGCAGGAGACATAAGAGACACAGGTTCAATCCCTGAGTCAGTAAGATCCTCCAGAGGAGAGCATGACAACCCACTCCAGTATTCTTGCCTGGGAAATCCCATGGACAGATGAGCCTGGCAGGCTACAGTCCATGGGGTCGCAAAGAGTCAGACCTGACTGAAGTGACTTAGCAGCAGCAGCAGTTGCATGTGTACAAGTATATATTTATATATTATATATATATATATCCAGAGAAACATATATATATAACATACACTTATACATGCATACATACATACATACATACATACATACATACATACATACATTTATCACTCCCCATGGGAAGCTTTTATAGCTAATATTAGTGGTAGTTGTAGATATAAATGATGATATAGACCAAATATCAAAAGATGTCTATTGCAATACAGTGAACTCAAGTTTATACTGTAATCATAGGTTAAATCATACTATTATGTATTATAAGTTTTCAATAATATAATACCTCAGTGAAATGCAGATATTAAAAATAAGGGTATTATAATAACAATGGAATTTGGTATTAAGTGATAATACATTATTTGGACTGAGCATTGAACTAACTCTCCCTTACCATACTTTAAGAAGACCTAGCATTACTTAAATGGACATGAGTTTGGGTGAACTCTGGGAGTTGGTGATGGACAGGGAGGCCTGGTTGCTTCAGTTTATGGGGTCGCAAAGAGTTGGATATGACTGAGCGACTGAACTGAACTGAAGCATTACTTAATCAATTTTTGTAAAATATAATAAATTATTTTGCTTTGGAGATTGCCAAATAGTACCCAGCACAATGGCTTAAACATTGAGTGGGAGACAGTGGAAGGTGGTGCCTAAGAGGAGACAGTCTCTGGATTCTGGCTAAGTTAAAAAACCCAGTTCCACAGTTATTTTCTGTGTGATCTAGTTTCCAACTGCTTGCCAGATTTTTCTATTTTGATATCAAAAAGGCATTGCTAAATGACATGTTCAAAGCTAAACTTATTGTCTTTACTATAAAGTGCATTTATCGCCTTGTTTTAACCATCTCAATTAATCAGGTGACTGCCACTGAGTCATCTCAATTAGAAATCTCAATTATCTTTTGTTACTGACTCTTTGTTCTCCTGAACATATTCCAAACACATATGATCCATTTAATTTATTATTAGACCTTGTTGATACTTATAAAACACTTTTATATTCCTTGCTACATGCCAGGCTTTTAACAGTTTTATTATACAATGAATATTTAAGGTACTTGGAATCCTCACAAGAGGAAATAGTGCTTCCATATACCAAGCAACAAACAACTGAAAATTGAAATTAAAATACCATTTATAATAGCATAAAAAGAAATCAAAGAGGACACTAATAGATGGAGAAATAGACCATGTTCATGGATAGGAAGAATCAATATAGTGAAAATGAGTATTCTACCCAAAGCAATCTACAGATTCAATGCAATTCCTATCAAGCTACCTTCGGTATTTTTCACAGAACTAGAACAAATAATTTCAAGATTTGTATGGAAATACAAAAAACCTCGAATAGCCAAAGCAATCTTGAGAAAGAAGAATGGAACTGGAGGAATCAACTTGCCTGACTTCAGGCTCTACTACAAAGCCACAGTCATCAAGACAGCATGGTACTGGCACAAAGACAGAAATATAGATCAATGGGACAAAATAAAAAGCCCAGAGATAAATCCACACACATATGGACACCTTATCTTTGACAAGGAGGCAAGAATATACAATGGAGTAAAGACAATTTCTTTAACAAGTGGTGCTGGGAAAACTGGCCAACCACTTGTAAAAGAATGAAACTAGATCACTTTCTAACACCACACACAAAAATAAACTTAAAGTGGATTAAAGATCTAAACGTAAGACCAGAAACTATAAAACTCCTAGAGGAGAGCATAGGCAAAACACTCTCCAACATAAATCACAGCAGGATCCTCTATGATCTACCTCCCAGAATTCTGGAAATAAAAGCAAAAATAAACAAATGGGGCCTAATTAAAATTAAAAGCTTCTGCACAACAAAGGAAACTAAAAGCAAGGTGAAAAGACAGCCTTCTGAATGGGAGAAATAATAGCAAATGAAGCAACTGACAAAGAACTAATCTCAAAAATATACAAGCAACTTATGCAGCTCAAGTCCAGAAAAGTAAACAACCCAATCAAAAATGGGCCAAAGAACTAAATAGACATTTTTCCAAAGAAGACATACAGATGGCTAACAAACACATGAAAAGATGCTCAACATCACTCATTATCAGAGAAATGCAAATCAAAACCACAATGAGGTTCCACTTCACATCAGTCAGAATGGCTGTGATCCAAAATTCTGCAAGCAATAAATGCTGGAGAGGGTGTGGAGAAAAGGGAACCCTCTTACACTGTTGGTGGGAATGCAAACTAGTGTAGCCACTTTGGAGAACAGTGTGGAGATTCCTTAAAAAATGGCAAATAGAACTGCCTTATGACCCAGCAATCCCACTGCTGGGCATACACACCGAGGAAACCAGAATAGAAAGAGACACATGTACCCCAATGTTCATCACAACACTGTTTCTAATAGCCAGGACATGGAAACAACCTAGATGTCCATCAGCAGATGAATGGATAAGAAAGCTGTGGTACATATACACAATAGAGTATTACTCAGCCATTAAAAAGAATACATTTGAATCAATTCTAATGAGATGAATGAAAGTGGAGCCGATTATACAGAGTGAAGTAAGCCAGAAAGAAAAACACCAATACAGTATACTAACACATATATATGGAATTTAGAAAGAGTGCAATGATGACCCTGTATGCGAGACAGCAAAAGAGACACAGATGTGTAGAGCAGACTTTTGGACTCAGAGGGAGAGGGAGAGGGTGGGATGATTTGGGAGAATGGCATTGAAACATGTATACTATCATGTAAGAAACGAATCGCCAGTCTATGTCTGATGCAGGATACAGGATGCTTGGGGCTGGTGCATGGGGATGATCCAGAGAGATGATATGGAGTGGGAGGTGGGAGGGGGGTTCATGTTTGGGAACTCATGTACACCCGTGGTGGATTCATGTCCATGTATGGCAAAACCAATACAGTATTGTAAAGTGTTGGGAGCCAGTGTGAGGAACTCCGCCCATGGCAAAGGTCATGAGGAAGGAAGCTTGGTATACGCAAAGGCGTGATCAAGCCTCAGGAAACCCCCTGTTCCTGAGCATCTACCCCCAAAACCAGAGTACTTTACGGGGAGCTCTCCCCCATGACCATTTCTCTCAGAGAAGGAGTTAACTTGCAGCTCCAGTTAATAAAAATTCCTGGGCGTGATAAGAGTGTTTTAACTTACGAACTCTGGAGGTTCTCTGGCCTGCCTGATCAGGCTCGGCTGGCTGCATGTGATTGTTTACAGCCTCCCAACTGTGAGAGGCATGGGATGTTTTAAAACTTTCTAAATACAGACTCTTTTGAGAAGTTAGAAGATCATTAGTATAGTATTAGTAGGATGATTAGGAATTATATTGGTGAAGGGTTTTTTTCATTTGTCCTGCCAATAATTACTGCTAATTCCCTGCCCTGGGTGTGACAAGGATGTCTCAGGTCAAACCTCTCTGCTGACAGACTAGCTTGTGTGACAGCCTCTCAGCCATAAACAGCACAGAGAGTTTAGAGTATTAGCATAGGGCTTTTTTCATTGATGAGTCAATGATTGGCATCAGGCCTCCATATCCTTAGGCACCTGGGAATATATTAATCAATGTATTTGGAATATAGAAAAGGAAATATAGTAGTTTTTTGATGTTAGCAATACTAGACTTTTTGAGTTAATGAATCTTCTCTTTTGTAATAGATCACTGTACTTTGTCCACTGTGTCCTTGCTATGCAAAAATGTAACTTAATCACTATAGATCTTAAGGGGAACTTTGGTGAAGGGTTTACATTTGTTGAGCCAATATTTGCTGCTAAATCTCCATATTCCTGCCCTTATAATGAATATAACTAGCATATAGGAGAAATAAGTATTAACCTTTAAGATTAATCATGTTAAACCTTAGGTTAAGTAAATTCCTTTCTTGATTGTAACTCACTACACCCTCACCCTATAGGAATGCAACTTTATTTGGAGGGTGGCGCCTGATTGATTTAAGAAAAAAATCACCCCTGGAAAAATAAGTTTTCTGGTTAACTGACCGGTATCAGAAAGAGCCATAAAATGTCAGCAGAGCTCATGGCCAAAAGATGATGAAACTCATAAGACCTTTGTATAATTTTATATGAAGCACCTGATTGTGACAAGGGTCAGGTCTGCTGACCCCCACGTGACTCTGTATTCATCCCTATGTATAACAAAAAGGTATATAAACAAACCTGAAAAATAAAGAAATCGGATCAGTTTCTGGAAAGACTGATTCCCCTGTGTCATTTCTTTCTCGCTCCCCGTTTTCCTGGCTGAATTCCCATCTGAAATGTGGGTACTCACCAAGCCTGCTAATTCTGCCTGGGCTTCTGAGATCGGACTGGGGAGGCCTCAGTGCCTCCTCTCCTTTGGGAAAATGGAAAGACGCCTGTGGCCTACGTAGATGGTGATTGGGATTCCATGTAAACCAGTTATTCAGCCTCTTTTCTCCACTAATTCTCCTACTACACTATCTGTTTCTAATCTCCCTCTATATCTGTAATTAAATAAGTTTTTTCCAGGACGCCGACTCCGTCCCCACCTTCAAATCACCCTGGATCCACCGGGGCTGGACCCCGGCAGTAAAGTAAAGTAAAAAAAAAAAAAAAAAAAGCATAAAAATATGAAAACTTAAGGACAAATCTGATCAAAGATGTACAGATCCTGTGCACTGAAAACTACTAAATATTGCTTACAGACATGAAAAAGGTGAATAAATGGAGCGATATACCTTGTGCCTGGGTGGGAAGACCCAGTATTTTTGAGATGTTAGTTCCTCCCAGATTGATTTATAGATTCAATATAATCCCAATCAAAGTCTCAGCAAAAATTGACAAGCTGATTCACATGGGAATGCCAAACATTAGAATAACTAAAACAGCTTAAAAATAATAAAAGTTAGAAGGCTACACCAACAGATGTTAAGCACTATTACTAAGCTATGTTAATAAAAATTTGGTATTGGCATGAAGAAAGGCAATTATATCTAAAGAACAGAATAGAGAGTTCTGAAATAGACTCACACATATATGAACAATTGATTTATATTTTTACATCAGTGTAAAGGCAATGAATTGGAGAGAGTGTTTTCAACAGATGGTGTGGAGATAGTTGTATCTCTCTCTATATATACATATTTAGAAAAGAATTTGTGTCCATACCATGCATGTATACAATAACTAACTCAAAATAGACCATTTACCTAAATGTAAAACCAACAACTATAAAAATCATGGAAGAAAATGGGAAAATCTTTGTGACTTTGAGTTAGGCAATATTTCTTAGAAAAGACACCAAAGTGATAATCAATAAAGGACAAATTGGCAAATTAGACTTCATCAACATTTAAAATTTCTGTTCTTCAGAAGACACTGTTAGGCAAGGACAAAAAGCCACAGACTAGGAGAAAATCTTTGGAAAGCATTTTATAAAGGAATTGATTTCAGAATTTATAAAGAATACTGGAAACAATAATAAGGAAACTACCCAATAAAAATGGGGTAAGATTGGAAAAGGCACTTTGCCAAAGAAGATACATAGCTGGAAAATAATTAAGTGAAAATATGCCTAATATCATTATTTATTGGGAAAATGCAAATTTAAAACTTTCGAGTGACTAACATTAAAAAGATTGACCATGGCAAGTGTTGGAGAGGATGTGGAGAAACTGGAACTCTCAAATACGACTGAGACTGTTAAAGGTACATTCACTTTGGAAAACAGGTTGGCAGTTACTTAATATGTTAACTATAGATCTATATAGCATGATCCAGCCATTCCATCCCAAGATACTAACCCCCCCCCCCAAAAAAAAACAAAATGCTTGTCCATATATAGACTTGTGTGCAAATGTTCATAGCAGCTTTATTTACAGTCCCAAATAGTAAGCTACCCAAATTCCCATCAATAGGTGAATAAACAAATTATTGTATATCTGTACAGTGTAACACTCCTCAACTATAAAAAGGAATGATAGAGTCAACAACAAGGATGACTCGCTATTTATACTGAGTAAAGTAAGCCAATCTAAAAGGAGTGTCTACTGGAGAAGGGAATGGCAAGCCACTTCAGTATTCTTGCCTTGAGAACCCCATGAACAGTATGAAAAGGCAAAATGATAGGATACCAAAAGAGGAACTCCCCAGGTCATTAGGTGCCCAATATGCTACTGGAGATCAGTGGAGAAATAACTCCAGAAAGAATGAAGGGATGGAGCCAAAGCAAAAACAACACCCAGTTGTGGATGTGACTGGTGATAGAAGCAAGATCTGATGCTGTAAAGAGCCATATTGCATAAGAACCTGGAATGTCAGGTCCATAAATCAAGGCAAATTGGAAGTGGTCAAACAAGAGATGGCAAGGGTGAACGTCGACATTCTAGGAATCAGCGAACTAAAATGGACTGGAATGGGTGAATTTAACTCACATGACCATTATATCTACTACTGCGGGCAGGAATCCCTCAAAAGAAATGGAGTAGCCATCATGGTCAACAAAAGAGTCCAAAATGCAGTACTTGGATGCAATCTCAAAAACGACAGAATGATCTCTGTTCGTCTCCAAGGCAAACCATTCAATATCACAGTTATCCAAGTCTATGCCCCAACCAGTAACGCTGAAGAAGCTGAAGTTGAAAGGTTTTATGAAGACCTATAAGACTTTTTAGAACTAACACCCAAAAAAGATATCCTTTTCATTATAGAGGACTGGAATGCAAAAGTAGGAAGTCAAGAGACACCTGGAGTAACAGGCAAATTTGGCCTTGGAATGCAGAATGAAGCAGGGCAAAGACTAATAGAGTTTTACCAAGAAAATACACTGGTCATAGCAAACACCCTCTTCCAACAACACGAGAAGACTCTACACATGGACATCACCAGATGGTCAACACCGAAATCAGATTGACTATATTCTTTGCAGCCAAAGATGGAGAAGCTCTATACAGTCAACAAAAACAAGACCAGGAGCTGACTGTGGCTCAGATCATGAACTCCTTATTGCCAAATTCAGACTTAAATTGAAGAAAGTAGGGAAAACCACTAGACCATTCAGGTATGACCTAAATCAAATCCCTTATGATTATACAGTGGAAGTGAGAAATAGATTTAAGGGCCTAGATCTGATAGATAGAGTGCCTGATGAACTATGGAATGAAGTTCATGACATTGTACAGGAGACAGGGATCAAGACCATCCCCATGGAAAAGAAATGCAAAAAGGCAAAATGGCTGTCTGGGGAGGCCTTACAAATAGCTGTGAAAAGAAGAGAGGTGAAAAGCCAAGGAGAAAAGGAAAGATACAGGTGTCTGAATACAGAGTTCCAAAGAATAGCAGGAAGAGATAAGATAGCCTTCTTCAGCGATCAATGCAAAGAAGTAGAGGAAAACAACAGAATGGGAAAGACTAGAGATCTCTTCAGGAAAATTAGAGATACCAAGGGAACATTTCATGCAAAGATGGGCTCGATAAAGGACAGAAATGGTGTGGACCTAACAGAAGCAGAAGATATTAAGAAGAGGTGGCAAGAATACACAGAAGAACTGTACAAAATAGATCTTCATGACCCAGATAATCATGATGATGTGATCACTAATCTAGAGCCAGACATCTTGGAATGTGAAGTCAAGCGGGCCTTAGAAACATCACTATGAACAAAGCTAGTGGAGGTGATGGAATTCCAGTTGAGCTGTTTCAAATCCTGAAAGATGATGCTGTGAAAGTGCTGCACTCAATATGCCAGCACATTTGGAAAACTCAGCAGTGGCCACAGGACTGGAAAAGGTCAGTTTTCATTCCAATTCCAAAGAGAGGCAATGCAAAAGAATGCTCAAACTACCGCACAATTGCACTCATCTCACATGCTAGTAAAGTAAAGCTGAAAATTCTCCAAGCCAGGCTTCCGCAATACGTGAACTGTGAACTCCCTGATGTTCAAGTTGGTTTTAGAAAAGGCAGAGGAACCAGAGATCAAATTGCCAACATCCGCTGGATCATGGAAAAAGCAAGAGAGTTCCAGAAAAACATCTATTTCTGCTTTATTAACTATGCCAAAGCCTTTGACTGTGTGGATCACAAGAAACCGTGGAAAATTCTGAGAGATGGTAATACCAGACCACCTAACCTGCCTCTTGAGAAATCTGTACGCAAGTCAGGAAGCAACAGTTAGAACTGGACATGGAACAGCAGACTGGTTCCAAATAGGAAAAGGAGTACGTCAAGGCTGTATATTGTCACCCTGCTTATTTAACTTATATGCAGAGTACATCATGAGAAATGCTGGACTGGAAGAAACACAAGCTGGAATCAAGATTGCCGGGAGAAATATCAATAACCTCAGATATGCAGATGATACCACCCTTATGGCAGAAAGTGAAGAGGAGCTAAAAAGCCTGTTGATGAAAGTGAAAGAGGAGAGTGAAAAAGTTGGCTTAAAGCTCAACATCCAGAAAATGAAGATCATGGCATCCGGTCCCATCACTTCATGGGAAATAGATGGGGAAACAGTGGAAACAGTGTCAGACTTTATTTTGGGGGGCTCCCAAATCACTGCAGATGGTTATTGTAGCCATGAAATTAAAAGACGCTTACTCCTTGGAAGAAAAGTTATGACAAACCTAGATAGTATATTCAAAAGCAGAGACATTACTTTGCTGACTAAGGTCCGTCTAATCAAGGCTATGGTTTTTCCTGTGGTCATGTATGGATGTGAGAGTTGGACTGTGAAGAAGGCTGAGCACTGAAGAATTGATGCTTTTGAACTGTGGTGTTGGAGAAGTCTTGAGAGTCCCTTGGACTGCAAGGAGATCAGTCCTGGGATTTCTTTGGAAGGAATGATGCTAAAGCTGAAACTCCAGTAATTTGGGCACCTCATGTGAAGAGTTGACTCATTGGAAAAGACTCGGATGCTGGGAGGGATTGGGGGCAGGAGGAGAAGGGGACAACCAAGGATGAGATGGCTGGATGGCATCACTGACTCGATGGATGTGAGTCTGAGTGAACTCCGGGAGTTGGTGATGGACAGGGAGGCCTGGCGTGCTGTGATTCACGGGGTCACAAAGAGTCGGACACGACTGAGCGACTGAACTGAACTGAACTGGATGATTGCATTCATGTAAAACTCTAGAAAATGAAAACAAATTTATAGTGATAGAAAGCAGTTTGGGGAGGACGGGAGGGATGGACGAGCAGAGTAGAGTGGAAAGGAAGGGATTAGAATGGGACATGAGGAAACCTTAGGTGATGACGCATGTGTTTACTACCTTGATTGCAGCGATGGGTTCATGAGTATATACATATGTCAAAGCTTATTAAATTGTATTCTTTAAATATGTGCAATTTATTTTATATCAATTATATATCAAGAAAAAATTTTAAAGGTGATTCCAACATCCATTTGAGTGTTTGAGGTGTGGATAGTTTATTTGGGTGCTCATGTCCAACTTGGGGTTGGGAAAGGGGATCTGGAACTTGAGGGAGAAGTTGGGGAGAAAGATTTTAGTAAATGTCCTTCTTTCTTCCTCCATTCATCTGTCTACCATAAAGATTTGATATGGTAAATACTATTAATATAGAGTGGCAGTTGAAGATATGAGAAAGGCCGGTTGTATCAAGGAATGGATACAAAGAAATGTTATTAGGGAAATGAAACTTTAGAAACACTTGGAGAATGTTTGAAAAGGACATTGAAGAATAAGAGAAACCTGTATGACCAGAGGACTGATGGGCACATAGGAAAATAAGTAGTAGGAGGGAATGGATGGGCTACATTGTTGTTCAGTTCAGCTCAGTTCAGTTGCTCAGTCGTGTCCAACTCTTTGTGACCCAATGAACTGCAACATGCCAGGCCTCCCTGTCCATCACCAACTCCCAGAGTTTACCCAAACTCATGTCCATCGAGTCAGTGATGCCATCCAGCCATCTCATCCTCTGTCGTCCCCTTCTCCTCCTGCCCCCAATCCCTCCCCGAATCAGGGTCTTTTCCAATGAGTCAACTCTTTGCATGAGGTGGCCAAAGTATTGGAGTTTCAGCTTCAGCATCATTCCTTCCAAAGAAATCCCAGGGCTGATCTCCTTCAGAATGGACTAGTTGGATCTCCTTGCAGTCCAAGGGACTCTCAAGACTTCTCCAACACCACAGTTCAAAAGCATCAATTCTTCAGTGTTCAGCTTTCTTCACAGTCCAACTCTCACATCCATACATGACCACAGGAAAAACCATAGCCTTGACTAGACGGACCTTTGTTGGCAAAATAATGTCTCTGCTTTTGAATATACTATCTAGGTTTGTCATAACTTTTCTTTCAAGGAGTAAGCATCTTTTAATTTCATGGCTGCAGTCACCATCTGCAGTGATTTGGGAGCCCAAAACAATGAAGTCTGACACTGTTTCCACTGTTTCCCCACTGATTTGCCATGAAGTGATGGGACCAGATGCCATGATCTTCATTTTCTGGATGTTGAGCTTTAAGCCAACTTTTTCACTCTCCTCTTTCACTTTCATCAACAGGCTTTTTAGCTCCTCTTCACTTTCTGCCATAAGGGTGGTGTCATCTGCATATCTGAGGTTATTGATATTTCTTCTGGCAATCTTGACTCCAGCTTGTGCTTCTTCCAGTCCAGCGTTTCTCATGATGTACTCTGCATATAAGTTAAATAAGCAGGGTGACAATATACAGCCTTGACGTACTCCTTTTCCTATTTGGAACCAGTCTGCTGTTCCATGTCCAGTTCTAACTGTTGCTTCCTGACCTGCATACAGATTTCTCAAGAGGCAGGTCAGGCAGTCTGGTATTCCCATCTCTTTCAGAATTTTCCACAGTTTGTTGTGATCCACACAGTCAAAGGCTTTGGCATAGTCAATAAAGCAGAAATAGATGTTTTTCTGGAACTCTTTTCCTTTTTTGATGATCCAGCGGATGTTGGCAATTTGATCTCTGGTTCCTCCGCCTTTTCTAAAACCAGATTGAACATCAGGGAGTTCACAGTTCACATATTGCTGAAGCCTGGCTTGGAGAATTTTGAGCATTACTTTAGTATTTAGTATTAAGGTCAGTTAAAGTATCTTGTCCAAAGTCTTTAGAGAAAAGTGGGTTGGATTATACACCTGAGGCTTAATAGTGCCCAGGGAGGAACAACAACCAAAGAAAAGAAACCAGTTGACCAAACAAACAAAACCCCAAACTAACAAAAATAAAAACACTTGTAAACCTAATACAGCATTGTATGCTGACCTGATTGTAAGATGTCAGACAGCCCTGTGCTGCAGTCTCTGGTGTGACTGATTCGCAGTCTCTCTGAACTTCCAGCTTCTGCAAGTGGCCTCATATTACCTACCTTGTCTATAAAGGTGCGGTGAGAATAAACAGAAGGGATCTATGGGAGAGGGCCTGGCCCAAATTATCCAGATATGTTTTATTTAAGAGCTATTAAACATTTTCTCTCTCATATTTACCTGCTTCTCCACTCACCTCACCTTAGCCTAACCCCTGAAAGGTGCCTTGGCTTGGGGAAGTACTGATCTAAAGGATTTATTTGCTGTGTAAATCCTGATATGTGATCTCTCTAATTGTTTCATCCCTAGGATGTCGTTAGAGAGAATGCCAGCTGGGAAAATTTGCAAAGACCCCCATAGCATCCATGAATACAGTGTGTCCTCATAAAACCAGTGCTTCAAAAACAGCTACATTTTACTGAGAGAATTAAGTAACCAAAAATTGAGGCTAATTTTTGCAACTGAGGAAATGAAGCTGCATTAATTATTTATGAAACTTATTCTGAAGTGGTCCTCAGTTCTAAAATTCTCAAGGACGAGAGCAGAGTACAGTATGCAATGTTCTCTGAGGCAGATGATCCAGGCTTCTCAAGTTAGGAGGTCTCATTGGAAGCAGTTATGATGCTGAATTGTTTTATGGTTTTACTCTTTTAAAAGAGGCTCTTTTAAGCCCACAGAGCAGAACAAGCTGGCCTATCTCTGAGCACTGGGGCTAGATCCAAAGTGCACCAACTTTTTTCTTTTCTAACAAAACAAAAAAAAAACGTAAACAATATTTCCTCTAAAATTGAAAAAAAATGCAGTGCGGAATAGTCTGAGAAATGGTTAAAAGAAGGACATTTTTGGATTTTGTAAGAATTAAACTTTCATTCAGAATTTGAGTTGAATCTGTTTTAATTTGCATTCACTAAAAGCCGAGGCCCAGGTCTAGAAGAATTACTGTAACATTCTCTGCAAGACTTTGAGGAAGCTCTGGGAGTTGGTGATGGACAGGGAGGCCTGGTGTGCTGCAGTCCACGGGGTTGCAAAGAGTCGGACATGACTGAGCGACTGGACTGAACTGAAAGACTTTCCTTTGTTTCCCACATTTAAGTTGAGTGATGGGGGAATTTCTTGGTGGTCCAGTGATTAAGATTCAGTGCTTTCACCGCTGTAGGTCCTGGTTGGACCCCTGGTTGGGGAATTATTATCCCATAAGCCTTGAGGTGCCACCAAAAAAATCTAAATAAATAAATTGAGTGATTGGTGCAGTAGGATTCTCTTTCCAGTCTGAATTGACTTAGAAGCATGGATGAACATACAGTGTGTACAAAGCTATTAGCATGGCTGAGGAATAAGCTTAGCTTTCATTGCAACAGATATAAATCTTATAGCGTAAAGGACCTGGGGCTTAAGTTGACTTTAAAATTTTAAACAGCATTCATTATGACAAACTTTTATTGTCTTCGAATTTATTTGTTGTTCTAGGCATTCAAAGCACCTTATTTATTCTGAGAGATGGAATCAGTTTTATGATGATAATTAACTCTTCAACAGATGAGAAAATTGATGCCTGATGTTATGACTTGATCTCTTCTGCTCAGCTAAAGCGAGGAGTTTAATCTCTGACTTGACTTGACTGTGCTGTAGTTGCAGAGCAAGGACCACAGGCTTTGAAATCAGTTTCTGCTATTTATATGCTTTGACCTTGGGAAAATTGCTAGTGATTCTTAAAATTTAATGTCCATACAAATCACCTGTGAATTCTGCATCTGTAGGTTGGTGAAGCCTCAGGTTCTGCATTTCTAACAAACTCCTAGGTGATGCTGATGGTCTCATAGCCATGCTTTGAGGACAGAAAACTATTGAAACCTTTTCTCATATGTGAAATAGGACTTGGGAAGACTGTTAGGAATATTAAGTGAGTCAGTGGGGTGAGGCATCAGGCACTTAGAAGGATTACCACAAATATAAAGGGCCTACTCCTCCTTTTCCCCTATTTTGTTCCTGTGTGTGCTTAGTTGCCCAGTTGTGTCCAACTCTTTGCGACACCAGGGACTGTAGCCTGCCAGGTTCTTCTGTCCATGGGGATTCTCCAGGCAAGAATACTGGAGTGGGTTGCCATGCCATCCTCCAGGGGATGTTCCCAATTCAGGTTTCGAACCCAGGTCTCCTGCAAAGCAGGCAGATTCTTTGCCATCTGAGCCGACAGGGAAGCCCTATTTTGTTCCTACCTAGGTCAATAGCTTATTTAACTCTCATTTCCCAGTTTTCACTGGATTCACTTCCATATTTGTGTGGCTTAGTCAGGTTCATGGCAGAAAGGTATGTATAAATAACTAAGAATCCTCCTCTGTTCTCTTTCTCCAAGTCAGTGTTTTACATGACATCCAATGTAACATGAAAAATCTCTGCCAAATACAAATGCTCAGAATTGACATGCAATTTGTTCAAACTGGCTTTCAACCTTTACCATTAATAAAAAATAACTGTTTGGATCACAACACAAAACCCAACTATGTTGGTATAAGACACAGTTTTAAAATAGTTTCAAAATGGTTAAAAATAAAAGAACGGGCAAATTTCCTAGATTTATAAATTGCCAACATCCATTGTATCATTGAAAAAGCAAGAGAGTTCCAGAAAAACATCTACTTCTGCTTTATTGACCATACCAAAGCCTTTGATTATGTGGATCATAACAAACTGTGGAAAATTCTTAAAGAGATGGGAATACCAGACCACCTGACCTGCCTCCCAAGAAATCTGTATGCAGGTCAAGAAGTAACAGTTAGAACTGGACATGGAACAACAGACTGTTTCCAAATCAGGAAAGGAGTATATGTCAAGGTTGTATATTGTCACCCTGCTTGTTTAACTTCTGTGCAGAGTACATGATGTGAAATGCTGGGCTGGATGAAGCACAGGCTGGGATCAAGATTGCCAGGAGAAATATCAATAACCTCAGATATGCAGATGACACCATCCTTATGGCAGAAAGTGAAGAGGAGCCAAAGAGCCTTTTGATGAAAGTGAAAGAGGAGAGTGAAAAAGTTGGCTTAAAGCTCAACATTCAGAAAACTAAGATCATGGCATCTGGCCCCATCCTTTCCTGGCACATAGATGGGGAGACAATGGAAACAGTATCAGACTATATTTTCTTGGGCTCCAAAATCACTGCAGATGGTGACTGCTGCCATGAAATTAAAAGACACTTGCTCCTTGGAAGAAAAATTATGACCAACCTAGACAGCATATTTAAAAGCAGAGGCATTACTTTGCCAACAAAGGTCTGTCTAGTCAAGGCTATGGTTTTTCCAGTAGTCTTATATGGATGTCAGAGTTGGACTATAAAGAAAGCTGAGTGCCAAAGAACTGATGCTTTTGAACTGTGGTGTTGAAGAAGACTCTTGAGAGTCTCTTGGACTGCAATGAGATCCAACCAGTCCATCCTAAAGGAAATCAGTCCTGAATATTCATTGGAAGGACTGATGCTGAAGCTGAAACTCCAATACTTTGGCAACCTCATGCAAAGAACTGACTCCTTGGGAAAAACCTGATGCTGGGAAAGATTGAAGGCAGAAGGAGAAGGGGATGACAGAGGATGAGATGGTTGGATGGCATCACCGACTCAATGGACATGAATATGAGTAGGCTCTGGACATTGGTGATGGACAGGGAGGCCTGGTGTGCTGCAGTCCATGGGGTCACAAAGAGTCGGACATGACTGAGTGACTGAACTGAACTGAAATGATAAGTTTCCTTCCTCTGTGTCTTCATAAATACCTAGGAGTTTCTTTATTAGTAGGCACACTGTAATATAGTTACCTGTTCATGTGTCCAAGATTTTTAAAAAATCTTTAAAGTCAAATACTTAGCACATTTTCTGGAATAAAAAGACATCTCATTAAGTTCTTTATAAAAAAGAATAGGCAAAAGCATACTGGACAATTCAAACATAAAATGGGGGTTCTAATTTTAACATCAGAAAAATTTAGATTTCAATTCACAAACTGTTCCAGAAAGCAGAAGAGGAGGGAACACTTGCCAATCCATCCTCTAAGGCGAGTTTTATGGCAACCCACTCTGGTACACTTGCCTGGAAAGTCCCACGGACAGAGGAGCCTGGTGGGCTGCAGTCCATGGGGCCGCTAAGAGTCGGACACGACCGAGCAACTTCACTTTCATTTTTCACTTTCATGCATTGGAGAAGGAAATGGCAACCCACTCCAGTATTCTTGCCTGGAGAATCTCAGGGACAGGGGAGCCTGGTTGGCTGCTGTCTATGGGGTTGCACAGAGTTGGACATGACTGAAGCGACTTCGCAGCAGCAGCAAGGCCAGTTTTAACTGGATAGCAAAACCAAAGACCTTGCAAGAAAAGAAGACTACAGGCTAATCTCTTATGAATATAGGTGCAAACCCATTCTCAACAAAATGCTAGTAAACGTGTTTGATAAAATCCAGTTTTTCTCAGGATAAAATTCCTGAACAAACTATGAACAGAAGAGAAGGTCTCCAAACTGATGAAGAACATCTATGAAAACCTATGCCTAATGTTCTACTTAATGGTGAAGGAGTGATTGCTTTCCTTCTAAGATTAGGAACAAGACAAAGGTGGCACTTTTACCATTTTTATTCAACACTGTACTGGGTGTTCCAGCTAGGAACAATGTCTTGATCCATTCAGGCTACTATTACAAAATGCCATAAACTCTGTGGCTTGTGTGCTGTGCTGTGCTAAGTCACCTCAGTCGTGTCCGGCTTTTTGTGACCCTGTTGACTTTTTGGACCCAAAGTTCCATATAGTCAAAGCTATGGTTTTTCCAGTAGTCATGTGCAGATGTGAGAGCTGGGCAATAAGAAAGGCTGAGTGACGAAGAATTGATGCCTTTGAACTGTGGTACTGGAGAAGACCCTTGAGAGTCCCTTGGACAGCAAGGAGATCAAACCAGTGAATCCTAAAGGAATTCAACCCTGAATATTCATTGGAAGGACTGATGCCGAAGCTGAAGCTCTAATACTCTGGCCACCTAATGCAAAGAGTCGACTCATTGGAAAAGACCTTGATGCTGGGAAAGATTGAAGACAGGAGGAAAAGGGGATGACAGAGGATGAGATGGTTGAATGGCATCACTGACTCAGTGGACATGAGTTTGAGCAAACTCTGGGAGATGGTGAAGGACAGGAAGGCCTGGTGTGCTGCAGTTCATGGGGTCACAAAGAGTCAGACACAACTGAGTGACTGAACAACCACAATATCAACATGGGCTGAAGCCCACCAGGCTCCTCTGTCCATGGGATTCTCTAGGCAAGAATGGGAGTGGGTTGCCATTCCCTCCTCCAGAGGATCTACCCTACCAGGGATTGAACTCAAGTTTCTTATATCTCCTGCATTGGCAGTCAGGTTCTTTACCATGAGCATAGGTAGCTTATAAATAACAGAAATTAATTTCTCATAGTCATGGAGCCTCAGTCCAAGATCAAGGAACTGGCAGTTCCATCTGGTGAGAGCCCACTTCCTGCAGACAGCAGACCTTTTCCTGTGTCCTCACAAGGCAGATGGGGCGAAGAACCTCTCTCAGGCCTTACTTCTAAGGGTACAAATCCAGTTCATGAAGGCTCTGACTTCATGACTTAATCACCTCTCAAATGTTGCACCTTCTAATACCATCGCCTTGGAGGTTAGGATTTCAACATACAAAGAGCAGGGAGGGACCCAAATATTAAGTCTATAGCAGGTAATTAGGCAAGAAAAAGAAGTAAAAGACATTCAGACTGGAATTGAAGACTAAAACTATCTCTATTCGCAAATATCATGATTTTGTATATTAAAAAACCACATGGAACCTAGTAAAGACATGTTGGAGCTAATAATAAATTTTAGCACAGTTACAGGATGAAAGATCAGTATAAAAACCCATTGTATTTCAATATATTAGCAATTAGTAATCTGAAAATGGAGGAGGCAATGGCACCCCACTCCAGTGTTCTTGCCTGGAGAATCCCATGGACGGAGGAGCCTGGGGGCTGCAGTCCATGGCGTCGCTGCCAGTCGGATACAACTGAGCGACTTCACTTTCACTTTTCACTTTCATGCATTGGAGAAGGAAAGGGCAACCCACTCCAGTGTTCTTGCCTGGAGAATCCCAGGGACGGGGGAGCCTGGTGGGCTGCCGTCTATGGGGCTGCACAGAGTCGGACACGACTGAAGCGACTTAGCAGCAGCAGCAATCTGAAAGTGAAATTCAAAAACATTTCCTTTTATAATAGCATCGAAAAGGATAAAACAGGAATAATTTAAAGAAGTGTTTAAGACTTGTATACTGAAAACTACAAAACATTATTGAAGTAAATGAAAGAATATCTAAATAAATAGATATCCACGTTCATGAACTGAAAAACTTAATCTGTTAAAAATGGCAGTTCTCTAAATGCCATAGATTCAACACAGTTTCTATCAAAAATCCCATATATTGACAAGGCAATCCTAAAATTTATGTGGAAAGGCAGGGAATCTATAATAGCCAAAGCAATCATGAGAAGAACAATACTTGTAGGACTAATACTTGCAATTTCAAAACTTATTGCAAAGTTATAGTAACCAAGACAGTATGTGAAGCAAAAGTCGCCCAGTTGTGTCCAACTCTTTGCAACCCCATGCACTACAGCTTGCCAGGCTTCTTTGTCCATGGAATTCTCCAGGCAAGAATACTGGAGTCAGTTGCCATTTTTTCTCTAAAAACATTATGGCACTGTCATAAAAATAAACATAAAAATCAATGGAATAGAATTTGGAGTCCAGAACTAAATTCTAACTTATACAGTCACTTGACTTTTAAAAAAGACACCAAGACAATTAAATGGGGGACGTAATAGCCTTATAACAAATGGTATTGGAGAAACTAGATCCACATGCATAAATGGCCACAGGAAAGAAGGAGAGAAGCATGGAATGAATTCTTCAGAATCTAGAAGGAACCAATGCTGCCGAGACCTTGATTTTAGACTCCAGAGCTATGAAAGAATGCATTTCTATTATTTTGAACCAACAAGTTTGTGGTAACTTGTTTTGGCATCCCTAAGAAACTAACAGATTTTGGTACTGGAAAGTGTAGTGTTGGAATAAATACCTGAATATGTGGAGCTGGGTTTGGAATTGAGGGATGGAAGAGGTTGGAAGAATTTTGAGATGCATGATAGAAAAGTTCTGGATTGAATATTAAAAGTGATTCTGTTGTGAGTTCAGAAGAAAGTGAAAAGCACAGTAGAGAAAAGATTCTCTCATCTTAACAAGTACATATATCATAGTGAATAGAAATACGAATGTTAAAAGTGCTTCTGATGAGATCTCAGAAGAAAATGAGGAGCATATTTTGAAAACTGGAGGGAAAGCAATCTTCATTACAGAGTGGCAGAAAACTTGGCTGAATTGTGTTCTACTATTGGGTAGAGGGCAGAAAGTATAAGCAATGAACTTGGATATTGAACTGAGGAGATTTTAGCACAGTATTGAAGGTGTAGCCTTGTTTCTCCTTGCTATTTATAGAAAAATGAGAAGAATAAAATAAATTGAGGATTTATTAAGCAAAGTGGAACCAGCACTTGATTTGAGATGTTCTTGGCCTATCTAGATTGCAAAGGATGCTGAAATTAGAAAATTTATTGTTGGAAAAGCCTGCTCTGGAGAGAAGGCCAAGGATGTGACTGGGCAACATTTTGTAAAAGAGAATAAGTGTGTGACTCATGGATCCCAATCAATCATACCAGCTGAAACTAGGAGTAGAGGTGAGGTTATCCAGGAAGGATCTGTAGAGACCTTTTTATCTAATGGTGTTGATCCCCACGACATACACAGGAGGTCCACAAGGCTTTTGAGGATGTTTTCCTGGAAGAAAGCACTGCCAACTTGATTGAAGATAACAGAGACAGGACAAAATAAGAGAAGGCTGTTGCTGCTGCTTCTAAGTCGCTTCAGTCATGTCCGACTCTGTGCGACCCCATAGACAGCAGCCCATCAGGCTCCCCTGTCCCTGAGATTCTCCAGGCAAGAACACTGGAGTGGGTTGCCATTTCCTTCTCCAATGCTTGAAAGTGAAAAGTGAAAGTGAAGCCGCTCAGTCGTGTCCGACTCTTAACAACCCCATGGACTGAAGCCCATCAGGCTCCTCCGTCCATGGGATTTTCCAGGCAAGAGTACTGGAGTGGGGTGCCATTGCCTTCTCCCAGAGAAGGCTGTAGGTCTTCAAAAATTCTATAGGTGGAAACAGGCTAATAGGACAATTGAACTGCAAATGTTATTCATCAAGGAAAAGGAAAAATGAGGTCACTGAAGGCAGCACAGAGGCCAGCAGGGCTGCTGCTGTGTGTCCACAAGCCAACAATGCCAGAGCTGGGCCCAGAAGGTGGAGCTGCTGGCCCAGATGTTAGATGATTGATCTGAGATCGTTCTTTTTCTTTAATATAGGTATTTGCAGCTATAAATTTTCCATCGAGCAAGGCTTTAAACTGTGTCTCATACATTTTCAGATATTGGATTTTTCATCTTCATTCATCTCAAGGTATTTCTAACTTCTCTTGTGATATCTTCTTTGACTTAAATTGGTTATTTTGGAGTATGTTATTTAATTTCCATGTATTTGTCAGTTCCCCAAATTTCCTGGTGTGTTGATGTCTAACTTAATTTCATTGTGGTAAGGAAACATATTTGTTATAATTTCAATCTCTTTAAATGTTTGAGGCTTGTTCTGTGACATACATGCATACCTCAAAATATTGTAGATTTGGTTTCAGATGACTGCAATAAGGTAAGTATCACAAAAGGTGAGTCACAGAAATATTTTGGTTTCTCAAGCACAATCTTCACACTATCCTGTACTCTGTTAAGTGTGCAATAACATTGTGTCTTAAAAAAAAGCAAGGTTCATTCCTTAATTGTAAAATACTTTATTGATAAAAAAAAATGTTGACCATTATCTGAGCCATTGGAACATTCTTTTTGCCAAGTGGATGGTCTTGCCTCTGTGTTGATGATTGCTGTGTGATCAGGGTGGTGATTGCAGAAGACTGGGGTGCCTGTGGTAATTTCTTAAAATAAGAAATTTTGAAGTTTGCTGTATCAATTGACTCTTCCTTTCATGAATGTGGAGAAGGCAATGGCACCCCACTCCAGTACTCTTGCCTGGAAAATCCCATGGACCAATGACTCCTTTGTAGCATGCAATGCTATTTCATAACATTTTACCAACAGTGGAACTTCTTTCAAAATTGGAGTCAATCTTCTCAAACTCTGCCACACCAGGAATAGTTTCCATCTCAGAAAACCACTTTATTTGTTTATTCATAAGAAGCAACTCTGTATCTATTAAAATTTTGTCTTGAGGTTGCAGCAATTCAGTTCCATTTTCAGGTTCCACTTCTAATTTTCACTCTTTTGCTATTTCTACCTCATTTGCAGTTACAATAGTAACATCAAAGATCACTGAACATATGTAACAATAGTGAAAAATTTGAAATATTGTGAGAATTCAGAAATGTAACACACAGACACTAAGTGAGCAAATGCTGTTGGAAAAATGATGCTGATAAACTTGCTCAATGCAGGGTTACCACAAGCCTTCAATTTGTTAAAAACCTGGTATCTATGAAGTGCAATAAAATGAAACATAATAAAATTAGTATGCCCATAATATATTCTATTGTAGAGAATGTTTCATGTGCACTTGGATGAATGTGTATTGTGCTCTTGTTGAGTGGAATGTTTTATAGGTATCTGCTATATTTAGTTGGCTTATAATGTTGTTTGAGGTCTCTGTTTTCTTGTTGATCCTCGGACAAGTTGGACACATCCTGCCTGTCTTTGTTTATGTGGGGCTTAAAGCCACACCAGATAGTTTACACTGAAAATGTGTTTTATGGCGGGTGTGTTGGGACATGTAGTATCAGTTTGATATCTGAAAGGACTGGGAGTTGAGTAACCAAGGCCAGCCATATGACCTTTGCTGATTTTAATCTCTATCCTTAGCTATAATAAATTATAATCATGGGCATAACAGTCTAGAGATAAATTTCCAGTGAATAATGAACTCGCACAAATCATTAAACACACACGAAAACCAGTCTCTGAATAAGAGTCATCAAAAACAACAAAATGTAAGATCAGACCAACAGATATTGAAAACATCAGAGGCAGAAATAAGAATGTCTAGTATTTTTGAGGAAATGAAAGAAAAATTTAAAAATGTGAATGAAGAGAAAGAGACTATTAAAAATTGCCCAGACTTAAAGAGGAATCAAATTATATATTTTTCTTTAAAGAAGATGCAATTGAAATGGAATGCTAAATATAAATGAAAAAAAGTTTAGACACAGATGTAGAAGATTACTGAATTGGAAAAAAGACTTAAAGAAATTACCCAAAAATCTGCAGAGAAGTGAAGATATGGACAGTATGAAAGAGTTTAAGATTAAAAGGGTAAGTATATTGTGCATTTAAATGGAGTCCCAGCAAAAGAAAATAGAGATAATGGAAGTTAAGAGAGAATGGGTTTTCCAGAATTAAAGATATAAATTCACAGATTCAGGAATTATAACCAATCTTAAACAGAATAAGTGAAATTAAGTCTATAATACCTAGACATGTTCTAGTAAAACTGAGAACACCAACCATGAAGTAAAGATCTTAAAAACAGCCAGATATAAAAGACAAATCACATACAAGGAAATGACAGATTGTAACCTGACATCAGTGGAAGCCAGAGATGACAGAATATCTTCAAAGTGCTGAAAGCAAATCGCTACCCACTTTGAACTGTATGTCCCGGAAAATAGTCTTTCAAAATTAAAGGTGAAGTAGGTGAAATAACGTAACATCAATAGGTTTTCACTAAAGAAACTTCCCAGGGGTATACTCATGAAAAAGAAAATAGCCTGAAAAGGAAGTTCTGCAAGAAAGAATTTTGAGCCAAGAAAGTCAGGTAGCTTGTTCTAAATGGACACCAATTATATAACACAATAAAATTGTTTACTATTTGGAGTTAAAGAAATGTAAAAGGAAAATGCCAGACTGTAATAGCAACTGAAGTGTAAGGAGTGATTGAAATTAAAGTATTCTAATATCGTGTTCAGAAAAAGGATGGAGACATTGGCTTTGTTAAGGAGCATATAAAAATTTTAGATTTAACTACTAAAGAAATGAAATAGAGTACACTGTTTCAAAATCAGTAGAGGGAAAAAAAGAAATGGGGGGAAAGATCTTCTCAAACAGATGAAACACAGAGAAATGGAAACAAATAAATGCATAAAATAAAATAATGGAATGAATTACAAATGTATCAGATTCTCAACAAATTTAAGTTAGAAGCACATTCGGTTAAAATATATATAGGTATCCAGAAAGGTCCTGAAATAGGATGCATCCAGCTGTAGATCTCAGACAAAAACTGTTTTCCAAAGTAGCTGGGACACATGAAAGGCAAAAGCCAACCATGCTAGTTTGGAACAATGGAAATAGGGTGCCACAGTTGGAGAGAGGTACCTCCCAGGACCTTGTTGGTACCACAGTGTGAATGTATGCAGCTGTGGTGGGAAAGAAGGGAGAGGAGATGGCATTGAATAGGAAACATACAGACAGTGCATTCTTGTGGGCAATACACATGTGCATGTACGCACATGCACACACACACACACACACACACACACATTGTGTTGTAGGAAGCTACACTAAGATTTAGGGCAAAAACCTGTTAGCCCTGGAACCTCCCCAACTAAACTTCCCTGAAAGTTGCTAGGCCAGGAAGAACTCACGTCATTCAAAATGAATAATCACAAAAAAGGAACCAGTGCGTGCATGCTAAGTTGCTTCAGTCATGTCCAACTCTTTGTGACCCTAGGGAATATAGCCCGCCAGGCTCCTCTGGCCATGGGACTCTCCAGGCAAGAATACTGGAGTGGGTTACCAGCTTTTCTCCAGGGGATCTTCCTAAGCCAGGGGTCAAACTTGTGTCTCTTACATCTCCTGCACTGACAGATGGGTTCTTTACCACTGGTGCCACCTGGGAAGCCCCTTGAATGGCTTCTAGTGTATCATTTTGGAATATTCATACCATTCACCTAGAAAACTAGCATGATACTCATTCAAACGTTTTTTTGCATATGTAATAGACATAGAAACATAAATTTAAGTAGTAAACTTCATCTCAATTTTTTAGAAAAGACAGAAGAATCATCATTTTGTAGATGTCATTGCATGTGAAGTCAGAATAATTAATAATTTCCTGGTTGAATCTAATGTGAGATGAAGTTGAACAGACAAGAGGGTGATTCAGCAATTTTACTTCAGCCCAACTGTGATATTTATTGAGCTCTAAGTATGCAAGGCACTGCACTGGGCTTTTCAGAGAATGCAGATGCTGACAAGGAGTTATTTGACACTTGTTGAACACCCATTTTATTCCAGACATTAGTCTAAGCACTTTGTACGTATTTTCTCACTTGATACCCTTGCAAGGAAACATCCTGATCTCAACTTTAAGGTGAGACTATGCCTCAGTTAAATAACTTGTCCAAGGGTGACTAGGTGATGGTATACCAGTTTTTGAGGCTTTTCTGAAGCCTTGTTCTTTGTTCTTAGGGGTGTACAGTCTAGAACACCTAAATATTGGGTTGAGTGAGATAGGTGGCTGCATCTGTCAAATGAGCTAGTGCTCTAGAGTTGAGAGGAAGAAGAGAGCATTGGAAAAGCCTTCAGGAAGGAGGAAGCATCTTAATTTGTTCCCAAAGAGTGAAAAGGCCTTTAAGGATAACTAAAACCTTGCTACTTTTAAAGCATGTAAGCCAGTTCAGTTCAGCCGCTCAGTCGTGTCCGACTCTGCAACCCCATGAATCGAAGCACGCCTGGTCTCCCTGTCCATCACCAACTCCCGGAGTTCACCCAAACTCATGTCCGTTGAGTCGGTGATGCTAATTTATGACAAGGACCATCCCAGAGTGAGGTTAGTACACAACCCATATTACAAGTAAAAGGTGAGGAAAAACTAATGAAAGATGAAGACCCTCCCAAGAAAAATGTTGACCCTAACCAGATAAAAATAGTGACTAAACATGTCACCAAAACTTCAAAGAACTTACTCAAGTACTCACAATGCTCAAAGAAAACACCAGCATTTAAGGAAAATGTAGATGTAGAGGGTGATGTGAAACTTGTAGAATAATTGAACTGATAAAGGCTGAGGAAGAAAAGGTAGGAGGTGCTATAGATATAATTGTTATTTTTCATAGGTAAGCATCAAGATATATTAAAAATTCAGGAAAAACCATCTGAGTACTTGTAAAGGCATGTATATCAGGTAACTATTCCTGTGCAACATATTACCGTACAATTTAGAGACTTAGTCTCAGATTAAAACTTGGTGATTTAAAACAACCACTTACCGTTTTTCATGAATCTATGCGTTGGTTGATGTGTTCCGCTGATCTGAGCTACTCTAGGCTTTCTCGTGTACCTCTGGTCAACTAGCTGGCTGGTGGGTAGCTGGCTGGTCTACAGTCACTTTGGCTGGGGTGACTCAGCTCACCAGCATGCACTGTCACTTCCTCCAGCAGGCTAGACTGGACATGTTCTTATGGTAAGTAAATAAAAACAATAGCAAGCACAGATCACAAGTGCTTTTTCAAGTCTCTACTTGTATCAACTGAGCTAACATTCTATTGGCTAAAGTAAGTCATATGGCCAACCCTAGCTTCAAGGGGAGGAGACTTTACCTGTTATGAAGAGGGAACTGTAGAATCTCAGGGCAAAGGGGATGCCTGCAGAGGGAGGTGAAGAATTGGTGCCTTGAATTCAATCTATCATAATATAAAAGTGAAACTCACTCAGTTGTGTCTAACTCTTTGTGACCCCATGGACTGTAGCCCACCAGGCTCCCCTGTCCTTGGAATTCTCCAGGCAAGAATACTGTAGTGGGTAGACATTCCCTTCTCCTGGGGATCTTCCTAACCCAGGGATCAAACTCAGGTCTCCCACATTACAGGCAGATTCTTTACCATCTGAGCCACCAGGGAAGCCCACCACAATATAAAAGTGAATACTAAAAGGACCAAGCAAATAATATGAAATTTTTTTGTTGGAAAAAGGAAAACAGGGCTAGAAAGTGAGAGGAAGTAGAAGCAGGGGTGATACTAGAAATGTTATTTAACAACCAGTAAGGCACTGGGGAAGTAAGGCAAGGGCTTCCCTTGTGGCTCAGGTGGTAAGGAATCTGCCTGCAATGCAGGAAACCTGGGTTTGATCCCTTGGTTAGGAAGATCCCCTGGAAAAGGGAATGGCTACCCACTCCAGTATTCTTGCCTGGAGAATTCCATGGACAGAGGAACCTGGCAGGTTATACTCCATGGGTCTGCAAAGAGTCAGACACGACTGAGTGACTAACACACACACACAAACACACACACCAGGCACTGGCAAAGAAAAAAACTGAAAACGTGGCTTAGATGGCAAAGAATCTGTCTGCAATGCAGAAGACCCAGGCTTGATCCCTGTGCTGGGAAGATCCCCTGGAGAAGGAAATGGCTACCCAGTCCAGTATTCTTGCCTTGAGAAGTCCATGGACAGAGGAGCCTGGCAGGTTACAGTCCATGGGGTTGCAAAGAGTCAGACACAATTGAGGGACTAACATTAAGGCACTGGCACCCACCAATCAGAACTGACATTGGCTACTATAAGAGTAGGATTTTGATGGTCATCAGCTGTGTCAGACATTGATCCTTCTGAGTTCTGAGGTCCAGAAGAGTAGTAGGGAGGGCACATTGGAGCTTATTTTGGAAGTATATCAGTAGTTTGAGTTGCTTTTTCAGCTGTAGCAGTGAGAGACTGAATATTCAAACACACAATGACTGGATTATATATAAACATAGAACTCTGACCCACAGTCTGCAACAACCACTGCAGGGAACTAACACATTATCCACAGTAATCCCACCTGAGACAGCTATCAGTTCAGTTCAGTTCAGTCGCTCAGTCGTGTCTGACTCTTTGTGACCCCATGAACTGCAGCACGCCAGGCCTCTCTGTCCATCACCAACTCCCGGAGTTCACTCAGACTCACGTCCATCTAGTCGGTGATGCCATTCAGCCATCCGATCCTCTGTCATCCCCTTCTCCTCCTGCCCCCAATCCCTCCCAGAATCAGGGACTCTTTTCCAATGAGTCAACTCTTCACATGACGTGGCCAAAGTACTGGAGTTTCAGCTTCAGCATCAGTCCTTCCAAAGAACACCCAGGACTGATCTCCTTTAGGATGGACTGGTTGGATCTCCTTGCAGTCCAAGGGACTCTCAAGAGTCTTCTCCAACACCACAGTTCAAAAGCATCAATTCTTCGGTGTTCAGCTTTCTTCACTGTCCAACTCTCACATCCATACATGACCACTGGAAAAACCATAGCCTTTGATTAGACGAGCCTTTGTTGGCAAAGTAATATCTCTGCTTTTCAATAGACTATCTAGTTTGGTCATAACTTTCCTTCCAAGGAGTAAGCATCTTTTAATTTCATGGCTGCAATCACCATCTGCAGTGATTTTGGAGCCCCCCAAAATAAAGTCTGACACTGTTCCCCCATCTATTTCCCATAAAGTGATGGGACCAGATGCCATGATCTTTGTTTTCTGAATGTTGAGCTTTAAGCCAACTTTTTCACTCTCTACTTTCACTTTCATCAAGAGGCTTTTTAGTTCCTCTTCACTTTCTGCCATAAGGGTGGTGTCATCTGCATATCTGAGGTTATTGATATATCTTCTGTCAACCTTGATTCCAGCTTGTGCTTCTTCCAGTCCAGCGTTTCTCATGATGTACTCTGCATTTAAGTTAAATAAGCAGGGTGACAATATACAGCCTTGACGTACTCCTTTTCCTATTTGGAACCAGTCTGTTGTTCCATGTCCAGTTCTAACTGTTGCTTCCTGACCTGCATATAGGTTTCTCAAGAGGCAGGTCAGACGGTCTGGTATTCCCATCTCTTTCAGAATTTTCCACAGTTGATTGTGATCCACACAGTCAAAGGCTTTGGCATAGTCAATAAAGCAGAAATAGATGTTTTTCTGGAACTCTCTTGCTTTTTCCATGATCCAGTGGATGTTGGCAATTTGATCTCTGGTTTCTCTGCCTTCTCTAAATCCAGCTTGAACATCTGGAAGTTCATGGTTCACATATTGCTGAAGCCTGGCTTGGAGAATTTTGAGCATTACATTTACTTTAGCGTGTGAGATGAGTGCAATTGTGCTGTAGTTTGAGCATTCTTTGGCATTGCCTTTCTTTGGGATTGGAATGCTATAGGAGGCCACATACTCACCCCTAAATAATCATATAAGGTGTCCTCCTTCTGATTAGTCTACTTACAACTTTCCCATCAATAGCCTCCAATGGGAGCATATTTGAAGGCTTCCCCTCTTTTCCCCTTATAAACCTTTCTCATTCCTCTGCCTGCTTATGAGTCTCTGTCAAAACACAAGTGATGGCAGCTAGCTCATTTGCTACAGGAGCTCTGAATAAGTAGGTTTTGTCTTTTCTCATTTGATTAATCTCCATTTATTTCCATGGCACAGTGTATGTCCTAATACCAAACCTGAATGCAAACGTACTGATGTTATCACTGCTTGTTACACAGAGCTTATAGATTCTGCATTAAGAAACAAAAGGTTAAGTGTAAATAAAGAGATAAAGGATATGGTTTATTGCATACAATCATAGTTATTTATCAGACAAGATATTTTCAGTTGCGTATTTTAGAAAACAAAAAATTTATTTTAAAAAAAGGATCTTTTCCCCCCTCACAAGATGGCCTGCTTCTTTCCATGTGCTTTTTTCAGGTCAATGAGATCAATGAAGAACATCCTTTTCCTGATGTCTCCTTCTCATGTCTGGTTGACTGGAAGAGTATGGGCTGGGAAGATAAATGGGACCATCCTGCTTGGCTTAAACCAACTAATGAATCACACCTCTGGGACTGGAAGAATAGGTTCCATTTGCAGTAGGACCAAAAACAATAAAATGCCAAGCAATAGGCTTAACAAGAAATGTAGAAGCCCATGCTAAAAAAATTTGATACTTGTTATTTTAGTCAATAAGAATGAAGTCACTAGGCACTGTAGTTCCTGACCTTCAACATACACTGAAAGGAGTTTAGGGTGGGGATGAGAAATGAGGCATCTGTCCTCTGGGAAAACTGCCAGAACGGGCCTTCAGATAGATATTCCCAGGAGAGGGTTTTATGAGCCCAGATTCTTGCATCTTCTCATATCTAGAAAGGGACCAAAATCATTAACAGAGACATCTTCTCCTTGTGACTAGAATTAACCTTCTGCCAAAATGTGTGCTTGATTGAACGTGTCCCCCTTCACTAAAATCACATATAAACTAACTTCCACCCCACCTCTTCAGGACAGTTCCTCAGAGCTGTCTGAGATGCTGTCTCCCAGGCTATAGTCCTTATTTTGCTCCAAATTAAACTTAACTCACAATTCTCATATTGTGCTCTTTTTTCAGTCAACACTTCATAAAAAGAAAATTTTAAATATGATTCAGGGACACTGAAGGAGATTTGAATAAATGGAAATCTAGTAGAGTTTCTTGAACATTAAAACTCAACTTGACAAAAATATATTTATAAATTAATCTATAAACTTAGTGCAAGCCCAGTGAAAAATGCCAAAATTATTTTTAAAGGGAGACATGCAAGATAGCCAGAAAAAAAGTATAAAATTGTAATGTTATTTTTCAGTTATGCTATAATTTAAAAGATTCTAAAATTTGAAAATTGGCTTTTTCTGTAAGGATAGGGGAGAAGGTGTTGGGAATCAATAGATTCTTCCCTAGATGTACTTGCATTACTATGGAAAAGGATCATTTACGTTGCTATTAGTCATCTACAATTTACAGAGTTGTGAAATAGCTCAAAGACGTGGAAAGGCTGAGATAACCTGGTGAACTAGGCAAAATACTTGCTAATCTTTTCCTGTTCATTCCCAAGTTTTAACAAAACTTTCTGGTAGTTCCCCCACTTGTAATCATAATAATCTTGGAAAAAAAGCTTTCACAAAATAAATCTGACTCATTGGATTTGACTTTTTTATTTATTATAAGTGAAGCAAGCATGTTAATTTACTATACAGGCCTCCTTAAGTTTGCTTTGCCAAATCAAGAGTCATAACAAAATTAATTTTTATTTGGAAATTTTCAAAAGGAATCTTAGATTGGACTTTTTAAGGCCTTTGTTATTTGGAATCCTGCTTTTGAACTGTGGTGTTGGAGAAGACTCTTGAGAGTCCCTTGGACTGCAAGGAGATCCAACCAGTCCATCCAGGGAGGCCTGGTGTGCTGCGGTTCATGAGGTCACAAAGAGTTGGACATGACTGAGCGACTGAACTGAACTGAAATGAAACATATCCACACACAATTAATAGAAATTAGACAAAAACAAACAAACTAGAGAAGTAGAGAGTCAGGAAAGTTCAAGATCTGTTGCCATTTGGCGTTCATCTCTGGGAGCAACAATAGTATGTGCCTGTCCTCAAGCCATTTACTTAGTTGTTTCAGATAAATTCAATGAGCATCTTGGTGGAGGACCTCCAGAAAGATCATTTATTGAAAAAAAGAAAAGTAAAATCATGACTCCAATACAAATGTAAAATGAACATGTATTGAGATTTTATTTAACTCATTTATTGAGAGAACCAATAAACAAGTTATCACAACTAGTTCCTCATTCCCAGTATTTAAAAAAAAACCACCCCAAACTCAGAATGTAGTCTCATTGTCTGACTTAAGTCATTTATGCCCATGGTTGAACCGATTGACTGTGTGGATCACAACAAACTGGAAAATTTTTAAGAGATGAAAAATACCAAACCACCTTACCTGCCTCCTGGAAAACCTGTATGCAGGTCAAGAAGAAGCAACAGTTAGACCCTTACATGGAAAAACAGACTGGTTCAAAATTGGGAAAGGAGTTCGTCAAGGCTGTATATTGTCACGCTGCTTATTTAACTTCTATACAGAGTACAGCATGAGAAATACCAGGTTGGACAAGCACGAGCTATAATCAAAATTTCCAGGAGAAAATATCAATAGCCTCAGATATGCAGATGATATCACTCTTGTGAGCAGAAAATGAAGAGGAACTAAAGAGCCTCTTGATGAAAGTGAAAGAGGAGAGTGAAAAGCTGGCTTAAAACTCAACATTCAGAAAACGAAGATCATGGCATCTGGTCCCATCAGTTCATGGGAAATAGATGGGGAAACAGTGGAAACAGTGTCAGACTTTATTTTTTTGCGCTCCAAAATCACTGCAGATGGTGACTGCAGCCATGAAATTAAAAGATGCTTACTCCTTGGAAGGAAAGCTATGATCAACCTAGATACATTATTCAAAAGCAGAGACATTACTTTGCCGACTAAGGTCCATCTAGTCAAGGCTACGGTTTTTCCAGTAGTCATGTATGGATGTGAGAGTTGGACTGTGAAGAAGGCTGAGCGCCAAAGAATTGATGCTTTTGAACTGTGGTGTTGGAGAAGAGTCTTGAGAGTCCCTTGGACTGCAAGGAGATCCAACCAGTCCATTCTGAAGGAGATCAACCCTGGGATTTCTTTGGAAGGAATGATGCTAAAGCTGAAACTCCAGTACTTTGGCCACCTCATGCGAAGAGTTGACTTATTTGAAAAGACTTTGATGCTGGGAGGGATTGAGGGCAGGAGAAGAAGGGGACGACAGAAGATGAGATGGCTGGATGGCATCACTGACTCAATGGACGTGAGTCTGAGTGAACTCCGGGAGTTGGTGATGGACAGGGAGGCCTGGCGTGCTGCGATTCATGGGGTCGCAAAGAGTCGGACACGACTGAGCGACTGAACTGAACTGAACTGAGCAAGCGAACAACAACAACAACTGCTGTGTCCCAGGGAATGGAATTCTCTGTCCATGTTTAGGTCTGTGCCCAGAGATGGTCTGAGAATGGGGGATTTGTGGATCCTCAATAAAAAATTGGGGTATTGTTATTCACAGTAAGAAAGGAGGATGGATGCTGGGCAGACTGCAGACTTAGGAGTCTAGTTTGCTTACTGTATATAGGCCGTATAAAAACGGAAGGTCTGATTAAGAAAGACTGTGGTTACACATTTGACCAAACTTGGCAAAAGGATTCATAAGAGTGTAAAATATGTCAGTCTTGTAGCCTGTGGATCTAGGATGATGATGGAAGTCATAATAAAAATGGAGAACACAAAGAAAGAGCAGATGTAGGGATAAGGTGAACAGCATGGTATAAACACATCAAAATGTATTGGGACTTTGGTATATTTCCAGGCTTATTAAAGAAACTAATAGAGCAGGAAAGGGTCACATAAAAAAGAAAGGATAATTGATGGGGCAAGAGCTCAGCAGAGATGGAATTAAATGGAAGGTGTTGCAAACAGATCAGTATGCTTTTTCTCCAGAAACAAAAGGGAATGATCAGAGGATCACTAAAGATATGGAAACCTTTTGAAAAAGAAGGGAGAGGAGTTGAGGAAGTTCACATAGGATGACTTCAAATTCCATCGGAGACAGGTGAATTCACCTTGAATCTAATGAAATTGAACACTGCAGAACCCCCTAGTTTCATGGGCACCCCCCTTTTCTAGCAATGTGTTAACATGTTTTTGTAAGATTTGCAAGAGTACAATATTTAACTGTATTTGATTAAGATTGCTGTCTCTTTCCATTTCAGATTCCTGTTTGTCACACTTTTGTCTCATGTGGATTGGCATTGGAGGGTGGAGAGCATTTTGAAGGTCTGGCTACAGGGAAGTTAGTTGGGGATATATTTAATTTGGTTTAGTGGGGTATATTCCTTTGATCTCAGTCACTTCTGTGTATAAGTAAGTCATTTGTAGCAAACCTAGTGTACGAATGACATCCAAGAATATTCCACAGCCCACTGAGCTGAAGTAACCTGGCATCATGACATGAAGGTATGGAGCCAAAAGTCATAATGTTAAATGAACATTTTCTACAGTGCTTGGCATCAAAAGTGTGTGGATAGTGGAGGAGAAACAGTTTGAAAAGTAAGGAGCTGTAATCTATGGAAATTTCTTCCATACCCTATAGGTTATATATGAAAGAAACTTAGTAGAGGTTTTCCTCAATTTGACAGTGATCCTAAAAATTTTCCTCATATCATCATTAACAGAATCAGGAAACTGAAAGAAATTTTTCCAAAATATCAATTTTAAAAACCCACGAATTTTGATTAACTCTGCTAAGGGAAAGATAATGATCCTTCTGTTATACCTATAAAAAATGACACAAAGTCATTGCCATATGAAGAAATGATCACAGAGTATACAGGCAAAAAATTGTAAGAAAAATATAGAGATATGTCAGGTAGTTAATTAATAAAAATGTTGTGTAATTTTCCTATATGATATATTTTCCACTTAAAATTTTATGCTTTCTGTTTCTTTATGAATACAGAATATTATATTCATGATTTTGTATTCTTTTCCTTAAAAAATCCTTCTCCCCAAATTGTATAAACTTCAGACTTCACAAAATCTCCTGGGAAACTAGGTCATCTGGGCATTTGGGGGTGGGATGTGAGTTTTTATCTGATTTCATAAAGACAGCGGGAAAAGTCTGGAGTGATGATTGTAAAAATGAGAGTCAGCCAGGGAAGAGAGTAGCTCTGGGGCACCAGCTGAGGCTACATATCCCATGTTCATTTTTTGGTATGGTTAATACTGGGCAGGGATCCCTGGTAAAACAGCATGTCACCATTACAGATTTTGGGTGAGCAGTGATCAACGTCAGACTTAAGATTTTAAAAATGAATTTGACAGCTGATAGAATAGCTATGGAGAAGGCAATGGCACCCCACTCCAGTACTCTTGCCTGGAAACTCCCATGGATGGAGGAGCCCGGGAGGCTGCAGTCCATGGGGTCACTGAGGGTCAGACATGACTGAGCGACTTCACTTTCACTTTCATGCACTGGAAAAGGAAATGGCAACCCACTCCAGTGTTCTTGCCTGGAGAATCCCAGGGACGGGGGAGCCTGGTGGGCTGCCGTCTATGGGGTCGCACAGGGTGAGACATGACTGAAGTGACTTAGCAGCAGCAGCAGCAGCAGCAGAATAGCTCTAGCTAACTCCTCTGGCTGAATCCCATGAATCCTTTGATGATTCACTAACATATGCTAATGAGATTATCTGCTTTTGCTCATCTGTTTCTGACTTATCTCTTGCTGTCATGCCTGCACTTATGGTGTTGGGATTCAGTTTGGGAGTCATTCACCCTCGTGGTTCCTCTGACACACCTCTGTGCATAGCCTCCTCCATGGGGACAGGTCTCTTTCCTCTCTTAGTGTTATCTGAAGGCAGGCATGTGGTCTGAGCTCAATTACTGAAAGTGAGTGTGTGGTTGTAAATAGGAAACAGTAGTAGACTGAAAAATAATCAGTGATTATCACAAGGATGGAACTGGTGTCACTTCTGGTGACACTATATTGCAAATAACTGGTATTATTAATAATTTGTTTTTACTAACTATGGAATGTTTGTGAATGACTTACATGAAGATAAATTAGAGCTGATTTAATATCATTCTTACCTGGATTTTGCTGTACTTCTCTTTAAGTAGGAGAGAAAGTAGTGGAATTACAGTTGGATGGGGTTCCCTGATGCCTCAGCAATGCAGGAGATGTGGGTTTGATCCCTGGGTCAGGAAGATCCCCTGGAAAAGGAAATGGCAACCCACTCCATTTTTCTTTCCTGGGAAATCCTGTGGAGAGAGGAGCCTGGTGGGCTACAGTCTGTGGGGTTGCAAAGAGTCAGACACGACTAAGCATGCACCCACTTACACGATCCTGCACTGGTGAAATGATCTCAGGTGTACGTCAAGTATCGTGGAAGTGAGATAGAAAGGAGGTAAGAATAGCTAGACTGAAGATGCTATACACAGAAAGATGCTGCAGCTCTTGTGTATGTCACTCTCAAATTTGGTTCCCAGGCTCTTTGAATGAAAGTGGGGGGATATTTATCTCAGGGAGTAATCGTCTGTGCAGAAGGTGATTTGGTCCACACACAGGGCAGCAACGAAAGTATCTATATGACCCTGAACTAGTCATTTAGCTTTTCCCAACTTTAGTTCCCCACCTGGAAAGTTGAGTTGTGTCCTGTGGAATACCTACTTCACAGGCTTTTTGTGAGAACCAAAGGAGATTGTGACTTTTGCTGTGAATACTAGTTTTAGAGATCTGGTAGCAAGTCCACTGAAACTAAAGATCTCAGAGAAAGACAACCTGTTAAGCCCTTAACTCCTAAGTCTTTTCCTCCATTCCTCCCACACATACGCACACATGCTCAGTGAATCCTTCACCCCTCTCCTGCTCAAGTCTCTGCTTCCCAAGTTCTCCAACACACCACATACTAAACAAAAACCATTAGGAACTTTTAGATGGGTTGAGACCCCCAACAGGGCTGGGCCCCATTTTTGGTAACATGTTGATATGATGTTTGAGAATTAGTTCTGAAACTCATTACTTTTCCCCTAAATGGAATTTTTCCTGGAAGGCCATTAAAATAGAAGGGATTATAATTTTTACTAGGTTGATCAGGTTACATGCATCCTCTGGCCTGATACATCACAAACAAGAAAATAATAAAAGGCATTTAAACAGAGACTTTCTGCCAGAGGTCTTCTCAACACATCATAAAACTTTAGAAGATGACAAGGAAGAGATTGGAATCAGCCGTGCCTATAAACTAGCACTCACTCACAGCCTGTGCATTCAGGGTGGGAGAAAACTTGAAGAGTATGAGGGGTTGCATAAACAGGCCTTGTGAGCCAGCGGGAATGGACTCGGCCTGTCTTCTCCCCTCAGCCTGTTTGGCTGTTCCAGTGCCCTCCTATCAAGGAAAACTGGAGCCCGTTTTGCTCGTGGCTGCTCTGACCAGCAGCTTCAGGCTCCATCTGGTCCTGATACTAAGGGCATTCCAAATGCTGGGCATGACATATCATCTAGCGCCTAAAGCTTTGAAAATTCAGTCTTTGAGAAGACAAGGCTGGAAGAATGATTTTTATCATTTTATCAGTAAAAATGGTGATCTCCTTTGGAGGAAGTTGAAAAGTTCATATTGTGACAATATCTCAGCCATCATTCGGTATACATTTGTTGACCCTTATTCACAGTCCCTCCCCTATAATTGGTTATGGAGCTGGAATAGAGAGTGATCCTGCCTCCCACTGCAACTCAGCACTCTCCTTTGCCTGTATCTTATCATAGCCTTTACCACAGACTTGTCTCCCCAGTCTAGATGCAAATCTATTGAGTGCCTGATTTATTAGGGTTTGATAAATGTTTGCCTTTATATTTTCCATCTGACTAGGCTTGTCAAATCATCTAGATTTAAAAGGGAGAAGGCAATGGCACCCCACTCCAGTACTCTTGCCTAGAAAATCCCATGGATGGGGGAGCCTGGTGGGCTGCAGTCCATGGGGTCGTGAAGAGTCAGACATGACTGAGCGACTTCACTTTCACTTTTCACTTTCATGCACTGGAGAAGGAAATGGCAACCCATTCCAGTGTTCTTGCCTGGAGAATCCCAGGGATGGGGGCGCCTGGTGGGCTGCCGTCTATGGGGTCACACAGAGATGGACACAACTGAAGCGACTTAGCAGCAGCAACAGCAGCAGATTTAAAAGTCATCTTCTAATTGATATAATTTTATTCCAAATGATATGATTTCTCCTTGGCAACTCTCTTCTTGACATATTCATAGGCTTCTCATAGAAATCTCAAAGTCAGAATCTAAGAAATGTCAACAGCAGTTTGCTTCCCACCCACCTGCCCTTCCCCACACCCATGCTCAGGTTTTCTGTGTCTCTGTGTCACCACGTCTACTCAGTTAGTCACACTAGAAACTGAGAAGTCACTTTTATTTTTTTTGGCTGCTAAATGTATTTTTATTATTAAATTTATTTTTTATTGAGGTAACATTGGTTTATAATGTAACATATGTTTCACATGCACAAAATTATACTTTTTACTTCTGTAGATGTTAATGCTACGGTGTGCTCACCACCAATTTAATTTCCATCCATCCCATCACCATACATTTGATTCCCTTTACCCATTTCACCCTTCCCCTCCCCCTTATCCTCTGTTAACCATTATTCTGTTCTCTGTATTGGTGTGTTTGTTTTTGCTTGGTTTATTCATTTTTTGTTATTTTTTATTACACATGTGAGTAAAATAATGCAGTGTCTGTCTTTCCCCATCTGACTTATTTCACTTAGCATGATACCCTTGAGTTTATCCATGCTATTGCAAATGGCATGGTTTCATCTTTTTTAATGCCTGAGTACTGTTCCATTTTAATATATAAAAATTATATTTATATCATTCCATACATATAAAAATCATTTATGTATAATGAAATTTATTTGTTGAGGAAACCAAGCTATTTCTTGGGAGTGTTTCACAGTCCGGATTTTGCTTTTTGCATCTTTATGGTGCATTTTGATATGCCCCTTTATCTTTAGCATTTCTTGTAGGTAGACTGGTAGATGGATTCAAAGGCTTGATTGAATTCAGGTCTGATTTTTTTCCCAAGATGACGACTTCATAGTGGCATTGTGTTTTTCTGTTAGAAGGCTTCTGATGTCCAGTTGTCCATCTTTTAGTGATCTTAGCAGCTATTAATTAAATACTTAGATTCATTATCTCACTAGGTTTGTAAAACAATGATATTCAAAATTTGTTATTCTTTCTTCACTAATAATATGGGTCTCATCGATAAAGAGAAATATCCTCTTATCCACTATTTGGAGAGTGATGTTATGAAGACAAAAGTGAATTTCCTGGATTTGGTAATAACATTCCCTCTGAAGACAACTAAAAGAAGCTGGACCAAAAAAAAAAAAAACCCATTTAAAAAGTGAATGGTGAGGAAAAGTGATGGTGAATAGTTATGGGTTCTGATCAGCAGAAGTTCGAACAGATAGGCTTCTGCTGCTGCTTCCCTGGAGGAGTTCATTGATGGGAACAGAGCTACACTTTTGGCAGGTCAGTGTAGGAAGTATTTGGCATCAGGAGGTGGAGACTCCTGTGCCATTAAAAAATGTTTTTATTCTGGGTGCATATGCTCATTTCAGGGAAAAGAATGAAAGGTAGGACTATACCTTATCTTGACAGAGACAAGGATTAGAGTCCAGCACAATCCAAGTTAGGAAAAAGAACTGAAACGCTCCCTGCTCAGGACTGAGATCTCAATGGGCTGTGTCTTAGGAACAGGGAATAGGAATACAACTATGCTTTGGTAATTCATCTTGGCAGCTCAGAAAAACCTTGGGTTCCAACAGCGAGGACCCTCAGCTACCTGATAGAAGGGGGAAGAAAATCTCTGAAGGAAGATAAGATTGTTTAGGACTTCAAATTACTTCTAAAGTGATTACAAGTGAAAATGGCCTCAAAACGATGAGATACACCAAGAGGTAAAACAATACAAGCCAGAACTAGCAGAGACAGTAGATCCGCAGAGACACCAGATCCTGGAATTATCAGATACAAACTGTAGAACTACTACGCTTACTAAATTCACAGAGATAAATTTGGGGCTTAAAAATTTCAGCAGGGAACTAGAAATATAAAGACTGATACAATGTTTTTCCCTTCATGTCAGGAACAAGAAAAGGATATTTGCCCTTGTCACTTCTATTGATGATTGTACTGAAGCAAGGCCAACTGGGAAAAATAAATAAAAGACATACAGATTGAAAAGGAAGAAATAAAACCTCTCTATTCACAGATGACATGATCTTGTACCTAGAGAACATCCTAAAGAATCCACACTACTAAAAAAACTATTAGGATTAATTAATTCAGGAAGTTTCAGGATATAAGATCAATACACAAAGAGATGTTGCATTTTGCTACACTAACAATGAAACTTCTGAAAATGAAATTAAGAAAACAATTCAATTTACAATGGCATAAAAAAGAAAAAATAGTTGGATAGAAATTTAACAAATGAAATACAAGACTTTTACACTGAAAACTATGAAATGCTGGTGGAAGAAATGAAAGAAAATCTAAATAAATGGAAAAATATACATGTTCATGGACTGGAATACTTAGCATTGTCAAGGTGCCAATATTCTCCCAATTTATCCACAAATTCAACACACTTTATATCAAAATCCTGGCTGATATTTTTGCAGAAAGGGACAAGTTAATATTAAAATTAATATGAGAATGCAAGGAAATCAGAATAGCCAGAAAAATCTTAAAAAACAAAAAATTGTAGGTCTCACTTTTTAAAAATTTTTAAATTTATTTATTTTAATTGGAGGCTAATTACTTTACAGTGTTGCATTGGTTCTGCCACACATCAACATGAATCTGCCACAGGCATACACGTGTTCTCCATACTGAGCTCCCCTCCCACCTCCCTCCCTGTACCATCCCTCCAGGTCATTCCAGTGCATCAGCCCCAAGGATCCTGTATCGAAACTGGACTGGCAATTCATTTCTTATATGATATTATACATGTTTCCATGTCATTCCCCCAAATCATCCCACCCTCTCCCTCTCCCACAGAGTCCAAAAGACTGTTCTATATATCTCTGTCTCTTTTGTGGTCTTGCATACAGGGTTATCATTACCATCTTTCTAAATTCCATATATATGCGTTAGTATACTGTATTGGTGTTTTTCTTTCTGGCTTACTTGACTCTGTATAATCGGCTCCAGTTTCATCCACCTCATTAGAATTGATTCAAATGTATTCTTTTTAATGGCTGAGTAATATTCCATTGTGTTTATGTATCACAGCTTTCTTATCCATTCATCTGCTGATGGACATCTAGGTTGCTTCCATGTCCTGGCTATTATAAACAGTGCTGCAATGAACATTGGGGTACACGTGTCTCTTTTAATTCTGGTTTCCTCAGTGTGTATGCCCAGCAGTGGGATTGCTGGGTCATAAGGCAGGCTCTACTACAAAGCCACAGTCATCAAGACAGTATGGTACTGGCACAAAGACAGAAATATAGATCAATGGAACAAAATAGAAAGCCCAGAGATAAAGCCACACACCTATGGACACCTCTTCTTTGGCAAAGGAGGCAAGAATATACAATGGATTAAAGACAATCTCTTTAACAAGTGGTGCTGGGAAAACTGGTCAACCACTTGTAAAAGAATGAAACTAGATCACTTTGTAACACCATACACAAAAATAAACTCAAAATGGATTAAAGATCTAAACGTAAGACCAGAAACTATACAACTTCTAGAGGAGAACATAGGCAAAACACTCTCTGACATAAATCACAGCAGGATCCTCTGTGACCCACCTCCCAGAATACTGGAAATGAAAGCAAAAATAAACAAGTGGGACCTAATTAAAATTAAAAGCTTCTGCACAACAAAGGAAAATATAAGCAAGGTGAAAATACAGCCTTCACAATGGGAGAAAATAATAGCAAAAGAAGCAACTGACAAACAACTAATCTCAAAAATATACAAGCAACTCCTGCAACTCAATTCCAGAAAAACAAATGACCCAATCAAAAAATGGGCCAAAGAACTAAACAGATATTTCTCCAAAGAAGACATATGGATGGCTAACAAACACATGAAAAGATACTCAACATCACTCATTATCAGAGAAATGCAAATCAAAACCACAGTGAGGTACCATTTCACACCAGTCAGAATGGCTGCTATCCAAAACTCTGCAAGCAATAAAGGCTGGAGAGGGTGTGGAGAAAAGGGAAACCTCTTACACTGTTGGTGGGAATGCAAACTAGTACAGCCACTATGGAGAACAGTGTGGAGGTTCCTTAAAAAAAAAAATAAAAGGGCTCACTTTTTTTATTTCAAAATTTACTGCAAAGACATAGTAACCAAGACAGTGTGGTACTGGGACAAGGATAGGTATATAGCTAAATAGAATGCAATTGAAAAGTACAGAAATGATACCTTATATTGTGGTAAACTGACTTTTGATAAGAGTGTCAAGACAGCTTCAATGGTAAAAGAATAGTCTTTTCAAAAGTTATTGCTGGGAAAATTGGATAGCCACATGCAAAAGAATAAATTTGAAGCCTCATCTCACAGTATACACAAATATTAACTCAAGATCAATGGAACAAGATAGAAAGCCCAGAGATAAATCCACACACCTATGGACAACTTATCTTTGACAAAGGAGGCAAGAATATACAATGGATTAAAGACAATCTCTTTAACAAGTGGTGCTGGGAAAACTGGTCAACCACTTGTAAAAGAATGAAACTAGATCACTTTGTAACACCATACACAAAAATGAACTCAAAATGGATTAAAGATCTAAACGTAAGACCAGAAACTATAAAACTCCTAGAGGAGAACATAGGCAAAACACTCTCCGACATAAATCACAGCAGGATCCTCTATGATCCACCTCCCAGAATTCTGGAAATAAAAGCAAAAATAAACAAATGGGATCTAATTAAAATTAAAAGCTTCTGCACAACAAAGGAAACTATAAGCAAGGTGAAAAGACAGCCTTCTGAATGGGAGAAAATAATAGCAAATGAAGCAACTGACAAACAACTAATCTCAAAAATATACAAGCAACTCCTGCAGCTCAATTCCAGAAAAATAAATGACCCAATCAAAAAATGGGCCAAAGAACTAAACAGATATTTCTCCAAAGAAGACATATGGATGGCTAACAAACTCATGAAAAGATACTCAACATCACTCATTATCAGAGAAATGCAAATCAAAACCACAATGAGGTACCATTTCACACCAGTCAGAATGGCTGCTATCCAAAAGTCTACAAGCAATAAATACTGGAGAGGGTGTGGAGAAAAGGGAACCCTCTTACACTGTTGGTGGGAATGCAAACTAGTACAGCCACTATGGAGAACAGTGTGGAGATTCCTTAAAAAACTGGAAATAGAACTGTCTTATGACCCAGCAATCCCACTGTTGGACATACACACCAAGGAAACCAGAATTGAAAGAGACACATGTACCCCAGTGTTCATTGCAACACTGTTTATAATAGCCAAGACATGGAAGCAATCTAGATGTCCAGCAGCAGATGAATGGATAAGAAAGCTGTGGTACATATACACAATGGAGTATTACTCAGCCATTAAAAAGAATACATTTGAATCAATTCTAATGAAGTGGATGAAACTGGAGCTGACTATACAGAGTCAAGTGAGCCAGAAAGAAAAACACCAATACAGTATACTAACACATATATATGGAATTTAGAAAGATGATAATGATAACCCTGTATGCGAGACCGCAAAAGAGACAGAGATATATAGAACAGTCTTTTGGACTCTGTGGGAGAGGGAGAGGGTGGGATGATTTGGGAGAATGGCATTGAAACATGTATAATGTCATATATGAAATGAATCGCCAGTCCAGGTTCGATGCAGGATACAGGATGCTCAGAGCTGGTGAACCGGGATGACCCAGAGAGATGGTATGGGGAGGGAGGTGGGAGGGGAAGTTCAGGATTGGGAACATGTGTATTTGAATAAAATAATTTTTAATGGAAAAAATAAAATAGTAAATAAAATTTAAAAAATCGATCATAAACCTCACTGTAAGAGCCAAAACTATAAAACTGTTTGAAATAACAGGAAGTGAAGTGAAGTTGCTCAGTTGTGTCCAACTCTTTGCGACCCCATGGACTGTAGCCTACCAGGCTCCTCCCTCCATGGGATTCTCCAGGCAAGAGTACTGGAGTGGGTTGCCATTTCCTTCTCCAGGGGATCTTCCCAACCCAGGGATTGAAGTTCATGGTTCGTGTATTGCTGAAGCCTGGCTTGGAGAATTTTGAGCATTACTTTACTAACATGTGAGATGAGTGCAATTGTGCGGTAGTTTGAGCATTCTTTGGCATTGCCTTTCTTTGGGATTGGAATGAAAACTGACCTTTTCCAGTCCTGTGGCCACTGTTGAGTTTGCCAAATTTGCTGATGTGTTGAGTGCACACTTCAACCTCTGAGTTTCCAGGGAAGCCCCTCTTAATTGCCCTGGATTAAGCAATGTTTTCTTAGCTGTGACACCAAAAGCACAAGCAGCAAGAAAGAAAAAACAGATAAATTTGACCTCATCAAAAAATTTTTATGCTAAAAACAATCCAATCACAAAAGTGAAAAGGTAATCCACAGAATGGGAGAAAATATATGCAATTTGAATATCTGATAAGGGATTGGTATCAACAATATATCAAGAACTCACTCAACTCAATAATAAAAAGGCAAATAATCCAATTTGAAAACGGGCCAAGATTTTGAGTAGACATTTCTCTGAAGAAGTACAGATGACCAATAAACTCATGAAAAGATGCTTACCATGATTAGTCATTATGGAAATGCAAATCACAAACACAATGCAATTTCATTTCACATCTGCTAAGGTGGTTATAATTAAAAAGATGAGTGGTAAGTCTTGGAGAGGATGTGGAGAAATTGGACCCCACATACACTGCTGATGGAAATAGAAGATTCCTTCTGACAAATGCACACTGAAGAAAAATTTAAAGACTATTGTTCATTAAAAGGGAAAATGATGCCAGATGACATCATCTGTGATGTAGCAAGGAAAAGAGAACAAAGAAGGTGGTAAATATGTGGCTGAATATAAATAACCATTAACTATATAGAGCAGCTGCACTCAACACATCAGCAAATTTGGCAAACTCAACAGTGGCCACAGGACTGGAAAAGGTCAGTTTTCATTCCAATCCCAAAGAAAGGCAATGCCAAAGAATGCTCAAACTACCGCACAATTGCACTCATCTCACATGTTAGTAAAGTAATGCTCAAAATTCTCCAAGCCAGGCTTCAGCAATACACGAACCATGAACTTCCAGATATTCAAGCTGGTTTTAGAAAAGGCAGAGGAACCAGGGATCAAATTGCCAACATCTGCTGGATCATCAGAAAAGCAAGAGAGTTCCAGAAAAACATCTATTTCTGCTTGATTGACTATGCCAAAGCCTTTGACTATGTGGATCACAATAAACTGTGGAAAACTCTGAAAGAGATGGGAATACCAGACCACCTGCCCTGCCTCTTGAGAAACCTATATGCAGGTCAGGAAGCAACAGTTAGAACTGGACGTGGAACAACAGACTGGTTCCAAATAGGAAAAGGAGTATGTCAAGGCTGGAGGAAGCACAAGCTGGAATCAAGATTGCTGGGAGAAAGATCAATAACCTCAGATATGCAGATGACACCACCCTTATGGCAGAAAGTGAAGAGGAACTAAAGAGTCTCTTGATGAAAGTGAAAGAGGATTATCATAACCCTGTATGCGAGACAGCAAAAGAGACACAGGTGTATAGAACAGACTGTTGGACTCTGTGGGAGAAAGAGAGGGTGGGATGATTTGGGAGAATGGCATTGAAACATGTATACTATCATGTAAGAAAAGAATCGCCAGTCTATGTTCGATACAGGATACAGGATGCTTGGGGCTGGTGCACAGGGATGATCTAGAGAGATGATATGGGGTGAGGTGGGAGGGGGGTTCAGGATTGGGAACGCATGTACACCCATGGTGGATTCATGTCAATGTATGGCAAAACAAATACAGTATTGTAAAGCAAAATAAAGTAAAAATGAAAAATGAAAAAAAAAGAAAGTGAAAGAGGAGAGTGAAAAAGTTGGCTTAAAGCTCAACATTCAGAAAACTAAAATCATCACATCTGGTCCCATCACTTCATGGCAAATAGATGGAGAAACAGTGGAAACAGTGGCTGACTTTATTTATTTATTTATTTTATTATTTTTTTTACCTTATTTTACTTTACAATACTGTATTGGTTTTGCCATACATTGACATGAATCCACCACGGGTGTACATGCGTTCCCAAACATGAACCCCCCTCCCACCTCCCTCCCCATAATATCTCTCTGGGTCATTCCTGTGCACCAGCCCCAAGCATGCTGTGTTTTGGGGCTCCAAAATCACTGCAGATGGTGATTGCAGCCATGAAATGAAAAAATGCTTACTCCTTGGAAGGAAAGTTATGACCAACCTAGACAGCATATTCAAAAGCAGAGACATTACTTTGTCAACAAAGGTCTGTCTAGTCAAGGCTATGGTTTTTTCCAGTGGTCATGTATGCATGTGTGAGTTGGACTATAAAGAAAGTTGAGCGCTGAAGAATTGATGCTTTTGAACTGTGGTGTTGGAGAAGACTCTTGAGAGTCCCTTGGACTGCAAGGAGATCCAACCAGTCCATCCTAAAGGAGATCAGCCCTGGGTGTTCATTGGAAGGACTGATGTTGAAGCTGAAAATCCAATACTTTGGCCACCTGATGTGAAGAGCTGACTCATTTAAAAAGACCCTGATGCTGGTAAAGATTGAAGGCAGGAGGAGAAGGGGATGACAGGGGATGAGATGGTTGAATGGCATCACCAACTCAATGGATATGAGTTTGGGTAAACTCCAGGAGTTGGTGACGGACAGGGTAGTCTGGTGTGCTGCGGTTCATGGGGTTGCAAAGAGTTGGACATGACTGAGTGACCAAACTGAACTGAACTGAATGTAAAGCAGCAATAATAATAACATCTTGTGGTGTTTTGAAACTATATGCCATCAAAATACATAACAATACTACATACAATTTTTTTGAGGGTAAAGAGGTAGTTAAGGTATTCCAAGTTTCTTGCACTTTCTCAATGGGAGGATAAAAGTAAAGATTAACATTGGATTTTGGTATTTCAAAGATGCTATGGGATAATCATGAAAAAAGTGGAAAAAGTATGCACTTTTCCCACCATTCTGTCTTTTCCAAATATATGAAAAATACAGAATGATACAAAACAGTCCATTTAAAGGAAGCATGAAGTGAGAGAGAAAGGAATGCAAAGTTCAGTTCAGTAGCTCAGTTGTGTCTGACTCTTTGCAACCCCATGAACCGCAGCATGTCAGGCCTCCCTGTCCATCACCAACTGCTGGAGTCCACCCAAACTCATGTCCATTGAGTTGGTGATGCCATTCAACCATCTCATCCTCTGTTGTCCCCTTCTCCTCCTGCCCTCAATCTTTATCAGCATCAGGGGCTTTTCAAATGAGTCAGCTCTTTGCATCAGGTGGCCAAAGTATTGGATTTTCAGCTTCAACATCAGTCCTTCCAATGAACACCCAGGGCTGATCTCCTTTAGGATGGACTGGTTGGATCTCCTTGCAGTCCAAGGGACTCTCAAGAGTCTCCTCCAACACCACAGTTCAAAAGCATCAATTCTTCAGTGCTCAACTTTCTTTATAGTCCAACTCACACATGCATACATGACCACTGGAAACAACTGTAGCCTTGACTAGATAGACCTTTGTTGACAAAGTAATGTCTCTGCTTTTGAATATGCTGTCTAGGTTGGTCATAACTTTCCTTCCAAGGAGTAAGTGTCTTTTCATTTCATGGCTGCAATCACCGTCTGCAGTGATTTTGGAGCCCAAAAAGATAAAGTCAGCCACTGTTTCCACTGTTTCCCCATCTATTTGTCATGAAGTGATGGGACCAGATGTGATGATTTTAGTTTTCTGAATGTTGAGCTTTAAGCCAACTTTTTCACTCTCCTCTTTCACTTTCATCAAGAGCCTCTTCATCACTTTCTGTCATAAAGGTGGTGTCATCTGCATAGATGAGGTTATTGATATTTCTCCTGGCAATCTTATTTCCAGCTTGTGCTTCCTCCAGGAAGCATGAAAGGAGAGGAAAAGGAATCCAAGACAGTGGCTCAAATAGAAGAAAATAATAAGATGATAAAATTAAATTTGCCAGTAGTTTTAAATATATTTTATATTTTCTATATATTTTATATTTTAAATATGAATGAACAAAATACTCCAGTAAAAGATAAAGATTTTTAAGGTGGAATTTAAGAAATACTCATTGTAAGCTGGTTACCAGAAAAAGATAAAAAAGAATAAGGTTTCAAAAAGGTTGAAGAATGAAAAAAGATATCATGAAAAAAAGTAACTAAAAGAAAGCTGGTATGATTATTGTCAGACATAATAATACTTTCTTACTTAAAGTCTACTTAAGTAATATTATTAGAGTGGGTCAGTTCTTTCTAGCAACTAGAAAGATTTAATAATTCTAAAATTTTAGTTCTAATAAGATTTTACAAATTTGAAATTTATGTAGTATCTTTTCATATTCTAAGTAAGGTTAATTTTGTACCTAATATTGTATTCCAAATATTGTGTTATTTTTCTTAAAGAATTCTCCTCTCTGCCTAGTCCCCTGGTTGTATGTATCCCCCTTAGTCACTGTGCTTCAGTCTCTCTGGCCTCCTTTCAATTGCCTGACTGTGTCAAGTCTCAGGGCCTTTGTGTATAACTGGTACTCTGACTTTTCCACATCTAAATCTCTACTCAAGTGACATCTCCCCAGAGCACCTTCTCTGACTACTCTGATTCCCCACATAGATTGCACACCCCATTATTGTACATCTCAACCCTGGTTTTCTTGCTGGTACTTATTGTGATTTTAAATTACTTTGTTTTAATTATTTGTTTACTTGTTTTGAATGGCTGGGGCAAGAGCCTGCTTTCCATTCTAAAAAGTAAGCCCTATGAGGTCACTAACTATGTCTTGCTCACCATCGTATTTCCAGGACTTATAAAATGTGGAATGAATAAATGTGAAGAAGGGATTGAAGGAGAATAGAGAAAGGGAGGTTGTGGAGCTAGCATGCTCAGAGTAGGTTGAAGCAGAGGGGGTGAGACTGGGGCCAGAATAAAAGGCCTGGATTTAGGTAAGAGGTTACTCCCATCAGGGGGACCAGAAAACTGAAGAAGATGATCTCATCCATGCCCAGAGCAGATCCTGGGCTGCACAGCCAGAAGAGAAAGAGACACAGGCTGAGCCCCACCCACAGGCCTGATGTGACTGTCCAAGGCTGTTGCTGTTTTCCATCATGGGTGTTCCCAAAGTGCTGAGAGCCCTGTTCTAAGAACTCAGACTAAAAACAGTCTTCCACTTTCTCCAGCACCAGTGTTCACCTGGTCATCATCTGTAAAACATGCTACTTGGATGAGATAGTCTGGAGGAATTTTGCAGGTTTAAGAGTTTACACTCTCTGCCTTCCTCTCCCCAACCGTTCAGATCCTCACGCTCCCAGTCACATAAGCTGGAAACCTTTAATTTACTCTTGATGGTTACCTCTCTCCCAAAAATCCTTTTTTATTTTCTTTGTAGTCTCCTAGCCCAGACATTATCACTCCCTACTTTCTATCTACTCTATCTGTTTCCAGTGTAGTCCCCTGACTTTACTTGGTGTCTGGTTTATCTTTCAAAATCATCATCTGTTTCAAGTCATGACAATATTAAAACAGTTTTAAGAGCATCCTGATGTTACCGGATACAGTCTGAACTCTGATCTTTAAGGGATTTTGATCCCAACCTACTATTGGAGCCTTATCTCCCACTACTTTCCTGAAAGAAACTTCTGCTGCCTCCAAACTGGTTTGGTTACTATTTTCTGCAACATATCACGTTCCTTTTGATTGCCATACATTTCCTGATTCCCTCATTACTACTTGTAATGCTGTATTCATACTCTTCCCTTGGAAATATGATTAAATCCTGTCTTATTCAATAATACTTATTTTACTCCATACTTATATGACACTGATTATTTATATGGTCCTTGATAAAGGTTGCTGTGTGTGCTTAGTTGCTCAGTCATGTCTGACTCTTTGCGACCCCATGGACTGTAGCCTGCCAGGCTCTTCTGTCCATGGGAATTCTCCAGGCAAGAATAGTGGAGTGGGTTGCCATGCCCCTTTCCAAGGGGTCTTCCCAACCCAGGAGTCTAACCCAGGTCTCCCACATTGCAGGTGGATTCTTTACTGTCTGAGCCACCAGGGAAGCCCTTCCTGCATTTTCACATCTCTAACCTTGAGTTCCTCTTCTATAAAATAAAACAAAAGAGATGATCTTTAAGTTTCCTTCAAACAGTAATAGTTTATAGCTTGTTAATTTCTTTGTGTATATGCCTTTTTCTTCATACTGAATGCAGCACCTTTCAACTTACCAAATATTCTTGACACTCTGACAGGGTCCAAATCTGCGTTAGGCCCTGTTAGAAGTGCGAAGATGAATAACAGACAGTTCCAGGGGCTCATAATTCTTTGTGAGTGTGTATGTGTGAGTGATGGGGAGGAAGGAAATGGGGAGAAGAGACAGACCTACTCACAAGGAATTCTGATATAAGGCAGATTAAGAGAGGTGCTACTGAAGCACCATAAAATGGGTTGGGAGAAGGGGTAAGGAGAAATTAATTTTGACTGGTAGCATCTGGAGAAGCCCTATCAAGAAAGGTGATGAAGCTGAACTTTGGCTGATGAATCTAACTTTAAGCTTACATGGAATTTGAGGAGGGAAGGTAAAGAAGGGGCATGAGGGCATGCAAAGCTATGGACTTCAGTGTGGCCAAACCATGGGGCACAGGGAGCATTCTTCCTCAAGATAAGGTTGTGGAAAGCCCTGCACCACAGGCTAAGACATTTGGATTTTATTCTTTGTGATACTATTGAAGATATATCAAGCAGGGCCATGACGTGATTATTAATGTCTGTTGGTAAAGTGAAGGAGAAAAAGATTAAACAAATGGGAAAGAAGACAGAGCCAAGACAGAAATTGTCTTTTAGCCTAGAGAAGTCTCCCCACCAAAAATCAGTAAATATCTATGACAGTACATAAGAAGATAGAGCAGCATGTTTGAGAGACAAGAGAATTGCTCGTAATAAATTATTTAGGTCTACTATGTGCCCAGAACCCAACGAATCCCTCTTTAGTAAGAATCTAGGCTATGGCAAACTTTCACTTTATTTAACATCTTATTCATTGTTCCTGGGGGGTTGTCTTCCTGGTACTGTGAGTAAGAGTGGGACAGGCTGGTTAGAAGAACATCCTGGGGGAGAACTGTGTGGAGTGCCACCCTCTATGTGCTGGAACGAGGTGTTGAGGGGCTCAGCTCATCCCTTCTTCCACCAGGATGCTCTGGTGCAGAAGCGTTTCTGGATCGTCTGCCTTTGTTAACTTCTCCAGTAATTCAGAACTCTCAGGAACCCAACAATTTCAGAACAAATAAAAAGGAGCTGAGATTTAAAGCAATCCTTAGATTGGTATGTGTGTGTGTGTGTGTCTGTATTATACAGAGAAACTCAGTTACAAGACAGCCAAGAGCTGAAAAGGGCTCATCTTTTGTCTTCTGTATGTTCCTACTAGGTTCCTCTCTCTTGGATTATTTGTCTCAATTGTCTGGTTCTTGGTTTTTTTTTTTTGCCTACATTCTAAGTGTTCTACCATCAACATCTTCTCTTCCTCCTTCAGACTTTTTCTGGTGGCCCCCATGGCTCCAAATTCCATCTACAGACTAAGGAATCGTGGATATTTATCTTCAGGTAAGAACCAGAGCTAAAGGCTTTCAGACATAAAGGATTTCTTCTGAGATTTCAATGAGTCAATTAAGAATAGTAAAAAGCTTACTCCAGCCATGGGGGTTGATAGGGTTAAGTGGGAACGAAGTGTTGGGAGACTCTTCCAGCCAAGACAAAAAACCTAGATATGCTGCAACAACTTAACTTTAGAAAACGAAGCCAACTGCTTAGTCAGGTAAAGAAACATAAGGCTTCATCTGCTAGTTACTAATAATATGAAATGCCCCAGAGAAATAAACAGGTTAGCAAGGTTTTTTTATGCTTTTTTTATATGAAAAATTGGTAATATGATTAATACAATCAGCCTCTTAAAGAAGAGCATGCTGTGCAGTGGAATGTCTGTTGGGTGGGCTTGTTGGTTACCCAGGCTATGTTAAAACATCATTTCAACCCTCACACTTCTTGAAACTGACTCCTTTCCATCTTGACTTCGAGGCTCTGTTTGGAGTTCCCTGTGTTTCTCACCTGGACTAATGCAACTGTTCTCTGTTTTCTGTCTCCATACTTCTGCAGTTTGAAGTGCCTATGCTGTAAATTGGCCTGTCATACTCCTGCCTAAAGTTCTCCAGTGACTCTACCATCATCCTTGGAATGAAGCTTAATCCCCTTAACAAGGCCTTAGAGTCCTTCAGGGTCTGGCTCTGCCCTGTTTTCGACCTCATCTCATACTCTCCTCCTTTGCTTCATCATATTTCTTGCCGCTCTCCGTGCTCTCTGACCGTGTTCCTGCTGTTCTGTGCTCTGCTCTTGTTGACTGCTTTGTCTCAGGGCCCTCCCAGGCCTCTTGCCAGCTCTTTTTTTCCCACCCTCGCTAACTCATTCTTCATCCCCAACTCTGCTCAGGCTTCATCTCCTCCAGGAGTTCAAGATGGGCTTGGCAGCTTACCTCCAGGGTCCCCTAGCATCCTCTCTTGTAACATTCACCACTTTAAAGTGATCTCCTTGCGTGTGTTTTCCCTGCTAATCTGTGAGTATTTCTCATGTTTTGTGTGTTAATATGTGGAAAGATAGTGTGTTGTAGAGGAGAGAGCACTAATCCAGGAGTTAAGAGACTTTGAGGCTTAATCTCAAGTACTAGCTGTGCGTCTCTGGCCAACATTCTGGATGATTTCATGGTTTTGATAAGCATGAGAGATAATACGTGAGAAATCTTTTGAAAAGCAAAGTACTAAACAGGTAGACAACCACTAGCTACTTCCTCTTACATTTAATAGCCTTTCTTAACGATCCATCATATAAGCATTTGGCAGGCTTATAATCACAATCTCTTCTTTTGTCCTTTACATGTTCCTATTGATTGGATGATTTTTCTCAGTTCTCTGGTTCTTGTTTTTCTGCTCACATCCTAAGTTTTCTGCCATTAGCATAATCTCTTCATACTTCCAACTTTTCCTGGTGGCCTCCTTGGCTTTAATTTTCAGATCTTATATCTTCAGCCCTTTCTTCCTCAACTTCACCCTTTCCTTTCTAACTCTATGCTTAGCATCTCCACCTATGATTTATCCCTTAGGCACATTGAAACAAAGATGTCTCAAAACCATATGCCCTCCTTCTGCATCTTCTCATGTTTCCATGAATGGCACCATCCACTCTTTGTGAGTCAAGCTAGAAACCTTGGACACCTCCTTACCTGTGTGTCTTCCTCGACATCGCAGCAATGTGAGGAAAAGAAGTGGGGAGAAATAGAGATGAAGAGTTTTGGAGGCAAATCCTTCAGTGAGACAAAGAGTACAAACAGAAGCAGGGAGGTGCTGAGTGGTTAAAGAAGGTAGGCAGGAACCAAACCTCAAAGAGCCACATAAGTCATCCTAAGGAATTTGGACTAATGCTGGAGACAACTAAGATTCATCCATTGGAGAGCTCTGAGAAGGGGGCATTCATGATGAGCTTAATCTGACTGCAGTGTGAAGAATGGATTGTAGTGACTCAGGTTTGAGTTAGGAAGAATGTCAGGACCTGGATGCAGAAGGGGACATGATGAGATAACAAAGAGGAGAAGATGAGATCCTGAACAAAACTGAAGTGTGAAGGTGGCAAGATAAAGCTGAATTCTCAGTAGAAGTCAAAACACTGGAGGGCCAGTCCTATCTCAGCTGGAGAGACTGAAAGGGATGAGGAGGAGAAGGCTGTGTGAGTGAGGGCAGGTCTGGGTTCTGACCCACCTTTCCCCCTTACTAGGGCTGGAATTTATTTTGTCTGATGAGAATACAAGAGAACTAATCAGGAGATGATGAATAGAAGTAATTTTGGAGTAAATCACAAAGAACAGAACTTATTAACAAGAATTGATGCATAACCATTGAGATAGGAACTGAAAGGAAAGGCTTACTTTCTCACAGATTATAGTTGATGGTTTACAAGTCCTTAATGTCTTCTTTGAGAAAGTGGATGAGTTTTGACTCCCAGCTGGCCACAATTACACTGGCAAGTGGTTCCTGGGAAAGGAAAGAAAGCAGCAGGTTGCTTTGTGTTGCTCAAATGCCTATCTGCATCATTCCCCAAACAGCAAGCATTCTTCCAAAGAGGTAATATTTATACATGAACATTGCTTCTCTCCTTGTTAAAATAAAAAAGTGAGAGGAGAAACTGAGAAGTCTGGAAACAGGAGTTACTTGGATATATTGCCTCTGCTCACAGAGGCTTAGAATTGTAACAGTCAGGCAGTGCTTGTCATTTTGTTGGGATTCATTATAATGAGGGAGGATAGAAAAGCTGACTTCAGTGTGGCCTTGGGACTGATAAAGGGAGGTGTGATGTGGCCCATGTATTAAGGGTAAGTTAAATTTCCTTTAGGCTTTTTCATGTTCAGAAAATGTTACCATGGGTGGGACTCAGGTGACTGGGGAAGACTGGTGACAGCACCCTCACACCTGTGGAGTAAAGTGAAGGCTTTCCCATTATCTTGGTTAAATAACTTAAGAAGTCTTTCCTTAAAAAGTCAGTGTTGTTGTCGTTGAGTCCCTCAGTTGTGCTCGACTCTGCGACCCCATAGGCTGCAGCACGCCAGGCTTCCCTGTCCTTCACCGTCTCCTGGAGTTTGCTCAAATTCATGTCCGTTGAGGCGGTGATGCCATCCAACCATCTTGTCTCCTGTTGTCCCCTTTTCCTGCCCTCAATCTTTTGCAGCATCACAGTTTTTTCCAATAAGCTGGCTCTTTGCATCAGGTGGCTGAAGTATTGGAGCTTCAGCTTCAGCATTAGTCTTTCCAATGGATATTCAGGATCGATTTCCTTTAGGATTGGCTGGTTTGATCTCCTTGCAGTCCAAGGGACTCTCAAAAATCTCCAACACCACAGTTTGAAACCATCAATTCTTCAACAATGTTTTCCCCTCATAAAACAGAGTTCTGCTGCTGCTGCTGCTAAGTCGCATCAGTTGTGTCCTACTCTGTGCGACCCCATAGATGGCAGCCCACCAGGCTCTGCCATCCCTGGGATTCTCCAGGCAAGAACACTGGAGTGGGTTGCCATTTCCTTCTCCAATGCATGAAAGTGAAAAGTGAAAGTGAAGTCGCTCAGTTGTGTCTGATTCTTCGCAACCCCATGGACTGAAGCCTACCAGGCTCCTCCGTCCATGGGATTTTCCAGGCAAGAGTGCTGGAGTGGGATGCCATTGCCTTCTCCAGAATTCAGTGAAGATTAAACTTCATTTGAAAACTTTTAAGTTCACATATGATCCTTGTTAGTGTACATCCAGACACACTTGTATTGTTGCATAGTTTCATGCCCTGGGCTTTAAGCATCATTCAGACACTAAGCTTTTTATGGCTGCATCTGCCTTGCAGGTGCACTGTAAGTAGATCTTAAGTCTTAGGTGGTCACGTCATTTCAGCAGCTGGGAGTTTACTGCTTAAATCACCCATAGATAGAAGCATTTAAAGACAGCATTTTCATGCTCATAAATTTGATACAATAGTTCAGAACTAATCTTATTGAGCAACTAAACTTTCTGTTTATTGACATGCCCTCCACAAATGCGTCCAAGCAAACAGAGAAATAAATCTCAGGGTAAGAAAAGAACAGAAAGATTTCCTAAGAGGACCTAGGCCATAACCAAGTTTTAAAATAGGATGTAATAACATTTAAAATGAGATCTTGATGGCCTTGTTGAAGTAGAAGATGCTCACTTTTAAGAGACGATTCATTTTACAGTATTAATGTTACAGATGTAGACAAAATGTTCCAAAGATCTAACCATCAAGAATGGCAGGGTTCTAAATCCTAATGACTTGACCCTAAATTTCAGTTTAAAAAATCAATGGTTGTCATTAACATTGGGAGAATGGGTCCTCAAATGTGTCGCCTCTAGCTTCTGAAATTCTGTTGATGTCTCATCCTGACATCAGAATCACCCTTCATACATTTTTGTTCCTGTCCTTCCTAGTATTCTAAAATTAATTAAAAAAAGGAAAACTGAAGAAATGACATTGAGTCAATAGGTCTGCTACATCTCATTACTGTGTTAATTGAGAAACCAGCAGCTGGTACTACTGCCTTCCATGGGAAGATTAGGAGGCTCAGGTTCAGATTTAGATTCAAATATAATCTTCTGAAATAAAAGTATTATCATTTTATAACTTAACAAAATGTATATTATCTGAATAAAAGGAATATTGATAGTGAGTCAATACTTCAAATCATGCCAGTACTATGAAAAAGTTGAAGAAAGAATGTGAATTTAAGAAAGCCAAATTTTAACGTATGGTTTATTCCTGGAAGGATGGAAATTGCTGCTGTATTTCTCTCCCTATTTTTGAAAGATGTGGTGGCTCCATTTTGCAAGTAGTTGCAAGTAGTGTAGACTGTCTGGTGGGTGTCAAGTGTGGTACTGCTTTGTTCCAGAGGCTCATTGTGTTGTTCAGACTGTGTCAGAAAGTCAGACCCATGAAATCCTTTTGACCATTGTATTATTTTTGCATGGTTAGTGTAATAAAATACCACCAACTTGATTAAAACAATATACATTTATTCTCCTACTTTTCTGGATGCCAGAGGTCTGAAATCATCTTCAGTAGCCCCAAACTGAGGTGTTGGCAGGGCTGCCAACTCCAGAGGTTGATGGAATCAGTTTCCTTGACTTTTCCAGCTTCAATAGTGGCACAGCTTGTGTTCTCTGGCTCATGGTCCGTCCTTCTATCTTCAAAGCCCAAAGAGTGCTGTCTTTAAATCATCTCTTTCTTTGTTAAAGTTGTCACATTGCTTCCTCTCACAGTAGAATCTCCTTCTGCCTGTCTCTTGTAAGGATGAACATGATTACATTTATTGCCTACTTGGATAACAAGACAATCTCCCCATCTCAAGATTCTTAATTACATCTGCAAACTTCCTGTTATCATATAAGGTAACATTCACAGGTTCAAGGGATTAGGACATGGATATTTTGGGCTCCATTATTCAGCCTATTATAGTCACAACTCAACATTCCAAAAACTAAGATCATGGCATCTGGTCCCATCACTTCATGGCAAATAGATGCGGAAACAATGGAAACAGTGACAGATTTTATTTCCTTGGGCTACAAAATCACTGTGGATGGAGACTGCAGCAATGAAATTAAAAGACGCTTGCTCCTTGGAAGAAAAGCTATGACCAACCTAGACAGCATGTTAAGAAACAGAGACATTACTTTGCTGACAAAGTTCTGTCTAGTCAAAGCTATGGTTTTTCCAGTTCAGTTCAATCACTCAGTCATGTTCAACTCTTTGTGACTTCCAAACCACAGCACGCCAGGCTGCCCTGTCCATCACCAACACCCGGAGCTTATCCAAACTCATGTCCACTAAGTTGGTGATGCCATCCAACTATCTCATCCTCTGTCGTCCCCTTTTCCTCCTGCCCTCAATCTTTCCCAGCATCAGGGGCTTTTCAAATGAGTCCATTCTTTGTATCAGGTGGCTAGAGTATTAGAGTTTCAGCTTCAACATCAGTCCTTCCAATGAACACCCAGGACTGATCTCCTTTAGGATGGACTGGTTGGATCTCCTTGCAGTCCAAGGGACTCTCAAGAGTCTTCTCCAACACCACAGTTCAAAAGCATTACTACTTCGGCGCTCAGCTTTCTTTGTAGTCCAACTCTCACATGCATACATGACCACTGGAGAAATCATAGCCTTGACTAGACAGACCTTTGTTGGCAAAGTAATGTCTCTGCTTTTTCATATGCTGTCTAGGTTGGTCATAACTTTCCTTCCAAGGAATAAGCGTCTTTTAATTTCATGGCTGCAGTCACCATCTGCAGTGATTTTGGAGCCCAGAAAAATAAAGTCTGACACTGTTTCCAATGTTTCCCCATCTATTTGCCAGGAAGTGGTGACAGCAGATGCCATGATCTTTGTTTTCTGAATGTTGAGCTTTAAGCCAACTTTTTCACTCTCCTCTTTCACCTTCATCCAAAGGCTCTTTAGTTCTTCTTCACTTTCTGCCATAAGGGTGGTATCATCTGCATATCTGAGGTTATTGATATTTCTCCTGGCAATCTTGATTCCAGCTTGTGCTTCCTCCAGTCCAGCATTTCTCATGATGTACTCTGCATAGAAGTTAAATAAGCAGGGTGACTATATACAGCCTTGACGTACTCCTTTTCCTATTTGGAACCAGTCTGTTGTTCCATGTCCAGTTCTAACTGTTGCTTCCTGACCTACATACAGGTTTCTCAGGAGGCAGGTCAGGTGGTCTGGTATCCCTATCTCTTGAAGAATTTTCCACAGTTTATTGTGATCCACACAGTCAAGGGCTTTGGCATAGTCAAGAAAGCAGAAATAGATGTTTTTTCTGGAACTCTCTTGCTTTTTTGATGATTCAGCAGATGTTGGCAATTTGATGTCTCGTTCCTCTGCCTTTTCTAAAACCAGCTTGAACATCTGGAAGTTCACAGTTCATGTATTACTGAAGCCTGGCTTGGAGAATTTTGAGCATTACTTTACTAGCATGTGAGATGACTGCAATTGTGCAGTAGTGTGAACATTCTTTTGCATTGCCTTTCTTTGGGATTTGAATGAAAACTGACCTTTTCCTCTCCTGTGGCCACTGCTGAGTTTTCCAAATTTGCTGGCATATTGAGTGCAGCACTTTCACAGCATCATCTTTCAGGATTTGAAATAGCTCAGCTGGAATTCCATCACCTCCACTAGCTTTGTTCATAGTGATGCTTCCTAAGGCCCACTTGACTTCACATTCCAAGATGCCTGGCTCTAGGTGAGTGATCACACCATCGTGATTATCTGGGTCATGAAGATCTTTTTTGTATAGCTCTTCTGTGTATTCTTGTCACCTTTTCTTAATATCTTCTGCTTCTGTTAGGTCCATACCATTTCTGTCCTTTATCGAGCCCATCTTTGCATAAAATGTTCCCTTGGTATCTCTAATTTTCTTGAAGAGATCTCTAGTCTTTCCCATTCTGTTGTTTTCCTCTATTTCTTTGCATTGATCGCTGAAGAAGGCTTTCTTATCTCTCCTTGCTATTCTTTGGAACTCTGCACGTAAATGAGTATATCTTTCCTTTTCTCCTTTGCTTTTCACTTCTCTTCTTTTCACAGCTATTTGTAAGGCCTCCTCAGACAACCATTTTCCTTTTTTTGCATTTCTTTTTGATGTGGATGGTCTTGATCCCTGTCTCCTATACAGTGTCACAAACCTCTGTCCATAGTTCATCAGGCACTCTGTCTCTCAGATCTAGTCCCTTAAATCTATTTGTCATTTCCACTGTATAATCATAAGGGATTTGATTTAGTTCATCCCTGAATGGTCTAGTGGTTTTCTCCACTTTCTTCAATTTAAGTCTGCATTTGGCAATAAGGAGTTCATGATCTGAGCCACAGTCAGCTCCTGGTCTTGCTTTTGCTGACTGTAAAGAGCTTCTTCATCTTTGGCTGCAAAGAATATAATCAATCTGATTTTGGTGTTGACCACCTTGTGATGTCCATGTGTAAAGCCTTCTTTTGTGTTCCTAGTGAATATAGTGAAGTCACTCAGTCGTGTCTGACTCTTTGTGACCCCGTGGACTGTAGCCTACCAGGCTCCTCTGTCCATGAGATTTTCCAGGCAATAGTCCTGGAGTGGATTGCCATTTCCTTCCTGGAAGAGGGTATTTGCTATGACCAGTGCGTTCTCTTGGCAAAACTCTATTAGCCTTTGCCCTGCTTCATTCTGTATTCCAAGGCCAAATTTGCCTGTTACTCTAGGTATTTCTTGACTTCCTACTTTTGCATTCCAGTCCCCTATAATGAAAAGGATATCTTTTTTGGGTGTTAGTTCTAAAAGGTCTTGTAGATCTTCACAGAACCGTTCAACTTCAGCTTCTTCAGCATTACTGGTTGGGGCATAGACTTGGATTACTGTGATATTGAATGGTTTGCCGTGGAAACGAACAGAGATCATTCTGTCGTTTCAGAGACTGAGTCTAAGTACTGCATTTTGGACTCTTTTGTTGACCATGATGGCTACTCCATTTCTTCTAAGGGATTCCTGCCCACAGTAGTAGATATAATGGTCATCCTAATTAAATTCACCCATTCCAGTCCATTTTAGTTTGCTGATTCCTGGAATGTTGACATTCACACTTGCCATCTCCTGTTTGAACACTTCCAATTTGCCTTGATTCATGGACCTAACATTCCAGGTTCCTACGCTATATTGCTCTTTACAGCATTAGACCTTGCTTCTATCATCAGTCACATCCACAACTGGGTGGTGTTTTTGCTTTGACTCCATCCCTTCATTCTTTCTGGAGTTATTTCTCCACTGATCTCCGGTAGCCTATTGGGCACCTAATGACCCGGGGAGTTCATCTTTCAGTGTCCTATCCTTTTGCCTTTCATACTGCTCATGGGGTTCTCAAGGCAAGAATACTGAAGTGGCTTGCCATTCCCTTCTCCAGTGGACCGCATTCTGTTGGACCTCTCCACCATGATCCCACTGTCTTGGATGGCCCCCATGGCATGGCTTAATTTCATTGAGTTAGACAAGGCTGTGGTCTGTGTGATCAGATTGGCTAGCTGCTTGTGATTGTAGTTTCTGTCTGACTGCTTTCTGATGCCCCCTCTTAGTGCCTACCATCTTACTTGGATTTCTCTTACCTTGGATGTGGGGTGCCTCCTCTCAGCCATCGCTCCTGACCTTGGGTGTTGGGTACCTCCTCTTTGCTGCTCTGCTGCGTAGCCGCCGCTATGTATAGATGTTAGATTTGGACTATAAAGAAAGCTGAGTGCTGAAGAATTGATGCTTTTGAGCTGTGGTGTTGGAGAAGACTTTTGAGAGTCCCTTAGACTGCAAGGAGATCCAACTAGTCCATCCTAAAGGAAATCAGTCCTGAATATTCATTGGAAGGACTGATGCTGAAGCTGAAACTCCAATACTTTGGCCACCTAATATAAAGAACTGACTCTTTGGAAAAAACCCTGCTGCTGGGAAATATTGAAGGCAGGAGGAGAAGGGGACGACAGAGGATGAGATGGTTAGATGGCATCACTGACTTGATGGACATGAGTTTGAGCAAACTCCAGGAGTTGGTGATGGACAGGGAGGCCTGGTGTGCTGCAGTCCATGAGGTCGCAAAGAGTCGGACATGACTGAGTGACTGAACTGAACTGATAGTCACAAATCCCGCTTTGTTCTTCCTTTCTTTGAGTGCTTTCCACGTGTCTAATGTTGTGATGGTCCCTAAAGATATGTAGATCAATGAGAGTTTAGCTCTCCCCTCAAGAAACTCAGTTTAGGCAGGGAGATGTATATGCATATAATAATGACTGTAATGTATAAACACCCCAAGGGAGGTTAACAAATAGGATTTTCACATCATTCAGGAGAGGTGGTTAAGTCTTACTGAGAAACTGAGAAAGCTTAAAGATTTGTCTTATGATAATATTTTAAGTGGAACATTAACACTGCTATCAAGAGAAGGTCATGAAGATGGTAAGGAATCTAGAAACTGCCATATAAGAAACCAATAAATAGCCTAGAGAGAAGAAAACTTCCTAGAGGGTATTATGGTAAAAGAATGGTTCTTAGTTGCATAGGTGAGAAGAACTAAGATTACGAGGTAGAGATAGTAAGGAAGCAGATTGGCCTCATAACATTTCTTCACAAGGTAGTGCGTGCCCACCACTGAGTGTGGAATAGGCAGGACAGGATGGTTGTCTACTAGGGTTGGGGCAGAGAGCATTTTTGTGTTTTAAGGGAGTCTGGGATGCATATTTTCCAAAGAGGGACTTCCCTGGTGGCTCAGATGGTAAAGAATCTGCCTGCAAGGTAGGAGACGTGGGTTCGACCCTAGAATTATACAAATCAGAAAGATTTCAAAATAACTTGGAGAAGTGATAAGAATGCTAAATCAGTCATCATATACTGTGCAATGCTATGAAAAGAAAAATACCACTGAATAGGTTTATTTCTCACTTGTGCTGCAAATGCGTTGTAGTTTCTAAGGGGCTCTGGCTCATACTGTCTCCTCATACTGAGGAATCCAAGCTTGGCTGAGGCTCCATATGGAATGTTGCCAGTTGCTGAAGCAAGGAACGGGGTTCTATTCTACAGTGTCTCACACTGGCAAGCAATTAAATACTCTCTCCCCCAAATCGTTACCCTATATTTCATATGACCCCCAGTTCTTATCCCTAACTATCACATGGTCATTTCTTCCATTTATCTTGAAGGAGGAGGACAAGAAATATAGTTTGCTTTATGGAATAAAACTAATGTCTGGTACAGCCCCCTTTCCAGACACGAAATATTTGGTTCATTCTTCTTCCCCCCACATTGGATGCCTCCATCCCCTCCCTAAGGGGATAACCCCCAAAACAAGGATCTCTAGGTAAAGACTAGAGTCTTTACATGTAGTGCATGTGTGGCTCTTGATTGTGAGATTTATGAGCTCAAAAGACAAACCGTCTCCCACCACTCTCTGCAACTCAGCCTGTATCAGTGGTGGCACAGGAATAAGATAACCACAACAAGCATTTCCATGCTGAAAGCGTAAAAATGGAACAGTAGATACTGATCTGTAGCAATTCTGAAATCCACATGAGCAGATATTTTTAAGAGCCCTTTACTCAATGGTGGTCCCTAAAGACACGTAAGTGAATGAGTTTTCATTTACCCTCAAGAGGCTCAGTTTAGATGAGGACATCCATGCATATAGATGAGTATAATGCAGGAGAGGTTCAAAAATTGTGTTTTCACAGCATCCCAGAAGGATGCTTAATTCTTAATGAGAAACCTGGGAAAGCCTTAGAGACCTGTTGTAAGTGGAATATTTTTAGATTAGGCCCCCATTGAACTCTCTATGAGCGTAGTCCAGTCACTGTAGTTCTATGTCTCACCCTCAGGAAAGGTTCTTCCCTTGACATTAGTCTCATTGGCCACAAATTAAATGAAGATTGGAAACATGTATGAACAGCCTTCTTGGAGTATTTTGAAGGTAAGGCTTTGTGGAGTCAAGTGTTGCTTCAATACAGTATTTTAACAGATATGAGGAGTGTAAGGACTATGGGGTGGGATAACTTTACAACTGACTTCATTGGAGAAGATTCACAAAGAAAAAAGAAAGACAAATTTTTTGGATCAGGGTATAGTTTGAAAACTAGAGAGCTTTTATGACTGCCTTAAAGAAGACCCTTTTATGTCATATGGTCATAGTTGATGGATCAAAAAAGTTCAGACCCAAAATTTGATGCTGTGTGTTGCAGAATTTGAGCAAATTTGGATTCATGGCTCACCAGATCTTTTTGTGAAAGTTGAGACATTGACTGGAAAGAATGGGATGCTAAGAACTGATGTAAAGACATCTAGGTTCAGTGTCTGGATTTTTGTAATGATTTCCCTTGCTTGAAGTCTCTGTAATGACCTCAACTAAGGTAATTTCAAAGGGATTACCAAGGGATGCTTATTCACCCCAAGACTCATCCTAACACCTTTTATTACCTCCAGACCCATATTCAGAGTAAGATCCTCAAAGATGACAGGTAAAAATGACACTGGAGGAGAATTACAAGGTTTTTTCAATTTATATCAGCCTATAGAAGAGTTTCAGCCCTGCTTAAACCTTGATTATAGTCCTGTAAAAAACCCATTTTCAGACTTCTGACCTCTAGAGATAGAATATTAGAATGTGTTATTTTAAACCACCAAGTCTGTGGTCATTTGTCACAGCAGCAATAGGAAACTGATACAATGACCTAGTAAAGTTGTACTTACTATGTATAATAAAAAATTCTAGGTCTGGTGAATAGGGAAATAGCTTGAGTAGTCATAATATGTCACTTAAGTCCAAGATCTATGCCAGATTTCAGGAAGGAGCCCTTTGAATGAAGTATAGGACATGTCCTCTGAAGGAAGGATCCTGTTACCACCCACAGGGATGTATGTAGATCTTTCTCCTAGTCTTTTTGAAAAGGTTTGTGAACTGGGAAGTGGAAAATACCTAAACCTTCCTGGGGCTATTGTACAACAGCACTGCTCTGACATTAATTGCTGGTGACTCATGTTGCTTCCCTGTCTGTCAAAGTAGGGGCTTATCGATGTTAGGTGATGCAGTTTCATCTGAGTTCATCTCACAGGGGCTTTATTGATTCTCTATTGCTGCACAGCAAATTCCCAAAAGTTTAGTAGCTTGAAACAACATCCATTTATATTGTCTGGGTTGACTTGGGATCTCCACTTAGGGTCTTCTAAGGCCAAAGTCAAGGTGCCTGGGGAGTTGGACTCTTATCTAGACTCTCTAGGGATGAATCTTCCAACTTCATTCAGGTTGTTGGCAGAGTGCATTTCCTTGTGGTTGTAGGATGAGGCCCTGGTTTCCTTGCTGAATGTTGACTGAGGAGAGTCTCCTCTGTTCCTAGAATTTGCCCGCATTCCTTTGCATATGACCACCCCCCATATTCAAAGCTAGGAATGGTACATCAGGTTCTTCTCAAAGACTAAATCTATCTTTCCCTTTTCCCCCTCATATCAGCAAGTGAAAGTTGAAAATGCCACTTGAACTCTTCAAGTAACTGGAAAACAGCCGAAGGAGGGGCTTACTGTCTTGTATGGAGTTACCAATCCTGGTTTTTAGGGATGTCTCCTCATCGATGTTGTTGTTGTTCAGTTGCTCAGTCATGTCTGACTCTTTGCAAGACCAGTTTTACCACTGGTCATTACAACCCAGTGTCTTGATGACCAGTGGTAAAACTTACTGGCATACTATAGCAACCCAATACAGGCTAGTGATTCAGACTCTTTGGGAATGAAATCTTGAATTACCTATTAGATCAAGAAACATTTCTAGATGAGGAGTTGACTGAAGGCAATGGAACACGATAAGGGTAACTAAAGAAGGAAGTTATAAACACCTATGGTGGACTGGTGTTAGACACAAGGCTGTAGAATCTGTGGATATTTTTCTGAAGAACCTCCAAAGTAGCTTCTGTATTAGTTTCCCACCCCTACCCCCAGTAAACCATTTCTGTGCTTATGGATATTAGGGAGATAAAGCCAGCATTGAGTCCAGAACTAAATGCACAGAACAATAAAGTCATGTATCTTTCATGCACTTTGCAATTCTCAAGTGCCATGCCATTGCTAAGTGAGCAGGAGGCTAAGCGCTTACTTAGGACATTGTGGGCCATGACTTCAAGAGAATCTGTTAGGCATAATTTTGAATTCTCTTCAATCTGGGATGGTGCTCGAAAGCATCCAAGACCACAAAGAGCATTTTTGGGTCTCAGCCTGCTGTTGTTTGGAATCTGGGGCCATTCCTGGCATCTTAGAAGAGCTGGAGGGCATATCTGAAGGGTTGCCTAGACTGTTCAAAAAGCCCAAGAAAGCTCTTCCATTTCATCTCATTGTGGTGCAGAAGAATTTCCCAAGATTGTGTGTGTGTGAATGGAGTCTTAACTCCAACCTTCATCCCTTTGGGACAGCATTTTGAAGCCCTCTTTAAAAGCACAACATTCAGAGTGGAGGAAAAGTTTAGAAAAAGGGTGAGGAAAGTCCTCATTCTTTCAGAATGGGAGATGCTGCATATTAATAGTAATGAGAAAGTGAAAGAAAGTGAAAGTGAAGTCGCTCAGTCGTGTCCGACTCTTTGCGACCCCATGGACTGTAGCCCACCAGGCTCCTCCATCCATGGGATTCTCCAAGCAAGAGTACTGGAGTGGGTTGCCATTTCCTTCTCCAGGGGATCTTCTGGACCCGGGGATCAAAACCAGATCTCCAGCATTTTAGGCAGACACTTTGCTGTCTGAGCACCAGGGAAATCCAATAGTAATGAGATGACCTGATCAAGATGTAAGACAAAGTGTGAAAGGGAAAGCTTTGAGCTGGAAGAGAGCTGTCTCCAGCTCTTCTAGAAGTGTGCCTTACAAACTGCTCCTGGGTTTTCAACTGGGCAAGGGAAATGCTACCTCTACCCATAGCCATCATCAGGGCAGAGTTTCTTCAGGGTTTTCTTGGACCAACTCCATCAGTGTCACTTGGAGTAGCACTAAAAATGCTGATTCCTCATTTCTTATCCAGACTCCTCTGATTTCTGTATCTAGAGAAGCTTACTTTGGTGATTCTTGGAGATTGAAGTTGAGACCCTTTTCTGCAGGAGCTTCCTCTTCTTACCCAGTGGATAAATCTACTGAATGCTAGTTGTGTACCAGGCATTATTCTAAGAACTTTATCTCTATTATTTCATTTAATCTTGACGCTATTCCCAGAAGTAAGAGCTATTATTATCTCCAGCATTTTTACAGGGTCAAAGAGTTGCAGAGTAGAGGTAAGTAGAGTTAACATTTGAACTCAGCTAGCCTAACTACTGTAGAAGGTGATGGCACCCCTCTCCAGTACTCTTGCCTGGAAAATTCCATGGATGGAGGAGCCTGGTAGGCTGCAGTCCATGGGGTCACAAAGAGTCGGACACGACTTCACGACTTCACTTTCACTTTTCACTTTCATGCATTGGAGAAGGAAATGGCAACCCATTCCACTGTTCTTGCCTGGAGAATCCCAGGGACAGGGGAACCTGTTGAGCTGCCATCTATGGGGTAGCACAGAGTCGGACACGACTGAAGCGACTTAGCAGCTGCTGCAGCAGCAGCCTAACTACAGAAATATGTTCTTAGTCACTATGTTATGCCCTATGAATTTGTCCTTTTTCTTCCTTCAGCCAAGCCAAAAGACTTTTTCCTAAGAGATGAAGGGAAATTGCGTTTTCAGAGAAGAATTTATTTGTCCCTACATTACAAGATGTCTAGGCATGGTTGGATTGGTTGGCATAGCTTACCCTGCACAAAGTCCTTATCCTTGTCCTGTCTCTAATTCGTGAGGAGTCACATTGCCCCAACTCTGCTCCAGTCTGCATTCCAATGCTACCTTCTGTTCCCTGGCAGGAACTCAGCTCCTGGTTGGCAGGTCTCTGTACTTCCCCATACCTCCATTTTGGCCCAGTGTGGATGTTCTGGTCCCCCCCTCCCCCCCCCCCCCCCGCCCCGGGGAAGGACAGATGTATTCTCATACAACCTTAAAGACCAGCCAGCTCAAATCCTCCTGTCTCAGAAGCTACCAGGAACCTACCAAGAAGCTTCTCCAGCAGGGTCTCAGGCTTACTTTTCAGCCCCTGGGTCAGCTTTCTTGACTTTTTTCTTTCCTGTGTTGTGCAGTGCTAAGTTGCTTCGGTGTGTCTGACTCTTTGACCCCATGGACTGTAGCCCACCAGTCTCCTCTGTCCATGGGATTCTCCAGGCAAGAATACTGGAGTGGGTTGCCATGCCCTCCTGCAGGGGATCTTCCCAATCCCAGGGTTTGAACCTGCATCTCTTATGTCTCCTGCATCACCAAGCAGATTCTTTACTCTCAGCGCCACTTTGGAAGCCCTTTCTTTCCTATAGCAGGCGGCAGTCCTGAGCTATTCTTCTTACAGCTTCTCTAACTGGAGGGGCTCTGCTCTGTTTATGACAAATGGAACCTGGGGCCAGTTTTCTCATTGTTCTGAAGGGAGACACGCAACCCTTTTCATCTGAAGGGCTTTGATGCCGTTCATTATGCAAACATGGCAAATCATACAATTTAAGGAAATTTACTTCTGTTGTTGTGCCTGGTGCGCAGCTTTGAATTCTCTTTCTGAGGCGGCTACTGGAAGGGACTTTCTGCTCCTGTGTTTCCCTGGAGGAAGATGTTTCATCAGCCCCTCCCCTCCTTTGGTCAACACCAGCAAGTAAACCTTCCAGTGTGATGCTCCATGTCCTGAAAGGGTCTCTTGTGTTTCAACTGCTTAAATCCGGATTACTGAGCCTGTGTCCTGCTCAGGAAGGATTATTTGTGATGTTTCCTCTCAAAAGTCTTTCCTGCTTGTTTCTTCCTGGGATGAACTCCTCAACTTTTAGGTCAAAGACCAACTCTATACTTACTTTATAACCACTGTTACTCTAAGTTTAAGTGCTTCACTTTAAAATTATGCCACTATAATAAATTAAGATGGTGTAACAATAAATAAATAAAAGGGAAATTTAACTAAACAAATTAATTTAATTGAAAAGAAATACAATTAAATTCTGTAAAATTAAAATCCTGACTCTTCCCCTGAAAAGAAGAGAAGTAGAGGAAAGGTTTAATGAAGCCATATCAGGGCTCATGGTCAAGCCATTGTGTCCTCTTTCTCCACAAGAGCAGGACAATAGATATCTCTCAAGGCAGGAAAAGGAGGAAACCTGCTACTGTTCTTCTGTGGAGGTTAGTCAGTGATGTGAGGCAGAGAAATCCTGGGGAAGATGGAGAGGGCTATGTCAGGCACCATGGTATTTGGAATCAAAATGGGCCTGGTTTGAGTCCAGCTGTCCCACTTACCAGCTGTGGAAACTAAGTGTGAGCAAGTTAATGAGGTGCTGTGTCTCAGGGCTCTTTTCTGGCAAAGGATAATAATCGTACCTTCTTTGTAGGGTTGTAGGAAGACAAAGACAGTGCTTGGAATATAGGAAGTGCAATATATGTTTTAGCTATCTAAAGGCCACATGACCACACACGCATGTGTGCACGCACACGTGTACACACGCATACACACACACACAGAGTGAGAGAGAGTACATTTGACGTTTACCAAGAAGTTTGGGAAACAGCTCTCTTTCAGTGCTGCACTAGTCAGGAGACAGATAAATTATCCGTGGATCTTGTTAAAGTGAAGATTCCGAAGGACTGAGGTGGGCCTGAGATTCTGCATTTCTAATAAGCTCCCAGGTGAGGCTGCTACACCTCACCAGGGTCTGAGGACCACATTTTGAATAGCAAGACTGAGACAAGACACCAAAGTCCAGGGAAAATGCAGGGAAGTTCTGGAATAGTTGCAAGAGGAGATGAGGAGTGGGAGAGTTGGAAAGAGCTATATCTGCTGCTTTCCTCTGTCTTACCTGCAGGCAGCTTAACTTAATGCAGAATCCCCAGAGACACACAGACAGTTATGAAGTTTTGGGTTCCATCCTAGGGTTACTGAATCAGAATCTCCAGTGGAGGGTTTTGGTTGTCTGGATTTTTTTTTTAACAAGCACCCTAAGTGCTTGTCTGTATCATAAGGCAAGCTTAAGAAACACTGACAAGAGTGTCAAGAACAAAGTCAACTTGAAACTAAAATCTAAAAGCTAGATGAAGACTTTGATTTGCAATGGAAAACTGAAAGTTACATGTGATATCAGCGAGGTTTTCCCAGTCATCTGTTTCTGTTTCATTGATTGCTTGAAGAAATTTTCCATTTTACTGAGTATTTAGTTAAGGTTTTACAAGCGAATTTTACGATATTATGTTTTATGGCTTCAAGTCCAGAAGACAATAGGAAAACTTTGGAGATGAGAGAAAGTGGCAACAAAGAACTGGAAAGAGATACCTGGAAAAATTTGAGTTCCTGAAAAGTGAGAGTTCCAGAAAGAAGAGTGCCATTAACAAAGGAAACATTAAATGCCTGCCACATGCATTGTGAAATTACTGAAACCTGGGTTAGTTCTGGGATTTAGTTGTAGTCTTTGAAAGTCAATGTTAAACTTTCAACACCAGAAAAGTGGCTCCAGGCATGCTTTGCAGTTAAAAATCTTGATTAATGGGGTTACCGATTTTATTGGGCCCATTTAGGGCCCACAGAGATGTTTTCAGTGTGATCCTGAGAACAACAGTAAGGTGAAGTATGTTTTCTACTTCAGAGATTGAAGAAGAGAGCTTGGAGCTCTTCTCCAAGCTCAGAATGGAGAGTTGGGCGCACGGGGAAACTCATCTTTGGATCTTTTGAGGATATTTGGTTTAAGCTCATTAAAGCTCAGCTGGTAGTAGATTCAACCTTAAGGTTTCCAAACATAGTTGTCATCTTCTGCTTTTCCCTAATTTTTTTTTTTTTACTGGGTAAAATACATAGCAAAATTTACAGTCTTAACCATTTTAAAGCAGGCAGTTCAACGGTATTAAATGCATTCATATTGTTGTGTAACCATTACTACCATCTGTCTCCAGACCTCTTTTCATCTTGCAGAACTGAAACTTTGGACCCATTAAACAATACCTTCTCTCCTCCTCCCAGCCCTTGGCATCCACCTCTGATCTTCTGTCTCTGTGATTTTGACTACACTTAAGTAACTCATTGGAGAAGACAATGGCACCCCACTCTAGTATTCTTGCCTGGAAAATCCAATGGATGAAGGAGCCTGGTGGGCTGCAGTCCATGGGGTCGCTAAGAGTCAGACACGACTGAGTGACTTCACTTTCACTTTTCACTTTCATGTATTGGAGAAGGAAATGGCAACCCACTCCAATGTTCTTGCCTGGAGAATCTCAGGGACAGGGGAGCCTGGTGGGCTGCTGTCTATGGGGTCGCACAGAGTCGGACATGACGGAAGCGACTTAGCAGCAGCAGCAGCAGCAGCAGCAGCAGCAAGTAACTCATATAAGTGGAATCATACAGTATTTGTCTTTGTACACCATCTTCTGCTTTTAAAGCAGGGAAAATTCATCTTGTACTTTCTCTCTATCGAAGTTTGCCCTTTTTCTCTTCCTCTCTTATCTCTATCTATATCAGTATATAATATATCATGCCCTCCTGAACTCTTTCCCTTGTCACTTTTTTTCTCTTTCCCCATATGCAAAACTTTTCAGATTGTTGGTGCAAAAGACAGATTAATCACATTTTTGCTTTCACAAACCTTAGTGTATACTTGTAGGGATTGCAAACCTTAGTGTATATTTTTTTTTGGTGGGGTGTTAATATTTTAAGAGAAGCATATTCTTGGCAAAGAGGTAAATCTCAGACATCAGTGAATAAATGAAAGATATTTATGTTTAGTGGATAGGGAGGGGTAGAGATAAACATTCCAATGCCCATGTCACAGCCTAGACCAACTAAATCAGAAATTTAGGGGGTAGGCTTTAGGCATCAGTGTTTTTTATAATTGACTCTAAAGTGTGACTAGGGTTGAGAGTCGCTGTCTGAAGTAGGTAATAAGACAGTAACTCTAAGTTATGCCTGCTCATTAGAATCAACTGGGGGAACTTTAAAAAATACCAGTACCATTTGCAGATGACATGATCCTCTACATAGAAAACTCTAAAGACTCCACCAGAAAATTACTAGAGCTAATCAATGAATATAGTAAAGTTGCAGGATATAAAATTAACACACAAAAATCCCTTGCATTCCTATACACTAACAATGAGAAAACAGAAAGAGAAATTAAGGAAACAATTTCATTCATCATTGCAATGAAAAGAATAAAATACTTAGGAATAAATCTACCTAAGGAAACAAAAGACCTATATATAGAAAACTATGAAATATTGATGAAAGAAAACAAAGATGACACAAATAGATGGAGAAATACACCATGTTCATGGATTGGAAGAATCAATATAGTGAAAATGAGTATTCTACCCAAAACAATCTATAGATTCAATGCAATCCCTATCAAGCTACCAACAGTATTTTTCAGAGAACTAAAACAAATAATTTCACAATTTGTATGGAAATACAAAAAACCTCGAATAGCCAAAGCAATCTTGAGAAAGAAGAATGGAACTGGAAGAATCAACCTGGCTGACTTCAGACTATACTACAAAGCCACAGTCATCGAGAGAGTATGGTACTGGCACGAAGACAGAAATATAGATCAATGGAACAAAATAGAAAGCCCAGAGATAAATCCATGCACCTATGGACACCTTATCTTTGACAAAGGAGGCAAGAATATACAATGGAGAAAAGACAATCTCTTTAACAAGTGGTGCTGGGAAAACTGGTCAACCACTTTTGTAAAAGAATGAAACTAGAACGCTTTATAACACCATACACAAAAATAAACTCAAAATGGTTTAAAGATCTAAATGTAAGACCAGAAGGTATACAACTCTGAGAGGAAAACATAGGCAACTCTCTGACATAAATCACAGCAGGATTCTCTATGATCCACCTCCCAGAGTAATGGAAATAAAAGCAAAAATAAACAAGTGAGACCTAATTAAACTTAAAAGCTTCTGCACAACAAAGGAAACTATAAGCAAGGTGAAAAGACAGCCTTCACAATGGGAGAAAATAATAGCAAACGAAGCAACTGACAAAGAATTAATTTCAAAAATATACAAGCAGCTCCTGCAGCTCAATTCCAGAAACATAAATGACCCAATCAAAAAATGGGCCAAAGAACTAAATAGACATTTCTCCAAAGAAGATATACAGATGGTTAACAAACACATGAAAAGATGCTCAACATCACTCATTATCAGAGAAATGCAAATCAAAACCACGGTGAGGTACCATCTGACGCTGGTCAGAATGGCTGCTATCCAAAAGTCTACAAGCAATAAATGCTGGAGAGGGTGTGGAGAAAAGGGAACCCTCTTACACTGTTGGTGGGAATGCAAACTAGTACAGCCACTATGGAGAACACTGTGGAGATTCCTTAAAACACTGGAACTAGAACTACCATATGACCCAGCAATCCCACTGCTAGGCATACACACGGAGGAAACCAGAATTGAAAGAGACACGTGTACCCCAATGTTCATTGCAGCACAGTTTACAATAGCCAGGACATGGAAGCAACCTAGATGTCCACTGGCAGATGAATGGATAAGAAAGCTGTGGTACATATACACAATACATATACATAGCTATTAAAAAGAATGCATTTGAATCAGTTCTAATGAGATGGATGAAAGTGAAAGTGAAAGTGAAGTCGCTCAGTCGTGTCTGACTCTTTGCGACCCCATGGAAACTGGAGCCTATTATACACAGTGAAATAAGTCAGAAAGAAAAACACCGATACAGTATATTAACACATATATATGGAATTTAGAAAGATGGTAATGATGACCCTATATGCGAGACAGCAAAAGAAACACAGAAATAAAGAACAGAATTTTGGACTCTGTGGGAGAAGGTGAGGGTGGGATGATTTGAGAGAATAGCACTGAAACATATATATTATCATATGTGAAATAGATTGCCAGTCCAGGTTCAATGCAAGAGACAGGGTGCTCAGGGCTGGTGTGCTGGGATGACCCTGAGGGAAGGGATGGGGAGGGAGGTGGGAGGGAGGTTCAGGATGGGGATTCAGGATGTTGTAAATGTACAACACATGTACACCCATGGATGATTCATGTCAATGTATGGCAAAAACCAGTATAATATTGTAAAGTAATTAGCCTCCAATTAAAATAATTAATTAATTAAAAAAAAATCCCAGTGTCTGAGCCCTGTCTCAGACCAATTAAATGAGAACCTTGGTGGAACAGAGGCTGGGCAATGGTGTTGTTTTGAAAATCCCAGGTAATTCTAATGTATTAATATAGCCAGCCAGGGTGCAGAACCACTGAACTGAAAGGTAGACATTCTGAGAAATTAGCAATAAGTTCACCATTGTAATCTAAAGCAAGCTCTGTAACTGAATGCATGGATGATTTTTTTCAAACATAAAATGCAGTTTTGGTGTTTCATATATATAGTTTCTGCTAACGGAAAAAAATTGGAATGCTATTATAAAACAAAGTTGTGAAAACAATATGACATTTGATTCTAAAGGACTATGGATGAGTAGTAGAGCAGGCCATACTTATGTTGGAGTTTTAGAAATTCTTATTACAAAAATAACTCACTTTCAGTGTAGATCACTTAAAGACTAGACATAAGCAAATGATAATAAAAGTAAGCAGATATGACCATCCAACTTTTGGTGTGTATCTTTTATCTTTTTTCATTTTCATATTTAAATGCACATATATTGTACAGAGTTATAAAGTACTTTACTGTGGAGAATTTTGAAAATATATAAAAGCAGGCTTATTACAATAATGATCTTCCATTTCCCAATTATTTCATTTCTATAATTATCAACCCATGGTCCAACTTGTTTTATCTAAATCCTCTATCACTTCCCTTTATTCTGAATTGTTTCTTGAGCAAATCCAAGATATGATTTCATCCATAAATGGTTCATTTTTTCAGCTAACAAATTATGAATATTTTCTATATCAATAAATATTTCCCAATTGTTTCATTTCATCATGGGCTTCCCAGGTGACGCTAGTGGTAAAGAACCCACCTACCAATGCAGGACGCATAAAAGATGCAGGTTCGATCCCTGGGTTGGAAAGATCCCCTGGAGAAGGAAATGGCAACACCCTTTAGTATTCTTGTCTGGAGAATCCCATGGACAGAGGAGCCTGGTGGGCTACAGTCCATAAGGTAGCAAAGAGTCAGACACAACTGAAGCAACTTAGCACACATGCATGCATAGTATTTCATCACATGATTGCATCATTATTTATTTGTTGGACATGTATTATTGGACATTAAAGCTGTTTCTAATATTCATTATTAAAACAAACTTTTTATGAATATACTAGTCTTGGTGTACACTCTTGATTATTTAACAGCCTCTTAGAAGTGGAACTGGTGGCTCAGAGGTTTTGCATGTTTAAAAATTTTTTTGACCCATTATATCAAATTGTCCTTCAGGAAGTTTTTTACCAATGTATAGTATTTACTACTGGAACTCTATGAAATGTCCTTGTCTCCACCTCTTTGCCAATACCAAGTATTATTTCAAGAAGCCTTTGTGCCAATTTATTAAGTAAGAATAGTATTTTATTACTGCTTTAATTTGCAATAAGAATAAACCATTTTAGAGAAAAATTAAAAATGTTTTTAGAGTAATACATGTGTATGGTTACACATGAAAGTCCCTATGCCTGACTTCCCCCAACCCACAAGCTTGCAGAGGCAATGAATTATTTTTGCTATTTCTTCCAGTGGCTACTCACATCTCCAAATGATTCAGCTTCTATTTCTTATTAATTATAGACATTTTCCATTGGCTTTCTGTTACACTAGTTGAGGATTTACATTTCATTCTCCATCTTGAGTATTTGTAACAGTATTTTAAAATTGTTTCTCTATCAATTACAAACCAAAATTTTAATTTCTTGTCTCATTAACCAGAGATCATTTATTTCATATTTGCTTGGTTCTAGAATTTGATATTTTTCTAGGAATCGTTTTCTCTCAGAACTTTATATGCATTACTCCAACACTCTTGGCATTTGATGTTGCTTGTGAAAAATCCAGTATCATTTAAAATTTTGTGCCCTTTTTGGTGACATGCTTTGTTTTCTTTTCCTCTCATTCTGGAAACATTTAGGATCAAATCTTTATCATTAGTAGAATTTTTTTTTTTAATGAAGTGCCCTGAAGTTGATTTTTTCCTTTCAAATTGTTGGGCACTTGGTGGTCCTTAGAGTTCTGTGGAATGTGTAAGTTACATTCCCTCTGTAACTTTACTTCAGTTCTCTCATATTTTCCTTATTTGAACATGTGCCCCTAATACCTGCTTCTTCCTTTACCTTCAGCCTTTCTTAGGCATGAGTGAGGCAAACAATCAGTATTTATAAATTGCCTCCTGGGAGGAATATAAAGCAGGTGAGACACATAATCTCTATCTAAACAAGTTGTACATTGTAACTATGTTATTTGGAGAAGTGCTTCAAAATTATGAAATGGCCATGATAAAGTAGAAAATTTCTTTTACTTGGGATAAAGGATTATATCATGTGAAGGTGCCATCTGAGTTGGAATATAAATATTAGGATGTACTGTTAGTATGGTAAGATGAATAATATTTGGTACATGTATTTTCTCTTGCCCCAGTGAGTGATCCTGTGATAAAACAGAGGCCAAGGTTAACCATAACTAAATATAATTAAATTCTCACAGGGATTCAGTAGATGTGGTTTTTGTATTATTTCCTGATGATCTGGCTTAGTTTGGAACAGAACGTAATGAGAGGGTGGTTGCCAATGCCAATAAATTTCTCAAATATTAGATATCTTACATGAGCTTTGAAAGTGGCTGCTTCTTACTCTATTTGAAACTAACTGAGGTATGGCTGCATGTAATCAATTTTGATTTGCTAAAAGTAGACAAGAGGACATAACCAGCAGTCCCATGGTTATCATAAACATAACTTACCAGGAGGAGAAGGGGACAACAGAGGGTGAGGTGGTTGAATGGCATCACTGATTCAATGGACATGAGTTTGAGCAAGCTCTGGGAGATGGGGAAGGACAGGGAAACCTGGCATGCTGCAGTCCATGGGGTCACAAAGAGTCGGACATGACTGAGCAACTGAACAACAGCAACTTACCAAACTCAAGCTTCTGCAGAGTAAAAAGATAGGATCTGAATGCAAATAAAACAACACAAAATAAGCTGAATCTTCACCCATTTCCTTGTAAAATTTTAATCTATAATGATGTTTATTTTTATTATAAAATGTTTGATACCTAGGAAAATCTGTGTAACATATATGTAAACTATAAAGTATGTTAATAAAGTGAGCAGCAATGAATCCAATTCAAGACCTAGAGCATTACCTGTACCTTGAAGCTTTCCATGTCCTTTTTCCTCTTGCCTCGTGTCCTGTCTCTCCCCACAAAAGTGAAAATGAATCTAGATTTTGATTTATCATGTTAATTAAATTTTGGGGTATGGAAAATAACACTAATACAGGACCATGTGTCTGTCATAAGTATACAGCTTAAAAACTTATTATAAAATAAATGTCCATGTGATCATCACATGGGTCAAGAAACAGAATATTGGAAGAACCTCAGAAGGCTTTCTGAGGCCCTCATTTTTGGTCTCATTTTGGTCTCATTTTTGGGTATTACATAAAATATGTAAGAAGCACATGAGAGACATGGGTAGAAATTTCTTTAGCACATGTGTGAAGCTTGACTAGCTCCATGAACATAGTAAACATAGTCATTTTACATTCTACGGTGATAGTTATTTGGAATTTCTGCTGTCTCTATATGTGGTCTATTATTTCTCTTTTTTAAAAACCAAGTTAGATTTACTCCAGGAAGCAAGTATAGTTTAACATTAGAAAAATCACTGAATCTACTACATCATCTCAATAGCAGCAGCATAAGCATTTGCTTAAGTTTGACATGCATTCATGATAAAAAAAACTTTCAGCAAATTAAGAAAAAAAAAAGAGAACTTTAAAAATCTGATAAATGTTATCTACATAAAACCTTCCTCTAAACTTGAGAAGATGACATCGATGTTCATGACTATCTATTCAGCATAGGTGTGGGGTATTATTTCTACTGGTTTCATCTCATGACATCTTTTGACTATCTGATTATCTTTTATCCTGTGACTTATCCTGCAATTAAAAAACATTTGTAGAAATAATTTGAGACCCAGGAAGATGCTGTCTTCCTCTAAAGAGGATTCTGAAAGACTGATTTTGTTAGATTATGTTGGTATGGAGGAGAAGTAGCAATTTGGACTCACCTTAAACCTATAGGATTCAGAGTTTGAGACTGTATTTCCCAGGACATGTAAAGTTGGTTTGCAGTCCACGTAAGGGCTTATCTGTTTCTAGTTTATTCTTCCTCCTGAGATGAGGACTTTGAAGATTTCATTCCAAGATAAGGGGTTGTTTCCCAAAGTTCTCACTCTTTGCATTCTTGGATTCTGACATCTGTACTTGACTCTCTTTTTTTTCCTTTGGCTGCACTGCATGGTATGCAAGATCTTAGTTCCCCCACCAGGGATGGAAGCCATACCTCCTACAGTGGAAGTGCAGAATCTAAGCCTTTGGACTGTCAGGGAAGTCCCTGTACTCTGCTCTTTAAAGGCTTCTCCAAACAGGACCATGTCTTTCACTTGTCACTTCCAGATTGATAAATGTTCCTAGGACGAAAGCGGCCCCAACTGGAGACCTCAATTTTCTGGGTTTCTGTTTTCTTCCTACATCTTGGTCCAGTAATTTTTTTTACTATCTTGTTAGCTCTCTAAAAAAGTTTTAAAAATATTTCACCACTTCTTTCTATCTGTTTTTGGTAGGAGGGATGGTCTGAATAACCCAGTCCATAATTCAAAAACTGAAGTCCTAGTTTGCCTTTCTTTGTATTGTGCCAGACAGGTTTGTATTTCTAAACAATGTAACTTTCTTTTAAAGCTCCATATAAAAACTTTTCTTGTGGTATATATTGTTCTAAAATGTGATTTTACACTCAACATTGCTTCTTGGTGTCATCCATGTTGATGGGCATAGCTCTAGTTTATTCACTTCCACTCTGATATAGAATTTTATTGTATAAATATATCATTCTTTTTAAAAAATTTTTATTTTTACTTTATTTTACTTTACAATACTGTATTGGTTTTGCCATACATTGACATGAATCCACCACGGGTGTACATGCATTCCCAAACATGAACCCCCCTCCCACCTCCCTCCCCATAACATCTCTCTGGGTCATCCCCATGCGCCAGCCCCAAGCATCCTGTATCCTGCATTGGACATAGACTGGCGATTCGTTTCTTACATGATAGTATACATGTTTCAATGCCATTCTCCCAAATCAACCCACCCTCTCCCTCTCCCTCAGAGTCCAAAAGTCCGCTCTATACATCTGTGTCTCTTTTGCTGTCTCACATACAGGGTTATCATTGCCATCTTTCTAAATTCCATATATACGTGTTAGTATACTGTATTGGTGTTTTTCTTTCTGGCTTACTTCACTGTGTATAATCGGCTCCAGTTTCATCCACCTCATTAGAACTGATTCAAATGTATTCTTTTTAATGGCTGAGTAATACTCCATTGTGTACATGTACCACAGCTTTCTTATCCATTTCTCTGCTGATGGACATCTAGGTTGTTTCCATGTCCTGGCTATTATAAACAGTGCTGCGATGAACATTGGGGTGCATGTGTCTCTTTCAATTCTGGTTTCCTCGGTGTATATGCCCAGCAGTGGGATTGCTGGGTCATAAGGCAGTTCTATTTGCAATTTTTTTAGGAATATCCACACTGTTCTCCATAGTGGCTGGACTAGTTTGCATTCCCACCAACAGTGTAGGAGGGTTCCCTTTTCTCCACACCCTCTCCAGCATTTATTGCTTGCAGATTTTTGGATCGCAGACATTCTGACTGGTGTGAAGTGGTACCTCATTGTGGTTTTGATTTGCATTTCTCTAATAATGAGTGATGTTGAGCATCTTTTCATGTGTTTGTTAGCCATCCGTATGTCATTTTTGGAGAAATGTCTATTTAGTTCTTTGGCCCATTTTTTGATTGGGTCATTTATTTTTCTGGACTTGAGCTGCATAAGTTGCTTGTATATTTTTGAGATTAGTTGTTTGTCAGTTGCTTCATTTACTATTATTTTCTCCCATTCAGAAGGCTGTCTTTTCACCTTGCTTATAGTTTTATTTGTTGTGCAGAAGCTTTTAATTTTAATTAGGCCCCATTTGTTTATTTTTGCTTTTATTTCCAGAATTCTGGGAGGTGGATCATAGAGGATCCTGCTGTGATTTATGTCGGAGAGTGTTTTGCCTATGTTCTCCTCTAGGAGTTTTATAGTTTCTGGTCTTACATTTAGATCTTTAATCCATTTTGAGTTTATTTTTGTGTTTGGAGTTAGAAAGTGATCTAGTTTCATTCTTTTACAAGTGGTTGACCAGTTTTCCCAGCACCACTTGTTAAAGAGATTGTCTTTACTCCATTGTAAATATATCATTCTTTATTGGTTCTCCTATCAATGAATATTTGGGGCTTCTACAACTTTTGCTATTATGAACAATGTTGTTATTAAATTTATATTTAATGAAACTATTTAAAATAATTTATAAGTAAATGGAGAGATATGGCATGTTCTCCTATGGATAGTTCAGTTCAGTTCAGTTGCTCAGTCGTGTCCGACTCTTTGCGACCCCATGAATTGCAGCACATTTGGAAACATATCAGTTTTCCTCGAAATGATTTATAGAATCAATTTATTTCTAAAAAAAACTCTCTAATGAAGCAATTTTTGCATTTAGTCAAAGATTATTGGTGGATATAAAACTGCTAGGTGAAAGTTTCTTCTTGTTTAGTTGCTAAGTCGTGTCTGACTCTTTGCAAACCCGGGGATGGCAGCTCGCCAGGCTCCTCTGTCCATGGGATTTCCCAGGCAAGAATACTGGAGTAGGTTGCCATTTCTTTCTTCAGGGTATCTTTCTGGCCCAAGGATTGAACCCAAGTCTCCTGCAGTGGCAGGTGAATTCTTTACCACTGAGCCACTAGGGATGACCAGAAAGTTGTTCAGTAACAGGATATTTACACAGTTGTCAAGGTATAATGCCACAGCTTACTTGCTAATTGCAAACAATGGAGAGAACTGGCAGTCACTCTCTTAACCAGGAGAAAACTCATATTCATAATGATGAGATGATTTGTCATGAAGTGACTTGTGATGGGATGCAGTGTAAAGTACCCACCATTAACTGCAAAGTATTTGTGCCAAAAGTTTTTAACCTGAATTTTAACCAAATTTTTAATCAAACCAAGTTTTTAACCAAATTTGTGAGCCAAATTTCTTATTTACAGGAAATATAGGAGATTGAGGAAAATGGGAAGCAACATTCTCCAGAAGTAATCAGACAAATCCAGAATTTGTGGGACAGTCTATTGGACAGCTAACCTGATAGCTATAAGAAGTCAATGTCATGAAAAAAAATATTGGTGAGGAGTCTCTTCTGGAATACAAAAGACTTAAGAGATGTAACAGTCAAACAGGATGTGTACACCTTAACCGGACCTGGTCCAAAAAATACTAAAGTATAAACACATTTTTGGATAATGGTGGAAATTTAAATGTGGACAGAATATGAGATGACTGCAGGGAATTGTTAATTTTCCTAAATATTTATGGAGGAGGAGGCTCTTGTTTTTAGAAAATTAACACAAATACTTAAAACACATAATGCATGTTATTTTCAAATGTTTAGAAATGCAAATAATCTCTAAGAATATATCCACATATATAAGGAAAGCAAATATGGCTTATATTAAAAATCATTGAAATGAAATTGAATTCCTATGTCACATTACTTATACAAATTAATTCCAAATAGATTGAAAGTTTAAATGTGAAGGGCAAACTTATAGCAGGGTACAGGAAGATATATGACTTTAGGATAGGAAAGGTTTTCTTTGAAAAGATACAAAATCATTAACAAACAAAAGACTGAAATAAAGCTATGCTATTTAAGAATCTCTGTACATAAAAAATCATTTATGAATGAAGAGATAAAACATTAACTGGGTAAACTTATTTCCACATATATATCAAAATTGAAGGATAACAAAAACAAAATTTTAAAAATTCTAAAAATCAGTTCAACAATCAACAAGAAAAGCAGCTGAAAGATGTGACTATTTGATAGATAGAGAGATGGAAAGAAGTTGAATGAACACTTACTTACTCCACAAATTTTTATTGAGTGTCTCTGTTTGGAGCCAAGTATGAGGTCATAGTAGTAAACAAAACAGATGAATAGCCTTGCCCTTGAGTGACTAATGTTTCAGTGGGTAGCTCTGTAAAGAGAAATAAGGATTCAAAACTGAAAAGGAAACTATGAGTCAATACAGTTTGGTGGAATGAGTGTGGGCTCTGTAGTCAACCCCCTGAATAGGATACCAGATTTTCCTCCAACCAGCTTTTCCTCTGGCACCTTGTGCACGTTCCTTTGATTCTATAACTTCTGTTACCTCTTCTGGAAAATGGGAATAACAATGGTACCCACCCTATCTATATGGTCATTGAGAAAACTTAGTGAGAAAAGAAAAGTCAGGACTTAGTATGAAGCCTGGTTGTAAAACAACCAGCAACTCAGTTTTTTTCTTTCTAGGGCAGGAAAAACTCAGCTCTTCCCAACTGTGTGTCTCCTTTATTTTTACATGGAACACTTCATTTCTGGTCACCAAGTATGTGGAAGTTTGTGGGAGATGTGGAAGTTTGTCTCCACATCAAGTAAATCTCTGTGACAGCAGCTGGGTGTCCTGCAATTTAGCTCAATTCTGACACTGTCTACCTGGAGGCAGCTTCAGATCCCACAGGTTAAGGGCTCATTCCAAGACTATCCCTCCCCCTCCACCACCATTCACCTGGAACCCTTCTTCAGACATCGGTTGCAAGCGCAGAAGCTCAGGTTATCACCTGAGCTGATTTGCTACCTATAGAACTTTCCTCGGCTTTGACTAATTTGCTAGAGTGGCTCACAGAACTCAGGGATATGCTTACATTTACCAGTTTATAAGGAATATGATAATCCAGATAAAGAGGGTCCTGAGTTTCTGTCCTCGAGGAGTTCAGGAGCATCTCCCTACTGGTGTGGCTGTGTGCCCAGCCTGGAAGGTCTCTGATACCCCTACTATTGGGATTTTATAGAGGCTTCCTCGAGTGGGCACGATCAATTATTAACTCCCATTTCCAGTCCCTTGCCACTCTCTGGAGGAGGCAGTGTGGAGCTCAAAATTCCAAGCTTCTAACTGTGGCTTGGTCTCTCTGGTGACCAGCCCCCAGGCAGGAGCCATCCAAGAGCCCACCCAGGTCACCTCATAAGTGCCAAAGATGCTCCTACTGCTCTTAACATTTTGGAATTTACAAGGGTTTTGGGAGCCCTGTGTCAGGGATGGGATGAAAGATGGGTATTAGAACTATAGACGTTCCTAGTGTTTTAATCATTTAGGAAATTTCAAAGATTTTAGGAGTTCTGTGCAGCAATAGGGCACAAGACCGATATATATATATATTGTCTATTATTTCACACCTGGTATATAATAGTCACTCAGTACATATTAGATCTTCTTCTTAATCTTCTATTATTATTAATAATCCAACTAGAGATTATAACTCAATGAAATTCTGAAACCACCCCTTCAGAACACTGGATCACACTTTGTACCACCAGTGCTGGCTACTCTGAACCTTGGGTCCCACAGTTGCTCTGTCCCTGGAAACTCAACTGGTACTATGCCGACTTCAGCTACTTGGGAAAAAACCAAACATCCACTGATAGGGAACGAAATTGATGAGCTCACTAATGAGGATATATAGAGTGAGAAGAAAATGTAGAGGAAAAAATATCTCCAAGAATGTCAACCTTTAAAGTGTGAGCAAAGGCAGTGAACCCCACAAAAGACAATGAAAAGCAGCAGCAAAGAGCTGGGGAGACAACTCATAGAGTACTGATTTGGAGCAAAAGAGAAGAAAGAGCTTCAAGGAGGGGGCGGTTAACAGTACCCAAGGACACACACATGTCTTCTGGGTTTAGCAAGAAGGAGGTTGTTGGCAACCCTCCTGAAAATAGTTCGCAAGGTCGAGATGTGGAGAAGAAGGGGAACAGAAGCCAGATGACCGTGGGCTGTGGAAACAGTGGGAGGCAGGATGGAGGCAGTGAGTGTAGACAACTCTCTCTACAGTGTTGGTGGGGAGGGGAAGGTGAGAACCAGAAGGACACAAACTCAACATGCCCAGGAAGTTCGTTCTGTTTTGCTTAAAGATGGGAGACACTGGATGATATTTAAACGCAGATGTGAAAGAACCTGAAGTAATGGAAAATATGAGAAATGGGAACAAGAGAGGAGTTACTGAGAAAGAGGATGGAATGTTTATAGAGAGTCTACTGTGCTTTAGACACCTAGAGACACACCTGAAAAGGAAAGATAGTCCCCGATGTCCATGAAATATTGAGTCAAAGCAAGTTATTTTCTCTCTCTCTCCTTTATCACCCACTCTCTCCTCTTTGCCCAAAGTAGTAACTTTTTGTAATTGGAAAAAATAGGAACAAATTTAATATTTTCAACCTGAAGCAATTGTTACACTATGAAGTATAATGTGTTAAGAATGTTCTTTTAAAAATATTTATTTTAATTAATTTATTTGTTTGTGCTGAGTCTCAGCTGTAGCACACGGGATCTGTTATCCTCACTGTGGCATATGGGATCATTTCTTCAGTTTCGGTATGTGAGATCTAGTTCCCTGACCTGGGACTGAACCCAAGCCCAGAGCATCAGAAGAGTGATGTTCTAGCCACTGGACCACCTTGTAAGTCTCTAAAGTATTAAGAATGCTTTACATGTTCTAAATCCTGAACACTTTTACTGGGGACAAGTTCTGAAAATTACACCCCCAATGGTAGCAAATAGTCATGAACAGAATTAGGGAGGGGCACACAGGACTGGGTGGTGCAATCGTAAAGAAATCAGTCTGCCAGTGTAGGAGATACAAGAGGCTAGGGTTCAATCCCTGGGTGGGAAAGTTCCTTGGAGGCAGAAATGGCAACCCGCTCCAGTATTCTTGCCTGGAGAATTCCATGGACAGAGGAGCCTGGTGGGTTATATCCAGGGAGTCACAAGAGTCGGACATGACCGAGAGCACACAGTCACTCACACAGGAGACTGCAAAGGTAGTAAGAATGCTGTTTTTCTGTAGTGAATGATAGGCACAGAGAAGCTGATTATATCGTTTTTCATTGCAGTTATTCTACTGTATGTGCTAGTTATTTAAGGAAAGCAGTTTCAAAAACTACTTTATACTAGAGCAGAAGACACATCTAGCGGGTTATGTTGCAGTTCTTAGGTTGGATGGTGGACTCATGACTGTTTGTTTCATAGGCATACACATTCTACACATTTTCTGTGTATCAAGTCTTACAAAATTCATCATTTAAAAAGTCAAGAACAGAGAGGAGCATGTCTTCTATAAACCTGGTGAAGATTATCAATCTGGAAAGCCTAACTAGGAAATTCCTGGTCCTGTGTGGGGGTGGGTTTACAGACATCAAGAGGAATGAGTGGGAGGTTTTTGCTTCTGAGTCAGAGTTAAGCAGCCTTCGCATTGGCCTTTGTGCTTCACCCTTGGTTGCAGTGTCAATCCCCAAATACACAGAACTGGCTGAGAAGCAGAAGAATTGATGTAAGAACCGAGCAAATTTCAGGCAGCACACAGGTGCCAGAGGCAGGCAGCACAGCCAGCAGTCACATCAGGGCCAGAATGAAGAAGCAGGTGGTTGGGAATTCAAGAGGAACTGTATCAAGTGCTGTTTCTCACTCTTGCCTGTTTGGGGTAACTACTTGCCCAGGGTGTAGGGATGTAGGTGCTAGTCAAATATTCAGATTCCCAGGTCTCCAGACTTTCTACTTCATAGTCTCCTGATGACTTGGGTGTTTTAATAAGCACATTTAGGAAACACTGGCAAAGAAGAAAGTGCATCCTAAATCAGGGGATTTGGCCTACTCGCCTAATCCTCTACTGGCCCTCTGCTGAAATTGTTCACTTTGGTTTGTGTCTGGTGATTTCCATCCATGCTATGATTGCAATCTCTTTGGTAACATGTGGAGACCTTACTTTGGGTGGAAACATAGACTGTTCTAACACAAAAGAATCCTTTCAAGAGTCAGGGAACAGGACATCAAGTACCAACTATTTTCTAGATAGTGCGCTGGGCATTTTTACATGTATTATCTGACTGATTTTCTCACAGAAACCTTAGGTAGGTACTTTTTATTCCTTTGCTACAGGAGAAAACTAAGCTCACATAGGTTAAGTAATTTATCCCAAATTATGCATTAAAAAGGGACAAAGCTAAGATTTACTTGAACACTCTTGTTGACCTAATCTTTCCTTGGGAAAAGAAAGGTCACATTGCCTTTGAGATCAGCAAGACACTTCATTTTGGGGAGGAGGACACTGAAACAGAGAGGCATGAGATGACTTGCTCAAAGTCACAAGGAGAGTTATGGTGGAGCCAGGATGGTGTTCCATGACCCCTTGGTTCTGATCTGGGCCCTTTCTCTGAAGCCAGGCAGGTGCCTGACTGTGGTCGGAGACCTGGATCAGGTGAGAGACACTGGTGTCTCCAGCACAGAGTTCAAACCGGTGGAAGTGGCCCCCGCGCCGCCCCCTCTCCCCCACCCACCAGGAGGCTTGCACTTTGGACTGTATTATGCACTTCTGGGTCTGGTTCACCAGCCAAACTCAAGCCTGTGTCTCTCTCTGCCAAGATCTCAGACCTTTGAATTATCTCTCTCTCATTTGCTATTTCCCTTATATGAGAATAACTAAGAAAACTACAGCAAAGCACATGTTTGTCAGAGTCAGATCTTTCAGATGAGTTTTTTTAAAAAGTTTCCCTTGAAATAGAAGGCAGACTTTCTGTTTTAATGGTTGCCTGTGAAAACTCACCTTGTACTCACTGATAAAGCAGAGGGGAAGGTTGCCAGGTGGGGACAGAGAATGTGGAGCAGTGACCACAGGTGACAAAGGACTCAGTGGCCAGCAGGCTGTGTTCTTTGACTTGCCAAACAAAGGCGACTCCCTCTGGGCCACAGTTTGTGCCCAGCGGCCTCAGGACTTGGGGTTGGGGGCTGGGTAGCATGGACCTGTATAATCCCTGCCCCCCTCCTCCTTGGCCCGTTTCACAGCCTCTCAGTGTTCTGGGAATAATATGCTCTGAACTTTCTTTCCCCATCTTCTGTCATGCAGTCCCCTCTACCCAGAAAGATCTTGATTTTCTCTCTGATCAATTTCTATCCCTTCTTTAGAGCCAAGTTCAAATTCTGTCTCCTTCATAAATAGTTTTGCATTCTTCACATGCTCTGCCACTTCAGACCTTCAGTGCTTGCCGTCGCATACTGTTCTCTCAATGTTGCCTGTTTTGCACGACTTCCATTTCTGTTTTTGCTGCAGGATCCATAAGGACAGGAAATCCTGTCTTTTTCATCCTGTCCTCCTTCAGTGCCTTGCACAGTGCCTTTCTTGGCAACATTAATGATTACAGAACACTGTACAGAGCTTCAAACACCTGGATGGGCTTCCACCACCTAATTTCTGAGTGCCTTCTGTCGGAAGAATCCCACTGTTACTTTTCTCACAGCCCTCAACTTCTTCCCTTCTTTCTGTGCCTCTGCTTGCGGGCGGAGGGGTGGGGGGATCCCTTTCAGCTAGTGGTCATTTTAGAGCACATGCTGGGTGTTGGGGCATAATGAAATTATTTCTTTCTTGGTGAAGATTCATCTGGAACTCTGGAAGTGTATTTTCTGTCCTCTGCTGATGTCAGGGTTCTCGGACTTGGATTTCAATGGGGTTGAAAAATATCAGAGCAGTTATCTTCATGTGAGGAATGCAAAACTGTTTATGTGTATTTCTGTGCCTGAAGTTGGGGAACTGATGAATATGCAGGGGAAGCAAAGGTAATACAAGAAAGCCCCAGGGAGAGGGGAAAGGGGCTTCCCCAGCTCTCCTCCCCTGAGAACATCAGAGCCTTTATGGGGTCTTTGGAGAGATAGTGGCAATGGGCTGAGAAGAATCTGGAAGGGCTTTAAGAGACATCTTGGGGGCAGGCTGGGATAAAGGGGCTGACACTGTAGTGATTTTCAGAGAAGGGATAGCTTGGAGCAACTGCAACTAGAGGCTCGTAATCAGAGATTTGCTAATTTTTAGAGTGGAAAGTGGCTCAACCACTGAGTTTATCTTCGAAGAGAGTCTCTGGGACCCAGGCAGAAAAGGCTTGACTGGAAAGAGACTGAGAGGACTAATGAGAACATAATGGCTGTAGATGGGACACTGACCTGGAAAAGAGAAACGGCATAGAATGGTTATAACCCTGAACTCTGAATTTCCCTAATTTAAAGTAGTTTTTGCACCTGTGATCTCCTAACGAAGCCGTGAAGCAGCTTGCAGATTGCACAGCTGATTGCTGGAAAGAGCCTGGTGAAGGGAGAACTGAGGGAGACAAACACCTGCTCAGCACTGAGGGAGACAAACGCACTGATGAAGCAGGATACCACCCACACTGGAAGCGGAGTGACTTCACGATTGTCTGCGTCTTGTCTCTGGGCGGCCAGCTGTGCTGCAATGAGGTGGGCTCTTGAGGACTTGAATGGGAACTGCCACTGACCTTCCCCAACAAGGGTCCTTCTACCCAGGGTCATTAGAGCCAATAGAAGGAGGCATATTTGATTCGGAAGAAAGGAGTTGTATTCTTTGATCAAGGAATCGAGAGATACAAGCACATGCTTTAGAGAGGCATGTCTCTAGCTTTCTGGCACTAGGAACTGGCTTTGTGGAAGACAGTTTTTCCACGGACCAGGAGTGGGGGTAGAGAGAATGGTTTTGGGTTGATTCAAGTGCATCACATTTATTGTGCACTTTGTTTCTAATATTACTACATCAGCTCCGCCTCAGATCATCAGGCATTAGATCCCGGAGGTTGGGCACCCCTGTTCTTTGTGGGGGGAGGGGGCAGAGCTCTCCTGGGGTGGGCGCAGCTGCAGTACTCAAGGCTCCAAATCCCAGAGCCGATGCAGCATCTCGGCACCCGCCCCACCCCCACACCATCTTGCAGGGAGGTATAGTTCACTGCGCTTCTGCCCCTTGGAGCTGAGGTTTCGGCGCAGCCATTTTGCACTAGGAGCGCGGGTCTGAAGTGTCAGTGCCAGGCCTTTGCACACGGTTCCCTGTAAGCAAGTGGTACCAGACTGAGCACAAAGGGAAAAAAAGTAGGTTAGGCTTTATTTTATTATTCAGATTCTATTTTTACTTCCTGTTAGCCACTGATGTGCTTTGCTGGTGACAGGACTGTGTGTTGTGGCCCCCCCATATTCTTTCCCACCTCTGTACCTGCAAATCACCTGAAATTCTCAGTGGAAGGTGCAAATCAGGATTAAGGTCTCTGTTAGAGCTTTTCCCGTGGTTTTCAGTGGTTGGACCTGGCCTGGGCTTTCTTTCCCAGCAGTGCCTGGCAGAGCTCTGCACTTGTCTCAGACCCCACGGTGATTGGTGACAGTCCCCTCAGCTCAGATTAATGTCAGATTAGACCGTGGCTTTCCACAGGCTTCTGGAAGGAGGAAAGTGGGAAGCCCAGCTATCCCTGTGAGTGGGGAGTGAAACCTAGAGGTAATGGTGGAGGTGGGGCATCAATGAGATTGTCTTATTAATTTACTAGATCTGAGACAGGTGTGCAGATGAAAAGAGAGCCCTAAAGCAAACTTTTGGATTCAGAAATATTTTCATGTTTATTTGAGCAATTAAAAGGAAAATGCCTTTTTTTTTTTTTTAAAACAGGCAATTCTAATCCTAAAATGGTACAAATTGCATTTTCTAAAGTGTTAGTCAGGCTTCCCAGGTGGCATTAGTGGTAAAGAACCTGTCTGCCAATGCAGGAGATATAAGAGATGCGGGTTCAATCCCTGGGTCGGGAATATCCCTTGGAGGAGGGAATGGCAAAAATCAGACACGAGGAGGGAAAATATGTCTTGATAAGCTAGCTATGATAACTGGAAGTCACAGCCTATGCATTTGATGATGAATGGAACAAACACATAGTGTTAGAAACTGGTGGCCTGACTCCCCAGTGCTCCCATGGTGCCTTTCTTGGTATCCTGGAGAATGCCGTGAAAAGAAGGAATAATTGGACCTGCATACCTAAGGAAGGGCTTCCTTGGTGGCTCAGCAGTAAAGAATCAGCCTGCCGATGCAGGAGACACGGGTTTGATCCCTGGGTGGGGAATATCCCTGGAGAAGGAAATGGCAACCCACTCCAGTGTTCTTGTCTGGAAAATTCCATGGGCAGAGGAGCCTTGCAGGCTACAATCCCTGGCGTAGCAAAAAAGTAGGACATCACTTAGTGACTAAACAACAACCACAAATGTAAGGAAACTAACTGATGGGGGTGTGCCAGTATAGCATGGCACCCTCCCTGGAGTTTTCTTTCTCTATTTCTATCAGATGGGTAGAATCAGTACAATGTTACACAGGCACTCCTCCCCGTGCATGGCTCTGGGAGGCACAAACTTCCCTGAAAGCGATTTAGTTAAATAACAGCAACTTCCAAACAAGAGTTCCAATTTCAGTATAGTATAGTAACTGAGAGTAATTACGTAAATTACAAACTTCTGGGCTAAGCTGACAATCCTGAAATCATTACGTAGATAACAAATGCCCATTAGGAGCACTGACCAGTCACGTCACTTCTTTAAAATTCTGTCAAAGATTGGTCACTGGGCACCTGTCACTCAGGTTGTGCAAGGACAGGAGAGCCTTCTGTAGTTGTTCCCAGTAATAAACCCCTGCAACATTAAATTTTTTTTAATTGAAAAATATTAGCAATTGAAATGGACTTGAATGAAAACTGAAAGACACAATTGTCCAACAAAGATGAAAATGCCAAAAAGAAGCAAGAAGAGTTAACACTGGAAGTGAAATTTGAATCAAATATAAACAGAGTTCTAGAAGAAATAGCTGACTGGGGCTGTTGACACTACCACCATTCCTTCTGGATATGAGTTATGTCTTCACCAAGGCATAGAAAAGAATCTTGCTCTGTATCAAAGTCATTCAACAAGAAGGCAAGCACTATTTGAATTACTCTTGATAACTTATTTTTAAAACACATTGAACATTTATTTTACTTTTGCAGAACAAGAGTCCTAGTTAGTTGCTACCATGGTTGCTTAATTCAGACAAAAATAACCACATGTATCCACATGTGGCATGAGGCACATGAGGCATCCACATGTATCCATGCCTAGATGTCCAGACTGAATGGGAAACCATTCTAATTGGCAAAGGTTTTTTTTTTTTCCCCACTTTTCACTCGAGGAAAACAGGCATTCATGTGCTATTTCTAGATGTATGAGTTGAGTATGAACCTGTGCAGGGGGATGTTGTGGGTACCACATTGCAGAGGGCCACAGTGAGGGTGACGTTCTCACACTGATAAACTTTTTTAAACAGAGTTTTACCTCTCAAAATTTATAATGTGTTTAAGTGTACTAAATAAATATTAGTGTTACTATGTTTCATTTTCTTATACAGTTATAACCAACAGTAAAGAATTTTTAATATTTTGACATTGTTTAAAGCTTGTGGAACAATTTTAATTTTCCCATTGATTATTAAAATCATGTTGCTTGGTTTCAGCTTGCATAGCAATTTTTAACGGCCTATACTATTGGGCAAAATGAGCACTGTTTATTCTCTCTCTCTTACACACACATACACACGGTTGTCTTTGATTTGCTAACATTTTTAAAGGGGATTTTTTGCATTTATGTATATGAGAGATTGGCTTGTAGGTTTCATTATTGTTATTGTTGCTGCTAAGTTGCCTCAGTCGTGTCCAACTTTGTGCAACCCCATAGATGGCAGCCCACCAGGCTCCCCCGTCCCTGGGATTCTCCAGGCAAGAACACTGGAGTGGGTTGCCATTTCCTCCTCCAATGCATGAAAGTGAAAAGTGAAAGTGAAATCGCTCAGTCGTGTCCAACTCTTAGCAACCCCATGGACTGCAGCCTACCAGGCTCCTCCGTTCATGGGATTTTCCAGGCAAGAGTCCTGGAGTGGGGTGCCATTTCCTTCTCTGGTTGTTATTGTAGTGACCATATTAGATTTCACAACTCACAAGTTGGAAAATATCTCCCTCTTTTTTTCTGGAACTGATTGTGTCTAAGATTGGTATTATTTCTGAAATATTTGGAAGAATTTACCAGCAAGGTTATCTTGTCCTAGAGATTTCTTTGTGGTGAGGTTTGAAATTAACAGTTCAATTTCTTTAAGAGATACCAGATTTTTTTTTTCTCCCTGTTTCAATTGTGGTAAAAACTTTCAATTTGCTTCTCTAGGAGTTTTTCTTTTTTAAATATTTATTTATTTGGCTGTGCCAGGTCTTAGTTATGACATGTGGGATCTAGCTCACTGACCAGGGATCGAACCCAGGACCCTTCCCTTGGGAGAGCAAGAAAAACCACCCCCTAGGAGTTTTTCATGCCATCTAAAAATTTAAATTGTTGATATAAGCTTATGTATAATACCCTCCTACTATTATTTTGATATTTGTAGGAACTTCAGTGATATCTCCTTTTATAGTCATGATATTGGTAATTTGTGTATTTTTCCCCCAAGTTGCTAGAGGTCTATAAATTTTATTAAATTTCTTTTAAAATGTTTCTTGCAAAAACATTTGTAAAATCCAGTAGATTTTAAAGATTTTATTTTATTAATATCTAGTCTTATTTGGGGAAATTTCTTTTTATTCTTTTGGTTTAAGTTTGCTCTGCTTTAGCTATATTTGCAAGTTTTGACGGTACTGTGAAACTCAAAATACTTTCTAATTTCATTTGCGATTTCCCCTTTCACCCACGGGTCATTCAAAGTATTGCTGCTTAAATTTCAAGCATTTGGAGATTTTCTAGTTTAATTTTACTTTGATTAGAGTGCCAGGTAATTTCTTCCCTTTCAAATTTGTTAAGGCTTGCTGTTACGTGTTGAATTGTGCCTCCCCAAAGATTTTGAGTGCACTCATCTCACACGCTAGTAAAGTAATTCCCAAAATTCTCCAAGCCAGGCTTCAGCAATACACAAACCATGAACTTCCAGATGTTCAAGCTGGTTTTAGAAAAGGCAGAGGAACCAGACATCAAATTCCCAACATCTGCTGGATCATGGAAAAAGCAAGAGAGTTCCAGAAAAAACATCTATTTCTGCTTTATTGACTATGCCAAAGCCTTTGACTGTGTGGATCACAATAAACTGTGGAAAATTCTGAAAGAGATAGGAATACCAGACCACCTGACCTGCCTCTTGAGAAACCTATATGCACGTCAGAAAGCAACAGTTAGAACTGGATACAGAACAACAGACTGGTTCCAAATAGGAAAAGGAGTATGTCAAGACTGTGTATTGTCACCCTGCTTATTTAACTTGTATGCAGAGTACATCATGAGAAATGCTGGACTGGAAGAAGCACAAGCTGGAATCAAGATTGCCAGAAGAAATATCAATAACCTCAGATATGCAGAGGACACCACCCTTATGGCAGAAAGTGAAGAGGAACTAAAAAGCCTCTTGATGAAAGTGAAAGAGGAGAGTGAAAAAGTTGGCTTAAAGCTCAACATTCAGAAAAGGAAGATCATGGCATCTGGTCCCATCACTCCATGGGAAATAGATGGGGAAACAGTGGAAACAGTGTCAGACTTTATTTTTTTGGGCTCCAAAATCACTGCAGATGGTAATTGCAGCCATGAAATTAAAAGACGCTTACTCCTTGGAAGAAAAGTTATGACCAACCTAGATAGTATATTCAAAAGCAGAGACATTACTTTGCCAACAAAGGTTTGTCTAGTCAAGGCTATGGTTTTTCCAGTGGTCATGTATGGATGTGAGAGTTGGGCTGTGAAGAAAGCTGAGCGCCAAAGAAGTGATGCTTTTGAAGTGTGGTATTGGAGAAGACTCTTGAGAGTCCCTTGGACTGCAAGGAGATCCAACCAGTCCATTCTAAAGGAGATCAGTCCTGGGTGTTCTTCCGAAGGTGAAGGTGAAGTTGCTCAGTCGTGTCCGACTCTTTGCGATCCCACGGACTGTAGTCTACCAGGCTTCTCTGTCCATGGGATTTTCCAGGCAATAGTGCTGGAGTGGGTTGCCATTTCCTTCTCCAGGGGATCTTCCTGACTCAGGGATCAATCCCAGGTCTCCTGCATTGCAGGCAGACTCTGTACCCTCTGAGCCACCAGGGAAGCTCTTTGGAAGGACTGTTGCTAAAACTGAAACTCCAATACTTTGGCCACCTCATGCAAAGAGTTGACTCACTGGAAAAGCCTCTGATGGTGGGAGGGATTGGGGGCAGGAGGAGAAGGGGACGACAGAGGATGAGATGGCTGGATCGCATCACCAACTCGATGGACGTGAGTTTGAGTGAACTCCGGGAGTTGGTGATGGACAGGGAGGCCTGGCGTGCTGCAATTCATGGGGTCATAAAGAGTCACAAACGACTGAGCGACTGAACTGAACTTAACTGAAAGATTTTTAAGTCCTAATCCTCAGTACCTATGAATGTGACTTTATTTGGAAATACCATCTTAGCAGATTGCCAAGTTAATATGAGGTCACTGGGGGGCCCTAATCCAATATGACCGTGTCTTTATAAAACGGGGAAATTTGAACTCAGACACAGAAACATACCAGCACAATCCCATGTGAAGATGAAGGCAGAGATTGGGGTAATGCATCTACAAGCCAAGAAACACAAAAGATGGTCAGCAAACCACCAAAGCTAGGAGAGGGAGATGGAACAAATTCTCCCACATTGATCATGTAGGGAATCAATCCTGCCAACACCTTTTTCTGGTCTCAGACTTCTACCCTCCACAACTGTGAGATAGTAAATTTCCGTTGTTTAAGTCATCCAGTTTGTGATACTTTGTTATAGCAGCTCTAGAAAAATAATATACTTGCTTCACAGTTCAGCAAATGTTCAATTTTACCAAGTATTCCATGTATACTTGAAAAAATTTTAATGCCATTGTTGGGTGTAATGTCCTGTATATTAGTGAGGTTAAATTTGTTAATTATGTTATATGAGTCTTTTATAACCTTATTGATTTCTTTTATGCTTATTCTGTCAGTTAGCAAGAGTTGCTACTGCTGCTGCTGCTAAGTCGCTTCAGTCTTGTTCTACTCCGTGCGACCCCGTAGATGGCAACCCACCAGGCTCCCCTGTCCCTGGGATTCTCAAGGCAAGAACACTGGAGTGGGTTGCCATTTCCTTCAATGCATGAAAGTGAAAAGTGAAAGTGAAATCGCTCAGTCATGTCTGACTCTTAGTGACCCCATGGACTGCAGCCTACCAGGCTCCCCTGTCCATGGGATTTTCCAGGCAAGAGTCCTGGAGTGGGTTGCCATTGCCTTCTCCAGTTAGCAAAAGAGGTATGTTGAAATATCTCTTTATGATTTTAAATCTGTGGGCTTCTGTAATTCTGCAAAATTTTGCCTCATGTATTTTATGCTATGTTATTGCATACATATATATTTAAGATTGTTCTATCTTCTTGATTAATTGCTCTCCTTTCATTGCTAAGTGTTCCTTTTTTTCTCGACTTATATTTTTTTGCCTTCTAGTATATTGCATCTGATATATGTATACTGAGTGCTTACGTATGTATCTTTTTCCAGCCTTCCACTTTCAATCTTTCTGTCACCCTTTTTTTAAGAAATGTCTCCTACAAGTAGCATGTAAATTTTTTAAAAAATCCAATGTGATCTTTTTTTGGTCTTTTAATTAGAAATTTAGTCAATTTTCAGATAATGGCATAATGGGAAAATTTGGGTTTATGTCTATCATTTCACTATTTGTTTTATATTTGATCTATCTGTTTGTATGTTCTTTATTTCCTTTCTTATCTTTTGGATTAATAAAAAATTATTATTTCACCCCCATCGTCTTTATTAACTTCTTTTGAGTTCTCTTACTATTCTTTTAGTGGTTACCATAGAGATTATAATACACATCTTTGAGTTATTGCACTCTAATGTAAGTGATTACTTTTACCATTTCCTCAAAAAAAAAAAAAATAGTCTTGGAATACTTACTTTGATATAACCCCTTCCTGCTTTTGCATTGTTGTTGTCACATACTTTATTTCTCTCTAAATTTTAAACCCTACAGATTCAAATCTTAGTTAGTAAGGAAATGTTAGTTTTATGAACTGATATGTGCCTCTTCTAAGCTTCACCTAGATTGACTGTAGAAAACTCATTGGTAAGTTGGTTCTTTTCCATTTACACCTGAAAACTTACCCTATTCACAGAAGTTTTATTTTTTTAATTTTAATTTGACTTTTAAAATATTTATTTATTTATTTGGTTGCTCTGGGTCTTAGTTGTGGCATTTGGGATCTTTAGTTGAAGCATACAAACTCTTAGATGTGGCATGTGGGTCTAGTTCCCTGACCAGGGATTGAACCTGGGACCCCTGCGCTGGGAGCATGAAATCTTGGTCACTGGACCACCAGGGAAGTTCTTGGACTTTATTCACTTTAGCTCCAGAAATTCTAATTTAAGAATTAAAAGACATAGGCATCATTTCCCTGGTTTCATATACCTTCATTGTCCTGAAAAGTAGCATATAACTTTAAAACAGAGCTTATCAGAGGCAGGAATTGCTGGCATAGAAATGCAATATAAGCAGTCCAATGCTGTGAGTGCTTCTTTGCACTTCTCCTTACTGGTCATAATAAAGTCAGAAAGTTGTGGGGCCTGGGCCAATATTTTGTTCTTGGGACACTTGAACTGCTAGCTTTTCCTAAGGAATGTCCTGGTTTCTGCCTATATCACAGAAGGGCCCATATCATTGAAGGAGTTTACTATTCTGAAATACCAAGAATTTCTCTAATATTCTAAAATTGGGGGGAATTAGCCAGTTTACACAAGTAGAGATTTTTTCAAGATCTGTGCATACCCTCTATTACAATATTGTCCATTTAGTATGTTTTACTGAGGATTGAGGTAATTGCCTTTTGTTAGGAAATAGTTTCAGCATCATGTTGATGTATGGCAAAACCAGTATAATATTGTAAAGTAATTAACCTCCAATTAAAATAAATAAATTTATATTAAAAAATAGTTTCTGGCTTGTGTTTTTTGAATGATCCCCAAATTTAAGAAGCTCTTATTTGTGCTTCTTCAAGGTCTTCCATGATACAACTCTGTCATCCAGATAAACTAGTACCTTCAGGTAATTTGTGTCTCTGTCATTTCTTTCATTAGCCTCTTGAATGTTATGTGCTCACAGAATGCCTATATACATTTGTTCACATTAGTACAACCACACTGAACAGATAAAATACATTTTCTGTTTCAGCCAAAGGAATAGGAATGTGTGCTCTCTCAAATTCAGAGTTAAAGACATCTGATACTCCCCTAGGCATCCTGTGCACAAACATGTAGTGTTGGTTTAATTTAGCACATCTATTTAGAATCAAGAAGTCCATGAATTTCTATTTTTTAGAGTTTCTTTATAAAAAGATGGGAATTATGTGGGCTGTGGGATTCAGAAATCATGCCACTGACAACCAATTTTTTGATGAAAGTTGAGAGTGAAAGTTGCTCAGTTGTGTCCCACTCTTTGTGACCCTATGGACAGTACAGTCCATGGGATTCTCCAAGCCAGGATACTGGAGTGGGTAGCTGTTCCCTTCTCCAGGGGATCATCCCAACCCAGGGATCAAACTCAGGTCTCCTACATTGCAGGTGGATTCTTTACCAGATGAGCCACCAGGGAAACCCATGTTCTTTGATGTCTCGTATTAAATCATTAATCTTGCAAATGGAAGTCTTAGACTACTTTCTCAATGGCTTGGGGCCTGTGGATGTTTCTGACACTGCTCTCCACTCCTGGAGGGTAAAGACTACAACTTCAGCTGCCTCTCCAACCTCTTCTCCCACTCTTTTTGAGAATCTCCAAAATGAAACTTTAAAGTCAGATTCTCCCACAGCACTCTCTTATTGAGGGAATGGGGCTCAGGGTTTTTCCCCTTTCCTCTGACTCTGTCTTCTTAAGACATTATGATATACATAGAATTACTGTGTGATCTGTCATCAGAACCAATTTTGAGAGTTAACAAAAGTCCTCTCAATCATCATTCCAGGACAATATATGTGAACTGGGAATTTGTTAGCATTTGGCCTCTCTAGGCACAAGGCACATGCTAAGCTCATAGCTTGAGGAATCATCTGAGCTTCTGGGTCAAAACTTGAAAGGGGCCAGACTTAGTTCTAAAAAAAATGAATATTCCTGACATGCCTATTCAATGAAGAGAGGCCCCATGTGCTATCCACTTCCTTCCTATATTCCTTAGCAACCACGGAGACCCCAAGTCTATCATAGCAAACCAAAGTATGGCTAGAGCAAACTGTTATCAACGCCACAGAGATTCAATCCTTTTAAACTGTTCAGGGGATTTGTATCAGATTTGGGGAAAATTTGAAAATTATAGTAATTTGATACCTACTGTCCAGAACTATAGAATATGCTATTATTTCGATTACATATTTTTATTGAGGCTCTATTTATCACCAGATAAGAAATTTTAAGATGATGTTTAATACTTTTTAAAAAATTTATTTTAATTGGAAGTTAATTACTTTACAATATTGTGGTGGTTTTTGCCATACACTGACATGAATCAGCCATGGGTGTACATGTGTTCCCCATCCTGACCCTCCTTCCCACCTCCCTCCCCATCCCTTCCCTCAGGGTCATCTCAGCACACCAGCCCTGAGCACCCTGTCTCTTGCATTGAACCTGGACTGGTGATCTATTTCACATATGATAATATACATGTTTCAATGCTATTCTCTCAAATCATCCCACCCTCACCTTCTCCCACAGAGTCCAAAAGTCTGTTCTTTACATCTGTGTCTCTTTCACTGTCTCACATATAGGGTCATCGTTACCATCTTTCTAAATTCCATATATATGCATTAATATACTGTATTGGTGTTTTTCTTTCTGACTGACTTCTCTCTGTATAATAGGCTCCAGTTTCACCCACCTCATTAGAACTGATTCAAATGCATTCTTTTTAATAGCCAAGTAATATTCCATTGTGTATATGTACCACAGCTTTCTTATCCATTCGTCTGCCAGTGGACATCTAGGTTGCTTCCATGTCCTGGCTATTGTAAACAGTGCTGCGATGAACATTGGGGTACACGTGTCTCTTTCAATTCTGGTTTCCTTGGTGTGTATGCCCAGCAGTGGGATTGCTGGGTCGTATGGCAGTTCTAGTTCCAGTGTTTTAAGGAATCTCCACAGTGTTCTCCATAGTGGCTGTACTAGTTTGCATTCCCACAACAGTGTAAGAGGGTTCCCTTTTCTCCACATCCTCTCCAGCATTTATTGTTTATAGACTTTTGGATAGCAGCCATTCTGACCAGTGTGAGATGGTACCTCATTGTGGTTTTGATTTGCATTTCTCTGATAATGAGTGATGTTGAGCATCTTTTCATGTGTTTGTTAACCATCTGTATATCTTCTTTGGAGAAGTTCTTTGGCCCATTTTTTGACTGGGTCATTTACTTTTCTGGAATTGAGCTGCAGGAGTTGCTTGTATATTTTTGAGATTCTTTGTCAGTTGCTTCATTTGCAATTATTTTCTCCCATTGTGAAGGCTGTCTGTCTTTTCACCTTGCTTATAGTGTTGTGCAGAAGCTTTTAAGTTTAATTAGGTCCCATTTGTTTTTTTGCTTTTATTTCCATTTCTCTGGGAGGTGGGTCATAGAGGATCCTGCTGTGGTTTATGTCAGAGAGTTATTTGCCTATGTTTTCCTCTAGGAGTTGTATAGTTTCTGGTCTTACGTTTAGATCTTTAACCCATTTTGAGTTTATCTTTGTGTATGGTGTTAGAAAATGTTCTAGATTCATTCTTTTACAAGTGGTTGGCCAGTTTTCCCAGCACCATTTGTTAAAGAGATTGTCTTTTCTCCATTGTATATTTTTGCCTACTTTGTCAAAGATAAGGTGTCCATGTGGATTTATCTCTGGGCTTTCTATTTTGTTCCATTGATCTATGTTTCTGTCTTTGTGCCAGTACCATACTGTCTTGATGACTGTGGCTTTGTGGTATAGTCTGAAGTCAGGCAGGTTGATTCTTCCAGTTCCATCCTTCTTCCTCAAGATTGCTTTGGCTATTCGAGGTTATTTTGTATTTCCATACAAATTATGAAATTATCTGTTCTAGTTCTCTGAAAAATACTGTTGGTAGCTTGATAGGGATTGCATTGAATTTATAGATTGCTTTGGGTAGTATCCTCATTTTCACTATATTGATTCTTCCGATCCATGAACATGATATATTTCTCCATCTATTTGTGTCCTCTTTGATTTCTTTCATCAGTGTTTCATAGTTTTCTATATATAGGTCTTTTGTTTCTTTAGGTAGATTTATTCCTAAGTATTTTATTCTTTTCATTGCAATGGTGAATGAAATTGTTTCCTTAATTTCTCTTTCTGTTTTCTCATTGTTAGTGTATAGGAATGCAAGGGATTTTTGTGTGTTAATTTTATATCCTACAACTTTACTATATTCATTGATAAGCTCTAGTAATTTTCTGATGGAGTCTTTAGGGTTTTCTATGTAGAGGATCATGTCATCTGTAAACAGTGAGTGTTTTACTTCTTCTTTTCCAATCGGGATTCCTTTTATTTCTTTTTATTCTCTGATTGCTGTGGCTAAAATTTCCAAAACTATGTTGAATAGTAGTGGTGAGAGTGGGCATCGTTGTCCTGTTCCTGACTTTAGGGAAATGCTTTCAATTTTTTACCATTGAGGATAATATTTGCTGTGGGTTTATCATATATAGCTTTTATTATGTTGAGGTATGTTCCTTCTATGCCTGCTTTCTGGAGGGTTTTTATCAAGAATGGATGTTGAATTTTGTCAAAAGCTTTTTCTGCATAAGATGATGTTTAATTCTTATCCTCCCAGGAGTTAAGGTGACTATCGTACAGTCTTAGAGCTGTTGCTTTTCCCCAGCCTGACTGTAGGGCTAGACTCTGGTCATCAGAGAATGATTTTCCCAGTAGCTATACCTCAGCCCAAGTTCACAAGGTAATTTTTTTTTTTTTTTAGTTTGCAAAAGGAGCACTTATACCACTATTTCCCTGACCTCTTATTTCACTCTTGGTAGATTATCTCCCACCCCACAAAAGTAAAAAGCTCTAATCTCTGGAAAAATTGAATCAGAGAGTCTTTCTACTTGATGTAAGGCAAAGTGGAAATGCCAAACAGAAAGAAGGATGAATAATGAGTATCTGATTCCTATGATGAGACCAACATTACCTTTTTTTTTTTTTTTAAGTTGGCTCACAGAAAGGATCTCTTAGGCAGGAGTTTTGAAGAGACCTCTCTGCAAATATTAACATTTTCAGAGGCAATATCAACTAATACTGGTTCGTTTTCAGTGAAATAGTGGGCTAGTTACATGATCACTTCACAAGGAAGCTTTCCAACAATCATGTCCTGCTCATGCACCCAAGAACTCTTACTTACGTTTTATACTGTGCCTTTTTCATGTATAAATGGAAATAAAAGAATCACTAGACATTAAAAAAAAGACCTTACTATAAAGGAAATCAAAACATGAAAGCAACAACAACAGAAATAATGAGTAGAAAAAGGACCTAGACGAAAAGCGATAATGCAAGGGACACAGTCAAACTTCAAAGAAACTGTAATAAATATTATTAAAGAGGTACCAGAATTTGTTGCAGTAATAAACAATAACAGGGTGCTACATAAAAGCATAATCAGAAATCATGAATAACTCCTGGAAGATAAAAATAGGATAACTAAAATAAAATGTTCAGTGAAAAGATTGGAGGATAAGACTGAGGAACTATCACAGATAGAAAAATGAGACAGAGAAGAAAAACAAGATAGAAAAACCAAGGAAATTAGAGGATTAAATTATGAGGTCCAACATCTGACATACAAGTTGAAGAAAATGAACTTCTAAATTGAGGGAGAAGATATTATTTTAATATGTGAGAAAAACTTTAACAATTGAGGAATATGTGTCCAGATTTAAATGACTAAGTGTCCCTGCAAGCAATAAAAATGATGGACCGTGAAAAACATCAGTTTGTAGTTTTAGAGTATCACCCTAGGTGATGATTATAAAAACTTTCCAGAGAAAATAAACAGTCACAAGCAAGAGATAATGAATAAGAATAGTATTTTATTCTTAACCTCTTATTCTGTTTCTTAACCTCAACATTTGGAAAAATGAAGATTTGAATGAAAACAGAATTTTCTATTTGATCAACGTGTGAGGCTAGACTGAAATTAAAATGTTTTAAATTTAATTTTATAGGCCAGTTCTCAAAAATTTTACTTACCATGTGCATTTTGGGGCTTTCCCAGTGTCTCAGCAGTAAAATACCATGGATGGAGGAGCCTGGTAGGCTGCAGTCCATGCTAAGGGTCGGACATGACTGAGCGACTTCCCTTTCACTTTTCACTTTCATGTACTGGAGAAGGAAATGGCAACCTGATCCAGTGTTCTTGCCTGGAGAATCCCAGGGATGGGGGAGCCTGGTGGGCTGCCATCTATGGGGTCGCACAGAGTCAGACATGACTGAAGTGACTTAGCAGCAGCAGCAGTAAAGAATCCATCTACAATGCAGGAGCCATAGGAGACAGAGGTTCCATCCCTGGGTTTGGAAGATCCCCTGGAGGAGGAAATGGCAATACACTCCAGTATTCTTGCCTGGAGAATCTCCATGGACAGAGGAGCCTGGCAGGCTACAGTCCATAGTGTCACAGAGTTGGACAGGACTGAAGTGACTTAGTACACACACACGTATGTACATTTTATTAGTAACTTACCAGAGAATGTGCTGCTTCACTGAAACAAGGGAATAAACCAAGAAAGAGGAAAATATATAGTATCCGGGAGCTAGAGGATCCATTTTAGAATAGCACTAATGGGAAGTCCCAAAAGATAATTATGGAGCAGTCCTAGAAAAGCAACCTCTGCAGAGACAAAAAATAGTTTGGGAGGCTCTGGAAGGGTGTGTGCATGCTAAGTCACTTCAGTCGTCTCTGACTCTGTGACCCTATGGACCATACCCTACCAGGCTCCTCTCTCCATGGGATTTTCCAAGCAAGAATACCGGAGTGGGTTGCCATGCCCTCCTCCAGGGCATTCTCCCAAATGAGAGACTGAACCAGCTCTCTTGGATCTCTTGCATTGGCAAGCGTGTTCTTTATCACTAGCACTACCTGGGAAGCCCTCTGGAAGTGTAGGGTGAGCTTAAGAGAGACAGAAAGTGATATATTTACAAGAAAAACAAAGAAGATCCAACTTCTATAGAATTGGAGACCCTGGAAAAAGGAAACCAAAAATCGAAGCAGAAAAGCAAAACTAATATGTAAAAATTATAATTCAAGAAAAATCTTCTGAAATAAAAGGAAACACATTAGCTGTTGAAAGGAACACCATGATTTTGGGAAAAATTTTCTACTATAACTATCTCTAGTTACCCTGCTTATTTAACTTCTATGCAGAATACATCATGAGAAACACTGGGCTGGAAGAAGCACAAGCTGGAATCAAGATTGCCAGAAGAAATATCAATAACCTCAGATATGCAGATGACACCACCCTTATGGCAGAAAGTGAAGAGGAACTAAAAAGCCTCTTGATGAAAGTGAAAGAGGAGAGTGAAAAAGTTGGCTTAAAGCTCAACATTCAGAAAACGAAGTTCATGGCATCTGGTCCCATCACTTCATGGGAAATAGATGGTGAAACAGTGGAAACAGTGGCTGAGTTTATTTTTTGGGGCTCCAAAATCACTGCAGATGGTGATTGCAGCCATGAAATTAAAAAACGTTTGCTCCTTGGAAGAAAAGTTATGACCAGTCTAGACAGCATATTACAGAGCATAGGCATTACTTTGCCAACAAAGGTCTGTTTAGTCAAAGCTATGGTTTTTCCAGTATTCATGTATAGATGTTAGAGTTGAACTATAAAGAAAGCTGAGTGCTGAAGAATTGATGCTTTTGAACTGTGGTGTTGGAGAAAACTCTTGAGAGTCCCTTGGACTGCAAGGAGATCCAACCAGTCCATCCTAAAGGAAATCAGTCCTGAATATTCATTGGAAGGACTGATGCTGAAGATGAAACTCCAATACTTTGGCCACCTGTGCAAAGAATGGACTCATTGGAAAAGACTCTGATGCTGAGAAGGATTGAAGGCAGGAGGTGAAGGGGACGACAGAGGATGAGACGGTTGGATGGCATCACTGACCCAATGGACATGAGTTTGAGTAAATTATGGGAGTTGGTGATGGACAGGGAGGCCTGGCGTACTGCAGTCCATGGGGTTGCAAAGAGTCAGACACGACTGAGAGACTGAACTGAACTGATATAATGACATCCTAGTAGCAGAGTACCCTCAGTAGCCAGATTTTGGTTTATCAATACCATTTTTCATAGAAAGGAATAGGACACCTAAAACTGGGTTATACCTACTTCATTTGTCTTCACTAATCAAAGTTGTTTTAAGACTTGCATGTCCTTTAAGTGTGACATAGCCTAAACAATGTTTGCCCAAGTTTTTTTGGAAACTTGGAGTCAGCTGTGTCTAGTGCAGCTGAGCTGGTTAAGACTGGATGGGACCACCAACTCTTCAACTGGGCTAGTGTGAGTGTCTGATTGATGATCCTTTGAATATTCAGAGGCCTGCAGCTTAGTTACACCTGCAAAGAATGTTAATTATGTCACCTTTTCCAATCACCTTTCCCACACTTCCCACACCTCAGACCACCCCACTTATCCTGTTATCCCATAAATACCCCAACTGGTCTGTCTTTAGAAGTGGACTTGAGATTCATTGTCCTGTAGCTGCCTTGCAAATAAATCCTTTTTTTGATGCAAACCTTGGTATCTCAGTCTTTTGGCTTGCTGTGCATTTAGCAAAATGAACCTGGTTAGGTAACAAATCTTGAGAGATTGGCTGGTTTCAAGTCTGGGCAACAGAATATGTAAGATGATCCCAGAATAACTTGTTTTGTAGAAAGCAAGTAAGCACGCAAAGAGGAGTGGGATCATGTCTAAAGGACTCAGGAACAAGCTTGGAGGGCTTCCACTGGCCAAAGTCGGGGTAACCTGAGCATCAAAAAGAAGAATAACTACAAATGATTAAAACATATAAACATGTAAAAGTCAATTAATCTCTAATCATATTGAGCAAAATCCTAAACAATATAAACCTTGTTTACTAATTATTGAGGGTCACTGCTACAGCAACTTCTTATTCTTGATATTAGTAATTACTCTCAATATGAATAATTAAAGGGAAAGAGTCAAGTACACCTGTGGGACTTCACTACATTGTTTTGGTTTTTAAGCAAATGCTCTACTGAAGAATGCTGCCTAAAACCAAAAAGAGTTGAAAACTGGATAGTCACATATATCACTGCCCAGACCCAGGGTTGGTCCCCAGGGGAAAAATAAGAATTTACAGTGGAGGGATCTGGTAATCACCACCTTACCCCAATAATCAAGTCACTATCCCAACGGTGGGATAACTGGATGTCATATGTTATCTCTGGATGCAGGGTGACACACACAGCATCACCTATGAAATATTCTTGCTTAAAATGTTTAACCAGAATCTGATTAAGCCATTTGATTTAACTAAGAAATACAGAGGATACAGGAATAAAATTAAAACCAGCAACTAGACATACCCGGAATGCGGCTATTCTCACTTAGAAAAGACTTCAGAGACACATTTGCCAAATGTAGGGTATGAGACTCAATTGTAGACTGATTTGAACTGACCAGCTATAAAAGGTATTTTGGGGGAGGAAGTAACTAGGAAATTCAAATACAGATTAGATATTCAGTCATTCTAGAAGGTTATCATGAATTTTGTTAGGTGTGAAAAATACTATTATGATCACATAGAAGAAACAGGTCCTTACTTTTCAGAAAATGATAGTCTCTTAGTCATGTCTGATTTTTTGCTTCCCCATGGACTGTAGCCCACAAGGGTCCTCTGTCAATGGGATTTTCCAGGCAAGAATACTGGAGTGGGTTGCCATTCCCTCCTCCAGGGGATCTTCCTGACCCAGGGATCAAACCCAGGTCTCTTGCACTGCAGGTAGATTCCTAACCATTTTTAGCCACCAGGGAAGCCCTACTTTTCAGAAGTACATCCTAAAATATATAGGGGTGAGATATTATATTCTGTGGTATTTACTTTGGAATACTTCAGCATAAGAAAACTGAAGCAAATATGGCAAAATATTAGCAATTAAAAAATCTAGGTGGTGGATGAGTGTTCATGATACCATTTTTTCCCTGCTCTTCCATATGTTTGAAATTTTCAATAATAAACATTCTAAAGATGTTTGACAAATGAAACATCTGGCTGTCTATGTGTGTGGGTGGTTTGTCTTTGGGATGAATGGGGAGGAAACTGGAAGTTAATGGCTAGAGTGGTGGGATTGTTCCATCAGTGAGGTGTGCTTTGAGGCCTTTAATCACAAGTTTGGAAAGTGACCAACAGGACAACTGGCCAGGATGAAGATCACAGGGTATGACACATAGTCTGAGGACTTCTTCCTCAATTCTATCATGCCCTGAGGCTTTGAGTTATGTCTTCATTTCAGTTCAGTAGCTCAATCGTGTCTGACTCCTTGCAACCCCATGCATTGCAGCACACCAGGCCTTCCTGTCCATCACCAACACCCAGAGTTCACTCAAACTAACGTCCATCGACTCGGTGATGCCATCCAGCCATCTCATTCTCTGTCGTCCCCTTCTCCTCCTGCCCCCAATCTGCAGTGATTTTGGAGCCCAAAAAAATGAAGTCTGACACTGTTTCCACTGTTTCCCCATCTATTTCCCATGGAGTGATAGGACCAGATGTCATGAGCTTTGTTTTCTGAATGTTGAGCTTTAAGCCAACTTTTTCACTCTCCTCTTTTACTTTCATCAAGAGGCTTTTGAGTTCCTCTTCACTTTCTTCCATAAGGGTGGTGTCATCTGCATATCTGAGGTTATTGATATTTCTCCTGGCAATCTTGATTCCAGCTTGTGTTTCTTCCAGTCCAGCATTTCTCATGATGTACTCTGCATAGAAATTAAATAAGCAGGGTGACAATATACAGCCTTGATGTACTCCTTTTCCTATTTGGAACCAGTCTGTTGTTCCACGTCCAGTTCTAACTGTTGCTTCCTGACCTGCATACAGATTTCTCAAGAGGCAGGTCAGGTAATCTGGTATTCCCATCTCTCTCAGAATTTTCCACAGTTTACTGTGATCCACACAGTCAAAGGCTTTGGCATAGTCAAGAAAGCAGAAATAAATGTTTTTCTGGAACTCTCTTGTTTTTTCCATGATCCAGAAGATGTTGGCAATTTGATGTCTGGTTCCTCTGCCTTTTCTAAAACCAGCTTGAACATCAGGGAGTTCACGGTTCACGTATTGCTGAAGCCTGGCTTGAAGAATTTTGAGCATTAATTTACTAGCATGTGAGATGAGTGCAATTGTGTGGTAGTCTGAGCATTCTTTGGCATTGCCTTTCTTTGGGATTGGAATGAAAACTGACCTTTTCCAGTCCTGTGACCACTGCTGAGTTTCCCAGATTTGCTGGCATATTGAGTGCAGCACTTTAATAGCATCATCTTTCAGGATTTGAAAGAGGTCAACTGGAATTCCATCGCCTCCACTAGCTTTGTTCTCCTCCCGGCCATTGCCCCCGACCTCGGACGTGGGGTAGCTCCTCTTGGCCCTTCCTATGCCATCGCAGCCTGGCCTTCTAGGCCGCTGTTCCTGACCTCGGACGTGGGGTATCTCTGGGTCGTGCTTAGTCTCGCCAGCCCGCCGCCTCCACCTGCGCTTAGTATAGCACAGTATTACTGTCTATATTCATTATACTATGCTATGGTTTATTTACTATTTATTACTGGTTTGTACCCTTAAACCCATCAGTCTTATCCCCCACACTTCCATCCCCAGGTAACCAGCACTGTTTGTTTTTTAACAGGTTTGATTTTTTTGGAGCCACACATAAGTGATGTCTATAGTACTTGTCTTTTTCTGTCTGACTTATCTCACCTACATAACATGCTCAAGTTCATCTATGTTGCTGCAAATGGCAGGATATTTTCTTTTCCCATGACAGAATAATATTCTATTGTGTATGTATGTATCTCTATCACATCTTTTTAATCTATTCATCCATTGATGGACATTTGGGTTGTTTCCATATCACAGTTATTGTGAATAAAGCTACAATGAACATGGACATACACATATCTTGTTGAAATCCTGTTTTTATTTCCTTAAGGCATATACCCAGAAGTGGAATTGCTATATTGTGTATTACACCTATTTTTAATTTCTTGAGGAATCTCTATATTGTTTTCCAAAGTGAAACTATGGTGAACTAATTTATATTCCCATCAACAGTGGATGAAAGTTTCCTTTGCACAACATCCTCATTAGCACTTGTTGTCTCTTATCTTCTTGCTGATACCCATGCTAATAGGTGTGAGGTGATACCTCATTGTGATTTTGACTTGCATTTCCATGATGATTAAAGATGTTGAGAATCTTTTCATGTGTGGCACACGATTTTTCTTTTGTCTGTGCCTTTAGTTTCTTGTCCAAAAAATTCTTGCCAAGACCAATATCAACAGGGTTCTTGTCTATGTTTTTTTCTAGGAATCTTATGGTATCAAGTCTTTTTTTATATATAAGAATTATTTATTTGGCTGCATTGGAACTTAGTTGTGGCATGTTGGTCTGAGGCACGTGGGATCTTAGTTCTCTGACTAGGGATTGAACCTATGTCCCTTGCGTTTCAAGGTGGATTCTTAACCACTGGATCACCAGAGAAGTCCAGTTATCAGGTCCTATGTTTAAGTCAGCGATCCATTTTGTAAATTCTTTTTAACTTATCATATACTCTATTCAGTTGCTACAAATTCTTTATCTCCATCCAGATCCTTCCCTGGTGCTACAAGAAAATTTTTAGATGTTCTCACACTATCCACTGTGCAGCCTGCTTCAAAAAACATTTAAAGGACAAGACTGTGTTTTACTTGGAAAGTGGGGGTTGTTACAGCATTAAACAGTTACATGGGGCAGCATATGCAGAGAGCAAATGGTCATGACTGCTGATATGAGAGGGTGCTTCTGAGAAAAGCTGAGGCTGGCTGAGCCTTCAGGTAGTTTCTTGGTGGGATCCTCACATTGTAGTCAGTATTCGGGTGCAAGAAACTGGTTTTGTCTGTTTCCAGAAAGCACAAGACTTTACAGGCCCAATTCACCCAAGTGAAATTCACAAGAGACTTCTGGGAAACCAGGATGCATTTTTTTTTTTTAACTTTCAGAGAAGGACTTGGTTGTCCAGAGACCCAAATATTTGTGTCTGTATTGGGGGATATCCTCCCCCTGAAGGACAGAGAATCAAAGCCATCCCAGCATTTTGCCTGGTGAATTTTGAATCAGAGAAAAGGATGTTGGGTATAGGAGGGAAGATTACCTTAATGAGACCGAAGTGTCCACCCACCCAGCCAGTTCAGTGTCTTCACTTATCTCCTTTGTATCAGGTGGGATTCTCGCACTCTCTTTAGTCGCTAAGTCGTGTCCAACTCTTGCAACCCCATGGACTGTAGCCTGCCAGGCTCCTCGGTCCATGGGATTCTCCAGGCAAAAATACTGGAGTGGGTTGCCATTTCCTTCTCCGTAGGTGGGATTAATATTTTCCAAAGCTTTTTCTTCAGTTCCTTTTGTTCACATATGTTATTACAATCGATTAGATAACAGGTTTTCTTTCCCCCTTCAGCTTATTATTACCTTGATTGGATTCCTAATTCATTCTTCCTTCTTTGATCAAGCATTCATCAAGGTAAAGACATCATTCATTTCATGAGACTTTCCCTAGTTCAACTTCTAGATTGTAACTTAGTTACCATCAGCCATGAAATTAAAAGATGCTTACTCCTTGGAAGGAAAGTTATGACCAAACTAGATAGTATATTGAAAAGCAGAGATATTACTTTGCCAACAAAGGCCCGTCTAGTCAAGGCTATGGTTTTTCCAGTGGTCACGTACGGATACAAGATTTGGACCGTGAAGAAAGCTGAGCGCCGAAGAATTGATGCTTTTGAACTGTGGGGTTGGAGAAGACTCTTGAGAGTCCCTTGGACTGCAGGGAGATCCAACCAGCCAATTCTAAAGGAGATCAGTCCTGGGTGTTCCTTGGAAGGAATAATGCTGAAGCTGAAGCTCCAATACTTTGGCCACCTGATGCAAAGAGTCGACTCATTGGAAAAGGCCTTGATACTGGGAGAGATTGAGGGCAGGAGAAAAAGGGGCAAGAGAAGATGAGATGGTTGGATGTCATCATCAACTCCATGGACATGAGTTTGAGAAAACTCCAGGAATTAGTGAAGGACAGGGAAGCCTCATGTGCTGCAGTCCATGGGGTTGCAAAGATTCGGACATGACTGAGTGACTGAACTGACTGATGTGGAGTAAGACTATCCATAGAAAGCACATATAATGGCATATGCCCTTGGAGCAATAGCTGAGCCGCAAGTGGGCGTCTAGGGTGATTACTCCTGACTTGAGGCACATGGATGTGAAGCGAGGTGAGACGGTAGAATGTGATAATACCCAATATATCATAAATTGGTGGAGGAGCTCACACTAGAATTTGGAAACATATCCTAGCATCTTTTTGCCTCCAAACTACATTCCCAGAAGCTGGAAATAGGTTAGGATTTCTCATGGTTAGTTAATAGTCAGGAAAACCAAGATGAGGGCTAAAGGAGACCCATGTAAACTTAACTAAGCATGTGAGAAAGAGGTAAAACATCTTGACTATGGCTCTACAATGGGTCCCCTCAGCATCCTGGCACTCAGTACCATGGTCCACCTGGCTTCTCAGGTGTGCTGAAATCTCCGTTGGCCTGACATTAGGTACAATGAGATGCCAAAGGGTGTTCTAAACCCAGCATCAGCTTTTATCCTCCGTGTATGCTCTTCCTGACTCATCTCTCCCACCAGTCTACTGGCTTTGGTTAGAAATCTTGTTTCCTGAAAGAAAGACCCACATTATGAAACAGTAGGTCAGGCTCTACCTTTAGACACAGAAGAGTGTGAGTTACTTTCTAGACAAGAACCATCTGACGTCAAGCCCTTCTCTGTCAAGTTCTGCTTGAGGTTTGAACTCAGCACCACAAGTTCTGATCAACATCAAAGGTAGAAAGGAGGTTCAAGGAAAGGTTTATTGGAGAAACAACAAGGCCCACTATCAGGGCCCCAAATAGCCACAGGCTTTTGTTGAAGAAGTCATAACGACCTTTTCTGATGAGAAAGCTTGTCCAGATTTCTGATGTCTGACATGGGCCTGGGACTATGAGCCCAGAGCTTGAACTTGATTTGGTTCAAGCCACTTACTTCTAGGATTCCGCCAGCCCACAACAACATTTTCACTGGGGTTCATGTGGTGTCAGTGTTGGGTCATTAACTGTTCTTTGTAGAATGGGAAATACTTGCTTTTATTTTGTAATTATATCTTTCTATTATTTTGATTTCATAATATTTTCTTGTACCAACCTTATAACCCAGCATACACACCGAGGAAACCAGAATTGAAAGAGACACGTGTATCCCAATGTTCATCGCAGCACTGTTTATAATAGCCAGAACATGGAAGCAACCTAGATGTCCATCAGCAGATGAATGGATAAGAAAGCTGTGGTACATATACACAATGGAGTATTACTCAGCCATTAAAAAGAATACATTTGAATCAGTTCTAATGAGGTGGATGAAACTGGAGCTGATTATACAGAGTGAAGTAAGCCAGAAAGAAAAACACCAATACAGTATACTAATGCATATATATGGAATTTAGAAAGATGGTAATGATAACCCTGTATGTGAGACAGCAAAAGAGACACAGTTGTATAGAACAGTCTTTTGGACTTGGAGAGGGAGAGGGTGGGATGATTTGGGAAAATGGCATTGAAACATGTATAATATCATATGTGAAACAAATTGCCAGTCTAGGTTCAATGCAGGGTGCAGGATGCTTGGGGCTGGTGCACTGGGATGACCCAGAGGGATGGTGTTGCGGGGGGAGGTGGGAAGGGGGTTCGGAATTGGGAACATGTATACACCCGTGGCGGATTCATGTTGATGTGTGGCAAAACCAATACAATACTGTAAAGTGAAAAAATATATATATATATATTGTAATGGCAAATATTAGTTTAAAAATACTATATTCAGTCAGCAAAGTAAAAAGCAATTCTTGGGTCTTGATTTTCAAAAATTAAGTGTAATTGGTGAAATTTCAAAGTGTAGGAACCACTTTTTTTGGTGTCCCAAGGAAAGATAGATTTCCCAGACCATGGGACTGGGAAGAAATGTTGTTTAGAAGAGGTGTGTTTAAAGCTCCTTGCTTCTAGATTCATTCAGCTCTTACTTCCCATATGCACTGTTTCTCTTAGACCTCATCTGCCCTTAGATTGACCCAGTTTCCTTCTTGTGTGAACCTACTTCTCCAAGAACACAGTGAACTTGGCCCAGCAGAGCTGTGGTCTGTGTCCACCCTCATAACTTATGTCCTTTGATGTTTGCACTTCCGCCTGACTAATGGCCTGTCCATTCTCTTTCAAGACACAAAAGGGATGTCTCCTGTTCTTCCTAATGATATTTCTGGCTGAGCACTAGGGAGAAGGATCACATTAATACTTAAAGTGTCCCATGGAACAGATTCTAATTTGGTGATATGATTCAATAGCACTGTGCAATCCTCAGATATCTTCCAGAAGGATCTATAACCATCCTCTAAAAATCCTAAGTTATTATTCAAGGGTTTCCAGAAAAAAAATTTTAGTTGAGGCTTGATATCACCTGGGAATTGTAGCCCACTGGCATAGCTTAACAGAGTCAAATAGCCCCCTATCATAAAAGAATTTATTTGACCATCTTTATTATCTCATCAATCATATTAAAAGATCCTAAGGGGATGAGATAGTGGCAGGTAGTTTTTCATGTAGGAATGAGATGCAATTTACATTAGAGTGTTCCCTTCTCGGTAGCTTTGGTTTCCATTCTGGGTACACGAAGTTGCTGGAAAAAATCACGGAGTGTGTGTGTGTGTCTAAACACAAGGAGACAGTGTAATTTCTGAATAGAAGGACAGGATCTAAAATAAGATATTACACGTGCCAAAATGTATGTATTAAAGGCATTAGCCACAAAATCTGGCCTGCTTCACAATTCTGTCCAGGGCTAGCTCTTAGGGTGTGGAGGCTGTGAGGCTGTGTAAGCCCCAATACCATATGTCTAAATATTTAAAAGTTATAAATCAAGCCAATGAACTATTAAATAAGATATTCTGTCTTTCTAGCTTGACAAATATAGAGTTGATCTTTATTATTTGTGGATTCTGGGTTTTCAAATTTTGCCTCCTCACTAAAATTTATTTGTAACCCCAAATCAGTATTTGAACACTATCATGGTCATTCACATGTATAGAGCTGTGAAAGTTTAAAGTCGCCCAAAGTGCATATTTCCAACTGAGGTTGAATAAGGCAACACTCTGCCTTCTTTTTAAAAAAATTGAGATATAATTGACATGTAACAAATTTGTTTATATGAAACAACTTCAGGCCTACAACATAAGGATGCAATATATTTGTATGTATTGTGAAATTATCACAATAAGTCAAGTTAATATCCATCTCAAATACAGCTATAATTTTTTTCTTGAAAGATTGAAAAATCTACTCTCTTAGCAACTTTTGAATATATAATAGAGTATTATTAACTATAGTCACTATGCTGAACTCTACATTCTCAGGAATTATCTATAACTGAAAGTTTGTGCCTTTTGACACTTTCACCCATTTTGCCAATCCCACACACCTAGCTTCTGGTAACCACCAATCTATTCTCTGAATCTATGAACTCCTTTTTGGAAAAAAAATCCATATATATGTAAGATTAAATGTCATTTCTCTTTCTCTGACTTATTTCACTTACCATTATGCTTTCACGTCCATCCATGTTATTGCAAGTTTTCCTTCTTTTCATGGCTGAATAATACTTCATTGTATATGTGTACCATATTTTCTTTACCCATCCATCCTTCAGTGAACACTTGGGATGTTGCCATATCTTCAGTTCAGTTCAGATTGGTTCAGTACCTCAGTCGTGTCCAACTCTTTGCGACCCCATGAATTGCAGCATGCCAGGCCTCCCTGTCCATCACCAACTCCCAGAGTTCACTCAGACTCACGTCATTCAAGTGGGTGATGCCATCCAGCCATCTCGTTCTCTGTTGTCCCCTTCTCCTCCTGCCCCCAATCCCTCCCAGCATCAGAGTCTTTTCCAATGAATCAAGTCTTCGCACGAGGTGGCCAAAGTACTGGAGCTCCAGCTTTAGCATCAGTCTTTCCAAAGAACACCCAGGACTGATCTCTTTTAGAATGGACTGGTTGGATCTCCTTGCAGTCCAAGGGACTCTCAAGAGTCTTCTCCAACACCACAGTTCAAAAGCATAACTTCTTCGGCGCTCTGCCTTCTTCACAGTCCAAATGTCACATCCATACATTTCCACTGGAAAAACCATAGCCTTGACTAAACGGACCTTTGTTGGCAAAGTAATGTCTCTGCTTTTCAATATGCTATCTAGGTTGGTCATAACTTTTCTTCCAAGGAGTAAGTATCTTTTAATTTCATGGATGCAATCACCATCTGTAGTGATTTTGGAGCCCCCCAAAATAAAATCTGACACTGTTTCCACTGTTTTCCCATCCATTTCCCATGAAGTGATGGGACCAGATGCCATGATCTTCGTTTTCTGAATGTTGAGCTTTAAGCCAACATTTTTGCTCTCCTCTTTCACTTTCATCAAGAGGCTTTTTAGTTCCTCTTCACTTTCTGCCATAAGGGTGGTGTCATCTGCATATCTGAGGTTATTGATATTTCTCCCGGCAATCTTGATTCCAGCTTGTGCTTCTTCCAGCCTAGTGTTTCTAATGATGTACTCTGCATAGAAGTTAAATAAGCAGGGTGACAATATATAGCCTTGACGTACTCCTTTTCCTATTTGGAACCAGTCTGTTTTTCCATGTCCAGTTCTAACTGTTGCTTCCTGACCTGCATATAGGTTTCTCAAGAGGCAGGTCAGGAGGTCTGGTATTCTCATCTCTTTCAGAATTTTCCACAGTTTATTGTGATCCACACAGTCAAAGGCTTTGGCATAGTCAATAAAGCAGAAATAGATGTTTTTCTGGAACTCTCTTGCTTTTTCCATGATCCAGCGGATGTTGATAATTTGATCTCTGGTTCCTCTGCCTTTTCTAAAACCAGCTTGAACATCTGGAAGTTCACAGTTCATGTATTACTGAAGCCTGGCTTGGAGAATTTTGAGCATTACTTTACTAGCGTGTGAGATGAGTGCAATTGTGCAGTAGTTTGAGCATTCTTTGGCTTTGCCTTTCTTTGGGATTGGAATGAAAACTGACCTTTTCCAGTCCTGTGGCCACTGCTGAGTTTTCCAAATGTGCTGGCAAATTGAGTGCAGCACTTTCATAGCATCATCTTTCAGGATTTGAAGGAGCTCAACTGGAATTCCATCACCTCCACTAGCTTTGTTCATAGTGATGCTTTCTTAGGCCCACTTGACTTCACATTCCAGGATGTCTGGCTCTAGATGAGTGATCACACCATCGTGATTATCTGGGTCATGAAGATCTATTTTGTACAGTTCTTCTGTGTATTCTTACCACCTCTTAATATCTTCTGCTTCTGTTAGGTCCACACCATTTCTGTCCTTTATCAAGCTCATCTTTGCATGAAATGTTCCCTTGGTATCTCTAATTTTCTTGAAGAGATCTCTAGTCTTTCCCATTCTGTTGTTTTCCTCTATTTCTTTGCATTCATCGCTGAGGAAGGCTATCTTATCTCTCCTTGCTATTCTTTGGAACTCTGCATTCAGATGCTTATATCTTTCCTTTTCTCCTTTGCTTTTCACTTCTCTTCTTTTCACAGCTATTTGTAAGGCCTCCTCAGACAGCCATTTTGCTTTTTTGCATATCTTTTCCATGGGGATGGTCTTGATCCCTGTCTCCTGTACAATGTCACGAACCTCCGTCCATAGTTCATCAGGCACTCTATCTATCAAATCTAGTCCCTTAAATCTATTTCTCACTTCCAGTATATAATCATAAGGGATTTGATTTAAGTCATACTTGAATGGTCTAGTGGTTTTCCCTACTTTCTTCAATTTAAGTCTGAATGTGGCAATAAGGAGTTCCTGATCTGAGCCATAGTCCACTCCCAGTCTTGTTTTTGTTGACTGTATAGAGCTTCTCCATCTTTGATTGCAAAGAATATAATCAATCTGACTTTGGTGTTGACCATCTGGTGATGTCCATGTGTAGAGTCTTCTCTTGTGTTGTTGGAAGAGGGTGTTTACTATGACCAGTGCATTCTCTTGGCAAAACTCTATTAGCCTTTGCCCTGCTTCATTCCATATTCTAAGGCCAAATATGCCTGTTACTCTAGGTGTTTCTTGACTTCCTACTTTTGCATTCCAGTCCCCCATAATGAAAAGGACATTTTTTATGGGTGTTAGTTCTAAAAGGTCTTTCATATCTTAGCTATTGTAAATAATGCTGCAATGAATATATCTATCCTTTCAAACTGATGTTTTTGTGTTCTTTGGATAAATAACCACAGATGAAACAGCTTGGTTATATAGCAGTTCAATTCTTAATTTTTTGAAGAATTTTCATACTGCTTTCCATAGTGGCTGCATCAGTTTATATCCCTACCAATAGTGTACAGGGATTCTGTTCTGTCCAACATTTGCTATTCTCTCCAACATTTGTTAGTTCTTGTGTTTTTTATAATAACCATTCAAACAGGTATGAAATGAAGTGTCATTGTGGTTTTATCCTGTATTTCCTTGATGGATAATAATGCTGAACATCCTTTCATGTGCTTGTTGGCCACTTCATATGTTTTCTTAGAAAAAATGACCATTCAGATCCTCTGCCCAGTTTTTAATTGGCTACTTTTTGTTGTTGTTGTTATTTAGTTGTACAAGGTCTCTATATATTTTGGATTTTAACTGCTATTGGATATATGGTTTGCATATATCTTCTCCCAGTCAGTAGGTTGCTGTCTTTGTTTTTTGCTTTTTTCCTTAAAATTTTTTTTATTGGAGTATATTTGCTTTAAAAGGCTGTGTTAGTTTCTGCTATACAGCAAAGTGGATCAGTTATACATGTATCCATTCTTTCTTAGATTCTTTTTCCATATAGGTCATTACAGAGTATTGAGTAGAGTTCCCTGTGCCGTCCAGTAGGTCCTTGCCTGCATGCTAAGTCGTTTCAGTTGTGTCTGACTCTTTGCAACCCTATGGACTGTAGCCCACCAGGCTCCTATGTCCATGTGGATTCTCCAGGCAAGAATACTGGAGTGGCTTGCCATTTCCTTCTCCAGGGGATCTTCCTTATCCAAGGATCAAACCCATGTCTCCCTATCGCTCTCTCTTTTTTTTCTTTAATATTTATTTGGATCGAACCCATGTCTCCCTATCTCTCGCTTTTTTTTCTTTAATATTTATTTGGCTGCACCAGGCTTTAGTTGCAGCATGCGAATTCTTAGCTGGGGCATAGGGGATCTAGTTCCCTGACCAGGGATCAAACCCAGGTTCCCTGTAATGAGAGTGAGAAGTTTTAGCCACTGGACCACCAGGAAGTTCCAAACCCATGTTTCTTATGTCACCTGCATTGGCAGGGGTGTTCTTTACCACTAGCGCCACCTGTGAAGCCTTATTAATTATCTATTTCATATATACTGCTGCTACTGCTAAGTCACTTCAGTTGTGTCCGACTCTGTGTGACCCCATAGACGGCAGCCCACCAGGCTCCCCCGTCCCTGGGATTCTCCAGGCAAGAACACTGGAGCGGGTTGCCATTTCCTTCTCCATATATAGTAATGTGCATATGTCAATCTCAATCACTCAATTTATCCCTCCTTCTCTTTCCCCCCTGGTGACTATATGTTTGTTTTCTACATTATAACTATTTCTATTTTGTAAATAAGTTAATCTGTTTCATTTTTTTAGGTTCCAAATATAAGCAATACCATATATTTGTCTTTCTCTGTCTGACTTCATTTAGTATGATAATCTCTAGGTCCATCCATGTTGCTGCAAATGGCATTATTTTATTCATTTTTATGGCTGTGTAATATTCCATTGTATATAAGTACCACATCTTCTTTATCCATTCATTTGTCGATGGACATGGTTCCTTTTTCATTTTGATTATTGTCTCCTTTGCTGTGTAGAAACCTTTTACTGTATATGGTTCTAATTTTTTTAATTGTTGCTTTTGTTTCCCTTACCTATGAGTCAGATCTAAAAGATATTGCTAAGAATGATGTAATTGAAGTTATCACTGATGTTTTCTTCAAAGAATTTTATGGTATTAAGTCTTTCATTCTAGCCTTTTATTCATTTTGAGTTTGTTTTTGTGTTTGCTGTAAGATGTTGGCCTAGTTTTATTCTTTTGCATGCGACTGTTCAGTTTTCTAAACTCCATTTTTTTTTTGAGAAACTATCCTTTCTCCATTTAATTTTTTTGCTCATTTGTTGCAAATTGTTGTTGTTGTTCAGTTGCCAAGTCATCTCTGACTCTTTGTGACCCTATCGACTGCAGCACACCAAATTTCCTTGTCCTTCACTATCTCCCAGAGTTTTCTCAAACTCATGTCCATTGATTAGATGATGCCATCTAACCATCTCATCCTTTGTTGCCCGCTTTGCCACCTGCCTTCACTCTTTCCCAGCACATCAGGGTCTTTCCAGTGAGTCAGCTCTTCGCATCAGGTAGTCGAAGTATTGGAGCTTCAGCTTCAGCCTCAGCCCTTTCAATGAGTATTCAGAGTTGATTTCCTTTAGGATTGACTGGTTTGGTTTCCTTGCAGTTCAAGGGACTCTTAAGAGTCTTCTCCAATACCACAGTTCAAAAGCATCTATTCTTTGGTGCTCAGCTTTCTTTATGGTCCAACTCTCACATCCATACATGACTACTGGAAAAACCATGGGCTTAAGTATATGGACCTTTGTTGGCAAAGTAATGTCTCTTCTTTTTAATATGCTGTCAAGATTTGTCATACCTTTTCTTCCAAGGAACAAGCATCTTTTAATTTCATGGCTGCAGTCACTATCTGCAGTGATTTTGGAGCCCAAGAAAATATATTCGGCCACTATTCCCATTTTTCCCCATCTATTTGTGATGAAGTGATGAGACTGGATGCCATGATCTTCATTTTTGAATGTTGAGTTTTAAGCCAACTTTTTCACTCTCCACTTTCACTTTCATCAAGAGGCTCTTTAGTTGTAAATTAATTGTCCATACATGTTTGGGTTCATTTCTGGATTATAAAATTCTGTTCCATTGATCTGTGCTTTCTTTCTTTCTTTTTTGATGTTCCAGTACCATACTGGGCTTCTCTGGTAGCTCAGCTGGTAAAGAATATGCCTGCAATGCAGGAGACCCGGTTCAATCCCTAAGTCGGGAAGATCCCCTAGAGAAGGGATAAGCTACCCACTCCAGTTTTATTGGACTTCTCTGGTGGCTCAGATGGTAGAGAATCCACCTTCAGTGTGGGAAAGCTGGGTTCAGTCCCTGGGTTGGGGAGATCCACTGGAGAAGAGAACAGCTACCCACTCTAGTATTCTTGCCTGGAGAATTCCATGGACAGAAAAGCCTGGCAGGCTACACTCCATGGGGTCACAAAGAGTTGGACATGACTGAGTGACTTTTACTTTGATAGTACCATACTGCTTTAATTACTTTAGCTTTGTAGTAAAGTTCAAAATCAGGAGGCATGATACCTCCAGCTTTGTTCCTCTTTCTTAAGATTGTTTTGACTATTCAAAATCTTTTGTGGTTCTATATAAATTTTAGAATTATTTGCTGGAACAAATTATTTGTTAGAAATTTGATAGGGATTGCATTGAATTCATAGATTTCTTTGGGTAGTATGGAGGTTTTAATAATATGTGAATTTCTCTAATCGATGAATAATTTGGGTCTTATTAAATTTCTTTCATCAGTGTCTTATACTTTTCAATGTACAGGTCTTTTACCTCTTTGGTTAATTTTATTCCTAGGTATTTTACTTTTTTGATGCAATTGTAATGGGATTATTTACCTATTTTTTCTGATAGTTCTTTATAAGAGTATAGAAATTGCACAGATTCAGGATATGGATTTTGTATCCTGTGACTTTACTGAATATCTTGACTAGTTATAACAGGCTTTTGAATCTTTGGTGTTTTCTATGTATAGTATTATGTTATGAAGACAGTCATATTTCTTCCCTCCTGATATGGTACCTTTTATTTCTTAATCTTGCTTGACTGCAGTGGCTAGGCCTTCCAATATTATGTTGAGTGAAAGTGGCAAAAGTGGGCTTCCTTATCTTGTTTCTGATTTTGTAGAGGAAATGCTTTTAGCTTTTCACCATTGAGAATAAGCTGCTAGCTGTGGGTTTGTCATATACGGCCTTTACTATGTTGAGGTACATTTTTCTACATTCACTTTCTTGACAATTTTTTCATAAATAGATGTTGAATGTTTTTCTGCATTTATTAAGATAATAATATGATTTTTATCCTTCATTTTGTTACTGTGATGTGTCATGTTGATAATATTTCAGATTTTGAACCATCTTTGCATCACAGGGATAAATCCCATTTGACCATGGTGTATAATCCTTTCAATATGATGTTGGATTTTTCTTGCCAATATTTAACTGAGGATTTTCGTGACTGTCTCTTTTGGTGGTGTCCTTGTCTAGTTTTGGTATCAGGGTGATGTTGATTTGTAAAATGTGTTTGGAAGGTTTCCCTCCTCTTCTTTTTTGTGAGAGTTTGATAAGGATAGTGTTACATTTTTGAAGATCTTACAGAATTTGCTAGTGAAGCTATCTGGTCCTAGTCTTTGTTTTTCTTCTAATCCAAGACCGTGTGTTTGCTCGGTCACATCTGACTCTTTGTGACCCCATGGACTATAGCCCACCAGGCTCCTCCGTCCATGGGATTTTCCAGGCTAACATACTAGAATGGGTTTCCACTTCCTCCTCCAGGGGATCTTCCAGGCCCAAGGATTGAACTCATGTCTCCTGCATTGGCAGGTGGATTCTTTACCACTGAGCCACCTGGGAATCCAAGAAATTCCATTTCTTTGGAGCATCTTCAGTTTCCTTCACTAATGTTTTATAGTTTTCAGAGTATAGATATTTTACCTCTGGTTAAATTTATCCCTAGGTATTTTATTTACTTTTTGATATGATTTTAAATGGGATTTTTTTAACTTTCTTTTATATTTCATTATTAGTATATAGAAATGCAACAGATTTCTATATATTATCTTGTATTCTGCAACTTTGCTGAATTCATTTATTAGATATAGTAGTTTGTGGGTGGAGACTTTAGGGTATCTATATAGAATATCATGTTATTTGTGTATAGTGATAGTTTTACCTCTTTTCTTCCAACTTGTATACATTTTATTCCTCTTTCTTGTCTGATGGCTGTGGCTAGAACTTTCAATACAATGTCAAATAGAAGGGGCAAGATAGGACATCCTGTCTGTTTTATGTTTTTGATTTGTGGTTACCATGGGGTTCATATATGTTGACCTATAATTATATCTACTTTAAACTGATAATCAGTTAACTTCAAACACATTTTATAAGATCTACATTTTTACTATCCTCCCCCACATTTTGTGTTATTTTATGTTATATTTTACATTTTCATGCTTATCCCTTTATTGTTTATTGTAGTTATAGTTGATTTTACACATAGATTAATAAATATATTTCCTTTTCTATTGGAATTTTCCCTTTCTTGCAGATTATTGCTTCTTTTTCATTTAGAGAAGACCCTTCAACATTTCTTTTAGTTGGTATTGCTGAATTCTTTAGGTTTTTGCTTGTCTGAAAAATATTTATTTCTCCTTCTATTCTGACTGATAATTTTGCTGGGTAGAGTGTTCTACCCCTTCATGGGTCCAGCTTTGTCATGGTGAAGGGGCTCAGAACTCAATGAAGCTATGAGCTATACTGTGCAGGGCCACCCAAAATGGACAGGTCTTAGAGAAGAGTTCTGACAAAACATGGCATTTGGAAGGAAAGCCATGACAAACGTAGACAGACATCTCTTTGCCAACAAAGGTCCAAACAATCAAAACTATGGTTTTTCCAGTAGTCATGTATGAGAGGTGGACCATAAAGAAGGCTGAGCACTGAAGAATTGATGCTTTCAAATTATGGTTCTGGAAAAGACTTTTGAGAGTCCCCTGGACTGCAGGGCGATCAAACCCATCAATCCTAAAGGAAACCAACCCTGAATATTCATTGGAAGGGCTGATGCTGAAGCTCCAATACTTTGGCTACCATCTCTTTGGCAAAGAGCTGACTCATTGGAAAAGACCCTGATGCTGGGAAAGACTGAAAGCAAAAGGAGGAGAGGGAGGCAGAGGATGAGATGGTTAGATAGCATCACTGACTGAATAGAGATGAATTTGAGCAAGCTTCAGGAGATAGTTTTGCTCAAACTCATTTGGAAGCCTGGTGTGCTGCAGTTCATAGGGTCACAAAGTGTTGGACACGACTTAGCGACTGAACAACAGGATTGTCCTAGTTTGCAGGTTTTTCCCTGTCAGGACTTCGAATGTATCATGCCTCTCCTTTCTCGCCTGCAAAGTTTCTGCAAGTTATCAGCTGATAGCCTTATGGAGGTTCCCTTGTATGTGACTGTTTGTTTTACTCTTGCCACCTTTAGAATTCTCTTTATCTTTAACTTTTGCCGTTTTAATTATGATATGGCTTGACATGGGTCTGTTTTGGATCATCTTGCTTGGGACCCTCTGAGCTTCCTGTTTCTGGATATCTGTTTCCTTCTTTAGGTTTGGGACATTTTCAGCCATAATTTCTTCAAATACATTTCAACATTCTCCTCTCTCTATTCTCCTTCTAGAACCCCAATACAGTGTGTCTTGATGTGTGTCTTTTTGAGTTCATCTTTTTCTGAACTCTCTGGGCTTCCTCAATGTGGATTTTTGTTTCCTTCCCTAGATTAGGGAGATTTCAGCCACTATTTCTTCAAGAAAATGTTCTGGTTCTCCTTTATCATTTCCTGCTGGAATCCCCATAATGTGAATATTATTCCACTTGATGATGTCCCCAAAGTCCCTTAAAATATCTCCACTTAAACTTTTTTTTTCCATGTTTTTGCTCTGTTTGGGTGGGATCCTTTGTTTTGTTTTCCAGCTCACTGATTTATTCTTCTACCACATCTGGTCTGCTGTTAAATCCTTCTATAGTATTTTTCAGTTCAGTTACAACTTCTGTTTAGCCTTTTCTTGTATTTTCTCTCTTTATTGAAATTATCACTATGTTCATTAACTTTTTTTCTGTTGCTGTTCATCAATTCTTTAGAACAAAATGAGTGGTTTATGAAGTACTCTTTAGCAGGTAGTTTTTTTATCTCCATTTTATTTAGCCCTTTTTCTGAGGTTTTGTCTTAATCTTTTGAATTGGACATATGTCCCTCTATTCTCATTTTGCCAGATTTTCTGCTTCCATGTATTAGGTATATCAGCTTTTCTCTCAGTCTTAAAGCAGTAGCCTTATTTAGGAGATGCACTGTGGGGGTCAGAGGTGCAATCTTGCCTGGCCACCAGAGCCAGGTGCTCAAGGAGTGTCCCCCATGTGTGCTGCATGTGCGTTTGTGCTGTTTTGGGGCTGTGGCTGCTGCTGTGGTGCACTGGGGTATGGGATTGATCCCAGAATGGCTGTGGGGGCCAAGTCACAGCTGTTGGGATGTACTGGTGGGTGGAGCTTCCCCCTGGACCAGTTGCAGAACTCAATCATGGCTGCTGCATTGTGCTGATGGGTGGGGTTAGACCCTGAATTCTCTGAGGGGTGGGGTTAGCCCCTGAATTGGCTGGGGGCCTGCACTTGCCTACTGTGTATGCTGGTGGGCCTATCAATTGAGCTGCTGCAACATGTAACCAGGGCCCAGAAGTGGGCAGGACTCTCAGTGGGGTACATCCACCCACACTAAGAGATTAAAGGGAGAATTTCAAAATGATATAAGATGTTTCTATTTTTAGCAAGGTAGCCTGACATGGCAAAAATGGTCCTGCCAGTGTCTCAGTCTCCAGGAATCATTTCAACTGGTTTCTACCTCTGGCTGATGTTTTGAGATTACTAAGTGGGTGTCCTTTACCTTTGGTCCATGTGCTTTTCAACATGGTGTTTCTATCCTGAAAGACAATGCTGAGACAGTGCTACACTCAATATGACAGCACATTTGGAAAATTCAGTGGTGGTCACAGGACTGGAAAATGTGTTTTCATTCCAATCCCAAAGAAAGGCAATGCCAAAGAATGCTCAAACTACTGCACAATTGCACTCATCTCACATGCTAGTAAAGTAATGTTTAAAATTCTCCAAGCCAGGCTTCAGCAGTACATGAACCATGAACTTCCAGATGTTCAAGCTGGTTTTAGAAAAGGCAAAGGAACCAGAGATCAAATTGCCAACATCTGCTGGATCATCAAAAAAGCAAGAGAGTTCCAGAAAAACATCTATTTCTGCTTTCTTGACTATGCCAAAGCCTTTGACTGTGTGGATCACAATCAACTGTGGAAAATTCTGAGGGAGATAGGAATACCAAACCACCTGACCTGCCTCTTGAGAAACCTGTATGCAGGTCAGGAAGGAACAGTTAGAACTGGACATGAAACAACAGATTGGTTCCAAATAGGAAAAGGAGTACGTCAAGGCTGTATATTGTCACCCTGCTTATTTAACTTCTATGCAGAGTACATCATGAGAAATGCTGGGCTGGAAGAAACACAAGCTGGAATCAAGATTGCCAGGAGAAATATCAATAACCTCAGATATGCAGATGACACCACCCTTATGGAAGAAAGTGAAGAGGAGCTAAAAAGCCTCTTGATGAAAGCGAAAGTGGAGAATGAAAAAGTTGGCTTAAAGCTCAACATTCAGAAAAGGAAGATCATGGCATCTGGTCCCATCACTTCATGGGAAGTAGATGGGGAAACAGTGGAAACAGTGTCAGACTTTATTTTTTGGGGCTCCAAAATCACTGCAGATGGTGATTGCAGCAATGAAATTAAAAGACGCTTACTCCTTGGAAGGAAAGTTATGACCAACCTAGACAGCATATTCAAAAGCAGAGACATTACTTTGCCAACAAAGGTCCGTCTAGTCAAGGCTATGGTTTTTCCAGTGGTCATGTATGGATGTGAGAGTTGGACTGTGAAGAAAGCTGAATGCCAAAGAATTGATGCTTTTGAACTGTGGTGTTGGAGAAGACTCTTGAGATACCCTTGGACTTCAAGGAGATCCAACCAGTCCATTCTAAAGGAGATCAGTCCTGGGTGTTCTTTGGAAGGACTGATGCTGAAGCTGAAACTCCAGTACTTTGGCCACCTCATGCGAAGAGTTGACTCATTGGCAAAGACCCTGATTCTGGGAGGGATTGAGGGCAGGAGGAGAAGGGGACGACAGAGAATGAGAAGGCTGAATGGCATCACCAAGTCAATGGATGTTAGTCTGAGTGAACTCTGGGAGTTGGTGATGGACAGGGAGGCTTGGCGTGCTGCAATTCATGGGGTCACAAAGAGTCGGACACGACTGAGCGACTGTACTGAACTGAAATGAACCGAACTGAACTGATACTGGTTTTAGTGGTTGGGTGAATTTGCACATGAGGCATTTAAGAGTGGGTTTTTCTAATCCCTGTAATTTTCTAACTTTTCTGAGTGTATTCCTCATTGGTTTTCAAAGCCAATTGTTTTGGAGGCTTATCTCTCCTGTGTATGATCTAGAGGTTGGGGTGCCTGATATGGAGTTTGAATCCTTCAGTCCTCAGAGAAGAGATCTCTGAGGAGTGATCATTTTTGATTGTGAATCACCACAGTTGGGATAAGCCTTTCCCTTGGCAAGATCATCCCTCTGCCTCTTCAATGTGTCTCAATTCTGTCTTTTTACACTTTCTTGTAGAGGCTCTGTTCATCTAGTTTCCAGGTCTCTTTCCAAGGGAATTATTCCAAATGTAGTTGTAGATTGGTTGGGTCCATGGGAAGAGGTGAGTTCAGGATCTTCTTACATTACCATATAGAGCCCTCCCCTCAATGATTCTTTTCACCATGAAACACATTAAGTAAATGCCATAAAGAAATAATACTTCATTATGATTTTAGGCAAAGACTCATCAATTTACTTGACAGAACAGTTTGTAATCAGAAAATTGCACATGGAACAGATTTGCACAACTTATTTGGAAGAGCCCCAAACATTTTGCCTTATGTACATATGCTAAGGGTTACCCCAGTGTCTCAGTGGTAAAAGAATCCATCTGCAATGCAGGAGATGCAGGAGACACGGGTTTGATCCCTGGGTTAGGCAGATCCCCTAAGAGCATGGCAACCCCCTCTAGTATTTTTGCAGGGAAATCCCATGAACAGAGGAGCTTGGCAGGCCACAGTCCATGGGATCACAAAGAGTCAGACACGAATGAAGCAACCGAGCATGCATGCATGCACATATGTTAAGCAAGAAGGGTGAAGAAGCAGCATGATTCTCTAGTCTCCTATATATGTGTATGGTTCCATATGTTTCAAAATGTTCTTATACTTAGTTTTTATTTTATTTTGTTCCAATTATATTTTTCTTTTCATTGTTGAGTACATTTTGAATGTAAGCTATCCACATTCCATCAAATGTTAAAATATTTATGAACATAATGATGCAGAAAGAAAACTCTGCCTTCCAAGCTGCACCAACTACCACTTATTATCAGTTTTTCTTTTCCTTCTTTAGTGAGTACAATAAACCTTCTTTAAATTGCATTGCAAGTACACATTTTATTTATTCTTTTAAAAATCATTAAATATTGGGAACTCCCTGGTGGTCCAGTGGATAGGACTCCTTGCTTCCCCTGCAGGAGGCATGGGTTCAATTCCTGACTGGGGAACTAAGATCCTACAAGCTTCATGGCATGGCCAAAAAAATTTTTTTAATGCTGTATATTGTGTATATAATGTTACTTCAATATGAATTAACACTTTTTTTGGTGAAATTATTTGTGTATTTTGGCTTGAAGTGTATCTTGATTTTTCTCATTGAAATTAATGGAATGTTTACCCATTTAACATCTTTTCAGTTAGTAGGCTTTTGAAGAATGAGTTAAAGTTGTTAGATGATAGAATCCACTGCAATGCAGGAGACCCTGGTTTGATTCCTGGGTTGGAAAGATCCCCTGGAGAAGGGATAGGCTACCCACTCCAGTATTCATGGGCTTCCTTGGTGGCTCAGACACTAAAAAATCCTCCTGCAATGTGGGAGACCTGGATTTGGTCTCTGGGTCAGAAAGATCCCCTTGAGGAGGGCATGGCAACCCACTCCAGTATTTTTGCCTGAAGAATCCCCATGGACAAAGAAGTCTGGAGAGCTACAGTCCATGGGGTCACAAAGAATCAGACATGACTGAGCAGCTAAACACAGGTGATAGATAGATGTCCTGATATTTTTGTTTATAATGATTTAGCTACTATATAACAATAATCGTTAGAACTAAGAAGTGAACTCTTCCCCTGCACTGCAAATACATTAAGTTATATAACCACATCTGATTCAGACTGTTGTACAGCAGAAACCAACACAACATTGTAAAGCAATTATCCTCCAATTAAAAAAAATCAACAGACATGAGTAAGAAAAAAAAACCTGAAAAAAAAGAAGTTAGTTATACACAGAAAAAATTGTGAGTTATAATTTATATATATTAGTTGGTCAAGTGTAAAATCGCAAAGTGTGTATTAAATAGAAATTTAAAACCAGTTATCTGATCTATTAGTTTTGGTTGCCAGTGTTCAGTATTGTTTGTTGGTGGTCAACATCCAAATCCCTCCCTTCTCTGATCTCCTTTCCTGGACTGGCCTGAAGAACATTCCCTTGCTGTTGGGGTTCTGGACATGATTTAGGTTCTTCCAGTGAGAGACACTCCCCTGAGGCTTAGAATATGAGAGGGAGATGGTCAGCCTACTTGTCCTGGTGGTGGCCATGTGAGGGCTCTGCAAAAGCAAGCGTTAGTAGCTGCCAGAACCTACTTTCCACTGTGTGTTCACCAGCTTCATGGGACATATTAAAATGCTGATGGTGGTTTCTAGTCTTCTGCATCTCAGTTGCAGTGGTGTGACTATGAAGTCAGTAGTGAGGTGATTTTGAAGCCTAGTAGCAGTGTCTTGAATTTACTCCAGCCCCTTCCAACAATTTTTTAATTCCCTGTGTGACAAATCTTTCTGCTAGAAATAATTCAAGTAGTTTCTATTTTCTGCACTAAACTGTGACTAACTTCCATCCCAGCATGTGCATGCACATACGCACACCCCATGTAAACTTTAGTTCTTGTGGGATTATCAATGAAAGCTTCCTGGCCACAGCATGGTCACATGATGTACTCCGTGAAGGGTACATGATGTACCTTTGGAGAGTGTTTCTTCTAGGAACATGACTTAATCAGTTGTTGAATTCTTTTAGGGGAATGATCCCTTCATAGAGGAATATACTTCTTATATTGCAAGAACTGCTGCTGCTGCTGCTGCTGCTAAGTTGCTTCAGTTGTGTCCAACTCTGTGCAACCCCATAGATGGCAGCCCACCAGGCTCCCCCATCCCTGGGATTCTCCAGGGAAGAACACTGGAGTGGATTGCCATTTCCTTCTCCAATGCAAGAAAGTGAAAAGTGAAAGTGAAGTCGCTTAGTCGTGTCCGACTCTTTGTGACCCCATGGACTGCAGCCTACCAGGCTCCTCTGTCCATGGGATTTTCCAGGCAAGAGTACTGGAGTGGGTTGTCATTGCAAGAACTAAGGCATGGCTAAATCTGGAGCTGCTGGAATATCCTGCCTGAGGATGAAGCAGAAGAAAGCAAAGCTATTAGATGATGAGTGGGAGAGTCTAGTGATGATGTTTGGAACCCTGGATCCAAGGCGGAAGCTACCTTTGCTTGAAGCTACCTTTTGGACTTTCTAATATGAATATAAATATATAATATATATATGTCTTGCTTAAGCTAATTTGAGATTGGTTTCTGTCACTTATATCTTGAAAATTACTGCTGATTATAGTATTATCATACCTATTTTACTAATGTAGAAAATCAGTCTCAGAAAGGTTATCAGATGCTCAAAGTAATACAACTCAATATTACAGTAGGGGAAAGAACTCATGTTTAGTTGCAAGTCTATTATCTTAACAGTTATGCTGTACTGCTTTTAAGGAGCTCACATTATAACAGAAGAAATGGCCATGTGAACAGAAACTTGTGAGAAATGTGGCAAGTGATTTAGTACAGATGCAGAAAGTACCATGAACACATGGAAGAGAGAGTAATTAATTCTTTCTGGAAAAGATAGGAAAGGTCAGTGTAAGCTAGGTTTGGAAGGATGCTTAGGAATTTCCCAAGCAGATAAGATGAATTTTGGTGTTACATAAATAAGAATTCCTGAATCTAAAAATTTAGATACTTCTGAGGCAGTTTCGTCTGTTTGTTTTAGCTCTTCTGTTACGACCCAGCAATCCCACTGCTTGGCATACACACCGAGGAAACCAGAATTGAAAGAGATACGTGTACCCCAATGTTCCTTGCAGCACTGTTTATGATAGCCAGGACATGGAAGCAACCTAGATGTCCATCAGCAGACAAATGGATAAGAAAGCTGTGGTACATATACACAATGGAGTATTACTCAGTCATTAAAAAGAATACATTTAAATCAATTCTAATGGGGTGCATGAAACTGGAGCCTATTATACAGAGTGAAGTAAGCCAGAAAGAAAAACACCAATACAGTATACTAACGCATACATATGGAATTTAGAAGATGGTAACGATAACCCTGTATGTGAGATAGCAAAAGAGACACAGATGTATAGAACAATCTTTTGGACTCTGTGGGAGAGGGAGAGGGTGGGATGATTTGGGAGAATGGCATTGAAACATGTATAATATCATATGTGAAATGATTGCACTGGGATGACCCAGAGGAATGGTATGGGGAGGGAGGTGGGAGAGGGGTTCAGGATGGGGAACACGTGTACACCCATGGTGGATTCATGTCAATGTATGGCAAAACCATTACAATATTGTAAAGTAATTAGCCTCCAATTAAAATAAATAAATTTATATAAAAAATAAAAGTTAGTTGCAGGGGGAAAAAATAAAAAAAACGCACAACCTCTGAAATAAATAAATAAATAAAAATTTAGATATTTATGCCATTCACTTAATTGTGTAACCTGCCTTTTAAAAATCCATTTCTCATAAAGCTCTATAATAACAACAGAAATCAAAATATTAATTTCATTGGTAAAGTTTCCTTGGAGAACATAGCCTTGACCTGTAACCCTATTAGACTAACTAATACTTTTCTCTTGGATTGAACTGGCTTACCCAGAATGAAGTGGGGGAGCAAAAATACTTCAAGTCTTCCCTCTTTCAATTACATTTCCTGAGCTTGTTTCTATAAGCAACACTTAGAAGAGAGAAGATTGCTAGTGTTACAGTGAGGGCTGCTATGAAGACAAGAGGCAGGACCGCAGACTGCATGTGCGTTTACCCTTCCCCAAATCTCACACTCCTCCCTACCAGATACCTAACATTTGTGTGACTTTCTGGCTAGTGTTTTTGAGATTCGCCCACATTATTGTATATATGTTTCCTTTGCATTGATGAATAGTGGTCCAAAGTATAGCTATACCACAATTTTTTTAAAAATCATTCACCTGTTGATGAACATTTGAGTTGCTTACAGTTTTGGACTATAATGAACAATGTTGCTTTAAACACTCAATTACATGTTTTGTGTGGACACGTAAGTTTCCTTTCTTCTTGGGTAAATACTTAAATGAGAGGAATTACTGGATCACATGATAAATGTGTGTTTAACTTTATAAGGTACTATATACTGTTTCCCAAAGTGGTTGTACTATTTTACACCTCAGTGTATGAGATTTCAAGTTGTTGCATATCCTTGTCAACACTTGGAATTTTCACTCTTTTAAATTGTAAATACTCTTGTGGGAATGTAGTAGTATCACGTTGTGTGTTAGCTTACATCTTTCTGATGACTAATAATGTTGAGCATATTTTCATGTGTTTATTGGATATTTGTAGATCTTTGTGAAATGTCTATTAAAATATTTTGCCCATTTTAATTGTGCTTTATGTCATCTAATTATTGAATTGTAAAAGTTATTTATGTACTCTGGATACAATTCCTTTGTTAAATATATGTATGGTAAAAATGTTTTCCAAGTGTATGGCTTGCCATTTAATCTTCACTGCATCTTTGGAAAAAGGAAAAAGTTTTTAAACTTGATGAAGTTGATATTTATAATTTTTCTTTTATACTTCACTTTTCAGAGTGTCTCGTTTAAGAAATCTTTATCTAACTCAATGTCACAAAGATTTTATGCTGTGTTCTCTTCTAGAATTTTATTAGTTTTAACTCAAACATTTAGATCTATAATCTATTTTAAAAGTTGATTTTCTATATAATATAAGGGAAGAGTTGAGGTTTATTTTTTCCATAGAAAGATCCAACTTTCCAGCACCATTTTCTCTATTGAATAGGTTTGGTAACTTTTGTTGAAAATCAAGCTATAATACAAATATACAATATTTGAAACAGTATGTATGGGTATTAAAATAGACAGACCTGTGGAATGCAACAGCAGGCCCAGAAATAATCTTCTGCATATACAATCAACTGGTATTTAACAAGGGAGACAGCACTCAACTGGGAAGGGACAGTCTCTTTAATAAGTGGTGCTGGGAAAGCTGGAAATGCAGAAAAATTAAATTGGACACCTTTATTATACTACTTAAAAATTAACTTGCAGTGGGTTAAGGACTATAACATAAGACCTGATGCCATAATTCCTAAAAGAAAACAGGGAGGAAGCTTCTTGACATGAATCTTGGTAATTACTTTTTTTGATATGACATCCAAAGCACAAGCAACAAAGAAAAAAATTAACAAATGGGACTATATCAAACAAAAAGTCTTCTGCACAGCAAAAGGACCAATCAACAAAATGAAGGCAACATATGGAATGGAGAAAATATATGCAGCTCGTATACTGGACAAGAGGTTAATATCCAAAATATATAAAGAACTCACAGATGTGAGTTCAGACAACTCAATTAAAGAATGGACAGAGCAACCAAATAGAAACTTTTGCAAAAAGAAATACAAATGGCTAATAGACAAATGATAATATGCTTAACATCACTAACCATCAAGGAAAAGAAAATCAAAACCATGATGAGATATAACTTCACACCTGCTAGAATGGTTATCATCAAGAAGAAAAGAGATAATAAGTGTTGACAAAGATGAGGAGAAAAGGGAACCCTTGTACACTGTTACTGGGAATGTAAATTAGTTTAGCGACTATGGAAAACTATATGGAGGGTCCTCAAAAATTAAAAATAGAACTGTCATAAGATCTAGCACTCCCACTTTGGGGTATATATACTAAAAGTATGAAAACTGGATATCAAAAAGATATCTGCACTCCTGTAATTTTTACAGCATTATTTCTGTTTTATCAAATTTGGAAATATATCAGCCATGATTTCTTTGCCTACTTTTAATGTCCCCATCTGTCTCTCTTGTCCATGTCTGTTACATTGTAGAGATTATGGGTTCTATTATTTTTCTCTTATGAATATCATTCCCTTTGTTTTAGATGGTAATTTCCTTGGCTGGGCTTGAACTTCAAATTTCGTTTCTCCTGTCTCCATTCAGAACTTTTGTCTTCAGCTGAATTGCTTTGAGTCTGTTCTTCATGTGAGCAGATGCAGTAGAAAGAATTTGTGAATTCCCTCTCTGGCTCTTTGCTTCCCAGGAATATGGTAGGTTTTTTCCCCATGTGTCCTTGTCGCTGCTGTGTAGACTAGTCAAATTGCACTTAGTCCAGGCTAAGAGCATCAGAAGAGGCACTTATGCCTATAGCTGTCCACATCCCCCTTCCATGTGAACACAAATGCCCCATCAGTATCTGCTGCTCTTTATTCTCCAGTACCTTCAGGTAGTTTTTCCTCTTAGATTTTTATCATTGCTTTCTGCTGTGTGTGTGTGTGCATGTGAATATTAGTCCATCATGATGTCTGGCAGCAAATCGCCCTATCTTCATTTTTGAAGGATATTTTCGCTGGATATGAAATTCTTGATTAAAAAAATTTTCTTTCAGCACTTTAAATATTTCATTGTCTTCTGGCCTGCATATTTTCTGAGAAATCTGTTGTACTTACTGCCTTTGTTCCTATATGTCCTTTCTTCTGGCTACTTTTAAGAGTTTCCCCTATATGACTGGGTCTCAGAAATTTGGTTATAATATACCTTGTGTAATTTGAGTGCATGTGTTCATCTTGGTTGAGGTTTATCAAGGTTCTTGAATCTGTAAGATGGAGTTCTAATAAAATATGGAAAGTCTTCAAATATTGTTTCCTCAATTTATTTTCCATCTCTCTTCTTTTTATGGGATTCTATTACATATATGTTAGACTTTTTGATATCGTCCCACAGGCCACCGAATCTCCATTTATTTCCGCCTCCCCCTACAACCCCAATATAGTTTTCTCTGTGTGCTTTCTTTTAGATAGTTTTTATTACAAAGTCTTCAAATTCATTAATCTTTTGTTGTGAAATGTCTAACCTATGATTAATCACACCCAGGGAATTTTTCACTTCCAACTTTTTTCATTGTTATTAATATAAATTCCATTCTTATATCTTCCATTTATCTCATTATGCTCATTTAAGAAATCCTTAAATACATATTGAGTATACTTAAAATAGGTATTTTAGAGTATTTGTCTGTTAATCCAATATCTCTCATTAGTAGGTCTGTTTCTATTGATTGGTTTTCTTCTTAGTTATGTGACACACTCTTTTTGCTTCTTGACATATGTGTTCAGTTCAGTTCAGTAGCTCAGTTGTGTCCGACTCTTTGCAACCCCATGAATTGCAGCACACCAGGCCACCCTGTCCATCACCAACTCCCGGAGTTCACTCAAACTCACGTCCATCGACTTGATGATGCCATCCAGCCATCTCATCCTCTGTCATCCCCTTTCCCTCCTGCCCCCAATCCCTCCCAGCATCAGAATCTTTTCCAATGAGTCAACTCTTCGCATGAGGTGGCCAAAGTACTGGAGTTTCAGCTTTAGCATCAGTCCTTCCAAAGAAATCCCAGGGCTGATCTCCTTCAGAATGGACTGGTTGGATCTCCTTGCAGTCCAAGGGACTCTCAAGAGTCTTCTCCAACACCACAGTTCAAAAGCATCAATTCTTTGGCACTCAGCTTTCTTCACAGTCCAACTCTCACATCCATACATGACCACTGGAAAAACCATAGCCTTGACAAGATGGACCTTTGTTGGCAAAGTAATGTCTCTGCTTTTCAATATGCTATCTAGGTTGGTTATAACTTTTCTTCCAAGGAGTAAGCATCTTTTAATTTCATGGCTACAGTCACCATCTGCAGTGATTTTGGAGCCCAAAAAGATGAAGTCTGACACTGTTTCCCCATCGATTTGCCATGAAGTGATGGGACCAGATGCCATGATCTTCGTTTTCTGAACGTTGAGGTTTGAGCCAACTTCTTCACTCTCCTCTTTTACTTTCATCAAGAGGCTTTTTAGCTCCTCTTCACTTTCTTCCATAAGGGTGGTGTCATCTGCATATCTGAGGTTATTGGTATTTCTCCCAGCAATCTTGATTCCAGCTTGTGCTTCCTCCAGCCCAGCATTTCTCATGATGTACTCTGCATAGAAGTTAAATAAGCAGGGTGACAATATACAGCCTTGACGTACTCCTTTTCCTATTTGGAACCAGTCTGTTGTTCCATGTCCAGTTCTAACTGTTGCTTCCTGACCTGCATATAGGTTTCTCAAGAGGCAGGTCAGGTGGTCTGGGATTCCCATCTCTTTCAGAATTTTCCACAGTTTATTGTAATCCACACAGTCAAAGGCTTTGGTATAGTCAATAAAGCAGAAGTAGATGTTTTTCTGGAACTCTCTTGCTTTTTTGATGATCCAGCAGATGTTGCCAATTTGATCTCTGGTTCCTCTGCCTTTTCTAAAACCAGCCTGAACATCAGGAAGTTCATGGTTCACATATTGCTGAAGCCTGGCTTGGAGAATTTTCAGCATTACTTTACTAGTGTGTGAGATGAGTGCAATTGTGTGGTAGTTTGAGCATTCTTTGGCATTGCCTTTTTTTGACATATGTGTGGTGAAGAATTAAATTTATCCAAAGAGTGATCGAGTGTTTATGCTAGCCACTTGTGGATAACCTCTAAACCCTTGGGATGAAGAGTTTGGTTGGTCTTTCCCCATTTTGTAAATCCTCTAAATCCTCTAAATGCCTCTAAATCCTTGGAGTTTCCTGAGTAATAGGAGTATTTTGTTATTAATGGAGGCCCTAATAGTTTATACTAAGTAGATAACTCAGAATGAGGGCTGGCCATGCCAGAATGACCAACAGTGTGATTAGAAGGTTAGCATTTTGAGCCACATAATATCAGCCTGACCTCTGAGGAGCCAAGTGGGCTGGAAATTGAGTTCAGTCACCTGGCCAATGATTCAACTGATTGTGAATGAAACCTTACTGAAAAATACGGACACCAAAGCTTGGATAAGCTTTCTTGGTAGGCAAGACACTGCATATTGTTACACATTGATGTACTGAGAAGGCAGTAGATCCTGAGTCCATGGGGAGAGGACAAGAAAACTTCATGTTGAGACCCCCTCCCCCTGACATAATCTCTTCTTTTGACTGGTTCTGATTTATGTCTTCTTGCTACAGTAAAGCTGTAATCATCAATATAGTGCTTTCCTGAGTTCTGTGAGTTGCTCTAGTGAATTATTGAACCTGAAGGATTAGTGGGAACCCCCACATTGTGGTGAGTTGTTCAGAAGTATTGTGGTCTGCAGACCCCTGAACTTACTTGTGTCTGAAGTGAGGGCAGTCTTGTGGAGGACTGTGTCCTAAACCTATGAAGTTTGGCTCAACTTGAGTAGTTGGAATTGGAAGTCAACACAACATGTCTAGCAACTTGGGGGATGCTGATTATTGTGAAGTCTACATTGTCACATGTCTGTTTTAACTATCTTCCTTTAAAGAGGGTTGGACCTTGTTAAATTACTTGTTACTCATCTTGATCTTTTGGGAGAATTGATTTAACATTTTGTTAGGAATGTGGTCTTCGCTTTAAAAATAAATTAATTCTATCACTAAAGCATGACCTTCTGGGATCACTGCTGAATTTTCCAGGTGATTTCTCTTTCTTTCTCTGACACACACACCAGCCATACCCCAACTGCCTCTTACATCAAGCTCTCATACTCTGGACCATTATTCCCCTGTCCTAATCACCCCAGTGCCAGATACCAGACAAATAGAATTAGCCCCTACACTCAAGAGCACATGGAAAATATTCAAACTAGCCAATCCTAAACCTGCTTCCCTAACCCTGTCCTGTCCTTCCTGAAGAAACCTCAATAAAAGATCTTGTGCACATTTTCCTCTCACTCCCTCTGCCTCCTGACTGATCCTGAGTCTTCCCTGTATGGTGCTGTGTGGCTTGCTGTGTCTCCTGTTTCTAGGGATTGGTGAGTATAAACTTCCTTCATGATGGTCATTTCCGCGTCTGCCAGATTAAAACAAATCTTCAGTACCACTAAAACACACAAAAAGTAAATGCTCTATGATTATATTTATGTAAGTTTCAAAAGCTGGCATAAATAATTATGGTGTAACAAGTCAGGGTGGTAGTTATTCTGAGAGGGGACGTGAGGAGGCCTGACAGGAGCTTCTGTTATGCTAGTAATCAATTTCCTGATTTAGGTGCTGGTTGCAAGAATGTATTCAGGTTGTGCCAATCAACCAAGTTGTCTATTTCGAATTTGGGCACTTTCTTTGTGCATGTAATATGGAGCAGTTACATTATTGGTTCCATTCTGCCTCTCCCCACATCCCTGTCCTTTGCAGTGTAACTGCAATACTCTCCTACTCTGACCTTGGAATCCATCATGTGACTTGATCTGGACAATAGAACAAATAGAAAGTAACAGTGTACTAGCTTTTGGCCTGAGCCTCAAGAGGTCTTGTGTGTTTCTTGTCCTTTTTTTTTTTTTCCTCTTTATTTATTTATTTATTTTTACTTTACAATACTGTATTGGTTTTGCCACACATTGACATGAATCCGCCACGGGTGTATAGGAGTTCCCAATCCTGAACCCCCCTCCCACCACCCTCCCCGTATCATCTCTCTGGGTCATCCCAGTGCACCAGCCCCAAGCATCCTGTATCCTATATCGAACCTAGACTGGAGATTCGTTTCTTACATGATAGTATACATGTTTCAATGCCATTCTCCCAAGTCATCCAACCCTCTCCCTCTCCCACAGAGTCCAAAAGTCTGTTCTTTACATCTGTGTCTCTTTTGCTGTCTCGCATACAGGATTATCATTACCATCTTTCTAAATTCCATATATATGTGTTAGTATACTGTATTGGTGTTTTTCTTTCTGGCTTATCTCACTCTGTATAATCGGCTCCAGTTTCATCCACCTCATTAGAACTGATTCAAATGTATTCTTTTTAATGGCTGAGTAATACTCCATTTTGTATATGTACCACAGCTTTCTTATCCATTCATCTGCTGATGGACACCTAGATTGCTTTCATGTCCTGGCTATTATAAACAGTGCTGCAATGAACACTGGGGTACACGTGTCTCTTTCAATTCTGGTTTCCTTGGTGTGTATGCCCAGCAGTGGGATTGCCCTTTTATGCTTCTGTTATTGACATTGTATAGATGTGATGGGGCTAGCTCACTTATGCTAGGATGAGAGCCATGTGGAACAGAGCTGTCTCAGCTAAGGTTCTCCATCCAAACCCAGCTTGGAGCAGGCCTCTCTCAGTTGCAACACAGATGAATGAGTGAGCATAGTTAAGATCAGCCTAGCTTAGCCTAGAACTCCTGACCTCTATCTGATTCCCAGATGCATGATCTGAAGATAACTGACTTTTACAACAGTTTGTTATGCAGCAAAAGCTGACTGACACAGTAGTGGAAAAAAGATGATGAGAACCAAAATTGGGCAAAGTTGTAAGAAGGGAGAATTGAGACGGGAGAAATTTCATTAAAAAAAAAGTATTCCATCAAATTGGGCTTAAAATGTCACATTACCTATTATTGTGATATGGTATGGTACCAAGAAATCTAGTTTCCCAGTCTGCAAGCCAGCCTCCAGGGAGGCTCTGGCTGTACTGAACAGACAAGAGGAAACGGGGAACACACAGGGAGGATCTGGGTGTGGATGGAGGAGAGTGGAGGGAAGATAAATGAGTTTATTTTTGGGTAGGGTGGAATTTGAGGTCTCTGAAGGAAATCCAAGTGGAGTTGTCCAGCAAGGAGGAAATGCAGATGAGAAGTTCCAGTCTTTGCTGGAGATCTAGATTTGAGAGTTCTCAACTAGAAGGTAGTAAATGAGGAATCTGGAACTGGATCTGGAAAGCCAATGCAGACACAACTCTAGGTAGCTGTGAGAGCTGACGTCTGGTCACTCCATGGACAGGTCCTACATGGTGATCAACTGAAACTGCAGCATAATTACAATTTAATTTTTAACCTAACAGGAAAGTGATAAATACCTCTTCAGCAAGCAGAGGACTCCCTGTCACATTAAAGCATTACCATACACCAGGAATCAGGAAATAGCCTCAAACTGAACAATTGAAACACTGTGTGCCTTTCATTGGAATACCTGTTAGGAAATGGCAGGAGTGGATGGAGAAATATGAATGGGGCTCCTGAGAGGCAGTTAGTGGGAGCAAAGGGAGGAGGAGGAAGAAAGCACCCAAGAAAGCAGGTGGAGGGAAAGAGAAAGATTGGGGTGGAGCTTGAAGTAGGGACAAGAGGAGAAAATTAATAGGGATGAAGCAATCAAGGCAGGTGGGACAAGAAGACAAGAAGATAAACAGTAGGTGGGAAGAGGAGGCCACCCTGGGTGGAGGAAACTGGGTTAAAGAAAGAAGAGGAAAAAGGGAACACAAAGCAGATGAAGAATGCAGTCAAGGAAGCCTGGGTCTGGAATCAGAGATGGGAAAATGATATATATATATATATATATATATATATATATATATATATATATATATAGACCATGCCCAGTGGCATGCTGATTTAGTTTCCCGACCAGGGATCAAACCGCTGCCCCCTGCAATGCAAGTGCACAGTCCTAACCACTGGACCACCAGGAAATTCTCAGAGAAGGGAAGAAGAAACCGATAGTGAAGGAAAGGGTGAAGGATGAGAAGCACGGCAGAGAGAAGGGAGAGAGAGAAAGAAATGCGTCTTAGGAGTTCAGAGCGCAGTTGCCCTTCGAATGGCAACATTATGTGGAACTCGATTCATCCACATTAGATGAGAGACAAGCCTCTTTAATGCAGAAAGACCGCGGGGGCAGTAGAGATGGGGAGAGGCTGGTAACTATCTGGGGGCAAGGCGGTGCGGAGGGGTCACTAACCAAAGAACGCGGCTCCGGGACACAGAAAGCCTGGGGGATGCAGGAAGTGCCCGGATGCTGGGCCCAGGGTCGAAGGAAGGATGCAGGGCTGAGTGGAAGCAGGAGAACGAAGGAGCACACAGAACCGGAGGAGTTGGGAAGACCCTGGTGCTGATGGTCAGTGGGTGGGGGTTGCGTGGCGACCACGCAGTGTGTGTTACGGCCGCAGAATCACCCTGGCTAACTCGTACCTGTGCTTTTCTCTTATTTCCTAGTCTCAGAAGTTGCAACTTCAGAGGTTGATGGGTGAAGAACAGATCTTCAAAGGGCGCTTAGAAGCTGAGAAGGGTGGCAGACGATGAGAGGGCGCGCTAGCGGGCGAAGGCGCTAAAATGGGCTAATAGAAGGGCCCAGGACACGACGTTGGCTCCACGAAAGCCTTCGTCCATTCTCCGCCTGGCTGCTTCCCAAAGTGCCAGCCTTGCGAAAGGGGCATCGCTGCGAGCCTAGCCAGGGCTGACCGCACCGGGATGGGAGGTAGGATGCAGGGGCGTGAGCCAAGGCCGAAGGGGCGGACGCGGGGTGGCGTCTAGCTCTCCATAAAGGGACCGTGGGGGCCTCACTCTCTTCTGCGCTGCTAGCGGCCACCGGCAGGGAACACGGAGCAATGTCTGTTCGCTGCCAGCAGAGTCCGGTGCTGGCAGGGAGTGCCACTTTGGCCGCCCTGGGGGCACTGGTCCTGTACCTCGCGGAGCCCTCCGGCTACGGGAAGTACTCGGAGAACCTGATGCCGGTGGCTATCCGTCTGCCCGCCCGCGCCGCCTGGTTCCTGCAGGAGCTGCCCTCCTTCGCGGTGCCCGCGGGGATACTCGCAGGGCAGCCCAGCTCTCTTTTGGGTCCGCCTGCGACTGTGCTTCTGGGCCTCTTCTGCGCACATTACTTCCACAGGTAGCGTTTTCCTTTGAGAGCGCGGAGTGGAGCGCACCGCCAGGCTCCCGGCGTCCAGGAGCACAGCGCGCGGGGCGCCTGGAGGCTCGCAGAGGGGAGGTGCGGGCGGCTGTAAGGAGTGCGGGGCCGGGGGAGCGTCCGACAGAGCAGGGGCTGCGGGCCGGACGCGGGCTGGGGGAGAAGCGATCTCGGGCAGACGCCGCCTCCGCTCTCCACCGCTCCGAGCGCTTCTCAGGTCTGCTTCGTATCCTTCGACTGCGCTGGGGGAAGAGCGGGGCGGGAGGCGACCTGGAAAGCTCAAGCTGGGCAGAGCTGTTGGCCCAGCGGTAACCTCTCCGATTCCGCGCGATCCCGTGTTACCTGTGGCGTCTTGCCCATCTCCCCTTCTCATTCCTTCTTCACCTTTCCTTTACAGGGTGCGGGCGGGCTGGTTTTGAGGTCTTGAGGGAGCCCAAATATTGGCATTTCCCGAAGGAAATGTAGCTCAGAGGCTCTGGCTCAACTTATCTCGGCAGGGAGATGGGCAGAGCCAGACTTAAATGGTGGGAAAGAGAATGCAATGGGAACCCCCGGGCCTGAGGAGTCCCACTTCTCCGGGCCCTCGGAAAAGGGAGCGCGCTCACCACCAACTCGCTTCATGTTCCCCTGGTACATAAGTGTTAATGAGTTGAAGTTAACTTAATGTTCTTCTGAATGAAAAAAAATCCCAAGTTCAGGAGAAATTTACCTTCTGGTGTGAGACGGAAAGAAGGAAAGAAACCAAGGGATTTCCGGATTTGGCGAATGACTGCTCAAAAGAGACTCATAGGGAAAGGAACAAGCGCTTGATTTAGCTGCCCACCATGCCTAGTCATTTGCCACCTGCAGTCCCATTTAGCCCCGTTGTAACCTTGTGAGATATGCATTTACTGTGCCCATTTTACAGACAAAGAAACTGAGGCTGTTTAAGGTTAAGTGGCTGAATGAACATGATACAGCTAGTGCCCAGCCAATTTAAAATAGCCTGCGAAACTCCGTGGCTCAAGACCTTCCAACCATGTTAAACGGGTAGATACTCTGCAAGGAGAAAACAGAATTCATAGACAGAGAAAAGTTGCCAAACCAAACCAAGAACTGGAACAGAAGCACAGCCTTTTTTGAATAGAGAATTTATGGGATCAAAAAATCAAGGAAATCTAGGTTAGGCATTAGGGTAAACAATTTGTCTCAAAGCTGAAAGGCATCGTCCTCTCTCATAATGGATCATAAGGGAAAAGTGATGCCTCATTTTGGGAAAAGGAAGTGTAGAAGAACAAGTTTTAAACTGTCTTTTCTTATAACCTCTGCTTATCCTCTGGATCTTAACCAGATTTAATATTTATGCAATTTTAACTGAATTCTCACTCTTTTAATAATTATTGCCAAGCAACCATTTTATAAATGGTTGTCCTTTTTGGATTTTATTTTACCCAGATTTAAGTGGTTTAATTTGCACAGAAAGAAAGACATTAGATGCAGAAGGTTAGAGACCAGTTTTTGATTTCGCTTGTTTTCTGAAAGCATATTTAACAGAAAAAATGTGATTTTTATCAGAAAGTTACTTTTAGCACCATAAACAATATTTTTATGAATTCATTTCATCTTGCAGTAAAGATTAGTGTTTTCAACAATCCTTTTAACAAAGAATTTTAGACTTGTTTTTAAAGCCAAAAGGTACTTTTCCTTAATAAATTATGACAAGTACATTAAAAGAAGCAAGGAAGTAATTACTCATAAGATGAATATCGACATACTGTTCATCTTATTCAGGGGAAATTTAAAATGTAAGTAAAGGATCTGGGGACTAAGTCTGCCTGCAGGAAAATTCCCACTGAAAACACAACTCTGGCTGAATGAGTTGTCCCTAAGGAATGAAGATGTGATGTTTTGTACATCATTCCCCTGGTGTGAACTCTTTGTTTGAGTCCACTGGACTATTGAATCTGTTATCATTTTGAGTGCTTACAAGGGGTTTCTCCAAGCACTACTTGAGTTATCTATAGTCCTCATACCAGCCCATTAAGGAAGTTCTATTATCACCTCCATTTTGCAGGTGGGAAACTGGGGCCAAAAAATGATTAAATAACTTGCCCAAGGTCACACAGTAACCAGGGAACTAGGATTTAGGTCCATGGAGTTTGAATCCAGAGCTCAGGCTCTTAGCTACCACAATAAACTGTTTTATATTTGTTCTTGCTGTCTTGTTCTTGCCTTTTAAAAAACTATATTTAGGTTTAAAGTTAGTTTTTAAGTTATAAAAGTAATGAATAGAAATTATGAAAAGTACAAAAGTAGAAAAATTTCAATAATTTCAGCACCTGAGTACATTAATTGTTAATGTTTTGGGACATTTCCATCAAGGCTTTAATTTTTCTTGGTAGATTTTTATGCATGCTTGCTATATTGAATATATATAGATTTTAGTTCTACCTGAGTACTGTCCATAATAAAAATTTCCCACATTATCACAGAATCTTTATAAATATCATCTTAGTGGTTGCTTGTTACTTCACTTATCCTAAAAACAATCATTTATCTATCCATTAATTTATAGTTTTTGAAATAATTTAAATAATTTTTACATAAACATTTTATTAAATGGGACAATTTGTCTTTTTGTTTAGGCTAGGTTAAATAAGGCTATGATGTACATTTTGGCATCTAATATTTTTTCAGAAGTCAGGACCATTCTTTTAGCCAGGATTCCCAGAAGTGGTTCAAAGATATGAGTATTTTGGCTTTAAGTTTTAAAAGTCATTTGGGTTGATAGTGAGGGCACATTAAAAAAAAAGCTCCAGACTGTCTTGGTTTTATCCTGTCCTTTGCATAGCTATGATACAGAGAATATGATGAGGGAAAAAGTGTTCACAAGAAGGCTGGATTATCTGTGGCTTAGACTCTTCTGCAAAATGTCCTTTGGGGACTATTCAGAAAGCAATATGTCCCATAGGATAGAAGGTGAAACTCTTTGTACCTTTCTCCATACAAGGATGACATACTATAATGTGAATTTCACAAGGGCATAGGTGTTTGTCTCATTTGTTCATGGCTGTGTCTTCGTGTAGAAAGTGCTGGTACGTAGCTGGTAGTCACTAAAATTTGTTGAATGCATGAATGAACTCTTCTTCTGACATCAGTAAAGGCAGTCAGAAATGTGGGAGAGCTAGCAATTACTTAGGAATCATTGCTGAGATTGCATGGCCAGGTCAACTCAGATCATTCTCTTCCCTTCAGAATCTATTGTTGTAGATATTCGGATGGTTTAGCTACATGAAAATGACTGCTGTGTAAGCATGTTGCCTAATCCCACGTCTAAAGTTGTTTAAAGTCAGAATTTTCTCACCTCTTGTTGACCTTGATTATAGCCTGAAACGATACTTTACCCCTAATCCCTGATTGATCATTTTCTCAACTTGCCATGGTGTTTCATGCAATAGTCATCATACCACCTGAGCCTGGGGGAAGCTGAAGTTTTTTCAAGACTTGGGTGTGACCTTGGTGCTTAGATGAAAAAGAAAAATCTCTTTTCAAAAAAAGGTGACTATTTTGTAAAAAGTTGGTGGCAATTTGATCTTCCATGAGGCATGTCCAGAAGCAGAGGGTAATGCACACATTAGAATCTATTTGAATTTGGAGAGAACTTTTCTGTAGTTTAGATGCTGAAACTAATGATGTTTTCTATTCAGCCAAGTACAATGAGGGCTTCAGTAAAAGGTCTTTTTGCTTGATTGTTCAGTTCATCCTCCAGGGCATGAATCCTCCATCCTTCAAGACTCAGATCATCACTTCCTCCAAGAAGCCTTCTCTGAGTCCTTTCTCCTTTTGTAAATCAAGATGTGGTACCATTCCTTGGGCTTTCACAGCAGCCAGGGTGGCCTTCCCTGAGGCACTTCACACACTTAATCATAATTCTCTGTTTTAAAGAAATGTCACATTTGTCCAGGCTCCTCATTTCATAGAAGCAGAGGACCACAGAGTTTAGTCAGTTAGGGGCAAAGAAGGGACTGGGACGTGAGTCTCCTGTGCCCTGTCAATGCTTCACCAATCTCATGACCTGGACACGTCTCAAATATTCAGAAGTAATCAAACCTTGTGAAGGAAATTAGTTATTGGCTGAAAATCAGAACGATGATTAATGTGGACATTGGAAACCATCTTAACAAATCTCTCCTTTTACACACTGAGAAGAGAGGCCCACATGGAATAAACTGAATTCTTGTGGTCACTTAATCATGTGTTAAGGACATTCGTGAGGCATAATTTGGATCAATTAAGATTAACTGAGAGATTCTTTAAAATGGGGGTCAGCAAGCTTTTTCTGTAGAAAAGCTAGATGGTAGCTATTTGAGACTTTGCAGTCATAAAATCTCTGCTACAGTAGGTACTCAACTCTGCTATTGTAGCATGAAAACACAGACAGTATGTAGAGAAGCGAGTGTGGTAATGTTCCAGTAAAACTTCATTTACAAAAACAGGTAGTGGGCTGTATTTGGCCTGTGGGTCATATTTTGCCAGTCCTTCCTTAAGAAAATCATGAGTAGCATAGCTTTACATTTAGTTCTCTGTTAAATTATATCATAAAATTGTGTTAAATCCTGTATCAAAGCAGTGGACATAGTCTAGGAAAATTCTGCTACCTTTTAATCGGAATTTGGTAGTAAATCTCATTTTTTGAGGATTCCTGGGTTCTGAGTCCTTTATTTGAACCTCTGTGGGAAATAGTAGGAGCCTTGGAGTTTACATTCTAAATGGGGTGACATCATAAGCACATCTGAAACATATACAGCCATGTTTGCCAGAGATGTAAACAAGGTTTAGAGATCGTGACCACTTTTACCACATTGAAGAAGGGACCAACTTCTTACTTGTTTTAAGTCTAATTTAATGTCACTTAAAAGAACAATCATGATAAGGAAACAGCGATCCTTGTTGGTGAAGTGATGTGTATGAAGTTACATAGTGAGGAAGGGGCAGAGTGGGGCTTGAACTTGGGTCTCCCAATTCTTTTTCAGAGTTCCACTAGCTCAGAACTGTGCTGGGCTCTAGGGGGAACACACAAAAGAAGTACACTAGCTGGTCCTTGCCCTCCAGTAGGAAGGCAGGAAAATGCATCATGGTGTGTCTGACACTCCATCTGGTGTGAAAGCTTGGTGGTGGCAGTGTCAGTGTGAGAGGTCCAGAGGATGGGTGGGAAAATGCAAATTGAGGGGCATGTGGACCGTGGTCATGCTGCTGAACGTGCTGAGGTCTCTGATCCCTGTCTAAGTGTGCAAATAGGTGGGTGGGTTTTGAGGAAGCCCAATAAATAATGACACCCCTTTTCCCCACCTAGGTTCATAGTCAACTAAGAGACCCAGGAATTAGGCAACTAGAGACAAATTACCACCCTTATTAGTGGTAAAGCTGGTTTGGGGCAACATGGTTTCCATTTTGGATCTTTACACTGCCTCTCAGAAATACTCAGCAACAACGATGACTAACTACCACAGGCATTACGCAGGAGTGCCTGTTCTGGAAAGACAGCGGAATGAGAGAAGGCCTGAGCTGCAAACATTCCTTGAGCGGTCCTGCTTTCAAATTTATCATTTATTCCTCTTTTCCTGAGAGGAAATACATGAGGGGGAGTGGAAAGGCCAGGAGGGATACTCAACTGAAGGGCCCTCAGTAAGCATGAGGGGGAACATGAGTGTTTTCTGTTACCAGGTAGACCATGAAAATTGTCTGCCTGTTGATTTTTGCCAGAGCCTGGCAAGTTGGTTCTGGAACCTGGGACCCTTCCCATTTTGCTTTTTGACTCCTTGCCACATATGGCAATGGGGATATCAAAGGCTGGATTCAAGATGTTTAAAAAGTTGCTGTGCTCAACCCAACAGCCTTTGAGGAGACTCAGCTTAGCATAGGAGCTCTAAATTTTAAAACCCTCTGAACTGGGGCCAGCAGTGCAATTTGCCTTCCATTTGGTTATGGAAGGGGGATAAAGGAAGGAGAAACCAACATTTATTGAGCTCCGGGTGTTCCTGGAATTATGTTATGTGTTTTATATCAGTTATCTCATTTTGTCCTTGAGACAATTGCTGTTATTAATGTGGTTTCGCAAACAATTGTGCTCTGCCTGATTGTGGTGATTGGTGGGAGTGAAGGGGAGTGATGAGCAAGCACTTAGCTGGTCCTTAAAGGATGGTCTATTCCCAGGTTTGTGAGTGGGAATGAGACGTTCAGTCAGGGAAAGGGGGCTGTTTGGTAACCTAGGACTTAAAATTGCCCTATGCGCCATGTGTGCTCCAGCTTAGAATATGTCTCCTCTTTTTAATATCAAATCTCTCTTTTATCATGCCATAATATCTGATCCTACTATCCAAGCCTTAAATCAGTTCTGGACTATTTTCAAGATTCTCCCGTTATACTTACTTCATGTTGTCAAGGCTGATCCTAAAAGTTACTGTGAAGAAAGTAAGGCCATTTGCTTTTGACAGTTTTCCTATTTGACAGTGAAAAATCCCAAATCCTTTTCTGTGTGCATTCTCTGTTTCTTGCTCCCGCCTCTATCTGTCCTCTTTCAACAGCACTGCTTGGTCTCACTTCAGTCTCCCAGTGAATGTTCTTTACTTACTAAAAGTTCCCTATCTGATAAACAAATCTAAATCCTAGTGTGTTAGGTCCTTTGTTTTCTTGTTATTGAATTTTGAAAATTCTTATATATTCTAGATACAAGTTCTTTACCAAATATGTGCTTTGAAATTAGTTTCTCCTGGTCTGCATGACTTATCTTTTTTCATTCTCTTAACTGTATCTTTTGAAAAACAGAGGTTTTTAATTTTGATGAAGTCCAGTTTTTCTATTTCTTTTCATGCAATTAGATCTAAGAAACCTTTATCTAGTCTAAGGTCACATAGATTTTCTCTTATTTTCTTATAAAAGATTTATTGCTTCAGGTTCTACATTTTTGTCTATGACCTATTTTGGGTTAATTTTTATATAGGGTTAGAAATATGAATCAAAGTTCTTTCTTTTGCATATGGATAGCCAATTGTTCCAGTACCAATTGTTAAAAATACTTTTCTTTCTCTAATGAAATTGCTCCTGCACCTCATGATATGAAAAAATACTCTGCTAAAGAAAACATATGAATGGCAAATAAAAACAGGGAAAGATGCTCAACATCATTAGTCATTCAGTTCAGTTCAGTTCAGTCACTCGGTCGTGTCTGATTCTTTGCAACCCCATGGACTGCAGCACACCAGGCCTCCCTGTCCATCGCTAGCTCCTGGAGTTTACTCAAACTCATGTCCTTTGAGTTGGTGATGCCATCCACCCATCTTGTCCTCTGTTGTCCCCTTTTCCTCCTGCCTTCAATCTTTCCCAGCATCAGGGTCTTTTCCAGTGATTCAGTTCTTTGCATCAGGTGGCCAAAATATTGGAGTTTCAGCTTCAGCATCAGTCCTTCCAATGAATATTTAGGACTGATTTCCTTTAGGATGGACTGGTTGGATCTCCTTGCAGTCCAAGGGACTCTCAAGAGTCTTCTCCAACACCACAGTTCAAAAGCATCAATTCTTCACTGCTCAGCTTTCTTTATAGTCCAACTCTCACATACATACACATACACATACACATACAATCTCACATCTCACATCACATGTGATGTCACATGACATTAGTCATTAGGGAAATGCTAATCAAACTACAATGGGATACCAGTATGTTTCCATTAGAATGGCTACATTAAAAAGACTAAATGTACCAAGTGCTACTGAGGATGTGGAAGACTAGAACACTTATACATTGTTGATAGGAATGTGAAATGGCAATCTCTTTGGAAAACATTTTGAACTCTCTTAAACAGTTAAATATAAACATACCATGTGACCTGCCCATTCCATTGCTAGCTCTTTTTCCAAGCAACATAGAAGCATATGTTGACACAAAGACTTGTATACAAATGTTTCTAGCAGCTTTCTTTGTAGTAGCCAAAAACTGGAAACCACCCAAATGTCCATCAAAAAGTAAATGAGTAAACAAACTGGTATAGCCAAATAATTGAATTAGTACTCCATCATAAAAATGAATGAACTATTGATGTGAGCTACAAGGATGAAGTTCAGAATAATTATTCTGGGTAAAGAAGCCAAGCAAAAAGAGAGTGCATGCTTTATGACTCCATTTGTATACAACTCTGTGAAATCCAAACCCATCTATGGAACATGAAGGACATCAGTGATTTCCTGGGGACAAAGGGAGAGACAGAAGCATGAGATTATGAGGAGGATGAACAAAATTTTGGTGGAGATGGATATGTTCATTATTTTGATGTCATGACTGTTTTAAAATTTATCAAACTGCATGCTTTAAATATGTGCAGTTGATTATTAATTATATCTCAATGAAGATTAAAAAAACTATTAAGTAGACCTATGAAAAAACTGTGTGTATGTGTGGTTTTGTGTCACTGACAATTGTTTAGACTTTCTGTGAGGCGATGTTTAACAGTAGCTGAATAGCTGTTCACTTTCTTCCCCCAGAAATTTCACTTGGGGAGGATACTCAAGGGAAATAGTCCAAAAGAAAGAAACAATTTACATAAAATTATGGTGTTATGGTTCACAACTGTAGAATACTGGAAGTTACTTAAATGCTGTACTATTAAGGGCTGATTGTAACTAATATGATTGAATATTATGTATACTTCAAATCTGTGTCTTGGATCTGTGTCTGATGAAAATAAGTATAATGTATAAGGTCATTTAGTGAAGAAATAGTGCAAAATGAATATGCTCTGAGAAATCCCTATCAACACTTATGAATTAATGTTAATTAAAGTGATATGAATAGCTGATAATTTTGGTTTATAGATTTGTATGTAATATTTTCAAAGTGTTTAATTGTATAACTCTCACTATACCTAATATGTAATCGGAGAAGGCAATGGTACCCCACTCCAGTACTCTTGCCTGGAAAATCCCACGTTCAGAGGAACCTGGAAGGCTGCAGTCCATGGGGTCACTGAGAGTCAGACACGACTGAGCTACTTCACTTTCACTTTTCACTTTCATGCATTGGAGAAGGAAATGGCAGCCCACTCCAGTGTTCTTGCCTGGAGAATCCCAGGGACGGGGGAGCCTGGTGGGCTGCCGTCTACGGCATCACACAGAGTCGGACACGACTGAAGCGACTTGGCAGCAGCAGCAGAACTATACCGAATAGAAGGAATAATACTGACATCATGAGATTTTAAGTTACCTTGCTAGCTATATAGTTAAATGCCAATAGAGATCAAGACATTTCTACAAGAATGGATAAACACAAGGTCCTACTGTATAGCACAAGAAACTATTAATATAAGCAATATCTTGTGATAAACCATAATGGAAAAGAATATAAAAAAGAATATATATGTGTTTAACTGAGTCATTTTGTGGTACAGCAGAAATTAACACAACACTCTAAATCAACTATACTTCAATAAAATGATAAATTAAAAGGAAAGATCTTTTTACCAATAAGCATTGCTTTGAGGGGAAAGTCACCACTCCATGATCTCCCCCACTAAGCCACTATGACATCACTAACTTCTAAAATTGTCATCTTTCATTTTGACCCTTTGAGTTAGGGTATTGAAGATTCCTTAAAATGGAGTTGTGTTTAAAGTTGTTGTTCTATTGCTCAGTCTTTCAACTGTGTCTGACTCTTTGTGACCCCATGGACTGCAGCACACCAGGCTTCCCTGTCCTTTACCATCTCCAGGAGCTTGCTCAAACTCATATCCAGTGAGTTGGTGATGTCATCCAACTATCTTGTCCTCTGTCATCCCCTTCTCCTCCTGCCTTCAGTCTTTCCCAGCATCAGGAATTTTCTAATGAGTCGGCTCTTCATATCAGTTGGCCAAAGTATTGGAGCTTCAACTTCAGCATCAGTCCTTCCAATTAAAAGCAGAGATTTTTGTAGGTTGGTTGAAATCCATCATATTGATATTTGTTTCTATTTGTCTCTCTGTTATTTGTTCATATTTTCCCTCTATCTTCCGTCTTTTGAATTGAGTGTTATTTTATTCCATTTTATATCACCATTTACTTTCAAGTGATATTATACCACTTCATGTATAGGAATATGAAATAATATACTTCCATTTCTCCCCTGTTGACCTTTATGCTGTTGTATTTGTTTTACTCCCACACATGCCATAAGAAGCTTCAACATATTGCTCTTATTTTTGTTTAAACAGTCAATTATCTTTTAAAGGGATTTAAATGATAAAATCACGTATTTGCCATTTCTGATGTTCTTTACTTTTGAATGTTGATCTATATTTCTATCTTATTTTTTCTTTTGCCTGAAGAATTTAATTTTTTAGGACAATTCTTTTTTCATATTTTGAATATCTGAAAATGTCTTTATATCTCCTTTATTTCTGAAGGTATATAATTCTAGGTATAACATTCTAGATTGCAGCTATTTACTTTCAGTACTGTAAATATGTTGCTCCCCTGTTATCTTGCTTACATCATTTCCAAAAAGAAACCTGTCTTTTCCCTGATCTTTTTCCTCTTTTATGAAACTGTCTTACAGATCACTGATGCTTTTATCACTCTTTAAGATTTTTTTCAGTGTGTTTCTTTTGGATAGTTTCTGTTGCTGTCTTCAAGTGTACAGTCTTTTATTCTGTGATATCTTATGTATTATTAATCCTGTTTCCAATCTCAGACATTGCAGTTTCCGTGTCTAGAAGTTCGATTTTGGCCTTTTTTGCTATTTTCTATGTCTTTACTTAATTTTACGTACATATGAAATACAATTATAATAGCAGCTTTGATGTCATTGTCTGGTAATTCTAACATCTGTGTTTTCCTGCTTCTTTGCATGCCAGGTAATCTGGACAGAGGAACTTGGTGCATGGGGTCAGAAAGAGTCATGACTGAACAACTAAGTACATCTTGGCACATTGTACCTTGCTGGCTATTGCATATTTTTGTATTCCTATAAATATTCTTGAGCTTTGTTCTGGGGTGCAGTTAAGTTCCTTGGAAGTAATTTGGCCGTTTCAGATCTTGATCTGATTTTCTAGGTACTTCTAGAAGAGCGCTAGTGCAAGAGCTAATTAATTCTCTCCTCTGATCCAAGGCCTTGTTGAGTACTCTACCCAGTGTCCCATGTATTACAAGTTTTTCATTCTGGCTGGTGGTGATGGGCTCTATTGCTGGACCATTCGGAATGACATCAGAATCCCTATAAAACTGGGCTACAGTGTAAAGTCAAACAGCTAGAATTAGAAAACCGCAGTTTTGTTTTTGCAAACAACGAGAAATATAGGATACAAAGTTGTAGCTTAGAGAAATGATGTATTTGTGTCCAACAGTGAACATGTCTTGTCCTTAGCTTAACTTGGTAAGCTTGCTGAACTTTGTATTTCAAGGTGAAAACCACCCAATGTCACAATTTACAATTTGTTATTTTGGTCATGGTCATTTATCATGAGTGGCTGAGCAGGTGTGTTTACACAATGCCAAAACACACACCAAACCTGTCAACTTAAAAAGAAGAGATAAACTAGTTATTCAAATTAATTGATTAGTTACTCAGGTCAAGAGATCCATCTGGGTCTATTAGTACAGTAAGATCTTGATCTTAGGAACAAACAAACAAATAAATGAACAGGGTCAGTGGTCTGTAGCCTGTCTCTTGTAGGAGGTTGTACCTCAATGATGATTACTCATTCCATCACTCAGAAGAATCCTCAGTTTCTTAAAACTTTGGTAATTAATTGGCTATTCAGACTGAACTTCTATTTTGATGTAGAGGCAGAAAGAAAGAGGAAAATTGAATGAATGAGCAATTCCAAGTTCTCTCAATACTACCAGGACAAAAATATTAACAGACAATATAAACAGGAAACTTAAAAATGGTATACTATGTTTTAGGTCTTCATGAGCTGGTCATCTCAACATTTTTCATAATTTTAATATATCTATTGGCTCATGACCACCAGATAATTCACACCAGATGATATTTGCAAGAGGTTGACAATGGAACCTATCTGTTCTGGAATTTTTCCCATGGTACAACCCTAATGAAAAATGATCAACCATTCTACTGCAGGGGGAAAAAAGTAGTTTTATTGAATTGAGGCCCTTAAAAAATACTCTAATTTCTCTATGTGTACATTTGGAGAAACCAAAACATCTGGTCACTGCCAATTTGAAAAGTTTGTTAAATTTGCCATTGGAGGTATGAAGTCAGTGGTTTTTAACCCTGGCTACACGTTGGAGTCATCTGGGGCGATTCTTAAGTGCTGCTGAGGCTCCCAATCCTATGCCCTTGATCCTGAGTTATTTATCTTCAATGTGCCTCTTCACCTTTAGCATTGGGTGATTTGAATATGCAACCAAAGGTGAGAGCCTCCAATGTAGACAAATCCCCGTGAAACTGGCATTTTTTTTGTACAGTGAATGCAATAGAGCAAAGTGCTCAAGAACATAAACTCTGAAAATAGTTCCATCTGGACTTGGATCTCAACTGTGATATTTCATAGCTGTACCAATTGGGGCTAATTTAATCTCACTGTGCCTTGCTTTCTTCATCTGCACAGAGGATAATTACAATATTACCTATCTCCTAGGGTTGCCGTAAAGATTAAATGAGTTAATATGTGCAAAGTACTTAGAACAGTACCTGGAGCATAGTAAGCATTGTATAAATATTAGTTGTATGTGATTCTTTGCTGGCAGTTCCCTTACAGGATGTCTGAACTGAAATTAGTCATCTAACAAGGTGACTGGTTCTCTGTAGTTGCTATAATAAATTACCACAAACTGGATGGCTTAAAACAACAGAAATTTTTTCTGTCATCATTCTGGAGAACAGAAGTCTGAAATTTTTCTCTCTTGTCCTTTTGGAGGCCAGAAGGCGTCAGCTGGGTTCCCTGTGGAATCTCTAAAGGGAGATCCTTCCTTGGCTCGTTAAGCTTCAGCAGTTGCCTACATTTCTTGGCTTATCTATGTTCTATCTTCCCATTTCCTTTTTCTCTGTGTATCTTTCCTCTCTTCTGCTCCTTTCTTGTGTAAGGATACATGTGACAGCATTTAGCGTCTATTCAGATTATCCAGGATAGCTTCATCTTCTCAAGATCCTTAATTTAATCTCATCGTTTGCCATGTAAGAATATTCACTCTTTTGCTATAATGAAGTAATAGTCACAAATTCTGGGGAGTAAGGCATAAACATATTTTGGGGGCCAGCCTTCAAACCACAACACAACGTCCATAATTAAACATAAGCTTGGATGGCATGCACCACGGACTCATTCTGAATTTAGTCACTTTTGCATTTGACCTGTTACTTCCCACTCTCTAAGATGTCCAAAACCATTACTCACATTAATAGGTATCATCTGAGTCTATAGACAAGTGACTGTTCATCATTTCTTGGGAAGCACTTGGGGAAGTAGGCCAAGGGCTCAGAGGACTGGTTGGCCTAATGCTCTTTGGCGTTCAGAAAGGCTCCTACAAGGAAAGGCCTCTTGGTGAGTTCTGCTCCAAGAAAATAACTTTGGGGAAACTCTATTTTATGATCAAACGCAACTCAAAACCTTCACCAATTCTGGCTTTAAATATGGAAAAGTTTGATGCTCATTTTACAAGAGAACAGTGTAGTGTTGTATTAATCAGGACTCTTTCAGTTTCAAGTGACAGAAAATTCAAGTAGGTTTAAGTAAAATCTGAATTAATTACCTTTCATGACTGGAAAATTCTAACTTCAGGTCCAGATTGATTTAGTGGTTCCAAAGATATCATCAAGATCTGGTTTCTCTCTGCAGCTGTTGGTTCTACTTCTTTTACTGGCTCTGTTTTCAGAAAGGCTGTCATTTGGTGGTAACAAGACAACTGTAGCATCTAAGAGTGTATATCCTCCATGGGGTCACAAAGAGTTGGACATGACTGAGCGACTAAGCACATCCTCTCAGATCCAGGGCATGTGGAAAAGAAGAGTTTTAGAAAAATCATAAGCCAAACCTTATTGGAGTTTATATGCCTGTCTCTGAAATAGCCAGTGTAGTATCCTTGTTCTGATTGGCTGAGAATGAACCTTTTCACAGAGTAAGATGGGAAGGAAGTGGGTCCCTGGTGGAGAACCAGGGTAGTTACCTAAGGAGGAAGAATGAATGTTGGGTGACAGACGCCAACGAATGACTACCAGAGACGCAACAAGATCCTTGGACTAAAATGACTGAAAAACCAAACAAGGATTCTTTTGAAGGGCATGTGGAATTTTTTTCCAATTGGATATTTTGATCTTAATTTTCCTTTCCAATTAGAAATGAGTGAGTTGTTTTGAAGCAGAAGACCTTCTTTTAAATCTCATTTCTGCTGTCCCTTTGTAACTGTGTGGCCTTAGGAAAACTACCACACCGCTGTAAGCTTCGTATTCTTCACTGGGCTAACAATAGTAACACACACACACACACACACACACTCAGAATAAATACCTTCTTCTCAGGACATCAGGGTGCATTAACAGAATAAGCCTATGTAAACACAATCTGATTGGTATCAAAAAAACATTTGCCCCAATAATTCTTTCTGTGGCCTTGAAATATGTCTGAAATCCTATCATTCAAGTATTTTCTTTGGTTTAAAGCAGTGTATCTCCAGAGAGCTAGGTAAAGAATTCCAAGCAGTTTTCAAAAATTCCAAGGAAAGGTAACAGGAAATCTTGAGTCACTGACTACTCTTTATCTGCCACTGCAGATGGTGACTGCAGCCATGAAATTAAAAGACGCTTACTCCTTGGAAGAAAAGTTAAGACCAACCTAGATAACATATTCAAAAGTAGAGACATTACTTTGCTGACTAAGGTTCAGTAGTCATGTATGGATGTGAGAGTTGGACTGTGAAGAAGGCTGAGCGCCGAAGAATTGATGCTTTTGAACTGTGGTGTTGGAGAAGACTCTTGAGAGTCCCTTGGACTGCAAGGAGATCCAACCAGTCCATTCTGAAGGAGATCAGCCCTGGGATTCCTTTGGAAGGACTGATGCTAAAGCTGAAACTCCAGTACTTTGGCCACCTCATGCGAAGAGTTGACTCATTGGAAAAGCCTTTGATGCTGGGAGGGATTGGGGGCAGGAAGAGAAGGGGACAACAGAGGATGAGATGGCTGGATGGTGTCACTGACTCGATGGACGTGAATCTGAGTGAACTCCGGGAGTTTGTGATGGACAGGGAGGCCTGGAGTGCTGCAATTCATGGGGTCGCAAAGAGTTGGATACGACTGAGCGACTGAACTGAACTAAAGAGGGGATGAGCCAGAGAAAGCCACCTGTGAGATGATTTTTGTTACTACTTGCAAGGCAATCATTAAGACCTTGAGAAAAATGCTTTCTCTGTCCTTCCACATCTATTTTAGGATTCTTGCCTCACTATTTCTCCTTTCACTCAGGCAGGGCCTTCATGTTCTCTAGGGATACCCAATGCCATAGGGAACCTCCACAAGGAAAATCTCTATCTAGAATTCTCCTTTCCCCAAGTGTCTCAGGTTGTGAAATGACCTCTCTTCTCCATAATTGCAATTCTCATTTTCACACTGGAGCTGATGTTAGGTAGGGTGAGTGGCATCTGATTACTATTTGTTAAAGTATTTATGCAAAGCATGAATGAGGGACAGGCTCAACTTTCTTTCAGGGATAATACTGATATTTCATCTTCTATTTTGGTATAAGAGTTTTTGAGAAGGATACTTGGGTCTTTTTCCTAGTCACCTAGAATCGGTTGCAAATGTTCTCATAACAGATGCTAACTCCCACTTCTGAGAGATTATTGCCCATAGGTTTTAGGTGTCACTTAGAAGATAATAGGAAGTAGAGCACCCTGAGAAAGTGGGACAAAAAAATGGGAGGTTTCAATAAAAGAACTGGAAAGAAAAGATTTGAGACTGGGGGATTTGCAGGAAAAATAAATCTTTTGGGATATGGCCATGTATGTCTGTGCCATGCATGTCTGGAATCCTGAGATTGGGGGAGGAGAAAGAGGGAAGCAGCAGGAGAGGGACCCATAGGGGATATATTATGAGCAGACAAAGACTAGGGCTCAAAGATCATTTTCACATTGTCTTAGGCTGGCCCTTTATACAGAGACACTCTGATGATATATTTCCTTGGTTTGGAAAGAAACACTTAGCCATTAAATTCTAATAAGTGCCAGTTACATTAATCATACTGTTTAATTCTTTCAACAACTTTCTGAGTTTGGTTGTTATTATCCTTTTATAAATGGGAAACTGAGCTTCAGAGGAGTTAAGTTGCCAAGATCATTGTGGTAGTTGAAAATATACATCTCTAAATTTTTTTGATGTGACTTCCTTTAAAAGTTGGTACCAAAGAGAGAGTTAAGAGAGAGTTCTTTATGTATTCTAAATTCTAGTTCTTTGTAAGATATGTGGTTTGCAGATATTTCCCCCAATTGTGTAATTTATCTTTTCATTCTCTTAACAGGGTCTTATGAAAACCAAAACTTTTTGGTGAAGTCCAGTTTATGAATTTTTACTTTTATGGATAGTTTTTTGAGATGTTCTTTAGAGACAGTCGATGGACGTGAGTCTGAGTGAACTCCAGGAGTTGGTGATGGACAGGGAGGCCTGGCGTGCTGCGGTTCATGGGGTTGCAAAGAGTTGGACACGACTGAGTGGCTGAACTGAACCAAACTGATAGAGACAATCATGTCATTTTCAAACAAGAACAATTTTATTTCTTCCCTTCTGATCTGTATGCTTTTAAATTTTTTCTTGCCTTATTGCTCTGATTAGAATTTCCAGCACTTTGTTAAATGGGAGTAGAGAGAGAAGACATCTTGTCTTCTTTATGATCTCAGAGGGAAAACATTTAGTCATTGATCATTCAGTATAATGTTGGCTGTAGATGGACTTTATCTACAGAAAAAGTTCAGAAAGTTTCTCTTTATTCCTATTTCTCAGTGTTTTTATCATTAGTGAGGGTTGAATTTCATCAACTTTTTTTTACAATGATTGATATGATCATAATATTCCTTTTATTTTTCTGTTAAAAAGTTGAATTGCATTGGTTGATTTTGAATATTGAACCAGTCTTGCATCCCTGGGATAAATCTTACTTGCTTGATCATGTTGTATAATTATTTTTATATATTGTTGAGTTCTATTTCTTAATAGTTTGTTAAAAATTTTCGTGTCTGTAATCATGGGTTTTAGTAGCTCGTAATACTTTTTTCTTTGTACTGTGTTTGTCTGGTTTTTGTGGTAGAGTAACATTAGCCTTATAAAGTGAGAAGATTGAGCAGAATTAGCATTAAATTATTTTTAAATGTTTGGTAGAATTCTCTAGTGAAACTGTCTGGGCCTGGAGGGTTTTTTTTGAGGAGTTTTAAAGTTATGAATTAAATTTCCTTAATAGCTATAGGGCTAGTCAAATGGTCTATTTCATTAGGGCAAGTTTAGATAGCTTGTATCTTTCAGGGATTTAATCCATTTCATCTAAACTGTCAAATTTATGCATGTATCATGGCTTCCCTGATAGCTCAGTTGGTAAAGAATCTGCCTGCAATGCAGGAGACCCTGGTTTGATTCCTGGGTCAGGAAGATCCGTTGGAGAAGGAATAGGCTACCCACTCCAGTATTCTTGGGCTTCCCCTGTGCTCAGCTGGTGAAGAATCAGCCTGCAATGTCGAAGACCTGGTTTCAATCCTTGGGTGGGGAAGATCCCCTGGAGAAGGGAAAGGCTGCCCGCTCCACTATTCTGACCTGGAGAATTCCAAGGACTGTATAGCCCATGGGGTTGTAAAGAGTCAGACAAGACTGAGGAACTTTCACTTTCACATAATTATTCATAGTATTTCATTAATATCCTTTTGATGTTTGCAGGTTCTGTTTCTTTCCTGATTATGTTTTCTCTTTTTTCTTTATTAGTCTCTTTAAAGGTAAATTTTATTCATATTTTCAAACAATTCATTTTATTGCTGTTTTAATATTTTGAATTTTATTGATTTTTTGCTCTTATCTTTATTATTACCTTCCTTTGGATTTATCATGCTCTTTTTTTCTAGGATTTTAAAGTAGGGGTTTTGTGACCTTTCCTATTTTCCATTGTAAGTATTTAGTACTACACAATTTTCTGTGAGCACTGATGAGACGTGGCCAAATTCTGGAAATATTTTGGGGGTAGAGCTAGTAGAATTTGCTAATAGGTTCTATGTGGATTATGAGAGAGAAAAAGAGAGAGAGAAGAGGAAGAAGTCAATGATGATTCAATGTCTTCAGTCCAAGCAAATGGAAGAATGAACTGAGATGGGGCAGGTTCAGGGTTATGCAGGTTTGGGGATGAGTGGGGAATCAGGGGTTTGGGTGTATTAAATTTGTGAAATCTTTTCAACTAAATGTCTAGTAGGGAGTTGGCTATATGAATCTGAGTTCAAGGACTGCAGACATCCTGCCTGGAGGCATGTATTTGGGAATTGTCATATTATAGATGATAATATTAATAACTGGTATGAGTCTAGATGTGATCATATCTACAGGGCTATAAATACAGACAGAAAGAGTCCTTAGCCCTGGGGCACTCCACGAATTAAAAGTCAAGGGAATGAAGAGAAACCAGCAAAAGAAAATGAAGAGAAGTCAGTGAGGTAGGAGAAGAATCAAGAGAAAGTGGTGTGCTGGAAGCTGAACGAAGACAGTGTATACAGAAGGATGGAGTGATCAACTTGTCAAGTAAGAGAGCTGAAAATTGGCTCTTGGAGTTGAAAATATGGAGGTCTCTGGAGGTCTCACCAAGATCAGTTTCTGTTGGGGAGAGGAAAGACAAAAGGAGGAACAGACATAGACATGGCAAGTATAGAGAACTCTTTTGAGGAGTTTTCCTGTAAAACAAAGCAGGAAAATGGGGTAGTGGATAAAGGGGGAGATGGAGTTGAGGACGGAGTTATTACTATACATAACAAGTAAATATATACATGGAAGCCTTGTATTTTATATATAGAATTTGAATTCATTTTGATTGACAATGAAATCTAAAATTTCATAAGTGAAAAGTCTTCAATAGGCTTGATAATCTCAGCAATAGCATTTATGTTTGAAGAAGACTTAGTCAAATATGAGATGGTCTATGCCAGATGTATAATTTTAAAGTTTTTTTCTTTAGTTTAATTTGGATGTGGAATTTCAGTTAACCCTTTCCAATAAGCATCCCCCCAAATGAATATTTACTTAGCAGTGACAGAAAACTTTATATTTACATAGCGCTTATCAGACTTTGATTCAGAACAAACACAGAGGAATGAAAATTTACAATAAAAAGTGTAGGAGGGAATTAAAGTGAAAAGGTTCCAAACCCCAGGGAAACTGAGTCTCAGGTCATGCTGGGATCTGAAGGTATAACTCCCCTGCAAACCTCCACAGCACTAATGCTCAGCCTCCTGGGTGTTTTCTCCTCCCCTCTTCGTTGTGCTTACCACTTTCTGCACTGAAACTCTCATTTTAGACTGTTCCCAGCTTTCCAAGAGCAAAGTTTTTCCAATCAGAATGATTTGATTTGTTCTCCAGGACTCCCGGCTTTCCAGAGCTTTTTGCCCATGCAGATAGGTTGCATTTACCAGTCACTGTTGCAGTTGGGTGGCGCCAAAGGAATGAAAGTGGGAGTAATATATGCTACTTCTAGTCTGCAGCCTGGCCCTTAAGAAAACCTTTACACAATCCTCCATGCTGTTTTTGTCTGCTGGCCAGAGGAAGAAGATGCCCTGAAAGAGCCTGGATCTTCAGTGATTATGGAGCAAAGCATTGTGAACAGCACTGTGCTATGACACAAGCAAGGAATGAGCTTTTAATATGTGGAACCTCTTGGGAGTTGTTTATTATAGTAGTGAGCCTGTCCTGAGTAATATATACTCCTTTGGATGAAATGTGATTGAGTATTGACTTTCTGTTCAGATTCTTAGAAAGTTCAGAAGGGGGCATACATGGTTTAAAGAGTGGTTACATGTTTTAACTTGGAAAATGGCTGCATGCACTATGTCCTGGGTTTTCAAAAGGCAAGGACTTTGCCTTTGGGCCTGTTTTGGGAGTACTGATGGCACTTACAGTGCCACACTGGGAGGCCAACACTTTTTTTTTCAATAGCCTTTCTTTAGCCTTTAGAACCACTTTACATACACATGTATCATTACGGTTTTGATGAAGTCCAATACATATATTTTTTCCCTTCTTGGCTTTTGAAGGATCATTTTCCCTGGTAAAAAATTGACAGTTGTGTTTTTTTTTTGTCAGACTACTGAATATGCCTTTCCATTGCCTGCTTGCCTTCATGATTATTCTATTGAATGTGATGAGTTTCTTCTCTATTGCTGTTTTCAAGATTCTCTCTTTATCTTTGGCTTTCATCAGTTTAACCGTGATGATACACATAAATTTTGATACCTGTTCAGTGGCATTCACTGAACTTCTTGGATGTGTTGATTAGTGTCTGTCATCAAATTCAAAAGTTTTTGGACATTACTTCTTCAAATATTCTTTCTGCCCCTTTGTCATTATTCTCTCTGTGTCCTACAGATTTCTGAACCTCTGTTTATTTTTCTCTATTCCTCAAACTGGAATAATTCAATTAAACTGTCTTCAACTTCATCGATTCTTTCTTCTGCCTGCTCAAGTCTACTGCTAAGTCCCTCTAGTGAATTTTTCATTTCAGTTGTTATACTTTTCAAGTTCAGATTTTTATTTGGTTCCATTTTATAATTTCTATCTCTATTGGTATTCTCTATTTGATAGTCTCTCATTCTTATAAATTCATTTAAGTCTTTAGACATGGTTTCTTTTAGCTCCTTGAACATTTTTAAAACAATTAATTTAAAAATTTTGCCTAGTAAATCCAGTGTCTGGTCTTCTCAGAGACAATGTTAGTTGGTTGCATTTTCCCCTATGAATGGCTCATAGTCTCTTGTTTCTTTGAATGTTCCATCGTTTATTGTTGAAAACTATAATACTGTGTAACTACTCTGGAAATCAGATTCTCTCTGCCTCCTAAGGTTTTTTGTTGTTACTGTTTGCCTAGTAGCTTTTCTGAAAGTATTCTTTGACGCCTTTGTCTTCGTTGATGTGGCTGAAGTCACTACTTGGTTTTCTTAGTGACTAGTTAATGATCAGAGATTTCCTAAAACACCTGAAACCAAACTCTCCCAGTCTTTGCCAAGGTCCTCTGTGTGCATCTTAGAGAAGTCCTCTAACAACCACCCATGTAGTTTACAATTCTGCTTTGGCTTCACTTAGCACTTGCTCAGACCTCAAAGTCAATCAGAAGTGAGAGCTTAGGAAATTTTCAGGTCTTTTAAAAGATATTTATTTATTTGTCTGTGGCTGTGCTGGGTCTTCACTGCTGCACGTGGGCCCTCTCGAGTTGCAGTGAGCAAGGGGTGCTTGCAGTGGCTTCTCTTGTTGCAGAGCATGGGCTCAGCAGTTGTGGGCTTCATTGCCACGTGGCATGTAGAATCTTCCCTAATCAGGGATCGAACCAGTTTCCTCTGCATTGGCAGTTGGATTCTCAACCACTGAACCATCAAGGAAACCCGAAGTCTTCTTTTAAGCATATGCATGATAATGTATGATATTATCAAAGCTCCTATGGGCATCTCATTTCTCAGTCTTTCCTTTTAAGCTTTTTGATTAGTCTAATATTGTCCCACCTGTTATCCACTGCCTCAGGCCACTGTGGTGCTAAAATATTTTAAAAAACACTCCCCAAATCCAGAAACTTTTAGCACTGGGTAAGTCTGAGGGAGGGGGACTAAAGATAAGTCTTTTAAGTGGATTCTTCACCAGGGACCCACCAAACAAGTAAGATAATGACTTCTCTTTGGAAATGAGGCTTTGAAAGACCTCAAGCCCTGTTTTGCTGTCTCCAAACCCAGGGATGGATGCTGTTACTTTTCAAGGCTGTGCAGAGCTGGAAAGGGGAAGATGGGATTAAGGTCAGTTAAAAATACCACAAAGCTTGTTATCCTTCCTGAGATTCAATCTTTTTCTTACTTAAATGCTCCCTGTGTTGCTGCAAGCCTTGGTTGGTACCCAGAGCTCTTGAACAGTGTGGCTGTTAGGGGCACTGATCCTCCAAGCAATTGAAAATCCATGCATAACTCATAGGCAGTCCTCCATGTCCACGGTTCCCCAGTATATGCCATTCCTCCTTATCTGAGGTACTGCATCCATGAATTCAACCAACCTTACATAGTGTAGTACTGTAGGATTTACTAGTGAAAAAAATTTGAGTTGACCCAGGCAGTTCCCACCCCCATTGTTCAAAGGTCAATGGTATTTCTGACATTTGGGAGTGTGCGTTTAACAAGTTGGTTTTAAAGTTCACATGGAGAATAAACAATGAAGGGCATCTTGAAAATCCTTAGGAAAAGTAATGGTATAAGAATAGCCCCAGCCAGTATTAAAATATATTTTATTTAAAAAAAATTTATTTATTTATTTGTGGCTGCACTGGGTCTTTGCTGCTGCAGATAGGCTTTCTCTAGTTGCGGCCAGCAAGGGCTACTCTTCGTTGTGGTGTGTGGCCTTCTCATTGTGGTGGCTTCTCTTGTCATGGAGCATGGGCCCTAGGTGTGTGGGCTTCAGTAACTGTGGCACACAGGCTTAGTTGCTCTTTGGCACATGTGGGATCTTCTCAGACCAAGGATTGAACCTGTGTCCCCTGCCTTGGTGGGCTTTCCTGGTGCTTCAGATGGTAAAGAATCTGCCTGCAATGCAGAAGACCCAGGTTCCATCCTTGGGTTGGGAAGATCTGCTGGAGAAGGGAATGGCTACCCACTCCAGTTTTCTTGCCTGGAGAATTCCATGGACAGAGGAGCCTGGTGGTCTACTGTCCATACTGTCCATGGGATCACAAAGAGTTGGACTTGACTGAGGAACTAACACTTTGACTTTCACTTTTCCCTGCATTGGCAGGTGGATTCTTAACCACAAAACCACCAGGGAAGTCCAAGACAAATTTTAAAAGTACAATTATTAAAAGTGTAGTACTGACTATAGATAAATCAATAGAACAGAAACAGGAGTCTAGAAGAGGGACCAATGTGTATGATAAATTCGTGTATAGTACCAATGACAGTGTGTGTCTGTGAGAAAGAGATATTTAGTATATTTACTAGCATTAGGAAAAAAATTAACATTGTACAGGAGGTGGTGACCAAAATCATCTCAAAGAAAAAGAAATGCAAGAAGGCAAAATTGTAGTCTGACGAAGGCTCACAAATACCTGAGAAAAGAAGAGAAGTGAAAGGCAAAGGAGAAAGGGAAAGATATACCCAACTGGATGCAGTGTTCCAGAAAACAGCAAGGAGAGATAAGAAAGCCTTCTTAAGTGAACAAAGCAAATAAACAGAGCAAAACAATAGAATGGGAAAGACTAAAGATCCCTTCAAGAAAATTAGAGACAAAGGGAATATTTCATGCAAAGATGGGCTCAATACAGGGAAGAAATGGTATGGACCTGAAGATGAAGAAGATATTAAGAAAAAGTGGTAAGAATACACAGAAGGATAGTACAAAAAAGGTCTTAATGACCCAAATAACCATGACATTGTGGTCACTCACTTAGAGCCAGACATACTGGAATGTGAAGTCAAGTGGGCCTTAGGAAGCATCACTACAAATAAAGCTACTGGAGGTGATGAAATTCCAGCTGAGCTATTTCAAAGCCTAAAGGATGATTCTCTTTAAGTGATGCACTCAATATGCCAACAAATTTGGAAAACTCAGCAGTGGCCACAGGACTGGAAGAGGTTGGTTTTCATTCCAATCTCAAAGAAAGGCAATGCCAAAGAATGTTCAAACTACCACACAATTGCACTCATTTCACATGCTAGCAAAATAATGCTCAAAATTCTTCAAGCCAGGCTTCAACAGTATGTGAATTGAGAACTTCCAGATGTTCAAGCTGGATTTAGAAAAGGCAGAGGAACCAGAGATCAAATTGCCAACATCTGTGGGGTCATAGAAAAATGAAGAGAATTACAGAAAACATCTATTTCTGCTTTATTGACTACACTAAAGCCTTTGACTATGTGGATCACAACAAACTATGGAAAATTCTTCAAGAGATGGGGACACCAGACCACCTGACTGCCTCCTGAGAAACCTGTATGCAGGTCAAGAAGCAACAGTTAGAACCAGACATGGAACAATGGACTGGTTCTGAATTGGGAAAGGAGTATGTCAAGTCTGTATACTGTCACCCTGTTTATTAAACTTCTATGTAGAGTACATCATGTGAAATGCCAGGCTAGATGAATCACAAGTTGGAATCAAGATTACCAGGAGAAATATCAGTAACTTCAGACATGCAGATGATATTACCCTAATGGCAGAAAGTGAAGAGGAACTAAAGAGCCTGTTGATGAAGGTAGAAGAGGAGAGTGAAAAAGCTGACTTAAAACTCAGCATTCAGAAAACTAAGATCATGGCATCCAGTCCCATCAGTTCAGTTCAATTCAGTTCAGTCACTCAGTAGTGTCTGACTCTTTGTGACCCCATGGACTGCAGCACGCCAGGCCATCCTGTCCATCACCAACTCCCAGAGTTTACTCAAACTCATGTCCATTGAGTCGGTGATGCCATCCAACCATCTCATCCTCTGTCATCCCCTTCTCCTCCTGCCCTCAATCTTCCCCAGCATCAGGGTCTTTTCCAGTGAGTCAGCTCTTTGCATCAGGTGGCCAAAGTGTTGGAGTTTCAGCTTCAGCATCAGTCCTTCCAATGAATATTCAGGACTGATTTCCTTTAGGATGGACTGGTTAGATCTCCTTGCAGTCCAAAGGACTCTCAAGAGTCTTCTCCAACACCACAGTTCAAAAGCATCAATTCTTTGGTGCTCAGCTTTTTTTATAATCCAACTCTCACATTCATACATGACTACTGGAAAAACCATAGCTTTGACTAGATGGACCTTTGTTGGCAAAGTAATGTCTCTGCTTTTTAATATGCTGTCTAGGCTGGTCATAACTTTCCTTCCAAGGAGTAAGTGTCTTTTAATTTCATGGCTGCAATCACCATCTGCAGTGATGTTGGAGCCCAAAAAAATAAAGTCAGCCACTATTTCCCCAGTGATGGGACATCACTTCACAGCAGCTAGATGGGGAAAAATGGGAACAGTGGCAGAATATATTTTCTTAGGCTCCAAAATCACAGCAAACAGTGACTGCAGCCATGAAATTAAAAGATGCTTGTTCCTTGGAAGAAAAGCTATGACAAACCTTGACAGCATAATAAAAAGAAGAGATATCACCTTGCTGGTAAAAGTCCATAATAGTCAAAGCTATGGTTTTTCCAGTAGTCATGTTCAGATGTGTGTATTGGATCATAAAAAAAGCTGAGCACTAAAGAATTGATGCTTTTGAACTGTTGTGCTGGAGAAGAGTTCCTGGAAGTCTCTTGGACAAGAAGGAGATCAAACCAGTCAATCCTAAAGGAAATCAACCCTAAATATTCATTGGAAGGACTAGTGCTGAAGCTGAAGCTCCAGTACTTTGGCCACTTGATGCGAAGAATTGACTCACTGGAAAAGACCTTGATGCTAGGAAAGATGGAGGGCGTGAGGAGACGGGGGTGACAGAGGATGAGATAGTTGGATGGTATCATCAGACAGAATGGACATGAATTTTGCAAACTCTGGGAGATAATGAGGGACAGGCGAGCCTGGTGTGCTGCAGTCTATAGGGTCACAAAGAGTCAGACACAATTTAGCGACTGAACAACAATGGCAATGTGTGACACAACCAATGGCAACGTGTGTCAGTGGGAAAGAGATATTTAGTATATTTACTAGCATTAGAGGAAAAAATTGCATTTGATTTTTATCTAACTTCTTGCAACAAAATAAATTCCAAAGGTTTAAACATAAAGTGAAAAATCATTAAAATAATGGGAAAATAATCTTTGAATACATAAAACACTATGCAAGCAACCCACATATGCATCAAAGTAAAATAGATAAATACATGTGATATATTCTCACACATGACAATAATATACAACAATGAAAATTAATTAACTATAGCTACACACAATGACGTGCTTCAGTCTTAGAAACGTAATGATGTGTTTCCTTTCATATGGAATTAAATGTGAGCAAAGTATATTTTTAGGGGTGCATGCAAATGAGGCAAAATTGTAAAGAAGCAAAAGACATGATTATTACAGGAATCAGGGTGGTGGTTACCTCTTGTGTGATGGTGGTACTGTTAACAGGAAGGACCTATAGGAGGCTTCTGGGTGATGGCCATGTTCCATTTCTTGACTCGGTTAATGACTTTATGGGTATATATTTGATAGTAACTCATTAATCTATTAATATAGGTTTATAAACTGTATGATGGTTATACTGCACCATCAAGGGAGAAAAATAAAAAGCATGATGTAGTTTGATGTTTGGTATTTAGCATTATATCTTGGTCAAATTTTTATTTTGAAGTTATTTTTATTTTTTAATGTCCTCCTGGATTCCCCTATATTCACAGTTCCTAGCATTTAGAGGAATCTCTTATTTATTTTTCTCTAGGGGATCTGCAGCCCACTTTCTGGGGAATGCTATAATACCAGGAGTTAAATAATACTAGAGAGACATATGGAAAGCCGTATGATTGTATGGCTGCTATAAAAATTCCATTGCACTGCTGCATGGGATAAGCCTGGCTCTATCCTCCTCCAATACAATCTGGATTTCACTTCTAGATCTATACAAAGATGATTTCCAGTTCTGGGCTTACAGGATTGAATTTATTAATTTATAAAGATGAAATTTGCCTTTCAAAGCTGTTGTAATGATGGCTACTATGAATTTTAATGAAACAAGACAAATCATAGCATAGATGATTGCTCTAGAACCAGCTATTGCAAGTTCTGGTGGCTTACATGATAAAGAATCTGCCTGCAATGTGGAAGACCTGGGTTCCATCCATGGTTGGGAAGATCACTTGGAGAAGGGAATGACAACCACTCCAGTATTCTTGCCTGGAGAAATCCATGGACTGAGGAGCCTCGTGGGCTACAGTCTATGGGATCACAAAAAGTTGGACACATCTGAGCTACTAACACACACAGAACTAGATATTAATAGTAATGTCTCTCATTGCATACATTTAAGGGAAATGGTTTTTAAAAATGGGTTTAATGTGATTGCCTGTTGTTTCATCTCATTGCTTGATATCTTTTTAACAATGGATCCTGACCTTTCTCCCCTGTATACCCCAGGACATTTGTTTATTCACTGCTCACTAGAGGGAGGCCGTTTCCAGTTGTATTCCTTTTCAGAGGCTTTGTCTTCTGCATGGGAAATGGACTCCTCCAAGGCTACTATCTGGTTTACTGTGCTGAATACCCTGCTGAGTGGTACACAGACATACGGTTTAGCCTGGGTAAGTAAACCTGACTGCTTCTAACCCACATCCTAGTTAACACCCTAGTTAATGCCTCTTTCTACAGGCTATATCACCATCACTTCTCCACATCCTATTATAATGAACACTCAAGGATTCTATTCCCCTTCCCCTACCACGACCATCTCCACACTGGTCTTTTCTCTGTACAGCAGCCAGAGAGATCTTTTAAAAACACTATGGCATTCCCCATCTCAAAATCCTCCAATGCATTTCTGTTACTCTCAAGATAAAATACAAATTCCTTACCACTGCCTGTGAAACCCAAATGTTCTTGATCCTGGCCTGACTTCGTTTCCTATCTCCATCCATCTTATTCACTGTCCTGTAGCCTCAGTGGCCTTCCTGCTGGACCTGAAATGGTCAGGTTTGTCCTGGCCCAGAGCTGCTCTATAGACTACACCCTCTGTCTGAAATGCTCAACCCCTAGATACTTGGGGAACTTGTCCTTCCTTTTATTTAGGTCTCTGTCAGTTCACATCTCTTCATTGAGACTTTCTTGACCACCTATCTAAAATAGTAGAAAACAATGATCCTTGAATATTTTTCATTATCTGCAAGAGGAACTAAAGTTTTTTTTTTTTTAAATGAAGTAAAGGTTCAACTGTTTGTGCATTATTCTTGCTCAAAGGAAAAAAGGCAGAGATTATCTTTAGTCCTTCTCTTTACATCACGCATCTTCTCTCCATCAGCTTAGAACAGCTCCCTCTAGTTCTAAAACATGTGTCAACTGAGCTCAGTTCTCCATGACCACACTAACTTCATCCTGGTCTGAACAAGGATGACCTCTTGCCTGGACTGCCACAGTGACCTTTAAGTTAACCTTCCTACTTCAAGTCCTGGCCTTCAGTAGCCCCTCCTCCACACAGCAGTCAGAGCGAACATTTGAACACATGAATAGCCAGAGCATTGGTTGTATGAATACTGGTATTGCACACAATGGAATATTCTGAAGCCTCAGAAAAATAACCAAAGCAAAACGAAAGCAAAGAATGTCTCTTTTTCATGTGGAGACATCTCTAGAACACATGGTTAAGTAAAAATAAAGTGTGCATAGTGTATACACCATGCTGCTTTTTGTGTAGAAATAGGACACTGTTTTTGTGTATTTAAAAGTGGAAGAGGAAATATTGGATTGATTAAAAAAAGAAACTATTTTTTAAAAAGAGTATCTCTAGGGTTTAGAGTAAAGAGAATGGGATGGTGGGCAGAAATCTTCTTTTAAGATAGCTTTGTCCTTTAAATCATGAAACTTCATAACTTAATTAAAAATCCACATGAAGTTCCTCAACATTGAGAACAAATAAATAAATAAATGTACCTAATTGTATGGTTATTAAACTGGTACCATAACCACACAGGAAAGTGATTTATGCCAATTTGTAGGAAATATAGAGAATAAAGAAATAAGTTAAATGCCACCATGAGGAAATAAGCCAGTCTCATCTAGAAAGGAGGACATTTGAGGGACCACTGTCCAGTCTTTGAGGAGTTTATCCAAGATAGTGGAGTAGAAAGACATGCACTCATCTTCTCCTGCGAGAACTCCAAAATTAAAACTTGCGGCTGAACAACCATGGACAGGAGAATGTTGGATCCCACCAAAAAAAGATACCCCATGTCCAAGGGCAAAGGAGAAGCCCCAGAAAGATGGTAGGAAGGGTGAAATCGCATTTAGAATCAAACCCCATATCCACCAGAGACACTTGGAGGGCTCAAACAAAACCTTGTGTGCACCAGGACCCAGAAGAAAGGAGCAGTGACCCCACAAGAGACTGACCCAGACTTGCCCGTGAGTGTCCAGCAATCTCCAGCAGAGGTGTGGGTCAGGGGTGGCCTGCAGCAGTGTCAGGGGCACTGAGTGTGGCAGTGCTTGCACGGGACCTTTTGAAGGAGGTCACCATTATCTTCATTACCTCCATCATACTTTGGTTTCAGGTCAAACAACAGGTAGGGAACAGAGCCCCACCCATCAATAGAAAATTGGATTAAAGATTTACTGAGCATGGCCCTGCCGATCAGAATGAGACCCAGTTTCCCCCACAGTCAGTCTCTCCCATCAGGAAGCTTCCATAAGTCTCTTATCCTTATCGATTAGAGGGCAGTCAGAATGAAGACCAATATCACAGAAAACTAATCAAACTGATCACATGGACAACAACCCTGTCTAACTCAATGAAACTATGATCCATGCCCTACAAGGCCATCCAAGACGGACGGGTCATGGTGGAGAGTTCTGACAAAACGTGGCCCACTGGAGAAGAGAATGGGAAACCACTTCAGTATTCTTGCCTTGAGAACCCCATGAACAGTATGAAAAGGTAAAAAGATAGGACACTGAAAGATGAACTCCCCACATTGGTATGTGCCCAATATGCTACTGGAGAAGAGTGGAGAAGTAACTCCAGAAAGAATTAAGATATGGAGCCAAAATGAAAAAAAAAAAAAAGCCCAGTTGTGGATGTGACTGGTGATGGGAAACAAAAGTCTGATGCTGTAAGGAACAATATTGCTTAGGAACCTGGAATGTTACATCTATGAATCAAGGTATATTGGAAGTGGTCAAACAGGAGATGGCAAGAGTGAGCATCGACATTTTAGGAATCAGTGAACCAAAATGGACTGGAATGGGTGAATTTAATTCAGATGACCATTATATCTACTATTGTGAAGAATCCCTTAGAAGAAAAGGACTAGCCATCATAGTCGACAAAAGAGCCCAAAATGCAGTTCTGGATACAATCTTAAAATGGCAGAATGTCTCTGTTTGTTTCCAAGGCAAACCATTCAATATCACAGTAATCCAAGTCTATGCCCCAACAAGCAATGGTTAAGAAGTTGAAGTTGAACAGTTCTATGAAGAGCTACAAGACCTTCTAGAACTAACACCTAAAAAGTGTCCTTTTCATCATAGGGGACTGGAATGCAAAAGTAGGAAGTCAAGAAATACCTGGAGTAACAGGCAACTTTGGCCTTACTACAAAATGAAGCAGGGCAAAGGCTAAGAGAGTTTTGCCAAGTGAACGCACTGGTCATAGCAAACACAGTCTTCCAACAGCACAAAAGAAAACTCTACATGTGAACATCACCAGATGGTCAATACCAAAATCAGATTGATTATATTCTTTGCAGGCAAAGATGGAGACATTCTATACAGTCAGGAAAATAAGACCCGGAGCTGACTGTGACTCAGATCATGAACTCTTTACTGAAAAATTCAGACTTAAATTGAAGAAAGCAGGGAAAACCACTAGACCATTCAGGCATAACCTTATTATACAGTGGACGTGACAAATAGATTAAAGGGATTAGATCTGATAGAGTGCCTGAAGAACTATGGAAGGAGGTTTGTGACATTGTACAAGAGGCAGAGATCAAGACCATCCCGAAGGAAAAGAAATGCAAGAAGGCAAAATGATTGTCTGAGGAGGCCTTACAAATAGCTGAGAAAAGAAGAGAAGCTAAAGGCAAAGGAGAAAAGGAAAGATATACCCATCTGAATGTAGAGTTCCAAAGAATAGTAAGGAGAGATAAGAAAGCCTTCCTCAGTGATGAGTGCAAAGAAATAGAGGAAAACAGTAGAATGGGAATGACCAGAGATCTCTTCAAGAAAATTAGAGATATCAAGGGGACATTTTATGCAAAGATGGGCACAATAAAGGACAGAAATGGTATGGACCTAACAGAAGCAGAAGATATTAAGAAGAGGTGGCAAGAATATACAGAAGAACTATACAAAAAAGTTCTTCATGACCCAGATAACCATGATGGTGTTATCCCTTACCTAGAGCCAGACATTCTGGAATGCAAAGTCAAATGGGCCTTAGGAAGCATCACTACGAACAAAGCTAGGGGAGGTGATGGAATTCCAGTTGACCTCTTTCAAATCCTAAAAGGTGATGCTGTGAAAGTGCTTGACTCAATATGCCAGCAAATTCGGGAAACTCAGCAGTGGACACAGGACTGGAAAAGGTCAGTTTTCATTCCAATCCCAAAGAAAGGCAATGCCAAAGAATGTTCAAACTTCACAATTGCACTCATGTCACACGCTAGCAAAGTAATGCTCAAAATGCTCACATAACAGTATGTGAACTGTGAACTTCCAGATGTTCAAGTTGGATTTAGAAATGGCAGAGGAACCAAAGATCAAATTGCCAACATCTGCTGGATCATCAAAAAAGCAAGAGAGTTCCAGAAAAACATCTACTTCTGCTTTATTGACTATGCCAAAGCCTTTGACTGTGTGGATCACAACAAACTGGAAAATTCTTCAAGAGATGGAAACACCAGACCACCTTTCCTGCCTCCTGAGAAATCTGTATGCAGGTCAAGAAGCAACAGTTAGAACTGAACATGGAACAGCAGACTGGTTCCAAATCGACAAAGAAGTACGTATATTGTCACCCTGCTTATTTAACTTATGCAGAGTACACCATGTGAAATGTCAGGCTGGACAAGGCACAAGCTGGAATCAAGATTGCCAGGAGAAATATCAATAACCTCAATACACAGATGACACCACCCTTATGTCAGAAAGAGAAGAACTAAAGACCCTCTTGATGAAAGTGAAAGAGGAGAGTGAAAAAGTTGGCTTAAAACTCAGCATTCAGAAAACTAAGATCACGGCATATGGTCCCATCACTTCATGGCATAGATGGGGAAACAATGGAAAACAGTGAGAGAGAGATTTTATTTTCTTGGGCTCCAAAATCACTGCAGATGGTGACTGCAGCCATAAAATTAAAAGATGCTTGCTCCTTGGAAGAAAAGCTATGACCAACCTATACAGCATATTAAAAAGCAGAGACATTACTTTGCCAACAAATATTCATCTAGTCAAAGCTACAGTTTTTCCAGTAGTCATGTATGGATGTGAGAGTTGGATTATAAAGTTCAGTTCAGTTCAGTTCAGTCACTCAGTCGTGTCCGACTTTGCGACCCCATGAATCGCAGCACACCAGGCCTCCCTGTCCATCACCATTTCCTGGAGTTCACTCAGACTCATGTCCATCGAGTCAGTGATGCCATCCAGCCATCTCATCCTCGGTCGTCCCCTTCTCCTCCTGCTCCCAATCCCTCCCAGCATCAGAGTCTTTTCCAATGAGTCAACTCTTCGCATGAGGTGGCCAAAGTACTGGAGCTTCAGCTTTAGCGTCATTCCTTCCAAAGAAATCCCAGGGTTGATCTCCTTCAGAAAGGACTGGTTGGATCTCCTTGCAGTCCAAGGGACTCTCAAGAGTCTTCTCCAACACCACAGTTCAAAAGCATCAATTCTTCGGTGCTCAGCCTTCTTCACAGTCCAACTCTCACATCCATACATGACCACAGGAAAAACCATAGCCTTGACTAGACGGACCTTAGTCGGCAAAGTAATGTCTCTGCTTTTGAATATGCTATCTAGAATGCTCATAACTTTTCTTCCAAGGAGTAAGCATCTTTTAATTTCATGGCTGCAGTCACCATCTGCAGTGATTTTGGAGCCCCCCCAAAATAAAGTCTGACACTGTTTCCACTGTTTCCCCATCTATTTCCCATGAAGTGATGGGACCGGATGCCATGATCTTCGTTTTCTGAATGTTGAGCTTTAAGCCAACTTTTTCATTCTCCTCTTTCACTTTCATCAAGAGGCTTTTTAGTTCCTCTTCACTTTCTGCCATAAGGGTGGTGTCATCTGCATATCTGAGGTTATTGATATTTCTCCCAGCAATCTTGATTCCAGCTTGTGTTTCTTCCAGTCCAGCATTTCTCATGATGTACTCTGCATAGAAGTTAAATAAGCAGGGTGACAATATACAGCCTTGATGTACTCCTTTTCCTATTTGGAACCAGTCTATTGTTCCATGTCCAGTTCTAACTGTTGGTTCCTGACCTGCATACAGATTTCTCAAGAGGCAGGTTAGGTGGTCTGGTATTCCCATCTCTTTCAGAATTTTCCACAGTTAAGCACTGAAAAATTGATGCTTTTGAACTGCGGTGTTGGAGAAGACTCTAGAGAGTCCCTTGGACTACAAGGAGATCCAACCAATCCATCCTAAAGGAATCAGTCCTGAATATTCATTGGAAGGGCTGATGCTGAAGCTGAAACACCAGTACTTTGGCCACCTGTTGGGAAGAGCTGACTCCTTGAAGACCCTGATGCTGGGAAAGATTGAAGGCAGGAGGAGAAGGGGACGACAGAGGATGAGATGGTTGGATGGCATCACCAACTCGATGGACCTGAGTTTGAGCATGCTCTGGGACCTTGTGATGGACAGGGGAGCCTGGAGTGCTGCAGTCTATGGGGTCGCAAAGTATCGGCAGGACTAAGCAACTGATCTGAACTGAACTGTTCAGTCTTTTAAAGAAGTCAGTGTCCTGAAAAAAAAATAAAAGGTAGGGATCTGGGCTAAATATAAATGCCCTTAGAGGATGTAATGACCAGATGTTAGATGTGTGCCTATTTTGAACTTTGGTTTACACGAACCGCTAGAAGCAGAGTTCTGGGAATATCATGGAAACTGAAATATGCTGAGGTATTACATAAGAGGAAGATCTCAAGGATATGCACCAAGGTGTTTATTGGTGGTAGGAACAAAATGTCTTGTTTTTCTTATCTTTGCTAATAAGCATTTCATCTTCCAAAAGACACATGTACTTCTTTTGTAATAAACTGACATCAGATCCTATTCTCGCCTGCTTAAAACCTGCCAGTGGCTTCCTGTTGCTCTTAAAAATCCGAGCTTCTCAGTGTGGCCCATAGAGCCCAATGAAATTTTGAAATTATCACCCTATTCTCATCTCCTCATCCCCCACCTCCCGCCATCTAACTTAAAGCATTAACTTCAGCACCTTCCTTCTGTTTCCTAGACATACTAAACCTATACTATCCTTAGGACCTTTGCATCTGTTAGTTCCTCTACCAGAAAGCTCTCCCCGCAAATACTGATCTTTGTATTCTCATTATTCAAACCATAGGGCAGATGCCAAATCTTCAGAAAAGCTTTCCATACTGACCTCATCTAAAGTAGAGACACCTCCTCCCCACCCCAATTCACTCTCTGTTTCATCATCCTACTTTGATTTTCTGCTTTGTAGTGATATGTGATTTAAATTTTTTCATTATTTTAATTCATTTCTGTGTTTCTCCACTGAAATGTAATCTCTATGAGAACAGACACCTTGACTGCTTTTCTCACTACTACATCCCTGGTGTTTAAGACAGTGCTTGGTACCTAGTAAGAACTCAGCAACTGTTATTTGAATAAATGAATGAAAGAGTAAACATGTGAATGAATCTCATATTATCCTTGTAAGATAGGTGCTATTAGAATCTACATTTTACAGATAAGAAAGCTGAGGCTCAGAGAAGTTAAGTGACCTGTCCAGGGACACACAGACCTCAGATCGAAGGTGCCTGCTTTTTCATTGCTGTGTGTGCTATTCCGCCCCATCCCATCCTCTGCGCTCCCTCCACTGGTGTCCCTTCCCTCCAGGATAATAATCTTTTGACTAGACAAGATTGAAAATGATTGTTTCATATCATAGCAAGTGAGGTGAGAGTAGATGTGACTGCTTTTAATTCAAATGTTCTTGCTTTTTGCCTGTTGTAATTTGATCAGCACACGTACACTTGGCTGAGAGCTGGGCTTGGGGATCTATGGCATAAGACCTAACATACACAGTCCTGGCTCTCCTCATCTCAGACTTTTCTGTGCCTGTGAATGGGGAAGAGGAGTGTGCAGTGTGAAAATCGGTTTGCTAGGTGCCAAGCTCTCTAACTACTTCCACAAGAGTAGATATATCAGTCAGTAGTACTCTGAGCAAGAAGTCACAGAAAATCAACTCTTCAGTTCAGTTCAGTTGCTCAGTCGTGTCCGACTCTTTCCAACCCCATGAATTGCAGCACGCCAGGCCTCCCTGTCCATCACCAACTCTCGGAGTTCACCCAAACTCATGTTCATTGAGTCGGTGAGCCCATCCAACCATCTCATCCTCTATTGTCCCCTTCTCCTCCTGCCCTCAATCTTTCTCAGCATCAAGGTCTTTTCAAATGAGTCAGCTCTTCACATCAGGTGGCCAAAGTATTGGAGTTTCAACTTCAACATCAGTGCCTCCAATGAACACCCAGGAGTGATCTCCTTTAGGATGGACTGGTTGGATCTCCTTGCAGTCCAAGGGACTCTCAAGAGTCTTCTCCAACACCACAGTTCAAAAGCATCAACTCTTTGGCGCTCAGCTTTCTCTCACATCCATACATGACCATTGAGAAAACCATAGCCTTGACTATATGGACCTTTGTCAGCAAAGTAATGTCTCTGCTTTTTAATATGCTGTCTAGGTTGGTCATAACTTTCCTTCCAAGGAGTAAGCGTCTTTTAATTTCATGGCTGCAATCACCATCTGCAGTGATTCTGGAGCCCCCCAAAATAAAGTCAGCCATTGTTTCCTCTGTTTTCCCATCTATTTGCCATGATGGGACTGGATGCCATGATCTTAGTTTTCTGAATGTTGAGCTTTAAACCAACTCTTAGTAACTTAAATAATCAAGAATTTATATTTCTCACATAACAAGATTGTCCAAAGGTAGGTGGTTTCTGCATTCCTTCAGCTGCTTCCTGGTGTCACTAAGATCCCAGGCACTTTCTGCTCCACTGTCCTGAACATATTTATCTCATGTCCTCGTGACAGTCACCACATGGTTGCAAGACATTTCCTGTAGCTCCAGGCATCACACCTAGCAACGAAGAAAGAGGGAAGCAGTAGAGGCACTGGTCCCACCTGCCTCCTTTATCAGAAAAGCAAAAGAGTTCCAAGGAAACCACCATAAGTCTTTCCTTTACACCGTCTCAGCAGAACTAGGTCACAAGACCTCGTCTCAGCCTTCCAGCCTCTAGAGTGGGGGTGGCCAAGGAGGAGGGATTCGAATTGGTGGTTAAGTTTGCTGACCATGGTCTGATTGTTTTTGAATGAGCTGAAGGCTTGCTGTTTATTCATTCATTTATTTGCTCCTCTCTCACTCATCTCTATCACCTGACACTGTGCATTTTCAGTCTTTTGGCTTATGAAATAGCATAGCTCTTTCATTCAAATTTGGGACCAGAGTACGTTGCTCCCTCCCTCCTTTCTTGCTTTAGTAGCATTCTTAGAATATGAGGTCAAATGCCCTTCCCTTCACTTTTTAGAAAACAACCAAACCAAACAAACGAACAAAACCAAACCACAAAACACTTTGATTGTGAGAAAACACCAAAAACAGCACACATGGTTAACTTCTCCCTCTCTTCTTTGCCAAGGTGTCTTCTTATTCATTTTGGGAATGGGAATCAACATTCACAGTGACTATATATTGCGCCAGCTCAGGAAGCCCGGAGAAATCACCTATAGGATTCCACAAGGTAATGTCTCCCCTGCCCTCCAGATTCTCACTCTTCCTTGAGAGCCTGTCCCAGGAATTTCACTATGAGTAACAAAAGAGAGGGCACAGATGATGCAGTCTATCCCACCACGTCCCTGACTTCTCCCCCATGTCCCCTCCTGCTGCACATTTGTGTTCCTGGTCTGAACCTGAAAGAGCAAGAGAAGAGCCCCCAGGAAGGTTCATGATCATGATACCCTCAGTGTGGGGAGCGTGGGGTTTGGGGTCGGGTGGAAGTAGGCAGTCTCTTAGTTGCTGTTTATCATGTGCTGTATTAGGGTTCTCCAGAGAAGTAGAACCAACTGAATATAGGCTTCCCAGGTGGCTCAGTGGTAAAGAATCCACCTGCCAATGCAGGAGTCACAGGAGGACAGGGGTTTAATTCCTAGGCCTGGAAGGAGGAAATGGCAACCTCCTTGATGAGGCAATGGCAACCTACTCCAGTATTCTTGCCTGGAAAAATCTCACAGACAGAGGACCCTGGTGGGCTATAGTCATGGGGTTGCAAAAGAGTCGGACATGACTAAACACACACACACACACACACACACACACACACACACACAACGGATAAAAAAAGAGATTTATTATGAGGAATTGGCTCACATGGCTGTGGAGGTTGAGAAATCCCAGAATCTGCCATCTCCACCGTGGAGTCCCCAGAGAATAGGTAGTGTAATTTCTAATTCTCAAGGCCTGAGAACTAGGAGAGCTTCCGTGTAAGTTCCAGTCTGAGTGCAGGAAACCAATGTTCAGCTCAAAACCGGAGATCGAATTCTCCCTCAGCCGATTTTTGTTTTGGTCAAGCCTCCAGAGGATTGATGCCTCTCAATCTGGGGTCTGGGCGTGGGGTGGGGAGACAATCTGCTTTACTCAGTCTGTTGACTCAGCTGTTAATTTGATCCAGACACTGTCACGGACATACCCAGAAATAATGATCAATCAAGTATCTGGGCACCACAAGGCCCAGTCAAGATGACACAAGAAATTAATGATCATTTGTATGTAGAGTGCAGATCTTTCCTAGGTTAGCAAATAAAGCCATATCATGCACAACCACCACATTTGTCCTCTTCAAGAAGTCTCACTAGACTGAACTAGTGAGCAGTCAGGGGGTAGCATTTGTTTATTTCCTGCCACTTGTGTGTTCTTAAAGATGTAGAGAACCATATTTACTTCATCAAAACTTAGGATGGGAAGCCTTACAAGTGCATTTTCAGAGATAAAAGTGCAGAATATTTGAAGGTCTAACGGTTCCCAAGTAACCAGGGTGTGAGGTTGACATATAAGCAGGTGGGAGTGAATTCACCCAAGTGATTCTCCAACTTTTTTAGATGAATATTTGTGTAGGTCAGTGGCTCCTACCCTTTTTGATGTAAACACAACCCTTTGCTACTAAGTCGCTTCAGTCATGTCCGACTCTGTGTGACCCCATAGATGGGCGCCCACCAGGCTCCCCCATCCCTGGGATTCTCCAGGCAAGGACACTGGAGTGGGCTGCCATTTCCTTCTCCAATGCATGAAAGTGAAAAGTGAAAGTGAAGTTGTTCACTTGTGACCCCATGGACTGCAGCCTATCAGGCTCCTCCGTCCATGGGATTTTCCAGGCAAAAGTACTGGAATGGGGTGCCATTGCCTTCTCCGAAACACAACCCTTTATTTACATTTAAAAATTACTGAATTATAACACAATGTTAGCACATACTAATATCCACTGATTAATCTATGATTAAAAAATAATGACAAAGCTAACTTTGAATTCAGCAACACTTAAATGAATTTGACTGTGGCTAATGCTTTTGAACTGTGGTGTTGGAGAAGACTCTTAAGAGTCCCTTGGACTGCAAGGAGATCCAACCAGTCCATTCTGAAAGAGATCAACCCTGGGATTTCTTTGGAAGGAAAGATGCTAAAGCTGAAACTCCAGTACTTTGGCCACCTCATGCGAAGAGTTGACTCATTGGAAAAGACTTTGATACTGGGAGGGATTGGGGGCAGGAGGAGAGGGGGACGACAGAGGATGAGATGGCTGGATGGCATCACTGACTCGATGGACGCGAGTCTGAGTGAACTCCGGGAATTGGCGATGGACAGAGAGGCCTGGCGTGCTGCGATTCATGGAGTCGCAAAGAGTCGGACACGACTGAGCGACTGAACTGAACTGAACATCCTTTCCAGAGAAGACAATGGCACCCCACTGTAGTACTCTACCTGGAAAATCCCATGACGGAGGAGCCTGGTGGGCTGCAGTCCATGGGGTCGCTACGAGTCAGACACGACTGAGCGACTTCACTTTCACTTTTCACTTTCATGCATTGGAGAAGGAAATGGTAACCCACTCCAGTGTTCTTGCCTGGAGAATCCCAGGGACGGGGGAGCCTGGTGGGCTGCCATCTATGGGGTCGCACAGAGTCGGACACGACTGAAGCGACTTAGCAGCAGCAACATCCTTTCAGTATCTACATCCAACAAAAACAATACTGTAGGCTGAAGTATACTATTTGCTATATTCACAGACTATTTATAGACCCTTTGCAATCAGCCAGTAGTTCTTCCTGGGGCCTGGGGAGTTATAGGCCAGGAACCGCTGATGCAGTATCATCCTTAAGGAAGATAATTTTAAGGGTCTTTTATTTTTTAAGTCTTTACTCAGTAACTAGACAAATAGAGAAGAGCAGAGAAAATTCTTGAAAGCTAGATTGTCAAGATTAGTTTCCAACAATTGGGTTGGCCAAAAAGTTCATTTGAATTTTCCTGTAGCATCTTACAAAAAACCTGAGTGAACTTTTGGCCAACCCAATATTAAGTTATATTAGATAATGGTTTAAAAACAAAATATTCTTTGTATAAGTATGGGAAAAAAAATCGTTTTGGGTGAAGCTTTCCCAGGTTAGTGTGGGGCAGAAATATTGAATGCAAATGTATTTCCTATCATTAGAAATGTGTTGATTTATAGATACAGTTTAGAGATCAGAAATAGTGGTTGGATAGAAAAGGAAACCTTTAAAATCAATAGAAACAGACTTCACCAGTCTCCAGGAGGGAAAAACCCTGCAGCTCCCACTCTGAACTTAAACTTGAACGGAGTGTACTGCTTTGCAGAAGTGGGAGGGCAAACACCAAAGGAGAATTCTACTGCTGCTCACTTCAATCCAGGCTTTTATTGTTTTCACATAGTGTGCTGTTTCACTTTGTGTGATGGTGGACCTGCTGTGGGCTGAGGCAGTGTGGGTGCCCCGGGAAGGACTGAGGTCAGAGGTGGCTGGAAATGTTACTTAATAGAATGAAACAAGCCCGGATCTCCTGCACCTCATCCCTCCTCCTTTCTCATCCTTCCCCGAGCCAGTGGTCCAGCAGTTGCCAGAGGTCCGGATGGAGCCCGTCCAGTGATTCGGGTCACTCCTCATCCTTCCAGGATGTTCTGAGGACTACAGGATGCTGACACTGTCTTCCCTTCTCCCCAAGAGGATTCCACCAAACTCCCCTGACTCTGAAGGCGGTTTCCAGCCCCGCCTTTGACCTAGGTGCCCTTATGTGTTTTGGAACAAAGCAGAGAGGTTCTAACATGGCAATAATGGAGTGCAGGTGACTGACTTGATTCTTCCGCACGCAGGTGGCTTGTTCACGTACGTTTCTGGAGCCAATTTCCTCGGTGAGATCATTGAATGGATCGGCTATGCCCTGGCCTCTTGGTCCCTCCCAGCGCTTGCATTTGCGTTTTTCTCACTTTGTTTCCTTGGGCTGCGAGCTTTTCATCATCATAGGTAAAATTTTCAATTAAGGCGGCAGCATCCACATAGCTTTCTTCTCCAAACAGGCTTTTCTTAAAACACGGAGTCAGATGTAGAAACCGAAAAGATTTATTTTTTAACAAGGTAAGGTTGACACGATAACCCAAATGGGTCAATTCTGACGTCTCAGGTTTTCACTGACGTTGGAATTTAGCTGGGTGGCAGCAGCAGTGACACTTTTTACCTTCTTGTGAACAAACACAGTTCCACAAGGACAGGGCACAGAGGTGACTCGTGAAGCCACATGCCTGTTGAAGAAGGCTTCCCAGACAGAAGCACTTGGTTTCCCCGGGAGGTAGTTGACCGGGCTCTGTGGCCGCCTATCAGGCTTATCTGGCAATGGCTGCTGTTTGGCTGTGGGCTACAGGTAAGAGTCAGGAGGTACAAGGGGTGCTTCAGTTCACCGCGGCCACACTCTCCAAGTGTGTTCCATGGTTGGGACACCAGGTCACACTTTCCAGAGCTTCCCAGGCAGTTCTGAGGCACAGTTTGGATGGAGAGTCAATGGGGAAAAGCACTAGCTCTGAGCCTTGTGTGGCTGCTATTTTTAATTCTAGGTTTGGTGCTAACAGTTCAGGTAACCACAGAGCCCTGGAAACTTGAGAATTCTTTTCTTGGAGTCTGCGAATACACCAGGGTTTATTCTGGTACTCTCCTCCTTCCCCTGCCCCCACCTTCTATAGATCATAACCCAGGTCATTGCTGGCTTCCTGGGAAGATCAGTTCAGTTGCTCAGTCATGTCTGATTCTTTGCGACCCAATGAACTGCCGCACACCAGGCCTCCCTGTCCATCACCAGCTCCTGGAGCTTGCTCAAACTCATGTCCATTGAGTCAGTGATGCCATCCAACCATCTCATCCTCTGTCGTCCCCTTCTCCTCCTGCCTTCAATCTTTCCCAACATGAGGGTCTTTTCCAATGAGTCAGTTCTTCCCATCAGGCCAAAGTATTGGAGTTCATCTTCAGCATCAGTCCTTCCAATGAATATTCAGAATTTTAGGAATGACTGGTTGGATCCCCTTGCAGTCCAAGGGACTCTCAAGAGTCTTCTCCAACACCACAGTTCAAAAGCATCAATTCTTTGGTGCTCAGTTTTCTTTATAGTCCAACTCTCACATCCATACATAACTACTGGAAAAACCATAGCTTTGACTAGATGAACCTTTGTTGGCAAAGTAATGTCTCTGCTCTTTAATATGCTGCCTAGGTTGGTCATACCTTTTCTTCTAAGGAGCAGCGTGTTTTAATTTTATGGCTACAGTCACCATCTGAAGTGATTTTGGAGCCCAAGAAAATAAAATCTCTCACTGTTTTCCATTGCTTCCCCATGTATTTGCCATGAAGTGGTGGGACCATATGCCATGATCTTAGTTTTCTGAATGCTGAGTTTTAAGCCAACTTTTTCACTTTCATCAAGAGCCTCTTTAGTTCTCTTTCTATCAAAAGGATGGTGTCATCTGCATATCTGAGGTTATTGATATTTCTCCTGGCAATCTTGATTCCAGCTTGTGCCTTGTCCAGCCTGACATTTCACATGGTGTACTCTGCATATAAGTTAAATAAGCACAGTGACAATATATGTACTTCTTTCCTGATTTGGAACCAGTCTCTTGTTCCATGTCCAATTCTAACTGTTGCCTCTTGACCTGCATACAGATTTCTCAGGAGGCAGATAAGGTGGTCTGGTGTTCCCATCTCTTTCAGAATTTTCCACAGTTTGTTGTGATCCACACAGTCAAAGGCTTTGGCATAGTCAATAAAGCAGAAGTAGATGTTTTTCTGGAACTCTCTTGCTTTTTCCATGATCCAACGGATGTTGGTAATTTGATCTCCGGTTCCTCTGACATTTCTAAATCCAGCTTGAACATCTGGAAGTTCCCAGTTCACATACTGTTGAAGCCTGGATTGGAGAATTTGGGGCATTAGTTTGCTATTGTGTGACATGAGTGCAATTGTGTGGTAGTTTGAGCATTCTTTGGCATTGCCTTTCTTTGGGATTGGAATGAAAACTGACCTTTTCCAGTCCTGTGTCCACTGCTGAGTTTCCCGAATTTGCTGGCATATTGAGTGAAGCACTTTCAAAGCATCATCTTTTAGGATTTGAAAGAGGTCAACTGGAATTCCATCACCTCCCCTAGCTTTGTTCATAGTGATGCTTCCTAAGGCCCACTTGACTTCGCATTCCAGAATGTCTGGCTCTAGGTGAGTGATCACACCATCATGGTTATCTGGGTCATGAAGATCTTTTTCATATAGTTCTTCTGTATATTCTTGCCACCTCATCTTAATATCTTCTGCTTCTGTTAGGTCCATACCATTTCTGTCCTTTATCGAGCCCATCTTTGCATAAAATGTCCCCTTGATATCTCTAATTTTCTTGAAGAGATCTCTGGTCATTCCCATTCTGTTGTTTTCCTCTATTTCTTTGCATTGATCACTGAGGAAGGCTTTCTTATCTCTCCTTGCATTTCTTTGGAACTCTGCATTCAAATGGGTATGTCTTTCCTTTTCTCCTTTGCCTTTAGCTTCTCTTCTTTTTTCAGCTATTTGTAAGGCCTCCTCAGACAACCATTTTGCCTTCATGCATTTCTTTTTCTTAGGGATGGTCTTGATTCTTGCCTCTTGTACCATGTCACAAACCTCCATCCATATTTCTTCAGGCACTCTGTCTATCAGATCTAATCCCTTTAATCTATTTGTCACATCCACTGTATAATCATAATGAATTTGACTGAGATCACACCTGAATGGTCTAGTGGTTTTCCCTACTTTCTTCAATTTAAGTCTGAATTTTTCAGTAAGGAGTTTCATGATCTGAGTCACAGTCAGCTCCGGATCTTGTTTTGCTGACTGTATAGAGCTTCTCCATCTCTGGCTGCAAAGAATATAATCAATCTGATTTTGGTGTTGACCATCTGGTGATGTCCATGTGTAGAGTCTTCTCTTGTGCTGTTGGAAGAGGGTATTTGCTATGACCAGTGCATTCACTTGCAAAACTCTATTAGTCTTTGCCCTGCTTCATTCTGTATTCCAAGGACAAATTTGCCTGTTACTCCAGGTATTTTTTTACTTCCTACTTTTGCATTCCAGTCCCCTATAATGAAAAGGACATCTTTTTTTGGGTATTAGTTCTAGAAGGTCTTGTAGGTCTTCATAGAACTGTTCAACTTCAACTCCTTCACCATTGCTTGTTGGGGCATAGACTTGGATTGCTGTGATATTGAATGGTTTGCCTTGGAAATTAACAGAGATCATTCTGTCATTTTTGAGATTGTACCCAAGAACTGCATTTCAGGCTCTTTTGTTGTCTATGAGGGCTACTCCATTTCTTCTAAGGGATACTTGCTCACAGTAATAGATATAATGGTCATCTGAGTTAAATTCACCCATTCCAGTCCATTTTAGTTCACTGATTCCTAAACTGTCAATGTTCACTCTTGCTATCTCCCGTTTGACCACTTCCAATTTACCTTGATTCATGGACCTAACATTCCAGGTTCCTATGCAATGTTGTTCTTTACAGCATCAGACTTTACTTCCATCACCGGTCACATGCACAACTGGGTGATGTTTTTGCTTTGGCTCTGTCTCTTCATTCCTTCCGTGTTTATTTCTCCTGGGAAGATAGGGTCAACCATTTGGTGTGATACCTGTGTGGGACACTTTCAGGACTGTGTCATCTGCTGGGGAATTCTGGGAACTGCAGGAGCTAGACCCTTCTGTGGACAGAGGAGCCTGGCAGGCTATAGTTCATAGGGTCACAAAGAACTGGACAGAAGACACTTAGCATTCACCTACTGGTCTAGCCTAAAGCTTTACCAGCTTCCACCTCCCTCTGAATCCTTGCACCTGCAATAGGGTGGGGACAAAAAGTTAAGCATCACTGAAAGTGAAAGGAATACACACTAAATTGCTATCAGGCTTTAAAGACAAGTTTCAGGTCCCTTTTCTGGAATGGGGCTAGAGAAAAGAGAAAGCCTGTTGTTCCTGGACACATAGTGGGGCGGGGAGTGGGGAGGATGCCCAAAGGGAGAACGGGCTTGGAATCAGGACCCTGAAGGAAACCTTTAGGCTCCTGCATAGGCATTTTATTCCAGCTAATGATCAAGATCATAGTCTTGAAGGCTTAACTAGGAATGGGTTCTTTTCCTTGGAATGGGATTTATGCAGAAACCTTCTAGAAATGAATGAAACAGCAACTCTCCTCATGACTTATTTCTACCCCCTCCTGGGCTTGGTAGAGAAGGGCACCGGTGGGGTCCTCAGCCTGGAAGGGGGTCAGTGAAATAATTCTGCCCCATTCAGGTAGGCCTGTTGCCCACCCTGGAAGGACAGGGCAGCAGTCAGTAGAAGACTGATAAGTATGGACTGTGCTGGGCCTGGTCAGGGGAGGCGGCAGTTCTACCAGAGGGTTCTAGCTAGTGCAGCAACAAAATCCAAACTGAAGCCCTGTCCTGCTCTGTTGACTGCTTCAGAGGGAAGGCTGGAGGGCATCATTTTTATAAGGCTAACTGGGATTTGTGAAAGGCAGCTCAGCAGACCCCACATCACTGCATGGAAAACCAGCCATCTCCTGTGACATATTAACACTGTTTGTCCGCCATTTCAAACTATGATATTTGAACAGAGTGTATTAGTTTAATTATAGCTTATGAGCTACCAGCTTCAACTAGTTAAGAGAACAGCCTGGTCACTTAAAGAGAAAGCCATTTTTACAAGATGTATTAGTCTCCCGTGACTGCCCAAAGAGGAACTAACTGAGCGGCTTAAAGAACAGAAATGTATTCTCTCGCAGTTCTGGAGGCAGAAGTCTGAAATTAAGGTGTGGGAGGACTGCACTCTCTCTGAAGGCTCGAGGGCAGAGTCCTTGTTTGTCTCTTCCCAGCTTCTGGCGGGGACAGGCATTCCTTGGTGTTCGTGGCTTGTTGCTGCATCCCTGTCATCCCTGCCTCTGTCTTCACAAGGCTTTCCCCCAGTGTGTCTGTCTCTGTGTGTCTTCTTCCCCTTCTCATGAGAACACCAGTCATATTGGATTAAGGGCCCCCCTTGCTCCAGTAGGACCTTATCTTAATAAATTATATCTGCAAGGACCCTGTTTTCAAAATAAGGTCATCTTCTCAGGTACTGGAAGTTAGAACTTCAGCCTATGTTTTAGGGGACACACAATTCAATAGACAATACAAGGTAATTTTTTTTTTTTTTCTTTTGGCATTTCCCCAGGCCTTGTGAAGGGATATTTTACCTGCGAACCTGGCCAGTTCTCTAGAGTTAACCTTGACCATGCTCTTTGGGATCTCTTGCTCCTGTATGCCTCAGTTGAATCCACCGAGTACTTCTTTCCGGCTATTATATATTCTTTCCTGGGTAAAATATACATAACAAAATTTCCCATTTTAACTATATGAAATCTATAACTCAGTGGCATCAGGTAGGCTCACCATGTGGTACAGACACTACTGCTGATTTCTGGCTCCTGTTTTTTATTTCCCAACATGAGAAGCTTCAACATTTGCAAGAGATAGGATGCTGGAGGGAGGAAGAAAATAGACAGATGGAAAAGTTAGGCCCCGAATAACTGCAGGCTGACTTGTAACAGGGACTTCAAACAGATCAAACCTCAACCAGTGACCACTGCTTGATTGTATTTATAATTATTCCTCTTTTGTCTTTTAGATTCTACCTCAAGATGTTTGATGACTACCCCAAGTCTCGAAGAGCCCTCATTCCATTCATCTTTTAAAGAAACCAAAGAACAAGGGAACAAAGCTCCCACGATCCTGTTGAAAAGCATCAAGCTGCTGAACCTGTAACTCTTTAAGTCGCACCATGTATGTGTAATAGTAGTGTGGCGTCCTGGCAGCTGGCCTGAGGAGTCTGCATGGGCCCCCCTGGTGTGTCCTCCCAACCCCCTGGGGGTCTCTGTGCTGCTCTCCTGTTGAAGAATGAGGCCCCACATTTTAATGCAGAGATATCTGCTTCTTAGCTATCCCTCCTAGAAAGTGCAAACTTTCCAATTTTTTTTTTTTTTTTGAATGACGCAAGTACATGTGGCTTTATACCTACTCTATATCAATGTTAAGACTTTCTGCAGTCGAGAAAGCTTTGAATTGAGGGCATTGCTTATAGAATTTATTAAAGGTGCACATTTGACTCAGAGAAGGCAATGGCACCCCACTCCAGTACTCTTGCCTGGCAAATCCCATGGACGGAGGAGCCTGGTAGGCTGCAGTCCATGGGGTCGCTAAGAGTGGGACACGACTGAGCGACTTCACTTCCACTTTTCACTTTCATGCATTGGAGGAGGATGGCAACCCACTCCAGGGTTCTTGCCTGGAGAATCCCAGGGACGGGGGAGCCTGGTGGGCTGCCCTCTATGGGGTCTCACAGAGTTGGACACGACTGAAGTGACTTAGCGGCAGCAGCAGCAGCACACATTTAACTCCTGTACAGATTAACAGCAATTTAAATTCTGAAACTGCACAGACCCAGAGCAATTCTCCTACCAAATGAAAACCTACTCACCTCTCCCTTTTCCTTAGTTAATTATGAAATATGTGAAATGATTAAGTAGACTTTGAGCAGAGGAACTCTCTCTTCATTCGTCTGCTGAAAATGCAACAATACATTAACCTCATTTCAAATTTGTATGTTGTCTTAGTGCCTCTGTCTTCCTGAAGATTTCACAGTCCCCATTAGAGATATCATGCATAGGCTAACACAGATAACTGATGTGGATTTTATCAAAGGTCAGGTTTTAATGACCACAAAGAAGAAGAGATGGCTCTGGTTGACCACAGAGGGAGAAAGTATTTTGCATATAGACTGCAAACTCTCATGTGTTTGGAAACTGATGTGTGTATGTGCTTAGCTGCTCAGTCGTGTCTGTCTCTTTGTGACCCCATGGACTATAGCCTGCCAGAGTCCTCTGTCCATGGGGATTCTTCAGGCAAGAATACTGAAGTGGGTTGCCATACCCTTCTCCAGGGGATCTTCCCAACCCAGGAACTGAACCCAGGTCTCCTGCATTGCAGGCGGATTCTTTACCATCTGAGCCACCAGAGAAGCCCTGGAAACTGGTGGAAATAGCCAAATAATGAGTGTCAGACAATGGAAAGTACCGAATTAGAGTGTACGCTATTTCCCCTGACCAGACGTGTACAGTGATGGTGAAGCATCTCAGAAGCACCCAGCATCTCTTCCCTTCTGGAGTTTCTGCACCACAGTCCCCAGGATCTGTTCAAGAAGGAATCCCCAAGAGGCGCCTTGAACCTCAGTCTTTAGAAGTCCTGGGAGACGAGGCTGGAATTCACAACCAGAGGGACACCTCTAGGCAGACAACCTGCTTTGTTTGGCCCCAACAATGTTTTAACATAGTTTGGTTTTCTTTTTCTTTTTACATTAAAAGTTTCAAAAATTTAAAAATTAGGAGGTTTTTTCATTTTCCAGTTTCTTTTAGAACATTGGAGAATCTGGGCCTGTGGAGCCTGCCAAGAACTGGGACTGGTCAGCTGGTAGACATCAGAATTTGCAACCTCAGTGGAGGGGGGTCACCCTCAAGTGGATGCCGAAACTTTGGGCTCTCTAAGGAAGGGACTGAACCCTCCTAATCAGAATGCATGATGATATCTGTCTCTGTAGGTCTAGGTTTGTGTCCAGCATTGGTAATCTTTAGCAAATCTCTTTGAGAAGTGAGCACCAGTTTCATCAGATGTAGTGCTAAGTGCAGAAATTCACTAGATAAAATACATAGGACACTCAAAAGATCTGAAAATGTATATGACTGAAAAATATAAATTGTAATCATTTACATACATGTTTTGCTGTTTAAATGACTCTTGAATTATGGATAAGTAATTTTTTAAAATTAAAAGACCCCCAAACTTATAAATATTTAAGGCATTGAGCTGTGTTTGTTTCCTTTTATTCTGTGTTTTTTTTCCCCCCTGAGTGTTGCTTCCTTTTTTTCCTTCTCTATTTTGCCAAATTGAAATTCAGGGCCCTGAGCTGAAAATAAAAGAGAAATATGACTTATAGAGCTTGTCAACTACAGGTGAGAACTCCAAGCGGGTACAATAAAGGTGCAGGAGAATGTACTAAGGCTGGATGCCCCTCCAGGTGTTTAGGAATACATAGAGGAGTGGGGAAAACACACTCAGTGAAGTCAGTCTTAAGGTGTAGCTTGGCCTCTGTGAAATGACTTCTGGTTCTCTCTGTGACACTTAAAACTGCCTTTATGAGATCCTTTATCTTATCACTATATATAATACCCAGACCAGTCCTTGATTTGTAATAAATGCTCAATGCTGCTGCTGCTAAGTCGCTTCAGTCGTGTCCGACTCTGTGTGACACCATAGACGGCAGCCCACCAGGTTCCGCCATCCCTGGGATTCTCCAGGCAAGAACACTGGAGTGGGTTGCTATTTCCTTCTCTGGTGCATTAAAGTGAAGAGTGAAAGTGAAGTCGCTCAGTTGTGTCTGACCCTTCGCGACCCCATGGACTACAGCCTACCAGGCTCTTCCGTCCATGGGATTTTCCAGGCAAGGGTACTGGAGTGGGGTGCCATCGCCTTCTCCTAAATGCTCAATAAATGGTAGCTATTATTTGCTCAGTGTGTGCAATCTCAGGACGAAACTGCTGTTCAGCAGTTTCATGTTCTTGCCACTAGAGGGTGTTCTTTAGAATTTTATTTAGGACAACTCTGATTTATTATACTTAGGTCTAATACATATGTTTGAAATTTAAGAAACTCTTATAATTACAGTTTACAATGATTTCTTAATTTAAATATAGGGTATAATTAACTTCATATAATTTTATTTGTTTTTAGATTTTTTTTGATGTGGACCATTTTCAGAGTCTTTATTGAATTTATTACAATATTGTTTCCAGTGTATGCTTTGGTTTTGTTGTTGCTGTTGTCACTGTTTCTCATGCTTTGGTGTTCTTGGCTTCAAGGCATGTTGGCTCTTAGCTCCCTGACCAGGAATTGAACTAGCACCCCCGGCACTGGGAGGGGAAGTCTTAACCCCTGGGCCCCCAGGGAAGTCCCAGCTTCATGTAATTTTAAATAGTCTCTTGACAGCCGAGGTATTCTCAGTGCTTTTCAACTCGCTTTCTCTGTTTAGGTCTAGGATATGCATGCAGAAGGAATACAATAAAAGTCTCATCCCTAAACATATTTCCCTTCTCTCCTAACAGTGAAGTGCAACAAAAATATGGTTATTTTAGGTGGAGTGTTTTTTCTTTTCAAATCAGGGCTAAAATAGTACTGGCTTAGTTAACCAGCTACTCTGTCTTGCTCTTCCTGAAACGTTCATGGAGGCAATGTTTTCCTACTGACCTGTAGGAGGTGTTGTAATGTTTTGTTTGCTTTCTGAGTTAAAGAGATAAAGCATATTTAGGACATCAGCTAGTCCCACCCCTTCGTGTTACAGATGGAGACACTAAAACTCAGTGTTAAATGCCTTCCAAGGTGGTTTTATCTTGTCCGTTTAAGGGTCAGAAGTCTTTTTTTCTTCGTTAAACACAGCAGGCTTTTCTAAGAGAGACCCAGCAGAGCCTTCCTAGATAGGTGTGGATTTAAGGCCTGAACATACCCGGCGATCGCTTATCAATGCTTATGATGTGAAAATGGTGAGAAGTGGGGACATAGTGTTGAATTAGACATTATTCTTGCCCTTTACGGGCTGATTTCTGAAGAGCTACTGCAGGAGAAAAATAGCCAGAGCTTAATTGCAGTGCCACAGTTCAGATGCACAGATTGTTATGGGCTTTGGGGGAAACTGTTCCCCTCACTCTGTGGGGAGGATCCAGCTGCTGCCCTTATCTTGAACCTATTTGATAAAATGAAGGTGCAGGAGAGAAGACACGTGTGTTCAGTAAATGTCACAACTTTCTCCGTTCCCTACACTTACCTTCACATGGAGCAACATCGGCTCTGCCTTGTTCAGAAGGAGAAAAGACTGCTAATGAGAAGTTTGCGATTAAATAGTGATTTAGGTGGTTTAAACTCTTTCAAAAACCAATTAATAAACCTATGATTTTACTGTCCCACAGTTTTGCAATCACTGTCTTGACTTCTCGTGGTAACCACACGACAACTTGCCAAGAAGCAAGGGAGAAAACTCTCGGCTTGTGAAGAGACGGATTTGTGAGGAGTCATTTCCTTTCTTGCCCAGCTTTTTGATTATCTACTAAGCTGTGGGCTGAGGTCCAGGCATGGCAAATACACAGGGTAACAATACATGTAAAGCAAAACCTTCTAGAGAAGGTTGCTGATTGTTTTATAGCATCTATACTCTCCCATGATAAAGGAGGCATGGTGCCAGACAGTCATGTAGGTGCTTGGGTGATTTAACACCCACAGCTTAGGGTCTGGATGAGTGAAATATTCTTTGGGAAAAGGCCAGAGTATGTACTATACCATATTAATGCCTTCGTGGGTACAGGGCTCGGCTTTGCTCAGTGTAGTTGGAGTCCAGGTGAAGGATGATTTCCATCATCCTCTCCACCTGGCAGGCTGGCTGGGAGGAGGGGAGAACAGAGAGAGAAAGCGAAGGGGGGGCGGAGAAGGTAGGGTTTCCTGGGATGAGTGGGGTGGAAGTGGGGCATGGTTGACAGGGAAGTGAGGCAAATGGTCCTGGGAGTGGGGCCTTCTGACAGAATGGTTTCTTCCTTTCCCTGGTGTCCAGGTCTGTATAATCCAGATCCTTGCCTTACCCTCCCAGGGGAAAAAAAATTCCCTCTGAGAGAGAAAGTAAGCCCTTCTCAGAGCTCCTTTTTTATAGGGGAAGAAGCTGAGTTTCTTAAAACATAAGCCATATGGCTGTGCCTCGAGATAAATAGTTTAATTGTATTTCTGTCCGCTCACCTCATAAAGATGGTTTTAAGTCTGCGGAGCAGTGTCACTTGTCAGAAAGAGGTAAAGGAACTGTTCCGAGAAGCGCGTGGCAGCATCCAAGTTCTGGGAGGCCAGTGTGGGGAGAGGACAGCAGCCAGAGGAACGAGAGTGGGCAGGTTTTCCTTCCGCACTGTCTTTGTTTTCCTTTACTCCAGAGGTCCTGAAGAAGACGATCCTTTTGTGGTGCATTTTTCAGCACTGACTAGAAAGCAAGTCGGAGAAGGCAATGGCACCGCACTCCAGTACTCTTGCCTGGAAAATCCCATGGATGGAGGAGCCTGGAAGGCTCCAGTCCATGGGGTCGCTGAGGGTCGGACACGACTGAGTGACTTCACTTTCACTTTTCAGTTTCAGGCATTGGAGAAGGAAATGGCAACCCACTCCAGTGTTCTTGCCTGGAGAATCCCAGGGACGGGGGAGTCTGGTGGGCTGCCGTCTCTGGGGTCTCACAGAGTCGGACACGACTGAAGTGACTTAGCAGCAGAAAGCAAGTACCATAAAAATCAATTAAATTTTATTAATTCATTAATCCATTAATTCATTTTGTTAATTAATTCTTTAATGTAAGATTCTTACACTAGAGAGGTATAGACATAAACTGTGTTAAGTTAAAGATACATGTTGTACAAGCTCTAGGGCAACAATTTAACAAAGAGATATAAATAATAAACTAATAGAAAAAATGAAAAGCAATCACAAAAACCAGTTAATCCTTAATCCCCAAATAACACAGGAAAAGTAGAAGAAATGAAAACAAAGGAAAAGAAAACAGAAGGGAAAAATAGCAGATAGTGAGATGGTATTTGTGGGGAGCCTGAGAAGGGTTTGGAGGGGCTGTCACATCAACTGAGCCCTCACTATGTCACATTATGAAACTAGAGATGAACTTTAAATATGGGCAAAACCCTCAACATACTTTACTGAAAATTTGAGATAGAAAAATGTAAAAGAAGAAAACAAGTCCTGTAGCCTTCCGTATAGTAGTCGTTTGGACTCTAGGGGCTCTACCTAATCCTTATCTGGTCCTCTTAAATGCAACTGAAGCCTACTCTTCACTGACATGTGATGCATTCCTATTCTGAAATTTGTAGGTGCTAGGGATGTTCTAACTCTCCACCCCCTAACTTGGCGACTAGCAGGATTACCAGCAGAGCCTAATGTAGCTGAAACACCACCACACTTTGTCAGCTGTTCTAACACACTCTCCTCCATCCTAAAAGCCATAGAAATACGTTAGGTAAAAGATTTGTTCTGTCCTGTGACAAATCTGCCTTGATAGATTCATTATCTTGCTTTAGCCTGTAAGCACTGTAAGGAAAACCCAAATGCCTGGTGATTGCTGAAGACACATCATAGCAAATTTTTCATTCATTAAGCAAATTTATACTGAGAAAACTGGATATCTACATGCAGGAGAAGGGATTCGAATCCTTACCTTGTACAACAAACAAAAATTAACTCAAAGTGAATCATAAAGCTAAATGTAAGAAATTAAATTATAAAACCCCATAGAAGCAAACACAGGAATAAATCTTTACAATGTTGGATTAGGCAGTGATTTCTTAGATATGATGCAAAAAGCACAAGGAATATTAGAGAAGATTGGCACCTGAACTTCATCACAATCAAAATCTTTTGTACCTCAAAGTTCAATGCAGTCACTCAGTTGTGTCTGACTCTTTGGGACCCCACAAACTGCAGCACACCAGGCCTCCCTGTCCATTACCAATTCCCGGAGCTTACTCAAGCTGATGTCCATTGAGTCGGTGATGCCATCCAACCATCTCATCCTCTGTCGTCCCCTTCTCCTCCTGCCTTCAATCATTCCCAGCATGAGGGTCTTTTCCAATGAGTCAGTTATTCGCATCAGGTGGCCAAAGTATTGGAGTTTCAGCTTCAGCATCAGTCCTTCCAATGAATATTCAGGACTGATTTCCTTTAGGATGGACTGGTTGGATCTCCTTGCAGTCCCAGGGACTCTTAAGAGTCTTCTCCAACACCATAGTTCAAAAGCATCAGTTCTTCAGCTCAGTTTTTCTTTCAAAGAACACCACCAAAAAGTAAAAAGGCAACCCACAGACTGGGTTGTCAGTCATGTATCTGATAAGGGGCTTATATCCAGAATATAAAAACCTCTTACAGCTCAATAATAAAAGGACAGATAACCCAATTAAAAATGGACAAAGGATTTGAAAAGACATTTCTTTAAAAAAGATATACAAATGCCCAAAAAGGACATAAAGAGAAGCTCAACATTATTAGTCATTAGAGAAATGCAATCACAATCACAATTAGATGCTTTTCACACCCACTAGAACGATGATAATAAAAAAGGTAATAACGGGGTTGATGAGGATGTGAAGAAATCAGAGCCCTTAAACATTTGCTGGTGGAAAGATAAAATGGTGCAGCGTCTTTGGAAAACAGTTTGGTGGTTCCTGAAATATTCCTGAAAATGTTAAAGATAGGTTACCTAATAATTCAGAAATTCTATTGTTAGGTATTTACCTTCTTTTAGTTGGGTTAAAGCAGCAAGTAACCCGAAAAGACAACTGATTAAATACCTTTTGGCAGGAATTAGTTTGAGTGAACCCTTTCCACAGGGTTGTAGAGGAGGAACCCAAAGAGAGGAAAGACTGAGCAGTGCTTGGAGTGCCCTCTGGTGGGGACTGCTTAGAAGTGCAATAGGTGCTGCGGGCACCTGCGGACTGGGAAGAGAATTAGGGCACCCGGTGGACTGGGAAAAGAGGCCAGAAAAGGAGCAAGGGGTAAATCTTAAGGGAGAGAGATTTGACTAGCTATAGGAAGACAAAGAACCTGGCTGTGAGTTCCCCATCGCTGGAGTGTTTAGGAAGAGAATGGAAGATAATTTGGGGAAGGTCAGGTTGAACAGAAGCTAGGGTTTCGACTAATGTTCTCTAAGCCCTCTTCAGAGTCTACGACTCTAAGTGCTAGGCTGCTCCTGCTGCTAAGTCGCTTCAGTCGTGTCGACTCTGTGCGACCGCATAGACGGCAGCCCACCAGGCTCCCCCGTCCCTGGGATTCTCCAGGCAAGAACACTGGAGTGAGTTACCATTTCCTTCTCCAGGGCATGAAAGTGAAAAGTGGAAGTGAAGTCGCTCAGTCGTGTCCGACTCTTAGCGACCCATGGACTGCAGCCCACCAGGCTCCTCCATCCATGGGATTTTCCAGTACTGGAGTGGGGTGCCGTTGCCTTCTCCGAAGTGCTAGGCATTGGAAACAAAATTTCCTGGTTGACAAATTTTGCTGGGCTAACCTGGCCTACGGTTCCAACTGGTACCTTAGGAAATCAATCTAGCTCCACCTAGTAGCTCTCAAGGCATCAATAATTCAGTTGCATTGGGCTTTGAGTCTAATACCTGGATGGAAAAATGCAGGGCTCAAGGAGTTTACCCCAGTTCCAGGGAGAGCCTTATCTTCTGGAGCACCAAATTCTGGGCAACAGCTACAGACGTTCTGCCTACAGAAGTCGGGTTAGTGCTCCCAAACACTTGCACTACTTGCATTTAAAGGAACTAGTGGAGAAACGAATGGAGAAACTGTGATAGGGGAGAAGCAACTAAGAAAAATATGGGTGACTTGATTATGTTAATCACTTTATTAGACAAATTTTTCTTTTTCATACATTTTTAGGAGAAAGAAGAACGTAAGAAAGCAAAATGGTATTAGAGATGTTTTTTCCTGATCAACTTGGTAAGGAATCATTTATTTACAAAAACTGCCTCTGTTCTGAGTATAGGTATGATGAGTTTGCTATACATCAATGAAACTGCAACTCCAATCAAGGTACGGAATCTTTCCTCATCCTAAAGATTCCTTATGCCGCTTTGTAGTCCACTCTCCCCTCCAACCCTGGTCACAGACAACCACCGAAGTGATTTTCTTCACCGTAGTTTTGTTCTTTAGTCTCTAAGTCGTGTCCAACTCTGTGTAGCCCCACAGAGTGTAGCTCCACAGGCTCCCCATGGGATTATTCAGGCAAGAATACTGGAGGGGGTTGCCAGTTCCTTCTCCTGGGTATCTTTCTGACCTAGGGATCAAACCCGGGTCTCCTGCATCGCAGGCAGGTCGATTCTTTACTGTCAGAGTCACCAGACTGGTTGGATGACAGCAAGTAAGCCCATCCTTCTGAGACTGTCTGCCTGTGTGCTGAGTTGTGTCCACCTCTTTGTCATTTGCATTTTATCTGAATGGAATCCTACAGGATGCACTCTGCTATGTGCTGATTTCTTCACTGGGCATCACAAGGCAGTCATGAGACTCATCCATGCGCTTGTGTGGATCAGCAGAGATGAGGACCATTCCACTGTTTGGAAGCATCTTTATTTCATCTTCATTCTTGAAAAGCATTTTTGTGATATATAGAATTCTTAGTAAACAGTTTTTGTTTTTTAACTGTCAGTGCTATAAAGATGTTTTTCACTGTATATTGACCTTTCCTGATGAGAAGTTGTGATCATTCAAATAGTTGTTGAATGCTATGTTTATGTGTCATTTTTTTTTTCAGAGATCATACTTCCTGATTTTCTCTTTATCTTTGGTTTTCAACTGTTTGAGAAATGATCTATCTAGGTGTGGTTCTCTTCAACTTTATCCTGTTTGAGGTTCGTGAAACTACAGAATTTTTAAATTTAAATTATTAACTAAATTTTGGAAGTTTGGGCTGTTATTTCTTCAAATACTTTTTTCTGCTCCCTTTTCTCTCCCTTCTTTAACAATTACACATATATCAACCTTTTGAAATTGTTCCATATATCCAAGAGGCTGTGTTGATTTTTTTCCTGTTGTTTAGATTGTATACTTTCTATTGATCCATCTTTAAATTACAGCCTTCAGAAGAAAGTCACAAAAAAGGGAACGTTATTGTTTTCCATTGCGTTCCTTGCAACAGATTTCAACTCTCCTCCAAAACTTGCCTGCTTTTGTTACATCTCTAGAGTCTCAGGTAGTTGTTTTTATATTTTGTCCAGACTTTACAACTCTCATTTCAGCAAGTTTAGGTTTTCAGGTCATTTTGCAATACAGTAAGCAGAAACTAAAGGTAGTATTTTACCTTGAAGTTAGCATGGGTTTAACCCAACCACTCACAATTTATACAATCATTTTCACAGATGGCTCTCAATGAACTAATAATAATAATAATGACCTAAGGTCTGTAAAAACAGTTAAAGATTTAAAACTATTCCTTATATCACACTTGTTAATGAAGAAAAGATCTCATACATTTTCAAGAACTCAAATTTCAAAGAACTCAAATCATTTTCACTGATTTTACTCCTACTTAACTAGACTCTCGATGCCTTGGCTTCATTATCAGTTTTTTTTAAAAAGTTAGACTATCCTGGTCTGCCCTGAAAAGTATCCTACAGAGAAAAGAAATGTTCCTTGCAAAAAGGTTGTGTGGTTAAATATATGTGGAATCTGTAGGATTAAACAAAGCTGAATAGGGTTCTTTCCTGCAGTATTTTTCAAAGCCTTTAATATGTTAATACATATTCTGTGTTTTCAAAAAGAGGACAAGATATTACTTATTTTTGCTTTTGTCTCAAGCTTTAATATGGCTTAGTGTGCCACTATCACTGATTCTGCCTTTGTTTAAAACCTCGATATTTTGTTCACAATAAATTTTTGTACATTGCTTTGTTCTTTAAATGCCCTTTAAATGTTCTTAGTTGCCCAGAATATTATTTATATTGATTACTGAGTTTTTTGTGCCCTCTTAAATTTTGCAATAGAAAAGCAAATGCCTGTTTCACCTCATTTGCTTCACTCTAGTCCTGGGGCCAATAGCAGCTGAATTGATAGATTTCTATTTACCATTTACTAACAAGGCTTTGTATTTCCCCAAATGTGGAATCAAACAGACTTCTCAGTTTACAAGATTTTCTAACAGCTTCTCTTATGAACCCCTTATCCTCTTTTTCTGTACTTTACCTCCTCTTGTCACATGGACATTCAGCACTCAGTTACCTCTTGGAGTTTTTGTTCCTTTTTGTTTCTTTCCCGTCCAAACTGAGAATACCTCCCCCACGGCATTTATACTCCTCAGCTAACCCAACTCTTCTTCCAAATCCTGCTCCAGTCTCACTCCCTTCTTTCAAGTTCCCCAGACTCCCTCCCTTTGCTGCTTTTTGTTCATGCATTCCCCGGTGGTCCCACACAGCTTGGTCATGATTTATGTCCTGTCTAGGATGGTTTCTTGACCATTTTATGGATGCAAGTCTTGTCCCCTCTGAGGTCCAGAGCCTGTGTCTCACACTTCAGGATCCTTTTAGCACAAAGCACTATGTGAAGCTGTACAGGTCTCAGTAACTGATATGGTGATAGACTGCTTCAGAATTCCCTCAATGCACTCTTCTTCTCTTAACTCTCTGATCTTTTTCTTTATCTGAGTTTCAGGTACAGAGGATTATAGTTTGATATCTGGGTACACGACAGAGTGGTCACCACCACAAATCCAGTTACCATCTGTCGCCGTACAGTTGACCCCCTTCACTCATTTTGCCCACCCTCTAACCTCCCTTGTCTTCCAGTAACCACGAATCTGTTCGCTTTATCTACCTTAGTTTTTATTTCTTTTGTTTATTCATTTGTTTGTTTTAGATTCCATATATGGGTGGAGTCATAAAGTACATGTCTTTCTCTGTTTGACTTATTTCTCTTAACGTTTTATCTCCAAGGGTCCATTCATGTTGTTGCAGATGGTAGAACTTCATTCTTCTTTTATGGCTGAGTCCACTGTCTATGCATTCCACATTTTCTTTATCCGTTCACCTGTTGATGGACACCTATGTTGTATCTGTATTGTGGCTATTGTAAATAACGCGGCAGCTGACATAAGGGTGCATGCGTCTCTTTGAATTGCTGCTTTCATGTTCTTCAGATAAATACATACCTATTTCTGTTCTTCAGAAGTGGAATCGCTGGTAGCTCTCTTCTTGATTTTTTGAGGAACCTCCACACTGTTTTCCATAGTGGCTACAACAATTTACAGTACAAACAGCAGTTGATGAGGGTTCTCTTTTCTCCATATCCTATCCAACATTTGTTATTGCTTGTTTTTTCAATAATACTAATAGCTACTCTGACAGGTGGGAGGCCACATATCACTGTGGTTTTGATTTGTATTTTTCTAATAATTAGTGATGTTGAACATCTTTTCATATACCTGTTGGCCATATGTATGTCTTCTTTGGAGAAGTGTCTATTTAGATTCTCTACTCATTTTTAAATCTGGTTGTTTGTGTTGAGTTATATGAGTGAGTTCTTTATATGTTTTGATATGAACTCCTTATTGGATATATGATTTGCAAATTTCTTCTCCCATTCAGTAAGTTAACTTTTCTTTTTTTGACAATGGTTTCCTCCTCTGTGCAGAAATTTCTAGTTTGATATAGTTCCATTTGTTTATTAGTGCTTTTGTCTTCCTTGCCTTTGGAGTCAAAAATATCAGAGAGATGGATGTCTATGCTTATGTTTTCTCTTGAAAACATAGTTTTCAAACATCTGTAGTTTCAGATCTTAGCTTAATTATTCATTTTGAATTAATTTTTGTGTACAGTGTAATATAGTTGCCTTCTTTCATTCTTTTGCATGTGGCTGTCCGTTTTTCTCAACACCATTTATTGAAGAGACTATCCTTTCCTTATTAAATGTTCTTTGATCTTTGTCATATATTAATTTTATATATGTATGGGTTTATTTAGGGCTCTCAATTCTGTCCTCTGATCTGTGTGTCTGTCGGTGATACCATCCAACCATCTCATCCTCTGTTGTCCCCTTCTCCTCCTACCTTCAGTCTTTCCCAGCATCAGGGTCTTTTCAAATGAGTCAGTTCTTCGCATCAGGTGGCCAAAGTATTGGAGTTTCAGCTTCAGCATCAGTCTTCCAATGAATATTCAGGACTGATTTCCTTTGAGATTGACAGGTTTGATCTCCTTGCAGTCCAAGGGACTCTCAAGAGTCTTCTCCAACACCACAGTTCAAAAGCATCCATTCTTCATTGCTCAGATTTCTTTATGGTCCGACTCTCACATCTATACATGACTACTGGAAAAACCATAGCCTTGACTAGACGGACCTTTGTTGGCAAAATAATGTCTCTGCTTTTTAATATGCTGTCTAGGTTGGTTATAACTTTCCTTCCAAGGAGCAAGTGTCTTTTAATTTCATGGCTGTAATCACCATCCGCAGTGATTTTGGAGCCCAGAAAAATAAAGTCAGCCACTGTTTCCACTGTTTCCCCATCTATTTCCCATGAACTGATGAGACTGGATGCCATGATCTTAGTTTTCTGAATGTTGAGCTTTAAGCCAACTTTTTCATGGCTGTGATGGTGCACAAGCATGGCCAAGAGGAGCTACCCCAGATCCAAGGTCAGGGGCAGCGGCTAGAGGAGTTACCCCACATCCAAGGTAAGGAGCGGCGGCTGTGCTTTGCTGGAGTGGCTGTGAAGAGGTACCCCACGTCCAAAGTAAGAGAAACCCAAGTAAGATGGTAGGTGCTGAGAGAGGGCATCAGAGGGCAGACACTGAAATCACAGTCACAGACAACTAACCAATCTGATCTCACGGACCACGTTGAACATTGCCATACTCAAAATGTACCCAGAGAGATTAACAATCAGGTTTTTGAACTTTGAAGGGACAGGCGAATTCTTTTTTTCTCTTTCTTTTAAAAAAATTGCAGATTATTTCTATCTCATAAAATTGTATCAAATGGAAAGCTATACATCTCATTTTATGAGGCTAGAGCAACCTTGCTATCAAAATTATAAATTGTATCTTTAAGTATAGATACAAAAATCTCAAAGAAAATGTTTGCATATCATATATTTATTTATATCATACCTCACAAGAAGAGGGATTATTCCACAAATACAAGGATGGTTCAACATCCAAATCTACTAACATAATTCTTTACATTAACAGATGAAGGGAAATGCTTTATGATGATATAAATAAGTGCATGAAAGACATTTGAGAAGTCAGTATTCATCCATGATTAAAAATAAACTCTTAACAAACTAATAAAAGGAAACTCTCTCTTAATTTGACAAATGAGCTTGAGTGTGTGTTAAGTAGTTTCAGTCATATTCAACTCTTTGTGACCCTATGGACTGTAGCCTACCAGGCTCCTCTGTCCATGAGATTCTCAAGGCAAGAATACTGGAATGGGTTGCCATGCCCTCCTCCAGGGGATCTTCCTGACCCAGGCATCAAACCAGGCATTGAACCTCTTAAGTCTCCTGCATTGGCAGGTGGGTTCTTTACCACTAGCTCCACCTGTGAAGCCCCAGTTTGACAAATAATGCCTTTTGAATACTACAGAAAATGTCACACTTAAGAGCTAAGACTCAGGAAGAAGAGAAGTGTGCTTGCTTTTACAATTCAGTGTAGTATTAGAGGTTATAGCCAGTAATGTAAAATAGGAAAAAACGTAAGATGTAAGAACTGAAATGGAAAGCACAAAGCCATCTTTATTTACAGATATATTATTGTTCACATAGAATTCAAAAGAATTTAAATACAATGAGTAGAAACAAAAAAGAGAATTAAGCAAATTTGTTGGTTAAAAGATTTACATACAGAAATTAATAGCTTTTATTTACACTAGGCATAATCAATATTTAATAGAAGAAAAAGGCATTAATAGTAATAAAACTCAAAAGGCATTTAGAGATAACTCTCATTAAAAATGAAAGATGTATGAGCCCTTTATAGAGAATATTAAAAAACAAATTGAAGGCCAAATTATATCTGAGCAGACACAGAGATATACTGTGTTCCTAGATAAGAAGACTAAAATGTATGAACATGTCAAGTGTCTGCATTCAGTTCAGGTCAGTCGCTCAGGCGTGTCCGACTCTTTGCGACCCCACGAATCGCAGCATGCCAGGCCTCCCTGTCCAAGTGTCTACCTATCACTTCATAAATTCAGGGCATTTTTGGTAAAAATGGCAACAGGAGGTTTTTAGAATGATTTTTCATGAAGGTTTATGGAATGATTCTACAATTTATAGGAAACAAACAAGAAAAGACCAATATGAGGGAAGACAATTTTGAAGAAAGAGTTTCGGAGACTTTCCTAAGCAGAAATAAAACTTATTTTGAAGGTACATCTATTAAGGTAAGCATGCACAGAGTTGGGGAGAAACAACTAGGTTACTGGTATAGGATGTGGACCCTGAAACATAAATTCATGATGATGATGGTGGTGGTGGTGATGATGCCATTTATATGTATATATAAAATCAGAAGTGGCAGTTCTTATAAATGGGGGAAAGATGAGCTCTTTAAAATAAGTATCTAGTTATTATATTTGATAATCACAATGACTTAAAGAAACCAAATATATTGAAAGTGCAAATGAAGTTTAAAATGTAAATAAAGTGATTTTAAAATTTTAAAAAATAAAGAAAATAAAATACTTTTCTAGGACAATCAAGTAATTGCCCATTTGGGAAAAAAATGGATTCCTAATTCACTTCATACAAAAACATTACCCATGGATTTAAAGTCTAAATGTGTGAAAGGTAAGTTTTAGAAGAAATTATAAAATAATAATTTCCATGGTATTTCATGGAGCTTTATGGAATGATTCTAAAATTCATAGGAAACAAACAAGAAAAGGCCAATATAAGGAAAGACAATTAAATTGTTTATTATAATTGGAGGCTAATTACTTTACAATATTGTGGTGGTTTTGCCATACAGTGACGTGAATCAGCCATGGGGGTACATGTGTCCCCCTGTCCCAACCCCCTCCCCCAACCTCTCTCCCCATCCCATCCCCCTGGGTTCTCCCAATGCACCGACTTTGAGTGCCCTGTTTCATGCATCGAACTTGGACCCAGCAATCCCACTGCTGGGCATACACACTGAGGATACCAGAATTGAAGGAAAGACAGTTTTGAAGAACATGTTTAGAAGCCTTTCCTACGCAGAAATAAAAGTTATTTTGAAGGTAGTGATACTAAGGTAAGCATCCAGCAGTCATGTACAGATGTGAGAGTTGGACTATAAAGAAAGCTGAGTGCCGAAGGATTGATGCTTTTGAACTGTGGTGTTGGAGAAGACTCTTGAGAGTCCTTTGGACTGCAAGGAGATCCAACAAGTCCATCCTAAAGGAAATCAGTCCTGATTATTCATTGGAAGGACTGATGCTGAAGCTGGAACTCCTATACTTTGGCCACCTGATGCAAATAATTGATTCATTGGAAAAGACCCTGATGCTGGGAAAGATTGAAGGCAAGAGGAGAAGGGGACGACAAAGGATGAGATGGCTGGATAGCATCATTGACTCAATGGATGTGAGTTTGAGCAAACTGTGGGAGATAGTGAAGGACAGGGAAACCTAGTGTGCTGCAGTCCATGTGGTTGCAAAGAGTCAGACATGACTGAGCGAATGAACAACAATAGAATAATATATTTATGAATTTGAGATAAAAAGAAATTTTTTTTTAGAAAGAAATTTCTTTAAAAAATCCCCCCAAAAGTATAAGAAATAAAACAATCGATAACTTCTTAGCTTTTTAAAAACACCCGTCAACTTCTTCAAAATAAAGATAGCATAGAGAAAGTAAAAAGATAAGCCATAGCTTGGAAGAACATATTTGCAATGAATATATCTGATCAGGAACGTATGCACCAGTTTCACAAATCAGTACTCCCCAGTGACAAAGAACTTAAACAGGCAATTCATGGAAGAAGAAAGCTAGAGGTTCAACTTCATTACTGATCAGGGAAAAACAAACAAAAATGAGATACTTTGCAATTATCAAGTTTTCAAACACTAAAACAAATTCGAAACTGAATTGTTGGCAAGGATGTGGAAAAATGGAAACTTTCGTACGTTCTTGCTGGGAGTGAAGTTGGGACAATCACTTCAAAGTGTGATATTGCAGTACTTGGTTAGGTTACTTTGCTTATATTCAGTTCAGTTCAGTCACTCAGTCGTGTCCGACTCTTTGCGACTCCATTAATCGCAGCATGCCAGGCCTCCATGTCCATCACCAACTCCCGGAGTTCACTCAGACTCACGTCCATCGAATCAGTGATGCCATCTAGCCATCTCATCCTCTGTCGTCCCCCTCTCCTCCTGCCCCCTATCCCTCCCAGCATCACAGTCTTTTGGAATGAGTCAACCTTTTGCATGAGGTGGCCAAAGTACTGGAGTTTCAGCTTTAGCATCATTCCTTCCAAAGAAATCCCAGGGCTGATCTCCTTCAGAATGGACTGGTTGGATCTCCTTGCAGTCCAAGGGACTCTCAAGAGTCTTCTCCAACACCACAGTTCAAAAGCATCAATTCTTTGGCGCTCAGCCTTCTTCACAGTCCAATTCTCACATCCATACATGACCACAGGAAAAACCATAGCCTTGACTAGACGGACCTTAGTCAGCAAAGTAATGTCTCTGCTTTTGAATATGCTATCTAGGTTGGTCATAACTTTTCTTCCAAGGAGTAAGCATCTTTTCATTTCATGGCTGCAATCACCATCTGCAGTGATTTTGGAGCCCAAAAAAATAAAGTCTGATACCGTTTCCACTGTTTCCCCATCTATTTCCCATGAAGTGATGGGACCAGATGCCATGGTCTTCGTTTTCTGAATGTTGAGCTTTAAGCCAACTTTTTCACTCTCCTCTTTCACTTTCATCAAGAGGCTTTTGAGTTCCTCTTCACTTTCTGCCATAAGGGTGGTGTCATCTGCATATCTGAGGTTATTGATATTTCTCCTGGCAATCTTGATTCCAGCTTGTGTTTCTTCCAGTCCAGCGTTTCTCCCAGTCCAGCGTTTCTCATGATGTACTCTGCATAGAAGTTAAATAAGCAGGGTGACAATATACAGCCTTGACGTACTCCTTTTCCTATTTGGAACCAGTCTGTTGTTCCATGTCCAGTTCTAACTGTTGCTTCCTGACCTGCATACAGATTTCTCAAGAGGCAGGTCAGGTGATCTGGTATTCCCATCTCTTTCAGAATTTTCCACGGTTTCTTGTGATCCACACAGTCAAAGGCTTTGGCATAGTCAAGAAAGCAGAAATAGATGTTTTTCTGGAACTCTCTTGCTTTTTCCATGATCCAGCGGATGTTGGCAATTTGATGTCTGGTTCCTGTGCCTTTTCTAAAACCAGCTTGAACATCAGGAAGTTCATGGTTCACATATTGCTGAAGCCTGGCTTGGAGAATTTTGAGCATTACTTTACTAGCATGTGAGATGAGTGCAATTGTGCAGTAGCTTGAGCATTCTTTTGCATTGCCTTTCTTTGGGAATGGAATGAAAACTGACCTTATCCAGTCCTGTGGCCACTGCTGAGTTTTCCAAATTTGCTGGCATATTGAGTGCAACACTTTCACAGCATCATCTTTCAGGATTTGAAACAGCTCAACTGGAATTCCATCACCTCCACTAGCTTTGTTCGTAGTGATGCTTTCTAAGGCCCACTTGACTTCACATTCCAGGATGTCTGGCTCTAGATTAGTGATCACACCATCGTGATTATCCGGGTTGTGAAGATCTTTTTTGTACAGTTCTTCTGTGTATTCTTGCCACCTCTTCTTAATATCTTCTGCTTCTGTTATGTCCATACCATTTCTGTCCTTTATCGAGCCCATCTTTGCATGAAATGTTCCCTTGGTATCTCTAATTTTCTTGAAGAGATCTCTCGTCTTTCCCATTCTGTTGTTTTCCTCTATTTCTTTGCATTGATCACTGAAGAAGGCTTTCTTATCTCTTCTTGCTATTCTCTGGAACTCTGCATTCAGATGCCTATATCTTTCCTTTTCTCCTTTGCTTTTAATTTTTCTTCTTTTCACAGCTATTTGTCAGGCTTCCCCAGACAGCCATTTTGCTTTTTTGCATTTCTTTTCCATGGGGATGGTCTTGATCCCTGTCTCCTGTACAATGTCACGAACCTCATTCCATAGTTCATCAGGCACTCTATCTATCAGGTCTAGGCCCTTAAATCTATTTCTCACTTCCACTGTATAATCATAAGGGCTTTGATTTAGGTCATACCTGAATGGTCTAGCAGTTTTCCCTACTTTCTTCAATTTAAGTCTGAATTTGGTAATAAGGAGTTCATGATCTGAGCCACAGTCAGCTCCTGGTCTTGTTTTTGTTGACTGTATAGAGCTTCTCCATCTTTGGCTGCAAAGAATATCATCAATCTGATTTCAGTGTTGACCATCTAGTGATGTCCATACAATTCACCAATTCTACTTTTCGGCGTGGTGACTATAGTTTCACCCTCTGTTACAGTAATCTCTAGCCACATGTAGCTATTTGAGCACTTGAAAAATTGAGATGTAATCTAAGCATGAAATGAAATTCCTAGTGGCTTATCAGTAAAAAATAATCTGCTTTCAATGCAGGAGACTCAAGTTCAATTCCTTGGTTGAGAAGATCCCCTGGAGAAGGAAATGGCAACCCACTCCAGTATTCTTGCCTGGAAAATCCCATGGACGAAGGAGCCTGACAGGCTACAGTCAATGGGGTTGCAAAAATGTTGGACAATACTTAGCGACTAAACAATAACAAAAATAAGTGTAAAATAAACTACAGATTGAAAAGACAGTATAAGAAAAAGCATGTACAGTATCTAATTCATAATTTTATATATGATGATTACTTACTGGAATGATAATACTTTGGATATATTGGTTAGATAAAATATATTATTTGAATTAAAATTTAACCTGTTACTTTTAATTTTTAAAACGTGGCTACTGGAAATTTTTAAATTACAATGTTTCTTGCATTATATTTCTACTAGACAGTGGTGGTCTAGGAAAATTCCCATACATCTACTTGAGAAGGTATGTACAAGAATGCCTGTAGTAGCATTGCTTGCAAAGACAAATTTAGAAATAACCTGTATGTTAATTAATATGACTATGACTAATTTGTCTCCATGAAATGAAATGAAATCCTATACAGTACAGAGTTAAATAAATCAGAGCTGAAAATATAAACAAAGAGAAATCTCAAAAACATAGTTATGGAATGTTATGCAAAGTATGTTAAACAAAAAATACACTCTCTTCCTTTTTGTTTGAGACCTTCCATTCACCTCCAGATTTCCCCCCTTACTTTAAAGCCAGGAGAAGCAGAATTCTGCTCAAATAAGAATAACACCACTAACGCATGTGACTGTGTCCCTAAGAAAAGTGAAAAGCGACTAGCATAATGAGTACAGCTATTTTGGCAGAGTGGAATTTAATCACAGCTCTATTGTGTAGTGGGGTTAACACTTACCTAACTGATCTCACACAGTAGCTATGAAAACAAATCGTGATGAGAAGGAAAGCCTTCTCTGAATGCTGATAGATTCTGGCCTCTTCAGCAGCAGTTGATTCATGGGACTTGTTCTCATTTTGGCAGGTTTGCAGTGGAAAACACACAGCCATGAGGGCCTCTGAAACCAAGAACTGGAACTGCAGAAATATCAGATGTTTGTATCAGGATGACCTTCAACTAGTACCCAACGAGTGACAGCCGGCTATCAGATCTGAAAATGACCTTTAATGTGATTGTCTCACATGTTCCCCACAGATACACAGAAGGGAAGTAAGATAATCCTAAGGGATACAGCATTCTACTTATGGGGTGCTCCAAGGACAGACCAAATTGCCAGAGCTGTTTTCTTTGTCAGTCAGTCCACACATCCATTTATTCACCCATACATTCATCTTTCCTTCTGACACACAGACCACCCTAGCACAATGTGAGAGGGATCACACTGGGTGTGAATACCAGCAGGTGTGGTTTGTGGGTCCATCTTTTAGTCTGTTCACCACACTCACTAAGAGCACTGCTAAGGACCTCGTACTGGCCAGATACAGCAAGCATTTAACTGTCCTTTCCAAGTACTGTGGACTGCATATTCGTGTCCCTCCAAAATTCATATGTTGAAGCCCTAGTCTCCATTGTGATGGTATTGGGAAGTGGGGCCTTTGGGAGGTGATTATGTCATGAGGATGGAGCCCTCATGATGGAATTAGTTCCCCCTTAAGAAGAGAAACAAGGCAGCTTGCTTCCTTTCTCACTCTCCCATCTGAGGACACAACCAGGAAGACTGTTCTCACCAGGAACCGAATAGGTTGGCCCTTTAATCCTGGACTTCCCAATCTCTGCAACTGTGAGAAGTAGGTTTCTGTTGTTTAAGCCACCAGGACGATGGCATTTTTGTGACAGCAGCCCAAACGGACTAACACACCAAATAAAGGATTTTACCCTGTGCAGGGTCTCTCTCAAGTGTCCACTCCCTCCTTACGTTTGTGACTGACCCCTGCGTTGGCTTCCCTCCCACTTCTTGCGTGGTTAATTCTCAGGCCCCACTCCTCCTTCTCATGCTTCCTGAGCTTTGGTGGGCTCCCAGGAAAATGCCCTCAAGCCTCTGGCATCCTCTCCCAAGCCTGGTGGCCCCATGCTGAACTCATAATCTTCCTTTCGTACCCTGCCTGTCTTGGTCACCATGTCAGGACTGCCCTGGGACCTCAACTGCTCCCCCCACATTAAGGGTCTCTGCCAAGTCAGAGTGATTGGCTGAATTGGAGTTTGCAAATTATGGAGCCTCGGGAATGTTTTGGTTGTTTAAACTAAATAGGGTTTGAAATAAATGAAAAATAACAAAAATCCATTTATCCTTAACCTGAATTTCCATATGACAACAGTAAGTGGGAACTGATTGGCAGCCACCCCTTTTATTCTAAGCACATGCCATTCAACACGCTATGTAATTTGTCAGGGTCCCTGCTAGTGTCTACTGATCTCCAACAAGATACTTTCCTTTTTTTTTTTTTTTTTTTTGCTTTTTAAAAAATTATTATTTGCACAGACCTTGTAGTAAGGTGTGTCATAGATTTGCGTGGAAACATGATGGTGCTTTTGCAGAATTATTTATTGCATATGGAAAAAATATAGATACTATTGCACTAGTATAGGGAATGTTGGGCTTTACCATGGCTCCAACTTAACCTCTAAGTGAAGGGAAATAAATTAAACAGTGACAGACTTTATTTTCTTGGTCTCCAAAATCACTGCGGATGGTGACAGCAGCCATGAAATTAAAAGACACTTGCTCCTTGGAAGAAAAGTTATGACCAACCTAGACAGCTTATTAAAAAGCAGAGACATTACTTTGCCAACAAAGGTTCATCTAGTCAAAGCTATGGTTTTTCCAGTAGTTATGTATGGATGTGAGAGTTGGACTATAAAGAAATCTGAGCGCCGAAGAATTGATGCTTTTAAACTATGGTGTTGGAGAAGACTCTTAAGAGTCCCTGGGACTGCAAGGAGATCCAACCAGTCCATCCTAAAGGAGATCAGTCCTGAATATTCATTGGAAGGACTGATGCTGAAGCTGAAACTCCAATACTCTGGCCACCTGATGCGAAGAACTGACTCTTTGGAAAAGACCCTGATGCTGGGAAAGATTGAAGGTGGGAGGAGAAGGGGATGACAGAGGATGAGATGGTTGGATGGACATGAGTTTGGGTTAACTCCGGGAATTGGTGATGGACAGGGAGGCCTGGTGTGCTGCAGTCCATGGGGTCGCAAAGAGTCGGACACGACTGAGCCACTGAACTGAGATGATGAGTGAACATTGGTTCCTTTTAGTATCTGTGGTAGCTGCTCTCTGCCCCTGCTGTTTTCACTTATGTTGTTAATGAAACAGGGCAAATAAGCTGCCTGATCCAGCATACTTATTTCCTGGGAAAGACTGAAGGCAGAGAAAGGTTGAAGGCAGGAGGAGAAGGGGATGACAGAGGACAAGATGGCTGGATTGTATTACTGATTCAATGGACATGAGTTTGAGCAAGCTCTGGGAGATGGTGAAGGACAGGGAAGCATGGCGTGCTGCAGTCCATGGGTCACAAGGAGCCGGACAGGACTGAGCAACTGAACAACAACCAGCATATTTAGTCCAAAGACTGCAGTGAGATCTCACCTGAGCTCAATGAACAAGCCACTCAAGTTTGCTCAGTGATTTCTGCTCTCTTGGTTGGACCCACTTACTTGAGTTGCTTGGGTGGTTGCTGAATACAGCTCTCCAGTTCATCCGTTTTGATAGAAGCTATGTGTCACTTTTCTATGCCACAGATTTATTCCAGAGGAGGTGGAATCAAGTGCTCAGGAAGGGCGGGGCCGTCACTCACCCTTTCCCGAGATCTAGCTCTTTCCTGAGCTGTGTTTCCAAGTAGTAGAGTGTGTCAGCTATGGAAACACTGGTGGTGGGTTAGTAGCCTCAGTTCCACGCAACAGGGTTCTCAAGGGCCCGTTGAGCTGCAACAACTGTTTCTTTATAAATGAAACAAAAAATAATGCTGTTAGACCCTCCAAACAAGAATTTACTTTATTTTTAATCAGGGATAATTAACATGTAGGAATAGATAGGAGCTTCCCAGGTGACTCAGTGATAAAGTCTTCAGGCAGGAGATGTGGATTTGATCCCTGGATTGGGAAGATTCCCCCAGGGAAGGAAATGGCAACCCACTCCAGTATTCTTGCCTAGGAGATCTGGTGGACAGAGTAGCCTGGCAAGCAGCAGTCCATGGGGTCTCCAACAGTTGGACACAACTTAGCGACTAAACAGCAACAAGGAATAGCTTATGGGCAAAGAAATCTGCTACAAAGTGATAGATGCTCTGGTTGGTTCCAGTTCCCTGGCAACATTTTGCAGGTGTAATCAGAGATGTGCTCTGCTAAACTGAAAGACAAATCACCTTGTCTGCCTGCAGACTGCTGGCTGTATTTATGATCATATTTTCCCCACATATAAAGATCTCCAGGAGCCTATTTTTTTCAGAACTCTCCAGCAGTATATATACCACTCCCGTGTTTCCTGTCATAAAATGGGGGACACATTTTAAGAACAGGTTTCTTTGAAAAGAAATCGTTTTTTTTCTTTTTTACTAGACTACGGTATATTATATAAATGAAAACATGGTGTGAGCCAAATACACTCATATTTCAACAAAACAGAGTGTCTCTGCAGGCACTGAGGTTTAAATATCTTATCAAATGAAGTCAACTCCACATTGAATTCCCTTCTCTGAGCCACTGTATTTCTGAGATCTTATTACTTTTGGCACCAGAAGAAACGAGTCCTTTTTACAGTATTTCAGGCTGGACAGGTTGGGGAGTAAAACCTGGTCTCCTCAAATCAAGTGAAGCCAAAGAATTAAGTTAGTCTCAAATGGCACCATTTGCTGCTTTCACTTGAAAATCTTACTTCCCATCATTAAAAGCTGGGTTTGAGAATGTCAAAGCAACTTGGCCATCTGTTCAATTTCCATTTTATCTTGGCAGATTTCCTTTGGCTGAGTGTATACAAAGTTGACTTTTGATTCAAGAAGAAAGCAGGATAAAGAAAAAGAAGGGAAACTAAGCAGATATTAGGGTAAAGGAAGCATTTGTTGAGATCTGACTATAGCCAGGCATTTTGTATATTTTGTCCCTTTTTATGTCATAAAATCCTGATAAATTGGTATTGTGTCCATACTACTGATAAAAGATACAAGATTTGAAAGACTGCCTGGTTGACTACCAAATCCATTTTATTTCTATTACTAATTGGAGAATAATAAAAACGTGAGAAGAAACAAGTTTGAAAGATTATCACCTCAGGGGTTTGTTGAGAAGTTGGTGCAAGAGAGGTGTTGAACTCAACTGAAGGGCTAAGGTGAGAATGAAAGCTTAGGAAGTATCATTTTTAAAGGCTGAGAATCAAATACAAGGTTCAGATACAAGGTCTGGCAAACCTCCTGAAGCCTAGACTTACATTTTGATGGTTTTAGAGTGTTTGGAAGAATCCTGTGGTTCTTTGACTTAACCTCAGTGAATGGGGAGTGATGAAGAAGGCAGTGTGTTCTATTCAGTAAGGAGCAGGAGTCGGACAGGTGCCAGACATGAGCTAAGTATTAAAAAAGTAAATCTGCTTACTTTGTGGAGAATGGACAATAAGGACTCAAATTTTTAAAAAAAGCAAACAACCTAAGGGTTAGGGCAGTAGTCTAGGTGAGATACGGTGATGGCAAGAACCAGAGTGGTAGTGATGGAGAGAGTGAAAAGTGGTTGAATTTACATTATATCTTCAAGGCAGAGCCAATATCATGGCTGATGGATCAGAGGTAATATGTGAGACAAGGAGAGAAGTCAGGGATAATGCTGGGATATTTTTTTGACCTGAGCAATTGATTGAAACTGATGGGTGATTATCTGTGGAGAAATATTTTTTTAAATGTATATTAACAAATATATGTAGAATCTAGAAAAATGGTACAGATGATCTTTTTTTGCAAAGCAAATAGAGACACAGATGTAGAGAGCAGACATATGGACACCAAGGGGGGAGAGGGGGTGGGTGGTATGGATTGGGAGATTGGGATTGATGTATAACATAGATAAATGAGAACCTACTGTAAGCAGAGTCCCTGGTGGCTCAGAGGTTGAAGCGTCTGCCTGCAATGCAGGAGACCAGGGTTCGATCCCTGGGTTGGGAAGATCCCCTGGAGAAGGAAATGGCAACCCACTCCAGTATTCTTGCCTGGAGAATCCCATGGATGGAGGAGCCTGGGCTACAGTCTATGGGGTCCCGAAGAGTCGGACACGACTGAGTGACTTCACTTTCACTTTCCTTTCACTGTAAGCACAAGGAACTATACTTAGTGCTCTGTGGTGAACTGAATAGGAAGGAAATCAAAAAAAGAGGATATATACATATATATTATATATATATATATATACACACACATTTACATATATATATATATATCTGATTCAGTAACTACACTCCAATAAAAATTAATTTTAAAAATAGGTAGAAGAGGAATTGAGTCTAGGTTGGAGTAGAAGAACTATCATATCTAGTGGTTATTCAAGTGAAATTATTGGGAAAACGCACAAGTTTGAAGACACTGTATATGATTTGGATATCAGGGCTGGAGGTATGTACAGAAATGAGTTGTTGTTTTTCAGTTACTAAGTCATGTCCGACCCTTTGCGACCGCATGGACTGCTACACACCAGGCTTCCCTGTCCTTCACTATCTCCCACAGTTTGCTCAAATTCATGTCGAGTCTGTGATGCCATCTAACCGTTTCATCCTCTGCTCTCTTCTGCTTTTGCCTTCAATCTTTCCCAGTATTGGGGTATTTTCCAGTGAGTTGGCTCTTCATATCAGGTAGCCGAAGTATTAGAGTTTTAGATTTAGCATCAGTCCTTCCAGTGAATATTCAGGGTTGATTTCCTTTAGGATTGACTGGTTTGATCTCCTTGCTGTCTAGGGGACTCTCAAAAGTCTTCTCCAGCATCACAATTCGAAAGCATCAATTCTTCTGCACTCAGCCTTCTTTATGGTCCAACTCTCACATCCATACGTGACTACTGGAAAAACCATAGCTTTGATTATACGGACCTTTATTGGCAAAGTGAGGTCTTTGCTTTTTAATACCCTGTCTAGGTTTGTCATACATACAGAAATGTATGGCATTTAAATTTGTAAGATTGGGCATGTTTCCCAAGGGATTATAGAAGGAGCAGAAAATGCTAATCCCTGTGAACCTAAAATGCATCCATAGCCTGCCAGAGTGGGGGCCATGGAGGTTGGGTGATAAGCAAAATTTTAGTCTAAATCAGCCTCACAATGGACCGAAGTCTCTGAATTTACCTCAGTGGTAAAGACCCTGATACTGGGAAAGATTGAAGGCAAAAGCAGAAGAGAGCAGAGGATGAGACGGTTAGATGGCATCACAGACTCGACATGAATCTGAGCAAACTGTGGGAGATAGTGAAGGACAGGGAAGCCTGGTGTGTAGCAGTCCATGGGTTGCAAAGAGTCGGACATGACTTAGTAACTGAAAAACAACAACTCATTGCTGTACATACCTCCAGCCTTGATATCCAAATCATATATAGTGTCTTCAAACTTGTGCATTCATCTGTCTTCCCAATAATTTCACTTGAATAACCACTAGATATGATAGCTTTTCTATCCCAACCTGAGTTCTCCCTAAGTTCTTGAATGCATGATTGAAATAGGCCCACTGGTAACTGGCAGAATCACCACCTTCACTTGTGGACTGAAGGCTAATAAGGTAGGGAGATCCAAGCAGAAGACCCTGGGACTTCTTTTCCCTACCAATCCTGGGTGAACTGCAATAGTTGGTACCACCATCGAAGGCTTGAAAGACACAGGAATGGTGATTCCTTCTGTATCCTCACTTAATCCATCTGTTGGTCTAGCCATAAGGCAGATGGGTCTTGGAGAATGACTGTGTGTTTTTGGAAAGTTAATCAGATGTGATTCCAATTGTAGTGGCAATATAGCTGGAGTAGGTGCCTTGGAAGACTGAGCCACCTGTTCTTCCAACTTCCTTACATTTTAGAACCATTTCAGCTCAATTACAGCATGGTGTTGTGCGTGCCCAGTGCTGTAAACTCGGATTTGGATAATCCTCAGCTCTTAATGAACAGCCATGATGAAATTTTACCTTGGGTTCCATGGTCAGGCATTCAGTCTCAGCTAGGGCTCATTAGTTGGCCAGATACTGCTTCTTATAGGAAAATAGACATTTGATGAGAAGAACATGACTTTGCTCCAATACCTTTGGGTTCTGGATGATTCTGGGGCTGGACAGAAATTCTATATAGTATCCTTATCTGCTGCAGACACTGTGCTCATCCCAGGATCTTCTGAGTTACAAGGCCCAAGTGGCTGGGAGCTTTCATTAATTGGACTAATTTCAGAGGCTTCTCTTGCTTTTGGCTGAATAATCTGGCAAACTCGTGGGTTTCTTGGTCAATGAATCAGAGTAATTAAGCACTTAGATGTGGCATCTGTATAGCACGAGCTTCCTTTCCAATCTGCCCAAGCCAGTTCCAGTTGATTCTGAATCTCAGCCAACACAGAGTCTTTAATGTCTTATTCTCCTGGATGCTTTCACTCTTACATAGATCTTCACATTTTGGTGATGTCCTGGAATAAAACTTAGACTCTTATAGAACTTCAGTATTTTACTCCCTTGGACAAATGCCATGGTTTGCTGACCATTTGTTCCAGAGTATCTTCAGTCAAACATGTTCTGTCATCACAAGAATTCATTTCTTCCCAAATCTTACTTCTGACCTACCTCAGAAGTTCCATTAGAATAATTCTTCAACCATGTTAAGAACCATGGACTCTATCACCTTTTACTCTCTCTCATCCCCGCTCATAGCCTTACTTCCCTCCATATCCCACCTGGTTCCGCTGATTGTCATTAACACAATAACTAGCTCCTTACTCACACTGGTGATTTTCTTGCTATGCCCTCCCCCAGCCCATTACATATCTGGCAAACCCCAGTTCTGGGGAAATCTCTCTGCTTTATCTGGGCCTCACAGCAGCCTGCAGCCTGGTCTCGCTCTAAATTGAGGAGCACACATTACAAATGGCTCCCTGGTCATCTTAACCGTATTTCCCTCATCAACTGGTCTTTTACTTGAGTCAGCTGGTCCACATTTCCTCCCTTCTGTGAACTTTCAACCCCCAAGCCCCTGCTCTTCATCCGCTTATGACATTACTTCTTATTTCAGTGAGAAAATACTCTCCCTTCTATGGCTGTGTGTAAACAACTCTTGCTTCTCTCTAAGACTCCTCTTTCAAAAAACCCTCCATGGTTCCACACCAACTTCGGCTACCAACCTCTTATATCAGCACTCTTTGAAAGACTTTTCTCCGTTTTTCTCCTCCCATTCTCTCCTCATCCATCTCCAGTCCATCCCTCCACTGAAACCACTCTTCTGAAGGCCAACAAAGACTTTCATCTTGTTTTGTCAATATTCAGTTCTCTTTCCTTATCTGACTCAGATTCTCAACAATATTTGAAATAGGTTTTCACTAATCCTTCTCAAAACCCTGTCTTCACTTGGTTCTGGGATACCACGCTCTACTGGTTTCTCTTCCAGCTTTCCAGCCATTCCTTCTTCATCTCCTATCTGGCTTCTGCTGACTCTAACCTTCAGTTCAGTTCAGTTCAGTTCAGTTCAGTTCAGTGGCTCAGTCGTGTCCTCCTCTTTGCGACCCCATGAACTGCAGCACGCCAGGCCTCCCTGTCCATCACCAACCCCCGGAGTTCACTCAGACTCACGTCCATTGAATCCGTGATGCCATCTAGCTATCTCATCCTCTGTCGTCCCCTTCTCCTCCAGCCCCCAATCCCTCCCAGCATCAGAGTCTTTTCCAATGAGTCAACTCTTCGCATGAGGTGGCCTAAGTACTGGAGTTTCAGCTTTAGCATCATTCCTTCCACAGAAATCCCAGGGCTGATCTCCTTCAGAATGGACTGGCTGGATTTCCTTGCAGTCCAAGGGACTCTCAAGAGTCTTCTCCAACACCACAGTTCAAAAGCATCAATTCTTCGGCGCTCAGCCTTCTTCACAGTCCAACCCTCACATCCATATATGACCACAGGAAAAACCATAGCCTTGACTTAGTCGGCAAAGTAATGTCTCTGCTTTTGAATATGCTATCTAGGTTGGTCATAACTTGTCTTCCAAGGAGTAAGTGTCTTTTCATTTCATGGCTGCAATCACCATCTGCAGTGATTCTGGAGCCCAAAAAAATAAAGTCTGACACTGTTTCCACTGTTTCCCCATTGATTTGCCATGAAGTGATGGGACCAGATGCCATGATCTTCGTTTTCTGAATGTTGAGCTTTAGGCCAACTTTTTCACTCTCCTCTTTCACTTTCATCAAGAGGCTTTTTAGCTCCTCTTCACTTTCTGCCATAAGGGTGGTGTCATCTGCATATCTGAGGTTATTGATATTTCTCCTGGCAATCTTGATTCCAGCTTGTGTTTCTTCCAGTCCAGCATTTCTCATGATGTACTCTGCATAGAAATTAAATAGGCAGGGTGACAATATACAGCCTTGACGTACTCCTTTTCCTATTTGGAACCAGTCTGTTGTTCCATGTCCAGTTCTAACTGTTGCTTCCTGACCTGCATACAGATTTCTCAAGAAGCAGGTCAGGTGATCTGGTATTCCCACCTCTCTCAGAATTTTCCACAGTTTATTGTGATCCACACAGTCAAAGGCTTTGGCATAGTCAATAAAGCAGAAATAGATGTTTTCCTGGAACTGTCTTGCTTTTTCCATGATCCAGCAGATGTTGGCAATTTGATGTCTGGTTCCTCTGCCTTTTCTAAAACCAGCTTGAACATCAGGGAGTTCACGGTTCACATATTGCTGAAGCCTGGCTTGGAGAATTTTGAGCATTACTTTACTAGCGTGTGAGATGAGTGCAGTTGTGTGGTAGTTTGAGCATTCTTTGGCATTGCCTTTCTTCGGAATTGGAATGAAAACTGACCTTTTCCAGTCCTGTGGCTACTGCTGAGTTTTCCAAATGTGCTGGAATATTGAGTGCAGCACTTTCGCAGCATCATCTTTCAGGATTTGAAATAGCTCAGTTGGAATTCCATCACCTCCACTAGCTTTGTTCGTAGTGATGCTTTCTAAGGCCCACTTGACTTCACATTCCAAACCTTAAATCCTGGAATTCCCCAGTGCTCAACCTTAAGATTTTTTTTCTGCTCATTTAACAGGTGATCTCAAATAATGGCATAATTTAAAATATCACTTATATTCTGCCTATGTATTCAGGCTGCTATAACAAAAAAATACCACAGACTGATTGGTTTAACCAGCAAACAATTATTTCTCATAGTTCTAGAGGCTGGGAAGCCCAAGATCAAAGTGCTGGCAGATTTTGTTGCATGAAGGGGGACCACTTCCAGGGCCTGAAAAGGGGCTCTTGTCTAACACTTGGAAATGGATTGTCTGAGGAGACACATGTGCTGACAAAGCAAGAGACTTTATTGGGAAGGGGCAACCAGGCAGAGATCAGGAGGGTAAAGGAACCCAGGAGAACTGTTCTGAACACTTCTGTGGCTCGAAGTCTCAGGTTTTGTGGTAATGGGATTAGTTTCCAGGTTGTCTCTGGCCAATTACTCTGACTCAGGGTCCTTCCTGGTGGTGCATGCATTACTCAGCCAAGATGGAACCCGAAAAGGATTCTAGGAGGTGGTAGGAAATGTGGCATCACCTTTTGAGCTTTCCCTAATTCTTCTGTCGTAAAATAACTCATGCAGCCTTGTCTATGAACCATGTCAATGAAACTATGAACCATGCTATGTGGGGCCACCTAAAACGAATGGGCCATGGTGGAGAGTTCTGATAAAACATGTGCCAGCAAATTTGGAAAACTCAGCAGTGGCCACAGGACTGGAAAAGGTCAGTTTTCATTCCAACCCCGAAGAAAGGCAATGCCAAAGAATGCTCAAACTACCACACAACTGCACTCATCTCACTCACTAGCAAAGTAATGGTCGAAATTCTCCAAGCCAGGCTTCAACAGTATGTGAACCGTGAACTTCCAGATGTTCAAGCTGGTTTTAGAAAAGGCAGAGGAACCAGAGATCAAATTGCCAACATCCGTTGAATCATCGAAAAAGCAAGAGAATTCCAAGAAAACATCTACTTCTGCTTTATTGACTATGCCAAAGCCTTTGACTGTGTGGATCACAATCAACTGTGGAAAATTCTGAGAGAGATGGGAATACCAGATCACCTGACCTGCCTTCTGAGAGATCTGTATGCAGGTCAAGAAGCAATAATTAGAACTGGACATGGAACAAAAAACTTGTTGTATATTGTCACCCTGCTTATTTAACTTATATGCAGAGTACATCATGAGAAACGCGGGACTGGATAAAGCACAAGCTGGAATCAAGATTGCCAGGAGAAATATCAATAACCTCAGATATGCAGATGACACCACCCTTATAGCACAAAGTGAAGAAGACCTAACGAGCCTCTTGATGAAAGTGAAAGAGGAGAGTGAAAAAGTTGGCTTAAAGCTCAACATTCAGAAAATGAAGATCATGGCATCTGGTCCCATCACTTCATGGCAAATAGATGGGGAAACAATGGAAACAGTGTCAGACTTTTTTGGGGCTCCAAAATCATTGCAGATGGTGACTGCAGCCATGAAATTAAAAGACACTTACTCCTTGGAAGAAAAGTTATGAGCAACCTAGATAGCATATTCAAAAGCAGAGACATTACTTTGCCAACAAAGTTCCATTTAGTCAAGCTATGGTTTTTCCAGCAGTCATGTATGGATGTGAGAGTTGGACTATAAAGAAATCTGAACACCGAAGAATTGATGCTTTTGAACTGTGGTGTTGGAGAAGACCATTCAACCCACTACATGCACAATTATTTCTTACCAGTATCAGTGCAATAGCTTTTTAACTGGTTTCCATATTTTAATTTCCACATCCCCATGAACACACACACAGAATTTTTTTACAATGAAATATAACTCCTTACCATGGCTCACAAAGTAGATAAATCTGGCCTCTGCCTATCTCTGATCTCATTTATTAGATACTATTGATATTATCCAGGCTAGTAGGTGACCCTCAAACAGGGAAAAGGGGCTTCCAGGTGGTGCTAGTGGTAAAGAACCTGTCTACCAATGTAGGTTAGACAAAAGAGACATGGGCTTGAGCCCTGGGTCGGGAAGATTCCCTAGAGGAGGGCAAGGTGTCCCACTCCAGTATTTTTACCTGGGGAATCCATGGACAGAAGAGTCTGGCAGGCTACAGTTCACAGGTCCCAAAGAGTCAGGCACGACTGAAGTGACATGCAGACAGGGCAAAATGGGGGCCAGTCAGATTCTCATGAGCATGGAAGGCCAGCCATTCTAAGCAGGCATAGGTAAATAACACATATCCAGAGGCTTGAGCTGAAATCAGTTTGTAAACTTCACAGAGGCTGCAGGGAACTCGCAGGGAGTGAGATGGCTGAGAACACTTCTACAGGTTAAGTCTCAGAAGCAGGGGGCAGAGAAGACATCAGAGGCTGAAGACTCACCTACTTGTTGTTGTTCTGTCCCTAAGTTGTGTCTGACCCTTTGTGACCCCATGGACTGCAGCACGCCAGGCTCCTCTGTCCTCCACTGTCTTGACTATCTCCCACACACTTATGGGGTGTCTGCCTTCATTATGGTCCAGTTCTCACATCCACACATGACTACGGGAAAGACCATAGCTTTGACTATGTGGACCGTTGTCAGCAAAGTGATGTCTTTGCTTTTTAATACACTGTCTAGATTTGCCATAGCTTCCCTTCCAAGAAGCAATCATCTTCTAATTGCATGGCTGCAGCCACCATCTGCAGTGATTTTAGAGCCCAAGAAGAGGAAATCTGTTACTGCTTCCACCTTTCCCCACCCCACCCCTCTATTTGCCATGAAGTGATGGGACTAGATGCCATGATCTTAGTTTTTTTAACACTGAGTTTTAAGCCAGCTTTTCCCCTCTCCTCTTTCACCCTCATCAAAAGGCTCTTTAGTTTCTCTTTGCTTTTCATGATCAAATCACAACCTACCATAATCTAATACTAATGTGTTACAAATCAGGTACTAAGTCTAAGAACTGCCAGGGTTCTCTGGTGGCTCAGCGGTAAAGAATCTGCCTGCTGATGCAGGAAACATGGGTTCCATCCCAGATGGGGGAAAATCCCACATACCCTGGAGCAACAAAGCCTGTGAGCCTGTGCAACACAACTAGAGAAAAGCCTGTACAGCAACGAAGACCCAACACAGCCAAAAAAAGAACTGTCAAAACACTGGATGAGCATTTAGACGTTGCCTATGGGTTCTAGGCAGATGAGAGAAGTTCTAGGTTGAGAACAAGCAGCAAGTTTGGGAGCTCTGTATGTGTGCATGCTCAGTGACGACGGAGTTTTTGTGAGCCCATGGACTGTAGTCTGCCAGGCTCCTCTGTACATGACGTTTTCAGGCAAGAATACTGAAGTTGGTTGCCATTCCCTACTCCAGGGGATCTTCCAGACCTAGGGATCAAACCCTTGACTCCTGCATTGGCAGGGAGATTCTTTACCACTGAGCCACCCAGGAAGCCCTTGGGAGCTCTAGATAGTACAAATACAGGGAAGCATGGGCAGATGTCGTAAGTTAGTTCAAAAGGATTCTGAAATCAAGAGATTAGTGCTAACAAGTATAGCTGAAGTCCTGTTGGAGCAGAGGATGTTTTCTCTCTGCTGATACAGACTGCCTGCCAATCAGGTGGAATTTACTGTAAATGTGAAAGAACTGCAGAAAGCAGGGAGAGGAGCCCGGATGAGTCAGTAAGAAAATTCTTTTGGAAATTACCTTGTGGGATTTTAATCCTGCAGCCTCCACCAAAAGAGTAACAATTCTCTGTAATTTCTAGACTTGGTTTTTAGCACTGCATCTCTTTTTCAAGTCACTCCTATGTATTTTGAAGACATGAATATTAGCATTTTTTCTGGCATCTTAATCTTGCCTTAGGTAGAGAGGTGAAGGTCCTCAACCAGCAAACCTTAGAAGTCCATGCTCAATGAGAAAATGTAACTGGACTTCCAAGACACAGCTGGGAAGTGTTGACCCAGAGACGCTCTTAGAGCAAGTTTGTGTGCTTGATGCACAGTGAGGCCAAACAAACTGACACGTCAGAGTTTGGAGCAGAAAAGTTTCTGTTGCAGGGCCATGCAAGGACTCCGGTGACTCACGCCCTTGTCAATTCCAAATTGGTGATTGCCAAGGACATTTGCCGACTTTCTCTGTGTAGACTGCATCTTGTGCTGCTGCAGCTGTTGACCTTTGACATGCCCCAAAAGGGGTTCGGGGTGGAGAAGGAGGCACTCTGTGCCCCAGGAAAACTGGTGAAACAGGTCTTCAGATAGATGATGTCAGGAACTGATTTCATGATCCCAATCCTTGTATCTCCTCATATCTAGAAAAGCACTAAATCCCTTCATGGTGATATCAGCTTCTTGTGACTGGCAGAAAACCTTTTGTAAAATAAGTACTTGATTGCATTGAACTTCCCCTTCATGAAAATCATATATATTAACCTTGCCCTAATACCTCTTTGGAGCAGTTTCTCAGAGCTGTCTGAGGTACTCTCTTCCAGGCTGCAGTCCTCATTTTGCCCCAAATAAAACTTAACTTGCACTCTCACATGGTGCATCTTTTTTTTTTTATCGGTACACTAAAAAGCCCTGAGGTCACCAAAGAGTTTGGGCAAGGCATTTTAAGAGCCAGCTAAGGGAGTTTGTGATCAGCTTGTGCACAAGTCTTTGGTTGATGGTGAGGAAACAGGGTGGTGTCACAGGGGTTAACATAATCAGTCCTCAGGCTCTAGGATGTCTGAGGCTATGGGCTCATTGTATCAAGTAGTGAAGTCTTTCATTTGGTGGTGGTGGTGGTGGGGTTCATATCTGTAAACTGTTCATATCTGTGACTCAGGAAATGTGCATCAAATACTGTTATTTAGGTACTTCAGAGAGGAGCTAAAGCAGAGAGGAATGGGTAAAGGTCTTGTCCCAGGAAGGCCCCATAGCATCCTGATCAGTTACAACTGGGCATGGAGTACAGGCCGGCAAGGGGGAAACTGCAATGTGAACATAGATTGCACCTTTCTAGACATTCTGCCAGCAAAAGATTCAACCAGGATTTTGCGCTAATTTCTGTCTAGCCCCCGGTATCTTTAGAAAAATGTGCAAGATCTGAGCAAAGGTCAGCTGTCTTCGGGAAGAGAAGGCTTAATATTGATTAGTGAAGAGTAAACTCTGACTCTTAGAGAAAGAGTTGCATTTAACAAAACATCTTGATAACTGTTTTGACATGAAAGAGTAGCCCTCAAAATTTTTTCTGGACTGGCTGGCATCAATCAAAGAAGACAAAACCATTTCTGCAAAAATGATGAAAGCAGAATTTTGAAAGCCCAGGGGCAAGGTGAGGCAGCCCCTATCTCCTTTATTTTCCTCCTTTCACCAAAGGAACAAGGAATTTTCTAAGGGAAAGGGAGAGTAGGTGTTGGGGAGAGGACTTATTGAGATGCACACAGCTGAGCAGAGATAGGCAGAAATCTTGTACCCAAGCTTAGGGAATTTGTAGGGGCTGTGATCTCCCTGTCTGTGTCTCAAGATCCTTAATAAAGCCTTCCTCTTCATAACTGCCTATGTGGTGGTGCTTTGGAAAAACAAGAAAAAGAGACTGAGCTCCAGGTTTGGGTTGTACAAGTTGGAGAAGAAAAAACGTTGCAGGAGGGAAGAAGACAGAGAGTAGGAGAATTCTATCAAAGGATAGGATGAATCAAGCAATTGAAGTCAAATCAAGCCTCTTTATTGCAACACTGAATTATATCTTGGAGACAGAGTTCTGGATGAAATAGAAAAGAATAGCCTGCTTTGCCAGGCAAAGGGCGCCACAGCGGGCTAATGCCCTCAAAACTGTGTGTCCCAACCTGAAGGGGCTAGTGAGGAGTTTTATAGTAGTGGTTCAAAGAGGACTTGATCAGCTTATGGACATTCTTCTGATTGGTTGGTGGTGAGGTAAGTGGGATGCAGCATTTAGGTTCCAAGGGGTCCGGGGGTCTCTGTGTTTGTGGGCAGCATACCCTTAATTTCTCCCACCTGGTGGAGGTTTCAGTATTTGCAAAACAGCTTAAAGATATTGTTATATACATCCCTTGAGGGGGAATCAGAACTCTGACCCAAGGATTCTGGTTGTTTCTTTTGACTATTCCTTCCTCTTCTCTTCAGCACTTCACTTCCCTAATTAGCAACTGTTTGAAGCTGTCCCATGGAACTCAGGGAAGGTTCTGGAGGTTGAATGAAGTCTATTTTCTGTAATCAAGAAATGAGGGACACAAAAAAGCTATTTGCCCAGGAGCCCCACAGTGTCCAACTCAGAATCACAATGACTGGAATATACAAGCTTCTGGAAGTTCCCAGTGAACTGTAGTGAAAGGAGTATGTGTGCTCATATGGTGCAGGATCAAGTCCAACCCAACTTTTATTTAAATCTCAAAGTACTGGTCATCTGGATGGGCTCAAGAGCATAGGGCACCCAGAATCAGCACAGTCAGGAGCCACAAGGTTTGGTTTAAAGAAGAGGAAGGCATCAAGTATAAGACAGCATAGGTAGACCCTTGTGTCCTGCCATTGAAACAGATAATTCAACTTCTTAATATTCCCATTATCTTCTTGGAAGATGTTAATAACTTAACTTTCCAGAAGCCAGAGAGGAAAGCTTTTTTTCTAGTATTTCTTAGGCTTGTTTCCTCCTATACTGTTGTTTGACTGGCCAAAGTGTTCTTCTGCTTATTTCTAAAAGCATCCCTGTACTTTCTTCCCATTGTACACAACAGAAGATGATACCGACTCATGCTTTGCAGGCTTTAAAAAGCACATAGTACCTCACAGGACCTCCTCTTTGTTCTTTAAGTCTTACAAGACCTTTGATGGAGATCAATAAAATTCTATCCCAGTAAATATTGGGTTGGCCAAAATGTTTGTTTGGGTTTTCTGGTAACAGCTTAATGGAAAAACCCAAATGAATTTTTTGGCCAACCCAATAAGCTAACTGCAGGTTTTTAATACTTGATTAAAGGGTTTTCCTTTGAGAGGATAATAGCTTTATCCAATTAGAAAAAAATGGATCCTCAAGAATAAGTCATACATCTAGCTGCCTGTTGCCCACAGGAGGCTTCTAAAGATTTCCCATTTGGATCTGAAGTCATGTTGTACAAGGGACTTTATTATTATGGAAAGGGACAGAGCTGGATGGAGGAGTAGGAATAGTCAGACAGCTACTTGTGTTCTTTGGACGGTTCTAGGGGAACCTTTCAAATGTTTCCAAAACCTCACCAAATGCTTCCCCTGAAACAGTGAAACAGAGTATCTGTGGGAAGTTTCGACACCAAGCCATCTAATGCTTTTAAGAACCTTAGTCAGGGCCAGAAATCCTTACTCATCAGAAAGGATTTTGTGGGTGAAAGGAATGTTCTGGACAAAGTTTTTTCAACTTCAAGAATAGAACCAGAGTGAAATTTGCAGTAAATAAAGTTTAATGAGTAATTTCAGCATTATTCACAGTAGCCGGAAGATGGGAGCAACCCAAATGTCCGTCGATAGATGCATGGATAAACAAATGTAGTATATATATACAGTGGAATATCATTTGGCTTTAAAAGGAAGGAGACTCTGATACAAACTACAATGTGGATGAACTTTGAAGGTATTATGCTAAGTGAAATAAACCACTCACAAGCATGCTACATGATTCCGCGTATGTGAGGAACCGAGAGGAGTCAAATTCACAGAGACATATTCTCTGCAGCCAAAGATGGAGAAGCTCTATACAGTCAACAAAAACAAGACCACAAGCTGACTGTGGCTCAGCTCATGAACTCCTTATTATCAAACTCAGAATGAAATTGAAGAAAGCAGGGAAAACCGCTAGACCATTCAGGTATGACCTAAATCAAATCCCTTATGATTATACAGTGGAAGGGAGAAATAGATTTAAGGGCCTAGATCTGATAGATAGAGTGCCTGATGAACTATGGAATGAAGTTCGTGACATTGTACAGGAGACAGGGATCAAGACCATCCCCATGGAAAAGAAATGCAAAAAAGCAAAATGGCTGTTTGGGGAGGCCTTACAAATAGCTGTGAAAAGAAGAGAAGCGAAAAGCAAAGGAGAAAAGGAAAGATATAAGCATCTGAATGCAGAGTTCCAGAGAGTAGCAAGAAGAGATAAGAAAGCCTTCTTCAGTGATCAATGCAAAGAAATAGAGGAAAAGAACAGAATGGGAAAGACTCGAGATCTCTTCAAGAAAATTAGAGATACCAAGGGAACATTTCATGCAAAGATGGGCTCGATAAAGGACAGAAATGGTATGGACCTAACAGAAGCAGAAGATATTAAGAAGAGATGGCAAGAATACACAGAAGAACTATACAAAAAATATCTTCATGACCCGGATAATCACGATGGTGTGATCACTAATCTAGAGCCAGACATCCTGGAATGTGAAGCCAAGTGGGCCTTAGAAAGCATCACTATGAACAAAGCTAGTGGAGGTGATGGAATTCCAATTGAGCTATTTCAAATCCTGACAGATGATGCTGTGAAAGTGCTGCACTCAATTTGCCAGCACATTTGGAAAACTCAGCAGTGGCCACAGGACTGGAAAGGGTCAGTTTTCATTCCAATCCCAAAGAAAGGCAATGCCAAAGAATGCTCAAACTACCACACAACTGCACTCATCTCACTCGCTAGTAAAGTAATGCTCAAAATTCTCCAAGCCAGGCTTCAGCAATACGTGAACCGTGAACTCCCTGATGTTCAAGCTGGTTTTAGAAAAGGCAGAGGAACCAGACATCAAATTGCCAACATCTGCTGGATCATGGAAAAAGCAAGAGAGTTCCAGAAAAACATCTATTTCTGCTTTCTTGACTATGCCAAAGCCTTTGACTGTGTGGATCACAAGAAACCGTGGAAAATTCTGAAAGAGATGGGAATACCAGACCACCTGACCTGCCTCTTGAGAAACCTGTATGCAGGTCAGGAAGCAACAGTTAGAACTGGACATGGAACAACAGACTGGTTCCAAATAGGAAAAGGAGTATGTCAAGGCTGTATATTGTCACCCTGCTTATTTAACTTCTATGCAGAGTACATCATGAGAAATGCTGGACTGGAAGAAACACAAGCTGGAATCAAGATTGCCAGGAGAAATATCAATAATCTCAGATATGCAGATGACACCACCCTTATGGCAGAAAGTGAAGAGGAACTCAAAAGCCTCTTGATGAAAGTGAAAGAGGAGAGTGAAAAAGTTGGCTTAAAGCTCAACGTTCAGAAAACGAAGATCATGGCATCCGGTCCCATCACTTCATGGGAAATAGATGGGGAAACAGTGGAAACAGTGTCAGACTTTATTTTTTTGGGCTCCAAAATCACTTCAGATGGTGATTGCAGCCATGAAATGAAAAGATGCTTACTCCTTGGAAGACAAGTTATGACAAACCTAGATAGTATATTCAAAAGCAGAGACATTACTTTGCCGACTAAGGTCCATCTAGTCAAGGCTATGGTTTTTCCAGTGGTCATGAAGAAGGCTGAGCGCCGAAGAATTGATGCTTTTGAACTGTGGTGTTGGAGAAGACTCTTGAGAGTCTCTTGGACTGCAAGGAGATCCAACCAGTCCATTCTGAAGGAGATCAGCCCTGGGATTACTTTGGAAGAGATGATGCTGAAGCTGAAATTCCAGTACTTTGGCCACCTCATGCGAAGAGTTGACTCATTGGAAAAGACTTTGGTGCTGGGAGGGATTGGGGGCAGGAGGAGAAGGGGACGACCGAGGATGAGATGGCTGGATGGCATCACTGACTCGATGGATGTAAGTCTGAGGGAACTCTGGGAGTTGGTGATGAACAGGGAGGCCTGGCATGGTGCGATTCATGGGGTCGCAAAGAGTCGGACACGACTGAGCGACTGAACTGAACTGAACTGAACTGAACTGAAAGTAGAATGGTGGTGGCCAGGGTCTCGGGGGAGGGGAGAATGAGGAGTTACTGTCTAATGAGTGCAGAGTTTCAGTATGAAGAGATGAAAATAGATCTGGAGAGGGATGTTGGTAATGGTTGCACAACTATGTGAGTATACTTAATGCCACTGAACTGTACATTTAAAAATGGTGACAATGGTAAAAAATAATAAATTTTATGTTATATATATTCTACCACAATTTAAAAAAAAAAAGCTTAGTGAGAAAGATACTATGCTGTTGGCAAAATCTATGTCTCTTTTAATCATATTTTCCCACATATACTCTGTGAAAGCATTTATGAGAATAAGATTCTCTTGTTTGAATCAGCTGGGGAACTCTCCATACACAAAGCATTAAGTACAAAAAAGTCACTGATAAGACTTGCACTGACCATTTTAAAGCTTTGTTTGATTCAGCTTTTCTATGTATTTGACCCTAGAACCCTTTTCCAGAGATCCCTTAAACACCTGTTAGAGCTGGTATTCTGCAAAACAACAGCTTGGAAAGCACTATTTAAGTCTTCTTCCAAACTGCATAGGAGATGTGTTTGGAAAGTAATGGGTGATTTCCTTTGAAAGCTCCGTTCTTTATAGATACACCTAATGAACTTTGTCATCAACAGTTAGAGATTACTTTGTTAGGCTTTATTAGTTTAGTAAAGAGATGGTAAATAAAAAGCTCTCAGTGTGTGGAGAGGTACTCTGACCCACATACTGGAAAATTAGTTTGAATTTTGCCAATAATGGAGGCAAATTCCATCGCCCTGGTGGCAGCTACCTGGATTGTAGGCATGAGATTGACAAATAAAAATCAGTCAGTTGACCATAACTGTCCCACAACTGGCTTTTATTTTTAATCTGCCCAAAGGCTCCCCTTTTCCTTGATTGATATAAGTGGGCTCTTAGGCCTACATAGATGGAAACACTAATGTAAAATGACCTTGCTTTCACAGTTATTATTTCATGCTTGGATTTTGACCTACTTCTCCATCCAGAACAGCTGCATAAAAAGACATTATTTCATGCTGTATCTTGTGCCCACGGATCAACATTTTGGGCAAATTATTTCCACCTTCTGGATTTTATATTTCTTACCTCTCAAACAAAGACCTTGGATTAGATTGCAAAAGTTCCTTCCACCTTAAAAAAAAAAAATCACTTTTTTTTCAGATAAAAGGAGTCATTTTCCCTTTTCTTGCAAGTCAACATTTCTGTCTTTACCTTATGAAGATTTTGAGGTCTGTATGCTTCCTGTTATAAGCATTTGCAATTTGCATACAATAGTTTTTATATTTCATACCTACCAGACACTTTTCTTAACAGTTCTGTTGTTCTTCTGGCACTTTTATTGCTGTTTTTGACCGATTATTCTCAGAAAAGGTTCAAGGCTTGAAACTATGGCTCGTTTAGAAAATAATAGAATATTTAAAGTGAACCAAAGCAAAGTTTTAAAAACACCTATAAATTATAAACATTCAAGGACAACCATTATAAGAAGTGAAATGCAGGGTGAAACTTCCAAGCTAGAAAAGAGAAAGAAATGTAATAAAAAAGTAAATATGCCAGGAACTCAATATTTTTTTCAAAGAAAGGAAAGAGAAAAAAATCCTACAGAAGAAAACACAAAGAAAAATAGTAGAAACATGCCCAAACGTGTAATCAATAAAATGCAAATGACATAAGTATATTAGTTAAAATAGACTTTAGAATGATTTTGAGAACAGTATGCAAAATTCAACCATGTGCTTTTACAAAAGATGTACTAGAAACTTACAAACTTGGGAAGGTTAAAAATAAAAAGGGTGGAAAAAGATGAAACACATAAATCTTAAACAAAAGACAGCTGGTGACAAGATAATAATTTTAGATAAAATGGACTTTAAGGTAAAAGTCATCTTTATGAATAATGTGATCTCTATATGATATTTTTTATTGGAATATAATTGCTTTACAAGGCTATATTCGTTTCTGCTATACAGCAATGTGAATCAGCTGAACGTATACATACATACATCCCTTCCCTTGTGAACCTGCCTTTCACCCCATCTCCCATCCCACCCCTCTAGGTCATCACAGAACACTGAGCTGAGCTCCCTGCGCTATACAGCAGCTTCCCACTAGCTATCTATTTTACACATGGTAGTGTCTGTATGTTGATGCTACTGTCTCAATTTGTTCCCCTCTTCTTCCCTGCCCCCGAGTACCATTTTTCTAAATTTCATATATGTGTGTTAATCTGCATTATATTTTATTTATAAAATGGGATGCAGTGCACCTCTCCAAGTGTAGGTGGGTGATATGACATAAAGTATTTGAAACTCTTAGCACAATGCTGAGCATAAGTTCTCAATCATTGATAGCACTTACTATTATTTGTTATTTTTCAAAAAGCTCCAAATCAGCAGTTGCTGCTGAACCTGATGATAAAGTTTTAATAACACTCTGATTGAAAGCCATGGTACTTTGTGGATGAACATCAGATGGATGAATCTATTTTCCCACAAGTCCTAGTTTTTCAGTTTTTTTATCATTTTTAGCCAACTTTATAGTTTTGCATATTTGAGGTCCACAGCTGGCAAAATTGAATGTTTTGGTTACTTTTGGCAGTTCTTAGTGTGCTTAGAATTTCAGAGTTAGGGTAATGCAATGTATCTTTCTTAGCATCCTGGTCAAAATTCTCACTTTCTCCTGGACATGTCTAGACAGTTTAATGTGGTATTTGCATAAAACTCAGAATCTGAGACCACCAACTTTTTTCTTTTTTGGCCTCACCTTGTAGCATGTGGGATTTTAGTTTGACTAGGGCTCAAACCTGTGCCCACTGCAGTGGAAGTTCAAAGTTTTAAACACTGGGTCACCAGGGAAGTCCCCTGAAACCATTAACTCTTTAAAAAATTTTCTTGTTAGTCACTGCCTGTTTACTAGCTGCCATTCATTTTAAGAGATTGCTTCCAAATGTGTGAGGATTCACAGCGGACTATGGCCCAGTGCACTTCTGCTGTCATTTATTTAATACATCAATAAACATTTACTAAATTCTACTTAAATGACAGACGCTTTTCTGTGTCAGGCACAACAGAGAGTACAAACATGAATAAGGCGTAATTCCTACTCTGGAGAATCTCACCGTGTGTGTGCGAGCTCAGTTGTGTCTGACTCTTTGAAGCCCCATGGATTGAAACCCACCAGGCCCCTCTGTCCATGGGATTTTCCTGGCAAGAATGCTGGAGCGGGTTGTCATTTCCTCCTCCAGGGGATCTTCCTGATAGAGGGAGCCAGCCCCGTGTCTCCTGCATCTCTTGCATTGACAGGTGGATGTTTCACCCCTGAGCCACCTGGGAAGCTCCCATCTCACTGTTTAGTTAGGAGAAATGAGACAGATAAAAAATACTTGTCTCTCTAAGGTCAGGAAAAAGGCAAGGATATCTACTCATCCCTTCTATATAACATTGGTCTGGAGATAATAACCAGTATAATAAGGCAAAAATTAAAAATAGAGAAATGATAGTATAAATAATAGAGGTGAGTAATTAAAACTCTTTATTTCAGGCAAATAAAAACTTCTTTGTATTTTGTCACAGTCTTTGTTTTAGTGTCTAGTTTGTCTGATGCACATATTGCTACTGAAGATTTCACATCATTTTTATTTGCGTGAAATAATTTTTCCGTCTCCTCACTTTCAGTTTCTGTGTGTCTTTAAATCTGAAGCGAGTCTCTGGTAGGCAGCATGTACATGAGTTTTCTTTCTATCTCCTTTCAGCCATTCCATGTCTTTGATTGGAGCATTTAGTCCACCTATGTTTAATTATTGATAGGTATGCAATATTGCATTCTGTTCATTGTTTTGAGGTTGTTTTATCATTCTTTCTTGTTCCTCTTTTCTTCTTTTGCTCTCTTCCCTTGTAATTTATGACGGTCTTTGGTATTGTGTTTGGATCCCCTTCTTCGTTCGTGTGTGTCTATTCTCAATGTTTGCTTTGTGGCTACTATAAGGATTCCGAAATGGTGCTCAGCAGCGCTGGTGTCTTCCTGGTAGAATGAGCTCCCCCAGAATGTCTGCTTCCAGGCTCTGTGTACCCTGGGTCAGTCCCAGTTGCTCCCTCCTCTCCTCTCCAGGAGGTCCTTCAAGATAAGCAAGCAAGTCTGACCCAGGTTCCTTTCAAATTAATACTTCTGCCCTGAGTCTCAGAGTGTGTGAAATTTTCTGTGCATCCTTTAAGAGCAGAGGCTCTGTTTCCCATAGCTCTCTGAATTTCCCCAAAGCCAGCCCCTTTGGCCTTCAAAGCCAAACATTCTGGGGGCTCATTCCCAGAGTAGAAGCCCTGGGCTGGGGAGCCCAGGGGAGCCCAATGGGAGACTCTGACTCCTCACTCCTTGGGGAGAAGCTTTGCAATTGATTATCCTCCCATTTATGGGCCATACATCAGGGAGTGTGGGCTTGAATATATCACATGTCCCCTCACTCCCACGCTCTTGTTGTGGTTCCATCTGAGAGTGTTAATAGTGTCGGACACTTGAGGCCAGAAGTCCCCAAGTGGCAGGAGGAAATAAACTCCAAGTAGCAGACGCTTTTTTAAAAATTTCTCTTCCAATCCTGTGTTGTCATGGTGACACCTGGTTCGCCCGAACTTCACTCCATCTCAAACCTTGAGCTAACCAATGCGTTTTTCTTATGGAAATGTTTTCTTAAGCTGTGTTAATGAACTATGTATTTGCTTGGAAATCTGCCTTTCTTTAAGATTCATGTTAATTGTTTTATGGCCAGGTATGACTCACCTTGTGCCAGTTCAGTTCAGTCACTCAGTTGTGTCTGACTCTTTGCATGGACTGCAGCACGCCAGGCCTCCCTGTCCATCACCAACTCCCGGAGCTCACTCAAACTCCTGTCCATCGAGTCGGTGATGCCATCCAACCATCTCTTCCTCTGTCATCCCCTTCTCCTTCGGCCTTCAATCTTTCCCAGCATCAGGCTCTTTTCAAATGAGTCGGTTCTTTGCATCACGTGTCCTACAGGAGCTTCAGCTTCAGCATCAGTCCTTCTCTCAGGGGAATGTATAATTTCTTTGGTTATGTCTCGTCACAACAAAAATTTGAAGCGACAGACGTTAAAGCCCTCGGCGTGTCACAACTCTCGGACAGTATTACAGCTCCATGTTACTGCTCAGTTTTATTTAGAAAATAAAGGAAAATACATCCTCGAGGCGTGAGGGCATGCTGACCCAAAAGACATGAAAAGAAGAGAGAGAGAGAGAGAGAGAGAGAGAGAGAGAGAGAGAGAGACAGCATGCACGCAGGGGAGAGATACCCCCGGGCCTTTGGCTCCTCTTTTTATGTTTTTTCCTCCCCCTGGACCTGCCCTATGTAAATTGGGCTAGCCAGGAGTGCTGTTTGTCATACCTGAGGTCCTCACTCTGGTTCTCAGACTTTCCTTTGTTCTATTTTCGAACAAAGTCTTTTCCCTTCCTCGTGTTTTAGGTACCGCCATTCTGGACTCCTTTTTCCTATTCTAACTACCTAATACTTCCAATGAATATTCAAGACTGATTTCCTTTGGGATGGACTGATTGGATCTCCTTGCTGTCCAAGGGACTCTCAGGAGTCTTCTCCAATACCACAGTTCAAAAGCATTAATTCTTTGGCTCTCAGATTTCTTTATAGTCCAACTCTCACATTCATACTTGACTACTGGAAAAACCATAGCCTTGACTAGACGGACTTTTATTGCAAAGTTATGTCTCTGCTATTTAATAAGCTGTCTAGGTTGGTTATAACTTTTCTTCCAAGGAGCAAGCGTCTTTTATCATAGCTGCAGTCACCATCTGAAGAGATTTTGGAACCCAAAAAGATAAAGTCTGCCACTGTTTCCGCTGTTTCTCCATCTATTTGCCATAAAGTGATGAGACTGGAGTTTTCTGAATGCTGAGTTTTAAGCCAGCTTTTTCACTCTCCTCTTTCATTTTCATCAAGAGGCTCTAGTTCTTCTTCGCTTTCTGCCATAAGGGTGGTGTCATCTGCATATCTGAGGTTTTTGATATTTTTCTCAGCAATCCTGATTCCAACTTGTGGTATATCCAGCCCGGCATTTCTTATGATGTACTCTACATATAAGTTAAATAAGCAGGGTGACAATATACAGCCTTGACGTACTCCTTTTCCGAGTTGGAACCAGTTTGTTGTTCCATGTCCAGTTCTAACTGTTGCTTCCTGACCTGCATACAGGTTTCTCAAGAGGCAGGTCAGGTGGTCTGGTAGTCCCATCTTTTGAAGACTTCTCCACAGTTTATTGTGATCCACAGTCGAAGGCTTTGGCATAGTCAATAAAGCAGAAATAGATGTTTTTCTGGAACTCTCTTGCTTTTTCCATGATCCAGCAGATGCTGGCAATTTGATCGCTGGTTCCTCTGCCTTAACCCTAACCCTAACACCTTGTGCCAATGCTATCTCAAAATGCATGTTGTGGGTGAGGGGCCTGATGCAACTCTCTGTTTTGAGGAGTTTCCTTTCTCTAATTAGCAGCTTGCTAACAGGTATATCACTTCTTGCTAAAAACTAGTAAGGGGGCACTCTTTCTGCCCCCTTCTGATGTCTATGTCAGAAGCTTTCACTATCTCTTTTCTACTTTAATAAAACTTTATTACACAAAATCTTCAAGTGATCAAGCCTTGTCTCTGGCCCTGGATCACATCTCTCTCCTCCAGAGTCCACGAATCCTGGTGTCGCACAGGGCTCATAGCTGCAACCTTTCATTTCTTCATGTCTTTAGTTGTAGAAGGTATTTGTATTAGCCTTCTGGTCATTTGCATTCACAGCTGCTTTGTAAGTAGTTGTGATTTTGGTGTGACTTTGGGAGGAGGTGAACTCAGAGTCTTCCTACTCTGCCAGCTTAGCCAAGCCCCTCCATGTATGAACTTTTTAAGAACCCCAAAGCAGTGTATGACACAGAAGCGCTACCTGTCCCCACTGTTAAATCAAAACCCCTGGTGACATTACTGCCCAGCTTTCTTCCTCTTCTGTGTCTGAGAAGAAGTGTGACTTCCCCTCCTCTATAAAGTGAGGCTCCTTATTAGTGGTCTGGACCCCACCCTGCCCTGTTTGCCTCATAAGGCTGTTTGTTCCTAGGGATTCTGCCTCTACTCTCTTCAACTCTTCACTCTCCACTGGATCCACTGAATAACATTTGTATACCACCCGTGGGCATCCCTGGTAGCTCAGTCAGTACAGAAGTTGCCTGCAGTGGACGAGACCCAGCTTCAATCCCGGGGTCAGAAAGATCCCCTGGAGAAGGAAATGGCAACCCACTTCCATATTCTTGCCTGGAAAATCCTATGGACAGAGGAGCCTGGTGGGCTACAGTCCACGGGGTGGCAAGAGTCAGACCACCATGTTACTCTAATCTCCTCCAGGTATTGCCCCAGGTTTCTGTTTCCCTGCTTCACTGCACTTCTTTCGAGAGATGTGTGTGTCATGTCCTCACCTCTTATTAATTCTTCAGTGTTTTCAATGGCAGTTCTGCACCCTCCACTCCATAGACACCCATTTTGCTAGGTCACTTTATGCTGCCCAAGCCAACATTGATTTCTTTGCCCATGTTTTGCTGGACCTTTCTGTGGCATTCTAGGCTGTTGACCACTTCTTTTTTCTTGTAACAAATGCTTCCTTTCTTGGCTTGCATGACACTATACTACCCTGGCTTTCTCCTAACTCCTTAGTCTTCTGTTTGCCAACACCCTTGTTCTTCCTCCCATCATCTGAACCCTAATACTATATGCTCTTCAAGGAGCCATTCATGGACTCTTCTCTTCTCCCATTAAGTCCACAACCCATCCACTCCCATGACTTCTGACATTGCTTTATATATGATGATCCTTAAATAAATATTGTTAGTCCAGATGTTTCTTCTGGGCCTCAGATTCCTATATTTAATGACTAGTTTGATATTTCTAACTTGGATGGTTCATAGGAATCTCAAAATTAATATATACCAAAGAAATTTTTCATTCCAATTTCATCATTCTTTTTCATATGGGTAAATTTCATTCAGGTGGAAATAACTGCTTTTGGCCACACTGTACAGCATGAGGGATCTTAGTTCCCTGATCATGGATCAAACCCATGCCTCCTGCAGTGGAAGGGCAGAGCCCTAAACACTGGACCACCAGGGAATTCCCAGGCAGAAGAAGCTCTATCTTTCTTGCTACCTTTTCCTCATTCACTGCTTCCTGTCTCCCAACACATTCTAATTCATCGCAAAATCCTGTTGATTCTATCTCTAAATCAGTAGTCTTGGAATATCATGGATATGTCCATATCCATCTCCAGAAGTTTACCCCAAGCCACCATTATCTTTTGTTTGACTCCTGCCTAACTTCCAAACTGGTTTTCCTTTGTCAACTTTTTCCTCCCATCAATCTTCTCTCCAGGTAGCAGTAAAAATGATTTGTAAATGAGTACAGGATAATGTCTCACACTTGTACACAAATTGCACCTCTTCTCATGATGGAAAACTGTCAATGGCTTATTTCACTTAAAAATACAATAAAACCCTCACTGTGATTTCAAGACCTTGCTTGATCTATCTCCTCACTAACTTACCCTTGAACTGCTTTTACACTCACTCACTACATTGATATCCCTCCTTCTATCAGTACTTAGAGCGACCAATCTCTTTTTTTTTTTTTCCTCTCAGGAAGTTTGTGCAACTGTAAGCTCTGCCTAGAATGTTCTTTCTGGCATCGTTTGCCTGGCTAGCTCTGTCAGTGCTAGATTCTCAAATCGTGTCCTCAGCATGGACGTCTCTCTGCCTTCCTGTACCTGACAGCCCAGTATTTTCCATTGTAACAGCCCAATTTGTAAATATATATTTATTTGGGTGTTTATTGGTTTAATGTCAGTTTTTTTCCCCCTAAATATATTTAATTTCTGTGATGGTAGAGAGCAGGCTGATTTTGTTTGTCACTGTATATAAGTTCCTGGTCCATAGTTGATACTCAGTAAGGGTTGAATGAATTTACTGTTGAATATAATATACATAATGATAAGTTCTCCAGCCTAAGGCCAGGATCAATTGTCTGTTTTTCTGTAACTGTCCCTACTCTCTTAATCCCTAATATAGGCAGAATGTACCATTTCTTCCTACAAGGTTTTATTTTATAGCCCTCTGTATTTGCCTCTATGATGCTATTAATGTCACAAGAACAAGAAATAAATCACCATTCTTGTAAATTATTGAGATTTGGGGGGCTGCTTATTGCCATCATTTTACCCAATGTAGAAATGAGATCGACTCATTTCCTTGAAGTAACTAGTTCTGCCGAGAAAATGTGAGCAGAAGTCACTTGGTCATATCTTTCCAGGCTTCAGAAATCATACTTCTGGGTCCAAATGTGGTAGAGCAGTAAGGAATCAGGAACAAAGTGTAGGGAAGATTAGATATTTATGGAATGTGAAGTCAAGTGGGCCTTAGAAAGCATCGCTACGAACAAAGCTAGTGGAGGTGATGGAATTCCAGTGGAGCTACTTCAAATCCTGAAAGATGATGCTGTGAAAGGGCTGCACTCAATTTGCCAGCACATTTGGAAAACTCAGCAGTGCCCACAGGACTGGAAAAGGTTAGTTTTCATTCTAATCCCAAAGAAAGGCAATGCCAAAGAATGCTCAAGCTACTGCACAATTGCACTCATCTCACAAACTAGTAAAGTAATGCTGAAAATTCTCCAAGCCAGGCTTCAGCAGTTCGTGAACTGTGAACTTCCAGATGTTGAAGCTGGTTTTAGGAAAGGCAGAGGAACCAGAGATCAAATTGCCAACATCTGCTGGATCATTGGAAGAGCAGGAGAGTTCCAGAAAAACATCGATTTCTGCTTTATTGACTATGCCAAAGCCTTTGACTGTGTGGATCACAAGAAACTGTGGAAAATTCTGAGAGAGATGGGAATACCAGACCAACTGACCTGCCTCTTGAGAAACCTGTATGCAGGTCAGGAAGCAACAGTTAGAACTGGACATGGAACAACAGACTGGTTCCAAATAGGAAAAGGAGTATGTCAAGACTGTATATTGTCACCCTGCTTATTTAACTTCTATGCAGAGTACATCATGAGAAACGGTGGACTGGAAGAAGCACAAGCTGGAATCAAGATTGCCAGGAGAAATATCAATAACCTCAGATATGCAGATGACACCACCCTGATGGCAGAAAGTGAAGAGGAACTCAAAAGCCTCTTGTTGAAAGTGAAAGAGGAGAGTGGAAAAGTTGGCTTAAAGCTCAACATTCAGAAAACGAAGATCATGGTATCTGGTCCCATCACTTCATGGCAAATCAGTGGGGAAACAGTGGAAACAGTGTCAGACTTTATTTTTTGGGGCTCCAAAATCACTGCAGGTGGTGACTGAAGCCATGAAATGAAAAGACCCTTACTCCTTGGAAGAAAAGTTATGACCAACCTAGATAGTATATTCAAAAGCAGAGACATTACTTTGCCAACAAAGGTCCATCTAGTCAAAGCTATGGTTTTCCCAGTAGTCATGTATGGATGTGAGAGTTGGACTGTGAAGAAAGCTGAGTGCTGAAGAATTGATGTTTTTGAACTGTGATGTTGGAGAAAACTCTTGAGAGTCCCTTGGACTGCAAGGAGATCCAACCAGTCCATCCTAAAGGCGATCAGTCCTGGGTGTTCTTTGGAAGGAATGATGTTAAAGCTGAAACTCCAGTACTTTGGCCATCTCATGCAAAGAGTTGACTCATTGGAAAAGACTCTGATTCTGGGAGGGATTGGGGGCAGGAGGAGAAGGGGACAACGGAGGATGAGATGGCTGGATGGCATCACTGACTCAATGGACATGAGTTTGAGTGAACTCCGGGAGTTGGTAGTGGACAGGGAGGCCTGGCGTGCTGCAGTTCATGGGGTCGCAAAGAGTTGGACACGACTGAATGACTGAACTGAACTGAACTGAAAGAGAGAATAAAATTGCACAGAAGACCTTTCGCATCAAATGTAAATATGCCTTAACTCTCCCATCCAAATCCTTACACTGCTTTTGGGTCACTAAGTGTTTTCTTGGATAGGACCAGACCTAAGTGTTCTGAAGTCCTGGATGTCAGAGATTCTGTCCCATCTCTGCTTGGCTCCCAACATGTGCAGGGACATTGTGCACTTACATTGTGCGTGGCCTGAGGTAGGCTCTTAGGAGGCATTCATGCTCCTCTGCCCATCTGCTTGTTGCTAGTGTATCCCACTATGGGACTCAGAACCTCTCCCCTAGGAAGTGCCTATGTGACATCACCAGTTTACTGACAGATGCATTTGACTTGGGAGAGTAGCTAAATGACAGAATAAAATACTGCCAAGCTCCAACTACTGCTTCAGGAAACATTGTGTGAGTACCTTCTCTATTTCTGGCAATTAATGAACAATGTAAAACCATCGGGTAAGGAAAGTATCATCTCCATTAGACAGATGGGGATGCTGGTTTAGAGATCATAGGGATCTTATACATGGGTGCAGAGCTAGTGAGTGGAGAACAAGAGATTTGAACACAAATATTTGAATCTCTCTTCCTCTCTAAGTGTATATTAATGATGTTGCACATACAACTAAATGTACAGCTGGTTGCATAACATTCTCTTCTTTAAATCTCACCCCTGGGATCTTTCTCTTGAAATCTCTTGTAAAGTAAAATAATAATAATAATAATAATAATAATAATTTTTAAAAAATAAAATAAATAAATACACATAAAAAAATTAAATAAGATAAAAGTGAAATCTCTTCCTACTGGCCTGGTGTTGAAGGATATTTTTCAATGTCTTGGAAATTGTTGTTTTCTGACAAAAATCAGTTCACAGAAGTTTGATGGAAGAGCCTGGAGGGGCAAGTCTTGGGAATTAAAACAGTGAAAACTTCTTTCCTGTTGGATACTCCAGTACAAGCTGTGCTGGGCTGATGGAAGGAGACACAGACTCATAGAGCTCCCAGCTGAAGCCGCTGGCCAAGACAGTCCTCTCAGGGTTGCTCACACACCCGAGCCAGCGCCTAGTGTCCGCCTGAATACAGTGAGATAATCCCAAGGAAGAGACCAGCTGCTGGGTCTGTTTCCCCAGGACACTTCTCATAACTAATTGTGGGCTTCCTAAATTGGAAAGCACAGTATAATTAAGGGGATCTGCCGGGGCGGTACCAGGCACCCACAGCTCAGACAATGCCACCCACAACTCCCACCTGCTGCTGTCATACCTGTCCTTAAGGTGCTCTCCTGACTCTTGAAGCTGACTAATTATCAGGTGGTGGTTCTGTGGGGCGTTTCAGGGCCAGTGGCCACTTGGGCCTTCAGGGAATTCCTGGTGGGAATTTGAATGGCATGTCTGCGTTATGTTAAGCTTTATACAGAATGCTGTCTTCCGCCCTCTTTCACACATTTCCTTTCCTTTCAGTGGACCCTGGTAGGAAAGGGCTGGATCCTCCAGGTCCTTACTGAAGGAAAAGAACAGGTGCTAGGTGTGTGAGAGTGGATGCAAAGTTGGGTTCTTTAATTTAAATCATTAAATTAAAGTTACTGCTTCTTGGAGTTTGTATCTGCTTACATGCTGTATTCTTTTTTAATCTGAAACAAAATTTAGTTTTATGTTTTAAATTTATTTTTATCAAAGTATAACTGAATTACAATGTTGTGTTAATTACTGCTGTACAGCAAAGTGACTCAGCTATATATATACACACACACACATACACATTCTTTTTCATATTGTTCTCCATTATGGTTTATCACAGAATATTGAATATAATTCCCTGTGCTGTACATAGGACCTTGCTGTTTATCTAGTCTATATATATCAGTTTGCACCTGCTAATCCCAACTCACAATCCAACCCTCTCCCACCACCTCCTTCTTCCTTGGCAACCACCCATCTATTCTCTATGTCCCTGGTTCTGTTTCTGTTTCATAGATAGGTTAATTTGTGTCATATTTTAGATTCTACATGTAAGTGATATCACATACCCTATTCCTACATGCTGGAAAATGGACCTTTACCCACAGGAGCTGGCGTTTAACTTCTTCCTTACCCTGTTCTACAAAGTCTGGTATAGCACCATGCTGCTTGCTACACACCAGAAAACCAAATAAAAGCTGGCCTACCCCATGTCCAGGTAGAAAGGGACTGAATGTGAAGTCTTTTGCTTTTTGAGAGGGCACAGAGGGACCCTGGTGGGACCTTCTGGAGGATAAGGGAGACTCTGATGTCACAGCTATTCCTTTCCAGAAGGGAAGTAAGAAAAGATTGTCTGAGCTTTCTGGGGATTTTTGTCGGGTAGGGGCAGTTAGGCATGTGGTTGGCCCCTTCCAGTCAGGGCTGACTCATTTGGTTGGATGCAATTACGTTTTCATCACACCACCGGGACCCATGAGGCCATGGGAGCGGGCAGCTGTGACTGGCTCATCTTCCCTCTGCTGGGGCTAGCTTTCTTTGAGCTACTTCCTGGTTTCCTTCCTCATCCTCTGCCCAAACCAGTTTCCCTACCTGTTCCTTTCTCACTTTCCTTATAATCTTTACTCATCCATTTCTGGTCTGCTTCCATACCTTTAGCCAACGTTCTTTCCAAATCCCTTCTCAAATGTTCCTCACAAGAGAGCACCCAGCGTTGCCCATGACAGATTTCCAAACCTTGAGTAACTCCCATCTGACCTGCTCTTTTCTGGAAAGTCCTATTTTACTTAAGCTAACATTTCCAGTGACTGGGACTTACTGAAGCCAATCTCACTTCCTGATCCCTAGATTTTCAGTGTTGGTTGTTGCAATTCTGTTTTATAAATGTTGAGAGTGTCCTCCCTAACTCTTCCTGATTTGTCCAAGTCCAGTGTTGATGAGATCTCTGCCCTGGCCAGTTACCAAGGTCTACAAGAGCTTCTCAGTCATGAGAACGGTGTGGGTGTTCAAGTCATAATCTTGAGGATCAAGTCGACAGGAAGGAGCATTGAATCTGGGGTTAAAACCTGGGGTTCAAGTTCATTCTGCTGCTCACTCACTTTCAGACCTGTTTCTATAGATGAAAATGGGGTTATAACACCATGCATTACTTGTGAGGATACCATGAGTTGATGTATATAAAAGAACTGATGTTGTTGTTGTTTAGTTGCTAAGTAATATCTGAATCTTTTGCAGTCTCATGGATTGTAGCCTGCCAGGCTCCTTTGTCCATGGAATTTTCCAGGCAAGAGTACTGGAGTGGATTGCCATTTCCTTCTCAAGGGGATCTTCCTGGCCCAGGGATCAAACCTGAGTTTCCTGCATTGCAGGCAGATTCTTTACCACTGAGCCACCAGGGAAGCCCATAAAAGAGCTGTAGTGCTATACAAACCAAAGTGCAAGGTGACAATTAAGGGGAAGCATCACGATAAAAATAAACATGAGATTAAGATGACTTTCTCTTTGGGCAGGAGAGAAGTAGACTTAGGTGAGCTGTGTAAGAAGAATCAGTGCCTTTTCCTCAGCTGTCTATAGCTGAGCAGAGGTCACTAAGCAAATATTTATTGAGCTGGACCATAAAGAAGACAGAGCATCGAAGAACTGATGTCTTCAAACTGTGGCACTGGTGAAGACTCCTGAGAGTCCCTTGGACAGCAAGAAGATCAAACCAGTCAGTCTTAAAGGAAATCAACACTTGGAAGGACTGATGCTGACCAGATCTGGTCTCTGTGTTCTCTAATAGAGGTAGATGTAAAGCGCAATGGAAATAGATGAGAGATCAATGAATTTTCCTTTGTGTGGTTGTGTGCAGAAGTCTGAGGCTATGGGCTGATTGCATTTAAGCTGAGCTTTTAAGGATTTCATTAGGGGGAGAAACGAGGAAAAGGAGTTCTAAGCTGAGGGAGTGTCCTGAGGAAAGGTCTTGAGACTTGGTGGTGAGTTCAGGGATTGGGAAATAGGCTTATTCCTCATATAGCTGAAAGATGGGTTGTGTGGGTGAGCAAGCTGAAAATGAGACTAGAAGGTGGGTGGGGTCCAGATGGGTCCTGATAGCACAGCCGTGTATGCAGAGGTAAAGTGATCTGTGCTGGACATGATACCCTAGAACGTCAGAGCTGGGAGAATATGCGGAGTTTCACAGACAGGAAAGGGTCTTGCCATAAGTGTCAGGGAGGAACATATCCTTAGCTATCACCTGAGTCTCTTGTCCTCTAGACTGGGACTTTTTCCGTGGCTTCACCTCAACTCAGCATTTGGTTGCCAAAATTCTCTAGATCAGTTGAATGAGGGCTCTGTTTCATAACAAAGAAATGGGAGGCTGGAAAATTTTGCCTTGGGAACTATATATATATATATATATATATATATATTTTTTTTTTTTTTTTTTTTTTAAACAAGTTCACAAACTCTGCTCATAGACCCACCATTGAAGCCCTCTGATTTAGCCTCCAGGCAAGGTGCCTCACACAGTTCCTGGGAGCTGCTACTTTCCTGGCACCCAGACATGGGTACTTGGCTGTGTGATTCATTCCCAAGATCCTTGTCACCCTAGTTCCTACTTCCAGATGATTTTCTCAGAATAATAGTGATAATTATATAGAGGTGATGAATAGGGGGTATTTAATGTAGAAAAAACACTGATAGTGATCAAGACTGAAAAATTATAGTTGCTGGGTCACTGAGGACTATTAACTATTCTGGTCTGGCTACTCATTTGGTTCTGGAAGACACCCAAGCATCACAGGGGTAGAAAATTTGACTAAGAGTCCATGGAGTGGTCCCAGAGGTAATTTCAGTTGCCATTCAATGTTCATCATCCTTGGGAACCACTCTTTTATTGCTTCCTTTGGGTATTCCGTCTTCCTTCTTGCATGCTTATGTCCTAAATCTATCAGTACTCTGCTCAGGCCCAAAGGTGTCCTCTGCGGGAGGTTAAAGCTTTTCCCATCCAGGTTCATGCTCCCTTCATGTGCCAGGAAGCTACCAATCCACCCACAGACACTGCTTTCCAGAAGATTCTTTGTTCTCCTAGGAAAAAATAAAAAGGACTGAGCCCAAATGTTGGGTAGACCCTGTATGAATACTCCCTTCTTTGTCCTTCTCTGCACATCCTGGACTGGAATTCTGGAGGAGTGATGGTAGTCATCACGCCTTCTGCTTCATTTACTTCTCCTGGTAGAGTGAGCCTGGGACCTTGCACCTTTCTGCTTGGTCCCTGGGAGTCAGTTGTTAGGCGGGTGACTGCTAAGATGGCACTGACTTCCCACTGTCTGCTTCTTCTCTCTTCCTGGAACCTTTGGACACTTTACATTTCTTTTGGGAATATAGAATTCCTTAAGATTCTTGGAGTCTGACACCCAGTTTCTGTTCTCTGGGTGATCCTGGTCTATGAAGCATGTTATGGGGACTAAACTATTTCTGTGTGTTTTTTTCAGAAGACAGGTCTGCGGTGCTTCAGCCTGCTTCTGCTACACTGCACAACATTCTCCCTGCTGTTTCAGTCTGCTCTACTCCTCTGGTTCTCTCAAGATCAAAGATTTTCACTGCTGACACCTCTTCAATGTTAAGTGAGACCTTTATCAATGAAGCAGTTTCTTCTCTGTCTCTAGCCCCTATAATTGGTGGTGTTACACTAGGAAAGCCTAGTCTTTGCTCCCTATTGCCTTCAGAAGATTCTAGAATCAGAGAAACTTGGATTCAAATCCTAGTTCTCCCTTACCAGCCTTGTAAATTACTAAACCTCTCTGAGGGCAGACTGCTTTTTCATATGGAAAATAAGAAATAGTATCTATCTTATAGGGATATTGTAGAAAGTAAATGAGATCCACATAAAATGCCTAACTTAGGGCTTGGCACATAACAGCGGCTTCATAAATCTGTGTCCTCTTCAAATAGTCTCCCACTAGGGAGGTTATTTAACTTTGACCAGTAGACTAACCTTGGGACTAGAGGCCTTCCATTGGGGCATTTATAGCAAGAACTATAAGACGCTCCTAAAAGAGCTTAAAGTTCCTTTCTAGATCAGTGGGGAGATATGGATGTCTTAATTTCTCCAGTCATCACAAAATGCATTGAAACAAAGCTGACAGTATAAGAAATCTCCTTAAATCCCTCAGTGAGAATAGCCCACCATTCTGTGATGTGGATGCAGCATTATAACTCATGAATTTAAAATTCATGCTTCACAAAAATGGCAAATATGTCGTGAAACTCTGGGATCACTCACAAATGGCTAAAATCTCAAATGTGCCTGAGTGTGCACTCCTCCATGGACTGTAGCTTGCCAGGCTCCTCTGTCCATTGGCTTTTCCAGGCCAGAATCCTGGAGTGGGTTGCCATGCCCTCCTCCAGGGGATCTTCCCTACCCAAAGATCAAACCCTCATCTCCTGCATTGGCAGGTGGATTCTTTACCACTGAACCAACCAGGAAGCTCCCAAGTCTCCAATGTTATCCCACACATTCCAACTATCCCTCAAGATACTGGAGAGAAGGGTAGATTGTTTCCAAAAGTACAACAGAGGACAGAAGGAAAGATACAATCAGAAGATAGTATCGGCCAGGCATGAATAAGACCATCAGGAGGGACTCATGCAGAAAGGCAGACTCTATGTAGAAAGTCCTTTCAGCTTCCTTTTCTCTCTGCTTGAGCATCAGGAAAACTGAACCTCGTCTACAGAGAGGTCTAAAGTGGCCAGCTTGCTCTCTGTCCCTGATTGTTTTGGGGACTCTGCTCCCTTTTTGGGCTGTATGCTCAGGGATGTAAACAGTAGTTTAATGGACTTTTTTTTTTTTTTTAATCAGGGGAGATGGTGTTCCTTCCTTTTTAGAAGAAAGACAAAGCAAATAACATCATTAACAACACTGTGTTCCTGTGGACAGTTCTGGTTCAAGGACAAGTTTAGAATGGGAACAGCAGGTGAACTTTCTATACACTCTTGCACCCTGAATTGACTTCCCAGAGGTCACTGTAATAAAACTAGGGAGGCAGCCCTGGGAGGTCTGAAGGAAACTCTTAAGTTCTCTGATGATAACATATATAAGCCTGAAATCTGCAGCTTTGCTTTGGGTGGTGGTGATATTTAGGAGGGATGGTAGTGTTATATGTTCAATTTCTGCAATGCTGGCCCAGAAATCAGAGATTATCTATAAAATACAACGTTCTTCCAGCCTCTTTGACCCTACCAGTGCCCATCATCACGTCTGAGACAGGGCTGAGTCCTGGTAAAGTTGATAAATGAATGGGTGTGTGAATGTTGCCTTATGTAGAAGTTGCTCTGAAGCCCATCCTTAAAACAGAGTGAGGATGGGAATACTGAAGGCCAAGGATGTCGGAAGGAAACAAAATTGTCTTTGGCTCAAAAGCCCACAATCCTTGGTGGCCATGATTTACACATGCAGCTTTGCACATGGGTCAAGCCAGACTTCTGAGCCATGCTCCTTGCCTTTAACTAAACCTCGCACTGTGTCCTTCACTCATTCAGTCATTCATTCATTCAGTATCCTAAGAAGTTTCTTTCTTTCTAATTGATTATTCCATTTATGTGAGAGAGGCAGATTTAAGATTATTTACAGAGCATTTGATCATTCTTAAGATTAATGAAAGACTCCATAGAGAAAATTATAAAGTATTTCTTGAATAAATATTGCTTACCCTGCCCAGGCAGTGTTTTGCTTGAACATCTCTGTCTTTGGGGAACTTACTGTATGGGGTTGGCCAAAAGTTTTGTTCAAGTTTTCCTGTAAAATGGTGCGGAAAAACCCCAATGAGCTTTTTGGCCAACCCAGTATTAGTGAATGTAATCCTAGGTGCTAAAACAGACAACTCAGAAATCTCACTGAGTAAATACAAGCTGATTTCCTGCTCCTAAAAAGTCAAATAAGCAATAAGGCAGATGAGAGGAATGCTCAGATCTTTGTATTTATTTAACAACTTTGGCTTGAAGTTCTGTTGTGTTCATTGTGAGGTTTCCATGATTACCCTGGGCATTGACATCAGTGATCAGATAATGGAAGAAAAGATGTCAATCAGGGCATTGTAGACATCACTTTCCCCCATATTACATTAATCAGAACTCAATAATATAGCTTTATCTGCATGTAAGGGGGCTGGGAAATGTTATTTCTGACTGGCAACAGTTTCCCAGCAGAAACTCTCTATTAGAGAAGGAGGGCATGAATATTTAGTGGGGAGATAGAATGCCTGCCACACTTACTTTCTATTAGGTGTGGGGAGATCCCAGGGACGGGGGAGCCTGATGCTGCCGGCTCTGGGGTCGCATAGAGTTGGACACAACTGAAGCGACTGAGCAGCAGTAGCAGCAGCAGGTGTGGGGAGATAGACAACAACATGTAATTGAGTATATTACATAGTATTTCAAATGATAAAAGGAAAATAAGTTAGGAGAGAGGAAAAGGGCTGCAAACAATTGTGAAAATAGTTTCCCCGGTGGTACACATTTGGCCATATTGTCTACAGAGCATATATGAGTTGGCCCTTTAAAAGTAAGAACTCTCCTTCCTGAATTGTGCTGGAGCAGCTCAGACTGGAAAGAGAGACCCTACTTGGTATCCAGACAAACCCACATTGTCATCATCACAATGGTGATGAAATTAAAGAGTTTATTGAAAGGCATTATCAAAAAAAACATAGTAGATAAAGTAAGTTTAAATTTGCTTCTGGATCTTTTCTATTCTTTGAGCTTTTTGTTGACAATATTGACCCAGGCTGAAGTTTAGAGGCCTTTGCTTTTGATTATGTATCCACTTTTAGATAATACCACTTTGTTGATTCTAAAAGGGATCTACTTCCCAGATGTACATTGAAAATCAAGGGTTGATTTTCTCCATAGTAAGAGAGTAATGTGGCCCTTATGCTGAGGAATTAGCTGGTTACCTAATATCAACAACAGAAGGTTAATTGGAAAGAAGCTGGTGAGGGACTTTAAATGGTTCTAACAATGTATGGAGTGATGGGAGAAAGTTCCATGTTTGGCAAAAGGCAGAGCCTTAGACATTTCTGAAACCTCAGTTCATTCCTTGCGTTGTGGATATGATGAATATATGAGCATTTATTGATAAATAAATGAGCATTTATTAGTCCTTTTTATATGCCTGACCCTATGCTGGGCACCAACAGTGTAGTAGTAGATGATTCTGCTTTTGATCTCAGGAGCTCACCATCTAGGCATGAGAAACTTCACCAATCAGGAGGCTGGATTTCAGTTGGACAGACAGGACCCATGAGCATTGTGCTAACAGTTTTGAGCTTTATGTTTCCTAGTTAGTGAAGAACCATCAAAGAGGATTTCTCTGCTGGGTCGTGGGTGATAGATGTTGAAACTGGTACTTGCTTACTGTGAGACAGCCGGCAACTCAACTTATCAGACTTCTATTTTCTTTGTCTGGAAAGGGAAGATAATAATAACTTCCCTGCTCTTCTCAGAAGACTTTTATAAGGATCTAAAGAAATCACGTTATGGGAAAGAAACACTATTTTGGTGAACTATTATTAGGACTGATTAATAATCTAGACATCTGGGAGAACAAGGGAGGACTTGGGTGCTGGGCAGTGATGCTGTGAGAATATAGCAAAATCTTTCATCTAGAATGGACATATGTAGGAGGGAAATCAGTCTTAGTAAAAAAAAGAAAACAACACACACACACATAATCCACAAAAACTTAGTTGTAAGTGAAGTAAAATTTGTTGTAAGTGAAGAAAGTGAACAGGGATCCTGGTTGGTACAGGCAAGATGTACATCTGGATTCAAAGAGAGGGAGTGAGCAGACCAGAGGCCCTGCTGCAGAGACAGGTTAAGGGCTGGCAGTGAGACATTTCCAGGGATCTGGGGGTCTGCCAGCACACAAGCTACCAGAGAATCAACTCAAAACCAGCAAAACCACAGCTGTCGACCCAACCAAGACCAAGCCTTCAGAGAACATGGGAGCACCTGTCCCCAAAGGAGCTCATGCTTCCAGAAATAATGATTTAGCTCTTGGCAGTATTTTCTCTCTTCAGTACAGTTCAGTTCAGTTCAGTTGCACGGTTGTGTCCGACTCTTTGCGATCCCATGAACCACAGCACTCCAGGCCTCCCTGTCCATCAGCAACTCCCAGAGTCTATCCAAACCCATGTCCATTGAGTTGGTGATGCCATCCAACCATCTCATCCTCTGTTGTCCCCTTCTCCTTCTGCCCTCAATCTTTCCCAGCATCAAGGTCTTTTCAAATGAGTCAGCTCTTCACATCAGGTAGTCAAAGCATTGGAGTTTCATCTTCAACATCAGTCCTTCCAGTGAACACCCAGGACTGATCTCCTTTAGGATGGACTGGTTAGATCTCCTTTCTCTCTTATGATTTCCTAAAATTGTTGTTCCAAGAGGAAGAGGCTTGTGTCCAGGAGGGCTCAGAGTTTATCTGACTTTTCTGTGGACTTTGGGACCTCACATGCCAATGCAATGCATATTATAAATCAACAAGTTCTTAGAAGGGTTTTTCTTGATGGCTCAGTGATAAAGAATCTGCCTGCAGTACAGAAGAAGCAGGAGACATGGGTTCAATCCCTGGGTCTGGAAGATCCTCTGGAGAAGAAAATGGCAACCCACTCCAGTATTCTTGCCTGAAGAATCCCATGGACAGGAGGACTATAGTCCACAGGGTCACAAAGAGTCGGACATGACTGAGTGCCCAAACACACAGTCCTTAGGAAAATGGAGGGGATTAATGTAATATAAGTTATAGTTGGCCTATTTCAAGACCATGAAATCCCATCATTCAGCCCAAATGTGAGAATTCATCCCAAAGTTGAAAGCATAAACAGAAGGTCTTTGGCTTGTGGAACAAATGCTTATTTTAGACTGTTTCCGCCTAATTTATAGCATCTTGAAAAGCTGCAGAGAAAGACATGGTCACAAATATATCTTTTTAATTAAAAGTAATCATCCTAAGTCAAAGCGAGTGAAAGTTTTGTCAAATCTTGGTCATATAGAAACTGTTTTTTATTGAAATAAAATCTGAATGACAATCTGGTAAGCCTTTTTTGAAAATCATATTCAGAGTTTCACAACAGTGGAATTATTTTTTTTTCTTCCTTAAATGTTCTTTTTATTTTTTTTTAATTTTTATTTTTACTTTATTTTACTTTACAATACTGTATTGGTTTTGCCATACATTGACATGAATCCACCACGGGTGTACATGTGATCCCAAACATAACAGTGGAATTTTATCTCTAGATAAGAGAAGGAGGCTAATGATTGCCTGAGTGGGAAGTGACCAAGTCCTATATAAAACTGTACTGAAAACATGCTTCTTTGAATCAGTTTCTCACAGTCTTAGAAGCTGCCTGCCAGACTATAGTTCTCAGTTTGTCTTGAATAGAACTTTTTTATTTATATTGTAGGTTGACTATTGATGACTTCCTTTGACATCACTTTGTGTAGTCAGCACGATATCAGGTTAAATGGAGCCTGCTTTGGACTAGCACTTAGTATCAAGTACAGATCCCTTGAGCCCCCACCACCCCAACTTCACAGCATTTTTCTGATACTTTGGTGAATTCTTCCTGATATATAGACCTTCTTATCTTAAGTTTGATGTTCCTGTAACTTTTCTTCAAGTTGTCTTCTTAAATATTGGACTTTTATTGTGGTATCAGTACATTTCCTAGGTAAGAAAGACCAGGGAGGAACTGCTAGGCAGGAAAAGACTAGAAGAAATTTTTGTTATATTTCCTAGGTGAAAAGAACTTGAGGGGGATTTCCAAGCAATAAAAGCCTAGGGACATCCCTGGTGATCTAGAGTTTGACACTCCACACTTCTAATGCAGGGGCATGGGTTCAATCCCCAGTCGGGTAACTGGGATCCCACATGCCATGTGTGGGATTTAATCAATTAATTAATTATCAATTAATTTATGAAAAATAAATAAATATAATAAAATTATTTAAAGCTTCCCTGGTGGCTCAGATGGTAAAGAATCTGCCTCTAATGCAGGAGACGTTTGTTTGATCCCTGGGTCGGGAAGTTCCCCTGGAGAAGGAAATGGCAACCCACTCCTATATTCTTGCCTGAAGAATTTCATGAACATAGCAGTCTGGTGGGCTATGGTCCATGGGGTTGCAGAGTCAGATATGACTGAGTGACTAACAAACAAGAAGAAACTTTGAAGTGCTTTCCTAGGTGGGGAACTAGAGGTGATTTCTTACACAGGGAACTAGCCCTAGACAGGAAAACTTCAGAGTGAAATGTGTTGGCTGACCTCTTTTTCCAATTTGGCTTAAATTGGCAAGGTTGGTATGTATATATTTTTAAGAGGTTATTTGAAACTGAGTCCATGTGGGCTCTCAAAACAAAGCAAACTAGTTCCTTTAAGCCCAGAGGCATACTTAGGCAGCTGATAATCTAGAGAAAGTGTCTGAGAATTGATCATCATAACGAGTAGTGGTCCCATAGGGAATTCCATGCTGACACTTCATTTTATTTACGGTTCTCCTGGGAACATGTACAGAAGAATTTGTCAGTAAGTGCTTTGAGCCCCCATAGAGGTTTTAGACAGCTGGAACTGACTTAAGGGTAACACCTTGATGAGCTAAGCTCACAAGCTGCACACTTCTGATCCACTACAGTCTTTAGAAATTGTTCCAGCCTTTTAAATAAAATGAAAGTAAAAGGGAAACAGTGCTTCCAAAGTCTACCATCTGCCAGATGGGCAGCCACTAGAACTCTGTCTGAGCTCATGTATGGTCCTGAACCATTACTATCAAGTACTTATCTGGCCCTAAAATGGCAAGTATGGGAGTTCTTCTGACATTCTGAAACTGGTTTTTACATATGTAGCTAGGAAATAAAGCTGGCTTGATAAAACATCTGTGCAAGATTCTGACCTGGACGGAACAAAATTATTTCTGGAGAAAGCTTGAAGTTATAAGTTTTACCATGCCCTTGAAATGTAAGCATAGCTTACATCTCCTGAGACTATGGCCTTGGTTTAACTAGTAGAACCTAAAACCTAAACAAAAAAAGAGAAAAGCGGTCCTTTCAAACTCCAGCAGAAAAACTATGAGATCTCTCTGTATCTGGATGTATGTTTCTGTGTGTGTATGTTATAGACATGATATGTCCCTACCTTCAGATGGTATTATCAAAATTACATTGTAAAAGTTCTGTATTTAAACAGCTTAAACAAGTAAGTTTTTATATAAATTCTCAGAAATATAATAGAAATTTACTAACAGAAATTTTGGGTTCATGTGATGTGGGAGATATTCAGTATTAAATTAATATTCAGTATTAAAGTCAAGTTATTGGTATAATTAATACAAACATGTCTTTACAAGTCATCAACAATAGAATAATACTTTAATTGTACCTGGGTTTATGAAAGTCAATAAACTCATGTCATCTCTGTTAGAAAAATTTTCAACAAGAAAATTAACTTGGTATGATGATACTTTCATAAGTAATAAAACAGATAGAGATAAATGGATATTAGGTAGATTCTTTAAGACTGATTACGTTTTATGGTAAGTTTGCTTAAAAATAGTTTATCCAAAAAAAATAGTTTCTCCAGATTTTTGTTGAAATCTTTACTTGGAACTAGGGTTTTGCTAAATTAAGGATGGGAATTCATTTAATGTCTATATTGTTTTTAGTAAATGCTGAAACATTAATTGCTAAGCAAGTCTATGTTTACCTACTTTTGTCTTTTATTAGAGAAAAACTAAAGATGTTTAGTTTATTAAAAAGACATCTTATACCACATTGAGAGAAATTATGTTGTGAAAATACATATGTTTCTAGAAGTTATGGAATACATATGTAAGCATGCCAATCAGGAAATGCTAATAAAACAGACAGCTTGCCATGATTGGTTCTTGGTTTTTGCTAGAGATTAAGGTTCTTAAGGGATAAAAACAGTAATATAATTAAACCTACTAGAAACAATAAGAAAAATATTTCAATATTCAAGGAAAGTAGGATGTGATTCCAATAAAAGAAGATATGAGGAATGTAAATGCATTTTGTTAAGGTAAACAGAAAGTGATTTTGTCCAGAATCTGGTTATTTCTAAATGAGAAAGAAAATAGACAAATTTGGATATCGTAGGTTGTGGGAGGTTTGTGGAAGAGATGACCTGAGAAAAGGTAGTGGTCAGGACTAGAATTTGATTTTCTCTGTTAGGAGGACAAAATTTTCTCAGAATATTGTTCTGTTTTGATAATGGATTGTGAGAGGTCTTTATATATATATACATATATATATATATATACACACACACACATTTTAAGCAATCTGTTGTCTTTCTGTATTTGCTTTTGAAATATTTTATTGCCACTTTGGTTAAATTAATGACTAAATATTTTTCCACAGTGACTTATTTGACTAAATGTTTTAAAAAACCTTTTTGACATTTTGAAAAAATGTCTCATGTTCAAATTCTAAATGAAGTCTTTTGGTTTAGAACTAACTTTGAGTTATTTTTCTCTCCTTATGGAAAGAGACTTATTAAACTAATCTGGCAGGTTGTCATGGGAAGCATTGTCAAATAAAAAGTAACATTCAGCCTTCTTTATGTTGTTACTATCCATATCAATATGCAAAATAAGTGTCCCAGAAATTTTTATGTGAAATTCCTGGAAGTCTTTTATGTCCTGACATGAAATGTTATCTGTCATCAAAATTGAGTCTACACTAAGTAAGGAAATGGCAACCCACTCCAGTGTTCTTTCTTGGAGAATCCCATGGACAGAGGAGCCTGACGGGCTACAGTCCATGGGTCACAAAGACCAAAGTCATGACTGAAGCGACTTTCATTTTCACAGAGACTGAACTCGAGCATCAGGGAAATGCCCAGTGTGCTCACATGTGAAGCCAACAGCAAAAGAATCTGTGAAGATTATGTTATGTATAGATAAAGTCCATGCTACTGCTGCAAAAATTAACTTCTTGTCAGACTTTTGCCATCCTGATATCCTTGTAACATGGCAACAGTCTGCTCCTAAATCAGAGGAATTAAGATGAGTCAGGATTAGCTGTAAATTAAATAGTTGGGCCTTGGGGAGCTCAAGTTGACTGCTTGGCTCTTCCTGGATTCCTGGCAAACTCCACTTTCCTTTTGATGGGTTAGAGCTTTCCCTTACAGCAAGGCTGATGCCCTCACAATGACAAAGGAACAACTGGAAAACAAGTGCGTCTTCTACTTGGGGTATATCTTCCACAGTCTCCCTGGACAAATTATGTGAGTCTTAACAAAAACCTTGCAAACTTCTTGAGATGACCACTGACATTATCACCTCCCATCATCAGGCAAGAGTAATAAAACTAAAGGAAAAATTGGGTTTAAGCAAAACAAGAATTCATTATATGGGTTGAATGAACTGATAAATATAATAATAATTTTAGTGATTTTTTTGGATCTGAAATATTACTGGCTTTTTATCTTTCTTTTTCAGATATAAGGAAACATTTCCCCTAAGCTAATTATGAAAGTGAAAGTTGCTCAGTCATGTCCGACTCTGCGACTCCATGGACTATACAAGCCATGAAATTCTCCAGGCCAGAATACTGGAGTGGGTAGCCTTTCTTTCTCCAGGGGATCATCCCAACCCAGGGATCAAGCCCAGGTCTCCAGCATTGCAAGTAGATTCTTTACCAGCTGAGCCACAAGGGAAGCCCAAAAATAACGGACTGGGTAGCCTATCCTTTCTCCTGATTCAGGAATCAAACCGGGGTCTCCTGAATTTCAGGCAGATTCTCTACCAACTGAACTATCAGGGAAGCCCAAGCTAATCATGACTTACACCAATTTGATAAATTAAACCTTCGTAATCAGAATGAAAACTTTTGTCTTTCCTCTCTACCTGTTTCCACCAGAATTTGGAGTATTCTTAAGTTCATGATATTAGTTACTCGCATGAGTTTAATAAGAATTTTTTCTCCTTATATTGATTGTTGTTGTTTAGTTGCCATGTCTGACTCTCTGGGAATCCATGGACGGCAGCACGTCAGCCTTCCCTGTCCTTCACTATCTCCCGGAGTTTGCTCTAACTTATGTCCGTTGAGTCAGTGATGCCATCTAACTATCTCCTCCTCTGTCACCCTCTTCTCTTCTTGCCCTCAATCTTTCCCAGCATTAGGCTCTTTACCAATGAATCGGTCTTTGCATCAGGTGGCCAAAGTATTGGAGTTTCAGCTTCAGCACCAGTCCTTCCAATGAATATTCAGGGTTGATTTCCTTTAGGATGGACTGGTTGGATCTCCTTGCTGTCCAAGGGACTCTCAAGAGTCTTCTCCAGCACCATAGTTCTAAAGCGTTCGTTTTTCGGCACTCAGCGTTCTTTATGGTCCAACTTTCACATCTGTATACGTCTACTGGGAAAACCATAGCTTTGACTATATAGACCTTTGTTGGTAAAGTTATGTCTCTGCTTTTTAATACACTGTCTAGATTTGTCATAGCTTTCCTTCCAAGGAGCAAGCATCTTTTAATTTCATGGCTGCAGTCACCATCTGCAGTGATTTTGGAGTCCAAGAAAATAATATTTGTCATTGTTTACACTTTTCCCCCATCTATTTTCTATGAAGTGATGTGACTGGATGCCGTGATCTTCGTTTTTTGAGTGTTAAGTTTTAAGCCAGTTTTTTCATTCTCCTGTTTCACCTTCATCATGAGGCTCTTTAGCTCCTCTTTGCTTTCTGCCATTAAAGTGGTATCATCTGCATATCTGGAGTTGTTGATATTATATTAATAGCAAGACACAACTGGAAACATTGGCAATATTACTATGGCTTTGACAGAAATGTCATATTTGGGAATATACATGAAATAAAGTATGCCTTAATTAACAAACGTCTTAAAGAGAATAACGTGTGTATATTATGCCAGCTACTCTCAAATATTAAATGTCATACAGATAACTTTTGGAAAACCTGCAAAAAAAAAAAAATCCATGCTTTAATACTGTGTTAAGAAAACTTCCAGTTAACAAAGCTGTCAGTGAGATTGCTTGCGCTCCCTGGAATTTTATCTTTGCATGTGGCGTTAGAATTGACCCACCTTCTCAGAGATGGGCACATAATGTTTTTATGGTAAATAAAATAATTATGTTGACTGGTACCTAATGCTACCCCATCGTCTCTGTAGAAGGCAATAGATGAACCTTCTTTCTCTTTTCATTATGGAGTCAAGAGATCCATTTTAGCAGAATACCAAGATACCTGGTGGCAAAGTATTTGGGGAATCTTGATTCTTAGTGCAGGAGTATAACGTAAACAGAGAGACGATTAGAAATCTATCAGTCACTTTTGGTCAAAGGACAAAAGGACAAAACTTTTGGCAGAAGACAGTGTAAACAGCGTTAGAGCACAAAAGACATCCCTCAAACGTTAGTCCAAGTAGTATTGGATAACAGGGCTGCCTTAGATTTTTTGCTGGCTAAACAAAGAGATGTTCATGCCATTGCTCACATTTCTTGTTGCACTCATATCAACACCTGAGGAAAAGTAGGTTATACACTTAGAAAAAAATTGCAAAAGAGCTAAAAGATGTATGGGAAACAGATCCTTTAAATAATCTGGTTAGAGTCCATCAGTAATAGGCAATTTTTTTCAGCTTGTTTTACAGAGGATTATCAAAGTCATAGTATGTGTTATTATTCTTTTCCTAGCTATCAAGGTACATGTGATATGTATTACTCTTTGCTCTAAGCTGACTGCTAAAAGCACATGTACAATGTTGGAGCAACAATTTGATATAATTGATAATATATCTTATAAAATGTTTACCCATCATCATATACCTCTGTGTTTACTTTGTTCCATTAATCAATTCAGCCTTCCCTGGTAGCTCAGAGGTTAAAGCGTCTGCCTGCGATGCGGGAGACCTGGGTTCGATCCCTGGGTTGGGAAGATCCTCTGGAGAAGGAAACGGCAACCCATTCCAGTATTCCTGCCTGGAAAATCCCATGGATGGAGGAGCCTCGCGGGCTACAGTCCATAGTGTTGCAAAGAGTCGGACATGACTGAGTGACTTCATTTCATTCATTCATTAATCAATTACCTCCCCCATAATGAGAATAACTGGGTTTCCCTCGTGGCTCAGATGGTAAAGAATCCACCTGCAATGCAGGAGACCTAGGTTCAATCCCTGGGTTGGGAAGATCCCTTGGAGAAGGGAATGAATACCCACTCCAGTATTCTGGCCTGGAGAATTCCATGGACAGAGGAGCCTGGCAGGCTACAGTCCATGGAGTTGCAGACATGACTGAGAGACTTTCACTTTCACTTTCAATGAGAATAATTGGGCAACTCTTTGAGGTTTGTGACATTGTAGAAGAGACAGGGATCAAGACCATCCCCATGGAAAAGAAATGCAAAAAAGCAAAATGGCTGTCTGGGGAGGCCTTACTAATAGCTGTGAAAAGAAGAAAAATGAAAAGCAAAGGAGAAAAGGAAAGATATAGGCATCTGAATGCAGAGTTCCAAAGAATAGCAAGAAGAGATAAGAAAGCCTTCTTCAGTGACCAATGCAAAGAAATAGAGGAAAAGAACAGAATGGGAAAGACTAGCGACCTCTTCAAGAAAATTAGAGATACCAAGGGAACATTTCATGCAAAGATGGGCTCGATAAAGGACAGAAATGGAATGGACCTAACAGAAGCAGAAGATATTAAGAAGAGGTGGCAAGAATACACAGAAGAACTGTACAAAAAAGATCTACATGACCAAGATAATCACGACGGTGTGATCACTCATCTAGAGCCAGACATCTTGGAATGTGAAGTCAAGTGGGCCTTAGAAAGCATCACTACGAACAAAGCTAGTAGAGGTGATGGAATTCCAGTTGAGCTGTTTCAAATCCTGAAAGATAATGCAGTGAAAGTGTTGCACTCAATATGCCAGCAAATTTGGAAAACTCAGCAGTGGCCACAGGACTGGAAAAGGTCAGTTTTCATTCCAGTTCCAAAGAAAGGCAATGCCAAAGAATGCTCAAACTACCGCACAATTGCACCCATCTCACACACTAAAGTAATGCTCAAAATTCTCCAAGCCAGGCTTCAGCAATATGTGAACTGTGAACTTCCAGATATTCAAGCTGGTTTTAGAAAAGGCAGAGGAACCAGAGATCAAATTGCCAACATTCGCTGGATTATGGAAAAAGCAACAGAATTCCAGAAAAACATCTATTTCTGCTTTATTGACTATGCCAAAGCCTTTGACTGTGTGGATCACAATCAACTGTGGAAAATTCTGAAAGAGATGGGAATACCAGAGCACCTGACCTGCCTCTTGAGAAACCTATATGCAGGTCAGGAAGCAACAGTTAGAACTGGACATGGAACAACAGACTGGTTCCAAATAGGAAAAGGAGTACGTTAAGGCTGTATACTGTCACCCCACTTATTTAACTTATATGCAGAATACATCATGAGAAATGCTGGGCTTGAAGAAGCACAAGCTGGAATCAAGATTGCTGGGAGAAATATCAAAAACCTCAGATATGCAGATGACACCACTCTTATGGCAGAAAGTGAAGAAGAACTCAAAAGCCTCTTGATGAAAGTGAAAGAGGAGAGTGAAAAAGTTGGCTTAAAGCTCAACATTCAGAAAACGAAGATCATGCATCTGGTCCCATCCCTTCATGAGAAGTACATGGGGAAACAATGGAAATACTGTCAGACTTTTTTTTTGGGTAGGGGGGCTCCAAAATCACTGCAGATGGTGATTGCAGCCATGAAATTAAAAGACACTTACTCTTTGGAAGAAAAGTTATGACCAACCTAGACAGCATATTCAAAAGCAGAGACATTACTTTGTCAACAAAGGTCTGTCTAGTCAAGGCTATGGTTTTTGCAGTAGTCATGTATGGAGGCAAGAGTTGGACTGTGAAGAAAGCTGAGCACCGAAGAATTGATGCTTTTGAACTGTGGTGTTGGAGAAGACTCTTTTTTTTTTTTTTTTTTTAATTTTTATTTTATTTTTATTTTTTTTTAATTTTAAAATCTTTAATTCTTACATGTGTTCCCAAACATGAACCCCCCTCCCACCTCCCTCCCCATAACATCTCTGTGGGTCATCCCCATGCACCAGCCCCAAGCATGCTGTATCCTGCATCAGACATAGACTAGCGATTCAATTTTTACATGATAGTATACATGATAGAATGCCACTCTCCCATATCATCCCACCCTCTCCCTCTCCCTCTGAGTCCAAAAGTCCGTTATAGACAGCTGCGTCTTTTTCCTGTCTTGCATACAGGGTCGTCATTGCCATCTTTCTAAATTCCGTATATATGTGTTAGTATGCTGTATTGGTGTTTTTCTTTCTGGCTTACTTCACTCTGTATAATCGGCTCCAGTTTCGTCCATCTCATCAGAACTGATTCAAATGAATTCTTTTTAACGGCTGAGTAATACTCCATTGTGTATATGTACCACAGCTTTCTTATCCATTCATCTGCTGATGGACATCTAGGTTGTTTCCATGTCCTGGCTATTATAAACAGTGCTGCGATGAACATTGGGGTACATGTGTCTCTTTCAATTCTGGTTTCCTCGGTGTGTATGCCCAGCAGTGGGATTGCTGGGTCATAAGGGAGTTCTATTTGCAATTTTTTAAGGAATCTCCACACTGTTCTCCATAGTGGCTGTACTAGTTTGCATTCCCACCAACAGTGTAGGAGGGTTCCCTTTTCTCCACACCCTCTCCAGCATTTATTGCTTGCAGATTTTTGGATCGCAGCCATTCTGACTGGTGTGAAGTGGTACCTCATTGTGGTTTTGATTTGCATTTCTCTGATAATGAGTGATGTTGAGCATCTTTTCATGTGTTTGTTAGCCATCCGTATGTCTTCTTTGGAGATGTGTCTATTTAGTTCTTTGGCCCATTTTTTGATTGGGTCATTTATTTTTCTGGAATTGAGCTGCATAAGTTGCTTGTATATTTTTGAGATTAGTTGTTTGTCAGTTGCTTCGAGAAGACTCTTAAGAGTCCCTTGGACTGCAAGGAGATCCAGCCAGTCCATTCTAAAGGAGATCAGCCCTGGGTGTTCTTTGGAAGGAATGAGGCTAAAGCTGACACTCCAGTACTCCGGCCACCTCATGGGAAGAGTTGACTCATTGGAAAAGACTCTGATTCTGGGAGGGATTGGGGGCAGGAGGAGAAGGGGACGACAGAGGATGAGGTGGCTGGATGGCATCACCAACTCGATGGACGTGAGTCTGAGTGAACTCTAGGTGTTGGTGATGGACAGGGAGGCCTGGCGTGCTGTGATTCATGGGATCGCAAAGAGTCAGACCCGACTGAGCGACTGAACTGAACTGAACTTTCCTCTAAAAAATTAAAAGAGAGGAAGTCCAGCACTGAGAGACCTGTGGGTAGGGAGCAACCACTCTGGCATCAAGGGACAAATATTCTGGTCATCACTGCTTTCTTTTCAAAGATTTTGTTTGATCAGAAAAGGGAAATGATGGTGGAAATATTCACATATTGAGGCATGAGGAAGTCATTCTGGCTTATCCATGAATTAACTTAAACTTTATCCTAACTAGGACAGCCTGTTTTGTGACCCATTAAACATATGTTGTACATCTGCTTTAACAATAAAGAAAAACTTGGTCTGCCTTGACCGCAGTGAAAGTGTCCATTTTAAAGATGCATGCCTCCCTTCCTAGGACACCAGTCCTGGTGCTACTTGGGTGATAAAACTTTCCTGGCACCACGGCTTTCCTGACTCCCTGTGTATGTGCTGACCTGTCTTTTTTGAAACTATGAAGAAATGTACTCTTGTAATGGTAGGTGTTTTTATTTTTTTCTGACAAGATATAAAACTTCCCCAAATCATGCTTTTCTGGAATGGATTTTCAGAACTATCGGAGAGACTGCCTCTTGAACTGTAGCCCTCAGTTTGGCTCAGATAAAACTCTCTTTTATTATTATTATTGTTATTGTTGTCATTATTATTATAGATTGATTATTGATGATTTCTGTCACCAAGACATATCCCCAAGCATTGCCAAAAGGCTCCTGTGATGGGCAACATCTCTACCCAGGTAAGAACTACTATTTTATGTTGACCAATCATCCTCGTTTGCCCTGGACTGAGATATGTCAAGGCTTTACTGCTAAAATCAAGATATCTGGAGGCAAACTGGGATGATCAGCCACCCGACAAGTGGAATTTCATCTCCTGCTTAAGTGGAGGCTGTTGTGAGAGGGCCGTTGGTTGATCTCATGGTGGTTGTCCTGCCAGTCTTTGATTTCTGTAAGGTATTTCTGTACCAAGCACATCTGCTTTTCTCCCTCCTTGTATCCTTCAAGGGGTAGAGGGAAAGTGACCTACCTCAGAGAGGCTAGCTGAGTAGAAGACGAGAGAGAATGCCGGTGCGTAAGCGCCTGTGTCAGAGAGACAGAGAGCTGGGAGGGGCATTGGGGTGCTGGACTTTGGTGGTGTCAGGTAGGTGATATGCATGTATGTTTATACCAGGAGTTAATGGAGACTGGATGGGGAAGGTTTTCAGCTCTGTATTAATTTGGCCTATGACTATGAGATAGGTACATTTTTTTTTGGTGCAGTATTTTAAAATATGTTTATGAGTTATTCTGACAGTTTAATCTATGGTGATTCACTGAGAGAAACAAAAGGGAAACGTCAAAAATGGTATGTTATGAGGATTATTTTTATTGTGCTGTTGAGAATACATTTGCAACAGAAAAAAAAAAGTTAGGTTTGTTTGCCAATTTACGAAGCACTTTCCAAATACATCATCTATCCCCCAGCATTTTACTCTTGATGTCATTCATTTGCGCATTTACAGATGAAAATCAATGAGTTCTGAAAGTGAGAAGAGAGCTGCTGGGGTCAAATGCCAGAGTTTGCCTCTGAAGCACTGGACTCTGCGTCTGGTGACTCCAGACTCTTCCAGGCTCTGGGAGAACGAGTCCTGCCTATTAAGTGCTGAGTCTGGGTCTCTGTAACTAAATGGCGAGATGCCAAGTGTGGACTTGGAGGATGTGACTCACCTCTATCGACCATGACTGTGACTGTGACCACGGCCCCTCCCCCTTCTCTGTCTTCAAGTAGGGGGATGAAGCAGGTTCCCTGAGGGTGATGCCTAAGACACACGGCACTGTATCCACTGTGTCTTCCTCTGTGCTCTTGGACACAAGTGTTGGGGGTGTGATTTGCTGAGTATGGTTGTTTGCATTTTCCTTGATTATGTAAACTGGTGGCTTGTGCCAAGAACTCTCTGTGCCCCAAAGCTCTAAGCTTGGTCCCTCCCATTGGCTGACTTCATTTCTTTTTGGGGAGAGGTGTATTTGTCAAGTTGCAAGGCAGTGATAACAGGCAGTGCCTCTTAGGCGTGAGGTACCTGGAGTTCGGGGACCCCCAACCTGTTGACAATGACAGCAGATGAATTGGTTTTCTTTGTGAATGGCAAAAAGGTAAGCAGAAGCTGATTTTTCCTCTGGTTTCCCTGATCCCCGGGAAGAATGTTTGTCCTCTCTCTTTTGGGTTCTCATTCATTTGTTCACCTTCTTGCTTTCTCTTCCTTCAAAGCTATTCCTGAATTGGGGGTATCATTGGGGAGAGAAGACCTTCTCGGGTCTAGAACCCAGTCAAGATCCTCATGGGGCAGAGGAGTGATGGGGAGGGAAGAGAGAAGAGGGGTATATGTGAGCACTTCCCTCCCCCACGCTCCCAGCCTGTAGAGATGCTGGCACCAAGCTGAGAAAGGTGGACAGGGTTCTAGCTGAGATTGGAGGTCACCCACTCCACCTCTATTTCGGTGTTTAATCAAACGTATCCTAAGGCTTTTGTTGCTCTCTTTACTGAGAAAAGGAACAGGAACTGTTTTCTTGCTTATCTCAGGGTATAACGTGTAGACTGCTTTGATTCTGAAATTTCATCCGTATCAATGTAACAGCTAACTTGCGTGAGGACATATACTGACATCTTGTGTCAAGTCACAATGCTTGTTTCCTAAAGGGCATGGATCCCCCCACCCCACTCTTGGTTCAGTTCAGTTCAGTCGCTCAGTCGTGTCCGACTCTTTGCGACCCCATCAATCGCAGCACGCCAGGCCTCCCTGTCCATCACCAACTCCCGGAGTTCACTCAGACTCATGTCCATCGAGTCACAAACCTCTTACTTTGATAAAAATTGCCCACTTGGATCAACTTCAGTGGTGTGCATAGGGACCTAGGAAAAGTGGGGATGGAATGGGGCAGAGGAGGGTCTTATGACATGGGTACCAGTCCTTGCAGCACCAGAAGGATAAGAATTTTTGCAAATTTTAAAGCAGTTGGAGAGAGCTGTAAACACATCACATTGTCTCCGTTGTCGTCCACTTGCCCTCCCTCCACCGGTGCTGAGGTGCTTGCTTTAGCTCCCCGACTGTGAATGAAATGGACAGTAAAAGGGTAGCTGTGGTTGCACATTGTGGACGGCCGTGTGGATTTTATGAGTGAGGGCCAAACCCAGGAGTCAGAGCAATTTTGTTTCACAATATTGGCAATTTTAAGTTGAGAAGCTAGGCAACTTTGGAGGCAGTTTTCAAGAATTAAAATGCAACTAGTGCTTAAACTGTCAGGGTGTGTCTGGGTGACTACCAGGGGAATGCTGTGAGCTGTTGCAACGTAAGGGGCTTCCAAAGTGGTCGGATTCAGTTTCAGTGGTATCAGCAGGTGGCCCTGGGGAAGGAGGTCACTTGTGCTCTTTCGGGTGCAGAGTAGTTTCTCTGTGTTGACTTCCTTTCAGGGTTGGCCTCTGACAGCAAGCTAAGAGGTAGGGCAAAGCTTGCACGTTGGTGGTTGTAAGATTTCTGCAGCCAAGAATTCCAACAATGCTGTCACACGCAAAGTTACACTGGAGAGATTTAAGAAATGGTTGCTGAATAGGTCTTCTTCACATATTACTTACACAGAGGCATCTTCCGTGGCATTTTTTCTAAGTGATTTTTGTAATGGATGAGCAGCTGGATTCAGTGACTTAACTCAAAGTTTTGATGGTTTATGAAGCCATCAATTCATGTGTGACAGTGCAAGGTTCTTTGGGGATGGTTGCTGTGATGCACCAAATCTAGAAAGCAGCATTTCAACATCAGTCTGGTTTGTTGAAAATTGTTGCCCTGTGTATTTTATTTTCACCTTAGGAAAGCAATTTAAAATTTTTTAGATGGTATTACTGCATCAAACTCTACCATCTCTTGAAACTTCGACTACTCCCAGTTTCTGTGATGAATATTGGCACATTTAATTTTGTAAACGTGAACTTTTGAGAATCTACTGGAAAGGTGGTGAGGCAAGGTGAGGAATGATGAGGTGAAAACAGTGCTGTAAAAACTGGACCAACCAAGGAATTCCCAGTCAAATAGAGGCATCTGTTTCTTCCCAATTCTATTCCCAAGATATTCTAGATCTTTCTTTACCAGACATTGTGCAAGGAGGTTACCAAAGAAGCTGATGGAACTTGCTGACTCACTCTTAAATATGCACTTCCTCCTGTTCCTCTTTCAAACCACAGTCTAGGACTCTTGTCTTCACTCGCTGTCATCTGGAGAGGGTGTAAGATACAAATGATCAAATACCTCCAGAGCCTTCTGTGGTGGTGACAGGCCTTGGTGACTATGGCTTCCACTTCCTCTGATTTGAAGTCACAGTCAAAGGGAAAGAGTTGCCCAGTATTTTGGAATCACTGTAGTGACCATGCTTTTGGCTCGATTCCTTTTTTTTTGTTTAATGTACTTTTAATAGGAAGATAATTGCTTTACAACGTTGTGTTGGTTTCTGCTGTATGGCAACATGAATCAGCTATAAGTATACATATATCCCATCCTTCTTGAGCCTCTCTCCCAACCGCCATCCCACCCCTCTAGGTTGTTATAGAGCACTGAGCTGAGCTCCCTGTGCTAACATCTGCTTCCCACCAGCTGTCCACCCCACACACGGTAGAGCATACATGTCAGTGTCACTGTCTCAATCTGTCCCACCCTCTCCTTCCTCCGCTGTGTCCACATGTCCGTTCTTTATGTCCGCCTCTCTGCAGTCCGTTCTCTGCGGCCGCCTCTCTGCAGTCGGTTCTCTGTGTCTGCATCTCTGTTCCTGGCAGTGGGGCGGTTGGTGTTGGGGCCGGGGGCCGGGTGCTGGATTCTTGTTATTCAAACAGTCCCTCTCTGGTTAGTGAAGATGTTGACCCCTGGAGAAGTCTAGAAAATTTTGCATGGAGAGTACAACTGAAAGTGTCCAGGAGTGACGCCCACAAGAAGCAGCAGTCAGTGATAAGTTGACACTCAGTCACTTACCCACCTACCCCCGTTGTCAACAACATTTACAAGCTCCTCCCAGGCCTGAACCTATGGGACACACATGCAGGAGAGGAACACAATCTCCAAGATCAGGCATTTACCATTTGGGAGCTAATGAACGGGTTGGCAGAATAGATTGTGATCAGGTAAATTATCATATACCAAAATGTATTTCAAAGACAAGTATCCCCACAAGATGCTCTTCTTAGATATTCTTAGACCATTTTGTTGGCACATAGTAGGTGCCCAATTGATGTGGAAAGGATGAATGGATGGATATCAAAACCCTGAGAAATCCTCTACTAAAGAAATTTATTTTTCAAACTTTGAACTTTAAAAGTTAAACTTAAAAAAAATGTAAAACTTATAAGGAAGTTGCAAGAAGAATACAAAGAAATGCTTGCTAAATGAATGCCAACAAAATGATATATAGGTACATAGATATATAGATCTATAAGTACATCATTTTATATATTTAAATATGTAATTAATTGGAATGAACATATAAAGTATAAAATTTTCTTTATGAACCACTGAGGATAAATTTCAGATATCATACTTCTTTCTCCCTTAAACTAAGAATAAGGGTATTCTTACATAACCACCATCTATTTATAAAAATCAGGAAATCTAGTGCTACTATATCATTGTTACCTAATCTATAGACTTTATGCAGCATTACTCCAATTTTCCTAAAAATGTAATTTATAGCTCTCTCTCCACAACCGCAGGACCCAGGATCATGCCTTGCACTTAGTTCTCAAGTCTGTTTCTGTTGTTGTCATTGTTCAGTCACTAACTCATCTCTGACTCTTTGTGACCTTATGGACTGCAGCATGCTAGGCTCCCCTGTTCACCACTATGTTCCAGAGTTTGCTCAAGTTCATGTCCATTGAGTGGATGATGCCAGCCAACCATTGTCTCATCTTCTGTTGTCCCCTTCTCCTCATGCCCTCAATCTTTCCCAGCATCAGGGTCTTTTCCAATGAGTTGGCACTTTGTATCAGGTGGCCAAAGTATTGGAGCTTCAGCTTCAGCATCAGTCCTACCAATGACTATTCAGGGTTGGTTTCCTTTAGACTTGACTGGTTTGATCTCCTTGCAGTCCAAGGGACTCTCAAGAGTCTTCTCCAACACCACAGTTCAAAAGCATCAATTCTTTGGCACTCAGCCTCCTTTATGGTCCCACTCTCACATTTGTAAGTGACTACTGGAAAAAACCATAGTTTTGACTGTACGGACCTTTGTTGGCAAAGTGATGTCTCTGCTTTTTAATACTCTGTCTAGGTTTATCATAGCTTTTCTTCCAAGGAGGAAGCATCGTTTAATTTCAGATACCTTCTCCTCATAATTCAGAAACATGTAGGATCTCTAGTACAGGTTTCTCTAAAGAAACTCTTATCACACGTTTGTGTGTGTGTATGTATGCTAAGTCACTTCAGTCGTGTCTGACTCTTTGTGACCCAATGAGCTGTAGCAGGCCAGACTCCTCTGTCCATGGGATTCTCCAGGCAAGAATACTGGAGTGGGTTGCCATGCCTTCCTCCAGGGGATCTTCCTGACCCAGGTATCGAACCCGCATCTCTTATGTCTCCTGCATTGGCAGGCGGGTTCTTTACCACTAGTGCCACCTGGGAAGCCTCTTATGACATGTGCTCTCCCCTTAATCACCCCAATCATCCAAACCCTATTGTGCTTGATGATGCAAGAGGAGACGTGAAACAGATTTTTACAGATTTCCTTTGATGATTTCCATCAGGACCTGGCACTGTACTTTGTAAGACAAGTTTTTTCTATCTTATTGAACATTCTGTTCATGGGCCTTTGGTTTGAGACTTTTCCTCCATTTCTAACCTGTGTTAGTGTTGTTGATTGTGATAACCCAACTCAAACAATACTCTGCTATAATCACAGGCCGACTGACTGGCAATCTACTGCCTAAGAGTCTACTCTCCAGGAGGCAAAGCCAGAGGTCTGTCCCTGGTGTACACAGATGTTATCCAGCAGCTGGAAATGAAATGACATGCTTATCTTAAAGGGGACTTTGCCTTGATCAGCCCAACATGGCAGGTGCCACACCTACGTGCTGTCATGGGTCCAGAGCCGAGCATGAATGCAGAATTTTAGAACTGCAGGGTGTCAGCTTACACACAATTTAGCTTGCAGATAATATGTTCATCTTATGGAATGGTCAAGAAAAGTACCTTCATTTTCATGATATGTTTAACGCACCTCCATTAACTCTGCAAATTCTTGGGTGAGACAATGGCTAAGTACGTGTTTGATATAGTTTTCTTCTGTGTTTGTTTTTATAGGTGGTGGAGAAAAATGCAGATCCAGAAACAAACCTTTTGGCCTACCTGAGAAGAAAGTGTATCCTGACTGTGGAGTGGGGATGAGGGAGAGGGGCCACTGGGGACTCATTCTCTGGGCCCTGGGCCATTTGCTAGTAACTGGTCTGGAGGTCATGGAGCACAGAGAAAAGAGCACTTCGGAGCTCTGCATTTGAGCCACAACTCTGTCCCTTGGCAGCTGTCTGACCCTGGGAAGTCATTTGAACTCTGCGGGTCTGAAATTCTCAGCTGCCAAGTAAGAGTGTTGTCCTTGATATTCTTCAAGGTCTCTTGCATTTAAGACTCCAGTAACGCTGAGATTTAATCCTGGGCCTATAAAACAAGCAGCCCCAAAAGGCCCTCTTTAGCCCTGACCAGCTTCATGGCCTTTCCCCTCCCCACCAGGAAGAATGGGTGTTGGGTGGGGGTCTGCCTCAGCAGATCTTTGTTAATGCAGGAATGCGCGTCCCATGAAGGCTTTCAAGCTCTGCGGAGGGAAAGGGAAAGTCAGAGAAGGGAGTATTCTGGGGGAAGAGATGCCTGAGGTGGAAATCGTGTAGAGGCACCATCCACTGTGGGAAAGGCAGGTGCTGGGAAGCATGGGCTGGGGACTCCTGGGGGTGGGGTGTGGCTCTATCCCCAGTGTGGGGAGGGCTTCTGTAAGATCCCGCATCCCTTTTGTTCTTTCACAGTAGGAAAGGATTCTGAGACCCTGGAACAAAAACAACAGTAAAGACAACAGGGGCTTACATCTAGTGGGCACTGACCATGTACAGGCAGAGTGCAGGAGATTTGTGTAGGCCGTCTCACTGACTCCACAGCGATCCCTTTGACAGAGGAGGAAGTGAGGCTGGGAGTGTTCAGGCACCTGCCTCCCCCACCTCACGTTTTCTGCACTCATGCTGGGAGAGCTGGACTGAAGCCCAGGGCCACGGTCTGAACCTCCCACCCACCACTGGACACTTTCCAGGGGTCTCCTGTAAAGTGATGCCCATCCTGACCTCTGTGGCTCCCAGAGGTGGCGATGTCTCATGGCTCTTTCCAGTGATGTATTTTGGAACAAAAGCAAAAAGCTGTCTCAACATCCACAGAAGTGAGCCTGGAATCCATGGCCTTCCCTCTTGTTCTTTCACCTCCTATCAGAGAGTGACTGGCTCTAGAGTACTTTGTCCTGGATTTTCAACCTGGAGGGGGCAGGTCTGGAGGGGGCAGGTCTGGAGGTTCACAGCACATGGACCTGATGGTGTTTTTGTAGAGGCTGAGTCACTCAGTAGGATCAGGGAACTGCACGAAACTCCATTTCCAGCCCATCTACCTAGGCAGCCTGGGAAGAGAGGCTCATTCTTAGATTGTTGGCGTCAATTTTAGTTTTCCAATAAGGTTGTGAAGACCCAGCAGGCTCAGAAGTTCCTGGTCATACCGTTGGTTGTTTTAAATGCCAAATCACAAATAAAATCCAACCGTGAAAGATGGCTTTGTGTAAATATGAAGTCCTTGTGGCTTGTTGCTGCCTATGTTGAGAGTTTATTTGTCAGAGTTCCAGGCAAGAGAGAAGACTCTAACCTTGACTTCTATCTTGGCTGCCAGAAAGATCCCCAGGCTAGCAGAAGACTCTAGACTCCTTTGGGCTGCTTCCTTTCATCCTCATGAGCCCCTAGAGTGATCTCAACTGCTGATCTCATAGGTCCAGACTAGTGAGAGGAAAACCCTAAATCTAGAGAGCCCTCTTCAGCTGTACCTTAAAAAAGGCAGCAGCATGGTGAAGGAGGAGGCTCCAAATCCAGAACCAGAGGACTGCGTGTGGGCCCTAACACTCAAAGTAACTGACTGTTATCTTGCAGGGCTCACATTACGTCTTGGGTCTCTGTCTTTCCTCCTTCTTTCCTCCCTTCCCTCCCTCCCGCCTTTCTTTCCTGCTTTCTTTCTTTCTCCCTCCCTCCTTTCTTTCTTTCTTTCATTTCACTGTTTTGTATAGCAGTTCCTGCCCTACCCACTAACCAAAGTATGGTGAACATCAAACATGGATATGAATGCTTTCCAAGTAGAAGATGCTGTACATCATTGTTAGTTATTAACTTTATCTTAAAATTAGGGAAATAACCGGGAGATGAGATACTCAGCTCTCTCCATCTTCAGCAGGTAGCTGAAGGGCTTGGAGGCCTGGGAGCCTGAGGGAGAAGCGGCAGGGGAGCTTGTGTGTCCCATGGGAAAGAGGCCACCATAATTGCTGTTCTCCAAGGCAGCCTATTAGCTAGGCAGTTTTCAAACTTCAAAAAGTATCAGATTCTTAATTTCTCCCAGGATGTAAGAGATGTCTCCAGTATTGGCTTTTGACCCCCAAAATATCCTCATTTTAATTTCCTTTCACATATCTTATGGGATGGATATCCAGAAGCCCTTAATGCAGCTCTAATTTTGGTCCCCAGACTTCATCAGTCCAAGAGGTTTGGCAAGGGAATGAGGGAAGCTGAACTCAGCAAGTCCCATACTGGCCTGAGTGGCTTCATTGCATGCCCAGCTAGGGTGATGAGGATTGCCCCACTTGCTCCATTTTTGAGGCACCTGATTCACCTGCCCAGTGAGCCCACCAGTTTGGGGGCCTATTAAGACCACACCTAGAAGACTGTGATCCCAAGAAGATCTCCAGGTCTAGAGAGCAGTGGAGCTCCAGTCCCAGGGGATGACACATGGGTGCCAGGGCCTTCCTTCTCTGCAAGTGGAGCTGGCTCCATCCCTGCCTCCCTGGGTTGCAGGGAAGCCTCTCTGAGTGGGAGGCTGTTTGGACCTGCTGCCTCCCGGGCTGAGGGCCCTGAGCCTGTGTGTGGATGGATGGCTCTTCACTTGCAGCTCAGCCCAGGCATTTCCCAGCAGCCCAACAAAGACTTTTTTCTTTGAGTTCATATTCCTTAACCCGTGACCTTCCAGTGGGGCTGAGAGGAACCAAGCTGGGCTGTGGAGAAGGGGGCTGTGGGGCTTGTACAGTGATGCTCTCCAAGTATGATCGTCTCCAAGACAAGATCATGTATCCTTTGCTTGCTGGCTGGTTGCCTTTGGGGACTAGGATGCAGGGGTCGGCTTTTGAGTGACGATGTGTCTGTGTGTATCTGTCTGTATGTGTGTGTATGCACACATGTGGGTAAAGCCCTGTGTTCCTGAATAGGCTTTTATCATAACCAGGGATATAATAGAATGATGTCTTAGGGAGCATCTTCCTGGCTTTTAAATATGGACAAGATTCTCCACTGCTGATAAAATGAGCTTTCTAAAATTCAGGCTCATTTCACATCCCATGAAATTCTTGAATAGGCCTCCATTGCCCCCGTCTAAGTCCAGTTTTTTTGCTCAGCATGTGAGGTCTTTCAATTTGCCCCACCTTTCTTCCCCAGTTTTCTTTCTCTCCATGGGTCCAGCATTCCGCTCATGCAGAAACTGTTATGAACTACCAATGCTCCATGTCCACTCATTTCTTGGTCTCTGCACAAGCTGTTTCCCACCTTGAATGTTCTTTTTTCAAGGACTTCTCTACCTGACTAACTCTTATTAACACCTTAGGACTGGGCAAAATATCACCTCTTCCAGGAAGGCTTCCTTGACCTGCTAAGATTGGGTTAGGAGCCCTTTGTGCTGGTTCTTTGGTGCCACGTGCACAGCCCTCCTACAACCCTTACCATAGGATACTTAAACTGCATTTTCACACTGGTTTCTGCTTTCCTGAGTTGAAGACAAGCTATTAAAGGACAGAGGTTTTGTCTGATTCACCTTTATTTCCTCAGCCCTCAGCAGTGTGCCTGGTATAAGGTTGGTCTTCCGTAACTGATGTTGGTTGCATGAGTGAGTGAGAGATCAGTAAAAGGATGGAGGTGGGGAAGCTCTAAGGGCTGTTCATCTGGGGATTTTTGCCTCCCTCTCTGCATAGATGAATGGGAGAAATGGAGGTGAGTGAAAGCACAGAAGCAAAAGTGACAGGAGGTTCTGAAATTGAAGTGTGTGATAAGGGCTTCCTAGTAGCTCAGCTAGTAAAGGATCTTCCTGCAATGCAGTTTGATTCCTGGATTGGGAAGATCCCCTGGAAAAGGGATAGGCTACCCACTTTAGTATTCTTAGGCTTCCCTGGTGGCTCAGACAGTAAAGAATCTGCCTGCAATGCAGGAGACTTGGGGTCGATCCCTGGGTTGGGAAGATTCCCTAGAGGAGGGCATGGCAGCCCACTCCAGTATTCTTACCTGGAGACTCCCCATGGACAGAGTAGCCTGGAGGGCTACAGTCCATGGGATCACATGACTGAGCAGCTAAGCACATAGAGAAAAAGGGACGCATTAGACTTGGGACCTCCCAGAGGCCTCCAGGATCTACCTGAGTAAGAGGCAGCTGAAAGTGCCCCTGGCTTCCATGCTCCAGCCCAGAGGCCTAGGGTGCACCAGAGCGACCCCGCAGGACACTGGAGGGGCTCGGGCCCTGGCCTGGGTGGAGAGATGAGGATACTTCTGGAAAAGAGAACATAATGTAGAGTGAGGAGAAGTGACACAAGCATCACGAATCTCCCAGACCCTGCACTCGGGTCCGCTCTGAGAGCCTAAACGGTCGATGGGATGACCTTAATCTGGGGTTCCAGCCACTTTTCTGCCAATGCCTGCCTGGCTCCCATCTGCTCCTTGCACCATGTGGCTGTGACGACTGTGGAAGGAATTGGAAGCACCAAGACAAGGCTGCATCCTGTGCAGGTAACCAGAGGCTCTACCAAGGCTGCTCTGGATTGTTGGGATGAGGATTGCAGCCTGAGCCAAGGAGGCATTCTGGCCGGCCACCCCCCTCAATTCCTTGTGGAGGTCAGGGGCTAGCTGTGAGGTGGAAAGAGGAGACACCCGAGCCTGAAGCTCCCTCCTGTGTTTCAGTGGCTGGTGACGTTGCATGGCCCCGTGGGAATCAAGAGATCAACTTGATCTGGTGGCTGGAGGTCTAGCTGTACCAGAGGTGGGGGGAGGAGGGGCAGAGGACCTTCCTCTCTGTGCCCACGTGCGCTTAGGAAGCCCCTGCCTTCTTGGATTGAAGATTCCAAATGCTGTGTGCCTTTGATCAAAAGCCCACCTACTCCCTGCTCCCTCCCACAGGAATTCCATTGCACCTTTCACCTCCCACCCACAGATCACCCAAACACAAGTTCGTTAAAATGGTGGTTAGCAAGGGCTGGGTCAGAGACACATGGGTGTCTGACCAAGGTTTTCTCCCTGATGGTATCAGGCACCTGATGATGGGTTGAGATTGGGAACTCTTTGGGCAAGAGTAAGCAGTAGTCAGGGTTCTGTGGAGTGAGAAAGGATGTTCGTAGACTAGGTGGAAGAGGGCCCACACGGGAGCAGAGCGCAGTGGAAGGAAAGGCCGCTGTTCCCAGTGCTCATGTTAAACTGAGGCAGGAGGTCTTTGGGAGGGTGTAATCACAGAAGGTGTCTGAGCCAGACCCTTTTCTTAGTATTCCCTGTACCATATCATTCAGATCTTGCCTTCCTTGGGTCCCTGACGTGAATCCTGGAGCCAGGGCTGCCAGTTGAGCAAGCTAACTATACCCCCAGATGGAGCATCTTGGACCAGTCATGTGGGGTCAGAGGGGGGTGAGGTGGTATTATGTCACCTGTGTGGCTTCACTTCCTAGGCAGGAGAGTGGCAGGTTACTAAACCTGTCCAACTTGCAGCAGGTGTGAGAGGGTTAATGAGGGCTTGTAATTTACTTTGAAACAAATAGACGAAAGAAAGAAGGAACTATTTAAACACAGGGATCACATCCCTAGAATCTGGGGAAAGCCCTCCCTTTCCAGTGGTACAGAGCCTTATTTCCGATGCACTTCCTTTGGCTCCAGATAAGCTTCGATTCCACTTTCCCTTGTCCGTTTATGTTTTCCTCCAGGATTCTATGACACCACGTGTCCCTCCTCCCTCCGTGCTGGAACCGTGTGCAGCTCCCCCTCAGCTCAGTCCCTAATCGCTGCAGCGCCCTGGGCTCTGGCCTGGGCCCAGTCCCTTCTCCACCTTCATACTCTCCCAACATGAGTTTAAGGCCATCTCCATATCTTCAGGTTTGATCTCTCCTCAGAGATCAGACTCTGATTTCCAACTGCCTACTTGAATCACTAGATGGTTGTCTGATCTCAAACTTAACAAAAACTCTATTTCGCCCCAGCTTCGTTCTCCTCTGGTCTTCCTCCATCTGAGTCAATGGCAAAGCATCCACCCAATTGCTCACGACCAAAATCTAGGAGTCCTCTGTGATGTTTGCATTCCCCACACCCAGTCCATCCAGAAGTAACAGCTACTCTGCCTCCAGACTTTACAATGGAATCTTCATTCGTTTCTCTGTCTCCCCTACTACTGTTTGGTCCAAGTCACATTCCTTCCTGCCTAGGCCACGTCAATGTCATGATCCCCTGTGTCTTCTCTTGCCCCCACAGCCATTCTCTATTCAACAGCTAGAGTGAATCTTTAAAAACACAAATTCAATCGTATCAAGCCCTGCTGAAATTCCCCTTTAAAAAGCTTCCCATCATCACACCCAAAATCACAGTCAGGATCCCTAATCCTGGCTGTGAAGAGCTGCAGGCTCTGGCTGCTTCCTGTCCCCCCAGCTGACATCTCTTGTCCTAGGGTTCCACCTGTCCCAGCCTTTCAGCAGATTTTCACACTGTCTGTGCTCAGAGCCCTTTTACTCACTGTTTCTTCTGCCTGGGTAACTCACTTCCTTGTTCCAAATCAAGTTCACCTTAAAGGTCGCTTTATCAGAATGGCTCTTCTGACCACTCCAAATAGCCACTAGTCAGTCACTCTGAGTCATGTCATCTTGTACTAATTCTCTATATAGTACCAACCTCCGCCTCGAATTTTCTTCTTTGTTTTTGTCAGTATTTCCCCCATAAGGATGTGAGCTTCGTGAGACCAGGGACTTCATCTCTCTTTTACATGCTCCATCCCCAGGGGATATACTATGCCTGGCACATAATAGATTCTCAGTAAATACTTCTCAAATGAATGACTATCTGTGCTAAGTACTGGTGATACAACATTCTAGCAATTTTACTTGACATACGTTCCAAGAGAGATTCCCAAGAGATTAAAAAATAATGTAGATGAGGAGAATTTCATTGTAATAAAGATCTGGCAGGTCTGAATGAAAATTCTGTGATGTTCAATGCTTTTAGTGAATTCTATAGCACACATTCTCCAATTCTTAAGTCTCCATCCATTGGACTTCAAGAACTGCCTTCACTTAAGAATACAGAGGCGTTCTAATTTGGAATAAAATGCATTCATTTGGTTGATTTTGGATTGTGGGGTAGTGTAGTTGAGAGAACCTAACACAGTTCTCGCTTTCTCCAAGTGCAATCTTACACACATCCCTTAAATCTCTTAAATCTTCCTCCTCTGTCTTTAGTGAAGAGAGTGGTTCTAATTGTCGCTGTTCTTAGAGGGGGGTGTCCTATTAATAACTTCCATTGGCTAACTCCCTACTCTGTGCCAGGTATGATGGCCAAGCGTTTTACATGAATGATCTCACTGAATTCTCAGCACAGCTCTGGAGATAAGTGCTAGGGTAGTGCTAAACAAACGGACAAGGTTTAGGAAGACTTGGTAGCCTGGCCACGGTCACAGCTGGTGAGTGGGGACACTCGGATTTGACTTTGGGCAGTGCAGACTGTCAACATGGGCTGTCTTCAGTTGAGTCACGTAGGGAGCCTGGCAGGGGTTCTGCCAACACAGGTGTCTATGTCATCTGCCCCTTTTAGGAGAGAATCGCCAAAAGTCACGGCTCTCAGTGTGGCTTCTGCACCCCCGGCATTGTCATGAGCATGTACACGCTGCTTCGGAATCAGCCCGAGCCCACTGTTGAAGAAATCGAGGATGCTTTCCAAGGTATGGGCCTTGTGCAGGGCCCAGGAGGCAAAGGGGCAAGTGGGTTTCTGAGGAGGGCAGGGCAGGGGCAGAGTGGAAGCCAGGAGTGAACTAGGAGTTCCAGGCACTTGAGGAAAGGGCCCAGGCTGCCCCATCATGGTAGCTAAGATTTGTTGGGAAATGGCCCTTTCTTACTTTGAAGAACACTTGGTTGGTTTGAAGACCCTCTGGGCTCTCCCGCCTTAGTGTCCATCTTCCTGCGCTGTCTTCCTGACCCAGCTCTGTGCTGGGAAGGGTGACCTTGAGTGCCTGGCGTGGGAGGAGATCATCTGGGAAACTGCACAGAAGCCAGTGACATGGCATCTGCCCTGGCAGATTCCCCAGAGCAGGGTTCCATGGGGCAAAGGCCATGTATGAAGAAGGCGGCCCTGGTTCTGAGTCTGGGGCAGGAACTGGCTCCCCACTTTGCCTTCTGTGAATGGGCCCAGCTGGCTGGACCCGCTATCTCTTCCTCTGAATTGAATAGAGAAGGCTTGCCATCCATTCAATTTCTTTCAGTGCACCATTTATTCCAGTCAGTTACATGAAGTCCAGTCATAGGCCAGGCACTAGACAGGGTACAAGGACACAGGAATGGAAGACAGTCCCTCTCCTCAAGGAGTCCATGTTCTGAAGGGGAAGAGAGTTTATAATGTAGTTTGATAAGCTCACTGATAAAGCTTTGACTAGGAGTCACCACGGGAGGACTTAGGGGGGCACTTGATTCAGTCTAAGCATTCTAGGAAGGCTTCCTGGAAGAAGTGACAGATGTTTGGAAGTCAAGGGTACAAGTAAAAGGAGGATCATGCCAAGTAAAGAAAATAGAATATATAAAGAGAGCATTTAACTGCACTGGGAGCAAAGCCACAAACCTCTTAGCTGCTCTGGGGCCAGTGCTGACATTGCAGGTTTTTCCTTGGCCCACAGGAAACTTATGCCGCTGTACAGGCTACAGACCCATCCTCCAGGGCTTCCGGACCTTTGCCAAGGTGAGTGGGGGCTCTGGGACAGCAGTGGCCCGGTTCCTAAAGCAGCAACACTCTGGAATCACAGTTGGGAGCGATGCCAAGGGCCTCTGGGTTACAGAAAAAAAAAGATAAGATGACCAACTGGCAGGAACTTCTGCTGTAGATACCTGGCAAGGACGTTGGGCTCTGCCATTCTTATTTGGGGTGTGGGGGGAAGTGGTGGTTCTCATCGATAGCCCGGAAACTTTCCTTCCAGGAAAGGCCTGGAGAGCTGGCTCCTGAAAGAGACATGCCACCTAAGAGCAAACCTCCTACAGGGCGTTCGGGCTTGGCATCCTGCCTTGGTGTCTGGCATGCTCAGCCCATGGGGCAGGTGCTGAATGTGACGTTTAGTAACAACCCAGCCTGACTCAGCACTCGCGTCCCTCCTCCCTTGCCATCCAGGCTGCTTTCTGCAGCTGGCACTCTGCTGGGTTTAGGAAACTAATAATTAGATCTCCAGATAGTGTGTGAAGCCCTGCAGTATTCATATAACTCTGAGTGAGAAACCACAGCTGGGATGAACAGGCACTGATTACGTAAATGCAGCCCACACACCTGCCATATGGCAAGGAGGACCGAGAGCTGGCTTCCCCTTTCTTTGCTTAATCTCCCCAGATTTTACCTGATTCCCCAAATGGGTCAAGTTGATCCTAACTCCTATCAAACTGTCTCATCTCAATTTGATTCTGGGTTGAGGGGAGAGTCACAGACACCTGTGTCTTTCACTGACCTTAGAGTTGGTACATTGCAAAAAAAGGAGTATTGCATCCAAATAGTCCAAAAGGGTAGAGGTGGGACCTCTAAGGATGGGAAACAGCACACCCTGGTGAATGCTGTTGATATTGAGGAACCAGGAAGTATGAATTTAAATGAAAGTGATTGAAAGCTTAGATTCAGTCTGCAGACCTGGGTTCAAATCCCATTCCATCACTTAATTGATACATGATATTGGGCAAATTTCCTCATTTCTAAAATGGGGATTCTAATAATACCTACCTTAAAATGCTTGTGGAAAGAACTCCTTGTAAAGCTCTTAGAACAGAGCCTGGCACATCCTACATTTTCAGTAAACGGCAACATAAATTATGATGCTGGTACATTTTTCCCCATTACCCAATATTTAATCTTGATGTGCTGCTTAGGCTTCCCTGAGAACCATGGATTGTTAATTTTGTCCATGTATTTATTTCATAGGAGGCTTCTCAAAGAAAGATTATCTGACCAGCCCTCCTCGTTTCTCAAAAGAGAAGGACTTTTGGGTGTAGCTGGAAAGTATCCTCCTTCTGAGAGTCAGAGTTTTATCATTGTTGAAATGGTTCCTAAGCCCCCTTTATAGCCATACCTCCCTCAATCCTGCTGCCTGGCAGCGTAGAGCAGAGTCAAGTAGAGCTGGGTGCTTTAAGTAGCTCAAGTGACTGGCACACAGAGTGTGCTCAGAAGCTCATGCATGTTACTCACTAGAGCCCCCAAGGCCCTCTTCAGAGCCTTTTAACTCTTGTTTTACACACAGTTCTAACAAACTCAGGTATCTAGTTTACATGGCCACATTGCAAAAGAATGAGGAAGGTATGCTATAGGAAGGAAGCCTGTTCACAGCAAGAAATGATAACAAAGAAGGAAATGAGGAATCATAAAAATAATCTAATCAATTAGCCTGGGCTTCTCAGGTGGCACAGTGGTAAAGAATCTGCCTGCCTTTGCAGGAGATGCAAGAGATGCAGGTTTGATCTCTGGGTTGGGAAGATCCCCTGGAGGAAGAAATAGCAACGTGTTCCAGTATTCTTGTCTGGAAAAGTCCATGGATAGAGGAATCGGACAGGTTACAGTCCATAGGTCTGCAAAGAGTCAGACGTGACTGAGAGACTTAGCATGCACACACCCCGAAAGAGGAAATCTCTCTGGGGGAAAACCCTAATCTTATCCAACCTCAGCAGACCTCGAGGGCAGTGACACGTCATCGTATATCACAACAGTTTATGTCATAAAAAACATCAGCGAATTATTAAGAAGAAAGATCTAAGTAAGAATGTGCTGGTACTTTAATTATTTGTGAAAGATACTTTTGTGAAATATATCCTCCCCCACAAGGATCAGGTGAGTGAGGCTGTTGTCTTACTGTATGCAGGGCCTAGTATTCCCCTACATTACTCCTTCTCCAAAAAGGGAGATGAGATGAGGCCCTCTTCTTTCTGTCCAAACACAGAGGGGAAAGGCAAAGTGTTGTTGCTTAGTCACGAAGTCATGTTCGATTCTTTGTGACCCCATGGACAGCAGCACACCAGGCTTCCCTGTCTTTCACTCTATCTCCTGGAGTTTGCTCAAACTCATGTCCATTGAGTCACTGATGCCACCCAACCATCTCATCCTCTGTCACTCCCTTCTCCTCTTGCCCTCAATCTTTCCCAGCACATCAGGTCTTTTCCAGTGAGTCGGCTCTTCATGTCAAGTGTCCAAAATACTGGAGCTTCAGCATCAGTCCTTCTAATGAATGTTCAGGGTTGATTTCCTTTAGGATTGACTGGTTTCATCTCTTTGCAGTCCAAGGGACTCTCAAGAGTAGTGGGGAGGTAGAAAATAGACAGCTCTGAGATCCAGTGATAAAGTAGTGACTACAGGAGGGGTCTGCACGCAGGGTGGTTGAGGCAAGTCTGAGAATGCTTGCAGGTTCCCAAAGGACCTTCAGCCTCCTTAGTCCTCTGAGAACTTCTTCGGGGACACTGATGAGCTGTGACTCATCGTTTAGTAAATGGTGGCGTGAACACTGTCTTCCATGATTCATGTAGAGAAGGGTTCCTCCCGACTACTCCCCTAGGAGCTGGCTGCTCTGGAAATGTGTCTAGGACTGAGCCTGGGAGTTTTCCCCACTGTTGTAGAGCTCCACAATTCTATAGTGTCTTCTGGGGCCCTGAGCTGAGACTTCTGCCTCCTTAGGGCAGATCAGTCAGGTAAACACTCCCTTTCCCACATTCAGTGCATTGGTTTGGGGATGTAGCAATCTGGGCTCTAGTCTGTGCTCCGTCATTGGCACCTTGAGAGGTCTTCAGCAAGTCCTCTATCCATAGGTGCTGGGTCAGCAGACCTGTACATAACCTACAGAACAGGTCCACGGTGAGGAATAAAGAGTGTGAACTTTCTGGCAAGAAGTGCCTGATAAGGAGTGGGAGGCTGTCAGGCACATCCCTGGCCCAGCTCTGGTCCTAGACATCTTTGGCAGGAGCCCCACACAGACTCCAGCCTGGGGGTGCCCAGGACTTGATGGTTTAGAAGTAGAGGCACGAGTGCTGTGAGAACCAATGGGAATTTCTCTCAGGGAGGCTTCCTCAGGAAGCAGTACTGAAATGGGAATGTGAGCACAAAAAGATGTTTTGATAAAATAGGACCTAGGTTTTATGGCGGAGAAGGCAGTGGCACCCCACTCCAGTACTCTTGCCTGGAAAATCCCATGGACCGAGGAGCCTGGTAGGCTGCAGTCCATGGGGTCGCTGAGTTGGACACGGCTGAGTGACTTCACTTTCACTTTTCACTTTCATGCATTGGAGAAGGAAATGGCAACCCACTCCAGCGCTCTTGCCTGGAGAATCCCAGGGACGGCAGAGCCTGGTGGGCTGCCGTCTATGGGTTCCCACAGAGTCAGACACGACTGAAGCGACTTAGCAGCAGTTTTTATGGAGAAATTTTCTTAAAATTAAATTTCTCTCTTACTTCCAGGAGAGATCCTGTTTATATATCCTCAAGTTATTTAATCTATATTTATCAAGCAGAGGCCCTCCCTATGGGCAGAGACAAGTGGGCTGCAGGGGTGGGGGTGCAGTATCTGCTGCCTCTCTAGATGCTGGGGTGAATTTCAAACCCAGGTTTCATTTGACAGGAATAATCTAGGTTCTTTCAGTTCAGTTCAGTCGCTCAGTCGTGTCTGAGTCTTTGCAACCCCATGAACCACAGCACGCCAGGCATCCCTGTCCATCACCAACTCCCAGAGTACACTTAGATTCATGTGTATCGAGTCAGTGATGCCATCCAGCCATCCCATCCTCTGTCGTCCCTTTCTCCTCCTGCCCCCAATCCCTCCCAGCATCACAGTCTTTTCCAATGAGTCAACTCTTCGCATGAGGTGGCCAAAGTACTGGAGCTTCAGCTTTAGCATCAGTCCTTCCAAAGAAATCCCAGGGTTGATCTCCTTCAGAATGGACTGGTTGGATCTCCTTGCAGTCCAAGGGACTCTCAAGAGTCTTCTCCAACACCACAGTTCAAAAACATCAATTCTTCAGCCCTCAGCTTTCTTCACAGTCCAACTCTCACATCCATACATGACTACTGGAAAAACCATAGCCTTGACTAGACGGTCCTTAGTCGACAAAGTAATGTCTCTGCTTTTGAATATGCTATCTAGGTTGGTCATAACTTCTCTTCCAAGGAGTAAGCAACTTTTCATTTCATGGCTGCAGTCACCATCTGCAGTGATTTTGGAGCCCATAATAATAAAGTCTGACAATGTTTCCACTGTTTCCCCATCTATTTCCCATGAAGTGATGGGACCAGATGCCATGATCTTTGTTTTCTGGATGTTGAGCTTTAAGCCAACTTTTTCATTCTCCTCTTTCACTTTCATCAAGAGGCATTTGAGTTCCTCTTCACTTTCTGCCATCAGGGTGGTGTCATCTGCATATCTGAGGTTATTGATATTTCTCCCGGCAATCTTCATTCCAGCTTGTGTTTCTTCCAGTCCAGCGTTTCTCATGATGTACTCTGCATAGAAGTTAAATAAGCAGGGTGACAATATACAGCCTTGACGTACTCCTTTTCCTATTTGGAACCAGTCTGTTGTTCCATGTCCAGTTCTAACTGTTGCTTCCTGACCTGCATACAGATTTCTCAAGAGGCAGGTCAGGTGATCTGGTATTCCCATCTCTCTCAGAATTTTCCACAGTTTATTGTGATCCACACAGTCAAAGGCTTTGGCATAGTCAATAAAGCAGAAATCGATGTTTTTTTGGAACTCTCTTGCTTTTTCCATGATCCAGTGGATGTTGGCAATTTGATGTCTGGTTCCTGTGCCTTTTCTAAAACCAGCTTGAACATCAGGGAGTTCACGGTTCACATATTGCTGAAGCCTGGCTTGGAGAATTTCGAGCATTACTTTACTAGCATGTGAGATGAGTGCAGTTGTGTGGTAGTTTGAGCATTCTTTTGCATTGCCTTTCTTTGGGATTGGAATGAAAACTGACCTTTTCCAGTCCTGTGGCCACTGCTGAGTTTTCCAAATGTGCTGGCATACTGAGTGCAGCACTTTCACAGCATCATCTTTCAGAATTTGAAAGAGCTCAACTGGAATTCCATCACCTCCACTAGCTTTGTTCATAGTGATACTTTCTAAGGCCCACTTGACTTCACATTCCAAGATGTCTGGCTCTAGATGAGTGATCACACCATCATGATTATCTGGGTCGTGAAGATCTTTTTTGTACAGTTCTTCTGTGTATTCTTGCCATCTCTTCTTAATATCTTCTGCTTCTGTTAGGTCCATACCATTTCTGTCCTTTATCGAGCCCATCTTTGCATGAAATGTTCCCTTGGTATCTCTAATTTTCTTGAAGAGATCGCTAGTCTTTCCCATTCTTTTGTTTTCCTCTATTTCTTTGCATTGATCGCTGAAGAAGGCTTTCTTATCTCTTCTTGCTATTCTCTGGAACTCTGCATTCAGATGCTTATATCTTTCCTTTTCTCCTTTGCTTTTCACTTCTCTTCTTTTCACAGCTATTTGTAAGGCCTCCCCAGACAGCCATTTTGCTTTTTTGCATTTCTTTTCCATGGGGATGGATGGTCTTGATCCCTGTCTCCTGTACAATGTCATGAACCTCATTCCATAGTTCATCAGGCACTCTATCTATCAGATCTAGGCCCTTAAATCTATTTCTCCCTTCCACTGTATAATCATAAGGGATTTGATTTAGGTCATACCTGAATGGACTAGCGGTTTTCTCTGCTTTCTTCAATTTCAGTCTGAATTTGGTAATAAGGAGTTCACGATTTGAGCCACAGTCAGCTCCTGGTCTTGTTTTTGTTGACTGTATAGAGCTTCACCATCTTTGGCTGCAAAGAATATAATCAATCTGATTTTGGTGTTGACCATCTGGTGATGTCCATGTGTAGAGCCTTCTCTTGTGTTGTTGGAAGAGGGTGTTTGCTGTGACCAGTGCATTTTCTTGGCAAAACTCTATCAGTCTTTGCCCCGCTTCATTCCACATTCCAAGGCCAAATTTGCCTGTTACTCCAGGTGTTTCTTGACTTCCTATTTTTGCATTCCAGTCCCCTATAATGAAAAAGACATCTTTTTTGGTTGTTAGTTCTAAAAGGCCTTGTAGGTCTTCATAGAACCGTTCAACTTCAACTTCTTCAGCGTTACTGGTTGGGGCATAGACTTGGATTATATGATATTGAATGGTTTGCCTTGGAGATGAACAGAGATCATTCTGTTCTTTAGCTCCAAAGCTAGGTTCTTTAGCTTCTGTGAAAACTCTTTGCAAATATCTTTGTGTGATATTTGTGGTCATCTCTGTAGAATGGTGGATGCTGTGGAGGAAATGGGAACAATGCAAACTGCTGCATGGACCAGAAGAAAGACCACAGGGTAAGTGGGTCTTTTTTGGCCTGGAAGCCTGAGGGCCAACCTCAGGTCAAAGGAGCTAGTGGGCTATCTCCACACTCTGAGCTGTGTCAGCTGGAAGAGGAAACCATTATCTTCAAACTGTGAAGTTGGCGAATGTACACCTTAGCCCTGGATCCTCTGGCAAAACCTCTTTGTCCCTGCTTCCTGGGAGCTACCTCTCCCCCAACCCATCCCCACCCCAACCAGCCTGCTGGGGGCTGCGGATGAGCTCACTTGGACAGAGGGCTGGGCCAGCCCTATGGGGCATTTTAATGCAGGAGACAGTGTATCCCTTATCTTTTCCCCTTTCCAGCAGGTTACTCTCTCACCGTCTTTATTCAACCCAGAGGAGTTTATGCCCCTGGATCCCACCCAGGAACCCATCTTCCCCCCAGAATTGCTGGTAGGTGATGCCCCCTGAGCCCCTGGAGACCTGCTGAGTCCCACTAGTACCCACTGGGGTCTTTGTGTCCTCTTTCTCCTGTGGGTTTCAGCCTGAATTTCCCTTTGTTGCTCTTACTCCAAGTCCCTGTGCCGCGTATTTCCACAGGGACCCACACTTCTCCTCTTCACATGCGTTGCTCACATGTGAGGAGGGGGTCTGTCTGGCAGGCCATGTACAGTAATAGGAGCTCCAGAAGTGTTTGCTGACATTCTGCCTAAGTCTCTTGTCTAAGCCCCAAAGCAATGCATTCTTTCTGTAAGCCACCCATTTTTTTACAAAACAAGCAAAGAAACAAAAAAGCGCTGTGTTCAAAGGACACAATCCATGATGTGCAGCCCTGTCTTAAGGACACCTCTCACGCCCATTTTGTCACCTGATGATCTTGCTCCTCCACACCAACGTTTATGGCAAACAGACAACCAAAAATCAAGCCACGCTCAAAGTTTCTCAAGCGCAGGCTTCTCTAGGGGTGGTGAGAGTATGAAGATGACTTTAAGAGTTCACTGGGCCAGAAAGAATGGCTTTGCAGCAGACCACCAGAATATCTTTCTGTGGATCATGAAACTTTTAGAAAACCATCAGTTTGATTTGGGGATTTTCCCTCCTGACTCTGCATCACCCCTCATGCACTAGAAGCGGCCCTCCATTACGTTCCCTTCTGATAGCCCTGCTTCTGCCACCCCTGTCCCCTCTCGCACCTCCTGGAGGCAGTGAGGGACAGTTGAAGTCACCTTGTGTTCCCATAGCCTTGATCCTCAGGCTTCTCCTTTACCTGCAAAAGGAGAGACTAACAGCACCTTCTTCCCCGAGCTCTTCTAAAGACTAAATGAAATAACGTACGTGAAGGAGCCGTGGCCCAAGTCCTGCCTCAGTACCAAGCATTTCCCCTCGCTTCTTCCCTGACATGCACTTTCCCGCTGAATTCAGTACTAAGCAAATCCATAATTAATCCTCTTGCAAACTGAAAGCAATGGCCCTGGGAATCACAGCGGGGAGGAGAAGGCCACACGATAAGAAAATGGCATTTTCCAGAGGCTGAAAGACATTCCACCGAAGCAGCTGCGTTTTGAAGGGGAGCGTGTGACCTGGATTCAATCCTCCACCTTGAAGGAGTTGCTGGACCTCAAAGCTCAGCATCCCGAGGCCAAGCTGGTGGTGGGGAACACAGAGATCGGTAAAGATGTGGGCAGCTCTTGGTCAGTCTGTCCAGTTCAGCCCCTTGTGGCTCTGTGTGTCCTACTCTGCCTTCATTTCCCCATTTCCTAAGTGGAGGTGATAATGCCTCCTCCAATGGGCTTCCCTGGTGGCTCAGACAGTAAAGAATCCGCCTGCAGTGTGGGAGACCTGGGTTTGATCCCTGGGTCGGGAAGATCCCCTGGAGAAGGGAATGGCTTCCCACTCCAGTATTCTTGCTTTTAGAATTCCATGGCCAGAGGTGCCGGGTGGGCCACAGTCTGTGGGGGTCACAAAGAGTTGGACACAACTGAGCGACTAACACTCACTTTTCAAGGGTTGCTCTGAGTATTAACTGAGATCCTTGCTGATTGTTCTCCATAAGCATTGACAGAGACCTGGCCCGATGCCAGGTATTCTGGGCAAGCCAGGGGTACCCAGATCACCTAGACCAGACTCCTTCCCTTGAGGGTCTCCCAGTCTGAGGGTAAGGGAGCAACATGGGTCAAGTGTCTGGGCCAGTACCTGACAGACCCGAGGGGTTCCATAAATGTCACTCTCTTGTCCCCTCTTTCTGGGGTGATGTGGTAAGGCAAGTGAGAGGAAATGCCCAAGTGTGGCTGTGCTGTGTTGCCCATGTCTGTGGCCACCTGCCCTGTGGTGCTACCCCTCAGACGTGAGCCCCACAATATGTAAACAGGCCAAGGAGGCTCCAGAGGCACCACTCGCAGCCCTGGTGCTTGAAGACTCAGGAGCAGAGATGCACCAGCTCCTGCTAGGCTCGGTCCATTCCTGTACCTGGCGTGGCCCGTTTCCCCTTGGCTGGGCCCCATGCCCAGTGAGGATCCGGGAGAGGGTGGAGGCACAGGCCAGGGCCGTCTCAGAGCAGCCCATTCTAGCCTGTTGGGGCTCCTATCTCTGGCTCTGGAAGAACCCCCCTACCCCAAGCCCTGGGTTCTGGTTGGCTCTGCAGCTGCAGAGAGGAGGGCCCGGCTCAGGTGTGTACTGGTGAATTGCAGAACTGAGCCATGCTTGTGAGCACACGTGCCATATGGAGTCCCTCGCTGCAACAACAGGGCCCACTGGATGGCAGGGTGAGAGGTACTTCAGGTGATAGGATCACGATGGCCTATGCGGCCATGACCCGAGGGCCCAGGGTCACATGAGTTAAGGTGGAGAATGACTGGCTGGAAAAATCTCTGGGGCCCTTGGAGGTATGGCATATTCCTCACCAAGAATCATACAATGTCTTGGACTCAGTTAGATTCTAAGAGCAAAGGAATTCACAAAGATATTATAAGCTCCAAATAAGAAAGAATAGCCTAAGATCACTCCACAGCTCTACCCCTCCTCCTTCCCACACCCTACCTCCCCCAGAGCAACCTTCACACACCATACCTCCCCCAGAGCAACCATCACACACGCTACCTCCCCCCGGGTAACCATCTACTGCCATGATGTTGGGGGAAGCTGGGCATCAAGAAAACCTTATCAAGATGAACCACTTATTGCCTCCCTCTCCCCTCTTTATTCTATGAGCTGATATTCAAACAGACCAGGCTTCTCAAAGCCTGCTCCACCCTTCAGAGACCCTCTGCAGCACGTGAGAAGATGGGGGATGATGCACAGATATTTCCTTTTTAACCTTTTCCATTTACAACCCTGTGGGTGGGGCTGGGAGGGGTGCTGTGCTGACTGGGTCTGAGGAATAGAGGCAGGTCTGTTCAGAGAGGTTTCTTACTTGGTTCACTGGAAGGATAGAAATCAGACACAGACATTCGGTCTCATCGAGCCATGCACTGTAAGAACTCAGACAGATATTGGGAACTAGGCGTTGATTTAAATTTTTCTCTCAGTCATTTTTCCTTTTTGTCTGAATGTTAGACTTTCATATTATATTACTATTATATCCCAACTCTAATAATTGCCTCGGTACTGTAATGTGCCCGTTCTTCGCTGTATAATTTAGGAAAGAAACTTCACCTCCCTGTGCTCCGGTTTCCTATCTACTGTTGTTGTTTAGTGCCTCAGTTGTGTCTGACTCTTGGCGACCCCATGCACAGTAGCCCACCAGGCTCCTCTGTCCTTGGGGTTTTCCAGACAAGAATACTAGAGTGGGTTGACATTTCCTTCTCCAGGGAATCTTCCCGACCCAGGAATCAAACCCATGTCTCCTGAATTGCAGGCAGATTCTTTACCATTGAGCCACCAGGAAACCCTTCTTATCTATGAACAGAGAAAATCACAGCATTTCATAGGGTTATTATGAGGATTAAATGAGTTAAAATATGTAAAGTGTTTAGAAGGGTTTCTGACTTATTTTCATGCCCTTTTTCTAATATTGTGAATAAACACACATCCACATACACACACATGAAGTCAAGTTCATCTTATTTGAGTTCCGATGAGAGAGAGAAAGACATAGCTTCCTGGCTGATCATGTGGAAACTGCACTTTATCCCATGTCCTGTCCATTGCACCTCCAAGTCCCGAGACATCCACAGAGCATGTGAAATCCGTGCTGTCTGCAGAGGTGGGAGCCCTGCAACTTGGGGCTTTTCATTTCTTTCAAGGCATTGAGATGAAGTTTAAGAATCAGCTGTTTCCTGTGATCATCTGCCCAGCCTGGATCCCTGAGCTGAATTCAGTGGAGCATGGACCTGAGGGTAAGGGGGAGGGGGGCGCTGCTTGAGCCCACAGAGGGGCTGGGATCTTGGAGGTGGATTGTGCAGAGGATGGTGGCGATCCTGCTGCACCTGCTTTTTCAAGAGTCACCCTGCGCGGGGGAAGCGGACACCCTCACTGTTCTCCACTGAGCATCCATCGTCGGGTACCAATGGGCTCGGGGCTTGAAATTTTCAGTAATCATTCTCAATCCTGGCTGCACACAGATTCATTCATGAGAATAGGGGGTAGGTGGGGATGGGGGTTGGGGTGCTTTTTTTAAAAGAAATGCCAAGAGTTCACCCTCAGAGATATGATTTTATTGAGTTGAGAGTCACTAGTTTAGAGAAAAAAGCACTCTGGTTTTAAGCCTGGGCTTGAGTTCTGGCTCTTTTATTAACTGTGTACCATTGGGCAGGTCACCAGATCTCTCTAGGCCTTAATTTCTTCATCCATATAAGTACGTGCATCCTGGTTCATCCTTACTCAGTTGCTGTGAAGCTTCCTAGGAGCTGTGTATGGAAGTGCTTCTTGAGCTGTGAGGTGGATGGCTGTCATTCCGAGCATGTGTTCCCAGGGATCTCCTTTGGAGCTGCTTGTCCCCTGAGCTCTGTGGAAAAGACCCTGCTCGAGGCAGTTGCCAAGCTTCCCACCCAGAAAACGGAAGTGTTCAGAGGAGTCCTGGAGCAGCTGCGCTGGTTCGCCGGGAAGCAGGTCAAGTCTGTGGCGGTGAGTTGCTAGATAGGGGCCCAGGATAGGCACTTTCCCCACAAGGCGAGGGGGCCAGCCTGGGTTCTATTACAGCCCGAATAGGCCTCAAACTTGTGTTTAGGATTTCCTGGGGGCTTGTTGAAAATGCAGACTCCTGGGCCCCACTCTCAGAGAAACTGACTGCAGATCTGGGTTGGGGCGCAGGGGTCAGGCTTTAACAAACCCCAAGGGTGCTTCTGATGTGGCCCTAGGGCCACTCTGGGGGTGCGCGTGCTATGACTCCATCTTCACCCCTGAGGCTGGAGAGATGGGGCCGCCTGCCCATCTCTTTCTGAACTTAGCCGAGGCTGCCAGCAGGTGCAAGAGAGATAAGTTAGGGGGAAGCCAAAACAGGAAGGCGGACTGCCTTTCAGAGTCAGGGGTAGAACCTGAGGTGGAGCCCCTTGAGAGGAGAGAGAGGCCCATGGGTCGACTACAATCAGCCTTCAGACAAGCCCCCAAATCCAGGGTTTGCAGACAGCGTTCTCACACTCAGCGCCATTTGAGTCTCACAACTGTTGATGGGGTTGGAAGGAAAGCTGACCCTTCCATTCTATTGTTGTAGCTGTTGTTTTAAATTAGAACAAAAAACAAAGCCAAACAACCTACTCCCATTCCCCTCACCCTACCTCAAGCACCTCTTCCAATTACAGATAAGGAGACTCAAACTCAGAAAACTCTAAGTTCCCCAATTCAGATGAAATCGACTTGTGGGAAGGATTTTTTTTTCCTGGAGCAACTGGTTTTCTTCCCCTTTTCTAATAATGGGAACTCTGTGTCTGATTCTCCTTATATTCTTTGCCAAGGAAGCTCAGTTCGAACACATTGTTTATCCTTAAGGCTTCCCATTCTTTTTCCTTGATCTTTGTCTTTTATTTCTCTTTCACTAACTCTCTACAGCCTCAGTGATAAACCATCTCAGCCCTTTCAGAAAAAGGTTGGGTGAAATCAATCAAACAAACAAATGTAAAGGAACTGATCCTGGTTTACATATAGGTAAACTTCAGAGCTGGGCCCCAACCCCAGGCGTTGGAATCTCAAGTTCTGCATGTTGCCCGAACGCCCGGGTTCTTACTGTACTGGTCTGGTGTCTATAGTGGGTGGAGGATCTCAGAGCTCTCCCTTCAGCAGATGTCCCCCACCTTCCACATTCGGGAGCCAGGAAAGCTGGACTTTCCTGGGGTGGGCTCTCACATATTCTCCCTGCTTGTCCTAGTCCATTGGAGGGAACATCATCACAGCCAGCCCCATCTCCGACCTCAACCCTGTGTTCATGGCCAGTGGGACCAAGCTGACCATCGTGTCCAGAGGTGAGCTGCCTCATGCAGAGGTCAGGAAAGCGGGCCAGGGCTGGAGTGGAGTCTCACAGGATAAGTCACTTACTGCAGAAGCAGAACCCAAAGTTCAATAACATAGCTTTCCTAAAGCTTGGATCCCTGGAAACTATAAAAGGAGATGCACCCAGGCTGGGGGCCAGGAGGGCTGGACCATCACTTTATTAAGAATTCACAATAGGACCTGTCACCCAGATGCCATACTCAGTGGTGTGTTCTGGGGCCAGAGTATGCCACTCAGCATAGTTGATGGCTGGGTTTTCAGGGAGTCTGAGCATTTGTTAAACATGGCTATTATTAAACATTAAACTATATACCCTCACAATGAAATAAATGATATTAAAAACAAAGGTAATAAATACTCAAAATTCACCATTTCCTCATTATTTCCCTTCAGTTTACAGCTGTCTGTATCTTTGAGGTTATTTCCATTTATTCCATTTGTAGACTGGAAATGCTATGTAATAGTTCACTCCTGCACCTCTTTCCTTGCTCAAGGGTTTCCCCAAGACCACCTCTAGGTTTAAGGACTTTCAGGAGGACAAGGAAGACTCACAGGACTCAGTGTTGAGTCTGCTCATGGCTATGACTTATTACAGCAGGAGAATAGAGAGCGAAATCAGCAAAGGGAAAAGAAGCATGGGGCAGAGGAAACCAGGCACAAGCTTCCAGGGCCTCCTCCCAGGGGAGTCACACAGGACACGCTCATTCTCCCCAGGAATAAGTTGAGCCATGACAACACACGTGGAGGATTGTTTACTGGGGATGCTCGGTAGAGACTTAGCGCCCTTGGCTTTTAGTGGGGCTGGTCATGTAGCTCTGCCTGGCACGTACCAGAAGTCCAGACTTCCAGAAGGAAAGTCAGGTGTTGAGCATAAACCATATGATTTGTACAAACATTTTAGGCATTGTGATCGGTTCTTATCAGAAAATAGTGGGAACTCTCCTGAAAGCTAAGGTCCCAGAGGACAGCCAGTGGCCAGCCTTATAAGCAGACCTCTCAGAGAGTGGCAGGCCTGCTGTGTCAACTCTTCACTGCCCTCTTTTCAACTTCACACTGAGCTATGCTGCTCTGGTAGCTTGACATTGGCCGTTGTAGAAATATTTATACCATAGAAGCTTGTGAATGCTATGAGTCAGGGCTTTTTCTTAAAGAACTGATTGTTAAACAGTCACCAGCACACCAGTGCTAAGGGTTTCGGATGGAGTACCTGGGTCCCTGTCGTGCCAGCCACTCCCTCTGACTGTTGGCTTCAGGGGCCAGGAAGGAGAATTATCCTGGTGATCTGTCCTATGCTTTCTCACACTGGTCCCTCTCTGTCTTGCCTCTGTACAGGCACCAGAAGAACCGTTCCAATGGACCACACCTTCTTCCCCAGCTACAGAAAGACCCTGCTGGGTCCAGAGGAGATACTGCTGTCCATTGAGATCCCCTACAGCAGGGAGGTGAGATGCTGTCAGTACAACCCAAATCACCCCTGCTCCTGCCAGGCTCCAGACAAAGAGATCTGCCTCGGGGACCATGCTTAGCATCTCTCCACTTTAACACTGATGTTCTTGTCTCTGAGCCTGGCCTTTATTAACAAATCATATTCCTTTCTGGACAATGAGGAGTTTCAGGGTATTGGGCACAGGGCACAGACAAGGAAACCAGACAGGTAGATGTGTGGTTCTGAACAAGTCATTCATCTTTCTGAGCCACAAATCCTCATCTGTAAAATGGGCCCATGTTTACTGACCTCGCAGATTATTGCGAGGACCAGAAAGAAAGAATTCATAAAGTTCCTGGCAGGTGTCTGGGAGCCAGTGGGGATCAGCAGCTGGTGCTAGCAACACAATTCCAAGAATATACCCAGCTGTGGAATATCTCTGCCCCAGTTTTCATATGATGAGGCATGCAGTGTGCGTGCCAGATGGAGTGGCACCTCCAATGTGAGTCAGGTCCTCACCTGTTAAACTTGGGCTCAACCAGGTGCTTTTTCTGGCACCCCACTCCAGTACTCTTGCCTGGAAAATCCCAAGGATGAACGAGCCTGGTAGGGTGCAGTCCATGGGGTCGCTGAGAGTTGGACATGACTCAGTGACTTCACTTTCACTTTTCACTTTCATGAATTGGAGAAGGAAATGGCAACCCACTCCAGTGTTCTTGCCTGGAGAATCCCAGGGACGGGGGAGCCTGGTGGGCTGCTGTCTATGGGGTCGCACAGAGTTGGACATGACTGGAGTGACTTAGCAGCAGCAGTAGCAGCAGGTGCTTTTTCACTGATCATGCCCTGGGTTCACTTGGACGGGTTTCTGCCTCACGGGAGGGTTTTCTGGCCTGGTGGGGCAGGTCTGGGATCATCTGGCTGCCTTGCTCGTGTTCCTTGGGGCCTGTGGTATCCTGACCTGGCATGGTTTTGTCCTACACATTCCATGGGCCTTTAGAAGAGTGATCTGGGAGAGGCCGGGCACCAGCAGTAAAGGAGAGTATTAAGGGTTTACACAGCTGGTGCTCTAGCAAGTGTTACAAGGCATGTTTTCCCTTGCTGATTTTGACCTCCTTAATGAGAAGGTTGATTAAGTTAAGGCTGTTATGTCCCTGTGGTGGTTTTCCAGCTTGTCTTTATAGGCTATTTTGAACAGTGATTCCCAGAGTTTTTGTATTTCACAGATCAATAGATTAAAAAAAAAACAAAAACTTGTGAGATGGGGAAAGAAGGAGGATACGGTCCAGTTTGTATTCTCCCAGGTAGAGACATAAACAAAAAAACATTTCATAAATGAAAGATTTTCATACCAAGAATTTGGAAGTCTTTCTCAAGAAAGAACAGCCGATGGCCTGACCCTGACCCTGCATGAACCCTAGGGAAAACGTTGCTTTGGGCCGACACAGTCCTGGAAGTGGTTAGAACCTCTGTTCCAGAACCAAGTTGAAGCTCTGGGCTCATAGCCCCAGTGCTATGTTAGACGTCAGAAATCTCATCAGGAGGGCTCTCCTTGGCTTCTTCAGAAAAAGCCTGGGGTCATTTTGGACCTCAACAGTGTGTTTCTCCAATACACTTTCCCTTAAACCTCCCACCATTGATGTTCATCAGAACTTGGTGCTAGGGACAGTTCAAACCTTGCACAGAACCTGACGCAGATGGGTCTTTACCTGGAAACCGACTCACACTCTCCTCCCATCTCCAAAGACAGAGCCTGGCTTGGACCCAGGGGAGATGTATGCTCAAAGCACAAAGAAAGCTACTGTTTCATAGTGTGAATCTTCCTTTCAGGAAAAGAGAATTCTAACTGAAGCCAGTAGACTGGTGGGAGAGAAAAGTCAGGGAGGGCATCTATGGAGGTCCCAAGCTGACACTGGGTTTCAACACCCTTTGGCATCTCACTGTATCTGCTTGAGAGGCAGTCATGTTGATAGAGGCTTTGGCACAGTGCCTGGCTGTGTCCTTGGACTTCCTGTTTTCCTGACCAATGGGCAGAAATCCTGACCCTTTCCCAGTTTCTGGGAATGTTACCTGGAAATCCTCCTGAAAATGTGGTAGCTATGTCCTCACCTTTGACCCCTACCACCAGCTCCTGGATGCTATGTGATGGTCTTCTGATTTCACCTCACCCTCCCTGCTTCAGACTCATTGTTTGCAGCCTTTGCAAAGCAAGGTGGGAAAGAGGTATTTTTCTGTTAATTTTAGGATGAGTTTTTCTCAGCATTCAAGCAGGCCTCCCGGAGAGAAGATGACATAGCCAAGGTGACCTGTGGCATGAGAGTCCTGTTCCAGCCAGGAAGCACGCAGGTAACGGAGCTAGCCCTCTGCTATGGTGGAATGGCGGACAGAACCATCTCAGCCCTCAAGACCACACGGAGGCAGCTGTCGAAGTAAGAGCTGAAAGTGGAATAAAGTTACTGCTGCTCCTGCTACTATGATTCCCAGTAGTGCTACCATTGCTGCGACTATTGCTATTACTACTGCTACCAGAGCTGCTACCACTACTATGATGACAGCTGCCACTAGTGGTATTACTATTAGCAGTGTTGCTGCTGCTGAACTACTGTTAGCATGACTGCTACTGCTGCTACTGTTGGTACTATTACTACTTATTTCGACAGCTACAACTACTATTACTACTGCTGCTGCTGCTTTTATTGCTCCAATGACTACTGCTGGTGCTACTCATCTCATTTCTTCTACTACTGTTACTATTGTTCTACTATTATCATTACTGCTATTCCTACTGCTATCACTACTATGACTAATACTACTATTGTGGCTACTGCTACTATTACAGTTGCTACCACTATGCTGTCTCTTCTACTGCTAATACTATTATTGTTGCTACTCCTAGTGTTACTGCTACTGATATGTCGGCTACAGAAGCTATTATTAATGCTATTACTGCTACTTTACTGCTACAATAACTATTACTATTGCAACTAGCACTGTAGCTGCCACTATTACTGCTAATAGAAGTATCCCTATTGCTGTTGCTGTTACTTCTCCTGCTAGTAGTATTGCTTGTACTATTGCTGTTACTACTGGTGCTTCTCTTATTTCCACTGTTACTTCTGCTTCTACTGCTATTACTGTTGCTTCCACTACTACCATTAATGCTTCTGTCCCTGCTAGCATTACTAGTACTAGTACTGCTGCTACTACTATTGCTGTTGCTACTACTACTGTTACTGTTGCTACACTATTAGTACAGCAACTGCTGTTACTAAGGCTATCATATGGCAGCAATTGTACCAAGCACTTTGCTGGCACTGTTCTATGTAATCCTTACAATAACCGTATGGCTAGATAAAGCTTAACTTTGGAGTTAGGCTCCTTGGTTCCAATTCCTGGCTTGAACACTTAACGGATGGGTAATATAAGTCAAGTTACTTAATTCTCCCATATCTCAGTTTTCTCATGGTAAAGTGAGTGTAAAAATTTTCCCCACTGTACCTTTTAACTTACATTAGAAGTAATGTTTCATATGAAGCACTTAAGACATTGCTCAGTGTGTTGTAGGAACTCAATAGATTTAACTATTACTTTCATGTGTGGTCTTTTGAAAATTGTATTTATTCTTAAAGAAGAGGAAATGGAGCCTTAAGGAGGTTAAGTAATTTGTGTGAAGTGAAAGTGAAAGTTGCTCAGTCATGTCTGACTCTTTGCAACCCCATGGACTGTAGCCTGCCAGGCTCCTCTGTCTATGGAATTTTCCAGGCAAGAATACTAGAGTGGGTTGCCATTGCCTTCTCCAGGAGATCTTCCTGACCCAGGAATCAGATTCAGGTCTCTGCTTTGCACAGATTCTTTACTATCTGAAGCACTAGGTAAAGTCACATAACTATGAGTATCTGAGTCACATTTTTGAGCTGAGGTTCATGACTCCACTCACACAAGTGATTCTGAGAGCTGGTTGGGAACACTCTCCCATGACCTCCTCTCTGGCAGGTTCTGGAATGAGAAGCTGCTACAGGACGTGTGTGCAGGCCTGGCGGAAGAACTGTCCTTACCCCCAGACGCCCCTGGAGGCATGATTGAATTCCGACGCACCCTCACCCTCAGCTTCTTCTTCAAGTTCTACCTGACGGTACTGAAGAAACTGGGCAAAGAGGACTCGGAAGATGTGAGTGTGGAGCCTGGCAAGGCCGAGCACTTGTGTGCTCCTGTAGCACTTGTGTTTCGGGATATGGGAAGCTGACTGAGGTAGGAACAGGCTGTGGACCAGGTGGTAAATGCTCCTCTCCTCTGGATGTCTAAGCACAGAGGAGTAGGGACCAGGGACCCGGCCTAGAGAGTCACATGGAGATGGGAGCTAACTTGGTGGCTGAGAGACAGAGCACTGGGCTGGGAGTCAGGGATGTGGGTTCTTGTCCTGGCTGTGTCATTACCTCAGATGAGAACTTGAATAGGTCACCACTCTTGCTAAGCATTAGCTGTAAACTCTGGGGGTGGGTAGACCTGATGATCCTTCTGCAGCGTAGCTGATACAACTGTGATTATGTACTTTGAAAGGGAATGTAGTGTGATAAGAATGTGAGGTGGGGCTGCTGCAGCCAGGCTGGGTGGGATTGTTGTGCATTCAGGAGAGGGTGTTAGTTGAAGTGGAGCCCAGCTCCTGAGGTGGGTTTGCCAGCAAGCATTTATTTTATACTTTTTATGTCATAAGATTGTACTGCACAAGGTGGGAGCCAAGTGTGGGAGAGAATAGGATCAATAAAGGCCAGCCTGGTGTGACTACTGAGGTGATGGAGTTGGGAGGGGGGAGCACAAAGGAGAAAAGCCTTCACATCTGTGGGGAGAGCAGAGTGAGATACCTCTTTTATAAACATTTATAATAATTTTTCTGATTATGGAAGTAAACAACTTGTGGAAAACTTTATAAATATAAAAATATATAAAGAAAAACTTAGAATTACTCTCAGATCTTAGATAAAACCACTGCTAGTATTTTTGCTTATTCCTCTGATCTTTTCCCCATGTTTATCTGTCCAATCTGTGTGTAATCCTTTTTGTCTGCTCCGTCTCTCTCTTTCTGTTTCCTTTCCATCTGTCCACCTATAAACCTATCATCTTCCTGTCTTTTGATCTGGATATATTATTTTCTAAACAGATTCGATATCATGCTGCATACAGAGCTTCACATGCCACTGAATTTTGTTGAGATTATATTAATATTATGAATAATTCCCCTACATTAAATGTTTCCCACAAAATTGAGGGGGAAAATAATGACTTTTCCAGGAAGACTGGGGGAGAAAGATATTCCCAACAGAGCAGCACACATCAGTGCAGGAAGGAGGGAAACCTTGGTTGGGTGTGTCAGAGGAAATAGGGTGCAGGGATGGGAGAAGAGAAGCTGACAGAGCCCGTGTTAGAATGATGAGATAGACCCAGCCAGTATCAGAAGGGGTGCAGATGAGGAGATGAGAAAGTTGTTACGTTTACCACTTGGGGACAACCAAGGTGGGGACCAGTGATAGAAACAGTCATGATCACCTGTCACCTTGTCTCCACAGAAGTGTGGTAAACTGGACCCCACCTATACCAGCGCCACTTTGCTCTTTCAGAAAGACCCTCCAGCCAACATTCAGCTCTTCCAAGTGAGTACATACTTTATGTGGCTATTGTCAGGGGCCCTGCAGCTTCCCTGGTGGCTCAGATGGTAAAGCGTCTGCCTGCAATGTGGGACACCCAGGTTCAATCCCTGGGTTGGGAAGATCCCCTGGAGAAGGAAATGGCAACCCACTCCAGTACTCTTGCCTGGAAAATTCCACGGACTGAGGAGCCTGGTAGGCTATAGCCCATGGGGTCACAAAGAGTTGGACACGACTGAGTGACTTCACTTCAGATGATGCTGACCATTGGTGAGTGACTGATTTACATTGTATGTCAGTACTTAAAGCTCCTTACCATTGTGCATAAATGTCTAGTGAAGGAAACAGGAATTATATTAATGTGAATGAAGCTATTTCCCCTCTTGCTCACCTCATTTCTCTCTTGGGCTTACTCTCACCTTCACCTGCTCCTTAAATTTTTTTTTTTTCAATTTTTTTTTTTTCTGGTTCCTCCATGGGCTAATGTGCAAAGCCATGCATTCTCTTGAGCATGCCAAGTAAAGAAATTTTAAAAAATTTTTTCTATTAACAGCAATTTTTAAAAATTAAAATTTATTTATTTTAATTGGAGGCTAATTACTTTACAATACTGCATTGGTTCTGCCACACATCAACATGAATCTGCCACAGGTGTACAAGTGTTCCCCATCCTAAACCCCCCTTCCCACCTCCCTCCCCGTACCATCCCTCCAGGTCATCCCAATGCACCAGTCCCAAGGATCCTGTATAGAACCTGGACTGGCGATTTGTTTCTTATATGATATTATACATGTTTCCATGACATTCCCACAAATCATCCCACCCTCTCCCTCTCCCACAGAGTCCAAAAGACTGTTCTATATATCTCTGTCTCTTTTGCTGTCTCGTCTTGCATACAGGGTAATCATTACCATCTTTCTAAATTCCATATATATGTGTTAGTATACTGTATTGGTGTTTTTCTTTCTGGCTTGCTTCATTCTGTATAATAGGCTCCAGTTTCATCCACCTCATTAGAACTGATTCAAATGTATTCTTTCTAATGGCTGAGTAATACTCCATTATGTATATGTACCACAGCTTTCTTATCCATTCATCTGCTGATGGACATCTAGGTTGCTTCCATGTCCTGGCTATTATAAACAGTGCTGTAATTAACATTGGGGTACACGTGTCTCTTTTAATTCTGGTTTCCTTGGTGTGTATGCCCAGCAGTGGGATTGCTGGGTCATAAGGCAGTTCTATTTGCAATTTTTTAAGGAATCTCCACACTGTTCTCCATAGTGGCTGTACTAATTTGCATTCCCACCAACAGTGTAAGAGGGTTCCCTTTTCTCCACACCCTCTCCAGCATTTATTGCTTGTAGATTTTTGGATAGCAACCATTCTGACTGGCGTGAAATGGTACCTCATTGCAGTTTTGATTTGCATTTCTCTGATAATGAGTGATGTTGAGCATCTTTTCATGTGTTTGTTAGCCATCTGTATGTCTTCTTTGGAGAAATGTCTGTTTAGTTCTTTGGCCCATTTTTTGATTGGGTCGTTTATTTTTCTGGACTTGAGCTGCATAAGTTGCTTGTATATTTTTGAGATTAGTTGTTTGTCAGTTGCTTCATTTGCTATTATTTTCTCCCAGTCTGAAGGCTGTCTTTTCACCTTGCTTAGAGTTTCCTTTGTTGTGCAGAAGCTTTTAAGTTTAATTAGGTCCCGTTTGTTTATTTTTGCTTTTATTTCCAGTATTCTGGGAGGTGGGTCATAGAGAATCCTGCTGTGATTTATGTCAGAGAGTGTTTTCCTTACGTTCTCCTCTAGGAGTTGTATAGTTTCTGGTCTTACGTTTAGATCTTTAATCCATTTTGAGTTTATTTTTGTGTATGGTGTTAGAAAGTGTTCTAGTTTCTTTCTTTTACAAGTGGTTGACCAGTTTTCCCAGCACCACTTGTTAAAGAGATTGTCTTTAATCCATTGTATATTCTTGCCTCTTTTGTCAAAGATAAGGTGTCCATAGGTGTGTGGATTTATCTCTGGGCTTTCTATTTTGTTCCATTGATCTATATTTCTGTCTTTGTGCCAGTACCATGCTGTCTTGATGACTGTGGCTTTGTAGCAGAGCCTGAAGTCAGGCAGGTTGATTCCTCCAGTTCCATTCTTCTTTCTCAAGATTGCCTTGGCTATTCGAGGTTTTTTATATTTCCATACAAATTGTGAAATTATTTGTTCGAGCTCTGTGAAAAATACTGTTGGTAGCTTGATAGGGATTGCATTGAATCTATAGATTGCTTTGGGTAGTATACTCATTTTCACTATATTGATTCTTCCAATCCGTGAACATGGTATATTTCTCCATTAGTGTCCTCTTTGATTTCTTTCACCAGTGTTTTATAGTTTTCTATATGTAGTTCTTTAGTTTCATTAGGTAGATATATTCCTAAGTATTTTATTCTTTTCATTGCAATGGTGAATGTAATTGTTTCCTTAATTCTCTTTCTATTTTCTCATTATTAGTGTATAGGAATGCAAGGGATTTCTGTGTGTTGATTTTATATCCTGCAACTTTACTATATTCATTGATTATCTCTAGTAATTTTCTGGTGGAGTCTTTAGGGTTTTCTATGTAGAGGATCATGTCATCTGCAAACAGTGAGAGTTTTACTTCTTATTTTTCAATTTGGATTCCTTTTATTTCTTTTTCTGCTCTGATTGCTGTGGCCAAAACTTCCAAAACTATGTTGAATAGTAGTGGTGAAAGTGGGCACCCTTGTCTTGTTCCTGACTTTAGAGGAAATGCTTTCAATTTTTCACCATTGAGGATAATGTTTGCTGTGGGTTGGTCATATATAGCTTTTATTATGTTGAGGTATGTTCCTTCTATTCCTGCTTTCTGGAGAGTTTTTATCATAAATGGATGCTGAATTTTGTCAAAGGCCTTCTCTGCATCTACTGAGATAATCATATGGCTTTTATTTTTCAATTTGTTAATGTGGTGAATTACATTGATTGATTAAAGAATCCTTGCATCCTTGGGATAAAGCCCATTTGGTCATGGTGTATGATCTTTTTAATGTGTCACTGGATTCTGATGGCTAGAATATTGTTAAGGATTTTTGCATCTATGTTCATCAGTGATATTGGCCTGTAGTTTTCTTTTTTTGTGGCATCTTTGTCTGGTTTTGGTACTAGGGTGATGGTGGCCTCATAGAATGAGTTTGGAAGTTTACCTTCCTCTGCAATTTTCTGGAAGAGTTTGAGTAGGATAGGTGTTAGCTCTTCTCTAAATTTTGGTAGAATTCAGCTATGAAGCCGTCTGAACCTGGGCTTTTCTTTGCTGGAAGATTTCTGATTACAGTTTCAATTTCCGTGCTTGTGATGGGTCTGTTAAGATTTTCTATTTCTTTCTGGCTCAGTTTTGGAAAGTTGTACTTTTCTAAGAATTTATCCATTTCTTCCAAGTTGTCCATTTTATTGGCATATAATTGCTGATAGTAGTCTCTTATGATCCTTTGTATTTCTGTGTTGTCTATTGTGATCTCTCCATTTTCATTTCTAATTTTATTGATTTGATTTTTCTCCCTTTGTTTCTTGATGAGTCTGGCTAATGGTTTGTCAATTTTATTTATCCTTTCAAAGAACCAGCTTTTGGCTTTGTTGATTTTTGCTATGGTCTCTTGTTTCTTTTGCATTTATTTCTGCCCTAATTTTTAAGATTTCTTTCCTTCTACTAACCCTGGAGTTCTTCATTTCTTCCTTTTCTAGTTGTTTTAGGTGTAGAGTTAGGTTATTTATTTGACTTTTTTCTTGTTTCTTGGGGTATGCCTGTAGTACTATGAACTTTCCCCTTAGCACTGCTTTTACAGTATCCCACAGGTTTTGGGTTGTTGTGTTTTCATTTTCATTCATTTCTATGCATATTTTGATTTCTTCTGTGATTTGTTGGTTATTCAGCAGCGTGTTGTTCAGCCCCCATATGCTGGAATTTTTAATAGTTCTTCTCCTGTAATTGAGATCTAATCTTACTGCCTTGTGGTCAGAAAAGATGCTTGGAATTATTTCTGTTTCTTTGAATTTACCAAGGCTAGTTTTATGGCCCAGGATGTGATCCATCCTGGGGAGTGTTCCGTGTGCACTTGAGAAAAAGGTGAAATTCATTGTTTTGGGGTAAAATGTCCTATAGATATCAATTAGGTCTAGCTGTTCTATTGTATCATTTAAAGTTTGTGTTTCCTTGTTAATTTTCTGTTTAGTTGATCTATCCATAGGTGTGAGTGGGGTATTAAAGTCTCCCACTATTATTGTGTTATTGTTAATTCCCCCTTTCATACTTGTTAGCATTTGTCTTACATATTGTGGTGCTCCTATGTTGGGTGCATATATATTTATAATTGTTACATCTTCTTCTTGGATTGATCCTTTGATCATTATGTAATGTCCTTCTTTGTCTCTTTTCACAGCCTTTGTTTTAAAGTCTATTTTATATGATATGAGTATTGCTACTCCTGCTTTCTTTTGGTCTTTATTTGCATGGAATATCTTTTTCCAGCCCTTCATTTTCAGTCTGTATGTATCCCGTGTTTTGAGGTGGGTCTCTTGTAGACAACATATATAGGGGTCTTGTTTTTGTATTCATTCATCCAGTCTTTGTCTTTTGGTTGGGTCATTCAACCCATTTACGTTTAAGGTAATTATTGATAAGTATGATCCTGTTGCCATTTACTTTATTGTTTTGGGTTCGAGTTTATACACCCTTTTTGTGTTTCCTGTCTAGTGAAGCTCCTTTAGCATTTGTTGGAGAGCTGGTTTGGTGGTGGTGAATTCTCTCAGCTTTTGCTTGTCTGTAAAGCTTTTGATTTCTCCTTCATATTTGAATGAGATCCTTGCTTGGTACAGTAATCTGGGCATTAGATTATTTTCTTTCATCACTTTAAGTATGTCCTGCCATTCCCTCCTGGCCTGAAGAGTTTCTATTGAAAGATCAGCTATTATCCTTATGGGAATCCCCTTGTGTATTATTTGTTTTTTCCCTTGCTGCTTTTAATATTTGTTCCTTGCGTTTGACCTTTGTGTCCTGAGGTGTTTTGCCTTGGGTTTATCCTGTTTGGAACTCTCTGCATTTCTTGGACTTAGGTGATTATTTCCTTACCCATTTTAGGGAAGTTTTCAACTATTATCTCCTCAAGTATTTTCTCATGGTCTTTCTTTTTGTCTTCTTCTTCTGGGACTTCTATGATTCAAATGTTGGGGTGTTTAATATTGTCCTGGAGGTCTCTGAGATTGTCCTCATTTCTTTTAATTCATTTTTCTTTTTTCCTCTCTGATTCATTTATTTCTACCATTCTATCTTCTACTTTACTAATCCTACCTTCTGCCTCCATTATTCTACTATTTGTTGCCTCCAGAGTGGTTTTGATCTCATTTATTGCATTATTCATTATATATTGACTCTTTTTTATTTCTTCTAGGTCCTTGTTAAACCTTTCTTGCTTCTTCTCAATCCTTGTCTCCAGGCTATTTATCTGTGATTCCATTTTTATTTCAAGATTTTGGATCATTTTCACTATCATTATTTGGAATTCTTTCTCAGGTAGATTCCCTATCTCTTCCTCTTTTGTTTGGTTTGGTGGGCATTTATCCTGTTCCTCTACCTGCTGGGTATTCCTCTGTCTCTTCATCTTGTTTATATTGCTGAGTTTGGGGTGGCCTTTCCATATTCTGGCAGTTTGTGGTTCCTCTTTATTCTGGAGGTTCCTCACTGTGGGTGGGGTTGTACAGGTGGCTTGTCAAGGTTTTCTGGTTAAGGAAGCTTGTGTCGGTGTTCTAGTGGGTGGAGCTGGATTTCTTCTCTCTGGAGTGCAATGAAGTGTCCAGTAATGAGTTATGAGATGTCAATGGGTTTGGAGTAACTTTGGGCAGCCTGTATATTGAAACTCAGGGCTGTGTTCCTGTGTTGCTGGAGAATTTGCGTGGTATGTCTTGCTCTGGAACTTGTTGGCCCTTGGGTGGTGCTTGGTTTCAGTGTAGGTATGGAGGCATTTGATGAGCTCCTGTCGATTAATGTTCCCTGGAGTCAGGAGTTCTCTGGTGTTCTCAGGATTTGGACTTAAGCCACCTGCTTCTGGTTTTCAGTCTTATTTTTACAGTAGCCTCAAGACTACAGCAGTTTTTTGAGAGGCACTAGGTAAAGGATCAACTTTTCAGATTTTGTGGGCCACATAGGTTCTGCTACAATTCCTCAGCTTCGTCACTGTAGCACAAAATGTGCCAGAGGCAATACATAAATGACTGGGCATGACTGTGCACCACTAAAACTTTATAAAAGCAGAAAGTGGGCCAGATTTGGCCACTGTCCACAATTTGTAGACCTCTGCTCTCAAGTGTAACAATCCAAAGCATGAACTCTGGGCCTGACTGCCAGGACTTGAATCCAAACTCTGCCATCATGTAACTGTGTACACTTGGACAAGTGACTTTCTTTCTGTTCATCTTAGGCAAGATAATTATACCAAGCTGCAGATGTGGGTAAGGTGGGTCCCTATTTCACAGCACAGTTTTGAGGATTCAATTTGTTAATAAAAGTAAATAACTCAGATAATCTCAGTATATAGTAAACTCTAAATAAACACTAGCCATCATGATTATTACTTTGAAAAAAAAAACACGTTAAACAGAATTTTATTTTAAACTGAATACACTTTAGAACATTTTGAAAAATATAGAAAAATATAAAGAAGAAAATAGAAATCACACCAAACCTTACCTCCAAGAGAAAATCATTATTATGTTTGTGTGAGACAGTGAGAGAGTTAGTTGCTCAGTTGGGTCCAACTCTTTGTGACCCCCATGGGCTGTAGTCCGCTGGGCTCCTCTGTCCATGGGATTCTCTGGGCAAGATTACTGGAGTGGGTTGCCATTCTCTTCTCTAGAGGATCTTCCTGACCCAGGGATCGAATACAAGTCTCCTACATTGCAGGCAGATTCTTTACCACCTGAACTATCAGGGAAGCCAATATGTTTCTGTACTTCTCTCCATTTTTTTCCTATGCATATATGGACATATTTGCATTTTATCATGTTTTTCCCACAGGATTTGAATCATTACATGTACACATACAATAGTGTATGTCCTGTTTTTACACTTAACATGAGCATTTCCTTCTAATTAAAATTCTTCAAAAATATCTCTTAGCAATTGTATATTTTTCATCCTGTGAGCATAGCATAGTTTATTTACCCAACCTTCAACAAATGGACCTTTAGGCTCCTTGTTTTGTTTGTTCCTGTATACAGTTAGCCCTCATCTGTGTATGTGGAATCCATGGATACAAAGGGCCAACTGTCCTGCACCATATTATAGAAGGGACTTGAGCACCTGTAGATTTATTCTCTGGGGGGTGTCCTGGACCCAGTCCCCCACAGATGCTGCTGATGACTGTACAGTGATACTGTGACCACTCTTCAAGTGACTTCTTACCTGCCTACTGTTTCCTTGCCCCTGTGCTCTCCTGCCTCTGCCTTCTCACTCCTCACATTTGCTTTGGCCTGAAGCTCTCCACGGTTCCCCAGGGCCTATAGACGAACAGTGTCCTCTGAATCCGGTGACCATGTTGTTCCAGGAGGTGCCCAAGAGTCAGTCTAAGGAGGACACAGTGGGCCGGCCCCTGCCCCACCTGGCCGCTGCCATGCAAGCCTCTGGGGAGGCTGTATACTGTGACGACATCCCTCGCTACGAGAGTGAGCTGTTCCTCCGGCTGGTCACCAGCACCCGGGCCCATGCCAAGATCAAGTGCGTGCAGTGAAAACACTTGGGGAGGAGGGCGCTGAGTGTACCCACCAGGCACTGGAGGTGCCACAACAATGAGCCTTCTCCAGGGCCTCGTGGTCCAGAGAGGAGCACAGCGACCTGTGTTAAACCCAGAGAGGAGAGGAGCAGGATACAAGAGGGGTTCAGTGGTGCCTGGGAGGGTGGGGTGATGATAATAGAGACATAGTCAGGGCCCAGATCAGGAAAGCCTTAGGGGTGCTGACCAGGGATGTTACACTTGGCCCAAAAAGTGATGAGGAGCTGCTGAAAGACCTTTCTTAAATCTGCACTGTGGATATTGAGCTAAACTTCAGTACAAATCTTCAGGAAAACTTGAATCAGCACTAAAGGGAAGAAGGAGGCCTTAGCACGGCTGGCATTGACTTTCTGTTCCAGTGCCTAGCAAACTGACCTTGGCCTTGTCAAGCCAAGCTCTTGAAAAGCTCTCTTTTTCCCCATGTATAATAGCATATTTAAAATGATAGTGTCCACAAAGGACCCAACAGAAAACAGTCACTTGTGCTTGTTTATTAAACTTTGAAAGCCCAAATGGCAAGAATTGCCACCTCTAAAATGATGATGATAATAAGAAGAATAGATACTCATATCACACAATATTTGCTGCAGCCTGGTTTAAGCCTTTTAGACACAATGCTTTATCTATTCCTCTCCACAGCCCTATAGGCAGGTCCTAATATAACATGTTCCAGGTAAGGAAACTGAGTGGTATAGCAAGAGCCCTAACGTGCTGATTCTGGATGGTTATTAACTATGATGTGGGTGTTCGTTGGAGCTCTCCAGAGTAAATGCTGTTTGGTTCCCTTGTACGTGGAGACCAGAACAGGGCCTATGGGGACAGACTTGTCCTATTCATCTTATATCCCCCCTAGCACTCAGCTCATGGCCTCCACAATGGTAAGTATTTAAGCAGCATTTGCCAAATAGGATAGGATAGGAGGGAGAAAGGGGAAGAATTAGGGTGAAGAAACCCTGTCCAAAAGAAGATAAGGTTATCTGATTGGTTAATGGGTCATCCTTTTTTAAAGAGGAAAATGTTCTCCCATTTAAGTTCATGGATCCTTGAATTCTATCAGTGGACCCTTCGAGGATATAGATCTCTCTTATAGATGATAGTATCTGTTCTTCCTGCAAAGGGATGGATGCTATTGGATGGGGAACTACAAGGAGCAAGATTTATAAGGTATCAAAATACAGTTGAAGGTATTTCAGAGATTTCCTCTACAATACAATCTTTTGGGAATAAATAACTGATACACAAGGTTGAGGTGTGGCATAGTTTGGCACTTTCTCAGGTGACAGGTCTTTCACTTCAATTTTCCTTCCTGACTCCTCAAACTCCTTTTTGCAGGTCCATTGATGTTTCAGGAGCTCAGAAAGTGCCAGGATTTGTTTGCTTTCTCTCTGCTGATGATATTCCTGGGAGTAATGAAACTGGACTTTTTAATGATGAGACAGTCTTTGCGAAGGATAAGGTATATCTTGGATTAAAAAAAAATGAAGTCAGTGGAATGAGTATCTAAGCTTTAATTTGTGTTCATTTCTTCAAACTCCTAATCTTGAAAAGATTATGCATTTGCACATATTGTGGCCATCATCCAGTTGGGCAGTATTTGGGACAATCAGTAAAGGGAGAGATATGGCTGGTAGCACTGTTAACTTAAGATGTACTTACTTATTTAATCAATAGCTGCTGCTTTTAGTATCAGACATGGTAGGATGACTCCATGCCAGAGTGGCATTAAAAAAAGGCTGGTGACTGTATTTTAACTAAAAATCAGGTTCTTAGGGTACAATATTAAGCTCCTTTATTAAAAGGAAATAAAAATACATTAAGCAGAATGTATTGTATACATTGATGTATACATTAAGCAGAAAGTAAACAGAATAAAAATTACAATTATACTACCACTACTATGTGAACTGATATTTCACTTACATGAGAGTTTAACTATTGATTTCAACCATATATGGAGTTCTGCCAAAAAAAATTAAGCATTCAAGGCAGGTGCTACAAAAACCTGTATACTTATAGGATAGTTCTCAGATAGTCATTTTATAATTCCAGTACAGATCAAATATTGCAAGTTGACAGTGAGTAGGTGTTGCTTAAGGACAAATTCAACTGATTACTGAGGTAAATATGAAGAAGAGAATTCAAAACTACAACCCTGAGTCATTAGAACTAAAGGAGAGTGTTTGATAGAAGATAAATTGCTTTACAAACTTCAAGAGCCTCTAAAACCATAATTATGGTTAGTGAGAGTTGTCCAGGTTGGACATCCTCTGTGCTAACCAGCTAAGTCAAGAGTTTAATTGAGTCCTAAAGAGGTAATTATGAGAGACAGACATGTTAAATATTGGTTCCTGTTGTCAAGAAATATTATATTCCAAAGTGATGAGCTGGACAATATTTTGTTGTTGTTAATTTTGGGGATGATGTTGGAAAACATCCCTGAAGGAGATACATAAAGTTTTTAAAATAGAAACTGAATTCATTCAATGAAAAGAAAATAATAATTATTAATTAGTTTCTAAATCTAACAACCAAAAAAACTGGCTTATAGACTATTGGGGCATCTAGATGAACTATGGGACATGATTGCTGCCTTTGAGAAACTTTTGGTATAAATCTGAGAAAGAGAAGATAAAAAAGAGTGGAGTGGTAGAAAGAAAATAATACTACAAGTCAGAGATTAAGATTTAGTTATGCTCCAGTAATGAGCCAATTTAGATCTTGCTGTCTTCGTTTCCATCTCTTCATATGAAGAACAAAGGTGTTGTGTGGATCTGAGTGGACAGATACACTTCATGGTGCCTTGCTTTCCTTCTGCTGCTTGTGGCAAACAACTCTAATCAATCACCACGCTTTATCCTGAGCAGCTTCTCAACAGGTTGCACTCAGAATTGGCCCTGGAGATGAATCAGGTTTGCCATTCTGAGACTGGTTATCTCCAAGTCCTATTCCAATTCTGCTAATTCTAAACACTTAGGAAGAGGCACATAGCCCCCAGCAGTAGGATAAGAACATGAAATGGTCCCAGGACATTCCTTAAATGTACCTTAGAAAACTATGGGGGCAGGACTTCCTTTGTTGTTTTGAACAATCGAAAATAATTTGCTTCATGAGGACTGTGTTATGTTCTTTAACGGTCTGACCCTGCTCCTAGGTGACTTGTGTTGGGCACATCATTGGTGCGGTGGTCGCTGACACCCCAGAACATGCACAGAGAGCTGCCCATGGGGTGAAAGTCACCTACGAGGATCTTCCTGCTATTATCACGATCGAGGTAACTGGGGGATGGGCTGGCTGGAGAGGGGAATGCTTCCTGTTCCTGGAGGCACCTTTATTAAGATCCTCTAGAGGAGATGTGAGGTGCAGGTGGGATTTTCCCAGACAGGCTTTTAAATCTCCAGTCCTGTGATTATGTGATCCTGTGACTCCTCCCCCATTGTGATCCTAGACTCAGTCCACCAATGGCCAAACTGAGTTCTTCCTTTTCAGTTTCAACTGGTTTCTTGAGAGGTTCTTTGCTTTTCCCCAAGAACCAGGGTTGTGTGTTTATACCTGAGGAAACAGAGAAACAGGATACCCTGGGTTACAACTGAGCTTACTTTTAGTCTGCGTAAAATATTGATAGAGATGTCTGTGTGATTTACATGAGGAGAAAGAAGTAATCATTCAAGAGCTTCTTTTCCCCAGTCCCTTAAACTCACCTTCCATCCTTTAAAGTCAAGTCGTTGACATTTCTTTTTAATCCTCAGGATGCTATAAAAAATAATTCCTTTTATGGATCTGAGCTGAAGATTGAGAAAGGAGACCTCAAGAAGGGGTTTTCAGAAGCAGATAATGTGGTTTCAGGTACAGCTGCACCATGCAACGGTGGGAATGGGGTGGCCCTGGTTTCTGAGTGAAATTTAAGAGATGTACCTGAGCCCTGCAGCAAGGAAGTGATTTCCTGACATTTCTTAACAGAAGAGTCTCTCTGATGTTTGTAAAAAATACTAGACAGGTGGCTGGGAAAGAAGGAACATCAGCATCTTAGTCTCCACTCTCCTGTCTCTAGACCGGACATACCTAAGTGATTCTGGAGATGGCATGTTGGATTTGGAAGACTGTTTAGAGAAGATAAGAATCACAGATGTCTGGCTAGCCTAGGGTCCACCAGGCTTCCAGCTGCACAGAATCCTCATCCTCCCCATCTGCATGAAGTCAGTCCTCACCCATTGACAGCTAGTGCTCTCTCTCCCCACCTCCTCCCTCCCCCACTGTGCAATTAGGTCTAGAGCGCACATCCTAGGGCAAGGCTACTGATCTGACCCCTTTGGGGTTTGTTTCTTACATCGGTTTCTGTGCATTGCTGTAACTAGTAAGCCAGCTCTCCCATTGGCCTGACAGCCTCAGCTCTGAAAGATGCAGTTTATTTTCAGCTTCTCAATCACATTCATTAACTCCTTTCCTATTTTTTAAAAAAGTTTACAGTGGTAGTTTAAAAATCTTTGATTTCCACTGGCTGCAGTGAGACGAAAGCTTCACACCTGACGTATTTCAGTGTTGTCCTGGTTTCTTTGTTGGGGTTTGGCTGCCAGATGGCTTAGACTTTGAGACTCTTGCCCATCCTGGTTAGGGAACTGAAAGGTTCCCTGTGGACTGTTGGTACTGCCCGGGGCCCTGGACAAGGACATTCTCTCCGTAAGCAAACTCACTACCTCTGCAGCACTGGGTTCACTGCGGGGAGTGTTGTTGCTTCCCCAGGTGAGCTGTACATTGGTGGCCAAGAGCACTTCTACCTGGAGACTCACTGCACCATTGCTGTCCCGAAAGGCGAGGCAGGGGAGATGGAGCTCTTTGCATCCACACAGAATCCCATGAAAACCCAGGTAGGAAGTACAGCAGGTCAACAAGGGGCCAGGGGAGAGGGAGACGTGGGCTGGTCCAGGAGGGGACGTGAGGGTGGTAGTCTGAAGCCAGGCCCTGTCTCCAACAAGTTGGTTTGACTGAACTTGTTATGTAACCTTTCTCATCTATAAAGTAGGGCGTGGCATGGATGTTTTAATGGTTAGATGAGTTTTAAAACTTGGATAGAGCCTAGAAAGTGTTAGCTTTTGTCATTCCAGTGCTGTATTGCTTTGGTCAAATCATATCTGACCTCAGTTTCCCCATCTGTTAAATGAAGGAGTCGAGCTTAATGAGAGCTACGGGGACCACGAGATGATCTGCAGGGGCTCAGCTGGTCCTCATTTCTCTATTGTGTGTAACATGACAGTGGTTGCCAGTGTTTTTGGCAACTGGTCTTACCCTCAAGACCCACCAGTTCTTGGCTAAATGGAATGAGTTTTGACCCTGATAGTAGGCTGTGAACAGCTGCTCACCCCTCTGATTAAAACAAGTAAACAAGTATGTGAACTCAGTGTGCAGTAATTGATGTGTGCTGGACCCTGGCACCACTACCCAAGGGGTGCCCTGGGACAGGAGGGGGATTCTTGAATCAAGGAATTTCAGAATTCACAGCAATAATTAGGCTTCTGTGTGTCAGGTCAGCTCTGGGTCAAGCATGAAGAAAGTCTTGGTGATGCATTCACTGGGAGTATTTTGTTCTTTTGCCCACAGTCCTTTGTTGCAAAAATGTTGGGGGTTCCAGTAAACCGGATTTTGGTCCGAGTGAAGAGAATGGGAGGAGGCTTTGGAGGGAAGGAGACCCGGAGCACCCTAGTAACTGTGGCTGTGGCCCTGGCTGCATACAAGTGAGTTCCAATGGGCTCTGGGGAGGAAAATAAGGCTGCCTCTGCTGGGAAGACTTCCTGGGTTTCCTCTGTTGGAAAGTAGATAGCTTTTGCTTGGAATTTGCACAGCCCTCTGTTTATAGAACTCTTGAGTATAGGGGTGAAGGCAGTATCACCTGGCTCATTGTGTCCATGTCTTATCTCCTTTATCTGGCTGTGAGTGATGGGACACAGCCCACATCCCATAACCCACACCCGTATACCTCTACCTTGTCCAGCACAGTGTCCTGGCGGAGAAAGAAGGCTTCCTTGCAGTTTTTATTCCTGAGACTCACCGGGCTCGGTTGTTGTAGAGATTTCTCACCCTCTGGTGTCTCCCCCAGGACTGGACACCCGGTGCGCTGCATGCTGGATCGTGATGAGGATATGCTGATAACTGGTGGCAGACACCCCTTCTTGGCCAGATACAAGGTTCTAGATGTCAGGGGTTGTGCTGGGTGGGCAGTGTCATCCACTTAGGAAACGGGATGAAGACTCAGGGATCCTGGGATATACTCTAACTTTTGTCATGATAACCTATGAAGTTCAAAGAAGAAATAGCAAGAAGAGAAATTCAAATCAGCCAACAGCAACATAGGAAGGTAATGCAGGCCAGCCCCCAGGAGATGCCCCAGGTTGCTATACACAACTTCTGTTAAATTGCTGTGGTCCAAATCTTTTCTTTGTCCACTCAGGCTCAAACATGATTTATCAGCAGACCTGGGGTAAATCCATTCTGCAAAGTGATCTAATGTTAATGTGCTATAATCCTGGGAGCCTTCTGTCTGCACAAGCTGGCTTTGAAGAGCTCCTCTTTGGCCTCTTCTGACTTCATTCCATGACTTAACTTACCAAAAGAAACTGTTTGCTCATTCCCAAATTCTTATGGGCTTCAAGCAAGTAACTCCGTCTTTGGAGGTTTCAGGTTCCTTGTTCATGAACTGGCCTGTCAGGGTTTGTTTGGCTAGTGCACGTGAGGCTGGGGATGTGAAAGCATGTTCATGCCTGTGCAAAGTGTAACTTTTGCTCTCTGCTGCCCAAAAGCTATGGGGGGGGGGGGGGGGTCTCTGGTTTCTCTCCTAGTTTCTTTTCCCAACATTCCCCTCCCTGACCTGTCATGACCAATGGTCTCTTTTCTACCTCCTCACTTCTGCTGGTAGAACCGAAGCCAGGAGCAGAGAGGAAGAAGGACGAGTGCAGGGAGAAGGGTCCATCAGTGGGAGATGTTAGTTCTTTCTTCTTTACCTGTGAAGTCTGCGGATCTCTGAAGTTCTCCTTTATTTCATGGTGTGATGTCTTATTCTTTCTGTTGTTTTTTTTTTGTTCCCCAGGTAGCTTAAGGGGAGGAGATGGTTAGAGAGAGACAAAGGAAGGGAACTACTGAGAGCTCACTCTCCTTTTTACCAGGTTGGCTTCATGAAGACAGGGAAGATTGTGGCTCTGGAGGTGGATCACTACAGCAATGCCGGGAACAGCCAGGACCTCTCTCACGGTGTATGTCAGACCTGCCCCTGCATCCTGGGGTGACTGGGAGGTCCATGTTATAGCATGGATCATTCCTTTATTCCCTTTTATTGATGAAGAATATTCCATTGTAGGAAAGGACCATATTTTGTTTCCCATTCACCAGTAGATGGACAATTGGGCTGTTTCAACTCTTTAGTTTTTATGGACATTGCTGCTTTGAATCTTCTCATATGACACAGATTTTTGTCATTTTGAAGATTAACAAAGTTACCTTGATGGTACTATCTTTAAGTTTTTTAAATCTTAACTTTATAACTATATTAGTTATATATGTATGCTGCTGCTGCTGCTGCTAAGTCACTTCAGTCGTGTCCAACTCTGTGCGACCCCACAGACAGCAGCCCACTAGGCTCCTCTGTCCCTGGGATTCTCCAGGCAAGAACACTGGAGTGGGTTGCCAGTTCCTTCTCCAATGCATGAAAGTGAAAAGTGAAAGTGAAGTCGCTCAGTTGTGCCTGACTCTTCACAACCCCATGGACTGCAGCCTACCAGGATCCTCTGTCCATGGGATTTTCCAGGCAAGAGTACTGGAGTGGGTTGCCATTGCCTAGATTCCTGTAAAAAAGAAATTTCAGAAAAACGGAAGTTCTCTATTATTCCCACTTTGGACATGCTAAGGGCTTCTCTAATTGGCTCAATTTGGAAACTTTATACTTCCGATCTAGGATAAGAAACTGTTCGGAAAAGAAAACATTTCTAGTAGTCTTACTAACTATAAAACTTGCTTCTTGATGTTATAGGAAAATCTGGTTGAGAAAGATACAGGGCTTATCCCCAAAGATTTTACAAGTGTTAAAATTCAATCCAGCAAACATTTATTGAACCCCTAGGGTGGTGACATAAAGAATATAACATTGTTTCCACCCTCAAGAAGGTTACAATATGGTGGAGACAGATAATAAAAGACAAAATGAAATAGAAGTACAACTGACAAAGTACTAAGGAAAAGCAAAAAATGGAATTGAGACACATAAAAATCATCCAGGATGACTAAGACTGAAAAGCAACCTGTGGGAAAGAGACTATAAATGGGGAAGCAAACTAAAGCCAAAATGAAACAAACAAATAAAAGCTATCTCTTAGCTCATCAAAGAGATGAGTCATTACGCTTTAAATGAACAGAATGCTATTAAAATTGAGCAGTCCAAGAATAAAAATGAAGTCTTGTGAATTAAAACTGTGAAAGTGGAAGGGTTGAAAGAAACTGAAGACACTCTCTTAAAAAGGAGGAAACAATGCGGAAAATAGTAGAGAAAATACAAGAAAATCTGAGGACCCATCCAGGAGAGCCAAATAATAGAAGCTTCAGAAAGAAAGAATAGAAAAAAGAGCGAGGAGGAAAACTGTTAAGAAGGAATTTAAGAGATTTTCCCAAACTGGTGGGCATACATTTTGAGACTAAGAGAGCCCATCCAGGAACCAGCACAATAAAGGAAAATAGACTTGTAGTAGTTCTATTCCTAGATTTTTAAGGAATCTTCATACTGTTCTCCATAGTGGTTGCATCAGTTTGACCAATTCATATTGATGTATAACAAAAACCATCACAATATCGTAAAGTAATTATCCTCCAATAAAGTAAATAAATAAAATTTTAAAATATTTTTTAAATTAAAAAAAAGAAAATAGACATGCTAATTTACATTATTGTGAAATTTCAAAAACTTGGGGACAAAGGAGATTTCACAGTTTCCAGGGAGGACAAAACCAGGACTCATTCCAAGAATTGGAAAGGTGTTGATTAGATTTCTCAATACTGGCGAGCTAATGCTTTCAAAATGCTGAGGGTAAATGAGAAATTTATTTCCAACCTGGAATTCTATATACAGCCAAATCATGAATTAAAAGTGAAAGCAGAATAAAGACATTTCAGACACGCAAGTTCTCAAAAATGCACCTCTTTATATACTCTTTTGGAAAGATATTGAAGGTTGTACTCCAATAATATGAAGGTGTAAAACTAAGAAAAGGGAAGACATGGAATCTAGAAAGAGGAAATGCAATGTGGAGAGAGGCAGAGGGAATCATTGGGATGAATGTGAAGGGAAAACCCGTGAGTGACAGCTGAACAGATGTCAGACTGTAGCACGCCAGGCTCTTTTGTCCATGGAGTTCTCAAGGCAAGAATACTGAAGTGGGTTGCCATTTGCTTCTCCACGGGATCTTCCCAACACAGGGATCAAACCCAGTTCTCAAACCCAGGTCTCCTGCACTGCAGGCAAACTCTTTACCATCTGAGCCACCAGGGAAGCACCACCACAGACGCCTGGGGCAGCCAATTTAAATCAAAGTTGGTCAGAAGACTCCAGAAACAATGTCTTCAAAAAGATGAGACTTGATAGAAAATCGAATATGTTTGAACATATTGAAAACAGTTTTTTAGATATATGTGCATAGAAAACAAAGCCAATGCAAAAAGTAAAGATAATTATTAGCTCCAAGGGGGAAATATTATCAATAAAGAGAGAAGTAATTCTAGCATAACTCCAGGGTTCAACTGTAAGTGATGTTTACAGAATTATTAAATGGACTGTTAATCAGATCAATATATAACTATAAAGGGATGGTGGGAGACAAGAGGCCGGTGTGTACAAAGAGAAAGAGGGTTGGGGTGGGGGTGGGGGAGGGAGGACTAAATCCTCCTTTCCCATGTTGGGAAAACGGTATAAGAGTCTAAAACTGAACAAGTCAAGAAATGGAAGTGTAAACACATTATTTAGAGAAGTGGAAGACAATGTAAACGACTGACGGAGTAAGTGGTTGCTTCCGGGGAGTGGAAGGAGGGGCTGCCGGTTTGCATTCCATGACTTATGGAAGTATTAGATTCTTAGAACTATTTGTAGTACAAATTTAACGGGAATAAAATCACCAGCTTTTTAAAGGAGGCAAATGATCAATTCCAACTAGAGGATCTGGGAGGGTCTTTCTCATGTGGGAGCTGAAATGAGGATTTTAGCAGGTGGATATGGTGGGGAGGGGCGTTAAGGTGAGAGTAACAGGCTATCAGAAAAGAGGATAAAAGATATACTGGGGAAAGGTCAGAAAGTGTCCTCAATTCCACACTTAAAGATATACAGATTTTACTGTGGTGTTAACAAGTGGCGCTCTGAAGCAAGTGCTTGACTTGCTATGATCTTACCTTTTAGTACGAAGCATAGATTAGAGGGAAGAGACGCAGGCCAGGAGTGCACTAAGGAGACTGCTGTGATATCCCAGGAAAAAAAACACTGTGGGCCCACAGAAGAGCGGCTGACTGGGGCTGGCAAAGGCAGGGATGGGTGCACACGCTGAAAGCTCGCCTCCTTTTTTGAGGAGCCAATGAGATACAGGCACTGGTCTCTCCCAATCTGGTTTCTTGTGTGTGCTTCAGATAATGGAACGAGCTCTATTCCACATGGACAACTGCTATAAAATCCCCAACATCCGGGGCACTGGGCGGCTGTGCAAGACCAACCTGCCTTCCAACACGGCCTTCCGGGGCTTTGGGGGGCCCCAGGCTCTGTTCATTGCCGAGAACTGGATGAGCGAAGTTGCAGTGACCTGTGGGCTGCCGGCAGAGGAAGTAAGCTGGGAATTTGGAGGAACAAGTCAGAGGGGCTTAGCCTACTTTCGATTTTGGACATCTCCGTTGGGGTAGAGGACGGGCAGGCGCTGGGGAGAGGCGGGAAGCTCCACTTCTGGTTACGCCCCCCTGGTCTCTTGCTACGGCCACGGCCTCAGCGTCTCTCTGCTTGGGAAGGTGCGGCGGAAGAACCTGTACAAAGAAGGGGACCTGACCCACTTCAACCAGCGGCTTGAGGGGTTCAGCGTGCCCAGGTGCTGGGATGAGTGCCTGAAGAGCTCTCAGTATCACGCTCGGAAGAGTGAGGTCGACAAGTTCAACAAGTAAGCGCCGCGGGGGAGGAGCCTGCCGTTCTGGGGTTCTCTGCCGCTGCTGCTAAGTCACTTCAGTCGTGTCCGACTCTGTGCGACCCCATAGACGGCAGCCCACCAGGCTCCCCCGTCCCTGGGATTCTCCAGGCGAGAACACTGGAGTGGGTTGCCATTTCTGGGGTTCTCTAGGGTTTCAGATTTTATAGCCTTTTTGCTGAACTCAAGAATAATAACTTACTAGGTAACTGAGAAGGCTGCTGCGTTTGCTGACTCATCCATAGCCATCTCTTTGAGATCCTGAAATGTTCTGCAGCCCAGGGGCCCCCGAGTCACAGCACTCAGGATCATAGCAGTGTGGTCCATCTTCACACGTTTGTCTGCCTTCTGGGCAGACGATGCTTTGGCCCAGGACTAAGAACACCATAGTTATGTGCCTGCCTCTGACACCAGTCTATAAATGTGACCTTGGTAGTCACTCCGTCTCCTTGGGTCTCAGCTTCATCATCTGCAGAGTGGGGATAATTGTGCTGGCCTCTCTCTCACAGAGTTACTTGGATAAGCAAATATACAGCACAGAGGAAGTATTATCAGCAACAAGCCACAGTTCTTCCCTGGCGTGGTCACAGTCCAAGACCACCAGACCGCTCTGACCCACTCCTGATCCCTCTCAGGGAAGCAGAGTGATGACTCTTTAAGGTCCAGACATTCAAGGGTGGGCTTTGTTCCAGCTCCACTGGAGGATCCAGAACCCAAATGCCCACTGTTCTCACTTTGTCTGCCCAGTCGAGGCACAACTCAGTTATGACGAAGACTGAGTGGGTGCTTCCAAGGACACCTTGTTCCAATTTTACAAAGATATTGCATAAAACATGTCCAATCTGACATGAATATGGTGGAGAAGTTACTATGGGATTTTTTTTCTTTCCTCTAGGGAGAATTGTTGGAAAAAGAGAGGATTGTGCATAATTCCTACCAAATTTGGAATAAGCTTCACAATTCCTTTTCTAAATCAGGTAATTGCTCTGTATAATTTTGTCCATCTTCACTGCCCTGAGGTCTCATTCCCCTCTGTTTGCACTGTTGCAAGACTTCCCAAGTGGCACATTGGTAATAATGATCTCTCCGCCAATGCAGGAGACACAAGCAATGCAGATTCGATCCCTGGATTGGGGAAGATCCCCTGTAGTAGGAAATAACCCATTCCAGGGTTCTTGTCTGGAAGAGTCCATGGACAGAGGAGCCTGGCAGGCTACAGTCCATGGGGTTCCAAAGAGTCAGACATGACTGAGCACAAGACAAGAACACATTGTCGTGGGAGCAGGGCTGAGCAGAGGAACTCTCTGCTGTTTAAATGAAATTGAATTTGTACATCCCTAGTTGACCTGGGGTCAATGCCTAGTTATTATTTTCCTGACTATTGGACTATGGACAGCTGCTCTGCCTTTTGGATCCCATGTGTTTGTCTAGAGAAGCAGAACAAACATATATGACTGCCCTCCCTCTGAGGATGGGTGACAGAGAGATATATTTTTTAAAAGTTTTGCAAACTACTGAAGGTCTAAATTATTAAATCATGAGATGTATACTACTTTGATTTTTTTTTTTTTTTTTTTTGTCTGAGGTTTCTATTCAAAATGCTACTGCTGGTTTTCTTTTTCCTGGGCTCCAGTACTTTTGGTCCTGGGCCTTAAACTGAGTTAGGATTTGCTGAATTTTGTGTTTGGCGTTCTTCTCTTCCCTTAGGCAGGAGCTCTGATCCACGTATATACAGATGGCTCTGTGCTGGTGAGCCACGGGGGCACAGAGATGGGCCAAGGCCTTCACACCAAGATGGTCCAGGTGAGCAGTCTGGAGACATTGTCCATCCTCCCCAGCACGTGATGTCTGGGGGAGGTAAGATGCTGTGAAAAAGTGAGCAGTGCCACATCCCAGAAGCAGAGGTAGGCCCAGGTTCTGGCCCTTGCCCAGCTGCTTATTTACATGTGACCTTGGGCAAGCCTGCTGCTTCTCTTGGCCTCAGTTTCCCCATCTATGCAAAGGTATTGGTGATGATTCGGGCCACTTCCATCACCAGCACTTAAGGGCTCTGTGCCTGTGTGTAAGGTGTGTGTTAAAGGTAACTGGCTTCCCTCACATATGTGAGATTCCTCTCAGTGGAGCTGGATTAGAGTTGTCACACCTGCTTGGCTTGTGGGCACTGGCCAAGCTGAATCTTTTTTAAAGCCAGGGTTAGTTTTAAAAAGGCATCATTCATAACCATCAGGTTTATGAATATTTTGAATCCAACCAAACTACTCCATAAAGTGTTACTTCAGATTCAGACTGACGTGAGAACATTGCAGCCTCAGTAGAATTGTGGTTTATGAAATTATTTTCATGCCTGTTAAGAGTGAATCTGAATCCCACCTTGGGGAGAAGGCAGCCAAGCCCTGCCAGGCCCTTCCCTGGAAGGTAGTGTCCTCTCTGTTTGCAGGTGGCCAGCAGAGCTCTGAAGATCTCCACCTCTAAGATCTATATCAGCGAGACGAGCACTAACACGGTGCCCAACTCCTCTCCCACGGCCGCCTCCGTCAGTACCGACATCTATGGACAGGCCATCTATGTAAGGAGCCTCGGGGGCTGCCGAGCCGAGGGCCAGCCCAAGGCAGGGGGCCGGCTGAGGCTCCGCATAGGAGCTGCAGTGGCTCCCTTGCGGGCTTGTGGCGGTGGCCATGCCTCTGGTTCTCTTCACCAGGAGGACACCAAGCTAGAAGAGGGGCCCAGGAACCATTACTGCTTCCATCAGGGCCTGGAAGGATGAGCATGGAGGGGGAGGGGGTTGGAGGAATGCAGGGGATTCTGGGAGGGCACACACGCTGGTGGCAGAACTGAGCAGGAGACAGTGGATCGAAACTGGACCTTGACTGGGCGTCAGCCAGGTCAGACCCAGTGCTTCCCCCCGCCCCAAGGTGGGTCATGTCATCAGAAAAGGAGTTTGAAGGGAGAAGCCACCTCCTTAGGGATCCCTCAGCGTTTCCCCCTCTTGTCAACTTTAGGACTGAGTCGTGAAGTGCTCTCTGCACAAGGGCCAGTGGCTCCTAGCCTGGGCCTGGGACATTGCTGAGAGGGTGGCGTGGCTGTCTGAGTGGTACTCTGGGCACAGCACTGCTTGGAGAACCTCAGGGTTTTGCTTGAGTTGGGGAATGCATAGGACTGATGTGTCTGCCATGTGGGCTGTCTTCTTTAGGAAGCTTGCCAGACCATCCTGAAAAGGTTGGAACCCTTCAAGAGAAAGAATCCTGATGGCTCCTGGGAAGACTGGGTAAGTTTGCAGACAAAAGAGAAATTAAGAGCAGGGCTGTGTCCCCGACCCTGGGAAGGAAGAGGAGGTCAGGATCTAGTCACAAAGGCAAAGAGAAGATGAGGTGTCTGTATGCTTTCACAGGAGAAGCAAATGTTCAGCCTTGCTGGCCCCCTTCTCTACAACGTTCATAGTTGAGGAAAGTCACTTGAGAATTTTTGATCCAAGATCTTGACAGCCCTGAGGGAATTGGGGGTTCACTTGCCCCCAGCATCAGAAGATGGGGGTGACTGCTACTCCTGCCTCACTGAGAATTCTTCCCTCAGAACTCATCCCACATCCCATTCATCTTCAGTCTTAGAGTCTGATTTTCTTCAAACCTCCATTTCTGAGAGGGCTGCCCCAGGAGCCTCCCGCATTACCCAGCTCTGGTGTCTGGGTCCACAGAGACTCTTGTCTGTGAGGGTACAGGGATAAAGACATTGTGTCCCTGCTCAGTCACTTCACTTGTTCTGACTCTTTGCGACTATAGCCTGCTAGGCGCCTCTGTCCATGGGATTTCCCAGGCAAGGCACCTGGACTGTGTTGCCACACCCTCCTCCAGGGGATCTTCTTGACCCAGGGATCGAACCCATGTCTCCTGCTTGGCAGGAAGATTCTTTACCCCTGAGCCACCTGGGAAACTCCAAAAGACATTACCCACAAATTTATATCATCCCTGTGATTTTAGGAGTGATACAAGCACTCCTGAGAGGAATGAGCCCAGGTCTCTGATTTCTGGTTTAGAAGCCTGCACGTCAGAAACCCTGAGGGAAGCTGCCAGGAAATGTCTCTCAGGTGGGAGACTCAGCTCCGCCCACAAGCAAACATGCAATGGTGGCCCCACTTGACCTTCCCCTCATGTGGCAATGAAAGGACTGGATACAGTAGTAACCCATAAAATGTGACCACACATGAACCAACTCAGATTGTACAAGTCTCCCTCAAAAGAGTCAAAGAAAATAAGCTGTTTCTCCTAGACCTACTCATCTTATTGTGCCTCACGCAACCTGTCCTTCCCTGTACACACTCATAGATACCACGTGAATATGGGTTGATTTTGATAGTGTGGGTTTTAGCATGGATTTGTAAGGCAATGTCAATGTTTTCAACAACAGTCTCTACAGTCTGTTGACCTGGGCCTTGTCTTCATCTCCTGGCCATGTAGTCTAGTGTTCCTTATAAGCAGGTAACCCTCCAAAAGGGTTTTATCAGAAGAGTGTGATTGGGACATGACGGACATCAAAGCTCTTTAGTGTCTGTACTGAACCGAAAAAGACAAGCTATTACTGCTACCCCTACTATCTATGTATATATTTGATGTCATATAGTAAAGATCCTAGAGAAATTCTTTCTGTAAACTTTAGTTTGCTCATCTGTAAAATGAATATAATAATAGTACTGATCTTATAGGGTTGTACTGAACATTAAATAAGGCAGTGTCTGCAAAGGACTTAATAGCATCTTTTATATAATAAAGTGCTTGGTAGTGGACAATGATCATGATGCAAGCTACATCAACAACAAATTAAATTTAGAGCTGTGAATATTGAAAGAGAGGAAGAAAGGAAGGAAGGAAGAAAAAAATAAAAATGTATTATGTAGTTGTTCAGTTGCTAAGTCATGTCCGACTCTTTGAAACCGCATGAACTGCTGTATACCAGGCTTCCCTGTTCTTCACTGTCTCCTGGAGTTTGCTCAAACTCATGTTCATTGAGTCAGTGGTGCCATCCAGTTATCTCATCCTCTATTATCCCCTTCTCCTCCTGCCTTCAATCTTTCCCAGCATCAGGGTCTTTTCCAATGAGTCACCTCTTTACATCAAGTGGCCAAAGTATTGGAGTTCAGTTTCAGCATCAGTCCTTCCAGTGAATATTCAGGATTGATTTCCTTTAGGAGTGACTGGTTTGAGCTCCTTGCAGTCCAAGGGACTCTCGGTGAGAGTCTTCTCCAGCATACAGTTCAAAAGCATCAGTTCTTCAGTGCTCAGCCTTCTTTATGGTCTAACTCTCACACCCGTACACAACTACTGGAAAAACCATAGCTTTGACTATACAGACCTCTGTCGGCAGAGTGATGTCTCTGCCTTTTGATACACTGTCTAGGTTTGTCATAGCTTTCTTCCAAGGAGCAAGCATCTTTTATTTCATGGCTGAAGTCACTGTCTGCAGTGACTAAAGAGATAGAATGGATGGAGAGGTGGACAACTTTATTAACAGAACACAAGGCTAATATGTTAAGTAAGGAATGAGCATTGTACAGAGTTGCTGTTGTAATGGCCGGAGTAGGGAGTCATCACAGGAGAGGTGGAGGAAGAGGCAAGCTTGAGCTGATTGTTGAGGGAAGAAAAGGATCTGGACAGATAGAGCAGAGGAAGCACATAAATGAAAGTGCAGAAGTGTAAGGATGAGAAAGATTGGGAGAGAGTTAATGCTGGAGTTTTGATTGGAGTAGCAACGATGTGTGTGTTACTGAAAGCCATAGAGGAGACTGGAACCCTTACTGTCAGGCATTTGCTCAGTGGCTCTGTACACAATGTGGAATCATGGAAAGCTCTAGAGTGGGTGAGTGACAAGGACTGTGTGGTGTGTTAAGATGATCCCTCTGACAGGACTGGGCTACATGGCAGGGAGGGAGGTGACTTGAAGCTGGAAGACCAGTTAAGAGGCTACTGTGGTGCTCCAGGCTTCAGATGACCAGGGCCTAGTGCATGTGGTGGTGGTGAAGAGCAGGAGGTGCCATGTGGAAGCGAGAGCCACAGTTGAATACAAGCTGATCAGCTTCCAGGTGAGGAGCAGGAGCTCATGAAAGCTTAGTGCCGGGCTGGGTTTCCTGGAAGCCATGCTTCCGCCTTCCTGATGGCCATTCCCTCTCCTCAGGTCATGGCTGCCTACCAGGATAGAGTGAGCTTGTCTGCCACTGGGTTTTACAGGTAAGTAAGGGGCTGACCTTGCCCCTCTCACAATGAGTTGTCATCCTAACTTCTGCAGGCCCCTCCAGCACTGCACTCTGTCAGCCTTTGGTCAGGAGAGAGCAGGTCCACCAAAAGCTTCTCTCTTCAATGGACTTCCACTAACTTCAGTGTATTGAAGGTGCCCTGAAATACGTGAGCTTACCAAACTATGTGCCAAAAGCATGAGCTGTCGTATTAAAAGACCTCTGTTCTAGTTCTGGTCTTAAAGTGTACTATTCCACTGGGGGGTCACTGGTCCCTCTCTGAACCTGTCTCCTTTTATGACATAATGGGTCCATTGCCAGCCATGCCTCTCAGCATTCTCCTGTAAGAACCAGGGGCGTCTGGTGTTCTGAGGGTTACCCATGTGTGTTACTTTGTGCTATGTGTCAGATTGCTTTAAGCAGGCTCTCCTGCAAAAGAATGAGAGGAGGATCTAGAGCACGTGATCTTGTTACAAAATGAAAAGTGGAACACAAAATGAGATTTAGAAAAAAGCGTCTTCTGTAACTTGAAAATTCAGTGAGACCCTGTTTCAGCAGAGGCCCTGCCTGTCTGATCTAGAAGCTGTGAAAAGAAATGATCATATTTACTGTTAGCCATAATGTTTTAGCTTTCTCTGGGAAATCTAACTAAGACCTTTTCTTTCACAGATCAGTGGATGTGAAAAATAGTTCAATGTTTGCTTTAAAAGGTCTTGTGTGAAAATTTATAAATATATAGACTATATATGTAATATAAATATATGTATTTTTTAGGGCAAAGCAATGTTTAGCCAGTGCTCCCTGGTTATGTAATATTTGACATACACAAACACAAACTAATGAAGATTTTCTTATAAGTTCCTGTTTCATTGTTAGAGTTTATAGAACTTGAGTTTTATCAGGGAACACCCAGATGAACTTGATAAGGTTAGAGGTCAAAGAACATGGCCATCTCTTGGGAGAAGCCTTTTCCCTCAGCCCTGTATTGGTTTTGTTTTCATGCAAATTCTTATCACATCAGCTCACATTATTCTTTCTGTATAACGTATAGAATAGCTCAGGTACAGAGTACTATAAACAGAATACACACACACAACCAATGTAACTCATGCAAAATTGGAATCATAAGATAGTCAGGATTGAAAACAAAGGTCATGTTGATATTTGGCAGAAAACAACAAAATTCTGTAAAGCAATTATCCTTCAATTAAAATAAAGAAATTAAAAAAAAAAGAAATGAACCAAGTCTAAAACCTAACACCAAATGCTAGAATAAACTTGCTAATAAATTTTTTAAAAGGAATAAAAAAAAAAAGAAAAAGAATGTAAAAGAGAATATCTGCTTCTTTTAACAACCTTTTGCTCAAATCATCTGTTGAAATTTAGGAGGGGTCCATAGATGAAGAGTAATACTAGGTGGCTGCACCCGTGTTGGCATGGGTTACTGATCTTGTTACCTTTCACCTTGAGAAAGGTGAGCAGCCCAGGAGCCAGCCCAGAAGGAACCTTTGGTTCTGAGATCTTTAATTCTAATTCAGTAGATCCTTTGGAGCGTGACTTGCACGTCCTCCATGAGCTTAGGCAAACCTGTCACCTCTGTTTCTACCACATAGAAGCCGGCATGCTGGGACCCTGCACCTCTCAGCTCTGCAGAATGATTCATGTGAAGGCCATTGGCAAAATGGAGCAGAGACAAGGGGCAAGATGCTCGGGCATGCAGGGGTTTCACGGACAGGTTCTAAGTGCTGAGAACTCACAGACTTTTTAAAGAACAGCTGAATAAAAAATAAAGCCTTTAGGGTCTTAAGATTTATGGGAGGGGGGACAGGTCCATCTTATTCATACGCGATATTTTCTTTTCTCCCCAGGACTCCCAACCTGGGCTACAGCTTTGAGACCAACTCAGGGAATGCCTTCCACTATTTCACCTACGGGGTGGCTTGCTCAGAAGTGGAAATTGACTGCTTGACAGGGGATCATAAGGTGAGAAGTTTGCAAAACGTTAGTATGAAAGGGGAAAAGAGAAACATCTAAAACTGTAATACAGAGAGCAGAGGAACGAACTTTCTGGTTGGGAAAATAGTGTGCTAAGTCATGGCTTGGCAAACTTCCTGTAAAGAACCAAAAAGTAAATATTTTAGATTTTCTGGGCCACAGAGACTCTGCCTCAGTTATTCCACTCTATCTTGTAGTAGGAAAATAGATAGGAATGTATGCAAAGAGATGAGTGTGAATGTGTTCTGACAAAGTGTAATTTATGCACCTGGAATGTGATTTTCATATCGTTTTCACGTCACAACATATTCTTTTTATTTTTGTCAGTCATTTAAAAACATGAAAACCATTATTAGCTCACAAGTTCCACAAAAGCAGGGGATGGGCTGCCTTCAGCCCACAGAATGTAATTTGTCAGTGCCCGTCTTACATGATTGACCTGGACTCAGGTTCAAAGCCCCAGGAAGCTGCGTGCCTGCCCTTCCTACTCACACTGCTGCCTGAGGGTGCCTGGAGCGCTCTGCTTGGGAAAGAACTATTCATGTTGCTCTTAATAACCTAAGGGTTGCCACGACCCATCTGTTATTCCCTACATCCCTTTCTTCTCAAACCGCTTTTGTTTTGCTATCCATTCTAGAACCTCCGCACAGACATTGTCATGGATGTTGGCTCCAGTCTGAACCCTGCCATCGATATTGGACAGGTAAGACTCCTGGGGGATCCGGGTGGTGAGGGACTTGGCCACTGCTGTGCCCCACTGCCTCCTAGGAACTCTGGCCACACTGTCTCCCCAGTGTTATTTTTAAGGAGGTGTGAGCATGGTGCCAAGTGAGTCCCCCTGAGAGTGGGATTTAGTGGATGAGAGTCCACCCAGTTCCTCAGGCAGAAGACAAATCCACATGGATAAACTTGAAAAGGGCATTCATACGGCAGAAACCTAGATGATGGGCAGTGGGAACACTAAATATTCAAACACACACATGGCACCGAGGGGAGTGAAGACTGAATTTGCGTTCAGTGTGCAGGCAGTGGGGTCTCAGGGCAGAGGCAGCTTCCCCCTCTCTATTCCTCTTCCACTGGTGATGGCTGTTGTACTCTAGCAAGTAATGCTACCAAGCCTGAGGTTGTGGAGAGTCCACCCCAGGTTCCAGAAGGAGGAATAAAGGGATGGCTGGAAGAAAGTCACTTTGGGAAAATATGAGAATATTGAGCAGAGCAGGTAAAACAGTGTCAGGGGGAGGCATCAGGAAGCGATGTATTGAACATGCAGTAGAAAAGGTTCATTGTATTTCCCAAAACTGGACAATCACTGAGTATACAGAAACTTAGTCATAAATCTATTTTTTAAGTCATTGAACAACGGTGGGGGGAGCCCCTCCTCTGGGCAGGCACTGAGCTTGGCATAGCAGATGCAGAGATGCTCAGTGTCTAGTCTCCCTCTGAACACATTTGTTTAGCTGTGATGGTGCCACAGACCATGATTCTGAGCAGTGAGGCTGGGAGAGCAGACACGTGGGCCAGCAGAAGGCATGTGCCCTTCAAGAGATCTGTGAGCTGCAGCAGGGGCCATCTTCTCCCAGAGAGCAGGCAGGACTGGGAGTTCAGAAAGCCTGGAATCTACTAACCAAGAAAGTCCCGTCTTGTGCTGTGTGCTTAGTCGCTCAGTTGTGTCCCACTCTTTGCAACCCCGTAGACTGTAGCCTGCCAGGCTCCTCTGGCCATGGGGATTCTCCAGACAAGAATACTGGAATGAGTTGCCATGCGCTCCCCCAGGGGATCTTCACAACCCAGAGATCGAACCTGTCTTGTGGGACTGCCCCAAAATGCATGGTCCCTCTCTACACGGCGGGTAGTGGTCCCCTGAGGGACACCCTCAGCCACCATTACCCCACGAGCTCACTTCTCAGCTCGGGGGTGCCGTTTCTCCTGTGGCATCATGGAAGGAACTCTGCATCGGCCCTGAAGTAGGTTTCATAGGAAATTATGCCTACCACTGCCTGTCCCCCTCCTGGAGCCGCTGACAAGTTCTGAAACCGATATCAGTGTCCGTGCCTTTGCTCTGCCTACACCAATGCTGGCAAAGGCCCAGATCGGTTATCCCAGGCTGGGGCAGGAGCCGGGGAAGGAAGCAGTAGGGGCCTGTTTTCAGCTTCTCTCCAGTTCCCCTGGGCAGGTGGGGCTTGGTGCCTGCTGTGGGAAGCAGCACCTGTCTTTGGATGGGGGGCGGGAGGCAGGGTAGCCATGGTTTCTGTCTGTCCTGCAGGTGGAAGGGGCGTTTGTCCAGGGCCTGGGCCTCTTCACCCTGGAGGAGCTACACTACTCCCCCGAGGGGAGCCTGCACACCCGTGGCCCCAGCACCTACAAGATCCCCGCGTTTGGCAGCATCCCCACGGAGTTCAGGGTGTCCCTGCTTCGCGACTGCCCTAACAAGAAGGCCATCTATGCCTCCAAGGTACCGTTGCGCTAGGTCTGTGCCGCCTTCCCATCTGCACTGTGGGAAACCACCTGCCATGGGGGTCTGCAGGGAGCTTGCATGGAAGAGAGAGAGAGGGGCCTGACAGGAGCCTGGGCCAGATGATGAGCGGGTGGGGCTGGAGGTGGGGTGAGGGGGGCGGTGTGCAGACCTATCTGGGAGCATAGGGCACTGGGTTGAGGATGACACCACCTCCCTGTCATTCAAGCCAGCTTTTGGGGTGTACTCAGAGGGATTCCTTAGGTCAGTCTTATAGGTCAAGTCCTGACCTACACCCACGTCTCTGGTGTGCATCCCTGAGGCTTGGTCCCAGAGATGCTCTTGCAGGTCCTGCACCCCTGTCGTCTCTTGAGAATCAGCCCATTCCCCTGTGCACACACTTTCACCTCCTTCAATGACCGCCACTAGACCTTAAGCCTTGATCAGCATGCCTGGATGGTTATAACTACCCTCTGTTTCCTCCATGTCCCCAATAAGTATGAAAAACAGTTAATAAAATTCATTAAACTGATTGATACAGTTGTTGGTCTAAGAAGGAAGACAGATAATTATTTGTAATCAACAAGACACATCTCAGTTTACTTTCCAGTGGGAGGGCCTGGAACACTTGTGGTCCTTGCCGTCGGCTCTCACACTTTAGCATGTGTCGGGTCACTGGGGGCTCAGGATAGAAAGGTAGCTCCATGGGACTCACCCTTAGAAATTTTGATTCAGTAGGCTTGGGGTAGGGTCCTTAAACCTGCATTAAAATATATATATATTTATATTCGGCTTCCCTGGGTCTTCGTTTCTGCATGGGCTTTCTCTCGTTGCGGAGAGTGGGGGCTGCTCTCTACCTACAGTGCCCGGGCTCTAGAAGACAGGCTCAATGACTATGTTGCATGGGCATGGTTGCCCCACAGCACGTGTGATCTTCCCAGACCAGGGATGGAACCCACCCCTGCATTGGTGGGTGGATTCTTAACCACTGGACCACGAGGGAAGCCCAGGCCTGCATTTTTAACAAGTCTCCCTGTTGACTCTGTTATGGGCAGTCTCTGATCTATGCTTTGGGGGATGAAACCACCTTTGCTAGAAAATAGTTTCCATCCTGTTGGTCATGATGCCTCTGTTTCAGCGACTTGTAAGTATAATTATGGTGACTGTAAATATTGGTGACAGAGTTGCAGGTAGATTATTCCCTGAGGTTTATTGCTATGAGGAAAGGATCAGATTTTTTTTTTGTCTGTAAAATATAATGCTTTATACAACTTTATACAAATATAATGCTTTATACAACTTTCGCATGGTGTCATCAGAGAAAATCACACAGTGAAATTTAAAAGACATGTGCCCACAAGGAGGAATCATTTATTAGACTGCTTGTTCTTGGCCCCTGTTTAGTTTTGAGCTCCTGCCTTGCTCTGGGGTCCCTGGGATCTCCAGACCTGCTGCTGTGGAGGCTGGCCCTCTCCTGATTCCCTGTCTTTGCTCTGCTCTTGTCCACTCAGGCGGTCGGGGAGCCGCCCCTCTTCCTGGGCGCCTCTATCTTCTTTGCCATCAAGGATGCCATCCGCGCGGCTCGAGCTCAGCACACAGATAATAAGATTAAGGAGCTCTTCCGGCTAGATAGCCCTGCCACCCCGGAGAAGATCCGCAATGCCTGCGTGGACAAGTTCACCACTCTGGTACGAGGGCCCCGCAGTCCAGGGAGGTGGGGCCACAGGCCGGGGAAAGTTCTGCTGCAGGGGGAGGGCTGAGATGTTAGGCTGTCTCTCAGCCTTCCTGTGTGTTAGGCTGGGAAGCCATGGGTCCACACCGCCTTCTGCCATGAGGCACCGCCTCCAACTCGCAGGAAAATAACAAGAATCCCCTTAAAGCTGCAGCTTGGGCTGGGCCTCCTGAGAGGAAGGAGGGCTGTGTGATGCACTTATCACCCACTGATTCCATTATTTCCATAAAGATGAGGGTAATGGATAAAACTCCAGAAGAGCCTGATCTTTAGTGTCCACCAGTGGCATTTTTGAGACCCTTCTTTGTTAAACACACTGTGTGAGGTACTAAGGAGACAGAGAGGGAAAAAAATGAATTTGTGAGATGGAGCACTTTTGTTCTGTGATGACCCTGTGCCATGCTGATACCAGGGATGCGTAGGTGCCCTGGAAGACATTGCAGCCTTTGTGGACACCAGCTGAGTGCCCTCTGTGGTGACTGCTTACTGCCTTGGAGGTGTGTGTAGCAGTGAACGCCATGGTGTCTGGAATCGTTTGGGGAAGTCCCTGTGTGATACTTGTGGGGACAAGGCCAGTGAAAGGAGACTGTGCCAGGACAGACTCGTCCACTGTCGGAGCCTCAGAAGCAGCCCAGTCTCTGAGCTGGGCTGAGTGGGCCTTGCGCTCACTCTCCAATGGCATTTGCAGCCTCTGTTGAGTTCGCAGAACCAGATTCTTCCTGATACCCAAGTTGGATCTCCTCCTGGGTATTTGACAGGAAATTTGATAGCCATTTTGGGTTTCAGAGGGGGAAGGTACAGGAGAGTCCCTGGAGACAGGCAGATCTGCAGTCAGCACAGAGGGTGAGGGAGGCGGATGGGTCTCCAGTCAGGCGGCGCTTCCAGTTTTGCAATAGCTTTAGCTTCAGGGTGAGACACACACAGACCATGTGCGAGGCTCCCAAGCAGCAAGGATGCCTACAACTATGCACCAACCTCGCTGTAGCCCAGAACCTTCCCACCGTGGCCTCCGGGCTGACAGTAATCCAAACCCACCTTCTCTGAGAGCAGAGATGATGCGTGGCTCCCAGTAAGCTCACAGAGATTGCAAAGTTGGCTCCTTGCAAACCCTCTGATGCAGAAGTCAGTGATCTGATGAGCCCCTCCCTCTGAGGCCCTGGACTCAAGCAAAGATTCTAACCCAAGTGCCTTGGCTATGCTGCAGCACAGCAGGGAAATCCCTGCTATGGATTTTCATGAGCAGCTGATCCATGAGCCAGTTGGGCTTTTGAAGAACTGTGAGTGCCATGTGAGAAAGGACCACTTCTGTATCTGGTCATCCCTGTACCTCCAGAGTCCGCCACAGTGCTTGACACATGGAATGTGTACAGTGAAAATTAATGAATGACCAGGATATTATGGGGTCCTGTCCTGGAGGCATTCCCCGCAGCTGGGACTGCAGAGTGGTGTTTGGTCTGAGGATAGTGGTTGGCAGTGATGGGATGTGGCACGGAGTCCTGAGCTGTAGGAAGACCCTTCAATCAGTTCTCCTTTGTTCCTTCCTAGTGTGTCACTTGTGTACCAGAAAACTGTAAACCCTGGTCTCTGAGGGTCTGAAGAAGAAGCCCTATAGGAGTCTTCTTATGCTACCCTGGGGATTCCATGGACGATGGAACTTGCCCTGCAGAACATGAATCTGTGAAAGTTTCAGGATGACAGAGGTGTTATTCCTCAGGATGGTGACTGGAAGAACATTGAATGGATTGGAAGATTTTGATAAAAATATGATTTATAATCATGATGATAAGCAAATTCAAAACTACTAGGCCCGAATGGCTAATAGGCAATTAGCATCATTTCATGTCTGTTTTAATCACATATTTGAAATAGGTGTAGGAAGTATTTGTGCTGTGTTCTAACTCCCTGGACGTTTGTATACGCTTAAGTGTTGACAGCGTCTTTCCTTCAAAGAAGATTCTCACATGCCTCCAGAAGCTTAAAAGAATTACTCTAAGTCTGTGTGTCTTCCTCAAAAAGCCTTTCCTTTGATTCAATAAACATCATATTATAATGTCAGATCCACACTCAGATTTGCAATGGGACAGTGGGGTGCAATTCAAACCTCTGATCACTTCATTGGAGAGAATAAGGACAGAAATTCATTACTTGAATTGTCTTCTTTAAAAAAAAATTTTTTTTTAATTTACTTATTTGGCTGTGCTGAGTCTTAGTTGTGATACACAGGATCTTTTAGTTGCTGTGTGTGGGATCTAGTTCCCTGACCACGGATCGAACCCAGGTTCCCTGCATTGAGAGTGCAGTCTTAGCCACTGGACCACCAGGAAGTCCCATGAGTTTAACCTTCTTAAGTTGCATAAAGTAAGATTAATCCATAAAAGCAAAAGCCAACCAACCCAATTATTCAGTACCTACAATGTGCCAGTGTCTTCCTCTTTCTCTGTGCATTAAGAAAAGATGGGGCTTAAAAATCTTCAATTGAAGCCAGTAGTTCCCATCTAGAAATGAGACTACTCGAATTAAGGTCAGCTGGAGAAAAAACAGCCAAGGACCCTGAGTTCTCACCCCAGCTGTTTCTCTGTTTTTGTGACCTTAGACTGGACTTCCCTTTTCTGTGCTTCATTTTACTGCAAAATGAAAGGATTGAACTGGAATACTCTCTTAAGGCCTTCTTCGGATCTAAAAGTCTATAAATATATGACCTGAAAACTCCAGTTATTTAAGAGATCTGCAGGGCTCAGAGACATGACTCCTTTACTATGATGTGCTGTCTGGGTTTAGCTTCCCCCAAGTTGAAAAGAGAACAGGAGAAAGGCAGGTATTCCCTCTGCTGGCTCTGATGGGTGATTTCATCACTATCTGGTGCTGATGGATGGTGTTGCCAGGTCATGTGCCTTCACTGTGTAAATATCCAACATTCTACTGGATGGGGTCCACGATTCTGGCCTGGAAGGACTGTGGAAACCATGCACTTGAGCCCGGTTCTTGATGTTAGTAATAAATGAAACGGTCAGCTGGTTAGCACATGAGAAATGCTTATTAGTCATCATAATCATGACAAATGCTGACATCTGCTGTATATTAACCAGTCTGCATTGCTAGGGAATGCACACACCAGACTCACAGGTGCACACACATACACATATGCATTTCCCTACAAAATTCCTTTCCTCAGAATATTCTGGATTGTTTACAGCATGGTTAAAACTGAAGCGCTTTAGAAATAACACCAGTATTTGGACTGAGATCTGCACAGGTCTGTTTCATTGGTTTTCTGGAATATTCTATTAGGGTATGGTTAGGGTATAGGACATGGCCTGCAACTGAGACAGGTCAGCTGTTAATAGTGAGGCTATCAGGGCTGAACAATGACTGCGAATTCCCTTCTGAGCTTAGGAACAGAGGCAAGGCAGGGTGGTCGTGAAAACCAAACAGGCAAGTGCTATGTGAGCTATAAGTCACTGTGTAGTTCCAAGCTGTTGCCCTCCTCAGACACCTCGTCTTGGCTTGCTGTCTTCCTCTGTAAACTGCTTGGGCTTGGGACGCCAGCATTGTCTGCAGTATCACACTGCAGCCGGCAGGGGGCGGTGGAAGACCAGACGTGAGACCATCCTCTCCAGCGGGCCCAGCAGCACAGCCATCTGCTATGGGTTAGATTCTAGGCAGCTTATTTAGTGTCTCAGAGTAGACCCAGCACCTTCAAAGTTCTCTTCAAGAGCCGGATTTGAAGCTGACTTAGGGTTTCAGACTGACAAAAATCTCAAAGGAGCTCAGAAGACGGGGGTCAGCTGTGGGAGTCTGAGCTTCAGGTAAACAGCTGGCAGGGGGAGGCAGGTCTTACTTTCTTAGTATCTGCAGCTTGTCCGCTGCCAGTTTTCACATTTTACTTGTATGTGTGCGCTCAGTTGTGTCTGATTCTTTGTGACCCCGTGGACTGCTGCCCACCAGGCTCCTCCCTGCATGGGATTGTCCAGGCAAGAGTACTGGAGTAGGTTGCCATTTCCTGCACCAGGGGATCGTCCGGACCCAGGGACTGAACCTGAGTCTCCTGCATCTCCTGAATTGGTAGGTGGATTCTTTACCTCTGAACCACCTGGGAAGCCCTTTTACTAATGAAATCTCATTTAATCATCCCAGTAGCCTTAGGAGGTAGCACGTTAATCTCTGTAACAACATGAGAAAGAAATCCTACCCATAGCTGTGCAGAGGGATTACTCATGGGCATTGACTCCTAGAAAACAAGCTGCAACTGGGCCATGCGGGTGGGGAAACCTGGCGTACACTGGGTGCCTGTTGGAGTGGACCCATGCTACGCTGGCTCCCAGAAGTTGGTGGAGGCCCCCGAATGCCTATCTATTCGCCTGTGCTTTGGGCAGCTTAGGACTCTCACGATGACTTGGCCAAGTTGTAGACTGTTGTCAGAGGCAGCTGAAAACTTCCTTCTACTCCAGTTAAGGTGGCTGGCAAGCCAGGACAGGAGGACAGGATGGATGGAGGTTGTAGGAGGAACCCTGGGCAAGGGATAAGGGCAGAAATCGTCCTAGCTGATTGATTTACAACTGGGAACATCCCTGAGCCCATGATGTTTTTATCTTTAGCGGAGGGGGAGCCTGGACCATTCCTGCCGCTGCCTGTTTTAGGTCCTGGGACAAAGCTCTTTGGAACACACAGCTTCCTTTATCTGCTGAGGCTTGAAGTCACCCTGGGGCCCCCAGGCTCAGGGACTTGCCCTTGTCTCTGTTCTGGACTGCGGGAAAGCATGATCCCAAGGCAGGAGACAGATCCCGGGACAATCGTGTCACCTGATACAAAGCAGCCCACCAGAGGGAATGGAAATGTCAGGAACTACCCAGAGGGTTTGGTCCTCATCTCTGTCCTAGAACAGGCCTGGCCCTGACCTTGCATAGTCCTCTAGACCGATTCGCATCCTAGAACTGGAAAGGCCCTGGGAACCATCAGACTCAAGCTTTTTGTTTAAAAGCTGAGAATCATAAACCCTGACAGGCTAACTAACTTGTCTAGGGTCTCGAGACAAGGCTGCCTGAATCCTGGTCCAGGTGCTTTAAACTAAATCGTACACCCACTAGTGGAGTGAACCTTCTCTTAGGCAACCTCAGAGTGTGGGGGACAAGCTCGAAATCTAGTCATGTGTGTGGGAAGAAGATAGGGAGAGCTTGGAGCCCAGGAATACCTCATTCATCTGTGCTCTAGCATAGGATGCTGCAATGGGAATCCTTCTGAAGCCCCCCAGGAGGGACCAAACAGTAAGCGTGAAACATGCCCTTGTTCCAAATGAGGGGCTAAGTCACCGATGTGGGACTGGCTGAAACTGACTTTGCTGCTTTTAGCTCATGACCTACCTCAGGGAATAAAGGAATAGAGAGTTTGGGAGACTAGAGGGAGAGGATGTCTGAAGATCTTTGAAGAGGGCAAGAGGTATGTCCTCTCTGTTGAAGAGAAGGGAAGGAGGGAGAGAGGAGGAGAGAGGAAGATTGTGTATGAGGCAGGGTTTCCCCTCACTCGGCCAGGAGAGGGGAGCTTCACGGGGTGCACTCAGAGACCCAATCCTGAGAGCTGCTTGAGTGGCTGTGGTTGGATCAGCCCGAGGCACGGAGCAGCAAGAAGGGGGTAAGAGTGAGTTACACACCCTCCAGTGTTCGGGCAAGGACACCAGCTGTGGCCACACTGGAGGGAGCTACCCGCGAGGACTGCCTGGTGGGGGAGATGTAATCCCAACAGAGGGAGGGTCCATTTTATGTCCAGAATCAACTTGCTCCAGTGGCTATGAGAAATGCTCACACATCCCTGCCTGCCTCCTCTGTTCCAACCTGACCTCCACTACCACACTCCTCACTCCCAACCGATCTTTCACCAGGGAGAAGGTGGCAGGGCTCTCCACCGTGCCTCTGTGATGGCGGGTGCCCGATGCCTGGAATCTCGCACTCAGAAATCTTCCCTGAGAGTGAGCCCTGAATGTTGGGGGAGGAGGCTTAGGGGCAGCGGTGCCCAGGCTTCTCTGCTTACTCTGATGTGCTCAGAACATCAGCCTCGGAGCACAGAGTGTGTTTCTGAGAATCTGGGCAGCTTGCGGCCTGCTGCCCTCTCCCCCTGCCTCTGTGCAGCCAGTTGTCTTAATCATCAACAGTGTTGAACTGACCCATGCGTGTGCCCTGTGTTCTTCCCATGAGATGTGTATTCCCTGGGGTCCTCCTAGCTGTGTGCTGTGCTGGGGGGGAGGCTGGACTGAACGCCTGTCCTGGGCAGTAGCACCAACATGCCTCAGGTAGCACTTGGCTGTTTAGGAATTGAGGGTGGGCAGGCCAGTTAGCTCCTCTGAACCTTCATCTTTTCACCTGTAAAATAAGCTTGGATAATCATAACACTCCCGCAAGAAATTATTGTTTCCAAATGGACACCCATGAGGTATCTATCTCAGCATGGGAAATTGCCCTTCCTGCAACAAAATTATAAATGAAGGTACTCAACTTTAATACCTGCTTCCAGTCCTTTATCAAACCAATATAATTATTTCATGCTATAGTTTCTTAAAGCATTTCTATGTATTAAGGCAATTATACAAAAGTGTATCTGATTATAAACACAACCCTTGACTTAAAATAGACCAGACCAAGGTATTGTCCTATGATTCTGTGAGAAAAACACAGATATATCCAAAACACTTTTCATGAAATAGCTCTTCTTTTCCATAACTGCAACCAGAACTAAATACTGTGAATAGAAATTACCTGTGATGATTAAAGCATTTGAGAATCTAAACTGATCATTAACATCTTACCAAGACAAACGCTATATGTAAACTCTGTGAAAATAAGTTGCTATGATGGGCTGATGGAAACCTCTAGGAGGGCTTTGTCTGTTACTCATCCACCCCGCTTCATCCACTTCCTTAGCCATTCATTTGTTCCTTTATTCAAGAAGAATAAAATGGTTTCTATTTAAAATAAGTATTTGGTTATCTATCTGCCTGTGAAACTCTTTTCCTATAACAGATATTTGAAATTTAAGATGTTCTCTTATTTTATTTAAATATAGATATTTCTATTACTTTATATTTGTTCCAGTTATTAAGCAAATCCTTCGGCTCCACAATAACTCTTCTATGTGCTCAATAAGGCTGGGGTGAAACCGTGTAAACCACATTTTTGCTCCTTCTGCCCCCTCTGCTACAGTCTGCCAGTAGAGGGCAGTAGAGGGTGACTGTGGGGCTGGAGGAGGAGATGGACGTGTGCTCCATTGTATTATTTGCCTCTTTTTTAAAAATTAAATTTATTTTTAAATGAAGCAAAGATGAATATTTTAATGATAAAAGGTACAATTCACAAACAAGATAGACATCATAAAACCATTTGATACCTAACAACAAAAAACAGAGATACATAAAGCAAAAACCAGAAGAAATATAAGGGAAAAGAAAAAAAAATACAATCATAGTGAGACATATTAACACTTCTCTGAGAATATTTTATCAAGTGTATAAAAAATAATAATAGCATCTTGAATGATGCATTAATAATTTAAATTAATATATTTCTACTTAGATTAATTTATATTAATCTTACATCCTACATAAATATATTTAAAGTTTTGTATCTCATATGTTGTTATCAGATGTCCATAGGGCAGTTAGAAAAACTGGAAATAATATAAACATTACTAAATTTCAAAAAGTAGAATTTGTTTGTAATTCAGTTATGCATATACCATATATTATTTTTGAAATTATTTTTCACTGTATGTTCCTACAAGACATTGCCTATGGTTCCCTCTGCTCTACAGCAAACCTTTGTTGCTCGTTCTTTATCTTTTTTTTTTAATTAGAAATCTTGCATCCTATTCACACTAAGTCAAACAAGTGGAATCAAAATGTCATAAATTTTTTTAGTTAGGCAAAAAGTCATGTTTTCTAAAATATATATATTATACATATTATTTACATATTATGTATACCAGAACTTGTCTACTATGCTTGATAAAGGCATGAGAAAGAACCTCAAAAAAAAAAAAGAAGAGATGAAGAAATTAGAAAACGTAAAATAAGTGAAATGGGAGCACTGAGTGTGAGATAGAAGAAGTGATGCAAACTAGATGAAAGTAAACAACCCTCACATAGTCCAGTTGTTTTTAAACAGAGCTGCTCATTAGAAACATATCTGGAGCTCTGGAGAAAAAAGCAACACCTAGGCATCTGTATTTTTCAACAAAATCCAAGATAATTCTGATATGCATTTGGATTTTAAAAAGTGATTCAAGTTTTTTCTATTAAATGGTAGTTTTGGTGATATAGAATGCTATTATTTTTCTGTTGGCCAATCATGACACAATGGTTTCAAGTAATAGTTATATAATCACAATAGTAAAAGATGTTTATCAGTTTTCACAATCAATAGCCAGACAAAAAATAAAAGATAAGTATAGTTTCACGCCATAGTGGGAACATGATTATCCTAACTATAAAATAATTACATACAATTGGGGGGCATCAAGCAAACTGACGTGACAAGTGGAAGTGCATACATGCACATGTTTTCATCTGCTAAGCCAGTCTATGTCTTTTGGTTAGTGCATTTAATCCATTTACATTTAAGGTGATTACAGATATATATGATCCTATTGCTGTTTTCTTAATTTTTCTGGATTTTCTGTAGGTAGCTCTTTTTCTTCTCGTTTCCTGCCTAGAGAAGTTCCTATAGCATTTGTTGTAAAGCTGGTTTGGTGGTGCTGAATTCTCTTAACTTTAGCTTGTCTGGAAAGCTTCTGATTTCTCCATCAAATCTGAAGGAGATTCCTGCTAGGTAGAGTATTCTCGGTTGTAGATTCTTCCCTTTCATCACTTTAAATATATCATGCCATTCCCTCTGGCTTGTAGAGTTTCTGTTGAGAAATCAGCTGATAGCCTGATGGGAGTGCCCTTGTATATTGTCATTTTTCCCTTGTTGCTTTTAATATTTTATTTCTGTCTTTAATTTTTGTCAGTTTAATTACTATGTGTTTCAGCGTGTTCCTCCTTGGGTTTACCCTGCCTGGGACTCTCTGTGCTTCCTGGACTTGGTTGACTATTTCCTTTCCCAGTTAGGGAAGTTTACAGCTATTATCTCTGCAAATATTTTCCCAGGTCCTTTCTCTCTTCTTCTGGGACCCCTATGATGCAAATGTTGATGCATTTACTGTCCCAGAGGGCTCTTAGGTTGTCTTCCATTTCCTTTCCTTTTTTTCCTATATTCTGTTCGGTGGCAGTGATCTCCACCATTCTGTTCTCCATGTCATTTGTCCCCCTTCTGCCTCAGTTGTTCTGCTATTGATTCTTTCTAGTGTATCTCTGTTTGTTCTTTAGTTCTTCTGGGTCTTTGGTGAACATTTCTTGCATCTTCTCAATCTTTGCCTCCATTCTTTTTCCAAGATACTCAATCATCTCCACTATCAGTATTCTGAGTTCTTTTTCCAGAAGGCTGCCTAGCTCCACTTCATATAGTTGTTTTTCTGGGGCTATCTTGTCCCTTCATCAGCAACATAACTTTCTGCTTGTTCATGCTGATTTAGTTCAGTTCAGTCACTTAAGTCGTGTCTGACTCTGCGACCCCATGGAATGCAGCATGCCAGGCCTGCCTGTCCATCACCAACTCCTGAAATTTACTCAAACTCATGGCCATTGAGTTGGTGATGCCATCTAACCATCTCCTCCTCTGTCATCCCCATCCCCAGATTCATCTACCTGACTGTCATCCCTTCTAATTTTCATATGCTGTCAGTATCCATCATCAATCAGCTCTTCCTTTCTATAGTCACAAATATTTCTAGGTCCATTTTTCAATTCTTCATTGTCACAGCAATTCATCTTATTAAACAATAACCAGCCATACAAGCTGTGAAACATCCTTTCAAGAAAAATTTAGCAGTCTACATGTATGTGCTACACCTTGGAAGGAAAATAAAAGATGAATAAGCCTCAGATGCTGCCCTGAGTGGGCTTCCCAGGTAGCACTGGTGCTAAAGAACCCAGCTGCCAATGCAGGAGACGTAAGAGATGTGGGTTCAATCCCTGGGTTGGGAAGATCCCCTGGAGGAAGGCGTGGCAACCCACTCCAGTATTCTTGCCTGGAGAAGCCCATGGCCAAAAGAACCTGGCGGGGTCATCCAGAGTCACTAGGAGTCGGACAGGACTGAAGTGACTGCCCTGAGTATTACATCATCTAGTAGGAGAAATATGATGTATGTCAATAACTGTAATTATATAACCCAGGTGGACTGTGGGGATGGCTGAAGAGGCTTGGGGGCAGAATGCTTTGAGACTGAACAGGGGACACACCAATAGATGGAGAAACCAGAGAAGGCTTCATGGAAGCGGTATTTGTACTGAATGATGGGGCTTAAGGATGGTATGTTAGTTTCCTATTGCTTCCATAACAAATTACCACAAACTTAGTGTGTTAAAACTACACTTGGTAATGTACAGCATGCTAACAACAGTTAATCATACTGTACTACATATTGGAGCTGCCAAGAGTTATAATCACACAGTTCTGTAGGTCAGGTATGTGTGGCGCTGCAGGGTCCTTTGCTTAGTTGCACAGGGTCACAAGGTGTTGGCAGGGCTGTGTTCCTTTCTGGATGCTCTTTAGATCCATCTGCTTCCAAGTGTATTCAAGTCATCTACTGGATTCAGTTCCTCGTTGTGGCAGGACTGAGGTCCTGATTTCTTGCCGGCTGGCAGCTGGGGGTCTGTGCAGCCACTCCCATCCCTCCTCACACTTTCCATGTGTCCCATATCCACCCCCCAGCAGTGGGGGTTGAATCCTCTCATGCTTTGGAACTTCTTCTGCCTCATCTCTTCTGACCTCAGCTAGGGAAATTGATTAGATCAGGCCCACTTAGGTAATCCAGGCTAATCAACCCATTTTCAGGTCTGTAACCTAATCAACATCTGCAAAGTCCCTGGTAACCTGCAAGGTAGTATATTTACAGGATCCAGGGATTAGGATGAGCACATCTTTAGAGAGCTCCTATCCTGCCTGCCTCTGATGGGTAGAAGTTACATATGTTGGGCCTGGCCAGAGGGCTCTTCAGGCAGAGGAAATGGAAAGGATGAACCTTGGAGGCCAGAGACGACCTGCAAGGAGCAGTGAGAACAGCCAGCCTTTCTCCTGGGGTGTAACCATGTCTTCAAATGGTAGGATATGCGTGCGAGCTCCTGGGTCCAGTAACAGCCTCTGAATGAGAATAAGGCAAACACAGACAACTGACCGAGGGCTGTGGGAAGCGCAGGGCCACCTGCCTAGTTCCACGGTGGAAGCTAGAGACCTGATGTGGGTATTGAATTCTTCAGCGTTCCAGTTTGTCTTTTTACATTAACAGACTTATATTCACAGCGCTCTAGCATGTCCTCAAAGTTCTCACTTACAAGCCCCCGGACTATAACACGGAACTACTTTTCACTCCCTGGGACATCTTCAATTTATTTCACACGTTACAAAGGGAAGCATCCTGACAAAGTTATATATTCACTGCCCAGATATAAGGGAAAAAACACAACAGTGGAAGAAAATTAAGTCTTATTTATTGTGAAAACCAAACCACTAGGAAAATATATCACAGTCTTGATACAGCAAACAGACAATATTATCATTTCAAGTAGTAAGTTGGTAAAAAGACAAAGTCCTTATCACAATGATAAGGGGCCAGAACTGGGGCAAGAACAACGCGTGTAGCAAAGGCCCTGGCAGAAGTGGTATTTGGTAATGGAGGGCAGTCCCTTCATCGCTCTAAAGGAGCCACAGTTCATCCCTGAGTTGCTTACTTTTCCTCCCTTGAATTTTTTTTTGTTGCCAGGGGATTGTCTCAACAAAGCTGTTATTTCAGGGGGCAAAGTAAGCAACACTGGGTTTAGGCTTTCATTCTGTTTCATGAGAAACAGATTTTTCCAAAGCCCGTCCTTCACAACCCTCTTAATGAAGTAGCTAATAGTTCCTCTTTCACTGTTCATTCCTGAATATGAGCATATTATACTGTCAAAACCCCATTTCCCTTCAAGGCTGAGTGTCACTGTAAGATTGTCTGGTAGCTTGCTGACTCTGCTGCAGGCGGCCTCAGGGCCCATGGCTGCCAGTGAGAGGGAGAGCACTTGCTTCCCTTACCAGTGTGAGATCGCTTCTTACAATTTTGCAGGGTCTCCTGGCTGAATGATGTGATGTGTGAGAATTTTAAGAAACACACATCCACATCTTGATGGTCAGAAAGGAGTACCTGCAGGGACCATTTCAACGTTTTTATCCAAACTGCCTCTCCCAACTTTACATCTTAACGTCATGCCCTTGCCTATAAAAGAAAAACAAGCAAAACAAACCCCCTGGAAGACCCCTGCCCCTTTCTACATTAGTGACTGCATGGATTTTATTCGTTTGTGGAAAATGTTGTAGTGATCCTTCTGGTAAACAGCAGGTGGACACCAAACAGAAACACCTCCTTTCATACTCCACTAGACCATAAGCTGGTTACGTGAACCTGCCAGCCTCTTGGTATCTGTGCAGTAAGAGGATCTGGTACCTTGGAGGGCCCTGGTTTGGTACAGGGGGGACTCCCTATTGGCAGGAGAAGTACTTGCCACATGAAATTCAGGCTCACAACAAACCTCCTGTGCTATCTGTGACCCAAATTTTAGCACTGCTTTTTATCCATTTCACTTTCTAGGATTAAAACACAAAGGAACCAGCGTCCAGAGGAAAGAAACACAGGCCTTGGACTTGCTGCTGTTCTTAATTTCCTCATTCATCAACTCTCCTTAAAAGACCCAAATCCCCATTCCTCTTTTTAAATTGATTCCTGCCCTCAGCCCTGATGGCCACTAGCAGACAGCTATTTCCCAATGGAAGAGAGGGACTCCTTCATCTTCCTGGTCATGGTTGGGATGAGGTTCATGTGGTCATCCACACACTTGGTCACGCAGGTCTCCAGCTGCCGCTTCACGTGAAGCTCCTTACTCCCTGCATCGATCGAATCTTTGGCCTTGTCATTGCAGTACATAGTGCACCGGGCCAGGCGGTCCTGTGGCAAGAAGGAACAGGGTAGACCAAATGAAAGGCTGACCTTCATTTACCAAGTGCTTATCATGTGCCACGTTCTATACTACGTGGTTTGGCTTGACGTGTATTATCTTGATCAATTAAAGGGACACTATAGTGGAATTGACCAAGACTGTCCTGATTAAAACAGAGGGTGGCACCATGAGGGCCCAGACAAAGCATTACTAGAAAGTAGCTGAATGACCGAAAAAATTGTAAGAAGTGCCTTCCAGGAAGTAAGAAGGAACTAGAGGCTACTGTTACTCAACTACAGACTTTCAAACACCTTGATTTTATAAGGGCTGGCATCGCTACAGAAAAATACTCAATTCAGCAAATACTTATTGAGCTTCTACTGCGTGCTAGGGACTCTCCTGTTGGGGAATACAGCAATGAGTGAAACAGATAAAGCTCTTTCTTTCAGTGAACTGATATTCCAGTGGAGGGAGATGGACAAACAAGTTAAAGTGAAGACGTTGGCGAAACAGCTGGATATATGAACCTGGATAAGGAGTGAAGCTGGTCTAAAGATACGAATGCAGGAGTTGTCAGTATGTAGATATTTGCTATGAGACTACAGAACTAGATTGAGGTCCAAGCATAACCCTGGGCACTCCCGTGCTCTTCAGAGATTGGAGAGAGTAAAAAAGACAGTAAATGAGAACATGAAAGGAGTGCGGAGGTGGGGAGGCGTGACCAGGAGAGTGAGCTATCCTATCCTGGTGGCCAAATGAATAAAGATTTTTAAACAAGGGGGAGAGTGATCCACTGTGTCAGTGATGGAGGGAGACTGGGTAAGATGAGAAATGACCGTTGGATTTGGCCCCATGGAGGGGAGTGGAAAGAGTGGTTCTGGTGCAATGGAAAAGTAAGCCTGACTGCAGGACTGAACAGTGAATGGAAGAGAAAGTTGTACAGTAATTCAAGAAGCAAACTTTGAAAGACTTGTAAAATAAAGTGTCAAACACAGAGAAACCCTTTGGAGTTTCATGATCTTGGAGAAGTTATCCTTTTACAGTACCAGTCATTTTGAAGAATTTTATATAGAATATAAAAATATTTCACATTGGATATAAATTTTTCCACATGAACAGAATCCTAGGCTATGAAATAGCCTGATCAGAAGTGGGCCCTCTTCCACCCAAGTTTCAGGAATGTATACCCAGAGGAAGGGAGTAAAAGGAAGCTGGGGACACCCTTTGCTGCTCCAGAGAGAAATATGGAGCAGGGCAGGGGGAGAGGGGGCTCTCAGTGACCTCAGAGAGGCTTGCGAGTCAGGCATCAATGAGTCAACAAAAATAATGCTTCATGTAAATGACTGCTCTTCAGTGACACAGGAGCTGCCCTCTGGGTACAGCAAGTAGGGGCATTTTGGGTGGGAAAACCCACAAAATGATGGTAGGATCTTGCTCTAATCTGTACCTTTTAAAGACTGGCTTATTCTACTTTCCTGGGGATTCTGCTATTGTAAGAATGAACTAATATATTTTACAAAGCTTCATACTGTACAGTATACATATATTTGATGTCTATGGGGAAAAAAAAAGCATAAGGCTCTTGGTCATGAACTCCCTTTTGCATTGTTTCTATGGGAAATTCTTACAGCACTCAACCTCTAGGACTTTTTCCAAAATTTTAAACCGTGTAAAGACTAGCCGGACATAGGACTGTCACAGATGTTAACAAAGAAACAAGACACTAAAGCCAAGAATTCTGAGCCAACGCTTGTCATCTGCAAAAGAGCAACACCTAGGGCTGGAGTGGTCTGGCTGGGGTATTCCTCACCTGGAACTTCTCCAACTCGCTGGTCACCAGGGCCTGGGCTTGAGCCAGAGGTGCGTGGCAGCGCTCAATGCACTGGTGCACTTGCTGCATAGACGCCTGGCTTTCCTCACAACAGGCGGCGCTGCACCGGAACATAAGGCCCTGTGGGGGGAGGGCAGAGAAGGGTGAGGCAGGAAAGCCTTAGTGCAGAGATGACCACCACCGAGTGCAGCAGAGGCTAGGGGGCGCGTCGCACCTGCGCCTCTCTTTAGAATAGACACCAAGAGCTTAAAACCACGAATGGAAACATTACCCTCGGTGCCTAGCAGAGTGTTTCATTGCTGCTAGCTCGCTGACAGTTGTTGAACCGACGGCTGGATGGACGGGGAGGGTGGTGGAGGATGAGATGGGGCCAAGTTCTGAAAACCAGGTGCCTAAACCACAGGGTTCAGAGGTCAGCGATCTAGTAACCATCCACCAGGGGGCAACTGGTCCACTGACTCCAGGGACACCCTGACAAGCGAAACCCACAATCCGGTCAGGGAAGTGGGATCAACAGCCGCATAACATTCAGGGGATCAAAGCAGAACAGCATATGAGACATCGCTGCGTGAGCCGAGCATGACCAGGCCATTGAGGAGGCCGAGCACCGTCGGGTTTCCGGTCTTTCACCTTGGCGGTGCTCTTTGGGTGGGCTCTGGCTGCTCACCTGCGAAGCGGCCGCGCAAGACGGGAAGGTGGGGGAGGCTGAACACCTTACTCCAGGGGGCTTCTCAACCCTGGCGAGGGGACACCCCCTCCCCCGCCTGGCCTTGGGGGCGGGGGACAAACGGCCTTGCGCGTGGCGAGGGCTCATAGATTTCATTCGCTCAGCCGAAGCTCCAGTTCTAAGAGTGAGCAGTGCTTCCAAGGGCGCAGCGACGACCCCAGGGACACCCCGACCCGGGTCTGCAGGCTGGGAGGCAGTGGTGCGGAAGGATCCTGAGGCGGCTGCGGCAAGGGGCAGAAAACCCCGCACCGTACTCGCTCCCCCCAACCCCAGGTCGGCTTCCGCCCCGCTACCTGCATCTTCCGGATATTCTCCCTCTCCAGACTCTTCACCATAGAGTCCACCGCCTCCTGCACCCGGAGCTGCTGCAGCTCCGCCATGGCTACCCGCGCGGTTCCCGGCTGCGCCGGCGCCCACATGGCCTGCCGCGCACCGGCCCGCCCCCTCGCCGCCACTTCCCGGGTCACCGCGGCGCGCCCTTTCCCTGCCCACGCCGCCCCCTAGCGTCCGAGAGGAGTAACTGCACTCCTGGCGGCCCGCTCCCGCGGCGCTCCGGGGTCCCGCCCCCGCCGTCCCCGCCCACCTCCGGGATTCTTCAGCAGGTCTGCGCACCTCTGCTAGTGCCAAAGGGTTCTTTTCTCTCCTTACCTGTCTGGGTCCCTGTTCCCCTCTCTTACTTAAAGTTCTTTAAATTCATTTTTGTTTATTTTTAAAAAACTGAAGTAAAGTAATGCTCAAAATTCTCCAAGCCAGGCTTCAACAGTACGTGAACCGTGAACTTCCAGATGTTCAAGCCGGATTTAGCAAAGGCAGAGGAACCAGAGATCAAATTGCCAACATCCGCTGGATCATAGAAAAAGCAAGAGAATTCCAGAAAAACATCTATTTCTGCTTTGTTGACTTTGCCAAAGCTTTTGACTGTGTGGATCAAAACAAACTGTGGAAAATTCTTAAAGAGATAGGAATACCAGACCACCTCACCTGGCTCCTAAGAAATCTATATTCAGGTCAAGAAGCAACAGCTATAACTGTACATGGAACAATAGAGTGGTTCCAAATCAGAAAAGGAGTATGTGAAGGCTGTATATTGCCACTCCGCTTATTTAACTTATATGCAGAGTACATCATAAGAAATGCTGGGCTGGATGAAGCACAAGCTGGAATCAAAATTGCTGGGAAAAATATCAATAACCTCAGATATGCAGATGACACCACCCTTATGGCAGAAAGCAAAGAACTAAAGAGCCTCTTGATGAAAGTGAAAGAGGAGAGTGAAAAAGCTGGCTTAAAACTCAACATTCAGAAAACTAAGATCATGGTATCCAGTCCCATCCCTTCATGGCAAATAGATGGGAAACAATGGAAACAGTGACAGACTTTATTTTCTTGGGCTCCAAAATCACTGCAGATGGTGACTGCAGCCATGAAATTAAAAGACACTTGCTCCTTGGAAGAAAAGCTATGACCAACCTAGACAGCATATTAAAAAGCAGAGACGTCACTTTCCCAACAAAAGTCCGTCTAGTCAAAGCTATGGTTTTGCTAAGAGTGAGCAGTGCTTCCAAGTAGTCGTGTGTGGATGTGAGGGTTGGACTATAAAGAAAGCTGACTGCTGAAGAATTGATGCTTTTGAACTGTGGAGTTGGAGAAGACTCTTCAGAGTCCCTTGGACTGCAAAGAGATACAACCAGTCCATCCTAAAGGAAATCAGTCCTGAATATTCATTGGAAGGACTGATGCTGAAGCTGAAACTCCAATACTTTGGCCACCTGATTCGAAGAACTGACTCATTTGAAAAGACCCTGATGCTGGGAAAGATTGAAGGCGGGAGGAGAAGGGGACGACAGAGGATGAGATGGTTGGATGGTATCATCGACTCAATGGACAGTTTGAGTAAGCTCCGGGAGTTGGTGATGGACAGGGAGGCATGGCATGCTGTAGCCCATGGGGTCACAAAGAGTTGGACACGACTGAACTGATAGTTGATTTACAGTGTTGTGCCAATTCCTGCTGTACAGCAAAGTGAAAAAAATATTTAATATGATTCATGTAAAAGATAGGTGTGCAGATCTTAGATGTAAACAGCTTGATGAGTTTTAACAGGCCTTGACCTTTCCCTGTCAACCTCTGGCCTTTTTCCCCCTACTGCTCCTGACCCCAAGCAACCACTAATCTGCTTTTTCACTACAGATTATCCTTTTCTTTTCTAGAATATAATATATGTATTTATATATAAATCATTCATTCCTATGTACTTTTGGGAGGGTCTGGTCCCTTCACCTAACATAACACTTTTGAGGCTGAGCCTTATCTTCAGTTCTTTTTGCTGTGTTATTCTGTAGTATTCTATTGAATGGAGGTACAGCAATTTATTTTTCCATTCCCCTGTTGATGGGCATTTGGGCACTTCCCAGTTATTCTGAATAAAGTGGTGACTGTGAACATCCTTGAGCAAATCTTTTGTAGACATCAATTTCCATTTCTCTTGGGCAAATAAATATCTAGAAGTGGAATCATTGGATTGTTGGTAGATACATTTATGCATTCATTTCTAATAAGAAATTGTCAGCTTCAAAGGCACAATGTGGGAGCTACAGATATTCAGTCGACAAGGAAGCATTTATGTGTCAGCAGCAGTGAGCTGTTTCGGAGCTTCTGGAACAGTTCTGTCTGGAAAACCCCTTCCCCCATGTCCTATGCATTCATTCATTAGGACTTCCCTGGTGGCTCAGCGGTAAAGAATCCAGCTACCAATGGAGGAGCCTCCAGAGATACAGTTCAGTCTCTGGGTTGGGAAGATCCCCTGGCAGAGGAAATGGCAACGCACTCCAGTATTCTTGCCTGGGAAAGGCAATGGCTAGAGAAGCTGGACAGCTACAGTCCATAGGGTTGCACAGAGTGGGATAGGACTGAGTGACTATGCATGCAGGCACGCACGCTTCCAACCCTTCCTGTTACAGGCTACTTCCAAACTTTAGTGAGTTTTCTATCTTATTAATTTGGAATTATTTCTAGTTCTCCCAATCCAATGTCTGCTCAAGGTCTGCAGGTCTACAGAGGAATGTTCTAATGCCTTAGAGATGGACTACCAGGCCCTTCAGAATCTGCTGGAACCTACCTTTGCAACACTAGTCTCTCTACTCACTACCATATGTCAGCCATGCCCAACCACTGCTGCTGCTGCTGCTAAGTTGCTTCAGTCATGTCCGACTCTGTGCTACCCCACAGATGGCAGCGCACCAGGCTCCCCCATCCCTGAGATTCTCCAGGCAAGAACACTGGAGTGGGTTGCCAGTTCCTTCTCCAATGCATGAAAGTGAAAAGTGAAAGTGAAGTTGCTCAGTCGTGTCCGATTCTTCCCAACCCCATGGACTGCAGCCTACCAGGCTCCTCCGTCCATGGGATTTTCCAGGCAAGAGTACTGGAGTGGGGTGCCATTGCCTTCTCCGGCCCAACCACTGACAGTCCCCCAAACATGTCAGCACCCCTTCCCAGGTCCCTGGACCACTGGCTGTGCCCTTTGTCCAAGGTGCCCTTCCATACCTCTCTTCACCTTGTGAGCTCCTACTGAAGACTTAGTTTAGATGCTACCCAATTGGTGTCTTATCCTGAATGCTCCTGTAGTGCTTCATGTTTTCTGCCTTTTTCCCATCACAGTGTCTTTTTCACAAAGCAGGGGTCTCAAACTCACCAGCATTTTGGGTCCTAGAGGCAGCAGCAGTGAGTGAAGCTGGTCTGGGGTAAGTACTTGTGTGGGCAGCGTGATGGGGCCTGTAGTAGAGCAAAGAACATTTTCAGTGTTTCCCCTTAGACAGCATGGCCACACAGCACAAGGGAAACCTGATTCTTCAGGTGCTTTTGTCAAGCGATTAAATTGCTTCCTTTCTTTTTCGTTACCCTCGCTAGCTGGTGAGCCCTTTGAGAACATTGTGTTGTTCTTTCCATTTTCCTTAGCATTAATAACAGTATAACACACACACATAATGAGGGAAATTTTGCTGAAGACAGTAACGAGTGAGAAGGCTATAGCTTATCTTTCTGTAAATTTTCTCCACTTTCAAGTTTGCCTAATGGGTGGTGTGGCCTCTGGCCAACTCTGTGTACTTGGGAAGATTCTGGGTGACTTGGTGAGTGGCTTTTAAAACCAAGCCCCTTTGGGAGAAATAACTCTAACTAAAACCCTAGGGGGTGTGGACATTGGGCAAGGGATGGGAGAAATCTGGTTAAGACCTGGCTAGAGGTTGTTCCCAGTCCTACCAACCCCCTAATCCCTCATCCTTCATCTCTCTGAGTCTCAGTTTCCTAATCTAGTGAAAAGAAAAAAAAAAAGAGGGAAGCAAATTTATTTTCATTGGCTGGTTTCAGGGAAGTACATAGACTAGAGTACTTTTAGGTTCTCAGAGGAAAATCTCTTTTTAATACAAAGAATTATTATGGAGAAATCCAGAGAATATTACTAAGAATTATTATTAAGAATCAAATCATTGAACAATGAGCTTACTGGTCACTGGAGAAAACAAGATGAGAGGTGGGATGTTTTATGGTGAGTTTATGAAAAGACTGAGGAGATTTGAGGTGTTTTCACCTAAAGCAGCAACTTCTCTCACCCTGCAACCCTGCAACCCTGGTGGGTCAGAGGGCTCACCTTCCTTGGAGACGTTTAAATCCCAGTTCCAGGGAGATAATGCAGATTGGCAAGCACGTGGCTCTGGAAGCGTCCCTCTTATATATTTTCTCTGTTAAACAATATAGCCGTGAGTGCTGCAGTCAGTAGGAAGTCAGCCCAGTGTTTGACAACTTGACAGATCTGGATTTGAGTTCTACTTGCCTCTTACCAGTGATGTCATCTTAGACAAGTTATTTATTTATTGGGGGCTGTGCTGGGTCTTTGTTGCTGTGAGGGCTTTTCTCTAGGGCCTGTGAGCAAGGGCTACTCTCTAGCTGCGGTGTGCAGGCTGCCCACTGCAGTGGCGTCTCTTGTTGAGGAGCATGGGCTCTAAGGCATCCGGGTTTCTGTGGCCGTGGCTTCCGGGCTCTAGAGCAGACGCTCAACAGTTGCGGTGCACGGGCTTAGTTGTGCCAAGACACGTATGATCTTCCTAGACCAGGGGTCGAACTCGTGTCTCCTGCACTGGCGGGAAGATTCTTCACCACTGAGCCACCAAGAAAGCCCTAGACAAGTTATTTAATATGTGACTACCTCACCATGTGGTTGTTCTGTGACTTTTGCCCCTGGATAATATCTGCCCCCACTCAGGCCAGGCATGGAGAAGGCGATGGCACCCCACTCCAGTACTCTTGCCTAGAAAATCCTATGGATGGAGGAGCCTGGTAGGCTGCAGTCCATGGGGTCACGAAGAGTCGGACACGACTGGGCGACTTCACTTTCACGCATTGGAGAAGGAAATGGCAACCCACTCCAGTGTTCTTGCCTGGAGAATCCCAGGGACAGGGGAGCCTGGTGGGCTGCCGTCTATGGGGTCACATAGAGTTGGACATGACTGAAGCGACTTATACAGCAGCAGCAACAGGCCAGGCAAAACTAGTCTAGACCTTTCTTCATGTAATCATAGACATCTTGATACTTACAGAGCAAAGTATTCCAGAAGGAGTCTCTTCTGTGGGTGAAATATCATCCTGAGATAGCTGGACCTGGGACCCTCTACTGAAGTGCTTGCACCTGGACAAATGTCTCCTTGAGCCAAAGAATACAAAGAAACTGTAGGCAATTGAAAATAACTGCATGCATGTGCAGTTGGGGCAATTATGAACAATAGGACAAAAAAAGGACATCAACCAATGGATATTCCTGAGGTGCCTGGGGCAAAAGTGAGGTACTGCGAAAGGTCCTGCACTCAGTATTACCAAGGGGGCGGGCAGACCACCTAGCAATGCCCCCTGCCCAGCCCGTGGATCCTCACTACCCCTCCCACCCCACTGTTAACCCCATTTAATGACCCAAGCAGCTCTCCTCGGGGACCTAGTTCTTGTCTTCTCTCCCTCTTGCTGCAGCACAAACTGCAATAAAGTCTTGCCTGAAATTCTTGTCTGGTCTCTTATCAATTTCTATTGATTAAAGAGTCCTAGGGCCCAGGTCGGTAACAATCTTTGTCTCTGGTCAAGAATCATAGAATTTAAAGTGTTCCTAGAGAGCTGTTTGCTTTTACAAAATTTTTAGAAGAATCATTTGTTTTCAAATATGACAACTGGGGAAAACTCCAATATGAAGAACAGATGAAGATGTTATTTTAAGTCTAAATTAACTTTCCAAGTTCAAATTTCAAAGAATTGTTTACTTTAAAGACTATCCAGATAGCCACTGGCCAAGTTATTTGTTATTTGAATTTAAATTAAATGTAAATAAAAACAACTCAGCTCCTTAGTCTCACGAGCCACAGTTCAAGTGTTCACTAGGCAAACTTGACTACAGTATATAGACACAGAGCATTTCCTCCATCACAGAAAGTTCTGTTGAACAGCACAGCTTTAGAACAATGAGGCTGTTTTGCTCAGGGTTGTGAATGATGTTCCTATATCCCTATAGCAGTCTCAGATCCAGTGTACATCTTGGTTTGACTTTACTTGCACAGACTCAAGACAACCTTGATTTAACTGGATGAGTAGTTACACACTGTGGTCCTTTTCAACAGCTCTTTTTTTTCAGTCTCAGGATGGCCTTCCATAAAGCAAAGGTGGCAGAATAAACTTTAGTTAGAGCCCAGACCAGAGTTAGTTAACCCAGTTGCAAAATAGCTAATGATGTCTTGTGGGTTAAAATAGGGCAAAGAATTTATTTGAGCAGGTGTTTTTTGAAGGATAGCTCAGAAAGTATTTAAACATATTTTAAAAATTAGAATTTTGAGATGTGTGAAATACTCGGGCCTCTCTTGTGGAGCCCTAGGATGCTGCGGGGCACAGTTTGGAAACTCTTGATCCAAATCAAAGTTCTCATGAAACTGGGTCCTAGAAAGAAAAGAGATTTCATATGGTCACACAGTAGGTGACTATCAAAAGGGGAGTAGAAACAGATTTTTCTGACTCAGTCCAGTGTTTTTCATACACTGTTGAAACGATAGGGTCCAAACAGGGCTTCCCCCATCATCTGGGCCCTGGTCTTTGGGGTCTTGGTGGTAGGCTCTGGAGCTGGACCTGAGCTAGGAACTGAGCCTGGCCTCACCTTTCTGATTTGGGATGTTATCTTTGGTGATAACAATAGCAGCTCCCATTTACTGAGCATATATTGTGTGCCAGATATACTATTATCCTCATTCAACAAAGGTGTGTCAAATAAAAAATTAATCCAAACTTGTTGCAGGAAGAAGGACCCCTTCTAGGGCCTGAAACAGGGCTCTTGTCTAACACTTGGAAATGAATTGTCCAAGGAGACACATGTGCTGACAAAGCAAGAGATTTTGTTGGGAAAGGGCACCGGGTGGAGAGCAGTAGGGTAAGGGAACCCAGGAGAACAGCTCTGCCACGTGGTTCACAGTCTGGGGTTAGTTTCCAGGTTGTCTTTAGCCAATCATTCTGACTCAGAGTCCTTCCTGGTGGTGCACGCCTTATTCAGCCAAGATGGATGCCAGAGAGAAGGATTCTGGGAGGTGGTCGGACATGTGGTGTCTCCTTTTGACCTTTCTGCTCCATTCTGAAGGAGATCAGCCCCGGGATTTCTTTGGAAGGAATGATGCTAAAGCTGAAACTCCAGTACTTTGGCCACCGCATGTGAAAAGTTGACTCATTGGAAAAGACTCTGATGCTGGGAGGGATTGGAGACAGGAGGAGAAGGGGACGACCAAGGATGAGATGGCTGGATGGCATCGCGGACTCGATGGACAAGAGTCTGAGTGAACTCCGGGAGTTGGTGATGGACAGGGAGGCCTGGCGTGCTGCAGTTCATGGGGTCGCAAAGAGTTGGACACGACTGTGCGACTGAACTGAACTGAATTGAACTGAACTCTTCTGGTTGGTGGTGGCTTATTAGTTCCATTTTCCTTACCAGGACCTCTTGTCGTAAAACAACTCGTGCAAATGGTTACTATGGTGCCTGGTCAGGGTGGGCAGTTTCAGTCAGTGTGCTTCCCCTAACAGACTTCAGTTCAGTTCAGTTCAGTCGCTCAGTCGTGTCTGATTCTTTGCGACCCCATGAATCGCAGCACACCAGGCCTCCCTGTCCATCACCATCTCCCGGAGTTCACTCAGACACGTCCAAGGAGTCTGCGATGCCATCCAGCCATCTCATCCTTGGTCGTCCCCTTCTCCTCCTGCCTCCAATCCCTCCCAGCATCAGAATCTTTTCCAATGAGTCAACTCTTCGCATGAGGTGGCCAAAGTACTGGAGTTTCAGCCTCAGCATCATTCCTTCCAAAGAAATCCCAGGGTTGATCTCCTTCAGAATGGACTGGCTGGATCTCCTTGCAGTCCAAGGGACTCTCAAGAGTCTTCTCCAACACCACAGTTCAAAACCATCAATTCTTCGGCCCTCAGCCTTCTTCACAGTCCAACTCTCACATCCATACATGACCACAGGAAAAACCATAGCCTTGACTAGACGGACCTTAGTCGGCAAAGTAATGTCTCTGATTTTGAATATACTGTCTAGGTTGGTCATAACTTTTCTTCCAAGGAGTAAGCGTCTTTTAATTTCATGGCTGCAATCACCATCTGCAGTGATTTTGGAGCCCAAAAAAATAAAGTCTGACACTGTTTCCATTGTTTCCCCATCTATTTCCCATGAAGTGATGGGACCAGATGCCATGATCTTAGTTTTCTGAATGTTGAGCTTTAAGCCAACCTTTTCGCTTTCCTCTTTCACTTTCATCAAGAGGCTTTTTAGTTCCTCTTCACTTTCTGCCATAAGGGTGGTGTCATCTGCATATCTGAGGTTATTGATATTTCTCCCGGCAATCTTGATTCCAGCTTGTGTTTCTTCCAGTCCAACGTTTCTCATGATGTACTCTGCATAGAAGTTAGATAAGCAGGGTGACAATATACAGCCTTGACGTACTCCTTTTCCTATTTGGAACCAGTCTGTTGTTCCATGTCCAGTTCTAACTGTTGCTTCCTGACCTGCATACAGATTTCTCAAGAGGCAAGTCAGGTGGTCTGGTATTCCCATCTCTCTCAGAATTTTCCACAGTTTATTGTGATCCACACAGTCAAAGGCTTTGGCATAGTCAATAAAGCAGAAATAGATGTTTTTCTGGAACTCTCTTGCTTTTTCGATGATCCAGCAGATGTTGGCAATTTGATCTCTCGTTCCTCTGCCTTTTCTAAAACCAGCTTGAACATCAGGGAGTTCACGATTCACGTATTGCTGAAGCCTGGCTTGGAGAATTTTGAGCATTACTTTACTAGTATGTGGGATGAGTACAATTGTGCGGTAGTTTGAGCATTCTTTTGCATTGCCTTTCTTTGGAATTGGAATGAAAACTGACCTTTTCCAGTCCTGTGGCCACTAGTAAGGAAGAATTTTAGTTCAAAACGCTTACTGTAATGGGGGAGGAAGAGTACTTTAAAGAGGCAGGTAACTATTGCAATAGGGAGGCCGCGTTGACCAAAAGACCTGCAAATTTCTTCAGTTAGGCAAAAAGGGTTTTCCTTTCACAGAGCAGTAAACAAAGCTAGAGAGACGCAGGTGCAAGGAAGTGGGATGAAAGGATGGTGAGATTAGATAGTGGATCAGAGATTGTTTTACCCTGAGGCTAGTTTATTTTCTGGGAAGGATCCCTTAAGGGGCTATATACTAGTTCAGGCTGAGGGTGGACAGGAGTTCAGGGCACTGGAGAGGGGAGAAAAGCTTAACAGAAAATTTGGTTAACAATAGCAAGTCTTATTCTGATTGATCAATAGGGACAAGCAGATCAGCTACGCATTTGTAAAACAACGAATAAGAATTTGGAGACTGTGTGACCTCAAAATAAGTAAACAAGGAAGGCATCTGCACGTTACAAAGTCTTATGGGAAGGGGTGGGTCCTTGCAAGGAACACAAAGGGTGTGAGGTTTTCTTAATCTTCACTGGGCTCAGGTTAAATTCCATATTGTCCAGGAAGCAGGTTTAGAAGTCAAGCAAATTGGTTAAGGTCACACAGCTAAAACAATGCTGAAATGAGACTCAGATAAGATCTGATAGACTCCAAAACCACTGTCAACTAAGGGCTTCCCTCATAGTCAGTTGGTAAAGAATCTGCATGCAATGTAGGAGACCGGGGTTCAATTTCTGGGTCGGGAAGATTCCCCTGGAGAAGGAAATGGCAATCCACTCTAGTTTTCTTGCCTGAAAAATCCCTTGGACTGAGGAGCCTGGCGGGTCCCAAGAGTTGGATATGACTTAGCGACTAAACCATCACCACTGTCAACTAAAGTCAACTAAAAAGGATGCACAATGTGAGAGTTGTGAGTTAAGTTTTATCTGGGGCAAAATGAGAACTGCAGGCTGGGAGACAGCGCCTCAGAGTTCTGAGAAACTGCTCCAAAAAAGTAGTGGAGGAATGTCAATATACGTGATTTTGGTGAAGGGGGAGTTCAATGCAATCAAGCACTTATTTGACAAAAGGTTTTCTGCTAGTCAAGAGGAGCTGGTGTCATCATGAAGGGATTTAGTGCTCTTCTAGATATGAGGAGATACAGGGACTGGGATCCTGAAATCAGTTTCTGAAAATATCTAACTATCTAAAGATCTGTTAAACCAGTTTCCCTGGAGCACAAGGTGCCTCACTCTATGTCACACGAGTGTATGTTCCTCGGTTCTTTGTCTCGTCACAACGAAGATTTGGAGTGACGGACATTAAAGCCCCCTCATCATGTCACAGCTCTCAGGTCTTGGATAGACCGTGTTATAGCTCTCAGGTCTCGAATGGACTATGTTATAGCTCTTAGACAAATCAGTGTTACAGCTCAGTGTTACAGCTCTATTTTATTTAGAAGATAGCAGGAAAATCCATCTTCGAGGCGTGAGGGCACATTGATTCAAAAATACGAGGAGAAGAGCATCCCAGCGCACAGGAGAGAGAAAGAGAGCTGGCTCTGGCTCCTCTATTTATATGCTTATTTCTCCCTGGGCCTGTCCTGTGTAAATTGGGCCAGCCAGGAGTGTTGTTTGTTTTACCTGAGGTCCTCACTGGTTCCTTGGACCTTTTGTTGTTCTATTTTCGCGGGCTTTCCCCTTCCTTGTCTTTTAGCCACCACCATTTTGGACTCCTTTTCCCAGTTCTACCTACCTAACACTCTCCAACTGAACTTCCTTCAGGGCGTGTTGAAGGTCAACAACTCAACAGCATAGGATTCAGATAGCAGATGGCAAATGTCCTTATTGTTGTTCAGTCACTGACAAGTACCCAGTTGTACTTGCCAACTCCTATGGGCCTCTCTAGTCTAAAATTGTATAAATGGGTTTATCAATTGGAGCATTTCTCATATCACTAGGTGGTGTCTTGGTCAGGTGTACCTAGTAGGTTCTTATTGCACAGAACTGTCCCATTTTGCCGATGATGATGGTGAAACTGTGCAACTCAAATTGGGACTTGAACCCAAGGTCTTTTAATTGGGGTCACACACCTGATCTCAGAACTTAATGAAACTCAAGTTCCTTATGTATCATCACAGAGAGAATTCAGGAGAGCAAAGTGTGAGAAGTGGATTTCTGTAGAGTGAAACACTCCACAGAGTGTGGGTCATTTCAGAAGGCAAGAGACATTTGGATATGGAGGTTGTCAGTTTTTATAGGGATGGGTAATTTCATAGGCTAATGAGTGGCCAGTCTGGTCACATGGACCACAGCCTTGTCTAACTCAACGAAACTATGAGCCATGCCATGTAGATGGACGGGTCATGGTGAAGAGCTATGACAAAACGTGCTTCACCGGAGAAGGGAATGGCAAACCACTTCATTATTCTTGCCTTAAGAACCCCATGAACAGTATGAAAAGGCAAAAAGATAGGACACTGAAAGATGAACTCCTCAGGTCGGTAGGTGCCCAATATGCTACTGGAGAAGAGTGGAGAAATAACTTCAGAGAGAATGAAGAGATGGAGCCAAAGCAAAAACACCACCCAGTTGTGGATGTAACTGGTGATAGAAGTAAAGTCCGATGCTGTAAAGAGCAATATTGCATAGGAACCTGGAATGTTAGGTCCATGAATCAGGGCAAATATGAAGTGGTCAAACCGGAGATGGCAAGAGTGAACATCGACATTTTAAGAATCAGTGAACTAAAATGGACTGGAATGGGTGAATTTAACTCAGATGACCATTATATCTACTACTGTGGGCAAGAATCCCTTAGAAGAAATGGAGTGGCCATCATAGTCAACAAAAGAGTCTGAAATGCAGTACTTGGATGCAATCTCAAAAACGACAGAACGATCTCTGTTCATTTCCAAGGCGAACCATTCAATATCATGGTAATCCAAGTCTATGCCCTGACCAGTAATGCTGAAGAAGCTGAAGTTGAATGGTTTTATGAAGGCCTACAAGACCTTCTACAACTAACACCCAAAAAGATATCCTTTTCATTACAGGGAACTGGAATGCAAAAGTAGGAAATCAAGAAACACCTGGAGTAACAGGCAAATATGGCCTTGGAGTACAGAATGAAGCAGAATTAGCAAAGGCTAATAGAGTTTTTCCAAGAGAATGCACTGGTCATAGCAAATAACCTCTTCCAACAAAACAAGAGAAGATTCTACACATGGACATCACCAGATGGAGAACACCAAAATCAGATTGATTATATTACTTGCAGCCAAAGATGGAGAAGCTCTATACAGTCAACAAAAACAAGACCAGGAGCTGACTGTGGTTCAGATCATGAACTCCTTATTACCAAATTCAGACTTAAACTGAAGAAAGTGGGGAAAACCACTAGACCATTCAGGTATGACCTAAACCCTTAGGTTTATACAGTGGAAGTGACAAATAGATTCAAAGGCTTAGATATGATAGACAGAGTGCCTGATGAACTATGGATGGAGGTTCGTGACATTGTACAGGAGGCAGTGATCAAGATCATTCCTAAGAAAAAGAAATGCAAAAAGACAAAGTAGTTGTCTGAAGAGGGCTTACAAATAGCTGTGTGCCGGGAACCACCACGGGAGATCCCACCCATGACAGGGTCATGTGGAAGAGAACTGTTAAGCAAGGCTTCAGGACTCAAGGGCTCCCTAGGCTTTCTCAAGCACCTACCCCCAAACCAGAATCTGTCTGTTTTACTATTTCATGACTTTCACTAACTCCTCTGACATTAAGAGAGGGCTATCCCTGACCACCTTTCTCTGGAGAAAATCAACTTAGGGCTATAGCTAATAAGTCTCCTGGACATGAGAGGAATATTTCAAATCAAACCCCTCTGTTAGCATTCTAGCTTGCTTGGCAGGTTTATCCAGACTCTTGCAGCTACACATATGATTATTTACAGCCTCCCAACTGTGAGAGGCACAGAAAGCCTAAAACATAGAGCCTTTCAAAGAGTTAAAAGTTATTAGAGTAGGGCTGGTGTAGGATTTCATTATTGGGCCAATGCTTGTTGCTAAGTTCCCATATCTCTTATCCACTGTGCACCTGGGAATGCATTAGTTAACATAGTTGGAATGTAAGAAAAACAAAATAGTAGCCTTGAAATTAACCACATCAGACTTCTGAGGTAATTGGTTCTTTCTTGTAACTCACTGCACCTTTGCTCTGTGAGAAATGTAACTCTGTTTGGCATTTTCTGAGTCTGACATAGATTAGAAATATAAAGAAAAAACACTTTGAGGGAAAATAAGTTTTCTGGCTGAGCAGCCTTTATCAAAAGAGGGTCATGAAATGTTCATAGGCCTCCAAGGCCAGAAGATAATGTACACAACATCATTTGTGGGAAAGATTTGCAGAAAAAATCTTGGTTTCGATAAGGGCAAAACTGCTGGAATGTTTGGGCTGACTCTGTATGACCTTGCATCTTTCATTTCCCTCTATGTATAAGGCAAGGTATAAAAGTACCTTTTGAAAAATAAAGCTTTTGGGCCCTGCTCACCGAAGCAGCTTGGTTTCCCCGTGTGAATCATTCTCTCTCTCTCCCTCTCCCTCTCTTTTTCAGGCTAATCCCTTGGAGCACAGAGGTTCCCTGCGTTCACTTATCTGCCTGGATTTCTAAGACCTGAATGGAAAGACGTTCTGCGTCTTCACTCCCTCGGGAGACCGGGAGGGCACCTGCGGCCTCCGTGAACAGGGCAAACTTCTTGTCTTGGAGTTTTATTTGCTTTCTATGTAAACCAAGGAATGTCAGCCTCTTTCTCTCCTCCATTTTCTTATCTTCAACATTCTTTCCTTGTCTCTCTCTAAATCAATCACTGACACCATTTCTCCTTTGGGTTTCCCTGTATCCTGCGCGGGCTGGACCCCAGCAGCTGTGAAAAGAAGAGAAGTGAAATGCAAAAAAGAAAAGCAAAGATATAACCATTTGAATGCAGAGTTCCAAAGAATAGCAAGGAGAGATAAGAAAGGCTTCCTCAGTGATCACTGCAAAGAAATAGAGGAAAACAATAGAATGGGAAAGACTAGAGATCTCTTCAAGAAAATTAGAGATACCAAGGGAACATTTCATGCAAAGATGGGCACAATGGCATGGAACTAACAGAAGCAGAAGATAGTAAGAAGAGGTGGCAAGAATACACAGAAGCACTATACAAAAAAGATCTTCATGATCCAGATAATCATGATGGCGTGATCACTCACCTAGAGTCAGATATCCTGGAATTCAAAGTCAAGTGGGCCTTAGGAAGCATCACTACAAACAAAGCTAGTGGAGGTGATGGAATTCCAGTTGAGATATTTCAAATTCTAAAAGATGATGCTGTGAAAGTGCTGCACTCAATATGCCAGCAGTTCAGTTCAGTTCAGTTCAGTTCAGTTCAGTCACTCAGTCGTGTCTGACTCTTTGTGACCCCATGAATCACAGCATATCAGGCCTCCTTGTCCATCACCAACTCCCAGAGTTCACTCAAACTCATGTCCATTGAGTCGGTGATGCCATCCAGCCATCTCATCCTCTGTCGTCCCCTTCTCCTCCTGCCCCCAATCCCTCCCAGCATCAGAGTCTTTTCCAATGAGTCAACTCTTTGCATGAGGTGGCCAAAGTATTGGCGTTTCAGCTTTAGCATCAGTTCTTCCAATGAACACCCAGGACTAATGTCCTTTAGGATGGACTGGTTGGATCTCCTTGCAGTCCAAGGGACTCTCAAGAGTCTTCTTCAACACCACACTTCAAAAGCATCAATTCTTCGGCCCTCAGCTTTCTTCACAGTCCAACTCTCACATCCATACATGACCACTGGAAAAACCATAGCCTTGACTAGATGGACCTTTGTTGGCAAAGTAATACCTCTGCTTTTTAATATGCTATCTAGGTTGCTCATAACTTTCTTTTCAAGGAGTAAGCATCTTTTAATTTCATGGCTACAATCACCATCTGCAGTGATTTTGGAGACCAAAAAAATAAATTCTGACACTGTTTCCACTGTTTCCCCATCTATTTCCCAGGAAGTGATGGGACCAGATGCCATGATCTTATTTTTCTGGAAAAGGTCAGTTTTCATTCCAGTCCAAAAGAAAGCCAATGCCAAAGAATGCTCAAACTACTGAACAATTGCACTCATCTCACACACTAGTAAAGTAATGCTCAAAATTCTCCAAGCCAGGGTTCAACAGTACGTGAACTGTGAACTTCCAGACATTCAAGCTGGTTTTAGAAAAGGCAGAGGAACCAGAGATCAAATTGCCAACATCCACTGGATCATCAAAAAAGCGAGAGAGTTCCAGAAAAACATTTACTTCTGCTTTATTGAGTATGCTAAAGCCTTTGACTGTGTAGATCACAACAAATTGTGGAAAATTCTTAAAGAGATGGGAATACCAGACCACCTGACTTGCCTCCTGAGAAATCTATGTTCAGGTCAAGAAGCAACAGTTAGAACTGGACATGGAGCAACAGACTGGTTCCAAATAGGGAAAGGAGTTCGTCAAGGCTTATTTGATGAACTTACTTAACTAATATGCAGAGTACATCATGAGAAATGCTGGACTGGATGAAGCACAAGCTGGAATCAAGATTGCTGGGAGAAATATCAATAATCTGATATGCAGATGACACCACCCTTATGGCAGAAAACAAAGAACTAAAGAGACTTTTGATGAAAGTGAAAGAGGAAAGTGAAAAAGTTGGCTTAAAACTCAACATTCAGAAAACCAAGATCATGGCATCCGATCCCATCCCTTCAAGGCAAATAGAAGAGGAAACAATGGAAACAGTGAAAGACTTTATTTTTGGGGGGGCTCCAAAATCACTGCAGATGGTGACTGTAGCCATGAAATTAAAAGACACTTGCCCCTTGGAAGAAAAGTTATGACCAACCTAGACAGCATATTAAAAAGCAGAGACATTATTTGCCAACAAAGGTTTGTCTATTCAAAACTATGATTTTTCCAGTAGTCAAGTATGAATGTGAGAGTTGGACTATAAAGAAAGCCGAGCACCAAAGAATTGATGCTTTTGAACTGTGGTGTTGGAGAAGACTCTTGAGAGTCCCTTGGATAGCAAGGAGATCCAACTAGCCCATCTTAAAGGAAATCAGTCCTGAATATTCATTGGAAGGACTGATGCTGAAGCTGAAACTCCAATACTTAGGCCACGTAATGCAAAAAAACTGACTCATTTGAAAAGACCTTGATGCTAGGAAAGATTGAAAGTGGGAGGAGAAGGGGATGACAGAGGATGAGATGGTTGCATGGCATTACTGACTCAGTGTAAACCCGTTTACCACAGATAAGGATTCAAAGCCACATGGCTGGGACTTGAACCCAGCCAAAACCCAGGTTGGGACTTGAACCCATGTGGCTTAGGCTTGAACCCAGCCAAAACCCACAGTACCTGGTTTTAGGACCTAATGAACCTCAGATTCTTCATGTCTCATCACAGAAAGAATTCAGTGAGACAGTGATAGGTAAGAAATGGTTTTATTCAGATACAGAGAGAAGCACACTCCATAGACAGAATGTGGGACATTGCAGAGGGTGAATGTGGTGGTGGTGTAATGTGGCATGGCTAGTGTTTATAGGCTGGGTAATTTCATATGCTAATGAGTGGGAGGACTATTCTAACAGTTTTGGGGAAGGGGGCAGAGAATTCTTGGATTTGGGCCACCACCCATTCCTTGGTCTTTTAACAGTGCCTTGGAACTGTCATGGCACCTCTGGGTGTGTCATTTCATTTGCTGATTCAGGATCAAGGTCTTGTCTGCCATCTTGGTCCCATTTGAATCTAATAAATTTATGTTGTCTTTGGGCTATGTCATTCTTTTGAAAGTTATGCCCTGCCATCAAGGGTTAATAGGGTAGCAGAGATGTGCCTGCAAACGGGTCTCTCTGCTCGGGCTGAGTGTCCTTGCATACGAGGCATTCTGCCAAAGAGTCTGGACACAGCCTTGAGTTTAATGGTCTCTTGCAAATGAGGGAGCATTCCCTTCTTGAGATAAGAAGGAGATGGGGGCTTTGGGCAGACTCTGCAGTAGACAGAGATTTCACTCCCCTTTGCTATACGATAACATGTATGCACCTGCGCTGTGATGAAAAGGCTTATTCATGTAAGTCTGGAATTCTGCCTAGGGGGCTTTTATAATAAACGGCAATTAGTTTTTTGCCCAGTTCTGTTCCTCTGGCCAGAGTGGTGTCATGTCTGTCTCATGTGTGTCTCGTAGGTTCTGTGTCATTTCACTTGTAATCACCAGTAATCTACACTGCCCCTTTCCCTCCTGTTACAAATGGACATGAGTTTGAGTAAACTCTGGAGTTGGTGATGGATAGGGAGGCCTGGTGTGCTATAGTCCATTGGGTCGTGAACGACTGAACTGAACTGAACTGAACTGAACTGAATTCCTCCACTCATGCAGTTCATTCCATTGAGTTGGTGATACCATCCAACCATCTCATCCTCTGTCGTCCCCTTCTCCTCCCACCTTCAATCTTTCCCAGCATCAGGGTCTTGTCAAGAGAGTCAGTTCTTTGCATCAGGTAGCTAAAGTATTGGAGTTTCAGCCTCAGCATCAGTCCTTCCAATGAACACCCAGGACTGATCTCCTTTAGGATGGACTGGTTGGATCTCCTTGCAGTCCAAGGGACTCTCAAGAGTCTTCTCCAACACCACAGTTCAAAAGCATCAATTCTTCGGCACTCAGCTTTCTTACAGTGCAACTTTCACATCCATACGTGACTGAAAAAACCATAGCTTTGACTAGACGGACCTTTATTGGCAAAGTAATGTCTCTGCTTCTTTTGGGAAAGAGGTGTGGATTTCCAAGTGTTGGGCTACTGCCCACTTTTTGACCTTTTCTGGTTGTCCTTGGAACTGTCGTTGTAGCTGTGGGTGTGTCATTTAGCATCCTGAGGTGTTACAATGATCATACACTGAGGCTCAAGGTCTACTGAAGGTTGAATCTCCCTGCTATCTTGGCTATAGTTAGTCCTAACCAGTTTTTGTCATGTCCTGTGGCTGTTATTTTTTTTTAAAGGTTGTGTCCTGCCCACTTCTCTCCTGTTTCAGTGTGGGTTGGAGTACGTGGTGGATTCACTGCTACTACGTCTTTTAAAATATGTTTACTCCCAATACTTTTAGACGCTAATGAAAGAAATTGTAAGACCACAGAAACAGAAGGAGAGACATTCTATTTTCTTGTATTTAAAGAATACAAGAGGGAAGGGGGCAGAGTATAACCTTTAAAAGAACGATATAGCCCCAGGACACAACATAAACTGATTAGAGCCAAATAGGTCCAAGATGGTGGATGACTCAGCTTCCACTAGACCTTGAGCCTCAGTATATGCTCACTGTAACACATCAGCAAGCTAAATGGCACACCCACAGGCATCATGACAGTTCTAGGGTCAACCATCAAAGACCAAAAATTGGGGCAGTGACCGAATTCCTGGAAATCTCTGCCCCTTCCCTCAAATAGTTGCAATAATCCTCCCTCTCATTAGCTTATGAAATTACCCAGCCCATAAAAGCTAATCACATCACATTTTGAGGCTGCTCTTTCTTTCTGAGATGGTCCACACTCTGCCTGTGGGAGTGTATTTCATTCTAAATAAATCCACTTCTTATGTATCACGTTGTCTCTCATTGAATTCTTTCTGTGGTGAGACATCAAGAACCTGAGCTTCACGGGGCCCTGAAAACAGTGTGTGATCTCAGTTGGAAGACTGTGGGTTTTGGCCGGGTTTAAGTCCCAGCACATGGGTTCAAGTCCCAATTTGAGATGAATGGTTTCAATACCACCCAAGGCAATCTACGAATTCAGTGGAATTCCTATCAAATTACCAATGGCATTTTATATACAACTGGAACCAAAAAATTTATATGGAAACACAGGAGACCCAGAATAGCCAAAATAATCTTGAGAAAGAAGAATGGAGCTGGAGGAATCATGCTTCCTGACTTCATACTATATTATAAAGCCATAATAATGAAAGTACTATGGTACTGGCACAAAAAATAGAAATATAGATCAATGGAACAGGAAAGCCCAGAAATAAACCCACATAGCTATTACTCAATTAAGCTATGACAAAGGAGACAAGAATGTACAATGGAGAAAAAATAATCTCTTCAACAAGTGGTGCTGGGAAAACTGGACATAGCCAGAACCCTCTTTGACATGAAGTAAATTGCAGCAATATTTTTTTGGCTCCATCTCCTAGAGTAATGCAAACAAAAGCAAAAATAAACAAATGGGACCTCATTAAACCTAAAATCTTTTGCACAGCAAAAGAAACCATATCCAAGGAAACAAAACAAAAAGATACCCTAAAGAATGGGAGAAATCATTTACAAATGATGTGACCAACAAGGGCATAATTTCTAAAATATATGAACGGCTTATACAGCTCAATAGCAAAACACAAACAACCCAATTAAAAAATGGGCAAAAGATCTAAATAGACATTTCTCCAAAGAAGACATACAGATGGTCAACAGGCACGTGAAAAGATGTTTAACAGCACTGATTATTAGAGAAATGCAAATCAAAGCTACAATGAAGTACCACCACTCACAGGTCAGAATGGTTAGCATCAAAAAGTTTACAAACAATAAATGCTGGAGAGGATGTGGAGAAAAAGGAATCTTCCTACACTGTTGGGGATGTAAATGGGTGCAGCCACTATGGAGAACAGTATGAAGGCTCCTTAAAAAACTAAAAATAGTGTTACCATATGATCCAGCAATCCCATTCCTCTGTATATACCTGGAAAAGGCAAAAACTTTAATTTAAAAAGACACATGCACCCAATGTTCATTCAGCACTATTCACAATAACCAAGATATGGAAGCAACCACAATGTCCAGTGACAGATGAATGGATAAAGAAGATGTGGTTCATATATGCAATTGAAACCTGTGCGTGCATGCTAAGTCACTTCAGCCGTGTCTGACTCTTTGCAAGCCCATGAACTGTGGCGACCACGCTCCTCTGTCCACGGGATTTTTCAGGCAAGAATACTGGAGTGGGTTGTCATGCCCTCCTCCGGGGGATCTTCCCGGCCCAAGGACTGAACCTGCATCTCTTACATCTCCTGCATTGGTGGGCAGGCTCTTCCCCACTAGCACCACCTGGGAAGCCTATGAACTAGTACTCGGCCATAAAAAAGAATGAAATAATGCCATTTGCAGCAACATGGATGGACCTAGAGATTATCATACTGTTGCAGAAAGGAGAACTCCTTCCAGGGCCCAAGAATGGGCTCTTGTCTAACACTTGGAAGTGAATTAGCCGAGGAGACACGTGTGCTGACAAAACAAGATACTTTATTGGGGAGAGGCACTTGGGCAGAGAGCAGCAGGGTAAGGGAAACCAGGAGACCTGCTCTGCTATGTGGCTTGCAGTCTCGAGTGTTATGGTGATGGGAATAGTTTCCAGGTTGTCTTTGGCCAATCATTATGACTCAGGGTCCTTCCTGGTGGTGCATGCATTGCTCAGCCAAGAGGGATGCCAGCAAGAAGGATTCTGGGAGGTGGAAGGACAGGTAGTATCTCCTTTTGACCTTGCCTGAATTCTTCTGGTTGGTGTTAGCTTATTAGTTCTGTGTTCCTTACCAGGACCTCTTGTCATAAAGCAACTCATGCAAATGGTTAGTATGGTTCCTGGCCAGGGTGGGTGTATATATATATACAGGTGACTTCCCTAGTAGCTCAGTTGGTAAAGAAATCTGCCTGTAATGCAGGAGACCTGGGTTCGATTCCTGGGTAGGGAAGATCCCATGGAGAAGGAAAGGGCAACCCACTCCAGTATTCTTGCCTGGCAAATCCCATGGACAGAGGAGCCTGGTGGGCTACAGTCCATGGATTCAAAAGAGTTGGACATGACTTAGCAACTAAACCATCATATATGTATACATATATATATGCTGTTGTTGTTTAGGTGCACAGTTATGTCCAACTCTTTTGCCACTCCATGGACTATAGCCCTCCAGGCTCCTCTGTCCATTAGATTTCCCAGGCAAGAATACTGGAGTAGGTTGCCATTTCCTCCTCCATGGGATATTCTTGACTCAGGGGTGAAACTGGCATCTCCTGCATTGGCAGGCAGATTCTTTACCTAACAAGCCACCTGGTAAGCCCACTTGCATGATTAGATTTAGGTTAAACATTTTGGGCAAAAATTCTATATAAGTGATGCTGTCTACTTCTGCTATCATTCCTTAATCTCACAACTGTGACTCTATATTCATTTTCTTCTACTTTTATCCGTAATGCCATTTCTTTCTTGCTTTCTTGGAGAAGAATCTCGTCTAGCCCTTCTCCTTTAGTATTACTCTTTTATCTTCTCTCTGAAGATACATTTTTCAAACTGTGGGTGTTAAGTCACTAGTGTGTAGTGAAGTACATTTAGGGGATTGTAACTAGCAGTTTAAAGAACAAAATAAAATAGATTTAGAATGAAAGAAAAAATATCCGAATGCATGGCACACGGTAAGGGTTAACAGCACTTTTATGAAAACTTTTATTTCTGTTATATATATGTAAAATCACAATTTTTACTGGGGTTAATGGTCAAAAGAGTTTGGAAAGGCCTGCACTGGAATGTCATGTTGGGCAGAGGTCTAGGTTCTGTTGAAAACACAGGTTTACAGATCCAGTCTATGGCTGAACATCAAAGTCTTCAGTATTCTTCACTTATCTCTGACATCTATCTTTGGATTTATCTACTGACACACTTCCCTTTTCTTTTCTTTCCTTCTCGTCTCTAAAACTTGTGGGCAATCCTGCTATCTCTCAGAGGTGCCATGGCAGGCCATGATTCGGTGTCTTTGAGGTGTGAGGTAAATAATTATTATTGTTGTTGGGAATCTTGTATTTCTCTCTCTCCCACTGTTATTACTATGGTAGGCATAGTGGAAACAACAATGATAATGCTAATATCATTATTAGCATTGATATCAATTAGCATGATTAGCAATGATAATAATAATTCATGGAGCCTGCTGTGGGTCAGGCTTTGGGGGCAGAGGACTGGTGAGCACCCATAAGAAGACCTCTTAGGGGACAGTGTTCAGTGCATTCTGCAGGAGACCTAAGGCTGGTCACACATGTTCTTAACCCAAGGGGCTCTGGTTCTCATGACACTGAAGGAACTTTGGTTGAAGTCTTTGAGTCTGTGATGGCCTTAAGCCTTCCTTTCTCTTGGACTCATATTCTTTATCTGTAACACGAGTGGGATTGGGTTAGACCATCTCTATGGTTCTTATCAACTTTACTCCCTTGTGACACCCTTTACCAACAGATGAAGAGTCTCTTGCTAATTGGGAGACATATCTGGCAGACAAGTTTTGAAGAGTATGAGTAGAGGAGAGATCTGTTCTGAGACCTTGTCAAGATTGGGGGGAGGTGGTAGGGATGGAGGGGATAAGTGGTGAAAACAGTAGCAGTTAAAAGGCATTAAGATGACAGTTGGCTTCCCTGATAACTCAGTTGGTAAAGAATCCACCTGCAAGGCAGGAGACCCCGACTCAATTCCTGGGTCAGGAAGATCCTCTGGAGAAGGGATAGGCTACCCACTCCATTATTCTTGGGCTTCCCTTGTGGCTCAGCTGGTGAAGAATCCACCTGCAATGCAGGAGACCTGGGTTCAGTCCCTGGGTTGGGAAGATCCTCTGGAGAAGGGAAAAGCTACCCACTCCAGTATTCTGGCCTAGAGAACTCCGTGGATGTATGGGGTCGCAAAGAGTTGGACACAACTGAGCAACTTTCACTTTTTCATGATGACATAGTCCCCCAAGGAGACCAGGGACAGGAGAGAAGCTTTAAGAGAGAATTCAGGGAGTTACTAAAGACTGACTTCATCTGCTATAAACACAGACTACTTTAGCTGCTGTAAACACCATGCAGTGCAAGTTTTAAAGATATACTTGAGTTCAACAAGAAGAGTATGCAATAGATTCGATTGAGTCTAGGTATGAATGAGTGTGTTGGGTGGGTCAAGTACTGGCCACATGAAAATGTCCATGAGTGACTGTAAATACAACTGCAGTTGTCCTTTGGGGCTGCAAATAAATTTTACTGAGTCAGTAAGAAAAAAGAAAAACAGAAGAGTATGCAAATAGCCTAGATTAAGTTTCTCTTGGGGTTATAAGAATATCAGTGAACCTCACAAGAAGTTTAGACATCTCAGGTCCAAGTACACGGCAAGCACAAGCAGCTTATTCTTCTTCTGACCTTGGACCACTGTGAGTCATTGAATCCTGAAGAAATGGAAAGGTTGCCTTCAACATTTAAAAATAAGTCTGCATGCTCACTTGTGTCATTACATCACCATAACTTAGACAGTACTGGGGAATTATTGTGGGCTGGGAAGGGAGGTTGCCATTCAGGAAGTCAGTATGGAGGTGAGTGAGAGGGGCTGAAGGAAGGAAGGGAGGGGCTGTCATCCACTGGGCTTTGGGGCCTCCAGTTGCTGCCCGTGGCTCCTGGACAGGAACATAAGGTGGGGAGGCAGGATTCTCGGGTTCCAGCTAAACTCTTAGCAGACTTGCAGGGTGGCCCCATCTGAGTACCAGATAGGGTGGGATACATTTATGCTCCCAACATGAGGTGAGGTTGGTAATAATGAGACAGATAATCAGTGGGACTCTCTCTTCCCTGGCAGAGGCATGGTGACTTGCTTAGCAAGGGGCCAGGTGAGCGCCTTCTTACTAGAAGGACAAGAGATGGGAAGAATGCCCTTGGTTCACCTAGGCTAGTCCAAGACGACCTCAAGCTACCCAGAGGGGAGTGTTGCAACCCTCTCAGGAAGGAGGCATAGGGTGCAGTCCAAACTGTGCACAGGGATAAAAAAGCTAAGATGTATTTGATAGGGAGATGTGAAGAAGATATTACACCTCCTGGACAAACACACAAGGGTGAGATTTCTGAATGTGGTGGGGGGAGGATGGTGGAAAAGGGAAAGGAACTAGCTAGCAGGTATCCAAAGAGCTGCCTGGAATACAGACAGGTTGTCTGCACAGGAACTGTGGTATTGGAGAAGACTCTTGAGAGTCCCTTGAACAGCATGGAGATCCAACCAGTCCTATCTAAAGGAAATCAGTCCCGAATATTCATTGGAAGGACTGATGCTGAAGCTGAAACTCCAATACTTTGGCCACCTGATGTTAAGAACTGATTCATTTGAAAAGACCCTGATGCTGGGAAAGATTGAGGGTGGGAGGAGAAGGGGACAACAGAGGATGATATAGTTGGATGGCATCACCAACTCAATGGACATGAGTTTGAGTAAACTCTGGGAGTTGGTGACGGACAGGGAGGCCTGGCATGCTGCAGTCCATGGTGTTGCAAAGAGTCAGACATGACTGAGTGACTGAACTGAACTGAAGTGAAGGTTTATATCTTTCCAGACATGACTAAAAAGGAAAAGGAGGACCTGCTAGTTCTAATAGGAAAAAGCCTGAAAGGGACTTCCCTGGCGATTCAGTGCTAAGACCCTGAGCCTCCACTGCAAGGGGCATGGGTTCAATCCTTGGTCTGGGAACCAAGATCCTGCATGATGCATAGTGTAGCCAAAAAAAAAAAAAAAAAAAAGAATCCTGAGAAAGAACTCTGATTGTCCTGGTTTGGGTATCAACTAAACCTTGGTCCAGTTGCTGTCATGAGGTGGCTTAGGCACTAAGATGGACTCAGCCTCATACATGTGTACCCGATGGTCAAGACTGCGGGTCTCTCATCAGATAAGGTGTGGGAGAGGAGTTAATGGATAGAGTTTTTGAAAATAGCCACTAACATAAATAAACAAATTCAACACATTGTTATGAAAAACAAGATAACAATAATATACATACCATAGCTAGTTCAATAAAGATAATTAAAGTAAGTTATCAAAAAATGGACCTAAACTTAGATAACAATGGAGAACTATAATTATTAAAATATTATGCAAAATGCCATGCTAATATGTTTGAAAACCTTGATAAAATTCTTTTTTAGAATAATATAAATTATCAATATATGTTCAAGAAACTTCATGATAGATGAGTTCTTTCGAGTCTTCTAAGAAAAGAATTCTTATGATATACTAAGTGTTGGATAGCAGAAAATTTTGTGATCTGAAGAGACAAGGAGAGAATGAAAGATTCCCCCACCAGCAAACAAACAAACAAAAAGGCCTTATAGACTAGTGAATGAATGTGAATGCAAAAACTAAGGGGACTACTTCTGAATAAAATCTAGGAGTATATTAGTTGATTATTTCAGGTTTTAAAGTTTTTATTTTTAATGAAAAAATGTGCATTACAGTAATTAAAATCATTTGAAAGTGAAAGTCACTCAACCGTGTCTGACTCTTGGGACCCTATGGACTATAGCCCACCAGTCTCCTCTGTCCATGGAATTCTCCAGGCGAGAATACTGGAGTGGATGGCCATTCCCTTCTCCAGTGATCAAACCCAGGTCTCCCGCATTGCAGGTGGATTCTTTACTTTCTGAGCCACTAGGGAAGCGCCCAAATTTGAACAGCAATAGAATGGCACTCTGATTAAACAGCATTTTACAGCCTGCAGGACACCCTGGGCCAACTTGCTTGCCTTTTTTTTTTTTTTTTCCACCAGCTTTTTATTTTAGATTTATTTTAGATTTCTGTCTTCCCACCCAACTTCTTCCTTTACCAACAACCAAGTTCTTTTCCTTCCTTGCCAGGCAGACAGGCAGATGGGAGAGGCAAGCCCAAGCTTTTGTCAGTAGTTCTCCATTCTTTGATGCGAAAAGGGGCAGCACAATCATTTAAACTTGCACCAACCTCTTTGCATCTACAGAGTCGAACAGTTAAAGAAGTAAAATAAAAAAGCAAGGCTTGTGGCATGTACAGTGCACTTTGGTTACAACTCACTTGCTGGCTTCTCTTGTTCAAGTGTTTCTTTTGAAGGCAGGGATTTTCCTGTTGTGTTTCTGTTTTCTTCCTTTTCTACTTGTCGAATTTCTCAGTCTCAGTCATACCGGGTTTGTCAGACACGGTCCCTTGATGAAGTGGAGTGAGGCTAGGGGAGTCCAGTCTGCAGGGGCCACAGCCTAGTGTAGGAGTATATTTAAAGAATAAAAGTTGTGTTCAAGTAAGGTTTGTTCAAGGAATGCTGATATAGCTCAATATAAAAGATCTGTTAGTGTATATTGTTCATTTCATCACACCCACAGGTTAAAGGCAGCAAAAGTGATCAAATGATTATTTCACTTCGTTCAGATATAATCAAGTTGTGCTCATGCTTAAAACACAAGCATGGCTTCCTAACACATTTAATGTTAGTCCAGTATATCAGGCCCATAATATCAGTATACAATCAGGCCTCTCTCTATAGTCTTGTCCCACCCCATCCCACCTCCATCCCACCTCTCCTTGGTGTGCTGTGATCCAGCCCTATCGGCCTGTTTCCTTTTTCATTTGCACTAGCTTCCATCACATCACATTTGCAGGTGCTGTTCCCTCCACCCACAACACTCTTCCTTCTCATTTAGGCTTAGCTAATGCCTTCTCTTTTTTCAGGTCTAAGTATAGTCTTTGCTTTCTCAATACCTGTGGCAGATTCATGTTGATGTATGGCAAAACCAATACAATACTGTAAAGTAATTAACCTCCAATTAAAATTTAAAAATTTATATTTAAAAAATAAATAAATAAAAAGTAAAAAAAAAAAAAAAAGAAAGAAAGAAATCTTTCCTGGGCTTCTCTGGTGACTCATGGTAAAGAATTCACCCCTCAGTGCAGGAGACACAGGTTCCATCCCTGATCTCGGAAAATCCCACTTGCTGTGAAGCCAGTTAACCCCTGCGCCACTACTATTGAGCTGGTGCTATCGAGCCCGGGAGCCACAACTATTGAAGCCCGTGTGCCCTAGAGCCTGTGATCTGTGTCAAGAGAGAACACTACAATGAGAAGACCAAGCACCACAACTAGGGAAAGAGGGAAAGGCCCGCACAGAAGCAAAGACCAAGTGCACCACATATATATATGTGTGTGGGTGCATGTATATATGCGTGATGTGTGTGTGTATGTGTGATATATGTGTGTGTGCATGTGTATATATATGTGATATGTGTGTGCCTGTGTATATATGTGTGATATGTATGTATATATATGTGTGTGCATGTATATATGTGTGTGATGTGTGTGTGCATGTGTATGTGTGTGCATATGTATATATGTGTGATATGTGTGTGTGTGTATATGTATATATATAAATCTTTCCTTACCTCTCTAATCAGTGAAATCTTTCCTACTCTTGTGCTCTTAAAGCTGTAATGTTTGAGATTCTGTTAAGATACATGTTAAGATATAGATCCTGACTGGGGAGGCCTGGAGGGACTGGAGTTTCTATTTTCTAGTAAGCTTCCTGGTAAAGCCCTTACTGGTGGTACATGGACCATACACTGAGTGTTGTGACCTTTTTCTTTCTCACACCTATTGTGATTGTACTTTTACATTCATTGTGTGATTTTAAAATAGACATATATTTATTTTATTTTTGGCTGTGTTGACTCTTTTGTGTTGGACTTCCCAGATGGCTCAGTGGTAAAGAATCCACCTGTGACTCAGCAGATGTGAGATCAATCCCTGAGTTGGGAAGCTCCCCTGGGGGAGGGCATGACAACCCACCCCAGGGTTATTGCTGGGAAAATCCCATGGACAGAAGAGTCAGGTGGGCTACAGTCCATGGGGTCACAAAGAATCCAACATGACTAAAGCAAGTGTGCGTGCACACAAGGGAAGCATTAGGAGCACATGCGACAGAGCATTTATATAAAGGGCCCTACCAACCAAAGAAAGAGACAACTCAATAGGAACCTGAGCAGCTCACCACAGGAAAAAGAGATACACATGGTCAGTACACAGTGTTGTTCTGATTTGAATTGTAACAAAAAAGATACATTGAAGTCCCAACCTCCAGAACCTTGGATTCCTCCTTATCTGGAAATAAAGTCTTTCCAGAAGTAACCAGTTAATGCAAGGTCATTAGAGTGGGTCCTAATTCAACAGGACTGTGCGAAGTCACTTCAGCCGAGTCCAACTCTTTGTGGCCCTATGGACTGAGCCACCAGAATCTTCTGTCCATGGGATTCTCCAGGCAAGAATACTCGGGTGGGTTGCTGTGACCTCCTCCAGGTTATCTCTCAGACCCAGGGACTGAACCTGCGTCTCTTATGTCTCCTGCATTGGCAGGTACATTCCTTACCACTAGTGCCACCTGGGAAGCCCCAAATATGACTGGTATCCTTATAAAAAGGAGAAATTTAGACCCAGAGACAGACATACACAGTGAGAGGATCATGCAAAGAGACACAGCTCAAGTCTCCCAAGGAAGGCTCCCAGAAGCTGGGAGAGAGGCCTGGAACAGATCCTCCCCTAGAACCTTCAGAGGGAGTGGGCCCAATGCCACCAACACCTTGGCTCTGGGCTTCCAGCCTCCATAACCTTGAAACAGTACATTTCTGTGGTTTTAACCCACCCAGTTCATCATAGTTTGTTACAATAGCCCTAGGAAACCAATGTACTGCGAAATAATATTCAGTTTCACTAGAAATTTAAGAAATCAAAAAGAAAACAGAGCACTGTTTTTTACAACATTGTTCAACTTGTGAGGTGGTGGCAGGATAAAATCAACTATCAGTGAAGATGAAAGGAAAAATGGAACGTTTATACAATAATAGTGGATGTAAAGGGTACAACTTATCCATAGCACAAGGAAGGCCATTTGGCAGTGTATATAAAAACCATAAATACATGAAAACTTCTAGACCCAACAATTCTTCTAAAAAGAAAAACCTAAGGAAATAATCAGACATGTTTGGAAAGATATGTAAACAAGGATGATTAGCACTTCAGTTCAGTTCAGTTCAGTCGCTCAGTCGTGTCCGACTCTTTGCGACCCCATGAATCGCAGCACGCCAGGCCTCCCTGTCCATCACCATCTCCCGGAGTTCACTCAGACTCACGTCCATCGAGTCCGTGATGCCATCCAGCCATCTCATCCTCTGTCGTCCCCTTCTCCTCCTGCCTCCAATCCTTCCCAGCATCAGAGTCTTTTCCAATGAGTCAACTCTTCGCGTGAGGTGGCCAGAGTACTGGAGTTTCAGCCTCAGCATCATTCCTTCCAAAGAAATCCCAGGGTTGATCTCTTTCAGAATGGACTGGTTGGATCTCCTTGCAGCCCAAGGGACTCTCAAGAGTCTTCTCCAACACCACAGTTCAAAAGCATCAATTCTTCGGCACTCAGCCTTCTTCACAGTCCAACTCTCACATCCATACATGACCACTGGAAAAACCATAGCCTTGACTAGACGGACCTTAGTCGGAAAAGTAATGTCTCTGCTTTTGAATATACTATCTAGGTTGGTCATAACTTTTCTTCCAAGGAGTAAGCGTCTTCTAATTTCATGGCTGCAGTCACCATCTGCAGTGATTTTGGAGCCCAAGAAAATAAAGTCTGACACTGTTTCCACTGTTTCCCCATCTATTTCCCATGGAGTGATGGGACCAGATGCCATGATCTTCGTTTTCTGAATGGTGAGCTTTAAGCCAACTTTTTCATTCTCCTCTTTCACTTTCATCAAGAGGCTTTTGAGTTCCTCTTCACTTTCTGCCATAAGGGTGGTGTCATCTGCATATCTGAAGTTATTGATATTTCTCCCGGCAATCTTGATTCCAGCTTGTGTTTCTTCAGTCCAGCATTTCTCATGATGTACTCTGCATAGAAGTTAAATAAGCAGGGTGACAATATACAGCCTTGACGTACTCCTTTTCCTATCTGGAACCAGTCTGTTGTTCCATGTCCAGTTCTAACTGTTGCTTCCTGACCTGCATACAGATTTCTCAAGAGGCAAGTCAGGTGGTCTGGTATTCCCATCTCTTTCAGAATTTTCCACAGTTTGTTGTGGTCCACACAGTCAAAGGCTTTGGCATAGTCAATAAAGCAGAAATAGATGTTTTCCTGGAACTCTCTTGCTTTTTCCATGACCCAGTGGATGTTGGCAATTGGATCTCTGGTTCCTCTGCCTTTTCTAAAACCAGCTTGAACATCAGGGAGTTCACGGTTCACGTATTGCTGAAGCCTGGCTTGGAGAATTTTGAGCATTACTTTACTAGCATGTGAGATGAGTGCAATTGTGCAGTAGTGTGAACATTCTTTGGCATTGCCTTTCTTTGGAATTGGAATGAAAACTGACCTTTTCCAGTCCTGTGGCCACTGCTGAGTTTTCCAAATTTGCTGGCATATTGAGTGCAGTACTTTCACAGCATCATCTTTCAGGATTTGAAAGAGCTCAACTGGAATTCCATCACCTCCACTAGCTTTGTTCATAGTGATGCTTTCTAAGGCCCACTTGACTTCACATTCCAAGATGTCTGGCTCTAGATTAGTGATCACATGATCATGATTATCTGGGTCGTGAAGATCTTTTTTGTACAGTTCTTCTGTGTATTCTTGGCACCTCTTCTTAATATCTTCTGCTTCTGTTAGGTCCGTTCCATTTCTGTCCTTTATCGAGCCCATCTTTGCATGAAATGTTCCCTTGGTATCTCTAATTTTCTTGAAGAGATCTCTAGTCTTTCCCATTCTGTTGTTTGTCTCTATTTCTTTGCATTGATCACTGAAGAAAGCTTTCTTATCTCTTCTTGCTATTCTTTGGAACTCTGCATTCAGACGCTTGTATCTTTCCTTTTCTCCTTTGCTTTTCACCTCTCTTCTTTTCACACCTATTTGTAAGGCCTCCCCAGACAGCCATTTTGCTTTTTTGCATTTCTTTTCCATGGGGATGGTCTTGATCCCTGTCTCCTGTACAATGTCACGAACTTCATTCCATAGTTCATCAGGCACTCTATCTATCAGATCTAGGCCCTTAAATCTATTTCTCACTTCCACTGTATAATCATAAGGGATTTGATTTAGGTCATACCTGAATGTTCTAGCGGTTTTCCCTACTTTCTTCAATTTGAGTCTGAATTTGGTAATAAGGAGTTCATGATCTGAGCCACAGTCAGCTCCTGGTCTTATTTTTGTTGACTGTATAGAGCTTCTCCATCTTTGGCTGGAAAGAATATAATCAATCTGATTTTGGTGTTGACCATCTGGTGATGTCCATGTGTAGAGTCTTCTCTTGCGCAGGTGGCTGCCAGCCAGCGCATTAAGTGCAGCGCGGCCGAGAGGAGCTACCCCATGTCTGAGGTCAGGGGCGGCGGCCGGGAGGAGCTACCTCGCGTCTGAGGCCAGTGGCGGCCGGGAAGAGACACGCCACATCTGAGGTCAGGGGCAGCCGGGAGAAGCCACCTCGTGCCTGAGGCCAGGGGTGGTGACCCTGAGGAGCCACCCCGAGCCCGAGACCAGGGGCGGCAGCTGGGAGGAGCCACCCACGCCCAAGGCCAGGGCCGGCGGCCGGGAGGAGCAACCGGAGGAGCGGTGGCTGCGCAGGCACAGGAGGGCCTAGAGGAGCTATCCCACTTTGAAAGTCAGGAACAGCGGGGGTAAGGAGATACCCCTTGTCCAAGGTAAGGAGCAGCAGCTGTGCTTTGCTGGAGCAGGCGTGAAGAGATACCCCACGCCCAAGGTAAGAGAAACCCAAATAAGATGGTAGGTGTTGCAAGAGGGCATCAGAGGGCAGACACACTGAAACCATACTCACAGAAAACTAGTCAATCTAATCACACTAGGACCACAGCCTTGTCTAACTCAATGAAACCAAGCCATGCCTGCGGGGCAACCCAAGACGGGCGGGTCATGGTGGAGAGGTCTGACAGAATGTGGTCCACTGGAGAAGGGAATGGCAAACCACTTCAGTATTCTTGTCTTGAGAACCCCATGAACAGTATGAAAAGGCAAAATGATGGATACTGAAAGAGGAACTTTCCAGGTCTTTAGGTGCCCAATATGCTACTGGAGATCAGTGGAGAAATAACTCCAGAAAGAATGAAGGGATGGAGCCAAAGCAAAAACAATACCCAGTTGTGGATGTGACTGGTGATAGAAGCAAGATCTGATGCTGTAAAGAGCAATATTGCATAGGAATCTGGAATGTCAGGTCCATGAATCAAGGCAAATTGGAAGTGGTCAAAGATGGCAAGAGTGAATGTTGACATTTTAGGAATCAGCGAACTAAAATGGACTGGAATGGGTGAATTTAACTCAGATGACCATTATATCTACTACTGTGGGCAAGAATCCCTTAGAAGAAATGGAGTGGCCATCATAGTCAACAAAAGAGTCTGAAATGCAGTACTTGGATGCAATCTCAAAAACGACAGAATGATCTCTGTTCCTTTCCAAGGCAAACCATTCAATATCACGGTAATCCAAGTCTATGCCCCAACCAGTAATGCTGAAGAAACTGAAGTTGAACTGTTCTATGAAGACCTACAAGACCTTTTAGAACTAACACCCAAAAAAGATGTCCTTTTCATTTTAGGGGACTGGAATGCAAAAGTAGGAAGTCAAGAAACACCTGGAGTAACAGGTAAATTTGGCCTTGGAATGCGGAATGAAGCAGGGCAAAGACTAATAGAGTTTTGCCAAGAAAATGTTTAGCACTTATAATATTCCATATTTGGAAGCAACTAAATGTGTAAACATAGAAAATTGATTAATAACTAATGAAAGTGCTATATAATGGAGTACCCTGCAGACAAAGAATGAGGCTGAGGAAGCAGTTTCTATTGATGTGGAAAAATGCATATTTGATTGATTGAGTTACTTGAGAAGTCAAATAAGAAAATATTCTGTGCAGAAAGATTTTATATTTATAAGAAACAAACAGGTTTATATGCACAGAAGAAAGTTTGGAGGGTTACACAGTAAAATGTGTTAAGGTTTGTTACCTGTGGGTGGTGAAATTATTTTCTCCTGTATGTTTACGTTTTCTTCAACACATACGTCTGCCTTGGTTATATAAAAAATATTTCAAGTTAGAACATTCCACCATAATTAATGAGCAAGAGTTAGGACTCTTAGGGTTGCCAAGTGTGACGGTTTCTGCCATGCATTAGCGTGATTCAGCGATAAGTATACATATGTTCCTTCCCTCTTGAATCCCCGCTCCTACCTCCCCATCCCACCCCTCTAGGTTGTCACAGATGTCCGACTTTGGGTTCCTTGCATCATACAGCAAACTTCCACTGGCTGTTTATTCTACATACAGTAATATATGTGCTTCAGTGCCATTCTCTCAAATCATCCCACTCTCTCCTTCCCCCACTGTGTCCGAAAGTCTGTTCCTTTTTTCTGTGTCTCCTTTGCTGCCCTGTTAGCAGGATCTTCAGTACCTACCTTTCTAGGTTCATATCCTGGCATTAATATATGGTATTTGTCTTTCTCCTTCTGATTTACTTCACTCTGTATAATACGCACTAGGTTCATCTACGTCATTAGAACCAACTCAAACGCATTCCTTTTTATAGCTGAATAATATTCCATATCAGCAATACTTAAAAACTATTATTATTATTTTTTTCTATCAGGTGCCTTCCCCACAAAACCTTAAGGCCACATTACCGCTCAGATGTAGCAGGTGGACAAAAAGGCAGCCTGAGAAAGCTCTGGCCCCCAGCAGGGAACTGGTGCTGCAGGTTGGGTTTCCATCTCGATTTCATCTGTAGTCACAGCTCTGCCCAGATTGTCTTAATGACAGGCTCTCCTCACTTGGTTTTCTGAGTGATGTGTATCTTAGAGGTGGGAAGATACACAGAATGCTGTTGTAATTCCAGAGGACACGGCCCAGCCTTGCTCAATGCCTGCTTGCTGGGGACCTGCCTTAAGTCACTCTATCTTTGTACCAACAATCTGATTATTGTAATGAGATTTTTTTTTTCTTCATACCTCCTTCAACTCAAAGGAAACACCCTCCTACTCAATGTCTCCGTCTGTTCTGCTCATATGAATCACTTTAAGGGTTAACAGAATTATCTCCCCTCTGTAGCTTTGGGAAAGCAGATAATGTGCATGTGAGCTGGAGAACAGAAGACAGGTGGGGCGCACTGGAGCTTTGATTTCTGTTCTGATGGGTTGCTGGAGAATGCTTCTGTTAGAAGAGGCATCCTGGTAGTAGTTAATCATGAGGATCTTTGGTTAATCTCTCCATATATATGTAGGTACCCACACATAGGGTATACAAGATGTTCTATAATTATTAGTTATTTTATTATCAGGGAAGATTCTGGCTGACTTTTTGCTTTGATTCTGCTGAACACAGTGAAGTGGAACAGAAAAGATTAAGGACAGACATTGGAATAGCTTTTGCTCTTCAAGAGAGATTTGTGACCAGAGCTTAAGCCTCCCCATCAATGGAGCGGGTCCTGCCTTGTCTTTTTGCTGCTTACAGACCACTGCAGGGAGAAATGACTCCTGGTATGTGCCAGGCACATTAATAACCACCTTGGTTCCTAAGCGCAATATCGCGTGACCTCACCGTGTGACTTTTAGGACCCCAAAACATATTTGATGAAACTTGTTGTTGTTCAGTCGGAAAGTTGTGTCTGACTCTTTGTGACCCCATGGACTGCAGTACTGCAGGCTTCCCTGTCCTTCTCTATCTCCTGGAGTTTGCTCAAACTCATGTCCACTGAGTCGGTGGTGCTATCTAACCATCTCATCCTCTGTCGTCCCCTCCTCCTCTTGCCCTCAGTCCTTCCCAGCATCAGAGCCTTTTCCATTGAGTCAGCTTTTCACATCAGGTGGCTGAAGGATTGGAGCTTCGGCATCAGTCCTAAAAAATCAGTTAATAAAGAAATTTTCCTCAAATTTACAAGTTTTACAACAGTTTGAGGTGTACTGACACATTTGCAGAGTTTTTTTGAAGGCAGAAACAGGTGAAATTGTGTTTTTCTTTCTACTTTTCAGTATTTCGCCAAATTTTCTTTAAGAACAACGCATAACTTTTATAAATGTGAACATCATGAGAAAAAAGAGAGCCCTGAACCCAAAAGCTCCTGGGCTGATGGTTGAGGTCCTCACATCTGAGCTTCTGCCCCATGTGGAGACCTTTACCACGAGCAGGTTGCCCTACCCTGGGTCAGGTCACAGCCAAAGAGGTGGCAGGTCACAGACCTCCCTGACCCCACAGTCCTTCTGAGTTCCTTCAAGGATGGGCAGCTGCTCTTCTGCCCCTTGGCCACCTCCTCTTTTTCCAATACAAGCAGGTGTGTGGGCCTTTAAGCCTTCCTTTTAGCTCTACCCACCCCCAGCTCCATCCCTCAGTGGCAGATGGAGCAAGTGGGGCAGTCAGTCAAACTCATAAGGCCTAGTCATCCGGAGTTGAGGCCCAGGGATCTCATTGTTTTTCAACCCAAACCTGCTCGTATTTGGAGGTGGGGGCAATTTTTTCACACCAGAAACAAATTGCTCTCTGAGCCTTGCAAACCCACCTTGAAACTCTGGGTCATACCCATCTATCCAGGTACGAACAGTCCACCCAATGTTTCTCCAACTGGGGAACTGCTGGGGACCTCAGTGTATTCTCTGAGTTTGTGCATCGTGTAGAAGTTTTTAATATTTTCATTTTATTAATACTCGTAGATAAAATAATATAAATATATAAAATATTTAAAGCTATTTTTATAAAATATAAAGTAATGCTTTATACTACCCAGCTGACCAAATCGTGAATAGATTCTTCTGCATAACTTCAGGGTTCATGTTTTCACGTTTGCATCTTTGGTTACTGTCACTTTGGCTCTGAAGTGATTCCCCAAAGTGATAATTTTTTAAGTTTATAAATTGAAGTATTGGGACTTACCTGGTGGTCCTGGGACTCCACACTCCCAATACAGGAGGTCCAGGTTCAATCCTTGGTCAAGGAATTAGATCCCACATGCTGCAGCTAAGACTCGGTATATACAAATGAATACTTAAAAAGAAGAAATGGAAGTATTTTCTCTAATCGTAGCCTTGAATAGGCTAGTGGAAAATCTTCAAAATCAGTCTCAGGCCTGGAACCTTCCTCAGAAGAAGTCTATGCATTTCTCAAATGTGGACCTAACTGCCCTAGGTTGTTCTGCCCAAGCCCACTCCCTCTGCTGGGGACTCCTCCTTCCCGTGCTCACCTTGATGGCTCTCAGCAGTCCCCTGCTTCCTAGGCTTCTCTCATTGTGCCCCCCTAATTAATTCAGGGTTCAGCTGGAGCCCTCATGAACACCTGACTCAGTTGTGGGCTTTGCTGTGGGTGAGTGAGGGCCTTGGGCCAAACCTGTTCAGGGTGAACAGAGGGGCCAGAGCCTCTCCCAAGCAGGCCTTACGGTTTTCATGTGTATCTCAGGTCTCAGCAGCAGGGGTCACTGCACGAAAGGTTATAACCAGGTGGCAGCTTTTCAACCAGCCTCCTGGTGTGAGTAACAGGGGAAATCAGACAGCTTAGCACCAGTTGTTTATCCCATGGGGGTCTGTTTAACTATGTGCACAGGGGAGCTGAACGGATTTGACTTCATTGTGGCTTCTGCTAGCATCATCACCCACTCCCCAAGTTTTGCTGAGACTAAGGACACAGATTAGACCCACCCAATTAGACTGCAAGTTATTTATAAACTCACTCAATTGTTATGCATACTAAGAAAATAATAAAATCTCAAAATAAGGCCCAAGGATAAGATCTCTGTTTTAAATACTTAACATGTCGCAAGTTCCAGCAATAGCTAGGCTCTTCTCACCCTCCCCACGACTCTGAGTAGCCTACCAGTCTGTGTGGGCCCCAGAGTCCCCTCAAGGTCAGAGAGGTGATCGTATACTTAGCATGCCTGTGAATCTTCTCCAAATCTTTTTTCCTCCTGAGATTGTGAAACAAAACCTTTACCATCCTGCAGGTCATTTACTCTTCTGGGACTCAGCCTATCCAACTGAAAATGGGGCTGGATCCACGTTTCTAAATTTTTTTTCTATGAGGTGATTCTGAAATCACAAAACCAACCAAACTCTCAAAATAATACAAACGGTATTTTTTCCTTAAACATATTTAAAAACATGTAATAAAATAGGAACACACACATATGGCAGTGATTATTATGTAGTAAACTATCTTTAAGGGATGGCGAGCCCGGCCTAGGCACACAAGGTGGGGACGTGCTACACAGGTGAGCAGTGATTATGATGGTGATGGTGGGGTCCAGACCCACTGTCCATGTGATGATCACTGCTCCATGCGAGGCTTTCTGTCTTATAGTTATTGTCCAATTTTATCATGGTTTGCGCTTTTTGTTCTTCATGCAATAAAAATAGTTGCGTTTTTCTTAGTATTTTTACTCCAACATATGAATATACTTGGGATCATTTTGTGTAGCGTTTTCCTCTGTGAGACTGTTTTGGCTGATTAGTTGAATCCAAGTGATTCCACTCACATTCTGTCAACAGATGATGATTTAAAAAAAAATTACATGTCAAATTTCTTAAGAAAGCACACTGGTTATAAGATCTGTTTATTTCCTTTTAGATCAGGGAATCTATATTCATGTGGATATAATTCAGGGAATGAAAGAAGAAAAAAAGTTCAGAGGCCCCATTCAGTAGGAACTTAGGGATCTACCAATCAAAGCAAAGTGTGTGCATGTGTGTGTACACCTGGGTGCACAATGTGCGTACACCTGGGTGCACAGTGTGCGTGAAGGAAAAACACTCAGGAACAGGAAGACTTGGAGTAACCGGAGTGGACAGGGGCTACTCCCAGAGCTTGTCAGGAAACACCTTACCAAAGCAACTGCTTCCAAGGCCACCTGAACACAGAGAGACAGACACAAGCACACAGACACAAACAGAAACGTACTCAGAAACACACACACTCAGACAGGACTAGAGAAACACATGCAGACATTCTTTTATAAGAAGGTTTTAGTCAGGTGCAGGCATGAGAGGAGACAGAGGAGGGGCTCAGGAAAGCAAAGTTGATTGCGCTCACAAGTCCTAGAGACACAGGGTGTTGTGCAGGGCCACAGGGAGAGAGACACCGGGACTGTGAGGAGGCAGGAGTGAGGGGAGCCCTTAAGCCATGGGTTTTCTCGGGGCTTCCATGGAAACAGCAAGGCAAGGCAGGGTGAGCATTTTAGAACTGGTCAGTTTGAATAGTTTCAGTGGGCTTTAAGGTTGGTTCCAAGTCACTGGAGCAGGCTGGGGCACCCCTATCAAACTCATAAGACCTGGTGATCCAGAAGTGAGCTCCAGGGAACTCTTTGCTGCTTATCAATCCAAATCTGCACTTACTCAGCACAGGGGATGGACGATTTTGGGGGTACCTGGCCCAGAGGATTAAGGCATAGGAATATTGCCTCCAGGTCAAGGAGATGTGACCACGCTCCAGAACGTTTAGTTTGCATCCTGGCTGGATCCTTTGCTATCCTCAGATATGCAAATAACACTACTCTTATGGCATAAAACGAAGAGGAACTAAAGAGCCTCTTGATGAAGGTGAAAGAGGAGAGTGAAAAAAAAAAAAAAAAGATCATGGTATCCAGTCCCATCAGTTCATGGCAAATAGATGGAGAAACAATGGAAACAGTGACAGACTATTTTTCTTGGGCTCCAAAATCACTGTGGACAGTGACTGCAACCATGAAATGAAAAGACACTTTCTTCTTGGAAGAAAAGCTATGGCAAACCTAGACAGTGTATTGCAAAACAGAGACAGTACTTTGCCAACAAAGGTCCATCTAGTTAAAGCTATGGTTTTTCCAATAGTATGTACGGATGTGAAAGGTGGACCTGATGAAGGCTGAGTATCGAAGAACTGATGCTTTCGAACTGTGGTGCTGGAGAAGACTCTTCAGAGTCCCTTGGACAGCAAGGAGATCCAACCTCTCCATCCTAAAGGAAATCAGTCCTGAATATTCATTGGAAGGACTGATGCTGAAGTTAAAGCTCCAGTACTTTGTCCACCTGATGTGAAGAGCCAACTCATTAGAAAAGAACCTGATGCTGGGAAGGACTGAAGGCAGGAGGAAAAGGGGCCAACAGAGGATGAGATGGTTGGATGGCATCATTGACTCAATGGACATGAGTTTGAGTAAACTCAAGGAGATGGTGAAGGACAGGGAAGCCTGGTGTGCTGCAGTCGATGGAGTCACAGATTAGCAACTGAACAAACAATGAAAGGAGGGGCTGTCTTTCCTCAGCAGGAAAGGTTTTTTAAGATGTCAAAATATAATAATATACAGAAAGTGATATAATATAATTTAATATATATATATAAAGCAGACATGCACTCAGACAGACGCAGACATACACAAAGATACACAGTACTCCTCATCAATGCAATCTCTTTTCAGAAATGTGGAGGTGCTCCAGCCATGCCCTCTCTTTAAAAGAGTCCTGGATGAAGTTTCTTGATAATTGGGGCTATTTCCAGTTACATCCATGGTGCAATGAAACCACTCAGTGCTCCGACCAGCTAAAGGCCTTTGCATGATAGCGTTAGCCTTCACTTTCTAGGGGAGTTTGAATCCCAAATTTGAAGTCCTTTCTGAGATTAAGTAGATCTCAAACTTTAGTCTTCTGATGGTTCTCTGGGGAGCTGGGCCTTGGGCTCCATGCCTCTGTTACTGAAGGATTGAAGAGAGATCCAAGGATTTTTATGAAACCTGAAATTCTGATGCAGGAATTTCATGGAAAACCATGCCATCAAACTGTCTCAGAAATTTCATTAATACAACAGAGTGTTTACTAAAGAAATCAAGGTATTGAGTGTTATAGTAAAAATATACAAGAACCACCTAGAATGCCTCTTTCCTAGGAATCACCTTCTTTATTGTTCTTATAAGCAGAAGGTACTTCTAATCCTCTTTCGAGGCTTGACGATAAAGCCAAATGGGCCCATCTATAACATATTGGCAAGGTACTAGATTTCCCAGTTTCCTGAACTCATAGCAATGATATTGGCCTCAGAGGGCTTTGGTAACTTCTGGAATTGCAATAATAGTTTAGCTTCTCAAAACCTAAAAAGTTATATTATTCAGGGAGCAAATACAGTTAATTTCTTGATCTAATATAACATACACAGACACACACATTTTATTGAAAAAGTTTCTTGACAGTTCTTATACCCGTGTTAATTTACATTCCATTCCATTCTGTTTTGTTCTACTTAGTTAAAAAAAAAAATACTGGTCATGCTATACTAGATTGAATTCATGACCCACTATTCTAGTTATCTATTACTGCATAACACATTACCCTAAACACCATGTCTAAAAATAGCAAAAATCATTTTATTATCTCCCAAGTGTTCTGTGGGGCAGGAATTTGGGAAGGGCTCAGCATGACTGCTATTAGGTCTGTAAGTGGCTGTGAGTGGCTGGGGCTGGCATAGTGTGGGCCTGAGTCACTGTCTCTCATGTAGTCTCTCCATGTGGTCTCTCTACATGGGCTAGTTTGTGCTTCCTCACAGCATGGCAGCTTGAGGGTACTTGAATTGGTTACATGTGGCCAAGGGCTCTAAAGCTGAAAACAAAAACAGTAGCCTAGCCTTTCATCTAGCATGACTTCCTCCATAATTGCAATAGAATATATTGATATTCTTCTCCAATAGAAGAAAATATAATATAAACACCACCTCTTTTAAAAAAATATTTATTTATGCATTGAGTCTTCGTTGCAGTGCAAGGGCTCAGTAATTGCAGTGTGCTTAGTTACCACGCCACATGTGCGGTTTTAGTTCCCCGACCAGGGATGGAACCTGCATCTCTTGAACTGGAAAGCAGATTCTTAACTACTGGACCACCAGTGAAGTCCCTAAATCCATCAAGATGGAGTTTGGTGTTGGGTGGAGTGCCACATTGTAGGCAGAGTAGTTGAGATAGGAGACACTGCCATCTGTGGAAAATGCAATCTCCCACACCCTCCTAGAGGGTACCATTGCAGTTTGGACAATCGTCCTCTAGAGGGCACTCTTATGATATGACATTGGCTCCATTTCACTATGAGAAATTGGGCGGAGAGATGGGTGGGGTGATGGAAAGAGAGAAAAAGGAATTTGGGTGTTGGCTAAGGTGGAGCTGCTCATCCTTTCTGAATTGGTCATTCTTTCTGTTGCATAGAGCATGCTGGCAGGGATGTGTGTATGCGTGTGTGTGGTCATGTGGCTATCGTAGGACGAGGAGGGCTGGTGACAACTTTAGGGCTTTATGCCTGTGTGCGCTCCCCATTCCCCACCCCTTTGCCTAGCAGAAGGCCTTGTACAGGGATCTGCTGCATCGGCTAGGCATAAAGTGCCTGTGGGTCACCAGGCAGAAGTAAGTTTTCCCAAGCTTTGGGAAAGGAGAGTGCCACCCGTAGCGCCTCCATGGAACCTGCAGTTCCCAATAAACTGTGCCTGGCTCCATGCCTGCAGTGCTCAGAGACTGGAGTGGTGGTTATTTGGGAGAATATTGAAGGTGAGTTAGTAAATGAGCCTGTCCAGGAAGTGTGTATACAGTGAGAAGAGACTAAAGGTGATCTATAGCCTGATATAGGAGGAAAACCTGGTGAGAATGGTGGCAGGGGCTGGGATAGAGTTTTCAGAAGAGGGAGTGGGCCTGAGGGTCAAGTATGGCAGCAAAATCAAGACTGAAGACACCATCAGATTTGGCAACATGGAGGTCGTTAGTGACTTTTATGACGTTTTGGGGAAGCCAGCTGGGCAGAGTATTATAGGAGTTTAGTAGTGATGGGAAGAAGGAGTAAAAGGGTGGAAACTGGGGAGGTGGACAGGTCCAAGAACTGTTTTTTAAAAATCTTGGCCATGACTAAACACGTGGAAGGGAAGGAAAGGAAACAGGGGAAGGGAAACCAGACTAAAGAGGGGTAAATGATATACATCCTGGTCCAGAGAGGAGTGGAGTCTAATGCCCAGACCAAGCCATGAGGCTTGGAAGGTGGCCAATTTTTAAGGAACTTGAAACAAAGAAGAGGTTGAGGTTTAGGGAGAAGGGGTGATGAGCTGAGCTAGTTCAAGTTGCCTCTGCTTCCAGAGTGAGAAGTGAGAAGGGGTAAATGGCTTAAGAAGAATTCATCAGCCTGTTGGGGAGGAATGAAAATCTGTTTAGTTTCAGCTCACACATATTTAGGACCTATTCTGTATAAAGTGTTTTCAATGAAATTGCTTTATCCTTTTCCAACAGTGTGTGAAATAGGAAGTATCCCTATTTGCAGGCTCTAACCTCTTCCTTAGTCAGACACGACTAAGTGACTTCACTTTCACTTTTCACTTTCATGCATTGGAGAAGGAAATGGCAACCCACTCTGGTGTTCTTGCCTGGAGAATCCCAGGGATGGGGGAGCCTGGTGGGCTGCCGTCTATGGGGTCGCACAGAGTCGGACACGACTGAAGCGACTTAGCAGCAGCAGCAGCAGCAGCAACCTCTTCCTTGGTGAGTTTCTTGCTTCATCTAAGCATGAAAGGAGTATGGCCATGAGGAAAAGAGGGGTGTGCTGGTTCCAGGTCAGTCCTGGAGCTCAGAGAACAAACTGTGGTCTTAAGTCATTTTCTAGTGTTCTCTTTCCTTGATTTTCTTCATTTTTTCTTCCTCTTCTCTCCTCCTCAGGTTGCTTTCAGGAACTTCAAAGTCTTCTGTGTCTGAAGACCAGTTTACCTGCTAAGAGCATCCTTTTTAATAAAATAACCAACAACTGTGGAGTATTCTGTAGCTTTTACTATATATTTACATGTGGGGGGTGTGTATGCGTATGGGTGTCTGTGGTGGGGGTGGATTTTGGTGGCCTCTCTTATCTGATCCAAGAGCACCAAGCTTAGACCCAGCTCAGCTCTTCCTTGCCTTCCTCAGGACAAGCAGCTGAAAGAGCTCTGTGAACCGAAAAATACCAGCCTGCAGATGTCCCTGCCTGTAAGGAATACCCAACCAACCCTAGGGCCAAAGGATAGGGACAAGAAGCAGAGGACTACTTAGTGATTTCTGCTTTGCTCACCTCAACCAATGGGCCTCTACTTTAGGAGTAGAGAGCTAAATGCTTAATGGGACTGTCTGGGCCATAGGCTGGCAGTGGCTGCCTCTCTCTATTGAAGGCCATGCTCTTGGACAGTTCTTTTTCATATCTGTGGGTCTCTTTGGGTTACAGTGACCATTCCCCCATTCTTCTCCAGTTTTAGAGATAGTAAGAGCGCCCCACGATTGCTTCACAGGATACAATGCAGGATTGTTGCTTTCCCTTAAGCTTGTCCATGTTGCCGTAACTCAACACTTTATCTCAGTCAGTTCAGTTCAGTTGCTCAGTACTGTTAGACTCTTCACAACCCTATGGACTGCGGCACACCAGGCTTCCCTGTCCATCACCAACTCCTGGAGCTTGCTCAAACTCATGTCCATCGAGTTGGTGATGCCATCCAACCATCTCATCCTTTGTTGTCCCCTTCTCCTCCTGCCTTCAATCTTTCCCAGCATCAGGGTCTTTTCCAATGAGTCAGTACTTTGCATCAGGTAGCCAAAGTATTGGAGTTTCAGCTTTAGCATCAGTCCATCCAATGAATGTTCCGGGTTGATTTCCTTTCGGATTGACTAGTTTGATCTCCTTGTAGTCCAAGGGACTCTCAAGAGTCTTCTCCAACACCATAGTTCAGAAACATCAATTCTTTGATGCTCAGGTTTCTTCACAGTCCAACTCTCACATCCATACATGACCACTGGAAAACCCATAGCTTTGATTAGACGGACATTTGTCAGCAAAGTAATGTCTCTGCTTTTAAATATGCTGTCTAGGTTTGTCATAGCTTTTCTTCCAAGGAGCAAGCATCTTTTAATTTCATGGTTTCAGTCACCAACTGCAGTGATTTTGGAGCCCAAGAAAATAAAGCCTCTTGATCTCATTCTCCTCAATTAATTCGCTGCTGGGTGTGCCCTTTCTTTTCACCTGACTCTTTCTCGAGTCCTTTGTGCCCTGGTTGTAGTTTTATGAAAGTCTTGCCCAGCTTTAGGAGTCCCAGTGGGCCTTTCAGATGTTGCTTCCCTGAGGCCCTTCCTTGAGGAACTTGGGGCTGTGAGGGTAGAAGAAGGAGGCTTTGTAAGCAATCGTGCAGGCCCCTCATTCTCTCTCCCTCTCCTCCATTTCCCCCACAGGCCCTAAAACCCTTAAGAAGCCCAAGGATGCTCTGGAATGAACAGATGATGGATAGGTCTTCTAGTCTGTTCAGAGGGCTCAAGGCCCTTTAGAATAGGAATCAGAATAGGATAATGCCTGGGACCTGGCCTTTTGTTACCAAGACTGTTTCCCCAGAACCAAACCCCGACCCCTCTCTTGAATAGAAAACAATTACTCTTACCTAAGTTTCAAGAAGAAGCTGCAAATAGAAAAAATAACAAAATCTGCTTAGAACCAACTAAGCCCAAGATACCAGAAGACTTGACTTCCAGCAGACCTTGAATCTCACTACACACTCATTGTAATATTTTAGCATGCTAAATGACCCGCCACTGCCATGACAGTTGATAATTGCCATGACAACAACCAGAAAGCCTATACCAAGACTGAAAAAAGAGTTGCATCAGTTCTGGATTCAAACCACACCCCTGTTATCAGATCACTCATGAATATTCATTCCTCCCACCCTTTCCAGTTCCGTCCCCTTTACCTCAACCCTTCTATGTATTTGGTGTCTCCACCCAAACTGGGTTGAGAAGTTGATTTGTGAACTAGGTCCCCACTTCTCCATGCTTTGGCCATTGAATAAAGCTTGTATTGTTCCAGTCTCAGCAATGGTTTTGTTATTGGCTATGAATCTGAGCAGGAAAAGAACTTCCTGGGTTGGGACAAGAGGTCTTGGGCCAGGCCAGGACCCAGGCATGGGTCTGGTTGACCAATTCAGTAACAACTTTATCCACTGCCTCCATTCCCCTGCTTTTCCCTCTTAGTGGAGGTTCCAGACTTCTTATACCACAGGGTGTGTAGGGGCAGTGAGGTCTGGTTGGAAGAAGGTTGAGAAGATTTAGGTTCAGCTTTCCTTGAAACTGCCGCTGCAGGGTTTTGCTGGAGACTCGGCATTTTATGAGGAGGCTTGTAGGGAGCAGTAGTGAGAATGGGGTGTTGATGAGATTTTAGAGGGAAGGTTTGAGCCTTGCTCACTCACTCCTTAGCCCTGCCACTTGCTCCCCTTTTGCAAGAAACTGGTGATGCCAGTTCCCAAATAAAAAATTATCAATTTAATGTAATTTAAGTTGTGGGGGATCAAATCTTGCCACTCCAAAATGTCTCTTTTGCATGCAAATTATTTCGAGCTAGAAACAATCAAGGCCCAAAAGACTCATGAAAAAGCTTTGAACTTCTCCCTAACTGTCTAAAAGAATGCAGACAGAGAATATATCCCAAGAAAGAAGTTATCACCATAGATAACTATAGTATGAATTAGGTGTACAGATAGAGAAATGCAGGAGACGCAAGAGATGTGGGTTTGACCCCTGGGTTGGGAAGATCCCCTGCAGAAGGAAATGGCAACCCCCTCCAGTATGCTTGCCTGGGAAATACCATGGACAGAGGAGCCTGGTGGGCCACTGTCCATGGAGGGGCAAAGAATCAGACACAACCAAGCACACATGTACGCATGTGCACAGGGAGGAACCTAGCAAAGTCTCTCTGTGAAAATTCCTGTGTCCCACTGTCTCTGCATGGCCCAGCAAACATTTATTTACCAAACATTTGCTTGTCCATCTCTGTGTCAATGGCCTTCCTCCCCTCTGAAGTCCCGAATCACCACCCTCAATATTCTCTTTTGTCTTTAGCTGAAGGGAGTATTTAAACTAAGTTTTCAGCCATTTTGGCTTGTTACTCAGTTTTTCTGGGCCTCTTCCATGTGTACGTGTTATTAAACTTTTGTGTGATTTCCTCCTATTAATCTGCCTCTTGTCAATTTAATTCTTAGACCAGCCAGAATAACCTAAAGGGTAAAGGAAAATGTCTTCCTTCCTGACAAGGTGAAACTTTGAGAAGGATTTTGATGGAATTTAACAAAACTAATGTTAAAGGTGTCAACTACGAACTGACACTTACCATAGTCACTTGCCATCTACCTCTACAAGGATTAAATCACGTGCTTCTGCAGCTGCTGATTTTTAATGCCCCTTGAAAGGAGTTCAGGGTGAAGAGCAGAAATGAGACACTCTGTGCTTGAGGTCAGAAGTGGGGTAGGGGAATGGGAGTGGGGTGGAGGGAGTAGAAATGGGTGGGGGTCGGGGAGGAGAAGGGAACTGACCAAACAGGTCTTCTGATAGTTAGATATTTTCAGGAGCTGATTTTTTTTTTACTTTTTATTTCAGAAATATTAAGATTATGGTACACAGAATTGCTTCTAAGCATCTAGGTTAGTCCTCTTGAATTGAATCTGTGTCTCCTGCTTTGGTAGGCAGATTCTTATCCTCTGCACCACCAGGGAAATCCCAGGAGCTGATTTTATGAGTCCAATTCTTGTTTGTATCTCCTCAAAGCACTAAAATCCTTCATAGTGATGACTGCTCCTCATGACTAACAGCAGCTGCTGCTCCTACTAAGTTGCCTCAGTCGTGTCCAACTCTGTGCGACCCCATAGACGGCACCAGGCTCCCCTGTCCCTCGGGTTCGCCAGGCAAGAACACTGGAGTGGGTTGCCATTTCCTTCTCCAATGCATGAAAGTGAAAAGTGAAAGTGAAGTCGCTCAGTCGTGCCCGACTCTTAGCGACCCCATGGACTGCAGCCTACCAGGCTCCTCCATCCATGGGATTTTCCAAGCAAGAGTACTGGAGTAGATGACTAGAAGAAACCTGCCTAAAAGAATATATGCTTGATTGCCTGTATCTCCCCTTCAGCAAAATTTCATATACACTGACCTCCCCACAACTGCTCCCTGACTCTTTGGAGCAGTTTCTCAGAGTTATCTGAAATGCAGTCCTCATTTTGCCCCCAATAAATTTAACTTGCAATTCTCATACTGTGCCTTTTTTTTTTTTTTTTTGGTCCACACAAAAAGGGTAAAGGGTCAAGAAGAGCTAAGACAATTTTGAAGAATGTATTGAGAGTATTTTCCTTTAAGTTATTAAGACATCATAAAACTGTAGATGTTACAACTGAATTTTGCAGAGGGATGAATTTCTGAGATCTCCATTTGTATATGGGAACTTGAATTTCATGGCAGAGGCACTGTAGGTTATAGGGAGAGGTAAACTATTCAATAAATATGCTGGGACCAGTGGCTCTCTGGAGAAAAATAAAACCCCCACCTCACATCACACACAAAAGAAGTCTCAGTTAGATTAAAGGCCAACTGTGGAAGAAACGCATTAAAACAAACATTATTTTTATGGAGTAGAGATAGATTTCTGAAACAAAACAAAAAGCTCCTATGAACTACTGAGGAAAATTGTGTTGTTGCTGTGTCCAACTCTTTGCAACCCTGTGGACTATGGTCTGCCAGGTCCTCCATCCATGGTTTTTCCCAGGCAAGAACACCTCAGTGAGTTGCCACTTCCTTCTCCAAGGGATCTTCCTGACCCAGGGATCAAATTTGCAACACCCGAGTTGGCTGGTGGATTCTTTACCACTGAGCCACCAGGGAAGCCCATAAAGGAAAATTAGACCACATGAAATTCAGTCAGTTGTTCAGTTGTGTCCGACTCTTTGTGACCCCATGGACTGCAGCACATCAGTTTTCCCTGTCCATCACCAACTCCCAGAGCTTGCTTAAACTCGTATCCATCAAGTCAGCAATGCCATCCAACCATCTCATCCTCTGTTGCCATAAAAATTAAAACCTTGCAAATACTAAAACACATCATAACCAAAGTGGAAAAAAGCAAGCTAATAGACTGAGTGAAGATACCTGCCATGTATATAATAATTAGTACCCAGAATACACACCAAGAAATCAAAAACAACCCAGTAGAAAATTGCTGTTTGGATAAAAATCAGTGACTCACAGAGAAAGAACTGAGTATTCATAAACTACCCGATAGATGCTCAACTGGTAATCAGAGAAATGCCCTCTAAAACAAGATAAGGTTCTGTAATGGTCATGCTGGAAAAGAAAAAAATAATCAACTCTGATAGGCTGAGAGCTGGAGAGCAGCTGGTAAATGGGAACTCTCCCACATTGCTGGTAGGAATGTAAAGTTTTTTTTTTTTTTTTTTAATGTAAAGTGTTTTAACTGTTTTGAAGAATAATTGGTCAAAGTCTTGGGGGAGATGAATATATGACTTATGACCCAGCAATTTCACTCTAGTGTATCCTCCAGAAAAACTCACAGTAGCGCACAAGTCAATGTGAGTAAAAATGGCCACTGCAGTTCCTTTGCTAAGGGAAAAAGTGGAAACAACCTAAATGACCTTCAGTAGGTGCATGCTACATTTTTGGTTTTGTATTGTTTTTAATCTCTCTTTCTCTCTGAATCTGGTAGGGTGAATGTGGTAGAGGGGCCCAGGACTGGGATCAACACAGCAAGAAGCACAAGTAGGGCCAGTGCCTCTTTGAGGAACAGGTACAGAAGCCTCTGAAGCTGGTTCTAAAAGTGGGAGGAAACGAGGCCACTGGCAGGTCAGCACACAAAAGCATATCGGCTTGTCTAAAGTGTTCACAAGCTAGAAACAAGATTGCTGGGAGAAATACCCAAAACCTCACATATGCAGATGACACCACCTTTATGGCAGAAAGTGAAGAGGAACTGAAGAGCTTCTGAATGAAAGTGAAAGAAGAGAGTGAAAAAGCTGGCTTAAAACAACATTCAGAAAACTAAGATCATGGCATCCAGTGCCATCACTTCATGGCAAATAGATGGGGAAACAATGGAAACAGTGACAGACTTTATTTTCTTGGGCTCCCAAATCACTGCAGATGGTGACTGCAGCCATGAAATTAAAAGATGCTTGCTCCTTGGAAGCAACCTAGACAGCAACCTATGACCAACCTAGAGAGCATATGGCAAAACCAATACAGTATTGTTAAGTAAAATAAAGTAAAAAAAAAAAATAAATAATAATAATAAAAATAAAAACACACACAAAAATAAAAATAAAAAGCAGAGACATTGCTTTGCCAACAAAGGTCTGTCTAGTCAAACCTATTGTTTTTTCCAGTAGTCACGTATGGATGTGAGAGTTGGACTGTGAAGAAGGCTGAGCACTGAAGAATTGATGCTTTTGAACTGTGGTGTTGGAAAAGACTCTTGAGAGTCCCTTGGACTGCAGGAGATCAAACCAGTCAATCCTAAAGGAAATCTAGAATAATCACCACCAGCCCATACAAGCACCATAGGATAATTTAGAACTAATGTGTAATATGCTTTACAACAACAGATATCATTTATTACAAAGACGTGAAGATACTGTTGCACTCAGATGAGCAAACTCTAAGCCTAAACCAAACTCAGATTCTGAATCAGTGCATAATCTTTATGGCAGACTCACAAAAGACTAGAGAGTGAAAAGGTGAATCAGGTACCTTGCAGAGAGGGAAGGACCACAGCTGCCAGCTAAGGGAGGAAGAAAATCTTTGAAGACTGATGTGGAAGTCTTCAAAATTTCCATGGAGGGAAGTAAAAAGAAAGAAATGTGCTTAAAGATAATTATAAAGAGGTAGTTCTGAGGGAGAACAAGGGCCCCTATGAGGTCTATGAGGCAGACTGGCCCCATAGTTGGAAGATGCAGAGGAAAGTTGACTGGAAGGTCAGCTGAGTTGGAAAGACCACGTGGCTAACTACACAGAGACTTCTCCATTCCGAGGAGCCAGAGGTAGGAGAATCAGGCCAGTGTCCTGTAAGTCTGGGGATGGCTTTGGTCTGCTGTGAATATGGATGAGGAGGCAAACTGAATCCCAAGGCACCACTGTTTTGAGGCTGTGAGTCATGCCCAAGGGCATATTGTCCTAGAATCACAATGGGAGAAGATAAGAATTAATATTTCCAGTTTGCAGACTGAAACTGAAGCTAAGAGAGGTTAAGTGACCTGCTCCTGGTAAAACTGTCCCAAGTGTTCCAGCTGGGCGTGGCTCCCAGACGTGTGTGACTTCAGTCACAGGAGGCCTGCAGGAAAAGGTGTGTAGAAATCAAAGGGTTCCGGTGGATGGCGTGAAGGATTTGTTGCACTAAAAGATGTCTGTCTTCGTTTAATTAGTTAACTCATTCTAGGGAGGAGGCTTCAGTGTAATTCTCCTTTTTATAGAAAGGTCAGCCGGGTGGGTCAGGCAGCTGAGGAATGCATGCTTTTTCGTGAGTTCAGGCTTCCTGATTCATGGGGTGAGATTTAGCTTTCTTATGGCCTCTCTGAGAAGGATGAGCTCATTGGTGGTGACAAGAGCAGTTCTCTGTCCTTCTTTCTTTTTTCCAAATGCTGGCAGAAGTGGGATGTGAGCTCTCAAATGTCACAGAAGCTTACAAAATGCTGACTCCCGAATGCCAGGCATAACTGGGGTTGGCTCAGAACGTGGAGACAGGGCAATACCATCATCTGCTAAGAATTCATTGTTAGGCAGCTTGCCTGGGACACAATGGCAAGCCTGAAACAGGAGGCATAGATGTAGGGTGGGGTGGGGGCAGGCAACCTGGGGTGTGTCTTTGAAAACACAGCCTTCTGGGGGGTGGGGTAGGGGTAGGGAGAGGAGCAGTGCAGGATTGGTCAACAGGCAGATTGTATGTGGGTTTAGGGCACCAAGAAGCAGGGACACAAAAACCTCTGATGGAATAAAGCAAAACAAAACATACACCCAGACAAAGAACGGGAAGGGGGAGCACTTGTTTGAAAAGATTTGCTATTCATTGCTTTAAAAAAGCACTGAAGTAGTCCTGGGAAAATTCAGAACTTTGTTTAGAATCACAAATGGTGGGTGAACACCATGACCTTTGCAGAGTTTAGGGTGCTATTTAGATTAGGAGGTCTTCTGGGTTGAATGGTGCCAGACTCCCTTGTGGGCAGAAGGGCAGCAATAGCCTGATGGATATGCCTGAGCCCCTGAGTAGAACCCTGACTCTTTCCCAAAGGGCTCTAGAGGGTGAGCAGTTGAGGTGGGATTAGAAGTTATTTTATTTGTGTGTTTATTCTTTGTGTATTCTCCAAATTTTCTCCTGTGCATATGTATATTTGAAAACAATTTTGTTAAAATAAGATCACACAATCTGTTATTGAGTTCTTCCTGAGCATAATTATGATTTATAGTAAGAATGACCATCACTGCTTTTGGAGTGTTTTTTTTTTTTCTCTGCATTCATACACAACTATATAGAAACACACAGATGACAATCTGATTGTTCTGTGTGGCTTTCAAAAAACTGAAATGACATTGGACTGTACCTTTCTTTCTTCAACTTGCATTTTTCACTCAACAGCATGTCTTCTAACTGCAGCATGCTAGTTTGTAGTATGGCTTTCTTTGATTGATTTAGCTGTTCCCTTTTTCTTAGACATTTAGGTTTTTTTTTTTTAATTTTGCACTACTGCAGGTAATGCTTTAGTCAACATCTTTGATCCCAGTTAGCTGGACATGTATACAAAGGTCTCCTCAAGGCAGATAGAGAGGAACAGTGGGTCTTTAGATTTTGAATTTTAATAGATACTGGCAACTTACCCTCAATAGGAGCTGTAATAATTGACATGCCCATAGCAGTATGAAAGAATTCATTTCCCACAACTTTGTTAACACTTGATCATAAGGAAAAATATTGCCAGTCTAATGAATGTGATGTCTCATTGGTTTTCTTTGGCATTTCCCTGATTTCAAGGGAGGCTATTTTTATTTATGTATTCATCCTTTCCTGTATTTAAATTTTTCCTCAGGAAACACATGCTACTTTCATACTATTGAAAGGAGTACTGTTTTTCTTATTCTCCTCTTCCTCCTCCTTGTTGTTGTTAAATTACCGCAGCCATATAGATGACTCTGCTCTGGCTTAAGTCAAATGCCCATTTCTGGCACCATCAGTGTTAGGAAGCAGGAGAGCCTATTGCTGTGGGGAGGTGAGTGGGTTCCCCTGATTGGCTTGCACTGCACTCCTGCAGCTGGGGAGGGGCTCAACCTCAAGTCCTTGTGGCCATGGCTGAGCAGAGGAGGGGTCTATTTGTGCCAGGACACTTTCAGTCCTGATGTTCTCTAACTCTAAGAGGTACTGGGAGAAGGCAATGGCACCCCACTCCAGTGTTCTTGCCTGGAGAATCCCATGGATGGGGGAGCCTGGTGGGCTGCCGTCTATGGGGTCGCACAGAGTCGGACACGACTGAAGTGACTTAGCAGCTTAGCAGAAGAGGTACTGAAATTCTGTTCACTTAATCCATGATCTTTTTGTTGAAAAGAACAGAGATCTACTCAAGCCAGATCAAGTGATAAATTGGATTTATTTGGGAGTTGGGGAGGAAGTAGGTGGTATCTCCCAGAACACAGGGCAGGTAATAGAGCTGGGCTACTGTTTTGTTTCCAGGCAAATTATTTTTTGAGATTGAGATTGCCTTGGCCAATATTTTATTTTATTTGTTTATTTTTGGCTGTATCCAGTCTTAGTTGCAGCATGCAGGGTTGGCAGCAGGATTGCCCATTGCGGCACACAGGCTCTCTAGTTGTGGCTCACGGGCTTAGTTGCCCTGCTACAAGTGGGATCTTAGTTTTCCAACCAGGGCTCAAACCCACATCCCCTCCACTGAAAGGTGAACTCTATCCCTGGACCACCAGGGAAGTCCCCCAATATTTTATTTAACATAGATTCACTGTAGGAATTATAATAATTTTACAAGCCAATAGCATACAGGATAATGTTGCTTAATAAGCCAATAAAGAAACAGCCTTCAGACCGATGATAGATTAACTACACTGTTGTTCCTGGCAAGGGGAAATGAAAGGAATAAAGTCCAAATTTAGTTCAAGGTGTACCTTCCTATCATTTGGTTCTCAGGAGAGATGGCTCAGCCTAGGGGTCCCCAGCCCCTGTTAGAAACCAGCCTGCACAGCAGGAGGTGAGCAGCAGGGTAGCTACTGAGGCTTCATCTGCATTTACAGCCACCCTCTATCACTCCCATTACCTCCTGAGTGCCACCTCTGGTCAGATCAACAGTGGCATAATATGTAATTTGCTTCAGTCATCCTCTAGCTCCACCTGCATGCCCCCCACCCCAACATCTGTGGAAAAATTGTCTACCAATAGTGAAGGACAGGAAAGCCTGGTGTGCTGCAGTCCTTGTGGTCACAAAGACCTGGACACAACTTAGCGACTGAACAACAGGGTCAGGATGAATACACATTTCCTTTCCCTTTCTCCTACCCTGGGCCCAAAACCCCAATTCTGGAAATCTAAACTAAGTTTGTTTTTTTTTTTGCACAAAGATGTTTTATAAGTCATATATATGATACTGATAACTTGAAATGGGCAAAATGCCTTGTACTCAAAGGATGGCTAAATAAACTATGTACATTCAATAGTCAAAGCTAAGGTTTTTCCAGTAGTCAAGTATGGATGTGAGAGTTGGACCATAAAGATGACTGAGCACCAAAAAATTGATGCTTTCAAAATGTGGTGCTGGAAAAGACCCTTGAGAGTCCCTTGGACAGCAAAGAGATCCAACCAGTCCATCCTAAAGGAAATCAACCCTGAATATTCATTGGTAGCATTGATGCTGAAGTCAAAGCCCCAATACTTTGGCCACTTGATGTGAAGAGCTGACTCATTGGAAAAGACCCTGATGCTGGGAAAGACTGAGGGCAGGATGAGAAAGGGGTGACAGAATATGAGATAGTTGGATGGCGTCATTGACTCAGTGGACATGAGTTTGAACAAACTGTGAGAGATAGTGAAAGACAGGGAAGCTTGATGTGCTGCAGTCCATGGGGTTAACAACTGAGCAACCAAACAGTGACAAATGCTGTGGCATATTGGGTTGAAGTTCATTAAAATTTAGAAAAAACAGGGAACATGTACAGTATGCTATAATAATAGTAAGTGAAAAATAGACTGTATTTATGCATAAAGTATGATCACAGCTATATATATAAACCAAAATGTCATATGTATATATAGATATGGTAGTCTGCTTGTCATTTGACAATAGGTGTTTCTCTCTCTCCTCTTTTTCTGTATTTTAAAATTAAAAAGACACACATAGATTTTATAAAGGGAAAAACCTAAAACTTTATTTGAAAGGAGACAGCTTGGGCCTCTTGAGCCCTGGGCCATGTGATTTATGGTTTTTCTTAGTAATGTCTAAAAGTCATCACTGCTAGACTCTGAGTCCTGGGAAGAAGTTAATTACATGCTGGCCGGAGTGCTGTGACAGTTCCAAGAACTGGCCTCAAGGAGACAGAAACAAACCAACCCTGGAACTGCAAAACTAAACGTACTAAATGTACATTTAGTACACTTGTAATGTGCTCAAAACAATCAAGATGACGCTGGTCAGACCACGACATGACCAACTTCGAGAGGACTATCAGAGCTGACTGCACTGATTCTGAATGTAGCCCCCTCTGTCTCTAAAAGCTCTTGCCCACTGATTGCCAGTGAGGGTGAGTAGGTCTTCGGACAGGCGTCCACCCCCTTCACTCCCACCCTGGTTGCTGGCATAGAAAATTAAGCCAACTTTCCTTTTCACCAATCTTGTCTCTTTACTGGCTTCTGAGCAGCGAGCAGCTGGACCCCACTTCCGGTTATACTTTGGCTCAGTTCCTGCACCCACCGCTTTGCCAGCATCCAAGGAGCAGGGGCCTCTGGGCTGAGGAGCTCGGTCCTCCATATGGATTGAGAGCAGCGGCGTGCCCCATCCAGTTCTTCACTACAGAGAAGTATCTTCTCTGACTCACGGTTGTGTGTTTCTGCAGTTGGCCTGAGGATTTGCTAAAACCAGAACATTTTCTTCTGAGAGAGTTGAGGACGTGAATGTGCGTGTGTGAGACAGATAGACAGAGGCAGAGAGGGGGAAAAACAGGGAATAAAATTCTGAGCTTAATAAATCTACTGAGAGGGGGAGTCCAACCCACCTAACAGCCCCTGGTACCTATCTGTGATGCAGTCTCATTTGATCATTGAACACCCTGAACTTTCCAGATTTCACCTCTTTTCTCCTTTACCCAATTCTATCCTGCCAGAGGAGGTTGCCCTCATCCAAGTGGCACATTGTATCCCTTGCAGCAGTCATGTTCTTCAGACTCTGGCCCAACCTGCTTATCACTGAGATTTTCAATCTCCAGGGGCTGCCAACTGGCTTCTCACATCACCAGAGCTCTTCTACACAGCAAGTGAGCTTCCCCATCACCTCTTCACTTTGCTCGGAGATTTAGACATCAGCAGAATCAGTACATAATGACTGAAACTCGGTGATGATAAAAGCCAGGAAGAGGTGCCATGGAAGCGCTCTGGGACTTGATGAATCAAGGGAGGACTGTTAGGGAAGGCTTCAGTGAAAGAGTAAGAGTGAAGGGGTGAGTATGAGTTAGGCAGCTGATGTGAGGTGGGTGCAGTGGTCAGGACTTTAATTTGAGCTCCAATCTCTTGGACATCTTGCTTTGGAGTGGGCCCAAGATTCTGCATTTCTAATGGGCTTTCACATGTTACCTGAGTTGCTGGTATCAGGACCTCATTTTGAGTAGCAAAGTTCTGTGCCAGTGATTCTCAGCCTCGGCTGCATGCTGAAATTATCTGGGAGGTTTGAAAAATACTGATGTCCAGTGCTACCTCCAGAGATTTGGATTTGCTTGGTCTTGGATGAGGCCTAGGCATTCAGGTTAAATGAAACAAAACAAAAAACATCCCCACCCTGGGGAATTCTGATCTACCATCAGAGTTGAAAATCCATGATCTCAGTTCAGTTCAGTCGCTCAGTCATGTCCGACTCCCTGCGACCCCATGAAGAGCAGCACGCCAGGCCTCCCTGTCCATCACCAACTCCCGGAGTTCACTCAGACTCACGTCCATCAAGTCAGTGATGCCATCCAGCCATCTCATCCTCTGTTGTTCCCTTCTCCTCCTGCCCCCAATCCCTCCCAGCATCAGAGTCTTTTCCAATGAGTCAACCCTTCACATGCAGTGGCCAAAGTATTGGAGTTTCAGCTTTAGCATCAGTCCTTCCAAAGAACACCCAGGGCTGATCTCCTTCAGAATGGACTGGTTGGATCTCCTTGCAGTCCAAGGGACTCTCAAGAGTCTTCTCCAACACCACAGTTCAAAAGCATCAATTCTTCGGTGCTCAGCCTTCTTCACAGTCCAAATCTCACATCCATACATGACTACTGGAAAAACCATAGCCTTGATTAGATGGACCTTTGCTGGCAAAGTAATGTCTCTGCTTTTGAATATGCTATCTAGGTTGGTCTTAAGTCTCCTTCCAAGGAGTAAGCGTCTTTTAATTTCATGGCTGCAGTCACCATCTCCTTGATCTAGGAAGAGCTAATAGTATGAGTGTTGCTATTATGTGCTCAGACTCTCAGTCGTGTCCAAAACTTTGTGATCCCATGGACTGAAGCCTGCTCGTCTCCTCTGTCCATGGAATTTTCCTGACAAGAAGCCTGGAGTGGGTTGCCATTTCTTCCTCCAGGGGATCTTCCTGACTCAGGGATGGAACCTGTGTCTTTTATGCTCCTGCATTGACAGGTGGCAGAGAAGGCAATGGCACCCCACTCCAGTACTCTTGCCTGGAAAATCCCATGGACAGAGGAACCTGGCAGGCTGCAGTCCATGGGGTCGCGAAAAGTCGGACACGACTCAGCAACTTCACTTTCACTTTTCACTTTCATGCATTGGAGAAGGAAACGGCAACCCACTCCAGTGTTCTTGCCTGGAGAATCCCAGGGACGGGGGAGCCTGGTGGACTGCCATCTATGGGGTCGCACAGAGTCAGACACGACTGAAGCGACTTAGCAGCAGCAGCAGCATTGACAGGTGGATTCTTTACCACTAGTACCATCTGAAAGCTACTCAGTATTGCTACTACCACCCAGAAATGGCTCAGATTGACTTATAAGAGCCAGTTCCTAAATTCTCAGGAATTTTGTGAACTGGTTATTAAACATGCTGCTGCTGCTGCTAAGTCACTTCAGTTGTGTCTGACTCTGTGTGACCCCATAGACGGCAGCCCACCAGGCTCCCCTGTCCCTGGGATTCTCCCGGCAAGAACACTGGAGTGGGTTGCCATTTCCTTCTCCAATGCATGAAGGTGAAAAGTCAAAGTGAAGTTGTTCAGTCCTGTCTGACTCTGAGCGACCCCACGGACTACAGCCTACCAGGCTCCTCTGTCCATGGGATTTTCCAGGCAAGAGTACTGGAGTGGCCATTGCCTTCTCCAGGTTATTAAACATAGGCATTATTAAATATTAATTTATGTAAATTTAATAAATTATATACCTATAATAAGCACAAACACATCACTTACTTATTTTCCTATATTTTTACTATACCATGTTTTTGAAGGTATTTTCTTTTGCTTTTCTGTATGGGGGAAATACTGCATAGAAGTATACTGAAAATTTTTCCAACTCATTGTGTAGTGACTTAATGTTAGTAACTTGAAAACTGACTAAGGTGTTGGTATTTATTTGGTGTTAGTATTTATGTCACAAAAACTAGCAAAGGCTACAGATCAGGGCTTGCTTTATATTATTTTTTAAAATTAAAAAAAATTTTGTTGACTAGGCTAAAGTGATGGAGGAAATATTAATAACTGAGATGAAACTTACATGTGTAGCATATCTGTGGCTGTTACATTGTGAATAGAACAAAAATAAAAAAATATTCTTCTAGTATTATAATGAGAACGTCAACTATAAATGAAATATCATCCAACACTCAGAACTATACTCATCTGATAATTATGACCTTAGGCTAGCTATCCATACAAGAGGTTGCTAAAACTCAGTGAAAGCCTTCTTGACTTACTGATTAATTGGCTACACAGCGTTTACAATAAAGAGTATTTTGTGACTATTTGTAAATTGTGTACTACCCATCCTTTCTATCAGTAAAATGTATATGCAATCAGGCCACCTCATTCAAACTGGTTACTGAAAGTTTACCAGTGCCACACTGAGTTGGAGAAAGATAGGGAAGACAGGCAGGTCCTGGAGGTGTCCTCTTGGATTCCCGGCCACAGTTAACATGAGGCCTCCAGCACCCAGGAAGGCAAAGCTTCAGCCTTCCTTTCGGGTTCTTGCATTTCCTTAGTTTCCTTCTCCTAATTTACTTGGAACCTTTTAAGTTCGTCTGGTTCCCATGGTATCCCTCTGAGTGCCTCAAACTCAGAATCTCCCCATCTTTGCCCCATTCCTTTGGGTTGCTAACTCTCCCTAAGAGGCTGCCTGGGATTCCCCGGGAGAACCCAAAGTGGCAACTTGTTTAGCACCAGAGCTCCTAGTTTGTCTGAGTGAAAGGATTCAGTCCAGTTCAGTTCAGTTCAGTTCAGTCACTCAGTCATATCTGACTCTTTGTAACCCCATGGACTGCAGCATGCCAGGACAGGAGAGGCTTCCCTGTCCATCACCAACCCCCAGAGCTTACTCAAACTCATGTCCATTGAGTTGGTGATGCCATCCAACCATCTCATCCTCTGTCATTCCCTTCTCCTCCTGCCCTCAATCTTTCCCAGCATCAGGGGCTTTTCAAATGAGCCAGCTCTTCTCATCAGGTGGCCAAAGTATTGGAGTTTCAGCTTCAACATCAGTCCTTCCAATGAACACCCAGGACTGATCTCCTTTATTATTTTTTGTTTGTTTGTTTTCACACAGTTTATTCAGAAGTTTAGAAGATAAAATGTGGGAACCCCCCCTCCCAAATCATCCCATGCCACTTTCCAACATACAAATTATCACCCTCCTACTCTCATTACCCATGCTTACCACATACTCTTGCAAAACACACGAGGGTCAAGACCCCAACTATTTGGTAATCCAAAGAAATGACATAGTTACACAAAAGACTCTCACTTCCTTTTCACCAGAAAACCATGAATGAAAGAATAAGGGGCAAACACATAATCTTCATCCAGAGTTAATATTTCCCTAAAGTTATTTTTCCTTCCTCTAAGTCATTAAAACTCAAAGCAGTTTCACTTACTACTATCACTTCGATATTCCTTTTTTTTTTTCCTGAATGGCTAAGCTAGGACATACTTTCCTTTTATAGCTGATGTTTACAACCTCAAGACTGGCAGGAAGCTGTATCCCAGTTGTGACTTGGCCACAACACTCTGCAATACGCAAAGTTATCACATAGGTGCAAATGACGCTGTAAGAGTCATCAAAATTTTTTAAAGCAATAATGCATGGATATGGAGCCTCCATATTTTTCTGATGCAGCAAAAATTCTCTAAAGGTGGTGGCAGCTATGAAAGAAAAGGCACTTGGTGCTAAAATTCAGAGGGTCTCTCTTCAGAGACCATCCCAGCATAGAGGCCTGGTCAGCCAGGCCTGCAGGTGACCCTTTAGGGTGGAGAGGACCATTCCCTAGGAAGGCATCTGCAAAGGAAAAATTTGTAATCATGATTCCAGGGCAAAATGGTTACTTGAAGTTGGGAGAGGAGAAACACTGAGAATACAAATACAGTCGCACCAGGGACTGAGGCGTGAACTGTACAAGCATCTGGAGGCTGGCTCTGCACTGTGTACTGAGCTGGTTCCCTCACTGCTTGCAAGGAGATCCTGGAGACAACAAGAGCAGCACCTTAGCCAAGAGGGTTCCAGGCTGCCTGCTTCTGCCCAGGCTCCCCCTGCTGTGTTCCCAGGAAGGAGCCAAGGTCCTGTTGGCAGCACTTGTGGGTATTGCTGGTCCATGGCAATATCCAAAGGGATTTTCTGATACAGTTGTGAAGAGAAGGTGAGGATTTTCCATGTGATCTGAGACTCCTTGGCAATGCCCAGCAGCCTTTGGGCCTTCTATGAGCAACGATGGATCAAGCTGGCCTCCTCCATCAACACTTAGGAAAGCAGCATGAGAATTTTAGATGGGCAGGAGCAAATAACTCAAAATGGATTGAGGGTCTTTATCCTTGTACCATAAATAAAGTGCACCATGACTGGAGGCTATAAAAAGCCACTTGCCAGAGGCTGAGGTCTGGGGAGAAACCACCATAACCACCCATTCAGAATGGCGGATCATCTTCCTCAGCCAGAACGCTGGCTGCCGACGCTCTTTATTGCTTCATTTCCTTTAGTACTATGAACTTTTAGCCGTAAAGAAAAAAACACTTGGTGGGCTTGACAGAAAGCATGTCACAGAAACACAGAACTGGCTAATAATAAGTTGACGTTACAGTCTTAAAGTTGGATGATGGCTGTTTTTCCCCCTTCCTTCTGATGAACATAGGAAATTTTGAGTTTCTTTTTAAACATCAGATTGGCTCACGATGATCTAAAGAAGCAGGACAGCTGTTCATGCCCAACATAGTAGAAATGGTTGTCTTTGTTCTACTGGTCATCAGATGTATTATGGAAGAGAATCCACTTACTATCACCATGTTCACCACGTTGTTGGGTTCCGTGAACTTCCTGGAAACTCCAAAAGAGTACGTGAGAAGAAATCCATGATGCTGTACAAAGAACTCGATTCAGGATCCCATTTCAAGGAAAACCCTTTTAGCTGCTTTCATGTAGGAAGGTATTGCCCCACCCCCCGCCCCTCCGCCCCATGCGGTCAAGCCCTCAAAGCACTTGTAGATGTAATTGATGAAGACCCAGTCTTTGTTCTTGCAGTCTGTCTCAGGGTGATTACTTATTGCCACTGTTGGCTTTAGAATATCAGATTCTGGAAACACATCGAAGTTTGAGGTATCGTCAATGCTTTTGATTTCAATAGATATTGCAGCAGGTCTCTCTCCGATATGTTCCCAGTCAACACCTTCAAAAAAAGAATTATTTTTTATTTCCTCGACTCCAGGGGCTCCAATTCTATGTTGCCATTCACAGCAGAATCTCAAAATTAGATCCTTGGCTTTCTCAGAAATAGGAACCTCTGGAGGAAAAGTCAAAGTTTCTTTCCAGTTCATCACTTTCTTACATATCTCTTGAGGGGTTTTAGAACAGAAAGGTGGGCAGCCAATGAGCATTTCATACATGATCACCCCCAGTGACCACCAATCACAGAGCTTGTTGTACCCGGTCTGTGCCTACTGTGGAGAAGGCTAGCTGATGTCTATTTCTTTTCCAGGTTTCTGCTTTCCTTTCGGAATTCATGTTCTGAAAAGTGAAATCACTGGGGAGGCTGTGGTTCAGATTCCTATAAAATTCTGTCCTAAACATCTATTTCTGCTTGATTGACTATGCCAAAGCCTTTGACTCTGTGGATCACAATAAACTGTGGAAAACTCTGAGAGAGATGGGAATACCAGACCACCTAACCTGCCTCTTGAGAAATCTGTATGCAGGTCAGGAACCAACAGTTAGAACTGGACATGGAACAACAGACTGGTTCCAAATAGGAAAAGGAGTACGTCAAGGCTGTATATTGTCACCCTGCTTATTTAACTTATATGCAGAGTACATCATGAGAAACGCTGGACTGGAAGAAACACAAGCTGGAATCAAGATTGCCAGGAGAAATATCAATAACCTCAGATATGCAGATGACACCACCCTTATGGCAGAAAGTGAAAAGGAACTAAAAAGCCTCTTGATGAAAGTGAAAGAGGAGAGTGAAAAAGTTGGCTTAAAGCTCAACATTCAGAAAACGAAGATCATGGTATCTGGTCCCATCCCTTCATGACAAATAGATGGGGAAACAGTGGAAACAGTGTCAGACTTCATTTTCTTGGGCTCCAAAATCACTGCAGATGGTGACTGCAGCCATGAAAATAAAAGATGCTTACTCCTTGGAAGAAAAGTTATGATCAACCTAGATAGCATATTCAAAAGCAGAGACATTACTTTGCCTACTAAGATCCGTCTAGTCAAGGCTATGGTTTTTCCAGTAGTCGTGTATGGATGTGAGAGTTGGACTGTGAAGAAGGCTGAGTGCCGAAGAATTGATGCTTTTGAACTGAGGTGTTGGATAAGACTCTTGAGAGTCCCTTGGACTGCAAGGAGATCCAACCAGTCCATTCTGAAGGAGATCAACCCTGGGATTTCTTTGGAAGGACTGATGCTAAAGCTGAAACTCCAGTACTTTGGCCACCTCATGCGAAGAGTTGACTCACTGGAAAAGACTCTGATGCTGGGAGGGATTGGGGGCAGGAGGAGAAGAGGACGACAGAGGATGAGATGGCTGGATGGCATCACTAACTCGATGGACATGAGTCTGAGTGAACTCCAGGAGTTGGTGATGGACAGGGAGGCCTGGCGTGCTGTGATTCATGGGGTCACAAAGAGTCAGACACGACTGAGCGACTGAACTGAACTGATGTGCCTTTTTAAGTCCTGTGTAAAGACCAAAGTCAGAAAGCTTCACATGGCCCTTGCGGTGCAGGAGAAGGTAGTCTGGTTTGACATCTCTGTGGATGAACCCAGGTTGTTGAATAGAGTCTATGGCTAACACTGTTTCTGCTATGTAAAACTGAGTCTCTTCTCTCAGTGTGCCTTTTTTTTTTTTTTTATCAACAAGGTCATCATGTCCCCTCCAGGCAGGAACTCCATGATTAGGTAGAGGTTTAGCTTATCCTGAAAGCTATAGAGCATTTTCACAACCCGCAAACTGTCTGCCTCTGCTAGAATGTCGCACTCCGCACGAATGTGGCCAGCCTGCTCTTTTCCAAGCATATCTGCTTTACGAAGTATTTTCATTGCATACACATGGCCTGTATCTTTCTTCTGAACAAGCCACACCTCACCAAAGGCTCCTCTGCCTATTACTTTTAAGGACTCAAAATCTTCCAGTCCAAGTCTTGCTCTCTTCAAATGAAGAAACTTTGTTTCCTTCCGAGCACTTGCTCCGGAGTCGTTTCCCTGCAGCCTTGAGGCCTTCTTCTTCCATCACTTTTTCTAACTTCTTTTGTCTCATTTCTCGTTCTTCATGTTGAGCAATAAAGTTGCTATAAAAATTCTCCAGTGTCACTTTGATCATTGTCACCCTTTCCTTCGTGTGACTACTCATGGACGAGCAAGGTGTTGAGCCTGTCATTGCCATGGCCAGCATCAAGGTCCTTTCCCATGACTCGGCTCTTCACACCAAGTGGCCAAATTACTGGAGCTTCAGCATCAGTCCTTCCAATGAATATTCAGGGTTGATTTCCTTTAGGATGGACTGGTTGGATCTCCTTGCAGTCCAAGGGACTCTCAAGAGTCTTCTCCAACACCACAGTTCAAAAGCATCAATTCTTGGGCGCTCAGCTTTCTTTAAGTCCAATTCTCACATCCACACATAACTACTAGAAAAACCATAGCCTTGACTAGATGGACTTTTGTTGGCAAAGTAATGTCTCTGCTTTTTAATATGCTATCTAGGTTGGTCATAACTTTCCTTCCAAGGAGCAAGCATCTTTTAATTTCACGGCCACAGTCACCATCTGCAGTGATTTTGGAGCCCAAGAAAATAAAGTCTGTCACTGTTTCCACTGTCCCCATCTATTTGTCATGAAGGGATGGGACCAGATGCCATGTCCTTACTTTTCTAAATGTTGAAATTTAAGCCAATTTTTTCACTCTCCTCTTTCAATTTCATCAAGAGGCTCTTTAATTCTTCACTTTCTGCCATAAGGGTGGTGTCATCTGCATATCTGAGGCTATTGATATTTCTCCCAGCAACCTTGATTCCAGCTTGTGCTTCATCCAGCCCAGCGTTTCTCATGATGTACTCTGCATATAAGTTAAATAAACAGGGTGACAATATACAGCCTTGACGTACTCCTTTTCCTATTTGGAACCAGTCTGTTGTTCCGTGTCCAGGTTTAACTGTTCCTTCTTGACCTGCATACAGATTTCTCAGGAGGCAGGTCAGGTGGTCTGGTATTCCCATCTCTTTCAGAATTTTCCACAGTTTGTGCTGATCCACACAAAGACTTTAGCATAGTCAATAAAGCAGAAATGGGTGAAAGGATTAAGCATCTCATTTTCCTCAAGAGAGTGTAACTTCCTTGTATGTAACAGATTGTAATTACAATAGTAGTAGCTAATATTTACTATATGTCTTTATTACTAATAGTAGATGATGTTTTTGAGGAGTTACTCTGGGCAAGGTGCTCTGTTAGGAGCTTGACATGTGTTGCCTCTCATGCTCACCACCATCTGTGAAATCATTTTACAGGTGAGGAAATTAAAGCCCATAGAAATTCAGTAGCTGAGGGTCCTATTGACTAGGACTTGGATTCGAATCCAAGGTCCATGTGACTTCAAAGACAGTTACTGGAAACTACTATTTTATGCTGGGCATGCTCTCTTGTCTTCTCTACAATGTAAGAGAAAAATTCATTAGCTAACATTTTTATAGAGCAGTACTTCTCTTCCCCAAGAAAGAAGGCAAACTGGGCTGCTTGAACAGGTCTTAGAAGGTTCACTGAAAATGTAATTAGACTATTTTCTGGGACATAGTCTCTTCTGACCGAGCGGGTTATTTGATGAAACAAAGCTAACCTCCCTGATCTTTTCCTGTCAGACTGATTCCCAGGAGCAAACTAACAGCAGTGGGGACTGACAGCTTCGAGGTCTCCCTCTGAATCTCTTCCTCTCAGTTCAGCTCTAGCCATGCCTCACCTATTACTATTTCCAAATATTCTATACTTTAGCCAAGTTACTTTGCACCCATCTTTGTATGTATGTCCCAGAGCACTGTGAAACCAGGAATAGATAGAGGATGCCTAAACTCTTAACCTGTTATATTAATAATAAAAAGTTACTTGAAGAAGTGGATGGTGGTGAAGATGTGTGTGTGCATGCTAAGTTGCTTCAGTCGTGTCTGACTCTTTGTGACCCTACAGAGTGTAGCCCGCCAGGCTCCTCTGTCCATGAGATTCTCCAAGCAAGAATACTGGAGTGGGTTGCTATGCCCTCCTCCAGGGCATCTTCCCAACCAAAGGATCAAACCTGCTTCTCTTACGGTGGGTTCTTTACCACTAGCACCACCTGGGAAGCCCAGGGGTGAAGATAATGGACGATAATGCCCTACCAAGCCCTTCCTTTCTCCCTCCCTTCCACTCATCCATCTTGCCTTCCTGCTTTAGTAGCAGGAAATCTGGGATAGGTGGTCTTGCCACTCTTGGTGATTAATGAGTGGGAGTGGGCTTGTCAAGGGATAGTTTGGTGAGTCTGACTTCAGGACTCAAGGAAGGGTCCATGAAACCAAGACAGGACCAGTAGAATGGGACTGGCAGGCCAGGCTTGGGGAATGGTGCACACTGGGGCAAGGGAGAAAATCTGGGATGGGCATTTGGGCCTAGCAGCTTGACAGCAGAGGCTTGAGGTGATAAACAACCCCACGACTGAGTATCTTAAGATAACAGTTTATTATTTCTGATGATTTGTGAGTTGCCAGGCAGTTCTTCTTTGATCTCACTTGGGATCACTAATGCAGTAAACAGTCAGAGGGCATCTTTACAGCAGCTGGAAGGGCCAAGTTGGTCTCATTCACAGTGACAGTGGGTGCTGGCTGTCAGCTGGGGTGCCTCCATTCTCCACGTAGCCGCTCATCGAGGAGTAAACTCTACGAACTGGAGGACATCATTTCATGAGAGCAAAGTAGGAAGCTGCAAGGTCATTTAAGGCCTAGGCTCTGAAACTTACACAGCATCACTTCTTCCACATTCTGTTGACCAAACTTTGTTGCAAGGACTGCCCAGGTCCAAGTGGATGGAGACATAAAGTCCATCTCTTAATGGGAGGAGAGGTAACATCCTGTTGCAAAGAGGGCTTGGGCCTTTACTGAAAAGACTGACCACAAAGATCAAAGCAAGTATGTGGGAGCCCTGGGGTCAGAAGCAGAGTGGCTGCGCTGATGATATCATCTCTGTTTAATTCCCACTGACATGAACCTGATAGTGGTCTCAGACTGCCTGCTTGATTCCAAATTCCCTGTTTCCGCTTTGTGCCTGGTGAGAAGGTGAGATGGAGTAGACCAGATGAAAGGACAGGTTTTCCCCAAGCGGGTGGAGCTTCCTGCCTGCCTGTCCCCAGGGTGGCAGGCTGAACCTCACTGCGCTGCAGCCTCAGGCCCTTCCCACACAGAGCTGCTCTCTGGCCAAGCTTACAACCCAGGAGCAGTGGGAGCTTCACAGACAAGATGAACCCCCCCTTAGCAACAGGCAGCTGTTGTCCTGGAAGAAAAAAGGGAAGGCCCTCCTATGCCCCTGTGCCCACTGGAAAGCCTACCATTGTTTGGGGGTGTCTGAGCTTTACATGCTTCAGGGGAGTTCAAGTCTGGTGTAGTCAGAGGAAGGGAGCGTAGGACTGGGGACATGGTGACCACAGGCCAGCCTGGAATTTCAGAAAGCCCTTGGCCTGCCTTCACACCATATGGAGGGGTAACCAGGCAGAGCTTTCTCCAACCAGGACTGTACCTTTGGCAACTGAGCAGGGACAGGAACAAGGGAAGAGTCTCGATCAGCTGCTGCTGATATGGGTCTGTAAACTCCCGCTGTCATTAAGGCAAAGAGAGATGGGGCCCTCCTGCCCCTTGCCACACCAAGCTTACTCCTCCCAGGCCAGCAGCACTCACAATGAGCCCATGGCCACTTCTCCAGTTTGCTTGGCAGAGGACATATAATCAATTTTAGGCTAGAGGTGATAGGGCCCAGGACCCTGGTCCTTCCCCAGCAAACATGACCCATCTCTGTCAGTTCTGGCTCCAGAGAAGCTTTAAGCAAACGTTACTCTCCTGGTCCCACACCATTTCCTTGGGGGGCTGCCAGATCCCACCCTGTAGCCCCCTTCAGCGCCAGAGCCAATCCTAGGTGGCTCTCCTCCAGGGGACTAGAAGGATTACTCCTTTCAGGCTGGGCCAAATGGCATTTCCTGTTTCAAAGAAGAGAGGCTTATTGTGGAGAGGTCTGTAGCAGCTTTGGCACCTGCCAGGGGAAGAGGAACATATAAAGTAAGTCACGGAATGCAACTTGACTTTCTCTTGAAATGCAAACGAGGCTAAAAATCCTAGGGATGTGCTTCTGGGCACAGTTAGCATCTCGAGATGGGCTGAACCAGAAGATGCTGAGGGTGAAAAGGGCGAGGGTTTGGTATGAATGGGTCCACGTATGTGCAGGGGCACAGGCATCCATGCAGAGTGGATGCATACGAAAAAAGGTTTTCAGAATCTTTGACGGTCACTGGTTGCCAAATTCAGACTTAAATGGAAGAAAGTAGGGAAAACCACTAGACCATTCAGGTATGACCTAAATCAAATCCCTTATGATTATACAGTGGAAATGAGAAATAGATTTAAGGGACTAGATCTGATAGACAGACTGCCTGATGAACTGTGGAATGAGGTTTGTGACATTGTACAGGAGACAGGGATCAAACCATCCCCATGGAAAAGAAATGCAAAAAAGCAAAATGGCTGCCTGGGGAGGCCTTACAAATAGCTGTGAAAAGAAGAGAAGTGAAAAGAAAAGGAGAAAAGGAAAGATATTCCTATGTGAATGCAGAGTTTAAAGAATAGCAAGGAGAGATAAGAAAGCCTTCTTCAGCGATCAATACAAAGAAATAGAGACAAACAACAGAATGGGAAAGACTAGAGATCTCTTCAAGAAAATTATAGATACCAAGGGAACATTTCATGCAAAGATGGGCTCGATAAAGGACAGAAATGGAATGGACCTAACAGAAGCAGAAGATATTAAGAAGAGGTGGCAAGAATACACAGAAGAACTGTACAAAAAAGATCTTCACGACCCAGATAATCATGATGGTGTGATTACTCACCTAGAACCAGATATCCTGGAATGTGAAGCCAAGTGGGCCTTGGAAAGCATCATTACAAACAAAGCTAGTGGAGGTGATGGAATTCCGGTGGAGCTGTTCCAATCCTGAAAGATGATGCTGTGAAAGTGCTGCACTCAATATGCCAGCAAATTTGGAAAACTCAGCAGTGGCCACAGGACTGGAAAAGGTCAGTTTTCATTCCAATTCCAAAGAAAGGCAATGCAAAAGAATGCTCAAACTACCACGCAATTGCACTCATCTCACACGCTAGTAAAGTAATGCTCAAAATTCTCCAAGCCAGGCTTCAGCAATATGTGAACCGTGAACTTCCAGATGTTCAAGCTGGTTTTAGAAGAGGCAGAGGAACCAGAGATCAAATTGCCAACATCCGCTGGATCATGGAAAAAGCAAGAGAGTTCCAGGAAAACATCTATTTCTGCTTTATTGACTATGCCAAAGCCTTTGACTCTGTGGATCACAACAAACTGGAAAATTCTAAACAGATGGGAATACCAGATCACCTGACCTGCCTCTTGAGAAACCTGTATGCAGGTCAGGAAGCAACAGTTAGAACTGGACATGGAACAACAGACTGGTTCCAAATAGGAAAAGGAGAACGTCAAGGCTGTATACTGTCACCCTGCTTATTTAACTTCTATGCAGAGTACATCATGAGAAACGCTGGGCTGGATGAAGCACAAGATTGCCATGGGAAATATCAATAACCTCAGATATGCAGATGACACCACCCTTATGGCAGAAAGTGCAGAGGAACTCAAAAGCCTCTTGATGAAAGTGAAAGAGGAGAGTGAAAAAGTTGGCTTAAAGCTCAACATTCAGAAAACGAAGATCATGGCATCCGGTCCCATCCCTTCATGGCAAATAGATGGGGAAACAGTGGAAACAGTGTCAGACTTTATTTTTTGGGCTCCAGAATCACTGCAGATGGTGACTGCAGCCATGAAATTAAAAGACGTTTACTCCTTGGAAGGAGAGTAATGACCAACCTAGACAGCATGTTGAAAAGCAGAGATATTACTTTGCCAACAAAGGTCTGTCTAGTCAAGGCTATGGTTTTTCCAGTGGTCATGTATGGATGTGAGAGTTGGACTATAAAGAAAGCTGAGCACCTAAGAATTGATGCTTTTGAACTGTGGTGTTGGAGAAGACTCTTGAGAGTCCCTTGGACTGCAAGGAGATCCAACCAGTCTATCCTAAAGAAGATCAGGCCTAGGTGTTCATTGGAAGGACTGATGCTGAGGCTAAACCTCCAAAACTTTGGCCATCTCATGTGAAGAGTTGACTCATTGGAAAAGATCCTGATGCTGGGAGGGATTGGGGGCAGGAGGAGAATGAGATGACAGAGGATGAGATGGCTGGATGGCATTACTGACTCGATAGACGTGAGTCTGAGTGAACTCTGGGAGCTGGTGATGGACAGGGAGGCCTGGCGTGCTGCAATTCATGGGGTCGCAAAGAGTCGGACACAACTAAGTGACTGAACTGAACTGAACTGGACTGACTGCCCTTTCCTTTGATCCTGGACTTTTCATCTCCTAAACCTGCCAGTAGAAGCTCACTGGGCTGCCCCAACCTTATAGGAGCAGAGTGAGCAACACTCAGTTCGCTAAGCTCTTGCTCCCAGGCTTTGGCTGGCACACCAGGATCCAGGTGTTAGCCCCTGCCTGAGAAGACTGGTCCTCCTAGTTCAAGGCTCATGGTGGTTCCTTCTAGGGTATCTGCTCATGCACTTTCCCTCTTTCACCACTACTCATTTAAATCGGTCCCTTTAACCGAGGCAGTTGCAGTGCCCAGAGCCTAGATTCCCCCTTACTGGGGGATGAAGGGTGACTGGGTGAGAGAGAGGGGCTGACAGTGCCAGTGAGGGCTGGGAAGTGAGATGACTGATGGCTCAGGGTCTGCTCAGGGTCAGAACAACTTGGCATCGAGAAGGGTCTTTGAGGGAGAGGGTGGGAGATGGAGTAGGAGTAGGAGACGGAGAGGAGAACCCAGGATGGTCTGCCACAAATCTGTCCAACAGGAGGAGGATGTCCATGGGGGAGGAAGGTAGTGTGTGGGGGAGGGGGGCGGAGGGGGCAGAGGTGGGAATGACTGAGATGCAGGATGATGCCGAGCCCACAGCTGGGATTGAGCCCCTGAATTTTGGGGGCTGTGACCTGGTGATCTGGCTCCTGCCTTTCTTTCCAGCCACACATCTGGTTATTTGGCCATTTGCCTCTTATACTTCAGCCATACAGAGCTGCAGGGTCCACAAGTTCGGTCTTTTTCTTCCAGGCAAGTGCTCAAGCTATATCCTTGTCTTAGAAAGTTCTTGTCTTTTTCTGGGAGTGGAAGAACCATTTGTCTTGATTCAGCTTAAAGGTCTGCAACTCCAAAAATCTTTTGCCAGGTAAAGTCATGAGTGTCTCCCTCCGCAGTCCCCAGCCCCGTTCAGCACCTCCCAGTTACGGCAATTATCATTTTGTTGTGTAATTCCGTGCCTGTGCAGATTTCTCACTGGACTATAAGCTCCCTGAGTCAGATGAATTCATCTGATTACCTGTTTGAGCATTAAACTTCATCTTTTATGTGGCTTGTCTTTTGGGGCCAGTGACTGACGTGTGTTAAGCCCAAAGGTTTGGAATGTTGTTCTGGTTTGTGTAATTCTGGAAAGTTCTGGAATGAGGTCCTGGTAGGGCTCTCGATTTAAATAAAGGTCCTGGTACTATCTCTGACAAGACAGGTAATAAGCATTCACTAAACCAACTAATGAGCATCTTGGTGGAGATTAAAGGCTGGGTAGGTGTTTTTCTAGCCTATACATATAATTTAAATTTAAATCTTTATTTATTTTACACTGATTTGTCTAGAAGCTGTTTTCTTAGGTGCAAACACTGAGCCATGCATATTTTCACTGTAAAAAGGAAATATAAAATATTCGTGAAATGCAGGAGGCCCTTCAGCTCCTGGCAAGCTGTCAGTTCCATATCCTGTGGGGAGGCCTTGGGTCACTTATTGTCTTGCAGGTGCTGTGTGTTTCCTAATCCCTGCTCTACCTGCTTCTCCATGTCTCAGGTCTTGTTTTGAGTACAGAACATCTTTTACTCTTTCCCCTTCAAAGATTTTCTTTGGACTATGAAAGCAATTCACGTTAACTGTAAAAATGGGCCAAGTACAGAATGATATAAAGATGCAGAAACCAAAAAAACCCTACTCATATTCAGTACTTACTGGCAATCACTATTTTGTCTTGTTTCTTTCCATTTGATTTCCTTTATATTTTTGACATATATATTGTAGATGTCATTTTTCAATATTTTTCAACATTTTTCAATATTTTCAATATTCAATTTTCAATATTGTATCTTGTTTTCTTCATCTGACACTACTTCTTAAGCAAGTTTTTGGTCATTTAAGCATAAAACTTTGTAAACAGAATCATTTTTATTTATTTATTTTACTTTATTGAGGTATAATATATAATATATATATTACATAAATATAATACATAGTCGATGTATATGTCACAGGTATACAATATAATGATTCATGTTTTTTAAAGGTTTTATTCCATTTATAGATATTATAGAATAATGACTGTATTTCCTTGTAGCTTGCTAATTTTACACTAATAGTCACACCTCTTAACCTCCAACCCCATCTTGCCCCTCCTCTCTTCCCTTTCTCTATTGGTAACCACTGGTTTGTTCTTTATGAGTTTTTGTTATATTTTCTGTTATAGTCACTAATTTGTTTTATTTTTTGGATTCCACATATAAGTGATATCATACAGTATTTTTCTTTCTCTGTCTGACTTCTTTCATTTAGAAAAATACAGGTCCATCTTTATTGTTGCAAATGGAAAATTTTCATTCTTCTTCATGGCTGAGTAGTATTCCATTGTGTGTGTGTGTGTTTGTGTGTGTATCACATCTTCTCTACCCATTCATCCGTTGATGGACACTTAGTTTGCTTCCATATCTTGGCAATTGTAAGTAACTCTATTATGAACATTGGGGTGCGTATATCTTTTCAAATTAGTGTCTTTGTTTGTCTTGAATATATGCTCAGGAGTGGAATTGCTGGGTCATATGGTAGTTCTGTTTTGAGAACTTTGAGAATAAATCTAATTTTTAGCGGCTGACTGACATTCTGTTTTGCATGTTGCTGTTGTCGTTCAGTCACTCAGTCACGTCTGACTCTTTGCGACTTCATGGACTACAGCACACCAGGCTACCCTGTCCTTCACCATCTCCTGGAGCTTGCTCAGACTCATGTCCATTGAGTCAGTGATGCCATGGCTGCATCTTATCCTCGGTCATCCCCTTCTCCTCCTGCTTTCAATATTTCCCAGCATCAGGGTCTTTTCTTATAAGTTGGCTCTTTGCATCATGTAGTCAAAGTATTGGAGCTTCAGGTTCAGCATCAGTCCTTCGAGTGGATATTCAGAGTTGATTTCCTTCAGGAGTGACTGGTTTGATCTCCTTGCAGTCCAAGGGATTCTTCAGAGTCTTCTCCAACACCACAGTTCAAAGGCATCCATTCTTCCACACTCAGCCTTCTTTATGGTCCAACTCTCACATCTATACATGACTACTGGAAAAACCATAACCTTGACTATACAGACTTTTGTTAGCAAAGTAATATCTCTGCTTTTTAATATGCTATCTAGGTTTGTCATAACTTTTCTTCCAAGGAGCAAGCATCTTTTAACTTCATGGCAGCAGTTACCATCTGCAGTGATTTGGGCTTCCCTGGTAGCTCGGCTGGTAAAAATCTGCCTGCAATGTAGGAGACCTCAGTTCGATTCCTGGGTCAGGAAGATACTCTAGAGAAGGCATAGGCCCACTCCAGTTTTCATGGGCCTCCCTCGTGGCTCAGTGAAGAATTCGCCTGCAATGTGGGAGACCTGGGTTCAATCCCTGGGTTGGAAAGATCCCCTGGAGGAGGGCATGGCAACCCACTCCAGTGTTCTTGCCTGAAGAATCCCCATGGACAGAGGAGCCTGGTGGGCTACAGTTCATGCGGTCGCAAAGAGTCAGATATGACTGAGCGACTAAACACAGCAACTAAACACATATGTGTGTCTATTTTGCATATAGCAAATGAATAATTTTTCAAAGGTAAACGTATGACTTTAATACAAATATAAAGTGAACATGTATCAAAGATTTTCTTTAAATCACTAATGAATGAGGGAACAGTAAGATGCTACACTTGGTTCAAAGGGGAATTTAAAGAACTATACCATAGCGAATGCTGAAATAAATTTATGAATAGATATAAAACTGTCCTGTCTAGAGGGCAATTATCAGTTGCATTTCACTGGATTCAGTTTGTTTGCATTTCTGTGGAGAGAGGGAATTTGCCTTACTATCAGTTTCTACAGTTTACATAGTTGGGTGCTCAATCAACTCAGTTGTGTCTGACTCTTTTCGACCCTATGGACTGCAGCCCACCAGTTGTAGAATAGCTCAAAGACAGTGAAATGCAGTTATAATCAAGAAGTCCTTTCTGGTCATTTGGAAGTCTTTTACAGTTTTCCCTGTGAGGTGTAATAGGAGTTTACTTAGCCTTTAGGCCTGTGTGTGTAGTGCACCTGTGCAAACGTGTGTGCCGTGCGATGCCCAGATATCTCCTTGGTTGAGAGAGATGCGGCCAATTGCTGAAGATCTGGGGCTCACAGGTCCTCATTTGCAGAGTAAGGATAGCTTAGATGGTTTCTTAAAACCGGTCCAGAAGTTCTGATGTCCACAACTTCTCTAATTACCTAGAGGCAAAGGTCCACACAGGACACTTAGCTCTATCTTTGCCTAGCTCTACTCATCCTTCCTTTTAGCAAGATCATACAGGTAAAATATTTGATTCTAAGTTCTCATATTAAAGTCGTATTTAATAGATTGTGAGATTAAAAAAAAATATTTTGAATTGAGGGGTAGCAAACATCCACTGGATCATCGAAAAAGCAAGAGAGTTCCAGAAAAATGTCTGCTTCTGCTTTATTGATATGCCAAAGCCTTTGACTGTGTGGATCACAACAAACTGTGGAAAATTCTTAAAGAGATGGGAATACCAGACCACCTGACCTGCCTCCTAAGAAATTTGCATGCAGGTCAAGAAGGAAAAGTTAGAACTGGACACAGAACAACAGACTGGTTTCAAATCTGGGAAGGAGTATGCCAAGGCTGTATATTGTCACCTTGCTTATTTAACTTATATGCAGAGTACATCATGAGAAATGCTGGGTTGGATGAAGCACAGGCTGGAATCAAGATTGCCAGGAGAAATATCAATAACCTCGGATATGCAGAGGACACCCCCCTTATGGCAGAAAGTGAAGAGGAACTAAAAAGCCTTGATGAAAGTGAAAGAGGAGAGTGAAAAAGTTGGCTTAAAACTCAGCATTCAGAAAATTGAGACCATGGCATCCAGTCCCATCCCTCATGGCAAACATATGGGGAAACAGTGGAAACAGTGCCAGAGTTTGCTTTTTTGGGCTCCAAAATCACAGCAGATGGTGACTGTAGCCATGAAATTAAAAGACACTTGCTCCTTGGAAGAAAAGTTATGACCAACCTAGCCAACATATTAAAAAGCAGAGACATTACTTTGCCAACAAAGGTCCATCTAGTCAAAGCTGTGGTTTTTCCAGTGGTCATGTACTGATGTGAGAGACTGTAAAGAAAGCTGAAAATGGCTGTCTTTAAAGAATGCCATTTCGGAATTCTTTCTATAAAGAATGCCAAAAAATGGATGTTTTTGAACTGTGGTGTTGGAGAAGACTCTTGAGAGTCACTTGAACAGCAAGGAGATCCAACTAGTCCATCCTAAGGGAAATCAGTTCTGAGTATTCATTGGAAGGACTGATGTTGAAGCTGAAGCTCCAATACTTTGGCCACCTGATTTGAAGAACTGACTCATTTGAAAAGAGCCTGATGCTGGGAAAGATTGAAGGTGGGAGGAGAAGGGGACGACAGAGGATGAGATGGTTGGATGGCATCATCGACTCAATGGACATGAGTTTGAGTAAGCTCTAGGAGTTGGTGATGGACAGGGAGGCCTGGCGTGCTGCGGTCCATGGGATTGCAAAGAGTCGGACATGACTGGGCGACTGAACTGAACTGAACTGAAAGCATTGTCATTGGTTGTTGTTTTATATCTTGGCACATAAAATAATAGTGATTGATGATGCTTTCAAATTGATGAAACATACTACTAGCTTTACAGAAAGGAAAAAGAAACCATATAAAAGTAAACAGATCACTAGACAAATTAACATTTCAAAAATGTTTAATAAAATCTAAACCAAGACAACAAAATCTAGGAGCCTTAGAATTGAGAAAATAAGGCATTTGCCTTTGGTTAATGGATGAAGAAAGAACTAGAACATGGACTTCCATCAATCTATTGGGTAATCCAAATAAAACAAAACCAACAACCATTCAAAACTTTATTATTTTTTCCTGATTACAAATATGGAATGTTATTTGGTCATAAAAAGGATTAAGCTACAATGTGGATGAACCTACAAAACATGCTGAGTGAAAGAAGCCAGACACAAAAGGTCACATATTGTATGATTCAATTCATATTTAATATAAATCCAGAATAGGCAAAGTTACAGAGACAGAAAACAGAGGAGTGATTGCCAAGGGCAGGAGGGAATGGTGAATGAAAAGTGCCTGCTTAATAAATGTGAGATTTCCTTTAGGGATAATGAAAATGTTTTGGAACTAGATAGTTGTGATGCCCAACACTGTGAATATATAAAATGTTACTAAGCTGTATGATTCAGTTCAGTTCAGTTCAGTCGCTCAGTCATGTCCGACTCTCTGCGACCCCATGGACTGCAGCACACCAGGCCTCCCTGTTCATCACCACCTCCTGGAGTTTATAAAATGGTTAAAATCATAAATTTCATGCTATGTGTATTTTGCTACAATAAACATTTTTTAAAAATCACTGCCATCAAAGTGATACTTGCTGAAAAAAATTTTTAAACATCTGAGTTGTAAAATAGAGAAAATGGAAATTATATTGGTAAGTTTTTTTAAACAGTTGAATGTGTTTATTTAATTTTGGCTTGCTGGGTATTGCTGCACAGGCTTTTCTTTAGTTGCAGCAAGCAGGGGGCTCCTCTGCAGCTGCAGTGTGCAGGCTTCTCATTGCAGTGTCTTCTCGCTGCAGAGCATGGGCTCTAGGGTGAGCGGGCTTCAGTGTTTGCGTCTTGCGGGTTCAGTAGTTGCGGCTCCCAGGCGCTAGAGCACAGGCTCAATAGTTGTGCTCTACTGTGGCCCACGGGCTTAGTTGCTCTGAGGCAGATGGGACCTTCCCACATCAGGGACTGAATCCTTGTCTCCTGCATTCGTAGGTGGGTTCTTTACCACTGAGCCACCAGGGAAGCCTAGTAAAAAAATTTTTTCTCAGTATTGAGTTTTTTGGTGATTGGAGCCTGCAACTTACCGTCTGTTGCTTTTTGTCTCATTGAGTCCCAGGACTTAACAGTGAGGCCCGCAGTGACCCAGACACCTGCAGTTCTTCCCCGCTGCTGTTATGGGGCCACTTCCATCCTTGCAATGGCTTCTGGGGATCCATTCAATGAGATGGGCAATCAGTCTTGGGGCCTTTACCAGCGTTTCTAGTGCAGGCCCCAGAAGTCTCTGAGGTGGATAACTCCATCTTCCAGAGCCTGAGCCATCATTTCAAGTCCTTTTCCCATTTCCTTACATCTTCATACATGTACATTAGAGCACAGAGGTATTCACAATTCAGGGATAAAGACAAGAGCCCATACAACTCCCCCATGAGGGCCTCCAGGTGCAGTGAGAGGAGACCCTTTCCTTGCATGATGAGAAGTTGCCAGGAGATACCTCAGAGAAGGTGCTCTGAGGGGTGAGGGAGAGAAGATAAAGTTTCTCAGGGGCTGAGCCCTGAAAGGTGTTTAGAAATTATACATGTAAAGTTCTATTTTCTGAGAACTGTTGCTTAAACCTTCTGTGCATTTCTACCACAGGAGCCATAGTTCTTGCTTCTGAACCATTTTGAACAAGTAGGAAGTGGGGATGGAGAGATAGTTCCAGAGACAGAGAAGAAGGGCTTTGAGACAAGAGAGAGATTGGTATGTGGGAAGAGCTGAAAAGATTTCAGCTGGGTTGGTGTTAGAGTTTGTGAGGGTCCCGGGGTGAGAGGTGCGCTGAAGGATCCGAGCATGGAAGAGCTTTAAGGTTTGACTAATTTATCCTAGGACCAAAGTGAACCATTTTGATGCCTTATTTTCCTTCCTGGACACAAGAACATTTAAGAAGGTGTTTGTGGCTCAGCTGGTAAAGAATCCACCTGCAATGCAGGAGACCTGGGTTCGATCCCTGGGTTGGGAAGATCCCCTGGAGAAGGGAAAGGCTACCTACTCCAGTATTCTGGCCTGGAGAATTCCATGGACTGTATAGTCCATGGGGTCATAAACAGTCAGACACAACTGAGCAACTTTCAGTTCACTTTCACTTTCTTCCTTAAAGGCCACCTGTGTCTATATTGACAGTTGTTCCAGCATAAAAGCTCTTCTCGGTAAGTTTGTTGGAGGCTCCTCACTCTCCCAGCAACCTCTTGTCAAGCAAGGACAGGAGTTCAGCCTACCACTCCTAAGTCTTCATAGGCAGAAGTCATAGCCATGCTAGTCTTTTCCCAAATTACTTTTCTATCAAAGAGCATGTGGCTCTTCCCACTTCAGTACCCCAGGTTAGACACTTTACCAAGCAGTCAGTTCCCTGCCTTGGGTTATAAATCAGGTTGTAGCCCCCCTGGCAGGTGGGCAAGGGCCAGGGGCCAAGATTCTCACTATGGTTCAATGTGCAGACTTTGGTTTAGCCGCTGGTTTGGGTCGGTATTTCAACCACCCCTTTCTTCAGATTCCAGGGGTTTCGAGTTTATCTGGTTCTCTTTCTGTAGAGACTACTCTTCCTGGAGGTGGGAAAGGGTTGTCATCTGTTTGCTTACTCAAGGAAGGGATCAGTGCAAGTTCAAAGGGTTCCATTTATGGACTTTCCATCACTCTCTCTCATTTAGCGCCATAGTTTATTCCTCGTTCTGTGGTACAATGTGCCTCCCATCTCTGAGCATTTGGAGTTCTGCTTAGAAAAGATCTTGATTCTAATTGGTACTCTTTCTTCAGGTACTCATGTTTCTTCTTGGCCTCAGCAGTTTTTTTTCTTCTACTTACTCTATTATTATCTAGGCTATAGGTGGCTCTTAATTTCATCAGAATTGGAGTTTGCCTTTCATTCTCATTGTTTTCAGGTGATTTCTGGAGGAAGGAATGCCTTTAGTCCACTCTCTTAAATCTGAAAGTCTTCTAAGCTTTTATTTTATGTGTTAAAGATGTTCATTTTTTCCCTTATTGTGGTGGTTCTCAGTCTGGCTTTGTATGAGAATCACAGGGAGGCTCTTAAAAAAATACCATTGACTTAGCCGTGTCACAGATTAATTCAGATTAATTCCACTCCTGGGAGTGAGCCAGGGTCCCAGATAATTATGAGCCACAGATTGGGCTGAGGCTTAAGATTTCTACCATAAGGTTCTTCCCACCATCTTTTTTTTTTTTTTTTTTTTTTTTTTGAGCCTGGAAAGACTTTTCTAAAGCAAAGCTTTATAAATCTCCTCTGTATTTTCTCCCTCAGGTCTATTCTTTTGTACCAAGGATTCTCCAAAGAAAAAGAGTGACTAGAGTCACTAGAATAGAAAAGTAGAGAGAAAGAGAGGGAGAGAGAAGAGGGTTTATTATAAGGAGTTGCTCACATGATTATGGGGGCTGGTGAATCCCAAGTCTTTAGCACTGGTGTTCCAGTTTGAGTTTGAAGGCTGACAGACTTCTGTAGAGCCAGGAAGAGCTAGTGTTCCAGTTGCAAGATCTGCTGGGCAAGAGAATTCCTTTTTACTTGGGGGAGGGTCAACCTTTCAGTTCTATTCAGGTCTTCGCCTGATTGGATATGGCCTGTGCCCATTAGGGAGAGCAATCTGCTTTACTCAGTCTGCCAATTTAAATGTCAGTCTGGTTCCAAAACACCCTCACAGTAACACCAACAATAATGTTTGTAGACGACTCTGGCGGTCCAGTGGTTAAGAATCCGCCTGCTAATGCAGGGGACACAGGTTTGATCCCTGGTCTGGGAAGATCTCACATGCTCCAGAGCAACTAAGCCCATGGGCCACAACTACTGAGCCCACACTTTAGAGCCCTTGGGCTGAAACTACTGATCCTACACACTGCAACTGCTCAATCCTGCACGCATAGAGCTCATGCTCTTTAACAAGAGAAGCCATGAGAAACTTACCAACTGCAGTTAGAGTTTAGCCCTGACTCGCTGCCACTAGAGAAAGCCTGTGTGCAGCAACAGAGACCCAGTACAGCGAAAAAGAAAAAAAAGACTAATGCTGTCCAAATATCTGGGCACCTCATGGCCTAGTCAAGTTGACACATGAAATTAACCCTCATGGTGGGTATGGTTTGTTTGTTTGTTTGTTTTCCATTTAGTTCTTTAGTCTTTCTGGAATTGATTTTGATATATGGCATAATATCCTTACCAAAATCTAAATTGATTTATTTTACAAATAGCCAGCCAATTATCCCCGCACTTTATATTGATAATTCTTTTCCATTTCCATTGATCTGGGCTTCAATTTTGTTTAGTTTTACCTCGGCAGATGCTCTTCCTTTTAAACATCTTATGTTTCTTTTATATAAGATTTTTCTAGGCTACTTCACCTGACATCATGCTCCATACCTTGAAGAAAAAGATAAATTCTCCCTCTATAGAAAAGAAAAACAAACAAAAAACCTCACAAATTTCATCTCCGGCAGGGCACCACTCTGCTTAGACACTCCAACCACATGGTGTAATATCATTAGCTAACTTGGCTTTGTGTGTTCCAGAGAAGCAAGTGTCCCATGGGTTGGGTTTTGGTAGTCACATCATGGAAGAAGGGTGTCTGAGTGGTGATAGGGTTTGGCCTGGAAAAGCAAGTAGTGGGAGTCTAGGAGGAACATTCCAAAAATGTGGGACGTCAATTGATGGTGAAAAGTAGCTTGGTTGGGGATCAGGAAAATTACCTACCAGGTTATTTGCTGCCTTCATTTCTGGATCTGGGAAATGGGTCTTACTTCTCTGACTCTCTCCTCATGGCACGTGGGAAATTGGGAAAACATTTGCAATGTGCTCAAAATTCTTTGAAGAGAAGCCAAAGAAGACTACAAGGCATTTATTCATTAAGTACAAAAGTCTTTCAACTCCCACTCTACCCACACCCTGCCCCCCGCCCCCCCAACCTGGGGACCTTGGTTATAAAGAAATAATGTCATGACTATGTTGCAACCTATTTTTCTTCTGGTCTGTTTCTTATTCCCCTGGAGTAAGAGGCATGGACGTTTAGACTTTCAACTGAAGGCATTGATTGGGAGGGGTTCTCCCAGAGTTGGCCCACTTGAAAACCAGGTAATCTGAGCTGGAGGAAAAAGGCACCCCCTTCCCCCAACTGGTTAGCACACAAAACACAAAGCTTTTAACTCAGATCAGAGAGTTTGGTTGTTGGTCCTTCTGTGTGAGCCGAGGGGCTGAAGTCAGTTGAGTTAGGCTGAGAAAGGAACGGCAGGAATGTGTTCACTTTTCCTAGAGTGAAGAATTTGTTGGAGTGGGGTTCTGGGGGAGGCAAGGAAATTGGCCAAAACGGGAAAGGAGGAGCTGGAGAAGAGTGGAGTGTGCTAAGAATGTGCTTGAGATTTATCAGAAGCAGAGGCCTCCTTTCATGAAATCCTGGCTGTTGGGGTTGGTTGATGTGTTTTTTTCCAAACTCTAAGCTCCCATGATTCAGGACTGTGGCTTTAGTAATTATCCAAGTACTACTCTGCCCTTGTGTGTAAATGGCCAATTACCTCAAACTGTCAAGAGGGCCCAGAGGGCTCGAACAAGGATCAGTTCACCACAGTCAGGGAATGAACTGACCCAGTTTTTTAAAGTTCCAGGCATAGAGCTGGAGAAAGCATGGCTTTGTGTGGATATATGAAGTGTGGAGGAGTAATGGAGTCTTTTATTTTATTTTTTTAAAAAAAGAGCAATATCGAGAAAAAATTCGCATACATAAAATTTACCTGTTTACTGGTGTACATTCACTGGTCTTTATATACACACAGTTGTACAACCATCATCACAGTGAACTTTAGAACAGTTTATAACCTCCAAAAGAAATCCATATCCTTTAGCAACCCAGACCACCAGGTTCTTCTGTCCATCGGATTTCCCAGACAACAATATTGGACTGGGTTTCCATCTTCTTCTCCAGGGGATCCTCCTGACCCAGGGATTGAATCCACCTCTCCAGCAGATTCTTTATCACTGAGTCACCGGGGAAACTCTTCCCATTCTGGACTTTCATGTTAATGGAATCTTGTAACACATGGCCTTTTGCGATGGTCTTCTCTCATTCAGCATTATGTTTTCCAGGTTCATCTATGTTGTAGTGCGTATCAGTATTTAATTTGCTTTTATGGTTGAATAATATTCTGTTGTATATGGATGCTACCTTTTTGTTTACCCATTCATCAGTTTACAGACATATGGGTTGTTTTTACCTTTTGACTGTTATGAATAAGACTGCCATAAACATCACTGTACAAGTTCCTATGTGGACTTATGTTTTTAATTCTCTTGAGTATATATCCAGAAGTAAAATTGATGAGTGATATGGTAAGTGGTAATCTTCTTGAGAAAGTACTTAACTTTTTTCCACAGAAGCTGCATCATTTTATATTCCCACCATTAATACACGAAAATTTCAATTTCCCCACATCCTAACAATGCTTGTGGTTTTCCTTTTTTTTGATTATAGCCATCATGTGATTATGAAGTGTTATCTCATTGTAATTGGAATTGCATTTTCTTAATGACCAATTGATTTAATTTTCTCATAGAGTGGGGGGTAACAGTTTCTCTTCGTTCTTTTGCTTATGGTTAGCCAGCATCATTTGATGAAAAGACTGTTCTTTCCCCATTGAATGGTCTTGGTACTCCTGTTGAAAATCAGTTAACCATAATTGACCATATATGGGACTCTTAATTTTCTGGGACTCTTAATTTTATTCCATTAATCTCTATGTCTATCTTTGTGTTAGTATCACACTGTCTTGATTATGTTCAGTTCAGTTCAGTCACTCAGTCATGTCCAACTCTTTGCGATCCCATGGACTGCAGCATGCCAGGCTTCCCTGTCCGTCACTAACTCCCAGAGCTTGCTCAAACTCATGTCCATCGAGTCAGTGATGCCATCCAATCATCTCATCCTCTGTCGTCCCCTTCTCCTCCCACCTTCAATCTTTCCCAGCATCAGGATCTTTTCCAATGAATCAGTTCTTTCCATCAGGAGGCCAAACTATTGGAGTTTTAGCTTTAGCATCAGTCCTTCCAATGAATATGTTGATTTGCAGCAAATTTTGAAATGGGAAAGTGTGAGTCCTCCTTTGTTCTTTTTCAGGATTGTTCTGGCTATTCTGATCCCATAAAACTCTATATGACTTTTACAATTATCTGGTCAGTTTCTTTAAAGAAGCTAGCAGGGATTCTGATAGGTCTTGTGTTGAATCTGTAGATCAGTTTGGGGAGTTTTGCCGTCTTACCAATGTTAAGTCTACCAATCCACAGACCAGGGACTGAACCCATGTCCCCTGCATTGGCAGAAGGATTCTTAACCACTGGGACACCAGAGAAGTCCCAAGTTTTGCATTCTTTTGTTAAATTTATTCCTAAATTTTATTCTTTTTGTAAATGGGATTATTTTCTTAATTTAATTTTCCTTTATTCATTGCAAGTGTAAAGAAATACGATTGATTTTTGTACCTCTTATATCCTGCAACCTTGCTGAACTTTTTAGTTCTTACAGTTTTTAGTGAATTTCTTAGAATTTTCTATATAAGAGATTGTCTGTGAATAGAGATAGTTTTATTTCTTCTTTTCCAATCTGGCAGACTTTTATGTCTTTTCCTTACCCAACTGTCCTGAGGAATGATGCCTTAAAAGTCTCAGTTCAGTTCAGTCACTCATTCATGTCCAACTCTTTGTGACCCCATGGACTGCAGCACACCAGGGCTCCCTCTCTATCACCAACTCCAAGAGTTTACTCAAACTCACGTCCATTGAGTCAGTGATGCCATATAACCATCTCATCCTTAGTAGTCCCCTTCTCCTCCCGCCTTCAATCTTTCCCAGCATCAGGGTCTTTTCAAATGAGTCGGTTCTTCACATCAGGTGGCCAAAGTATTGGAGTTTCACCTTCAACATCAGTCCTTCCAATGAATATTCAGGACTGATTTCCTTTAGAACGGACTGGTTGGATCTCCTTGCTGTCCAAGGGACTCTCAAGAGTCTTCTCCAACACCGCAGTTCAAAAGCATCCATTCTTCAGCGCTCAGCTTTCTTTATGTCCCAACTCTCACATCCATACATGACTCCTGGAAAAACCATAGCTTTGACTATTTGGACCTTTGTTGGCAAAGTAATGTCTCTGCTTTTCAATATGCTGTCTAGGTTGGTCATAACTTTCCTTCCAAGGAGCAAGTCTTAAAGGCCTAGAAAGACCAAAATGTGCTGGAACAACCTCTGGAAAGAAACTCAGAAGTGTACCCACTGTACGGTCCGAGCCCTTCTGAGTGATCACATCTGCATCCATTTACCTGCAGTGAAGAAAGAAAGAAGAGAGAAAAAAATTATTCAGAGAGAACATTCATTGTGTCCTAAAGTCTAATGAGAATGCCCTTCTCCTTTTCTTGAACTATTACATTTCTTTTTCAGTGGACACTCATCCAGGGCTTCTTTTTGGCTTGCTGTTTCCAGGCAGGAAGCACATAGTGTTGAACAGGATTAGTCAGTACTGAGCAGAAGGCCTAGAGGCAGATAAACAAGCCACATTGATAATTATATGCCCGTGAAAACAACACAGTCTATGGAAGTGATGTAGAGAGAGCTATGGGAGCAGAGAAGAGGGGGAGGAAACTGGGGGAGGACAAAGGGGAACAACTTCCAGTCCAGAGATCAGACTGGATTGGGACATCTTGAAAAGCAGATGGGGGCCCCAAATGTATTTCAAGCATATGTCAAAGCCCCAAGTGGCCCTTGACCACAGATCAATTCCCTAGTGGTTTCTCTTTTCTTATTTGGCTATGGTGCAAGTTGGAGTGTGTAGACCCCTCAGCAGGAGTCCTCAGAAGACTGTGGATAACTGGTTCAAAATCTGGAAACTGAAACTGGCAGAGCTGAAAGTGTATTCTAGGTCTTAAAATTTTAACTCCAGTGTTTTATCTAGCCAACAATAGACCGTAATATTTCCCACACATATTAAACCTTTGGTTTTAGAGGTTTAACAGAACCCCTTTGAAGACTGCTCCTGTTTAGAAGACTGTATACTGAGAGGGTGGTCAACCATTCCTGTTTGCTTGGGACTGAGGGGTTTTCCAGGATGCAGAACTTTCCTTGCTAAAATTGGGACATCTCAAACTGGGATGGCTGGTCACCCAACGATCTGACTCTGTGATGGCACATTCAGGGCCTGCTCAACTGGATGAAGTAAAGCAGACACCTGTGGCTTCCTAAGGCGGGATTTGAATTGAGGCCCTTTGTCCTGAGTCGGGCAGAGCTCTGGAGAACAAAGTCACATGACAGACAGCCCTGGGGAAGAAGGTTGCTGGTAAGAGGATAACAAGGATGAGCAATTTCTCTCAAGAGGCTGAGAGGAAGTTATCTTTCTGCTTCCTGGTTGGCCCCAGCTGTTCCTCCTCTGTTTCTCCTCTCTCCAGTCTGATAGGCATTAGCTCTGTGATTTTGGGCAGATAGATCACTCAGCTCCTCAGGATTTATGCTCTGAAACAAGCAGGTGAGGTGATAAGGCCCATTTGTATGGCCAGCCTTCTGGGACCTACATTTTGAAACTATGAGACATTTAGGGAAAGAAGTTCTCTGGAAGGTGGGTGAAGGATACAGTGGATCCTGGCTTGATGCCTCATTCTCAAATTCCCCAGGGATGACGGGGCACTCCCTTCCTGAGCTGCACCCTTTACAGTAAGTCCCATGAGCCTCTAGGAGAGGGCAGGCTGAGTAAGCCCATCAGACCCACCTGAAAGTCTTGGTCAGTGGTTCTGGGGAAGTCGGGGGCTGCGTCTCATCTGACAGGGAGCCTGGTTTTGGTGTGAGGGAGGGTGAATCACCACCCTCTCCTACCCGATCTACCTGCCTATGAAGAGATGAGGAGAGTCTCCCTTATTGACTAATGATAAATTTTAAATGACTCCAAGCTGCCTCAAAAGTCTGTCTCTGTTCTCCTGAAAGTGCTGATTGCAGAATGATACCTTCTGGTTTCATAACTGGACAAAATCCACCTCAATACATGCACATGTTTGTGCTTGCATGAGCACTTGAGAGGGAGAGACAGGGAGGGAGGGAGAAGGTCATGGCCACGGGAGATTTCTTGAAGTAATAACCGATGGCATAGTAACTCCCTCCCACTCTTTAAAAGTGACTCCATTTTCTGGAAAATCCTTTTGTCTCCGTTTTTCTCCTTCCCTGACTCCCTATGCTCCTCCTTGCTATAGGAAGTCCCTATCTGATCTCTTAAGAATCGAGCTTAAGTCTTCCCCCTCCTCAGCCTCACTCAGACATCCAGTTTCTCCCTTTTCAGCATTTCTGGCGTGGAATACATTGGCCTGTACTTCCTTTAACACAACCTGAATGGTTTCCTGATAGTTCCAGGGATACTAGTGTCCTCTTCCCAGGACTGTCACTTCCACAAGGGCAGGGCTGGAGCTGTGCTGTCTACATCTTCTGTATATTCTGGGCCCCTGGGCTGGGTGCAGCAGGAACTGCCACTCTGCTAGAATGTTCTCCTCACCTGCCGCTGGCCAGCACCAGTACAGGGCTGGGACTTCCCTTCCTCATCTCATCTGTGGAGGTCACATTTAAACCCTCCCACACACTGATCTCTTCTTCAGTTTGTTATCCCGGCAGGTTGGGTTGATTCATCCTGCCATGTTTATTCCTTAAGGTTATTGAGCATGCCTGGAGGAGGGCATGGCAACCCACTCCAGTGTTCTTGCCTGGAGGATCCCCATGGACAGAGGGGCCTGGTGGGCTACAGGCCATAGGGTCACAAAGAGTCAGACATGACAGCGACTAAGCACAGCACAGCACATTGAGGATCAGGGTTGGAGCTTTTCCCTAATTAGGATGATAAACCAGAGTTTGGTCAGTGGGTGGCCTTTCCTTAATGAATGAAAAATAAAGACTGCTTATCTGCCTTGTTCTCTTTTGCAACAGAACAATCAGCATTCTGTGGCTATGAAAGCCACCAGGATCACAAGGACGTCTAATCATGTTCATGTACAAGAGTGCCTTTTATTCTCTCTCTGGTGCCAACTTTCATTTTGATTGTATGTGAGGGCAGGGAGTAGAAGCTAACTTTTAAAAAATTAAAGCAATGTGGATATTATTATTATTGACATTCTAGCAGGAAAAAACCCTCACATTCAAGAAATAGGGGGTTCACTTCCAACACTCACCTGGGCAGCCTCTGGAGGGGCCTCTGAGAACCCAGCTGCAAGGAGAGGAAGTCCCCTTGGGCATCCCTCCCTCCCATTGAGGCTGGGGACCCGTGTGGGACCAGTTACTCAGGACCATTCATTCACTCACATTTCACTGTGCACATGCTGAGTCTTTGCAAATGAGAGCACAATATTTCCTGCTTATATATTTATGTTTTGTTTCTCATACATGAACTCTGGTTTTTATTCTTTCTTTTTTTAAAAAAAAAAATTTATTTATTTATTTTGGCTGCATTTGGTCTTGGTTGCAGTGCTTGGAATCTTCGTGGCAGCATGCAGGATCTTTTGTTATAGCTCGTAAGCTCCCCTTTAGTTGCGGTGTGAGGGCTTAGTGGCTAGTGACTGGGGGTCACACCCATGTCCCCTGCACTGAGAAGTGGATTCTTCAACTCTGGGCCACCAGGGAAGTCTCTGAACTCTGGCTTTTCTCCTTTATAAATTCCTATATACTGTGCACCTGGTTAGTCAGCTCTCTTTGGAGTTCATTTGCAGTTGGACATTGAGGGGAAAAGCAAAACACTTTTTATGAAGCAAAAGACGCTTGAGGTGCCAGGCATGGTGAACCATTTGAACGTGTCACACTTTCCGTGAAGGCAGTGCTTGGTGCCAGGCCCATAAAAAGTCCCAGGGACTGGCTGATGCTGACTCATCATCAGGAAGCAAGGGGGCATTAAGCTCTGCTGAGGCATCTTAACAAATGGGAGGGCATCTTGTGTGACCGGCCTGCCCCACCGACTTCGTTAAGGAAAGCCCTGTGACGGCGAGGCAGTGTGAACACAAAAGACATGGGTGGGTTTTGACATTTTGCTTTGTGTCCAGTAGTATCTAGTCCCTCTGACAAATGTGGGCCAAGGTACAACAAGTAACCAAAGTTTCCTCTTATTCATAGCAACTTGCACATTTGTAGGTCCACAAGACCTTATTTGCAAAGGTCAAGGGTGTCCAGGCAAGGTGGGTGGAGCATTTTGATTTTACTGTGAACTCTGTTGTCCCAGTGCCCCAGATACGGGGCATAATTAATAGCATAGCCCCCGCTGCTGCTTTATTTTCTCTAACCACCACATACTTTGCCCTGAGTGCTACAGTTTCTGTGCTATCTTTATGGCCAGTTTCTTATGGAATCAGAACAACTATTTTCAAGACTTGAAACAGCATTTCTTACCAGTTTGGACTGCTGTTTTGATCTTGGCTTTGGTGGCTTTCCAAACATAGGCAGGCACCAACAGATTTGCCTGCAGGAAGTGGCTGCAGATGTGGGAAGGCTATGAAGAAAGTGTGAAGCCAGAGGAGGGAGGTGTGGCCCCACCCCGGCTTGCCTGCTCCGTGCAGGCTGGCTGTGTTGGCTGCAGCCTGAGCGATCGCAGAGCCCTGCTCGTTTAGGCCCAGGCCAGGGCCACAGCAGAGTCTTCATCTCATTTGTATTTGCTTCTCACTCTGTAACCCCAGAGTTTTGTTCCATGTGAATGGACTAGAGGCAGGACCCCATTTCTTTCAGCAAGTCTCCTGTTAATTCTGCATTTGAAGTGGAGGTCTGTGGAGATGGGTGAGGAGAGTCTGACAGGAGTGGGACTGTCTGACAGGAGTGATTGGAGTGATTCAGAGGAGGAGCTCCTAAAAGGTTGATGAGTGCCTCTTCAGGGAGTCTCTCTGTCTTTTCATGGTGACTGAACTGAGGGTCCCCAGCCCCAGCATAGCTTCTAGGTCCAGGTTCTACCAGACTTGCTCAAATCTGGTCTGCAAGAGGAGGAAAATTTGAACAACTCTCTGCTGGTATCTTCAGAATAAAATGTTAGTGGGTGGGTGTTATGGATTTTTGTTCATATTATGGAATCATGTCCCTCTCAAATTCAAATGTTGAAGTCATAGCTCCCAATACCTCACAATGAGACTATATTCGGAGATAGGAACTTAAAAGAGGGAGTGAAATTTAAGTAAGGTTATTGGGGTAGGTTCTAACCTGATATGACTGGTGTCCTTGTAAGAAGAGATTAGGATAAAGGCACACAGAGGGAGGGCCACAGGAAGACATGGGCAGAAGGCAGCCATCCACAAGTCAAGGGGAGAGGCCCCCAAAGAAGCCAGCCTTCTAACACCTTGATCTCAGACTTCCAGCCTCCAGAACTGTGAGGAAATACGTTTCCATTGTTTAAGCCTCCCAGTCGGTGGTGGTTGTTATGGTGCCCTAGTAAACCAATTCTGTCCAGGTAAAGAATCTGCCTGCCAATGCTGATGACATGGGTTCAGTCCTTGGCTTGAGGAGATCCCCTGGAGAAGGAAATGGCAACCCACTCCAGTATTGTTACCTGGGAATCCCATGCCAGAGAAGCCTGGCAGGCTAGAGTCCATGGAGTCTCAAAAGAGTTGGACATAGCAACTGAACAACAACCAAGTAATCCATACACTGGGTCTTGTGCTCCTTATTCTTCTGGCAGCTGTGAACTGCTTGACTAACCCTACATGTTCTATGGATATTTTGTGTGTGTGTGTGCAGTTTTTAGTGAGCATTTGAAGGATATTGTCCTTCTCCCCCATCAAGTCTTACCATAGACTTTGTATTTCACTTTTTTATTCCTTGCAATCTTTTCTTCTTGGTTTACTGGGAAAATCTGGGACTGGGAGTTAGGAGACTGAAGCGTCAGCTCCTGGAAAATGATGATCAAATTTTGTGACCTTGTTGGTTTTATGCTGTCTCCTCGGGCCTTGCACTCCTGGCCCATAAAACTGAAGTTGCTCCCAGCTCTGCCAGGCACTACAAAGAGTGCACCATTTACCTCACACTGGTCATGGGAGTGAGCTGTATCTCTTTTCAGGCTGCCCATTTCTTTCATTCATAAAGTGGCTAGAAAAATGCATTCCTGCTAATATCTGCTGGGTAGGCCATCACAATTAGAGTCCACATGTGCTCATGAGTGAACAAGAAAGAATAGTTTTGATTCCAGAGATTAGATCTGAAATTCTAGAGGTGTAAGTTAAATTCTCAGGGCTACCTCTGACTTGCTTTCTTCAATGAGGCAAGTTGATGAATTCCTCTTGGCTTCAACATAGGCAATGGTTGAGGTAAAATCAGATGTTGTTTGAAAATGGGATGACCATGGGGATGAAAATCGTGCAAACTGGACTAATGAGCTACAAGTCCTGTGACTTGGCACCTATTCTAGGGTAGCTTTTACCATTTTGGTAGCCTGACTTAGCCTATGGTTTGGTGTTGAGTCTTGGAGCAAAGGAAGTATGGACCTTCCTCCCTTTCCCCTCTCCATGTGTGGGCTGCTCAGTTCAAACTCAGAGTGCTTGTCAGCTTACCTGTTGTAACATGTACTGGACCCTGTGTGTGTCATTGTGGCACACACCTTGAGCCCATCCTAGGCATTACTCACCTGAAATTGGAGGCCACTAGCCATTTTCCTCAGGAGTGCCTAGTGGCTTCCTGTTTTCCTGTGTGCCTTCCTTTAATTCTCTTTAGTTCATGAAGCTTCATATATGTAAAGACTTCCTCTGTATTCAGAACCATGAGGGTACACAGAGCCACATACAAAAGGATTACATGACCCAGTCCAAGACTCCAGGGAGCTTACAGTTTTCCTGGGAGGATAAGATACTTACATGAAACAATCAGAACAGTCAAGATGTAAGAGCTATAGTCTTTTGGGGAGCTGAATAGAGGCTCCAGTTCTCATGTAGGTGATCAGTCGGTAAATTCCAAGACTGGTGAGGATGGAGAGAAATCTGAGGCAGCCGCAATATTCAAGAAGGACTTCAGAGGGAAGATGTGGGCCTTGATCGGTCCTTGGTATTTTTAGGTGGGACAGGGGATACAAGTTTACCTGGGTATATTTCAAGCCCTGGAGGATCAGGAAGAATTCCCGAGACTCTGATAGAAGTGAGATGTTGGGTTGAGGGAGAGAGCTCTTAGAAGAGGTAAGAATTAATAGAGAGATGGGGCAGAGATGGAAAGTGGACTTGAAAGAACAGCTTGTTTGATTTGGACTGTGTGAGATGGTTTCCAAACAAACATCCCTCCCCTTGTTTCTCCATCTCAGGCCTTTCTCGGTTTCCAGACTCTGACGTCATGCCTCAGCGCAGCTGCAGTTACGCATCTTTTCCTTTCCGCTTGACCTCCCTCTGCTCAAGCACCACTTTCCTGGCACCCGAAATGGAGTGCACTGCCAGTGGTGCAGATGAGAGACTGATTTTGGACTGTCAGCCCTGGTGGAAAGCAGAGGGCTCTTGCATGCCTCGGGGAACTGAGGCAGCCACCAGAAAATGGTGAGAGGAGGCTCTTCTGAGAGGGTGGAATTTGGATGCCTAGAAAACCTTTCTCTAGGAAACGGACACGGGTAGACCTCATTCCTTCGTGACTCAGTCAGGACCATGACCCCTTTAGGCGGAATCCCAGGATCATTCCCCTCCAGCGGGGTGGGGATGGCTCTGTTCTGGGAGTGAGTTAGTATGATGCTTGACCTGGTGAGGTCTGAGGACTGAAGGGAAGAGAGGGAGGCTGGATGGGGCAACAGCTTCCCAAAGGCTAACATAGGAAACTGGATTTCTAATGGCAGAGAGCAGATTTTCTGTTTACCCTGACAGGAGAACAAGATGGCAAGAGCTATGGTATCACCATCATTTAAAATATCATCAGGAAGAAATCTGGGTGGGCCTTGATCCTTCCTGAGTAGAGTAATGGACACATGGCCTAATAGGAGTTTCATTAAGATGATTAATGATTTTCTCAGGGGCCTTAGAAATGGTACCTTCCCAGAGCTCTGGAACATTCTTGAAAATTATTTCACTCTTGAAAATTATTATGTGAGAAGCAGAGGGCAAGCCCATAGAGGCATGAGCACAAGTTGATCAAAAACGCGATTTCCTTCCATTATGCTGCTTCTACCTGCATTATTCTTGGGTGGTTAAGGTTTGCTAAGGCTGGTCACCACGTTAGTTGTTCTGATCTGACTCCAATTGTACACTAGGAAGAGAGGACCTCCGTGAACCAGTCAACTCAAAAAGTCAGTTTTGTTGGTTATTAGCAAATCACTGAACAATGCAGAAGTGACAGGAGAATTTGGGCTGGATGTCTTCCTGGTAGAGTTTTGACATAGGGAAAAAAAGCAGTTCACTTATTTTGTGAGCTTGTGGAGGCAGGATGACTTGGGGGTCAAGAACAGGGGCTTTTAGCACACCTGATTCACATCTGTGCCCCTTGCTTAACAGCTGTATGCTCTAGGCCACACAGCTTCTCCAGGCCTCAGTTCCTTCATCAAGAAAATAAGAATAATACTCCAAATCTAACACATACTTTAAAAACCTGGTGATGCAATATATGCATGGAATATGCATGCGGTCAATCAGTAAATGATATAGCCAATAGTAACTGTTATTGCTTATGGCTAAGATTTGGATTAAAAGGATATTTGATAGATTTAATGAGATGGGCCATTTGGCAAAGAAATTCATTATAATACTTACTGGGGGCTTCCCTGACAGCTCGGTAAAGGATCCACCTGCAATGAGGGAGACCTGGGTTCGATACCTGGGTTGGGAAGATCCCCTGAAGAAGGGAAAGGCTACCCACTCCAGTATTCTGGCCTAGACAATTCCATGGACTGTATAGTCCATGGGGTTGCAGAGTTGGACATGAATGAACGACTTTCACTTTCACTTTCCTGATACTTGTTGCTAAAAGTGAACAAATAAGGACTTCGCTGGTGGTTCAGTGGTTAATAATCTGCCTTGCAATGCAGGGAATGAGGGTTTGCTCCCTGGTCAGCGAACTCAGATCCCAGTGTGTCTGTGTGTGTGCTCTTTTGCTCAGTCATGTCCAACTCTTTGTGACCCCATGGACTGTAGACTGCCAGGCTTCTTTGTCCGTGGAATTTTCTAGGCAAGAATACTGGAGTGGGTTGCCATTTCTTCCTCCAGGGAATCTTCCTGACCTAGGGATCGAACCGGCTTCTCCTGCATCTACTGCACTGGCAGGCAGATTCTCTACCACTGTGCCACCTGGGAAGTCCATAAGATCCCACAAGTCCCAGGGCAACCAAGCCCACATACCATAACAACTGAGCCCCCACGCTCCAGAACCTGTGAGCCACAACCACAGTCCTGCGTGCTGCAATGGGAGATCTTGCATGCCACAACTAAGACCCGAGGTCCAAAATAAAGCGAACGAAAATCAAAAACACTAGTAAATATATGAGTAGCGGAGATGCCCTTGAACTCCCCGCCCCCAGCCCACCTCCATGCTGGCCACACCTGGCAATAACCTCTGACCACTGGGCAGCTGACTGAGTCTAGCTATCTGGCTTTCCCCACCCCATGTCCAATAAGAGCACAGTGCCCTTTGACTTGCTGGTAGCTAACTCGAAGGTCCAAACTGGAGATTATAATATATGCAAAGAATATTTACTGATCAACTGCCATATGCCAGACACTACTGTAGGAGCTGGAAATCTAGCCATGACTAATCAATTCCTTGTGAACATACCTGGAAGTACCTGCAACAATCAAATGAACAAGGTCATTTCTAGTGGTGATGAGGGCTGTGAAGACATAACAAAGACCCCTGATAATGTTGAAAGTGGCTTTAAGGCCACTGGGGCTAATTCCATTGTGCCTACTTACGCACACATGGGACTCCGGGGCAAAACTTCTGACCTCTGAGCCCCAAAGGCCCCCAGATCCTCTGAAATAGAGAGCACCACTGAGTGTGGGAGAACCTTGGAAAATCCTTTCCCCTCCTCTTGGGATCATATTAACAGCACTTATATCATAAAGGGCCCCTTTGCAATAAACTTTATGTTTCCACCCAACTCAGTACTTCCCTGTCTCTCTCAGTTGCTCGGGTCTCTGTGCTATTTGAAGGCTTAAAAATGTGTGGAGTCCTTGGGATTACATGTTTCTTAGTCAAACAGAAATATGATCCCTCTTTTTCTCCTCCAGGCAGAAAAATATCTCTGGAAACATACACCAACTGATGCCAAATGCCTGGGAGTCAGGAAGAGTGATACCTGCCAAGACTTTAAAGTTGGGTTTTTATCCAAAGTGAAAATTAGGGAGCTGGCTTTCCTCATCTTTGGATCTGTGACACAGGAAACTGAGCGGGCCCTGAACTAGAGGTCAGCGGAGCTCAAGTTCTTTGGAAGTTATTAATCACCTGACACTGGGCAAATTTCTGAGCATCTCTGGGGCTACTTATCTTTGAAATAAGTCAGTCCAAGAGTTGTGGTGAGGGTAAAACGAGGTAATTGCTAATCCCCAGTGCCTCAGCTGTGAAGCCAGCAGGTTAGTGGCAGACAAGGGATCAGCTGGAGGCATGGGCTAGGGCTGGAGGAATGGAGAGGTGGGTGGTATCTGGGATGTCTGTATCTTAGAGGGCACAGTGACCTTCAATATGAGCCAGCCTCTGCCAGTATCCGCTGGGTGAGGCCATGGGGGGTTTCTGAGCAGAACCCCAGTTCTAGGGCTTAGTACTAGAGTGTAGAAGACAAAAGCAGGGCATTAACCAGCAGCTGAGGGTAAGGGTAGAATGTGCCAGGCTCCTGAAGGCGGGGAGTGGTGCATGATAGGCAAGGAGTCAGGGCCCAGGTGATGTGTGTTGGGGCTCTGTTTTATCCTCCTCAAGAGGATACTCAGAAACCCAAAGCAGAAAGTGGATTGTTGGCCTGAGGGCTCCTGTTTGGACTTACAGGGAAGACTGCAGTGATCCCGTGGACTGTAGCCCACCAGGCTCCTCTGACTATGGGATTCCCCAGGTAAGAATGCTGGAGTGGGTTGCCATCTCCTCCTCCAGCAGATCTTACTGACCCAGGGATCGAAACTGTGTCTCCTGTAGTTCCTGCATTGGCAGACAGATTCTTTACCACTGAGCCACCTGGGAAGCCCAATATACCCCAGGTCTGGTTAAATCAGCTCAGGACCTGAGGCTATGCTCACAGGCCTTTAGGAACTGTGGCCAACGGGAGACCAATGCACGTTGAATAATGAGATGTGGGGGACATGACCTGAATATGGTGATAGTAGTTTACATTACTGAGTTCATTCAATGTGCTGAGCACTATGTTTTATATACAAATGCCTTATATGCATCAGCTGATTAAAATTGTGATTAATTTTAATCTTCCTACTAATCCTGTGAGATATCCCCCATTTTGCAGATGGAGAAATTGAGGCACAAAAAAGTTAAATAACTTGCCTCAGGGTTGTAGTAGTGGAGCTGGGATTTGAAATCAACTTTCTCTTATTCCAGAGCCTGTGCTCTTATTTTGATTTTACTAAGTGATAATAACAAATAATAGCAAAACTCACCACGATAACAATAGCAGCAGTGGTTTTAGTGCTCCGCCATGTTCTGTGTAAGCATTGATTCCATCTGGTCCTCACGTGACTGGTGACATCGAAGGAGTCTCTGTTCTACAGATGAGAAAAATGGGACCCAGGGAGTTAACTTGCCAAACTTGGAAGAAGTACAGCCGAAACTAAAACCCAGGGCTGTCCTAAACCTCAGGCTGTCTCCTCAGCCCCTGGGGCCTGGACTATGATCTCGTCATTCCTTGACAAATGTATTCTTGACGTGACAAGCTTGTTCACACCAAACTAATAGCACACAGGAAATGAAAGGCCTGCGTGTCTAGTCCTAAGACAAGGATTCTTTTCCTTTCACCCTTCCCTCGAGGACCACTGCCTTTGTGACCCTCCTTGCCCACTACCTAATTTGGGCATTGGAAAACTCTTGGAAAACACACATTCTCTCTCTCAGGCTGCAAGCTGAAATTAAAGCAGGAGAGACTTCTGCTGAGAACAAAGAAACACTTGTCTGTAAGGAGCATAAAATTCTTGAACTAGGTGAGGGCATAAGGGAATCTTTGAACTATCATTGCAATTTTTCTGTAAGCTTTAAACTGTTCTAATAAATAAGGTTTATTTAAGGAAAAGGGAATGTGAAAGCACAGTATCTGAAGACATGCACAGCTATCGCACGGAAGAGGAACTATACATATAACTAATAAATACAAGGTAAGGCTCAGCATCACCAGTATTGGGGGACGTGTAAAGCCACTCTGCCATGGATTTGAACCTCCACTAGATGGCCAAGAGGCCTTCCCAGGTGGCTCCAGAGGTAAAGAATCTGCCTGCCAATGCAGGAGACGAAAGAGACGCAGTTTCCTTCCCTGGGTCGGGAAGATCCCCTGGAAAAGGGTGTGGCAACCCACCCCCGTATTCTTGCCTGGAGAATCCCATGGACAGAGGAGCCTAGTGGGCTACAGTCCATGGAGTCCCACAGAGTCAGACACTACTGAAGTGACTTAGCACGCAGATGGGCAAAACTTAAGAAATCTGACAATGCCTAGTATTGGAAAATAATTATTTGGCATTCTTTTGTAAAGCTGAATATTTGCATGTCCCATCAGTTCCACTCCCAGACATACATCTGAGAGAAACGCTTGGTACATGGTCACCGGGAGGCACAAGATAGTTCACAGCAGCACTAGGTATGATAGCAAAGAACTGGAGACAACCTGGGCAACCATCATGGAGAAAATGGGCAGGTAAACAGTGCTGTGTTCACATGATGCGCTGTCACTCAGCAGTGAAAACGGATGGACTGCAGTCACCGTGTATACATATTAGTAAAATATGTCGGGATAAAAAGAAAGTCGTGAAGACTTTATATACAATATGAGTTTTTTCTAAAGGTCTTGCTGTTGTGTCACTAAGTCCTGTCCAACTCTGCAGCCTCATGGACTGCAGCATGCCAGGCTTCACTGTCCTTCACCATCTCCTGGAGTTTGCTCAAATTCAGGTCCATTGAATTGGTGATGCCATCCAACCATTTCATCCTCTGCTCCCCTTTGCCGCCCTCCTGAGATTTCCAGGTGGCACTAGTGGTAAAGAATCCACCTACCAATGCAGGAGACACAGGAGATGCGGGTTTAGTCTCTGAGTCAATAAGATCCCCTGGAGGAGGAAATGGCAATTCACTTCAGTATTCCTGCCTGGAAAATCCCATGGCCAGAGGAACCTGGCAGGCTACAGTCCATGCGGCTGCATAGAGTTGGACTTGATTGAGCAACTAAGCACTCCTCACAATTCTAAAGGTGAAGAATCAGCAAACTTAGACAGTATACTGTTTTGGTCTAAATAGCTCTAAGATGGGCTTCCTTGGTACCTCAGCTGTTAAAGAATCCGCCTGTAATGCAGGAGACCTCAGTCCAATTCCTGAGTCAGGAAGATCCCCTGGACAAGGGATAGGTTACCCATGCCAGTATTCTTGGGCTTTCCTGGTGGCTTGGGTGGTAAAGAATCTGCCTGCAACGCAGGAGACCTGGGTTCAATTCCTGGGTTGGGAGGATCCCTTGGAGGAGGGCATGGCAAACCAATGCAGTATTCTTGCCTGGAGAATCCTCGTGGACAGAGGAGCCTGGTGGGCTGTAGTCCATGGGGTCGCAAGAGTCAGACATGACTGAGCAATAAACACAGCACAGCTCTATGATAAATTATATGCATTATATATACAATTATATAAATTGTCAATAAAAGGATGATAAAATCAAACTGAAACTAGTGCTTACTCTGGGGAGCAGGGTGGGGGAGGCAGGGTTTGGGGATGAGAAAGAGCATGTAGGTATACACAAGTTATTGGTAACGTTTTAGATCTTAGAGTTGGTTGGTGTACTCTGGGTATTCATTATATAATGCAGTAAATAAAACAGGGACATCCATGAATGAATGGTAAAAATTATAAACCAATGCTGGGCACCAAGATAGTTTCCCTCCAAAAAAAAAAAAAAAGAGGAAGATAATTTTCATATAATAAAAACTTATAAAAAGAGGTAAATATAAATTAAATGTTACAAAGTGATACAAATGAAGCAAATGGCAATACCAGTAAGTCAGTAAATGAAGTAGAAAGCCCTCAAACCTTCAATTGTATTTTTGCTTTTCATGTATGACAAACATGGGAAATCAAATCAGTGGGGAACAGTTTCCACTGATGATGCTAGTGTGGCCGTGGTCCCCCACTGTACTGTGAGAGGGAAAGGTGCTGGTCTCTCAGGGTTAGTGTCAACTGTGAGCACCGCCTCCACACATCAGGGCTTCCAGCGTTCCTGTTCACTAGTGGCACAGACACTCGGTCCATAAACACCAACCCAGACGCAAAGCTCTCTTCTCAAAGCAAGTCTGAAGCACCAAGCTCACTGGGAAAGGATGCTAACATCAGCCTGGGTTATTCTCAGCACCAGCCATCTTCTCAAATGACTTGGCTCTGGTCTGGTGCCCAGGGAACCAGTGCGCACACCTCTCTCCCTCATGGGGCAGGTGACCATGTTGGCCTCTCTTAGCAGTTGGGACCCTCCAATCAATTAAACTATTGTCACAACTTTGAATGTTAAAAGAAAATGGTCAAGGTATTGATATCCTTCTTTCCAGAAAGTTCCTTGACCTTTTGTCAAGTTTGCCCACTTAATCTCTCATAACTTTTAAGTTCCTTTTTAAATAAGTATGGGCAGGAGGAGAAGGGTATGACAGAGGATGAGATGGTTGGATGGCATTGCCAACTCAATGGACATGAGTTTGAGCAAGCTCCAGGAGCTGGTGATGGACAGGGAAGCCTGATGTGGGGTCACAAAGAGTCAGACATGACTGAGTGATTGAACTGAACTGAGGGATGGTCAACCTAATTCTAACTGCTTATAGAATTAAATCCAGGACTTCGCTAAGCAAAAAAATAAAAGTAATCAGATGTACAAATAGATTAACATCTTTGTCCTTTGTCTCTCCAGAGCCACGTGTGCCTTCTTGATTTATAGGTACCGAACAGAGAGAGGACATTCAAGACTTCTGCAAATGGATGTCTGCTTGAAGATTTCTTGTGGTTTTCACTGTTATAAACAGAGAAGATGTGATAGCTTTTAAATGATCGAGTTTCTGATTAAAAACAGATACATTAAAGTTTGAATTCACTGGGCACCATCCTACTACAAGGTGAAAGTAGCAACAAAAATAGGAGTCACTTCGATAGATCACGTTTTCCAAAGGGAGCGCTACGCTATTCCACTTCACTTGGTAAGCACCCAGTGTGATGTCTGAGTATGACGACTGAGTGACTTCTGAGAGAGAGAGTGATGTGATGTGAACTTGACACTTCTCCACTGAGGGGTGGAGTCTCTGCTTCATCCCCTCGAGTGCGTGGGCCTGTGACTAGGGTGGCTGCTGGTGCGTTTTAGTCACTAAGTCCAACTCTTTGCAACCCCATGGACTGTAGCCAGGCTCCTCTGTCCATGGGATTTTCCCAGCAAGAAGACTGAAGTGGGGTGCCCTTTCCTTCTTCAGAGCATCTTCCTGACTCAGGGATCAAACCAGCATCTCCTGTATTGCCGGCGGATTCTTTACCACGGAGCCACCTAGTGAGACTATATGATTACCAAGGCTAAGTCAGTCGTAATATTGATATGGATTTTCCAGTCTTTCTCGGGATACTCTTGCTGGGAACCCAGCCACCAAGTTGTGGGGAAGCCAAACTGCCACAGAAGAGGCCACGGTCACAAGGTGCCCTGGCCACAGCCACAGCAAAAGACCCAGCTGGCAGCAGCCACCAGATGTGTGCATGACCACGCCTTCAGATTATCCCAGCCGCCAGGCCTTGAGCCATCGCAGCTGACACTGAGTAGAGCAGAGAATGCTCTTTGCTGAACTCTGCCCATGTTGCAGACTTGTGAGCAAAATAAATAAAATATATGTATATTTCATGAAAAAATTTTTAAAAATTTAATTGAAGTATAGTTGATTTATATTGTAGTGTTAGCTTCTGGTGTGCAGCAAAGTGATTCAGTTATACACACACATATATACATTTTCTTTTTTTTTTTAACTTTTTATATTGGGGTATAGTTGATTAGGGCTTCCCAGGTGGCGCTATTGGTAAAGAACCCACCTCCCAGTGCAGAAAAGAGGTTCAGGTTTGATTTCCGGGTCAATACGATCTCCTGGAGGACGACAAGGCAACCCACTCCAGTGTTCTTGCCTGGAGAATCCAATGGACAGTGGAGCCTGGCGGGCTCCAGTTCACAGGATCGTGAAGTCGGACACAACGGAAGCAACTTCACACACACACATAGACACAGTTGATTAACAAGGTTGTGTTAGTTCCAGGTATACAGCAAAGATTGAATTATACATATGCATGTATCTATCCCTCTTTATTATAGTTTATTACTGAATATTGAATATAGGTCCCCATGCTGAACAGTAGGACCTTGTTAATCTATTTTCTTTTTTTCTTTTTGTCTGCTCCACATGGCTTTCAGCATCTTAGTTTCCCGACCTGGTCCATGGCAGTGAAATCATGAAGTCCTAACCACTGGACTGCCAGAGAATCCTCTTATCTCTTTAAAAAATGTTTTAAGACACTAAGTTCCGTGTGGTTGGTTATGCTACCGATGCCGTGGCCACTTCCCTCTCCTTCTCTCACTGGAGGGCTCAGCAGCATCCAGCAAGTTTATTCTCCCCCCTGCTGCTAGAAACAGTCACCCCTTTTAGCTTTCCAAGAGCTGCTCTCTATTGGTGTGCTTTCAAACCCACAGGCAATCCCTTCCCAGCCCCTTTGGTCTCATCTGCGTATTACCCACTGTCACCAATAGGCTCTTGGCTCCCTAACTTATATCTTCAGCTTTGACCTCATCACAGAACTCTAGATTCAAATATACAAACACATAAAAGATGTCCTCACCAAGATATCTACAAATCATAGCGAATGTTAACTTTCCCAAACAGAACTAAGGACTCCTCCCCAAGCCAAGTCTTCTCCAGTGTTTCATACTTCTCCCCCTTTCAGCTCAAGCTGAAAATCGAGGCCTCATTCTGGATTCCTCCCTCCCTCCCCCCCCCCGCCCCCCATCCCTCTATTTCTTAACCGTCAGTAAATCCTGTCAGTGTTACCTTCATGGCACAGTTTCAGATACGGCCCTGGGCGCTGCCTCTCCTGTATCATCTCTGTCTAGCCATCACCCCTCACATGGACATCTGCTGTGGATTTCTACCAGCATTTTCTAATTTCACTCTTATTTTCCTTCAATCTTTTTACAACTGTCAGAGTACTTTTTTAAAATGTAAATCACCATGGCATTCCACTTCCTGAAATCTCTTAATACTTTCCCATTGACTTAGAATAAAATCCAAAGTCCAGTAGGGGCTGTAAGATCTGATACCTACTGACCTCTGCCTGTCAAGCCACTCCTATTCTGTATCCTGTACCAATGTCCCCATCCCCACCACCATGCTGCTGCTACATCCATCTTTTCTTCTCTGTGTTTATTTTTTTTAATTGATTAATTTATGTTTGCTGGTACTGAGTCTTCACTGCCTGTGTATGGGCTTTCTCTAGTTGGAGTGAGCGGGGGCTCTTTTATAACTGTGGTGCCTCTCACTGCGGTGGCCTCTCTGGTTGCAGAGCACAGACTCTAGGCACATGGGCTTCAGTAGTTGTGGCATGGAGGTTCAGTAGTTGCAGCTCGTAGGTCCTAGGGCACGCAGGCTCCAGCAGCTGTGGCTCACCAGCTTAGTTGCCTGTGGCATGAGGAATCCTCCCAGACCAGGGATTGAACCAGTGTCCCTTGCATAGCAAGGCAGACTCTTATCCACTGTACTACCAGGGAAGTCCCTTAATTTACTTTTTTTTCGGAGAAGGCAATGGCAACCCACTCCAGTGTTCTTGCCTGGAGAATCCCAGGGACGGGGGAGCCTGGTAGGCTGCCATCTATGGGGTCACACAGAGTCAGACACGACTGAAACGACTTAGCAGCAGTAGCAAACTTTTGTTAAATTAAAATTTTTTTTTGCCACACGTGGAATCTTAGTTTTCCTACCAGAGATCGAACCATGCTCCCTGCAGTGAAAACAGAGTCTTAACCACTGGACTGACAGGGAATTCCCTTCTCTTAGCTTCTTGAACATTCCACTATTATCATGTCAGGGTCTTATCGCATTGCTGATGTCTTCTTGTTTTCACCTTTCTCAATCTGCACTTATTGTACTTATTGCTTTGTTTACTTGTTTTGGGTTTATTTCTCTTCTCCGAATATAGATGCTCCAAGTGGGCAAGGATCTTTCGTTTCTGCTCACTTCTGTTTTTCCCCAGCATCCAGGATTATGACTGGAACATGGGAGGCTCTCAATAAATATTCATTAAGATTCATTTGAATGAGTGAATATGTGAATGTGCGTTGGGGTCTCAAATACAGATCATAATGATATCAATTCAAATCTATCAATCTCTTTTATGTGTCAGGCTCTGTGCTTTCTTTCTTTTGCATTAAATCCTCACTACAACCCTATGAGGTGGGAACTGTTATCACATGCATTTAACAGATGAGGAGACTGACTTCAAGAAGTTACATGACTTGACCAGGATTTGCAGCTGTTTAGTGGCAGGTCCAGGGTTCAAACTCAGACCTTTCTGACTCCCGGGCTCATAAGCACTGCCTGTCAGCAGCACCCCTGAGATTCATACTCTAATCATGGCTGGTAGGGGACACACATGGGGCCAGTTTTGGAAAATCCTCTTTGAAGGGTAGCCAGGGGAATTCAACAACAGTTTAAATGTGAAAGTAAAAATGTTAGTTGTTCAATCGTGTCCAACTCTTTGAGACCCCATGGACTGCAGACTGCCAGGCTCCTCTGTCCATGAGATTTCCCAGGCAAGAATACTGGAGTGGGTAGCCATTCTCTTCTCCAGATCTTCCCAATCCAGGAATCAAACCCAGGTCACCTGCATTGAAGGCAGATTCTTTACTGTCTGAAGCACCAGGGAAGCCCACAATAACAGGTATTAAAAAGAACACAGATAAACAAAAACAACCCCCCCTCCCTAACAACAATTTTTATTTCCCTTTCTGGTGTTCTCTCCTGCTGGTCTGGCTGGGGATGGGAGCAGAGTGGCAGAGGAGGGCAGGAGAGATGGAAGCCTTGGGGAGTTGGCGAGGGAGATGGGTGGCTGTGGCAGGGATTATCTGGCCCCACCCACAACATTGCTCTCTAAATTCTATGGCCTGCATTTCTGAAGTTTTTCTCCAATCTAGCTTCTCCTCTGTGAAGAACCCATATATATAAGAACCCATATATCACATCTCATTCTGAACAATGCTCCTTGTTCCTGCCTCCTTCTAGAATTCAGCATCACACCCAGCCAGGGCTTTCTTCTGAAGTGCTTCTGAAAAGCCCTGATGGTTTCCTCTGCTCCTGGTGACCCACCATTCCCAAGAGGCTCCAGTTCCCTTCTTAAGCCTCCACTCCTGCCTGCCCTGGGCATCCGTCTTCCCGGATTCATCACATCCATCTTATTCTCTTTTCAGTCACTGAACCTTTATAAATGCTCCATCCTCTGCACAAAATGCCTTCTATCAGCTGAGAAGGAATTCTCTAAGATTAGCACTCAGAGTCCTGGAGACCTCCCGAAGAGCAGCCCTTGAGTGTTGCAGCTGCTGCTGCTGTCGTGTCCGACTCTGTGTGACCCCATAGACGGCAGCCCACCAGGCTCCCCCGTCCCTGGGATTCTCCAGGCAAGAACACTGGAGTGGGTTGCCATTTCCTTCTCCAATGCATGAAAGTGAAAAGTGAAAGTGAAGTTGCTCAGTTGTGTCTGACTCTTCGCAACCCCATGGACTGCAGCCTACCAGGCTCCTCCATCCATGGGATTTTCCAGGCAAGAGTGCTGGAGTGGGATGCCATTGCCTTCTCCATGAGTGCTGTAGGGCCCTGGCTTAATTTGGCTGCCTCTTTCCTAGTCTATGGGCTTCCCTTGTGGCTCAGCTGGTAAAGAATCTGCCTGCAATGTGGGAGACTTGGGTTTGATCCCTAGGTTCAGAAGATCCCCTGGAGAGGGGAAAAGCTACCCACTCCAGTATTCTGGCCTGGAGAATTCCCTGGACTTTACAGTCCATGGGGTCGCAAAGAGTCGGACATGACTGAGCAACTTTCACTTTCCCTAGTTTATAGGCTCCTTTGGGGTGCTAATTCTTTATTGTATTATTCTTTCTAAAATTTTTATTTTACATTGGAGTGTAGTTGATTTACAGTGTTGTGTTAGTTTCAGGTGTACAGCCAAGTGATTCAGTTCTATATGTACACATCCATTCTTTCTCAGATTCTTTTCCCCTATAGGCTATTATAGAGTAGCAAGTAGAGCTCCTTGTGCTATACAGTAGGTCCTTGTTGATTATCTATTTTATATATAGTAATACGTTACGTTATGGAGAAGGAAATGGCAACCTATTCCAGTTTCCTATTCTTACCTATTTCCTATTCTTGCCTGGAAAGTCCTAGGGACAGAGGAGCCTGGTAGGCTACAGTCAGTGGAGTTGCAAGAGTCAGACATGACTTAGTGACTAACCCACCAGCATCACCAAAGTGTTATGTTAATCCCAAACTCCTAATTTATCCCTCCCTTATCATTGTATTCTTAAAGTCTACAGTGCGTGATAGTGTTGGTGCTTAGTAAGTATATTCTGAGTGAGTGATTGAAGGAAAGAAAGCCTGTGCTTTGCCTTTCTCAACTACGTGCCAAGGAGAAGGGATGTCTCTGGTGCTGGGGAGGACGATGGTGTCTACACCAACCCTGAGTGAGGCAGACACCGGACTGTTGTTTGCAACGTCTCAGGTAAAGGAAAGCAAGCCAGTGCATGGCAGTTAGGATGAGACACTGTATTTTCTCTGTAAACAGTTGGCAGGAGATATGGGAGAGCTCTGGTGATGAGGAACTCAGCCTGGGAAACCTCAGGAACTCACCTGTACACAGGTGAGGTCATTTGACTGTACACCTGTGAAAATGAACGGTAGGGGTTAACCACAGCTGGCTTTCCACCTCTTCTTGCCCTGCTCCACCCCAGCATGGTGCTCATGCCCTGTACCCAAAACACCTGCCCGAGGGTGGGTGATGGTGTTTTCTTAGAGAAAGCTCCAGAAACCGGCCTGACTTTGGCAAACAAGCCTCAAGCAGGGGTTCTCAAACTTGACTGTACTGGGCAATCACCTGGGAGCTTTTGAAAGACACGGATGCCTGGGCCCATCCCTGGAGATTTTCCTTTAATTGGTCTGGGTGGGGACCAAGACTGGTATTTTTAAAAAGCTCCTCAGGTGATTCTAATGTGCAGCCAGCCTGAGAACCCTGTTGTAAATGAATTGGACAGAATGTTCCTTTCTTGCTCAGATGGGAGAAGAGCCTTGTCTGGAAGGGGCTGAGAGCTGGCTCCTCCTGAAGCCCCAGGCCCCGCCCAACGCCTGAAGGACTTTTACTGCAAGACAAGAGTCGACACACTTAAACTGCAAAGGGCCAGGTAGTAAATATGTTAGGTTTCATGGACCATCTGGTGTGTGTCAGAGCTACTTTAACTCTGCTGCTGAAGTGGAAAAGCAGCCACAGACATGTGTAAATGAATGAGCACAGCTGTGTTCCAAAGGAACTTCATCTACAGAACTGAAATGTGAATTTCATACAATTTTCTTGTTTGATTCTTTTTTCCAGCCATTTAAAAATGTGAAAACCATTCTTAGCTCATGCACTAGATACCAAAACTGGTGGTATGGATTTGGCCTGCCAGCTCCCTGCTCTAAGAGATGAGCGGCAGCCGCTGTTCACAGCCTGATGGATGGCAAATCCCTCCCTACCCCTTCCCTTCCCTAGGCCTTCCTATCTCTCCATTGACAATGATCAGCAGCCAGCTCTCAGGACAAGGAGTGTCAATCAGATGGGAATGCTACTTCAGTGACTGCTGCACTTCATCCAGAACAAAAGATAAAGATAAACCTTAGGTTTGTAGCTCTTTGAGTCACGAATAGTCTCCAAGTTGCTGAGGGCTCTGTAGCATGACTGTGAACAAACACCGTTCTCTATGGCATCCTCAGAATGAGGAAGGAGGAAGCAGCAAGAGAGACACTTAAATACTCTATGAGGGAGCGACTAGAGACCTGTTGTCTCATTTAGTTAACTCTACTTCCCTCACGAATTTAGAGTTTGGAGCAGATACTATTGGATGCTGCCCATGTCCTAGCCATACTTCCTGCTGGTTCACCTTCTCTGAGAGGCCCCATGTCCAGCTCCACAGGGTAAATCATGAGTAGTCTAAGTCAAGAAATAGATACAGAAAAGATAGTTCCTCTTCTCCTTCTGGGCCATTGTCTTGTGTGCCTGTTGATGCCTGGAACTGTGGCAGGTATATTGGGATCATGAGGAGAGTCAGTCTGGCCAGGGTGCACCGAGGATGGTGAGCAGAAAGAGGGAAGCAAGTTGGATCCCTGATGACATTGTTAAGCCGCTGGATGAACCAGCTCTGGAGCGTCCCTCCTCTGGATTCCTAGTTATGTGCACTAAATATCTCTATTCTTGAAAGTCATTTTAAGTTTGAGTTTCTGTTTTTACATTAAGCATTAAAACTGAAAACATTAAAACTCATACAGAGGTCTGGAAAGATATATCCTCCACAACATCCAATACCGGACACGTAATAGATTCCTAGTTGATTGACTAAGGGGATAATTTAAAATGCCCACATCCAATTATTATCTAGCAAGGAGACGTATTATAAAGAAGCCCTCTTGTAAAAAGTGTTGCCTCTTCCAGTGTCTCTGGAAGACGCATATTACTTAAAGACTCATTGACATGTAACAGTAATCAGGAGGCCCAAGGTCCCTTTCATCTGAAGAGCATACAGCCCAGGAACTGACTTCCCACACAGACTGGTAACCAAAACTTTGATGATGGGCTTAGCATCTTCTGTGCATCTCATAATTCAGAGAGAAGGACTAATAAAATCAACATGTAACGAGTCAGTCAGATATTTGCAAAGTTGCCTTTGTAACTCTGGGTTCTATATCATAGTTTGTAATGCAAATAATATCCTCCTTTCCTGTTCCAATTACTTTGGCTACTTAACAGATTACTCTGAAACCTAGTGATGGAAAACAATCATTGATTATGCTCCCAAGTGCTGTGAGTCAGGGGTTCAGATAGAGCATAGTGGGAAAGCCTTGCCTTGGTGGGGCAGCTTGAAGCCTGGGACTAGAATCATTTGAAACATCAGTCATTCACAGGTCTGGCTGTTGATGCCAGATAGATTGGAAGATCCGAGGGTTCTATAATTTCTCTCTATATATAGTCTGTCTATGTGGTCTTTTAAGGGCAGCTTCAGGGTATCTGGACTTCTTACATGTTGGCTTAGGACTCCTCAGGTGCCGGTCTGGAGAAAGACAGCTAGATGGAAATCACATTGACTTTTATGACCCAGCCTCAAAAGTTATGCAACATCACATCCCCCTATTCTATTGCTTCAGGAGTACAAAATTCTGCCCACGTCCAAGGGGAGGGAATACAGATTCTACTTCTTGATGAAGGAGTGGCCACAACACTTCATATTACATTACATTATAAGAAGAATATGTGGGACGGGGTATGAATTGGTTCATGCTCCAGCCTAAACCTTCACCATCTCTCTAGGGCCTATAGGGATTCTAGGATGTGAAGGGCAACAGATACGAAATTGGTCTGCCCTGAAACTGAAACCCCTGCCAGGGGTGCCCATCATGTGTAACATAATGATGGTGCTGCCCTTAGGTTGGCTTGTTCCAAAGGAGCTCGGATGGGTCCCTGATAACTCCGTTAGGGTTTCTGCCTCAGAGAAAAGGGTGCAGATCTGTGACTCCAAGAGAGCTCAGCCTGGAGTCAGATTCAGAGGAAGCCTCGATGCTCGGTAACTGGAATCTTCCTACCTTTAAATGGTTGCCACAGATTTGAGCGGTTGTTAAGAGGCCAAAAAATGAATCAACAGGCTGATGATGCCTGTGCCTGAGTTTTTAGAGTCTGAGAAGCACTTCAAGCTACATGTTTTATTGACATTTTAAACAAGCATTTGAAGTTCATTTCAGCTCAGTAAGCAAACAATCAGTTACTAGATGTACATAGAGATGAGAGGAAGAGAGGACTGCCAAGTGGAGGATGCTGAGTGGTGGTGGGGACGCTGGGTGAGGGTGAGACAGGAACAGGGATGTTAGGGCTGGTGGGGAAGGCGGGAGCTGCCCCAGTGTGCTCTTAGGAGGCAGCTGTGTGCCCTGACCCTGCTTCCCATAGAGAGCAGAGAGCAGAAATGCAAACAGATTACACTAAGTCAAGGCCAGATCCTAGAGTGAAAGAGCTGTGTATCTTGAGTAAAGAGGAGGGGGAATGTTCCTTTCAGCAGCATCCCTTAACTGCAGGAATCCAAATCTTTTTCTGACAGCTTAAGCATTGCTGCAGTGAAACCAGCATCACCCCAAATCAGGGACTGGTAACAAGAAAGTTTTCCATGTCACTGGGAATGACAATACTGGGAAAAAAAGAAAAGAAGCAAGCAGTATGGATGGAGAGTGAATTCCTAAAGGTGAAAAGGGTAAATAAATCAACTTAATCTGGAAGTCTGAAGAAGGATTGGTGCTTGGGCTCAGCTAAATGGGAGAGTAAGCTTATCTAATAGATGTGGAAACAGTGTCAGACTTTATTTTTTGGGGCTCCAAAATCACTGCAGATGGTGACTGCAAGCCATGAAATTAAAAGACGCTTACTCCTTGGAAGAAAAGTGATGATCAACCTAGACAGCATATTGAAAAGCAGAGACATTACTTTACCAACAAAGGTCCATCTAGTCAAGGCTATGGTTTTTCCTGTGGCCATGTATGGATGTGAGATTTGGACTGTGAAGAAAGCTGAGCGCTGAAGAATTGATGCTTTTGAACTGTGGTGTTGGAGAAGACTCTTGAGAGTCCCTTGGACTGCAAGGAGATCCAACCAGTCCATTCTGAAGGAGATCAGCCCTGGGTATTCTTTGGAAGGAATGATGCTGAGGCTGAAACTCCAGTACTTTGGCCACCTCATGCGAAGAGTTGACCCATTGGAAAAGACTCTGATGCTGGGAAGGACTGGGGGCAGGAGGAGAAGGGGACAGCAGAGGATGAGATGGCTGGATGGCATCACTGACTCGATGGACATGAGTCTGAGTGAACTCCAGGAGTTGGTGATGGACAGGGAGGCCTGGCGTGCTGTGATTCATGGGGTTGCAAAGAGTCGGACACGACTGAGCAACTGAACTGAAGCTTGTCTAGGAGGTTTTGGAAACCAACATTTAGCCCAATGCCCAGAGGCATTGTTTAAGACGTGTTGGATAGGAAGGGTCCTTAAGTGAGGACGTGAACTGAATTTGCTTAGAGAATTTGAAGGAATGTATCATTTCAAGACTTGCAGAACTAGTCTCCTGTGAGAGCCAAGGACTAGGCCCCTGGGACTAAAATCCTGAAATAGGAAGAGCCAGTGAGCCATAGGCTTGGGCCCATGGTCACCCAGAATCTGACCCAGAGGACAGGAGGGTATTTCTCTGGATTTGGGAACCTTAGGTTGGGGTGCAGACTCTTATATACTTGCTGCTGCAGCTGCTGCTGAGTTGTTTCAGTCGTGTCTGATTCTTTGTAACCCCGTGGACTGTAGCCCACGAGGCTTCTCTGTTCATGGGATTCTCCAGGCAAAAATACTGGAGTGGGTTGCTATTTCCTCCTCCTGGGGATCTTCCTGACCCAGGGATCTAACCTGTGTCTCCTACGGCTCCTGAATTGCAGATAGATTCTTTACCACTGAGCCACTAGGGAAGCCATGAACGTCCTCTTCAGTCAGGATGGCTGATCCCAAGAAACTCAAAAGAAGAAAAGTGATGCTGCCTTGGGTACAGTGATGGTTCCTGGGAAATAAGTGCCCATTGGGAGCTCTGTAGGAGAAAAAGGCTTGTCTTGAACCAGAGAGGAAGCTAAGGAGGGGTAAGTGATTGTCTGGTTAGGAGGGTGGTTCATCTCCATTATGGAATTGTGATCTCAAGCTGGAATGGCTTGAAAAATGTGGACCAAGTTATATATTTTTTTCACTGATTTGTGTAAATGCACATATAATTATAGATATATGTAATTCTAGGCAATTTCTTTCTGAGTGCAGGGAAGGTGTTAGGCAACAATGTGCTTGCAACACCCTGTACTTTAGCTGCAGGGGTCGAGAAAGCAGTGAGGTATCTTGTGTGTGCCCTGCCCTGTATCATTGTGAACATCCTACTAGGAAGTTTCAGGCTTTTACTCTTTAAGGTCTTGTCTGATGAAACTCAGTGTCAGTGTGAGAAATCCAAAGTTTCCAAGTGTCTCCCCGCTCCCCATCTTCTAAGACCTCCACTATAAAAATTAAACCCTGGTTAGTATTCGAGCTGGAGTCTGGTGCGTTAGACCACTCGGCCATCCTGACAGTTTCACTGGTTAATGTTGAGCAAATCTCTCTAAAACATTCTAATTTGGTTTACTTCATTTGAGTGTTTCTAATTGCCTTTCCATTTAAATGATCCATGGAAGTGGAAGTGGAAGTGTTAGTTGCTCAGTCGTGTCCAACTCTTTGCAACCCCATGGACTGTAGCCCATCAGGCTCCTCTGTCCAGGGAATTCTCCAGGCAAGAATACTGGAGTGGGAAGCCATTTCCTTCTCCAGGGAATCTTCCTGACCTGGGGATAGAACCTAGGTCTTCTGCATTGCAGGCAGATTATCATTTGAGCCACCAGGGAAGCTCTAAACGATCCATATTTGATTTTAAAATGTGAAGGAGATTCTTGATGACCGAGAAACTTCTAAGATCCTTTTCCCACTGAATACTTCAGAGAAGGCAGCAATGAGTGAAAAGAAACACCGGTGGGTCCTCAACTGTCTGTAGAAAGCAGTCCTGGCTCCATGTACAGGAGGAGAAGATGATCTGCCCACTGGAGTAGGCCAGTGCCTGGCTCTGGGCCCTCAAATACGAAACTATAAGGTTCTGTCCTGTGAAAAATAAATGTCACCTTGATACTCGGGAGAGCTTAGAGAGAGGACTCAAGGCTCAGGAATAAACAAAGGAGGTATTAGTAGGTTTCTCTGTTGTCAAGTGTAGGGATGATTTAAAATAATTTTTTAAATAAATTCCCACAAAAAGATAATACCCAATTACATCTTTATATATGTATTTTTTTTTTACAGAATTCCAATAATATAAAGTAATGAAGTACTGAATACGTTCCAGCAGGTTTTCTCTATGCTTCACATATGTTAACTGTCCACTGTATACAAGCTGTGAGACCTTGAGCAAGTTACTTCATCCCCTTGCGCCTCTGTATCTGCACCTGTATAATGGGAGTAGTAATAGTAGCTCCCTTATAGGGTGGATATGCGGATCAAAAAGTAATGGCTACCGTTTATTGACTTTTCTGACTTCTTACCACACGGCAGTTATTATTCCAAGTGCTTCATATGAATAAACTCACTTAAATATTTTGTTTGTATGTGTAAAGAAATATTTATTTTTTGAAAGTAGAATTGTACAATATGTACTATTTTGTCATTTTAAATTACATTAAATAAAACAACTTTGTTGAATAAAACAGCTGGGACATTTTATCTGTGTCATTCAATGTTCTTATCACTTATCATTTTAATGACTTCTTAGAATGCCATAAAGCTGATATTATAATTTATTCAACCAGTTCCCTTTTCATGGACATATATGTAGTTTCCAGCTTTCATCTACCATAATCATTTGGATAAACAACCTAGTTAAAATTTCTCTCATACTCATGATGGTTTCCTCAGAATAACTTTCTAGAAGTGGAATAGCTGCATATGCATTTTAAACAATGTCTATGCGTTTGCCTGGAGAATCCCATGGACAGAGGAACCTGGTGGGCTACAGTCCATAGGGTCGCAAAGAGTCGGACATGACTAAAGTGATATCACACACACACACACACACACACACACACACACACACACGTGACTTGCAGGCAAGCCTGTTTGCATTTCTGTTTCTACCAGCAGTTTGGGTGTAGAGGATTCTCGTGCTTAGCACCCTCCACTCTCATACCATGAGCAGCCGTCCGCCCCAAATTGTGAATTTGATGGTGGAAAATGTGTCTGCCTCTCATATTAATGTACATTTCTTCAGGTTTTGGAGAAGCCCCTCTTCACTTGAGTTGATCTTCACTTGGCAGTTATATTTTCATGTGACTCTCATACGACTTCCCTAGAATATATTCTTAGAAGTGAGGTTACTGAGTCAAGGGAACACCCATTTTATGGTTTTTATTATGGTGGCATATTGCTCCTCCAAGAAGGTTGTGCCAAATTACTTTCTCTGGTAGAGTAGGGGACTGTTCATTTCCCCACACTGTAACCAACATCCGGTATTATTGTTGTTGTTACTTTTATGTATTTACAGATACTCAGTATGTCATAACCAGAGGTGTGAATATCAGGGAACAGATGTCAGCCCTAACCGGGTGCAGGGTACTGGAGTACCTCAGTGTGCTGTGCACCCCTTTAGTTGCTGGACTTGGGGGTATGAAGCAGGTGCCAGGGCAGCTAGTGGAGTGGAGAACCTAGGGGCTCTGGGTAGCCGCTCTTTATTAGCCAGTCTGGAGGTATCATGCTGCTTGAACAGAGAGTATGACTTTATCAGTTACACCTGCTGCATTCCACTCCTGGTCCTGGCCCTACAGTGCATCTCATTAATTATTTATGAGGTTGAATGTCATTTATTGCCTATTTCCATGTTTTTCCTTTTGTCAGTTGTATGCTAATTTTCTTTGCTCCTTTCTATTTTTTCTCATTGATTGGTACAGACATTATATATATATATGTATATATATATGTATATATATATGTATATATATATGTATATATATATGTATATATATATGTATATATATATGTATATATATATGTATATATATATATACTGCCGTTTATGTTGAAAATATTTCCTCCAGTTTGTTATGCAATGTTCAACTTTAGTTAAGGTGTCTTTTCCCCTATGAAGAGATTTTAAATATTCAGTTCAGTTCAGTCACTCATTCATGTCTTATTCTTTGCGACCCCATGGACTGCAGCACTCCAGGCTTCTCTGTACATCACCATCTCTCGGAGCTTGCTCAAACTCATGCCCATCGAGTCGGTGATACCATCTAACCATCTCATCTTCTGTCATCATCTTCTCCTCAGGCCTTCAATCTTTCCCAGCATCAGGGTCTTTTCAAATGCATCAGTTCTTCCCATCAGGTGGCCAAAGTATCGGAGCTTCAGCTTCAACATCAGTCCTTCCAATGGATATTCAGGACTGATTTCCTTTAGAATGGACTGGTTTGATCTCCTTGCAGTCCAAGGGACTCTCAAGAGTCTTCTCCAACCCCACAGTTCAAAAGCATCAATTCTTTAGTGCTCAGCTTTCTTTATGGTCCAACTCTCACATTCATACATTAAATACTAGTGTAGTTAAATATATCAATCTTTTACCCTTAATCGTTTCTGCCTTTGGTACCATGGTAATAAAGCTTTTTTCTTCACCAAGATTACATAAATGTGTATCTACTTTTCATTTCATCAGTTCATTTTATGCCTTTATTTTTTTAATTTATTTATTTTTATTTTACTTTACAATACTGTATTGGTTTTGCCATACATCAACATGAATCCGCCACGGGTGTACACGTGTTCCCAATCCTGAACCCCACTCCCACCTCCCTCCCCATACCATCTCTCTGGGTCATCCTAGTGCACCAGCCCCAAGCAGCATCCTGTATCCTGCATTTTATGCCTTTAAATGTTTATGTTGATGTGTGGTGTAAGGTATGGGGATAGTTTTCCCCTCCCCCCAGTGTTTCTCCAGGTGCCTCGCACCAGTGCCTTGAGATGACTCTCACATATTTAATTTTTGTATGTACTTGGGTCTATCTCTGGACTTTCCGTTTTTTTCATTTGTTTGTCTGTTTCTCTACCACACCACATTCTTTTCAACCTTTCAGTGTTGCGGTCCATTTTAATACCCGATCAGTGGGTAGTTAATGAATCTCACTTTCAAATATTTCTTTGCTATTTATCTCTGTTATTTTCCAGCTGAACTTCCAAATCATGACGTCAAGTTTCAAGAAAATTCCATTTGCGCTTCAGCCGGTGTCCAAACAAACTTACAAATTATTTTGAAGGGAGAGACATCCTTCCAAAAATGCACTTTCTCGTTCTGAGCAGCACTTCCAGTATGCTGTATTTCCTTGATTCTAAGACATCACCAAGTATGAGCCACGTCATTAATTTGATAACAGATTTTTGAAAGCCAAACACTCTGTTCTATTCAGAATTTAATGATTCTTCTAAGTCACTCTTATCCATGGACAGTAATCACAGTGACAGGATCCCTCCCTCTGCACTCCCCAGCTTAAGCAATCAGGAAATTTATTATCTTACATATTTGGAAGTTCTGAGGTCCAACAAGCTTCGACGTGATTCAGCTGTGAACAATGTCATCAAGGTTGCAGCGTAGGTCCCTTTTTCTGCTCTGCCTTTCTGATTGGACTAGCGCCCCCTTCAGGCTGCTGGATGAAGCGTTTCCAGTACTGCATCTCCGAAAAGAAAGGGGCTGCCACTTTTTTTCTTAGGAATGAGGACTCTTACTAGCAGTCCCAAGGCATTTTTTCCCTAATTGCAAGAACAGGGTCACCAGCCCAGTCTGAAACCAATCTCTGACTGGAGATGGTGGTAGTTGATGGTCTCTGATTGGCACCATAATTGTTTAAGGCCAAATACAATGTACCCTAGAGGTGATGGTGGTGGCTGTTCATAACTGGAGATCTTGGACCTTCATGACTAAGAAAATAAATGTGAGTGACAACAAGGAATACCTGCCTGTGAGTTAACTTGCTTAATTTAGTTAAACTTTGTTTTGTTGAGTTAATATTGGGTTGGCCAGAAAGTTCCTTCAGGTTTTTCTGTACCATCTTAATAGAAAACTCAAACTTTTCAGCCAAATCAATACTATTAGAAGTTAAAAATGTGTTCTGAAAATCAGCTGGGAGGTTTTTTTGTTTGTTTGTTTGTTTGTTTTCTACACTGGGCAGATTTCAGGATCTTAATTCCCAGACACTCTGGGGTAAGAACTTAGTCCTAATAACCAGGAAATTCCCTGGGAGCTTTTGACAGATAGAAGCTCAGCACCTCATGGATAATTCTTCACCTCAGGGTGACTTGATTCTTCCCATCTCTCCTAGCCTTGAGAATTTTGAGTCAATTCTGAGGGACTATTTAACTGAGCTGCTTTGTACATGACAGGAAAAGTTCTGTGTAACACAACTTTCTGCTTCAGAGTTTCATCATAATGTAATCTTTTTTCAAAGTTATGTAAATCGGTAATTAGGGATACAGATTCAGTTAAAAGAGTAAATTGGACTAAAAAAGTGTAAATACACAACTTAAACAGGAGTCAGATGAACAAATTCTATGCATGGAGTATTTCCCACATGCATGGCTAATAACCACAGCATTTTAATTTATTTCTGTGCCTGGTGGCTGGTTAAGTTTCTTTTGACATTAATAGTAAGATAGATCTTGATTTCTACAACATTAAAATGTGAAAAATTCTTTGTTTTAAAATAGAGGTAGTAAAACAGAATGGCGATTTATATAATACTACATTGGGACACAGAGTTAAGCTTAAACTCCATCTTAATAGTAAATGACTGAAAGTAATAGGATACTAAGGTAAAATGTTACCAAGGTACTAAGATAAGGTAAATTTACTAAGGTAAAATGTTAAGGTAATCTTTTTTTTTTAAGTTACAAAGGTACTTAAAGGTAAAGTAAAAATGTTTACTAAGGTAAAATGTTAAGTTATGCACTTCATTAAAAAAAATCAGCATGATGTGGAGGATAACTCAGCAATAGTGCACTTGAAAAAAGACAGGGATTTTGACAACATCAAGTTCAAGGTGAGCTAGCTAATGTAATGGATAGTAGCAGGCTAATATTTTCATATGTTAGTTTTTGTTTCACTCTGTGCATTTCCTTTTCTCATGTTTACATTTAGGCAAGCAGTTTTCCAGAAAACCCTAACCCTTTAGGAGAACTTAGTATAAGGAGCTCAAAGGGAGAAGGGGAATTCAGTGCAGCCACGAAAGGTTGGTAATCTTTCCCAAGATAGAATTTTTTTCCAAACTGACGGGCAGAAGAGGGAGAGAGAGGTTGGAGGTGGACTCTCTCTTCATAGTATTCAACTGGAAATGTCCAGATTTCAGAGAATGACTTGTGGGGACTCCAGGCACACAGGCCTTTAGATGGCCTCAGAAAAAAAGATCTCTTGCCTCTTATGGGACACAGTCCCAGCAGGGAGTCCCTGGACCCAATGGACCCTGGGAACAGAGGTCCATGAGCCTTTCAGGGGACACCTGTGGGTACAGATGGCTGATGACCAACGGGACCCTCCACTCCTACCCCAGAGATACCAAGGCACTGATCGCATAGAATCCTGGAGCACTGACATAATCCTGGGGAAGAAGGCACCAGGGATAACCAAGTTATTCAATTTCCTGCCATCCTGTTGGGAAGGAGACATGGAATCAGAAACTGAGTTATAAAAAATAAGGAAAGGGATATTTCCTGCACATTAGAATTTGGCCACTGAGGTACCCACAGCTCCTAATGTTGGACTGAACTGACAGCAGCAGCTCTGAGGTAGCCCGCGGTCCTCTGCACCAGACACTGTATTTTGTTCCAGGGGCCTGGTTTTAAGTATGCAAGAAAATGGAAATGCGTTTGTCCCTCTAGGGCATGCTCAAGATTCCCTCTCCCACCTTAGACATTCCCCCGGGATGTGGCTCAGAGGCAAAGAAGGCACAGGGCCTTCCTGCTAGGACTGGGGACACGGTCTGTATGAGTCTTGTTCTTCTTTTGTGAGGACTGTGAGAAAAGATGCTCCAGCAGCTGCTGCCAGTCTGGGAAGCCGGGAAGCCTGAGGTGGGTCAGTTCTGCTTTGATCTTACAAGAGAGCCCTCACTTTTCCTTTCTCTCTGGAATGGACTGAGTTTAAGATGTGGGTTTTGGGAAGCAGATCCATTTGGTTTTAAAACTGGGTCTTAGGTGCATAGCTGGAGCCTCATGGTTGTACACAAGCCCATCCAGCTCACAAGGGGCAAAAGTCTCATTAAATAAGGTGATTTGAGGGAGGCTGACGAAATGACGTGCTCCTGGTAATTTGGAAGACCACTCTTCTCCACATGACAAGCCTAGCAAGCCTGCTTCACTGCTACAAAGTCTGTGGGAGACCAGCCCCAAGCTGGAGGCTCACCTTCCCTCAAGCATACCAGGATCAGTCCAGTCAGCCTGCCTTCCAATTTATGGCAGCCCCTACCTAAGTCCAAGACTTCCAGCATGGAGTGGGTTGCCATGCCCTCCTCCAGGGGATCTTCCTGACCCAGGGATCAAACCCGTCTCGTATGTCTCCTGCACTGGAAGGCAGGTTCTTTACCACTAGCGCCACCTGGGAAGCCCCTGAGTACGCATGCACCACCAGAAACCTGACTCCTAGGGTGTCCCCACCCAGAAAACCCGCTTCCACAAAGCAGTGGGCTGATTCCAATCTCACTGTTCTCTCATTCTTTTCTGCCCCCAGTCCTCCTACTGTGCCTTCTGGAACTCAGTTTGTCACCAGAAAAATTGCCCGAGTCGTCAACCTCTGCTTTGAGTGAGCTTGTTTAATGGAAACCTGTTTTCACAGTGCTCTTTTTATATCTTTCTCAAGGTCCAACACTTTGGCCACCTGATGTGAAGAGCCAACTTGTTGGAAAAGACCCTGATTCTAGGTAAGATTGAGGGCAAAGGGGAGAAGGGGCAACAGAGGATGAGATGGTTGGATGGCATCACCGATTCAATGGATATGAGCTTGAGCACACTGCGAGAGATAGTGATGTACGGGGAAGCCTGGTGTGCTGCAGTCCCTGGGGTCTCAGAGACGGACACAACCTCAGTGACTGAACAATAGCAAGATAAAAGAGGCTGGGTCTTGTGGTCTTTGCTCCTTGTGGCACTCCAGGAAGTTTCTCCCTCTTTCTTCCTCAAAACCCCCAGTTTCTGTGAAATGTGTGCCGTCAGGCTCTACTCACAAGCTATCCTTCCTTGTTAAAGTCTCCGTCGCATCTTCTCTAGTAGGATTTTAGCAGCTTTTTCACTGTCTTCCTCTCTAGCACCGCTCCCATCAGCATTCTGGGTGGCTTCAGAGTCTACGTAGATGATTCATCTCACCCCTGGTCTTTCAGCTTCTTGCCATGACCCTACCTGAAATCTTGTCACTAGTAACTGGACCATCTCCAGAGTCTAGATTTCAGCACCCTAACCTCTGGTTACTATGGCCACCTGTCTTTCCGGAGCGTTTAGCCTGGTTACTTCAATGAGTCCTCAATTCCATAGCAACCTCCAGTGCGTTGACTGCCACTCTTCTTCCTCATAGTCTCATTTATTTCCTCACCCAACATACATTCCAAGATCGATACTCTTGCAAACACAGTTCCTTTGTTCTTCAGTGGCTCCCTAGTATTCCCCAAGCAAAACAGATAAACACGACCCTGGATAAACTCATCTCTCTATCTGCTCCACTCCTGAGCAGCAAACATGGCTGAAGAAAAGTCTCATCACCATGCTGAATGCTCTTGCTCTTCACCTGTGACCATAAATCTCAAGAGGGCTCTTAGTGCTTGTTACCTGGATGTACTGCCACCACTTGCTTTTCCATTCATTTGTTTTTTCTCTCCAAGAGGACTTTTGCACACCTCACTGTCTCCATAAAGTACAACATTTCCTCCTCCTTCTTATTCTCAGCTGGCAACCTCATCTTTATTTTAGTGATGAAAAAGAATAATATCTCATCTTACCATCGCCCAATTAACCAGCCTACTTACATGTGTCCCCATATACCCTGCTTCTGTTTTCTGTGCGGCAGAGGCATTATCTTGTTTTCCTGTCTCAGGCTAATTTCACTCATGCCCTGGAGCCCACCCTCCTGGCCTCTCGTAATTGTCCCTTATTAGCTCCTCCATCATTAAAATGTTACCTTCTCTACTAGATTATTCTTTCTTTCTTTTATTTTTTTGAACTCACCCTGCAGCTTGTGGGATTTTAGTTCCCTGACCAGGGATTGAACCGAGGCCCTAGCAGTGAAAGTGCTGAGACCTAACCACTGGACTGCCAGGGAGTTCCCTTGATTACTTTTTAAAATTTTTATTGAGCTACTGGATTAGTCTTATCAAAAAATAAACATACCCGGATATCTCCCAAATTAAACAAAACCTTTCATTATCTTCAAATCCCCTCTTGCTATTGCCCCCTCTCCACCCTTCTTTTTGACCCAGTGTCGAAAAGGTATTTATATACTGTCTCTACTTTCTTTCCTCCCTCTATCAGCCTAACCCACTTTAATCCAGCTTTTATTGGCACAATTCCACTGAAAGGACTCTTCTCAACATCACCAGTGCCTTCCATTCTTTCAAATCCTAAGTTTAGTTTTTCAGTCCACATTCGACTAGCTTCTTGGCATCTTTGGACACAGTTAATCATTCTCATCTTCTTGAAGCACTGTCCATACTACCCTCTCCTGGCTTTTCTCCTTCCTTGCTGGAAGGTTTTTCTCAGTCTCCTTAGCTGGTCCACTCTCTTTTAGGCCGCTAGATGTTGGAGGTCTTGGAATTCTGTTCTTGACTTATTTATTCGCTCTCAGGTGGACTTCCCAGGTTGTGCTAGTGGTAAAGAATCTGCCTGCCAATGCAGGAGACACAAGAGACATGGGTTTGATCCCTGGATTGGAAAGATTCCCCTGGAGGAATGGCAACCCACTCCAGTATTCTTGCCTGGAAAATCCCATGGACAGAGGAGCCTGACAGGATACAGTCCACGAGGTTGCAAGGAGTCAGGCATGCCTGAGTGTCTGAGCACAGGGTGACCTTATTAGTCCCATGGTGTTAAATACCATCTTTGTGGTGATGACTCCCAAATTTATATTTTCAGTCTGATCTCTATCCTGAACAATAGACTCATATATACAATTGTTTACTTAACAACTGAAAACATCTCAAACTTAACATGTCTAAAACTGTTCCCTCAGCCCATTCCTTCCCTAGTCATCCCCATCTCAGGAAATGACTCTTCTAGTCATTATTCACTATTCTCCTATTCACTGGCTTGGGTGAATTAACCATCTTTGATTCCTCTGTTTTCCTCATACCACACAATCCAAACCACTGACAAGTTCTGCTGACTCTAAAAATATTCATCCCCAACCTGACCACTTCCCACTTCTTCCGCCAATCCTATCTTGATGCAAGGCACTACATTCTTGCTTAGACGATTGCAATAGCGTCTTGATTTGTCTTTCTTCTTCCATTCCTGTTCCTCTATGACCAATATTCCATGTATTAACTAAGAATTATCTTTTAAAGTGTAAACCATACTTTGAAATATGCAGTATTCTTCTGCTCAAGATTCTCCAGTGCCTTCCCATCACACTTGAAATAAAATCCAAACTGCTTACCTCATTTCACCAACCCTACCTAATCCAACCCCCAAGTCTCTCTGATCTTATCTCCTTCTCCTCTCTGGCCTCCGATCCACTGGCCTCATTGCTTCCTTTAAACCTAAGCTTTCCTACTGTGGGGTCTTTGCATGGGCTGTATTTTCTGTCTGCAATGCACTGCCCTATACTGTCTCATATTTGATGACCTCACTTCAATCAGGTCTTAAGAATTAACTTATCATGACACAGACAGATGGACAGATATACCTGGATTGGAAGAATCAATATTGCGAAAAGGACTATACCACCCAATGTGATCTACAAATTCAATGCAACCTCTATCAAACTACCAATGGTACTTTTCACAGAACTAGAACAAAAAATTTCACAATTTGTATGGAGACACAGAGGACCCCGAATAGCCAAAGCAATCTTGAGAAAGAAGAATGGAACTGGAGGAATCAACCTTACTGACTTCAGACTATATTACAAAGCTATAGTCATTAATACAGAGTGAAGTAAGTCAGAAGGAGAAAGAGAAAATTGTGTATTAATGCATGTCTATAGAATCTAGAAAGATGGCACTGATGAGCCTGCCTGCAGGGCAGCAGTGGAGACGCAGACACTGAGAGCAGACTTGTGGACACAGTGGGGGAAGGAGAGGGTGGGATGAATGGAGAGCGGAGCATGCACACGTTTACATTACCACATGAAAAACAGATAGCTGATGGGAATTTGCAGTGTGACACAGGAACTTCAACCCAGGGCTCTGTGACGACCTAGAGGGGTGGGATGGGAGAAGGGAGGGAGGTTTGCGAGGGAGGGGACATATGTATGCCTATGGTGGATTCATGCTGATGTATGGCAGAAACCAGCACAATACTGTAAAGCAACTATCCTCCAATAATTTTTTTAAAAATTATCAGTGGAAACTTCCCTGACCTTCCTATCTAAGGTGATCACTCATCTCCATGGCTCTTAATCACCTGAACCTGCTTTATATTTTTTCTCTAGCACTTATATTGTATCAACATTGTATTGTATATTTGTTTCTTATTGCCTGTTCCCTGTATTGGAATGTAAACTCATGAGAGCAAAGACTTTTTCTGTCTTCTCTTAATCATTATATCTCCAGTGCTGAAACAATGACTCTGATGTGAAATTTGATTCCGAAATCTTAGCACTCTATGCACTGATGCCAAACAGAAATAAGAAGACAGAGTTATGAAAAAGGAAAAAGTGGCTTTATTTCTTTGCCAGGTAAAGTGGGAACACAGCAGGCTAATGCCTTGGAAACTACAAACTCTCCCTGAAGAAAAGGAAGAGATCTCGTAGACAGGGTTCCTGGTCAAGGGGATAGGTGACAAGGGTCAAGGCAGTGACAGACTTGAATTCTTCTGATGGGTTGGTGGTGAGGTAAGTAGGAGCCAACATCATCAGTCTTTAGGTTTCAACTCACCTGAGGTCTCTGTGTTTGTGGGCAGTATATCATCATAAATTGTTAATTTCTCCCACCTGAACAGGCTTACAGAGACTGAAAGATCTTTTTGTGTATCCATTGATGGGGAACCATGACCTGGCCCCAAGACTGATCCCTGGACCAGGAAGATCCCCCAGAGGAGGAAATGGCAACCCACTTCAGCATTCTTGCCTGGACATCCCATGAACAGGGGAGCTTGACAGGCTACAGTCTATGGGGTCACAAAGAGTTGGACATGACTGAGCGCACACAGCTGGACATTCCCCAGACCTCCTGCATCAGCACACCTCGGGGAAGGAGCCAGGAGTCAGCAAACTGACCTTGAAATCCAGCTGGATGAAACAGCCTAGGAGGTCCTGCCTCACTCGAAGAGCCTATGATTCAAATTCTAATGCTGTTCAGTAGCTGGGATTGGCTGAAGGCCCTTGGGCATGTTATTAAACCTTTTGGGCCTCCACTTTGTCATCTTTAAAACAGAAGTTAAGGTACAGTCTCTTCTGGCTCTGGAGTCCCATGCTTTTCTTAATTTTTGCAAATTAAAAAAATTTGAAACATGAGATATAACTGTCATATAACATCGTATTAGTTTAGGTGAACAGCATAATGATCTGATATTTGTGTCTACGGTGAGATGATTACCATGACACAGTAGTAACCCTTATCTGTGGTCTTGCTTTCTGTGGTCTCAGTTACCCTTGGCCAACCAGGGTCTGAAAATGTTAAATGGAAAATCCCAGAGGCAAATAGTTCATAACTTTTAAATCGTGTGCCATTCTGAGCAGCGTGATGAAATCTTGCATCGTCCAGGGACATGGATCATCCCTTTGTCCAGCATATCCTGCCCACTTATCACTAAGTAGCCATCTTGGTCACCAGATCAGATTGACTGTCACAGTATTGCAATGCTTGTGTTAAAGTGACCCTTATTTTACTTAACAATGGCCCCAAAGAGTAGTGATGCTGGCAATTCAGATATGCCGAAGACAAGGTATAAAGTGCTTCATTTCAGTGAAAAAATGAGAGTTCTCAGCTTAATCAGGAAAGAAAATAAAATTGTCTGTTGAGATTGCTAAGACTGACAGTAAGAAAGATTTTTCTATCTCAAAAATTGTAAGGAAGGAAAAAGAAATTCATGCTAGCTTTGTTGCTGCACCTCAAACTTCAGAAGTTGCAGCCACAGAGTACGATCAGTGTTTAGTTAAGATGGAAAAGGCATTGAATTTGTACAAGACACTTGGGAGAGAGACCATATTCACATAATTTTTATTACAGTATATTGTTACAATTGCACTTTATTATTATAATAGTTGTTAATCTCTTACTGTACCTACTTTATAAGTTAGCTTTATCACAGGTATGTATATATAGGGGGAAATATATATAAGGTTCAGTACTAGCCAAGGTTTCAGGCATTCACTGGGATCTTGGATTGTATCTCCTGTGGATAAGAGGATACTGCATAAGTTTAGTTAGCATCCAATACCACACACAGTTACGGTTATTTTCTCTTGTGATGAGAACTTTTAAGGCTCTTAGCAACTTTCAAATATAAAATACAGTATTATTGGCCTTAGACACCATGCTGTACATTACATCCTCAGGACCATGCGTCTATTTTCTACCTTGTCTCTCTTTATTTGTAGCTTTGATTGTAGCTGGTTACAAGAGAATGTGTCTTTTTTTTTTTTAATGTTTGTTGAAATGAAATGAAAAGTAGTAAATGCTCAATAAATTTTTGTTGATTGATAGCTAGGTTTAGGGTTAGTCAAAGGAGACCATTCAAAACAGGAGGAAAAGCCACATCTTAAAAGCCAGGAGCTTCACAAACCTTGGCTCACATCAGAGCTTAACATGAAAGCTGTTATTTAAGTTGTGCTTCTGAAGAGGGTTGGAGCAGGGAGGCAGCAACCTACGATCACAGGACTGCTGTGGGCCAGTACATGCTCTGCCAATTATGCCTGCCGCCTGGAAGAGGCTTCCCCTGTGTGGCTTTATCAAAGGCCACGGGCTGGCTGCTGGGCACACAGAGCTGCTCCTGTGTGGGCACAGAGACTCCTTGTCAAGCTGCCCCTCAGAGGAGACACAGGGCTGATTTCCATCTCCTCTGCAGGGAGGAGGATAAAGTTTGAGAGGGAGGCCTGTGGGGTTTGTCCAGATCCCAGAAGTAGCAGGCAAGACGAATATTCATGGGCACATCTACGGATGTTGGCACCTCAGGCTGGTGACTCTGGCTGCAGTTTCCATCTACTTGTTTTTAAGAGAATACCTAGAAGAGAGAAGAGCTGCATTCTAAAGTCAGGGACATTGTCTCTTGCTGGGAATCAGATGGAGGCTCCTTGTCTACAGGAACTTCTGTGGCTCCTGTCAGCTGAAGGCAGCTGTTCAGCGGGTCAGATTACCTGGCTGGGGCTTGGGCTCTCCCAGTAGAGTCTCCCCGCCATTTCTGAAGAGTCCACCTTCAAGAATATCTGGCTGAGCTCTTTCTGCTGTGGACCATCCCAAAGATTATGGCCTTGGTGAGGACCCCCAGGTGGTGACTCAGCGACTCTCACCCCTCAACCCCACTCAGGCTCTGGTCTCACCAAGCCATACTCAGGAGTCCTCAAGTGCCCTCGCTACTTGATCTTCCTTGTTCTGCCCTGAGTCCTGTCCACAGAGATAAACCTCTAGGACTCACCAGAGAGCTTAGGCCAGGACGCCATCCCAAGTGTCTTTTTCCAAACACATTTCCCCCAGGGAAGAGAATTTGCATTAAGGCATCCACTATGTGTGAGGCCCCCACTATGTGTTTTACACTAATGCTTTCCAGGGTGGGGTTGAGATCCTCAAGGATGACCCACTGGGGAGTAAGAAGAGCACACTAAGATTTCTATTTACATGTATATTCTAATCCAATAAATAAGAAAGAAATTAAGTATGTGCTGTGCTGTGCTTAGTTATGTCCAACTCTTTGGGACCCCACAGACTGTGGCCCACCAGGCTCCTCTGTCCATGGGGATTCTCCAGGCAAGAATATTGGAATGAGTTGCCATTTCCTTCTCCAGGGGATCTTCCCAACCCAGGGATCAAATCCAAGTCTCCTGCATTGCAGGTGGATTCTTTACCTTCTGAGCCACCAGGGAAGCCCAAGAATACTTGGGAAAGGGTAGTCTATCCCTTCTCCAGGGGATCTTTCTGACCCAGCAATTGAACCAGGGTCTCCTGCATTGCAGGCAGATTCTTTGCCAGGTGAGCTACCAGGGAAGCCCTGAAATTAAGTAAACTTGTATTTAATGGAAACTAGCACCTACATGCCCAGTTCATGAGGTATCTTAGGGGTGGGGTGGGGGTTACAGTCATGCAAAAGCTGACGTGGCATTCCCAGGCTTTTGTTTGCTCATTTTGAGTGTATTGAGACAAACTGTGGTGAACATTAATGGATTTATGGATTTTAAAATAATCCTCACAAAGTGAACAAATGGCTTAAACAGAGGCCACAGGTTAAGTTCAGTTCAGTTCAGTTGCTCGGTCGTGTCTGACTCTTTGCGACCCCATGGACTGCAGCATGCCAGGCCTCCCTGTCCATCACCAACTCCCAAAGTTTACTCAAACTCATGTCCATTGAGTGGGTGATGCCATCCAACCATTTCATCCTTTGTCGTCCCCTTCTCCTCCCGCCTTCAATCTTCCCCAGCATCAGGATCTTTTCAAACGAGTCAGTTCTTTGCATCGGGTGGCCAAAGTATCGGAGTTTCAGCTTCAGCATCAGTCCTTCCAATGAATATTCAGGACTGATTTCGTTTAGGATGGACTGGTTGGATCTTCTTGCAGTCCAAGAGACTCTAAAGAGTCTTCTCTAACCCGATAGTTCAAAAGCATCAGTTCTTCGGCACTCGCTTTCTTTACAGTCCAACTCTCACATTCATACATGACTACTGGAAAAACCATAGCTTTGACTATTTGGACCTTTGTTGGCAAAGTAATGTCTCTGCTTTTTAATATGCTGTCTAGGTTGGTCGTAACTTTTCTTTCAAGGAGCAAGCATCTTTCAATTTCATGGCTGCAGTCACCATTTGCAGTGATTTTGGAGCCCCCCAAAATAAAGTCTGTCACTGTTTCCACAGGTTGAAAATAATACTAAAATTTGAATATAAACAAACAAAAATAGTAGAGAAACATTTCTACTTTCAGAATGAACTGTATCATGCTACAAAACAAAAACAATGGCAATCCAATCAGATCTGACAAGATGATGGTAACAAAGGAAAAAATTGGTGAAGAAGAGTATTTGAACTCTGAATTTGCATCCACTGTCTTTATGGGGACCCTTCCTCTAAGTTTACAGCCTGTTTTGAGATAATAGCTAAGGATGATACCAAGCTGTTACATTTAGCAATGTATTAAAAAAAATAGGCATGAAAAACATGAAGGCAGGTCTCTACAGCTTTTCAGAAATGTTTAAAGTCATGAAAAATCAGCCATGTTTGTAAGGAAATTTTATTAAACTTAATAATACAAGTTTAAAGTCCCTTTTGAAGTTTCTAATGCAATAGCGTGTTAGTCACTCAGTTGTGTCCAACTCTTTGTGACCCCATGGGCTGTAGCCCATCAGGCTCCTCTGTCCATGGAGTTCTCCAGGCAAGAGGAAAAGACAAAGTCACACACTATTGGAGAAACACCATCCTAACTTCCTGGCTGAAACACACAGAAAACAATATGGCAAAAAACTGTGATGTATTCACCTTTCAGAAAAAGAATATTAAAAATTGTTGATCATAGAGGATCCTGCTGTGATGTATGTCAGAGAGTGTTTTCCCTATGTTCTCCTCTAGGAGTTTTATAGTTTCTGGTCTTATGTTTAGATCTTTAATCCATTTTGAGTTTATTTTTGTGTATGGTGTTAGAAAGTGTTCTAGTTTCATTCTTTTACAAGTGGTTGACCAGTTTTCCCAGCACCACTTGTTTAAGAGATTGTCTTTAATCCATTGTATATTCTTGCCTCCTTTGTCGAAGATAAGGTGTCCATAGGTGTGTGGCTTTATCTCTGGGCTTTCTATTTTGTTCCATTGATCTATATTTCTGTCTTTGTGCCAGTACCATACTGTCTTGATGACTGTGACTTTGTAGTAGAGCCTGAAGTCAGGCAGGTTGATTCCTCCAGTTCCATTCTTCTTTCTCAAGATTGCTTTGGCTATTCGAGGTTTTTTGTATTTACATACAAATCGTGAAATTATTTGTTCTAGCTCTGTGAAAAATGCTGATGTCAGCTTGATAGGGATTGAACTGAATCTGCAGATTGCTTTGGGTGGTATACTCATTTTCACTATATTGATTTTTCCGATCCATGAACATGGTATATTTCTCCATCTATTAGTGTCCTCTTTGATTTCTTTCATCAGTGTTTTATAGTTTTCTATATATAGGTCTTTAGTTTCTTTAGACAGATATATTCCTAAGTATTTTATTCTTTTCGTTGCAATGGTGAATGGAATTGTTTCCTTAATTTCTTTTTCTACTTTCTCATTGTTAGTGTATAGGAATGCAAGGAATTTCTGTGTGTTGATTTTATATCCTGCAACTTTACAATATTCATTGATTATCTCTAGTAATTTTCTGGTGGAGTCTTTAGGGTTTTCTATGTAGAGGATCATGTCATCTGCAAACAGTGAGAGTTTTACTTCTTCTTTTCCAATTTGGATTCCTTTTATTTCTTTTTCTGCTCTGATTGCTGTGGCCAAAACTTCCAGAACTATGTTGAATAGTAGCAGTGAAAGTGGGCACCCTTGTCTTGTTCCTGACTTTAAGGGAAATAGAACTGCCTTATGACCCAGCAATCCCACTGCTGGGCATACACACCAAGGAAACCAGAATTGAAAGAGACACGTGTACCCCAATGTTCATCGCAGCACTGTTTATAATAGCCAGGACATGGAAGCAACCTAGATGTCCATCAGCAGATGAATGGATAAGAAAGCTGTGGTACATATACACAATGGAGTATTACTCAGCCATTAAAAAGAATACATTTGAATCAGTTCTAATGAGGTGGATGAAACTGGAGCCGATTATACAGAGTGAAGTAAGCCAGAAAGAAAAACACCAATACAGTATACTAACACATATATATGGAATTTAGAAAGATGGTAACGATAATCCTGTATGTGAGACAGCAAAAAAGACACAGATGTATAGAACGGACTTTTGGACTCTGTGGGAGAGGGAGAGGGTGGGATGATTTGGGAGAATGGCATTGAAACATGTATAATATCATGTAAGAAACGAATCACCAGTCTAGGTTCGATGCAGGATACAGGATGCTTGGGGCTGGTGCACTGGGATGACCCAGAGGAATGGTATGGGGTGGGAGGTGGGAGGGAGGTTCAGGATTGGGAACTCATGTACACCTGTGGCAAATTCATGTTGATGTATGGCAAAACCAATTCAGTATCGTAAAGTAAAATAAAGTAAAATTTTTTTAAAAAATTGTTGAATGATGTTTAAAAAAACATTGCTTAAGATTTGAAGTAAGAAGTATTAGCATAAAGCACTAAATTTCACAGGCTTCCCTGGTGGCTCAGACGGTAAAGAATCTGCCTGGAATGCAGGAGACCTGGGTTCGATCTCTAGGCTGAGAAGATCCTAAGGAGAAGGGCATGGCTATCCACTCCAGTATTCTTGCCTGGAGAATTCCATGGACAGGGGAGCCTGGTGCGCCACAAGCCCATAGAGTCACAAAAAGTTGGACGTGACTGACACCACTTTCACTTTCACTAGATTTCTCAGTGAAAGATTGAAGTGGAACATTTGGATAGAAGTCGTGCTGTGTCTAACGTGTTTCTCTTTATGGTAATTCCTAAATTTTATTTCAAAGAAATTACATGAACCTTTTGCTTCTTTTTAGAATATAAAAAGCCATAAGAGCTTGTAGTAAATACACTGCTGCTGCTGCTAAGTCGCTTCAGTCGTGTCCAACTCTGTGCGACCCCACAGACGGCAGCCCACCAGGCTCCCCCGTCCCTGGGATTTTCCAGGCAAGAACACTGGAATGGGGTGCCATTTCCTTCTCCAATGCAGGAAAGTGAAAAGTGAGTAAGCACACTAGTAATGAGAAAAAGCTGGATAAAGATTTTAGAAAGTCATTAAATGTTTTTGCATTCATTAGAGAACTGAGGTCTCAAATCAAATTCCAGAGGGTGAGAAGCTCTTCTGAGGAAAGCTTCCACACTCATCTTTGCTAGAGTATGGAGGAAAGAAGTTGCCAAAAGAGCAGACAGGTAAGAAGAAAACAGCTGAAATTTTAATGAATTCTTAGGAGTCAACTTTGGTTCCAGGAGGACAGTTTAGAATCCTCAGAAGGCCTACACCCAAGGGAACCCACAAATCCTTGCCAGCTGTTTTGTCTGAGTTTCTACCAAATTCTCATGGAGAAAGAAGACTGGGGATGGAGACCTGAGAAAGCCCTCTCCTCTGTTTTGCAGAGGCATGGGAACCTCATTTGCTCCCCAGATTCTTCTTTCATATGATGCAAAAGCCACATGCTTCTGGAGTGAGGACGGGAAGGAAAATCTGTAGTCCCTAAGTCACTTCAGTCGTGTCCGACTCTGTGCGACTCCATAGATGGCAGCCCACCAGGCTCCCCCATCCCTGGGATTCTCTAGGCAAGAACACTGGAGTGGATTGCCATTTCCTTCTCCAATCCATGAAAGTGAAAAGTAAAAGTGAAAGTGAATTTGCTCAGTCGTGTCTGACACTTAGCGACCCCATGGACTGCAGCCTACCAGGCTCCTCCGTCCATGGGATTTTCTAGGCAAGAGTACTGGAGTGGGGTGCCATTGCCTTCTCTTGGCCATAGGCAAAAAGCTGCTACCCCTGGACTAGAGGTAGAAGTAAAACCATCTGCTAGGGGAGGAAAAGGAAATCTGCTTGGGGGTTTAGAACATACGTAGAATCTAAATATTAGTCAAAGTAGCATGAAGGATGAGCAGGAGGGATGGAAGTATACTGTTGTAACATTCTATGACTATACTTCTATTTGATAGCAAACTACATATTGTAAACTGCAGAGTAATCACCAAAAAGTAAAATAAAGAGGTATAACTATTAAGCCAGTGTGTTTGTGTGTGTGTATTCAGTTGTGTCCAACTCTTTGTGACCCTATAGACTGTAGCTCACCAGGCTCCTCTGTCCATAGGATTCTCCAGGCAAGAATACTGGAATGGGCTGCCATTTCCTCCTCCAGGGGATCTTCCTGACCCAGGGATCAAACCCACCTCTGCTACATCTGCATTGGCAGGTGGATTCTTTACCACTGTGCCTTCTGGGAAGCCCATTAAACTAGTATTAGAGCTTAAATGGAATTATATAAAAAATTCTCATTAATCAAAACGAAGGCAGGAAAAGAGAAAAAACAAAGATGGGGCAAATGATCAAATGGCAGATTTAAATCCAATCATATTGATAGTTACATTAGATGTAAATGTCTAAATAGTCCAAATAAAAGGCAGAGAGTTTCACATTGGAAAAAAAAAAAAGCAGGCCTGATTATATTTTCCACACACAAAAAAACCTATTTTAAATAAAAAGACATAGATACATTAAAAGTAAAAAAAAAATTGAAAGAGATATGTCATATAAGCTTAAAAGTAAAAAAATTGAAAGAGATATGTCATGTAAACAGTAATTTTTAAAAAGATAGAATGGCTATATGAACACTAGACAAAGTAGACTTCAGAACAAGGACTATTATCACTTAAAAGGAGGGATATTACATAGTGATAAAGGAGTCAGTTCATTAGGAAGACATAACAACTCTAAGGGGCTTCTCTGGTGGCTCAGACAGTAAAGAATCCCCCTGCTATGCAGCAGATCCAGGTTTGATCCCTGGGTCGGGAAGATCCCCTGGAGAAGAAAATGGCTACCCACTCCATTATTCTTGCCTGGAGAATCCCATGGACATAGGAGCCTGGGGGGCTACAGTCCATGGGGTTACAAGGAGTCAGATATGACTGAGCAGCTAACATTTTTACACTTTCACTTTCACCAGCTGTAAGGGTTTTCCAGGTGTCACTAGTGGTAAAGAACACACTGTAAGAGATGGAGGTTCGATCCCTAGATCAGGAAGATCCCCTGAAGGAGGGCGGGCACGGAAACCCACTCCAATATTCTTGCCTGGAGAATCCCATGAACAGAGGAACCTGCTGGGCTATACTCCATAGGGTTGCAAAAAGTCACACATGACTGAAGCAACTCAGTAGCAGCAGTAACAACTCTAAATGTACATGCACTTAATGAAAGAGCTTCAAAACATATAAAGCAAATGCTGATGGACTGGAAAGAAGAAATAGACAAATCCACTCTATTAGTTGGAAACATCAAACAAGTTCACCCTTAGCTCACCCAACACTGGGGGTTATGATCCTGAAATTTCTTCAAGCTATATCCCCTCTTTCTAAAAATCACCTACAGGGAAGATGCAGATACCTTAGCATGATTTCCTCATTTCTGTCCTGAATCAGTAGGCATGGTCATGTCTTACTTAGACTTTTAGACCAAAGTCTTTTATAGATGTCCATAATGGAGAAGAGACAGATCAGAGGCTAGAGGAAATACAGACCAATGTCTATCTGGACCTCTTCATTTTACTATTTGGAACAATGAGGGCCAGAATCCTGAAATAAAAGACCTGAGGTCACACCGCTGGTTAGCTGTAGAGCCAGGACTAGAACAAGGACACCTGCCCTCAGTCCCAGGCTGTTTCTGGCAAAGGAGGGGGAAGGTGTGGGGATCAGAGTGTAAGGAAGAAGAGGAGGGAAGGAGAGAAGACGTGAATTACATGAAGTTCCTGAACTTCAGGCCCTGCAGTACTGTGGTGGAAGGAAGTTGGGAATGGTACATACATTGGACTTAGCGACACTTTTCAATACTGTTGATGGGCTTTTAGAGCCACCACAAAGAGCCTCAGGGACTTGGGGGGCTATCGCATGGGAAAATTCAGTGATGGATCGAGGCAAGCAAGCCAAGGGAAAAGATTTCCTTTTGGAAATCATGTGAAGAAGTCTTGCTGTTATCATTTTCCTTGTGTCCCCAATAATAAATAGAGTTTCTGGAACATAGGGGACCAATCCTCCCACATATATCACCCACACACTCATCCCTGCCTGGCTTTATCTATTTCAGTGTAGGTATGTTTTTCTCTGAAGGAACTCTTGTAGGGCTGAAGACACTGCTCAAAGTAGAGTTTCTCAGTCCAAGCAGGGTACAGATGCATCCTGCCTGCTGGGTCTCACTATCCCTTTCCCCTCCACCACAGGAGAATGGTTAGATATCAACTAAAGATGCTGCTCATTGTGGAGTGTCTAAAATGCCAGGAACCTGTTTGAGGACCGCCAGCTGGGAAGAGAGCTCTGAAATAAGGCCTATGGACAACGATGTTAGCTTTAGCTGATGCCTTAAAAGTAAGTGCCTGTTGCTTTCCCATTTGTTGTGATTCAGTCGCTCAGCTATGTCTGACTCTTTCTAACCCCATGGACTGCAGCATGCCAGGCTTCCCTGTCTTCCACCATCTCCCAGAGTTTGCTCAAACTCATGTCCATTGAGTCAGTGATGCCATCCAACCATCTCATCCTCTGTCATCCCCTTCTCCTCCTGCCTTCAATCTTTCCTAGTTATAAGATCTTTTCCAATGAGTCAAAGACTTCACATCAGGTGGCCAAAGTATTGGAGCTTAAGCGTCAGCCCTTTCAATGAATATTCAGGACCAATTTTCTTTAGGATTGAGTGGTTTGATATTCTTGCAGTCCAAGGGACTCTCAAGAGTCTTCTCCACCACCACAGTTTGAAGGAATCAATTCTTCGGCGCTCAGCCTTTTTTACTGTCCAGCTCTCACATTCGTACATGACTACTGGAAAAACCATAGCTTTGACTCTATCTGATCCTTTTCAACCCAGCTACTCTTAGCTGGGGAAATATGTTCAAATGTTTAAGTCAGTTCCCCAGGGACATGGGCTGGTAAGAGAAAAGCTTGGAATGGGACCCAGTTAAGCAGATCTCTACTTATCTTTGGAGGATAAGAGAGACATATCAAGGGAGTAATTGATCTCATACTGGCGTGGTCTCCCTTAGACAGCCTGTGTGAAAAATGAGAGAAGGCCAAGGTGGGTCAAGAGTCCAGTTCTGCCTGGGAGAGTCAGCATTTCACAGACAGGGAAACATTTGAGATAACTCTAAAACAGCTTCCTAAATTTGGCTGCTCATCAAAAACAACTGAAGAAGTTAAAAACCAAACCAAAACACTGATCAGACTGATCAATTTAGTACCTCAGTGGGGAAAACTGAGAATATGCCTGTATTTGTCCCAGTAGCTGTCCCTGTGGCCAGATGGAGATCCTTGAAGGGCTGGGAATTGAGGCCAGCCCCAGGGGCCTTCAATCTCATGCAGTGGAGGGCAGCCCCCTCCACTCCTCTTCCCTGAGTGGAGAGAGGGGCTTCTGAATGGAAGGACAGTATCCTGTCTGGCACCTACTGGGTCCAGAGACCCGGATCTCATGGACAGGACAGGAGCCTCTCCATTATGTGATCTGTGCCACAGGCTAGTTTACTGCCATCTGCCCCGGGACTGTGCTTACAGAAATTATTTCTTTGTCAAAACACACAACAGTGAGCCTGCCTTGGCCCCAGGCTTCTGTTTCATAACTTTTTATTGGAGCAGAAAGAAGGAGCACATTATTACTTTTCTGCTCTATGTTTTCTCATGGCTCAAGAGAGCAACAAGCACTTTGTGCAAACAGAAAAGCCGGCTTTGTTGTCTGAGGACAGGGAGGTGAGAGAGACAAGACGAAGGCCTTTCACAGACCATAAAAGAGACGCACCACACAAAGTAGGCTTGGGGCGAATGGGCGGGAGGTCTTGGGAATGGCGGAAAGAAATCATTTGCACACATTCACTGGCTCGTCCAAGTTTTACAGGTTTCAGTAGGAAAAGTGATCTGGGCAGGTATGTGTCAAGTCTCTCTGGCAGAACGCTTTCTGCTAAGAGGACCATTCTCAGATTTTATGCATTGATGATGTTTTTATAAAACCAAGGGAGTCAATCAAGTTGTTGAGGGCATTTTGATGTTTAAGAAATCACGGTACTGCTATCCGACAACGAGTAGTGGGCTTCCCATGTGTCACCTGCTCCTCCCTGTGTCCTGAGGAGACAGGGCGGCTGTTGTCATCATCAGCTGCAGAGGCGGAACGGAGGCCCAGAGACTGAGGCCCTCAGCTCACATAGCAGAGCCAGGTTCAGTTCCTAATGTGTGCATACATTTTACTTCACTCTGGTGATGCTGGAAGCCATTCAGTAATTTCCCAGTACTATTGGTGTCATGAATCTGAATTTTTAAAAACAATTTTTTTGAAACGTGGTTGATGTATGATGTTGTGTTGATTTCTGCTGTACAGAGGAATCTGAATTTTTCCATGTTGGATTTTCTTCAAGTAGAGCACAGAAGTCGATTCAACTGATAAGTTAACACAGCCTAGTAAGATGTGTACATGACTTTGAGGAGCCTTCTTTATGAACATTAGGGAGCTTCCCTGGTGGCTCAGAGGTTAAAGCGTCAGACTGCAATGCGGGAGACCTGGGTTCGATCCCTGGGATGGGACGATCCCCTTTATGAACATAATTACATTTCTCAACATTACAGAAGTGAATAAACAAGTAGAAATTTCCCCCTAAGCTAGGTCTCTTCCATCTCCACCTCTGGATAAATGCTCTTTCTAGAACAGTGAGTCTCAAATTTCACTGAGCATCAGAATCACCTGGAGGGCTTATAAACCAGATTACTGGGCCTCACCCCCAGAGACTCTGACTCAGCTGGTCTGGGAAGGGGCCTGAGAATTAGCATTTCTAATAAATTCCCTAGTGATGCTGAGGCTGCTGGTACTTGGAACTCATTTTAAAAAAACACTTTTACAGTGTTGTCTTTCTATGTGTACACAAGTACATATCTCTATAGCTCTGCATATGCACAGATGATTAAAAATGGACCCATGCTTTACTTACAATTTTAAAATTTGTTTGTTTTCATTTAATAGTCAGCATTCCAACTCTGTAGATTAGAATCTTCGTCATTCTTTTTTTAAAAAATTATTTTGTTGACATATAAGTGATTTACAATGTTGGGTTAATTTCTGCTATACAGCAAAGTGATTCAGTTATGCATATGTACATATATATATTCTTTTACATATTCTTTTCCATTATGGTTTAATCACAAGATATAAAATATAGTTCCTTGTGTTATATAGCAGGACCTTGTTGTTCATGTATTCTACATATAATAGTTTGCATCTGCTAGTCCCAAACTCCCAATCCATCCTGGGATCATTCTTTTAAATGGCTGCATAGGAATCCATTGTATGTCTTATCATGACTTATTTAACCAGTGTCTATTACAAAGAAAGGTGAGTGCCAACGAATTGATGCTTTTGAACTGTGGTGTTAGAGAAGACTCTTGAGAGTCCCTTGGACTGCAAGGAGATCCAACCAGTCCATCCTAAAGGAGATCAATCCTGAATATTCATTGGAAGGACTGATGTTGAAGCTGAAACTCCAATACTTTGGCCACCTGATGGGAAGAACTGACGCATTTGAAAAGACCCTGATGCTGGGAAAAATTGAAGGCAGGAGGAGAAGAGGACGACAGAGAATGAGATGACTGGATGGCATCACCAACTCAATGAACATGAGTTTAAGTAAACTCTTGGAGTTGGTGATGGACAGGGAGGCCTGGCATGCTGCAGTCCATGGTGTCCCAAAGAGTCAGACGAGACTAAGTGACTGAACTGAACTGATTATTGAATGTTCAGATTGTTTCCATTTTTTTCCTACTATGAACAATACTGCTGACTTTTCATGGATCTTTACACATCAATGCTAACATTTCTGAAGGATAAATTTACAAAAGTGGGATTCAGATGGGTGACAGTGATTACTTTTAAAATTACATACAAGGGCTTCCCTGGTGGTCCAATGGTTAAGAATTTGCCTTTTGATACAGAAAACACTAGTTTGATCCCTGGCCCAGGAAGACACCACATGCTGCAGAGCAGCTAAGCCTGTGTGCCACAGTTACTGGGCTCTCGGGTCTGCAAGCTGCAACTACTGAACCCACATGCCTAAAGCCTGTGCTCCACAATAAGAGAAGCCACCACAGTGAGACGTCCGAGTGCCACAATTAGAGAGTGGTCCCGCTCTCTGCAACTGGAGAAAGCTGTCGTGCAGCAACAGAGACTGAGCACAGCCAAAAATAAATAAAAAAAATTAAACCTGGCAAGTTATGCCCTACCCTCATAAAGTTTGTTCCAAATTACATTCCTATCAGTAGAATTTGAAATTTTTCTCAATTCTGAATATTAAGAATAATTTTTATTCATTTATCTGCCTTTCTAGCAGCACCACACAGCATACACTATTCTCTGACAAGGGGTGGAACCTGTGCCCCCTTGCAGTGGAAGTGCAGAGTCTTAACCACTGGATGGGCAAGGAAGTTCCAAGAATCATTTTTATCTTTGCTTATCTGATAGGTGAAATCTGCTCTATTGTTATTTTGATTTGTATGTCTTTATTAATGAAATTGGGCCTATGTTATTGACCATTTATATTTCATCTCCAGGCGTGTGTCTGCTTATATCCTTTGCCTATTTTTCAGAAAAGAAATTCAGAATGGCAGAAAAATTCATGGCGGCTTCCTCATTGTACTGTGTGTGGCTTGGGCTCCTGACTCCCCATTGAAGCGATTTGGAGATGCTACAGAGAAACAACAGGAAACAAGCCACAGAAATGAGCAAAAATGATTAAAGGAGTGAGTTTAGAAAAGCAAAATAAATAAAGATTGTTTGGGCCAGAGAATAGAAATGGGAAGGGACAGTTGGAAGGACTCACCATTTCTTTTTTTTAATAATTTAATCAATTTATTTAATTTTGGCTGCACTGGGTCTTTGTTGCTGCATGGGTCTTTCTCTAGTTGTGGTGAGCAGAGTGTACTTCTCTATTAATAGTTGTGTGAGCTTCTCATTGCAGTGGCTTCTCTTGTTGCGGAGCACAGCTCTAGGGCACAGTCTCAATAGTTGTGGCACCTGGGCTCAGCAGTTGTGGGCAGTGGGCTTAGTTGCTCCGCAGTATGTGGGATCTTTCTGGACCAGGGGTCGAATCCATGTCCCCTGTATCAGCAGTCAAGATTCTTTACCACTGAACCACCAGGGAAGTCTGGACTCACCATTTCTGAATGGGAGATCTTTTGGTGCTGGTATGTACTCCTTCTGCTGGGAACCAACTTCAGGTCCCAGAGGCAGGCTTTATTCAGTGTGAGGAAGGGCTTTCTGAATATTCTATTCTTAGACACATTTCAACTGAATTGGAGATAATTTTGGTGCAGTCCCTCCTACACTTCAAATCACAGAGCATGATCTTCCAAATAGCTCTGTGTTCCTTTCTTTCAAGTTAGAGAAATTTAAGATACAGTGGGTAGGTCAATCTGATCTCATTTAATTAAAAGTCTGGGGCTCTTTCCAACCCACAGACTGCCATGGTATTTGAAAGTGTCCCTCTCTCCTCCCCAGCAGCATGTGCTTTCAGCACTAAGATGGCTCATTTACGAGTTAGGTCCTCTGCCTGGATGCTGACTCTGGCACCAGAGTTAGCATGGCAGCAACCCAGCTCAGCAGCTGAGGGGTCCCTTCTTCCCACTGGACCTGAGCCAGTGTTATGCATTCAGGGAGTTTTCAGTGATCGAACACAACCCAGAGGTCAGCCTTCCCCTATGTTCTCTCTCTGCTGCTGCCTCACGGCAGCGAGCTTGACTCCAGTCTCATCACTGGGCTCCTTTCCCTGTTCCCCAGAATGTATCCTCTTGGACTCAAGGCATTAGTGAGCAATGCAGTAAGAGGAAGGTACAGTCAAGGCCCTGGGAGCCCCTGACTTGTCTTTCTTATGTATAGAATTACAGAGTCCAAGCTAGAAAACTGAGGCATCACCTACTCCTCCCAAACCCTCCCCTCCCCATTCCATTAGTGACTGGCTCTTATCAAATATGTCTAAATTTTGATCTATTTTCTCATCCTTATCATCCCTGGTTCCATCTAAGTCCTTTCTCCCTTTCCTGAATGAATGCATTGGCCTGCTGGTTTCCTCCTGTCACATCACCCTCCAGACCACTTAACCATATAACCACGGATTCATTCATTCACTCATCTGCCATTCTTGGCCTTTGTGCCATGCACATTCAATACATGCCACAAAGCTGAGTTATTAATTACAAAGAAGACATGGAGGCAATCAACCCTCTTAGTTTAAAGGAGTTGGGGTGCTTTCTGAGGTGGGGTTCGAGAGGCAGATGAGCTTGAGGTGGGCCTTGAGGTATGAGTAGGTGGAAAATACCATGAGTTGTTCACCCAGCAGTCATCCCTCGTTCTTTCTTGCTGTAGTGTTTCATATTCTCACGTGCTCAGGCAAACTACTTCTGACTCCAGCCACAGATGGGAAATCTTGATTGGTTCATACAAGTCACGGTGATTCCCCTTTCAGCCATTAGCTTAGGCCATTAGGACCTGAGGGGAAGATGTCTGGGAAGGCTTCTGGTAAAGGTTTCCTTCCCTCATGAGAACAAATGTATGGGAAGAAAAGCTCCTCTTCCTCACAGTTGTTACCGTTACATGTATGTGATTCCTGAAACCACAGCAGCCGGCTTGCAGCTGTGAGGAGAGGTATTATCAATATGCTGAGGTTGGTGGAAAGGTGGAAAGCATTTGGATTCTTTAAGGTCACAACCATGTGAATTAACTAACTCTGGAAACTACCCACCCCAAACTCCCATGTTTATTTAAGTTTCTTTAGTTGGATCTTCAGTTACTTGGAGCCCAGAGTATTATTCAGGTAAGACACAGTCAGATGGGATTTCCTGGTTTGAGTCCTGGGATTACTGTGGGCACGGTTCATTTTCCTGATTTTCCCAAGGTCATGCTTGCAGACTGCAGAATGTATTATTGAATACTGACTCTGTAGCCTGGCCTCATGGAGACGTAGAGGAGCAGGGGCTAGAAGAGGGGTCAGAGAGACCCCCGTCTTTTTTTAAATATTTAAGCATTGTTTATTTATTCAGCAAACAATCTTAAGCACCTAGTGCCTGTCTGGCACTATTCTAGGTGCTCTGGTGACCAGAGGAAAAGGCACAGTCTTTGTCTGCAAGGAGGTGAATCCAGTACAGAGGTGACCATGTACTGATGTAATACAGGAATGTCGTGATATGCTATCCAGAAGCATAAAGAAATGGCCACTGAGTGAACTATGCACAAATTAGAATTTATAAGGCTTTAGTTTCTTTTTCTTGGTGTGTGTTCCTCCATTCTTTTTTAAATTGAAGTTTAGTTGGTTTACAATGTTATGTTAATTTATGCTGTACAGCAAACTGATTCAGTTATATATATATAAATAAATATATATACACATTATTTTTTAAAGTATTGTTTCCTGTTATGGCTTATCATAGAATACTGAATATAATTCTCTGTGCTGTACAGTAGGACCTTGTTGTTTATCCATTCTGTATATAATAGCTCAGGCTTCCCAGGTGGCACAGTGGTAAAAAATCCACCTGCCAAGCAGGAGATGCAAGTTTGATCCCTGGGTCAGGAATATTCCCAGAAGAGGAAATGGCAACCCACTCCAGTATTCTTGCAGGGGAAATCCCATGGACAAAGGAGCCTGGCAGGCTACAGTCCATGTGGTAGCAAAGAGTCGGATATGACAGAGCATGCACGTATGCACATGAAAGCTCACATCTGCTGACCCCAACCTTCTACTCCATTCCTCTCCCAACCGCCTCCCCCTCGGCACCACCAGTCTGTTAGAGAGACGTTCTTATACTCTTTATCTTATGCCAGTGCCCAGCACATCCAGAAACCATAGGCTGGAAGGGCATCTGGGCTATCATCTGGGTCAGAGGGCAGGCAGGTGATTTAAATGAATGCCCAGGCTGGTGTTTGCTTAGCAAACATGTAGAAATAGCCTTTATTTCATGAAGAAAGATGCCCTCTTTAATTTTTCTTAGCACAGATGGATCTTTTGGTTTACCTTTCATTGTTTTTATGGGAATGGACAAATGAAGACTTGTTCTATTGAAAAGTAAACTCAGCCTCCAGATGGGTGGGGAGACATAGTCTGGGGAAATTCAGTGGACAGGAAAGAGTGCCCATCTAAAGGTGAAATGTGCGGGTGGCATCAAGTGATTGTTGCCATATGAAAATCCTGGAGCAATATGATAGGCCTGCTGATCTCTCAAGAGAAACCTGAAATCTGATTTTAAAATGTGTGTGTGTGTGTGGGGGGGGGGGAATATATCCTATTGTGTGGTGAACATGTGCATTCTAGGCAGAAATATCTTGAAGCAGAACCTAGGGACAGAGGCATTTGGGGTTAAGAGTGAAAAGTGGGTGGGAGAGATAGAGACAGGAGCTTGGGCTTTTGAAGGAGAGATGCTGAATTCTTGTCTAGGTGGTAAACATGAAAATGAGCTTTAAAAGCACATTATAGGAAAGAAAAACCTGAAGAAGAAAACTGCTCACAACTCTGCTGTATAAAGAAACACTACTTTTTAATCTTTTCTTTTATAGTTTTTTTTCTTTTTCTCTTGCAGTCTTCCTTCCTGACTTTAAGATTGTGAGCATCATTATAGCTTTTGGCACACTTACGTTTGAATGGCAATAATTTAAATCTATTAAATCTACAATTTAAATCTATAAATAACTTAAATCTATGAATGGCAATAACTTAAATCTGTGAAAAGTTAAGACCAACCTAGAGAGCATAATAAAGAGCAGAGACATTACTTTGCTGACAAAAGTCCATCTAGTCAAAGCTATGGTTTTTCCAGTAATCATGTATGAATGTGAGTTGGACTATAAAGAAAGCGGAATGCTAAGGAATTGATGCTTTTGAACTGTGGTGTTGGAGAACTCTTTTGTGAGTCCCTTGGACTGCAAAGAATTCAAACCAGTCAATCCTAAAGGAAATCAGTCCTGAATATTCATTGGAAGGACTGATGCTGAAGCTGAAACTCCAATACTTTGGCCACCTGATGTGAAGAACTGACTCATTGGAAAAGACCCTGATGCTGGGAAAGATTGAAGGCAGGAGGAGAAAGGGATGATGGAGGACGAGATGGTTGGATGGCATCACTGATTCAATGGATATGAGTTTGAGCAAGCTCCGGGAGTTGGTGATGGACAGGGAAGCCTGGCATGCTTCAGTCCATGGAGTCACAAAGAGTTGGGTATGACTGAGCGACTGAGCTGAACTAAACTGAATTTAAATCTAATACCAAGGCCATGTCTCATGCAACCCCAAATATTTTAATTCTGTCAGAAAAAGAAAAAAAACATCTTGAATCTTGGCTGGTTGCTGTGTTCACGTCACGTGTCACTTGTCATGCTACTGCTGTAGGATGCCTCCATCCCATGCTTGGGAGCAAAGTGAGGGGGCGATAGGAAAGAATAAAATCTGGCAGACATAGAAATCTAAGGAGAGGACCAAGACTAAGCCAGTCACTGGAGATCTTGAAGTGGAATTTAAATGCCAAAGTGGGATTCCCTCTATGAAAGTTTAACTAAATAAACATCCTGGGTGTAAACTGCATGGGCTTCTGGGCTCCTTAGGGGCTCTGGGAGTGGGTGGGAAGTGTGTACATATTCATTCTGCTAATGTTACTCTCAGATTGCCAGGTTAAGAGTGGAAGAAAGCGAAGTCGCTCAGTCGTGTCCAACTGTTAGCGACCCCATGGACTGCAGCCTACCAGGCTCCTCCATCCATAGGATCTTCCAGGCAAGAGTATTGGAGTGGGTTGCCATTTCCTTATCCGTGAGTGGAAGAAAGGTTACCAGCAAATCCATTCCTGGTCAACTCAAAGTACTCACTGACAGATGGCCAACAGGCACATGAAAAGATGCTCAATATTGTTAATTATTAGAGAAATGCAAACCAAGACTACTCACACCAGTCATATCAACTCACACCAGTCAGAAGGGCCAGCGTTGAAAAGTCTGCAAATAATGAATGCTGGACAGGGAGAATGAATGTTCTCCACACCCCCTACACTGTGGGTGGGAATGTAAAGTGGTACAGTCACTATGGAGAAAAATATGGAGGTTTCTTAAAAAGATAAACGCAGAATTACCACATGATCCAGAAATCCCACTCCTGGGCATATATTCAGAGAAAACTCTAATTTGAAAAGATACACATACCCGTGTACCCCATAGTGTTCATAGTAGCACTATTTATAATAGCTAAGGTGTAGAAGCAACCTAAATGTCCATCAGCAGATGAATGGACAAAGAAAATATGGTGCATATATACAATGGGATATTAACCCAGCCATAAAAAGAATGAAATAACACTATTTGCAGCAATACGAATGGACCTAGAGATTATCATACTTAGTGAAATAAGTCAGAGAAAGACAAATACCACTTATAAGTGGAATCTAAAAAAATACAGATAGATGTATTTACAAGACAGAAATAGACTCATAGACACAGAAAACAAACTTATGGATACGAAAGGGGGTAGTGTGGTAAGGACAGGGAGAGATCAATTAGAAGTCTGGGATTAACATATACTCAGTACTATATAGAAAATAGATAAACAACAAGGACCTACTGTATAGCATAAGAAACTATGTTCAGTATCTTATAAAAACTTATAATGGAAAAGAATCTGGGAAAAACATATATATAAAACTGATCACTTTGCTGTACACTTGAAACTAACACAACATTGCGAATTAACTATACTGCAGTTTTTAAAAATGGTTTAACAAGTACTTGCTGAGCAGCAGTTTCCCACAGTTAGTCAGCGAGTGAGGTCCTCTAGCTGTCCCCTCCCGGGCAGGAGCCCTGGGGCAGGCTGGAAGGGGTGTGAGCAAGGAGGGCCTGCAGGAGTCCCTGAGGAATCAGGTGGTTACACGGCCTCTGAGTCTCATCTTTGTGTCTGTCACCTCTCACTGCCCTCTGGTTCAGGGGTGGGGGGCCCTGGCAGACACACTATACCTGTTTTGTTATTATGTGAGTCTCCCCGAGGGTATGTTCCTGTGCCTTGTGCAATGACGGCTGAGTGGCTGGGCACAGGTCCGCATGCATTTCCCAGGCAGCTGGCATGATGAAACCTGGCTGGCCCAGTTCCCCAGTGAACACTTGGCTCCCCTCGTCTCTACCATGTTCCCTTGACAGACACCTGACTTGGTTGAGGGAACCAGCTTCAAAGATCCTTCACAACACACCTACACTGAGATCTTGCTTTGTGTGCATGTAACACGATTCCCAGGGATCAATGAGGGTGAAACCACCCAAACAAACTGATGTGCGGTGCAGATAGTTTGTACTGCTAATAATACAATACAATAGTTATTTATTGAGCATTTGCTATGTGCCAGGGCTAAGGGCTTTTATGTATTAACTCATTTAAGCTTCATGAAACCTCTCTGAGTTTTAATAATGAGGAAACGGAGGCCCATGAGAGCATATAACAAACAACCAAAACAAAACATCTCCAGTAGGCCAGGAGGGTTGAATGAGAGCTTCCCAAGGAAAAGACACAAGCTGAGAGCTGAAATGTTACCAGTTTTTGTAAAGCTTATATTTGGTCAACAAACTGAATTCTTTAAATTAATTGCAATAGAGTTTTTAGTTGCTTCGCTATGGTTTGCTAAGGGTACAGTTTAACCACTTGTAATATTTCTTCTTTTAAAAATATTTATATTTCTAATTAAGGACAAGAAGCAACAGTTAGAACTGAACATGAAACAACGAACTGATTCAAAATTGGGAAAGGAGTATATCAAAGCTGTATATTGTCACCCTGCTTATTTAACTTACATTTTGTACCTTATGCAAAATGGGGGGCTGGGTGACTCATAAGTCATGTCGACTCTTTTGCAATCTCATGGACTGTAGCCTTCCAGGCTCCTCTGCCCATGGGATTTCCAGGCAAGAATAGTGGAGTGGGTTGTCACTTCCTTCTCCAGGAGATTTTCCCACCCCAGAGATCAAAGCTGTATCTCCTGCATTGGCAGATGTATTCTTTACCGCTGAGTCACCAGGGAAGCCTCATGTGTGTTTTTAGCTGTCCCTTATCCTTGTAGTACTGGGATATGCTCCCTTGGGGAGGAAGACATTTTCCTCTACTCTTCTAGGTTCTTCTGGCTGGTCTAAGAATTAAATTGACATGAGACAGGAGAACAAGAGAAAATCACACAAAATTTAATAGCATGTATACATGGGTGTGCTCAGTCGTGTTCAACTCTTTGTGACTCCATGGACTAGAGCCCGCCAGGCTCCTCTGTCCATGGAATTTTCCAGACAAAGAATACTGGAGTGGGTTGCCATTTCCTTGTCCAGGGGATCTTCTCAACCCAGGGTTCACACCCACATTTCTTACGTCGTCTGCATTGACAGGTGGGTTATACATGGGAGAGATCCGGAAAACTGAGCAACTCACTGAAATGGCTGAAGTTCTCACGGTCTTCATCTAAAGACATACCATCATACCATCTTCAGCTAAAGACAAAGGGGTAGTGGTTTGGGGCTTCAAAAGCGAAGGCCATTCACATGGAGATGAAAAAGCAAGTGTTTGGTAAATAAATGGTTGATGGACCATGCAGAGACAACGGGACACGGAATTTTAATTAATAGACTTTGCTAGGTTCCTCCCTGCCTACACACCTGGTTCAAACTATAGTTTTCTGTGGTGATGGCTTCCTTCCTAGAAAGCTCCTCTATCTATTTCAGGCGGTTAGAGAGAAGATCAAAGTTTCTACTTTTTTTGGCCTTGATTGTCTTCAGCTTGAAATAATCTGCATGACAAAGAGACATTTTGGGGTGGCAAATTTTGTTGCCCTACAACCGTATATTGGTTGTGGTATTTTTTCTTTAAATGGACTTCAAGTTAAAAAATCTTAAATTTTATTTAGAATTTTTCAATGTTCATCTATACATGAGACTGAGCTATAGTTCTCTGTCTGTTTCTGTTTCCCAAAGTTGTTTGAACATCTGGTTATTTTCACTTTGAATTTGAAATGAACAGTTCTCTAAGCTCTGGAATGATTCTAATTCATTGAAGGAGAAAAGGAAGACTTTCCTAAGCAAGACAAGAAACCAGAAGCAATTAAGGAAAAAACAGACAAAATTGACTACATACGTAATATTTTTAATGCACTATGCGTGTGTGCTCGTTTGCTTTGTGTCTGACTCTGCAACCTGTAGCCCACTAGGTTCCTCTGTCCATGGGATTCTCTAGGCCAAAATCCTGGAGTGGGTTGACATGCCCTCCTCCAGGGGATCTTCTTGATCCTGTGATCAGACCTGCATCTCCTGCATTGCAGGTGGATTCTTTACCCACTGAACCACCTGGGAAGCCCTGCCACAGCACAATACACTGTAAAGTCAAGAGATAAACACATTGGGAAAACATTTATAATACACATGATGAAAAAATAGTTACTATCACACAAAAAGATTCAAATCATAAGGAAAAGAAAAACACTGATTAAAAATGAATAAAGAATTTGAATAATAATTCAAAGAAGAGAAAATCTAAATGGCCAGTTATCATATAACAAGATGTTTAATGTCATTAATTGTTAGAACATGTAAGTTTAAACATCACTGATACACTTTTTCATATATTATGAGGCAGGAAATAGATGGGCCCCAGGGTGAGCAGCTGGAGTTTGTTTCCAGTAGACAGAAACTCCAAAATTGCAGGAGCAAGAGAGGAGGCTGGACCCTCCCCAGGTAAAAGAGAAGAGATCATATATTTCTCCTTCTTGAATTCAAGGAAACCTTCCCCATGATAAAGCTCCTTGGAGGTCCAAAGTGGAGTGATGTCAAGCTAGCCATAGGTCTCTTGACTGGAATCCAGCTTGGCTAAGAGATGGGAGAGCACACACATGGGAGGTTCCTGAGATATACCAACTACAGACTCAGCACCAGGCAAAGCAAGATGATTGGCCAAAGAAACTCAAAAGCTCCTTAAAAGCTATTCAAATTACCACAAGGGTGTGGCTCTGTCTCTGAGCCTGCCTGTGTCTATCCACACGTACTCTTTTCCCACCTAATAAACACTTGTTTCACTACTTTCCATTTCTTCGTGGATATTCATTTTCTGCCAAACTGTATAGGCCAAGGCCTTGTCACTGGCCACTGGTCTAGTGTCCAGAACTCAGCACTCTCTCAGCTGCAGCCTGACTTCAATCCCTGGCCAGGAACCGAAATCTTGCTTCAAGCCACTGCAGGCCAAGGCCAACTTAGATCAATTAAATCAGTAAAAATGGAAAAGGCTTTTTTTTTTTTAAACAGTATATAGAGGTTGCAAAAAATAGGCACTCAATCTAAAGCTAGATATGTGAATTCTTATAATTTATTTAGAACCAATCCTAGCACGTGTGCTGTACCACTGAGTTACTTCAGTTGTGTCCGACTCTGCGTGACCCTGTGGACTGTAGTCCGCCAAGTTCCTTTGGCCACCTGATGCAAAGAACTGACTCATTGGAAAAGACCCTGATGCTGGGAAAGACTGAACATATGAGGAGAAGGGAACAACAGAGGATGAGATGGTTGGATGGCATCACCGACTCAATGGACGTGAGCTTGAGCAAGCTCTGGGAGTTGGTGATGGCGTGCTGCAGTCCATGGGGTCGAAAAGAGTTGGACACGACTGAGCCACTGAACTAAACTGATGGCAGATGCCGTTAGTTGCCTATCCAGCATCCACAGCTATTTTCACGGAATGCCTTATCCTGTTTCCTCCATCCAGAATTTCCCTGAAGGCTCACTCTAGGTGGATGACTACAGTGGGTTGCAACTTAACCCTTTGTATAACTGGATAATGAACAACACTCTGTTCTTTTTGTTCACAGTAAGGATATCAACAGAAAAATATATAAGAGCTTGGGTTTCTCAAGCAATATCTACTGTTACTTACCTCCAGACCCTTGTTGTAGGAGGAAAAACAAATCCTTATTTGTTTAAGCCTTTGTTAGTAGGATTTCTGTTACTGTTAGCTAAATATTCCTCTAAGCAGACCCATGCAAAATTTTAACCTAGCCATTCCCATGTGAGATTCCATACTAAAGAAATTAACATACCAGTATATATAAACTTATGCATAATATTGATTTTTGGAAGCAAAGTACTGAGAATAAATGGAATGTCTATCAAAAGCCATATAGCTCAATAAAATGTATTTAGTATATTCATACAATAAAATGTTGTATAACTATTAAAATGATTTGAACTGATGTCTATTCACCTTGAGGGATGTTCATAATGTATTATTCAGTGAAAAAGCAAATTGAATAGTTAATACTTATAGTATAGCCTATTATTTGTGAAAAAAACTGTACAAGTATATAAATGTTTGTATATGTCTAAACAGCACAGAAAACAGGGATAAAAATGCCTACAGGAGTGAGGGAAGTAACACAATTGAGTGAAACAAACCCAGTAGAAAAAATAATCTGCCTTAAGTTATCAAACTTTATTTTTATTGAACTATGAAGAGAAACATCTAACGTGATATAAATATACATGAACAAATTAACAAATTTCAGATCATCACTTTTATTACTAGAAAGCTGATTTTTGTGTAGGAAAGTGAGCCGTTATTTCTTGTCGAATAAATTTCCCAAAGATACACTTTGTCTAGAATGAAAAAATAAAATCACACATTTGAGGAACTACAGTACTTGTGAATGCCTTCAAAGTCATTTTGGAGATATTATCTTGACAAAGAAAAATGCCAAGACTTAATCCAATTTTAATTAGTGAGCAGAGGTAGACACCTTTCTTCAGATGACGTGAGCAGTGCAATTTTTCCCCCCTTACAGTTAAAAAAATTCCATTCATATTAAGACACTAGTTAGTTACATAACTTCTGTGTAGTGCTGCAGCCTGCCATATTGTGCTACCAATTCATTGTGTATTGAAATGTCTGTGTACTAGATTCCCCAGTGGGAAAGTAATTACAGAGTTAATTACTGTAGTCATCAGTAATTCTCTTTTTAATGTTTTAGCAACAGAGAGATTCCTGGTGAATGACACAACAAACTTAAATTCTGTTTCCATACTGAATGAGGCTTCCATCAAATTGCTTCATACGAAATGCCAGCTTAACAGCAACATCACAACAGCAATGTTTGTAGTTATGCTGACTAATTTTGACATTTGCACATCAAACTTTTCAAGAATGTTCTCTATGCAGAATCATTTATTTCTCAATGTTGTGCTAATATGGTCATATGTCCAAAAACTCTTTGCTCATGCTAACTACCCCCGCTCCCACCTAAAGACCAAAGCAAACAATAATTTTGGATTCCATGAATAGGTTCGCTTAAATGTATGATATTAATTATATTTATCCTCTTATCAGTTACAAGAAAAAAAATCACAAATTATCTAATTGTTTTCACCTACTTCTGAATGTTTTAAACCCTATCTTCATCATGCTGAGCAATAGTATTTTCAGTAAATGTATATTTATGTATAGTTGAGAAGAAAACAATGGAAATAGTGCATTTCTTCAGTTCGGTGATTTTTTCATCTGTTTTTCCTTTCCAACATAATGGGGTTTTTAGTTATCTTTTTTGTTTAGTAATAGCTTTATTGAGATGTATTTACTATACCATGAATTTCCCCCCATTCTAAGTATACCATTAGCAGTTTTTAGTATACTCACAAAATTGTGCCAATGTACCATCACCATTGCTTTAGTACATATCTACCTTCCTCCACAAAGAAGCCCTGTACCCATGAGCAGACACTTTCCTCTCCCCTCCTCAGACCCTGATAAGCACTAATCTACAGATTCATCTATTTTACATATTAAGCATTTCATGTATACAGAATCATACCAGTGTGTGTCTACTGTGACTGGCCTCTTAGTATTGTGTTTTAGGATTCGTTTATGTTGTAGAATATATCAGTACTTTATTCCTTTTATGGTGGCTCAGATGGTAAAAAGTCTGCCTGCAGTACAGGAGGCCCTGGGGTTGATCCCTTGGTCAGGAAAATCCCCTGGAGAAGGAAATGGCAACCCATTCCAGTATTCTTGCCTGGAGAATTCCATGAACAGAGCAGCCTGGTGGGCTACAGTCCACAGGGTTGCAAACATTTGGACAATAAGGAAATGGCAACCCACTCCAGTGTTCTTGCCTGGAGAATCCCAGGGATGGAGGATAAAAAAATCTATTCATTGGTTGATTGACATTGGGTTTTTCTACTTTTTAGCTGTTATGTATAATGTTTCTATGAATATTCATGCACAAGTTTTTATGCTGACATATATTTTCAGTTCTCTTGTGTTTATACTTAGAAGCCAAATTTCTGAGCCATTTAGTAACTCCATGGTTAATCATTTCAGGAATTGCTAAACTGTTTCCAGAGTGGTTGTGTCATTGTACATTTCCACCAGCTGTGTAGGTAGGATTTAATTCCTCCACATCCTCATCAACACTTGTTATTATCTGACTTCTTGATAATAAGTCACGTCAGTCATGTCTGACTCTGTGCAACCCCATAGATAGCAGCCCACCAGGCTCCTCCATTCCTGGGATTCTCCAGGCAAGAACACTGGAGTGGGTTGCCATTTCCTTCTCCAATGCATGAAAGTGAAAAGTGAAAGCGAAGTCGCTCAGTCGTGTCCAACTCTTCGCGGCCCCATGGACTGTAGCCCACCAGGCCCCTCCATCCCTGGGATTTCCCAGGCAAGAGTACCAGAGTGGGTTGCCATTGCCTTGATAATAAGGTTTTGATTTGCATTTTTTAATTTTTATTTTTTTAAATTACAAGAGTATGATAACACACTTACAGGAGACTTGAAAAATACAGAGCAAGTTTACATATAGTTCACTATATATTACATTTTTTTAAAAGTAGATAAATTAAGATTTTAGTTGGAATTCCAATATCAAACTCTTGAAAATTAATAGAATGAATATACAGAAGTAAAAGGTTATAATAGACCTGAAAAGCTCTGTGAACCAATTCAACATAGTTAAGTTTTATGCAATTTTCACACAATAGTAAGATACAAATTCTAATGATTAATGATGTCGAGCATATTTTCATGTGTCTTGGCTATTTGTATATCTTTGGAGTGATGTCTATGCAAATCTTTTGCCTATTTTAAAATTGGGCTATTTTTATTGTTGAGTTGTAAGTTTTTCATATGTTACAGTATGTTTGAAAATACTTTCTTTCATTCTGTGGACTGTCCTTTCACTCTCTGGATAGTGTCCTTTTAAACACAAAAGATTTTAATTATGATGAAATCCAATTTATCTAATTTTTTCTTTATTGCTTGTGCTTTTGGTATCTTATCTAAGAACTTCGCCTAGCCCAAGTTCAAAGATTTACTCCTATGTTTTCTTCTAAGAGTTTTATAGTTTTAGTTCTTATATTAGGGTCAAGAAGCAACAATTAGAACCAGACATGGAACAACAGACTGGTTCCAAATTGGGAAAGGAGTATATTAATGCTGTATATTTTCACCCTGCTTATTTAACTTCTATACAAAGTACATCATGTAAAATTCTGGGCTGGATGAATCACAAACTGGAGTCAAGATTGCCAGGAGAAATATCAACAACATCAGATATGCAGATAATACTACTCTAATGGCAGAAAGTGAAGAGGAACTAAAGAGCCTCTTTGTGAGGGTGAAAGAGGAGGGTGAAAAAGTTGGCTTACAACTCAAAATTTTAAAAAAACCTAAGATTAAGACACCCACTCCCATCACTTCATGGGAAATAGAAGGGGAAAAAAATGGAAAGAATAAAAAATTTTATTTTCTTGGGCCCCAAATCACTGTGACTGGTGACTGGTGACTGCAGCTATGAAATTAAAAGATGCTTGCTCCTTTGAAGAAAAGCTATGACCAACCTAGACAACATATTAAAAAGCAGAGACATCATTTTGCTAACGAAGTCTGTATAGCCAAAGCTGTAGTTTTTCCAGTAGTCATGTATGGATATGCGAGTTGGACTATAAAGAAGAGTGAGTACTGAAGAACTGATTCTTTGGAACTGTTGTGCTGGAGAAGACTCTTGAGAGTCCCTTGGACTGCAAGGAGATCAAACCAGTCAATCCCAAAGGAAGTGAATCCTGAATATTCATTGGGAGGACTGATGCTGAAGCTGAAGCTTCAATACTTTGGCCACCTGATGTGAAGAATCAGCTTATTGGAAAAGACCCTGATGCAGGGAAAGACTGAAGGCAAAAGAATAAGAAGGTGGCAGAGGATGAAATGGTTGGATAGCATCATCAACTCAATGGACATGGATCTGAGCAAATTCTGGGAGATAGCGAAGGACAGGGAAGCCACTGTATTGCAGTCCATGAGGTCACAAAGAGTCAGACACAACTTAGTGGCTGAAAAACAACAAGCCACTGTTTTGAGTTAGTTGTCATATATGGTATGAGATAGGGACAATTTCATTTTTTTCGCTGGTGGACATCCATTTGTCCTAGCACCATTCATCAAAACGACTGTTCTTACTTCATTGAATTGTCTTGGCACCCTTGTCAAAAATGATAAATGCATGGTTTTATGAATGGACTTTCAATTATATTCCCTTAATCTATTCTTAGGTCAATTTTGTTCACCCTGGTGCCTATGCCGTACTGCCTTGATTACCATTGCTTTGTTGTAAGTTTTGAAATCAGGAACAATGAGTTCTTTTTGTTCTCCTTTGTTTTAGCTATTCTAGATCACTTGCAATTTCATATGAATATTATTTTTTAAATTTTGGATGTGCTGGAGGATATATTAAATACATTTCTCAGAATTATCCCTAAACTGAGTGGTCTGCCTATTTAAATTTTCTGCTGGTGACTTACATTTTTAGCAAGTTCAGTTCAATCACTCAGTCGTGTCCGACTCTTTGCAACCCCATGAATTGCAGCACTCCAGGCCTCCCTGTCCATCACCAACTCCCGGAGTTCACTCAAACTCACGTCCATCAAGTCGGTGATGCCTTCTAGCCATCTCATCCTCTGTCGTCCCCTTCTCCTCCTGCCCCCAATCCCTCCCAGCATCAGGATATTTTCCAATGAGTCAACTCTTCGCATGAGGTGGCCAAAGTATTGGAGTTTCAGCTTTAGCATCATTCCTTCCAAAGAACACCCAGGGCTGATCTCCTTTAGAGTGGACTGGTTGGATCTCCTTGCAGTCCAAGGGACTCTCAAGAGTCTTCTCCAACACCACAGTTCAAAAGCATCAATTCTTAGGTGCTCAGCCTTCTTCACAGTCCAACTCTCACATCCATATATGACCACTGGAAAAACCATAACCTTGACTAGACGGACCTTTGTTGGAAAAGTAATATCTCTGCTTTTGAATATGCTATCTAGGTTGGTCATAACTTTTCTTCCAAGGAGTAAGCATCTTTTAATTTCATGGCTGCAATCACCATCTGCAGTGATTTTGGAGCCCCAAAAAATAAAGTCTGACACTGTTTCCATTGTTTCCCCATCTATTTGCCATGCAGGGATGGGACTAGATACCATGATCTTCATTTTCTGAATTTTGAGCTTTAAGCCAACTTCTTCACTCTCCTCTTTCACTTTCATCAAGAGGCTTTTTAGTTCCTCTTCACTTCCTGCCATCAGGGTGGTGTCATCTGCATATCTGAGGTTATTGATATTTCTCCTGGCGATCTTGATTCCAGCTTGTGCTTCTCCCAGCCCAGCATTTCTCATGATGTACTCTGCATAGAAGTTAAATAAGCAGGGTGACAATATACAGCCTTAATGTACTCCCTTTTCTATTTGGAACCAGTCTGTTGTTCCATGTCCAGTTCTAACTGTTGCTTCCTGACCTGCATATAGGTTTCTCAAGAGGCAGGTCAGGTGGTCTGGTATTCCCATCTCTTTCAGAATTTTCCACAGTTTATTGTGATCCACATAGTCAAAGGCTTTGGCATAGTCAAGAAAGCAGAAATAGATGTTTTTCTGGAACTCTCTTGCTTTTTCGATGATCCAGCAGATGTTGGCAATTTGATCTCTGGCTCCTCTGCCTTTTCTAAATCCAGCTTGAACATCTGGAAGTTCACGGTTCACATATTGCTGAAACCTGGCTTGGAGAATTTTGAGCATTACTTTACTAGCGTGTGAGATGAGTGCAATTGTGTGGTAGTTTGAACATTCTTTGGCATTTCCTTTCTTTGGAATTGGAATGAAAACTGACCTTTTCCAGTCCTGTGGCCACTGCTGAGTTTTCCACATTTGCTGGCATATTGAGTGAAGCACTTTTACAGCATCATCTTTCAGGATTTGAAAGAGCTCAACTGGAATTCCATCACCTCTACTAGCCTTGTTTGTAGTGATTCTTTCTAAGGCCCACTAGACTTCACATTCCAGGATGTCTGGCTCTAGGTGGGTGATCACACCATCGTGATTATCTTGGTCTTGAAGATCTTTTTTGTACAGTTCTTCTGTGTATTCTTGCCATCTCTTCTTAATATCTTCTGCTTCTGTTAGGTCCATACCATTTTTAGCAAGAAATTGATCAATTCATGGATGTTTAAAAGTCATTAGCATAATGATTAGCTTTCTTTGAAAATAAAATTATTCACTATTATTATAATGCTTTATTACTTTGCATTTTGGAGTTCTCTACCATTTTTTTCTTGTTTGAACTTGCTAGAGGTTTGTTCCAAGAAAACAGTCTTGCATTTTTTCATTGAACTGAATGCTTTTTTCATTGTTGATTTATGTATTCCTGGTTTTATCTGTATTTTCTTCCATTTTCTTCAGGCATTTAATTGACTCTTTTGTAAATTATTGAGTTGAGCATTTATTTTGTTTGTTCTTTGGTTAACTTAATAGAGACTATTTTACTTCTGAATCAACTGACTACAGCTTGTAATTTTGATATGTAATGTTTTTCTGTTATTTTGTAGTTGGTTTTCAATTTTATATTTATTCATCTGTCTCCTGGCCAAAATTATTTGAGACATTTTTTCCTTTTTCTTTTTTTTTATATTTAGACTGCACTGCACAGCTTTGATCTTGGTTTTGACCAGGGATCAAACCTGTGCTCCCTGCATTGAAAGTGTGGAGTCTTAACCCCTGGACCGCTGGGGAAGAACTTTTTTGAGTCTTTTCTTAATGAAAAGAGTAAGTTGTTATTATTCTTGTAGATGTTCAAATCATATGATTAATTTATAATTTTAGTATATTGTCTTTAGAGAATGTGAATCATACACTTTTTGGGTCAAACTTAAAGTTTGCTCTAATTCAAAGTGCATGGCTTTGTGGAAAAAAGATTGTTTCCAAATTGCTTTATATATGCCCTTTATCCTATGTCAGTATTTCAAATACTCAAGTAAACACCCCAGCCACAGATTGAATGCTTTTGAGAGTGTTTATGACCTCTCAATGTTCAACTCAAAAACCATACCATTAGTACTAGGTCCTCAGTACACTTTTACTAGAGTTACATTATCTGTACTTTCTTTCCCAGAATGAAAATAACATAGTGTTCACCTGTATAGAGTACTCATTAGTATGACTTCTAGTAAAGTCATAGTGTTGCTGTGTTGCATAGTGTTGCTTATAGTGTTGCTACTGAATTATCTCACCTTTTGTCCGACTGCAAAACTATTTTGTCCTAATTGAAGATATTTTTGGTGGATATAGGATTTAGGTGCAAATGTCCTTAAGATCAGTGAATAGACTCCTGCAATATCACAAAATAATAATTCACTATCTAGTTAATATATCTATTCAATTTATCCAGGAATTTAGCCATCATCCACCCATTCATTCATCCTTTCAATTAATTAAGGCAACTGCTATATGTCATATTAATAACTCAGATGTTAAATATTTAGTGGTGAAGAAAACAGACATAATTCCTGGAGCTATTGTCTAGTGTGGGAAACAGACATTAATCTAGTCAAAAAAATACATATATCATTAAAAACTGTGATGAGTTCAACTATTTTCCTAGTGAATATAATTCAATGATGGAGAATAATTGTAGAGGAAGGGCTAGTCAAGATAGATTGAGGGGAAAGTAGGGCCTCTTTGTTGGGATGGCATTAAACTGAGAAAAAAGGATGAGAAGGGGCTGGCTACAGAAGAGTTGGAATGAGAAGGCTTTCCAGGAAAGCAAGGATGGTTCAATTTTGAGAGCTATTAATATAACTTATTATTTTACAAGTAAAAGGAGAAAAACTGAGATAACAACCTCTAGAGATGCTAAAGAAGAATTTGATCTAGTCCAGGGTCTTTTGATTTTAGGAGATAAAAGTGTATTCAAACTGGCTCAAGTGAAAGAGAATTATTGTAAAAGTTCAGGGGCTCAATATAGCGGAAACTGAGCCAGGTACCATTGGAGACTAAATTAGATAGTGCTTAGGAATGGGAGTGACTTTATCTTTTTCCATTAGATGTGGCATGCTTTTTTTTTTCTTCTATGAATTATTTTTGCAACCTTTTCCTCAGTTTGGTTATCAGTTTGTTCAAAACCCATCATAGATGGCCCCATTTCCCCAACCCCATTTTACCCACCATGGTCTTTCTCCTTCCTGGTAATTCACGGACTAACCAGAGACCTGTCATAATTATTTGGCTTCTCAGGGTACTCAGGGCTGTTACAGTCTGGGGCAATAAGATGAGCTATCTTGTAAGAAGGGATGCTCTCTGACAGGCATCTTGAAATGTGTTAGAGGCATAATAGAGTACACATTTGGCTGAATGCTAAATGGCTGTTTTTAGACTCAGTAGTGTACTAAACTGGAATATCTTCAAAAGGCAAAATGGGAACTTCTAGTTACAAGGAAAAAAACCCAAATTTCATGAAAAAATGTGATTTTTATTACCTCTATTAATTAAAAATATGTAATTAATTATAGCACATGTCTTTTTTTTTGGTCACATCATACGCTGTTGGACCATGTAATTTCAGCTGTAGCTTTGCAAGATTGTTCCACTTTGAGCATTACACAGGTCGCTAAGATTTGTGTGTGTGTGTCTATGTCCAGGTGGTGGAAGGGAGAAATTAATGGTCCTATGGCAACTTCCAACCAGAGGATGATGGGAGTTGATAGATAAGTGCCCTCAGATCTTCAGAGGCTAAATTCAGAGGTGACATTATATTGTTCCTCAGTGGTGACATTAAGTGGTTCTTCAGTGGGAGCCCAGTAAGACTGAACGCCAATTTCACACAGTGGTAACTAGCTCAAGGTACCTATCATTGGCTTTTCCTCACTCTTTTTGGTCCTTCACTCCTGCTTCCTGGGATTACCTCCAAAATAAATTATTTATCTTCAAGTTTTCATCTCAGACCTTGCTTTTGGGAGAATCCACATTGTAAAGTGGACAAATTTTAAAGTTTAGCATTATGGAAGGGAGATACAATTTTTTAGTGGTCAGTTGCTAGATTGCTCCTGTACTACTGCCTATTTCCAACATATAAAAAATGTTTCAATTGAAATAAGAGTATAATTCACATCATTGCCTGTTTTAATTTGAGGTCTCCCTAGAGAATATGTAGGAATCCATAAAAAGTATTACTGAATGCAAGTCTACATGCCCTATGCACAGTGAAGCAAATAATACCAAAACGTCAGAGTCTGGAGCAGAGAAAGTTTTATTGCAGGGCTCATGCCTTAAAGTCCCTGAACTCCCTCGAAAACTTTCAGCAAAGCACTTTTAGAGGAAAGGTGGGGACGGGGCATGATTAGTCGATGCAAACTTCTTTGTGTCAGATCCTTTGTTCTTGAGTTGAAATCACGCTGAGGTTACAATGGTCCTGTAAACCTCACCAAAACAAATGTTATTCTGTGTTCTGACAAAAATGGGCAAGGTCCCAAGACTCATCTGAGGCCCACGTCTTGGCTAAGAGGAGGGGTCCCTGCACAGGCCAGTTACGTTGCCCAAGAGCATTCACCCAGCACCCAGTCTGGGTCTTCCCACCAGTGCTGAGGCCTGGCTGAGGAGGCAGACCTCAAGGCCAGATTCCCCAGATCCCCCGCAGCCATCTTCACTGAGGGAGCCAGGCGCCCAGAACTCAGCTGGCCCTCAGGCTCCTCAGGCAACCAAAACAGGGGCTGGGTCCCACCAACTGCCACTTCTGGATACTATCACCATCAGGTCGAAGTGGTGGGGATAAGGAGAGATTCAGCTGCTTCGAGGTCTGGGCCCAGCCAGTGGACAGCCATGGCCAGGGCTCTGGAGCTCTGCAGGACAGGCCAGCTCACTCGCTGGCCCGAGGCCGTGCAGCCTGGAGGGCCCTGGGGAGAAGGCTGAGACCCGCCTTTCACTGAACCTTCTGTCAGGACCATGGTGAGGCTGACAGTTGGCTGAGTGGCTTAGTGTCTCATACCATTCATTGCATGCTTCAAGCCTGCTCCATCCCTGTTACAGACAAACTCAAGAATGACTAAAGGCCTAGGATAAAACCCCTCCCATCTTTCTCCTCTCATCTATACATATCTTCTCATTTCCAGTCAGAAGATGCTCACAGGGCTCAGGGCCTAGTAGTTAGTTTACTAGACCAAAGGAAGTTTACTGGATACAGACTCAGTGAGAAAATAAATGGAGCCATGGAGAGAGTGAACATTCTCCAAAGGCTCTACTCTTTTGTATGGGACTAACCTAGAGAGTAGAATGATAAAGGATTACAAAATTCCTGTCACAATGACGGAGACACATAGACCAATGGAACAGAATTTAGAGCTCAGAACTAAAGTCTTGCTTATACAGTCAACTAATATTTCACAAGGGAACCATGAGTATTCAATGCAGAAAGGATAGTTTCTTCAATAAATGTTTTTGAGAAAACTGGATAAAAACATGTAGAAGAAGGAAATTGGACCCCTATCTTATTACACTAACAAAAAATTAACTTGAAATGGATTAACAGCTTAAATGTAAGATCTGAGGCTGTAAAACTTTCAGAAGAAACCATAGGGAGAAAGGTCTTTGAATTGCTTTTGGCAATAATTTATTTGGATATGACCTGAAAGCGAAGCAACAAAACCAAAAATAAATAAGTGGGACTATATTAAACTAAAAAGCTTCTGCACAGTAAAAGAATAAAATGAAAAGGCAACTCATGGAACAGGAGAAAATATCTGCAGACTATCTATCTGATAAGGAGTAGATGCCCAAAACACATAAGGAGTTGATGCCACGCAATGCGATCAGATTAAAAAATGGGCAGGGGATTTGAATAGATATTTTTCCAAAGAAGACATGCAAACAGCCAATAGGTACACGAAAAAACATTCACCATCCCTAATCATCAGGGAAATGCAAATCAAAAAATTTTTTTTCTAAAAAAATTAAAAGTAGAACACCCATTTATTTTAGCAATCCCGCTTCTTGGTATATAACTGAAGAAAATGAAATCTGGTTCTCTTTGTTGTGCACTGCAGCATTACTCACAATAGCCAAGCTATGGAGACAACCCAAGTGTCCATCAATGAATAAATGAATAAACATGTACCCTGTACACACAATGGAATATTGTTCAGCCATGAGAAAGAAGGGAATCCTGCCATTTGTGACAAGATGGATGAGTCTTGAGAGCATTATGCTAAGTGAAATAAGTCAGAGAAAGATAAATACTGTATGCTCTCACTTACATGTGGAATCTAAAAAAGTTAAATTCAGAGAAACAGAGCAGAGTAGGGCTGCCTAGGGCTTGGGGTGGATTGGGGGGAGAAGGGGGAGAAGTGTTTGTCAAAGGATACAAACTCATAGTTGTAAGATGAATGAGTTCTGAGCATACAATGTACAGCATTGTGACTATAGTTTAAAATACTGTATTATATACTTGAAATTTGCTAAGAGATTAGATATTGAATGTCTTCACTGCACACACAAAAATGGTATACATGTGAGGGAGTGGAAGTGTTAATTTCTCTACTGTGGTAATCATTTTGCAATAGATACCTGTATCAAATCATTGCACTGTGCACCTTAAACTTATACAATGTCATATGTCACTTCTATCTTTATAAACCTGGGGGAAAAATATTTCTGTCAAGTTCACCTGGATTGTGACAAAGTTCATGGTAATACACTGGTCAGAAAATGTATTTTTTGCCTAGAATCAAAGCTCTTACGATAGAAAGGAAACCAGAGAGAATCCCAAAGACCTATCTGACCTGTGAGATGTCTAATGGTAGCATAGCATCCAACACCAGGTCTGGATAACCTAACCCCACAGGACCCAGTGAGCCCACACGACACTGGTCTCCTGCCTCCAGAGACAGACATTGGTCCAACTAAAGCCCTGTAGAGCTGAGGATCCTTCTTAGCAAAAAGTTATTGCATCACCTTGCTTCAGCCATCAGGCTAAATGCTCAGACTACAAAGATGTATAGGAAAGAGATTGTTGACCTTGAGAAGCTCATGACCTGGGATACAAGATGATCCTGGGCACAGGACAACTTGTGGAGAATTTGCTAACAAACAGCGGCAGCAAAGTGAGATGACTGTCTTAACATGAATATTAACATGGACAAAGTATTCTGGGTGCATAGGGAAGGCACTGCGTGGGGGCTTCAAGAAGGCTCCAGAGAGAAAGTGAGGTGTGAGGTTGTTCTTGAAGGACCGCAAGTTTGCTCAGGCCAAGAAGCAGAAAAAGTCGTTCCTAGCAAAGAGAACCGCGAATGAAGAGAGGTGTGAAGGGGCCTGGCAGGCAAGCGAACAGCTTCAGAGTGAAGGCTGCGAACCGATGGTGACCAGCAGACAGATTTCGTTGGGGCCCCAGGGTGGTTTATGAATTTGAGCCATATTTAGAAATGGAAATATTTCATGCAAAAGTCCAGAGTTTCTGCTTCTTTTGAAAAAAAAAAAAAAATAGAAAATCAGACCACCTTGCTGGAACTGTGACATGATCACCCCCTTCAGAAGAGGCCTGTGCAGCCCAGTTTATCCCAATGTCCACCTCCCAGGTTCAATCTACTCATGGGCATTTATGCTGCCACCTAGCAGTTGCCCTAATTCAGATCATCAGCATCACTCCTGGTGGCATTTGAATTTTTAGCCACTCATAGAAGTTACAGAGCAAGGTGGAGGTTGAGGGGACCAAGGCTGCAGAATTAAAGCTAGCAACTGTGGGGAGCCATTACCACTCCAAGCCGAAGGGGCAAGGGGAGGAAGCTGCGTAAATGAAGCATGATGAGAGCTGGGAGGAGGAAGGGCCCTGGAAGCCCAGGGCTTGGGGTGTGATTATTGGAAACACAGCATTGGAACTGGAAGGGTGGTGGTTTAGACACTCATGTCTGACTCTTTGTGACCCCATGGACTGTAGTCCACAGGCTCCTCTGTCCATAGGATTCCCCAGGCAAGAATACTGGAGTGGGTTGCCATTTCCTTCTCCAGGGGATCTTCCCAACCCAGGGATTAAAACCAGGTCTCCTGGATTGCAGGCCGATTCTTTACCAACTGAGCCACCAGGAAAATCCTGGAAGGGAGTGGGGATAAAATACCTCAGTCTCAGATAAGCAATAAGAATATATTGTACAGCACAAGGAAATATGGCCATTATTTTGTAGGAATTTTTTATAAGATTTTTTTAATGTGGACCTTTTAAATGCTTTATTGAATTTGTTACAATATTGTTTCTGTTTTATGTTTCGTTTTTTTGTGTTTTTTTTTTTATCTTTTTTTTTGCTGTGAGGCCTGTGGGATCTTAGCTCCCTGAGCAGGGATTAAACCCATACCCCTCTGTGTTGGAAGGTGAAGTCTCAACCACTGGACCACTGAGGAGGTCCCTGATGGTCAGTTCAGTTGCTCAGTCGTGTCCAACTCTTCGCGACCCCATGGGCTACAGAGCACGCCAGATTTCCCTGGCCATCCCCAACTCCCAGAGCTTGCTCAAACTCATGTCCATCGAGTCGGTGATCCTATCCAACCATCTCATCCTCTGTCTTCCCCTTCTCCTCCCGCCTTCAGTCTTTCCCAGCATCAGGGTCTTTTTCAAGAGTCAGCTGTTCACAACAAGTGGCCAAAGTATTAGAGTTTCAGCTTCAGCATCAGTCCTTCCAATGAATGTTCAGGACTGATTTCCTTTAGGATGGACTGGTTTGATCTCCTTGCAGTCCAAGGAACTCTCAAGAGTCTTCACACCACAGTTCAACAGCATCAATTCTTCAGTGCTCAGCTTTCTTTATAGTCCAACTCTTACATCCATACATGACCACTGGAAAAACCACAGCTTTGACTAGACGGACCTTTGTTGGCAAAGTAATGTCGCTGCTTTTTAATATGCTATCTAGATTAAATGGAATATGATCTATAAAAATATTAAATCACTATGCTGTACATCTGAAACTAGTATAATGTTGTAAATCAACTATAGGCAAATTTAATAAAACAGATAAGAATTGCAGTGTAAAAACAAACAAATAACCTTGATCTGTCCTTCAGAGCCTCCCACAAGCTGAACTGGAAGCCAGAGGGCAAGAGAACCCTACAGAGGCTGTCCACAGCCAGGCACAGCGAGAGAGGGGTGGAGAGAGGCTCTGGGAAGGCACCAGTATATCTAGGCACGTGGGGATGGAGAAGAGCCAGGAAAGGCCTTCTCCTGTGATCCCTGCACAGGGGCCCTCCTGAATATGGTTAAGCCACAGACTCTGAAGCCAGCAGGTGGAAGGGAAGGGGGCTGGACAGGGCCTGAGATGCTCCTCCATCACCAAGAAGCTCCAGGACGCTAGAGAAGGGGAAGACAGAGGCCTAGGTCTGGGTTTCCAAAGACTATTCTAGAAGGGTGCTGTGGGTCGAACCTGTGTCTCTTTACCACCAGCGCCACTTGGGAAGCCCAGTACCTTGCGGTTTTCTAAATGTCTTTGTTACTGAGCTTTAATTTAACTCCATTGTAGTCAAAGAGCATGCTTGGTTATCATTTGAATCTTTTTCAGTTAACTGGGATTTGTTCTGTTGCCTGATCTACATCATTGCTAGGTCTTTTTCTATGATCCATTTTCCTCCTAATGATAAGTAATATTTTTTCTCCTTCACATGCCTGGTAATATTGAACTAGAGGTCAGACATTGTAAGTTTCATCTTGTTGAGAGTTGAAGCCTTGTTCTGGGATGGAGTTATGAGAAAATGTTCACTCTTTCCAGATCTGCAGCTCACCTTTATCAGGTGAGACCAGCACAGGCAAAATGGTCCTGCTGAGGACCAAGGCAGTGCTCTTCTGAGTGCTCAAGCCAATGGCCCTGTTATCCCAATGTTTTTCGACTCTGGTTGTGGAGAATGGAAACTGTTCCCAGCCTTCTGTGAGGCTTGGGAATTATTCCTCCTGCTCTTTGCCAGTGTTTCTTTTCCTTGCCCTCGGGAATTTTCTTCACATGCCGATTGGTGATCAACTAAGCTAACAGGGAAATTGCTGCAGCCCTCACATCTCGGATTCTCTGCCTTGCACTTTCTTCCTACCTTGACTTCCCTAAATTCTCAACTCTCTCCTCACATCTCAAGGTGACTACGGTTTGGGTTTCTCCTCCCTGAACTTCTGCCTGAAGATGCAACTGTAGATTTCCTTCATCTCCTTCTCATCTATAACAGCGTCATTCTCCTGTATTGGATTGCTGTTTAGTGTCTGAAAACCACTCTATTTTTTTTATTGGAGTATAACTGCTTTACAAAGTTGTGTTAGTTTCTGCTGTACTATGAAGGGAATCTGGAGAAGGAAATAGCAACTCACTCTGGTATTCTTGCCTGGAGAATCCCATGGACAGAGGTGCCTGGCGGGCTTACACCCCATGGGATTCCAAGAGTCAACACGACTTAGCGACTAAACCACCACCACCACCACCACCACCACCACCACCACCTGAAGTCAGCAGGTGGGAGGGAAGGGGACTGGACAGGGCCTGAGATGCCCCTCCATCACCAAGAAGCTCCGGGAGGCTACAAGACCCACAGCAAAACAAGGGGAAGACAGAGGCTTACGTCTGGGTTCCCAAAGACTATTCTAGAAGGGTGCTGTGGTAGGTGAAGTTTTGGAGTGCTGGGATAACACAGGGACTCTTGGGCTGGAGGTGGTGGTCAGGATACTGGAGGAAGATGGCCCCCAGAGGTCTTCTGGCTCACGCTGTAGCTCACCAGGGCACCCCCTATGTCCCTGCTGGTCACCCAGTCTCTGCTTGATCACTTAGGTGTTAGGGAGCACAGTAGTCCAGCGGATGGAAAGACCCGCTGCTGAGCTGAAGTCAACCTCTGCCCCTGGCCCGGCAGCTTGAGGGCACACTGAATACCTTCCTACATCCAAGGATAGTCTTCCTCACTCCTCTGGGTCCTTAACCACCTCTCAAGGTGGTGTCCTGGGGACCACAACCCTCTGAATATGGCCCCTTTCGCCATCAGCTCTCTGGAAATATTTCTCCTACACTCCCCATCCCCCATGCCTGCTTTTACCTTGAATTCAATGTCACTAGAGAATGGAGGAGGGCTTCCTTGAGCTTGACAGTTTATCAATGGCATTAGTTTTATTTCAAGATTCAGGCTGAGCAAGTGGGTGTTTATAAGTTTTCTCTCAACAGCTCCCTGAGCCAAACAGGCAGGGACTGGAGGCTCAGAAAGACTCAACACCGCCCCAGGTGACCCAGCCCAGAAGTGGGGCTGCAACCGCGCCCAGGTCTGCAGCTCCAGGCCTCCTTCCACCACAGGGACCCAGAGTCCCTGGGCTCTGTCTGGGGAGCTTCTTGTGCCAAGGCAGGGGGAGACCACGCTGCAGGGCTGGGGCACCACTGTTTGCTCTGTTCTGATGGGACAAGGTTTAAATGATGCCGGCTTGTCACAGCACAGTCCTTCTGGGATGTCACATTTCTAGACCTGGGGAGAGTCCTTCCCTGGAATATGCAGGGCAGTTAAGCCCAGGAGTGGAGCTCTTCTCCTGCCCAGTTCTCAACCCCACTCCCCTGACCCTGAGAGGGGCTCCAATGGCGGGCTTGGACTTGCCCTAGAGGACTTCATGGCAGCGGGGGGTCCTCCTGTCCTGGGGCACTTTGTGCTGCTGCACCTCAGGGCCTGAAGCTTCCATTGAGTAAATGTGCCTGGAGAGATGTGTTTTTTTTTTTTCTTCTCCCCAATCTCCTTTTTCTTTTCAGGATGAATGTCACCACATTTTACTCTCACATCTGAAGTCCGGCTCCTGAAAAGCCATTGTCCAGGCTTGCATAACCTCAACTACCCTGCAGTCCTCCTCAGGGGCCCCTCTTCCCACAGGTGTTCTCTCCCGTGCTTGCTTTAGATTGTGTCCCTTGAAAGGGGGGCCCAGCCTCCATGTTTCCCCAGGGCTAACATCTGCTGGGTATTAAGGGATTCTTAAGCATGGACTAGGGTGGCAAGCCCTGGGAGGATATCTCAGCTCTGGGCATCAGTCTTCTCTTATGCTAAAGGCTTCCTGGGGCTTGGTGTATTCCAGAAGTCAGTAGGGATAGGATTAGAATCATGGGGAGAGATTTTAAAAGATACTCAAGCTCCACCCCAACCGATTCTAGGATTCAGTTGATCTGGAGAGAGAGATGCTAGCCTAGTAGAGATGATGCTAGTAGAATAGGCATTGCTAGACCCAAGGTTGTGTGACCATGGGCATGTCATTTCCTATTTCTGAGGATAAAAGGCAGAGGCATAAGGCTCAAGACCTGGGAAGCCAGTCCTGGGGAGAGCAAATTGGAAGATGGAATTTCAGGAGACGGGGAGAGAGTTGGGGTTAGAATTCCAAGCTGCTGCTGGGCAGGGAGCTCCAAGCTAGACTGGAGGGCAAGGCTAGGCCACACTTCAGCACCCAAAACTGGCCAGGCAGGAGTCAGGGCACAGAGCAACCAGGCAAAGCAGGGGTCTGAAGTGTGGGCCAACGGCATCCACAAAGACCAGGCCCCAACTATCCAGAGCATGGGTGCAAGTGGGCATCCGCACATCACCTGGATAAATGAGGGAAGGTCTGGTTGATTCCAACTTCAAGGGAGCTTTTTCCTGGGATAGGTCCTTCCCCACCACCCTAGATAGTCCAGTACACCAGACACCAGAAACGGAAGAGGGAGCCTTGGCAGGAAGGCTTGGAAATTAGGGAGAAGAAAGGGGTCAACTAGAAAATCCAGTGGTTTGGAAAGCGGGCCTGGAGATGTCCCTGCAGACTGATTAGGGTCACGAGGGCAACGCTGAGTTCAGGTAGAGGTCTGTCCCTCCCTCTCCTCAGAGGTGGGAAAAGGCTCTGCTGAGGGATAGATACCAGACAGGACATTCAGAACAAGGAGTTGCCTGGGTGGCTGTCTTCCTGTGAGGCCAATGCTAAGACCTTTGAGGCCTGGACAACGGGCTCCACAGGCAGTTCCTTCACTAGAAAGAGCTGGATTTGCCTTGCGACCTAGCCCTCGCTTCTCACAGCAACGGTTTCCCTCTCCCCTGCTTCACCTTGCACACCAGCGGCCCACACATGGGTTAGAAGGGCAGAGGATTGTATGGGAATTTAAGTGCAGTGAGGCTTGTAAGAACTGGGTTGACAGTTTTAGAACAAGTCCTTACAGTTAGAAACTGAGCAGAGGGGAGTTGGGGGTGGGTGTGAGCAGTGGCGTGGAAGGAGATGGACAGGCCTGTTTTTTTCTTCAACTAGGCTGAGAAGATCCAAATAAATGCAAGTCTTACCTCAAGACTGTACTACCTGATGGCCGTTAACCTTGAACTTAGCGTTCAAGGGGTAAATTGTGTTAAATTTCACTTCCCCTGAATATCCTCCAAAAAACCTTTCCTAAAAATTCTAGGCCCACATGAATTTGCCCTTCCTGGAATCCTATAGCACCACGGTTCTCAAACTCAAGTATGTATCAGAATCATCTGGAAGGTAGAGAGGGCATGCCATCTTGAGAGTTTAATAGGTCTGCGGTAGGTCCTGAAAATTTGCCTTTCTTAGAAGCTCCCAGGTGATGCGATGGTGCTGGTCTGGGGTCCACATGTGGAGAATTACAGCTATTAACACACATACTCCTCTACATTACAATTTCAGGCTTTATTTGTATTTTGTCTGGAATGAGTCTGGAATTATTTTCTGCACGTCAATTGATCTCAGGTAGATTCTGATTCCTTGGGGCAAGGATTGTCTGTTTCATCTTCCACACTAGTAAGCGTATTTTTGGACATACAGTAAATGAAATATCTATTGAGAAGAACTTCAGAGAATTTGGTTTTTACAAACATATAGGGATCCACTAAAGTTAATTTTAGGATTCCCACATTTTGCAAAAGAGCATCTATTTTTTTTCCACACCATTCACATTTGCAGAGAAAAATCTTAATGTACTTCAGCCATCTCCCAACCTCATGAAAGAAAAGCTTCAGTCTTGATTTAGCAAAAAAAAAAAAAAAAAAAAGAGTTCATTCCTTCATCCTTCCAAACAAGGTACAGAATGACAACAATATACATTACTGAAAAACACAACTGCATTTTATATTGCTCACTACCCTTTAAATAAGTATAATTCAGATACTAAAGAAAAGAACTGTGAATCACATTAATGCATTACAGAAATCAAAATTAACTTACCACACAAAATAAATTAAAACATTAAATATTAACCTTTTCAGTGCAACATATACAGAAGTCAGAGTAACAAGTTCTTTAAAAAAAAAAAAGCATCAGGTTTGTTTTAATAAGATAATGAAAAGTTGAACACTTCAGTATTATTACACTAGGAAGAGGCATTGTGTTCAGTACTGTGTGTGTGTTTACCATGAGACCTTTTAGAAAGCCTGATAAAATCAGTGGCTAGAGAATAGGTCTTCTATTGGAACATTAAGAACAAACATATGTGTTCCTCTTGTTTTTGTGATGTCCTCCTTGGTCCTGGACTTTTGAATCATCTCCCTGTTCCCCTCCTCAGCTGAGCAGGTTGGGAGAAATCAAAGCCCAGATCCCACTATGGGGTCAGGATCGCCCGAGCAGTGTTGGAGCCTCTCTGAACGGTTCCTGTCAAGATGGCCTGGAAGAGCAGCCAGTGGTCCATGTGCACTGAAGCAGCCTGGACCCGGTGGAAGAGCAGCCAGTGGTCCACGTGCACTGAAGCAGCCTGGACCCGGTGGAAGAGCAGCCAGCGGTACGTGTGCACTGAAGCAGCCTGGACCCGGGAAACCTGAAGATGCAGACACGTGCTCCACCTGCATAGACCAGGCTCCCCAAAAGCTCTGGAGGTGCACCTCCCCCCTCACCAGTGCGGGTGGGGGTAATGTCAATTCTACCGTCTCCTCTCATGGGAAAATAGACTCCGGGGACATTCTGCCCCTCTCCTCTGCTGGCACACAATAGCAAGCTCAAGTCTTGCTTATTTACCTCATGTGTTCAGATGTGTCTTCCAGATCAGGATTGGCTGCTGTACAGCCTTCCATCTAGAAGAAGACATTTCCTGCCAGCATGCTTAAAGAGGTCACAGCCTGTACAGCAGTGGGAAAATTCAGGCTCCACTGAAGATTTGGAAGCAGTCTCTCCCTTCCCCTGCCCCTTTTAAATGGGGGTTTTGCATTTCTCCTGAGACAGATATTGGAAACAGCTGTGTTCCCCATCCCCCGGTGTGCAGCTGCTCACCAGGTCAGATCTTGGGAACCAGTCCCTAATCATAATGAACTTGGCTTTGTAAAAAGCAAGGAAACACAGGGAACCTACAGAGTTGGATTAGAAGATGATTTTTTACCTGAAAAGGGGGCATTTTTATATCTAACCAAAGAAGTACCAATGCCACAAATGGCATAGCAATCCAATGCTTAGTGGCCATTCTGATTTCTAAGAGAGAAATCACTAAAGAAGCAAGGTTCTCATAACCTGGACATGGACAAAGGTCCGCCCTGATCCCAGCCTCTGCCTCCAACTCTCCCAGGGTGGCACACATTTGAGCCTGTGCACTGCATGGTTGTATCAGCACTGGAAGGCGGGGGTGGGCACCGGCAGGTGTGATTGGAACATTCACAGACACTAAGTATGAAGTCCCCACAGGAGGTCAAGAAGGTTCTTGGTTCTCACCTCCTCACCCTTCCACAAAGGCTCTTACATGCCTATAGACTGGACACTGATCCTTCCATCCAGCAGGTGGAGAAAACCCCACAAGACTTTCTCTACACCAGTTCTTGCTCTTTAAAGGCAACCAGACCTCAAACAGTCTCTAAAAGACTGAGGAAAGATTGTTCTAAAGTAAATATGTGATTTCAAGTTAAAAACCAATGATGCCACTCCACTTCCATTAGTCTCTCTATACTGGAATCAGACTTTCAGGAGAGCCCAATGAAAAAAGGGAGGGCAAACTGGGGTCCACAAACCAGTGTCAACTGCATGGGTCTCTGGGGGTGAAGCCCCAGCCCACAGACCCGCTGCTGTAGGACCTGTATAAGGAATGCAAACTTAAGCATATATTCTCTCATGACTAGACCCCAGAAGCTATGTCAGTCACACTGCTGGTGAACAGATCCCATTTCTAATCTCGGTGCTTTGGGCGCAGCGTCATTTAATACAAGTGCCAGAATTGCAACACAGGTCATATAATTTTCTCAATTGTAAGAAACACAGAGAAAATGCATTGAAATAGACGTACTGGGCAGAGGAATTCCAGGAGGACAAAATGACCTGGTAGGAATTTCAAGCTCACTTGACATATTTTAAAAGTCCCTTTCACGAAGTGAAGAGCTAGAGACACTGAAGGGTTAATAGGTAGAGATCTCCCATTTTTCAAATATTAGTGAATAAGAGTTCCCTCACATAAGGAGTTTACAAATTATTTCATTGTTTCCCTGTTTGCAAATTTTAATAACAGTTCCTAGGGATGAGCTCCACCATGAAGCTGGAGTGAACCAGCGTTTCCCACAAGCAGGCCCACTGGATTGGAGAGTACCCAGGAGAACAATTTCTCTCTTGAGGGAAAAGCAAGACCCATGTGATGGAGGCAGCTTATTAAGAGTTTTTGTTTTAAAACAAAAAACAAAAACCTAGCATCCTGAATGGAAAAGAAAAATAAAATCACTGGAATATTTCTCCGAATGCTTAAAAATAAATAGGAAAGTTCAATTTGTCCTTTTCAAAATAAAGCAACAAATCAACCAAGTAACAACATGGAAAATAAGTGACTGGTCCCCTTTCATGGGTGCAACCCCAAATGCCTGTTGCTCTCTGCTAAAGCTCTACGTCTAAGCAGATTCTCGGACGGCCCACCAGAAGGTTAACAGGTTTAATAAGAGCGGTGTAGTCACTGTTGTGTTTCCTCCTTGTAGATATACACACAGACTCTCTTCCTCTTCCTCAATAAGGTGCCAGGTCTCCACTGTAAGATCTGCTAACTTTTCAGCAGGAATGTATCGTAGGGCGTTTACCAGTTTTGTGTATTAAATGGCACGATCTCTGAACCCCAATCTTTGCTCCCATCAGTAACTCTGCCTCTGTTTCCATCTCCACCCATCCTGGTGCTTCCCCCCGCCCCCCAAAGTTTTAGCTGTCCCGAAGAGACCAGACATTTCTAATCAGTCTAGTTTTTTGGCCAGCAATACATGGATCATTGATGTAGATGTCTGAAAGGCTTTTATGCATTTTACACTGACTTAAGAGATTAAAATAAAATCATCATCCATCTAATAAATAAGAAATTATCTCCGAGGATGGTGACAGCTCAGGAAGGTCCTCAACGTCATGTGTCCACGGAAGACACTGGGCTGGTTGAGGGTTTCATGACAGAGGACTGGTAAGGCTCCTCCTCCACTGGCGTCTTCATATAGCAAAAAGCAGTGATGCTTTTTTTCACCATTTTCCCCAATAAGCAGATAAGAAAAAAAAAAACTGTAACAATTATAGGAACTCCAGTGTTGGGCACGATGGAGACTATTGTGGGGAGACGGGTCTGGTATCCGTAACTGACAGAACACACCTACACACACCTGGATGCAGATGACGAAGCACATAGGTCATTAGGTAAATAGGAGGTCCACCCCGTGCCATTCATTTCTGACCAGTCTTTAAACTGTGGTCCACCGATTTCTTCTCCAGGTCACATTGGATAACCCCAAGCAGACAGAGTTCTGGACAGAATTTTGAAGGAAGGCCCACATAAGACAAAAAGCCTGCACAGTGACGGCAGGCAGAGAAGGAAAGGCCTGCTGGCCCAGGCCTGGCAGCCCTTGCTGCGCCGAACTCAAGAAGTCCTTTTTCCCTCTGGCTGCTGCAGGCCACCTGGCAGAACTCCTCCTCTGGGCTCTTCAGACCACTGGAAGGAAGGAAAAACAGGTTAAGCTCTGCAGGCCACACTCCAGCCAGGCTGGGAAAACTGGCATGGGACAGAAACTTGGGATGCACCAGCCCAAGTCACTGGGTTCTCTTGGGCAGTCAAGTCCACATTCTGCTGGTTTGACCACAGGGGCAGTAGCTCCTGAATCTGTGCTTTCAGCACCAAAGGAAAGAAGGAAACGGGGACACACACTGTTGAAGGCCTTCATTCAACTGGAGGTGCTTCAGCCCTGTCTGCAGCCAGTTCCCTCAGCAGCAGCGGCTTAGTGGGCAGCTCATGAGCTAGTCAAGGGCTCTGGCAGCAGAATGGCTTCCTCTAAGGCCACTGAAGAACAGACCCCTTTATTTCTCAATGGGTGGGCCCTGAGGGTATCCTCTGTGCCTGTCACAGGGAAGCAGGGTGCACCCAGTCCCCAGCAGCTCCTGAGTCCAGTCCAGCCTGGACATCTTCCTGCACTGGTCTCTCCTGGGTTCCCTGGAGGTGGAGCATACCCATCATCTTAAGAAGAGGGGCTTTAGCCTTGGTGGCCATCTCTGCAAGGTCAGACCCATCTCTGGGTTCAAAGCCAACATTCTCTCAAAATGCAGGTAGAGAAGAAGTGACATTAACAAGAAATTTACTCCACCCTAAATGACTCTGCCAAGGTGCAGACTGAGGGTACAAAAGTACTATCAATTTTCTTAAAAAGCCATACACAATTTTTTTCTATTGGTGTTAAAAGACCAAACAAAAATGTTTATCTTCATTAGCTCAATGCATGGTCCCCTGAGGTAGTGGAGGAAACGGGAGTAGGGACTTCAGAGGCCCTGGGTCTCTTCCTAGCTCCACCAGGGACTCAGACCTTCCACACAGGTCTTTGGCAGACTCAGTTTACCCACACCCTCCTCAAGACTACTGAAAGGATCAATGAATCAGCACATTCCTAAATCAAAAGAACTGCTCATGCACAATTACTATGGCTCTTGAAATGAAGATCAAGTAACGGCGGCCCCTTGCCTTCAGTCCCCTCCAGGTCAGACCACCAGGAGGCCTAAGGAGTGAAGCAGGCACTTTCTCCTCGCCCTCTCCACACAACCTTGAGCTGACTATTTAGTAGAGAAGCCACCCTCAGGTGGATGAGGCTGGGGTGATTGTCTCTTGACGAACCACTTCCTAAAAAGGAACGCTAAATTTATGAGTCTTTCTGGTCAAACAAGCATTCCAGAAACTCATTCATGTGTGACTTTTCAGAGCCTGTCTGGATTAATTCGCTATTTGACTCCAGGAGCCTGGAGCTAGGGATGCTCGGAGAAGGCTCTGGAGATGTGAGTCTGGCATCCTAGCCAGATGTCCAATCTTTTTCACGGATGTTGGAGAGAATATTCATGGAACAATGGTAAACTGAACGAAGATCACAGGATTCTAAGAGTTCAGAGTCCTTCAAGACCTTCTAGAAGCCACATCTCTCATTTCACTGCTGGGAAAGGGAAGATGATTTCTCAAGAGAAAGAGAAAGAATGTCTGTTGTGTGTCTCCAGTCTGTGATACACCAGGTTCTTTATCTCAGTACTTATTTAATTTGCACGACATCTTTTTAATGAGAAAACCAAGGCTCAGAGATGTTAAGTTACTTGTTAAAGGCCACATGGTCACAGGTAAGGATAACAGAGCCACCTTCTGAAGAAAAGACACATTGGAATAAACTGAATCTGACTTGGTAGGATAAGTGTCCTCTTCTTTTTCTCCCTTCTTTCTGCTTCACCCTCCAAGAACTTCTGCCCTGACTTGAGGCAGGCGGCCCTTTTCTCTACCCAACAGTGTCTCCCGAGGGAAAAGTCCTCTTTCGAGGCAGCCTCCTTACCTGTTTCTGAGTGGCAGCAAGCAGTCCTTCCCTTCAGGAGGGCGCTGGTCTTCTCATGCCGGCAGATGAGCGCCCGGCACCACTCACAGTGTTTTCGGACCTCACAGCAGCTGCAAAGGTGCAGAGAACACGGCCTGGGTAGGAGCCTGGCAGGAGTGCCCAGCTGGTGCAGTGTCTGCTGGAGGGGCCTGCTGGGCAGCTCCGGGCTCTACCTATCCTTCCCCTGGAGCGTCCAGAGGGACAATCACAGCACAGGGCTGAGGGCTTTGCAAGGAGGTGGCCTTTGGGGCCACTTGCAGAAGGATCTGTTGGCCACCCGAAAAGATCAGCTCTATGTGGCCGCTCCTCTCTGGGTTGGCCAAATAGGCTCCAGTTGACAGCGGGGACCAGTCACTCCCCACCCTCCACCCCTACCCCAGTGGCCCAGCTGTTTGCTCCATAAAGCAGCAGTTGGGTCACTTAGAACCACTGTCAGGACTGGGCCAAAACAGCCACTTCAGGCTGGCAGGGCTGTGTGGGCTCGGGACAGGGTCATCCATCAGGAGCAGCCAGCAAGCAGTAAAGCAGGGACTGTATGCAGACTGCATGGACCCACGGAAGGAATGAAAGAACGAGCCAAGCAGCCCCATGGCTTCAGATCCTTTTCCGTAGACTAATGCTCTCTGGTAGTGGCAAACACATCCTCTCAGTGCACCTGCTACCCATATTTCCAGGAAACATCGGGCCCGTGTTCTGGCCCAATACTGGAAATACAACCCTTGGGTCCATCCCTTTGCAGAGCAACCCAATCGGAAGATATAGGCAAGCAAATGAGGCTAAGAACACCCGGAAAGGGGCTCCGGAAGGCTTCCTGGAAGATGCCAGGCAGCAACTGAGGTCTGGAGGAAGAGCAGAGGGAGTAACAGCAACAGTGGCTTTAGGATTTGCAGAGAGGAAGTGTGGCTGTTAACTGCACACAGGAGGCTTGGAGCCTTTTCCAATTCCCTCTGGAACCCCTGCACAGCCCCATCACAATGGTGAAGGCTCCGAGCCTTTGGCTCTGCTTTCCAGTCAAGGCCCATTTGCTGGAGATCTCCCGGGCTGTGTGCCCTTCATACCGCTCAGCTTTCACCAAAATCCCTCTTCGCTTTGCTAACACCAATCAGACATCACAGCAGTAAACTGCCGAGGTGGCCCTGCTATCTGGGAGTGCTGCAGATGGCCCTGTGAAGGGAGGCAGGTGGGGGACCCGGCCTCAGGGGCAGTGAAGACTTACTGTATCAGCACACATGTGATGATGAGGACAGCCAGGGCCACGATGGAGACCACCACCAAGGCGGTGATGGCCTGCTTCTTCTGGCTGGCAGCCACCACGGCCAGGAGGTCTGCGTGTTCACAGCGTGCACCGACGTACCCAGAGTGGCAGCTGGGGAAGACAGGGACATCAGCACACGCTCCGCGCAGAGGTCTCATTCGCCCCGGTCCCCAAGAGGACTGGACTGCAGAGACCCAGGCCCTACAAAAAAGCCCAAAGGAGGCCTTCCAGCCCTGGCTACTGGAGGCAAAGGTGTCGGTAAAATCGCTCCAACTCCCCCGCACAGGCTTCTCTCACTTGGAGAACGGGGCAACTCATCAGCTTATCATCTGCGGAGGCAAGGTGCTGCTGAAGCACTTTGTTATCATGGTTACTATGCCAGATCCTGGGGGAGTGAGGAAGGCAGCAAATGTGTCTAGGACATGAAGCTCATTTTGGCAGTTCATAAAAAACCAGGTTATTTTTAAACTAAATGTGTGTATTCAGAATTCCCAGTGATGAGAGAAAGAAAACACGCTAAACCAGCAGGAGACAAAGACTATGGCTTGATTTTTATCTTCTTGGTCAGGGCTAATTAGTCCTGCAAGCATCTACCAGGCGATCCAGCGCACAGGGGCATGTACTGGAGTAGAACCAGCAGCACTGTCCCGTAATTGTAGGACCTGAAAAGCCCCGGGGGGCTTACATTTGTGATTCCCTTAAACCTGGGCTTCCAGACCCCAGATGCCAGGAGTCACAGGATAAATACAGGGTATTTCCTGGAGCATAGCTTTTGCTCAATGTTAACAAAATTTTAATCATTTCAGTGTTAAAAGAACAGGTACTGTATGGGTTTAAGGCAAACAGGAGATGTTGCAAAAACGGCTGCTTAAGGCCACAGCCTGGGATACTGGAGCATACAGCTTCGGTCTCTAAGGCTGCTTAATGGAAAAATTTCCCACTGGTGCTCTTTATTCCAAAGCTCAATCGTTATGTACCTCATTTAAAGGCATTTTTAATTTGAATTCAGGTACTTGCTTTCAGTTAAAGATTAATTTACATTTGACCCATGTTTTCTCATTTAGTCTTTGCACAGAAAAGTCAAGTCATTTGCTTGTGACCACCATGCCAAGGAGGCTCAGGAGGTAAAGAATCTGCCTGCAATGTGGGAGATCCTGGTTCAATTCCTGGGTCAAAGAGAAGATCTCCTGGAGAAGGGAATGGCTACTCACTCCAGTATTCTTGCCTGGAGAATTTCTTGGACAGAGGAACCTAGTGGGCTACATAGGGTTGCAAAGAGCCAGACTCTGCCAAGGAAGAGAGAGAAACACATTCCCAGATCTGTGGACCCCAGGGTCTGGATTCCAGCTCACTCAGCAGGCTGCTGCCCCAGTATACTATCTGGGATTGGGATAAAAACACTGCAGATTAAGCTCTTGATCTTGAAACAGTAAAGGAGATTTGAGGTTCTAGGTCTAACAATGCAGGGTTCTCCACAGACCTAAGGAGAGAGCAGGCTCTGGGGAGGAAGAAGATGCGGGAGCTCTGGCAAGAAGACTTTGCTTGAAAAAGGATCTGGACCACGGAAGTGTGAATAAGAGCACAGGCTCTCACAGGCTCAGGCTGGGAGGGAGATGACTGGGGGGGTTATGAAACAGGGACAAGGTTTGGTTTTTTTTTTTTTTTTTTGGTTGGTTTTAATAACAGGATCACGTGAAGGCCAAAGTCAGGAAATAGCTCACCCTGTAGGCGGGGGAGAAGACAAAGGCACTGGTCCCTTCCCACCAGGAGAAAGCTAAAGCGTGGACTGAACTTGAGACTGAGAGGCGATAAACAGCAGGCACAGGTGATGCACAAATGAAGCTGTGAGTGTCTACAGAGAATGTTGCAAAGGGTGCCCCCTCCAGCCATTCTGAGTTTTCACTCTGCACCCTGATGGCTCTCACCTGGGTGGTGGGCTTCCTCCTCCTTTCATTTAGCATCCAACACCCCATATCTGCAGGACCTTAATGTACCCCCTCCACTTTATCTTCTGTCACTTAGATTTCAGCCAACCCATCAGTCCCCCGCCCCCCAGTGCCAACTAAACTAGTGCCAGCAGCTCAGACACTCAGGACACACCTGTTCGTGATGAACGATTACCTTCCCCTTGTCCATCTCAGCTCCTGCTACCTTCTCTGCCTACGACACCATTCCTCACTTCCTTCCTCAAACTCCATCTCAAAGACCACATTCTCCAAGAAGATATAATTTGAATACTCACTCATTCATTCGTCCATCCATCCATTTTCCAAAGCTCCTTCCATGGATCTCTATGGCCTGTCTTTCCCTAAAGGCCCTTAGGACTATGCCCACCTCTGTGACTGCCCTTCCTGCCAGCTTCACTGGAGGCTAGCCTCTAGGCTCCTGCAGGCAAGACTGAGCTCTACAAAATTTCTGGTGAATCACTGAACAGAAGAGGGTTGGGGAGCCTGGGCTTTGTTAGATGTCTAACCAGGAACTGTGGCCAAGTCAATGAGACTTCTCTGTAGCTGGGTGTTGGTGTTGCTTCCTCCTAGGGAGGGGAGTGTGATGATGATTTGCACAGCCATTTATGAAAGGTTCAGGCCATAGGAGAGGCAATTTCACCCAGCTTAAACTCCTCTAACCCACAGGCTCTGGGAGAGGAGGATTCAAACATCTCCTCAACTGTCTCAACTGCTTGGTTCTGGAAACCCTATGAACTAACAAATCAATGCTGGGGACTCCAAGAAATCCTATTTAAATAAAAGAGTGCGAGCCTAGTGCTAATTACAACATTAAACTCCTACATGAATCACCTCTGTTAATCCCAACAATAACAACTGCATGTGAGGTCTGGGCTGCTATTTACCTTGTTTTACAGATGGGGAAAGAGGGTGGGGAGTGGATTCTAGAGTTTAAAAACTAAAGATCTTAACTGTGAAGGAGACCTTTCTAGTGTAATGCAAATTGATTTGGAAGATACTCTGGGATATTGATTCAATGGCAAACTCATAAAGCACATAGCAAAAGGGAAGATGGGCTGCTGATTGCCCTGTAAAGAGGTCTTTCTGCTGTGGGTATAGCAAATTGCAAAGATGCCCCCAAGCAATGCCATCTTAACTCACCAGGAAAGACAGCCCCCAGACTGAGTCACACTTTGCTGACTTTCTTGTTCTTCCTAACATGTGAGTGCTGGGCCCTTCACAACCAGCCTTGCCTCAGAAATGCTCCAGTGGAGGTCCGAGCCCATTACGAATGTCTTAATGCCGAAAAGAATGCCTCTTTGTCCCCTTAGGGTCACAGCTGCAAACACTCAAACCCCAGTCTCATTGCAATAGGGTGCTCAGCGTGTTTCTGAATGAAACCTTCCCTGGTGAGGCACGAGAGTTACATGAGTTGTTTTCAAATATTGGGTTGGCAAAAAAGATTTTTCTGTAAGACCTTTTGGCCAACCCAGTACATGAGACTCTAGGTCACGGCCTAGGTGAGCTCTTAGAGTAGTGAGTCTTAGCACCAAGCAGCCCAACTGCACTGGGAGGCAGAATAGCCTGTGGTCAAGACACTTGAGCTTTTCCCAGGACCTCCCAGATCAAAGGCTCTCTGAAAATGGGGCCTGGGTGTCTTAAAGAAAAGGCTGAAGGTATTCTGATGAAGCCAAAGTTGAAAGCCACCATGAAGGCTGACCAGTGAAATCAACTCTAGCTGCACATTGGAATGGCCTGGGGAGCTTGAAAAAAAAAAAAATCTTGATGTCTAGGCCACACCCCAGACCAACTAAGTCAGAGTAAGGACTGGAGTAAGGACTGACATCAGTATTTTTAAAGCTCCCAGATGATTCCAGCGGGCAGCCAGGGTTAGACTTTCTAACGCAATTTAGACTTGCTGGTTTGGGGATGGACAGAGGTCCTGTTTTTCCCCCACCGCTCATCTGTAATATATAGGCAGGCTTCTCAGTTGCTCTTTACTGGGGGAAAGGGGGCAAGAAAAGGTTTTGGTGACAAACATTTTTTAAAAATTTCCCAAGCTTCTACTAATATTAGACTTAATTATGCCAATTATTGTAGCATAAATCACACAGTGAGGGGAAGCATCACCTCACCTGGTCACAAATACTCACGCTTGACTCAGCTGCTGTCTCGACCTCAGGTAGGCACCAGATCCCACCTGGCTGCACATCAGAATCACCTGGGAAGCTTTGGAAAATGCCAAGGCCATGGCCACACCCTTGAAAATGCCCCTGACCAATTGGTCTGGGCACCCAAGTGACTCTAATGTGTGGCCAGGCCTGAGAACCACTGAGGCAGAACAGTCATTTAAGCTATAGACTCGAGCGCAACACTCCAAAGTCTGCCCCTTTCCCCTCTCTTCTCTCTTCCTATCTCTCTCTGGGCATTTCCCCAGGGTGGGAGCTGTACAATGGGTCTTCTCATTCAGGTGCAGGAGAAACCCAAGATGCGGCACCTCTGTTTAAGAAAGGAATCTGAATAAAATAGGAATTATTCTGTCACCACGGGGAATGGCAAATGTGTAAGCCTGAACATTTTTTTATACCATTTGATCATTTAATTTCATCTGTTGAGAGTGGGTATTGCCGATGGCACCCCACTCCTGTACTCTTGCCTGGAAAATCCCATGGATGGAGGAGCCTGGTGGGCTACAGTCCATGGGGTCGCGAACAGTTGGACATGACTGAGCGACTTCACTTTCACGTTTCACTTTCATACACTGGAGAAGGAAATGGCAACTCACTCCAGTGTTCTTGCCTGGAGAATCCCAGGGATGGGGGAGCCTGATGGGCTGCCGTCTATGGGGTTGCACAGAGTCGGACACGACTGAAGCGACTTAGCAGTAGTAGCAGCAGCAGCATCGTCAAACACAAGGAATGCTGAGTTTGTCTTCATAATTTTGAAAATGAGCCTCTGGAATCATATACAGGCTGTTTTCCCCAAGTAAGAACTAAAAAGATAGTAGTGCCCAAAAAGAGACAGGGCCAAGCGCAGCACAGGATGGGCAAGGATCCTGTCTGAGCTGAGAAGCCATGGTGGCTGAAGACGAGGGGCAATGCGCTCCAAGCAGGGGGCCCTGGGACCTTCTCTGCTGTGTGCTGATTCAGTCTGGAGGTGGCTTTGGTGCTTTCTTGGGAGCAAACAACAATAATTAAATGATGAACAACATGCCTCTCTTTCTCCTCTGCTCAGGGCTTTCAGACCTTCTAGCCCTGTCCAGTTGCCCAGTTTTTCCCCCTAAGTCCCCTCTGCACCTGGTTCACAGTGCCTTTTAAAATTTTAAAGAAATGGTGATAATGCATGTAGAGCTGTGCTCTTACAATTTTTTTTCTTCTTAAGGAAAATATCATCTAATCAGAAAAATAATGGTTTTAAGCAAACTGGAAAGTACATAAATTATAAGAGAGTGGAGAGAAAAAGAAAGTCCACATTACTGCACACCTGACCACCTCAAAGTCTGACAAGTAAGTACTTCTATATAGTTTTCTTAACATAGTTAAGATTTAAAAAAAATATTATTTTGTATCAATTTTTCATTTGATATCTCACCATTTTACTATGTCATTAGAAACATGCAGGAGTTGTTTGGAATGGTTGTAAAGTAATTTATACAGAGTTTGCTTCACTGAACCCTTACCATTTAGACTGCATCCAATTTTGATTTCATAAATAATGCTAATGGATTATCTTTGTGTACACACTTTGCTTGCGTTTGAGATTACTTCCTCAGGATAGGATCCCATAAGTGGGCAAAGCACGGTATAGTGAGTGAGTGAGTGAAGTCGCTCAGTCATGTCCGACTCTTTGCGACCCCATGGACTGTAGCCTAACCAGGTTCCTCCGTCCATGGGATTTTCCAGGCAAGAATATTGGAGTGGGTTGCCATTTCCTTCTCCGGGAGAGCTTTCCAACCCAGGGACTGAACCCAGGTCTCCTGCATTGTAGGCATGGTATAGACTTGGAGCCAAATTGTCATGGGTTTGAATCCCATTCTCCACTTAATGCCTGTGTGACCTTGAGCAAGTTACCTCATAGAGTTATGAGCATTAAATGAGTTAACATCTTGTGAAGTGCCTGACACTAAGGAAGGGCTGTATGAGTGCTAAAAATGTAAATAAAAGAATGAGAGCATTTTAAAGGCTCTTGAGAGACACTGTCTTCATAAACAATGATGTACTCTCTGGCTGGAGGCTAGTGTTCTGAATTCTAGTCAAGGCTTTTGGCAGGGACCCTAAGATAAAGTCTTTAATATGGGGGCCAAGGACCAAATTGACCAAAGTTAGGGACTAAGGTTTTAGAAAAATATTTATACCAACTTGCCTTAACCATGGAGAAAATCCACAGGATTGTGGTGGGAGTGGGGACATTGAGCCGCAGGACACTTGTATTGGGTTTACCCATTCTTGGCCTTGGGGTTTCCCCAGAAGCTCAGCTGGGAAAGAATCCTCCTGCAATGCAGGAGGCTTTGGTTTGATTATTGGGTTGGGAAGATCCCCTGGGGAAGGAATAGGCTACCCACTCCAGTATTCATGGGCTTCCCTGGTGTCTCAGAAGGTAAAGAATCCACCTGCAATGTGGGAGACCTGGGTTCCATCCCTGGGTAGGGAAGATCTCCTGGAGGAGGGCATGGCAATCCACTCCAGTGTTCTTACCTAGAGAATCCCCATGGAAAGAGGAGCCTAGTGGGCTACAGCCCAAGGGGTCACAAACAGCTGGACACGACTGAGTGACTAAGGACACATTCTTGGCCTCAAGAACAAGATTTGCCATGACTGATGCTTTTGAACTGTGGTGTTGGAGAAGACTCTTGAGAGTCCCTTGGACTGCAAAGAGATCCAACCAGTCCATTCTGAAGGAGATCAGCCCTGGGATTTCTTGGGAAGGAATGATGCTAAAGCTGAAACTCCACTACTTTGGCCACCTCATGCGAAGAGTTGACTCATTGGAAAAGACCGTGATGCTGGGAGGGATTGGGGGCAGGAGGAGAAGGGATGACAGAGGATGAGATGGCTGGATGGCATCACTGACTCGATGGACGTGAGTCTGAGTGAACTCCGGGAGTTTGGTGATGGACAGGGAGGCCTGGCATGCTGCGATTCATGGGGTCGCAGAGTCGGACACGACTGAGCGACTAAACTGAAACTGATAACCTCTCTGCTTGGGGCACTTGGGGAGGAGTGTACTGGGGGGGTAGGGGCTTCCTCATGGTACATGGTCTACTCGACTTTCACTGTTCCTTCAGCAGGACCTGAATCCTTCAGCTGTGGTCATGGTTAACAATGTACTGATCACCATGGTGATGGTGCTGACGAAGGCTGCTCTTATACTCTGCTGGGAACTGGGCTTGAATGTTCTCCAGTGCTCTAACAGCACCTTCTGCAGTAATTCAATAGGTGAATGGATGAAGATGGGGCACACTTATGCAACAGATTACTACTCAGCCATAACAAAGAAGTAAATAAGTCATTTGCAGGAACATGGATACAACTAGAGATTATCACACTAAGTGAAGGAAGTCAGAAGGAGAAAAGGCAAACACCATATGATATCCCTTATATGTGGAATCTAAAATACGACACAAATGAATTTATCTATGAAACAAAAACAGACTCAGAGACAGAACAGATTTGTCTGTTGCCAAGGATCAGTGGGTAGGAGAGGGATGGACTGGGAGTTTGGGGTTAGTAGCCGTCTATGGGGTCGCACAGGGTTGGACACGACTGAAGCGACTTAGCAGCAGCAGCAGCAGCAGCAGCAGACGCAAACTATTACACAAAGAATAGGCAAACAAGTCCTACTGAATAGCACGGGGAGCTCTATTCAATATCCTGGGATAAACCATAATGGAAAAGAATATAAAAAGAATATATGCATGTACATAACTGTTACTCTGTACAGCAGAAATGAACACAATACTATAAGTCAACTCTATTTCAATAAACAATAAATCTAAAAATAACTTTCTGTGATGATGGAAACAGTGTCTGTATGTGTGGCATCTAATATAGTAGCCACTCGCTGCCCAGAGGTAGTAAGTACCTGAAATGTGGCTAGCGAGACTGAAAAATGAAATTTTAATTAAATAAGTTAAATAGCCTCACATGGCGAGTGGCTCCTATCTTGGACAGGAAAAGCTCTACGTGCATTATGGTCACTGGGGCCTCCTTACAATCCTGAGAAATACTCATCTTCCCGTCTTATACACAAAGAAACTGAGGCTTAATAGTGCTAAGTCCCTTGGGTCTGTCTGACCTTGAAACCTATGCCTTTAACTGCTGGGTGATCCTGCCTGGTGTGTGACCCTCAGTATCTGCTTCCGGTGAGGGCAGAGAGAAGGCGTGCACTTCCGCTAGATCTGTGGTTGGGCGATGTCCTAACTTCTCCGCCTAACCCCACCACCTGCTGGCTGTTGAGAGGATAGACCTACATGAAGTGGCTTAAGCACCAGCAGGAAAACTGCCCCCAGCCCTGGTCTCTCCCGAGGCATGTTCTCGGCTGCGCGGGCAGTCTGCGGGCTTACTGAGGCGGTCACCCCGCCCTGGGTGTTCGACTGTTCAGATCCCAGTGGATGGCTCTGTGGCCAGAGCCAGGTGGAATATTTTCCTTGGCCGACAGCAATGTGCTTTCACACTTTGCTGTGGGAAAGTCAGGGAGTTCAGTCACCGAGGGGCATTTTGGACTGTGAGACACTTCAGCGAATTGCCACTGGCTGCCAACGCTGGAACCCTGAAAACCTGTCCCCTGGGTGGCTTCCTTCAACTGTTTTCCTTTGTTTGAAGGTTCCTGCAAACACCAGACCAACGCTTTGCCGAATTTGCCTCAGGGGAAAAAATGGTGCTTGAGTCCTAACCTTGCATTTCTCTGGTTTTACCAACTGCCTTTGGAAGTTCTTCACCTATTTGTTTTCTAAAGTGGTTGGTGCCTGCTGCTGCTGCTGCTGCGAAGTCGCTTCAGTCGTGTCCGACTCTGTGCGACCCCACAGATGGCAGCCCACCAGGCTCCCCAACCCTGGACCTAGCAGGGATTTATTAAAGAGAGACCAAAAAAATACAATCTAGGGTTCATGTGGAGCATAAATATTTCAGGATGATGTTCACTACCTTTGGCAATTTCTGACTAGTTATTTGTTTTAACTTTTTTCTTAATTTCATATTTTAGTGTGAGATGTCATTTTAACTCTGGAGACCCAAAGACTATTGTTCTTATGGAAAACAAAGCTGAAGAGCCTACAGTATTTTAGAAAGAACTCCCTCTTTTCAGACTATAATCTTTGGCCCCTGTGGGTTTTCCTTGTAAGTCCATGACTGACATGCCCTGAACCTCAAGGTTTGTGAGTTTTACTGACTAGGATGAGTGTGTCAGTTCCCCCAGAGCTAGGGCGGTTCTTAAGGGCAGGAACAGCAGGCTTTGCTTTCTCTGCATAGACTCAGAATTTCTGATCTAGTGGCAATGAATGAATTAGAACACTCTTCTAAGTACTGAAAGTACAAAAAGGTATAAGGTATGGTCCTGCCCTCGGCAAGCTTCGAGGCTCATGTGGCAACAGAAATGATCAAAGCTGGCTGTTGTGAGCAGAAAAGAAGGGCAACAGGATGGTGGACTGGCGGCAGCTTCGGTGTCAGGGAGCAGTGGGCAGAGGTAGAAACTGAGGAACTGGAGAGGGCAGGCTGTGCTCCAGAGAAGCTGGGTGTCTGCTTGGAGTTGTAAACCTGACTTCCAAAATGCAAGCAATTAATTAAAACCACCAAAGAATAATTCAGATTCATTTATCGCTACATGAAACACGTCTGTGCGCTGAATACCGCCCCTAGGCCGCCAAGACCCAGTGGGGAAACTGAGGTAAAGACGAAGTAAAGTCTTGCATGGCCATGCCTCTCCAGAGATGGTCAGCTTCCCCATACTGCAAAAGGGGATTCTATAGACTTTTGCAAGGAATCCTTGAGGGTCTGTGCACAGGGCAACCAGGTTGGGAATGACCCTGATGTTCCCCTGGAGGAAGGTTTGTCTACAAAGGGACAGTGTCAATACCTTTCCTGGAAACAAAAGTTTAGCTTTTTGAGGTGAACTCTGTGAGGCTGAGGCAGAAAGAGTGTCCTCCGGGGCAGCAAAACAGAACATGGGTTTGGGGGCTAGAACTGATGGGGCAGAATCCCAGCTCCACTGTATATGGGCTCTGGGCCTCCGGGCAAGTTGCCTAACTTCTCTGAACTTAAGCCTTCTGATTTACACAATAAGGGCAAGAATCTCTACTTGAGAGGAAGGATGAGAGAACGGCATGAGTCACTGTACGTGGAGCTGGGGCTGGCACACAGTTACAGTTTTTACCCAGAGCTTACTATTATTATTTATAGTAATAGTTACAGTGTGAGTGGGGAGAGAGATGGCCAGCTGTCCAGAAAACCAACATTAATGGCATGTAAATGTGATGGACAATGATCTCCTTGAGTCAAAAGCAGAGCTTGGCACCCAGGCTGAGGAGAACAGGAGCGCCCCCCACGTCCCACTCTCAGAAGGCTTCCACCAGCCAATGGGGCTCAGCCACAGGTATCGCTCTGGGTCTCTGCTGACCCAGGCTCATGGCTGCCAGCTCTCAACATTTAGAACAGCCCCTGATCTGGTGGAAACACTAACCTCTGACACAATTTTGGCCAGAATTGTCCTCTCTCTCCAAAGAAGACCCTCTCATCGCACAGCCGGGGGTAGCCTGAGGTCTTGGCACTAGAGATGACTGGAAGGGAGAAGACCCTCTACCTGCTGCACTGGAGACTTCCTGAGATCTGGGCTAAAAAGTCACACTTCCTTCAGGGCCAGTGTTTTTCCACAATGATCAGGCAAGTAACAAAAACAGCCCCATCAGTCCCCAAGGCTCCCACGTGTATTTTCATAAGAGTGGTAATCATGAATGACAGTGACTGCTGTCATCAGCATGCTTTGCATTTATGGGGTGGGCAGGAGGGCTCTTGGCTCTGCAGATGTGACCTGGGGCCTTATCCAGTTCTCCTGCAGGAAGGTGGCCAGTGTGCCCCTCCAAGTGAGGCCCAGAGGCACCCCAAGGGGCCACTGCACAGTCTCACACAGCTGTACCTCAGGAAAAGGAGAGTCCCACCCACCACCACTTACTGTGGCAGGCTCTCCCAGTTCCCTCGGCTACTCTTCTGACACCCTTCAGCATCGTGGATAAGAAAGCAGCTTTAGGAGCCAGACCAGTCAGGTCTGAATGTGCACTCTCCTCTGTGATAAGGGCACAACTTCTCCATGCCCTGGGGTCATCATGAGGATTACATGAGTTAACACATGGATCGTGCTTAGAACAGTGACTGGCATGAAGCAAAGCTCAATAAACGCTGGCTTTTTATTAACATGTAGTATTATTTACCAGTACCAGTGACTTTCCAGGTGGCGCTGGTGGTAAAGACCCCACCTGCCAATGCCAGAGACGTGTGTTCAATCCCCCAGATTGGGAAGATCGCCTGGAGGAGGGTATGGCAAGCTACTCCAGTATTCTTGCCTGGAGAATCCCCATGGACAGAGGAGCCTGGCAGGCCATGGTCCATAGGGTCACAAAGAGTTGGACATGACTAAAGTGACTTCGTGCGCACACACACACACACACACACTGGTACTATTAGGTTGGATCATATGAAATTGCTGACTTCCATTTTCCACCTATAAAAATGGCATTTTCGTAGAGATGGATGGTTCTTAAAGGGGGTGGAAGACAATTTTGCCTCCTCCACAAAGCCCCCCACCCGAGGGTACATTTGGCAATGGCTGGAGACATTTTTGATTGCCACGACTGTTGGGGGGAAGTGGTACTGGCATCTGGAGGGTAGAGGCCAGGGATGCTAATATCCTTCAGCCACACAGGCGTGCCCACACAACAAAGGGTTACCCAGCCCCAAATGTCCACAGTGCCAAGGCTGACTACAGGGCCAACTTACAGTACTCCACCATGCACAGGTTAACTTTCTTAAAACACCCCTTTCCCAAACTGATGGCTCCCACTGGCTAGAGAATAAAGGCTCACTTCCAACAGGCCCTGGCCTCCAATTCACCTGCAGGTTTGTCTCCTCCCTGCTGTGGCTGCACTGACCCATAACAGTACAGTACAGCTAATAAAATAAGCCGGAAGTGCATGCAAAGGGTTGGGATGCATGAGTGTCCAGGCCTGGAGTAACTTCTCTGCTTTCCCCGTCAGCCTAAGTCCAACAGCTGCTCTAGAAGCCTTTACTTATGTGCCTTTCTTGCCCATTTGGGCTGACCATTGTAATCACTGGTGGCTTTTAACTAATGTGACTCCTGGGTCCCATTCCTAGAGATTTCTGATTCAGTGGGTATGGGTGGGCTCAGCTATATTTTAAGAAGCAACCCTCCCTGCACCCTGCCCCCACCCCCCACCCCTGCCCCGCCTCATGCTGGGCCTGCTATGCCCATCTTTGTTCCCAAGTTGTTCTGTCCTGTTGCCAATCAGGCACACCAACCCTTTGTGTGTCCTTCTGGCTTATTTTATTAGCTGTGCAGTAAAGATGCCGGAGGGCACAGACCTCATCTCAGAGATACTGGCCACTCAAAGGGATCCAACCCAGTGTCTTGCTCTCCAAAAATTCTAAGTAGTGAATTAAACTTGAATCCAAGATTAGGAGTTTGGGATTAACAGATATATACTACTATATATAAAATGGGTAAATAATAGGGACCTACTGTATAAAACAAGGAACAATATCCAATATCTGATAATAACCTATCATGGAAAAGAATCTCAAGAAGAATACATGTATTATATATATAAGTACATGACTGAATTGCTTTGCCACACACCCTATACTAACACAACACTGTGAATCAACTACGCAGGTGCGCTCAGCCATATCTGACTCTTCTGCAACCCCACAGACTGTAGCCCACCAGGCTCCTTTGTCCATAGGATTTTTCAGGCAAGAATACTAGAATGGGTTGTGATTTCCTCCTTCAGGGGATCTTCCCCACCCAGAAATGGAACCCTCACCTCTGGTGTCTCCTGCATTAGCAGGCAAGTTCTTTACCACTGAGCCACCTTGGAAGCCCAAATCAACTATATTTCAATTAAAAAAACAGGAAAAACCTCACTTGAATCCAAGAAATTTTAGACTCTGTTGAACCCAGGAGCCACCTGAGGTGCTTGTTAAAAATGCAGACACCCAGGCTCCACGTCCTAGGAATCCAGCCTCAGTGCCTCTGGGCTGGGCCCAGCAGGGCTGAAGCAAGCTGTCCCTCGGCCCACTGTTCTGATTCTCCTTTACGTTTGGCTCCAGGGCTCTCAGGCGGCTCTGGCACGGCTTGTGGAGGTCCATGCTGTTTTAAGTGGTGGCTGGGATGCCTGCAGCCCCAGCACTGCAGACCGCAAGGGACACTTACACACACGCTGGCTTCTCCTCCTGCACCAAAAACCTGCAGGTTCCATGGAAGCAGAACTGACTGTGGGAAGCTGGGCAGTCATTAAAATGGGACACCACAGCTGCAGCCACGGGCGGGTCTGCTGGGGAGAGAGAAGACATTTGGCTCAGATTCAAGGCACAGCAAGACATCCCACCGGTCCCCACCCCCCTGGAGAAGGAGCCCGGATGGTTGGGGTGTCTAGTCCCTACCAGCATCTCCTCCTCAGCTCTCATGAATTATCTAATGGCCAGTCCAGAACCTGCTTGTGAGCTTTCCAGGGGGCTTTACTTACTTAGCTTTGTAGGGAACAAAACAGTCTCCCCAAAAGCCTCAGTGTAATTCAGAGATATCACAGCAATTTTACTATTTAAAGCCTATTCCCCAAGAACGACCTAATTTTACTTTTGCAAAATGATAGAGATCATTTTTTTTAAAAGACAGCCTCCATAAAAATCTGTTTTAAAGGCAGGAAACTGAAGAAAGTTACAGAAGAGTACTATTTAACCGTTCAGTTGATGCTGAGGAAGAATTATGATGCAAAAAGATATTCATGATATATAACTGTAAGAGAGTAGTGCATTTCCAATGTGGTCTGTATAGTATGATTCTATGCAAACACACAGAAATTTAGACCTGAAGAAGTCTGGGAAGGATTTACAGAAACATGGCGGCAAGGTCTCTCTGCGGTGGTGGGATCAGTTGTGATCATGCCGTGAAGATGACTTAATGTATACAAGCCCACCTGGGAGGGGCACAGGCAGGGCTGGGAAAGCCAGGGTGGCGGTGGGGAGAGGTAACAGAGTCGGGTCCACTCGGAGCTCTGTGACTCTCAGGAGCTTGGGGCATCATTAGACCTCTCAGGCTGCTCAGAAGCACTGTAAGGAACCACACGTCACCTACTGACCAGCCCAAAGGGATTTACTAGACTCCAATAGCCCTGTTTTGTCCAAACAACCCTTCAGACACAGTAGGTAGCTATTTCAAGATGGCATGACAGATGTTTTTGCTGCATCTTTCAAAAGGTTCTCATATTTGTGTTTGGGCATTTAGGGAGTAGGTCGTTCTCATATATTTTTTGGTGGGGGGATATATGTTGCATGGAGCGCTTGTGTTTTTGAGTGAATTAAACTCCAATTTCATATTGTAAGATTTTCAACCATCATGAAATAGTAAACTCATGTTGCTATCTATTTATGATTTGCTTCTAGAAGTATCACAATTGTGGAAAACTCATAATCCTGATGGAAAAAACAGAGCCTAAAGAGCACAGCTTTGATGTTTTCAAATTATGGTGCTGAAGGAGACTCTTGAGAATCTCTTGGACAACAAGGAGAATAAACTAGTCAATCCTAAAGAAGATCAACCCTGAATATTCATTTGGAAAGACTGATGCTGAAGCTCCAATACTTTGGCCACCTGATGTGAAGAGCTGATTCAATGGAAAAGAGCCTGATGCTGGGAAAGATGGAAGGCAAAAGGAGAACGGGGAGGCAGAAGATGAGATGGTTAGATAGCATCACCAACTCAATGGACATGAAATTGAGCAAACTCCAGGAGATAGTGAAGGACAGGTACGCCTGACGTGCTGCAGTCCATGGGGTCACAAAGAGTTGGACATGACTTAGCGACTGAACAACAAAAAAACCAGCAGAATCCTTGATGCAGAGCCCTTAGAGGTCATGACCTTGGGCTGAGGAGGCAGAAGGACATGGATTAGGGTCCTGCCTCTGCTGCCTGGATGCTGTTCTAAGCTTCCACCTCTGTGACACGGCAAGTCCTCTGCCTCGTGGTGGCTCTGAGGTTGAGCAAGGCCAAGCGTATTAAGTACTATGCTCACTGTTAGCTCTTCTGTTATCAGCACCCACAATCCCATGATGCTAATGAGTCCCCACATGTGACCAAACCACTCTAATATATAATCTCCTCCTCTCCCCATAAGTTCAGTTCAGTTCAGTTCAGTTCAGTTCAGTCGTTCAGTCGTGTCCGACTCTTTGTGAGCCCATGAATCGCAGCATGCCAGGCCTCCCTGTCCATCACCAACTCCTGGAGTTCACTCAGACTCACGTCCATAGAGTCAGTGATGTCATCCAGCCATCTCATCCTCTGTCGTCCCCTTCTCCTCCTGCCCCCAATCCCTCCCAGCATCAGAGTCTTTTCCAATGAATCAGCTCTTCGCATGAGATGGCCGAAGTACTGGAGCTTCAGCTTTAGCATCATTCCTTCCAAAGAAATCCCAGGGTTGATCTCCTTCAGAATGGACTGGTTGGATCTCTTTGCAGTCCAAGGGACTCTCAAGAGTCTTCTCAAACACCACAGTTCAAAAGCATCAATTCTTCGGCGCTCAGCCTTCTTCACAGTCCAACTCTCACATCCATACATGACCACTGGAAAAACCATAGCCTTGACTAGACGGACCTTTGTTGGCAAAGTAATGTCTCTGCTTTTGAATATGCTATCTAGGTTGGTCATAACTTTTCTTCCAAGGAGTAAGCATCTTTTAATTTCATGGCTGCAGTCACCATCTGCAGTGATTTTGGAGCCCCCAAAAATAAAGTCTGACACTGTTTTTACTGTTTCCCCATCTATCTCCCATGAAGTGATGGGACCAGATACCATGATCTTCATTTTCTGAATGTTGAGCTTTAAGCCAACTTTTTCACTCTCCTCTTTCACTTTCATCAAGAGGCTTTTTAGTTCCTCTTCATTTCCTGCCATAAGGGTGGTGTCATCTGCATATCTGAGGTTATTGATATTTCTTCTGGGAATCTTGATAAGTTCACTGCAGTGCAACTAAAAGTCCGGGGATGTCTTTCGGTCACTGAAGACAGTGACTTTCACATGTGAAGACCAGCAGAGAAGCCCAAAGCCAGGTGAAGGGGGCAACCCAGGACAGGTGGCCAGCCCTGCTCCTGCCTGCAGCACATCCCTGCCCAGCAGTCGCCTCCAGGACACGGGGGCTGATTACAGTTACCTGCGAGTCCTGGGCCCAAGTGGTTCACGAGTGGCTTGGCCACTTGCTGACAGCAGACACTGGGATGATAAGTCGAGGCTGAAAGGGTCTGCTGTCGGTCACATAACCAGCATTTCTGTGCTCACTAAACTCGTCAAGGGGCAAATACGGAGAGACGAAGGGACTGGAGACCAGTGGATCTGATTTGATTAGATGTCAAAAAAGGCTTTTGATAAGCTCTATAAAAGGCCTTTTAGACAACCCCCTGGAAGTGGCTATTGCGAGTCCCTTGTCAGGGCTCACAGCCAGGCTCCTTCACGTGTGATCTGTGGGCCGACAGCTTCACATCCCTGCAGCTTGTCAGAAAGCCAAGTTCCTGGGCCCCACCCTAGACTAAGGGATTAGGATCCTTGGGGTGGGGCCTAGGAATTCGTGTGACAAGCTGCCCAGCCCAAGTGATTTTTCTTTTTAAAGTCAGGTTTATTGAGACAGAATTGACATACAGTACCTTTTGCCCTCCAGGTGATTCTGATGGGCACTCATCACCAGAACCAAGCTAGTATCACAGGAAACAATGGAGAGAGACAAGAGGCCTCTCAGAAGAGTAAAACAACAGGGTTCCTGAAAGGGACCCTTGTTGGAGCCGATCATCTTCCAGCTCTCTAAGCTCCTCTGTGATACTAAAGCCTAGAATCCGCTGACGGTCTTGGTGGTGAAGAGTCAGGGCAACAGAAACATATTAAAAGGAACACTTAATCTGTCTGTGGGAACACTACTCCCCAGAGCTGATGGGGCAGGAGGAGACTCACTGTCGCGATCTTGTTTAACCTGTATCTATGGATATTTTGCCTCATCTCATAAATGACTTGAAGGTTTATAAAAATAGGTACCACAGAAAGGAGATGCAAGTGGGGAAGGTGTGTGTGTGTGTGTGAGGGAAAGAGAGAGAGAGATGGAGAGGGAGGGAGGGACTATTGGGTGGGTGGAGGGAAGGAGAGAAGATACACAGGAAGGACAGAGGGAAGGAGAGACAGAGGTGGAGAGAGGGGGGTGGAGGAGGGAAGTGGGAGAAAGAGGAAGAAACAGAAAGAGACCGACAGAGACAGGCAGTGAGAATGGAAAGGGCAGAGCAGACAAAGGAATACAAGGGCAGGGGTCTAAATGAACCAAGAAGTCAGGTATCAAGTTACACATGAAGACACGTCAGAGTCCTGAGCATGTGCTGATGTTCCACGCCTCCAGGCCATCTAAGCAAGGATGCACACAGTCCATTAGATAGAAATGCACTCATTTTGCTGGAGAAGGAAATGGCAGCCCCACTCCAGTACTCTCGCCTGGAGAATCCCATGGATGGAGGAGCCTGGAAGGCTACAGTCCATGGGGTCTCGAAGAGTAGGACACGACTGAGCAACTTCACTTTCACTTCACTTTTATGCATTGGAGAAGGAAATGGCAACCCACTCCAGTACTCTTGCCTGGAGAACCCCAGGGACAGAGGAGCCTGGTGGGCTGCCGGTTATGGGGTCGCACAGAGTCGGACACGACTGAAGTGACTTAGCAGCAGCAGCAGCACCCATTTTGCATATGCAGGACAGGCTCAGCTTTGCCCGAGTCTATGGTCAGAGGGTAACTTCTACAGCTGCTTTCGAAGGGGACTTCAAGTGTTACCGGGAACGACATCTTCCAGAAAGGCAGCGCAGAGACACTTGCCAATGTCACCGTCTGCTGTTCAACAGCTAAGAGCTAAAGAGGCCAGGCGATGGGGAAACTCCCTGCCCTCATCACAGTGATGAAGGCGAACACCTGCTGGTTTGCTCCCTGCAGTCAGAGAGCAGGATGAGGTGGGGAGTCTGATGCTTAGAAGGTAGGCTCCTGGTCTTCCACAATCCCACTGTTCTGACTCAACCCCCAGTGCTGAGGGGACCAAGGGATGCTAGGTGATGATCATGATCACTGAAATATTGTTTATTTTAAACCCCCTTTTCCTGATTACAAAAGTGATATATCACCGTAGAAACCTTTTGTAAGTGCCAATGTAAAACATTTTCGAGAATAAAACTCATCCTTATCCACCACTTAGGGAGAACTGGGCTTGCCTGGTGGTGTAGTTATTAAAGACTCTGCCTACAATGCAGGAGACCCTGGTTTGATCCCTGGGTGGGGAAGATTCCCTGGAGAAGGAAATGACAATCCACTCCAGTATTCTTGCTTGGAGAATTCCATGGACAGAGGAGCCTGGTGGGCTACAGTCCCACATTGCCTGTGCGCCTGCACACACACACACACACACACACACACACACACACACACTCACAACGACATACTCATGAAAACTTTTTATTTCTATTCTGTCACATGAGCTTGACCTCATGTGCCATCCCAAACATTTTAAGAGTGAGCGTTTAGCTCAAAGTCTGCATTGGGTGCCATCCTGGTGCTTAACCCCGAGCAGCTCAATGTGTGCAGTGAGGGTGGTTCCTGTTTCCCGTCCAGTGGCTCTGGGGGTGTGTGACCTGTGCTGGGGAAATGGATGGGGAGGAGGGGACCAGACATGGTCCGAGGCTGGGCCACCTCCTGGCCCTCTGCACTTGCAGCAACCTCAGGGGGAAGCCTGGCTAAGCCTCCTGGGCTGAGAAACCTAAAAGCCCTGTGCAGAATGTGAAGTTCCCTACAGGTCAGGGGGAGATTTTATTCCTGTTTTGGGGCTTTTATAGGTATTTGCCTCACATACCACTAGAATCTGCAGTGAAAACCCCAACACCACAGCACGGTATGCTCACAGACAAGACCTGTCCTACTGATGCTAACACAAGCTCCAGGGATGCTCTGGAGAAAAGGGGCTCTGGGCACAGCTGGGAGGGGAGAAAATGGCTTCACTTTCTGAGTGTGCCTTACATGCTGGTTGCTGGCCTTATAGCCAGGCAGGGCAGGCGGTCACATCAGGTGGAGGATTTGCTGGTAACTTACATAACTATGAGGGGCTTCCCTGGTAGCTCAGTTGGTAAAGAATCTGCCTGCATTGCAGGAGACCCCGGTTTGATTTCTGGGTCAGGAAGATATCCTGGAGAAGGGATAGGCTACCCACTCCAGTATTCTTGGGCTTCCCTTGTGGCTCAGCTGGTAAAGAATCCACCTGCAATGAGGGAGACCTGGGTTTGATCCCTGGGTTGGGAAGATCCCCTGGAGAAGGGAACGGCTACCCACTCCAGTATTCTGGCCTGGAGAATTCTATGGCCCATGGGGTCGCAAAGAGTCGGACAAGACTGAGCAGCTTTCATTTACATACATAACTATGAGGATACAAGGGAACACCCCGACTCCCAGCATCTTCCCAGAGAAGGAGTCTTCCCGCCTGCCTCCGTCCCTCTGTTTCCCTTCCTCCTCTTCTCCTTATTTTTGCTCTACCCTCCTCTACTTTCTCCCTCTTAGTTTTTCTTTCTCTTCTTTCTGGAAACTCAAGGAAATATCAAAGTGAAGGAAGGAAAGGGCTAGACACTTAAAACAGAAAAACCCGCCTCACTTGGAAAAGAAAGGTGAGGCCAACAGGAACTCCAAGGAGGCCCTAGGGGGTCCAGGCAAGGAGGAGTGAGTAGGCTGCCCCTCCCTCGGGCTCCAGACCCTGCCCTCCTCTCCTCCAGCCACTGGGCCTGATGCGCACGTGGGCGGATTGGAAAATCAAATGCTCTGGTTTGCGGAACAGACCTCATACCAAGCCCATCTGCAGTTGGAGTTTTGAAGCCCTTCAGTTCCTGTTGCTCTGAAATTTATGAGAGGGCTCCCCAGCTTGTTAACCAAATCTGTATCTCGCAGACATCGCTGTTCTCTCATGAAGCTATGAAAGCTTTGCCTAGAGACCACAGACCCACTAATAGGGCCTGGAACCCCTGCCCCACTCACAGGAAGAAGGTCTGGAATAGCAATCTAGGGGGTGTGGAAACCGCGGATTCACCTCAGGCAAGGGTCTCTGCAGTCAGAAGGGTCGGAGGCAGCCGTCTGAACACTGCCTTCTAACACCCCTGCTCCCCCAAGGGTGTGGGGGAGGGCGTCCACACCGCTGAGGACAATCACCCCCTTGAAAAGCAGCCCTAATTGGACTTTCTGCGGGGCTGGTCCCTCAGAGCCAACTCAACTCTCTTCTCCAGACATCAGCAGTTGCGAACACGTTTGCCTATTGTGAAGCTTACATCATTTATAGCCATTTCATTACTTCCTCAAATATGACTAACTTTCTGACAGTTTAAGAATGACACCTGTTTTTTTAGTAGGAACTTTCAGACAGGTTTTTCACCTGGGGCTGAGTATTTTCTCTTCAGACACTAAAGTGTCTAAAGCCAACTAATGCTTCTGGAATGTCTAGGAGAAAAGGCAACAGATGAATTTTATGAAGATGGGAGCTGGTCAGCAGCCCCTGTGAAGTTAGGGGAGCAGATGGAGCTGAGTGCATCTGAGATCAGCTCACTGGTGCTCCCAGGGCCAAGGCCAGAGGCACAAACTCCTCTGGGCTCGGTTCTGGGGTGGAGAAGGCTCGCTTTAGGCTCCCAGTGAGCCCAATTTACAGGGATGGAACTCCAGGCTTACATGAGCCAACGCATGAACCTGCAGAATTAGCCAGCGTGTGAGGGGAAGGCTGGTACAGAGGCTTACACCCGGGCAGCAGAAGTGCGAAGCCAGGGCTTAGAGAAAGGGGTGGTGCAGGGCACAGGCACCTCCCCAGATAGAGACTGGTGAGCAGGGACCCTGGTTCCCCTGGGCATTAGGGGAGTGAGAAAAAGAACTATCACAAATTTTAGAAGTGACCCTGACAAGGAAGAGCACTGTCAGTCCTGAGTGTGCTAACGCTTCTGGCCTCTACCACAGAGAGGAAGGCAATCAATGAGGGCATTTCCTGTGCCAGTGTGAGGGGCAGATGAGCAGGGCGTGGTTCACAGTGGGAGTCAGCAGAGCACAGGAGAGTAATCTCAGTTACAGTCACAGGAGTAGGAAGACACATCTCATTCCTAAGGGCTACTAGTCAATCGAGGGGAGCTCAATTCTGCTGAATTTGGGATGTGTGTGGTGGTGGTGTGATATAATCACTCAACTCATTCACAAACCAAGGGCAGCTAACACTTTAAAAAGGTCAGATGTAAAGCAATCTGAAAGTAGTTTGGCTTCACAGGACCATCTTTTAAGGGGGGATGATCCTTTGTTACAGTTAAGCAATGAGAGGAAAGTAACTCTCAGAAGCTCTGCCATCTCCTGCCATCCCACTGATGTCACTGATGCACTGTTTTTTCAGTACCACCCCTACCCTAAGACTCTCAAAGACAGTATACTTTTCCTATTACATGATCCCCGAATACAGATTTACTCAGTTTTAACCAGTTTTTTTCCAACACTGGCTAATTTTGAACCTAGTTGATCTTTACCTTCCCCTGGTCTTAATCTGACTTTTAGACCCTGCCCACTGCTCCACCCTGACTTAAGAGCATGGAGACCTCAAACCACCTGTGGGGTCAACATCACTCTTCTCTATTTTTCAGATGAGGAAACAGAACTAAAGCTTAGGTAACCTTGCCAATGCAGCTAGAAAGTACTAGAAATCTCAGTTCTCTTTGATTTTAAGAGAGTAAAGGGCTATAGAAGATTAGAACACTATTCAGTCCAGGAAGACAGATGCTGAGAAGGCACATAGTCAAACTCAATCAGACTCTGCAAGTCATGTGGCTGTGAGGAAGGGGAATACTTAGCTTCTTAGGCAGTTAGGAACTAGATGACTTTCTAGTAATCAGAAAGGGGCACTTTTACGAGAAGCAAGAGGAAGTATTACTTTATCTGGGGGAGGAGTGTGGGACGGCACATGTGAAACTTATTATTCCCATGGGGGAGCAGTGACTGCAAACCATAGATGGAACAGAGATTTCTGTCCACAGATGATGGGTAATTGAGGAGGAGCTGCAAAGAGGGTGGGGGCTGGCCCACAGGATAGTACCAAGGGCCTCACAAAGCCTGCCCTCCCCAGAGCCCAACCTCTGGGCTACGTGCTGCTCATGTCCAAGAAATCAGGAGCTTCTGGCTCAGAGCGGGGCTAAACTGGACTCTGAATTGCTTTCGCAGCTTTAAACAAGATGCTGGGTTGGGGGTGGGAGAGGAACCTAACGGAGCATCTGAGCTAATTTAATCCCCTCTGAGTATTTCTCTCTTTAGGATTAGACTCAAGGGGAATCAGATGTGATGGAACCAAATTTAAAGAAAGGTATCGGTGAAGAAAGAGACAACACAGACAACATATTTCCTACAAAGATATTGGCTTTAAATAACACCACCTGTGTGTGTATATGTGAGAGAGAGACTGAGAGAGGGAGGGGAGAGGAGAGACAGAAAAGAAAACAGATACATATTCAGAGAGAAAATCACTCACTGGTGGTATTTGACACCAATGGGGTTCATTCTGCTTGTGGTAATTTCTAAGGCAAAGGCAGAACTTGCATTACTTTTGGTACCTTTTTCTAATTCAACAGAAGACAATCAGATAACATGAATATAAAAACAATTTGGCAGGTTCATGTCCCATCTAAGGCAAGGCTCCCCAACCTCTAGCATCTAACCTCAGCTCATCTAATGAGCTGGTATAATAATAATAGAGATAAACCAAACAATAAATGTAACACCTTGAATCATCCCCAAACCACTCCCCCCGCCCCCCCACCAATCCCAGTCTGTGGAAAAGCTGTCTTCCACAAAACTGGTCCCTGGTGCCAAAAAGGTTAGGGATCACTGATCTAAAGTACCTGGGTTTATGATGTAAAATGATTCTGAAAAAGGGACATGTAGATGAAAAAGATTTTTGACCATTGTCCTTAAGTAAAATATAGAGAGATGAGGTCCAGTGTATATGAGATTGGTTGCCTTAGGATAGAAGCCCAGATAATGTATTTATAAGAGTCAAGAGGAAGGTAGCATATAATTGAATAGGTGCTGGCAAATTGGTAGAGTTGTAAGAGTCTGGAGGAGTTCTCTTCTGATGGTTTAAATTTTCTGAGTGAAATAGGAAGCAAGTTCATCTAATGTTTCCCAGTAAGTTTGGTGTTTGCAGCAATTTTTTTTTGACCAATACTCTCCTTAAAATTAAAGCACCATTCTATTCCTAAAAAACAAAGTACCTGGGCTTAAATTTTTTAACCCAATAAGGGTTTTCTGAAGTTGGACTGTGGTGATGCTAATAATGATGATTACTGTTACTATTAATAATAGTTATAGTAGTAGTTGTCCCTTGGACAGCAAAGAAATCAAACTAGTAAATCCTAAAGGAAATCAACCCTGAATATTCATTGGAAGGACTGACGCTGAAGCTGAAGCTCCAACACTTTGGCCACCTGATGTGACGAGCCAACTCACCGGAAAAGACCCTGATGCTGGGAAAGATTGAAGGCAGGAGAAGGAGACGACAGAGGATGAGATGGTTGGATGGCATCACCGACTTGATGGACGTGAGTTTGAGCAAACTCTGGGAGATGGTGAAGGACAGGGAAGCCTGGTGTGCTGCAGTCCATGGGGCTGCAGAGTCGGACGTGACTGAGCGACTGAACAATACCAGTAACACACTGTCTACTAAATGCAAGCACAATATCCAGCGTTTTATACAGAGAATTCTGTTTAATCCCCACCAAAGTCCTACGAGGTGCTCCTTACCACCCCAGCCTACAGATGAGGAAAGGAAAGCCAAGGGAAGTTACGGATGTTCAATGTTGCTGCGTTAGCAAATGGTAGAGCTAAACCAGAACTCCTGGGTTGGCAGAATCTAAAGCTCCTGAGGGTGTGTCACTTCAGAGAGGGTGCGTGAGAGAGAGAAAGGGAGAAAAAAGAGGGAGAGACAGAGAGAAGGCGTTGGGGAGAGGGAGAAAGAGCCAAAGAGAGAGGTGAGGGTTAAACTCTCAAGGGCACCTTCTGCAGGTAAGACAACTCTCATTTGAAGAGTAAACTAATCAGGAATTACCATGAAATTCTCAGGGCTATTTTAGAATTAAAAGAGCTAAAAGTCCCAAGGAAAAATGGTTTTAATTAGCAAAGAGGCTTTAGGAATCTAAAATAAAATTTCAGTGACGTCATGTGAAGTGTGGGCTACTCATCTAAAGACGCGCAGCATTATGAATTTCAACTTGGCCTCTACGTGTGTCCAGCTTCCACCAGGGATACCGCCTCCTCCCCTAAAGTTCATGGGGAAGGGAGAGAGAGGCATGCGTGAGATGTCCCCAATAGCCCCCAAACTGCATTTTAAGTCCATGAGTTGGAAAAAGAAGGGAAATACACAGGACATGGAAGATCACCCATCTCCAATCAGCATTTCTCTCTCCTCCAGACCCTGTTCTCCAGCCCCCTGATTGCTTCTTCTCTACCTTGGCCTTCGTGAATTAAAGCAAAAAACCAAACTAAGAAAATTGCCAGTCAAGACTTTGCTTTGAAGACTGAAAGTCAAACCTCCCATCTCTGTTACAATTTAATAATTTGATTTCAAAGAGACAGATCATTTCTTTCTTCTAAATCTTCAAACCAGAAAGCCCCTTGTTCTAATTACATCCTCTTGGGTGTCAACCAGCATTTTGAAAAGATTTCTTTTCAAACTTCCGTTTACAAAGTAAACAAGGATATCTACCTTTGGCTCTCATCAGCCAGCTCTGAATCCAGATGTGAACGGCTCTGGGAACCACAGCTGAGCCCTGCTAGATGGGGAATTCTCTTTTGACTTTGTTGAAGGAGCAGCCCCGTTGGAGCCTGGGGCTACCTGGGTTTGCAATCTCTGTGTGTTTCTGTTCTCCTCTTTATTAATATCAAAATTGTTAGGTGAAGAGGTTGGCAGGAAACCCTCAATTCCCCCTTAGGAAAAAATGCTTCCTCTTGTTGAGTCTTTGAACCATAATCCCTTCAAACCCTCCACACTGAGTATATGTAAGCACTATTGGGATGACTATTTTTCTAGAACATTCTATGCCCTCAGAACTTTTGACAGATGCCTTTTTCTTTTACCGTCTGCTGATGCGGTCTGGGTAGATGAAGGACACTCCTCATTGTAAAGTGAGGAAACAGAGGTATCCAGAGATAAATTTGAGGCAAAGCTCAACAGCTTTAAAAATACAGATGTGATTTTCGTGGCTGGGGCTTTGTCCCATGACAAATACATTACTTGTCCTTTTCAACCTGGGTGTATATTGATGGTTTTTGGTTGCCCTTAGGTAAGAGTCCTTTAATCAAGATTATATTCCAGAAGGAAAACCATGAGCTGTTGAGACAGTTGGTGGGATGATGGGCAATCATTTTTTAAAAGTAATTTTTCAAATTTTATAAAGTGAACATTTAGAGTTTGAAACCAATACAGTATTGTAAAGTAAAATTTAAAAATATTAAATAAATAAATAATAAAATGAACACTTAAAAAAATAATAAAAAAAATAAACTGCACAACATTAAAAAGGCAAAGTTTAAACAATTTTTATATAGAAGACCAACCTTTAGAAATTTAGATTTGAATCTGCATAGCACAAATCATGTTACTGCCTTGTGTTTTATCATTATAAAGGGAAAGGAGGAGGGAGACACAAAATAAATGTTTAGAGAAGACAGATGATGCTCAGATGGAAGACGTTTGATAAAAGTTGACCTCGGGCTTGGCCTCTTAGGCACGTAAACTTCACATGCTTCCACTGTCTACTCCACTTCCAACTCCTACACGCATGTCTTTTTTTTTTTTTTTTTAATTGAAAGAGGACGGTAAGGAAACCATTCTGTGAAGGAGGCAGGGAATGAGAAGGAAAAAATCTGTGGCAGAAACTCCCATGAGTTCCTCCAAACCTGTTACTTTCCTTCCTAGACACACAGACTACACTTCTCAGACTCCCTTGACGGTAAGTGTGACCATGTTATGGCCAATGGATGTGAGCAGAGGTTATATGCGCTACTTTGGTCCATAGAAGCAGGGACATCTCCCTTTTTCTTTTTCCAGCTGCTGGCCAGATGTCCTTCCAGGGGCACAGCGCCTGGGTCTTTGGATAACTGCAAGGGAAGAAGTCTGAAGGGCCAGGAACACCTGCACAGACTTTGAAATAAGCAGGAAGTAAACAGCCTGGAGAATCCCAAGGACAGAGGAGCCTGGTGGGCTGCCGTCTATGGGGTCGCACAGATTCGGTCACGACTGAAGCGACTTAGCAGCAGCAGCAAACAGCATTCAGGGCTTGTCTGTTGCAGCAGGGAGTGTAACTCAAGTGCTAAGCCTGAAGTATGGACAGTGTTTGGGGGTTAGTTAGTGCATTTCTGAAGAGGGAAAAATCCTCTTAATAAATCACTTCCTTTTCTCCTTTTTTCCCATAGTCCTTTCTGGGAACCTCATCCAAATACCAACATATCTTACACTTAGAATCTCAAGTCCACCTGACTCTTATTGGAAGCCTCCAGTTTGAACCCTTTGCTCCTCACCTTAAGGTATGTTCTGTCCCCTCTCCAACCTACAAGGGTCAGATCAATGCTCACACCCCTTTGCAGGGTTGGTAATAGTCTTTCGGGGGCCAGGAAGGACCTGTCCTTGCAGAATGTTTATGAGACCAGCATTTGTAACTGAGCAAAGGCTACTTCTTCAAGCGGAAGTCTGAGAACACGACAAAATATAAAGCACTGCTGCCACAATTTACAACAGGCAAGGTCCAGCTGTTTTGACTGAAATGACACAAATGATATGTGTCATTACTAGGCTATCAAATCTCTCTGGACAAAAAATCACCAAGGCAGGACAGCACCGTGTCTACCACATCTTCAGTCCTCCTGATACAGAAGGTGGTGCCCTACAATTTCTCCAAATTGCTACATCTTGTATCTCACTAGTCATAAAATCTTATATCACCAGAAAAAAATACATGACCATCTACATCAAAGGATCTCGATAATATCAATATTACTGGGGCTTTCCACGCAGCCTTTAGTTTTACTGGTAGTGTGTTATTAGAAAACAACTTTTATAACAGTGCCAGAAAGAGCTTTATAATTTGTTATTTAAAAAGTAACACATGTTCATTGTAGAAATTTTAGAACACCTAAAAGTGCTAAGAAAATTAATTGCCATTGCTGAGAAATAACCACTACTTTCTAAAATATTTTACAAATGGTTATTTTCTAGTAGTTTTCTTTTTTCTGTTGTTGCTGTCCTTTTCAGAGAAGGCAATGGCACCCCACTGCAGTACTCTCGCCTGGTAAATCCCACGGATGGAGGAGCCTGGTAGGCTGCAGTCCATGGGGTCTCTATGAGTCGGACACGACTGAGCGAGTTCACTTTCACGCATTGGAGAAGGAAATGGCAACCCACTCCGGTATTCTTGCCTGGAGAATCCCAGGGACAGGGGAGGCTGGTGGGCTGCCATCTATGGGGTCGCAGAGTCGGACATGACTGAAGCGACTTAGCAGCAGCAGCAGCAGCAGCAGCTATCCTTTTGCATCAAGAACTATGTTTCTTTGACTTTTCTCTTTTAACGATCTAGTATATACATATTCTCTTTTAATCTATTGATGGTCATCTTTAAATTTAAAATATTTATTTTCCCTAATTATCCAAATTAAGAATGAAACTAGACATTCTTTTAGATAAGAAATGTAGTATACTTTTACTTCCCCCTTTGTCTTGTCCCCAGTTACTACAGTTTGATTTCATGTCCCTTTTAATTATTTCCATATGTAAATTTACGAATTAATTTTGACATCTGTAGTAGGGTAACTAAATCAACAACCATTGCTTGGACACACACCATCACTGCTTTTTCTACACCACATCGTCCTCGTTTGGGGGCTTTTAATCCTGATACACATGCTATCTAGCCGTAGAGGATATTTGAACATTTTTTCAGGAAGAGCCTGTGAGGGTATGTCTACATCATGAAATATTATGTGTCAGAGAACTTCTTTCTGTTTACTCACCCATGTTTATGGCTTTGTATGTGAATGACACTTGGGTCACAATCTGTAGACCCTGTGAGGCCACCTACCACTGACTTGTGGCTTGTAGTTGACGAGGGGCCTCGAAGCTGGCTTCACTGTAGTATTCTTTCTAAGACACCTGTTTTTTGTTTTCACCTGGATGCTTATGAGATTTTTCCCTTTGTAACGAAAACTTGTCAAGTTACATTGAACATTAATGCTCTCATTCTTAAGGACACATCTTTTTCGGCTTGAGTGAGTGAAAGTTGCTCAGTTGTGTCCAACTCTTTGCGACCCCATGGACTACACAGTCCACGCAATTCTCCAGGCCAGAACACTGGAGTGGGTAGACTTTTCCTTCTCCAGGGGATCTTCCCAAACCAGGGATCGAACCCAGGTCTCCCGCATTGCAGGCGGATTCTTTACCAGCTGAGCCACAAGAAAAGCCCAAGAATACTGGAGTGGGTAGCCTATCTCTTCTCCAGTGGCTCTTTCCAACCCAGGAATCAAACCAGGGTCTCCTGCATTGCAAGCGGATTCTTTACCAACTGAGCTATCAGGGGAAAAGTTCTCTTTAATTAGTTCATCCATGACTGTGTCAACCTTAGTTTGCTCTTTTCTTTCTTCATTTGGAAATATTATTATCTGTATATTGGATCACTTAGTTCTGTTTTTCACATTTCTCTCCTCAGTAATTTTATCTTTGTGTCCCTGAGCTCCTAGTGCTATTTCTCAGGTCATTAAAAAAAAAAAATCCGGTGATTTGATTTACAGTCATATCCAACCTGTTGCTCATTGGTCCATTGTGGATTCAAACTGGGTTGCCATGTTTTTTCATCTCCTTGCAGTTGTGTGTGTGTTTACTAATAGCTCCCTGCTGTGGTTTTATACATGCAATGTCAGCTGCCGTCTCAAAGACACAAATTAGAGGTAATTCAACATCTTCTCCATGATAAAGAATCTCCTGCAGGTTTGATCCCTGGGTCGAGAAGATCCCCTGGAAAAGGGCATGGCAACCCACTCCAGTATTCCTGCCTGGAGAATCCCATGGACAGAGGATCCTGGCAGGCTACAGTCCACAGGGTCACAGAGAGTCAGACACGACTAAAGTGACTTAGCGTAGCCCTAGCATAGAGACACTTACTGAAATCCCTCAAGAATATTCTTCTCATATAATAAATCTTTTCATGTGGCCAGTAAAGTCTTGCATCATCATCTTTACAGACAAAGACCTACCTTGTAGAGTATGATGGAGAGTTAAGATACTTTCCATCAGAGACTGCGTGGCCCTGTTCAACACTTTGGGCCCAGATAAAGATAGGGAAGGCCAAGTTTAAGTACCGGTATTAAATATCTGAGGAATCTGTTCAGTAGGAGGCAGAGCAAGTGCAGCAGAGGGTTTTCTCTTTGCACCAGAAGTTTTTCTTCTCTTGGTTGCTAGGCACCCATGCCATGGCAAGAATAAGAGCTGACCAAGCTCATCACTCAGAGAGGCCCTGACTAGTGTCCTTTCTTGAGGTTTAGAGAGGATCCAGACAGACGGACCTCCCCTCATCCCACTGCCACATGGCCAGCTCTCACCCACATACCCGGGTCTTCCAAGGTGTTGACTCTTCTCCTGTTAATCCCCTCACCTCCTGGAGGCGGGGGATGCTGCTCTGGGGCAGGAGGGATTCCATCTGTACATTCACTGGCAGAAATTTTTCAGAGCTTCTAGGACTGCTGAAAGTTTAGAAATAATTTCATGTTCCATTGATCACTCATTTCAATGAGCGTCCAAGGGCAGATAGAGGAAGAAAGAATGAAAGTGGTATGCTCAAGTCTCCCTTCCTGTAGGAAATGACATTTCCTACATTATGTGCGCACAGGGTGACCAGCGTAACACTGCCTCACCACCCCCATCAACTACTTAAGTTTTTCCAGGAAGCTATTTTTACCATGAGTGCATTCTCAGTTCTCCCCATGGAATCCCCAGTCAAGTGTCAGCGAGTACTTCCACAGGCTCAGACTGGATTGGTTTCCCCCTGGTAGATATCTGAACCAGCCAGTACCCCCAGAACTGTATCTTCACCCCTCTCTCCAAGGTCTGCTGGGATTCCCAAAGAGAAAAACTCAGTCCTGCCTCTTCCAAGATCTAAAGCCTTTGTCTCATAAAAAGTTGAGAATTCCTGGTTTAAACCCCACAGTTCAGTTCATTCGCTCAGCTGTGTCTGACTCTTTGCAACCCCATGGACTGCAGCACGCCAGGCTTCCCTGTCCATCACCAACTCCCGGAGCTTGCTCAAACTCATGCCCATTAGGCTGGTGATGCCATCCAACCATCTCATCCTCTGTCTTCCCCTTCTCCTCCTGCCTTCAATCTTTCCCAGCATCAGGGTCTTTTCCAATGAGTCAGTTCTTCACATCAGGTGGCCAAAGTATTGGAGCTTCAGCTTCAGCATCAGTCCTTCCAATGAATATTCAGGACTCATTTCCTTTAGGATTGACTGGCTTGATCTCCTTGCAGTCCAAGGGACTCTCAAGAGTCTTCTCAACACCACAGACTAAGTGTAAACCAACCACATCAGAACTCTGTTCTTAAAAGGAGACATGTTAGGGGATTCTAGAAACACCAAGGTCATTTTACCTGTTAATAGTTTTTCTAAGCCACGCTGGTTGAGAAACAAAGATCTTATATTTTGATGAAACAGTTCTTTTCCACCAAAAGCAAAATAATAGAAATAAGGCTGTGTAAAGGGTCCCATGTTCCCAGATTCTCCCCTAACCCAGAAATGAAATACTACAGAGATGGAGGTGCTCATATCTAAATTTATGGCTAGCCCAGAGCCCATCCCTCCATATGGCGTCCCTGAGGGGGGCACCCAGCTGTGCTTGACTCTTCTTATACACAGGTGCTCACTACCCTCTAAGGCAACTCCTTCACTTGGGTCAGTTTATGCAACGAGGTTCTGCCTCAAACCAAGTTGACTTATGCCTCCCTGAAAACTCTCTGATTATCAGTTTGACTCTGTCCTTGGAAGCCACACAAAATATCTCCCCCTTCCAGAAAACAGTCCTTTCATGTATTTGCAGTCAGCTACCAAATGTCTGAGACTCTGGTGATAAGTCCCAGCAAAGCTGGCATTCAAGATGGGTCCCAGTGATCCCCAGCTCCTGGTATCCATGGCCTTGTGAATTTGCCTTCCATACTATGTCAGGGGTGACCAATAGAATATGGATGGTATGTGACTTCAGAGGCTAGGTCACAAAAGGCACCGTAACTTCTGCCTTGCTTTCTCTCTGATCATTTATCCTGGGGGAAGCTAGCTGCCAGGTCATCAGGACACTCAATGGAGAGGTCCACGTGGCAAGAAACTGAAGTCTTCACCCAAGAGTTATGTGAAGGAGCCATTATTCAGCCCCCAGTCAAGCCGCCAGATGACAGTTCAGCCCCAGTTGACATCTTGAAAGCATCCTCTGTAAGAGACTCTGAGCCAAAACCTCTCAGCTAAGCTGCTTCATAATTCCTGAGTCTCGGAATCTGTATGGGATAAATGTTTACTGATTAAGCTGCTAAACTTTGGGGTAATTTGTTACACAGCAATACACAACTAATCACTCCAATTCCTATAAATGTTCTTTATGTGGGAAAGTCTGTAAACTTTTTACCTCAGGACAGATCCTGACTTTTCTAGTGCCCTTCTTAAAACAGTCCTGCATGATAACAACAAAAACAACTATTACAAAAACCACTTTACCAAATGCTTTAGGTTTCCATTCATCATCTGAGTTAATTCTTACAAAAGCCCTGGGACATAGTTCTGTGACTCTAACCATTTAAACTCAGCAGAGGCCACAGGCCTAGAAAAGGTCAGTTTTCATTCCAATCCCAAAGAAAGGCAATGCCAAAGAATGCTCACACTACTGCACTATTGTACTCATTTCACGTGCTAGCAAGGTAATGTTCAAAATCCTGAAGTTAGGCTTCAACAATACATGAAATGAGAACTTCCAGAAGTACAAACTGGATTTAGAAAAGATAGAGGATCCAGAGATCAAATTTCCAACAGCCGTTGGATTGTAGAGAAACCAAGGGAATTCCAGAAAAACATCCTCATTGACTACACTAAAGCCTCTGACTGTGTGGATCACAACAAACTGCAAAATTTTTCAAGAGATGAGAACACCCAGACCACCTTACCCTGCCTCCTGTGAAACTTGTATGCAGGTCAAGAAGCAACAATTAGAACTGGACATGGAACAATGGACTGGTTTAAAATTGGCAAAGGAGTACATCAAGGCTGTATACTGTCACCTGCTTATTTAACTTATATGCAGAGTACATCATGCGAGATGCTGGGCTGGATGAATTGTAATATGGAATCCAGATTTCCAGAAAAAATATCAATAACCTCAGATATGCAGATGATACCACCCTAAAGGCAGAAACCAAAGAGGAACTAAGGAGCCTTTTGATGAAAGTGAAAGAGAAAAGTGAAAAAGCTGGCTTAAAACTCAACATTCAGAAAACTAAGATCATGGCATCCAGTCCAACCACTTTATGACAAACAGATGGGGGGAATATGGAAACAGTGGCAGATTTTATTTTCTTGGGCTCCAAAATCACTGTGAATGGTAACTGCAGTCATGAAATGAAAAGATGCTTGCTCTTTGGAAGAAAAGCTATGACAAACCTAGACAGCGTATTAAAAAGCTGATAATCGCTTTGGCAACAAATGTTCGTATAGTGAAAGCTACGGTTTGACTATAGCCATGTATGGATGTGAGAGTTGGACCATAAAGAAGGCTGAGCACCAAAAAATTGATGCTTTTGAACTGTGGTGTTGGAGAAGATTCTTGAGAGTCCCTTGGACAGCGAGCGAGGAGATCAAACCAGTCAGTCCTAAAGGAAATCAACCCTGAATATTCACAGGAAGGACTGATGCTAAAGTTCCAATATTATGGCCCCCTGAAGCAGAGTGGACTCATTGGAAAAGACTCTGATGCTGGAAAAGACTGAGGGTAAGAGGAGAAGGGGGTGACAGAAAATGAGATGGTTGGATAGTATCACTGAATCAGTAGATATGAGTCTGAGCAAAATCCAGGAGACAGTGGAAGACAGGGAAGCCTGGTGTGCTGCAGTCCATGGGGTCACAAAGAGCTGGACATGACTTAGTGACTAAGCAACAACAGGAAGTACTTCTTGAAAGTCTACTACTTAAAAATTCCCACCAGGGATGGAATGATTTTTCTACAAGTCTCCTTAGTATACTGAGATGTAATTCATTTGTAACCCTGAACATAAATTCATTCACAGCACTCGGTGGTCTTTTACTAGGATCCTCTCTAGACTATTTCTTATTTGCGAAGTTTGTTTTATCTTCTCTAGTTTGAAGAGCTCGCTCCTTGACAGAAAAGAGGAAAACAAAATTATAGTCCGTAGTAGTTTTTTCTTGGTTCTGTACTAACCTCATTCCATCTGCCCCAGGAATGGATCTATTCCTTCCATTTTTACCTGTCTGCTCCCAAATAGAGCTTTAAAATCCCTTTTTTCATGTGGCCAACAGCCATGTGGGCAGGCCTCTATTCCTCACGTCTTTCGGTTTTCCTGACATTCTTGTAGTCACCGGCCAGCACCCGGGGTGACACCTGCCACCCAGGAGGCACCAATGTGCCTCACAAAGCGCCCTTCAGTACCCTCTTTGTCATATCTCTTGGGATGCGTCTTTCTTTTAATCTTCTCTGCACAACTTATTACAGAGCTCACCCTCGGCAGATACACTCGGGTCTTCTTTAAATGTTTATTCCTTGTCTTTCTCATGCACCCTCTGACTATGAACTCAGAATTATCACAAGCCTTCCAACCTCCCCAGGCCACATTCCCTTTTAGAATCCTAGTCATTGGATCACTTTTGGTTTTTCTCTGAATTTTTGGAGACTGCTTTTCTGAGGCTGAACTATACCTAATGTTTCCTTCTTCCCTGTTGGAAACTTTGAATTGACACAGAGACACGCTAGCCTGTTATGCTTTCTGGTCAAGGCTGCATTCAAAGAAGTAGGTGTTTCTGTCTTCTCCAGCTTCTGAGTAATCCAACAGGTATGCAAAGAATCTTTCGGGTGTTCCATTTGTGCCATACTGAGATTTCCAGAAAATGCACCAATCTGACATTTGCTGTCAAGCCACATTCTATTCCTATGACTACTTGGTAATCAGGATCCATGCAGTATTAATTATTTGGATAAACCATCTATCTGTAGAATTGATCCATGATATTACTCTTGATATTCCTTTAAAAAAAAACACACACACACATGAATCAAACATCCATGCCTCTGTTAAGCTTATGGTCAACAATTTAGGGCTGACTGACAAATATTTCTCCACTTTCAAGCAGCACCCAGACTTTCTTTTCCATGATGGGTTTATACAGGTTTATGGAAACAGCCAGGCACCTACCCTCCCTTATGGAATTTGCATCTTGAGAAGACGCAGAGATAATGCAGGTAGAGTTCATGTAACACAACTGCAGTGTGTTGAACACAGTTCTGTCCTGAGATGCCTGGCTTCCTGGAGGCATCTATTTCCGAGTATGATTCTCTAGCCTTCTTGCTGTTTTGTGGGCTTAACAGCCTTCCAACAAGGTTGCATTTGTTTATGGTAGCCAGAACTGATTGCTGCAACCAAAAAACCCTAGTTGATATACTCCAGGACAAGGCATATTCTCCAATGACTTATTCCAATGATGTTTTTTCCACCCAGTCTCTAATGCCCAAAGCATCTTGGAATCACCCATTCAATTCACTGGACTCATCCATCTATCTGTGTTTCAGAAACATTTCCCTAATGAGCCCAGATGACATAAACTGGATTAAAATGTGAAGTTTAATTTATTCATTGCCCCCAAAGCAAACTCCAAGACTATAGTTACCCAAGATTTTAGGTATTATTTATATAGTGCTGTGTTCTGCATTATTCCTGTCCTTTGTTAAGCTTTCCCTTTCTAAACTGATAAATATAAATAACTTCATGGTCTCCTTTAATGTGTTGAGAAATTTAAAAATAAATACAATATTATAACTGAGAACTGAGAATCAACTCAAAGGGGCTTAGTTAGTTAGCTCAGTCACTCAGTCATGTCTGACTCTTTGCGACCCCATGAATTGCAGCACTCCAGGCCTCCCTGTCCATCACCAACTCCCGGAGTTCACTCAGACTCGCGTCCATCGAGTCCGTGATGCCATCCAGCCATCTCATCCTCTGTTGTCCCCTTCTCCTCCTGCCCCCAATCCCTCCCAGCATCAGAGTCTTTTCCAATGAGTCAACTCTTCGCATGAGGTGGCCAAAGTACTGGAGTTTCAGCTTTAGCATCAGTCCTTCCAAAGAAATCCCAGGGTTGATCTCCTTCAGAATGGATTGGTTGGATCTCCTTGCAGTCCAAGGGACTCAAGAGTCTTCTCCAACACCACAGTTCAAAAGCATCAATTCTTTGGCGCTCAGCCTTCTTCACAGTCCAACTCTCACATCCATACATGACCATAGGAAAAACCATAGCATTGACTATATGGACCTTAGTCGGCAAAGTAATGTCTCTGCTTTTGAATATACTATCTAGGTTGGTCATAACTTTTCTTCCAAGGAGTAAAGAAGCTTAGTGCAGCTTAATTTTCAAACTATACCTGCCACCCTCTCCATAGCATCTGGCTTTATATTTTTATTTGAATCTTCATCTTTCTTACCCCAAAATTTCTGTTTAAGGACATACTGATTAGCTGGGGGCGTCTTTTCCCAAACACTTGCTTATATCCCTGTTTATACATGCTACAGTCCATCTCTTGACAAATCTTTATAGGCTATGGTCATATATGGTCATATAGATGGCTGGATGGCATCACTGACTTAATGGACGTGAGTTTGAGTGAACTCCAGGAGTTGGTGATGGACAGGGAGGCCTGGCGTGCTGCGACTGATGGGGTCGCAAAGAGTCTGACACGACTGAGCAACTGAACTGAACTGAACTGAACTGAATGGTCATATATAAAGTCTATACAGGCAATGATCTCATTTTGGTGGTTGTGTTGGCCCTTCTCTATCGTGTCTCAGATGGATGGTCAAGAAAGACCAGAGACCTACCAACTGGCTACACGAGAATCAATACTGCACTGTTCAACAGGAAGTAACATTCCACATCTGTACCGCCTTTCCTGGAATTGAGACTCTCAGGGTCTTCTACTCTTCCAGGTGTCGAGGTGATGGTTGGTATTCGAAAGACAAAAGCTCACATAAGTCTCCATCAACCTGTCCTGAATATATTTTTCCTCAGCTTCCAAGTCAAGAAGGCATTGCTTTCTACTGCCCACTGGAGTGCAGGTGTCCTGCATGCAGCCACTTGTGAGACCCTCTCTGTGAATGGGGAAGGTCTATGTTTCCTCTGGGCAACGCAGCAGAAATGCCTTCTGTAGGCCTAGATGGTGAAACCATGAACATTCTGATCTATTCCACAGTGGCCCTTATGGGAAGCAGGGCCTGGGAAACAAGGGCAGGACATTTTACCTCCCCTGATCCTGGTTTGGGCAGCTCTAGGGAGTACTCCTCCCAATGCACTATAAGCCACTTACATGGTCTCTCAAAGACAGCTGAGCAAAGCCCACCCAGATTCTTACAACTGTACCTCCTGCCCTTCTTTTTTCCCTTGCTGTGATAACTTTTGAAACTTCCAAAAGCAACATATGTTCAAGGCAGAAAACTTGAGAGAATATAAAAAGCACAAAGAAAGGAAAAAAACTAAGTCACCTGTAAGCCCATCACTCATAAATAACCACCACTAGCCCATCACTCAGGGATAACCCGTATCAGCACTTTGGAGGATATCCTTTGTCTTCATTCTGTCCCCAACAGGAATAAAACAATGCTGTCATGAACATTTTTCCAACCCAGTAATATTTTATTTCAATCTTTAAACTTTTTATTTTGTATTGGGGAATAGCCAATTAACAATGTTGTGGTAGTTTCAGCTGAACAGTGAAGGGACTCAGCCATACATATATCCATGATCCACTATCCCTGAAACCCTCCGCCCATCTAGGCTGGCACATAATATTGGGTAGAGTTTCATGTGCTATTCAATTGGTTCTTGTTGGTTATCCATTTTGAACATAGCAGTCCAACCCAGTAATATTATTGTACAGGGCAATCTTTAATGGCTGAATTCTTTGACACATTTTCTTTAACTAGTCTCCGCTTGTTGGACATTCTGATAGCTTCCTAGTAACTCAGTCTTGTAAATAATACAGAACTGAATATTCTTCTACATAGATCTTTGTTTATGCACACTTATGATTATTTTCCTGGGAGCAAAATTAGCATGACAAAGGAGTTCTCATTTCTAAGACTTGAGACATACTGTCAAGCTGCATTCCAGGACATTTGTAATAACTTAGGCTCCTTAAGAAGGTGATGAATATTTCTAATCCTTCCCAACACTGAATATTATTTTCCCTTTCCCTCTTTGTCAATTTCATGGAGGCATACTGGAATGTCTTATAAAAATTTGCATTTTCTTGATTACTTAGGATGCTGAATGTTTTTCTCATATGATTAGTAGCATTTGTATTTCAACTTTGGTGAATAAGCTGCTTTTATCTTTCACCCATTTTGTGCTGATATGTTCTTTCCTGTTTATTTGTAAAAGTTACTTAAAATAATAGGAATAATAACTCACTATCCTGTTATATACACAGATTGCCAATAATCTGTGTTTTGTGTCTTCATCTTGTTAATACAGAAATAACCTCAGTACTGTGATTAGATGCCTTCCCTTTCTTAAGATTATAAAAATATTTACCTAAATTTCTTTCTACTGTTTCATTGTCTACATTTAATTCTAAACAATCTATCATTTATTTTATAGGGTGTACTTTATCATTTTCCAAACAATTTTCCCAATGCCATTTATTGAATAGTTCACAATTTCCCTATTGATCTGAAATGTTATCTTTATCATAACTATACTTATTTTTTGGTCTTTCTGTTTAGTTCCACTGAGATTCCATTTTTATATCAGTACCAAATCACTTTACTTATTTTAACGGTGTAATATGGTTTAATAAGTGACAGTACAAATTTACCACTCTCTCTTGCCCCCATGACTCATTTTTAAAAAACAGATATTTTCATCTGTTTATTTATTCCAGTTGAACTTTAGAATCATTGACAAGTTCTCTTCCTAAAATATCCAAATCTTTTAGAGACTGGCATTAGAAATTAGAGATAACTGGCCCATTTAAATATGAAAATTTTCTGGTCACAAACACGCTGTGATTTTCCATTTATTCAAATCTCCTTCGTGCATCCTGCAATCAAGTTCCAAGGAACTTTGCACTCAACAACCATCGCTGTTGTGTAATGCCCTTGGCTTGGTGTGAACAATTCCTGATACGATCTGCAAAAGCCTGCAGCCTCACTGGCCTGCAGCAGCACTGTGCACAAGAGGCTGGAAGGATGCAACAAGGCTGGAAGGATGGCAACACAAAACACTGAGTTGGCAGCCTGGGTCCCAGTGGTGACGAGGACACTCACTCGACTTTGGCCAAGTCACTCCCTTCCCTGTGTGCGTGCTCACTTCAGTTGTGTCCAACTCTGTGCAGCCCTATGGACTGTGGCCTGTCAGGCTCCTCTGTCCATGGCAAGAATACTGGAGTGGGCTGCCATGCCCTCCTCCAGGGGATCTTTCTGACCTAGGATTGAAACCGCATCTCTTGCATCTCCTGCATTGGCAGGCAAGTTCTTTACCTCTAGCACCACTTGGGAGGCCCACGGGTCTCAGTTTATTACTCTGTAAAATTGATTTCCAAGGTTCCTTTCATATTAAAATTCTGATTCTATCAAAAGTGAGATGGTGGATGAGGGAGCCCTTTGAGGAGCATGGACTCTCACAGAAATGTCTATTATTAATGGCAAGCTTAGGTGCTGAAGGAGTAACAAATAAAGAATGATTATCTTAAAATGCAGCTAGTTTAATCTGAGAAAGCTTGTTGGAGAAAAGTGAGCTTAAACACAGCACCTCCATAAGGGCACAGCAAATATGTGCAACCAGTCCCCCAGTGTGCGGCAGATGTGCAAAAGTGCAGAGGCAAGAGGTCAGGGAAGCAGGCGGGAAAGGCAGAGTTGACTTGATCTGATGTGACCATCACCTCATGGCAAATAGATGGGGAAACAGTGTCAGACTTTATTTTTTTGGGCTCCAAAATCACTGTGGATGGTGACTGCAGCCATGAAATTAAAAGACACTTGCTCCTTGGAAGGAAAGTTATGACCAACCTAGATAGCATATTAAAAAGCAGAGACATTACTTTGCCAACAAAGGTCCATCTAGTCAAGGCTATGGTTTTTCCAGTAGTCACATATGGATGTGAGAGTTGGACTATAAAGAAAGCTGAGCGCGGAAGAATTGATGCTTTTGAACTGTGGTGTTGGAGAAGACTCTTGAGAGTCCCTTGGACTGCAAGGAGATCCAACCAGGCCATCCTAAAGGAGATCAGTCCTGGGTGTTCATTGGAAGGACTGATGTTGAAGCTGAAAACTCAAATACTTTGGCCACCTCATGCAAAGAGTTGACTCATTGGAAAAGACCCTGATGCTGGGAGGGATTGGAGGCAGGAAGAGAAGGGGATGACACAGGATGAGATGGTTGGATGGCATCACCGACACAATGGACATAGGTTTGGGAGGACTCCGGGAGTTGCTGATGGACAGGGAGGCCTGGCGTGCTGCAGTTCATGGGGTCGCAAAGAGCTGGACACGACTGAGCGACTGAACTGAACCGAACTGATGTGACCAGAGAGTGGGAACCACAGCGGACTGAGTTTTCATACGTTTGTTCCTTTTAGCTCAGTCTTGAGCAGCTGTTCTACAGAACTCACTCACTCTACAGACAAGGCCTAGTCCAGAAATTCCAGTCCATTCCTAAGATTTCCTTGGTCCAAAGATGGCCAAAACATCCAGGTCAATTAATTTAGGGGTCTTGGTCTTGAATCAGACCTTTCTAGGCACTGAGAGGGCACGGGGAACACAGAACAAGATGACCTTTTGTAGGAGACAGGATAGGGCCTGGAGACCACTGGTGGGGTCCCCAGCACGGAGGCCAGGGCAGGAGCTGCCCCTCTAGCCCACAGCCGGGCCCCAGAGTGAGGCGCAGAGAGGCCATCCCGCAGAGCTCGGCTGGGGCCCCGCAGCACGCTGCTTCACACTGCCTGCCTCCCCGGGCAGGTGAGCGTCTTCTCCTACCAGCTGCTGGGGAGGTGGGCGTTGGAATGCTGCTCCGAGGCACCCCGGCCTCATTCAACCTGGCGTTTCACACACCCATCCCTTAGCCTCATTCTCAGCCTATTTCATTCCTCTTCCCACACAGTGTTTACCAAGATCTCTCCTCCCCACAGACGAAGCACGAGACCAGGGTTCCCGGGGCTGCATGTTCCCACAGCCAGGCGGGCCGCCAGAGTGCAGACACAGGTCGCCACCCTGTTGACAGAGGCCCTCGGCCACCCACTCAGGGGAGATGGACCCCAATCTCCACCTTGGAGTGACTCATGTTCTCACGGACGAACCGTCAAGCGAGGTCTGAGAAAGAAGGGCTTTTCCTTTGGGGTTTGCGAATAATAATTTAAAAATCTCAGAGGAAAAGGAAGATGAATTCTAGTAGCTTTGCTGTTTGTCTACATGGCAGGGGACAGCAGTCGGCCCAGTGAGAACCTGGGCAGCATGTTGTCATGACTGTGTCTGCCACCCGGCATCTAGCTGTGGGGTCTCTTCTATGGTCTGGGACCTCACTGTTCAGTGCGGTCCGCAGAGCCGCAGCACTGGCACTGCCCAGGAGCTTGTTAGAATGCAGAGTGTCGGTCCCACCTGCAGCTGCTGAAACAGAACCTGCATTTTAACCAGACTCCCAGCCCCCTTACATCCCCCACGGAGGGAGGGTTGTATACACACTGCAGTTTGCTAAGTGCTACTCTGGACCAGCACTTCTCAATCTTGGCCACACACTGGAATCACCTTGCAAAAGTACCTATGCCTGGGTCCACCCCCAGAGATGACCATTTAATTGTTCTTGGGTGCTGCTGGGACCATGGGATTTTTTTAAGACTCTCCTAGTGGTTCTAATATGCAGCAAAGGTTTAGAACCACTGGTCTCATATATATAAATTAATTAAAAGAAAAAAAATTAAGTAATTCCTTTTGGAATTCCTAGACTATAAACAGAACCATAGAAATCTTTGCAAACAACTAACTAAAATTCACTGAAAAGAAATTGGACATATAGCCACTGATGTGATGTGCCCTGCTATATGGTGCCAATCAGTGATGTCCTTAAGCAGAGAAAAATAAAAACAAAGTTGAATCCTACTCTTTGCCTCTCTCTCATCTCCTAATAAAATCAAACCTTCTTCATATAACAATTTTCAAACCATGGGAAGTGGGACTATTTTTGTGCTCCAGTCTTATTAAAACAATTTTACTTCTGTGTCACAAATTTTGGGTCTGATAACGCGCTCTGCACTTCGGTCCCATAAGCACAGTGGAAGCTCTTGTGTTCACTTGCAGAATACAGAGTTTCCTTTTACTCACATACTCCTTTAATGTAGTTGGACATCAATCTTTCTAGCCTAGAAAGGAGGTTTTATTTCATTGCCAGGGAACAGAACTTCCAAAAAACACAAATGTCTTTCAGCATCATGTTGGGTAAATAATCAAGGGGGGATGAATTGGTCTCTCTCTGACTTCCTGCCTTATTTTGCTTTAAACTCATAGGTGAGCTATGAAAAGACATCTGCCCTTGCGTTCCAGCCACCTAGGCAGGACATCAGCCTCAAAGCCAAGTCTCGGCTTACAGGGCTTCCTGCACTTCACACATTTACCTGGCCCGGGAGCCAACACAACATGGCACAGACATATCTGTGTACCAGTGAGTGCCTTTCCCTTCAATTCAAGCCATTCATAAAAGTGACTCAGGAAAATAAAAAGTGACTCCTGGCTCGGGTTTCTCCAATCATGTCAGGTTTGACATATGACATGACCATACTCAGTGGGAACCGACTGGAAAAAATGGCCAGTATTCAGTATGTCAAGCCCAGGGGCAACACAGAGTTCACCACCTACCCACCCACCTTTAATTTAACCCCTAAAGAAGGTACTGTTAGCTCCCACACCCTATCAGAAACCCAGCATGTTCTCTGAGAGCTGGGCTGAGGACAAGGGCCGGAGCTGCTGGATGGTGCTTCTCCTGGCTGTTCAGCCCCAGGTGTGCAGCGTGAGCCCTGGTGCTGCAGTGGGGACCCCAGGACACACCCATGTTGAGGCAGGGAACAATGAGGTGTCGGCAGGCTGGTCAGGAGCAGTGGCTTACGGTGTGTGGGGGAGCCAACAACCTTCCAGACCAACAGCTTTCCAGCGTGGCACAGTCCAGAAGTCACGCCACCATGCAGAGGAACCCTGCTCTACTCCAGAGGGCCCACTTGCACTTCTGTGAGTCTCCCTGGCCTGTGGAATAACCTATAAGACAGCTGGTTTTTAAAGACATTCATTTCCTTCATCATCTTGAGAATTCATAAGGGACATGTGTATACTCTGAGATGTCTCCCTTTCACCAGGCCCCAGCCAGCCAGGCCTCCTTCCTGGAGACAGTGGCCTAATAGCGTTTTATGCACAGGACTGTTCCTTCCCAGAAGGGCTCTACTCTGACAAGTGAAAGGCTTTCTTTGCTCCCCTCTTGTCCCCTGAGTTGGACCATAAAGAAGGCTGAGTGCTGAAGAATTGATGCTTTTGAACTGTGGTGTTGGAGAAGACTCTTGAGAGTCCCTTGGACTGCAAGAAGATCAAACCAGTCAATCCTAAAGCAAATCAATCCTGAATATTCATTGGAAGGACTGATGCTGAAGCTGAAGCTCTAATACTTTGGCCACCTGATGCAAAGAACTGACTCACTGGAAAAGACCCTGATGCTGGGAAAGATTGAGGGCAGAGGAGAAGGGGGTGACAGAAGATGAGATGGTTGCATGGCATCACCAACTCAATGAACATGAATCTGAGCAAACTCCGTGAGATAGTGGAAGACAGGGAAGCCTGTTGTGCTGCAGTCCATGGGATCACAAAGAGTTGGACATGACTGAGTGAATGAACAACAACAATGTCCCCTGAGAAAAGGCTCATATTTAGCCTCCTTGCCATGTGGAAGATACCACGACTCTGTCTGTATCCTACCCTTAGGGACTCCTGGGGCACCAATCCACATTACTTGGACTAAGAGCTTACACAGCCCAGGAAATGAGTTGCACAAAGGTATATCTCCCGTATCCTGGAGGTGACACTTTCAATTCTACAATTAAAAAAAAAAAAAATTAACTGAGCTATTGATCCGTGCAGAAAACTTACTAAAGAAGAGAAAAACCTGGCCTACTTTCAAGGATCTTATGCTCGGGTGAAGGTTACCACCCTCACTCCCAGTGCTGATACAAAGGAAACAAAAACAAAGCTGTCTAGAGGGCTGAGAGGAAAGGAGGAAAGCCTACAGAAAAAACCTGGGCCTCAACTCAGTAAGGGATAGAAGAAAGGCAAGATGAGCGCCAGAGGTTCTCTCTTACTGATGGAGCCTTCCACAGCCACCTTGGGCCTTGACAGGTACTCAAATGTGGCACTTCCGTCTCCACACCTGGCCAAGGCAGGGCTAAGGGGAGAGGACTCTAGAGCAGGAGTTAATGAGCTCCATCTTGCATTGTGGTCAGTTGAGCGTGGCTCTGGCATCTTCTTAGCTGAACTGTACATCTGCTGAGGTCAGGCGCGAATAAGGTGAGTGGGTGCATGTGTAAGCCATCATCCCTACTTCTCACTCCCCACCAGACAAGCAGGTATTTTTCCCCATTTAATAGACAAGGAAACAGACCCAAGAGGTTAAGTGACTCGCCCAAGGTTGCTCTGCAGGTTGGCACCAGAGCCATGACTGGTTAATCAAGCCCTGAATTTTTTCTTCCTTTCTCACTATGCAAGGCTGTTTGTTCACCTTGGTGTTCACTGATATCCCTTTTGATTCTCGAACTGACTCTGTGTAAAGTAGGGGTTTTCCATATCCCCATGTTTAACTTCAAAACCTCAGCTCCATTTCACAATGTTTCCACACGCTGGGATAACAAGTTATAACGATGACCCCCTGGCATCCCTCTCAATCACCAATTGTGCTTCCAATGTGCTCTGAAAAACAAGGGTGTCTTTCATGTGATTCCCTGATAAACACTTTACTTTTGGTGTGAATATGCCCAATGGCAATCAGATGAATTCATTCCCATTTTAAAATGTAGCGCTGATTTCTTATAGGCACAAACTGCAACTTGAAAACTACATGTATATATTTATCTTTAACACAGTCAAACTCAAATATTAATAGCGATTGATTGTGGTTCTTGTGCTTATATGCAGAGGAAATAATGTATGTGATAAAACCCCAAAATACCCATGTGGTGGTGGTGGTGGTGTTAGTCACTCAGTCATGTCCGACTCTTTGTGACCCCATGGACTGTAGCCTGTCAAGCTCCTCTGTCCTTGGAATTCTCCAGGCAAGAATAGTGAAGTAGGTAGCCTTTCCCTTCTCCAGGGGATCTTCCTGACCCAGGGATGGAACCCAGGTCTCCCGCATTGCAGGCAGATTCTTTACCACCTGAGCCACCAGGGAAGCCCCACAGGCCCATGTACCACATTATTAAACATGCATACACTCTGTGGTATCAAGTGACAACTCTCACAGCTAAAGTTTTGAACTGTTTTCTTCAGCAACATTTACTGTGCACCTTCTGGGAGCCAGAATGCAAACCCACTCTCCCTCCTGGGCAGGTCCCATGGTTCTGCTGGACAAGTAACTATGGACACTTGGGCTGCTCTATGGAGCCTTGATGTGACATTATAATCTCAAACTTCTCATTCTGTATGTGCAAAACTTTGCAGCAATTTGGAATAGGGGGTCTGAGTAGGAGAGATATAGAAAATCCTTCTAGAAAGATCTCAGATCATCATAGGAGAGTGCATCAGGCCTGCATGCCCAATCTTTGACATTTTGCAATCCGATTGTTGTAGTTCTAATGGCCTCTGACCCACTTGACTCCTCAGTACTCACTGTGATATTCCAAGATCTGCATTTGAGGACGTACCACACACCCAGGCACACACCCCAAAAAGCACAATGCTAACAATAGTGTAACCAGCTTCCAAAACAAATCAACTGAAGTCTACTCACTAGCCTCGCCCAACTTATCCGTGTCAACACTTTGTTACCTAATGACGGTAAACAAATGCTGAAGGAGGACCAGAACTTTAGAGCAAGAAGTGAACCTTAAGGATGAAGAACCAGAGACCTAGAGAGGTGACTTCCCAAGTTCATGACCAGAATCTGTATCTCTGAACTCACCCATAGCATAACTAATGTATAACGTAGTATAGCTAAGTATAACTATGCTCAAGTAATAGTTTGATATTTCCTCCTTTTCTAAATGTATTTTTTTCTATTGCTGCTATGCCAAATTACCACAAAACCACATGGCTCTTAAAACAATACAAATTTATCATTTTATTGTTTTGCGGGTCAGAAGTCTGCAATTAGTCCTACGGAGCTACGATCCAGGTGTCACTAGTTCCTTCTAAAGACTCTAAGGAGATCCGTTTCCTTGCCTTTCCCAGCTTCGAGAGTCAGCCAGAACCAGTCTTTGACTGGAGACAGCATCACTTCAATGTCTGCTTCCTTCATCTCCTCTCCTGCACTAACCTGGGGCCCATACCTTCCTCTTGTAGCGGCTCTTTTGATGACACTGGGTTTACCCAGGTAATCCAAGATAATCTCCCCATTTCAAGGCCCTTAATTTAGTTAATCTGCAAAGCCCCTTTTTCCATGCAAGGTCGAATGTGCACAAGTTCTGAGGTTCAGGATGTGGACATCCTTGGGGGACCATTATTCAGCCTACCACACCTGACAAAAGGTTCTATCTTCCCAGTAATCTACTGTCTGCAGAAAAATATCTGCAAGTCTGATGGCCCTTTTAAAATGTAAAAATGGGTAGAGCAGGAGGAAAGGGAAACCTATACTTTTTGTTTTTACAATCATAATCTGAGAGCCAACACAGTTAGAAATTCAATCAAATGACTATGTCCACATGTACTGAACTAATGTAAGCAAGTGTTCAACAGTTCAAAACCATAAATGAGAAATTTGGACCCTAATTCATAGTAACCTGAAAGATACAAGCCTGAAAAACTTCCATCGAAACAGAAAAATAAAACTCTAAACACAGGCCATCAAATATATCACTGCCATTACCTGTACGCTTTGTTGGCCCCTCAGATGGTGACCTAAGCACTAACTGTTCCGTATGGTCCAGCAATACAGACCCAGGCTCTGCCCATCCATTTCAAACAACCTGAAACCTTCCCCCAGCACCTCTTACCATCTTGACATTTGGAGTTCTCCTGATAAATACCTTGCTGCAGTGAACGTCATCATAGCTAGGTCACACAAATCAACTCATGCTTATTTCCTTAGGATAAATTTTTAGAGTGGTATTTCTGGATCAATGGGTAAGCAGGCCATTTAAAATTTTATGATAAGTATTTCCAAACTATTCTTGTACAAGTGAGAGAACTTACACACCCAGCAGTACAAGTCTCCAACCTTATCTGCTTTGTACACAATACTTATTTTTATCTTAGCTAATTTGATCCATGAAAATGCTATCTTGAGTTAATCTGCATTTCTTTGATTACTAGCAAGGCTGGATATCTTTTCTATGTTTATTGGCCATAGGTACTGATTATTTTGAGACTTCTCTATTCAAATAATTTGCTTGTGTTCTTAATGGTATATTAAAATTTCTGTTAATTTTGTAAGAGTGCTTTATGTATTAAAGACATGAATTCTTTTTAGGATTCAAATATTGGTAAATATCTATAACTTTTCTTTATAATGTCCTTTCTATGATATTCAGAAAATTACAATTTTTATATATCTATTTTACTTTATGGTTTCAGTCCTCAATATTCTGATTAGTTTTCCTTATATATAAATTATATATTCACCTTTATTAATATTTTTTAGATAAACTCTGTTTCCGTTTAAAAATATTCCAATCAGCTAGAACTTACTTTAGAATATCATTAAGTTTTCATATCCAACATTGTTTTTCGATCTTTAGCCTAAGATCCCAGAATCATTTGTGACATCATCCTCTCTTTCCTTAGGGCTATGAAATGCCACTTTGCATCACATCCACCTGTTATGTGTAATTGGCTCTCTTCTGGAGCTTTCCAGGCTGGCTCATGAATGTATCTATTCTTGTGCCAGGATCATAACATTTTAATTAGTGCAGCTTTATATTAATTGTTAACATTTGATGGTACAAATCCCTCCACCTTTTAAGTCAACATTTTCTCATGCTTTATTCTTAAAGCTAAACTTTACAATCATTTACTCAAATTCCCCATTCCCCATTCTGAGCCCGTGTAAAGACTAACTAGGGCCTGCCCCTGGTGGCCCAGAGGACAGGAATCTGCCGATGCAGGGGACACAGGTTCGATCCCTGCTCCAGGAAACAGCCACATGCCTTTAGGCAACTGAGCCCATGTGCCACAGCTACTGAGCATACGCTCTCTAGAGCCCTTGCTCTGCAGCCAGAGAAGCCACAGCAACGAGAAGCCCACGCACCATGACTGGAGCAGCTCCTGCCTGCCGCAACTAGAGAAAGCCCAGGAGCAGCAACGAAAACCCAGCACAGCCGAAAAGAAAACAGTGGCTAACTGGGACTGCTTGGGTTTATAAAGTAATAATGAGCAGAACTTACCGTTCATATCATTGTGCTTTGCTATGGAGACACGGTTCTCTTTAGTCAAATCAATTACCTCCAAATGGAAGATTCGCAGTATTCTTCAGATTCTGAGCACACCTTTTAGCGTTTATTCCTACAGTCTATAGTTTACGTTTTGTAACTTCCTCAGTACACTTTAAATTGGATATTAGGAAACCACTGATTATTTCCTTGCAGAGCTGTGTGCTATGCTCAGTCACTTTAGTCATGTCCGATTATTTGCTACCCTGTGGACTGTAGCCCTCCAGGCTCCTCTGTCCATGGGATTCTTCAGAAAGAATATTGGAGTGGGTTCCCAGGCCCTCCTCAGGTGGATCTTCCTAATCCAGGAATCAAACCCGAGTCTCCCGCGTCTCCTGTATTGCAAGCAGATTTTTGACCACTGAGCCACCAGGAAAACCTCTGATTATTTTCTTATTTCTAAAAACTAGCCTTTAAGATGTGCGTTACGTCTCAAAAGAGACTCACCCATAATCCTCAGGCTCAGGCAAATGTCTGTAACTCCCTCCAAAATATGCTTCTGCTGCAACATTTCCTGGTTGCCACCAGGTTCTTTTGCACGAAATGATGGGAAATGATCTATTTCAAGGACCATGGACAAGAAGTTTTGAGCCACAGGAATAAACAAAATACTTCCTATTCATAAACCCATGAAGGAAGAGAATAAGGCAAAAAATTGAACCATAACGTCAGCAGGCAGGCAAACTGAGATCAAATCTCAGCTCTTTGTTACTAATTCTGACCTTGAGCAAGTCCCAAAAACACTCTGGAGACTCTGAGCCTGAGGTTCCCCGTGCATCAATAATGAGTGTTGTAAAGGTTCAGTGGTGATGTAAAGGGCAGACTCATTCATTTCTTCATTCGCTCACTCATATAAATATCAAGCGCCTTTTATGTGCCAAGAATCAACCTGCCAATGCAGGAGACGCAAGAGATGTGGGTTCCAACCCTGGGTTGGGAAGATTCCCTGGAGAAGGGTATGGCTACCCACTCCACTGTTCTTGCCTGAAAAATCCCATGGACACAGGAGCCTGGCAGGCCACAGTCCATGGGGTCGCAAAAGAGTCAGACACAGCTTGGCGACTAAACAACAACGAATGTGCCAAGCATCGTGTTGGGCACGGGGAACCATTACTGAACTAGCCAGACAAGATCCCTGCCCTCAGGGAACTTAGGGAGACTGGGGGAGGCAGGCAAAGGATAAGTAAATAAAAACATGAAATCATCACAGGCAGCGGTGAGTGCTATGAAGGAAAGGAACAGAGGTGTGATGGAGAGCTGCCATTGGAGGTCACCGTCCAGGGAAGAGCGCGTGGAGAAGGGGAAGAAGATTTGAGACCCAAAGGACAGAGATAATAGTTATGGGAAAGCTGTGGAAAGAGCACGGCAGGCAAAAGGAAGAGCAAGCGCCAAAGCCTAGCAATGAAGAAGGGGCCGACACATCTAAGAAAATGAAAGGAGGCCAGAGACGTGAAGCACAGGGGCTAAGGAGGAAAGGGGGATGATCTGCAGCTGGAGAGGGAGGTGCGGGACTGCCCCCCCCCCGGATTTGTGCAGCAGGGCCTCGCAGGGCAGGAGTGATCTGGGTCTACTGCTGCTGCTACTGCGGCTCCTGTTCTTGCAACTGATGGTGACACGAGAGATGCTGCATTGGGTTGCAGTTCAAACCAAAGCTCAAATAGTTATTCAACTATCTTCATTTGCAAGAAAGCTTACCAAGGAGATCTGACTGAAGGAGGCTCATCTTCATAGAATCTCTGATGTCTATAGGAGACCTAGCACCATGCACAAATCAAGGAAAAATACCAACTGCACCTACCACATGGGAGACGCTGGAAATAAGAAGCTGCACGCACGGTCCCTGCCAACAAGGAGATGAAGGCAAGAAGGGAGCTCTTTCCCTTTGGGCATGTCTCACTCCAGCCCGGCTGACCTCAGAAAGAACTGAGGTGAAGAGAATATTCTGGCGGATAAGCAGGACAGAAGTGGGCTCCAACTTTTGGGAAGGTTGGGGTGGCCTATAATCTGATGCCTAACATAAAACCTCCATTGCCAAGTTCCTCAGCTGTATTTGCTGGACCAGTAAGAATCATTTCAAAGGATCTGCTCACAGCTGTCTAGACTGATGGATGCTTTCAATCCTTCTACAAACCCAACAATTCATAGAAAAGCACAGGTCTATATTTTCATACGTAGCATGGCATTTATTTCCCGCAAGGTACTCCAAAGAATTGATGCTTTCAAACTGTGGTGCTGGAGAAGACTCTTGAGAATCCCTTGGACAGCAAGGAGATCAAACCAGTCAATTATAAAAGAAATCAATCCTGAATATTCATTGGAAGGACTGATGCTGAAGCTGAAGCTCCAGTACTTTGGCCACCTGATGCAAAGCATGGACTCACTGGAAAAGAGCCTGATGCTGGGAAAGATTGAGGGCAGAAGGAGAAGAGGGCAAGAGAGGATGAGATGGCTGGATGGCATCACCAATTCAATGGACATGAACTTGGGCAAACTCCAGGAGATGGTGAGGGACAAGGAAGGCTGGTGGGCTGCAGTCCATGAGGTTGCAAAGAGTCGGACACGACTTGGCGACTGAACAACAACCAAAGGTACTCTTGGCATTGTTCTGCTTTGGAAGTTGTTAGACATGAGAGGAAAAATAATTAAAAACAGCTTATTCCAGCCTAAACACTCAACTCTGTCAGTGGAAGAAAGCCAGTGTGGTACTTCTGAAACTAAAGAAAACTGACTTTGAAGGCCAATCCCAGGTTACAGAACAGTAGCATTACAAGAGGTTGCTTGCAAACTCAGGATCTAATGTGAAACAAAATATTAAACCACAGGAAACAAGATATTCTAAAGAGTGGGTGAGAGTGCTAGACCATTGGCCTAACCATAGCACATCTCATCTCTCAGAGTGCGGCTGAATCAGCCAGTCCTGATACGGCTATGGGTCAATGCCTTGGATTTGAATATTCTGAGAGTATAGATGTCTAATGCTGCTCAACTCATCAGAAGACAGGGAAGCGGCCTCCCCCGAGCCAGGGTGCTTGCTGCATGCCCTGCCATGGGACTAGGGTGTCAGAGGGAAGAGCTTCAGGGAGAGGTTGGAGGTAGGGTTGTTGTAGATTAGAGGCATAAGGTACAGAGCGAAGGGTCAGTGAAGAGAGGGGCCTGGGAAAGGCGAAGGCACAATTCATCTAGGCTAAGGGTTCTGGAACAGAGAGGGAGAGGAAAATAGAAGTGGGGAAGCATTTTCCCCCTCCTTTCTCTTCCTTTTATCATGAAGATAAGCAGAAGGGACCTTGCTGCCTCCAGGTTACTGACTCAAAAGTTGGCAGAGGCAAAGGTGTGGAGGATGCTTTCCGTCCCCTCCTGGCTTTGGGGTGCTGGGGGCAGGGGACGAGGAGGGACAGAAACCACGTGTGCATGTAAGAATGTGCACGACTCCAGCTTATAAAAAGTCCACACCTGCCAGTGAATAAATATAGCTGATATTTGTTCAATACTGCAGCTGACAAATACTTTCACATTTGTTTGATCTTGACTGCTGCCGACAGGTATGCAAACCAAGGTTCAGTCTGCACTAGAGTCAGGATCCAAAGGCCCTTGCTCTTCCCCCTGCACCTGTGGTTTTCTACTCTGGCCCCATAGGAGAATCCCCCAGGAAAACTAGACAAATACTAATGCTGGGACCTCTCCCCCAGCCTCGGCGAATTAGGAACTCTGAGGGTAGGGCCAGGGCACTGGTGTTTTTGAAACTCCCCAGGTAATTTCAATGTGCAGCTGAAGTTAGGAAGTTCTGTACTACCCAATGGCCCCATAATGTGAATACAGACCAGCAAGGAGCTAAAACTGTGGATTACCTGGCGCACACATTCTGGGCACACAGGCTTGGTCTCCCCACGCCCTTGTATAAGGTACAGCCATACGAATAACTTCAGGCAATGAAATGGGAGCACTGAAAATGGACCCATATGTGAGTTGGAACATTCAACTGGAAGCAACAGACCTCACATCCCACGGGAGGTTTCACCTGAACCACCCAGGAGAGTCGTCCGAGGGCCCACAGTGGACTTCAAATTCATGAGAGAATTCTTCCATGAAGGTAATGAAATTTTGTTACTGCAGCATGACTTAACTTCTCCTGATTGAACCTGCTAGTTAAGAGTGAAGCCTGGGAATATTAATTTTTATAAGCATCTGGTTGATTCTTCTGTTAGCAGCCTATAGCCTCCACTTTTAGAAGCGAGCACAATGCTATGTTAATTTTCTGTGTTTCCTGTCTTTATAGAGACACTGGTGTTCTAGAGAGCTAGTGTTCATTACTCATTCAAACTTTACTGTGCTCCTGTTGTATCAGGCATGGAATACAGCGTTCCTCTTACACAGAGATGAACAAGACACAGTCCCTTAACTCTGTTCAATGTTCTGTGGCAGCCTGGATGGGAGGGGAGCTTGGGGGAGAACAGATACATGTATGACTGAGTCCCTTCTCTGTTCGCCTGAAACTACTATAAATTCTTAGTTGGCTACACTCTGATATAAAATAAGAAGTTTTAAAAAAATACACAGTCCCTTGTCCTCAAGAGAGGAGACAGCAGGGGGAAAAAAACAAATACTTCCCCCCAAACCCCAAATATTTCAAACCAAAGGAATGGGACATAGGAAGGACGAATTAATTTTGTTCAAAGGTGGTAGGGGAGCTCTAAAGGAAGAGATGTTAGACCTAGAACTTGAAGGACAAGTCACCATTCCCTAAGCAGATCACTGTCACAGGTTCAGGTACATGAGAAAGCACTAGGCATGTGGGCTGGAGCTAGATCTTGGGATGAGATTGATGAGAGATGTTCTAAGGGGCTGGCTTTTAGGGGAAGATCCAGAATGGGAAGGAAGTGATGTGAGCAGGAACAAATGTGCTGTAAGGCCCTGGGGGCGTGCTGTCCAGTAGCAAGTATGGTGAGCCAATGAGGTGATTTGCCATTTTCTAAAAAGAAAAAAAAATCTTCATTGCCACTTCATGGCAAATGGATGGAGAAACAATGGAAACAGTGAGAGACTTTATTTTGGGGGGCTCCAAAATCACTGCACATGCTGACTGCAGCTGTGAAACTAAAAGACACTTGCTCCTTGGAAGAAAAGCTATAATCAACCTAGACAGCATATTAAAAAGCAGAGACATTACTTTGCCAACAAAGGTCCGTCTAGTCAAGGCTATGTTTTTTCCAGTAGTCATGCATGGATGTGAGAGTTGGACTATAAAGGAAGCTGAGCACTGAATAATTGATGCTTTTGAATTGTGGTGTTGGAAAAGACTCTTGAGAGTCCGTTGAACTGCAAGGAGATCCAACCAGTCCATCCTAAAGGAAATCGGCCCTGAATATTCATTGGAAGGACTGATGCTGAAGCTGAAACTCCAATACTTTGGCCACGTGATGCAAAGAACTGACTCATTGGAAAAGACCCTGATGCTGGGCAAGGGTGAGAGCAGGAGGAGAAGGGGACGACAGAGGATGAAATGGTTGGATGGGATTGCCGACTCGATGCACATGAGTTTGAGTGAACTCCGGGGGTTGGTGATGGACACGGAGGCCTGGTGTGCTGCAGTCCATGGGGTTGCCAAGAGTCAGACATGACTGAGTGACTCAACTGAAAAAAAAAATTACCTTTTGGGAAAAAAAAAAAAAAAAGTGAAATTGATTTGAATATTTTATTTTACCCAATACAATCAAAATAGTGTCATTTCAATAAATGACAAGTATTAACATGCAGTTATAAGATAGTACATAAAAAGAATAAGAAGTCTTCAAAATCTGGTGTTTACTGTGTATTTTAACACATCTCAACTTGGCTTCATAGCCACTGGTAGCTGTTGCACTGGACAGTGAAGTTCTCAATAACTGCCAGAGGCTTCTAAGCACATCCTGTCTTCAAGGGGGATACACTGAGCATTGATCGCTCATACACTTAAAGGCGAACCATGAACTGAGCATGCTCCATAAGCCAGAGTTTTTATTACATAAGCCTTTGAATACCAATACAAATACACTGATATTTAAAAATACTGACATTGTCAAAGCCTCTCCCCAAACAACATCCTGGCTCAGGGGAGTATATTTACTCACAAAGTTATACTACTTAAGCCAATTTTAAGAAAAAAGTCAACTTTCTGAAGCATTAGTGGTAAAAACACACCTTTGAAGAATTCCTTTGACTTAATCAGCCAATGTGAGTTTTTACTAGAGTGACGATTTGGATAGCTCTGTAGTACCAACACTCTTTGGGCTTCTCTGATGGCTCAGTGGGTAAAAAAGTCTGCCTGCAATGCAGGAGAAATGGGTTCGATCCCTGGGTTGGGAAGATCCTCTGGAGGAGGGCATGGCAACCCATTCCAGTATTCCTGCCTGAAAAATCCCATGGACAGAGGAGCCTGGTGGTCTACAGACCAGAGGGTTGCAAAGAGTTGGACACGACTAAGCACACAACACATCAACACTCTTTACCAAGGTTGATCATTTTAATTAGAAATTGACCGGAAGGAAACAAGGCCAGCTCAGCTGACCTCCTTCCTCACGCACAGTGAAGGCAGGCTGCGTATGACTCCTCCACTGTGTGCTAATCGAAGGTGCCCCTCACCTTTCTAAAGGAGCCAATGGCGGGCATGACCAGCACAAGGCACACCATGGTGCACTCGGGGAACAGAAGGCCTAGACTGCACCTTGTTTCAGAATTCCTAACAAACAATACATTGCATTTGCTGAAAAATGGTCTGGAGGCCATATCCTTTTCCATGGTTCACAGACAAGAGATTCTGGACTCGGAACCTCTCAGGATCCTCCAGACACACCTTTTCAAGCCTCCTGTTGTAACTGAAGCTGATTCCAAGCTGAGAAGGCTGTCCACGGCATTCACCCCTCAAAGGCACCTTCTTCAGTCCCTTAGGCAGAGGACAGTCTGCAACTGGCCCTTCCTGACATGGGTTTATTTATCATTCTGGTGGGCAAAGTCATTTAGCTCAAAGAAGATTTGAAGCTTTACTCCTCACTTTTCCCAGTTAAAAGGGCCCGGAGGGCAGGGACTATCCCTTACCCATCTCTGATGCTCAGCACAGCTGTCTGAGCTGTGAGGTAGTAAACCCTCATAGTCAATCATAAGAATATCTTTTTTAAAAAATAACAGGGAGCTTCCCTCGTGGCTCAGTGGTGAAGAATCCACTCGCCAATGCAGGAGACATTGGTTCAACCCCTGGTCTGGGAAGATCCCATATGCCGTGGCACAACTAAGCCTGTGGCTACAACTCTTGAGCCTGTGTGCTAGTGCCTGGCAGATGCAGCTACTAAAGCCTGTACTCCACAACGAGAAGCCATTGCAATGGGAAGCCCACACACCACAACTAGAGAGTGGCCCCCGCTCACCACTAGAGAAAACCTCGTGCAGCAACAAAGACCCAGAACAGCCAAAAACAATAAATAATGGAATCAAGAATTTTAAAAACTAATAAAAGAAATAAAGTCAACTCAAATTGGGCTAAAGATCCTGTTAGTATCATATCCTCTTTCTCAAGGGCACCAAAGAACTTTTTTTTTAATTTTGAAATATTATTTTCTTCCATGTTGTTACCTAGATGGTTAATCCTCAAAGTCATTTAATCCCAATAGCTCTTGTTCCTTAATTAGGTATGCTCTCTGTTTAACCATCTAATTATTTCTCCATCTTTATACATTTCTAACCTGGGCTTCCACTCAGATTCTGAAATCATTAGAATCTAAAGAGGAATTAGGAGTGAATGCTTCAAAAAAAAGGAGTGAATGCTTCTCTTAAAATCACTACAAACAGCCCCCACATAGGATCACCAGCCTCTCCCTGAGGCCTTCACAAGAAGGGAGGGCAGCCCATTCTCACTTTATTTTAAACAACAGTGTCAAAGGCTATCCATGGGAATCCCTCAAGCATGTGACTGAGCGTTTCCACCTCTGTGCTCCTGGGGTCTGTGCCAGGCACCTCAAACAGGGAGCTGAGAATTTCACCTCACTTTTCAGCCTTCTTGTGCCTCAACTTCTTGTGGTTCAGTTTCTTGAGCTTCTCTACATCCCTCCTAAATCTCATGGCTCAGGATAGAGCACAACATCCCACACCTCCCATCACTGCCACTGAAGGGTCAGGCTGTGTTTCCTCTGCGCTGGGTACCACAATTCTAAAAGGAGAACGTCACTGTGGGGCATCCTCTAGTGGCAGGCTCTATAGCACCACTTCCCCACAAGCCGGGGGGGGTGGCTTCCTCTGACCTGTCCTCTGAGTTTCAAGGGCAAGCCCCTGGACGTGGAATTATATGGCTTATCCCCAGCATGGTCCTTTACAACTTTAAACTCAATTCACATCCTGGCTGCTGCTGCTGCTGCTGCTGCTAAGTCACTTCAGTGGTGTCCAACTCTGTGTGACCCCACAGATGGCAGCCCACCAGGCTCCCTCGTCCCTGGGATTCTCCAGGCAAGAACACTGGAGTGGGTTGCCATTTCCTTCTCCAATGCATGAAAGTGAAAAGTGAAAGCGAAGTCACTCAGTTGTGCCCAACTCTTAGCAACCCCATGGACTGCAGCCCACCAGGCTCCTCCATCCATGGGATTTTCCAGGCAAGAGTACTGGAGTGGGGTGCCATTGCCTTCTCTGCACATCCTGGCTACCAACTGGCTAAGGCCATCTTGGTGTTTCAGGTATCATTTCTCACATGTGTATCACTGCTTTCTCAATGTTTTTGAAAAGATCTATGTGACTAATACATGAGCCTTACCATGCACTGTTTGAACATGTTACATGCCAACTCTTTAATCCTCACAATGACCTTATGAAGGACACTCTGCTGTTACCTCTCCTTTACAGATGGGGAAACTGAGGCACAGAGCAATTAACTTGCCTAAGGTCAGAGTTCCCAAGGGGCACAGTCCAGTCTTGAACCCAGGCTGACTCTAGAGACTACTGTAATTACTGTGTTATCAGCCTTATGATCTTCATTTTTAGGCACCTTTGCGTCAAGCCACACTTAAACAGGTGAAAAGGCATAATTCTCTCACCTGCAAATGAGAAGCTGAAATCAAGTAAAACTGAAGCTCCAAGAATAACTGAGAATGTCTAGCCTAGAAACCACCCCCACTGCATATACACCCAAGGCAGCGAGCAGACAGGGCCACCGCATGTGCTAAAGCTGAAGGGTGGGAGGGCTGTGTTATTATCCCCGTGGACTTTGTGACCTTGGAGCCCTATAGATTTAATCCTTTGTGTTGCAAAAGCCTACTGACAGCCATCTTCGGTAAATCCATGAAAAGCTTCCTTTAGGAAGCACCTTTCTGTGATTAGATCCAGGTGAAACACTGACAGTGCTAATAATCTATACACCCAAGAACAAAGTCCACGTGCGGTTTTGCTCAACTAGCTACCACTTTGTCCCAGCCTCACCTCCACACGCCTGCAAGCACGTCCTCACCCCCAGTCTGCCTGCCTAACTCCATCTCTTCCTTCAAAACTCAGTTCAAAAATCACTTCTCATGAGAAGCCTTCCCTGATGTCTCCCAAAGAGCATGCTGGGGTTCCCTCTCCCCTTCCTTTCCTGGATTCAAAGCTCAGCTCTGCCATATTCTGTGTGACCTTGGGCAAGTTACTTCTCTCTGCCTCAGTTTGGCCAACTGTAAAATGGGACTAATAGTAGTACCTTTCCCTAGAGTTGTAGGTGTTAAATGAGGATAGGTAGAACAGTATCCAGCATATGGTGAGAATTCTGAAAGTGCTAGGTCAGGTCATGTTACTATGTGAATTCTATTGTGATCAATAAAATACAAATTTAAAGAGTTGTTAGTTCTCATAGCAACTTGTATATATGAATTTAATATTAAAGGAACAACCACTGTCTGTGGAGCATCACATACTTTTGATGTTCAAATTGGATCTTCATTCTGAAAAAGGCTGTGAAGCTCCGACCTAGGGTTAAATCCTTAGGAAATTGCCTATGATGACAATGGTGATGTGGTTATCTTCTGGTTAGATGTACATCTAGATTTCCAGAGCCTCTCAGTGCGCTGGGCTGTGGTTATCTAATGGAATATTAGGTGGACAGCCTGCTACATCCAGATTGTTATAGAGGCTCCTGAGGACAGTTATGTGATTCATGATTATACTTCCATTTGTCACGCCCCAGAGCACCTGAGACACTCATTAGTGGCAGATTTCTGAGTAAGATCTAACATTTGTCACTTTTAAGATTCCAAAAGTACCTTTCTAGGTCTACTGTGTAAGGCAGGGAGAGATGCTTATTATATCCCAAGTCCCCAGTGCATGCTTAGTCACTCAGGCGTGTCCGACTCTTTCCAGCCCCAGGGACTGCCACACATTCAGGCTCCTCTGTCCATGGGGATTCTTCAGGCAAGAATACTAGAGTGAACTGTCTCCTCCAGGGATTGAGCCCAGGTCTCCCGCACGGCAGGGGGATTCTTTCCCATCTGAATGACCAGGGAAGTCCAAGAATACTGGAGTGGGTAGCCTATCCCTTCTCCAGGGGATCTTTCCGACTCAGGAATCGACCTGGGGTTTCCTGCATTGCAGGTGGATTCTTTACCGGTTGAGCTCCCAGGGAAGCCCCAAGCCCCCAATAGTTGGGACAAAAAAGGCCTAGAAAGAGAGCTTCCTAGCCAGGCTGCTAAATGACAACTGGGAAGAAAAGCATCCCCCTTTGAACCCCAGTTCCATGGCATCAGTGTGAGTAAAATTGAGTGCCCCCATTCTATTTTGTTTTATCCATTTCCCCCCTTGATTCGTACTAGCATGTTTTGGTATTTAAGAAACACTTTAGTCAATGCAGCCTAACAATACAATGGTCAGACATGTGAAATCACCTTCTGTTATACAGACTTCTAGAGAGAAAAGAGATTCAGAACGAACAGTTACTGCACTGCTAAGGAGGACATCTGAACCTGGCTCCATCCAAAGAGCTAAAGGTCCTCCATTAGTAAATACCAGACACTCAAGGCTGTTCCCCAAACTCAGAAGCGGGCAGTTTCGGTCAGGCTCTCAGAAAACAAAGCTGATGCCTTACAGAGCTGCTGTGTTCATCATTTCATCACAGCAAGGATAAAGAGAAAGAGGACGCTTTGAGGCCCAAGTTCTGAGGTGTTGGATCATCTTTACCAAGCTTCTGGGTGGATGCTAGAAAGTCAGTCCTGGAACACAAACATTTCACAGACTCCCATAAACCGGCTCTGTCCAGCAATGGGAAGTAAGAATTCCAGGGATGGGATGAGGTTGTTGCCTTAAGGAGAAAGCCTCTCAGCCTACAAGGGCATGTATCTACCACTTAGCTTCTTTCTCTTGGGCCTTAACCACATTTTGCTGAGAATCAGAAGTGCCAATTTCTGGGCCACAGGCTGACGAGGGTCCAGGAATCTGCATTTTAACAATCAGCAGGATGATTCTTCTGCTCATTGGAACACGAGAACCACTGCCTTACAACTAAACTGCTGGTGATAAAAGCACAATGAAGACACAGACATGCGTCACGATCCATGCATCACCAATAATGCCGTAAGAGGAGTAGCAGCCGAGTACCCAAGTGTGTGTGCACACAGCTGCGAGCATTTTACATGTCATCTCTAATGCTCACAACAACCCTAAGAGCAGGTCCCATCATTATTCCTCTTTCATAGATAAGGAAGCTGAGGTACACAGAGGTTAGGTAATTCGCTTAAGGCCTCACCGCTAGTAAGTGGCAGGGGGAGAGTCTGAACTCTGTCCAATTTAGAGTGCTCACATTCTATCTAGAGACTGACTCTAGGGCCGGGGGCCCAGAAAAGCCCAACCTCTCCACTGAAACCCAGAGATAAGAGTGAATGGAATTGCAAGAGCAGCACTGACGTATATAAATTATCATGTGTAAAACACAGAGCTAGTGGGAAGCTGCTGTTTAACACAGGGAGCTCAGCTCAGGGCTCTGTGATGACCTAGAGGGGGCATGAGACGGAGGCGATATATGTATACTGATAGCTGATTCACACTGTTGTACAGTAGAAACCAACACAACATTGTAAAGCAATTATACTTCAATTAAAGATTAAAAAGTAAAAATAAATAAACAGCTGAAAAAGGAATGGATCAGCATTTAGAAGCCAAAGGGCCACCAAAGGAGAGTTTGGAAGAGTATCCCCAGAACTTGGAGGTGAACTGGCAAGTATTCTGTCGGGGTCAACCTCTGCAGACAGCGAGGTCCCTGGAGGTAGGCGCCAAGCATGCAGGCCAGAGTGGCAGGTCCCTCTGCTCCACAAACAGCGGCACTGCCTGCGCCTCGTGACAGCCTGCAGTCAGCTCACACGGGCCGACAGCCTGCAGTCAGCTCACATGGGCCGACAGCCTGCAGTCAGCTCACACGAGCCAACAGACCTGCAGGGCAGGATGTCAGCCACAGGCTTTGCTGTCTTTCTAAAAAGGTAGCTCCTTTTATTTCTGACTATAGTATTAAAAATGCTCATCGTAGACAGGATAGGAAAAAATAGGAAAGTACAAAGGAAATTACAATCAGCTATATTCCCAGTTCAGTTCAGCTGCTCAGTGTATCCGACTCTGCGACCCCATGGACTGCAGCATGTCAGGCTTCTCTTTATATCACCAACTCCTGGAGCTTGGTCAAACTCATGTCCATCGAGTCAGTGATGCCACCCAACCATCTCCTCCTCTGTTGTCCCCTCCTTCTACCCTCAATTTTTCCCAGCATCCACGGTCTTTTCCAATGAGTTAGTGCTTTGCATCAAGTGGCCAAAGTACTGCAGTTTCAGCTTCAGCATCAGTCCTTCCAATGAACACCCAGGACTGATTTCCTTTAGGATGGACTGGTTGGATCTGCTTGCAGTCCAAGGGACTCTCAAGAGTCTTCTCCAACACCACAGTTCAAAAGCATCAATTCTTCCGCGCTCAGCTTTCTTTATAGTCCAACTCTCACCTCCATACATGACTACTGGAAAAAATATAGCTTTGACTAGACGGACCTTTGTTGGCGAAGTAATGTCTGTGCTTTTTAATATGCTATCTAGGTTGGTCATAGCTTTTCTTCCAAGGAGCAAGCATCTTTTAATTTCATGGCTGCAGTCACCATGTATAGTGATTTTGGAGCTCAAGAACATAAAGTCTGTGACTGTTTCCATTGCTTCCCCATCTATTTGCCATGAAGTGATGGGACCAGATGCCATGATCTTCATTTTCTGAATGTTGAGTTTTAAGCCAGCTTTTTCACTCTCCACTTTCATCAAGAGGCATCAGAAATAATTAATGTTAATACCATATAATGCTTGCCTTTTATTTTTGCATCTGTGTGTACAGTGTATAAAACTGAGATGTTATATTCAATTTTATATGCACCTTTTTCTATTTATTTACATGAGATATTATATTTAATTTTATATAGAACTTTTTCTCCCATATTATGAAATATTCTTCATCAGCATGATTTTAAAGGGCTTTTATTTAAAATCTAATCACCTGTCCCATAACTATTTCCCTCTTGCTGACATTTAAATTGGCTGTATTTTACTAGAGTGGATAACCTAACATCCCTGGTTATTTCTGTAAAACAGATGGCTAAAAGTGTAATTGTTGGATCATACTGCACGGACAATTATAAGGTTCTTACAAATACTAAGGAATCAAGTTCCCAATTAATATTAAACTCTTTCCCAGAAAGCCAACAGGCATACCCATAAGCAATATACACAGCTGTCTCACCTCACACAAACCAGCACTCAGAGTTGCCATGCTGAAAAATATGCCAATTTGGTAGATCAAAATATCTTTCCCAGTAGAGTATAAGGTTCTTGAGAACAGAGATTTTGTTTTCATCAAGGTCTAACACATAGTAAGTGCTCAATAAATCTTTGCTGATTGAATGAATGATTCAAAGAATCGGTCTGGACCAGGAATGCTGGTCCCTGCCCCCTCCAGGTCCCCTGAGGAACTCTGCCCTGTACAAGGCCTACCCTGCTCTTTGGCATCTTGTTACCTTCAGCCTTCTCCCCACCCCCACTCCCAATCCTGCCACAGCTGCTGGGCAACCACTCGGACCAAAGAGGACACACTGGTCCAATTCTCTCTCTTGAGACTCTGAGCTAAGAGGTACAGAGATAGAATGAGCTGGCATGCGGATGATCTTCATCGTAGGTACAGAGTAAATAGCCACAGACCACGGGGCCTGACTACTATACTACTACTGTGGTTCTCTGCAGGCTGACTCTTTGGGCGGATGTGTGGTTAGATTCTGCTCCTGCTATATAAGGTGCCTGCCAGAAGATACCCTTTGTGCCAGCTTCATAGATGAAAACCATAGCCCAGAAGAGTGATCAATCAGATGGAAAACCAGCTCGGCATCACAAGCCAAACTCAGCAAGAATCAATTTATTAAAGAAAAGAAAAAGTACCCAGTTTGGCACCTGGATTAAAAATGGGAAGTCTGAATGTAGTAGAGGCAGGTGTTTTCTTCAAAGAAACCCATATGGTGGATCACCTGCTCTGTGTTTATGATTTTCTTTGAGATGTAAAAATCATCAACATCACTGGCCTGACTCTATGCCCTCTGATGGCAGGGCTCATATTGACTTCTCATATCTCCAGGGCCTAGCACAATGCCTGGTAGAAGGTAGTACTTAATAAGTGGGTGCTAGGTAAACGTCAAGAGCTAAAAAGGAGGAGAGCAGTAGGCTTCTACAGGCCTTGATTTTTAGAAATCCAGGAGTTGTGTCACTCACTTTGGTTTTTCAAAGCTGTTAGATGGCTCAACTTAAACCATGGCCTTGATTTACCCAATCCATCCTCTCCATTCCTTTGTTAAAACAGCTATACCAATGTCCTCAGCACGCAAAAGCTCAATCAGTTGGCTACACTAGTTTACCACCCATTTCTGTTTTTAACAGTGAAGATATTTATTTATCAAGACGACACATGTGTTTGTTCCCAAACCTGCTCATGTCAATCACACTCGTTACTGTGTTTACATAACTACATATTACATATACTAATGAAATTTCTATGCATAAGGAAAGAGCTGTTGCTTTTATTACAAGCGCAGTGTTTTGGAAACACTTGATAAAGGTGAAAAGTATTGCTGTCAATTTAGGGGTGAACAAAATAGCTACGAAAGACTAGGTGTGGAGGGGAATGTAGAGGTCTGCCAAGTTTTAAGGCACTTACTGTGCAAGTGTCTGAATTCTTACACTGAAGAAACCAAATATGGAAATTATAAAGGATGCAATATGGGTGCAGCTTACACAAGTAAACAAATGCAGAACGCCAATATATAAATCCATGAGTAACCAAGAGTATCATGAGACATTATCCGACTTTCCTTCACTCTGAAATTCTCTAGTCTAAGTTCTTCAATCTCATTTTTTAAAAATGCTGGTTGTGACCCACTAGAGTGATTTTGTGACTCACGGTTTGAAAAGACACTGCCTTAATCCAAGTCCTTAACTTTATCCAGGGGGGGATCTGGGGTTAAGAGCACTACAGGTGTCACCCAGCTAGTGAGTCAGAATTATGATCCTAGATTCCACATTCTGTGGTGTATCTACTACTCTGAGCAACCTGCCTTCTGACCCAGCACAGCTTCCTCTGCAAAAAGTAGAAGGTAAAATGAGACAAGCAGAAATCTGTGACAAGCAGAAATCCTAGAAAGGAAAGGAGAAACACGCCCTCCTTCTCTCCTGAGGCTCCATGCTCCTCTAAGCGTCCTCCACAGCGAGCTAGTCTCCGCACCGGCCCCTAACGAAGTCATACCAAGTCTCTTGTGCTACAGACACATATTTGGAACTGTGAACCTTGTACCTGGGTAGAACACGTGAGCGTTCTAATTTTAGAATGACTTCAGCCCCACGTGGGAAAACTCCAGACAATGGAACGGGGAAGCAGGTTGCAGTTCTGAAAAGCTTTTGTTAGGCAAGGTGAGCCATAACCAGATCCCTGGCTTGCTGGCTGATCCGTGTTCTACCTGTTTTCCAAACAAAGTACTGCCTTCAAAGACTGCTCCCTATAATCTGATTTGCCCTCCCTCCACACCCCCAGCCCAAACTTGCCCTTCTTAACTGTTAAACCCAGAGCCCCCACCAAATCCGACTACCGTCTCCCCATGCAAGCTGATAAGAGGGACCATCCCTCTGAATGACACCACCATGAATGTTCCATGGTCTTTCATCATCGCCTTTGAAAAGTCTCCCAGATGCTAAATTAAGTAAGGTTTCCAACATTGCCTGGTTCCAAGTGGGTGTCAATAGACACAGGCTAGAGGAAGGAGTAGAAATTCAGAGGTTTAAAGAACCACCCTGAATCACCCAGGAATTAGGCAAAGAACAGGAGGAGCTTGGCTCCCAGGTGTCTGAGCAAGGCCCTCACCACACCCCTGGATCATTAGAATGAGTCTCATGAAAATATGAGAACCAGATGGGCAGCCTGGGAATGAGGCAACATTGCACAGGGTTAAGCAAGCAGCCACCCAACAACTTAACCAGGGTGCATTCTGTCTCCAGTCAGGGGCATTAAAAGGTGCCTTTGAAGATAGGCCGTGACTCTTTCCTCACGAAGGGTGTGAGGTTCTAAGCTGCAGGTGCTGCCATCCTCACCTCGCCTCCAGCTAATGTTTCTCTGCAAGCTTTACAAACTGACAACCCACCAGATACAAATTTTCTTTCCTGGCCTGCAGACTACTGACTTCTTCCAGCAATGATTTTCTAAATCACACTAAGCAGTCAGCTGTGGTTGCCATCTGCCACTGCGAGGCTCTCATCGTGGGGTCACCTTTGTGGTGGAGACAAGGACAGAGAAGTTGTCCAGCAACTACAGTGTAGCCTGTGTGTGTGTGTGTGTGTGTGTGTGTGTGTGTGCATGCGTGCACACACACTCAGTTATTCAGTCACGTCTGACTCTTTGCAAACCCATGGACTGAGGCTCACCAGACTCCTCTGTCTGTGGAATCTTCCAGGTGAGAGTACTGGAGTAGGTTGCCATTTCCTATTCCAAAGGATCTTCCCATTCCAGGGACTGAACACAAGTTTCTTGGGTCTCCTGCGTTGGCAGGTGGATTTTTTTTACCACTGCATCACCTGAAAAGCCCATAATGTTAGAACCTGCATGTAAAACAGCATCTGGCTCCGAGAGAACGAGACACATGGCACTCACACTACCACCAGTGTATCTGAGGATCATGGCAGGTTTGACCACTGCCATACATTCCTAACATTACTTTGCCAACAAAGGTCTGTCTAGTCAAAGCTATGGTTTTTCCAGTAGTCATGTTTGGATATGAGAGTTGGACTATAAAGAAAGCTGAGCACCAAAGAATTGATGCTTTTGAACTGTGGTGTTGGAGAAGACTCTTGAGAGTCCCTTGGACTGCAAGGAGAGCCAACCAGTCAATCCTAAAGGACATCAGTCCTGAATATTCATTGGAAGGACAGATACTGAAGCTGAAACTGCAATACTCTGGCCACCTGATGCAAAGAACTGACTCACTGGAAAAGACCCTGATGCTGAGAAAGACTGAAGGCAGGAGGAGAAGGGGACAACAGAGGATGAGATGGTTGGATAGGATCACCGACTCGATGGACATGAGTTTGAGAAAGCTCCGGGAGTTGGTGACGGACAGGGAAGCCTTGTGTGCTACAATCCATGGGGTCACAAAGAATCGGACACGACTGAGCAACTGAACTGAACTGATAATTTGAAGGCTGCCTTCGAAATCCTCATCAAAGCTTTCTAAGCAGTCTCCATCAATCCATCCCAGTGGTCATATGAAAAACTTCACAGGTTATTCCTAAGTCAAGGCCAACATCCAAACAGGAACCAGATGAATAACTTGCCTGAGGACATAGCAGAACCGAGACCAGATCGGTCTAACATGCAGGGCTCCCAACCTCCAGCCTAAGGCATGTATCCTTCCAATGCTCCACCCGAAGCAAATGTCTGAGAAGTTTCTGATGATAATAATGCCAGTTTCCATGCCTCTGGCATCATCTACCCTCCACATTTGTGGGTTTATAAAAAGGAGGATTGAAAGAAACAAATGAAACCTCAAACAAAAAGGCCAAGGGCAACTATGAAGCCATGAGGCCACGAAACTTTTCTGGGGGGAAAGCACAAGAATGCCGCATGGGATCAGCCCCTGTTCCTTCAAGCTCATATTCCACTTTTGATTGGCACATGGAGTTTGCAATTTTCTGTCTATGCTGCTTCATCAAAATGTTAGAGCTTAATTCTGAGTAAGTCTGCAGTCCTTTGTTCCAACACCATCAATCAGGAATATACCAAAACCTTCTTGTGTTCATTACTATTTCTCATTGCAATTAACTCTCAGAGTGAAGAGATCTGCATATTTAAACCATGGGTGAAGCTCTCATAGCTTCTATCCTAAAATTACCCATCTTCACACCTAGATAGTTTCAGTAAATGAGCCCACCAACCTCCAGAGCATAAGGGTTAGGAGGGACTCAGATGTGAAAGTCAGTCACCCAGTATATAAATGAGCACATTTTATAAAACCAGTGTTGACCTGAAAGGAAATATAACTAGAAAGCAAAATATGAAAACATCAAAGGCAATGTGAATTAAATAAAATGCCACAAATTTGAATTCAGTGTCACCTACCCTCCATATTTAAGAATCTAATAAAAAAGAATCACTATTGCTTCTGTTGGTGTAACTGAACTATGATTTCATTGTAAAAGTCCTTATCTGTTAGATACAAGTAATAGTCACAAGAGAAATGGATTATGTTTTAAACTATACCAACAAAGAGCAAACTCAAAAAGGTGAGAAAATAGATGAAAGAAAAACGGCAGAGAGATGCTACTTGTTGAAGTTGGGTGATGGATACATGGGGGTTGATGTTGCTATTGTTTCTCCTTTTCTATGTAAGAAGATTTCTATTATAAACATTAACAAACAGTTTTGCTTGCTGAATTAGCCATGAGTTAAACACACATATATTTCAAGGCTAGTAGTAGTGAGTGTGGCTGGTGGGGTCTCCAGTTTGAGCTGTACCCACAACAAGATTTCAGCCATGTCCAGAGAGGACAGAGTTGGGGTGGGGTGGGCAAGGCCTGCAAGGACCTGGGGAGTCTTCCAGGAGACGGGAAGGTCACCCTAAAAGGAAAGAAAATTGAGCAAACAAGCCTGATTTAGTCACAGGGCCCTAGCTCCTGGACAAGTGGCTCTGACACGGTCATCACCAGGTGGACTTGTCTGCTAACTAGCCCAGCCCCCTCTGGATTCATATCTTGGTCCAGCGGGGCAGGGCAGAGAGCAAGCAAACATGGAAAGAACTATTCCATTAACCTCTCAGGGGCACAAGCACCACAGCTAAGTAACCCATCAGAGAGCAATGCAAGAGGCCAGACTGGCGGCCCCCCTCCCCGCTCCAACACGTCACCAACCAACACCGAGATCTCAATGCCCCCTGGACACTAGAAGGTGTGGCCCTACCCCCACTCTCACCCACCACATTGGGCCACAGAGCAGCACTGAGCCAGTTACAGGGTCGTGTGCGAAAGGGCAGGCCACACCTACTGTTTTCTGAACCTAAGTCGTCATGGGGAGAGTATGTCCGATATCAACCTGAGACCGTCTCACAGAAGCAAGGCCAGAAAAGAAACATGGAACGGAGGTCGATCATGACCGCAGCAAGCATAGTCATTTTCTGGATAAATACCACAGGTTTCCCACGTCTCCCCAGAAGAGCCTGGGAAACCCCAAAGGGCCTCGGCAGGAGCCATGCCAGGCCCCTAAGGGGACTGGCTCAGGTACAACATCCCCTAGGCCTTTCCTGTGTGAACGGATGGAATGGGAGTAGGGGGTAAGATAACCGTCCCCCTGGGGGTAGCATCGGCCTCTGCCATCACCACAAAGCGTCACCTACAAGTGACTCAGAGGAGAAGCCGGCTGTTGGCCCACCAGGTCCTACAGTGAGGACCACAATGGGCTGGGGGTGCACCCGGAGGGTAAATGCATCCCAGGATGACGGCTGGGTCAACTGTGAAAATAGCATGGTCACAAAGCTATCCCCTCCTCCCTGTATATGCACATCTGAGCCCTTTGTGATGGGGGAAGTAGTTAAAAAGTGAAAGAACCACTTCATGGAAACTCAAGTAGACCCTGGACTGCCAAAGCACTGCTTTGGAATGGACGGGCGCTTCCACCCCCAGTCCCAACGAAGCATAACACATAGGACAAGAGGCAGTTTCTTCTGTGGCATCATGGGTCACCAAGTGACTCGGACACCTTAAGGGTTCAAGTGCATCAAGGATAACAGCTGCAGGCGGAGACTGCGGGGGTGCAGAAGCACTGGTATCCAGTGGGAGCAGCAGCGGCATCTACTATGTTTGGACGGAAAGCTTTGGAGAAGAGCTAAGTACCAGGAACAGTGTGTGGTGGTTTGAGGATGTATGAATACAGAGGACCACCTCCTGCCCTGGCACCTCCCTGAAATAGCTCGGGAGACGCAGCTGGGTCCACTGCAGTAGCAAAGGGGAACATAAGGTCAAGGAGCAAACAGAGAAACTGGCAGGCTGGTACACTGCTGACATAAAAACCCAGTCAATTCATTTGGAAAGCTACTTAGCAATTTGTTACAAGGGTCGTAAATATATACTCTTGCTCCTACAGCTATGGCCCAAGGAAAGAATCCAAAAGAAGAAAACAGTTTCTAGGCATCAAGAGGGAGCATTATAATTTAAACTGAAAACAAAAATATCCCATGGGAAAAGCCTAACTGTAACACGTGTCCACTTGAATGAAACATTATGATATTTTAAAAGGATACATTTCAAGACATTCTAGCCACATAGAAAAAAGCACAACTCCAAACGCTGAATTTAAAAAGCAGGCACCCAAATCACTTCCTCACCCCGACTAATTGTATAAAAATATTAGTGCACACGGACAAATGCTAAGAGCCGTGTGCAAACATCTCAGGAGACGCTTTTGTGAGCTTATGCCCACAAGTAGTTTGCCACCAATGTTTCCCAACTTTCCATTCTGTTGACCCAGGATCTCACAAATGCAACAAAGGAAATGTGACTGTAAATGTCCAAGGAGAAACTGGAAAATATTAATAACTAAACAAAGATTCCCAGGCAGGAGACAAGAGGGTTTAGGAATCTGGGTTCTTCTTTAGATGGACTAGGAGGCTCAGCTTGCCAGCACCCTTGCCCACAGGGACTGTGCTGGGATCAGAGCTGGGAGAGGGTGCACCCTCGGCGAGCAGGGACCGGTCCCTGTGCATTGGCGGTTAAGACCTCCCAGGAGCACTCCCCGGGCCCTGGGACAATGTGCAGGAGGCAGACGCACGGGAACTCAGCAGGCAGGAGCCCCGGGGGACGCCTGTAGCAGAGGCTCCACAAAGCAGCCAGGGGCTGCTCCCATCTGTTCTCCATACACCACCCCACATGGAGGGGACGGGATGGGACTCACCACTCAGGGCGGATGTGCTGTTCTCCAGGGCCTGGCACACGGCCAAGAAAATACCTGTGAAGAGGGAGAAAAGAAGACAGGTGACAGTCTGCCCAGCAGCCAACTTCTCAGGCTTCAAGGACGGGTCCTTCTCAAAGGGAAAGAGTTGATAGTTTTACAAAGTGGCCAACAGGCAGTCATAGCCACATAATACAGAGTGGTGGTGGTTTAGTCACTAAATTGTGTTCAACTCTGCGACCCCATGGATTGTAGACCACCAGGCTCCTCTGTCCATGAGGATTCTCCAGGCAAGTGGGTTGCCATTCCCTTCTCTGGGGGATCTTCCTGACCCAGGGATAAAACCCTGGTCTCCCACATTGCAGGCAGATTCTTCACCATCTTGAGCCACCAGGGAAGCTTAGTACAAAATGAATAGGTGGGACCCTTTGTGCAAAAAGCAGGAAAAAAGTGCCTATTAGCGTTACTAAAATCTCAAGATTTTTCTTTCCTAGTCTCTCTCTCTCCACTTGTCATGATGTTTCTTGTTTTAAGACACCTTATCGTCGTCATGAAGTCGCTCAGTTGTGTCCGACTCTTTATGACCCCATGGACTGTAGCCCACCAGGCTCCTCCATCCATGGAATTTTCTAGGCAAGAATACTGGAGTGGGTCGCCATTTCCTTCTCCAGGGGATCTTGCCAACCCAGGGATCGAACCCGGGTCTCCCACATTGCAGGCAGACGTTTTACCGTGTCTGAGCCACCAGGGAATTGCAAAACACCTTATAGATACATTTTATTGTAAAATATACATAGAAGTTACTGTCTCCACTCTTTAAGCGCACAGTTCGGTGGCTTTAAGTATGTACATGCTGTTGAGCATATCATGACATTCGCTACGTGCTCTTTCTGGTCTTGCTCTCTCTGGGGTGTGAGGAGACTTGCAGGGTCAGCCCAGCTCCCCAGAGACACCCTGGGCCCCAGCAACAGTACCCAAGCACGCACAGGATCCCGGACAGCTGGGTCCGCCAGCAGGGAGATGGCTGTGCGGATGTGAGCAACCCAGCTGGGGGTAGGGAAGCCAGTCAGAGGTTTCTTCTTCCCAGAAACCAGTCGCCCCAACCCACGGTGGGCAGGTGACCTTGAGGGTGTCGCAACATCTACCCGGGGTATGTGGATTAGAGGAGAGGAGAGGCTCGCCCATGTCCGTCTTCTGCAGAGACGCAGCTGGGCTACCAGCCTCAATGGGGCAGCTGCCACCACGCCCTGCCCAGGAGGGGCGCACACACCTCACTCCAGCCTTTCTGGTGTCCAGGTCCCAGGCAGCAGGAGCGAGAACCCACCCAGGGGAGGCAGGGAGGTGGCAGTAGGTGGGATCACAGGAGCCAAGGCCCCAGGGCCCTGCACATACCCCACTGTCCCATTAACCTTCATTTTCCTTTCACATTTATAATGTGAAAGGAAAACCATTAAGTATGTCCAGACTGCAACTGCGTGGGCATGAGCCCCCAAGCCCAGGGCCCACCTGAGCAGGAGGCTCTGGGACCACAGGGGTCGCATACTTCCAAAGCCACCCCAGCCAGCAGGTGACCTTCTACACCTGCACGTTACAGCCCCGGGGGAAGCAGAGCAGCACAATTCTGTCAAAGAAGGAACCTCTAGGGGTTATGCAATCAGCATGAACTAAGACTGATTTCCTAAAACTGAACTGCAAAAACATGCCGGGATGGTCACGCAATGAGGCCGGGCCGCCTGCAGGCTAGCCCAGAGGCAGCACAGAAAAGAGGCAAACCTCTGTGCTGTGACCCCCAGCCCAAGGCTCGGGAACACCCCTTGCCATGCAGGCTGTGAGAGCTCCTTTCCCCCATCACTCAGGATATAGACACGCCAGCCCTTGACTCTCAAGGGAGAAACACGCTTGGAACAGATGAGGCAATCTGCTCAGGACTTCCCTTTAAGCCTTTGACCTGAGAAATATCTAAAAGCTTCAGGCTGCTCTCACTGCTGGCCTGGCATGAATTTCCCAAATACTCCTTCAGAGTGCCGAACCTGACACTGGGTGCTGGAGTTGGGTCGGGGGAGACCGGGAGGCGGTGGCAGACGGGGACGGGGAGAGAGTTAGTGAAATCACACGTTGGCCTGTGAAATTCCTTCTTGCTGCTCAACAGACAGTACCTTTGGAAGCAAGGTCTCAGGACCCCCCCAGGCATTATCTAAAAGGCCGAGTGTGTAACCGACACACCAAGCATTACAGTGAGGGTTTCCTACCAAAGCAAGACAAAGTCACAGAGGTCTCTCCCAGTCAGCTGGGGACCTGTCACAAGCTGATTTTACTGGCATCACCACAAACCACTCTGGGCCAAAGGTGGCCAGTGACTTGTGGAACCGAAAGCAAAGACTCACAGATGCTCTGTATACCTCTTGAGAGGAAGTGCCACTGGCCTGTCACAAACAGTCTATGAACAAATGCATCTCCTTCCCCTCTCCGTCCCAGCCCCGTATCCATCGTCCGCCCATCAGTCAGTACAGTTCCTGGGCTCCACGCTGACCCCTGCTTAAGCAAAGCCTGGACTAGACAGCAAACACTGTCCACCCTCAGCCAGAAGAGAGCGGAGGTGCTCCCCAGCATCCAGGGCGTGTGGAGGGGCGCTCCCTCAGCCTTGGGGGGAGTCCCTTTGCCATCCCACCCCCTGGGTTCCTTACCTGGGAGCTCTCAGCTGCTGAACTTGCAAAGATGTTTCAGGAACTGATTAGGGGTTACAAAACCACCATGTTCCACAGAGGAAGGACACTGGGTTTTTAATCATAAGTTGAGCAGTACAAGAACAGTTCCTTTCTATTACCCCTGACAGTCCCATGGGAAAACTCTGTGGTGCCCTGGGCTCTCTCTGCAGTTTCTGTTCAGACACAACTGCAGCAGGGGCCCTGTGATGGGAGATGAGGCCTCTGCTTCTCCTTCACCACGTGGTGGGCTCCCTAGGAGGGTTCCAGACCCAAAAGACAGGGTCTGCCGGTCTGACCCCTGTCACGTCTCACAGCGGCACAGGTGCCACTTACTGGGCAGGTGGCAGTCCCAGGCCCACCACGTGGCTTTTACATGCTTTATCTTATTTAGTCCTCACCATACCTATGACACAGGGCTCCTCCCAGCCTCCCGGTCCAGTCTATGGAAACACCCCCATTTTACAGATGAGGAAACTGAGGCTTAGACAGGTTGAGAAATCTGCGCAAGTTCCTGCAGCCCAATTCAGACTCAAGTCTATCCAACTCCTATGCCTGAGACAGTGTGTAATGACCACCCCACACACCAGTCCTGACCATGGGCTGTGGAAGTACCAGCTATGACCCCCAAAAGAGTCCAGACAGCAGATCAGTGGGCCTAGGCACCAGGTTGATCCATCTCTTCCAGAGGCTCCATCTGTTGCCTCTTGTGATATTTCCACTGCCTCCAGTCCCTCCACTATGAGCAAGGTCTACTGAGAAGAACCAGCGGTATGAATGTCCAGAATCCCCACAGCATAACCTCCGTAAGCCCAGCTGCCCAGACTCCCCCTGGGCTTTGCTTGGAACAGCTGGACCGTGTGAAGGCCAGAAACACGTGGCCTTGGCAGGCTCCGAGACAACAGGAGCACAGGAATCCTCCCTGGAGCACCTGCGTGGGTTCAGACGTAGGCACGGCTGCCACCAGTGGCCCTGGGGAGACAACGCACAGTTCAGACGGAGACTCAGAGGCTACAGGTGCCTCTCGCCTGAGGTTCAAAGCCGGGCCTTGCCTGCCCCGAGGCCAGCCAGCCAGCCTGCCTCCCTCCAGGCAGGAATCCCTTCTGGGCTGCTCCTGCCAGCATCCCATTTTGTTTAAATAGCTCCAACGAGGGGAATCTCAGGATTGTGAACTTAGTAAAGCGGAGTGGTGGCAAGGGGAAAATCTACACGCAATGGAAGAAAGACCTTGTGAAAGACGGACCCCAGCCTCAAGGCAGAGGGAACCCACGCGGCCCTCCAGGAAGGATAAGGGCTGCAGAGCTTTCGCTTCAGCTTTTGGGATGCAGATGGCTGCTTCCAACAGGAAGAATGGCCAGAGAGAGGACAGCCTACTTACCTGGGAGCTCACATGTCAGGGCCAAGGGGAAATGTTGCCGATGGACGCTGGACACCCATCTCCCCCTGACCACAGAGCAGGATGCCCCGTCCACGCGGCCCTGCGTGCATGCACAGGGTTGGGACCTGGCTGTGCCTTGAGCATGGGACACCTTCCATCCTCTTCCACCTGTCGGCCTGGTGACCGCTCCACCTCCTCTGCAGACACTCAGCTCTAAGGCCCCGACCTGGAAGAGGCATCGTCAGGCCCCTGGCCACCCCGGCAGAGGTGACCATGCCCTGCTCTCACCTCCACTACAGCTGGTATTTGCTTCCAGGCTCCCACCTACTCCACTGTGTAGATCAGCTGCTTACCCTAGAAAATCAAGGCTCCACAGCTCATCCACTTTCAAATCCCCTAAGCCAGGCTTCCTGAGCAAAGGAGTGAGCGTGAGGTTTTGGCATCAGGGAGATGTGGGGAGAGGTTGCAGCAGGGCCTTTTGGATGAAAGATGTCTTAGGTTTAGAGGAGCTGGTGAGGAATGGTCCGCGGGGAATGACGCAGGAGGAGGGGCAGGAACCAGTGGAGAGACAGGCAGAAGCGAGTGTGGCCGTGTGGAGGGCAGCCAGGATCTCACGTCCTCTCCTGCCATGCTGGGGCTGCGGGGTCATGAGGCTCAGAGCAGAAGCTCAGGAAGTGAGGATGGTACCTACAGCTCGAGCTCTTCAGGTGACACCCATGAACAGCCACGTAGGAGACAAAAATTTGTGGAAATGGGTCACAGGGAACCCTGCTGGTCCCCCTGGTCTTAGGTAACTTCTAGTACCAGGTTCTAGGGTATCTTCTCTTATGAATTATATTCCAACACCTGAAATATATCTGCAAACATGGCAGGATTTCTAACCGCAAAACCTGCAATATTGCGTGACTTAGTATTTTTCAACCAAGAGGTTTGAGAGTCAGGTACAGATGCTGCTTCAGCGTCAGAAGTGATCAGGAAGAAAAAGGGAACACACAGCAGGAGGGGCAAGGAGGGAAGCTGGCAGGACCAGTAAGACCAGGAGACCCGTGCCTGACCCTCCTGCGAGAACAGCCATAAATGTCACATCGAAAGCAGCCACGCGACATCCTCATCACCCCAGTGCAGTTTCTCCCTAAGGAAGAGGTGACAGTTCACAAGTGCCCCTGCTTACAGAGGCCGGTGACACTGGCTTCAGAGGACGGCAGGCAAAGCAGCAGAGGAATGTGTGGAGTAACTGGCCGGACGGGATCAGAAGAGCTCAGGGGAAGGCGGGGAGGGTTTAGAAATATGTGACACAGAATGAATCACTTTGGGCCGAACAGCTCACGGGACAGAGGGCTCTTTCTCTCCCCATCCCAGCATCTGGAACTCTGCCTTCAAAACACAGATTAAACTTTGCTACTCCAGGAGAGTCTTATCGAGAAATCACTTGAAATGGTTAATGTCGGGTTTTAGGTGGTAACTCTGCAGGGACGTGGGTAGCTCTTGTGACAAACCCATCCAAGTGAGGTTCTGACCCTGCACCCAAACAGCTCCACAGACACGTGAACCAGGAACACACCTGTATGCCAGCAGTGGGCAGGAAGACCACGGGCGCCTGACTAGTGTCCCGAGCTCCCTCCTCGCATCGTTCAGCCATAATTATTATTGTGGCTGATAGCGTTATTAACAGTAATAGCAGCAACATTTCAGCACTTACGACATGCCCTGCATCGTCTCATTCAGTACGCAAAGCCAGTCCTAGGAAGCAGGTACTGTTCAAGCTCCCAGTTTGGAGATGAGAAAGTCCAGATATAGGAGATTAAGTCGCTTGCCCAAGGTCACCCAGCCTGTAAGCGACAGACATGGTGGCTCATGTTACAGGGCCCATCCAGCCACCCTCTGCTTCCCCCTGTCCTGTGGAGCACAGCCAAAGGACACAGACACTCTAGAAAAGTCTTCTTCTCCTGGATCTAAGCCAGATGTGCTGTGACACGGAGATAACCAGGGAGCCCAGAGACTAGGGTCATCCGTGAGTGGTGTCGCCTTTAGCAAGTCCCTTCACCACTCAGTCTCAGGTTCTTTACGTTTAAATGACAGAGTTGCATCAGCCCTGTCCCTAACTTCTGGGATGATATGGGGCTGGCATCTTTCTAAACCATCCATCTGGGGAAGAGGGGTGTGGACATACTTGGCCTCATTCTGATGCTCTGTGTGCAGGTGGATCCCTTGCCTTGAACCAGGATCAGCCGAAAGGCTGTGCATGCTTGCCTCAGTGAGTGTGCGCAGTTTGTTGTAATTTTGTCTTTCGATTTAGCACATCCACCGAATATCAGAAGATGGGAGAGATCCGAAACTAGAACCTAAAAGGGCACTTTCCATTTCTACATTTTCAATGTAGTCTTGACATGGGCTTGAAGATATATTCGAAGCTTACAGTCCAGGATGAATGTTCGTGGGTCAATGAGCTTGGGACCCTCAGCTGCCCTCGCTAATGACTCGTGGGTGGCCAGAAGCAGCAAAGTCCAACTTGATGAGTCTAAGGCAATACCTTATGACTACGACCTCCTAGAAAACAAGCCAGTGTTACTTGAATGCTCATGGTATTCTCCATGTCTGTGTTTGTATATCTGTGGGTGAGAAAACCCAAAGTGTTCAGACTGAACCTTCAGGATCAGGGAGGTGGAAGAGACAGGCAGACAGGTGTCTGCACTGCAACCTTGCACCACTTTCTAATCCCAACTCAGGGTCTATTACAGCAGAGAAAAAAGGAGCCCTGCTGTCAGGACTGGGTTCGAACCCTAGCTTTGCTGCTCCTTAACTGTGAGACCTTAGCTGTGTTACCTAACCTCACTTTGCCTCTGTGTCCTCATCCATGAACAAGGACAACACTTCCTTGCATGACTATTGCAAGGATTAAATAAAATGAAATAAAGTATGCAAAGTCAGAGGAAAATGGACTTCCACACTACATGGAAAGCAGATGAGAATGGGCTGCTAAAGCCAGCGCACAATCCCACATTCCCATCGACACTTTCCCACTTCCAGGCCCCAAGCACTGTTTCCAACCCTGACCTTCTCCAAAGGCTTGGAGCTCAGACCTCGTGTCTCCTGCCCTTCTCCACTCCTCCTCCCTGGTTCTAGGTTGGGCTGAAGACCAGATACCATCATTGGCCCCTCCCTCTCCTTTACCCCATCACCAAGCCACATAACCTCCCACAGTCTTGCCTCCACCTCACCCGTCTTATCCATCCCTCTACATTCCTACTGCCATTGCCAAAACTCAGGCCTCATCATCTCTTCTGGGTCTTCACAATAGTCGCCTGACTGGTTTTTCTGACCAAAGCATTTTCACCTCTGCTCCTGCTGCCAGTGAGCTTCTAGAGTACTTGGACCACCAGACCCATTCCCTTTAAACTCTGCCCACAGAGGCCCATCTGAGGTCCTGCCCAGAGACTACAGGTGCATAACCTGGTCCTAAACCCCATTTCTACTTGGCTCCTCCCACCCATTCCTGGCAGGCACCAGCCACCTTCCCTGCACACGACCTGTCCTCACTCAGCTCAGTGTCTCGGATTCACGCCACTAGGGTCCTAACTTGAGTCCTTGCAGTTATGCAACCTTGGCCTGTTGCCAGCATCTCAGTCTCCTTCGCTATGAAAAAGAGATAGAGATATCTATCTCCCACATGGGATTATTGTAAAGACTGACTGCAGAGACTCAGGATAAACAGGTAGTACATGGGGTGGCTCTTGATGAGGGTGAAAGAGGAGAGTGAAAAAGCTGGCTTAAAATTCAACATTCAAAAAACTAAGATCATGACATCCTGTCCCATCACTTCATGGCTGACAGATGGGGAAACAGTGGGAACAGTGGCTGACTTTATTTTCTTGGGCTCCAGAATCACAGTAGACAGTCACTGTGGCCATGAAATTAAAGACTCTTGATCCTTGGAAGAAACGCTATGACAAACCTAGAGAGTGTAATAAAAAGCAGAGACATCACTTTGCTGACAAAGGTCCATCTAGTCAAAGCTATGGTTTTTCCAGTAATTGTGTACGGATGTGAGAGTTGGACCATAAAGAAGGCTGAGCACTGAAGAATTGATGCTTTTGAACTGTGATGCTGGAGAAAACTCTTGAGAGTCCCTTGGACTGCAAGGAGATCAAACCAGTCAGTCCTAAAGGAATCAACCCTGAATATTCATTAGAAGGACTGAAGCTGAAGCTCCCATACTTTGGCCACCTGATGCAAAGAACTGATTCGTTAGAAAAGACCCTGCTGCTGGGAAAGATTGAAGGCAGGAAGAGAAGGGGATGACACAGGATGAGATGGTTGGACAGCATCACCGACTTGATGGACATGAATCTGAGCAAGCTCCAGGAGATGGTGATGGACAGGGAAGCCTAGGGTGCTGCAGTCCATGGGGTCACAAAGAGTCGGACACTACTGAGTGACTGAACTGAATTGAGATGGGTGGGATGGGCTAAAAGGTGGGAGGGAGGCTCTAGATGGAGGGGACATATGTATACCTATGGCTGATTCATGTTGATGTATAGCAGAAACCAACACAATATTATAATTATCCTTCAATTAAAGATAAATAAATTAAAAAGAAAAAGAAATGACTAAATGAGAAAGCTGTAGAGACCATGGCAGGAACAGGTGGGTGCTGCATTGTTGAGAAACCTTTGTTTCTTAAGGCCCAGTAGGCGTGATGCAATGCCTCACACTGCTACACACACACCTTCCTCTCTGCTGCCCCCAACCCTCACCCAGGTCAAAGCCTTACAGCACAGTGCAACCTGCTAATATGGTGGTCTGAGAGGACCCCCACCCCGACACCCCACAAAGCAGACAGCACACAGGAGCAAAATATCTCTGTAAAACTGTTAACCAGGATGCACCAAGCATCTCCTCTGGGTGAAATGGGCCCTGTGCCCCCTCCCATCCATGCCCCGCTCTTTCTTGTTAGGAGGAAGCAGAGTTGAAGGTTCATCAATGATCCTGGACCAGGGCTGGGGACTGAGGCAAACTTAGTCTTGCACAGGCCCTGTTCCCGTCCTGGCGGGCCAAGGGCCTTGATGGGGACTGCAGAGCAGCTGGGCAAGTATGACTGAGCTCTCCTGGAGTTTCCTGGCTGCTGAATCACCAACACACTCTCCCAGGGCTGAGCTCCGAGGCTGCAGGAAGCTGTGACAAGCTGAGGTGCTCACACCCTGTTCCAGCTGACTGACCCTCATGTGAGGCATCAAGGTGTCAGTGCAGAGGGCCATGCTCGACTTTCCCAGAGTCCCTGAGGAAAGAAGCGGTGGGAGAGTGGACCAGACCCAGGGCTGGGACCCAGTGGGAGACGCAGTGACACTCCCTGCAGGGCCAGGGTCCCACAACCGCCAGCAAATTCAGGAATCAAACACCAAGCCCCACCCCTCCACGGAGCCCCACTGGCCCTGTCCCAGCTTCCCCTGGCCTTGTGGTGGCACCCAAATGGCCAGTGCAGACCTCAGCCCAGCAGAGGTAGCCTGTTGGCAGCCCCAACAAAGGCAGACCCATCCCTCAGCTCTGTCAAGGCCACAAATGCACACCACTCACCACCAGCGGCTTAGAAGTAGGCTACGAGAGGGGAGGAGGTGAAAACACAAGCAATCCTTGAACTCTGCCCTACTTCCTCCACGTGATGATGACAAACTCATCCTTCCCACCATTCGGCTTGGACACCCCAGAACCACCCTGCAGGAGGCACGCGAGGCTGGGGTTTGAGCCAAGATAAACACCAGTGGGACTTGGCCGCATTTCAGATCAATGCAGCATTGGCCTTGGGGGCTGGCGGAGGCCTGGACAGAGGGGACAGCCCTGCACCAGTGCTCATTGCCACCATCAGGCCTCCGTCGTGTTCTGGGTTCTCGGGGCTGACTCCAGAACACCCCTTAGGAGAACTCACCTGACTGCATAAAGTCCACTGATTGACAAGCAGAGCTCAAATGAAGATGGATTTTCAAGAATTAAAGGGGAAACACCCTGAAGTTCTTGGAACCCTGCATCACAAAGCAGGCTGGGAAGAGGTCTAAGTTCTCCTCCTCTGAAAGTGAGGGGGAGGAGGAGGAGGAAGAGAAGAGGGGAGATGAAGAAGGGCACGGAGGAGAAGAGCAGGTGCCAGCTGTGAGAAGGGCCCGGAGGAGAAGAGGGCAAGAGGCACTCAGAGAACCCTCTTTCACTAGGAGACCCTGACCAGCCCACCCCTAGCCCAGGGCTTCTGCCCACTGGCAGTGCATCCTGGGGGCAGCTGGTAACTGGTGGGGTAGGTTTTGACTGTCACAATGACACGGGGGCTCTCCTGGCATTTAGTGGGTAACAGCAGGGATGCTAAATTGCTGTGATGCATAGGAGTTTGTCCTCCTTAAGAGGCTAACAGTGCACCCTGTTTGAGAAATTATGGACCCAGGCATGGAAAGTCTCTCAACTATAGGTCATTCAGCCTCCAACTGCACGTGGGCAGAAGCACCCAAAACTCAAGGGAGACAGAATAAGCCAGCGGTACATGAACAGACAAGGCGGCTCAGGAAAGCCTTGCCAGCGGCCTGGGGGAGCTCGCAGCGGACTGCAGGATCAGCCTGCCTTCAGGTAACTGGGCTGCTTCCTTCCCTGACATTCAGTAATTCCCTCCATTCTGCGTTCATGTCTATGCTTCTCTATAATAACCCAGAGCATCTGGGTTGCACAATAGGAAGCCAGCCCAGAAAGTAACAAGACCAACGAGCTGCCAACAAACCTGCACCCAGTGATTTGTCGTCTCAGGGTTCCAAACAGACTCCTGGGGGCCTGGGGAGGGGAGGAGGGGAGGCGTGGAGAGGAGGGCAACTGTCTCTCGGTCCACTGCCTGACTTCAGAGCCCCTGAAGTATTTCCCTCTGGCCAATGGATGTTCTTTCGGCCACACAATACAAAGCTGTTCGGTGAATGCCCCCAGTGCACTTAGTCATATAGGAAGCGTTTCTTTTACCGATTGGAGACACGTCAGTGAGGAACAAGGCATGCCTGACCCCACAGTTTCGGGATGAAGAGCATCATGTACCTCTCAGTGGTGTCAACTTAAATCACTTTAAAGAAAGAAAAAAATACACCCTGGGGAAGCATGGTAGCTTTCACCTACCAAGCCTGCTCCTGCCCATCACCATCTACCTTGTTAACTTTGGGGTGGGGGGACGGTAGAGATGTGAAGCAAAAGAAAAGAGGGAGGGAAGAGGAAGTTTTCCGCTCAGATGGTTTAGCTCTAGCAAGAAGAGGAAAATGACAGGAAGAATGTGGACAGCATCCCTGGAATATTCAGTGTGTCTCTGAAGCACTGCCCAGAAAAATCAGACTCGTCCAAGTGGAAGTGGGACAGGAACCAGAAGCAGCTGATAGAATGGTATAGCCACTCTGGAGGACAGCTTGGTGGTTTCTTGCAAAACCAGACATAGTCTTACCATTTGGTTTGACAATCAAGCTCCTTGGTATTTACCCAAATGAATGAAAATTTATGTGTACGCGCACACACACACACACACACACACACACACACACACAGAAAGCTGCACACACAAATATTTATAGCAGCTTTATTCACAATTACTCAATCATGGAAGTAAGCAAAATATCCTTCAGCAGGCAAATGGATAAACTATGGTATATTCAGACAATGGAATATTATGCAACAATGAAAGAAATGAACTCTCAAATTGGAAAAAGACATGAAGTAGCCTTAAATGCATGTTCCTAAGTGAAATGAGCCAATCGGAAAGGACTATGTATTGTGACTGTGTGATTCCAACTACATGACATTCTGGAAAAGACCTAACTATGGAGACAGTGGGAAAAGATCACTTGTTGCCAGAGGTTTGGGATGAGAGAGAGAGGAAGGGAGGAACAGGGGGAGCACAGAGGATCTGAGGGCAGTGAAACTGTTGTGTGTGATACAATGGTGGATACATATCATCACACATTTGTCACCATTCATAGAATGCATAACAAAAAATACACCCTATTGTAAATGAGGGACTTTAGTCTGTACTCTAGTTGAAAAACATTAACTTTCATTAAAAATCATGTTCCAATATCAGCTCACTGATTATAACCAACGTGCCACACTCAAGCAAGATGTTAGTAACAGGGGAAGGAGACGAGAACTCTTTGTACGTTACGCTCAACTTTTCTGCAAGCCTGAAACTGCTCTAAAAAATACAGTCTAGGGACTTCTCTGGTGGTCCAGTGGCTAAGACTCCATGCTCCCAAGGCAGGGGGCCCGGGTTCGACCCCTGCTTAGGAAACTATATCCCACGAGCCACAGTGAAGGTCAAAGACCCTGTATGCTGCAACATAACTAAGACCTGGCACAGCCAATATATACAGTCTGTTAGACAACTGTGTATTGATAGTGGCTGCCAGGGAGCAGCTTTGATCAGTGGCTGATCGGACTAGGCTGAGCCACCTGGACCCCGAGTCTCACTCTCAGACTGGGGGCATGTCAGGATGGGAGGAAGCAGGGGAAAACCCTCTGGAAATAGGCCATGGATAAGGCAGATAGGAACCTGGAGGGGAGGAAAGGGAGGAACAATGGGTGATGAGTCTTCCAGAGAAGTCTTTCAATAGAGAGGCTGATAGGCACTGCCAGGAATCTGAGCAGCTTTTGAAACAACCAAGGAAATCCAGTGCCCTGGCTTCCAGCAGCCAGCCTTGCTTCTGTGGTTTCTGACGTAAACCAGATGCATTCTAGATGCTCCCTCACCTGAGGACAAGTGACGAATACAGCTTTCAATCTGTTGCCAGCCAGCAGTCAGCTCTGAGATGGAGGGGGCAGAATTCAAGAGTTGTTGAAGGATGGTTTAATTCTGCTTCTGGACCCTCCAGCTACATCCAAAAGGGGGGCTCCCACGTGGGTACCAGGCACAGCCTTTGTCATAACAAAACGCAGCTACCATCACAGAGAGCTGGTCCATCCTCCCCTTCCTCATACTTCCTTTCTCACACTTCAGGCAGGAAAGGAATAAGAGAGAAATGGAGGCATTTCCACAGCGTGAAAGCATCCTTCTGTGATGACAACCTGCAAGGTAACGAAGCTCCCCACCCATCCCCTCGACTGCCACAGCCTGACATTTTCCTGTAGGCTTGTTTGCTTATTTTTCTGTCTTCTTGGCACCAAGCAGGGATGGGCGAGAGACGATTTTTTTGGTTCACTGTATTTCAAGTGCCTGGAACAGTGCCTGACATGTAGACGGCCCTGAACCTCCTGAATGAACTCAGGTATTTTTTGAGCCAAACCTGGGAGACAGTGCAACAGAGATGTCTGGCAATCGTGAACCAAAGAAGGTGAGACTCGAATCCCTATTTGAGCAGAAGCGCTTTTGAAGGACTTTGTGGAATCTAGGTTCTTTCATTCCAGAATAAGAAGACACCATCAGAACTTTGCTGTGATGACAGTTCTCCAAGAAATGATGCCGACACTGGGGCATTTTCTTCATCAGGGGTGTGTGCATAGAAGGATAAAGTCATCACAGATGTCCTTTCTGAACAGGTGACATCTAACAAAGACCTGAATTAAATGAGGGAAGCAGTCCTGCAAGTATGTGGAAGAAGACCAGTCAAAGTGAAGGAAGGCAGGTGCACAGGTCCTGAGGCGGGACTGAACTTCACACGTTCAAGAAACAGCAAGAAGGCTGGTGCGGCTAAAAGAAGACAGTGGTGGGAAACAAGGCTGGAGGGATGCTGTCTCTCAGGGGAGCGCAGGAACCTGAATTTTACTCCAAGCTGGGCAGCCACTGCAAGGTTTTGAGAAGAGAAGCCACAGCGTCTGATTAGAGACATCATGCAGGGTGCTGAGAACGGAACTTACAGAGGCAAGGCTGGAAGCTGGCGGAGTGGGGACAAGGTACCGCAGAGTCCTGGTGGGAGAGGGTGTGAGGAGTGGTCAGGTGGAGAGCACAAACAGCCAGCAGGACTTGGGAACGCAGGAAGGCCGAGCGTGGGACCTCCTCTCCCCACCCCATCTCTGCCTCCACCATTTCCCTTCCTTCTTTACCTTCAAGGCCAGCTCAAACATTAGTGTCTTCACAAACCTCTCCTGACCACCTCAGATGGAGTATCCCATCTCCAACCCCACCCCACACCCCGCCCCAAAATTAAAATACCAAGTCGATGAGTCAACAAGGACAGAGGTCTGAAGAAACCCATTAGCAAGCTCAATGCTCGCAAGCACCAAAGCGACACAAATCAGTCTCATTTTGGTCGTGATGTTCTCGCATTTCTCTAAAGGGTGTTCATTAATGGTTCCTGTCTGGGGTCTGCCCACTACCCCCAAAGGTCCTCCGGGATGCTACAGGCTGGCATGAAGGTTCTGGCCCTGCTCATCCCCAGAGAGGGCCTAGGAATCCCAGTCCGTGGCTTTCCTGTGAGATTCACATTCAACATCCAGGATAAGTTAGCATGCAGACAACAACAGTGTGCCCTAGGTAGGCTTTCTAGAGGCTCACACAGCATCTAATCCTGCTCACCACACAACCCTCTGATGCCACCGTGGGCTGGCCTATAGCATCCCAGACTCAGGAGTGAAGGACACACAAGGAGCAAAGTGAACAGGCTCAAGCTGACCTGCGACCAGGGCATGTCCAGCTGCAAAGTTACAGACCCAGAGACTGCTATCTGCTCTGGGCTTCTCTGCCTACACACCCTGCCTCTGCCGCAACCTCTATGCCCAGTGTGAACACAGCCCTTCTCTCTACTTTCCTTCTTATCTGTGCGGGACAACTGAACAGAGATGGCTGTCCCCACTGATGTGGGTCTAAGGATACTGATGGCTGCTGGGCGGGAGTGCCACAACATGCTACACACACACACACACACACACACACACACACACACACACACACACACACCCCTGTCTAGGGAAAGGAGTCCTTTGTTCCAAGAAAGCGAGATGTCAGTGTTCCCTTCTTACTCGCAGGCAGCCAAAACATTCCTGCTAATAGCGCAACAAGCACCCAAGATAGGCAGATGTGAACATCAACACAGAGCTTTGCTGTCCAGAAATACCTATGGTTTTCTGCTTCTTATTCTGAAGGAAGGCAAATAACCCCATGTTCTGGAGGACACACCAGCCCACATGCCCATAGGCTCTCTGCCTTGCTGGATGCTAATTCTGCCTAACAGGACTCAGTAGTACTTTGGCATGGTTATGATATTAGGTTTATGGAACACCTTTTAAAACTTGGAGTACTGTATTTTTTAAAAGGCAGGAAAGGGACTTCCCTCGTGGTCTAATGGTTAAGAATCTGCCTGCCAGTGCAGAAGTCATGGGTTCAATCCCTGGTCCAGGAAGATCCCACATGTTGTGGGGCAACTTAGCCCATGCGCCACAACTACTAAGCCTGCATTCTAGAGCCCACAAGTCCCAACACCTAGAGCCCATGCTCTGAAACGAGAAAAGCCACTGCAGTGAGAAGTGCAGCCTCTGCTCACTGCAACTAGAGAAAGAAAGCCTGCTCACAGCAACAAAGACCACAACGCAGCCAAAAATGAATAATTACTTACTTAAAAGGCAGGACATATAAGCAACAGAAGAACATCTTCAAGTAATTCCTTAGAGACGCATGCGTTTTTATCATTCTTAAGAAAAAATGACCCACCATCTCAAGGAGGAATGGAAATACCTGCAGATGTCAGACCACCTCCAGCCTGGAGCCACAGCAGACATTACTAATTGATCACAGCACTATTTCCAACTGAACTCTGATGCAACCTCCAAATCCTTAGAAACAGACACTTTCAAATGATCATGGTTAGCCCAGAAGATGGAACTACTTCCCACTTCAGCTCAAAAATTATCTGTTGCTTTGTCAATGATGTTTTGAAAGTGACAGGTGGAGAGAGGAAGGGAGGAAGAGAAAAGAGATTAAAAGAGACTCGGCATAAATTATTTGTCATCAGTAAAAACATAAGGATCAGCCATTAAATGTTAGGATTATGTGAGGCACTGCAGAAGCTGAGCATAGGGGCAAGAGGAAAGCTGGAAAAACAAGCTCAAGAAGTAGGAAATGAAACCTCTAGATGAAACACAGGCACACATTCTCACACCCCTGCACACAATTATTGTCGATGGAGTAAGCTGCCATTTGTTGGTATGATGACGGGTGAAAGTGGATTCATCCCTTCTCTCCCAGGATAAGGGGACAGCACCTGAGAACATCAGTAACTATTCATACCAATTTGTCCACCTTCTCAAAGCAAAATGTTTTAATGTAAATCAAAGCCCTTTGTTGTTGTTCAATCACTCAGTCGTGTCCGACTCTTTGCAGCCCCATGGACTGCAGCATGCCAGGCTTCCCTGTCCTTCACCATCTCCTGGAGTTTGCTCAAACTCATGTTCACTAAGTTGATGATGTCATCCAACCAGCTCATCCTCTGTTGCCCGCTTCTCTTCACGCTTTCAGTGTTTCCCAGCATCAGGGTCTTTTCCAAAGAGTCAGCTCTTTGCATCAGGTGACCAAAGTACTGGAACATCAGCTTCCACATCAGTCCTCCAATAAATATTCAGGCTTGATTTCCTTTAGGATTGACCGGTTTGATCTCCTTGCTGTCCAAGGGATACTTAAGAGTCTTCTCCACCACAACAGTAAGAAAGTATCAATTCTTCAGCACTCAGCCTTCTTTATGGTCCAACTGTCACATTCATACATGACTGCTGGAAAAAACACTGCTTTGACTAAACAGACCTTTGTAGATTTTCAGAAAATTTCCGCCTGTAAAGCCTCTGAAAATAGCTCAGGTGATAAACATCCCAGGTGAAAACAGTGACTGAACCATTCATAAAAGAGGTTAAGGTGGAAACAACCAAGAAAAGCACAGAGCTAGGTAGTTAGAACAATGCAGATTTAACACTTCCTAATTCACTTCCTGGGAACCAAAACATGCTTATTCATAAAAGTTGACTACTTTATCTTGAAGGCCAAACAGTGAGGCCATTTGCCCATTTTTGTTCTGCTTGTAGCAGAGTCAGATGACATCACAGCCCCCAGGGGAGACTCTTGGTTGAACCAAGACTAACCTCTGGGGTTACAACATGTTCAGGAATGAGACCTGGTTGGCGGGGGGTGGTCTCTCCTTAAGCCTGACCCTCTCCCCTATTCAGCAGGGCAGCCAGTTCTTGCCTCGTTTAAGGAAGTATGTGTTTTGCAAGGAAAGCTGCATATCATAGCCTCTTCTCTAGGATTAAAAACATGCCTCCCCACACAGTCCAGTGCTTCACTTCTCAAGACTGGGAGCTCAGATAAACTCTCCATCCACAGGGCAGGCTTGTGGAAGCTCCCAGGAGTGGGGGCTGCTTCTCCATCCTTGGCTCATGAATAGTCACCCACTGGAGCAGAACCCTCTCCCTGCTTCAGGCCACGAAGCGTTGCTCCCTGATTAGTCAGTGAAGCACATGTGTAAATGGTGAAGCAGATTTATTTTCTTCCTGCTAGAAAACAGTTAGGCTTATTTCACCAAAGTCTTTGCCTTGTTATCACACACCAGCCCCGTGCAATTTTGGTTCCTTGGATTCTGAACTGCAAGCTGAAAAGATGAAGGCATTTTGTGCCTAAAGGATTGCTCTGTTTCAAAAATGTTAAATTTTTTTCTTTCCTATTGAATGTCACAACTAAAGAGCATCAACCAGAGGAAGAAATGTTAGATGATGGGTCACTAAGAGATGAGATGACACACACAAAGATCAAGAAAGTCTGTAGCTGAGTGTGGAGACCTGTGGAAAATTTAAGCAGGCCTTCTGCTCTGAGAACAGCAGGAGTTTTATAAGGAGTGACTATCCGTGCAGGTAACTCTCAGGAGAGAGTTTAGTTCCCTTACTCAGTTAAAAAATCAGCTTTTTCTCCCCCGTGACCAGCTTGGATGGGCTTTTACACAATTCCCAAGTAGTCAATGTTGTTTTGAGGGGTGCCACCACAGCAGAAGCAACCTACTTTGAACACTTTGGATTTACAAACCAATTAAGAAGAGATGGTTCTAGAAAAAGATTATCAAATAAGGTCCTTCAAACAAGATACAGATATACATATATATATTTTTCCCCCAGAAGGTCACTCACTGCAAAAGTGGTGTGTCTCACTGGCTGCTTTGTGTCTTAGTAATAAACTGATTGCCAATGCATCTGACCGCATTACTTTTACCTAATGGGGAAAAAAAAAAATCACCTTTAATCAACCTTTGTAGACTGTCCACACACCTGAGCATCTGATACTCAACCACCTAGTCAGAGGTACAAAGGCCATCGAAAATGCTGCCAGCTGAATGAAGTGAAGTGAAGTGGCTCAGTCGTGCCCGACCCCATGGACAGTAGCCTGCACCAAGTCCCTCCGTCCATGGGATTTTCTAGGCAAGAGTACTGGATTGGGTTGCTGTTTCCTTCTCCAGAGAATCTTCCCGACCCAGGGTTCGAACCCAGGTCTCCCTCATTGTAGACAGACGCGTTACTGTCTGAGCCACCAGGGAAGTCCAGCTGAATGAAGAAAGTTCCTACACAACTGAAACAGTAAATGCTCTTTGCGTCCTGATCTGAGATTCTGTCAGGTCCATGGAGACGCCTGTGTTGTCTGTGGGTACATGTCATCACTGCAGTTGGGGTGAAGAGTCTGAAAGTGGAGCCAGCTATTAGCAAACCTGCTAACACAGATTCTATCTTTGGTTGGACTGAGAGGAACTAAAAATGTAAAGTAAAAGTGTTGAAGACTCTTTCACCTTCTGCTCTTTCTTTGGGAGAAATGTCAACTGGGGAGGCGTGAAAGGAGGGTGAGGAGGGTGAAGCCAGCCCCTCAGCAGAGGCCTTCAGGCTGCAGCGCCCAGGCACTGTGACTTTCAGCCACACCACCCACTGGAGACAGGCTGCCTGCATAAACAAAAGAGATCGCCCTTTAAAACAAACACTTTTTAAAAAATGTGTGGCAGAAATGCAAACAGGCCTCTATTAGCGAATTTATTATTAGAGGCTCCGTGGTCACAACAAAACGTGTCACACACACCTGTGATTATCTGTCTTCTGAGCAACTGAACTTCTGATTAAAGAAGAGGAGAACAACTACCACACTTGTTTCTATTTCATGCTTTGGGAAGCAGAATATTTCTTTTTGGCCTTCATGGCAATGACTGTCAATACGGTAAATACTTAGAGGAGTAGTGGGCTGAAAGTCTGATTACACCTAATGTCTGCTACACAATGACGCCCTCACAGGAGTGAAGCCAGGCCCCTCAGGAGCCACAGCCTTCCATGGATGATACAGAGAAGCAGAACAGAGAGATGACCAGGATAGCAAGCAAGGGTCCTGGGTTCAAATCCTTGTTCTGCCCTTTGCTGGCTATAGGAGCCTCAGCAATTCACTTAACATTTTTGTGTTATCAGTTTTCTCATCTATAAAATGGAGATAATCACAATATCTCATAGGATTGCTAGATGGGTTAAAGGAATTTGTATAATGCTGCTGTTGCTGCTGCTAAGTCGCTTCAGTCATGTCCGACTCTGTATAATAGGCACTTAGAGAAATTACCCATCACTGTTCTAAGTGATGGCCATTAGCTTCTTGAATACTCCCATGCCCTGTCATACAAAGAACTTTCTTTTGGTGGGGGGCGGGGGTAAGGGTGTAGGGGGTGGGCAGGGATTGCACTTCACAGCTTGTGGGATTTTAGTTCCCTGACCAGGGACTGAATTCAGTCCCTCGGCAATGAGAGTGCAGAGACCTAACCACCGGTCAGCCAAGGAATTCCTTCAAGAGCTCTCTTCTTGAGCCAAAGGTGTTCACTGTGTATCTCATGTCATATTGTGAAAACCTGCGTTTGCTTCTGCTGCAATCTACAAAGAATTCAGGGGCTGGGGGCGAGGGCTAGTCATGGCTTTCTTCTGAATTAATATCACCAAACTCAGCACGAGGTTTGATACACAGTTAAATGTTTGCTGAAGTGAACAATCCAAGTATAATATAACCTAACCAAACACGCAGCATCCTTCACTTTGAGCTGTCAGATCTTATTTTTGTTACTCATCCTTTGGCTTTGTAAGTGAATAAAGTAGCTTCCTTGGGTGAATTAAGAATAAACGTTATGTCAGGCCCAGTTCCCAAAAATCACAACTCTTTGATCACTTGGATGTATTACATGAGATGACAGATGAGATACTCCAACTGCTTCTGTTATCACTGTTAAAAGGAAAGTGTTCTGCCTTTTATCTGAAATCCAAAAAAAAATCCAATTGAGTCAGAAGAGCTTTCATTTTCCCCTTTATTCCACAGTAACGGAAAGGGGCATTTCACAAGAGCATAAGCTCATATTACATAGTGAGATGATGCTACTTTCCTATGTGTGAATTTCTAACTCTCAAAGGATGTCTCAAAGGGACATAAGCAATTCACTGAAACCTTCTACATCCTACATTCAAAATAAGAACTGATCTGAAAGGATGCCCTCAATCAAAGAAGGTCCCACTGTCTTGATCCTAACAGAGCCTTAGTTCAGGAACTTGGAGTAATGCCTTTTATATTTTTTCCTCCCCACAAGGAAAGTTAAAATTGAGATCTGCGTATCTAAGCCAGGAAGGAAACTTTCCTCATTTCACAGGTAGTAATGCAAGTTTTGCACCATAGGCACCACATGGGAAGAAAGAGTTTACTAGTGAAGATCTTTAGCTGCTGGGAGATCCTGAATCATTAAAAAAGGCATTAATGAATGATGAAGTTATGTAACAATATAGAACCTGTATGCACCTACCAATAAAATACCAAAAGACATGAGGCAAAAATGAATAGAACTGCAAGGAAAAACAGATGAATCCACTATTATAGCTGGAGGTTTCAACACCCTTCTTTCAGAAATGGACAAATCCAGCAGGCAGGAAGGAAGGGCATAACTGAACTCACCACCACCATCAGCCAGCTGGATATAATGGCATCTATGAGCTACTTCATTCCACAACAGCAGCATACACATTCTTCTCAAGCTCACACGAACATTCACCAAGACAGACTACATTCTGGGCTATAAAACATACCGGGACACATTGAAGGGCTTCTAGATGGCTCAGTGGTAAAGACTCCGCCTGCTAAGGCAGGAGAGGGAGGGTTCAGTCCCTGGGTCGGGAAGATCCCCCGGAGGAGGTAATGGTAACCCACTCCAGTATTCTTGGCTGGAGAATCTAATGGACAGACGAGCCTGGAGGGCTACAGTCCATGGGGGCATAAAGAGTCAGACACGACTGACATTGAAAAGAATAGAAATCATACCATGCCTGCTCTCAGACAATAAAGAAGGTAAACGAGGTGACAGAAATATAGCCAGAAAACCCCCACACACAGGAGAGTAAACAACATTTCTAAATAAAACGTGGGTCAAAGAAGAAGTCTCAAGAGAAGTCAAAAGTATCTTGAAGTAAAAAAAATTGGAACGCAACCAACTCATCAGAATTTGTGGGATGAGGTGAAAGCAGAGTCTACAGGGAAATTTTTAGCATTGAATGACTATGTTGGGAAAGCAGAAAGACCTAAAATCAATAATTAAGTTTTTACCTTAGGGAAACTTAGAAAAAGAAAGGGAAATTATATCCAACGGAAGCAGAAGAATGGTGAAGTCATTCATTTTAGTTACTATTCTGCCCTACTCTAAGTATCTGAAAATTAGTCATCCACTTGGGACAGTACTTCTCAAATTTCTCCATTAAAACCCCCAAAATGGCAAAGAGAAGGAACTCATACCTGTTCCTCTAGAGTACAGGGGCACAGCTTGAAACAATAAAAATTTTAAAAAATCACAATTTATTTGAAGACATATACCTGGAGAACTAATTTTGATATTTCAATCTTGCATTCTATTCACTAATATATTTGAGTTTGTTTTAATATAGAAAACAATGTTACGCCTGTCTAGTGAAGCGCTTTTCTGATTCTTTAATTATTTCTTTTACTATATCCTAGGAGATGTGCCAGGTTTGTCTGTGGCTCTAGGTATGCCAGGGCAGACTCCCCGGTACTCTTGTTTGAGAAGTGGACCTGAAAATATATGGTTTTTATTAACCTGAATGTCACATGGAGGACTGAATGTCACATGGAGGACCACAGGCCTGCCTCGTGATCCCAAATTCCTACAAAGCACAAAGTTCCAGAAAGAATAGGAGGGCAGAGACAAGCTCATCACACCTTTCGGGATAGTGAGACCCAAGTTCCACCCGATACCTGCCTACTTCTCACGAATTTTCTGCCCCAGCTTTCTAGGGCAAGGACACATTCCCAGCCCCAATGAATGGTTCATGACAGGACAAGTCTCAGATTAACGGAACTGAACAGAAACTCTAAAAACAGATTCAAGTACTCCTAAGAAAGTCTCAAGTGGCAAAAATTCGAAATCTGTGAGTAGAGAATAAATTATTCAACAAATGGTGTTGGAGGAACCAGATCATTTTGACAAAAAGGCAAGTTAGAGTCCTATCTCACATCTGAAACCAAAATGTACTCCCAAAGAAGTGAAATTTAAATCCCCAAAGCAACAACATGAAAGTATACAGGAAATGAGAGATCAGAGAGTTATAGAAAATCTCTTCCTACTCCAAGACAAAAGTAGACGTCACAAAGAAATAATGAAACAATTTTAAATCCTTAAAAATTAAAAACAAAAACAGAACCATACTTCTGTAAACCCAAATATACACACATGTAAATTTAAATAGCAAAATGACAAAACAAGGAAAATATTTCATATACCTTTTAAAAAAAACTGCTTATGAATCAATGAGAAAATAACTCACCTACCCAAAACATGACCTAAGGACAGAAATGGGTAAGTCTCAAGAAAATAAATTCAAATACTCAACATGAAAAAGCATGCAATTGTAGCAAACTTTGGTTTTAGCCAAAGGAATACAAATTAAAATGAGATATCATTTAATCAACATAATTCGCAAAGTCTTAAAAATCATAATGTTCATCACAGGCAAGTTTGCTGATAAACAGGCACTCATACACAGGATAGAAGTATGAATTTGTCAGCCTTTTCTCAAAGGCAGATTGTCAAAACATATTAAGAGGTGGAAAAGTGTGTACCTTTTGACCTAGAAATCCATTTCTGGGGATTTGATCACAGTAAATAATTCAAAGATGCTGGTAATAATTTAGCTGTAAACATTTTAATTTCAGGTTTGAGTATTTAAAAGGTTGAAACACCCTACATCTCTATCAAAACGGGTGAATAAATAACAATGCCAGAGCTGTTTAATGGAATGTGTTACTCATTAAAAATAGATGGATAGACATATTCATATCTTTGCCACAAAAACATTTTCCCTATATACTGTAAGTGAAAAGCAGACTTTAAAATACCCAATGCCATTTTTGAAGGAAAAAGAGTGAATATACAAATAAATCTGTAACCACACACAGAAAGAGATACGGTAAGAGCCCTGACCGTTAAGCCTCAAAAAAGAAAGTCTCTGGTGAATTGAATGTGAGGGTGTTTTCCAGACTCTTGTTTGTAGATTCTGATTTTCTATTTCACTGTGGAAAAAGAATGAGTAGGATTTAGCAAGGCTGACAGAGAAGGAGGGTGTCCTGAGTGGCCCACATGGGGAGGTGGCAACCAGAAGGTGTACGTGTTCTGGTAACAATAAGTGGTTTGCTCGGGTCAGCACAAAAGGTGTGTTTGTTTGGGGGGTTTTCTTTGTAGGGGGGACACAGGAGTGGTTGATGAGGTTTAGGGAGTGTTCAGATCCAGAAGGATTCCCCACCTACATGATCTGTGAGTTTACCTCATCTCGCTAAAAGAAATGCTCAGGTCCCGGGCTTGCTTACATTCTAGTTCAGGGACCTATGAGTCATCACCCAAAACCTTAACTATAACACCCAAGGTCTGCTATGTGCAAAAACCCACCTGTCATTGTTCAAATGTGCTGGCAGGGAGTGTGTATGCAAACCAGCCTGTTGAGGTGCTCCTTCAACGTAGCAGTGGTAACCCAGAAACCCGCCCAAGGTGACAGGTTCCTGAGCCCAGAGCTTCAGGCTGAGCTCAGTGACAAAGTGACCAGGTGACGTTCCTCCACAGCTCCCATGCCAATTCCTCAGAGCCATGGCCTCGGTGAAAGTTACAGGTCTTACGTGGTTTCTTTCAACCAAGAAAAGTATCCGAAGTTTGTCTTCTCCCTGTTGCCAAGGCCTGGCAGAGGGAAGCAGAGTGCGTAATTGCAAACCTCTCGTTTATCAGCTTCAGCCGCTTTTGTGTCACCACGTTATGTGTACCATTTAGCCAGTTAATCTCCCAGGCCTCTTAGAAATATAATAATTACACAGAGAGGGCCTCAGCCCTGGAGAGAGATGACGAAAGAGCCGTCAAGGTATACCTAGTCTCCAAGTACCCCGGAGAATTGTTTACTAACCTCATTCAAACTCAGATTAAAGACCTATAATCCAAGAAGAAGACATGGTCTCTTTGTAAGAACACAACATTTTTCAACTAGAAGTACTGATCTTAAAAGCAAATCATTCAATCAATCAATAAACAAAAAGCAAATGAGCAAGCAATAGAAATCTCCTATCTTGTTCCAAACACTACAATAGCATCTAATGAACACAACAGTGTTTTTGGAGGTTTTAAAACTTTTAAAAACATAGTCAAAGCTATGGTTTTTCCAGTAGACATGTATGGATGTGAGAATCAGACCACAAAGAAGGCTGAACGCCAAAGAATTGATGCTTTTGAACTGTGGTGTTGGAGAAGACTCTTGAGAGCCCCTTGGACTGCAAGGAGATCAAACCAGTCAATCCTAAAGGAAATCAATCCTGAATATTCATTGGAAGGACTGATGTTGAAGCCGAAGCTCCAATACTTTGGCTACCTGATGCAAAGAGTTTACTCATTAGAAAAGACCCTGATGCTGGGAAAGACTTAAGGCAGGAGGAGAAGGGAACGACAGAGGATGAGATGGCTGGATGGCATCACCGACTCAATGGACATGAGTTTGAGCAAGCTCCAGGAGATGGTGAAGGACAAGGAAGCCTGGTGTGCTGCAGTCTGTGGGGTCCCAAAGAGTCGGACATAACTGAGCGACTGAACAACAACAGAACTTTTTAAAGCTTAAGAAACCATCAGGAAGCTAGTTAGCAGCCTCTGCTAGAAGTTATCGTGCCATGCATCATCCAAATCAGAAATGACATCATTATAACAACACTGGACATGCCTTTATGCAAATAAACTATCAGATATGAAACTTTGACTTGAACTTGGTTAATGACTAAAATAAAGTTTTTATAATTATCAAGAAAAACAAATTAACGATGTATGTTGGGGGCCAAAGTACTTATTTTTGTTTCATATTTGGTAAAGCCATGTTAACTGAGGTTGCAGGTGCAAAAGGAAAAATTTTAATTAAAAGAAGATCATTTATTAATCTATGCTAAAGCTTTAGAAATCTGAATTGAATAGACTGTGAGGAAAATAATTACCAAAAATGATTCAAGAAGTAGAAAAGTTGAATTGACCACTAAAAACAGACCAGACTCAGAAGTTTCATAAGCAATTTCTTTCAAGCCTTCACAGCAACATTTGATTTCCATGATAATTCATCTACTCCAGAGAATAAAACAGATGGAACAATTTAACATTTATTTTATAAAGCTGACATAACACTGATATCAAAACCTAAAAAAAGAAAAAAAAGGTCCAAATACATCAAATCTAGCAGTAGATACAGAGAATAATACATATGGCCAAGAAGGGTTCATTCCAAGAATTTAAAAGAATGGCTTTAATTTATTTGAGTCAAATATCCTCAAAACATTTCAGGAAAAAAAAAAAAAATTCAACACATTATCTCCCCTGCTTTAAAAAACAAATCAAAATACTAAATCTTTTAGTAACTTATGAAGAGAAGCATATTTTATTAACATGAAAGTTTATATGTATGTATACACATAGAAAAATATACATAATATACATATGTATATTATATATAAATAACTGAAAAATCAGTCCATTATTTGATTGCTAAAAGCTACAAACATTACAGTATGTAGGAAAAATACAAGGATAGCCACTGCTTTAACAAAAACAGTGTTGTTCTTAAAAGTTTTAGCCAGTATGATAAGAAAAAGTAATGAGATGAAAGGGCTTCTCAGATGGCTCAGTGGTAAGGAAACCGCCTGTCGAAGCAGGAGTTGAGAAGATCCCCTGGAGGAGAAAAGGGCAACGCATTCTAGTATCCTCCCATGGACAGAGGAGCCTGGCAGGCTACAGTACATGGGGTTTCATAAGGTCAGATGGACTGAGCACTCACATGTGCAATGAGATGAAAATATAAAAGGAAAGAGGCAAAGTTATCACTATTGAAGATAACATGATGCAAGGAACCTTAGAGAATCAGCTGAAGGACTATTAAAATTAACAAAGCCTATTACAAATTACATTTGGTCCTTGAATAACACAGCTTTGAACTGTGTGGGTCCATTTACGTGTGTGAATTCTTGTTGATAGTAACTACCAAAGAACTCGGAGAAGGCAATGGCATCCGACTCCAGTACTCTTGCCTGGAAAATCCCATGGATGGAGGAGCCTGGTGGGCTGCAGTCCATGGGGTCGCTAAGAGTAACTACATGATCAGCGTTGATTGAGTCTGCCAGTGGGGAACCCTGGATATAGAGAAACCTGTGATGTGAGGGCCAACTATAAATTAAAGGTGGATTTTTGGAGTGTTGGCCCCCTAACCTTTGTGTTGTTCAGGGATCAATTGTAAACATAATTTACAGATATCTAAAAAGCTTTTAGATATTATCAATAACCAAATCAGGGGGGAAAGTCTCACCCACTAGATCCATGAAAACAGGAAATCATTTTTGGCTGATTTCCTAGTACCTAGAAGCAGTTACAGTGCAGAATAGGTACTCAATGATAATTTGTGGACTACATGAATGAGCAACTTCAGAATAACGACAAAAATACAAAATAAAAGAACCAAACTGAAATTTCACAATTCAAGTACTTAGAAGGATTTAGCATGTGATAAAAAATGGAATTTCAAACCACAGTAGGAAGGAATAGATTATTCCACAAATGACAATTGAGAATATTAATTGGTTGACTGTTTTAAAAAAGTAAAACATGAGTTGACTTCACACTACACATTAGAACAAATTATAGGTAGAATAGTTCAACATAATGAGACCACAAAAGAATTTGAAGATAGGGAAGGTTTTCCTAATTATACGAGCAAAGGTAGAAAGCTTAAGCGGAAAGATTTATAGTTTCTGCTACATAAAAACAAAAACAACAGGCATGTCAAAAATACCATAAACAAAACAGTAAAAGACAATAAATGGGGACTACTTACCAAGTATTAATAACCTTTTTATATAAAGTGTGTTATAAAGCTCTAAGAAAAGGATGATCCATCAATAGGAAAAATTTTGAAAAGATGAAGATGCAAATAACAAGATGACCTACAAACTTACTCTAACCAATATTAAAGATGAAATTGGGCTGAGATTTTTTCCCCCCCGTCAAGTTGTCCACTGTTAGAACTAATGTCTGCTTATAGAAGGGCCCCAAAAGTGAGCACTCACACACTGCTAGTGGGAAAGATGGGTAATTTCTAGAAACTTACCCCAAATAATCAAAGATGAGCCAAACATTTATGCACAAGAATTTCTGTTCTATCATTTATGTTCCTTGACTTTAGCCTTACAAATTTAATATATAATTGTTATAAAAAATTAATCAATTCAAACTGTAGCCCTATACTATACATCTAGTTCTAGACCAGCCTTTTTGAATTTAAAATTTTGAAGAAACCTTTAGTTTTTGAAAATAGGTACACAGGCAGAAAGTGAAGAAGAACTAAAGAGCCTCTTGATGAAAGTGAAAGAGCAGAGTAAAAAAGTTGGCTTAAAGATCAACATTCAGAAAACTAAGATTGTGGCATTCGGTCCCATCACTTCATGGCAGATAGATGGGGAAACAGGGAAACAGTAGGTGACTTTATTTTTCTGGGCTCCAAAATCACTGTGGATGGTGATTGCAGCCATGAAATTAAAAGACGCTTACTCCTTGGGAGAAAAGCTATGACCAACCTAGACAGCATATTAAAAAGCAGCGATATTACTTTGTCAACAAAGGTCTGTCTAGTCAAGGCTATGGTTTTTCCAGTAGTCATGTATGGATGTGAGAGTGGACTATAAAAGCTGAGTGCAGAAGAATTGATGCTTTTGAACTGTGGTGTTGGAGAAGACTCTTGAGAGTCCCTTGGACTGCAAGGAGATCCAACCAGTCCATCCTAAAGGAGATCAGTCCTGCGTGTTCATTGAATGGACTGATGTTGAAGCTGCAACTTCAATACTTTAGCCATCTGATGTGAAGAGCTGACTCATTCGAAAAGACCCTGATGCTGGGAAAGATTGAGGGCGGGAGAAAAAAGGGATGACAGAGGATGAGATGGTTGAATGGCATCACCAACTCAATGGACATGAGTTTGGGTAAACTCCGGGAGTTGGTGATGGACAGGGAGGCCTGGTGTGCTGCGGTTCATGGGGTCACAAAGAGTCAGACACGACTGAGAGACTGAACTGAACTGAACATAGGAAATCATTATATTCATATATTTAAAAACCTATGTAAGGAATCTCCTTAAAAAAATTATAACTATGGTACTGCCAACTTGTCACTGTTATAAACAAGTCAACAACCACCATCATTTACATTTTTCTCTGTACTTTCAGGTAAGTATTTATATAAGTATAATATAAATATATATATCAAAAAGTGAAATCAATGACCCAAATTACACCCACTTAAAACTGTTAGCAATTGCCACGTTGACTTCCAAGAAAAGTTGTATCAATTTATATTCCCAATAACAGTGTGTGGATTATTCATAACAGTGAGAAATAAGAAGAATCTATATGGTCAAAGGATTTCAAAATTGTAGTAAACACAATCAAGGGATTATTTTTCCCAGCTACTATGGATGATGTTATGGAAGAATAATTAATGACATAAAAGCTTTATTATGAAAGATTTTTAAGTTAAAAAGCAAATAAATTAAACAGTGTGAGTCCCTCAGAATTCATACAAGCTTTTACAGAATTTTTTTTTCAGAATATTTATTGATCTATACATTTATCTGAAGGCTTCTCAGGTGGCCCAGTGGTAAAAATCCCCCAGCCAATGCAAAGAGACACAGGAGATGCCAGTTCAATCCCTGGGTGGGGAAGATCTTCTGGAGGAAGAAATGGCAACCCACTCCAGTATTCTTGCCTGGAAAATCCCATGGACAGAGGAGCCTGGTGGGTTACAGTCCATGGGGTCGCAGAGTCAGACACAAATAAGCATGCATGCACACACACATACTTTCATCCATCAGACTGTACAACAGAATGTTAATCATAGTTATCTTTGGGTGGTGGAATTACAGGCCATTAAAATACATTTTCTTTTACACTTTCCTAAATTTTCTATGTTCCAGAGGAAAAAATATGCTTTTGCAGTCTAAAACAAATCATCATCTACTAAAAAACAATAAAACACTATCTGAAAACAAGTTGCATCCAAGCATTTATATGCAACCAACCTTGATGATCGCAATAAAGAGTGTTTCAGGATAAATGTCACCTGCCCAGCCAAGTGTTCGCCAACTGAGTCTATGCTTGGAGTATTCAGCACAGGGCATCCCAAGGAGTCATCAAATGCTCACTGGTCTCCCTGGAAGGTCAGCCTGTGCTCCGGGTGCCAAGGGCAAAGATGAAAGACCAAGGGGTTCTGCCCTCCAGAAGCCCTCAAACCAGCAGGGAAGAGGGGGCAAGCACCAACCCACATGAGTTCAAGACAGGACATGGAGGTGTATCAAGGTTCCCTGCCAGAAAAGTCAACAATGTCAAAAATTAAAACCAAAAGAGGTGAGGCAATTTCCACAAAGTTATACAAGCTTGTTACACAAAGGAGTTATGAGTCAAATCCCTCCTTGAGGAAGCCCTCACCAGCTACAAGTACTTCACAAATGTAAGTGGGGAAAACTGAAAGATTTTCAAGGTAAAGGACAGCAAACTGTTAAAGCCAAAAGTACTGGACATGTAATACACCAGGCTAGTGTGTGTTAGTTGCTCAGTCGTGTCTGACTCTTTGTGATCCCAGGGACGTAGCCTGTCAGGCTCCTCCATCCATGAGATTTCCCAGGCAAGAATACTGGAATGGATTGCCATTTCCATCTCCTGGGGATCTTCCTGACCTGGGGACTGAACCCAAGTCTCCCATCTTGCAGGTACTCATTACTCCCTGAGCCATCAGGGAATCCAAAAGAAAAAGAAAAGTGAAAAAAAAGTTTGTTTCCTCTGACTTAAGAGAAAGAAAGTACTAGCAAATGCATACAATTCGATTTCAATGAAATTCCAACTTTTTCTAAGCCCAGATAACAACTATTTAAGTCATATTTAACCCAACTAATTCATAACGCTTCAAAAGAATTTACCCACATTTTTAGAATTGGTCTGAAGGGAAACATACATTTATGCTTGAAATGAAGAGTTCCTAAGAAATGGTTCTAATAGCCTAGATTTCTGGCTCCTTTCCTGATTCTACAAAAGGATTTTTATATTTAACATTTCACAGATTAAAAAAAACGCAAAACAAAAGTCACCATACAAGTGCCCCAATCCACTATCTAGAAGCAATCTGAAACATACTAGCTCTAGCATAGAATTAAGTTTATACTTTAAATGAGACGATGAAAAACATTTGAAATGGCAGGAAAACAATGGTCGATTTTTGGTGATCAACCAAAAAAAAGGCATGACATGATTAGCATTGGTCTGCTGGAGTTTAATATTGAGTTGATCATTACATTTTCCACAGATAAAGTACAAGAACATGTAGGACAGTGAAGAGTTCTCAGCATGACTTCTAACTCTGCTCTGGTCAACAGGACAGACAGAAGTGCCTTTAATAATGCTCATAAACGCACAGCAGCATTTATAACACCAAACATACTTCAGACAAAAGACACCTGGTGAAGTGAGAAGCTTCCCTAACCGCACTGACTGTACAGCTATGGGTCTCAAAGGGTCCTTTTCCTCTCTTCCCCACCAGCAGCAGTCACAAGCCACACGGGGAACTCTCATTAGGCGGGCACACTTGCCCACCTCCTACCCAGCCAACGGGGTACCAAGTCCTCCAAGTGGTTATGATTTGAGGGTACTGCTGTAGAAGAGACTACAGAGGTTTTGAGGGAGAAGCAGGCACAAGACGCCCAGTTCGTTAGGCCAGTTCCATTCTGGCTGACCCAATCTCCACTTCCCATTGCCTGTCCCTTTTAGCCAGCAGCCCAAAGAGCAGGGCCCTGTTCAAAGTATACTTTCAAAAGGTCTTTAGAGATAGGTCTAATGGAAAAACCATCTATTTTCCGTATGTTACCACGGAACATGAAGCATCATTTACTCCTGTAAGAAAGGTCCTCTTTGCAGGGGACACTGAGTATTTGCAGAAAGATTTTCACTTTATCCTAGGAAACCAAATTTTGGAAAAGTAAATACAGGAAACTCAGCCCTCTAAGTCTTCCATATACACCTTTACAGCCCTTGTTCAAAGTGAACTTTCCCTAATTATGACTGTCCAATAAGGAAAACATGTGTCCTGGGCAAAGCTCCACTGTTCACTCTGAAAGACATCATTTCTATGTAATGGAGAAGAGAACCAGCTTACTTCATGCCCCCTGCTGGTCCCTCTGCCCCAAATCCACTGGGAAGCTGACTCGCTTCCTCTCTCCCCATCCTTCATGGCATTTTGTGCCCGGGGACATGCTTCTTTAGTCTACATCTAGTCTTACTTCTGAGAGCTGCCATAAAAGTAATAATGTTTATTTCTGGATTATAAGATATATTACAAAAATCAATGTCATTTTGTGTGTAGCCCTTTAAAGTTTATAAGTAGCTTCCATATTTACCATCTCATTTGATTCTCATAACAACCCACTGTGTAGAGGTGTGTAGAGTTTCCACTTTACAGATAAGGAAACTAGAACTTAGTGCTGACTTCAATAAACAACTGACCACTGAACAGTAAGAAGGAAATAAAATATTTGCATCAAAAACTAAAGAATTCACTAGGTTCAAGAGAACTCCCAAACTTTCTTGAATTTGTCATCTGCCAAAAGAGATTTGCTAAAATCTCTAAGGTTTTTAGTGTAGGTAGTATTTTCTGTCTTAGGAAGGGTGAGAAACTGGGAGATAAGTAAGACAAACTCTCTGTTACGGAATGGACATAACCTTCGATGATATCTGGAATTCTATTAAGTTCAAAGTGACAATGATGATGACTGACTAAATGCTTATTATGTGTCAGGCACCATTTGAGGTTCAGTAATTATATTCAATGATCCTATTAATATCACTGTTCTCTAGATGAAGAAAACTAGGTACAAGATAAGTAACTTGCCCAAAATTACACATCTTGCTCCCTTAAGGACAGCAGGATGACCTGGGATTGGAGGAGCCAAGACCCTATGCAGTTTGCCCAGCTAATGAGGGGAGCCTGACATGAGAGGGCAGACGCCACAGGAACCCAGATTAAGTTCCCAATGTTGCACTGAATTAAGTCTCCACACACTCTCCACCAAAACACCAATCAAGTTATCAGAAGAATCAACAGGGAATCCTAACAGTTCCTTCTTAGATTGTCCCCACGGACATGGGGGAAGAAGGGGAAAGACCTCATTTTTCTAGATCTTGATTATTGACTGAACACTGGCTGATTGGCCTAGAACTGCCTTCAACTAATTTAAGAAAAATTAGAGAGGAAAGCAACTCTGGAGGAAATGTGCAGAATAAAGATGCATGTGGCACTGATGGGTATTCAGCAATCTAGTGGAAAGTGAGGTGGGAGGCAGAAATTGTAGTCAATGCCCGGAACTAGTGGCTAATATATATATATATATATATATGAAGGAATCCTCACTGGTGTGAATTACTCTTGCCTTCTTTTTCCTCTACTTTTTTCATTTGCTCATTGCTTGGAACTGTGTAGGCCAGTTGATCAATCTTTGTAAGTTTATACACTCTTTTGTTAAGGAAAGAAACAAAGATTAAGTAGAACTCAGGCAAAAGAGAAAAATTCCATGATGAATGAATGCAGTCTTCATGGGCAAGTCCTATGCTAGGGGGGCAGGAGCAGCTTTACAAAGCTTCCTCGAATTTGCTTACTTTCATTGTTTCTTGCTTCATTGTTCACTGAATAACCTGAGACTGCCCTGAGATCCTGTGAATCCGAAAGAAAACCCTGTTTAAAGCAAGCTCCAGGGTATTCATCCATCTCTACTGGAGAAAAAGTCCCCAGTCCAGGAGATGGGAGTACAGTGACCACAGTAAGTTGACTTTTAATATCAACATTCCTTCTACACTCATAATTCTGACCCAGCTACCTACTGAAGGCCTATGTGCTTCACTTCCCTCGTCCATAAACTGGGGATGGTAATACCTTCTTCATCATCAGGTTGGTGTGAAATTAACTAAGCTGATACACATACAGTACTCTGAACAGCGCCTGGCACAGAGTAGGTGCTCAAATAGTGTTAGGTTATTATTATTACTTTCAGCATTTGCAAACAACATCATAATAGGGACCCGAATACAGGAGACTTCTACTGTACTGGTAATGTTTAACTGCTTTTTTAAAAAAATCTAAAATTAGAACTATCAATACAAAATATAAAAAGGCTTGCGAAAAGGGGAAAAAAAAAAAGCCACTCGGAGTCATGCCACCTGTTGGTGAGTTTCAGGTGAGGGTACACCTCGGAGCTGCTGTGGAATCCGGTTCCACGGCTGCCGCGTATTTCTCTTAGATGATGCCTCCACTTCTTAATCAGCGTTTCATTACGGGCGGGTCCGTGAACCCCCTGAAACTGTACACGGAACTGGGTGGGGCTGAGGCTCTGGGCATTTGGTGGAGGGGTGGGGGGTGGGAAGGGGAAGGGTTCCAAAGCTTTTCTCAAGCTCTAATAAATCATCTTGTAGCAAGCAACTTGCTTTACAGAGGAGACAGCGACTGAACAATTCACTTCACGGAAGCTAGGCAATGACCGGGACACCTGGGCTGTTAATCTGTTCTCTCAACACCAGAGAGACCCGGCGCCGCAAGGGGCAAGAGCCGGCCGGGCAGTGACCTTCACCTTTGAAAAACTCACCGGCTCCCCACACCCGGCCCAGGTTTGCCCGGCTTAACTTCCCCTCCCTTCCCCCATCCCTCGTTCTCTTCCAAGAACAAACTCAAAGGAAACTGGCAGCACTCCGTCTAGGGTTTCACTCCTGCCCTCGGCTGACACTTAAACCACTTCTCCCAGAGAAGTTAATCAAAAGAACAATTAATCCGCGCAAAAATCCAAAACCCACCCCAAAGCTCCAGAACTCGCAAAGTTAGAAGATCGAGGCGCCGCTGCTGCTGCTGAACATCTGCGGGTCGCTGGGGCTCAGGGGTAGGCAGAGAGCACGAAAAGGAAGCAGCCAAGGTCTGGCCGGAGGGTCGACCGCGGCCACCCTCTCCAATTCTACGCGCTTCATACGCGGCTGAAGACTGGCTTGGAAGCAGCCAGGTAAGCAGGTAGGTGTTGGCAAGTGTACGAGCCGCGGCGGATTAAAGTTCAAGCGCGTTCACACACCGCTCCCCCTTCCCTGGCGGGCGTTCTCACGCACCGCCCGCCGGCCACTTCCCGGGGAACGGCTGAGCGCTCGACCGTCCCCCTCTTTGGAACAGGCTCCCCAAATCCCTAGTAGGCACAAGTGAGTCCCCTTGCCTCCTAGCTTGCAAGCCTCGAAAAGCATTCGCCTCCCTCTCCTCTCCTACGCGAGCGCAGAACACCCCCGAGACAGAGAAACGGAGGGGACGAGGGGAAAGCAGGGTGTCCCGGAGGGCAGGTGGCGCCGGGCGCGCCACAGGCAGCGTACGTACCCAGCGCGAAGAGGGCGAGCTGTCCAGCCGAGGTGACCATTTTACGGGCGGCGGGCGGCAGGCGCTCCAGCCTCCTGCCCTACCTGCGGTGCCCGAGTGGCGAAGCGGCGCCGCGGTGCGGGGGAAAAAGGCGCCGGCGAGGCAGGGCCGGCCCCCGGCGCGGGCGGGCGGAGGGAGGACCGCGCGCCTCTGCTGGCACTCGCGCCGCCGCGCCGCCGGCCGGGCGGAAATGGGAAGGCGGTTACCGTCACCTCCGCCACTCGGCGACCGGGCGCGGCGGACCACCCTCCCGCCCCGGTGGGGGTGCCCCCCTGAGGGCACGGGGTGGGGTGGGGCTGGGGCGGGGACGCGGCGCGCACCGTGCGGGGCGCGGGCGGCGGGGTGGGGCGGCGCGGGAATCTCGGAGCCCGCCGAGCCAGCCGGGCATCCAGGCCGAGGGAAAGGCAGGAAGCGCCCGATTTCAGACACCACCCTCAGACTAGCCGCTCAGATCCGAGCCCGAGCGGCCGGGCGCAGCGGCTGCTTCCAGGATCTCCGCGCAGGAGAGGAGCCGCCCCAGCGTCTGTCACTTGCGCCGACGGCCGCTGCCGAGGGCTCTCCCGGGCAAGGAACTGGGACGCGGCCCGGAAGGGGACCTGCGAGCTTCGCCTGCCCTTGCCAAGACGTGGCTCAGGGAAAGTGCGCCCCACAATCGAACAAATTCAACCAGATTCCCCACCTGCGCCCCCATCCGAGAGAACACTGGATTCTCCGGATGCCTCCCGCCTGGAGCACGGCCACCCCCAAGTTCTCAAGCCGACACGTTGTGAAGATCGGTAGACCTTCGTATACCTGGTCTGGTGCTGATGATGAAGATGGGTCACCTGGTATTCCATCACCACCAGTACCCTAGACCACCCCACCCCATCCTGCCACAGTCAGCTGAGACCAAGAACAAGGTAGCATGCAGCCACGTGTCTGAGAGAGGGCTGAATGAGCTGGAGCTACCTGAATGGTTTTTTCAAGGATTTGTGGCCTTTAGCTGGCCCCAGGTGCTGGAATTTGGAGAAGTTAGGGAGGCAGAGGGAAGACTTTCTGGGTAGAGAAAGGAAGAATCATAGGGGACCATGCATGGGCGACAGTGTGCTCCAGAGAGGCAGTGATCCGTGTCTTCTCCAGATGCCCCCAGCTCAGGAATTAGTTCAGTTCAGTTGCTCAGTCGTGTCTGACTCTGGGACCCCATGGACTGCAGCATGCCAGGCCTCCCTGTCCATCACCAACTCCCAGAGTTTACTCAAACTCATGTCCATTGAGTCGGTGATGTCATCCAACCACCTCATCCTCTGTCTGTCCCCTTCTCCTCCTGCCCTCAATCTTTCCCAGCATCAGGGTCTTTTTCACATGAGTCAGCTCTTCACATCAGGTGGCCAAATATTGGAGTTTGAGCTTCAACATCAGTCCTTCCAATGAACACCCAGGACTGATCTCCTTTAGGATGGACTGGTTGGATTTCCTTGCAGTCCAAGGGACTCTCAAGTGTCTTCTCCAACACCACAGTTCAAAAGCATCAATCCTTTGGTGCTCAGCTTTCTTTATAGTCCAACTCTCACATCCATACATGACCACTGGAAAAAACATAGCCTTGACTAGATGGACATTTGTTAACAAAGTAATATCTCTGCTTTTTAATATACTATATAGGTTGGTCATAACTTTCCTTCCAAGGAGTAAGCGTCTTTTAATTTCATGGCTGCAGTCACAATCTGCAGTGATTTTGGAGCCCCCCAAGATAAAGTCTGCCACTGTTTCCACTGTTTTCCCATCTATTTGCCATGAAGTGATGGGACTGGATGCCATGATCTTAGTTTTCTGAATGTTGATCTTTAAGCCAACTTTTTTACTCTGCTCTTTCACTTTCATCAAGAGGCTATTTAGTTCTTCTTTGCTTTCTGCCACAAGGGTGGTGTCATCTACCTATCCAATCCCTCTACCCTACCTCCTCAGGGTAGACCCACTCTCCTTGAAGGGGAAGAGGGCAAAATCGCTTGCTGTTCCCTTGGCCCAAGGCTCAGACTCTCAGAGTTGATGTTTATTTCATTGGAGATAAGAGAAGGCAATGGCACCCTATTCTAGTACTCTTGCCTGGAAAATCCTGTGGACGGAGGAGCCTGATGGGCTGCAGTCCATGGAGTCATTAAGAGTCGGACATGACTGAGCGACTTCACTTTTACTTGTCACTTTCATGCATGGAGAAGGAAATGGCAACCCACTCCAGTGTTCTTGCCTGGAGAATCCCAGGGACATCGGAGTCTGGTGGGCTGCTGTCTTTGGGGTCGCACAGAGTGGGACACGACTGAAGTGATTTAGTAGCAGCAGCAGCATAGGAGATCAGGGGCCTAGTTTCAAATAGGAAGCAGCAGGCCACTGGCCTCGACGTTTGAGCAGGAAATACCAGTGTAGAAAAGGATTTTGGGAAACAGTGTAGATTTACTTTGAGAAACCATTCCTTGTAATACATTTGTCGAAGGGTGCTTTGCTGCTTTTCCAACTCAGTGACCAGTGGTGAGGGTTTAAGTCCTGGGGTCCATCTTTTCCTAAGTGCACATCTCTGCATGGACAGGGCACACACACTGCCTTTGGTGAGCAGTGCCTGACTCCCTTCAGCATCTGGGTCTTCACCCTTCAGACTGTTCTTACCTGTGCCTGTGGCTCTTCTGTCTCCTTCCTAGGCTAGCCTGCCTTGGCTACAGGAGGAAAGAAACCAAGTGTTCTCCACATCCTTCTCCTGTTTCTCAGGACCCTCAGCTCGGGCTGGAGAATTGACCTGTCCCCTTGTTTCCTGCTGGGACGCACACTTCAAATTCAGAGTCAGGTTCAGCAGTTTCCCCTCCTCTGCGCTCTGCCTGCACATCAAGTCATGGCTTGAGGGAAGTAGCAGCAGAATCAAGACAATGAGCTTGTCCCCTTCGTGACGGTAAAATTTTTAAATCAAGAGATAATTTGATACTTTGCAGCCTAAAGAGGACCCAAATCAAAGGACATTCTAATGCTTGGAAATCATTGATTCTTCCCCAATATTTTCAATAGCCAGTTCATATCTGTAGTTTTATCAGCCTTCCAACTCATACAAGTCAAACAGATAATCAAGTGTTGAAGTTTTTTTCTAAATATCCACACCATTTTTTGTAAACTGAAAAATGATTTTTGAACATTTATAGGGCTAGGAGGAAACCCAATATACTAAAATATTTACACTCTGACTTGGGCATCTTATATATCTCATTTAATCTTTACAACAACCCTATGAGGTTAAAGTCCATCCTCCTTTTATATGAAAACAATTGAGCTGGTTCCAGGGCCTCTGTATTGGGCTCTGTGCCATGCTGCCTCAGTTCCTATGTTTTTAACAAGGATATTACTGAACTCATTGGGTGATACAAGGACTAAATGGAAGAATTTACTTGCATGTTTAGCACATTATTTAATATCAACAAATTATCACTATTGTTTAAAGAAAAACTCTTTGTGAATATAACTTTCCCCTCTCTCAATGTTCTACCATTACCTTTTTTAAAAAAAAAAAAACAAAACATTTCCATATCAGTTCCTTTGCTGGTGCACATGTACACCTTCCTACAGAGGATAGTTTCAAAGTAAGTCAGAAGCTATGAATTTTTTTCTCTACCTGTGGTGTGAGAGGAATCAGAAAAAAAATTACAGAATATGATTTAGAGGGAGGATGTCATTTTCCCTCGAGGATGCTGTGATGTTTTTGTATTTTAGCAGTATGGCACTCCAAGCTGACTGGAATTCCAGCAGTATCTCCTGGAATCTCCGTAGATAGGCCACTGTGGTCCTTTGCCTACAAGTGCTATAGCTATCTCCCATGGCCACTGAAGGTCCCATTTCTGTGTGTGAGGAGCCTGATCAGTGTGTGGCCTTCCTGCTAGGATGATGTCTGGGCTGCCTCTGAACACTTGATTCGGCTGGCCTTGGACTCAAGGATGATCCCTCTGTAATGAGCCAGTCACAGCCTCTGCTCCCCATGCAAACAGGAGAACCACAGTGCGTTCTACTCAGAGGCTAGTACCACCCCACTGTCAGTTTCCCCTGTCCTTTCTTCTACCTGCTTATTACAGAGCGTATGTTTAAAGAGCCTCCTTCTTCACTGTAATCAGCCTCCCCCTCCTTCCGGATTCATTTGTGGAAGTGATTGTGGGGCCGCAAGCACCAGTCTTCCCTGAATGATTCAGGCCAGCAGAGCCCGCTGTTCCGATTGGCAATTACCCAGATATTAGTGAGTAAACAGCCCAGACATTCTCAGGGAGGAAGCAGTCATGGGCCACTGCCTTGAAGGAATTACAGTTCCTGCAGACAAGCCTCAGAAAGCAGTGAGCAGAGACGGCTTCAGGTGACTGCAGGAGCTGCCTTGGTGGCAGCAGTGAACAGGGGGACTCAGAGGGGAAAGGGAAAGGGTGCCTGACTCAGTAAGACGTCAAAGATCTGATGTCATCTGTGTAGGAGAGAGAGAGAGGTTTTGTAAAGGACTCTGGAGAGCTGTGTTTGGGCAGAATGAGATTTTAATGTGTTAACGGATTTAGAAAAGAAATCTAATCCAAAGTAAGGTATTGTTCCAGTACCAGTCCCCTGTGAAACCTCAGCTATTAGTGTATTCCTTATCTCCAGCCAAAAGAAAAAGCTGGAAACCTTATGCTGAGTTCATTTCTACAGTTTTCATCTCCAGTGTAACGGGGGAGGTAATAAGCCATCAGAGATGTTTCCTTTGTTCTCAACCACCTGAGGGGTTTTCATGCTGGTGTTGTCCAAAGATTGGTCTGACCTTCTGCTTAACATCTTCTACTCCCCTGCTCTCAGATCTACCTTGGGAATTCACATTCAAGTTGTATATTCAGCTTGAATCCTTCCTTCCCAAAGGATATCACAGGTTGGCTCTAAAACCCAGTATTGAAGTCTGGAGGTTGATGTTTCCATGGGTGGTCCAAGCAGCTCCAAGATGTCAAGGTACTAGTTAGAGTATCCAAGACTCAGAGTTACTGGATGGCTGCTACAACTAAAATAATCTCCTTATACAGTTCAGAAGCTGCCTAGCTGACCAGCGTTCAGGAGAGGTACCCAGAGTATCAACACAGCTGATGTCAAACCATTCCATTAATCACAGTTGAAGGCAGAAGAGCTACACGTTTATAGCCAGAGCATGCTAAAGATTGGGAAGATTGGCCCCCAAATCCTCAGGAGTGCCAGGGGGAGAGTTCTAAATCAAATGACCAGAAATCCTTAGGCAAGTGAAACTAATGATGATGGGAAAAGATAGTGATGACCAAGAGATGCAAAAGTGAGACAGGAAAAAGAAATGAGCAGAATTGAAGAAAGAAAAGTCAAAGAGAACTGCAAAAGGGGCTTAATATTTTTAGTGATGCATCAATCTGCCCGATAAACTCAAGAAATTCTCCCCACACTCAGAGAAAAAGGGAAAAAAAATATGAGAGATAAGATATGAGGTAGAGAAAGACAAAGCCAGGATATCCAAAATATTTTTAATAGCCTAAAAAGGGAGCATATTGCTGATACAGGAGAAACTGTTCTTGTGCCCCAAGACAGGAGGGGTCAGCGATAAGAGGAGGGGGTATACATCCCATAGACCTATAAGGAGGGGCGCAGATTTTGAGATAATAAGAGCAAGGACAGGGTTCTATTCTGTGACATACATTTGAACCATCTCATTGAACTTCTCAGCCTGCCTGTCTTCCAAACCTCCTCTGAAACGGGCAAAGGCAAATAATGATGGGGGAGATCTGTCATTGTTCAAAACTGAAAACTGAAAAAGGATTCCACCCACATACCAGACATTTCAAGGAATTTCTCTAAGACAGCGCAGATGAGACCAGTTTAAGTGAAGGCTTTGACAACCTTCAATTCACCTCCCAGAAAAGAAAGGCATCTCTAGGGAGGCACCCCCGCGGGAACCCAGCAATGCTTCCAAGGTTGGTTGCGACAAAGGCTGTAGAAAAAAAAAAAAAAGAATCACAGGAAAGTCAGGATGGGCAAATCTCCATCCTCTTGAAGCATCCAGGAAGTGTCCAGGTACTGGGGTGCACACAGGGCAGGGATCCCATGGGGGATCACATTTGGTGCCTGGCACAGAGAGAACATTGCCAAGTGGGGACAGCGGTTAGGGCAGCCACACAGGCTCCCAGCTAGTGTTACGTGGTTACACATACTCTTCAACATGCAGGTGAAATGCAGGGGCTCTTTCAGGAGTCCACAGACAACTGGTTCTTTTTTTCTTTCACCCATTCATTCCGCACATGTCCATGACAAGCCTGTTATGTTCCAGGCTCTGGGTTAGGCACTAAGTATTCAACAGCGGACAAGTTAAGTACTCTCTTCATTGTGAAACCATGCAGGCAGAAGAATCAGGTAACCTCTGAAGGAAACATATCATCATCATGTTTGCTACATAAATGCCAAAATCAACAAACCAGTTGGCCTGGAAAATACACTGGGGGCAGGGAATGATTGTAACAAAATTCTTTTTTTATCCAGCTATCTCAGACAAGAAGCTATTTAAAAAAAAAAAAAAGTAAACCATTCATGTTCCACTCTAATGGAAAAAATAAATAGACTGTACAGAAAATATTCAGTCAAGCAAATAAACTCAGTTATGTATAAGAAATAATGTAAAAGAATGTAAAGCAGTGACTGATTAAGCTGTATCAAAACTTATTGTCGAGACTTACTCCTGATTTTTAATATATTGTGGGCTCACTGTTAGATCCCAATAAAATGAACATTTTTCTTTTCTTCCTACCAACAGAATCCCAATTTTGTGTGATTGACAACAGGCTACGACCCAGAGGATGAAGCAAGACAATTCCTTGTCTGTTGATGGTTGCCTTAGGGCTGGGCATGTAACTAAGTTTTGGCCAATAAAATGTTAGGAAGTCTCCTATTAGGCTTCTTGGGAAGAAATTTGCTGCTGTTTCTTTTTCTTTTTAATTGAAGTATAGTTAATTTATAATATTAGTTTCAGGTGTACAGCTTAGTGATTCAGTAATTTTGCAGATTATACTACATTACAGGTTATTAGAAGACAGTGGTTTATAATTCCCTGTGCTATGGCTTCCCTTGACTAGACAGACCTTAGTCGGCAAAGTGATGTCTCTGCTTTTGAATATGCTATCGAGGTTGCTCATAACTTTTCTTCCAAGGAGTAAGTGTCTTTTAATTTCATGGCCACAGTCACCATCTGCAGTGATTTTGGAGCCCAAAAAAATAAAGTCTGACACTGTTTCCACTGTTTCCCCATCTATTTGCCATGAACTGATGGGACCGGATGCCATGATCTTCGTTTTCTGAATGTTGAGCTTTAAGCCAATTTTTTCGCTCTCCTCTTTCACTTTCATCAAGAGCCTTTTTAGCTCCTCTTCACTTTCTGCCATAAGGGTGGTGTCATCTGCATATCTGAGGTTATTGATATTTCTCCTGGCAATCTTGATTCCAGCTTGTGTTTCTTCCAGTCCAGCGTTTCTCATGATGTCCTCTGCATAGACGTTAAATAAGCAGGGTGACAATATACAGCCTTGACGTACTCCTTTTCCTATTTGGAACCAGTCTGTTGTTCCATGTCCAGTTCTAACTGTTGCTTCCTGACCTGCATACAGATTTCTCAAGAAGCAGGTTAGGTGGTCTGATATTCCCATCTCTTTCAGAATTTTCCACAGTTTATTCATGGGGTCACAAAGAGTCGGACACGACTGAGCAACTGAACTGAACTGAACTGATGGCTTCCCAGGTGGCGCTAGTGGTAAAGAACCCACCTACCCATGCAGGAGACACAAGAAGTGGGGGGTTGATTCCTTGGTCGGGAAGATCCCCTGGAGAGGGCATGGCAACTCACTTTAGTATTCTTGCCTGGAGAATCCCACGGACAGAGGAGTCTGGCAGGCTAAGGTCCATAGGGTCACAAAGAGTCGGACTCGACTGAAGCGACTTGGCACACTGATGTAGCATATTCTTTTTGCTTATCTATTTTACACATAGGAGCTTGTATCTGTTAATCCTATACCCCTAATTTGTCCTTCCCCTCTTCCCTTTCCTCTTTGGTAACCACAAGTTTATTTTCTGTATCTATGAATTTGTTTCTATTTTGCATATACATTCATTTGTATTTTTTTAAGACTCTACATATATATGATATCACAGTATTTTCTTTCTCTGACTTATTTCACTAAGCATAATATTCTCTAGGTCCATCCTCATTGCTACAAGTGGCAAATTTTCATTCTTTTTATAGATGAGTAATATTCCTTGTATGTGTTTATATATATATGTACACAAATACAGACATATATACAAGATATGGTATGTATGTGTATGTGTGCATATATATATACACACACTATATGTGTATATATATATATATATATACACACACACACTATATGTGTATATATATGTATATATATATATATACATGGAAACCATTCTATACTGTTGGTGGAAATGTAAATTGGTACAGCCATTATGGAAAACATATATATCTATGCACACACACACACACACACACATACACCACTTCTTAATCCAGCCTGAACACTGAGGACCAAGTATCTTTTCAAACCAGTGTTTTAGGTATTTTTGCAGATAAACACTCAGGAATGGAATTGCTGGATCATATGGTAGTTCTATTTTTAGTTTTCTGAGAAACCTCCATGCTGTTTTCCACAGTGGCTGCACCAATTTGCATTTCTACAAATAGTGTAGGAGGGTTCCCATTTTTCCACATCCTCTCCATTTGTTATTTGCAGTCATTTTAATAACCATTCGAACAGGTGTGAGGTGATATATTATTATTGTTTTGAGTTGCACTTCTCTAATAATTAGTGATGCTGTGCATCTTTTCACGTATCTATTGACCACCTACATGTCTTCTTTGGAAAAACATCTATTCAGGTCTTCTGCGTATTTTTTTGGATTGTGTTGTTTGTTTTTTGGCATTGAATTGTATGAGCTCCTGTATATTTTAGATATTAACCCTTTGTCAGACACATCATTTGCAAATATTTTCTCCCATTCCATAGATTTTCTTTTCATTTTGTTTTTGGTTCCCTTTGCTGGGCAAAAACTTTTTAAGTTTGATTAGGTCCCATTTGTTTATTTTATTTCTTTTACCTTAGGAGGCCAATTCAACAAAATATTGCTATGGTTTATGTCAAAGAGTATTCCGCCTGTATTCTCTTCTAGGAGTTTTATGGTTTCCATTTTAGGTCTTTGAACCATTTTGAGTTTATTTTTATATATGGTGTGAGGAAATGTTTTATGTGTGGTTGTCCAATTTTCCCAACACCACTTGTTGAAGATACTTTTTTTTCTCCATTGTATATTCTTGCCTTCTTTATCATGGATTAATTGACCATAGATGTGTGGGTTTGTTTCTGGGCTTTCTAGCCTGTTCCATTGATCTATGTGTCTGTTTTTGTGCCAGTACCATGCTTTTTTCATTACTGTAGGTTTTTAGTATAGTCTGAAGTCTGGAAGGTATAACCTCCAGACTTTGTTCTTTTATCTCAAGATTGTTTAGGCAATTTGGGGCCTTTTATGTTTCTGTATGGATTTTAAGATTATTTATTCTAGTTCTGTGAAAAATGTCATAGGTATTTTGATAGTTCAGTTCAGTTGCTCAGTCATGTCTGATTCTTTGTGACCCCATGGACTGCAGCTCACCAGTTTTTTATTTTATAATAAAATAAATCCAGGAGATCTTCCCTGTCCCTCAACTCCTGGAGCTTGCTCAAATCATGTCCATCGAGTCAGTGATCCCATACAACCATCTCATCCTCTGTCATCCCCGTCTCCTCCTGCTTTCAATCTTTCCCAGCATTAGAGTCTTTTCCAGTGAATCACTTCTTCAAATCAGGTAGCCAAAGTATTGGAGCTTCAGCTTCAGCATCAGTCCTTCCAATGAATATTCAGGACTGATTTCCTTTAGGATTGACTATTTGGATCTCCTTGCTGTCCAAGGGACTCTCAAGAGTCTTCTCCAACACCACAGTTCAAAACCATCAATTATTCAGCACTCACCTTTCTTTATGGTCCAACTCATATCCATACTGGAAAGCCTAGCTTTGACTGTACAGACCTTTGTCAGTAAAGTAGTGTCTCTGTTTTTTAATATGCTGTCTAGGTTTGTCATTTTGTTAGAGATTATAGTAAATCTATAGATTGCTTTGGGTAGTATGGCCATTTTAACATTAACTTTTCCAGTCCAAGAGGATGGGATATCTTTTGATTTCTTTGTATCCTCTTCAATTTCCTTCATCAGTGTTTTGTAGTTTTCAGAGTATAGGTCTTTTGCCTCCTTGGTTAAGTTTATTAGGAATTTGCTTTTTGATAAAGACAGACAGTGGCATAGCCTGACCTCCTTCTTGTCTTGAAGATGGTTGTCTAAGGATAAAGTACCTGGAGTGTGATATCCATTTTGTGACCCTGAGGAGATGACCAAGAGAATCTGAGCGATACCCACATAGCACCTTGAGGTTTTAGAGCTACTGCACCAACCATAGACCTGCCTCCATTCACTTGCCTTTCTATATGGTGTAATTAAATGTCCTTAACGTCTGAGCCACTGTCAGATAAAGCTAATGGTATGGTTGGAAATTTAATAAAACTACTGAAGGTAATTCTTGAAAGAAAACATATATACATGGATTAGGAATAGGGATTAAATTATAATAATCTAGATTTAAAGGCCCAGATTATTGTTATAGAAACTGGGAGGACAAGATGGCATAGAAGGGAAAGTAAAAATGTACTTATTTTGTTATTGTTAATCAAAGAGAATTAACAACTACTATAAAATTATTTTCTTAGATATATAAATTCTTTCAAAAATTTAAAGATAACTAGTAATAGAATTAAAATAGAATGTTTAACACCCAAATTTCTAGAGGAAAACCAGGAGCAGAGAGAGAGGTACAGAGTTAGAAGGAAAAGAGAACAATCAGATGGCAGAAGTAAGCACAAATCTCTATATTCCAGTTTAAAAGGAATAGTTTTAATTACGCTTTTAAAATATAAAGTTCAACTAGAGCTGAGAAACTCACCTATCAGTGATATAAAATAAAAAACTGTAAATACAAACCAAAAGAAAACTAGTGACATGGTAATGAGAAAACTAAACTTTGTTGGAAAACAATGAATTCATATATAAACAAGATTATTTTGGTCAAAACTATTAGAAATGTAAGGAGAACTGCAAAGACAAATTGTCATCCTTTTGTGTGGGAGATTGTCACATTGATGGTCACCAACAACGAATACTTCCTGATACCTTGCTCTTGGGTTGTCCCCGCCCACACTAAGTCCAGGTTTGACCATGTGTCTTTCCTAGTTCAATGGAACTTTAGTTAACAGGAGGTTACAAGCAGAGACTTGAAAAACTCTTGTACATTAGAGCTTGCTGTCTTAGAATCATTCCACCACCGAGGGCAGAAGCCCAATCTAGTCTACTGGAGAATGAGAGGCCACATGGAGCAGAAACAAGCCATAAGTCCTAACGCAGTCCCTATCTGATCCACCTGTTGAGTTCAGCTGTAAGAGTGAGCCTAGCCAACTCAGAATCCTAAGAAATAGTTACATGTCATAGTTTAGAAACACTAAATTTTGGGATGGTTTGCTATGCAACAGTAGATAAGGAATATCATTTTGAAATTGGAACATCTCTATCTGTGGCACCTCAAAAGTAAAAGAAACCTAGCAGGCTTACAATGAATTTGGATAATCTATCTAATATAATTAGTTGATTTGATTAATTGATTAGCTTGATTAATATTAATTTAATGAAATTAATATCTTAATATAATTAATTTAATTTGCACAAATCAAGATTTTTTATTCTACAAGTCTAAATATATTCCTTTTAAAAATCCTTAGAAGATTTTTAAGAAATTGACATAATGCTGATTTTCAAGTGAAACATTAATAAACTCCATGAAGAAAAAACTTTTTAGGCTACAGTCATTAAATATAATTCAATTAAAGTAGAACTTAATGACAAAGAACAACTTAAGCATACAATGAAAACATTTTTTTCCTAAATTTCTCTTGGATCTAAGAGAAAGTTAAAATTATACTTCAAAATAGTGCTGAGCACAAAGTCAAAATATTTGGAATTCAGCCAAAGCTGAAATTTTTAGACACAAATTCTTTTATTATTAAGAAATAAACAAAATGTAGTAACAACTGAAACAGAAATTTAAAAAATAAAAATAATTCTAAGGAAAGCAGAAATGTGGTGTCACAACTGAAGCAGCAACTAATGAATTAGAAAAGGCAAAAACAGGGAGCTCCCTGGAGGTCCAATGGTTAGGACTTGGAACTTGCACTGCAGTTGCCTGGATTCAATCCCTCCTTGGAGAACAAAGATCTGCTGGACATGGCCACCACCCCCCTCCTCCCCTTCCCCCACCTGCGTCCCTTCCCCGCTACTCCATCCCCCCCACCTCGACCCCGGTTCTTCTTGGTCTCGCCACACAGCTTGTGGGGGATTAGTTCTCCAACCAGGTATTGAACCCAGGCCCTCAGCAGCAAAAACTTGGAGCCCTAACCACTGGACAAAAAATCAGAGGATAAATGAAAGAGAATCTTTAAAAAGAATAATAAAAGCATGGCAAGACTAATCAGGCAAGAATAATGGAGTGGGTTGCCTTGGCCTTCTCCAGGGGATCTCTCCAACCCAGGGATCAACCCACGTCTCTTATGTCTTCTCCGTTGGCAGATGGAGTCTTCACCACTAGTGGCACCTGGGGAGCCCTAATCATGAGTGCAGAGAAAATGAAAAATTTGTAGTGTTGGGAATGAGATGTGAAATAGAACACATGTAGAAAAGATTTTTTTAATCATAAGAAAATAGTACATATAACTCAATAAATTTGAAAAATCTCATTAAAATGAATAAATTTTCCGGGAAAAATAATTGCCAAATCAACCCAAGAAGAAGTCGAAACTGGAAAAAACTAATAATCAGAAAAAGAAATGGAAAAGTTTTAAAATAATTACGCCATAAAAGATGCCATTTCCACAAAGTTATAAAGTATTATATTTCTTTTAGACTTCAAAGAATTTGTTATGCCTTTGCTGTTTAAGTGTTCCAGAACATGAAGGAGACTGGGAAGTGTCCCAATTCAGTTATTCAAGCTAAAGCAACCCTAATACCTCAAACTAACAAAAGTAGCAAACACAAACAAAAAAGAGAAAAAAAATCTGTAAAGACCAATCTGACTTAACAGCAAAGATGGAAAAAAGTAAATAAATAAATAAATCCAAAATGTCATTAAAAACTATATATTACCAAGTAGGATTTGTTCTGGTAATTCAGGTAGTATTTTTTAATAAATAATTACATTTAAGGTTGACATATAATTGACATATAACATATTAGTTTCTGGTATACAACATAATGATTAGATATTTATGTTTATTGTGAATTATCACTACAATAAATTTAGCTCACATCCATCCTATCCATAGTTATAAATTCTTTTCTTTATATTTTAAAATCAAAGATAAAACATAATAATTTCTATAGTTGCAGGAAAAATCTTAGATATAGGCAACCTCATTAACATAAGGAATATCTATGTCAAATCAGCATAAGTAAAATTCTTCATATGAAAACATTAGAGGCAGGAATCAAACAAGGATGCTAAACTAACTACTATTCTGTAACATTCTCCATACAATTTGATCTGATGAAGAATCCTAAGGTTTTTGATGCTCATTAACTTTATCCATTCTTTCCCTATTGAAATAATACATTTATCATACCACTAATTTGTAATATTCCTGACCCCACCCACCCTCAGGTTTTATATTCTGCATTAATAATTTCTCTATCTCTGCTCTTCAAGTTGGGCTTCCCGTGGTGACTCAGAAGATAAAGAATCTGCCTGCAATGCGGGAGAGCTGGGTTTAGTCCCTGAGTCTGGAAAATCCCCTGGAGAAGGGAATGGCTACCCACTCCAGTATTCTAGCCTGGAGAATTCCATGGACAGAGGAGACTGGCAGGCTGTTCAATTTACACTCTTTGCATTATTTTAACTTATTATGTTTTTATGGATATTTTAAATCACAAATACACATACACAGGATTACCCAAATTGCCCTACAGAAGCATTTAACCAATTCATGTTTCTACCAGCTGTGGTAGATGGTTTCCTACACGGAATTTTTCCCCAAGCTAAGTTAACATAAATTATTGATTTTTGGAGCCCATATATCTTGCAGAATCTGATGAAAACTATGAACCATCACCCCTGCTCTCCTTACATAACTATATCTTTATCAATGTCTTTATCTGGACAAGGTCAGTTTTCATTCCAATACCAAAGAAGGGCAATGCCAAAAAAAAGTTCAAATTACCACACAATTGCGCTCATTTCACATGCTAGCAAGGTCATGCTCAAAATCCTCCAAGCTAAGCTTCAACAGTATGTGAACCAAGACCTTCCAGATGTACAAGCTGGATTTAGAAAAGGCAGAGGAACCAGAGATCAAATTGCCAACATCTGTTGGGTCATAGAAAAAGCAAGAGAATTCCAGAAAAACATCTATTTCTGCTTCACTGACTACACTAAAGCCTTTGACTGTGTAGCTCACAACAAACCATGGTAAATTCTGAAAGAGATGGGAATACCAGACCACCTTACCTGCCTCCTGAGAAATCTGTACGGAGATCAAGAAGCAACAGTTAGAACCGGAAATGGAACAACAGACTTGTTTAAAATTGGGAAAGGAATACATCAAGGCTGTATATTGTCACCCTGCTTATTTAACTTCTATGCAGAGTACCTGATGCGAAATGCCAGGCTAGATGAAGCAGAAGCTCGAATCAAGATTGCAGGGAGAAATATCAGTAGCCTCAGATAAGCAGATGATACCAGCCTTCTGCCAGAAAGCAAATAAGAACTAAAAAGCCTTTTGTTGAAGCTGAAAGAAGAGAGTGAAAAAACTGACTTAAAACTCAACATTCAAAAAATGAAGATTATGGCATCCAGTCCCATCACTTCATGGCAAATAGATGGGGAGACAATGGAAACAATGAAAGACTATTTTCCTGGACTCTAAAATCACTGCAGTTGGTGACTGCAGCCATGAAATTAAAAGACACTTGCTCCTTGAAAGAAAAGTTATGACCAACCTAGACAGCATATTAAAAAGCAGAGACATTACTTTGCCAACAAAGGTACACCTAGTCAAAGCTATGTTTTTTCTAGTAGTCATGTATGGATGTGAGAGTTGGAGCATAAAGAAAACTGAGCGCCGAAGAATTGATACTTTTTTGTGTGTATGTGTGATTTTTTTTTTATTTTGGCAGAAAAGATGAGTTATTATTTTCCAAATCCTGCTCGAGGGAACCACATGGGTGTCCCCATGGTCAGAGGCTCCCAACTCCCACATTAATCAGAGAATCTCTGCAGGTTTCTTTTTTGGTTTTGGGGCAGGGCTGGGAGGCTTGGTTTGTTTGTTTATGCATTGCTGCTGCTGCTGCTGCTAAGTCGCTTCAGTCATACCCGACTCTGGGCGACCCAGAGACGGCAGCCACCAGGCTCCACCATCCCTGGGATTCTCCAGGCAAGAACACTGGAGTGGGTTGCCATTTCCTTCTCCAGAATTGATACTTCTGAACTGTGGTGTTGGAGAAGACTCTCGAGGGTCCCTTGGACAGCAAGATCAAACCAGTCAGTCCTAAAGGAAATCGGTCCTGAATATTCATTGGAAGGACTGATACTAAAGCTGAAGTTCCAATACTTTGGCTACCTGTTGCAAAGAGCTGACTCATTGGAAAAGACAGTGATACTGGGCAGGAGGAGAAGGGGACGACAGAGAACGAGACAGTTAGGTGGCATCACCGACTCAATGGATATGAGTTTGAGCAAGCTCTGGGAGATGGTGAAGGACAGGAAAGCCTGACATGCTGCAGTCCATGCAGTTGCAAAGAGTTGAACGTGACTAAGCGACTGAACAACAACATGTCCTTATCTATATCTCTATTTGTAGACCAAATTGTGCATATGATTATATGCATTTATAGACTCTCTGAAACTTATGCATGTAATCCAGGTTAAGAACTGAAACAAATATTCATCTATATTTACTCTACCACCTTTTATATTTAATTCTTTAATCCAATTGACATTTTTTTGGTAATAATTTACAATACATCCATAAGCAATGTAAGGTATGGTCCAAATGTTGCCCCTCCCCCATAAATATATTACTCTACATGCATAGAGAAACAGATAATGGCTACAGCTATACTAAATGTTTCACACTTATGTCTGGGTGTTTAAATTGAGTGATTTTTTTTTTTTTTTTGGTCTATTCTTCTCTCTTCTTCTCTTGACTTAAACATTCCACAGCGAATTTATTTCACTTTTGTAATAAGAAACAAACTGATTTCTCTCAGGAAGGAAGGCAGTGAGCACAGTTTGACGGGTTTCAGAGTTGCCTAGAATGAGTGATAAGAGGGTGTCTCTCTTTTTTGTTGAGGGGGAGATGATTACGGGGGTCGGAGAGAGATGAAGTTTGAGCATCAACTGTTTGCACTGCTGTACCACATGGTGGAATGGAGGGCCTATCCTGCGGGCCCAGACACAGGGCCCTCAGTGTGCACTGGGGCTTGTGATGGGCAGATACCGCACTCCTGAACAAGGGCCCTGTGTCTGCCACCATCCAACACAAAGGACAGAGGTCCCCTGTTTACTTTGGATCAGAAACGTTCAAATGAGAGACAGCAAAAACATTTGAGTTTTCCCTCTTTTCAGTTTCTTACAAAAAAACAAATTGTAGTGAGTCGGGGATTTTCTGGCATCTTCCCTGAATAAAAATCAATCAGACTAGATTGCTGAGGAAGTCTTAAAGAGCTTCCCTTGTTTATTATTTGTTTTAAATTTATGGCTTAAAGGCTGGGAAGTAGCAGTGACTGACGAGGCCCCTGAATTGTCCATTCATTTCCCAGGAAATGGGGCATTCCCAGTGCCTCAGTCAGCTGGAACAGGTGACCTTTGACCTTTTGCAATAAGCTCATTCTAGGCTGGAAGCACCCACATATTCATGGCCATGCCTCCTCCTCCTTTCCTTCCACCCAACCCCTTACACAGTGAAATCCTCTTTCCTTTCAGATACTCATTCAAACCCCTGCCTCTTAGAAGATTAGACCTATGGAGGGATAGAAATTTTATCAGACAAAGGAGTCTTTAAATCATAAAAGTCAGGATGGCTCTATATTGAAAGACTGTGGCTGGGACTGTATGGCATGGGCTCTCGAAAGCCACAGTGGTATGGTGGGAATCATAGACTTTCATAATTTCTGAGTTCAAATCCTAGCTCCAGCACTAATGTCCCAAGGACAACTTTCTGAACATTTCCAATTGGCAGGTTTCTTACCTATAATATGGGGATGATCCTAACACTCAGCACATAGAGTCTTTAAGGAAGATTAAATGAGATGACCTGTGTTAAAGGTGTCATCAGAGCCAGTGGCATGGAAACCGCTCAGTACGTGGTGGATGTCACTGCTGTGACTGACAACTGTTATCACGTCGCATGGGATAGAAAGGTGCAGTGTCTGCCCGATTTGGGAAGATGAGGTCAAAATGGTACATGTGCAGGACTGGCAAAGTACCATTTGCAGTGACGGTGACTTTCTGTTCGCTGCTGGCTTGTTCTCGAGTAACTACCAATGATATCAGTAAAGGAGATGAATATGGAAAAAAATCCCCTTGGGGGTGGGCTTTTACATTCACATCTGATCTGCTCTGAGCTGGACTTGCTCTTCTAGCAGTAAGAACAGATTGAGAACAGCCACCCATGATGAGAGATGTCCCCAGCAGGGGAGTGGTATGCAGATAAACGGTATGGAAAAGGGAAAGGTGAGTCAAGCACATGTACCGTTAGGTCCATGTTGTCGTCCTCTGACCTGTCCAATCTAACCTATTACAAACATCGTCGGGGTAAATATCTGAACTGACGTGTACTTGTCACATTTCTGATCCTAAGGATTCCTTAGTCAGCTCTTCTAGGGATGCTACTCTGAGCTGAATCACTGAGGATTTGACACAAAACCATGGAATAGCTGTCCAGTAGGGGCAGGACGTGCCCACTTCTTTCTCTCTGATGAGTTTTATTGGCCATCAACAGGAACATAGAAAAAAAGTAAGGCAACAGATTCGAAGTTACAGCTGCGCTGTGCTGTGCTTAATCGCTCGGTCCGGTCTGACTCTTTGTGACCCCATGGACTGTAGCGCACCAGGTGCCTCTGTGCATGGAATTCTCCAGGCAAGAATACTGAAGTGGGCTGCCATGCACTCTTCCAGGGGATCTTCCAGCAAAGGGATCAAACCCAGGTCTCCCACATTGCAGGCAGATTCTTTACCATCTGCGCCACCTGGAAAGCCCAAGAATACTGGAGTGGATAGCCTATCCCTTCTCCAGGGGATCTTCCAACACAGGAATCAAACTAGGCTCTCCTGCATTGCAGGAGGATTCTTTACCAGCTGAGCTACCAGGGAAGCCCGAAGCTACAACTACCGTTACCCAAAGAAAATACCTAAAAGTTGAGCCATTGCTTCTCATATCACAATTTTCGAGAGTTCCAGTGGAAACAAACATTTCTCCTTAATACAGATAGATGAGCCATTTCTAGACTCTGAAAAATAATCAGAAAACCAAAGTCAGTAACAACTTATTTGGAGGTCCGTGCTTCAAGTAACAAGAGCAGTTTCTATGGCTCTATTTCCTCTCCTCCTCCTTGCTCCCCTTGCGTGCCCCTTCCCCTGCCTCCCTTCCCAGCCAACTTTTCCTGTTCTTTTCCTTATTCTGCCCATCTCTCATTGTCCATTTCTCCTTTTCTTTACTGGCAGTAAAAGAAACTGAGCATTCATATTATTTTTTTTTATTTTATTGAAGTATAGTTGATATATAATGTTGTGTTAATTTCTACTGTATAGAAAAGTGATTCAGTTATACATAACTACATATAGTCTTTTTCATATTCTTTTCCATTATGGTTTATCACAGGATATTGAATATAGTTCCCTCCACTATATAGCAGAACCTTGTTATTCGTCCATTCTATATGTAATAGTATCTGCTGATTCTGAACTCCCATTCTGCCTCACACTTAACCACAAGTCTGTTCTCTGTGTCTGAGTCTGTTTGTGTTTCATAGATAAGTTCACTTGTGCCATATATTCAGTTCCCCGTGTAAGTGATATCATATGGCTATCAAATGATTTTTATTTAATTTTAATTAAAGAGCACATGTTGATCTTTTATCTTTTCTAATTTCAAAAATCTAAATTTAGTTGGCCTTTATTCAGTGATTCGCATGATTCACTTACTTCTTTTGCCCTTTTAGTCTGAATGTCATTCTAAATTAACAACAGCAACAAAAATCCTTTGTCTTCTATCCTGGTCTGAAAGATCCTGTCATTTTATTTCTTACCGTCTGGATCTCTGGATCTTACTCTCTGAAACTTTTTATTATTATTTTTTCCTGTGAGGATTTGTATAAATGTTCGAGCTCACGTTTGCAAATATAGTAAGAAGTAGTTCTTCAGAGTCTGGTTCCTGCCCACAGCCCAGCCTTTTCTTGTGCCTGAAATGGCACCCCAGCTCTAAAAGCAGACGTGCCTGCCCACAGTGTCTCTTGCCCAGTCCTTTACTTACGTATCACTAGAGATCTGGTTTGCCAGCTATCGTGGGTCTCCAGATACCAGACAGGGATCTGCCAAGTGACCTGCTTCTCCAGTTGGGCGATACCTTGGAATTCCCCCGGACGGGACCTCCAGGTAGAGCAGGTTCTATGATGCTGTGATTGGATCACACTAAATAAGATAACCAGCCATTCTCTCTCATTGGTACCATTTACAAGGTGCTTCTGAATCATTATTTCATTTGATCCTTCCATCAACCTTGTGTGATGAAGCTACCAGTGTATCCCCATTTTACAGATGTATAAACTGAGACCAGAGAAATTAAGTGATTTGTATAGGGTCAGACACCCAAATTCTTGTCAGAGCAAGAATTTGAACTCTGGCCAGTGAACTTCAAATCCAGGGCCTGGCACAGAGTTGACTCAGTAAACATTTGGCCCTCTCATTATACCCACCACAAGCTAAACAAAGGTCATTGCTTCTCTCTGGCAGGGCCATCTCTCCAGGAAAGAGTGCATGTTTGCAAATTTAGCAATAAATAGTTCATCATAATCTGGTTCCTGCCCACAGCCTAGCCTTTTCCTGTGCCTGAAATGGCTGGTTATCTTATTCAGTGTGATCCAACCACAATATCATAGAACCTTACCACCACCAGGACCCTTGGCAAAGGGGCATTGAAGACACGGTCCTGCTATAAAAATAACTATTCAGATCTCAGAGCTCTCTTGGCCTCTTTGGAGTCTCCCTTCCAGCTCAGCTGATGACACCACTGTTTTATGCACTAGCTTCATGGAAAAGAAAGGAATTCCCCCATTTCTTTCAGAAGAAAATAGTCAGTAGTTACTGTCATGATATAATAGAAATGTTAACAATCAGATTTACGGAAGGACTAAGAGATCCTGGTGAATCGTCTCTGCCTCTGTCTCGCCCACATTCCACTCTGTCCTTCTGTAGTTTGCTGGGTGTTGGTGTGGGTAAGCTACATAGCAGTTTCTGAAAATAACCAAGAAGGCTTTTTCATTTTGAGTAACAGGAGAATCGGCATAATTGGAAATGAGAATAGAACTTGAACCAAGTCAAAGAAGATGGATTGTATGTTGAGAGCTGTTGAAAATATAAGAGCTGGTTGTATTATTTGTGTATATTCAAGCTTGGGAAGGTTAAATTCCATTATTTTTCCATTTGTTCTGCATTTTGATTCTGAAAAGAAATCTGACTTTGCCCCTTTTTTATTTTTTAAAACTTGTGAAAAGAAGAGAGAAAGAATGATTTTAAAAAATTGTTTGAGAACATTGAAATCAAAAGAAGGTATAAAGGCACTAGATAGAGAACCCAGTGACTAAGAGGTTGGGAATGATGAGTATGCCTCCCTTTGGGAGGGGTTCTACCTTTATAGATTTCCACACACAGAAATCTTAGCACTAAGCGTGTTGTCACATGTGTGGTGGTGCTGAATGATTTGAAAGAAATCATAGTCAGAACAAAGGAGATTCTGGAACATGTTTCATGTGTAGATCATTCTACACAACCAAAAATTTGGGAAACATATGCAAATTCCCTGGAAAGTAAAAACCAATACCTGTTGCTCTGGGGGTATCCAGGCTAGAGGAGAAGGCTGATGATTAACACCATCTTCTCTGGAGGGGCAAGACCTCCAGGAGACCATTGCTGAGGTACTATGTAATCCAGGCAGAGTTTGCACACCTGAACCCTTGGTGGAAGCTCTCATTGGTCAAGCTTGCATAGAAAGAATAGATTCTCCAAAAGAATGCATCACTGTTGCAGGACAATGTCAGTCAAAGTGGGAGCCTCTGAGCCTGAGGAATGGGCCCTGTGCTATTTTCCTGCTCTGCTTGTTATCAGTCCCACAGTAGCAGGGGTCATCAGGCTGAACTTCATCAACCTGGGCAATCTCTCCAGTAGGATTTAATTTGATTTAGGAGAAGTAAAAGATCTCTTCCTTCATCTAAATTCATAACAATAAATATTCTACCCATACCACAATTACAGCACACAAGGACTTCCAAAATTGTTGGTTTTATGTCTGTCTTTCCCCAGTATAAGTTTATGTACCTAGTTCAGTCTCAAACATAGTTGATTATCAATAAATATTCATTTAATGAATGAGTGAATTAATCTTTGAAAATTTCTTAAATCTTTCAATAATCCCCAAATCCCTTTTTGGAAAATTTTACAAAAATGAAATTGTAAAACTATCACCACACAATTTGTTTTTGAGATATTTATGTTAGCCCTGCAAGTTTGAAATCACAGTTTTTGAAAAACAAGCTTTTTTTAAGATAAGAATAAAAGTAAGAACGGGCTTCCCTGATGGCTCAGTGGTAAAGAATCCGCTTGCCAATGCAGAATGAGTGGGTTCGTATCCCTGGGATGGGAAGATGCCCTGGAGAAGGAAATGGCAACCTACTCCAGTGTTCTTGCCTGGAGAATCCCAGGGACGGGGGAGCCTGGTGGGCTGCCGTCTATGGGGTCGCACAGAGTCCGACACGACTGAAGCGACTTAGCAGCAGCAGCAGCAGCACTACTATCTATTTGCTGCTAGCTCCTCCTAGGAAATAACTGGGCAGGAAGTGTATGTATATGTGGGGGAGGGCAGGAGGAAGGAGAACCAGCAATTTTGTACTATATCCTGGGAGGTGCAATATTTACAAGGTAAACACTAGAGGCAAAGGTGGAGACAGGAAGATCTCTAATAGCAGTACACAATATCAATTGCAGTGTTGCAGGTGAGCAGTGGGTCAGAGGAACAGAGAAACGGGTGGAGGAATGTGCTATCTCAGTAGAATGAAACCATGGTAGGTGATGCCTGCTAGAAACAGAAAATTGCTCTGGATATTCTGCATGTCAAATTGTACTCCAGGTCTGAAAAAAAGATGCTTACCATGCAGTAGATTGGCAGTGTGGCCAAAGGTACCACAGTTCCACTCACTGATAACTAACATCTAGTCTGGAAAAACTTTGTCTTAGTTGGAGATGAGAACAAAACCAAATCCTACTGTTTATACCTTAAAACTAGGCTTGCGGTGAAAAATCCTACAGAACAAAGAAAAGGGAATATAATTCAGAAGACTGTTATAGAACCAGAAGAAAAACTCAGGAAGGTTACAACTTAATAATAAAATGTAAATAATAAAATAAAATCATATAAATAATAAAATGAAAGAAGATATACTATTTCCTATGGTGATCATTTAATTTAACTTATTCAGAGTGAAAGGAAGCACTATTAATAATTATCCAAGTTATGAGCCAATATTTCTTATAAAAATAAAAAATTCTAAATAAAAATTTAGCAAATAGAACCCAGAGAGTGTATTTTAAAAGATAATACATCCAGAACAAATGGGATTTAGTCCAAGGATGTAAGTTTGTTTTAACATTGCAAACGTCAACGTGTTTCATGTCCTGTTAACAGAATAGAGAAAAAATAAATTTCAATGAATGAAGAAAAATAATTTGATAAAATTGAACATATATTCATGGTAAATCTCTCAGAAATAGAAATTTCTCTTAGAAATAGAAGGGAACGTCACTGATCTAATTAAAGTGTATTTCAGAAAACCTACAGCTTGTAATAACTGATGCAATAATGAATGTTTTCCCTCTGACATTGACAACAAGGCCATGATGGCCGCTGTCAGCGTTTCTATTCAGCATAGCACTGCAAGTCTTGGGAGGAGGGGTGGCGTATAAAGCTTAGAATAAAACTTTCATTATTTGTAGATGACATGATTGTATACATATAAAATTCAATAGAATGTATACAAAATTAGAATTAATAAGTGACTTTAGCAAGGGAAATATAAAAATCAGTTAATTTCTATGTACTGGCAATACACAATTTTAAATGCAGCAAAAAGTGAATTAAAATCATCAAATACATAGACACAAATAAATATAACAGAAGATATTCAAGATATTGTATTGAAAACTATAAAATATTGAACAATAATATCTGAAGACCAAAATAAATGGAGAAATATACCATATTCATGGGTCAAAACACATAACATTGTTTAGATATCAATTCTTTCCAAATTGGGTGGTGTTCCCAATCCAGATCTCACATGCTCTTCTACAATGTGACTTTGCCACTTCCCTATCAATACATGGAGTCTAATTTTCTTTTCTTTGAAACTAGATTGGCTGTATGACTTGCTCAGTTCAGTTTAGTTCAGTCATTCAGTCGTGTCCAACTCTTTGTGACCCCATGAATTGCAGTACACCAGGCCTCCCTGTCCATCACCAACTCCCGGAGTTCACCCAAACTTGTGTCCATCGAGTCGGTGATGCCATCCAGCCATCTCATCCTCTGTCGTCCCCTTCTCCTCCTGCCCCCAATCCCTCCCAGCATCAGGGTCTTTTCCAATGAGTCAACTCTTCTCATGAGGTGGCCAAAGTATTGGAGTTTCAGCCTCAGCATCATTCCTTCCAATGAACACCCAGGACTGATCTCCTTTAAACGGACTGGTTGGATCTCCTTGCAGTCCAAGGGACTCTCAAGAGTCTTCTCCAACACCACAGTTCAAACGCATCAATTCTTCAGCACTCAGCTTTCTTCACAGTCCAACTCTCACATCCATACATGACCACAGGAAAAACCATAGCCTTGACTAGACGGACCTTTGTTGGCAAAGTAATGTCTCTGCTTTTCCATATGCTATCTATGTTGGTCACAACTTTCCTTCCAAGGAGTAAGCGTCTCTTAATTTCATGGCTGCAGTCACCATCTGCAGTGATTTTGGAGCCCAAAAAGATAAAGTCTGACACTGTTTCCACTGTTTCCCCATCTATTTCCCATGGAGTGATGGGACCAGATGCCATGATCTTAAGTTTTCTGAATGTTGAGCTTTAAGCCAACCTTTTCACCCTCCTCTTTCACTTTCATCAAGAGGCTTTTTAGTTCCTCTTCACTTTCTGCCATAAGGGTGGTGTCATCTGCATATCTGAGGTTATTGATATTTCTCCCAACAATCTTGATTCCAGCTTGTGCTTCCTCCAGCCCAGCATTTCTCATGATGTATTCTGCATGGAAGTTAGATAAGTGGGGTGACAATATACAGCCTTGACGTACTCCTTTTCCTATTTGGAACCAGTCTGTTGTTCCATGTCCAGTTCTAACTGTTGGTTCCTGACCTGCATACACATTTCTCAAGAGGCAGGTCAGGTGGCCTGGTATCCCCATCTCTTTCAGAATTTTCCACCGTTTATTGTGATCCACACAGTCAAAGGCTTTGGCATAGTCAATAAAGCAGAAATAGATGTTTTTCTGGAACTCTCTTCCTTTTTCCATGATCCAGAGGACGTTGGCAATTTTATCTCTTGTTCCTCTGCCTTTCCTAAAACTGGCTTGAACATCTGGAAGCTCACAGTTCACATATTGCTGAAGCCTGGCTTGGAGAATTTTGAGCATGACTTTACTAGCGTGTGAGATGAGTGCAATTGTGCAGTAGTTTGAGCATTCTTTGGCATTGCCTTTCTTTGGGATTGGAATGAACCTTTTCCAGTCCTGTGGCCACTGCTGAGTTTTCCAAATTTGCTGGCGTATTGAGTGCAACACTTTCACAGCATCATCTTTCAGGATTTCAAATAGCTCCACTGGAATTCCATCACCTCCACTAGCCTTGTTTGTAGTGATGCTTTCTAAGGCCTACTTGACTTCACATTCCAGGATGTCTGGCTCTAGGTGAGTAGTCACACCGTGGTGATTATCTGGGTCGTGCAGATCTTTTTTGTACAGTTCTGTGTATTCTTGCCACCTCTTCTTAATATCTTCTGCTTCTGTTAGGTCCATCCATTTCTGTCCTTTATCGAGCCCATCTTTGCATGAAATGTTCCCTTGGTATCTAATTTTCTTGAAGAGATCTCTAGTCTTTCCCATTCTGTTCTTTTCCTCTATTTCTTTGCATTGATCGCTGAGGAAGGCTTTCTTATCTCTTCTTGCTATTCTTTGGAACTCTGCATTCAGATGCTTATATCTTTCCTTTTCTCCTTTGCTTTTCACTTTTCTTCTTTTCACAGCTATTTGTAAGGCCTCCTCAGACAGCCATTTTGCTTTTTTGCATTTCTTTCCATGGGGATGGTCTTGATCCCTGTCTCCTGTACAGTGTCACAAATCTCCGTCCATAGTTCATAAGGCACTCTATCTTATCAGATCTAGTCGCTTAAATCTATTTCTCACTTCCACTGTATAATCATATGACTTCCTAGGCAGGGGTAAATGACAATGCAGCTTCAATATTTGCATTGCATTTCCAGTATTTACTGGAATAATGAATCTTTTAGACTTTAGTTGCCATGGGAAGTCATGCTGTGAGGAAGCCCAAACTGGCCTATGTGGAGAGATCACATAGACAGACCCCCAAAACTGACTAAATGAACGCCAGGCTAGCCCCAGCTACCTTAGTTCCCTGATGTTCCAGCGCCAGCCATCATCCAATTAGAAGTGAATGAGACCCCAGAAACATTGGATTAAGCCCTCTCTCCATTTCTAACCCACAGGATCCAAGGGAGACAATGAAATTACTGTTGTTATTCTAAGTCACTACATTGTTTTTAATGTTTTATTGAGGTATTATTGACTTATAGAATGCTATACACAACTCAAGTTTGAGGATTAGTATACACCTGTGAAAGCACCATACCATCAAGGCCGTTGACATGTTCATCACCTCCTAAAGTTTCCTCCCACACCCTTTATTATTATCTTGTGTGTGTGCATGTGGTAAGAACACTTAACATCTATTCTTTTAGCAAATTTTAAGTATACAATACAGTATTGTTAGTAATAGGCACATGCTGTGTAGTAAATCTCCAGAACTTATGTTGACTGAAAGAAAATGCTCATTGTAAAAGTTGAGATTTTTTGTTTGTTTGATCGTGCCAGTGGCTTATGGGGTTTTAGTTTCCTGACGAGGAATTGAACCCAGGGCCTCAGCAGTGAGAGTGTGGGGTCCTAACCACTGGAGTATAGGCGAATTCCCAAGGATTATTTTTTCATTTGAGGCATCACTGAGGACTTCAGTTCATGATACAGCCTCTCAAGTAGCTCTGAGGGACTGTTCCAAAGAGATATGGGACGAGCCAGTATCCTGGAGTTTTTGCAAAAAATAAATAAATAAATAATGAAGCAGGTAATCAAACATGAAAATATTGCTGCTAATTAAAGGGGGAAAAAAAGCCCAGACATCTAAAGTTAATTAATTTACTGTTTTTTATTAGTGTATGGGAAGGTGCAAGACTCTGGGTTTATTGAAATTATTCCTTTGATATGCGCCTTGGATATCTAGGGCCAGTCTACCTCCATCCTGAGTTTCCCTCAGGGTGCACCATTGTGAGTGGCTGCTGTGGCTGAAGGCTTGATGGCCACAACACCATTTATTTACTGAAATACTGGTAATGTTCTTTGTCCCTTGTTTTTTCTGTGATCCAACGAATGTTGGCAATTTGATCTCTGGCTCCTCTGTCTTTTCTAAATCCAGCTTGAACACCTGGAAGTCCTTAGTTCACACACTGTTGAAGCCTAGCTTGAAGGATTTTGAGCATGACCTTGCTAGCATGTGAAATGAGTGCAATTGTGTGGTAGCTTGAACATTCTTTGGCATTGCCCTTCTTTGCTATTGGAATGAAAACTGACCTTTTCCAGTCCTGTGGCCACTGCTGGGTTTTCCAAATTTGCTGGTATATTGAGTACAGCACTTTAGCAGCAGCATCTTTTAGTACAACTAAAGTTTTGTCCCCTTTGACCCTCACTTCCTCATTTCCTCCACCCCTAGCCTTTGGAAACCACCATCCTACTTTTTTCTTCTATGAGGTTGATCATGCCACATATAAGTGAGATCATTCAGTATTTGTCTTTCTATGTCTGGCTTATTTCACTTAGCATAATGTTCTCCAGGGCCACTCTTGTTGTCACAAATGCAAGATTTCCCTTTTTTCGGAAAAAAAAAAAAGGCTGAATTATACTCCTCTGTATGTGTATTAGTCTGTTTGGCCCGCGATAACAAAATATCAAACAGTGATATCATCTAAACACCAGAGATTTATTTCCCACATTATGGAGGCTGGGGAGTCCCTGATCAAGATGCTGGCAGATCCAGCGTCTTGTTAAGATCCACTTTTTGTTATAGTTGGCGTATTTTCACTGGGTCCTCACATGGAGGAAGGGGAAAGAGAGATTTCTTGGGTCTCTTTTATAAGGACACTAAACTCATCTATGAGGACTCAGCCCTCATAACCTAATTACCTCCCAAAGACTGCATTTCCTAATACCATCACCTTGGGAGTTACAGTTAACACATATGAGTGGAGGTGGGGCACAAACATTCCATCTATAGCAATATGCATATATCACTTTCCTTTACTATTCATCTGTCAGTGGACCTTTAGGTTGTTTCCATATCCTGATGATTGTAAATAATGCTGCAATAAACATGAGAGTACAGATATCTCTGCAAGATTTTTATTCCAATTCCTTTGGATAAATACTCAGAACTGGGATTGCTGGATCATATGGTACCTTTAATTTTTTCAGGAACCTCCAAATGTTTTCCATAATGTCTATACCAATTTGCAGTCCTACCCTCAGTGTGTAAGGATTCCCTTTCTCCATATCCTGAACAACATTTAGCTTTAAAAAAAATAATAATTAAAGCCATCATAGTGGAGTGAGGTGATATCTCACTATAGTCTTAATTTGTATTTCTCTGATGATTAGTTATGTTGAGCACCTTTATATATACTTGTTGGTCATTTGTAGATCTTCTCTAGAAATGTCTATTGAGGTCCCTTGCCCATTTTAAAATCTGGTGTTTTGTTAAGGAGGTACAGAAGTTTGTCATACATTTTGAATGATACATGATTGGCAAAGGTTGTTGCAAATTGTCAACTGAAAAAAAATGTACAATCTAAAAGTTGAGAATTATGTTTTATTTGGGGTATTACTGAGGACTTAAGTCTGGAATATCATCTCTAAGATAGCTCTGAAGGGCTGTTCCAAAGAGGTAAGGAAGGAGCTAGGATATATAGGACTTTTTGTTAAAAAAAAAAAAAAAGAAGAAAAGAGAAAAAGGAACAGTAGTTGAACATCAAAAGATTATTGCTAATTAAAAAAAGAACAGATGTCTCGAGTTAATGAACTTAGTACTGTTCTATGTATGGGAAGATGAAAGTCTGGGCTCATTGAAATCATTCTTTTCACATGTGCCTTAACTATCTGGGTCCAGTATTCTGTTTTTCTCCATCCTGAGTCCTCTCGGTGTGCATTATTGGAGGTGGCTGCAGTGACTGAAGACCTCTTGGTCCCAACATCATTTGTATACTGATATGGTAGGCAATATTTTTTTGTCCACACAAGACATATGTCAAGTTCCAGTCCAAGATGGTGACATAGGGGGCTCCTGAACTCACTTCCTCCCATGAACACACCAAATCTATATCTGCACGTGGATCATTTCCTTCTGAAACAAATCTAGAGACCAGCTGAATGATTTCTACATGTTGAGCAAATAAGAAAATACATGAAAACAGGTAGAAAAGACTGAGTTCTCTTGCCATGCACCTTATCTTCATCACAGCAACACACAGTTAGGAGGGAAACCCTGAGGAGCAAAAGGTTGTGACTCAGAATCTAGCACCACAACTTTTAAGGCTTCCACCTGAAGGGTGGGCCCCCCAAACACCTATTTTAAAAGCCACTGGGGCTTGTGTCCACAAAACCCACTTGATGATAGCAAACAAGAAACAGTTCTTAATAGGCTTAAGAGAACTCAACTGTGGCTCTCCCCTCTAGGGGTCATCACAGAGGTAGCAAACAGAAGGGCCCATCTCCCAGTCTTTCTCAAAAGAGGCATATTTGCAAAAGCTGATGCAGACATCCAGGATTCTAATTTAGCATACATTTATGATTCTACCCAGAGACAAGGAGACTGGCAGGTTTGGTTCCCACATTCTCCCTCTGGCCTGCTCCAGGTCATTGGTGTCCTACTGGAAGAAGATAGTGCAAATATCTGCCACATTTGCTTTTGTAGCTGCTGCCCAGATGACACCCTCATGATTACCCTGTTCCAGTGGCCAATTTGGCTTCATCTGTGGGTCCCACAGGACTGTAGCAAACAAAGAAACAGTTTTGAACCAGCTATCACCCCAAGGCTCAGCACAGAAGGACCAGATAGTAAAGCCCATCTCCCAACCTTTTCCTGAAAGAGACCATGCATTCTTTACAGGCTACTGCTTAAGACTCAGACTTCTAGTTTAGCACACATCTATAGGCTGATTGCAAACCTCCCCCGAGACCAGGGAAGCCAGCAAAAATCATCTCTGCATTCTCCCTCAATCACATTCCAATCCACTAATATCTCCCTGGAAAGAGTTTGTGCATACAACTGATGTCCCTATTTTGTGGCTGCCACCCAGGGAAAGCAACCCTTGATTGTTTGGCTCTGGTGCCATATTTGACCATGTTAGACCAGATGGGCTTAACAGGTAGTTACAGAACATACCATCCCAAAGCAGCTGAACACACATTCCTCTCAAGTGCACATAGAACACTCTCCAGGATAGATCATATGTTAGGCCACAAAATAAGTCTTAATAAAGTTAAGAAGATTAGAATCATATCTAGCATCTTTTCCAACCATAATGGTATGAAACCAGAAATGAGTTATACGAAGGAAACTGGAAAATTCACAAATGTAAGTAGATTAAACAATATGGTCCTGAAAAACCAATGGATCAAAGAAGAAATAAAAAACAAAATAAAAATGTATCTTGAGACAAATAAAAATGGAAATACAACATACCAAAACTTATGGTATGTAGCAAAAGCAGTCCTAAGAGGAAAGTTCATAGTAATATATGCCCACATTAAGAAAAAAGAAAGATATTCAATAAACAACCTAACTTTATAGCAACTGAAAAAAAGAAAAGAAAACCCAAAGTTAGTGAAAGGAAGGAGATAGCACAAATCAGAGTAGAAACTAATGAATAGAGACTATATAGGCAATAGAAAAGAACAATGAAACTGAGCTGGTTTTGAAAAACAACAACAAAATACATGAAGCTTTAGCTAGACTTAGAAAGAGAGAGAGAAGAATATTATTCAGCAATAAGAAAGAAGGGAATTCTGTCATTTGCAACAACATAAATGAATCTGGAGGGCTCATTCACTTATGCTAAGTGAAATAAGTCAGACAAAGACAAATATTGCATGCCATCACTTAAATAGGGAATAAAAAATAATGTCAATCTCACAAAAACAGAGAGTAGAAAGTGGTTGTCAGGGACTGAGGAGTGAAATAGGAAGCAACTATTAGAAAGCTAAACTTTCAGTAATAAGATAAATAAGGTCTGAGGATCTCATGTAAAATATGGTGACTATAGTTGATAATACTGTATTGTATAGTAATTAAAATTTGCTAAGAAGATTAGAACTTAAATGTCCTCACCAAAGAAGAAGATGGAGAACAGAAATAAGTGAGATGGTGGGTATGTTAATTAATTAAATCAGGAGGAATCATTTTACTCATATACACATGCACACACACAAAGGACAGGAAAAGACAAGGGTTTCCCAGTGCATTTCTCAAAGCTGGTATAACCCTGACCCCAAACCTGACAGACTGTGCAAAAGCAAACAAACAGAAACAGTACCTCAAATTTGCCCTATCTCTGAGTACAGATTCTTTAAAAATCATGAACAAAATGCTAATAAATTGAAACCTGCTATAAGTTGACCAAGTAGACCTTGTTGAAGTAATATAAGAATGATATAATTATGACAGATAAAAGCTTGATTTATCATGTTCTTAGGTCAGAGAGAAGAAAGCAGTGATAGTAATAGATTAAAAATAATTTGATAAATATCACTTATCTATTTTTGATTAATCCTTTAGCTAATTGGGAATAAGAAATTCTTTTTTAATATGATACAATGTTTAAATAAAACCAACTGCTAATATTATTTTTAATGTGAACACTAAAGGTATTCCATTAAAACCAGTAAAAGGACAATGCTCACTCTATTACTTTTACCATTTTTCTGGAAGCTGTAATGAATGAATTCGATTTTTCAAAAAGTAAGAAATATGACTTAGAAAGGGAGAGAGAAGATGAGCATTTTTAATATAAAAGCAAGTTTTCTACCTGGAAAAGTATTAGATTGATGGGGTGAGAATTCCTCCTTGTGTGCAGGTAATAAGAGGGTATATTGCCTATTTAGTATTTTAAAGCAATAATAAATTGACTTAAAGACTGCCTCTTTTTATTACCACTTTACACTGGAAACTCTAAACAATATCAGTGATAAAATAATCTTCTGTGAAGAAAATACTTTGCTAAGTTCTAAAGAGTTGTGGCAGTTATTTTTGGGTATGTGTATATATATATATAAAATACATATAAAATTATGTGTGTGTATTATGTCATATATAGTAAGTATATATACACACATACATATAAATATGCTTCAAACTAGCAGATTTTCATTATTTAATCTTTAATAAACTTTGTATCCTATGTGGAAATTAATTCAGAGAACTTCCAGTTAAACAGTCAGTCCTACCCACATGGATTTAGTCACAGATTGTTTGGAGAGGAAGTTTGTAACCGTTTAGAATCATTTGATCTTGCTTTAGGAGAATTATGAGTCTTCTATTCTGTGGTACTACTTAATTGGAAGAGTGGATTCACAACAAACAATAACGGCACAGTTGCTCTAAGAATATAGAAACAGGACTTGACTTCTTCCATCTGGCCACGTAACCATTGCCAGAAGCACTCCAAAGAGGAGATCTGACTGCCTGTATCATTTTCACCGAGACTGCAACGTGATTCTAGAGCAATGGCTCAAATCATGGCAGTGTTTGCTATCATTCACCTTTTCTACAAATTTTTTACAGAAAAAGAAAAACTTTAGGAAAGTTTTTCTAAAATGTAAACAGAAATGTATAACAAATTTCCTGGTGATGATATTTTAGTTACAGTATTGCAGCTTTTGGAATTGTAATTTCTACCAAATCTACCCTTGTCATTTAGACTTTTGCCAGCTATTTGTGTATCTGGTGCTCTATGTGGCAGAAACTTTTGAAATTAAAATTTACAACTTTAATCAACTATGAATCTAGCCATATTGCCCAATGAACATGAATATGCAAACATTAATTTTGATGAGGGCAGTGACAAACTTGTAGAAGTAAAAGCTCAAAACCATAAACTGTAATTCTTATACATTATTTCATCATTCATTCCTATGCCAGGCTGATTTGTAGGTATATGTTTTCTTTCCGAAGAACACATTAATGTAATTAAGATGTATTAATCTATTACTTTTCTGGTACAATAATATTTTATTTCAGGGCTTCCCAGGTGGCACAGTGGTAAAGATTCTGCCTGCCAGCGCAGGAGACACAGGTTCAGTCTCTGGATCCGGAAGATCCGCTGGAGAAGAACATGCAACCCACTCCAGTATTCTTTTTATTTATTTATTTATTTTAATTGGAGGCTAATTACTTTATAATTTTGTAGTGGGTTTTGCCATACAGTGACATGAATCAGCCATGGGTGTACATGTGTACCCCATCCTGAACCCCCCTCCTATACCCTCCCTCCCTATCCCATCCCTCAGGGTCATCCCAGTGCACCGGCCCTGAACTCCCTGTCTCATACATCGAACCTGGACTGGCAATCTGTTTCACATATGGTAATATACATGTTTCAACGCTATTCTCTCAAATCATTAGAAAATCCCATGGACAAAGGAGGCTGGTGGGCTACAGTCCATGGTGTTGCAAAGAGTCAGACATGACTAAGCAAAAGTAAGGTTGTTACTGACATGATCATTTATAAAAGCTTCAAAAAGGAAAATTTTTATTGTGCCCTCTGTCATTATTATAATTTGTTTCATTTCATGATTATTACTCAAAATAATTTTATAGTATACAAGGGAGGGAATAAAATCCCAGCCTGCTTCAGGTATCAAATATTCTAGATACACCATTGACAATATTTTGAGGGTATTTCACTCATAACTCTTCTTCTCTCTGAGAGAGAATCAAGCCCATTACATTGATTCTTTCACAGTCTTGATTATCTACACAGAGCTCTAATACTTTAAAGCTGGCATAGGTTTCACAGAATTCAGATCCTTGATTGTCCTTTTTGTATGTAGAAAATAGCTCTTGCTTCCAGGAAATCTTATAACCAACTTTATTGGGAGCAGTCTTCATGGGTCAAACACCACAGATGTTTAAGCCTTAATCCTCTGTGCATCCAGCCTCTGCAAGGTGACATACTGTCCGGGTCATTTTCCCAAGTGATAAATGTCTCATATATCAGCCTCTATCATTATAATTTGACTAATGAGTAACACAAGACAAATTTTCAACATAGCATAGATGCATTTCTGAATGGATAAATACTTGTTTGGAGAAAGAAATGGCAACCCGCTCCAGTATTCTTGCCTGGAGAATTCCATGAACAGAGGAGCCTGGCAGGCTACAGTCCATGGGGTCGCAGAATCAGACACAACTGAGCAACTAACACACACAAATACATGTTAAAGGGAGCCTACATCTTTGAACATCCCCCATATGTTTTCTTTTCAAAAACTTTTTCTTATTCTATATTGGAATATAGTGGAATAAAAATGTGTTAGTTTCAGGTTATAGCAAAATGGTTTAGTTATACATATACATGTATCTATTCTTTTTCAAATTCTTTTCCTATTTAGGGTATTACAGAATATGGAGTAGAGTTCCCTGGGTTATACAATAGATCCTTGCTGGTTTTCTATTTTAAACATAGCAATATGTACATGTCCATGCCAAACTCCCAATCTATCCCACCCCTTCTGTTACAAAACAGATTCACAGATTTAGAGAATGAATTTATGGTTCCCAGAGGGGAAAGGGGGATTTCTTAAATGTACATGTTGCACAAATATAGAATGACCAGTCGTCCAAATCTGCCTGCATCTGAGGGCACCGGGGATGCAGGATTTCCAGTGCCGACACCGAGAGAGTCCAGGTACATCCGGATGGATAGTCACATTAGGTTTAGGATTAGTTCACCTGTCCCGTATATATATTTATAAAATTTAGAAATGCTTTTGGTTGCTAGCTAATAGGAAACCCTCCCAAAACCATTTAATCAAAGCAGGTGATTAAATGAATTCCACATTCTCACATAACAGGCAGATAGAGGTGGACAGACCAGTTACTGTAGCTACCGCACAATGTCATTAATGCCCTAGGTCCCTCCTGCCTCTCTGGTTCACTGTGCTTCACATTTTTTTCTATTGATTTCATGATTACTAGAATGTCTGCATACCTCCAGACATCCTTTTCATTCCAATGCAGAAAGTGGGGGAGGATAGAAGGATGTACGGATGTGGCCGACTTCTTCCCCTGTCTCATTGGCTAGACTGTCCTGTGGACACCCCTGGCCACACAAGCAGCTGAGGAACCTGGAATTCATGTTATAGCCTCTAGAGCAGGAGGTGGCAAGGGAGAAGGGCTGGAAATGGGTTCTGAGCAAGCCAACATACAGGTAAGGTTTGCTGCACTATCAAAGCCATAAACATTTGTCTATAGGATCTGATTCAACAGCCTCCAGAAACATGAAGGATTGTCATGATCTGGAAAATGTATAGAGTAGGTTTCTTAGGACAAGCCATGTCTAAAGTATGACTCAGAAGAAATGTATTTACACATTTTCTTGCTCCCAGACTGATGTACGTTATCAGAAATAAAAAGTGCAGTCACAGAAGAAACAGCAGAAGAGTGGGTCATAGTTCTTTCAATTTGTCGGTGATCCACAGTGATGGGAAAATATACGCAGCAGTTCTGAGTTTATTCCTGAATGGAGAGACAGTAATCACATCCACTAGCACTCAGAACACTGTTTCCTGGGCAACACCCTGACTTCTGTGAGGTTAAAGCATAGGAAACTTTCAGCCATTTGTTGACTCCCGGAGCAAAATGTTCCTGTCCTCTCTGATTGTTAGAAAACATGCAATCAAGGGAGCCAGAGCGCTCGATTTGTTGGGAAAATATCAAAGTTCATCATTCATTTGTTCGCCAGCTTTGAGCACTAATGGACCAGATGCTGTTCTAGTTGCTCAGCACACAGCAATGAACAAAGCAGCAGACAAAATTTCTTGCCCTCATGTAGCTTACATTTCTAGTGATGAAATAGATGATAAATGAAATACATATATATGTTAGTAATAAGCACTATGGAGAAAAATAAAGCAGAGAAGGGGAGAGGGGATGAGGGGTGAGTAGTTATTGTTAAAAGGGTGATTTTCACTAAATGATGATATTTGAGTGGGAAATGAGGGCATAAGCCATACAAATATGTGGGCAGGAGGAGCCCCTGCTAATAGTATGTAAATGCAAAGATCCTGAAGCAAAAGCATGCCTTCCTCTATGGGGACAGCAGGTGAGCAGAGGGAAGCAGTGGCAGCAGAAGAGATGGGAGTTGGGGGACATTGTGCAAGACCCTAAGGATCATTGTAAGTGCTTTGCCTTTTATCTGAGTGAGATAATTCGAGCCACTGACGGTTTCAAGCAGAGGAGTGACGTGGTCTGATTTATATTTTAAAAGGCCCATTGGTTGCCGTGATGAGAGCAGGGATGCAGGAGTGCGTTACACGAGAGCACACACAGGGACAGCAGGCAGAAGACTCTTGCAAGAATGCAGGCGTGGGACTTTCCCGGTGGCACAGTGGATAGGGATCTGCCTGCCAGTGCAGGGGACATGGGTTCGATCCCTGGACCAGAAGATTCCACATACCATGGAGGAACTAAGCCCACAGACCACAACTGCTGAGCCCGTGCAGCTAGAGTCTGCACTCTGCAACACGAGAAGCCACTGCAGGGAAGCCCACACACAGCAACCAAGAGTGGCTGCCGCTCCCTGCAGCTAGAGAAAGCCCATGTGCAGCAACGAAGACCTAGCGCAACCAAACACATTTTTTAAAAACAGAAGGCAAGTGGAAGAAGGTGGGTGCTTGGACCAGGGTGATACCTGTGGAGTTGGTGTGAAATGGGGGGATTTGGGGTAAATTCATCCTGCTGGATTAGCTAACAGATGAGGGAGAGAAAGATTTTTGGCCTGAGCAAAAGGGAGACTAGAAATGCCATTCACTGACATAGGGAGGACAACAATAGTGGTGTACAGGCATTGTTTTAGTTGCCCAGGAACTAAAACAAGTTTTCTGTGGGGAAGGTCAATTTTTAACAAGCTAAGTTTTAAAGTAGATGTCTAAGCGAAGATGTCAAGTAGACAGCTAAATATACCGGTCTAGGCTGGAGGTAGGAATTCTTAGAACTTCAGGAAGAGGGTCTGCTTCATTAGCTGGGATTTTGTCCCACTTGTCCTAAAAACAAGCAGAAAAACACAAATTATCATCTCTGTAATTAAAACTTTCAGGGTTAAGTAGTTTAATTCCAATCACACAGCTGTAAATAACAGATTGCATCCATCTGGGGCTCCACCCGCGCGCGCTTCAAACCACAATTGTGTTAACCTTAACATTCACAGGCCTTCACAGGTGGCACTATTGCTAAAGAATCTGCCTGGCAATGCAGGAGACATAAGAGATGAGGGTTCAACCCTTGGATCAAGGAGATCCCCTGGAGAAGGGCATGGCAACCCACTCCAGTATTCTTGCCTGGAGAATCCCAGGGACAAAGGAGCCTGGCAGGCAACTGCCCATGGGGTCATGAGTGAAGTGACTGAGCATGCATGCAACATTCACAGGAATTGTTCTACAGCACAGTGAAATGTAATCCAGGCACACATGTCCAGTTTTTAACTAGTGTGGTATCAAGTGAGTTAAGTCAAAGTGATGCAGCTGAAGCTAAAAAATATCCTCAGGATCAATGAAAAGTCACCCATAAATGCTATAGGCCTTTGTTATAGGACCCAGGTTCAACAAATAAGCAAACTGAAAAAGTTTGAATATTATCCATCAATTTTAAAATTATTTCTGTGCCTTTTTCAGACTTTTTCCTTTTAAAGGAAAAAAACCCATGAAGGTCAAAGTCAAGGTCAGAAGGTTTCCAGCAGTCTTCAGTGGTTCTGATGCATATGCATGCAGGTGTCTCCAGTCTCAGCCTAACTGTCTCTGCCTGCTAAAGCCTGGTTTGGGTACCAAGGGCAATACTAGGGTTTCCTGAACACAACTGTAGCTCGTAATTAAGACAATGACAATTTTGGCAATCACGGAGGCTGTGCTGCCGCCTGAAACCTATGAATAATCATTTCACATTCCTAACAGCACTCTGCAAACTACTTTTTCACCACCTTTTTTCACCTTTGCCAACTTTTAATTTGCATTTCTTTGTATACTGGTGTAGTTGATAATTTTCTCAGTATACTCATTAGCTCTTCTTTTTACCTCTTTATATCCTGTCACTTTCAACCAAGGCACCCTGAAGCCATAGTTTAGGTACTGCCATAAAAGAATTAATGTATACATGTAGCTTTCTCTTGGAGAAGGCAATGGCACCCCACTCCAGTACTCTTGCCTGGAAAATCCCATGGACGGAGGAGCCTGGTGGGCTGCAGTCCATGGGGTCGCTAAGAGTCGGACACGACTGAGCGACTTCACTTTCACTTTTTACTTTCATGCATTAGAGAAGGAAATGGCAACCCACTCCAGTGTTCTTGCCTGGAGAATCCCAGGGATGGCGGAGCCTGCTGGGCTGCCATCTACGGGGTCGCACAGAGTCGGACACGACTGAAGCTACTTAGCAGTAGCAGCAGCAGTAGCTTTCTCTATAAAGCTCTCTGGGATGTATTGATAGCTTGCTGATGGCATGCAAGGAAGAAACTGAACAACAGAAAAATCCAGCTTGGCTCACCACCACAGAAAGGGTGGAGTTTTAAATCTCTGAGAAGAGTTCTGCATTAAACTGTCAATCTGAGTACCTGGTGCTAAGAGAGGAAGAGTTGACTAACAATCTAAATTTATGAAGCTGTTTTTCAGCTTGAGAGCTGATGCTTAGAGATGTCCTGATGGGACATTAAGGCATCCAGGGAAACTCCCCAAGCCAGTGAGTCCCTTGATGAAGTCTATCCCAATATCCCCTCGTTCTGTTGCTTCCATGCATGCATGCGTGCTAAGGTCACTTCAGTCATGTCTGACTCTTTGCAGCCCCATGGACTGTAACCTGCCGGGCTCCTCTGTCCAGGGGATTTCCCAGGTTGCCATTTCCTTCTTCAGGGGATCTTCTTGACTCAGGGATTGAACCTAGATGGATTCTCTACCACTGTGCCACCAGGGAAACCCCAAGTGTGTGTGTGTGTGTGTGTGTATACACATATACATATATATATATATATGCTTACAGTATTATGCTTGTAAATATATATATACAAATTCTATGTAAATACATAATACATAAAAATACATAAATGTGTGTACACTTAGTTGCTTAGTCATGTCTGACTCTGTGGCCTCATGGACTGTAGCCCACCAGGCTCGTGTGTCCATGGGATTTTCCAGGCAAGAACACTGGAGTGGGTGGCATCTAGGGGATCTTCCCCACCCAGGGATTGAATCTGTGACTCTTGTTTCTCCTGCATTGGCAGGTGGATTCTTTACCACTGAGCCACCTGGGAAGCCCAACATACATAAACATATAGATATAGAATGGGCTTCCCAGGTGGTGCTAGTGGTAAAGAACTCATCTGCCAATGCAGATGGCATAAGAGATGTGAGTTTCTGCTGGGCATACACACGGAGGAAACCAGAACTGAAAGAGACGCGTGCACCCCAGTGTGCATCGCAGCACTGTTTAATATAGCCAGCACATGGAAGCAACCTAGATGTCCATCAGGAAACGAAATGGATAAGAAAGCTGCAGTACACATACACAATGGAATATTACTCAGCCATTAAAAAGAATACATTTGAATCAGTTCTAATGAGGTGGATGAAACTGGAGCCAATTATACAGAGTGAAGTAAGCCAGAAAGAAAAACACCAATACAGTATACTAACACACATATATGGAATTTAGAAAGATGGTAACGATCACCCTGTATGCGAGACAGCAAAAGAGACACAGATGTATAGAACAGTCTCTTGGCCTCTGTGGGAGAGGGAGAGGGTGGGATGATTTGGGAGAATGGCACTGAAACATGTATATTATCATATGTGAAACGAATCGCCAGTCCAGGTTCAAGGCATGATACAGGATACTTGGGGCTGGTGCACTGGGATGACCCAGAGGGATGGTATGGGAAGGGAGGTGGGAGGGGGGTTCAGGATGGGGAACACATGTACACTCTTGGCGGATTCATGTCAATGTATGGCAAAACCATTACAATATTGTAAAGTAATTAGCCTCCAGTTAAAATAAATAAAATTTTACTAAAAAAAAGAGAGAGAGATGTGAGTTTGATCCCTGGGTCGAGAAGATCCCCTTGGAGGAGGGCATGGCAACCCACTCCAGTATTCTTGCCTGGAGAATCCCCATGGACAGAGGAGCCCGGGGAGCTACAATCCATAGGGTCACACAGAGTTGGACATGACTGAAGCAACTTAGCATGCACACATGAATAAATATAGAATATGTTGATATATGCTAAATATCTCTTTATTTATAAACATAAATTCCCCTTTAACCAGCTTATAGAATAATAAAAATATGTTTCCTGGTAAACTTTAAGCCATTGTTTAAAATCTGAGGATAGTTTTATCTCCAAACATCACCTGAGCATTGTAGTCAAATGGGAAGCATCAGTTCAGTTCAGTTCAATTGCTCAGTTGTGTCCAATTCTTTGTGACCCCATAAAACTCATAATTTCCACTCAAGGCTGACCCAGCAATGCTGGGTGTAGAGCTCTTGCTAAAGAGGAGAATCTGAAAACTTCACACCAGGAGACAGAGCTAGAGCTTCTTAAAAGCTTCCTAGGTTTGTGTACATCTCTAGGTATCTTTGGTCACAAGCCTGACGTTGGAAACCCTGGGATGTCATAAGGGGTTTGGTTTTTCAAAGTGGACTGTGTTGTCATGGAGAGGATATGGCAAGTCTATAAATTATAGTAAGGGGCCCCAAGCAGAAGGCCACCTTTCCTCTCTTCCTTCTTCCTCTTCACCACTCATATCTTCTGAACACTGAATTCTGAGGTTAACTGGTTTCCCATCAGTTGACCCCCTCTCAGTAGCAGAACCTCACTCAGTGTGTCTTCTGCAAACCACAGAAGACCTCCTTGTATTCCTCAAAACTTTTTTTGTGCTTCACTCTTTTTACCTTCACCTTCTCCTCCTCTGATGCTCTTCCTTTCTTTATGTAGATCTGAGTTTCTGACCTACAATATCTTCCTTCTCTCTAAAGAACTTCTTTTCACATTTGTTACAAGGCAGGTCTTTGGGAAAGAGGGATGGCTCTGAAGGGTGTATATGGGAAGGACTGGTGCAGAAGAGGATGGGAAACTGTTTACACTTGGCTTGGAAGTCAGCTTCATATTTGCTGTCCCGCATTTGCTGAGAGTTTAGGATCCTTCATTTCCTATTTTTCAAGTCTTTTAGAAGTCTCTTTATTTTATTAAAAAAAAAAAAATTCCTCGAACAGCTTGAGAGACAGGAAGGTAAGGTGGTTAGAGGCTGATGAAACTTTAGATTCAGATGGAAACCCTAGAGGAATTTCAAACCTTTTCCTGAGCTTTATTTTCATTTTCAGGAAGATTTCCTCAACACTTACCTCCACTACACCCCCAGAAATAGTCATTTCAAACTAGAGGAGGGATTGAAGCACTTTCTGAGAAATAGATTGGGTAATGGTAGTTTTTGGTAAATCTTTCAACAAGTTAGGAGGGTAAGAAAACTTACATGTCTTGATTTAGTTTAAATGTAATGGCTGCAGGCTTATTTATGGAAGAAGGATTTAAAAACATAACCAAAAGACATGTGTGGAGGTGGGCTAAAGTGGGTGGCTGATTAAAGGATTAGCTTGATGATATTAATATGGAAGTTGGTAGTGGAGTGGGGGAAATGATGGAATTAATTTAAAACGTATGGCAAGTGTAGTGTACTACAGATGTATTTTCACAGTTTGAGACTTCTGGTCCTGGTTAGGGTCGACATGAAAATAATTCCTCAGGAGGTAGTCATTCCTTCTGAAGCTCCATGTTTGTTGTGCATCCAGCAAACAGGATGCAAGTATCATCCCCTGAAAATTGTGGGGGAAAAGTGAACACTGGCCATGCCACACATTTCCATTTCAGGACCCACACAAGTGGCTGCATCTTTATACAACTCTCTTGCTTCCACTGCATCCCACCACGCCCTGGACATTGATTTGGGAAGGCTTTCACTGGCCTCCAATCACTGCAGAAAAGGCTTTTGCCTAAGATACCCAGCATCCGTTACAATTCACTGCAATCTGGGGCTGACATTATTCTTGATCATCCTCACTTATCACAATCAGGTGAGCAAGAAGAGGGGCCTCTTTTTTAAAAAAATTAAAAAACAATCTATCTACAATGTTCAAAGGTGGATCATAGATTCCCTCCTCTCCTAGGCATGGATGATCCCTGGTAGACTGAACTTGTGAGTGCGCACGCTAAGTCGCTTCAGTCATGTCCAACTCCGTGAGACCCTATGGACCATAGCCCGCCAGGCTCCTCTGTCCATGGGATTCTCCAGGCAAAAATACTGGAGTGGGTTTCCATGCCCTTCTTCAGGGGATCTTCCCCATCCAGGGATCAAATTGCATCTCTTATGTTTCCTGCGTTGGCAGATGGGTTCTTTACCGCTAGCGCCACCTGGGAAGACCCCGATAGACTGAACTGCTGCTGCTGCTGCTGCTACTGCTGCTAAGTCGCTTCAGTCGTGTCTGACTCTGTGTGACCCCATAGACGGCAGCCCACCAGGCTCCCCCGTCCCTGGGATTCTCCAGGCAAGAACACTGGAGTAGGTTGCCATGTCCTTCTCCAATGCATGAAAGTGAAAAGTGAAAGTGAAGTCGCTCAGTCAAGTCCGACTCCTAGCAACCCCATGGACTGCAGCCTACCAGGTTCCTCCGTCCATGGGATTTTCCAGGCAAGAGTACTGGAGTGGGGTGCCATTAGTCACATCAAAGGCTCATTCAAGAGCACATTGGCTAGCTTATTCAAAAGATGCTTGCAAAATACATGGAATCTAGAAGAATGGTACTGATGAACCTATCTGCAGGGCAGATTCACAGAGGTAGAGAATGGACTTCTAGACACAGCCAGGGAAGGAGAGGGTGGGGAGAATTGAAAGCATTGACAAGTATACATATATAAAATAGCTAACTAGGAAGCTGCTGTATAACACAGGGAACTCAGCTCTGTGCTCTATGATGACCTAGAGGGATGGGATGGGGGGCAGTGGGAGGGAGTCTCAAGAAGGAGGGGATATATGTGTACTTACAGCTGATTCACGTTGTGCAGCAGAAACTAACACAACACTGTAAAGCAGTTATCTCCCAATTAAAAGTTTAAAAAAACATTTGACGAGAGAATCAGCAGCACAGAGACTCAAGACTGGGGCACAAAAAGAGGAAAGGAGAGAACAATGTCTAGACACAAAGACTATTTTAGTCTCTCTCTCTCTCTCTCTCTCTCTCTCTCTATATATATATATATATATATATATATATATGAATATATAAGTGGCACAATTTATGATAAAATACATGTAAAAAAAAAAATAAAAGATGCTTGCAAGTGTGTTGGTGGAGACTGGCCAAGCACACAAGCACCCAGCCCAATGAGGGTGTGTTAATGTCTTTGACCTTCAGCCCTCTGCAGCCTCTAAACCTGGGTTAGCCTAGATTCTTTAAAACTGGGCCCAAAGGAACAGAGAATAGTGTTTTAAACATTAAAAAAAAAAAAAAGTATGGGGGCAATAGTAGCCTCAGAAATGGTCAAGAGACTTATCTTAGCTGTAGGCCCCCGTATAAAACAGGTCCTGCCTTAATATCAGGAAAGGGATTTTGACCATTACAGAGGCCCCCAAAGTAAAAAGAATGCTGTATCTGCAGGCACTCTCTGGTCCTGGCTTCAAGCACAGGGCTGAACCAGGGACTCTGCTGTGTGCCTGGTGATTATTTCCAGCTCAGGGGTTCAGGGATTCCACTGTTGCGGTGGGGAGATCCCTTTTACCAGCTGAGGCTGTGATTGTTCATCCAGAAGCCAGATGGTCTTTGCAGCATTTCTAATTCACCCGGAAGGGGATGTTTGTGTGTTGCCCTGAGATTTGCTGATGAAAGCAGCCAGAGGAGCACAAAGGCTCCCCAAAGACCTAAATAACAGGAACTCGGCAACCCACAGACTGCAATTGTGCCTCCACAATAATAGTAATTACTGCAAGATTGATAATTTCATTTTCAATTTCCTATTGCCACTTTTGTCTTGGGCAGCTCAGAAGCCCAGCAGAAAGAACTTGAGCCACTTTTGGGGTGTGACCATATAGTAATATTTTCATGTTTGTCTGTTTTAGCATTTATTGGTTTTTTTAAATTGCAAAATACCTGTTGCCTGTAAGAAATTGAGAAAAGGCAGAAAGTAAATTAAATGAGAATCCAACAACCCAGTGATCACCACTAGTGACACATATCATTTTATCTTTTTACAAAAATAAAAATGTGGTATGTGTTTAGTAAACTGATTTCTAATTTAACAGTATTTTTTTCAGTCTTTCCAAGTCACTAAATAAAATAAATTTAATTAATTTAAAACCATTAATTTTAATAGTTGCATAGGATTGTATTATACAAATACAATACATTAAATATTAATATATTTAAATACAAATATATATTAATATATTTAATCCATTCTCTATTGCAGATTTAGATTATTTCTAATTATTTTTGTTATTGACAATGAATTTTTTAGGTCAAAGCCTTTGTTTTGAGGCCAAAGTGCTTATTTTAATAAATGCTCTGGACATGGACACTACCTGTAGAATTTCTGGTTCAAAAATACGTGAACATAATTCAGGTTTTTTATATTTATTTTCAAATTATCCTTCAAAGAATTTGTGTCTGGTTATACTCGAACCCAGATTTCCCAGATAGCTCAGTGGTAAAGAAGCCACCTGCAAGGCAGGAGCCACAGGTTCGATCCCTGGGTGGGGAAGATCCTCTGGAGGAGGGCATGCAACCCACTTCAGTATTCTTACATAGAAAATCCTACGGACAGAGGAGCCTGGGGAGCTGCAGTCTATAGGGTTGCAAAGAGTTAGATGCGACTTGAGCACGCACACATGCTCAAACCAGCAGAGTATAAGAACTCATTTCCCCATATATTCTTTAATTCTAAGTATTATTATCATTAGTAAATATTTGTCAAATAGGTAGTTATACAATGGTATCTCATTCTTTAAAATTTGCATTTTCCTGGTCATTATTGACTGTGACCATCAACAATAGCATTTGCTTGTATTTCTTCTTTTGTGAATTGCCTGCTTATTTCCTCTGTTCATTTTTCTGTATGACCATTCATCTTTATCTTATTGATCTACAAAAGCATAATCTGTGCCATAAATATCAACCCTTCACTTTCCTTACAAGTTGGAAATATTCCACCCCCCCATTATTGTTTGCCTGTTAATCTTATTAAAGATCTGTTTTGATATACAGATTTTTAAAATATTGTCAGTTCCTTTATGATTTGTGTCTTTGGTATCATTCTTAGGAAGCACTTCTCCACTAAAAAAAAAAAAAAAAATATATATATATATATATATGTATATACATAACTGTTTTCCTTGAGGGTTTTTATAATTTCTCTTTTTACACTCACATCTTTAATCTGTCTGATAGTGATATTAATTTATTGTGTGAAGTAGAAACTTTATTTTTTCCCCAAATTGTTAGTCATTTGGCCAATTACTGAAGATTTTTATCTTCTATTTAACTGGTTTGAAGTGTCACCTATATCATATGTTAAAATTTTATGTATATTTTTATCTGCTCCTGGACTTTGCAACTTTTTTTTAATCAATCTATCCATCTTAGCTGTTGTTGACCCCAACTGGTGTTATTTTTTATCTCAACTGGTGTTATTTTTTGTAATATATATTGCTTTGTTGTACATTGTATTAAGTGAAAGTGAAAGTCGCTCAGTCATGTCCAACTCTTTGGGGCCCCATGGACTATACAGTCCATGGAATTCTCCAGGCAAGAATACTGGAGAGGGTAACCTTTCCCTACTCGAGGGGATCTTCCCAACCCAGGAATCAAACCCAGGTCTCCCGCGTTGTGGGCAGATTCTTTACCAGCTGAGCCACAAGGGAAGCCCAAGAATACTGGAGTGGGTAGCCGATCCCTTCTCCAGAGGATCTTTCCAATCCAGGAATTGAACCAGAGACTCTTGCATTACAGGTGGATTCTTTACCAACTGAACTATCAGGGAAGTCCTGGATTGTGTAGTTGGGGAAATTGCTTCGTATTTCATTTGAAGTTTATACTTGGATATTTTACAATTTCTGTAACTACAGTCATTGGGAACCTTCTTCTATGAGATGTTTTGAAGTAGTTATTGCTGATCTCTGGTAAAACCCTTGATTTTTAATAAATGCTTTAGGACATCACAGCTAACCACTCCCTTATAGTTCCAATATTCTTTCACGTTGCTGTTGGTAGTTCAGTCTCTAAGTCTTGTCCAGCTCTTTGCAACCCCATGAACTGCAGCATGCCAGGCTTCCCTGTCCTTCACTCTCTCCCGGAGTTTGCTCAAACTCATAGAAAGCAGAAAAATAATTTATTCCAAAAGGTGACAGATCAATCCTGAAGACAGAGTTTGGTGTGATTCCACCACATCAGGACAGATTTTCCCTCTAGACGTATTCTCTTTCTGATTGTCCCACTGGAGTGTGGAATAAACCCTTATCTGAACACTGTGTGGTATATTTAAAAATATATATGGTTTGAAAATTCAGTCATATTTTATTTAGATAATTTACCCTTGTGTTGATAAAAGAAGTCTGTAATTTTTATTGTCATTTTGGCCTACAGGGATATTTTAGATTTTCTTTTATAAATTGAGTTTTATTGATAACTTTTTTAAAACTTCAAAAAAATTTTTTTCTGAAAGGCTTGAAATAACTCTCCAGTACATTGTTTGAATCTGTCCTTTCAGAATGTTACATCTCAAGTCACTGGCAAATGTCCCCCATTAATGAAACATCTCTATCCATCCTTATATTTCACATCCCCAGGTCTAAAATCTTCAGAGCTCACTCCCAAATGTGCTCCCTAGGAGTCAGATCCTGCAATTCTTCTGGGAGCCAAAAGAAAATTCCTATTTGCAGGCTTGTCTGAGACAGGGATGAGAGTTGATATTACAAGGTACCTGCCTCAAGGGAAGTCTTTGCAGGGTTTTCAGGCAAGAGGAGACTGCTCTCCCTGCTAATGGAGAGACAACCGTTCTCCCACTACAGACAATTCAGTGGAAACTAGGGATTCAAGATTTTTAGGGTCATTCATACAAATGTCCCCATCCCAGTTCTCACCGATTTACCCTTTTTGTACCAGGGTCCTGACTCTAACATGGGGCATCTATTGTGGCTATAAGTTGTCTCTTTCTCTATTTTGCTACCTTTATAATTAAGATCCTGGACCTGATTTTTGACATGGTCTGCCCTATAGCTGGTTTCCCTGGTAGCTCAGCTGGTAAAGCATCTGCCTGCAATGCAGGAGACCCTGGTTTGATTCCTGGGTCAGGAAGATCCTCTGGAGAAAGGATAGGCTACCCACTCCAGTATTCTTGGGCTTCCCTGTTGACTCAGTTGAAAAAGAATCTGCCTGCAGTATGGGCTGGAAATGATGAGGTGTCTCTAACTGCTTCTTTAGAAACGACCTGCCTTACACGGCATGCTTTGTGTATTGAGAGTTGTCTCTCCTGATTCTATCATTTTCTAAGACTTTCAATGTAATTAACAAAAGTTAGACAAAGAATTAACAACAACAAAAAGAACCAACCTCCCCCAACAACAACAACAAAAAAAAACCCAGCTTTCCTGAAACTAACAAGTGATTGTATCAAGGTTATGGAACCCAAAGTATACAAAAGTCAATCACTTTCCTATATACCAGAAATAAATATGTGGAATTTGAAACAAAGAGCACAATACCACTTACATTAGGGCCCCCAAATGGAATATTTAGGTATAAATCTAAGAAAATAAGTACATAGTCTATATGAGGAAAACTACAAAGCTTTAATGAATAAAATTGAAGAATTAAATAAATAGATATTGCATGTTCATGGATAAGAAGACTCGATATTGTCAAGATGTCAGTTCTTCCCAGCTTTGTCTAGAGATTCAATGCAGTCCCAATCAAAATCCCAGCAAGTCATTTTATACAAACTGATTCTAAAGTTTATGTGGAGAGTCAAAAGACCCAGAATAACCAGTACAATATTAAAGAAGAACAAAGTTGAGGACAAATACCATCTGACATTAAGAATTACTATAAAGCCATAGTAAACAAGACAGGTGTTATTGGCAAAAAAAAAAAAAAAAAAAAAGGCAAATATATCAATCAAACAGAATAGAGAGTCCAGAAATAAGCCCACTGATCTTTGACAAAGGAACAAAGGCAATAAAAAGATAGTTTTTCAACAAACAGTGCTGGGAACAACTGAACACTCATGTAAGAAAAAACGATCCTGCACCCAGAACTTACATCTTTCACAAATATTAACTCAAAATGAACCACAGACCTAAATGCAAAATGCAAAGTTTGAAACTCCTGGAAGATAACATAGGAGAAAACCTGGATGATCTTGGGTTTGGTGATGAATTTTTGGATACAACACTAAAGCTATAATCCGTGAAATAAATTCTTAATAAGCTGGATTTCATTAAAATTAAGTTTCTGCTCAGCAAAAGACAATGTCAAGAAACTGAGAAGATGAACCACAGACTGAGAAAATATTTGCAAAGACCCACCTGATAAGGGACCACTATCTGAAGTATAAGAATTCTTTTTTGTTGTTGTTGAAGTATAAGAATTCTTAACACTCAACAATGAAGAAACAAACGACCCAATTAAAACATGAGCTAAAGATCTTAACAAATACCTCACCAAAGAAGATATATACAGATGGCAAATAAGCATATGAAAGATGCTCCACATCATATGTTACCAGAGAAACGCAAACTAAAGCAACAATGAGATATCACGATGCACGTTTAGAATGGCTACAAGGTGGAACACTGACACTACTGAATGCTGGCAAGGATGCGGAGCGACAGGAACTTCACTCACTGCTGGTAGGAATGAAGAAATACACAGCCACTGTGGAAGATGGTTTGGCAGTTTCTTACAAAAAAAATATTCTTACCATATGATCCAGCAATTTCACTCCTTGGTGTTTACCTAAAGAAGCTGAAATTTTATGTCCACAAAATAACCTGTGTATGTCAGCTACATTCATAATTGCCAAAACTTGGAAGCAACCAAGATGGCTTTCAATCAGTGAATGGATAAACTGGGATACATCTAGATGATTAAATATTATTCAACTCTAAAAATAAATGAGCTACCAAGCCTTGAAAAGATGTGGAAGAAAGTTAAATGCATATTACTAAGTGAAAGAAGCCAACTAGATAAATTTGGAATCTCTATGATTCCAAATATATGACATTCTGGGAAAGGCAAAAGTATGGAGGCAGTAAAAAGATCAGTGGTTGTCAGGGCTGGGGGTTGAGGGGAAGGAAGAATAGGCAGAGCACAGAAATATTTTCAGTACAGAAAATTCTCTGTATGATGAATTCATTATAATGAATTCACTGAATGTACAATACCAAGATGAACCTAAGGTAAACTATGGGCTTTGAATGATTATGATGAGCCAATACAGGTTAAGCAATTATAACAAATGTTCCACTCTGGTAAGTGATGTTAATAATTGGGGAAGCTATGCATGTTCTGGGGCAGGGAGTATATGGGGAATGTAAGTATCTTCCTCTCCATTTTGTTGTGAACATAAAACTGCTTTATAAAAAATAAAATCTTTAAATACATACCCACCAAATCAGGTGGTACAAATATTAAGTTGATACAAATCCAAATATAATAGTAATTCCATTAAATATGAATGAATTAAATCAGTTCAGTATCAGATCAGTCGCTTAGTCGTGTCCGAATCTTTGAAACCCCAGGAATCACAGCACGCCAGGCCTCCCTGTCCATCACCATCTCCCGGAGTTCACTCAGACTCGCATCCATCAAGTCAGTGATGCCATCCAGCTATCTCATCCTCTGTCGTCCCCTTCTTCTCCTGCCCCCAATCCCTCCCAGCATCAAAGTCTTTTCCAATGAGTCAAGTCTTCGCATGAGGTGGCCAAAGTCTGGAGTTTCAGCTTTAGTATCATTCCTTCCAAATAAATCCCAGGGTTGATCTCCTTCAGAATGGACTGGTTGGATCTCCTTGCAGTCCAAGGGACTCTCAAGAGTCTTCTTCAACACCACAGTTCAAAAGCATCAATTCTTCGGCGCTCAGCCTTCTTCACAGTCCAACCCTCACATCCATACATGACCAGTGGAAAAACCATAGCCTTGACTAGATGGACCTTAGTTGGCAAAGTAATGTCTCTGCTTTTGAATATACTATCTAGGTTGGTCATTACTTTCCTTCCAAGGAGTAAGCGCCTTTTAATTTCATGGCTGCAATCACCATCTGCAGTGATTTTGGAGCCCAAAAAAATAAAGTCTGACACTGTTTCCACTGTTTCCCCATCTATTTCCCATGGAGTGATGGGACCAGATGCCATGATCTTCATTTTCTGAATGTTGAGCTTTAGGCCAACTTTTTCACTCTCCACTTTCACTTTCGTCAAGAGGCTTTTTAGTTCCTCTTCACTTTCTGCCATAAGGGTGGCATCATCTGCATATCTGAGGTTATTGATATTTCTCCCGGCAATCTTGATTCCAGCTGGTGCTTCTTCCAGTCCAGTGTTTCTCATTATGTACTCTGCATATAAGTTAAATAAGCAGGGTGACAATATACAGCCTTGACGTACCCCTTTTCCTATTTGGAACTAGTCTATTGTTCCATGTCCAGTTCTAACTGTTGCTTCCTGGCCTGCATACAGATTTCTCAAGAGGCAGGTCAGGTGGTCTGGTATTCCCATCTCTTTCAGAATTTTCCACAGTTTATTGTGATCCACACAGTCAAAGGCTTTGGCATAGTCAATAAAGCAGAAATCAATGTTTTTCTGGAACTCTCTTGCTTTTCCCATGATCCAGCGGATGTTGGCAATTTGATCTCTGGTTCCTCTGCCTTTTCTAAAACCAGCTTGAACATCAGGGAGTTCACGGTTCACATATTGCTGAAGCCTGGCTTGGAGAATTTTGAGCATTACTTTACTAGAGTGTGAGATGAGTGCAATTGCGTGGTAGTTTGAGCATTCTTTGGCATTGCCTTTCTTTGGGATTGGAATGAACACTGACCTTTTCCAGTCCTGTGGCCACTGCTGAGTTTTCCAAATTTGCTGGCAAATTGACTGCAGCACTTTCACAGCATCATCTTTCAGGATTTGAAATAGCTCCACTGGCATTCCATCACCTCCACTAGCTTTGTTTGTAGTGATGCTTTCTAAGGCCTACTTGACTTCACATTCCAGGATGTCTGGCTCTAGATGAGTGATCACACCATCGTGATTATCTGGGTCGTGAAGACCTTTTTTGTACAGTTCTTCCGTGTATTCTTGCCACCTCTTCTTAATATCTTCTGCTTCTGTTAGGTCCATACCATTTCTGTCCTTTATCGAGCCCATCTTTGCATGAAATGTTCCCTTGGTATCTCTAATTTTCTTGAAGAGATCTCTAGTCTTTCCCATTCTGTTCTTTTCCTCTATTTCTTTGCATTGGTCACTGAAGAAGGCTTTCTTATCTCTTTTTGCTATTCTTTGGAACTCTGCATTCAGATGCTTATATCTTTCCTTTTCTCCTTTGCTTTTCGCTTCTCTTCTTTTCACAGCTATTTGTAAGGCTTCCCCAGGCAGCCATTTTGCTTTTTTGCATTTCTTTTCCATGGGGATGGTCTTGATCCCTGTCTCCTGTACAATGTCACGAACCTCATTCCATAGTTCATCAGGCACTCTATCTATCAGTCCAATGTAAAAACTGAGATTTTCAGACTGAAAATAAAATCAGAAATCACCTGGGGGTAAAAAAGCAAAGCCTGAGACTAAGGTTTAGGTATAATTATTAGGGAATGTATTAATAGCTCTAGGGCTTGGAATGGAAATGAAGAAAGAATAGCGAAAAGAAATAGGCAAAGAGGAAAGTCAAAACAAGGATGTGAAGAGTAGACATATGTGTATGTATAACTGACTGATTTTACTGTAGAGCAGAAAGTAACACATTGTCATTCAACTATACTCCAATAAAAATTAGTTTTAAAAAAACAAGAATGTGTTATCAAGGTGACTAGCTGCTACAGGGTGTTCGATCACAATGGATGATCTAAGATGCTTTATGATAAGCAGCTAAGATCCTTGGGAAAGAAACAGGGGAGCATTTATCCATTAACCACCGCCGCCCACCACCTTTTGCTGAGGGTTGTTCCAAATGGCATTAACAGCTTCTTACGCATGTTGAGCAGGCAGGGTCCCACTGGTACCGTACACTGAGGAAAGAGCTGGGGCCGAGAGAATCCCAAGTAATTCCCAAGAGGTGTCCAATAGACCATCCAAACATTGGGACTGGAAGTTTTCTTCTACAAGTTTAAAATTTTCTTTAAGGATTAGTCATCAGATTTATATCTCCCATTTAGTTCATTTTGATAACTTACATGTTTCTTTGAGAATCATCCCATTTCATCAAGTTCCTCAAATAGGCACCATAGTTTTTTTGCTTGTCTGTTTTTGATTGTTTTTGGCCACACGACATGTGGGATCTTATCCTCAACCAGGGATCGAACTGGGCCCCCTGCAATAGAAGTACAGAGTCTTAACCACTGCACTGCCAGAGAAGTCCCCTAGGCTAGAATAGTTTTTCTCTCTCTTTTTAAGTATACTTTTAGGAGGGTGTATAATATGTTGTTTATGGTTTTATGTTACAGAAACAAGCTTGGATTGAGTTATTAATGATACCTCTCTGTTTTTCAGTGAATTAATTTTTGCTTTCATTATATTAGTACTTTTTAACAGGTTTACTTTACATTTACATTAAAAATTTTTCCTTCTTAGTCTAAAATATGTCACTTACAAAAACAGAATATAATGAGGGCTGGATGGGGGAAGAGGGAAATGGGGAGATGTTGGTCAAAGGGTAAAAGTGTTAGTTATGTAAGATGATGAAGTTGTGGAGGCCTAACATACAGCATGGTGACTATAGTTAATAATACTGTATTGCATACTGTATACTCGATATTTGCTAAAAAGGTAGATCATAAATGTTCTCAACACACATACACACAAAAGGAAAAGAAAAACTGGGAACTATGTGAGGTGATAGATATGTTAACTAGCTTGCTTGTGGCAATCATTTCACAGTGTATATCAAAATATCAAGTTGTACACCTTAAATATGTATAATTACTATTTGTTAATTATACTTCAATAAAGCTGGGGGAGAAAGAGAATACACAGACAATGAAGGCTGTTGGGTAGAGACCAGCAACTAAAGAGATGAACACCTTGAAATACAAGGTTAAGAAAAAACCAAACAGCAAAAACTTTTCTTCTTGAAATAAATGCTTAGCTCACGTAGTTTCATTATTCCTTTTAAAAATAATGTGACAGCAACAGCATTTTAGAATATGGTTTCTTTTCTGAGTATAGCTTTGTCACATGCCAGAAGTTTTGAAACCTGGTATTATTATTACTGTTATTTTCAAAACTATTTAATTATATGTTTTATTTCCTTTGTTACCCAAGAGTTATTTACAAGAATATTGCTTAACTTCCTGGTGTTTGACATTTTCCTTACTAATTCTTTGTTTTGCTGGATTATGGTCAAAGAGAGTTTAAATCTAAGAATTTATGGAAATTTCTTTTATGACCTAATGTATAACCTCATAACCAGTGGCTATTTTCAAGGTATATGAATCAGGTGTTTGTGGACTATAAATGCCAGAAAGCTTATTGATTATATTATTTGATTCCTTTATTTATGTGTCCACTTGATTCATCAAAGTGAATAAAGAAATGATAGTCCTAACAATTTCTTCTTGATTTCTAAGTTTTCATTTTTAATATTTGGACACTATTTTACATAGAACATAAACATTCATGAGTTTTATATCATTTTGTGATTTATATCTTATATTGGTATAATAGTCTACATAACTTTTTTCTTTAATTCTTCTTTGATATTAATATTGCCATCTATATTTTAGCTTTGGCTTTGTTTCCATCAATGTTGAGCATTAATGTTGTTGTGAATAAAGTAATTCACAACATTAATGTACTATGTCTTTGTCATCTTTTAAAAGAAGAACTTTACGGGTCACTTAATTTTAGACTTGCCTTTTGTCAACAACATGTATTACTCAGATTTCTGTGGAGAAAATAGAAACCACCTTATGTGTTTCAAGTGGAAAAGGACTTAATCCAGGGAATTCTGTGCTTGTGGAGGCCTTTGGGGTGTCTGGAGGAGTGGAGACTGGGGCCTCCCCTGGACTACTGATTCCAAGTCACTGCAGGGAGATCAGGAAGCTATTGCTGCTGCTGTCAGGACAACTGTCTCTCGCCCATCTGAGTTAGCGACCAGATGCTGGAACACAGTTCCCACCAGCTTAAAGCTGTTCACATTACCTGACAGCAGGAACATGGCCTCCACCTCACCTCCACCTACCAAAGCAGCACAACTATTTCAAGGGCATCTTATTGGCCTAGCTGACTTATGACCCTCATTTTGACAGTCTTCAAAAAGGGTAATTTTTAGATTTACAACCTCTCCAAATGGAAAGTGAATGGAATGGAAGTTAGGAAAGCCAGTCTAAAAATCTGCCATACAATAACAGAGCGCTGGATTTATCCTTTGGAATTATGAGAGACCTTCTGTCTCAGATGAGGGGGTGTAGTAGCTCAGACACATTTATTCTAACAGATACTACTGATCTAACTTCTTTACTCTTAGGCTGACTTGCATTTCTACTCTTCTTCTTTTCATACTTTTGAACATATGGATCAACTTTCATTTGCTTTTTTACTAAATAGTAATTTTTAAGTCTTATATTCCACTTCATTCTACTGCTGATTATCTTCAGATTAAAAATATTAATACATAAAGGAACATGTTTCATTCATATACATATATTTAGGTTAAATATGTATTTATATATTCATACACACACACATATATATGGGCTTTCCTGGTATTTCAGCTAGTAAAGAATCCGTCTGCAATGCAGGAGACCCCAGTTCAATTTCTGGGTTGGGAAGATCCCTTGGAGAAGGGATAGGCTACCCACTCCAGGATCCTTGGGCTTCCCGGGTGGCTCAGATGATGAAGAATCCACCTGCAATGTGGGAGACCTGGGTTTGATCTCTAAGCATGGCAACTCACTCCAGTATTCTTGCCTGGAGAATCCCCACAGACAGAGGAGCCTGGTGGGCTGCAGCCCATGGGATTGCAAAGAGTCAGACATGACTGAGTGACTAAGCACAGTATATACATAGATATAGACTGCAAGGTTAATCATAAATTCGTTTCTATTGATAAGTGTTCTAGTCAGGGACTTTGTTGGCAAATAAGAGAAACCTTCTACTAAGTTTTAAGATTTTAGTGGAAGGCTATTTGGTAGATTATAGAATTGGTGGGAGGCCTGGACAGTAAGGCTGGGCAAATGGGCAGGAGGCTAGGAACCTAGAGCCAGGCCATACCCAATCTGTTTAGCATCCTGCTGCCATCCCCACAGCCCCAGGGCACAGGCCTCCTGACTCCTCCTCTAGGTTAAATCCTGGGCAGGGCTTCCTGTGAGCTGATTTTAGGCCACCCACCTGGGCTATCGAAGATGAGTACTTGGCTTTTTTAACATCAGTGGAGAAAGGCTGGCCTTTGAACCTAGGAAGGTGTGCGCCCCTTTGGGTGTGCACTAGCACTCCCCAAAATGACTGCACACACCCATGATTGTGAAATATGAGAGATGTAGTCTGTTTCCCTTCTTTCTTCTCTTTTATCTCTTTTATCTGATCAAGAAGCCCTTATTGACAGTCTTCTATGATCAGAAGCTATTGTAGGCACAACATATGGAAATCAAGAAACCAATTCCTGTCTTCAAGGAATATATCATCTAGCATGGGAGAGTTAGATGCTTAAAGGTATGTTTTAATGCCATGAGAGACAAGTAGGAACATGTATGTTCACAGAATGGGAATGCAGTGGAGGAAAAGGATGTTTAGTCCAGTCTGAGTGGGAGAGGACTAGCTGATTTCAAAAGAGGAGCATTTCCAGGTTTCCATGGAGCAGAAAGACATGGAATCCAGAAACATAGGACCCCATGGTGCACTGAAAATAGACACACTTTGCTGTGGCCAAGTGTGAAATGCAGGGTGGGTCTAGGGTATCCAAGGCAGGAGAAGTGGATGGAGCACCTTGCGCCAGGGGAGGGAGACCCAAGGGAACATGGATCCTTGCCACCTCCTTCACACTGGGGCCTGGTAACTCTCTGTCTCTGAGGTATGATAAGTCTTTGAACTGCATGTTCAAAGTATGACATACCATGACAGTTCAAAAGTATGACAGAGCTTCTAACCCAGCTGGAGCCTGGAGGAAGTGGTGGCCAAGGGATAGCGGGGCTGCTAGAAGGGCGCGCACAGGACACTGCACTTCTGCAAAATTGTGAGGGTTTCCCACAGTTCAGCAGACCGCAGAGAGGGTGGCTAGGTTTGGGCATCTTTCAGGTGAGGGGACTCCAGTAATATTTTCTGAGAGGGGGACCACCTGATTCAGGGAATTTGCATGGGGGAGGCCTTATAGGCCCCAGAGAGGACAGCATTTGGATGTCTGACCCACAGACGCTACCAGAGGCCCATCAGTTGCTACTTTTCTAGTAGCAATATCCACAGAGGGGCCACAAGAGAGACCTCTCCTCTTGAGTGGTCAGGCCACTCAAATGGCTGTTCTCTTGTTCTCTTACATCCCTACTCTACCAGTGCCTGCTTCGCCTACACCCTACTCACAGGAATGACCTTTCTGCACACTTGCCCCAGGCCGAGCTAGTGATAGTTCTTATCAAAGAGGTGGTGAAGGGCATGCCCCTCTTTCAGTTTCTCGGATAACCCAGGACCAATCTGACATCATGTAACTGACATCTTCATATAACTGGCCGTCTTCCCATCCCTCTGGGAGCAAAGCCTGCCCCCATGTCTTGCCTCCTGCACACATAGGATGTCACTCCAGGACCTGACTTCAAATACACGAGCTCCCCCATCCGTTAAACCATTGGTGACTCTGTTGCTGACTCTGGCCTCTTTCTTCTGTCTTAAAGCTGGGCGAGCACAGGACTTGGAGGCCTGTGGAGGACAGTTCAACACCCACCCCCACCCAAGCCTACCCTCTTCTCTAAGCTGCTGTAGCCACAACTGTAGTCTGTCCTGGAGTTTTTGGTACTGGAGTGAGACTGTTTCAGTCATGAAAAGTGATAAAAAACAGTTCTGGAGTCTTAACAAGCTGTCAACAGAGGAGCTGCTAGCCAGTGGGGAAGTATGACAGAGTACACAGTTAGAGAACAGTTACTGAAAAAAAAAAAAAAACACCCCATGCCTGTACCCGGGGAGCTGAGCCTTCTCAATAAACGTGTTTGGTCTGCGGTTGCCGGTGGCTAATGAAGTGCTGATGAGAGAGCTGGTTACTCAGCATGGACACTGTATGCACGCTCAGTCGCTCAGTCATGCCCAGTAGTGTCTGACCCATGTGACCCCACGGACTGCAGCCCACCCGGCTCCTCTGTCCATGGGACAATCCAGGCAAGAAACTGGAGTGGGTTGCCATTTCCTTTTCCACAGGATCTTCCCAAGGCAGGGATCGAATGTTCATTTCCTGCAAATGGATTCTTTACCGTTGAACCACCTGGGACAGGCAGTGTTTCCTAAAATTCTCCCAAGAATCTCTTCCCCCTCGCAGCGGCTGCTCAAAACTCCCCATCCTCTTTCTCCACCCCCTAAATCTTTTTCCTCCCTGTGTTTTCTCATGCAAACCAATCTACCTCTGCCATCGGCTCGTCCCCACCCACCAAACCTGTCTTGTGGGGACCTGACCTCCGCCGGCTGAGTCACACCCGCCTCAGCGCTGGCCTGACGCCAGGCCCTCATCCCGCTTCCGGCCCCGCGGTGAGCTCCAGTCAGGTTCCCTGAGGGGAGCCGCTTTCTCTTCCGCCTTCTGAATTAGATTCCCCAACAAGTAATCAGGCTTCCTGGGGGAAACTGGAGTTTGCTCGGGAACGTGACCATTAATTGTTGCTGGGGTAGCTGAGCCCGCTGTTCCTGCCTTTGCAAACAGCGCCGGGCCGTGCCCTGGAATGAACTGCTGCAGGGGCCCGAGGTCCTGACCGCAGACCCTGCTCCCGTCCCTCTTCCCTTTGACACACAGCGGTGAACTCTGAATTCCAGCACGTCTCCGCTCTGCTGTAGAGCCTTTCTAGGGCGGCAGGCATTCCGCCAGAGCCCGTCTCTGTGGCTTTGTGCCCACAGGTAATTATTAGGGCATGGCCCCACACACCCTGTTAACCTCTTTGACTTCCAGTCTCGGGGGTCCGCCAGCCCTTCGGCGTTTGGAGGCTTGTCTAACCGCGGCATGGTGGTGTGAGGTACAGTAGGGGGTCTGCTGGGTGGCTGGTCCCTCGTGACCTTCTGCTCTCCAGTGGCCAGACCTGGGTTCTCAACATGTCCAGTCATGTCTGCCACTGACCTCTTCATCCATGGAAGAGTCTAATATCTGTGCATTTATATACAATACTGAACAAATGCTAATTCCTAGCCCGTACTTGCTGAGAGACTTTGACTCTCAGCCTCGCTGCCATAAAGTCACAGAAGTGTGGCTCTCCATGTCACAGATCTGGGTCCATGCCCCCATGCCCTAATTCTGATGGTAGAATAGCCATTTCCTTCTTTTTGAAGGAGACTTTCTAAGGATGGTGTCACACTTATCAGACCAATCTCTGCTTCCTGGTACCATGAGCATAACAACTGGATGATCATTGTGAAAGCTCATTCTCAGCACAGTTCTACAGAAGTAATTTACCTAAAAGTCCAAAACCCACACACACCATCCAACATGACTGAAACGTTCCAGGCTTCCTTACAGATCATTGTCATGGTATCAGATCCAAATAAATATAGATCCCACCTTTAAAAGAATTGACAAGTAATGCAGGTCTTTGCTGAAGTATTCTTCTAGACCCAGAGGATAGGGTTACACAGGACAAAAATATCTCCTAAAATCCCTAAACTATGATTTCTCATCATTTCTTATGGGAAGTGCTCTAAATCTAGATGTCTCCTGTTTTTCCTCCTTTCTTTGCCTCTCTATCCCTTTGTTTCTCTCTGCTTTTCTCTTTGTCTCTCCCTCTGATCTGTATGATTACATCTCCTTAGCATTTCATCACATCCAGCTGGTCTGGTCAACAAAGCCAAATCATCTTCCCGAGACTCCTCACAAGGAGCACAAGAGATACACTTTTTTCTGCAGTTACTTTTCAATTCAATTTTTTATTTTGAGATAAATGTAGATACACGTGCGGTTGTACAAAATAATGCAGAAAGATCCCCTGTACCTTTCCCCAGTGTCTTCAGTGGTTACTCTTTCTAAACCGTGTAGCACAATTTCACAATCATGATATTGTCATTGATAGAGTCAGGATACAGAACATTTCTATCACCACAAGGAGTCCTCGTGTTCCCCTTTCATAAACACACCTACTTCCTCCCCAGTCCTCTCATTAGCTCCTGGCAGCCACTAATCTGTTCATTTTTGTCACTGTGACATTTCAAAGCTGCTGTGTAAATGGAATCATATAGTTTGTAATTCTGGGAGATTGGTTTTTTTCACTTAGCAAAATTCTTCGGAGAGTCATCCATGTTGGTGCATGTGTCTGTATTAATAATTCCCTTTTATTGTTGAATACTTATTTTTGCCCACTTGAGCTGCTATAACAAAATATCATAGACTGTAAAAAACAGAAATTTATTTCTGTGGAAGTGGGAAGTCCAAGGTCAAGTTGCCAGCATGGTCTTGCTCTCACAAGGGCCCACTTTCTGGTTCCTAACCAGTGCTTTCTTGCTGTGTCCTCACATAATGAAAGGGGCAAGGGGTCCCTCTGGAGCCTCCTTTACAAGGCACTAGTCTCACTCATAAGGGTTCTATCCTCATGACACACACAACTCCCAAAGGCTCCACCTCTAGTAGTACCATCATCTTTAGGGGTTAAGATTGCAGCACATGAAATTGTGGAGCATGGTACATTTCGATCACAGTACTAGTGCTCCATGGAAAGGATTTATCACAGTTTGTTTAACCATTCACCAGTTGAAAGACATCTGGGTTAATTCCAGTTTTTGCCTATTAGAATAAAACTGCTATAAATATTTGGGGCCAAGATTTTGTGTGACTCTAAATCATCATTTCTCCAGGAGTGCAATTCCTGGAGCATACAATATTTGCAGGTTAATTTTTAAAGAAATTGCCAAACATTTTTCCAGAGTGGCTGGACCATTTTCTATTCCCATCAGCAATATATCCATTTTCTTTACATCCTCACCACATTTTATGGTGTCATTACCTTTTGTTTTAGCAATTCTGGTAAGTATATAGTGATATCCCATGGTTTTAATTTGAATTTCCTGAGGGCTAATGACATTGAACCGGAGAAGGCAATGGCAACCCACTCCAGTACTCTTGCCTGGAAAACCTCCTGGGCAGAGGAGCCTGGTAGGCTGCAGTCCATGGGGTCGCTGAGGGTTGGACACGACTGAGCGACTTCACTTTCACTTTTCACTTTCATGCATTGGAGAAGGAAATGGCAACCCACTCCAGTGTTCTTGCCTGGAGAATCCCAGGGACAGAGGAGACTTGTGGGGTGCCGTCTATGGGGTCGCACAGAGTCGGACACGACTGAAGCGATTTAACAGCAGCAGTGACATTGAACAACTTTTCATGTGCTTATTTATCATCTGTACATCTCCTTCAGTGGAACATTTCTCCAGGTCTTTTGTTCATTTCTAATTGGATTGTTTAATTTTTTTACTCTTAAGTTTTAAGAGTTCTTTATCTAGTCTAGATACAAGTCTTTTGTCACATAAGTGGTTTTAAAATATTTCCTCCTTCCCTGTAGCTTATTTTTCATCCATTTAACTTTGCTCGATGAAAATAAATTCAATGTCAAATTTATCAATTTTTCCTTTTATCAGTTGTGCTTTTGGGGCTAAGTCTAAGAACTCATTCCTTCAGTCTAGATCTCAAAGATTTTCTTCTGTGTTTTTCTTTCCTAAGTTTTACAGTTTTGCATTTTACGTGTAAGTCCATAATCCAGTTTTGAGTTAATTTTTGTATAACATGTGAGACTTAGATATGGATTTTTTCTTTCTTTTCTTTTCTTTTTTTTTTTTGCTTTGCTTTTTATATCCAATTGTTCCAGCATTTGTTAAAATGGCTATCTTTCTTCTATTAAATTGCTTTTTCATCTTTGTCAAAAATGAGCTGGGCAAATTTGTAAGGGTCTATTTCTGTGTTCTCTGTTCCATTGATCTATGTGTCTATCCCTTCAATTCTATCTTGAACTTTGAGTACCTCTTAAACAAAAGTGGAAGAGACATTCTTGCCCTGTTCCCAATCTTAGGAGAAAGCATTAGGCCTTTCCCCATTAAGTAATGTTTGCTGGAAGTTCTTGTAGATGCTCTTTGTCACATTCCTATTCTTCTCCATTCCTCCTCTACTCCTATTTTTCTGAGAATTTTTATCAAGAATGGGTACTGACTTTTATCAAAAGTGTTTCCTGCACCAACTGATATAATCATGTGATTTTTCTTCTTTAGCTTCAGTAATTTGATGGATTATATCGACTGATTTAAGATTTCAATGAGTCTTGCTTGCAACCCTGGAATAAATTCCACTTGGTCATAATTCTTTACAGGGATTGCTGAATTTAATTGTGTTAAGAACTTTTGCACCTACATTTTTGTGGGATACTGGTCTGTGTTTTGCTTGTTTTATACTGTCTTTGGTTTTGGTATCAGAGTAATATTAGCTTCATAAGATGAGTTGGGAAATGTTTCCTTCTTTTGTGTTTTCTGGAAGACATTATGTAAAATGGTATTAAATCTTGAACGGTAAAATTCTCTAGTGAAATCGTCTAGACTTGGAGACCTTTTTTGGAGGAGTTTAAAAAGTACAGATTCAATTTTCTTAATGGTTATAGGACTCTTCAAATCTATCTTTTTATTGGTAAGTTGTGATAGTTCATGGGATGGTCCATTTTACCTAACGTGTCAGATTTGTGCATGTAGAGTTATTTGCAGTATATCCTTAATTTTTATGTCTGCAGAGTCTGTAGTGATATTTCTGTTTCACATCTGATATTGGTAGTTTGTGTCTTCTCTCTTTTATTTGTCAGTCTTGCTAGAAGTTTGTCCATATTATTGATCTTTTCAAAGAACCAGCTCTTTGTTTCATTAATTTTATTGTTTTTCTGTTTTCAAGCTTCTTTCTTTCTTTCTCTTTGCTTGCCACATGGGGAGTGTTGGCTCTGAAACAAAGTCCAGACTCCTAGTCTTCTGAGTCTGGAGACATGGAGGTAAGGATGAGGGAAAAGTGAACGCAGATGGGAAACAAGAAAGGAAATACACAGTTGGCAGGCACCACCCAGATTATCTTGATAGTGTGGGTGCTAGGTCTTCTGCTGGTGTATTAGCTAGGAGGTTGGTTGAATAGGGAGCTTGGAGACAGTGCTGAGGACTTGGAAAAAGAGGTGCTTGACCATGATGAGGTAAGGGGTCATGAGCTGGACGTCAGGACTCAGCTCATGTTGGATACATGGAACTGGTAATGGCAACCTACTATTAAGAACCACCGTGGTTTTCCAGCTGAACTAACAGGTCAGTCTCAGCCATATGGTAATTCGTGACATGTGGGCCAAGGCAGATATAAACTCTCAGCAAAAGAAAGAAAGAAGACATTTTAGTGATGATCTTTCAACATAGAGAAAAATGTTAATGTGGAGTTTGGTCTGTAAGATATTCATTTGCAAATACCACTGGCAGCAGGCTTGTATAGCTTGTGTTGTGTAATTATTGTGAAAGAAAGAAAAGAATTCCATGAATTGCCTATATTTCAGTGTTTGGGCACAGAATCAACTGAGGTCAGGTAATAATAAGCAGTCTTGCTCCTAGCCTTATTCATCTAATCATCTCTTATTCTGCTGAGACAATGCTCCTCTTTATGCCACGTGGAGGCCTGGATGCTGTGATTGTAGGAACTCCCGCCAACTCAGCACTTGGCTTGGTGAACTGAGGTTTCTCAGGTCACATCATCAGAGACGGCTAGTGCCATGGACACATCCACTGTCTTGCTCCCCACACGATGGCCATTGAAAATCCCAGGGTGGGGACTCACTGCAGAACCCCTATTCAGTTCACGCGTAGCCCCAAGGAGGGCAGGACTGACGTCAGCCTGGGAGGTGAAGGGCCCAGACTCAGAGAAGGCACGCTGTGTTCCAGGACATGACAGTTACTATGGAGACAAGATGTATGGCTTCCCTCTGCTGTAGCATGGCTGAGCTGCAGAAGCAGTGAAGATAAGTCTTCTGAGGAGTTCATGCATTGTTTAGGAGGTTGCCGAGGAAGGCTGTGATGGCAGAGGGAGAGGGGAAACAAATCATATATTTTCAAGCTGAAGGCTCCATTGCGCAGCCAAATTCCTTTTAGAGAGAACCTTGAGCCTGCACACCCGAATAAATCCAAGAGTAAGGGAAGTCTGGGGTGATCCGTTTGTCCCCATCCAGTGCAAAATCCTCTATTAGTCCCAAATTACCTCGGATCATCTCTTCCTTCCACTGTAGGAAGGAACAAGAACAGACATTTATTTAACTGCTGTGGACATGAGCTTCCCTGGTGGCTCAGTGGTAAAGAATCAGACTACAGTATAGGAGATGCAGGAGACGTGGGTTCAATCCCTGGATCAGGAAGATCCCCTGGAGGAGGGCATGGCAACCCACTCCAGTATTCTTGCTTGGAGAATCCCATGGACAGAGGAGCCTGGCAGGCTACAGTCCATGGGGTCACTAAGAGTCAGACACAACTGAAGCAATGGAGCAAGCATGCACGCACGTGGACACACTCTTGAATAGACCTTCTTTAATCTTCCCAATAACCTGTGAAGCAGATCTGAGCAACCCCTTTCACAGAAGGGAATGTACAGTCAAGCAGCTTGAGGAGCTTCCTATGACCACTGCAGTCTCAGTGGTGGGGCTGGGATTATTAGAACCTAAGCTTTGTGACCTCGAAACCTATACATACTCTTCCCACTATATCCAAAGAAATCCATCAAGTGATGTGCTTGGTGTTTCTTTCTGCTCAGAGTGCCAATTTAGACATCATAAAAATTTGCAGATCTAGACTGAATGACCTCAGAGGGCAAGTGGGTATTTGCCCAGCGGCCTTGGGGGTGGGAAGAACAGTTTTCACTTTTATAGCTTTTGAACCAGGCACAGCTTGTTGTCTTTGAACTTACAGTGCTCACTGCCAGTAACACCTATTTTTACACTTGTTCCTGCCCTGACTCTGGTAAGACCTGGCAGACTGGACCTCGGTCAACTACATTATTTATATAAACAGGGAGTTGATGTATTGGTCTTTTTTCTGAGTCCAAAGTCAGGACACATGATCTGACCAAGACCTTTTTCTGATTTATAAATATATATGAAGAAAAGGAATAACAAGTAAACCCACTTCTTTGCACATTTAATCAATGGTTTTGATGGAAAGGTTCACAATTATGAGACATCCTGGATGAATCTACAGTGATAGCATCATGCTGAGAATGAGGGAGCAGTCAAGATATCTGTGTTGAGCAGAATTGATTTGAATTGAGCTACACAACTGCCTGGCACTGGGAATGCCCTTGCTGGCTCTTCCAATCGATTTCCTGCTCCTGCTGCAGGTGAAAGATGGAGGTCGGAAAACGGTTTCTATGAAGAACGATAAGTGAATGACATGATGGAATTTTTTAAACAGAAATGTTGCCCTTTCTCTCATAAAGTGAACTTCTTTGAAGCTACTAAACCTCTTTCTCCAAACCCCAGGGTTGGTGCTAGTCTCCAGCTCTCCGTGGGTGCCTGGTCTCCAGCTCTCTCTCTTTGGGCACTAATCTATCTATAACCCTGAGCAAAGAATTCATGCCGCTGACCAGGCCCACAACCTGTGTGCCTCTTCAGGCTTCTGCTACTCGGGCCCCTCACGGCTGAGATGCCCCTGCACCAGCCTTCTCCCTGCCATGTCTGTTCAGTTCCCTCTGCCAACGAAACCTTTCACATCTGCCCCACCCACACCACGCTGTGATTTCTTCTCTGATTCTTTCCTCCACCGATGCTGCCCTTCCCAACCTTTTCCAATAATTATCCCTTGGAATATTGATCCATTATAAACTAGTGTCCCCATCCCCGTGTCTTCAGGCTGTTCACATCTTCACATGACCTTCTTTCCATGTCCTGACTCAAGCTTGCTCGCTGTTTCTCTTTCTGGGAAAGCTGGGGTCTAGCACCACCAGGGGTAGCTGGGGAGGTTAGAAGATCTACCTCCAAAGGGGCACCTGGGATGTGCTGTATCCATGACTGAGTGAGGCATCTCGGTGGGTGGACCTGAGGAAGCTTCTCTGAGGACTGTGTCCTCCATGTGGTGCAGCAGGATGGGAGAGAGGGTCAGCCAACCCAAAGAGGCCCTATCCTTGGGACAGGAGGAGAAAGGTAGCGTGAACCTGACAACTGGCAGCCTCACCTCAGTAGCAGGTACTGCTGGGGAGCAGGAGGATGTCAAGACCTCATGGCTAAACTGCTCCTCAACAGAAGCTAACGAGGCTGGAAGATGGCCAGGGACCATTCCAGCACCTGTCTTTCAAGGTCACGATCATGTCACCTGCAATAGAGATAGTTTTAGTTCCTCCTTGCCAATCTGAATGTCTTTTTTTTTTTTTTCCTCATCTAATGGCCCTTACTAGAGTTTCCAGGACAATGTTGAACAGAAAGGGAGAGAGCTAACATCCTTGTCTTATTCCTAATTTAGCAGGAGAACTTTCAGTCTTTCCCCCATTTAAGTATGTTGTAAGCTGTGGAATTTTCACAGATGTCCTTTATCAGTTTGAGGAAGTTTCTTTCTATTCCTAGTGTACTGAACATTTTCATAAAGGGTATTAGATTTTGTCAAATGCTTTGTCTGCATCTAATGAGATGATCATATGGATTTTTCCTGCTTTAGTCTGTTAACCTGGTATATTACATTGACTCACTTCCCTATATTGAATGATATATCATTCCTGGAATAAATCCTTTTTATATGCTGCTGGATTTGGTTTGTTAGTATTTTGTTGAAGATATTTGCTTCTATATATTCATAAGAGATATTGGTCTGTAGTTTTCTTTCCTTAGGATATCTTTGTTTGGTTTTGGTATCAAGGTAACACTAATCTCATAGAATGAGTTAGGAGGTATTCTCTCCTCTTCTATCTTTTGGGAAGAGATTGTGATAAGTTGGTGTTAATTCATCTTTGAAAATCTGGTAGAATTCACTGGTGAAGCCATCTGGTCCTGGGATTTCCTTTGCAGAAATTTTTTGATTGCTGATTCAATCTTTTTCCTGTTAGAGGTCTATGCAGATTTTCTATTTATCGTTGAGTAATTTTTGGTAGTTTGTATCTTTGTAGGAATTTATCCAGTTCATCTAGGCTTTCTATTTTGTTGGCATACAATTATTTATAATAGTCTCCTATAATTACTTTTGTTCCTACAAGGTGAGTAATAATATCCCCTCTTTCTTTCCTGATTTTAGTAATTTGAATCATCTCTCTTTTAACTTGGTTAGTCAAGCTAAAGGTCTGTTGATTTTGTTGATCTTTTCAAAGAATCAACTTTTGATTTCATTTATTTTCTGTATTGTTTATTCACTGCTTTGTTTATTTCTGTCCTAATTCTTATCTCCTTCCCTCTGCTTACTCTGGGTTTGGTTTGGTCTTTTTTCTGATATCTTAAGGTAAAATATTAGGATTTGTATTTGAGATCCTTCTTTTGTAGTGCAGGCATTTTCAGCTATAAGTAGCTTTCCAAGCACAGCTTAGCTTTCACAACATCCCATAATGTATGTTGTATTTTCATTTTCATTCATTTCAAGGTATTTTCTAATTTCTCTTATGATTTTTTCTTTGACCCAATAGTTATTACTTAATTTCCACACATTGTGAATGTCCCAAATTTCCTTCTGCTAGTAATTTCCAATTTAGTTCCATTCTGGACAGAGAACATACCTTGTTTGATTCCACTCCTTTTATGTTTATTGGGCTTTGTTTTGTGGCCTGCCATATGGTCCACCCTAGAGAGTGTTCCATGTGCTCTGAGAAGAATGTGTGTTCTGCTGTTGTTGAGTGGTCTGTTCTACAGATGTCTGTTAGGCCTAGTTGGTAGCATTCTTCAAGTCTTCTGTTTTCTTGATGATCTCCTGTCTTGTTGTTCTATCCATTTGTGGAGTGTTTTACAATTCCACCCAGCAATTCTCCAATTCTGAGTGGACGCTGACTGGGTGTCCCACACATTTAACTCAATTCTGACACTAGCAACCTGGAGATCATGTCAGATTCCACAAGTTAAGGGATCAGTCTTTACTGCTCCTACTTCAGGCACCAATCACAAGTCCAGGTTGTTACTTCTGCCTCTGACCAGCTATAAGTCAGAGGTTCCCGCACACCTCTCCTTGAGTTTGTTTAATTTACTAGATTGGCTCACAGAATTCAGAGAAACATTTACTTACACTGACCAATTTATTATAAAGGATACAGAGGAACAGCCAGATGAAGAAGTACATAGGGCAGAGTTTGGAAGTACCCCAAGTGCAGGAGCTTCATTCTCCATGGAACTGAGGTTGCCACTCTCCCACCATGCGGATTTACTCACCAATCCAGAAGCTCATCAAATCTTGTTGATCCAGAGTTTTTATAGAACTTTAATCTCCAGCACCACCCCCTTCCCTGGGATCAATGAGTCGGGCTGAAAGTCCCAACCCTAACCACTTGGTCTTCCTGGCAACCAACTCCATCCTGAGGCTGCAGGAAGTAGGAACTGCACCCTAAGTTACCTTAATTAACATAAACTTGGGTGTTCTCAAATTAGGCTCCTTATAATAACAAAAGACACTCCTATCAGGAAATTCCAAAGGTTTTACCAGCTTTGTATCAAGAACTGAGGAAAAGGAGCAAATCTAATTCTTACTGTACCACACCATTATTGAAAATGGGGTATGAAGTCTCTAAGAACTTCAGAATTGACTATTTCTCCCTTCAAATCTGTCGATTTTTACTTCATGTGTTTGGGGGCTCTGCTGTTAGGATCACATATAAATGTTTTACGGATTGTCCCTTTTATTACTATAAAATGTTCTTTGTCTTCAACAATTTTTGTCTTAAAGTCTATTTTGTCTGATATAACCACTCTGGCTCTCGTTTGGTTGCTATTTGAAAGATATAACTTTTTCCACTCTTGTACTTTCAACCTATTTGTCTCTTCGAATCTAGGCAGCATATAGTTGCATTCCCATCTTTTAGCTGAAGAATTTAATCCATTAGCATTTAATGTAACTACTGACAAGGTACAATTTACAGTTCTCATTTTATTATTTCTTTTCTACCTATGTCATTTTTGTCCTTCTCTTCCTCTATTACTGCCTTCTTTTGTGTTAAACAATTAACATCTTAATTTATAACAGTCTACTGCAGATGATGATTGCACCTATGAAATTAAAAGACGCTTACTCCTTGGAAGGAAAGTTATGACCGACCTAGATAGCACATTAAAAAGCAGAGATATTACTTTGCCAACTAAGGTCCATCTAGTCAAGGCTATGGCTTTTCCAGTGGTCATGTATGGATGTGAGAGTTGGACTGTGAAAGAAAGCTGAGTGCCAAAGAATTGATTCTTTTGAACTGTGGTGTTGGAGAAGACTCTTGAGAGTCCCTTGGACTGCAAGGAGGTCCAATTTTAAAATATTGAAAATTTAAATATAAAAAATTTTATTGTAGTAAGGCTACTACATGAATTCTAGTCCATCCTAAAGGAGACCAGTCCTGGGTGTTCATTGGAAGGACTGATGCTGAGGCTGAAACTCCAATACTTTGGCCACCTCATACGAAGAGTCGACTCATTGGAAAAGACCCTGATGCTGGGAGGGATTGGGGGCAGAAGGAGAAGGGGACGACAGAGGATGAGATGGCTGGATGGCATCACCAACTCGATGTACATGAATTTGGGTGAACTCCGGGAGTTGGTGACGGACAGGGAGGCCTGGCGTGCTGTGATTCATAGGATCACAAAGAGTCGGACACGACTGAGCGACTGAACTGAACTGAACTGAGTTCAGATTAATACCAATTTAATTTCAATAGCATCTAAAATCTTTACTCTTATATAGATCCAATCCCACATCTCTTGTATTGTTACTGTTGCAAATTATATCTTTATACATATTGTGTCTATCAATATAGATTTATAAGTATTGTTTTATGCAGTTGTCTTTTAAATAAGAGAAAAAAGAGTTACAAAGGAAAAAAATACATTTACTGTCTTTTATATTTACTTATGTAGTTACTTTTACTAATGATCTTTATTTCTTCTTGTTGATTTCAGTTACTACCTAGAGTCCTTTAGTGCCTGAAGAACTTCCTTTAGTATTTTCTTTAGGGCAAGAATGTTAGTGACAAATTCATCATTCTTGTTTATCTTGAAAGGTCTTAATTTCTCCTTCTTTGTTTTTAAAAATTCTAAATTAAAAGTTAAATATTAGAAACATTAAATTTTTAAAATATTGAAAATTTAAATATAAAAAATTTTATTGTAGTAAGGATACTACATGAATTCTAATCTCAACAATTTTCTTTTCGTCTTTGGCTTTGACAGTTCAATTTTATGCCTAGATATAGATCTCTATGAGTTTCCTATACTTGTATTCACTGAGCTTCTCCAATGTGTAGATCAATGTTTTTCATTAAATTTAGGAAGTTTTCACCCATTATCTCTTCAAATACTCTGCCACAGTCAGTCATCAGCCCATCTGTCTACTTGCATAAGAACAGGATTGACAGGGAACCCACTAATATGCTCATTGTAATTATCTTTAGCCTGAAGAGATTTGACCAGTTTTTCTTTATTCTTGTTTTTGAAACTGTCTTAATATTTATTTCATTCTTTTCAGATATTATATCAGGCTCAGACAATACATTAATATCAAGCTATAATCACTGTTTCATCATAAATGCTTACAAAAAGTTTTTGACATCATTTCATAATGAGGGTTGAGCATCTTTTCATATATTTGAGAGTACTTTGTGTTTCCTTTACTGTGAAGTGTCTGGACAAATATATTTTAAAAATAAACAAAATTTGAGTGCCATTATTGAAAGTGGAGTAAGGACCTTGGAAAATTCACCCCTTCACAAAAGGAACAATCAAAAGTGCAAAAAGTATTAGAATAAATACTTTTGAAACTCTGGAAATTAACTAAGGGCTTTTGGGAACTCTGGGTGAATTTATGCAAGAAAAACTGGCTGAATCTTAGTAAGATCAGTAAGCTTTGTGGCATCTAAACTTACCCTGATTGTCTGTCTTTTTGTGATGTTAGCAGTCATTTATAATTAATACCCAGACCCATTTATTCAATGGGGACTATGAAATGGTGGGGCTTCCCTGGTGGCTCAGAGGTTAAAGCGTCTGCCTGCAATGCGGGAGACCTGGGTTCAATTCCTGGATGGGGAAGATCCTCTGGAGAAGGAAATGGCAACCCACTCCAGTATTCTTGCCTGGAGAAGCCTATGGACAGAGGAGCCTGGTTGGCTACAGTCCAAGGGGTCGCAAAGAGTCGGACACGACTGAGCGACTTCACTTCACTTCATGAAATGGTGATATTCTAATTCCATCATGCCTCTTAGCTTATTAGCTGGACTATTAAGAATACTACAAAGAGAAACTTCTTTTTATCAACTACTGATTACCTTGTAAAGGAAAATAAAAGAAAAATGCTTGATATTTTTCCCATTCATTTACTGGATTTTAGAGTGATGAGTTGATTTTCTAGTATCTTCCAAAAAGGAACAATGAAGTTTTGCTTTGTTTGGTTTAAGTATCATCAAATGAACTCATGATTTACAGCTTTACCCAGCTTTTCTCCTTGTCCTCAATGGGAGGTTTGGTCTGAATTACACAAATTTGCTCTTTCTCAAATTGGAAGTCCTGTTTGCTTTTTTAACTGAAAACATACCTGGGTTTAATAACTCTTGTTTTCCAGAAGCTCTCACCCTTTGACATAAAAGTGGGCTTAGAGGTGATGTGGAATTGGAAGAAAGACCTAGAGTGGTGAAACATTGGAGAGTTCTTAGGGCTTCCCTGGTGGCTTAGACAATAAAGAATCTGCCTGCCATGCAGGAAACCTGGATTTAATCCATAGGTCAGGAAGATCCCCTGGAGAAGGGAATGGCTACCCACTCCAGTATTCTTGCCTGGAGAATCACATGGACAGAGGAGCCTGGTAGGCTTCAGTCCATGGGGTCGCAAAAAGTCAGACACAACTAAGAGATGAACTTTTCAGTTCCAGCCCTGACAATTTTACTCCCCCGACTTAATCCCACCTGAGATTCAGCATAGCTGCAGGCATGGCTACAGACATGAACACCACACTGTGTTCCCAGCAGTGTCTCAACACACCACACTCCAGGGGACAGAGAGGCGGGGAGCACTTGACCCTGCAGGTGGGAAGACAGACCCGGATTAGAGAACCTGAGTGAGGCTCCTAACCTCACCAGTCCTTGGTGACGCCTGTAAAAACAATGGTACCTGCCCAGTGGTAAGGAGATTATAATTCCAGTGCCTGACACATCATAACTTTTCCATTATTTTTTCAATTATTATTAATACTTGTAATGATTCACATTGTTATAATTCTCCGTGGTTCTTTAGGCTTTACCTCAAGGCAATCTGCTTGATCCCATGTTATTTTATCCACTTTTGCCTTGTTTACTATGCCTAACCTTTTCCAGCTTGGTGAGAGAAAGGGCATGGGCTTTGAAACCTAAATCATTGTTCCTGATTATACAAGTGACCTTGGGCAGGTTTAGAAGATTACACTTCCATAAAAATCAAACACCTTGTACATTTGTTTTTCAAGTTAAATTAAATGAGATGAGTTGATCAAAGGTTTTATAATCTGTGCATGAGATATATTCAGTTCAGTTCAGTCACTCAGTTGTGTCCGACTCTTTGTAACCCCATGGACTGCAGTACACCAGGCTTCTCTGTCCATCACAAACTCCCGGAGCTTACTGAAACTCATGTCCGTTGAGTCAGTGATGCCACCCAACCATCTCATCCTCTGTTGTCTCCTCCTCCAACCTTCAATCATTCCCAGCATCAGGGTCTTTTCAAATGAGTCAGTTTTTTGCATCAGGTGGCCAAAGTATTAGAGTTTCAGTTGCAGTGTCAGTCCTTCCAATGAATATTCAGGACTGATTTCCTTTAGGATGGACTGATTGGATCTCTTTGCAGTCCAAGGGACTCTCAAGAGTCTTCTCCAACACCACAATTTAAAAGCATCAATTCTTTGGCGCTCAGCTTTCTTTATAGTCCAACTCTCACATCCATACATGACTACTGGAAAAACTAAAGTTTTGACTAGATGGACTTTTGTAGGCAAAGTAATGTCTCTGCTTTTTAATATGCTGTCTAGGTTGGTCATAACTTTTCTTCTAAGGAGCAAATGTCTTTTAATTTCATGGCTGCAGTCACCATCTGCAGTGATTTTGGAGCCCCCCAAAAAAGTCTGTCACCGTTTCCATTGCTTCCCCATCTATTCACCATGAAATGATGCGACCAGATGCCATGATCTTAGTTTTCTTAATGTTGAGTTTTAAGCCAACTTTTTCACTCTCCTGCTTCACTTTCATCAAGAGGCTCTTTAGTTCTTCTTCACTTTCTGCTGTAAGTGTGGTGTCATCTGCATGTCTGAGATATATTAGGTAGTCTCTAAATGCTAGTTTATTTTCTTGAACCAGATTCTTTGTTTTCAACTCGAAAATCATAAATTATTTTCAGACAAGCAAGACTTATTGCAATGATGAATTCCATTGCCAAGGGTAACTAGAACTGTGCACACAGAAAGGGAAGAGTCTACTGGTAAGAAGTCTATGGTCAAGGCAAGGTTAGAGTAGCATGGAGGGCTACCAGATGGACTGACAGCTTAACGTTCAGGCAAGATGGACAGGAACCTCCTGATCAAAGCCTTGAAAGGACTGAGATTCCTGGAATCCTAGCAAACCTTGGACAATAGAACACAGAGGAAACAGATTCGAGTTACACCAGGTTGAACTTTGGAAGTCACACTAAGCCTCACAACATAATATGTTGTACATAGAACTGTTGAACACAGTTAAAAAGAAGACCAAGAGAAGACAACAAAACTTCCCCTAAAGAAACAAAACAGGATGGTGGATTATTAGGGCTCCATGCTAAGTGCCCACTTATTTTAACGCTACTCTGTAATATCTAATCTTGGTTCAAAGTCTCCAGCATTCCCAGGGGTTTCTATTGGGCAATCATAGAAGAAGGGAAGGTCCTCCTGGCAGTGGGCACTGGGTGGTGCTTAGGAATGAAAGACAGGAAAGAGTGGAGGGTGTAGTCATCATTTCCAAGACTGCAGCATGGGATGATGGCACACAAACACACGCTGGGGAGAGAGGATATAATCCATCATAGAGAACAAAGGAATTTCAAAGTATTTTCTAATTAGGAAACATTAGAAGAAAAAAGGGAGATTGAAAAATATCGAAAAGTTCTTTCTTCTAGACCTTCTAGGCAATTTTGGTTTGTTTTTATTGCTATGAGCAGTTACAATGGATCTGTGAACTCTGTGACGTAATCTGCTGAAAGGAACAACTGCCATTAATTTTAATTTCCCTTCATGGTGAATTTCAATTAGTTACTTGTCTGAGTGATAATCTACTCTCTAGACAGCTTCCAGATATGAACAGCATTATCTTTAATGTTCCTTAGGTAACAGAAATTAGTAAATTTAAAACGTGCCTTTGTAAAATCGAGGCTAATTAAGATCTAAATCTAAACGCCCCACCACCACCGCCACCAAATTTTTGCTTTCTTTATTAGGATTTCCTGTCTCTGACAAACATACCAAAAACAACAGAAATAGAACCATTTTCTCTTGGATCCTGTCATTTACATAGCAAGCAAGTAGTGTGTGAATTACAAAATGCCTACTCTTCTCCCAAGAGGCTAATTTGCAAAGCTCTGGGAGTAGGAGGCAAAAACGGTAAGGTTATGCAGGAGCAATTTCCTTTAAAAGATCTGGAGAAATAAAACTTACTATAAATACTGTTAAAAATCAAAATACAGGTTAAAATGCTTTAAAATGTAGATACAGAAGAACACTTACTTAACATGGTAAAAATAATAGGAATGTGAAACCAACAGCTACCATATTAACAGGAAAACTTATGAGACACCTCTGTTAAAATCAGGACAAAACAGGGTGTTTTTCTGTCAAAGTTTTTCAGAGGCTTTAGCTACTTTCCAAAGCAGATCGAACTTACCAAAAATTAATTTGCATACTGATCGAATACCGAATTTTGGAAGTTTTACTTGTTGCCTTGGCTTCTTCCAAGCTGCTTGCTGTTGGATGGCCGTGGTACTGCCCCTCCCTGCATGCATCAGAGCCATTACGATTCCCCAACACCTTTTTTCTGTGAAAGCGAGTTTATAATGATTCATGCTGCATGAAACCGTCTAAATAGCTTGTGAGGATTTCGCCATAAGTTTTAGTTTTTCCTCTAGCTTTGCATCCCGGTCTCTCCATCTCCTTTGAGGTCTGGTGGGGTGAAGGAGACACTCAGGATGGACATCCATCACCACCTCTAAAGGCTGGAAGATGCTCCCAGATCACTGCCCAGAGCCCTCTGTGGCCACGTCCCTAAGGGACAGCCCCGGAAGTCCAACAAGAACTCGGCTCCGGCTCCTCTCCCCAGCGTGTGCACAGAGGGCAGTTACCATCCTCATTGACTGCAAACCATCGAACAGGTAGAGGGATCGGTTTGTTGATTTTTCGTTACTTAATCTGGAGCTGCCTCCTTCTCCCTCATGAAACTGAGGGAGGGAAAGTCGGCCCATTCCTGCCAGAACAGGAAAAAACAAAGGAGGGGTGAGGGTCAGGTGGGAGGCGCCGAGATGTGGCTTGCCCCTAGTGCCTGGCGGCACCCACCCGAAGCTATGAATCCCACACCTTGGTGACAGCTCGGGACTGACTGTGAGAGAAGCAGGGAGAGGATGTGGGGTGGGGCTGGGGAGGGGGTGACGCTCCAGAAGTTCCAGCCCCTTGCCATGCGTGCCCGCGAGAGAAGAGAGAATGAGGAAGGACCACAGCGTCCAGAAGCGGGTGCTGACTGCTCTGATCCTGCCGCATGGGAGGAAAGTGAAATTCTGCAAAATGAGAAGAATTAACTGTGTGGTTCTGGTGGAAATTGATAGAATTTGGCCAGAAGATCCAGGGGAAGCCTGGATTTTTTATTTAAAAAAAAAAGCAAAACCAACAAAATGCTTTTTTTTTTAGCTACCATATTTAGTAAAAATTTTAAAACAGTAACCGTGAAAGGGGCAGCCAACAGGTATCATGAGCCCAAGCCTTCTGGAAAGCCTTGCACCCACACCTTGAGTCAGCAACTTTGTTTCTGTAATAAACCCACTCCAACTCTGAAATTTACTTTAAGAAAACAACTGAAATCTGGGCATAGCTTTTTAGCCTATTCTCTTGTATCTATTACCCACAGATAGGAATAATAATTTTCTCTTCTCCATTCAAATATCCACGCTCCATGTCTGGTTCATGTTTATGGCATTGTTTTAGAGCATCTAGCTCCAGGTTAACTGATTATAATTGTTATCTGTAACACCACCCACTTCTCTGCTCACTTGTCTGCCTACTCCCTTCAAATTCCTTCAGAAAGGAGAAGGTGCTAATTTGATTGGCCAAATCCCAGGAAACTGATAGTGTACCCGTCTCTGTCTGTTAAAGGTACAGGCAGCCATGCTGTCTCTCACTCAATGCACTAGAATCTTAGGCTGCACTCTGCCCTGCCCCCCATTGAGGACTGGCCTGAGCAAGCTGTTCATGACTTCCTATGCCACGGAACTCACCAGAAGGGGACAAGACCTCAAGACTGAGCCTCAGGCTGAGGGAGCATCACAGCCTAGTTGGAGCATCTAAACTGCCTGCTCCAACTGGGCTGTGATTAGAAAGCTCTGCACAGGAGGTCATCAGACTCTGGTCCAGCTATCAGATGACACAAGTGTCCTTTTGTTCTTCTCAGCATTTGGATGCACTCTCAGGAGGCTCACAGCAGGAGAAGGATTGGTGAAATGGGATTCAGGCTTTCTTTGGATCTTCTGGCCAAATATTAATACCATCAGTTTCCTCCAGAACTGCACACTTACTCTTCTCATTTTGGTTCAGCAGCCACAATTTTGTTCTCTGTGAGTCTCTTTCTGTTTCGTTCATTTGCATCATATTTTAGATCCCACATATAAGTAGTATTGTGTGGTACTTGTCTTTCTCTTTCTGACTTACTTTGCTCAGTACAGTAACCTCCAGGTCCATCCATGTTGCTGCAAACAGCATTATTTCATTCTTTTTTTTTTTAATAGCTGAGTGATTTGTATGGTGCATTGTGTTGTACAGGAGGTTTGACTATAAATCAGTACACACTATCCATACAGCTTGTGGACCCTGGGGATGCCTCTAGATCTGTCCTTATCTCTGCAGCCTTATGCCTGCATGAGGCTGGCAACCTAGGGTCTCAACTTTCTGCTTTAACCAAATTCTAGGAGTCTCTCTCCTCTTTATCTTCCCTCCCTCCTCCTTTTGGCTCAACACACATTAGCAGAATGAATAGGACACATTCCAACCCTCTGTGTAACACTCATAGAACTCTTTACTCCAGAAGTACTTATAAGGGCCAATTAAGTGGCACAATGTCACCAAAATTTGCTCCTAATTTGTGCAGAAGGAAGCTGTCTGGCCATTAAGCTGGAGTTCCATGATCTTCACAAGTGAATCCCCTCAGTCATTTCAGTCAGCTTCAGTCCTGTCCATGGAGACATGCACAGTGTGTGCCAACCACCTCACAACTCTGGCAAGATTTGGGCATCCAGATGTTACAGAAGCCCTGAGAATCTTTAAGCTACCTCCATATTCTGCTGGTGATTCAGGAAACCTATAGGAGATACTGCCAAAGGCTCTGGAAACCCTTAACATATTTGCAGATACCAGCTGCTTCAGCTAAAGGCTCTAATCCTGTATTAACCGAAGTCTGGTGACTCAGCTTGTGACGGGTTCATTAATATGGGGTTCTGCTCTGCCTTAGGAGAGTAAGGAAAGCAATGAAACAGGTGAAAGGAAGCCAACAGCTTCAGGTGACATCTCGTATCCCAGTTTGGCAGCCCTTGCTGAGTATCCAGTGGGGGTCAGGATTCCCCTTAGTTCATTAATTAAAGTTGGAGGGATCCTCACAGAGTTCTTTCTTGGGGGAGGAGCCAGGTGTGAGCTGTACATGGCTTGCTACATCCTGAGTTCAAGCTACTCGTCTGGAGTATGCATGCATGCTAAGTCGCTTCAGTCATGTCCAACTCTGTGGGACTCTATGGACTGTAGCCCACCAGGCTCCTCTGTCCACCGGCTTCTCCAGGCAAGAATACTAGAGTGGGTTGCCACGCCCTCCTCCAGGGAATCTTCCCAACCCAGGGATCGAAACTGTGTCTTTTACGTCTCCCGCTTTGGCAGGCGGGTGCTTTACCACTAGCACTGCCTGGGAAGCCCCGCTCATCTGGTATGAACCCTCTTTGAGAATATTCTACTAACTCAGCGGAATGGACTCATTAACCTTGCTCTCAGAAGCCGAGTCCATCTGGACAGGTCAGCCTGACGTCACACCTGGAAGCAGACAGTAAAGCCCAGGGTGTTTTGCAGGTGCTCCGGGTTTGCAATTACAGTATGTGTCTCAGGGTAGACAGACCTGAAGTGCTGAACCCGATACTCGGCAGCGCTCACTCCCAACAGCTGACTGGCCTCTGGGCCTAGGAGATGGTTCACCTCCTTGTCTGTGAAACTGGCCCAGTGTGCATGTAAGCCACAGCCCCCAGGCTGGGCAGAACATAAATGGTTTGCCTTGGGCACAGGGTCCTGGAGTGTCTGGCGGCGAGGGGCGGGGGTAGGGTGGGGGGTGCTCCTTGCTAAGGCCACCTGTGCTATTCCGTTTTTGAAAATGGAAAACTAAGAAAAAGAGCCCTTTACTCCTCACAGAGCCTGAGTATTTCCCACACTTGAGCCTACCAAGTTCCATGGGCCAGAACCTGGGTCCGCCCATGATGGAAACACAAAGCCTCCCTCCTCGGAGAGGACATTAAATGATGGTGGGGATTATACTTACAGTGTCATAGTTACTCTAAATGATCAGGCTAAGCCTGTGCATCAGTGAAGATCTTGAAGATCACATTTTCTCAAACTACGGGGAACTGACAGTTTAAAGGTATCAATGGGACAAGCAGGCACAAGACACAGAACCATCCTTGTAGGTTTTGATGCTGTAGCTGCTGGTGAAGGAAGAGGTATCCATGTCTGCTGAAAGGTGATGACTTGCTGAAGTCTGGGGAAATGGGTACGGAGTCTTGAAAGTGTTTGCAGAATTCTAAATCCAGTCCCAGCTTGATGCTAACCTTCAATAAGTCATAGAGTGACTTAGGGCATCTGTTTTCCACATCTTGGAGAAGGGCTTGATGATACCTCCTACTTGGGTGTGCACTGAAGTATTTAATTAATGTTTGCAAATCACCTTGAGATGCAGTTGTACAAAGCCAGCTTGTTTATTTTGGCAGTAAAAAAGTTAAGTGCTCTTTACTAATTAACATCCTATTAGTATAACAGTGAAGTCCAGGAAGAGTTACTCAAGATCATGTTTATTTTTATCTCTCTGCTTAGGTTGGTTTCCAAGCTAAGGAAATCTGAACTTAATGGTGTGAAGCAATGATTTACTGAAACCTCCCCTTCAAGCCAAACTCAACCAACAGAGAAATATGCGAAGATGTGTGCATGCCAGGAAATGCCAGTTAAACAGGTGCCTGTTGGGGAAATATAACCAGAAACCCCAGGCAAATGTTTCCGGCACTGAAACTCACCTGGACTCAGGAACACACTTCCTGTGAAGAGTGTAGGCACAATGAGAGTGCCCTCTGCTGGCAGTAAGGAGTATTTCCCATGATTTGTCTGCCAACATCGAAGTGTGCCATGTAAGTTGCTTTAGTCATGTCTGACTCTTTGCGACCCTATGGACTGTAGTCTGCCAGGCTCCTCTGTCCATGGGATTCTCTAGGCCAACATGTAAGAGCCTACAGAAATAGAATTTGAGAGAATTCAGTTCAGTTCAGTTCAGTCGCTCAGTCACGTCCGACTCTTTGCGACCCCATGAATTGCAGCACACCAGGCCTCCCTGTCCATCACTAACTCCCGGAGTTCACCCAAACTCACGTCCATCGAGTCGGTGATGCCATCCAGCCATCTCATCCTCTGTCGTCCCCTTTTGAGAGAATTAGTAAAGTTTAAAGGAAGCTTGGGCTTCCCAGATGGCAGTAGTGGTAAAGAACCCTCCTGCCAACACAGGAGACGTGAGAGATGTGGGTTTCATCCCTGGGTCAGGAAGATCCCCTGGAGAAGGAAACCCACTCCAGTATTCTTGCCTGAGAAATCCCATGGACAGAGGAGCCTGGCAGGCTACAGTCCATGGGGTTGCAAAAGAGTCAGCAACGACTGAAGTGACTTAGCATGCATGAAAAGAAGCTTATTAGGCCCACTTCCATTTTTATAAATGGCAATAAAGTCCAGCATAATCATTATAAGAAAGTAAAATTACTACACAAATACAGGCCTCTGTTATATAGCATACCTGGAAAAGTTTAGAAGGAAGCAGAGGTTGCTATTTGAGGCAGAGAGGGTAAGTTGATGATAAAGGAGTGGGGGTGGGGGAAATACTGGAGTGATTCCCTTGAGTAGATGAGAGAGGGTGGGATCTGATGGATAATTAGGGGTATGGGTCTGCTGGGGTCATGAATTTTCACACTCTTTTCACACTAGAGGGAGGGCGGACTGCAAACAGGTAGGTAAGTAAGTATTACAGTGAAAGTTGGTGGAGAGGTTCTTTTGATTTTATCACTGAAATGGGAAGCAAATTCATCAATGGAGAGTGAGTTTGCTGGAGGAGAGGGGGAGAAGTTTGAAACAGTCATCCAGGAAAGTGAGAGAATGATTCCACCAGCGAGACAAAGCCAGACTGCTCAACAGTGGTGAAGAGGGTGCTGCCAGGAGTTTAAGGGGCACTCAGGAGAGAGGCCACTTCCACTTACGGTGCAGAAAATTACAAATGTCACCCACCCTAATCTGCTGCACGATCACAATTTTTTTCTAAACCATCAGAAATCTGAGGTCACAAGGAAGCAAACTACAGGAACTGCAAGGGGGAATAAAAGGCCTTTTGAGGAGAGATGGCTCTCACTAACTGTGTTACCTAAGGGTAGGCCATGGGAGGAGGTGGCCAGCAGGTACCAGTACGGAAGAAGAAGTGAGCTTAAGTTTTAACTAGCAGCTTAGTCTGGGTGACAGTGTCTGTTCAAAACAGCTGGGTGCTGCAGACGTAGGGAGAGTTTGCTCTCACTCACGAACTTTCCCCATAGGCCTCCAGTGGGTGCTCCTCAGAGAGATGGAAGACAGGCAGGAGATGCAGAGCCCCTCTCCACGCTACAGGCACACCGAGCACCACCAATGGCTATGTGTGGACAGGTCCCCACATTGCTCTTCTGAACAAGAGGATAAGAGTCAGCGAGTAGTGCAAAAGAAACATTTAGATAGAGAAGAAGAGATACTGGTAAATCACTGCATAAAGAAATGAAGTACATCAAAACACAGATCCAAAACACCCAGAGAACCAAGAAGGATAAATACGAAACAAAACCGGTATCACCTAGACACCTCTTAATTTAACTGACTATGAGGTGAAAACCAGTGTTACAGAGAGAAGCTTAAAGGCAATCTGTGGAGTTGGGGCTGGGTGAAGGGGAGGCCCAGAGGGAGAAGAAAGGCACATAATATTCAAAGAACAAAGAGAAAATTATAATGGACTGTCATCGGGAACTATGCAAGCAGAAAACAATGAAGCAGCGTCTTTAAAATACTGAAAGAGCTATTGATCCAGGATTCTACACCTAGTGAAAATGTCCTTCAAGGGTGAAGGCAAAATAAACACTTTCCCAGAAAGACCACAGCTGAGAGAAATCAATGACCACAGACCTGCAGAAATGTTAAAGGAAATTCTTCAGGCAGAAAGAAAAGGGTACCAAACAGAATATCAGATCCACACGAAGAAATAAAGAGCTCCAGAGATGCTCCATAGGAGGCTAAGTTAACACTTCTTAATTGCTCTAAAAATAACTCCCTAAAGCAAGGGTCAGCCAACATTTTGTTAAAGAGCTGGAGAGTAAAGGTTTTAGTGTCACAGGCCATGTGGCCTCTGTTGCAATTACTCAACTCTACAGCTGTAGTGTGAAAGTAGCTGTAAACTATGGGTGTGGCTGTGTTCCAATAAAACTTTATTTACAGAAATGTGTGACTGATCTGAGAGTCACAGTTTGTTACCGTCTGGTCTAAGGCAAATATGATTTCAAAAAAAATGTATTGTGGGGTTTATAAAATACATGAGTAAAATATAAGACAAAAATAGCACAAGGAATCAGAGGAAGAAACTGGCAGTATGCTGTTGTAAGGTCTTACATCATTCAGAAGGGACTGACTATAAACAAGACATGCATTGTAAACTCTAGGGCAACCATTAAACATTTTTTAAGGGAACATAACTGATGAACTAATAGTGGAGATAAAATTAAGTCATTAAAAATAATCCCAAAGCAGACAGAAAACGATTGAAACAAGAACAAAGAACAGATGGAACCAGAAAACAACTGACAAGATGGTAGAGGGAAACGCAACCATACAATAATTAGATTAGATGTAAATAGTCTCAACACTCCTATTAAAAGGCAGACGTCAGATTTTATATTAAAAAAAGACTCAGCCATATACTGTTGACAAGAAACCCATTTTTAATATAAACATGTAGATGGGATAAAAGAGAAAGGATGGAATTCTCTGGTGGTCCAGTGTTTAAGAAGCTGCTTTGCAAGGCAAGGGACACCAGCTGGGTCAATCCCTGGTCTGGGAAAATTCGGTATTCCGTGGAGCAGCTAAGCCCATGTGCCACAACTACTGAGCCAGCACTCTAGCGCTCAGGAACTGCAACTGCTGAAGCCCACGCACCTAGAACCCATGCTCCACAACAAGAGAAGCGACCGCAATGAGCAGCCCACACCCCGCAACGGAGAGTCGCCCCTGCTGGCCACAACTAGAGAAAGCCCGTGCGCAGTGATGAAGACTCATCACAGCCAAAGACTAAAATAGTAAAGTCATTTTTAAAAAAGAAAAAGGGTGAAAAAATGATATATTCGTACCATGCAAATACTAATCAAAGGAAGCTGAGGTGACAGTACTAAAATAAACGACTTCCGAGCAAAGGTTGTTAGTAAGGACAATAGCGACACTGCAGAATGATAAAGGGTCAATGCACCACGAAGACACATCTTCCTCAATACGTATGCACCTAACGCCAGAACTTCAAAGGAAATGATACGAGAACTGTGAGAACTGGGGGAAGAAACGAACAAACTCAGGGCTACAGTCGGACACTGCAACACTCTGCTCTCAGAAATCAATAAGAAAAATGAAAGACGGCCTAAATGTAAGTTTCTGGGAAATTCAAGTGACAGATAAATTATTGCTTGCAAACTCATTTCAAATATTAAAATAAATTATCTTTTGAACTTTGAAAAAAAAAAAATCAATAGGAAAAGGAAGCAAAAAATCACGACCAGTCTAAAAACCTGGCCAACACAACCAACTTGAGCCACTCGTCCCTGCTAGGACACTCCACTCACAACAGCACAATGCACATTTTTGTTTTGAATGACAGGGATCATTTATCAGGATACATCATATACATCATATTCTGGGCTACAAACTCCAACAAAAATAAAAGAATGAAACTTGTAAAAAGCAACCAGTCAACAAGGTTCTATGGTCATAACCAGCCTAGGTCATTTATGTGGGTTTAGGTAAAGTAATCAGAGAATTGTACTTAACTATGTTTGGGATTTTTCCAAGAATCAGTTCAGTTCAGTTGCTCAGTCGTGTCTGACTCTTTGCGACCCCATGAATCGCAGCACGCCAGGCCTCCCTGTCCATCACCAGCTCCCAGAGTTCACTCAAACTCACCATCCATCGAGTCCGTGATGCCATCCAGCCATCTCATCCTGGGTCATCCCCTTCTCCTCCTGCCCCCAATCCCTCCCAGCATCAGTCTTTTCCAATGAGTCAACTCTTTACATCAGGTGGCCAAAGTACTGGAGTTTCAGCTTTAGCATCATTCCTTCCAAAGAAATCCCAGGGTTGATCTCCTTCAGAATGGACTGGTTGGATCTCCTTGCAGTCCAAGGGACTCTCAAGAGTCTTCTCCAACACCACAGTTCAGAAGCATCAATTCTTCGGCACTCAGCCTTTTTCACAGACCAACGCTCACATCCATACATGACTACTGGAAAAACCACAGCCTTGACTAGACGGACCTTAGTCGGCAAAGTAATGTCTCTGCTTTTGAATATACTATCTAGGTTGGTCATAACTTTCCTTCCAAGGAGTAAGTGTCTTTTAATTTCATGGCTGCAGTCACCATCTGCAGTGATTTTAGAGCCCCAAAAAATAAAGTCTGCCACTGTTTCCACTGTTTCCCCATCTATGTCCCATGAAGTGATGGGACCGGATGCCATGATCTTCATTTTCTGGATGTTGAGCTTTAAGCCAACTTTTTCACTCTCCTCTTTCACTTTCATCAAGAGGCTTTTTAGTTCCTCTTTACTTTCTGCCATAAGGGTGGTGTCATCTGCATATCTGAGGTTGTTGAGATTTCTCCTGGCAATCTTGATTCCAGCTTGTGTTTCTTCCAGTCCAGCGTTTCTCATGATGTACTCTGCATAGAAGTTAAATAAGCAGGGTGATGATATACAGCCTTGACGTACTCCTTTTCCTATTTGGAACCAGTCTGTTGTTCCATGTCCAGTTCTAACTGTTGCTTCCTGACCTGCATACAGATTTCTCAAGAGGCAGGTCAGGTGGTCTGGTATTTCCATCTCTCTCAGAATTTTCCACAGTTTATTGTGATCCACAGAGTCAAAGGCTTTGGCATAGTCAATAAAGCAGAAATCGATGTTTTTCTGGAACTCTCTTGCTTTTTCCATGATCCAGCGGATGTTGGCAATTTGATGTCTGGTTCCTCTGCCTTTTCTAAAACCAGAATAGTCTTTTAAAAGGAATCTGCCTTTTCCAAGAATAGTCCCCTCTTATCCGTGGGAATTATGTTTCAAGACCCCCAGTGAATGCCTGAAACCATGGGTAGTACTGAACCTTATATATTACTATATTTTCTCTCATATATGTAAATACCTATGATAGTTTAACTTATAAGGCATAGCAAGAGATTCAGTTCAGTTCAGTTCAGTTCAGTCACTCAGTCATGTCTGACTCTTTGCGACCCCATGAATCGCAGCACACCAGGCCTCCCTGTCCATCACCAACTCCCGGAGTTCACTCAGATTCACGTCCATCAAGTCAGTGACACCATCCAGCCATCTCATCCTCAGTCATCCCCTTCTCCTCCTGCCCCCAGTCCCTCCCAGCATCAAAGTCTTTTCCAATGAGTCAACTCTTTATATCAGGTGGCCAAAGTACTGGAGTTTCAGCTTTAGCATCATTCCTTCCTAAGAAATCCCAGGGTTGATCTCCTTTGGAATGGACTGGTTGGATCTCCTTGCAGTCCAAGGGACTCTCAAGAGTCTTCTCCAACACCACAGTTCAGAAGCATCAATTCTTCGATTAACAACAATAATAATATAACAATTATAATAATATACTGTAATAAAAGTTATATGACTGTGGTTTCTCTGAAAATATCTCATTGTACTGCATTGACCCTTCTCGTGATGATATGAGGTGATAAAATGCCTGTGGGACAAGATGAAGTGAGGTGAATGATGTAGGTACTGTGACAGGGCGTTAGGCAACAAATGAGCTGATGTGATGTATTAGAGGGAGGATCAACTGCTTCAGGTGACCTGGATCATCGAGATGAGGATGAGGAGTGGACAGTGTTGATGGTAGGGGATAATGGGTGCAGCAGAGAGGTACAGGGCAAGAGTCCATCATGCTACTCAGAACCGCACATTATTTAAAACATGAATTATTTATTCTGGGGCTTTCTACTTAACATCTTTAGACTGCAACTGACTGTAATAACCAAAACCATGGAAAGTGAAACTGCAGATAAAGGGGATGTGTGTGAAGAGACAGAGGGCAAGAGAGTTTTAGGAAAGGGGTTACAGCATTGGATCGTGGCGTTTATATCAGATAAGACACAAAATAAGAACACGGGGAGTAGTGAAAGGTAATAGGATCAATGGACTGGAAGATCTGGTAAGCATTATTGGAAGTTGAGTGTTGGAAGAAGTCAACCGGATATTTAGATGGTGGTCAAAGAGCGGCTGCTTGAAACTGACATTGTGGGTAATGATGAGGTCAGGTGAGTAACTGAGGCACATTGGAGAACATGCTCACTGAGATATTGAAAATGCCATCTGTGTGGCTATTAAAACATTATGAAAGGAGTAGTGCTATAGAGAGATACGGTGAGCCAGGAGCTAAAACCTTCAAGGGATAAAGGGAAATGATAGCAGGTATGACTGCCACAAGAGGGTTCAGTTCAGTTCAGTCGCTCAGTCGTGTCCGACTCTTTGTGACCCCATGAACTGCAGCACGCCAGGCCTCCCTGTCCATCACCAACTCCCGGAGCAGAGGGAGATATAATCTAATGACATGTTATTAAGGGGAGGGAAGGTCAGTCTAGTAGCAGAAATGAGGAGCAAGGAGACCACCCGCTGCCCTGCCAGGAGGGAGCAAGGAGACCACCCGCTGCCCTCACCAGGAGGAGGTGAGAGAAAACTGCCTTCCCCTGAGAAAGCGGCAGAGAAGGCAGAGTCCTTAGGAGAGCACAAACATTCGTGAAGTGAATTAGGAGGCATTCGAATTCTTTCCTTACTGCAGACCAGGGGAGATTTTAAAGTTCAAATTAGCAGTCTGCACACGCAATTTGTTTCTTTTCTACCTGAAGCCCCCATGAAATGCTGGTGAAGGAGGAAACTCATACGTTAACAATAGAAGAAAATAGAAAAGGGATCACTGACAGGTGCAAGATTTCACAAATTTATTGTAGATAAAAAGAGACAGACCATCAGACACTTGCTGAATAAACAGGTGAAGCAAATACCCCAGAATATGTGGGAGCAAACAACAGCAAAGGACAAAGCCAAAAGCCCCAAGAAACCCCGGAGGGCTAGGAACAGGCCACAGTTGGCATGATGGAGGGCAGGGCTGAGAAGGGAAGCCTCAAAATGAAGAGGTTAATTCAAAGCGGGCCCCTCTCACTTCCCTTTTCAGCTTGATTGCTAAGAGATAGGTTGTAGGAAGCCCAGCATTTTACTTCAGGCACCAAACTATAGGCTCTTCTCTAAAGATATTGGACTTACTTCCTGGGACCGAACAAGACTCCCAGGGTGGGTCCCAGCACCGGCTAGTCCAGTGCCCCACTTAGGCATGTGGAGGGCCCCAGCTTGGGTCTGACCATCTCCATTATCTGAAAGAGCAGCATGCCTGCAGCTGAGCCTGGTCAACACTGCGGAGCTGCCAGCCAGCATACCCATGTCTGGGAGAGACCTAGGGAGAAAAACAGCTGCATGCCTGCATCAGCAAGGAGAGCCATGGCAGCTCTGGAGAAAAATCAACACCACTCCCCATCATTAACCAGGAATTGACGATAATCAGATAGAAGACAAACACCTGAGCATCCAGTGATAAAGGCTTGCAAACAGAACAAATCACTCCAAAGGCAACAGGAAATTCAGTGAAGAGAAGAGAACCAAAAAACAAAGAACCCTCTAATTAACATCCCCAGAGACTGTGACATGTTGTATGGCTGTGGATAAAGAAAGAGCAGGATGCTATTAAAAAAGAACAATCATCAGAAAATCAATTAGAAAAAAATTAATAGGATAATTGGAAGATAAAGTCAAAGGAATTTCCCAGAACATAAGGCAAAGGGCTGGCAACCTGAGAAAAAAAAGAATTTAAAGTATCAAACTTTTTAGGTCAATTAAATTTAAAGGTCAATTACCTGACTGATACAAGTTACAGAGAAAAAATAAACAGAGACAGTGGATCAAACATATAATATAAAAAACTTGTTCAGGGCTCCAAAGAAACATAGTTTTTAGATTTTAAAAGTTCATATAGTATTGACAGCCACACATCTTTAATACATTTCCAAATACTGAGGAATAAAGGTATATCTTAAAGCAGAGAGGGGTAAAAGGAAGAGAAGTGGGTGGGGAGGTGGGGGGAGAAGACGCACAAGTAAGATGGAGACAAAGAGATGTTCTTTAAAAGTCAAAAGTCAGATTGACATCAGACTTATCAACAGCTGGATTCTAGAGGATGGTGGATCTAATTCCTTCAGAGTTCTAAGGGAACTTATAATTCTAGATTATTTGAATTGGAATTCTATATACTGCTAAAATATCCATAGATCTCTGATTATGGGGAGTACAGTTGATGTGGGCCCCACTTTGGGGTCTCAAATCCATGGACACATTTGTCAGCCAATGAATGAATGTAACAGAGATGCTGAGGCCGTTTCCGGGAGACAGGAGGCTCCTCAATGTCTCTGCCAAATCTTTCCTCTGACTAGACGGCAATCTAGGACACTTGTGCCCTACCTCCCCTCCCTCTCTCCATCACTCAGGTCCAGCCTGCATTGTGGTCTCAGAACTCACCCAGCTGCTTCTCTAATTTCCTGATGCAAGCACATTTATTCCCATCTTGGACTCTACTTCTCAGTGGACCCAGAAAGTTTGGACCCCAAAGGAGTATACATCTCCTATGTACACTTCTTGAGGAAAAGACAGCAACAACAAGGGTAAAAAGGAAAAGAGAAAAAATTAGAATGAGCAGGACATTGGACATAATTGGCAGACCTAACCACAGCTAGGTCAATATGAAGTTGTGCAATAGGCCTGAGAAAACAATTAGAGGGGAAGCCTGGTTTGAAAACGGTCGTCCAAAGTCACCTTCCCCACTCCACCCCAGCCCCCGACTCCCTGGAATGTATCCACAAATAACAAGGAAAATGAGAAGCAAAAATGCAAATGACATTTTAAGAGAAACTTAGAGGCAGCTAAAACACCAGTCCATACATAGGTGAAAGGACGGTTATAAACAGTTTGTTGGGTGGAGGAGGGAGTATAGAGAGAAATGATGCTTCAGGAAGAAGGTGCCACGGCTACAACTCTCAGCAAAAGCAGCAATATCACCCTTCTTAGAAATGAGAGGCACCATTGACAGGCAAAACCCAAGTCTCTTTTTTCTCAACATGTTTAAGGAGTACTTTAGCTGTCAAGAGTAATTTCCTTGAATCTAGTTTTATTCCAAAATGTGAAGAAGATGGAATAAGAAATCACATTGGTAAACCACAATTACAGAAAGTGGTCTACCTCTTTGGCAATGAGCGGGAAAAAAGAGCCTTTACATTAAAACAAACAAACAAAAAATATCGCACAGTCACCCTTCTTTACTAACTGGGAAGAAATAAAAGCTAAACAAGTATACACACACAGATTCCAGTTATTCTGGGACATGACCCTGGCCCCACTAACGCATGATGTCATTCAGTAGCTAGTCCAGGAAAAACTTACCTCCTCCAATGATGAATAATTTAAAATTAAGCAGCATAGACTCTTTACAAAAATGCTAGAAGAAAAGAAGAAGAAGAAAACAGGAAAAGCAAATGACAGATGAAGAGTCTAAAAATAACATCACAGACCAGATGAAAATTTTGACATAAATATTTCACCAATGAATTTCCAAAAAAAATGCAATAAGGCAATAATCTCCAGAAAGTGATAGAACAAAAACGAGATGCGAGAGACTGGGGAAAGATGATGAAATAATAAAAGGAGATGAGAAGTGAACTGACAGAACTCAAGAAAGAAGTGAAAGAAACAGATGAAACCACTATTGAAATGAAGGAAATAAGAAAACAAACAAGAGAGACATGAAAGATGAAAATGAGAAAATCAAGTAACATTAAATAAAATGTTAAAAAGAGGAGAAATTAGAGAAGAAATTGGAGATACGAGACGCAGATAAACGAGGTGCAACATGCACATAATTGGCATCCTTGAAGAAGAAAACGAAAATAATGAACAATAAATCTTTAGTTAACTGTTTGTGCATGTGGGAAGGGAGTGATGGCATATACTCTGGTCTCTCATTTTTGACAGACACCTTAGAAAATTCTGAGCACATCCCAGAGCCCTCCCAAGCTTTTAAGCCATATGGACTTGAATTTGAACCTTAGCTCTTTCAGTTATGACCAGGGACTTCAGAAAGTCACTGAAGACCTGTGCCCTAGTGTTCTCATCTGTATGAAGTCCCCATTAATAACTTGCAATACTATGAGAATGAAATGAGAATTACGAACAGTGCCTGACACATAGTAGGCAGAGTGAACCAAGATGTCATTTAACCAGAAAAGAGCTATCGAAGGGAATCCCAGCCAGATCCCTCTTTGTCTTTTGGTAACCAGGGTTTGGAGTAACAGAGAAAAATATTAACATTCCTTAGGTAAGACAGTGTTCAGATGTGGAGCCGAAGTTCTGGGCTTGAGCCCCAGCTCTACCACTTTCTGACTGGGAGGTAACTTCTCTTTGCCTCAGTTTCCCCATTTGATAATGACAGTACTTATTTCTTAGGGTTGGTACAAGGATTAAATGAGTTAACATACGTAAAGTAATTAGATGATTGCTAGGATCACACCGTCGACAGAGGAGCCTGGCAGGCTACAGTCCATAGGGTAACCAAGAGTCAGACATGACTGAAGCAACTTAGCAGGAGACCCAAAATCTGACCAAATGGAATTTCAAAAGAGGACAGGGAAGGCTGAGAGGAATGGATCATCAACAATAGATTAAGAAAATGTCTCAGAACTAAAGAACTGAAGAACTTTCCAGATTCAGAGTGCCCTGCGAAACCGAGGAAAACAACAGCGTCACTGTGCATTCCAGAACTCTGAGGTCAAAGAGAAGATCCTACAAGCTTCCAGAGAGAAAAACCAGATCATATTAAAAGGACGAGGAGTCTGAATGGCTTGGGGTTTCTCAATAGCAACACTGGAAATGAGAAGGAAGTGGAGTGATGACCCCCAAATTACTTTAAAAAAAAAAAAGTCTTCCAATCTAGAAAAATTAATTATTTCTAACCTAGAATTCTACAATCAGTCAACAATCAATGACGTATGAGGACAGACACAATAAAGGCATTTGTGGACATGCAAGTTCCACAAACTCTACCTACCACATACCGTTTCTTAGGAAGCCGTTGGAAGCTACTGGAAATAAAGCAAGAAAGAGAAGGCAATGGGATTAAAAAACGAATTTCAAGTTGAAATGAAAAGAATCACCAGGAATATTATGAAAGAAGGTTCCAGAAGGATGTCTGGGGAATAGATATATAGGGTAATTGTCCCGACTGGAGAAGTGTTATTCAAAGGACAGACACGATGAGGATGGCTATCACTGTACCCTCCACTGCGGGACCACGTTTTTAACCTGGTGAGACTACTGGAGCATCTATTCCATTCAAATAAGGTATTAGACTAAAAAGAGGAAGACATCAAAGAAACAGAAGATGCAATGTGAAATGAGAGCCAAAAATAGTTCCAAGAATGACAGCAAAGAAAATCCAGCCCCAGAAAGACTGTTATCCAGTGGAGCTAGAGAGCAAATGGCCAGAGAGGAGAAAGCAGGTCTTCATGACGGATGGTTTCAGCAGAAAAAAAGGGAAAAGAAAGAAAGAAAGAATTAGATTGGCTGATGTTGATGGCCTTGTAGAAAAATATTCTGAGAAGCGTTTGGAAATTGTGGGGTGAGTTAGCAATTAAGTACCAAAAAGAAAAAAAAAAAAACAAACCCTAAGTAAATAAAAGGCCAAGGCAATTATTAACTATAGATAAAACAAAAACTAAGAAAGGAAACATAATCGTAGTGCACTACAATGCTCAGCTGTGAACAATATTTGTCTAAGCATATTACATAAACAGTCACTATTGATCTAAGAACTGTGATCTAACTACATGGAGAGGAGAGGAAACAGGAAACAGAGGGATGAGCAGGGTGGTGTAAGAGAATTAGACCCTCATCTACCATAATAGGAAGTCAGTAGATAGCACCTACAAACTGATAAAGTACAAGATAACAGCATATACCTGTTATTGAGAAACATGGAAAAGAGCAGTTGACATCTGTGGCCTCTGGGGAGGGGGACATGGGGAAAACAGGGAACAGAGAGTCATATTTTCTTATAAATAGTTTAGTTCAAGTTGATGTTTGAAACTATGTGCACTGTTAAAAATTAATTTTTAAAAATGGATTAATTTCTCCTAGCACCTTTGCCTGCATATCTCGTGGCTGGCTGCCTCTGTATGCTGTGGTTCCTTTTTTTGACTTCTTTGACCCAAAGGTAAGGCTTAGAAAATGACTACAATCCCACCTCCGCTACCCTCCAAAACCACCTCTTATTTCTCTATAGGTGTATGTTTGTTAAAGTGAGCTGTTATCTCAAAGAACAAACTGTCTGGGAGAATAAAAAAGTGGTCACAAGCAAGAAACGTATAACTATAATTTTAAGTATTTGCAGACAACACTGAAATGCAAGTTAACACTTTCCTAAACATCAGCCATGTTAACTTATCATGTAGCTGATTTCCTTTTTTAAAAAAGATATCCCTTGGTTTTATTTTAACTTAACCATGTGAATACTTCAGAAAAAATACACAATCGAAGCCAATCAAACTATACAGTCAAACTAAATATCCAGTAGATAAAACATGTAGTCAGAAGGTCAAAGATGAATAGCCACTCAGGGGCTGATGAACTTGGTTGCATAATTTTTAAAAATCTAGTTGGAAGTAATGAAGTTTATTTCCTTTTTGACCTCTCAGGAAATCTTGAATTTCCCTCTCCCCTTTGCATTTCCTGTTCAGAAGTCTAACTGTGGCCTCCCAGCTCCTGGGGACCTGCTCTGGGGGCTTCAAGGGGTCCAGGCTCCTGGTTTTAGTCCATGTCCAGTCCTTTCTAATAGTCTCATCTTCCTTTGAGAGACAAGGACATACCTCCCTGAGAGCAACAACCTGCTCGCTACCCCATGCTTGGCACAGAATATGCTCAAAGATAATTAGCTGAATAAATGAACTGTCTTCCTAACCTCGGAACAACCCCTAAACACTATTGAGCTGGAGGGATCCTAGTTTATCTAGTCCAACTACCCGATTTTGCAGAATCTCTGAGAGCAGCCAACATTTGTTAGGTCACTTGGTGAGTCAGATACTGAAGCAGGTGTGTGTATTAGTTTCTCAGGGCTGCTGTAACTAAGTTCCAAGAACCAGGTGATATTAAACAAGGTGCATCTATTCTCTCATATTTCCAGAGGCTAGAAGGACAATAATGAAAGTGCGGTCATGACCACATTCCCTCCAAAGGCTTTAGGGAGAATCCTTCCTTACCCCTTCCAGCTTCTGCTGGTAGCTCCAGCAGTTTCTCAGCTCGACTCCAATCTCTGCCTCTGCCTTCACATGGCTATCTTCTCTCTGTGTCTGGGGGTCTTCATGTCTTCATATGGCACTCTCCCCTTTTTATCTTCACATCTTCTTTTTAAAAGGACACCAATCCTATTTGATTAAAGGACCATCCAACTCCAATATGGAGTATAGCTTCATCTGCAATGAATCTATTTCCAGATATTCCAAGGTAGCCAGGGTTACAGTTTGAACACACTTCTGCAGGGTATGTTCAATCTATAACAGCATAGAAAGCGGATATACTATCCCTGGCCTAGCAGACTTATCACTGGGTCATAAGGCTGCCCCTCTATCGGGGCTGGACCGCCTAACCGCCCCATAAAGTCAGCTCATCCAGCTCGCTGATAGGAATATTTTAATATCACCACTTACAGGTGAGTTTGCATTGTAAAAGAGTCTCTTAAAAATCAAAGATTCTTTTGACAGATAAATAAATGGCATCAGTAAAAACAGAGACAGAGCTTCAAATTCAGTGAAAGACCGTAGAGGAGATATTTGAGAATGTGTCCTTCCTGGAATCCCCCATCACATTTCCTGAATTTCCACCCTCCACTCAAAGTTTAGAGGTGAAGGTGGGCCTTCAGGGGATAGAAACCCTCATCTGCATCCAACAGGATGGACATTCCTTCTGCTTCCCACGCCTCTGTATCCCCTGTGTCCAGGGTATGAGCTTCGGCTGAGAGGTTAGAGAAAGCAGGTGGCCACAACAGTCCCAGAAGGCTGGACTTCATCCTGCACTGGGGGGCTGCCTGCACCCAATGCCCACCCCCTCCAGTCACCGCAATGACCCGACAGGGCCCACAGTGACACAGAGCACAGGTTCATGGGTTTCCTTCTCGCCGTGGAAGAGCAAGAACGACGGTTTTACCCTTTCAGGATGACACAATCTTTGGGGCTGGGTCATGATGTCTTCTCTTTTTTTCATTGAGACCGCAGGCTCTGAGGACAAGAACAGGCTGTCGGGTCACGCCGGCCCTGTGGTGTTTATTTTAAAAGCCATGAGAATAAATCTGATTCATGTCCTTCATGATTCAGTCTTCCCCTTAATTGTGAAGGAGGAGGTTTGTCTTGAGACCTCCACTTCCCCCTCTTCCCTCCCCTTCTCCCCTTAGTCGTCAGGAGTTACACTGCCTTTGTGTTGAGTGACATCACCCTCCACCTCCCCACCACCATCCCCCGGGAGGCTTCACACTGTTCAGAGCAAAGCAGTGAGAGTCCACGGAAGGACAAAGCCTTTTATGTGAAGAAGCCCATTTGGGCGATGGGGGGAGGACTTCCAGCCAGCCACTAACTCTGAACCACTGACTGCCCTGAGCTGATGTGGACAGTGGGCTTTCATGTTAGGAGCCACAACTGCCAACTGCAGGAGATCTGGCAGGGGAGGCCCAGGGGCTGGCAAGCGTAATGGTGAGTCCAGGGCCTCAGGGGACTAGTCAAAACGACCATACCCAGGGAAAACATCAGGTTCTTCCTCCAAAACAAACTTCAAAGACAGCAAGCGATAAGACAGAAACACTGGGTAATGACATGCCTGTGCTTCTTTTCATCTAGGCATCTGGAATCTCTTGAAAGCATTAATTACGCCTTCCGCTCTTTGCACGGAGGAGGACCCGTGTGGTTGTCACCATGGCAGGACATCTCAGCTCTCTGGGAAAGAGCACTGGACCAGAGCCAGGCAACGGGGTGCCAGCTTCAGCTCTTGCCTATACAGCGGTTCTTGGGCAAATGCCCTAACCAGAGTCTTGTTTTTCTTATGTTAAAATTTGGAGAAACAATAATAATGAAATTGTAGACCTTGTGAAGTGCTTGCTGGTGTCAGATATTGAGGGCGACATCTGCTTTATCTCAGGAAGCCAGCATGATACCTCAGGGGGCAGGTACAAAAGGGGGTCCATTTTGTAGATGAGAAAACTAAGTCCTGGAGCAAATGATTGACTGCTGATAAGCAGAGATGCTACTTACAAAGCTACGGTTTTTCCAGTAGTCACGTATGGATGTGAGAGTTGGACTATAAAGAAAGCTGAGCGCTGAAGAATTGATGCTTTTGAACTGGGATGTTGGAGAAGGCTCTTGAGAGTCCCTTGGACAGCAAGGAGCTTCAACCAGTCCATCCTAAAGGAAATCAGCCCTGAATATTCACTGGAAGGACTGATGCTGAAGCTGAAATTCCAATACTTTGGCCACTTGATGCGAAGAACTGACTCACTGGAAAAGACCCTGATGCTGGGAAAGGTTGAAGGCAGAAGGAGAGGGGGACGACAGAGGATGAGATGGTTGGATGGCATCACCGACTCAATGGACATGAATTTGAGTAAACTCCGGGAGTTGGTGACGGACAGAGTGGCCTGGTGTGCTGCAGTCCATGAGGTCACGACGAGTCGGATGTGACTGAGCGACTGAACTGACTGACTGAAGTAGAGATGCTGATATGTGAATGCAAGTCTTCTGGCTGGAAAACCAAGGCTGATAGGCTGCTAAGAAAATTTAGCGAGGCATGGTATGTGGATTCTTGGGAAAGTTCCATGTTACACAAGAGTAAGAGAGAGTTTCTGAGCAGGTTCCAGCCGAGCCACCATCTTGCTTCCACCCCAGGCTGCGGGCTCTTCTCCCTCTGGTCCAACTTCCCCGGTGCTGGTGCCTGGGCAAGATTTAGTCAGTTCTCCAGTGGCTTGATTGTGTGGGAGAAACAGCATAGAATGTCCTAGATTAAAATGTTATTTTGTTCCTTTCAAAACCCCCACATGCTTCTGAATCCTTCAGCCTAGGAAAGCCAAACCCTTAATCAGTTCTGAGAAAGCACTCCTCAAAGATAACTGAAACATAATATTCTGTGTGTTGTTTTCGACCAGTGCCCAGGGCCTGAGAAACATCTGAAGGAGGGAAAAAGAAAACTGACGGTGGGCTGAGCCGTGTCTTTTCTCCTTTTGCTGCTGAAAAGATGATTGATCTTGTAATTAAGGGTGGTGCACATCAGGATTCCACAGCCTCAGTGGCAGGGGACACTCTCCTGGGCCCGTCACACCCCCTGCGGTGAGAAAGGCGGCCCCTTCAAGCGCCCGTTGTTTGAGTCTCCCCACCTCTGCCCGGGTTCCCGACACCAGGCTGGATGCAGGTGTTACCAGAGGTGGAGGATGGGGAGACCTCTGCTGCATGGCGAGGAAAGATAAGGTGAAGGGTAGGAGGCAGGCATAGGAAGGCCGCATAGTTGGACCCAGGATGGTGTCCCGGAGTCCAGCTGGTGGGGCTCGCTGCGCTCTGGGGGCCATGAGGCCTGGGCAGTCCTTGAAGGATCTGAAGCAAGCACGAGAACCTCGCTTCACAAGGGAGTGGATTCGTGTGGGGGAGGGCGCCCCCTGGAGGCCTCGGGAGGTGCAGCGAGCCCAAGAAAGCCGTTTCTTGCCCAAAGCTGAGTGACAGGTCACAACCAAGTCACTAGGGGACGGTGAGGCACACGTTATTTTTAACTTTCCTGCAAGAGAAACTGCTGCCCGTTGAATATTCTATGTAGTTAGTGAGAACTGAAGATATGAAGCAAGATTGCCTCAAAAATAATTGTCTGTGTGATCGTTATAAGAATCAAATGCAAACTTAAATAGATAAAATCAAACATTTATCGTGAGATTTTACAATCTTTTTCTTAAAAAAATTTTTTTGCAGACTTTTTTCTTCATTTAAGGGTTCACTTGGTGATACAGCTACAACAGTGAACACACGCCCTATGACTCGTCCAGCTGTGTTCTAGGAGCTTTCAACAGATCGACTTGCTCAATGTTTACAACAGCCCAATGTGGCAGCACCATTATGCGCCTCAGTTTACAGGTGACTGCATGAAGTAATCACATAGCTGATAAATGGTAGAGCTGGGACTTGAATCCAAGCATTCTGGACCAGAACCCCCTCTGGGACCCTTACCGGCATCTTGTCATGTGACACACCCAACACAGGCCAGTGTTTAGTAGCAGCGTGAATCTGGGTGAGCTGCGTCACCCCTGTGCCTCCATTTCTTCATCTGTAGAATGAGGGAGGGGCAGTAAATTATGTGATCTTAGTGATCACTTCCTCCCGCTGTGATATTCTACTGCTCTGAGTCAGTTTAATAAATATCTGAGCACCTGCATGGCCCACGCATGGGCCAGGCACTTTGCTAGGCCCTGAGCTACAGAGAAAAGGCAGATCGGCCTGTTCCTCCAAAAAGCTTGTGTTCCTCTGTGGGAAAACAGCCACGAAGTCTGGTCTCCCTCACTGGCAGCTGGGGGCTGGGAGAGGAAAGTCTGATGGGAGAACTTTGGGAGGCAGAGTCCCTCTTGAACAAAGGTGACCATAGAGCCCTTAACAGCTGGAGACCTCTGGCCAGGCTGCCCTTTTCATGAGGCCAGTAGCCCCCTACTTAAGCCCTTAGGACCTGATCCAGCCATCTCAGCAGGTGTCACCATCCAGCCAGTCCCGTCCTGACACAGTGCCTCTCGGCTCCTTTACCCTAGGGCCTCTCTTCCTTTCTACACCCAGCAAGCTCATCCTCTCCCTACCTCTTCTGTGAGTGTCCCCTCACCTCCCCCGAGGTCCCTGCTTCCTGGGCAGCCCTCTCTGGAGTTGAGCTGATGCTTTGCCCACTCCCCCCTGATGTTCCTCAAGGCCAGGAGCCTGGGTTGACCTCCTTGGGCCCGATTTCCACCTTCAGACAATTGCCCTTCCTGCCTTGTGAAGGCCTGGAAAACCGAAGTCCTCTCTTAGCGGTTCCTGCTATCCTATCCCCCTGCTGGCGTCAGCTCTGGGCCTCCATGTCCCCATCAGTCAGGGGCACCCCCCACTGGCTCTGCACTGCCTCACCTCCTGCTGTCAGGACATCAGTGTTAGCTGTTCCTCCAGACCTGTCATTTTAGGGTCTCCTTGTCCACCAGCCTGAGTCAGTCCCTCCCCCCAGGCTCATGCCCAGGCTTGTCACCACCCCGGGTCCAGCCTCTGTCCTTCACATGCCCACCTCGAGCCATCCAGCTGCTTGTCCACGGGCCTCCACTGGCCCTCCTTCACTGTCACCAGGACCATCAGTCGCTGACCCCTCTGCTTTCTTCCCTGTCCACATTCCTCTCACCTTCACTTCCCCGTGTTCCAACTCTGTCCACAGCCGCTCATGTCAACACTCTCCATAACAAACCAAACTCCCTTGACCTTCCATCTTTTCAGCTCCCTACCAGGCAGACTTTCATCACGGTTCACCCAGCTCTGCTTGTTCTGGGCCTGCAGGCAGCAGCTGAGAGTTGGCAGCAACAGCGCTCTCAGCACAGATTTCAAAGCCTACAAATTAATGTCCATCATGCTGCCACTGCCAGGCAATCCTCCAGGGTTTCTCCAGTGAGCACATTTTCCCACTAATCCCTCAGTAGTGTCAGCATTCTTTGTTCTTTCCTCATCTCTCATGTTCATTTTCTCTTTTCCCTGACTCCCAGCAGATGGCCTTGCCTCCTGATTCAGAGGGAACAGCAAGTTACCAGATAGGAACTCACTCACCTTCTGCAACAACCCTGTTCACCGACCTCACCTTTCGTTCATCCCTGCCTGACCTGGGCTCTAGCTGCAGTTGCTCTTAACTTGATGAATTAACTTTATATATGTATATAGATAGATAGATAGATAGATAGATATAGATATATAGAAAGGATAGCATACTATAGGCTACCTCTGGGGTAGCCTTTTTTCATTTAATAAACAGTGTATGATTTCTCTATATTGTTGCATATATCATAGTTCATTTGTTTTAACTAAGTGTTCCCTGTGTGAAAATACCACAAGAGAATGATAAACTGGGATTCGGGTTGCTGGTACCTCCAATGGCGGAAGCCAAGGGCAATGGAGGGAAGGAGTACATAGTAAGTTATTGTCAATAGTCCTGTTCTTATCTTAGGTGTTTCTTAAAATATTCATTCTATGCAAGAATACTGGAGTGGGTTGCATGCCCTCCTCCAGGGGATCTTCCCAACCCAGGTATCAAACCCAGGTCTCCCACATTGCAGGCAGATCCTTCACTATGTGAGCCACCAGGGATGCTCGATAAATAAATATCTCTGACATGCATCTAAGATGAGACTGTGTCATGAACTAAGACATGTGATTACTAATATTGCATAGGGACTTCCTTAGCGGCTCAGTGGTTAAGACTCTGCACTCTCAGTGCAGGGGGCATGGGTTTGGCTCCTGGCTGGAACACTAAGATCCTGCTCATGCCACAGAGCCAAGAAAAAAAATTGCATAATTATTGTTACATAATCTTGTTATAAAATATATTAATTATAATCCTTATATATTATGTGGTATATGTGATATACATTACGTTATATCTTATACATTATGTAGGTATGTGTATTATATGTTATGTATATGTGTGCATGCATGCCATTTCAGTCATGTCCATCTCTTGTGATCCCATGGACTGTAGCTTGCCAGGCTCCTCTGTCCACAGAATTCTCCAGGCAAGAATACTAGAGTGGGTAGCCATTCCTTTCTCCAGGGGATCTTCCCGACCAAGGGATTGAACCTGCTTCTCTTATGTCTCCTGCATTGGTAGGAGGGTTCTCTACTGCTAGCACCACCTGGGAAGCCCATTATGTATATACATATATATTAATAATATGTACTATATACTATATGCTGCTGCTGCTGCTGCTGCTGCTGCTGCTAAGTCACTTCACTCGTGTCTGACTCTGTGCGACCCCATAGACGGCAGCCCACCAGGCTCCCCAGTCCCTGGGATTCTCCAGGCAAGAACCCTGGAGTTGGTTATATACTATATACTAATAAGTAAAAAGGACATGTTAGTATATACACTGTTTGCCGGGAGCCAGCATGAGGAATCCCGCCCATGGCAAAGGTCATGAGGAAGGAAGCCCAACAAAATGCAAAGGTGTGATCTGGCTTCAGGGGTTCTCCCTGGGTTTTCCTGAACATCTACCCCCAAAAACCAGAGTCTGCCTGCCTTATTGTACTGTGCTTTCCACTCTTCTGCCTCTAAAAGGAATTAACTTAAGGCTCCAGTTAACAGTCTCCTGCATATAAAAAAAAATGTCTCAGCTTAAACCCCTTTGATGGCTCTCTAACTTGCCTGACAGGTTCCCCCAGACTTTTACAATTTGTGAATTGCTTACAGCCCCCCAACTGCAAGAGGCACAAAGTTTAAACATCTTAAAGATTTAGAGCCTTTTAGAGTTAAGAATTAGTTTGGTGAAGAGTTTGTTGAGTTAATGTTTGCCACCAGGCCTCCATATCCTTTATCTTTTAGGCACCTGGGAGGATATTAATCAATGTATTCGGGATGCAGAAATAGGAATATAGTAGTTTTGATGTTAGCAACACAAGACTTTTGAGTTAACTAACTTTCTCTGTTATAAATCACTATACTTCTTTCATTGTTATAAATTGTTGTGTCTTTGCTATATAAGAATGTAACTTTATTTAGTGCTTTCTGAGAGTGGCACCAGACTTTGGGAAAAACAACATTTTTAAGACAAATAAGTCTTCTGGTTGACAAACCCTTATCAGAAAAGTGCCGTAAAATGTTAATTGGCCTGGCCAGAAGATGATGTAAATCACCTAAGACTTGTGTATACGACTAAGTATGCAGAGAGAAAGCCTGGTCTCGATAAGAGTCAGGGCTGCTGATGCTGCATAATTTTGTATTATCCATTGATCTCGATGTAAAATCAAAAGGTACATAAGGCCTTTCCGGACAATAGAGGAGGGGCCAGTCACTGGAAAGACTGGTTTCCCCTGTGTGGTCTATTCTCCTTCTCTCCTTTTCTGGCTGAATTCCCATCTGGGGTGTGGAGGCTCGCCATGCCTACTTACTTGCCCCGGCTTCTAAGATCCACGCGAGAGGGAGCCCAAGGCGGGGCACCCCCTGCTATTCAAGAGGACACCAGGGGCCTAACGTAGATGGTGCAAGTTCCTTGTCTTGGAACTTTATTGGTTTTCCACGTAAACCAAGTTACTCAGCCTCTTTTCTCCACTAAATTTTCCTACTACACTATTTCTTCCTAATCTCTCTTTATATTTCTAATTAAATAAATAAGTTTTCCTTGCCTATGCCATCTCCCCTTCGAATTACCCTGGATCCACCAGGGCTGGACCCTGGCAACTATTATTATCTATTATTTAATAAATGGCTTATTATGTTATTTTATATATAATACATAATCTTTGATAAAATATATTATTATATATCCCTTGGGGGAAGGCATGGCAACCCACTCCAGTATTCTTGCCTGGAGAATCCCATGGACAAACAGCCACAGTCTATAGCGTTGCAAAGACTAAGATATGAAAGTGAAACAGGAGAGTGAAAAAGTTGGCTTAAAGCTCAACATTCAGAAAAAGAAGATCATGGCATCCGGTCCCATCACTTCATGGGAAATAGATGGGGAAACAGTGGAAACAGTGTCAGACTTTATTTTTGCGGGCTCCAAAATCACCGCAGATGGTGACTGCAGCCATGAAATTAAAAGATGCTTACTCCTTGGAAGAAAAGTTATGACCAACCTAGATAGCATATTCAAAAGCAGAGACATTACTTTGCCAACTAGGGTCCGTCTAGTCAAGGCTATGGTTTTTCCAGTGGTCATGTACGGATGTGAGAGTTGGACTGTGAAGAAGGCTGAGTGCCAAAGAATTGATGCTTTTGAACTGTGGTGTTGGAGAAGACTCTTGAGAGTCCCTTGGACTGCAAAGAGATCCAATCAGTCCATTCTGAAGGAGATCAACCCTGGGATTTCTTTGGAAGGAATGATGCTAAAGCTGAAGCTCCAGTACTTTGGCCACCTCATGCGAAGAGTTGACTCATTGGAAAAGACTCTGATGCTGGGAAGGATTGGAGGCAGTAGGAGAAAGGGACGACAGAGGATGAGATGGCTGGATGGCATCACGGACTCGATGGACATGAGTCTGAGTGAACTCCGGGAGTTGGTGATGAACAGGGAGGCCTGGCGTGCTGCGATTCATGGGGTCGCAAAGAGTCGGACACGACTGAGCGACTGAACTGAACTGAACTGAAGTGACTTAGCACATTTATAATGATAATTAATAAAATTAAGTAAAAACACCAACACTCTTTAACCCTCACAATGCTCCAGCTGCCACTGTTCTTTTCTCTTCACTTTCACAGTCGAAGTTCTTCCCAGCGTTGTCCATCCTCCCCATCTTCATTTCCTCATCTTGAACATTCGTCCTCCTCCCATCCCATCCTGGCTTCTGCCCCATTAAATCCCTCCAGAGGTCACCAATCACCTCCAGGTCATTGAGTTCACTGGGCAGTCTCGGGTCTCAACTTGCTCAGCTCTGCCACTGCTGAGACGCCCTCTTTCTTGGCCTCATCCCCTGGTCTCCACGAGCCACACCATTTTGTTCCCCAGACTTCTCAGGCTGTCTTTTCCTCAGCCTCCTTTACCAGAACATCTCCTCTGCCATGGCCTGGGGTTTCCTTGAAATCCCATCCAGGGTTCTCTTCGTGCTTTCTAAATCCATCTCCTTGGCCTCATCAGTTCCCTAAGCTGGGTCACCAGTTACTAATAGCAGCTCCAGCCCGACCTCTCCTTGGAGCTCTAGATTCATCCCCCGACAGCTCTGCTTAGATGTCAGCAACTCCAAGCTAAACTCCTGACATTCTCTAGGTCAATCCTCCTCCAGGGCTCCCCATCTCTAGATAGGTTATCGACCCTGCTGGGTCCATCCCAGTTGCCCCCCCAGATCTGGCAAGTGGCCCTGGAATGGGCTTGGTTCTCAGCCAGGACCATCGGAGGCTTCCCCCCAGGTTTTCCTAAATGGAACTAACAGAGAAAATTCCTGACCTCTTGGGTTGTGAAGGGCTTCTCCGGTGGCTCAGACAGTAAAGCATCTGCCTGCAGTGCGGGAGACCTGGGTTCGATCCCTGGATTGGGAAGATCCCCTGGAGAAGGAAATGGCAACCCACTCCAGTACTCTTGCCTAGAAAATTCCATGGGTGGAGGAGCCTGGTGGGCTACAGTCCCTGGGTCGCAAAGAGTCAGACACGACTGAGCAAGAAGTCTGTTAAGTCTTGGGTTGTGAAAGATGCAGGGATATGAGATAGAGAAGGTCCTAGAGAAAACCCGTCTTCAACAAAGAAAATGGTGAGTCCAGTGGAGATGGAGCCTTGGGGAACAAGCAGAAAGCCCAAAGATGAGTGGCCTGGGGCTATGAGTTGATTCCAGTCCCCCAGACCCCTACCGGCCTTTCTGCACTGCTGTCCTTGGTTTGTTGAGCGCCTACGTATCCACCTAGTGAATCCCCCTTTTGGCTCAAGCTAGTTTGGGTTAGGTGCTGGTCACTGGCTGCTAAGGAGAGTACTGAGCACTGTGGCTCTCTCCCGCCCAGCGCAGCCACTGCCCATCAGGCTTCTGCCCAGCCCTTGACCACCCTCCTCTCCACCCTGGTGCACTGTCATCTCTCACCAAGACCCCTGTACCAGCCACCTTTGGTAACCACAGTCACTCTCTCCCACTCTAGTCTGTTTACCACATAACAGCCCAGCTGGGATAAGGAGGAGCATGGTGCGCCCTTGCCACCTTGGAGGCAAGTCACAGTGGGGCCGACTTTCGTTATTTAAGGGACACTCCCTTGCCAGTGGTCCTTACAACTGCATACATGGGTGGCAGGAGGCATCTCTTGCCCTGGGAAGAGAATACAGCGCACACACACAGTGATCGGCAGGTGTGGCCACAATGTGCAGAAGTGGGGGGGAGAGCCAGGGGCTGTTGGCATCAAGACCCAGGGCACAGGGAGAGCAAAGAAGCTGACACAGACCAGTTCTCCCAGCCTCTCGAAGTGAAGAAAGCACCCTTGGGTGGTGGATTACAGTGTCTTTGACCTAGATCTGCTGGCCAAAAACGACTAGCAGGATGTGTGGATACTAGCGGGAGGGTGTGGCTGGTATCCCAGGGACTGGTGGGGGCTGAGGCTGGATGCTCCACAGGACCCATCTCCCCAGCCTGGGGTGGTGCCTTGGGGAACAAGCAGAAAGCCCCTGTGTGGGATGGTGGGAATTGGGCCAGTGTGGGAGTATCACTGCAAGTGATGTCAGCTGACAGAGCACAAGGGACCCATTTTCACGGCCATGTCAAGCTTCAGCAAAAGTCACAGCAGCAGAGTGGATTCACGTCTCCCCAGTGGTCCTCCTCTGGTGTAAGTGCTGGACTTCAGACCCAACCCCACCTGGTCGCTCTAGAAACTCTAGAGAGAGGCGGCTGGGGATGGCCTCAAGGGGGCAATGCTGGCCTGTCTGCTCATATAAGTAGACAGAACAGCCAAAGGGAAGAAAATGAGAGACTTGGTCACATCTGTACCCCAAGTTTAGTTATGAATCTTGGGTGACATTTATAGACAATCCAGAGAGCTACAGCCCAGAACTAGAGGCCAGGGGGCAAACGTTGCTGTCCGTAGTGGTGCTAACAAGCCTCCTCCTGCAGAGGCTGGGGTTAGAGGCCTCTGGTCTCCTCCCAGAAGGAGCCTGGGTGTTGGGGAGATGGTGAAAGGATAAGATAAAGGTGCCTCCCTAAGTGTCACTAGGAAGGAGCCATCTGAAAATGCCACCTGTGGAAAATAAGCTATAGTCCTGGGCCGGATCACCCCTGGATGATCTGATAAAGGCTGTGTCCTGACCACACGAGGGGGAGCGCCAGATGGGCAGTGAACCAACCCCCAGGCCAGCCTGGTTTCCTGTCTGTATTTATCATGCTTCAGTAGCCATGAGTTAGAGAGAAATGAAATGCTCACCATTAAGATTTCAACGCTGAGAGGCTTCAGTGTCTTACTGTATTTCAGTATCACCTACAGAAACCCAGGCGGTGTTTAGACCCCAGGGAAAGCAAACGTCCCTTGGTCCCTATAAAACCTGGCAAATCCAGCAGCCGCCTTAGAGCAGACCTTGGCAAGTGTCTGCCTTCCCTGTTACAGCAGAACGCTTCCCATCAAGCCCGTGGCGAGCTTTTGCTTTGTTAATTAATGGGACCTGTTCAGCCTTCTCAGCAACTTCTCAGAGGGCAGCACTGCTTACTCTTCCCTCCTTAGGATTTCTGCCCCTAAACCCCAACAAGCGGGCCGCTGCCCTGTGTCCCGCACTGATACTTTCTCTGGCCACGCCCTCCATGGGGGTGGAGTCAGCATGACCAAGGGGACACGCCCATGAGGGCTACCCCCATGCTCTGGAAATCCAGGGCTCCGAATTTCCTGCCCCAACAGCCGCTGACCCACTTTTGGTGTCCGCACAGTTTCTTCCCAGAGCTCATCTTCCCAAGGACTTAGAGGACAGCCGGAGGGCAGCTATTTGCCCAGAGGGTGTGTACAGAGCCTGGACGTGAGGTCTAGTTGTCCCTCCATGTACACACAATGGCATGAGCTGGACCCCACATTGGGACAAAAAGACTCAGACTAGTGCTTAGAGACTGGGAGTCAGTGCCCCCCTCTCCACCCCCTGCCAGTGTCATTTTTGTGTGTGTCCCACTGGGGACTCCAGTGAGTCTAAGAATTCTAAATTTGAACTTGGCCTTCCATCCTATTATGAATGTATATTTTTAAAAGCAGGAATTTAGAATCAATTTAACTTAAAATGTTTAGCTATATAGGATGTGAGCTTCCAATATACTCTCGCCTTGTACTCACAAATGTCCAGAGCAGTTACGGTAGTCAGGGAGACCCCTTGTTGGCTCTGCAGAGATTGTAGGAGGCAAAGACCACTTCTAGAGGGGAGGGGCTTCTGCTTCATTCTCTGGATTTAGGGTCTTCTGAATGGATAAAACAATGGAAACTGAGAACATCAAGTTTATTTAGCATGATCCCAGAGGTATGTGAGTATGATGTGTGTGTGTGTGTGTGTGTGGTTGCTTCATGTGTGAAGGGTTATGTGGGGTTGAGTGTATTTCTGTGTGTGTTTGTGAGTGTGTCTCCATGTATTTGTTTTAAGAATAGTAGAAAGTGTCCTTTAGAAGTCTGAGGTAGTGAAATTTTTATGGTGTCCCTCACTGTATGATTCAAAATCACAAATCACCCCAAATTAGTCCCCCCAAACTTTCTCACTTTACAGATGAAGAAACTGTACTTGGAGATGATGAGTGACTTGCCCAAGGCACAGAGCTCATGAGCCCAGAGCCAGGATTCAGTCCAAGCAGTGTGGTTCCAGAGCTCTGGGATCCTGCTCACTATTGTGTGTGGCCTCCTGGCCAGGAGAACAGGTTCTGATGAGTTGGACCAACGTGCAGGCTGCCCAAAAGGTGTGGACTCTGGAAACCAGGCGGTGAGTACTAGATATTAGATAAGTGTTAAGGGCTGCTCAGAAATCACTATCTTAGGTCTTTGATGAGTAAGGAGGCTCACTGCTCATCCCTGATCCCTTTGCTGTTGACTAAAGTAAGCCCGTGACAGCACTGCTGGAGGCTGCCTGGCAAAACATGGAACCGTGCTGCCTGGAGCTGTTTCTTCATGGGAAGCCGAGAAAGGAAATGTCGCCGACTAGTGGACATCTTTGGTAGTGGGAGTAGGCGACCCAGCAGACTGCAGGTATGGGGCAGGAGGAAAGGCAAGAAAGCGTCCTTGTTTTAGTGAATGATCATTTTCAAGTGTCTTAAAAATTCCTGTTTCATATATTTTATTCATTTCTTTTGGGTTTTTTTTTTAAGAAAGATAATTGTCTCTGTTACTCCATCTTAGCTGGATTCCTAATGATTCACTTTTTATTGTTATTTTTCTATTCAATAATTTGGAAGCTTATATGGCCTTTTAATGAAAACTATTTCTAAAATTTTATAAATCATCTCTAAGTTCATAACCTTATATGTAATTGAACCAGTTATTTCCATAACGGTCTTAAAAATAAAATAACCTATTAGATCCCTTTCATCAATAATGATTAATTTAGCATATTGTACTTCTCTGCTGTTCCAAGTATGTGTTTGTGTGTGTGTGTGTGTGTGTGTGTACTCCAATAACTACTTTTTAAACAATTGCTTCCAGTTTGTTAAATTGACAATGAAATATTAGACTTAGGTATAAATTTATTTAATTGCTCACGACCATTTTTTAATCCCATGTCCTTCTATTCTTGAGTTATTTACTTGTACTGATTTCCCAATCAACTGGACATATGATTGGCTAATTTTTTCTAATGCTGGACTGGGGATCCTTACCTATCTGAACACTATGCCCTCCTCATTCATCGATGATATTCAACCTTTGTTGACTGCCCATGCCTCGTTTTAGAATATGGCATTGTTTTTTATCATCAAATTTTATTTTTCTTGATTTAAAGTGCTTCCTTTTCATGACTGGCTGGTCTTTTCTAATAAGTGGATATTAATAAAGATTTTCTTAACCTCTTCCTGCTTTTGGTAGTAATCCAGCTTCACTGAGGAGTACGTCTTCCCATTTCTCAGACTGGTTCCTGCATTTGAACTGCTAAATCACTACCACACCGATATTCTCCCTGCTTATTCCTGGAAGAGTGAGATCTTTATCTGATTAAAGACAGTCCCATCAGAGGTGCGTGGCTCTCTGTCCAAAGATCCAAAGGAAGAGAAAAGGAAAGATTTTTGCATCTAAAGGTTATATTTTGTCAGATTAGTGGTCTAGTTATCTGTGTGGCACGGTGGACCATGCAATAACCTGACTGAAAACGTCCTTTTTCATACTTATTAGGGTGGCCGGCACTAGCTGGGGTCCCAGCACTCTGACCCTTGTCAGGATCCTGGTGCGAGGCATCTCTTCTTCCCCTTGTTACTGAGACCTTGCAAACAGGGTTCCAGCCGTGTGAACCCTGGACCTGGCTCTCTGCCTTGAGGCCAGATCCCCCGTCCCCCATCCCCTGCCCCCGGCCACATCTCCTCCTCCTGTGTCCTGGGCATCCCTCACTGCTATCTGTTATCTGGCTTCCACTGTGGGTTTCTTCCCTCTCCTCAGCAGGCTGGCTCACCTTTCACACATGGTTGGTTAACCTTAAATCTTCCTTCTTGCACTTTATTTCTTGTTCAGTCGCTAAGTCGTGTCTCTTTCCAGTCGCATGCACTGCAGCATGACAGGTTCCTCTGTCTTCCACTACCTCCCAGAGTCCACTGAAATTCATGTCGATTGAGTTGGTGATGCCATCCAACCATCTCATCCTCTGCCGCCCCCTTCTCCTTTTGCCCTCTATCTTTCCCAGCATCAGGGTCTTTTCCAGCAAGCTGGATTTTAGCATCAAGTGGCCAGAGTCTTGGAACTTCTGCATCAGTCCTTCCAGTGAATATTCAGGGTTGATATCCTTTAGGATTGACTGGTTCAATCTCCTTGCAGTCCAAGGGACTCTCAAGAGTCTTCTGCAGTACCACAATTTGAAAGCATCAATTCTTTGACCTTCAGCCTTCTTTATGGTCCAACTCTCACATCCATACATGACTACTGGAAAAACTATAGCTTTGGCTGTATGGGTCTTTGTTGGCAAAGTGATGTCTCTGCTTTTTGATATGCTGTTTAGGTTTGTTACAGCTTTCCTTCAAAGGAGCAAGTGTGTTTTCATTTCATGGTTGAAGTCACCATCCGCAGTGATTTTGGAGCCCAGGGAAATAAAATCTGTCACTGCTTTCACTTTTTCCCTATTTGCCATGAAGTGATGGGACCGGATGCTGGATCTTAATTTTTTGAATGTTGAGTTTTAAGTCAGCATTTTCACTCTCCTTTTTCACCCTCATAATTAGTTCCTCTTCATTTTCTACCGTTAGAGTGGCATCATCTGCATATCTGAGGTTGAGGTTGTTGATATTTGAAGAAAATCCTCAGCGTTTCTAGCTGGTGGAGGGCACTCGGCCCCCATGCTTGGATGCCTTTAGTCACCACAGTGGAAATTTAGGAGGAGGAGGCGGCGCTCATGGCTTTGGGCCAGGGGAGAGCCTCAGCTCCTGGGGGAAGCCCATGGGGACTTTGGGGACACCTGGATACGAAAAGAAGCTGCATTGTGGAAACAGTGGGCCTGGGAGTGGTGATCGAGTCTGTCTCTGTGGAGGTCTCTTTGCTCAGGACACTGGGTAGTGGGCAGCGGGGAAGAACTTGGCTACCTAGAAGAACTTGGTTTGCATTTGAGCTTTACATATTTACCCATGGCCCAAGACAATTTCCTTATTTCTGAGGCTGTTTCCTCACCTGTGTAATGGGTAATATTAATAGGATCGTGCTCTTAGTTTATGGGGATTAAATGAGGTGCTATAAGTTGCTTAAACAGAGCCTGACTGATGTGTGTGGACCTTGAACAAACACCGGGCCCCTTATTTGAGTAAAGATGAGCTGGGAGGGGCAAAGCAGTTCTTCCCTCCTCTTCTTTCTCCCCTAGTGTCTCTGTTCCCCTTTCACCCTTCAAGGTAACATCTTAGCTTCCCCCCACCCCCACTGTCCTCTGATTCCAGAACCTCTTTGTGTTCCAGCCTGTGGATTTGTTCCCTGCTTCCAGGGGGCCCCACGGGTTTGTTTCTGCAACTCCCTCCCATCCAATCCGTCTGAATGGACTGTCCTCCACGGAGACGTTCACAAATCCATACGGCCTTTCCCTTCTCAGAAGACTGTAGCATTTTATCACCTCCCTCCCCAGTCGGAACTCAATGATTCATACATCCAGCTTTCCACGCAAGAGGTCTCTGGGATAAAAGGTCCCATGTAGGGAGCACCCCTCTGGCTTCTGAGCCCCACAGAGCCAGAAAAACTGGGTAGCCGACAGAGAGGGGTCACACACTGGGAAGCCAAGCATGGTAGATTTACTAGGGTAATATCTGCAGGTGAGAAAACAGCACATACATACAGAAATCCATGGGCAGAGATATCGCCCGGCACCACAAACACCAAAGCAGCGGGGGCTCAGCAAGTGGCTTTGGAAAGTTCTCTTGAAAATCCAAGGGCAGCTTTGGTGCTCAGAGATTCAAACAGAAAACTGTACAAAACCAACCCATAAATATATATATATTATATTATATATGTGTGTATATATATATAAAATTGCAAAATAAAAGCCCAAGAAACTAGTCAATCTGCACACCAGTGGCTCAAAAAGTGTTAGCATAAAGGCAAAACCCTTTGTGGGGAAGATGCACAATCCGGGGGCTGGCATTTCAGTAGCAGAAAGAGTATTTACATGGAACCCCTATTTGAAACCTCACAATACTAGGCAAAGCTAAACACAGACCAGGTATGTACAAGGGGATGACGATTGTCAGACACAGACGTATCACCGAAACCATCCACAGCTTTAGAGAACACTGCGCTCCACCAGGCCCCCTGCGCCCTGCCAGGCCAGCCAGGCTCAGGACTAGTTCTGCACCCCTTCTCCCCCCACCAGGAGAGGGCTGGGACTCAGCGGTGTAGCGTAGTTTACAGAAGTTTAAAGGTGGAGCAGCCTGTGGAGATCAATCACCCACAAAGTAGGACTGATAGGCATGGGGGTAGAGTTGAAATGAAGGGGCTGGGGTCCCCAAAATATATTCCCATTTTATGAATGCTTTGATGTACGTAATGCAGCCCCTGTCCTTGGTCCACTTATCATCCTCCTTCAGGTTCAATATCAAAAAGAAGATCTGGCCTTTGCATGTCTCAGAATTATACAAGATTCTGGGGAAAAGAGGTTAGGGCTTTTCTTGCTATTCTCCTACCAACTCCCTGAAGGCCTCAAAACATTTTCTTCACATTGCTAAGCGGGGGGGGGGGGGGGGGGGGGGTGTACCCATCACTGCTGCTTGGGAACAGTGGGTGAGAAATGTCGGGAGCTGACTATCTGGAGACAGCCACTGGTGCTTCCCCATGCCCACTGTGCCCAAGTCCCTCCTCATGGCAGTAACAGTGAGCACTCCTCCTCTGTCTTCAGGCCCCAATGTCTCATAGTGATGACTCAACTTTGGGGGCAATCTTGAAGGCAAAGGTCACCAAATGTCAGTTTGGCAAAACTTCATACCACCTAAGTACAAACCAACACAAACCACAACTTCTACACTTCTAAGAAAACCCTAACTGAAGATTCTTCCTCATCATTCCTGAAAGGAGAAGCCTGTCTACACGAAAATAATGCAAGGTGCTTTCTCAGGTCGAGAGGACACCCTGCCTGAAACCCTCATGCCAAGTCCTGTGTAAGGTGGCCTCTCACTGTGGGAGGCTGAAGGGGGATCGGTGTGCACGGGTAACAGGCCTCTACCCGTGCACTCAGTTCTGGTAAAAAGGAGGTGACGCCCATGCTTAGGACGTCTGGAGCCCGTCACTCTACTGTGTGCTGTGCACATTTTTTCATATTTCGGCACCAGTGGGCCTGCCCACAGATAAACAACCAACGAGCACATTTCATCAGTCAGTTCAGGCCCCTGACACTCTAAAGCGCCCCTCTCAGAACAGATGTGGAGCTGTGGTGACATAACGTCCCTTCAGGTTTTGAACAGTGAGGATCCGTGTCCTTTCTGAGGAGGTGGAGAGCACAGATTCATCCCCTCCTTCATTCCTTCTCAGACTCTTTGAATGTTATCATCTTAGGCTTGAGCTCATGTGGTAGAGAAGACGTAAAAGGACCTGCTTCCTCTGCGTTCAGAGAGATAACTGCCAAGTACAGCCACCTCGAGGGTTGCCACTGACCCACACGAGTATCCTGGGGAAAGGCAGTCACTTTTTTCATTTGTTCAACAGACAAAAACTGCATACTCCTGCCTGGAGCTACAGCATAAAATTTATACTCATGCAAAAGATGGCACAGAGGCCGAGGGTAGGCTATGTGTCTATCCGACACTCTGCCTACCTCCGTGGAAAAATCCACCCTTCCTTTCCATCTTCTAGGCTTTCAGAAGTGAACTGTGCTGTTGGGTGAATGGTTCTCTCCAACCCACAGCAACCGAAGTGGCCTCATGGCACTTCTCCCCGTGTTGACGGTAGGAGCCCTCTGTAATGACAGCCCCGAGCAACATGCGTGAGTGTCTTGCCCCATTCAGGAGTGACTGATACACCCACTGGGCAGGGGGCAGAGACTGAGCTCCATGAACAATCAGTGGTATAAGGGTGATGCTCCCCAGTGGGATTCTTATTGGACCAGGTTTCTTATCCAGCTCCCTCCCACCAAGTCCTTTAAAAAAAATTCATCTGTCTACAGAAGAAGAACCCCATCTTCTTTACAGGAGTGTTGAGGGAGGTTAGTTTTATCTGTATAACCTGGCCAAAGTCGGACAGTGACTTGGGTCACGTCTGGAGGCTGTTATGGAGCACAGATCTGAGCTGGTCTCTCGGCAGCACTTTTGCAAAGTTTTGGGAAAGTTTGTGCACGCTCTCACACATCACTGCTGGGTACCAGCCCGTGCACAGAGCCACTGGCGCCAAGCTTGCTTCTCTGTAAGCATCTCTCCCTCTGCCTCCTCACTCCCACACCTGCCCGTCTTCCCAAGGAAACAGGCTCAGAAACTGCTCCACTCCCCAGTTCAGCATCCAGACCACAGCTTATTTGTCTACACTTTGTCATCCTTTCCCATGGTCTATCTACACTTTCCTGGAAACTATCCTATGGCCTAACAATTCTGAGCTTCCCATATGTACATTTTCTCCAGACAGATAACTGGTCAAAGTATTCAGCCAAACTTGTATTTAGAGCCAAAGAACATGTCCCTTCTCCTCACCCTAAGAGCCTGTGGTCTTGTTTGGACCCCACGCCTGCTTCTGTAGCACTCAGAGCACGGCCTCTGAGTCTCACCAGGCATTTCCTACACATGCAAGGGGAGGACTGGGGGACTCAACGGCTCTCCTAGCAACTCTAGCTCGAGACAAAACAGAACCCCAAACTGCAGTGAGCATTAGCTCTTCGACGATCCCTTCTCCTCACTGTAGAGCTCTCATCAGATGCCTTCTCCAGAGAATTCCATGGGAATGAATTCTGCACTGCAGGCTCACTGTTTGCTATAAAGGTAGAGGCAGTGGAAGGCAGCTCACCACATCTGTTTTGGTGCTGCTGTTTCAGAAAGGCCTCCTCATGGAGCCCTGCCATTCCTCCAGCCCTGTCCCCTCCCCTGCACTCCGTTCTCCACTCAGCTACCAAAGCAATTTTTCTAAAATGCAGCCTGCTCTTGATCTACCATGACCACAGCCCTCAGCGGCTCCAGATGCCGTACATGAGGAAGTCTAGCTCCTCCACACCTTCTACCAGTTTCTTTACAATCCACCCTGCCCACCTGCAAAGTGAAGCCCACCACCCACCTCACACTGCCCGTCCCAGCAACACTGAATCACTCCATGGATGCACCTGGCGCTCCAAACTTCCAGGCCTTTACACACACACACTTCAGTGATCACCAATGTCCTGCTTATCCTCTTGTCCTCCTGGAAAATTTCTCTTTGTTCTGAAAACCTAACTCAACATCACTCCTTGCAGGAAGGTTTCTCTGGCCTGGAAGATAGTAAATTGATGCCTCCTTATGCCACCTCTACATCCTTGCCTATTCCGTAACACGCCTCCTAGACTTGGAGACCTCCTCTGGGTAGGGACAGTCCTCAGGCCTGGCCCATGACCCAAGCTCATGCATGGTTTCTGAACACATGAAGAAAGAACAGATGGATGGGTACGAGGTGGCCCCATGGCATAAACTCCTGCAAGGCACGTTCATCTAAATGAGGCCTCCCTGTTGTAAAGAGAATAGAGAGAATTTGTTGAAAGCAAAGAGTCAGTCAAGATTATTTCTGAGCTAGTCACTCAAACGCAGAAAGCTGCACCAGTGGCTGTTTCCATCCTACCTTGCTCTTAACACCACCTGCCACTGACTATTCTAGTCGCAACGATTGTTTTCTTTTAATGTCAGCAGAGTGCCCACCACTGAGTGGATCCTTAACAAATATCAGGATGAATGGACGGCTGTGAAATAGTTTTCTTTAAAAGGCATCAAAGGATTGGCTTTGAAAGGCATTTCCCACATCACAGACTTTACTGACCTGGGTCATCCATCACAAGACTTGACTCAGAAGCAAAACAGAGAGAGGAGTCTGGGCAGCAGTTAGGAATCTGCTCTAGGGACACCCGTATAGGGCTTTCTTTAGTAATGTGTCAGTTTCATTTCTTCACCCCATCCTTACCAACTATGGATGGTGCTCCTGGCTGCAACCAGAAGGCTCTGGCCTCTCCTTTGTCAGAAGTCCACACTGGCCCAGTCACAGCCCACAATCACCAGGAACTCACTTTGCACTGATGGGGGAAAAGGTGGGTGGTCTCCCACCTTCACTTATGCAGTGGACAACCAGTTGCAGAAACAAAACAGTCCTGGACCAAAATAACCACTCTTGGGAATTAAAGTTTTCTGATCATCACAGCTGCTAAGTGCAAACGTTCTGACTCTGACAGACCTGGATTCAATCCAGGCTCTGGATCTTTCTAGCCAAGTCACTGGAACAAGTCAATTATTTTTGGGGGGGGCTCAGTTTTCATACCCATAAAATGGGAATAATCTGACCCACATCACAGTACTGTCTCAAGAGTTAAAGGATATAGTGTATGTGAAGCCTACATGGTGTGTGTGTATGTGTGTGAGTGTGTGAGTGTGTAGGAAGTGCTCAAAAGCAGAAAACTATGATTAAGAACTTTCAAAAATACTTTGACAATATTCAGGACAGAAAGGGAAAATATTCTTTGAAGACACTGTGCTTAAAAGAGACTGGATTGTCTAGTTTTTAGGAGCCAACAATGCTCATAGATCAGTGTCCCACAGAAAGGTATGAAAAGATGGTGATGGCATTTAAAATACAGCTGTGGCTCTTACAGGCCCTAGGATGGATGGACAGAGAGTAACAAGGCCAGGGACACCCAAGCCTTTCTCTGAAAGCTGATCCAAGAGGATTAATTCTGAAGAGCTCACCTCATTCTCCTCTGCTGGACCCATAACCCAGAGGAGCCAAGGTCAAGGGGCCAAGGGTAAGATGCCAGTTCCAGGCTATGAGCCAGGGTTTCTAGGTTTGAGGGAAAGTCAGGGGACCCCTAATGTTGGACAGGAGGCAAACCAGACAAGTAGTGTTGCTCAAGTGTCAGGAATGCTGGAAAGGCGTCATATATCCACACTGTCCCGATCCTCCTGGTACAACCCAAAGCTAACAGAGGATCAAAATTTCCGCAAATTTCAGCCCTGAGCATGAGATGAGTTTTTTTCTAAGCTAAATTTGGTTTTAGTTTTCAAGCGCCTGAGATGCACAATTCAAATGTGTTAAGTCCCTGGCTTCTTATACTGATCAAACCATCCCCTGCTTTGGGGTTGACCTGGCTGCCCTCATGCCTGCCCACTCTTACAACTGTTCCGGCCATCATTCCAGAGGTTCCATGAAGAAAGCTCAAGGTTAGTGGTTGGGGAAGCACAAGCTAAGCCATCAGCCCTTGGGAACAGGGATTAACTTCTGGTGGAGGGGACAGGTCCATTTGTCTGGGTACTGTGAGCAGCAGGGCTATTACCCTACAGGAAAGAGAAGAGAGATTTCTAAATATAGTGATAGCTCCATCAGCAAGAGACTGGGTTCCCGCAAGGACAAGGACCTTGCTCAGGGAAGCCTCAGCCTGTCTGAATGGGGCCTGGTTGGTGGGAGCTGGCAGCCGGCTTTGGCCCCTTGCCCTGGGCTCAGATCAGGGGCAGCATCCTTGTGAGCGTGGCCCACAACTAGGCAGTGTTGTGTCTGGAAGGAGCACAGGACCGCGAGCCAGGAGACGTGAATTCTAGTGCGAGCTCTGCCTTGAACTAGCTGAGTGACCTTGGGAAAGTCACCTGATTTCTGTGGGGCAGAGGGACAATGAGGGGCTGGGGGGGACAATCTCTAAGTTTCCCATTGGAGTGTGACCCAGGGCCTATTCGACCCCTCCTCGGCCCCATGCTTCCAGGGTCAGAGACGGGAGAAGATGGGGCAGGGGTAGGGGAGACACAAACGGGAGCCGCAGGGGACTGCAAATCAGGACTCCACTTTCTCCTTCTTTTTGCTCTTCTTCAGGAAGGATGGGGTGCGGAATTTCTTCTTCTTCTTTGAGGGAGACTTGGAAGGTGAGCCCTCTGGGGACATGGGGCCACTGGTGACAGACTCGGTTTTGTCCTTGGAGGTGTCGACATCCGTGTCAGCACTGGTGGTCATCTGGCTGAGGCCTTTGCTGAGGGTGTCCTCCACCGTCTGCCCGTCCTCTCTCCCATTGACCACCACTCCTTCCTGCTGCGTCACGTCCGGCTCTGTGGTGTCTTTGCTTGTTTCCGTCAGCTTAGCCTCTTCTAGAAAAAGATCCAAACACATGACCCATTAGATTTCATTCAGACAAGAGCTTCTGTCTGGGGCTACAGAACCATTTCCAGGCAATTCTATATGGGAAATCTAGAGTCGTGGAAGTGGCAGGCCCGCGTTGTCAGGGGAGGGCTCTCTCCCAGACAGTAGAGAACAGGCCCTTGGTGGGCTGGGGCTCTGGGTTCTTGTCTACAAATGTAAATGGGTCATGATGTCCAAATGTGGCAGCAACTCAGCAAGGGCCCAGGTGGGAGCTTTCCTTGGTATGGACAGAATGAGGAAAAGACACGGGCAACAGAGAGGCTGGACAGCTCAGGGGAGGTGTCTAAGAATTGTCACTGGTTCAGTTTCACCAGTAAAAATATGAAAACAACATGCTTTCATACCCATTTCATTTCCCACACCAGTGAGGAACTTTAAAAAATGGGCAGTATCTTCCCAGTAGGCAGAGCAGGGGCAGGCAGAGCGAGGCTGGGGTTTCCTGAGTGGCCCAGACCCTACAGACTGCCACCCGTTCAAGGCCAGAAACAGAACCCTCCAACCGCCCCTCCTCCTCCTTCCCACTCTCACCCCACCCTCCTTCCCATTCAAGTTCTGAAATGCATGGACGGGGAGGGAGGAAGGAAAACTATAACTGTAGACTTGGAAAAGTAGAAGGGAATGTGAGGATCATCTCGCTCCTCCCCATTTTACCGATGGGAAAATTGAGTGAAATAGTAAAAGGGGACAGACTTCAGCCTCCTGCTGTCCCAGCTTAGTGCTCTTTACACTGTGTGAAACTGAGACGTGTGAGTGTTATCTGTGTGTGAGAGTGCATGTGTGTGAGTGCACACCTGTGTATGTGTGCACGAGTGCACATGTGTGATGGTGACTGGATGTTGATGTGCATGTGCGTGCATGTGTGTGAATGTACACTTCTGTAAGTGTGCAAGTGTGTGTGAGAGTGCACGTGTGCACGTGCATTATGCATGTGTGCACATGTGTCAGTATGTGAGTACACATGAGTACTTGTGTGTGCATGAGTGTGCATGTATGAGTATACACGTGTGTGAGTATGTACGTATGAGTGAACATGTGTATCTGTGTCAGTGTGCACATGCATGTGTGTGAGTGCACACCTGTATGTATCAGTGTGTGCATGAGTGCACATTTGTGACTGTGACTGGGTGTTAGTATGCATGTGTGTGTCTGCACTTCTGTGAGTGTGCAAGTGTGTGCATTATGCATGTGTGTGCATGTGTCTATATGTAAGTGCACACGAGTGCTTGTATATGTGTGAGAGTGCATGTGTGTGCATGTGTGTGAGTATGCACATATGAGTGAGCATGTGTATCTAAGTGTGTGAATGTGCACATGGTAGGCACATGTGATTGCACACAAGTGTGCAGGTGTGATTGCACACACGTGTGAGTGTGCATGTGTTGAACACACATGTGTACATGTTCATGTGTATGAGTGTGTGTGTGTGAATGTGCACGTGAGTATGCATGTGTGTAAGTGGGAAGGATAGCTAGGGAAGGTGGGGCTGGTCATTTACAGAGCGGGACAAAACAGACATCTTGGGAAAGGGCTAGGGTTCTTAACAGGGTAAAGACTGAAGAAATATCTGGTTACATGGAAGAGGGCGTTAAATTTGGAAACAGTTAGAATGGGCTAGTTTAACCCTCTGGGCAAACCAAGGTCTTCTCCAATGACTCCTGAGGACTGTCCTCTCTTAGTACTGAGGGCCTTGGCTCTGACTCCCATCTTCCTACTGTCTGGCCCGCATCCTGCCATCATCCACCTACCAAGCCCTCTAAAGCCCTTGACTCCTATGGCCCTTATGGTCTGCTCTCCCACTATGCATGCCCATGGTCATCACTGGCCATTCTCTTAAACACAGGAAAGCAGTCCAGACACAACCTTCCCCCGACCGCTCTCCTCTCCTCTCCTCATCTGCTTTTGGCCTCATCAACCCTCTGTCCCTGGACCCGTCTCTGCCATCACAGCCTGTTTCCCTCTGCCTGGACCACCCTTCTCTATCTTCTCCATGTCCCCAACCTTCACCCACACAATGAATCAGCTTGAGTCTTACCCTCCCCTTGAACTCTTTCCTGATCCCATCCTTGCTTCCAGGTAGAATGTGTCACTCCTTTCGGCCCCTACTATACAAATTCCCATCACAGCAATATAAAACAATCACTTCTTTTACATGTCTATCCCCTCCCTCAAAACTGAAATAAATTAGATAAGATTGTGTTTAATTATTTATGTAACTAGCTCATAGGAGGTACTCAAAAAGTGACTGTGGAACCCATGAATGGTTGAATGCATCAGCAAACAAATGAACACGTGAACGGTTTTTTCCAACCAAGCCAACACCGCACATTGTCATCTTTCTTACTTGTCACAGCCTGAGCCAACCATGTAAACAAAGAGCAGCCTGTGTGCTGGCCTTTACCTTCTGAACCTCCTCCCCTGTCCCCACTCTCAATCTCCTGGACTTTCTTTGTTCCTTTCATGGCCCCTCACTTAGGTGACTGATGAGGTCATATTTCTCAAGTCTCCCCCTCTCCGATGACTTTGTTACCTGTTTTCTAGCTCTATGAACACAACTGCAGATTAGAGGGCTCCCCCTTTCTGTCCATGTGCCTCTTCCTGTCCTGGTGGTAACAGGCATCCTTACTCCAACAGCACCATTCACCCATGCCCACCCCAGCAGCCTCATCCACAGCCACAGCTTCTGCCATGTCTTGCTTTAGAGGTATACACCCAGGTTCTTCTTCCCCATCCAGAAAATGAGACCATGCTGAGTATACTGCCAGCATCTCTCACGCTGGCAGTATACAGAGCTTTCTCATGATGAATTGTTCGGGGAGCAGCAGAAACACAAAGTGGGGCTGGGAGGCAATAGGCCTTGGAGAAGTCAGGTTCCAAATTAAGGTCATCACTCCCTCAACTGGAAGAAACCAAAAACATGGAAGGGTGTGGCTGGCCAAGAGAAGGGGAAGCAGGACAGGGCTCTAGAAATACTTATTGGGCCCCAGTAAGAAAAGCATCAAGGACCAGCTCTGAGAGTCCAGATCCCTCCTCTGCTAAAAGCCCAAAACAAGTAAGATCAGAACTTGATGGGTCTTCAGCTATTTGAAGACCAGGCTGGGAAGAGGCCCAGCAACTAGAAGCAGTTGGAAACTCACCTTCTCACATCCCCTAAGGAAAATCACTGGCTTTCTCTCCTAGATGGGGCACTTGGAGCTCTGGGAGTAGGAGTCAGATGTGGGAGTGGGTGGAATGAAAGAGACGCTAGAAAATGGGGGTGTCTATCCAAGGATGATGGTCAGGAAGCAGAGGGAAGAGGAAAGGGAGTAGGGAGAGTGCCCTTTCTCTTTCAGAGAAAGACTGGGCTTGGCAGTCAGGGACAATATCTACACCCTCATGGGCTGGAAAGAGCTGAAAGGCTTGCAGAGGCTGGAGGAGGAAGAGAGGTGCTTTGGGAGGGAGATGCCAAGCTTGTTTGGGTACTTACCTCTCAGAGTGGATTTCTCACTTTCCCTCAGCATCCAAACACTTGTCTCTCAGTCCTCCAGTGTCCCCTCCCAGAAATGCCCACACCCTGGAAAGCTCACTCTACTCTTGTCTGCCAGTCCAAGCATATATCTCCCCATGGTCTGCTTCAAGCCTCTCTCGACATTTGACAATGATCTTGCCCTTTTCTAAACCTACTACCAATATATTAATTTTACACTTGAGTGTGGCCCCCTCCCACACTGAGTATGGGATGGCCCTGTGACTTGGAGGAAGCAACAGAATGCAGAGGAAGCACCACTAGAGGAAATGCCATTAAAGGAAGTGCTTTCTAACCAGCCTTAGGCTAAAGAATTAAGAAAGCCTAGCAGCTTCTGCTAGCTTCTGTTTGGGGAGCCCTGAGGCACCATGTATAAAGTCCAACAACCTTGATGGGAACATAGATGGAGAAGCCACATGAAGAGTACCTACAACCATGTGGAGAGAGACAGAGACAGACAAAGAGGCCCAGCCATTCCACTGTCCCAGCTGAGCCCAGCCTTCCAGCCACTCCTACCAAGGCACCTGACATGTGAGTGCATTATCTTGGAAATTCTAGTTCAGTCAGGCACCCAGATGACTGCAGCTCCAGCTGACATCAGTGGAGCATAAGAACCATCCCGCCGAGCCTAGTCAACCCACAGAAGAACTAATTTCCATAAACCGGTTCTCATTAAGTGCTATGATTTAATAATTATCTACTGCTACATAACAAACCACCCCAAAACTTAGTGACTTAAAACAGCAAGCAGTATAGTATCTCTCACAACCCTGGGAACACAGTACACAGTGAGAGCTCATTTATGAACACACAGTACTGGATCCTTTTATATTTAGGAGCTCCTTTTATCCTGATAACGATGCTGTGAATTAGGAAAGGCAAGGATTCATGTTAGTTCCCTATTCTTTAGTGTTTTTAAGCAACTTATTTGAGATGGCTAAATTAGTCAGTGACAGGGCTGATCTTCTAATGTCAAACGCAGGGCTATTTCTTTGCGGGAATAGCCAGTGCTCCTGGGGGGATGGAGTTTTCAGGGGCAGGGACAGTCAGGAGCTGGTCAAAGAGAAGGTGATGAGAGAGATGGCAGAGGTGAAGGAGGAGGACTTGAAAGCCTCTTTCAGAGAGGCTGGGTGGTAGGAGACAGAGGAAGAGTGATGGTGAGGTGATTTAGCACAAGAGGATTTGAGAGTATGGTGACAGATGGAGAAAAAGCCATTCTTGACCCAATAGGTGAGCTACATGTGAAAGTGCAGATGCTACTTGGAGTGTTAGCCCTGAGGAGCTGGGCAAGACATCAGGCAGCATGGCCAAGCCACCCAGCCCCACCTCACAACAGTCACCCTAGACAGCTCCAACTGGGCCTCATCACGTGAGGTCGGCTCCAAAGAGGTCCACATTCTCCAACTCTATCTATTTCAGGAAGTCTTTTTTCTAACAACTCAACTGGGGTGTGCCTCTCCATGGAGCACGGATTTGGGTCAGAGAAAAGCAGGAATTCAGCCAGTGGGAAAGCAGTGATCCCACCCCTTACATCCTCCTCCTCCTGCCCTCTGTCCCACTGGACAGCAGAGAGTGCTCTAAGGGCCTCCCAAGAGCTGAAATGGAAGCCTCTTCTCAGTGGTATCACCTTCCTGCAGTTGGCTGCAGGGATGCTGCAGACAGCAGTCAGGCTGGGTGCTCTCTGCATCCAGATCTGGCAGTTGTGCCCCAAAGTCATTCAGGCTGTGGCCTCCAGCCCTAGAAGACACCATGGGCTCCTTAGATGGGCCCATGCATTAGGAATGGGCTGCAGATGTGCTCCTGAGGCGACAGGAACTGCCAGAGGGGAGCACCCAGCAGCTGGTCCCACAGTGCATTCACTGTGGGGGACTGCTGCTTCTGGGAGGTGTGCCCTGCATGAATACAAGAGTGTGCATGAGTGCATCTCTCTTAGAGGAAGCCTAGGCCATGCACAGCACATGTGGAATTGGTCATGGCATTTACAGTCAGGAAACCTCCCAAAGGCAAGGCTGTAAACTGCAAATTAAAAACTGAGGAGAAATCTATTTCCTTTGAAATACTCCTCCCTCCCCACATTGCGAGTGTTGGAGTAAGTTAGTAAACGGCATCTCTGTACTTCTGACAGAGACAGGTATTCAGAATCAGAGGAAACTCCTTTGATGAAGGCACAAATGGGAAGAGGAAGGAAAACACTGGTGCAGACAGGCCGACAACACTGTGATGAGACAGATGGACACAGTCACGGGACATCCACCCAGGCTCTGGCCCCAAGCAGATGGGTTTCCTCTGGCAGTGCTAGGCCTGCGGTCAAGGCAGCAACTCACTTACAGAAGGAGCTCAGGATTGTGGTATGCAAGCAGCATCCACATGTCTGGCCATTCTACCCAGGAAGGGGAAGGGTCCATCAGGCCACCCAGCTGGTACCATCTGCATGGGGTCCAGCCCTCCCTAGTGAGGGCCCCGGGGAACCCAGGAGAGGAGCATTCATTCCCCACAGTGATTCCAGAAGCTCATTAAAGCCACTTTCATGATCTGGGAGGTGTGGACAATATTATTCAGTTCAGTTCAGTCGCTCAGTCGTATCTGACTCTTTGAGACCCCATGAATCGCAGCACGCCAGGCCTCCCTGTCCATCGCTAACTCCCGGAGTTCATCCAAACTCATGTCCATTGAGTCAGTGATGTCATCCAACCATCTCATCCTCTGTCGTCCCCTTCTCCTCCTGCCCTCAATCCCTCCCAGCATCAGGGTCTTTTCAAATGAGTCAGCTCTTTGCATCAGGTGGCCAAAGTATAGCAGTTTCAGCTTCAGCATCAGTCCTTCCAATGAAAATTCAGGACTGATTTCCTTTAGAATGGACTGGTTGTGTCTCCTTGCAGTCCAAGGGACCCTCAAGAGTCTTCTCCAACACCACAGTTCAAAAGCATCAATTCTGCACTCAGCTTTCTTTATAGTCCAACTCTCACATCCATACATGACCACAGGAAAAACCATAGCCTTGACTAGACGGACCTTTGTTGACAAAGTAATGTCTCTGCTTTTCCATATGCTGTCTAGGTTGGTCATAACTTTCCTTCCAAGGAGTAAGTGTCTTTTAATTTCATGGCTGCAATCACCATCTGCAGTGATTTTGGAGCCCAGAAAAATAAAGTCTGACACTGTTTCCACTGTTTCCCCATCTATTTCCCATGAAGTGATGGGACCAGATGCCATGATCTTAGTTTCTGAATGTTGAGCTTCAAGCCAACTTTTTCACTCTCCTCTTTCACTTTCATCAAGAGGCTCTTTAGTTCTTCTTCACTTTCTGCCATAAGGGTGGTGTCATCTGCATATCTGAGGTTATTGATATTTCTCCCAGCATTCTTGATTCCAGCCTATTCTTCCTCCAGCCCAGCATTTCTCATGATGTACTCTGCATATAAGGTAAATAAGCAGGGTGACAATATACAGCCTTGATGTACTCCTTTTCCTATTTGGAACCAGTCTGTTGTTCCATGTCCAGTTCTAACTGTTGTTTCCTGACCTGCATACAGATTTCTCAAGAGGCAGGTCAGGTGGTCTGGGATTCCCATCTCTTTCAGAATTTTCCACAGTTTATTGTGATCCACACAGTCAAAGGCTTTGGCATAGTCAATCAAACAGAAATAGATGTTTTTCTGGAACTCTCTTGCTTTTTCCATGATCCAGCGGATGTTGGAATTTGATTTCTGGTTCCTCTGCCTTTTCTAAATCCGGCTTGAACATCTGGAAGTTCACAGTTCACATATTGCTGAAGCCTGGCTTGGAGAATTTTAAGCATTACTTTACTAGTGTGTGAGATGAGTGCAATTGTGAAGTAGTTTGAACATTCTTTGGCATGGTCTTTCTTTAGGATTGGAATGAAAACTGATCTTTTCCAGTCCTGTGGCCACTGCTGAGTTTTCCAAATTTGCTGGCATATTGAGTGCAGCACTTTCACAGCATCATCTTTCAGGATTTGAAATAGCTCAACTGGAATTCCATCACCTCCACTAGCTTTGTTTGTAGTGATGCTTCCTAAAGCCCATTTGACTTCACATTCCAGGATGTCTGGCTCTAGTTGAGTGATTACACCATCGTGATTATCCGGGTCGTGAGGATCTTTTTTGTACAGTTCTTCTGTTTATTCTTGCCACCTCTTCTTAATATCTTCTGCTTCTGCTAGGTCCCTACCATTTCTGTCCTTTATTGAGCCCATCTTTATGTGAAGTGTCCCCTTGGTATCTCTAATTTTCTTGAAGAGATCTCTAGTCTTTCCCATTCTATTGTTTTCTTCTATTTCTTTGCATTGTTCACTGAGGAAGGCTTTCTTATCTCTTCTTGCTATTCTTTGGAACTCTGCCTTCAAATGGGTATATCTTTCCTTTTCTCCTTTGGGTTTTTAGGGTTAGGGTTAGGATGATATTATTATTATTATCTACCAAACCTATATTATTCATCATAACCACAATTGGATCTTCTATTTAAATCATGCTTTTACTCTTTCCAAGTATGTTTTCATCTATACCTTCCCTTATATATAAAAGAACCTTCAAAAGGAAAAATAGCAATATTAGTAGCCCCATTTGACAGTCAAGGAAACTGAGGCATGAAGACTGATCTTCTAAAATCAGCAGTTGAGTTCTTATTAGTTACCAGTTGAGTTGGGCCTAGAGCTCTGTTCTATAAACTAGCATCTAATGATGTGGTTTTCAACCTGGGCTATGTATTAGACTCACCTGGAGAGAGATCTTATCACTTTAGGCTGCACTCCTCCACCCCTACTCCTAGACCACTGAACTCGGAATCACTGGGGTAGGACCTTGGCAGGTGTCAGGAACTGTAAAGCTCCCCAGGTGATTCTAATGCACAGTCAAGGTTGACAAGGACATCATCAGCCTTACCTGGGAGCTTGCTGGACATGCAGGGTCTCAGGTCCCACCCCAGACTTACTGCATCTTAATTTTAACATTTTAATCTTCACTTTAACCAGATGCCTAGGTGATCCCTGTGCACAGTAGAGTCTAAGCACTGGGCTGCTGCATCTAGAAAGGCCCACCAGCAGTCTGGCCTGAGTTGAAGACGAGGAGGCTATGGGCCAGTCATTAAAGTACTCAGCATTGCTTAGACCGGGCTATACCCGCAAGATGTATTGTCACAGCCTGTGAATGGAACAGGCTTAAAACTGGCAACCTCTATTTCAGGATCCCTAGAAATAGCAGAGGGGAAGGAGTTTCTGGTAGGAGGGCAGCATGTGTCAAAAGGCAGGGGCGCTGCAGTGCACAACTCCATGCAGACCCCTTTCTGGGTCTGTGCCTCCTCCCTGCCAGCGAGCACTTCAGCTCAACTCACCATCCACAGATTTGGAGGGAGAGCCCACGGGGCTCTTCGGCTCGGACTTGGCTGGGCTCTGAGCTGGAGAAGCAGGTGCAGACTTCACAGGGGAGCCAGGTTCCTCTGGGGCAGGCTCCTTCTCTCCTGAAAACACAGAAAACCAACTCAGGACAGAGGTCAGGCAGAAGAGAGATGGGCAGACAGAGTGCTTTGAGGCAATGCTTTCTTCTACTTGGTCCTCCCTCATTTCCCCTAACTGGAATTAGCTGCTTCCCCATCCCCCCACCGCCACCCCCACCCCTGCCCACACACTTTTTTAAATGTCTGCTACACTCTGGGCGAGGCAAATGGGAGGAGTCAGAGTCTAGGTCTGTTTCCTCTATCAAATCACATCCTTGGATGGATTATATTACCCCTGATGTGGACGCAAGACTGCAGGGGAATTCCCGCCCAACATTTGTATGCAGCTCACATATTATTTATGTAATTTACATGTTCAGTCCAAACAATCTCTAGAGACAAAAAGCACTATATTTTTCTATCTACTTCTTTGACTGGCACGTGAGAACTCCAAGCAAGCTGGCAAGGGTTCTTCTAGTGCCTTTGTGCCCAGGAAGATGGCTGACTTTGGGTGGGGAGGGAGGACGTGGAAAAAGGTCCTTCCCTGAGGGAATAAAAGCCTTTGATACCATGCAGGGGCCTGTGGGACTCCTGGGCACAAGGCCTCTCTGTCCCTCATCTCTTTGATTATAGAAAGCTACCTTCATTCAACCTCCATGATCTTCCCTGAGTTCCAATGGGGAGATTCAAGCTGTTGTTAATTATCAAAGGGACAGGAGGTGAGACAAGGGAGAAACAAACAGCAAGAGCAGCTTTGGGGCAAGGCCCATCAGAGGATGCACACAACCATATCTTTGAGCTATTTTGCAGATACTGAAATGCCCTCCAAGTGGAAGAAGGTAATGATTGATAATGACATGCTGCCCACAAGCATGCAGACCCCAGATCAGTTGGAACTGAAGGCTAACGATGCTGACTCCAACTTACCACACCACCAACCCATCCAAAGAATGTCCATGAGCTGATCACGCCCTCTTTGGACAATTAATACTAAATTTCTCACTATCTTCCCTAAGTTGGAACACATGGTTGTGACGGCATAAGCCCACCATTGCCCCCTTGGCCTGGCAAAACAGTAAAGCTATTCCTATCTACTTCACCCAAAACTCTGTCTCTGAGATTTGATTCTGCAACTGGTGCAGAGAGAGGCTGAGCTTTCAGCATCATCTTGTCTGGTGGACAAAATCAAGAGCTAAGTCCTGTGTCGCAGACCCCAAGTGCATCTAGAGCAAAGAGAAGGGACAGCTCATGAGGGGAACAGAGAGGGCTTCCTAGGTGGACAGAAGTTTGCCGCAGAGCCTGAAGTGTAGACGATATTGAATAACGTAGCCAAGAAGGGAAACTCTGCCAGGAAGGGACAAAGGCATGAACAAGCTCTCAAGAGTCAGCGTGGAGAGATGGGCTTGACTGAGATTCTGACGTAAAGGCCTTGGCTGCTGACAGTTCTGATTTCCAGGTTTATACCAAAACCAGATAGATCCATCAGTAACAGTGATCACATTATTATAACCAACATTTGTCTGGTGCTTACTGACCTAGGCCATATTTATATGGTGCTACTCTAACTAAGCACCACATGGATTAACTCCTTCTTCCCAGATGAGGGCGTCAATGGGATCATGGGAGCACGATGTAACCACCGCCAGGTAGGAGCCATGAGGGGCATTATTGGGGATAACAGTATTATGCTCCTAAGAATATTGTTTGGTGATGAGGCAGGAAGGTCAAATTGAAGACATAGGAGAGAAGAGGCACAGAGAAGCAAATGAAGATTGAAAACAAAGCAAAGAAGCCTGGATGGAGCCCTGGGGCTCTGGTGGGCAGGAAGGAGTGGGTCCGGCTGCTTGGGGGTGGGTAGCAGGGGGTAGTGATGGCCTCAGTTTCTCTGCTGCCTCCCTGGTGCCCCAAGCTCTCCCCTCCCTCCAGCAGGTCCTGAAGCACTGGCCCCCCACCAGGGTTATTTACCCTCCAGTTCTAGCTTCTTCCTCTCCACCTCCTTCTTGTACTCCTCCAGCTCCTGGTCCGTGAGTTGGCTGAAGGGGTTGGGTGCCGTCTCCTCGGATTCGTCTTTGGCATCCGCCTGGCCCTGGGACATCAGCTGGCTGTCTGTGGACTGAAAGTTAACCACAGAGCGTGTTGCCCTCTGAACGCCGTGCTCGGGGCCCAGGCCCCAGCTTCCTTTCAGACTCATGTGGCTGCCCATGGTCTTGCTAGGGACAGCGTGGCAAGCAGCTCCTTGGGAATAGCTCAGGGCCTTGGGGTGGGGTTGCTCACTCCTTCCCATGGCTATCTCACCCCAAGACCTGGATTCTCTGCAACTGCCTGGATGAATGCAGGGGTACCTCCCTCTGCCCTGGAAATAAAATCAAAGGATGCTCCCAAGGAGAAGGAAGATGCACCTTTATTGCAATCTCTCCTGTGGACACTTGCAAGCTGTCACTATGCAAATACAGTCAGCGGCCCACAATCAGCCAGCCAAAACCCAGCAAGCAAAGCGTTGGCTCAACCAGCTTCAAGCCAGCCACTCCCCACCCACCACCCCTCCTCCCCCAGCAGCAGGACAAGCCACACAGCACACAGCAGTAAGTCATATGCAAAAAACACACAGTGACTCCAGCATTCTCAGTCCAAACTGTTAGTTCTGTTGTGCACACAGTCATAAATTCAAGGAAGTCAAGGTCTTGAATCTTGGATCTTCAACCTGCCTGCTTTGCAGGTCCCTACAGGGACACTGGCAAAATCACTGTGTTTCAACACCTCTGGGGAGCCCCTGGCTCTGGAGAGCTCACCGCTGGGCCTTGTGTGAGCTCCGGGAATTCTTTGACCCCTCTCACCCAGGACAGGGACTGATATTCAGATCCCAAAGCCCTTTATCCCTTTATCCTAACTCAGCATCCTCCTCTTGGCCTTTGAGGATACAGTGCTCTGGACCTGAAGAGCCAAAGAAAGTGAAGCCCAAGGGAGGTGAGCCAGAGCAGCTGGCCCACATCACGCACTCTCAGGCCATCTGTTTCTGGCCCATCAGGTATTCTGATGATGGACCCTGGGCTCCTACCAAAAGAAGGGCAGCACTGGGCCTATCAATTATGGGGTTCACAGGAGAGTCCAACACCAAGATCCCAAGAAGAGGGACTCCAAGGAGAGCACTCAGTATAAATGGCAGCGTTTTTAATAATTTTGCTCATTGTATTGAATTCTCACCTCCCCCCAATATTATGGGCGGGTATGTCTATCCTTGACCCTGTAGCACATTTGATGTCCCTCCTCTTGGTTGAGCTGGCGTGGGGCGGAGGGGATGGCATGACCTTCACACTTCCCTTGCCAATGGGCACCCATCTTGTGAGTTGCAGCCCCATCTGCAATCATGACATCAGTTTGCTCTGCAGAGAGGAATGGTCCCTGAATCCTCCACACACCCGGCCCCAGCCATTACTGCTAAGGAAGATGCCACTGTGACTTTGCAATGAGCAGCAATGATTTCCAACACAAGCCAGAACTCTGACCTTTACCCCTTTTGCTAAGCACTACACAAACACTGTTCTATCTCAAGCATGGAAACAACTTTGTATTTTCTAACTCCATGTGGGTTTTGCAGGCAACTCACTGGCCCTCCCCCTCCTGCAGAGCACCTGTCCTTATATACATGTCTGCCCTCTGAGAGCACATGGGCATCCTCTCAGAGGTATGGCCTGATGATGCCATATTCAAGCACAGAGGACAGAACCATTTGGAGCAGGCAGCTGTAGAGCCGCTGGGAGCGGCCAGCCACTGCTCCTGCGAGCCCACCCTGCAGAGCACTGGCAGAGGGCAGACGGGAGTTCCACAGGGGAACCAGGGAAGCCATATCACTTCATATCACTCTGGCGGGTGGGCGGATTGGGCTGCTCCCCACCCCTTCTCCCGGCCCTCCCGGCGCCCACAGCGGGCGATAAGACACTGTCCTCAGTCCTCACAGCATCCATTTTGCAGCAAGAGCACCAGCGCCCAAGAGCACAGGGAAAGGTGGGCATATGTGGGCTCAGGGGTTCTGCCGCCCAGCCCCAGGCACTGCAGACCCAGAAGGCAAACTCGTTTCCCCTGCAGGCGGGGGCAGCATCTGCTGTACCGGGCTTCGGCTCTTCTCTGCGATGACGCTCGCCAGCAGCTGGGACTGGGGCCCTGCCGACTTCACATCCTGTCTGTTTTGTTCTCGAATCTGTGTGGAAAGGCGGGGGGAGCAGTGAGCTAGCGGTCCAGAAGCAAGGCGTACTTAATAGGCCGCCCAGTGTGGTGTGAACAGAACACAGTAACACATCACGTCCAGGGAACGAGTGAAACACCAGATTCTCATGAACTCTAAGAAGGTCATTGTAAGAGATGAAGAGTGAAACGAGGCATGGTAGATCCTTGAGGGGGATTCTCAATTTTCAATATTCCTATAAAGCCCCGGAGGAATTGGTTTAAACTACAGATTTCTGGGGAAGGGGGACACCTCCTACATGTTAAATCTCAAACCCGTGGGAGGAGGGTTGAGGGTAAGCCAGAAATCTGCATTTCAGAGGCGCACACATTGAAATGCTGCTCCGAGAGCATGCCTGACCTATTGGAGGTGGTTCTGTTCCAACTTAGGTATTTAAAGTAACATGAAGAAAATAAGTGAGTGAACTATACAGCCAAGGTAGAGAAATAAATATAAAGGATTTTGCAATTTTGAAAATGAGCCAAAGGGAAACAGCATAAAATTGGTAAAAATTCAATTTGGGGGCCTCATTGGACAATCCCAGGGACGGGGGAGACTGGTGGGCTGCCATCTATGGGGTCGCAGAGAGTCGGACACGACTGAAGCGACTTAGCAGCAGCAGCAGCAGCAGTAGACACATCCACTGTCTGAAGCTAGCACCCCTGTCTTAGATGTTTACACGTGATGGAAAAAGCACAGCACTTAGCACCGTGCCTGGAATACGACCAATAAATGATACCTTCTTTCCCGTATGGGCTTCCCTGGTGGCTCAGACGGTAAAGAATATGCCTGCAATGCAGGAGACCTAAGTTCAATCCCTGGGTCTGGAAGATCCCTTGGAGAAGGGAGTGGATTGCTATTCCACTCCAGGATTCTTACCTGGAGAATTGCATGAATAGAGGAACCTGGTGGGCTACAGTCCATGGGGTCATAAAGAATTGGACATGACTTGAGCAACTGACGCTTTCTTTTTTTCTTTCCCATAAGAGGCACCTGGGGTAAGTCGGGCACATCCTGCGGACGCCCCTTCCTTACACCCTTGTGGGAGAAGAGATGGGAGGCAGTTAGCTACACCTTACCTTGTTGCGCATGTCCAGCACTTCTTGGGGGTCAGTATAGAGAGGCACAAATTGGTTTGGGTTTTCGATCCGTATGGGCATGCCACTGCTGGATTTCTCCACCTCGTCAGCCTTCATCCACTGAACACACACAAGGCCCAGTGGGTAAGACAAAGGCACACAGCTCACCGGCCACCCCAATGGTCCACCCCAGGAGAGCTGGGCTGACCAGCCTGCATGGAAGGTCAGCAAGCCTAGACAAACACACTCCCTCCTCTTGGGGCACTTGGATGTCTGCCTCCCAGAGCAGAGATGGGCAGCAGATGACCCAGCAACCAAACTAAGGCCCCTGATCAAAGGCCATAAATAACACTTCAGAGGAGGGACAGAGCCTTGGTGACCAGTTTCGACAGTCAGGTGGCCACTCGCGTTTTAAGAGGACTTGTGGATAGCTTCATTTTTTTAATGAAGAGCTATTCGATTTGGCTGCCAGCTACTTAACAAAGTAAGTAGTGAAAATCAAATTAAGGGTCAGAGGTATTTATGTGAGAGAGAAAGAGGGAAAGAGCATAAAATTTGTAAAAATTCAACCTCTGGGCAGGTCTCTTCAACACATCTAATGCCTAAAGCAAGTCCACAGAAGAGGGTTTAATGGGAGAGGACAATGTGATGGAAGCAAGTACCCACCTTCCTCCTGGTTTTGCATCAGATGGTCAATTCAAATGTTGGATACCCATCCCCCAAACTTCCAAGAAGCCCCTTCTGGATGTGGCAGCAAAAAGCTTTCATACGGCTGAGAGTGACCTGGTTCAGCCACCCTCTGGACCCAGAAACTCAGCACAGAGGTACAAGAAACAGGCGATCTGCTCTATGGGCATGAGCAGCTGCTCCCAGAGGCCCAGTAGGAAGCCCTAAGGGGAGACAGGACTAGCCCAGGCCTGAGGGAGGTTTGCTCTGTTCCTCTTTTAAAGTGGTTTAGCCTGCACAGGGGGTCAGGCGCTCTCCTCTGACCCCAATCTCCCCAGCGGAGGCCCCTCTGCCCTCCTTACTGTGGTCTTGGGCCGAGGGCTGCCCATGCTCCTCTGGACCTCGTCGGCCACGTTGACCCGCAGGTAGGTGTTGGGCGTGTTGAGCCAGCGGGTCTTCTCCTTCTGCTGCTTCTGGGCATGCTGCCGCAGGGCAGGCACTGGGGTGCCGTCCTCCTCAAACACGAAGGCAGTGACCGTGGCTGGAATCTCCACCTCACTTTTGTGTTTGGTTTTCTCTTGAACGAAGGGATAGCGGTAGGTGTAGCCTGTTCTGTAACCCTGAAAAGAACAAAAATAGAACCACTTAAGGTAGGGAAAATGGTCAATAACATGCCAGCTGGCCGGCCCACACACTTCACCCCCTTCCATCTAAAGGACTCAGTTTAACCCAAAGTCTCCATAATAAAATACAACCCAGGCCTTGCCACACCTCTGGAAGAAAGTGAAATTGTTAGTTGCTCAGTCATGTCTGACTCTTTGTGACCCCCATGGACTGCAGCCCACCAAGTTCCTCGGTCCGTGGGATTCTGCAGGCAAGAATACTGGAGTGGGTTGCTATTTCTTTCTGCAGGGGAGATTCCCCACCCAGGGACTGAACCCAGGTCTCCCACATTGCAGGCAGATTCTCTACTTGCTCCCTGTCTTAGTCCCCTTCCTTTCCTCCACTCCAACAAGCCCTTTGATCAGGGGTGAGAAAGTCACCAAAATCTTGTGGACCAGACAGAGCTCCAGCTTTGGGTCTGGTCCAGTAGTTATCAACACACTGGAATCACAAAAGAGCTTTGAAAATATAGATATCCGGGCTCACCTCAGGGTTGCCCATTTCACTGGACATTGGTACAATCTGGGCTACAGGACTTTAAAAAGCTTCCCAGCTGATTTGAACAGTAGCCCTCCCTTTCTCAACTCTGAAGTTTCTTGACTATTTCTCTCTTGGGACCTCTGAATTTGACTCGAGAACATCCCTATCTCCTAAGAAGGACCATATTCCTCAAAGGTGGGCTGTTACTTAGAATGAACATTCAGGAATCTTAGCAGCTGCTGGAATAATTCTTAGCTCTACCAGTCACCTTTTTTTAAGTTAAAGTGGCATTAAAAATTAGGTGGATTACAAAAAAATACATAGCCATGTAGAAAAATTAAGCAATATGAAAAAAAGTAAGGAAAATATGGGTTTTATGCAAAATCTCATCCTGAGAGACAACCACTAAAAATCCTTTCAGTCATCTCTCTAAGCATACATATACATATGCACATTTGTAAATATACAGAGAGAGGGTGATGGCACCCCACTCCATTGCTCCTGCCTGGAAAATCTCATGGACAGAGGGGCCTGGTGGGCTGCAGTCCATGGGGTCGCTAGGAGTCGGACACTACTGAGCGACTTCACTTTCATGCATTGGAGAAGGAAATGGCAACCCACTCAAGTGTTCTTGCCTGGAGAATCCCAGGGACGGGGGAGCCTGGCGGGCGGCTGTCTATGGGGTCACACAGAGTCGGACACGACTAAAGCGACTTGGCATGGCATAGCATATAATTAATATATAATATATATATAATATATAAAACACTATATAAATGGGACTGCACCACATAAGCAGCCTTCTAAAAAACCAAGATATAATTGACATGTAACATTACATTAGTTTCAGGTGTACAACACAGTGACTCAATATTCGTACGTATTCTATGCATAACTGAATCACTTTGCTATACACCTGGAACTAACACAGCATTGTAAATCAACTATGTCATGTTTTAGTCACTAAACTGTGCCCGGTCTTTTGTGACCCCATAGACTGTAGCCCGCCAGGCTCCTCTGTCCATGGGATTTCCTAGGCAAGAATACTGGAGTGGCTACTATACTTCAGTTAAAAAGAAATTGTATGTATTGCGAAATGATCACCCTGAATCTAGTTGACATCTAGATTCAACTAGATGTCACCTTACTTAGTTACAATTTTTTTCTTGTGATGAGAACTTTAAAGATCTACTTACTCTTTTAGCAACTTTTAAATATATAACACAGTATTAATAACTACAGTCACCATGCTATACATTACACCCAGGATTACTTATTTTATATATGGAAGCTTTTAGCTTTGACCCTTTACCCATTTCTCTCTGCCCCACACCTGGCAGCTACCAATCTGTTCTCTGCATCTAAGAGTTTGAACTTTTTAGTTGTTTTTTTTTTTTCAATTCCATATATAAATGAGATCATACAGTATTTGTCTTTTTCTGTATGACTTATTTCACTTAGCATAATTCCCTCAAGTTCCATCCACATTGTTTCAAATGGTTAGACTTCTTTCTTTTCATGGCTGAATAATATTCTACCATATACATATGGTATATATATGGTATATATATTTTATATATATATAAGCACCACTTTTTCTTTATCCATTCTTCCATCAGTGGATACTTAGGTTGCTTCCATATCTTGGCTATTGTAAGTATTACTACATAATCAGCTTTATAAGTTGCTTCTCTAGTTCATCTATGTGTCTTAGAAATTTCTTCATGTTATTGAACATAGACACACAGCAGCCTTTGAACAGCTACATAATATGCCAGTGAATGCACATATCACAGTTTATCTAACCAACACTGGAAGAACTTTTGTTAATTTCAAAACATTATAAACAACCCTGAAATGAGCAATTTTATACATTTTTCTTTAGGCAGTTAACATAAATGCCTAGTAATGAAAATGACTGAGTCAAAGGATGCACAGTTTTTACATATTTATTTTAAAGGTTCTTATATATTTATCATGTCCATCTTCCCAAGACAATGAGCCAGTTTGCACTTGTGCCAATAGTGCTGGAGTTCCCAGTTCTCATCTCCTTTCCCCACACTGAATATTGTTGAGGTTTTTAAAAAAATCATTGGCAGTCAGATGGGTTAAAAGTAAAACCTACTTTTGTTTTGTTCTTTTTTAGGTTACTAGTAAGATTGGATATTAATTACATTTAATGGCCTCGAATATCTTCCCTTGTAAAACTGTGTCCTCAGTTCATTTTCCTATTGTGATGTTTATCTTTTCATATTATTTCTTTTATAGTAAAGACGGATCTTTTGACTGTCACAGATGTTGCAAATATTTTCCCCATACTTTGTCTTTAGTTTTGTTTATGGTGGGTGAGGTGGGTTTTAAAAATGTAAAATTTGAATTTTAATGTAATCATAACTGTCAATATTTGTCATCATGATTTCAGGCTTTCCTGCCATGCTTGACAAGGCCTTTCCCAACACAAGAGCATCAAAAATATTAATCTATGTTTTTAAATATCTATATGAATTTCCTTTTCATGTTTAAATTTTTGGCAAATGAGGAATCTATCTTTTGGAAAGGATAAAGCAACAAGCCACCCTAGGTTCATTTCCCACAGGGCTAGAAGTCTATCTTTCCCCACAGATTTATAAGATGGCTGTTTCTCCTGTTAAATTTTCATGTATCTGGGATCTATTTCTGGACTCTCTAAGCTGTAGCTCTGATTGGCCTGTCCCTTCTGGACTAATGCCCCTCCCTTCAATGACTAAAGCCTTATCGCACTTTACCATGTGGTGGAAATCACTATAGGATTTTCCAAGCCATTCTGAATTTCATCTGAAAGAACATTTTGCTAAGTCCTTATATCTTGCTCCACTTTTGAGGAAATTACATTGAGTTTATTGATTAACTTGGAAGCCTCTTTACCCTATTGAAGCTTTTAACCAAGAATAAATTATAGCTCTTCACTGATTTAAGGTTTTCTCTGATGTCTATTGGTAAAATTTACAGCTGTCTTTAAAGGGCTTCTGCTTAAAACTTTATGATGTTGCTGCGTTTACAAATAGGATTATTTCCTCTCATATTTTCACATACATTATTATATGTTAAAATACAAAAAAGCTACTAATTTTTACACATATTTTCATAATTGACCACTTTAAATACACTCATTTTTTAAAAATTGGAGGATAATTGCTTTACAATGCTGTGTTGGTTTTTACCATACAGCAACACGAATCTATAAGCACATATATATGCCCCCTACCTCTTGAACCTCCCTCCTGGCCCCCACCCCATCCCACCCCACTAGGTTGTCCCAGAGCATGGAGTTGAGCTCCCCGTGTTACACGCAACTTCCCATTAGCTATCTATTTTACATGCGGTAAAGTATATGCTTCCGTGTCACTCTCTCAATTCGTCTCACTCTCCTTCCCCTACTGTGTCCATAAGTCAATTCTCTGTGTCTCTATTTCTGTCCTGCAAATAGGTACATCAGTGCCATTTTTCTAGATTCCATATATATGCATTCATACACGATATTTTCTGACTTACTAACTTTCTTTCTTTCTGACTTACTTTTCCTTATATAACAGGCTCTAGATTCGTTCACCTCACTAGAACTGACTCAAATTTGTTCCTTTTTATAGCTGAGTAATATTTCCTTGTATGTATGTACAGGGCTTTACAAGTGGAGCTAGTGGTAAAGAACCCGCTTGCCAATATAGGAGACATAGAGATGCGGGTTGGATCCCTGGGTCGGGAAGAGCCCCTGGAGGAGGACACGGCAACCCACTCCAGTATTCTTGCTTATATCTTGCTTATAGTCTTGTTTATATCTGTTGATGGACATCTAGGCTGCTTTCATGTCCTAGCTGTTGTAAACAGTGCTGCAGTGAACACTGGGGTACATGTGTCTTTTTCAATTATGATTTTCTCAGGGTATATGCCCAGTAGTGGGATTGCTGGGTCATATGGTAGTTTTATTCCTTTTTTTTTTTTTTAAAGAAATCTCTGTACTATTCTTCATAGTGGCTGTATCAATTTACATTCCCATCAACTGTGCAAGAATGTCTCCTTTTTTCCACATCCTCTCCAGCATTTATTATTTGTAGATTTTTTGATGATGGCCATTCTGACTGGTGTCAGGTGATTCCTCATTGTAGTTTTTATTTGCATTTCTCTAATAATGAGCAATTTTGAGCAATTTTTCATGTTTTACTGGCCATTCATATGTCTTCTTTAGAGAAATGTCTGTTTAGGTCTTCTGCCCATTTTTTGATTGTTTTTTCTGTTTGTTTTTCTGATATTGAGCTACATAAGCTGCTTATATATTTTGGAGGTTAATCCTTTGTCAGTTGCTTCATTTGCAATTATTTTCTCCCATTCTAAAGGTTGCCTTTTCATCTTATAAATGGTTTCTTTTGCTGTGCAAAAGCTTTTAATTTTAATTAGGTCTCATTTGTTTGTTTTCATTTTTTATTTCCATTACTTTAGGAGGTGGATCATAGAGGATCTTGCTGCAATTTATGTCCAAAAATGTTCTGCCTATGTTTTTTACTCTAAGAGCTTTATAGTTTCTGGTCTTAAATGGTCTTTAATCCATTTTGAGTTTATTTGTATTTATGGTGTCAGGACAAGTTCTAATTTCATTCTTTTACATGGAGCTGTCAGTTTTCCTAGCACCAATTATTGAACAGACTATCTTTTCTCCATTGCATATTTTTGCCTCCTTTGTCAAAAACAAAGTGCCCACAGGTGCATGGATTTATGGGCTTTCTCTCTTGTTCCATTAGTCTATATTTCTGTTTTGTGCCAGTACCATATTGTCTTGATGACTATTGCTTTGTAGTATAGTCTGAAGTCAAGAAGGTTGACTCCTCCAGCTCCATTTTTCTTTCTCAAGATTGCTTTAGCTATTTGGGGTCTTTTGTGTTTCCATACAAATTGTGAAATTTTCTGTTCCAGTTCTCTGAAAAATGCCATGGAAATTTGATAGGTATTTCATTGAATCTGTAGATAGCTTTGGATAGTATAGTCATTTTCACAATATTGAGTCTTCTAATCTAAGAACATAATATATCTCTCCATCTGTTTGTGTTATCTTTGATTTCTTTCATGAGTGTCTTATAGTTTTTGGTATACAGGTCTTTTGTCTCCTTAGGTAGGTTTATTCTTAGGTGTTTTATTCTCTCTCTCTTTTTTTTTTTTTTTTTTGCAATGGTGAATATGATTGATTCCTTAATTTCTCTTTCTGATTTTTCATTGTTCATATGTAGGAATGCAAGGTACTTCTGTGTATTGATTTTTTACCCTGTGACTTTACTAAATTCATTGATTAGCTCTAGCAACTTTCTGATAGTATCTTATAGGGTTTTCTATGTATAGTATCAGGCCATCTGCAAACAGTGAGAGTTTTACTTCTTCTTTTCCAATCTGGATTCCTTTCATTTCTCTTTCTTCTCTGATTGCCATGGCTAGGACTTCCAAAACTATGCTGAATAAAAGTGATGAGAGTGGGCATCCTTGTCTTGTTCCTGATGTTAAAGAAAATGTTTTCAGTTTTCCACCATTGAAAATAATATTTGCTGTGGGTCTGTCATATATGGCCCTTATTAAGTTGAAGCAGGTTCCTCCCATGCCCATGTTCTGAAGAGTTTTTGTCATAAGCGGATGCTGAATTTTGTTGAAAGTTTTTTCTGTATCCATTGAGATTATCAAATGATTTTCATCTTTAAATTTATTAACATGGTGTATCACATTGATGGATTGGTGTACACTGAAGAATCCTTGCATCCCTGGGATAAAGTTGATTTGATCATGGTATAGGATCCTTTTAATGTGTTGTTGGATTCTGTTTGCTAGAATTTTGTGGAGGATTTTTGCATCTATGTAATTTTCTTTTTGTGTGTGAAGTCTGGTTTTGGTATCAGGGTGATGTGGTTTCATAGAATGAGTTTGGAAGTGTTCCTTCCTCTGCCATTTCTTGCAAAAGTTTGAGAAGGCTAGACATTAGCTCTTCTCTAAATATTTGATAGAATTAACCTGTGAAGCCATCTGGCCCTGGGCTTTTGTTTTTAGGGAGATTTTTAACACCGTTTCTACTACAGTGCTTGTAATTTATCTGTTCATAATTTCTATTTCTTCCTGTTCAGTCCTGGAAGGTTTAACTTTTCTAAGAATTTGTCCATTTCTTCCAGGTTGTCCATTTTATCGGCATATATTGCTCATAGTAGGTCTCTTATTATCCTTTGTATTTCTGCATTGTCTGTTGAAACCTCTCCTTTTTCATTTCTAATTTTGTTCATTTGAGTCTTTTTCCTTTTTTTTTCTTGACATGCACTCATTATTTCTAACTTTTCTCAGTTGATTCTTTTGAACCTTAGAGGTAGGTAGATGTACTAACTATAAATAAGAGTAATTTTGTTTTCTTTACAACATGTACACCTCTTATTTTTAGATCTCACTGCCTTGAATTGATTTCCAGTATTATTCTTGAACAACATTAAATAATAGTGCTGAGAACAGAATCACTGTTTAGTTTTGAAATTTAATGGGAATTCTTCTAGTGTTTCACCATGATACTGGTGTTTGTTTTGACAAAAAAAAACAGGTAATTTTAATCATATTAAATAAATGACTTCCTATCCTACTTAACACCTATTATTTTTATAAATCGAGATTACATTTTTATCAAATACCTTTTGATCTCAAAGTGATCCATAGGTTTTTATCCTTTGACTCATTGATATCATGAAATATATTTAGATTTATAATATTAAACCATCCTTCAATACAAGGAATGAACCCTCACTTGGTTATCATGTATTATTATTCTAATATTATGCCAGATACTATTTGCTAGTTTTCATGCAGCGTTTTTCATCAACTCAAAGTGAGATTTGTCTGAATGTGTTATAACTGTTATGACTTGGTTTCCTTCTTTCACTGTTCTCTGCAACAGTTTAAACAGCATAGGAATAGTCTGTTTCTTAAAGGTTTGAGGGAATTTCTGCATGAAACCATTTGGTCCTGGTGTTTTATTCAGCCACAGATTACTCGACACACAAACGTTAATAGGAGTTGTATTTTCATTGTGGATCATGCTCAGCCCTGTAATAAACTGGTGATGCTTTGGAGGAACTGGAAGCAAAAAGGAAAGGATTAATTATTGCAATGACCCAGACATAATAATGAAAGGGTCCAAATTAGTAGCAGTGAGGAGGAGGGGAAATAATACAGGAATGTTATAAAAATAGGGCTCATCTTCATTCTTCTGAGCAATCTGGGAAGTCATAGCTTCTTCTTGCAGTTAGTTCCTCACTGTATACGCTTTCCTCTTATTCTTGAATTGTTTCCTGTTTATGTCATATGTCATCAATTAAACTGTTAGTTCCAGAAGGAAGGATGTCTTATAATGCTTTTGGACCCTATAAAGCCCACGCTAGTCACATATCAGTTAATTTTTTACCTGATTGTTTGATTCATCACAATAGGAACAGTGTTGTAACGCTGTTTATCGGGAATAGGGAAATCAAAGCTATTATGTTTTCTGCGTTAAAATCATGAGATTAGAAGGAAACACAGAGCTAACTGCAAAAGAGGAGCAAACCAAGCCACAATATGAGAGAGGCTCTGTGGTCCTGCTTTCTGCTGGATTACCACCTCACACGCCAACCAGTAGCTTCCTACCCCTTCTCCAAAGGGCACCCAGCAGGTGTGGCATCCACAGCCCTTGGAAAGGGAGTGGCAAAGGCCATTGTTTGAGAAGACTCAAGTACTATTAGCATGACCACAAACTCTTAGTCAACTTGCCAGTCAAGGAGCTTTAACAACTGAATTGTGATGCTGGCAGTTCTCACATCTACTGAGTGCTTCATACTGACTGGTTTTGGGGGGTTAAGCCACAAAGGACTGGTCTGGAAGGACAATGGCAGGAGACTCACCAGATTGTCCAGCATCCTCATGAGGGCCTCGAACTCGTGCTCCCCCAGCCGGCTCTTCCTCATGGGCCCGAAGGTGCCCCCTGCCCACTGCACAGAGCCCACCTCATGAGGTCGCTGCTTCTCCTGTTCCAGCAGGATGAGGTTCTCCACGCCCCCCGCGCTGGACAGAGCAGACACCTGTGGCAACGAGCAGAAAGCCATCAGCTCACACATGTGCGTGTGTGTGTACACCCACAACCTTGTACACATTCTGTGCTCCTGTGCATAACAGAGAATGGGAATCAGGGAAGGTTAGAAACAGAAATCTCTGGAAAACTGAGTTGTATTTGGCTTTTTCCTCCCAGAGGAAAGCTGCTCCAAACTTGTAGGGCATGTGCCCATTCCCAAGGACAAAGGTATTAGTATTTCTTTCCTAATATCAGTTTTTAGGGAGACATAGCAAGTGTTAGGAGAAAGCAATGGCACCCCACTCCAGTACTCTTGCCTGGAAAATCCCATGGGTGGAGGAGCCTGGTAGGCTGCAGTCCATGGGGTCGCTAAGAGTCGGGCACAACTGAGCGACTTCACTTTCACTTTTCACTTTCATGCATTGGAGAAGGAAATGGCAACCTACTCCAGTGTTCTTGCCTGGAGAATCCCAGGGACAGGGGAGCCTGGTGGGCTGCCGTCTATGGGGTCGCGCAGAGTCAGACACAACTGAAGTGACTTAGCAGCAGCAGCAGCAGCAGCAGCAAATGTTAAATATTGAGAATAAAACAGCGCAGGGGACTGAAAAGTTACCTGGCACAGAGGCCAACTTCAAACTGTGATTATTTCCAGGGAACAAAGGAATTTGAGAAAGAGACGTCCATTCTTGTCTATAATATTTTACTTCTCCAAGAAGAAAAAAGCTGTTGATATTTGTTAAATCTGGTGGGTGGAGCGTGGGTATTGTATTATTCCCTGTATTTTTCTGTTTCTGAAATATCTCCCCTTAAAAAACAAGTCACTTGAAAGAAATAAGCTGGCTTCTAGGCCAACAAAATATGAGTGTGGCCTGTTGGGATGAATTAACAGGTCTAGAGGAAGAATATCCTCCATAATGGGTTTAGTCACTCAAGGAAGCCCAGGAAAAGGAAACAGATGAACAGCCGACAGGCACAGTCAGGCTCTGTATAGGGCTCAGAAAACTTTCACCAACAGACTTAGAGTGTTTGCTCCACGGTCAAGGCGCCATGGGGAGGCGACCATACAGGTAACCAGAAGCAATGGACTTTGGGTTTTAGCGCAAGAGGTGTGTGTATAAAACAGGCAGTTTTAGAATGATCCTAAAAACATTCATGAATCCAACTAATTTTATTTTCTAATTCCATGCTCATCTGAAAGTACATTCTATTTACACCCCGTATCTGCCATCCAGATACAATTGGCTATGATGTGGTTTCCTGGCTAAGTCCAGACATAGAGAGAAATGGTGGATCCCAAGTGTTGTAAGTATTGAAGCTGAAGTTTTGTACTGCACATCAAGACCCTTTCCCAGTAGCTCAGCTGGTAAAGAATCTGCCTGCAATGCAGGAGACTCCAGTTCGATTCCTGGGTCAGGAAGATCCCCTGAAGAAGGGACAGGATACCCACGCCAGTATTCTCGGGCTTCCCTGGTGGCTCAGATGGTAAAGAATCCTCCTGCAATGCGGGAGACCTGGGTTTGAGTCCTGGGTTGGGAAGAGCCCTGGAGGAGGGCATGGAAACTCTCTCCAGTATTCTTGTTTGGAGAATCCCCATGGATAGAGGAGCCTGGGAGGCTACAGTCCATAGCGTCGCAAAGAGTCAGACACAGCATCAAGACCCTAGTGTTCTGATTAATATTTGTTACTCCTTGTAAACCTGCTTGTTATGGGGGAACAGCTCTGATTATTTAAACTTTCAGTGTTCCAGTTTTTATGTCAGTTATTGTTTTACTGAAGATGAAAGAAATCGATGTAGCCTGATGAGAAACCCAGGCCGATGAAGCCCTGAGGATCCTGGACATACTCCAGAGAGTATTAGAGTCACCAGGGTAGCATACAGCCCCATGAGACTTCCTGGAGGTCAGCCAGGCAACCTTTCCAGTGACCCCCAACACTCTGTGACGAGGAAGAAGTAAGAACAAGCATTTTCCACGCCCTCTTCATCCAAGGCATGTGTCCCACAGAAGCCTCCATTGCAAATACAGACACCTAGAGGCCATTTATTCCATACTCTCACAAAAAATAAGAGTCCTTATCTAATATTCCTAGAAGGTGTCAGCTCCATGCTTGAAGAGGCAGCCTAAAGTATTATTGTCCAAATGTTAGAAGGGTTACAATGAGATGATAGAGATTACATTGAGTTGAAATCTACCTTTTTATCATGTTCATTCACTGGTCCCAGTTCTGCCCTCTGCTGCCCTGTTCTCTAATTCTGAAGTCCCTCACACCCGGCACTGAGCCTGAGCATGTGGAAATACACTCTCAAAGATAGCGAATCCTAGCTGGCTGATCAATTACCACATTCATCCTGGACTCCTACCTGGTCAAGGCAGGCTTTAGCCCTGGGACCCTGAAACCTTGACTTGAAGTGCCAGCTCCCTGGGGAGAGGCCGCAGCCTGTCAGCTGACCTTTCCCACCAGCCTTTACTGCCCTGAAAGGCAGTGTTTAAGACATAGAACTTGGGTACCAGGCTACCTGCGTTTGGATCCTGGCTCTGCAGTGTAAACCTACTTGCTGTGTAACTTTAAGCAGCTATTTTACCCTCCCTATAAAATGAAAATAGTATATTGACTTCATGAGGTTTATTTAAGGTATTCCTAAAACTCTTAGAACAGCACCTGGTGCATAAAGACCGCCACAGAAACACTTATGAAAAACAAATTCTGAGGCTTTACCATGGAACGCTGAGAAGCAGTGCCCCAGGGACTGGTCATTTGTGGAGGAGGAGAGAACTGCCCACTTCCTTGCATGAGCTGCCTCCTCCCACCTCCCTCTTCCCCTATGCGTTTCCATGGCGATGGGAAGCACATGGAGAGTTGCCTGAGCTTCTTCTCATCTGCCTGTAAGCAGAGCAGGTAGCCACCTCTCTGCAGAGGATGACCCAGTTTCCTGGAACCCCAAATGGATGGAAAGCAAAGAGAATGCTGTCCCCAGGAGAGAGGAACAGGCTCTTAGCCTTGAACCACTGAAATGACCACAGACACATCTGCGTATTTGCCAAGGTCACTGAGAGAGAAAATTAGTCCCACGATGCAAGCAGAACTCCAGTGCAGGTCATCCATCTGGAAATGTCCCTTGCAGGGGCTGCAGTCCCAACAGCTCTGCAGGCTGCTGGCACCTGGTCTCTTCTGAGCCTTCATCCACCCACACCCTTCACCTATCTCTCCTGTTTTTCTTCTGCTCCTTCCAGTTCATTTCTCCCTGTAGAAGCCTTCCTGCTCCACTCACTGAAAAAAGACACTGGAGCCTTTCTTGGAGTTATCTGCCCCCACTGCCTGATGTACTTTATAAAAGTCACATCGAACCAGTCCCAGCTGAAAAGAACGCGACAGCAGGCAGGGCCAAGAGGAGCAGCAGGGGCCGTCCAGCAGAGTGGTGGGCAGCTCGGCCCTTCATCTAGCCGAAGGCCCAGCTAGATGGACTTCCTCCCTTTGGTTAAATAGCACAGGGGTGCTTTCTGGGGATCTAGAGCCTACGGAGGCGTACTCTATCCATTCGTTTTTAGGGCTGGGCTATCTTTGCAAGGAGATAAGGCTTTATCGTGAGCTATTTTCTCACAGAAGCCTCCTTCTACAGAAAAATGGGAAACTCTTCAGAGTTCAGATGTGGAGAAGAGAAAGTGGGCTTATCAGAAGCTCTGCCAGGTTCTAACATCATCCAGGGGTCAGAGTTCAAGGCCAGCATCATTGGATGGGGGGAGGGGTCACCTCTTCATCACTGTCCTCTCAACTTATCCTTTAAAAACCACTGAGAAAGGTCCCACCTGTACAGCCTTCACTAGTGATGCTTTGGGGATTACTCTCATTCTTCCTGCATAGCGACCAAGAGAAGGGTGAGCGGTCTTCCTGGGACACTGCTCTGCCCAGACCTGCCAGGAGAGGGCAGACGGGACACCACGAGGGCTGCTAAGAGCTGACTCACCCTGGAGCAGCTGGCCTCCCCTGTCAACTGAGTCCTGAAAATACCATCAGCAACACCTCTCCTTGTCTGAAAGGCCATCCTCAGAAGGCCTCTATAGACCCAGTTCTACAGCTGAGGAAACAGGAAATGGAGGCTTGCAGGGAGCAAGTCCCTGACCCAAGCGCACAGAACCCAGGATGGAGCCCAGTCAGTTGTGCAAGACCCCCCTACTCACCCCTGATGGCTTGCTGCGCTGGAAGGAGCATGTGCTTGGCTTAACCAAAACCACCTTGTTACTTGATAAAACTGCAGGATGTGTGTTTCCCTATTACGTCTCCACCCACCCTCCATCTCATCCTTTACCAGCTCGGAGGACCACACCACAGGCTCCCTGGACTTCACCCTGGGGCTTCCCTGGTGCCAGGCCTGTCACGCCAACACTCCACCTGGGCCTTCTCTCCATTTCTCTTTCTGAACTTGACCACATTCAGGGTCGTGGCAAGTTAGCCTCCGCCAAGCAAAGAAAAGCAGACCTGCCTGGGTGGTGTTTGTGACACCCCAGGTAACACAGGAGCACGGGACAGTCCTCCCACTGTCCTACTGGTGAGCCCAGGCATCTTCCTGCCCTCAACACTGACCCCCAAGAGTTGGGTGCTGGTTGTTTGGCAAGGGTGATAAAAAATTTTAAAGCTGTAAAACTAAGTGTGAAACTTTAGAAGGATAAGGCAGAGAAACAGGGTGAGGCTCCCTTAAAGGTCTCCTTAAATCACAGCGCATGGGGCCACCACCATTACCCCTTGGCCCCGATCGGAGCCTCTCCTAGGCCCGCTGTCCAGAGGAACATGCTTACCTGTATCTCACACGCAGCCTGTAGGTGGAAGATCTTATAAAATGCTTCCTCCACAGTATCACCCAGAGCAACCACTCCATGGTTTCTTAGCACCAGGATCTGTACAGGAGCAAACAGCCAATTGACACTTTCAGCCTTCTAAACTTCAGTTAAGAGGGAGAGATTTCTCATTTTATTCAGATCAATTTCCGTATCTCATCCTGGAACACCTGCCGCCTAGTTCCTCACTCACTCTCCCTATGCAAAAACCCAATGCAACCCCCATGAGTTTTAATATCCACCCAAAAGAATGCTTAAGGCATATACCCGAAGAAATGGAAGGTGCTTTTTAAAACTGAGACTGAATAGCTTGGTGGATTTCTTTGGGCAAGGCTTGGTTTTTTTAGGCCCTGAGAGCTTAGAAGTCTGAAAAATGAATGGTATGTCAAAGTGAATAAATGTATTTGCTGTTAAATACAAGGGTCCAACTTGTCCCCTGTGACTGGGTTGACTTGTGAATCAAATCCAAGGGAGTGATCCGCGAGAGATGATCCTGCATACACAGGTGAGTTGGGTCACCTCTGGCCCCCAGGCTTTCTCCCCATGAACTCTGTGGAGCCTGGAAGCTCTAAGATCCTACAGTTCTGTGAAAGAGGCCATAGCAACATTTTATTCTATCTCATTAGAGGAAATAGAAGCCTAAAGAAATTGAAAGTCCCCCAGCTAATTAGGGGCAGAGTTAGAACCCAGGCCATCACTGATGGTGCAGTGTTTTTGACTCAGCCAGGGGCAGGCAGATCTAAAAGGGGGAAAAACAGGAATCAATTTACACCAAGGTCCAGGTGCACCCTCCCTTCTTGGTTGGTTTCATCCTTAAGGATGCTCTGAGTAATACCCAGGTGACACCCACCTGGGGGCTGGGACACAGACCCAAGCATCAGATCTGTCCTTCCAGTACCTGGGCTGAGACCCAGTGGCCTAGTCCTCACGTCCGTTCTTGCTGAAAACAGCTGGAGTTTTTTTCCTCTTAAGAGCCACACAGATGGGAAGAGACTATGACTCTCGCTCACAAAAGATTTTACAGATAGTGAACGCCCCTTGTCTTTTTGTAGCATTTCAGGGTTGTGAACATCACCTCTCTCCTGGCTCTGCTCATGAGGTTTCAGAGCAAGGCAGGAGAGGGTAGCAGGGATTTCTGCTCCATGTTAGAGATGGGGAGAAAGGGACTCTCAAATGGGAGATGACTCCAGCAGCAGCAAGGAAGGGGGCAAAGTGCCCATCAAGCCAGGCTTGGCTCTGAAACGTCCCCCTCGAAGCTCACCAGCCCTGATTATGTGCTGTTATAAAATAGGTCTTCAGACTTAAATCAAGCAATAAAAATGAGATTCTGTTCTGTCAAGTTAGCAAAAGAATAAAAACTAAGGGAGAACACTCAAGTTTGAGGAGACTACAGAAAAATGGCATTCTCATACATACTAGCCTCGTCCGGAGGAGAGGGCAGTTTGTTACTATGCGGTAATAAGTTAAACTATGCATCCTTTAGGAAGCAAACCCAAAGATGTAGCAGAAGGAATTTTCATCATGGAATTGTTTATATTAAAAGAAAATTCACGGAGAAAAATCTTTTCAGTGTCCAACCATAGAGGACTGTTCAGGTAAATGACGGCACAGCCATTCATACAGTGACATATAATTTAAAATAGTGATTAGAAAGTATTTTAATAACTTACAGAGGAGTTGACTCTATATTGCTAAGGGGAAAGAAGAGTTTTACAATCCTAGTTTTGTAAATCTACGTGAATAGATATGGGAGTGTGCATCAAAATCAAAGGGTAGGGTGAAAGATTATTTCCTTTCTTCTGTTGCTCTTGTTTATCTGCAACTTATAAACATTTTCCAATGAATAGTTATCCCTTTTGTGATGTGGGTTTTTGACAACCCCTCCCAGAGCATCTTCCTAGAATAGCTGAGCCAAACCTTGCAGGTGGGTCCAAGGCACTTCTGCAGGTTGATCCGATCAGCTTCCTGCTCCATCTCGCCATTAAAGTCATAATATGCCATGTCCCCCACCAGCAGGGCATTGTGGGACACAGGCAGGAGGCCCCACTTCATGGCTGACACCTTCGGTGAGATGAGGAATGGTTAGCTCACCCCCACCTTCCCCACCCCCTGCCCCTCTGTCCCAGTGGCCCTCTCCTCAGATGGCCCAGTCAAGCTCTGTCTGGGGACAGGCAGCGGTGAAGCAGGGTCCAGGGTCCAGGGTCCAGGGGGTGGGTTGGTAGAGACCTTCAGCCTTGGCTGCAGAAACAGCCACGACTCTTCACTGACAGGGAGGCCCATTGAGAAGCTCCCATTTTTCCAGCAATGGGGCAATGCAAGTGCTAGGAGAGATGATTAAAACCCAGGCTGTAACCACCATGTGCCAACCCTTGGCCTTTATTAAAAGCAAGGAACATGGAGAGATTGGAGAGCCTCTCACTTTCCTTCAGTCATCTTGCCCCTCACGTCAGCCCCAGCTCTGCAGAAATGCACACTTGGCACAAATACATCACATAGCCTTAGTCTAACTTTTGGAAGGTCTGAGTGCTTGTAAACCAGTGTGATTTTGCAGAGAAAAATCACAAGTCAGTGGCAGGTCTGCTCTGCCCCTGTAGGTGCACGGCCAGGGGATTGGTAAGTTGGGGTCTGCTGTCTTTCCAGGTACACTGCAGCACCTCAGGTAGACAGAGAAATGTCCAGAGACCCTCAGGGGACAGCCTGCTCCTTGATGGTCTTCCCTCTGTTCTCTCCCAGTTCTCTTTGCTCCTGCCCCAGCTCTCAGCCCCCCACCCCAACCCCAGACATTGTGAAAAGTGGACACAGTGCAGGTTCCCACCATCTGATCTCATAACAAGACCTGTCCGTGCCAGAGCCTGGGCTAGGGAGCAGGTGCCAGCCTGACCTAAGCAGAGGCTCAGAAGGTGCCATCACCCACACAAGTGGGGCTGGTTTGCGTATGCAGCAGTTGGGGGACACAGAGGAGCCGACAGTACACACCTTCACCTTATCTCCACAGTCTGAGACTTCCACAGTCAGAAAAATGGAGAGGAGGAGATTCCCACATCAGGTGTCCCTCCTCACCTTGGCCTGAGTTCTAGGGAATCTTTCCAGAACTGCATTAAATGGTGAGTTTGCTCCTAGCTTGGAGGGACTTATGTCTCCCCTTGGGGAGACTCTCAGAGAGACAGGTGCCATGCGGCTGCTGCCATGGGGGCTGAAATGCTGGCTGAAGAGCTGACACTTACCGCCGCCGTGGCCGGAGTGTGCAGGTGGATGATGCAACGCACGTCGGGTCTGGCAGCGTAGATGGCCGAGTGCAGGCAGAAGCCCGAGGTGTCCACGGGGAAGCAGCTACTGCCCTTCTCCACCACCTCTCCCAGGATGTTCACCTTGATCTGGGCCGGGGTGGGGGTGAGGAGGAAGACAGACTTCTGACCACCAGAAGGCAGAGGCCCCTCACTCCCCTCCCTGCAGGTGGGCCAGGCATATGCCCACCCACCAACGTCCACTCTCTACCACACCATGGGCAATGGATGTGCTTGGTGGTGGAGTGGGGGGAAGAGTTCCTGCCCGCAGGGTAAGCACACAGGCTACTGGGAAACAAAGGCAAGTTTAATTCAGCACAAAAAATGCAAGAGTTTCGCAAACTTTACTGTGCATGAGGATCACCTGGAGATCCTACCAAAATGCAGATTCGAATTTGGTAGGCCAAGAACTCAGCCTGGGAGTCTGCATTTCCAAAAAGAATCCAGTGATACCCCTGCTGTTGGTCCATGGACCACAGTTTGAGTATCAAGGTGCAAGGAGAGAGTCATTCATAGAATTCTCTAGAAGCAGATAGGATGAGTCTTTAATCCCAGTGGAAATAGGAGAGCAGAGAAGCCTTCCCAGAGGAAGCAGCATCTAAACTGAGCCTTTTTCTTTTTTTCCAGCTTATTATTTTGAAAAAATTTAATCACACGCAAAGGTAAAGAGGATAGTATAATGAGCATCCATTTACCAGTCACCCAAAAGCTAGGTCTTAAAAGACAAATGAGAGAGCAGTCCCTGGTCTCATAATCTGCTTTTGACTCCAAGGGGTTGTGGGTGTTACAGTGAAAACACAGGCATGCCCATGCATGTGTGCACACATACACATACACATAACTTCTGGTGGCTGTTGCTGGCCCGGCACACAGCTAAGCCATAGCACTTCCTGCTTAACATAAACAATCTCACAGAACATCATCATCAGAGAAGACCACTTTTGACTGTGACACAGAAGACAGAAGCCACTCCTTAATCATGTCTAAGGAAAAGCAAAAACAAGTTTGTACAAATGCAAATATGACCAACACAAAGGATCATAAGAGACTACTACAAGCAACTATTAACATATGCCAATAAAATGGACAACCTGGGAGATGGACAAATTCATTGAGATGAACAACCTTCTAAGACTGTACCAGGAAGAAACAGGAAATATGAACAGGTCAATCACATGACTGACCTATGATTAAAAGCTTCCAACAAACAAAAGTCCAAGAACAGGTGGCTTCAGGTGTGAATTGTATCAAACAGTTAGAGAAGAGTTAATACCTATCTTTCTGAAACTCTTCCAAAATAACTGCAGAGGAACAAACACTCCCAAATTCATTCTATGAGGCCACCAATATCATGATACCAAAACCAGAAAAATATCTCACACAAAAAAGAAAATCGCAGATTAATATCACTGATGAATACGAATATAGATGGAAGAATCCTCAACAAAATACTAGCAAACTGAATCCAATAACACATTAAAAGGACTATACAGAGGATGAGAGGGTTGGAGGTATCACCAGTGAAATGGACATGAGTTTGGGCAAACTGGGAGATAGTGAGGGACAGGCAAGTCAGGTGTGCTGTAGTCCAGGGGGTTGCAAAGAGTTGGATATGACTTGGTGATGAACAACAACACACCATGATCAAGTGGGATTTATCCCAGGAATACAAGGATGGTTCAGTATATGCAAATTAATCAGTACCATACAACACATCAACAAAGCGAAGAATGAAAACCATAAGATCATCTCAGTAGATGACTGACACTTCCTCCCAGTTAACCGGAGACATTCATCCTAACTGCACCAATAGCTTTGGCCTCATTCTGTGCCCCCCACCCCAGAACTGCCCCTGGCCAGACACTGCTAGTCGCTCAGTCGTGTCTGACTCTTTGTGACCCCATAAACTGTAGCCTGCCAGGCTTCTCCGTCCATGGGATTCTCCAGGCAAGAATACTGGAATGGATTGACAGTCCGTTCTCCACAGGATCTTCCCAGCCCAGGGATCGAAGCATAGGTTCCTGCATTGCAGGCAGATTCTTTACCGCTTGAGCTATAGGGAAGTCCCCATCACCTCCTTCTTAGGTTCCAAATCACTCAACACAACCCTAATCCTGAAACACCCTTAGGCTGAAAACACCTCCTGCTCCACGAGCAGTCTCCCAGAAGCTGGTAGGTAGTTAATTTAGCCTAACTTATTGACTAGAAGTGTTTGCTGGACATTAGCAGGCTAGATTTTTCCTTTCTAAAAATCATGTCAGCTTTGGCTCTTAAAATTCCAGCACAGGGACAGGCCCCTGAATGCAGCACACAGGGCAGTTCCACAACACACCTACCACACCCAGCCCAGAGGCCCAGGCAGACAAGTGGTACCAAAGCAGGGAACACGCTACTGACAACACCAGTTCCAGCAGAAGCACAAGATGGTCAACAGCCCTCTCTTACTAAATCCTATTTTAAGTGAATTTTACAGGATGAACATTCCTTTCAAGTGGCCTGACCCATGAACATGGCAGCCACCCTGCCATCTCAGGAACTTAAACCTGCAAGGGTCTGATGCAGACCCTGGTTTCCATTCAGCTCAGCTCCCCAGCCTCCTCGGCTGGGTGGCCCACTCAGACTTCCCTCTCTGGGATGAGCTCTCTCTGCCCTTGTGTGTTCCTTATCTCAGCTGTGGATATGTGACCTGTTGTCACGCCAGAATCTCTACAGCATAACAGGACAGTTACTGTCGCACGCAGTGCCTTTGTCCCGTGAGAAGACAGTCTCCCCTCTTGAGGAGAGCTCAGGGCCATAGGGTGTGTGGGTACGCCATTGCGCAAATTTGAAAACTCAGCCCAGAAAGAGGACCCAGAAGCTCTCTCTCATAGCACTAGAAGAACCTTGCATTCTTTGGGACAAAGCACTGGCTGTTGTTCTAATGTACCCCTGAGCCAGGAAGGCTTCCTGACTCCCAGCCTTTGAAGTCCAATCCTGGGCTCAGAGGCCTCTAGGCTCATCTTTCCTTCCCTCTCCCTCCTAGTGTTTTTGCTGCCTTCACTTCCCATTTGGTCTCTTGGTCACATCATGCTCTCTGCACAGTTTGTTTTGGTGTCCATGTGACTTCTCTCTCCCACCAGATTGCAAACTGCTTGAAGGACAAGATGGCAGTGGCTAGCATGGAGCAACGGAGAAAACAATGGCACCCCACTCCAGTACTCTTGCCTGGAAAATCCCATGGACGGAGGAGCCTGGTAGGCTACAGTCCATGGGATCGCTAAGAGTTGGACACGACTGAGCGACTTCACTTTCACTTTTCACTTTCATGCATTGGAGAAGGAAATGGCAACCCACTCCAGTGTTCCTGCCTTGAGAATCCCAGGGACAGGGGAGCCTGGTGGGCTACCATCTATGGGGTCGCACAGAGTCAGACATGACTGAAGCGACTTAGCAGCAGCAGTAGCAGCAGCATGGAGCAAAGATGGTACTGTCATTTCAACAAGAAATTGGTAGTGAGATGTCACACTGTACTTACCAGGCTGGATGCTGTGACTTCACTGCAAGAGACTCCCTTAGGGCTGATCAGGAAGTGGTCCTGCTCCTTGCTGACTCTCAGCTGGAGGAAAGACATGTGTTCCCAGTGGTGAGAAGGGAGAGGGGCCATTTCCAATGATACTGTGCTTGAATCACCTTTACCCCTGAATCCACTGCATACAAATCTCCCCCCACCCCAAGAACACTTACTTACTCCTGACCCATGAGAGATGAAGACTCAGCCTTTATTTGGAGCCAGGGAAATGGAGCTATAAGAGGAATCTCCCAATGGTCAAGGGTGGCCCTAGAAATAGGATGCAGAAATTCCTGGCTCCTCATCCAGAGACGTGCCCGCTAGGCAGGTTGTCTATTTCAGGTAGCCACAGTGGCTAGAAACCTTGGAAGAGCTCACGGCCAGCAGTGTCACAGCCACGCCAAGGCTCAGGAAGTCTCCCTCTGGGGGAGGCCACAGGCAGAGCCCCACCCAGCCCCGGACGCTGTCCTCACCGTCACGTAGGTGTCGCTCAGCTGGGCCCAGCCATACAGGTCCAGGAGGCGGTAGACACTGCTGATCTTGCACCGCATGAGCCGCTCCCCCTTGGCCAGGTTCAAGGAGTCGGCTGTGTGGAGGTCATTGATGGGCGTCATCATGGAGAAGCCTGAAGGGGCACAGGGCAGCTTTCAGGTCAGGAGCTCACGTCCGCACTCTCCTGCCTTGCCCCTACCCTCTCCCAGTTCTCCTGGGTGCTACATCCATACACGAGACTCCTGTGGGCAGGGAATTCAACATCCTTTGACCCTGACTCCAGAGGAGAAAACCCTCCACAGAATGGACAGTTGTGCCCAATAAAGTCCTCTGCTTCTTAAGGGAAGAAAGGCATTGCTTTGGGTCAAAACCCATGGCCAGACTCAAGCCACAAATGCAAGGATCTCAGCTCAAGCTGACTATAAACCCTAGAGACAGACATTGAATAAATGCAAAAATAAATTTCTGAGTGGAAATATGGGTACATTTTATCAGTTAGCTTTAATGAAGAAGTAACTAAGCATTATTCTATTGTTTTAACTAACTTTTTCTCTGATTTGGAAAAGGGCAAACAGAAAGCCAAGTCAACCAGGAGGTAATTTCCTCAACTTTTTCTGACAAGTCATAAACCTCCAGAAGTCAGTGTGGCTGTGGTGGGCTGAAGGGCCAGAGGCTGAGGGTGAACTACTTCTGACCGCCTCCAGATATGCAGTCGCTTGGCTTTTTATGGCTCTTTCTGGGAATCTGGTAATATGGAAATGAACCTAGAGAGTCTGATAGTCTTCTACTCAGGGCACCCAAAGGGTCTAGTCAGTCCCATGAACCATGCTGACCACTGCCTGCATACCTCCGAAGCCAGAAGAGGGCCTCTGAGCCCCAGCCCTCCAATTAATCAGTGTCTAGGAAACAATAAGAGAATCAATAGGAAAGGGTTCTGGCTTAAAACGACATCTGGCTGGGAGCCTCCTGATGCTGCCTTTCTCAGCATCCCTCTAAAAACTTTAATGGATGAAAATGCTCTTTGGAAGCTTCCACCATCACTGCAAACCTCACGGCCACAGCACATGATGTACGTCCTGTATCAGGTCTGCCATTAGTTGAAATGATAAGGTCTGTGATATGAAGGTGGACTGGGAGCACAAAGCAAGCAGAGCAAGCCTCAAACACCTCATGTCAGGAAGATGCCCCCGAAAGGCTTGTGCCCACCAGCCGTGGTATGCCTCTAGGGCATGGGTCCAGTATAGGAAGTTGACAGGGATACAAGTGGTCCAAAGACCTGGCTGAACTGGCAAGAAAAACAGCAACAAAATCTCAAAATTAAGGATTTCTATTCCAAGCTGACTAGTCAAGGCTCCTTGCCTCCTTTCTAGTTCCCCAGACAAGTATTTGCCCCTGGCAGCAAGAAGGGAAGCATATCAAAAGCATAAGGCCCCCAAGCAAAGCCGGAGATAGGGAGAGGCTGTTGTTGGGAAAGGTCTTTGAACCCTCTTTTAGAAATACCTGTGGAGTCCCCAGAGACGATCAGGAGGCCAGAAGAGGTCTGAAAACACTCACTATCATATCCTCTGTGTCCTGTATCCCCTAAGAGTCCGCCTCCCCAACCCTGTGGAGCTTCCCGTAAGGACTACCCACTCACAGGCCCAGAAGAGGCCAGAGGGCTCCACAGGAGTCCCCAGTCCTCTGTCCTCAGGGGCTTCTTGCAAAGGATGCTTATTCTGATCAGCCTCACCAAGTGAAGGTCTAACTGGGCCATTATTTCAAAGTACCTAAGAAAACACAGAGATGAAAATCCACCAAACCCCCCAGAAAGCTACCGACATGCTCTACAGCAGGAAAAAAAAAAAAACTCAAGGGAACAAAATCCTAAGGCGAATGGAGCTGGACAAAGAACAACCTCTCTGGGCTTGGACTCATGACACCTGGAATTTTCCTTCTCCACATTCCCTGACTCAGTTACCCTGGCATGCACCAACCAGATTTCCAGGCATCCAACTGTTTTCCTGGCAGATGCTGATCAGTAAAGTAATGGAAAGCCCTATTTCTCTTTCAAGAGGAAGAGTGTAAGATCAGAGACATGAAAATGATGAGCAAGAATTTGATAGACACGGGACAAAGACAAGAAGCCCTGGCATCTAAGCATATAAGTAGATTACTCACCTAGAGCCACACATCCTGGAATAAGAAGTCAAGGGGGCCTTAGAAAGAATCACTACGAACAAAGCTAGTGGAGGTGATGGAATTCCAGTGGAGCTATTTCAAATCCTGAAAGATGATGCTGTGAAAGTGCTGCACTCAATATGCCAGCAAATGTGGAAAACTCAGCACTGGCCCCAGGACTGGAAAAGGTCAGTTTTCATTCCAATCCCAAAGAAAGGCAATGCCAAAGAATGCTCAAACTACTGCACAATTGCACTTATCTCACACACTAGTAAAGTAATGCTCAAAATTCTCCAAGCCAGACTTTAGCAATAGGTGAACCATGAACTTCCAGATGTCCAAGCTGGTTTTAGAAAAGGCAGAGGAACCAGAGATCAAATTGCCAACATCCGCTGGATCATGGAAAAAGCAAGAGAGTTCCAGAAAAACATCTATTTCTGTTTGATTGACTATGCCAAAGCCTTTGACTGTGTGGATCACAATAAACTGTGGAAAATTCTGAAAGAGATGGGAATACCAGACCACTTGACCTGCCTCTTGAGAAATCTGTATGCAGGTCAGGAAACAACAGTTAGAACTGGACATGGAACAACAGACTGGTTCCAAATAGGAAAAGGAGTACGTCAAGGCTGTATATTGTCACCCTGCTTATTTAACTTCTATGCAGAGTACCTCATGAGACATGCTGGGCTGGAAGAAGCACAAGCTAGAATCAAGATTGCCAGGAGAAATATCAATAACCTCAGATATGCAGATGACACCACCCTGATGGCAGAAAGTGAAGAGGAACTAAAAAGCCTCTTGATGAAAGTGAAAGAGGAGAGTGAAAAAGTTGGCTTAAAGCTCAACATTCAGAAAACAAATATCATGGCATCCGGTCCCATCACTTCATGGGAAACAGATGGAGAAACAATGGAAACAGTGTCAGACTTTATTTTTGGGGTCTCCAGAATCACTGCAGATGGTGATTGCAGCCATGAATTTAAAAGACGCTTACTCCTTGGAAGGAAAGTTATGACCAACCTAGACAGCATATTAAAAAGCAGAGACATTACTTTGCCAACAAAGCTCCGTCTAGTCAAGGCTATGGTTTTTCCTGTGGTCATGTATGGATGTGAGAGTTGGACTGTGAAGAAAGATGAGCACCGAAGAATTGATGCTTCTGAACTGTGGTGTTGGAGAAGACTCTTGAGAGTCCCTTGGACTGCAAGGAGATCCAACCAGTCCATTCTAGAGGTGATCAGTCCTAGGTGTTCTTTGGAAGGACTGATGCTAAAGCTGAAACGCCAATACTTTGGCCACCTCATGCAAAGAGTTGACTCATTGGAAAAGACTCGGATGCAGAAGGAGAAGGGGACGACAGAGGATGAGATGGCTGGATGGCATCACTGACTTGATGGGCGTGAGTTTGAGTGAACTCCGGGAGCTGGTGATGGACAGGGAGGCCTGGCGTGCTGCGATTCATGGGGTCGCAAAGAGTCGGACATGACTGAGTGACTGAACTGAACTGTACTGATATAATAGAAGAAAAAAATTTGAGTTCAAGACGTGTGTGTGTGTGTGTGTGTGTGTGTGTGTGTGTATAAAGTATAAGGACTTACTGCATTCCATTAAAAGAAAATAACCCACAATTTGATGCTTTCTGACAACATTTCTGAAATGTGAGGGTAAGGAGGAAATTCCACAAGCATCTAGGAGAAAACAAAAGGTTACCAACAAAGGAACCAATAATAGACTGTTTTAGATTTCTTTGTTATAACAACAGATGCCAAAAGACAATACTATAGGAGATTTATAAAAACAAACATTAAAATAAAGTGACACAAAGCAGGTAAAAATAAAGAGACCATCAAAAGTAGCCCAGCCAACTATAAACAAAAAATAAACAGAGGTCATAATATGACCAAAATAGAAGCCAAGGAAAATAATGCTCTTTTGGACAAAAAGAGCCATTTTGTAGGTCATTTTATAAGGAATAAAAGCATAATCCATAATGGAGCTATAGCTATAAAAACATTTATGCTTTGAAAAGCATTTTATCAAGATATACAAAGCAAAAGCTGTCATAAATACAGAGAAATGAACAGAAATCAAATACAGTGGGAGACAACACAACATTAATTTTTTATGAAATAAAAAATGATAAATGAATACATTTGACAAATGAAATACTATTCCCCAGGGATAGAGTCTATATCCATGTATCATTTAAATATGATATTATTAGGCCACAAAAAAAACTCAATAAATCCCCAACACAGACAATAAGTAGGCTACATTTTCTAAACATAATGCAATAAAACTAGACATTATCAATAAACCTTTAAAAGAATACAAATTCTACCACTAAAAATGAGAAAGCACACTCCCAGAGGGTACTTATTTTATTTTAGAATAAAAATGAAGCCAAAACAGCAACTGCAAGCTACCTAGAAATTAACAATAAAGAAAATTCTGCATGTCAAAATTTATGGAACAAGATCAAATTTATACTCAAAGAAAAAAACTTCATAGCCTTACATGTCTTTATTATTGTATTAAATATGAAAATAAATCAAATCCATTTTATTCTATTACAGAAAAATATAAAGACTAAAATAAATCAAAGGAAAGTTATGGAAAAGAATTGATGAGTATAAAAACAAAATCAATGAATCAGAATACAAGGAAATTAGGAGAATCAATATATAAATCCAAGAACTGGCTTATGTGAGAAGATCTATGAATAAACCAGTCTCTGGATTTGCCGGTAAGGAGGAAGCAGCAATACACGGCATCAGGAATGAGAATGGGATGTCATATCCACAGCAGAAAGTTTAAATGATAAAAATAATATTGTAAATCACACTAGTAATTTTTAAAGCCATGTGAAATGAATTATTTTATATAAATATGACCAAAATTTACTCAAGAAGCAGCAAAACAAAATTTTAAAGAACTTTAGATGAAACAGAAAAAAAGATGTTACCCAAGTATTTCAGATCTGGACAGCTTCAAAAGTGAATAATAAGTCTTCAAAGAGCAGAGACTTCCTACCTAATATTTTTGCTCTGTTAGGGCAAAGAAGTGGAGAAGGAAGTGGCAACCCACTTCAGCATTCTTGCCTGGAGAATCCCATGGACAGGGGAGCCTGGCGGGCTATAGCCTGTAGGATCACAAAGAGTCAAACACGACTGAGTGACTGAGCAGCAGCAGGGCAAAGAAGTGGGTGGGGATCCCCCTGATTCATCTCAGGAAATGATAGCCTTAATGCCAGTACTAAGCAAAAGCTGCCCGAAAGTTAATTGCTTTTCATCACGTGCAACTATGGATGCAAAAATTAATAAAATTCCAGCAAATCAAAGCCAGAAGAGTAATTTTCAAAGACTGCATCAAAATCACAAATGATTTATTTCAGGAATGAAAAGAGTTCAATATTCAGAAATCTGTTAACACAATTCACCCACATCAAGGAAAGAAACATCAATAAATACCAAAAATGCATTTTATAAAATTCAATATCCATTTCTGAGAAAAACCCATATTGAACTAGAATACAAAGATATTTCCTCAACATGATAAAGAATAATTATCTCAAACTCTTGTGGTAAAAGAATTACCATTAAAGTCAGAAACAAGACAAAGATGATTCCTCTCTGATCTATTATTAAACATTGTTCTGTGAGTTCTAATGGATGCAGTGAGAAAACTGGAAAAATAAACCAAAGGGCAAAATGTTGAAGAATGCAAAATGACTATGTGATTTCTTTTGATATACAAAACCCAAAAGAATTCATTGAGAAGATATAGAATTTAGGAGCTCAATAAGGGGTTAGTATATATATATGTGTGTGTGTGTGTGTGTGTGTGTATATATATATATATATATATATATATATATATATATAACTCCAATGATGTATAATATATATATAACTCCAATGACAAATATATATATATGTATATAATATATATAAACATAATATACATAAATACACACACATTTATATATGTATAACTCCAGTGATTTCCCTAGGTGACAGCTATAACCAGAAAAAGATCTGAATGGAGAATCACTCAAAATGACAAATTACATAAAATTTCCAGAATAAATTTAACAAGAAATTAGTAACTGTCAATGTATGTCAAAAACCACCACAATATTATACATTAATTAAAATAATTAATTTTTTAAAAAAAGAAATTAGCAAGCACTACATAAAATTGCAAAAGGAGTATATCAAGGCTATATGTTGTCACCCTGCTTATGTAACTTATATACAGAGTACATCATGAGAAATGCTGGACTGGATGAAGCACAAGCTAGAATCAAGATTGCCAGGAGAAATATCAATAACCTCAGATATGCAGATGATATCACCTTTATGGCAGAAAGTGAAAAAGAACTAAAGAACCTCTTGATGAAAGTGAAAGAGAGTGAAAAAGTTGGCTTAAAGCTCAACATTCAGAAAACTAAGATCATGGCATCCAGTCTCATCACTTCATGGCAAATAGATGGGGAAACAATGGAAATAGTGAGAGACTTTATTTTTGGGGTCTCCAGAATCACTGCAGATGGTGATTGCAGCCATGAAATTAAAAGACGCTTACTCCTTGGAGGAAAAGCTATGATCAACCTAGACAGCATAATAAAAAGCCAGAGACATTACTTTGCCAACAAAGGTCCGTCTAGTCAAAGCTATGGTTTTTCCAGTAGTCATGTATGGATGTGAGTTGGACTATAAAGAAAGCTGAGCACCGAAGAATTGATGCTTTTGAATTGTGGTGTTGGAGAAGACTCTTGAGAGTCCCTTGGACTTCAAGGAGATCCAACCAGTCCATTCTAAAGGAGATCAGTCCTGAATATTCACTGGAAGGACTGATGCTGAAGCTGAAGCTCCACTCCTTTGGCCACCTGATGCGAAGAACTGACTCATTTGAAAAGATCCTGATGCTGGGAAAGATTAAAGGCGGGAGGAGAAGGGGACAACAGAGAATGAGATGGTTGGATGGCATCACCAGCTCGATGGACATGAGTTTGAGTAAGCTCCGAGAGTTGGTGATGGACAGGGAAGCCTGGTGTGCTCCAGTCCATGGGGTCGCAAAGAGTTGGACACAACTGAATGACTGAACTGAACTGAACATAAAAATAGCTGCTATCTTTTCTGACGGACATTAAAGAATTAAATAATCGAAGACATATCATTTCCGAAAAGATTTAAAATTCATTTATGCAGGTATTTTGTAAGCACCTGTTACATGCCAGCTACATTTCTAAGTTCAGGATACTACTCTAACAGTGAACAAAACATACAAATATCCTTTCCCCAATGGAGCTTACGTTCTAATATAAAATTGAACATTTATAAAGTCTCCACCAAATTAATCTATTCATTTAATGCAACCTCATTCAAAATCCCAGAAGGAACTTTTTTGAGGTGAATAAAGAGATTGACAAAATACTTCTAAAGTTATTTTAAAGAATCAGCTTGTATGATGGCTGAGAAAAATTGCAAATGAATAATTAAAAGTATTTTATTGGATGGTAAAACCTAAGGAAGGTGTTTCTAAGCATACAATCAAAAGCAGACAACACAAAAGAAAACAGAAACAGATTCAACTCCATGGAAATTATTCTACGACACAAAAATATCATGAAAAAATTAAAAAGCAAAGGAGACACTGGGGAAAATCTGTAGTGTATTTGATAGGGAGTAGAGAACTAGCCTTACATTATGAAGATTTTTAAACCTGTAAAAAAAGAATATGCATGCTCAGTTGTGTCTGACTCTTTGCCACCCCACAAACTATAGTCCATGAGGCTCCTCCGCCCACAGGATAGTCCAGGCCAGAATACTGGAGTGGGTTGCCATTTCCTCCTCCAGGGGATCTTCCCAATCCAGGGATCGAACCCTCATCTGCTATGTCTCCTGTATTGCAGGCAGATGCTTTACTGCTGAGTCACCAGAAAAGCCCAAGAAAAGAATGTGCAAGTGAAAACCTGGCAAAGGGTATGACAGGCAATTTACTATTGACCTGCAGCCTGTTACCATTTTTCACTCTGATGATACGATAGGTGATAAATGGTACTTTGTGTTTTAGTGTGCTTTTATTTGATTACTAATAAGATTGAATATTTTCATATACATATTGGGCATATTGGGTTTTCTCTTTGTCATGCCCAATATGTATACGAAAATATTCAATCTCATTAGTAATCAAATAAAAGCACTCTAAAACACAAAGTACCATTTATCTCCTATCATATCATCAGGATGAAACATGGTAACAGACTACAGATCAGGGTGGAGGAAATGGGCACCCCTGCATTTCTGGTAGCAATGTAAATTCGTTCCATCTTTCTCCAGGGTAATTCGGCATTATGCATGACAATCTTTAAAAGATGCATATAATTCAATCTAACAATTCTACTTCTAGCAATTTATCTTAAGAAAATAGTCATGGATTTAATCACAGATTTATTGACAAGGATGTTTCTTGAATTGTCATTCATAATAGCAAAAAGTTGGGAATGACTTAAAAGTCCAAAAATGGGAAACTGATTAAAATAAACTATGGCATATTCAACCATGCATAGAATAGCATACATCTACCAAAATGTATGTTATATAACCATATTTCTTATGTGAAGAATTAGTCAAGATACGGTAAGGATATAACTTTGTGTGTATAATGTGATTGCATTTTTTGCATAGTCTCCATGTATTAAGAAAAAAAGGCTGGAAGGACACACACCAAAACATTGATAATAAGAATGTCTTGGTTGTAAGGACACAGTTCAGTGATTTTTAATTCCCTTTCTTGATTATTTTCCTAATTTTCAACCATAATCCTGTATTTATTTTATTGAGGAAAGTATTTTCCAATGTTTGTTTCTTAAAGATTGTGGGCAGAGCTTCAGAGCCAAGGAAGATGGGTTTGTACCTAGCCTTGGCTGCTCTTGGCCCTTGTCTGTGGAGTCAGGTTGACCTGTCCAGTGGGGCATGGAGACACCAGCTCCAAAGGCCTCATTGTGTCCCCTTCCAACTCCATCTCCAAAGGAGTGACTCCAGGGGACTGAGGAAAGAGCCGCCTGAGAGCTGGATGCTAGGAGGATTTTCTTAGGTTCTGTACCCAAAGCTAGAGTGGCAGGGAGCCAAATTCTCACTCTCCAGTGTCCACTCCCGGGCCTCAGGCAGAGGCCATGTAAGGGATCTTGGGTTGCAAAGCTCTTCCCTTTACGCTAATCCCCTTATGAGGGGTGGAGGTGGTGGGGTCATACCTAGGCTGCCCTGCCTCTCTGCAATGACACTGGGTTATACTACCCCCTCCCCCAGCAGAACCACCCCCGCCCTCCTAGTTCTGGGCATCAGGGATCATTCTCCGTGGGCCTTTACGTCACAGCAGCATTAGAAGCAGAGCCAGGTACTTCTTTCCCTGCTGCCCAGATCCCCCAGTTCTGCTAAGGCAGCTGTACCACTCACTCCGTAGCCTGGCAACCAAGCTGCTTATTACTGTGCCTTCCCCTCACCCCACCCCCCACTTCCTCCACCTCTGCTCCTGGCAGCTCCCCAGTTCCCCACGTACTCATGGAAGATGTTGGGAAGACTGCGTGGGAAGTGCTGGCCATGAAGTCCGCGATCTGCCGCAGGGCCCAGATGTTGGAGGAGTTGTTTCCCTTCTTCATCTGCTCCTGGATAAGGCCTTCCAGCTCCTCCCTGAAAGACTGAAGCAAGCCCCCGAGGCTTCCTCACAGTGTGTCTCAAGTGGGAGGGATACTGATGGCCCCTCTTCCAAGTGCCCAACCGTGGCCCCTGGGTCAGCTAGATCAGACCCACATATCTGAGACCTCAGGAGCCTCCCCAAACTGCTGCGTGGGAAGCAATAAGGAGATGCTGGGAATGGATCCTATTCCCTTTGCCCTGGGGGAAAACTCCAGGCAATATATTCTCTAGAATCCAGGTCCTTCTGATGTCTTAGTGATAGCCTAGACCCCTCCCCCCATCAGACATAACAGGACTTCACTTTAGTAATTAAAAGACATTTTAAAAAACAGAATTGAATGAAAAAGTATTCCATCTTTCCTGTCATTAGTCAGGCTGATAGCTCTTCTGGGCCTCAGTTTCCTTATGAGGGGTGGGGATGGTGGGTCCTATACAGGAGGAGTTGATGACCTCAGAGGTCATTTCTGATATCCTGCTACTCTAAGCCTGGCTTTTCAGACCATCAGTCCATAGATAGGGCATGGCAGCCCATCAGGTGACACTCAGGAGGAAATAGGGAGCCACTTAGGTGTTGAGGAATCTACAAAAAAGGACAGAAGCAGCATGACTGCCTCTTGGCCCCGTCTCCTGCCTGAGAATAGTCCCATCCTTCAGGTTCCCAAACTTGGGTTAGTACTAACTCCGCCTCCGCTGCTACCACACAACAGCCACCCGTTCTGGTCACACAGAGATTCTGTCATCCCGATGCATTCTCCTCCAAACCCCCCAGCTCACTGTCACCTGTCACCAAGACCTGGGGCCCGTCCTCCTTAGCGTTTACTGTGTGCTCTCAGCTGGGTCACACACAGCCCACTGCACGCCCTGGCTCTCCAATACCTTGGCAGGGCCTGGGGCAGAGCCCATCCTGGCCAGTACCTGGAGATGCTACTCCTCCCTGGGCTTACCAACACTTAGGATCATGTACTGTTTCCTGAGGACCGCCCAGCTCTACTCCCTGAGAGATCTATTGCCTCTGTTCCCACCGCTCTTCCCCCCGCTGGGAGGGCCTGCATCATGGTCCTGCTTCACTGGTCCGGGAGACCCACCCTCCATCCTTCCCAACACACCACCTGGGGCACTGTGTCCATGCAAGGCAGGTGCCAACTGACCTCAAGACTCTGGCCAGGGCTGGGTGACCCGGACTTGCCCCTCTGCTCTCTATTCCCCGCCTCCTGGGGCTTTCAGGCCCACTTCACTCCTGCCTTGGTATGTCAAAGCCTTATTTGCCAGGACAGAGTTCTCGGCGGTGTGCAGAAAAAGGAGCCCCAGACCTCCCACGTGGCACCTCTCGCTGGCCCCTGGTTTACCCGAATTGTTGAGTTTTTGGTGAAGAGGGAGAGGAAGACTGGAAAGTGAGGCTCAGAAGGGGCACGAGGAACTGAAGTAGGGCTCCTGCTTCTCAGATCCACCTTCCCCAACCAGGGAGTCAAACACAAGCCATAAGCTGCACATAACCCGGGTTTTGCCATCCGCCGGCGACTAGGGAGGTACTCAAATAACCCACGCAGCCAGAGCATCTTGCTCAGAGCTGAAAACTGCTCGTCTCTGAGCAAGCGGAAGAGAAGCAATTTCTCTTTCGGGTTCACCGGGTGCGTCAGCGTGCTCTGCACCCCTTCCCCGCCCTCCCTCTGGCCTCCTTCCTCCTCCCCTGCCCGCGGGGGTCAGACCCCCACTCACCGGGCTCTGCAGGATCATGGTGACGCGCTTCTTCTGCTCCATCAGGTTGAAGTCCTGCCTCAGGTCGGCCGCGCGGCTGCGAAGGCGCAGGTACTCGGGGTCGTCCTCAGAGAAGCGGTCGAAGTACTGCTGCCCCTGCGCGGGCGGCGGGGAGGCGGCCTCGGGGACGGTCTCTTCACTCATCGTCCTAGTGGGTTTGCAGTCCACTCCTGGACCCCTGCCGAGAAGAAAGGAGGGTGCTCCCAGTCGGGGTGCACGCTTCCTAGGCCGGAGGGCTTGCATTGGGGGTGGGGAGTGGGATGAGGCTATTCCCAGGAGAGTGAGAGCCGGGAGGCGGGTTGGCAGGCAGGGCGCCGCGGCTGCCGGCCTGTAGGGGGCGCTGATGCATCGTCCGACTAGGTGAAGGTCTGTTAGTCACTGGCTCCGGCTCCCAGCCCTTCCCCGCCTGACTCGCGGGGCTCGGGCGCCCGCACTCAGGTTCAAGTAGACTGGTCCCCCAGGGCGAGCGCGACCTGCAAAGCTTTGGGGGCATTTTGTGATGCTTATCCACACAGTGTAAAGCTATTCACTTGATCTAAAATGTCAACCCTCTAAGAAGCCTCCTAAAAAACATGCGGTGGGAAATCCACGAAACTGAAAAGAGAACGGGGAACTTCTAACAGGCTAAGCAGTGCTTTTTTCCCCCTACAACTTTGACTTTGCTCCCGCCTCAGGAAAAGAATTATTGGTGAATCTGTTTCTGCAAAATGTGTCTCACTGGAGAATCATTTCTTATCATGAATTTAAAAGAGGTGTGCAGTTTTTATTAGTGGAAAATGAGTTTCTCTAAACCCCAGTAAATGCATATTGAGAAATAGTGAAACAATGAACACTGATTGAAGGACACCATATGCCGGGCTGCCCAGAGGCCTGCGTATCTAGACCTTGAGTGAGAACTAGGGCCATCCTTGGAAGGTTGGGCTGGGAACAAGTCACTTATTTTTTCCACTCAAGCAGGCTTTTAAAAATGCCTGAATGATGAGTGAATGAATGTCCTTATGGCCATACTGGAGTCCTGCTGAAGAAGCAGGCTGCTACTCAGCCTTGGCTTCCCAGCTGTGGGACTGTGGCCACCAGTCTCGCTCTGTGTCAGCCCTGCTAGGCTCTCAAGCCTGAGTTATCATGCTCCTTCAACATCCAGAGGATGTGGGGGCTTACAGAACTTCAGCCTTCTCCCAAAAGAAGGAGCGCCTTCTCAGCAAAAGAAGGCAAGTGCCTTGACTGAATAATAACTAGTTTTTGAAAGCAAATAGGAAGATACCAACAAAAGAGCTTTACCTGAGCTCAAGGTACCTGGCTTTCATCCTTAATCTGCCCCTCCCTCACTTTGCCTCTGGGGGCTCCCTTCCAGAAGGAGGTGGAGCTGCCATTGTTCTCTCAAAGCAGCTCCTGGCCTCCCCAGACCTGATCTGCTCTGCCCTCTTGGCTCATCCTGTTAGCCCATGCCTTAGCCTTCTATCAGTCAGCAGCTCATTATGGAACAGGCCTTGTTGACAACCAGATAGCATATGCTTGTTGTCTATGAGATGTCTGCGACTTCTTTTTCCATCTTCTGTCAGCACTTTACGCTCTACCTTACAGTTCTTCCAAGTAGGGTAGGCAGGGGCATACTAGGCAAGAGAAGTAAGTGGGAGCCCATCCCATCAGCCCAGAATACTCGGGTGATTGACTGATATTATTGTTGTTTGCATTCTTGTTCTTTGGGGAAGGCAAATAGCAAGTCCAAGGGAAGACACATGGACAAGGTCCTTCAAGGGTCAGCTGAAGCTCCGAACCCTTGGGGTTCTCAAGCTTGGGTGAACATTGGAATCTCCTGGAGAACTTTGAAAAATACCGATATCAGAGATTTTAATATTATTAATCTTGGGTATAACCTGGATATCAGGATTTTTTTTAAGTTCTCTGGGTGATTCTAATGGGCAGCCATGGTTGAAATGCCACAGATAAATGTTTGTGGTTATGGCGTATAAGAGAAGGCATTCATTCCAGGGCTTCCCTGGTGGCTCAGCTTGCAAAGAATCCACCTGCAATGTGGGAGACCTGAGTTCGATCCCTGGGTTAGGAAGATTCCCTGGAGAAGGGAACAACCACCCACTCCAGTATTCTGGCCTGGAGAATTCCATGGACTGTATAGTCCTTGGGTTGCAGAGTCAGACACAACTGAGAGACTTTCAAAAAAAATTCATTCCAGGAGCTTACCATTTCTAGCAAGCATGCCAAGATGGCACAAAGCCTCTAACGCTAGTGTTATGCACCACTTCCCATGGCTGTCCAGGCCCCTTCCTGCCACTCTAACTACCATCTACCACCATACTCTTGACCTGGGCAGCAAGAGTGGTCCAAATGCCACCACAACCCACTTTTGCAAGTCTACAAAGCCATGACCCCTGGTCTTAATTCTGTCACTAATTAGCTCCTTGTGAAAGCCCTCAACAGATCTCCCCCAGTTAGCACCATCCTTACCAGCCATGTCGATGAGATGGAGGCGGGAGGAACGAGCGGCCTGGGAGTGGCAGCCCAAAGCAAACATTCTCTAAAGAGACATTTTGAAACATATTTGGCAGGTTGCGAGAATGTTTGAGGTTGTACTTAGTGACATTTAAAGCCAGATTCTTCATCTCAGTAAAGAGTGATGGAGTCTGTCGGGGATGTTTCAGGCTGAATTAGCTCCAGACTAGAAGCCTGCAGGGAGAAGGCAATGGGAACCCACTCCAGTACTCTTGCCTGGAAAATCCCATGGACAGAGGAGCCTGGTAGGCTGCAGTCCATGGGGTCGCTAAGAGTCGGGCACGACTGAGCGACTTCACTTTCACGCATTGGAGAAGGAAATGGCAACCCACTCCAGTGTTCTTGCCTGGAGAATCCCAGGGACAGAGCAGCCTAGTGGGCTGCCGTCTATGGGGTCGCACAGAGTCGGACAAGACTGAAGCGACTTAGCAGCAGCAACAGCAGCAGAAGCCTGCAGTGCTGCCCCAGTTCTGACATTCCCTTGTTCATGGACTCAGGTAAGTACTTTCCCTCTTTGGATCTCATTTTGTCCATCCTTAAATGGGGGAACGAACAGAATGGACCTTGGGGCCCCATCCAGCTCTGATACTTTATGGAAAGAAACAGACTCATGTAGAAAAAGGCAGAAGGACGGAGGATCTAGGTTTCCTGGAGCAAGACCTTCTACCCACATTCCCCCAGTGCCTCTTCATCAAGCCAAATGCCAAAAGAGAAACATGTGCAAAGAACACACATGACCTACTGATGACTGCCTTGTGGTTTCAAGTCAATCCCATGCACGTGGGTTGAATTAAGAATACTTCACCCGCTTCATGCTCCCAGCGAGCCTCATCTCTGGAACTTGGGGAATAACAAGAGAGCACAAGGTCAAACATCTGATGCGTGGGAATGCATCAGAGCCATGCAGACTTGGGGTCACCACCCAGATTCTCCTGGGCAAATACTGCAGCAGACCAAAGTTCTTCCAGAGGCATTGCCCCCCCCCACACACACTTATCCATTTTCATTCTCTTTCTTTGGCACCTTCACAGCCCCAAATCTTTGATGTTATTTTTAAAATAGCAATAGACAATTCCTCAATGGATACACTGGATGTGGGCATGGAGATCCTTGTGTTCCTTGTAACACCAAGTCACAGCTGAACTGTCAGCTTCTCCAGGACTGATACCATCTGGTACTGAACCTTCCTGGCCTAAATCCTTTTCATCCAGGCAGGAAAAGGCTGGTCCTCTCCCTTCCTTTGGGAGTATCTGGATTTTCCGGGAATCGATCTGTAAGTCTCTGAAGTAGCTCTCTGCCACAAAGCATGAGGAATGAAGACATTCGGGGCCTGATGGACAGGAGCCCCTAGGCCGGCCTTCACTTGTTAGAGCCCAGTCCCATAGGGCTGCTCCAGTCGGCAGGGGAGAAAATGGAACCCTGACTCCCTTACTGTGACAGCAGGAGCCAGAGGCATCCTTCTGTGTTCCTTCCTTCCCTTCCAAAATATTGGGAGGTGATCAAAGCTGTGAGCAGCAGAACTTAGTGGTTAAAAGCAGGACTCTGGAACCAGACCATGAGTTCAAATCTCAGCTATGCCCTTTTTTAGCTGTGTGATCTTGGGCAAGTTACCTAACCTCTCTGTGCCTCAGTTCCCCATCTATTAAACAGAGATTGCAACTTTTTAACTCCTCCTTAGGTTGTCGTGAGGACTGAGTGAGTTAATGTATGTGAAGAAGTTCAAACAGTGCCTGGTGCAGAGCAAGTGCTATTAGCGCTCATTATGTGTCATCTAGGGGCTAGAATCATCATAGCATGAGGAACGTGAGTAATGAGAGGCTTATGATTCAATTGTAAACAGGTGCACGCCAAATAACTCTAATTATATGTTTTAGTCCCCAAACTAATTCAATCTCAAGCTACATTAACAAAAAGAAGAACCAGAAAAAGACTGATGAGAATGCTTTTTACTCTGACCAGATAGTGGGAACGTGTCAACCTGGAGAGCACAATAAAAGGATGTAAGCAGGGTGCTGAAGATCACAGAAGGCTGGCACTTACAGGGCCAGGAGTGGCATCGTAAAGAGTATGTGGGGCCTCTGGCTCCAGTTCCTGGCACATGGGATCTCTAAAATGTCCAAAAGGCATTAGGAGTGTTTTGTTCGTCATAATGAGCCCCTTTCACCAAGCCTGAGCTTTTATGCAAATGAGGTGACATGGTGGGCACTTAGATATTTCAAGGGAGGGACTGGCCACTGAGAAAGACTGTGCATATAATTAAGGGATTGGAACTCAGCCCCATCCCAACCACAGAGGGAGGAGAGGAGAGGCGCTGGAGATTGCTTTCAATGAAGTGGCAAATGACTAAATCAATTTTTGCATAGCAATAATGCACAACCCCATTAAAGAACCCTAGACAGCGAGGTCTGGGGGAGCTTCCTGGCTGGTGAGCACATCTCTGGGCTGGGTGGTAACAGATCCCACAAGGAGCAGGCGTGGAAGCTCTTCACCATACCCTCATCCCCCAGACTCTGTGCTCTTTCTTTTAGCTATTCTTGAGTTAGATCCTCTATAATAAAACTGCAGGTGCAGTTGCAAGCACTTTCAGTGACTTTGATGAACTATTCTAGGGAATCATAGAAACCAAGAGGGAGCTTGTGAGAACCCTCAAATTTATAGTCAAGTCGGTCAGAAGTGCAGGTGGTCAGAGGACCACCTCTGAAATGGGCGAAGTCTTGTCCATGACCTTGCTTTTTCTTATGTGCCCTTTAACTCAGGGTAGTGTCAGAATTGAGTTGAATTGTAGGACATCCAGTTGGTGTCAGAGAACTGGTGATGAAACAAGCAACTTTGATTTGTGATTTATTTTCATTTCCAGGACAGCTCTGTGAGACAGACATAGTCCCTGCTTTACAGATAAAAAGACTGAATCAGAGAGGTTAACTAACTTGCTAAAGATCACACAGTGGAGTCGGAATTTCAACCAGGCCTGTCTCTGACCCCAGATTCTGCATTCCTCCTCTCCAAATATCTGCTGGACTGCCATGTGGAAGAGGGATTAAGCTGATTCCTGAGAACCTCAGCGGGCCAGAACCAGGAAACCAAGTGGTTATTGCAGGCAGGCAGATTCTAGCTAAGGGTGCGAGGGTGAAATTTCCACCAGCAGGAGCTTCTCAGTATGGAGAAGACGGGACAGGCTGCCTTGTTAGGTGGTGAGCTCTCCCCTTGGAGCCAGGGTAACCACAGGATGTTGTAGAGAGGCCTCTGCCCTGTTGGGGTGGGACCAGCGACCTCTGAGGTCCTTCTGATGCCATGATGGCTCTTTTTTTGTTGTTGAAGAATCGTCGATGATTGTTGTGCCAATCTGCACTGTACAGCAAAGTGACTCAGTTTTAGACATATTTGCACGACTTTCTCAATACTCTTTTCCATTATGGTTTATCCCAGGAGATTGGATATAGTTCTCTATGCTATAGCGTAGGACCTTCTCGTTTACCGAGTCTATATATAATAGCTTGCACCTCCCAACCCCAAATTCCCAGTCCATCCTTCTCCCCCAACCCTCTCTTCCTTGGCAACCACAAGTCTGATCTCTATGCCTGTGAGTCTGTTTCTGTTTTGTAGATAGGTTCATATGTGCCATATTTTAGATTCCACGTATAAGTGATATCATATGGTATTTGCCTTTTTCTGACTTCTTCACTCAGTATGATAATCTCTAGTTGCACATGGTCTCTCTTGAGTCGGTGGGATCAGGGGAGTTCATGGCAATGACCCGAGTGTCTGGAAGCTCATCCTGGTGAGATGGACCCAACCAAAAACTGTGTCTCACCCCCTCCCCCTCCCCATCACCACCGACTGATTACCAGGAAGCCGGAGCAGCCTTGCCCCAGGCTGCCTCTTCTCAGCACTCAGCCTGCACACTCCGCTCCACTGCCCGGCTCGATGACCACATCTATAGGATCTCAAACATCCGGGTAGAAACTGGAAAACACAAACACGACAGATTTCAGGGTGTTTTCTGTGCCACCACAACGCTTTGCCCTGTTTTTGCAGCACCATTAGGTGCTGGTTTATTTTAAGAACTGTTGGGGAACTCTTGAAAATGAACTGAAGATGAATTTTTATTTTAAAAGCAAATTCTGTCTACACAAAGGTAAAGAAAGCTTCATTACCTTTACAATTGGGATCAAAATTCCTTTCAAAGAGAGTTGTTGGAAAAATCCCTTTGCTGAATGTTGGCCAAGGGACCCCAGGCTTTCCCAGTGGCTTAGCTGGTAAAGAATCTGCCTGCCAGTGTAGAAGATGCCAGAGATGCAGATTCCATCCCTGGGTCGGGAGGATCACCTGGAGAAGTAAATGGCAACCCCCTTCAGTATTCTTGCCTGGGAAATCCCATGGATAGAGGAGCCTGGGAGGCTACAGCCCATGGGGCCGCAAAGAGTCAGACACAAGTACCTGCTACTGCCAAGGGGCCGCAGGGGAGAGTGGCTGCTCTGCATGGTGGAGGGAGTTGAAGGTGGAACTCAGAGCAAGCCCAGAAGTGCACACACAGCTGGGCTGGAAGGGATTGACCCCTTCCTGACAACCCACTCCCCCAAATACTTCACTAACAGCTCCTAAACCCACACATGCTGTGTGACTGATTTTTGGATGCAGCCCGAAGAGGCAGAAGAGGTCTGAAGAATGTCACACCCTGGGAAAGTGGGAGGGTTTTGAAGTTGCACAGACTATGAACTGGTGGATGTAAGCCAACGTCACCTAGAGTTCAAGGGGAAGAAAGGCCCCAGCTAATATCTAAGTAACAGATCATAAAGTACTACTGAAGGAGGAATGTAAAGTAGTTAATGTCTTTTAAACAATGGCAAGTGACTGATCCAAAAATCCTAGTTACAAATCCCAAAGTCCTGAAGATCAAGGTCATCAAAGGGTTAATCATCAATATACTTTTTTTTAAAAAGTGATAGTTCTGTTTTTTTTCAACTTGGGTGTCTGTTGTTTGGACCCAGAGATGGTTACCTCACCCAGAGTTGGCGTCATCCCCACCCCCAGATCCACTTCCACCTATGGGTCTGAGAACCTGTGCTGTCCTGCCAGTCCTGTCTCATCAGCCAGGAAAGGTGCATTTGGAAAGACTACTTTCACCAAAGAGCGGGCAAGGAGAATTCATCTTGGGAGGTCGATGTGCCCAAGGGAGTCCGGGATGCTGAGTGACCCCTGAGGCACCACTGCCCTCTCAGTCTGTCTGGGAACCCCGGGCTCAGCATTCCAGTGCTGAGAAGCCCCCTGATGGGTCCAGTCCTGATGCTCACCCCTCTAGTTAGGGTCTTGACATTTGTTTCCAAAGGCTCTTCTCTATGCTCTGTATGTCCAGCTGCCAGCTGCAGGTCTCCTAACCATAGGTCTTATTTTTAGCTAGAAAACAGGGTCACTGCCAGAACTTAACGCCACTTCCATGCATTGCCTAACATTATGGGAGCCCTGCCTACTGGGGTTTGCTGATATGCCTCTGGATGCGCTGCTTGCTGTGGCGGCCACTGACCTGCCTTACAGACCAATCCGGCAGCCAGCATGTCTTACGTGAAATGCTAGCTTCCTCCACTTCACCAGCAGCCCCTGGCACAGAGATGAGGTTGCCCATCCCTGCTAAGGCTTGGGTTTTCAGTCTGAGCTATTACTTGTGTCCACAGAGAGAATTAATGTCCCCCAAAGGGACCTGCTCCATTCATGTAAGAAGAGAGACATCTGTCCCACAGATAAGTATACACTGAACACTGACTAGTACCCATCCTATCTCCATGAGTGGTGATATTCCACTATCAGAGCTCCATTCCTTAAGGTATAGTATTAACCCTTGATTACAATGAAAATAGCCCTGAGAGATATTATAGACAAATGCGTTATCTTAAACTCTCCTGTGTTACCAAACCTGTCAGATCTCTGATTGCAGAGTCAGGCTGGGCGGGGCCAGGACAGGTACCCGATCAGCAAGTCTCAATGAGGGAAAAGAAAGAGGAAGAGGTCTGATGCCAGGGCCACTCAGGAGAGTCCAACTGTGGGGGCAGGGCTGGGCCTCAGGGGACCCTCGTCTCGGAGACAGAACGCTCTGAGCTGTGCCTGCTGTCACAGCTCAGAGAGAGGGTCATGATCCACTCCAGTCAGCCTTTGCCTTCCCCAACATGTGCTTCAAAGGCCAAGCTCACCCAGGCCCCATGGGAAGAGCTAAGCAAGGAGTGCCCCATGTAGTGAGAAGGCTGGACACCTCCTGGGAGGCCGCCCCCGTTCAACCCCCCACGCCCACCCCAGGGTCACCTGCTCCCTACTCTCAGGGTATAGCCAAGCCAGCTGGGAGGCAGAACAAGTTAGGACACTGGATTTCAGCCCTAGCTGGCTGCTCGCTAGACTGTGGCCTCTGTCCTCCCCACCCCAGACGTCCCACAGCCACCTTGAAAATGACCTGTCTAAATGGACTATCACTCTAGCCAGCCCTGCACCAGAGCCTCCCTCCTTCAGCCAGCATGCCATCCCTGCCCCTCACCCAGCTGGCCACCCACCAAGGGCCCCAGAAGGCAGCCTTGACTTCTCCCTCTTCATGCTCTGTGTCCCTACTGTCACCATATTCTCTGGTTTTATGTCCTAAATATGTTCCCACCCAGAGCACCACACCTTGAATCAAGCCAGTGTCATCCCATTGCGTTCAGCAATTCAGTTCAGTTCAGTCACTCAGTCATGTCTGATTCTTTGTGACCCCGTGGACTGCAGCACGCCAGGTTTCCCTGTCCATCACTCCTGGAACTTACTCAAACTCATGTCCATTGAGTCAGTGATGCCATCCAGCCATCTCATCCTCTGTCGTCCCCTTCTCCTCCCGCCCTTCAATCATTCCCAGCTTCAGGGTCTTTTTAAATGAATCAGTTCTTTGCATCAGATGGCCAAAGGAGTGGAGTTTCAGCTTCAGCATCAGTCCTTCCAGTGAATATTCAGGACTGACTGCCTTTAGGATGGACTGGTTGGATCTCCTTGCTGTCCAAGGGACTCTCAAGAGTCTTCTCCAACACCACAGTTCAAAAGCATCAATGCTTCGGCACTCAGCTTTCTTTATAGTCCAACTCTCACATCCATACATGACTACTGGAAAAACCATAGCTTTAACCAAATGGACCTTTGTTGGCAAAATAATATCTCTGCTTTTTAATATGCTGTCTAGGTTGGTCATAGGTTTTCTTCCAAGGAGCAAGTGTCTTTTAATTTCATGGCTGCAGTCACCATCTGCAGTGATTTTGGAGCCCCCAAAAATAAAGTCTCTCACTGTTTCCCTTGTTTCCCCATCTATTTGCTGTGAAGTGATGGGACCTGATCTTAATTTTCTGAATGTTGAGTTTTAAGCCAACTTTTTCACTCTCCTCTTTCACTTTCATTAAGAGGCTCTTTAGTTCTTCTTCACTTTCTGCCATAAGGGTGGTGTCATCTGCATATCTGAGGCTATTGATATTTCTCCTGGCAATCTTGATTCCAGCTTGTGCTTCATCCAGACTGGCATTTCTCATGATGTACTCTGCATATAAGTTAAATAAGCAGGGAGACTATATGCAGCCTTTTCATACTCCTTTCCTGATTTGGAACCAGTCTGTTGTTCCATATCCACTTCTAACTGTTCCTTATTGACCTGCATACAGATTTCTCAGGAGGCAGATAAGGTGGTCTGCTATTCCCACCTCTTTCAGAATTTTCCACAGTTTGTTGTGATCCACACAGTCAAAGGCTTTGGCATAGTCAATAATGCAGAAGTAGATGTTTTTCTGGAACTCTCTTGCTGTTTCGATGATCCAACAGATGTTGGCAATTGGATCTCTGGTTCCTCTACTGTTTCTAAATCCAGCTTGAACATCTGGAAGTTCTCAGTTCACATCCTGTTGAAGCCTGGCTTGGAGGATTTTGAGCATTACTTTGAGCATCACAGCGTGTGAGATGAGTGCAATTGTGTGGAAGTTTGAACATTCTTTGGCATTGCCTTTCTTTAGGATTGGAATGAAAACTGACCTTTTCCAGTCCTGTGGCCACTGCTGAGTTTTCCAAATGTGCTGGCATATTGAGTGCAGCACTTTCACAGCATCATCTTTCAGGATTTGAAACAGCTCAACTGCAATTCCATCACCTCCACTAGCTTTGTTCGTAGTGATGCTTTCTAAGGCCCACTTGACTTCACATTCCAGGATGTCTGGCTCTAGGTGAGTGATCACACCATCGTGATTATATGGGTCGTGAAGATCTTTTTTGTACAGTTCTTCTGTGTATTCCTGCCACCTCTTCTTAATATCTTCTGCTTCTGTTAGGTCCATACCATTTCTGTCCTTTATCGAGCCCATCTTCGTATGAAATGTTCCCTTGGTATCTCTAATTTTCTTGAAGAGATCTCTAGTCTTTCCCATTCTGTTCTTTTCCTCTATTTCTTTGCATTGATCGCTGAAGAAGGCTTTCTTATCTCTTCTTGCTATTCTTTGGAACTCTGCATTCAGATGCTTATACCTTTCCTTTTCTCCTTTGCTTTTTGCCTGTCTTCTTTTCACAGCTATTTGTAAGGCCTCCCCAGACAGCCATTTTGCTTTTTTGCATTTCTTTTCCATGGGCATGGTCTTGATCCCTGTCTCCTGTACAATGTCACGAACCTCCGTCCATAGTTCATCAGGCACTCTACTGTCAGATCTAGTCCCTTAAATCTATTTCTCACTTGCACTGTATAATCATAAGGGATTTGATTTAGGTCATACCTGAATGGTCTAGAGGTTTTCCCTACTTTCTTCAATTTAAGTCTGAATTTGGCAATAAGGAGTTCATGATCTGAGCCACAGTCAGCTCCTGGTCTTGTTTTTGCTGACTGTATAGAGCTTTTCCATCTTTGGCTGCAAAGAATATAATCAGTCTGATTTCAGTGTTGACCATGTGGTGATGTCCATGTGTAGGGTCCTCTCTTGTGTTATTGGAAGAGGGTGTTTGCTATGACCAGCGCATTTTCTTGGCAAAACTCTATTAGTCTTTGCCCTGATTCATTCCATATTCCAAGGACAAATTTGCCTGTTACTCCAGGTGTTTTTTGATTTCCTACTTTTGCATTCCAGTCCCCTATAATGAAAAGGACATCTTTTTGGGGTGTAGGTCTTCATCGAATTCAACTTCAGCTTCTTCAGCATTACTGGTTGGGGCATAGGCTTGGATTACTGTGATATTGAATGGTTTGCCTTGGAAACCAACAGAGATCATTCTGTTTTTTGAGATTGCATCCAAGTACTGCATTTCGGACTCTTGTTGACCATGATGGCTACTCCATTCACAAACCTCCGACCATAGTTCTTCAGGCACTCTGCCTATCAGATCTAATCACTTGAATCTATCTCTCACTTCCACTGTATAATCATAAGGGATTTGATTTAGGTCATACCTGAATGGTCTAGTGGTTTTCCCTATTTTTTTCAATTTATGTCTGAACTTGGCAATAAGGAGTTCATGATCTGAGTCACAGTCGGCTCCTGGTTGTTTTTGCTGACTGGATAGAGCTTCTCCATCTTTGGCTGCAAAGGATTGCATTTATGATCTTGGCCTGGTCTTTCCTCTCTCATACACCCCATCCAATCAGTAGCAAGAGTGGCTGTTCTAAAAGTGCAAATCTGACCCACTGCCCTGCATCCCCCTCCCCACCCCCAGCCCATCCACGGCTCCCCACCATCAGGTTAGCATTCTTGCACCTCTTTTTATTTTCTAATTTCTGCTCCTCTGGAGAAGGAAATGGCAACCCACTCCAGTGTTCTTGCCTGGAGAATCCCAGAGACGGGGGAGCCTGTTAGGCTGCTGTCTATGGGGTCGCACAGAGTCGGACATGACTGAAGCGACTTAGCAGCAGCAGTAGCAGCAGCCAAAATTTAGTCAAATTTAGGTTGTATTACAAAAGTGACAGCTCTCCTTTTTATATTTATCAAACAAAAAAATTTAATTCAGAATTTGCTTTTTCAACCCAAATGCATTCTCCATGTTGGAAATTGAAACCCACCCATTTCCCACCAGGAGACCGAGGATCATGCCTGTCTGTCTCTGGCCACTCCCTTCTTTGAAGACTGCACCCTGCAGAATGAGGTCCCTTTTAGCTTGTTCGCAAAGCCCCTGGGCCTCCCAGTGCCTGCCTCCTCCCTCCCAGCCTATCACTCACGCTCCGCGCTTCTTCCCAGGACCCGGAAGGCACTCAGCCGGTCCCCACCTTTGTCCTTGCTGGTCTTCTTTGCCTTTTTCTTTCAGCTCAGGTTGTCCGCTCCTCCCGGAAGCCTTCCCTCCACACCCCTGTCCCTTACACTCCCATCACCATTATGCTCCTTTCATTCCACTTACAGTCGGACAGCAACAGTCTATTACCACAAGCTCCTAGCAGGCAGGGCCTGTGTCTTTGACATGTCTCTATTCTTTGTGTTGCTGTAGGGCTGGTGTCAGGTAGATGCTTAATAAATATTAGTTGAACTGAAACTCCACTAGCAGTGAATTAGGAGTTAAAATGGCTCAGCAATGCAACACTGCCCAAGCCCTGGGGTCCCAGAGGTGAGTAAGGGCCCAGGGGAGCTCGGAACAGTGTAGGGAGACCTACCCCTGAGCAGCCCATTTCAGAGTATGGTGCTGAGTGATAATGGGGTGTGTGTGGCAGGCACCCTAGCACCTAAATCGTCTCCTCTAAAATAACACATTCTCTTGTTATGTAATCCAAATGGCTGGACCTCTCTGACAGCCAGCCATTCTTGCCTATTTTGAGACAGAATTCCAGCAGTTGATTGCAGCTCTAACAAAGCCAACTCCACCATATAACACAGATTGTGGGGAGACAGAGGAGAAGGGAATAGATATCCTCGGCTCAGCCTCAGCCCCTTGTCTCCCCCCACCTCTTCCCTTCAGTAGCTCCACCCCTGCCCCACCCCCACCCCAGGACCCCCTCAGTTCCCCTCTCAGGGGAGCCCTGGAGCTCCCTCTGGGCATCTTCAGTTTGCACCCTCACACTCTTGGAGCCTACTCAGCAAAGACTCTGCTGGGATTCGCCCTCCTTGGAGAGCAGCCAGGGATCACAGTCCTGAAAGCCGCTCCCTGTCACAGGTCATTTTTGTCTCTGTCCCACTGAAGACCAGGTAAATCTAACCACTGGAGCGTGAAATCACATTTCTGTGGGTCATTCCTTGTAGCTATAAAAGGAACAGAAGGTCTAGAAGAGAAGGCTCAAGCTGTCTGACTTTCTGTTCATATCTGTTTAAGCCCTGTGCGCACACAGGGAGATGGGTGCCTGTCTCCTTCCACTTCAAGTGGGAGGCGTCCAGACAGGAGCAGACAGTCGGTATCACCCGCACCCAGAGCCCACAGTGGAAAGAAACGACAAGTGGTCCTTTCCCATCTGCTTCAACGTCTGCCACGGGCATGGCTGCCCCCTGGGTGGGGGTGCCTCTAAAGCCCCAGGCTCCCAGCCCCATGAGTCAGCTCCAGACAAGGACAGCAGGGCATTTGCTTCAAGCCTGAGACTTGAAGTCAGAGCCCAAACTCACCAATTCCTGAATGAAGCTTCCAGAAGTGAGGGAGGAGCTGGCCAAGGCTTTGCTGCTGTTACTTCGCAGAGTGAATGGAGACAGTTGAGTGAGAGATGGGACCACACCCTGCCTGGTCTGTTCAGATAAAGAGAAAGCTCATGCCCCTGGGTGACGGGATTATGGCTGAGGCTTATCATCAGCTTTTTCACCTACTTCTAAGTTTTCCACAGTTCACAGGGATTAACCATTTGGATGAAAAGAGTATCAAAGAAGAAAGGAGGAAGTGTCTCCATCTGTCCATCTCCAGAAACCCCTTTGGCTGCAGGAATCCTTTAACCCCCTGACTGCTGCAGCCTCAGAAGGAAGACATTATTTGATCCAAAAAATTGGAGCTGTTAAACCCAGATAGGTATTGGGGCTGTGCCCAGCCCTTCTCATCAGTGCCATGGCGAAGGGCCCCTCATCCTGCTTTTCAGGTGAGGAAACTGAGGCTCAGGAAATGGAGTGACTTGATCAGAGTCACAGAGCTACTGGGGATCATGGCGTTCCTGAGACATGCACAGAGAGAGCATTTGAACACTGTGGGGGGGGGGGGGGGGCGGTGAGGGCAGTGCTCCAACACAAGCTAGTGAACTGTGGGGTTCCAGGGAGGCCCCAGTCTCAAGGCTCCAGCGTGAGCTTTAACCCACTTGCCAGATACCTCTGCCACCAGCACAAAACCATGCGGGCTTCATGCCTTCAGCGAAGGGAAAGAAAGGGGGTTCAGGAAACCCCAGTGATGCAGAGACCGTCCTGAACTAGCAGGATGGCTGTGCTCAGCCTGCAAATACGCAGTTCCTTCCTTGGGTGAGGAGGTGCCAAACTTGCATATTATGTGGATAAAAGCCTGTCTAACTGAACTGACACGTCCTCTGATTCACTGTTTCACACCTCAGGTTGTCCTGGAATTCAGTCACAGGGAACTTTTAAGTGGTCATGTTTTCTACCTTTTGCCTTCAGGCCAGACTGTACTTAAACAGCAACAGAGCTGTATTTTGAAAGGTTTCACCCTGGTCAAGCTTGAACATAAAACGGTTGGTTCTGCTTTGGGACCTAATCTGAGAGTATTAATCCTTCATGTGGCAAGACTACCCTTAGCCCCAACTCCACCTCCAGCCAAGAAGTCCAGGGAACAGATATTGGATGCTGTGTCCTTCTATGTCTAATAAGCTATTTTCTCGGCCACAGAGGTAGAAATAAATACTCCTTTAGCACATTAAGGTCAAGATTGTTATGCTGGGCTTCAAAAATTGATTTTGTTGGTTTTATTTTATTTTTTTCACTTAGTGAGCACAAGAGGAAATAATAAGAACACCTTGCATTTAGGACTAAAGGGGGATCTGACACCATCCCTCCCCTCTCCAGACTGAGGGAACTATAGAAATTCACAGATTCAAGGGGACATGGGACTTGCTGGTTTGGGGAGGGAGAGGAGAGTCAATAGGCCCAGAAAGAGGGGATGGCGCGAACTGGAAGGAACATGCCAAACTGTGACAGGGTCCAAAGGCTCATGTGGGGAACCTCCTGCCCCTGGAACATGCATCAGAGACAGCCCAAAGCCTGAGCAGTCAGGCTCACAGCGTCACAGTGTGTCAGAAACAAGACAGAAAAAAATAGCCGGCACATTGTTTGACTTTCCACTCCTCTCTATGATCCTCCCTATGATCCTGTATGATATGGATTTTTATCACAACTAAGGAAAAAGCTGTTTAAACTTCTGTACGTATTTGTATGTGTGTCTGCATATCCATGTGTCAGGAACAATGCCATGTACTCACCAAACTCACTTCCTTTTCTTCCTGGGACCCACCTTCCCTACCTGCCTACCCTCTGAATAGGGCCATTGAGATGTCAGCCAATGAGATTAGGCAGAAGAGACTTGCGTCACCTGTTGCCCAGACAGTTAAGAGCAGAACTGCCCTCTCCACACTCTCTCTCCTTCCTTGCCGCCCTGCTGGAGGCAGAGGATCTGGTGGGAAGCTCTGGGACCCTTGAGGGTGATGCAGCCACCAGACGGAAGGCGGTGGGGTGTCACTGAAGGCAGCCCACTGAGCACTGGTCAGGGAGGCTGAGGTGGTGGTTACGGTAACAGGTAACCCTCCCTGAAAAACACATTCACACGTTTTCTTCGGCACAAGGTTGACTGTCTTCTGCTAGCTGTGTGGTTGTTTCTTCCATTTCACTTATTTGAGTGTCTCCTTTAAGATCAGCAGTTACCCATACGTTGAATTTTTGCTCTTTAATTTTTTTCTCATATTTTTTTATCTCACTAGTTTCCTTACTGCTATTTTCCTGGCATTCTGAATGTTTGTCATTATTATCATGATCTCCAATTTCACTAATTCAGCAACATAGTGTGAATTCTAATTCCCACATTGAACATTTTATCTTTTGCACACCTTTCTTACTGTATCTCCATTTCACCTCTGACCTTTTCATCTTAGTCTATCTTCTCCTATGACTGCCCCCTCCTGTTTCTTGGAAGCCATGCCTTTTTGAACTATTTTAAGGCTACTAAGGTTGGGAAGCTCTCCTGGAGAAGGGAATCACTACCCACTCCAGTATTCTTGCGTAGAGAATTCCATGGGCAGAGGAGTCTGGCAGGCTACCATCCATGGGATCACAGAGTTGGACGTGCCTGAGCAACATACATACATTCAAGGCTACTAAATAGTTTTCTTTCACTTTTCTTCTGGTTCCTACAGCAGATTATTATGAGATAAGTACTTCTTTTGAGGCTTCCAGATCATTTATCTTCTCTGCAGTGTCTTTTCTCAAAACACATTTAATTATTTTTCTTTTCCTTTATTCTCAAATAAGATGAAATCAAGTCTCCTAAGATCCAACTTACAGTGCAACCAGCTTTTAGCAAAAGGTTATCAGGAAGCCAGATTTCTGGAAATCAATTATGGTGCACACATAATTAACAGTGACTTATATTACCTTCAGGCAACTTCTGCACTAAGCTGGCCATAAAAGCTACCTCAATAATCAGTCCACTTAAGATCAGAGATATACAAGGATGACTATCAAGAAAACCAGCTCAATCTCACATCCAGGTTATAAAATGGGTGCTCTTTTTATAGACAATTTAATGAAATTCAATCAAGCTCATTTCTAGGCAGATGATTCTAGTTTCTTAACATCAGACTCAAAGAAACAAACAAGTGAACCCGCACTTCTTAAAACAGGACCCTCCACTTAATAACTTCCTGAGAGTTTGTAAAACTCTTGATAAGATTTAGGAAGGAGGAAATGAAAGGTAAACTTCAGGACAACAATTTGAGGGCTATCAGATTCTGGCAACTCAAGTCAGCCTACTTACAGGATGTCTCCTGCTTAAAGAAATGACATGAGAGGCTAGTCACACAGCAAGCCCAAGGAAGACTTTTGATACAGGCCTCAGAAGTGAAGGCAGAGAGACAGAAGTGCAGGTATCGATTTCATACTGAGAGGTAAAAATAAACACTGGTATCACAGCATTTCTCCAGATCTAGGATATCATTGTTAATTAACACATCATAATTTTAAATATTACCAAGAAAACCATTCTAGTTATAATTTTGCCATCATAAATCGGAGCACATATCCCAATATGAGGTGTTGAAATGCAGGGGGAAAATGTGTGCATTAGAACCGATGAAGTATGAGAACCCATCTTAGAAGTCAGTGTCACCAGCTTTGAGATTGCCCTTCACATGGGGGTGATAGGTTGTCCACCAAATCGGGAAGCCAAGGGATGAGGCAAGAGAAACAGGCCGTGGGGCTTTAGGAGAGCCCCTTGACACTTTGAATCACGGCTGATCAGCAGATGAGGTTGTCCTATCTGTCCTGCTTCTGGCAGGTACCAGGATCTATGGGGCGAGGCAGATTGGCGTGCCCGGCTCCCAATCAGTGCACATCCATGGTCTGCTGAGCAGCATCTTCCTCCTCTGTGAAACAGGACCATATTATCATAAGGCAGGACCAGACTAGGATGAGAAGGCCAAACATAAAAGACTTCAAGATGAGACAGAATGGAAATAGATCCACCTGAATTTCTGACTCACTGCGCCGGTGAACACCTCCATGGCTGGAAGCGCTCTCCAGAGGAACTAGCGCACAGCACGTGCTCGCCCAGCCCCCGTACCCTCACTCTAAGAACCCTCCCAGGTCAGCCCTGGGGTCTGCCTGGCCTCTTTCCCAATGTTGGGAGTAGAGAGGTTTAAGGTAAGCAGAGAGGAAATGAAGAACTATTAAGCGGTGTGGGGATAGGGTGAGATGGTAACTTAACTCAAAAGGAGTTCGTGCTGGGCTGTGCTAAGTTGCTTCAGTCGTGTCCGACTCTGCGACCCCATGGACTACTGCCCTCTAGGCTTCTCTGTCCATGGGATTCTCCAGGCAAGAGTACTGGAGTGGGCTGCCATTTCCTCCTCCAGGGGATCTTTCTGACCCAGGGATCGAATCTACATCTCCTGCCTTGGCAGGTGGGTTCTTTACCACGAGTGCCACCTAAAGCCATCTTAATACATTAAGAGCTCAGGAAACAGGCTCCACCATGCAGCATTGTGGCTAAAGATCCAGGCTCTGGAGAGCATTGAGGGACCAAAATCGAATTCAAGCTCTGCATCCCTCCAGCTGTTACTAGTTTCTCTCAACCTCAGTTTCTTCATCTGTAAGATGCAGAGAAGAGTATATGAGACAATGTACATAAGCATAGGCTTTGCACAGGGCCTGGTAGATAATAAGTGCACACTCAATAAATGTTACATGCTTGCTAGTCAATAAGTCCTCCTGTGGTCCATGACAGTGTAACAACTGCGTCTTTAAATCACAATCTGGATTCCATCTTCCAGCAAGTGTACATCTGGGCTGACTGCCCCATCAGATGTTCTCAAGGGAACGCCAAGAATCTGTGAAACTGAGCTTAATAAAATTAGGCAGGTTACGTCTGATGCTGAATTTCTATACTAAAGAAACAAGTGGATTGGGGGCTGGTGCATTTCTAAATGGCGGGCTCCACTTTTCCCTCTGAGCTGCTCATCTGGAGCTTCCATTATTGGTTTGTGGAAGCGTGTCCAGCTGTTTGCGACCCCATGGACTGCAGCACGCCAGGCTTCCCTGTCTTTCACTATCTCCCAGAGTTTGCTCAAACACATGTCCATTGAGTTGGTGATGCCATCCAACCATCTCATCCTCTGTGGCCCCCTTCTCCTCCTCCTTTAATCTTTCCCAGCATCAGGGTCTTTTCCAATGTGTCAGCTCTTCACATCAGGTGCCCAAACTATTGCAGCTTCAGCTTCAGCACCAGTCCTTCCAGTGAATGTTCAGGGCTCATTTCCTTTAGGATTGACTGGTTCGATATATTTAAGTGACTGCTATGCTCAGGCACTGTACTCAGCACTGCCCTGCCACGAGCCTGCCGTTCCAGAGCCCACACTGTGCTGAGGGGTGAGGGACAGAGCAGCCAAGAGGCCTTGGGCATCATGTGCCTCATCTCTAAGTGGCGGCCATAGCAGCACTTATCTCACGAGAAACAGCTTACCTGCATTCTGGGGGCCTTTTCACAAGGTGTTCGGAGCGTGGCTCAGCTGCCAGCATCCTAGTGAAACCATGCACCTGTCCAGGCACACATGGCTCTGTGTACCCAGCCCCCCACAGACATACTCCATGCACATGGGCCTTCCGGAGCTCAAGTCGGGCTGTGTGCTGCCTGGGATGCTCCCCTGAGCACACCCGGAGGCAGCCTAGTGATATCTCCCTTGTGGTTCTCCCTCCTGGGCTCTTGGACTTTGCTTCTGGGTCTTCTGGACTTGGAGCTCCATCTCAGAGTTGCAGGGCTCAATTCTGTCTCCTCTAGAGATCTGAGCATTCATCCTTGGCAGGTCCATGGAGAGAGTCCCCGCCAGTCCCTGCCCCGAGCAATGTCCCTGGCCATGGCTATGCAGTGCTCCTTTGACACAGATGGGATGCACTGTTTCAGCCACTCACTGAACAGTAAATTGTGCTCCCTACCTCCAGGCAGCATCAACTGGGGGTTCCCCAACCTCCAGGCACTGTGGGGTGGGAGCAGGAAAGCTCACACTGTATCTTGGCCTTCTTTGTGTTCTGCCTCCCTGAAAAGTGGGACCTGGTACCATCTCTCTCTGCCACCTCTTGAACCTTCCATAATTTCAGAAGCACTGAGTAATGCTTCTGAATGGTGAAGTATATTGTGACGAGCACAGATTCTGGGACAGACTGCTGGGTTTGTAGCACAAGTTCAACTCTACTAGCTGTGAGAGCTTAGGTGGGCTCCTGAACTACTCTTTGCCTCAGTTTCCTCATCCATAAAATAGGGGTGGTAATTACAGTTGCAGCCCTGAGGGGTTGTTGCAGTCAAATGGATTCATCCATGTGAAACATGTAGGGCGAGGTCTGTCATAGGAAAGGAATCAATAATGCTGGTACTGTTTGGTAGTGTTCAGCAGTATAGGTAAATCAGAACACCAGGCTGGACCAGCTGCAGAGGGGGAGCTATGGCAAGGGGCTGGAAGCTTGCTGCCCGGGACTGTTCTAAGGGGATCTGTCATGGGTTGAAGAGTGGCCCCTCCCCTCAAAAAATATGTCCATGCCCCAACACCCAGAACCTGCAAATAAGACCTTATTTGGAAGATGGATCTTTACTGATGTACTTAAATTGAGAATCTTAAGATGAAATCATCCTGAGTTATTCTGGTGGGCCCTCAGCCCCGTCACAACTGTCTTCACAAGCCACGTGGAGACAGGAAGCAGAGATCAGAGTGAGGCAGCCAGGAGGCAAGGAATGCCCAAAGCCACCAGAAGCTTTGAAAGAGGACTGAGAAGATTTCCTTTAGAGCTCTGGGGGGAGTGCAGCGCAGCCCCACTGACACCTTGAGCTCAGATTTCTGACCTCCCCCAGCTGTTTCAGGCTTCCCCCACCCTAATATGCATACACATTGCCCGAGGGTCTTGCTAACCTGCAGACTCTGATTCAGTCAGTAGGTCTCGAGTGAAGCCTCCAGACTGTGTATTTCTCAGGAGCTCTCAGGTGAGGCTGATGCTACCCCACTTTGAGTAGCAAGGGTATAAGAGCGTACTGTCATCAACAGCACCATGTTGGCAAGGGGGACCCCCAGAACAAAAGTTTGGAATTTATAGATGCAATCAGTCACCATGCAGGACCATTGTGGGAGTGGAGGAGCCTAGCTTCCAGCTGAAGGATAAAGAGTGGATGCAAGTCACTGAACTCTGGTGGGATGTCTCCCTGGGCTCAGTCGATGCTTCTAAATTGAACAACAGCTCACCGGGCCAATGCTAATGGCCTCTGATTGTTCCAGTCCATCACTCTCTGATAGCGTCAACCAAGAAGTGGTCTCATTCTTTTGGATGAAAAAGAAGAAGAAAGGTTTCCTTAGCCCTGTCATACAAAGAGCCCAAAACAGTTTCTGGGAGAATGGAACTATGATGACAGAATCCCAGTTTTTTAATTTCAATGAGCTTGATGGAGACTTCTGCCTCAGTACTTTTGCCCTAATGTTTTTATAGAGTGAAAAACACTTGGTCCAAAAAAGATGAGAATGTGGCTGGAACCTAGTCTGAGCTCTTATATGACTGGGTAACTAGAAGTTCAGTTTGATAGAGACAGAGAGGAGAGGCCATTGCATGGGTGCCCAGGATAAGGGTGGGAGTGCAGGAGCTTTACCCCATTACAAAAGCCTAGTTTAAAAATGAAAACAAAAAATGCTGGCCCACCAAGTCCAGTGTAGGAATGGGCAAAAGACACAGAAGTTCTTTGGCCAGAAATCTCAACATATTCATCTCCCCACTTAGCTCTCTTTTCAGCGCTCACTCCTTCCATCCAGCCCACACCCATGGTTACATGTCTAAAAGGCTTCACAAGAACCATCATGTCTCCCTGTCCACAGCCAGATAGCCCCCAGGCTTTATGTCACATACCAACAGTGATGGATCAGTGACGCTGCTTGTAGAGCTTGACTCCCCTTCTGCCTTCACTCGGAAAGAACACGAGGACTGGTTTCTGATGTGTGCCGTAGGCTGGGGACAGGAGTGTGACGCTTTGCCATTTCTTTCTGGACAGCAGCATGGGGTCATCTTGGCTTTCAAGCTCCTCAGTCTGGCACCAAGGCATCATCTCCCTGCTCCCCCCACGTGAAAGGCCCGGCCCAGCCTGACAGACAGGCCTGTCCTCCCGCCCCGACCCTGCACACGTGCCGCTGCCTCTGCAGCCTGACTCAGGCCGGCCTCTCCTCATCCCCTAGCCAAGGTCTTTCTATTCTCGCCCTCTTCTCAGCTCCAGGACCTCTCATTTGTCACCAAACACTACCATCTTTTCCAGCTATTGCTCATCTCGGAATACGAGTTAGGACAAAAATGACTAATGCGTGAGTGTCCGCAGCTCTTCCCTCCCCACGGGCCTCCCCTCCCTGAGCGTCAGAGCCTGCCTCCTTGGTTCTCTGGGCTTCGTAAAGCAAGAGAGACAGGAAGAGAGGTGGGGAGAGAATGAGAGGTAAGCCCTTGAACATCATCAGTGAGTTTGAAGGCCTCGTGTTGGCCGAGGAGAGTGTGTGTGAGGCCTGAGGGCAGCAGGCGAAAAAGCACAGATCAGTAGGAAAAGTTGCCGTGCTCCACATGCTCCCGGCCTCACAGTCTGGAGTTTTTACAAAGGGTTTCAGGTGACTTAGTCCCCTCTTGAGCCACAGCCGCACTCTCGCCTCGGTTCAGACCTCCTGGGACATGATTGCATGGGTGTCCTCTTCCCGCCTGCCCCCGTCTGCCAAGGCCTGAGGTGGATCCTAGAGAGCAGAGCTGGGGGCCCTGAAAGCACACACCGATCCCTCACTTTATAGGCAAAGGTCTGGGGGCCTGTCGACACCTTAGACTCCACTGCAGCGGACACCTCCGAGAGGACAGAGCTGACATCACTTCCCTTCTATGGGGAGAGAACACCTCAAGTGAGGGGATGTCCAGTCAGTCCAGTCTGATGGATCCTGATTGAAGTCACTCCATGAAAAAGGTGCCTTGTATGAAAACCAGTTAAACACTCCAGAAAAGCCTGCCATGGACACTGCCCTGTGTGAGTTATTTTATAACTGGAAGCACACTTTTGCACGGACAGCGACCATCACTGGTCACGGGTGAGGCCCTTTGACCCCCTTCCCTTTGGGTTCAGCTCTCTACCCACAGGTATGAACCCTTTTCTGTCTCCTCTTTCTCATCCTTTACCCTCTTGGACCTACTCCTGCTGCTGCTGCTGCTGCTGCTGCTGCTGCTGCTAAGTCGCTTCAGTCGTGTCCGACTCTGTGCAACCACATAGACAGCAACCCACCAGGCTCCCCCATCCCTGGGATTCTCCAGGCAAGAACACTATCCCTCCTGCTGCTGCTGCTGCTGCTAAGTCGCTTTAGTCATGTCCGACTACCCCTCCTACTCACATCCAAAACACCTTCCCTGAGGTCTTGCCTTGTCTTTGTTAGGGACCAAACGACGGGCTCTAGGACCTGAGTCATGTTTACCAAAAAGAGACAGGACATGCGCTCATCCTGCCTGGCCAATCGTGTAACGCCAGCTACTCCTGTAACTGAGACAAAAAACTGCCTGTATATAAGCCGCCATACTCCTTTGTTCAGGGCTTTTGTCAGATTTCACTGTGCTGGAAGAGACTTGGGCCCTAGCGCGCTAGAAATAAACTCCCTTCTTGCCTTTGCATTACTGTGGTGGACTTGCTCTCTCGGTCGGTTCGGAGATACGGGCTTGGTGCATAACAGTCTTCTCTCCAATAAGGCAAATCCAGTGCAGAACAGGGCAGGTTCACCCTGGGGACATTTGTTTCTGGTGATGGGATAGGGAGTCTCAATAAAGACCAGTGTGACCTTCACATAAAAAGTCATATTCATAACGCAAGTCATTTATGTCTAATGTTTTATTTATTGTGTCCCCAACATATCTTGAAGGGTAGAGTTACAGAAAAAATAAAGTTGGCTACTTCCAAGTGAGTTCCCTTTGCAGTATCTAGAACATATCACCCTAATAAAAATTTTTATAATTGAATTTTTTTAAAAAAAGACTAGTGTGACCTTATTGGCCTGATTTTCCCATCAGCACACCCTTGAGGACACGTGGAACTTTTCATTCTCATTGAATGCCAGTTACAGGGATACTCCTAGCCTGATCATTCCACAGCCTTCTCAGCTGACCCTGGCGGCTTCGTGCTGGGTTGGGGACAATTGGAGACACTGACCCAAGATCAGTAGGGGTGTGGGGGGAGGGTGAAGGGGGATGGAGGGAGTAGGGCTGCCAAAGCATTTCTTCCCTGGCTCTCAGCATCAAGTGGTGTTCCCTCCGTGGCCCCAGCTCTTGCTTCCAGAGTGGCCCTGGCCCCTGGGCTGGGGTGACATCACCTGCTCACCTTCTCCCTCCAGCCTCCAGGAAGAAGAGTTGTCCTGCTGGGGCTAACCTTGGGGCTACTTCCCCTTCACTCCCTCCCCTTTGCCCTGTCTGTCTCACCTCCTCCATTACTTGTATAAATGACCTGCATTGAATTCCCTTTGTTGAGATACTTAAAGAATTTCCTGCTTTCCTTGTTAGACTCCAACTGATAGACAGCCCAACCCTACTCTCCTACTTCATTAAACCAATGAGAAAACTGAGGCCAAGAGGGTGAGGTGTGTCCAAAGAAAGACACACTAATACTTAGTTGTCAGTGACTGGACTGGGTTCCAGGCTCTATCCTCCTCATCTCTGCAGAATATGGCAGGGGGTGCTTGCTTTTCACTTTCAAGCCCAAAGAATCACAAGTCACTGGGATCAAGTGTGAAATACGAAACTTCTAAGGAACAAACACAGTTGTAATTCATTCACATTCTAAACATCTTCTGGAAATTAGCACAATTTAAACCTTCACTCTGGGAGATGGAGGCACGTCAATAAGAATAGCCCAGGAGGGTGTCCCGGGTGGTGCTAGTGGAAAAGCGTCTGCCTGCCAATGCAGAAGACGCAAGAAACGTGAGTCCAATCCCTGGATCGGGAAGATCTCCTGGAATAGGAAATGGCAACACACTCCAGTATTATTGCCTGGAAAATTCCTTGGGCAGAGGAGCCAGGTGGGCTACAGTCTATGGGGCCACAAAGAGTCAGACACAGCTGAGCACACACACACACAGGCCAGGTCACAGCCAGGTCACCACCTGCTTCCTGTGCCTCAGCTTCCATGTCCAAGGAATCAAAAGTAACACAGAATGACCATTTCCAGAAGCATTTAAACATCTTTCTTAATAGATGCAGCAAAATTCACCTTAGATTTTTGGACCATGTGATTTCTCAGCTCTGTAAGTAGGTTTAACTTAATAGTTTTTTAAATATGCCCATATATTTTAAATACACAGAGCTTCTGCTAATTAACACTTCATAATTTCTCCAGAGTCCCACAAGCAATTGTCACCATTCTTAACCGGTGAAAGATAGTGTCAAGAAAATGAACCCTATTTCCTTTCCAAATTGCAGCCCTGGAATATTCCATGTGCAGCATCTCATCTCTTCTACCTTGTGTGAATGGAGTGGGAAAAAATGAGTGTGATCCCCTGGGGATGGATGATGGGGACATGTGAGCCAGTCATCACCTAAGGTGTTTTGAACACTGATGTACTTCAAAAGGGTCAATGGGCCAGTGTTAGTTACTCATGTTAAATCAATTCAGTAATGTTCAACTCTTTGCAACCCTATGGACTGGAGCCTGCCAGGCTCCTCTGTCCATGGAAATATCAGACAAGAATATTGGAGTGGGTTGCCATGCCCTCCTCCAGGGGATCTTCCCAACCTAGGGATCAAACCCAGGTCTCTTAATGTTTCCTGCCTTGGTAGGCAGGTTCTTTACCACTAGCGCCACCCAGGAAGCCCTGTTAGTTACACTGCTGCTGCTGCTGCTGCTAAGTCACTTCAGTCGCGTCCGACTCTGTGTGACCCCATAGACGGCAGCCCACCAGGCTCCCCCGTCCCTGGGATTCTCCAGGCAAGAACACTCGAGTGGGTTGCCATTTCCTTCTCCAGTGCATGTAAGTAAAGAGTGAAAGTGAAGTCGCTCAGTCGTGTCCGACTCAGCGACCCCATGGACTGCAGCCTACCAGGCTCCTCCATCCATGGGATTTTCCAGGCAAGAGTACTGGAGTGGGGTGCCATTGCCTTCAGACACACACTGTTTAATTTAACAGTGACCATGGGGACTTCTCTGGTCATCCAGTGGTTAGGACTCCATGCTTCCACTGCGAGGGCCACAGATTTGATCCCTGGTCAGGGAACTAAGATCCCACATGCCTCGTGGTATGGCAAAAAAAAAAAAAAAAAAAAGCAGTGACCTAAGAAGAAATAAGCATGGACACAGACACATTTAGGTAGATGCACACGCAGTGCGTGTATGAAAGAGCCAGTCATAGAGCAAAATGAGTCCTGTCTGTGTGTGGGGCCAACGAAGCCACAGGTTTAGAGTGGGGGGGAGGGGCACTCTGCCCCCAAATCTCACTAGGCTGCCTCAATATCCTCACCCCACTCCTTCGTGCCTGAAGCCCATTATTTAGAGGTTTATTTGCCTAATATGTCTCCTCCCTTTAAAAGTCAGCTTTCCTGGGAAAGCCAGTCGGTTGTTTCTGCCTTCATCACTGTGACCTAAGGAGATGGCTTTCTGCCTGGAGTTTGCAGACATCCGAGGCTCAAGGAACCCAAGGAGAACACAGCGCACAGGGAGATACAGGGTGCCTTAACTTATTGCAGCAGGGATCCTGGGCACCTGTGAGTGGAGAAAAGGGGCAACCTACAGTTTTCTGGGGCACCTAAAAGGGAGGAAGGAGGGCACTTCTGCTTACCCAGGGCTCTTCCCAGGACAGGCTCCCACCCACCATGCCTACCACAGCCTCAGGATGCTGTGGCTTTGAGGGGAAAGGAAAAGACATGAGCAAAAGTTTGAAACTGAAGCAGGGGATAAAAATAACAGAAAAGACTGCGTGTGATAGAAGAAAAGCTCATGTCGAAATGTCTTTCTTGAAAAATCTAAAAATAAAGAACCAGAACAGGCTTCCACCTGTCACGAGGCTGGAAGTTCTCAGACAGAAGGATGCCCTCTGATTCTGCTCCTCGTTGAAGGGGTTCCATAGTATAATAGTGAGCACTCTGGACTCTGATTTTTCTCCTCACTGTATCCCAGCACCAAGGACAGTGTCTGATAGATGTGAGCGGCCCTTTAGGAACTGGTTATGTGGTTATGTGGAGGTGGGATAGACAGCTCCTCCAGGCCCTCCAGTCCTGTATCTGAAGGCCCACCAACCATCCGTGGCTGCACCATCTCTTGCTAGAGTTACGGATGGGCCTCTGGGGAAGAGGAAGCTCCCCCGCAGACCCCTGCAGAGATGTATGCTGAGCTTTCTGATGTCCCCCTAGGTTGCTGCATTCATTAGGCAGCATCTGCTAAATGGCCAGCCCACCTGTCATGTCCAGCAGCCCAGGCATCTTCCTGCTGACACCTACAACAGGAGGCGGATGCTGCGTCAACCAACCTTCCATTTCCCTGAACCAGACCTGTGGTTCAACGGGCTGCAGGCTCTGCACCCACACAGACTGAAGGGAAATTCTTGGGGATAGTTTCCACACTTCATCTTCAAGGCATCACAGGCATCATAACACTGTTGATATTCTGTTGGACCCAGTGCCCCAAAGTGGTGTTACAGCTATATTTTCAACCTTCCCTTCCCTTCACTGGGTTCGGAGGGTTAAGTGGCACAGGTAACAGGTGAGGACGTGGCCACAATTCTGGAGGAAGGTAGAACAAAGCTAATGTTTTGTAAACAAGCCATGAAGCAGTACAGAAATATATAGTACGAAGCCTATGGGTCTTTACAATTTGCAAAACTCTATTGTCAGTCAATCAAAAACGGCACTGGACTCTAGCCAGGGACACTCCTACCTAAGGCTCGTCTATAAAAATCCAGGATCCACAAAGAAGAATCTTGTTCAATGCAAGGCTCACAGTAAGTTCTCAATTAATTTTTGTGCAATTTAGAAACTTCTGAATGCAATGTATATCTGGCTCCATCGCAATCACATATGTATGTATGAAACCGAAAGCTTGCCTGATCACTGGGCATACATCTGACGTGTACAACACGCTGAAGACCCAGGGCGCTAGTGGACATTCCAGGGGCTGGGGAAGGAGCAATGGACAGACTCAAGAGACCAGAGCTCTGGTCCTGGAACTAACTTATTCTGTGATGGACAACAAGCCATGGAAACTCTCTGGGCTTCTATTTCCCCAGCAGTAAAACAGAGCTCAGAGTTCCTACCAGTTTGAGGGGCTCTTTTGAGTCTGTGATTTGAACACAAGCATGTGATTTGCTCGGTCCATATAGGGGAAGGACTGAGGCAGGAAACACGGCCCTTGGTCTCACCTCCTCCACAGCCATCCTTAGATGGCCCGCAGGGATGTGGGAGGGGGCCGGAGAGGAGGATCTTATGCCATCTAGAGTCAGAGCGGACATGGTCCCAGGGGCCAGGGAGCCTCCAAACAAAGAACTCAGCCTAGGAAGAGCCCACAGATTGCACGGGGGAGACAGTGTCTTTCCTCTCAGAAAGACAAGGAAACAAAGGAATTTGAGAAGGGCTTTAGAAAGACACAGCTCATCCCCTGGCTCCTGGGGGAGGGGGACGGGCAGGAGCTAAATCTGAGACACAGAACTGCGAAACTGACGAGGAAAGAGTCCCTCATAGAAAGGCACCAGTTTCCGGCCTCCATCTGTCTGTTCATACATTCAGCTGAATCCACCTTCCCCTGTTAATTAATTCCATCTTGTCACAGTCACTCTTGGCCCACAAGTCCCCACTCACAATTTCCCATCTATATTACCAAGCATTCAAGAACTCCATTCTCTGACATAGACACACACACACAAATAAGACATATTTGTACAAATTAGCGGCTTTTATAAACTCAGGGTCTGAGGGCCATCTTTATTAGATCTGCCATCAGCTATTTTGCAAAATCTTTTCTCTAAGTTTTCTTTAGCAGCAGATGTCGCTTCTTGCAGGAGATGTGAAATCACTGCTGGCAGGCTTCTCCCCTGCAATCCATAGACTGCTTTTTAAAGAGGCTTTAATAATGCATAGGCAGGGAGGGGCGGTGCATGAATTAAACACCAAGCCTCTATCAAGACAGGACGTGCTGCTTGAAATCAGGCCTGGTGGGGAAAACAAATGGACCCACTTTTAGCCTGAGTCCTCTGGTTTGCATCAAGAATGAGGGTTTAGATCCCAAAGCCTTTATGAGGACGCCGTTTGACAAGTGTAGGTCTGAGCCAACATCAGCTTGTCAGGAGCTGATTTTCATTCCCTCCCAGCAGCCTGGCCACACAAAGCATCGCTAGCTGGAGAAACAAGAAATGCTTTTCATTTAGCCTTCAAGAGTGCTAGGGGTGAGTCCATGTTCAACTGACATCCTAAAATGTTATCAAAAAGGTGTTGCAAGTCTGGTAGAATAAGGATCAGAGGCAATGCAGTGGAAAGGAAAGGAAGATTCTGTATCTGGAGTCCAAGGTGCAGATTACATAACTGGTATTACTGTGCCACCTAGGAAGTTTTTAATATTGTTAATAATACAGGAAGACTTGGCAAGTTCTCAGAAATGGGCTGCTACACTTATAAAGAAAGGATCGCCTTTCTTGTCCCCAAGACCCTGCGATTTTCACACACACACAGAGCCCACCCTCAGGAACAGATGAGCAGACTTCATCCCTGTTGTCAAGGAAACCAGTCTGTTCTGAGCTCTAGATTTAGAAAGTCTGGGTCTGGTCTCAGCGGTGCCTTCTGCCTACTTCTTCTGGTGGGCCTGCCATCTCGCCCCCACTCAGGACACCCTTTCACAAAATCACTAGCATTGGACGGTAGAGTTGGGGCTCCATCAACTGTCCACACCAGTCAACTGGTGATGTACAGACCACATGAACAAATACGTGGGAAAAAATGAGTTTATTTACATGGAAAGGGAGAGGACAATTGACAATGGCCTGGGAGAAGTGCCAAGTGCCAAGTGATTGACCATGCTCCCGGAATAGCTTCACGAAGCAGGATCAGTCATCCAAAGCCAGCCCAGTACTTCTCCCTCTGAGACATCTACCCCCACGTTTCTGCAAACAGAAGGGTCACCCCACTGGTGTCCACCAAGGTTCAAACAGTGCTCTACCCGAAGCAGGGTGGGGGCCTAGGGAAGCGATCTGGGGTAAGGGGACTGGGTAAAATACTCCTGGGTGTATGGAGGCATTTGGAGAGTCAGGGGCAGGACAAGGGTCTGGTAGGAAGATGGAGAATCTCAATACTGCTGCCACCATGGGAGGGGCTGCTGAGATGCAACAGAAACAGGGAAGGACAGGAGAGAACTGACGGCCAGCAAGATAGGGAAGAGACCTGCCAGCAACTTTAGGGATGTTCTCTGTGAGAACCAAGCATGGGTGATAAAGGGCCCTGAGGTCACATCTGAAGAAGGCAATGGCACCCTACTCCAGTACTCTTGCCTGGAAAATCCCATGGATGGAGGAGCCTGGTAGGCTGCAGTCCATGGGGTCGCTAAGAGTCGGACACGACTGAGCGACTTCACTTTCACTTTTCACTTTCATGCATTGGAGAAGGAAATGGCAACCCACTCGACTGTTCTTGCCTGGAGAATCCCAGGGACGGGGGAGCCTGGTGGGCTGCCATCTATGGGGTCACACAGAGTCGGACGCGACTGAAGTGACTTAGCAGCAGTAGCAGAGGTCACATCTGTTAGGGACAATCTTGTCCCCGAAACAACCCATTGGCTTGATCTTCTGAGCTCTCTGAGCCAGTGCTGTGTCAGTACCGCCTTTCAGAAGTGAGCACCTCAGAAGACCTAAATGGATATTTCCCCAAAGAAGATATACAGATGGCCACTTGGCATATGAAAAGATGCTCATCATAGCTTATTATTAGAGAAATGCAAGTCAAAACTACAATGAGGTATTACCTCACACCAGTCAGAATGGCCATCATTAAAAAGTCTACAAATAACAAATGCTGGAGAGAGTATAGAGAAAAGATTTTCCTCCTACACTGTCATGGGAATGTAAACTGGTGCAGAAACCATGGAAAAGAGTACAGAGATTCCTCAAAAAACTAAAAATAGAGCTACCATGTCATCCAGCAATCCCACTCCTAGGCATGCGTGTTGAGCTGCTTCAGTCATGTCTGACTCTTGGCAACCCTATGGACTGGAGCCCGCAAGGCTCTGTCCACGGGATTCCCAGGCAAGAATACCAGACTGGATTGCTATACCTTCCTCCAAGGATCTTCCCAACCCAGGGATCAAACCTGCAGCTCCTGCACTGCAAGCAGATTCTTTACCGCTGAGCCACTGGGAAAGCCCAGACTCCTAGGCATATATCCAGGCAAAACTATAATTCAAAAAGACACATGCAGCCCACTGTTCATGCAGCACTATTTACAATAACCAGGGCATGGAAGCAAGTTAAATGTCCATTGACAGATGAATGGATTATACACACACACACACACACACACACACACACAGAGTGGAATATTACTCAACCATAAAAGAATGAAATAATGTCACTTGCAGCTACATGAATGGACCTAGAGATGATCATACTAGGTGAAGGAAGTTAGAGACAGAAAGACAGCTACCGTATATATCACTTATACATGTAATCTAAAATGTGCCACAAATGAACCCGTCTATGAAACAGAAGCAGACTCACAGACATAGGGAACAGACTTGGCGGGGGAGGTTGGATTGGGAGTTTGGGATTAGCAGGTGCAAACTATTATGCATAGGATGGACGACAACAAGATCCTATGACATAGCAAAGGGAACTACATTCAACGTCCCATAAAGCATAAGGGAAAAGAATATGAAAAAGAATATACATATATATATATATATTTCTGAATCAATTTGCCAGAAACTAACATAACATTAGCAATCAACTATACTTCAGTTTTTTAAAAAAGGAAGTGAACAGCCTCTACCTTGAACTGTACCTTCTGGATACATGATTTATCTGTCCTTTCATACCAAAATCCCTGAGGTGAGGGATCCATCTCTGACACATCTCTCCATCCTCCACAGCCCTGGAAGGACAGTTTGCACAAACTAGGACTGATGAGGGTCTGCTGAGTTTTCGTGAATGAATGAACTCTTACTCCAGATCCTGTGACATTACCTACACAAAGTGTTCACAATACTGAGGGGACTATAGTAAATAACTGTTTGATCTCTATCTTGAGAGTTCAGAGTATTAGTTGGGTTTTCTTTTCTAGCGGTGCTTTATCTGGCTGTCCCAATGATTGTGATTGTTTTATAGTTATGAATAATGATGATGACGGTACAGATTCTTATCAGCATGGGGTAGCTACAGTAAGACCCCTGCCCTGCCTTCATCCCCCAGTCTTCATCACAGAAGCCAGAAGAACAGGACAGTGGCAGAACTAACAAAGCCAGCCCTTGCACGGTGGCTTACAAAAGCAGCTAATTTATTCAAACATGTCTGGCTGGGCCGTCACGCCTTCCCCCTCAGGAAGGTGCAAGATGGCAAGGGAAGAAGCCATGGACACAGAACTACAGAGTCTTTCTTAGCTGCCAGGGGAGCAGAAAGATTGAGGACAGTCAGATGGTGACGATTTTTGTCCCCTCACCCAAGAAAGACTACATCAGGAGGAAGGAGCATCAAGAGGCACGAGGCATCAAGGAGAGTGTCCCAGGGCAGGAGCTGGAGTGAAGGCGGGCCAGCTGGGCAGACTCCTGGGCACTTGTCATCAGCCAGCATTGCAATACCACTGCTGTCATGTATGCAGAGATACAGTGCCAGTTTTAACCAGATCTTCATAGAAACATTACCAGTTAACTCAGGCTTCTGCACGTGACTCCTCACATTATGGTGAAATGCAAACTGATTCTGCTCCCCTGGAGCAGACAGAAGACTTATGACAGCTCCTCAGCTGTGCTGACCAACAATTTTTAAGTATTTTTCTAAAATGCCCCTCCAGGTCTCATGGCAGAAGCATGACAGTCCCCTAAAGTCTGTCACCACATTCAGCTGACATTTCTAAATTAAAGAAGATGTGATAGAGTGCTTTGCACAGAGATGTTATTTAGCTTATTATATAACTTCAAGACATTTTCATATGCCTTCGAGAAGCTGTCCAGTTCAGAAAATCTTAGTGTTTTCTTTATTTTGGACATGAAGAGAATTTCATTCTCTTCACTCCACCTTTTAAAACAATTCAATCAATACTTAAATGATATCGGCTTGGAAGGAGGCAGAATCATTTCTCCACCCAGGATGCTCATAAAGGTACAACTCAGGAGACAGACCATCCTAGTTGTAAACAGGCTACTCTAGACTTGGTACTTTTGTGAAACGTTGAATTCATCCAAGTTCCCCCGTTCTGACTCCATCTCCCTAATAGTTCTTCTGATTGTGATTCAGCTTCTCAAATCCATATGAGGCCAAAAGAGAGCAAGTTCTGGTAAACATACCACAGATTGCCTCTGATTTTCACTACCACTTTCTAGCATGAATATTATTATCCCCATTTTACAGAAAAGCAAACTGAGGTCCAGAGAGTTTAAGTCACTTGCCCAGGAACACACAGCTAATTAGTGGCAGAACTGAACACTGGACCTGCATTCATGATTCCAGAGTCCAGGGTAGTACAAGGCCTCCGGTTGTTTCTACAGCTTGTTAACTTATTTATTTTTTTAATTAAATTTTCTTCATGACACTTATTCATAAATGAAAACAAAGATCCAGTAAGGGAAGATTAGGATTTTTTAAAATGATTACTAATAATTTAAGAAATTCCAATTTACGATGGTATCTGGCTAGTGATCTATAACTCACCCTCCCCCAACTTTTCGCTAAAAACCAATGGCACATGCAAAATCAGACCATAACTTATAAGAGCTCCAAAAATGATGACTGACAATTAGACTAGAGGCAAAACAGTGGATAAACATTTACTTGCCATAAGACTTACGCGCCTGAAGGAGAGATACAAATCGTGACTGATACAGGCACTTGTCTTTGTCACTTCAAGGACAGAAAATGTATTAGCTGGAAGGTGAGGCCTTATTCCTCCCCAACTAAACGCCTTCCCCTCAAGGTCTATACCCTCCAGAAAACTTAGCAAACTTCCCACTATGATGTGGAAGCTGCTCCTTGAGTGGCCAGAGCCGTTTCACACGCATATCACCCTATCACATATAGCCTCTCTCATGCTGTATCTGTACTAAGTTTGCAGTGCCCGTCACGCAGTGTGGTCAGGATAGACATGGAATTCCCATGCTATGTTACAGCCAAAGGTTTGAAGACACAAGTATAAAGTGTTTATGGCAAGATAGGTGTGAGAAAGTCAGAAAAAATCTACCTCTAGGCTAGTCAGAAAAAGATATGTATTTGATGAAGTCATGCCACATGACTGAAAGTATTAATAATTAGCTGAATAAATATGTACCAGGGAAAAATAAATGTATCAAAAACAATAAAATTCAAGGTAAAAAGAACTCTAGATGATTGCTTTATATTTGAAAAGAGTAATTCCCACAGAGAAAATATCATATTGAACTATTATGCATCACATAACATAGTATTGGACTGTAGATATAAAGCAAAAACTATTGGGAATTCGTGAGAAAATAATGGGATCCCAGTAATAATGGAAGGCGTTAATATATTTCTCAATCATGACAAGTTAAAGAGGCTAAAAAAATGGGTGAGGAAGTAAAGAACCCGAATAGGTTGGTTAATCAAATGTAAAAGAATCCCTCACTATCCACATTCTTACAATACAAACTCAGGAACCCAATAGATTTAGGTGGCAAAATGTGTATTGTATATTAACATTATAAAAAAACAATTTCACTGCAAGCAGCTAGAGTAGGGTAAAATGCCAGTTAAAACAAACATTTCAACCAAACTTTTCTTTATGAGAGAGGCATCATTTATTCAGCAAGATAGTGAAGAGGATGGGTTGTTTTGTTTTATTTTTTGGCTTTTTAGCCCAGGAAATTTTTTGATGGGATCCTTAAAATGTGAAAAGTGAGCTCCTGTCTCCCTTGCTGTGAAATAATAAGAAATATATATAGTAGTCAGCACCCCCAGTTCCTGACACAGACCTCCTAAAACCCTGTAATTTCCTAAGCGATGGTGGTGGGAGAAACATCTTACACAGGGTTCCTAAATCCCTTGGAATTTCCTAGGTTATGGGAGCATCTTTTGTTCTAATGAGATGACTGCTGGTAGGCTCCTGTATGGGGGCTGAATGCCAGAAAGACCAAACTGCAATTAGAATCCTGGAACTTTCAACCCCACTCTTTATCCTCTGAGGTGGGGAGAGGAGCTGCAGGTCAAGTGAATGATCAGTCGATCATGCCTACGTAAGGAAACCTCCACAAACACCCCTAAAGTACAGGGTTGGGAGAGCGTGAAAGTATCCATGTGCTGGGAGGGTGGTGTATCCCAACTCCACAGACAGAAACTCTGCTCTTGAGACCTTTCCAGACCTCGCTAAGCACCTCTTCATCTGGGTGTTCATTTTACCCTTTATTATATAATAAACTGAAGGACTAAGGAAGTGATTCGTCACATTCCATGAGCTAGTCTAACAAACTGTTGAGCCCAAGAAGGGGGCTGTGGGAACCACTGATTTACAGCCCGACAATCATAGATGCAAAGACCAGGACTTGCGATCGGTGTCTGAAGTGGGGCCAACCCTGTGGGACTGAGCGCTTAACGTGTAGAATCTGATGCTTACTTCAGATAAACAGAGCCAGAACTGAGCAAGTGTTAGAGCGCTGGTCAGCTAGGGAAGGAAAAAGTCGGGCATTTAGTGTCAGAATGTTGTTAGTAAAGGAAACAAGTGTTTTTCATTTATTTATCAATCCTTACCAGCAATGTGGTGGAAAAAGATGGTGAAACAAGGGATAAACTACCCTGCAGAGGAAGTAAGCAGTGTGTTAATAGCGAACGCAGAAGGATGGGAGATGCAGGGACAGGCAGGGGCACTGGGACAGAACACGGCAAAGAACAGAGGCCTAGAGAAGGAAGTGGATAGGGACAAACTCCCTGTGGCGGAGAATGACAAATGAATTTTGACAATCGTTGATGTCTGACATTGAACGTAAAACTTGTTTCCAGCCCTGTACTATAAATGCCTTCTGTCTACCTCATCCTGTGATTAAAAGTCTGACGTGCAGAAAAGCCTTGTGTTTAGTGGTGCTTTGGGACAATGAAGGGAGACAGGACAGTGTTTAGTGAGGGCAAATTATTAACAAAGAGGGCAGCTCCTCTGGGAGGCAGGCTCTCAAGTGTGATGTCCCAGTATCCGTTTCCTCTCTACCTGTCGGTATGGGAGAGGATGATAATTTCCACTCTCTTCCAGTTTGGCTTTGCTACGTCTTTTTGTAGTTAATAAAATATGGACAGGAGTTCATCTAGAAATAAATATTTTAGAACTCTTCTTCCTGCTGCAGCCACCAGCCATTTCCAGATGGTGACAACTCCATCAGCTTAAGTCTCTGAGTGAGGAAGACATGGGACAGGTCCCCTGCACCAAAATTCAATGGACATGTACCAGGAGCAAGAGAGAGATGTCAGTCAATCCAGCCAGTGGAGGATGGGGCAGGGGGAGGGGATGGGTGGAGGGGTAATATGAGGAAGGGAAGAATATGTGCTGTTACTAAACAATGGCCCATTTTAGAAAATGGCTGCTTATTTGTAGTGGATGTTAGTACTTAATCTGGCAGCTTCTAGGGAGAGTCACAGTTCCAACAAGCCCCAGGGATAACTAGTGGTCTACAAGAAGCACAATTCTCATCATAGAAAGCAATCCAGTTCTAGCTTCCCCAGGAGGGAAGGAACAGATCCGTTTTCTGACTGGTTCATAGCCCATCACCTGGCTCAGGACAGTTGCTTCACACTAGGACTGGCGTACAAAGGGCCACTATATATTGGAGAGGTGGGAAGGAGCCATGACCCATCAGGGGACCAACCTGCTCCCAAGATATGATATAAAAGGGGTGTGCCACACATTTGTGGGAGAGTGGGAGGGGCAGCTGGTGGCTCAGCCTGTAAAGAATCTGCCTGCAATGCAGGAGACCTGGATTCAATCCCTGGGTCAGGAAGACCCCCTGGAGAAGGGAATGGCAGCCCACTCCAGTATTCTTGTCTGGAGAATTCCACAGACAGAGGAGCCTGGCAGGCTACAGTCCATGGGTTCGCAAAGAGCCGGACATGACTGAACGACTAACACTTTCAGCTTTCAGCAACACCTTTGTGGGTCATGACAGTCAAGGCCCTACCTCTCCTTCCAGGGCTGGGTGAAGCCCCTCCTCCAACCCGAACCGTTACTTAACGGGACTGAGTTCTGATGTATACTACAGGCTTTGAGTGACAAAGACGAGTCGCTTCATCATGCTCATCGACTGTCACAAATGCACCATGCTGACTGGGCATGCAGATAAGGGGATGCTATGCATGTGCGGGCATGCTCAGCCACTCAGTCATGTCCAGCTCTTCGCAGCCCCATAGACTATAGCCCTCCAGGCTCCTCTGTCCATGGGATTTCCCAGGCAAGAATACTGGAGTGAGTTGCCATTTCCTTCACCAGGGGATCTTCCTGACCGAGCGATTGAACCCAAGTTTCTTGAATTGACAGGTAGGTTCTTTACAACTAAGCCACAGGGAAGCCCATGGATCTTATTATACATGTGTTAAAATGAGAAATCTGCTATAAAATTACTAGTACTGCTGTCAGATAGCAGTTCACCTGAGAATCTAGAACTGTGTACTTAAGGAATTAGTTAAGTAGGTCAAAATTGTTACCTCAAGGACTTCCCTGGTGGTCCAGTGGTTAAGAATCCACTTGTCAACACAGGGGATACAGGTTTGATCCCTAATCTAGGAGAATCCCACATGCTTAGGTACAACTAAGCTTGTGCTCCACAGCTCCTGAGCCCATGTGCTACAACTACTAAAGCCTGTTTGCCTAGATGCTGTGTCCCACAGCAAGAGAAGCCACCACCACGAGAAGGCCTGGCTCCACAACGAGAGAAAGTCCACACGCAGCAATGAAGCTCCAGTACAGCCAAAAATAAAAATTAATCAATTTTTTAAAAAACAACTGTGAGCCATAAAAGGAAAAAAAAAAAAAAAAGAATCCACACTTCTACTGCAGTGGAGTACAGGTTCAATCCCTGGTCGGGGAACTAAGATCCCATGTGCCATATTGCACAGACCAAAACAAAAAAAAATTATCACCTCAAACTCACATGTTATAAACAGTTAGTTTCTAAAGTCTACTAGTTAGGTCAAAATTGGTTAGTCAAAATGATCCTTGAAGGTCTTGATGGCCGTGAAGAACAGAGCAAGGTTTTGTATGTATTGCCTGACACAGTAACATGTACGTGCAATTGTATAATATGTACATTGTACATACGACTCATAAACAGGTATGGGAAAAGTAGAATCTGGTTGTATTTTTACCCTGTCTCTCTGGCAGTCAGATTACCACGAGATACACGTGAGCATGAGGCATCTCTGCTCTACAGAAATGTTCAGTTTCACTGACGGCGGTATTTTGGTTCTCTTTATGCTGCCGCTTGGTACGTTACAATCTTTGAGGTAATCACCAACTCAATGGACGTGAGTTTCAGCAAGCTCCGGGAGTTGGTGATGGACAGGGAAACCTGGCGTGCTGCAGTCCACGGGGTCACAAAGAGTCGCATACAACTGAGCGACTGAACTGAGGTAATTTGTAAGAGAGGATGACCTCTTCAAAACTGAACATTGATACAAGAAGAGGAGGAAGGGTTTTTTCTTCTCAGTAAGTGTGTAAAATTGCAAATAAGTCTGTAAAATTCAGAAAGATTTGCAAGGTTTATTTTTTTAAGAACGTGGTTTAAAAAACACAGAAGTAAGGCCTCCTGGAAGCCATGACTGTAGCTTATTTAAAGTCATCTCTGTGTACAGAAAAGACTAGCACAAGTTATTAGAAAGGTTGCAGTGCCTTTCAAATAAAGGTTTTAATGTGCCAAGAAAATGAAGACATTGTCTTTAAATACTCCCTTCTCAGAATTACTCATAATACCTTGGGGAGTGAACTCCAGAATATTGGTTTTTCATAATGAAGTTTAAGGCAAAGTGCTTGTTTAAATGTTTTAAATGAAGCAAGAAAGTATTCTAAGTTTATTTTTTTGATAAGAAACTTAGCTAGATTCCCCTGAAACATAACAGGACTACCCAAGCTTACAGATCTTGTTGGTATTTTTAATAAATTGAATGAGCTTCATTTGGCAATTTAGAGTCACAATATAACATGCTTACAAGTCATTCAGCATTGAAACGGAAAGCATGTGGACTAAACCTTCCAAACAAAATGCATTTGACTACTTTAAGACTCTGAGTAAGTATCTGCAGAAGTAAAGGCTAAAGAAAAATTTAATAGCATTGTCAAACATATCATAATATTAAAAGCACACTGACAAAAATTTTCTACCCAACACTGAAGATTTAAATTGGCTGAGTTGCTCATTCAATTATCCCCACACAAATTGAAAACTCTTGCAGAAAAGGGACAAACGCTATTGTTCGATGCTGGGTAATTCAACTGAGGAAATAACATTCAGCAAACACTATGTAAAAGGTAGATGGGAGAGTAAATCCAGGCAACATCCTGGCAAGCATGGAAGGTGGAAGCTGGTGCAGGAAACAGGCACTGACTAGTATAGTAGCCACAGAAACAACTGAACCTAGACCTGTGCCAGTGGCCTTGGAGGAGAGACACTGGGCTGGGAATCCCTACCATTAGATAATTTGGCCTCCTAGTAAAGCAGGTCAGAGACAGCTCAGTTTCTGAAGACATCTGTGCTGACAGTGTAGGGAAGAATAAGAATTAATAATGAAACAGGGAGGAGAAAGTATTCCAGGCTAGGGTGTTCGCATGTGCAAAGGCCCTGTGGTGGACCAGAGCACGGCCATTGCTGTTGATCAGTCACTAAGTCATGTTTGACTTTTTACAACCCCATGGACTGCAGCACACCAGGCTTCCCTGTCCTTCACTATCTCCTGGAGCATGCTCAAACTCGTGTCCATTGAGTCAGTGATGCCATCTAACCATCTCATCCTCTGTCACCCCCTTCTCCTCCTGCCCTCAATCTTTCCCAGCATCAGAATCTTTTCCAATGAGTCATCTCTTCACATCAGATGGCCAAAGTATTGGTGCTTCAGCATCAGTCCTTCCAATGAATATTCCGGGTTGATTTCCTTTAGGATTGACTGATTTGATCTCCTTGCTATCCAAGGGACTCTCAAGAGTCTTCTCCAGCATCACAGTTTGAAAGCATCAACTCTTCAGTGCTCAGCTTTCTTTATGGTCCAGCTCTCACATCCACATACGACTACTGGAAAAACCATAGCTTTGACTATACGGACCTTTGTTGGCAAAGTGGTATCTCTGCTTTTTAATACACTGTCTAGGTTTGTCATAGCTATTCTTCCCAGGAGCAAGCGTTTTTTAATTTTGTGGCTGGAGTAACAGTTCACATTGATTTTGGAGCCCAAGAAAATGAAATCTGACAGTGTTTTCACATTTTCCCCATCTATTTGTCATGAAGTGATAGGACTAGGTGCAATGATATTTGTTTTTTCAATGTTGAGTTTTAAGCCAGCTTGTTCACTCTTTTCTTTCACCTTCATCAAGAGGCTCTTTAGTTCCTCTTCACTCTCTACCATTAGAGTGGTATCATATGCATATCTGAAGTTGTTGATATTTCTCCTGGCAATCTTGATTTCAGCTTGTGCTTCATCCAGGCCAGCATTTCGCATGATGCACTTTGTATATACGTTAAATAAGCAGGGTGACAATACACAGCCTTGAAGTACTATGAGGAATCAAAGGAACATTAATGTGGTCAGAGCAGAGTGGAGGAACCTGGAGAGGCCAGAGGGGACGACATGGGGGGAGCCACATGCTGCTGAGTCACATTCCTCCATTCAGTCATTTACATTCATTTATTCATCAGTAAAGAGGCTCTTTAGTTTCTCTTCGCTTTCCACCATAAGGGTGGTGTCATCTGCATATCTGAGGTTACTGATATTTCTCCCAGCAATTTTGATTCCTGCCTGTGTTTCATCCAGCCTGGCATTTTACATGATGTATTCTGCATGTAAATTAAATAAGCAGGATAACAATATATAACCTTGATGTACTTCTTTCTTAATTTAGAACCAGTCCATTGTTGCATGTCCAGTTCTAACTGTTGCTTCTTAACCTGCATACAGGTTTCTCAGGAGGCAGGTAAGGTGGTCTGGTATTCCCATCTCTTGAAGAATTTTCCAGTTTGTTGTCATCCACACAGTCAAAGGCTTTAGCATAGTTAACAAAGCAGAGGTAGATGTTTTTCTAGAATTCTCTTGCTTTTTATGATCCAGTGGATGTTGGCAATTTGATCTCAGGTTCCGTGGCCTTTGCTAAATCCAGCTTGACCATCTGGAAGTTCTCGGTGAAAAAGCTGGCTTAAAACTCAACATTCAAAAAACTAAAATCATGGCAGCTGGTCCCATCACTTCATGGCAAATAAATGGGGAAACAATGGGAACAGTGACAGACTTTATTTTCTTGGGCTCTAAAATCACTGCAGATGGTGACTACAGCCATGAAATTAAAAGACACTTGCTCCTTGGAAGAAAAGCTATGACCAACCTAGACAGCATGTTAAAAAACAGAGACATTGCCAACAAAGGTCCACATAGTCAAAGCTATGGTTTTTCCAGTAGCTATGTACGGATGTGAGAGTTGGACCACAAAGAAGGCTGAGCATCAGAGAATCGATGATTTTGAAATGCGGTGTTGGAGAAGACTCTTGAGAATTCCTTGGACTGCAAGATAAAACCAGGCAATTCTAAAGGAAATCGACCCTGAATATTCATTGGAAGGACTGATGCTGAAGCTGAAGCGCCAATACTTTGGCCACCTGATGCAAAGAACTGGCTCATTTGAAAAAAACCCGGATGCTGGGAAAGATTGAAGGCGGGAGGAGAAGGGGATAGAGGATGAGACGGTTGGATGTCATCACCGACCCAATGGACATGAGTGTGAGCAAGCTCCAGAAGATGGTGCTAGACAGGGAATCCTGGAGTGCTGCAGCCCACGGGGTTGCAAAGAGCTGGACATGACTGAGCGGCTCAGTAACAACAACATTCATCAGTCAATATTACTGAGCGCCTTCTAGGTGTCAGACAGTGTTCTAGGCACGAGAGGAGGAGACGTACTAGAGGATAAGGCACTAGGGGAGAGGTCCTAGAGGACAAGTAAAAATCCTCCTTTCAAGGAGTTTACATCCTAGACAGATAATAAGTAACTACCTACTTAGGACTCAGAGAGGGGTAGAGGAAGGATGGATTGGGAGTTTGGGATTATTGTATACAAAATGACAAACTATTGTATATAGGATAGGTAAATAACAAGTTCTATTGTATAGCACAGAGAATGATTATATCCAATATCCTATAATAAACCATAATGGAAAAGAATATGAAAATATATATATATATGTATAACTGAAGCACAGCAATTGTATAACTGTATAACTATATAGCAGCAATTATCACAACATTGTAAATAATTATACCTCAGTAAAATAAATTTTTAAAAAATCAAGAGTGGTAAGAGCTAAAAGAGGGCAATCACTGAATTGTACACCTACAAAGGATTAAGACGGGATGCTATCTATATTTTATCACAATAAAAATTTTGAAAAAAAATAGAAAATAGGCTCTAAACAAACAAACAAAAAAGAGGTTGATGTTTTCACTGTTTGGAAACTAACATGGTAATAATGGTTTCAAGTAAGAAACATCACTGAAGCTAAATCTATAGGGCAAAAAGATGATGACAAACAGAATGTTTACACCGTCTCAGAGCACTTCCCCACGAGGTAATTAATAATTACAAGGAGTGGATAGGAACGTTACAGTAGAGAAGACTGGCAGAAAACACTGCAGTGTGAAGCAGCTGGGAGGAGGCGAGGATCACACAGCACCTGGACCTGCCAAGAATGCACAGCCTGAAGCTAGTCATGAGAACACAGCCGACAGATGCAGACGGAAGAACATGCAGCCAAAGAGCTGGCCTGGATCCTTAAAAAAAGTCAAGGTTACAACAGATAAATGAAGACTGTGGAACTATTCCAGGCTGAAGAAGCCCACAGAGCCGTGGTCCTGCAGGGAACACTGCACCAGGGGAAAAATGGTTTCATTTTGCATAAGAGAATATTAGTGGAACAATGGCAGAATTTTAATAGAATTTGTAGATTCAATAATAGGATTATACCAATGTTCATGTTCTGGTTTTAATAATTGCATTTGGTTATATAACAGAATGTCTTTGTTTTTAAGAAACACACATGGAAGTATTTAGAGATAGAGGAATTATGTTTGCAGTTTACTCTCAAATAGTTTAAAAAATTATGTGTATGTATAGATATAAATATATATCTGTATGTTATATATGTAAATACATATATATTGAGAGATGCCGTCTGAAGAGGCAATACTTGGATTGAGGTTTAAATGACAAGAAGGAACTAGCCAAGAAAAACCCTGTGAAAGGGCAGTCCAGGCAGAGGACACAGCTAGTGCAAGGGCCCTGAGGCAGGAAAGCACTTGCTGAGTGTAAGGGGCAGAAAGAAGTCTGGTGTGGCTGACGCTAAGTGGGCAAGGGAGCAAGTGCTATGAGATGGGAGCAGACAGGAGTTTCACATAACAGGAAGCACTAATGTGCTTTAAACAAGAGGATAGCAAGGCCCAATTTGCATATTGAGAGCTCATATTGGATTTAATGTGAAACACAGAGCAGGGGGTGGGGCACAAGTGGGTGAGGGACACCAGTTGGAAACTGGGGCAGAGGTCCACATGGGGGTGATGGGGATGATGGGGGCAATGGAGAAAGTGAACTGAAAGTCGCTCAGTCGTGTCTGATTCTCCAGGCCAGAATACTCGAGTGGGTAGCCTTTCCTTTCTCCAGGGGATCTTCCTAACCCAGGGATCGAACCCAGGTCTCCTGCATTGCGGGTGGATTCTTTACCAGCTGAGCCACCAGGGAAGCCCAGGGAAAAAATGTCAGAAAGGGAAGCGATGGAGTAAAGTACATGCCTTTGGCATTGTTTCGGAGACTAACAAATTAAACAGGACCTGGTGGTGATCTGGATGTAGGCTCTGGTTCTCGTCTTTCAAACTGTGGATCTGGAAGGAACTGAACCAAGATTTCAAGCAAATTGGAAAGCACCCCTATGCCATCCTTGCTATAGGTTTGCTTTGTCTTTATTATTCCCACACCCCTTTTCCAGACAGGGCCACCAAGCACAGACCAGAGACAGGACAGCTTTTTGCTGCTATGGAAGGAGCCCTCAGGAGTATGAAAATTTTACTTAGATGCAAGAGTGTTGGTCTCTCCAGAGGCCCCATCTTCGAGGTTAGCATGGCATTTCTAACATCCCAGCACAAAAGCAGGGAAATGCCATGTGCTGGAGATCAGATCCCCCTCCACAGCCAGACCACCACCTCCAAACACTTCTGTCCAGGGAGAGCGGCTATCTGCGCCCACTAGGAGATCGCCTGCCCCTCCCTCTCGAGAAAGAGAGCAGATGCTTTTTGATAATATCCAATTACTCCAAGGGACATCATCATTTTATGATTAATCAGTTGCATACACTCAGGGACATATGTCTGGTGGGTATCCAAGGACAACAAAAAACCCTGCAGACAGGAGATAAAATAAGTCCAACCCTGTAGCTGATAGTTGGAGAGAGAGATTAACCAGGTACATTATACAAATATCTCTCCATGTAGACTATGGACAAAGCAAGAACTATTTTAACCTAAGTTCTCTATCAAACAAATCTACTTTTAAAACTTACAGGCTTTGGAAATGGTGGGGGAGAGTTGTAAATAATAAATATCCCCTTGACAGAACTCAAATAATAATGAGTTGGGGAGCCTACACCTGTGATTGTCACTTATAAAATAGCATCCAATAAATAAAAAAATAGCTTTTGTGCTTAAAAGGACTCTTTCAAGAAGAAATCCAATCAAGCAGGAGTATTCTACTTGTGTTTTGAGGCCCAGTTCAAATGTCAACCCCTTGTGAAGTTTCCTCTGATGTCTCAAGCAGAATGAACAGGGCTCTCCTCCAAGATGTTCCAGCATCATCAGTGGGGAGTGGAATTATTTAATCATGGTAAGTCTCTCTGATGATGCTCTTCAGTACCTAGCATACTGTTCAGCCTCCTTTCCATTCCAGAGCCTTAAAGATGATGCAAAATGAAAAGAATTAGTAGAAACAGAGCTGGGAGCTGCTAGCACCTACACGGGGCCAGACACTAAATCCATGCAAGCATTCCGTTAATCCTCATAACATCCTGAATGATGTAGGTGCCACCAAAATGAGGAAACTGAGCAAGAAAAGTGAAGATGTGTCCAGGTTCATGCTGCTAGTAAGTAGGGACAAGTAGGATTCTAACTCAGCCGTTCTTACTCTGTCACCTCCCAGACTGAGATGGGAAGTCGCTGGCCTGAGAATCAAAATACCTGGGGCCAGGTCTTTGTTTGGTAGTTTACCAGCTGTGTGGCCGTAGGATACCCACTTAGCCCTGCTGGCCTCTGGAATGTCCCTGCAATCCAAGTTCCAGGTCCCATCTGCGCCTACCAGCGGCACAACTGCCCCCCAACCCAGCAGGGCTTCCCACAGCGAGCACAGCCTGAGGCTTCTGGTTTAGCATTGGAGCCAAATGTTTTTGATGAGGCAAATGTTTTTGGATCAATTTACTTGGGCATCACTGAGTAATGACTTTACTCATAGCTTTTAAAGACTAAATGAGACACTGGGCTAAGTGCTAAGAGGCAGCAAAGCTATAGCCAGTGGTCTCTGCACCCCAGGAATGAAGAATTCAGCAGTAGATGTAAACAAGGAAGCCAAGCCTCAAAATGGCAATGTGGAAATCTATGCCATGTGCTCTCCTTTCACGCTCCTGTTCTCCTGTCATAACTCAGTGTTCTCCCAAGATGCCTCATGTTCTCTCATCATGCCTCGAGTTTTCCCATCATGCCTTGTGTTCTCCCATCTTACCTTATGTTCTCCCATCAGGCCATGTGCTTTCCCGTCATGCCATGTCACTCAAGCAAAAGAAACTCATCCTATCTTCTGCTACATTACTCCTCTTTTTATACCTTCTACACACATTTCATGTTCCAAGGGCAGAATCTCCTTATGGGTTGGTGGCTTTGAGCCACTTACAGTTTCAGATTGACCCTTCTAAAACATTACTCAATGATAAACAAATGATTTCCTTTGTACTAAAGGGGATTACAATTTGAAATTCAATTTTTCTTTGTACAGTAAATCAACTGAAAAACTGGGACAAGGGCATTTGCTCCTTTCAGCCACTGCCTTTGTATCACGCTGGCTATGAAGCCACTGTGACCTGTGCTTTCTTAGAAATCCACAATGGCATAAAATTTTTATGAGTTTAAAAAAATTGTGACATGCTTTTGCTGATAGGAAAAACAGGTGTTTGACATCCCAGATTGGTTACTTTCCCTCAGAACGGATAGACCTTGTAATCATAGCAGAAAATGGGGAATTGCATAATCTCTGACTGTTTTCCCCCCAGGCCACTAGGCCCTCACTTGTGAAGAACATTCCTCCTCCTCATCCATCTGCAGAGGTAAGATTAGAAATGTCACAAATTCAAGCAGAGATCAAAAGGAAACCTCTTTTGGAATCTGTTGTTTGTGTCTTTATCTTTGACATTACTGTTTGCTGTACTCATCAGGCTATGTTAGGTTATGCTGCAGTAACTCGCCTCCTTCCCTGCCTCTGCGCTCTGCCTGACCACACCAAGCAGAGGAGGAGGCTCCGTCTCCTACAGGAGGCTCCTCATTGCTGATTCGACCTGGAAAAGAAGGCATGCTCCCCTGATGATTAGAATGTGTGGCCACAAGGGGAACTCTCCCACTGATGAGGTTTCTTGAGCCACAAGGCAGCATCTATTGTCTCTAAGAAGACAGAAGTCTCTGTCTGTTCACTGATTTAAATGTTGGCCAGAAGAATTGGCGATGCTTCTACAGTGTGTTCAGAGTATATTACTTGAAACATGACAGCTATATATTTAAGGGAGTTGGGCTTATTAGAAACAGAAGTTCCAAAATCTATTAGAGCACACAGAAGAAAATGAAATTAGCTTAGGAGTACAAATATACATCAAGCCATTTAGTAATTTAAAAATGCAGCTTGGCGCCATACAATTATAAGTGCTGTTAAACTGCCTGAGTTGTCCTAAGTGAAAATGTTTGGCAGGATTAAACATGCAGGCTTATGCTGCTGCTGCTGCTGCTGCTGCTGCTGCTGCTGCTGCTGCTGCTATGTCACTTCAGTCATGTCCGACTCTGTGCAACCCCATAGACGGCAGCCCACCAAGCTCCCCCATCCCTGGGATTCTCCAGGCCAGAACACTGGAGTGGGTTGCCATTGCCTTCTTCAGGAGGCTCATTCTAAAAACCTGAAATTCCACAGAAAGCATTTTCTTGTGAAAGACAGTAGGGACAAATTTTTAACAAGGGTGATCTCCTGGTCACTAATACCATGGGGAACTGTGTGTGTGGCAGTCATTGCCAGCTGTCCATGCAATGTTTACCCGTTCTTTCTTCCTAACAGAACTTCAGTGTTATCCAAGATACAATGTGCACGTGTGCTGAGTCAACTTCAGTCCTGTCTGATTCTTTATGACCCTATGGACTGTAGCCCACCAGGCTCCTCTGTCCATGGGATCTTCCAGGCAGGAATACTGGAGTGGTTTGCCATGCCCTCCTCCAAGGGACTTTCCTGACCCAGGGATCAAACCTGCATCTCCTGAGGCTTCTGTATTGCAGGTGGATTCTTTACTGCTGAGCCACGGGGGAAGACCCCAAGGTACAATGTGCCCTCCAAACCTGCATTTCTCAGCTTTCCCTGAAGCTAGAAGCAATTATTTGATACAGTCCTAGTCAATAATGTGTAAGCCGAAATCTGCTGGGAATTTCTGGGCAAGTGTAATTTCCTGAGAGAAATGCTATCCCTTCCCTCTCACCACTTCCTCCTCCTTCTCTCTGTCTAGAAGGCAGTTGAGATATTGGAAATGGAGTAGCTGGTTTGTAAACTTTCAAGAAAAAGAATACCACCATGACAGAGGAGAGAGACAGAAGGAGGCTGGCACATTGGTGCCATCACAAGCCACTGAGCCACCCTGGGCTGCCGAACTCTGACCTTTCTCAGTGAGGGATATAAACCCCTACTGGACTAAGCTACTGCAGTTGATGTCCTGTTCCATGAAGATGGAGGCAATGCTCCATCAACATAATGTATTAAAACAAAGAACTTCCTGTCCAATCAAATTTGGGATTGGAAGGGTAAACCCATGTCCTTGTTACAGAAAATTTCCCAACAATGTGTATCCTAGATGTGTGATGCTTTGAGAGGAGGATAAAATATAGGGTCCTCCAAACTCTCTTGACCATGGAAACTTTTGTTCCATGTAACATTCCCTGAGAATAGTGCTCTACCAGGTATATTTTGGGAAAGAGTGATCAAGGACCTTCTTCCCCCAACTTCTCACCCCCTCCCTCCCTCCTGGACTAAGGAAACAACATGTCTTTGTGGGGCATCCAAGTATAAATTCTTAGCAAATGTTAAGATATAAGATCATTTAACTTTGCATGCTGGGTTGAATAGTGAGCATCTCCCCAAAATTCTATGACTGTGACCTTATTTAGAAATAGGGCCTTTGCAGAAAGTTAACACAAAGTCATAATGGATTAAACTCAATCCACTAAATCCGGTGGTGGGATTGCTGAGAAGGAAAAGATTTGGACGTGCACAGGCATAAAGGACACACGACACAGAGGAGAAGGCTATGATGATGGCGGCAGAGCTGGGATAGATGTAGCTGCGACCCAAGGAGCACCCAGGATTGTGGGCCCCCAGCAGGAGGCGGGAAGAGGCAAGCAAGGCTCCTTCCATTCGAGGCTTCAGGGGGAGCAGCTGCCACCTTGAGTGCAGACATCACCCCCCAGAACTACAAGAGAATAAATCTCTGTTGTTTTAAGGCATCCAGTTCATAGTACTTTGTTAAAGCAGGAAACTAATCTACTTTGCAATATTATAACAAAGTTTAAATTGTCATAATTTTCCCCTGTATCTGCTCCCAGGGCTGAAAATTAAGGATCAAGATGGCGGCCTGGCCATCTAGAGAGCCGGCCTCAGCCCCGCCCATTTCCTCTACCATATTTTAAAGATTCTTGAAACGGATTTATATTCTTCTTGTCTCTTTTCCTTGAAATCAACTAGCCTCTTGATAACTCTGCCACTTAAAAAAAAAAAAAAAGGGAGAAGTTGACATTTAGAAAAAAATGCCCTAAAGAGCAGCTTGTCAGGAACCTGGATTTGCAGTAATTACAGCTATGCCCTGGGTGAGTATCTTGGCTTCTCTCAACTCCAAATGCCTGAACCAGTGACTTGGGGCGGTGGGGGGCTGGGGGGTGGGGGCATGAAGCTGGAACAGTGGACTGGTAGACCTCTATGGCCCTTCCACCTTGATAGGCTGGAATTCCAGCCTCAATGTTTCATGTATGTGACATCTGGCGCATGTTACTTGGAAACATAAAAGACAGCTGAGTTCATTTATATATAAGAATCTTAATTCCTAGGGTATTTCTTTTAACTGAACCAGAGAAAGGAATGCGATCATATGTTTGGGGTAATGTTTGCCTTGGCATACGATTCTTTAGAGAAAGGTGTAATAGGAATAGCTAGGTAATGAATGTGTGTCTTCCTTTCCTACCCTTAAAAGAAACTCATACTTGAAAAAAGAATTACTCAAAACATTACAAAATATGTTTTTATTTTGAAAACAAGTTTACTAAAGATTTCCTTTAAGATAAACAGGGCAAAATTATAATTTAACCTGCTCTTTTCCACCTTAAACAACCCAAGATCCTCAGACTGTCTTTGCCTGAACTGCCTTCCATCTACCTGACTATGTACGTTGTCGTTTCCTGAACCCCAGCTGCTTTTCATCATACTTTGAAAGCGTGATAACCAACACAGAGAATGATACTCTCTAAATTGAACAAGGCACAGGAAACCTAGGAAAAGTATACACCTTGGAGCTTGAAGGTCATTTTCTCAATGTATCCCACAGGCTACAGAAAATTCAGTGACGTCATGAGAAATGAAATAACACAAGGACACATAAGACACAGTGTCTGCATAAGGTGCATCATGATATTGTAATTATCAGACAAAAATACTTCAAAACGTTTTAAATGCAAATAGACCTTGTCAGAAATGGTCTGAGGAAGCCAAAGAGACTATAAATTCTGTAACGTGCACACCCTTTGGACATTTGCCTGTGTACATTTGCAATAAGATTTGTGCTTTACCAAGGACACAGACACCTCAAAATAAGACCCTCTCTCCTAAGTACCTAAATATATCAATAGCACTGTTGGCTATCATATTGACAACAAAGGAGAAAAATGAACTAAAATAATGAATTAGGTTTTTTAAAGTAATAAATGGCAGGTCTATGTAGGGTTACCTAGTTCTAAGTTTTTCTCATCCAAAAACATGCAATTAATAATCTCATTAACCATGTAGGGTGGTCATAATTAGAATGGTGGTGGTGGTTTAGTCGCTAAGTAGTATCCGACTCTTGTGACCCCATGGACTGTAGCCCGCCAGGCTCCTCTGTCCATGGGATTCTCCAGGCAAGAATACTGGAGTGGGTTGCCATTCCCTTCTCCAGGGGATCTTTCTGACCCAGGAATCGAACCCAGGTCTCCTGCATTGTAGGCTTTAAATGTATGGCATTGTCTTAGTTCACTTGGGCTGCTTAGACTGGGTGGCTTAGAAACAGCAGAAGTTTATTCCTCACAGTTCTGGAAACCGGGAAGTTCAAGATCGCAGCACCAGCTGATTCGGTGTCTGGTGAAGGCCCATTTCCTGGTTCACAGACAGCTGTCTTCTCGCGGTGTCCTCATACGAAAGAAGAGGCAAGGGAGCTCTCTGAAGTCTCTCTGAGGTCCCTTATAACAGCACTAATCCCCGTGCACAAGGGCTCTGCCCATCTGACTTAATCACCTCCTAAAGGTGCCCCCCACCCCAACACCACCACATAAGGGATGAGGCTCCCTGGGTGTCATCAGTGGTAAAGAATCCGCCTGCCAAAGGAAGAGACACAAGAGATGCAGGTTCAATCCCTAGGTCGGACGATCCCCTGGAGCAGGAAATGCAATCCACTCCAATATTCTTGCGTGGAAATCCCATGGATGGAGGAGCTTGGTGAGCCACAGATCATGGGGTTGCAAAGAGTCAGACCCAACTGAGAGCACCTGTACACACATGCGCATATGAACACTGGGGTGACAGAAACATTCCTTCTGTAGCAGCTATTAACAAAGTCCAACATGTAGAATGTACTCAGTAAATGCCAGCTACCACTAACATTAGGGAGCCAAGTGTAAAGGTCTGACATTTTAGAGGACTGAGCCAATGGCATTTTCTGATGGATTGGATAAGCAAGTGAAGGAAAGATAGAAACCAAGGACAATTCCAAGATTTTTGGCATGAGCAACTGGGAGGATGATATAATGCAGAGAAAAATGGGTTTGAGGAAAGAACTCAAGAACTCTAACAGGGTCATGTGAGGTTTGGTCTGAGATGCCTCTAGAACATCACGTGGAAATGTCAAGGAGGCAGTGGGATTACAAGTTTGAAGCCTCACCACTCAATACCGCTCAAAAGACCAGCAGTGCCAGCATCACTCGGGAGCTTGTTGAAAATGCAGAATCTTAGGGCTTCCCTGGTAGCTCAGCTGGTAAAGAATCTGCCTGCAATGCAGGAGACCCTGGTTCAATTTCTAGGTTGGGAAGATCCCCTGGAGAAGGGAACAGCTACCATTCCAGTATTCTTGCCTGGAGAATTTCATGGACAGGAGAGCCTGGTGGGTTACAGTCCAGGGGTCACAAAGAGTCGGACATGACCACGTGACTTTCACTTTCACTTTTTTCACTAGGCCCCAGACTAATAAAATCAGAATCTGCATTTTAACAAACTCCCCAGGTGATCAGTATGCACATTAAAGTTTGAGACACACTAAGCTAGAGCTCAGGGGAGAGAGAGACTTTGGAGTCATCAGCATGTAAATGAAGTCTGAAGCTAAGACCTGGATGAACTCTCCTGCGGAGAGTTTATGAGAAGACTAGGTGGCCCAGGGTAGAGCTATGGGGCTCTTCTCATTTAGAGGTCTGATAGAGGGGTGAGGGGAACCACACAGAGGAAGAGAAGGAACAGTCAGTGAGACTAAAGGAAAACCAGGGGAGAACGGGTTCCTGAAGGCCAGAAAATAGAGTGTTTCAAGAAGTGGTCAGCTGTGTTGAATGCTGCTGATGAGTCAGGTAAGATATGAACAGGGTAGAGGTGGTTAGGGGCTTCCCTGGTGGCTCAGACAGTAAAGTCTCCTGCCTGCAATGCAGGAGACTCAGGTTTGATCCCTAGGTTGGGAAGATCCCCTGGAGAAGGGAATGGCTACCCACTCCAGTATTCTTGCCTAGAGAGGTATCTAGATACTGCAACATGGAGGTCATCAATGACCTTGACAAGAGCCGTCTCAGTGGTAAAGAGAGGGCAGGAACCTGAGTGCAGAGAGTGCAGAAGAGGAAGCCAGACAGGGAGCAAAAGCAGCTCTTGCAAATTTGCTGAGAACATAGAGAAAAGGGGTAGTGGCTGAGATGCATAGGTAGGAGATACTGGAACATGCCTGAATGCCAAGGGGAATGTTGTAATTGAGAGAGGGAGAGAGACAGAGAGGAAAGGTGTTGATTCAGAAAAGGGAAAGACCAATTGCTAGGGAGGTATTTTGAGGTGAGAGGGAAGGGGTGCAGGACATGGAAGCCTCTGATGGAAGCAGGGCCACTCAGCTTGTTTCTCCATGAAGTCAGAGGCACCCAGCAAGGTGGATGCGGTGGGGAGGGAAGGCAGTTTAAAGAAAGAAGGAGTGAATTAGTCATTTTGAAGAGTGAGAAAGTAAGCGACTCGGGACTGCCAGGTAGTCAGGGTGCTTTTTTGAGTGGCTTGGCTAAGCATTTTAAAAAAACCTCACGCTTTCCCATAAAATGCTTCATTCCTCCAGAAAACTTCCTGCCCGAATGCATGAGCCATCAGTTACGAGAAGGTGCATCTTCTCCATCCATTCTCATTATTCCCATGAACATTTTATTACGCTAAAGGTCACCGTCAGCAGAGCAAGGCTAGACAGGAATCATCGCAGAGCTGCAGCAAGACAGTGATACAAAAGGACAGATGCCTCCTGTCCCCTCTGTGAGATTTATGGCTGGGGGTGACACAGGAATCAATGACATGAACACACAAGATGCCACAAGAGAGAAAGTTTTTCCTCCTCATCTCACAATTCACAAGAAGAGCTAGGAGATCCCTCACGAGACGAGGACATTGGTAAACAACACCAGCTACTGTTAATTGCCTTTAATTGAGTTTTGAACAAGCCCCAAGTCAATAATGCCTCCGTGGTTACCGCCCTTCCTGCTTGGAAACCAGTCTCATTGAACACTGGATAATTCTTTGCAGCACCCTGTAATTCAGCTTCACATACCTCCCTTCTGTGATCCCCAAATCCCAAATCTAAAACCTGCCTCTCCCCTGACCACACAGCTCTCACAGCACACATCTCACACACGCACTGCCTGTGCACAGTGTAGACAGCCCCCTCGTGCCTGACAGCCATCTCCATCTATTTCCACGGCTTCAAACACCCCACTGCCTTGGGAGAAAACACCCTCCTGCCAGACTTCCCATGGCCCCTCCCTTTGGCTACCCTCCACCACTCTCCCAGTCACTCCCCTGGTTCACCGATCCCCCGGTTCACTGACCACTTCAGCTCCTTCCTCCTGAGTGTCTTCCCCTCCAATGCTATCCTTACTCATTGCTGACGATTTCCGCTCCATTCTCTTTAGATCTCTTTAGATCTTGCTGTCACCAGCAAGAACTCCACCTCCAACATCTGGAGTTCACACCTTACTCCCTGACTACCCTCTTCCTGTCCAACTACTCAGATACCCCTCCACTGGGAATTCAGTGTCTCCAAGACCTCCCACTCATTTTCTCTCTATCTACCTACTCTCAAACTCCACCCTTCACTTTCCTCCTTATCTTGCTTAAATGAACTACTCCAGCTGGGTGACCACACCTTTGCAAAATGCCTCTGTCCCTCTGTTCTCCACTATTCTCTCGTCACAGAGCCTCCCCTTTGGTCAAACCCTACACGACCTTGCTTCCAGTGTGCATCTGGGCAGTTGACTCTTGCACACAACCACGCCGACATGACTCATTTCAAAATTCCCTCCACATCTTTGAAATGATCTCTTAACTTTGCCAGGCAACCTGCCCTTCCCCTGTATAGACTCTTCAAGGGAATCATTTCCCACCTTTTCATCTCTCCTCAATTCTCCCCCACGCCCACCTCACCCCCACTCTCAGCCAATGGTGTCATCTCAAATAGCATAATGAAGTGCTTGCAGTCAGCCAGCATTTCCTCATTCTCCAACCCAGTCCCACTAACGCCGTGAGTCAGCTCAATACCTCCTCCCCAGAGAGGCCTTCCCTGGCCACTCTGGCTAAAGCAGCCTCCTCTGGTCACTCTCTCTCTGGTTACCTGAATTTATCTTGTGCATAACAATATCAGTGCCTGGCACCATTCATTTGATTTGTTAGCAGGTTTAGTATCTTTCTCACCTTCCTAGAGGATGATCTTCTAGTTTGCCCCAGCATTCCCAACACCTGGAACAGTAGCTTTGCAGTGAGGGTGTTCAGTAAACCCTTCTCGACTGACTGATATTCATAGTTAAACCACACAAACCTACCTACAACTGTGATAAATTACTCATTGTTGCTAGTTTACCTCAATCATAGTTTAAAAAAAAAGTGTATCACTGTAAGATGCCCATAACATAAAATTTACTGTCTTAACTGACAGATCTTAAGAGTAAATTTCAGTTATATTAAATACATTTATAATGTTGTGCAGCCATCACCACCATATATTCCATATATCTCATCTTGTAAAACTGGAACTCTGCAGCCACTAAACAATAACCATCCATTTCCGCTACCCCAGCCCCCGGTCACCACTGTTCTACATTCTGTCTCTGTCTGACTGCTCTCAGCACTTCATATAAATGGGATCATAGAGTATCTGTCTTTCTGCAACTGACACGTCCTCAAGGTTCATCCATGTTGTAGCATAGGTCAGAATTTCTAAGACGGAACATTATTCCACTGTATGTATATACCACATTTTCGTTGTCCCTTCATCCACAGATAGACACATGGGTTGCTTCCATGTATTAGTTAATGTGACTAATGTTGCTATAAACATGAGCGTGTCAGTATCTTTTCAAGTCCTTATGTCAATAAAATTTAAATATCCATTTCCTTGAATACCTTTTATTTAACTCTCCCCCCTTCCCCCAGTTAACAGTAGGGCTGCCATCTGGGCTAAAAGTCTCTATTTTAAAGAGGTATTTATTTAGTGACTAAAAGTATAACAACAAGAACTTGAAGTAAGCACATTTTTTTAATGGAATCAATATGATGGCTTATTATAACTGTCTTCCTCCCTTCCTCTCTCCCTGTCTAGGGAGCAGCCCCTCATGGTACAGACCACATCATCCTCCAGAGACGAGTTCCAGAAGCAGCCTGTGGTGGAAGGAAGGATCAGGTACCCCAGCTGACGTCACTCCCTGGCATCATCTTTCTCTTAGCAACTCTCCCCCCATGCCCCATTCACTTCCCCTGTTGTTTCTGCTTCCCCTTTGAGACTAAGGAAACACCTTTCCCTGCTTACCTTTGAATGGCAGAGCACTGCTGACATTTAAAAGACAAGAAGAAACAAAACAGAGCTACTGTGGCATCTAAGCAAATGAAAAGGTGTTTAGCAGCACTGATCATCAGGGAGATGCAAATTAAACACACAATGAGATACTACCCCACGCCTATCATGATAGGTAACATTTTTTTAAAAAACTAACAATACCAGGTGCAGAGCAACTAGAACTCTCATACGTTGCTGGTGGGGATACAAAACGGTACTGTCATTTTGTAAACCACTTGGCAATTTCTTTTTATAAAGTTAAGCATACGCTTACCATACTGCAATCCCACTCTTAGGTATTTAACCAAGAGAGTTGAAATTTCATGTTTCTACGAAGACCAATAGGCCAATATATACAGTGGCTTTATTCACAAACATCAAAAACTGGAAATATCCAAATGTCCTTTAATGGGTGAATGGTTAAACAAATTGTGGTACAGCCATCCGAACAAATATTACTCAGCAATCAAAAGAATGGACTACGAACATGACAGTACCGATTTTGAGAAGGTCTCTGTTCCTGCTCTGTAATCCCCATGGTATACCATCACACAGTTTAGTCATGTGTCTACTGCTGTACGTGGGAGGTGGTATAGGGCAGGCATGTGGGCAAGGGAGCAGGGTGGGCTCTGCCTTCCAGGATGTCAGTTATTTTGATTCTGCCAATCAGAGGGCCCAGGTGGCTATGGATCAGGAGGTCTTTTGTGCCCTTTTCAAAGAGGGGCTGAAATGGATGCTTGCCTGGCTCCTAGGTGGCACCTTGAAAGGAATCTAGAAATACCAGACAAAGCACTGGATCATATTCAGGTTCTTTCAAGGCTGGAAGGCTGTACTGTAGAATTGGAAACCAGTTCTTTAAAAATGGCTTGCTCTGTTGCTGTTTGTGTTGCTGTTATTATTTCCTATTGTGTCTCCCAGTAATATACAGATGGTCACATTTCACTTTACTTACTTGTGCTTTTTTAAAACAAGGCAAGCTTACTAAGATATTATGTATGTTATATATAATACATGTATAGTAAAATTCACTTCCTTAGACGTATACTTCTATGAATTTTGATAAATGCATATAGTCATGTAGCTACCACCACAGTCAAAATATAAAAACATTCCCTCATGCCCTTTGAAGTGAATCTTCTCCTCTCATCTATAACCCCAGACAGCCATGCAGCTGTTTTTGGTTTTGCCTTTTCCAGAATGTCATATAAATGAGATCATACACAAAGCTAGGTACAGATCGGATTGTGGACTTGCTCTGCAAATCAAAGCCCCGCTTTCCTGGCCCAGCTCCTCATTTCCCAATGGACTTGACCTTTCTTGTGGCTGTGGTCACCCATCCATAAAATCTTGATGAGCCCAATTCACAGTAATAAAAACAAGGCTCCCTTGCATAACTAAAGCTATAGATCTGCTTTATAACATTGTCAGCTTAATTAAGGACTGCCTTCTGCATGTCCCAGTTGCAGAATTTATGGATTTTTGTCCCACTATTGTAAGCCAACTAATAGATTTGTCATTTAACAGTGTTCTCTAGCTATTTCCATTTTGCGTTTGAAGTTGACTAATGTTTAACATCGTGATTAAGATGAAAGTTTCCAATTTTAATAAAAGAGCAAACAGTACAAAACAGTAGACATTCTTTAATTATGGAAAATGTTAAAAATATACAAAGTTAGAGAGCACACCATAATGAACCCTAAGTACCTATCACCTAGCTTCAGAGTAGATTGTGGTTTGCCCAGGAGAGACCTGGATATGCCTCTTGTTCCCTTGTAATTATTAATAACACCTCCTTTAGCTCTAAAAAGTGCCAGTTTCGGTGATCAGTTACACTCAACCTCAACAGCTGTCAACTCATGGGGTACTTTAGTTCACCTCCAACCCCACCATCCACCAGGAAAAGAAAGATTCTGCTGAGACAAACCCTAGACATTGTATTACTTCCCTCATAAACATGATAGGCTTTGAAAATGAGATTTTAATTCTTTAAGTCACAGCCTTAACTTAATATAACTTCACTCCAGAATTAAATAAAACAAATAGTGGCTTCAAAGCTGGTGACAGTTTTACAGCCTGTAACTCTAACAGAGTTAAGATAGATGAAGGAAGATTCCCAAAACTGTTTTCAGTCTTGATGTTCATTGCTAAGGCTGAAAAATGAAGCAACCATTTCCAAATTAAATGAACACATAGAGACAACTGGAATTTCTTATGCCCTATAACTCTAGCTTTACTTTCCGAACAAAGAACTGTTAGCACCCCCACGTCCTTCCTTCTCAACCAGGTTAAAAAAAAGGCCAGCAGCCCCTCCCCTGTGAGACTACAACCCATTACTTTCACTGAAAGAAGTTCACTTACTTTCTCTGTGACTTCTTTACTTTCTGGGTCTATATCAGATGTACTGTCAACTCTGACAAATGGTCTTCCATAGCACTTGGGCAACAACTGTGATACAGGTTCCTAGAAGAACTTTTCATCTTCTCTTCATTTTTACCCCAATCTCTTTTAGACTATTAGCCAAGCTCTTCTTTCTAATTTGCCATTTCCACTTTTCTGGAGTGGCTAAAAAGAAACAACTGCACTCATAAGAATTGTGTACAAACTAAATCCTAATCATCTTTGAATAGAAGAATGCATCAATGTTTTTGGACTGTTCTAGATAGCAGAAAATATTGGAATTGAGTTGATAAGTACTGTACAGATTTGAAAACATTTTTAGAACAAGGAAAAGCAAATCTCACCAGGGTTTGAATTTAAATCACGGCCATGCCACTAGTTTACTATGCATGACTTGACTGAAAATTAATGTCCTTGGCTTCTAATTCAAGATGGCAAGCCTAATCCCACCATGTTTCTCTCTCTTCTTGGACTCCTTAAATTGATCACAAGGGAATAAAAATACATAAAACCCACAATGACAAAGTAAAAGCGTATCATTAACAGAGAAGAGATTTCAACAGTTTTCTGGAGGACAAAAAGCAGATGGAGAACTGGTGACTAATGGTTGAAAGCGGAAGAAGCCTAGATTTCAGGGACAGGATGTTGGAGCCAAGGAGGCAGTTGATCTGTCTGGCAGGGCCCTAACAGTGTTCTGGATTCTGAGATGGCAGGTGTTATGGAGGGGGGAGTTAAAAAAGAGACTAAACACAAGGGCAGAAATGCAGTCTCTATATGGAGGAGCAGACCCTGCCCATCCTCTCTCCCACCCCCAACACACAGTGGTTCACAGCCAGGCATCCAGCTATAGCTACCTCTGTATGTCAAAACAGTATACACATACTTCTGTTTCTGAGTTTATCAACTTGACCTCTGAGTTAGTCTTCTTAGGAAACGGTCTGCACTGCAGGAGGGGAACTAGAGCAGCTCTGATGGTACTGGTGCTCTCAGGGTAACGGAATCCATTTGAACTTCCCCCTGGAAGCATTTTCCACTTAGTGGTCCAAGGGTTGAGATATTGGAGCCCGTGAGAAAGAGATGAAATCCTAGCATGTTACTTATCATGCAGCGAGCAATATCAATCCAGTTAGATAATGAATACTTTAACAGTTTTCATCTTTTAGAATTACCTTATAGACAAATCATAAAGACCAGCTATGATGATGGAACAGTCAGTCAGTTCAGTGGCTCAATCTTTGCGGCCCCATGGACTGCAGCACACCAGACCTCCCCGTCCACCACCGTCTTCCAGAGCTTGCTCAAACTCATGTCCATGGAGTCGGTGATGCCATCCAATCATCTCATCCGCTGTCATTCCCTTCTCCTCCCGCCTTCAATCTTTCCCAGCATCAGGGTCTTTTCAAATGAGTTAGTTCTTCACATCAGGTGGCCAAAGTATTGGCACTTCAGCTTCAGCATCAGTCCTTCCAATGAATATTCAGGACTGATTTCCTTTAGGATTGACTGGTTTGATCTCCTGGCAATCCAAGGGACTCTCAAGAGTCTTCTCCAACACCATAGTTCAAAAGCACCACTTCTTCGGCACTCAGCTTTCTTTATGGTCAAACTCTCACATCCATACATGACTACTAGAAAAATCATAGCTTTGACTAGACAGACCTTTGCTGGCAAAGTAATGTCTCTGCTTTTTAATATGCTGTCTAGGTTGGTCAGGGCTTCCCTGATAGCTCAGTTGGTAAAAAATCCGCCTGCAATGCAGGAGACCCTGTTTGATTCCTGGGTCAAGAAGATCCGCTGGAGAAAGGATAGGCTAACCACTCCAGTATTTCAGGGCTTCCCTTGTGGCTTCGTTGGTAAAGAATCCACATGCATGTGGGAGACCTGGGTTCAATTCCTGGGTTGGGAAGTTCCCCTGGAGAAGGGAAAGGCTACCCACTCCAATATTCTGGCCTGGAGAATTCCATGGACTGTATAGTCCATGGGGTCGCAAAAGAGTTGGACATGACTGAGTGACTTAAACTTTCACTTTCACTAAACTGTTTATAGTTTTTCTTCCAAGGAGCAAGCATCTTTACTTTCATGGCTGCAGTCACCATTTGCAGTGATTTTGGAGCCCAAGAAAATAAAGTCTGTCACTGTTTCCATTGTTTCCCCATCTATTTGCCATGAAGCGATGGGACTGGAATGAATAATTTCTTGATTTTGATAATGCAAGTAAATGCATGACTACAGGGAGGGAAGAAGTGGGCAAAGAGAGATAGTTGTGATACCCTTATCTCACAGAGTAGAGAGTCAAGTGACCCAACCAACAGTCCATGGAATGAAAACCTGGTTTTAATAAATGCATTGTCTGGTGTGACAGGTATGATGAGAAGAAAGCTAGAGAGGAGATGTAGGCGTGGCCTAAACTACATCCTTGACTTAACGGCAGAAATTCACTACATGATGATCAAAGCTGATAAATTCAGAAATAGCAGTATATGCGTATTATTTTGAGATACAGAAGTAACTGTAACAGAACAGAAAGCACAGCTAAAATCGGTTTGCCCGTGGATAAAGGATTTAGGGAAGGGCAGGGATTGTTGCTCTCTGTTAGAAGCCCTTCAGTTCTATTTGATTTTTTAACTGTACATATGCATTGCCTTAGAAACAATAAAAATTGAGGGACAGGTGACAAAGGGAAAATAATAGTATGTTTTATGAAATACAAGAAAGGAAGTTTCACACAATATAATATGCAGTCAGAACAAGCATGGAATGGGTTAAGCTGGATGCTGCATAACTATGGTAACAGATGTAGCTAATTTAGGGCACAAATGAGGGTGTCGGAAAGATCTAAGAGAAGTGAAGTACAAGGAGAATAAATTCTAAATAAAGGAATGCTGAGATAACCAGGATAGATGCTCTGCCACCTGGCACAAGTAAAGAGGGAAAGAACTGAAGCTGCCCCTATTTTTCTGATGTCTTTCCCCATAGATGTTTAAAAGTAAAAGCCAACAGATTTTTATATGGGTGCCATGCAGGTAAAGAAAGCAAACATAATGGTATTTTACTCAATAAGATAATACAGAAGAAAATCATATCTGTTAAATAAAATTCTGTCTTCATAAAGTCCCCATGCATTTCAAAGTTTAATAACTTCATCTGTTCTTTGAGAAAAACAATTTATAAATGACATTTAAATGCACAAGGATTGGCTTTCCCTTCAATAAAATGATTCACAATTGAGCATATGCAGTTAACTACACCTTTCAAGATTCCAAAGAAAAATAAAAATAGGAACAAATTTGCATCACTTTTGGTTACCAGGAAGACTGCCATCCACGCAACAGAATCTGTGAGGAACTGACATCTTTGTAACACTGATTCTTCCAAACCAGGAACATGGCATTTGATTTCTGGAGTAAATATTAGTAGTTCGTATTCTGTTTGAAAACTGTCCATTTCATCAAGATTTTCACATATGTTAGGATACAATAAGGCATAGTGTTTTTATGATTGCAAATCTCTTTTTCCTTCCATATATCCTTTCTAGTATTGTTAATTATTTTCTTTTAATTAAGTTGTCTATTTGGTTGGCTTTTTAAAAGAGCCAACTTGCCAGATAAAAAGTAGGAGGAGGGTACATAAGAAGGAAGAGCCTGTGGGGGATGGGTGGAGAAGGGGAATGTCCAGAAAGGTGGTCCAGCCTGCATCTCCAAAGAAGGAGAAGTAAAGCAGTCCAGGTAGGTAAGGAGTTTGGGGTTCATCCTAAAGGAGTGACAAGATTGGATTTTTGCTTTGGAAAGATGGAGGGAGGGAGGTCAGGCTCTACGTGGGGAAGAGAAGAGGGAAGCTCTGGAGAAAGCCGGATTTCTAGCCGACAGTATGGCTGACTGAAACAGAAGCCCAGGCAAATTAGACCAGCAGGATGGAGGGCAGCCACATCAACTTAGGGACCAAAGTCTAGCTGGGCCTCATGGAAGTTACAGAATTGCAATCGCCTCAAGACAAGTGGCTCCTTCTATAAACTGGTGAGGGGTGTCGGGGATGGCCTGTGATCTCTCCTCACCCTGACACCGTCCCCTCTTTGGCCTAATATGGCTACCAGCCCTGAGGTTCCAGGTCCTCACAGGTCCATGCCTGGTCCGACCAGCTCTCTGTGTGGGAGGATGCAGCGGAGGGGGTCAAATGGCCCTTGGTGCTTCTACTCACAGAAACCCAAGGAATGTGCTACTTGGCTTGATACGTTTTTTCCAGACACTTCCAGGCTGGGTCCAGGGAAAACTATTCCAAATATGACAGTGCTTAGTCTGTCAGGTCCGACTCTCTGCAGCCCCATGGACTGTAACTTTCCAGGCTCCTCTGTCCATGGGATTCCCCAGGCAAGAATACTGGAGTGGGTTGCCATTTCCTTCCCCAGGGGATCAGCACTGAAATTTTTTTTCCAGCAACCACATCCTAAATTCTCTGGCCTCCAGGTCCCGCCTGGGTTGTTTGATAGTTGAGGCCCTGGGGCAATCAACTAAGTTAGGGATATTTACTGCTGGACCAAGTGGCATTTATCTATGTATTTATGTATCTTACTTTTTAGCTGCAAGTGTGCAGTTGATGCAAACCAACCTGGTTTGAAGCTTTACTGGGGGCTCCCTTGGCACATGTCAAGACTGGATGCCCTGTCACTCAAGGTAGAAGGTGCTGATAGCATTCCTAGAGCCTTCTGATTTATACCCCACTCTCTCCCTAACAACACCATAACCCCTCCAGACCTGGCGCATTGAGTCTGGGGACTAGTCTAGGAGGTAACTGGGAGAACATGCCAGCCTCTTCCCAGGAGGATGCCTTATTGAATCATGGGATGGATACTGCTGGTTGGCACCATCTGCACCATCTCTTCTGGAGAGTCCTTAAAGAATCTGGGCCTATGGTCTGTTCTCTCCCTGTTCTCTAAAACTAAAACAGACCTGTCTTCCTTTGCCTGGCACTAGCCCAGTGTTTGCACTGAAAGTGCTCCATCCCAGGAGTCCTAGGCAATCAGGATTCTAAATAACACACTATCAAATATAACTCTGTGTGTGTGTCTGTATAAATGCATGTCTTTGATATGTGCATATCAACAGGAAAGCTATCAAAAATATGATTATAGTGGGAGACTAACATATTTCTTATAATCTTTGACAGATCATAGGTATGAAGAAAATTTTAAAATAGATTTGAATATAACCAGTAAACTTGTTTTAATCCAAACAAACATTGTACTCCACAGAGAATAGACTTTCTTTTCACCTCACTCAATAATATTGACAAACCTTTCATTTGTAGTTTATCCTAGAAGATAGACCAAGAAGAATTTTTGTTGGAAGCTTACCATTCCATAGATGCTCTTTGAGTTCAGAGGATTTTGATGCTCTTGTTAAAGACAGGGGCAAGCTTTGGTATTACTGCCTTAAAATTCTTTCAGGCTAAAACTATGTCAGTCAAGGTATATGGAGTCAAATTTGGGGCCACAATCTCTCTAGAAACTCAAAATTCTATTCCAAGAATTTTGGGTCTGTCCTTGAACCCAATTCAAAATGCTTGAATTTTATAGAAATCCTTTATGAAAAAAAAATCTTATGAACCAAAGGTTGACCTAAATCACTTTATTAAAATATAACTTAAATATGTACATTCAAAAAGACCAGTTCTAAATACTTAAACTTTATAACTTTTATATAAATAGAATGCAAAAATGAACGTGGAAATAAATACAACTATCCAACTTTAAAATGTCAAATTAATAAAATTTATTTACTGCAACAGATAATATTGTTTTAATGAAACTAAAATACCATTTGGGTTTAACAATAGAAAGATGCAGCTTCAGGTCTAGTTACTACATGTTCGCGCTCAATTGCTTCCGTCGTGTCTGGCTCTTCGTGACCCTGTGGACTGTAGCCCACCAGGCTCCGCTCTCCATGGAATTCTCCAGGCAAGACTACTAGCGTAGGTTGCCGTGCCCTCCTCCAGGGGATCTTCCCAACCCAGGGATCAAACCCACGTCTCTTATGTCTCCAGCATTTGCAGGCGGGTTCTTTGCCATTAATCTTAACCATTGGAACACCAGGGAAGTCCTACTACAGGTTGCTGCTGCTGCTGCTAAGTCACTTCAGTCGTGTCTGACTCTGTGTGACCCCATAGACGGCAGCCCACCAAGCTCCCCTGTCCCTGGGATTCTCCAGGCAAGAACACTGGAGTGGGTAGCCATTTCCTTCTCCAATGCATGAAAGTGAAAAGTGAAAGTGAAGTCGCTCAGCTGTGTCATTACCACTACCTAAATACTTACTTCAATGTACTAATGCAGACAATACATAAATGATGCAAAACAATATTAATAACCTCAAAAATGTGTTTCCTACTTGAAGATAATCAGGTATCATAATTTAAAATTCTGGTATCAAAAAAGAATGGATAGGACTTCAGGGGCCACCTGCCAATGCAGAGGACATGGGTTGCCTGTACATGTCTTGGGGCAACTGAGCCCACAGCCACTGAACCCACACTCTGGAGCCCCTGAGCTGCAATAAGAGAAGCCACTGCAATGAGAAGCCCGCGCACCCCAGCACACCCCGCTCACTGCACCGACAGAAAGCCCAGGTGCAGCAATGAAGACCCAGAGCAGCCCTTTATAATAAGTAATAAATATTTTTTAAAGGATGGATTTATATGTTTATATATAACTGAATCACTTTGCTGTCTACCTGAAACTAACACGGCATTGTAAATCAACTATATTCTAATATAAGATAAAAATTAAATTTAAAAAATTCTGACACCAAACCATCCTGGCACACTTACATAAATGAAGTGCCACTTCATTAATAAAAATAGTATGAATGCTAACATTCATTGAACATTGTTTTTCACATGTAATACCTCCAGTCCTCACAATCTTACTGTGAAATCAATGCTGCATATTTATCCACATATTATCATAGGTACAGAGAGGTTGAGTAACTTGTCCAAAGTCTCACAGCTAAGAAGTGGAAAAATGGATCTGAAGTCAGGCTGTCTGGCTCCTCTTGACCATTACACCAAATTGCTGGTCTCATTGCTTTGGACATAAGGTACTTATTGCGAAATTCCTAAATCTGCATTAAATCAAGATCTAATCCAATTATTCTAAAACCAGCAACAGCAGCTTTTTCCTTGCATTTTTACTGCAACACCTGCTGCTAATAAATTGCTGCAATTTGGTCCATGCCAAGGTGGAACTGGCAGGAGAGCTTCATTCCTGGCCAGTATAGAAGTGGTCACCAGGAGCTCTTTTCAATCTAGCAAACCTGTGCCCTGTGTGGACTCACACACACACATGCACACACACCTATCTTAGTTTAAACTCCCCTCCCTCTCATCTGTGCTGTGGCCCAGCCACCAGGCCTGCCCCTGGCCCACCTGGGAAGACACAGAGGCAAACAAAGGCCCCAGCATTGTTTTGGGGGTTGCCATGAAAATTACCTAGAACACAGTTTTAATATTCATTACGTAAGATCATCACTGAAATAAAGCCACTACATTTTAGAGAATACACAAGTCCCTCAAAATACAATATTCTCAGAACCCCAGGGGTTCAAGAGATCTGTGGGGGTGATATCAGGATCCCCCACACTAAGGGACACTCTAAAAATGGCAAAGTGAAACCCATCTGACAAGGACATTATTTCAAACACTGCTTCATACCTGAAAAATGTGCTCTTCATACCTAAAAAATTCTGCTCTTCGAATCAAGAATGGTTATGCATCTCTGCAGAAGTTTTTATTCTGTGTCTTTATGTTTGGACATGTGACATTTTGTATTTCATGCTTTTCCTGCACAGCTCTTCTCACATCTTGTAACCAGATATTCGCTTGAGAGATGTCTTCATGAATGTCCATCTCTTGCATTTGGCTGTAAGTATTGTCAGGGCAGAGACCACATTTGTCTGCTTCATTCCTTTTTTCCCAGTGCCTCACAGAGCCTGTGCATAGTAGGTCCTGAGTGAATATTTGTTAAGTGAATGAGTCCATGAATAAACAAAGCCCATGAACCATGGGCTTGTCAACTTTGCTTTTTGTATGAGTTGCTAGAAAGTTCAGAGTTGGATTTGTTTGCCCCTCACATGTTTGCCTGGTGGCTCAGATGGTAAAGAATCTGCCTGCAATGCAGGAGACCCAGGTTCAATCCCTGGGTCAGGAAGATCCCCTGGAGAAGGGAATAGCTACCTACTCTAGTATTATTGCCTGGAGAATTCCACAGACAGAGGAGGCTGGGGGGCGACAGTCCATGGGATCACAATGAGTCAGAAAAAACTGAGCAACTAACACTTTTCCCTTTTCACTTTCAAATGTTTATATTTTCACATTAGCCTCATTCTTAACACAATTTTATATCTCTACCTTTAGTTTCCTTTTTCTTTCCCATCTACTTCTAAGTCTGTCTTGCTGTATTTTATGAATCTCTGTAAACTGTCTTAAATTCCATGTAGAACAAGGTAGGTGATAAATATATTTATCAGAGTCATTTTCACAAATATTCAAAATCTTAACCCTAAACCCTCTGCCAACAAACACATTAGATCATCTGCAAACTTTTAAGAAAAGCTGAGTTTTACTAATTCCAGCACCATGTTGATATTTAAAGTAAATTCAACTCAAGCTTAGAAAACACATACAGTGTGTCATTTCAGGAAGTTTTGTACATTTTGTATGTGACAAGCACATTTCTAATCAGGTGAGATAACTGGGTGGACAAGAAAGAATATAGGGCTCGCTACAGAAATAGTATGGATTGTGGATCAAAGGGTGATATATCTGTAGTGGTTCTCCAAAATGTATTGACATCATACTAATAATGAAAAGCTTTCTTTTATTGTACCCTTTTAGGATGGGGAGATAGGAAGTGAAAGTAAATTGGGGTGTCTGGGCAAGATGTTGGTCCACAGGCAGAATGAAGGTAGAACATTATAAAGTAGAAATATTAAATGGCTTAAACCCCTTTTTAAAATCTCCAAGATATATTCTTCATATGTCGATGGGAGGGGTGACTTGCAAGTCTGAAACTTCACAGCTATTTTCCCTGGTCCTATTCATTTATAATTTAAAGCGCTTTCACTTCAAGTGTTACCAACTATTTTCCCCTTAAAATGAAACATCATTTTCAAATGCCATTTATGAAGATGTCCCTCATTGCACAAGTTCAACGTCTCCTGTATCTCCTCTAGATCCACACCCTAGATGTGAAAGGAGGGTGTCCACCTTTCCCATCATTTGTTCCTGCCAGGACTCCGGAAATCCCTCATTCCAGGTTAATCAGAAAGCACAAAACGTCCCTTTAGGAAACTGATTTGATTTCTAGTATTTATAAGGCTCATTTGAGTCCGTTGAATCTTAGCCAACAAACTCCAAGAGGAGGGAAGAGTGGGCGTGAAGAAACAGATGGGTAATAATCATGTGTCAAAGATAAATGACAATTTTCAGAAGAATTTGATAGGGTGTGGGCTTGGGGCTTTTTTTTCCTCCTTCTTTTCCTGTCTCTCTCTCAGTCCTCTCCGTCTCTCTCTCCATCCTACCCTCTTTTTGTTCTTTTTTTTTTGGTCTGGGGGTGGAGATTAGAGAAGAAAAGAAAGGGGGAGAAAAGGCAAGACAATAGGCTAGACCCGAGCGCCTGATCAGCATCCTAAAGCAATCTGCCCCTCCCTTCCTCCCCGACACCAGGTAGGCTGGCAGTGGTCGCGATTTTTTCAAAACAAGCAGACGCTAGCCCCCGCCTCCGGGTGGAGCGTGGCCCCCTACTGGGTGCAGGAAGGGAGAGGAGGCGGGGGAGGAGATGGGAAGGAAGACAAACTGTGATAGATAGATGGTCTGGCTGGCCCGATCTCCTCGGGGACAGTGGCCTTTTTTCCCTCCAAAGTGGTGAGGTAGCGTAAAAATTCAAACCCACTGGGGTCGGCGCACGTTCCAGCCCCCCTGCTCCCAATGCAGGCAGCTGCCAACGCCGCACCTGCCGACCCCTCAGCTACCGCGGCGCCAAGGCGATGGCGAGGCCGGGGGAGCGCGCCCAGCCCGGCCGAAGGCGCCGGGCGGTTCCGCGGAGGGCGGCGGCCCAAAGCAGCGAGAAGGGAGGGGCGGCCCCATGAGGCGAGGCTTGCAGCCCGCCAGCCCCGCGGGACTGAGAAGAAAGCCCCACCTGGCAGGCACTGCGCTCGGAGCGCGTGGGTCCGGTGGTCCCCAAGCAGAGGCCAGCGGTGGGCAGCCCGCTTCCCAAAGAACCTCCGATGTTACATCAGCAACAGAAACCTTTAGGCATAAAGCACAGCCGCGGGGAAGGGCTGCCTCGGAGACGCACTCACTGACAAACGCTCACCGATCTAGACCAACCTGCTCCCGCTCGGTGGAAGGATGCTGTAAGGGTCACAAATTTTATTAAAATAAGCAAAACCAAGCGCAGCCCGCGGCGTCCACTCCCAAGACGGGCTTACCTCCTGCAAGGCATCTTCTCCGTCTCTGGTCCTCGGCTGCGGGTGGTTGGGGGCTTGTTTTGTTGGCTGGCTTTCTTTGGGAGAGCTGCTTGATAAATGCACCCAGCTAATCTGCAGAGCAGTGTTTTCTACCCATCCTGCAGCCGCGCACTGGCCAGAGCTGCCTGGAATTCCACCAGCAGCGCAGCTTCTCCGCGTCAGTGGTAATCACAGACAACAGAGGCTGCCACTCCTTGACAATAGGCTTTCGTTCGCGCTCGTCGCTTACAGCTCTGCTGTCAGAATCAAATCCATTTCCCGCACGAGGCTGAGAGGAAATGAGAGCTCTCCCGGCCGAGTGCGCTGACAAAAGGACGCTCGGCGGTGCCCACAGCGCCCCCTCTAGCGGGCCGCTGCCCGGCCGCCCGAGGGCCGCGGTGCTGCAGTGCCCCCGCCCGCTCGCCTGCGCTGCCGCAGTCCCGCCTCCCAGGCCCTCTGCCCACGGCCACTCCTGCACCACGAGCTGCCCGGAACAGCCGAGCCAATGTGAAGATGCTGTTCCTAGGAAGGAAATCTGAAACATGAGCTCCGATGGCGGTTGCATCCCCTTGGGATTAAAAAGAAATACAGTCTTGTAATTTTTTTTTTTTTTTTGTCTAAGCACCTTTTGCTTTAGAAGATTAATTATATTCGTGATTTTAATAGCAAATGATTGATTGTTTGAATTCAAAGCTAAAATTACCCTATTGTAATGCTGACTCCATTTCCCACAAGGGCACTGTGTTTGTTCTTGCCAGACCCTCTCGGATTATGGGCGCACCTCTCTCCAATTCTCACTACTTCTTCCTCTCACTCCCCTCTCCAGTCTCCCACCCTAGGGGGAACAGGTGTTTGGTGAATGGGCAGCTGGATGGAGAACAAGAATACTTGGTTACAGTCTGCCATTGACTAACTAGCTGTGTGACCTTGATGAAGGCACTCAAGCTTTCTGGGCCTTTCTGGGTCTTACTCTGTAAGATGATAGTGTATAGCTAAGACACCTCCCACTGCTACTATCTGACAGTGTTTCTCAATGCGGAGCCTTCAGAGAGTAGAGATGTAAAGACCTAGCTTGGAACTTAGACCCCCATGCTACTGCTAAGTCACTTCAGTCGTGTCCGGCTCTGTGCGACCCCATAGATGGCAGCCCACTAGGCTCCCCCTTCCCTGGGATTCTCCAAGCAAGAATACTGGAGTGGGTTGCCATTTCCTTCTCCAATGCATGAAAGTGAAAGTGAAGTTGCTCAGTAGTGCCAAACTCTTAGCGACCTCATGAACTGCAGCCTACCAGGCTCCTCTGTCCATGGGATTTTCCAGGCAAGAGTACTGGAGTGGGTTGCCATAATCTCCATCAATTCCCCAAAACTCCCATAAATCACCATTCACACTAGGTATTTGTAAAAATGTGATGACAGGCCAAGTACAGCTTCCAGAAAAGCCTCTGCTCACTGCCAACCAGATCAAGGCCTGCTGGTTCCCTCAAGATTCTGGGGTACCACAGCCCCATAAAAATTACCATACCCTAATACAGTGTTGCTGCAGAATCAGCATCTCTGGATTTGGGCCTAAGAACCCAGAGGTGTGAGCTCACCTCCTGCAAGGCATCGTCTCCATCTCTGGTCCTCTACTGCTGATTGTTGGGGGTTTGTTTTGTTGGTTGGGTTTTCTTTGGGGGATCTGCTTAATAAATGCACCCAGCTAATCTGCAGAGCAATGTTTTCTCCCCATCCTGTGTGTGTGTGTGTGTGTGTGTGTAGGCTGCACCATGTGGCATGGATCTTCATTCCCCAACCAGAGATGAAACTCATGCCCCCTGCACTGGGAAAGTAAAAGTGAAAGTCGCTCAGTCATCTCCAACTCTTTGTGACCCCATAGGCTATACAGTCCATGGAATTCTCCAGGCCAGAATATTGGAGTGGATAGCCTTTCCCTTCTTCAGGAGATCTTCCTAACCCAGGGATTGAACTCAGGTCTCCTGCATTGCAGGCAGATTCTTTACCAGCTGAGCTGCCAGGGAAGCCCATGGGAGCATGGAGTCTATTCCTAGTGATTTTTTGAACACTAACATATAAGAAATGTCACTCTATGTGAGCTGCTACTGAAATAGACAGGAAAGGAGAAAATGCCCACATAACAACCCAAAGACACCTGGCAGGCATTGCATTTCAGATAACAGAGTAAATTTTGTCTTTCTGCTCAGCTCATCCAGCCCCTCCAGCCCCTGGTCTCTACTTCTTCTTCCCCACTCAGAGCTTCTCATCTATTCCCACTTCATCTTCAGAGAGTCACTGAGTCACAAGCTCTCTTCCTATTCCATTCGCCCATCAAAACCTGCTAGAATTACAAGCAGCTCAGCCACCAGGACCTGAGGTCTTTCTGGCCAGATCCAGGAAACAATATGTTTATTGAGACACTTCAGGCAACTGTGCACTGTTGGTGCCGAGCAATAATATCTGGGAAGTTGAAAACGCCTTCTCCGGAGCCCTGGATTCACAGGTACGGTAGGCCCTTTTCTGAAATAGAGCCCAAAAAGGGAATAGAGCCCAAAAAGGGAATAGACAATTTTTGTTTAGTCCAGAAGTAGCAGGTTTCATAAATTCCCTTGATCAACGCCATCACTCAAAAATTTCTCTTCCTGGTGTGTTAGTAAGCTTTCTCAAACTAATAATAGCAAACTCTTTTTGGCTCTTGCCATTGTTCTGAGAGCTTTACATGCATTTTTTACTCGTTTAATCCTCACATGAATCCAGCAAGAGTGGAAATAGTGCTACCCTCTTTAGTAGAGGAAGAAATTGAAGCCCAGAGAGGTTTGGTAACTCTCTCAAGGTTGCACAGCTAGTGGATGGCCAAGGCAGGATGCGAACTCAGCAACATGGCTCTAGAGCTGAGCCCTAACTTCTATCTTGCACATGCACACTCAGAGGGGGCAAAAAATTGACTTTAAAAAGCAGAACTAGTATAAGATACTGATAATATCCACAAGCGCAGGCGGCGGCAGCGGCGGGCCGGCGCACTAAGCGCAGGCGGCTGCCGAGAGCTACCCCACGTCCGAAGTCAGGGACAGCGGCCTAGAGTGCCAGGCTGCGACGGCGCAGGAACGGCCGGGAGGAGCCACCCCGCGTCCGAGGTCAGGGGTGGCTGGGAGAAACCACCTCGTGCCCGAGGCCAGGGGCGGTGACCCTGAGGAGCCACCCCTAGCCTGAGGCCAGGGCCGGTGGCTGGGAGGAGCAACCCGAGGAGGCTACGCAGGCACAGGAGGGCCTAGAGGAGCTATCCCATGTTGAAGGTCAGGAAGGGTGGCGGCTTACCCCTCGTCCAAGGTAAGGAGCAGCGGCTGTGCTTTGCTGGAGCAGCCGTGAAGAGATACCCCACACCCAAGGTAAGAGAAACCCAAGTAAGATGGTAGGTGTTGCAAGAGGGCATCAGAGGGCAGACACACTGAAACCATACTCACAGAAAACTAGTCAGTCTAATCGCACTAGGACCACAGCCTTGACTAACTCAATGAAACCAAGTCATGCCTGCAGGGCAACCCAAGACGGGCAGGTCATGTTGGAGAGGTCTGACAGAACGTGGTCCACTGGAGAAGGGAATGGCAAGCCACTTCTGTATTCTTGCCTTCAGAACCCCATGAACAGTATGAAAAGGCAAAATGATAGGATACTGAAAGAGGAACTCCCCAGGTCAGTAGGTGCCCAATATGCTACTGGAGATCAGTGGAGAAATAGCTCCAGAAAGAATGAAGGGTTGGAGCCAAAGCAAAAACAATACCCAGTTGTGGATGTGACTGGTGATAGAAGCAAGATCCGATGCTGTAAAGAGCAATATTGCATAGGAACCTGGAATGTCAGGTCCATGAATCAAGGCAAATTGGAAGTGGTCAAACAAGAGATGGCAAGGATGAACGTCGACGTTCTAGGAATCAGCGAACTAAAATGGACTGGAATGGGTGAATTTAACTCAGATGACCATTATATCTACTACTGCGGGCAGGAATCCCTCAGAAGAAATGGAGTAGCCATCATGGTCAACAAAAGAGTCTGAATGCAGTACTTGGATGCAATCTCAAAAACAACAGAATGATCTCTGTTCGTCTCCAAGGTAAACCATTCAATATCATAGTTATCCAAGTCTATGCCCCAACCAGTAATGCTGAAGAAACTGAAGTTGAACGGTTTTATGAAGACCTACAAGACCTTTTAGAACTAACATCCAAAAAAGATGTCCTTTTCATTATAGGGGACTGGAATGCAAAAGTAGGAAGTCAAGAAACACCTGGAGTAACAGGAAAATTTGGCCTTGGAATATGGAATGAATCAGGGCAAAGACTAATAGAGTTTTGCCAAGAAAATGCACTGGTCATAGCAAATACCCTCTTCCAACAATACAAGAGAAGACTCTACACATGGACATCACCAGATGGTCAACACCAAAATCAGACTGATCATATTCTTTGCAGCCAAAGATGGAGAAGCTCTATACAGTCAACAAAAACAGGACCAGGAGCTGACTGTGGCTCAGATCATGAACTCCTTATTGCCAAATTCAGACTCAATTGAAGAAAATAGGGAAAACCTCTAGACCATTCAGGTATGACCTAAATCAAATCCCTTATGATTATACAGTGGAAGTGAGAAATAGATTTAAGGGCCTAGATCTGATAGATAGAGTGCCTGATGAACTATGGACTGAGGTTCGTGACATTGTACAGGAGACAGGGATCAAGACCATCCCCATGGAAAAGAAATGCAAAAAAGCAAAATGGCTGTCTGGGGAGGCCTTACAAATAGGTGTGAAAAGAACAGAGGTGAAAAGCAAAGGAGAAAAGGAAAGATAAAAGCATCTGAATGCAGAGTTCCAAAGAACAGCAAGAAGAGATAAGAAAGCCTTCTTCAGTGATCAATGCAAAGAAATAGAGGAAAAGAACAGAATGGGAAAGACTAGAGATCTCTTCAAGAAAATTAGAGATACCAAGGGAAAATTTCATGCAAAGATGGGCTCAATAAAGGACAGAAATGGTCTGGACCAAACAGAAGCAGAAGATATTAAGAAGAGGTGGCAAGAATACACAGAAGAACTGTACAAAAAAAGATCTTCATGACCCAGATAATCATGATGATGTGATCACTAATCTAGAGCCAGACATCTTAGAATGTGAAGTCAAGTGGGCCTTAGAAAGCATCACTACGAACAAAGCTAGTGGAGGTGATGGAATTGCAGTTGAGCTGTTTCAAATCCTGAAAGATGATGCTGTGAAAGTGCTGCACTCAATATGCCAGCAAATGTGGAAAACTCAGCAGGGGCCACAGGACTGCAAAAGCTCAGTTTTCATTCCAATTCCAAATAAAGGCAATGCAAAAGAATGTTCAAACTTCCACACAGTTGCACTCATCTCACATGCTAGTAAAGTAATGCTCAAAATTCTCCAAGCCAGGCTTCAGCAATACGTGAACCCTGAACTCCCTGATGTTCAAGCTGGTTTTAAAAAGGCAGAGGAACCAGAGATCAAATTGCCAACATCCGCTGGATCATGGAATAAGCAAAAGAGTTCCAGAAAAACATCTATTTCTGCTTGATTGACTATGCCAGAGCCTTTGACTGTGTGGATCACAATAAACTGTGGAAAATTCTTAAAGAGATGAGAATACCAGACCACCTGACCTGCCTCTTGAGAAATCTGTATGCAGGTCAGGAAGCAACAGTTAGAACTGGACATGGAACAACAGACTGGTTCCAAATAGGAAAAGGAGTATGTCAAGGCTGTATATTGTCACCCTGCTTATTTAACTTCTATGCAGAGTACATCATGAGACATGCTGGACTGGAAGAAGCACAAGCTGGAATCAAGATTGCCGGGAGAAATATCAATAACCTCAGATATGCCGATGACACCACCCTTATGGCAGAAAGTGAAGAGGAGCTAAAAAGCCTCTTGATGAAAGTGAAAGAGGAGAGCGAAAAAGTTGGCTTAAAGCTCAACATTCAGAAAACAAATATCATGGCATCCAGTCCCATCACTTCATGGGAAATAGATGGGGAAACAGTGGAAACAGTGTCAGACTTTATTTTGGGCGGCTCCAAAATCACTGCAGATGGTGACTGCAGCCATGAAATTAAAAGACACTTACTCCTTGGAAGAAAAGTTATGACCAACCTAGATAGTATATTCAAAAGCAGAGACATTATTTTACTGACTAAGGTCCTTCTAGTCAAGGCTATGTATGGTTTTTCCTGTGGTCATGTATGGATGTGAGAGTTGGACTGTGAAGAAGGCTGAGCGCCAAAGAATTGATGCTTTTGAACTGTGGTGTTGGAGAAGACTGTTGAGAGTCCCTTGGACTGTAAGGAGATCCAACCAGTCCATTCTGAAGGAGATCAACCCTGGGATTTCTTTGGAAGGACTGATGCTAAAGCTGAAGGTCCAGTACTTTGGCCACCTCATGCGAAGAGTTGACTCACTGGAGAAGACTCTGATGCTGGGAGGGATTGGGAGCAGGGGAAGAAGGGTATGACCGAGGATGAGAAGGCTGGATGGCATCATGGACTCGATGGACGTGAGTCTGAGTGAACTCCGGGAGATGGTGATGGACAGGGAGGCCTGGCGTGCTGCGATTCATGGGGTTGCAAAGAGTCGGACACGACTGAGCAACTGAACTGAAAGTCCACAAAGCTGATTCACTCTCCTTCCACCCACCAAAATTTAAAAAAAAAGATCTGCTTTGATTCTGCTCTTCTAGCCATCATAGAATCTGAAAAACAAACAAAAAAACACCCTCCACTTTCTCCCAGATGGCATCTGAATATGATGAGTGCTAGTTCAAATGTCCGACTTCAAACAAGACTTCATTGTATTAATTTCCATATAAATAGCCTGTATGGAAATTTTAGTTGAAGTTCCAGAAGTTCTCACTCAATTCCAAATTCACTTTGAAATCCAACAAAGGGAACCAGAACTACTTGGCTCCATCAGGTATCATCAGAATTCCAAGTTCTCACTTGCAGAAAGCTCAAGATGCCTGGCTTTTAACAAGGAAGAGAAAAATATAGGAGACTCCATGACAGACCCAGAAAATTACATTTGGATAGCCTCCAGTAGCCTGATAAAATTAGACTTTCTAACTGATATGCAATATAATTATTTCTAATCTTCTATTCTCTTGATGAAAATGTTTCTAACCAGCAGTAACTTGTAAAGAGAGTGGTTGGCAGTGTAACAGACACCTGCTGTGTCTAACAGACCTACATGGCAAGGAACCAAGGGTGATATCTGGCAAAAAATAAAAAGCTAGAAACTGAGGCCATCAGCCCAAACATCCTGGAGGAAATGAATTCTGTTGATAATCCCATCAACTTGAAAACAGGCCCTTCCCCAGCCAAGCCTTCAGCTGAGACCCCAGCCCAGACTGACACCTTTATTTCTGCCTGAGAGAAACCTTGAAGCAGAGGGCTCAGCTAAGTCATGCCCAAGCACAACTTCTGACCCACAGAAACTGTTATAATAAATGTGTTATTTTAAGCTGCAAAGTTTAGGGTCCTGTGTTGCTCAGCGATAGATAACTAATCTAGGACTTTAGCGCTCTCTTTAGCACTTTAGGCATTCTATCAGTTGCCTTCTCCAGAGCATGCTGGGGGTGCTGGAGGAATGGACACCCCAGAGAATCGGCTCTCAACAAGTGACCATCAGGAGTTAGCAGATGAAGAGGCCGACTCCCTGCTCCATAAGTGTGGGGAGGACCCCTCTGAGGCACGCTGTGCACCGTCTCCCAGCATGCCTGAGCCCCTCACTCAGTCATGCCCACAGCATCGCTGCTCAGCGTGCAGCTTTTATAGTCTGGCTTTTCTTCTCTATATAATTTTCCCACTCCTCGACTGGTGTTTCCTGGAGTTGCCTCCCAAATAAGCTATAAATTATGGCCTACTTTTAGAGAAATTGAATTTAAGGTAGAAGAGAGCAGGGAAGACGGTGCTTTTAAAGCAAGATCAATGGTAAATTCTAAGTCTAGATCTCTTGAAGACAACACTCTCCCAACAAGAGCAAGTTCAGCCAGCCCTGTTGCTGAAGCCTGCTGTGTAAAGAGAATGAACCTGGGGGTGCAGGGCATGGGATGCCAATCTTGGTCCCATAGACTGTGTGACTTCAGGTAAGACTCTGACCTTAGGGCCAAGCTATAAACTGATGGTAACAGCACTTGCCCTCTTGTATGGGTTGACTTGTGCCCCCAAATTCCTGTGTTAAAATGCTAAGCCTTCAGTTCAGTTCGGTCGCTCAGTCGTGTCCGACTCTTTGCGACCCCATGAATCGCAGCACGCCAGGCCTCCCTGTCCATCACCATCTCCCGGAGTTCACTCAGACTCACGTCCATCGAGTCCATGATGCCATCCAGCCATCTCATCCTCAGTCGTCCCCTTCTCCTCCTGCCCCCAATCCCTCCCAGCATCAGAGTCTTCTCCAATGAGTCAACTCTTCGCATGAGGTGGCCAAAGTACTGGACCTTCAGCTTTAGCATCAGTCCTTCCAAAGAAATCCCAGGGTTGATCTCCTTCAGGATGGACTGGTTGGATCTCCTTACAGTCCAAGGGACTCTCAAGAGTCTTCTCCAACACCACAGTTCAAAAGCATCAATTCTTCGGCTGATTTGTGCCCCCAAATTCCTGTGTTAAAATGCTAAGCCTTAGTACCTCAGAATGTGACTGTTTTGGGTGTTAGGGTCTTCAAAGAGACAATGAGATAAATTAATGAAATAATTAAGATCTAAAACTAGGTTGTATGAAAGTGAAAGTCACTCAGTCGTGTGTGAATTTTTGCGACACCATGGATTATACAGTCCATGAAATTCTCCAGGCTAGAATATTGGAGTGGGTAGCTTTTGCCTTCTCCAGGGGATCTTCCCAATCCAGGGATCAAACCCAGGTCTCCAGCATTGCAGACAGATTCTTTACCAGTTGAGCCACAGGAGTGAGTCTTAATCCAATAGGGTGCTGCCTTTTTAAGAAGAGGAAATGTGCATACAGACTAACACGGGGAGGAAACAGTCGTCTACAGCCAAGGAGAGAGGCATCAAGAAAACAACTGCTGACACCTCCATCTCTTGATCTCAGATGAATTTCTGTGGTTCAAGCCCCCTAGTCTGTAGTACTTTGTCACAGCAGCCCCAGAAACAAGTCTTCAACCACCCAGGGTTGTCATGGAGACCAAATGGGACAAGTTAAAGTACTTACTGGCTTCCCTTATAGCTCAGTTGGTAACGGTTTTGCCTGCAGTGCAGGAGACCTGGGTTCGATTCCTGGGTTGGCAACCTCTGCCTCTATGCACCAGTGTCAAATTAAATCTTGGAGACAGAGTTTTGCTTGAAGCAGAAAATAATAGCTTTATTGTTTTGCCAGGCAAAGGGTGACACAGTCAGCTCCTGCTCCTCCAAAATAATGTGTCCCAAACCAGGAGGATTTAGTGAGGAGTTTTACAGCAATAGTTCAAAGGTAGGGCTGCTGACAAGATTAAGTTGTGTGCAGGGCCTGCTCCTCTCTAATTTCAGGTAATCTTGATGAATTTCTCTAGTTCCTTCAGTCTGGCCTCAGGTGGTCTTCTCTGGTATAAAGAATGCTGTGGTATTCAGTTGCTAAGTCATGCCCAACTCTTTGTGACTCCATGGACTGCAGCACGCCAGGCTTTCTTGTCCGTCACTATCTCCTGGAGTTTGCTCAAACTCGTGTCCATTGAGTAGGTGATGCCACCCAACCATCTGATCCTCTGTCATTCCCTTCTCCTCATGCCTTCAGTCTTTCCCAGCATCAGGGTCTTCTCCAGTGAGTTGGCTCTTCACATCAGGTGGCCAGATTATTGGAGCTTTAGCATCAGTCCTTCCATAGAATATTCAGGGTTGATTTTCTTTAGGATTGACGGGTTTGACCTCCTTGCTAGCCAAGGGACCCTCAAGAGTCTTCTCCAGCACTGTAATCGAAAGCATCAATTCTTTGGTACTCAGCCTTCTTTGTGGTCCAACCCTCACATCTGTACATGTGTGCAATACATGTGTGCTAAGTCTTTTCAGTTGTGTCTGACTCTTTGTGACACTATGGACTGTAGCCTGCCAGGCTCCTTTATCCATGGGGTTCTCCAGGCAGGAATACTGGAGTGGGTTGCCAAGCCCTTCTCCAGGGGATCTTCCCAACCCATGGATTGAACCCATGTCTCTTGTGTCTCCTGCATCAGCAGGTGGGGTTTTTTTTTACCACTAGTGCCACCTGGGAGGCCCATCCATACATGACTATTGGAAAAATCATAGCTTTGACTAGACAGACCTTTGCTGGCAAAATGATGTCTCTGCTTTTTAACACACTGCCTAGATTTATCATATCTTTTCTTCCAAGGAGCAAGCATCTTTTAATTTTGTGGCTGCAGTAACCATCCACAATGATTTTGGAGCACAAGAAACTAAAATCTGTCACTTTTTCCCCATCTATTTGCCATGAAGTGATGCCATGATCTTCGTTTTTTGAATGCTGAGTTTTAGGCAAGCTTTTTCACTCTCCTCTTTCACCCTCATCACTAGACTCTTTAGTTTCTCTTTGCTGTCTGCCATTAGAGTGGTATCTGCATATCTGAGGTTGTTGATATTTCTCTTGGCAATCTTAATTCCAGCTTGTGATTCTTCCAGTCCGGCACTTTGTATGATGTACTCTGTGCATAAGTTAAATAAGCAAGATGACAATAGACAACCTTGACATACTCCCTTCCCAATGTGGAGCCAGTCCATTGTTCCATGTCTGGTTCTAGCTGTTGCTTCTCGACCTGCATACAGGTTTCTCAGAAGGCAGGTCAGGTGGTCTGGTATTCCCATCTCTTGAAGAATTTTCCAGTTTGTTGTGATCCACACAGTCAAAGACTTCTGAGTAGTCAATGAAGCAGACGTTTTTCTGGAATTCCCTTGCTTTTTTGATGATCCAGCAGATGTTGGCAGTTTGATCTCTGGATCCTCTGCCTTTTCTAAATCCAGCTTATATACCTGGAAGTTCTTGGTTCATACACTATGGAAGCCTAGCTTGAAGGATTTTGAGTATGGCCTTGCTAACATGTGAAATGAACACAGAGGTGCAATAGTTTGAAAATTCTTTGGCATTGCCTTTCTTTGGGATTGGAATGAAGAATGCTAACATCTTCCATTTGTTGGGCTTTAGTTCTATAAAGAGCTGAAAGATACTGCTATGTGTGTCCCTTGAGGTGGAACCAGGACCCTGCCCCAAGGCTGCAGTAGTTTCTTGACTGCTCCTCCTCTCTCCCTGCATCCCCCCCCTTCCCTGGTTACCAGCTGTTTTAATATGCCCTAGGAAGTCAGGGAAGGTCCAGGAGGCTGGAGTCTGTTCCCCACAAGAAACAGGGGACACAGAAAGGCTACCATGCCCAGGTGGTCCACAGGGTCCTGCTCAGTTTCATTTTTACTGATTAAAACAAGGCCACCAGCAACCATAACCCCATCCACACGAGGGGAAAACCACACAGAGGGAAGTGGAACCATATATGATTGGTGTGGAGAGGCCCCAGACTCCAGAGGAAAGGCAATTCTTACTATAAAGTGCAAGCAACTTGGCTAAATTTTATTCTAGTGTTTGTCAAAGATAGAACTTGCAAATAATGACCTTGGATACTTAGCAGAGGAGACTTTTAGGCAAAGCATCAAAGGTGCAACCTGGGTCCTCCTTACTGCTTATAGTAAACACACGAGGTGAGAGATGAATTAAAGAATTGTTAAAAAGGAATCAGACTTTAGAAAAAAAAGTGAGAAAGGTTGCTCTGAAGAGAGCCCTAAGGGTGTAGGTGAACGATTGTTTGATTAAGAGCTCACGGATGCAACTTATAGATTTAACCATCTCAGCAGAGGCCAAGAAAAGAAATGGGATTATGTGGAAGAAACTAGTTGAGGCCCCCCATTATGTTAGCCCTTGAAAGTGAAAGTCGCTCAGTCGTGTCCGACTCTTTGCAACCCCATGGACTATATAGTCCATGGAATTCTCCAGGCCAGAATACTGGAATGGGTAGCCTTTCCCTTCTCCAGGAGATCTTCCCAACCTAGGGATCAAACCCAGGTCTCCCTCACTGCCAGCAATTCTTTTCTAAAGTTTTCAAGACTGCTGAGCCACTAGGGAAGCCTTTATCCAACCCTCATTCTCTCCACTCATTCAACCTACAGATGTTTGCTCTCCCTTTCTTTCTTGCTTAATTGCACTCTGGAAATGACTGCCATCTAGCTACACCTGATGTTTACTCCTCTAAGACAACATTCCCTAACACTTCTTTCCTCTGGGAGTGTTCTTCACTCCAGAAAGCATGTCATAGAATGATGACCAAAATTCATACATTGAAGCCCTACTCTTCACTGTGACTGTACTCAGAAACAGGGCTTTTAGATCATTAAGGTTAAATGAGGTTGTAAGGGTGGGGCCTTCATTGCAAAGAAACTATCCTCCAATTAAAAATAAATTTTGTAAAAAAGGGTGGGGCCTTAATCTGATAGGATTGGTATTCTTATAAGAGGAAGAGAGACCAGAGCCTGAGTGCTCGCTCACCTTGCACAGAGGACAGGGAGAAAGAAACTGTCAGCAAGCCAGGGGAAGCAAACTAAACCCTTTAGGCTTTGAGCTTGGTCTTCCCAGCTTCCAGAAGTGTGAGAAATAAACTTCCGCTAAGCCACCCAGTCTGTGGTCTGTGTTATGGGAGCCTACGTGGACTATCCATTTTTTTGTGCTTCAGTTTCTCCATCTGTAAAGCAGGGGTCATTGTGCCTCTCCTGCAGAATCATGATGAGAACAAGTTACCACAAGACGAGTTGGAGAAGAGGCCCATTTATTAAGTGCTAGGTCTCTGTGAGCAGTCGCTATGAAGTCTGCCTCTGTGCTCCAGGCGCTTGTGTGTCTAAACCTGCACAGAGGGGCCACATGGCCTTAGCTGGGGGAATGGAATTGAGAAAGCAGAGTCAAGTAGCTTTGTGATTGTCAAGGACATTTAAAGGGTAATTGTCACTCTTTGAATTATGACAATTTAAGAAAAAAGGAGACTCTAAAACTTTTACAACTGCATTTATTTGTCTGTAGAAGGTAGCCCTGGGCCAGCCTTTTCACTTTTCATACTTGAGGGAACCTGAAACAGAAGAGAGCTCATTGTAAAGGGCCAAAAGATAGAAACAATTCAAAACAAACAAGAAGTTAAGAATTAATTAGTAATCAAAGATGTTTAAAGATACCATTTTTTGCTCATTAAAACTCTTATCATTTTAATCGATCTCATTGTTGGCAAAGATATTACAGACTCTGCACTTTTGTGAGCTGGTGGCATTATAAATTGGCACTATGCAGTAAGTCATAGATTATACCTACCTGTGACTCAGTTCTATGGGGAATCTATCCTAAAAACAAAATAAAATACAAAAAGAACTAAATACATCAGGTTGAGAACAAAAAACTGAAAACAAATGTCCAAAACAATTAGAAGATCATCCCATGGATAATTTAATGGACCATTAAAACTTGTTATAAAGACTATATGGTAAGCTGTAACATGTCAATGATAGAATAATTAAAAATATATACAATGTTATATACCTTATAATTTATTAATTCATAGGAAAAATTTTGCAAGCATAGTATCAATAGTATATTTCTGCGGCTTTTTTAAGATCGTAAGATAACCTTGGTCTTCTCAATTTTCTGAAGTCTCAACTTACATCCATGAGTTTAAAAAATAAAGACACCCAAATTGTGATCAGACAGTTCAGAAACTGTAATCAAAGTCTTTAATTTAGCTTTAAAAAAGCATTTATTTACTTCCTAGCCCACTTATTTACAATTAAAGGGTGATCTTTGTTAGAATGAAAGGCCATTAAAAGGTTTAAGACTATTTCCCACATCTCCCAACCCCAACCCTTTGTCCACTCACTGGATGTAGGGTGACTTAACTTTATTTCTTAGCTTCATGACATGTAAAATGGACATAGTTGTTTGTACCTTACAGGGTGGTTATGAAAATTAAATAGATTATTAGGTATAAACTGCCAGGAATAGTGCCTGGCACAAAATAAGTATCAATTTTTTCTGATCTTAAGCAAGTCTTTCCATGATACATGTCATCAACTTTCTTTTTTAGAGTTCAAATTTAGCTTTAGAAGTTTTATTTTTAAAATTTTTAACTTTTTACACAACCAGAATGTTCTAAAGCTAGAAGACAAGTTCATGGATTACTGCGTTCACCTAGAGGGTTAAAGGATAGTTTCATTTTATCAGCCTACAGTTCAGTGTATTATAGATCATTGTCTTAGTTTAAAGTTAGCTGGAAAATTCCAGGAATGTAATATTTAAGTACTGGAATACAAAAACTTGAAGTTTATTGATGCTTAGTGTCACAGTTCACTTAAAAATGCTGGGCTCATCTAAGTTAAGGAGTTGGAAGGTCCAAGAAGAGGGTGGTCTGAGGAATAAAATCCAGCCTGCTGTCCAGCAACTTTAATAAGGCAGGTCTTCCTGCTGGTGGTTGTGTAGCCCTATAATCTGACACATTATCTGGTGTACTTTTCTTCCCCAGCTGAGTCAAGGCTGGGTGGTGGGGTGACGGGGAGGGGAGAAGCAGATAGGCACCAGACCAGAAGTCCTCATTCACTGAGCTTCTTCAAGTTCAGTTCCAAGCTTCACAATAATCTGAAGAGCAAGGCTCTTGTTGGAAAGAGGCCAACTTTGCTCAAAGGGACAGCTCTGGTGGGCAGAGCCCAGATGGCTGCTCACCCAGTAGTCACAGAGCAGAGAGGAGGCAAGATATGATATGGGAAGACTTCCTACAACTGAAAATGGAGATGAAATTGAAACAGGAGGAAGCAGCTATTCGGGGGGATGGGTCAGCATCTGGAAGCCACCTGATCCCCGGGAAGGGCCCCTGTACTATGCCATCCTGGGCTTTGACCCAGGGACGGGGGACGGTTCCAGAGGCAAAGTAGAGTCTGAAGAAAGCAAGGATCTGTATCCACGTCTCAGGATACAGCATCTCAGAGGAGTGGGTGAGCACTGGCTGAGGGGCATCTTCAGGACCATAGACCTGAGGGCAGCCACATAGCCCATCTGGGAGTAGGAAGCCAGGAGGATGTAAAGAGGCCTGGGTTCTAGACGGCGTCACTTAGAGCAGAGAAGCCACGGGGGGCCATGGACACCCACAGCCAATGTCAGCCCAACCACACCCAAGACCAGGGCCAGAGGATTAGATGGGTCAGAGGTGGAGAACACACAGGAGTGCTCTCACTGCAACCCCCATGCTGTACACGCTCCTCACTGTACCGGAGGAGGACAGGGAGGAGGGAGAAGGCTTAGAGGCACAGGAGTCCCCAAAGGGAACATTTCGAACATGGAACCAATTCAGTGTTTACTCAAAGAAGATAGACCTTCATAGAGCAAGATAGAGAGTTTTCCCACCACAAGTGGAGAACAGTGTAGGAAGTAAAATGGCCTTTTTGCCCATCTAAACTGTACTCTAATTGCTTATACTACTTCAGTTAGTAAAAGTCCAGCCAGGACCCCAAGATCAGAATCCAGTCTTGTTCAGAAGATAGCCTCACTGTCTCATGTCTGAGGGAGAACCATACAGATGATTCTTCCAGTAAACGAAGCTCTTTAGAGTAAGCAGGGCTCTGGCCACTAAGCCCCATGTCTCCTCCCTTGGGGACCTGGCCCGAGCAGCATGATGCTTGGGGGACTCTGCCCCACGGTTCCTCTCACCTCAGAGCACCCCAGTGAGCCAGGCATCCAGGCCTGTCTTCTACACAAGAGCTGCCGCAAGGACAATTCCTGGAGCGAAAACTCATCCCAAAAGGAAGAGAATGAGCCAAAGAGGACTGAAGAGTTCCGAAAAATAATTGTGTGGCGTTTCTAATCCCTTTACCCTCCTCCTGGCAGATCTGCCAGGAACACCATGTCTCTGGAGTCTGTTTTATCCCTGATGTGCTCTGCAGAGCCCAGGGTTAGAACAGGGGCAAGGTGGCGGCTGGGAGGATCCACTGACCTCCCTCAGGGGCTGGCTCACGTGGCCGGAGCATTTGGTGGTTTTCTGCTGATCCACAGCTGACCCAGGGAGGTCCCACAGCAGGTCAGAGATGCTCTGCCTCTCAGGATCCTCCCAGCAAAGGGTCTTTGAGAGACCCTTCCATCCAATTCCTGTCACTGTCTCCCACATTCATGTGGGACCAATGAGATGGACCTTTCATAGAACTCATATAAATGAGATTTCCCTGGCAGTCCAGTGGCTAAGATTCCACACTCCCAGTGCAGGGGGCCAGGTTCGATCCCTCGTCAGGGAACTAGATCCCATAGGCCGCAATTAAGTAGTTCACATGCCACAGTTAACAAAAGATCCCACGTGCCGCAACTAAGACCCAGCGCAGCCAAAAAAAAAGTATAAAAAACCTTAAGAAGTTCATAAGAATAGATAAGAAATTACCTTAATTAATTTAACCACCATGCCCACGATATGTCAGAGAAACAGAAATTACTGGCTTTCTCAGAAGATGCTAAGCTCACTGACAGACTCAGAGGCACGTAACAGCTATAGATCTCCTCAAACACACCAGGCTTCATGTCCATGTGCTCACCTGCACACACACAGACAAAACCCGCTTCCACGACTGCTTCAATCTTTTATCCCCACGGGAAAATCCAAGTTCCAACAAAAGACATCTCCCTCTCTTTATTTTCATAAATAAATGAGACTATGTCTTTCCTGTAATATTTTCTTCTTACCTGATCAGATTGGGCCTTAAAAGTCTTCCTTGGAAATCAGAATTGAAAGAGACACATGTACCCCAGTGTTCACTGCAGCACTGTTTACAATAATAGCTAGGACATGGAATCAACCTAGATATTCATCCGCAGATGAATGGATAAGGAAGTTGTGATACATATACACAATGGAATATTACTCAGCTATAAAAAAGAATGTGTTTGAGTCAGCTCTAATGAGGTGGATGAAACTGGAGCCTATTATACAGAGTGAAGTAAGTCAGAAAGAAACACACCAAAAATACAGCATATTAATGCATATATATATATATATATAGAATTTAGAAAGACGGTAATGACGATCCTACATGCAGGGCAGCAAAGGAGACACAGACATAAAGAACAGACTTTTGGACTCAGTGGGAGAAGGCGAGGGTGGGATGATTTGAGAGAAGAGCATTGAAACATGCATATTGCCATATGGGAAATAGATGCCCAGTGCAAGTTCAATGCATGAAGCAGGGCACTCAAAGCTGGTGCTCTGGGACAACCCAGAGCGATGGGGTGGGGAGGGAGGTGGGAGGGGGTTCAGAACCGGGGGACTCATGTGCACCGTGGCCGATTCATGTCAATGTATGGCAAAAACCACAATGTTGTAGTTATCCTCCAATTAAATTTTTTTAAAATTATTTTAAAAGAGTCTTCCTTGGAAATAAGACACTGTGTAGCACAGGGAACTCAACGTAATGCACTGTGGTGACCTGAATGGGAAGGAAGTCCGAAAGGGGATATATGGATATGTACGGCTGAGTCTATACAGTAAAATCTAACACAAAATTGTAAAGCAACTATACTCCAATAAAAAGTAATTTAAAAATAAGTCTTCCCAGGTTCCGGCTGGATCTCTTCCTCAGTAGCGGCAGCCTGGGGACGACTCGAACAGAGGTGGCATAACTCCAAAGTTAGATGGATGCTCTCCTACATGCCTCATCTCACCTCACCGAAGTTCCAGAGAGAATGACTAGCATTCATATCACTTCAGTCGCGTCTGACTCTTTGCAACCCTATGGACCATAGCACACCAGGCCCCTCTGTACAAGGGATTCTCCAGGCAAGAACGCTGGAGTGGGTTGCCATGCCTTCCTCCAGGGTTTCTTCCCGTCCCAGGGATCAAACCCATGTCTCTTCTATTTCCTGCATTGGCAGGCAGGTTCTTTACTACTACCAACCTCTAAACCTCCAAAGTTGAGGACACAATAGCATCCCAGAGCTAAATGCAACCACTTGTGCAGCTTTCCTTATGAGCTCAGTACCCCTGATCTGCAAAAATTAAATGCCTACATGGAGATGCAGTAAGAGGGGGTGGGGACTGACAAACCAAAGAGCACCCACCCCCTCAAAAGGGAAGTTCAACTTTTTAAAATATTCTGCTGACTAAACTCATCTGCATATGCCCGCTAGGACACCAGTGAGCACTGGGGAAGATAAACGTGCCTCCCAAGGAAAAGCCTAGACCCTCCTGCCCACTATCCCCACTGCTGTGGTGCTGTGTGGGACCTTTGCTATCACATGTTGCCACTATCTGGGGTAAACAATGAGATTGAAATAGAACAATAGACACTTCAGTGCCTTCCCAGGATGCTAATAAATCCATCCCAAGTAGCCAGACTATCTGATTTCAGAGCTTAAATTGCTATTAGAAGAAATGTCCCCAGGGGTTAATTTCACGCACAGATTACCACAACCTGCAGCGGGTGGGGGGTGGGTTGAGGAAATCTACCACCCACCAGGCTTGTTTCTCTCAGAAACTCTTTCCAAGGACTGCTCCTATGAGAGACCAAAATTGAGATGTGCAGGATGGCGGCACATCCAGATCCCATAACGGACACTTATGTTCACACATGTATCCCTTTCCAGAGCCCCTAGGACCCCAGCACAACTGGTATCTCACTTCCACACTGAGGGTGGACTTTGTCCAGGGACACAGTCTCTACAGGATTACAGGAAACTGAGCAACATTCAGAGCTTTGCCTCATGTGAAATTCCTAAGGCACATCCATCAGTGACAAACAGAAGAAATAAACAGTGGTGGGTTAGTGAACATCATCCCACCCAGTCTAATCCCCAAACAGTAAAATGCTATACCTTGAAAGCTCAGTTTAAACAAGCCTCCCTTGGACCTTGACATTAATCCCTCTCCCTCCCAAGGCCAGATGCTGTGGCTTCACGTGGCCACGTCCCCTCATCCACACACACAAGCACTTGCTGATTCACTCCCAAGTGAAGCTGCTCTGGCCCGAGCAGCTCACCTCCTCCCTCCCTGCCATCAGGAGATTCTTGTGTGCTTCACTAGGGCTCTGGCCTCAACAATGTTGTTCATCTGGCACAGCTTCTTCTGACCCCAGCCCCAAGTCTCCCCAGGTGCCAATCTCTGCCAAGCACCAGATTCCACTCCTCAGAGATCTGCTCCAAGAGTGGAAAAAGTGGGTGGTGCTTCTGCAGACTGAAGTTGGAGGAGACCTGCCTCCCAGTTCCTGAGCCCCACATGGACATTTCAGTCCAGTGAGCCACACTGGCTGTCCGCATATCTCCAGTTAGGGTATCTGACCGGATCCTGAAACCCTATGTATTAGCAGTTGCCCTTTCAGGTAAAGCAGAATACTCCCTGATGAGGATTCTTCAGGAAATCAAGGCCAACCTGAGCTTTGTTTCCTTGGCCCTTTTATCTCTATCCCTCCTGGAGAGGGTTCCTGTGGATGGGGCAGCCTGTCACAGGTGTTGTTATGGACTGAACCGTGGCCCCCAAAACGTATGTGGAAGTCCCAGCCCCCAGTACCTGGGACTGTATTTGGACTTAGGACCTTTAAAGAGGTGATTAAGTTAAAAAGAGGCCATTAGGGTGGGCCCTAATCCAATCTGACTGTTGTCCTTATAAGAGGAGGAAATTTGGACACATAGACATCAGGGGCAAGCCCACACTGAGGCAAGGCCATCTCAAGCCAAGGAGAGAGGCCAGAAGAAAACAAGCTTGCCAACACCTCAGCTGTAAGACTTCCAGCCTCCAGAACTGTAAAAAACAAATGTGTGCTCTTTAAGTCACTTGGTCTGTGTGCTTTGCAGCTCTAGCAAACCAACTTCAGGTGCTAAAACCCAAGGAGAGGAGCCACAGAGGGAGGAGATGACATCGTGATGGGAGGAGGTGGGAGGTGAGCTACCCACTGGATGTCCTTGATAAAAGGTTGATTCCAAGGCTGCGGCTGGAAAAGTACAAGATGTTTGAGCTTGGACCATCTTTTGTCAGAAGGGAAGTGACCAAAGGATGATGGTGATGGCATTTCCCTGGTGGTCCAGAGTTAAGAATCCGCCTTGCAATGCAGGGCACATAGGCCTGCTCTGTACCAGGCCCAAGGGAACTAGCAGGAAGGACCAGCCAGTCAGGTATCTCACCACGAGAATGACTTGGTGATGCCTACCTGACAAGGACCAGCGAAGATTAAATGCAAGCAAGATTCTTGCCTTAACACCTAACACGTGAAAACCACATTTGTGGAAGTGTTACTGTTATTCACGTAGGCAGTTGGGTTCAAGCTTCAGTTCACTCTTTCCTTTGTTCTTAGTCATTCCCTATCAGCTCATGTAGTAGCAAGAGGAATTCTGTCTCTTAAAAGTTGACGGGAGAGGGGAAGTTTTAAATCTCAAGTGGCCAAAACTGGAATATCTAGACTGAGCATGTGCCCAAGTAGAATCCTTAGAAAACAGTCATCAGATCAGAAATGAGGCCAGCCAATCAGCAGAAAGTCTGTCAGACCTCAAACCAGAGCGAAGCACTGGTGCCAGCCACAGAGCCGCGACGCCTGGGGCCCGCTGTTGACTGCTCAGCAGTCAATACCGGGGGCTCACGGCGGGGCCAGCCGACCCCATAGAGGCCAAGCGAACGCTGACATGCCAGGTACTGTGTTAGACACTCCACTGACGTGCTGTCATTTGACCCTCACAGGTACCTTACCTAGGTGCAATTATCATTCCCAATCTACAGATGGGGAAACTGAGGGTTGGAAAACATCAGCAACTCACTCAAGGTCACACCAACAAGTGGTAAAACCAGGGTTTGAACCTCAGCATTCTGTCTCCAGAGCCACCACTCAACTGCTCTCCTAAACCAGCTCCCACAACCAACCATCACTTCTTACTCCGTAGCCCGCACTGTTCCTTATACCGCACTAAGCAACTTGCTTACTTCCAGATTTCTGCAAGCCTTTCTTGTTTCTGTAGCAATAATGGAACAAAGGGTCTTATCTATGTAACACTGAGACACAACAAGAGCAAAACCTCCACTTCCTAGACTTGGAGAAAAACAGGCTGCTCCTTCCAACAGTTTCTTTAGTTTGGCAAAGTAATAAGCAATGATATTTCAATAAACTCCTTTGTTATTATAGAAAACTTGTTGCTCTGACTTTGCAACAAGGTCAGTTTAAAAATAAATGTGCCCCTGAGTGTGCACATGTGTACATGGGATCACCATGCCGCTTTATGAAGGGCAAGCTACTTATTTTTCTGGAGACCTCAGAATCCAGAAAACCTTTTGACATATTAATCAGGCTCATATAAAATTAAGCTTAGGTCTGTACAGGGTGATCCTGGAGGAGCTGGCTTCCCCTTGAACTACTTTCCAATGCACTTGGAACATAATAATAGATCTTTCAAACTAGCAAACTCACCTGCCCACCTAGGTGTTTTCACACAGTGATCTTGCTTCAATCATGTTTTAATACCTCATGCCCAAGGGATGTCTTATGAGTTTTTGGATATCAACATAACTATTCAAGAACAAACACTTTACCAGACTCCTCCTTGGGAGAGAATTCCCATCGTAGACACTGCCCTCTGGCGACAAGTATGTGCCAACTCACCACTGCCACCATCTGCCCAGGACCCTTCCTTTTCATTCTTCAAGCCCATAGCACAGCCGGCACGTTGTATAATTCTCGATAGCTCTCTAGCTGAGGATGTATGTGGCTCAGAAGTATTGCTGCCATAGCTCTGATGATCGGGGTCTCGTTTCTAGAAACCATATTTAGTTGTCAAACAGTATAATAGGACAGATTTTGACTATTTAAGCCAATATATTTCAAAGTTTTAACCTATGAAATTTTATTTAAGTGATGAGAGCAATGCTTAAGTTATTATGGAAAGAAAAATCATTGCTCAGCACACTGGTTTCTATTCTACTATAACCTTAAAATGTTGTGTGACTGGAAACTACATTAAAAAGATTATAGCATGGAACAGATTCTGTATTTTATGTAGCACCAAACAAAGCACTTATATTAGGCGATTCACATGCAAGGAAAAACTAATGCAGCCGTCTGCATCTGTGCAAATATTGCAACCACTCTACAACCCAGCCATCCAGTCTGTCCATCAGGACAATCCATCCCCGCTACCAGTGCAGAATGTATCCTCCCAGTCGTCACATAAATAGGACTAGCGGACAAGAGGAAGAATCTAAAATGTACCACTAAGCATTTGTCTATTTCTGTTCCTGAGTATATTTCTCTTCTCTCTGCTATCTGTCCTCTTCAGTCCCTAAACAGGATCGCATTGCTAATTAGAAAAGACCTTCATTGATCTAACAATTGTCATTGTTCCTCCATCCCTTTCGAGCCTCTTTCCAGTCTCAGACTTTCAGATTGAATGGACTTGAAGCTTGCCACTTCCCTCTGTTAGGGTTTCAGATATTTACCAATAACATACCATCAACTCACCAAAGGCTGGCCTCCAGCCCACTCCTATCCTTCACGTGCTGTGCCTGGTTGTCTTCCTGGCCCCACCTATAGCTTCTTGCACAATTTCCCACACTTGGATCCCCAAGATTCCCCCTCCCTAATTGTAGGGTCCCATCTTGCTTCTCCATCTGCCCCTCTCTGATAGCCCCTCCTTCTCCTGTTCCTTAGGGCTCATTTCTAAGGCCTTTTCTCTCTTCATATCTTAGCTCCTCTGATGACAAATACCTTTTCAGGCCTTCCAAATTTGCCTCTCCGTGGAATGAGCTCATGAATCCAGCTCACACCTCCCACTGATGAAGACCCTTGACCTATATGTCCCAGGAATAGTGGTCACATTACAGGGCTTCACAGTTTACAAAGCAGGGTCACCTATGTAGTCCCACTGAATGGTCACAAAATCCCATGAGATTGGCATCAAAGGAGATCAATGAGCTCTCCAGCAGGGCTGACCCCCAGGGAGGGCCTCTCCCAAAGGACACCCTCTTCCTTTCTGCACTTCCTGTCTGATGTGTATTCTGCTGAAGAACAGCACTGCCACAGAGTGGCTTTAGGGACCCTCCTCTCATGTCTCTGCTATCAGAGTCCCATCAAAGGCTAAGCAAATCAGAGCTAGAGGCTCTGGACAGTGACAGGAAGGATACAGATGGTCAGAACTTGACTCCAAAGCTCACACAGACCTAGATTCAGACTCCAGTCCTGACAGTGCTTAGCTGTGGGACCTTTACCTGTATTTGGTTTCTTCCTCGGTAAAAGCAGCATCCGTGCTAGGTCAGAGGGTTGTATAAACTCACTAGCACAGACGCAGAAGTTGGCCTGCACCTAGAAAGAGCTCAATAAACGGCGAGTGTCATTGTTCTAACTTCTTAAAACCTTTACCTCAGAGTCTTTGGCTTCTTCCAAAATATCACTGAGAACTTGTATGTATTCAGTTGCACCTCTGAGGATATCAACTTTGCTAGGCTTCCTGTTTTGGGGAAGAAATGGCACCAGTGCCTTCAGTTTGGCCAAACCATGGTTGAGATTTTTTATCTGGAAAGGAAGAAGGCACAGTGACACACAGGAAGCTAATCTGTAAGGCATCTCCCCAGACTACAGAAGGTGGTGGTGAGGGTTCGTTTCCGCAGCTCTCTTGTCTGAGCCATGAGGCCGTACAGACTCACGCCCAAGCACTGCCGCTCCACTGCAGTGCAGTCCCTGGCAAGGGGAGCGGGAGCGGCATGAGCCTGGCACTAGGGCTGGGTGGACTGGAAAGGGTGTCGAGGTCCATGCTGGCCTCTTCCTCTGAGAGCATCCCCGCTGCAAAGCAGAGGCAGTCCGGGTAGTAGCTAAATGCTCTGAGTGTCTTAAGGATTAAAGCTCTTAAAGATTAAAATCCAACTCTACCATTTGGCTTTACAAAAGAGTGTAGGACACTTCATATTACCAAGCCTTGGTTTATTTGCAAAGTGGAAAATCCTCACCTTGTAGTGGTGTAGCTGATTAAGGAACATAATTACACATCAAATATTTCCCCCGGCACATAGAAAGTCCTCAGTAAGTTGCATCGACGATAATGAGTAAAATGTACAAACACTTGTCTATTCAAGTACTGTGCCAACCATTCTTCAACCTCATTCCAAACTGAGTTGATGATATAGTCCAGTATTAGAGTCCAGAGAGTCTGCATATTGGTGAGACTTGAAAGGTAGAATGAAGTACTTTTCTTAATCTTCAGGGTCTAATTTCTTGGCTCTGGAGGCCTGGAATGCTCATTATCACACCACCCACTCCACCGCCGTCGGGGAAACAGGCCCTTGAAGAACTGGCTCTACACAGGAAACCACTCACTTATATTGAGAGCTCCCTCCTACTCCACATCAAATTGGACAATGAACACAGGCCATTCACAGCAGAATATGATAACCGATGAACTTATGAAATATCAAACTTTAATCATCAAAGAACTGCAGACTAAAATAGAAATTATGGGTAGGAGGAAGGCTCAAGAGGGAGGGGATATATGTATACTCTGTAACCCCATGGACACCAGGCTCCTCCATCCGTGGGATTTTCTAGGCAAGAGTCCTGGAGTGGGTTGCCATTTCCTTCTCCAGGGAATCTTCCCAACCCAGGGATCAAACCCAGGTCTCCCGCATTGTAGACAGACGCTTTACCGTCTGGGCCACCAGGGAAGTCCATGTATACTTATAGCTGATTCATACCGATTTACAGCAGAAACCAACACAAACATTGTAAAGCAATTATCTTCCAATTTAAAAATACAAAAAATAAAGCAGAAATTGGATACCATTTTTTGTGTACCAAGCTGGCAACATTTTTATCATACCCAGCATTAGGATGGAAAAAGGGAACCGTCCAATAGCCTCTAAAAGGGGATACACATTAATTAATAAACTTTTCCAGAAAGCAACTGGGCAACCTGTATCAAAAGGCACGAGACTACTTATGTCCCAGCAATTCTACGTCTAATGTTTTGTTGGAAAGCAATTATCAGACATGGACATAGATCTTTGTACCAGTAAAAAGCTGCAAAAAAGCATATATGCCCAACACTAGGAGGCTGGATAAGCAGTCTATATGTTGGACTATAAAGTCAAAAGCTGTTCTGCTTAGGAATATAAGGAAATGTTCTTTATAATGTTAAGTGAAAAAAAGCACAAAAATATATACTCAGTTCACTCACTCAGTCATGTCCAACTCTTTGCCACCCCATGAATCACAGCATGCCAGGCCTCCCTGTCCATCACCAACTCCAAGAGTTCACTCAAACTCATGTCCACTGAGTCGGTGATGCCATCCAGCCATCTCATCCTCTGTCGTCCCCTTCTCCTCCTGCCCCCAATCCCTCCCAGCATCAGGGTCTTTTCCAATGAGTCAACTACTCTTCGCATGAGGTGGCCAAAGTATTGAGTTTCAGCTTCAGCATCAGTCCTTCCAATGAACACGACTGATCTCCTTTAGGATGGACTGGTTGGATCTCCTTGCAGTCCAAGGGACTCTCAAGAGTCTTCTCCAATACCACAGTTCAAAAGCATCAATTCTTTGGTGCTCAGCTTTCTTCACAGTCCAACTCTCACATCCATACATGACCACAGGAAAAACCATAGCCTTGACTAGATGGACCTTTGCTGGCAAAGTAATGTCTCTGCTTTTGAATATGCTGTCCAGCTTGGTCATAACTTTTCTTCCAAGGAGCAAGCGTCTTTTAATTTCATGGCTGCAGTCACCATCTGCAGTGATTTTGGAGCCCCAAAAAATAAAGTCTGACACTGTTTTCCCATCTATTTCCCATGAAGTGATGGGACCAGATGCCATGATCTTCCTTTTCTGAATGTTGAGCTTTAAGCCAACTTTTTCACTCTCCTCTTTCATTTTCATCAATAGGCTTTTTAGTTCCTCTTCACTTTCTGCCATAAGGATGGTTTCATCTGCATATCTGAGGTTATTGATATTTCTCCTGGCAATCTTGATACTAAGTGATCACAATTTTATAAAATTATATGTATATATATATGCTTCCCAGGTGACAACAGTGGTAAAGAATCTGCCTCCCATTGCAGGAGATGTAAGAGACCCAGGTCTGATACATTGGTCAGGAAGGTCCCCTGGAAAAGGGCATGCAACCCACTCCAATATTCTTGCCTGGAGAATTCCATGGACACAGGAGCCTGACGGGCTACAGTACATGGGGTCACAAAGGGTTGGACACGACTGAAGCGACTTAGCACACACACATATATGCACAAATATAAGTAGGAAAAAGACCAGGAAGATATAACAAGAATGACAGTTCATGGTAGTTATAGTTGCACTGTGAGTGTTTCCATTCCCTGTTTAGTCATTTCCCTATCTTCCAGGTGTACTAATTTCATCATTATAGAGAAGAATGAGGTCATTAGTTTTAAAATAGTGAATGACACCAGGCCTGATTCTCTGCAGAAAGCAATTCCTTCCTGGTGGGGAAAGCTCAACTTAAAATGCCAAATACAGGAACAGAACCTTATTCGAGAACCACACCAACACATCAGATCACAGGGTTATCATAAAGGGCTCCCAAATTTCCCTGATGTCTTCTGCACCCACTGGGTTCTTTTTCCTCACACCTGAGCCCAAATAGAGCTCCGAGTTGATTGACTGGAGCTACGTTACTAAAGGGTCCAGGAGTGTGCATGAACACCCCCAGCAGGGCATCGAAGAGCATCCTCCTCGAGTTCCAGGTCAGAATGTGCGCCTCCCTCTTCCACCTCTCAGCCTTCCGGCTCTCAGATCCTCTCTGCAGCCGGGCAACCCAAAGACGGCAAAAGAGACCGAATTTGACACGCTTGGGGTCTGAGTTTAGTTAGAAATACTGAGAGGGAAATGCCAGTAGGTGGCGCTCCGACTCCGCCCGCCGGACCATCCGGGGGGGTGATTTGCCGCGCACCCGCCAGATGGGAAACAGCCGCTGGAAACAGCCGCTTTCAGTCTCCTGCCTGGGAGTTGAGCGGGAGTCTGGGTGCACACCGAGACGTTGTTTAAATTCTTCGTTGAAAGTAAGGAAAAGAGTAACTTCCATTAGGTCGCCTGTCCCACGCCCCATCTGGGTAAAGGGAAAAGGGGGCCCCAAGCACCCCTCAGCGCAGGAGGTCGGGAGAGGGCAGCGCCCTGCCGCCTCCGAGGGTTTAAAGCACCTGCCAGCGGGAGGCGTTTCTGAAGCGGTCGGGGTTCCCCTCGGCCTCCCAGAGCGGCTTCCTGCTCGGCTCCAGGTGGGTCGCAGGTGAGGCGCCAGCCCCGCGCGGGTGGAGGGCAGCCGGGCGGCCCCCGGAGGTCCCAGCCGCTCCGGGCCCCCAAGCGGGAGGTGGGCTTCCCGGGCCCCCTAGGTGTCTGAAGTGGGTGGCGGGTCTGGGGGGAGCCTGGAGGAAGGCGGCCGGGTTCCGGCGCGGGGACCCAGCGGGGCCGGCCTGAACTCACCCGCTCGCGCTCTTTGGCGTTGGCCACGCGCCGCCGCTCCAGCACCAACTGCACGTCCTGGGTGGACGACGGCAGCCGCTTGAGCCGGCAGATGGTGGCCTGCTGGGGCAGCGGCCCGAACTGCTCCCGCAGCACGTCGTCCAGCAGCTCGGCCGGCGGGACCCTCAGGAGCTCGGGCGCGGCGTCCATGGCTGAGCGCGGGGGCGGCGGGCAGCTGGGCCTTCCCCGGGGGCGCCTGGGCCCCTCGGGGGCGGGGCCCCGGGCTCCTGCCGACATCCCCTTGCGCACCTGCCTGCCCCGGGGAAGCGGCTCCGGGACCCTCAATTTAACAAACTCCTCACGTGATTCCCCTGACGCCTGGACTGCAGCGCTGGCCCGCAAATCTGGGGCATATCGGAGTCACCTGGGAAGTTTTTAAAAACACCTGCTGGGGTGCCAGTCCCTCACATTCTGATTTAACCAATCTGAGTCGGGGCCTGAGCTACTGGATACACGTATGCGTGTATGCGAGTCGCTTCAGTCGTCTGACTCTGCGACACTATGGCCTGTAGCCTGCCAGGCTCCTCTGTCCCTGGGATTCTCCAGGCAAGAATACTGGCGTGGGTTGTCATGCCCTCCTCCAGGGAATCTTTCCGACCCAGGGATCGAACTCTTTAAGTCTCCTGCACTGGCAGATGGGTTCTTTATACCACCAGCACCATCTGGAAAGCCATATATGTATACATGTGTAGGCAAATAAACATGAGGACATATACGTTTACCAGGAAAAAAATTTGGTGGATGCACAGACAACTTTTTTAAAAATTCATTTTGAAATATATGAGTTGCAAGAGCAGTAACACAAGGTTCTGCATCTCCTTCACCTAGATCTCCACTGGTTAACTATTTTCACATTTGCTCCATCGCGCCCCTTCTCTCTATGAATTGTCCCGTTTTCATTATTCTTTTTCTAAAGCGTTTCCTTTGTCTTGTCCTGTCGTCATGGCCTTGACAGTTTCAGAGAGTAGAAGACTCAGTCTGTAACAGGATGCCCCTCAACTGGGGTCTGTCCAACGTGTCCTCATGTCCAGGCCCAGGTCCTGACCTTATGGCAGGGGTTCTGCAGAGGAGATGCTGGACTTCCTCAGGGCTTCATATCAGGAGGCAGGAGGTGTGACCTGTCCTGACACTGGTCACGTTAACTTTGGTTACCCAGTCAACGTGCTGGCTGCCAGGCTTCTTCATGTTAATTGACATTTTTTCCCTTTTAGTTGATAAATATCTTGTGAGGAGATACCCTTTGCATTCAATACTGACTCCTGCCTGAATTAACCACCACAATGATAATTGCCAAATGATTACCATCCTGTGGAGAACAGCTCTCCCTTCTCCCCAGTTTTTGATTCATTTTGTGTTATGTCAGCAGGAGCTCATGAATTTCTATTTTATTCAGTAAGATGTAATTCATTCATATTATTATTTATTGGAATGTTCATATTGCCCCAGATTTGGCCTGCGGGAACCCCTTCAAGCTGGCTCCTCTGTCCTTTTAGCGTGACTCCCCCATTCTTTCAGCACTTGCTTACTGGTGCCAAAAAGACAACACATTCCAGGCTCATCTCAAATTGTCCATGCCCTGCCAGGAAATTGGTCAGTTCTCCTTTTAGCGGAAAATGGGGTTTAGAAATCAAGTTTGGATGTTCGTTCCTTCGGGGATGTCATTGCTTCTAGGCTCTTTTTGGAGACAAGGTATAGGTGTAAGCATGCACACAAGCAAACACAAGTATACATATACATACAGCTGCGTCTGTCTCTGTATGCAGATGGTTAGATAGCTTTTGAAAGTATGAGTTCACACTAATACCTCTAATTCCAATCCAACAGGTTTCTCTCTAGTTTTCCCCTTTCCTTATTTGTAATTCCCTTCTCCACCAGCGAGAAACTTGACTCTGGTTACTTATTTGCTCAATTCCCACATATAACTAATTTCCTAGTCACATCAACCACCTCCTCAGCCCCATCTCCATGGCAACTGCCTTCAAGGGCAGGGCAAGGAGGGAAAGAAGAGAACACACGAAATGCTTAACCACAGTTCCCTGAGCAGTGGGCCTGGGAACCGAGAGTTTGATCTGTGCATCCCATCTTCTGTATTGCTTGTGTTTCCATACTAGCATGAAATGACTTTTGTAATTTTTAAAATATATTTTTTGAAGAAGGAAAATAATTTTGTGTGTTCTAGGTTCATTTGGTATTGTCTTCCGGGAGACAGAAGGCAGCAAGAGCCAGATATGTGGGAATGAAGCTTAAAATGGAGTTGGTTTACCTACTTATCTTTTCTTAGCATCAAAAAGATGTTATTGACATTATTCTATTTTATTGCCAAACCCTTAGGCAGGCAAGCTGGTATGACCAGGAACCCAGTGTAAGAAACCTAGACTTTATTCCTTCAGACCTGCTTCCCTCCATCAACACCAACTATAATTTTCTACCCCTTGGCTGTTTGGTTCCTCAGCTGAGCCATCTGTTCTGAAGGAGAGCAATCACAAACTAGTTTGAGCTGAGAGGCTGACACCTTTCCGTCACCCAATAATGTAACAGCCAAACGAACAAGAAAGTTTATTTCTCCTGCCTCTCACTGTGAAAGGTGGAGGCAAGCAGGGCATCTCTGCTCCTCGTGGTCACTCAAGGACTTAGATTCCTTCCAGCTCACTGCTCTTCCATCATTGCTTTTTAGTGTCATTTCCCAAAACGAAGCTGTCCCATTTGAGGCTTCTGCCATCACTGGTGTCCAGCAGGGGTCAACCTCACAGTAGCAAAGTCCTCAGGCCATGCACCCAGCCAAGGTTCAGAAAACTCTTCTAATGGCAGAATCTCTTCGGGGTATTCCAAGTAGATACCAAGGGGCTTAATTCAGGGACTTGGGTGCTTACACAATCCTCCTGGAGAAGCAGGAGGAACTCTGAGTTCAAGGATACACCACCAAAGCCACAGCCAGGCAGTGGGAAGCCCCCACCCCTGAAGCTGCCACTCAACCCTCCAAAGGCAGGGGAGGGGCCCGGGACACTTGCCAAGAAACCCCAAGTCCCCTTACCCTGGCTTGTCCATGGGCACAGATCGAAGGAGGGGCGCTCTGCCTCAATTCCCCGCCGCCCGTCTCACACACCTGTTTCTAGCTAAATCATCTTAACTGGGGACCAGAACTATGAGTAGAAGAGGTTCTGGGAAATGGAGCTTGGGGTCTCCCGGACTCTGCAATGCAGAAAGGCACCTGGGGAAGGGAGCAAGGAAGGTCCACATTACCTTCCACCCCCAGACACAGAGAAATTGCCCCAACAGGGTCACCTCATCAGTCTTTGCCTGTCTATTACCCTAGGACCCAGCTGATGGGAACACCCATCCTGGGTGATTGAAGCCCCCACCACACCAATTAGATCACAGCTCCAACACAGTTCCTCTTAATCTCCTTAGCTCAGCCAAGACATGAGATAGCAGTGGGCAACAGCTTTAGTAAGGGAAAGCAAAGAATGATATTTTAAAAGGGATCAAAGACTATATACAGTCATGTTGCTCAGCAGGTTAAGAATCCACCTGCAATGCAGGGGACCCTGGTTTGATTCCTGAGTCACTCAGATCCCCTGGAGAAGGGATAGACTACCCGCTCCAGCATTCTTGCACTTCCCTGGTGGCTCAGAGGATAAAGAACCCACCTGCAAAGTGGGAGACCTGGGTTCAGTCCCTGGGTTGGGAAGATCCTCCAGGGGAGGGCATGGCAAGATTCTATACCTGGAGAAGGCCCATGGACAGAGGAGCCTGGCAGGCTACAGTCCATGGGATCACAAAGAGTGGGACATGACTGAGCGACTTCACTTTGCCTAGAATTGCTATCCAAATCAATTTAGCAATTTCATATAATTATTCACTTTCACATAAATGTGTATTAATATTTTTACATGTTATTCATTACATAGTATGTATTGTTTTATCTCACCATATTTCTGGGAATTAAACTTTACACCCATGTTCAGAATTCAACTGAAGAAAGTAGGGAAAACCACTAGACCATTAAGGTATGACCTAAATCAAATCCCTTACAATTATACAGTGGAAGTGATAAATAGAGTCAAGGGATTAGATCTGGTAGAGTTCTATGTCTATTAGAACTTTATTAGACAGAGTTCTATTGTCACGGAGGTTCATGACGTTATACAGGAGGAAGTGATCAAGACCATTCCCAAGAAAAAGAAATGCAAAAAGGCAAAATGGTTGTCTGAAGAGGCCTTATAAATAGCTGTGAAAGGAAGAGAAATGAAAGGCACAGGAGGAAAGGAAAGATATACCTTTTGAATGCAGAATTCCAAAGAACAGCAAGAAGAGATAAGAAAGCCTTCCTCAGTGATCAATGTAAAGAAATAGAGGAAAACAATAGAATGGGAAAGACTAGAGATCCCTTCAAGAAAATTAGAGATAACAAGAGAACATTTCATGCAAAAATGGGCACAACAAAGGACAAAAATGGTATGGACCTAACAGAAGCAGAAGATATTAAGAAGAGGTGGCAAGAATACACAGAAGAACTATACAAACAAGATCTTCAAGACACAGATATCACGATGGTGTGATCACTCACCTAGAGCCAGACATCCTGGAATGTGAAGTCAAGTGGGCCTTAGAAAGCATTGCTACGAACAAAGCTAGTGGAGGTGATGGAATTGCAGTTGAGCTGTTTCAAATCCTGAAAGATGATGCTGTGAAAGTGCTGCACTCAATATGCCAGCAAATTTGGAAAACTCAGCAGTGGCCACAGGACTCGAAAAGGTCAGTTTTCATTCCAATTCCAAAGAAAGGCAATGCCAAAGAATGCTCAAACTACTGCACAATTGCACTCATCTCACACGCTAGTAAAGTAATGCTCAAAATTCTCCAAGCCAGGCTTCAGCAATACGTGAACCATGAACTTCCAGATGTTCAAACTGGATTTAGAAAAGGACGAGGAACCAGAGATCAAATTGTCAACATCCGCTGGATCATGGAAAAAGCAAGAGAGTTCCAGAAAAACATATACTTCTGCTTATGAATTATGCCAATGCCTTTGACTGTGTGGATCAAACAAACTGGAAAATTCTGAAAGAGATGGGAATACCAGACCACCTGACCTGCCTCCTGAGAAATCTGTGAAGCAACAGTTAGAACTGGACATGGAACAACAGACTGGTTCCAAATAGGAAAAGGAGTACATCACGGCTATATATTGTCACCCTGCTTATTTAACTTATATGCAGAATACATCATGAGCAATGCTGAATTGGATGAAACACAAGCTGGAATCAAGATTGCTGGGAGAAATATCAGTAACCTCAGATATGCCAATGACACCACCCTTATGGCAGAAAATGAAGAAGAACTAAAGAGCCTCTTGATTTAAGTGAAAGAAGAGAGTGAAATAGTTGGCTTAAAGCTCAGGATTCAGAAAACAAAGATCATGGCATCTGGTCCCATCACTTCATGGCAAATAGATGGAGAAGCAATGGAAACAGTGATGGACTTTATTTTTTGGGCTCCAAAATCACTGCAGATGGTGATTGCAGCCATGAAATTAAAAGACACTTGCTCCTTGGAAGAACAGTTATGACCAACCTAGATAGCATACTAAAAAGCAGAGACATTACTTTGCCAACAAAGGTCTGTCTAGTCAAAGCTATGCTTTTTCCAGTGGTCATGTATGCATGTGAGAGTTGGACTATAAAGAAAGCCGAGCGCTGAAGAATTGATGCCTTTGAACTGTGGTGTTGGAGAAGACTCTTGAGAGTCCCTTGGACTGCAAGGAGATCCAACCAGTCCATCCTAAAGGAAATCAGTCCTGAATATTCACTGGAAGGACTGATGCTGAAGCTGAAACTCCAATACTTTGGCCATCTGATGCAAAGAACTGACTCATTTGAATACCCTGTTGCTGGGAAAGATTGAAGGTGGGAGGAGAAGGGGAAAATAGCGGATGAGATGGTTGGATGGCATCACCGACTCAGTGGACATGAGTTTGAGTAAACTCCAGGAGTTGGTGATGGACAGGGAGGCCTGGTGTGCTCCAGTCCATGGGGTTGCAAAGAGCTGGACCCAGCTGAGTGACTGAACTGAACTGAACTTATAAATGGGAAAATTAATGCCAGAGAAGCTGAGTAACTAGCCACGGTCATACTAGCTGGTCAGTGGCAGGTATGAGCCTGCAACTCAGGTTTGCTGTCTACGTGGCTGTCCTTTTTCCTCAAGGTCTTGGCCACCTCCACCCCAAGTCCTCTGGTCCAGCCCAGTGCCTCCGATTAACCTGGTCCACCAGCACCCAGATCTTGCTCCTCTCTTGAAGTCCTGCTCCCGGTGCCCCACAGCTCACCTTCACACCCTGGGCATGAGCTGAGGTTAATATCTTGGCCACATCCTCAGCAGAGGTAACAGTGGGTCAGAAGTGCTTCTCCACCAACAGCAGCGAAGAGGAACAGGCCTGCAGGCTCTATCCCCAGGAAGCTGCTTTGCGGTCATTTCCCCACAGGGACTCTCAATGCATGCCTTTCTCACTTGTGCTTCCCTGCTTCAGCCACAGCCAGGAGGCTGGAGCTCTGACTTGATGCAGAAAGATGCCTGGCACCCTCGCTAATGGGGTAGACGGAAGCTGAGGGCCTGTGGGGCCACATGGAGGAGCTGAGACTTAAGCAGGGCCTGAGGGTTCGTTATGGTCAGAGGAGAAGAGCTTCTGCAGCACAGGGGTTTCTAGGATTTTTGAGCAAGTCATCCAAACTCTAGGCCTCACCTCGCCATCTATAAAGCAGAGATTTTAATAGACGCTTCCTCAGAGTTGTAGTGAGGAGTCCATCAGGTCATGGGTATAAAAATTACAGCTAAGGCTTATACAGTGGGATCTAGGTCCCATGCACTATTCTAAGTTTCTCATATGCAGTAACTTTCTAAATTCACACAACAGCCTCAAGAGGGAGGGACTCTATTCACCAGAGAAGAAATTGAGACACAAAATCAGGTAACCAGCTTTTCCAGCTAGAAAGGGGCAAAGCTGCATGCATGCTAAGTCGCTTCAGTTGTGTCCAGCTCTTTGCGACCCAAGGGACTGTAGCTTGCCAGGCTCCTCTATCCATGGGCTTCACCAGGCAAGAATACTAGAGTGGGTTGCCATGCCCCCTTCCAGGGAATCTTCCTGAACCAGGCATTGAACCCGCATCTTTTATGTCTCCTGCATTGTCAGACGAGTTCTTTACCACTAGCGCCACCTGGGAAGCCCCAGAGCCTGGATCTGTAACCACAAACCTCTCCTGCCTCAGGTGACCCCCACCCTCATTGAAAGTAATTACAAGAACAGCAGTGATGATTCATGAACCCGAGTGAATGAACTTCTGGAAACTCGGCTGTTATACAGACAAATCCTCAGTGACAGAGGCAGAGCGATGTTCTGAGTAGTGCAGAAGCTGAGAGCAGAGCTGGTTGAAGGGTCCTGAGGTCCAGAGACCCTGCAGCAGAGATGCCATGAGAAGCTGGGTGGGCCACCTCGACAAGGGCATAGATTGCTGGTCTGGCATCTATACAGCTGGGAGTGGGAAGTGCTTGTCAGCTCTAAGAAGGGTAAGATTGCAACACAAGTTGGGCTCTGGGAGGTACAAGAGGAAGTGGGGTGCAGGCTTGAGGGAGCGAAAGGGGAGCTGAGAGGCACAATCGTGCTGGGAATACTCTGCTATGTGGGGCTTATCCTGCAGGAGGAAGTCTAATTAGGCCCAGGTGGCAGCCCCTTGTTCTGTCCTAAATCACCACCACCACCACCCCGAAAAGCAGCCCAGAGTTCCTCACTCTTCTGTGACTCTCGTAAGGCCCGGGGCTTTCATTGACAGTGCCTGGGATTGTTTGACTGGGAGCTGTGGAGGTTGCTATTAATAGTAGCAGATCCAGGTGGAGCCATTTATACCTGATTCTTGTAAGTGAAAGCAGTACAAAGGGCAAGGGTCTCCCCAGGACGCATGGTGTAGGCATACAGGGGTGTCAGAGCAAGGCCCAGGCCCGAATCTGGGCGTGTGGGGCAAGTGTTATAAGAATTCTGGAGCATGGAGGACTGAGACGTCAGCTGGTAGGGGACACTTGGAGTTTCCAACTGTAATGAGTAGGGATACATTCTCCTATAAACTAGTGACCTCCATTGCCCTCAAAAGGTGGTAACATCTTCCTTCAGGATGCATTCTCTCTCCTGACTGAGAAATCATTCTAGAAAACCAGGCCTCAAAGTTCATTTCATCACAACCGAGAAGTCTAGGCCTTCTCTTCCCCTGCCAGAGTCTGGCTCTCCCCTAAATGACAATATGTAGACCCCAGCCTCCTCAGGTTGGGCCCTCATGCAGAGAAGGACTGGAAACCATGGCTCTGGGAGACGAGGCTGTGGACACACCCCGGGTGGCTGCAAATGTTGGCCCCAGCCCGCTGTTGCCATCTACGCAATCCGAGCGGCAGCTGCACAGGGTTCCCGCAGCGGAGGCGGAGTGGGGCAGGCACCCCGGGGTGACAAGCTGACCGCTTCCCCCAGGTCGTCTGCAGATTCATTCTGCCTCCCCAGATGGCTCCACTCAGTCTAGAGAGAACTTAATTCCTCTGCCTTTCTCTTTCTTGAGAAAATTCCAGCCTTTAGAACCTCCTCTAGAGGAGAGAAAGGGCTAGCCTGGACATGAGAATTGACCCTGGAGAGGGAGCCGGAGAGAGCCCTTCACGTTTACCTGCTCCTGTTCTGTTAGCTCTAGAAAACAGACCATGGGTGGGCTCGATGATCAGCTGCTTGCCACTCCAGAAGGTCCCCAAATCCGGGTTTCAGGCATCGCAGGACTCCTTCCTCTGGCTCTGAGAAGGCAGCAGATGTCCTAACCACCACTCCTCCCTTCCCTACTAGAATGATGGCTCTAAAAGGGCCAGAATTTTTATCTGTTTGGTTCCCTGTTGAATCCCCAAAACCTAAAAATGTGCTTGGTAGAAGCACTATGAATAACATAAGCACAATAAATAACCCTTGATGGAATGAATATTAATAAAAAGTAAAATTCTTCAAGGTGATTTAATGGTTATGAATCTTTAGACATTAAAGTAACATTGAAATTCATAAATCAAAAGTTATTGGAAATCTAAGAAAAAATAGTAATCATAGAGAAATGTTAAACATAAGAGATTTAAAATCCTCTTAGAAAAAGTGATAGGTTGAGTAGACAAAACATAAAAGAGAATATAGAATATCTGAATAATAAAAATTGCAAGCCTAAGCAATAAATGTGTCTATGGAACATTTATAACATGTGAGCATACACTCGGCCACAAAGAAAATCTCAGTAAATTCCAAGAAAGGGGGACATATTTAATACTGGCTTCTACTTGACTTTGTGTAATCTAGGAAAACCCTAAAACAAATAATAGAAATACATGCAAAGAAAACAATAAGCCCATCTCTCTCTGTATATATATATACACACACACACGTATATATATTGCCATTACTACGAAATACCTAGGAATCAACTAACAGGAAATCAAATCTAGCAATATAATAAACTAATACCATAACCAAATCGGTTTCTATTCAAAATCTGCAAAAATAATTGACAATTAGGAAATTATTAGTGTAATTTATTATGCTAACAGTAAAAGGATAAGATTTTTATTAATATTTTGGTGTATTCTGAAAAGCCATTTGACAAAAGCCTGTATCCATTCTTAATTTAGATTATCTCTGGTTGTTTGGAATTATCACTTTATGAAAGGTAATTACCAAAAATCAATGACAAGCAACTTAGTGTAAAACCGGAAATAGTCACATTAACGTCAGGAACAAGGCAAGCATGCCAGCTGTCACTACTACTGTATAGCATTATTCTGGAGGTTTTACCAATACAATAACAAAAAAAAAGAAATATGGTATAAATTCCAGAAAAGTACAATTACAATTATCATCACTTGCAAGTAATGTTGTTTATCCATAAAACCCAATGCAACTTACTAGGGGAAAAAATAAGAACCAGAGTTCTTATCTATGTATTCAATAACATATTTTATATATGATAAATATGCAAAACTAATAGCTTTCCTTAATACCAGAATATCTTATTAGAGAATATGAGTTTCCAGTTGAAAGGGGTAGATTCAATGCACACATTCATGTCTATCTGCTCTGAAAATCTACTATAATGACAGTAAAGAAATGAAAATAGGAAAAACCCATAGTGACAAAGAGAATGAAAGAAAAATCAACAGCAGGCGAGAAATTTCAACAAAACTTGGAAGCTGATAATAGGTGGATGAGAGGTAATTGACGTGTGTGTGTGTGTGTGTGTGTGTGTGTGTGTGTGTGTGTTTGTATTAATCACTCAGCCGTGTCTCTCTTCGTGACCCCATGAACTGTAGCCCGCCAGGCTCCTGTGTCCATGGGATTCCCCAGGCAAGAAAACTGGAGTGGGTAGCCGTTCCCTTCTCCAGGGGATATTTGATCCTTGTTGTTTGTGGGAAGGGCTTGGTGATTGGTGGATTTCATCAATTTTATAAAAGTGAATTTAGTATTTGAGAAAGTCGGGGTTTATTTTATTGACATATAGTTGATTTACAATGTTGTATTCAATTTGTTGTAAAAAGCTGATTTTTCAAACAAGTGAAAAAGAGGGGCTATGATTTAATGATATTTGAGACAAAGTAGATGCCAACCTCATATTGCAGGTCTCCCATATTGCAGGCAGCTTCTTTACCATCTGAGCTACTGAGAAAATGGAACTCTAACTGGCAGAAGTGGGGAAAGTGAATAAACACCAGGACAACCCTGGTAACTTCACAACCTGAAAGTACTGAGTACCTCTAAATGCAGGGGTGCAGGGCAGACTGAAAAATGGGAGAACCAGTTAAACTTTTCTCTTTTTCATTGAATGTTTATTTATATTGAAGGTTAGTTGATTTATAATGTCATGTTGGCTTCAGGTATACAGCAAAGTTATATGTGTGTGTGTACGTGTGTGTGTGTATTCTTTTTCAGACTCTTTTCTCATATAGATTATTACAGAACATTGAGTAAAGTTCCCTGTGTTATACAGTAAATCCTTGTTGCTTATCTATTTTATATATGTGTGTGTGCTCTTTGTGACTTTGTGGGCTGTAGCCCACCGGGCTCCTCTGTCCACGGAATTTTCCAGGCAAGAATACTGGAGTGTGTTGCCATTTCCTATTCCAAGGGATCTTCCTGACCCAAGCATCAAACATATGTTTCCTGAGTCTCCTGCATTGGCCGGCAGATTCTTCACCGCTATACCACCTGTTGTTGTTCAGTTGCTCAGTCATGTCTGACTCTTCTCGACCCCATGGGCTGCAGTACGCCAGGCTTCCCTGTCCTTCACCATCTCCCAGAGCTTGCTCAAACTCATGTTCATTGAGTCAGTGATGCCATCCAACCATCTTATCCTCTGTCATTCCCTTCTCCTCCTGCCTTCAATCTTTCCAAGCCTCAGGGTCTTTTCTAATGACTCGGCTCTTTCACATCAGGTGGCCAAAGTATTGCACCACCTGGGAAGCCCCTATATATATATATATATATATAGATAAATATATACTACTATATATATATATAGTAGAAATATACGTTAATCCCAAATTCCTAATCTATCCCTACCCCATACCTTTCCCCATTGGTAACCGTAAGTTTGTTTTCTATGTCTGTGAGTCTGTTTCTGCATTGTAAATAACTTCATTTGTATCATTTTTTTTTTAGATTCCACATATAATTGATATCATGTGACATTTATCTTTGACTTACTTCACTAAGTATTCTCTAAGTCCATCCATGTTGCTGCAAATGGCAATATTTCATCCTTTTTTATGGCTGAGTAACTTGATGAAAGTAAAAGAGGAGAGTGAAAAAGTTGGCTTAAAGCTCAACATTCAGAAAACGAAGATCATGGCATCCGGTCCCATCACTTCATGGGAAATAGATGGGGAAACAGTGGCAGACTTTATTTTGGGGGGCTCCAAAATCACTGCAGATGGTGATTGCAGCCATGAAATTAAAAGACGCTTACTCCTTGAAAGAAAAATTATGAGCAACCTAGATAGTATATTCAAAAGCAGAGACATTACTTTGCCGACTAAGGTCCATCTAGTCCAGGCTATGGTTTTTCCAGTAGTCATGTATGGATGTGAGAGTTGGACTGTGAAGAAGGCTGAGCACCGAAGAATTGATGCTTTTGAACTGTGGTGTTGGAGAAGACTCTTGAGAGTCCCTTGGACTGCAAGGAGATCCAACCAGTCCATTCTGAAGATCAACCCTGGGATTTCTTTGGAAGGACTGATGCTAAAGCTGAAGCTCCAGTACTTTGGCCACCTCATGCAAAGAGTTGACTCATTGGAAAAGACTCTGATGCTGGGAGGGATTGGGGGCAGGAGGAGAAGGGGACGACAGAGGATGAGATGGCTGGATGGCATCACTGACTCGATGGACGTGAGTCCAGGAGTTGGTGATGGACAGGGAGGCCTGGCGTGCTGCGATTCATGGGGTTGCAAAGAGTCAGACACGACTGAGTGACTGAATTGAACTAAACTGAATATCCCATTATATATATATATATATATATACATATATATATATACCACATCATAAGTCAATCATCTGTTGAGCAATTACAGGTTTCTTGATTGCATTCCCATGAGCTCTTTTTTTCCTTAATGAGAGCTGCATTGCTTTAATTATTGTAGTTTTATAATACATTTTGTTATCCAGTAGGGCAAGTGCCCCCTTTAAAGTTTTTCAAAATTTTTGTGGGAGGCGCTTGGTGATTGGTGGATTTCATCAATTTTTAAAAAGTGAATTTAGTATTTGAGAAAGTCGTTTGTTTTTTTTTTTTTTACTGACATATAGTTGATTTACAATGTTGTATTTAATTTCTGCTGTAAAAAGTTGACTTTTCAAACAAGTGAAAAAGAGGGGCTATGATTTAGTGATATTTGAGATAAAGTAGATGCCAACCTCATGTTAGTCTCAAAAATAAATTCCAGGTGGCTCAGTAATATAAATATAAAATTATGAAAAGAAATGTAGCAAAATGTTATTTCAATCCTTCAATAGAGGAGGAGGGTCCAAGATTAATTAAAAAAAAAAAAAAAACTTGGGAGCCACAAAAGAAAAAGGCCAAAGGAAAAGCCAAAAGGAAAAAAGTGAACACAAATAGGTTAAAGTCCAGTTCAGCCAAAGATATCATAAAAGATAGAACAGATTTCCAATTCTGGGCATGATGTAGTCACTGGACTAGCCATTCTGCTGTAAGCAACCAGGAAACTGGACAAAACACATGAACGCTATTGTTCCCAGACATTGGATAACAGGCGGAGCAAAACTGGCATCTGATTGACTGAGCCCACGACCCTCCTGTGTTTCTTCCTAGAAGATATTTCCAGACCCCTGGGCAGAGGGGGAGGGTCCACACAGGGTGTGGCAGTCGCACTAGGCTGAGGAAAGAAAGATGTAAGTTTGGGGAGACTGAGCAGACATTCTAGATTTGGGAGCAGAGTATAAAGTCATGCAGAGAAAGAACTCTATGAAGTGTCCTGGCAGGCCCCAGGAAAGCCCTGGTTTGGGCCTGGGACTAGAGGTGGAGTGACCCCCTGGGAATTGAAGGGGTGTGTCTGGGGCTCTTTGGGGCCTGTGAGCAGGAAGGAGAGAAACTCAGTGGGGCTCAGGTCACCCAGGAGCTTACCCACAAAGAAGAGAGCCACAAGACAGGAGACCATGAACATACCTAAAAAGGCCAGAGTATAAAGTAATGCAGAGTAATGCAGAGAAAGAACTCTAGAAACGTGTCTTGGGTTCCCTGGCCATGTCAAGGATAGGACCCCAGTATCTGAGGCAAAATATTTGCGCTAGAAATTCTCATTCTAAGTTGAGCTTGGCAGAAAGCTGAGTCCCTGGAAGGGTGTATGGGGGCAAGAAAAGTCAGAGAAACATCCCTGAGAATTAACAGTCTGAAGACAAGTAAAGTCAGCCACCCGGGAGAAACGAGTTTGGGGAGTGACTTTAAAGGGCTTGGAAAATTTCAGCAAAGGAAGTGCCGGGAACACCTGGGCGGCTGTGACTTCTGGGAGCATGTGCTGCTGATCAGTCATTGTAGTTCGTGGTAAAACTCTGCTGTTTGTAACACACCAACTGAAAGGGCCTAGCTATATCGCTTCTTGGCCTTTTGGCTAAGATCAAGTGGTGGCTCAGATGGAGAGCATCTGTCTACAATGTGGGAGACCTGGGTTCGACTCCTGGGTTCGACCTAGGTCAGGAAGTTCTCTGGAGAAGGAAACGGCAACCCACTCCAGTACTCTTGCCTAGAAAATCCCATGGACGGAGGAGCCTGGTGTCCGTGGGGTCGCGAAGAGTTGGACACGACTGAGCGACTTCCCTTTTTTTTTTCAGTAAAGCCCTTAAACAAAGACGTCCTTATCTCAGAACAGAAAGGACCCTGAGGGAAGAAGAAACAAAGCAGGGAGAAGTGAGCCTGGTGGCTGTCGCAGAGACAAGTCCAAACTTTGGTTCATCGGAGTATTTATTAAGGAGCCGCCATCTGACAGGCCTGCACTGGTTGCCAAGGGGACATAGAGACACAAATCTCTTTTTCTTTCTTGAGAAGCTGCTGGTCATGCTAGGTCATGTGATGTGAACATGTTCGAAAGATTTATTTCCAAAGGACAGGTCAGGAAAAGCAAAGGCTGAATGGAAGGCCCCAGAGAACCAGTTGATTGAGCAGCTCCCAAGGCGTCGTGGAGAAGGGTCTCAGTCCCGCCTGCCCCTGGGCTACAGCTGGCTCACAGGCTTCTTGCAGATCCAGGGGGAGACAGTGGAGCAGGATATGTCATTCCACTTCCGCTGCAGTTGGACACAGTCTTCTGACCGCTCAATACCGTGTTGCCAGTTGTCCGGCTGATTCTCAGCCCAAAACCTGGCAACAAGAGGGCTTCATTCTGCTTGATGAAGGAAGTGCCCCTTCCTCCTGCTTGTGGCATGAGGAGCTGAAGGGTCCCTAAACCCCTGGTGGCCCCAGGTGCTCTGAGGACGGCTTTGCTGAGGTTGTCCTCCATTACTGAGAATGGAGGGATGGGAAGCATGTCTAAAGTTACAAGTCCCCCCCACCAGAATTCATATTTAGTGCTTTCAGATGGGGGCAAGGCCCCTCGGGCCCAGGCCTACGTGGTAGGGTATAGGATAGGCAAAGAAAAAAAAAAAATCCAAACCAGCAAGACCCAGTCACAGGGTGCCTGCCAGCCCCAGGACCTATCTTATTCTGACGCCCCTGTGAAGGGGTCCAGGCAAGGATCACAGCTATGCTGGTGTACACACACATCATATACACACCACACACATCACCCACACAGTCAAATATACACACACCTTATATACACATCACACATGCACGTCATACACATGGATCACACACAGTGCTAACACTTCTTGGACAGGGATACACACGCAAGACAGAGTCTCTAGGCAGCCCTGTCCCAGACAGCGCCTGAGACAGCACCAGACAGAGGCAGGACTCACACACGGCTCCTGGCACGATTGAATGCTGTGCCATCTGTCCAGCGCCAGTTGTCCTCCGTACCGCGGTCAGTGAGGCCGATCCAGTAGTAAACAGAACCCGTGGACTGTGTCAGAAATGCCTGTGGAGAAAAGGCAGTATCATGGCAGTGAGCTCGTGTGAGGGGCTTGTTCACCAGGCCACGTGGAAGAAGAATCCATGCCGTGCTCTCCCCAGTCCCAGCGGCATGAAGCCCACTCTCCAGGAGCTGCACCCCCACCCCCCGCCATGGGTTCCCTGGTTTTCCAGAGCTAGGGCAGCAGACAGGTCACTTTGGGGAAGTTCAGCTTCTTCCATGTTTACCTGAGGAGGAGTGTGGCTTTCCTGGGACAAAGACAGACCTGGCCATGGTTTTTCAAGACACGCTTTACAAAATAGCATGTCATTTGACAGACGGAAAAGAACAGTCTCAGGAAAACCTCAAGGGATGGGTATGTCTGTAAGTTAAACTTGGCCAAACGTAGAGTGGGCACTTGTCAATACCTTCAGTAAATTCTGGTAAGAACATCTGGCATACGGGCCACTCTGGTGCCCTGTTGCCTTTGTTGGTTTTGTTCAGTCACTAAGTTGTGTCCAACTCTTTGCAGCCCCATGGACTGCTGCACACCAGCCTCCTTGTCCTTCACTATCTCCCAGAGTTTGCACAGATTCATGTCCGTTGAGTCAGTGATGCCATCCAACCATCTCATCCTCTGAGGTCCCCTTCGCCTTTGCCTTCTATCTTCCCGGCATAAGGGTCTTTTCCAATGAGTTGGCTCTTTGCATCGGGTGGCCAATGTGTTGAAGCTTCAGCTTCCACAATAGTCCTTCCGATGAATGTTCAGGGTTGATTTCCTTCAGGATTGACTGGTTTGATCTCCTTGCAGTCTGAAGGTCTCTCAAGAGTCTTCTCCAGCACCACAGTTTGAAAGCATCAATTCTTCAGTGCTCAGCTGTCTTTATGGCCTCAAACTCATACATTTGTCTGGCCTTCCCAAGAAGCCTGGATTGTCTGCTCATGAGCCTTACATAGCCATGAGATGAACTGACATTGAAATCAAGATTGACAGCTAGAGAAGAAGCCTGAGAGGAAGATGAGGGAATGGGGAGGGAAGGAGGTACCCAGCACCTTGAGGGCGGTTACCTAGTACCCCTCCCTCTGCCCTTCCTTTCTGCTGACCCCTCTGGGGTCTCCCTCATTCACTGAGGACATTGGGTTTGCTGTAAGTGCTTATACCTCCAGTACAAGATGTTCATCAGAATTCAATAAATATTTGCTCCCTGACTGACAGAGGAGATGTGAAGGACTGCCATGCCCACTCCAAGAGGGGAAGGCCAAAGCGCAAAGCCCCTGACCCCACGTCAGTCCCAGAAGCAGCACCCCAAGCCCACAGCTCTGACCTGCTCCTCCTCCGAGGTCACCGAGGCCAGGTGGGCTCCATGGGACACACAGAACTGCTCAGCCTCCTGCCACGTCTTCTTGGCAGAAGAAAAGTAATACAAGTTCCCACTGTAGAACTTCCCGCCTTGCAGGAACAGCAGGAGAAGCTGATCTGGAGCAAAGGTGGGGAAGGAGAGAGAACTGGGAGCTGCCTGCAGATCCTGCTCCCTCCGGGGACTGACCGCTGAGGGTCACAAGCCCCTGCAATGCTTGATGCCCTCGGCTACAGGGCCACAGTCCGGGAGGCTGCAGCCCCAGCCCATGACCCGACAGAGCAGAGGAGCAGCTCAGGACATCTGGCTCCATCACTCCAGGGGTGTTCAGACAGCTCTGCTACCCGGCCATATTCTTTCAGGGCTCTTGCTTCCTAGCTATACTACTCACTTTCCCAACTCATTGCTACCACCTGCTTGTCCCCTGCATCTTGGTCCCCTTCATTTCCCTGGGAGCGTTCACAGCCATCCTGTATCTTCACTCATTCCCTTGACTTCATCTCCATCTACTTCAGCTGTCCACACCAAGAACCACACTTGGGACCTTGTCATCCCCTCGTTTGCCTGACCTCACAATTTCAGACCCTAATGGCTCATCCTATGAGCACAAGCCCTGATTCCCTAAGCTATTTCATCCCTCTCTGTCCTGACACTCTGTTAACAGCCTCCTAATCACAGCTCCTTGAAATGGTGCCAAAACAGACTCATTCATTCGTGTATTCCTTTATTCAATATACCTTAACTTCTATGAATCAGGAACCTTTATACAAAGATTAATTAGACATGAATCATGCCCTCAAGGGAATTACTGTCCAGCAAATGAGACAGACATAAAAATGGTATTGAAGATGCATTGATTGGAAACCATGGCATGTTAGAGGCACTAAAGAGGGTGTGGTCTCCTTTAGCTGGGCTGGAAACAGGGCTCAGGAAGGACCCTAGGTGAGGATCTAAGCTAGTCTTCAAAGACTAGCTGAGTCTTCAAAGACCGAGGAAGAGTTTGCCAGATGGGCAAGGAGAGAATTCCAGGCGGGGGAGAGAGTCATTGCAAAAGCACAAAGGTGTGAAACAGCACGGTGCAGCCTGACCTGTTCAAGGGCTTTACGGCCCATGCGCAGGCTTCCCAGCTGGCACTAGCGGTGAAGCACTTGTCTGCCAGTGCAGGAGACGTAGGAGACGCAAGTTCGATCCCTGGGTAGGGAAGATCCCCTAAAGGAGGGCATGGCAATCCACTCATGGACAGAGGAGCCTGAAGGGTGACAGTCCACAGGGTCACAAAGAGTTGAACACCAGTGAAGCAACTGAGCATGCTCGCACACAGAGTCAGGGCACAAAGGATGGGAGATGGACTTGGACAGGTTCTCCAGTGCGAGACCATACATCCTGTGTGAAGGAGTTTGGGTTTCTTCATGGGAACAGTGGGAAACCCTGAGGGCTTTGAAGAAAGATCGTAATTTGCTCAGATTTGCCTCGAGATGGTGCAATTGCTGAACAGGAAGAAGGCAGTCTTAATGGGACCAGAGACACCAGTTACAACACAATTACAAATGTTTGAATGACAGATGGTGAGTGTGTAAACCAGGGTTTTTCAAAGTGTGGTCCTAGGTCCACCAGCATTAGTACCCGGGGCTTGGTAGAAATGCCAGTTCTCAGACTCACCCCTGCTGTTGCTGCTGCTAAGTCACTTCAGTCGTGTCTGACTCTGTGCGACCCCACAGATGGCAGCCCACCAGGCTCTGCCGTCCCTGGGATTCTCCAGGCAAGAGTACTGGAGTGGGGTGCCATTGCCTTCTCCGCAGACTCACTCCAGCCTAGCTGAATTCAGAACTGTTTTTTGACAATTTAACACACTCTCCAGGTGATTCTGATACACTCCAAAGTCTGAGAAACAGCAGTCCAAACCAAGAATTGGGAGACTACAGACTGCCAGCAGCTTCTTTTCACAAATGAAGTTTGTTTTATTTTAAAGTTATTTATTTTTTAATTGAAGGATAGTTACTTTACAGAATTCGTATACCTATGGAACACAGCCATGCCCTTCAGTTGACAGATGGTCTTCAGTTGCTTAATCATTGCAACAGAGACTGTTTAACCAGACGCTCAAAACATCAACTGTTTGGCCCTTTAAGAAAAAAAAAAATTAATGGTTCTTAGCCCTGACTGACCATTAGAACCACCTAGGGCATTTTTAAAAGAAAATTCTGATGCTAGGCTGCATCTCAGACCAAGCGCCTGCCCTCCCAAAGAAAAGTTAGAGTTCTAGAGGTGGGTTCCAGGCTTCAGTTTTATAAAAACTCATTGGGTGATTCCAGTGTGTCCCCAAGGTGGAGAAACATTCATCCCTACCAAAGCAGGAGCAAGGCAGAGGGAGTGGGGAGGACAGTAGGGGGCATGGGAGATGTGTCAAGAAGGGAAGACTTCCAGGCTTCCAAAAGACAGACGGGGAGAGAGAGAAACAGCAGAGCGGGCCCTCAGTTCTGTCTCCGAAGCCCCTCATTTGTCAGCCGCATATTCCAGCAGTTGCTCCAAATGGCCCCCGCCCTCACAGCTCTCTCCCTCTTCTGTCACCTTTGACCAGGGACCTCTTACTCTACAAAGACATCACTAAATATCTGCTCCCTCGCTGTCTTGTACCCGCATCTGCAAACCTGGGTGAACATCTGCTTCCACACCTCCTCCGCTCCCAGCCTCAGAGGTTCATGTGCCGCGCCAGCCCTTCAAGGCCAGTCCCTCCGCTGTGCTTTCCATTCTCTCCTCTCTCTCCCAGGTTCCAACCTTGTCTCCCCGACCCCTCCCCTACTCTCTTCTTCTCTCTTCTTCAATCTTCTCCCCGTTTGCAGGCGCCTTTGTCTCACCCTCAGATCAAGCCTAGCCTAATCTAGACCAGCCCTCTCAAGGAATTTCACCAAAATATTAGCAGTGGGTTATTTTTTCAAGAGACTTTTTACAGGAACACAAGTTGTCATATTCTCATCTTTCTCTTTTTCAATGTTTGCCACACCTACAATTAATATGTAGGTTTTCAGATATAAGTATGGGTGGCACAGCTGGTTTTTTAACCCCTGCTTCTACCTTCCCATATCCCTCACCTCAGCCTCATCTTCTGTTCTCAGCCAAGGCCCTTGAAGGACTGGGGCACCTTCATCTCTCACTCACTTCCCACTGACTGTGGTCTGGCCTTCAGGCCATATACAACTCTCCACTGAAACTTTATTCCAATGACCTGCTAACTGCCCAGTTAGTGGGTGCTTATTGGTTCTTTACCTGGGGCCCTTAGACATTTGCCAGAACCAGCCACGCTGTTCACAAGATTCTCTCCTTCCTTGACTTCTCCAGCTGCACACTTCCTAATTCTCCTCCTGCCTCTGAGACTGCCTTCTCCAGTCTCCTTCAAAAGCACTTCTTTCCCTACTTGCCGCCTAAAAGTTGACTTCCTGTTTCCACCCTCAGCTTCCTTCTCACGCAGCATCTCATCTCATGCAGACTCCTGCATCCCCACTGCCACAACCAGAACCAGCGTACCCAGGGCTCCCGCATCTTTGTCTGCAGCAGGACCACTCTCCTACCCCCCCGACAGCCCACGGGTGATGGCTGCGTGAACACCCTCATGGCATCTCAGATCCAACATGCTCAAACCTCACAGCTTGTCTTCTCCTTCTATTCCCTGTCTCAGTCTATAGACCCATCCAGTCAGCCTCCTTGAAATTCTCCGGCAAATACTCATTTCCAAAAGGATGAAACCCAAACTCAGCCATTCCGCGTCTAGCTGGTGTCTCTGCAGAGCTGCCTCCCTTTCTCACACAGTGTTTTTTCAACTGCCAGCATCAACCCACTGGTGGATTTTGTTGAAGTTATTGCGGGGAGAGGGAGTTTGGAGACTAGACAGTAAAATATGAGTGCATTCACGTGGTAAAAGCTTTGCTTTTTGAAATGCGTGTGTATGTGAGAGAGACATAATTATAACTAGGTGGGTCGGAGGGCATCATTGACTCAATGGATATGAGTCTGAGCAAACTCTGGGAGATGGTGAAGGACAGGGACGCCTGGCGTGCTGCAGTCCATGGGGTCGTAAAGAATCAGATATGACCGAGCAACTGAACAACAAGCGACATGATATAAAATGAATTTTATGCTGTGATTCCCTGTTTGAAAGCCACTGCCCTGACCCTTACCTGCTGTCTTTTCAGCCTGTGTCTCCCCAGTGGCCCTCTTGGCCGTGGTCCGGTCAGACAGAACTGCCAGAAGTTCCTTGAACCTCATGGTTCACACCTCCATGCCTGTGACCTGCTGTTCCCTTATCCTATCTGCTGGGAAAACACCTACTCATCTTTCAGCCCCCAGTTCAAAGGCCAGATTCCCACTGAAGCATCTTTGATCTTTTATCCTCCAGAAAATTGCCTCCCTCCTTGGAAGCTCCTTGTCTGCACCAGAGGACATCAGCCCTGAGAAGACCCCTCTTGTCCTTTCTTTTGCTCCTCCCCACCCCCCAGTTTCTAGACCTACTCCCAACATTGCCCCACTCAGGCCTTTTGTGCAAGGCTGCTCCACCCGCCTATAAGCTTCAAGGGCATTTTGTTAATCTTTATGATCCTGACACATCCTAGGGCCTCAGGAAATTTTTGTCAGATGTATACAGGAATGCTGTACTTTGCTAAATGCTTCTATGTGTTAAGTCATTTGATCCTCACTGGGGAGCAAGTATTATTTTCCCCACTTTACAGGTGAGAAAAAGGAAGCTCAGAGAAGGTGAACAACTTGAGAAAAACCACAGCATCTGGGCTAGTCAGAAGTTGGAAATAAGGCTGTCTGGCCCTGCTAGCACACTCTGTCCCTATTATACACCAGATCGCATTTGTTTCCCAGATGTAGGTTTTGTCACTCTGGTCAGAGAATAAGCAGAGATTACATCACCTTTAGTTGGATCCAGCCCCTCTCCAGCACCCACACTCCCCCGGGCATACATGTTGAAATCAGCAAAAGGCCGAAGGGACAGGAGACTCTGCCCTCCCCAGCCTCCTCCCTGCACTTACTTTGGGTCCTCTGGAGCTGCTCCTGTGAAGCCAAGGCTGTGCGGAAGGACTCCAAGCTTCTCTGCTGCTCCTGGATTGTTGTCGTCAGTGTTTTGGTGTTCCCCAAATCCTTTTTTAACGTCCGGATCTCAGTTCTGGCCTCCTGCAGACGTCTCTCTAACATTTGGGTCTGGGACTGTAAGGCTGTGGCGTCCCTCATTCCTTGTTTTAAAGTCTGTATCTCTTGGCTGGCATTTCTCAAAAGACCATTTAACACCTGAATCTTGGAACTTAAGGCAATGGCACTTTCCAGCTCTGTTTTTAATACTCTCATCTCAGCATCTGTCTGCTCCAGGTGACTGCTTGCTGTTTGGGTCTGGGCGGTAACATTTTCCAAATCTCTTTTTAACAAGTGAATCTCACCTCCAGCCCTTTCCAAATGACTTCTTAACACCTGGATCTGAGCACTGGTGTTGTCTAAACTGCCTCTTATAAAGATCTGGGTCTGAGAATTTAAAGCATTTGCATTTTGCAGACTTCCCTTTAACCTCTTCATCTCAGCAGTGGTGTTTTCCAAACTACTCCTTAAAACCTGATGGTGGGCCCTTAAATCACCGACACTATCCAGATTACCTCTTAAAACATGGATCTGGGCATTAACATTCTTTAAACTACTGTTTGCCAATCGGACCTCAGCGTTTGCCATTTCTAACCCTGCCTTCAACACCTGGATCTCCATGTTGGCATTTTCTAAGCCTCTGTTTAACACAAGGAGCTCGATGCTAGTGTTTTCCAAACTGCTTTTAAAGAAACTCTGGATCTGGGAATTTGAACCATTTGCCTCTTCTAGATCTCCCTGTAGCTTCTGAATCTTAGAAGTAGTCTCCTCCAAGGAACTCTTTAACACCTGGGTCTGGAAACTCAAGGTACTGGCGTCCTTCAGGAGGCCTTTTAGCATCTGGATGTCAGCACTGGCACTTTCCAGATCACCGCTGAGCATCTGGATCTGAGAACTGACATTGTCTACTCTGCACGTCAATAGCTGGATCCCCACGCTCCAGGTGCTGGCATTCTCCATGTGTCCTTTAAACAGCTGGACAGCCTCTTGGAACTCCGCCACCCTGACCGAGTGGTAGGAATCTGGAGGGAGGAAATGGAGAAAGCAGCCGAAGAGGCCCGTCATGTAGGGAAGCATTCTCAAAATCTCCAAGGTAAATGTCTGCAGCACAACCCTGAGCTCTCCTCAAGCAGCCTATAACCACCCGGGCCCTGGGGCTGGACCACCTGAGAATGTAAAGCCAAAAACAAAATAAAGGTCTATTTAGTGAACCAGGAAGCAGAAGGATTGAAATACTTGACTACTGGATTATTCTGCCATTGTAATTGAACTTGAAAATAACTGATTAAATCACTGAGAGCTGTCGATGTTTAATTCAACTGAAGTTTCACCATTAGATATTAATAGGTCATTATGGAAAGACAACAGGTACGAATCAAACCCGTGTTTAGTCCGATGCTATATTTGTACACCAAGCATGAAGCCTCTGATTCACAATTGTGACTTCCTCCTGGTGGTGCAGAGGTTAAAGCGTCTGCCTGCAATGTGAGAGATCTGGGTTTGATCCCTGGGTCGGAAAGATTCCCTGGAGAAGGAAATGGCAACCCACTCCAGTATTCTTGCCTGGAGAATCCCATGGACGGAGGAGATTGGTGGGGTAGTCCACGGGTTGCAAAGAGTCGGACACGACTGAGCGACTTCACTTCACTTCAAAAACTATGTAGGCCACAAACATTTTCTGATCACAGATCCACGGGGGGAAGAAAACAGAAACAAAATGAAATAGGTACCCATGGAGGAAGTATTCTGCTCAGTGTACAGGGCTCTGTGGAAGTCCTCCGATGAGACAGAACCCTGAACTGCAATGGCGCCTCCCGTGCTACATAGTGCAAGGGTCCCTATAGAACCACTGAGGATATGGGAGACCCAAGTGGGAGGCTTTGGTCGTTGCGTCATTCAAGGAAACTGCAGCATCCCACCAAACCCTCTGCAGCTGCACCCTCTGTGCACCCAGGAGCTAGAATATGAGCTCAGACTTTCACGGCATGAGGCGCCCATTCCAGCCTCCTTTCAGAAACAGGGAGAAGGACCCGAATAAGCAGAGACCCTTTCTGGAGGATTCCTGCCCGACTTCTAAAGCCCTGCCTAAGTAGGTATGTCAGACCTGAGCCGCTGTGCTGAGGTAAGACCAGGAGGGCCGTAAATCAATGGGACCGAAGAGAGAATGCACACAAATATGGACAATTGGTTTCCAACAAAGATACAAAGGAGAAAGGATAACTTTTTCGACTGAGGGTGCTGGAACAACTGTACAGCCATTTGCAAAAAGAAAAAATGAACTTCAGTCCATATCTTGCATCATTATTCAAAACATTAACTCAAAATTAATCATAGACCTAAATGGAAAACCCCCAAACTATAAAATGTCCAGAAGCAAATTTGAGGGCATGTCTTTGTGACCTTGGTATAGGCAAAGATTTCTTAGATGCCAGATCAAAAGGCCAATCCATAAAAGAGATAAGATGGATAAATCAGACTTTACCAAAACTTAAATCTTGTTAAGAGAATGAAAAGAGAAGCCATAGACTAAAAAAAAAAAAAAAAAGTTAGTAAATCACACGACTGAGAAAGGTCAAAAAAAGAGTACATACTCTAGACCCTTTTATATAACACTCTAGAAAAAGTCAAGCCATCTGTATCTGAGCAAGCAGATCAGTGGTTGCCTGGGAACAAGGAAGGGAGGAGAGAGGCAGGATGGCCAAGGGCAGGAGTGTTGAACTTGGGGGCAGAAGGTCGAGTATGTCCATTATCTTGATTGTGATGCTTCATGCATCTATATATTTGTCAAAACTTAGGTTGTACGCTTTAAATACATATACTTTATTATGTGTCAATTGTACCTCAAAAAAAAAGCCATTGAAAAGAAAGATACTGGCTTTCTCTGAGGAGAATAGAAACCATTTAGGGGCCTGAGGACATTGAGGAGGAAGAAATGTGTCCTGGGGTCTGAGCATCCAAGGTCGTGTCTCCCTCCCCTCCCCCATTGCAGCTACTTACAGTCGGGTTCCTTGAGAAACTGCCCAGTATGATTGTCTCCCAGAAACTCTTGGAAGTAAGCAGATGTCTCCAGTGCAGGTCTTGGGTGCTGTAGAACTGAGATACCCCATTCCCACATCAGCACAATCCCCAGGCTGCTCCACCCTCAGTCAGGGTTCCAGAAGGAGGTGGAGGAGATGGCACCACAACCCCCTCAGAGTTCCCCTCACAGGCCTCATCTCTTGGGAATCTCCCCTTGGACAACAACCTTGGTTGGGTCCCAGGAAAGCCCTGGTTTGGGCCTGGGACTGGAAGTGGAGTGACCCCCCCGGGAGTAGAAGGGGGTGTCTAGGGCTCTTTGGGGCCTGTGTGCAGGAAGGAGAGAAAATCAGTGGGGCTCAGGTCACCCAGGAGCTTACCCACAATGAAGAGAGCCACAAGACAGGAGACCAAAAACACACCCAAAGAGGCCAGGGTGGCCTGCAAACGCCTGGGCATCCTGGGGGCTGCAGGAACCACTGCCATGGGGTCCAGTCCTGCAGGGGAGAAGCCAGGATCCAGGAGGAGACTGCTGTGTGGGCTGGACAGTTGCAGCCCCTCAGCCTTATTCTCCTGTCCTGTCCTATAGGACTGAGAAGGCTTGTCCTGCCCACCCTGGAGAAAGGCAATGAGTGCCTGGGAACGTGCGCCAGGGCTCATGGAAGCTGTGGTAGCAACAGAAGGCTCAGAAAAGACCACCAGCCCAAGCCTGGAGGGCGCGCACAGGGCACAGACCTGGCACAATGGAAGACAACAAAGGTACTGTTTGAATGAAAGCAGAAAGGAGGGAGGGAATGGGGGAGGGAGGCACACAGCAGGAACCCCGACCTCAGCGGCTCAGGGCCAGCTTTGCTGCGAGAATCCTGACCGGAGCGACACTCACAGCCCTTGGGGGCTGCTGCAGCCACAAGCTGGCATGGATGTCCTAAGAAGGGCTGTGCCTGAGACTCTGCGGGCTGAGTATACAGAGAACGGAGAGACCACAGCTCAGATTCCCTGAGGCCTCATGGGGCCAGCCCAGCATGCAGGAATGGGGTTTCAAACCAGGTCCCCCTGAATTCATTGTTCACTCTCCTTCTCTTGCCAGGTTGCCAGCCCCCAGGGAAAAGGGTCAGGGGAGATTTCATGCGAAGCCTCGATGCAGGCCATAGGCACTCTGTCCTTGCCTGACCCACCTGCAGCCCCACCTGTTTATTCTGGAAGCCGACCCAGTGCTGAGCCTGCCAGGCAAGGGCTGAGGAAGATGGTGGGGGGCCAGGGCCCAGCAGGCCGGACCCTCCGTGTTGAAGACAGGCAGAGGCCCCAGTTTTCTCACCTTGGGAGGACAGGCAGACACTCTGGTTGTCTGTGCAGAAGTGGACCGAGTCAGCTCTCGTCTCTGCTTCCTTCATCCTCCAGAGCAGCTCCCCGCCACGCTGTGAACCAGCAGTGGGGAAGTGAAGCTGCGATATGGGTTTATATGCTCCCGAGTCAGTCCTTACAAACTCTGCCTTCCCCTGCTGCTGACTCTGCAGAAGTGCCCCATCTGGGCCCTTCCCCTCTGGGCTCCCAAGTGCCAGTTGGCCTCCCCCATCCTCCTTCTTCCCTCAGCCCCAGCCTCCCCACCCCTGCGCTCCATGGTAGCCTCAAACACTAGCCTCGGCCCCAAAGTCACAGACACCTTTCACCAGCCACTTAGAATGGAGTTAGGGATTCCTTCTCAACTTTGCATAGAAAAACATCCTCGTGACCCGTGGCTGAGTCTTAATTCCAGCCTCAGACTCTCTTAAGTAACGGGAGGCCAGTAAGGAGGAGGCTGGCTCAGCGCAGCAGGTGTTTGCAAGTCACAGAAAGGACTGAGATGACTCTGCCCACTCAGGACCTCACAGCGGGCATGATGGGAAAGGGATTATAGCAGAATAAAAAACACTTCTTTGGTCTCTGTCCCAGTCCCTAGAACAGAGCTCCTAAAAGCCTTGGAGTTTTCTGAGTGACAAATGTGTCTTTTGTTATCCAAAACTAACCCTTTAAAACCACATTTGCATTCATGCTGATGAGGGGACTCCGACCACTAGATAGCTTCTAGATGGAGACAGTCTTAGAAAGACTTAATCCCTCACCTCTCTCATTGGGTTATAAGAGCTCATAAACAGCAGGAGAGCTTCAAGAAGTTTCCTGGCTGGTGAACAAACCCACCTACCCAAAAGGGTATTGCACCCCTACTCCATGGGGACAGAGAACCCCCCACGCTCCGGGTCCCCCCCCGGCACCTTGCCCTCTGTTCCTCTTCATCTGGTTCTTTGTTTTTATCCTCCACCATAACCTGTGATGGTAAGTACAGAGTTTTCATGAGTTCTGTGAGTCATTCTAGTGAATTATCAAGCTGGGAAGGGTCATGGAGTCCCCCAGATTTGCAGTCTGCTGGGCAGAAGTATGGTTGCTTGGAGACCCTGCTTGCATGAGGTATCTGAAGCTGGAGCTGTCTCGTGCGACTGAGCCTCTAACTCACTCAATGGTTGAATGTCAGAATTGAATTGAATTGTAGACACTCAGCTGATGTCAGAGAACTGGTTGGTCTCAGAAAACACCCAGAGAAGGCAATGGCACCCCACTCCAGTACTCTTGCCTAGAAAATCCCATGGACGGAGGAGCCTGGTAGGCTGCAGTCCATGGGGTCGCGAAGAGTCAGACACGACTGAGCGACTTCACTTTCACTTTTCACTTTCATGCATTGGAGAAGAAAATGGCAACTCACTCCAGTGTTCGTGCCTGGAGAATCCCAGGGATGGAGGAGCCTGGTGAGCTGCCGTCTATGGGGTCCCACAGAGTCGGACACGACTTAGCAGCGACTTAGCAGCAGCAGCAGAAAACACCACATATCTGGTGTCAGAAGTTATGTCAGAAAATACCAAATAGGACCCAGCTTGATCCAAGATCTCACCCTTAGGTGATTGGATTTGTGCTCCACTGAGCTGATCAGGTTCAGGACTGACTCCACCAAACTGCAATGTAAGCCAAAGTGCCGCTCTGTGATGAGACCTGCAACTCCCAGGAGAAACAAACACTGTGTCGGGGGCTCCTGTGCTTGTGGGCCAAGACCTAGGAGTGAGGTGTGCCAGGGGCGCTGTGCAGCCCCAAGTCCCCACCCTCGTGGGGTGACCGACTGGGCAGAATCAACAGCCACCCTGGCTGGTCAAGGCAGTCCTCCTGAAGTCAGCTCTGAGGACGATGGTAGATTCTCGCTGCTCGCTCCCCCGTCACTTCAGAGGGTTATTGTCTTACTGAAATGGATCACATTTTCTTGAACACATAAAAATCTAATTATGTGTTTGTCCCCTGTCTCACCAGTGGGCCATTTACGAGATGCCAGTTACCTTGTAAATGGATTGTTCCATCCAAATTGTGTTGCTTTCTCTCATTTTCACCTTCAGCCCTTACATCCTATTCCTGCAGCATTTTCCCTAATGCTGGAGTCCGCCTCCCACAGGGCCCCAAGCACCACCCAAGAAGCCCACTGCCCAGCTTCCATGGTAGAGAAGCCAGGCCGAATGTGCCTCCTACTGTGGCCAGGCCGGGAGAGCAACTTGGGTCCCGCCTGTGTCATGGATGGCCAGTGCCAACACAGCCGCAGCCACAGGCAGCCAGGGGCACAGCTCGTCTGCAGGGTGAGGAGAGGAGGGCTTGCCTATGCCCAGCTCATGATGCCACAGTAATGTGGGGATGTGTGTGTGTCTGTGATATGTGTGTTGTGTGAAATATATGTGTGTGTGTATATTTGTGTGTGTATGGATGTGAGTATGTGTCCATACCTATGTGTGTTTATGTGCAAATGGACTTCCCAAGTGACTTCATGGGAAAGACTCCACCTGCCAATGCAGGAGCCACAGGAGACGCAGGTTCCACCCCTGGGTCAGGAAGATCCCCTGGAGGAGCCACAGGAACCCACTCCAGCAGTCTTGCCAGGATAATCCCATGGACCGAGGAGCCTGGCTGGATACTCATGGGGTGACAAATAGTCAGACGTGACTGAAGTGACTGAGCACGTGTGTGTATTGCGTGTGAATATATGTATGTGACGTGTATATGTATGTGTGTTTATATGTGCGCAGTGTGTGCATATGTATGTATGTATGTATATGCGTGTGTGTTTTGGGTGGTGTATGTGTGAGTGAAGAATGCAGATCCACCATCCACCAGCCTGCTAACTCCTGGCAGTTGAAAGCTGAGGAGAGAGGAGAAGGCACAGGAAAATGTGAAGTCAGCCAACAGCTCTGCCTGAGACCCCAGGAGTGTCCATGTGGGAGGGGGGCTGCTAGAGGTCACCTCAAGAGGCTTGTCAGACGTCCAAGGGTGGCCGCAGAAAAGAGAGGGCCTGCCTTGGTTTCTGTTTCCCCACATACAGGAAGGGCCCACATCAGCTAACTCAGGACCTGTTTCCTGGGACTGAGAAGCTGACAGAGCTTCCAAAGCAGAACTTTAGAGAACCCTTGCTCAGCTGTAAGGATGGAGACTGGGGTGGGAAGGGTCATAGGCCTCCAGGCCTGGTCAGCAGGACTCCTCCTCTCACCCCCTCCCCCGTGCCCAAGCCCTCCCCACTCCAGGCTCCCAGCTTTCATTTCTCCTACAAGAGCATCATCTGCCAACAGGAAGAAGCATCAAGAAGTTACTACATCCTTGCTGAGCATTTCTCTTTCTGGCCAGAAAAAGTCAAATGGATATCTGATACCTCAACACCAGAGCCACTCATCAGTGGGGACCTCTCACACTGGTTTTCCCTGTCTCTGCCAAGTGGTACAGGGCTGTCTTCCTAGAGATGCAGATCCTTGGCTTCAGACACCCGAGAAGCTTTCGATCCTCCATATCAACCCCTGACAGCACATGGTGATCCGCTGGGAGTGGCGGGACCCTCCCAAGTGTCAGGAGGGCTGGCTGCAGCTAAGGTGGTGCCAGGAACCTCAGCAGCCAGGCTCTTGGGCCTTCACTCTGCTGCTCGACCCTCTGTGTCTCGCCTACCCTCACCTCTGCACCATTCTCTTTTCTCTGCAAGATATATTCCTTGCGTGCTCCGCCTCTCTGCCTCACAGCTTCTGCGAATTCCGAGTTTCTGCAGGTGCCCCGTGGTGACCCCGCCAGCCTTTCTCTAACTCAGGGCCTTCCAGCTTGACTTCTCTCTGTTAAATGCTTCAATCCCCAGGTGTTTCCAGGTTCAAATTCTTTCCTAGAAAAGTGGTCAGATAGTCCCACACCTCCCTTCACATCAGAACCAACTAGAGATTCCTCGCCAGCCTTGTTCTGCTGCTGCTGCTGCTGCTGCTAAGTAGCTTCAGTCGTGTCCGACTCTGTGCGACCCCACAGACAGCAGCCCATCAGGCTCCGCCATCCCTGGGATTCTCCAGGCAAGAACACCGGAGTGGGTCGCCATTTCCTTCTCCAGTGCCTGAAAATGAAAAGTGAAAGTGAAGTTGCTCAGTCATGTCTGACTCTTCGCAACCCCATGGACTGCAGCCTACCAGGCTCCTCCGTTCATGGGATTTCCCAGGCAAGAGTACTGGAGTGGGTTGTCATTGCCTTCTCCAGCCTTGTTCTGATTGCTTCTTATTTACCCCAGCAGTGAGGGTCTCAGTCAACTCAGGCTGCTATAACAAAAACATTATGAACTAAGAGGCTTACACAAGAGAAATTTCTTTCTCCCAGTTCTGGAGGCTGGGAAATCCAAGGTCAGGATGCTGTGGACTCAGTTCCTGGGGAGGGCTCTTTTCTGTTTTGCAGAGAGCCTTCCTGTTGTAAACACAGAAAGCAGAGAGGGGCAAGCTCTCAGCTTCTTTTTATAAGGGCACTAATCACATCGTGAGGACTTCACTCTGGTAATTTAATTACCTCCGAAAGGCTCCAGCTCCTAACATTATCCCATTGGGATTAGGATTTTAACATAAGAGCTGTGAGGAGGTGGGTTCAATCAGCCCATAGCAGTGAGGGAGGCATTTCTTGTCCCTGATAGTACAAGATGGCCAAACGCATGGCATCTTACACTGGACAGATAAGACTCACAGCATCTTATTAGTCACACATAGTCATAGTCTGGAGAAGGACACCGGATACCATGCCAGGCCACATGGGGGTTATCCCCAAAACCAGAGGGAACCAGCAAGGGCTGTGGGAGACAGGCTTTGCAGCAACAAGAGGATAAGGTACCCCTGGTTCCTGCAAGAGGATCTGACTGACTTGTTTGAATAGTGTCTGTACTGGCAGGTTGCTGCTGCTGCTGCTAAGTCACTTCAGTCGTGTCCGACTCTGTGCGACCCCATAGACGGCAGCCCACCAGGCTCCCCCGTCCCTGGGATTCTCCAGGCAAGAGCACTAGAGTGGGTTGCCGTTTCCTTCTCCAATGCATGAAAGTGAAAAGTGAAAGTGAAGTCGCTCAGTCGTGTCTGACTCTTAGCGACCCCATGGACTGCAGCCCACCAGGCTCCTCAGTCCATGGGATTTTCCAGGCAAGAGTCCTGGAGCGGGGTGCCATTAGAGGAACCCAATAGGTTGAAAACTGGGTGGAGGTCAGCTGGTCCAGTCAAGGGGAATGGGCCAGGTGAGGGAACACATCTGGTGAGCGTGGGGGAACCCATAGTTAGGCTTTGGGGGCTCTGTAAGACCCAAAAAATGTCATGGCAATAAGTGAAATTTTAGGTCTTACAATGCAAGCCTTTGAATCCGCTGCCCTAGTGACAAGCGCCTACCTTGGGGAGGAAGCTGGAGTGTGGGGCGGGGTCACATGCTGCTCAGCACAGCAGCGCAGGAACTTACTGGTCATCCAGCGGTTGAGAACCTGCCTGCCAGCGCAGGGGACACAGGTCCGATCCCTGGTCTGGGAAGGTTCCACGCTGCAGAGCAACTGAGCCCATACTCGGCAAATACTGAAGCCATGGGCTTCCCTGGTAGCTCAGCTGGTAAAGAATCCACCTGCAGTGCAGGAGACCCCAGTTCAATTCCTGGGTTGGGAAGATCCCCTGGAGAAGGGATAGACTACCCACTCCAGTATTCTTGGGTTTCCCTGGTGGCTCAGATGGTAAAGAATCTGACTGCAACGCAGAAGACCTGGGTTCGATCCCTGGTTTGGGAAGATGCCCTGGAGGAGGGCATGGCAACCCACTCTAGTGTTCTTGCCTGGAGAATCCCCATGGACAGAGGAGCCTGGCAGGTTACACAGTCCATGGGGTCATACAGTGTATGACTAAGCACAGCACAGTGCACCTAGAACCCATGCTCCGCAAAAAGAGAAGCCACTGAATGAGAAGCCCAGTCACCACAACTAGAGAGTAGGCCCCGCTCAACTAGAGAAAGCCTGTGTGCAGCAACAAAGACCCAGCACTGCCAAAAGCAAATAAATAAATAAAACATGTATACTACCATTTGTAAAATAGATGACCAGTGCAGGTTCGATGCATGTAGCAAGGCACTCAAAACCAGCGCTCTGGGACAACCGAGAGGGAGAGGGTGGGGAGAGATGTGGGAGGGGCGTTCAGGATGGGGGACACATGTGCCCCCATGGCTGATTCATGTCGATGGATGGCAAAAACCACCGCAATATTATTAAGTAATTATCCTCCAATTAAAATTAATCAATTTTAAAATGGAATAAAACCACACCAAAAAATGAATAAAATGTAATCATCCAGGAAATTTAAAAAAAATTTTTTTAATTAAAAAGAACAGACAAAACGCGGCAGCCCAGACATGGTGACTAACAGGTCAGGCGTGACAGTACGATGGAAAGCAGAGCCAGGTTTGGAAACACAATGAGATAGTTCCCTAAAGGCAGCTCTGAGCCTACCACTTGTATTTATTTCATTTCTCCATCAGCTCGTGCTATGCGCAGGTAGATGACACTGGGAAGAAATAAGATTCTCCCATAATTTGCTACTTCAAATTATGAAGAGTAAGAACAGCCAAGTATTTCTTAGAGAAGATGCAGATGCCCTCCATGCCCACACAGCCCATCCTGAGCGCTCAGCAGTCTGTACTTCCCTGAGGTGCCCCCACTCACCCTCAGACTTCAGATGCCCCTGGAGCTTTGGGCAAATGCTCTCGTATGAACCCCATCACTGACTGTTCATTCCTCATCATCACCTTTTTTTTTTTTTTTTTTTTTACTTTATTTTACTTTACAATACTGTATTGGTTTTGCCATACATCGACATGAATCCATCACAGGTGTACATGTGTTCCCAAACACGAACCCCCCTCCCACCTCCCTCCCCATAACCTCGCTCTGGGTCATCACCGTGCACCAGCCCCAAGCATGCTGTATCCTGCGTCGGACATAGACTGGCGATTCGATTCTTACATGATAGTATACATGTTACAATGCCATTCTCCCAAATCATCCCACCCTCTCCCTCTCCCTCTGAGTCCAAAAGTCCGTTATACACATCTGTGTCTTTTTTGCTGTCTTGCATACAGGGTCGTCATTGCCATCTTTCTAAATTCCATATATATGTGTTAGTATACTGTATTGGTGTTTTTCTTTCTGGCTTACTTCACTCTGTATAATCGGCTCCAGTTTCATCCATCTCATCAGAACTGATTCAAATGTATTCTTTTTAATGGCTGAGTAATACTCCATTGTGTATATGTACCACAGCTTTCTTATCCATTCATCTGCTGATGGACATCTAGGTTGTTTCCATGTCCTGGCTATTATAAACAGTGCTGCGATCATCACCTATTTTTAAAGAGCCCATTTGCCCTGTGTTCCTTCAAGCTTCCTCCTAATATCCCTCCAGTTAACCTCTTCACAACCAGAACATCACTCTGCTGGTCACAGTTATTGAAGAAAAACATCCTACCCCCAGGACCCTAAAGAGGGCACCTAACGAGGACCCCAAGGAGGGGAGGGCTGCTCTGCTGAGCCTTCCATGCGTTCACAGAGCACCCCTTTCTGCTTCCTGTCTGTTCTGCTCTGTCTGGTGCAGTCTGGATTCCTGCTTCAGCCCCTGGATGGCAGATTTGGACCTGATGGCTGTGATCAGGGCCTCTGTGAAGAATGGGAGACCTGACGCATCTCCCCGTCCAGTGCAAACCCAGAGAACAGAAGCTGGTCTGAGAATATCTAAGAAGCAAGACCACCCAGAAGGTGGTGACACGCCAGACACTGCAGTCCTATTCGGATGCATTTCAGCAAAAATAAAAAATAAGTACTGCTCATGTTTTATGGCATTTCCAGGGCAGGGACTTTCTGACTGTTATTTGAACCCCTAACTGTTTCCTGAGGACACCCCAGAACTTCATATCCAGTGGAGCAAATGTTCCCTCCACCCCACACATCCACCTGTACCCCCAGGAAGAAAATGAGAGTGGCCTGTTCCCAGGCAGCATTTTATTCTAATGAAGCTGAGGTGCCCTCTCTACTGAAGGCCGCTTCCCCTCACCCCTGGGAAGAGAGGAGATGCAGAAGAAAGAGGAGGCCCAGGGAACAAGGCAGAGGAGCTGCGCAGACAGACTGGGACCTGGGGAGGAGCACCCAGCAAGTGATGGGTCGGGAGAAGCACTTGGATACTGGTCTAGGTCTGCAGAGACACATTTCCATCAAGCCTCTGACCTGAACCAGTCAAGCCTATCCCAGGGAGGAAGGGGCTCAGGTCTCAGAGGATAAGGATGAAGGGGACCACGGGTAGATGGCATGAACAGGGCCTACCAAGAGCAGAGCTCTTCCACTGAGAACCCTTAGGAAAGCAACTGGGAATTCTGGGGTATCAACTGGAAATGAGTTGATCTCGGTCTCCAGAGAATCTCGGGTGGTCGTACACAAATTTCACACAGTAAAGCTGAGGCTTCTCCAAAGGGACAGACCCCTCCAAGGTGCTGCCCTAGATGGTGTATCCTGGTCCATCTCACTGGGGCAGTGCAAACTTCTCATTCTCTCCACCCTCACCTCTGCATTTCAACCCAAGATATCCTTTCCACTTCATCTGCCTTTGAAGCTGAAGTGGAAAGGATATCCACTGCAGGGCCAGAGAATTCCCAGCCAAGGTAGATGGACTCTGGGATGCCTTCAGGACAATTTTAAAGCATGAAAAATTAAGGTTCAAAATCACCTTGGAGGACAAAGGAGAGAGGAGCATTTCCTTGAATTCAATGAGCACTGGAGCTTAAAGTGCTAGCACAGGGGCCAGTCCGGTCATGGTTCTGATGGTTTATAGGATCGCTTACAGATAAAAGGAAATGTATTGTCACAGGAGGCATCATTCCATGACCGCAGTGAGGATATCTTTAGGTTGACGCAGTGTTCATTGTTCCCATAGTTGTTGGGCTCGCCTGGAATCCAGAACCTACCGAGGGGAAAAACAAAGCAAAATGCATTTCCAGTGAGTGAATGAGAGACTTCAACCCCAGTTTCGGTCTGGGGTGGTAGGGTTGCAAATTTTTCCTTGCCTGAGAGGAAGGGGACCAGTTATCCATCAACCTCTGAGCCTGCAATCTCCCCCCAACTTAGGGCCACACAGCCCGCCCACTCTCAAGGCCCTATAGGAACCCACAGTGCAAAGACCTAGATTTAGAATGAGGTCCCTGCCAAGGCTGAGTGGATGGCCATGCTGCCAAACCCCAGAGGGCATGGAGTAGCCGTGGATTTGTCCCCAGCTCCCCAGCCAATCAGTGGCAGAGATCAGCTAGATCTCTAGTCAATGCTCCTGCTGATCAAGGACAGGAAGGATGGCAATCTCTGCAGCCAATGGGACTCTCCCCCAACTCTTCGTGCCCCGGACCCAGCCCAAGAAAGTCAGCCTGGGACAGAGGCTTCTCAGGACTTACTTCTCACTCTGGACCTTGTTGAACGGAGTGCCATCCACCCAGTGCCAGTCCCCCTCACTTCCTGCTTTGGTCAGGCCGATCCAGTAGGGAAGTCCGCCTGCTGTCCTGTAGAGGAACTCCTACAGGAAGACAGTAGGCGGAGATGAGGCGTCGGAGCATCTGTCTCTCTGGGCATCTTCACCCATCCCCAGCCACAGCCCCTGAACCCACAGACGCAGGGTTGGGACTCCATCCTGACTCTGACTCTGCCAGCTCTGCTGGCCCACTTAAGATGAAAGGAGCTTGTTTAATATTCTGTCTCACCAGGAAGAGGACTTCTTGGGCTAGATGGTGTCATTAATGCTATTCACAAATATTTCTATTTTTCTGGGCACATGGAAAGGTTGCACTACCCTGCCCTCTTTAAAGCTACAAATACTGCGTCATTTGTTTGGCCAATGAAATGTGTTGTTTCCAGGCTTTAAGACCCAGCATACAATGTACCATGTTCCCCTTTCTTACCTCAGCAATTGTGGAAGCGTATGTTGATATGAAATCTCCTCTGGCCTAAGCCCTTAAGTAGCCACAATGAGCAAAACTCCTTGCTGGCCCTTGTTGGACATGTAGTGTGTAAGTGAGAAGTAATTGTGAAGAATTACTGATATTTGGGAATATTTGTCACTGAAGCATCATATTGCCCATCCTGCCTGATACAGCTACCAATATACCCCCTTCCTAGCACCCACGGGACAGCACTCACCTGTTCACGCTCTGAGGTCACTGAGGTCAGGTGGGAGTCCCTCGATATACACATCTGCTGGGCACTGTACCAGGTCTTCGAGATTTGAGAAAAGTAATAGAAGTGCCCCCTGAAGTACTTCCAGCCTTGAGAAACCACCTGGAGAATGTCATCTGGGAACAAGGGTGAAATGTGAACGCTGGTGCTCCTGCTTTCTCTGGTGCTGGCTGGGTGGGAGTATTTGAGCAGGATCCCAGAAATAGAGTGAATGGGGCTGGGCTCTTGGGTCCTTTGGTCCTTGTGTAGGAGCTTGGGGATACTCCCTGAGATCCTGAAAGTCTGAGATTGGTAGAGTCTCTGGGCTCAGGGAAGGGAGAGTGAGAGAGGATGAATCAAGAATCTGTCTCTCCATTGACCATCACAAGTGTCTGAGCCCCTGAGCTCTAGGCAGGAACTGCTGGAAAATGGTGAGGTTTGGACCCAGACAGAGAGACTCCGTAATGTCTTCGTATTCTGTGGCTTGGTGTGGGAGCCCCAGCTGGTCCCTGGTCCCTTCTCTCCTGAACAGCCCCCAAGTCCTCCCCAACTCCAGTGCTGAGCTCTCTCTTCTTAACTTTCCAGCCATGCCCATGCTTTCCTCCACACACACCAGCCCAATGGCATCATGCCTGAGGTTAATATGGTCCCACGGGCCACTGGCCAACTTGCAACGCTCTTTTCTGAGTCACTTACTTTGCTGTTGAAGCAATTTGCTGATACTCTCCAAACCGCTCTGGAGTTCCCGGACCTTTGCATTTAAAGCACTGGCTTTATCCAAATCTTGTTTTAGCCCTGGAATTTGGGCATTTAACTCATCGACTGCTTCCCAACTACTTGTTAGCACCTGCAGCTGCACACTGGCTTCCTTCAAGCCTGTTTCCAACCTCCGGATCTGAGAGCTTATGCGGTCCAAGCTGGCATTCACCATCTGGACCTGAAAGCCCACTGCCACCAGGGCACCTCTGTTCCTCTTGATCTCAGAACTCAGGGAGCTGATGTTGTCCACACGACCTTTTAGCAACTGGGCGTTGGTCTTGACATCTGATATTGTGCCCATAAACCAGGGATCTGAATTTGAGAAAGTCAAGAGGTCAGCTGCAGGGACCCTCAGGGACTGGAGGGGGGTGTTGCCAGGGTGATGAAAGGAAGGGGAGGGAAGGTATGGGATCAAGCTTCCCAAGGACCCAGCCCAAGGAGCAGTTGCCTACCCTCTATTCAGTCATAATGTATTCATTCAACAAACACAGAATGGACACCTTCCATGTGCCAGGGACTCTGATAGATGCAGATCATGCAAAGATTGGTAAATCATGAGATCTCTGTTTGAGGCTCATAGGTAAGCAGAAGAGGGGATTAGAATCCAGTCCTATATTTCCTTTGCATGTTCAGGGCACATTTGGTAAAGAGATGCCTTCAGTCACCCCCTTGTCATCCTTCCCATGCCACGCTGGGCCCATCACTTGACTCCCAGCCCTCTCTTTCCAGAGATCCCCACAGAGCCCATCAGCTAGGGAAGAACGTCCCCCCCATGACTGCCCACAGGTCCCTCATGGCCATCAGAGGGGCCAACCATGCAGACTTCTTGTCTGGAAGTGATTTCCTCTCCAGAGAAAACAAGAAGGGAGAATTATGAAACCACTTCTCCCCTTCCCTGTCCGACCCGCTGTCACTGTCTGCTCAGGCTACAGGCTCAGGCCACAGAAGAAACCAAAAGTATACCAGTGGGCTCAAAGCAGGGGAGATTCTACTCCGAGCCTCCAAGTCCAAGTCCAAATGTGTCCTGGGGCCTTGAAGGGAGCAGACAGAAGTTCCCTCTGTCTGCTATCTGGAGACCTAATGAGAGAAAGAAGCTTCTACTAGCAGCAGAGGCCAAGCAGGCTTGGCGAAGCAGGAAGAAGAGGAAAGATAAACCACACATCCAGTGAAGAAGTAGGGCACCTCCCTTCGCATGATCTTTGTGGGAGCGGGAGAGTGAAGAGAGCATGGAAGGGCCTCGTGGGGTGGAGGGAGGTGCTCCCTAACCCTAACCTGGCCTAGTCAGTTGGGGATGAAGCTACAATCATTATGCTCACTGTTGGGGGTTCCCCACAAGGCTCTGAATCAAAGGGACACAGAGCTCAGAGATGAAGGAGAAAAGTGACCCAGGATGAAGATGGGATGAACACTCCCTGGGAAGAAAGAGCACACCCTTGAGCACAGGCATGCTGACCCCAGTCAGGAACCCCTCCCCGGAACCGGAAAGGAAGGAGAAGAAGCGGCTGGTCTTACTGCGGACTCTCTGACTGCACATGGAAAGATGGGGAAACAAGACACATGAAGAAGCAAGAGGAGGGAGAGCCCACCAGAGAGGGGAAGGGCCCCTGGCCTTGGGGAAAGACCGAGCCCAGATCAAAGCTGGGGACTTACAGAGAATGGCCTGCAGCAGGACAGAGGTGACCGTGACCAGCGTCAGGAAGACGACCACAGCGCGGACCGTGAGGAGTCTCCCCAGAACCCGGGACGGACACGTCTTGGGAGGAGGGTCTGCAGGAAGCAGAGGAGAGCGTTTGGTGAGGGAGCAGCCAACTGCAAGCTTGGCCACAGATCCCTGAGCAGAGGCTGACGCTTGCCTGGGGGCCAGAGGGAGACGTTCTGCTTGTCCACCCTGAAGTGCGCGTCGGCGACCTCGCTGTCGGCAGCCTTCATCCTGCACAGGTGCTCCCAGCCAGCTGTCTCCCCAAAGACCTTTTATCTAGATGAAAAGGGAAGTGACCCCCGGAGTTCACTGTGTCATCCCAAAGTTCCCCATTCCTGGCTTAGGTACCTTGCCTGTCCTAGGCTGCAGCTCGGTCCGCTCCTCAGAAGTCTGACTTTTCAAGAAGAGGCCATCATTTTCTCTGGGTATCTGTTACATGGACACTTTAACCATCTTGTCCTCAGGCTAAGCTTTCCCTCTTATAAGATGGCCCTCATCCATCATCCAGCCAGCCATCCTTTCACCTCACAAATAGATGTTGAGTGCCTTCGGTGTAGCTGGCACTGTACCAGGACTGAGACGCAAAGCTGAATAACTCATGGCCCTTACACTCAAACAGTTCACCTGTCTTCATCCTGTGTCATTTTCCTCCTTCCTCTCTGAGTTCTGTTTCCCTTTGATTCTGTCTGGTAGAAAAAAAGGTGAAAGTGTCAGTTACTCAGTCATGTCCTACTCTTTGGGAACCCACGAACTATAGGCCGCCAGGCTCCTCTATCCATGGAATTCTCCAGGCAAGAACACTTGAGTGGATTGCTATTCCCTTCTCCAGGGATCTTCCTGATGCAGAGATCAAACCCGGGTCTCCTGCACTGCAGGCAGATTCTTTACTGTCTCTGCCACCAGAGAAGCCGGAAAAGAAAGACCTGAGCTAATGAATGACAATACTTCCCATGTGGCTCAGTGGTAAAGAATCTGCCGGCAATGGAAGAGACACCAGAGATGCGGGTCGATCACTGGGTCAGGGAGATCCCCAGGAGGAGGGCATTGCAGCTCACTCCAACATCCTTGCCTGGAGAATCCCATGGACAGAGGAGCCTGGCGGGCTGTGGTCCACAGGGTCACAAAGAGTCGGACACAAATGAACATGCACGCACACACCGGGTGATGAGCTTAATGATAGAAGATATGCACAAATCAAAGGAAGCACAGAGACTGGAGTAATGGTAAGAAGTTCCAAGGAGAGAGATTAGCATATTCGGAAGTATGGTGTGCCTGGTGAGTTGTAAGTGGTTTGGCACTGTTAGAGTGTAAAGTATATGGCTAGAGTGGGGAGGGCATGGGCTAAGGGGGCACTTGGGGTCAGATCATAAAGGCCCTTTTGGGTCATGTTAAAGAGCTTTAACTCTGGCTTATGGGTGATGTGGAGCCAGTGAAGGACTTTAGGCAGTAGAGAGACAAGGACAGGAACATTAAAGAAAGATCACTCTGACTACGGTTGGAAGCAGAGACCAGGGTGTGGGGGTCTGGAAGCAGGGAGACCAGTAAGGAGACCACTGCAATAAAATGTTCAACTTTCTGTTGTCAAGGCATCTTAGGTGACATGTGCCAAGTTGCTTCAGTCATGTCCAACTCTGTGCGACCCTATGCACTACAGCCTGCCAGGCTCCTTTGTCCATGGGATTCTCCAGGCAAGCATACTGGGGTGGGTTGCTATGTCCTCCTCCAGGGGATCTTCTTGATCTAGGGATTGAACCGGCCTCTCTTAAATCTCCTGCGTTGGCAGGCAGGTTCTTTGCCACTAGTGCCACCTGGGAAGCCAGTATCCCTTTATAAATTGGGACTTGAGATTCAAATGTACATGTAAGAGTTGGGTTCTCCTCTCTGCTTCCTGCACTTGTGAGGGTCTCAGACAAAGTGGAGAGGATCAGCAACATCAGACCAGGAGCTGTTCTTTCCTTCATGGGAGATGCTCAGGGCAGACAGCAGCTGATTTGGTGTCTGTCTCTGAGGGACTAAGTTTTCTTCTGGGAAGCCTCTCATACTTTGAAGAGGTCTGCCAAATCTGAGAAAGAAAGAAAGTGAAGTCGCTCAGCCATGTCCGACTCTGCGACCCGTGGACTGTAGCCCACCAAGCTCCTCTGTCCATGGGATTCTCCAGGCAAGAATACTGGAGTGGATTGCCATTTCCTCCTCCAGGGGATCTTCCCGACCCAGGGACTGACCCCAGGTCTCCCACATTGCAGGCAGATGCTTTAACCTCTGAGCCACCAGGGAAGCCCTGGTACTAAACATATTCTAAACAAATACTTCCTGGAAGATAGAAAAGAGAGGAGGGAAGAGAGGAAGGGAAAGAGAAGAGGAAGGAAGTTCAGATAATTGGATGGATGGATGGATGGATAGAAAATGGATGTATGAAAGGATGGGTGGGTGGGTAGATGGATGGGTAGAAGATGGATGGATGCATGAAAGAGAGATGAATGGAACAGGTGATGGCTAACCATGACTCAACTCTGAAATTCCAGCCTGTGGACTGGAATCTGTCTCTTGGAAGCCACTGCATGTTTCTACAGCCTCCAACGGTAAAAGCATGAATCAAGAGTGATTTTAAATCTTATCCAAATATGCCTAACAACTCCAGCCACAGGACTAGAAAGCTGACCTGGCCCCGCTGACTCTGAGCCAGTGGAGTTGGAGAACAGGTTGGTGTCAGGGACCAAGGTTGGAGGCTAAACGATCGGGACCAAGGAAATAACTCTACTTGCAGGGGCTTCTGATGCCTTTGATATCTGAGAGGATCCCACCTCCCTGTCTGACTTGTTCATTGCACTTATAGGCCCCTTGCAGCTCCCTTTGCAGGCTGAGTCGGCCTCAAACAGGAGCTGTTTCTCTGACCAGTTGAGGGAACCACAGAGGACTCCACACCATACTTTCCAAGTGCTGGGAAGGAAGCTGAGTCACAGGATAGTGTCCCTTTCATTCTGTTTCATTTCCTCCCTCTCCAAGTAGCATCCAGGCCTGCCCTACTGTCTGCTCTAAGCTTTGATGTTAGCTAACTCCCTGCCAGTCTCTGGACAGTGATAACCATGCCCACTCTCTTAAAGTTGCTCATCTAGTTAAGAGCCTCGGTTCTACCAGGGCTCAGCAGGAGTGAGAATGTTCTGTTTCTGGGTTCTCCCACTTGTTCCCCAGTCTAATCCCAGAGTCACCTCAGCCTTTCTTCTCCTGGTTCCTGGCCCCACATCCTCACCCCAGGGCCTGGAGATGCAGAGGAATCCAGGTTACTCAAGACCCTGGTAGAAAGCGCGCTGGGGGTCCTGGTCTCCTTCCGAGGCACTTGAGAGAGAGCAGCTGCCACAGAACACTTGAGAATGTCTGACCCTTTCCCTCTCTGTTGAAAAGTTGATTTTCCTCCAACCCCTGCTGGTATGTAGCATTAGCGATCGATGGAATGCCCACGTGCCCTCCCAGTGGCCCCAGGAAAGGGTCTGGAAGCCTTGCCAAGACAGGGCTCAGTGCAGGAGAGGGGACTGGGATTGGGGGCATCTACTCAAGTGATGGAAATGGAAGCTGCAGGTAGATGTTCTGCTGATCACTGGACAAAAGGCTGATCCAGCATGAGGAAGCTGGGCAAGAAGCAACCACAATTCTGTGGGCCCTCTGGGGTTTCAGAGACAATTTCTGTAAAAGCTTTGGCCATGAGGAGTTTCATTTCCCATTTTGCAGGGAAGATGCGGATCACGAGCTACCTTCCTCTAACCATGCTTATCCATAGGTATTTCCTGAAGTCTCCCTGGGTGCCCTAAGTCTCTCCTGGCTTGACAGCCCAGAGGAGAAAAGAGGAGGAGAAAAGACGAAGCAGAAGGCAGGTGTCCCAGCCTCAATTTCCAGCCAGGAAGGAGGGCTGTTCTCCTGGACACTCAGGAGATCCCTGCTCTTCCAAACAGAGGAGGAGCTTTGGGTCAGGTCTAGAGCAACCAAAAATCTCTACAGTGATGAGAGGCAGGAGGTCGGTGCTCACTTTCTGTTTCCCCACTGCCGTGCTCCCAGGGTTCTAAGACCTCTGGATAAAAATGGAGGAAGGACACAGTCTGATCACTTTCTCCTTCTCTGGTTGGGACTCTCCTTGTGCATGGAGGTGCACTGTGGGCATAATCAATGGGAGTGGAAAAGAGACTCGGGCCATTTGACATGTCCCAGCAGTGCTGACAGTCATCTCCAAGGCGTGGTGATCCGAGTCCTTCCATCCAAGGCACAGAATGGACAAAAAACCAGGGAGAGGGGATGGGGGAATAGGGGAGGGGTGGAGGAGCGGGGAGAACGAAATGAGAAGGCAGATGGTTACAACAGCTGAGCAGACCGCTCCACAGGCTTCACAGGGGACTCCTGCATGTCATGTGATGAGGGATTTGACCAGCAGATCCCAGATGCCAAAGGATGTCATGCCATCCTCTGGACATGTGCCCTGGGAACAGGGGATGGGACACAGAAACCAAGAAGAAAGAAATGGAAGGGGGGCCCTCATCCATCCTGTCCCCTAGAATGCCTGCTCTGCACCAGCTACAAGGAGAGAGCCAGCCATGGACCCTGTCCTCAAAAGCAGTGCTTCTATTGGGAAAACACAGCATCCATCATCCCAGGGAGAAGGGAAGAGTCTCTCAAGACTGAAAGTGGCTGCAGACATGGCACAGGGCCTCCCCAGCTCCCCCTGACCCTGGGAATGAGCTCCTCTCTTTTAGAACATTGGGTGACGGCACTGTTTCTCTGGCACAGTGGCCATGGCTAGGCCTCAGTAAGCGGGCAGTTCCCTCTGGCACCATCATAAACGATGTGGAATGGGTATAGGCGAGCAGCCTGGCTGCTGGGAAGGATGACTGTGTTCCAGGCAGAGAAGCCTGCTCTCAACTACCCCAAAGTGAGAAGGGCAAATTCATGGCAGGAAAGCTATAAAGGGCCCTTGGGGAAAAGTATGCAAATCTTATTTTTGTATCTTTTAATTCTTTTTTAATGGTACTCATTATAGAAAATCAACCAGGTGAGCAAGAAGGAAAAAAATTATCTACCATACAGGAAATAAAAATGGCTATAAACACAGCTCATTCTTCATATCTACATGTATGTATATATTCATTTACATCTATATCCATGTTGTTGTTGCTGTTTTTTAGTCACTAAGTTGTTTCCAACTCTTTTACAACCCCACGGACTGTAGCCCGCCAAGCTCCTCTGTACATGGAATTCTCCAGGCAAGAGTACTGGAGTGGGTTGCCCTTTCCTCCTCCAGGGGATCTTCCTGACCTAGAGATCGAACCCGAGTCTCATGTGTCTAGCATTGGCAGGCGGGTTCTTTACCACTAGCACCACCTAAGAAACCCTATTCTATATCCATAGTGATATCCAACTGTAACTGTGTATGTATTTATATAATATTTATATATTTATATAGGGATATTTATATACTTATATATTTATATACAATATTATATACTTGTATAGTATATATAGACAGCTCCTATGTCTTTTCCCCAGCATTCTTCCCATCTCCATTTCTGATACAAAGAGTTAGTTCCCCCTCCTTTGGGAAACTATGCCTCCTTCTCAACCCCTACAATGCTTGGCTCAGAGCCAGCATCCACTGGCAGGTTGAGTTTTTATCTCAGTTCATTACTCTGACATTGAGTCTTCTGTCTCCTGTTTCCACTTCTAAGGCCTCCTACACTGGGACCACTTAGATAATCCAGGATGGTCTCCTTGTCTTAAAGCCAGCTTATTTTTTATTATGTTTATCTGGGGCATGCAGCACGCTTGCAGGATCTTAGTTCCCCAACCAGAGACTGAGCCCACAGCCTCGGCAGTGAAAACGCCAAGTTCTAATCACCAGACCGCCAGGGGATTCCCAACGCCAGCTCATTAGCAGCCTTAACTTCACTTTACCATGTGACTTAATATACTTCCTGTTTCTGGGATTGGGATGTGGGCATTTTTGTGGCCATTATTGTACTTACCAAGCTTCCTCTCTCTATTAAGTTAGGGTGGTCTTAATAGAACCATTCAGAAAGTTTGGTATTTATCCCTGAAGTTTAAGAGATAGAGTCTGGTACTTGACATGTGGATGAAAGGTCTAAGGCTTTCAGTGGGTGATAATAAATAAATAGTAGGTAAATAAACTGTGGCACTTCTAAACAATGAAATATTATTCAGCACTAAAAAGAAATGAGCTATCATGTTACTAGAAGGAAAACAGATACATAGATCAATGAAACAGAAATGAGAGACCAGAATAAACTACACATATATGGACAATTAATTTATACAGAGAATCAAAGATCATACAAAAGAAAGAAAGTGTGCTTAGTCGCTCAGTTGTGTCCAACTCTTTGAGACCCCATGGACTGTAGGGGATTCTCCAGGCAAGAATACTGGAGTGGGCTGCCATGCCCTCCTCCAGGGAATCTTCCCAACCCAAGGATCGAACCCAGGTCTCCCACATTACAGGCGGATTCTTTACCATCTAAGCCACCAGGGAAACCCAAGAATACTGAAGTGGGTAGTCTATCCTTTCTCCAGGGGATAGTCCCTTCAATAAATGATGCTGAGAAACCTGGACAGCCTCATGCAAAAGAAAAAGAAAGAAACTAGACCACTATTTCACGCTATAGGTAAAAATCAACTGAAAATAGATTAAAAGACTTAACTGTAAGCCATAAAATTCCTAGAAGAAAACATAAGCAGTACCCAATTTGACTTCAGTCTTGGCAATATCTTTCCAGAAATGTTTTCTCAGTCAAGGGAAGCAAGAGCAAAAATAAACAAGTGGAACTTCATCAAACTAAAAAACTTCTGCACAGCAAAGGAAATCATCAGCAAAATGAAAAGATGGGCAACCGAACGGGAGGAGATATTTGTACATGATATATCTGATAAGGGGTTAATATCCAAAATATATAAAGAACTTATACAACCCAAGGAAAGTGAAAGGAAAGTGAAGTCGCTCAGTCGTGTTTCACTCTTTGCTACCCCATGGACTGTAGTCCACCAGGCTCCTCCGTCCATGGGATTTTCCAGGCAAGAGTACTAGAGTGGGTTGCCATTTCCTACAACCCAAAAACAATAACAAAAATCAACTTAGTTAAAAAAAATGGGTAGAGGAGCTGAACAGACATTTTCCCAAACAAGACATACAAATGGACAACAAGCACATGAAAAGATGTTCAGCATCACTATTTGTCAGGGAAATGCAAATCAAAACTACAGTGAGGTATCACTCCATACCTGTTAGAACGACTTTTATCAAAAAAAGCAAGAAATAACAAGTGTTGGTGAGGATGTGGAGAAAAGGGAATACCCATACGCTATTGGCAGGAATGTAAATTAGAGCAGTCATTACAGAAAACCATGTAGCGATTCCTCCAAAAACCAAGAATAGAATATCATGTGGCCCAGCTTTTCCACTACTGTGTATTTATCCAAAGAATTCAAAATCACTCATTCAAAAAGATATATGAGGACCTCCCTGGTGGTCTAGGGGTTAAGAATCCACCTGCCAATGCAGGGGCCACAGGTTTATCCCTGGCCCAGGAAGATCCCACATGCCCCGAGGCGACTGAGCCTGCACACCTAGAGCCCGCGCTCTAGGAAAGCCACACAGGGAGAAGCCTGCGTCCACGACAAAGAGTAGCCCCCAGTCTCTGCAACTGACAGAGCCCACACGCAGCGACCAAGACCCAGCACAGCCAAAAAAGAACAGATAAAAATAAAATCATAAAAAGATATGCACACCCCTGTGTTCATGGTAGCATCATTTACAATAGCCAAATTATGGCAGCAACCTAACTGCCATCAATGGATAAAGAAACCTCATGTGGTATAAATACATACACAAGGGCATACTACTCAGCCATATGAAAGATGAAATCTTGCCATCTCCAACAACATAGATTACACTAAGTGAAATAAGTGAGACGGTGAAAGAGAAATGCAATATGATGTCACTCATACGTGGGTGAAAAAAAATAAACAAAAACAAAAAATAAATGAATAGACCAAACCAAAGGAAAACAAGCACACAGATACAGAGAATAGAATAGTGATTACCGGAGAGGAAGGGCCAGGAGGGAGGCTGGAATGGGTAAAGGGGGTCAACTGTATGGTGATGGGTGGAAACTAAATTCTGAGTACTTTCCTTCCCATAAAAAAATCTATATTATTCTTAATGGATCCCTAGGATTCTAACTATAATGATTTATGTAACCAGTTCCTTGTTAGTAAATAATCAGGATGCTTTCCATTGCTCAGCACTATGAACAGCCTTACAGAGAATATTCTTCAGTAATGTCTCTGTGCTGTATCCATCATTTTTCCTTGGGATAAATTCTTGCAAGCATAGTTTGCCAGACCAAAACATATATCTTTTAACAAATAAGATTTATGATAAGTTTTGACAAATAATGCTCTAAAAAGATTCATATATAATATTAATAGAACAGTTCATTTCCCCTGGACCCTCATCAACAGTGGGAATGAGTAATTCCTTTTTTGGGACCGATAAAATAGTTAATTTTTATACTGCATTTTCCTGATCACCAGTGAGACTACTGAAGACTTCATGTGTTTTCTCCAACATGTTATTGTCTTTTGTGGATGGGGTTTATTATTATTATCATCTTCATGATTTGCAAGCATGCTTGAAACATTGAGGCTATTAAACCATTGTCATATGCTAAAAACTGAGCTACGATGGAGAGCCACCAGTTATGGCCGTGAACAGAGAAAGGACAAGAGGTGGAAGTGGACGTAGCCTCAGCCTATGTGGAAAAAGAAGGGACATGCAGAAGGGAATCCACAGAACCGAAACGTTCCCCTCACCACACGGACAAGGCATTAGCACTAGTAAATGAATCACCAGTCGGCACTAGTTAACTGGTCAGCAAAGAGGAACTGAAGAACTGTTACAATAACAACAGCATAACTGTGGCACAGACTTCATAGCTCATTCATCCATCTTTCACGCTGACCTTTCGCCTCCATGAATAATGCATAAATAACTTGTACAATAATCATTTAGTACTTGACCTCATGGATCCTGCTTGGCCATTGGAGTAAAGTTGCCAGTACCCAGAGTAAGTAAAATCCAGCAAATGTCCAGTTCTGTCTTAATGGGACTTTTTTGTGCTGCATGAACTACTCAAACCCGTGCCCAAACCCACAAAAAAGAACAAGACCTCCAAAAAACCAAAACTCCATGGTAATCTCTCTAATACCACAAAGGGACGTTTGTCCTCCACAAACTAAAATCATTAAGCCAAGAAATTATAAAATCCCAATTTATGGCCACATTCTCACTAATTGTAACACAGTTCATTTTATACACCAAGTTGGTTCCCTCCAACTTGCTTTTTCAACCTTAACGACAGGTTTCTTTGCCCAAACATTTCCATTCCAAAGGGCACTTTTCAGAAAGTAAATGAGATAACTGCTCTCAGCAGCAATTTTATACTTTTAGTTTCCTTTCCTGTCTTACTGAGGTTACCAACTTCTTTTTCCCTCATTAAGCTCTCCAGCTGGCCCTTCAGCTGGGTCAGTCTCACCCAAAGAAACTAAAACTTTCATTTGCTTCTGGCTGCTCCCTAGAGATGTCCCTGAAACTGCTGCTTTGACCTAGAATGCTTAGAACGGGTGTCTTTCATCATATTTCTAATGGGAACATCCCCAGAGAAGTGGCTAACCTTGCCTGTCACTCATCCATTCAGGCATCCATTTACCCAACCAGTGAAATGTATTGAGTGCCCCCCGTATGCCAAGCTCTGTGATGGATGCTGAGAACTCAACCTTGAACAGAACAGCTATGGTTCCTGCCCCCTAGGGGAGTAAAATTCTCTCGGGATAATTCTTGGTATCTTGCAATTAAGAAAAACAAATTACATCCCTGATTAAGCCTGAAGCACTGACAAAAGAAAAACATAGCCTGAAATGGTGTAAAACACGGCATTTTTCCAAACTGCTTGTATTTAAAACATAGTACAAAGAGACAGGCCCATGCTTGCATTTGCTACAAATAAATCCACTTCTCACTGTATATCTGACTCTAAACCACAGGAGAACTGCATGCTCACACTGCCCTCGCCCAGAGCTCCCTTCCCTAGGAGTGACGGAGGAAAAGGAGAGCTGTGCATCTGAGACCTAGGGCAGTGTCTCCACTCTCAGAGCGTGTTTGTAAAGATGCCAGCACCCCACCCCAGAGATCCTGACTTGACTGGTTTGGGCTGGGACTCGGGCATCAGTATCTTTGTTAACTCAAAGTGAGTCCCACATGCAGCCAAGGCTTGCAAACCGTCAATCCAGTGTAAAATCATGAGCCCTGGGATGAAACCCTGGCTCTGCCACTCCCTAGTTGTGTGGGTGATCTGGGGACCCCCTCCATCATCTGTGCCAGTTCAAATCAAATAAGATAATGCTGTGTGGAAACATCTTGCTTAGTGCCGTGCAACAAGAGCTGCCCACTCTGAAACACTGTACATTGCCACTTATATCCAGGATCTAAAAAACATACAAACTAGTGAATGTGACAAAAAAGAACCAGACTCACAGATACAGAGAACAAGCTAGTGGTTACCAGTGGGGAGCAGGAAAGGGGAGGGGCAATGCAAGGGTAGGGGATTAGAGGGGCAAATCGCTGGGCATAAGATAATCTACGGGATATGCTGCACAACATGGGGGATATAGACAATAGTTTATAACTATAGATGGAGTATAACTTTGAAGTATTTTGAATAACTAAATTATACACCTGCAACTCATATAATAGTATACAGCAACTATACTTCAATAAAAAACATAATAAATGAGAAAATATACTTTAAAAAGAAAAAAAAAAAGACTTGCCCAGTTTGGATGATTATTGAATGAAGATGACTGGCAGCGTTTGTCCAGAATTAAGGGTCTTGACTGAAGCGACTTAGCTGCAGCAGCAGCAAGGGTCTTGAACCAGAGATGGAAAAAGAAGAGAGCCACCTTGTGGCCAAAAGAACCAACCTCAAGCCTCAGTAACAACTGCTCTAGAGAAGGACGCACCGCTCGACAGTCACACACGTAGAAAAGAAAACACGTGCCCAGAGAATCAAAAACACACCCAGAACCTCTCACCAGAGCCAATCAGATACCACCACTGCATGAATGAGACCGTAATACGTGGTTTCAGGGATACGGGAGAGTCTTCAAGGAACATCTTGGGAGTCTTCTCTCAGTCAGCCTCCCTGATGCTGCTCCGTTTTCCACATCTTCACGTTGAATCTAAAAGCAAGGGGTTGTGAAAGTGAAAGTCACTCAGTTGTGTCCAACTCTTTGCAACCACGTGGACTGTACAGTCCATGGGATTCTCCAGGCCAGGATACTGGAGTGGGTAGCCTTTCCCTTCTCCAGGGTATCTTCCCAACCCAGGGATTGAACCCAGGTCTCCTGCATTGCAGGTGGACTCTTAACCAGCTGAGCCACAAACATCCCAATAAATTGCTGTGCTGTGAAAGTCACTCAGTCGTGTCCACTCTGTGTGACCCCATGGACTATAGCCTGCCAGGCTCTTCTGTCCATGGAATTCTCCAGGCCAGAACACTGGAGTGGGTAGCCATTCCCTTCTCCAGGGGACCCAGGAATAGAACTGGGGACTCCTGCACTGCCGGTGGATTCTTTACCAACTGAGCTACCAGGGAAGGCTCCCTCCCAATAAATTCTTTTTCTGCTTTAATTATGTAAACATGGGCTTATGTTTCCCATCAAGAACCCTGAGTGTCATACCCATCAAAATAGCTCCTTCCTTCCTAAGATGGATCCAGTTTTCCCAAAGCGTTGCATAGAACACTAGTCCAGAAATAAGTTTTGCCCAAAAAGGGTTCCAAAATTAAGTAAGTTTGGTAAATATTCCATGCTCTGTGGCGTTCTTAGAGGTTCATGGTAACTGATCCTATTAAAGATTCTGAGACACCCTGTGTTAAGAAAAGCTGTTTAACATTGTTCATACTGGAATTTCCATCACCATTTTTCTTTTACACGTACTTGATGGATGACACTTCTCGCTCTGAGAAACACTGCCTTGAAGCTATGAAAGAAAGATTCTGAAAGAGACTCCAGTTCCCTCAGATTTCCAAGTTCTAGTTTGCTCTGAGGTCTTGTCACCTCCCCAGTTTAATTACAGAAAGACTCATTAGCCCCTTCACAAGTGTCCATGCTAAGCAGAGAATATCAGCACCATTCTGTTGACTAATCTGTACCTTCACCATTAATTTCAGACACTTCCTGTGTTTGACATTAATAAAGTGTCTTATTCTGGGGTCTGTTGAGGGTCTCTCTAGTCTATTTCATTCACCTAAGAATTCTTTCAATACACCAAACTAATCATTTCTTTACACAATATTTTAAAATATGGCAGGCCCCCTTTATTAACATTTTTATTAATTAAACTTTTCTTTGCCATTCTTAATTTGTTCTTTCAAATTACCTTCTGGCAGGTTACAGAAACAAAGTCTTATTGAGAGTTTAAACAAAGCTGAATTTTAGTAATGCTGTAAAATAACAGGAAGGTTTGGTATCCTTAAAAATACTCTTCATACTGGCAGTAAAAAAAAAAAATACTCTTCATACTGAGATGTACATGAAGTTTCTCTATTCTCTTCATATCTGTCAGTGAACATTTTTCAGTTTTAATGGAAGTCCCAACTTTTTTTTAAGAGAAGAAAGAATCATTATTTGCATGACATCATTTTTTCTACCTATGAAACCTGAAAGAAGCATCTGGAATAGTTATCTAAATTGAAAAGAGAGTTTAAAAATCGTATGGACAAAAATAGTCTACATGAATAACTTTCCTGTATACCAAAAATAACCTGTTGAAAATATGGATATACAGTAGAATCAAGAGCATTCAATATATATTTAGGAACAGAATTAACAGAGCTGGGTAATGGGTTTGGTATAGAGTGTGGCAGGATTAATGAAAATTTTCAGAATGCTGTATGGCCTGCTTTTGCCCTACCAACGCTCTCCAGGAGAATCATGTTGGACTGTATAATCTCACTGCAGTTTTAGAGTCCAAACTGTTGCCTCCAGATAACACTTTTCAAAGGTCTCGGCATTCCTACTTTCAGCACTGCTGGTGTGACCTTAGGCTACTTCGGTTCATTGTTTTTTTTCATTTTGGTTGGGTGACAGTGGGTTTGGTTAACTATTCAGCTCCTAGAAAACCATAAGTTTCTTTGTGACTACCTCTCACTGCTTTCTGGTTGTTAGATGAATTAGGAGGACAAGATCATTTATTGGAACTAAGAAAGATCATCTGCTTGGAATTGAATACAGAAAACTTAAAGGCAGTTGAGTATTTACAATAGCATAGAGGAGAATGGGAGTTGGACTATAAAAGATGCTGAGCACTGCAGAGTTGATGCTTTCTCACTGTGGTGCTGGAGCAGACTCTTGAGAGTCCCTTGGACAGCAAGGAGATCAAACCAGTCAATCCTAAAGGAAATCAACCCTGAATACTCATTGGAAAGACTGATGCTGAAGCTAAAGCTTCAATACTTTGGCCACCTGACACAAAGAGCCACCTCATTGGAGAAAAACCCTGATGCTGGGAAAGATTGATGGCAAAAGGAAAAGAGGGTGGCAGAGGATGAGATGGGCTAGACAGCATTACCAGCTCAGTGGACATGAGTTTGAGCAAACTCTGGGAGTTAGTGAAGGACAGGGAAGCCTGGCGTGCTGCAGTCCATGGGGTGGCAAAGATTTGGACACAACTTAGTGACTGAACAAGAGAGGAGGATGAAAGAGGAAATTCGTCAAAGACAAGGAAATGAAACAGGAAGCTCTGAGACTACATACTCATAGCAGCCTATGGTCCAAAGTGATTCTGTCAATTCCACTTGCTCTCAGAACCTTTGAATAAGGAACTTACACATGGAGGTAGGCAACGAAATGCCAAAGGCCCTTCTCTGGACTAACCTAAATCCTTGCAAGTATGCACTCAGAAAAATATATATATGTATCAGTGTAAATATTGTTTTCAGGGCATCAAACTATTGAGTGACAACCAGTTAGAGCAGTGGACTTTGAAGGGTTAAAGTGTAGGGCTTCCCTGGAGGCTCAGTGGTAAGGAATCGGCTTGCCATTGCGGGAAACACGGTTTGATCCCTGACCCAGGAGGATCCCGCACGCCTCAGAGCAACTAAGCCAGTACAGCACAACTGAGCCTGAGTTCTAGAGCCCACGTGCAGCAACCTCTGGAGCCCGCGTGCCCTAGAGCCCGTGTTCCACCGCAAGAGAAAGCCCCGCAATGAGAAGCCCGCACACCACAACGGAAGGGCAGGCTCCGCCCACCGCAACGAGAGAAAAGGCCTGCCTAGCAACAAGACCCAGCACGGCCAAGAATAAAGAAAGAAATAAAAATAAGATTTTTTTTTTAAGAGTTAAATGTTACACTTCACAGTACATAACAATCTCTGAAGTCCAGCATCTTAAAAGGCTCCTTTGTTACATGGAAACAGCATTATACACTTTCAACAAGTCTTCTCATTGGCAGGAGGATAAATCCAATGCTCTTTGCGGATATTCTCAATACACCTGTTTATCCGACTCACTTTAACTAGGTCTGCTTTCCTGTAGTTTTGTAGGAGGGAATATTATTGTCTCCTTAAATTTCCAAGATCTTTATTTTATGAGCACCATGCTCAAAGTTAAACGTATTGTCAAGGTTAAGTTCATTAGCCCAGGAGAAGTGGAAAGTCCTAAGAAACTTCAATACTGAGGAGGAGAGAGTCAAAGAGAATTTCGAATGAAGAGAATATACAACAGTGTGCTCATAGATGTTCGACAACTGATCCTCTGGTTATAGAGGAGAAACTCTCTTCTATAATAAAAATTTGCCAGTTACTTTTGTAGATTGTTGTTGGACTGCAAGGAGATCAAATCAGTCAATCCTAAGGGATATGAACCCTGAATATTCATTGGAAGGACTTGCTGAAGCTGAAGCTCCAATACTTTGGCCACCTGATGTGACGAGTTGACTCATTGGAAAAGACCCTGATGTTGGGAAAGATTGAAGACAAAAGGAGAAGGGGGTGGCAGAGGAGGAGATGGCTAGATAGCATCATTGACTCGATGGACATGAATTTGAGCAAACCCTAGGAGATAGTGGAGGGCAGAGAGATTGACGGGCTACAGTCCATGGGGTTGCAAAGAGTCAAATGTGTCAGTTAATAAGCCTAAACTTAATGACTGAAAAATAACAACAAACGCCGCTACCTTAACCAATTTCATGTTACCATCATGATGTCACTGGATGCAGAATTGCAAAGATATGCACACAGTAGGCTCTTGAGAGCCAGTAAGGTCCAGTGCCAGCACATCACTAAGAGACAGGTAGTGTTTTCTTACTACGGCCCCAATTATGTGGTTTTCTCTAACCTCGCTTTCCAGGAAGGAAAAGAGGGGATTCAGATGTAGGTCCGACAGTACCTCAGGGGTACTGTCCAGTGTCATCAGGGAGACACAGAGTGGGGAAAAGGTGCAAGGACTCGGTATAAAATAAAGGAAACAAGTCCCCATTCCTCTTGGAGATTCTCTGTTCTTAGAATTTATTTGTCCATTTATACCAATTTCCACCAACGATGTGCTATTGCTTGTTTTAAGCTCTCTCTGTAAATTCCAGGAAGAAACGTTTCTCTTCCCCGGGTGCACCTCACCCTACCCTGACCACAACTGCCTGATGTGGGCTCTCCTCCCTTTCCTTGGTGTGACGTCTGGTCGGCTTCTCCAGAGACGGTGAGCTGACAGGGAAATCCCCTGGTTCCAGGGACAAGAACCAAGAGGGACACAAAGGCCCCATGTTTGGTCACCAGAGAGATTGGTGAGGGAACAGCTACACACTACAAGAGACAAAAACCCTTTCTGTGGGTGTGGCAACTTCAGGGCCCTGGGGACATTTCTGGGGTGTATGGGAAGAAATGAGATGCATAATGGGATTCTAAAACATAAATCTGACCAAGTCCATTGCTCCAAAGGGGTTCTCCCTTGATGCCCATTACCCTTAAAAGAAAATAAAAAATCTTTATCATCTTGAACAGAACCATTCAAGAGCTGGCTCTCATCTGTCTCTGCACTCCCATTCCCACCATTCCTTTGCCCAGCCCTCTTTATGTTTTGAAACATGTCAAACCTGTTTCTTCCTTTCAGACTTGAATTGTATACATTGCTATGTGTGCATAATATGCATATGTGTGTGTGTGTGTTCAGTCGTGTCCAACTCTGCGACCCCCTGGGCTGTGACTCGCCAGGCACTTCTGTCTATGGGATTCTCCAGGCAGGAATACTGAAGTGGGTTGTCATTTCCTTCTCCAAGGGATCTTCCCAACCCAGGGATCGAACCCTCATCTCTTGCATTTCCTGCACTGGCAGGCAGATTCTTTGCCACTGCACCACCTGCAAAAGCCATGTAAGCATGTATATGTACATAGTTTCTCTTGCTGGACCATCTGAAAGTAAATTTCAGCCTTGTACTATTATTTAATACTTCAGCACTTATCTCCTAAAAACAAATACAATCTCTCTATAATCATAATACCATTGCCACACCCAAGGAATATAGCATGGCTGCAATATCTAAGCTGTACATGAATGTCTAAAGTAAAAGTCCCTTGTACAGGGGAGTTTCCTGACTCTTGGATCCAGTTAAGGGTGGTTCATTGTGTTTGGCTGTCATGTCTCTGTAGTTTCCGGTAACATACAATAGCCTCACCACCCCCACCATCACTCACACACCTCTTTTGATCGTTCATGCCATTAACACTGTAGAAAGTTCAGGCCACTTGCTTATAGAACACCATCAATTCTGGATGTGTCAGACTGTTTCCTCATGATTAGATTCAACTTACGGCTTTTTTTCTTTTTTTTTTTAATACGGTCAGTGCAACTTGACAGCCCTTCATGGGGAGGATGTTGAAAGGTGACTGAACCAGGAACCCAGGACGTGTGCATCAGCTGTGGCCTAGCCTGGCCTGAAGGTGTTCCCTGCAGGGCTCCACGACCCTGAAGCTGCTCCTAAACCCTCCCAGCTGGAACTAAAGAATTTTCTGGGCCAACAAGTGCTCCGGAGCTCCTGGGGCCAAGTGTTTATTGTCTTCTGACAGTGATGCCTGAGCCCTGGGGCAAACACATCTTGATGGAGGACACAGAGAGCAAGAAACAGCTCTATACAGAAGCCCACGTCCTGGGGACCCCTCGCCAAGGCCGAGAAGATGCCCCGTCATTAGGTGGAGAGAGTATTTCTTGCCGGTGTCGGCCCTGGGTGTATGATTACGTTCTCCGTTGTGAGACCACGAACCACGTGTGTCACATGCCTGTGATACCAGCCACACCCAGCTGGTGTGCGGAGGATGATGCCTTCAGTGTGACCTCTGAGGGGCTGGGCTCCAGTCCACCGAGGTGGCCCAGGATCTTCTCGTGGTGTCTTTAGCCATCCAGGAGTTTGGCGAGGCCTCGTTCAAGACTAAAGTGGTTGAATGAAGTCTTCTACTGCTGGTCAAGACAGAGTAACAGAGCCCATGTTTACTCTCCTCCCTCTCCTGAGGACAAGGGGTAGGGGCTGGGCAGAGAATATTCAGGAAACACCAGTCTTTAAAACACTGCACAGCAGGCAATGAAGGATGTGATCTGTAAGGTGAAGGAAACAAGTGAACTGAGCCAAAGACTGCCCCAATTTACTGTCTTGAGAGTTTCCAGAGCACGGGGAGGAAGAACAGGCAGAGCCAGGCAGACTCCCTGGGTTGAGGAAACAGAGGTGAGAGTTCAGCGAGACTGAGGCCACCAGAGTTCACAGGACAGAGCACCCAAGAGGAGAGCGCTGCACAGACACAGAGCTCCTAAGACCCGCAGACCAACGACCCCCTGCAGCACCCAGCAGAGCACTAATCACGCACGCGTGAGGGAAGCCCACGAGGCTAGGGAGAGACCACTAGAGAGGATTAGAAGGAAAAGTGGGTGGTGCTCACACAAAACCCGTAACAGTGTCTGTTTCCACCAGCCAGACTGAAAAACTCATAATTCATGGGGCTCTGGGGAGAGTTCTCAGGAAGTTGTGGTCTGAGCTGTAGCGGATACCCAGCCTGAGACTGGACACGTCTCTGGACCTGCCTCACAAAGCACGACAGATAAATCTGAAAGGACCTGTTACCCAATAATTTTACCGCACCCCCAGAATAAAGCAAAGAAGACTCACAAGTATGTAAAAATAACCAGTGTCCACAAAGGAAAAATTCATAATGTCCAGAATCTAATCAAAGACTACTAGGTGTGCAGTGAGGCAGGAAAACCAAACCCATAATGAGAATAATCAACCCACTAAAATCAACCAGAATTGATATAGCCCTTATAATTAGCAGAGGAAGATATTGAAACAGGCATGTTACTGTATTCCATATGTTTAAAAAATGAAGAAGGAATTCCATGGTGTCTAGTGGTTAGGATTCCATGCTTCCACTGCAGGGAGCTTGGGTTTAATTCCTGATTGGTGAACTAAGATCCCATAAGCCACCAGGCTTGGCCAAAAAAACAAAACAAAACATGAAGTAAACACCCAAATCAAACTTCTAGAGATGAAAACTCTAATGTCAAAGATTTAAACAAGCAAAAAAACACACGCGTGTGCACACACACACAAAATGAGATGGGATTAACAAAGTTGGACATTGCAGAAGAATAGATTAGTAAACCTGAAGGCATACCAACAGAATCCCAAATGAAGTAGAGAGAAAAAAGAATTTCAAGAAATGAGAAGAGCATTGGTAGATATTAGACTTTAAGCAGCCAACTGGATTTCCTGAGGAGAGTGGAAACAGAAAAAAATTTTTGAAGAACAATAGCTGAGACCTTTCCAGACTTAAAACTATAACTCACGGGTCTAAGTTCAACAAACCCCAAGCATAAGAAACATGAAGAAAGCTATACCCAAGGCACATCAGAGTCAAATTGCTCAAATTAGCATGATCAACATTGTCAAGGGTTTTAAATATATCTTAGCCAAGGTGAAGATCCTTCCAAGATGCCTGTCAGGACCGCAGAGGAAGCCCTGGGGAGAAGTGAAAGAGATGACAGCATCCATGGAGACATGCCAGCCAGGTCACCACAAGGCAGTGGTGGCAGGCAGTATTCTGTCTGGCCAGCTGGGCCCCTGGTGTGGTCAACGCTTTCACCAATACTTGCTCTGCGACATGAGCCCCACCCACCATGCCCAGCCTTGTGCCCTAGGTGTACTTTGTCATGAAAATCATCTTTCAGTCTTATGTACTGTTTAGGACATGTCCAATTTGTGCTGAGAGCCTACCACACATTATTACATGGCCTAACCCATCCAAGGGCTTCCCTGTGGCTCAGCTAGCAAAGAATCCACCTGCGGTGCGGGAGACCTGGGTTTGATCCCTGGATTGGGAAGAGCCCCTGGAGAAGGGAAAGGTTACCTACTCCGGTATTCTGGCCTGGAGAATTCCACGGACAGTATAGTCCATGGGGTCGCAAAGAGTCGGACACGGCTGAGCGACTTTCACTTTCACTTTCGTCCATCCAAAACAGCCTCTCAAAGCTGGACCCACTTAGGTCCCCTTGAACAAGTAAGGAAACTGAAGCAGGGTCCCAGTGGTCTGCCCAGGATAAAGGTTAATGTGTGACAGAGCAAAGGTTCAAACCCAGCCTGAGTCTGAAATCAATGATTTTCCTGGCAAAGACAGTAGGTGAAGCATAATAAGGCTTCAACTCTATCTATAAGCTCTATAAGCCATTCAAATGAATATGTTAAATGAATAAGCAGCTCTGATGTTAGACAAGTTTTGTTCAGATCTTGGCTCCAATTTCCCAGCTTTGTGACATCAGAGCATGTCATCTCAGCCAGGTGGGATTAATAATCAATAGTACCTGTCTCCTGGACTTTAAAGCTTCAGTGTGGAGACTGTAAAAATGCCTAGCAGTGTCTATCACAATGGACACTCAATAAATGTGTTAAAACTTAAAATAAGTGAATAAACGAAGCTAGTGAAGGCTCCCTGCTACCCATCATGGCTTTCCTTATGTGGGAGAATTTCAGCCCTTCCCAGTTCTCTGCTTTCCCAGAAATTGAGGCTACTTGAGTCCTATCTTTCCTGTGAGGCCACTAAAGGGAAGCTGACCATGGGGAAGGAGAGGTTCGGGAAGGGGTGCAGACACCATTGACAGCTCGCCTCTGTCTCTCACACACTGCCACCCCAGATGAGGCAGTTTGGGAGGATGACTGACGTCCCAAGAGCAGTGAATGAGGGGAAGACAGTGGACAGTGCGAGCCAATGAACGTCCCTGTCCTTCATGCACTGCTGATGCCATCCAGGGCCAGGGCCATCACAGACCAGCTGTCTCACGGAACAGAGGATCTCCTGACTTTAGAGGTCCCAGTGAAGGAGGTGGAGGGCAGGCCTCTGTTCTGGGGTCCCAAGTACCTCAAAGGCCTCCCCTGATCTCTGTCACCCCTCACTGCCAGCAGCTCAGTGACGGTGGGCAACTCAGAAAGGAAGAGTCCAAACGGCAGTCCCCATTCGTTTTATATTTACTTATTTACTCGGTTTCGTCAAGTCTTAGTCGCAGCACAGTGGGCCTTGCTGCATCGTGAGGGATCTTTCACCACGGTCCACGGACCGGCTAATTGTAGTGTGCAGTCTCAGTAGCTGCAGCTCTCAGGCTTAGTTGCTCCTTAGCATGTGGGATCCTAGTCCCCCAACCAGGGATCGAACCCAAGTCCCTTGCATTGCAAGGCAGATTCTTAACTCCTGGACCACCAGGGAAGCCCCAAGGGGTTCCCACTCTTGAGCAAGGGGAGTAGGTTAGTATGAGTCTTCCAAGAGGTAGATGTCAAAACAAAATGAAACAAGCAATAAATTTATTAGGGGAAATGCCTGTGGTGGGGGGAGGGGAGTCTGGAGGAGCTGGAAGAGGCTGAGGAGCCATAAGACCCCAGTGAAGTAGAGAAGAGGGGAGGTTGGGTGAAATTATCCCAGGATGCTGGTCATCCAAGAGTGTTTGGCAAAGCCAATGGGCAATCCTGGAGCCAGTGACCCATCAAAGGAGACTCACATCTCCCAGGCATCCCCTTGGTATCCTCTCTCAGTACCCCCAGTGACTCTGCCTTTGACTGGGAGCCACAGTGGGAAGCACGGCCTCGACACTAAGGAGGTGATGGATTCAGAGTGCAGCAGCTGAGGACCTCCACCAATCACCCTCCTGGAGTTGGAGATCTGACAGGCACGTTTTCATGATCGCCATGGGCCAGGTCTAGCAGAGTGGAGGTTAAGGAGGAAAAGGGGTAAAATGGGTCTTGCAGAAACATTCAAGGGCGTGAAATTTCTCTGCAGGTTGCTGTGAGCTTCTCACCAAGCTGGTGACTCGAATCTTTCTGCCAGATTAGGATACCTCCTCCTTTTTCTTGAAGGTCTCATTTGTTTCAGATTCATGCTGCTTGCAACAAAATGAGAAAAAGAAAGAGGAAAGAAGATGATCGTTCTAGAAAGGACCTATGGGTCATCTCACCCAGCTCTCTGCCTGCAGGCCAGCAAGATGCTGTGGCTATGCCCGGGGCAGGCAGACCCAGGTGTATGGAGTCTGTATTCCCCAGGAGGCCACAAGCACTTGACCAGGAAGCCCAGTCAGACGGTTGCCACCCACCCTCAACTAGGATCTATACCCTGGATGGGGAGAAGAGCCTCAAGAAAACCTACAAAAGATCGTCTCCTCTGAATTCACCCCAGCTGCTGCTAGATCCTTCTTGAGGTCAGCAGCACCCTCCCCTCATGATCTTCCCCCTTCTCAGCACTCCTTCCTTCCTCTTCCTCTGCATCCCCAGCTGGACCCAGCACTAGGGCAACAGCTGCTAAGATGCTTAACCAAAGACCCAGATCTTCCCCAGTGGGCTCCCCCAGAGCTGCAGGGGAGCAGACAAGTACCCAGCAGAGAAGGGCTGAGAGAGAAGAGCTGTGTCCCAAAGGGAGGGACATGCGTTGGGAGCATTTTCAGGAAGGAGCAGGGAGACCTGACCAGACTCCCCCTCTGAGTGTGGCCCCTTCCTGGTCTGCTGTACCCTGTACTAGGCTGCTCTGAGGAGTCCCCCACCCTAGTTCCCATTCCAAGATTAGAAAGACCAACAGGATCATTTGCCTGGGGCTCTGCTCTCTCTGAAGGGCTGAGTGGGGTGTCCACAGGACTAGGAGGTAAGGTACTCACTAGGATACACAGCAGCCATTGCCAGGTGGACATGCTCCATCGGGCAGGCCCCACCCCCACCCCCTGCATCCCTAGTCAGCCACACGTGGGCGATGCACAAGTGAAATGGTGCATGTTCACTGAGCAGAACATCACCAGATCCCCCAACCCACTTACCAAGCACCTAGTTCTTCTTCCAGTGAAACAAGATGGAGCAAAGGCTCCAGGTGACACTGTCTTCTGGAGCATGCTGGCAGAACAGTCACCTTAGGAGGCAGTAGGGGCAGAGAATCGAGAGGGAGAGAGAAGATACTTGACTACAGCTTACCTGGGTTCTTTCTGTTCTGCTTCTCCTCACTTACAAAACCCCCCGCAAACTGGTGCCAGGCCAGGAGACCACCCTGGATTCCTTGTCATTAGCAAGTCTCCATGTCCATCACCCTTGGAGAAGACCTAAATTCATTTTTTAAACCTAAATCAGACCATGGCACTCCCCTGATTAAAATTCTCCCATAATTTTCCATCCGTTATAGGGTAAAGTCTGCAAAAAATAGACTCAAGAACCCCAAAAGGCCTGTGGCTGTGGGCCGCCCCTCAGCGGACCCTGAACTCAGTGCTGTATAAGTGCTGCCCTGGCTGATGAACACTTTAATCAAAACCACCAATAAATGCTTACTTTATGCGCCTCCTGCTCCAGTCTGAAAGGCAAGGAACAGGCAATGCATTTAGAATGAGGTACAGCAGATGACTCATTGGAAAAGTCCCTGGCGATGGGAATGATTGAGGGCAAAAGGAGAAGAGGGTGTCAGAGAATGAGATGGCTGGACGGCATCACCAAAGCAGTGAACATTAACTTGGGAAAACTCTGGGAGATGGTGAGGGACAGGGAGGCCTGGCGTGCTGCAGTCCACGGGGTCACAAAGAGTCGTCCATGACTGGGTGACTGAAGAACACAACAGAGGTTGGTGCAGACGTCAAGGACACTGGACAGTGCTGGAGCTGCAGGCTTGGTTTCCTCAAGCTGCGCGTCCTTGGACAAGTTACCTAACCCCTCAGTGCTTTAATTCCCTTCTATATAATGGGAGCTAAGATATCATCAACCTCAGAGGGTTATTGTGAGGGTTAATACACATTTTGAGAATGTCTGGCACTTGATAAGCAAGTATCGGGTATTATTAAGTAAATTGAGACACACATACTTGACTTCTCAGGCTGTATTTGATTGCATCCAGCCCTAGACTTCTCCCCAAGCTGTGATCCACTCCTCTGCCCACACAACGACATACTCCATCTCCATCACTTTTTTTTTTTTTGGTCATATTCTGGAAAGAAAAACTTTAGCTCTATTTTTGCAGAGCACAGACATCCACAAGCTTGATCTTTCCCCTCCCTAATGCACACTCGGGCTCACATATTGGTCCACCCATCTCTTTTGTTTCTTTCAAACATGTGGTCATTAAACAAAAATCACATCTCTCTAAAGTTCACTTCTCATTAGTCGACAGAAAGAGTATGGAATCAGGCTCCGGAGGGCCCTGCCACTGATACTCCCTTTGTGTTATTACAATTACACCCAGGCTCACTCCTCCAGTGACCCACAGATGGCACTGTTACCTTTGGCTGGGCGCAGCAGGATTGTCTGCCATTTAGAGTAATATCTTTACTTAAGTGTGAATCTGGTCCTCCTTGCAATTCTGTGGGGCTGAGTGATAGATATGATGAAATCCTGGCTTTCCAGGGATTCCAGACCCCCTCAATAAATGTGGCCAGTAATTCTATTAATCCCAAACCTCCTCTCCCTTCCTAGGGGCGTAAATGGATTAAGACACCAGTAAAAGGATAGGGTTGCCAGATTCCTTGAACAGAGAGACAAATGCTGGCTTCATGGGAGACAAATAGCTGTTGGCCTTATCCCCAAGGAGCAGACACAGAAGATCAGTCTTGGTTTTTGGGACCTAGCCAGAATGGAGGTGGCCTCTTTCCCACCAACTGTTGAAAGCACCAAGCCCTGGCAAGTTCAGTCCTGAGAATCTAGAACCTCTAGAAACAAAGCACCAGGGCACCCTGTTGTGAGGATGTCCCCCAGAATGGGAGTCAGGTGGCAATGGGACTACACACATTCTTGCTCCACCAAAGCTGTCCTTGCCAAGGTCACAGTGAAAAACTGATCCATTTGTTTTTGTTATGGTCTGAATGTTGATGTCCCCCAAATGTAAATGTTGAAATCCTAAGCCCCACTGTTATGTTCTTAGCACGTAAGCCCTTTGGGAGGCAATTGGGTCATGGGGGTGGGGCCCCCATGAATGGAATTAGTGCCCTTATTAGAAGAAATAGGCAAGGTGGTTCCCCTCTCCACCATGTGAGGGCACAAAGAAACAACAGCTGTCTGTCAACAGGAAGAGGGCCTCTGCAGAACCTAACTATGCTGGCATCCTGGCCTCAGCCTCCCAGACTTCAAATAAATGTCTACTGATTTAGCTGCCCAGCCTGTGGTTTTCTGTTACAGTAACCTGAACAAAGGCAGCCTTGCAGCATTCCTCCTTGCCCCCGCCCTGCCCCCATCCCCTTTAAACTCCCTGTGCCCTTGGACTTTGTGGCGCCAAGTACTCCTGTTTCCCTGGCTGCTCCTGCTCAGAAACCTTCATGACTCTCTCTCCTTCACCTTTTCCCTCATGTGGGTCTTCCTTGTAGGTCTAATCCTGATGCTCTTCCCTGCTCTCCACACAAATCATCCCTGAGTAAACTTCCTCTCTCCTCCCCTCACTCCCTGACTCTATCTAAATCTGAATCAGTTAGCCAGATTCATGAATCCAGCCACCGTGGTTCCCTTCACTTACTTATCACACAGACTCTCTGAAGGCAGTAAAACCTGAATCAAACCTCAGCATCTGTCTACCATGGTTCCTGTCCCCGCCCCAGCCACCAAGTCTGCCCTTGCCCTTATGTCCCACATGTCACCTAAACCAGAAACCTGAGCACCACCCTTGACTCCTCTATTAGTTTTCTAGGGCTGCTAGAATTAAGTACCATTAACTGGATGCCTGAAAACAACAGAATCTTTTTCTCTCACAGTTCTGGAGGCCAGAAATCCGAAATCAAAATGTTGACAGGGCCCCTACCTCCAAAGGCTCTGAGGGCAAGATCCTTCCTTACCTATTCCAGCTTCTTGTGGCTCCACTTGTTCCCCAGCTCGTGGCAACATCACTTCAACCTCTGCTGTCTCTCTACTCATGGCCTTCTTCCCTGTGTCTCTCTGTGTTGTTTTCTCTTACAGGCAATTTTTCTCACTGGATTTAAGGCCACCCTAAATTCAGGGTGATTTGTCTTGATCCTTGACTTAACTACATCTGCAAAGATCTTATTTCCAAAGAAGGTCACATTCTGAGGTTGAGAGTGGTCATGAATTTGTAAGGGACATTATTCAACTCACTAATATTCCTCCACTCCTCCATTCCTCCCACATTCTAACTTAATTCTACCTGCTTCACACAATGGACCCACTCACATCTATTCATCCACAAGGTCAGGTCACCGCTTCCTGCATCATAGCATCTGGTCCAGGTCTCCAGGCCTCCAGCCCTGCTTTCTATCCACTCCCTATACAGCGGCCAGAACAGGTCAAGTCCTGCTCCTTACCTCACAGCTTTCAACAGACACACACACACACACACACACACACACTGCTTGGGCCCCAGGTCTCTGTAGATGCCGTCCCCTCTGCCTGAAATGCCTCTTAGCCCCTGCTAACCTCACTGCTAACTTCGCCACCTCACTGAATCATCCAAGTCTCAGGTTAGACACGGATGCCTCTGCTTAGATGTTTCTAATCCTCATCAGGGCAGAATCCCCTTGGGGCTCTCCCATCTCCCAGGCCACCCCCAGCACGGCCCTGGTTGCACTGTACCACCTGCAGCTCCCTCAGTCACCGATCACGTTCACCATGTGGCTCTGCACGGGGCTCAGAGCTGGATGTAGCAACATAGTGACAAATAAGACACTGTGCGTGCCCAGTGTAAGCATGGACTGTCTTCAGCATTTTACCTGCTTTAACGCATCAGCTAGTATTATTCCCATTATCCTCTAGTCAAATATTTATGGAAATAATTAATTAGTTTAATTAGTTAGCTAATGTAAAATGGAGTCACTGAGGTCCAGAGAAGTTGCTAATTTTTCCCAAGTTCACCAAGGGAGGTTAGTACTTTGACTTAAGCTTCAGTGGCATGTGGGCACAGTAGCTGCCGTTCCCAGGCTCAGAGTGCAGACTCAGTACTCGGGACACGTGGGCACAGAGGCTGCGGTTCACAGGCTCTGAGTGCAGTCTCAGTAGTCGTGGCACGTGGGCACCGTAGCTGTGGTTCACAGGCTCTGAGTGCAGGCTCAGTACTCGGGGCACGTGGGCACAGAGGCTGCGGTTCACAGGCTCTGAGTGCAGGCTCAGTACTCGGGGTACATGGGCACAGAGGCTGTGGTTCACAGGCTCTGAGTGCAGGCTCAGTACTCCAGGCACGTGGGCACAGTGGCTGTGGTCCACAGGCTCTGAGTGCAGACTCAGTACTCGGGGCACGTGGGCACAGAGGCTGCGGTTCACAGGCTCTGAGTGCAGGCTCAGTACTCCAGGCACGTGGGCACAGTGGCTGTGGTCCACAGGCTCTGAGTGCAGACTCAGTACTCGGGGTACATGGGCAGAGAGGCTATAGTTCACAGGCTCTGAGTGCAGGCTCAGTAGTCATGGCACATGGGCTTAGCTGCTTCAAGACATATGGAATCTTCCTGGACCAGGTTCAAATCTGTGTCTCCTGCATCAGCAGGCAGATTCTTTACCACTGAGCTACCAGGAAACCCTAAGCATTTTAAATTATCGTTTGTCCATCTATTCTAATTTTTCAAAAGACGTATTGTCTACTTTGTCCTTTTCTTCTGATTTAGTTGTTCTCCTCAGGTGTCTAGTAATTTTGACCTATGAACTCACCTTGCCCACATAAAGCCAACTACTCCATCTGATAGTGAGTGTGGAAGAAGAGCTGAAGCTCAGACCCTCGTTTCGGTCAGTCCTGTGAGCACAAAAAGGAGGCAGGTGGGCCCTGAGTTCTGAGCACCAGAACCACAGGTAATCACATCTGTTTTCTATCACCCCACCAGGAAACCTCTCAAGTCAAGGTTTGGACCTCTGACCCACGGAGAAGCAGCAGCACTGGGCTAAAGCGGTCTCCCCTGAGGCCTGGCAGTGTGAAGGAGGAGAAAAAAAGTGAAGAGCAGTCTCTCAGCTGTGTCCGATTCCCTGCAATTCCATGGACGGTAGCCCGCCAGGCTCCTCTGCCCATGGAATTCTGCAGGCAAGAGTGCTGGAGTGGGTTGCCATTCCCTTCTCCAGGGGATCTTCCCGACCCAGGGATTGAACTTGGGTCTCCTGCACTGCAGGGAGACTCTTTACCATCTGAGCTGAAATAGAGGCTAAGTGCAGCGGACCAGTCAGTTGCCAATGGTTTTCCCCATTACTCCAGCAAGGCCTGTGTTCTGCCCTAACAGTGCCCCTCCATGGACACCGGCCAAGACTTTATGAGCTGTTTTCACAGACCAAGGGAACAAACAGTGGTGTCCCAAAGCAACGTGGTGGGGGCAGAGCAAATGGAAATTAAAATAACAGTCGGCCGAAGTTAAACTGACACCTCCACTCCCTTGCAGGTTTTTAATGCCAGGGTTTGAAGGAGTAGCTCCAGGTTCACTTCAAAAATCATATAGCCCTGTCTTTGGCTTCAGCAGGAATGTTCCAGTGTTCCTTACGTTCAAGGCAGCTTTTCGTGTACTAATACTGAACCATCTTCAAAATTTAAGTGAACAAGCAGGGTACAAAACAGCTCAGCATGATGTTGTTGCTGTAAAGAGTGGATGCATAGGTATATGTACATTTACCTGTTTATGTACCAGACACTCCTGGAAGGTTACACAAGAAAGTAACACTACTGAATGCCTCTGAGGAGGGTGTCTGAATAACTAAAGACTGGGGTAGAGCATTTAAGCTGTTAAACTTTTTTTGTAATTTTTTATTTTAAAATATGACTTTTTCAAATTAATAAATATCTCAAGCACACACACAGTGTCTTACCTTTAAGTTCCAGGGATCGCCCAGCTTGCAACTAATGTCTCGATGAGTACAACACCATGTCCTTCATTCAGCCTTCTCTGAACACATGATTGTCTTTCTCCTGTGAATTCTCAGCTCCCTTTGGGGATAACTGTCTTAAAGGTCCTGGACACTTTCTACTACCTGTTAATTACCAGCATATCTGTCATAGCCCTGCTCAGTCAGTCATTTGGCCCTGAGGAATACAGCATTCCATTTGATGCTAAAATGGGTCCTGTATGTAAAACATCACAAATTTCCAGTGGCATCCTCCAGGCTCAGTTCAGATGATTGCCACTCACACAAGCCACACATCTGGCCATACCAATGTCCCCTGGTAGCCACTGTCCTGGTCAGTGACAGACCAGTGACCTGAGGACTGCCAGGCTTCCATGTTCTGATATACCAACGAATTAACAGTCATGGGCCACTTCCTCCAATTCTGCACATACAACAAGATTGAGCCACAGAAACCGACAGTCGGAGGTGGCCAGATTGAGGGATAACAGCAGCAGCCTCTGACTCCCCTCTGTGACCGTTCTTCTGGACAACAGCCCTCGCCCAGGAAGAGTCCTTCCCACAGGACAGAAGATGGGTCTGGGAAAGCCTGTCCTCCTGATCCTTAAGGAGGATCCGGCTGCCGCGGACGCTGGGCGAGGAGGGGTTGTCGTGGGGGACCGAGAAGCAGGCGCGCACCACCTGGAGCGCAGGCGCAGGGAACCAGGCGCTGGGAAAGCGCCGTCGTGGCCGTAAGTCCGCGGCCAGCAGGGGGCGACACGAGGCCGCTTCCCTGGGGTGGCGACGGACGTGCGGCTTCCGGCTGCAGGACCGGCTGCTACCCGACTGAGGCGGCGGGAGGAGAGAAAGGGGGCCCCGCCTCACGGTAAAATGACGGTAAAGACAGAGACAGGGCGGTAGTGTGCATGCTTGGCGCACGGCCTCATCACACATGGACCGGAGTAGTTAGTTACAAGCTTGCACCGCTGTCACTGACGTATGGCATAGGGTCCTGCGGTGCAGAGATGGAGGAGACAGCCCTGAGACAGAGAATTTCAGTTTCACTGTTCACCGTGTGACTTTGGGCAAGTTATCGAGCCTGTCTGAGCCTTGGCTTCCCCCGTGTATTAAATCAGGGCGGTAGGGTCCATCTCATTCGGTCATTATGGAGCTCACAAGCCTATGATGAGTGCTTAATAAATGTTAGCCCTTATCAGCACTTTTTTATTGCATCGTAACTGCCTGTCTGTGTTTCTGTCTCCTCCTCCACCCCTCACTAGACCCATCACAGCGGCTCCCACTGAGAGCTCCCCTGGGTAGATGACACGGGTCAGCCATCTTGGTACCTGGCCCAGCACCAGCCCTTGTAAAAATAACCGCTCAGTAAGCTAGTCAGAAGCCAAGCAGCTGAGTTGGGATGAGCTTATGGGGGTTCCACCTAGGGCCCTCAGAGGCCTGCCCAGACCTCAGTTCAAATCAGACAGACCCTAACACTCCAGCCCCACAGAGCTTTGCTCTCTCCAGGCAGCCTAGCCTGCCTGCTGTGTGAAAGGATGGATGGTCTCTTCTCCCAGCCCCCAGTGGTCCGTCTAGCCCACACTGGCTGTTTGGTCCACCTGAGAGGGCTCTGCCTGCACCTGAGTCTCCATACACTTCCGTCTCTGGCTCCACCTACCTGTGCTGTCTGTCACAGGCTGTGGATTCCAAAAAGATGAAGAGGAAGCATGCATCATCTCTTTCTAATTTCTAACTCAAGTGCCAGAACTTGGTATATATAATCAGTCCTCCTCAACTCTGCCAAAGAAAGTAAGATGAAAGCTCCTAACCCAGTTGCCTCTTTCTGCAGCCTGTGAACATTCTCCTCCCCTCGTCATTGCCCCACGGGGTGGGATCGCCCCAGAGAGCCTGGGCTGCCCTCGCTTAGGGACTGCTGGGAAGGGACACACTCTTCAGGAAGAGATGGCTGGTGAGAGAGAGGTCCTGGGACCCTCCCCTGGACAATTTCATGTGTCTGGCCTGAGGCCATGGAGCCCTGGGCACTGGCTCTCTTGGCTTAGCGGCAAGTGTCCCTCGAACCCGTGCAGCACCTCTGTGAAAATGGTTTTCAGTTCCCATTTACTTTCTGGGCCAGGTGACCTTGTCCAGTGGACAAACTACCCCACTGCGTGGCAGAAAACTGCATCCTGCCAATCCCCACGGAGAGGAGAAATTGAGATTGTGACTATGTCTGTGATCAGGCAGATGTCTACTTTCTACCTTCACACTCCGGAGCCTGGAAGGGAAGAGGGAAATAGGGAAGACAGTCGCTCTTCCTGTGAAAATATAACATTTGTCACTTCCATCTGTGGGCCCACAATTCTCCATGGCTCTCGCCAGAGACTTTGACTCTGGACCTGATGGAGTCTAGTGGGCAGTTTCAGGAACCTTGTCATGGGACCTCCTCCCCCACTGCCTGGCATACCCTGGCCAAGATGGTTGACTATGGCTCTTTGCTCAGGTCTGTTTCCTGGGGACAGTTCTCACCACCTAACTCTTCAGTGTCCCTTTACATTTCCAAAACCAGGAGCACTTCTCAGTGACACCTTCTTTCTTCCCAAACTCTTGTGTCTGAGTGAGTCCCAAGTTTCTACTACAGACTTGAAGATGCTGCTGTGTGTGTATGTTAGTTGCTCAGTCATGTCTGACTCTTTGAGCCCCCATGGCCTGTAGCCCAGCAGGCTCCTCTGTCCATGAGGATTCTCCAGACAAGAATACTGGAGTGGGTTGCCATGCCCTTCTCCAGGGGATCTTTCCAACCCAGGGGTCAAACCCAGGCCTCCTGCATTACAGGTTGATTCTTTACTATCTGAGCCACAAGGAAACCTTTACTAAATACGCTGTCTTCAAAAATGCGTTCTAAATTAAAGACAACATTTCTAGAAAGTCATCTAAAGAAATTCTGCCACAGTGCAGAGATGTGTATTCAAGGATGGATATGGAAGCATTTATTTGTGGAAACTCCTGAAAGAGCCCAGATGCCCATTAATAAGGAAATGGCTTACCACTTTATAGGTCACCCAAGCTGGAGACCTTCACGCGGCTGATAAAAAGATTCTCAAGATATTTTAAGTGAAGGAGGAAAGCTGGAGAATAATATGAAGAGTCAAATCTATTTTGGTCTTAAGGGAAAAGAGAACCAACATAGCTAAATGCTTACAGACAGACCTAGGAAAGTCAAAAGGCCAACAAGCACTTGGAGACATGCTCAAGATTACTGATAATCAGAGATATGAACATCAAAACAAACAAAATATCCCCTTATGTGTCATAGACCGGCAGCTAGAGACTCAGACATGCCAGGTTAGAGGCAGAAGGGATATGTGCGTACAGAAACCTGTGTGCCCTCCTCATTCGTGTGGACTGGAGCAGCCATCCAGACAGCAAACCGCCAGTATTTAGGCAAGTTAAGACATTCTCATATCTTGTGACCCAGAAATTCCACTCATTGGTATCCAAGGGTATTTCCCATTGATGCTTAAGGAAAACTGCACAAGGATGCTCACCATGGCATTATTTGAGGTGGCAGGGGAGCTGGAGCCACCTGCTGTCTTTCCCTGGAGGGGCAGATGACTAAGCCACGATGGTCGCACACCACGGAGTGTTACGCAGCAGTCTGAAGTAACAGATTAAGTGTGCACAGAGCAACAGAGATAGGTCTCTAAAACCATAATGCTGTGCTTCCTTCCTGAAAATTCTGCTCAAAAGCCATTAGATGGGGCCCAGAAAGACAAATGTCCACAGGCAGAGTGTGGGCTACAGCGATCCAGAGTGGGAGATGGGATCCGAGTAGGGAGACCCAGTGGTTCAGTCCTGAGAATCTGAGCCCCCAGCGGGTAAGAAGGGCCCCTGCATTTGGACCAGGGGTGGGGAGAGGCAAGGTGGCAACAGGAAGCTGGTTACACACCAGGGAAGTGATCAAAGAAACAGAATGAGGGTACTGGGAGTCAGGTTTGTCACTTCAGAGAGGGGAGCTACAAATAAGAAAAAGAAGAAAACCAGAGAGAGCCCCATGATGTGGGGCTGCAGTTGGAGCTATTGATGTGAACGTATAGGTATCAATAAATGTAAGTGTAAAAGTGTTACAGGTACACTGACATATCCCCTGGTTCTGTCCACTGAGAGTCTTGTAGCTACAACCCCCCAGTAGCAATGGCCATGACTAGAACCCTGATCTCAGCTTCTAAATGACATTTGCGCTGAAAGAATCAGAACTCCTTGGGGAAATGGCTGATTCAAGAGCTGGAGCACGGAGAACTACAAAGTGAAAATGAAGCATTTTATGCTAGAAAGTAAGGAAGTGCTCAGACAAGGACATGTTACAAAGAAACAGGAATTTTTGGACAAGGGTGCCAAGACAATTCAATGGAGAAAAAATAGTCTTTTCCAAAAATAGTGCTGGAGTAACTGGATATCCACAAGCAAAATAATGAAGTTGGATTCTTCCCTCACACCACATACAAAAATTGACTCAAAATGAAAGAGATTTAAATATGAGATAAAATTATAGGCCTAAATCTTCATGACTTTTGATTTAGCAATGATTTCTTAGCTACATTACCAAAAGTATATGCAGCAAAAGAAAAAAAATGGATAAATTGGACTTGGGCAAAAGTAAACACCTTTGTGCTTCAAAGAACACTATCAGAAAAGTGAAAAGACAGCTCACTGAACCAGAAAAAATATCTGATAATGGGCTTACATCCAAACTATACAAACAACATTTACAATTCAAAGATAAATAACCCAATTTAAAAATGGGCAAAGGATCTGAATAGACATTTTCCCAAAGATATGTGAATGGCCAATAAGCACATGAAAAGATAGTCAGCATCATTAGTCTTCAGAGAAATGAAAATCAAAACTTCAATGAGACACCATAAACACTGACTATATGGCTATAGACAAAAAGACAGGTAATTACAAGTGTTGGCCAGGATGTGAGAAACTGGGACCCTCAAACTGGTGGGAATTCAAAATGGTGCAGCCACTTTGGAAAATAGGGTGGCACTTGCTCAGAAAGTTAAAACAGAGTCAACTGTTTGATAGAGCAGTTCCACCCTAGATATATACCCAAGAGAAATTAAAACATACACTCACACAAAACCTTTTTTTTAATTGAAATAGAGTTGATTTACAATGTTGTGTTAGTTTTTGGTGTGCAGGAAAGTCATATATGCTCTTTTTCAGATTCTTTCCCATTATAGTTTATTACAAGATACTGAATAGACAAAAACTTTTATTAAAATATTCATAACAGCAATACTCATAATAGCCAAAAAGTAGAAGCAACCCAAATGTCCATCAATTGATGTATGAATAAACAAATTGTGGTATGTCCATCCAATGAAATATCTCTCAGCACTAAAAGTGAATGAAGTTTTTACCCAATATCTTGTATTAACCTATAATGGAATACAATCTGAAAAAAAAGAAACAGAATCAATATGCTGTATACTTGAAACTAACATAATATTTTAAATCAACTATACTTCAAAATAAAATAAAAGCTATGGGACTCCCACTTGGGAGAGGCTTCCTAAAATTAAAATAGTGCTTCATGCTACAATGTATATAAACTTTGAAAGCACTATGCTAAATGAAAGAGCCAGTCACAAAAGACTGTGCATATTGTACAATTCCATTTATATGAAATTTCCAGGACAGGCAAAGCTTATAGAGATAGGAAGTAATTAATATGCAGTTGCCTGGGGCCTTGGGACATGAGAAGATTAGTAGTAGAGAGCTAAAGGGTATGAGGTTTCTTTAGGGAGTGATGAAAATGTTCTAGAACTGATTGTAGGGATGATTGCACAACTCTGTGACTATACTAAAAATCACTGAATTGTATAGTTTAAGTAGGTGACTTGTATGGTATATGAATTATATCTTAATAAACTGTTTTAAAAAAAGAAGAGGCCAGCTTGAAAGGACTCCCACTGATTGCATTTGGGACACTTTGCAAAGTAAGTAAATAATGAAGCAAATAATGATAGTAACAAGTTATAATTCATTTAATACAATAAAATGCCATTGAATTTTTTCATTAATAAAGAATAGAAAATTTTATAAGAGCAAAGTATATACGTAGTTCTCAAAGTTCCTCCATGAAAAATATGTATTAATTACAATGGAAAAAAATTTTACAGGGAGAAACATAGCAGATACTACCTTACTCGTTTGATCAAAGCAATGGGATTAATCAATATTATACCCTACTTGGTTAAGATACAGTGAGAAGACTTCAGCATCACTTCAGTGATATTCTTGCCAACGACGCATAATCTGAACTGAATCATGAGGCAACATGAGGCAAAACCACACTGTCAGACATTCTACAACATGGTAACTGGCCGTGAAAGTCAAGACAAGACCGTCTGTTACAGATTCAAAGAGGCTCAAGACACAGCGACAGTTCACTGCAACAAACAAACTCCACTGCATTCTTTCGCTATAGAGATACCTTCAGGCTGATTGATAAACTTAATCGATCTCATCAGTTGACGGCAATAATGTTAATTTTATGATTTTGATGATAGTATTGTGATTATTGGGGAGAATGCCCTTGTTTATTGGAAATACAAAACAAAGCATATGTCAGAAATTTATTCTCAAATTGGTCCTGGATGCAGTAAGATCTTTACACTTGACAACTTCTGTGTAAGTTTCAGACTGTTTAAAATAAAACAAGAAACCAAAATGTGTATAAAATAACTGGTCTGCATTCTTCAAAAATATCTATGTTACAAAAGGCAAAGAAAAGTTGATGAATTGTTCCCAACTAAAGGACACTAGCAGAACTTGAAACCTAAGTGTAATGAGTGATATTGGATTAGATCCTGGAGCAGAAAACAATAATAACATAAGGAACATTAGTGGGACAACTGGCAAATTTTGAATAAGACCTGAAGATTATACAGTAGCATTGTATCAGTGTTAAATTTCCTGATTTTGATCATCATACTGAGGTTATGTAGGTGAAGGTCTCCTTTCTTAGGAAACACTGCAGTGTTTAGGAATAAAGAGGCATAGTGTCTGTCACATTCTCAGATGCTTCAATAATATTTTTATAAGTACATAGGAAAAGAGAATAATAAAGCAAACGCAGCTAAGAAATGAGTATGCTGAAGCTCTTTGTACTATTCTTGCAACTTTTCCATAAATTTGAAAATAAAGTTTTAGAAAATAATGTAAAAACTCCACACTTCTGAGGAATGGAGTGGGATAGGCAAGTGTGAAGCAGGGAAACATCAGAAAAAAGTCACATTGTTTCTTGTTTTATCTTTATATTCTGGCATTGTTTGATTTGTTTTATGATATAAAAGACATTCATGTGTTATTTACGTAAGTTTCTAAGCAGAGAAAAATCGTGAACAGCTATTAAAAATGAGATAGAGCTACGGTCCACTGACATGTAAGAATGCCATGGCCTATTGATAATTTTTTTTAAGGGCAGTTTGTACAGTAGCAGGGATAATATGAATCATTGTCACAAAAAACTTACAGTTTGCATATGCAACGCTGTAACTATCAGCCATACTACTTCTGAGGGAGGATTAAGGAGAGGAATTTGTATACACTTCAATCTGTTTATTTTACAATAATTTTGTGTTAACTTATGATTTTTAATTAACCATATAATACATGTAATATTCTTATTATGGAAAAAGTCAAGTATTACATTTATTGCTTTTAAGATACATATTACTGTGGCTAAAAGAAGGAATTGTTTCTTAAAAGATAATTGGCATTTTAAAATAAAGAAATGTGAACTCCTTTCAAAACAGGCAATATCTAAATATAATGGTTATGTAAGTATGCCTCTCTTAATACAGCAACCCTGTAAAATAATGCAAATGCCCAGCGATGAGGGTTTCCGATTCCGTTGGAGAAGTAGTGAGTTGCACCTTGCCGGAGTCTCCCACCCACGCTCGACACTCCCAGCAAAACTCTGTCCTTCCCTCAATTTCTACTTGGCAAGCCCTATCTGAGACTATCGGCCCTCACCTCCACTGTGAGGCCTCAGCTGGCTTTTTCCAGGCAAGGGAAGGAACCGCGGTCTTCTCCCCAGCCCAGCGCTCCCATTCCTCACAGGGGCAGAAGATCTAAGACCTGACCTCCAGCACCACGCCCAGCCCATAATGACCCGAAAATAAATGCCGGTACAGATTGCTTTGGAAAGTGATTCGGCAATATATTAAGAGCAATGAAAATGTCCCTATCCTGTGGACCCAGTAAGGATCCTGAAAAAAGAATCCTCCCAGAAACAGGAAGCCATATATTTGGTCGTTCTGGTTTGAGCATTATTTTAATGCTACAAAACTAGGCACGCTGAAATAGCTAGCAATTGAATGACTGTTTTACACAGTAACATAAGATAATATTACTCTGCTATTGAAAAGCATATTATATGGACTATAGCATCTGACAAATAATGTAGGAGACACCAGAAGTAACAAAGGCTGAACACAAAATTACACATTCATTCACCATGACTAAAATGTAAATTAAGCGTGCAGTGGAAAAAAAAACCCACTTTCTCCCCTTTCTGTAAGGAACGAGGGTGATGATTTTAGGTGTGAGCACTGGGATATTTTTTCCCTTCTTTCAATTTATTATCGTTGCTCTAACCCTTTGAACAGGGTGCAGAGGTTGGAAGCCGCACTGAGAAGACTCTCAGCATTGTTTATACGATTTCAAACCAGAGAGATTATCAGCTGGAGGGACGTATTTTGCATCTCGACGGTCGAGTAGGGGCCAGGGGGCGGGAGATGAGGTTCCCGGGGTCTTTCGGAACAAAGCCAGAGGCGTCGAGGGCACCTGGACCGAGGAGAGGGAAAGGGACCCCTCGCCCGCTGCCCACCGACCCCGCACGGGCGACGGCAGCCCGCCTGGGCGGAGCTGAATGCCGGCTGGCTGAGTGAGAGGGACTTCTCCGGGGATCGATCCCTTTAGACCGGCTTCCCCAGCCTGCACGGCCCCACCTGGACCAGCAGATCTGCCGACCAGATCTAAAGACTCAGGAGAAACCGGGGAGACGCGCACCACTGCCGGCCGAGGGCCGGCTGCGCTTTGTTCGGGCAGCCTCCGGGTTTCCGGCCCCGCCCCTTCCCCTTCTCCGCGACCCCGGCTCCTGCTCCCGGGCTCCGCGGACCCAGTTTTCTCCTCTTCTCTCCTTTCCCACCGGTTCAGTCCCCGCTCTGCTCTTTCCCTTTCTGCCACCTTCACTCTTGCCCCGCGCCCCTCATCACCACGACCCCCCGACCCGCCTCCACCACGACCACCACGACCTTCACCACCACCGTTACCCCAAGGACTGGCCAACTTTGCCCCAAGAAGCGGGCTGTTCAGGAGAGTTCCCCGCGGAAAAGCAGCGGGACCCAGTCCAGAGAGGCTGGCTGCTTTCGTGGAGATCAAGCCGGACGCCTGAGCATCCAGGCTCCCGCGCTCCCGACCGAGGCTGCCTCGCCCTTGGGAGAGGGCAGGAGAAAGGCCGAGGCTGGGGAAGGGGAAAGCAGGACCCTGGGGAAGGAGTGACCGTGGGTGGGAACACTGGAGATGGCTACCGGGCGGGGTCACCTCCACCAAGTGACTCTGGGAGCCATCCGTGGTCTGTTTATCTACCAACGCCAGAATTCCAGAGTGGAGCACCCACTCCGCACCTTGCCATATTCCACGTTTATTTCCCATCAGTATCGAGAAGCTCTTTCAGGAGAGCGAAGTAGTATATGAACACATTCTCATCCTCCTTTAAAAAAAATCACTTCAAGTTAGAGGCTCACAGGACACACCCCCCCGCCACACTCACTTCTTTCGGGGCAGCGCTGTCCCTCCAGCTCTCCCTTAATACATTTCAGGCTTCACAGAAGTGTGGGCTGTACGTGGTGTCTATCTCTGCACACTTGGCATGACACTCCGCAATTGTCCCGCAGCAGAGACGACGGACATCTTGCGCGCGGAAGGAGAGAGCCCAGCAAAAAATTCTTAGCACAGTTCCGCACAGTTTGTCGAACTGTTGGCGTAAGAGATTTTCTTCCTTTGCCAGAAAGGGGGGGGGGGGGGGGGGGGGAAGAAAGTTGTTGTTGTTGTTGTTGTTGTTTTAATTAAGGCAAAGGACTTCCCTCATGACTCAGTTGTAAAGACTCTGCCTGCCAATGCATAGGACACCGGTTGGATCCCTGATCCCGGAAGATCCCACATGCCGTGGAGCAACTAAGTCCGTGTGCCACAGCTTCTGAGCCAGTGCGCTAGAGCCCTGGAGCCGCAATCGCAACTACCGAGCCCACCCCCCCCCCAATACGTGAAGCTTGCGTTCCCTGAAGCCCGTGCTCCCGCAACAGGAGAAGTCACCGCGACCAGAAGCCGGAGCGCCACAGCTAGAGAGTAGCCCCCACTCCCTGCAACTAGAGAAAAGCCCAGGCAGCAAGGAAGACCCAGCACAGCCAAAAATAAATAAATATTTTTTGAAAAAATTAAGGGAAATAAATGGGATTAAAATTTAAAAGAACAGATCTAAGAGAAAAGTAGGCTAGTCCTGGTCCGCAGACACGTGCGCGCACAGAGAGCTCAGATGCGCTTATTTGCTCTGTGTTCACTGACATTGTCTCTGGCGGGTGTCTGGGTTCACCCGCCGCCTTCACCTCTCCGCCGGCCCATTCCCCGAGGCCCGGCCGCACACTCGGGGTTGGGCGTGGGGCAGGGGGGTGATAGTCCAGCGGCCGCCCTAGGACGAGGCCAGTCCGCGGAAGGCTGTCCAGCCTCTCCGCGCTGCGACCTCAGCTTCCCGGTCTAGTGGGCCCGCGTGCGCAGTCCCCGCCCGCTGCGGTTCCCGCGCCCGGCCCGGAGCGCGCCTCTGCAGAGGACCTTGACCTCCCACGGACCTCGTCGCCTCGCTTAGCTCTCTCTGACCTGCTTTTGAACCCGCTAATCCTGTCCTGAACTCTCGCCCAGCGGCGATCCCTCGCCCCGGCCCCGACGCGCTAATTCCCGCTGACCCAGCCGCCCAGCCGCCACTCTCTGCTTGCCCGGCTTTGAAGCGCGCCGAGGGCTGCGAGCCTCGGGTCGTCTGGGGCGGTGATGCGCGGGCCACCACCGCCCCACATGGCTGGCGCCCACGCTTACGCGCCCTCTGAACGCCACGGCCCGGTGCCGCGAGCCTGTTTTTTCCTTCTCTTGCCTTCCCTTGTCTCCTCTTAGATTAATTCGTTTTTGTTTTGTTTTTTTTTTAGAAATCTATCAGACCCACGAAGGTTAAAATCTCAGGTAACACCCCATACTGGCGACGCTGTGGGGAAGCCGGCACTTTCACATGAGGCTGCCAAGCAGTGAGGACACGGAAAGCAAAAGGCGGACCGGGCTGCCAGGAGTAAGCGCCAAGTCACGGGCGAAAGCAGGACAGACAGGACCTAGAACAGAGGACAGAGTGTCAGAGGGACTTCACTCCTATTTTAAGGGGAAGGAAGGAAGGGTTGATATTTGTCCGATACCGGGCTACAACTTGGGGCTTCGAACGGTAGGGTCTGGAAGACACCTGCTTGCCACGTTATAATCTTCTGTGCTGTCTTGAATGTTTGCCCCTCAGATTCATGTTTCCCTTTTTGGAAAAAAAAATAAACCTAATCGTTTAAAGAGTTAATGAAATTAGTGCACATCGTATGTGCTTACAAACACAAGCCCACAGGCACATCAAGGTGTGGGTCCGCCGGTTTGGGGGGTTTTGTTTGTTTGCTTGTTTGTTTTGTTTTGTCAGCCAGCTGAACCTGACAGGAGGCAATGCGTTCCCTTTTTGGCCCTTTGTTCATTGTATTTGGGCTGCTGAGGCTGCGCTAAGGAGTCTCTCTAAGGAGAGTTATTTTCAGAGACGGTTCTCTAGCCAGGAAAACAAATCTGTGCTTAGTCGCCCGCTGGCATACCCATCTCTGGGACCCACCAGGTGGACTGGCCCTGCAAGATCAAACTCCAAGGTCCCCTGCCTTGAGTTTGGGGACTTGGCTCTGTTTGCTTCACAACTGTCCCCCAATACCTTGCACCATACCAGCATATAGTAGTAGCTCAGTAAATAGTTGTTGAATGAAAGATACTCCAAAGAGTGTGACCACAGCTCCTGGGAAACTGTTCTTAGTAAGTATAAATTCCTGACATCTAGGAGTAGGGGAACAGGCTCCCTAAGGGACAATCACGGGATCACGAGAGGATCTTAGCGGGTAGTCAGGACACTGCCAGCATTCCCCCCAGAGCTCCAAAGTCCAACACCCACTGCCAGGCAGTTCCTTGCCCTTCCCTTCAGATGTCCTGGCCCTGAATCAGGTGATAGAGAATTCTAGCCTCACCCTCCCTCTCTGCCCAGTAAAGAATCTGCCTGCAATGCTGGAGACGGGTTCAATCCCTGGGTCAGGAAGATCCCCTGGAGAAGGAAAGGGCAGCCCATTCCAGTATTCTTGCCTGGAGAATTCCACACACAGAGGAGCCTGGCAGGCTACAGTGCATTGAGCCACAAAAGAGTCAGACTGGACTTGGCGACTAAAGAACAAAACAGTTCCTGGCCCTGGGTGATCCTGTCTTTCACGGCATTCTCGACTGGACCCAACCTGACCCACAGAGCAATGAAACCCTGGGCTCGCAAGGTAGGGGAGACTCCAGAACCAGGGTCAGCACTGAATGGGGTGCCAGCAGGGCTGTGCTTCCTTGCTTCCCTACCAAGCTCAGTCTAGAACCCCGCCTGCTGGTAATACTGATCACAAATGACTACTTTGGGGTACGGCTTGACCCAAGATGCTCAGCTTTCCCTGTGCTGGGAACTGGGAACTGGTGGTTGATGACCTTGAATGGGCACTGTGGTGGAGGGCACAATCAAGACAAAAAGGAGCTGCATCAACATGGTAAGTCACTGCCAACCAGCCAGCCACACGAGGCACAAACTCGGGGAGGGAAGACAGTAGCTGCCCTTGATGAAAGCAGGGAAACAAAATGCTTTCAAACCTATTCTAACGACATTTAAGAAGTTGTTTTTCTGGGTATATTCTAATTGCGGCATCCCACAAATTGGAAAGATGTCAAAAGATATAAAAGGGAGCCCTCTGGCTGCCAGCACACTCTCTAAGGCACACCTCATTGGAAATGCCTGGGGAAGAGTGAAGGGCCTGAATCCTGCCCACCATGAAGCCCCTGCCTCTGGGCAGGACTCTGAACCTTCAGCTTATGCTACTGTTCCTCACATCCCTAATTCATTCTTCCCTGGGAAAGGCCACCAGGAGGCTGGTGATCTGGAGAATCTGGCTTGGGAGCTAAGACATGGCACAACTGGAACGTGAATACGTGAAGCTCAATAGCGTGGGCACCAGGACCTCCAGCGCTCTCAGCCTTAATTTCTCAAATGATACAAGCATCCATATTGTTTCCTCCAGTACCCACAGAGTGCCAGATCCTGGATAAAGTGTTCACATGAACTAGCTGACTCCTCATAGCAGCTGCAGGAGGTTGGTACTAATATTATCCCCATCTAAGAGATGAGAACACTGAAGCATAGCAAGGTGAAACAACCCATTAGCAACTAGTTCTCAGGAGAGCCAGGATTCCAGCCCTGCCTAGCAGAGAGCCAGGCTCTGAATCTTTACTTCAGAGTCCGTAACTCCTACAAGCCTCCCAGTCCTGCCTGGGCCTCCCCTCTTTAGACAGAAGTGGAAACGATGCATCCAGAAGGAAATGGATTAGGTGGGGACACACAGTCAATGGAAGGCTCTTCCCTGAGCTTCACCAGTTTCCCTCATCTGCTCTCAGAAAAATTCCTCTTTCTTCTGGCCAAGCAGGAAACCCTGAGCTAGGGGAGCCCCCACATTCTCACACAGGTAAAATGAAAACAATCAGATGTCTGTCAGTAATGAATGGATAAACAAATGTAGTATAACCATACAATGGAATATTATTTGACCATTTAAAAAAATGAAGTTCTGATACATGCTACAACATGAATGAAACTCGAATTATTAAGTGAAAGAAGCCAGACACAAGATCATGTATTATATGATTCCATATATATATATGAAAGTTCCATAATAGCCAAATCCATAGAAACAAAACGTAGATTTGTGCTTGCTTAGGGCTGAGAGGGTGGGGGTGGATGGGAAGTTGTGGGTAATAGCTAAAGGGTACAAGTTTTTTTTTTTTTTCATTTTTAAACTGAGATATAACTGACATATATCCGTTTCAGGTATAAAGACATGGTTCCATATTTGTATATATTGCAAAACAATCACCACATAAGTGTAGTTAACATCCATCATCACATATGGTTACGTTTTTTTTCTTAGGATGAAAACTTTTCAGATCAACTCTTAGCAACTTTCAAATATACAATACAGTTTTATTAATTATATATAAGGGCTTCCCCGGTGGCTCAGCGGTAAAGAATCTGCCTGCGATGCAGGAGATGCATTCTGTCCCTGGACTGGGAAGATCCCCTGCAGGAGGAAATGGCAATCCACGCCAGTATTCTCGCCAGGAAATCCCACGGACAGAGGAACCTGGCAGGCTACAATCCACAGTCCACAGGGTTGCAAACAGTCAGACACAACTAAGCACATTATTAATTATAATCACCAACAAGTTTCTTTCTGAGGTGGTAAAAATATTCTAAAATCTTACTGCGGTGATGGCTACATTGTATAGCTGTGCCTAAACTATGCATTTTGGTATACCTGTGAATATACAAAAACCATTGAATTGTAAATGTATTGATGATATACTGATTATAGCTCAATAAAGCTATTATTGAGAAACAGCAAAAACAAAATAACACATACAGGGTTCTGGGTGGTTAAGTCCACTGTCCACATCAGTTGGGGCTGTGCTCTTCCAAAGCCTGCACCCTCCAAGTCTAGACTTCCTCCAGTCTCCACAGAGGCTAAGGCTTCCTGCGAGGGTGCTTTGCCTCGCAATCCGAAAGCACCTCCCAGCTGCTGTGCTGGGGGGACGGAAACCTTGAAACTCTGGCCCAGAGAGTACTTATCTATGTTTAGGGGGGAGCCCGGTTCTCAGTGTGAAGTAAGGGTGAAGAGAAGAGATTTTTGCCCTGGCAGAGCCCCAAGAGCCAGCACCCAGGTTTGAATCCACTGTTTGATCTTGGTCTCGGTTTCCTTCTCTTCAAAATGGAGCATCCGAGTCGCCACGCTCCGAGCTGTGACTATTTCGTGAAAGCATGTACCGAGCACACCTTCAGAAGGTAGCCACATGTCCCTTGCTAGAAAACCAATGAAGGTGCTCATCTTAGGGGATGGTCCACATAAAATCAGGATCCATAGGAGGAGTGAAGGGATTTCTTAGGAAAGGAGTTTTTGGTTTTTTTTTTTTAGCAGACTCTCTCAAGTCTCTGGTGTCTTTTCATTGATTTTAACTCTGAGTGCATGTCAGGATCCTAATTTCCAAAGACAGACAAGTAGAAGAGGGTGTTCCCCTGCAGCAGGGGGAGGACCTAAGAGAAGAGGGAAAATAAGGGCTCTGGAGAGGGAGAGCAGGTGGGCGGAAGGATGAAGAGGGGATGGAGGGAGACTGCTGTGCTCCAGAGGCTGGCCTGGTGGGGAGGAGAGCAGTGCAAGGAGCATGACCCAGAGAGGGGAGAATGCTGGAGAGCCTGAAGGAGAAAAGAAGCAAATGGAGAAGGAAAAGGCTGCAAAACCTTCAGGTGAGGGGCAGAGAGCAAGGAAGAGTCACAGAGAACTATCTGGGGAAGAGATGCAGGAAGTCAAGTAACCATTCTTGATGGAATCTGTCCGGAAGAAAGCAGATGGGAAAAGAAGACCCTCAAATCCCAAATCCAATTTCCTATCCTAGAACCTCGAGACACCCATCCAGTCCTACCAAGCCCCCTCCCTCACCCCTGGGTGGCCTTACCCAAAAGAATCCTGAGTCTGAACTGGTGGGGGAGTTTTCAGGTCAAGTTGGACACTTCAGGTTGGGTCCAGTTGTACCCTGTCCAGGCCTGTTCACCCTCTCTGACCCCCTCCACAAAACTGCCCCCAGCACTGCTAACTCCCCTCACCCTACTTCACCGGAGGTCTTGGCAGAAACAACCATTTCTTATTCCCTGACCTGCTACTAGGGCTTACCCATTGGTTCAGGTGGTAAAGAATCCGCCTGCAATGCGGGAGACCTGGGTTCAACCACCGGGTCAGGAAGATCCCCTGGAGGAGGGCATGGCAAACCACTCCACTATTCTTGCCTGGAGAATCCCCATGGACAGAAGACCCTTTGCAACCATGGGGGTCGGACACAACTGAGCGACTAAGCACGGCACAGATCTGCAACATAAAGACCAATCCCGACCCTTCCTCCTGCCTTTTTCTCAGCCGGCAGGCAACACCTGCTTCCCCCACTCTTGGCCCTGTTCAGTGGTTTACAAGAAGGCTTCACCTGGAAGACTTTCAAATATAGGGAGCCCTCAAGGAACCAGACTTTAAGCCATGTGGTCTGTGGCCAAGCACAACTTTGCCTAAGTTTTCCAGATAATTTAATACAGGGCGGGTGTTGAGAACTCCTCTGCCTCCTCCCCTAAGCCTTCTTGGCCCTGGGCCAAGGCCTTCTTCAAGGGAAGAGCTCTCTGCTGGCACCAAACTGCCCTTTGTGGTAGGTATTTGATGAGGGTCACTCCAGGGGGCCCTGCTTACAATCTGGCCAAACCCACAGCTCCCCTTGAGCAGCTCTCCCAGATAGAACCCTGGACTCACAGGCTCAGGAAGGACATCAGTGAGATATACCAGGACTGAGGTGGGTGGAAGATCCTGATGGCCCTGGAGGCTTAGCAGCCTGGCTGGGATGGCTGGGATCCCTGCCCAAGCAGAGGAGAGGACAAAGTGGAGTAGGTGTTGTCCAGGCCATGCCTAGGAGGTGCTTTCAGGAGTCCAGGCCCTATCCCAGGACTCCAAACTGGATGAGGCAGGGGTGGGGAAAAGGATTCAGCAGCCACCCAAGTGGCCTGCACCTGGCAACAACGTGCTACAAGGGAGAAAAGTGCCAGTTGGCTGGACAGGCACCCCCGGAGGTGGTGCAGCAGTGGGGGTCTCCCCTACCCGCCTGGGCTTCAGCCCCAGCCCAGGCCCCTGGGGTCCCTCTTCTCCAGGCCTAGCCCCCTGGGGTCCCTCTTCTCCATACTGGGTAACCTCCACCCCTACAAAGGGCACCTCTAGCACCCTGAGGGTCCTGCTCCCTACGCAATACTCAGAGAGCATCTAGCGCAGACAAGCCTCAGTCATCTTGCATTGCCTGGAATAAGTCAACGACACTGCAGTGACTGAGCCTGCGGGTGGTTACTGATCTAGGAGGGGTCTAAGCACTGAAATATGAAGAGCCTCGCTTTGCCCCCAGTGCCTGTCCCAGCATCTTATCATTAGAACTGCCCTTCTTGGGTTTCAGCACTGCTGATCTTCTTAGGAAAGATACACCTGATTGTGTTACAAAAATAATAATCTCATTATTTAAAAAAACAAACAAGAACATCCCATCTCTCTCATTTTAAAATGTCAACCCCTTCCTACCTGAGGGTGGACAGTGACTCCCTCCTTCATGTGCAGGTGTAGAGGTCTGGCTCCCAGGTATGTAGGATGGGGTACAGGTGGGTTCAGGGAAGGAAGCGATGAATGGGTTTTTTTCTACAAGCTGGGTCTTGTGCTCCCCAGCTGAATGTGCAAGCCAAATGCTCCTCCTTGTTCACCTCAGATACCCAGTGCCCTTCAGCTATAGGGGAACCCCTGTTCCAGCAGTCATGGCTGGGTAGATTCAATCACCTGGGTGACTGGATTCCCTAGGGGCAGAGCAAGTGCTGCCCAGGATCTCCCACAGACCTTTGGGTAGGGTCCCAAAACCAGGAGGTAGGTGGACAGGAGCTCCAGACAGGGCAGAGGAAGCCAGACCCCTTGAGCCTATAGGCACTGGGGAATGTGCTGGAGGGATGCACAGGCTGAGGGAGGGAAGTGGCTTGGTAGAGATGGGAAAGAAAGCCAGCTAGGGAAGGCACCTGAATTGGCTGCAAGCTCAACCGAGGCTCCCCAGCAGTCCTGGGGCAAGGGCAAGGACTTGCCTCAGCAAGGGCAAGGCCATAGGGAGTGGGATGAGCTGGGACCAGAGGTTCAGGCCTGGAGACCTGCCAGAGCACCCAAGGGATATGAAAGATGGAGGAACAACCAGACTCAGGACCAAATCTGTGAGGTCCCGGGCTCTGGGCACCAGAAGAGGATGTCGAATGCTCCTGCCAGAGACCAGAGCTGCAGGCCAACTGGCACCGGAGGACCAGGGACCTGGGCAGACAGGTATAGGTAGCTCCTGGGGGAACCCAGGCTTTGACGCCCACCCACCTACATACACACCTCGTCTCCCCTAGAACCCTACTTCTGATCTAGAAAGCCTTGATGCTGAGCTTGGGTGCACGCATGTGTACATAGTCACTCAGTGGTGTCCAACTCTTTGAGACCCCTTGGACCACAGTCCAGCCAGCTCCTCTAGCCATGGGATTTTTCAGGCAAGGATACTGAAGTGAGTTGCCATTTTCCTTCTCCAGGGATCAAATCTGCATCTCCTATGTCTCCTGCATTGCAGGTGGATTCTTTAGCCGCTGGTGGGAAAGGGCCACTATTTACCCACAGGTGACTGGGCCCCAGCTCTCTCAGCACAGAGGCTCCGGAAGTCAGTCTCACCCACTGAGACACCAAAAGGCAAGGAGAAGATGGATGGGGAGGGACTGAAATATTCCTGGAGAAAAAGTAGAATGGGCTCACTCCCTGACACAGAGTGAGGAGTGGGAAGGAATTGGAGACTTATGGTACTGAGCCAGGCAAGGGGGTTCTTTTTCCAACTCAGGGGGTTCCTTGAAGAAACTTTCTGAAAACCTAGTCCTAAGGGGTATCTGAGGGGAGCTGGGGTTGGTGGCCCCTTCCTGAAGATCCCCTCCACACTCTCTCATCTACGAGTGGAGAACCTGAACCCACCACGTTTCCCAGGAACTCCTAGTGGCAAAATGTCACCTGTCTCCAGCTCAAGACTCAGCAGTTTGTGCCCAGACCTGCACAGCCCCTAACACCCTAGGTCACTAATTCCCCAGACCTGCTGAGGCCGAAGGGAGACTCTAGCGTGAACTGAGCTGGGCCTTGAGTTGTGGGGGCCTTTTAGATCCCAGGAAGGGCTGGATCAGTACCTGGGGTCTGTCTACATTCAGCCATGGCGGGAGCAGAGCTCTTGAAAAAGCAGTTTAGGTCATCGCCCTGCCTTCTATCTTCTGAACTCATCACACATCTCCCAAGCTAAGGTTCTCTGATCACTTTATGAAAAAGGTGGGGTGGGGGCAGAGAGGTGGAGGAAACTCTCAGGGTTCCTAGTGTCTTAGCCAGGACGAAATGTTCAGAGTGTGGCTGGAAACTAGCGATGAGGGTGGAGGCAGCAGGTGCCGGACAATGGCCCCCCTGGTCCCCATTGGCAGGTGAGGAATCCGGGATCCTTGAAAATTCCCACAAGGCAGACTCAGAACTTCTGGAGCTCTGCATCCCACTTAGCCTGCAGGAGGGTCCAAGCAGAGCCAGTGTTTCAACCTGCCTGCAGGCATGCGCATGTGCACACACAGACACACATACACACACACCCAGCAAGGCCGATCTTCCTGTATAGGATCCTATTTCGTGGTCCACATCTCCGTGCGGAGCGTTGGCGCTCCCAGCCTTCCTCCGCTGGGGTTCGAGGCAAGCAGTCCGGCAGGGCACGGGGAGGAGCCCCGTGGCCCCGCCCGACTCGCTTTCTGGGCGGGCAGCTGGAGCTAGGGCACTAGGTAGCCCCCGGTTCAAAAGCCTGGGTTTAAGGGCCACCCAGGCTCCCGGCTCGGCTCGGCCAAGGTCTCTGCTGGTCTGGAGAGGAGGCTGGTGAGGAGATACAGCCCACCCCCACCCCACACTCACACCCACACCCGCCCCCCCACCACAACCCATACTGTGGCTCAGCGCGCAAAAGCTCTACGTTCCTCACTGGATTCCCGCGCACGCAATCACGGAGGCCGGGACCCCACTTCCAAGGCCTGCAGGGTAGAGAGGGCCGGGACTCCTGCGGGACGCCAGACCTCAGACTGCCAAGAGGGAAGAAGAAAGAAGGAACCGGAGCGGAAGTCTTCGAACTCCTAAGGGTCGACTGGAGCTGGTCTGTAGCCCCCTCCCATGCTCCTTGCCGGGCTCTCCCCATAGACAGGAAAGGAGAGGCGGCCCGACTTCCATGGACACGGGTCCACGGGACCCTTTGGGAAGCCACCGGCATCTCTGGGAGCAGGACCGGGCTTCCCCTGGAGTGAGCGCACTCCCGAAAACCCCTCTGCGGACTTTGGAAGAGGACACCGGAACGGAGACCCAAATTACTGGCACAGAAAGCCACCATTCAGGAAATACAATTTAGAGTGAAGACAAACAAAACCCGTAGGGTTCAGCAGGTGGCTGTCCCATTTTTCTTAGAACAGAAACCCGGGCCTCCTCCTATGAGGCCCGAGGGAACAGAAGGGATTTGGGGGCCAGGGAAGATTCCCACCGAATGTTTGCTTTCTGCTTAGAATTTTTCGACACCGGACACGTCTTACTTGAATAATAAAAATAAACTAGGGAATCACGGAGGAGAAAGACTGACGTGCGGAGCGAAGATGACGGACTGGATCAAGCGACCAGCGTGATCGGGGGCTGGGGAGGAAGGCGCCCGGGCCCGTCGTGGGGGGGGGGGGGGGGCTTGGCATCTTCTCTAGACATCAGGCTCCGGGGGACCGAATGCAAGTGCAGGGCTCCCGGTTCCACGCGGCGTGCGTCCTTCCAGCGGGGTTGGGTCCCGCTGGGTTACACTCCCCAGAGCCGTTCTGTAACTCTAATCCTCCTTTCTCCCTCTCTGAGAGTCAGGGCACCACAAATTCTCGGCCTGGCAGCGGGTGCGTGCTGCTCTGGCTCTGCACACCCTGCCCTACACCCTGGGCTCCAGCCGCCGCTCCCCTCCCCCACCCAAATTACCTTGTAGCAGAATTTCCTTCCTCCCTTCCTTCCATCCGTCCCTCCTTTCCGTTAGTAAGGACCAGCAGGCCTTTTCCCCTGCCCGCCCCCTTTACCCTCCTTTTTTCCTGTCCCAAACCCTGCCGGGAAGCGCCATTAATCACCCAATTAAATAACTAGTGCGCCCCGCCCACTTCGCTTTCCGTTGGGGACTTTCGAGACTGGACACAGACACACACTCAACCGCTCACATGCACACTTGACATCCTCTAAGGCACTGACTCACACGTTCACTCACCCGCTCCTCCGGCTCCGGGAGTCCTGCGGGCTGCGCGAGCAACGCACTCGGCCGCCCCACAGCCACCGGCACCCGGCACATCCACGGGCGCTGCCCCCAGACGCTCTTGCTCGGACCCCTGGACACACCGACGCACCCTCGCTCACAGCTGCACGCGGGGCACAAAGGGGAAGCCGGCTGCTGTTCTAGCGTTTTAGGGGAGGGGATTGTGGCCCTCCCCCGCGCACACACACTTTTGCATACACATCTTCGCTGAGGTCTCTCAATCTTTCCTCCAAGCCCCTTTCTGAGTCAAAGGAAGGGAAATCCGGCCTGGCCTCTCCTGGCGCTGTCAAAAGAGAAGATGGACTCAGGAGAACCCTGGGAATCTCACAAAGCGCTTGGGGCTCGGAAGGTCCAGGGACCCCACTGCTCCGCCTGAAGCCCAGCCCGGCTTCCAGCCGCGGTCACCTCCGCTTTTCCCCTCTCCCCGGCCTGGCGAGGCGGGCCAGGACTCGGGACTGAGGAGGGTAGACCTCCGCGGGGCCGAGAGTGGGGGAATGGAGGGCTAGGGAGATTTTTCACCTTCTGTCCCAGTCTAGGGGTGCGATCCCGCTTCTGAAGGCCTCTGAGCCGCAGGGGCCCCGGGCCTTTGCAGCCTACCACAGTCTCAGCCTCACTCGACCCTCCCGGCTCCGGAACCCGGCTATGGGTCTACAATCAGTCTTTTCTCCCCGGCGAGTGCAGACCGTCCCCTTGTCCCCTTGCCTCGCTGTCTCGGGTTCTTTTACAGCAGCGCCGGAAGGGGCTATGTTCCTGAGTGTGGGTGGAGGTATGAATCTGGGGGGTGGGGGCCACTGAATCCCAGGCCTGAGCCCCCAGCCCCAGCCCCCTACCCCGCCAAGTACTCGAGCAAGGCCAACCTCCTGTTTTCTGCTCGGTCTCGCCGGGGTCGCCTTCCTGGAGCACTTTGGTTATTGATTCCGCTGAAAGAGCCGGAGTGCGAAGACTGCGCTTCCCAGGGGACGAAGGGAGTGGGGAGGAGAGCAGGCTGGCAGTTGGGGGAGGGAGTTGATAAACTTCAGGAGGGATGCAGGGCGTTCCTCGGTACCCCAGGGCTTCCTCGGCCTCCCTCTGCCGGGCTCGGCGTGCGGCTAGACTACGGGTGGAAGAGGAGGGCCGACGACGCCCCCATCCTCAACGCAACTCCCTAGCGCGGCTGTGAGACGGAGAACCCCGACTCGGGCCCAATCAGCAGGGAGGGGTGGGGCGGCCGGGCGGGGGCGGGGCCAGAGAGGGAGGAGTCGGGCGGGGGGCGCGGGGGGCGCCGGGGGCGGGGAGGCGCGGGCTTGGCCGGCCCAGGCTGGCCAGGCGGTGGCGGAGGCGGCGGAGGCGGCCGGCATGGGCGATGGGGGCGCCGAGTGCGACCGCGGCCCGGCACGCCGGGAGTCGCAGAGCGGGAGCGGCGGGGAGGGCGGCGGAGCAGAAGACTCGAGCGCTGATGCGGGCGGCCGCAGCCCCAGGGAGATTGCCGGGACCTCCGACTCCAGCCCTGCGGGCTCCAGGGAGAGCGGCGCCGACAGCGACGGGCAGCCGGGGCTCGGCGAAGCAGACCACTGCCGCCGCATCCTGGTGCGAGGTAAGGGGACGGCTCGAAGCCCTGGCCCCCTGGACTCCCCTCCCTTCCCTCACCGGGGCCTCCGACCTTCCTGCAGCCTCCACCTCCCAAGTCCTATATTCGTTCAGACGATCGTCGTCCAGTCATTCATTCAGCAAACATTATTTTGAGGGTCTATTGTGTGCTGGACATTGAGCTGAGTGCAAGGGACAAAGCGGCGAGCGGTACGGAAGAGATCCCCGTTTCACTGCCTTGAGATGCTCAGCTCTCCAGTCTCACCCGGGCGGGTTACCGTGGCGGGGGCCGAGACGCGAGTGCGGGACACGGAGAGCCGAGTCCCCGCCCCGCGACCCTCTCGGCGGGTGCGGAGAAAAGCGTCACGAGCGCTCCGCGGGGTCAGGGCGAGGAGGGACCAGCGCCCGGAACCGCGGGAGAAGGCCCGGCTCCGCTCAGCTGCCGGGCGCCTCCCCGCCCCCTGCCCAGCCCCGCTTCCCGGTCCCGGCCTCACAGGCGCGCGGGCTGCTCCCGGGAGACGGCGCCGGAACGCAGAGGGCGGCGTGCGCCGCGCTCGCCCGCCGGGGCTTCGCTCTCGCCGTTCCCACTTCCTCGCGGCGCCTGGGCCCAGCCAGCTCTCGGCGCGGCCTTCTCACGGCCTGGCTTCTCGCGTCTCTCCGATTCTCCCTCGCCCTTCGCCCTCCTCTCTTCTTTCCCGGCCATTTCCCTCCGCCGAGCTCGCCTTCCCCGCCTTCCCTTCCTGCAAGAATCCGAGTGCCCGGCTCTGCCTGGCTTCCACGCTGCGAGGCTGCGGCTTCCCCGGCCCCTCAAGCCAGCCTCACGCCCAGCTCGCCTTTCGCCGGATCCGGCCCTGGCCCAGCGAGATAGGAGAAGAAAGGGGATTCCGAGGTCTTGCCTTAAGCCTGTCCCTAGGCCGCGGCGAAGCCCGAGGTCTGTTTCCCCCACCATCCCAGAGTCCCGGACTGGGAGACCCAGAGGAGGAAGGAGGCCACTCGAGGGTAACGGCTGCCCTCGGTTAATCCCGCTGCCTTTTTCTCGCCCTTTTTTTTTGATCGCTTCTCTTGCGAGCCTGAAGGCCTAGAAAGAAATCAGCCGGAGCTGATTTCCTCGGCCACCGCCTAGGGAAGGGAAACCAGCGCTAGGACCCCCGAGTTTGATCTGGGCTACCCACACACAGAGGGAAACACCTTGGCCTGGTCGCTCACAGCTTCCCCACAGCTGCTGAATCTGGGTGACTCTGAGAATGGGGGCTAAAGGTACAGCATGGAGGCAGCCCAGTGTGAAGTTGCCTGGTGGCCATCCTGGACACAGACTCGGGGACCCTGGTCTTCAGGAAACACAGGAAGCTCCAGGCCAGGTATAGTCACTCAGTGCCGTTCTGGGCCAGGCTCTGGGGGTCAAAGGACAGAGCATGGGGAGGTGGTCCCCAACCAACAGGGATTCCAACAGGTGTGTGGCCCTCTTGGGCACTTGAGATTAAATTAGATCCATTCCATAGACTGTGGGGTGTCCTGTGTACAAGGCGTTAGCAGCCAGTTTGGAGTTCCCTTAAGGAAATCTGCAAGGCTTCCAGAAACGGAGAAATCAGCCTCCTAAACCCACATTCCCAGATTAAGGACACTCACCGCCTCACACCTCATCTGTGGGTTTTTCATTTCCTTCTGCCTAAACAGTTGTGGTTCTGTGCCCACCTACCATCCCTTCTGCTCTAACTCCATGCAGATGGAATAGATTTTGTGTCTGTGTGCGATGACACATAACTCCCAGGAGTTGAGTCATAGAAGGTAGGATCAAAAATGATGCCCTCCAAGAGCCCACCCACCCAGGAGCAGTCCCTGGACCCCCTGCTGGATGCGGGGCAGCTAGTGCGCACTGTTAGGTGTAGTTTCCCAAATTCACGTAGGCAATACCACAGCGCCCTTACACGCAGACAACATAATGGAAAGAGAGTACAGAGGAGGCACTTATTCTCTTAAAAGCAATAAAAGGTAAATGCAGGGCCCACATAAATCTCTCTGTCCTTTTCCATTTAAGGACAAGGAGGTTATTACAGGCCTCAGATACCAGGGACGTCATTTACCGCTAATCCCTCCTAGCCAGAGTCACCTGCGTCACTCCGGGCCCCCCTGGGCCCGGGGCGAAGGCTCTGTCAGATGAAAGGCCCTGCACCACCGGTGAAAGGACGTTCTCGGCACCCTGGTCCCTCACCGAACGTCCCTCCAGTGTGCTCTAGACAGACAGTACATTTTGCCCTTGACCTCCGAGGATCTATCCTCCTGAAGTACCTGTGGAGGAAACCATAAAATGGGGGAGCGTAGGCAGTTAGCATGTCCATTGTTAAGTTGCTGGCGGGGTGAAGATTCTGGGAAAGAGGCCCACTCTCTCTGAGTCTTTTTTTTCTGCCTCCTTCCCACTCTGCCCTTGCTCCCTTGAGGGCTCCACCCCAAGGTAGCAGACCTGCTGAGGGAGAGCCGAGATGCAGAAGAGTAAGAGAAAGGCCTGGTGCTGGAATTACGTGAAGCTGATTTGGAATACAAGTCTTACAGCCCTTTGAACTTGAACTAGTTTCTTTGCCTCTCTGTGACCCAGTTTCCTCATCTGTACGAAGAAGAAAGCATAACTCTTTCCTTGAGTGCCCGTGCTCAGGGTCAGAGATGTTGTCCATAAAACTGCAAACAAGCAGCGGGATCTCCATAAATATTCTGTGGAATGAGAGGGGTGGGAGCTCCAAGGAGACTAAAACTGCTTCAGGCCGTGGGCCTCGTTCCTCAGAGGCCTCCCCCACCGCAACCCCTGGCCCCAGAGGCTGTGTAAAGCATTCAGAGGTGAGCAGCCAAGGGGACGAGGACTGGCTGATGAAAGGAGGCCTACTTCCACCTTGCAGACCACACAGTACGGCCTTCCCCAATCCCCTTCGAGGAACCCTCGCACAACCAATCACCGAAGTTTCCCTGCCTCTGCAAAATGTGGGTCAGGGAGCCAGGGAGGCCGACCCGCTACATCCCCTGCCTCAAAATGGAGGCCGCTTCATGCCACACACGGGCACAAGCAAGGCACTGAGATAACAGGGGTGTGCACACAACAGGCACCCCAAACACTCCACTGAGGACACAGCTAGGCATCCACAGGGGCCCTAAAGCCACCTCAGCTGCCCCACACCTCTGCATGCACAGCCCATTGACTGGGGAGGGAAAGGGGTGGGAGACCCTTTTGTTTTATATTAACATTTGGAAAAGACAAGCCGTGGGCAGGAAGCAGGTGGAAAGAGAGTTGCAGCTCCAGGTTCGCTGCAGCCTGAATGGTACTGCCTTTTCGGTGGAGCAGGGATCCCTGCAATCAAAACAGCGAGGACAAGTCTCACCCCAAACTCCCAAACCTCACAATCCATGCTCAGATCTGCACACGCAGATGCACTTAGGTGGTTCTCACATGGACCCAGAGCCAATTCAGCAACGCTTCTGGACAGATCCCGGAATGGCCGTCCACCAGCCTCACCCACCCAGCAGATGTTATGAACAATGCCTAGTGCTGGTCCCAGCTCACCCAAAGCGTCCCTCTGACCTACCAGTCTCAAAACCCCAGTCGGGCGTCCTCAACTCTGCACTGCCACCTAGGCCTGAGTCAGGCAGAGTTCAGAGGCGCCCCCAGTACACTTCTGCACCTTGAGACCTGCGACACCCTGGGCCTGACTCAGCACCCCTCCTCTGGTAACAGGCAGACAGGAAAACTGCGGGAATCCTTGGACTGAATGAATGACTACCCCCCTCACCCCTGCAGCACCAACACCCACTAGCAGAAATGTTTTCGCCTGGGATCCTGATGGATCTGCCCAGGGCCTCTGGCTGTGGCTGAACAATTCCCTCTGTGGTTGTGAGTTTGGTGCAAGGGGTGGTTGAATTTAGCAGCATCTAGCCCCCTGAGAATTGAGGGCAGTACTGGACCAGCGCTGCAAAAGTGTATTGGTGGAAATAGCACAATGGCATACACCAGGCAGAGCCTTGGACGCTGCGGATATGTTTGAAGATGCTGAGCAAGGGGCCAAGGATTTGGGGGGCTTGAGCTAGTAGCAACCCAGGGAACAGACAAACCCCTTCTGCAGCCAGGTCTGGGCTCAGCGTTGACCGGAATCACCTGTTTTCCAGTTGGATTTACAGCAGTCCCTCGACCCAGGATGACTCGACCTGGACCTAGCATCCTCGCCTCCCACCCAAGGCATGGCAGCTCCACAAGGGCACACCTGCCACCCCACCCCCCTCCCCAGATGGGATATCTTGGCCATGGAGTCGCTGACCCAGAGTGTTTGTTGGAAGGAGCCGCTGGATTGCAAGTCCCTGGGACTGGAGCCTCAACATAAGTCTGTTAAGAGATAACGGGGACCATTCCTCCCAGGCAGTGGTTGAAAGCTTTAAATGATTCATGCAGGAGATTGTGCTTTGGGGGTTTTGGTTTTAGTTTTATTTTGGGAGCTTGTGGGGAGTATTAGGTTTCTTTTTTATTTTCCTAGGATTGTTTCCGTTTTATGTTTGTTATGTTTTTCCTTTTGCTTTGTTTTTGGCGGAAGGACCCACATTCTCAAGGCGGGTCTATGTGGCCCCTATCATTTTGGGTCTTTGTTTTTTACTTCTTATCCATGCTCCCACCCCACCCCCTAGACACACACACACCCAGAAGCAGACCTACAGACCTACACACCTGTTGGTGTGTCTTGCGTGCACACTTTCATTTTCTGGGAGCTGTGAAGGGCCTTCCGGGCTCCTCGGGTTCTCAGCTAGTGCTGCCGCCCTGGTTAGTCTCTTGAACTCGGGTGCCTGTGGACCCGCTGCCAGCATCCCGCGCGCAGCAGAGGCGCGCGCGCGCACCTGAAAGGTCAGAGCTTCTAGGTGGCCCCCGGGTGACGCAGACTCAGACGGGCCGGGAGGCTGGGCCAGTGGGTGGGTACTGGGAACTGGAGGGTGGGGGAGCGGACTGCTGCAGCGTGCGTCCCTGGACTTTTGTTCGGCTACACCAAACACGGTGAGTCTCCGCACAAACTGCGCACCCCCTGTAGCGAGGCAGGGCTTCTAAGGCTCGCGTTGGCTCGACGCCATTTCCTCAGTTAGCCCGACTCAGGTCTGGGGCCGAACCCAAGCTCCCTCTCAGTTCGCTCTTTGATTTGTATTTGAAATGGGCGGCGAGGTGGGGGACGGTATAGGAAGCATAAGCATTTTGTCTTTATCTCCTGTTTGCTTAGTATAAACTAAAGATCGGCCTGACCCTCCTCGGAAGGTGGGTAGCGAGTTCTCAGCAGTACATCCCGAGGAGTTGCGTACCCCAGTGTGAAAACCTCTGACACGGGACGCCGGGGCGAGTGGGCCGACCCGGGGATCCCCGGGACCCGGGTGGTCTGTGCGCCTGTTTTGCCCCGCTCCATCCGCATCCAGGAGGGAGGTTGGAGGGGTCTCGGCTAGGGGTGCCAACGTGGAAGTGGACACGGCAAAAAGGGGAGGCGGCGCCAGGACTCAATCTGGCCTACAAAGCTGAAGAGTGGGCGAACCTGGAAAAGCCAGGGCTGCGAGCGCGGCGGGTCAAGGATGGGGCGGGAAGGGGGCGCGCCTGTGAGACGCTACTGCCACCCCCAACCCCAGTACGATCCCCTGACCCAACTCACCCACGTTTTCCCATGATCTTGCCCTTCGCTTGCTAGTTGATTGATTCCACAAACATTAACGGGTACCTACTATGTGCCAGTGGAGTAGGAAATGGCAGCCCACTCCAGTATTCTGGAAAACCCCATGGACAGAAGAACCTGGTGAGCCACAGTCCACGGGGCCGCAGAGAGTCGGACACGATTGAGCGACTGAGCTACTACGTGCCAGACCAACGCGGTGGGGCTGCTGGCTCTGAGACCATTTGGAAAGCCGGGACATGCGAGGTTCCTGGCCCCGCCGTGGTGGCGGCAGGGCCTGGGTGGCGAGGGAGCGATGTAGGCGAATAATTCAAGGAAGGAGGGTACTGGGGCCGGGTCCCCTAGACGCCGCGCAGGGCCCACGTAGGAGGTGGACACCGCACCCGCCAAACCCTAGCGATCTCTCCAGACGCATTCCGTGTGCACACAGTAGGCACTCCGTAAATATCTGCCGAAAGAATTAGAGGAAGCAAAACCAATCTCATGTTTCACTAGGTAGGAGGCCGCAACGCCCCTCCCCGGGAAGAACGTCTGGCCTGCAGTGACCTCCTTACTCTTTGACGTTACAAAGGCCTTCCTTACATGAAACGGCGATGATGCCAGAGCACAGAATAACTGTTAAAATAGAAAGCTGACGGCGCCCTATTTTTGGAATTTTGTGCAATCGTCAACTTCGAGGGCCACCGAAATATAAAACCTGAAAAAGCTCAAATGTGGTTCTTTTTACTCGTTCTTTGGATCCCCAGAGCCGCGGAGGCAGTCTGGAGGCAGGCAGCGTCTGGACGAGGAGGCCGGGCAAGAGCAGGGCCCGGAGGGCGGAGGGCGGTAGTGAGTCTCCCGGTTCTCCGCAGCTGCTTGAGGGAGGTTCCGCTGCAGAGCCAACCAGGGAAATAGTAATAGTTAGGTAAATCTGCGCCCTCTCCCCGCCCACTCCACAGGCCTCGATTCCTTGGTTGGAGCTCGAAATAACGGGCTGATTCAAGTTAGGTTTGTTGTGTTTTGTTCGTCCCACCGACCACCGCAGAGCTGCTGGCAGCCAGGGCTCAACGGGTGGAAGACACCCAGCGAAGAAGTAAGACCACGCTCACAAAATAGATGGGAACAAAACAGGTGGAGCATTTAAATTCAAAAAGCAGTGTGGGGACTTCTCCTGGTGGTGCAGCGGTTAATGCAGGGGGGATACGGGTTCCATCCCTGGTAGGGTAGCTAAGATCGCACATGCCTGGTGGCCTGTGAAAAAACAAACCAAAACGTTTACAGAAATATTACTGTAACAAATTCAACAGACTTTTAAAATGGTCCACATGGAAAAAAAAAATTAAGAAAAAAAAAAGCAATAGGTCTCAAGATTTAAAAAAAAAAAAAAAAGGTGGTTGAAAGCTCGCAGAAATAGCCACCATTCCTAAGTTCAGGTGTGCATCAGTAGATTTCTCCCCTCTTATATACACATTACATAAGCTGTCTTGCAACTTACCATTAAAAACAAAATTTTCAACCCTGCCCCACCCCCTCATCCTTTCCACCCAGCCATTTCACACTGTTCCCTTTCTGCACAGTACTCCTTTGGAGGAGGAAAGCAGATTTTCATATCCTCTAGAAGGATGTACCTGTTGTTTTCCTCTGGTACATTGAAGCTTTGTAATTGTGAAAAAGTAAAACCAATCTAAATATCCAACAAGGGACTGGTTAAATAAAATTTTTTTATAGCTGCATTTTATAGCTGCATAATGCAGTTGTTAAAAATAATGAAAGCACTTCTAGATGGAAAGATATTTATTGAATAAATTTTATCAAATGAAAAATAGCAATTTGCAGAAAATCTTACTTTTGTAATATATAACTTACATATTAATTTTTTTTTCAATTACTGGGGAAAGTTTGAGAGCTTGAGAAATGAACTCCCAATGCCCAGGTCTTTGAGCCCTTGAGTGTTTCCTAAAGATAGATTCCTAGCAGTGGAATTGCTGCTTCAGGTCAGAGCTGCAGGTGCACAGCCCTCAAGTGTCAAAGCTGGTCACTGATCTCTCCATTCAGAGCCTGCAGTCTTAATGTACAGTGATGAGATATTGTTATTTTATGATCTTTTCATTAAAAGCTTGATTGAAAACTCATGTGGAAAAAAGTTACACTCTGCACATTTTAAATGTGTTTCCTTTAATTTTAAAATAGTAATTCATTTGATTCAAACATCAAAAAGTTGTTTTAAGTACACATGAGAAATCTCTTTCCCATCCTTCTTCCCCATCCTCCAATTCCCACTGGGCTCAAAGGCAGCCATTATTTACTGCTTTCCAATATGTTATTCCAAATCATTCCTATGCTTCTGTCAGCCAGTACATTATTTTTTCTTCCTTTCGCTTGTTATGCATATGGTGGTATCTATATATATTTTCCTGCACCTTGCTAATTTCACTTACCAGTGTATCTTAGGGTATAAAGAACTTCTGTTAGTTTTTTACAGATGCATAGTATTCCATTTCTAGAGACTGGGTAGACCATAATGTATGTTATACCACCTGTGCCCTAATGGTAGACATTTAGCTTTTTTCTTATCTTCTGTTATTATATACAATGCTACATTAAATATGCTTGTCCCTTGGTCATTTCCACATGTGTGGGTCTTATCTGTCAGAGAAGTTCCTGAAAGTAGGTTACTGGGTCAAAAAGTACCTGTGTTTATAATGTGAAAGGTAATGCTCTGCTGCTGCTAAGTCGCTTCAGTCGTGTCCGACTCTGTGCGACCCCATAGACGGCAGCCCACCAGGCTCCTCTGTCCCTGGGATTCTCCAGGCAAGAACACTGGAGTGGGTTGCCATTTCCTTCTCCAATGCATGAAAGTAAAAAGTGAAAGTGAAGATGCTCAGTCATGTCTGACTCTTAGCGACCCCATGGACTGCAGCCTACCAGGCTCCTCTGCCCATGGGATTTTCCAGGCAAGAGTACTGGAGTGGGGTGCCATTGCCTTCTCCGAGATAATGCTCAAGGGTCCTCAATAAGATGGTACCTACTCCCCTTAGCAATGCCTGAAAGTGCTTGTATCCCCAAGTCTTGCTATCACAGTTCACACTTTTTATCTTGATAGATGTTAAATTGTTCTTTCAGGGGAAGAAAAGTTTAGCAATTTAGACCCCCACCTTTGCCCTCTCCCCATATTAGACATTATATATCTTATACATCTTTGCTAAGAAGCTCCTCACTGGCATTTTAATTTTTATTTTTTTGACTATCAGTGAAGTTGAGCATCTTTTCATGTTTATTGGCCAGTTGCACTTCTTCTGCTATCTATTAATTCATTTCATGTGACCATTTTAATTTTCAAATATTCCTTTCCTTATTGATTTGTAGAAATGCTGTATTTTGGACAGTGGCTCATTGCTTTCAATATATGTTGCAATTTGGGGGGTTAAAAATTGTCCTTTTTTTTCTGATGTCTTTTGTTTTCTGAAGTATAAAATCTCTTTCTAATTACAAAACCAATCCATGCCGTTTTGCTATATCATGTAAAAGTTACAAGTTTTTCATTTCCCCCACATAATACACTTCTACTCCCAGGCTGCAATCTCCCCAACTTTCCCTAGACATTGAAAAACATAAATAAGTTATAGATTGCAAGAGTGAGGTTTTTTGCAAACTTTTCTTCATTTAATAGATATCTTTCAATCTAGAACTGCCTTATTATTTTAACAGTAGCATAATACTATATTATGCACGTATAATAACATTTATTTAACCAGTCCCTTGATGATGGATATTTAGGATGGTTCTGCTTTTCACAATTATAAACAATGCTTCAATGCTTTGTATCCTAATTTGAACAGATTTATTAAAAAAGTCTCATGAGACAATATGAAAACAAGTGAGACATTTTATTATATTCAGGAATGGTTGTTAATGTTTCTAATTGTGACAGTATTATTGTGATTGTTTTTTAAAGATACTTATAAAAGGATTTATAAAAACATTTATAAAAATGTTTCTGGATGAAATGATATGGTGACTGGGATTTGCTTAAAATTATAGGGAGATAAAAGAGCTAGGATTGTTACTGAGTTTATAATTGTTGAAGCTGGAGGATAGGTATATCACAATTCATTATACTTTTTTTTTCTCTCTTTTCTCTCATTTTGTATGTTTGAAATTTCTCATGATAACAATTTTAGAATAATAAACATCATTTCACATATATCTGGTATGCATATAATTACAGGGTAAGCTCCTAGAAGTGAAATTTTAAAATCTAAGTGTATACACTTAAAATTGTGATTGATATTTGTAAACACCAAAATGTACTAATTTATACTCCTGGAGATTGTGTATAAATATACCATTTCTCCCCCACATCCTCCCAACCCAGGATGTACTTAGTCTTTTAGAGAAAAATCTTTTCAAGTGAAAAAAGATCTTGTTTAACTGGTGTTTTTCATTACTAGTCAGGTTAAGTGTATTTTCATATACTTATTTTTCATGTTTATTTCCTCTTCTGTGAATTTTTCATTCATATGCTTAGCCATTTCTCTATTGGCTTACTCATTGTTTTTTTATAGTTGTAAACTATTTATAGACTACATAAATATATAACATATACGAACATATGTAGACATACAAATATACACATATTTTAGTATATTTATGTAGAAAGAAAATGATCCCGTTTTCTGGGACTTGTGTTGCAAACATCCCCAGATCTTTTTCATTCTTTTTTCTTCTTTTTTAACCTTGCTGTGAATTGGGTTTTTGTTTTTCCCTTTATGACTCAATTTTTTGGGGCTTCTGTGTTTTAGTTCTCAACTAGAAAGTTCTTCTCCAACCAAAGGTAACAATATTACATATATTACATATAATGTATATGTTATATATATTTAGAATACTCTTAAATTTTTTGTTACAAAAATTCAGTATATGTTACAATTTTTGAGTTTATAATTTGTCTTTTATTTTTCTCTCTCATGTCTTTTTATTTCTGAAGTATAAAATATTCTTTTAATTATAAAACCAATTCAGGCTGAAATGAAGTGAAAGTTGAAAACTCTTCATTTACCCCACCCAAGGTACTTCACTCCCAAGATATAACCTCCTAGACTTACTTTAGTAATTGAAAGCATAAATATATAAGTTATATATTATGAAAGGGGGATTTTTTGCACACTGCTAAAATAGTCTGTTTGCAGACTGTGACAGTCTTTGCAAAACCAAATAATAAAGAAGTACATGAAGTAAGACGGGGAACGCTTTCCTTCCTGACCAGCTTCCACTCCACAGTGTAAACAGAAAAGAGATGTGTCCACCCTGCCAGATTTCATTCTGTGTGAGCATAAGCACATGTGCACACAGCTTGCTGTTACCTTTTGTTCTTTATAAAACTGGGCTTGTACACATGAACTTGTTTTCACGTAGCATTCAGGTCAGGATATGAAGATGTACCTCATTCTTGTTCATGTCTGCATAACAGCCAAAGGCAGGACTCTGCTGTGGCTTCATCAACAGTGTTGCTATTGAAAAGCATTCAGCTTTTCTTCTCTCCCACCCCTTCTTACAAACTGCTACAAACAGTGGCACTTGATGAAATATACAATATTTCTCTGGGGTAGAAACCTCTTTAAATTTTCTGAAACAAAAGAACTATACATTTTTAAATTTAGCTAGGCATTGTGAAATTGTCCTTCAAGAAAAACTTTTCGTCTATTAACCTGTATTCTCACCAATAGAGCTTGAGAAAACCTATTTTCACTCACCTTTGCCAGTACAATTTTCCCAGTCTGATTAAGTATCTGAAAAAAATTTATCTCTTTTTTATTCTAACTTTCATTTTCTCTAAGTCCCTCTGAGTGTATTTTTTCATATTTATTAGCCACTAGTATTTCTTCTTCTCTTAGTAACCCTTTCATATAATTTGTTCAGTTTCCTACTAGACTGCTTGACTTTATTCGTTAGACTATAAAGGCTGTGTGTGTACTAGACATTAAGGCTGTTTTGCATGTATTATTAATAGTCTCCCAACCTGTCACTTTTCTTTTAACTCTCTCTCCTCCTGCAGCAGTTTCTTTCTCTAGGTACTCAAATCTGTTATTTATTTTTTAAAACTCATCAGTGTTTTTATCCCACTTTCAGAGATTTATTACATCTAAAGTTTTAATCCATCTTCTATATATTTTTGCATGCACTGTGAGATAAATGACTTATTCCAGATGATGCACTAACTGTCCAAAAGCCAGGTCTTGAGTAATCTTGTCTTTCCTCCAACTAATTTGAAATTTCATCTTGATAATATCACAGTTCCCCATATAGGCGTGGAATTGCTTCATAACTCGCGTGCCAGCATCACCAGTTTAGTTGCTGTAGATTTGTAATATATTTTGCAGTGACGGTAATGCAAGAATCTCTCCTCATTCTTGCACGTTTTTTCTCAACTGTTCTTCCATTTTCAATGTTTCCAGTAAACTGGAGAATTAGGTTTTTTTATAAGGAATTTTCATAGTGATTAGATTTCATTTGTAGATTAAGGCAGGAAGGACATTGTTACATTTAAAAATCGGTGTGTTAACAGCTTATCATGTAAAGGAACTGCCTGGGTGCTACCTGGATGAAGTCTGGGCAGGGCTTTGAGAGGGCTTACTGGGAGAGGTAGTGGGAGAGGGTCATTTTTGGTGCTGGAGGTCAAGAGCATTAGCTATCTGTAATCAGGCAGAAGTCACCACCTCTCCTGTGGCAAAGGATCTTTGGGTGGAATTCACTCTCCCTGGTACCCCTGAGGCTCACCCCTCTTTGAGGAGACCTGAAGGACAGCAAAACTCAGCCTTCATTCCACTTAGACTCATGCATTTCACCCTAACAAGACCCTACCCACCTAGAGGCTCTGGAATTAAGCTGTCCCTCCTTCCTGGTGCCCCCCCCCCCCCGCCCCCGCCCCGCCAACACACACACACACAACTCCACCTAGAAAAGCAACAATTCAGGGAAGAGTGCTCTGTCAGTACGAGGGACTAGATTTTGCTGCAGGGACAACCTCAAATCTCAGAGGTTTAACAAAGAAATATATTTCTAAGTCACTTGATAAGTCCATCACAAGTGGGCAGGGGCTTGTCTCGGTACTCAGAAACCCAGGCTGATGAAGCTCCAGCTTGGCTTCTGCCTCTGTGACCATCCCAGTAGAGAGAAGGGGAGGTGGGAAATCAAGACCTGGCTTTTGACATGTTCCCTGAAAGTGACTGCATCCCTTCCTCTTGACTAAAACAAATCGTGTGGCCATATCTGATTTCAAAGGGCAGAAAATGAATGCAATCCTACCGTGTGCTTGGAAGGAATTGGAAACACTAGTGAGCAGCATCCTTGGTTTATCCATTAGCTTGACTTTGATGAGCGGTCTCCTCTGCTGGTTCTAGCTAAAACAGCAAGCACAGAAACACTGACTATTGGATGTTGGCTATTTGGAGAAACATCCCGTTGTTTTATTTTCTTCACAGTATTTATCATTACATTACATATTAGATTTTTTGGTTTGGTTTTGTTTTTGTTTCGTTTATCTGCACTGGGTCTTCCTTGGGGTGTGTGAGCTTCTGTAGTTGCAGTACTCAGGCTTAGTTGCTCTCTGGCACATGAGATCTTAGTTCCCTGACCAGGGATCCAGCCCACATCCCCTGCACAGGAAGGCAGGATTCTTAGCCACTGGACCGCCAGGGAAGTCTCTACATATTCATTTTTTAATTTATTATCTGTCTCTCTCCCCAGTACAAGGTCTATGGGAACAGGAACCTTGTCAAATTTGCTCATTTCTATATCCCCAAACACAAGAATACTATTCGGCACATAGTAGGCAAATGCTTTCCTGGGTGAAAGCTTTACAGCTTTCCTGGTGATTCAGACAGTAAATAATCTATCTGCAATGCAAGAGACCTGGGTTCAATCCCTGGGTCAGGAAGATCCTCTGGAGAAGGGAATGGCAACCCACTCCAGTATTCTTGCCTGGAGAATCCCATGGAGAGAGGAGCCTGGCGGGCTGCAGTCCAGGAGGTCGCAGAGTCGGACCGACTGAGCAACTGACATTTTTCATATTTATGTTGAGTGGTTGAATATATACAGTTGTTTTATTTACATAAATGGGATAGTACTACTTACTTTCTTTCACTTAATGTCAGTTTATATGGATACTGTCTCATTCTTTTAGCTACATGATATTTTGTAAAATATGAATGGCATGAATGTATCATAACTTGTTCATCTGTATCCCTTAAGGGGAACACTCAGGATGCTTTCAAATTTTCAACATTTTGAACAGTGCTGCAGCAAACATCCTTATGTATACCTTGGAGCACATGAATCTATGCTTAAAATAAAATTGCCGGGGCAATAGTTATGTGCTTCTATAAACTTGACAAAGGCAGCCTTAAAAGACTGTGACAGTTTATAGTCCTACCAGCAGTTAATGGGAGTGTAGTCACCAACAGTGCATTTGCTTTATTAATCATCTACTGATGTCTCTCTGATCTTATGGGAGATAAAAAAGTATCCATTGTTGCTTAGACTTGCATTATGCTGATTACTGTGAAGCTGTGTTCATCTTTTCACATATTTATTGGCCATTTGGATATCTTTTCTGTGAATAGCTCACAAAAATTACTTGGCCATTTTTTCTGTTAGACTATTGCCCTTTTTAAAATAATTACTCCTAATTGTATTTTATATATCTGGATATTATTTCTTGGCCTTTTAAAAAAGATTTTCAATTACGTATTTTGTATTTTATCTTGGTTTTGATGCTTTTGTCATGTAAAGTTTTTAGATTTAATATAGTTGAATAACATCCTTTGTTTTTCCTTTACACTCCAGGTTTGCATCTTGCTTGGAAAACTCTCCCCAAGCTTAGGATCATAAAAATAGCTTTTTATATTTTCTTGTAATGCCTTCAGCATTTTATAGTCTACAGTTTGCTTTCTGTTCCATTAGAAACATTGTTCTCTATGGTGTGAGACATGAGTTTAACCTAATTTTATTCCAAATGGATAATTTATTGTCCTCAATCTACTTAACTGCGTTGAGAGACTGGACATAGAGAATGCTCCCTTTATCATAAACCCTGTCACTCTGTGTACATGGCCCTAGTTGCATTCTCCTTACTTCATTTCTCCCAACATTCAGTAATTTGAATCCCACCATTACCATTTCTATTATCTCCATGTTTCATTTATTTCCTTAGTATTTTAGCAAACAACAACAACAAAGCATGCCAAGAGGTTAGAATGATGTTTTTGTCACAGAAACTGACAAATCTGTTTGTGGAAAGAACATTGTATATTTTCAAACGAAATGTCCACTTTTAGCTTCATGCTAAATATGTAAAATCATAGATTTAAATTTGTTCTAGTAAACACTAAAATAACAGCATAACTTTTGAAATGACAAAGATTTATTTACGTATCATTCTAAATCATCTTACAAACGATGAGTGAAACGCAGAGGCACTTGAGCAGCTGCTATTGTGTTCTTTCCACAAACAGATTTCTCAGTTTCTGTGACAAAACATCATTCTAACCTCTTGGCATGTTTTGTTGTTGTTGTTAATGTCTTATTTTGAAATTGTAAGAGAATCACAAGAAGTTGCAAATATGGTAGAAAAGCCCCATGTATCTACAACCTAGCTTCTCACAATGGTGACATCTTATAATACATGATCAACATCCAGAAATTGACATTAATTCAATATAATTAACTAGACTAATGACCTTCCTCAGATTTCACCCATTTTTTTGCATACACTTTTTTCTTTATATATAGTACGGTGACATTTTATTATACTTACAGATCCATATAACCACCACCACAATCAAGATTCAGAACTGATTTGACGCCACCAAGAAACATCATCCTTTGTACTCACAGCCTCCCTTCCCTAACCCCTGGCGGCACACATCTGTTTGCCACCTCTGCAACTTTGTCATTTTGATAATGTAACATAAGCGGAATCAAACAGTACATAATCTGAAGGACTGCCTTGGGTTTTTTCACTCAGTGTAATTTAATTGGAGATGTATCCAGATTGTTGTGTCTGTGTAGTCATTGTTGTACCACGGTTTGTTTATCCATTCACCCATTGAGGAACACCTGGATTGTTCCCGTTTGGGAGCTGTTACAAATAAAGCTGCTGTGAATACCCCCCCCCCCCCCCCCCGTAGGTTTGATGTGAACCTAAGATTTCATTTCTCTGAGTTAAATGCCTAGGAATGAAATTCCGGGGTTCCATGGTCAATATAGGTTAGGAACTTTCCTAAAAGTCAGTTTCCAAAGTGGCTGCACCATGTTACATTCCCAACAGCAATGAACGCGGCGTCTAGTTTCCTGGCGTCCTCACCAGCCTTTGGCACTCTCACTCTTTTTCATTTTCGCTCCTCTAATCATTTTTCTCCTGGTTTTCATTTGTTTTCTCCTGATTGCTAGTGATGTTGAACCTCTCTTCATGTGCTCATTTGTACGGCCCTTTGGGCTTCCCTGGTGGCTCAGAAGGTAAAGAATCTGTCCACAATGCGGGAGACCTGGGTTTGATCCCTGGGTTGGGAAGACCCCCTGGAGAAGGAAACTGCTACCCACTCCGTATGTGGCCTGGAGAATTCCATGGACAGAGGAGCTTGGCAGGCTATAGTCCAAGGGGTCGCAAAGAGTTGGACACGACTGAGCAACTTTCACTTTGGGGATATCTGGGGACAAGTCTAAGGTGCTTGTTCCATGCTCCTGCCTGTCCTGGCCCTGTGGAGGAGGACTGCCCTCGGCTGCTCCCTGAGGCAGGAATGCCCCTGTTAGCTTCTTTACAAGGAGGAAAGGAGGGGAAGGGCTGTATGGTTTGACATCAGTGGTCAGGAGCAAGCTCAGGGCTTCAGGTGGGCTCCAAGAGGCTCACCCGGAAGAGGATGTGAAGCTTCCAGCACCATATATGACATCCATCACCCTTTCTCCTCTTCACACCCCCCAAGGTACTCTTAATAAAATCCATGCCTTTGGAGATGGGTTCATTGGGTGTTGTGAGGAAAGTTCTGAGCCTGATTTCACAATTGGAAACAGTAGAACCTGAACAAAGGGGACCCAGTCACAATGGGGTCACAAACATTAACCCACCATTTTGAAATGTAGAAAGTATTGGAGGGGGGAAGCTTGAATTGTCCAAAAAAAAGCCTGATTCTACCAACCCGCTGAGAGCAAGGCTCCCATCCATGTCCTGCCCAGCGCCCTGGAAAGGCCAGCCCAGTGGTGGGGGAGGACAGCCTCTGGGCCATGACTGCGTCTCCCCTTCTCCCTGATGGTTGACTGAGAACACGAAGGTGTTTGAACCTCTGAGATCGGGGGTGTGACCTGTGAGCCGAACCAGGAGCCTATGAAGAGCCGAAGTGCACCCTGGAGTGAGACTGCCCTGTGTGGTCCAGTGCATAAAAATTCACCCTGCAGTGAAGGAGACTCGGGTTCAGTCCCTGGTCAGGGAACTAAGATCCCACACACCACAGCTGAGACCCAATGCAGCCAAGTAAATAAAGTACCTCCTGGAGGAGGGAACATTAACTGGCCCTAGTAGGAGGTAGGCAGAACCAGTCTCGTAAAATATACTACAGGACTTGGAGGGAGAGGTCTCAGGTTCACCCTCTAGAACAGGGATTCTAAAACTAGGTTCTGTAGTCTTATGGCTCACAAGGAGCCTCTTGACAAGGCAGCACCTCCCAAATGCAATTCCTTTCCTACATCTTCCAGGGCAATGATGAGCCTGTCAGAAGATTCCATTTTCTACCCATGACGTCTATAACCTATTTCTTCACTATAACCTATTAAGTGAATCACTAAGAATTGCTAAAAGAGGGTATTCATCAAGTAAAATGAAGGTGTTTTTAGAGTTTTTTAAACACTGTCAGTATGATCTTGGGTAGGTACTTATAATGTGTTCCTCCATTTCCCCATCTCTAAAATGGGGATAATCACAATTCCAACTTCACTGAGACATGGGGAAGGTTTAAGCACTTAAATCGGTGCCTGGCCCAGAGCATGCATTGCAGAGGTGTCAGCTATTACTATGAGCGGCCAAGGCTGCTAAAGCTTCTGACCACATTGCAAACTCTCACTGTGTACGCCCTCTGGAGAGGAGTGGAGTTCCTGCAACCTTGGAGGCTTGCTTTGTTACCTGTGCCTGGTCAGGGCTGCCTTGAGTTGGTAATTTCCCCCATTGACACTAATCTTCCTTTGTAATGGCAAATTACTGTTAGTTTAGCTTTATTATTATCAACAGCATGTGTTGGGGGAGGTTTGGTAAATCCCAAGTGGCACAGTGGTAAAAAATCTGCCTGCCAAGGCAGGAAACACAGGAGATGCGGGTTTGATCCCTGGGTTGGGAAGATCTCTTGGAGTAGGAAATGACACCCAACTCCAGTGTTCTTTCCTGGAGAATCCCATGGACAGAGGAACCTGGTGGGCTATGGTCCATGTGGTCGCAGAGTCAGACACACGTGGAATATGATGTTGCATATTTCCACACTCTAATTTTTGACATAAACTTTTCTAATAACTAGATTTGAAGCCATCAGTGTGTGTGACTCAAACATGGATCATCTTTGCCCCTGTACTTAAGGCTGATGTATATATTTATAATCTGCCCTCCCATCTCCAGGAAATTTTGCTTTAGCTGAGTTTCTTTAAGTGGAACTATCTGGCAAATGTTAGCTGCACGTTTTTCAACCTCTCTTAAGTAGGCTTCAAAATATTGGAGATGCCATGCACGGATGACGTTGGTCCAGGAGCCAGGAGGGTGGCCCGGATATTCAGGACTCAGCACACAGGGAGTGGCAGCAATTCCCCTTCTGGAAGGCATCCCAGCAGCTTGATGTGGTGGCAGTGGTCCTCAGGCTCCTCCTGGGGATCCCAGCTCCACCCCACACCAGTGAGCCTCTTCAGGGACCCCAAGAGAGTCTGTGGATAGAGCACCCAGGCATCACCCACCACACACACACACACACACACACACACACACACACACACACACGGCTTAAGACCTGGCTCTGGACGTCTCCTCCAGTAAGCCTTATCTGATTGATCATATCCAATTCTAAACCATCCTTTCCTCTGCTCTTGAGGACTTGGTATTTTCTCTTTACATTTGTTTCTTATTCTGCCGAGGAAGAGAACCCTGGGTGGGACAGAGTGAGTCCCTTCTGCCCAGGCTGGATGATAAACCTTTCATTTGTACCCAGGCCCATTCACATACATATACCTATTAGACACAATGTACTGCATTGGGTGATTGAGGAGGCTGGCCCCAGAGAGGGTAAGCAGCTTGTCAGAGGTCACACAGCCAGGCCCAGAACTGAGGAGCTGCCCATCAGATCATGCTACCTCTTTTTTTGTTTATTTATTTATTGTGGTTTTGGCTGCACTGGGTCTTCGTTGCTACGTGCAGGAGGCTACTCTTCAGTTGCGGTGCTCAGGATCTCATTGTGATGGCTTCTCCTGTTGTGGGGCACAGGCTCTAGGGTGCCCAGGCTTCAGTAGCTGTGGCCCACAGGCTCAGCTGCTCTGAGGCATATGGGATCTTTGTGAACCAGGCATCGAACCTGTGTCCCCCTGCATTGGCAGGCAGATTCTTAACCACTGGACCACCAGGAAAGTCCCACACAGCCTCTAATTAAGATGTTCATTGGTGGGTTACACCCTTAACTAGTGAACTAATATTCATGACCTCTGCAGATGCCAAAGGAACCATCCGAGAAATTGTCCTGCCCAAGGGCCTGGACCTGGACCGGCCCAAACGGACCCGCACATCCTTCACGGCCGAGCAGCTCTACCGCCTGGAGATGGAGTTCCAGCGCTGCCAGTACGTGGTGGGCCGTGAGCGCACTGAGCTGGCCCACCAGCTGAACCTCTCCGAGACCCAGGTAAAAGGGCAGGGCCAGCCTGCTCCACCGCCACCCTGGCAGTCCAGGAGCGCCCTGGGGTGTGAGGCCCATGGGCTGCTGCCTGGAAACCCAGCTTGGAGTTCAGACATCTATGAGGGAAAGGTTTAAAGTTACTGGTAAACCAGAGCAAATAAACACAGTGCTGACAAGAGAAAGTTGGCATTTGCCAGTGGGGGTGGGGTCGGGGGGCACTTCTGGATCCATCAGGCCCTTTGGATGGAATTTGGGGAAAGGCCAGAGAGATAGGAGAGAGGGACATTCAAGATGCAGGGAGTGGCTTAAGGGGGTGTTTGTTGGTGCAGGAGGGAGCCTGCAGAAAGGCATGGGGCAGGGCTGGCTTGCTGGGAGCACAGGTTCAGGAAAGAGATGAGGCATTACAAATGGGGGTTGGGGACCTCTCATTTCCACATTCGGGGCCTTTTCCCATCCTCCCTTCATCCCAGTGAGCCTTAGAACCTCTTGTTGGAGAGAAAAGGTCTGAACTCCCCCTTCACCCAGGTAGGGCTTAGCACTTAGCAGTGGTCTGCCCGACCCAAAGGAAAGACTTTTGTAACCTGAGCACCTACTCTGTGTGAATGGAGGCATTTCAGACTGGTGGTGGTGGTGGTTCAGCCACTAAGTTGTGTCTGACTCTGTGACCCGGTGGACTACAGCATGCCCGGTTTCCCTGTCCTCCGCTGTCTCCCAGAGTTTGCTCAGACTCATGTCCACTGAGTCAGCGATGCTCTTTAACCATCTCATCTTCTGTCACCCCCTTCTCCTGCCCTCAATCTTCCCCAGCGTCAGGGTCTTTTCCAGTGAGTCGGCTCTTTGCATCAGGTGGCCAAAGTATTGGAGCGGTATTATTCAAACTAATAGATCTAAATAATAATGATAGTAGTAGTGGGAAATTCCCTGGGGGTCAGTGGTTAGGACTCCACACTTTCATTGCCGTGACCTGGGTTCAATCCCTGGCTTGGGAATTAAAATCCTGTAAGGGCGTGCAATGCAGTCCACAAAAAAGTGGTAGTAGAATAATAATAATACTTCCCCAATACTTATTGTGCCACGGCACTGTTCCAAGTCAGTTATGTTAGTTTGCTAACCCCTACAACCCTGTGATTGTAGCAACCAGTAATATCCTATTTTACCCGGGAGAGGTTATTATACCCAAGGTCATACAACGAATAAGTTCCAGAACTAGAATTTGGACAAGCAATCTGGCCCCTTTATGCTGCCTGTATACTGGGCAACCACGCTGGAGCTTGTCAAAAAGAGACTCAGAGACTCTTAAGTCTAGCTACAGGTAAAGGGCTTGAGGTACCAATAAATGTATCAAAAGGGCCAAACCAGGAGGCATGAAGGGAAGAGGAGAGGAAGGAGAGGAGAAGGAAGCAGATGGGTCTGGGGAGGACTGGGGAGGCTCTCCTCATGCCACCCGCTGCTGCCCTGGCCTTGGCACCCCTACCCAACCCGGCAGTGAGGTCTGGATCGCGGCTGGGAGGGGCTGCTCTCTTGCAAGCCGCCCTTGTAGAGTCCCAAACAGCCCCGCAGATGGCCTGGGGCAGCTGGGCCCTCTCTCTAGCTGAGCTCAGCTGGGCTGGACAGCCAGGCTTCGTTCAGTGGCCAGGCGGGACAGAGCTCGTAGAGGGAGTCAGGGAAACCCCCTCAGACCAGGGTCTGAGGTGTAGGCACAGGGTCCTCCTCCTGTTTGGCCTAATTTCCCTTGGCCTCACGTAGTTTACCCCCCAACTCCCCACCTCTGAAACTTTCTTCTCAAGGGTACCTCAGATGCCCAGGCCAGCAACTCCTCCTCAGTCCTCATCCTTCCCTGCCCCGCCAGTACAGGCCACCTTTATCTGTTCTTTAAGGTCAAAGCCAAGTCCCTTCGCTTCCAGGAAGCCTTCCCTGAGGCTTCTTGACGTCACTGCAAGACCTGTTCCACATGGCTTGACCTGTAAAGTGTTGGGGGGGGGGGGGTGTGGTGTGGTATGGTGTGGTATGGTGTGGTGGGCACCAACCTGTATGCCTTTCCCGAAAACAAGAATGTATTTGAAGGGCACGTCTGCTCTTCAGGCCTCCTTGGGGAGCCCAGCATGCAACTGGGCACACCATGGACCCGCAAAGAACCCTCAACCAGCTGATTGTTCTCACCAGCCTCCTTCCTCTTCCCCTGGTCCTGGAGTTGGCAGACGATATACAGTATTACTAACACTGAGAGTTCCCTGTGTGCCAGGCATTGTTCTAAGAGCTAGATGTGTTCTAACTCGTTTAGCCCTCGCCGCAAGCTCGTAGAACAGGTGTGAGGTTTTTCTTCTGACACCACTTCTGACACTATGTGGTATGTTCCCACACCAACAGCAGCCAGTTCTCCAGTACCAGCTGGGTGTCCAACAATACAGCTCAATTCAGTTCTGACCTTAACTCCTGGAGGTAACACCCACGCTATAGGTTATGACCAGCTACACAAAGCGGGTTCCCACACCCTCTCCTTAGATTTGATAATTTGCTAGAATGACTCACAGAACTCAGAAAGACTCCTTACACTCTATTTATTTCTACAAATGTATTTATTATAAAGGATGATGCATGCATATATGCTGTGCTAGGTCATCTCCGACTCCTTGTGACCACTTTGGACTGTAGCCCAACAGGCTCTTCTGTCCATTGGGATTTTCCAGGCAAGAGTACTAGACTGGATTGCCGTTTCCTGCTCCATGGGAAGAACCCACGTCTCTTGCATCTCCTGCACTGGCTAGGTGGATTCTTTACCCACTGAGCCATCAGGGAAACCCCATTTTAAAGGATATAACTCAGAAATAGGCGTATAGAAGAGATGCATAGAACCAGGTATAGAGGGGAGAGTTCATGGAGGAAACGTCATTGTTCAAGAGTCTTTATAACCCAGTCTCCAGCCCCAGTATGCTTCCTGGAGGGAAGGGAATGAAAGTTCCAACCCTCTAATTATAGGTCTGGTCTTTCTGCGACCAACCCCCATTCTAAAACGAGGGGTCCACCCTGAGTCACCTCATTAGCATAAACTCAGGTGCACTCAGAGGGGGCTGGTTATGAACCTCAAAAAGCTCTGGACCAAGAACCAGGGACAAAAGTTAAGTGTACTTTTTTTTAGTACAACAGAATGGCTCTTTATTATTTTTATATTAAAGAGAAGGAAACGGAGACACACAGAAATTAAATAATGTGCTCAAAATGTAAAGCAGGGACGTTCATTAACTCATCTAATCTTGATAGAAAGGTAGCTTTCAGGACTTCCCCGGTGGTCCAATGGTTAAGACTCCAAGCTTCCCATGTAGAGGGCGTTGGTTTGATCCCTGCTCCGGGAACTAAGTTCCCATAGGCCACACGACGCAGTCAAAACACTAAAAAAAAAAAAAAAAGATCACTTTATGAGTAATATTATTCCCATTTCAGAACTCAGAGAGACTAATTAACTTGCCAGGTTTATATGGCTAGAATTCTGTGGAATTCTCAGCATGTTCACCCATGCATGTGCGTGCGTGCTCAGCCAGTCAGTCGTTTCCAACTGTTTGTGCCCCCATGGGCTATAGCCCGCCAGGTTCCTCTGCCCATGGGACTTTCCTGGCAAGAATACTGGAGCAGGTTGCCACTTCCTCCTCCAGGGGATCTCCCCAACCAGGCATCAAAGCCGTCTCCTAGGCCTCTTGCATTGGCAGGTGGACTCTTTACCAGTGGGAAGGTATATTCACCCGTACTTTCGGGCACATGTATTACTGCCTGCCTGCTGTGTACCAGGTGCTGTTCTGGGCAGGCCCTCCCCTCCCTGTTACACCCAGGACGGGATAGGACAGGCCCCTGTGAAAGCTCCCCGCGGTGGGTGGCGCCCCGTTGCTGCCGCTCCCTTCGTGCCTGCTTGCCCTGTGTTTGCGGGGAGCGGTTAGTCTCTCTCCTGCCGCATCTTCAAGGCCCAGAGGCAAGGAGCCATGGCCTCTGAGTCTGTCCTCCCCCTCTAGGTCAGAGGTAGGAACCGGGAAGGTGAGCAGTCACCTCACACGAGTGTGGGCCCCAAGGATTTCGTGTTTGATCTCTGCCACAACCCAGGTATTTTTGTCCTTATCTTAAAGATGAGAACTGAAACTCAAGGGTCCCTGGGGGTGGTGCCTGGCTGAGAACCCAGATGACTTCCCAGCAGGGGAAAGGATTACAGTGACACAAAGAACCACATCCCGAAGGATCTGGCAGGACCTCTTCCTGGAGCAGTCAAATTCCAGTGTGACTAACAGTCACATCCTTCAGCCAGACTTGGCTGAGTCGTCCTTCCCGACTGCCCTTCACTGATATCAGCTTCAAATGTCACCTCTTTAGAGGGGCCCTGTTTGCCACCCCACTGATAAGACACTGCCTCCCTGCCTCTCCTCTCCTTCCTGTGCCCCCTTTCTCTCCATCGGAGTGCCCAAAGTGCCAATCCACAGCTGTTGTCTGTGCATACCAAGTTAATACAGAAATGGAGAGTACGTGTTTAGAAATATACAGAGCAGTTTTTCTAATAACTCACTTTAATTGTATTTTACAAAAGTATTGGTCCACAGCAGATTGGAAACATTAGAAAGTGACTTCTCACCACAAACCATTTGAGAGATGCTGCTCAGAGCACTTCCTGCCACTGACAGCCACACCTGTTCGCTTGTGTTTGTTGTTTATCATTGTCTCCCCCTCGACCCTGTCCACCTTACATAGCAAGGATCCTGCAGCCTAGAACAGAGCCGGGCACATGTGCTGTGTGCAGTAGGTAGCTTCAGTCATGTCCGACTCTTTGCAACCCAAGGGGCTGTAGTCCACCAGGCTTCTGTGTCCATGGGATTCTCCAGGCAAGAATACTGGAGTGGGTTGCCATGCCCTCCTCCAGGGACTCTTTCCAACCCAGGGATTGGACGCTCAGTCCACATCTGCTGAATGCACGAGCGAGTGAGTGAATGCAGGAATCAGCCTCAGGTAGATCCCCTAGCGCCCTGCTCACTTTCATTTACCGAAAAGCAGTCCAATCCTGTTGAAAACACCCAACTCATATGTATTTCAGATCTTTTCTTCTCCCCCCTCCTCCACTCAGAGCAGGCATGACCCATTGCTGGAGGGACGTGCAGGGGAAGAGCCCTCTAGAAAGCCTCTGGAAAGGAGTGGGGAGTGTGCTACCCCTCCCCCACCAGGGCCAGGAGGGCAGGGAGGGTGGCACCTTCGGGCCTGAGGAGCCTCAGGGCCAGAGGCCTTGGCTGGAGGGTCGGTTGCTCCCACAGGGGCCCTGGTAGGCTTCTCCCAAGCAGGCTCAGCTCTGCCCTAATCCTCTCCTGGCCCTGCTCCTCTCCCCCACCTCTCCTTCAAGTCCCAGGCTGGAGGACACCAACGGGTCTCTCCACGCTTCTCTTTCCCAGCCCTCCGTTCCACGGTCCTCTGCTGGCACACTGCCCAGCCAGCTGCCAGCCTTCCGGAACCTCCCAGCCAGGAGCAAGGGAGCCTCTCTGCTCCTGGGGACATGGATCTGGGTGCTGCAGCAGCTGACAGCCTTGCCAACTGGGGAGCAACTGTCGGTCCCTCCTCCTCAGGACTCCCAACCTGCCTCCTTGGGGGAGCACCCTGTCCTTCCCCAGAGAGGGGAGAAAATCCCATCACCGTGAGGGGCCCGCAGAACTGACCACTGAGCTCGCCTGCCCCCCAGCCTTGCCTTCCTTTCCTTCTGCAGATGAGGAGGGGGTTGGAGTGCTACGTGCCAGGCGCCTGGTGCTGGCAGAGGGCAAGTCCTCCTCCTCTCATGAGCCTTGAGAAAGGTCTCTGCCCTTTGGTGGCTCCATTTAGGATGGGGGTGTTTGGCACCGCTCTGTCCCCAGCTTGGGGAATGTGGCCATTGGAAGTGTCCCTCACCATCCTGACACGTCCTCTTATACTCGGTGTCATGTTGAGAGGTGCTTATAGGTAATGGGGTGGGAGGGGGCTTCCGGGAGGTTCAAATAGGGGGATGGCCAGATGGGCTAGAGAGCTCCCTTCAGAGGTGGGCTGGGGTGAGGGGGAGGTGAGACAGGAGGAGATGGGGGTGGCTAAGAGTGAAAGGCGTGTGGGCCAAGAGGCGAACCTCACCTGTGCCCTCCCTCCATCCAAGGGTCAGGGTAGCCATGGAGGGGTGCCGTGATGTGGGGGGCCAGGGTGTCTTGGTCCCCTAGCCAGGCTGATGGTGGGAAGATCCTGACGACACCCTGACTGCTCTTCTTCCCTCTCTCACTGTACCCCTGCTCCCCCCTACTCCCTGTCCCCTCCCCTCGCTCTGCCCCAAGGTGAAGGTCTGGTTCCAGAACCGCCGCACCAAGCAGAAGAAAGACCAGAGCAGAGACCTGGAGAAGCGGGCATCCTCCTCGGCGTCCAAGGCCTTCGCCACCTCCAATATCCTGCGGCTGCTGGAGCACGGCCGGCTGCTGTCCGTGCCCAGGGCCCCCAGCCTCCTGGCGCTGACCCCCGGCCCACTGGGCCTGCCTGCCGGCCACAGGGGCACCTCCTTGGGTGACCCCAGGAACTCTTCCCCACACCTCAACCCGCTGACCTCAGCCTCGCCCCCACTGCCGCCCCCTCCGCCGGTGCTCTGCTTTTCCACCGCCCCGCTCCTGGACCTGCCTGCTGGCTACGAACTGGGCTCCTCGGCCTTCGAGCCCTATAGCCGGCTGGATCGGAGAGTGGGCAGCCCCGGCGGCGGTAGCAAGAAGGCCAGCGCTTAAGTCTCCATCCCCTGCGTGACACTGAGTCCCCAAGCACAGCACCAGCCCTGCCTCCTGGGCCCAGAGACAGAAGGGGTGGCCACACACGCTGCCCCATCCACCCCCCAGCTCAGAGACTCTCCAGTGGACAGCGTTGGTCCCGCAGCTTGTGTGTGTGTGAGTGCAGTGTGTGTGCGTGTGCCTCTCACTGAAATAAAAGGAAAACAATGACAAGAAGGGAAATGGAGTCCCCACAGCACGCCACTGCCTCAATCCCCTCTCTTGCCCCTCCAGGGGAGGTAATCAGGCTACTGGTCTCCCTGATGGGAGAGGCAGAACCTGGGGCCATGTTCACAGCCGGGGAATCTGGTACCCACATGACTCCTGCTCCCAATTCAAGCTCCCACCCAGGTGTTTCAACTCCATGCTTTTGTTGGTAAGTGTTGCCCTTTGCAAGCTTCTCTTTCAAACGTGTACTGTAGAGGTGGAATGTCAAGTCCTTGGAGCGGGTGACCAATGAAAGATGAGACGAGGATCCAGAAAGCCAGAAAGAGGGCATCACAGGTAAACCCAGGCAGGATCCCACATGCTTTAGAGGACTTGCCTATCACAAACACCCCAACTTGAAGCACTTCAAATTTTTTTCTTGGTTAAATAAGACACTTTTGTTTAACCTTTTAAATTTTGCAGTAATTGTAGGCTTACAGGGATTTGCAGAGTTAGTCCAGAGAAATCTATGTACCCTACAGCCAGTTTCTCCCAATGGTTGCATCTTCCATTACTGCAGTTTAGTATCAAAACTGGGAAATTGACATTGGTTGTCTGTGTGTGTGTGTAGTTCTATGTCACATTATCATCTGGGTAAGATTCGTAAAACTACCACCACAAATATGATACAGCGCTGTTGACCACCTCAGAGATCTACCCCAGTGCTGCCCGTCAAAGTCACACCCACTCCCCACCCCAACCCAAGAGAGTTCTTTGAAAGACTAGGAATTGTGAGAGGGACCAGGATCCTGCAATGGGTTCTCCAGTCCTTGGATGCAGGGTGAGATTTTGCCTCTGAGGAAGAAAAGGCAAGCATAGTCAGCTCCAGTCTCTCTGGGAAGTGTATTTGGTTTCAGGTTGACTGCCTCGAGTCACCCAGAGAGGGATGCTGGGAGACAGGGAGCCCTAGCTCTGCTTCCCCATCCCCACGGCAGGGCAGTGTAGTTTGGGAAGGTGTTTAGAGATGCCAGGAAATCCTGAGTCTGGAAGGAGACTTGCGGGTCACCGGAGCAGCCACCCCCTAGTGCCAGGCGGCAGACCTGTGCTCATCCCCCCCCCATCCCACCCCAGGAGACAATTTCTTTTGCCAGCAGGCATGAAGAGGGACCCTTCATTTGTACTTTCTGCCTTGGGCTGAAAAAGTCAGGGCAGACCTGCTGCCTGGGACCCTGGAGGTGAAATATAAGGTGAGACAGTGTGATCAGAGGGAGAGGTGAGCTGGTCCTCAGGGAACCTCGGTATTATGAGACAGAAAGGCTTATGAAGACACAAGTCTGATGAGCAACACAGGCTGAGCTCCTAGGGGCTCACAGCCCCAGGTGGCAATGAGACAAGTCCCCAGAACGGCATGACATAGGAAGAGATCAGATGTGTGTGAATCCACGGTGCTGGAGGATCCAGGGAAGGCCTCCTATAGGAGGTGGCCCTGAAGCTGGCCCAAGAATGATCTATAGATGTTCAAACAGAGGTGATCATGGAATTCTGCAGGAGGAAGAGGTACCCAGAAGTAGTCAGGGTAAGGGGGCATGGGGCAGGGAGAGGGCATTTGGGGAAGACAGAAGACCTAAGGAGATGGCAGGCTTCTGGAAATGGGCTTTGGGGGGTGGGGGGGCGGGGTGGGGGTGAGCCCAAGAGGAGATGTGAGGGGCTTAGGCTGTAGCAGCACCTGAGGCTCCAGGGGAAGGGGTTGAGTTCAAACCAGCTGCACGGCTGGGTCAGGAGCGTGGAACCGGCTGACAGAGGTGGGAGAAGCCCGCCCCTGCCCCTCCCCCAGCCTCCCCCTCCCAGGTGGCCAGGGCACCTCCCAGATCTGGAAGGCTCTGAGCCAAAGGGCCAGGTTTCCGTGTTTACAGTCAACCCTGGGAGAGGAGAAGAGGGTGGAAGGAGGGGTGGTTGCCCGAGGAGGCCGGCCGGCTCTCTCCAGCTCCAGCTCGGCCCGAGTTGTGGGAGGCTCAGGCACTCCGCTCCCAGCCCACCACCTCGCCATGGCCGCGGAAGTAGACAGTAGGCCCAGGGGTCTCCCTGGCGGAGGTGCGAGCTTGGGCGCTGCCCGAGATCACGTGCAGGCGGTCACCCGAAACTACATCACCCACCCCCGCGTCAGTGAGTATGACCCCCAGCCCGTGTGGTCGGGTGGACTCCTGCGTCCTCAGGCCCTGCTTCTTAGCCTCAGGGTCAGAGGAGGACCCAGACCTGGGGAGACCTTAGGGACCTTCGGTCCTGCGGGGTGGCAAAGATGGGGGGGGGCGGGGCGGGGGGATGGAGGTCCCCAGCCCAGGGTACCCCAGAGGAGTGGCAGCGGAGTAGCTGCAGGAACCTTCCTGTGATCCCAAGTCCACAGAGAACTCCCAACTGCCCCCAAGAACATGCGTGTGTGCCCCTGTGTGAATGTGTTTGGGGTGTGTTCATATGCATCCCAGAATACTCAGCATGAGGAGTTGTGTGCATTCTCAGATGGGGAACGTGTGACCCCTTGTGTGTCCTCTCGTGGTGTGTGCATTCTGGGGAAGGGCTGTGCCTGGGGGGTGTGTGTGCTCCCATCTCCACTTGGATGATATATGTGTGTGAATATGATTGTGACAGCTTGAGAGTGTGTACCATCAGAAGGGAAATGTGTGAGACAGTGTGTGCATGCTTGTACACTCGGGTGAGGGGGTGTGTGTGCCAGCATGTGGGCTCACAGGGAGAACATGGATGACTGTGGTCAGATGATGTCACACGCCTGTGTGTGAGCGGCTGGGAGAAGGGCCCACACCATGGAGAGCGGAGCCCAGACCTGGAGACCTGAGCAGAGTTGGTTGACCTTTGTCCAGGCCCTCTGATGGCCTCCCCCTCCCCCTGTGAGAGTGGGAGAGCTGCCTGGGTGCTGAGTAGCGCTGGGTCTGAGGTCTGGCTCCCTTTCCTCCTTCCTGGAATGTGCCCTCCCAGGGTGCAACCTTACCCCAGGATCCCCCTCCCCACACCCAGGTGTCGGGTGTGGGTGCTGTAGGTGCTGGATAGACCCTTGTGAGCTTCTAAGGGGGGCTGGGGGTGGCTTCAGAGCCTGTCCTGCAGACATGGGCCAAGTCCAGATGTCTGGGGTCAAAAACCTGGTAAGGCCCCAGGGCCGAAGCCCGCACCACCCCCGCCCGTCATCTTTCCTTGTCCAAGGTCACATTCCCTGGTCTGGTATGGCAAATTACTGGATTCTCAGACACCCAGCTCACTGGAGTAAACCGGCCTGGCCGGCACCAGCTAAGCAGAGCCAGAGGCTCCCAAGAGGGTGTGTATGAGGGGACTCTGGTAACAGCCACCCCTCCGTCTGTAGCCAGCCAGCCCCACCAGGGCAGCTGAGAGTTTGGGGTGCAGTACGCCCACACCATGGAGAGTGGAGAGCGGAACAGAATGACCAGGCCCAGGGCTCAGGGAGCAGCTCCAGGTGGGGGCACTGAGGGGCGTGGAAAACCCCAGCCAAGGAGAAGCTGAGTGGGGTCAGATTTATCACGGAGGTGCTATGGGGGCCAAGGAAGATGAAGGTCCAGACTCTCCCCTAGGGCAAAGCTGGGGTCACCAAGGCCCAGAAATGTGCAGTGACGAGGTCCCCCTTGGGTCCGAGCCCAGACCTGGAGACCTGAGCAGAGTTGGTTGACCTTTGTCCAGGCCCTCTGATGGCCTCCCCCTCCCCCTGTGAGAATGGGAGAGCTGCCTGGGTGCTGAGTAGCGCTGGGTCTGAGGTCTGGCTCCCTTTCCTCCTTCCTGGAATGTGCCCTCCCAGGGTGCAACCTTACCCCAGGATCCCCTCCCGCCAGTCCCCTCCCAGCCGGCTTATTTATAGTCGACAAGCCATGGCACAACGGGCAACACCCAGGAGGTTTGACCCGGGGCTGGAAGCCCGGGCAGCAGCATCCCCCCAGTCCACGCCATGGGGCCCCTACCCAGGCGACTGTGTTCACACCCAACAGCCGACCCAGAGTCACGGGTCAGCGCAGGGTGAGCCCCTCGCTCCTCGCCTGTGTTAAAGATGTTATTGCGATGACAAAGGCCACTCCTGTGCCTCTGCCGCACACCAGTGTCCTCCCAGCACCCACCCAGGGGCCCGGGCCGGCCGGCAGCCCACCCGAGGGAGGCTGGATTCCTCAGCGTGCTTCTGCAGTTTCCTCCAACTCCCCCCTCCTCCTCGGAAGCCTGGAGGGTTTGTTTCTCCCTGGGGGTTTGGACTCCTGTGTCTCTCTTTGCCCTCCTCCCCCTACCTAGGGACTCTAAGCACTTCCAGACAAGAGAACTTCCTGTAGAGACAGAAAGAGCCCAGGAGGAGAGTTGGGGGACCAGAGGGCCAGGGGACAGGGGGTGGGGCAGCTGGTTCCCTGCCACCCAGCTCACTTGGCCATGAGTGGGGATGATGAGACCAGGGGAAGACTTCCTGGAGGAGGAGGTGGACTAAAGAGTCCTGAGGCATCAAAAGTGATTTCTCTGCAGTGGCTGAGGGAGGGGACTGGGTCAGAAAGGAGAGTGGGGTGGAATCAGGATGGGGAGGGACCCGGCAGTATCCACCCTGGGACCCCTTTGCCTTCCTCAGAGCTAGAGCTGTACTGCACCGAGAGGAGGTGACCTGGGGCTTTAGCTGACTGTGTGGGGCAGAAGATGGTAGGGAGACAGGTCGGGGCGCACAGCCGGGGCAAAGGTTAGGACGAACCAGCTGGCAGGAGGGCTGGAGCCAGGTCAGATCGCCTAGGGACTTGAGTGCCAAACCGCCGGCCGCCTTGGTTTCCTCGACCGAAGGGCCGGGGAGGTGACACGGAGAGAGTTCCACCGCTCAGGGTCTTGGGCTGATTCTAAAAACCCTCCCAACCCCTGCCCACCCTCCCCTAATCCCTCCAGCGGGGATCAGGGAGGAGGTGCAGGACCTGCTGCCCCAGGCTTGCCCCCACCTTGGCCTCACGCATGGGCGCCCGCCTGAGTCCGCTCCCAGGACGCTGCAGGTGTGGCGGGCCGGCCCTAATTAGCGGAGCCCGGCTGAGCCTTTGACAGGGAAGGCGGTGGGGAGGTGGGGGCAGGCAGGGGCCCGCAGCCCGGAGAACAACCCGAAGTGTCAGCTGGGACAATGGAGAGGGGGTAGACAGAGCAGCTGGAGGGAGTGTCTGCAAAGTCTCTGGAGGCCTGTGCCCTTCAGGGGTCTTCTGGTTCAACCCCTGCCTCCAGCAGCACCTCCGGGGTCAGGGGCATGCCCCGGGGCTGGGGTAGGGGCTCTAAGGCCTGAGCATCACCAGACACTGTCTTGATTTGTGTTGAGCCTTAGGAGAAATCAGTCGACTTCCTGGGCCTCAGTTTGCCACTCCATGCAATGGACACAGTCAGAGTTGGGCATGGGTGCAGACAGAAGGCCTGGCTTCCAATCAAGGACACCGTTGTTGCACAGCCACCACCTTGGCTGTGTCCAAACCAGAAAGGCTCTAAGAAAAGACACTGTCTAGTCCGACAGAGGAGACACCCCTAGTTTGAGGGGAGAGACACGATCTGCCTCAAGTAACAGACAGATTGGAAAGCAGGACTCTCTCCTGGGTGCCAGCTGTGGGGTTTCAGAGGGAAAGGATCTGGTCAGTCAAGGGCGAGGCCTTGAAGGCAGCCAGTCACCAGAGGCTGGATGGAAATGGCCATATAACTGGATTATCTGCTATGCCATATGAAAGTCACTCAGTCCTGTCTGACTCTGTGACCCCCATGGAATTCTCCAGGCCAGAATGCTGGAGTAGGTAGCTGTTCCCTTCTCCAGGGGATCTTCCCAACCCAGGAATTGAAACCAGGTCTCCCACATTGCAGGCAGATTCTTTACCGGCTGAGCCACCTGGGAAGCCCAAGAATACTGGAGTGTGTAGCTTATCCCTTCTCCAGGGGATCTTCCCGACCCAGGAATTGAACCGGGGTTTCCTGCATTGCAAGCAAATTCTTTACTAGCTGAGCTACTAGGTACGCCCCCAGTGCTGTATTCAGTCAGCAATGAGAGCCCAGCTCCAGGCCTGCCAGAAGCCTGGGAAGGGAGCTTGTGGATGGGGCTGTGATGAGCTGGAACTTCGAGACATACTGTGTGGAATTGAGAATTGGATGGAGCTCCCAGCCCCGCCTCAGGCAAGCACATTGCCTGGCTCCCTCAGCCCCACACCCAGATCACTCCCTTCTTTGTGACCATCACCACTCCTCCCCTCCGCAGGTAGAGATGTTGGGTATCACCAAGATGTGAAACTGGGGGGAGCCAGCTGTGAACAAAGGGGGGAAATTGAAAGAGAGTTAGAAATGACTCCCTGGGGATCTCTGGCCCTGCTGGGGGCCACTCTTCCCCTCCTGCACCCCCACCTCCCCGCACTCTCCCCGCTTCATCTTTCTTCAGGCTGGCCTTGGTATTTTCTCCACAGGCCAGTAAGATGCCAGCACTTCCCTGGAAATGCGGGGTCTCCCTGCCCCATGCTCCGTCCCCTGTCCTCGCAGTCCCGCACCTTCCCTCTGTCCTCGCAGTCCCCCACCTTCCCTCCGCTGGGCTCCCCAGCCCTCTCCACTCCACACAGTCCTGGTAATTCAGAGGATGTGGGCAAAATGCCACCTGGCCAGGAAGGGCATTTGTGGCTGTTGGGTGATTTTCTTGGTGGGGAGGGTGATGCCACAGCCTTTGTCCTCCCCCTCCAGAGGCCAGGTCTTCTGTGCCTTTGCAGGCACCCTTGCCTTCACGCGTCCTCTTTCACAGGGAAACTGAGCCTGTACCCACCAGCCACGATGCCCTTCTCCGGGCCTCAGGACCTCCTCACCTGGGCCAGCTGTGCCCTTCGTCCAGCTCTCTGGGGGCTGCCTGGATGACCCCGTTTGACCTTGGAGCCTCAGCTCAAATGGCTCTTTCTGCAAGCTGCCTCCTCCAGCCCATCCCCACCCACCCTGCTCTTTCCATTTGTAGCAGTTGGCAATTATTTCCTCTTTGTGTTGTGCTTAGTTCTGAGTCATGTCGGACTCTTTGCAACTCGATGGACTCTAGCCCGTCAGGCTCCTCTGTCCATGGGATTCTCCAGGCAAGAACACTGGAGTGGGTTGCCATACCCACTTGGGGAAGATCCCCAACTCAGGGATTGAACCCAGGTTTTCTGTATTGCAGGAGGATTCTTTACCATCTGAGCCACTTTGGCCCCTTTTAAATTGTAGGCTCCATGTTTTATTTGCCTCCTTTATTTGCATAGCCTGGTACTGAGAAGGCCTCTGATGTCAGGCTTGACGGGAGAGAGGGAGGGAAGCAGAGCTTGGAGGGCAGATGTGAGAGGTCGGAGCCAGGTAACCATCTTGAGGTCTCAGCATCCAAAGGTATGAAAATAGGGTGAGGAGTAGCTGGAGGAGGTCGGAGGAGGTCCGAGGAGGGCGATTAGGGCAGGGCCTCCAGGGAGCTGCGGAGGCGAACACGTCCAAGCTGTCGTCCCTTCCCAGGGCAGAGCCATGCTGGAGCATGAGGTGTGGGGTGCCTCCACGAAGCCACACCCCATTCATCCTCCCTGACAGCAGGAAGAGAGGGCAATGGAGCCAGGCTTGTGTGAGGCTGGGCTGTGATCATCACTGCTGGATGAGGATTGGGGTGGAGCGCATGGTTTTAAGAGGGAAGATACCAGAGCTTGCTTGATGGGAAGGCCAGAGAGAGGGAGCGCTGGCTGGGGATTCCAGGGCGCAGCCCTCTCTAGAGCCTGGTTCCCGGTGCCACTGGGGTGGGCCTGGCTAAGATGGAAGATGGGAAAAGAAGATGGTTCAGGTGGGTGGTGGTTTGAGGGCAGGAAGGTGAGGGAGGGCCCTGGCTTGGGGCCCAAGTCCAAGAAGAACTTCTCTTTCTTGAGTTTTCCTAATTGCTCAGGAGAACCAGGCAAACATCTGTGCAAAGATCCCCTGGCACACTTGGTCTTCCTAGCCCAAGTCCCTGGGAAAGGAACTTAGATCTCACAAAAATAAGGGGTTGACCACTGAGCCTTAGACCAGGGAGGGCGTGGGCTGGGGCATTTAGCTTCACCTGGCGGAGCAGCTGGGCAGCCAGCTTCCTGGAACCATGAGAGCAGGTGGCTGGGAGCCATGTGGTCTGATGGGAAGCACGAGGTGGGTGGGGGGCCCAGTCCCTGCTCTGCCACAAAAGTCTGTGACCCTGGGCAGGCTTCCCACTCCTCTGGGCCCCATCCTCCTGGCCTGTTGAGAAAAGGGCTGGACTCCTCTCCCACCGGAGGCCCTTCCAGCCTGGAAGTGACCTAGCGACCTCGAAGGCACCCCCAACCATCCCGCCCTGCCAGGCTCCTTCCGCCCAGTTGTCTCATTGGCACTTTGAAAGGAGCCTGGGGAAGGGATGGGGCTCAGGGGCCCTCAGCTAGCCCCTCACAGAACCAAGCAAGCTTCCTGCCTGCCAGTCCACGCTTCCCCTGTTGGGGTCCCCAGAACTGGAGCCAGAAAATATTTCATGATGTCCTGCCCAATCTTCCCCTGTGAGCCAAGCTAACGCTCCCATTTCGGGTCTCTCCAGCCACCAGCATGGGGACAGTCTGCTTCGTCCTCCCCTGTGGTTCGGCTCTCTCCCCTCCCCCACAGGCACCCGATGAACCCAGCTTCATGGAGGAGCAGGGCCCTGCCAGCCTTTCTCCCTGATGCCTGGACCCCCCACCCCACTCACACACAGAGTGCCCAGTCAGTGTGGGTGATGGAGAGGAGTGTGGTCCTGCCAGGGGTGGGGCGGGGGGTAGAGAGGGCAGCTCTTATCGAATCTCCAGCTTTCGGAAATGCTGTGGGTCAGAGAGGAGGGAGTGGGTGAGTGGGGGCTGAGGCCAGAGCGGTCTCAGGGATAAGAAAGCCCTCTGGCTGGCTGCGGAGGGGAGGGGAGGCCTCTGCCCTGGCCCTGGCCCTCCCCCAGCCTCCTGCAGGTGTCCGAGACAGCGGGGGCCCTGCGGACAGGGGCATGACCCTTACAGCAATGGTGGCTGGCCCTGTCACAGCTAATGATCCTGATGGCCGGGTCCCGAGAGCGGTGGGGGTGGTGCTTAGAGGGAGGGAAGGCAGAGGATGATTCTGAGTGTGTGTGTGAGTCTGTCTGTCTGTCAGTATGAGACCCTCACCCGCCTCCACCCTCCCCCCAGCCTACAGGACTGTGTGCAGCGTCAATGGGCCCCTGGTGGTGCTGGACCAGGTCAAGGTAAGATTTCCATCTCTTCCCAGGGACAATTAAATCTTAGTGCTCACTGCCCCTGCACTGATTTCTTCTAAATTGCCCTGCCCTTAGGGGTCTCCCAGGTGCCCATCCCACTCTTCCTAATCCCCCCACCCTCAGTTACCCAGGGTTTCCTCCTCCACTTTTTCTGTGGGCCCCACCCTGGCCTTTAAGAGACCTGCTCCTACCAGCCATCAGCAGGGCCTACTGGGCTATCACACCTCTTTCTTCACCAGTAGAATGGCTGTATCTAACTTCTCCCAGGGCAGGAATCTCCCACCAGTCGCTCAGGGATTTTTTTTAAAGGGAAGAGGAGGAAGTGGCTGGCAGAGGGATGGCAGCTAACTTTTCTCCAGACCTGGAGGTTTTCAAAGGTCTTCGGAATACCTCAGCCTGGGAGCCAGCAGCTGGAGTGGAAAGTGAAGTATGCCTCATGGTGGAGGGTGTGGGTGACTTGGTGTCCCTGGGAACTGCAGGACCATGGCAGACACTGGAAGTATTCTGAGTTCGAGGCTGGGGATTCTCAAGACACAAAGAGCCCTGCAAAGCTCCCAGGTCACTCTGCTTCCCCCACTGTGAATCCCACCCCTGTCTCCCACCCCCTAACTGGATCTGGGCGCCATCCTAGACTCCTCCCTTCCTGGACCCCTGTCTCCCAGCATTCTCCCGCCCACTGCCCCTTTCCCATAGCCGTGGTCTCTGGGTCCCCAGCCTAGCGCCCTCCCATCCTCTACCATGCAGTCCCAACCCCTTCCCTCCCCTACTCCTAATTCACTAGGGCCCCCCATGCCTTCACCATACAGACCCTGCATCCGGTAGGGTCCTGCACACCTCTCCACGTCTCACCACTCTCCCTTCCCCACTTAGAAACCCACACTGTCTCTGTGTGGAGCTCCCATTGGTGTCTCCAGGACTTTGCACACACTCTGCCTTCTCAACAACCTTTTCCTCCCCGCTTCTTCTGACTCACCTTCTCCTGGAAGCCTCTCTTAGCCTTCTGGACGGTGAGCTTGTCCCTGCTGTTGACTTCGTGTGCTGTCTTGCCAGCAGCATCCATCGAGGCATTTGGTCACCAGCTGGCCACATGTGGTGACCAAATCTTCTCCCTAACCCCCACAATTGGACTTGGATGGTGTTTTTGAATCCTGGGCTCCCAGAGCTGCACATTGCACTTTTACTGAACACCCAGCCCATCATGCTTGTTCAGTTTGTTCAAAGGAAGGGTGAGTGAATGAATGAATGAATTTAAGAGCATGACTGATTATGGGCCTGTCAAAATCTGGCCCTCTTAAAAAGATCAGACCCACTCATTTCTGGAAAACAGATTCCAAGCTCATATGGACATCACAGTTGGGCCCATTAGTGTTGGGGATGTCCTGGAAAGAAGTGTGATGGGGTCAGACAGACAGTGTGACTCAGACTTCTTGAATTTTAATCCCAGATCATCCCCCCCTTTCTATTAACTACCTGTCAATTCTAGATCAGCAGCATAAGCATCACCTGGGACCTTGTTAGAAATACGGATTCTAGGGCCCTACCCCAGACTGACAGAAACTCTGAGGGTGGGGCCCAGAAGCTTTTTTTCATTGCCATCCAGGTGATCTGATGTTCCCCGAAGTTTGAGAACCATCTGTCTAGGATTGTGAACCTGTTTCCTCATCTATTAACTGACAATAGAGCTGTTGTGGGGATCAAGTCAGATAAATGTATTGTTATTATTCCTCCTCGAGAAGAGCTAGAATATGCTGATATGCCTGATTAAATAGTCAGTGAATCTCCTGCTCCCTTGCCCACCTCCATCACACTCCCTACCTGTCAGTCTCTACAGGGCGCTGCGTGGTAAGGAGAGTCAGTGTCCATGCAGACACCTATTGTCAACTGTAAACTGGGGCTGGACTATGAAACTGGAGATAGATCCCAGGCTATGATCCTGAGATTCCTGGATGCATCCGTAACTCTTGCAGAACATAGTAACTGGGTGATGGAGAGAATCAGAGAACCCTGGGCTTGCAGAGGGAAGGAAAGGAGCCAGCAGCTGATAGCCTCATAAGTGCAGGAGATGGAGAAGGCACCTCTATGCATCTCTCTCTACTGTCTCACATCCCTTGTTCTAGAGTTGCTTGGGCAAAAATGCCATAATTCTGTCTCTATAGCGCCACCTTCTGCCCAAACTGAATCACACAGGCAATAACTCTTTCTGCTTCCATCTTGCTCAAAAGGAAAAATAGCTGGGGGGAAGAATTTTCTTAGGAATTCCCTGGTGGTCCAGTGGTTAGGATACAGTGCTTTCACTGCAGCGATCCAGGTTCGATCCTTGGTCAGGGAACTAAGATTCCACTTGGCAAAAAAATAAATACAAAGTTATTGGCCAGGTGCTAAGGGCTTGGAGATTGTACCCAAACCTTTTAAGGAAATAGTCATATGCCTCTGCACTGAAGGGGAGGGGCATAGTTTCCACAGTTTAATCTGATTTTCTAGGGTCTGTGACCCAGAAAATGCCACATCTCTGCTTTGTCAAGTATAAAATGGACTCTTCTAGATTCTTGAATAGCCACACTCCAAGACCTGATCTCACAAAAGCACACTCATACACTCACACACGTACACTCATACACACATACACAAGTGCACAGGTTCTGCAAGCATTAAACAGGAGTCTGGATATCTCACGTCCACCTGCCTGGAATACTTTAGAGAGATTTCACTAGAGCAGTGGTTTCTGAGTCAGCAGCCTGGGTTGAGACCCAAGAATGTGCATTCCTGAGACGTTCCCAGTGGCTACTGCTGCCTGGAGGGCCAGACCACACTGAGAACCGCTGCTCTCGAGGATCTTTGGTGCCTATATTCTGTGTTTCCAACTGGCCGTTATTTGAGACTCACCTTATCTACCAGACTTGGTTCCAGATGTCTGTGGCAGCTCCCAAACTTCAGGGAAAAAGCTTGTGTGTATCAGCTCAGACAACAGTCTCCAAGGAGGAGTCCCCAGACTGCCCTGGGTGTTGTCAGGGTCAGAGGTCGGGGAGGCAGCACACCCTGTACACATCCTGCCAGGCTTGCTAGGAACTTTCCAGGCCCCTGTGCCGCCCCCTGGCTGGCTGGGGTCGGGGCTGAATCTGCAGCGAAGGAAGAGGGTTGCACTGAACCGTCCACACTCCCTGCAATCCTCTTAGTAACCAACTGAGAGAATCAGGCCTGTGGCTGGGAAACAGGGTAGAAATCCAAGCTCTTTGCTGCACACTGGAATTCTCTCGCTGCACACCCTGCTCTAAGTGGCTAAGCCCACCCCTCCCCGCAAATAAGTAACTGGCATTTTCTTCCTAAAGGATTCTGGACAGTACTCTCCATGCCTTCCCCATGCTTCTGACAGCTCTTCCTTCCGTCTGGCTGTAACCTTCCTGCTGCTTAAAGTTCATTGTCTCTGCTGTTTCATCTTTCAGGGCCACTCCGCGCGCCACCTCCTCTCCCCTCTCCCTCACCCCCCCGCCCCGCCCCGCCCCGCACGCGCAAAGATCGGTTTTGTCACCCCCCTGCCTGTCTTCTCTCGGGCCCACTGCGTGGTTGCCTTGGGGCCCACTCGGGCCGGGGCTCTGTCCAGTATCTTCCTCCTGAGGTCAGCAGCCTCCCATCTGCGCCACAGACAGCGAGGCCAGTGGCCACGCAGGCCCACGGAGAGCAGGAGAGGGGAAGGAGCCGGGACGCGCGCTTCGCCGGTTTCCCGGCCCCCACCCCGCTAGTCCTTGCTCTCGGGCTCCCTCTTGTGGTCGCGAAGCCAAAGCCGGTCCCTTCAGCGGACCTCAGAGCACTCCTCTTGGAGCGAGCTCCCTCTCCCAGGGTCCCCACTCCGCGGGATCTGAGGGTGCTTGAGGGGAGAGCAAGATCGCCTTCCTGGCATTCTCTTCACAGGACAAGGAGGGGCCCGAGCCAGAGCTACTGTCAGAGCTGGGAAGCCTCCGGTCTCAGGCTCCACCCCAGAGGGGTGCCCTGGGAAAGAGGACCCCGTCTTGCTCACACCCCTTTGGGGAACTGAGCCGTCCACCCCTCTTCCCTGGCCCTTACGGTCACTGGCTTGTGCACAGCAGGGGATATAACGATGGTAATGATGGTGACAGCCACATCACTGTACTTGAATATGTCTCCATTTCTTTTTCTTTTTTTTTGGCCTCACGGGGCACCTCCCACATCTTAGTTCCCCGGCTAGAGATGGAACCCCCCACCCCCTGCAATGAAGGGAAGTCCCCCAAACTTTTTTTTTATATTTCAATTACATGCACACACATGCTTTTTGTAACTAGTGAAATTAAAAACACAAAGTTAACTATTTGCTCCTGACCTCTGTATTCCCAACCTCTTGATAACCAAGTAAAGATCCTATATGTGGGCAAATACAAGCATGCTAAATATGAATGTTGGTGCTTGTTATTCTCTTAAAATGTGTGGAGTATTTCCTCCATGTGGTAGGTTTTAGTTATCCTGTTTGATAGTGACTGTGGTTTGGATTTCCGGTGGTATGACCGTACTGTGATGTACTTCCTTTTTGATGGGCATTCCGCCAGTTTCCAGGTTTTGGTGTTACAAATGGTACAGCAATATATATCCCTTGTATACGGAAGCCTTTATTGTTGCAGGATACATTCTCCCAAAATAGAACTGCTGGTTCAAAGCGTATATTTCTTTTTATATAGATATTGACAACTTGGAGCAAAATTGCTTGTCCAGCAAGGCAGTGATACATGAGAGGACCCACTTCTAGCATCTTTTCATCCCTGAATGTGTTCACCTGTAACTTTGCCTAATAGCTAAGACTAGTTCTGTCTTGCTTCTAGCTGCACTTCCCTGATGACTAGGGGGAGTTGAGTGTCTTTCTCTGTTGGCATCTCACTTCCTTCTCTGTGAACTCTTCCAACGCATTGAGTTCTACATTTCGCTTTGTTTATTGTTCACCTTTGCTGATGGTATCTTTGTCATCCAGAAATTTCAAATGTTTATGTTATCAAAGATTTCTATTTTTTGTTTGTGGCTTCTGGATTTCTTATCTTGCTTAAAGATGTCTCTCTTATCCAGTTTTTAGCTACATTATTCCGTAAGAAGGGAAAGAAGAAAAGTTCTGGTGTTTTGTTTTAGTTTTACATTTAAAACTTTATATGCCTGGAGTCTGTTTTGAGTTTATGATGGGAGTAGATACCCAGTTATCTTAGAGCCATTCGTACAATAGATTCTTTTCTCCTATGAACACATATGCCACATTTGTTCTATAATAATCTCCTAAACTCTGGGCTCTGTTTCTGAACTGTAGCCTTCCCACATCTCTGTTTTCCTCACACCAACACTGACCACTTGACCTCAGTAGCTTTAGAGCATGTTTTAATATCTGACAAGGCAAGTCCTCCACTCCCAATCTTTTCCATAACTGCTTTTGGATATTGTCAAACATTTAAATGATTTTAAGATCATTTTTTACTTCCAGGAGAAACAATCCATTGGGGAAGCATTGAATTTCTATACATTTGAAAAGGTTTGAATTTTTATGATAGTAAGTCATACTGTTTTGGAAAACACTGTTGCTCTCCATTTGCTCAGGGCTTGTTTTCTGTCCTTTAGTAAGATTTTATTATTTTCTTGTACTTTTCTTGTTAAATTTATTTCCAGATATTTCATGGGTTTTGACCCTATTGTGAATGAAATATTTTTCTCCATTTCCTCTTATGTTTATTGCTGGAATGGAAAAGAGAGAGAATGATTTTTTTTTGCTTTTTGCATACATTTTGTTGAATGATCCCTTTTAACATTCTGTGATTCTTTTGGGGAGAAACACACTCTTTTTAAATTGAAGTATAGTTGATTTACAATACTGTGTTAGTTTCAGATGTACAGCAAAGTGATTCAGTTTTGTTTTGTTTTAAGTTCAATTGAGGTATAGCAAACATACACAGAAGAAAAGTCATGGCTATAAAACTTAATGAAGAGAAACAAACCAAGAGTGACTCCATTTTATTTTATTCTTCAGATTATGAAATAAATTATGAGAATGGGATTAACAGGTACAAGCTACTTAAAATAGCTATGCAACAAAGATTTACTGTATAACAGAGATCTATATTCAAATCTTATAATAACATATAATGGAAAATAATCTGAGATTGATTGTTATATATTTATCTTATATACAGCCAAGTTTTCTTATTAATTCTGGGTGGGGTTGTTTTTATTTGTTTTCATTTTTAACTAGCTCCTCTGAAGGTTTTTTAAATATACAATATCACCTGCAAATAAAGGGAATCATGTCTCTTTTTCCATTGGCATACTTTAATTTTTCTTTTTATTAAAACAATTTCAAATTTATAAAAAGTTGCAAAAGTAAAAATAATGCAAGGAATGTCCATATACCTATTTGTTCTAGCATTTGCTCTGAGTGTATGTGTGTGTGTATGTGTTTTTGTTTTTATTTTCTTTAGAGCTTTAGAGGATAATTTATGTCCAAAACTCTGGTGTGTACTTCTGAAGAATAAGGATATACTCTTACATAACCACAGTAGTTATCAACACGAAATTGACACTGATACTTTTATCTAATCTACAATCCATATTCCAGTTTGTAAGCTGGCCCACTAAGTCTCTGACAGCATTTTTCTCCCTCTGGAATAGGGCTGCCAGCTATCACATTTAATCATCATGTCTGTTTAGCCTTCTATAATCTGGAATGTTTCCACAGCCTTTCTTCAACATTTCTGAACCTTTCAAAAAACAATCTATGGCTTATTCATGTTGATATCTGGCAGAAAACAGTAAAAATCTGTAAAGCAATTATTCTTCAGTTAAAAAATAATTTTTTTAAAAAAAGAAAATTCTAAAAAGACAAAACAGATCATTATTTATGTTTAGTATACTTTTCAAATTTTTTTTGTCTTACTATATAAACTAAAATTTCCAAAGCAATCTTATGTAACAATGGTGATATAAGCATCTCTTTCTGTGCCTTACTGATTTTATTGAAAATGAAATGGGTTTAGCATTTTACCATTTACAAAGATATTGATGCTGGCTTTGGTAAACAGTCTAGTATGCAAGGAGTTACCTTCCATTCCTATTTTACATAGAACTACATTAGAAAACGACTGCTAGATTATATCGAAAGCCTTTTGGCTTCTATTTACATAATCCCATGTGATTTTTCTTTTAGGTTCACAAACTCCCTATTATTATGAACAATGTTGTGAAATGTTGACTGATTCCCAAAGGTTGGTTGATCTAAGCTGGTGTGGCTGGAATAAACCCTACTTGGTCATACTTGTTTATTTATTTAATATACTATTTGATTTGACTGACCAATAGTTTATTTATAATTTCTGCATCTGTATTTATAAGAGAAATTAGTCTATAGTTTCTTCGGGGATACTATCTATTAGATTTGGGGTTTGGGAGTTTTTCATTTTACAGTTTTGTTTTCTTCTAATCTCTATCTTCTCTCCATCTTATTACTTTTGTTAGTTCTTCCAATAAAGCTGAATGGAATGATGATAGCAGGCAGTGTTGTTTTGCTTCTATTTTTAAAGAGAATGTTTTATACATTATATTATTTTCTATAAGTTTTCTGAGGCTACTTTTTAAGGTTAAGGAATTCCCCTTTTATTCTGTTTTCAAAGAATAGTTTTGTTCTTTTTGTTTGTTTCTGTTTTTAATTGTGGGTTTTAACTTTTAACTTTTTCTAAAACTTGTTGAAATAATGTGTTTTTTAATCTTCTAATTCATTAATAAGGTAAACATATTAGTAGATTTTCTAATATTAGACTAACTTTGAATTCCTGGAATAATCCTAGCTTAGTCTTTTTAATTTTTATTTGTGTGAGTGTGCATTTATCTTCATTTTTTGTTTTTTTAAATTTTTTCTTTGAGTCCTTGGTTTGTTTGTAACTTGGTCTTTTTTGGTACGTTGCTGGATTTCATTTGCTAATATCTGCTTAGTATTTTTGCATATATGTTCATGACTGAGATTACCTATAATTTTCCCATTAATATCTTATTTTGTATCGATTATCCTTGACTCATAAAATGAATTAAGACTTGAGTTTTTCTTTCAGTCTTTGGAAGAGCTTAAGTAAGTTTCAAATTATTTGTTTCTTGATTGTTAGAACTCACTAATTATCTGGGACTCATGTTTTCTTCATGGAAATATTTTAAGTTATTTATCTGATATCTTGAAGATTATAGGTGTATCCTGGCTTTCTATTTTGTTTTTCATTGGATTTAATTCGTATTCTTCAAGAAATGTATTCATTTAATTTAAGATCTGAAATGCTGCATGAAGTTATTCCTAAGTTTAAAATTATTTTTTAATAGTATTAATTAGTACAGCTAATTTTGACTTTTTTTTATTGCGACATTTACTCATGTCTTTTTTCTTAGTGTTGCCAGAGATTTGTCTATTTTATTACGTTTTCAAAGAACCAGCTTGGCTTTGATGATCTTCTCTATTATGTATCTGTTTCTTTTTCAATGATCTCTGCCCGTTTATTATTTCTTCAACTTGATTTGGGATGTTAATGCTGTTACTTTTTTCTGACTTTTCACGTTGCATACATTCAAAACTACCTCTGCCTTTTCTCTTTTCTAACACAAGCATTTAAAACTTTAAATGTGTCACATATATGTCGAAAAAGTTTTCATTTTTGTTTAGTGCTAAATGTTTTCTAACCTGATGTTTAGAATGTTTCAAAATTTCCAAAGGTAGGAAGATTTTTCTCACTGTCTTTTTGTTATCGGCTTCTACCTTACTTTGCTCATGGTCAGAAAACATTGTACAGCTTGCTGTCAGCTGTGGCATGAAGTGCTGTCCTTTTTATTATTTTTTGTTTCCCCTGTCATTTTACTTCTGATTTCCTCTAATGTCCAAGGAGTAATTTAAAGGAGTGCTTTAATTTCCCAGAATATTAGAAACACTGCATGGAGCGGCACTGTCTTTTCATCGTTTATTTTTATTGGATTATGATTATGACGTTCCCTGAAGTGAATCAAGGAAGCAAGATGGGTGGGCAGCAAGCTGAGGGATGCCGGGCGACGCTATATACTCTCTTCAGTACCTCTCCTGGCAGAAGGCTCAGGTGGAGGACTTAGCTCTCCTGGTGCTGACCAGAGCTGAGGACCAGGGTTAGAGGGGAGGGGCTGCCCCTCAGCCCAGCTTCTGCGGCCAGCTCGCAGCCTGCTCTAGAACTCGGCTCCTGAGGCACATGCAGACAGCAGAGCTTGGGGATTCCCACCGGGTGGCCCTCCACCTGCCTATCTGTGATCCTGGAGGGAAAGACTGATCGTTTTTTCAAGTTGAGTTATAATTTATATACTGTAAACACTGCTCTTTTCAAGTGTAGAGTTCAGTGGGTTTTAGTCTGTACACAGACTTGTGCAACCGTCAGCACTACTTGATTCCAGAACATTCTCATCACCTCGGAGAGAAGCCCTGCACCTGTTGGTTGCCGCCCCAATCCTTTCTCTGCAGTCCCCAGCGATCACTGATCTTTTTGCTTTGTGGATTTGACCAGTCTGGCCATTTCGTGTCAATGGAGCCACGTCCCCTGTGGCTTGCTGTGTCTGGCTTCTTTCACTTCGCGTGAAGTTTTCAAGGTCCATCCGTGTTGTAGCCTGTATCAGTACTTCATCCCTTTTTAAAGCTGACTTGTATTCTACTGCATGGATACCCACCTTTGTTTATCCAGTTATCAGTTTGTGGACTTTGGAGTTGTTTTCACTTTTTGCCTATTATAAATAACGCTGGATGAACCTTCACATGCAAGTTTTTATGTGGATATGTGTTCCCATTTCTCTTGGGTATACACCTGGGGATGGAATTGTTGGGATATATTGTAACTCTATGTTTAACCTTTTCAGAAACTGCCAGACTATTTTCTAAATTGGCCACACAGTTTTACCTTCACGCCATCAGTGTCTGAGCGTTCCAGTTCCTCCACAACCTTAACACGTGTTCTTATCTGTCTTTGTTAGAGTCATGAGTGTGAAGTGCTATCTCATTGTGTGTTTCCATTTCTTTAATGACTAGTTTGTGCTATTTACTTAGTCGCTCAGTCGTGTCCAACTCTTTGTGACCCCAGGGACTGTAGCCAGCCAGGCTTCCCTGTCCATGGGGAGTGTCTAGGCAGGAATACTAGAGTGGGTTGCCATGCCCTCCTCCCGGGGATCTTCCCACCCCAGGGATTGAACCCAGGTCTCCTGCATTGCAGGCAGATTCTTTACTAGCTGAGCTACCAGGCAAGCTCAATGACTAATTAGTTGGGCATATGTATATCTTCTTTGGATAAATGTTTATTTAGATCCTTTCCCAGTTTAAAATGGCATATTCACCTTTTTTAAATTAACAAATGAGCTTTTGGCTGCCCCAGGTCTTCATTGCTGCACATGGGCTCTCTCCGGTTGTGGTGAACAGGGGCTCATCTCTGGTTGCGGTACTCTTAGCTTCTTGTTGCAGAACACGGGCTGCAGTGTGCGGGCTTCAGTAGTTGGGGCTCACGGGGTTCGTTGCCCCATGGCTTGTAGATCCTCCCGGGCCAAGGATCAAACCTGTGTCCCCTGCACTGGCAGGCGGCTTCTTAACCACTGGACCACCAGGGAAGTCCAGTATTTGTCTTTTTATTGTTGAGTTGTAAGATTTCTTTATATATTCCAGATATCGGCCTGATTCTAACACTAAGAATGAATACCTCACTTGATCTTAACCAAAAGAGAGGTGATTGCCTGATTCTTTTTATTCCTGAAGACTGTGAGGACTACACATGAGTTGATCCCAGCCCCGTGACTAGGGAAAGATTGCCACTGGTCGATGGGGACACGTGGGAGCCAAGGAGAGCACTTTGCCAGTGTGTTCATCATTAGTCCACAGGGGCAGAAACAATGGTCAGGAGACCTAAACAGCCATAATAACTATTGAGCTGTTACAAGGTCCCAGTGCCAGATAATGACTTACTATATAGTATATATTCCTTCTCACAGCAGCCCTGTGAAAGAGGGGTTAGTATTATTCCCACTTTAAAGATGAGGAAAGTAAGGCTCAGAGACATCATGTAACTTCCAGAAGGTCACACAGCTTCTAAGTGTCAAAGTTTCAATTCTAACCCTGGTCTTCCAACTCCAAAGTCAGTGATCCTACCCACCCAAGTATACTGCCTTGCAAACAGAATTCAAACTTTCCACTTAACCAGTCTCTCAAGTTCAATTCCAAGAGTGTCTGGGCACAAGATGGGAGAAAGGCGTTTCAGACTGGGGACGGCTGGGCGGGGGGAGACAGGGAGGAGTGTCTCACTGTCTCTGTCTCACTGTCTGGTCTCACCGTCACTCTGGGCTGCTCTCCCCTCCTACCAGTTTGCCCAGTATGCTGAGATTGTCAACTTCACCCTCCCCAACGGGACTCAGCGGAGTGGGCAAGTGCTCGAGGTGTCTGGGACCAAGGCAATTGTGCAGGTAAGTGGTGTCACTAAGATGTTTCTGGTTGAATAAATGAATGAACCCACAAAGTGTCCACACTGTCATAAACTCCAAAAGCAGAAAATGGCCTGTTTTCCCTGAAAGCACCTTGCCCAGAGCTGGACACAAAGGGAGCCTAGAGTGGGAGGCCCCATTCTCCCCAGCAAACCCCCTGTTAAAGTAACTAACCTCTTATCCTGTAGGTGTTTGAAGGGACCTCTGGGATTGATGCCCAGAAGACCACCTGCGAATTCACAGGGGACATCCTACGGACCCCAGTGTCAGAGGACATGCTGGGTGAGGGGTAGGGTTGGGGGGTGGATCGCCCCTCTGTCCATCTAGTCCAGCGTCCCTGACCAAGTGCTTAACAGACCGCGCTGTCATTGCCTCCCTACCTGTCTGCCTCCCCTGGGAGCCCTGTGAGGTCAGAGGTTGTGCCTTCTCTTTGACCCCCAGCCAGCACTCAGGGCCTGAGTGTTCAGTACATGAAGAAGGCAACTTCAGTAAACTAGAGGACGAGGACGTTTGGGGTCAGGCTGGAGTGAACTGTGCATCCCCCAGTTCTCTCCCAGGATCTGCCATCCCTGGCTCTCTCCTCTCTCCAGCTCTAACACGCCCTTAATTAGAGCCATTGTCCCGGCCAAGGTCTGGCCTGTAAAGGTTTCCAGGAGAGGAGGGAAGGCCCCCAAGGAGACAGTCACGTAGCCAGCTCCCTGAGGGTCACGGAGGACTGAGGGTGGGGGGACATGGGGCATTTGGGACAGGAGGGACAGGTGGGAGCTGGTGGAGGTGTGGAGGGTGAGCAGCAGTGTGAGACCCAGGGCTGGTCCTGAGCATTCTCCAAGCCCCCTCACCCACCCCCAGGTCGGGTTTTCAACGGCTCAGGCAAACCCATTGACAAGGGGCCAGTGGTGATGGCAGAGGACTTCCTGGACATCAACGGTAAGTGAGGCTTTGGACCCCTCTCAGGACCCAGCTTCCAACCACCTTTCCCACCCCATTCACAGCCTGTGTCACCTCACACTTGGAAGTTCTGCCTCAGATATTGCCCAGGGTTCACCCCCAGGACTGGTCAGACCAACAGGCGGATCAGGTGAGACACAACAGCGGCAGAGGCCTCCCTGTCCGGGGCCAGCAGCACTTCACGTCCCATTCCTATAAAATGCCATCATCATTGTGCAAATTCCCACATGCCCAAGACCCTCTGCCGCTTCTAACGTGCCTAGATGGTACCATCCAACAGAGCAATGGGCTGTGGTTTTTATTTAAATACAAACTAATTCAAATGAAATAAAATTTCATGTCACAACCCCACTGCACGTGCTCAGTAGCTACAGGTGGCCAGGCCTGCATCCTGAGCAGCGCAGTTAGAGCACATCTCCATCATTGAAGAAAATTATGTCCTGCAGCGCTACTGGGACAGGGCTGGGGGCGGTACACGGGGAAGGGCCTGAACCCTCCTGCAGGGCCTGTGACTGCCGTCTCCCAGGCCAGCCCATCAACCCCCACGACCGCATCTACCCCGAGGAGATGATCGAGACAGGCATCTCGCCCATCGACGTCATGAACAGCATTGCCCGTGGTCAGAAAATCCCCATCTTCTCAGCAGCTGGGCTCCCCCACAATGAGGTGAGGGCTGCGTGGGGCCTGCAGGCACCACCAAGGGGAAGGGAAGGAGCAGAGGCCAGAACTCGTGGGCCAGCAAGGGTGCCTCCTGTGCCGAGCGGGCAGGGGCCAGCGGAGCTAGGGCCACCGGCAGCTGTCTTGGAGCAGCTCCAGGCCTCAGGGCTGCACAGGTCTAAGTGTCCCTGCCTTCTGCCTACACACATGCTCATCCTGGATCTGGTAACCACACACACCACCAGCCCCAGAGACATCCCAGCATGAGGTGGGGGGACAGGGGGTTCTGAAGGACCTAGTTGCTCCAAATTTGAGGTAGGTAGTTGTTCTTTGGAACTGTTTCCCACCCTGCTCTTCGTGAGATGCACCCTGGGCTGGGGCAGCCCCTCCCCTGGGAGTGGCTGTAGGAACCAGGGTAGCCCTTCCATGTGTGACCTTGGGTCCCTCCCACCTAAGGCCTCAGCAGGAGGATGGACTAAGCACCGCCCTGTCCACACTTCTCAGTGGCGCCCGGAGGCGCCGGCTCAGGCTCCAGTTCTGATGTCCTTCCTTCTGTCCCCAGATTGCCGCCCAGATCTGCCGCCAGGCTGGGCTGGTGAAGAAGTCCAAGGCCGTGCTGGACTATCATGATGACAACTTTGCCATCGTCTTTGCAGCCATGGGGGTAAGAGAGGTTGGACAGATGGCAAGTTCTGTAGGTGGCAGGCGGGCCCTTGGCCCCTTGGCCCCAGGCCTACCCAGTCTAAGGGTGGAGGCATTATCCTTCTCGCTGAGAACTTGGCCTGTCTGTTGATAGAGGCAAGAGTGTGAATGAGGGCTGGGCAGTGTGTCCCCCACAGCAGCCCCAAGAGGATTCTGGGGCAGCTGGGAAAGGAGGAAATTAGGGGAGAAAAGATGGTTTTGGGATGGGGAACCCAGGGGCCCTCAGAGGAACAAGAGGTTTAGCGCGTCAGGTGAGGAGCAGGGTGACACCGAGCAGCTCAGCCTGATGTCTGAACCTCTCTCTGGGGTTCTGATGAGACCCTACTGACTGATAGCTGGTAGTAGCTATACTTTCCTATAGTAATAGGCTTTACTGGAAGAGATGGAAGGGGCCTGGCCCCGCCTCCAGCCCTCCCTGCTGTGTTTCCAGGTGAACATGGAGACAGCCAGGTTCTTCAAGTCTGACTTCGAGCAGAACGGCACCATGGGCAACGTCTGCCTCTTCCTGAACTTGGCCAATGACCCCACGTGAGCACCCACACTACCTGTAGGCAGCAGGCCCTGCCCCCTTCCAAGACCCGGAGCCCAGGTCTCAGGCTTCGCCAGAGCTGGGAGAGCAACCCCTCGTTGTGCAGATGGGGAAACTGAGGCTGGGGAAGAGGTGGGGACAGTGCAGGAGGAGATAGCGAGAGCCAGACCACCACCTGCTGGCCGCCTGCAGCCCATCCACCCTCCCTACAACCTGCCTCCAGCCACTGCCCCAAGTCAGGGCTCCTCATCTTAGACTTGCTTCCACAAGGTCACCACTAAAGAGGTATTTCCCTAAAACATTTGCTTAGAAAAACTGCCGTTTTAAAAGTTGAGAAAATGTGAATTTAAATCTGTAGGTTGGGTGATGAAAAAAAAAAAAAACCTAATACTAATAATAACCTAATACTAATAACCTAACCGATAACCAAAAACTGTCCTGGGAGCTGAAGGTACTCCAGAAACTAGGGAGCAGAGTGCAGGAGGCCCAGATGGTATCCTATAGAAAAGTGCCATGGGCACAGGGCCCGGGGTCTGGGCGTCTGGAGCGGGAGGAAGGGCCCCGGAGCCCTCACCAGGGAAGGTGCTGCAAGGCAGGCAAGTGTATGGCCCGCACGTGTGCTCAGGAACGGAGACGGGAACAGGAAGGAAGGAACCCTGAGGACACAGAGAGTGGGAGCTTTCTGGCTGACCCAAGCCCAGGTGCCCTCGGGGAGGGATATGCAGAGCGCCAGCTGCTGAGCTCTGACACGCCATCTGCCCTCCGGGCCCTGCCTGGCCCTCTCACCCAGCTCCCTGCCTGCCCGTCCCAGCCTCTGTCCCTGTTCCCACCTTGAACAGCAGGATGTGGTTGAGGGCCCAGTCTCCCAGGAACCATGGCCTGGACCTGGGAGCTAGGGGCTAGGGCTCATCTTCCCCAGTCCTCTGCCTCTGTGCACTGTACCAGCTTCCAAGTTCACTCTCCACGCAGCACGGGGGCTAAATGGAGCACAGGCCTGGCCTCCAGGTGCTCTAACCATTGGCCATACCTGCAGGATCGAGCGGATCATCACCCCGCGCCTGGCACTGACTACAGCAGAGTTCCTCGCCTACCAGTGTGAGAAGCACGTGCTGGTCATACTGACGGACATGAGTTCCTATGCGGAGGCCTTGCGGGAGGTGAGTTGGCTGGCGAGGGGGGTCGGGCTCAGCCCCCCTAGTCATGAGCCCAGAGCTGGCCCACACAGGCCCGCCCCCACCCCATTCCTCATGGTCACTGAACCCCCCCATGCCCCTTCCTTGTATCATCCTCTTACCCTAAGGCCCACGGGTATTGCAGGTCTCAGCTGCCAGAGAGGAGGTGCCCGGGCGCCGAGGCTTCCCCGGGTACATGTACACTGACTTGGCTACCATCTACGAGCGGGCGGGTCGCGTGGAGGGCCGGGGTGGATCCATCACTCAGATCCCCATCCTCACCATGCCCAATGACGGTGAGCCACCTCCCTGCCCACTGCCCCTTGCAGTCCCCTGCCCTCCCGTCCCACCCAGACACTGACAGGACCCATGCTTCTTTCCATAGATGCACAGTAGCTCCACTCCTCCAGCAGGGTAGGCACTGTCCCTTCCTTGCCTCCACCTGTCACCCACTCCTGTGCGGGAACAGAACCTACATGGCCCTGGGTGGGTGGAGACCTGAGCACCATCTATGCTTCTCCAATGCTTCTCCTTGCAGATATCACCCACCCAATCCCAGACCTGACGGGCTTCATCACAGAGGGACAGATCTACGTAGACAGACAGCTTCATAACAGACAGGTACCGTCCCCTCTCCAACTCTCTCCACCATCTCCAAAGACAGTGACTAATAACCAGTGTGCTGCTTCCCACTGCACTTCACCTCTAGTGAATGAGGAGGGGCCGGGCAAGGCTAACCCCAAACAGGAGCTAATCCCCACGAAGACAGTTTGGTCCCCAGACAGAAGACAAGTCTGGGTGGAGTCCAGCCTCCTTGGCTGTGGGATCTTTAGAAAATCATTTCATGTCTCTAATCCTCAGTTTCCACATCTGTAAAATGGGAATGATAATACATATCACACAGTTGCATTGTGGAGAACAAAATAAATTGGTGGGAATTTCCTGGTGGTCCAGTGGTTAGGACTCCATGCTTCCATTGCTAGGGGGCACAGTTTCAATACTTGGTTACATGTCACCTAGTATAGCCCCCCCCCCAAAAAAACCCAAAACAACAAAAAAGTATACAGTATAAAAGTATATATAGATATAGAAAGCATCTAGCGGATGATAGATACAAAATAAATGCCAATTCTCTTTTCTTTCCAGTAGTTTGCTTTACTGAACAAAAACAATAGGTAACTGACACAAGTAGGTGGTGAATAATATGCCTGTCCCATCTGAGGTTAAAGGTCACCCCCATAACTGTTTCCTCTTTGTTTGGCAGCTTCTTTCCTTGCAGCTAAGAACTATTAAGTTTCAGCTCGTTTTCATCTCAATAATAATCAAAAGTTTTTAAATAGCTAGACTTTCATTAACTTCCCCCTCCATTCTAGGCACACACATTTAGACACTTGTATACTCATTGGAAAAGACTCTGATGCTGGGAGGGATTGGGGGCAGGAGGAGAAGGGGATGACAGAGGATGAGATGGCTGGATGGCATCACCGACTCGATGGACATGAGTTTGAGTGAACTCCAGGAGTTGGTAATGGACAGGGAGGCCTGGCGTGCTGCGATTCATGGGGTCACAAAGAGTCGGACACGCCTGAGCGACTGAACTGAACTGAACTGATACCCAAGCCCCAGGATTTGTGGGAGATAAAGGGGGAGGGGTGTGACCAGCCCATCTTTCCGTGGGATGAATAAGGACCAGTCTCAGGAGAACCACAGAGGGAGGGAAGACAAGTAGAGGTGGGAAGGAGGGGAAAGTTCGGGCCCTGCTTCTGCCACTCCCTGTTTCGGCTCCCTGCAGATCTACCCCCCCATCAACGTCCTCCCTTCCCTGTCGCGGCTGATGAAGTCCGCCATTGGGGAGGGCATGACCAGAAAGGACCATGGAGATGTCTCCAACCAGCTGGTAAGGAGTGAGCCCATGGGCTGGTGGGGAGCTGGTTTCAGAGGCCGGGAGGCTGGAGCCTTAGCTGGATCACGAGCTTTTCTTCTGGCAAACGATCCCTCCCCTTTTGGGGTTCCCGGATGCACAGTCAGATGGGGGAACACGGGACTCCTGCGGTAAGCCTGCCGTGACTGCTGATCCCCTCGCCCCCCTCACCAGTATGCCTGCTACGCCATCGGCAAGGACGTGCAGGCCATGAAGGCAGTGGTGGGGGAGGAGGCGCTCACCTCCGAGGATCTGCTCTACCTGGAATTCCTGCAGAAGTTTGAGAAGAACTTCATCAACCAGGGTGAGGGCACTCAGGCAGCAACCGCCTTACTCCGACACACACACACACACACACACACACACACAGACACAAACACAGACACACAGACACACAGAGACACACACAGACACACAGACACATACACACATACCCTTGACACTCCTGCTCTGTCCTTAGGTCCCTACGAGAAACGCTCGGTGTTCGAGTCTTTGGACCTGGGCTGGAAGCTGCTGCGCATCTTTCCCAAGGAAATGCTGAAGCGCATCCCGCAGAACATCATCGATGAATTCTACTCCCGCGAGGGGGCGCCGCCGGACCCCGAAGCCGACACTGCGCTGTAGCCCCGCCCGCAAGCTGGCCCCGGGGCAGGGTCCAGGGACCGCCCCCATCCTCATGGTCCACACACCTTAACCAACTCCGGGCCCTCCCTCAGCCCGCCACAGGCTATGAGGAGAGAGGAGGCCGCTCCCAAGTTCCAGTCCTCTCCCTGGATTCCCCGAATTGAGAACCAGAAGGTGGTTAAGCCTGTATTCTCTGTCTTGTTCTGATAGGAGCATTTGTATTTTAAAAGTAGCCCCCATCCCATAAGAATTTATCTCATGTAAAAACAAGATTGGTAAAACATTGATGATTGTTGGACCTGAGGGTGATGGATTCGTGAGGTTCATTAAACTATTCTCTCTACCTTAAAAAGAAAAAACACATTAGTGTCTTAACCAATAACAACATAATTCTTCTTAGGGAAATATTTATCTTCCTTAAAAAGTGTCTTGATAGGTATCTTAGGAATATGAGGTCATGGGCCATAGAAAGCACAGTCTTAAGGCCACAAAAGATGTCTGCTTAAGATATGCCAGAAAGGAATTTGGTTTGCTCTAGGGGAGTTGCTGGGGAGATAGCCTGAAGAAAAGTGCCCCCAGTTGAGAAATGGGTGAAGAGCATCCTAAAAACCAGGATACTGATGCTCCTTTGAAAACTGCCCACTCTTCTGTAATGCCCTCCCTTACTGCCGCCTCTGTCCCATCTACAGTGAAGTCATGAATTCTTCCTAAAAGGCAGGGAAGGCTGGGAAGCTAGATCTTCACCAAAAGGCTGTGTCTCATTTCTGGGTCAGTGTGTTATGGAACCAGGCTGGAATTCTTGGATCAAGAGCTGACACCAGGGACTTCCCTGGCAGTCCAGCGCTTAGGACTTTGGCTTCCAATGCAGGGGATGCAGGTTCAATCCCTGGTTGGGAAGCTGAGATCCTGCATGCCTTCCCACCAAAGAAAAAAAAAACAAAAAAACAAAACAGAAGCAATATCATAACAAATTCAAAAAAGACTTAAAAAATGATCCATATCAAAAAAAACGAGCTGACACCAAAGGAGGCCCTGAGAATAAAACTGCCATCCCCAAGACAATTTATAGCCATTTTAGGGAAAGCTTTTGGGAGTCCACAGGGCACAGGGCTGTTTTTACTTACTAATAGCTTTATTAGATATGATTCACATAGCATACAATTTACCTATTTATAATTGTACAATTCAACAACTTTTAGTGTATTCAGAGCTGAGCAATCATCACGACAACCAATTTTAGAACACCGTCATCACCTCAAGTAGAAACCCTATAGCCTGTGTTATCACTCCTCAAACCCTTCCTTCTACTCCTTCCCCTCCCCTAGTCCAAGGTAATCATTAATCTTCCTATTTCTGTAGCTTTGCCTATGCTGGTCAACTCATATAAATGGAATCATACAATATGTGGTCTTTTGTGTCTGGCTGATTTCTCTTAGCATATTTTCAAGGTTCATCCATGTAGTAGTATGTGTCAGTACTTCATTCTTTTTTATTGCTAAGTAATATTCCACAGTATGGATACACCTTTTATCTACTTATCCATATATGGACATGTGGTTGCTTCCACTTTTTCACTATCATAAATGGTGTTGCTATGACCAATCATATGCAAGTTTTTGTGTGGAAGTATGTTTTTATAGGTGGGTGGCAGATAGTGACTCTGTGTAACCACTTGTGGAACTACCAGATTGCAAAGCTACTTCCAAAAGTGGCTACACCATGGTACATCCCCCAGCAATGTAAGGTCAGTTCAGTTCAGTCGCTCAGTCCTGTCCGACTCTTTGTAACCCCATGAATCGCAGCATGCCAGGCCTCCCTGTCCATCATCATCTCCCGGGGTGCACTCAGACTCACGTCCATCGAGTCCCTGATGCCATCCAGCCATCTCATCCTCTGTCGTCCCCTTCTCCTCCTGCCCCCAATCCCTCCCAGCATCAGAGTCTTTTCCAATGAGTCAACTCTTCGCATGAGGTGGCCAAAGTACTGGAGTTTCAGCTTTAGCATCATTCCTTCCAAAGAAATCCCACGGCTGATGTCCTTCAGAATGCATTGATTGGATCTCCTTGCAGTCCAAGGGACTCTCAAGAGTCTTCTCCAACACCACAGTTCAAAAGCATCAATTCTTTGGCGCTAAGCTTTCTTCACAGTCCAACTCTCACATCCATACATGACCACTGGGAAAACCATAGCCTTGACTAGACGGACCTTAGTCGGCAAAGTAATGTCTCTGCTTTTGAATAAGCTATCTAGATTGCTCATAACTTTTCTTCCAAGGAGTAAGCATCTTTTAATTTCATGGCTGCAGTCACCATCTGCAGTGATTTTGGAGCCCAGAAAAATAAAGTCTGACACTGTTTCCACTGTTTCCCCATCTATTTCCCATGAAGTGATGGGACCAGATGCCATGATCTTTGTTTTCTGAATGTTGAGCTTGAAACCAACTTTTTCACTCTCCACTTTCACTTTCATCAAGAGGCTTTTTAGTTCCTCTTCACTTGCTGCCATAGGGTGGTGTCATTGGCATATCTGAGGTTATTGATATTTCTCCCGGCAATCTTGATTCCAGCTTGTATTTCTTCCAGTCCAGCATTTCTCATGATGTACTCTGCATAGAAGTTAAATAAGCAGGGTGACAATATACAGCCTTGATGTACTCCTTTTCCTATTGGGAACCAGTCTATTGTTCCGTGTCCAATTCTAACTGTTGCTTCCTGACCTACATACAGATTTCTCAAGAGGCAGGTCAGGTGGTCTGGTATTCCCATCTCTTTCAGAGTTTTCCACAGCTTATTGTGATCCACACAGTCAAAGGCTTTGGCATAGTCAATAAAGCAGAAATAGATGTTTTTCTGGAACTCCCTTGCTTTCTCCATGATCCAGCGGATGTTGGCAATTTGATCTCTGGTTCCTCTGCCTTTTCTAAAACCAGCTTGAACATCAGGGAGTTCACGGTTCACGTATTGCTGAAGCCTGGCTTGGAGAATTTTGAGCATTACTTTACTAGCATGTGAGATGAGCACAATTGTGCGGTAGTTTGAGCATTCTTTGGCATTGCCTTTCTTTGGAATTGGAATGAAAACTGACCTTTTCCAGTCCTGTGGCCACTGCTGAGTTTTCCAAATTTGCTGGCATATTGAGTGCAGCACTTAGACAGCATCATCTTTCAGGATTTAAAATAGCTCAACTGGAATTCCATCACCTCCACTAGCTTTGTTTGTAGTGATGCTTTCTAAGGCCCACTTGACTTCACATTCCAGGATGTCTGGCTCTAGATGAGTGATCACACCATCATGATTATCTGGGTCGTGAAGATTTTTTTGTACAGTTCTTCTGTGTATTGTTGCCACCTCTTCTTAATATCTTCTGCTTCTGTTAGGTCCATAGTCCTTTATCGAGCCCATCTTTGCATGAAATATTTCCTTGGTATCTCTAATTTTCTTGAAGAGATCTCTAGTCTTTCCCATTCTGTTCTTTTCCTCTATTTCTTTGCACTGATCGCTGAAGAAGGCTTTCTTATCTCTTCTTGCTATTCTCTGGAACTCTGCATTCAGATGCTTATATCTTTCCTTTTCTCCTTTGCTTTTCACCTCTCTTCTTTTCACAGCTATTTGTAAGGCCTCCCCAGACAGCCATTTTGCTTTTTTGCATTTCTTTTCCATGGGGATGGCCTTGATCCCTGTCTCCTGTACAATGTTACGAAGCTCATTGAATAGTTCATCAGGCACTCTATCTATCAGATCTAGGCCCTTAAATCTATTTCTCACTTCCACTGTATAATCATAAGGCATTTGATTTAGGTCATACCTGAATTGTCTAGTGGTTTTCCCTACTTTCTTCAATTTGAGTCTGAATTTGGTAATAAGGAGTTCATGATCCGAGCCACAGTCAGCTCCTGAACTTGGTTTTGTTGACTGTATAGAGCTTCTCCATCTTTGGCTGCAAAGAATATAATCAATCTGATTTCGGAGTTGACCATCTGGTGATGTCCATGTGTAGAGTCTTCTCTTGTGTTGTTGGAAGAGGGTGTTTGCTATGACCAGTGCATTTTCTTGGCAAAACTCTATTAGTGTTTGCCCTGCTTCATTCCGCATTCCAAGGCCAAATTTGCCTGTTACTCCAGGTGTTTCTTGACTTCCTACTTTTGCATTCCAGTCCCCTATAATGAAAAGGACATCTTTTGGGGGTGTTAGTTCTAAAAGGTCTTGTAAGTCTTCATAGAACTGTTCAACTTCAGCTTCTTCAGCGTTACTGGTTGGGGCATAGACTTGGATAACTGTGATATTGAATGGTTTGCCTTGGAAACGAACAGAGATCATTCTGTCGTTTTTGAGATTGCATCCAAGTACTGCATTTCCGACTCTTTTGTTGACCATGATGGCTACTCCATTTCTTCTGAGGGATTCCAGCCCGCAGTAGTAGATATAATGGTCATCTGAGTTAAATTCACCCATTCCAGTCCATTTTAGTTCGCTGATTCCTAAAATGTCGACATTCACTCTTGCCATCTGTTTGACTACTTCCAATTTGCCTTGATTCATGGACCTGACATTCCAGGTTGCTATGCAATATTGCTCTTTACAGCATCAGACCTTGCTTCTATCACCAGTCACAGCCACAGCTGGGTATTGTTTTCGCTTTGGCTCCATCCCTTCATTCTTTCTGGAGTTATTTCTCCACTGATCTCCAGTAGCGTGTTGGGCACCTACTGACCTGGGGAGTTCCTCTTTCGGTATCCTATCATTTTGCCTTTTCATACTGTTCATGGGGTTCTCAAGGCAAGAATACTGAAGTGGTTTGCCATTCCCTTCTCCAGTGGACCACATTCTGTCAGACCTCTCCACCATGACCCGCTCGTCTTGGGTTGCCACGCGGGCATGGCTTGGTTTCATTGAGTTAGACAAGGCTGTGGTCCTAGTGTGATTAGATTGACTAGTTTTCTGTGAGTATGGTTTCAGTGTGTCTGCCCTCTGATGCCCTCTTGCAACACCTACCATCTTACTTGGGTTTCTCTTACCTTGGGCGTGGGGTATCTCTTCACGGCTGCTCCAGCAAAGCACAGCCGCTGTTCCTTACCTTGGACGAAGGGTATCTCCTCACCGTGGCCCTTCCTGACCTTCAACGTGGGATAGTTCCTCTAGGCCCTCCTGGGCCTGCACAGCTACGGCTCCTTGGACATGGCGTTGCTCCTCCCGGCCACCGCCCCTGACCTCAGACGCGGGGTATCTCCTCTCAGCCATTCCTGCACCGTCACAGCCTGGCACTCTCAGCCGCTGCCCCTGACTTCGGACGTGGGGTAACTCCTCTTGGCTGCCGCCCTTCAGGCATGGGGTCCTCGCGGCTTCTGCCCCTGACCTCAGAAATGGGGTAGCTCCTCTCGGCCGCACACGCATCGTGAGCTGGTTGCAGCCGCCGGCGTTAGTGGCTTTACCGCAGTGTAAAAGGGTTCCAATTTCTTTACATCCTCAAGTTTTTTTTTTTTTTAGAAATTTTTTAAATTTTTATTTATTTATTCATCATTTCTGGCTACGCTGGGTCTTCACTGCTTTGTGTGGGCTTTCTCTAGTTGCAGCAAATGGGGGCTACTCTCCATTGCACTGCCCAGGCTTCTCCTTGGGGTGGCTTCTCTTGTTCTGTGGGCTTCCCTGGCAGCCAGATGATAAAGAATCCGCCTGCAGTGTGGGAGACCTGGGTTCTATCCCTGGATTGGGAAGATCCCTTGGAGAAGGTTACCCCCTCCAGTATTCTGGCCTGGAGAACCCACGGACAGAGCAGCCTGCAGGCTACAATCCTTGGAGTCACAAAGACTTGGACATGGCTAAGTGACTTGCACTTCACTTCTCATGTGGTGGAGTACAGGCTCTGGGGCTGAGGGCTTGTGTGGTTGCCACTTGGGGGCTCTGGAGCGTGGGCTCAGTAGTTGCAGTGCACAGGCTTAATTGCACCACAGCCTGTGGGATCTTCCCAGTCTAGGGGTTGAACCCATGTCCCCGTGCATTGGCAGGTGGGTTCTTATCCACTGGACCACCAGGGAAGTCCTCAACAGTTTTTTTTTCCTCTCTTTTAAATTGAAGTATGATTAACTTTGAATATTATATTAGGTTCAGATGTACAATCTAATGACTTGATATTTTTATACATTACAAAATAATCACCATGAAGGGCTAGCTACCATCTGTTGCCATATACAGTTATGACAATAGTACTGACTATATTTCCTATGCTGTACATTTCATCTCTGTGACTCGTTTATTTCATCTGGAAGCTTGTACCTCTCAATCTCCTCATGTATTTCACTCATCTGCCCCTCCCCCACCCACCCTCCCCCCGCCCCCCGCGCCCCCCCCAACAACCACAAGTTTGTTTTCTGTATCTGTTAAAGTCTGTTGCTGTTTTCTTGTTTGTTTTGTTTTTTTAGATTTGATATATAAGGGAAATCATGCACTGTTTGTCTTTCTCTGACAGTTCATGTAGCGTAATACCTTCCAGATCCATCCGTGCTGTGGCAAGATTTTTTTTTTAATGCTGGGTAACATTCCATCATGTATACATATGTATATACCATACCTGTATCCATCTGTCAGTGGACACTTAGGTTACTTTCATATCTTGGTGACTGTAAATAATGAACATAAGTTTGCACATATCTTTTTGAATGAGTGTTTTTGTCTTCTTCAGAAAAATACCCACAAGTAGAATTGTTGGATTGTATGGTAGTTCTGTTTTTAATGTTCAGAGGAATCTCTGTACCGTTTCTCATACTGACTGCACCAATTTACATTCCCACCAATAGTACCTGAGTGTTCCCTTTTCTCCAAATCCTCGACAATACTTGTTGTTTTTAGTCTTTTTGAAATTAGCCATTCTGACAGCTGTAGGTGAGCTCTCACTGTGAATTTGATTTACATTTCCCTGATATCTAGTGATGTGAACATCTTTTAATGTGTCCGTTGGCCATCTGTCATCTTTGGAAAAATATCTATTCAGGTCCTCTACGCAGCATTTTATAATCAGGGGAAAATGTCTTTTTTAAAAATGTTGAGTTGTATGAGTTTTTGTATATTTTGCATATTAACTCCTTACCAGATTTATCATTTTCAAATATTTTCTCCCATTCAAAGCAGTCTTTTGTGTTCAGCTCTCGAGATTTATGCAGACCCAATTTGTTTATTTTTGATTTTGTGTCCCTTGCCCGAGGAGAATATTGCTAAAATTGATGTCCTAGAGCATACTGCCTGTTTTCTCCCAGGAGTTCAATAGTTTCAGGTCTGACATTTAAGTCTTTAACCCACCTAAAGTTTATTTTTTTATGTGGTATGAGTCCAGTTAGATTCTTTTGTATGTAGCTGTGCAGATATTGGGTCTTTCTGACACAACAGCCATCCTAGTGGGCATGAAATGACATCTCATTTTTTATTTTGACTTGCATTTCCCTGATGGCCAGTGATACTGAGCATATTATTTTTTCGTGTCCTGTTGGCCATTTGTATATTTTCTCGGGAGAAATGTGTGTTCAGATGTTTTGCCCATTTTAAAATGAGGATTCCTTTTTTTTTTTTTTTTTGTCTTTTTATTGTTCAATTCTAAGAGTTTTTTCTATTTTCTGGACACAAGTCTTTAATCAGTAATTTGTAAATATTTTCTCTCGTTCTGTAGATTGTCTTTAACCTTTCTGATGGCATCTTTTGAAGCACAGAGGATTTTAATTTATGATATCCAGTTTGTTTGTTTCTTTTGATGTCATATCTAAGAACCTATTGTCTAATCTAAGGGCACAAAGCTTTACCCTTAAAATTTTTTTCTAAGAGTTTTTTGGTTTTAGCTCTCCCATTTATATCTTCCTTCACTTTGAGTTAGTTTTTGTCATGGTACAAAGCGGGTACCGGGGGTCACGTTTTACTCTTCTGCATGTGGATATTCAGTTGCCCCAGCACCATGGTTGAAAAGACTATTCTCGCCTCCCTTGAATTATCTTGGCACTTTCTTAAAAAATCGATTGACAATATGAGGGGTTTTTTCTCCCCTGGATTCCAGATCTATCCCATAGATCTGTATGTCCATCCTTCTGCCAAGACCAAGTTCCTTAAGATTTTCAATATGCAAGATCATATCATCTTAGTAGAGATAGTTTTACTTCTTTCTTTTGAACGGATGTCTTTTATTTCATTTCCTTGCCTCATTTCCCTGGCTATAATACTTCAATACAATGTTGACTAGAAGAGGAAAGAGCAGACATCACTGTCTTGCTCCAGATCTGAAAGAGAAATCAATCTTTCACCTTTAAGTATAATGTTAGCTGTGGATTTTACACAGATATTCTATCAGGTTGAGGAATTTCTTTCCATTCCAAGTTTGAGTACTTTAGAAGAGATGTGGAATTCTGTTAAAAGTTTGTTACGCTCTTTAAAGGCTTATCTGTTTATTATGGCTGTGCTGGGTCTTCGTCGCTGCATGTGGGCTTTCTCCAGTTGCAGTGCACAGGCTTCCCGTTGTGGCAGCTTCTGTTGCTGTGGAGAACGGACCCTAGGCACACTGGCTTCCTTCGTTGCGGTTCACGGGCTCCACAGTGCAGGCTCAGTGGTTAGCCTAGTTGCCCCAAGGCATGTGGGATCTCCTCAGACCAAGGATTGAACCTTTGTCCCTTACCCACTGACAGGCAGATTCTTAATCACTGGGCCACCGGGAAGCAGTGTTAAATGTTCTTTCTGGTCTGTTGACATGATCATGGGTTTTGTCTTTTATTCGATTGATATGATAAATTACATTAATTGATTTTCAGATGTTAAACCAATGTTGCTTTCCTAGGATAAATTCCACTTTGTCATGGTGTATAGTCTTTTTTACATATTACTAGATTCTGTTTGGTAGTGTTTTGTAGAGAATGTTTGCATATTCACAAGAGCTATTGGTCTGTAGGATTTTTTTTTTCTGGTGATGTCTTGTCTGATTTTGGTATAAGGGTAATACTAACCTCATGGTGCAGCAGTAAAGAATCCTCCTACCAATGCAGGTGATGCAAGAGACTCAGATTTGATCCCTGGGTCGGGAAGACCCCCTGGAGTAGGAAATGGCAACCCACTCCAGTGTTCTTGCCTAGGAAGTCCCATGGTCACAGGAGCTGTTGTCTATAGTCCATGGGGGCGACAGAATAAGACACAATTAAGTGACTGAGTGCACACACACACACAACCTCATAGAATGAGTTGGAATTCCTTGCTCTTTTATTTTTTACTTTTGGAAGAGTTTATAAGTAATTGGTAATAATTCATCTTTAAATGTTTGGTAGATTCACCAAGTCTGAACTAGGAATTTTCTCTTTAAGGTTTTTTTTTAAGTTTTTTAAAGTTTATTATTCCTAACTGAATCGCTTTACTTGTTATAGTTCTATTTATATTTTTCATTTCTTCCGGAGTCCATTTTGGTACTTTTTGTCCTAAGAAACTGTCCACTTCATGGAATTTCCTGGCTGTCCAGTGGTTAGGACTTCATGCTCTCACTGCAAAGGGCCTGGGGTCAGCCTCTGGTCAGGGAACTAAGATTCCACAAGCTGCATGGTGCAGCCAAAGAGAAAAACTTTTTTATAATTAAAAAAAATTTTTATAAAGAATAATTTGTCCATTTCATCTAAGCTATATAAATTGTTGGAATATGACTGGTCATAGTATTCCCTTGTAATCCTTTTTGTTTCTGTTAGGCTTGTAATAATGACCCCTCTTTAATTCCTGTTTTAGTAATTTAATTCTTCACTCTTTTTCTCTGGGTCAGTCTAGTAAAGATTTGCCGGTCTTATTGATCTTTAAAAGAATCATCTTTTAGGTTTTTTAATCTATTGTTTTCTATTCTCTATTCTATTAATTTCTACTCTAATCTTTCTTTTCTCTACTTGCTTTGGGTTTAGTTTGCTCTTTTTTTCCATTGTTAAGGTGGAATTTTAGATTTATCTGAGATCTTTCTCCTTTTTTAACCTAGGCATTTACAGCTATTAAAAGTCCAGTTAGCACTGCTTTAGCTGCATCCAGTAAGTTTTGGTATGCTGTGCCTTTATTTTTATTCACTCAAAGTAATTTCCCTTCTGGTTTATTCTTTGACTCATTTTTTATTTGGAAGTTTGTTTCTTAATTTTCATATATTTGTGAATTTCTTAACTTTCTGTTATTGATGGCTAATTTCATTCCTGTGTGTCAGAGAACGCACAATTGTATAATTTAAATTTATTTAAGTTTATTGAGGCTTATTTTATGGCCTAATTTATAGACAAAATTTATTTCGCAGAACGTTCTGTGTACACTTGAGAAGAATGTGTACTCTGCTATTTTTGGATGGAGAGTGCTATAGATGTCTGTTAAGCCATTGATTTATAGTGTTGTTCAAGTCGTGTTTCCTTGTTGTTCTCTGTCTCCTTGTTCTATCCACTATTGAAAGTGGGGTGTTGAAGCTTCCAACTATTATTGTTACACTGTATATTTCTTCTTTCAGTTCTGTCAGTTGTTGCTTCATATTTTGGGGGCTGTGTTGTTAATTGCATATCTGCATATCTGGTATATCTTTCTGATGGACTGACCCTGTTATCATTATGAATTGTCCCTCTTTAGCGCTGCTGCTGCTGCTGCTAAGTCGCTTCAGTCGTGTCCAACTCTGTGCGACCCCATAGATGGCAGCCCACCAGGCTCTGCCGTCCCTGGGATTCTCCAGGCACGAACACTAGAGTGGGTTGCCACTTCCTTCTCCAATGCATGAAAGTGAAAAGTCAGAGTGAAGTTGCTCAGTCGTGTCCAACTCTTAGCGACCTCATGGACTGCAGCCCACCAGGCTCCTCCATCCATGGGATTTTCCAGGCAAGAGTACTAGTTTTAGTACTAGTTTTAGTGCTAGTTTTTTTGTTAAAGTCTATTTTGTCTGATACTAGTAGAACCACTCCAGCTTTCTTATGGTTGCTACTTGCAAAATACAACTTTTTCTTTCCTTTTCTCCTTTTACTTTCAACCTATTTGTATCTTTGAATCCAAAGTATACTTCCTATAGGCAGTATATAGTTGGATCTCAATGTTTATTCAGTTTGATCATTTCTGTCTTTTGACTGGATTATTAAATCCTTTCACATTGAATATTATTTCTGACATGTTAGGATGTACGTTTGCCATTTCACTTTTGTGTGTGTCAAGTCTTTTGTCGTTATTGTTTCCCTATTCCTCCTTTAATGTTTCCTTTTACAATAAGTGAATTTTTTGTAGCCTACCATTTTAATCCTGTTGATGTTTTAAACTTTCGTTTTTTATTTTCTTAGTGTTTTCTCTAGGACTTATATACATCTCATCTTAGCAGAATCTAAGACTTATATTAATTTAATTTCAAGGAGATACTGGATATCCTCTATATCCTGTACATCCTGTATATCTCTATTTTTCTTCCACTTTCTTGTAATATTATTATACATATTACAATTTGTATATATATTATATATGCAACAATACATTGTTAATTATTGCTTTATGTAATTTTATGTCTTTTAAAGAAGCTGAGAACAGTATATATTTACAGATTTTGTTATACTTGTTTTCTAATTTACCATTTCTGGTTCTCTTCATTCAAGATTCTCTTGAATCTCTGTGGATTCAAGTTAAAAATCTTACTTACTTATTTTCTTACTCCACACAGCTTTGTTCCCACCCACCTTCTTTGTGTTGTTATTGTTATTGTTCTATATGTTATAGGCCCAACAATACAATTATATATTGGTTTATACAATTAATTTTTTTAAATATTTATTTATTTATTTATCTTTGGCTGGACTGGGTCTTTGTTGCTGCACTAGGCTTTCTCTAGTTGCAGCAAGCAGGGTAAGCAATGTCTTTATTTTGTCATCATTTCAAAAGATGGTTTTCTGGATATAAGATTCCTGTTGATAGTTTTTCTCTTTCAGTGTTTGCATATGTCACCTCACTGTGTTTTGGCCTTATTATTTCTGATGGGAAGTGAGTTGCTTATCTTTGTGGGATCCCCTTGTATGTGGTGAGTCACTTTTCTCTTTGTTGCTTTCAGAATTTTCTTCTCGTCTTCAGAATTTTTAGTATGATTGCCTGGGTGAATCTCTTTATGTTTTCCTACTTTCAATTTGTTGAGCTTCTTAAATGTGTAGATTAGCCTTTTTCAGCCATCACTTCTTCAAGTATTTTTTCTGCTCCTTTCTCTCACTCCTCATCCTGGTACTCCCATTATGTGTATGTTGGTGTGCATAGTGATGTCCCATATATATATATGTGTGTGTTTTTTGATGATTTTTCTTCACTCTTTTTTATCTCTGTTCTTGGAATTGCATAATTGCTACTGCTTATCTTCAAGTTTGCTGATTATTTCTTCTGTGAGTTCAGATCTACTCTTGAGAATTTCTAGTAAATTTTTCATTTCAGTTATTATATTGTTCAATTTCAGGATTTTTGATTTTTTTAATAATTTCTCTTTTCTGATAGTCCTTTTTTGATGAGATATTAGCATACTTACTTTTACTTTTTAGTATGACTTCCTTTAGTTCTTTGAAGATACTGATAACTGCTTTGAAATCTTGGTTTGTTATATATCTGATATCTGTGTCCTTTCACAGACAATTTCTGTTGTATGCTTTTTCCCCCTACTTTTTGTTTACTTGTATGTCTCATAATTTTTTGTTGAGAACTGGACTTCTAAAGTAATATATTGTAGCAACTCTGGATACTGATTTTCTCGCCCCTTCCCTGGTGGCTCAGATGGTAAAGAATCTGCCTGCAATGCAGGAGACCCAGGTTTGATCCCTGGATCAGGAAGATCCCCTGGAGAAGGGAATGGCTACCCACTCCAATATTCTTGCCTGGAGAATCCCATGGACAGAGGAGCCTGGCAGGCCATAGTCCATGGGAATCACAAAGAATCAGACCTGACTGAGTGACTTTCTCACTCACCCACTCCCCAAGGTTTGTTTGTTGCTGTTTGCTTGCTTATTCCTTTAGTGACTTGGATGGATTATTTTGGTATTTCCCCCCTCTTTGTGAAGCCTCTGATGTGCTGCTCAGAGGATGCAGCCCTGGATATACGCACAATAACTCTAAGATGGCAGGAGTTATAGCAGAACTCTCTGAGACTGTCTCTTTCCCTGAGCTCTCTGTTAAACCGGCTTGCCTCTGCTGGCATCATACCCAACTTTTAGGCTCCACTAATTGTCAGCTTATTGCTCTGTTCGTTGCTGTAGGACATACATTACTCTAGGGTCTGATTCAATTAGACTTGGGTGCCTTTGTGGTGGTAGTTTTTAAAGCCAGTCTTTGAGGTTTGTTCAGACCCAATGAGGGCTCTTCTAGGCTTTCCTTTTCCCTGGTTCTCTCTGGTAAACTAGCTGGCCTACAGCTTGTTTTAAATTGCTTGCCACCCAAATCTCCATTGCTTTCAGAGCACTCTTAAGTTTGAATGTCCCCATGTTCTGTTTCAAATGAAGTTCATGATTTTTTTTTTTTTTTTTTTGGCTGCACTGTGCTGCTTGCCAGATCTTAGTTCCAACCAGGGATGGAACTCATGCCCCCTGCTGTGGAAGCGTGGAGCTGGACAGCCAGGGAATTCCCTGAAGTCAGTGACTTAGGGAAGAGCTTCAGAGTTCTCAGTTTTTGTGGACTGACTGGACATAATCTCTGAATCTCTGTTGTAGAACTGAGGGCAAGGAAAGTGGTTCACCTCCTAGAATAACATCTGGCTTCGTGTGCAGGGTTCTGGGCAGTGGTGGTAGCCTTTCATTCTGTCCATGGACATTTGGGTTGTCTCCAATTCTCTCCCAACACAGAGCATCTGCCCCATGAGCATGCAGGTTGAGACAAAGAGATCAACATTCTTAGCCTGCCATGCCTGAAGTCAAGCCTTTGTCCCATCAGTAAGAGCCAGGTGGAGGAAGGGAGCCCCAATCTCTTGGCTACACACTCACCAGGAATTTAGCCTCCACCACTTGGAACAGAGAAAGGAGGCACTGGTGAGATGCTGGCAGCCTGCTTCTTTCAGTGAGATATCCTATATCTCGACTGGGAGCTGAGAGGAAAAGGAAGCCCATTCTCTTGGTCATACCCACCTGGATCAGAGCTTCAGGCATTGCTCTGAGATGGGTAGAGAAGAGGGAAGGAGCAGGTTGCTGCTTAAGTGCTACAGACTCTCACTGTTCTGGCTGAGATTGAGTAGATTTTCTTGAATAAGTTTCTTTATTTGCTGTATGCCCTTAGGAAAATGTCAGAGACTTTGACAACTGGTTTGTAAAATAATCTTCACTAATTATGGTAGGACAATAGTTCAACAGAGTGCTCCATTCCAGAAGTGAAAGCCAGGCATAGAGATTTAAGATAAACTCACTCCAGCTCTCAGCAGTTCAAGAGACATTGGAATTACATTTTAGATCCCTTATGGGATCACTAAAATTAAGCAGGATACTCAGGTGCTAGCCTGATTAAATCGTCTCCCTGGTACTGAAAGCTTCATGTAACCTCCAATCTCTGAGACATGCAGTGGATAGGTGAGAACACCAGATCAGCTACAGTTCTGTTGATCCTTTGGAACTGCTTTGAGACTGAAGCAAAGGATTCATTCAAATTTGGCCCATTCCCTGAGAGTACTTTGGAGAACAGATAAGACAAGACAATGGGCACACAACTTGGAAATCTGGTGAAGAGACATGACCTGCTCTCTGACCTGTCTGGTGCAGACTCATCTCCACCCCCACAATGTGATAAGCACTCAGATTCCTGCTTTTCTCTAAATCTGTTCTCAAGATGCAGGCATTCTCTCTCCTACCTCCTGAGGATGGGTCTTTCAGGCTTCCTTTTCCCCTTTGATGGGAGTGTTTACCCCTACAGCTACAATTGAATATCCAGGGTGCATGCTAAGTCACTTCAGTCAAGTCCGACTCTTTGCAACCTCATGCGCTGTAGCCCGCCAGGCTCCTCTCCATGAAATTCTTCAGGCAAGAATACTGGAGAGGGTTTCCATGCCCTCCTCCAGGGGATCTTCCTGACCCAGGGATCGAATTTGCGTCTCCTGCGTCTCCTGCATTGCTGGCAGATTCTTTACCACTGGGCCACCAGGAAGCCCCAGATATCACAAGTGAAATGGCAGCGCATCCATTATGATGCCGGTCTATGGTTGCGTCATAATTCACGTTTAGTATGTGGACTGACAACGGAAGCTAATTCATTGTATAAGGCTGAATGAAAAGAGGCAGGAACACGTACAGGATATGCATACATATAGCGAAATAGATCATGATTTCTGTGGGTAATGGGGTTGTGATTTTTAATATCTTCATTGCCCTCCTGTTTTGTTACAATCAGCGCTTATTAATTTTATAATCAGAAACAAAAGCTACTCGTCTTTCCGTGTGGGGTGTTGAGATGCCGAGTCTCCAGGACGCGTGGGCCGCGGCGGGGGGTAGCCAGCTGGTCGGTGACCCGGCCAGGGAGGCGCCCAGGCCCCGCCCCTCCACCACGACCCTAGTCCGGGAGCGCCTGCCGGCCTCCGCCCGTAGCGCGAGCTGGCACTTCGTCAGGTGGGCGGCGGCACCTATCAGGCGGCGGTACCTCTCCGGCGACGTACACCTGCAACTGGCGAAGAAGGGCTCAACCACCCGCAAGGAGTCGGCGGTCCGGCGGCGCAGGTGGGCGCGGGCGTGATGTGCGGGCGTCGGGGCGGGGAGGGGAGGGCTCAGGCCGGGCCGGGCTGACCTCCCAAGAGGTGCCCGGGGCCCCTGACGACTGTCACTTCCCCATCGCCCTGCCGCCCGGCGCGCCCTGGCCCGGCCTCTAGGCTCACGCCCACCTTCCTCCCCGCGCCGGCTCCAGTTCCATGAGTCTAACCGAGGAGTGGGAACAGAGGGCGATCGGAGGAAGCTACTACGAGCTGTTCGCGGCCTCATTGGGCAACCTGGAATGGTTGCGGTTCTGTCTAAATCGGCATTGTGGCGAAATCGTGGCCGATGACAAGGTAAGGCCTTGGAGTGCAGGGGCAGCAACCGAAGTCTTCTCCAGCCTACAAAGAGCTCGGCACACAGTGGTTACCTGGCAACGAGTGACAGTGGAGCTTCTGGGTGGACGGTTCTAATTCACCTTCCTACCGTCTGTAGGGCAATTTGTGGGGAGCGAGATAAGGGAGTGGGAAAGGGAACCATGGAATTCCCGTGGGCACAGAGAAGAGGTGAGGGTAATCCCAAGAAATCCTCTCTAGGTTAGGTTGTGGGACCCAGGGCCCAGTCCCGCTCAACCACTTCCGTCTCCTCTGGCCCCCGCAGGGTTTCACTGCCATCCACTTTGCAGCCCAGAGCGGCAAGCTTGCATGCCTGCAGGTCTTGGTGGAGGAGTACAAGTTTCCCGTAAACCTGCCCACCAACAATGGCCAGACACCTCTGCACCTTGTCATCCATGGTGACAACAAGACCATGGCCCTCCCCTGCATTCACTATCTGATTAAGCAAGGGGCAGCCCTCAACACGTGAGTCCAGCCTATGTAGAGAGAGGGGCTGGCAGGCTGGGCAGATAAGAACCCCACATCTAGGCAGGAAGAGTCAAGGTGGAGAGAGAGGAGCTGTGGGGTGCCAGGAACTTGTTCCCACATGAAGCAGTCACGTGGTAGTGGCTGAGAGTCTTTGAAAGAGGGCAGACCTACTTCATGTCCTGGTTTTGCTGCCTGCCAGCAGACAGAAAAACCCCAGGAAGTCACTCAAGCCTAAGTCTCAGTGCTCTGGTTCCCAAACCTGTCTGAACACTGGAATCACCTGGGGAGCTTCAAAAATACCAATGCCTGTGTTTCAACTCAAAGGAGTCTGTCATTTAATTGGCCTGGGATGTGGCCCGGGCTTTGAAGGTGCAAAAGAGCCCCAGCTGTTTCTCATTTGGCAGCAGAGTTTAGGAACTACTGCCTCAGTTTCTTCAACTGAAATTTGGGTGGATGACAATGCCTATCACATGAGACGGCTGTGATAATTGAGAAAGTGAATGGATGGCTTAGAGAGACTGCATTCATTCAAAATATTTATCCAGCATCTAATGTGCTGAGCACTGGGCCAGAATTGAGGAATACAGTGAATGTAACAGCCACGGTCCCTGCCCTCCTAAAGGAGACATACTAATGTAGGAGTGGCTAGTCAACTAGCAAACAGATGAACAAAATGACGGAGTGTGGTAAGCAGTTATGAAGGGTAATGGAGCTGTGAGTAAAGGGGACAAGAAGAAGACCTATTTGGGAATGGGCAGTTATCTCTAAGGAAAGGACTGAGAGGAGCCGGCCACGTGAAGAGCCGGGGAAAATTATTCCAGGCAGAGGTGCAAAGGCCATGTTGGGAGAGAATGGAGCAAGGTCAGAAGACGAAGTTGGGGAAGAGGGCCCTGGTCACGCAGGCCTTGTGGGCCACGGCCAGGCGTGGGGAAGGGGGAGGCGGCCTGGGTGGTTAAAGAGAAGATGAGGTTCATGGTCTCTGCACTCCAGCCAACCCAGCTCTCCTTTTGGTAAGGTCCTCATGGTCACATACTCCATAATCAGACTTTTGCTGTTCACTTAGTCCAAACCCTCCTTCAACAGCTGAAACTGAGGTACAGAGAGAAAGGACATGCCAGGGTCACCCAGTGGACTAGTGGCATGGCAGACCTAGGAGCTGGTTTGCCCATCTGATGCCCTTCATCCTTTCTCCCCTCTTCTCCCTGGCGGGGCCCTCCAGTCAGACGTGCAATGGCTCCACACCTCTGCATCTGGCAGCCCGCGAGGGCCTGCTGAGCTGTGTCAAAGTCCTGGTGCAGAAAGGTGCCAACGTCCACGCACGAGATGCCACAGGCTGCAAGCCCATTGACTACTGCAAAATATGGAACCACCGAGTCTGTGCCCGGTGAGGGGTGAGAACTGCCCCCGTCTGCCACCCTTCCCCAGGGCCCTCACCCAAGGATGAGTCTGTGGAGGGGAACCCCTCTCCAAGATGCTATTCCTGGGGCTCTCCACAGGGCCTCATCCCTGGGGTTTAGCGTTACCTCGAGGTCCTAGCCCTTCAGCGGAAAGGTGGTGATCACTTTCCTCTCTCACCGCCAGGGAAGTAGTTGGCCAGACGGGGGGTGGTCCATCTCGCTCACCTCATCTCTGGTGGCACCCCTACCCTCACCCAGGCCCTCAGCAGCAGCCAGTCTTCCCAGCCCAGGGGGAAGCTGAAGGAATGACACATCCCCACCTTGGCACCAGGTTCTTGAAAGATGCCATGTGGAAACGGGACAAGAAGGACTTTGCCCATGAGATGAGGAAACTGAGGAGGCTCAAGGACCAGCTGGCCCTCATGGAGGAGGACTACCTGACTGAGTATCAAGTAAGGGGGAGGGCGGGCAGGGGCGCTGGGCATCAGCTGTGACCCAGGTGTGTGAGCATGACTCCCGTGTGCGGTTAGTTAGAACAGTGGCTAGAAGCGGTCCCATCCGGAAAGAGCCTCCCCCTCCTCTGAGGAGGGAGCTCCAGGAGGGTGCCGGAGGGATAATGCTGAAGAGTCTATATAGGTGGGCGCGGTTGGCTATATGAACAATCGGGGAAGAGCTGACCTGGTAGAAGGAACAGACAGCCATGTGGAGGGGCATGGGGGCCCATGAGAGCATGGTATACGTCAGGAAGTGCAAATTCAGAACAGACGAGGAATCAGATGTGAGCTGGAGGCTGACAAGCTAGAGACTTGGCAGGGGCCCAGATCAATGTCAGACCCTGACTGGGGCAGAAAAGGAGAGTAAAGGATTTTAATACTAGGTATAGCTACACAGAATGCAAGAACCAGGAAACTCCAAAAGAAGATGCTGGGACTCCTAAGCAGATCCAGGGGTGGGGAGGGCTTTGGGGCTGGCAAACTCGGGTATTTCAGCTCTGTCCCAGCTGCATTCCTCTCGTTTTCCCTGTCATACCCTCTGTTGGTTCACCCAGCTCTCACAGTCATGTGTGTATCCAGAGGAGGCAAAGCCCATCTGTTCCTGTGTCTCTAAAATTTCCCCGAAGCCCCTTGAAGATTTCCCCTTATCTCTTACTGGCCTCAACTGGATCACCTGTGCATTCTTGTTCCAATCCCTACAGCTCAAGGAAAGCCATGTGCTGACTGACTGAAGTCTGGGGCAAGGCTGATGGAATTATGATGATTGGCTTAGCCTAATCAGGGGGCCTACCTCTGGAGCTGGGTCAGTCTCCAAACCACCTGACTGCTTAGCAACAGTCTGGGAACTGAGACACTGAGACAGGGAAGGGGGAAGGGGGTGGTTCTGTGACAAGGTGAAGGTTCAGCTCTAGTGGAAGCAAGGACAGAGAGCATCACCATCCAGTCTGGAGCACCAGCCAACTGTCTCTCTCCCTACCCTGACTGCTCAAGGCCTCCACTTCCAAGAAGCCTGCTCAGATTCGCTCCATCCAGTTGCTGGCCTTCCAGACTTTTCTGTTCTCTCCTTCCAGGGTCAAGGATAAGTTTGTACCACTCATTTGCCTTTTCCCCCCATCAAACCAGAAACTTTTAAGGCAGGCTGGGAACTCCTTTATGGAGGACGCAGGAGCCTCAAGCATTTCCATAGGGCAGGGATTGGGTCTCCCCACTTAAGCTAGAGACCTCACCTAGGGCAGAGGCCGAGTCTCCATCTGATTGGAGGTCTCCCCTGTGGGAAAGGCTCTGCCTGTCACATGAGCCAGGGGCCCCTCCAGGCAGTATTTTCCTCATCAGAACAAGGGCTCCCACAAAGCAGGGATTTCTCTCATCAGACTCTGGGCTCGCAAAGGGCAGCAAGGTATCTGCTCAATTAGACCTGAGGTTTCCAGGGCTACAGCCACAGGGCCTGCTTTCACAGAAACACAGGGGGAGCAGCTGTCCAGAAGTATCTTGTGCTTTCTGATGTTGCAGAAGGAGCACCAAATTCTGAGAGAAGCTGACTTCAAGAAGTGGCTCCATCACAAGTTGCTACTCCAAGACCAGTCCCTAATACCCAGCGTTCAGCGAGAGCCCCGTGCTCCGCCCCGGGCCACTGCCCTCTTCAAGACCTGCAAGGACGGGGTACTGTGGCCTCCCACGAGCTTCCACCCCTCCCCGGAGGCGCGCCTGCAACAGATACAGCAGCCCCATCTGCCCTTGGTGATGCCTGCGCCCACCTACAAGCCGCCCACGATCAGGCGGCCCAAGGTGTGGAATCTTAGCAGCAACCCCGCCAGGTCCCCCACTGCCCAGATTGGCTACCCACAGGGTGTCCGCCTGGGCGTGCATCCCGACCCCAGGCCAGAGCGCGACTTCCGCTGCTTCGTGGAGGTGAGGTCCAACGGGCACGGTGGCGCGGACCTCCGCACAGTGGCCGGCCGCCAGGTGGCGCCTGTGCCCCAGCTGCCTTTCCAAGTGGTAATCCGCGAGCTGTACCCTTCGCTACGGCCCTACAGAATGAAGGTGCCCCAGGGCTTCTGCTCTGTCACTATGGAAGAGGTGCCCCGGAAGCGGCACTTGGGTGACGGCAGCTTCTGGACCGACACGCTGAGCATGAACCTGCGAGAGACATTCGACGAGGCCTTCCTGGCGGCTGTGCGAGCCCATCAAGGACTCCCTGCTCTGCCTTCCCCTAAACCACCCCTCCCTTAAACTTACTTTGGTAGCCTCTCCACTGGAGACTGCTCAGTGAAGGCTGAGGTGTGGTGATTCTGTGTGGATGCGGAGGAAGGGGGAGTGCCCACAGGCTGCCCACTCTCAAGCTCAAGGCTGGCAGCCTCCTCCCCCACAGACCCCAGATCCCCTTCTCTCCACAAAGGAATCTCCCCCAGGAGATCCAAGTTAGGGCAGTATCCCAAGGCTCAGCGTGGGGGTCCCTCTGTCCTGGGCCCTGGCATTGGAAAAGTGACACCTTGGTGTCCCCATCTCCCCCGCCCACCCCAAAGAGCTCACCAGGGGTGAGGATCCCAGGATGAGGGACCACTTCGAAATTCTGCCTCTTGTTCATATTGTCTGCAGGTTCTCAGAGAAGGCAATGGCACCCCACTCCAGTACTCTTGCCTGGAAAATCCCAGGGACGGAGGAGCCTGGAAGGCTGCAGTCCATGGGGTCGCTGAGGGTTGGACACGACTGAGCGACTTCACTTTCACTTTTCACTTTGATGCACTGGAGAAGGAAATGGCAACCCACTCCAGTGATCTTGCCTGGAGAATCCCATGGACGGGGGAGCCTGGTGGGCTGCCGTCTATGGGGTCGCACAGAGTTGGACACGACTGAAGTGACTTAGCAGCAGCAGCTGCAGGTTCTAAGCCTCATTCTAAATTTTCCAGAACAGGGAGGAGGAAGGCTAGAGTGTCACCCTGCCGATGGCTTTCCTGCCACGCTGGTCTTCCTTCATCCCAGTTGCCACTGGGGTCTCTGCAGTTCAAAGAAATAGAGGCAGTCTCTATAAGGAGGATGGAGGGAGGTCCTGTGGCTTCAGGTGGAAACTGAAAGCACCTGTACTTCCTCCAGGAAGCTCACCTGGATCCCCTGCTAGCCCCTGTACACGACACTGCAAATCACTCATTAAACAAACATTTATTGAGTACTTTCTATGTGCCAGGTGCCAAGCTAGGCGCTGTTGATACAAAAACTGGACAGTCCCTGCCCTCAAGGAGCTTACAGTCTAGTGGGGAGACAGAGCAGTCAGCAGGCAAGTAAGACCAGTCATCTGTGCGGTGTGCTGGAGGGAGACGGGACATTCAGAGTTCCTTGGAGGAAGTGAAGTCTTAAGTTGAGAACTGACAGAGAAGGTACCCAGGTGAGTAGAATGAAGGAGAAGCAACAGGGCATTTCTGGATACAGGAGGCTGAAATTCAGAGTGCAAAGTGGCTAGTGACAAGGCCAGAGAGGCAAGCAGGAACCAAGACACCACGAGTCTCAAAAGCCATGCTAAGGGGTCTGGACTTGATCCTGAGGGCAGTGGAGAGCCATGGAAGGTTGTAAGCCAGAGAGTGACTGGATCAACTATGCATTAGAAAGACAACTCCAGCTGTGGGACAGAGAAGCCAAAGGAGGCTGTCACAATAATCCAGGTGAAAGCTGATGACCGTGGGAGTGGCTCAAATAAAGAGAGGTTAGGAAGGTAAACTTGACAGCTGTTGGATGTCCGGGCAGAAAGAGAAACCAGGTGTCTGGCTGGGCTCCTGAGTGATCTTCGGGCCAAAGCAGGTACCCAAAAAAGGCAGGTTTGCAGAGGACAGCAGCAAATGCTATCTGGGCCACAAGATTTGTCTGCGTGCCCAAAGGCAGCAGAACTGTGGTTGAGAGGACCAAAAGGGATGCCGGGGCTGGAGGTCAGCTCTCAATTCCTTGAAGCCATGAGCAGGGACGGGCTCCTCCAGGGAACCCATGACAGAACTCTGTGCACAGGGCGAGGGGGGGAGTCTGCACCGGCCCGGAGGGGAGCAGAGAGGCAGAACCAGCCACGAAAGGGCTTGGGAAACTGGCAGTGATGAAACCTGCCCAACAGTGCAGAGATGCAGAAAGAGATGTGAAGAGGGTCGGCTGGACTTAGCACAAGGCTGCTGGCAACCCCTGGAACACGAGCAGTGGAGTGGAAAGGCAAAGCCGCCACTGGAGTGAGAGAAACAGCCAGCAAGAGACAGCAAGGCCAGCTGCTGGCCAGCCTCGTCTGCAGAGGACAGAAGGGCCTGGCAGGCTCAGCGCCAGAGAGGAGGCCAGAATGGCTGCTCCTCCCCAAGAAAGGGGAAGGCTGATTATTTTTAAGAGAAAGGGAATACGAAAGCCAAGGAAATGAAGGGCTATGGTGGGACTGGAGGCAGGAGGTAGAAATAAGGTTTTCAAGCACAGAGGTCTTCCCAGTGGCTGCAAGGTACCAGAGGTGTGCTGCCCGTCTCTGCACCTGCCTGCTCTGCTGTGAGGTACAGGACATGCCGGTAATGGCTCCCATGGGGACTTCATTCCCATACATACTGCTGAGTACTTGGAAGGCACTAGAGTCGGAGTGCAAGGTCGACAAATGCTGCCCTATGCCCAGGACCTGGCCTGTCTTCTTAGAAGACAATCACCTCCTAGGAGCCATGACCACTCAGAAGAGAGGGCCGGCCCTGTGTGCTCTTAGAGTAACAAACAGGTTCTCCCACCACCAGTTTCTTACACAACAGGCTTTAGTCCAGGCTGCCTAGAAGCCAATTTTTATTGTTTCTCCTCAAGCCCGAGATAGAAATCAGCCAGAAACCACTCCTCTTCCCTAGGATGAGACTTACAAATAGGATATTATACATGTTCTCCTGAAAAATCTAACCCAGTCCCACACTATCCCCTCTCTGCCCCCAGCCTGGCAGTCACAGAGCCCCAGGGAAAGAAGAGATGGAAGAAGAGAGAAGGGGATTAAGAAAGGTTGCCTCCACTTCCACTCCCCATCCCCTGAGCAGGTTCGGCTCTTCATCTCTGTCACCTTCCCACTATGGGCCACAAGAACGGTCCCTTCGGAAGGGCAAGACCCAAACATGGAAAAAGAGCCCTGGTGCAGCAAAGCCAGTCCAGGCGGAAGGTGTGCAGGAAGAAAGGAAGATGAACTTTCAGGGTATTAAGGCAAACAGTGCCACCTAGAATCTTTATTCAAATGGGAATCAGCACTTGGACAGAAATCACAGTTCAACAGCAAAAACTTTCTCTTGTGAGTGCTAAGTCACAGCCCCTCCCACGGCCATCTGCCCACTGGCAGTTATCACTGTCTGCCCTTCAGCTTCATGGCCCTGGCACTACCTGCCCGGGCTGAGCCAGAACTCCTGACCGATCACAGGAGGGAGCAGGAGGGCCACAGGGGCTTGGCTTCTGTGCACCCAGGTGGGTGGCGGCCTCCTGGCTAAGCAGGCCCTGACTCCTCCCTGGCAGCCTCTGAGGTCTCAGCCTCCAGCAGTATCAGATTTGACCTGAGCTGAGCCTCCTGAGGAGGGTGGGGATGAGGGCTTCCAGGGGAGTGGAGGGAAGGAGGGCCAGGGCTGGGGGAAGGTGCCTTCCAACTCCCGACCCCCACCCAGTGCAGAGGCCCAGGGGCCTGACTCTCCGGCTCCTGCGCCAGCATCCCCTCCCCAGGGGGTCAGTATATCTTCTGCCGACTGGGTAGAATGGCCTCTTTGATGAATGAGAAGACAACCAGGATCCCTAAGCGTTTGCCCCGCTTGCCTTTGGTGAAGTAATTGGAGACCACGTCATCTGTGGAGACATAGGCAGGGAGATGAGTGTGTGTACGTGTGTGTGTGTATGTGTGAACACAGTGCTGCCCACCCAGAATTCAACTGTCTCTCTCACAGGGTGGGCTCTAGCTCCCCCAGCAGCTCAGGCCTTGCTGGTGTCCTCCCACCATGACCCCTTCCCACCACCCTCTTCTCACCTCCTGGCTGCATGGTGGAGGGCAGGACGTTCTCCCCAGCTGAGAGCGACACGAAGAATGCAAACGGGATTATCCACAGACAGAAAGTGAAATAGGCCAGGACCTGGCAACAAAGACACTGAGAAGATGCTGCTCCTGGAGGTGCCAAGGCCAGTCCAGGAGCGGTCACTGTGTATCTTTGAAAGCTGGTCAAGTGCACACTGATGCCCCCACATGGGATCTTTCAAGGGGACCAGGGCCCAGGAAGCAGAGACAGGACAGCCCCAGACATGGAGAAGATTCAGTGGGAAAAGTGGAGACTGAAGATGACCACGATTCAGGCACAAATCCCTGAATCCTGGTCACCAGGACCAGCAACTCCTCTGAACCGAAGGAAGTACATGGAAGGCAAAACTGTGACCGACCCGTATCTCCTGGAGAAGTGACCTTGTTCTTCTCCAGGGTTCAAACTAGAGCAGCAGGGTTCAAGGTTGTGGCCCAGCCCTGCCCTGTGAGGTTTGCATCAGACCAGGTCACCCCATCCCCCTTCCTGACCTTAGGATGGCAGGCTGGGATCCTGAGAGACCCAAAGGACTCACTGGGAGACAGCAGTGCCCTTCTTCCTCAGCCAAACAGTCCCTGCTCCTCACACTCACAGCTTTCTAAAATCATCTATATTATTATTTTTTAATGTGCTATCCCTGAACAGTTTCAGTTTCAAATCACAGCTGAATTCACAAAGAAATCACACAAATCCCCTTTACCCCTGCTGCGTCTGTTAGTAGTCTGAAGACTTCTTACCTCTGAAAAAGGATAATATTCCTCTGCAAAAAACTGAAACGCTAGGTAATGATTCACCACCACTAGCCCTGTTGAGGGAATGAAGAGTCACAGTCAGTCTCAGGGAGGACATAAAATAGACTTTTAGCCTTTACAAGGCCCCGGAGGTAGGAAGCCAAGTCTTGGTCCCAACTTTACACACGACCCAGAGTACAGCTTGGGCCAAGCACACTACTCTCCAGCACTCAGGGTCCCATCTGTTAAAATGAAAGAATGAGCCCCCATCTGCCCACTGCCGAGTGTGTATGAGTTAAATTAGAAGTAGATTAAAAAAACTCCTTGAATTATAAAAATGAGACTTCATTGCTACACAGCCCAAAGCACCGTGCCAAATGACTTGGTCTAGAGCGGCCCTAAGTCCTGAAGAGAGCTCTGCATGGGCGGTGGGGGAGGAGGAAGTCACCGCCGAGCACTTGCTCCCGCGTCCCCCCCAGACAGGAGGAGGCTCCGCAGACAGAGGCGCTCACTCCTCAGGAATAAAGGGCACCATCTGCTGGATGCTTTGCGGTGCAGTCTCAGGGTTCCTCAAAGTTCCGGGGATGGGGGTCTCTCCTCATCCTGCCCCAGGGTAAGGCTGGCTGATCTGAACTGGTATGTTCTGCAGCCCCACACACCTCCTCCGTGTGCAGCCAAATTCAGACAGAGAGAGATCCTGGGGACCCACTGCTCAGACACAGGCGTTCCTACTGTGGTGAAGTGAAGGGTAGACATCCCTCAAACCCAACACCCCTCACGTACAGCTCGCCGGCAACAGCACGGGCCCTTCCTCTTTTCTCCTCTCTTGCCACTCCCCTTCTACAGCAGGGACAACAGCTCTGCCAGGCCTAGCCATGCTCTAGGGCAAGGGCTTGCGGGAAGACAGGGTGCCCCACGCCCCCAGACCTTCAGAACAACTCCCCCAGGCATCCAGTGGGCAAGTTGAGGGAGTGACAACGGGAAGCCAAGGAAGCATGCCATTGTAGGTGGGGGGTGGGGGGAGTGGAGAGCACCCTCCCACCTAGGAAGATGCAAGAGGGGCGTAGTTTCCAAGAAAGGACACCTCACACCAACCCCCACAGAACAAATCTTTCAGTGGAATCAAACCAAGGCACTCAGTCCTGGCTTGAACACCATGCCCTCCTGTGAATGACAGTTTCTTTCCAGGTTCTCTCACAGAAATAGGAAAGTAGCTCTAAGAAACCCCGATTCCATCTGACATCTTGACAAAAGGGTATGATGACCAGTAACAACTGAAGGGAGGAGAGGCAATCCTGGTAACCAGATTCTGTCTAGAACCTTTTCCAGAAATAACTAGAGCATCTATGTGCCGAATGACTTTCCCAAATATCACTGAACAGATGGAGACGCTAAGGTCAGAAACTGGTGGCAGAGCAAAGGCAGGAAGGCCAGGGTCCTCCAAACACGTTTGTCAACTCCAAGGCAGCTGTCTGCAGGGAGACCCGCAGCCCCATGAATCTCACCTTAATCATGACTTACGGCCAGACGACTGGATGGGGCGCTGCCTGCAGGCCGGGGAAAGGCTTTGGGCTTTTCCCGGCCAAGTGGTTTCTTAGGGCTGTAACTACTCAGCCAACCCACTTCTTTTCCCTTCTCGAATCTTCCAAACCCAACCTGTCCCAGGAAAGCCATTCCTCTCTGATCATCCCAGCCCTCCAAATTCTAGTCACTAGAGCCAGTGTGGGCTCTCGGTTCCTCACATGTGAGAGCCCCAACCTCCAACCGGCCTGGCCTCCTGGAGGACCTCAGTTGTTTGCCTCCCCCTTCAGTGCCATAGACGGAGCTGGGCACATCCCACCTCAGCTGTCCCTCCCACTCCGTCCCCTCTCACCGCACGACAGGATGAAGTTAGGCGAGGTCAGCATGATGAAGGGGAAGGTCTGGAGGAGGCCAAAGTAGACAAGGTTGGTGAAGAGGCCCACGCCAATCATGTAGGTGGGGAAGCGCTCAAAAACGTAGAGGCCAATCAGCACAGCTGTGGAGAACTGAACAACGGAGGTGCACAGTGCAGGGAGCTGCTTCCAGGCAGCCTTCCTGGACTCACTAACCCCTGGGCTACTCAGGCAACACTCTTTTCACGCTTGAGTCTTTCCTTGTTTCACAGCCACAGATCTGACCTCCCCAACCAGCCTTTCGGCTCCCAAAGGGCAGCGCTTTTTAATCCCAAAGTTTGTCTGACAGCACCCCACAGTAAGAAAAACAGCTTACACTGTGACCCCAACACACACACATATATGTGATCAAAGTTCAGATTTCAGTTCTAGTCTTTTCCATCCCCTCCTTTCTTTAATGCTGATAATGACCTACTGAATTGATTGCACAACCCAATAATGAATCACACCTGCAGTTTGAAAACCACAGTTCTGAAGGACTTATAGCTGTCAGTGCGTAACAAATGGCAGGCAGTTAGCTGAATGAAGGACTGACTCCTGTATCAACACCTATGAGCTGGGTCCCTGAACCCAGGGCTGACAGCTATGGTCTTGTTTCCACCATTGACTCCCTACCCCTGGTCATGCCAGAGAGAAAGTGGCTGCTGACAGCAGGGGATTTGAGAGGCAGTGGACCCCTCCTGTTCAAATGTGCCTCCAGCCCCTCCCCAGCCTCTCCTCCAGCTGCAGAAACCACCAGCAGTCTCTCCTGTGGCTTTGACACCAATGGCAAGGATTATATCTTCAGGAAGAGAAGCCTTCCATGAGCCCTGAGCAGGGCAGGGACTGTGCCAGGGACGGTGTCTCCTTCTTAGAACAAGTCACTTGGTCCAACAAGTACTCAAAACTGTCCTTAAGGTTCCTCTCAGTTCTAAATGCTGTGAACAGAGCAAGGGGCTAAGACCACTGAAGATAATCAAACAAAGGCAAAGCCATGGTCCTGTCAACACAGAGCAGGCACTTGGCCCTCACCTTAAGGAACCAAGAACAAGGCCTGCAGTGAAGGGATGCCACTGGGGAAGGAAGCTCCGAAGACCGAGGACCAGGACAGCAGACACAGGGCACCAGGTACAGGGCAGGGAGGTGGGGGATGGCACCCTCAGGAAACGGCAAGATCAGGGGTCTCATCACCCAGGCCAAACTTTCCCCACTTCCTCCTTTTGAGGCAGGTCAAGAGTGAGGGGGATCCTGGGGAAAGCTGTCACTTACCCAGATCATGTATTTTATGATCCTGCTGGTTGCAACTGTGTATTCTTCTATCAATTCGGCCAGGTAATAAAGTCCGGCGGCTGGAGCGGGGAGGAGAGCAAGGCAAGCAGGGAGAATGTTAGCCAGAGTCACTCCCACCATCCTGATCAGTCCTCTATCTGCAGCTGGGTCCCACCCAACCCTTCATGAGTCCATGAGGTAAGGAACAAACCAAACAACCCGTGTGTTACCCTCCAAAGTCACAAGTAAAACTCTGTCAAGGCAACCAAGAAGAGATTTCATAAAAGTGAATGGAAACCTGTATTTGATGCCTCAGCACAAACCTAACCTCTGGCCAATAAAAGGGAACTTCTTTCACTCATCCAACAAATATGCCAGGTGCTGGGCTGAGAGCTGAGCACACTACAAGACAGACAAGGTCCCTTCCCTGACCCAACTCTGAGCCGGGGCCGGGCGGGGGCGGCTGAGTAGTAATGGAGTCAGATGATCCCAGTGTGACAGGTGCTACTTTAGGGGAAGAACAGGGCGCGCCGGACCATCAAACCTCATAAGGAGGGCTTCTCCGAGGAGGTGAGATCTCAGCTGGGATCAACAGTAGGAACTAGCCAGGAGGGGAAAGGGTAACAGAGAGAGTAGGAAGCACGAAGGGCCAGAGGCGAAAGGGCGGCGGTAGGGGTCGGGGAAAGTTCGGCGCGGCCGGCTGTGCGAGGACGGGCGCGACAGCGGTTGGCGGTGCGCGGGCATCTGAGGCAGCCTCTCCCAGGCACCGCTGGGGTGGACTTTGTGACTCCTGGAAGGACCCGCGGTCAGCTAGGCTGCTGAGGCCAGGAGAAGCAGGACCAGGCGGGACAGGAGGGGGGCCGCGAAGGCGGGAGGGCCGGGCGGGGGTCTCGCCGGTCGCCCCGGCGCCCTCGTGATGTGACCCCCGGCAGGCACACAAGCCGGAGCGGGAGCCCGCGCGGGGCCGGGTCGCGCACTCTCACCGACGGCCAGCGTGATGAAGGCCACCTGGATGAAGAGCGACAGCCAGCTCAGCACGTACATGAACCACATGGCGCCCCCGCCCCCCGACCACCGGGACGGGCCTGCGCGCTCCGGTTCGGGCGACAAGGAGCCGCCGCCACCGTCGCCGCGTCCCCGCCCCGTGGACGGTCGTGCGCCGCCGCCGAGAGCAGCCGGGCCCGAGAGCCGCCCTGGGTCGGGTCAAGACTAGCGCCGCCTGCCGGCGCGGAGGGCCAACCGCTGCTGCCCCCAGCGGCGCGCGCCCGCGGACCGCCGGGCTCCCCGGCCTGCACCGAGAGGAAGATCCGCAATGCAACCCGGGGAAGCGGGACAGCCGGTCCTGAGGGCGGGAACTTGGCGCTACTACCGGAGCTTGAAAGGTAATCTCCGGCCCCTCCCTGTGCACCCCTGCTTCAGCCTGGAGCGTGATCCCGGGCCTCCCAACCCCTCCCCAGCAGCCTCGGACCAGAAGCCTCCAGGCAGGTTCCCCAGGGCTTTCTTTTGTTCCTGGAGGTAAAAGGAACAAAATTCTCGAGTGCCAGGCAGGGTGCTAAAGGCTAGGCTGTAGGTTCAGGATGGAATTTAATCCGATCCCAGGAAAGTTACTTGCCTCAGGTTGTACCTCAGCAAGTGGCACAGGTGGAAACTGGGGCATCTTTGATTAGCCATCCTGAAGACTAACTCTCCCTCTCTGTTGACTTCATCCATTAGGTGCTGAATTTACTCCACCTCTAGAAGGGCTAACTGAGCGGCCGCAAAGAGCAGGGCAGCCCATCAAGAAGTCCCCCATCTGGTGGCGGAGACAGGCATGCAAAGATAAGGAATGTATAAGGGGCCTCTGCTGCTGCTGCTGCTAAGTCGCTTCAGTCGTGTCCGACTCTGTGCGACCCCATTGACGGCAGCCCACCAGGCTCCCCCGTCCCTGGGATTCTCCAGGCAAGAACACTGGAGTGGGTTGCCAGTTCCTTCTCCAATGCACGAAAGTGAAAAGTGAAAGTGAAGTCGCTCAGTCGTATCTGACTGTTAGCGACCCCATGGACTGCAGCCCACCAGGCTCCTCCGTCCATGGGATTTTCCAGGCAAGGGTACTGGAGTGGGGTGCCATTGCCTTCTCTGGTATGTTTCTTATCTCAGAACATTTTTCATGCATCAAAATAAATACATATTCCTCAAAAAATTAAACAGAATTACCATGTTATCAAGAAATTTCACTCCAGGGTATATACCCAGAAGTACTGAAAGTACTCTTGAGAGTCCCTGGGACTAGGAGGAGATGAAACCAGTCCATCCTAAAGGAAACCAGTCCTGAATATTCACTGGAAGGAATGACACTGAAGCTGAAGCTCCAATACTTTGGCCACATGATGCGAAGAATTGGCTCCTTAGAAAAGACCCAGATGCTGGGAAAGATCGAAGGCAGGAGGAGAAGGGGATGACAGAGGATGAGATAGTTGGATGGCATCACCGACTTGATGGACATGAGTTTGAGGAAGCTCCGGAAATAAGTGATGAACAGGAAATCCCGGCATGCTGCAGTCCATGGGGTCACAAAGAATCAGACGTGACTGAGTGACTGAAATGAACTGAACTGATTCAAGGTAGAGATCCAAAGGAATATTTGCACACTCATGTTCATAACAGTGTTATTCACTATAGTTGAAAGATGGAAAGAAAACAATTCAACAGATGAATGGATAAAATGGTACATGCATACAATGGAATATTACTCAGCCCTAAAAAACAGGGAATTCTGACATGTACTACAATATGAGGGAATCTTGAGGACATTATGCTAACTGAAATAAGCCAGCCACAAACGGACAAATATTGTACGATTCCACTTATCTGAGGTGTCTAAAGTAATCAAATTCATAGAGGCAGAAAGTAGAATGGTGGTTGCTTGGAGGGGGAAGGGACAGTGGGTGATAGGGAGTTACTGTTTGATGGTACAGAACTTCTGTTTGGGAAGATGAAAAAGTTCTGGAAATGACTGGTAGTGATGCTTGCATAACATTGTGAATATACCTAATGCCACTGATCTGTACACTTAACATGGTTCAAATGGTAAATTTTGTGTTATGTATAGTTTACCATGAATTTAAAAATACATAAGATTACAAAGCAAAAAAAATTCACTGAAATACAGATATCAAAAAATTTTTAGAGAACAGTGTGATATAGTCATATGTATATGACTTCCCTGATGGCGCAGTGGCAAAGAATCTGCCTGTAGTGCAGGAGCCACAGGAGATGCAGGTTTGATCCCTGGGTTAGGAAGATGCCTAGAGAAGGGAATGGTAGCCCACTCCAGTATTCTTGCCTAGAGAATCCCATGGACAAAGGGACCTGGTGGGTTACAGTTTATAGGGTCACAAAGAGTCAGACACAACTGAAGTGACTTAGCACACAGCACACACACACACACATATGCCTCTTTATGAATGAATAACATAACCTGTTCTAACAGAAAGTCTAGTAACTACCTGCCTGTGAATAATAAGAAATAGATATATATTCAGTCTCTGCCCACAGTTCCTGACACAGAACTCCTAAGTTCCTTGGAATGTCCTGAGTGATAGAAGCATCTTTTGTTCTAATGAGGGACTCTTGGTGAGCTCCTGGTTAGCTTCAGGATGGGGGCTGGTCACCAGATTAGAAGTTTGGAACTTTTTAAATTTTTTTGACCACGCTGCTTGACTTGGTGGGATTTTAGTTCCCCAACTAAAAAGATCGAGCCAGGGCCCTCTGCAGTGAGAGCTCAGAACCCAAGGGAATTCCCTAGAAGCTTGGAACTTTGAATCCTATCCTCTGTCCGGCAGGAAGGGGAGAGGGGCTGGAGATTGAGTTAATAATCATGAGGAAGCCTCCATAAAAATCTCTAAAGTATAGGGTTCGGAATGGTGAACACGTCCACCTGAGGGGAGGGGGGTGCACCCCAACTCCCTGAGGACAGAAGTTCCTGGACTCAGTCCCTTCAGACCTCACCTCTTTGTATGGCTGTTCATCTCTGTCCTGTATAATGTCCTTTATGATAAACTGGTAAACATAAGTAAATGCTTCTGGGTTTGGTGAACCATCGTGGGAAATTATCCAATCTGAGGTGGGGTATGTGGGACCCTTAGTTTTGCAGCCAAACGGAACAGAAGTGTGGTACCACAGGGACCCAGGACTGTGGCTGAATCTGAACTGAAGGAAGTGCTGTGGGACCGAGGTCTTAAAGCTGTGGAGTCTGACAATAACTCCAGGTAGATAGTCTCAGAAATGAATGCAATTGTAGGGCACCCAGTTTGTGTCCAGAGAGTTAAAAAATTGATGTGCGGAAAAAACCCACACATTTGGTGTCAGAGTGTGGTGAGTAAAGAAGCCATTTTCCTTTACTACCACAATGACAAAGAAGGATGAGTATAAATATTTTTAAAATATCTTCAATCGTGTAAGATGAGAAAGGCACAGATATTGCCAAGTATTCTGAGTGTGTTGGCTGCATTCATAACGGAAGGAAATGTTAAATTTCTGTTAGACCTTAGTGTAAATAAAGGGAGTTTTTTCCCTTCCAGGTTTCTAGAGTCCTTCAGTTTTGTCTCTCTGAATTTTATATCTGCTGACTTCTAAGGAGTCCCCACACCCCTGGTTAAGAATTTCTGAAGGCTGTGTATAAGAAATGTGACCTTAAATGACTGTGTGCTTATTTACAAGGCTTTTCACAACAGCACTGGGAAAGACCCAGAACAACCTAAATGTTCATTAATAGGAAACTGGACAAGTACGTTTTGGTACATTCTGAAGCACAGCCATAGAAGCAATCGAGACTGTTCTCTATGTACCCATATTGGAGGATCCCCTTTCGAAAAAAGCGAAAAAATAAGGAGAAAGAATCTGCATAGATATTTCTTTATATGGGCTATCTCTGGAAGAGTCCACTTGAAAATGGTCACTTTGCTTGCTTCCTAGACAGAGAGAGAGGAGCTGGGTTCAAGAATCAGAGAGGGCGTTTCCTGTATGTTTTGTATATCCTTAAAGTACTGAACTATGTAAATATATGTAAATGTATCACCTATTTATAAATTAAATTTAAAATGTAAATGTTTGTAGTATGCTGGGCCTGCTGCTGCTGCTGCTGCTAAGTCACTTCAGTCGTGTCCGACTCTGCGACCCCACAGACAGCAGCCCACCAGGCTCCCCCATCCCTGGGATTCTCCAGGCAAGAACACTGGAGTGGGCTGCCATTGCCTTCTCCTAGGATGCCCCAAATTGTCTGTCCTTGCTCAGTCTTTTTGTGAGAAAAGCATACGGTGCCTTACAAGTCAGTCAGCCAGCCTTGGATCATGTGATCTGGCCTCCTGATGGGCCCAATAGGGGAACTTCCTGGTCAAGTTTTTTCTGTTGGATACTTTGTATTTGAGACAAAAAAGTATCAGTGAGTAGAAGTACAATAAAATCTCAACTGATCTTAGTTTTTATTTTCCTGAGCATTATCCTCCCAAGGAAGGAGGAAAATATAATAAAAGTATCCCCCCATTCCTCCCCAGAATTGTGGATAAGGGAAACATGAGGCTGGGAAAGGTTTAAGGGCATTCAGATGACTGATCCAGGACTGTTATTCCACAGCAGGGCATTTTTACTTCCCCACCGTCTTAAAGCCAAAACTTGCCCTGGGAACCAAGGTTGAGGACTCACATTTCCTCTGGATAGCAGGAAGAAACTATGATTTCCCAACAAGGCAGGGCAGGGCTCAAGGAGGCTCTTTGGGACCTGCGCTTAGGCGGGAGATCACCAGGATGTAAAAAAACAAACAAACAAACAAAAACCAGCCTCTTGAAGTAGGAATGGGAGGAAGCAGAAGGGTTCTCATGCTCAATTCAAAGAACCCAAGAGTGAAAACATTTGTCGAGTCAAAGGTTTATCGATTTACATATTGACAGACCTTGGTAACTCCATACATTTTTACCAACGTTACACATACTCCTGTAACTTTTACTGATTCACTAACCCATATGTTACAATCTGATGCCTGGGAGTATGGGAATCCATTCCCATATATCTCATGAGGATGCCTAGGGAAACTAGACAGCAGGTGGATCTACTCTCGGAAAACCATCACTGCTTTTTGTTTCTTTTTGTAGTTTCTATAAATGCACTCGTGCATACATAGTTTTCTTACTCTGTGCCAGACACTGTTCTAGGTGATTTGTATATTTTAACCCGCCTAACACTGACATCTGGCTTAGGACGTAATGCTATTGCCATCTCCATTTTACAGATGAGAAACCGAGGGAGGTTCAGTGCCTCACCTAACGTCTCACGGCTAGTACCTGAGGAGCTGGTGTTTGAATCTGAACAGTCTGGCTCCGGAGCCACGTGGTTTGCTCTGGTCTCATACAGTAACCTGCCCTTCCTGTCAGGGTGATTCTCCTGCCTGGTCATAGGCTGGGCACTGCCTGTCTCCGTGCAGGCTGCCTGGTGCCTTGGCTCTTCCTCTTGTCCCTCTACTTTATCCTTATAGGAGGTAATGAATACAAAGCGGGGTTCTGATTTTGACCACCTCTGTTCACCTCTGGTCCCTTCCAGCGTCTTCACTAGCCTCACACTCTCATACCATTACACCTTCACCGCACCCAGGGCAAGGGACTGCGTTTAGTGGGTTCTGCGGTCCGAGCGGTTGTGTGGCTGGGGCCTGATCATCCCTCCGCGCTGGGAAGGGTAAGGAAACGCGGAGTGAAAAGGCTGGGGAGTGCAGCGCGAGTTCCCCTGGCCTGGCTGTGTTCACTGCCGCCCTCTAGTGGCAGCCAGAGGAGCTGAAGCGGACCAAAGCCAGGGCTAGTTCAATCGAGAGCCAGTTCACAAACACACTACACACAATTGGAGACAGGGTCTACATCAGCATCCGGGCCTCTGCTGCCCCTGCCTGGCTTGGCTACAATGGTTGTTGTGTGAGGGACATCATGAAGTCAGGGATAGGCAGGGACAGGCTGGAGACCCAGGCCTCTCTTCCCTCCTCGTCCTCTCATCCGGCTGTGGGCTCTTGTCTCTCTCCTGGCCAGCTCGCCCACCCCAGGGAAGCACGGAGTCAGGGATGGAGCGATTTAAGGACATGTGCTACCCCATTCCGCTCTATGTGTTACATACAGGGTCTCCACGTGGGCACCCTCTTTAGGGTGCCCACACCCAAGAAGAAGACTTTTCCTGGGATGGTCCCTGTAGTCAGGAGGTTTATTCTTTGGCACCGCATCTCTCGGGCCTTGGTTCTGCAGCAGATCAGCCAGAGCAAAATTCTAGGAAGAGAGAAACCACAGACAGTGGAAAACAACGGCCACTCCACGTCCTCACAATCTACAGGCGCATATAATCTAGGCCTCCTGACCCTGTTTCCCTGCTCTGTGTCTGCTCCATGCACCACCCCCACCGCTGCACCCCCCAACCCTTTCCCACTCAAGCAGCCACCCTGGTGTTCCTGGAACTCCTCCCCCATCCCTGTCACATGCCTGGGGCCCCAACTCAGGTGGCTGAGTTAAGGAGCTTTCTAGTGACAAGTCTTCAATAGGCTCTATTAATTGCCTCAGCTTTGTCTGCGGCTAAGCTACCAGAACTGAGAGGGCCTGGTCGGGGCTGAGGGAGGGAGATGTGTAAGGGTGTGAGGCTGGGGAATGACAGGAAAGAATAAGTCAGGGAGAGGGAAGCACTCTGGGACTTGGCAAACATCACCTGATACCCTTGTGGATGTCTGTCTCTCTCTGTCACGCACACACAAGAGCTCCTGAGCAGGGTTGTGGGGAAGCAGCTGGTTGATGGAGGTCCAGTCAGGGCTGGGAGCTCTCTCCAAGGAGAAGAGGCAGCCCCATGAGCCCAGACAGCAGACAGCCATCCCCGCTCGCTTGGCCCTTACTCATCACAAAGCCCTGGAGTTGCAGGCAGTGTCTTCCTCTTGTGACTCAAGCAGCTCCAAGTGGTCTCCCATGACAGAGAGTCCTGACTAGAAGAAAAGGGACAGCTCTCTGACGAGCCAGCTCTCCTCCCCTCCCAGTCACAGGCAAACTGGGCTGAGTGTCTCCCTAGCCTTCGTGGCACCACACGCTTCACCACAGATCATCCTGGACTGGTAACCAGTGCCAGGAAAAGTGAAAGTGTTAGTCAGTTGAGTCTGACTCAACGCCATGGCTCCTCTGTCCATGGGATTCTCTAGGCAAGAATACTGGAGTGGGTTTCCATTCCCTTCTCCCGGGCATCTTCCCCACCCAGGGATCGAACCTGGGTCTCCTTGCATTGCAGACAGATTCTTTTACTGTGTGAGCCACTAGGGAAGCCCAGTTAGTGCCAGGGGGAACTCCAATTAAGAGGAGGATAGCAAAGATCATCACGGTGTCAGCCACCAGAACAGAAGTCCAAATACTTCTGTCCCCTGAATCTTGGTGCTGGAGTTGCCAAGGAAATCACGACACAGTCGAGCCCCGAGTGGCCTTTTCTCAGGTGGAGAAAGAGCAAGAGCAGCTTCAGCAGTGGGCCTTGGCCCCTCACGGACCGCAGGTGGCCCTCGTGATGGTGCAGCGATGCAGGCCAGTTGGCCTCTGTGTGCCCCTCTTGTGTGGAAGCAGAAGGACCCCAGCCCCTCCTTCCTGGAGTCTGAAATAATGAAAGCTCGGGGTTTGCGGGAGGGCCATGGATGTAAGTAAAAGCAGAAAAAAGGAGCACAAACTGAACTGCAAGCAGGAAAAGATGTTCCCGCATGAGGCGATAAGCTCGGCATAGGCCGCATGGGCTTTCTGTCTCTGGGGGAGGAAGTGTTCTGGGCCCAAGGCCTGTTCTCTGGCCCAGGGAGGGTAGAAAGGCTGTACAAGAGAATGCCTTTCCCACCAGATATGCTGCCTCTGGATACCACCTCTCCAGATATTTCTCTCTCTCTCTCTCACACACACACGCCCCCCTACCCCCACCAAGCCCTCTCCTTCCCGTCGTTCTCACATGGGACACTTTCGCCTCCCATGCCAGCCTCCTCCGCTTCCGCACACTTTTTGCGGTCTGCATGTCGTCACCTCCTGCCATGGGCAGAGCCAGGTGCTTCCATTCCAAGGGAATGGAGATCTGAAGGCAGAGGGCCTGCTGCCAATCACCCCTTATCCTTCCTAACAGACCTGTTTTGCTTAGAGCAGCGATGTGCCCTGCTTCTCAAATAAAACAGGGTGTATGGTCAGCAGGGCGTGACTTGGTGTTTCCAGACCCCAGAACCCTTCCCATCCCTGCTTCCTCCCCACCGTCTAGTGGTAGGAGGCACACAGGGTTTCAAGAGTCCTAACTGCCCCCCGGGGTGTGGAGGCGGGGAGGCTACCAGGCCCCCAGGTTCCCCAACAGCAGCTGCATCCACGTCCCCCTGGTGGGTTACTCTCTCTGAATGGAGAGTCAGGGGCTTCTCCATTTCACTTGCACAGCCTAACAACTTCTCAGACCACTGGAATTAGACTCCGGGCCAGGGCCCAGGCCGTGGCAGTTTCTGAAGTGCTCCCATGGCGCAGGAGACCACTGTTTGCACAAGGCTTCCGCAGGGCAGCCAGGATGGGAGCCGCTGCCCCCGGTGGGGAGAGGTGCCAGGGCGCTGCAGCCTTGAGGCCCCGCCCCGCTCAGGTAGTCCAGCGACTGTGTTGGCCGAGGAGGGGCCTGCATGTAAGGTGAGCCGCCCAGTCCTTCTTCCTCCTCCCCTTTCTTCCAGCTCCTACTCAGCAAAGGGCTTCTCCCTGAAGTTTTCTTGGCCCTACCCCCACTCCCACAGAAGACACTGAGTCATAGCGCCGGAACCCTACTTCTCCCGGCCCCCCTGCCCTGCACAGACCCTCCTCTCTCAACTCACAGTGTTCTTCCTGCCCCTCCTCTCTGCCCATCCAGTTTCTACTATTCCTCCTCCAGGAAGCCTTCCTGAGTGCTCCAGCCCATTCTAGCTCCCATCTTCTCTGTCCTCCTGTTCACACTTGGAGTCTGTGGTCCTCACCGGGCTCATTTACTGCCTCCTGGTGACCGCCTTCCCTCCCCGCCCGTCTGTGAAACCCATGCCTGCCTCTCTCCCGCCCCGAGCCCTTGCCCCCACCCAGTCTGGTCAAAACCTGGGCGAGGCCCTTAGAGCGGTTCTGAATCCAGGGCCCTCGCTGCCCCTCCCAGTTCTACCTTCTCCCCTCCCCACTCCCAAGTGTCAGTGAGGGTCCACTCTTAGGAGGGGCCAGAGAGAGTCAGGTTCAACGGGAAAGCACGAAGATGCAGCTGTGGCCACTGGGATGGATACACTGAGCAGAGCGCTAGATTACTTCTTAACCTCCTCCCAAATTTAAGTCTCTGAGCCCCCCACACAGCCGAGCTGCCATCCAGCCAACCCGCCTCCGTGCCCCACCACCACACTCCATGCCCCTTCAGGGTAGGCAGCAGCCGGGACGGGAGTCTGAGACCACAGCCAGGGGCGAGTAAGAGGCCAGGATGAGTGCAGGCCTGGTTTGGGGGCTGCCGGGCTGGCAGCCACGCAGCAGCGGGTGACACTGACAGCAACAGCGAAGACAGAGCTAAAGTGCAGGTCTCTGCCGGCCAGCCCCGCAGTCCCGCGCCCCCAGGGCTGCTGTCTCCGCCGCCTTGACGAGAGTGGAGGAGGCAGCTTCTCCCCGAGAGCCTCGGGGTCACGCCAGGGAACAGAGGCTAACAGGCGATAGATCGCAAGACACCTCATGCACTCACACCCAGAAAGGCACGTACCCAGAGAGGCCCCCACACAGCCGGCACCTGCAGGGTCCACAGAGGCGCCCACCTGCAGACATACAGGCCTGGGGGGCTCACTCACAGACACACAAACAACCAGGAAGGACCCAAGCTGACACACTCGCCGGATACACACTAGTATACACACTCACACAGACCCGCAGACAAAGCTTCATGGGGAGACAGACACAGGCCCCATGCCTGCCGTCACCCTGAGACACCCCAGCCAGGCCGCCCCAGCCAAAGCAAGCCTTTGGCTGGGTTGCTGTGGTGACAGTTTTGCTCCCCGACCTCCTCCCTTTCCTTTCGTCCACCCAACCTCTCCCAGAGGCCACCCGTGGCGGAGCCCACTAAGCTTCCCCTCCTGGGCCTGCGAGGCTCCCGTCCAGGGCTTCTGGGTTTGGGAAATGAAAGACAAGGTCTGAAGCCAGCTCTGGCGCTTTTGCTGGGGTCTAGAGCCTGCCCTTCCTACAGGGAGGCGGTGCGCAGAGCGGGGAGGCCTCCAGCTCTCCCCCGGCCCCGCCCTGCCAGGCCTCCCAAGTCTGGGCTGAGAGAGCAGGGCACTCACTGTCCCCACCAGCCTCTTAGCAGTCCCCTCACACCATCTGCCAGTGGTTCCTCACACCAGAGCACCCACAAGCAGCCTCGCCTCTGGCCTCGAGGATGCAGCTTCCAGGCCAGTTCGGGGCCCTCTTCTCTCTCTGTGGGCAGTGGCTTCTCTGGTTTCTGGCCACCCTGCTGACACATCGGCCGAGCTGAGGGGCCCACCCGGGGAGGCCTGGCTGTGCTGGACAGTGGGGGTGGATTTAGCAAGCTGAGTTGGACAAGTAGGTTCTCACTGAGGGCTGTTCCCAGGTCTGGCCTGTCAGATATCCCCCCAGCTGTGGGGTCTCCCCTTTCCTCCCCTCCACATCACGCACAGTGGAACCCCAGCTCCTTCACTCTGGCCCTATTGCTCCATTCTGTCTACAGCCCTCTGCTCCGAATAGTCAGGAGCTGCCTCCTGGTCGTGTAGATCAAGATCACCTCCCCCAAGGGGCCCTCCCTGATCTCAGACTGAACCAGAACCATCCCATTTCCTGTTTGCCTTTCCTCTTAGCACTTTCCTCTACCCGGCCACAGAGTAGTTGTTTACTTGTTTCTTGTTGGTCCCTCCCACTAGAACATAAGCCCCTTGAGGGCAGGGACTTTGCCCTGCTCAATCCTAGAATTCTCAACTCTCGCAAACACAGAAAGCGCACTCTAAACATGCTGAAGGGACGTGAGCAGGTGTGTCATGCACACTGACACATAAGTCCTGGATGATGAACGGGTAACATGCACCACACACGTGTACACACCCCACACATGCATGCACACAGCACACATGTGTACACACACCACACACGTGTACACACACCGCACATATGTACACAGGCACCACACGTGTGTACACACACACACTAACTCTCTGGCAGAGGCACGTGTACGCCTGCGTCTCACTTGGCCCAGCTGCCCTGAGCCCAGAGGAAGTGTTATAACCCACACTCCGCAGTGCAGGCAGCCTCCAGCCAGACTCCACTCAGCCCTCCTGGTGCTAACTCAGGCTGACACGCCGGTGGCACATGGGGCTTCTCGTGGAAGCCGCGGCAAGCCCACTGCCACTGTGGTGGCTGCTAATTGGCTCTCTGTTGAGCCCTGGGTCACCGCTCGGTCAGCCATGGCTGATACCTTCTTCCCGCTTGTCTCAGGAAAGGCACTGCTGTCCCCTCTGCTTAGGCCTCAGACAGCCGCTGAACTGCACATGCCCGGCCACGGGGGACCAGCCGGGCCAGCGGGCCTGCTGATGGTGGCTCCCACTCCTCACGCTCCTGGGAGAGCGCAGAGATGGCTCAGCGCACAGGACTGGCCTGGGGGCATGTGGTGTGATGACAAGGCTGTGAGGAAGGCTCCAAGCCCAAATATCTGTGAAGGATGACCTGTTCAGTGTCTGAAAAGCCCCTGTTAGAGGGACAGATCTCTAGGTCCATCTTTGCTCTCCCTCACCTGTTCAGTTCAGTCGCTCAGTCATGTCCGAAGCTTTGCGACCCCATGGACTGCATCATGTCAGGATTCCCTGTCCATCACCAAATCCCGGGGCTTGCTGAAACTCATGTCCATCGAGTCGGTGATGCCATCCAACCATCTCATCCTCTGTCGTCCCCTCTCCTCCCACCTTTAATCTTTCCCAGCATCAGGGTCTTTCCAAATGAGTCAGTTCTTCGCATCAGGTGGCCAAAGTATTGGAGTTTCAGCTTCAGTATCAGTCCTTCCAATGAACATTCAGGACTGATTTCCTTTAGAATGGACTGGCTGGATCTCCTTGCAGTCCAAGGGACCCTCAAGAGTCTTCTCCAACACCACAGTTCAAAAGCATCAGTTCTTCAGCACTCAGGAGGCTCTCCTTCATGGTTTCTCTTAAAGTGCACATCCCCTAATGGGAGTGGGTGGGGAGAGGAAGCCCTGCAAACTGGAATACTACAGTCAATCTCTGCTGACGTGCATCTATCAGTGTTCATACAGATGTCCCTGGCACTCCATTTCCAGGGATTTTCTAGGGATTTTCCAGAGATTGAGTAGAGGCAGTTGCCCAGCTTCTTGCCATCCCCAACATTAGGGTTCTAGAGAAGATGAAGTGGCTTTTCCTCAGCGACTGGAATCCTCAGTGGGAGCTGGTTTACAATGTTCCTCTCAGTGAGGCTTGATGGTGGAGACTGTTAGGGACCAAACGACGGGCTCTAGGACCTGAGTCATGTTTACCAGAAAGAGACAGGATATGCGCTCATCCTGCCTGGCCAATCACGTAACGCCAGCTACTCCTGTAACTGAGACAAAGAACTGCCTGTATATAAGCCGCCATACTCCTTTGTTCGCGGCTCTTGTCAGATTCCCTTGTGTGGGATGAGACTTGGGCCCTAGCGCGCTAGGAATAAACAGACTCCCTTCTTGCGTTTGCAATACTGTGGTGGACTTGCTCTCTCGGTCGGTTCGGAGATACGGGCTCGGAGCATAACATCTGGGGGCTCGTCCGGGATCTCCGTCCCGCCGGGGAGGACAACTCTCCTGGTAGAAGGGAGTAACCTCGTTAGGAGATAAGAGCTCTGAGCACTGGTGCTAACGCTGCAGAAACCCAGATTAAGTCCGGGGCCTAGTATCTTACTGGGGAGGCATCTGGCTGTAAAGTGCAGAGGCAAGTCAGCGTAAGGCCAGGGCCTAGTTTCGTGCTGGGGAGGCAGCTGGCTCTGATACTGGATTAAGTCAGCGTAAGGCCGGAGCCTAGCTTCGTGCTGGGGAGGCAGCTGGCTCTGATACTGGATTAAGTCAGCGTAAGGCCGGGGCCTAGCTTCGTGCTGGGGAGGCAGCTGGCTCTGATACTGGATTAAGTCAGCGTAAGGCCGGGGCCTGGTTTCGTGCTGGGGAGGCAGCTGGCTCTGTGAACATCCTGCAGGTAAGATTGAGTGCATTGTCGGTGGCCACCTTGCGTTTGTTATCTGTTTGTCTATTTGTGGTGTCTGCGCTGCTCTTTGTGTGCTCTGTTGGCTCCCAGTGTACTTTTCTGTGATCATGGGACAAACAACTTCTACTCCTCTATCTCTTATGATTAACCACTTCTCTGATTTCAAGTCTAGAGCTCAGAATCTTTCGTTACTGGTAAAGAAGAGCAAACTGGTGACTTTCTGTTCTGTCGAGTGGCCCACCTTTGACGTCGGATGGCCACAAGAGGGAACCTTCAATCCCCAAATTATCCAGGCAGTGGAAGAGAGGGTGCTTACTCCTAGTCCTGCCAGGCACCCAGATCAGACTCCCTACATTCTGGTCTGGCAGGATCTAGTGAGGAACCCGCCAGAATGGCTTAAACCCTTTGTTCTCACTCCTCCTAAACCTCCCCGTCCCTCTTCCCCAACTCCAACCTCGCCAAGCCCACAGGTGCTAGTCATGAAGGCTTCCGGGGGAAAAAAAAAAAAAAAAAAAGGACGAAAATCGACCAAAGCCGGTATTCCAGGAATCTTCTCTGTATCCTAATCTGATAGATCTGGAGACCAAATTGTTCCCACCCCCGTATGCGGATCCACATCTGCCCTTGCTTTCACAGGTTTCATCGGGAGAAGCCAGGAGGAGAACCGAGGCTTCAGCTCATCCCAGAAAAGGGGGCCCCGCCCAGGGAACTCGGGGAAAAACAAGAGAAATGGCCAATGTAGCGGAAGAAGACCCGGAAGTCCCCTCCTCCACTGTTCACGCGTTTCCGGTCCGGGCGGGACCAGCCAGAGAGGGTGGAGAGCGGACGTATCAGTATTGGCCCTTCTCCACTAGTGATTTGTACAATTGGAAAACCCAGACTCCCTCCTTCTCTGAAAAACCGCAGGGTCTTATTGATCTTTTAGAGTCTATCCTTTTTACTCACAATCCCACTTGGGATGATTGTCAGCAACTGTTACAGGTGCTTTTCACTACAGAAGAGCGCGAGCGGATCCTGTCAGAAGCTCGAAAGAATGTGCCAGGGGTGGATGGGAGGCCCACAATACAGCCTAACCTCATTGAGGAGGGATTCCCCTTGGTGCGACCCAACTGGGACTTCGAACGCGCTGAAGGTAGGGAGCGTCTCCGGGTATACCGTCAGGCTCTTATGGCCGGCCTTAGAGCGGCCGCCAAAAAGCCAACTAATTTGGCCGAAATAAATTCAGTGAGGCAGGAACCAAATGAGAGCCCAGCAGCCTTCCTTAAAGGATAATGGAAGCTTTTAGACAGTATACCCCTATGGACCCACAGGCAGATGAGTCACGAGCGGCAGTTATGTTAGCATTTGTAAATCAAGCAGCCCCCGATATTAGAAAAAAATTACAAAAGATAGAGAGGTTAAACGAACAATCCTTGCAAGATTTAGTGAGGGCAGCCGAGAGAGTTTTTAATCATAGAGAGACCCCAAAAGAGAGAGAGGACCGCATTAGAAGAGAAGAAAGAGAATTTAGAGCTGAAGAAAACCGTAAAAATCAAAAAGAGCTGGCCCAGATATTTTTTGCTGGGGTTGAAAACAAAAACAGGTTCCAGAAAGGGAAAAGATTGGACTCAAAAACTGAAAAAAAAACGACAAGGTGTAAGCTTGAGAAAAACCAATGTGCGTTTTGTAAAGAGTTTGGACATTGAAAAGATAAATGCCCCAAGAGAAATCTAAAAGAGGGGCCCAAGAACCCCAAAAACGAGACTCCCTTTCCAGACAGTCATATCCTCTACGCCGGTGAGGATAGCGACTAGGGGGGTCAGGGCTCAAAGCCCCTCCCCAAGTCCTGGGTAACTATAAATGTGGAGGGGAAACCGGCTGGCTTCATGGTGGACACGGGAGCCCAATACTCAGTCTTAAACCAAAAAGATGGACCCATGTCTAAAAAAGTAGCTGGGTGCAAAGAGCAACCGGGACTAAACGATATGGATGGACTACAAAACGGCATGTGAACTTGGGGGCCCACCAGGTGACCCATTCTTTTCTGGTGATACCTGAGTGTCCAGCACCCTTGTTGGGAAGGGATTTACTGTCTAAAGTAAATGCCCAAATTCATTTTGACCATGGACAAGTGTCGGTTTTAGATGGGACAGGGCATCCTCTTCAGGTCTTGTCTCTGGCATTAAAAGATGAATACAGACTCTACTTGCCAGAGGCCCCAGCGACAATAAGCCCCGAAGTACAACCATGGGTTCAAAGATACCCTCAGGCCTGGGCTGAAACTGCAGGAATGGGACTAGCCAAACAGAGGCCCCCTATCATTGTGGAACTGAAAGCCAGTGCTTCCCCGGTGAGGGTACGACAGTATCCCATGAGTCAAGAGGCTCGACAAGGAATTACTCCTCATATACAACGCCTCATAGACGCTGGGGTCCTGAAAAGGTGCCGGTCCCCATGGAACACTCCCCTGTTGCCTGTGAAAAAGCCTGGGGGGACTGATTTTAGACCGGTTCAATATCTACGAGAAGTCAACAAACAGGTGAATGATATTCATCCTATGGTTCCTAACCCTTATACATTGCTAAGCAACTTGCCTCCAAACTACATTTGGTACAGTTTTAGATTTAAAAGATGCCTTTTTCAGTTTGCCTCTTGCCCCCGCAAGCCAAGAGATCTTTGCCTTCGAATGGCAGGAAGACGGTGGTCAGACCCCTGTGCAGCTGACATGGACTCGCTTACCACAGGGTTTCAAAAACTCGCCCACGTTATTTAATGAGGCCCTGGACAAAGACCTCCGTGAGTATCGGGTGGAACACCCTACCATTGTTTTATTACAATATGTTGATGACCTTATGCTGGCGGCGGCTACAAAAAAAGAGTGCCAAGAGGCAACAGGTGACCTTCTCCAAACCTTGGGGACTTTAGGTTACCGGGCTAGTGCCAAAAAGGCCCAGATTGCCAAGCAAGAGGTTACATACCTCGGTTATAAGATAAAACAGGGCCAGAGGTGGCTAACACAGGCTATGAAAGAAACCATCCTCCAGATCCCTGAGCCGGCTAACCCTAGACAAGTGAGAAAATTTCTGGGAACGGTGGGATATTGCCAGTTATGGATCTTGGGGTTTGCAGAAAAGGCCAGCCCCCTATATGAGGGGACCAAAGAAAACAAGGACTGGAAATGGACTGAGCCAATAAAAGAGGCCTTCCAAGAGCTCAGGCGAGCCTTGCTAGAAGCTCCTGCCCTTGCCCTCCCTGATCCATCTAAGCCTTTCCAATTATTTGTAGATGAAAAGCGGGGGATAGAAAAAGGGGTACTAACACAGAGATGGGGACCATGGAAGCGACCTGTAGCCTACCTTTCCAAGAGACTGGACCCAGTGGCAGCCGGATGGCCACCTTGCCTCCGTATCATCGCGGCCACCGCGCTCTTAGTCCACGATGCTGATAAACTGACTTATGGACAGAGACTCTTGGTCTACACTCCTCATGCCATAGAGAGAGTTTTAAAGCAACCCCCAGGTAAATGGATTTCTAATGCCCGCTTGACGCACTACCAGGCCTTGCTACTTGACACCCCACGGATTCATTTCCGAATGCCCTGCACTCTAAATCCGGCCACTCTTTTGCCCAATCCGGGGGAAAATAGCCCCCTCCATGATTGTGATGAGATACTGGCCGGGGTAACAGCAATGCAAAAGGACTTAACCGATACTCCACTGGGTAACAGTGAGCTAAAATGGTTCACAGACGGCAGCAGTTATGTAAAAGATGGACAGAGACGGGCGGGAGCCGCAGTAGTAGATGACTCTGGACAGACGATATGGGCAGAGGCCCTTCCCCTGGATACCTCAGCACAAAAGGCAGAGTTAATTGCCCTGATTCAAGCATTAGAGAGAGCCAAAGGAAAAAAAATAACTATTTTCACTGACAGTCGCTATGCTTTTGACACGGTACACATCCAGGGCCCGATATATCGGGAACGGGGGTTTTTGACAGCTGAAGGAAAAGAAATTAAAATCTTGCCTGAAATCCGTAGACTTTTACAGGCTGTACAGATGCCTCGGGCTGTGTCAATAGTACACGTACCTGGACATCAAAAGGGTGACAGCCCCACGGCAGGAGGGAATCGTGCCGCAGACCTGGCAGCTCAAAAAGTAGCTGATAAAGATTTCATCACCCCTGTGTTGGCGATCGGACTTCCACCTCCAGGTATGGGAACTCTACCCCCAACCCCTAAGTATTCATCCACAGACTTTGCTTTGATCCAAAAACACACCAACCTTCAAAAAGGTGAAGATGGATGGTACTGAGACTCAGACGGCTACTTGATACTCCCTGCTCAGTTGGGACGGCAACTATGTGAACATCTACACTCGTCTACTCGTCTTAAAAAAAAAAAGACTCTGATGCTCTTTCAAACTGCGCGCCTGCGATTTCCCCGGCACCAGACAACTGTAAAGAACATAGTGCATGCTTGTAAGGCGTTTCAACAGATGAGGCCAGAAAAAGGACAACATGCAGGACTGAGGTATCGGGGAGAAGGACCAGGGCAACACTGGGAAATAGATTTCACCGAGGTAAAAGCAAGTATGGTTACCGGTACTTGTTAGTGTTGGTGGATACCTTCTCAGGGTGGTGGAGGCTTTTCCTACAAAGGAAAAAACCGAGACGATAGTGGCGAAAAAGATTAAAAAAAAAACAGTTCCCAGGTTTGGCCTGCCAGTGACCATCGGCTCTGATAATGGACCTGCCTTTGTGAGTCAAATAGTTCAGAGCCTTGCCCTAGCCCTGGGGACTAAATGGAAATTACATTGTAAATACAGTCCACAGAGCTCAGGGCAAGTAAAAAGAATGAATTGGACTCTAAAAAAACTTTAACTAAATTGGCTATAGAGACTGGCGGAGACTGGGTGACCCTCCTTCCCTTCGCCCTCTTTCGTGCGCTTAATACTCCTTATCAACTTAATCTGACCCCATTTGAGATTCTGTATGGGAGACCTCCCCCTGTATGTCCAATATTTGAAGGGAAAAAACTACCGCCTCCCACGTTGGGGCAACTCCAAGAGGCCTTGATGGCCTTAAGCGAGGTGCACTCTCGTGTCTGGAAACTGCTCCGGGAAATACATGTGGGTCAAAATAAGGGAACTATTCCCTCACATGACATTGGCCCAGGAGACTGGGTATGGGTCAAAAGGCACCAAACCAAGGCACTAAAACCCAAATGGAAGGGTCCTTATGTTGTTCTTCTTACCACCCCAACTGCCCTAAAGGTTGACGGTATCGGGCCTTGGGTGCGTTGCAACCACGTACGCCCAGCTGCTTCAGCAGAGCAAGAAGACGCTAAAAAAAATGGGAAGCATCTCTGCACCCGTCCAACCCCTTGAGGCTAAAGCTTCGAAGGCGCCAACAGGACCAAGACAACTTGGCTGGGCCCTCTTGCGGATGACCCAGTTACTCTGCTCCGGAGTTGCCAGCGTGAACCTGCATCAACCCGTCAAAATCACCTGGAAGCTGCAAAATGGACTAACACAAGAGGTGCTAAACTCCACTACCGCAATACATCCACCAAACACATGGTGGCCAGACTTGTACTTTGACCTTAAGCCGATCGTAAATGTGCCTTGGGCTAGGGGTTATCTCCAAGAACAAGGGTTCTGGGCATGCCCAGGCGCACCCAGGCATGACTGGAAGACCTGTTGGGGGGGCACAAGACTCTTATTGTAAAACTTGGGATTGTGTTACTTCTAATGATGGACCTCGGCGCTGGGAAGTAAAAAATCGAGATATACTTAATTTTTCATTCGCCAAGCCCCTCCCTAGGGTCCTCGGAGATTCAACTTTTAGCTGTGAAAGTTGCAATTATGCACAAGTCAGAATAAGTTTCAATCCAGAAAAAAGCAAAAAAGAGGGGACCTGGATCTCTGGCCTATCTTGGGGACTACAGACAAGGGAATCAGGAGGGTTTGGGGTTGATGGAAAAGGGATTATAGTAGTGAGCCAGGTCTTAGAGCCAATTCTTGTACACAGTATCGGGCCCAACAAAGTAGAAAAGCTGGCTGTAACCCCCCGCCTAACGACTTCCATGCCAACATCTTTGGCAGTGAGTCCCGAAGCAGAAGCGCTCACTGAAATAGATCCCCTATGGAAGCTGATTAGGGCAGCTTATGCCACCCTGAATCAGACCCATCCTGAGGCAACTAAATCTTGTTGGTTATGTTACAACTTAATTCCCCCTTATTACGAAGCAGTAGGCCTCAATGCCTCTTATGACTTGGCCAACAGCACCGATCCTCCTCAATGTCATTGGGGGGACCAAAAGGTGGGTCTGACGATGAAAGAGGTATGGGGAAAGGGCTTATGCATGGGCACGGTGTTACCAGAAAAATCTCCACTTTGTGTGCATGTTGTCGAGCCTGATGATTTGCCTGTAGCTAAATGGTTAATACCTCAAATGGGGGGATGGTGGGTCTGTTCACACACGGGGCTAACTCCATGCCTGCATAGCTCAATCTTTGACCCCAAAGAAGAATTCTGTGTTATGGTGGCTGTCGTGCTAAAGATTCTGTACCGACCAGAAAAAGCAATATATGATTATTGGGCCCAGAAATTAACTCTAAATCCTCCAAAAAGAACTTATAAAGTTAAGAGGGAACCTCTTACCGCCATAACCATAGCAACTATGTTCAGTCTTGGAATAGCCAGGTCTGGAACCGGAATAACAGCTCTGTCCCTGCAAGGCCAAGGATTTAACTCCCTGAGAGCGGCCATAGATGAAGACATTACCCGTATAGAGCAATCTATTAGTCATTTAGAATCGTCTCTAACTTCTCTATCTGAAGTAGTTCTGCAAAACAGGAGGGGATTAGATCTGCTCTTTCTGCAACAAGGGGGACTCTGTGCTGCCCTAGGAGAAGAGTGCTGTTTCTATGCGGATCATACAGGAATAGTTAGAAAATCTATGGCCAAAGTGAGAAAAGGACTAGCCCAACGTAAACGAGAATGTGAGGCTCAACAGGGATGGTTTGAATCTTGGTTTCAACAATCCCCTTGGCTGACTACCTTAATTTCCACCTTGCTAGGACCCCTGCTAGTACTTTTGCTAATGCTTACCTTTGGCCCATGCATTATCAATAGACTTGTAGCCTTTGTAAAGGAACGCATAAATACAGTACAGCTGTTTGTGCTTCGACAACAATATCAAACTGTGTCTCAAGACCGAGAGGAAGATTCCTCTATATGATCTAAGGACAGGGGGGAATGCTAGGGACAAAACGACGGTCTCTAGGACCTGAGTCATGTTTACCAGAAAGAGACAGGATATGCGCTCATCCTGCCTGGCCAATCACGTAACGCCAGCTACTCCTGTAACTGAGACAAAGAACTGCCTGTATATAAGCCGCCATACTCCTTTGTCCGCGGCTCTTGTCAGATTCCCTTGTGTGGGATGAGACTTGGGCCCTAGCGCGCTAGGAATAAACAGACTCCCTTCTTGCGTTTGCAATACCGTGGTGGACTTGCTCCCTCGGTCGGTTCGGAGATACGGGCTCGGAGCATAACAGAGACTAGGGCAGTGCCCAGGCCATGAGAAAGCTTAAGACTTGGCCTCCTGAAAGGGGTACCTACCTCATGCCCACCTTTCATGCCTCCAGAGCCCATCTTGGACCCCTTCACACTTCTACCAGGACCCAAAGTCTCCCATCAGTTTGGGATTAGAATACCTCCCACTCTGTAATCCGTCCCCAAATCCTGCCTCCTTCAGGAGGGACCCTCCTGCTACTCTGGCCAGATCTTGTAACCTTTGTCTACATCCTTGCCCCATCTATCCTACTCAGGGGATTGCACAACTCTGGGCATATTTGGGTGATAGCATGCCTCTCCTGCATTTCACCCCTCAGTGCGCCAGCTCAGGGGTTCATGACTGCAAAAACAACCAAAACAGCAACAAAATCCCATCTGGTCATCCATTCCAATGGCCTCCTTTGATATATTCCACCACTCAGAGAGAGGCAAGATGTTGGGGAAGGACCAAAAGAGGCTCTGGGCAACACTTCCTAAGCCAGTCATGCCCTTGCTCTATGTCTGGAGAGCTGAAAGTCACTTTGCCCTTCCTCCTTAGGACTCAGAAAAGGCTGGTGCCAGCCAAGGTCTTCCTGAGCCAGTATTTGGGGGAAGATTCTGGGCTGCCCCAGAGAAGGAGGTAAGAGGAAGGGAAGGCGTGGAGGAAGGCAAGGCCCATCTGGCTGGCCCATGGCTTTGTCCATCTTCTCCAGGCCTTGGGCCTCCAGCAGAGATGACCAGGCTCTGGGCAATGGTCCTGGGCTGCTGGGGGTTCCAACCCAGAGGGAAACAATGTACACCTGGGAGTCTAGGATGAGGCGGCTTAGAGAGCTGAAAAGCCCAACTTTCAAATGCCAGCGGATGATTAGAGAGAGAAAGAAAGAAAGTGAATAATAGAAAATACACTTCCAGCTGGGTTACCCTATGAGATCACTGAGCTGGAAAAGGCCTCCAGAACCATAAAATAGATGGCCCTGTAGATCAATATTCTCTTCCAGAGTTTTCAAACTGGAATTAAGAGAAAGTGTGTGTGTGTATGTGTGTGTGTGTGTGTGTGTGTGTGTGTGTGTGTGTGTTGGAGGGGCAGAGACATTAGGCACCTAATACCTCTTGTGAGATAAGACTTCCTTGGTACAAGTGTCAACTACAAATTGGCACTTGCCATGGGTGCTTGCCATCTACCGCTATAAGGGTTAAGTCGTGTGTTGTTGCTGACCTTCAACACCCCCCTGAAAGAGTTCATGGTGGAGAGCTGAAACGAGGCACTCTGTTCTCCAGGAAAACTGGCAGAGCAGATCTTTGGATAGATATTCTTAGGATTGATTTTATGAGCCCAACTTTTGCGTCTCCTCATATCTAGATAAGCTCCAAAATCCATCATGGCGACACTGTTCCTCGTGGCTAGTGAAGGGTTCATGAGACTAGCAGAAATCTTCTGGAAGAATACATGCTTGATTGCCTGTATTCCACCTTTGCCAAAAATCACACATATATACTGACCTTCCCACCACCCCACCCCTGCCTCTTTGGAGCAGTTTCCCAGATCTATCTAAGGTCTATCTCCTGGACTGCAGTCCTTATTTTGCCTGAAATAAAGAAACTCGTAACTCTCATGTTGTGCTTTTTTTTTTTAAGTCAGCACAAGTATCCTTGCTTATTGAGCCATTAAACAGGATGAAACTGGTTGTTCTCCTTTGGGGCTTTTCTGAGCCTTAGTGTATTGACAGGCAGCAGGACTCTCCAAGATAAGGGTGGGGCAGGAAGACTAAAGAGGACTCAATATTTTGAGGACCACAGGAACACTGTTCTGGAAGTACCAATGAACATCTCTCGAGGAAACATCATTTGGGAAACAATGCTGAATTGATCTGTAAAATAATACCCCATTCTCTTATTGCAGTGATATGTAAATCCTGCCCTCTTAAATTATTGGAAGACAATTTTATAGAACTGAAAACTCAACATTTCTCCTCCTAAAGACACCTGAGCCATATAATCTGTCATGGGTCACTGGGGCAACTGAAAATGTTGCCCAGGACTCTTCTCCAGGAATGATTTTTTTTTTCATAGAGTGACTAACTCATCCTATTTTTAAATAAGATGAAGTCCCTCAGTCCTGAGCAAACCAGACCATTGGTCTCCCAATTTCTTAACAGGAATTAAAATAGCAGGGATTGGCTCCAGTTGAAGCCCTTTGAGATCGGCAGGCAGGGCATCATGAAAGGGACTGTTTTAACTGATTAAGCTCTTGCAGGAAAGAGTGTGGGGCATGAGAGGACGGTCACTTCCCAGGTCTCAAATGAGTGCCTGGGACTCGGTTCTTGGCTTTGCACAGGAAAGAATTCAAGAACAAGCCACAGTAAAGAGAAAGAAGGTTTATTTGGGGGAGATACACATTCTGCAGACAGAATGTGGGCCATCTCAGAAGATGAAAGAGGCCTGGAAACACGAGGTGGTGAGTTTTTACAGGCTGGGTGATTGCATAGGCTAATGAGTGGGATGATTTGTTACTGCTGTGGTTTGGTCTCTCGGTGGGGTCTGACTCTTTGAAACCCCATGGACTGCAGCACACCAGACTCCCCTGTCCTTCACTATCTCCTGGAGTTGGCTCAAATTCATGTCAATTGAGTCAGTAGTGTTACCTAACCATCTCATCCTCTGCTGCCTTCTTCTCCTTTTGCCTTGAATCTTTCCCAGCATCACGGTCTTTTCCAATGAACTGGATCTTTGCATCATATGGCCAAAGTATTGGAACTTCAGCTTCAGCATCAGTCCTTCCAACGAATATTCAGGGTTGATTTCATTTAGGATTGACTGATTTGATCTCCTTGGTGTCCAAGGGACCCTCAAGAGTCTTCTCCAGCACCACAGTTTGAAAGCAATAATTCTTTGACACTCAGCCTTCTTTATGGTCCAACTCTCACATCTGTACATGACTACTGGAAAAACCATAGCTTTAACTAGAGGGACCTTCGTCAGCAAAGTGATGTCTCTGCATTTTAATATGCTGTCTAGATTGTTCATAGCTTTTCTTCCACGGAGCAAGCATCTTTTAAATTCATGGCTGCAGTCACTGTCTGCAGTGATTTTGGAGCCCAAAACAATGAAATCTGTCACTGCCTCTGTTGCCCACCAAAATTTTGGCTTTCTCTGCCCACGGAAGCCAAATAAAAAGACAAAGTTTGAAGGAAATAGAAAGGTGCCTTTAATCCTCAGCCGGTGGAGGAGGCTCATGCCTCAAGGACTGTGGGCCCCCTTTCCATAAGGAGTCTAGGGGCTGTATATAAGATGAGGGCTTGCAGTCCGGGGTCTGATGAGGAACAAAGGCGTAAGGATCTTGCATTCTTCCTATTGCATTGTTTCCAAAACAGTCGTAGGCTGGAGTCAGTAACTCAGTAATTGAGTCTGGCAGTCTGGTGGGCCTGCAGCCTTCTCTTTATAATTCAAAAGGAGAAAACTAAGAGTGGTGGGCTGTGATGAGACTGCTGTACAGGTAAGCACCAGATACAGGATGTGATTAGCATAGAGTCAAAGGATAATAGGTGCAGAATGGAGTTCATTCAGAGTTAGGGGCAGAAAAAAAACTTAGTAACAGACTAGAGATTAGGGCGGAGAAGGCAATGGCACCCCACTCCAGTACTCTTGCCTGGAAAATCCCGTGGACGGAGGAACCTGATAGGCTGCAGTCCATGGGGTCGCTAACAGTCGGACATGTCTGAGTGACTTCACTTTGACTTTTCACTTTCATGCATTGGAGAAGGAAATGGCAACCCACTCCAGTGTTCTTGCCTGGAGAATCCCAGGGATGGGGGAGCCTGGTGGGCTGCCGTCTATGGGGTCGCACAGAGTCGGACACAACTGAAGCGACTTAGCAGCAGCAGCAGCAGAGATTAGGAACAAGTGAAAACTAGGAATGTTCAGAAAGAACAAACCCTGATAAAGGAGTGGGACAAACTGGGAAACAGGAGTTGGTGAAATGTTTACCACTGGCTTTACATATGACAGATTTCCTAGAAGAAGTTCAGCTCACAGCCCTCCCTTCACACACACTTATTTCTGGGGTTCCTGTTGTACCATAGTGTCGGGAGAGGTACCAGCTGCTGCAAAGTCGAATGATGAAACTGGGAATTCTATAATTATTTGAGCACCCATCATGACCCAGGTTCGATACCTGGGTCGGGAAGATCCCCTGGGGAATGGAATGGCAACCCACTCCAGTATTCTTGCCTGGGAAATCCCATGGACAGAGGAGCCTGACAGGCTACAATCCATTTCATCGCAGAGTTGGACACGACTGAGTGACTAACACTTCATTTCATGACCGAAAGCAGGTACCAAGTGCTCCTAATCCACAGAGAATTTGGACCGTCTGGTAGAATGGAAAAGCCTTTGGCGTCAGAGAGAACTGGTTCAAACTGGTTCAAATCTTGGCCCCGGACCTCTGGAGTTTCCGCCTCGGTAAGGTTTATCTTATCAGGGACTTTGTGGTTAGGGGATCCGATGCTGCTTTTCTTCTCCTGGGATTCCTGTATGCAGCAGATTGCAGGGAGAGTCCAGGTGCCAGGAGAAGGGAAAGAGCCTGCCCTGACACCTGCCAAGAGGATAGGTTTCAAAAACGGCAGTGTGCTCTGGGAAACTGAATGCTTCCTGGGCCGAGGGCATCTCAGGAGCTGTTAGGAGACGGGATGCAAATGAGGAAAGACCCTGATGGGAAAACCTCAGATCTCAGCAGATGCCTGGAGCTGCCCTTACCCACAGCCCCCTGGCCCTTAGACACAAGTGTGGGAAACCAAGAGGAGGAAGGACGAGAGGTCAGTCAGTCTAAACCAAAACCTGAAATCACTGAGTTCTCCCGTAAGCGGCTTGATTAAGAGAGGAGGGTTGAGACAGAAATTATGCTTAGTTGTAGGAAAACAGGTGCATTTTGAACCCCTAAGTCTGTAGCCTATAAAAAAAATGGACCCATTACGCAGGACATGCTTTCATGTATGTACTTGTATACTGGGGTACACAGACCAGAGACCACCGTTGCTCTCACACACGGCAAACATCTATCCAGTGTGTGCTGCTAACGGTCTAACAGCCAACTTTCTGGGAAATAAAAATAACAACAATGTGTTTGGTACCACTTGCTGATTTCTGTGCTGTAAATACTCCCACCGTGGTAACTGAGAGCTATCAATGCCATATCACTGAACAGTTAGAAAAATATGCACAAATTAGCTCTTTGTGAGCTAGTGCGGGCCAGCTCCAGCACAACGGGCAAAGTTACACTTGTGCACCTATGCAGCTACTCAGAGGGACCTAGATGTGCAGGACTGCTTAGGTTCCTTTGAGAACTGAAATGCTAATTCTGTACATACACTAATACAGAAACATGCATACAGATACAATCTCAAATACATGCCCTTGTAGATGAATTTAGTCACTTAGAACATATACAAGTAAGTAATACAAATATGTAAATGTATACATATCTACATATAGATCAATACAAGCCAAAACATGCATATAAACACATATATAAACACCCTTATGCCTAGGAAGAGGGAGAAAACCAACCTGATTTTCTGGGGTAGCTGGCTTGATCTAAGGCCCCCCTTTCAGAACCGCTTCAGATCAAGGCAGAAGAGGCTTGAAGGGCAGACTGTACAATCATCCACACTTGCTTCTTTGGACACCTCACCCTTTCTGGATTGTTCCTTGTGGACCGACAGGTGTGGAAGAGCTCTTGCTTTCCAGTTACCAGCCTCAGAGTCCCACCTCTGCCCTTAGTAAGGCAGCCCCTCACCCCTCTCTCGTTCCCTGTAAGAAGCCAACTCCAGCCTGTCTCTGCTCTCATCCTAGAACAACAAAGGACAAGGTCAGCATGATCCCCACCCTAACTTCAATCCCTCCCCATGACTTCTGCCCTGCTCCTCATCACTGCTCTTCATCACTTCCTTGTTCATCTCTTGACTGAGTCACTGCCCCAGCTTTCTGATTATCTTCCTGCTCCAGGCTTTTCCTTCCCACTTGTCCTGCTATAAGGAATCTGCCATATTAATTATCCTAAAGCACAGTGCTGAAGGTCACACATGCCCTGGTAACTTCCCAATGTAGGACACATTAGGGCTCGATCTCTCTGAGGCCCCCCGCCTACTTGTCCAGCGCCCACTTCCCCAGTTCACAATTTCACTTCTATTTTCTCCAAACGTCTTCCTCTCCCCAGTTTGTTCTGCAAAACGTCTCTGCTGCAGAATCTGCTTGCTTCCGTCTTTAGTTCACAGTAGTATTTACTACCTCTCATATTTGTGGTACAGTGCTTTATAGTTTATAAGTACTCTTGAAACCATTCATGGACCTTCTATATTATATGCCTGATACTGAGGTTAGCCCAGGAAATACAATGCTGAGTGAAAACAGATGTGGTTGTGCTTTTATGAACCCAGTCAACATACCCTTTTGAGTATCTTGGATCCTCAAACCCCCTGCTCCAAAATCATAAGTGGATTTGGGAGGTAATATATTTTTCCACTAGGTATTTTACCTGACCCCTCCCCCACTCCTCAGGAAATATGGCCTCCCTGGAGTCATGGGGATTAAGTAGAGAAGACAGAGAATGAAACTGGCTTGCAGATTCTTAGAGGACTTTACCAATCTTGTGAGCATCACAGGAGCAGCTGCTGGGGCGTTGCAAGGCCAGTACACAGGGGCACTAAACCTTTGCAAAGCTATACAGTCCTTAACACTTGTCTGCATTGCAACATCTTTATTTCCTTCCCATTACAGTAACTACCCACACCCATTTTAAGCAACATCTCTTATTTGTGTGAGCCTAGGCTAATTACTTTGATTTCACAGTTTCCTCATTTTTAATATGTGGTTAGAAATCTGATATTTTCATGGGGTTGTTGGAATGATCAAATGAGATAAAGATACTTAAAATAACTTTATAGAACTTTAATGTACAACACAAATGTATAGTCATTTATTCAACACAGTTTTCTTCTTTAAATCAATCCTATTTCATAAATAGGTACTTAACAACTTTGAAATACTCTGGCCCAGATGGCTAGGAGACAGGATATAGAATAGCACAATGCTAGTGGTAAAGACTATGCCAAAGCCTTTGACTGTGTGGATCACAATAAACTATGGAAAATTCCTCAAGAGACGGGAATACCAGACCACCTGACCTGCCTCTTGAGAAATCTGTATGCAGGTCAGGAAGCAACAGTTAGAACTGGACATGGAACAACAGACTGGTTCCAAATAGGAAAAGGAGTACATCAAGGCTGTATATTGTCACCCTGTTTATTTATCTTTTATGCAGAGTAAATCATGAGAAACGCTGGGCTGGAAGAAGCACAAGCTGGAATCAAGATGGCCAAGAGAAATATCAATAACCTCAGATATGCAGATGACACCACCCTTATGGCAGAAAGTGAAGAGGAACTAAAAACCCTCTTGATGAAAGTGAAAGTCGAGAGTGAAAAAGTTGGCTTAAAGCTCACCATTTAGAAAACGAAGATCATGGCATCTGGTCCCATCACTTCATAGCAAATAGATGGGGAAACAGTGGAAACAGTGTCAGACTTTATTTTTGGGGGCTCCAAAATCACTACAGATGGTGACTGCAGCCATGAAATTAAAAGATGCTTACTCCATGGAAGAAAAGTTATGACCAACATAGATAGCATATTAAAAAGCAGAGACATTACTTTGTCAACAAAGGTCTGTCTAGTCAAGGCTATGGTTTTTCCTGTGGTCATGTATGGATGTGAGAGTTGGACTGTGAAGAAAGCTGAGAGCCGAAGAATTGATGCTTTTGAACTGTGGTGCTGGAGAAGACTCTTGAGAGTCCCTTGGACTGCAAGGAGATCCAACCAGTCCATTCTAAAGGAGACCAGTCCTGGGTGTTCATTGGAAGGAATGATGCTAAAGCTGAAACTCCAAAACTTTGGCCACCTCATGCGAAGAGTTGACTCATTGGAAAAGACTCTGATGCTGGGAGGGATTGGAGGCAGGAGAAGGGGATGACAGAGGATGAGATGGCTGGATGACATCACCAACTCGATGGACATGAGTTTGGGTGAACTGCGGGAGTTGGTGATGGACAGGGAGGCCTGGCGTGCTGCAATTCATGGGGTCACAAAGAGTTGGACACGACTGAGTGACTGAACTGAACTGAGTGTTAAAGAGTCTTTCTGCCAACACAGGAGACGTAACAGATGTGGGTTCGATCCCTGGGTCAGGAAGATTCCCTGGAGGAGGGCATGGCAACCCACTCCAGTATTCTTGCCTGGATAATCCCATGGACAGAGGAGTCTGGTAGGCTACAGTTCATCAGGTTGCAAAGAGTTGGAAGCAACTTAACATTCATGGTTGAATTGATTGAAGCAACTTAACATTCATGCAAACACAGTAGAAATGTGAGTCACATATGTAATTTTTAAAATTTCTAGTACCTATATTAAAAAAAGATAAAACAGACTGGCAAAATTTATTTTAATAACAAATCATTTTAATTCACTATCTCAAAATAATATCAGTATGTCACTTGTGTAAAAATTACAGGAGATACTTTTATATTCTGTCTTGGTACTAAATCTTGGCTGTCCCGTATTTTATACTCACTGTGCATCTCATTTGGACTAGCCACATTTCAAGTGCTTAATAGTCACATGTGGCTACTTTGTTGGACAGCAGACACTAGTTAGCAATGCCAATAAAAATTAGTTAAGATCTATGTAGTACTTTATGATTTCCACAACCCTTTTGATATATAAATCCCATGTAAATCTGAGTAGGTTGCTGTTTAACATCTCCATTTCATAGAGGAAAAGCATCAGCAATTCTGTGTACTTTGCTCAAGGTCATCCACTAGCAAATGGTGAACTCAATTCTTATATTCAAACCTTTCTTGTGCTTCCTTTTCTAACAAGAATTACAAAGGGAAAATTTAATATTATCATATTCATAGATCTGAAGGCTCTAGATCCAAGGCATGAAAAGGAACAGTTCTTTCAAAATCTATCTACACTTTCCTCTTCAAAAATCCTGCCAGTTTAATCTCACCGGAATATTTTACTTCCATTATTCTAAAAATGTGTGCTTTGAATAAACACTTTCCAGGTCTGAAGTACTATGGATGTAAATGATACAGGCGGGCTTAAAAAAATCCTACCCGTCTCTGATATGCTCTATGATATAGGGCTCTACTTTTAATTACTCTTAGGGGTTAAACTGAAGTGTTTCAGAGTCCCATCTAGGTAAGATATGAAAAGACTCCTCTTTTCCAGTTTAAAAAGCACATATGCCCCAAATGTTCAAAGCATAAACAGATCCAGTTGGCTGTCAGGAGAAGAGGCGCCTAGTGCTCAGCAGGCATATCCGGGAGATGGGGGCGGAGAATTGGGGCAGGCTAGCCTGAGAATTGGAGAAGGCAATGGCACCCCACTCCAGTACTCTTGCCTGGAAAATCCCATGGACGGAGGAGCCTGGTGGGCTGCAGTCCATGGGGTCGCTAACAGTCGGACACCACTGAGCGATTTCACTTTCACTTTTCACTTTCATGCATTGGCGAAGGAAATGGCAACCCACTCCAGTGTTCTTGCCTGGAGAATCCCAGGGATGACAGAGCCTGGTGGGCTGCTGTCTATGGGGTCGCACAGAGTCGGACACGACTGAAGCGACTTAGCAGCAGCAGCGGCAGCTTGAGAATTGCCCTGCAAAGCTCCTCTCCCTAGACTGATGTTCCTCAAGAGATGCCAGTGGCAGCTGACTGCCTTCCTAGCCCAAGTTGCTGCCCAGAACCGCCTGGAGATGCCCACGGAGGTGCGCAGGTGCCCAGGCTTGACTCCCAGACCTGACTAGTATTGTCCCCGTCCGACCTCCCTTTCTCTGTCTCCACCCCTATAAAGAGAGAGAGCTCAGTGGTGGCTGGAAGGTAACAAAAGGCTTCTAAAAACCTGTCAACAACCAAAAAACAATCAGTCGATCTAAGAAAGAAATGGAAAATTTTATTCGAGCCAAATTTGACGATTATAACTCAAGAAGAGCATCTCAGAAAGCTCTAAGAATTGTTTCACCTGTTAGAAGTCGAAGCACAATAATACAAGTTTTTTGAAAGACAGCTGTACATTAAATGACATATTATTGACAGTTTACGGAATCCAGATCTAAGTGACATGTGACACCCCCCCTACCAAGAATAAGTGTTATCTCTAAGGAGTCGTCTTACTGATGCCAGAATTTTGCTCTTCATGGTTAAGCAGGTATTTCTGCCGAAGAGGAGGTTCACGGAGGCTAGGTCCCTGCCTAACGCAGATACACAACGCACAACAGGTGGGGGAGAGGAGGCCAAAGGGCAGATAAAACTACCAAATCTGCTAGTTTGCCCGGCAGACTACAGCCTCCAAGTAGCCTCCACAAAGAGCCCAACTTTCTCTGTAAGACAGCAAAAGCTGAACGCTCCCTTCTCGGCTTACAAGGACAACCTGGAGGGCTTTCTCGGTCTCCAGGCAGCTTCTAGTTACTCTTGGTTACGAATATTCACACAAGTGAAGTGTAAAGTCTGCGTGTGTACTCATGGGCGCATGGTGTGACTCTGCCATCGTTGGGCATGTGTTGGGCATCTGTTGAGACTTCCAGGGATCCGCGATCCCACACCGCGAAGGTGCTCTGCCGACCGGCGTCAAGATCAGTTTCACCTCCAGTCTACGTGGCTCCCAAGCTTTGCGCATGCGCGAGGCGGAGCTGCCACCACCTTCCGGGCAGTGAGGGGCGAGCGAGGCGGTGACGGGTCTGGGTCGGGGCGGGGGGTGGGGTCTGGCCTGAATACCCCTTTCGGGCTCCTGCACTTGGGATCCCGTATCCGTCTCCAGAAGCAGAGCGCAGGAGGTGGGGAGGGAAGCTGCAGCAGCCGCCGCCGACGGCACTGTCCCGCCGGGTGCACCAGCGGGACCTGCGGCTCCGCGGCTGAGGGCGGGCCGCGGCGCCACGCCCCACGCACGCGCGCCGGGAGTCAGCTGGCCCGCAGCGGTGTTCACGTGACGCGGAGTGGTGCCCTGCGGCCTGGAGGGAGCGAATCGCAGCCGGGAGGGAAGCGAACGGCGGGCTCCGCGGTGACGGTAGCAGCAGCATGGTTACGCTGTACGGGGGCGTAGAGGGGTGAGTGCGGTCCGGAGCGGGGAGGCCGGGAGGGGCGTCCTGGGCGAAAGGAAGGCCGTAGCCGGGCCGGCAGGCTGGTGACCTCCCGCCTCAGTGAGGGTTCGGTCCATGCCTCACCTGGGCTTTGGGGCTGCGGGGCCTTGCGGAGAAGGAGTGTGTGCAGGCGCAGCGGTGCCCTTGGGGGCGCCGTCAAGTACTTTGCAGGCACTGTTTGCCACGGCCACACGCCGGGGTGGGTCCTTTGTGTTTTGTGAGGAAACACGCCCCTTTCTCGCACGAAAGACCCACTCCACCGGAGTTCCGCTGGAGCAGCTCTCTTTTTTTCCATTCCTGCTCCCGAGAGTTTTGCAGAGCAGGTGTCAGGTGTGAAGTTGTTGGAGTGGGGGTGGGGAGCGGGAGTGTGGTGGAATCCGGAACAGTGAGCTTTGCCAGAAGGTATCTGGTATCTAAGGGTCATCACAGGTGGCGCAGTGGTGAAGAATCCACTTGCCGCTGCAGGAGACGTATTGGATCCCTGAGTTGGGAAGATTCCCTGGAGGAGGAAATGGCAGTCCACTCTAGTATTCTTGCTTGGAGAATCCCATGGACAGAGGAGCCTGGTGGGCTACAGTCCATAGGGTTGCAAAGAGTCAGACACGACTGTGCGCGGGGACTAAAGCTGGGGCGGTCGGAGCGCTAGCCTGTCCTGATGTCTGAAACCCCTCCATTCTTTTCTTTTTTTTTTTAATCCTCCCCGTTCTTACTGTCACTTAAGGCTCCTCACACTAGATCCAGCCCTCTTGTTCTTGCATATTTCCTGCTGTGAAGCTTGTCTGCCAGACTTTTGTAATAACTTTTCTCCTTGGTATCACCATGGGCAAGACTTTTGCCCTGTCTGGGCTTCAGTTACCACATGTGTGAAGTGAGAAGAGCAATGAACAGAATGATCGCCAAAATTCCCTGCCAGTGACAAGTTCTATGAATCTGGGTGTGTCAGATCAGAGCAGAGAGTGGCTGTTGTCTGAGCTAGAGCATTTTTTAATCTGAGCTTGGACTGCTTCTATAGCAGTCACATCTCACTGCAGACACATGGACCCCGGAGTCTTCTCTTTCACATGCGTGGTTATGATCAATCTCTCCTGCCCTGTATCTATTGCAGTTTTTAAACTAAGTACAGTTTGTGTTCATCCTGGTCTTATTCATGTGTAACATATTAAACCTTTTTGCCAGTTTGTTAAGAAGTTCTTTGGGGACAATGTGCCACCTCATGCATTAACTACCCCTTGAAACTTCTTGTCATCTTTGAGTTTGATCAGCAGGTATTCAGTGTCCTCTTCTGATAGTCCTAGAAGTACTGATCAATAAAGAAACATACATCACACCACCACAGACCTCCCTCCAAACTACCATGTCCCAGCATTTGACCATTTAGTTGCTTAAGCAGGTATTAACTCTCTTTCCCATCTGTCACTGTCTCTCACAAGGGTGACTTAAAGACCTTGGCAGCTGAAGCTGCTAAAGGCAACCTTTAGCTATTGTGAGAGAAGTAGAGAGACTTGCCGTTCCTTTTATCTACCTGTGCCAAGTTGAGGGTAAATAAATGATCCAGAGCTTGACCCCATGAAACTTGTAGTCTAGTGAGAGGCAAACAGGAAAACAGCTTAACACACTAATACAGAGGAGCCCGGGGTGGGTGGGGTGGGGAGCACTGACACGTCTGAACTAATGGAGCTGTGGTGGCTGGCCACACATCAGGGGTTTCAAGGCAAAGGGTCTTGGAGGATAAGTAGGATGCCCCGGAGGGAAGCTGAATGGGAACTGCATTTCGGAAGTCCAAGAGCATAGCAATCACTCAGCCACAAAGGAAGGTTTGGGAGTGGTAACTGGGTTTGCTGAAACTATCTCCCTTACACTGGGCTCTGCCTGTGACAAGGACTGCACAGGTTTAGCTGTTATCTGCAGGTTTTTCTGAGTTAAGACTGAGTGCCCCCTTGTGTTCTCTAGGGGAGGCACACGATCCAAGGTCCTTTTACTCTCAGAGGATGGGCAGATCCTGGCAGAAGCAGATGGACTCAGCACAAACCACTGGGTAAAGGCCACACTGAGGGGACCAGTGGGCTTGATTGTGGTTTTATTCTCTGTAAGTCCTGTTAATCTGGTGGCTGGGGGCTCACTTAGCAGCCTTTGGGGCAACACAGGTCACGCGTGCCTTTGTAACGCCTCCTTCCCTTGATTGGGGCCAGCTGATCGGGACAGACAAGTGCGTGGAGAGGATCAACGAGATGGTGAACAGGGCCAAACGGAAAGCAGGGGTGGATCCTCTGGTTCCTCTCCGAAGCTTGGTGAGTCTGGGTAGCGCTTGGGAATTAGGTCACAGCGATGCTGAGACAGTGAGTTTGAACTTGAGGAGTCTGGTGACTGCAGAGGGAAAAACACGTACATTCTTGTGGCTGCATTGTCACCTACAAGCCACAGGATTGGAAGAGCACAGGGCTTTGGAAAGCCTTGAGGCCTTGGTTTGAACCCCAGCTTTGTCACTTAGCATCTGGGTGACCTTCAGCACGTTACTTATCTTCTCTAAGCCTCCAGTTTCCTCATTTGGGAAATGCAGATAACAGTAGCTACCTCAGTTGCTGGGAAAGTAAAATGACGTGCTACATCCCAGAGTGGTTCGCACAGAGCCTGATACATGAGCGCTGATTAAATGTTAGCTAATATTCCTGGCTCAGAGCTTACTTTCAGGTCACTGTAGCTCTGGCTTGTCCCTGGACGTGTTCGTGAGATGTCCTGCAGGCATGGCCAAACGCCACGCATTCCAAACCAAGCTCCTCTCTTCTCCGCTTGGTCCTCTGCCTGGTTTTTCTAAGGGTGCTGTTGTCCTTCCCAGCTCCAGACCTGGCGGTGTTGAATCCCTTGTCTTGTCCATGCTCAGTCCCGGTTCTTGCAGCCTCAGCCTTCTGAGGAAGGAGGAAGGAGAACTGGGCTGCGTGAACAGGGAAGGCCCAGCTGTAGCAAGCAGGGGCAGTCATCAGGAGGGGAGGGGGCTGAGAAAGGAGCTGGGTCTGGGCCTGTGCTTGCTCACTCACCTCCCACGTGGCCTAGGGCCTATCCCTGAGCGGTGGGGAACAGGAGGACGCGGTGAGGATGCTGATGGAGGAGCTGAGGGACCGATTTCCCTACCTGAGTGAAAGCTACTTAATCACCACCGATGCCGCCGGCTCCATCGCCACAGCTACGCCGGATGGTGAGGAGGTGGAGGGAGGGGTGAGGTTGAGAACCGGTTTTCTTGGGGAAGCCCCTTTAGCTGGCAGAACTTGACTTGCAAATGTCTGGGGAGCAGCCTCCACCATGGCCCCCACTCCTTTCATTAGCAGAAGCTTGCTAGAGCAAGGACTGGGCAGAGGCGGGAGGGCAGGAAGGGTATCTTCATAGGAAGTGAGACAGGAGTCAAACACAGGAGTCCGCTGCAGAGGAGGAATGGGCCATGCAGTGATGAAGCTGGCTGGGGACAGCAGCCAGTGCTGAAAAGACTGGGAGGCACTCTGTTGGGAATGTAAAAGCTATGGGATCATGAGATGGCCTGTTTTGCCAGCTGTACCATCTTGGAGAAGTTACAGAACTCTCTGAATCCCAATTTCCTCATCTAGAAAATGGGGATAATTGTATTCTTAAGGTGGTTTAGGGCCTTGAATGAGTAGCGCCGTGTGAACAGGGTCTCACACAACCCCTGGCACATGGCAGGGACTCAGCAAAGCAGGTAGTCACTTGAAGGCTGGCTGGGCATGGAGACACAGACTTGGATTCCTCTTTGGAGAAGGGCTCTATGTGACTGGAGTTCTTTTGAGACCTAGGCCCACCATCTTCAGGCAGGAAACTAGCTGGGCTGGGTTTTCTCCCCAAAGTTGGGTGGTGATCCCTTTGCTTGGGCTGGTTTCTGTCCATCCTTTCGTCAGTCGGAAGCTCTGAGCTCTGTGCAGAGTCAGCCACACTGAGCCTCCTGTGCCCTTTCCAGGTGGGATCGTGCTCATCTCTGGGACAGGCTCCAACTGCAGGCTCATCAACCCCGATGGCTCTGAGAGCGGCTGTGGCGGCTGGGGCCACATGATGGGAGATGAGGGCTCAGGTGAGCTCCCGCCGACTGGACCTGTCCAGGGTCCTGGACCTTCCCTCCCTGCCATTCCCCATCTTCCTCTCCCCTCAGCCTGAAGACCCCTGGGGACTCTTGGGGGAACAGCGCCTGAATCTGAGCACAGGGTAATGACGAAGATCGTAGAGATACAAATGCTGGGTTAGTGGCAGGCCCTGCTCTTCAGCAGTAACTTGCACCCTGGACTCAGATTCATGCCTCAGCATAACAGCTGTTGCTTACCTATGTTGACCTTTGGAGTTCTTTGGAGGGAACTGACACTATGAAGGTTAAGGCCGTGGAAGTCACAAGATGCATGCTAGTCTGCTAGCGGGAAAGGGGTATAGAAACTCCTTCCACCATCACCTCTTTATAGGTAGCAGGTGAACGTGTTCATGAAGGCCATTATGGTCTAGTTCCTGGCAGTGACGACAGTGGTTTGAGGGGCAGCTGGCTGACCCGGTCTTTATTTGGGGATGGGAGCGAAAGTGACACAGCTTAACCTGTTCTGTCTCCCCCCTCCAGCTTTCCCTTCTATGGATCAGATACAGTTTAATTAGAGGACCCCAGGCTGGGAATCGGGGCACCTAATTCTCTGTAATACCCAACCCTGTCTAGGTCTGACTGTCCTTCCCTGTGAACTTGGGGAGACTGCCCTGTCTTCTTAGTCCTTTCTGCTCTCTGCAGCCTATTGGATTGCACACCAAGCAGTGAAAATAGTGTTTGACTCCGTCGACAACCTAGAGGCGGCTCCTCATGACATTGGCTATGTCAAACAAGCCATGTTCCACTATTTCCAGGTACTTGCACCCAGTAAACATGCCCGTGTGGATAGGACAGTGGGAGACGGAGCAGGAGTGGGTTCGGGAGAGGGACTGGGTGGGCCAGGGGAAGTCGGGGTGAACTGTGGGTCAGAGCTGGAGGATGGAGAAGTCGTCAGTGGGGACAGGATTCAGAATGAGGTGGGTGCTGCTTTCCCCGAGGGTGTCAGGCATGAGGAGTGGGGCCAAGCTAGACTTCATCCTTGGGCAGCTAGACTCTGCGGGGAGGTGAAGGCAGATGCCATTTTAGGCTGCAAGGAGAGGTGCAGGGTGAGATTGGGAGCCAGTGCACACAGACCCAGGGGCAGCAGGTTCGGTCTGATCAGGTCCACTGGACCGTGAGCCACCTCTGGCCTGTGTGGTCAGGGAGGAGAGCCTGTTAAAAAGGTGGGCAGGGAGAGTTCTTGGGAAGGTACAGCCTCCCACCCAGGGCGGCAGGATCGACTGCCCTTGTCTGGGCTGTGCTCGTTTGCAGTGGGTTAGGAAGCAGCTGCCTTTAGCTGCACTAGAGGTGGAGGTGGGGAGAAGGGAAATCAGTTTATTTGCTAGACATCTCTCTGGCTGAGGGCCCTACGAGCAAGCAGGGGTCTCACCTGACCCAGCAGATTGCTGAACTCCACTAATATGTCTGCTCCTCCCTCCCTCATCCTTTAGTCATTAAGTCGTTACAAAGATTAACTGACCGAGGGTGTGTAACATGCTTAACATGCTCAAATTTTAGTGCCCCCCCCTTCCGTTTTAGTAATGTTGTCTAGGGAGTCCCTCATTCTTTGGGACCTTCAAAGGCATCACAGGTGTGTAAGTTTGTTGTGATAGAAGATGGACCTGTGGTGAAATACATGTGGGGAAAACAAATCAGTTTCTTTTTGATCTGCCCTGTGCCATTTAAGGGAGAGGTGTGGTGAGCAGTAGTCATCAGCACCTGAAGAACTACAGAGCACTCTTTGGTGAGACCAGGCTGCTCTGCGTCGTGTTCAGGCAACCCCTAAAGAGAGTAGATGCCATGCTGGGGAAAACACAACTTTTCTCAAACGACGCATCTCCAATCCTTCTACTCTCTCAAGCTTAAACAAATATTACTCCAGCTCTTCTAACAGGAGAGACAGCAGGAAGGCCACCTGGGCGGGCTGGCTGGGAATTTTCCTTTGCCTCCGCTGACTGTCTTGTGCCCTCTCTGTCTCCCAGGTGCCAGATCGGCTAGGAATCCTCACCCACCTGTACAGGGACTTTGATAAATGCAGGTTTGCTGGGTTTTGCCGGAAAGTTGCAGAAGGTACTGGAGATGGGGCAGGGTTTTATCTGATTTTGTTCTGCAAAGACCTCCCTATTTGGAGGATGGAGTAGGATTCAGATGGGGATTGGAAGTCAGTTTGCCTTTGACCAAGTGACCTTGGTTTTCTGCCACCATGGGCCTTGGTTCTGGTAGGCCACAGGGTGGAAGCAGAAGGACGCTCAGGTTGTGTGGACAGTTGTTTTATGTTGCCTGTTTCTCTTCCTGACAGCTATCAGGGCTTGTGCAGGCTGGATGTCTGTATCTGAGACATTCATGAAGCAGTTATCCTTTGGGAAAATCTATAACTTTCTTTTTTAACCAGTGATACCCAGAGTACTAGGGGAGCACACAGAGGTTAGGCATATTTGGTTGGTTATCAGGGGAAGTTAAGCGAGGTCTCGTGTGTCTGCACATTGCTTTTTCTCCACTGTACGGTCCACACTCCCTTCATTTCCTTGAGGCTGATTCCTGCAGCCTCAGGGCATTGTAGGGCCCCCTTAGATCCTGCTGGCCTGAGGCCCTTTCAGAGCAGAGCCAGGAAGGGGCTGGGCTGACCAACAGCAGACTGTTGGAGGTGGGTGGGGGGCCCCGACAGCAGTAGCAGCTGGCTGTTCAAGTTCTGGCTTCCCAGAGCTGAGAAACCCGCAGGGACAGATTGAATGACTCAGTGAAGTTAGAGCACAGACCAGGCACCAGTGTTTTGTCCAGGGGGGCGCCCTTTCTTGAGTGCCTGGAGTGAGCCACCTCTGTGCAGGACACTCTTCTAGGGTGGAAGTCCCTGGACGGGGCAGGGGCAGTGAGGACGAGAGGCCCGCCTGAGGCTGGCTTACCACCGGTCAGCACGCAAGCCCCGACTCCTGACTGAGCCTCTGCTAGCCATTGGCTCTCCCCCAGTGGCTGCCCTGCCACAGAGAAGGTGGGTGAACAAGGTGGCAGCCCCCTTGATGCTCACCCGCTGCCTTTCTTCCTTCCCACCCAGGTGCTCAGCAGGGAGACCCCCTTTCCCGTTACATCTTCAGGAAGGCCGGGGAGATGCTGGGCAGACATGTGGTGGCAGTGTTGCCTGAGATTGACCCGGTGAGTTAAGGGGGGAATCGGAGGTTGGGAAGCTGCTGACCCAGATCTGGCTCTTTCCTGTTAGGATGAGGTTGTCCCATCAAACTCTGTGTAAACTGGATACAACTCTAAAGTAATGTAGGGTATGCGGAAAATTCTGTGGGAAGTCTGTAACCAAACAATGGTTTGGCTCGGTGCCTGCCCTTCGAGGCTGGTCCCGTGGTGTTTGTATATGTAACAGATTGGCTGACTGTGGGGTCTGTGCTGTTGTGACTAGTTCAGTCCTGCTTCTGTCCCTTCCCCTCCCTTCTTTCCTTGCTCTCTGTTGCTCCTCAACCCATTATTGCTTTCCCTTCTTTCCCTCGCCTTTATGAGTTTATTTTCCTCCCTTTTTTCCTTTTCCTCCAGTCCACCTTCTGGCTCTCAGCTAGAGGGAGAGTGTCTAGGGTAGGTTGGGTTGGTCCTAAAAAACTGCCCCCTCTGGCACTGGTGAGGCTTGGTCGCCCCCAGTTTCCATTTCTGCTTTCCGCCAGGTCTTGTTCCAGGGAGAGATGGGCCTTCCCATCCTGTGTGTGGGCTCTGTGTGGAAGAGCTGGGAGCTGCTGAAGGAAGGTGAGCATAGGCTGGGGGGCCCTGTGGGGATGAGCAAGGGCGAGGGATGGGGCTGGAAAGTGGGTGGCCTGGGCAAACTGCCTGCCTCGGGGAGGACTTGAGACCTGGGCCCCGAAGCCTGGACAGGCTACTGATGTCTCAGGCCAAGACCCTCAACCTTCAGTCTTCCAGGGAGCCTTTTTTCACTGTCCCATCCAGCTTCCTCGAACTCTTGTAGGACTTAGTAAATAAGCCCCACCTTTTAAAAACTAAAGACAGATCTAACTTGAAGTCGGAGCTTCTGACCAGCATGTCGTGACAGCCCAGTCATTATAACCCTACCTCGAAGGGCAGAGGGTGGCTTGTGTTAGGTGGCTGTGTGGTTTTCATGACACCGCAGTAGCTCTGGGACCCGATGGAACCCCCAGGTGGCAGGGGGGCCGCGGGCTCCGGTCTCCCACAGCCATCCCTGGGCCGCCGCTGCCTGCTGCGCCACCTGTGAGGGGTTTGGCGTGTGGGTCCCCACAGGAGGCCTCTGAACCTGGCTCTCTGCTTTGCCTCCCTCTGCCCCACCTTTTTCCTGGTCTCTTAGCTCTGTCTTCTGCATTCCTTCCTCCAGGTTTCCTTTTGGCGCTGACCCAAGGCAGAGAGATCCAGGCTCAGAACTCCTTCTCAGGCTTCACCCTGTTGAAGCTTGAACACTCCTCCGCCCTGGGCGCGGCCAGCCTTGGGGCCAGGCACGTCGGGCACCTCCTCCCCATGGACTACAGCGCCAATGCCATTGCCTTCTACTCCTATACCTTCTCCTAGGGCACCAGCCCCGGCTCTACCCTCTCTAAGCCCAGTGGACATCGGGTGCTGGAAGGCAGGAGGCTTTTTCTCCTTTTCCTTTTTTTTGTAAAGAGAGAAACACATATAGAAGAAAATAAATGCACTTTAACCACTCCCCAGCTGGATTGTTACCAAGCACATTTGCTGTGTACATCCTCAGCTTACTTGCCAGCAGGTATACCAGAGGGCTCTGAAATGGTTTTAGCTTGGGATTTAAAGCCCCATGCTCAGGTGCTTGACCTGTGGTCTGCAGTCTCACCACACAGTTAGATAATCCATCTGTGTGCTGCCCCCACCCCTCATGCGAGATACTCATATGCCACGTGGCTGCCAGTTAACCTGTGATCTCAATTTTCTCCTGTCAAACTGGGTAAAAATCCTTGCCTGACCATGTTTAGTAGAACAAAGTGTTCTCCATGGGGAACATCACCAGGAATAACCTTAGACATATCATACCTCTCTTGATAGTTCCAGTAGGATTTAGGGGACAGCAGACAGTTCTAATCTGGAAGAATTGTTACCTCACTGGATTTTGGATTTAGAATCTGAAACTATTAGTGAAGAATTTAAATAAGACATATTTATGCTCTTCAGGGAACAGCTATCACTTCATACCATTGTCAGGGCTCTACTATTCCAGCTGAACAGTGGAGGTCTTGGAGCACAGTGAGGAGCACTGGCTGATTGACTTTAGTGCCAACCTGGTGGCTCAGACGGTAAAGCGTCTGCCTGCAATGTGGGAGACCCGGGTTCAATCCCTGGGTTGGGAAGATGCCCTGGAGAAGGAAATGGCAGCCCATTCCAGTACTCTTGCCTGGAAAATTCCATGGACTGAGGAGCCTGGTAGGCTACAGTCCATGGGGTCACAAAGAGTTGGAAATGACTGAGCAACTTCACTTTCACTTTTCACTTTCATGTTCAGTTCAGTTCAGTCGCTCAGTCATGTCTGACTCTGTGACCCCATGAACCGCAGAACGCCAGGCCTCCCTGTCCATCGCCAACTCCCGGAGTCCAGCCAAACCCATGTCCATTGAGTCGGTGATGCCATCCAACCATCTCATCCTCTGTCATCCCCTTCTCCCCCTGCCCTCAATCTTTCCCAGCATCAGGGTCTTCTCAAATGAGTCAGCTCTTTACATCAGGTGGCTAAACTATTGGAGTTGCAGCTTCAACATCAGTCCTTCCAATGAACACCCAGGACTGATCTCCTTTAGGGTGGACTGGTTGGATCTCCTTGCAGTCCAAGGGACTCTCAAGACCAACACCACAGTTCAAAAGCATCAATTCTTTGGCGCTCAGCTTTCTTTATAGTCCAACTGTCACATCCATACGTGACCACTGGAAAAACCATAGCCTTGACTAGACGGACCTTTGTTGGCAAAGTAATGTCTCTGCTTTTTAATATGCTGTCTAGGTTGTTCATAACTTTTCTTCCAAGGAGTAAGCGTCTTTTAATTTCATGGCTGCAGTCACCATCTGCAGTAATTTTGGAGCCCAGGAAAATAAAGTCAGCCACTGTTTCCACTGTTTCTCCATCTATTTGCCATGAAGTGATGGGACTGGCCAACTCATGAGTGCTTACTGAATATTAGTTGAAAAAATGAAGGCAACACTGAAGTGTACAAGGTCAGATGTGTTCCTGTTTCCTTTGGCCAAAGGAGATGTGATGGGGTAGCTTATTCTCCAGTCAGGCTTCTGCAGTACAGAAGGTCGTTAAGTCGTAAGTGATTTTTAATGAGATTCTCCTTTAAATTTATAATCTCCTTCCCTAACAAGTTAGGATAAATTAATGGAATTCCATACTGCCAAGCCGTTGGGAATGCATGTGTTCATCTGAGCTCAACAGCCAAGCAAGACAGCTGGGAACAAAAACTGCACTTGAAGAGGCCAGCATTGCCTCACTACCTGCGTTACCTCATGGACAGCATGGCCTCACATGCGCCACCCCGTCAGCAAGCATTTACTGAGATGTCTGCCAGCTGTGATGAGTGCTCTGAAGGTTTTTAATACAAAGATTAAAAATGAATGATACCCTTATACCAACAAAGTTTGGTGAAAATGTATGGACTGTACTGTTTACAGTATCTGTACTTTATTATACTTAAATTTTGAGTGAAAGTTCTGGACGATGCACATCTTAAAGGCTGTGAATCGTTCAGGCCTTGTATAGACATAACTGCAGCATCTCAAAAAGCTGTAAATAGGTAAGTCAGAGTTTTAGAAATCTGATTGTAAGAAGGAGGCAAAGAAAAGCGCTCAAAACCCATAGGCTAGGGTCTGATCCCCTGATCTTTCTACCATATAAAATAAAGCCTCTCAGAGAATCAATGGGAGGTTCAAGCAAGGTGTAAAGAGTAACTTACCTCCCCAAGAGCAGGAATGATGCCTGCTTATTAACGTCAGCAGCCCTGGTGCCTAGAACAATGCCAGGTACCTAGCAGGCTCTCAGACTTGTTCAGTAAAGTAAGAAGTGAAAGTGAAGTGGCTCAGTTGTGTCCAGCTCTTTGCAACCCCATGGACTGTAGTCCACCAGGCTCCTCCATCCATGGGATTCTCCAGGCAAGAATACTGGAATGGGTTGTCATTTCCTTCTCCAGGGGATCTTCCCGACCCCTGGAGGAGATCGAACCCAGGTCTCCCGCATTGCAGGCAGGTGCTTTAACCTCTGAGCTACCTTGTTCAGTAGTTGAAAGGCAAATACAGAATCTGTTTACTTGTTTTCTAGAAAGGAGTAAGTTTTGCCCAGGAACAGGAAAAATAACAGCTATCCTTCAAGCTCAAGGATTTCCTGTTACTGCCTCTGTTCAAAGGTACTCATATTATTGCCAATATTACTACCCTGTATTAAGTGCTGATCATATGCCAGGTTGTATTTGAAATTATATGTGGTCAAATTTTCACAACAGCCCCAGAAAGGTGTTATACCTTGACAGATAAAACAGGTTCAGGCCAGAGGCACTAAGCGATGGAGATGGGATTCACTTAGGTCTGACTTCCAAGACAATGCTTTTAATACTTCGTAACACTTTTTAGAGTGGGAAATTGTGCAAATAAAACTGATTTCATATTGAGACAAAATCACACACACACATACTCTCCTCTAATATAATGACCCCACTGAAGGAAAAACAGTACCACTGCCAGCAAATGCATTTTATTCTCATTTTAATGAGATAGATTTTCAACAGCTGCCACTTTGTATAGCAAATTTTTTAAAAAGTAACTTTTTTCCATTTTTGATATGTTTATGAAAATTATTTTCTTCAATTTTAAAGCTCTGCCCCTCCCACAAAGAACTGTTAACAACTACCATGTAATGTATACATAGGGAAAAAAAAGGAACAGAAACAGCTTTTAAACACCTGAGAAATAGGGGAAAAGGTCCAAAGTCCAGGCCTGGGCCTGCTGGAGGTGCTGAGCTGCCCTGGCACTGTCCACACCAGCAGATGCGTAGGCTGCGCGCAGACCCGCTGGGATGCACCACTCCCTTTCTCGTGACCTCCTCTGCTGGCTGTCCTCTTCTAAATCGATCCGACAAAGGCAGCATGATCTTAACACATGTTCAGCTTTGTAATGGAAATAACATTGTTTAGAAAGTTCAGAGATTCTTCCCTCTAGGTGAGGAGAAAAACATATCCAACGCAGTATTGATAGTTTCATTTCTTTCCGCTCAAACACATGCTCATTAACTTGTTAATTATCAGATGCTGTTAATTATGCTGACATAGACAGCATGAAAGTCATACAAGAAATAAGATGCAAAATTATAAAAATTTCTGCAGCAGTTCAGGTTCCTCGTGGAGCTTCTGATGGCAGAGCTGGTTCTGATAAGCAGTTCCTTTGACATGCACACCAGCTCCCCCATGAGTCCTGTGTTCTCAGGGTTCCATTTAGACCCCAAGAAGTTGAAATCCAAGTTTAGTAAGACTCCCTGCTGACAAAATGTGGTATATCCATCAATGGAATATGATTTAGCAATAAGGAACAAACCAGTAACATAAATTGTATGTCATGGATTAACCTCAAAAATACACTAAATGAAGAAAGCCAGATACAAGAGACCAGGTTGTATGATTCCATTGAGATTATGTCCAGAAAAGGCAAATTTATAGTAATAGATTAGTGGTCGCCTAGAGCTAGGCAAGTACCATGCTGCTGCTGCTAAGTCGCTTCAGTCATGTCCAATTCTGTGCGACCCCATAGACAGCAGCCCATCAGGCTCGCTGTCCCTGGGATTCTCCAGACAAGAATACTGGAGTGGGTTGCCATTTCCTTCTCCAATGCATGAAAGTGAAAAGTCACAGTGAAGTCGCTCAGTCGTGTCTGACTCTTAGCGACCCCATGGACTGCAGCTCACCAGGCTCCTTCATCCACGGGATTCTCCAGGCAAGAGTACTGGAGTGGTCTGCCATTGCCTTCTCCAAGTACCATGGGTACCACGTAAATAGACATGAAGGATCTTATTGAGGGGATGGAAAGGTTCTAAAACAGAATTGTATGTCTGTGCCACTCAGGAAAGTTATTAAAATCACTGACTTGTACACTTAAAATGGGCAAACTTTATGATAATACGCCTCAATAAAGGTGTTAAAAAAAAAAAAAGTCCCTGTCATGCAAACCACCCATCAAGCATTAAACATTTCCGAAGGCCCACAATCAACAAGAGAGGATTCTCAATTAGTGTTGAGTTACAGAGTGAAAACATTTTCCTTACTATTTACAATATTAAAAGGGAGCCAGTAAGAAGACAGGACTGGGAAAGAAAGCTCAGCAGACCTCACAAATGAGACTCCTGATAACAAAACATAAAGGGCCTTTTTCTTTAAAGATGGTGCATCTGTTCCTTTGTATTTCTCTTCTGTCCCCTGGAGGTAGGGTGATGAACCTGTAACACCCTGTAGAGATCAGTGTAGTTAGCTGTCCCACTCTATGACACCCCCCCTCCCCCGGCAAAATCTGGACTGTGGATGGCTATGGAGGATTGGGCAGTGAGACCAGGCAGAGCTAGTGTGGTGAAGAACCTGACTGCCAATGCAGGAGACTTGAGAGACTTGGGTCCGATCCTAGGCTGGGAGGATCCCCTGGAGGAGGACATGGCAACCCACTCCAGTATTCTTGCCTGGTAAATCCCATGGACAGAGGAGCCTGGTGGGCTACATAGGACTGCAAAGAGTCGGACACAACTGAGGCGACATAGCACATACACATGAGTAGTGTGAACTCAGGACGCAGTGAGCCACGTTCAGAGGCCGTGTAGGAAACCTGAATGTGTCCCTGGGTCAGCCTCCTATTCCCCTGTCCTTAGTCACTAACGGCAGCTTCAAAATGGGAGAAATAGAAGATTAAAAACAGGGGGAAAAAAACCTTACTAAATTGTGACCAACCAAGCCTGTGGATGAAATCTGCAAGGCAGCAGAGCAGTGGCTGCAGAAAGTACGCTGTGTACCACATGGAGACCAGGAGAACCAACAGTCTGTGTGGGCAATGAGAGGGGAAACGGTTCACATGGTTCACATGGGTGACTGCGGGCAAAGGGAGGAGGAAACCAGCATTCCCGATGCTCACCAGATCTCAGTCAGTCCTCCTGCTCTCTCCACCCACTTCCCAAACTAATGAGCTCTACATCTACCCCGGAAGAGAGTGGCCAGGGATATACAGTCTTTCCCACATGCTTTCCAAATCTTGGTCAAAACTGTCAGGTCTCTGGCTGAGCTCATACATCAATGTAATCCAAATTAAACACCACCATTAAACGTGATGCCAGGATCCTTAGCGAAGAACACTTGCCCCCTCCCATCTCAGCAGTGTAGAGTCCTGGGCTCCTGGTGTTTACATACTGGCTTTGTAGCAGCACTACTGAAGAAGTTTCCTTTGGCTACCTCTTCACACAACTTTCCTCCCTGACATACATGAATTTACACTCTGAGGTCAAAGTGTTTGACTGACCTTACTTCCCAGCATCTCCAAACGCAAGACAGAACTTTGCCATTATAGTAATACACAATTTGAAAAATGCTGATTACCTCTAAAAACACTTTAAAGTCATAATTAGCATTGTAATTTTAATAAAAAGAGACCCAAGCTGTTTTCACTTTGGAAACTAAAGGTGCTGCAAAGGTCCAGCCTTTTCCTTACAATTTTCTGGGGTTTGACCTTATGTGATACCCTAAAATCAACTGCCACAGTCAGAAACTGGCCCAAAGACCCAAAGCTGCAGCTGCTCAGGCCTAGGCTGTATCCATCAAATTCTCTGTTGCAGTTCAAAGGGATGGAGAAACTAAAAGGCATTTGTTTTTTTCTTCTTGAAGAGCAAGATATACAATACTTTTCATTTTGGAGTTTTGAGTCCAATAACCACAAAATCAATCACTAATAAAATAAGACTGGGACCAGTCAGAATTGGCAATTGTTAAAAATACATGTTCTGTTTCTATACTTAAACTTCCAGTTGCCAAAAAAAAAAAAAAAGAGTAGTGGCTTAAATTCAACATCAAAATCATCACTTATAATACCAGCCTCATCCTGAAAAGAACGGATCTAGTCTGGCTTGCATCCATAATCTCTCCTATGAGGAAAAGTCTGAGTCCAGCCTTTCTTCACTGAAGACCCAGGAAGACCCACATGCATTTCCTGCTAAGGAGGTGGCAAACTGACTATAGCTGGACCCGTGGTCTGGGTGACAACTGTGCTCCCACCTCACAACGTAAAATAGATGGAGAAAAGTCAGAATGCAAGAGGAACCACTAGAAGCACAAACACATACATTAAAAAGGTGGTCACACTGCCAGCTGCCTCCTGATCCCAGGGTCAGCACACTGTGTCTCAATAGGACTGGACAGGCCAGTCCTTGGGTTCCGCTGCTTATCTGGCAGGAAGCTTTCTTACTCCTGACCAAATATGCCTTGTGAAATCATGCTGACATCCAAGATGAAACCCACAGCAGAAGGAGAAGCAAGCCACTTGGACCACACCTAACAGCTTAGCCTAGGTGTCAGAAGGACACGCCTTCGTCAGGATGAAGATCTGCTCCATGCAGATCCCTGAAGGACTTCCCAGACCAGCAGCCACAGAAAGAATCCGCGGTCCTCTTTGTGATGGAGACACCATGGTCTAGAAAACGGCTCCTGCTGTAATCCCAACACATTTTCAGCAGCCTTTAGAATTCTGAGCTCGGACAAGCTGATGCAGATTGAAGGAGGAACAGCAGTCCTGGAAGAAAGAGACCTTTGTTTCTACACTTCCAAGGTCCTCGCCTTATCAGAGGCAAACATTCCAGCTGAAAGCTGAAGCTGGAATTAAGACATTTCTTTATTTGCAGCCCTCCGTGAACACAGTTAAAAGAGTTCCAGTCTCTCAAGGTAGAGGCTTTGCGAATTCAGGAGCCCATCTGGAAATATGGGTTCGTATTTTCAATCTGACATTTCCCTGTGGCTGTTAGAAAAGTCAGCAAGGGACCTCATAAGAAAAAGGAGAAATTCTTAAGTGTTCCAGCCCTAGTCCTTTCCTTCCAACCTCTGTCCCATAAACACATACTGAATTTACAGACTTTATTCAAGTTCCATGATCTTTTCCTGACAGGCGGTCATACAGAGGGGCCACTGTTCTCCTCAGGCCCCTGCCAGTCCTCGCCCATCCTGGGAGAATGGCCAGGACCAGACACGCTCTTTTTCAGACCTGACTTTGCCAACCTCTCCAGCACACAAAGGCATCTCCTGGTGCCCAGTTTAGTTCCTTATGAGTATCAACAACAACAACAACAATAACCAAAACACCTGTGACCTGTGGGCAGGAAAAGAATATACCCAGAAAGTTCCACCTAGAAAACTCAAAAAGCTGGGCATGTGGGAACAGCAAAACTTTATAACTGCTGAAACTGTCCCGGCGCATCACACAGTCACAGGGTCAAGTGGGACTCACTCTCCGAGGCTTTTCTGGAGTTCTTTTGCATAATTCTGTAAGGTGGTGAGAACCATCAAACTGTGAATGGAGCTTCTTGCTAGCGTTCTGAAAAATACATGGACTTATAAAAGTTTTGTACATGGACTTATAAAAGGTTTGTACACAAACCTTTTTAAGGAAAGTTAAGATACAGGTGGACCAAGTCTTCACAGGGCTGGGAAAAACCTGTCAAAATGAATTTAAGACGATAACTATCAGGATTCAAGGATGATCTCTCCAGACTGAAGCTGATGGCCAGCACTGCATGCCTCTCACACACCTTTGGTAACAGTCTCTTCTTCAAAACAGAATAGGGTTCAGGGCAGAAAGGAGACAGGGGATTGGACACCATGAGAGACGACGTGGCAAATCCACCCTAGAACTCTTATACCTTGTAAATAATGAGTCTCATGGCAGCCGTAAACAGAGGCTCAAGAGTAGGTCAACAGTAAGTCAATGACTCAAGTGACACCACCATCCCAGTCCTCTCCTGTACTTTCATCAGCCATCAAAAGATGGCTGATGAAAGTTGGTTTATCAACCATCTAAAGTACTGGTAAACCAGTACTTTTAAGCCTGTGTTTCCTTGAATGGGGTTCAGGCAAGGAGGCACGGGCTCAGCAGGCTAGTGGTAATCCCCGCACATTGCAGGAAACCCCCAGGGGTCAGGGAGCTGTGTACTCTGGTTTACAATACCTGTTTCTTCCAACTGACCCTCTTCCCATCCAGCTCAACAGACTGAATATGTAGTGCTCCAGGTGTTCATTGCCCTTGGTAAGTAGACAGCAGGGTGGGGAGGGCATTTTTAAACACCCAGATTTTCTTGGTCAGCTTATTCTTTTAAACACACACAGCAGAACATTCCTGATGAGGGCATGAGGAAAGACTGCAATTTCCCTAAATCGAAAAGCTAATAAAAATAATAGGAAATTGCTTCAAATGAAAGTCAGCAGAACAAAAGAGAAACACTGAGAGGCTTGTAGAGAAAGACTGAGCACATCAGTCACTGTAGTCACAGTGCCAAGTTAAACCACTGCTCCCTTCCCCGCTGTGCACCCCCTGCCCATCCCACCCCCCTCTTCAGCTCCGCCTTTTTGTGCAGCACTGTCCCCAGATGTGGGGACATACAAGTCCTCCTCAACGCTTTCTGTCAGCTCAGTACTTCACTCCTGGTACAAATTCCTTGGCGTCCGGATTCAGGTTACTTTTGCTCTGAAATAAGAACCAAGAGATAATAAATCCCAAGGCAAGCTGCACTTTAGCACTTTAAAATTTATTTTCTCCTTGTTTATGTTATTACCAGTACCTTCCTCTCAGCCCAAAGGAGAGAAAAAAAGAATTCCTTGCAACTCAGGCAGTTATTCCTGGACTGTTCTCAGCGGCTCCTGATGGACTCAGCCCCTGCTAACCTCATTTTCTCCTCCCTGCTTTAGACTCCTGTTCCCTTCATGATGTTTTCATTAGAGGCTTGTTAACCTGGACTCAAAAAATAATTTTTCAGTTCACAGGTACCTTAACTCAATAAAAATCAGAGTACTCCATCAAACTAGATTGGTTACCACAATCCCTGTATTGTTTTTGTCTATCCTCCCTTTGCTTAGCTACTCTCTTGATTGACAAGATCTTGATCTAAAACCTCAGCAAACTGCCAGGCAAAATCATTCAGACATGAATTGTGCAAGAACAATGTCACTTACGGAATTCTGACATTAAGTAAACATGGAAGGCAGAGAATTCATTTATCTGGTCTTCTAATTATAAGTGGAAAACAGTCTCTTAGAAGTATATTCCTTCCAAAATGAACCAGCAGTTTTTATAACAGAATCATTCAAAACTATAAATACAGATTTGAGGGACAGTAAAAGAAAAGGACAACAGCAAATGATAATTTAAAACCAAACCTCTTCCATGTTCAAATTTTTATCCTTAATCCCAATTCTGTTTGGAAAATGCCGCTGGAGAAAATGAAAGTTGGTGACGCTGCAGCAATCACATTTCCACGGTGCTTTAAGAGGTGCAGCACATCTTCAGTGCACCCCCTTGTTAATGCCCAGGTGGTGAGTGAGTGAAGAAACAGTGACTCAGAGGGCGCCAAAGCTTGCCCAAGGTTGTTGGGCCAAAAAGAGAGACGTGACTCCAAATCCTATATTCTTTTCACTGTCACATGTGGAACTACGTATGCGCTTACCAAAATATCTTCAGAAGCATGACCATCACTGACTGACAGTCCATTCAACTGTTGCTGCAACTGTCCCATGGCCTGAGGCAGGTCTCGTGATGGAATAAACCAGTCTTGGTCTTCCTCGTCCAGCATCTCCTGAAAGCAGCGGTCCAAGAATTCTTGCTCCTGCAGCTCCTCCTCCACCTGGCAAGAAACGGGGAAGAGCTCAGACTTAACTGTCCCAGTGGGACTCACACTTTCTAGTCTTTTTTTACCTCTTTCTTTCAGAGGTTATAACTTTGCAACTAAGAATGATCTTGTATGAGATCTACTAAGAATTATGATCCTTTTAATGAAAGGCTAGAAAGAAATATAACTTTTAGTATTTTCAATCAAATTCCATAAAAAATAAGACAGGAAATAGTCAAAATAGCAGAAATTCCAGGTTTTCACAGATCTAATATGTGACACAGATATTTTTCATATGGCACTTAACAGAAAATCATTTTAAAGCTTGACATTTTTTTTCAATCTTATTGAGAGGCGGTTCTTAAATTTCCCATTTTACAAGTATGAAAAGGGTTCAGGAACTATGTATCTAGACTACTACCTGGACAGTGGAGATTAAACCAAAACCAACTCCCAGCTTCTGGCCCCCTTTGCTAGTAATAAAGCCCCTTCGGGAGAAAAATACTTTCAGAACCTTAGAAAGATATAAAGAACACTTTCTGGCATACCAGTAGAAAATTCTTTCAAAACAAGAAGAAATAATACAAATATTTAAACAACTTGCATATTTCTGAAAAAGAGTATCTTAAATCTAAAGCAATATATAGCAAGGATATTTTATACTTATTTGCAGACCCTGTTAACTCTTGGTAAAGAGTATGCTTCACTCTGGAGATCAGCGTGATTTTCACAGGCCTCCCGCTTCATGTTTGGCCATCCCTGTAGGCTGCCTGGTGACTGATTCACAGCTCGTATGCCGCCACCAGAGGGCTAGTCAAGCAAAAATAATCACCCAAACTAGCCAATATAGTTGAATCCAAAGGAAAAGTCACCTGTAGCAAGACTTAAACATATGATTTCAACCTTACAATTAACTATACTTTTTATTTTTTTAATCTCAAGTAAATTAGTTACAAAGTACTTAAAATAACAACTGAAAATATTTCCAAACTACAAGATTTAACATGACTGCTCAGGATCTGCCCTAAAACTTTCCCCGAGAGCATAACATGTTCTTCCATATTAAGTCTACCCTTATTTACAGGCACAAGCCACAAAAGCAGTTACCTGGGCCCACGGGTGTCATAGGAAGCATGGTCTATGTACTGTTCACACAGATCATAACACAGTGAGCCACAGCAGGTGGAAACTCCTGGCTGTTTCCTAAACTTGTTTCCATCTCCCCAAAGCACCAGTTGTACAGTTAAAATCGAATTTCCTGTCTCCCATGCTGGATATGGCCATGTAACTATAATCACATAACGTCCCCAAGAAGGGATGTGAGTACTCTGGCATCATTTGGTTAAAAGGAGACCCTTTGCCTTGACATTTGGCTCTCTCCCTTTCCTATGGCTTGACTTCGAGTTACCCTACAGTTGCCAAGTGCCCTGGGAGTGGCAGGGCAAAATGATGGAGGGCATCAAGTGGTTGCAGAGTCACCTGTCTACCTGGAGTGCTTACCTGGGGGTGTTACAACCACAGAGATTTAAGACAACTGATTACTGCTGGGTCTTTGTGGAAGGAGTCTAGCCTTCCCCCACCAAATACACTATCTCAGACTTGCATTCTGCCAGTCCCTGAGTTCCTACTTGGGGCATGCCAGGCTGGTCTGTCTGCACACAGCTGCTGTTTCCCAGAAGCCTACACCAGAACACCATGGCATTGGATCCTCTTTTAATTAGCATGATAGAAAAATTTCAATATTGTCCTCCAAGGTATCTTCAATTTGGTCTCTTAGCAACTGAAGTTGCTTTTTGGTCAGCCCTGATCAGGCGTCTATGTATTTTCAAGTTATTCTAAAGCCAATGAACACAATTTTCTTTTGACAGACTGATGGTAAAATACAGCTGTTGAACTACATTTCACTTCTTTACCTGTCTGTTGAAATCCTCTTCATTCTCCATCCACATGTACTCTGCGAATGGGTTTTCCTTCTCATCATGCCCATTTAACACCTGGTCCTCTTTGGATTTTATATTGGGTGCTGTATTCGCCACACTGGATCCATTCATTATGACAGAACCTACACAGGAGCAAAAGAAAGGATAAAATGATACAAGGATCCAGGAAATGAAAAGATTCTTCCAGATGCTTCTGATGTTCTAAATCAAAGTTATTAACTACAGATAAACAGAAAATGCTAGTCTGTAACTAGTTACCTATACAGATGTACAATTCTTTAAGAGTTAAAAGAAAAAACATCTCAGCTCAGTTAGCCTTTCTAGCCAAGTGGGATGGGTGCTGGGTGGGACAGGACCTTTTCAAACCAAAATTCTGTAAGTTCTAGAACCTAACCAAGATCATAGCTTCTCTAACATTTAAAAAGGTAGAAAAAATACATTCTTAATAAACATTGTAAATGGTTGCCCCTTATTCTGATTTTTTTTTTTTGTTTTCTTTTTTTTTTGCTTGTGCTGGGTCTTAGCTGTGGCAGGCAGGATCTTAATTTCAGCATGTGACCTCTGAGTTGCAGCATGTGAGATCTAGTTCCTTGACCAGGGATTGAACCCGGGCCCCCTCCACTGGAAGCACAGAATCTTAGCCACTGGACTACTAGGGAAGTCCCTATTCTGATTCTTATTAAGCTCTGTTTTTCTTTAAAACCTATTTCAAAAAATAATACATGCTTATCACATTGGAAAGCAAAAAGGAAAAAAGTAAGGTCATCAGCTGTCTAACTATACAGAGTTAAAAATGATTCACAATGTGGTGGATATAAGCTTGCTGACTTCCCCTATGTACCTAAGGACACATATACACACACCCATTCCCCAAGCACCCATTCTTATAGTAACAGCATGATGTGCCATCATTTGCTCTTTCTCATTTCCATATTAATATAGACATTCTGTCAGTTGGTGTGTTTCCAGCGTTTCTGTATTATAAAGGTGGGATGAACTTCTTGTGTTCAATTTCTCTAATGATTTTCTTAAGATAATTCCTAAAAATAGAACTGCCATATAGGAAAGAATGTTTGTTTAAGGCTCGTGATTTATGGCCAAGCTGCCTAGAGTTTAAATTCCCACTGGTATTATGTAAGTGCCTGTTCATCTGCACTCATGAGTGTTCTTTTGGCTTCCAAATTCATTTTGGTATGCTTGCTATCATCTGGATTGTATTTATTTTCAGTTCTTTATTTAAAATTTAACCATTCTTCAAAAACAGTTGTAGGACTTTCCTGGGGGTCCAGTGGTTAAGAATCTGCCAGCCAACGCAGGGGACGCAGGCACGACCCCTGGTTCAGGGAGAAAGCACATGCTACGGACCAAGCCCTCGCACCACAGCTACCGAGGCCAAGCACCTAGAGCTCGCGCTCCGCAGCGAGACAAGCTACTGCAGTGAGAGGCCCTCGTACCGAAACTGAGGAGCAGCCCCGGTCGCTGCAACGAGTGAAGCCTGGGCACAGCCGTGAAGACCCAGCATGGCCAAAAATAACCAGATAAACAAAGACGGAGCACTGTAGTCTTTACGCTCTATAGTACCTCCCCTAAGCTCTTGTAGGTAATGGGCATCGTCTTAATACTACTTAACTACTCTGTTTCATATGTATTATCTTTCTCTTAGTTAGATTCTCAACTCCTGAAACACGAGATGAAAAGCTTTTATATTTTGTAATCTTCCTCAATATTAGGAACTTCATAAATACCCATGGATCGTCGTGCTTAGGCAATTTTCCCTTTCCAGCCTGTCTCCTCCTTTCAGTCTCAGCTCAGTCCTCTCCCCAGCGCTCCCTGGGGGCACCTTTAAGTTTTAATACATTATTTTTCACTTATTTCTGTCTTGGTAACATTCATGAAAAAGTTCTTCTCTGCTTCTGGGTACACTAAAAGTTACTGAAGTTTTTTCAACTTTCAAACCTGTTATGAACATTAGAAAATATAACCTTAAAAGACAAAGTACAGTTGTGAAGAGTAATAAGAATATGGGCTTCCCTGGTGGCTCAGTGGTAAAGAATCTGCCTACCAATGCAGGGGACACTTCGACCCCTGGCCTGGGAAGATCCAACATGCTGTGGAGTGACTAAGCCCACGTGCCGCAACTATTGAGCCCGTGGTCTAGAGCCTGGGAACCACTACTACTGAGCCCACACACCGCAACTACTTACGCCCATGTGCCCTAGAGCCCATGCTCCACAACAAGAGAAGAAGCAGTAAGAAGCCCCTGTTCACCCCAACTAGAGAAAAGGCCAGTGCGCAGCAACGAAGACCCAGTAAATAAAATTGTATAAAAAAAGATGAAAAAATAATTCATTGATAGTTCAAAGAGAACTTAAGACAGAACCCATGTAATTCACTGTTGGTTTAATTAGGCCACCTAGTATGAAATATACCAGTTTAATATATTTTAGACAGAGACCGGAGAAGGCGATGGCACCCCACTCCAGTACTCTTGCCTGGAAAATCCCACAGACAGAGGAGCCTGGTAGGCTACCGTCCATGGGGTCGCAAAGAGTCGGACATGACTGAGCGACTTCTCTTTCACTTTTCACTTTCATGCATTGGAGAAGGAAATGGCAACCTACTCCAGTGTTCTTGCCTGGAGAATCCCAGGGACAGGGAAGCCTGGTGGGCTGCTGTCTATGGGGTCACACAAGAGTCGGACACAACTGAAGCGACTTAGCAGCAGCAGCAGCAGCAGACAGAGACAAAAGAAATCAATGATTATTTCAAATACTGCTCCAGAATAATAATCCCATATGGCTATAAAAGGGGGGAAACCAGTTTTTATTTTTACCACTTCCATTTTCAGCATAACAATGATAGAAGCAAGTATGTTCCGAACCTCAGGGCAACTGAGTAGATAGGTATTTCTAATCAGAGACTTAACAGGTCTTGAACCTTGATGGATAGCACTTTCCAAAGATTCATTTGGCAGTTGGTTACTATGCTCATAGCTCAGTTGGTAAAGAATCTGCCTGCAGTACAGGAGACCCCAGTTTGATCTCTGGGTCAGGAAGATCCCCTGGAGAAGGGATAGGCTACCCACCCCAGTATTCTTGGGCTTCCCTGGTGGCTCAGCTGGTAGAGAATCTGTCTGCAATGTGGGAGACCTGGGTTCAATCCCTGGGTTGGGAAGATCTCCTGGAGAAGGGAAAGGCTACCCACTCCAGTATGCTGGCCTGGAGAATTCCATGGACTGTATAGTCCATAAGGTCACAAACAGTCGGACACGACTAAGCGACCTTCATTTCACTTCACTTACTATCAACACAGTGATTTCTCCCCACATTATGGAAGTCACCCACAGAGAATCAGACATCCATTTTCTAAAACATCTGCCTTTGCCACCAAAATAAATCCTGAGTGCCCATGACTGTTAGGAGAAAGGGAAAGCAGAGGAAGAAAGAACAGAATAATCCTAATTCAAGAGAAAGGCAGAGCACAGAGAATACATTGCAGGATATACCTGTTCATGAGAAAGGGAATGGAATATTACCACAACTCAACATGGGGATATTATCTAATTTAACGTAAACATTTTTAAAAGTTTTTTTTTTTTTTAACACAAACACTTTAGAAAAGCAAAAAACACTGTGATTGGGACTGTCAATACTACGAAAATTGTTCTCTCCACAGTAGGTTACATAGTGTTGAATTGTATTTTATACAATTCCACCTTTTCCAAACAATTGAGAAGTTTGGTTTCTCTAAACAGCAGCAATCCAAGAGCTTAATTTGTACAGTGCTTAACAATAGTAGTCATGTATGGATGTGAGAGGTGGACTATGAAAAAAGCTGAGCATTGAAGAATTGATGCTTTTGAACTGTGGTGTTGGAGAAGACTCTTGAGAGTCCCTTGGACTGCAAGGAGATCCAACCAGTCCATTCTGAAGGAGATCAGTCCTGGATGTTCTTTGGAAGGAATGATGCTAAAGCTGAAACTCCAGTACTTTGGCCACCTGATGAGAAGAGCTGACTCACTGGAAAAGACTGGGAGGGATTGGGGGCAGGAGGAGAAGGGGATGACAGAGGATGAGATGGCTGGATGGCATCACCGACTCGATGGACGTGAGTTTCAGTGAACTGCGGGAGTTGGTGATGGACAGGGAGGCCTGGCGTGCTACGATTCATGGGGTCACAGAGTCGGACATGACTGAGCGACTGAACTGAACTAACAATTTATAAAGAAATTTCATATTTATGCTATAACTTAAAGTATATATTCTGTCCAACCTCACTTAAAAAAAAAACACCCAGACATTGCTAAAGACCAAAGAAGGTACTGGTTCAGCGGCTAAGCAAACAGGGTTGCTGGGTTGGTTCAATAACAACACTGGTTTGTGGGCCCACTGTGTGACAGTGACACCTGGTGCTTAATGTGCCTCTTGACATTAGTAATGGGGTGAGCATGGGGAGGTTTGGCTGAAGAATGGTAAATCCTAGGTACCCTTGGGAAATGCCATCCAACTTGGGGAAGACAGTAGGTAAGACAGGACCATTGCCTGTAACTTCCTTGACTGTCCTGTTTCCAAAGTTGCATGTAACACTTTCTGTTTCCAGCTCCTCTCCAGCTCACCAGCCATCATGCTTGCCTTCCAAAAGCATGGTGTTTCTCTAACCATCTTATTTTGATAGTTCACTTTCATGACTTTGATCCTCCCACACCAAGTCACATCACTGTGAAATTCTATTCTAGTGGAGACAAAGAAAATGTCCCCAAAGCTTTCAGAGATGGGGAAAATGCTTGGTTACAAAAGTAGGATCACAAATCAGAATGGCTGCTCTGTTGTCAGCTACACTATGGAGAGGGCCATGTGACTAGGAGTTCAATTTTTTTTGTTGTTTTTTGGGCAGCTCTGCTTGGCTTGTGGAATCTTAGTTCCCCAAAAAGGGATTGAATTCGAGGACCCCAGCAGTGAAACAGCCAAGTCCTAACCCCTGGACCACCAGGGAATTCCCAGTTACTCAGTCTTGTTAACAAGCATGCAAGTTTCGAAGGTCATCTTCCCACCATCAAGTCCTCAGATGAGACCACTTGAACTTTATGAGATTCTGAGGTAGGGGCACCCAGCTGGGCTGCTCCCAGATTCCTGACCCACAGGAACTGTGATACTAAATGTTTATTGTTTTAGCCTGCTAAACTTTGGGGTAAGTTCTTATATAATAATAAATAAATAACACAGGTATTCAGTAAACACGGACATCTAGCTCTGCCATACAAACCACCAATTGCCACCCATCTATTAAGAAGGCAAACGTGCAGTCTGAAGCAGGTCACTGTTTGAGGAGTTCTTCAAGAACTAGACTCAATAGCACATAAAGGAGTTGATGTCTGGTCTGTATCTAAACTGCATTGAGAAATCTAAGAACTATTTGAAACTCATTCCCCGCTTCCATCTCACTTTCCCTCTTAAATGTGTGGCAAACATGCTGAAAATGGAAAATAATGATTGTCATTTGGCTGAAGATGGTAAAGCATGTAGTCAAAACAGGAATGCTAGGCTCCTGCCAAGCATATGATTTAGCACTTTACCTCGGTCAAGAGTTTGTGTTTAAGATATTTGGCTTGAAATAGAGGTCTTGGTTCCCAACCACAAAGAACTTCAAGACGTTTAATATACCTAGGATATTTCCAGAATACATACTTCATCAGTTCAACACTTTGAAAAATCACAACTTTCAGATTCAACAATTTTTCCAATCCAAAACTTGGCTATTTTTTTTTTTGAACCTAGATGAGATTTTTTTTTTTCAGAAGCTAAAACTAGATTATGCCCAGGATAACAACTTGACTGTCAAGAATACTTGGAACTATTGACTCAATTATTGGGAAAAAGTCTATTGAGTAGTTTATATTAAAACTAGTCTCTACTATTCTGTTTCCTGCAGTTTTGTTAACTTCATTCAGTCTGGTTGTTGTCGTTCAGTCGTTAAGTCGTGTCCGACTCTTTGTGACCCCATAGACTACAGCACGCCAGTCTCCTCTGTCCTTCACTATCTCCTGGAGTTTGTTCAAATTCACATCCACTGAGTTGGTAATGCTATCTAACCATATCATTCTCTGCCGCCCCCTTCTCCTTTGCCTTCAATCTTTCTCAGCATCAGGGTCTTTTCCAATGAGCCAGCTCTTCACATCGGGTGGCCAAACTATTGGAGCTTCAGCTTCAGCATCAATCCTTCCAATGAATATTCAGGGTTGATTTCCTTTAGGAATGACTGTTTGATCCCCGTGCAGTCCAGGGGACTCTAAGGAGTCTTCTCCAGCACCACAAATCAGTCTGGTGAATACGATTTAAAAAATTAAACATTGTGAGTAACAGTTTTACATGTTATTTTACTTCAAACATGTTGCCACTAGATTCAGGCTTTGGTCTTTCCCAGTTACATCCTAGTAACTCAGGTAATTAGATGAGCTCACTCACTAGAATCTGTGTGTCTACCCTCAGCCCTGTGCTTGACAGCTATTTTCACAAGGTACACAGTTGTTTCACTGATGGTATTTACATTCTCTCAGGAGAGAGATAAGCAAATAGTTAAGAATAATTAGTATTAAATTAAAAGGAGAGGCAAAAGGGACTATTAGAAGACAGGAAGACCCAATCTAGTTCAGGAGTGGGGGATGGCTAAGAAGGGTGTCCCTGAACAAGCAACATTTCGATTGATACCTGAAAAATTTGTTAGCTAGCAGGAGGGAAGAGAGGGAAAACCATGTGCAAGGATTCAGAGGCGGGAGGGAACTTTCAAGAACTGTAAGAAGGTACATACGCATATAGTTTGAGTCAAAGGAGAACCTCCTTCCTTGGAGAATGGCCAAGGAAGAGAGATGCGGGTGCAGAGGCAGATGGACCTGATCGCCTAGGACACCAAAGGCCACATGAAGAATTTTGGAGATCATCCCAAAAGCAATGAAAGCCACTGAAAGCGGTGCTCAGCAGCACAGCGACGTGACTCATATTTTGTGTTACTCAGGCTGCCATATGGAAAATGGATTGGAGAGACTGAGAGAGGACAATGGGAGACCAGTAAGGCAGCTAATGCACTAACCCAGATGAAAAACAAAAGGCAGCTGCTTAGACTAGGACAATGGCAGTAAGAAGAGAGGAGATCCAGACCTATTTTAGGCTTTTCTGGTGAGGAACTGGATGCGGGGAGACAAGGCGAGGCAGATACCGAGGATGACTCTGGCACCAGCAACTGGGTGAGGGGTGGTGTCACTCGCTGAGCGAGGGAACTCCACGGGAAGGGTGGATTTTTCTTGGGTGGGGATGGGGATTCAAGGTATAACGGGTGATGCGTTCTATACTGGACACATTAAATGTGGAATGCCTCTGAAGCACTCAAATGGTGACACAGGTAGCTTGCTTGTGTGCATCAACAGGAGAGGTGTGACTAAATACAGAAATCTGGAATAGTCGTCTACACACATGGTGCCCGGAGTCATGGGCCTCGAATGTTGCCTAGGGAGAGAGGGCAAAGCCAGGTAGCACAAGGAGATAGACAAGCAGACTGAGAAGGAAACCAGAAGAGTGTGACGCCACAGAAATCAAGGGAAGACAGAACCCTTCGCTTATAGTGAGTTGAAAGGTAGCCCCCAAAAAGATATGTTCAGATTCTAATGCCGAGAATCTGCGAACACTACATTATTTGGAATAAGGGTCTTTGTAGACGTAACTACATTAAGGACCTTGAGATAAGCAGATCATCCTACATTATCCCAGGAGGCCCTAAATCCAATGGTAAGTGTCTTGTAAGAGAAAAGCAGGAGATTTGACATGGGGAAAAGGAGGCAATGTGACTAGGGAGGCAGAGATTGGAGTGGTGGGGCCACAAGTCAAGGAATGCCTACAGGCACCACAAGTTGAACAGGCAAAGAACAGATTCTCCTCTGCAGTCTCCAGAGAGAGAGTCCAGCCTGATTTTTTGTTTATTGACTTTTGATTTTTGACTTCTAGCCTCCAGATGGTAAGAGAAAAAATTCATGTTGTTTTAAGCCTCTAGTTTGTGATAATCTGCCACATTAGACACAGAGGACTGTGTAAGTAAGGCAGGTATGTTGAAGGCTGAAGTGAAAAGTGAAAGTGAAAGTCACTCAGTGAAAGTGAAAGTCGCTCAGTCGTGTCTGACTCTTTGTGACCCCATGGACTATACACAGTCCATGGAATTCGCCAGGTCAGAATACTGGAGTGGGTAGCCATTCCCTTCTCCAGGGGATCTTCCCAACCCAGGGAACGCACCCAGGTCTTCAGCATTGGAGGTGGATTCTTTACCAGCTGAGCCACCAGGGATGCAAGGTCAAAAGGAAGGCTGAGAAGTGTCTACAGAATTTAGGCCCATGGAGATGACTTATGACCACAATGAAAGCAGGATCCTTGAACAGAAATGAGGGAGAAAGTAAAATGGATGAGATATGAATTGCAGGTGACAGGAAGTAATCAAAACTCTTTCAAGGGGCCAGGTGCCAAGGAAAGGAAGAGGAATGAACAGGAACCAGAGGGATGGAAGGTCCCTGGAAACTTTATTTTTAAAGACTGGAGAGCCCAGAACATGTTTAAATGTTCACAGAAAGAGTCTGGTGGAGAGGGAGAGGCTGGAAATAAAGGAGAAAGAAGGAAAAGCTGATAGTACAGGCTAGGGGAAGGTAGGAAGAGATACTTGTTTATTCTTTTGAATAGCTAATACATTCTGATGATTCAAAATCTAAATGCCTGGGATTCCTAATTAGTAGCAGTTAATTACAGTAAAAGAGAATTACTAATTAAGAATGGATGATGAGCATAACGTCAGAGCAAGGGAAGCACATTGGGAGAGACATTTAATCCATTACAAAGCCTTACTCCATGAAACACTCTTAACTCCATGGCAGATTTTCACTTCCCTGGTGGCAGGAATGTAAGTCTCCCTGTCCCAACAGTTGCTGGAGAAACCTACCAAACTCTAACTCTAGAACTTTGCTTTTGTTTTCTCTTCTAATTTTTCATAGTCATATATATGTGTATACATATAACATATCCACAAATTTTAAAGCTACATAAGCACTAACAGAAAGTAATTTTATAAATTTTAAATACATACTGTCAACCAAAAACAACGCAGGAGGCTGCAAATAAGAAATGAGTTTATTTGGGATCTTAAGAATTGGAATTCAGGAACCACAGATTTGGGTAACCCCAGAAGAGGGGAAACAGTGAGAGATTTTATTTTCTTGAGCTCCAAAATCACTGCAGATGGTGACTGCAGCCATGACATTAAAAGATGCTTGCTTCTTGGAAGAAAAGCTATGACCAACCTAGACAGCATATTAAAAAGCAGAGACATTACTTTGCCGACAAAGATCCGTCTACTCAAAGCTATGGTTTTTCCAGTAGTCATGTATGGATGTGAGTCAGACTATAAGGAAAGCTGAGTGCTGAAGAACTGATGCTTTTGAACTGTGGTGTTAGAGAAGACTCTTGAGAGTCTCTTGGACTTCAAGGAGATCAAACCAGTCAATCCTAAAGGAAATCAACCCTGAATATTCATTGGAAGGACTGATGCTGAAGCTGAAACTGCAATACTTCGGCCACCTGATGCGAAGAACTGACTCATCTGAAAAGACCTGGATGCTGGGAAAGATTGAAGACAGGAGGAGATGAGGATGAGATGGCTGGATGCCATCACTGACCTGATGGACATGAATTTGAGCAAGCTCCAGGGAGCTGGTGATAGACAGGGAAGCCTGGCGTGCTGCAGTCTATGGGGTCACAAAGAGTCGGTCACATGACTAAGTGACTGAACTGAACTAAAAAAGAGTGTTGCGAGGAAAACAAAGAGTCATAAAGACAAAAGGGCATAAGATTGTTAAAAGTTGCCTGATGAGTGGGGCAGAGAACATATTTGAATACATAATAGTTGAAAACTTTCCTAACCTGAAAAGGAAACAGACAGCCGGGTCCAGGAAACACAGAGTGCCAAGCAGGATCAATTCAAAGAGGGCCCTACCAAGACACACTGTAATTAAAATGGCAAAAATTAAAGATGAAGATAAAATATTAAAAGCAGCAAGGGAAAAGCAATGAGTTACATGCATGGTAACGCCCATAAGGCTGTCAGCTGAATTTTCAGCAGAAACTCTAAAGGCCAGAAGGGACTGGCACAATATAATTAAAGAGATAAAAGGGAAAAACCTACAGCCAAGACTACTCCACCTGACAAGGCTTTCATTCAGATTTGATGGAGAGATTAAAACTTTTTTCAAATATATTTACTTTTGGTTGCACTGGGTCTCCACCATTAAACGTGGGCTTCCTCCAGTTGGGGCAAGCAGGGGCTACTCTTCTTGCAGTGCACGGGTCTCTCATCGCAGTGCGTGTGCGCTAAGTCGCTTCAGTTGTGTCTGACTCTTTGGGGATGCTATGGACTGTAGCCCTGCCAGGCTCCTCTGTACAAGGGATTCTCCAGACAAGAACACTGGAGTGTGTTGCCATTTCCTCCTCCAGGGGATCTTCCCAACTCAGGGACTGAACCCGAATCTCTGAAGTCTCTTGCACTGGCAGGTGAGCTTTTTTTTTTTTTTACCACTAGCACCAGCTGGGAAGCCCTCTCATTGCTGTTGTGGAGCACAGGCTCAATGCACACAGGCTTCAGCAGTTGCAGCACAGGGGCTCCGTAAATGTGGCTCGCAGGCTCCACAGCACAGGCTCAGCAGTTGTGGCACATGGGCTGAGCTGCTCTGCACCATGTGGGATCTTCTTGGACCAGAGATCAAACCCATGGTCCCCTGCATTGGTAGGCAGATTCCTATGCAGTGTACCACCAGGGAAGTCCTCAAAAGTTTTAAAAGACGCAAAAGCTAAAAGATTTCAGCACTACCAAACCAGCTTTACAAGAAACGTTCAAAGGACTTCTCTAAGCAAAAAAGAAATGGCCACAACTAGGAGCCTGAAAACTATGAAAGAAAAAAGCTCACTGTGTATATTAAAGTCAAATATACACTAAAGGTAGTAAATTTAACTACATACAGAGTTAGTAGGAAGGTTAAAGAATAAAACTAGTAAAATCATCTATATCTTCAATTAAAGGAGTCACAAAACAAAATGGTAAAATATGACAAAAATAGTAATCATGAGAAGGGAGTAAAAATGCAGAGTTGTTAATATGTGCTTGAAATTAAGAGATCGGCCACTTAAATAAACATATTGCTATAAATAAACCTCACTGTAACCATGAACCCAAAATCTATAATAGATACACACACAAGAAAGAGAAAAAATTCAAATGTAACACTAAAACAGTCATTAAATCACAAATGAAAGTAAAAGTTGCTCAGTTATCTCTGACTCTTTGGACCCCATGGACTATATACAGTCCATGGAATTCTGCAGGCCAGAATACTAGAGTGGGTAGCCTTTCCCTTCTCCAGGGAATCTTCCCAACCCAGGGATCGAACCCAGGTCTTCAGCACTGCAGGCGGATTCTTTACCAGCTGAGCCACCAGGGAAGCCCACACAAGAGAAGAGAACAAAAGCAAAATAAAAGGACAAAAAGGAACTACAAATACAAAGAATAAAATGGCAATAAATACATATCTATCAATAATTACTTTAAATGTAAAGAGACTAAAGACTCCAATCAAAAAACAAAGAGTGGCTGAATGGACTATAAAAACAAGACCTCTACATATATATATAGGCTTCCCTGATAGCTCAGTTGGTAAAGAATCCATCTGCAATGCAGGAAACCCAGTTTGGATTCCTGGGTCGGGAAGATCTGGAGAAAGGCTGGCTACCCACTCCAGTATTCTCGGGCTTCCCTGGTGGCTCAGACGGTAAAGTGTCTGCCTGCAATGGGAGAGACCCAGGTTCGATCTCTAGGTTGGGAAGATCCCCTGAAGAAAGAAATGGCAACCCACTCCCGTACTCTTGCCTGAAAAATCCCACGGACAGAGGAGCCTAGTAGGCTACAGTCCATGGGGTCACAAAGAATCAGACATGACTGAGTGACTTCACTTTCACACATATATATACTGCCTACAAGAGATTCACTTCATATCTAAAGCAACATACAGACTGAAAGTAAAGGGATGGAACAAGATACTCCATGCAAATGGAAATCAAAAGAAAGCCAGGATAGCAATACCTATACGGACAAAATAGAATTTAAAACAAAGACTGTTACAGGAGACAAAGAAGGATATTACATAATGATTGAGGGATTAATCCAAAAGGAAACTATAACAACTGTAAATGTATATGCATCCAACATAGGAGGACGTATATATAGAAAGCAAATATTAACATAACGTAAATATAGACATAAAGGGAGAAATCAACAGTAATGAAATCATTGTAGAAGACTTTACCACCTCATTTACATTAATGAACAGATCACCCAGAGAGTAAATCAATCAGGAAACACTAGCCTTAAATGATACATTAGATCAGATGGACTTAACAGATATACATAGAACATTCCATCCAAAGCAGTAGAATACATTCTTTTCAAATACACAGGGAGCATTCTCCAGGATAGATCACAGCTAAGCCTTAGTACAATTAAGAAAATTGAAATCCTATGAAGCATTTTTTCAACCAGAATGCTATGTGACCAGAATATTAACTATAAGAAAAACACTGCAAAAATGTAAACATGTAATTCAGTTCAGTTCAGTCGCTCAGTCGTGTCCAACTCTTTGCAACCCTTTGAACCACAGCACACCAGGCCTCCCTGTCCATCACCAACTCCCAGAGTTCACCAAAACCCATGTCCATTGAGTTGGTGATGCCATCCAACCATCTCATCCTCTGTCATCCCCTTCTCCTCTTGCCCTCAGTCTTTCCCAGCATCAGGGTCTTTTAAAATGAGTCCGCTCTTCGCATCAGGTGGCCAAAAGTATTGGAGTTTCAGCTTCAACATCAGTCCTACCAATGAACACCTAGGACTGATCTCCTTTTAGATTGGACTGGTTGGATCTCCTTGCAGTCCAAGGGACTCTCAACAGTCTTCTCCAACACCACAGTTCAAATGCATCAATTCTTCGGCACTCAGCTTTCTTTATAGTCCAACTCACATCTATACATGGCCACTGGAAAAACCATAGCCTTGACTAGACAGACCTTTGTTGGCAAAGTAATGTCCCTGCTTTTCAATATGCTGTCTAGGTTGGTCATAACTTTTCTTCCAAGGAGTAAGCGTCTTTTAATTTCACGGCTGAAATCACCATCTGCAGTGACTTTGGAGCCCAGAAAAATAAAGTCAGCCACTGTTACCACTGTTTCCCCATCTATTTCCCATGAAGTGATGGGACCGGATGCCATGATCTTCGTTTTCAGCTGAGCCTTAAGCCAACTTTTCACTCTCCTCTTTCACTTTCATCAAGAGGCTCTTTAGTTCTTCTTCGCTTTCTGCCATAAGGGTGGTGTCATCTGCATATCTGAGGTTATTGATATTTCTCCTGGCGATCTTGATTCCAGCTTCTGCTTCCTCCAGCCCAGCGTTTCTCATGATGTACTCTGCATATAAGTTAAATAAGCAGGGTGACAATATACAGCCTTGACGTACTCCTTTTCCTATTTGGTACCAGTCTGTTGTTCCATGTCCAGTTCTAGCTGTTGCTTCCTGACCTTCATACAGGCTTCTCAAGAGGCAGGTCGGGTGGTCTGGTATTCCCATCTCTTTCAGAATTTTCCACAGCTTATTCTGATTTACACAGTCAAAGGCTTTGGCATAGTCAATAGAGCAGAAACAGATGTTTTTCTGGAACTCCCTTGCTTTTTCCATGATCCAGCGGATGTCGGTAATTTGATCTCTGGTTCCTCTGCCTTTTCTAAAACCAGCTTGAACATCTGGAAGGTCACAGTTCACGTATTGCTGAAGCCTGGCTTGGAGAATTTTGAGCATTACTTTACTAGCGTGTGAGATGAGTGCAATTGTGTGGTAGTTTGAGCATTCTTTGGCATTGCCTTTCTTTGGGATTGGAATGAAACTGACCTTTTCCAGTCCTGTGGCCACTGCTGAGTTTTCCAAATTTGCTGGCATCTTGAGTGCAGCATTTTCACAGCATCATCTTTCAGGATTTGAAATAGCTCAACTGGAATCCCATTACCTCCACTAGCTTTATTCGTAGTGATGCTTCCTAAGTCCTACTTGACTTCACATTCCAGGATGTCTGGTTCTAGGTGAGTGATCACACCACTGTGATTATCTTGGCCATGAAGATCTTTTTTGTACAGTTCTTCTGTGTATTGTTGCCACCTCATCTTAATATCTACTGCTTCTGTTATGTCCCTACCATTTCTGTCCTTTATTGAGCCCATCTTTGCATGAAATGTTCCCTTGGTATCTCTAATTTTCTTGAAGAGATCTCTAGTCTTTCCCATTCTGTTGTTTTCCTCTATTTCTTTGCACTGATCGCTGAAGAAGGCTTTCTTATCTCTCCTTGCCATTCTTTGGAACTCTGCATTCAAATGGGAATATCTTTCCTTTTCTCCTTTGCTTTTCACTTCCCTTCTTTTCACAGCTATTTGTAAGGCCTCCTCAGACAGCCATTTTGCTTTTTTGCATTTCTTTTTCTTGGGAATGGTCTTGATTCTTGTCTCCTGTATAATGTCACAAATCTCTGTCCATAGTTCATCAGGCACTCTGTCTATCAGATCTAGTCCCTTAAATATATTTTTCACTTACACTGTATAGTCATAAAGGATTTGATACAGGTCATACCTGAATGGTCTAGTGGTTTTCTCTACTTTCTTCAATTTCAGTCCGAATTTGGCAATAAGGAGTTCATGATCTGAGCCACAGTCAGCTCCTGGTCTTGTTTTTGTTGACTGTATAGAGCTTCTCCATCTTTGGCTGCAAAGAATATAATCAATCTGATTTCGGTGTTGACCATCTGGTGATGTCCATGCATAGCCTTCTCTTGTGTTGTTGGAAGAGGGTGTTTGCTATGACCAGTGTGTTCTCTTGGCAGAACTCTATTAGCCTTTGCCCTGCTTCATTCTGTACTCCAAGGCCAAATTTGCCTGTTACTCCATGTGTTTCTTGACTTCCTGCTTTTGTATTCCAGTCCCCTATAATGAGAAGGACATCTTTTTTGGGTGTTAGTTCTAGAAGGTCTTGTAAGTCTTCATAGAACTGTTCAACTTCAGCTTCTTCAGCATTAGTGGTCGGTGCATCGACTTGGATTACTGTGACAATGAATGGTTTGCCTTGGAAACGAACAGAGATCATGCTTTGCTGGAGCAGCCGTGAAGAGATACCCCACGCCCAAGGTAAGAGAAACCTAAGTAAGACAGTAGGCACTGAGAAAGAGAATCAGAGGGCAGAGAGCCTGAAACCACAATCACAGACAACAGGCCAATCTGCTCGCACAGTCTACAGAATTGTCTAACTCAATAAACTCACCCATGCCATATAGGGACACTCAAGACGGGCGGGTCATGGTGGAGAGGTCTGACAGAATGTGGTCCACTGGAGAAGAGAATGGCAAACCACTTCAGTATTCTTGCCTTGAGAACCCCATGAACAGTATGAAAAGGCAAAAAGATAGGACACTGAAAAGTGAACTCCCCAGGTCGGTAGGTGCCCAATATGCTACTGGAGATCAGTGGAGAAATAACTCCAGAAAGAATGAAGGGATGGAGCCAAAGCAAAAACAATACCCAGCTGTGGATGGGACTGGTGACAGAAGCAAGGTTCGATGCTGTAAAGAGTAATATTGCATAGGAACCTGGAATGTCAGGTCCATGAATCAAGGCAAATTGGAAGTGGTCAAACAGGAGATGACAAGAGTGAATACCAACATTCTAGGAATCAGTGAACTAAGATGGACTGGAACCGGTGGATTTAACTCAGATGACCATTATATCTACTACTGTGGGCAGGAATCCCTTAGAAGAAATGGAATAGCCATCATAGTCAACAAAAGAGTCCGAAACATGTAGAGGATAATCAATATGCTACTAAACAACCAATGGATCACTTAAGAAATCAAAGAAGAAATTTTAAAAATACCTGGAGACAAATAAAAACAAAAACACCATGATCCAAATCCTACGGGATGCAGCCTGAGCTGGTGAGTTTATGGTGATGCAAGCCGATCTCAGAAAATAAGGAAGTCTGAAATAAACCACCTACACTCACACTAAACAAACTAGAAGAAGAAGGGCAAAGCCCAAAATTAGTAGAAGGAAAGACATCATAAAGATGAGAGTAGAAATAAATGAAATAGACATGAAAAAAGAGAAAAGGTGACTGGAACTAAGAATTGGGTTTTTGAAAAGAGAAATAAAATTGATAAACCATTAGCCAGACACATTACAAAAAAAAGAGAGAGGGCCCAAATAAATGAAATCAGAAATGAAAAAACGTTATTATCAACAACACGGAAATATAAAGGATCATAAGAGATTAATATAAGCAACTATATGCAAATAAAATGGCCCAACTAAAAGAAAAGGACAAATTCCTAGAGATATACAATATCCCAAGATTCAACAGGAAGAAAAGAAAAATGTGAACAGATTAATAAACAGTCCTGAAATTAAATCAGTAACAACAACAATGCCCAAGAAACAAAGTGTAGAACCAGATGGCTTCACAGGTGAATTCTACCAAAGACCTAGAGCAGAGTTAACACCGTTCTTTCTCAAACCATTCCAAAAATTTGCAGAGTAAGAAATGCTTCCAAACTCATTCTATCAACCAGCATCGCCCTGATACCTAAACTCGACAAAGATACAACAAAATAATAAAATTATATGCTAGTATCATGATAAACATAGAGGCAAAAATCCTCAATAAAACATTAGCAAACTGAATCCAACAATGCTTTAAAGGGATGCTTCCCTGATGACTCAGTGGGATACGGATCTGCTTGCAATGCGGGAGACGCAGGAGATGTGGGTTCAATCCCCGGGTGTGGAAGATCCCCTGGAGAAGAAAATGGCAACCCACTCCAGTACTGTTGCCTGAAAAACCCCATGGACAGAGGAGCCTGGTAGGCTACTGTCCAAAGGGTTGCAAAGAGTCAGACACAAGAAAGTGACTAAGGATGCATGCACGCACACCAATATCAAGTGGGACTTACCCCAAGGATGCAAGAGTTGTGCAATGTCTGCAAATCAATCAGTGTGATGCACCACATTAATAAACTGAAGAATAAAAATCACTGGTGAGAACTGTGCTTGACTCTGACAAAAATAGGAAAATGTCTGTCCTTAAGGCTAAGTTGTTATAGGGTAGAGGTCCGGTAAGCAGACAGACTGTTACTGCTATTTTAGGGTAAGGGTTTCATAAGTGTTCTGGATGACTTCATCAGGTCAAAAGGTCCGATTCCATTCACGCTGAGATGTTACTTCACTAAATGGCCTCTCAAGAACAACAACAATAACAACAAAACAAACTAATTGACTCCCAGCTCCATTTTAAAGAGCTCTCTTAGCAGAACAGACTCCACTTTGATTTGCCTTTCACAATGTAGGACGTTATATTTTGCACTAATTTATCTGGCTCCTTGTTTACAAAGTTTTACTAAGTATATAAGCCCATCAACTTTTCTCCATCATCTGGTGGAAGATCGAGGTGTAAAAGAGACAAATGAGTGGTTCAACTTTTTCGAGGTGGGGAGGGTACGGAGGACAGGTAAGGTATGTGTACAGAGATTTTAAAACAAGTTTTAGGTCAGTCTTGAATTAGAATGACCTGTCACCTCTATTTCCATTTCATTTGTTCTCACAGAAGCTGCATGGCCTTTAACAGAAAACAAGTAAGTAATCACACTGCTGCTGCTGCTGCTGCTGCTCAGTCACCTCAGTCGTGTCCGACCCTGTGCGACCCCATGGACTGCAGTCTACCAGGCTCCTCCGCCCAGGGGATTTTCCAGGCAAGAGTACTGGAGTGGGGTGCCATTGCCTTCTCTGGAATCACACTGCTAGGCTTTCCTATACTGACCTCAATACACAAATGCTCCATCAGTTATCTTTCATTGGATGCAAGAAAAGAACTTGCCAAGAGAATGTTAATATGCTTGCTAAGCAATATAATTTGTTGGGCCTGAGCGAAGGCCCGACATTTGTATATATACATATATGTATTTTTTTCTTGGTAAATATTCATTTCTTTATTTTTGGCTGCATTGAATCTTAGCTGTGGCATGTGGGATCTTAGCTCCCTCACCAGGGATCAAACCTGTGTCCCCTGCATTGAAAGGTAGCTTCTTAACCACTGGCCCACCAGGGAAGTCCCCCAGCACTGTATTTTTGCCTATTAACTGCTATAGGTGAGTCTGATATACAGAAAGACTAAAGACTAAGAACAATTCCTCTAAGACAGTGGCAAACACTATGTGGAATAGAACAAATCTCAATTTCCCTAATTCTTACATGTCAGCAGTTCTCAAATTGGTGTTTGACAAAACATCAACCTTGTGAATGCTCTTTGCAAAAAAAATTTTTAATTAAAAAAAAATTCATGGTTACAACTCCACACTTCCACTGTAGGGGATACAGGTTTAATACCTGTTTGGGGAACTATGATCCTGCATGCTGCAAGGAGAAGCCAAAAAACAAATTAATGGCCAAGTATAATAAGTTCTTTGATCTGAGAAGTCTTAACTACCAAGTATTTCACTAATTAATTAATTGCCTTATTTACTTATCTGATTATTACATTTTAAATCTAACTAACAACTCACAAACCTTTATAAACAATGCCTAGGATGTTCTGTGATATGACAATTATTCTACTGGGAAATGTACAGAACAGACATCAAATATTCTCTATACAGCATTTAAAGCCACTTCCAAAGGCAGAATCAACACTTGATTACAGTCAACAGCACGTTCTGCTTCCCCAGGTGAAGTCCCTCAATTGTCTGTCCTCCCAGAATAACATCAAGCAGTGGTTGAGGACTTTGACATCTCCACATACAGTATTAAATGCTACTAAATACTAAGTGCTACTAAATGCAAGGTATTAAATGCTACTACCAGGGAAGATATTGCAAACTGAAATCTTTAACAGATAACATTAACCAAAATATTCCTATAGGTAAATTATTACATATGAAATGTGTAACTTTTCTGAATAACAAAGGCTTCTAAATGTCTTAGACTGATATGATGGCAGTTTAACTTGCTTTTAAAATGTATACATGTATAATAATATTAGAAATGCCACTATAGAAGCCTAAATACAATCTCTGCCTAAGGTCTCCTCCACCTCCATCCCTATTTTACAACTGATTATACATATACTCCAGTGATAATTACTCTCTATTTATTTTGGGAATGGTCTATTTTATAATCTTAGAAGTTTCCTGAGGGCAAAAATCAAGTCTTTTTACACTTTCTGTATGTGTGTTAGTCACTCAGTTGTGTCTGACTCCTTGCAACCCCGTGGACTGTAGCCTGCCAGGCCCCTCTGTCCCTGGGATTCTCCAGGCAAGAATACTGGAGTGGGTAGCTATGCTGTTCTCCCTGGGATCTTCCTGACCCAGGGATCGAACCTGCGTCTCCTGCACGGCAAGCAGATTCTTTACCCTCTTTAGCCACCAGGGAAGCCCCTTTACATTTTCTAGCATGCTTTTATGTGTCCACCAAGTCTTTAATAAACAATCTGTTGACAAACTACCATTTCTAGAATGCTATATTCTAAATTTCACATCTTAGGAAGGGAAGCCCCATGCTTTCAGGGGCCTTGACATAGGCTAAGCATTCTTCACTGAGTATTAACAATTATTCCCCACAGCCAGTGAGTGACAGTATCACTCAGGAATCTGTTTTTACAGGTTAACTTACTCTTGAGGGGGAAAAAAAAACTCCTAATTCTATTCTTTGAAAATATTTTACACGTTCTTGTTTACTATTTTAGCATTTAATAACACCAGGTGGCTATAACATTCTCTTCACTAGCTGCAGAGTCTTACCAGAGAGAATTATCTAAACTGGAAGAAATCTATAACATGAATCTCAACAAATATTACCAAAAAGGACCACATACTCATTTTATTTGATATACTTCTAGAAAAAAAGAATTGTTTTCCACATCGCAGCAAGGAAAAAGGAGCTAAGCAGTTGAAATGCACGTGTAATCAGGTTAAGGAAACTGTACTCACTAGAAATCTTTTTAGGAAAGGTACCATTTAGGGTGGGAGAAACTCCTTTAAAATTAATTTGCTGTAGAAGGTGAGCCTTGAGAGACCAGAGTAAGAGAGTTGCTTCATGGGAGAAAGTGAAAGATTTCCCTGGGTAGTGGGAACACAATGCTGGAGTAAGGTAAAGATGAAAAAAAATGAGTGGTACATTTCAGATAGTGAACAGCCTCATACTGCATAATATGGACTCTATCTTAAGACGTTCCATTTTTGGTAAAACTACTAGCTCCATATAAAGCTTAGGAGTTTGTGGATTTTTTGGTGTGGAAATCATTGATGAGGCAGGATTTGATGTCTAAGACACAAGAATGGAACAGAAGTGGGTCATGAATGGGGAAAGTGTAGCAACCCAGAACCTCTAAGGGAGAGAGAGGGAACCACACGAAAATCCAGTTACATGGAGGGAAGCACATAATCTACCCAAATACCAGCAGGAAAAGATGAGAATAAAACAAAAGCTCTTCTAAGTACTTCACTAACATTCTTTCTTAATCTCCACAGCAATCCTGTTGAGATAGACGGTCTGGTTTTTCAGATGAAATCTCCAACATTCAGAGATTTGTTTTAAAGTAAGGTGCCATCTAGTGAGTGCCAGAATTGGGGCTTAAACTTAAGTCTTTCTGTGCCCAAAGCCCACACTCTTAGCCACTACCCTACACTCTCACACTTCTCACTTTAGTTCCAGATGGCTCATATGTAAAACTGATTTTTCACAAAGATTGCAAATGGGAGTTCGGGGAACCAGGCTGAAGAAAAATGCCCCTCAACAAAAGGACTAGTCTTTGGAAGGAAAATACAAATGAGGTCACATCATACACTAGTGTGTTAAATCAGAATAAATTATTCCCTACCATAAACACACTCAGCTCCATTTAATTTGAAGCTTGCCGGCACTTTGAGGTTGAGAAAGCAGACCCCAAATACGTCCATCTATTCCTATGCCTAACTCCAAAATCCAGAAAGCTCTAAAAGCTAAAAAATGTCCATATGCTTTCATGTCAAAACTCAGTTGACAGTAGAACTTGGCCTGAACTGATGTGAAGCTATATATAGCCTTCATTTATCTTACTGAGAGTGAATACTCTTGCTTTCCTCAGAAATATTAATGCATGTGACTACGGGTTCTACGCCAGACCCCCGAGGCATTAGATAACATACAGAAAAGCATCTCTAAAATCTGAAAAATTTTGAATTCCAAAATTTATCTAGCCAAAGATTTAGGACCCTCTAAGAACCTGTATTTCAAAGTATTTAAAAAGTGACTTAAAAAGAATGAGTAGATAAGAGATACTCAATCTTTAGGATTTCACAGACCAATCAATTTTTACAAGTATTTCGAGGACAACATAAGATTATAATTTGTTTTATCTAAATAAGGGTGATAGAAAACATCCTTGAAAAGTGAGAAGTGAAAGTGAAAGTCTCTTAGTTGCGTGCGACTCTTTGTGACTCCATGGACTGTATAATTCTCCAGGCCAGAATATTGGAGTGGGTGGCTTTTCCCTTCTCCAGGGGAATCTTCGCAACCCAGGGATCAAACCTAGGTCTCCCACATTGCAGGTGGATTCTTTACCAGCTGAGCCACCAAGGAAGCCTAAGAATACTGGAGTGGGTAGCCTATCACTTCTCCAGCGGATCTTCCTGACCCAGGGTCTCTTGCATTGCAGGCAGATTCTTTATCAACTGAACTATGAGGGAAGACCAGAAAACATCCTTATCAACATAATTTTATAAAAGGATATTTTAAACACCACAAAATAGAAAAAGGACTTAATTTAAGGCAAAAACTCATAATTCTTTGTATTGAATAAATGTAATTTTATAAAAAACACTATGTGGTCCTAACTTTATTTTACCACCTGCCCAACTGTTAAGTTGCATCAGTTCAGTTCAGTTCAGTCACTCAGTCGTGTCTGACTCTTTGCAACCCCATGAATCGCAGCACGCCAGGCCTCCCTGTCCATCACCAACTCCTGGAGTTCACTCAGACTCACGTCCATCGAGTCCGTGATGCCATCCAGCCATTTCATCCTCGGTTGTCCCCTTCTCCTCCTGCCCCCAATCCCTCCCAGCATCAAAGTCTTTTCCAATGAGCAACTCTTCGCATGAGGTGGCCAAAGTACTGGAGTTTCAGCTTTAGCATCATTCCTTCCAAAGAAATCCCAGGGTTGATCTCCTTCAGAATGGACTGATTGGATCTCCTTGCAGTCCAAGGGACTCTCAAGAGTCTTCTCCAACACCATAGTTCAAAAGCATCAATTCTTCAGCGCTCAGCCTTCTTCACACTCCAACTTTCACATCCATACATGACCACAGGAAAAACCATAGCCTTGACTAGACGGATCTTAGTCGGCAAAGTAATATCTCTGCTTTTGAATATACTATCTAGGCTGGTCATAACTTTTCGTCCAAGGAGTAAGCGTCTTTTAATTTCATGGCTGCAGTCACCATCTGCAGTGATTTTGGAGCCCAAAAAAATAAAGTCTGACACTGTTTCCACTGTTTCCCCATCTATTTCCCATGAAGAGATGGGACCGGATGCCATGATCTTCGTTTTCTGAATGTTGAGCTTTAAGCCAACTTTTTTGCTCTCCTCTTTCACTTTCATCTAGAGGCTTTTTAGCTCCTCTTCACTTTCTTCCATAAGGGTGGTGTCATCTGCATATATGAGGTTATTGATATTTCTCCCGGCAATCTTGATTACAGCTTGTGTTTCTTCCAGTCCAGCGTTTCTCATGATGTACTCTGCATAGAAGTTAAATAAGCAGGGTGACAATATACAGCCTTGATGTACTCCTTTTCCTATTTGGAACCAGTCTGTTGTTCCACGTCCAGTTCTAACTGTTGCTTCCTGACCTGCATACAGATTTCTCAAGAGGCAGGTCAGGTGGTCTGGTATTCCCATCTCTTTCAGAGTTTTCCACAGTTTATTGTGATTCACACAGTCAAAGGCTTTGGCATAGTCAATAAAACAGAAATAGATGTTTTTCTGGAACTCTCTTGCTTTTTCCATGATCCAGCAGATGTTGGCAATTTGATCTCTGGTTCCTCTGCCTTTTTAAAACCAGCTTGAACATCAGGGAGTTCACAGTTCACGTATTGCTGAAGCCTGGCTTGGAGAATTTTGAGCATTACTTTACTAGCATGTGAGATGAGTGCAATTGTGCGGTAGTTTGAGCATTCTTTGGCATTGCCTTTCTTTGGAATTGGAATGAAAACTGACCTTTTCCAGTCCTGTGGCCACTGTTGAGTTTTCCAAATTTGCTGGCACATTGAGTGCAGCACTTTCACAGCATCATCTTTCAGGATTTGAAACAGCTCAACTGGAATTCCATGACCTCCACTAGCTTTGTTCATAGTGATGCTCTCTAAGGCCCACTTGACTTCACATTTCAATATATCTGGCTCTAGATTAGTGATCACATCATCATGATTATCTGGGTTGTGAAGATCTTTTTTGTACAGTTCTTCTGTGTATTCTTGCCACCTCTTCTTAATATCTTCTGCTTCTGTTAGGTCCATACCATTTCTGTCCTTTATCGAGCCTATCTTTGCATGAAATGTTCCCTTGGTATCTCTAATTTTCTTGAAGAGATCTATAGCCCTTCCCATTCTGTTCTTTTCCTCTACTTCTTTGCACTGATCGCTGAAGAAGGCTTTCTTATCTCTTCTTGCTATTCTCTGGAACTCTGCATTCAGATGCTTATATCTTTCCTTTTCTCCTTTGCTTTTCGCCTCTCTTCTTTTCACAGCTATTTGCAAGGCCTCCTCAGACAGCCATCTTGCTTTTTTGCATTTCTTTTCCATGGGGATGGTCTTGATCCCTGTCTCCTGTACAATGTCACGAACCTCATTCCATAGTTCATCAGGCACTCTATCTGTCAGATCTAGGCCCTTAAATCTATTTCTCACTTCCACTGTATAATCATAAGGCATTTGATTTAGGTCATACCTGAATGGTCTAGCAGTTTTCCCTACTTTCTTCAATTTGAGTCTGAATTTGGTAATAAGTTCATGATCTGAGCCACAGTCAGCTCCTGGTCTTGTTTTTGTTGACTGTATAGAGCTTCTCCATCTTTGGCTGCAAAGAATATAATCAATCTGATTTCAGTGTTGACCAGCTGGTGATGTCCATGTGTAGAGTCTTCTCTTGTGTTGTTGGAAGAGGGTGTTTGCTATGACCAGTGCATTTTCTTGGCAAAACTCTATTAGTCTTTGTCCTGCTTCATTCCTCATTCCAAGGCCAAATTTGCCTGTTACTCCAGGTGTTTCTTGACTTCCTACTTTTGCATTCCAGTCTCCTATAATGAAAAGGACATCTTTTTTGGGTGTTAGTTCTAAAAGGTCTTGTAGGTCTTCATAAAACCGTTTAACTTCAGGCAGCACAGGATGGCCTAGAGGAGCTATCCCATGTTGAAGGTCAGGAACAGCAGCGGTAAGGAGATATCCCTCGTCCAAGGTAAGGAGCAGCGGCTGTGCCTTGCTGGAGCAGCCGTGAAGAGATACCCCACGCCCAAGGTAAGAGAAACCCAAGTAAGATGGTAGGTGTTGCAAGAGGGCATCAGAGGGCAGACATACTGAAACCATACTCACAGAAAACTAGTCAATCTAATCACGCTAGGACCACAGCCTTGTCTAACTCAATGAAACCAAGCCATGCCTGCAGGGCAACCCAAGACAGGCGGGTCATGGTGGAGAGGTCTTATGGAATGTGGTCCACTGGAGAAGGGAATGGCAAGCCACTTCAGTATTCTTGCCTTGAGAACCCCATGAACAGTATGAAAAGGCAAAATGATAGGATACCAAAAGAGGAACTCTCCAGGGCATTAGGTGCCCAATATGCTACTGGAGATCAGTGGAGAAATAACTCCAGAAAGAATGAAGGGATGGAGCCAAAGCAAAAACAATACCCAGCTGTGGATGGGACTGGTGATAGAAGCAAGATCCGATGCTGTAAAGAGCAATATTGCATAGGAACCTGGAATGTCAGGTCCATGAATCAAGGCAAATTGGAAGTGGTCAAACAAGAGATGGCAAGGGTGAACGTTGACATTCTAGGAATGAGCAAACTAAAATGGACTGGAATGGGCGAATATCTACTACTGTGGGCAGGAATCCCTCAGAAGAAATGGAGTAGCCATCATGGTCAACAAAAGAGTCTGAAATGCAGTACTTGGATGCAATCTCAAAAATGACAGGATGATCTCTGTTCGTCTCCCAGTCAAACCATTCAATATCACAGTTATCCAAGTCTATGCCCCAACCACTAACGCTGAAGAAGCTGAAGTTGAACGGTTTTATGAAGACCTACAAGACCTTTTAGAACTAACACCCCCCCCCCCAAAAAGTCGCATCAGGTGTGTCTATATCTCTTTGCGACCCCATGGCCTGTAGCCCGCCAGGCTCCTCTGTCCATGGGATTCTCCAGGCAAGCATAGTCTAGTGGGTTGCCATGCCCTCCTCCAGGGGATCTTCCCAACTCAAGGATAGAACCCGCATCTCTCTGTCCCCTGCATTGGGAGGTGGGTTCTTTACCACTAGCGCCAACTGGGAAGCCCTTTAATTTAGCACTGCTAGTGAAAATTCACCTAGGACCAGCACTGATACAGCCTGAGACATAGAGTCCATCTGGCTACACAAGATTTCTTCCGAAGTTGTTAAAAATGCAGCCCCCAGGCTGCATTCTATCAGCTCGAGATTCAGAAGGTCTCTGGGTGGGGCCCACAAATATACTGCACAGTAGAAAGCCAGTGGGTTGTTTCCGACGTGCGAGAAGCTTCAGAAGTACTGGCCTGACCGGTAGTATCTAGTTCTACTCTCCTTTTCCTCCTCCTCATTCTCCTCTGTGGGGCTGGGAGGAAAACAAGAACGTTTCTGAGTAGGGAGTCTGTCCCGCCCACTGTCTGTAATACCAGTTATTCCTCCAGCAGTCAGTGAGGGACCAGCTGGTCAACTTGACAGCTAAGGGTGTCAGCAGTGGAACAACAGAAACGAGGTAGCAGACAAGTGAGGAAAACCTGTTGAAGCAAAACTCCTTCAGGAAAAGGTGTGGCTTCCAGAGTTGATGCCTAAATTCAGAACAAGTATCTTTGTCTTTAGCTAAAATAATAACCGTAATTTTAAAAATATATATTATATTTTATATATGTATGTGTGTGTGTGTAGATGTGTGCATATGTCTGTCTATTCCTTCATAGCTGTCTCCTGCACCCAGCTTCTATGCCAGGTCTATGATTTTGGCCTTCATTTTTTATCTTCAGAAGGATTATGAGAATTACTAGTATTACCTCAAACAATGTAATGCCGAACCACTTTTTAAAAAAATCCATAAGATGCCTAATAATTTAGGAAGCAGATGATATTCTCTAACATATGAAATAGTTCCAGTGAGTTTTCTTTTTCAAAAATAGGTTTTCTTATTCTCTTAAATGACTGTTTAAAATTTTTTAAGAATAAATATAGCTAATATCCTTTAAAAACACACAAAACTTTCATTTTAATAAGCACTCAAAGCACTTTCCCAGTTAAAACAAACATCAGCCCTTCTAAAGCAAGGCTAAATGTTAAGTGGGGAATATAGAAGAGACATAAAAATAACCCCCATTCTTACGGGATTAATCACTTAATCCTATTTGACCAGTCCCTTGGTCTCTAAGCTTTGCAAATGAAATAAAATTTCTCACTTGATATTTGGCTAGGATTTCCAATCATGAAAGAAGAATTGTGTCATATTCCTATATACTGCTCATTTCCTGAACTCAGACACTGTGCTGAGCAGCAGCAGTTGAGTCTTTCATGATTTGCTCCCTAACCTCCTCACTTGTTACACTCCCAGACTAAATTCAGCTTTCTTCTAGAACCAGATTTCTAGAATTTACAGTTAGTATACAGCAATGGTTCTCAAAATCTAGTCCCTGGCCCAGCAGCATCAGTATCACCTGGGAACTTGTTAGAAATGCAAATTACCAGGCCCCAGCCTGCTGCTGCTGCTGCTAAGTCGCTTCAGTCGTGTCCAACTCTCTGCGACCCCATTGACGGCAGCCCACCAGGCTCCCCCGTCCCTGGGATTCTCCAGGCAAGAACACTGGAGTGGGTTGCCATTTCCTTCTCCAATGCATGAAAGTGAAAAGTCAAAGTGAAGTCGCTCAGATGTGTCAGACTCTTTGCGACTCCACAGACTGCAGCCTACCAGGCTCCTCCGCCCACTGGATCCTCCAGGCAAGAGTACTGGAGTGGGTTGCCATTGCCTTCTCTGAGGCCTCAGCCTAGACCTGTGGAATCAGAAACTCTGGGTGGGGCCCAGCAACATGCCTATGAACCACCACTGGTTTACAGCAAGTAGAAAAATGGGTTTCCTTCTATATGTCCAAAGCCAGGGGTAGTGTATACTCTATCTTGACATGGAATAAAGACATCCAATTAAGACATTCCTCACAACTCCCACCCTCAATCCACTGTGTTTTATTTTAACAAGTTAGATAACAAAACAAGCCGTAATCAGAGATTTAGTTTGAAATAGATACTTAACAGGCATCAGTTCTCATCTAGCCTGATTTCATCCAATATCATTTACATCCTCTTACATCCAAGTTCTAAAAAAAGATCTTCAGAATATGTGCCTCATATACTTTAGTGATTCTGCAATAAAACATCAACTAGGGTCTGAAGATGTCAAACTTACTAAAGAAGAAAAGTGGAATTATTTGCTATTTTAGAACTCCATTGCATTCAACAGGGAGTTCACATTTAGGATTTCTTTCACCTTTATACTTTCCAAGTTAATAGAATTAAACCAGAATACTCCATTCTTCAAAAGCTTCTAGCTAGGTAGAATGTTACTGCACAACTTCCTTGCTTTCAATGGGGACTGAAAAGCCCTGGTACGCAAATTTAGTATATGTAGACAGTTACATCTGGTAAACTCTCAGATGGTGAGTGCAACCTCAGCACAAGCCTAGGTAATGGACATTGAGAACACCACTATCAAAAGCAAGCTCTCAAATAATTACACTCTTTTCTGCTCCTGTTAACACTATACTAAAATCTCATACATGCATGCTAAGCTGCTTCAGTCATGTCCAGACCCTGTGGACTGTAGCCTGCCAGATTCCTCTGTCCATGGGATTCTCCAGGCAAGAATACTGCAGTGGGTTGCCCTCCTCCAGGGGATCTTTCTGATCCAGAGATCGAACCTGGGTCTCTTATGTCTCCTGCATTAGCAGGTGTGTTCTTTACCACCAGCGCCACTTGGGAAGCCCTATTAAAACCTCACTTTCCCTGATTTTAATGCATTCTAAAGGGTGGGCAAGACCAGTCTACAGTCTATAAAGTATACTTTCAAAAAGCAGGTAATCCCCATGAACTGTTTCAGAACACAAATAAATGAAGAGAACCTTCTAATGATTAGTATACAGGTTCGTGCATGCTAAGTTGCTGCAGTCATGTCTGACTTTGTGTGACCCTATCGACCGTAGCCTGCCAGGTTCCTCTATCCATGGGATTCTCCAGGCAAGAATACTGGAGAATGCTTCCATTTCCTTCTCAGGGATCGTCCCGATCCAGGGATGGAAGCTGTGTCTCTTATGCTTCCTGCACTGGCAGGCAGGTTCTTTACCACTAGAGCCATCTGGGAAGCCCACAGTATACAGGTAGCTCAACTCATTAAACAGAACAGAAATAACACAAAGGAAAATCACAAACCAATTTCCATGCTATAAGAACAAACCTAAGGATACCAAGCAAGGGCTTCCCTAGTAGCTCAGCTGGTAAAGAATCCGCCTGCAATGCAGGAGACCCCAGTTTGATTCCTGGGTCGGGAAGATCCCCTGGAGAAGGGAATGGCTTCCCACTCCAGTATTCTGGGCTGGAGAATTCCATGGGCACTATAGTCCATGGGGTCGCAAAGAGTCGGACATGACTAAGCGACTTTCACTTATGGATACCAAGGACGGAAGGAGAGTGGGATAAAATGATAGACTGGGACTGACATATATACACTATTATGTATAAAGTGCACTTCCCAGGTGGCGCTATTGGTACAGAACTCGCCTGCCAATGCAGGAGACTCAAGAGATGCAGGTTTGATCCCTGAATTGGGAAGATCCCCTGGAGGAGGGCATGGCAGCCCACTGCAAGCCTGGAGGATCCCAGGGACACAGGAGCCTGGCGGGCTAGAGTCCGTAGGATCACAAAGAGTCAGACTCGGCTGAAGCAACTTAGCATGCACACACATGTATAAAATAGATAGCTAATGAAAACCTACTGTATAGCACAGGCAACTCTACTCAATGCTTTGTGGTGACCTAAATGGGAAGGAAACCCAAATAAGAGGGGATATATGTATATGTATAGCTGATTCCCTTTGTTGTACAGGAGAAACTAAAACAACATTGCAAAGCAGCTGTACTCCATTAAAATAAAATAAAAAAAACTAACTCCATAAGCATGCCAGAAATATTTTAACTAACAAATGTCCTGGGCTCTGGATTGAACAACCAGGGAACAGTGAGTCAGTATGTGAGAAACATGTTAATTTTCAAACTTGCAGACTTCACTGAAAATTATTTTAAATGTGTTATGAAGTTGGAGCCCTAAAATATTCACATACCTTTTGATGAACTCGGCCTTATTCATGTTATTTGGAAAATTTAATGCCATTTGTGTTCCATAAGTTAAGAATGTCTTAAATATACTTTTAGAGACAATATTTTTAAGACATTTTCCATGCTACAAACATATAATTTCAAATAAAACAGGATCAAATAAAATCAAGCAAATTATTTAAAAATAAAGCAAAACAAAAAAGTTATGATCAAATAGGGTTTAGCCCAGAAATGCAAGGGTGGTCTAAAATTAAGAAATAGAAAAAAACACAAACCTCTACCTGAGCATTTCAACCATTGAAGAAAAACAGATATTATAATTCTATTTTTGGAAAGGTTTATATGCATAAAAAGATCTAAAAAGCAAAAAATATAATATTTTTGGTGGCAAAATTAAGATGTTTTTCTTTTTATTTTGCATTCTGAATTATTATTTAAAAGTGATTATTTTATAATCAAGGGCAAATGTTATTTTCTTCTTCTTATTTTTTCTAATGTATGTATGTGGCGTATAAACTAGAGGGCTTGAATTTCCTGCCTCTTGAGGTAGCTCAGACCACTTTGGGAATGTGCACTATACAAAACTGCCCTATCTTCCTTTTTAATAGGTCCTCCTAGAGTGACACAGAAAAAAAAAATCAGAAAAGTTTAAACATGTTAGAAATGTAAATACAATTAAAAATAATACATATGCATATGAAAAAATACAAGTGAATATGAAAAAAAAGCAGCTATTGAAGCAATGAGGACTGCCATTTGGCAGTTTCAGTATTTTTTTAAATATACAAAACTGAGTAAACAAGAAAAATAAAGCTGCCAAATCCTTCCTGGGGCCCCTCTTCTAATCTTTTCCACACACTAATACTATGTATTCACCTGATACTAAAGAGATGGGCAGCATCTCAGATTCCTTTTTCTCCTCTCTTTCTCTTCACTCCATTTCATTCATTCATTCATTTCTTCACTCATTTTTTGGAAAAGGTAATACAAACATATGATTCAACAAAATTTTATAATATACATATATGGGCTTCCCAGGTGGTAGTGATACAGAACCTGCCTGCCAATGAAGGAGACATAAGAGACATGGGTTTGATCCCTAGGTCAGGAAGGTCCCCTGGAAGAGGGCATGCCAACCCACTGCAGTATTCTTGCCTGGAGAATCCCACTGACAGAGGAGCCTGGTGGGCTATAGTCCACAGGGTCGCAAAGAGACAGAACTGAAGCAGCTCAGCATGCATGCATATATAAAGGCATATATAGTGAAATCTGACTCCTACTTCTATTTCTTTCATTGGTTTCTTATATATCATTTCAGAATTTCATTTTGCAAATTATAAGCAATGTATATTCTTATTCTACCCATGTTTTTCTCTTCTTCATTCTTTTTACAGCTATGCAATATTCCATGATTTTGGATGTATCAAGGTTTACTTAACTAGCTCCTGTTGATACACTGGAGTTATTCTTTTCATGCTACTACAAACAATACCAAGCATAACTATGTAAATACACTAAGTTCATTTCTGAATGTGTCTTTCATGATGCTTCTGAAGTGGTGCAGGATATTAGATTACTGCAAGGTGACACAGGCTGAGAAGTCAGCTCCTGTTCTCATTATACATAGCAATATGTAGCAAAAGACTTGAACAATTCCTTGAACCAAGCAAATGTACTCTTAGGGGACCTAAAAAAATAAAGTGACCCCAACAGAACACCCAAGATAAACCTGTTACTATTAAATAATGCATATGCACGCACCAATATGCATAGAAAGTATACATCCATCAAAATGTTAACCATTGTCTCAGGATGGTACATTTATGAAGTGCTTTGTAGCTTTTCCCTGCTTTTACCTATCAATACTTTTCAATTTTACTGTAGAGAATAAGTACTATTTTTATAATATAAAATTAAAAACTAAAAATGTTCATGAAAATTAAACTGGATGCATTTCTTCAGTCTGTCTTTTATTTGTATACCACTTCAGAGTTCAGAAAGTGTTTACATGCATCATTTAATTCTTTTTTTCACACTTCAACATTTAATTCTTATATTACCCCTATGTGTCTTCACTTTGTCAAAATGGGAAAGGAAAAAAAAAATGTAAAAAGAGGCTACAGATGGTGAGGCAGTTGTTTCCCAAGGTCATTCAGATAGAAAGTTGGCAGAGACAAACCTCAAACATAGAGCTTCTGACTTCAAATTCTTATCAAAATCATGATCATTGCTTCCTTAGTTTTAACAATACCTTGGGAGTTAATCATAATCAGAATTTGACAGATGAATTAAAATTATGCAGCAAGGTCATTAATTCATTCTCATATAATCAAATCTTATTGAAAAGAAAACACTGGCAATCAACCCCTGAAATTCCAGAATCAGAAAAGGGTGTGGACTTTCAGTATGCTCTTGAAATGCCCTACTGGCAAAATGTATGTCTAATATGGCCTAAAAGGAATGCAAAATAAAAGCAGCATTCTCTCAAGGTGGAAGAGTATCATTCCAAGACGGCTTCTGCCTCTGCCCCCACCACTGACTCCTGCTCTGGTTCTGTACCTTCCCAGGGTGTGTCTGATCACCTTATCGAATTTCAAAATATGAACAAGCCATACTTTTCAAGGGAGGAGGTGATCATATAATAATTATTTTTTAAGTTTGGGACATATTGACCAAGATGATAATAACTTGGCTAGAATGTATTCTTTCTCTCCAAATGTCTCTCCTTCCTCTCCTTCTTATCTATGAGATTACAGAATTATACATTATTTTACAGTGGACATGGAGACTACCGATAAATCTCGGTTTGGTAAAAATACATTTTAATTCATCATTCCTCAAATTCTGTCTCATATAATTCTGTTCCAAAAGATGTTTAGGTATGCTGTGGGAGTGGGTTGAATACAATGTAGCCCTTTTGGAGAGCCGTTAAGGATGTTAATATAATAAAGACTTTAAAGATGCCCTGCATTTCAGAAAACTTTAACCCAGTTTATTTTGACACAAAATTCTACTATGGCATAACTATTCACATCTTATGCTCACAGACACTGCCTGAACAAATGGAACTATTAACTGAATGCCTAAAACAGATATAGCAAAAAGGGATAATTTTTAAATCTTTCCTACCACTAAGTGTCTTCACAAAGTCCCTGCTTTGGTCTGGTGCACTCCACCAAGGCACAGCTCCAGTGCCACCTCACTTAAGAAATCTCCCTCCAGCCTTTCACATTATGAAACGCTCCTTTCTCCTGGTTCAGACAGCACTTTATTCCCATCTCTATTACCTCACTTACACACTAAATCATTTATCTGTCTCCTTGCTAGCTTGTTAGCCTCTTGAGAGTAAGTCTGATTACATTTTCAGTACCTTGAAGAGTACATACACATAATGACCTTCATGATGAATTCACTACAGTGTAAAAGTTCCCAAAAGTCAGTATTTGTATTTCTAAACTGTTGATACCCTGCCAACAACCTGAGGATATTATACTTTCTCCCTAAAATTTACATCTGTTACTAAGCAGCTATGATCATAAGTTAATTCAGTTGTGACATGCCTTCCGCCCAAGCCCACTGATTTTGATTTTTGTTTGTTGTTTAATCTGCTAGGAGTATATAATAAACTTCATTATCTTTTTATATCTCTGTGCCTTTGCAACTGCTAGTTCCTATTTGGAATGCTGCCTCAAGGTTTTATTCATCTAGAAAACCTTCCTACTCATTCTTTAAGAACCAGCTTAAACAATATTTTCTCTGGGAAGCTTTCCTATCCTTCCATCCTTTCCGGAAGAGTTAAGGAATTCCTTAAGTCAGACATTTATGCATTTATTACCATGCCTCAGGCACAGAACTAAGTGCCAAAGATAGAGGATGAAGATGTTAACCCTCCCTCATGGAGAATAGTCACATAAGAAGACAGCCATATAAAAAAATAACCACACTATAATAATGTCAAATGCAACATCAAAAGGAAGATCTATGCAATATTTGATATGTAACAATTACTTTGTTAGGTGCTCTATTAAACACTGTCTATGATCATGGTAGACAAGTATTTGAATAGGACAGAAGTCCATGAAACTCTAAGGACCACTCTATACTCAGTTGTTTTCTGAAGAAATTGTCACCAAGGGGTTCTTTCTGTATATGCTACAGTCTGCATCATAGATAATACATGAAATCAATCCTACTTCTTTGGCTATAAACTCCTGGACCAAATTCAGAACTCTAACTAAGGACAATCTATAGGCTGAACGTGAGGAAGATCACTTAGGACATGGCTGGGTTCAAAATTTTGAAAGGTGACAAAACAATCCAATCAGATACTCTCTCTTAGGAAACACAAATGTTGAGTGAACAAAACAAAAGAAAGTAGGTCTTCAGAGCTTAAATCCTAAACCTATCCTAAGGTTCTGAAAGCACTAGGGCCAACAGACAATATGGTGGTTAAGATGATATTCCACTCTAGTTTACATTAAACCCTCATCATCAAAAGTAATATGTGTGTGTCTCTTCCTCTCAACCAACAAGGGCCTACCACATCAGATCACCACTTCTGAAATCAGAAAACAGGCTTTAAAAGTTCAACAGCTTGACCAAGGTCACTCAGGTGGCAAATGCAGACATTAAAGACCAGATCAATCTGATTCTTCTATAATATCCTACCAGCTATATGAGTAAACAGCCTCAAAATCAACTAACGACAAGTAGAGAGGCTCAAAAGGAAGAGTATTTGCATGGAGTAGAACAGAAATGTACTGGAAATCACCTCAAAATCAACTAACGACAAGTAGAGAGGCTCAAAAGGAAGAGTATTTGCATGGAGTAGAACAGAAATGTACTGGAAATCAGTATGTTAAGAGGATGTGAAGTGGGAGGGGCCGCCCAGGGCTTTATCTTGGTCAAATTAATCTCTAATTCCAAACTAGACCTCTCTCCTGAGCTCCAGACGTCTGTCTTTGTTATTCTAATGGAGCATCTAAAAGGGCAGCACGACACCACAGTCTAAAACAGAGCTTGGCTTACAGTAAGTACTTAATAAATATTTGTTGAATAAATGAATAAGAGAATGAATTCTCAAAGCAGTTAAAGGCACATTCTACAGTGAGTTGCAAGGAGGGTTACCCTGAAATAGATTCCAGGGCTCATTTGCAAGTACACTGGATCCCCATTATTTGTGGGTCCTGTATTTGCGAATTTGCCTACTTGCTAAAATTTACTTGTAACCCCGAAATCAACACTGATGGTGCTTTGGCAGTCATTCACGGACATGCACAGAGTGGCAAAAATTTTGAGTCACTCCTGAGCATGTTCCCAGATAACGTCAAACTAGGCAGTGCTCTGCTTTTTAGTTTCAGCTTTTGTGGGGATGACAAAGGACGCAGGTCAGTAGGGGGCAGTGCAGTGCAGAGGGGGTGGGGTGGGCAGGGTTTCTGAACTCCGGCACCTGTTAGGGGTTGGCCTCAGGCAAGTCACTTAACACTTCTGTACCTCATTTTCTCTTCTGTAAAATAAAGAAATAGAATCTACCAGAATGAGTTGTATTTAGGAAAAGGTTAAAATCTATGTGAGATATGATACTTTCCCTAGGAGCAATCGTTCAGTATTCACTAATTTAGTGCTCTGTGTGATTTTATATATTCTCAGGAATAGCGAGAATCACCTGTAATTATTTATAACGAGGTAACAAAAAATACAGTTAACAATTATTCGAATGGAGGGGAGGCAGTGTGAGGCTTCAGTAAGATTTTCAAGTAGGACCTCACCAGGCACAGAAGGTATGGAAAAGTCTTTTAAGAGAGAACAGTACCTACAGAGAAAAGCCCAGGTATGTGAAATAAGCAGGTAGTTTGGGAAAAGGCACTTCAGAAGGTCTGCAGCAGCAGCACATGAGGCCAGAACATTGTGCCCTGTGCTTCCCTATGCCCTGTACACGTCTCCCGCTATGGACCCTCTCCCTCCGCATTTAATTCTCAGTTTCCAGGTCTCTCTTCCCCCAAACTAGGAGCTCCTTAAAGGCGAGGTCTCTGAAGAAATCATAGTTATGGCTCTAAATGTGCAAAGGAGTAATTTGCTAAGCACAAATACATCTGAAAAGATGGTACAAAAAGAAGTCTGGTTTTCAACTGCCGCCTTATACCAACTCACAATAATGTGATAACCAATTCATAGATTTGTAATTTGTCTAGGACTTTTATTGGATGATTGCTAATAATTCTGTCATAATTTTGTTGCTGTTGTTCTAGACATCTAGGCATTTATTAGAGCAGTTTTAAGATTTTCCTCTTTTCAGTGTGATTTTCCATATTAACAGGGCTCAAACATATGGTCCATTAGACAATGCTGCCTCTTCAGATTAAAGACTCCTTTTAATTCTATTAGACTTACTTCTCTATATACAAGATACAGTTTTACCATAGTAAAATACAAGGCAGTATTGATATATGTCACAAATAAAGAAAACAACAAGAATTTTTCACAAAGGCTTGTAAAATTCTGGCTAAAACACAGCAGGCACAATGTTAAACTCACTGCTTACATTTCCCCACTAAGAACTAGGAAAAATAACTTCAATTTTATGTAAAGTCGTGAAATGAAGCACAGTTTGTTTTTCGGTTTTTTTTGAAGCACAGTTTGAATCTACAAGGCTTTGGACACCTGTATTTTCTTTCTTCCTCCCTTCCCCCATGCACACAGGATAAAAGACCCATCCGGCTCATCCCCATACTTCAATTTCATCCATCCCCTCAAACAAAATCCTCAGTGTCCAACATCCAAACTAATATTTTCAAAACCCTAAAGTCTCAATCAAAACTGAATATGATAGGTTACTTTTTCCCCATAAAAATTCTTGGCATATTTTATTTAGGCACAACATAGTTTGTACTTTATCTAGAAACATATGGCTAGAACCACCACTAATGAAACCCAAACTGATACATTATGAAAGTGAATACAAAATGCTGTTTTTAAAGAGATTTATTGCTATATTTATTGCCATTATTTGCTATATTATCCAAATCACAGTGCCATACAGCCATAATATGTCCTATATTTTATGACAAACTAGGGTGGTCAAGCCATTACTTACACAGCAAATTCTCCAACACTCCAGTTAAGCTGTTTCAAGTATAACCCAATTCTATTTAAATAATAATAATACATTTAAAACTTTCTTGCTGCCAGTAAACCCTTCTCATTTGTGTTTTCAAAAATGATCACCAAACAACTATAATGGGACAGATTCCAAAAAGGATATAATGATCAAGTGCCATTTTCAGGAAGGCAAGAAGCGGCTACCATTAACAAAACTGATTAAACTCCCCAACCTTCAAAAGCTCCCCGTACTGTATATTCCGCGTCTCTGGGGTTCACCTTCCAGCTGCCTGGTAGGGGCAAATGTTAGCTTCTATGAGAGATGAGGACGAAATTTAGGGGGTGGGAGGGAGCAAAGGGCCGACTCGCTGAAGAGAAGGATGAAGAGAAGAGGCCAAGGTCCCTAACTCACTAGAGATATCAACAATGAAGGCTAGAATAACGCGGGAAGCAGAGCGTGTTTAAGAAACGCAAATAAGGCGAGGGGTTGGGGGTCCGGCGAATGGGGGAGCGGCGAGATGCGCAACTCCACCACCTTCCCATCTCCGGGAGAAGGACCGCAGGAGGCAGCACTGGTCAGTTTGCCTAGCAGTGTGGCACGCACTCGGGCAGTGAAGGGACACGCAAGCCAGGGACTTCAGTCCGAGTATTAGAAGGGGACTGGGGGGTGGGGCAGGGGGCAGGGGAGTTGAGGGCGGGGTTAGAATAGCGCGCGGGTGCGGGGAGAAAGGGACCACAGACCGCCCAGCGCCCCCGAGGGGCAGGGGCTGATCCCAGCGGTCCCCCCTTCTCGTCGAGAGCCGCGACGTGGGACCTGCCGGCTTACCCTCCCCACAGGAGCTCGGGCAGGCGGGCGCCGTCCCTCACAGCCCCGATGGCAGCGCAAAGGGAGGCGCAGGGGCCCCCAGAGCCGGGAGACTGGCGCTTCCCGTGGGTTCTCTCTCCGGCAGCCCGGCGCGCGAGCCCACCTGCGTTAACTAGAAGCCCCTCCTCCGGACCGTCCTCCGCTACTCTTTCGAGAATCTCACCCGTCGCCGTAAAGGTCGCCGTCGCCAGAACCGTCTCGGTCCCTAGTACCAAAGCGCGAGCCACAGAACCGGGGGAGCGCCTCTACCACTAGCCAGGTTACCTCTTACTGCACACTGGCTTCTCACCCCGCCCCCGAACCCAAGCCATTGGTTGCTGGGCACCGCCCCATTTTTCTATTGGGCCAAAGAGGATGCCGCTCAGTCACCTAGAAGGGCACATGTGCTGGTTATTGGCCTAAATGTGAAGCAGTGCCCGCCCACTCCCTTAGAAATTTCAGCTTCTGATTGGTATTAATGTCTGTCTTTTCGCTCCCTTCGTTCTTTCCCTCCGGGTGGAGCGTCTCCTAGCGAGAGGCACCAGCTCTGATAGGTTGAATGGACGCTCTGCTTTTCCCGGATAAGGCATTGGGCCAAGGATCCGTCCGGCCCCACGTGGGGGAGGAGCCCAAAGCCCAGCATCTCTGGGTTTGTTTACACAGGCTCCTGCTCCCGTTTCCTTCCATTGGCTAAAACAGCAGCCACTTCCACCCGGTTGTGCCACTCAGCCTAGCGTGGGGAGGTGGGGGTGGGTGGTGGGGAACGGGGCATGGAGGCGGGCTTCCCTGGAATTTCCCAAGCTGTCAATTATCAAGGGAGGTGCTTTGAGCAAGGCTGGCTGGACCCTGATGTAGCCCTCCGTTGAAAAAATTTGGCAACTTGGGCTTTATGGAGGGGCTGGAGGGAAGCAGAGGGACTGTTCCATATGTCCAGAGACAAATCTAGCTTCTTGAATATTTAAAAAATAAATAAAACCTTACTACCCCCTTGGATTTACGATGCCCAGTCTTTACTTGCCAAGACTTTGAAGTTTATCCTTTCAGGGAGTGGGATTTCCTTATGGAAGTTTTTATACATCTTTGTTCCTCCCTACCTCTCATGTTAACTGTATACATAACATAAAGTAGAAGCTAAGTAAGTGATTGATAATGATCCAAGCTCCAACCCAAGCTCTGAGTGTATGATATGGACAAGACAGTGAAGCTGCATCCGCGGTGCTTATTCTGTAGCTGAGGAAACTGACAATAAACAAGTAACAATAAATAATAAAACAGCTCAGTCAGAATGGCCATCACCAAAAAGTTTACAAACAAATATGCTGGAGAGGGTGTGAAGAAAAAGGAACCCTCCTACACTGTTGGTGGGAATGTAGACTGGTGCAGCCACTCTAAATAACAATATGGAAGTTCCTTAAAATACTAAAACTAGAGCTACCAGGTGAACCAGCAATCCCACTCTGGTGTATATATCTGGCGAAAATAGTAATTCAAAAAGATATATGCATCTGAATGTTCACTGCAGCACTATTTGCACTGGCCAGGACATGGAAGCAACCAAAATATCCACCAACAGATGAAAGGATAAAGAAAATGTGGTTCACGTATACAATGGAATATTATTCAGCCATTAAAAGGAGTGGAAATAATGCCATTTGCATCCACATGGATGGACCTAGAGATTATACTGAATGAAGTAAGTCAGAGAAAGACATATCATATGATAGATATCACATATATGTGGAATCTAAAAAGAGAATAAAAAATAAAGTTAATTACAAAACAGAAACAGACTCACAGACTAAATAAACAAACTAATGGTTACCAAAGGGGAAACGTGGATGGAGGGGTAGATTAGGAGTTGGGGATTAATATGTACACAATATTATATATAAAACAGATAATCAACAATGACCTACTGTAATCTGCTGATGGGTGGGGCTGTGCTCCCTCCCTGTAGTTTGGCCTGAGGCAGCCCAGTCCTAGAGTTTGCAGTCTCTATGGTAGACTATGGGCTTCCCTAGTGGCTCAGAGGTTAAAGTGTCTGCCTGCAATTCAGGAGACCTGAGTTTGATCCCTGGGTTGGGAAGATCCCCTGGAGAAGGAAATGGCAACCCACTCCAGTATAGGCTCTATGGTAGGGGTAATGGCCACCTCCTCCAAGAGGACTTAGGCCAGCACCCTGAGCCTCCCAGGACTGCTGCTGCCAGAGCCTCTGACCCTGTGGTAGCCACAGTTGACCCATGCCTCTGCTGAAGACTCCCAAACACTCACGGGAATGTCTGGCTCAGTCTCTTGTGGGGTCACTGCTCCTTTCCCCTGGGTCCTGTTGCACACAAGGTTTTGTTTGTGCCCTCCAAGTCTCTGTTTCCCCAGTCTGTGGAAGTTCTGTAATTAAATCTCACTGACCTCCAAAGTCAGATTCCCAGTCTCTTTGCCAAAGATCCCCAAGTTGGGAAGGCTGTTGTGGGGCCTAGAACTTTCATAACAGTCCGAGAACTTCTTTGCTATAATTGTTCTCCAGTTTGTGGATCACCCACCAGCAGCTCTCAGTTCAGTTCAGTTCAGTTGCTCAGTTGTGTCCAATTCTCTGTGACCCCATGGACTGCAGCATGCCAGGCTTCCCTGTCCATCACCAACTCCTGAAGCTTGCTCAAATTCATGTCTATAGAGTTGGTGATGCTATCCAACCATCCCATCCTCTGTTATCCCCTTCTCCTCCTGCCTTCACTCTTTCCCAGCATCAGGGTCTTTTCTAAGGAGTCAGCTCTTTGCATCAGGTGGCCAAAGTATTGTAGTTTCAGCTTCAGCATCAGTCCTTCCAGTGAATATTCAGGACTGATTTCCTTTAGGATTGACTTTTTTGATCTCCTCGAAGTCCAAGGGACTCTCAAGAGTCCTCTCCACTCCCACAGTTCAAAAGCATCAATTCTTCTGTGCTCAGCTTCCTTTATAGTCCAACTGTCACATCCATACATGACTACTGGAAAAAACAGCTTTGACTAGATGGAACTTTGTTGGCAAAGTAACAAAGACGGACAGGTCATGGTGGAGAGTTCTGACAAAAGTGGTCCACTGGAGAAGGGAATGGCAAACCACTTCAGTATTCTTGCCTTGAGAACCCCATGAACAGTATGAAAAGGCAAAAAGATAGGACACAGAAAGATGAACTCCCCAGGTCAGTAGGTGCCCAATATGCTACTGGAGAAGAGTGGAGAAATAACTCCAGAAGAATGAAGAGATGGAGCCAAAGGAAAAACACCTAGTTGTGGACCATGACTGGTGATGGAAGTAAAGTCTGATGCTGTAAAGAACAATACCGCATAGAAACCTGGAATGTTAGGCCCATGAATCAAGGTAAATTAGAAGTGGTCAAACAGGAGATGGCAAGAGTGAACATCGACATTTTACGAATCAGTGAACTAAAATGGACTGGAATGGGCAAATTTAACTCAGATGACCGACAGCTCTATGGTGGGGCTAATGGCGACCTCCTTCAAGAGGACTCATGCCACACGCTGCACCTCCCAGGACTGCTGCTGCCACTGTTCATGTACTGCAGTCCTGACCCAGGCCTCTGCAGGAGACCCTCAAACACTCACAGGCAGGTCTGGCTCAGTCTTTTGTGGGCTGCAATGCTCCTTTCCCTGGGTCTTGGTGCACACAAGGTTTTACTTTGTGCCCTCCAAGAGTCTCTGGTGGGTATGGGGCTTGATTTAAACGTGATTGCACCCCTCCTACCGTCTTACTGCGGCTTCTCCTTTGTCCTTGGACGGGGGTATCTTTTTTTTCGTGGGTTCCAACATCATCCTGTCAATGGTTGTTTGGCGGTGTTCTCACAGGGGAAGGTAAGCGTACATCCTTCTACTCGGCAATCTTTCAGACATGGTATTGTACAGGGAATTCTACTCAATATTCTGTAATAACCTAAATGGGAAAAGAATTTGAAAAATGTTTAGAAGAATTTGAAAAAAATTTGAAAAAGAATAGATATATGTGAATCACTTTGCTGTACACCTGAAACTAATTCAACATTGTAAATCAATTATATTCCAATATGAAATTAAAAAAAAATAATGAAATGTTATGCTTTGACTAAGCACTACAAAGAAAAATAAAGCAAGGTTAAGGGAATGGCTGTTTTAGGTTTAATAGTTTAAGAGCCGTTTGAAGGAGCACTGAGCAGAGACATGTATAATGTGAACAGTGGGAAGGGGGTACCATCCCCAGGGTCATTAAGCTCCACAGCTAGAATCACTGGTCATAATCCTTCATGTATTTCCAACTTGGGTTATAAGGTATATGTCCTTTCAGGATTGTCTACTCTTGTTTTAAGCACTTTTTAAAAAGCTTTATCTGATTAAATAAATAGATCTTATCAAAAACACATTTCTTTTTTAGTTTATTTAAAAAAATTTTTATGTCTTTATTGAATTTGTTACAATATTGCTTCTGTCTTATGTTTTGGTTTTTTGTCCACAAGGCATGTGGACTCTTAGGTTCCCAAGAGTGATTGAATCCAAACCTCCTGCATTGGAAGGCAAAATTTTAACCACTGGACACAATTGTATCTCAGTAAAAGAAAATAATTGAATGGATATGTCAGCTATACGTATGGCTGTACTAACAGGCAGTTTCATAGCTTCAGATGAGTTAGTGATAAATTCATAAAGACTAAGAAGGTCTTCTATGAATATGAAGACTAATAAGTGCAAGAAAAAGACAAAAGAAAAGGCACAAAATCATACTACTTTTGATGGCTTAGCTACAAACAATAATAGCAAATACACACATAGCACTTACTATGTGTTAGGCACTGTTTCAACTGTTTTACATTTATTAACTTTAATCCTCACAGTGGCTTCGCAGGTGTCTTGGTGGTAAAGAACCCACCTGTAATGCAGGAGACATGAGACTCAGGTTCAATCACTGGGTCGGGAAGATCCGCTAGAGGAGGGCATGGCAACCCACTCCAGTATTCTTGCCTGGAGAGTCCCATGGACAGGGAAGCCTGGAGGGCTGCAGTCCACGGGGTCGCAAAGAGTTAGACGCCACTGAAGTGACTTAGCACACATGCACAATCCTCTTAGTAGCTCATTTTTTTTTAATTGAAATTTACCTCTTGAGAGCTTCCCTGATAGCTCAGATGGTAAAGCATCTGCCCGCAACGAGGGAGACCCAGGTTTGATCCCTGGGTCGGGAAGATCCCGTGGAGAAGGAAATGGCAACCCACTCCAGTACTCTTGCCTGGAAAAGTCCATGGACTGAGAAGCCTGATAGGCTACAGTCCATGGGGTCGCAAAGAGTCGGACCCGACTGAGTGACTTCACTTTCTTTTTCTTTTACCTCTTGGCTTTAAAAAATTATTTTATTTGTTTATCACTGCACTGCATCTCTGTTGCTACGCGCAGGGTTTCTCTAGTTGTGGTGAGTGCGGGCTCCTCGCTGAGATGGCTTCTCTTGTGGAGGATGAGCTTAGTTGTCCAGAGGCATGTGGAATGTTCCTGTGCAAGGGAATGAACCTCTGCCACATGAAATGGTAGGTGGATTCTTAACCACGGGTCCATCAGGGATGTCATTTTGCACATAAGAAATCCTTGGCAAAAGGCCCTTGTTGAAGGTCACACAGTGTATTCATTTCCTCTTGTTATGCTAACAAAGTACCACAAACTTCATTGGTTAAAGCGATATACATTGATTATCTTGAAGTTCTGGAGCCTTGAGGTCCAAAGTAGGTTTCAATGAGCAAAAATCAAGGGGTCTGCAGCCCTGCGTTCTATTTGGAGGCTCTAAGGGAGAGTTCATTTCCTTGCTTTTTCCATCTTCTGGAGCCACCTATGTTCCCTGGTCCATGGCCTCTTCCTCCATCTTTAAAGTAAGCAGTGAGGCATCTTCTCTCCCTCTGACTTCTATTCCCATCCTTACATCTTCTCTCTCTGACTCTTCTGCCTTCCTCTTAATAAGACATATGATTACACTGGGTCCACCTGGTAACCCAGGATAGTTAGTCAAAATCCTTGACTTAACCACATCTACAAAGTCTCTTTTACCATGCAGAGTAAACGAGCCACAGGTTCTGGAAATTAGGGCACTGGCATCTTTGAGAAGATATTATTTAGTCCAACGCAACACAGCTAGCGGTGGAGGCAGGATTCAAATTCAGATAATCTGCCCCCAGAGTTCTTACTCTTATTATGCTGTTGCCTCTGTGGCAGTATTTACATAGTCAGCCTTGTGTTGACACTGAATATGGATTAACACTGGAAGGCAGGGAGTGGGAATGTAGATACGGGCATTTGAGAGCTAATTTCCCTTATTTCACAGCAGAAAGGCACTAGCTAGACTAAACAGATAGTTTAAAACTAAAACAAAAAATTCAAGAGTATATAACCAAATTATTAATATATGAAGATACATGTATCAAAAGAAAAGGCGAAAAAGTTGAAAGTTTGCCTCCATGGTAGAGAGCGGAACCGGCAATTTTCATTGAAAGCCTTGGAAAACCAACTGATTTTGTAAAATGTGTGCAGGTATTACTTTGATTAAAGAGATTTAATTAGAAAACCCTAAAGTGTGAATATGGGACCTTGTTTACAGAGTTTCTATTTGCAGCGTCTGCCCTGCTGGTTTTCACTCTCATGTTCCCTGGCTCCCTGACCTTGTCTCAGGATCCTGTTTCTTGCCTCTGGCTCCTTGCATGGTGACTAGATTTGGCTGAGTTCCTCAGCCTTGGCACCCTTCCTTGGACACAGCTTTGGTATTTGTCCTCCAGCTCCAAGTCTGGGCCTCTGAGTATCTAAACCTCCACTGTCAGAAAGGGGGGAACACAAGGACTAATCTAGCTTTGGTAGGTTCCAGCCATGATATGTGGGTACAGAAATTCTTTCCAATTTCTATGTGGGCTGAAACCAGAATCAGAGGTAAAAGTAGGGATCCTACACCTGGGAGTTCATCTTAGGGGCAACGCAGAGAGCAGGAGCCAAGTCGTACAGCCAATATGGGATGAGTGAATAGGGGTGAAAGAATGGAAGTTTCTTCCAAGAACAAAGAGAGACAGAGGGGACCAGGGCACTGGGGTGGGCCTTGGCTAGGGGTGACAAACAAATGGGCCATAGCCCAATGGGCCTCTCATTAAGATCATTAAAAAATACTCCAATAATTTTTTTTTCTAGGTTCAAGGGTAGATTAGACTTTGCCTTCCCTGTAAAGTTAGATTGCTTTCTCCAATCAACTGTGAATGGAAGCTGTGTGTGTTATTTCTGGCCAGGCGTCTTAAGAGCAAGCACATTATGTGCCACACCTTCTTCCTACCACAGTCATGTAGGAAGAGAGCTGAGGCGCTGAGATGGAGCCTCCATCAGCCTGGGTCATCTGACTACCTACAATGAGCACAGCCCCCTGCCTCGTCACACCAGACGTAGAGAGTAAGTGACAGGATTTGTTGTATTAAGGCTCTGAGACACTGGAAGTGTTTGTTACACAGTCTGACCTTACCTATCATGGCTGATGTACCGGAGCAGTGAGCACAAGGTGGAGTTTTCATAAAATCGATGGATCAAGCCAGAAAACCAAATTCATTCAGTGGATACAAAAGGTAGGAATAGTGATGGCAAAGTCAAGAATCAAGAGCTGAGGTGAGCTGGGATGAAAACAAGTTGGAAGTAAAATTGAGGATGCCAGTTAATTTCTAGGGAAGGAGCCGAATTAAAATGAGAAATTCTTGTCTTTATTATTCGCTCACTTCTGACCCACAGGCTCGTCTGATGGGTTTGAAGACTCCGGGTCAAGCGGCCACGAGAGTAGTTGAAGCGTCGTGACTATGCAGGTTGGTAGTGGAGGGGAACATGGAAAACACAGTAGGGGTATTCTGACGAGAGAGCTGAGCATAAACCCTGCAGGGACAAGGAGCTTTACAGAGCCTCAGTGATGGTGATGGTAGGTCAACTTTGAGCTTTTCAATGACATGTTCTCTTTGGTTATCACTGTGTGTGGTGAGCAGTGTTCAGGTGGACAAAGACACACCCCACTAAACCAAGAGGTGAGCTGGGGGCTAGGTCAGAAGTCAAATGATTCTGAAGGAAGATTAACAGATTGGCCTTGGAGGCAAAGATAGGGGCTAATATAGAAAATGTCCATGCTAGGAGGTTGGGTCAGAAACATGCAAGGAAGTGCTGGGAGTTAGAGAGAAGGCAACAATTCCTCATGCTTCCTATGCATCCCTTGACCTCAGGATGGAAGTCTCACATAGCAGTAACGCACAGGATGTCATTTTTGATTCTGTACTTCATAGACCACATTCAGGGCTAGTGAAATCTAGTCAAGAAGCATGGCGACAGAACATCAATCTGAACACGTGCTCCCTGGCAGTTTTGGCTGTCTAGAGTGTATGGGTTTGAAAATGCAGAACATTAAAAAGAGGTGGCCTGCCAAGTGTGAACAGAACACCCTGCATGTGGCAGATGCTACAGGCTGTGATGATAGGATGCATGTCTTAGCCTCAGATGCAGGGCCCTTAGGAAACCATGACTAAAATCTGATTTTAGGCTAGAATTCCATTGCTGGGATAACATTTGGCCTTCACTGGGGTTCTCTTCCATAAGAAATGGGTACAGAGTTGAGGTTAACAGACCTGACAGCCCCCGGAGACACAGTTGCCCTTATAACTTTGTAATAAAGAGACTATAAAATACCAGACTGGCTGAGATAAGGTCAGGGCAGAGATGAAGTCTGCAGCCTGTGGATTACAGAGCAACTTTCTGGGACCTAACAAATCACCTTGTCTTCTGAATGAGTCAATTGTGGTGCTTTCAGAGTAGGAAAGGAGTGAATGGGTATTAGTAATATCAGTGCGCCCCAGAGAGGATAATAAATTATGCTGAAGCCTTGGTGGTCTTGGTGAGAGGTCTGTACAAAGATCACTGGTGTCTTGCTTGGAAATGAGTGTCATGGTATGTGAGTAGAGCTTCAGCTTCAGAGGGAATGCAGCTGCTTGGCAAAAAGTCAGGCTGGGCCCATGCTCAAATGGGCACTTGTACTAGGGAGGGTGGTGATAATGGGGCAGCTCCTCAGCTTTCCCGTCAACTGTGTACATCTGGAATCTCCGACAATGAATGGCAGGGGAGCTGGGTTCCATGGGCCCAAGCAATGCTGGTGGACAGCAGGCATGCTTCCTTCAGGAGAGGCTCTGGTTGTTGGTCTTGTCCAGAGAGGGCAAAGAACTCAGATAGTGTGGGCAGCATGGGACCAAGTGCTGGCTTTGGATACACTGCCTCCAAGACCAGCTGGAATGAAGTGATCTGGGTTACTCTCCTCTCTCTCTGGCCCTCCCTCCATTTCAAGTTCAGCAATATTGCCTCCTCTCATCTCTCCAGTTATTTTTTAAGAAGAGTGGGGCCAGTTAACTGCAAACTTTTATTTGTTGAGTCAAATGTGCAAGTGGTATATGACACCTATAGCCATATACCACACCTATGGTCCTTCTCCATGCCTCTCCACACAGCATGTACCTCTTTCTCTAAGGAAACATGAACAAATATTCCTTAAGCATTGACTTAATGAAGCATCAAATCATTAACTTCCCTGGACACCTGTGTGTCCTGATCTGGCCCTTCTCTATCCACCCTAAGAAAGAAGACTCTGCCCGAGTACAACTGGAATACAGAAAAACCCTTTTTATAGTTGAGCCTGGAGCACAGCACCAAACATAAGGTTCAATGAAGATGCCAGATGGAGAGATGGGAGCAGGAATGAGGCCATGGAAGATGGGGCAAAGATAGGGTATAGTTCAACCAACGCCTATAGTTCAACTGGCATGGGCTGAACTATGATCATTAGATCCTCCATGGAGCCTGGAATCCACACCACTCAGGCGAGCTAAATGTAAAAGGGTTCCATCCCGCTCGATAGGGACTCCAGTAGACCTCAAAGGCATAGTTGGCTGATGTTGGCACTGATTTGGTCAAATAAATTAGAAGAGCTGAGAGAAAGAGATCTAGAAGCAGGGTCCAAAAACATCCCAGAAGAGAGCCAACGTCAAGACCGAAGAGGGCAATAGCGTCAGGGCTGAGAGGTGAAAAAAATCAGACAAAATTTAAAAGATGGAAGCCAGGTGAAAGGAAGATGAGGAACAAAAGCCAAAAATGGGGGAAAGAGTGTAGCCAGGACTTGTAAGGAGGGCTGAGACACTCTAAATTCTTTTGTGTTAGGTGTCAACCTAACACAAGATGGGAGAGGATATAATTAAGAATCCAAGTGATATTAGCAGTAGTAATTTAATGGTAATGATGATTTCAGCGATCATTTAAAAAACAAGCTAAAACAGCTGTGGAAAATATTTGGAATAGTTGGGAAAATACAACAGTGTACTAGATGCTAGCATTAGGAAATGATTGTTCATTTTGTTCGCGTAATGGTGGTATGGTGTTTAACAGGGAAAATATTCTTAATTTTTTAGAGCTGCAGGATGAAATATTTAAGGATAAACTATCATGATAGCTGAAAATAACTTTGAAATTGTTTAGCAATACAGGCACATATACTCATTGATATAGTCAATACAACAAAATGTTAACTGTTTTTGGACTTAAGTGATGAGAATATGACTGTTCCATGTACTAGTCTTTCTACTTTTCTGTTTAAAAATTTTTCTTAATAAAAGTTAAAAATAAGAAGGCTAAAACATTAGCTTTTATAAATGGGTCAATCAGAAGCTAAAATACAACTATGTAATAAGTGATTATCCTGATGAGAAATCAAGACTATGTGCATGAAAATATGTTATCAATTATTAGTGTTGACATCCATTTGGCAAAAGGTTTTTAGCACAGAGACTTTGCAGACTAAACGAGGTTAGAGCTGGATGATAAGATAATTTCTGAATTTCTACAGCAGTTTCTTAGGTTTATCTTGATTTCAATGATCTAAATATTCATTTACAAACTCATCTATTTTAAAGACATTGAGAGTGATTACTTTTTTTTTCTCTGGAGTACTTGCATCTATTTAGTGAACCTTGTCATTTTTGTCTAGCAGTTTTAATTATGTGTTGTGACTGCCTGATTTATTCCTCAATAATATTGCCACCTTTTTAATGATCATGTTTTAGAATTCTTGATTTCTCTACCTCCCATGCACATGTCCAACAAGTATCTATTTATGGGTGAACTTTAAAGATTCATGTTGTGAATACGTTTGCAGAGCCCACAAACACCACTACTAGCCAATTTATCTTTTGCAAACCATTATGTTTGTATAGGAGCTTGCATTCTGAACCCAAATCTTATCCACATTCCCAATGATTGAAGGGTTTCACTATACTTTAAAACCAAAATTCCAAGAATGCTTCCAGGTTCCAAATTTACCCCTCCTGTAATGGAAAATCCAGGGCTGACCTCTCCTGCTGAGGTGGTAGTTTCTGATTGCACAATATCGTGTTCCCTTCCCGGTGTTGCAGGAGCCCAGATACTCTTTTGAGAATCTCTCCCCTCACTAGAAACACAGACTGTTCATTTAGCAATTAGAGCTGTCAGCATAGCAAGCTGGCAAGACAGCAAGCAGCTTCTGGCCCTGGGCAGGGAGCCCTTGGCAGAGACAGGACTTCAGGGCCTAGGGAAATAGGTAGGACAGTGACTCTAATGTGTTACTTCCCCAGCACTTATTTGCATCTTGTATCCTGGCAAACGACATGTGTATTAAGCATACTTATATGGTAGAGAGGAAAGTTAGAAAGGAAGTATAGCAAGAAGGTAAGAACATGGATGGTCTGTAGGTCTCCAAGAGCTCAGATCTAGGTGATGCTGCCTCATCCATTCATTCCTCCATTCAACACTCACCTACTGACCACTTATTCTATTCTGCAAGCTTGGTGCTGGGGACTCACTGGGGAATGTGACCTGGTTCTTGTCTTTGAAGAACACACAGTGAGTGGAAATGACCGAAATATAAATAAGAGCAACAACAGGTTTCAGACTTTATGGGGCATAGAGAAGATATACAAATAGGACCAGAATAAACTGTGGGTCTCCACAGTTTCTACCTGCCCCTTTGTCCAGAGGACCCACATTTCCTAACTGTTTCAGTATGCTAATACTTTTTAAGATTCCTCTTTGAGCTTTTCCATTGCCTGAACAGGAAATTCTGAAATTCCTCACTTTTTTATGGTATGTGCTATCTGTGTATTTTATTTTGGCCTATAAATGGTGTTAAGCCTGGGATGGCTATTTAGGTATCACATATACATAAATCTTGTCACCAAGATTTGATGGCAGTGATTATCTTGTACTCTTACATAATGGCAAGCAGAGTGCTAATTATATAATAGCTACTCAATATGTATTTTGAATTGAATAGTTACTGAATTATCAGAAGGCCCTTCATCTCTCTTTCTCAGATAGTTAGTGTTAGTCGCTCAGTTGTGTCTGACTGTTCGTGACCCTATGGACTGGAACCCGTCAGACTCCTCTGTCCATGGGGTTTTCCAGGCAAGAATATTGGAGTGGGTTGCCATTTCCTTCTCCACTTTCTCAGATATACAATATGAAATATTAAGAGAATTGCCCAACCCTCCTTACCTTCTAACACTGATGATCAACACCTCTGAAGAGTGAATATATTTTGTCTGGATAACAGTGAATAATTAGCATTCTCCATTTCATGGAGTTCAGGATATAGACATCAGGGAAAGATCAAGGTAGTGCCCTTTGCTAGTTAAGATTCTTTAGACACAACTGACAGAAACCCAACTTGGAATTCCCTTAAGCAAAAAAGGAATTTGTTGGTTTATTAAAGCCTCAGGATTATTATTAGAATCAAGTATCACTGGATCTAGTTATTCAGACAATGTCATCAGGCCCTGTTTTTCTCTTTCTCTGTCTTCACCTGTTCTCCTCTGTGGTAGCTCCACTGTTAAGCAGATTCTCCAACTCTCGTAGGAAAATGGACCCACGCAGCTTTTGGCTTTATGATTCGCATAACATCAATTCCAGAAAAGGACAGAGCCTTACTCCCCAACCACAATCCTAGCACATTTCATGTAGTGACCCCAACTGGCTATAGTTGTGTCTCATGCCCACTCATCTGACTGACTACTGAAGACATTAGGAGGAAGCATCAGAATCGTCTAGGCCTAGGTCACCTTCCCACCCTTGCACCAGGGTAATGTTACTAGAACCACTAAGGATGGGGAAGGGAAAGTTCTCCAATAGAAAAAGGGGTATTGGGCAGTCAAAAAACAGATATCCACAAGCTTCTTGATAATATTTACCTAATGTAGAAGCTGGGAGAATTCAAGTGCAGGTAGGGCAGTGGAATGTACTGAGGGACCACTATTTATCCTTTGGAGGAGTACTGCATCTTGATTTCCTTTTAAACACTAGTGGCATCTAACTGGTAGAAAGTGAGCTAACTGCTCCAACTTGTTCTTTACTAGTTGTCCTCTCATATGCACAGTAGATGAGGTAAGTGAAGTGAAAGTCACTCAGTCATGTCCGACTCTTTGTGACCCCATGGACGGTACCATCCATGGAATTCTCCAGGCCAGAATACTGGAGTGGGGGGCCTTTTCCTTCTCCAGGGGATCTTCCCAACCCAGGGATCGAACCGAGGTCTCTCACATCGCAGGCAGATTCTTTACCAGCTGAGCCACCAGGGAAGCCCAGATGAGGTAAGTGGGCCTCAGATAGGTTGTACCCCTTTTGCCAACTTATGGGAAGTTGTGGTTTATTTTATAAGTGGGTCAAAGTCCCACATAGCCGGGTCACCCCAGAGTAAAGAACCTGAGAGTATGAAACAGTTAGCAGGCCTCAGTCTACATGGAGCCACAGTGCATGGTGCCTATCTCAAAGTCCAGTCACAGACTGGGCCCATCAGGGATGCAATTTGATGAGCACATGGGTTTAACTCAGGGGTTTATCAGAGACCGAGCCTATGAGCAAAATAAATTTCCCATCTCAACAACTGATGGACTAGGGTTACTAATAGTTTCCGGCCTTCCCAACTCTCCTCCCTAGGAAAGAGAAATTACTGATCTGGTTAATCATATTGTAGAATGGTAATTGGGTCCTGTTCATTACTGATCAAAATCATCATGGGCTGGAAGATGCTCACTACATAGCCGGTAGTTGATGCAGCCTCAGTTGGGGCTAGCAGCTGAAGTGTCTTGGCTCTATTCCACAAAACTTCTCCATGTGGCCTGGGTTTCTTTCAGCATAATAACTGAGTTCTAAGAAGTATTTCCCAAAAAGGAAGCAGAAGTTACTCATTCTTTCAGGCTTTTGTTTAGAACATCATCTCCATCTCATTCTGTTGGCCTAAGCAGTCACAGTCCAGCCTAGATTCAATAGGAGAGAAAATAAACTTCACCTCTTGATGTGAGGAACACTATGCATAGAGAGAAAGGAGGAATTTTGCTGTTGCTGGAGGCCATCTATGGACTGTAGCTACCACATACCGTTTGAGCTTTACCCTATCATAACAACATGATGTATTTTTAATCTTTAAAAAATTTCCCCTTTGATAGTCAAACAATATTACCTTTACTAATATTTTACTAATATAAATGTAATATTTACAATATTAAATATCAACAATATTAATATTGTTAATATTAATATATCAACAATATTAAATATTAACAATATTTAAATGTATATATCCTTAATCACTAATGAGGTTATAAAATATGTACATATATATAAATGTTTTTAGGCCATTTATGCTTTTTCTAGGAATTGTCTTTATATTTTTGCTCATTTTCTCTCTTATGATATCTTATTGACTTATAGTAGCTGTTTATATGTCACAGATATTAATCCTTCGATGCTTGTTTCAAACATTTTCTTCCCATTTGTCTTTTTTAAAAAAACTATTTATTTATTTATTTATTTGGCTGCACTGTGTTTTAGTTGCAGCATACCAGATCTTCAGCTGGGGTATACAAACTCTTAGTTGTGGCATGTGGGCTCTAGTTCCCTGACCAGAGATCGAACTCTGGCCCCCGGCACTGGGGGCACAGAGTCTTAGCCGTTGCACCACCAGGGAAGTCCCCCCATTTGTCTTTTAACTTTATTCTTTTTGCTGTTTCAAAAAATAGTCAAATCTACCCGTGTTTTCCTTTAGGTGCTCCTTGGGAAGGTCTTCCCTATCTTAATATCATAAAAACGCTTTTCAGAATCGAGGTGCTGGTGCCACTGTTTCCCACTTGAAATGCCAGTCTTAAGTGTTGGGGGCAAGGCCTCTGCATGTAGATTATAGTCAAAAACATCTCTAACATGGGAAAGGAAATAGTCACCCAAATCCAGGAAGCACAGAGTCCCAAACAGAATAAACCCAAGAAGGAACACGCTGAGACACATATTAATCAAACTAGCAAAAATTAAGTACAGAGGAAAAATATTAAAAGCAACAAGGTAAAAGCAACAAATAACATACAAGGGAATACCCATAAGGTTATCAGCTGCATTTGCAGCAGAAACTTTGCAGGTCAGAGGGAGTAACACAATATACTCAAAGTCATGAAAGGAAAAAACCTACAACCAAGACAATACTCTACCCAGCAAGGCTCTCATTCACATTTGATGCAGAAATCAAAAGCTTTACAGACAAGCAAAAGCTAAGAGAATTCAGCACCACCAAACCAGCTTCAAACCAAACCCTAAAGAAACTTCTTTTGGGAGGTGGGGGCAGGCTGAGGCCACAACTAGAAAGAAGAAAATCACAAATGGGCAAGTTCACTGGTAAAGGCAAACATAACAGTAAAAGTATGAAACCATCCAGGTACAAATATGATATCAAAACTAGCAACTCTGAGGAGAGCTCAAATACAAGAAATAGGAACTGTGTTTGAAATTAAGAGATAAGCAGCTCAGGACAACCTTCTATATACATAGACTGTTATATCAAAACCTCATGGAAAATACAAATCAAAACATTACAATAAATAAAAAATTTTTTTAAAAAGAGAAAGCAACCCAAACATAACACTAAAGGTGTCATCTAACCACAAGAGAAAAGAACAAAAGAGGAAGGGAAGAAAAATGATGTACAAAAATAAACCCAAAACAATTAAGAAAATGGCAGTAAGAACATATATGTCAACAATTACCTTAAATGTAAATGGATTAAATGCTCTAACCAAAAGACACTGACTGGCTGAATGGATACAAAAACAAGATCCATACATATGCTGTCTACAAGAGACCTACTTCATACCTAGGGGAACAAAAGACTGAAAGTGAGAGAATGGAAAAAGATATTCCATGCAAATGGAAATCAAAAGAAAGCTGGAGTAGCAATACTCATATTGGACAAAATAGGCTTTAAAATAAAGACAGTTATAAGAGACTAGGAAGGACACTACTTAATGATCAAGGGATCAATCCAAGAAGATGTAACAATTATATATACATCCACCCAAATTATAGAGGCACCTCAATATGTAAGGTAAATCCTAAAATCCATAAAAGAGGAAATTGACACTTACCACGGTAATAGTGGGACTTTAACACCCCATTTACACCAATGAATAGATCATCCAGACAGAAGATCATCAAGCAAAAACAAACCTTAAAAGACACACTAGACCAGATAAAATTAATTCATATTTATAGGACATCCCATCTGATGCAGCAGGATATACTTTCTTCTCAAGTGCATACGGAACATTCTCCAGAATAGATCACATCTTGGACCACAAATCAAGCCTTGGTAAATTTAAGAAAACTGAAATCATATCAAGCATCTTTTCTGATCACAACGGTATGAGATTAGAAATCAGGACTTCACTGGTTATTGAGTTATTGAGAGTCTACCTGCCAAAGCAAGGGACATGGGTTTGATCCCTGGTCCAAGAAGATTTCACATGTTGTGGGGAAATGAGCCCATACGCCGCAACTACTGAAGTCCATGCGCTCTAGAGCCAGTGTGCTGCAGCTACTGAGCTTCATGCTGCAACTACTGGAGCCTGCATGCCCTAGAGCCCATGCTCTGCAATAACAGAAGCCATCACAATGAGAAGCCCATGCACTGCAACTAGAGAGCAACCCCACTCACCACAACTAGAGAAGGCCCGCACGCAGCAATGAAGACCCAGTGTAGCCCAAAGTAAATGAACAGGCTGCCATGCTCATGCTCTGCGACGGCCTACACTCAGTGTGTGGAGTGCGTTTCTCTCGGAATAAATCCACCTCCTACCTAAAAAGTAATAAATAAATGAATTAAAAACAATTTTTAGAAAAAATCAGTTATAAGGAAAAACTGTAAAAAACACAAATGTACAGAGGCTAAATAATAAGTTGTGAAAGTTGCTCAGTCATGTCTAACTCTTTGCAACCCCATGGACTGTATAGTCCATGAATTTCTCCAGGCTAGAATACTGGAGTGGGTAGCTTTCCCCTTTTCCAGGGGATCTTCCCAACCCAGAGATCAAACCAAGGTCTCCCACATTGCAGGCGGATACTTTACCAGCTGGGCCACAAGGGAACCCCAAGAATACTGGAGTGGGTAGCCTGTCCCTTCTCCAGGGGATCTTCCTGATCCAGGGATCGAACTGGGGTCTCCTGTATTGCAGGCAGATTCTTTACCAACTGAGCTATGAGGATAGTAAACAACTGGCAGATGAATCTGGAAAGTGCTATCCAGCAAGGTTCAAGACCTGTAAGAGTCTCTGATTAGGAATACCTACTATGACCAAGTGGGATTTATCCCAGGAATGCAAAAAATCCTTCAGTGTATGCAAATCAATCAATGTGATATACCACATTAAAAACTGAAGACTAAAAACCACATGATCATCTCGATAGATGCAGAAAAAGTTTTTGATAAAATTAAACACCCATTTATGATAAAAACTCTCCAGAAGGTAGGCATAAAAGGAACCTACCTCAACACAATAAAGGCCAAATATGGCAACCCATAGCAAACATCATTCTCAATTGTGAAAAACTAAACACATTTCCTCAAATATCAGGAACAGGAGAAAGATGTGCATTCTCACCACTTTTTATTTTTTATTTTGGAAGTCCTGGCCATAGCAATCAGAGAAGAAAGAGAAATAATAAGGAATCCAAATTGGAAAAGAAGTAAAACTGTCACTGTTTGTAGATGACATGATATTATACATAGAAAATCCTAAAGATGTTACCAGAAAATTACTACAGTGCATCAATTAATTCAGTAAAATTACAGGATACAAAATTAACACACAGAAATCTCTAACATTCCTATGTACTATTAATGAAAGATCAGAAAGAGAAATAAGGAAATAATCTCATTTACCATTACATCACAAAGAATAAAATACCTAGGAATAAACCTACCTAAGGAGGCGAAAACTATAAGATTCCAGGTGGCTCAGTGGTAAAGAATCTGTCTCCAACACAGGAGATGCAGGAGATGCCAGTTCGACCCAGTCAGAAAGATCCTCTGGAGGAGGAAATGGCAACCCACTCCAGCATTCTTGCCAGGGAAATCCCACTAACAGAGCAGCCTGGCAGGCTGCAGTCCATGGCGTTGCAAGGAATCAGATATGACTGAGTACACACACACACACACACACACACACACACACCACCACCACCACCACCACCAACAACAACAACAACAACTGGTGAAAGAAATCAAAGATGACACAAACAGATGGAGAGATATACCATGTTCTTGGATGGAAAGAATCAATATTGTCAAAATGACTATACTTCCAAAAGCAGTCTACAGATTCAATGCAATCCCTATCAAATTACCCATGGCATTTTTCACAGAAATAGGACAAAAATCTTTACAATTTGTATGGAAACAGAAAAGACTGCAAATGGCCAAAGCAATCTTAAGAAAAAAAAATGGAGCCAGAGGAATCAGGCTACTTGACTTCAGACTGGTACAAAGGCATAGTCATCAAAACAGTATAGTACTGGCATAAAAACAGAAATACAGATCAATGGAATAGGATAGAAAGTCCAGAAATAAACCCATGTACCTATAGTCATGACAAAAGAGGCAAGAATATACAACGGAGAAAAGACAGTCTCTTCAATAAGTAGTGCTGGAAAACTAGACATCTAAAAGAATGTAAAAGAATGGAATTAGAACACTCCCTAACACCATACACAAAAATAAACTAAAAATGGATTAGACGTCAATGTAAAGCTGGTTACTATAAAACTCTTAGAGGAAAACATAGAACACTCTCCAACATAAATTGCAGCAATATCATTTTTGATCCACCTCCTAGAGTAATGAAAATAAAAACAAAGATAAACAAATGGTACTTAATTATACTTAAAAGCTTTGCACAGCAAAGGAAACTATAAATCAAACAGGAAGACAACCTTCGGAATGGAAGAAAATATTTGCAAACAATGTGACTGAAAAGGGATTAGTGTTCAAAATATACAAACAACTCATGCAGCTCAATGTCTAAAGACAAAAAAACAATAATAAAATGGGTGAAAGATCTAAACAGATATTTCTCCAAAGAAGACATAAAGATGGCCAAAAGGCAGGCAAAAAAGATGTTCAATATCACTATTAGAAAAATGTAAATCAAAACTACACTGAGGTCAGTCAGAATGCTGTGCCGTGCTTAGTTGCTCAGTCATGTCTGACTCTTTGTGACCCCCTAACTGTCAGAAAAGGCAATGGCACCCCACTCCAGTACTCTTGCCTGGAAAATCCCATGGACGGAGGAGCCTGGTAGGCTGCAGTCTATGGCGTCGCTAAGAGTCGGATACGACTGAGTGACTTCACTTTCACTTTTCACTTTCATGCATTGGAGAAGGAAATGGCAACCCACTCCAGTATTCTTGCCTGGAGAATCCTAGGGATGGGGGCACCTGGTGGGCTGCCATCTATGGGGTCACACAGAGTCAGACACGACTGAAGCGACTTAGCAGCAGCAGCAGCAGCAGCAGAACTGTAGCCCTCCAGGCTCCTCTGTCCATGGGGATTCTCCAGGCAAGAATACTGCAGCGGGTTGCCATGCCCTCCTCCAGGGGATCTTCCCAACCCAGATATTGAACCCAAGTCTCCCACATTGCAGGTAGATTCTTTACCATCTGAGCCACCAGGGAAACTCATGAATACTGAAAAGGGTAGCCTATCCCTTCTCCAGGGGATCTTCCCAACCCAGGAATCAAACTGGGGTTTCCTGCATTGCAGGTGGATTCTTGACCAGCTGAGCTACCAGGGAAGCCCTTTAGTCAGAATGGCCATCATCAAAAAATCTGTAAATAATAAATGGTGGACAGGATGTGGAGAAAAGAGAACACTTCTACACCACTGGTGGGAATGTAAACTGGTACAGCCACTGTGGAGAACAGCTGGAGGGTCCTTACAAAACTAAATAGAGAGCTACCATATGATCTGGCAATCCTACTGCTGGGCATATATTCAGAGAAAAACATAATTTGAAAAGATACATGTTCATTGTAGCACTATTTACAACCGTCAGGACACGGAAGCAGCCTAAATGTCCGATGACTGAGGAATGGGTAAAGAAGATGTGGTACATTTATACAATGGAGTATTATTCAACGATAACAGAGAATGAAATAATGCCATCTGTAGCAACAAGGATGAACCTAGAGATTGTCATACTGAACGAAGAAGTCAGACAGAGAAAGTCAAATATCATATGGTATTGCTTATATGTGGAATCTTGAAAAATGGTACAAATGGACCTATACAAAATAGAAATAGTATCATAGATATAGAAAACTAATTTATGGTTACCAAGGGGGCAAAGAAGGGAGAATAATTTGGGAGATTGGGATTGACATATGCATGCAACTATACATAAAATAGATGACTAATAAAGACCTACTGCAGAGCACAGGGAATTCTACTCAATACTTTGTAATGGCCTATTTGGGAAAGGCACCTAAAAAAGTGGATACATGTATATGCATAACTGATTCACTTTGCTGTTCCCCTGAAACTAACACAACACTGTAAATCAACTATAGTCCAATAAAAATTTTAAAATACTTTCTTCCATCTTTCACTATGTAGTTTTAAAATATTTATCTATAGAGTTATTGAGGTTTTGACATGATATTTAATATTATATATCCAACAATATGATTGATATATATATATTAACTTATCAGTCATATTTGATACACATATTTCAAATACAGCAACTTAGTAATATAATTTAAAAAAAATTTTTTTATTTTTATTTTTACTTTATTTTACTTTATAATACTGTATTGGTTTTGCCATACATTGACATGAATCCGCCACGGGTGTATATGAGTTCCCAATCCTGAACCCCCCTCCCACTTTGCACCCCATATCATCTCTCTGGATCATCCCCGTGCACCAACCCCAAGCATCCTGTATCCTGTATCAGACATAGACTGGCGATTCATTTCTTACATGATAGTATACATGTTTCAATGCCATTCTCCCACATCATCCCACCCTCTCCCTCTCCCTCAGAGTCCAAAAGTCCGTTCTATACATCTGTGTCTCTTTTGCTGTCTCGCATACAGGGTTATCATTATCATCTTTCTAAATTTCATATATATGTGTTAGTATACTGTATTGGTGTTTTTCTTTCTGGCCTACTTCATTCTGTATAATCGGCTCCAGTTTCATCCATCTCATCAGAACTGATTCAAATGTATTCTTTTTAATGGCTGAGTAATACTCCATTGTGCATATGTACCACAGCTTTCTTATCCATTCATCTGCTCATGGACATCTAGGTTGTTTCCATGTCCTGGCTATTATAAACAGTGCTGCGATGAACATTGGGGTACATGTGTCTCTTTCAGTTCTGGTTTCCTCGGTGTGTATGCCCAGCAGTGGGATTGCTGGGTCATAAGGCAGTTCTATTTGCAATTTTTTAAGGAATCTCCACCTCCCAGAATACTGGAAATAAAAGCAAAAATAAACAAATGGGATCTAATTAAAATTAAAAGCTTCTGCACAACAAAGGAAACTATAAGCAAGGTGAAAAGACAACCTTCTGAATGGGAGAAAATAATAGCAAATGAAGCAACTGACAAACAACTAATCTCAAAAATATACAAGCAACTTATGCAGCTCAATTCCAGAAAAATAAACGACCCAATCAAAAAATGGGCCAAAGAACTAAATAGACATTTCTCCAAATAATATCATTTTGGATTGAGTGATAATTTTAAAATTTCATAGAGTTGATTGGTTGGCCAGATTTATTCTGTCACATCAGTGCTTAGAAGGATTTTCCTTCCAGGGTCTAGTACTAATTCCTCTTTTATTTCATTATTTTTAAAATATTTTACTACTTTTTTATATTTTATTCTTTTATTCATCTGGTACTTATTTTGGGCTATAAACCGTTTACCGGGATAACACTTATTAAGTAATCCTCATTCAGTTATTTTGGTGGTGTCTCTTTTTGATTTTAGCTGCTCTATTGTACATTTTAACATTTAGTAGAGCTAGACTCCCTTCTGTGCTATTCTCTATGTTTTAGGATAATCTGTTTCTTTTACCCAATTATTCTTTCTGATGCAAAAATTGGGCAATAGCCCAGTGAACCAGGGTTTTCAGAGTGACTCTGGTTATGGGGCAGAAAATTAGGTAGTCGTACCAGAAAAAATAAAATACAACACAGTGGTCCAAATTTACATGTGTGTATTTTGGTTTGGAATCAAGGTAGGCAGCATGGGATCATGGTAGAAAATGAGAAATATGAAAGAAGCGCTACAATTCTCAGGCTATATGGGAAGCCTGAGTGGAGAGGAATGAGATATATTTAATTAATTCTTAATTAAAGAAAGTATTAATATTTTTTCAAATTTTAAAAACTTCTATTGAGAAAATTTTATGTTGTGTCAATAAACATCTGACAATTCAGGAAACTAAGAGAATGAAGGTAAACGTGTCCAGAAATATCACTATCCAAAGAAAGCTGCTATTAATAGCTCCTTCTACACACCTTTCTCTTTAACTACATGCACACCCACCCACCCCCCCCCCCACACACAAACACAGATGGCACTATTGTACACAAGATGTTCTCTAACCGCCTTTTCTCTTCTGGAAAAATATTGTGGGCATCTTTTCATAGACTAACATGGTAAAGCGTCTGCCTACAGTGTGGGAGACCTGGGTTCGATCCCTGGGTCAGGAAGATCCTCTGGAGAAGGAAATGGCAACCCACTCCATCACTCTTGCCTGGAAAATCCCATGGACAGAGGAGCATAGTAAGCAACAGTCCATAGGGTCGCAAAGAGTCAGACACAACTGAGCAACTTCACTTCACTTCACTTCAACATCATCTTTAATATATGTGTTTGTGTTGACATTTGGCAGAAACCAACACAATACTGTAAAGAAATTATCCTTCAATTAAAAATAAATAATTAAAAAAAGAAAAAATGTGTTTAAATGTATGTCATAATTTATTTAATCAGTTCCCTATTAACGAACTTTTGTGTGTTATTTCCAATATAAAAATACTGGTATTAACACTCTTGCAAATGTATCTTTAGAAATGTGTATTGTCCATGGCATAGGATAATTCATAAAAACAAAATCATTGGGTAAGTTTCTCCCCAAAGGTAACCATTATATATAGAATTTTGTGTTAATCATTCTCTCACTTTTTAAAATAATCTACCCTATCTGTATTTATTCCTAAATGCCCACACAGAAGCTTTTAAAATTCCAGTGTAGGTCAAACTTACTTATTTTCCTTTGTGATTTATGACTTTTGCTGTAGGCTTAGAAACATCTCTTTCATCTATATATTCATTGTATTTTTTTGGTATTAGTTTCTTTCAATTTTTTACACTCAAGTGCAAAAAATAACCTGGAGTTTATGCATTTGATTTAGGAATAGAGGTAGGGAATCCCACAATTCTTTTTTCCAGATGGCTAACCAGTTGCTCCAATAGCATGGTTTAGAACATCTGTTTCTTAAAAAGGATAACACAACTCATTTTTCTATTCCCTGGCATAAAACAAGGAAGATGTAGTTCTGAGCTAAGAATATAATCCATTCATTAAGAGCATTTAGAGTAATCTCCACAGCCTTATCCAAGGCTTTGTGCAACTGAGGAAGGGCCATAAAGAGCCACCAGGCTTCTTTCTCTCAGCAACCCAGAATGAGCATGATCTGTAAGCCTGGTGGCTCAGATGGTAAAGAATCTGCCTGCAATGCAGGAGACCTGGGTCTGATCCCTGGGTTGGGAAGATCCCCTGGAGGAGGGTATGGCTAACCCACTCCAGTATTCTTGCCTGCAGAATCCCCGTGCACAGAGGAGCCTGGCGGCGACAGTCCATGAAGTTGCAGAGGCAGACACGTCTGAGCGACTAAGCACAGTGTCTGCCAAGAAGGGGACAGGAACCAACAGAGCTCTGCATAATAAGAGGCCCTGACACCATGTGAGCGTGCTCTAGACGAAGTTAGGAGATCCTTTCCTCTTTAAAGATATATATTGAATTAGGAGTCACGTGTGTCTGATTTTCTTTTGTTCATTCATCCGTTTATTCAACAAATATTTATTGAGTGCCTCCTGTGTGTCAGGTACAGAGGCTGGAGTTTTGGACCTACTTCTCCCTCGGGCCAGTGCCAACTATATGCAGTGGCCCTGAGCAGGGAGAATATCACTTGAAAATGAACACCAGCAAATACCTGAAGGAAGAGAAGGATAACGGGGGCAGAGCAATCTAAGTAGGAGGGACAGAAAGCACAAAGGTCCTGAGATGGAAAAATGCCTGGCACATGTGGTGAAGGCGAAAAAGGCCCACGTGGCTGGAAAGCAGTAAGGGAGGGAGAGCAGTAAGCGAGGAGGTGAGAGTGCTAAGTGGAAACGTAGATGGTGCAGCCTCTTGTAGGCCACTGTAAGGATGCTGGTAAGATGACTTGGCCTCGTTTTGAAAGGATTTCTGCAGTTGCTACGTGGGAAATAAATCATAGGAGGAACAAGTGGCATGCAAGGGAAACCAGTAAGACAAGGGACGTTGGTGGCCTGAACCAAGGTAGCAGCAGCGAAGATGGTGAGAAGTAACTGGATACTGGATGTACTTTTAGGGCAGAACTGACAGGATCCACTGCTGGATGGGGTGTGTGAGGTGAATGAGGTGTCAATGAAGTGCCTGGGCTTGGGAGCAGGATTTGTATAGTCTGTGTAGTAGAGTGTATTTTCCACAAACGGCCACAACATCTCCCATCTAACATGCTCATCTACACTGAAACCTGAGATTCTTCCCCTTGGGCAGTGACATCTGTGTCCTCTTCCTTTGAGTCTGGACTCGCTTGATTGTAGTAGAATGTAGCAGAAGTGACACTGTGTGAATTCAGAGGCTGCCCTAAATGGTTGTGTACCTTCCAACTTGTGGAAGCACTTGCTCTTGGAACTCTGAAATGTCTTGTAAAAAAAATCATTCTTCCCTGAAGCTATCAAGCTGAAAGGAAACCAAAGCACAAGGCGAGAGTATGCGTAGGTGCTCTAGTCATCAGTCATAATCTTCTCCCCCATTCTAGGCACCAGACAAGTAAATGAATGAGCCTTCAGAGAGTCCCAGTTGCTGTGCATGGAGATACTCCCAGGGAAGGTCCCGGACAACGTGGAGCAGAGACAAACCGTTCCTTCTGTCCAAAACCTCTGACAGAATCCACAAATCTAATAGAATGGCCATTGTTTTACACCAGTAAGTTTAATAATTGGACACTGTTGGGGCTTGCTCTTTAATCTGAAGGCAACAGGGAGTCACGGAAGTGGTTTCAGGCTATGGAATAATGTGGTCACACCAGGCACATGCCTACAGTATTGCATACATAGCCTCAGTGCTGCACAGCTCCAGCCAGCACCAATAAGACAGCGTGTGATACAGTGATGTGATGGTACCTAGAGGTGTGCACAGCAGCAACTCTGGCTGCTGTGGATGAACTGCCCACAGCAGAACTAGAAGAAAGTGAACAACTAATGAGGCCAGGATAATTATCCAGGAGGGAGAAGAGGAGGGTCTGAGCTAGTCAGGAACATTTCAGAAATGTTTCAGAGGTGGATCCTACTGGACCATGAGGCAAATCCTAACAGGGTGAGGTAGGAGAAGATTTTCAAAAACACAAAAGAAGGCCACTCTTCTCACTTATTTAGTTGTTGTGGAAAATAAAGTTAATCTTCATAAAAACATGCATGTTAACATTTTTATTATTTTTTTTCTTTTCTTTCTTTCTTTTCCTTTGGCCACGCCACTCAGTTTGGAATCAGTTTCCCGACCAGGGACTGAACTGGTACCCCCTGTATTGGAAGGGCAGAATCTTAACCACTGGACAGCAAGTGAAGTCCCTATTTTTATTTTAGATATTTGGCTCCCAAGCATTTGGCTCACAGAAGACGGTGGTATAATTCCCCACGCTGGAGAGCACAGGAGAAACAACCAGTCAGAAGGGAGCGATAATGGTTAAGATTTGGATGGGTGAAGTTTGAGGTGTCTGAGGAATGTCTAGGCCTCATTTGGCCATATGACAGAGGTCCGGGCTGTAAATAATGTCTTTGGGTGTCAACAGTATATATTTAGTAATTAAAGCCATGAAGGTGAATAATGTGGCAGTTGGAGAAATTATACAATAAAAAGAAAGAAGAGCCTAGGGCCGAAACTGAGGAATGAAGATATTGACAGGCCAAGGAAGAGAACCTTGTAAAGAATTTTTTTTTTAATTCTTTATTGGATAGATGATAAAAGAAACAGAGGTGTCTGGTATCAGAATAACAAATAGAGCATTTTAATATAAAAGAAAATATCAGTAATAATCCCGTATTTCAAAAAGCAAGGAAGATAAGGACTGAAAATTGGCCATGGAATCTAGTAATAAGGTCACTGGTGCCTCAGGAAAGAGCAGAGTCTGTAGAGTGGTGGGAATAATGAACAACAGGCAGTGGACAAGGACTTAATGCAGAATGAAAAGAAACGAGTTCCCTAAACCAGCTGGGAAAGAGAAAAGAGCATTGAAATTGAAAATGGCAGGGAGAGGAGGGGGAAGGGGTGGTTGAGTGGATGACTCAACCTTTTGTTGTTTCACTGCGGCCTTTGTCTGTTAGAGAGGTAGGGTGGTGCAGTAGGACAGGCTTTGGAGCCAGGCTGCTGGCATTTGTATTCCAGCCTTCCCACCACTTACTATGAAAACTTGAGCCAGTTGCTTAACTTCTTTGCCCTTAGTTTCCCTATTTGGAAAGTATCATTGTAACTACTTCTTAGGCTTTGTGAATGCCTAGAATACAGCATATAGTAAGCACCCAATAAGTGTTATTTGTCAGTAATGTTACTATTATCATCATCATCACTACATTTGTAAATTCTGTCTTCTTCTCTTAGAGAAAGCTCTTGGGTAGTGATTTTCAAAGTGTGGTCCAGGGATACTTGTGGGTCCCTGAAACTCTTTCAAAGGATCTGAGAGATCAAAACTAATTTCATATTACAAATACATGATTTGCCTTTTCACTCTCATTCTCTCACAGTTTCCAGAGGCAATGTGATGTGTGACATTGCAACAGATTGATGCAGAAACAAATATGAAAGCCCAGCTGTCTTCTATTAAGCCAGACATTATAAGAGGTTTTAAAAAATAAAACGGAATGCTACTCTTCTCACTTATTTTTGTTGTGTTGTGGGAAATATACTTAATTTTTATAAAAATATGCTATTTAGCTTAATATGTTTTTATTGTTATTTTACAGCATTTCAAATATTAAACATTTTATGTGTTTAAATTTTGAATACAGTAAACAGTCAAAAGATGTTATCCACATACACAAAAACTCTTTGAAGTTATCAATTTTTTTTTGGCTGCACCATGCAGCTTGTGGGATTTAATTTCCCAACTAGGGATCATATCTGCATCCCCTCAATGGAAGTGCTAACTTCCCTTCAAAGGAGTCCTAACCACTGGACCACCAGGGAAGTCCCCAAGGTCACCAGTAATTTTTGAGCCATGACATTAAAAGATACTTACTCCTTGGAAGGAAAGTTATGACCAACCTAGATAGCATATTAAAAAGCAGAGACATTACTTTGTCAACAAAGGTCTGTCTAGTCAAGGCTATGGTTTTTCCAGTAGTCATGTATGGATGTGAGAGTTGGACTATAAAGACAGCTGAGCGCCAAAGAATCAATGCTTTTGAACTGTGGTGTTGGAGAAGACTCTTGAGAGTCCCTTGGACTGCAAGGAGATCCAACCAGTCCATTCTAAAGGAGATCAGTCCTGGGTGTTCATTGGAAGGACTGATGTTGAAACTGAAACTCCAATACTTTGGCCACCTGATGTGAAGAACTGACTCATTTGAAAAGACCCTGATGCTGGGAAAGATTGAGGGCAGGAGGAGAAGGGGACGACAGAGGATGAGATGGTTGGATGGCATCACTGACTCAATGGACATGGGTTTGGGTGGACTCCGGGAGTTGGTGATGGACAGGGAGGCCTGGCGTGCACACAACTGAGTGACTGAACTGAACTGAACTGAATCTCAGCAGAGGCGGGGGGCTTGTCACCTCCACTGTGGCCAATGTCCTCCACGAGAACCCTTCTGTCTGCCAAGAGAGCTGCTCCCCTTTCTCCCAAGGCCAAAAATCCTTGACTTGAACAACTGCACTATTCTTTCAGGTTTTACTTTACAGCTGGAGCCACACTTCAATCTAAGCAGAAGTGGGAGAATGACCCTCTCCCCAACTCATCACTAAACTTTGTAACCTAGGCCTCCAAGCATCATTTCTTGTTTGCCGATTCTCACAAAGCTGCCACTTTAGTTTTTTCACAAGCCTCTTTCTATCACAGTCAGACACAGTCTGGGTCTAAATGAGAAACATGAAACCCTGTTCTCCATACCTTCATCTTTCTTGAACTCCTCAGGGGCTCAAGCACCAAAAATAGCTTCTTCACATTAGTAGCATTTCTGCCAGGTTCTGAATCTTAATTTAAGCTCAGCTTGGATCTCCTTTTGCTGTCATCATCACCATCCTCATATATATTCTGATCCTTGCAGTAATTCTGCAAGGAAGATATTATTCCATTGCATTAGTTATCTGTTGCTATGTAACAAATGACCATCAAACTTAGTGGCTTTAAACATTTAATGTCTCACAGTTTCTGTGGATTAGAGCACTCTGGGCTGATTTAGCTCAGTCCCTTGTTTCACAGGCTCCAATCAACGTATTGAATAGGGCTATAGTCATCACCTGGAGAAGGCAATGGCACCCCACTCCAGTACTCTTGCCTGGGAAATCCCATGGATGGAGGAGCCTGGAAAGCTGCAGTCCATGGGGTCGCTGAGGGTCGGACACGACTGAGCGACTTCACTTTCACTTTTCACTTTCATACATTGGAGAAGGAAATGGCAACCCACTCCAGTGTTCTTGCCTGGGGAATCCCAGGGACGGGGAGCCTGGTGGGCTGCCGTCTGTGGGGTCGCACAGAGTCGGACACGACTGAAGTGACTTAGCAGCAGCAGCAGCAGCAGCATAGTCATCACCAGCTTCCCTGGTGGCTCAGATGGTAAAGAATTTGCCTGTGATGTGGGAGACTTGGGTTCAGTCCCTGGGTTGGGAAGATCCCCTGGAGGAGGGCATGGCAACTCACTTCGGTATTCTTGCCTGGAGAACCTGCATGGACAGAGGAGCCTGGTGGGCTACAGTTCATGGGGTCTCAAAGAGTCGGACACAACTGAGCTACTAAGCACAGCACACAGCACATAGTCATCACCGGCCTCAAGGGTAAAATGATTTGCTTCCAGGCAAACTCACACGGTTGTTGTTTTTCAGTCATCCAGTCGCGTCTGACTCTGCGATCCCATGGACTGCAGCACGCCAGGCCTCTCTGTCTCTCAAAGAAGTGTGTGCAAGTTCACATCCCTTGCAACAACACATGGTTGTTGGCTGGACTTAATTTCTTACTGGCTTTGGGCTTGAGGCCTCCCTCAGTTTTCTTCCACGTGGGGCTCTCTGACATGGAAGCTTGCTTCATTAAAGCATGTAAGCTAAGAAGGCAATAGAGAAAAATCCAGTAAGATGAAAATCAGTTTTTTGAATCCTCATCATAGAAAAAATTGCAGTATTCTATTTATTAGGAGCTAGTCACTAGGTCCAGCCTCCATTCAAGAAGCAGACACACAAGGGCATGAGTAGCAGGATCATTGAGGGCCAACTTCAAAGACAGCTGCATACTCATTTTCCCAGATAGTGCAACTGTAACTCAGTGAGGATCAAAACTATAATCAAGGTCACTCAGGAAATGGTAGAGCTGGATGTGAATTTAAATCTTTCTGACTCCACAACTTACCTCTAGTACTTATTGCACATATTCTTTCTTTTTTTTTTCCAGGCAAGGCTTTATTGGGCCCTGTTAGGGACCAAACGACGGGCTCTAGGACCTGAGTCATGTTTCCTTGACCAAATTAGAAAGACTTCCCGCACACACCAACCAGAAAGAGACAGGACATGCGCTCATCCTGCCTGGCCAATCATGTAACGCCAGCTACTCCTGTAACTGAGACAAAGAACTGCCTGTATATAAGCCACCATACTCCTTTGTTCGGGGCTCTTGTCGGATTCCACTGTGCTGGATGAGACTTGGGCCCCAGCGCACTAGAAATAAACTCCCTTCTTGCCTTTGCATTACTGTGGTGGACTTGCTCTCTCGGTCGGTTCGGAGATACGGGCTCGGTGCATAACAGGCCCCCCTGGAGAAGGCAATGGCACCCCACTCCAGTGGGGTGGAAAATCTTGCCTGGAAAATCCCATGGATGGAGGAGCCTGGAAGGCTGCAGTCCATGGGGTCGCTGAGGGTCGGACATGACTGAGCGACTTCACTTTCACTTTTCACTTTGATGCATTGGAGAAGGAAATGGCAACCCACTCCAGTGTTCTTGCCTGGAGAATCCCAGGGATGGGGGAGCCTGGTGGGCTGCCGTCTCTGGGGTTGCACAGAGTCGGACACGACTGAAGCGACTTAGCAGCAGCAGCAGCAGCTGCAGCAAGTGGGAGCAATAACCAACATGTTCCTTTGCCTGCTGGATCACTCCCTGATGGGAGAGGGCGGGAGTCGGGGGGTGGGTGTTAGGGGAGACAGCTTGTTCCTCATATGCGGTGAGGGTAGGGGTGCATCCATGGGTGGGATTTGAGGTGTGGCTTAAGCGGTTTGCCCACCCCTTAGGTGGTGTTGTATGCAGGGGGCATGCCCAGTACCCTGCTTTTGCTTCCCATCCAGTGCTTTTGTTCCTGGCTCTTCAAAAGTGTCAGTTGGGTTTCTTGGTCTCTTTGTATCTTTTGTCCAGAATTTGCTCCAACTGTGCATGCACAGAGTTATCTTTAGTCCCATATAGTTTCTTTGTATTTTGTTACTGGAGGAGAGGTGTGTCCAGATGCAAACATTGCAGCAAAGGGTCTGAGGTCCCAGCCTGTCTCAGTCCCCTCTGAGAGCCTCTACCCTTATGCTTAAGGGGTAAGAGGTGGAAGACCTCTTCTTCTGAAACTTCTTCCTGCTGGACAGGCGCCACAGACCCTAGCCCACCCTAGAGGTGCAGAAGTCCCTTGCTGAATGTTCTAAGGACCTGAAGGCACCTAGGCCGCTCTGCTGGAATGAGTTGAATTCCTTGAGCCATCATGAGCCTTACTTCAAACTGCTGGAGTCTAAAAGACACAAAATTAATCAAAAGGCTAAACAAACAAGGCCAAAAAGAACAATAGCTATTAAAGGGCCTGGAAAAGGAAGGAACCAGGTTAACTTTGGGAGTCCTTCCTTATCTGTTGACCAAATAGGGAGTGATGTTGCCTCTGCCAAGAAGCCATCATGCTTGGGTATATATATTTTTTGTTAACCTCAGCATTAAAATTTAACATGTTTTTCTATTTTTAGAATGGAAGGTCGAGACCTATTGGTCCCAGGTCTCTTTCTTGGACTGAAAAGTGCCACAAGTTTATAACAGTATGGAATACAATAGAATACTAAACAAAGTATAGCATAAATCAGTATGATTGAAAGGAAAGAGGTCATAAGAAATTGAACATCTCCTGTTGGAAAGCTTTTCATACTTTGTGGGATCCTAGAAAACAAACTAGAAAACCAGTTTTCAATCTCCCCCTCCATAATGAATAGCAAGGATTGGTGATTAATTGTCTGTTGAAGCCAAGGGGCTTGTTGTTGAATTTTCTTAATGTTAGTTTCTACCTGGTGTGGGCATCACGATTTCTTTCTTTGCCTCCTGATCTGCCCTATTGTTTCCTTGGTTAATTGAGAATTTTCCTTTTGATGGCAGTAAATGACTACTGCTAGTTTTAGTTTTTGAGCTGCTTGAGATGTAAAATCTTAGCCCCATATTTTACAGGGGAATTTTTTGCTTTTAAAAGTCTTCTTTCTTTCCAGGTAGCTGCATGGGCATGTAAAACAAGGATGGCATATTTCTAGTCTGTATATATTCCTCCTTCTAAGATTAAGCCCTGAATTAGGGCTATTAGCTCAGTCCTCTGGGCTGAAGTACTAGGTGGCAAAGGTTTTGCTTCTATAATACTATCACAATAGCATAATCTGCCCTCCCAACTCCATATTTAACAAAACTACTGCCATCAGTGTTATTCTTTCTCCGAGTTTTCTATCGCCTGGTCTGTTATATCAGGCCTGCAGAATAAACCTGGCCAAGTGTTTCAAGGCAGGAAGGTATTAATTCTGGGTTTTCCGTAGGTATTAATATGGCTGGGTTGAGGGTGTGGCAAGTTTTGAGTGTTATTAAGAGTTTTGGGGAGTTAAGAAGTAAAGGCTGGTACTTAGCAGGGTGCCTTCCAATTAGCTAGTGGCGGCCTTTAATCTCCAGAATCCCTTGTACTTGATGAGGGGCCTTAGATTTCCAGTGGCTGTCCAAAGGAAAACTTGTTAGCTTCTGTCACTAATAGAATGGCAGCAGTTACTGCCTGGAGGCAACCAGGCCAACCTCAGGCCACTGAATCTATTTTGGCAGAACAGCTTATATGCTGAGGAACTCTTAGCTCTTGTATAAGGACCTCCTGGGCTGTCCCCTGTCTTTCAGCTACATACAAGATAAATGACTTTTCTAAAATCAGGGAACACCCAGAGCAAAAGCACTAGGGAGAGCCTGTTTGATTTTATTAAAAGCCTTTTATTGTTCCCTGGTCCAAAGTAATGGTTCTGCACCTGGGTCTTTAGTGGCTTCATATAGAAGCTTAGCCTTTAGTTTGAAGCCTGGAATCAAATTCTGCAGAAGCCTCCCACAACTAAGAAAATAGGAAGATTTTTTTTTTTTTTGTCTTTCGGGTGCTTAGGGTTAATATAGCTTGTTTTCTATCCAGGAATAACAGTCTACTTTCGGGATTTATAATATATCCCATAAATACAATGTACTTAACTTGTTTTGAGATTTGTGCCTTTATTTGGGACACCCTGTAACCCCAGGTCTCAGGAAGTTAAGGACTTCAACGGTATTTTGATCTGAGGCCTCCATGGAGGGGCTAAGTGTTAATATATCATCCACATAATATAGAACGGCCCCTTCCCTTAGTTCTTTTCCTAGGATCTAGGTGAACAAGTGTGGACTATTTCAAAACACCTAAGGCAATACCGTCCAGGTATATTGTTGCATTTGGCCCAAGTTGGGGTTAGTCCACTTGAAGGAAAACCTAGAATGAGGGATGAATTGAGATGCAAAATAAAGCATTCTTAAGGTCAAGCACCGTAAACCATTGAGCGTCTCCAGGAACCTGAACAATTTAAGGATTGGCCACAAGAGGTGTATAGGGGCCACAGTCTCATTTATTGTTCTAAGTCTCATACCATTCGATGTTCCCCGTTTGGCTTCACAACTGGCAGAAGAGGGGTACTGCCTGGAGATGGATAGAGCACCAAGAGGCCACGTTTTAAGAATTTATTTATGATGGGTGGCAACCCTTTTTTTGCTTCCAACTTTAAGGGGTCCTGTTTCTTGTTAGGATAAGCAACTTCTGGATTAAGGCTAATTTTTACAGGTTAGATGTTTATAGCGTTCTCAGGGATTCCTTTGTCCCAAACTGGAAGGTTTACTGTGTATACAGTATGGCTGGCAATAAGCCCTTGTTCTCACAGCTGATTTGTCTTAGTCAGAGTCAAGAAAAGGGGCTGCTCAGGAACTCCAAATCATAATATAACTCTGAGGGAGCCCAGAGAGTTTCTTCCACTAGTGGGGTAGGACACTCAGGCACAACCAAAGAGGCACACAAGATCAAACACTGTTCAAACTGACAAGTGGGAGGCCCAGGGAAGACAGAGGTGTGAGGGTTTCCATCAACATCAGTCATAGTACAGCTTTTGGAGGAAAGAGGCCCAGCATGAGAGATCAGGATGGAGTAAGTGGCTCTCCTATCAACTAAAAAACTGGTTTTCTTACCTGCCACTTCAAAGACCACCCTGGGCTCCTTGATGGAGATAGGACATCTTGTTGAGGGGAGCTGACAGAATCCCTGGACCACCTCAGTCATCCAGCACAGCCATCTCAGGATTGGGAGACCACTTCCCCTTCGGGTCTGAACAGGCTCACTTCTAATGACCTGTCTGCAGACTGGGCATGGACCAGGGATTTCCTTTTGCCACTTTTGGGCCCAGTGGCCAGTTGACTGACATTTAAAGCATTCCCCCTTGCTGGTTTTACCTCCAGGAGGATGGTTAAACTTCCTTGGCCCCCTTGGGTTGTCCTGAGGTTGCAAGGCATAGCTGATTGCTATGGCCATCAGTTTAGCTCAAGACCTGGCCTGCTTGTTTACGTGCTGGATTCTCTCTCTTCCTCCTCAGCTTGATCTCAATTATTACATACCTCAAAGGCTATGTCTAGGAGTTGGAACGTCAGGGTTTGTAGGCCTAACTGTAACTTTTGGAGTTTCCATCTCAAATCAGGGGTGGATTGGCTGATATTATGTTGTCTTAGCAGGGACTGACCCTTGGAAGTGGATAGATTAGTGTTAGTAAATTTTCTAAAAGATTTCACAAGCCATCCCTGATTTTCTTTCTTCTTGGGTCATGAGTTTAACAACCTTTTCAAAGTTAACTGGCTCTCTGATGCACTTTCTCATCCCTTCTAGTGCACACTGCCTCCTGGCAACTGTTCCGTCCCAGGAATTATAACTCCAATGGGTTATAATGGGGCTCCTGATTTAGGACTGTGTCTCTTATTCATAAAAAAATATTCAGGTTGGTCCCTGGCATGCTGGTCAGAGTGCCCCTGATCTGCTGCCCAAATGCACTGTTTTTCCTCAGGGTACAGCAAGTAGATAGGACTATTTGTACGTCCTTCCAAGTTAAATCAAAGGTCAGTTAGGGCCTGAAACCCTTCAATAAACTTAGAGTCTTCAGAAAATCAGCCCAGTCTATTTTTCATTGGGCTAAATTTATAACCTCAGATGTGCAGATAACACTATCATTGTGGCAGAAAGTGAAGAGGAATTAAAGAGCCTCTTGATGAAGGTGAAAGAGGAGTGGAAAAGCTGGCTTAAAACTCAGCATTCAAAAAATGAAGATCATGGCATCCGATCCCATCACTTCATGGCAAATAGATGGGGAAACAATGGAAAGAGTGACAGACTTTACTTTGGGGGGCTCCAAAATCACTGTGGATGGTGACTGCAGCCATGAAATAAAAAGACTCTTGCTCCCTGGAAGGAAATCTATGACAAACCTAGACAGTGTATTAAGCAGAGATATTACTTAGCTGCCAAAGGTCCATATAGTCAAAGCTATGGTTTTTCCAGTAGTCATGTACAGATGAGAGAGGTGGATCATAAAGAAGACTGAGTGCCAAAGAACGGATGCTTTCGAACTGTGGTATGGAGAAGACTCTTGAGAGTCCCTTGGACTGTCTCTTGATACTAAAGAAAATCAACCCTGAATATTCATTGGAAGGACTGATGCTGCAGCTGAAACTCCAATTCTTCGGCCACCTGATGCAAAGAGCTGATTCATTGAAAAACACTCTGATGCTGGGAAAGAAGGAGCAGAAGGGGACAACAAAGGATGAGATGGTTGGATGGCATCACTGACTCAATGGACATGAGTTTGAGCAAACTCTGGGAGATGGTGAAGGACAGGGAAGCCTGGCGTGCTGCAGTCCATGGGGTCGCAAAGAGTCAAACATGAGTGAGTGACTGAACAACAAAGTCAGTTAAAGAGAAGGCTACTCCAGTTGTCCTTTCAACATTTGCCACTTCCCTAAGAGTGCACACTTTTCCTGATCCTGGGTGATAGAAAGTTCCATTACAAGTTACCCTGGAGGGACTAGTTTCTCCTTTCTGGGGTAACAGAGGTTATACAGTAGAGGGATACAAGAAGGCGGAGTTTGGCACTGGTCAGAGGGATCTGGAGACACAGGGACTTCCAGGGAAGTAGGTGGCTCTGGAAAAGTAGGAGACTTGGCTTCCCCCTGAGAACTGGGGAAGATTATACCATCTAAAATGTTAGGAGTGCTTTCTGGTTCCCCAGGCTTCTGATTACAGAGCCGCTTAGAGTGGGGTTTTGGTAAAGGATCATGAAGGCTCAAACACAAGGAATCTCTGCCCATTTTCCCAGCTTGTGACAATAAAGATCCAAAAATTGCAAGGTGGTATTGTAATTTAGAGACCCACGTGCAGGCCATTTTTCTCTAACCCCCAACTTATATAAAGGCCAAGCAGTGTTACAGTAGAGTTTAAATTTTTCCCTTTTCAACTTGACTATTTTTTAAAATTTCCAATTTTTAAGGATATATACCAGAGGTGTTTCTTCTGCCTTAGAAGAGGATCCTCCCATGGTGAGTAGCTGGCAACCAAGAGTACTCTTAGAAATGAAGCTTGGCATCCCAAGACATTTTACCAGGAGGCTTTTGTTGGAAGGGTGTCAGAGGGTCCTCCAAATTTCCTTCTTATCTAACGGGATTTTGACTGTCCTTTACTTTCCTATCACCTAACCAGATGTTTCTGGTTGACCCAGTCTCCTGAGTGAGGAGTCCTCAATAGAGGATGTTTGAACCAGTGCTGTGCATTGCCACAGCTCTCCTTAAGGGGAATCTGCTATGGCACCCACTCCAGTACTCTCGCCTGGAAAATCCCATGGATGGAGGAGCCTGGTAGGCTGCAGTCCATGGGGTCGCGAAGAGTTGGACATGACTGAGCAACTTCACTTTCACTTTTCACTTTCATGCATTGAAGAAGGAAATGGCAACCCACTCCAATGTTCTTGCCTGGAGAATCCCAGGGACGGGGGAGCCTGATGGGCTGCCATCTATGGGGTCGCACAGAGTCGGACACGACTGAAGCGACTTAGCAGCAGTAGCAGCTGTCTATAAAGCCTATGGCTTTCAGGATGGGGAACACATGAACACCCACGGCTGATTCATGTGAATGTATGGCAAAAACCACCACAATACTGTAAAGTAATTAGCCTCCAATTAAAAAAAAAAAAGCCTATAACTTATAACAGCTTTCCCTGTGCTGGGATGTATTCCTCAATGTGATTGAGTATCTATAAAACTTAGGATGTGGGCTGCTTGGGAGCCTAATAGGTAGTCTGTAACAAGGTATCGGCTGCCAAGGCCTGGAGTGAAGGGGGTCCTACAGGTGCAGAAACGAATTCCTGGAAAAAGTAGACTTCCGCACAATAGAAAATGCCAACAGGGTCAGGACCTGAGGGTCTAGAGGTGGAGGTATTTCCATAGGGGATTTTTTGGACACAGAGTAAGGTGAGAGAGTAGATGGCAGAAGAATTCCAAACCTTTTCCCCTATCTGTTTAGCAGCTGCAATAAAACTGGAGATACTGATAATTCTACCTGACATAAGCAACAGTGAATTTGGACAATGTTTCCCATAAAGTTTAACATACCAAATGAACCCAATTAGGTTAGATCTCTCTTTGCAATGTCTTAGGGGCCCCTTGAAGCACCTCAAAGTTAACTGGAAGTCAAAAGAATTTCAGTTAGAATTGATATTTGGGAAGTCTGTTAAAAATCTTGAAAAATTTTAAAACACCTTGTCCAACAGAATCGTAAGTCACTTTGATACAATTATTCCTTGAGCTAAGGTGGAAAAAAAAAGATTTCAAAAATAAATACAGATCACTTAAAGGCACAGATACTCACACAATACGGTATCAAAAGCAGTATTCTAGGAAACCTTTGTTCTCTTAGAAAGGAGCCAAATCTAGTCCTGCATCAGCCTGCTCGTAATAGATCCATTTGCCAAATTAAATTTAATCCAACCTTAGAAAATCCTGACTACACACAAAATTCTTTTCTCAGTGTTCCTTTTTTGCAAACCTTTTTCAACTATCTGTAGCTATACTTTGTCCCTCATTCTTTCCATTTAGGAACAAATAGTTTTTGGACAAAATCACCCTTTTTTTCTTTCAACAAAATATATTTCCAAACCTTGTAGCTTCTTTTCTGAAAACACACATCCTATTTTCCTTAAGCAACCATGAGCTGTTTTTCATCAGCATTCTATAGATTGACAGAGAACATCTCAAGGTGGCCATCAAACAGCTTTAGTTTCCTTCTCACCAAAAGACAAAAGTAGGTAAATTTAGATCTGTTTAGAAATTAATGTACCCAATATTTTATCTTATTTGAAATGGTATAGTCAGTGACTTCCTAACATTTAACTTAATTTAGTTTTAAGTTACTAAAATTTGGAGGGACTGTTTTAGATAGATGTTTCCAAAACATAATTACTCCTACAGAATTTACCAAAAAGTTCTTATCCCAGTTACATTTACTTAAATATTTATATTCCCGGCAAATTTCATTAAAGAAACTGTACTTACTGACTTTTGGTAACCCTGCTGCTGCTGCTGCTAAGTTGCTTCAGTCATGTCTGACTCTGTGCGACCCCTTAGACGGCAGCCCACCAGGCTCCCCCATCCCTGGGATTCTCCAGGCAAGAACACTGGAGTGGGTTGCCATTTCCTTCTCCAATGCATGAAAGTGAAAAGTGAAAGTGAAGTCGCTCAGTTGTGCCCGACTCTTAGCGACCCCATGGACTGCAGCCTACCATGCTCCTCTGTCCATGGATTTTCCAGGCAAGAGTACTGGAGTGGGGTGCCATTGCCTTCTCCGTTGGTAACCCTAGGTACAATAAAAGTATACTTCATCCTTAGGGTTCTAAAGACAAGTCTGTTTTCATTAAACCCACAAGCTTTAGCTAGCTTTAATACCAGGTATTTTGTTACATGTTTACTTATTTGCTTTTGGCTGTGCTGGATCTTTGTTGCTGCATGGGATTTTCTCTAGTTGCGGGAGTGGGGCTCCTCTCTAGTTGCGGTGCCAGGGTTTCTCATCAGGGTGGCTTCTCTTGTTGCGGAGCACGGGCTATAGAGAGTTCAGGCTTCCGTAGTTGCGGCACGTGGACTCAGTAATTGCGGTTCCTGGGCTCTAGAGCACAGGCTCAGTAGTTGTGGCGCACAGGTTAAGTTGCTTCAGGGCACGTTATCTTCCCAGATCAGGGACTGAACCCGTGTCTCCTACATTGGCAGGCAGATTCTTTACCACCGAGCCATCGGGGAAGCCCTAATACCAGGTATTAATTCAATATTGAGTATTTCCCAGATCCCATGAGCCTGAAATGTGAGCATCTTTTATATTTCTGTATATAAATGCTTGATTTCCTTCAGGCCAATTAAATACAGCTAATTTATGAATTAATTTTTACATGAAGACAGAACCCCATAGTATCTACCTCATAGTTTTCCTGCTTCAATTTAAAATGGCCTCCGCCCCCCACTGCCCCCGACCCCCTCATTCTGGAGGACTAGGAATGAATCAGGTAGTTCCTGGAAGCCCAGGCAGAAAAGTTACTTTGCAAAGGCAGAGGAGAGAGATGTAAGCTCCTCCAGCTCAGGGAGTGGCACAGTTAAACACTGCAAAAGCAGAGGGAAATGTCTAAATGTCACATACTGCTTTGTTCGCCCCAGGAGATTGAAGTTTTTAAACGTCTTGATTGCCAGTGCGCTTTGTTCACTGCTTACAATTTTGTTTTTACCAGTTTTGCTAAGAAGGAGCAACAACAGCTGAGTTAAGAAACATGAAGAAAAAAGGCAAAAAGAGAACACACACATAGAAGGTGGTGACTGCCTTTTAGATATTGATACCAAGACCCATGCTTTCCATAACCACCACCTCGTAGTTGCAGAAAACCCCAGATGTAATGATAATCTAATCATTTTGAATTGTATGCATTATTATATCAAGGAGTTAGATATCTTACATGATTGCTCTCTTCTGTGTTTAGGTATCCTATGCCAATCTTGCTGTGGAACTGAAGTGCAAGTAGAAAAAACCTTTAACTATATGAAATTTTGCAACGCTTGTGAAAACAATTTGGTTTACTCACAGGGTAATATTTTTCCAGGTGTCATCCAAAATTCCCCATAGACAAGGCTTTCATCCTCATTAGGTATTGGCCTCAGCCTAGCCATCTGGAACTTTTCTATTAATTGCTGCCAGGATTTTACATCCAGTTACCTCCACTTTCTAGACTGTATTCTCTACGAATGGTATTGAAACCAATTTCAACTTCATGCAGATGTTTTTGCAACAGCAATTAAAGTTTTTCTTCTGTGAGTTGAGTACTCTAAGAAAATGATTGGAGTTATCCATTCCATGTATTTATATTTTAACCCTGCTTCTTGTACTTGCATTTCTTGATTCCATCCCTATGGTGTCTCCCCTCCTAAATACAGCCCTCAATAAAGCAATACACTATCAAAAAAAAAAAAAAAAAAAAAAGAGGGGAAAAATGCAAGCTCCTGTCTTTGTTTGTTCTGTAAAATCCCACCAAGTAACCCAAGGCTTCTTGGGGGGCTTTCCTGGTGGCTCAGATGGTGAAGAATCTGCCTGTGATGCAGGAGACCTGGGTTTGATCCCTGAGTACCTAAGATCTCCTGGAGAAGGAAACGGTAACCCACTCTAGTATTCTTGCCTGGAGAATCCCATGGACAGAGGAGCCTGGAGGGCTACAGTCCATGGGGTCACAGGAGTTGGACAGGACTGAGTAACTACCACTTTCACTTTCAACCCAAGGCTAGAGTCTCAGGCAATGTGGACTGCATTTATTTATTTATTTTGGGGGCTGCATTTATATTTCAAGATTTATATGCTCCACAGGGCCCACAACTTTGGAAGAGACTTACAGGAGCAGTTGGACTACATTAAACAAAGATACCACTGACAAAAACTTAAAGACACAAAAAAGAAGTTTTCAGGATGAAAGGGACAGGAGTCCAGGTATAAGGATCAAGGGAGAGAAAACAGGAGGAAGGACAGATGAACCTGAAAAAGAAAGAGCCAGCAAGAAAATAAAAATGAGTTTGCTGATATGATAGACCTTCCAGTCACTACACTGTATGAGGTATAAACCTCTATCACTCTCATAAATCTCCTATCAGGGAGAGCCTGCTGGACCACGGTCTGCACAGTGTGCATGAGGCAAGCCTCTCCCACCTCTGGTTGTCACCCATCAAGGTGAGCCATTACCAGCCAGAGGGAGCATGGTCTCACTAGCTGAGGGGAGTGATGCTGTAGCTTCCTGATGTCACTATTTCAGAAGGAGAGGACAGAAATAGGGCAGAGAGAGGAGAAGTAGAGAGCTATCAGGAGAGGGAAAAGGACAAAGTGTGTGTGTGGGGGGGTGGTGGTGGAAAGTGTTGCCTGAATGAGGGTCAGTTCAGTTCAGTTCAGTTCAGTCGCTCAGTCGTGTCCGACTCTTTGCAACCCCATGAATCGCAGCACGCCAGGCCTCCCTGGCCATCACCAACTCCCAGAGTTCACTCAGACTCACGTCCATCGAGTCAGTGATGCCATCCAGCCATCTCATCCTCTGTCGTCCCCTTCTCCTGCCCCCAATCCCTCCCAGCATCAGAGTCTTTTCCAATGAGTCAACTCTTCGCATGAGGTGGCCAAATTACTGGAGTTTCACCTTCAGCATCATTCCTTCCAAAGAAATCCCAAGGTTGATCTCCTTCAGAATGGACTGGTTGGATCTCCTTGCAGTCCAAGGGACTCTCAAGAGTCTTCTCCAACACCACAGTTCAAAAGCATCAATTCTTTGGCGCTCAGCCTTCTTCACAGTCCAACTCTCACATCCATGCATGACCACTGGAAAAATCATAGCCTTGACTAGACGGACCTTAGTCAACAAAGTAATGTCTTTGCTTTTGAATATACTATCTAGGTTGGTCATAACTTTTCTTCCAAGGAGTAAGCGTCTTTTAATTTCATGGCTGCAGTCACCCCCAAAAATAAAATAAACTGTTTCCACTGTTTCCCCATCTATTTCCCATGAAGAGATGGGACTGGATGCCATGATCTTCGTTTTCTGAATGTTGAGCTTTAGGCCAACCTTTTCACTCTCCACTTTCAGTTTCATCAAGAGGCTTTTTAGTTCCTCTTCACTTTCTGCCATAAGAGTGGTGTCATCTGCATAATGAGGTTATTGATATTTCTCCCGGCAATCTTGATTCCAGCTTGTGTTTCTTCCAGCCCAGCGTTTCTCATGATGTACTGTGCATGAAAGTTAAATAAGCAGGGTGACAATATACAGCCTTGACGTACTCCTTTTTCTATTTGGAACCAGTCTGTTGTTCCATGTCCAGTTCTAACTGCTGCTTCCTGATCTGCACACAGATTTCTCAAGAGGCAGGTTAGGTGGTCTGGTATTCCCATCTCTTTCAGAATTTTCCACAGCTTATCGTGATCCACACAGTCAAAGGCTTTGGCATAGTCAATAAAGCAGAAATAGATGTTTTTTTGGAACTCTCTTGCTTTTTCCATGATCTAGCGGATGCTGGCAATTTGATCTCTGGTTCCTCTGCCTTTTCTAAAACCAGCAGGAACATCAGGAAGTTCATGGTTCACATATTGCTGAAGCCTGGCTTGGAGAATTTTGAGCATTACTTTACTAGCATGTGAGATGAGTGCAATTGTGTGGTAGTTTGAGCATTCTTTGGCATTGCCTTTTTTTGGGATTGGAATGAAAACTGACCTTTTCCAGTCTGGTGGCCACTGCTGAGTTTTCCAAATTTGCTGGCATATTGAGTGCAGCACTTTCACAGCATCATCTTTCAGGATTTGAAATAGCTCCACTGGAATTCCATCACCTCCACTAGTTTTGTTCGTAGTGATGCTTCCTAAGGTCCACTTGACTTCACGTTCCAGGATGTCTGGCTCTAGATGAGTGATCACACCATTGTGATTATCTGGGTCATGAAGATCTTTTTTGTACAGTTCTTCTGTGTATTCTTGCCACCTCTTCTTAATGACTTCTGCTTCTGTTAGGTCCCTACCATTTCTGTCCTTTATCGAGCCCATCTTTGCATGAAATGTTCCCTTGGTATCTCTAATTTTCTTGAAGAGATCTCTAGTCTTTCCCATTCTGTTCTTTTCCTCTATTTCTTTGCATTGATCGCTGAGGAAGGCTTTCTTATCTCTTCTTGCTATTCTCTGGAACTCTGCATTCAGATGCTTATATCTTTCCTTTTCTCCTTTGCTTTTCGCCTCTCTTCTTTTCACAGCTTTTTTGTAAGGCCTCCCCAGACAGCCATTTTGCTTTTTTATATTTCTTTTCCATGGGGATGGTCTTGATCCCTGTCTCCTGTACAATGTCACGAACCTCATTCCATAGTTCATCAGGCACTCTATCTATCAGATCTAGGCCCTTAAATCTATTTCTCACTTCCACTGTACAATCATAAGGGCTTTGATTTAGGTCATACCTGAATGGTCTAGTGGTTTTCCCTACTTTCTTCAGTTTGAGTCTGAATTTGGTAATAAGGAGTTCATGATTTGAGCCACAGTCAGCTCCTGGTCTTGTTTTTGTTGACTATATAGAGCTTCTCCATCTTTGGCTGCAAAGAATATAATCAATCTGATTTCGGTGTTGACCATCTGGTGATGTCCATGTGTAGAGTCTTCTCTTGTGTCGTTGGAAGAGGGTGTTTGCTATGACCAGTGCATTTTCTTGGCAAAACTCTATTAGTGTTTGCCCTGCTTCATTCCGCATTCCATGTTTTGGTAAACAGAGACAAATCCTGCATATTGCTGGAATTTAGTCAGGATGGCTAAGAATGCTCAAAAGGCATTCTGAATAAAGCTAGATCTACTTCCCACCTCAAATGTATTTACCCTGTGTGTTTAGGTATATTTAACTCAGAAAATCCTAACCTATGTCACTGGGCTACTTAAAACAGAAGAAAAATGGTTGCAGCCAAGATATGTATGCTAAAAGTGACTGAAGAAGCAAACATTTTTATGCAAATTTGAATGTTTGGATTATTTCTTCACCTCACAATAATTGAATTATTAATATATATTTGTGACCCCATGGACTATAGCCCACCAGGCTCTGCTGACCATGGGATTTTCCAGGCAGGAATATTGGGGTAAGTAGCCATTCCCTTCTCCAGGGGATCTTCCTGACCCAGGGATTGAACCCGGGTCTCCTGCATTGCAGGCAGATTTGTTACCATCTGAGTCACTAGGGAAGCCCAATTAATAAAATACTGCCTAAAAAAGGTAACATTTCTAATAGCCCTGATTTTATTGGTGGATATTTTGATATATATCTTATCTATATAGTTCCATTGTTCCTGCTTTTGGGGGCCTCTGTAAGATGCTTTCAAATATGATATCCTGCTATGGAAAAGGGATTGGTTTACGACAGTCTGACCAGTTAAGTCAGAGCTCTCTGAGAAATAGTTGCTGGACCTATCACTTCTTTTCTTTTACTGTACACTTTGAAGTTTCTTCTGATCAGGGTCTTATAGAAGGCACAATGAAGAACTGAGCAGAAGCAATAACAGTGCAGCCTCTTCTATGAAGTGGAAGAAACTAGCAGTCAAGAAGTCCATAGTCTGTGACTGTGATATTTCCACTAAGAACTGGATCAAAAGTATTAAACCACTTTACAGAGAAGAACCCTTTCTGAAAAGTTGGAATAGGATTAACAACATTCCTGCAACACAAGTTTTTAAAGGTATCTGTTGACTACAGCAGTGCAATGTAAGACTCTATGCTACAGAGCAGTCACTTAACCAGTGGTACTAGCTCTTGCTGTTTGTCTAAAAATATGAGCATAGTAGCTAACAGAGCACTTCCTTCATGGTCTGAATACCTAGAGACAGATTTAATGGCTAAGCCCTGGAGTTCTAACTATCTAATGGTCTCATTCTAATTTCCAATTCTGTTAATTCAGTAAGAAAACTTACAGAAAGTTATCTCTTAGGACATGTCTCCATAAAATCTTACACTTATGAAAATGTGTACATAGTTCTGTGAGATCCTGTAAGCCTGCTGATATGACAGTGTTGATAATCATTATTCAGAAGTTTAGTTTTCAAAAGGGAAGGATCAAAGGTGATGATCTCTGCAGTTTAAGCATTATGTAAGTAGTGGCTTCATGATAGCGGAGCTGTGCATTTAAAAAATTTTCCAATTGCCAAAGAGAATTTTTTTTTCTGAAACTTTTGCTAAAGTGCTCAGGTTGTTCCTGTTTATAGGATTGGGTAAGTCATTTACTGTTGTCAGGTTACATTTGCAATTATTGAGCAAGACTACTTTAACCGTAAAACTATGTTAATCTCTCCAGGACATTCATTCCTCAGCTCTTTGCTGACAGTACACAAGTTATCATATAGCCTGCATGGGAGTGTGAGGTACAGTTCTATTTTCAGCTCACCCTCTGGCTTGCTCTATAACCTTGGGAAAATCACTTCTAGACCTTGTGCCACAGATCTGCCATCTGCCAAATTAGGCTGGTTAGTAACCATCCTTTGGCTAAGTCAGTGGAAGTGATGAATTCTGGAGTTGAGCAATTAAGAACTTTGACATGCTCTCTGAGAGTCAGTTACAATATTGATTCTTTTCTCTGTGAATTTTCCTCACAGACAAGTTCTTGAATATTTGATTATATGTTTGCTCTAATAACACTTCAGTGAACACACAGAACAATTTTTCTAAAACTGGACAGCCCAACTACATTCCTTGCAGCCTTGTTGCCAAGAGAGAAAAAGTGTTATGTTTTTCATCTTACCTATTCATTTCCATGCTCCCCCAGCCATTATCCACAGTATACCTCAACGTCACTTCCACAGGATTTTGCTGTAGCAGGGGCTTAGCCACAATCCATTCATTCTGTTTTAGTCAGTGGATGGGGATCAATATTGTTAGAACAAATGGGAATTTAAAACAAAATTCATATATTTAAGCCTCTCCTGAATGTAAAACATTTACATTTACTTCATGTTTTCTTAGGACTTCCCTGGTGGCTCAGACAGCAAAGCGTCTGTCTACAATGCGGGAGACCTGGGTTCTATCCCTGGGTCGGGAAGATTCCCTGGAGAAGGAAATGGCAACCCACTCCAGTACTCTTGCCTAGAAAATCCCATGGACAGAGGAGCCTGGTGTCCATGGGGTTGCAAAGAGTCGGACACGACTGAGCGACTTCACGTTCGTTCATGTTCACGTTCATGTTTTCTTATCCTTAGGACAAATATCAACTAGAGCACCCTTTCCCTTTGTAATCTAAATAAGATCTTCCCAAACATCCAGCTTGGGTGTTCAGAGCCTTTCCCAAGATGACCAATCATTTCTGAGGGGCTCACTTTGTTCTGTCTCTCTGGCCCTGAACCCTGCATCCAACGGTTCTGTCTTCTCACTGTCAATTGCTTCCACTTCATTCTCTTCCTCAGTGTCTACAAAACGTCATTCACATGGAGCTTTAGTGAGAAAACAACTAAAATTTATATATTAGATACTGCTGTTCCTTTAAAGGTTCCATTTCTCACCCTATCACCAGGAACTTCCCACCAGCCTTTAGCCTACTCAGCAACCCAGACCATCTCTTCTTCTCCCTCTTTCACATAGAAGCAAATATAAATTCCTCCCATGTTTTTATGCAAAGCAGCTTTTCTTGTTTTGCTAGGGCTCATGTTTTCAGAGTCTCACTTTATACCAGAACAGTTTATCAGGGAATTTTCCCAAATACAGTTTTTTTCCCCCTAAGAAGAATTCTGATGCCATTTATTACTAAATTTCTTCCTCCTTATACTTAACAATGTACATGTATTTATGTATAGTTACTAGAATTTAGAAACTAATGTGTATCCTACTTTCTTATTCTGTTGCACGTACTTTTTCCCTTTATTAATATAGTCCGTGTTTGCAACTTTATTAAACATCCTCCCAATTATCCAATTGTTTGAGTTATTTCCAGTTTTATTTTGTTTTGCATTATGAGGAGTATAAACTTGAGAGTAAACTTTTATTTACTATAAACATTTAGCAAAAATTGATTTTTCTCATTTGGATTATTTTGAGGTATCCCCAAATGTGGATAATGGTACAAGTATGAATAATTTCATAAATCTTGTGTTTTGCCTCAGTAATTTCAATAACAGTTATCCTAATAATTTATCAATTTATGAGTTTAGCCATTTTTCTTAGCTCTGCCAATATTCTCCTTTGTAATTTTCAATTAGCCTTTCAGTAAGGCTAATCATTTCCCCAAGATTCACTTCTTCGAGTTTCTTCACATATGAATATTTGGTCATATGTTATGACCTCTTGTTTAGTGAAGTCTGAGTATTTGCTCTGCTTTAACACTTTTATTGAGATATAATTCACTTACCATATAATTCATCCATTCAAAGTATACAATTCAATGAATTTTAGTATATTCAAATGGATCTATGAAACCATCACCACAATAAATTTTAGAACATTTCTTTATCCCAAAAAGAAACCCCATACCTCTGGCCATTATCCCTAGTCCTTTCATCCCACCAGCAGCCATGGGCAACTACTAATCTTTGTTTCTATAGATTTGCCTATTTTTTGGATATTTCATATAAATGGAATCATGTCATATGTGGTCCTTAGTGATTGGCTTCTTTCATTTAATATAATGTTTTCAAGGTGTTTCTATGTTGTAGTATTCTTGCCTGGAGAATCCCAGGGACAGGGGAGCCTGGTGGGCTGCCGTCTATGGGGTTGCATAGAGTCGGACACGACTGAAGCAACTTAGCAGCAGCAGCAGCAGCAGCATGTATTAGTCCTTCATTCCTTTTTTATTGATGAATAATATTACATTATATGAATATTTCTTTATCCATTCACCAGCTGATGGGCATGTGTGCTGTCTGCACTTTTAGACTACTATGAACAATGGTGCTATAAACATTCATGTACAAGTGTTTGTGCGTACATTTATTTGGGAGCATATATGTAGGAGTGCAATTGCTGGGATAATTAAATGTTTAACTGTGTTTTCCAAGGTGGATGCATCATCTTACATTCCCATCAGCAGTATAAGAGGATTCTAATTTCTCCACATTCTTGCTATATTAGTTTACTAGGGCTGCCAAAACAATATATCACTGACACGGTGGCTTAAACAACAGAAACTAATTTTACAGTTCTGGAGCCTGGAAGTCCCAGAACAAGGTATTAGCAGGTTTGGTTTCTTCTGCAGTCTCTCTCCTCAGCTTGGAGATGGTCACATTCTTGGTGTGTCCTCATATGACCTTTTCTGTGTGTGTGCATATCGCTGGTGTCTCCACTTTTTATAAGGATGCTAGGCATATTAGGTTATGACCTCATGTCACTTTTAGTTACGGAGTCTCTAAAGGCCCTATCTTCAAATACGTACATACATGTATATATATAACATTATTGAATTTGTGTATATATATATATAAAACATTATTGAGTTGAAAATGGGCAAAGGATAAGAACAGAATGTTCACAAAAAGGAAGTTTCAAAAAATTAAGTTTGATAAATACTGTATAGAGTGATGTGGTGAAAATGATGCCCTGAAAAATTGCTGTAGGAGCGTAATTGAAACAACAAATTGATGCAGTCATTAAAAAGTTGTTCAAGATATAATGGAAAGTGAAGAAAAAGCAGGGGGGCAAAACTGTCTACTTTGTGTGAGTGCGCGTGCGTGGGTGTGTGTGACAGAGAGAGAGAGAGGAGATTGTGGGGAAAAAACGAATATTTATATATTGCACAGAATGTCTCTGAAAAGATATGCAGGAAATTTGTTAATAGTGGTAGCCTAGAAGGAAAGAAAACTAGGGACAGTGGATGACGGAACCTTTCTTTTCATGCATATCGTGTATTTCTGACGCTATTTAAAATTTACCTATCACACATACTATCTAGTCGTATTTAAGGAAAAAAGAAAAAGACGTGTGGACTGTGTGTCACGGCCACTAGATATTAGGGTATTAGATATTCAGGGTATTAGTCTTTTTAGTTCTCGCCTGGCCTAAATCTCCCCCAACGCTCTCCTCTCCTCCTTGCAAAACATGACTTTTAAAATTGGAATGCATCCCATGCGGGCTCCCCTATTTATGTTTCCGAATCTGCTTCTGCACCCGACTGACTGCGAGATACTCCAAAGTAGGGGCTGTTTCCCATTGCCGTCTGTCCGCAAGCACCGCGGCTGGCCCTCGATAGTGGGTGTTCTAGAAACAACAGATTAAGAAATGTTTGTCTAAAAAGGAAAAGAGACCCCGCAAAATCAGAAGCGTATCCCGCACGTCTTAGATCTCTTATTTGCGGAGTATGTTTTCCCTCCTCTCTCCTCATTCACTTGAAACCCACTGTTCTAACCAGGGCCAAAAAGAAACCTGTACCTGCCTTGGCAGCAAGGCGAGGACCGCCGCGCTGGCGGCGTCGCTAGGAAGCGGGCCCTGCTCCGCCCCACCCCTAACTTCCCGCGCTCCGCGCTCATTGGCTGTTCTCAGGGATGGGCGGGCCCCCGCTGCAAGGTGCAGTGCGACCCGGGACTCTCGGGCGGCGTACGCGGAGCGCGAAGAGCTGTGTGGATTCTGCGCTAGAGCTGCCGGCAATGCCGGGAGACGGCGTTCCCGCCAGGGATAGAACCCGGGCGGCGACTAAAGCCGGAGTTCGGAGCTCCGTCTCCTCGACTGCCGTGGCGCCGCCGGTTACCGACCCACTGAAGAGGTGAGCGCCTACCGGGCTCCCCGCCCCCTCCTGTGCTCGGGTCAGTTGGCAGTGGGCGGACAAGCAGGGACGGGCAGGCAGACAGGGTCCAGGCTAAGGCACCGTCGCGTCGTGGGGTTAGGACACCGCACCCCACTCAACCTCCGACTGTCACTCCCGGGTCGACTGGGCTTGAGCGCTAAGCAAGTTGTGTTTGCGGAGGCTCCCAGCCGGTCAGCTAGCGGTGGGACGCCTCACCGGCATTCGCCTCTCGACTTCGCGGTCCCGGTAACTTTTCTTAGATCCAGACGCGCGCAGTGGACGCGGCGCTGTGCGGGTGGGTCTGGGAAACAGCGATTAAATAAACGATAAGTTACACTGAGAGGTCTTGGGATGGGAGTGGGGTGATGAGGGGTCGCCAGATAGCCTCGTGTTCGACTGAAGTCAGTGAGATAGCTCGGATGAACTCAAGCTCTTTTTAAAGAAATTAATCTGTAGAATTGCATAATATGCTATATCTCAGCCAAAAATAGTGTTTGATGTCAAGGTAGTCACTTGAAGTCAACACTGAAACTTTTGTTTTCTAAATAATACGTTTTGGGCTTTCTTATTTTAGAATAGATTTCTCTCAGAGGGATTTCTTGAAGTACAGGAAAATAAAAGAAACCATGTGACTTGTTTTGAGTGTTTTTTTTTTTTTTTTTTTGGCCATCATTTTTGAGGGATAAATGGCAGCCAGCTCCAGTATTCTTGTCTGGAGAATTCTATGGACAGGGGAGCCTGGTTGGCTGCAGTCCGTGGGGTCGCAGAGAGTCGGACACCACTGAGTGACTGACACACTCCTTCCCGTTTGCTTAGGCTTGTTTTCACCCACAACGGCATACCCAGGTTCCCGAGTTTGGAACTGAGTAAAAAGGCGCGTGCGCCGCCGCTCGGGTCCCACAGGGCGACCGAGGGGAATCGGCCACGCCCCGCAGCCCCACACGGCGGCCGACGCTGGTTTGTCCTCAGAGCGGGAAGGAATAGCCAGCGCCCGCCAGGCTGTGGGTTGCAGTGATCTGCATGTCCCTCGAGTTCCCAGGAAGCCGAGCTGCACACCTGTTAGGACACCGCTCAGTCTCACTCAGTCTGGGGGGCACTTCGTAGCAGCATCGGCTCTTTCTTTTCACCTTTGTGTAAGAGTTTTGTCTCTGGTCCTTAGAGCAATTGCTCTGACAACCCAGAACCAGTACTGTCCGGCCGTCTCCCAGTCTCTATGGCTTTTGTTGCGAGTTGACGGGAGCCGGGAGTGAAGAGAAGGAAACACATTTTGCAGAACGGAATTCTGGTATTCCGCCTGGTAGTACGTCATGATTCTTGGCGCTGGTTTCCGGTTCGAATTCTGGTGGCATTGTTTCAGTCGGCTTTGTCTTTTTCCAAGCCCCCGTGGGTTTAGTTTCAGTCAAAAAGGAATGCTTATTTCTTATCCTGTAAGGGTTAGGAAAAGAGATTGCTGGCATGAGAAAAAGCTTCTGGAATTTAGTCTTCCTCCTTCCGAGATTCAGATTATGGATTTTTAAAAATGAGGGCATATTGGAGATTTCTATGTAGAATAGTATAATTCTTGTTCTTACCAGGGAGTTGGAAAAAATAGAATGCCACTCTTAAGTGATTAGAAAAAGTATATATACTTGAAACACTTTAAAATTCTGAATATTTCTGTTGTTTCTCTTGTAAAAAAGGACCCTTAGTTTATCTTTTCAGTAAGTGTCTTTTTGCATGTGCACAAAGGACTTGGGTTGTGTTTGGCCACCCCTAGTTGTCCTGATTCTGAGTGACTTCTTACTTGAATTTTAAGTGTATTTTAGGGAAGGTAGTTGAGAGAGCTATAAATGTAGTGAATCAATATCTTTTGCTTCTGGGCACATTTTGTGAGGGCCAGGAAAAGTTATTTAGCACTCATCTTATGAAAATGTTTTTGTTGCTGTTTAGTCACTAAGTCCTGTAGGAGACTTTCCCAAACCACGAACTATAGCCTGGCAGGCTCCTCTGTCCATGGCAAGAATGGGCTGCCCTTTCCTTCTCTAGATCTTCCCTACCCAGGGATGGAACCCACATCTGAATTGGCAGGTGAATTCTTTACCACTGAGCCATTAGGGAAGCCAATATGTAGGAACAGAATGGTTTAAAGAATTTGTTGGGGATTGCTCTTTTCGAAAAAAATTATGGGGGTGGGAGGTGGGAGGGGGGTTCAGGATTGGGAACTCATGTACACCCGTGGCTGATTCATGTCAATGTATGGCAAAACCAATACAGTATTGTAAAGCAAAATAAAGTAAAAATTAAAATTAAAAAAAGAAAAAAATTATGCTGTGTTCATTATAATTTCTGGAATTTTATAGTATGCTGTATCTCACCCCAGAATAGTTTTTGATGTCAGTGTAAGTCATCAGAATGCAACACTGACACTTGTTTCCTAAAATAATGTTTTGAACTTTCTTATTTTATGGTAACAATATATTTTTCATTAAAGAAATTTCCCCAAATACAGACAAAATAATATATGTTGTTTGAATCATCAATTTTGAAAGATTATTTTTTCCTAATTTACTTTGGCCTGCTGCTACAGCTAAATACCCAGTTCCCAATTTGGAATGGTGTTGGTGTTGAATATGCAATTTGGGAGGTTGAGGGACTTATTAAAAAAAAAAAATACTGTTTCTCCATTGAAATGTCAGCACCAGCAGAGGCTTTTATGGCATTTCCTTAAAGAAAGGGATGTGATGATAAAATGCTTTAATAATTTTGAATATTATAACCACTAACATTAAGTGCTGGAAGTTTTTAAATGACAATATATAGGAAGGTTTTGAGAACTTAGATCTTTCTGTCATTTCTCAGTGATGTGTTTGAAGCCTCAAGATTTTCCTTGAAGCATTCATGTAAGAGCTATGGTTTGGTATCAAGGCTGCTGCTGCTGCTAAGTCGCTTCAGTCATGTCTGACTCTGTGGGACCCCAGAGATGGCAGCCCACCAGGCTCTCTCATCCCTGGGATTCTCCAGGCAAGAACACTGGAGTGGGTTGCCATTTCCTTCTCCGGTATCAAGGCTAGTAACTTTCTTTTAGACTTTTTGACATGTTACATGAGCAAAATTTTGCAGTTTAAGATTTGAAGGTTTATATGGTACCTGAGGTCTCACAGATCAAATTAGTAAAGCATCCTTTGTCATTTCCCTTAAGTACCTTATATTTTCTTTCTCATTACTACTAGGTTTTTGAAAGGCATATCACTCATACTTATTATAAAAATTCTTTATTATTTTAGATACACTTGACCCAGCAATTCCACTTCAGGGAATTTATTCCAAGGAATGGATTTGTACACAGGGTTAGTTACTGGATGTTTGTTATGATGTTGTTTATGATGATGGAACTTTGAAAACACTAATTGTCCCTAAACAGGGTAATAGTAAAATAAAAGAAATTTGACAAAATAAGAAGATGGTCATAATATAATATTAGGATAAAAAAGAATAAATTCTTTAAATTTCTGAATATTATCCTATTTTGGGTAAAAGAAGTATGAAAAGATTGAATTGTAGTGAAGATTATACTCAATTCAGACTTGCCACTTTGAGAGAAATTCTTCTGCATAGTATAGTGCTAAATTGCAAGAAGGAAAAAGAAAAGGCTGTGTTCACATATCTAGGCATTGAAACCATTCTATTTCTGAAATAATCACCGAATACCTGGAGATGAATGGGGAGTTTTCAAGTGTCCCTGCTTATCCACAAGGTTTACTCCTTTTTACTTTATTTGAGCCTTTTAGTCTTATTATAGATTAATAGATTTATTGTGAGGATTAAAAGACTGGCAAGTAGGTTCTCAGGTTGGCATATAAGTATCCAAGTTCAAAATATGTGATAGGATTGCACTGATGTACATCAAAATGTTAAAAGTTATCTCTGGAAAGATGAGATTTGGAGGTGTTTTTAGTATTTTCATTATTTCCCAAGATGTTGAAAAAAATTGTATTTTAATTTTATACCAAGATAAAGAAGTATGACTTAAGTTTTTTTTTCCAGGTAGTCAATCATTTCACAGGGTTGAAGATCAGAAAGTTAAAAAACGATGTACAATGGAAAAGCTCCCTCTTTTGCCTGTTCTTCATCTTCTCAATTCCCTTTCCTTCAATTTGCCTACCCTGGGTAGTCATTATTACTAGTTTATTGCTTGTCCTCCAGAGATATTTCATGCATTTCCACATCAAAATGGATTTACATTTCCCCCTTCTTAAATGTATTTGTAGTTTTCTTCCATTGCTTTTTCCACTTGACAGTGCATCATAGAGATCTTTTCATATCAATATACATAGCATCCTCAGTAAATTTTTTTTTCTAAAAAATGATTGTCACAGAAAGAAAGACTAAAGATAGAAACTGGACCTTGATCAGAAAGCTGAAGAGGCAATTAAGAGTTTTCCTCATGGTTGTTGGGGTATTGAGTACAAGGCTCTCTTGCTTAGTGAAGAGGAAATCACTTTGAGTACTGATGTAAGGAACTGTAAAACCTTGCAGTTTAATTAACCAGTAAATTATTTTTAAAATGTTACTGCAAGATCAAAGTAACAATATATGTCATTGAAAAAATAAGTCAGTTCTTAAAAGTTTACCACAGAAATATGTAACACATTCCTTATTTCTTTCTTGGGAGGCAACTACATTCAATTCTTACAGCCTTTTCTTCTGTTATTTACCTCTGTCTTACTAAAAAATACTTCGTATCTACTTCTTGACTAAAATTATTTCATGGCTTTTTTGATAAATTGAGAACTGATAATTTAAGATGAGAATTTATCTCCTTTTCTCTCTATTTTATTTTGACTTCTTCCATCTTCTCAATTGAGATTTTATTTCAATATTTTGTTAAATCAGTAGTTAGGGTTTATATTATTATGACTAGGTAAATATGATTAGCCTTTTAACCGAAGATAAACTAAGATCATTGTTTTATTTTTTCCAGTTACTCAAATGCCTTCAAACAAATGCAAGAATCTATCAGTTATTTTCTCCTGTAAGACTTCCTTTCTCTAGATCTCATTTTTTCCTATTTATTTTAGCAGATTACATTCCATTATAGGTTATTACTAACTGTTGGGTATAATTTCCTGTGCTAAATTGTAAATCCTTGTTGCTTATCTATTTTATGTATAGTAGCTTGTATCTGTAGAAGGCAATGGCACCCCACTTCAGTACTCTTGCCTGGAAAATCCCATGGATGGAGGAGCCTGGTAGACTGCAGTCCGTGGGGTCGCCAAGAGTCGGACATGACTGAGCGACTTCACTTTCACTTTTCACTTTCATGCATTGGAGAAGGACATGGCAACCCACTCGAGTGTTCTTGCCTGGAGAATCCCAGGGATGGGGGAGCCTGGTGGGCTGCCGTCTCTGGGGTCGCACAGAGTCGGGCACGACTGTAGCGACTTAGCAGCAGCAGCAGCAATCCCATACTCATAAATTTGTTTTCTATGTCTGTGAGTCTGTTTCTACTTTGTATATAGATGCATTTGTATTACTTGCACATATAAGTGATATATAGTATTTGTGTTTCTCTGTCTGGTTTATTTCACTACACATAATATTCTCTAGGTCCATCCATGTTGCTGCAAATGGCAACATTCATTCTCTTTTATGGCTGAATGATATTCCATTGTGTAAGCCAAGAGTTTGTTGATGGGCACTTAGGTTGCTTCCATATTTGGGTTATTATAAATAATGGTACTGTGAATATTGTTTGTTTTGAATTGGAGTTTTCTTTTATCTTCTGGATACGTGCCCAGGAGTGGAATTGCTAAATCATATGGGAGTTCAGTTTGGGGGAATCTATTTATTTTTGGCTGCGCTAGGTCTTTGTTGCTTTTCACGAACTTTCTCTGGTTGCAGTGAGTCGGGGCTAGTCTCCGTCGTGGTGCCCAGCTTCTCGCTGCGGTGGTTCTCTCGTTGCAGAGCACAGGCTTTGGGCGCACAGGCTTCAGTAGTCGCAGCACCCGGCTCGGTAGCTGCGAAGCAGGCTCACTTGCTGTGGGGCACAGGCGCCAGAGCACAGGCTCAGGCAGTACTTGCAGCACCCAAGCTTGGTTGCTCTGAGGCATGTGGAATCTTCCCAGACCCGGGAATCGAACATGTGTCTCCTGCTTCGGCGGGCGGATTCTTATCTACTGTGCTACCAGGGGAGTCCAGTAGTTCTGTTTTTATAGACCCTAGCTCTAACCTCATACCTTTTGTAAAGGACCTCCATACTGTGTTTGTTAGTGGCTACACCAATCTATATTCCCATGAACAGTGTACGAGGGTTCCCTTTTCTCTACATTCTCGCCAAGATTTATTTGTATGTTAACTTTTTGATGATAGTCATTCTGACTTAGGTGAGGTGATAGCTCATTGTGGTTTTGATTTGCATTTCTCTGATAATTAACATTATTGAGCATCTTTTCATGTGCCTGTTAGCATATCTTCTTTGGAAAAATGTCTTTGTATTATTTTTTGCCCATTTTTCACTATTTTTTTAATTGAGTTGTATGAGGTGTTTATGTATTTTGGATATTAACCTCATGTTAGTCCCATTGTTTGCAAATGTTTTCTCCCATTCTGTAGATTGTCTTTTCGTGTATTTTTTTTTTTTTTTCTTAATGGTTTCCTTTGCTGTGCAAAAGCTTTTAAGTTTGATTAGGTCCCATATGTTTATTTTTGTCTTTATTTCTTATGCTTTTGGGAGACTGATCTATGAAAATACTGCAGTGGTTTATGTCAGCTGTGTTTCACCTGTGGCTTCCCAGGAGGCTAAGCAGTAAAGAGTCTGCCCGCCAATGCAGGAGGCTTGGATTAGCCTCTGGTCAGGAAGATCCCCTGGAGAAGGATATGCCAATCCACTCCAGTATAATCCCATGGACAGAGGAGCCTAGTGGGCTACAATCCATGGGATCTCAAAAGAGTCAGAAACGACTTAGCAATTAAATGACAACAACAGTGTTTCACCTGTGTTCCCTTCTAGGCGTTTTATGGTGTCATATCTTACATTGAGTTCTTTAAACCATTTTGAGTTTATTTTTGTATATGAGAAAATGTTCTAGTTTCATTGTTTTACATATAGCCGTACAGCTTTCCCAACGCTACTTGTTAAAGAGACTCTCTTTTCTCCAGTGTATATTCTTTGTTATAGATTAATTGAGCATGGGCTTATTTCTGGGCTCTCTGTTCTGTTTCATTGATCTATGTTTATGTTTTTTGTAACAGTACCATGCTGTTTTGATTACTGTAGCTTTGTAGTGTACTCTGAGGTCAGGAAGAGTTGTACCTCCAGCTTTTTCCCTTTTTCTCAGGTTTTCTTTGGCAATTCTGGATCTTTTATGGTTCCATATAAATTTTAGAATTATTTGTTCTAGCTCTATGGAAAATGCCATGGGTATTTTGATACAGATTGATTGCATTAAATCTAAATTGGTTTGGATTCTATGGTAATTTTAATGATATTAATTCTTTCAATCCAAAATTATGGGATATTTTTCCATTTCTTTAAATCATCTTGAGTTTCTTTTATCAGTGTTTTATAGTTTTCGATGTATAGATCTTTTATGTCCTTGGTTAACTTTATTACTAGTTTTTTTTTTTTAATGTGATTTTAAGTGGGTTTTTTTTTTTTTTTGCTTTCTCCCTCTGATATTTCATCATTGGTGTATAGAAAGGCAACAAATTTCTGTGTATTAATCTTGTATCTTACTACCTTGCTAAAATCATTTATTAGTTTTTGTGTGGAGGCTTTAGGGATAGAGTATCATATCATTTGTAGTGAGTTTTACCTCTTCCCTTCCAATTTGGATATCTTTTCTTTCTTTCTTCCTTCCTTCCTCCTTCTGTCCCTTCCTCCCTCCCTTCCTCCCTTCCTTCCTTCCTTTAATACTGTGTTAAATAAAAGCAGTAAGAGTGAGCATCTTTATCTTGCTCCTGAATTTAGCAGGGAGGCTTACAGCTTTTCACCATTGGTATTATGTTGGCTGTGAGTTTGTCATAAATTACCTTTATTATGTTGAGATATGTTCCCTCTGTACCCTCTCTGATGAAGGTTTCTATCATGAATGGATGTTGAATTTTGTCAAGTGCATTTTCTGTGTTTATTAAGATAATCATATGGTTTTTGTCTTTCCCTTTCCCTTTCTCATTCTTTGTACTCTAATCTGGTCTGGTTCTAGGTTTACACCAACCTAAAGATTAGGATTTTTAAAGAGATGAGAAAGGAGATTGACCCATAAAATAAGAATTGGATGCTATGAGGGGACTTCCTGGCAGTCCAGTGGTTAAGACTGCGCTTCCATTGCAGGAGGTTGGGGTCTGATCCCTGGTCAGGGAACTAAGATCCCAAGTGTCTCATGGTGTGGGCAAAAGAAAAAAATGGAATTGGATGCTATGAAAGAAAGCAATCAGAGAAGGGGAAAGTGCTCTATAAAATTAAATATATAATAGCCAAGATGGAATTCTGAACAAAAAGGAGAAGATACAGTTCTCTTGGTTTGGTGCACAGCTGGGACTTTCCTTCTTGTCTCTCCTAGTTTGGATCGTTTGTTACATAGATCCTGGGTTGCTTTACTCAGTAACTTTGGGGAAAGACTTAGTCCAATTACTTTCTAAGAAAGGATAAAATGTCTAAGTCCTTGTGTGTCTCAGAAATGTCTTTATTTTACTCTTACACTTGATTCTCAGGTATGCTTCTTCTGGTGCTCTTCTTTCTGGTATTCTGAAATTTTATGCTCACATCACCTTACTAAGGTTCTTTTTTTCATTTATTGGGCTTTGATGCTTTCAACCTTTTTTCCTCCTAGTCTGCTGAAATTTATTTTGCAAATTCTTTCTTTCTATTTAAAATGTTCTCTTTTTTTCTGGCCACAATTCATGAGTCCTCGGATCTCAGTTCCCTGACCAGGGCTTGAACCCGGGCCATGGCAGTGAAAGCTCAGAAGTAATCACTAGGCCACCAGGAAACTCCCTGTTCTCTCTTTTTCTTTGGTGTTTTAGACCTCCTGGATTGATCCTTTAGTTTTCTCTCTCTTCTGTTTTTTTTTTTTTAATCTTTCTCTATCTCTTTTTTTGTCAACTTCTCAAGGAAATTTTTTTCAACTCAATCTTCTAGCACTTCTATTTACTATTAAATTTTGATTATTGTATTTTTAACTTTAACCTTTTCTCTAATTGCTTCTTTTCATGCATTCTGCTCTTATTCTATAGATGTATTTTCTTATCTTTTTAAAGATATTAGTTATAGTTTTATTTTTGGAATTTTCTTTTGCTTTTTTCATTGTTTCTGCTCATTGTGGTCCTTTCTCTTGTTTGTTTGGCTTTTCTGTTTCTCCAGGGAGAAGCCTCCAGTACTCTGTAGTGTGGGAATAATCCTTGGTGTTGACGTTCTGGGAGCAGGGCCAATGAAGGGGAATATGTCGAGATTACCTGAGACTATCTCTGGGAGTTCCTGGGTGGTCCAGTGGCTAAGACTCTGCACTCCGAATGCAAGGGACCTGGCTTCAATACTAGTCAAGGCATAGATCTCATGTGCTACAACTAAGACCTGGTGCAGCCAGATTTAAAAAAAGAAAGGCTACCCCCAAAGTTCAGTGATCTGCTAAGAGGACCTCAGCATGTAGACATACGTGTGTGTGTGTATGCTCACACTCTCAGTCGCTAAGTTGTGTCTGACACTTTGAGGCCTCATGGCCACCATGCCCCTCTGTCCATGGGCTTTTGTAGGCAAGGATACTGGAGTGGGTTGCCATTTCCTCCTCTAGGGGATCTTCCCTACCCGGGGATCGAACCTGCATCTCCTGCATTGGCAGCTGGACTGAGCCACCTGAAAGCTGTGATTTAATATAGTGAGAGGATACAGCATAAAATTGGCAAAGGGAAAAGGTAGGTGAGTCAAAGTCCGGAGGAAAGTAGGTACAAACTTCCAGAGTCCTCTCCCACTGGAATGACTCAGGCTGTGCTGAATTGCTCCAGCACTGAACTGTAGCAACACGTGTGAAGTATTGTCTATCAGGGGAGCTCATTTGCAACTCAGTACCCAGGGTTTTTACTGGGTGCTGCTCACATAGGTACCCTCTGCCTAGCACACACCGAAATTCCAGACTCCCAGAAAGAAAGCAAGTCTTCTGCACAAATCGCATTGTTTGTGTTTCAGTTCAGTTCAGTTCAGTCGCTCAGTCATGTCCGACTCTTTGTGACCCCATGAACCGCAGCACGCCAGGCCTCCCTGTCCATCACCAACTCCCGGAGTCCACCCAAACCCATGTCCATCGAGTCGGTGATGCCATCCAACCATCTCATCCTCTGTCGTCCCTTTTTCTTCCTGCCCTCAATCTTTCCCAGCATCAGGGTCTTTTCCGATGAGTCAGCTCTTTGCATCAGGTGGCCAAAGTATTGGATTTTCAGCTTCAACATCAGCTTTTGTTCGTGGTTAGGTGCATTAAACCACTCTTATCAGTTAGGGGATGGTGGGAACCTTGAAATCGGAATTTTGCCATACAATGGCTAGCCTTGCAAACAGGCCTTTCCAAAGGATAGCAGTCATAGGCTTACTATGTGAGTTCTTTCCTGCATAGGAATTGAGGGCCCCACAGTTTAACATACAGTTGACATTTGGACAATGTGGGATTGGACTGTGCAGGTCCACTTGTACATGAATTTTTTTCAGTAAATATATTGGTAAAATGGAGATTTATGACAATCTGAGAAACTGGCAGAATGAATATCATATATGGAGATACTGTGCCTATCCTTAGATAAGCATAAGGTGAGTGATATTTAATATAAAATGAATAATGTGTTACTTTTTTTTTTTTACTGTTTTATAACTTTGATTTCAAAGAATTACATTACCCATTACAGTATTATATGCCTGTCTCTTCCTTTTGCCTAATTGAATCAGCCTATTATCACAGGTAAGTGGTTTCTTTGGAGTAGGAAAATGGCAACCCAGTCCAGTATTCCTGCCTGGAAACTTCCATGGACAGAAGAGGCTGGCGGGCTTCAGTCCACGGGGTTGCAAAGAGTCAGATGGGACTGAGTGACTGAGTACACACACAGGTGTTTTTTGGGAACAGATAGCAATGTTTCCAATATTGTATTATGAATATAACTGTAATATTGTATGCCATAAAATTTTATAGTGACTTATTCATTAGTGGATAGGCTAACTGTAAAGCAATAGCATTGATTACACTGGGCTACCATAAGACAATCATGTTGCTTCTTTGTCATTACTAATGTATGAATTGTTATACCTATAAATATACATTTCTTTTTCACATTATCTTTTCATTTTTGATGTCTAGTATTAGTAATACATTAGATGTCTGCTGTGTTTTGTATCTTATAAGACAATATGATATAGGTACTGATGATTCTTTAAACAGGTATATACTTACAATATCAATAAATACAGTATAGTGTTGTACATGTATTTTCCCTTCCTTATAATTTTCTTTTTTTAATGTATCTTTAAAATTTTTAGTTGGAGGATAATTGCTTTACAATGTTGTGTAGGTTTCTGCCATACAACAAGGTGAAGCAGCCATAAGTGTGCAGGTATCCCTTCTCCATCCCACCCCTTTAGGTGGTTGCAGAGCACCAGGCTGAGCTCCCTGCCTTACACAGCAACTTCCCACTAGCTATCTGTGTTACACATTGTAACGTGTATATTTCAATGCTATTTTCTCAATTTACCCCACTGTCTTCTTCCTCCCCCACCGTGTTCATGAGTCTGTTCTCTAGGTCTGTGTCTCTGTTCCTGCCCTGCAAGTTGGTTCATTAGTACCATTTTTCTATATTTTCATATATATGTGTTAATATACAATATTTTTCTCTTTCTGATTGACTTCACTCTTTATGACAGTCTCTAGGTTCGTCCACCTCAGTTCAACTGACTCAAATTCATTAATTTTCTTAATAACAGTTTCTTTTCTCTAGCTACTTTATTGTAAAAGTACAGTACATAATATATAAAACATAAAAAAAGTGTTAATTAACTGTTTGTGTTATTGGTAAGGTTTGCAGTCACAGTAAGCCACTAGTAGTTAAGTTTTGTGGGAGTCAGAAGTTGTAGGTGGATTCACTGCGTGGGGATGGGGGTCAGTGTCCCTAACCCCACACTGTTTAAGAGGCGACTGCACAGGGTTTCTCTTAACCTCCTTGTCTTCTGCATAGTGGCCTATCCTTGTCCTCTACTGGTGACCTGGAGGCTGGAGCCTTTCACCTACTGTAGGGCTGACAGTCACCTGTTTGAAACAGGGTAAGAGAGTGGCTCTGAGTGAGTGAATAGCCAACATTTTGCTGTTGACTTGTCCTATAACTAGGACCACTAATACAGTCTCGGTGTTCCTGAGATCCTTTTAATACTAACACTTACATGATGTTTGCCTTTTTCTTACAAGCATACAATGGAGTTTTCTAGAGACCTATAGTGTTATAATATACCGAATGCAGAAATATAAAGCAATGCCATCTTCTCACTAATTTGTTTTTTGTTTTGGAAAATATCATTATTTTTCCTTAAAAATCATGAGATTATTTTTAAATGGACTAAAGTTTTTAAATAATTTAAATTTCTCAGTTTTTTCTTAAGATAATAAATCTAATAGCTACATATAACCCACATAAACAAAAGTTCTTTGGAGTATCATTGCTTTTTAATTATGTAGATCCTTGGACCAAAAAGCTTGAGAAACCTACATATCGCATTTTTCTGAGTCTTGCAATTTGTCCTTTTGCTAGTTGTCTATCTAAACCTGTGTTGTCCAGTTTGGTAGCCACTAGCCACATATTTAACTTTTAAATGTAAGTTAAGTAAAATGAAATAAAATAACAATTCTGTTTCAGTCTTACCAAATTTCAAGTGGTCGATAACCACATGTGGGTAGTGGCTACTAAAATGGATGACAGATCCAGAGCATTTTTATCACTGCAGAAATTTCTGTTAGATGCCGCTGATCAAAGCTGTTCACATGTAGAAGCTGTTCTTATTTCTTCCCCTTATGCTTTTCTACTCTCACGCTCTTTCCTTACATCATGATAGCTGAGCACATAAACATATATTATTGGTTCATAAAACATTTCATCATCAGATAATGATGGGACAGGCTTTCCTAATGCACACACCCATGTGAAATTATGTAACTCACCATGAACCTAGCCAAAACCCTTGGTCTTTTAACTGAGATCACATACCTGATTTCAGGACTTAATGAGGCTCAGGTTCTTGATGTCTTATCACAGAAAGAATTCAGTGAGAGACAAAGGGATAGGTAAGAAATAGATTTATTTAGACAGAAAACACACTCCACAGACAGAGTGTGGGCCATCTCAGAAGGCAGAGGCCTCAGGATATGGGGTTGTCAATTTTTATAGGGGTGGGTAATTTCATAGTCTAATGAGGGAGGGGTATTCTAGGCATTGCGGGGAGGGGATGGGGATTTCCAGGAATTGGGCCACTGTTCACTTTTTGACCTTTGATGGCCAGCCTTGGTACTGCTGATGTGTTTCAGTGAGCATATACTGAAGCTCAAGGTTTAGTGGAAGTTGACTTGTCCACCATCTTGAACCTATTTGGTTCTAGATGTCATGTCCTTGGGCTATGTCATTCTCTTAAATGTTGTGCCCTTACTCTTTCCCCTCTGTTACAGTTGTAACATCTTTTATTTTTTGTTTACTTTTGGCTCTGCTGGGCCTTCATGCTGGAAGGGCTAGTTGTGGTGAGTGGGGACTGCTACTCTTGTTGTGGAGCATGAGCTTCAGTCGCTAGGGCACGCAGTTGTGGCTCCTGGGCTCTGGAGCACAGGATCAGTAGTTGTAGCACATGGGCCTAGTTGCTCCATGGCGTGTGGGATCCTCCTGGATCAGGGATCGAACCCGTGTCTTCTGCATTGGCAGGTGGGTTCTTTACCGCTGAGCCACCGGGGAAGCCCAGTTGTAACATCTTAATGAACCCTCATTTAATTAGTGACTTAAATAAAATGTGTTCATTTTGTATCTGTATGAAAATCATGGTTTTACCCATTTTTGAAAAATTTCCTCCACAGGACATATATCTAGGACAAGAGGGATCGTTTGAGTGACCTTACCCAAAGTTTTAAAAAAGCACAGTCTATAGAATTACACTCAGCTGGCTCTTTGAGGCACTCGGGGCCGCTGCACTGTGCACCTCCGTTGGGAACCATGCACATTGCACCTTTGTGAATGTGTTTCACTGCGTACATGGAAGCATCATCTCCACTTCACAAGCATGCGTGTGGAACTGGAGGGAAGACATTAACGTGTTAGATGATTAGTCGTGTCCGACTCTTTGTGAGTCCATGGACTGTAGCCCACCAGGCTCCTCTGTCCATGGCATTCTTCAGGCCAGAATACTGGAGTGGGTTGCTATTTCCAACCCAGGGATCAAACCCAGGTTTCCTGCATTGTAGGTGGATTCTTTACTGTCTGAGTCACCAGGGGATACTGTATGGAAGTAGATAGGGCACAACCTTTGAAAGAATGATGCAGCCTGAGGACATGACATAAACTGATTAGAACCAAATGGGTCCAAGACAAGTTGACTTCCACTAGACCTTGAGCCTTAGTATATGCTCATTTTAACACATCAGCAGGCTAAATGACACACCTACAGGCCCCATGCAGTTCCAAGACCGACCATAAAAGATCAAAAAGTAGGTGGTGGCTCAATTTCTGGAAATCCCTGCCTCTTTTCCAGAATAGTTGGAACAATCCTCCCAGTCATTAGCCTATGAAATTACCCAGCCGCTAAAAACTAACCACACCATATTTCCAGGCTGCTCTCTCCTTCTGAGATGGCACACACTCTGTGGAGTGTGTTTCTCTCTAAATAAATCCACTTCTTACTATCACTTTGTCTCTCTCTGATTTCTTTATGTGATGAGACATCAAGAACCTGAGCTTCATTAAGTCCTGAAGCTGGGTGTATGATCTTAGTTAAGAAACCAAGGGTTGAAGTCCCAATCTGGGTTTTGGCTGGGTTGGAGTCCTGCAACATGGGTTCAAGTCCCAACTGGAGTTGCACAGTGTCACAAGGAGCTTAAAGGAAGAGTTCATAGAATGGACACATTTACAGATGAAGACTGTTGGAATGAACGTGCAGACAAAGTCTGAACTGGCCTCTTCGGCAGTAGAGGGAAATCAGCTGAACCTCTACCAGTCAGAGTTCACATGCCTAGACGCAAGAATTATTTTGCACCACTATCAGTTTTCTTCAGTAGAAACTGAAGAAATAGCTCAACAGCAATCAAAGGCTAGAATCAGATAATCTGGTAGAGTGTGATCCCAATGCAGCATAGTTTTCCAAAGAAGCACACGTTTTCTTTTACAAAACTCATCCAGTGCTCAGTCTTCTTTATGGTCCAACTCTCACATCCGTAGGTTTGGAGACATTACTCTTCCATCTTCTTGGGTCAACCGCCTTTCTAAATAAAGTCATATACCTTGCCTCAACACCTCGCCTCTTGGTTAATTGGTCTATCATGTGAGCAGAGCAAGCTTGGACCTGGTAACAAAATTATCTATGTGAAAATTCTGGTTGACAGAGAGGTTACATCTAACATCGAAATGAGTAAATTTGTATTCTGGGTTCATTTTGTTTGCTAGGTTACTTGCTGGTTTTAAGCAAGTTGTTTAGGTTTATAAGGCAAATCAGTGATGAGCCAAGTAGATAATTTAGCTTCTCACTTTGTTCCCAGACTGGTTTCCCTACCAGTGCTGAGAGTGACTGACAGCTTTTAAAAATTCAACACTGCCTGGAGCTTGGAGGACATAGTAAGCCCCAGTCCTGTATTTTCACTAGAGAGACAGCCTTTTACATAGTGAACCATTATACAGTGTGATAGGTGCTGTCCCAGAGGTGGGAAGGGGTGATGTAGAATCACAAACAAGGAAGCAGTGAAATTTGGCTGGAGAGTTAACATTTTGTCAGGGCTTTGAGGACAACTAGATTAACCAGAATGATTTTTCTATTCATACAAATATGAGAACTTCCAATTGTACTTCTAAGTAAAAAGCCAGTCTCCTAGTTGATCCCCAGATCTAGCCTCCCAGTATTCACATATTGTATAAGGATTGCTCTGTATACCTGTATACATAGTGATGGAAGTGGCCGTGTATAGAGTCTAAGATTTGGTCATAAAAGACTTTGCTGCTTCCATGTGGTCTCTTGGTGTACTTGCTATGAGTGTAACTGACTGTCGTGTTGTGGGAACACTTAAGCAGCCTGGTGAAGAGGCTCATATGGGAAGAAATCACGTTTACTCTGGGCCAGTGGCCACCCAGCCAAAGAGTATTTCCTAGCTTCCCTGGAACCTAGGTTTATCTTTGTGACTAAGTTCTTGAGAGCAGAAGAGATATGTGCAATTTCCAGTACTTGCCTTTAAAACATACTTTTGGAGTCTTTTTTTCATTATCACTACTGTAAGTACTAAACATACTTTTAGTTTGTAAATATATATAATTATATTGCTGAAAAATAAATATTATTTAGCTATACTTTTTATGCATATATATATCATATATAGACACAACCCACAAGTTTTACTCTTATGAGGTAATTCATTGAATCAAATTTTCTATCGTTGAATCAATTTTTATAATTTATAGTTTGCTGAGAAGTCATGTGTGTTCTTTTGATTTTCAAATTTGTTGTCATGGGGTTGCATGTGATTATTGCAGTTTATTTAGTCTCTTTTATATCTTCTTTCTTCACCCTCCCCCTCCTTCCCCACTCTTTACTAAAATCAGGGTTTTGGTTTTTTGTTCTTCCAAAGAACAAAGTTTTGGATTTATATATCCTTGCTGTTATTTTTAAAATTTACTCTTGCATTTATCAGTTCCTGCTTCCTGTTGTATTCTGCTTTTTATCCTTTTTCCTTATTTTGAATAATAATTTCTTTACATTTTTTAAAGCCTATTTAATGATGAAAACATTTAAGACACTAAAATTTCCTCTGAGGACTGTTTTAGTTTTTAAAGTAATAGCTCATTGGTCTAAATTTTTCTTGTTTTCATCACCTTCTAAATAGTTTGTAATTTCATTTCTGATTTCTTTGCTCCAAATAATATTTAGTAGTATGTTTGTTAATTTTCAAATATTTACGATTTTTAAAAATCTTTTTACTTTTGGCATTTTATTGACTGATTAGAGAATACAACATGTAAAATGCCTTCTTTAAAATACTTTTCCATTGTTCAGTTTATTTTTTTTCAATAACACTTGTTCATTTTGACTGCACTGGGTCTTCATTGCGGTGGGCAGGCTTCTATAGCTGTGGTATGTGGGATCTTAGTTCCCCAACCAGGGATTGAACCCCTGCCCCCAGCATTGGGAGCGGAGTCTTAACCACTGGACTATCAGGGAAGCCCCCATCCATGGTTTATTTTACTTTTTAATCGCAGTGTAATTGCTTACAACGTTGTGTTACTTCCTGCTGTATAGTGAAGCGAATCATCTATTGTTGCTCAGTTGCTAAGTCACGTCCAACTCTTTGTGACCCCATAGACTATAGCACATTAGGCTTCTCTGTCCTTCACTATCTCCCAGAGTTTCTTCAGATTCATATCCATTGAGTCAGTGATGCTGTCTACTAACCATCTCATCCTCTGCTGCCATCTTCTCCTTTTGACTTCAGTCTTTCCCAGCATCATGATATTTTCCAGTGAGTCAGCTCTTCGCATCATGTGGCCAAAGTATTGGAACTTCAGCTTCAGCCTCAGTTTTTTCAATGAATATTTAGGGTAGATATCCTTTAGAATTGAATTGACTGGTTTGATCTCCTTGCTGTCCAAAGGACTCTCAAGAGTCTTCTCCAGCACAGTTTGAAAGCATCATTTCTTAGACGCTCACCGTTGTTTATGGTCCAACTCTCATATCTGTACATGGCTACTGGAAAAACCATAGCTTTGAACTACATGGACCTTTGTCAGCAAAGTGATGTCTCTGCTTTTTAATACACTGTCTAAGTTTGTCATAGATTTCCTTCCAAGGAGCAAGTGTCTTTTAATTTCATGGCTGTAGTCACTGTCCACAGTGATTTTGGAGCCCAGGATAATAAAATCTGTCACTGCTTCCACCTTTCCTCCTACTATTTGCCATGAAGTGATGGGATCAGATGCGATGGTCTTCGCTTTTTGAATGTTGAGTTTTCAGCCAGCTTTTTCACTCTCCTTTTTCACCTTCATCAAGAGGCTCTTTAGTTCCTCTTCACTTCTGCCACTAGAGTGGTATCATCTGCATACTGAGGTTGCTGATATTTCTGCTAGCATTCTTGATTCCAGCTTGTGATTCATCCTGTACTGCATTTCACATGATGTATTCTGTATGTAAGTTAAATAAGCAGGGTAACAATATACAGCCTTGTCATACTCCTTTCCCAATTTGAACCAGTCAGTTATTCAAAGTCCAGTTCTAACTGTTGCTGAGTTCTAACTGAGAAACCCACTATAGGTTTCTCAGGACACAGTTATAGGAATTAGCTATCAGTTCAGTTCAGTTCAGTTCAGTCGCTCAGTCGTGTCCGACTCTGCGACTCCATGAATCGCAGCACGCCAGGCCTCCCTGTCCATCACCAACTCCTGGAGTTCACTCAGATTCATGTCCATCGAGTCCGTGATGCCATCCAGCCATCTCATCCTCGGTCGTCCCCTTTTCCTCCTGCCCCAATCCCTCCCAGCATCAGAGTCTTTTCCAATGAGTCAACTCTTCGCATGAGGTGGCCAAAGTACTAGAGTTTCAGCTTTAGGATCATTCCTTCCAAAGAAATCCCAGGGCTGATCTCCTTCAGAATGGACTGGTTGGATCTCCTTGCAGTCCAGGGGACTCTCAAGAGTCTTCTCCAACACCACAGTTCAAAAGCATCAATTCTTATATGTACACCTATATCCCCTCCCTCCTTGGTTTATTTTAAATGACATAGCTGCTTGAGTACTTTTGCCCTGTAGGTTTCTTTGCTTTTCATAGAGAAGGATGGAATTACTGATTGACAGAATGTGTGCCATATATTTAAGAGTTTTGGTGCAAACTGGCTACAGAAACAGAACAAGAATTTCTTGGCCTGCTATTGCTACTACTGCTAAGTCATTTCAGTCATGTTCGACTCTGTGCGACCCTATAAACGGCTGCCCACCAGGCTCCCCTGTCCCTGGGATTCTCCAGGCAAGAACACTGGAGTGGGTTGCCATTTCCTCCTCCAATGCATGAAAGTGAAAAGTGAATGTGAAGTCGCTCAGTCAGGGTTTTCTTATTTGTTAATTTTTTTCTACAGGCTTAGTTTAGAAGAGCTGAACAGTTAGCTCCATTTTGAGCTGAGTTTTCTTAGAACAAGGGCGGTTTGGATGACATGAAGTTAGGAGGTAAGGCCATTAAAAAAGCAAAATAAAAACAACTTAGGTTTTTTTAGATGCAACTGGGTGTTCTGGGAAGTTAACCAAAGTTTTGTAAGAGTGTTAAGCTCCACACAAAGAAGGGAGAGCTTATTGTGTAAAAAGACTACTGTTTGCTAGTTTTGCTAAGAATATAGATTGATGTTCATAAGACTTAAACCTTACGATAGGTTGGGGAGGGTGTTTGGAGGGGAAGTTGTCCCAAACTGATTGCCTGTGGACCATTTGTTGGACTGTAACAGTATTTTATGTTTAGGATTAATTGCCAACACTTTAAAATAAATAAAGCAGATTCAGACTTCCCTGGTGGTTCAGTGGTTAAGACTGTGCTTCCAATGCAGGGGTCATGAGTTTAGTCCCTGGTCAGGGGACTAAGGTCCCACATGCCACGACGAGGCCAAAAGAAAAAAAAGCAGATTCACTCACACACACCCCCTGCATTCACACACACACACACTACACATGCACCAGTCTGCATTTCCAGTGTTCTAAGATTCCGTGAAGGCTGAGATTACTTTAATGTGCTGCTGCAATAGACTGGAGCTGGGGTGTGCCTGTCCCTTTTAGAAAGACACCTCCCCTTGGATGTCTCCACCGTTCCTTTTGCCCCTAGTTTCGAGGCTAAGTGTCAACAGTCAGTTATCCTTTGTCCTTGTGCTACTGTTTTTTCACTTTAGTTTTAAGAAGGAAGGGCAGTGTATTTTGAGTCCACTTTTCTCTCAAAAGTAGGGAAAGAAAAAGGCCTTTTGATTATTAAAAAAAAAAAGATTTTTGTTGTGGAAATGCAGAATATTACTGTTTTAGTATGCAAAGTATATCTGTATCAAAAGAGCACAAATTAAGATGCCATTTTATTTTTTTAATTTCAAAGCAGACTTTATTTTTATTATATGTTTATTTGGCCGGGTCTTAGTGGCAGCATATGGGATCTTCAGTCTTCATTGCAGCATGCAAACCCTTAGTTGGGTCTGCTGCTGCTGCTGCTAAGTCGCGTCAGTCGTGTCCGACTCTGTGCGATCCCATAGACAGCAGCCCACCGGGCTCTGCTGTCCCTGGGATTCTCCAGGCAAGAACACTGGACATGTGAGGTCTAATTCCCTGACCAGGGATTGAACATGGGCCTCCTGCATTGGGAGAACCGAGTCTTAGTCACTGGACCACTGGGGAAGTCCCAAGATGCCATTTTAAAACCAACCAAACACAGTAAGCACCATAACTAGTGTATGGAAAAGTTACAATAGGGCTTGTTTTTGAATGCGAAATAAGGGACACTACTACAATATGTAGCTATTTACTTGGTAAGAAAAAAAATTCCTGGGCATCAATACCATATAGCAATGGTAAGTTCCTAAAGCAGTGCCCTTTGAGTAGAGCAGAAATTATGTACCTCAAATGGAAAAAAAGTAAATGTAAATCTCATTGGAAATACTGTTTCGTAGCATACTGAAGATATGGCCAGGTAATATTACAAATTTAAATCATTTGTGGCATTTTCGATTTAAGCTCATGAAAATACATAAAGAGATAATACTACACAGTTAACGCATTTGTGATGCCTGAAAATTTTAATGAATTGAAGACATTTTGGATTTGTTGCCCATGAAATGGCAATATCAAGTGACTCTTACATACGTTAGAAAAGTCTGTTAAAATTTAATGTAAGTGTATAAAAATATATTAGCTTGGTTATAGATAGTGCTCCTAGATTAGTGAATAGTTGGGGTTAGCATTGGACCATGTTAAAAAGTCAAGGCCTAGATTTAATAATTAGTTTATTACAGATTTTACTAGCTTAAAAAATGCAGCCAAGATAGTAATGATCACCATAAATTGGATACTAATTCCTGAACTTCAGATGGTTCAAGACTTTGAAGAATTTATGGTGTGCATAACCCTAGTCTTCAGTGTATAGTTTAGAGATGACAGTGCTTTTTTAATGGTTATAAAAAATCAATCTGTACTTGCATCCAAGGGAAAATCTTTCCTCTCAGCTTACCAGTGATGAATGACTCAACTACTTGGCTTTTTTGGTTGGCATTACAGCTCATCTAACTAGCCATCTGAAAAAAAAGGATTATTTTTACAAGGGCATTCAAAAGGAGTGCCATATAATTCAGCTCTCCCATTTGTAGTAAATATATATATATATATATATATATATATATATATATATATATATATATTTGGCAAACAGTTTTGTGGTTTTTTTTTTTTTTTTGGCTCTGCAGCCGTTCCTGGGCCAGGGATCCACATGCGCCCCCTGCAGTAGAAACACGGAGTCTTAACCAGTGGACTGCCAGGGAAGTCTGGCAAATATTTTTTAAGAAATAGACTGGATCACTTTCACATACTGAAGTTGGTTTCCAAAAGTGAAAATTGTGGCCTTACTGTCATTCCCCCAATTATGGAATTTAAGACTGAATTCTAAGAGATTTTTTGATTTTATACTTTACGAAAATGAAAAATTAATTTTTCAGTTAATAACAGTAAGGTGAATGGATGGCTACAAATGAAAGAATTTCTTTATTTATTTGACTGTGCTGGGTCTTAGTTACGGCATACGTGATCTTTAGTTAAGGCATGTGGATTCTAGTTCCCTGACCAAGAGTCGAACCTGGGCCCCCCTCCATTGAGAACGTGGAGTCTTAGCCACTGGTTAGCTTAGCTACTATAACTTAGCCACCAGTTATGTTCCCCAAATGAAAGTATTAAAAGCTAAATTTTATAACATCAGAGCATTAGAATTCTGAAATCCTAAATTCAAAACTCACTATGCAGAGCTTCATGTTTTTTTGAAAGTACCCATGTTTAAGAGGTGTTGTCTTCTTTTATGAAAATCAATTTTAAAAAATATACTGGATTCAAGGGCTGAGTTCTGTATTATAGGCTGCATGCTAACTACATTGACATCTTGGTACAGGCGAAAGGGTGTCAAGGTTTTGGTTCTAGATCGAAAATATATGAGCTGCAAGAAAATTTTAATAGTTTCTCTTTTAATTTGTTTTTTATTTCAGTTTCAAATTTATAATATCTAATATCATAATTGCTTGCATTTATGTTACATGCCTAAATCATGATTCATTAAAAATAATGTTTAATTCTATTTCTGGCATTGAATTTTCTGTTATCTTGATCTCTTCAATTATTTATGTTCTAGCTTGTCCCCTGTGTGTGTGTGTGTCCCCAGTAGGGGTTGGAATTTGTGACTCTTGTCATAGTTGAAAGGTAAAATGTTAGCTATGTCCTTGGGGAAGACGGCAATGAAAATACAGTGATCACATCATTCTAATTAATTTTACACTGTTATCATGTTTCTTTAACTTAGGCATTAAATCTATTTGCATGATGGTTTGTTTCATGGTGTCAATTTTAGGGAATAAAAATTGAGCATTTCAACATTGTAAGTATATATTAGACAGCTCAGTATCACGGTTCCAGAGCTTTTCCCTTCACCCCTCTCTCACCCCCTGTAGAATCTTCATTGAGAGTTCCTGTGAAAACTTCTAGGCAAAGCATTAAAAAATAGCACCCATAAGCTTTGATAGGATCAGAGAATCCACCCAGTCTCAGTTTAGACAGGTAATTCTGTTCAAGTGAGGAACCAGAGGCTGTGCTACTTACGTTTTGTACTAACTCCTGAGATACTGTCATTGCCTCATTGAAATTCTTTGGTTTGGGATCAGATGCGTGTAGTCTGTGAGAAGCTGCCTGGTACTCCCCTCTCCCTGGCAGTGCTATCTTCCCCTTGGCTCTGATGCTGCTACAGCTCTGCCTTCTCAATTGCTTGCTGTGTATTGCCTTTTCATAGAATTACAGGCTTGAAAGAGTGTAGTAAAGCTTTTGACCACAGAAAAAAAGTTTTTTTCTAGTTTCTAAACTGGCCCAAGGAAAACAGAGAAAAAGAGGATGATGGAAAAAGTTCTTCTAAATCTTAAGTAATTTGTAGGTACTGAATTGTCACTGTTAGTATTTCCCTCTTTGGGTGTTTACATTTTAATTTTGCTGAATGTTTAGAAAAAAATCTATTTATTTAAGAAACAGCAATTTCAAAGGGTGAAATGGCAGCTCTTCACCTTTCTCCTTACTCCCTTTTGACCTTCTTTGGGGTCAGATAGGTATGACAAGAATATGTTTCTGAGTCTGTTCTTCAGTAGTTCTCAGATGTGGTCTCTGTGCCAATAGTTTCCTGTACCGCCTGGAAATGTACTAAAAATGCAAAATCTTGGGCCCCATCCCAAGCCTACAGAATGAGAAACACTTGGGGCATATGTTGGTAGCAACGTGTGATGATTGTGGTATATGCTAAAATTTGAGAACCGCCACTCTATATGACTTGAATTATATCTCTGTTAGCTTTGTACATGGAAACCTATACAAGTTTTAAAACTCCTTTAGTGTCTTCATGCTTTCCTTTCATCGCTTCGGGAGTCTAGGATAAAGTATATATTGTAGTGAACTGGGGACCTTTACCCTAGCTGGCTGTGACTTTTTTGGTTGTTGCAGTCAGTGAACTGCCTTGAATGACAATTACTAATTGTTGAGGTAACGGGTGAGATAGAGATGCCATGGGTACTTTCAGAAGAAATCAGATCTGGCATCCCAGGAACTAGTGACCTAGTTCTGAGACAAGGCCAAGAGCAGTTATTCTCATCTTGATTAGTAGCGGTAGTTTAGTCACTAAGTTGCCTCCAACTCTGTTGCGACCCCATGGACTGTAGCCTGCCAACTTCCTCTGTCCATGGGATTTCGCAGGCAAGAATACTGGAGTGGGTTTCCATTTCCTTGTCTTCATTAGTTAGTGTATGCAATTCACTGGAGAGGAAAAAAAATCTGAGTATATGACTTTGCATGTGAAATCGTGTGTTCAGTTTCTTTTTATTGTGGTAAAATATGCATAACATGAAATCTACCATTGTGACCATTTTAAAGTATACACTTCAGAGACGTTAAGTACGTTCACACTGTTGCACACCTATCATCACTGATCAGCTCCTGGACTTCTCCATCGTCCCAAACTGAAATTCAGCACCTATTAAGCAGTAATTACCCATTCCTCCCTCCATGGAGCCCCAGATGACCACTATTCTACTTTCTTCCTCTGTGCATTTGACTATTCTAGGTTCCTCATGTAAGGGGAATGATACAATTTTTGTACCTTTGTGTCTGACTTATTTCACTTAGCATAATGTCTCCAAGGTTCATCTAGGTTATAGAAGGTATCAGAATTTCATACGTTTTAAGAGCCAAATTCCATTATGTGTATATACCACATTCTGTTTATCCATTCGCCTGGGGGTGAAGTTTGGGTTGTTTCTACCTTTTGGCTCTTGTAAATTGGTATACAAATATCTGCTCAAGTCCCTGCTTTCAGGTCTTTTGAGTATATACTTAGAAGTGGAATTCCTAGATCATATGGTAATTCTCTGGGCTTCCCTGGTGGCTCAGATAGTAAAGAATCTGCCTACAATGCATGAGACCCAGTTTTGATCCCTAGGTAGGGAAGATACCCTGGAAAAGGGAATGGCAACCCACTCTGGTGAGTTCAGTTCTTGGGGTTGCAAAGAGTCATGTGAGTTACTCAAAATCAGCTGATTCATGGAGGTAAAGAAAGAGAAATATGTATTATTGAAGAGGGCCAGAGGGACTGCTGTTGCCTTTTTCTCACTTTGTGAATATGCAGTCCATTCTGTAACAGTCTGTGGAAACAGTGTGTAAATAGTTTTAAGGGTCGCAGAGTCAGATACGACTGAGCGACTGAACTGAACTGAACTGACCATTTATAAAGAAGAGTTATGCATGATTCAGGAGGTGAGACAAATGAACAGTAGTGGTATTTTTAAACTTTTGGGCAGGAATCTTAGTTTTAAGGGAATGTCTCACCCATCGCAGGATTTTTATTTATTTATTTTTGTTGAAGTATTATTGAGGATGAGATGGCTGAATGGCATCACCGATGTGATGGACGTGAACTTGGGCAGACTTCAGGAGATGGTGAGGGACAGGGAGGCCTGGCATGCTACAGTCCCTGGGGTTGCAAGTAGTTGGACATGGCTAGGTGACTGAACACACAGACACGTCACTGATTTATAATGTGTTGATTTCTGCTATATAGCAAAGTGCTTCAGTTGTCTATGTGTTGTTTTTGGTCACTAAGTTGTGTCTCTTTTGCGACCCATAGACTGTAGCCCGCCAGGCTCCTCTGTCCATGGAATTTCCAGGTGAGAATACTGGAGTGGGCTGCCCTTTTCTTCCCCACCCAGGGATCTCCTAGCAGATTCATTACCATTGAGCCACCGGGGAAGCCCCTCAGCAACACACACACATTCTTTCACTGCAGGATTTTTAGTACCTCTGACCCTTGGCTGTTAAATGCTAGTAGTTCCTGAGTTATTGGATCTATCAAAGAACCACTCCTGTAGATCTTCAAACATGAGTGGGTGGGCAGGGGTCAGGAGCATTCCATCTCGAGTTGTGAACACTAGAAGACCAAAAGAGGAAGAACATAAGAAGGTCATGAAGAAAGAAAGTTGAGTGAAGAAGGATTAGAGGAACTAACCATCTGGTCTTTAGGATTGGTTGCACAAAACTGTGAATGCTGTATTTGAATAAGGAATTTTCAGATTATCTTGACCATAAAGCGGACAAGCAGGTAAGGTGGGTGCGCTCAGGTTCTCTCTGGGGTTTCAGTTGGGCTCTCAGTTGCCAGCACCAGGGAGCTGGCAGGAAATGCACATGTGTCTAAGGGACTCTACAGTCTTCCCCCCTGACCCTCAGGCAGGAGTGTTCCCCTGGGACCTGCACTGGTCTTGTCTTGCCAGGGCCACCCTGTTCCTTCTTGCTCTCAGAGGAAGGAAAGGGGAAACACCCTTGAGGGGGAGACCATCTTTGAGGTGAAGACATAGGTTAGTGACTAATTTAAGAATTCTGATTTGATATAAAGTGTTATTGGAGTAACTAAGGAAGCGCAGAATGAATTCCGCATAAAGAACTGTTTTGACTGTTATAACTGGAAAGTCTCATAGGTTTCCCTTCAGGGACGCTTTCCTTTCTGGTTTTGGGCATGGCCAGCCTTGGTCTAGAACTTCAGTAATAGACTGGATTATGCTCAGTTTTGGTCTCCACACTTTTAAAAAGGTATAAATTCAGGAGTCCATAGAAGGGGATCAACATTTTTCCAGAACCCTGCTCCAAGGTTTGAATTTCTCAGTAGCGATACTACAAAAGACCACAAGATGGCAACAAAAGGACTCTAAAAATGCCACTTTTTTTTTTTTAAGTAGATTTGGAAGAGGCAAGTAACAGACCAGATGTTCCTCGATGAAAACAAGAAAAAGAGTTTAAGAATGCTTATTTTAAAACTTACAGAATAATCAAAATACTTGCTCAGTAAATTTTAGCAGAGTAAATTTGTGGTTGTTTATTGTTTAGGTAAAGAATTTCATACATGTTAAAAGACAGTATTGTGGTGTCACTTACATGTGAATCTAAAAAACAACTCAAACTCATAGAAACAGAGTAGAAAGTAGTTTCCAGGGACTGGGTGGGGGCGAGCAGAGTTTGTTAGATGGCATCACTCACTCATTGGACATGAATTTGAGCCAACTCTGGAAAATAGTGGAGGACAGAGGAACCTGTTTTTGATGTGCTACAGTCCATGGTGTCACAGAGTCAGACATGACTTAGCAACTGAACAATGACAATAACCACATCTTTATCCATTCCTCTGTCAATGGACACTTAGATTGCTTCCATGTCCTGGCTGTTGCAAACAGTGCTGCAATGAACACTGGGGTGCATGTATTTTTTTTGAATTATGGTTTTCTCCAGATGTATGGCCAGGAGTATGATTGCTGGATCATATGGAAACTCTGTTTTTAGTTTTTTGAGGAACTTCCTTACTGTTCTTCATAGTGGCTGCAGCAATTTACATTGCCACCAACAGGGTAGGAAGGTTCCCTTTTCTCTATCTCTCACCAGCATTTGTTATTTGTAAGCCTTAATTTCTTTAGGATCAATTTCTAGATATAAAATTGCTATATTTAGGATGGAGACATTTAAAAAAAAAAAGGTTTTGTTAAGGTTAATTGCCTTCCAGAAAGATAGCATCCCCACTGTTATTGAATGGGAAAGCTCATTTCTGTTCCTTAGGAATAGGCCTTTCTCTGTTAAGCTCCTTCAGTCAGTTTGACTGTTTCAGTCTTGGCCTCTGTCTTAAGGCATCTTCAAGGTGGGGAGGCACAGCTTATCTTCCTTTTGTCCACAGTCTGCATCCCAGAGACTGGCTTACTACCTTGCGGTATATACCTTTGTCCCACCTAGAGTCATTTGGGGTGGGCTGGAGGAGGCCCGGAATGACCTTGACACATCACCTGTCCTGTTTCTATGGCTCTTTTTGGATCCTTATCAGATCTCCCATCATGTCTCCTTGTGCACTTGAGATTTTTTTTTTTTTTTTGGCTGTGCTGGGACTTCATTGTGCTTGCAGGTTTAGTTGCTATGCAACTTGTGGGCTCCTAGCTTCCAGACCAAGGATTGAACCTTGCATTGGAAGGCAGACTCTTCACTACTGGACCCCCAGGGATGTCCCTCCTTTACTTAGCATGCAGTAGAAGCTTTTGCAATGTAATAAGGTTAGTATATCTGACTCACACTATTTTGGGATTTCTGTCTAGGCAATAAAGGTGCCTCTTTGCAAGGCTATTTATGGCATTTACTGTATGTTTTCATATAGACCAATTTGACTGAAGCTTGTTCTTTCCTGCCATAAATAGTCAATTATATGACTTAGAATAGTTTCTGACTTCGAGATACAGAAAAACCAATTCAAACAAATTCATTGTTTTACCTAACAGTAGTAGAGTGGGCTTCAAACTGGTAAAACTCAGCAGTGGCTCATTTATGTTGTTATTGCTGTTGTTGTTTAGTTCCTAAGTCATGTCTGACTCTTTTGTGATCCCATGGACCCCATCAGGCTCCTCTGTCCATGGGATTTCCCAAGCAAGAATACTGGAGTGGGTTGCCATTTCCTTCTCCAGAGGATCTTCCTGACTCAGGGGTTTCTTTACTGCTGAGCCACAAGGAAGCCCTGTGTCATTATAGAACCCAGGTTTATTCCTCTCTTCATCTGCTATTATCTGCAGAGGCTTCATCCTAAGGCTGCCTTCTCATGGTGGCAGTAACTGGTGGGAGCTGCCAGTAACTCTGGAGAATACCACAGACTTCCTTGGTGATTTCTTGGAATAGAGGCAGGGAGGATCTTATTCTACTAAAATGAAATAAATCTTTGAATTTGTTATAGTATTGCTTCTGTTTTATGTTTTGGCTTCTTGGACTGAAGGCATGTGGGATTTTAGCTCCCGTATCGCCTGTGTCGGAAGGCGAAGTCGTAACCACTAGAATACCAGGGAGGTCCCCTCACTTTTAAAAAAATTTTATTTTTATTGATTTGGCTGCACCCGGTCTTAGCTGTGGCAGCTGGGCTCTCCAGTCTTCAGTGCGGCATGTGGGGTCTTTAGCTATGGCACGTGAACTCTTAGTTGCCCCCAGGCCCTCTGCTACTGGACCACCAGTGGAGAAGTCCTTGAATCAACTACTGTGACCACGAGAATGGAATATTCTGATTGGTCATGTGTCTACTATGGGGTGTGTGTCGGGGGGTTGCAGATCAGCCACACATAAACTACTTAGAAGTGGTTCCCTTCTGGAAAAGGGTTTGGTTACTGGAAGAAGGCAGGAAAATGCTGGGAACGCAAAAACAACAGTTGCTCACTATGATGGAATTTTATTAATGGCAATTCAGAGGAGGTTAATTTGACTGGAGCAGTGGCCTTCAAGTTGTGGTCCCTAGACCTACTGAATCAGAATCTCTGAGGATGGGGCCGTCAGTCTGTGTTTTAATAGGTTCACCAGGTGATTCTGATACAGGATGAAGTTTGAGATCCAATGATAAAGAGGTTTCCCTCAGGGGCTGTGGAAGTGCAGTGGACTCTCAGTTAATTCTGGGTATAGGGGCATTTCTTATGGGAAGCCCAATATTGTTGGGTCCTAAAGTAGGAGGCAGACCTCACTGTGAGGAAATTTCCATCTCGTACTCTCTAACTTCCGATTTTTCTTTTTCACTGAAGCCTGTGAAAGCCTTTCACTGTCAGTTTACCATATTTATCCTGCCTCTTTCAGCCACTGTGACTCATCTTTTCTTTCTCCTAGAATATTCTTTTTTTTGTTTTTTGTCGTCACTGATTTAAACCCTGTGTGTGTACTCTGTGCTAAATCACTTCAGTCGCATCCAACTCTTTGCAATCCTATGAACTGTAGCCCACCAGACTCCTCTGTCCATCAGATTCTCCAGGCAAGAATACTGAAATGAGTTGCCATGCCCGCCTCCAGGCGATCTTCCCAACCCGGACATTGAACCCACATCTCCTACACTAGCAGGTGGATTCTTTACTGCTAGTGCCACACCCTAGCCATCCTTGAAGGTTCAGTTTAAACTTTTCTCTTTTCCAGGAAATCTTACCTGGTTATCTCAATTTTCATACATTTAATGATTCCTTGTATACCAGGTAGCACCGTGGTAAGTACTAAAATTGTCTAAATGAGTTACACTATTTGGTTTAAAGGATATATATGCATATTTTTGGAGAAGGCAATGGCAACCCACTCTAGTACTCTTGCCTGGAAAATCCCATGAACGGAAGAGCCTGGTAGACTACAGTCCATGGGGTCTTGAAGAGTCAAGACACGACTGAGAGACTTCACTTTCACTTTTCACTTTCATGCATTGGAGAAGGAAATGGCAACCCACTCCAGTGTTCTTGCCTGGAGAATCCCAGGGAAGGAGGAGCCTGGTGGGCTGCCATCTATGGGGTCACAGAGAGTTGGACACGACTGAAGTGACTTAGCAGCAGCAGCAGCATGCATATTTTTAAAGACGCTATTAGAATGCTCTCTAAAATAAAGGCTCTACCAGTTTACATATTCACCACCTTATGAGGCTCCTTAGTTCCCTACATTCCCCTCGTCAGTATAGATACCATCAGTCTCTCTAATTTTTGCCAGTCTGAAAAATGAACTGTATCTTGTTGCTGTTTTAATTTGCATTCCTTTGACTTTTATTATATCTGAACATCTTTTCTTTGTTGGCTATTTGCATTTCTTCCGTATTTTCCTGTTAATATAATACCTGTGTCAGTTTGTGCTTTGTCAGAATATCCTAGAATGAGTGACTTATAAACAACAAAAATTTATTTCTCACAGTCTGGAAGCCCAAGACCTGGTTGCCAGCATAGTCAGATCTAGTGAGAACTCTCTCCTAGGTTTTGGCTCCTATCTTCTTGTATCTTCACATGGCAGAAAAAGAGCATAAAGCTCTCTGGGGTCTCTTTAAGGATTCTAATCCTATTCATGAGAGTTCCACCCTCATGACCTAATTACATCTCAAAAGCCCCACCTCCTAAAACCATCACATTTGGGATTAGGATGTAGATTTATGAGTTTGGGGGGCTATGGGGTGGGGGATGAGTGGGGAGGAACACAAATACTCAGGACATAAAATAGTCTAAGGCCATTAGTTTTTTTTTATTATGATAATGGTAAGTTGTAATACTTGTATTATGAAAATAATAAAGTAATAACAGAAAAAGTGATCTTTTTCTTTTGGCGTACTTTTTTATTTTTTGCATTTTAACCCACTCCAGTACTCTTGCCTGAAAAATCCCATGGACGGAGGAGCCTGGTAGGCTGCGGTCCATGGGGTCACTAAGAGTCAGACACGACTGAGCAACTTCACTTTCACTTTTCACTTTCATGCACTGGAGAAGGAAATGGCAACTCACTCCAGTATTCTTGCCTGGAGAATCCCAGGGACAGGAGCCTGGTAGGCTGCCATCTATGGGGTTGCACAGAGTCAGACATGACTGATGTGACTTAGCAGCAGCAACACATATATAGGTTTATGTAACTGCCACCATAATCAGAATAAAGAACAGTTTTTGGACTTCCCTGGTGGTCCAGCAGCTGATTCCACACTCCCAGTGCAGGAGGCCAGGGTTCAATCCCTGGTCAAGGAACTAGATCCTGCATGCCACAACTATTATAAAATCAGGTGGAGCCAAGCAAAAAAAGAAAAGAACAGTTTCATCATTCCCAAAACTCCCCTGTGCTAGCCCTTTGTAGTCATACTTTTCCTCACCCATAACTTCTGACAACTACTGCTCTGCTCTCCGTAACTATAGTTTTGTGGCTTTGAGGATGTCAAACAAATGAAATTGTATAGTCAGTTCAGTTGCTCAGTTGTGTCTGACTCTTTGGGACCCCTTGGACTGCAGCACGCCAGGCTTCCCTGTCCATCACCAACTCCCTGGAGGTTGCTCAAACTCATGTCCATCGAGTCGGTGATGCCATCCAACCATCTCATCGTTTGTTGTCCCCTTCTCCTGCCTTTGATCTTTGCCAGTATCAGGGTCTTTTCAAATGAGTCAGCTCTTCGCATCAGGTGGCCAAAGTATTGGAGTTTCAGTTTCAACATCAGTCCTTCCAGTGAACACCCAGGACTGATCTCCTTTAGGATGGATTGGTTGGATCTCCTTGCAGTCCAAGGGACTCTGAAGAGTCTTCTCCAACACCACAGTTCAAAAGCATCGATGCTTCGGCACTCAGCTTTCTTTATAGTCCAACTCTCACATCCATACATGACTACTGGAAAAACCATAGCTTTGATTAGATGGACCTTTGTTGACAAAGTAATGTCTCTGCTCTTTAATATGCTGTCTAGGTTGGTTATAGCTTTTCTTCCAAAGAGCTAGAGTCTTTTAATTTCACAGCTGCAGTCACCATCTGCAGTGATTTTGGAGCCCCCCAAAATAAAGTCTGTCACTGTTTCCACTGTTTTTGCATCTATTTGCCATGAAGTGATGGGACTGGATCCCATAATCTTAGTTTTTTGAATGTTGAGTTGAAATTGTATAGTATGTGACCTCTTATGGCTGGATTCTTTCACCTAGCATGATGTTTGAATTCTTTCAAGTTGTTCCATGTATTTGTTCCTTTCGGTTGCTGAGGAGTGTTCACTGTGTAGATGTACTAAGGTTTGTTTATCCATTCACCCATTGAAGAACCTTCCAGTTTGGGACCATTACAAATAAATCTGCTATGGATATTTGTATACAGTTTTTGTGTGAACATAAGTTTTTATTTTTCTAGGGTAGATACTCAGGAGTTGGATTATTGGGGCATACAGTAAATGCATTTAACTTTGCAAGAAAGCAGCAAACCATTTCCTAGAGTGGCTGTATTGTTTTGCATACCCACCTCAGTGTATCATGTTACCTTACTGCCTTTGACACAGCTAATTAAAGCAGGGGCAAGTGCCTTAGACTCGTGAGTAGACTAGCATGAGAACTCTGCAGCAAAGAGGATAAGAACACCTCAAAAACTGAATCTGAGATTCTCAAAAAGAAGAGAAGCAAAAGCCAAAGTAGAAGCGAAGCACAAACCTAGAAATACTGAGTCACCTGTGGTAGACTTATTAAGTAGGGAACAATAAGGGCCTGTTTCAGAGGGAGTGGAGAGATAAATCAGCAGAGCTGCTGTTGGATCATGAACAATGAAAAGCTCATAGCCCATTGTTCCTTGAAAAGTGGCCTGGCTGCTGACTTGAAGACTTACACTTTTAATTTTTTTTCCTTTCTGTGTAGCCTTAAACTCTCATTAGTTATGAAAGGAACTTTTAATATAAAAGCTTCAATGAGATATAATGTATATACCATAAAATCCATCCATTGAAACTATTCATTGTTTTTCATTACTTCAAAAAGGATCTCAATACCCACAGTAAAACAGCCTTTCTTAATTCTGGGAACCAAGCATAGTTCCTGCTTATCCCTAAGTAATAGGTTTACTTTTCTTGGATGCCTGTGAATGTATTCAAACAAGACAGTCACAGCCTACTGCTGAAACCAGGTATCAACCAGCTGCTGCTGCTGCTGCTAAGTCGCTTCAGTCGTGTCCAACTCTGTGTGACCCCATGGACTGCAGCCTATCAGGCTCCTCTGTCCATAGGATTTTCCAGGCAAGAGTATTGGAGTGGGGTGCCATTGCCTTCTCTAGGTATCAACCTACATTCTCAAAACTGCAAAGCTTAGCTCCCACATGTGATTGTTCACTCCCATGGGGTCCCGTGTGATGTCCTCCTCCCCCAGGCTGTAAGTATTAGTTGTAAGTCAGAGCAAACTGCTCTCACTCTCATTTTTCCAGTGTTGGTTGTCATGTGTTCAGTCATGCCCTTAACCCTAAAATGGGCATCCCAACTTCACAAATAGGGCGATTAAGAAGGAAATTAAAATAAGCACCCAGTAGTAGATTTGAGTAGGCAAAGCAGCACACTTTAAAATAGTTAATTGAGATTTTCCCATCAGAGGAGAAGGAAGGAAAAATATATATATAAATTTTTTAAAAAGAACAAACCCTAAGAGGTATGTGGGACAGCATCAGACATACCAATATATTACAGGAATCCCAGAGAGAGAGAAAAGAGAAAATACAAAAGAAGGACATTTTGAAGAAATAATATACAAAAACTTTTCCAGATTTGGTGAAAGACATAAAATTACACATCCAAAAAGTTTAATGAATTCCAAGCAGTATAAAAGAGATCACTGGGAGACACAGTATAGTCATATTGTTAGAAGAGTAAGACAAATCTTGAGAACTTCCTTGTAGATTTCTCTCATCCACAGAAAGGAGGCGAGAGAGAAAGGACCTGTCTTGTACAAGGATGCCTTAATAACAATGACAGCCAGTTTCTCTTCAGAAACCATATTGGCTAGAAGACAGTGGGATGACTTGCTAATGTGCTAAAAGAAAAAAATGTCAACCAAGAATTCTGTGTCTGGTAAGACTATCCTTAAAAAGTGGAAGAGAGTCATATTCCTTCGGCTGCCATTGCTGCCATCCCCAGGAAGATGGAAGGTGGGAGAGGAGCCCGTGTCACTTGTCACTCAAGTCCTCCAGTAGTCACCCCAAAGAGTGTAAGATAGTTCACCTACGCCAAGCTTGTTAGCGCTCCAGCTTTGATCCAAAGTGGCTCCAGGGCTGCATCCAGCGCAGTGTCCACATCATCAGTATTCTCTTTGACTACAGAGAGCTCTACAGTATTTAATGGGGCCCAGACTGTGTGTGTCTCAGCTCATCCAGTGGGAGTTTCTACTGGATTACTAGAAGCAATAGCAAATTGCTTATTTTGCTAGACTAGAGCAATAAGCAAAGACATAGCTATGTAGTTATAAAGATAACTACAGCCAAACTTATTGACACAGTGCTGCAACAGAAGGGAGATCTGGTTCTGGTGCTGGTATTGAAACAGTCTTTGGTGACCTTATCATTGGATATGACAGAAACCCTTCATGAAAGAAAAACAGTTCTCATATGCTACTCTTGGATTTGCCTAGTCTGAAGCACTGGATCTCTTTTGTTTGGTGGTTGCTTTCTTAATTTTTTTTTTTTTTGCCTTGTAACAGAAACTACTGCTTAAAATGTTTTCATTTGTATGAATTACAGATGTAATTGTGTATGTTACTGTGACTCTGAAAACTATAGTGTTGGTGTTGTGGAAATGTATGTTATTTCCAAAGTCATTTTATTGAAGGTAAAAACAAAAGACAAATGAAGGAGAAATGAAGATATTCCCAGATAAACAAAAACCAAGAGAATTAGTTATTAGTAGACCTTCATAAGAAATGATAATGAAAGTCCTTCAAGATGAAATGAAAGAGCACTAGACAGTAACTCAAAACTACATGAAGAAATAAGGAAAAATACTAGAAGTATTGACAAAGGTAAATGTAAAAGTCAATATTATTGCAAGTTTGGTTTGTAAACTTTTCTTCCTATATGATTTAAAAAGTAAACCTATGGTATAAAGTAATAACTATAAATCTATATTAATGGGCATGCATTGTATAAAGATGTAGTTGGTGACAATAACAACATAAGGAGGGTGGAGCTGTAAATAACTAATTTTTTAATATAATTAACATCAAATTGGTAGAAAGTCTATTTTATCTACTACTAATATCGCCTCTTCAGCTTTTTATTACTGGTATTTGCTTCATATTTGTTTCCCATTCTTTTACTTTCAACCTAATTGTTTCAGTGAGTCTGTAGTGTGTGTCCTGTAGACAGCATATACTTGGAGATGCATTTTTATCTGTTTTGATTATCTCTGCCTTTTGGTTGGATTCTTTAATCTGTTCACATATAATATTATTTATATGATGGGTCTATGTCTATTTCACTTTTAGTTCCTATTAGTCTCGTAACTTTCCCTTCTGTTCCTCCTTCATTGCTTTGTTTTGTATTATGTAGTTGTTTTCTAGTGTAACATCTTTATTCTTTTAATAATCTTTTTCTTTATATAGATTGTTTTGAATTATTTTCTTAGTTCTTGCTCTAGGGTTTACCATGTACATTTAGACTTTTCAGAGTCCACTCAGGTTTGTACTGACTTTGTAGTGATATTTAAAAGCATCACTCGTATAGAGTACTAGTGCCTTGCTCCCCTTTTCAGTGCTTTAAAAATAACATTATATATGTAACACGTGCCAAAATACAGTGTTATAAATATTCAGTTCAGTTCAGTTGCTCAGTTGTGTCCGACTCTTTGCAACCCCATGAATCGCAGCATGCCAGGCCTCCCTGTCCATCACCAACTCCCGGAGTTCACTCAGACTCAGGTCCATCGAGTCCGTGATGCCGTCCAGCCATCTCATCCTCGGTCGTCCCCTTCTCCTCCTGCCCCCAATCCCTTCCAGCATCACAATCTTTTCCAATGAGTCAACTCTTCGCATGAGGTGGCCAAAGTACTGGAGTTTCAGCTTTAGCATCATTCCTTCCAAAGAACACCCAGGACTGATCTCCTTTAAAATGGACTGGTTGGATCTCCTTGCAGTCCAAGGGACTCTCAAAAGTCTTCTCCAACACCACAGTTCAAAGGCATCAGTTCTTCGGCGCTCAGCTTTCTTCACAGTCCAACTCTCACATCCATACATGACCACAAGAAAAACCATAGCCTTGACTAGATGGACCTTAGTCGGCAAAGTAATGTCTCTGCTTTTCAATATGCTATCTAGGTTGGTCATAACTTTTCTTCCAAGGAGTAAGCGTCTTTTAATTTCATGGCTGCAGTCACCATCTGCAGTGATTTTGGAGCCCCCCAAAATAAAGTCTGACACTGTTTCCACTGTTTCCCCATCCATTTGCCATGAAGTGATGGGACCAGATGCCATGATCTTCGTTTTCTGAATGTTGAGCTTGAAGCCAACTTTACATTCTCCACTTTCACTTTCATCAGGAGGCTTTTTAGTTCCTCTTCACTTTCTGCTATAAATATTACTTTATATAATTTTATGTCTTTTAGAGAAGCTGAGAGAAGAAAGGAGAGCAAGTCTATACTTAAAGAATTTGCTATAGTAACCTTCTTATTTACCACGTTTGGTTCTCTTCTCTTGTTCCTGTGTTTTCAGGTTACCACCTGGTGTCATTCCCTTACTGAAATACAGATTTGCTTTCATTCATTTTCTTCTATTATTGTCAAAATGGGTTACATTTGTATGTGTTGTAGGTCAACCATACAATTATATAACTATTCTTTTATAAGTTGATTTTTAAATCACTTAAGAGAACAAAGGAAAATAAATAAACATTTATATTGTTTTTCATAATTACCTTTACTGGTGTCTTTCCTTTTCCTGAGGATTTCAATTACTGTCTGCAGTCTCTTGTTTTCCACCTTAATAACTTTGTTTAGCATTTCTTGTAAGATAGGTCTTCTTGCACCAGAGTCTCAGTTTTTGTTTATTTGGAATGTCTTTATTTTACTTTCATTTTTGGAAGATAGATTTGCTGGATATAAGGTTTTTGGTTGACAACTTTTTTCCTGTAACACTTGAGTATGTCATTCCACTGTCTTTTGGCCCCCATTGTTTCTGATGAGAAATCGGTACGCCATGAGTCATTTTTGTATTGCTGCTTTCAAAATTCTTTTTTGTCTCTGTCTTTTAACATATTTACAGTGATATGCTTGCATGTGGATATATTTATATTCATATTACTTGGATGAGCTTCATGGATGTGTCGATTAAATGTTTCTCATCAAATTTGCGAAGCCGTTGGACATTTTATCTTAATTTTTTTTTTAACTGCTCTTTATCTCCTGTCTCTTCTTCTGGTACTCCCATTATGCATATGTTGGTGCACTTCCTGGTATCCAGCATTCTTCTGAGGCTCTGTTCATCTTTCTTCAGCCTTTTGTTTCCTGTGTTCTTTGAGTTGCATAATTACCATTGGTCTGTCTTCAAGGGGCTTCCCTGGTGGCTTGTGGTAAAGAATCCACCTGCCAATGCAGGAGATGTGAGTTTGATCCCTGGGTTGGGAAGATCCCCTGGAGAAGGAAATGGCAACCCCCTCCAGTAGCCTAGGAAATCCAATGGACAGAGCAACCTGGCAGGCTACAGTCCATGGTGTCACAAAGAGTCAGATACAACTTAGCAACTAAACAACAATAACAGCAACAATGACTGTTGTCAAGAGAGCTGATTCTTTCTTCTATTAGTTCAGATCTGTTGTTGAACCTCTTTAGCTCAGTTCAGTTCAGTTGCTCAGTCATGTCCGACTCTTTGCAACCCCATGAATCACAGCACACCAGGCCTCCCTGTCCGTCACCAACTCCCGGAATTCACTCAAACTCATGTCCATCGAGTCGGACATGCCATCCAACCATCTCATCCTCTGTTGTCCCCTTCTCCTCCTGCCCCCAATCCCTCCCAGCATCAAAGTCTTTTCCAATGAGCAACTCTTTGCATGAGGTGGCCAAAGTACTGGAGTTTCAGCTTTAGCATCATTCCTTCCAAAGAAATCCCAGGGTTGATCTCCTTTAGAATGGACTGGTTGGATCTCCTTGCAGTCCAAGGGACTCTCAAGAGTCTTCTCCAACACCACAGTTCAAAAGCATCAATTCTTTGGCGCTCAGCCTTCTTCACAGTCCAACTCTTGCATCCATACATGACCACTGGAAAAACCATAGCCTTGACTAGACGGACCTTTGTTGGCAAAGTAATATCTCTGCTTTTTAATATGCTGTCTAGGTTGGTCATAACTTTTCTTCCAAGGAGTAAGCGTCTTTTAATTTCATGGCTGCAGTCACCATCTGCAGTGATTTTGGAGCCCCCCAAAATAAAGTCAGCCACTGTTTCCACTGTTTCCCCATCTATTTCCATGAAGTGATGGGACCAGATGTCATGATCTTTGTTTTCTGAATGTTGAGCTTTAAGCCAACTTTTCCACTCTCCTATTTTGCTTTCATCAAGAGGCTCTTCAGTTCTTCTTCAATTTCTGCCATAAGAGTGGTGTCATCTGCATATCTGAGGTTATTGATATTTCTCCTGGCAATCTTGATTCCAGCTTCTGCTTCTTCCAGCCCAGCGTTTCTCATGATGTACTCTGCATATAAGTTAAATAAGCAGGGTGATAATATACAGCCTTGATGTACTCCTTTTCCTATTTGGAACCAGTCTGTTGTTCCATGTCCAGTTCTAACTGTTGCTTCGTGACCTGCATACAGGTTTCTCAAGAGGCAGGTCAGGTGGTCTGGTATTCCATCTCTTTCAAAATTTTCCACAGTTGATTGTGATCCACACAGTCAAAGGCTTTGGCATAGTCAATAAAGCAGAAATAGATGTTTTTCTGGAACTCTCTTGCTTTTTTGATGACCCAGCGGATGTTGGCAATTTGATCTCTGGTTCCTCTGCCTTTTCTAAAACCAGCTTGGACATCTGGAAGTATGGATGGAGGTTCGTGACATTGTACAGGAGACAGGGATCAAGACCATCCCCATGGAAAAGAGATGCAAAAAAGCAAAATGGCTGTCTGGGGGAGGCCTTATAAATAGCCTTGAAAAGAAGAGAGGCGAAAAGCAAAGGAGAAAAGGAAAGCTATAGCATCTGAATGCAGAGTTCCGAAGAACAGCAAGAAGAGATAAGAAAGCCTTCTTCAACGATCAATGCAAAGAACCCCTTTAGTTAACTTGTCATTTTAGTTATTGTACTTTTTTACCTCCACAATGTTAATGTAAGTTCTTTTTAAAAATTACTTCTCTCTGTTTATTGACATTCTCTACTTGTTGCAACTTTGTCATACCCTTATTTACTTCTCGCATGGTTTTCTTCAGCTCTTTCAATATGTTTATAATGGTTATTATGAAATCTTGTTAAATCCAATACCTGGGCCCTCTTGTAGCCAGTTTCTGTTGCCTATCTTTTTTCCTATGTAAGAGGCACACTGTCCCGTTTCTTTGTATGTCTTGTAATTTTTTTTGTTGAAAATTAGAGCCTGTAAATAATATATTATAGTGAATCTGGATACTGATTAGCCCTCTCCCCTGGGACTTGTTTGTTGCTATTTGTCTACTTAATTGTTTAGTGACTTAACTATTTTAGTGAAACCTATTGTCCCTGTAATGTTCAGACTCTGTACTTGCTCCTCAGAGGTTATAGCTTTCAATGTGCACAGATTGCTCTGCGATGACAGTAGGGCTCACTTTGTGTCTTTCCCTGATCTCTCTGTTAAGCTGTCTGCCCCTATTGGTATCACACCCAGATTTTAGGATGATTTTTCTTCTGTTTCTGTCTGTCCCCTGGGACATAAATTTCTTTGTAGTTTGGTCCAGTTAAATTTGGCTTCCTTTGCTAGGGTACTTTTTTGAGACTAGTCTCTTGACATGTTTTCTGTCCTTAGAAGGCTATTTTAGCTTTTTCTTTTGCTGGTTCTCTCTGTTAAACTTGCTGAGCTAACAGTTTAGCTTGCTGTTACTATTGAAGCTATCAGACTTCCTTTTAATTTCTTAACTCAATTTTTCCATTATTTTTGAGATAATAGAAAAATTGGCTTAGGCTTGAACTTGTCTATACTGTTTTAAATAAAGTCATTTCCTCTTAGCAGAGATTAATAGCTCTCTGTTGTTATGGCTGCCTTTCTGCCTGGGCAAAATTTCTGAGCCACTGTGTCAGAGCAGGTATTGGGCACAGTGGCCCACTTCTTTTGGAATGACAACCCTGCTTAAGAGCAGATCACTGGGTGGGGCGGTAGCCTCTGGTCTTCTTGGAGTTGAATCTCTGTCCTGCCAGCAGCTTGAAGGAAAGTGAAAGTGTTAGCCACTCAGTCACATCTGACTCTTCAGGACCCCATGGACTGTAGCCCACCAGGTTGCTCTGTGCATGGAATTGTCCAAGCAGGAATTGCCAAGTAGGTTGCCATTCCCTTCTCCAGGGGATCTTCCTGACCCAGGGATCAAACCCAGGTCTCCCACATTGCAGGCAGATTCTTTACTGTTTGAGCCACCAGGGAAGCCCACCAACAGCTTGGGACAAGGGCAATTAGGGCCACAATATCTTTGGCCTGCTTCATCTGGGATTGAGCCTCTAATTTATGTGTGTGGTCTAGGCTTAAGAAGGAGCCCTAAATCTCTATGGTGCACTTGCCTAAAATTTATTCTCTGTAACACAGAGTTAGGAGGGCAAAGAAATGTTGGTGGCTCATCCTTCTGGGGGTGGGGGAAGCCATATCCCTTTGGAGTCAGGGGAAGAAGGAGGCCCATCTTCTTGTCAGTACAACCTAGAGTAGAGTTTCCATCACATGAGCTTGATGGGAGTGACAAGTGAGTGGGTTATGGGTAAAGTGCCACAAACTTTCACTTCTTACCAAGAATTAGTAGATTTTCTTAAATGTTTCTTCATTTGTACTTTTAGGGCAATTTAGAAAGAATTTAAATTATTGTTTTTAAAAATAATTTTTGCCAGTATGTTTGGTTCACTGGGGAGTATGTCTATAGAACTCTTCATGCTTCCACTCTTGAAATGGATCTTTTTCTTGAGTTGCTTTTGTAGCTGGTATGTAGAATCTATACAGAGATGTGTGTGTGTGTGTGTGTGTGTGTGTTGCTCAGTTGTGTCCAACTCTTTGTGACCCCATGGGCTGTAGCCCACCAGACTTCTCTATCCATGGAGTTCTCCAGGCAAATCCTGGAGTGGGTTGCCATTCCCTTCATCAGGGGATCTTCCCAACTAGGGAACTGAACCTGGGTCTCCCGCACTGCGGGCAGATTCTTTACTGGCAGAGCCAACAGGGAAGCCCACATGCAGAAGTATAGTGGTAGGTAATTCATAAGATGAAAATCCTGAAGGTAAAGGATTATTCTCATATTTTGTGCATGAGGAAACTATTTCTTTGTATTGCTTAGAGATCAAGTCAAAAATTCTGTTATTTCTAAATCCCAGGTGCAAAATAAATAAATAAATAAATCCCAGGTGCTTGCTCACTAACCAATATGCTTTTGATTTGTATTTTTAATGAATTGAGACCCTAATCTTCAGATAACAAAGGCATTTATTATGTACTGCTACATAAAAAATTTCCCTAAAACCTAATGGCTCAAAACAAAAATACACTCTTTTTTTAAATCCTTATCATTTCTATGGGTCAGGAATTCATAGCTGGGCAGTTCCTCCTTAGAGTCTGTCATGAAGTTGCTTTCAGGATGTTGATTTAAGCTGTAGTCATTTATGCTTCACTGAGGCTGGGGGTTCTGTCTCCCAAGTGGCTCCCTGAAACGGCTGCCAATTTGGTGGTAAGTTGTTGGCTGGAAGCTTTAATTTCTCTCCTTATGGACTTCTCTGGCTTTCCCTAGTGTGAGTAATCCAAGGAGAGAAGGGAGAGTCAGTCAGAGTTTACCCTTTTCGTGGCCTAGCCTTGCAAGTCACATAGCATCACTTGTACCACATTCTGTTCATTAGAAACAATCTGGTAAATCTAACCTTCCTTCAGAGGAAGTGGAATTGGGCTCCCCTTTGTGAAGTGAGAGGCTTCCCTGGTGGCTCAGAGGTTAAAGCGGCTGCCTGGAATGCAGGAGACCCGGGTTCGATCCCTGGGTTGGGAAGATCCCCTGGAGAAGGAAATGGCAACCCACTCCAGTACTCTTGCCTGGAGAATCCCATGGAAGGAGGAGCCTGGTAGGCTACAGTCCATGGGGTCACAAGGAGTTGGACACGACTGAGTGTCTTCACTTGTGAAGTGAAATGTGTCAAAGAATTTGTGGACTGATTTAGAAACCACCTTAAGAAGAGGCAAACAGATTTTAGTCACCATTGCATTAGCTATGATAAAAACTCAGAAAAATAACTAGTTTTCTTGAGTTACTTTCTACAGTTCTCTATATATTATACTTGGATACACAACTTACAGTCTGGCATAAATCCTGCAAAATTCAAGTATTAGTAAGAACTATGTTTTCTCAATGGTTATATTCTGTTGCAGGACCTGAAACGGTGTGGGATTTCTCAAATTTTCATCATGGCCCCTTGTCTATCCCAGTAGTTAGATTTGGATTCTAAAGACAATGGTTGCCCCCAAATTCTATTAGGATAGTTGCAGTTGAGATGAAATGGCGATGAGATTCTTTGTCATTGAAACAAAGCCCCATTTATGTTAACAAATCACAGGATATGTTTGTGATGACTATTCTTTTTCTAATACGTTTAGGCATTGAGCTGTGACTGTGCTGAACAGGCAGAAGCTGAGCTCTGGATAGAGCTGCTCCGTACTTGTCTGACCAGTCAGAAAACAGAGTGGGTAAAAGAAGAGGATGGGGAATTGTAAAATAGAGTGTAGGTGAGAAGAGGATATGGGGTAGGATAGCTTTTTTTCTGCTGTTAGACGTTTTTAGGTGGGAATGAGAATATCTGTAAGTGGTCCAAGGAGACTAGATGGCATGAAATCCTGGAGTAGCATGAATATAGTAAGTAGACTCTAAAGAGCCTGGCAGGCTACAGTCCATGGGGTCACAAAGGAGTCAGACATGACTTAGAGACTAAACAACAATAAGATTAAAAAAATACTTTGCCATGAATATTGATGAGCATCCTTCAGTTTATAGGAGATTTCCAGACTCACATCTTAATAGGCAAGCTAATCTGGTCCCTCCCTTAAAAGAGATTGAAAGCAGTGAGTTTAGCATCAGAGCAGGGACTAGAGAGATCAGTTCCTTATCTAGTGTTTTACTCAGTGTTTTTATATTGTCTTGAGTGGTTCCTAAGGCTTTGCATTATCTGGTTCCTTGATACCTCTCCGCCTTCAATCTCCCGTATATCCTGTCACCTCAGCTGAGCTGGCTTTCTTACTCCTCCAACACACCCAACCAACATGCTCTCTCCTCTCCAGGGAGGACCTCTCTGATTACCTTATTGAAAGCATTACCCAGCCCCTGCTTCATCATTTTTCTTATTTGCCTTATTTTCCTTTAAAGAGGTGATTACAGTTAAATGAGATCAGATGGGTGGGACCTTATCCATTATGACTGATGTTCTTTTAAGAAAAGGGAGAAACACCCAGAATGCACAGGCATAGAGAAAAGCGCACTTGAGGACCCAGCAAGAAGGTGGCCAACTTTCTTGTCCAAAGAGAGAAGCCTCAGGAGAAATGAAACCTGTCCACATCTTGATCTTGGACTTCCAGCCTCCAAAACCGTAAGAAAATAAGTTCTTGTTGTTTAAGTCATCCAGCCAGTGGTATTTTGTTATGGCAGCTCAAACCAGTATTCCTTGTTTCCCTCCACTCATCTCCTTAGTTACTCATGCTGTTGCAGCCTTGATGGCCTTCTTGCTGTTTCTCAAATATGCCAAGCTGGCTTTCGCCTCAATGAAACACCTCAGTGTTTTACATTTACTCTGCTTGGAATGCTCTTCCTCCCACATATCTCTGCAGCTTATGCTTAATTCCCACACTTCAGTCAGGTTTCTGCTCACATGTTGCCTTCTTAATGATGCCATCCTATTTAGATTTTAGCCTCTGTCACCTCCTGCTTCCCTATGTCCTGATTTCTATGTTTGTTTTTCCTCATACCACTTCTCACCATCTGACATACTACATGCTTCCTTTATTGTCTGTCCCTCCCATTAAGGCTGGAGATGCCATGAGAGCAGGAGTCAGTGTTGCTTTCTGGTTTGCCACTGATACTTTGGTACCCAGAGGGCTCCTGGCACAGAGTAGGCCCTTGAGTAATATTTATTGGGTCAGTTGGTGGATGAACAAATGGCACTGGCCCATAGGTAGGCAAAAAGATGGGTAGGATAGACTAGAGAGGCTAGATTTAAATCCATTTTCATATATAGGAATTTAATAATTTGTTGTCCTTTTTTTTTAAAGGGAAGAAATTGCAGAGAAGGGGGAAAATGGCTGTTTACTTAATATATGGAAACTTCAAGGTTGATGTAATACATTTGAAAGAAGACAAAGTTAGGTTGCTACTTTTTATCATACAAAGAATTCATCTTAGATTAATTGTATGTTTAAATATAAAAAAGTTATAAAATTGTAAGCAAAAATATAGAAATTTTAGAAGAATTTTTGGATAATTTCTGTGTGTATATGCTGTGGGTTGGGTGGGGTGGTGAGATGAGGCTTCTTAGACCAAAAGCAAACAATTAACAAACAAAATTCCCACACCGTTTAGAAGTCATAACAGAATAAGTGACAAATTTGATTACATTTAAATTTTATAATGGCAAAAGAAACTAAGAAATAAAAATTGTCAATGAGGAACCAATTGCAACATATTTGACAAAGGTTTATATTCCTTGTATACAAGCACCATCTCTTTATAAAAGAGACAGTCAGCTCATTAGAAATACAAAGTATATTAAAGGACTTTAAAAAAAAAACTCATCAGGATCATTCATCCTTTCATCAGAAATACACTGATTTTCTACTGTGTGGCAAGAATCATTCTAGGTATTAAAAGATAAAGCAGTAAAAAAATCAGACAAATGTCCCTGACATCATAGAGCTCATGTTCTAGTGGAGGGAGATAGGTAGGAAATAATGAGATAAACTACATGGTATAGAAGGTGATAAGTGCTATAGAAATAAAGCCATGTAAGGGAGCAACATAAAGGAAATGAATATAAGCAGAGGTTAGTGTACCCAACTCTAGGGAAATAAATTAGGAAACTTAGATGGAATGGATGCTTTTTCTAGGAGAATATAAATTACAAGAATGATTGTGGAGGCAGGAGAGAAATTCTAGTCAAATTATTATATGTCATAAAATATCTAGAGAAAGTTGTTTAAGAGCAACCCCTAGAAAAAGTGCCAGAAGAGGTATTTCAAAGGTGAATTCTACCAAGGTTAAAGAGCGGACAGGACCATTGATTTTTAAACTATTTTAGAGTTTAGAGAAAGAAGTGAGGTTGAAGAGAATGATCATTTGTTAACATATTTAATAACAATGGGAATTCATATAAGATTTTTGAAAACTGTTGTGTCAATATCTAGTGATAGTAAATTATCTATCTCCTTTAATCTGGCTGTCTCACTATTGGGATTCTTGCCTTTGGAAATAAAAAATATCAGTTGGTTAGGCTGTTTGTATAAAACAATGTTTGTAGTATCAACTTTAGTGTTCAACAGGTTGAATTAATTGATGGGTGAGTTATACTATGAATATGTTATACAGCTATTTTAAAAAGAATTTATATGATTTACTTGGAGAAATGTCAATAATCAGGGAAGCAAACAGCAGGCTAAGGTGTAAATCTTTGGGAAAAAAAGAATGAAGAACATTTCCCATTACACACAAATATGTTTGTGTTTGTTTATATGAATATAAAGAAATATATGAAAGGAAATAATCACACTTGAACCTTGATTATTTGGAGTTTTGGGAGAGCTTGGCGTTTTCTTTGTTGTTTTTGGCTTGTTGCCTCTATCAAGATTTTTAGTTTGAAATGAATATCCAGTAAGATACTTTATAAAAGACTTTTCTTTCAGCATTTTCTATGCTAGTTTTAACGTGAATAAAAGAAGTACATCTGCTTGGGTACTAGGTAAAGCTGATGCTGGAAACAGGGTAGTTGATATTAATTTGGTGGTATCCAAAAGGCAGGATTTGTGAATTTGACCAGATTTTGCCAATGATTGAATTTGTTTGGTGGTATAGTAGAGTTACTTTGAGAAGTTCTCTCAACGCAAGGTTTTTAATTGGTAAAAGAAAGGTTAAAAATATTTACCACGTTCAGTTCAATTCAGTTCAGTTCAGTCGCTCAGTCGTGTCCGACTCTTTGCAACCCCATGAACTGCAGCACGCCAGGCCTTCCGTCCATCACCAACTTCCGGAGTTCACTCAAACTCAGGTCCATTGATGCCATCCAGCCATCTCATCCTCTGTCGTCCCCTTCTCCTCCTGCCCCCAATGCCTCCCAGCATCAGAGTCTTTTCCAATGAGTCAACTTTTCGCATGAGGTGGCCAAAGTACTGGAGTTTCAGCTTTAGCATAATTCCTTCCAAAGAACACCCAGGGCTGATCTCCTTCAGAATGAACTGGTTGGATCTCCTTGCAGTCCAAGGGACTCTCAAGAGTCTTCTCCAACACCGCAGTTCAAAAGCATGTTTTACCACATTAGGTAGGTATTTTTATTGTTTAACAACTCAAGAAAGGATCTTTAACGTGTTAAGCTTTTAGCTCAATAAGATTTAATTGAATTCAGATTTCCTGACATTTTCAGTGGCTATGATATACCTCGCATTATTGCAAGTCTATATCTATTTCTATAGCTTTATATAGAGGATAAAAGGCAGGCAAAGCATTACCATATGCAATGCCAGATGAGTACTATTTATTTTAATGTATTATTGAAGGCAAAAATGATCAGGGAAGACTTCATGGAGGAGGTGAGACAATGCAGGTCTTACATATGCTCATGATTTAGACAGGACAGTATTGGACAGGCACGGAACCGCAGAGGCACTGGTACCCGTGCCGGAGTTTTGCCAGGGACGCCTGGAGTACCACACGCGAGAGCGCCCCCTTCCGGAACCAAGTTCCTCGGGTCGGTTTCTCGCGTCTACGGGAGAACCCCGTGCCGCGGTACGCAGGCGCGGGCAGCCGATGAGGGCTCGCCAAGGCTCGCCAGACGCGCATGCGTGCGGCTCTCTGGAGGCGGTAGCTTCTTCGGCGTCGAGACTGGAGGCTGAGTGCTAAACTGTGGGGCGCAAATGGGATCCGGCGGTTAGTCGGGTAGGCATAGGTAGGACGGCTGCCTTGTGGGGAACAGGGGGCTGGAAGGCGGGAGCCCGAAGCGTGGGGGTCCTGAGCCTTTCCTCTACGATCCAGGCCGACTATTGTATCTGTGTCGCAGCGACTGCGCACAAAATGGCGGCGGGCTGACGGCGGGGGCGGGAGGAGATTGGGGGACCCCCGGGATGGGAAGGGAGCTTGGCTCCCCGGCCACAGCGTCGGTTCACCGCACTGCTCCGGAGGGTCAGGTCGGGCACCTGGGCTAGGACCCTGCTTCAGAAAGAGCCGCCTGACGCCTTTGCCCTGGGCGGAGGAACGAAAACAGCCCTTCGGCAAGGCCGTGGCTGCCCCTTCCCCATCGGCGCAGGGCCGGCCGGGCCGCGCCAGGCCTGACAGGAGGAAGCGGTGGTGAGGGAGCTTCGCGGAGGGAGGAACCATTCCCGTCGGGCCCGGAGGAGAGGCAGCGGAGCTCGAGCCGAGCCCATTAGCCAGCGACATTGTATAAGGAGCGTGGAGGAGAAGAACGTGCTTGTGTTCGGGGCTGGGGAAGGGGGAGTTGAGGTGAAGGGGGAACGTACGATGTAGCGGCTTTGGCCGGTCCGGGTTTCCTCTGCCTGCTTTGTGCGGGAATGAAAGCAAAGAGAATGTCGTCTCTGTGCGGGATACGAAGGGCTCATGAACTGCTCTGATACTTATTTCCAGATTTCTCAGAGGAATCGAGAATGCGGATCGCTAGTGATTCCTAGCTTGGGCCCGTTCTGTTCAAGTTGGGGGGAGAACGTGTACCACATACAAGAATCCTTGAGGACAGCTGAAACAGATCTTCTGTTGAGATAACTGAATGAGGGAGACTTCTATTTTTACAAGATCTTTAATTGAACTAGACAGTGAAGGCTGCCTCAGGCTGTTTCCTCTTAATCTTAAAATTTGCTCCTAGGAGAAATTTGGGGGGGGGGGGGCGGAAATACTATTTTAGTCTGGAGGAGTTGTGAAAAAAAATTTGTTATCGGGATCCGGCGACTTAATGTTGGTTTAAATTCTTTTTCTAACCAGCTTTGGAATTGAGCAAACAAAAAAATTTTTTTTTATTTGTTGTAAAGGGTTAATGTATTTTTCAGGGATGTCGGCTCATTTACAATTAAAATTGATAAAGTGAAAAAAACTTACAAAAATGAGTTTAATGAAATTTATACAGAAAAATGAACGCATAATTTACATTATTTCAACATAGCTTTAAATATTGTTGATGAGGTATTCTAGACTTAGTGGGCTTATGTTGTATTCTTTTTCTTTTTGGCAACATTTCATACGCTATTTTGTATTCCCATACTTTGTAATACACACTTTTAAATAATTATGTAATATACACTTTAAAATAATACGTAATATACATATTTTACGTAATAGACACTTAATATACACTTTTTAATAATTAAAAATTAACACGTTAATACACTAAAATATGCTGGACGATTCCCTTGATTGGTTGTTGAAACCAAGTGAGGGAAAGAAAACAGTTGGAAAAAATCACAAAATCTCATCCGTTTTTATTACTAGCTTTATGTCACACATATCTATTACCTTAAGTATTGGTTATATTTTAGTTTTGTAACTGTAATGTGTTATTTTGTTATGGAAGGTGTATACAGCAGATACTCAGGTTTTAAAAATGCTTCTTAGAATTAGTGATCACTTTGTATTTCATGGCTGTCTTAAAGGTTTTCTCTTGGGTGCTCTTAAGAAGGTCATCTCTGGAAATTTTGTTTTTATGTAGTGAAAGAAAATGAGAGACAAATAGTTTAGTGGAAAGAGAATAGGCTTTGGAATCAGAAGATTTGGCTTCGAATCCCAGTTTTCCTCTTACTGTCTGAGTGAGATGTGGGTAAGTTATTTTAGTCTTCCTGAACTTTTATTTCTTTGTCTGTAAAGTGGTAATAATACTGCTTCCTGCCTGGAATTATTGTGAGGGAGAAAATGTGTGAAAAGCCCCTATCCTTTGACACATAAGTAGGTGCTTAATAAATGTTAGTTGTTACTACTGCAAATTTTTAAGTGCTTTGGAAGCATCTTTTCATAGAAAATTGTAACCTGCGGATAGTCCCTCTTAATAAAAGAAGAGGCTTAAAGAATGTAGGTTAAATTGATGGAATTTTGGAGCTGAAAGATCATCTAATCTTTCATTAAAATACTTTGTTCATCTGTAAACTTTATGTATACCTCTCATTTTATGTATACTTCTCCAAGCACGTATCAAAATTGTAACCATTTATTTATATGATTGTTATGCTCATCTTTGTATCTGTCTCAATGCCTAGTTTGTGTTAGACACTCACAGGTCGGGTGAATGAACTCAGCTGATGGTTGCCAGAGTCTGGGTAAGAACATAGGCTTTGGGGTCCAAATCATGCTCTGTCTCCTATGACTTAATGTATACTGATCAGGGTTTGGAAAAAAATCTGTCCAAATGGTTAATAAAATGCTTTATATACTGAGAAATAGTGCTTCTAGTCTGGGTACCCAGTAACATATTTTGTGCTGTTTTGCAAGTAAACAAGCCACTGAATGTTGAAATGAAGTGGTTTAGAGATCCTCCAAACTGAAAGTAATTATACTTGTGGCTAAACCAGTAAGCCCTCTTTATATTTAACTTTACTTACTCTTTCACTGCTTCAACTTATTTATTTACTGTAGTCTGAAATTTGTGATTGAAATGAAAATGAGAGGAAGATAGGTATATGAAAAATAAGAGTAATGGAAAGGAAAAAACCATGGTAGGGAAAAGGTAAGGTATAAAGTAAAACACAGCTCTAATGATCAGTGAAGATCAAGAGTAATGGTTTTGTATTGAAAAGAGAAAAAAAGTTCAGGGAGTATAGGAGAAGGAGTTTTTAAGGTGTGCATATTTTGATATTTCTTAGTGCTACCTTGGGATACTTAGGTTTTGGATTATTTTTCAACTCTTGGGCCCCTTAAATACCAAAATATATTTATTGTTACAGTCTTTAAGTTTTCATACTTTTTCCTTGTCTCTTTTCCAGTCCATTTTATTAAACTAGCAGGTGATTTCTTTGTTGTCTCTGCTAATGAGTGACTGTTGCCAACATTCTATTCTTTTTAATTTCCTCACTTGTTAAAAATTTTTTTAATTAGGGAAAATTTTAAGCCTATACAAACGCAGAGAGTATTATATAATGATGCACCCATATACTTATCACCCAGCTGCAACAATTATAATTTACAACAATTATAAGTAAACCTTGTCTCTCCACCCTGTTATTTTTAAGCAATTCCTATAACATATTCCTTAATTTATAGTTCAGAATTTTTCTCTAAAGTTTTAGAAAAAGACATGCATATCACACCTAAAGTAATAATAATTCTTTAATGTCAGAGATTCAGTCAGTTATTCAGATCTCCCCATTTATTTCTTACATGCTACACCACCATATTGAAATTTTTGGAAATTACCTAGGTCTTAATGAAAGAAACACATAACTGCCTGCTTCTTAAGTAAAGCGTTTTGTTTATTAATGTAACATTTTTTGAGCCATCTGTTGCATGTCGGGGTTTAATCTTAATCATTTTTTACATCAACATTACATGGAGTCATGGGTTAATCAGCTTGCTGAGGCTCACATTTTTAGCACTCCAGGATCAGAATTAAAGCACTGAGTCTAGGGTCTAAGTTCTTACAAAAAACACTATGCTACGTTAGTAAAGTTTGTTTACGGGAGTTACCCAATTTTGCATGAAATCACTTGCTGGCACCCTTCGTAGCAGGGTGGGTGTCTTCAGATCAGTGGAAGTTTCCCCAAAGATCAGATTATTATGGATTGCATAATGGTCTGACTAACAGTCAATAGTTAGGGAGTGAACATGATGTAGAAGAAGAATAGCCAAATCCAAAAAAGTGCTTAGGGCTGATTTTTTTTTTTTTTTTATCATTGCCAACTTTCTGCCTGTAGCCATACTTGCTTATAGTCCTTTTTTGACTGAGTATGTAACTACGATGTTAGGTAGCCCAGTGTTGGGTCATTAACTATTTTTGAATGAGTTAAAATGCTGGGTGACGGGAATACCCCATTTCCCTTCCCTCTATCCTTTTGCATGCTTGAATGTGCATACACACCCTTATTTTTTCCCTGAACTATTTTGAAAGTAACTTGCACATACTGTGCTCTTAACCTTTATTAGTTTATAAGTTAGTTTAGTAGTTTATTTCGTAAGAATAGGATATTTTCTTCTGTGGTCGTAGTACAGTTATCAGTCTCAGTAAATTTAATGTTGATAATTTCTTTTTTTTTTACCATTTTCTGATTTTTTTCCGTTGAGCCAATAATGTTACTTGTAGCAGTTCTCCCCCCCTGTAGTATAGGATCAGTCTAGGATTAGGTAACTGCATTTAGTTATCATGTTTTTTTAGTCTTATTTACTTTGGAATGTTTCTGTAGTCTTTTTATCTTTTGTGAGGTTGACATTTTTGAAGAATACTGTTTGCTTTCTTTTGATTTAGTAGAATATCTCTCACTTTGGAATTTTTTTTTTACTTCTTTTTTTGATGTTTCCTCTTGAGTAAATTATATGTCCCTGGCCAGAAAAATCAAGTTTCTGTGTTCCGCCATGGTAGTAGATGTAGAGATGCATGAAGTCCATCTACCCTTCGTGAATTATGATGTCTGAGCACACGTTTGGTCAAAATGTTTTCTTCCCCCTTGAACTAACTGATGATCTGTGGAGAGATTATTTAACACCACACAAATGTCTTATTCCTCATTAAAATTTCACTCAGGAGTTTTGCCTGAACTAATCTTTACGTTACGATGTTATACAGTGATTTTCCATCTTAGTAATTTCTCTATGTTTACAATGATTGATTGTTATGGAGATGTGGACACCTGGTTTTTTCAGTGGTTTGTAATTTCTTACTGTCCAGTTCTTTATTACTTTCTCTTATTACATGTGTATATGTAGTGTGTGTATTTGTGTGTGTGTGTGTATGTTTATATGTGTGTGTGTGTTAATCGCTCAGTTACGGCCAACTCTTCACAACCCTGCAACCCCATGGGCTGTAGCCCACCAGGCTCCTCTATCCGTGGAATTTTCAGGCAAGACTACTGGAGTGGGTAGCCATTCCCTTCTCCAGGGTATCTTCCTGATGCAGGGATCGAACCCAGGTCTTATGCACTGCAGGTGGATTGTTTTACGTCTGAGAAGCAGGAAAGCCTGTATATATATATTTATAATGTTTTCCACAGTGAGAATCCTGGTTCCCTGTGCTATAAAACATTCACCTAGCCTCTGCTCGATCCCATGGTATCAGTTCAGTTCAGTTCAGTTCAGTCGCTCAGTCATGTCCGAATCTTTGCGACCCCATGCAGCACGCCAGGCCTCCCTGTCCATCACCATCTCCTGGAGTTCACTCAGACTCACGTCCATCGAGTCAGTGATGCCATCCAGCCATTTCATCCTCTGTCGTCCCCTTCTCCTCCTGCCCCCAATCCCTCCCAGCATCAGAGTCTTTTCCAATGAGTCAACTCTTCGCATGAGGTGGCCGAAGTACTGGAGCTTCAGCTTTAGCATCATTCCTTCTAAAGAAATCCCAGGGTTGATCTTCAGAATGGACTGGTTGGATCTCCTTGCAGTCCAAGGGACTCTCAAGAGTCTTCTCCAACACCACAGTTCAAAAGCATCAATGCTTTGGTGCTCAGCCTTCTTCACAGTCCAACTCTCACATCCATACATGACCACAGGAAAAACCATAGCCTTGACTAGACAGACCTTAGTCGGCAAAGTAATGTCTCTGCTTTTGAATATGCTATCTAGGTTGGTCATAACTTTTCTTCCAAGGAGTAAGTGTCTTTTAATTTCATGGCTGCAGTCACCATCTGCAGTGATGTTGGAGCCCAAAACAGTAAAGTCTGACACTGTTTCCACTGTTTCACTATCTGTTTCCCATGAAGTGATGGGACCAGATGCCATGATCTTTGTTTTCTGAATGTTGAACTTTAAGCCAACTTTTTCACTCTCCTCTTTCACTTTCATCAAGAGGCTTTTTAGCTCCTCTTCACTTTCTGCCATAAGGGTAGTGTCATCTGCATATCTGAGGTTATTGATATTTCTCCCAACAATCTTGATTCCAGCTTGTGTTTCTTCCAACCCAGCGTTTCTCATGATGTACTCTGCATATAAGTTAAATAAGCAAGGTGACAATATACAGCCTTGATGCAGTCCTTTCCTATTTGGAACCAGTCTGTTGTTCCACGTCCAGTTCTATCTGTTGCTTCCTGACCTGCATACAGGTTTCTCAAGAGGCAGGTCAGGTGGTCTGGTATTCCCATCTCTTTCAGAATTTTCCACAGTTGATTGTGATCCACACAGTCAAAGGCTTTGGCATAGTCAGTAAAGCAGAAATAGATGTTTTTCTGGAACTCTGCTTTTTCCATGATCCAGCAGATGTTGGCAATTTGATCTCTGGTTCCTCTGCCTTTTCTAAAACCAGCTTGAACATCAGGGAGTTCACGGTTCACCTATTGCTGAAGCCTGGCTTGGAGAATTTTGAGCATTACTTTACTAGCATGTGAGATGAGTGCAATTGTGCAGTAGTTTGAGCATTCTTTGGCATTGCCTTTCTTTGGGACTGGAATGAAAATTGACCTTTTCCAGTCCTGTGGCCAGTGCTGAGTTTTCCAAATTTGCTGGCATATTGAGTGCAGCACTTTCACAGCATCATCTTTCAGGATTTGAAATAGCTCCACTGGAATTCCATCACCTCCACTAGCTTTGTTTGTAGTGATGCTTCCTAAGGCCCACTTGACTTCACATTCCAGGATGTCTGGCTCTAGATGAGTGATCATATCATCATGATTATCTTGGTCGTGAAGATCTTTTTTGTACAGTTGTTCCGTGTATTCTTGCCACCTCTTCTTAATATCTTCTGCTTCTGTTAGGTCCAGACCATTTCTGTCCTTTATCAAGATCTTTTAGAAGTAACACCCAAAAAAGATGTCTTTTTCATTATAGGGGACTGGAATGCAAAAGTAGGAAGTCAAGAAACACCTGGAGTAACCAGCAAATTTGGCCTTGGAATGTGGAATGAAGCAGGACAAAGACTAATAGAGTTTTGCCAAGAAAAATGCACTGGTCATAGCAAACACCCTCTTCCAACAACACAAGAGAAGACTCTACACATGGACATCACCAGATGGTCAACACCGAAATCAGATTGATTATATTCTTTGCAGCCAAAGATGGAGAAGCTCTATACAGTCAATAAAAACAAGACCGGGAGCTGACTGTGACTCAGATCATGAACTCCTTATTGCCAAATTCAGACTTAAATTGAAGAAAGTAGGGAAAACCGCTAGACCATTGAGGTATGACCTAAATCAAATGCCTTATGATTATACAGTGGAAGTGAGAAATAGATTTAAGGGTCTAGATCTGATAGATAGAGTGCCTGATGAACTATGGAATGAGGTTCATGACATTGTACAGGAGACGGGGATCAAGACCATCCCCATGGAAAAGAAATGCAAAAAAGCAAGATGGCTGTCTGGGGAGGCCTTACAAATAGCTGTGAAAAGAAGAGAGGTGAAAAGCAAAGGAGAAAAGGAAAGATATAAGCATCTGAATGCAGAGTTCCAAAGAATAGCAAGAAGAGATGAGAAAGCCTTCTTCAGTGATCAATGCAAAGAAATCAAGGAAACAACAGAATGGGAAAGACTAGAGATCTCGTCAAGAAAATTAGAGATACCAAGGGAACATTTCATGCAAAGATGGGCTTGATAAAGGACAGAAATGGTCCCATGGTATATCTGAAGTTATTTAAGAATTAATTCATCCATACCACTGCAAAAAAAAGCAAAAAAACCCAGACTACTAAAAAGAGTGAGAATTCTTAAAAGTTATCTTTTCTCCTAAGTCAAATAGTGGGTTTATAAATTACTTGAGTAGGTTTCTTTTTCCCTTTTAATGAGCTATGGTGTTCATTTGAAAAATGAATTAGTTTGCTGTCAGTTTAAGCTTTCCCCTCTTCTTCCCATCCTTTTTAAATTTTTTAAAAAAAATTACATGGTTAACCTGACTCTGAAAGTCAAAATTATATAGTAAGATGTACTCCATAAAGTATCATTTCCATTTATTTCCTTTCAGTCCTTTCTGTTACCCTTATGTAACCTTCTTGTTTCCTGGTTATCCTACTTGTAACTGTTAAGCCGATGTGTGTGTCTTGTTTCCGTTTTTTACATAAAAAGACACATCGGCTGTTTTGTAGTCTGTTAAGACTTTAAGGCATTTGGCATTTTAAGATATTTGGCCAGATAATTTAGGTATGCTTAATTGAAGATTTTGGATGGCATTATCGATGCAATGGAGATGAACTTGGGCAAACTTCGGGAGATGGTGAGAGATGGATGGCCTGGCATGCTGCAGTCCATGGGGTTGCAAGGAGTCGGACATGGCTGGGTGACTGAACACCAACAAATTTAAGATTGTGGAAGCCCATTCTAGGCAGGTGGGAACATTTTTTGGCTCATGGACTTCTTGAGGGCAGGAAGGGCAAAGATGCAGTTTTACCTCAAGAACAACTGGGTAGTGAATGTCTTCAGTACTGTTTACCTCTTGGTCCCGCTTGTGTGTTACATTGGCATTATTTTGTTTCAGTGTTTGTGTTTTCTCACTAAGGTGGTGAGTATGCTGTCAGCTGCATTTTGGCAACCGTTTTTTCAGTACTTAGGATTTTTCTCATTTCTAGTTTTAAAAAAATCCCAGAAAAGATTTCTTTATTCCAGTCTGGATTTGGTGGTTTCTTTTGGACTAATGTGTTGTATTTTTGAGAGTAGTGAAGTAATAAGCAGAACCACCATCTCGGGGGCATCATTTACTGGGAATACTGTGTTGTCGGTAAAGAATCATTTATGTGTGCAGTATGTATAGTCCTAAAAAAAGAAAAACATGTAATTATACTCACATATCTTGTTTATAAAAAAGTTTGTGTTCCTGAAAATAATAACCACCAAATCATTGCTATCCAAGGTTATTAATGGCTTTCATGGTAATCTATTTCTGATATTGTGCATTATTAGCAAGTTGATCTTCTGTTTTCTTTAAGATCTGAAATCATTGTTACCAATCCTTTGTGAAGTTTGTGATGCCCTTCATGATAAAAACAATGTTTCTAGTTTTCTGCTTATTTTTCTCTGTTTCTTTGGCACTTTCATTGAGGTGTGCCACATTTTGGCATTTTAACATCCAGTGTGATATTCTGTATTTATGCTTGTGACACCTTCAGAATTCTGTGACTTCCATACCTTTTGTGGGACAAAACTAAAGGTAGAACAGTGTTGGCTGAGTTGATCTGTCTATATATACTAGAGGAGATTAGAAGGTTGAGAACCAGTTAAACTGAGAAAAGCACAGAAGTAACTGGCCAGTGTAATACTTGCGTTGTTAGTAAGTGTGAAGGTAGATTTTATGTATTCGAGACACAGTTGGTCTGACACAGGGTATCAAATCAGGTATGTGGGTATAAAACTAGAAAAGTAATGTTAATGGTAGTTTTCCTTTTGTGGTAAAGTTAGAAGACTTTTTTTATGCATGTCATGAAGATGATTTTTCTTTCCTTTGGGGAAGGTGATCATGAACAGGTATTGCTTTTTTAATAATTAGGAAAAATAAAGCTATAAAATTTAAATTTTATGTACCTAGAATACAGGATGGAAAGAACATTGAGAGGAGTTCAATTTGTGACCTTGCCAATTAGTTCTAAGGCTTTACTTAATCATAAACTTGAATTCCCTTGCTTACTTGGTGATTGTAAGCTCAGATGAGATAATGAAGGTCAAAATGCTTTTCAAACCATGAAGTGCTTTAAAGTTCAAGTGTGGGGTTTGATATAAATCTTTTCATTGAGAATCTAATTGGAGCCATTATGATCTGCATGACTAATTTTTGGTGATGCTTTTATATTTTTAGATTTCAGACTTCTTTATCAGTACGTGTAAAGAAAATGAAGGATTCCTTTTCATCTGAAAGACTATCAAAATAGCAGGTAGTTTTTGATTGTGGTAGTGGACATGTCAGAAAGTATCTCAAGGGATATAATGAATTTTTTAATACATCAGGCTATTTCTTCATTTCTGCCTCAAGAATTCAGTTTCTTCTAGATGCTTCCAGAGTTTTTCTCTTTGATATTTTATTGGCTATATCTTGTTTCAGAGAGGCATGTTTTAGTTGATAGGGCACGGAAGATAGTTTTTAACTGCTGCTTGTCTTCAGGAGTTCAGAATGTTTTCTGGCCATTAAATACCCTGTTTTTGAAAAATATTGAACATAGGAAAATAAAATGTTGATTTAAAATAGCAACTAGTATAGTTCATACAATGAAGTTTTGTGTACCTTCTTCCCCTTCCCATCCATGTATATATGCACATATACAAAACTAGAAGAAATTCCATCAAAATATTAGTTCATTATCAGTAATGATTTTACTGGTAAGGATGTCACTTGCTGCTTTTTATTGTTTTCTTTAACAAGCATATGTTATTTATATCATCAGGAATAAAAATTCATTTTAAAGGGTGAGTATTACTTAATCACAATTGTGTTCAAAGTAATTAATAATTAAGGACTCAGATCTCAATTCAGATTTTTCTAAGTTAGTTTAACGATGTGTTGATTCTCTGTAAATTTGTTGGGTGGATGAACCTCTTTGTGGCCAGAACTCCTGGAGTTAAATGAAAAAGGCTTTACAATTGTTGTCTTCATTTGTTCAGTTGTTTTCCGGGTGTTAATGCCAAATTTTCCCTTGTCTTACTAGTTCTTGTTTCTTACCACATTGTTTTTAGGTTATATCAGTTGCATTCTCAAAAGACTTCAAGGTTTATTTTCTTTGGTGTGGGATAACCTAATTGCTAATAAGAGGCTTTATATCAAGAGCCCTTGGCTTGTTTTGCTTAATTTTACTCAATCTCACAAATAGTTTTTTCCCCACCAAAATAAATATTGAAACAGAGAGGAATGAGATATGTTTGTTATCTGAATGAATGAACTGTTAAATAACAAAGTCAGTTGAGTCAGGTGGGAAGAAATGATGTAGGGGAAAATGAACTAAGTGAGATTTTAGACTTAAATCTGCATGTTATTCATATGTTGCCTGATAATCATAACAGATTAGCTGATTTTGGCTTTGTTAGACTTCGGTGTGATAATGTTAGATTTGATAGAGAAGTATGAAGTTATGTTGGTTTTATACTCTCCAACCCTCCTTTTCTGTTTGCTGTTAAACATTTCATACTTAATATTTAGGACTTTTTTTTTTTTTTTTTGGTGGAGAGTAATGTTCAGACATGTGAAAAAGTAGAGAGGAAAGGTAATAAATTCTTTTGGACCCGTCACTCACCTTCCTCAACAAATATTTTTGCTGGTTGTGCTTCATCAAACTTCCCTCACCCACTAAACACCACAGTTCACCCCTGCCAAAATGCATCCTTTGTTTTCTAGATTATTTTAATGAAGATCCCAAATTCTTCATTGCACTTGTTAGGTACAGTAACATTTGATTCTTTAAATACTGGTGCATCAGTGAACCTCTGTGGATAACTATAGATTTTCAGTTTGTAATGGTCAAGGAAAAAGTGTTTAGTTGGGGGTTGGGGAGCTTGCCTTTTTCTAATCTTTTTGCATTTTTGAGTTTTTTTTTTTTCCCCCAGACATTTCCATTATTATGAATTAATTGCTTCAAAACATTTTTTATAAAGCACAGTTAATTTCGGTGATTGCTTTTATTTTTGGATTTCCAGAGCACCTGTTATATTGTAGTTCTTCCAGGATGGATCTTGTTTTCTGGAGATTTAACTCTTGTTCTTCTCAGTCTGTTAGGATAGAGGTTGTATGTGAAAAGAGAAATTATTTTTATGATATCTGCTTTTGCTCATCTCTTAGCCCCCCCGCCCCAAATTTAACTCCCCTCTGCGTTGCAAGGATTAAAAAATACTGATGCTTAGGAGTGTAATTTACCTGCCTGAAAGGTCCCTGTTTAATGGAGTGAGGGGAGGGAGAGTGACACTAACGTTTATTGGGCAGCTCCTTTATTAGACATCATCAGTTCAGTTCAGTCGCTCAGTTGTGTCTGACTCTTCGCGACCCCATGAATCGCAGCACGCCAGGCCTCCCTGTCCATCACCAACTCCCAGAGTTCACTCAGACTCACATCCATTGAGTCAGTGATGTTATCCAGCCATCTCATCCTCTCTCGTCCTTTTTCTCCTGCCCCCAATCCCTCCCAGCATCAGTCTTTTCCAATGAGTCAACTCTTTGCATGACACCCTTTTCCAACAACACAAGAGAAGACTCTACACATGGACATCACCAGATGGTCAACACAGAAATCAGATTGATTATATTCTTTGCAGCCAAAGATGGAGAAGCTCTATACAGTCAACAAAAACAAGATCAGGAGCTGACTGTGGCTCAGATCATGAACTCCTTATTATTGCCAAATTAGAAATTATACATATTTATATTTCATCTAACTTAGTCCTTAACAGTTGGTGAAGGCAATGGCAACCCACTCCAGTACTCTTGCTTGGAAAATCCCATGGATGGAGGAGCCTGGAAGGCTGCAGTCCATGGGGTCGCCGAGGGTCGGATACGACTGGGTGACTTCACTTTCACCCATTGGAGAAGAAAATGGCAACCCACTCCAGTGTTCTTGCCTGAAGAATTGCAGGGACGGGGGAACCCTGGTGGGCTGCCGTCTGTGGTGTCGCACAGAGTCGGACACGACTGAAGTGACTTGGCAGTAGCAGCAGTCCTTAACAGTAATCCAGAGAGGATCCCATTTTACTCATGAGAAAGCTTATGGTCTAGAGGTTAAGTAGCTTGTCCAAAACCTTAATAGTAAGTGGTGAACCTTGCAGAATTCAAACCCTTCTCATGTGACATACATTACTAGCTTAGAAATGAATTTGAATATTGCGTGAATTACTAATAGCTGAAAGTGTGCCATTGTTCAGTTGCTAAATCATGTCCAACTCTTTGCGACCCTATGGACTGCAGTGTGCCAGTCTCCCCTGTCCTTCACTGTCTCCTGGAGTTTGCTCAGACTCATGTCCATGGAGTTGATGATGCTATCCAACCATCTCATTGTCATCCCGTTCTCTTCCCACTGGAGTGGGTAGCCATTCCCTTCTCTGGGGGATCTTCCTGACTCAGGGATTGAACCCAGGTCTCCTGCATTGCAGGTGGATTCTTTACTATCTAAGCCACCGGAGAAACCCAAAGTGTGCCACAGGAAATGCGCAAAGAGATTCTTTAAGGGTGTGACTTTGAAACAATCTGGAAGAGTGAGTTTGGTTCAGAGAGCTAGGGGTACTCTAGGTAGTACAGTATGAATAAAGTGTGAAAGCAAGAATGTTGAAAGTGATCAGGAGATGGCATTAGACCCATTTGGCTGTAGCATACATTTTTAATTTTACTTAGTTTTGACTGTGTTGGGTCTTTGTTGCTGTGCTGGTTTTTCTCTAGTTGTGGCAAGTGGGGGCTATTCTCCATTGTGGTGTGCGGGCTTCTCATTGCGGTGGCCTCTCATGGAGCATGGACTCTAGGTATGCGGGCTTCAGTGGGTGTGGCAGATGGACTCAGCTGTTGCGGCGCACAGGCTTAGTTGCTCCACAGCACAGAATCAATCCAGAGTCTCCTGCATTGGCAGATGGAGTCTTCACCCCCAGTGAAGCCCCTGTAGCAGAAATTTTTCGTTAAGTATTGGTTAGTAAAATGTGAAAGGTAGATTGAGATTAGATTATATACTAAATGCCAGGTTGACAAGTTTGGACACTATCTTGCAGGTAGCAATAAAGTGGTGAAGGTTTTTATGTAGAGGAGTGATAGTAAAAGAAATGCTTTAAGGATATTAGTAATGACAGAATGAATTGGGATGAAGGGCAGCTGTGGTGAGAGTGATGAGAACTTGCAATAGGGTTGTGATGATGGTGAAAGGAAAAATAAAATTCTATGTTAGAGATTTTGACAAGAATACATAGAATTTTATAGTTTAAAAAAGTTAGTTAAAAATGGAGATTAAGATGCTTTTGTGCCTCTGTGACTGAAGGAATTGGTGTAGAGAACACTATTGAAAATGGATAGTTTGGGAGAAAATTCCAAAGTCAGTAAAAACAGTAGCTAAAAGTTGCCATAAAGGAGAGAGGTTGTTGACAAGTATTTTTTTCCTGTCTTCATAGATAATTTTATTAAATAATCCTGGAGTTAGTGAAGATTGACATGTCTTAACTGAAGCTATATTTTGTCTTGGGCCAGAATACTATAGCTTTGTCAGAAACATGCAGTTGATAAATTTTATTAGTTTTAAATTTTTAAATCATCCCAGCAGTCTGTTTCATCTTATTACAATATTTTATTTAGAAACCTTAACCTAGGCTATTCTACATTTTCTAAAATTTGATAAACACATGTTGAGTAAGACCTTGTTATCTGAAATCTCCTCCCAGTTTCCTCAAAACTCTAGAGGATACCCATCCTGTGAAGCTCAACTCAGGTATTCTTGACTTCTCCCAGAAATAAATCCATTCCTGATGCTTTTTAGCATTGTTGTAATAATGACACACTCTTTATTTTGTTTTTCTTGTTAGATTGCTTGCACTTTGCCTATAGGAATCATGTTTTACTTGGCTTGAATACTTCATAATGATTGTCATATTAGACAGAAATTTTTAATAAAGTGAATGAATGATTCTGAACTCATTCCTTTCCACTAAAATCAAAAGGGCCAGTGGGGGGATTGGGGGGAGATCTTTGGTGATAAACAAGAACTGAGAACTTACCGACCACAGCAACTGAATGTATATTTTCACCCCATCCCCCAATGGCATGCAGGATTTGGACACTTCTAAGAAGTTTTAAAAGTTGTAATTGCTGCTCTGCACCTAGGACAGCACCCAGCGCAGCATAGTGTACAGGAACTCTGGCTTGAGGTTTGGGGTTTGTATTCTGGATTCGGGAAAGAAGAGCAAATTTTTGGGAAAGTTTGAAATCCTCATAAACACTCTAAAAATGTATGAAATGCCAGAATGGTTTCATGGCTTTGTTTCAAAATGTTTTACACTGGCTGTAGAACCCACTTCATGAAGTAGTTTGAGTTAAAATGATCTAATATTTGTGTTTTAACTTTCAGCTTTGTGTTATTCTTGGAAAATTTCGCACCACTTGTGAATTCCTTGAACCTGGGCATTGCAAACCCACTTCTGTTGGGCCCATCTCCTTTGCACTTTGCTCAGATTAAGACTCAGTTGGCGCTGCAGCAGCTGAATGCCATTGCCTCACATAGTTCAACACCACCTTATACTTTATTAAATCAGGCTTTCTTGAAAATAGCCATGTCGAGACCCAGGTTTAATCCTCGAGGAAACTTTCCACTTCAGAGGCCACGAGCACCTAACCCTTCTGAGATGAGGCCTCCAGGACCATTTATGAGGCCTGGATCTATGGGTCTTCCAAGATTTTACCCAGCAGGGAGAGCCCGTGGAATTCCACACAGATTTGCCTGCCATGAATCTTATCAGAATATGGAACCGCAGAGAATGAATGTTCAGGTAACTCAACACCAAACTGATCCAAGATTGACCAAAGAAAAATTGGATTTTCATGAAGCACAACAAAAGAAGGAGAAGCCTCATGGTAGCCGATGGGATGATGAGCCTCATATATCTGCATCAGTGGGAGTGAAGCAGAGTTCTGTAACGCAGGTTACAGAGCAGAGTCCTAAAGTACAAAGCCGCTATACAAAAGAGAGTGCCTCAAGTATCCTAGCAAGTTTTGGATTATCTAATGAAGACTTAGAAGAACTCAGTCGCTATCCTGATGAACAGCTAACTCCTGAAAATATGCCATTAATCTTGAGGGATATAAGAATGCGGAAAATGGGGCGCCGATTACCTAATTTACCTTCTCGGAGCAGAAATAAAGAAACACTTGGTAATGAGGCAGTTTCGAGTAACGTGATTGATTATGGGCATGCAAGCAAATATGGCTACACAGAAGATCCACTTGAAGTACGTATTTATGATCCTGAAATTCCAACCGATGAGGTCGAGGATGAATTTCGGTCACAGCCAAGTATTTCTGCATCTGTTCCTGCTCCAAATGTGATGTGTAATTCTATGTTTCCTGTTGAAGATGTGTTTCGACAGATGGACTTCCCCAGTGAGTCCTCCGGTAATCAGTCCTTTTTCCCAGTTGAGAGTGGAAGCAAGATGTCAGGTTTACACATTTCAAGAGGACAGTCAGTCCTTGAACCTGTAAAATCTGTCAGCCAGTCCATTAGCCAGACAGTTAATCAGACAATGAGTCAGTCTCTGATTCCTCCTTCTATGAACCAGCAACCTTTTTCATCGGAATTAATTTCAACTGTAAGCCAACAAGAGCGGATCCCACGTGAACCTGTCCTTAATTCATCTAATGTACATGGATCGGGAGGAAGTAAAAAGAATTACCAGTCAGAGGCTGACATCCCCATTCGGTCTCCCTTTGGGATTGTGAAAGCATCGTGGCTACCAAAGTTTTCACATGCTGATGCCCAGAAGATGAAGAGACTTCCAACTCCTTCTATGATGAATGATTATTATGCAGCATCTCCAAGAATATTTCCACATTTGTGTTCTCTGTGTAACGTAGAATGTAGTCATTTGAAGGTGAGTGTTTTTAAAGATCACTGTATCATGATAACTCAGTGCCCAAGTTTCATCTAAATTCTCATATGTATGCTGGTGTTAACTAGTCATTAAGGAAATGGCAGAAATTTTGATTGCAATGTCAACGCTTAGTTGTAATCTAAGTAACCTGGCCTGAGTATTGAATTGAGTGTTAGGCTTTCTGTATTCCTGTGACTGGGCACACCACATGGATTTTTCCATTTATTTTGAACTTTTGAGAGGTTATCCCAGAGAATGCAACATAAAATTTATATGACACAAACTGTATTTATAAGACAATGTCACATGAATTACCTTTATCTGAATAAGAGAATCTGTTAGTATAAAAATAAAAATTTGGAATAAAATATTTGTACTGCACACTTTTAAAGAGACAGTATATTTTAGCCTTGCATGTATCTACCTGTCTTGAGCTAAAGATAGTTAATGTTGATTTAAATATTTTCTGACTCTATGATTCTTACCTGGATTTTTAGTGCTTCATGAGAAGGAGCGTCCTAAGATAACTAAATCCATAGCATATCAAAATTGAGTCAGAATGAATTAGTGGGACCAGCTGTGGGCTCAGAGCATAGAGTGTAAAATGATCTTTAGAGAGAAGAGTCTTTAAAAAACAAAGAAGCCTTAGGTGCCTTCATGGTTAGGAGAGTTAGAATGAAGTATTTTACCGAGGTCCTGAAGAATAACGTAGAATATATTGTTTGATAGTAATCACTGGTGGATTTGAGTAGAATTTTCTGAATATGTTTTATTTACTATATATGTTTGGAAACTTCCTGTTTCTTCTATTTACTAATGTGATTTGAAGATTTATATTACATGTGACCAGGAAGGAATGTATTGCAGTATTTCCTATGGGAATAAGCTATGATTCAAGGCTGTAGCATTGGTTGTATACTTTAATAGGCTTAAAAGTCTATAGGTATTTATTCCCTTGTTTTTTTCCTCCTTCCAGTATTGTCCTTTTATTGTCTTTTTGTTACCCACTCACCAGGTTTCAGCCAACAAGAATCTGATACCTGGAACTGATGCTTCGGTCAGACACGTTATTGAAAGCAAAGGAAATCAGCATTCTACCTCATTTTAGCCAGATTTTCTGAGTGCTAATAATAATTGCCTTGCTCTATCAAAGGGAATAGCAAAGTCTTAAAAAAATCTCAGCACTTAGTTAAAATCTAGTAGTCCTGGCCCAAGTATTGAATTGAGTGTTAGCCCCTCTATGTTCCGTTTATTTTGAACTTTTAGTTAGTCATGATGAATCTAAGAAAAAATAATATCTTAAAAGTTTTAACTTTTATTCTGTTGAATAGAAAATACACACATTCAGTAACTATTTACTGGTTACTAATTTTGTACATGATGCTACATTAGGTGCTGGAATGAAAATAAACTACATAAAGTTTACATGTTGTTCTTAAGCAGTTTATACAGTCTCACTGAAGAAAAAAATTAAACACCTAAGGAATTTTTTAAGAATTAGAAGGCAACAAATAGTTTGGTGATTGTAATTGACTTGTTTGGACAGGCTGTAGGGAGAGAGAGATTTAATATTTCTATCTTGATTGCAGTCTTATATCAGGTTAAGTCAGCATTATCAATTTACCAATACTTTGTGTATTTCACAGTGTATAATTAAAAATTATACTTGCTGGCATCAGAAGACTCCTATACTCCAGTTAGATAAGACTTGTTGAGTGACTAGATGCACTCAGTCTGTCTGGTCTAAAGTGATCTGGGAGGGAAGACTTCATGGAGTAGGTTAAAGGTGGTTCTTGAATGATGAGTAGGCTTAGATGTAGCCAGGGGAAGAGGGATGACATTTCAGATGGGAGTAACAATGATAAGTTTGAGGGGCCTAGAAAAACTAGCCCAGGGAGTTTAGATGTGAAATGAGAGGCATTAAGAAGCTAATTAAGATTCTTGATACGTGAAATGACACATTAAAAAATATATTTCAGGAAGATAAATCTGACTGATGTGTGCAAGATGAATAGGAATGAAGAGAGAGAGGGTAGGACACCTAATTTGAGGCTTCCCTAGTTATTCGTGTGTGTTGGTGACAGTATGGATTAATATGATAAAAGTACAATAAAAATAAAAATCTTCCTGACCCAGGGATCAAACCTGAGTCTCTGCAGGCAGATTCTTTACCGTCTGAGCCACCAGGGAAACCTGTAATATAAAAAGACATTAAACATTAAAATAAATCATTTAATGATTATTAGAGTTCATAGAAATTGATTGCCTTTTTAAATGAACAGATACCACGAATTCTTCGCTACTAGATGACAAATGATAGGGATTTGTGAACATGGACTTAGGTAGTATAACCTACCTCTCTTGTTTCTGTGATGTATTTTGCTGCCCTGTAAGTGTGCATGTATTTGACATTACAAATGTGTAACCAATAAATATAAGTTACCAACTGCAAATTTTTTCTTGCTAAGTAACAACTACCGATGTTACCCGAGTCAAAACTACAGTCTGAAAAAGACAAGGAAATGAGAATTTTTTTTTTCTAAATTGAGTTTCAGACATCAGAGAAGTCATGCTTAGTTTAGAAGTTATGTCTTTTTGACTGTCACAGTTGGTTTAGAAGTCTATCCTTGGTTTAAAGCCATGTCTTTCTGACTGAAATAATTCAGTTCAAAAAAATACTGACATAAATGTTTCTTTTTTAAGTAGTTGGTAGATAAGAGAGTGATATGGGTAGGTATTTTCAGAGTTGGATTCTGGGTCCACTCAAGTCTGCAGTCCTTGCAGCATCTTCTGCCTAGTAGTTAATTATTAGTCTTTCTCTGGAGAGGAGTCCTGCTTTTGGACCCTTGTCTTATTGGAGAGTAGAAATCAAGGTGGTGTAGATACATTTACTGAAACTAAAAGTGAGTAATGTCAGAGAAGTGGATGTGTGTGTGTATATAGAACTGGACAGAGTATGCCTTAAATAACTTTTAGCTGTCAGCATTAGCTGATAGTTGCTATGTCAAGTACATATCTAGTATTAATTATATCTTCATGTTTTTTTCAAGAAAAACTGAAAATCTGGATTTTTATATGTTGGCAACTTATTCAAATAAAACACTTTGTGGTCCGATTAAATCATGCCCAATTTGTTACTTGTCAGTGTGTCTAATGTAAACAATATCTAGTTACTATCAAAGACATGGGTTTAGCAGTACTAAAGACTCTTAACTGCCAGTCTCTTCTAGCTTTCTGTTTCCCTGAGCAGGATATGCAGACTTTATTTTTTGTAATCCACAGTCTGTTCCATGGCTTAATGAAATACTTTAGGGTTTGTCATAACCTGCTGCTGAGTATTGCAAGTAGCATGCACTTGTTTTCAGATAGTTCTTGACAAGGCAGATTCCAAAATTAGTATCAACCGTGGTTTTTAACTGGATAGTTCTAGTTTGTCTTTGGGAATGACAAACTAAAATGTTTTTGAAATGGAAATGAATAACATTTTCCTCAAGGAAAGTTTTAAAATACAGAAGGAACTGTTCAGTAAGTTTACTACCTGTCCACATATTGGAGACACAGTAAAATGTTACTCACACTTTGGTTTTAACTGTTTCACTTGGGGGGCTCTCTCTTTGAAAATTGTAGTGCCTTTTAAAAAAAAAATGTATCTTCCAGGAGCTTTTTATGGGTGCAAAATATAATTTTAGGGCAGCTTATGAGTGAAGTTAAATGAGAAAGCATTTTGTTCATTGTAAAGCTCTATATGTAAGGCATATTATGTCTTTGAAATGATACTGCTTTCCACTATATCCTGAAAATAAATGTTTTGATCAGCAGCATTTTTTCATATTTTTACTAATCTTATCCTTTGTCAGTATATAGTGAGTACCTTGTTTGGAATGGTATTGGCCTAAGAGGTAGGATTTTTTGTTGTTAATGTTGTTAGCTTGAAGTTTAGAGTTGTAAGGCATCAAGACTATATTTTGGAGATGCCATTTCAAATATTGTTCTGTTTATAGAGTTCTTGATACTCTGTTGTGTGTGTGTGTGTGTGTGTGTGTGTGTGTGTGTGAATATTTGAGATGAGTTATTTCTGATCCATGCTTTTATTTTCTCCAAGTTTAAATGTATGTTTGACTTCAAAGTGAGTATCCATGGATAGGATTTTTAAAATGTTTTCTATAGCTAAAATGTTTTAAAATGGCATCAATGAGTTGATATTAAGTGCTTTTGTTTGGAGTCCTTTTATTTTTGTTTGTGAAATTTTTATTGAGTAGCCATATGGTATTTATAACTAGGTTTGTTTAATTTTTGAAAAAACAAAGGATGCTGTGTCATGTTAACAAGCCTAGTGTCATTAGTCAAATGAGGAATGTTCTAATTTGTGCACTTTTCTCCTTTTACAATAGGATTGGATTCAGCATCAAAATACATCTACTCATATTGAGAGTTGCCGACAGTTACGTCAACAGTAAGAACAATTTTCTTCATTCTTATAGGTGGCAAATTTACAGAATAGTTAAATGTCTCAGGTATGATTGTTTGATATCTTTAGTGTGGTACTTTGGAGAAAAATTTTTAGGAAGCTATTGCCTATTTGAAATACTAATTTTATACAAATATATTTAAACTTTTTCTAAAAGAGAATTAAATACAGTCCTTTTTTCTGACTCCTTCCCAGTAGGTAAATTTAATATAATTGGTTCGTTCCTGCTGCTTTGCCATCCTTGGAATGGTTTATCTGTTTCAGAACATAAAGCCTTCCCTTCTCCTATACTTCCCTCTCTTTCTTCCCACCCTTTCCTCAAAGAATAACTAACTAAAAACCACTCAAACTAAACACTAGTGTTTAATTTCAGGTCTAAATCTCTCTTGGTTTAGAACCTGTTTTCAGGAAAAAACTCTTAAGTAGGAGATGAATAAGCTAGATATGGTGCTTCCTAACCATTGGTTCTTCAGTTCTTTCATCTTTTCCTTAAGACAGGGCACCTATGAAGGTAAAAAGTGTGATTTTCTCTTATATCATCTGGAGTTATATAAAATATGTGTTCCCCTAGTATTGTTAAACATGCTGATTCAGTTGTGTATCAAATTCCTGGTCATTATGCTGATGATAGTAACATGTTCTTGAGCAAATGAATTTGTGATAGCTGTTTTGGTTTTTCACGTTGTTCTTTATGAAAATGTCACCACAATTTTTTTGAGATTATTCATGACTCTCCTAATCATACATGATAAACCTTACTTGTACTAGTTTTTTAAAGTAAGAAAATTTATAAGCTCATTTAACTAGGAAGCTTGAGTGTTTCTAGTTTCAGGAACAGCTGGATTAGCTGCTCAAAATCAAAGTGTCAGTAATACTTTCATTTCTTGTCTGTTCCTTTCTGCTTTGTCCTCATGAGGACACTTCTCCGCAAAGCAAAGTGACCCCCTAGTTCCACACTTAAGTGATCTGAATATCTAGCATTCCTGGAGTTAAAAATAAATAAAAGCACTTCTTTTCTCATAAATTCTGTGGAAGTTTTTGGTTTGAGTCTTTTGGACCACTGTGGGTTAGTTGTCCATCTCTAAACCAGTTACAGTGGTTGTAGGAATAGGGTACTATAACTTGGTTGGTGTCATGTGCCTACTCCTGATGTAGAGTGTGATATAAGCCCTACCTGAATCATATAGACTGAGAATAGAGATAGAGTTGCTTACCTGTATAGATCTGTGCACAGACACTGGTTTTTATTATAAAGATAATTTGTTACTTGAATTAGGCCATACTGCCACTGTAACTGGAAAATCTCTCCTAAAGTCACAAATTTTCCCACAGAAACCCAGTGGGATGTCTCATTTTTATGAAGCTAGGGGATTTAGATGTGAGAGAATTAGTTGCTGTAGGTAGACATTAAATGCTAGTTACAGGAGTCTAGCTACATGCACTGCCATCAATTTTCTACGCCAAATGGCATTTATGCCTACTGAAAGCTTTTTGTGTAGATAAACCTTTTTTCCATGTACATAGGACCCTGATTTTAAAGCATGTAGTTTCTGTGCCTGCTACTTTGTTGCTCTGTTTTACGTTTTTACCTTTTTCAGGTACTCTTGAATAATTTCTTCATGGCTTTCTGTCTACTGCTCAAAAATTAACAAATGCATTAGATTTGCTTAGGTGCTTTGGATCTTTGCAAGACAAAACATATGCTATTTCATTCTTTTTTTTTTATAAGCTGCATTGTACTTCTGTACTTAAATCTATTTAGTTATTCCTTTACTGATTAACGTGTGAGTGCTCAGTTGTGTCTGACTCTTTGTGACCTCAGGAACTGTAGCCTGCCAGGCTTCTCTGGCCATGGGGTTCTCCAGGCAAGAATACTGGAGTGGGTTGCCATTTCCTCCTCCAGGGGATCTTTGCAACCCAGGGATCCAACCTGTGTCTCCTGCAACTCCTGCATTGGCAGGTGGATTTTTTTTTTTTTTTAACTACCGAACCACCTAGGAAACCCGTACTGATATATATTTAGGTTCCAATTTCTTTTCTTAAGGTTTATTATCTCTTCTCTCTCTTCGTCTTATTGAATCTTTCTGTATTATGACCAGAAGTAAAATTGATTAACTTGAGAAAAGATAGTACGTTAGCTTTAGTATTATAAATCATAATTAACATAATAAAGAGCTGTATGCTTCTGTGTTGGACATTCTTCTCGGTGCTTTACACAGTGTCTGTAATCTTCAAAGCAACTCTGTGAGATCATATTTGAACCCTGTGAAGAAATAATATTTCATAATATTAACTGAAATATTATGTGAGAGATACATGTAATGATTGTTTGTGATTTTACCAGTGAGAGGCAGCTTCCCAGCTGTCACACAGCAAATAATTGGCATAACAATATATCTGTCTAACTCATGGCTCTTTGTTAAAACTTTTCTCCCCTCAGCACTTTATTCTGAAAAGTTTCTAAGGTGCAACAAATTTGAAGGGATAATAAACATAGTCTTCCTCTTTATTTAAGCAATTGTTAACATTTAATGTGTCTATTGTAGTATACTTTATATACAGTTTTTAGAAACTAGTTGAAAATACATTGCAGACATTGTAACACTTCACTCCTTAATTCAACATCTGCCTCTTAAAGGAAAAAAATTTTAAAGCTTTTATTTTATATTGAGACGTAGCTGATTAATGAACAATGTTGTGATAGTTTCAGGTGAACAGGGAAGGAACTCAGCCATATGTGTACATGCCATTCTCCTCCAAGTCCCCCCTCCATAAGAATAAGGAAATTTTTCTACAGTGGTTATCTAACTACAGTGTAACACATGATTAACAATGATTTCATAATAGCTTCTAATACACAGACCAAATTCAAATTTTCCCATTTTTTCCAAAATGCCCTTTATAACTATCCTTGGCTATCCCACTCCCCACACCTTTTGAGGCTATTTTCACAACAGTTGACTTTTGAAATGTCTCGTAGACTATTCCATATTCTGCACCTTTCTGGTTTTTTCCTCTTCATTAAATTCAGGTTGAACATCTTTGTCACAAAAACTTTATAGGTAATATATATACCTATGTATCTGTATCACATTGGAATATAGATGATGTCGTTTACTTAGGTCCTTGTTCTTAGCCATTATATTATATTGTCATGTATTATGCTTCTGAAATATTTTTAAAAACTGGTTAGGTAACACACAGGCAGCAGATATAAGAACATGTATTCTAGTGGTTAACTTAGATCTGAAACATCATTTCACATCTGAAATATTATTACCCCCTCTTGAATTGGAAAGTTCTGGAAATTTAATAACTTCTCTGTGTTGGCAACGAGCTGTATTTCCAGGATCGCACGTAAGAGAAAGCTAAGGCTTACTTGTATTAAGTAACTGACTTTCAGATTGTTGTACTCAATCATGTCTGACTCTTTGTGGCCCCATGAACTGTAGCCTACCAGGCTCCTTGTCCATGGGATTATCCTGGCAAGAGTACTGGAGTAGGTTGCAATTTCCTCCTCCAGCAAAATGCAGTACTTGGGTGTAATCTCAAAAACAACAGAATGATCTTAGTTTGTTTCCAGGGCATATCATTCAACATCAGGGTAATCCAAGTCTTGTCCCAAACACTGATGCTGAAGAAGCTGAGGTTGACTTTTTCTTTGAAGACTTACAATATCTTCCAGAACTAATACCAAAAAAAGGATATCCTTTTCATCATAGGGAATTGGAATGCAAAAGTAGGAAGTCAGGAGATACCAAAATAAGAGGCAGATTTGGCCTTGGAGTACAAAATGAAGTAGGGCAAAGGCTAACAGAGTTTTGTCAAGTAGAGCACTGATCATAGCAAATACCCTTTCCAGCAACGCAAGAGATGACTCGACATGTGGACATCGCCATATGGTGATGGTGACCAAAATCAGATTGATTATGTTCTTTGCACCCAAAGATGGAGAGGTTCTATACAGTCAGCAAAAACAAGACCTGGAGGTGACTGTGGCTCAAGTCATAAGCTCTTTATTGCAAAATTCAGACTGAAATTGAAGAAAGTAGGGAAAACCACTAGGCCATTCAGGTATGACCTAAATCAGATGTCATATGATTATACAGTAGAGGTGACAAATAGATTCAAGGGATTAGTTCTGGTAGAGTGCCTGAAGAACTATGGACAGAAATTCGTAACACCATTCAAGTGGCAGTGACCAAAACCATCCCAAAGAAAAAGAAATTCAAGGAGGCATAGTGGTTGTCTGTGGAAGTTTTACAAATAGCTGAGGAAAGAAGAAAAGTGAAAGGCAAGGGAAAAAGGGAAAGATATACCCAAAAAAATGCACAGTTCCAGAGAATAGCAAGGAAAGATAAGGCCTTCTTAAATGAACAATGCAAAGAAATAGAGGAAATAACTAGAAGGGGAAAGATGAGCGATCTCTTCAAGAAAATTGGAGATATCAAGGGAACATTTCATGTTCATGGAAGGATGGGCACGATAAAGGACAGAAATGGTAAGGACCTAATAGAAGCAGAAGAGAAGAAGATGAGATGGCAAGAATACACAGAAAAACTATACAAAAAAGATCTTGATGACCTGAATAACCATGATGGTGTGGTCACTCACCTATACCCAGACATCCTGCAGTGTGAAGTTAAGTGGGCCGTAGGTAGCATTACTACCAGTAAAGCTAGTGGAGGTGATGGAATTCCAGCTGAGCTGTATAACATCCTAAAAGAAGATGATGTTAAAGTCATAATCCCTTATTTATACACACATACATATATATATAACATACATATATATATATACACACACAGTGGAGGTAACAAGTAGGTTAAAGAGATTAGATCTGATAGACAGAGTGCCTGAAGATCTATGGATGGAGGTTTGTAACACTGTGCAGGAGACACCAACCAAAACCATCTCAGAGAAAAATTGTAGTAGTAGATGAAAAAAATTGTTGATGTTTGACAGTTGTTGATGCTGAGTGATAGATACACTGGATTGAAGTTGTTTGCCCTCTCAATTTGTCACACTGATAGTTATAAGATGCTCCAGCTTTCATGTCTGCTCTCAAAGCAGGAAGGATGGTGCAGAAATTTTCTCAGAAGTCTGCCAGTGGTTTTGTACCTATATGTCATTGGTTTGAACCTGTCACTGGCTGTCTTCTAAAGAGACTGGGAAAGCAAATTTAGCTTTTTTTAACCTTTGTTATGGAGGCAGACCTGGGAAAAGGCAGTTGAGAATTGCATTTTTGTTTGTTTTTGACTGTACGAGGTCTTTGTTGTGGCTCCCAGGCCTCTCTGGTTATGGTACATAGACTCTCTATTTGACACACGATGAGAATTGCTTTTGAGTTAGCCTGCCAACAATATCTGAGACAAATGTCAACAAATAAAAACTGCTTACCTGTAGTTAGTTTTTGACCTCACTTTATTTTCTTGTCAGGTGGCTTGCTGCCTGCATTTCCTTACGTAACTCTCCTCTTGGCTACTGAAATTGTATTTTTGTACATCTGCGATTTAATAATTTAATCATCATTTCCATTAACATAGAGTCTGGATTCTCTGGAATAGTTGAAGGTGAAGATGTCTTTTTCTTGGACTTCTATGGTGTTACTTTTCCTCCTACTTTTTCTTTCTGTGATTACCCCTCACTTTCTTTCATTGGTGTATCTTTGCTTTACTCTTAAGTGTTAGTGTGCATAAGATTCTGTCCTCAACCCTCTTTTTTCCCCGGTAACTCCATTCTCTGTTTATCTCGTTGACTCTTAGTGCTATAGTTGATGCCTAATTTCTAAATATCTCAACACTCATCTTTTTCTCTAATCTAGACATTTATTTCCAGTTGTTTTGCAAACATTCCTATGTTCCCTTCACTTCAGAAATGTTTATTGTTCTCCATTGCCTTTTACTTAGGTTCAACCTCCTTAACATGACTTCAAGGACCTTCACAGTTTGTCTCTGAGCTGTCTTGCCAGGTTTTCTGCCTCATAATTACTTTTTGTCATGTCCGTGCTGTGGCCACAGTGGTTCCTGAATAGAACACGTTTGCCTCTAATCTTCCTTTTACGTATTGCCACTGTGTGAAACCTAACCTGATCCATACCTCTTGATAACTCTTTTTAAAGGGCTACCTGAAAAGCAACCTTTTCTTTGAATTGTCCCCTGAGATCCTCTCTGAGGAACACTTGGTACAATATAAGGGGCAGCATTCATGTCTCATTTTGTAGAATGGTGTCCTCTAGAGTTCTTCAGAGTGAGTGAACTATCTTTTAATGCTTACCTAAGCGGGTGTTTTATAGCTCTTCTATACCTCTTAACAGTTTTATATGTACTTCCTGTTTTACCTAAATAAATGTCAAGGATTTAAAGTATGGGGAATGTGTTTCTTTTTCCTAGTTGCCTGAAACTTATTATTTATTGAACTAGACACTCAAAATATTTTACTTTGAAGAAAATATTTATACTTTAATATACTAATAAATCACTTAACTTTAAAAAATCTTTTAAATTTTTTTAAAATTAAAAAAATTTTTTTAATTAAAAATTCTTTTTTCAATTTTTTTCAATTTTTTTATTTATTTTTTTTTTGCTGCACCACACGGCTTGTGGGATTTTAGTTCCCCACCTAGAGATTGAACCTGTGCCCTTAGCAGTGAAAGCATGGAGTCCTAACCACTGGACTGCCAGGGAATTCCCTTAACTTTTGTTTTGAACAGTATTCTCTATATATTGCAGGGAACGATTGAGCCTTATAATCTTAACTGTTCATTAATATTGTTTATTCTCAAAATAGGTATCCTGATTGGAATCCTGAGATCCTCCCATCAAGAAGGTAGTTATTTTTTTTTAATAGTGGTATTATTGAAATTTGATTTTCCTTTAAAAGTAAACACGTACTTTTTTTTTTAAGGCACTGTTTTGAATAGAATCTCGTTTTTACCATTTTTATTTTTAAACAGTAGGGAAATCCAACCATCTCTAGAAATCTTTAGTTACCCTAGTTTACCTGTAATAGCTCCCATCTGTGAACTTTTCTTTTTTAGTCTTTTCTGAAAATACTTTATATTCTTATTCTTATTTTATGTTTGTGGTATCTTAGATTATAAATGGCTTGAAGGCTGAGAATGGAGTTTCCCTGTTCAGTGTATAAATACAAGTATAGGAGTCAAATATTTGTGGAAGGCGTAATCTCTGTGGGAAAACTGTTGAGAAACATTTGTTATTTCCTAAATTCTTTGTAGAACTTAATACTTTCAAAACACAATTGGATATAGTAATGATATAGGAAAAATGAAAGAAATTGGTCATACTTATTTGTGAGTAAACAAAACAGGAATGTAAGCAATTAGAGAGGTGACGTCTGCTTTGACTGATCCTTATTCATTTACAAAACCAAACTGCATCATAACAAGGAGGTTTTTGCTTTACATAAATACATGGTATTAGAGTTTGGCATTGTTAATATTAATAGCTTGATTTTAAGAAGGTAAATCTGTCATGGATACAAATTTAAATTTATATAAAATTGTTGAATCTTGTGTTTTTTTCTTGCACTTTGTAGAAATGAAGGCAATAGAAAAGAAAATGAAACTCCAAGAAGACGATCTCATTCCCCCAGTCCAAGGCATTCTAGGAGATCAAGCTCGAGTCACAGATTTCGTCGATCTCGAAGCCCTGTACGTTGTATGTATAGACCAAGAAGCCGAAGTCCAAGAATTTGCCATCGTTTTATTCCTAGATACAGATCCAGATCCCGTTCACCGTATCGAATGAGAAATCCATTTAGAGGTAGTCCAAAATGCTTTCGATCAGTTAGCCCTGAAAGGACATCAAGGAAATCGGAGAGATCATCAGGTACGTTTATGTTTGTGAATAATAAGTACTTACTTTGACTAAACCATTCCAGTTTTGTTTTTGTTCGATTTTTTTTTATTTCTGTATTTGCATTAAGCTTGAAATGTGACTTACTCTTCTCATGATTTTTTTTTAAATGTTGACATTTTGAGATATTTGGCTCAGCTCTTTTTGAAACTTCTAAGGTTTTTAAGAAATTAAATGTCATAATTTATTAAATTTTAGAATTTCTGTATGAATTTGACTCACATTACCACCTGTTTCATTCTTCTTCCCTTTATTATGTATCACAAGAAATGTGGGAGAGTGTATCTACACACCCAACATCAAACTTAAAAAAACCAGGGATATACAGATATCTTAGTTTGCCTTAGTAATTGATTATAGACTTGTCTTCCATGAATTAATTTAAAACATTTAAAAATTGTTCAAATTTTCAACGTGTGTCTTAATGTTGGTTTAGTGACCTTTCCAGAAATATTTTTACAGTTTTTTTTAAAATCTTTTCAGAGGTCTGTGAGATTTTTTTCCTTTTTCAACTACTTATCTCTGAAATTGGATTTTTCTTAAAATATGGTAGCCAAGATAGTGTATCCAGCACACTGGATGCAGAATTTTCTGATTAGAGAATTCAGATGTCTTCTTTTAAGCCCAACATTTAAGTGTTCAGGAAAACAGTACTCATCTAAATAATTTTTATTTTGAAAAAGTTTTTTATAAAAATATATTGTTTATGTTAGCATAGGAGTTTTATTATTAAATAATATTTTTAAAATTCTATATTAGTTTCTTTTGTGCTAAATATTGATACAAATGCTCTTTGGAGTCTTCAGTTTTTAATAATGTAAAGGGATACTGAAATCAAAAGTTTGAGGATCTCTGGTGTAAGAGAAGCTCACTGAATAAAGGGTCTTCATGTGAATACCTTTTGAGTGAAGAATTAAAGACTAATAATTTTTTTGTATGTATTTGCCACCTGTTTGGCCTGACAGTAGCTCAGTGTGTTAAATATTTGGGCAGTTGAGGGGTTATATTATTTTTTTATAAAGTTCTTTTCAATTGAAGTAGTATTTATGTACTATTAATAGATAGAAAAAAAGCATTAGAAGATGTAATACAACGGTCTGGGCATGAGTCAGAATTCAGTAAACAGAAGCATCTTGAAGCAGCTGATAAAGGACACTCACCAGCACAAAAGCTTAAAACTGGCAGTGGAGCAAAGACATCAGTTAAATCTACAAGTTCTGCAAAGAATGATTCAAATATAGGAGGACATTGTACTCGTTACAAATCAAAGAATCTTGAAGATGATACCCCATCAGAAAGTAAACAGATGGCTGATAAAACTGTTTCTCTGCCGCGTAAGGTCAGTAGTTCTTTGTTAGTGGAAGTGTGTACGTACACTTGTTAATATGACAAAGAGAAAACGAAGTTGTTCAGAATTTTTAATTTTCATATTTCTGAGGAAATTGTGATTTATTTTGATATGAAATATTTATTGATTTCTGTTTTGAATACAGGAAAGGTCCAATAATTAAAGTCTTATAGATTACAGATATCAAAAGTGAGAACATTTTGATGGTTTGGTGTTTTTGGCTGACCACACTGATCTGTGTTACAAGTTTTGCACTCTGATTGGGGAAATGGACGTAATCAGTAGTATTAATGAGTTTTTGTAATCTTTGTTAGTAATCTATGAGTAACTATCTGCTGAGAATCATTTTTACTCTGTTTTATGTTTTTTTATAGTATAGTTCAGAAGCTACTTTGTTGCCCAGTGTAGAATACTAGTCTGTTTTCTGGGTACTAATAGGTGTATTTTGTAATATTAACAGATCTTCAAGTGTTTGGGTATACATTTCTCTTAACATTGTCTTTAAACAATTACAGTTCCTTGCCCCCATAGAGCTTATATTTAACAGGATGAACTTACAATAATCAACCTGATATTACAGAAATTTGAAGAAATATTGAGTATAGGGAATTAATTTTGAAAAGGCTAAATTGTTCTGTAACATTCATTTTGTTTCTGTATTTCTAGATGGCAGTAGTGGAACTTTAAAAGTTTTTTTTTGAGTCAATTTTTTATCATAGGTGGTAAATAATAAAGTATATTCAGATTGTATATATGAATCTATTAAAATATTATGCCTATCTAGATATATTTTTAAAATTCTTACAACAGACTAAATAAAACTGTAACTTCAGTTTTACTGATGATGTGCCTTCCAGTTGCATATAGAAAAGTACTCTTTACTAGTTTTGGACCACTTCATAGGTCTTGTTTGTTATGAAATGCTTTTGTACCGAAAAGAGCATCTGTGATTGGTTGCCTGTAAATTGCCCGCTGTTGGGTTTGAGTGATAAAATATAAAACATTTCTTCCTCTGCTTTTCTTAGTATTTCAAAAAGTTTTTAAATGTTCTAAAATATTTGTATAAGCAGAAAGTATAAGAATTATTTATATTTATAAGTGGAAAATATAATATTTTAATAAAAAGATTACTTAAAGTACTAGGATTAATGGTAGAAAGATTATGTTGGGAATTGTTGTAACTATACTTCGTCACTTAATTTGGTTTAATTTTCATTCATCTCAAAAAATAGCTTCGGAAGGACCAGTCTTCACATTATGGTCCTGTTCTTCTGATATCTGAATTACCAGAAGATGGCTGTACTGAAGAAGAAATTAGAAAAATATTTCAACCGTTTGGAAAAGTTAATGATGTCCTGATTGTTCCATACAGAAAGGAAGTGAGTTATTTAGTCTATTCTAAAAAGTCATAATTTTGTTTTCTAAAGACTTGTCAGATCTTTCAGCTTTTACTTCATATACAACTGTTACTTGAGTTACGTAAATGTTTGGAATTGAATGAACAGGGTTCCTAAATACTGCTTTATATCCTTTAGAACAGCACACTGTTTTTTCAGATGAGCACACTTTTTCTTTGAAGGGCCAGATAATATTTTAGGTGTTGCATGTCATAGGATTTCAACTACTCGCTCTGCTATACAACTCTGTTGTAGTGCTTTACAGTCATAGATGATATATAAATGAATATGCATGGCTGTGTTAAAAAAAACTTATTTACAAAAAAACAGATGGCAGGCCATAGTTTGCCATTCATTGCTTTAGCACTTCAGTAAGGTGATGTTAAAAAAAAAGGATTTTGTTTGTACAGTATTTTTTACATTTGAATTGTAGTTCTGTAACTTACATAGTAAAGTTCTGTGAAGTCTACAAACCCTGGAGTAAACAGAACATGAAATTAGGAGGTAAAACAAGGGAACATAGTTGGTATAATTTTCCTTGCTACAAGAAACCTTAAAAAGGTCAAATTTAACAGCAGCTAGACTAGATCCTGCCTTCTTTCCTATTGTTCAGTGAGCTCTGCCTTCCTGTTTCATACTCTTTTATGATCTTGCCATGGACTGCTTCCTTATCTTGGTAATGGTATAGAAATTCTGTTAGGTTAAAAGTCCATTTTGTGTGTGAAAACATCCTAAAGATCAGATTACACTTTAGCAAGAGGTAAAAGTGAAAAGAGGTAAAATCAACCAGGACTTAAGGTGATTTCAGTTTTATATCCCACAAGGAAGTATTAAGTCACACAGAGAATTTTAAGGTAGATTTTTGACTTAAGGTATAATATGTTTCATTTTAGGCTTACTTGGAAATGGAATTTAAAGAAGCAATTACTGCAGTCATGGAGTACGTTGAAACAACACCTCTTCTGATAAAAGGGAAGAGTGTGAAAATATGTGTTCCAGGAAAGAAAAAATCACAGGTAAACTGAATTTAGTTCTTACGCAGTTCATTGTTGTTTAGTTTAATTTTTTTTAAGTGTCTTATATACAGAGAAGTGCATAAAACTTAAAATGTTAACTCCATAGACTGTGTATAAATTCACATACACTGAACTTAACTTCGTGTATGCGTATGTGTGTGTGTTAGTTGCTTATTTGTGTCTGACTCTTTGTGACTCTGTGGACTATAGCCCAGTGGGCTCCTCTGCCCATGGAACTCTCCAGGCAAGAATACTGGGGTGGGTAACCATGCCCTCCTTCAGGGGATCTTGCCCACCCAGGGATCGAACCCACGTCTCGTGTCTCCTGCATTGGCAGGCGGGTTCTTTACCACTAGCAGCACCTGGGAAGTCCCATATGGGTTTCATAGTTGTTTGCTAATTCTGTTACATTGGTATTTTCCCCTACTGGATTGCTTGCCAAAAGGGCAAATTGCTTGCCACACTGTAAACAATTAATGGTAAGCAGTGGAGTAGGGGAAAATATGTAACAGAATTAGCAAACATTTATGAAATCTCTGCCTAGGTCCAAACTACAACCTTGACTACGTCCTGCAAGCCCCTTGCATATTTCAGTCACTTATTTGGAGATCAAACCACGTTAATACTTAACAGATTTTCCTCATTCTTTCAAAGTTCTATGTGGCATTACTTTGTATGAATATACCATGATTATTTTATCAGTTCCCTCGTGGACTGCTTTTTAGGTTATTTCTAGTTTTTCATTACTATAAATAGGACTTTAGTTAACTTTCTTCTATATGGCTTTCATAGGCCTTTCTTATGCATTTTGAGGTGATAGCTATAGTGGACTTGCTGGGTATTAGGATATACTGTAATAAGAAATGTTGGATCACCTGTTAAATAGCTGTAATAATTCACAGTCTAATAATTGATGTGAGTACAGGTGTCTCTCCATTATAAATGACATTTTATTATTTGCAGTTTTAAAATCCAGTATGTAAAAAATGGTATCTAGTTTTGATGATAATCTTTAATGTTGTGTTTGAGTTGCTTTTTTTTTTAATGTGTTATCTGTTGTAGTTTTTGGATTTGCTATTCCCGCAAGGTTTTCTATATATGTATAAGGTCTTATAAGTTGCTGATCTCTTTCCTGTGCTAAATTATCTTAGCTTTTGTTACTGTTGTTGTTCAGTTGCTAAGTTCAGAAGCATGCCAGGCTTCCCTGTCTTTCACTGTCTCCTGGAGTTTGCTCAAATTCATGTCCATTGAGTTGGTGATGATATCTAATCATCTCATCCTCTGCTGCCCTCTTTTCCTTTCCCCTTGAGTATTTCCCAGCATCAGGGTATTTTCCAGTTGAGTTGGCTCTTTGTATCAGGTGGTGAAAGTATTGGAGCTTCAGCTTCAGCACCTATCCTTCCGTTGAATATTCAGGATTGATTTCCTTTAGAATTGACTGATTTGATCTTGCTGTCCAAGGGACTCTGAAGAATCTTCTCCAGCACAATTCAAAAGCCTCAGTTCTTCAGTGCTCAGCTTTCTTTGTGATCCAACTTTCACATCCATACACGACTACTGGAAAAACCATAACTTTAACTATACATACCTTTGTTGGCAAAGTGATGTCTCTGCTTTAGGTTTGTCATAGCTTTCCTCCCAAGGAGCAAGAGTCTTTTAATTTCATGGCTACAGTCACTGCAGTGATTTTGCAGCCCAAGAAGATAAGATCTGTCACTATTTCCATTGTTTCCCCATCTATTTGCCATGAAGTGATGGGACCAAATGCTTGCATCTTAGTTTTTTGAATGTTGAGTTTCAAGCCAGCTTTTTCACTTTCCTCTTTCACCCTCATCAAGAGGTTCTTTAGTTCCACTTTACTTTCTGCCATTAGAGTGGTATATCATCTATATTTCTGAGTTTGTTGATATTTCTGCCAGCAGTCTTGGTTCCAGCTTGTAATTCATCCAGCCCAGCATTTCATATGATGTACTCTACATATAAGTTAAGTAAGCAGAATGGCAATATACAGCCTTGTCATACTCCTTTCCCAACTTGGAACTGATCTGTTGTTCCATGTCCAGTTCTAACTCTTGCTTCTTGACTTGGATACAGGTTTCTGAGGAGACAGGTGAGGTGGTCTGGTATTCCCATCTCATTAAGAATTTTCCACAGTTTGTTGTGATCCACTTAGTCAAAGGCTTTAGCGTAGTCAGTGAAGCAGAATTAGAAGTTTTTCTGGAACTCCCTTGTTTTTTCCATGATCCAGTGAATGTTGGCGATTTGATCTCTGGATCCTCTGCCTTTTCTAATCCCAGCTTGTACATTTGGAAGTTTGCAGTTTAGGTACTGCTGAAGCCTACCTCGAAGAATTTTGAGCATAACCTTGCTAGCATGAGAAATGAATGTTTTAGCTTTTGCTTGTCTATAAAGCTTTTGATTTCTCCATCGAATCTGAAGGAGAGCTTTGCTGGGTAGAGTATTCTTAGTTGCAGGTGCCTCCCTTTCATCACTCTAAATATAACTGTGCCATTCCCTTGTGGCCTACAGAGTTTATGCTGAGAAATCAGCTGATAATCTTATGGTCCCTTGTTTGTTATTTGCTTTTCCCTTGCTTCTTTGAATATTTTTTTTCCTTTGTCTTTAGTTTTTCTCAGTTTGATTACTGTGTGTTTCACCATGTTCCTCCTTGGTTTTATCCTGCCTGGGACTCTACTTCCTGGGACTCTATGTGGACTTGGATGACTTTTTCCTTCCCCGTGTTAGGGAATTTTTCAGCTATTACTCTTAAGTATTTTCTCAAGTCCTTTCTCTCTTCTCCTTTTGGTACCCCTATAATGTGAATGTTGGTGTGTTTAACGTTGTCCCAGAGTTCTCTTAGACTGTCTTCATTTCTTTTCATCTTTTTTATTCTTTTCCATGGCAGTGATTGTGACCATTTTGCCTTCCGGGTCACTTATCCATTATCTGCCTCATTTACTCCACTATTGATTCCTTCCAGTGTATTTTTCTCTGCAATTGTTGTAGTTTTCATCTCTGTGTGCTCTTTAGTTCTTCTGTCTCTTCTTGCATCTTCTTGATCTGTGCCTCCATTCTTTTTCTGATATTGTGTTTCATCTTCATCTTCACTATCATTATTGTGAATTCTTTTTCCAGTAGTAGGTTGGCCATCTCTACTTCACTTAATTATTCTTCTGGGGTTTCATGTTTCCTTCTTCTATGACATACGACTCTTTTCTCATTTTGTCTTATTTTCTGTAGCTATTTTGTAGGCTACAGGATTGTAGTTCTTGCTTCGGCTGTTGCTCTCTGGTGTATGAGGCTGTCTTAAGCGATTTGTGCAGGCTTTCTGATGAGAGGGGCTGGTTCCTCCCCTGTTGTAGACTGAGCTGCGTTTTGTCCCTCTCTTGGGCAGGGCCATGCTCAGGGAGGTGGGGTGTGTTCCTGTCCTGTTGGCTGTTTGGCTTTGAGGTGACCCACCACTGAAGCTTATAGGCTGTTTGGGGGGACTAATGCGGGCCTCTAGAAGGACTCATACCAATGAGTACTTTACAGAATTGCTGCTTCCAGAATCTTTGTTTCTGCAGTGAGCCACAGCCATCCCTGCCTCTGCAAGGAGATCTTCCTGTAGTGGGCAGGTACGTCTGTCTGAGTCTCTATGGGGTCCTGCTTTTTTCCCCTGAGTCCTGGTGCACACAAGACTTCGTCTGCTCCCTTCCAAGAGTGGAGTTTCTGCTTCCTCCAGCCTTGTGGAATTCCCGCAGTCAAATCCTGCTGGCCTTAAAAACCCAATTCTCTAGGGACTCCTTCTCCTGTTACCAGACTCCAGACTGGAAGCCTGACATGGGGCCCAGAACTTCCAATCTTGTGGGATAACTTCCGTGGTTTAATTGTTTTCCCGTTTTGTGAGTTGCCCACCTGGTGGGTATGGGATTTGATTTTAACATGATTGCACCCTTCCTGCCGTCTCATTGTGGCGTCTCTGTCTTTGGATGTAGGGCATTTTTTTCTGGTAGGTTCCAGCTTTTTTTTTTTGTCACTGCTTCTTCAGCAGTTAGTTGTGATTTTGGTGTTTTCCTAAGGAGGTGAGTTCATATCCTTCTGCTCCACCAACTTCAGTATTGACTTTAATTTATTTGTTCTTTCAGTTTTTTAAAATTGAGGTGTAATATATTTACAGTGTCATGCTAGTCTCTACTGTACACAAGGTGACTCAGTTCAGTCGCGTCCGACCCCATGGACTGCAGCACGCCAGGCCTCCCTGTCCATCACCAACTTCCAGAGTTAATTCACACTCATGTCCATTGAGTTGGTGATGCCATCCAACCATCTCATCCTCTGTCATCCCCTTCTCCTCCTGCCTTCACTCTTTCCCAGCGTCAGGGTCTTTTCAGATGAGTCAGTTCTTTGCATCAGGTGGCCAAAGTATTGGAGTTTCAGCATCAGTCCTTCCAATGAATATTCAGGACTAATTTCCTTTAGGAGGGACTGGTTAGATCTCCTTGTAGTCCAAGGGACTCTCAAGAGCCTTCTCTAACACCACAGTTCAAAAACATCAATTCTTCAGTGCTCAGCTTTCTTCATAGTCCAACTCTCACATCCATACATGACTACTGGAAAAACCATAGCCTTGACTAGACGGACCTTTTTTGGCAAAGTAATGGCTCTGCTTTTTAATATGCTCTCTAGGTTGGTCATAACTTTTCTTCCAAGAATAAGCATCTTTTAATTTCATGGCTGCAGTCACCATCTGCAGTGATTTTGGAGCCCAAAAAAATAAAGTCTGTCACTGTTTCCATTGTTTCCCCATCTGTTTGCCATGAAGTGATGGGACCAGATGCCATGATCTTAGTTTTCTGAATGTTGAGTTCTAAGCCAACTTTTTCACTCTCCTCTTTCACTTTCATCAAGAGTCTCTTGAGTTCTTCTTTACTTTCTGCCATAAGAGTGGTGTCATCTGCATATCTGAGGTTATTGATATGTCTCCCGGCAATCTTGATTCCAGCTTGTGCTTCTTCCAGTCCAGCGTTTCTCATGATGTACTCTGCATAGAAGTTAAATAAGCAGGGTGACAATATACAGCCTTGATGTACTCCTTTTCCTATTTGGAACCAGTCTGTTGTTCCATGTCCAGTTCTCACTGTTACTTCCTGACCTGCATACAGATTTCTCAAGAGGCAGGTCAGGTGGTCTGGTATTCCCATCTCCTGAAGAATTTTCCACGGTTTCTTGTGATCCACACAGTCAAAGGCTTTGTCAATAAAGGCATAGTCAATAAAGCAAAAGTAGATGTTTTTCTGGAACTCGGTTGCTTTTTTGATGATCCAACAGATGTTGGCAATTTGATCTCTGGTTCCTCTGCCTTTTCTAAATCCAGCTTGAACATCTGGAACTTCACGGTTCATGTATTGCTGAAGCCTGGCTTGGAGAATTTTGAGCATTACTTTACTAGCGTGTGAAATGAGTGCAATTGTGCAGTAGTTTGAGCATTCTTTGGCATTGCCTTTCTTTGGGATTGGAATGAAAACTGACCTTTTCCAGTCCTGTGGCCACTGCTGAGTTTTCCAAATTTGCTGGCATATTGAAAGGCAGTACTTAACAGCATCATCTTTCTAGATTTGAAATAGCTCAACTGGAATTTTATCACCTCCACTAGCTTTGTTTGTAGTGATGCTTCCTAAGTCTCACTTGACTTCACATTCCAGGATGTCTAGCTCTAGGTGAGTGACCATACCATCATGATTATCTTGGTAGTAAAGATCTTTTTTGTACAGTTCTTCTGTGTATTCTTGTCACCTCTTCTTAATATCTTCTGCTTCTTTTAGGTCCATACCATTTCTGTCCTTTATTGTGCCCATCTTTGCATGAAATGTTCCCTTGGTATCTTTGATTTTCTTGAAGACATCTCTGATCTTTCCCATTCTGTTGTTTTCCTCTGTTTATTTACATTGATCACTGAGAAAGGCTTTCTTATCTCTCCTTGCTGTTCTTTGGAACTCTGCATTCAAATGGGTATATGTTTCCTTTTCTCCTTTGCCTTTCTCATCTCTTCTTTTCTCAGCTATTTGTAAGGCCTCCTCAGACAACCATTTTGCCTTTTTGCATTTCTTTTTCTTGGGGGTGGGCTTGATCCCTGCCTCCTGTACAATGTCCCGAACTTCCATCCATAGTTCTTCAGGCATTCTGTCAGATCTAATCCCTTGAATCTGTTTCTCACTTCCACTGTATAATTGTAAGGAGTTTGATTTTGGTCACACCTGAATGGTCTAGTGATTTTCCTTACTTTCTTCAATTTAAATCTGCATTTGGCAATAAGGAATTTATGATCTGAGCCACAGTCAGCTCTCGGTCTTGTTTTGCTGACTGTATAGAGCTTCTCCATCATTGGCTGCAAAGAATGTAATCAGTCTGATTTCAGTGTTGACCATCTGGTGATGTCCATGTGTAGTCTTCTCTTGTGTTGTTGGAAGAGTGACTCAGTTATTCTCTTTTATATTCTTTTCCGTTATGGTTTATCACAAGATATTGTATATAGTTCTCTGTGATGTACATTAGGACCTTATTGTTTATCCATTCTAAATGTGATCATTTGCATCTACCAACCCCATACTCCCAGGCCATCCCTCTTCCTCCCCCCTCCACCTTGTCAACCCCAATTCTGTTCTCTATGTCTAAGTCTTTCCATTTTACAGATAGGTTCATTTGTGCCATATTTTAGATTCCACCCATGTGATATCATATGATAATTGTTTTTCTCTTTCTGACTTCACTTAGTGTGATAATGTCTATAGTTGTATCCATGTTGCTACACTTGGCATTATTTCATTTTTTATGACTGAGTAGTATTCCATTGTATATATATCATATCTTTGTCCATTTATTTGTTGATGGAAATTTAGGTTGTTTTGGTGTCTTAGTTCTTGTGAATAGTGCTGCTATGAACATAGGTGTTCATGTGTCTTTTTGAATTACAGTTTTGCCTGGATATATTCCCAAGATTGCTGGATTATGTGGTAATTCTATTTTTAGTTTTCTGAGGAACCTTTTTGTTTTCCGTTGCAGCTGTACCAGCTTACATTCTCATTAGCAGTGTAGGTTTCTCTTCTCCGCATCCTCTCCAGCATTTCTTATTTATAGACTTTTTAATGATGATCATTCTGGCTGCTGTGAGATTGTACCTCATTGTAGTTTTGATTTGCATTTCTGTAATAATTGTGAGGTTGAGCTTCTTTTCATGTGCTTACTGACTATCTGTATATCTTTGGAAAAATAGCTGTTGAGGTGGAAAATTAACTATTGAGATCTTTTGCCCATTTTTTGATTGGGTAGTTTGTTTTTTTGTTCTTGAGTTATATAAACTGTATATTTTGGAGATAAGCACTTGTTGGTCTGATCATTTATAGACATTTTCTCCCACTCCATATCTTGTCTTCATTTTTTTGTTGTTGTTGGGTTTTTCTTACAGTTTTCTTTGCTTTGCAAATGCCTGTAAGTTTTCTTGTTTCTTTTTATATCTATTGCCTTGGGCGAATAAGCTAAGAAAGACGTTGGTACCATTTATATCAGAATGTTTTTGCTATGCTTTCTTTTAGGAGTTTTATGGTGTTAAATAAAACTAGACACTGAAGGTGGCAGAGCACAAGGGTATGAACTCACCTTAGAAAAATGCCAGAATATGTTTTAAGTCTTTAAGCCATTTTGAGTTCATTTCAGTGTGTTGTGAAAGGGTATGTTCTTACTTCATTTATTTACATGCAGCTGTCCAACTTTCCCAGCACCATTTGCTGAAGAGACTGTCTTTTTCCCATTGTTTATTCTTGCTTCCTTCGTTGAAGATTAATTGACCATAGATGTATAGGTTTATTTCTGGGCTCTCCATACTGTTCCAATCATTTGCATGTCTGTTTTTATACCAGGTGCAAACTGTTTTGTTTGCTGTTGCTTTGTAGTATTGTCTGAAGTCTGGGAAAGTTATGCTTCCTGCTTCCCCCCACCTCTGAAAATTGCTTTGGCAATTGTGGGTCTATGGTTCCACATAAATTTTTGAGTTATTTTACTTCTGTGAAAAAATGTCATGAGGGGATAATTTGATAGGGATCACATTTAATCTGTAGTTTTCTCTGGATAGTATTTCCATTTTAACAGTGTTCTTTCAATTCAAGAGCTTGGGCTATTTTTCAATTTCTTTGACTCTTCTTTTATTTATTAATATTTTATAACTCTCAGCGTGTCAGTTTTTCACCTCCTTGGTCAAGTTTATTCCTAGGTTTTTAAATTTTTTTGGTGAAACTTTTTTTCCTCATGGAAGGTTTATTTTTTTCCCAGTTTATTTATTTTTAATTGGAGTATAATTGGTTTACAGTATTGTGTTTGTTTCTGCCATGTATCTTTTGGTGAGATTTTAAAGGACATTCTCTTTCTGATGTTTCATTTTTACTGTGAAGGTAATGCAACCAATTTCTGAATGTTAATCTTGTATCCTGCTACTTTGCTGAGTTCATTTATTAGATCTATTCGTTTTTATGTATAGTTCTTAGGGCTTTCTATATATGTATCATGTCACCTGCATATAGTAACAGTTGTACCTCCTCGCTTCCAATTTGGATCCTTTTTATTTGTTACGTGATAGGAGTTTTTATCTTGAATGAATATTGAATGCTTTTTCTGCATCTGTTGAGATGATCATGTGGTTTTTGACTTGTTAAATGAAATGAAGTCGCTTAGTCATGTCCGACTCTTTGCGACCCCATGGACTGGGGCCCATCAGGTTCCTCCGTCCATGGGATTTTCCAGGCAAGAGTGCTGGAATGGATCGCCATTTCCTTCTCCAGAGGATCTTCCCGAACCAGAGTTCGAACCCCGGTCTCCTGCATTGCAGGCAGACGCTTTACCGTCTGAGCCACCAGGGAAGCCTTTTGATTTGTTACTGTGATGTGTTACGTTGATTTGTGTATGTTGAACCATACTTGTGAACCTGGGATGAATCCCAGTTGTGTTAAATATGCATCTGACCTGTAAATATCTTTTTTGGTGGTTTCTTCCTCTGGTTTTAGTATTAGAGTGATGGTGGCTTTATAGAATGTCTTTGAGAGTGTTCTCTCTCCAGTCTTTTATATTCTTCTTTGAGAGAATTTGTCTATGACGCCCTCTGGTCCCGGGCTTTTTGTATTGGAAGTTCAGTTTTGTTTGCCCTTTCAAAGAACCAGCTCTTGATTTTGTTGACTTTTTTCCCCCCTATTGTTTTCTTCATCTCTATTTTATTTCTCCCCCACCCCCATCTTTATTTCCTTCCCTCTTCTGACTTTAGGTTGTTTATTTTTTAAAAAATTCTTTTGTGTAGTAGATTAGGCTTTTTACTTGGGATATTTTTCCTTGTTTTTGATGAAGACCTGTATTCACTATGAACTGGTCTCTTATGAACTGCTTTTGCTGGATTGCAGAGGGCTTCCCTGGTAGCTCAGATGGTAAAGCATCTGCCTACAATGTGGGAGACCCAGGTGTGATCCCTGGGTCAGGAAGATCCCCTGGAGAAGGAAGTGGCAACCCACTCCAGTACTCTTGCCCGGAGAATCCCATGGATGGAGGAGCCTGGTAGGCTACAGTCCATGGGGTCCCAAAGAGTCGGACACACAGAGCGGCTTCACTTCACATAGATTTTGTATGATTGTGTTGTCATTGTTTGTCTCAAGGTACTTTTTAATTTTCCTTATTGAACCCTTTTTTTTTTTAAGTAGCATGTTATTCAGTCTCCATGTAATCTTTTTTTTTTTCCTTGTTTCCTTTGGTTGATTTCTTGTTTCATGCCATTGTGATCAGAGAAAATGCTTGAAATAATTTCTATACCCTTAAATTTGTTTAGGTTAGTTTTGTGCCCCAGGGCATGTGGTCAATCCTAGAAAATGTGTGTGCACTTGAAAAACATGTATATTCTGTGCAGTTTTTTGGATGCAGTGTCCTGAAAATATTACTTCTTACTTTTCTGTTGTAACATTTGGGACCTCTGTCTGGAAAATCTCTCCATTGATGTGAGTGGGGTGTTAGTCTCCTACTACTGTTGTCTTCCTGCTGATTTCTCCCTTCATATCTGTTAGTTATTTATGTATTTGGGTGCTCTTAAATTATGTGCATATTTGTTGATGAGTGTAAAATCTTCCTCTTGTATTGATCCTTTTATCATTTTATAGTGTCCTTTATCTTTGTAGCCTTTGCTTTAAAGTCTGTTTTGTCTGATAGGAGTATTGCAAGTCCCACTTTCTTTATTTTTGCATGAGCTATCTTATTCTATGCCCTCACTTTCAATCTGTATGTGTCCTTTGCCCTAAGGTGGATCTCTTGTAGGCAGAATATTGTAGGCTTTTATTTTTTAATCCAGTCTGTCACTCTTTTATTTTTTTAAAAGTTTTATACCTGATAGTGTACATCCCTTCTTCATTTTTAAAAATTAGTTTTTGGCTGTGCTGGGTCTCTGTTGTGTGTGGGCTTCTCACTGGTTTCTTCTTTTGTTGCTGAGCACAGGCTTTATGGGTGCTGGTTCAGTAGTTGCGGCACACAGACTCATTAGTTGTGGGGCCAGGCTTACTTGCTCTGTTTCACGTGTAGTCTTCCAGCACCAGCGATCGAACTCGTGTCCACTTCATTGGCAGGCAGATTCTTATCCAGTGCACCACTAGGGAAGTCCCACTCTGTGTCTTTGGATTGGAGTATTGACATTTAAAGTAATTATTGATTCATGTATTTATTGCTATTTTTTTTTTCCTTTAAAAAATGTATTGAAATATAGTTTATTTATACTTTTCATTAAAAAAAATGAAGTGTAGTTGATTTATGTATTGCCACACCAAACTGTTTTCCAGTTGATTCTTTGCTTCTTCCTTTCTTTTACTTTTTGTGATTTGATCATTTCCTTTTATTCTGCCACTCCCTTCTGGCCTGCAGTATTTATGTATCGAAATCAACTGATAGCCTTCTGGAGGTTCCCTAGTAATGAACTCTGTTTTTGTTTTGCTGCCTTTAGAATTCTCTCTTTATCTTTAACTTTTGCCATTTTTATTATGTCTTGGAGTAGGTCTGTTTGGGTTCATCATGTTTGGGACCTTCTGTGCTTCCTGTATCTGGATATGTTTCCTTCTTTAGGTTTGGGAAATTTTCAGCCATAATTTCTTCAAATACATTTTCAGTACCCTTTTTTCTTTCTCTTTCTTCAATCTCTGCATAGACTGGCCTGTGTTATATTATCCCGTAGGTCTCTTATATTGCTTTTTTTTTTTCATTTGGCTTTCTGTCTGCTCTTTTGATTGGGTACTTTCCATTAGTCTGTCTTCTAGGTCACTTATTCTTTCTTCTCCATTATTCATTTTGCTATTTACTGCCTTGAGCTCAGCTTTGATCTTGGCAAATGAATTTTTAGATTTTACCTAGCTCCTTTTCACAGTTTCTAGTTCTCTTTTTTTTATAATAATCTGTATTTCTCGTGATAGCCTTTCTTAATTCTTCCAGTATTTTCATTATCTCCTTTTTCAACTCAGTGTCTGTTAGACTGAAGAGTTTTGTTTCATTGTTCCTTCAGGAAAATATTTTTGATATTTTAACTGAGAGTGGTTTCTCAGCTTCTCATTTTCCTTGTATTTGTCTTAGTCTGAGAGTTTAGGAGAAACAACTATCTCATGTAGTCTTAGAGGGCTATTTATAAGCAGAAACATCCCTGTATAGCTTGTGTGGGTTTTAATATTTTTTTGGTGTGAAGGCTGTTTTTGACTTGGATGCTTGCTGTCTCTTGTCAGCATGTGCTGGTTGTTACCACCTTGATGAGGGGTATGCAGGTGCACAGATGCTAGACTCATGCAGGTTCCCAGGAAGGTGGGGGCTGCAGTTGTGTTCCTCTGCAGTGACGGTGTTATTTTGCAAAGCCCCAGAGAGGTGGGGCTGGTGGTTGGCATCGGGTCATGAAACCCTTGGCAGCAGTGGCAGGCCTCACATGCTCCCAGGGAAGTTGACCCTGAGTGCAGACTCGGAGCAGTGGCAAGCCATGCAAGTTCCCGGAAAAGTGGGGGCATTGACCTGCATCCGTTTGCAAAACTTTTGGCAACGGCAGTGGCTCCAGTCCGTGCCTACCTCTGGAATCTGAGATAGCAGCCACGACTTGCACCCACCCCTGGAATCTGTGTGGGGCGCCTATGCGCATATGGAGAAAGAAGCTTCTGTGACATCCCTCTCCTCTCGCGCCCCCTAACAGTGGTCCCTTGTCTCTGTGAAGGACCCAGGCTTCTTCTTGGACTCCATCAGTTGTGGTGTACTACCTCATAACCCCTTCAGACTGTCTTCACACAGCCAACTCCAGTCCTGCCCTTTGGGCCTGACCTCCAAAGCCCAAGCCTCAGGACACAAGCTCCACCTGCCCTAGTGGTTGAATGGATGAGCATCTTAGGCTTTGGGGAGCTGGCCAGCACCAGCAGTCTGTTCAGGTTTCTCTTGGCTTTGTCCTCTGCACCTCTGTTGCTGAGCTCTCCTCTGAGGCTCCATTCCTCCATCTCTGTTCCCAGCTGATCTCATCAGTGAGGGGACTTCCCCGTGTGCAGAAACCTTTTCCTCTTTCACAGCTCCCTCCCAGAGGCACAGGTCTTGTCCTGATTCCTTTCTTTATTTTCTCTTTTCTTCTGCCCTTCCCTGTTATGTGGAGATTTTCATGCTCCTTTGAAAGTCTGTCTTCTGGTATTGTTCAGTAGATGTTCTTTGTAAGTTGGTCTACATGTAGATGTACTTTTGATGAATCTGTGGGAGGAGAGTGCTGCATCCTATTTCTCACATTTTTCTGTTGGGTTATTTGCCTTTTGAAAAATGTTCATCTGAAGGTGTTCATTATCCTAAGATACTAATTTTGTATCATACATGAGAAGTATTTTCTTTTAGTCTGTTGCTTATATGATACTTACAGTTTTTTAAATTTTGGTGTACTCCAGTTTTATTGCTTTTTTACTCTTAATGGCTTTTTCCTTTTATTTTAGAAGGCCTTTATACCAGTGCCAGAAAGATATGTTTCCATTATTTTTTAAATCTGTTACTTGTGATACAATGTGTGAATGATACGACTGTTTGCAAAATGGATAACCAATTAACCCAACACTATTTATGCCTTATTTATCTTTCCTTATTGATTTGTAAAGCTGTCTTGTGTATAAATGACCCTATACACATAGATCTGTTTCAGTCTGTTTATTTTCGTATGAATACTATGTAAATATTTGTCATTTTTCTAATAGAATCGTTTTTCTTTGTTTTCTCCTTCCATGTATTTTTGCTTAATCTTAAACATTTACTCCTACATATTAGATTTAGAATCAGTTTGTTCTCTAAAAAACCTTAATGGGCATTTAATTGGTACTGTACAGAATTTGTATTGATGTATTTACAGTACTAAATCTTTCTGTCCAAAAACAGGTTTTATTTCTTCATTTATTTAGATTTCATTTTGTGTCCCTCAGCGAGTTTTTACATTTTTTTTCCATAACATGCATTTTGGAAGACATGTTAATTTTTATTTATTTGTATATGTCATAAATATTATTTCAGTTGCTATTAAAAGAGTTTTATTTTTTATGTTTTCTGGTTAGTTATTATTGGAGTAACCCATCATCCCAGTTTACTAATACTAGGTACATACATGCCCATCTCATTGTTCCATTGTCCTAATTTGAATAATCATTACATGATGACCATTGTCATTACCACTTTAGAAGTTTTTTCATTTTCAGTTAACAGAAAACTTCTCCAGTGGTTTATTAAACAAATAAGAGGTTTATTTATAACAGGAAATTGGCTGGTGGGTGATCTGTGGCTGATAGAACAGCTCTAAAATATCTTCAGGAACCCAGCCTTTGGATTTTTCTAATTCACTGTCATTAACGTGTACTTTTTCATCCTTTTTGTAAGATGGTTGTTGTACCTTCTGGCATTATTTCAATCTTTCAAACAGAAAGAAAGGAATGTGTCAGGAACACAATGAATTTTTAGTGTCCCTCCTCCCCTCCGCACACACCCCCAAGAAGGAGGAGTTCCCCAGCAGCTTCCACCTACATTTGATTTATCAGAACTGTGACACATATCCTCCTCTATGGCAGAGAAGAATAAGGGGAAGCAAGAATTGAATGCATAATTTAATAATTTAAACTTTATTTTGAGACAGTTAAATGTTATTCAAAGTTTTCAGCAGGGCTATGACAGTGAAATCGATGGATTTGAAAAATTCATCAGGAAGTGATCTGCAGAATGAATTAGTTGGGCAAATGACTCTGAAGGCAAAGAAAGCATGTTGATTAAAGGAAAGAAGAGAAAAGATCACTGAAATCCGGTTAGGGCAATCATCTAGACAAGCAGACTACTCTTAAGAGTAGTAAAAGTTTGGGGTAGATTAGTAACCTTGACAATAGAAAGAAATAGCTTTTATACCATTGACGCTCAAGCAGGACTAGCTGATTATTAAAGTTTTAAATGTGAGATCAATATTCTTTAATTCTAAAATGTTTAATCTGGGAAAATGACCGAGTAATGATACATTGAGGGTGTTAGAGTATTTCAAACAGATTAAAATAATTCTCTTAGATGACTTTTTTATAAGGTTGGTAAGGCAGCAGTGTAAGTTGAATAGTTCAGACATTTACTATTTTGATTTTCTTAATAATGAATGGCCTAAGTATCAGCACTGAAAACTAGAAAACATGCCATCTACCTGTCACAAACATTGATGTTCTTCAGTTAAATATGGTTTGAATGGTGCTGAATTAAAGCCTTCAGAGGTTTACTCATGACTTCGCTCTTGTGATTGACCAGAGGGAACCCGCAACAGAACTCTGGTTATGGCTTCTTCAAGGTTAGAAGTTTATGGGACAATCTTTTGGCCTGTTACCATAGGGGAAGACATTAAGATTTCCTGTCAGAGCAAGCACAAAATAGACTGGAAACTCAAACTAGGAAAAAGAAGGTCAGCCCTATAGCTTTCTTGGTCTATACCTTAATATTGGCATGAATAGTTAAAACCATGACAAAACCTTTCTGCCCATGTTTGATGTTTCATGTTATTTCATGTTAGGACTGTCTTGAACTCCGTGATTCAGAAAATATTCTCTTCAATTTGCTACTTCTTGGAATCAGTAATAAAATGTTAGAGAAAAGGTAAAAAATTTCTACATCCCTGTATTACACCTGAAGGATTAAAGTATGGTTCTGCACAGTTCTGATGACAAACTTTGTCTGACAAATAACCTTGCGTTTAATTACAAGCCAGCATAGACATGAGTCTTTAACAATGATTCTTAACCAGTCTGCTGAAAGCAAGCATTCTTCTTTTCCAGAAAAATGGGCACATGTTGGTACTCAAAATTTTCCTTAAGGAAGCAGGAGCTCTTGATACAGAAAAAAATATAATCAGAGTTTTCAACAGACAGAAGGACCTTTGCAGTTATAAAATAGTGCTATGGCTCTTCAAGAAAACAAAAAACAAGACTTAAAAAACAGATTTACTGGTTTCAGCAAGATTCATGGTGACATTACATCTAAAACCTAGAGCAAGCAGTTAGCTTAGATTTAAGAAGACTGCCTGGAGAACAAAAACAGTGCCAGGAAGCAGTGCATAGTGGTTTGAGCATTATGGAAAATCTAATTAATAACAGATAAAACTGAGGATATACAGTCAGTTCAGAAGAGAGTTTAGTTTCATTCTAATTCAAAAATTATTTCTTGGGACTTCCCTGGTGGTCCAGTGACTAAGACTCTATGCTTCCAGTGCAAGGGGTGTAGGTTTGATCCCTGATCAGGGAACTAGATCCCACATGTGACAACTAAAAGTTTGTGTGTTGCAACTAAGAACCAGCACAATCCAATAAATAAATATTTAAGGAAAGAACTTTTCTTAAACATCTTTTGTATGTCAGCCATTGTGGTACATGCAGAAGATGCATTAATGAACAAGGCAGATGTGCTTCCATCCTTCCTAGGACTTAAGAGTCTATTAGTAAAGGTTAAAACGTCCAATTTTAATGAAGAGGAAGTCATGGTGGATACATCCGAGAGACCCAATCTGCATATAACTAGGATTCCAGAAAGAAAATACCACTTAAAAACTGGTGAAGATGTTAAGTTTCATAGTTATAAAGGTGAAAGCCCTAGTGATCCAGGCAGAAGCTATAAAAATGTAAAAAGAGGTAGACCAGCCTTAGATAGCCAAGCAACTCATTCTTAAGGTTGTGAAAAGAAGATTGTCCATGGGATCGCAAGAGTTGGACATGGTTTAGTGACTAAACAACAGAGAGTAATAAAACCATTTAAACATAGAGTGCATGTAAGCTCAGTTATTTCTGACTCTTTGCCACCCCATGGACTGTAGCCCACCAGGCTCCTCTGTCTGTGGTATTTCCCAGGCACGAATACTGAAGTGGGTTGCCATTTCTTCTTCCAGGGGATCTTTCCAGTCCAGGGATCAAACCTGAGTCTTTTGGATCTCCTAAATTGGTAGGCAGATTTTTTTTTTTTATCACTTGAGCCACCTGGGAAGCCCATTTAAACAGGGTAAAACACAAATAGTTGTATCTTTATAAAATAGTATAAATTGTTAAAAAACAATTTAAAAAAATAACTTTGTCCTAAAATAATGTCATCAAAAATTAGCACGTACGCCAAGGTGTAAGGGCTTTTAAATTCATAAGAAGAAATCAATAGTTTCATATTTCTTTTGAAATTGGAGATACCCATTACTAAAATGGCAAGGAGAAGGGAATGACAACCCACTCCAGTACTCTTGCCTGGAAAATCCCATGGATGGAGGAGCCTAGTAGGCTGCAGTCCACGGGGTCGCACAGAGTCGGACACGACTAAAGCGACTTAGCAGCATTAGTAGAATATAAGCAGGAGGATGAGTATCTTCTAAACTACTGGGGGTAAGGGAGGTGTTTGGATAAAATCCCATATGGCACAAAAGGAAATGGCAAAGATGCCTCCAAAGAACAGAAAACATAAAATGACAGCAATTATAAGTTCACATTTTAACACATATTTATTGGATGTTCACTAATTGCCAAGCTTAAAGAGCAATGCACCTTTCAGTCAGGTAGTTATGGAAGGTCTCATTAAAAATGTGAAGAGTAGGTGAAGGTGTAAATTCTTCCTTGAATTGGGAGCATTCCAAACAGCAACTGCAGAAGACTTCTCAAGTCCATGCCTATGTAGTTTGTTTTGTTTTAGGAGTTTAAAGGGTGCTTGGGATTGAAAGTAGTTCAGTTCATCAGTTCAGTCGCTCAGTTGTGTCCGACTGTTTGCAACCCCATGAATCGCAGCACGCCAGGCCTCCCTGTCCATCACCATCTCCCGGAGTTCACTCAGACTCACGCCCATTGAGTCAGTGATGCCATCCAACCATCTCATCCTCAGTCGTCCCCTCTCCTCCTGCCCCCAATCCCTCCCAGCATCAGAGTCTTTTCCAGTGGGTCAGCTCTTCGCATGAGGTGGCCAAAGTAATGGAGTTTCAGCTTCAGCATCATTCCTTCCAAAGAAATCCCAGGGCTGATGTCCTTCAGAATGGACTGGTTGGATCTCCTTGCAGTCCAAGGGACTCTCAAGAGTCTTCTCCAACACCACAGTTGAAAAGGATCAATTCTTTGACGCTCAGCTTTCTTCACGGTCCAACTCTCACATTCATACATGACCACAGGAAAAACCATAGCCTTGACTAGACAGACCTTAGTCGGCAAAGTAATGTCTGCTTTTGAATATACTATCTAGGTTGGTCATAACTTTTCTTCCAAGGAGTAAGCGTCTTTTAATTTCATGGTTGCAGTCACCATCTGCAGTGATTTTGGAGCCCAAAAAAGTAGAGATGGCTGTAAAGAGATATGTGGTGATTTGGGGGTAAAGAATGGGTGAAATGAGTAGAGTAAACTTTTAAGTATTAGCTTTTTTTCTGAGTGTGATGAAAGGTTTTGAGTTTAGGACTGCCAGTTATCAATCTGGTTCTATGTTAAAAATGAAGTGAGGGTGGTTGAAAAGCAAAGACAGAAGCAGAGACCATTATGAGTCTATTATAGTAATTAAAGCAAAAGATTGTGATAGATCTGACCAGAGTGATTGTAATTAGATACCAGAAATGGTATGGCACTATTAGAAATGTCTTTGAAAGATGGTGATAAGAAAATGTCAGTAAGTGATAAAAGACAAGATGTAGAATTACACTGTATAATTACAAGTTGAAAATATTTTATTTCTGTTTATAAATAGAAAAGGTAATTAGCATTTTTACTTTAGAGTAAGATTTTTATTTGTGGTTGTACATGTGTATAAATTTCATATGCTTTTGTGTTTTTTGTATATTCCCTTTTATAATTTGAGAAGAGGCTTAAGGTTTTCAAAATATTTTTCCTTCATAGAACAAAGAAGTGAAGAAAAAGATGTCAGATTCAAAGAAAACATCTGCATCTACTTTAAAGTAAGTAATTCTATGATTTTCTGTGTGAGAACAAATAGGCATATGAATTAAATTTTAAAAGTTTTGACAACTACATTTTTAATATATTTTAATCTCCCTGACTCAAATGGGACATCATTCTAATTAATTATTTTAAACTTTTTTAGATTTAAGCTTTGCATCTTTAGAAGATTTTGGTCTTAGAATTTCTTTGCTAATTTTTTTTCTTCTTTTAATAGAAAAGATACAGATGCTTCCACAGGTATTGAAACTGTGACTGCAGCTTCTACTAGTAAGTTGTTACTTTTAATACTCCTCTAATATATTTTTGTCAGTTTACTGGAAACTTCTTGCAAGTTGATGCTAGGAAAATAGTATTCATTGTGCTTTAGTAGAAGGGATCCACATTGGCCCCTGTTTTAAGCTAGTGATCCATTGGAGAATGCCCACATTCTTCAGCCTTGCATAAATGACCCCTTACCCTTTCCCCCAGATTACTTTTTCAGTCTCTTGTCACACAGGTGTACATTATGTTTCAGTTACTCAGAGCAGTTTATTTTCCAGCTGTTCTGTCCTATTTCATTTCACAGCTCTTTATACTGTCCATTCATGTGGAGTCATTGTCTAAGTTCCAGTTAACTTTACTTGCTAACAACCTGCTCCAGTATTCTTACCTCTAGATCCCGTGGACAAAGGAGCCTGGTGGGCTGCTGTCCATGGGGTCGCACAGAGTCCCTCACGACTGAAGCAACTTAACATGCGTGCATGCATTGGAGAAGGAAATGGCAACCCACTCCAGATCTTGCCTGGAGAATCCCAGAATAGAGGAGCCTGGTGGCTGCCGTCTATGGGATTGCACAGAGTCGGACACGACTAAAGCGACTTAGCAGCAGCAGTAAGCACTTCTAAAGTACCTACTTAGTAGGTACCAGGCCTTGTGCAAGATAATGAACATACAGAGCCAATTAAAACTCCTTTTGGAGGGTCAAGGTGGAACAAATTCCAATTTATTCTTTAAGGGCTATCTCAGAAAATGCTTCTTTTTGATACCTTTCATGACCCTTAGGCAGTTCAGTTCAGTTCAGTCACTCAGTCGTGTCTTACTCTTTGTGACCCCATGGGCTGCACTAGGACAGGCTTCCCTGTCCATTATCAACTCCTGGACCCTGCTCAAACTCACGTCCATTGAGTCGGTGATGGGATCCAACCATCTTATCCTCTGTTGCCCCTTCTCGTCCTGCCTTCAGTCTTTCCCAGCATCAGGGTCTTTTCTAATGAGTCAGTTCTTCACATCATATCTTTGATCTGCTTGCAGTCTAAGGGACTCTCAAGAGTTTTCTCCAACACCACAGTTCAAAAGCGTCAATTCTTTGGCACTCAGTCATTTTTATGGTCCAATTCACACATCCATACATAACTACTGGAAAAACCATAGCTTTGACTATACAGACCTTTGTTGGCAAAGTAATGTCTCTGCTTTTTAACATGCTGTCTAGGTTTGTCATAGCTTTTCTTCCAAGGAGCAAGCGTCTTTTAATTTCACAGCTGTGGTCACCATCTGCAGTGATTTTGAAGCGCAAGAAAATAAAACCTAGCACTTTCCACTTTTCCCCCACCTATTCACCATGAAGTGGTGGGACCAGGTGCCATGATCTTCATTTTTTGACTGTTTGAGTTTTAAGCCAGCTTTTTCACTCTCCTCTTTCACCTTCATCAAGAGACTCGTTAGTTCCTTTTTGCTTTCTGCCATGAGGGTGGTATCATCTGCATATCTGAGGTTATTGATATTTCTCCCCACAATCTTGATTCCAGCTTGTGCTTTGTCCAGCCCAGCATTTCGCATGATGTACTCTGCATATAAGTTATATAAGCAGGTGACAGTATACAGCCTTGACATACTCCTTTCCCAGTTTTGAACTAGTCTGTTGTTCATGCCTGGTTCTAACTGTAGCTTCTTGACCTACATGCAGGTTTCACAGGAGGCAGGCAGAATACCAGGGTGGTCTGGTGTTCCCATTTCTTGAAGACTTTTCCACGGTTTGTTGTGATCCACACAGTCAAAGGCTTTAACGTAGTCAGTGAAGCAGAAGTAGATGTTTTTCTGGAACTCTCTTGTTTTTTCTATGATCCAGCGGATGTTGGCAATTTGATCTCTGGTCCCTTTGCCTTTTCTAAATCCAGCTTGAACATCTGAAAGTTCCTGATTGATGTACTGTTGAAGCCTAGCTTGAAGGATTTTGAACTTGACCTTGCTAGCATGTGAAATAAGTGCAATTGTGTGGTAGTTTGAACATTCTTTGGCATTGCCCTTCTTTGGGATTGGAGATTGGAATGATACTGACCTTTTCCAGTCCTGTGGCCACTGCTGAGTTTTCCAGATTTGTTGGCATATTGAGTGCAGCACTTTCACAGCACTATCTTTTAGGATTTGAAATAGCTCAACTGGAATTCCATCACCTCCACTATCTAGTGATGCTTCCTAAGTCCACTTGACTTCACATCCCAGGATGTCTGGTTATCTAGATCAGTAAGATCCTTTTTGTATAGTTCTTCTGTGTATTCTTGTCCCCTCTTATTAATCTCTTCTACTTCTATTAGGTCCATGCCGTTTCTGTCTTTTATTGTTCCCATCTTTGCGTGAAATGTTCCCTTGGTATCTCTAATTTTCTAGTCTTTTCGCATTGTATTGTTTTCCTCTATTTCCTTATGTCATTCACTTAGGAAGGCTTTCTTGTCTATCCTTGCTATTCTTTGGAATTCTGCATTCAGATACTTATCTTTCCTCTTCTACTTTGCCTTTAGCTTCTCTTCTTTTCTCAGTTATTTGTAAGGCCTCCTCAGACAACCATTTTGCCTTTTTGCATTTCTTTTTCTTGGGGATGGTTTTATCATTGCCTCATGAACAATGTTACAAACCTCCATCCATAGTTCTTGAGACACTCAAGCAGATCTAATCCCTTGAATCGACTTGTCACTTCCATTGTATAATTGCAAGGGATTTGATTTAGGTCATACCTGAATGGTCCAGTGGTTTTCTCTACTTTCTTCAGTTTAAGTCTGAATTTTGCAATTGGAGTTTATGATCTGAGCCACAGTCAGCTCCCGGTCTTGTTTTTGCTGACTGTATAGAACTTCTCCATCTTTGGCTGCAAAGAATATAATCAGTCTGATTTCAGCATTGACCATCTTGTGATGTCCATGTATAGAGTCGACTCTTATGTTGTTGAAAGAGGGTGTTTGCTATGACCAGTGTGTTGTCTTGGCAAAACTCTGTTAGCCTTTGCCATGCTTAATTTTGTACTCTAAGATCAAGCTTGCCTGTTAACTCCAGGTATCTCTTAACTTCCTATTTTTGCATTCCAGTCCTCTATGATGAAAAGGTGTTAGTTCTGTAAGGTCTTTCAGGTCATCATAGAACCGTTGAACTTGAGCTTCTTTGGCATTAGTTGTTGGAATATAGACTTGGATTGCTATGATACTGAATGGTTTGCCTTGGATAGGAACAGAGATCATTCTGTCATTTTTGAGACTGCATTTCAGACTCTTTTGTTGACTATGAGGTCATCATAGAACCATTCAACTTCAGCTTCTTTAGCATTAGTGGTTGGGGCATAGACTTGAATTATTATGATATTGAATCATTGGCCTTGGAAATGAACTGAATTACTAACATTTTGAATGGTTTTCCTTGGAAACAAACTGAGATCATCCTGTCATTTTTGAGACTGCACCCAAGTGTTGCATTTTGGACTCTTGTTGACTTTGAGGGCTATTCCATTTCTTAGGGATTCTTGCCACCAAGAATCAGATACAGTGATCATATGAATTAAATTTGCCCATTCCTGTTCAGTTTAGTTCACTGATTTCTAAGATGTCAATGTTTACTCTTGCCACCTCTTGTTTGCTACTGCTGCTATGTCACTTCAGTTGTGTCTGACTCTGTGCGACCCCATAGACGGCAGCCCACCAGGGTTCCCCATCCCTGGAATTCTTCAGGCAAGAACACTGGAGTGGGTTGCCATTTCCTTCTCCAGGGCATAAAAGTGAAAAGTGAAAGTGAAGTCGCCCAGTCATGTCCAACTCTTAGCAACCCCGTGGACTGCAGCCTACCAGATTCCTCCATCCATGGGACGTTCCAGGCAAAAGTACTGGAGTGGGGTGCCATTGCCTTCTCTGATCTCCAGTTTGACTACTTCCAATTTACCTTGATTCATGGACGTAACATTCCAGGTTCCTATGCAGTATTGTTCTTTTCATCATAGGACTTTTACTTTCACCACCAGACACATCCACAACTTGGCATTGTTTCTGCTTTGGCTCAGCCTCTTCATTCCTTCTGGAGCTATTTCTCTGCTCTTCTTCAGTAGCATATTGGGCATCTATCATCCTGGGGAGTTTATCTTTCAGTGTCATACCTTTTTGCCTTTTCATTCTGTTCATGGGGTTCTTATGGCAAGAATGCTGAAGTGGTTTGCCATTCCCTTCTCCAGTGGACCACGTTTTGTCAGAACTCTCTACCATGACCTGTCCGTCTTGGGTGGCCCTACATGGCATGGCACGTAGTTTCATTTAGACAAGGGTGTGATCCATGTGATCAGTTGGTTAGTTTTCTGTGATTGTGGTTTTCATTCTCTCTGCCCTCTGATGGATAAGGATAAGAAGGTTATGCCAAGTTAGCTCTTTCCTAAATGAAAATGATATTTTTTGTAATGTGTTATTGATGTATTTTTCTTATTATTTTAGCCAAAACTGGACAAACCAAGACATCTGCAACCAAAGTAAATAAATCTTCAGGTATGTTTTCTATATTAGGATGTTAGACATACTAATTAAATTATTTAAGACGGTTTTGTCAGTCTTGGATTTCATGTGATAAAGTGTTTGCTGAGTATATACCAATTTTTGAAATTTACAGTCATCTAGAAGTTTTAAGAAGGCATATTTAGTAGACAGTGCTCTTTTCCTGCAGTTATTATCAAAATAAAATAATTTAACTGGCAAAATATTTCTCATGGTGAATATTAGAAATATTTCCCTTTTTCTCTTTTTGGTCTTCTCTGTTTACTTTTCTTTTATAAAATAGTCCAGATAACAAACTTATGGCGAATTATGTTTTATTTGCCTTTTTTGTAGGCTACATTATATTTTAAAGTAACTAATTTAATTTTTTTCTCCTTGCCCTAGTATTTATCCCTCTTTCTGTTTTTCCTATACTAGAAGTAGTAAAGTGAATTTCTTTGTGGTAATAGCATAGAATAGTGAAAGAAACACCTTAAGGGTTCATTTGGGCTAAGGTTACTGCAGTGTGACAAAACTTGGGCATGACTAGGAAATGACTGGTTAAATGACAATATAAAGAGTAGTGTTTCTCTTTTTGAGCAAAAATTAAGGTCTCTCTCTGGATATGAACAGTGGATTTGTAAGCTATTTTGATTAAGTATTATAGATGTTATAATTTCTTTTAATAACTTTTCAAAAGCATGATCATATTTTTACAGAAAGGTCCTGTTAAATAGGGTGATTACCACCATTGTTTATAAATAGGGTAGTGTGCACAGAAATCAGTAAATTTCCCCAGACTTCACAATTTAACGTGGAATTCAGCTTGGATTTAATGACTTCTGATCCTGGGCTTTTTCCTCATATACTGTGTTGCTACTTGTTGAGAATCCTGATTTTAAGAACTAAACCTCTTGTTGCTCTCTGAATAAAAAGGTTCAGTTTTTCTTGTTCTCTGGCAGTCTTTTTAGTGACACTTAGATGATCACAGTCTTTATATAAACATCATTTTGGAATATAGGCAACAGTAATATATGCATATGTACAAGGTGTTAAAGTTCAAAAAGTTCTGTTAAAATAGGACCCATTATGAATGAGTCAAAACAATCTTGATGTGGCCTGACCATGATATAGATATTCTTAAGGGCTTCCTTGGTGACTCAGCTGGTAAAGAATCTGCCTGCAGTGCGGGAGATCTGGGTTTGATCCCTGGGTTGGGAAGATCCCCTGGAGAAGGGAATGGCTACCCACTCCAGTATTCTGGCCTAGAGAATTCCATGGACCGCATAGTCCATGGAGTTACAAACAGTCAGACAAGACTGAGCGACTTTAACTTTGAAGGGCTTTTTAATCGACTGGGAGCCAAGGAAGTGTGAATTGGGAGGTCCTAAATATAACTGCTTTTGGAACCATTAAAGCTATCATAGAAATGTTTTTATATCCTGTAGTTAGTAATTTTGCTTCTAGTTGATTTGATTTAAGTAACTTGCCTGAATGCTTATTTTTTAAGTACCCAGAAAGGGAGGTGAATTATCATTTCTAATTTAGCAAATGATCTGTATCCCTAAAGATGATAGCATTTTATGTTTTGAATAAATATAGTCTGTCTTATATCCTTTGTGAGGTTCTTTCAGTATTGTTGATACTAGTTAATAAATAAACCAGTTTTGACTGAGCTTTTGTGATTTAGGGAAGTCAGCCGGTTCTGTCAAATCTGTGGTAACAGTAGCTGCTAAAGGTAATAAAGCTTCAATCAAAACAGGTAAGACTGTTGAAAGGTTATATTGTTTATTCTTAATTCTGTTTTAAAGAATATAATAAATATATCAAAAGCAAGTTTTAAATTTACAGAATTTATATCTAGCAGTAGCAGTATCTAATAACATCTTGAAAAGTTTAGTAGATACTTCTTTGATACTTAAAACTTAACACACATACAACTTTTGTTTTTAGTTGCTTTGGTCTTTGACAGTTTTTGCCATTGCAGATATTTTTGGAAACATTCTGACAGCTGTATAATATTAGGCTGCTTTAACCACTTCCCCCCTGTTTAATCTTTGTTTTCCTCATGTTTTCAGAGTTCTCACTCCATATTATCTTTCTCAGCTTATAGAACTCCCCTAATATTTCTACTTTAAAGATTTTCTTTCCATGTTATAAGAATGTATCTTGCATCAAGAAATGAAACACTAAATTGTAACATGCTGAAACTAACATGATCTGTTTATTAATATATTTTCCCAGTAGACTAATGTAATTATAAAGAATCTTTGTGGAAATAATAAAATAGAATTTTTGTGTGTGATTTTGGTGTGCTTTTGGCACATGAGGATCAAATTTGTGAATCATTAATAACCCTTAACAAAAATTATATCTCAGTTTATATTTTCTTTTAATCTTACTGGTAAACAGATATTGAAAAAAATTAGGAATACCTGGAAAAGAGCTGCTTTTATAATGAAGTTGAACTACTTATTTACTGACATAGTAGTATGAAACATGCTAAATGACTGAATAGAGCCTTATAATAATGGTTCAACTCTTACTTTTAAAAGCAAAATCTGGTGGAAAGAAGTCTCTGGAAGTCAAAAAGGCTGGAATTGTCAAGAACAAAGACACCAGTAAATCTGTGAATGTACCAGGTAAGCTTGAATTGCTATCATTCAGTGCTTTTGTTTCATTAAATCCTATCTGTATACATTGGAGGTATATTACGGAGTAGTTGCTTAAAAATCAAAAGGATTGTTTTGTGTTTCAAAGGAAAATTTGTATTAGCTTTGTCTTTAATCAGGTCAGCTTATGGAGACTTGAAATAACAAAATAACCTAGCTTAAGTTCCTGTTTATATTCATTAGTTTAATTGTATTAGTGTGTTTTTCTAGACTAATAAGAGCTCAGCTGGTAAAGAATCCACCTGCAATGCGGGAGACTTAGGTTCGATCCCTTGGTTGGGAAAATTCCTTTGGAGAAGGGAAAGGCTACCCACACCGGTATTCTGACCTGGAGAATTCCGTCCGTGGGGTCACAGAGTAGGACGCGACTGAGCAACTTTCACTTTCACTTTAATCTTGCAGAAAGCTCTGAAATGAAGACAAATGTGGAAGTCAAAACCACTGAAAATGGAGCTAAAGAAACTATTTCAGGTAGGTAAATAGAAATTTTAGTTTATTGTCTTATGTTTAAAGATGAAAGATTAAAAATAAATTTTACTAAGGTTTTTGTATCATATATATATATATAGAAGATATATATAAAATATATATAATATAACATATTATATGTTGGGAATGACAACCCACTGCAGTATTCTTGCCTGGGAAATCCCACGGACAGAGGGGCCTGGTGGGCTACAGTCTATGGGGTCGCAAAGAGTTGGAAACAGCTGAGTGATTCAACAGCAACAACTATAGGGTTATACCTAGGTGAATTTAAGAATATTGTGATTCAGATCTTCACCTTATGTCTTGATTTTGCTCTCAGAAGAATAAAACTGAATGTATTATTTAAAAGCCAGTGATTTTTGTAACTGTATCCTACTTAAATTTCTCTGGTCTTTTGCCTGTTACATACATTTTTGTGAAGCTACTATTTAATCCATTGTGGAATAAAGTTAGATCTTGATAAATAAAATACATTTGTATGAATTCTTAATTTATTTTGTATCTTCAGCTGCTGTGGAGGCCACAGAAAATGAACCAGTCAACAAGGTCAGGTTTTAATTTCACTTTTTTTTTTTTTTTAAGTGTAAGAGATTGTGACACAGTGTAGTTTTCTTACTATAAACCTAGGTAAAAAATGTACATATAAGGTATGGTGAAAATCCTGGTCTTTTGTGACCTTGTAAATATGTTTTGAGTTCAAAAATCTTGAGTTGCAGAGTAAGTCACAGAAATTTAGGTGCAGATTATCATAAGTAGATGTATATGTTATTGAGCATTTCTTCTCACTGAGAAGAAAGTATTAGGCCAGCTGGGTTTTTGAGTAGAAAAACAACAGAATTTTGTGAAATTTCTTTTTTTCTTTTTTCTTGTGGAAGCAAATGGGAGATATGTTAACACTTAGAATACCAGTTAATTTTTTGTATGTTAGAGGAGCAGGTGGCATTTGCAGTTCTATTTGAAGGGCATTAAGTTCACTTTGTTTTCTGTGCTTATATGTGTCATTTTGAATATGTTAAAATTTCATTAATTTAGAAATTAGTGGTTGAGATCTTGAGACCCTTCAGATGCTGAAGATAAGTTCATATTAGAATGGTTGCCCTATTCGTCAAGTAGTAGTGAAGTAGTATGTGTTAACTTACTATTTTGGTTTGAGAAGAATGTCAAAAATATTCTACTGCTGTTTAAAGCAGCAGTAGAATATATAGATTTACTTATTGCATTCTAGAAGGAATCATTTGCGAACACAGTTTGCATGCTATTTAAAAATCATTCTCAACTAGCTTATGAAAATTATAATTTCCTACCCTCTCACCCTCCAGAAAGAAACGTTACAAGTTGCCAATTTACTATAATGCACTTTTGTGGATTTCACCCAACATCCACTAAAGGAAAAGTTGGCATTTTGGGGGGAGTCATCTTGAAGAATGAAATAGATCTAAGAGAAGAGAAGGCAGAAATGAAAGTATTTTGTAGTGATGATTGGGTTATGGGGTAAGGATACTAAGAGACTAGGTAAGCTTTTTTATATTGCTTAAAAGGGATTATTTTACTCAGTATGATAAAAGAATATGCCCTGATTTCCAGTAGTCATCTATAGATGTGGGAGTTGGACTGTAAAGAAAGCGAAGCGCAGAAGAATTGATGCTTTTGAATTGTGGTGTTGGAGAAGACTCTTTAGAGTCCCTTGGACTGCAAGGAGATCCAGCCAGTCCATCCTAAAGGAAATCAGTCCTGTGTAGTCACTGGAAGGACTGATGCTGAAGGTGAAACTCCCATTACATTGGCCACCTGATGCAAAGAACTAACTCATTTGAAAAGACCCTGATGCTGGGAAAGATTGAAGGCAGGAGGAGAAGGGGATGACAGGATGAGATGGTTGGATGGCATCACCGACTCAATGGACATGAGTTTGAGCAAACTCTGGGAGTTGGTGATGGACAGGGAAGCCTGGCGTGCTGCAGTCCATGGGATTGCAAAGAGTTGGACATGACTGAGCAACTGAACTGAACTAAGCTGATTTGGCGCTTCAAATATTAGCATCACAAGGCACAGGAATGGGAACTGTACATGAAAGAGTTACAGTCAAAGACAGGCAGCGTTATGTTTTTAAACTTGTTTTTTAAGTAGTGGTTACAGAAGAGAACTAAAGACCTTGACTAGAGGACAGAATTATTCTGTATACTTAAAGAGTGGGAAAATGCATTTTTGTTTTGTTTTTAATTTGTGGTTTAGACCAACTTTCTGAATTAATCAGAATATTAAATGCAATTTAAATACTAACAGTGATCTGCAGTGTAAAACTTAAATATAACTTAAGTAAATAACAGTTAAGTTTTAATGTCAATTCTGAAATTTGTTTTGAAGGAAACAGAAGAAATGTGTATGGTACTTATTTCTGATTTGCCTAGTAAAGGATATTCTGTTGAAGAAGTTTCCAACCTTGTAAAACCCTTTGGTGGTTTAAAGGATATTTTGATTTTATCATCTCATAAAAAGGTAAGAGTTGAAAATAGTTGTGAATTCATGTTGTCTGCAAGCGTATTTTGAAGAATATTAACTTTACAAAACTTGAAGGGTTTTAAGAGCAACACCTCAAAATAAGCTGTCTCAAACTAAGGCATTTTTAAAATTTTGTATTTTTAAAATACAAAATACAGTTAATCACTTAATTTTAAAGTTTTACTCTATAATCAGGTGTAGTTTTATGGTGGGAAGGATGGATTTCCCCATTAAAAATTTGCTTGAACGTTTAACAGAAAATACTGTATATAATAATAGTTTTTTAACAACTTACAAAGTTTTGTTTAGCTGTCTTTACTAGTATTTCTGCTTTTTATTTTTTTACCATTTATATTCAAATGGGAAATAACCATTTTCAGACTCAGACTGATGGAGTCATCAGTACATAGAACCAGCCTAGTTTTATCTGTATGTCTTCAGTTTTCTATAAGTGTTTATTGCTTTTGTAATTTTAAAACAAAATGTGTTAATGATGAACAACTTGTAGAAGATATTTATAGGACATGAAAGTTCAGAGAAGTTTAAATAATGGAAACAGCACCCTCAGAGTGGTGGGAAGTAGCATTCTTATAGAAAGGAGTTGGTGATCATTAGAAATTTTTGAGAGTCGAACCAGTGTACTTAAGAAAACAAAGAAGGAAGGGATAGTAAGTGTAGGTAATTATATTCAGTTTTACCTTATATCAGAAGTAGATTACTTGAATGGTTGCACAGTTCTACATTAAAAGTCATTGAATTGTATACTTAAACAGGTGAACTTTATGATATGTAAACTATATTTCATTAAAGCTATTTTCTAAAAAGCACATTATTTATAATGTTTCGAGATGGATAAAAATTGAAAAAGAATAAATTTTTTAATTTAAGAATTTTATGTGATAATACATTGAAATGGGGGAAATTGTGAAACTGGGAATGAATAATGCAGATTCGTAGTTTGCATCATATACCGAAGTGAATGTGCACAAACATAAAATCCAAATACCAATGTAGATTATTTATGCCCAGTTTTGATTAGAGTTGAATAGACAAATAAGTTTTTTGAGATTTAATATTTTTCTAGATGTTATGTGGAAAAATATCAGATTCACTCATATAAAATTTTAAACATTTTTGAAATTAAAATTAACATAAAGCAAAATTGAAATAAATGATTTTTAAAATATTTGTGTAAATGGGAAACAAGATTTGTATGAACATGCTATAACGTACTAAAAGTTTGATAAATATGCTGGCTAATGACATAAAGAGATAATTCATTAAAAAAAACAATAACTATAAGTAAAAATATGGACTGTTTTCACCTCATTGGACTATCAAACGTATGGAACAAGGTTCAATCGTTTTACACCCAGGTATGAAAATTAAAACCAAATTGTATGGTATTCCAATTTTATACTTAAGAAAATAACAGAACATAATTTGATAACATTACACATTTATTGGGTTCTTTCATTCCTCATATTTCTCATATTTTGTCAATCATTGAGTTTGTTTACTTGATTCATGTTCATTTAATGTCTGCTACATGCTAAATACTGCTCTAGGTAGTAAGGATATAGTGATGAATAAGATAAATAAGATTTCCTTAGTGTCATTTACTACAGTGTCCTTTGTTATTCCTCTTTAGTCTTGCCTTATGAGTTCAGTCATTATTTCTTGGTTTTAATTGTAGTGTTCTTAGTGTGTAGGTCTTATTTTCTAAGGAATGCATTTTTTATTTTAAAAATATTTGGTAAGTTATGAAATTCATCTGAGTCTTAAGTATTAAATTTTTTAAGGAGAAGTAACTTAATAAGACTTTTTTTTGTTCTTGTAATTTCTATTTTAAAAGGCATTTATAGAAATAAATAGAAAATCTGCAGATTCTATGGTAAAATTTTATACCTGCTTCCCAATATCAATGGATGGAAATCAACTCTCAATAAGTATGGCTCCTGAAAACATGAATTTAAAAGACGAGGTAAATAATAGGTTTACCATCATATTTACTAGAATATTATTAAAATTTTCAATCAGATTTATTATAATCTGTTTTGTTTTCTAGTTTTCTTCTTTAGGTCATGTGTTTTTTTCTCAGACACTAAGAAAGCATCTCCCTGTTTCTCCATAGTCTCCCATCTCATTGTTTGAGAGTTACTTCCCTACTGGGGGAATCCAATCCCTCATGTATGGTGGAAGGGATTATTTCCTTTCATTTCTCATAACCAGCTGGTGCTAGGTCTGATCTGTTTTAACTCCTGAAATTTCTGGAATTTGTTCTCTCTTCATCCCATTCACCTGTGCTTCACCTTTAAGACTCATACTAAAAATAGTTGTTTGTTATATGCTCTGCCTTCAATTTTGTCTCCCTCCAAACCTTTTTCACAAAGTCATGACACTGGCATAAAATTCAAATTTATTTGAATTTAACTGATTTAGAAATCCTTCATTGTTTCTGTGTGGCCTGCAAACATTTACTGCTAAGAGGCATGAAGCAGAGATACTAGGAATCTCTAGAGAAAGGTGGGAATGCATGTCTTTTGAAAAAACCTTCCATAGAGAATCATTCTAATGTGATATAATTGCTGGGGTAGTTTTATATATGTCAACATTGAAGAGAAAAAAAATTTAAGAACTCTTATCTCATAAGGTAAAGTTTGTTTTCTGTACATTTAAGCCTCATCAGCTAGCTTCTTCCAGCTTGGATGTCTTTGTGTCATGCCACTCTGGCCTCTTTATATAATTCAGTAGTATCAGATTGCTGTACACTTAATAACCTTGTGATGTTTTTTTCACTAGCTTATGTCTCTGTTCTCATCTTCGAGTTTGCTTTGTAATTTGAGTTCTCTTACTGTCTGCTAAATTAGATCTCTTATTCCTTGTATGTGAATTTGAGTGTCTTTCCCTAAATGGTACCCCGTTACTAGTCTTTAATGTTCTTAGGGGAGTAAGAAGAATTAAAGTCTATGGTCGGGTGTGACTTAAATAACTTTTGTAGGAAGAGGGAAAGATTTTTGGAAGGAACAGAAATTTTGCTTGACTCATTTTATGAGGTAGTTCTTAATGCTTGTTCATATTTTATTATAAATCTTGACTAATTAAATATATAAATAAGAAAGAGTGTGCACCTTCAATCTTCTTTATTTTGCCTTTCTAGGAAGCTATATTTACAACCCTGATTAGAGAAAATGACCCAGAGGTAAATTTTGCATTTAAATGCTCTTGTATACTTGTTTAATTGATAAAAACATTGTTTGTTTTATTGTTTTCATCTGTCAAGAATTAAAGAAAATCTTGGCACTAGTTTTAAAATATTGAAGTGATGGAGATGTCATATGAGTCTTCTCTTGGTGAAAAAAAATAAGAAATAGAGGATAAAGGAGTCCCTAATTTGAAATATTTTTTAGATTCTGGAACCATATTAACTGACCTGGGTAAATATTGGGTATATTAGGTATTTTGAGTAAATGTTATGTTAATAGAAAAAAGATTATACTTCCTTTTTAAGTATATTGTTTCACTGATGATTCAGATAAAATTAATACCACATTATCTTTACCTATATAGTCATTTTCTTACTCTTGTGAGAGGATGTCACCTGACCTCTGAAAAATTAAATTATCGTTAATCTGTTTTATAGTTTGATACTTCAGCTGTGTGTGTGTTTCTAATGCTGTCTCTTAAAAAAAAAAAAACTACAGGTAAATACAGATAAAATTTACGATCGATTTGTACATCTTGATAACTTACCGGAAGATGGACTTCAGTGTGTACTTTGTGTCGGACTTCAGTTTGGGAAAGTGGATCACCATATATACATGAGTAATAAAAACAAGGTAACAAGGTCCCTTCTATTTTACCTGTATATCTTGTAGAGAATATGTTCAGTTCAGTCACTCAGTCGTGTCTGACTCTCTGACCCCATGAACCACAGCATGCCAGGCCTCCCTGTCCATCACCAACTCCCAGAGTTTACCCAAACTCATGTCCATCGAGTCGGTGATGCCATCCAGCCATCTCATCCTCTGTTGTCCCCTTCTCCTCCTGCCCTCAATCTTTCCCAGCATCAGGGTCTTTTCAAATGAGTCAGCTCTTCGCATCAGGTGGCCAAAGTATTGGAATTTCAGCTTCAACATCAGTCCTTCCAATAAACACCCAGGACTGATCTCCTTTAGGATGGACTGGTTGGAACATCCAGGACTGATCTCCTTTAGGATGGACTGGTTGGATCTCTTTGCAGACCAAGGGACTCTCAAGAGTCTTTTCCAGCACCACAGTTCAGAAGCATCAATTCTTTGGCGCTCAGCTTTCTTTCTAGTCCAACTCACACATCCATACATGACCACTGGAAAAACCATAGCCTTGACCAGATAGACCTTTGTTGGCAAAGTAATGTCTCTGCTTTTGAATATGCTATCTAGGTTGGTCATAACTTTTCTTCCAAGGAGTAAGCGTCTTTTAATTTCATGGCTGCCATCACCATCTGCAGTGATTTTGGAGCCCAAAAAATAAAGTCAGCCACTGTTTCCCTATCTATTTGCCATGAAGTGATGGGACCGGATGCCATGATTTTCGTTTTCTGAATGTTGAGCTTTAAGCCAACTTTTCCACTCTCCTGTTTCACTTTCATCAAGAGGCTCTTTAGTTTCTCTTCACTTTCTGCCATAAGGGTGATGTCATCTGCATATCAGAGGTTATTGATATTTCTCCTGGAAATCTTGATTCCAGCTTGTGCTTCCTCCAGCCCAGTGTTTCTCATGATGTAGAATATGTAGCTGAACTCTATATTCAGTATGGTGTGCAACTTTTAATTCAACTTCTGAACTGTAAACATTATTCAGCCTCAGAACAGAATTATAATATACCATCTTATTTTCTCCTGGGCTGTAATAAGAAGGAAGAACTCCTAGTTTTAAGGGGAAATAGAAACTTGCACAAGGTAGAAAGATAATGTGTGCAAAGACCATTATCTTATGGGGAAGTTTAGACTTGAGTTCATCTAGCCTTAAGTACCTTTGTGACCTTAGCTAAGTTGTTTACACTTTTAGTTCTTATTTGTAAAAGGAAAGAATGTCAACCAGGTATTTTCTAAAGTCCTTTCCAGTGTTAAAACACACAGAGATAACTCTGTTAAGTTATATGTAAAGAAGTAGAAATAATCATTCCTTATTTTCATAACTTGGCTAAAGCCAAAAGAATAAATCCTTTTTACATTTGCTGTACCCTTTGTCTTTTCTTAATTCAGCCATGTGCCCATGAAAATTAGGGCTTCGTTAACTATGTATTGGGGCTTCCCAGGTGGCTTAGTGTAAAGAATCCGCTTGCTAATGTAGGAGATGCAGGAGACATGGGTTCAATTCCTGAGTTGGGAAGAGCCCTGGAGGAGGAAATGACAACCCATTCCAAATCCTATGGACAAAGGAGCCTGGCAGGTTATAGCCCATGGGATAGCAAAGAGTCAGACATGATTGAGCAAACATGGACACAACCGTATATTACCTAGAAAGTTCGAAAGGGTTTTATAGCAAACTTGACAGTATTTGCTCCATAAAATACACCTGATCTGCCAAGTAGAAGTGAAGTGAAGTAAAGTTGCTCAGTTGTGTCCGACTCTTTGTGACTCCATGGACTGTAGCCTACCAGCCTCCTCAGTCCATGGAATTTTCCAGGCAAGAGTACTGGAGTGGGTTGTCATTTCCTTTTCTAGGGGATCTTCCCAACCCAGGGATCGAACCCAGGTCTCCCGCACTGCAGGCAGACGCTTTACCGTCTGAGCCACCAGGGAAGCCCGATCTACCAACCAGTAGATACTAATTCCTTTGACATGTTTAAGAAATTTCTTTAATTATGTTTGTCAAAGTTGAGTAGTGTTAACCATAGTTACATTATTGTTCAGCCATCACCACTCTCCATCTCCAGGGCTCCTTATAAACTGAGACTTCCTGTCCATCAAACAGGAACTCCCCATCCCTCCTTTTCCTAGCTCCTGGCAACCACCAATCCACCATTCATATTTTTGTCTCTCTGAATTTGATTATTGATATTTTAGGTACCTCATATAAGTAGAATTGTACAATATTTGTCCTTTAGTGTCTGGTTTATTTCACTTAGCATAATGTCTTCAGCATGCTTTGTAGCCTGTGTCAGAATTTCCTTCCTTTTTGAGGCTGAGGCTGATAAAATATCCCATTATATGCATGAACCACATTTTATTTCTACTCATCTGTTGGTTGACACTTGTGCTTTTGCCTTTTGAATGTGTGAATAATACTGTATGAACATGCATGTACAAATACTTGTTCCAGTTCTGGCTTTCAATTCTTTTAGGTATATATTAAAAAATGAAATTGCTAGATCTTATGGTAATTTTACTTTTAATGTTTTAAGAAACTTAATATTTTTTTGTCTTCTCTAAAGGCAATTCTTCAGTTAGATAGCCCTGAATCTGCTCAGTCGATGTACAGCTTTCTGAAACAAAACCCACAGAACATAGGTGACCATGTATTGACCTGCACATTATCTCCAAAGATGGACTCATCAGAGGTAAGATTATTTTGTATCAGTTTTTGTTTGTGCTTTTAGAAAATGAAGGAGACATAAAGGTTATTCTCCCAAAGTTAGAGGATATAATCTGAAAGTAATTTTGAAAATTATTCTTGGGCAGTAGTCAAACTGGTTATGAGTTTAGATAGTTTGTTTTAAAATTTTATTTTGCGATCACTATTCCAGTTTTTATAGTTTATGGAACAGTGTGAATTTGTCTAAATAAGAATAAATTGAGGTAATCTTAGGAAATGCAGCATATATGGTCATATATGCAGAGCAATTCAGTATCCATAGCATGGTTATCTCCAGAATGCAGAGTCTACACTCAGTCCATTTTTACTTCCTCCTGATAGAAGTTTGTTGTTTTCTTTTAAATTACTTATAAACTCTCTTCTTATGTAAGAAATAAAATTTTACAGTTTCTTGGCTTGCACCACAGTAAAAACACTGTCGTCGTTGTTATTCAGGTCATAGAACTTAGTTACTATTTGTTGAATCTGTTCTCAGAGCTGTTTTTTCTCACACTCTGTTCTGAATTTTTGGTCATTTGCTTTGTAAAGCACCTGTATATCTCTGCTTTTCTTTTTATTGGTCTTCTGAGTTACTTCTGTTATTTCTTGGACTCTGTATCTCCTATTCTCTTGGATTACTTTCTGTTTGCCAGAACACATTGTCAACTAATTTTCCCAGAAAATATGTGTGGCCAGTAGACCTTTTGAATCCCTGCATATTTGGAAATGACTTTATTTTTCTCTTACTTATTTCATTGGTAATGTGTTTAGGTGAAGAATTCTTTGCCCATGCTGTTCTTTTATTGTTTGTTTTTTTAGTGGAGCAGACAGACTGTCGATAATTCACACACACACATACACACCTTATCTATTATAAAATAGGCTAGCTGTAATATATTGTGTGTGTGTCAGGTGGTTAAAAAGTGCTGTAAAGTACTGTGGAGACAAATCAAGATAAAAGGATACAGAGTGCTGAATGACCGGGTATGCCAGGGGAATATGTGTATTTTAGACTGGTCAGGCCCCTCTGGAAAGAATTATTTGAGAAACCTAAAAGAAAGAAGAGAGCAAGCTCTACTAACAGCAAGGAGAAGAGGTTTTTGGAGAAGATAAGCACCAAGGCCTTAAGGACAGTTTGGTGATTTGGGAGGATCAGTATGATTAAGTACAGTGAACAAGGTTTTAACTTGGTTTGGATTTTATTTCCTACATTCTGCAGATCTAAAAATTAGTATGTTCCTTCACCTGAGGAAAATTTTTCTCTTATGTCTTTGAATATTTTCTTCAAAGTTTAATGTTCTGTCTTTTTGAAAGTAGCACTTGTATTGATACTTTTTGGATGCTATATCCTATTGAATTTTTAAAATTTTCAGAACAGTTCTTAAGAGAGTATTCTTTAGAGCTGTTTTTAAAGGAGTTCTCTGAAATATCTTCAGTCAGTTTTGTATGCTTAACTTGTTCTCTCTTGTGCATTTGTTTCTCTCTTACTAATTTATGAATAAAGAAGCAAGTTAGCTAATACAGGTATCTGGTATAGATTTCCTTCACTATCATATAGGTTGGTTTTGTTTTCTAAGAAGTTTTCTTTAACAAGAGAAAACTGTTCGTAAGCACTGTGGATAGGGTTTATACTGCCATCTCTAGTTTTCTTTATATATCATTACAATGTAGATGCAGTACCTTACCAGATATCCTAGTAAAGAAGGCCTTTACTCTGGGATGTCAACTCTCACACCAGGAACCTCTCTAGAAATAGTATTCCATTTTTATATAATATAGTACTCTGCTTTTAATCTGACAAGATCTAAAGAGAGATCATTCTCAATTCAGCACACATGATTCCCACAGAAAAAGCCTCCAGCTAGTATGTAAAGTTCTGAAACGTGGATATTTTTGCTGTTTTGTTCAGTGATGTATTAAGTGCCTGGATCAATGCTTGGTACATAAGCACTGAATTTTAATTCCTGCTTCTTTCATTTTGGGCTCCAGGACATTGCTTTCTTGGTGGTTCAGATATATGTTTAAAAGGATTGTTGTTAAAATTTGTCCAGCATTTCTATATGTTTTGTATAGAAAGCTTTTTAAGTCAACTAGTCTCCCTTATTAATAGAAGTCTTTTAAAATTATAATTTCACACAAAAAAGATGTTGGTATTTCAGGCTTTTATTCTTAGCAGAAGTGGCATTGCAAGGCTTTTAAAGTTAAAATTTTTCCTATTTACTATCAGCATTATGGAAACTTATTTTTCTCATTAATTTCTGTGTATCATTTATTCTGTATAACCTTATTTAGAGCTCTTTAAAAATGGGGGGAAAAGTTCTAGAACATAATTATATGGACACTGAGAACTACCTGTTTTGATATATTTTTAAGGTATGGTTTTGTTTTTTTTTAGCTTAGATTTTTAAGAACTGAAAGCACTGCAGTGATGAATTAAATATTTGAAATCCAGTAGAATAGACGCTAATAAAATACGGAATTATATTACAGGTGAAAGCTGAGAAAGACTCAGAACTAGGAAAGGAAAGGTATGTTTCTTTACGTTTGCTAACACTTTTTATAAGTTGAATTACTGAATTTTATTTCTATATTTTATGGTAATTGTTTACTTATAAAAAGTTTATCTTTCATGATAATTTTGTGTGTATATGAGTGTTGTCAGGGTGTGTTTTGTTTTGTTTGAGGGTTTTAGGGGCCTATGTTTGACTTTGGGGCTTTTTGTTACTGTTGTTTTTGCTCTCTTTCAGATATTTACTGAGTTTTTTTTTTTTTTTTTAAGAAAAGAGAATGTATACACACAGTTTGTATTAAATGTATAAATGTGACTTCTTTATAAAATGTTTTACTAAGACTTGAACAATTCAACTGTGTTATCATTATTTGCTAGACTTTTCTATTCCAAAATAGTTAGGCACAGTAGTAAATTTTCAGTTTTTTTGTAGAACCCTTTGAAAGCTCATTGAGTTTTTAAAATGAAAAAGATACCTTTAGTGTGTATTTTGGTATAAAACAAAATAATAAGTACACTGCTTTATATTTTCAGAGGTTGAAAGTTTGTTCTTCAGAGTCTATACAAACTAGTAACTCAACCGCTTTTTTGGACCATATATGGTATATCCTGCGATTAGTGACTTTCTCATCCTGATAAATATCATACTCATTACCACCTTTGTCCCACCGCTGAATAACCCCCCGTTTTACTCCTCATCATTGAGAATCACTCATTGAGAATTCTTTCCCTTTTATAGTAAGGAGTTTACCCTTATTTCTTAGTCAGTTGTAGTAAGAGCTTATCAATTTGAAGGAGGAGTTTAAATGTTTAAATATGGGAAGTTTATCTTACTTGATATACTGCCTAATTATAAGATGCCTGAAAAACAGAATATCTTACAAGTTTTTGTCTCAATTTTTATTAAATGAGACTTTGAAATGGTAAAGCTGATTATAAGTATATTTATAAGCAATAGATTTGCTATATAGGTTCACACAGACTTTTTTAAGTTGCACATCATTGTGCCAGTTATATTTACATGCCTAAGAAGTAGAAGCCAATAGCAGTGTTTGCTATAAAAGCCTACAAAGGGCTGAATAACCACACAGTGCCACATGTGGTAGTATAAATAGACCTGCAGTTTGGGCACAGTAACTGGCTGGTAAGTAAGTAGGCTCTTCCAAAAATCCACTTTATATATTTCACTTGACAGTTTCTTTCATGTGTGAAAGAATAGTTACTGTGTGTGTTTTGGTCATTTTCTCTTTCATTGTTTTGACACTTAAAATCAGGTGTGTCTTAATTTACAGATAGTTGTCTGAGCTTATAAAAAGAATTCTTAAAGTTCCAGCACTAATAATTTTTAAATTTCCATTTTGCAATAATTTTTTCTGATATGTATGACATTAGAGAAAAGAGACATGGGATATTGCTGAATACTTCACGTTTCTTTTTTCTCTCTTTTTTATTCACATTTCTTTATTGGAGTGATCCTGAGAAAATACTGATGCTTGTTATATTTTTTTTGTTAAAGCACTTAAATGGATATTAATTCATTAATGTGATCCTCTTGTTTATAATTAATGTAAAGTGTTTGCTTTTTAAAAGAAATCTCAAATGGATATATTAATAATTTAATGAAGTTTTGCATTTTACCTGTTCTAACTGCCCCCCGTGTCAGCATTATTTATCATGTGATTAAGACTGCAAATAAGGGCGCAAAATGAAGTGTTTGCAAGTTCATTAATAATGTTGGGAAAAACTCTGTGGCTGTAACTAATCTTCAGTGTTATGTCTCATTCTAAAGTTTCTCTGAAGTATGTTGTTGTTCAGTCGCTAAGTCGTGTCTGACTTTGTGACCCAGTGGACTGTAGCGCGCCAGGCTTCCCTGTCCTCTACTATTCCTCCTGGAGTTGGCTCAAACTCATGTCCATTGAATCAGTGATGCTGTCCAACCATCTCATCCACTATCGACCCCTTCTCCTGCCCTCAGTCTTTCCCAGCATCAGGGTCTTTTCAAATAAGTCTGCTCCTCCCATTAGGTGGCTCAAGTATTGGAGATTTCAGCATCAGTCCTTCCAATGAATATTCAGGATTGATTGCCTTTAGGATTGACTGATTTGATCTCCTTGCTGTCCAAGGGACTCTCAAAAGTCTTCTCCAGCACCACAGTTTGCAAGCATCAGTTCTGCTGCACTCAGCCTTCTTTATGGTCAAACTCTCACACCATACATGGCTACTGGAAAAACCATCGCTTTGTACCTTTGTCAGCAAACTTATGTCTCCACTTTTTAATATGCTGTCTAGGTTTGTCAAAGCTTTTCTTCCAAGGAGCAAGCAATCCATTTAATTACATGGATGCAATCACTATCCACAGTGATTTTGGAGCCCGGGAAAATAAAATCTATCACTGTTTCCACATTTTCCCCCATCTATTTGCCATGAAGTAATGGGACCCAATGCCATGGTCTTCATTTTTTGAATGTTCAGTTTCAAGGCATCTTTTTCACTCTTTCACCCTTACCAAGAAGCTCTTAGTTTCTCTTCACTTTGTGCCATTAGAGTGGTATTATCTGCATATCTGAGGTGGTTGATACTTCTCCTGGCAGTCTTGGTTCAAGCTTGTGATTCATCCAGCCCAGCATTTCATATGACATACTCTGCATATAAGTTAAAGAGACAGGGTAATAATACGTAGCCTTGACTTACTCCTTTCCCAATTTTGAACCAGTCTGTTCTGTTTCTGGTTCTGTTACTTCTTGACCTGCATACAGGTTTCTCACAAGGCAGGTAAGGTGAATGAAGTAGATGTTTTTCTGGAACTCTCTCTTGCTTTTTTGATGATCTAACGGATGTTGGCAATTTGATCTCTGGTTCCTCTGCCTTTTCTAAATCCAGCTTGAACATTCGGAAGTCCTTGGTTCATGTATTGTTGAAAACTCGCTTGGAGAATTTGGGGCATTACTTTCTATCGTGTGAGATGAGTGCAATTGTGCGGTAGTTTGAACATTCTTTGGCATTGCCTTTCTTTGGGATTGGAATGAAAACTGACCTTTCCAGTCCTGTGGCCACTGCTGAGTTTTCCAAATGTGCTGGCATATTGAGTGTAGTACTTCATCAGTACCACGTTTTAGGATTTGAAATAGATGCGCTGAAATTCCATCACCTCCCCTAGCTTTGTTCGTAGTGATGCTTCCTAAGACCCACTTGACTTTCACACCCCAGGACATCTGACTCTAGATAAGTGACCATACCATTATTGTTATCTGGATCATTAAGACCTTTTTTGTATAGTTCTTCTGTGTATTCTTGCCACATCTTAATCTCTTCTGCTTCTGTTAGGTCCTTACAGTTTCTGTCCTTTATTGTGCAAACATGGAAAGTGTGTGTATGGGGTTAATCTTTGATCTCATGGTCGGCTTTTATTGTATACCTTCTCTGAAGGTTTTGAAACCCTGGTGTTATGGTGGGGTGGGGATAGGACGGCGATGGGAAATTAGATACCTCTGTACTGAATCCTGCCTTCCTGAAGTCCGTTTTTGGTCTAGTTTCCAGAATATGATTTTGTTTTCTTTGATCTTTTAAGAGACTGATTTTTTGACTTTGGTGTTAATAATTTCACTTATTTGACTTCTCAGACTGACTCTCCAAGCTAACTTGGTGAACACTGAAGCTTTTTCCATATTAGCCAGAAAACTAGATACTATTTGAATCCTGTGAAGAAAGCAGTATAATTTTAAAAGACTGACACACAAGAACAAATATAGAATTAAGCTATTTTCCCAAGTAGGCTTATGCTGTCTGTCAGAAGTGTGGACGTGCATAATGATTTTATATGCTTTTTAAATTTATTGACAAAATTGCTTTTTAAATTTATTGACAAAATTGAAATATGGTGGACAGGAAGGACTTGCTATATCCTAGAGCCAGGAATCAAAATCACCATTTTTCTCTTTCTAAAGCCCAATAAATTGGTAGTTTCATATAGCCCTAACTTGTAAAGCCTTTAGGGTTAATGTGCAGTTCTGTAATGAGGCAGGAATTTGAATTAAATCATTATTGGAAATCAGTCTCTTAAAAATGAAACTTATAAATGAAGTTATAAATTTATAATTTAAAAATGAAAACTCACTTTTTGAGGAGTAATAATTACATGACTGCTTTAATTGAATATCACAGCTTTTTCTTATCTTTGTCATATTTGTGCTTGCCAACAAGTTTTTTCTTGACTTGTGTTAGAATTTGGGACATCAAAAATCAGCCATTTTATATTTTAGTATAAGGGATATGAATTATTTCAAATAAAAGTCTTTAAATCTTTTCAGTATACAAAGGATAGCTTATACATGTGAATAGAATATTATTTGATTAAAGTCTATGGTTACTGACTTTTTAATTTAAATATTTCTTGGAATTCTTTGCCTTAACAGCTTTCCTGTTCAAGAGATGTTTCTCTCATCTCTTAGGAAAGTTTTCTCCTTTGGAATTTTAAGTTTACCATCTTTGAGGAAGAGAGAAATTATTTATTGGCTCATATGATTAGACCCTAATGTATAGCAGTTTTTCCAAACTTTTGAAATATTATTAATAATATCTCACAGTATATTTTGCAGTATTATCTGTATTACACAGATAATACATCATCTTGCAGTAACTGAAGAGTAGTATATCTTTAATTATTCTCTATAACTGGAAAGATTTAATGTCTTTCTTCTTGTGATATAGCAATGGCACCTACATACTTTATAATAAGACTACATGTTATAAAGATGATCTTATCAGGTTTGCCACTAACTTTAAATTTCTGACAAGAGTATTTAAAAGATATTTCCCAAGAAAGTTTTCTTGTAAGTATTACTAATAAATACAGTTCTTGGGAAATTAAAAACAAATCTGTGTCACATCCTAAAGGAAGAGGTGACATGTTAAGAGTGTGAACTTGCACTTTCTGTTTATGTTCCTGTTTGGTAAGGCTCACTTAGAGAATTGTAAATTTTAAAGCATGAGTCGTTAGTTTTATGAACCATGAACATATTTTACTGTTGGGAAGCTAGGATCTAATAATAGTTTGCAATGTCTTGAACTCACATTTAGCCTTTTAATATCGGGGGATGGGGGGATGACACAGAAGGGGAAAAAATGGTTATAACTTACATGGGTAAAAGGTTTTTACCAGTGGTTATAATATTGCCATTATTTCATTGAGCTAAAAAGAAATTATTACTGCAGTGGAGGCTCTTTTTAAAATTCTATATTATCTATATATTTACATCAAAACTTCTTAACCATTTTAATGTTGATTGACTGGATTTCCCAGTGCTTATCGCTATTGCATTAGGAAGTCTTAACAGTTACCATAGGCAGGGTTATTTATAATGGTTGAATTCTCATCATAGTTTGATTTTTGTTTGTGTTTTTGTTTGTATTCTTTTGTTTTTAAATACTTTTAGCCCTGACTTGAAAAACAGTCCAGTTGATGAAAGTGAGGTGCAAACAGCAGCTGATAGTCCCTCTATTAAACCTAGTGAGGTTGAAGAAGAATCTGTTCCCAGCGTTCAAACAGGAACTTTTATACAGCAGAAAGAGCCTTTTGAGGAAGAACCAGAAAAAACACTATGTGTCTCTGATTTTGCTCTTGAAACATTTGAAGTTGAAACTCAAGGAGAGGAGGTCAAAGTGGAAATTCCTCTTGCAGCATCCACGTCAGCCAGTATTGACTTATTCACTGAAAATGTAGGGGACTCTGTTTTACATCAGCAGGTGTATACCAGTGACTTTGAGAAGGAAGAAACAGATATTATTAACCCGGAAACAGAGTTATCAACATCTGATAATACATTTATAGAAGAAAAGAACATCAAAGGAATTCTAGAAGACTCTCCATCTGAAGCAGATTTCTTTTCTGGAATTACACAGTCTGTGATAGAAGCTGTAGCTGAAGTAGACAAACAAGAAACTGTTTCAGAAATAGTACCATCTACTTGTGTTGTGGCCTTAGTACCTGGAATTTCCACTGGGGATGAGCAGGCAGTGAGCATAAAGGGAATTTCTGAAAAAACTAACATGGATGAGAAGGAGGAGAATGAATTAAATACTAAGGAAGCCAGAATGGATCTGAAAATAGGAAGAGAGAAGGCTGAGAAGAATGATAGGCTGGTTACAGAGAAGCTGGATAAGGTTGTAGCTGCAGTGAAAGAAAAACCTGCAGAAAACTCAGTGACCAAGGCATGTCCAAATAAAACAGTGGTTCAGGCCGATAAGCCTGATGAAACTAGTAAAATTAGTATGCTGGTTGTATCGAATGCATCTAGCAGTAAGTCAGGCCTCAAGACTGATGTGCTCTCTTCTACAAAGGCAAAAACTACAGCTACAAAATCTGAAAACCAGAAAAGTTTTCTAAAATCTGTACTCAGAGATCAAATAAATGCTGAAAAGAGGCTTTCAGCCAAGGAATCAGGTCTGCTTAAACCTACAAGTGCCAGGTCAGGCTTGGCTGAAAACAGCAGTAAATTAAAACCCATTCAGAGCGGTGTTACCAGAGGAAGCAGTGGAAGGATCTCGGCCCTGCAAGGCAAAGATTCTAAACTGGATTACAGGGATGTTACAAAACAGCCTCAGGAAACAGAGGCCAAACCTTCCACCATGAAACGGGATGACAGCAACAATAAGGTGAGGAGGGCAGGAAGAGCCAAGTATCTTTGAAGTGATTAGTCTCTCTATTGTAGCTAAGGAGTAGGAGATGTAATTCTGCTTTATGCTTTCATCTCCTCACTCCTTTTGCACCCAAGCTCTCTTTTCCCTTTCTTAAATGACTCCATTGATTTAAGCCAGTAGATGCTTGGAATAATAAGCTCAAATTTGTAATTTATTAACATGTGAAAGCATTATTTGGATAAAATATGGTCAGTAATAAAATTTAATTCTGCAGTGAATCTCCTGCAGTGGTTTAACATCCTGCTTCTGAAATGGGAAACTGTTTTCTCTTTTAAATTAAAACTTCATTTATCAACTTACTGATAAGACACTGTAGCTGTTGAGAAGAAAAGATGAGTAAAACTAAGTTTAACTACAGTTTATGGAGATGATTGTTGACTTCACTTGGAATACCTATTAAATATTTGTGTCATTGAATGTGTTTGGGTAATACTTGCTTTCTGCACTGTTTTTTGTTTGTTTTAAAGGACATTAATAATCTAGTTGTAAATTCTGTTTTTCTGTGTTTATTTAATATTTCAGACTTTGACAGCGCAAAACACTAAGAATCCTAAAAACACCACCGGTAGAAGTTCAAAATCCAAAGAGGTAAGAAACAGTCCACCAATATGGACCCATCTGTTCCTTCATTCCGTAAGAGTTCGTCTACCTTGTAACTTGTGTCTCTCCCATAATAATTAGCTTGATATAGAGCAAGGGACAGGAATGAAATATTTTATTTTTGACCTTACTACCAGTTTGTTTTCTGACCTTGAGCTAAGCTAAATAGTTTGTGTTCTTAGTGTGGGGCAAAAAGTTATACAGGGATGGAAAGGGAATTAGAAAGGGAGACACCTCCAGTCTCTTCTCAGTAAGAATAGGTTGTAATACAGAATAAAGTCTTGTGTGTAAAGGAGATTGACTTTTGACTGGAGTCCTCTCCAATTTGTGGTCCTTTTGGTATGGTTCAATTTACCCTAACTAGATGGGTTCTAAGATTTACTTTCTGGTTACTGACATCTACTGCCAAATAAACACAATAATTTTTATTTGGCTGTTTGGTATTTTAGGTTTCTGTTACTCATAGATTATTTTTTCAGTTATTTTACTTTTTTCTTCTGGTAGGGGATAAATTTGAGCCTATTTTATTAGAGCAAGGAGAAATGTTACTAGCTTAAAAACCCAGAAGTAAGGATTATGGTTGGTTTCATGGCTTAATAAATCAATCGTACAGTTATGTACAGATTCCCCCTCCTGCCCCCAAATTAGTGGGGTATGTATTCTAATGCCATTATTATGTTTGCTAGGAATTGACCATTGATAGCATACTAAATGTGTAGGAGGCCTGCCAGGAATTTATTTTCTTTAGTATTAGCACCATTTTTCAAATCACAGATAACTGTTTCTTTTTAATTTTTTTTTATTGTAGTTATATTTGTCATTAAGTCTTAGTAATAAGTTTTCCATGTAACTTCCTCAAAACATAAACCTTACATAGGCATACCTTAGAGATATTACAAGTTTGGTTCCAGACTGCCATAGTAAAGTGAATATCACAAGAAAAGTGAGTCACATGAGTTTTTTGGTTTCCCAGTGCATGTAAGTTATGTTTATACTATACTGTACTCTGTTAAATGTGCAGTTGCATTGTGTCTTCAGGAAATGTACATACCTTAATTTTAAAATTACTTATTGCCAAAAAATGCTATCATCTGAGCCTTCAGTAACTTAGTAACTTTTGTAAATAGAAGCATCAAAGATCACTAACTAGGGATCATCATAACAAATATAATAATGATGAAAAAGTTTGAATAATGTGAGAATTAGTGAAATGTGACAGAGACATGCAGTTAGCAGATGCTGTTGAAAAAGTGGAGCCAGTAGACTTGCTTATCACAGGGTTTTCACAAATCTTCAATTTGTAAAAAATGTATCTGCAAAGTACAGTAAAGCAAAGTATGCCTGTATCTTAATATTGCATGTCTTAAAATATGTATTATATGTGTAAATTCATCACTGGAACAATCTAGTTAACTGTTAACTTTCTAGTTTCATTTGAAGTGCTTTTAGTAGTCTGTGAATTCTTCAAAACTCTCGGTAGATATCATTTAACATATGGAAGCTATAAGCTTTTACATTGTATTGTTTGATAAGTGCTTTAAATGCAGTATTTTTGTGCGTCATATTTTAAAACTCATATATCATTTAGGAAATAATTGTAATCTTACTGAAATTGGATTGATATTGTTAGGATTTACCTTTGGCATTGTTTACTCTTTGGCTTTTTGGGGCTTTGAAAAATAATTTCAGCTTTAGGAAATATCTCTGCTGAAATTCTCATACTGTCTCTTGAAATTTTCACAAATGATAGATACATCATGCACATTTATTGAAACTATTTGGGACCTAGCCAGTTATCAGTAGTTGTTCACAGTTGTGATTTTTTTGTTGTTGTTGTTCCAAACAGGAACCTTTATTTCCATTTAATTTGGATGAATTTGTTACTGTGGATGAGGTTATAGAAGAAGTAAATCCTTTTCAAGTCAAGCAGAATCCACTGAAGGGAAAAAGGAAAGAAGCTCTCAAAAATACCCCTTCCTCTGAACTGACCTTGAAGAAGAAGAAGGGAAAGATGTCTGCTCCTCGTGTGGTTGAGGGAGAGTTGTCTTTTGTAACATTGGATGAGATTGGGGAAGAGGAAGACGCAGCTGCACAGCTAGCACAGGCTCTAGTCACTGTGGATGAAGTGATTGATGAAGATGACATAAATGTGGAAGACATGGTTAAAAATTCAAACTCACTTCTTACATTAGATGAGTTAATTGATCAAGATGACTGCATTTCTCACAGTGAAACTAAAGATGTTACTGTGCTGTCTGTGGCTGAAGAGCAAGATCTTCTCAAACAAGAACGCTTGGTAACTGTGGATGAAATTGGGGAAGTAGAAGAGCTACCTTTAAATGAGTCAACAGATATCAGTTTTGCTGCTTTAAATACAAAAGGAGATGAGGGAAATACTGGAAGGGATTCTATTGGATTCATTTCTTCTCAGATGCCTGAAGACCCCTCTATTTTAGTTACTGTAGACGAAATACAGGATGACAGCAGTGATCTGCATTTAGTGACTTTAGATGAAGTAACTGAAGAGGATGAAGACTCTCTGGCAGATTTTAACAACCTTAAAGAAGAGCTTAATTTTGTTACTGTTGATGAAGTTGGAGAGGAAGAAGATGGAGACAATGATTTAAAAATTGAGTTAACACAGAGGAAAAATGACCATCCCACTGATAAGAGAGGTGATAGAAAAAAGAGAACTGTGGACAAAAAGAAGACAAAACTTGAAGCTTTGTCTCAAGTGGGCCCAGTAACTGAGAATGTTATGGAAGAAAATCCGAAAACCATGATTGAAAGACGTTCAGCAGGTAGATACTTAGAAGTGTTAATTTTTGTTTTATGAGAGGACTACATTTAAATTTTTTAAAATACATTTTATAGTATTACTGATAATGTCATTGTAGCCAACAGATAGTTGTGGCCAAGTGATATTTTCCAAAGAAATATGTTCAAGATTCTCAAAGTTGTCTTAGTTCAGATCTTAGGCCTAAGTTACTGTATCAAGAAAAAAATAACAAAAACAGAAGGCAAACTAGGGTACCCAGATTAGAATTGGAATGACAATGTTATATTTGTATTACTGAGAATAATACAGCGTTTGATAAGTAGAAGGCTATTTATATCAGACTGCCTCCTAGTTTTTGCTTAGACATAGAATTTAGGAAAGTTTGTGAAGGTCCCATTTCACTTCTAAGTAATATTTTGATGGTATACAATGATAGGGCAGTTCACTTTTAGTACTTTAGGGAGAGCAAGATAATTTCCAATACAGAAATCTTGAGTGATTTAGCCATACTGAGAGTAAAAAATACTAGAAAGATCTCACAGACTTGTGGAACAAAATAGAAAAAAATGTGTGTAGATTCTTTAAGAAAAGCAGGTAGGGAGGTGTAGTTTTGGTCAAGATAAATGGGAAAATAAAAGGAGAATGCTTAGACTAATGCTGAATGTTTTAAAATAGGATTCTCTTATTTTTTTTATTAGAAATAGGTTTCCTTTCCAAATTTGTATAATGCTGTATTTTTTGTAAAGAAGTATTAAAGTTGTTATTCAGAATTAAAACTAACTTAAACACTGTTACTGTTGTAATAAATTAGACTTTCTCTTTAAAGCTACAGTGCCAACCAAGAGAGTTAGAATTGGAAAAATGCCACCATCAGAAAAAGTTGTTACAGTGGAACCAGTGAAAGATGAAGAGGCCTTCCAAATTAGTGAAGGTAAAGTAAGATTAATTGAAGTGGGAGAGAGAGTAACACCACATGAGGTGGTGGTGGTGGTGGTTAAAGTTCCAGAGATCTACTAAGAAAAGTGTCAAAAAAGATTGAACAGGGCAAGGGATGGGAGTGAGGGGAGGCAGCCTATTAATAATTAGATCTGGGTAAAGATTTCTTTGGAAGGAATGATGCTAAAGCTGAAACTCCAGTACTTTGGCCACCTAATGCAAAGAGTTGACTCATTGGAAAAGACTCTGATGCTGGGAGGGATTGGGGGCAGGAGGAGAAGGGGACGACAGAGGATGAGATGGCTGGATGGCATCACTGACTCGATGCACGTGAGTCTGAGTGAACTCCCGGAGTTGGTGATAGACAGGGAGGCCTGGCGTGCTGTGATTCATGGGGTCACAAAGAGTCGGACACGACTGAGCGACTGAACTGAACTGAACTGAAAGGTTTTTATTATTGCCATTATAGAGATTTTTGGAGTGGGACAATAGAATAATAGGTGATCCTATTGTAATTTGTTACTAATTTTCATGGAAATGATCATGAAAGGTATTCTGACCATGCTGCAGCATCAAGTAGGGATTGTTTACTAGCTAACTCTTACTTGTGGTCCAGGTTCCTTGCTTTGTGGATGCTGGCAAGTAGCCAGCCAGTGAATTAAATAAGATGTCTTAATAACATTAACATAATTTATGTTGAAACAAATAAGAAACCGTATCTAGAATACTCCAGTTACTTAACAAGTAGTTGTTACTATTTATGTTATGTGTGTTAGGCACTTCAGTTCTGTCTGACTCTGTGACCCCATGGACCCCAGAGAAGCCTGCCAGGCTTGTCTGTCTATGGATTCTCCAGGCAAGAACACTGGAGTGGGTTGCCATGCGCTTCTCCAATGTCTGTTATATTCATAGCAAAATGCTAAATTCCTTGTACCATTCTCTTTGCAGCATCCTCATTGCCCTCTTGCTTTTGTATCCCATGGTCTCTAAGGAAAAATGACCAACTGTGATGCAGTCCAAGCTCATTGACCTAGCTCTCAACTGGGTCCTTAGTGCTGTTCCACAATTTATTTAGGCCTCCTTCCTTTCCCATTTCCTAACCAGGTGTAATAAAAACTTGAAACCCTTCTGCTTTTTGTCAAGCTGGATAAAATTTTTTTCTTTTTAGTCTTACTTGATTTCTGTGTATCATTTGTTACTGTTGATCATGTGCTCTTTCTTGATGCTCTCTCTCAGCTAAGTGGGTACTCCTCCTTTGTCTATTCTTCTCCGTTAACCTCTCCTTGATACCAAGCCATAGTCAGTGGTTTTGTTGTTGTTTAGTTGGTTCAGTTGTGTCCAACTCTTGTGACCCCTCAGACTGTAGTCTGCCAGGCGCCTCTGTCCACAGGATTTCTCAGGCCAGGTTACTGGAGTGAGTTGCCATTTCCTTCTTCCCAACCCAGGGGTTAAACTGTGTCTCCTGCACTGCAGGCAGGTTCTTTACCACTAAGCCACCCCGGAAGCCCATCAGTGGTTTTACTAACTGAAAAATGCTTCTAGCATGACTTCATCAGAGATTTCCCCCCTCAGGATTTCTCTTGTGACGTGGCAGCTTCAGCTATTAGCTTGCTTAGTACTGCCTCATGTCCACAGAAAAATAAAGGATCACTTCTTTACTGCTTCTGTAACCATTTATTTTCATTATTGGGCAATATGTTTGATGAAGAACATAGCTTAAGAAAGTCATTTCTTAAAACAATTTTAAATTTAAAATATTTGTTTTAATCTTTTAACTATTATCTAACTATATATATTAATAATACGTGGTATTGTTGTTTTTATTATTAGATAAAGGTGCCTTTGGAATGGTAGGAGCAAGTGTGTTTGAGAAAGCTTGTTACTCTGGTAAGGGAATAATTTCTTACAGCAAAAGACTGGAGGCTGTTTTAACCATCAAGTCAAGAAAAGGGAGACAGTCTTTTCAATCAGCTCTTTGGGACTTGATAACTGTTAAAGGAATAAAAGAAGAGTATAATGAATTAAATAGTTTCTAGCCATCCCGTCAGATGTGGTAAACAGTGGCCCAGTTACACGGGGAGAGCACTGAACTTGAAATCACAAATCTCCCATCACTTGCTGGCTATGCACCCTTGAACAAAATCAGTTTCTTACCTCTTGGTTTTGCTTTCTCCATTGTGAAGAAATACGCATAATAATGATTTGACCTTCCTATCTCATGTGTGTTAAAAGCCAAGTGGGATATATATATATAAAAGATTTGTCAAGTGCTATATTACAGTTAGGTATTTCACCTACTAAGGGTAACTAGAATTGCCTGGAACCAGTTTTTGGTTTTATCCTCCCCCAAGATCATATTATGCAGTCTGCTGATAACATTGAGTGCTTTCTTAGATGTTAGTTCACTTTGCTGGATTTGAACGTTTGTAATTTTACTTGTGATTCAGTCTAACAAGGGTCTTAGTCCATCAGTGTAGACTCTGTTTCTCGGTTGGAATGCCTTCTGTAGAGGCCGTCAGAGTCACTCTCTGCTCGTGTGCTCTTCCCTTTGCTCTGCACTCTTCTCTCAGTCCAGCACCTTTGCATACACATGCTAACTGTTACCCGCAATGTGGAACTTGAACTTCTCCCATTAACCTTTGAATTTCTGGAATCATGCATAAATCTGCTGTTAAACTTCAGTCCCATATCCTTAAGTCCATTTAACAAGGTTGAACCGATTTACCCACTTATTTCTTATATAAAGACTCTTGGAAAAATAGTTGGGTGAGAAAGGTTTACTTAGAGAGATGATCCATAAATTAATCTTTGTAGGCAGAGATTATCTGATGTTAGCCTCGCAAAATCTAGAAATGGACCCATTTGCAGTGAAGGAATGGAGATGCAGATGTAAAGAATGGACTTTGTACACACGGTTGAGGGAGTGAGTGGGATGAATGGAGAAAGTAGTATCAACATATATACACTATTGTGTGTGAAGTGGATAGTTGGTAAGAAATTGCTGTATAACACAGGGACCCAGTCTGGCGCTATGTGATGACCTAGAGGGGTGGAATAGGGGGAGGGGAGGGGGGAGGCTCAGGAGGGAGGGGATGTTATGACTGATTAGCATTATTGTGTAGCAGAAACCAACACAACTTCGTAAAAATTAAAAGACAGATCTGTAAATCTATTTTGAGTAACTTTTTTTCTTTGAAAAATTTAATGACTTTGGTTGGTGAAGAATCTGGATTAGAGGATTCAGAACCAGAACAGAAACGCAAGAAGACTGAGGACTCTTCAGGGAAATCAGTGGCACCTGATGTCCCTGAAGGTAAAGTAAAAATGACATTTTTCCTTATCCACATGAAATAAAAATTCAGTATCATAATAAGTATTCTGTTTAGGTAAGAAATGTGGCAAACTTGCATAGATGATTAGAGAGGAAATTAACAAGTTTTGCACACTAGCATTTCTGTGTTTTTACCTGGCAAAAATAGTTTTATTGCACTCTTGAAGTTTGGGATATGTACTCTCTTTGTTGCTCTGATAAAAATTGAGTTATACTTTCCCAGACAGAAATTACAGTTGAGTATTAGGACATGCTGGAAAAGCTTAGCTAGCAAACTTTGTTCATGGCCAGCTCAGATGAGGTGGGGGGCACCTTCTTTGTTTACCTAATATATTCCTCAAGCATACGGTTGCCTGTCATTTTGCCTCTTCGTACCGTTATACCGTTTCTTTTTTTAAAAAAACAAAACAAAACACACAGTGGATGCTTAAGAGATTTATTTCAAAGACTGCCAGATTCTTCCCCAGTGCCCTGGCATCCTGGAAGCTCTGGAATACTGTAGAATTCATTTAAAAATAAAGACCTCAGTTTCATGATTAGAGATTTAATTGCTCTTGATCGCTATGTTTGTGTATATATATGTAAGTATATGCTGTGCTTAGTATGTTTGTCATGTTTAGATAAATTTATTAACACAGCTATAGAAAAAATATCATTGATTTTTTTTTTCTTTGCTCTTCCCCTTCTCTCTTTCTGAATTTTCAAGATTTAGACTTTCTTGTACCGAAGGCTGGATTCTTCTGTCCAATTTGTTCCCTCTTCTACTCAGATGAAAAAGCAATGACAAATCACTGCAAGAGTACACGTCATAAGCAAAATACAGAGGTAAGTTTTTTATTCTTTACTCTTCATAGAATCTTCAGGTGTTGTTACTACAGTCAAAGTACTGAAGTGTCCTTACAAAATGTACATTCTTTCCCCTTTAAAACAACTTTTTAAGGTTTGTGCCAGTTTATTTGTGTCCTTCACTGTATCTTGCCACTAACTTCTAGTTTTTATTCCTTATTTTCTTATAACATTTGCCAGAATAATTTTGTGTATTACTAGTCCCATGTGACACTCCATTAAAATGTGGGAAACTATATAATCGGATGCCCTCTTGCAGAGTCATGGACACATAATGTATTAATGTTTTGGACTTGTCTAGCCAAAGAATCCACTTAACTTTATTTAAACCATTTCCTTACTACCACTACCCCCTTTTAAAGTCATATATATCTTTGGGAAGCATTTAGATTACAACCCCAGAGAATCATCATTAGCCATAGTTGAAACAGTGGTCCTCATTTCCTCCTGAATGTTTGAGAGTTGCTTTATGTATCCCCTATATTTAATTTGTGCCACAGACACTCACCTAACATTATTTGAGCTGTTATTTATTTGCTGGAAGCTTATTCAGTCCCCCAGTCAACTTAACAAGTATGTAAACCCAAGGATCTAATCCCCAAGATCACATAGCTAGTTAGGGGCAGATTTAGGATTTGAACCTACTTTTGCTTTACTCTAGGCTTGTGCCCTTAAACATTGTGCTGTGCTACCTGTGCTCTTAAGTTAACATGTCACTTTTCCACTCGAAATCTTCCACTGGCTTCATATTACCCTTAGAATAATATCCAAACTTCTTATTGTGGGTCTTTAAGGCCCTATATGATCTGATTCTTTTCTGCTTCTCTGACCTCCTATTATTGCTCACTGTGTTCCAGCTTTTTTTGTCTCTGTTTTATTTTTCCTATATTAAAGGCCCCTTTGCACTTTTATATTGCTATTCTTTTACCCTTTCGTGACCCTTTAGTCTAACTGGTTCTTCATCATCTTTTAAATCCTAGCTCAAACAACAGTGTCCCTGAAAGGCCTTTGACAGAAAAAAGACCTAGCTAAAATAAGAGAACTCCTCCCACCTAAAAAAGAATCAATCTCACTTACTATACTGTCTTTCTTTCCCTTATAATACTGCCACCCCCGAAATTATCTTAATTGTTTATTATTTCTCTTTCCCCACTAGAATGTGAGCTCCATGAGGTGAAGGGTCTTACCTATCTTGTTGGCCACTGAGTCCCCAAGCATCAATATAATGCATAGTATATCATAAATACCAGATGATTGATGAAAAGAAGGAATGTTAATCTAAGGCAGTATGTTTCTTTAATCTTTATTTTGTAGGATCAAGCTTATTAACTTGTAAATACAATGAAATGTGTTAGGTATAATTGTAACACAGCAAAGCAGCATCTAATAAATATATTATTAATTGCTTTTAACAGAAGTTCATGGCCAAGCAAAGAAAGGAAAAGGAGCAGAATGAGGCTGAAGAAAGAAGCTCTAGGTGATTGAGGGGGTGGGGGGAAGAATTCATTAGAAATTTGTTTAGGGTCCAGTTGATTTGTGTATTTTTGTTATCACTTAATTTGTAATTTTTGTTTCAGAAGCAAATATTCATGTTGTACAAATTTCTGATTGCCCTTGATGTAGAGAGACTGATGGGGAAAGTATGATGGGTTTGATTTTTATATCAAATCATCAGGCATGGAGAAATATCTTTTAGAAGTGTTAAAATAAATGTTCCTACTGTATATTTAAAATAATCATGTTGTGTTTGTGGCTGATTTATTAAAGACTTGCTTGCCTCTGGTTGCAGACAGACTTCTCTACAACCACTGTGACTTGGGGTGCTTGGGGATTCTACCATTACTAGGAATCAAGGCATGACAGTGTTTGGCTTTGCTTCAGCTATCCTTGTACAGGTCAAAGATTTCTTAAAATTTTCAGTTTTTCTGGATAAAATTTAATATGGCATGCTTAGCCCAGGTAGGTTTGAGTAAAACTTTGCTTGACTTTCTTAATGGATTAGAAAGATACTTTTTCTGCTTCTGGTAACAGCTGTTTTTGCCAGGACCCATTTAGGGTGATTCCTAGCAAGTCATTTAATAGTACCTTGAAACTGTGAAGACAGAACAGCTTTTACTTCCTGTAGACCACAGGAATTGCTTTGTAAACCATTTGAATTATTATTGAATATGTTCGTAGGGAGTTGTAAAGGCGCAAAAAAGGAACTCACTGAAATTGTTAGGTGCTGGACAGAGTCCTGTACTGTGAAGTTGTAGATGAAACCGTGCTTCAGACATAAGCCTACTGACTTTGAATTTTTAATATCTGATCCTTCCGTCTCTTAATATTGCTGTTGTTTGAGTTGCTAAGTCATATCCACCTCTTTTGTGACCCTGTTAACTGTAGCCTGCCAGGGCCCTCCATCCGTGAAATTTTTCAGGCAAGCATATTGGAATGGGTACCCATTTCCTTCTCCCAACCCAGGGATCAAACCTGTGTCTCCTGCATTGGCAAGCAGTTTCTTTCCCAGTGAGCCACCAGGGAAGCCCCTCTTTTTATTAGAATGCACCAGTTAACAAAGAGGGTGAATGGAAGGAAACAAGAAACAACTATTTGTTTAGATCTGTTACTCCCATAACAGCGCGCATTACCTCACAGTCAGCAAGAGAGAAATGAAGAACACAAGACAGCATTTTTCTGTTGTTGCTCATCACACTAAGTGCACACTCAGTTCACACTTAACCATAGCCTGAGCAAAATGGCATATTTTACCACATGTCACAAACTAAGGAATGGTGTGTGGAGAGGGATGGCTTGTGAATGCCAAGAGTCTATTATAATTATTAAAACCATATAGATGAATGAGGTGACAAGAGAGAGAAGAACTGTTAGAAGATTGGAGTATAAGGTACTGGCAGGCACTTTTACTGCCAAGGCTTGCATTCATTCACTCCCTGGTCTGGAACTTCTATTTTTGGCTGTGCCTTTGCCAGCAAAGGTCCATCTAGTCAAAGCTATAGTTTTCCCAGTAGTCATGTATGGATGTGAGAGTTAGACTGTGAAGAAAGCTGAGCACCGAAGAATTGATGCTTTTGAACTGTGGTGCTGGAGAAGACTCTTGAGAGTCCCTTGGACTGCAAAGAGATCAAATCAGTCAATCCTAATGAAAATAGTCCTGAATATTCATTGGAAGCTGAAACTCCAATACTTTGGCCACCTAATGCAAAGAACTGACTCATTTGAAAAGACCCCAATGCTGGCAAAGATTGAAGGTAGGAGAAGGGGATGACAGAGGATGAGATGGTTGGATGGCATCACCGACTCGATGAACATGAGTTTGAGTGAACTCTGGGAGATAGTAATGGACAGGGAATCCTGGTGTGCTGGAGTCCATGGGGTCACAACTGAGCAATTGAACTTAACTGAACTGTGGCTTTCAGGATCTCAGTTACCCAACCAGGGACTGAACCCAGGGCATGGCAGTGAAAGCATAGTCCTAACCACTAGATCACCTGGGAATTCCCTAATCATAAGAGTTTAAATGTGAAACATTTATTTCCTTCAAATTAGTTATCGGGACATTGAGATTGTAAATTAAAAGGAGCTGTTAAGGTGTGAAAGTATAGTAGAGGGGATTTATGTGCTTGTTTCATCCTAGTAACAGATGTTGATGTTTTCACTATATGTAGTAACCAGTGTCCTCTCTGCTGCTGTCCGTATTTAAGACTGGGAAGTTTTAGGGCTCCAAATACGAAAGATTTTTATTTATTTATATTCCCTTCCCCCCACCCCCCACCCCCGCCAATAAGCATATATTCTTTGCATATAATCTTAGAAGTATTCTATACTTATCCAGAAAAGCTTGGAAATATCTCTCTCCCTTTATTCACACTACACACATGGACTGCTATTTGCATAGTAGTTTCTGCTTACTAGTTAGTTAAGGGATATAATTGGATTGCAACTTTTATCATTTCATCATAGTTTGTATCATTTCTTTATCTAGACACCAGAGCAAGAAAAGGTTGTGTTCAACACCTCTATAAAAGCTTTTAGATTTTTTTACCCTTTCTTGCACAGAATGTGGTGGAAGTTTGCCTCTCCAAAATGGCTCCTTTTGAGTTCTTTTTTAAAAAAATGTACGAGTCAGGTTTTAAAACTTAAAAATTTTTATTTTAATGTTTTATTATATGATTGTAGAAAATATCAAGCATGTTAAAAAGAATGCAGTAATTTATCTATACATTACCTAGTTACCTAGTTTCTTATACATTACCTAATTACCTAGTTTCACTTCTCATATTATTGTAAATTTCACCATGTCATTTTACCCATAAATGTTTCATTACGTATTTCTAAAAGATAAGGATTCTTAACATAACCAATATGATTAAAAATATTTCTTAAATAAAAATCAAGTTCAGATTTTCTACTCTTTCATAAATGATTTTTCTTTCACTGTTTGAATCAAGATCAAAGTTAGATCCATATATTGTTGGTGTTCATAGGTCTTTTAAATTATTTTTAATATATAGATTCTCTTCTGGTATTTTATTTAATGAAGAAATGAGATATTCAATTCTGTAAAGCCATGCTACTCAGAATTTGGTCTTTGGATCTAGGGCCAGTCCACAAACTGGTATTAGTACAGAAAGTGTTGAGAAAATTTATCACAGTTTGACAGAGACTGCCTCTTGGATCTAATAATCTTTAAAATTGGGCTTGTATTTTTTGTGTTTTTTATTTGATTAAAAAAATTGTAGAAATATTAGTCTGTGATAGATTGAAAAATAGGGGTAAAAACTAAAATGATCCATCACATAGTTTGAGAAGCAAATTTTAAGTATTTGAGTTCATAAATCTTAGTATATTTGTTGCAAAACCTTTGCAATATTAGCCTGCTGATACTCAAATTGTTTAATTTTTGGCCTTTTTTATTTGACTTTTAATTCTTTTTAACAGGACACAAGTAATTTTCATAGGTCCCTTGCTATTCATATGTGAAGGTTTTGCAGACTTGCTTTGTATACCTCCTGCCCTAGATCTGAAGTCAGCCATTTCTTAAAGACCAGTGGCTATTTAGGGTGTTCATTGCTTGTATTTGGTTATTGCTCTTTAGTAGATGGAACTTGGAATTACATGTTTTGGTTTTTAAGTAAAATGCATCATGGAGACTTCCCTGGTGGTCCTATGGCTAAGACTCTGCGCTCCCAATGCAGGTGACCCAACTTCAATCCCTGGTCAGGGAACTATATCCCACATGCCACAACTAACACCAGATGTATTTAATCTCTTCTGTCATAAATCTAAATCTTTCTTTCTCCTATGTTAGAAATTCTGATTCTTAAGGACATCAGTTAGAATTAACAATACGAAGAGCACAACCAACAATGTGATTATTGAAAACAAAATTTTAAACTTAAAAAAAGCTTTTCCATATCAATAGAAACCATAAACAGAATGAAAAGATGATCTTCAGAATGGGAGAAAATATTTGCAAACAAAGCAACCAACAAGATTAATCTCCAAAATAATTGGGCTCTCCAAAAGTTTCTTTCAGGTTTTTCCAACCAGAGCGAACTTTTGGGCCAAACCAATACACAAAGAGCTCGTGCGATTCAATATCAAAAGAAACAACCCAACAAAAAAAGGGTGAAAAATTTAAATAGACATATCTCCAGAGAGACATACACATGGCCAAAAAAGGACATGAAAAGATGCTCAGCACCATTAATTATTAGAAAAATGCAAATCAAAACTACAGTGAGGTATCACCTCACACCAGTCAGAATGGCCACCATCTGAAAATCTATTAATACTAAAAGTAAATGCTGAGGAGGGTGTGAAGAAAAGGGAAACCTACACTGTTGGGAAGGTAAATTGGTATAGCCACTTTGGAGAACTGTATGGTGGTTCCTCAAAAACCTAAAAATAGAGCTACCATATCATTCAGCAATCCCAATCCTGGGCATGTATCTAGAGAAAATCATAATTCAAAAAAATACATGCAGCCCAGTGTTCATTGCAGCGTTATCTACAATAGCCAGGACATAGACGCAACCTAAATGTTGTTCGACAGAGGAATGGATAAAAGATGTGGTACCTATCTACAGTGGAATATTAATTAGCCGTAAAAAAAGAATGAAATGACCTGATTTGCAGCAACATGAATGGATCTAGAGATTGTTTCAAAAGTGAAGTAAGACACAGAAAGACAAATACATGGTATTGCTTATAAGTGGAATCTAAAAAATGTTACAAATGAACTTATCTACAAAACAGAAATATGTATTTGTATAACTGATTCACTTCGCTGTATACCTGAAACGCAACATTGTAAATTAACTGTACTCCAATAAAAGTTAAAATTTTTTTCTACTTTCCTTTCACTTTGTCTTCAAAGTATAGGGCTTTCAGGTCACCTCCAATAGTTAACAGTTATGCTGCCATCTAGATTAACATTGAGGTTTATTTAATTTCATTTTTTATTTCTAAGGGTTACCTTTTCAATTTAATTTTGTGTTACATAAAACATTTTACATCGTTCTAAAGCGACTTCACTTAAAGTCACACTTAAAAAGAAGCCTAGCTTCTATCTGTTCTCTTGGTTTTCTTTCTGATACAAGTAACCTTTCTTTGTTAATTTCGTAATATGTTTTTATGTATATATGCAGACTCGTACCCATGGGGTAAGCCAGTAGCCTTGTGCCGTTGATTGCTAACCTAAAAGGAGATCTTGTGCATGCCTGTGTGCTCAGTCATGTCTGACTCTTGTGACCCTGTGGACTGTAGCCCACTAGGCTCCTCTCTGTAGGATTTTCAGGCAAAAATGCTGGAGTGAATTGCCATTTCCTGCACCAAAGTATCTTGCTGACCCAGGGATCAAACCCATGTCTCTTGGGTCTTTGGCCTTGGCAGGTGGATTCTTTACCACTGTGCCACCTGGGAAGCCCAACCTTGATGGGGATCCAGTGACAATAAAAACAGAGGTTGAAGGTGGAGGAGCAGCTAGGAATATCTGAATCCTTTATAAACATAAGAGGAGGGGATTTGCCAGATGCTGAATCTTTCATATATAACAAAAGTGCTGAAGTTAAAATTACATGTTCCATGAGCTGAAGTACATCTTTTAATAAAACTTTAGTATTTTTTTCTTAAAGGAGTGGTTTTTATAATAAGATCTTTAGAAAATTTGAAAGGAGAGAGTGGGAAATGGAAAATGTATTCTATGCTACAGAATCCATGAAAAAAGGGAGATAGGGTTCTGTGATTGACTCTCTACCATTTTGTTCTGCCCTGACATCTATGAATCTTCATCAGCAAAACATTACAGGCTTCTGAGGTATTTGCTGAACTTTTTTAAAAAAAGGGTATGTGTGTATATATTGTATATAAATCATGTTCCTGTCTTTTTCAAAGGGTTATATGGTAACAAAAGCATAAAAAGATAGTTGACAGCTTCACCCATGCTAAATGCCGAGAGGTATAGATGTTGAGAGTTGGAACATATGGAAAAGTAAAATATGGAAGTAACATGGAAAAGAAAAACTACAACAAAGAGGAGGAAGGTTAGTAAAATGGAATTATACTGTTGTAAATTTTTATGTTACTTGTGAAGTGGTATAATAACTCCAGATAGGTGGTGATAAATTAACCATCTACCACCAAACCAAAAAAAAAAAAAAACTGATAGGTTTAAAAAGTCAACAGAGCTTTTTTTCGGCCGGAACCGCCATCTTCCAGTGATTCGCCAAGATGACCAACACAAAGGGGAAGAGGCAGGGCACCCACTACATGTTCTCCAGGCCTTTCAGAAAAGATGGAGTTGTTCCTTTGGCCACATACATGCGAATCTACAGGAAGGGTGATATCGTAGATATCAAGGGAATGGGTACTGTTCAAAAAGGAATACCCCACAAATGTTACCATGGCAAAACTGGGAGAGTCTACAGTGTTACCCAGTATGCTGTTGGCATCATTGTAAACAAACAAGGGCAAGATTCTTGCCAAGAGAATTAATGTGCGTATCGAGCATATTAAGCACTCTAAGAGCCGAGATAGCTTCCTGAAACGTGTGAAGGAAAATGATCAGAAAAAGAAGGAAGCCAAAGAGAAAGGGACTTGGGTTCAGCTGAAGCGCCACCCTGCTCCACCCAGAGAAGCATACTTTGTGAGGACCAGTGGAAGGGAACTCGAGCTGTTGGAGCCCATCCCCTATGAATTCATGGCCTGATGGGTGTAAAAATAAAGACCTGGACTGTAAATATATTTCTCTTAATTGAGTAGAGGAGGTGTGTCCAAATTCAGTGGGTAATGTCTTTTCAAATTTAGTGTTTTTTCTTCCTGAAAGGTGTAAGATAGTTTGTTGTTCGGTATGCTCCATTTATTAATAAACTGCCAGATAGTATTTATAAAGAAAAAAAAATTAAAAGTCAACAGAGAAGATAAATGATTACTAAAAAATAATCTAACCCCCCCCCCAAAAAAGGAAAGGGCAAATAAAGGATTAAGTTTTCTATTTGAAAACTTACAGAAAGATGATAGACTTGGACCCTATGTATATCAATAATTATATGAAATGTCAATGAACTCTACATTTCAACTGAACTGACATGAACTGAAACTAAGTGATTGGCACATCCTCACTTGACCAGCTTCTTGTAGTGGGCACTAAACTTGTAGATGAAGGTTTTACTTTTATTAAATTTTAAGTTTTCTTACAGAGAAAGTAATAAAACCTGTGAGGAAACAACTCCAGTGACTGTAGACGTATAATTCGTATGAGAATTCTTACGTAAGATGAGCTAATTTATCAAACTTGACGTTGGAACTAGAGTCAAGAGTGAGTGAAAAAAAAAATATTGTCTGGTAGAGTGTGGACTTGTAGTATTTAATTCTCATAATCTGGGAGTATGTGGAATATGAATCTTACCTATATACCAGAATTCTAAATGTTTTGCAGCATTCTCAGTTAATCTTCGAAATAATCCTAGGAAATAGATGCTATAATAATTCCCATTCTACTTAATGAAGAAGCATGCTTAAAGAGATGGTGACTACATCTAGCAAGTGATAGCACTGGGATTGAAAACCATTATCCTAGAGCCCCATGCTTTTTTTACCCTTCAGAGTTCTGGTCAGCTGATTAAACTCCTTGGGGTCATGAGGAAGAGAAATTGATAGATAAACATAGTGATGGAGTCAAGGAAGGAGGATGGCCTTCCTTGCATAGGGATGGAGTATTTTGTTTACTTGCAAAAGCATTAGTGAATAAGGTGGAAAATCTTGGTAGCTCACTGGTAGGAGTGGTCTCTGATAGGGTAGGGTATTTTATCTCTAATATTGTATAGAGTTGCCTGCAGTAAATGATGATGATAAAAAGCAGTCATACTCAGGTTTTATTATTTTTAAGTATTTTGCAGACTGCCCCTTTCCCAGCTGGGCCCTTATGGAATAGACTATGCCCATTGCTCTGCCTTTGTACACTCCTGCTAGTGGGCTGCATCCCCCTAGCAGGGGCGGCCCTGCTGCATCTAGGGGGACTCCTGCAGCCTGTAGAACAGCTGCAGCCTCTGAGCCTCTCCTCACTTGCCAAGAAAAGCTTCCTTTTGGGCAGGAGGGGCACCTGGAGTTTGTTGGTGACTTTTTGAAAAGATTAGCCATAGGTTTGAGTGGAAGTGTAATTCATGTACCACCTCTTCCTAGGCTTGGTTGCAGCAAGGACAGCCTCTTGACTCCAGGTGTGCGTAGGCCCCAGAGGTGGTGCTAGTCATGATTTAAGGACCAGAGACAAGATGCCTGGCTTGTAACAGACACTGCAGGGACTGACTGGGACCTGCACTCAAGTGTTATCTATCCTGTTATGGCCCTGTTGTCTGAAACTTTCTAATTTTCAGTCCTCTAGCTCCCAACAGCAGAGAACGCAATGGCACCCCACTGCAGTACTCTTGCCTGGAAAATCCCATGGACGGAGGAGCCTGGTAGGCTGCAGTCCATGAGGTTGCTAAGAGTCGGACACGACTGAGCGACTTCACTTTCACTTTTCACTTTGATGCATTGGAGAAGGAAATGGCAACCCACTCCAGTATTCTTGCCTGGAGAATCTCAGGGACGGGGGGAGCCTGGTGGGCTGCCGTCTATGGGGTCACACAGAGTCGGACACGGCTGAAGTGACTTAGCAGCAGCAACTCCAACAGACCTGTTGCCACCACCTTCCCGTGGCAAACCCCTGTGGTCAGCTGTCAGAGCCAGGGAAGGAGGGAGTCAAGACACCTCAGGGATGTTGCAAAGGTGAGGTTCAAACTTTTGCATTGAAATACAACTACTATGCGGTTAGAAGTGGCACCCAGTGAGCTGCTGGGGCTCTTGTTTAGTGTGACCAAACCAAGTTCGTCTAACTCAGAATATTTAAAGCTATATTATGTTAGAAAACTGAGGAACACTTAGACAAAAGGAAATGGAATTCGACAGAACAATGTTGAATCTCTGTTCTTTTCTTTCTTTGAGCCCTTGATTAAGTAATTAGCTTGTACTTCAGGACTTTCTTACTTAAATACATTGTGTCATTAAACTTGGAATCATACCTGTGACCTACAGTTTGAAGGAAGGCAAAAATCATGCCGCCTTGTGTTCACCCAGGGTGCCTTTCTCCTTGAGTAGAAGAGCTTGCTGCTACTGCTGCTAAGTCGCTTCAGTCGTGTCCGACTCTGTGCGACCCCATAGACGGCAGCCCACCAGGCTCCCTGTCCCTGGGATTCTCCAGGCAAGAACACTGGAGTGGGTTGCCATTTCCTTCTCCAATGCATGAAAGTGAAAAGTGAAAGTGAAGTCGCTTAGTCATGTCCGACTCTTCGCGACCCCATGGACTGCAGCCTATCAGGTTCCTCCGCCCATGGGATTTTCTAGGCAAGAGTACTAGAGGGGTGCCATTGCCTTCTCCGGTAGAAGAGCTTAGCACCTAAGTGTTTCAAACTTCCAATCTTATCTGTCCAGCATGTCAATTAAAGGAACATATACGGTAGCTCTAAGACCTGAGAGAGAAGGGTTGATGTGGTGGGGAAGTGAGGTTTAGAGGTGGGAATGAAAGGTACTTAGGAGGGCTTGTATATATGTGATTACTGATGCTTCCTTGTGAAGCACTCATTTCTTCCCTTCTAGGTAGTCCTGCCACTGGGGACCAATGTAATGTGGAAGCCACCCTACCTCTGGGTTTTCAGTTCTGAGAACTAACACATTTTCTTAGGTTTTGTCAGCATTCTCTCAGACTCATAGCTTTAGATGTAAAGATAAGGAATTTGAACTTCATCCCATCGTCAAGGGAAAATTTGCAGAGTTTTGAGAGGAAATCCCGTATTTAGGAAAATTACATTTACACAGTGATTTTTACATGCTACCTGCTCTGACACTGATGTAAGGGAAAGGCTTTTCTTCCCCATATTTTCTATAATGTGATATTACTGCTTTCCTTGCTCATCTGTGGCTGATGTCCACTAGTCTCTCATCTCTTTCATCTTCTGAGCCTTGCTTCAAGCATCCACACACACAGTAACTGCCATGTCCTGTGGATGACCCCAGTCCGCTTCCTCCGACTCCCGCCTGAGTCCTCATGCCAGTGGTTAGGACCTCCACACTGACTAGTTTCCATACTTTTCAGGCTGTTTGTTGTAGTTGTCTTGACAGTGGAATCTCAGTTCTGGGAGGGCTGTCATAGGTCACCAAGAGCAGTCCTCAGAAGCTTGAAATTCTCCATGGCATTTCTGCCAGAGTATCTGTCCATTGAAGGAGTATTTTCTAGGGCCTGGGTGCTCCCACTGTGGACAGTTCCAGTTTTAGATACAGTTATTATAATCCTCTCTTTAGAATTCAGGTGTTATAAACCTTGACATAATCCAAGAGAGAAGTCCTTCAGGTTAGGAACTGTTAAGATACTTTTTTTGGCCTTCCAGGTCCACTCTACCCTTTCTCACCCTGCTGTCTGCCTAGGAGGCTAACCTATGTGAACTGCACCCCTTGCTTGTCCACTTCTTAGAGGCTTTGAATAACAAGGAGCCAGGGCAAGAGATTGAATAGAATGAAGAGTATTTCTTCTGGCTCCCTCCCTCCCTGCAGGATCACCTTAGACTGGCTTTGTACTTCAACCATAGATCAGTACTTTTTTTATCAAGGCTGTGTGTTCTTTATAGGAATCTCCATTTAGGTTCCAGTAGCTAGTAACTGCTGATACTCATCCTAAGGTGCTGAACTACCCATTGTTCCCCCAGAGCCTCCACACCTTTATTAAATCTTCCTCAAGTTATCCTAATATCAGTATGCTATTTCATTTTTTCTTTTCAAACTTTAAACTTAGTTGTTTCGGGGTATAGCCAATTAACAACATGGTAGTTTCAAGTGAACAGCAAAGGGACTCAGCCATACATAGACATGTACCCATTCTCCCCCAACCCCCCCTACCATCCAGGCTGGCACATAATGTTGAGTAGACTTCCATGTGCTATACAGTAGGTCCTTGTTGGTTATTCATTTTGAATATAGCAGTGTGTACTTGACCTTCTCAAACTCCGTAACTATCCCTTCCCTACCAGCAACCATAATTTAATTTGCTAAGTCTGAGAGTCTTCTTCTGTTTCGTAAGTGAGTTCATCTGTATCATTTGTTTTTAGACTCCACATATAAGGGATGTCATATATTTTTCCTTCTCTGCCTGACTTCACTCAGTTGACATCCATGTGTCAATCCATGTGGCTGCAAATGGCATTATTCCATTCTTTTTAATGATTAATATTCCACGGTGTATATGTACCACATCTTTATCCATTCCTCTGTTGATGTACATTGAGGGTGTTTTCATGTCTTGTCTATTGTAAACAGCGCTGCAGTGAACATTGGGGTGCCTGTATCCTTTCATATCATTTTTTTTCCTCCAGTGCTATGCCCAGGAGTAGGATTGCAGGGTCGTATGGTATCTCTAGTTTTAGTTTTTTAAGGAACCTCCATACTGTTCTCTATAGTGGCTGTACCAATTTACATTCCCCCCAACAGTGTAGGAGGGTTCCCTTCTCTCCACACCCTCTCCAACTTTTGTTGTTTGTGAAATTTTTGATGATAGCCATTCTGACCAGTGTGAGGTGATACCCTCTTGTAGTTTGATTTGCATTTCTCTAGTAACTTGAGATACTGAATATCTTTTCATGGGCCTGTTGGCCATCTGTGTGTCCTCTTTGGCAAAATGTCTGTCCAGGTCTTCTGCCCATTTTTTAAGTGGACTGTTTGTTTGGATGCTGTAAAGTGTCATAAACTTTTTAAATTTGGAGACTATTCCCTTACTAGTCATATCGTTTGCAAATATTTTTTCCCAATCAGTAGGCTGTCTTCATTTTGCTTATCATTTCCTTTGCTGTACAAAAGCTTTTGAGTTTAAGTAGGCCCCATTTGTTATTTTTGTTTTTATTTCCATTATTCAGTGTGCTGTTTCTTACTGAGACAGATTGAAATCAGTATTGCAAGTGGCTCTAAGAAACTATTCTTCAAAACTGGGCTACCAGTTCTTTTAAACTGGCTATATTAATATCAGATAATTATACTCTAAAGCAAAGTGTTTTACTAGAGACAAAGAGAAACATTGCATGACAATAAAAAGATCAGCCCACCAAAAAGATGTGGCAATCTAAATGTTTAAAACCAAGCAAGAAGCTTTAAAATACATGAAGAAGAAACTGATAGAGCTAAAAGGAGAAGTAGAAAAATCAGTTATTCTTGGGAACTTCAACACCACACTCTCACTGATTGATAGAATTGCTAGAGAGAAAATCATCAAGGATATAGAAAAACTGATGAAAATCATATCAATAGGATCTAATTGGCAATCATAGAACACCCAGCTATAGCAGAATACACATTCTTTTCAAGCACATATAAAATGTACACCAACATAGACCATAATGTGGACCATCAAACAAGCCTTCACACATTTAAAACAATCAGAATAATACAGAATAGGCTCCTTGACCATAATGGAATCCCACAGAAATCAACAACATAATGGCAATAAGAAAATCATGAACACTTGGAAATTAAACAGCACCCTTTAAAATAATCTATGGGTCAAAGAAGATTTTTGAAGGAAAAAAAGGAATGAAGATGGAAACATCAAAATCTGTTATTGTTCAGTCGCTAAGTCACATCCAACTCTTTGCAACCCCATGGACTACAGCACACCAGGCTCCCCTGTCCTCCACTATCTCCCAGTTTGCTCAGATTCATCTTTGAGTTGGTGATGCTATCTAACCATTCAATCTCTGCTGCCCCTTCTCCTTTTGCCTTCAACCTTACCCAGCATCGGGATCTTTTCCAATGAGTTGGCTCTTCGCACAGCTTCAGGATTAGTCCTCCCAATGAATATTCAGGGTTGATTTCCTTTAGGATTGACTCGTTTGACCCCTGCAGTTCAAGAGACTCTCAGGAGTCTTCTCCAACACAATTCAAAAGCATCAAAATTCTTTGGCACTCAGTCTTCTTTGTGATCCAACTCTCACATCTATACATGACTACTGGAAAATTCACAACTTTGGCTATACGAACCTTTGTTGGTAAAGTGATGTCTCTGCTTTTTAATATGCTGTCTAGGTTTGTCATAGCTTTCTTCCAAGGAGCAAGCATCTTTGAATATCATGGTTGCAGTCACTGTCTGCAGTGATATTGGAGCCCTAGAAAATAAAATCTGTTGCTATTTCTGCTTGTTCCCTATCTGTTTGCCATAAGGTGATGTGACCAATGCATGATCTTAGTTTTTTGAGTGTTGAGTTTCAAGCTGGTCTTTTCACTCTCTTCTTTCACTTTCATCAAGAGGTTCTTTAGTTCCTCTTCACTTTCTGCCATTAGAGTGGGGTACCATCTGCATATCTGAGTTTGTTGATATTTTTCCTGGCAATCTTGATTCCAGTTTGTGATTCATCCAGCCTGGCATTTTGCATGATATACTCTGCATACAAGTTACATAAGCAGGGTGACAGTATACAGCCTTATCATACTACTTTCCCAATTTTGTACCAGTCCATTTTCCCATGTTTGGTTCTAGCCGTTGCTTCTTGACCCACATACAAGCTTTTCAGGAGGCAGGTAAGGTGGTCTAGTATTCCTGTCTCTTTAAAAATTTTCCACAGTTTGTTGTGATCAACACAAAGGCTTTAGCATAGTCAGTGAAGCAAAAGTAGATGTTTTTCTGGAATTTCCTTGTCTTTTCTGTGATCCAGTGAATGTTGGCAATTTGATCTCTGGTTCCTCTGCCTTTTCTAAATCCAGTTTGTACATCTGGAAGTTCTTGGTTCATGTACTGCTGAAGCCTAGCTTGAAAGATTTTGAGCATAACCTTGCTAGCATGTAAAATGAGTGCAATTGTATGGTAGTTTGAATATTGTTTGGCATTGCCCTTCTTTGGGATTGGAATGAAAACTGACCTTTTCCAATACTGTGACCACTGCTGAGTTTTCCAAATTTGCTGACATATTGAGTACAGCACTGTACTGAGGGAAATTTAAGTGCTTACTTTGTAAAAGAAATATCTCAAATCACTTAAGTTCATAGTTAAAGAAGCTAGAAAAAAAAGAGCAAAAGAAACCCAAAAAAGGAAATTATAAAGAGCAGAAATTAATGAAATTGAAAAGAGGACTATGAGAGGGAAAAATTAATGAAACAAAGCTACTCCTTCAAGAAATCCAGCAAAATTGATGAACCTCAGCAAGATTCACAAAAAGAAGACTTCCCTCGTGGCTCAGATGGTAAAGAATCTGCCTGCAGTATAGGAGACCCAGATTTGATCTGTGGGTTGGGAAGATTCCCTGGAGAAGAGAATGGCTACCCACTCCAGTATTCTTACTTGACGAATTCCATAGACAGAGGAGCCTGGTGGACTGTAGTCCATGGGGTCACAAGGAGTCGGACATGACTGAGTGACTAACAAAAAGGAGACACAAACTACTAATATCAGGAATGAAAAAGGAAATGTCACAACAGACACTGTAGTTATTAGAATAATAAAGGAATACTATGCTCAAATTAAAAAACTCAGAAGAAATGGACAAGTTCCTCAAAAAATCTAAAGTCACCAAATGAAGCCAAGATGAAGTAGAGAACCAGATAATGCTAAAATTGAATTTGTAATTAAAACACTCTCAAAAATAATAACTCCAGGACAAGATAGTTTCCCTGAAGAATTTTTTGAAACATTCAAAGACGTGCTTTATACAATTTCTTTCAGAAAGTAGAAGGAATACTTACTGACACATTTTATGAGAGATTTATTCCAGATGCAAGGCTGGTTCAATATGGAAACTCATCAATATAATCCAATATTATCAAGAGGCTAAAGCAGGAAAGAGCCATATCTTTTGATTCAGAAATGACATTTAACAAAATTCAGCACCGATTTATGGTTTAAAAGAAAATATTAAAAATAGATGGGAATTTAAAGTCCTTTATGGAAAGTGAAAGTGAAGTTGCTCAGTAGTGTCTGACTCTTAGCAAACTCATGGACTGCAGCCTACCAGGCTCCTCCGTCCATGGGATTTTCCAGGCAAGAGTACTGGAGTGGGGTGCCATTGCCTTCTCCTTGGTGATGCAAGGCTATACAAAAAAACTGTATAGCACATATACACACAGTGCACGTATAACTGGTGAAACCGAAAAAGCTTCATGGGTTTTACTAGTACCACTTGGTGATTTTCATATAGGTCTATAGTTGCTTAAATGTTAGCATTGGGTGGGGGGATTTGGTGGGAGGGTGCACAGAACTTCCCTATGCATTTCTTTGCAATTTCCTATGAATCCATAATTATTTCAAAGTGAAAATTTTTAAAAAGTGGATTCTTGTGTTGGTCATTTGTTTGAATATTATGTAACCTCTTTGTCAGGGATGAATAGGACATGGTCATCTGGTATGCAATGTCCTTACAATTATTCCAGTTATCACCAGTGGTATCAAGGAATGATACCTCGTAACAATACCTTGTATAAAGGCTTTGGAAGACCAAGTATCTGTGGCACTTAGATCACTGTAACAACAATAGTGATTATAAAGATTTTAGAGTTACCTGGTTTCCCATGGCCCCAGTTAGCACATTTAGGGGAAAAGAGACAAGTTATTAGCCTACAATTAAAACAGGCATGGAGAACCAGAAGGCCTCCATAGCAAGTCTGAAGTAGTACCTCATCCGGTGTCACAGAGCAGGTAAGAGTGAGGAGTGCCAATATGACATTTCCCACAGATCCTCCCAGCCACTTGGTAGCCTGTTGATTATATTCGCCTGTCTCATCATTGAGGGTACAATGCTTTGTCCTCACCAGGGATACATACACATTTGGTGTATGGATTTGTCTTCCCTGAACTCAGGACTTCTGATCGTACCACCATTTTTGGACTTTTGGATGGACTTAACCATCACCATGGAATAACATTCAACATCACTTTGACAAGGAGATGCGTTCTTTGGTAAATGCGGGCCATGGGCTCATGCCCATAGACTTCACAAGTTTAGCCATATGCTGTTTAACGCAGAAGTAGCTGGCTGATAGAATGAGCTGCTAAAGATTAGTCACAGCACAAATTGGAGACAACACTTGGAAAGTGTGGGTGTTGCCTTACAGATGCTTTATCTACCTTAGACAGAGGCCAACAGGTACCATCTCCCCCAGTGGCCAGAATGCATAGGTTTGAGAATTAAGGAGTAGTAACACAATTGAAGGGTTTTTATTTCCCATCTTTGTAACCTTGGCCTCAGTATTTGGAAGTAGGTACCCAAAGGAAGGATGGGTCCACCAGGATGAATTGGAAGCTGAGACCACCCTGTCACCTTTTGGGGTTCCTCATGCCACTGGACCAACAGAAAGGAAAAGAGATCATTGTACCTGATTGTTTTTGTTTACTGGGGAAAATGAGTTGCTGCTACACAGTTGGTCAAGAAGGGCTATGTTTGGAAGCCAGGAGATTCATGAGAGTATGCTTTTTAAGACTCACTTGCCCAATAGCCCTGGTCAATGGAAAACTGCAATAATCCAATAAAGACAGGACCAGCAAGGACTCAAATCTTCCTAGCATTCCTGCTGGCAGAGCATAAGCAGAAGATGGAATGAGTAATGGGAAAATTAAACTGTGATTATCAATATAGGCCTTGTTACCAGATATGGAAGTGGAGACCGTAGCAATCATGTTATGTGATTCTTTTTAAAATCTCTTTTTCCTCCTATTATTTTATATGCTGGGTGTGACAAGCTAAGGATGCTCTGATGAGTACCCAATTCTAAAAGCAAGGGACTTGAATATTAGTAAAGATTGATCCCAGAGCCTAGGCTTGAAGAGGATCACTGTGGAGGAGAAAGTGTTCTCAAATGTTAAGATGCTAGTAGATCTGATCTCTGGATCAGACATCAGGAAATGATTGGGCAAGAAAGAGGAGTAACTGTGAAGTTCTGTGGCTGGGTAGGAAGTAAGAACCTCAGTATCTTCCTCAGCTGACTCTATAGAAAGAAAGCTCTTGGTAAGGTTGGGAATTTGCCAGGATCAAGGAGTTAAGTGGATTCCCTGGATTGGAGGGAGCCTAGTTGTGAAGAATGTTGTGGAAAAACAGAGTCCTACTGAAATCACAGAGTTTGAGCCTTGAAAACCAGTCATCACCTTGGGTCACATTCATCCCAAAGCTGATTCTCCCTGGGCTTCCTTCTGTGCCTGCTTCTCCAACCAGTTCTTTCTTGTCGGCCAGGATGATGCTCCATATAGCAGGTCCGTTCTTTTTCAGTTCATCTTCTAAGTGATGGAATGGTCCCTGAGGTAAGTCGAGATGTTACTAGTTGTGTACACCTGAGCTACTGTAAATGTCCAGAGAGTGGAAGTCTCTCCCCAGCACCTGGGCCAGCCCTGACCCTAGAATCATCATCTCCAGTCATCATTCTCTGCAGTTCCCCCTCTCCTGTATTGCTCACCTACAGCCCCTCCTGCCTGAATCTTGGTGAGGATATCCGTGCAGGACTACCTCTTCTTCATCTGCAGGACTCTCTCTCCTGCCTTCTTTGAACAAGGAGTATCTTCACCACTTTTATTGTTCAGTTGCTAAGTTTAACCTGGGCTTCCTGCGTGGCAGGTAAGAATTCTACACCTGAACCACCAATGCCATGGCTTCATCACTTTGGATTTCTGCAATACTTCTGTTAAAACCATAAATGCTTCTGCTATCGTCTGAATGTTTATGGCCCCCCAAATTTACATGCTGAAATCCTAACCCCTAAAGGTGATGGTATTAGCAGGTAGGACCTTTGGGAGGTGTTTACATAATGAGAGTAGAACCCTTATGAATGAGATTAGTGCTTTTTAAGGAGGCTCCAGAGATATTCCTAGTTTCATTCTTCTCATTGTGAGGACACAATGAGAAGTCTGTGGCCGCTAGAAGAGACTTCATTCAACCACAAGGGCCCCTGCGGTGAAACTCCAACCTCGGAGTGAATCCAGGTAGTCTGACTCAAGAGTCATCCTTTCACACTGCTGCCATTGTCCTTTTCTGGTCCTGCTGGTTTTACTGTTTTTAGCTGAAAATTATCTTCCTTACCTTTTCTCCCTTCTCCAAATGCTCCCTTTCTTCACTTCAAGCCAATCTCCAGATAAACATCATCTTCTCAGTCCTTGTGAAATGTACACCCTCTGGATTCAAGAGTGCATTCACCTAGCGTTTAAGGTAATGATCCAAAGAGCCCAAAGCCTGTGCTTTGACACTACTTAGGTCAGTGTTTCCTGGTCTTTGGTCCATATGAGAATAACTGGGGAGATTTAAAAGCCAGATTCCTGAGCCATTTGCAGACATTTTGATTCAATAGTAATCGGGAGTACAGAGGGACCTAGGTGTCTCCATTTTTTTATAAGAGGAATTCAATGAGGAGACTTCTGGATCAAGCACACTTTAAGAAATACTAATGAGTCAAACGTTAACTTCTGGTGTCGTTTCTCTTCCAAAGTCCCAGCCTTCAGGCAAGGAAGGCACACTGAAAATGTCAACAGTTTGTTGCCCTCTGAAGTCCTGGAAATATTCTTGAGGCCTTTTCCGGTGGTGTCTCCCCAGGTAGCAACAGGAGTCCTTTGGTGTGTAAGTTTCAGAAAGCTCTGTGGCTCAGCTCTGCCCAGAGATGCACAAGAGGCACCCCTCACTGCTGCTGTTCCTCGTGGGCACCCACTCTGCCTAGACCTTCCGCTGTGCCTCAGCAGGGAGCCACCCATCACCAGGACCTGCCTCCTCCTCTCTTGTGGGGCCTGGAACTGCATCCTGCGATGGTGTTGACTCTTCCCGAAGATGAATAACCTCACTTTGGAAAAAGTTTATCTCTTGTTCTTTTCCATCATCACCTCAGTTTGCACCCTTGCCCTCTCTCCCTTCCTCCAGTGCCCCACCCCATGTACCTGTGGATGTGTGCTTTCCTCCATCCTCTCTAGAGACTCCCCATCTTTTGGAATTGATTTGAAAGGAGGACGGTGCATATAGATGGACCTGCTTCTGGTAGTCCCAGGGCGGTTCTCCTTGCACTTCAGCCAATAAGCTGCTGAGGCTTTCAGGGAGAATTTCAGACCATGAGAACCCCAACCCTCCATTCTGAACACATACCTCTTCAGTATCCCAGCCATGCCTGAATGGATAAAAATAGTCTATTTACTGGATATTTACTGTTTCAGTATTGGGTATTTACTTAGTGTTTCACTTCAGTATTCTTGCCTTGAGAACCCCATGAACAGTATGAAAAGGCAAAAAGATAGGACACTGAAAGATGAACTCCCCAGGTCAGTAGCCAGTATGTACCTCCACCTTCAGTGGAGAAATAACTCCAGAAGGAATGAAGAGATGGAGGCAAAGCAGAAAAAACACCCAGTTGTGGATGTAACTGGTGATGGAAGCAAGGTCCGATGCTGTAAAGAGCAGTATTGCATAGGAACCTGAAATGTTAGGTCCATGAATCAAGGCAAATTGGAAGTGGTTGAACAGGAGACAGCAAGAGTGAATGTCGACATTTTAGGAATCAGTGAATTAAAGTGGACTGGAATGGGTGAATTTAACTCAGATGACCATTGTATCTACTGTTGGGGGCGTGAATCCGTTAGAAGAAGTGGAGTAGCCATCATAGTCAACAAAAGAGTCCAAAATGCAATACTTGGATGCAATCTCAAAAATGACAGAATGATCTCTTGTTTGTCTCCAAGGCAAACCATCAATATCATGGTAATCGATTCCCTGACCAGTAATGCTGAAGAAGCTGAAGTTGAATGGTTCTATGAAGACCTTCCAGAACTAACACCCCAAAATGATGTCCTTTTCATTATAGGGGACTGGAATGGAAAAGTAGGAAATCAAGAAACACCTGGAGTACCAGGCAAATTTGGATTTGGAGTACAGCATGAAGCAAGGCAAAGGCTAATAGAGTTTTGCCAAGAGAATGTGCTGGTCATAGCAAAAACCACTTCCAACAACACAAGAGAAGACTCTACACATGGACATCGCCAGATGGTCAACACCGAAATCAGATTGATTATATTCTTTGCAGCCAAAATGGAGAAGCTCTATTACAGTCAGCAAAAAGAAGACTGGGAGCTGACTACGGCTCAGATCACGAACTCCTTATTGCCAAATTCAGACTTAAATTGAAGAAAGTGAGGAAAACCACTAGACCATTCAGGTATGACCTAAATCAAATCCCTAACAATTATACAGTGGAAGTGAGAAATAGATTTAAGGGACTAGATCTGATAGATAGAGTGCCTGATGAACTATGGATGGAGGTTCATGACATTGTGCAGGATCAAGACCATCTCCAAGAAAAAGAAATGCAAAAAAGCAAAATGGCTGTCTGAGGAGGTCTTACAAATAGCTATGAAAAGAAGAGAAGCAAAAAGCAAAGGAGAAAAGAAAAGATATACCCATTTGAATGCAGTTACAAAGGATAGCAAGGAGAGATAAGAAAGCCTTCCTCAGTGATCAGTGTAAAGAAATGGAGGAAAACAAAAGAATGGGAAAGACTAGAGATCTCTTAAAGGAAATTGAAGATACCAAGGGAACATTTCATGCGAAGATGGGCTCAATAAAGGACAGAAATGGTATGGACCTAACAGAAGCAGAAGATATTAAGAAGAGGTGGCAAGAATACACAGAAAAACTATACAAAAAAGATATACAACCCAGATAATCACAATGGTGTGATCATTCACGTAGAGCCAGACATCCTGGAATGTGAAGTCAAGTGGGCTTTAGGAAGCATCACTAGGAACAAAGCTAGTGGAGGTGATGGAATTCCAGTTGAGCTATTTCAAATCCTGAAAGATGATGCTGTGAAAGTGCTGCACTCAATATGCCAGCAAATTTGGAAAACTCAGCAGTGGCCATGGGATTGGAAAAGGTCAGTTTTCATTCCAATCCCAAAGAAAGGCAATGCCGAAGAATGCTCCAACTACCGCACAATTGCACTCATCTCACATGCTAGTAAAGTAATGCTCAAAATTCTCCAAGCCAGGCTTCAGCAATATGTGAACTGTGAACTTCCAGATGTTCAAGCTGGTTTTAGAAAAGGCAGAGGAACCAGAGATCAAATTGCCAACATCTGCTGGATCATGGAAAAAGCAAGAGAATTCTAGAAAATCATCTATTTCTGCTTTATTGACTATGCCAAAGCCTTTGACTATGTGGATCACAGTAAACTGTGGAAAATTCTGAAAGAGATGGGAATACCAGACCACCTGACCTGCCTCTTGAGAAATCTGTATGCAGGCCAGGAAGCAACAGTTAGAACTGGACAGGGAACAACAGACTGGTTCCAAATAGGAAAAGGAGTACATCAAGGCTGTATATTGTCACCCTGCTTATTTAACTTCTATGCAGAGTACATCATGAGAAACGCTGGGCTGGAGGAAGCACAAGCTGGAATCAAGATTGCTGGGAGAAATATCAATAACCTTAGATATGCAGATGGCACTACCCTTATGGCAGAAAGTGAAGAGGAACTAAAGAGCCTCTTAATGAAAGTGAAAGAGGAGAGTGAAAAAGTTGGCTTAAAGCTCAACATTCAGAAAATGAAGATCATGGCATCTGGTCCCATTACTTCATGGCAAATAGATGAAAAAACAGTGGCAACAGTGTCAGACTTCATTTTGGGGAGCTCCAAAATCGCTGCAGATGGTGACTGCAGGCATGAAATTAAAAGATGCTTACTCCTTGGAAGAAAAGTTATGACCGACCTAGACAGCACATTAAAAAGCAGAGACGTTACTTTGCCAACAAAGGTCCGTCTAGTCAAGGCTATGGTTTTTCCTGTGGTCACGTATGAATGTGAGAGTTGGACTATAAAGAAAGCTGAGTGCCGAAGAATTGATGCTTTCAAACTGTGATGTTGGAGAAGACTCTTGAGGGTCCCTTGGGCTTCAGGGAGATCCAACCAGTCCATCCTAAAGGAGTTCAGTCCTGAATATTCATTGGTAGGACTGATGCTGAAACTGAAACTCCAATACTTTGGCCACCTGATGTGAAGAGCTGACTCATTTGAAAAGACTGTGATGCTGGGAAAGATTGAGAGCAGGAGGAGAAGGGGACAACAGAGGATGAGAGTTGGATGGCATCACCGACTCAATGGACATGAGTTTGAGCAAACTCTGGGAGTTGGTGATGGACAGGGAGGCCTCGCGAGCTGCAGTCCATGGGGTCCCAGAGTCAGACACGACTGAGGGACTGAACTGAACTGAGCTGAACTACTAAGTGTTTATTATGGTAGATCCTCTGGAAGGTCCCTTTCATGGCAAATTGAAAGCTTCTGACACTACCATGAGTTGTTCTCAGGGAAAGCAGATGAGATGACCAAAGTGTGATCAGGGTCTGTGGTTCTTAGCAAGCTTGGCAGAGATGTGTGTGGCTGAGAACATCGAAGTCATGGAGTGTTTACAAACACTTCTTAGTTGGCAGATAGTTGGCAGGTACTGAGTGGGCATCTCTGTATTTGATAAGAAATAAAAGATGAATAAAATATTTGGAGCAGCCTCTGTATCCTGAAATGTTTCAATTTTTTAACCTGCTGTGATTTAAAAAAAAAAAAATAACCCCTATCCAGGCCAGAAAAGCCTTAAAATAGTGTTTTACATGTATTTTATCTTCATTTTACCCTCACCACAAACTGTGATTGTATTTATCTTATAGATGAGGAAACTAAAGCTCGGCGATATGAAATCTGTCGATGGTCATATGATGACTGGGAGCTAACACTGATACCACCCCTACTTTCTGTCCCCAGTACACCCGACTCTGTGGATTCCAACACAGAGCATGTGGTCTTAGAGGAACTGAGCTCATGGCAGCTAAAATAGATTGACCTTGAAGATTCAAATAGTTTTTCTTTAAATTGCCTAAGTTGGGAAGGGTTCTGCTTATTTACTTTCTTTCCCAGAGGAGAAACCAAACTGTAACACCAGAGAGAATTTTAAGAATTGAAAAAACCTTACAGGTAACTATAGGTAAATCTAAGCAAATCTTGATAAATCTAGGTAAGTCATCTTGTAACCTTGGATGAAGCAGGGATTACTTATCAAGACAACAAAAGTAGAAGCCATAAGGGAAAGGAGTGATAAATCTAACTACATGAAGATGCATAACTTCTGTATGTCAGCCAGGCTGTCTACAGAGTAGAATTCACCTTTGAAGGCTTCCTGAGCTGAAGCTGACTGCCTGCCTGTTTAGTACCTTTAGCTAGAGATCCTGACTTTGACACAGTTACGGTTTATGAACGTGAGCATGTATCATTAGTTCAGTGCACTACCTGTGCAGTCGTACGTGGCAGCCCCTGTTGGTTATTCTCTCCTGATGCCCCAATTAAGGGACAGACACTAGTCCACTAACCTCTCCCCCGCAACAAACACACACACACACCCCCCTAGGAATTTTTCTGAGTTACATCAAAGCTCTAAGTCCTCATGTTCTTCACTTCTTTATGTCTTTCCTGATCTGATCCCAGCCGTAGTTCCAAAGGAGAGAACATAGAGAAATATAAGACTCTAGCGGTGCTTCATATACCTTGAAAGTCATAGCCAAGGTTTTTTTTCAATAGCAGGGAACAGAGTTATGCTTCAAGCTGCCCTAAATAGGATATGGATGGATTCGCTCTAAAGACACTGGATACAGTTGGATTCTTGGCTGCTAGCAGTCTCAACCAAGCCTGGGCATCTGAGTCAGGAGAGTATTACAGGAGAGCTTTGGGGGCGCACAGAATGGAGAGAAGCCGGCAGTGCTGGCTTGGGAAACAGAACTCAGGGTTGCAGGAGTCACAACTGTGACCCTTCATCCTACAGGAGGAAGAGACATCATTTGCTGTCACGGCAGCTGTCATGTCTGACTTCCTGCTTAAGCTCCTTAAGGACTCTGAAGTCCTGGGGGAGAGTGTCCAACTGGCTGAGCCTTGGCCACGCTGCACAGTGACAGGAAGGGGGAGGCCCTGACTGAAGTTTCCAGAGAGGCGGGCACTTCTGCTCTGAGACCACTTACATAGAGTGGTGAGAGGTGTTTTAGGAAGGAGAGGTTGAAAGCTGGGTGCTAAAAATGATGAATATTCACCTCCAAGGCCATCTCAGAATTCATGGGCAGAAAGACTCATGAGGGATGGGATCCACAAATGCCTGAAAGTGTGTCTTTCTGTCCTCTCCCCCAACCCCTGTGATCTTTTTTTCTCTGACTGCTGAACTTTCTCCATTTCTCCCTGCATGGGGTGCCTTCTGAGCCTCCATTTTATTCATCTGAGTTCCAGCCACGCACAGAAGCTAGCATCTCTGTTCCAATTTCAAATTCTTGGGAGAGATCATCAAATTGCTTTGACTTGAATCAAGTGTCTTCCTCTGTTACCCAGAGGGTGGTCTCAGAGAACATGTTTCTTTTAAATAGAGAAGAAAACCCAAACATGCCCTGTGTTGAGCAGTAAAGTTGGGGGGCATTCCCACTAAGGGTTCGTATCTGTACAGATGAGGCTGTGCATAACAAATCTGAAGAGAAGTTGTTGCATGAATAAACAGCATAGAGAAGTTGCAAGGGGGATGTTTAACCTATAAAGAAAGCTGGTTCTTTTGAATCACTTTAGTCACCATGTCTGCAAGCAGCTAAATGTTTCTTGGGTCCAATTTTAGCTCAGCCTTACAGCAGGTTCCTATTGCTTTATGCATCTGAATAGAGCCAAACTGTACTTCTTTAAAAATAGACCATAATTTGGACTTTCAATAGAGCAACAGGGCCTCTTGTCCTTCTTCCCATTGAGATTAAGTTTTACTCCCTACTTGGTACCCTTCTCTAAAACTGAACCCTGCACACTCCTGCCATGTATGAGGCACCCTATACATATTGGTTAGGGTTTCCCCAGTGGCTCAGCAGTAAAACATTTGCCTGCCAATGCAGGAGATGCAGGTTCGATCTCTGGGTAGGGAAAATCCCCTGGCTAAGGAAACGGCAACCCACTCCAGTATTCTTTTCTGGGACATTCCATGGACGGAGGAGCCTGGTGTGCTGCAGTCCACTGGGTTGCAAAGGAGTCGGACACGACTGAGCGACTGAAACAACAATACATGTTGATAAATGAATGAATGCATTAGCCAATTACTTCATCCACGCCAAATGTTTCTTCTCCAGTAACACATAAAGGCCAAGTTCAGCAGCAGGAAATTTGATCTGCTCCACCTGCTCACAGAATGACCCTCCTACTTCCTCCCAGCTTTAACTTCAGTTCCATCTCCTCTTTCACCTCTGTGGGCCAAGTCACCACCACATCTCACTTTGACCCCCTGCTGTGGCTTCTAACTGGCCTCCTTACCCCAACTCTGGCCCCTTGCACCCCATTCCCCCAAATGCAGCCAGAGGGAGATGCTGAAAAGTAAACCAGGTCCTGCCATTCCTCTGGACTTGGGCCGCAGGCAGCTTCTCTCAGGCCCTGTGTGATTCTCCAACCTCACCTCCAATCCTTCCTCCTCCCAGTCTGCACTCCAGCCAGGATGTTCTCTCTTCCCTCACTCTTCCCAGGACCTTGACTCAGAGCATTTCCTTCCTTCTCTTAAGAAACCTCTTGTCCTCTGCCCCAACCTCAGTCTTTACAATCTGAGCCACCGGGGAGGCCTCCAGTCTTGCCCAGTGAACTAATTGGCCTTCAGATCTCACCTCAAATACCTCTCGCTGTCCCAGGACTGGATGAGGGCTCCTTGCTATCTGCTATCACGCACCACCATTTTCTCTACTTTATTGCACTTACTGGAATGGTGTGAGATTGCCTTGGTTGTTTGATAAGCACCAATTTCCTCTACTGAAACTCCTTGAGGTCTAGGTCTATATTAGTTTTCTCTGGCTGCCATAACAAAATACCACAAGCTGGGTGACTTAAAACGACAGAAGTTTGTCTTCTCATGGTTCTGGAGGCCAGAAGCCCGAGCTCAATCTGTGGACGGGTCAGGAGGTCTGGCTTCTGCTGCGGTCTCTCCGGGGCTGGCAGATGCCCTCTCCTTGTAGTATCCTTGCGTGGTCTTTCCTCCATGTGCATGCCTCCCTGGTATTAGTATCTCTTCGTTTACCCAAATTTCCTCTTCGTATAAGAACATGTTGGGTTGTATTAGATTAGATCCCACTCTAACAGCCTCATTTTGACTTAATCACCTTCTTAACTGAGGTCAATGCTTCAATAGCCAAATTTTGAGAGAACATGATTCAGCACATAACAGGGACAATGTCACTTATGTTTACCTGTGTGTCATCACCCAGGACAGAGCTTTTCATGCTCTAGGACTCCATACACTTCTGTTAAATGAATGATTAAGCCCCCTCATTTTCCTTCCCCCCCCCCCCCCCAATCACATATTGTGATAGAGGCAAAGAGGCACAGATTGTAGCAGGAGGACCAGACGCGATCACAAGAAATGTCTGCTATTCTGACCTAAAAATCACAGATCTTGGGGGAAGCATTACTACCTCCTGGTACCCTCATATGAGGCACAGCCAGCATATGATCCTTCCTGCCCTGGGAGGGTGTGCTACCCCAGTGGGCTCCCGGGGGGAGGAGTTTTGCTGACAGCTGCACACCCACACCCATCCAAATGGCCCACTTTAGAAGGTGAGTCACCCAACTGTTGGGAGCGGGTCCACACGGCTCCGGGAAAGCAGTTTAGCAACAGGTACTAGGACCTAAAAAAAGGCATGTCCTGTACCCTTACAATTCCAAAGCTAGAAATCCCAACTGAGGAACAAGCAGAGAGGGGCTCAAGACAGGTGTATATCCCAGATTTATATAAAAAGCGATTTCTCACCGCTGGAAAGAGCCTAAGTATGCAGCAATAGGAGAAAGACATGCAAATTTAATATAGTCACCTGACAGAAAATTAAGTAGCTATTGAAAAAACTTTATAAAGAATATTTACTGATGCAAGGAAATAATACTTGCAAAAAGCAGGACACAGAACTGCACAGACACTGATCTCAGTCATACAATAAAGACCGTAACAACATGCACGAAAGTGAAAGCGAAGGCCAAGTCGCTCAGTCGTGTCCGACTCTTTGCGACCCCGTGGACTGTAGCCCACCAGGCTCCTCCGTCCATGGGATTCTCCAGGCAAGAATACTGGAGTGGGTTGCCATTTCCTTCACCAGGGGATCTTCCCGACCCAGGGATCGAACCCAGGTCTCCCGCATTGCAGGCAGCCGCTTTAACCTCTGAGCTATGCAGGGAAGCCACCTGCATATATATGCATGCAATTCACAGGAAAAAAAAAAGTCTGAGTTGGTAAATAACCAAATGTTAATATTGTAATTTTTTCAGACTCAGCGATTTCTTTCTTTTATGCTTTTTGTTTAAAGTAGTATGTGTTGTTTTTACAACCAGAGAAGAAGGGTACAAAGTTTTCAAGGCAGCCAGCGCTGCCGCTCAATGAAATTCCTCAACTCTGGTCTTCTGTCTGGAAAGCGCCTGCCCTGCGCCTGCTCCCCAGAGCGTCCCCGGGGCGGTCTGGCTGGCTGCGAGGGAGAGTGCTGGAATCCCCGCGGTGGGAGGCCACCGGACGGGCGTCGCGCACTGCCCGAGGTGGAAGGTCAGGGGAGGGACCAAGTCTTTCTCCCGTCCTGGAGCGAGATCTGGACTGCGCTGGGCGCCCGCAACCCTGGTCCAGTCCTCAGCCATCGCGGCCGCCGCCCAGTCCGCTGTTCCACCGCCAGGTGCAAAATGCCATGTCATTGGGAGAGTCTGCGGCCGGAGCATTGAATTACAGCTTAGCCAAGCTCGCGCAGGGCGGCGCGGGTGGAAGATGAGCAGAAGCCCCTGTTCTCGGAGCTCCCGCTGACAAGCGGGCTAAGCGTAGCCTGGGGAGGCCACTGGAGCAGCCCGGGACTGGCCTGTTTTTTCTCCTTCAAGAGCCGTTGCTTTGAGCTGGGAGTCAGTGATCCGAGCCAGCCTCCCTCCCCCAGCCCTCTCCTGTGAGGGGACTCACGAGCTGCGCCTCGGCGATCCCCAACCTTCCTCAGCCCTCTCCGCGCCCTGGGTGCGCGGGATCCTGACTCCCATCAGTCATGCTGAGGGTCTTCATCCTCTACGCGGAGAACGTCCACACCCCTGACACCGACATCAGCGATGCCTACTGCTCCGCGGTGTTTGCAGGTAGGAGGGGCCCGTGATCTTTCCCGGGAAGAGGGGGGTGGGAGTTGAAGAAGGGACGCCGCGGCTCTCCACCTCGAAGAACATCGGAATGTGAGAGATATGACTCCTCGGCCAGATTGACTTTGAGTGTTCCAAAAACACACTCGGAGAGAGGCGACTCGGAGAAATGGAGGCAAGAGGGAGAGGTGGTCAGCGCCCGGAAGCTGAGCCCAGGCTGGGGCTAGGAGGGGGCTGGGGGGCAGGACCAGCATCTATCCTCGCACTCCCTGGATCTCTTAAAAGAGACCTTTTTGCATTGCGTGCTGCAAAGCGTTGTGTTGCAGGGCTCCCCGCCTCTCCCCGAAAGACTGGTCAGGGCTATTTATAATCCGACTCTCTTGCCTTGGCCGGGCTCTGGTGGCTGCCCTCGCCCTTTACTCTCTATCACAGGCTGGGCCTGCCTGCAGGCATATACTGGGGACAGAGGCACCGCCCATCGGTCCAGGGGTCCTACTCTTGCTTTCTGGCACAGAATGCGGGAAATTCAGCATTTTGGGGGTGGCATCCCCGTCATCAGGTGGAGGAGCCTGCTCCCCCATCAGACTGAGACCGTCCACAGGAAGGTCTTTCATGGTGATGAACGGACTTCTCTAGGAGGTGAGGGCTGGGCTCAGGCTGCTTCTCTGGGACTTCCTGTGGGCGGAGCCCGAGCTGGGGTCTATGCACCGGGCCTGTGTGTTTGGAGCCTTACTGAAGGACAAGGACCAGAGGACTTGCGTGGGCCCGCTGCCCCACCCACCCTGTGGGTTTGCTCTCAGCCTCTATACCTATCACTCCCTTTCTCCTTCAGGATCTAGCTACATCCCAGGCCTCCAGATCCCTGGCCATCCAATGGACGTTTCCTTTTAGTGCCATGAGCTTTTGGTTCCCTGTGCCCAGACACCCCTGCGCCCATAGGCTCCCAGACACATGCACACATGAAATGCCTGTGACGCTTGCAAGTTCCAAGGAGTAGAAACTCACAGAATGCAGGCATGTGTCCACAGCAGTGTGCACGCGTGCACACAAACACACACACACTCCTGGGGGTGAGATTCAGCTTTCTCGAGGAGGAGCTGCTGAATGGGCCCTTGGCCTGGAAAGCAATGTGCTCCAGGGTGAGGGGTAGAGGGAGGTGACACTCTGGCCGTGCTCTTTTCCTGACACCTTGCTTTGAACTGTTCTGACCAGTTTCCTACAGTTGCCATTTAAAATGAGCTTTATCAAGGTGTTTCCAGGGAGAGAATGAGGGCATGAATGGGGTGGTGGGGCGGGGGCGGGGGGTGCCTCCACACTTCTTCTACAACCTCAGGTCTGTGCAGGCCAGGACAGTGGTTCATCTGTAAGGCCCGGATGTGCAGCCGAGCTGAGGGCCCTGGGCTTGGAGCTACAGACCTCCTGGGAGCCCCGTCCACTCTGTAAATAACCCCCTGGCTGAGGGGAAGGAGGATATGCTGCTGCCAGAGGGAAACATGCACCCTGGGCTTTGAGCATCCGTCTCCCTCAGCTCATCCGCCCCACTCAGCCCCTCATCCCTGTCCCAGGGCTGAGCCCGCCCTGTGGACGGCACCCTCCGGAGCTGTCCAGTACAAATGAAATGCAAGAAGGGCCACTTTGGCACTCCTGCCTTTGTTCTCAGGGGCCTTGCCTCTGATGACCACTCAGCTTGAACCAGATTTTCATCCGCCTTCTCTGACCACACTCCCACCTCCCAACACCTCCCCACAATACACACACACACTTTCCCCAGACTTCACAATGCCCCCACCCAGACCAAGTTCAGAACCCTAGTAAGAGAAAGGAAAGAATGAAGAATGGTTAATGAATGGGGAAGCACTTTCTAACCCTGGAAGTGCTTTACCCACCGGAAGTCCCTCTGGCATGGTTCCTCTCCTGTTGTAATTTCCTACTACTGCCCCAGGGCTGTCTGTGGAGCAATCGCTCATCCTTTATCCTCCCCCCAAATGAGTCCCGCCCCCCATCTGTCTGCTGTCAGTCTGCAGTCCTCCCCTTTGTCTGCAGCCGGCTCCTCTGAGGGGGTCCCCCTTCCCTGGTGGTAAAGGAAGTATGTTGTCTGTGCTGACTAGGAGTGCCCCCAGCCTTCAGAGGGGGCTGTCTGGATGCCCCAACTCCCAGCCATCACAGTCACTGCCAGGCAGTCATGGGGAGCAGAGGCCCTCCCTCCCCCAGCCTTGGCCACAATCCACCTCCTGTGTGTTGGCCAAGCTCTTAACTTATGTCCAAATTCGGCCTCCCCGCAGCATCAGGCCAGCTCCCCCTCCTCCTCCCAGCCAGGGACAGTTGCTAAATGATTACACAGAAGGCTCTGTTCTCAGGGACACACTACTCAGAGCAGAATGCCCTTCTGGGAACCCTCCCCTCACCAACTGGCTGAGAACTGGCCTTCTCAGACCTGTTAGGTTTGGAAGCCATGGACGCCCCTTCCTTTGGCTACCTGTTTGGAATATCCTGTAATTTAACAGGTGCCTCCATGCCTGCCTAAATTCACTTCCTGTTCACAGTAGCTTTGTGAGGCCATTGGGCAGGGATATTATCCCCTTTGACAGATGAGCAGAGCAGATAGGCCCAGAGAAGTGCAGGGGCCTGGCCAAGGTTACACAGCGGCCAAAGCACCCACCACACCGCCCCTATCATCATGCCCTCTGTTGTTCTCAGCATCTGTGCTCATGAATAAGAAACTGCTTTGAAAAGCATACCATGCACTACCCACACACGAGGCACCCTGGACCCGAGCCAGAGCTAGGGAGGACTGTGCGTGGGGTACCCGGGCTGGGCTGAGTCAAAGTGGGGGGAGTGCCAGGCTGCAGGGAGTGCAGTGTATGACAAATGACCCAAAGATGGGGGATTCCGATTCTGAACCTATTATATTCATCACAGTGAGAGAGAATGGTCATTCATTAAGCACAAACAATGTACTATTTTCAGATGCTGTCTCTTTAAATTCCACAACAATCCTATGAGATGTACTTAACTGGTACTGTGCTTCCTAGGTGTAGGCTCTGTTCTAAATAGAGCTCACTTACTATGAGCTCTATCATGTTCAAGTTGTTCAGTTTGTACCAGGCCCTTATATGTAGATCCTTAATCCTTCTAGCAGCCATATATGGTAGTAACCATTATCACCCACACTCTATACCACACAGAAGTCATACACTAGTCATTAGTGGAGTCAGGACTCAGGCCCACATACTCTGGCTCTGGAACCCTGTTGTCTTTAACTGCCCTACCATTTCCCTCTGGCCTTAGCTCTGATTTACAGAAGACAAGCCGTGAAAGGTGGAGAGACAGGAATGAACCCTGCTCTGGCTCACACCCTGGAGCCCCGTCTCCATCTGCACGTCCCCTCACACCTTGTCCCTGCTGCCACCGGCTCTCTTTCTCTCTCGGACTCTGACGTCCTCGATCTCATTCTCTGGTCTGAAGGATGCTTTCTTATCTCAGAGAGGTCTCTGCCCTTCTGCATCTCGCAGGACCAGTCACCGCTTGGTCCAGGGTGCTCCCTCTGGGCAGAACTCTTGTGCTAGGCCATTTCAAGCCTTCTGTTAGGCCTGTGGTGGCTCTTAAGGGTCTGGTAAGCTGAGGCTAGGGTCATGCATCCTGTGGCACTGAGGTGGGCAGCCTGCAGTGGGGGTGGCAGGCTCTTGGGGAGCTCTGGAAAGGGAGCACTGTAAGCTTAGGCCCTAGCTTAACTGATCCATTGTGGGGGCTGGCGCTCAGGAGTGAAGCCTCAGTCACATTCCAGTGGGCTAAGAGCACTGAACAAGAGTGAAAGAAGGATGGTAGCCAAGAGTACTGGCTGTAGACCCAGACTACCTGGGACCTTGGGTGTGGAATTCCAGCTCTGCCACTTTGCAGCAGCGTGTGTGTCTTTGGGCAAGTTACTTAACCACTCTGTGCTCGGTTTCCCCACCTATGAAATGTTGATAATAATAGTACCTGTTTTGGAGGGATGGTTCTGAAGAGTTTATGTGTTAATCCATATAAAACACTTTGAATAATGCCTGGCACAGAAATACACATTAACTATTTCACTATTATAATATGTGATTATATATATATTTAGCTCAGACAGTAAAGAATCTGCCTAGAATGCAGGAGACCCAGGTTCTATTCCTGGATCGGGAAGATCCCCTAGAGAAGGAAGTGGCAACCCACTCCAGTATTCTTGCCTGGGAAATCCCATGGACAGAGGAGCCTGGTGGGCTATAGTCCATGGGGTCACAAAGAGTTGGACACGACTGAGTGGCTAACAACATTCTAATTCTTATTATGGTTAACATGCATTGTACATATACCAAGGAATCATTGCACACATTTCACTATCTTTTTGGCCTGGGCAGTCCTATCACCAGCTCTGTTGGTTCATTTACTGTCCAATCAGATTGGGCACACTGTGCTGAGTGGTGAGTGGCCATCCCTTCAGCCCCAGGGGACTCTGGCCCTGTCTCCTCTGGGAGCCCTCCCCAGGGCAGTCCTTTCTGAGGCCAAGGCATTTGTCTACTTGCCTAATGGCTGGCTCTGGCCATCAGGCTGGCTGGCCCTCCCCGTCGGACTGGATCTTTCTTGGAACGAGCATCCCTCCTGTGACTCCCTGGGCCCACAGACCTTCTCAGTCTCTCTCTCCAGGCCCAAATCTCTCTCTTTCTTTTCTTCCTGCATACTGGTCTCTCCCCAGATTGGTTCATTGGGCTGAAATTATGCATCTCCTGTGAGCCAGGCAGGCTCTGGGCTGGAAGCCCTGGTGTTTGCTTTAATCATCCCAAGAGCTCTGTGAAGTAACATTGTCTTGATTTTACAGAAGTGGAAATAGACTCTGAAAGGTCAGACCTCATGCCTTGGGACACACGGCTAGAAAAGCGAGGGCTGCGATGGACGCCCAGGGCCGTCTAGTTGTTCCTGCAATGGGCTATTCTTCCCGGGCAGTCAGCCATGTGATCATGGCCATAACCAGAATCACTGCTGCCCGACACCCCTGGCAGACATGTGTGGGTGCCCCTCTAATCCCAGCTGGTTGTATCGGGATATCCACGGGACACAATTTCTTCAATGAATGTGAAGGTGGGGCAGAAGGATGCATTAGACTGTTCGTACTCCTGTGAGTCTTTGGACTTGGACACATGTGCCCTGAAGAATCCTGGAAGCTTACATGCAGAGTGTTCATTTCAAGGTTGGTGTTATTGGAAGCAGAGGGCAAGGTTTATTTGCTTCCTGGATACCCTATGTGAGGCCTTGAGGAAACACAAGGCCCAGACATTAAGAGAACTGAGCTAGAGGAGACCAGTGGACCAAGAACAAGAAGGGGCTCTCCTTGAAGTAACTCCTCTTGACTGGCAGGTAGGAAGGACCCCAAATAGGGGACAGAAGAGGGTCATAAGCCCACATCCCCAGGGGAGCATGGCAGGTGGTAAAACTAAGGCCAGAGGGAGGAGCATATGCTTATCTGGGTGAGTGGTGGTGTAGGGCGAGCTGAGACGCTCACTTCCAGCCAGAGGTGCCAGCTAATCAGCGTTAGGCAGACAACTAGGGCTCGCGTGCCAGGTGTTCTGATTTTTCAAAGGATGCTATAAATCCAGATCTCATAATGTTTAAAGTACAATTTTGTCATAAAACGTTGTGTTGATCAAAGACAACGGGTCTCTGTGCTGGGTGTGTCCCGGGAGACAGCATCAGACAGCATCAGTGGTAGCATCTGATGGTGTTGTGTTTAATCCTGGAGACTTGGTCTGTGTCTCTTCAGGGAACAGGCAGCCAGCCTCCTCACTTGAGATGATCAGGCAGCACCTATCTGTGACTACACCATTGGGACAGCAGGGGTGAGCTTTAGTCCCCTCCCCTCTTACCTCTGTTAGCTCTGAAATGTCATTGTGGTTAACATGAAATATTAAGTAAAAACTGGGTTTGCTATGCAAACTCAGCTTCAAAACAGGTCCCCTTCAGGCAGGAGATAGGCCCCAGGCTGAACAGCTAGATTTTGTCTGCTGTGGACAGATACCCCAAAACAGCAGGAGGGAGGAGAAGCAAAGCATGACTAGATAAGAGATCAAAGACCACATATTCCTCATTCTTAAAATCAAGGACACCTTCCAGTTACACATGTGCAGAAAAGCTCCTTGGAGGTCAAAAAGGGAGGGGCCTCCACCCCATAGTAAGTGATGTCAGCCTACCCATAGGCCTCTTGGCTAGAACCCATCTTGGCTTAAGAGATGCACACACACATGGGAGGACCCTGAGATAAACCAAGTACGGATCAGAACAAGGCAAAGCAAGATGACTGGCTACAGGAAACCCAGAAGAAATGCCCCATAAAAGCAATTTAAACTACCGTGAGGGGGCAGCTCTCTCAGCCTGCTTGTGTGTCTGTCCACGTGTACTCTTTTGCCTCCTTGTAAACACTGTTTCCCTACTTCGTTTCTTTGTAGAAATTCATTTTCCACAAAGCCAAATGGGCCAGGGTCGTTTCAGTGGCCAGTGGTCTAGCGGCCAGGACTCAGAGCTCTCGTTAATTACTGTAGCCTGACTTCAGTCTCTGACTGAGAACCGAAACCCTGCTTCAAGCCACTGTAGGTCAAGAACACCTTTACCCACTTGCTCCCCAATGGGGACTCCTAAGCCGGCCCTGTCGCCTTTGCAGTGGGGCTGGATTTGTCTAGGGTGCTGAGGAGCTGCCCTTACCTGGGCCCTTAGGTAGGATGCACATTTGGCCATTAGTTAGCAAACCTTAACTGATGCGGGGGGTGGGGGGTGGGGGGGCATGCATGATGGTCACTCTCATAATGGTTGCTGCGTAGGCAGCCCTGACTGGTAACGTTCTGACCCACTGGGCTGCCCAGGCCTCCGCATCCTTCTGTCCTGTTTCTCTGCTATACCTTGTGGTCCCTTTGACAACATGGTTGGTGTGGTGGACATTGTGCTTGGCTCTCCAGTGTCCTTTCCATACCATGATGAGGCTAAACCAGTGGTTCTCAAAGAGGATAGTACTGCTCCCAGCGGGTATTTTGGATATGATGATTTGGGATATATTTCCACTGCAGCCTGGGCAGGACAGCATTAGCCTTCCTGTTCACTGAGGCCTCCCTGGTGCCTCAGAGGGTAAAGAATCTGCCTGCAACGCAGGGTAAAGAATCTGCCTGTGCTTAAAGCTAAAGCCGGGGTGTGAGTCAGTCATCTTCAGCTAGGCGAGTGCTGTGGTCTGAGCAGGGGCAGCCGGACCATGGGAATAGACTGAAAAAAATGTGGACCACTGGAGTACTGCTCATTCCTCCCGCTCTGAGGTGCTCTTGTACCAGGGGTCTGAGCAGGCCTATGTCTGCCTCCTTCCTGAGTAGGCCAAACAGCCCATCTGAACAGCCTTCCTACAGCAGTGTCTCACTCCAGGTGGCTTGACAGAAATTCCAGACCAGTGTCGTCTCCTGGCACATTGACACAGCGGCCAAGTGTGCTGGCACTGGGGCTGCCACAGTTGGTATGACTGGTCCAGAGGCCGGCATTGGAACAGTGTTTGGCAGCTTGATCCTTGGCTATGCAAGGAACCCATCTCTGAAGCAGCAGCTCTTCTCCAGCGCCACTCTGGGCTTTGTCCTGTCTGAGGCTATGGGGCTTTTCTGTTTGATGGTCACCCTCCTCATCCTCTTCACCGTGTGAGGCTCCATGGAGGTCACCTACCCGCCCCTGCTGCTTTGACTCCAGGCCATGCTCAGTGCTGCAGTGGGCTAACTTCTACCGTTAAACACAATGTTTCTCTTTAAAAAAAAAAAAAATCGACTTGCAACGCAGAAGACCCAGTAAGATCCCTGGGTCAGGAAGATACATGGAGAAGGGAATAGCAACCCCAGTATTCTTGCCTAGAGAATTGCATGGACAGAGGAACCTGGCAGGGTTTGCAAAGAGTAACCCAGTCCATGGGCTTGAAAGAGTGGAACACAGCTGAGAGAGTAACACTTTCCTATCGTATAGGTCGTCACTTGGATTCCTGGCCACATCTAGCTATGAGGGAATTCTGGGAAATGTAGTCTATCTGTGTGGGTGACCATGTGTCCAGGCTGGAGTCCTTGGAACATTTCTGTGGAAGGAGGGGAGAACGACTTTGAGGGGGACAAGTGGAGATCTCAGCACGCTGTCCACAAGAGCTACATTCCTGATGCAAGTCCCCTTGGGAGGAAGCCCCCTTGAGGTTTTGGCTCCAGGATGACGTCTCCAAGGGATCAGTCAACCATCCAATCAGGGAGAAGTGAAGTTGGAAGCTGGGATGGGAAAAGAAGCCTCAGGAAGTGTCCAGGGCCCATGCCACCAGCTGCTGTTTTTCTGGTGTACAGAGCAAGTGTGTGAAGACACTGTTCCTCGAACATAAGCCAAGTGCTTGTAAAAGTTCCACAGATTTCCTATGCTGCCTCTGACCCATTAGAGCAGGACTGGGGGGCAGGGTGTAGTGTGCTGGGGAAAACAGCAAAGCCAGGAATCATTGTGATGGTAAAAAATATCCCTAGTCATCATATCCAAAATTCCCCATAGAGGGCAGTAGTATCCTCTTTGAGACCTGCCTGCCTAACCATATCCTAGGGTGGAAGGGACACAGCCAAGTACAGTGTCCACCACACGAACCACAGGCCGGCCCTTGCTTTCACTGGGAACATCTGGCTGCCTGAGACAACCTTGGTCTCTCCCCCCAGCGACCGACTTCACCATCTAGCTAGACATCAAACCAGCAATTAAACAAATAGGTGTTGCTTACAATTGGGATGAGAGCTAAGAAGGAAAAGTGCTGTTGTGCAGTGGTTTGCCAGAAGACCCAACCTAGATCAGGAGGTCAGAGGCTTCTCATGGAAGCAATGAGGCCTGAAGGATGAGTGGGGGTGGCCCTTTAAAAGAAGGGGGAAGGCAGGAGAGCTCTGAGTTTGGAGGGAGCTCATAATATTCCAGAAACTGAGAAGTCACTGGAGCTCAGGGAGTGAGGGGCTGAGTGGTCCTACCTTGTATGCAGGGGAAAGGGAGTTGGGCTTTATTCCAAGAGCATGGGAGGCCTTGGAGGGATTTTACAGAGAGTGTGTGTGTGACTGATTATGTTTACGATCACCTGGCTCCCATGTGGAGGCACATGGATGCTGTGGGCACATAGACGGTACCGAAGTCAGCAAGGACGATTTAGGCTGTAAGTGAAATCCTATCTCAAAATGACTTTAATAATAAACAATCTTAAAGTGATCTTCATTCCCAATACAAGTCCTCTGGGGAGGAAGCCCCATTAGTAACAGGCCCCAGTATGATCCAGAGACCCAGTGGGCTCTGGGCACATAGAGTGGACAGCTCCAGGCATCCTGGACACAGGCAGACTCCATTTTATTTTTCTCTGGTCTGCTGTCCTTGGTGTCTGCTACATCTTAGAGCTGGCTGACAATTGGATCTACACGCTTCCTTATTCTCACAAAGTGGGAGAGGGAGCTGGGCTTGTCCAGTCACGAAGAACAAACTATCCCTCCAGGAGAACAACTTGGGACATATATACCCATCACTGAACCAATAGCTATTGCCAGGTGATGGGCTTAGGTCAGGATCTGGAGCTAAGGCTGGAAGTAGTACCCAAATGGTTGGGTTCTGTTGAGAGAGAGGAACTTTGGATGTTGGAGAGGAAGTAAATGGCCATTGCCTTATGAGAGTGAGTGGGGTCATTCAGGGAGAGTGGAAGAATCAGGAGGAAGAGGGCAGAAGCCAACCTGAGGAGGCATGGCCTTTAAGATTGGGGAGAGGACAGCCTTAGACTTGTCATTGAGTGGGTGAGGGGGGTAGGATCTAGTGCCCAAGCTCCTAGCCGGGCTTTGGAGTACAAATGATTCATTTATTAACAGCAGGAGAGCAAAAGGTTTGGGCACAGAAGCTGGTGGGGTTTAGGAGACTGGGAGCCTGGGGACGTTCTCTCCTTTGCATACAGTAAGCACCCTGAGAGTGAGGGTGGTGATGGGGTGCTGTAAATTTGGGGAGCGAAAAGTATGAAATAGTTGTCTAGGAGAGAGTGTGATTGAAGAGACTGCAGCCATGTAGGGTCACTGCTTATTGGCAGTCAGGATCCCCCTGAGTCTGGGGTGAGACATAGCAGGTGATGCTGGCAGGGTAGCTGTGTTATTCTCCAATACCAGTTAGCACTTAAGGGACGGGGTGGAGGAGGGGAAGTTGGATTTCACCAGGTGGCAGTCACTTGAAAATGCTGGAGCCTCAAAACAAGCTAGTGGAGGTGATGGAATTCCAGTTGAGCTGTTTCAAATCCTGAAAGATAATGCTGTGAAAGTGCTGCACTCAATATGCCAGCAAGTTTGGAAAACTCAGCAGGGGCCACAGGACTGGAAAAGGTCAGTTTTCATTCCAGTTCCAAAGAAAGGCAATGCAAAAGAATGCTCAAACTACCGCACAATTGCACTCATCTCACATGCTAGTAAAGTAAGGCTCAAAATTCTCCAAGCCAGACTTCAGCAATACGTGAACCGTGAACTCCCTGATGTTCAAGCTGGTTTTAGAAAGGGTAGAGGAACCAGAGATCAAATTGCCAACATCCACTGGATCATGGAAAAAGCAAGAGAGTTCCAGAAAAACATCTATTTCTGCTTTATTGACTATGCCAAAGCCTTTGACTGTGTGGATCACAATCAACTGTGGAAAATTCTGAAAGAGATGGGAATACCAGACCACCTGACCTGCCTCTTGAGAAATCTGTATGCAGGTCAGGAAGCAACAGTCAAAACTGGACATGGAACAACAGACTGGTTCCAAATAGGAAAGGGAGTATGTCAAGGCTGTATATCATCACCCTGCTTATTTAACTTCTATGCAGAGTACATCATGAGAAACGCTGGGCTGGAGGAAGCACAAGCTGGAATCAAGACTGCCAGGAGAAATATCAATAACCTCAGATATGCAGATGACACCACCCTTATGGCAGAAAGTGAAGAGGAGCTAAAAAGCCTCTTGATGAAAGTGAAAGAGGAGAGTGAAAAAGTTGCCTTAAAGCTCAACATTCAGAAAACGAAGATCATGGCATCTGGTCCCATCACTTCATGGGAAATAGATGGGGAAACAGTGGAAACAGTGTCAGACTTTATTGTTTTGGGCTCCAAAATCGCTGCAGATGGTGACTGCAACCATGAAATTAAAAGACGCTTACTCCTTGGAAGAAAAGTTATGACCAACCTAGATAGTATATTCAAAAGCAGAAACATTACTTTGCCGACTAAGGTCCGCCTAGTCAAGGCTATTGTTTTTCCTGTGGTCATGTATAGATGTGAGAGTTGGACTGTGAAGAAGGCTGAGCGCCAAAGAATTGATGCGTTTGAGCTGTGGTGTTGGAGAAGACTCTTGAAGGTCCCTTGAACTGCAAGGAGATCCAACCAGTCCATTCTGAAGGAGATCAACCCTGGGATTTCCTTGGAAAGAATGATGCTAAAGCTGAAGCTCCAGTACTTTGGCCACCTCATGAGAAGGGTTGACTCATTGGAAAAGACTCTGATGCTGGGAGGGATTGGGGGTAGGAGGAGAAGGGGACCACCGAGGATGAGATGGCTGGATGGCATCAGGGACTCGATGGACGTGAGTCTGAGTGAACTCCGGGAGATGGTGATGGACAGGGAGGCCTGGTGTGCTGCAATTCATGGGGTCGCGAAGAGTCGGACACGACTGAACGACTGAACTGAACTGAACTCAAAACAAGACAAGGGGAAGAGAGTTGGGGCCTTGTGCAGCAGAATGGTGATAACTGGTCACGGAACGGAGGCCGAGTGAGGAAGCTAGTGGGCACTTGGGAGGTGGGAGGAAGGGCAGTGCCTGTCGGGCGCTCGGCGCAGGTCTAGAGGTGGGAAGCCCGCCACCTGTGGTCGTCAGCTGGAAAGGAACCAGACTTAACAGGGGAACGCGTGCTGAAGGCTGTCACCGCTCGAGGCTCACACTAAAAGCAGTTCCCCCCGCGGCGAGGGCAGGGGGCCTAGAGATTGCTGTCGGGATGTTCAAGGGCAGCTCCAAGAGAACAGGACACGGACCTCCGCCTCCGGAGATGAGTGACCCCAGATCACTGATCTGAGAAGGCTCAGAGGCCCTTCCCGAGAGTTCGACCGTCGGAGTCTCTCGGGTCTCCGGGAGCACCGAGGGTGGGCCAAGGCGAGCGGCGCGGGGGCCAGAAGTCAGGCCCCCGGCCGTTCGGCCCTCTCCTCTTCTAGCGCTCCCAGCGCGTGCAGCTTTCCGCGGACACACTCTGGTCCCTGCAGCCGGCTTTCGCCCACCTCGCGCCTTCACACCCAGTTCCTCGGCGTGCCACCCTGCGCGCAGCGGCAGGAGAGCCGCGGACAAGAGGTCGGCCCTGGTGCGCTTCGGGCCCAGGCGCGCTGGCCGCGCCGGGAGCCGGGATGGTACTGACTGCCGCTTCCCTGCTGCTCAGCCGAGCGGTGCGCCCGGCGTCAACGGCGCTTCCATTCCTGGCGGGGGCGGGGACCGGCGGAGGGGACCAGCGCCCCCGCCAGCGCCCGTCTGAGCTCTGGCCGGTCCCGCCCCCCGCCGGCAGGGCGGGCCCACAGGGGGCCGGAGGGGAGGGTCCACCCAGCGGGTGTCCGGTGTCCTCTCCGCGGCCTCTCCCAGGCGTCGGGACTTGTCCGCGGAGGCGCAGCGGAGGCGACAGCTCGCTCCTCTTGGCGCGGCTGCTGCGGAGCCGGGCGCTTGCTCGGCGGGGGCCGGCCGAACCATGCTGAGCTGCCAGCTGGTGAGGGCCAGCAACCTCCCCAGTCTGAAGAAGGACCGGCGCAGCGACCCGGTCGCCAGCCTGACTTTCCGAGGTGAGAGCCCCGTGGCCGCCGCGCCCGCTCGCCCGCGCCACCCGCCAGCGCGCGCACCGCTGGGTCGGCCACCCGAGCTACCGCACTAAGCAGGCCAAGGTTTCCTCCCCTGTCAGCGAGGACAGAAATCTCAGGGGAATCTCGGTCCTGTCTTCTTCAGAGGGGGCGAGGAGGATGCAGTCGAGCAAGAAAAATGCCATGGTGCTCAGAAATTTTGGAAACCGAAAGCGCCGTAATATGTCGATAGTTGCACTTCTAAGACCGATACTCAGGGGTAATACCGTGCGAGCCCTTAGCAGGCAGTGATGAGGGTGGGTTGGGGGATGAATGCAGAGAGAGAGAATAGGACTGCTTAGAAACTGGGCGTGGAGACCGTGAGAGCTGTGTCTTGGTTTCATTCATTCATTCGTCCATCTTCAACACTGGCCGCCTTGAATTCGTCTCAGTTGGGAGGAAAGGGGATAGAATAGGGCGGATATGGCCTTGATACAAAGAATTTCTAGTGTTTTAGAAAATCTTTTAAAATGCCAAGAGCCTAAATGTCTGTCTGTGGGTAGTCAAGAGAGCGTCTACGTTTGGGGAGAACACCCCAAAGGACTCATGCCCGCCCCGTTCTCACGAGACACCCTTAACCCTCACTTAAAGGCGGACATTCCCGTGGGAGGAGGTGTCTCGGGAGGGGAAAGCGAAGAGGAAGGACCTGTCAAAATTAAGAGAAGGAACAATGGCTGTGAGTCAGGACCCCAGTTCCGCAAAGAAAGATAATTAAGGAAAGGGGAGAGGGTTTTCCTCTTACCATATCCTGTGGCTTTGTGGAAGTACAAATATCCTGTGGTTTTATGGAATTAAAAATTTGCGCAGCACAAAAGGTGGTCAAACGTAGAGGGATAAATGGTTGGTTTCAGGAGGCTTGGAAAAGGTGGGGACACCATGGCGGCTCTTTAGTTCTGACCCACGATATCCATCTGCTCCCCCAGCACCCCCCAAAATATATTGATAACCATAGATGAAAGACACAGTTAGGCAAAGTGAGAGCTGACTGTAGCTTTTATTCTTTGTTATGGGACGGTTTACATTTTATTCCTTTTTTGAAAAGTGTGAGTTGAAACAGTTTAGAAAACCTTTCTACTTCCATTACTTGGTGGTATTCCTGAGTGCCTACTATGAAATGCAGTGTCAAGACGAGGTCCCTAGCTGTCCCTTAGGCTCAGATTCCGACTAAGCCATTCTTGTATGAAATTATAGGGCCAACTGGCTGGGAAAGACTTCCCAAGGACCCTGAGCCCAGGGCCCTTTATCAGCCTCGAGTCTCCTAGATGCTTTCGATCTCTTCTGCATCTTTTCGCCACTCTCTTTCCCTGGTTGTCCAAAAGTTGTGTCGTAGCTTCTAATCTCCCTGTTCTGCAGGCAAGGAAATGGAAACCTGGGGAAGTTAATTAAATGCTGTGTCCCAGTCATGGCAGGGAGCACTTGAGTGGGCCGTGCCCTTGAGTCCAAATCTACTGAGGTCCCTCTTTGCAGTTGAACCTGCCCAACTGAGCGCGTGCACCTGTTGTCCTCTCCCCAGCTCTGCATTCCCCACCCTTTATAACGCCTTACTATTTATTCAGTAAAGAAAAATGGTAAAGAATCTGCCTGTGATGCAGGAGACCAGGGTTCGATCCCTGGGTTAGGAAGTTCCTCTGGAGGAGGGAATGGCAATCCACTCCAGTCCACTCCAGTATTCTTGCCTGGAGAATTCCATGGACAGAGAAGCCTGCCAGGCTACAGTCCATGGGGTTGCAAAGAGTCGGACACGACTGAGCGACTAACACACACACACACACATTTATTCCCACTGATAAGCTCCTAGCAAAACTGAAATATAGTGGGATGTACCATCTCCAAGTGTTCAAAGTCTATTCATCTTTCAAAGCCCAGCTACAATGCCGCCTTCTCCGAGAAGACACCCAGAAGTCCCTTGACTGTCCTTAGCCTCTCCTCTCTGGATGCACAGCACCTTGTTGCCCTCTGTCTGCACACCTTGTGTGCACTCTGGTGCACACACCCCAGCTGACCGGTGCTCAGTACTTTGCTCCATAGTTAAGATCTCGCGGCTCCTTGAGGGTAGCAACTTCACCAGGATTCCCAGTGCTGGCAAACAGGGTGTGTTCTCTAGTGTGTGCCCCTTCTGGCCCAGTCTCTCACCATCTTCCAGACGTGCCGGGGGTCTCAACAGGGGGAGAGTGGTCCTTATGTTTTACTGTGCCTTAGAGTCTTCTGGAGAGTGTGCTTGACAGACAGATTCCTGGGTCTCCTCCGTAGAAGTTCTGATGCAGCAGATGGAAGTGACCTAAGAATTAGCACTTCCACACCTGAGGCAGGTCATTTTGGAACCACATCTCGAGAGAAATTGATGTGAGATGTGATGAAAGGTGAAATTAATGTGACTCCTCCCACCCTATCGGGATATTCATGCTGGAGTTTGGGGCTGAGCAGATGCTTAGGGAAAGAGGCTGTTGAAATCAGACCCAGAATTTACAGATCCTCTAGCCTGGGGTACTTAGCCCTGGCTGCACATCAGAATTGCATGGAGGAGCTTTTTAAAAGACCACAGCCAGACTCCTTGTTCTTCCTGCCTTGAAGCTGAGTTTCTGGGAGGAGGGGCCCAGCTACAGGTATTTCTGAAAAATCTCCAAATGTTCAGGAAGCGTAATTGTGGGGTGAGAACCCTTGTTGGAGCCCGTCACAGCACAGAGGGGACTGGCCTGCTTGCAGAGAGGCCGCCGCACCGTGTGCTGGGTTCCCATCCGGAGTCCGAGGTACAGGCGCCTGGTCAGGCCCACTTGTCTCACAGTTGTTCCTGGCATTTCAGGCTCGGATGTAATTTCAGGACCTGCTTCCCAAAATAGACTATGAGCTCTGGGAGGTTGGACTCTGAGGGTGCTTTTTTGGGTTCCCTCTCTTGGGGCTTTAGGATAGAGGTTTTTAATGAGTACTTACCATCCCTTTGTTCTTGTATTAATTAATTAGTTAGCATGACTAACTACTACGAGTCCCTGCGCTGTGGTAGAGATAGCTCACTGACCAGCTTTGAGAATGAACAGCTTCATTTCCTACAGCATTGAATGATCTGTATCTCTCTTCTGCCCTCTCTATTTTCCACCCTCTACAGTCATGATTTATATCCTTTCATTCACTCATTTTGTTACTGAACAAATACTTTATTGGGCATCTACTGCATGTTAGGTGATGCTTGGGGGTCTGGGGATACATCCAAGAACAAAACCAGATCCCTGTTCCCTTAGAGCTCAGACATCTTATTTCCTTGAGGGTCGGCTCTCCTGTGCCCCCACTTGGTAACTTTCTACCCTGCTTCCCCCAGGTTCCCCAGCCAGAACCCGAATCATGTCTGCCCCTTCCTTCTGCCTCCTCCCATCCAGGTCCTCTCTTCCTCCCTCTGTCTTACCAGTTACTCCTTCTCTCTTCTCCCTCCCCTCACTTCTATCTTCTGGGGAATCTTATAGAACCATCTGTAGGTGGACCCACATGACTTACCTGTATAGGGCCACTGGACTCTCTGAATCTGGACTTTTGAGTAAAAAAACGAACTTTAAAGCATTGACAGTAGCTCATTTTCTTTAGATAAACTTAGTATCCACTCCAGTGTTCTTGCCTGGAGAATCCCAGGGACAGAGGAGCCTGGTGGGCGTCTGTCTATGGGGTCGCACAGAGTCGGACACGACTGAAGTGACTTAGCAGCAGTAGCAGCAGTATGTAGTCAGTGTTAAAAAAAAAAAAAAAGGGATATATTACAGAAAGGAATGGGGCTTCCCTGGTTGCTCAGACAGTAAAGAATCTGCCTGGAATGCAGAAGACCCGTGTTCAATCCCTGGGTCGGGATGACCCCTTGGAGAAGGGAATGGCAACCCACTCCATTATTTTTACCTGGAGAATCCCATGGACAGAGGAGCCTATTGGGCTACAGTCCATGGGGTCACAAAGAGTCGGGCATGACTAAGTGACTAACATTTTCACTTTCGTGAGATAACAATAAAAAGTAGCCCCCCCCCCCCCATTCTGATGCTTCAGACTAACTTGTTAACAATTTGGCATATTTCTACCAAGATTCTTTTTGCCCTTCTTTAAAAAAGCAATGTTAGTGTGAAATTTAACACCTAAGAAAGTGCATAAAATACACACGTACACTTTGATGCAGCGGTTCTCAGCTGGGGGTGGTTTGTTCCTCAGGGGCATTTGGCAGTGTCTGCAGACATGTTGGGTTGTCACCACTGAGTGAGAGATGAGGTGCAGTTGGCATCTACTATGGGGGGAGGCCAGGGATGCTGCTCAACATCCCAGAGTGCTCAAGCTGGCCCCACAGTACCCACAACAAGGAATTACCGAGGGTCAAGGTTGAGGGACCCCGCTTTAATGGATAAATTACAAAGGGGATACTCATGTATATTGCCCAGGTCAAGGAATTGAACCTTACTCGTCCCAACCGCCCACCAGAAGTCCCCAGACCCCTTGCCTTCCTCTCTAGAGGTAATCCTATCCAGATATCGTTTTCTTTCTTTTGTTTAAAATAATTTTATTCAGATATCTTTTTCAAATGTTTGCTTATTTACATTTTCACTCAGTAATAAGCCAGGGAGATTTTTGTATGTCAGTAAATATTCGACACACTTTTCATTTTTATTTTATTATATGGGTGCACCATAATTCAGTTAATCAACCCCCTATTGAAGAATGTTTAGGTTGTATCAATTTTTAATATTTATATCCAATGCTTAAGTTATAGTGTCTCTGCAAGAAGAATCCTGGCAGCTAAATCTTTGCCCAGATATTTAATAATTTCCTTTAGGTAAGTACTGGAAGTGGTGTTGCTGTGTCAGAGGTGATAGACATATTTAAGACTTTGCTGTGTTTCCCAAATTGCTCTCCTCATGATCTGTATCAACTTTATCTTCCCATTAGCTGAGTTTAGGGGCTTATTTTCTTATAATTCTGCTAACACAAAGTGTAATCATGCAAATTTTTAACAGTTTCTTAGGTTCAAGTAGTATTTGTGATGTTTCAATATTATTGCATGTTTGTATTTATTTCTTAATGAATTTCTTTTTAAATTAAAAACATTTAGTTACTTTATTTATGTTTGACCGTGCTGGGTCTTCATTGCTGCGCGTGGACTTCCTTTAGTTGAGGCGAGCAGGAGCTACTCTAGTTGCCGTGCGTAGGCTTCTCCCTGCAGTGGCTTCTTTTGTTGCAGGGTACAGGCTCAGTGATGCACGGGCTTGGATAGTTGCGGCTCGTGGTCACTAGAGCTTGGCCTCAGTAGTTGTGGCATGCAGACTTAGTTACTCTGCAGCATGTAGGATTTTCCTGGACCAGGGATTAACTCCTGTCCCCTGCATTGACAGGTGGATTACTAACCACTGGACTACTAGGGAAGTCCCTACTGCTTTTTAATTTGCCCAGTTTGGGAGGGAAGAGATGTTTGTCCTTTTCTTAATTAGTTGTGAGTATTCTTTACATATTAAGGACATTAAGATTTTTGTCATTGGTGTTTCAAATATCTTCAAATATCTTTGATAGTTTCAAATAGAACTATCTTTCAAAGTTCTATTTGGCCTTTTGAGTTTAAAGACGTCTCTTCTCAGACAGCGTTCCATCATAGCCCGTGTATCCACTTGCCTCCACTCTTTCCTGGCTACTTGTTTTCTGGAAAGTATATTTTCAGTTAAGATTTAGAAAGGTGGAGATTGGGATGGGAGTTCTTGAGATGAGAAAAGTAGGGCTCTCGTAGGGAAGGCGGGGAGTGACTGCTGCCCGCTCTCAGGGTGTGCAGGCTTGAGTTAGGGACCAGGTGGCGGGCCAGTATCAGAGTTATCTGAGTCTGCCGACCCTTTTTGTTTGGGGGTATCTGTGCTGAGAAGTAAAGCAGACCTTCTTTCAGCAGAAGCCAACACTACCTTTTCTCCATTCAATTTCCACCATGTTTTAATTTCTGCTGCTAACTTTGAATTCTTATCGCTTTGCTTATCTAATGGGTATTCTAATGAGGTGTCAAGAGAGTGCCCAGGACAGAGCAAGTCCTCAATAAATATTTGTGGACTGGATTTCCCTGGTGGTATAGTAGACAGGAATCTGCCTGTTAATAAAGAAGACAAGGGTTTGATCTCTGGTCCAGGAAGATCCCACATTCCACGGAGCAACCAAGCTTGTGTGCCACAATTAGCGAGCCCGAGTGCCTAGAGCCTGTGCTCGCCAACAGGAGGAATGACTGCAATGACAAGCCCAGGCGCTGCAGCAGAGAGTAGCCCTCACTTGCTGCGACTAAAGAAGGTCTCCTAGCAGCAGTGCAACACCCGGAGCAGGCCCTGCTTCCCCCAAATATTTAAGAATATATTTGTGGAGTAAATGAGAGGCTGCATTGAGGCTGCCTGCAAGATCTAAAGGTGCCCTGCATCTCCACAGTGGATCTGCTACCTGACTCGCGGGCAGAAACAGCCCGTCTCTCCCTCTCTGTGAGTCCCAGACACCCCATCTCCTCTTCCGTCTGCTCCGTCTCTAGGCGAACGGCCCCTCCAGCCACCCTGAGTGCATCCATGTCAGAATCTGAGATGGGCTCTCCTCTTGCTCCAGCCCCCTTCCCCTCCCAGTTGCTGGTCAGTAGACCCCAGGCCTGCTGCTGTGTCCTCACCATCTCCCACCTGGAGGTGGTATTTCACTTAGCATGATGTCTCCAGGGTTCATCCATGTGGCAGCCTGTGTCAGAACTTCCTTCCTTTTTAAGGCTGAGCAATATTCCATTCTGTTCACATTCTGTTTATCTGTTCATCTGTCAATGGACATTTGGGCCTTGGTGCCTTTGAGATGCGATGGGAAATGGACGAGTATTCCTCAGCCTTTGTGTAAGCCCTCTTTGGACAGATGTTAGAAACATGGGAGCAGGTTACAGACTGTGATGTGCACCCTCAGTGAAGACCCTTGCTTTGGCATTTATCTTCTCTGTGATCTCACCAGCTCTGAAGATTCCACTGAATGAGTGTTACAAATACGAGCATTTTGTCTGCTTCAGAAATGTACCTCGACCTCATCATTGTGTAGGGGGAGAGAGTCTGTCCCATCACTGCTATGGGGAGACTGCCCGCTTGTTCTGCCAGAGATTGGGGTGCTCCCTTCCACATAGTAACCCCCATCCTTGTGTGTCCAGGCCTTGGCAGTGGGGGCGGTTCACAAGTGTCCTAGACCATTGACAGGGGCTTGTCCCCACAAGTGCTCTGTGTTCAGTAGCTTGAGCATGTCTGACTCTTTGCGGCCCTATGCCCTGTAGCCCACCAGGCTCCTCTATCCATGGGATTTCCCAGGCAAGAATGCTGGAGCGGGTAGCCATTTCCTCCTCCAGGGGATCTTCCGGACCCAGAGATCAAACCCTCATCTTCTGCATCGCAGGCAAATTCTTTACCAGCTGAGCCATCCAGGAAGCCCTGTTCCCACAAGATGGGCTTGAAAAGGTGATTGAGCCGTGAGGCCCAGACGGCAGCAGGGACAGCAACTGGCTGCTGACAGGTAGACCTCACCAGGTGGAATGTGGTTCCTCGTGTGAGGCCATGGCTGTGTCTGATGCTCTGGTGTCAGATGTGTGAGGCTCCTCTCCTCTGTGGAGACTGCTCAGCTGGGTGGCCCCAGGCGCTGGCTGGGCAGGGTGGGCTGTCCTCTTACCTTCACTTTGCTCCTGTCTGTAAGCCTCCTCCCCATATCCCCTCCCACAGCCCATGGTCTTAATCAGAATTGGCTCCAGTAGGGGGCTAGGACAATGTACTATTTCTTTTTCTGTTACATACCTTGCCTCTCAACATTCAAGGGCCAAGATTTCTTTGTCCTCCAGTTCTCCTCTGACAATCTTCCTCTAAGTGATCATTTTCAAACTTTGGGACTGTTATCTACAACAAGAAATGTCTTTTACATCAAGATAGACTACACACATAAGTACATATGTGAAAACATAACCGAAAGTGTTGAGTGATAGCACTTCCACATGAAAGATGTGCTCTGACATTTTCTTCTCTAGTCTAGCCTGTCATTACAAAGCCATATTGGTCAGCTCACTCAGTTGATGTCATGGGCTGCTAATGGGTCCCAGTGAGCAGTTTGAAAAACATTACCCTACAGCCATGGGTGACTCTGGTAGGAAGGTAGGGTTGAGGTGGGGTGGGTAGGCAGGGGAAAACCAGTGAAGAATTTCCATGGGGCACAGAAGAGTCCTCCATGGCAGGCTCATTCCTCTTCGCTGAGTCAGTCAGTCTGGAGGGACACCCCAGGGTTCCAGCATGATTCTCACAGATGCCCGCCTGCCCCCAATTCTGCAATCCCCTCTCCACACCCCTGGCAGGAGCTGTGAGCGCTCATCTGTCTTTAACTATTGAGCCTCTTTATTTATACACATAAATCTCTCAAGGCCAAAACTGATGATCAAGGACAGGGAAGGTCTAAATCCATGATGAGGAAGAAACTATTTCCTAATTAGCAGCCTGCTTTCCTTTTCCTCGGTGACTGTAAGTCATGTGATCGTGCTGGGTTAAAGTTTCATTTCTTTCTGTCTCTTCTTTGGGGCTGTAGAGCCAGTCGGTGGCCCCTCCCTTCACATCATCCAGACGGTCCCAGAGTCAGCCCTTCTCACTGGGACTTAGTGTAATCATATGAGGGCCTTTGTTCTCATCTGCAGGGAAGGTAGAAAGTAGAAAATGTCTAAAATACATTTTGCACAGGGCTTGGCACATGGACACTGCTTATTTGCTACTAGCCAGAAGCACCAGGTTATGTTTCCAAGCGGACAATTCAAGGGAGGCTGCAGATGGAATTTTCCATGTTACTCCTGTAGGCCATGGAAAGTTGATAAGGGAGGGGAAGTGAACACTTAGATAGCATCTCATATCCCCTCAAAACCAATGAAGTAGAGATTCTTTTTTATTATCATTTTACTGCCAAGGGAGCTAAGGCTTTGAGAGGTGACAAGTTTTACTTTAGGTCACTTAGTAGTGCCTGCTGTTTGAATGACTCCAAAGCCATGTGTTTAACCCCAGCTGGAGCCACACCAACATGGCCCACAAGGGGATTCAGAGCGATTCAGTCAGAGCAGGCCTGGGACACCTTTCATAAGATCACTGGGCCCCCTAAGGACATCTCCCCTCCATGTGCCTCTGTTCAGCCCCTGTCTGTTGACATATAGCCAGACTGTGAATGTAGTCTCTGACGTTCCCTGAGAAGCATAGTTCTGCCCTCTAGTGAGGAGGTGAACTTGCGCCCAACTTGGGAAACAAAAGGACACATTCATTTCACACTCAATTACTGGGCACCTTGCTATAATAATCTGACTGGAGTGGTGGAGATCTGGGTTCGATTCCTGGGTTGTGAAGAACCCTGGAGAACAGAATGGCTACCCACTCCAGTATCCTGGCCTGGAGAATACCACAGACTGTATAGTCCATGGGGTTGCAAAGAATCAGGCACAACTGAGCAATTCTCACTTGCTATAGTCTAGGGTTCCTAGCATGAGGAAGGCATGGTGTCTGCCCTCTGAAGCTCGCATTCTAGTTGGGAGACAGACATAGAAGTGCAGCGTTGTCCTGCTGTTCGATATATGTTGTCACAGATTGCAACCATCTCTGTCTGGGGAGTCCAGGGAGGCATATCGGAGCAGAAACAGCTGAGCTGGGCATTGAAGGATCAGTAGGCGTTCACTAGCTGCAGCAGACTGAGGCTCAGAGGGGAAGGGAGGGGGAGCGAACCCACACTTAATGAGCGTGCTGTGTGCCAGGCACCTCACTCATCCTATCTTGTTTAATTTTCATGACAACCCTGTAAAGAGATATTATTATGACCTTGTGCTAAGTGGGTGGTGCTAGTGGTAAGGAACCTGCCTGCAATGCAGGAGGTGTAAGAGACGTGGATTCGATCCCTGGGTCAGGAAGATCCCCCTGGAGAAGGGCACGGCAACCTTACAGGTGAGGAAACAGATGTTCAATGAATTTCCTGAGAGGTTCTTCAACTGTGGTACATGGACCCATGGGGGAATCCCCAGAACTTTGAGCAGGTCAGCAAGGTTAAACACATTTCCACAATAATACTAAGATGCTGTTTGCACTTTTCACTGTGTTGATAATTGTACCACTGGTGCAACAGCAATGGAAAGTGAAACTGATGGTGCCTTAATACTAATAGGGCTTTGGCACAAAAGTTGTACTAGTTGTATTTTTCACCAAAGGTCCGTCTAGGCAAACCTATGGTTTTTCCAGTAATCATGTATGGATGTGAGAGTTGAACTGTAAAGAAGGCTGAACGTCGAAGAATTGATGCTTTTGAACTGTGGTGTTGGAGAAGACTCTTGAGAGTCTCTTGAACTGCAAGGAGATCAAACCAGTCAATCCTAAAGGAAACTGATCCTGAATATTTGTTGGAAGGACTGATGCTGAAGCTGAAACTCCAATACTTTGGCCATCAGATGTAAAGAACTGACTCCTCTGGAAAGACCCTGATGCTGGGAAAGATTGAAGGCAGGAGGAGAAGGGGACGACAGAGGGTGAGATGGTTGGATGGCATCACTGACTCATATGGATTTGAGCAAGCTCCAGGAGTTGGTAACAGACAGGGAAGCCTGGCGTACTGCAGACCATGGGGTCTCGAAGAGTCAGACACGACTAAGTGACTGAACAACAACATGTAATTTGAAGGAAAAAAAAAAGCCAGTACTCACAGTTTGAAAAAGAAAAGCTATATTGAAAAATGTCCCTGATAAAGCTGTGCAATCATTGATTTTATTAATCTTGATTCTGGAGTACCTGTTTTTGTAATATTTTCTGTGTTGAGCTGGGAAGTATGCCCAGAGCACTTCTGCTGCACCTGGGGAAATGATGATTGTTGCAAGAAAAAGCACTTGTGTGACTGCTCAAGCGGCATGTTGAACTAGCCTTTTGTTTTAAAATTTAAAAAATGGAATATTGTTTTTACTTGAAAGAAAGACTGACAAGCTATGATTATTCAGACTTGGGCATTTGATAGATATTTTCTTGAAAATGAGTGAGCGAGCCTGCTACTTTAAACTGACATTTATCATTTGTTGCCCATCATAAAAGTTGAGCGTTCAAACAAAAATTGGAATTTTAGAACACTTCTGTCTTGCGTTTCCCAGTATTTGATGACCTTTCTGATGCGATTGCTTCCCAAATGACCAACGCAAGATGTTACAGAGTCCTGCATGGGTAAAGGACTTATTCAAAATGCAAGACAGGACAATAGATTCTAATGTAACAGTACGAAATGTTTATCACTCTTCTTTCAAATTTCACTCTGCAGCTAACCTTTAAGAAATACTAGTTGTCAAGTTTCAGTGTAGTATGAGAGAAGAATATCCACAATTATCTGAAAACTTATTAAAATGCAACCCCTTTACCATCTATATGTCTGGTTGGATTTTCTTCATAGATGTCAACTAAAACAAGACACCTCAATGGACTGAATGTAGACAAAGATATGGTAATCCCGCTAGGCATTAAAGAGTTTTGCAAAAAGTAAACAGTGTCACTTTCCTTTTTCCTTTGTTTTGGAAGTTATAGTTATTTTTCATAAAAATATGTCACTAATGTGAACATGTACTGGGCTTATTTTTGTTAATGTAAAATTAATTACCAAATAAATATTGTAAAGTGCCTCAGTTTTAACCTCAAATACAGTAAAAAGTCGATAGATACCTATCTAAGGTAACTTAACTAAGTTACCTTAGTTATACTTAAGCTCCTTGCTGCTGCTGCTGCTGCTGCTGCGACCCCATAGATGGCAGCCTACCAGGCTCCCCCGTCCCTGGGATTCTCCAGGCAAGAACACTGGGGTGGGTTGCCATTTCCTTCTCCAATGCATGAAAGTGAAAAGTGAAAGTGAAGTTGCTCAGTCATGTCCGACCCTCAGCGACCCCATGGACTGCAGCCCACCAGGCTCCTCCATCCATGCGATTTTCCAGGCAAGAGTACTGGAATGGGGTGCCATTGCCTTCTCCTTAGGGTCCTTAATTTTTAAGAGTGACATTGTGTGACCAAAAACTTAAGAACTGCTGCCCTGGGGTCTCTGAGAAAATCAGTGCTCTGTGGTGATCTGTGCCATCTCAAAGCCCGCGTGCTTTCCCCTCAGCAGTGACTTTCAGCAGGAGGTGGGGTGGGTGGGGCTCATCCTCTGCCGCTGGGGGAGATTTGGCAGGACTCTGAGGGGACTCGGGGGGCCTGAATCTTGGTCTTGGGGCTACCAGTCCTCCGTTGGATGCTTCCTTCTCCTCTGTTTTCTTTGCTCCTTTCTCTGCTGTTGCACGCACGTGTGCTCAGGCAGTCATGTCTGACTCTGTGACCCCATGGACTGTAGCCTGCCAGGCTCCTCTGTCCACGGGATTTCTTAGGCAAGAATACTGGAGTGGATTGCCATTTCCTTCTCCAGGGCATCTTCCTGATCCAGGGATGGAACCCGAGTCTCCTGCATTGGCAGGCGGCTTCTTTACCACCGAGCCACCTGGGAAGCCATTGTTTCCTTCCTCCAAATCCGTCCCCAGACCTTGCTTGTGTGCATGACCCCCTCTGCTCCCCTCTTCTCTTCCTGCTCTGAACTGGGCCATGGGGGCTGGACCTGCAGAAAGGAAACAGACAGTGCTCAGCTTCAGAGGAGGACTCAGGGGTCCTGGGGGATGTTTCCAGAGGCTCAAAGGGTCAGTCCAGGTAGGGCACTGTGAATGCTGAGCCCACAGGCTTCTCACTGAAGGGTCTTGCACAGTTGGGGTTGAATCAGTGATCTTTCACATCCAACCCAAATATAAGTTCTGTGTCTGGCTGAACACTTTAAATCATTTACTAAGCACAGAATCATTCCTGTCCTGATGCTTAATGGAAAAGCCAGACACTTTTGGCCCCTCCTGTTCCTCTCATCCACCCCTCAGGCCCAAACGCTAGAGGAAAGGCTCAGCAGGCTCCCGCCTGGGGCACTCAGCAGTGTGAGTTCTTGTCTCTTCCAAAGCCCTTCTGTGTCCCCTCAGCCCAGCCCTCACGTGCAGGTAGAACAGCCTGTTTCAGATAGATGCCTTCAAGGTAAGAGAGAGAAGGATTTTTTTTTTTTCAGATTGAGGTAAAATTCACAAACCCTAAAAGTCACCATTTTAATGATTTAAAAATGTACAGTGTAAGTGGTCTTTAGTACATTCACAATGTTGTACAATCGTCATTATCTAATTTCAGAACATTTCATCACCCCGAAAAGAAATCTCCATGAAGGATTCATTTGCCATTCCCATCTCCCCCTAGGCCCCTGGAACTACTAATCTATTTTCTGTCTCTCTGGATTTCCCTATTCTGAACATTTCACATAAATGGAATCATACATTATGTGGAGATAGATTTTTTTAAAAGAAAAATGGAATATTTTCTATGAAGATCATTCATTCTTAGAAACTTGACAATTTCAAGACTTTATTTAGAAAGTCTGGAGTTACAATAACAAACTCATCAAGAAGAGTCAGGCTGAGTTTGGGGGAGGATGTGGATGTATGACTGAGTCGTCCCTTTGCTGTTCACCTGAAACTATCACAGCATTGTTAATCAGCTATACTCAGATACAAGTAAAAAATAAAAAAAGAAGAGTCAGGCTGGCACCTCCCTGGTGGTCCAGTGGCTGAGACTCTGAGCTCCCGGTGCAAGGGGCCTTGGGTCCCTGGTCAGGGAACTAGACCTCCCATGCCGCAGCTAGGAGTGCCCAGCCACAGCTAAAGATCCCATGTGCTGCAGCTAAGACCCACAGCAGCAAAACAAATAAATAGAAATAAAATGTTGAGAAAAAGAAGAGTTAGGCTGGGTATTTTCCTTTAGACGATCCTTCAGATGGCGCTGCTGTTTCTCCATCCCAGGGCTGAGAGATGTATGTGATTGGCATTGGGCTTTCACTGCAGACCAGGGGCATTCTCAGGGACCTGTGGGTTTTGTAAGGTTTCCTTTGGGGGCCGGCTGCAGTGCACGTCTGGGAACTGGTCCTCACTTGGGGAAGGTGCAGAGTGGGGTGTGTCTCTCCACTCACCCTCTGTGTCTCTTGTAGGTGTGAAGAAGAGAACCAAAGTCATCAAGAACAATGTGAACCCTGTGTGGAATGAGGTATGTCCTCTGCGGGACGAGTCAGGGGGCTTGGTGGCTTTTCCAGTGGTGTTGTCATCCAGAGGAGGGGCTCTGGTCTGGCTCGCCAAGGAATCCTCCGGGCACCAGGAGCCTGGGAGGAGAGGCAGTGGCCTGGCCGGGGTCTGCCCTGTGCTGTGGCCGCAGTGTGGAGAGGAGTGAGGTGTGCACTGTCTCTGCTCCTCTCTGGCCAGGCCAGCCGGGTGGAGGGTGTGTTCGGCTCGCCTGTATCCCTTACACAGGCTGTTGTCTTTTCCCAGAGCCTCCTCCTCCCCAGGGCCCTCCCTGGCTCCTCCTCTGCCTCCTGCTGGCCTCTGCCCCCCTCCTCAACCAGCTTGCTTTCTTTTCCATTTTCAGTTTGGGTTACATAGAATACATTGTTTTAGAAAAACTGACAATGTTTAGGTAATTTAAACCACAGGAAGTAATTGCCTGTTGGCAGTAACTTATCTGTGCAAATGATTTGCTTAAAGCATTTTGCAATAGCCTTTAACAATTTTAGTGACTAAATCTGTGTTGGGAGATGCTCATTTATTTGCTCACTCATTCAGGTTCTTGTTGGTCAGTGTATTATCTGCCCAGAAGTTCATCATTCTCTAATTGGCAAAAGAATTGGCTCCCATCGGCTGTATAACTTGCTCTTGTTTGAGACTTAGTCAGCAGCTTTCTTTATATGGCTCCCTGGTCATCTTTGGAAGCCCTGGCTGCCTTGTGTGGGTAGGGTCGAGGTGCACGGGGTGCCTTTGCTCTGAGAAGGATCCTGGGATTACCGGAGACCTATGTGGAATTAATGCATGCTGTCACCAGAGGCCTGACTGCTCCATGAGCACATTGATCTTGGTCCCTGAGGGCCCTGCAGAGCCTTTTCCCCAGCTGTGCTCCTGGTGACTGGTAGAACTGAGTTGGGGGGAAGGGGTCACGGGGGTCTGACCTCTTCTGCTGCCTTCAACTCTTGCTGTCAACTTCTGAAGCTCTGGGACCCTGCCACTCATGTATTCATTCTTTGCTCATGCATCCCTCCCTTCCCCAGCAGTGGTCACAGATGCCCCCTCAGTGCCAAGGGGGAACCAGACACAGTCTCTTCTCTTCTAGGGGCCCACAGATTAAGACCTCTTTTCTCCTTTTCTTCCAGGGATTCGAGTGGGACCTCAAGGGTATCCCCCTGGACCAGGGCTCCGAGCTTCTTGTGGTGGTCAAAGATCATGAGACGATGGGGAGGAACAGGTGAGGCCATGGTGAGGGGGGCTCTGTGACCTGTGGGTTTGTGTGGGTAGGGTCGTGGCAGATGCCGATTCCGGAATCTGGACGCTGGAGAGCTGGAGTTTAGTGAAGACCTGCCACTCATGGGCCTGGCCCAGAGGAGGAGGGGGGAGGCTTGACTGCAGCATCAGAAACTCAGCTGGGGGTGAATTGGCAGGGAAGGAAGATGGGCTAGAGTCAGATGTGAGTGTGTTTCCCAGGACAGCCTGTGCCCCAGGGAGCAGGGAAGAGAAAGCTCTCTGGGTCCTGCTGCAGCCCCGAGGTGCCTGGCACGGCCCTCTCTCCCCACCCACTGTGGGAGACGGATGCACAAAGCAGCCACTGGCGGGAGCACTCCAGGAGGGCTTCATGCAAGAGATGGGACTCGAGGTGAGAGTTGTGGTTTAGAAGTCAGAACAGTGATAACGGTCTGCACTGACTGCCTGCCGTCCTGTGGCAGTGTTTTCTGATGTCATTTCACGTGTCAGTTTGTAGTGGGGAGGGTTCCCAGGCAGGGCACATAGGAGGAGCAGAGTTCGAGGTTTTGTGGTGGTAAAAGTAGGCTCTTTGGCAGATGGTGGGTCCTTCCTCTTGTACTGAGCTCCTGGCCTTTCGTGTGCTAGTGATCGGGGTGTGGGGAGTGGGCAGGGCCAGCCGAGCTTGCAGATTGATGGCCCTGTTGATTGCGGGGTGGGGTGGCCTGGGAGATACCAGGTGTGAGGGCACCCGGTGCTGAGCCTTACATGTGATGGTGGGGGTTCAGCAGCCCCTGCTGGGTCTGACGGTGCCGGCAGGAGTGGGTTCCTGCTCTTGGTGCCATTTGCCAAGGTCCAGACCCAAGGATCAGGCATGGGCTTGCTGTTTTGTGACCTGCTGACAGTGGAACTTTTGTTCGGAAACTGGGTGAGCTGGTGTCTGGGCCCGGCTGTCTTTCCCTGGGGTGGGGGAGGGGAGAAGGGAGGAGGGAAGATTCTGATCTGGGGAAGGCCAACAAGGGTCTCAGGCTGCAAAATATCCGGGAAGTTTGAAATCTTAAAAAGGTTGGAAAAAAACCAACTGCCACACTCTCTGCGGATCTGCTGGCCTTGAGTGCAGAGCTTGGTACGTGTGGGGAGGACGGGGGTGCTTTCAATGTGCCCTCCCAAGGTAGGGCTGCAAGTGTGGGGTCCAGGGTGTCTTGGGTCCATATTGTCCAATCTGGACCTCAGCAGCCCCCACCTGCACAGGAGCAGGGTCTGGAATTAGTTGACACTAAACTACTCCAACACAGTCGTTTTGTGGGAAAAAGGCAGCTTCTGACAAGTATGGATGGTGGGCCTGCGGGTGAGGGAGGAGCAGCGCTGGACTCCAGGTCGTCCTGGAAGGCTTCTTGGAGGAGGGCCACACAGGCTGAGTCAGAGGCCAGGGTCCGCTTTAGAGAGGGGAGGAACGGAGGGCCTCCCTCTGTTCTGCCTCGGAGGGCCCGGGCTAAGGCCTTACAGGTGGGGCTGAGTCACACAACTTGTGCCGCCCAGTGAGAGGGGAGCAGGGGGCCTGACTCGGAGGGGGCCTCCAGCATCAGGCTGAGGATAATAATAGCAAATCCACAACAGCTGATGTTTACCGAGAGCTTAGCCAAGTGTCTGGTCCTATGCTGAGTCTTTACATAAAGGATCTTTTTTAATCGTTAGGGGTTGCTGTTATACTTGTCATTATTACAGAGGGAAATCGAGGCTCCAGGAGGCCGGGTGACTTCCCCGAAGGTTAGTGATGGCAGAGCTGTGATTGAAGGGCGGTTCTTCAACATGGTCAGAATCACGGTGTCCCTGCAGAGTCTCCCGGAAGCCCCAGGCGGGTGCTAGGTCCTTCTGGAAGGAGCTTAGCAAGGCAAAGGCATGCAGAGGAAATGCAGGTTTCATTTTCATGATCACATTCAGCATTTTTCAGACCCCATGGGGGCGATTTCTAAGACCAGGAAGGCAGCAGGGTTCGAGAACATATTTTTGATCAGTCCAAGAGCCAGGCTGGCCCTCAGGGTGATACCAAGCCAGTGTCACACACGGATCAGATCGACCTGGCCCTGTGGGTTGGAGGTCACAGGAGGGACAGGTTGGGTCGTACCTTGGAACGCTTTTGGTGGCCCCTGTGGGTGTCCTTTAGCTCCCAGGGGGAAGTCAGCTCTCTTAAAAACAGTTTCCCCCATGACCAAGTCACTGTGAGGCCAGCGTGCTGGAAATCAGTTCCTCAAACATCAGTCTGCAGAAGACCTAATTGACAAAGCTTTCTAATTTAAACAGAAACTTCTTTCCCATAACTATTTTGATTGTTATTTTTTGAGTTTTACAAACATTTATCTTGATTTTGTATTTCTAGCAGTTAAAAATTCTTAATGGGCTTCCCTGGTGGCTCAGCTGGTAAAGAATCTGCCTGCAATGCGGGAGACCTGGGTTTGATCCCTGGGTTGGGAAAATCTCCTGGAGAAGGGAATGGCTACCCACTCCAGTATTCTGGCCTGGAGAATTCCATGGACTACAGAGTCCATGGGGTGGCAAAGAGTCGGACATGACTGACTTTCACTTCACTTCAAAAATTATTAAATTTTAATTCAGCTGAATTTAAAATTGCATTCAGAAACACCTGAAGAATGTCAGGAATAATCGAGTTTTGGTTTCATTGTTGGAGCTGTTGCCAGAGTGGGGTATGCAGGCTGGAGAGCAGGTTGACTGGATGGAAGGTGTATGGGGGTAAGCCCGGTGGAGTGGCAGAGGGGAGGCAGGTACACACAGGCACTTCTGTCAGGCCCCCATGGTTGGACCACACAGCACATTCACTCTGCTCATGACATGTGAGAAAAGAATTCCAGATTAAACTTATTAGCATTTCTAAGGCTGTGAAAGTGAGGAACCTTTCCAGAAAGCAACAAGAGCAGCCACGTGACATTTCACATTCTGAAAGATACAAGGGAAAAAAATTAGTGAATTCAATTGAATGAACATTTTATGTGAAACACCTACTTACTACCCTCAAGTTGTCAGTGTCTGGTCAGGAAGCAAATAGGGAAATAATGGGTGTTTGGGTGACCGTTGCCATCAGACTGTCCTCGGTGTCAGTGAGGTCCACAGGGTTGTCATGCAATGGTCCCTTCATCCCTGGCCGTCCCGGGTGCTCTCTGAGCCCCACCAGGGTCCTCCTGGGTCTTCTTCCAGCAAAGCCTCTGCCTCCTCCCTGCCTCCTCTGCAGAGGCTCCCTCCGCCTCCTCTCCTTCTGCCAAACCTCCATCCTCTGCCTCCTGCTGTTCCTAGAGTCCCCTCAATGCCTCGCTCATTCTTTCCAGCCCCTCACTTGCACCTCTGTCTCCAAAGGTCTTTGGCTTTGCTCACTTTCCCTCCTGGCCCCTCTCCTTTTATCCTGTCTCTCCTATGACTCTTTCCCCACTTCCACTCTCCTTTCTTTCCGCGTGATTTCTGTGTTCCCCCTGTGGCTGTTGGCAGTTTTGAGTGACCTTGTTGTGCCAAACTGGTCTGCTGGCCTGGAGTGGGGTCTTGGAATCTCTCAGGAGGGGAACCTCTCAGGCCAGTTACTATCTCTGGGCCATTCTGCACCCCACCCCCGCCGAACCAACAGCAAGGGTGGATCAAAACTCTGTGTCCATAAAATCAGATTTCAAATGCGAAAAGGAAGCGTCACTCCTCTGGATGGGAGATACTTGTGCAAACCCAGCTAGGGTGGGTCCTGGACTTGTGTCCCAGGCTGCATTCAACAACTTCTTGTTTATTCTGGGCTTCTCAGAAGGATGTTGGAAGGGAAGCGGACCTTGATCCCTGACCAACTGCTTGACCGCTGAAACACTGAGCCCAGAAGTTCCCAGTCCAGGCTATGAGACACAATAGCATCATTGGCAGTTTTGACACAACACACCAGTGCCTGGCCCCACCTGCAAGTTCTGACTTAATTGGGGCCAGGGCCTGCGCATCATTACGAACTTCCAGGTGTTAGGGAGTGAGAACCAGTCATCTCCACTCTAGACCAGAGCTGCTGGATAGCACTTACTGAGATGATGGAATCATTCTGTGTTGGCTAGTGTAACTGAGGAACTGAATCTTAAGTTTTACTTAATTTAAATTTGAATAGTTCATGTGTGTGTGTGTAGTGGCTGTTTGCTGTGTTGGACAGTGCAGCTCTAGATTTTTGGAACAGAGCTCCAGCCCTGGGTGCATCTTAGAATGACTTAGGAGCTTTACGATCGATCAGTGTCTGGGGTCTGCTGCAAACTGATTCAAGGAGAAGCTAGAGTCGAGTGAAGGCCTCGGCACTTCTTGAATCTGCACGGGGAGGCCAGTGTGCACCAGGGCTGAGCACACACTGCATGAGCGCAAGGAATGGCTCTCAGTGTTTTTCATGGATTAACTAAAAAGTAAATATAATTGTTGCCATAGTTTATTGATGTAGTTATTGGTAGAAATGATTACCATACAATAATCATGGGCAAAATTGTTAAGGAAATGAAAAGACTGACTGAAGGATTCTATTGGTAACTATAAACATTGGCCTGAGAGAATTAGACGTAACAGAATTCCACAAAAGAAAACTCAAGAATGGGAGAGACCTATAGTGGATAAAGCTTGATATGTACCAAAAAATGAAAAAAAACCCAAAACTTTGCACCAAACCTGTATTGGGAAATGTAAATAGAAAATAATTGTTACCAATGACAATAATTTAGGTAAAACAAAAATGAAGATCGAAAAAAGGAAAGAGTTTAATTGTACTGTATAGAAAATACATCAACAAATTAAATGGGTTTAATTTAATTTGTTCTGAAAAATGCCTTTCCAGTGGAAATTAATTAATGTAGGTGTATTTTTTAAAATTTAAATGTTTGATAAATATAAATCTGGAAGCAAAAGTCTCCATGGGGTCAAAGTATCCACTTGTCAAAACACCAGGGTTACAGAATTCCCTGGTGATCCAGTGGTTAGGATTCTGTGTTTTCCTGCTTTCACTGCTGAGGGTCCAGTTTGACCCCTGATCGGGGAACTAACATCCCACAAGATGAGCGGCACAGCAAAATGAAAAACAAGAAACGTGAAACATTTGTGTTAAAATGATGCTCATCTTGACTACGGTAACTCACTGGCTCCAGGCCTAGCCAGGCCTGGGGTAGGGTGGCCAGATTCAACAGAGAAACGTACAGGACAGACAGTTAAGTTTGAATGTCCCAAGTGCTGCATGAGACATACTTATATTAAGAAATTCCCCATTGTTTATCTGAAATGAAAACTTAACAGGCAGTAGTGCGCTTGATCTGGCAACTATACTCCAGGGGGCCTGTGCACCCAGGCCCTTCAATCAGACGGTAAAGAAGGAGACCCAGGTCGACACCAAGAATCAGCTAGAAGGCACATTACTGTTTTAAGAAAGCGTTCCTTTAGGCGCTCACTATAGCATTTTCTTTGGACAAGCGTGATCCACCCCGACCTTTCAGCAACCTGGCGACTCTATAAAGTGGGCCACTGAGGGCTCTCTCAGCCACTCATGGAGCCTTGCCTGCCGTTGTCTGCCCTGCGACCTGGGTTGCCTGTGTGGAGTCTGCCACTGAGGCGGGCGCAGAAGGCAGCTCCCCACGCACAGTGCTCCCATCCTTCCTTCTCAGCCGCTCCTCCTCCCACCGCCTTGTTGGGCTCCGTGAGCTGGTGGAAGGGAACCAGTGTAGACTTTGGGAAGACATGAAGTCTAGTCACAACAGCCCTGCTGCCTTGGGCGGGTCCTCACGTCAGGTCCCTGAGCCTCCGTCCCGTCCCCTCCTCCTTACGCAGCGTTAACTCAAGTGCACAGGCCCATCAAAGGGCCCTGTGCAGAGGGCTGCTCCATGAACGGCGGTTGGCACTTGCTCCAGGCACATTTCCTTTTTGTCCCTCTTTGTGCTGCCTCTGGCTGTCCCGGTTGCTTTGAATCCCACTGCCCCTGCCCTTTCCCACCAAAGGCTCCTCTTAGCTGTCGTCGAAAAAGATGCATTCATACTGAAGTGTTGGTGGCAGCCTGTAGCTTAACTTTTGCTTTTTCTTAGAAATGTTGGGGATGCTGCTTTATTCCCCAGACTCTGCTTAGACCTAAAAGAGAAATGATAATGGTGAGGGGTTAGGCACCACAATGGGCTGTGAGGAGACATTTTGGGAACGGTGGATCTTCCTGACATAGGTGACTGTCTCCTGTAGGGACGTCGCTGAGCAGGTCTCGGCTCCCTCCTGCCCTGGGTGGAGGTGGAAGGGGTGTCCTGGTGTCTCCTGGGACAATGGGCTTAATCTGTTGAGAGGCAAATGGGGCTTTCCAAGAAGAAGCTGAACATGAGTCAGTCACATGCAAGAATGTAAGGAAGGCTGCAGAGGAGCCTAAGGGAGCAGGTCTGGCCAGTGGGTGTCTGCCACTCATCCCTGGAGTAGGTTGATGTGGCTGAGGGGTCCCATCCTGGCAGGAGCAGGTGGTCTTGGTCCCCTAGGTTTTGCATAGCTGAGCAGGGCAGCAGTGGTGGCTGGCACGAGTCAGGGTCGAAGCTTCGCTCAGGAACTCCACGGGCAGCAGTGAGTCTCATCCTGGCACTGCCTGTGACCTGGACCTCTCTGAACCTCTGCTTCCCCATCAGGACAGAGGCAATAATGCAGAGTTGGTGTGGATGTTTTAACGCCTACCCCATGCTTGGCACATTGAAGGTGCCCAGTATGTGGTAATAGCAGAATCCATATGGATGCACATAGGAAACCACACCGGCGTGTAAATATTGCAGCAAGCACATGCTGCACGTGGATACGTGCTGTACCTCAGTTTGCACACATTCTTGTATTTATTTAGCTCTGCCAAGTCCTAGTTGTGGACGTTGGCTCTCCCTTGCAGCATGAGGGCTCAGTAGTTCCGCAGCATGTGGAGTATTAGCTTTACCATCGGGGATCAAACTTATGTCCCTGCATTGAAGGGTGGGTTCTTAACCATTGGACCACCCGGGAAGTCCCTGCACATATTCTTCTGTTTAAAAAAAATTTACAGGAACCTCACAAGGGTACAAAAATTATTTTTAAAAACATAAGCATAAGTAAGCTCCATTCTTAAAAGGTTATAAAGGAAAAAAGTCACGTTCTCCCATTTACTCCTTCCCTTCCCTACAGTGATGTCCACTGTTGATCATTGGGTGTGTCTTCTTCATCTGTGAGCATCTGTTTACATACAAGTATATAGATTTACTTACACAAAGATGAGTCACGCCATGTAAAATGGTCCCCATCGTGTTTTTCGTCATTTTATCGTGGACCCTTTTCCCAGGTCAGGGGGTACTAATCAACCCCATTTTCAGTAGTCGTGTTATGTTCCATGGCATGAGTGTACCATAATTTATCCCATTGTGCCCTTATCCACTAGTTATTCTTTCCTGGTTTTTTACTGAACATCTTTAACCAAATGTTGTTATGTTCTTACACTGTTTTTCCTTTAGGATAGGTCCTTAAAAATGAAATAGCATTTTCATCAGTTCTGACAAATGACTTTTCAAAAAGATGTCCTGGTTTACATCTATCAACAATATAAAAAAAAATCAGAGTGGGGGAAAAAGGTATCTTATAATTTGGGTTTCCTTGATTGCTTGTAAAGTTGGGCATCTTTCTTGCCCAGTTGTATTTCTTCACCTGTCAGTTGCCTGTCCTGTTCTGAGGTGCTTGGTTTTTTCTTACTCATTCCTAGTAGTTTGTACACTTGGGATCTTGTCAGGAATATTGACCCCCAGTCTGTGTTAAGTGTGGAGGGTATTTTCTCTCTGTCTTTCTGTTGGTTGCTTTGTCCTGGTGTCTTTCTTACACGGGAATGGATGTTCACCCAAATGTGCCTGTGCGCATTGACGTTAAGAAAGGCAGAGAGGCAGTCTGTTTTCGCTAGAAGTTGGGGAAAGTAGGCCTATGTTCCACTTCCAGGTTTCAGCGGGTCAGTTGGCTGGCCTCCCGAATCCTTGGGAGGAAGTTGATTTATTTATTTATGACTGCTCCGGGTCTCTGTTGCTGCATGTGAGCTTTCTCTGGTTGCTGCGGGCTTCTTGTGGTGGATTCTCTTGTTGCGGAGCAGAGACTCTAGGTGTGCAGGCTAGTTTCCGTGTGTAGGCTCAGTTGTTGTGACACACGGTCTCAGTTGCTCTGAGGCACGCGGGATCCTTCCGGACCGAGGACTGAACCTGTGTCCCCTGCGTCGGCAGGTGGATACGCAGCCACTGAGCCACCAGGGAAGCCTGGCGGGCAGACTCTTAACCACTGGACTACCAGGGAAGCCCGGGAGGCAGTTTTGAGGCAGGAATGTTTATAGTTCACCATCCTCTTGTTCTCAGCATCCTCGGAAGCATTGACCATATCCTTATTTTCCAAGGATTTTTATAATTATGCATGTTGTCCTGGATTCTATTCAGGATATCCCTGGGTTTCAGAATAGTTTTTCTTTTGTCTTTTTTTGGACTGAAGTGGACAACTATTTAGAGTTACCCTGGAGCACCCTGGGAAATCAGATCCTGGCAGGAAGGCCGCCAGAGGCCGGGCAGGCTGGGTGTGTGTGTGTGTAATATCCGGCTCTTCTCATTTCCTGCCCCTCATGGCGAGGTATGCGTGGCTGGAGGGACCACCACTCATGGTGTCTCCTCACCGGTGTCCTCAAACTTCCCCTGAGTCTGTGTGCCTGCGTGTGTGTGTGTGTGTGTGTGTGTGTGTGTGTCCTGCCAGGTCAGGGGCTATCTGACTTTCCTGTTGTGCTAACTCACTAAATCTAGTGAGGAAGGTGCAGCTGAGTCAGTGATGAATGGGTTTGAGTGGTACTACATATATTTTTAGTTGACATGTCTTTTTCTTAGTTTAAAAGATAAAGAATGAGAAACTGACATATGGAGGCCCTTCTCGAGTTTTTCTGGGGAAATAATTTCAAACCCAGAAACATTTCAAAAGTAGAGCAAAGAACATTCACATACTCTTTACTCAGATTCACTTACTGATAATGCTCTATTGATTTGCTTTATAATATTCTCTCTCTCACTATCTCCTCTCCCTCCTTCCTTTCCTTTTCTCTCTCTCCCACTTGAGGGTAAGTTTTACTCATCATGGCCCGTTATCTTTCAATACTTCCATGTAGAAAAATAAATAAATAAATACTTCCATGTATATTTCCTAAGAGAAGGGATTTTTTTTTTTACAGAAGTTCAGTAAGTTACCAATTTCAGTAAATTTAACACAGTTGCCTACTTTAATCTACTGTTTGTATTTTAATCCTATCAACTGGCCACATTATGTCTTTTATAGCACTTCCCCCCTTCTCTTTTCCTGTACAGGATCCCCAGTCTAGACTCTCACACTGAATTTCATCATCATATTTCCATAACCTCTGTTACTCTGGTTCATTTCCACAGTTGTGACAATTTATGTTTTTGAATAATGTGTGTGTATGTGTGCTTAGTTGCTCAGTCATGTCCGACTCTTTGCAACCGCATGGACTGTAGCCCACGAGCTCCTCTGTCCATGGAATTCTGCAGGCGTGAATACGGGAGTGGATGGCCGCTTCCTCCTCCAGGGGATCTTCCTGACCCAGGGACTGAACCCAGGTCTCCCGTGTTTCCTGCACTGCAGGTGGATTCTTTACCTACTGAGCCATCCAGGAAGTTTGAATAATATAATACCCCAATTAAAAAATCGAATATTCCTCAAAAAAGAATATTCCTTATTTGGAGTTTGTCTGATGTTGTTCCCATAATTAGATTTATGATCAGATTGGGTTGTGACTCCTGACTGGAATCTGTCATAGTTTATCTCCTGATTGTGTCATAGTTGTGTTTTGTCTCAGGATCTGGAGATACGTGGATATCCCTCTTTGGTACTCATTTCAATCACCTGTCAAGGTATTGTCTAATTTTTCCATTGTGTCTTTACTGCTATTTTTTCCTCCTTGAAGCATATTAAGAGACATTTTAATGCTTTGCAAATATCCTGCTCCTCATCAAAATATCCCTCTAGATTTAACATCCACAGGTGCCTCTTGACTGATTCAGTCTTTACCGTGAAGGTTGTGAACTGGTTCTCCATTGCCAGCACTCCCTTCATAATTTGCCAGTCTGGGCTGTGCAAGCCTTTCCCGTGAGAGGCTGTTGTTTTCCTTTGGACTGCTGCACCTGTTCATTCTTCAGCTCATGGCACCACGGCATAGGGGAGACCTGGAGTACTGATGGGGGATCTGCACCTTTGCAGGTGTGGAGGCCACTTTCAGTGGAAGAGCCTCTCTCTTAGGGTCCCTCAGCCTGGCTGCCTCTCTCTGGCTGGCTGGTTTCTCCTGGGGTCTCAGCCAGACCTGTTCCCCACACAGGACCCTTCCCTTCCTGCCTCTCATCAGTTCCCTAGAGGAGGGGCAGGCACTGGGAAGCACCAGGGTCAGTCGTGAGGCAGAGGGGGTGAGAAGAAAGCATGTACAGGAGCCTTTACTGTGGTTTCCTCAGAAAAGAAAGGGCTGGGCAGGGTAAGCAGAGAGTGAAGAGGAACTAAAGAGCCCCTTGATGAAAGTGAAAGAGGAGAGTGGAAAAGCTGGTTTAAAACTCAACATTCAGAAAACTAAGATCATGGCATCTGGTCCCATCACTTCATGGCAAATAGATGGGGAAACAGTGGAAACAGTGGCTGACTTTATTTTCCTGGGCTCCAAAATCACTGCAGATGGTGATGGCAGCCATGAAATTAAGAGACGCTTGCTCCTTGGAAGAAAAACCATGACCAACCTAGGCAGCCTATTAAAAAGCAGAGACATTACTTTGCTGACAAAAGTCTGTCTAGTCAAAGTTATGGTTTTTCCAGTGGTCATGTATGGATGTGAGAGTTGGACCATAAAGAAAGCTGAGCGCTGAAGAATTGATGGGTTTGAACTGTGGTGTTGGAGAAGACTCTTGAGAGTCCCATGGATAGCAAGGAGATCCAACCAGTCCATCCTACAGGAAATCGATCCTGAATATTTGTTGGAAGGACTGATGCTGAAGCTGAAGCTCCAATACTTTGGTCATCTGATGTGAAGAAATGACTCCTTAGAAAAGACCCTGATGCTGGGAAAGATTGAAGGCAGGAGGAGAAGGGGACGACAGAGGATGAGATGGTTGGATGGCATCACCGATTCGATGGACCTGGGTTTGAGCAAGCTCTGGAAGTTGGTGATGGACAGGGAAGCCTGGCGTGCTGCAGTCCATGAGGTTGCAAAGAGCTGGACATGACTGAACGACTGAACTGAACTGAGGCAGGGTGAGTGGGTTTAGGAATGGCTTTGGAAGTGAAAGTATTAGTCGCTCAGTCATGTTTGACTCTTTGTAACCCCAAGGAACTGTAGTCCGCCAGGCTCCTCTGTCCATGAGATTCTCCAGGCAAGAATACTGATGTGGATCGAACATGGGTCTCTTGCATTGCAGGCAGATTTTTTAGCATCTGAGCCACCAGGGAAACCCTTAGGAATGGCGGGTCTGAATAATTCCAGTGGGCTGTGGGGTGCTGGGCTGCATGGAGTTTTGTGTGCCTGGTCCTGGGGTTTCAGGGCAGGGGAATGTTGGCTGAGTGGGAGCACTCTGTAGAGGAGTGGTGGGGGTGTGGGCTGTGGACTGGTTGGTTTGCATATGAAAGGTGCAGTTGCCAGTGAGTCCTTTACTGTCTCTAGGAACTGGCCAGCACTGGGAAGGGCAGCCTCTCCAAAGTGAGCAAAGCCTTAGATGTCAAAATATGTCATGAAAATATAGAAAATAAGAAGGCATGATTAATACATCTTGGAATTAGATTTTTTTGAAAAAGATTGAACCATATCGAATTTATAGCCTGGGTTCCTGTTTCCATGGATGAGGCAAACCAAGGATTTTTTTGTGTCTTTCACAATGTGCTCACAGGGCTCCGAGGTATGTCTGCCAGTCCATGACTGGGTCTAAGGCCAGGCCTTTGGAGTCTGGCTCTGTCTGTTATCTGTGTGAAATCAGAAAAGTTAAATGCCTTTCTGAGTCCCAGTTTCCTCATCTGTAAGATAAATTGAACTAACACCAGTGCACTACCCCACCGCTGTGACAGGTATACTTCTAGAGTGCTTGGCAACGTATCTAATATACACTCAGTCAGGAGGCAGGCAGCTCTTAGTAGAATGTAAGTTCCGTGAGGTCAGGCCCAGTATTTTGTCTGATGTGCGAAATAAGTATTTGTTGAATGAATAAATTATAAAATTTAAATAACATTTTTATGCTTCATTTTTAAATTTAATTTTTGAGTTTGTAAAAAAATTTAAGGAGCTATAAAACCAGAAATGATTTTAAAAAGTGCAGTGAAATTCTTCCCTTTGTTTCTCCATCTGCTTTTCATCTTTATCCCATGGTTATAACTTTTTTATTTCTTCTCTATCACTCATATTATTGCTTCAGTTCAGTTCAGTTGCTCAGTCCTGTCCGACTCTTTGCAACCCCATGAACCACAGCACGCCAGGCCTCCCTGTCCATCACCAACTCCTGGAGTTCACTCAGACTCATGTCCATCAAGTCAGTGATGCCATCCAGCCATCTCATCCTCTGTCGTCCCCTTCTCCTCCTGCCCCCAATCCCTCCCAGCATCAGAGTCTTTTCCAATGAGTCAACCCTTCTCATGAGGTGGCCAAAGTACTGGAGTTTCAGCTTTAGCATCATTCCTTCCAAAGAAACCCCAGGATTGATCTCCTTCAGAATGGACTGGTTGGATCTCCTTGCAGTCCAAGGGACTCTCAAGAGTCTTCTCCAACACCACAGTTCAAAAGCATCAATTCTTCAGTACTCAGCTTTCTTCACAGTCCAACTCTCACATCCATACATGACTACTGGAAAAACCATAGCCTTGACTAGACGGACCTTAGTTGGCAAAGTAATGTCTCTGCTTTTGAATATGCTATCTAGGTTGGTCATAACTTTTCTTCCAAGGAGTAAGCGTCTTTTAATTTCATGGCTGCAGTCACCATCTGCAGTGATTTTGGAGCCCCCCAAAATAAAGTCTGACACTGTTTCCCCATCTATTTCCCATGAAGTGATGGGACCAGATGCCATGATCTTCATTTTCTGAATGTTGAGCTTTAAGCCAACTTTTTCACTCTCCTCTTTCACTTTCATCAAGAGGCTTTTTAGTTCCTCTTCACTTTCTGCCATAAGGGTGGTGTCATCTGCATATTGTTTAATCACCAGTATAAATTCTGACTTTCCTATTTTTACACAATAGCTAGTATATTTATTTCTTAAAATAGACTTTTTTGTATTGTGGTAAAATATAACATGGACATGGAACAACAGACTGGTTTCAAATAGGAAAAGGAGTACGTCAAGGCTGTATATTGTCACCCTGCTTATTTAACTTATATGCAGAGTACATCATGAGAAACGCTGGGCTGGAGGAAGCACAAGCTGGAATCAAGATTTCTGGGAGAAATATCAATAACCTCAGATATGCAGATGACACCACACTTATGGCAGAAAGTGAAGAAGAACTAAAGAGCTGACTTAAAGCTCAACATTCAGAAAACGAAGATCATGGCATCTGGTCCCATCACTCCATGGGAAATAGATGGGGAAACAGTGGAAACAGTGGCTGACTATTTTTCTGGGCTCCAAAATCACTGCAGATGGTGACTGCAGCCATGAAATTAAAAGATGCTTCTTCTTTGGAAGGAAAGTTATGACCAACCTAGACAGCATATTAAAAAGCAGAGACATTACTTTGTCAACAAAGGTCCATCTAGTCAAGGTTATGGTTTTTCCAGTAGTCATGTAAGGATGTGAGAGTTGGACTATAAAGAAAGCTGAGCACCAAAGAATTGATGTCTTTGAACTGTGGTGTTGGAGAAGACTCTTGAGAGTCCCTTGGACTGCAAGGAGATCCAACCAGTCCATCCTAAAGGAGATCAGTCCTGGGTAGTCACTGGAAGGACTGATGCTGAAGCTGAAACTCTAATACTTTGGCCACCTGATGTGAAGAGCTGACTCATTGGAAAAGACCCTGATGCTGGGAAAGATTGAGGGCAGGAGGAGAAGGGGACGACAGAGGATGAGATGGTTGGATGGCATCACCGATTCAATGGACATGAATTTGGGTGGACTCCGGGAGTAGGTGATGGACAGGGAGGCCTGGCATGCTGTGGTTTATGGGGTCACAAAGAGTTGGACATGACTGAGCTACTGAACTGAAGATATAACAATTACCATCTTAACCATTTTAAAGTATATATATAGTTTAGTGATATTAAATACATTAGCATTGTTGTGTAACCATCATCCATCCTTGTAACTCTTTTCATCTGTAAAACTAAAGCTCTATACCCATTAAACAGTAACTTCCCATTGTCCCCTCCCTCCAGCATCTGGCAACCAGCATTACACTTTCTGACTACTCTAAGTAACAGGTAGCATATTATACACACTTTTTTGAACTTGGTTTTTCACTTAACAATGTATGTTTAAAAAAAATCAATATTTAAAAAAAATAGAAGTATAGGTGATTTACAATGTTGCATTAATGTCTCCTGTGCAGCAAAGGGATTCCGTTTTACATGTATATATATTGTATATCTATATATATACACACACACACAGACACATATTCTGTCTTTCTAAAATATTCTTTTCCATTATGATTATCATAGGATATTGAATATAATTCTCTGTGCTATATAGTAGGACCTTGTTGTTTATCCATTCTATATATAAAAGCTTATATCTACTAACCGCAGCCTCCCATTCGACTTACCCCCAACCCTCTCCCCCTTGGCAACACCAATCTGTTCTCTATGTCCATGATTCTATCTCATAGAGAGGTTCATTTGCATCGTAGTTTAGATTCCACATATAAGTGACATCACATGGTAAAAGTGACATCATTCTTTTTCTGACCTACTTCACTTAGCACGAAAGTCTCTAGCTGTGTCCGTGTTGCTGCAAAATGGCTTTATTTCATTTGTATGGCTTGGTTCCATGTGTGTGCACACCACATCTTCTTTACCCGTTCACCTGCTGATGGACATTCAGGGTGTCTCCCTGTCTTGGCTATTGTGAATACTGCTGCTATGAACAAAAAGGTGCATGTATCTTTTAGAATTATTGTTTTGTCTGGACACATGTCCAGGAGTGGGCTGGCTAGATCATACAGTAATCTGTATTATCTGTATAATCACACAACGTAATTCTGTTTTCAGTTTTCTGAGGCACCTCCATACTGGTTTCCACAGTGGCTATACCAACTTACATTCCCACCAACAGTGTAGGAGATTTCCCTTTACTCCACACTCTTGCCATCAGTTATTTGTAGACTTTTTAATGATAGCTATTCTGACTGATGTGAGGTGGCACCTCATTGTAGTTTTGATTTGCATTTCTCTAATAATTAGCAATGCTGAACATCTTTTCATGTTTCATTTCAGTAGGCCATGTGCCTACTGGCCATCTGTATTTCTTTTTTTTGAGAAATGTCTGTTTAGGTCGTCTGCCCTGGGTCATCAATTGGGTTGTTTGGTCTTTTGTTGTTGAATTGTGTGAACTCTATGTGTATTTTGGAAATTAAGCACTGTTGGTTGCACTGTTTGTAAATATTTTCCCCACTCTGCTGTTTGTCTTTTCGTTTTATTGTTTCCCATAATGTGCAAAAGCTTGACTAGGTCCCACTTGTTTACTTTCGTTTTTATTTCTATTGCCTTGGGAGACTGACCTAAGAAAACACTGGCATGATTTATGTCAGAGAATGTTTTGCCTTTGATCTCTTCTAGGACGTGTATGGTGTCATGTCTTATGTCTTTAAGCCATTTTGAGTTTATTTTTGTGGTGAGAGAGTGTGTTCTAACTTCACTGATTTACCTGTGGCTGTTCAACTTTCCCAACACCACTTGCTGAAGAGACAGTCTTTTTTCCCATTGTTTATTCTTGCCTCGTTTGTCAAATATGAATTGGCCATAGGGGTGTGGGTTTATTTCTGGGCTGTCTATATTCTGTTCCATTGATCCATATGCTTAACAATGTATCTTGGAGAATTTCCATGCATTATAAATCTACAGTGTAATATTGCCACTATCTTTATAGCTGTGGATAGTGAAGGACAGGGAAGCCTGGCATGCTACGCCCGTGGGGTTGCAAAGAGTTGGGCATGACTTAGACTGAACAACAACACTGTTTTGTGTTGTGTGTCTCAACTTACTCATCCTCTGTGCTTGACATTTGGGTTGCCTCCTGTGTTTCGTCCTTATAAACAATGATGTAAAATGGCCCACTGTTTTATTTATTTACTTGTTTATTTTACCTTTTATTGGAGTATAGTTGATTTACAGTGTTGTGCTAATTTCAAATGTACAGCGTGATGAGTCATCCACTGCATATATCTACTCTTTTAGATTCTCTTACCGTATGTGGCCAGATGTTTTAAAATGAAATTGTTTTGATTTCTTTGTGCTTTGTTAAATTCAACTTACTTGGCCACCTTAATTCTTACCCTCCCACTTAAGGCTCAGACTTGGAGGTCACCGCCTCCCATTTCTGGCAGGACAGTAACCTGCCTGGGTGATGAGTTTGAATGAATTCTTCTCTCATGAGGAAAAGTGTGCCTGTCAACATGGAAGCTGCTTTGACCTTTACCTCCCTCCTCCATGCTGATTCCTGACCTCACTTTCTGTGTTGGGATGGCAGCAGCTCTTTCAGCCCCCAAACTCGTGCCCTCACATTCCAGTAGCTTCAGGACACAGCACAGCCAAGAGGGATGACGGGGTCTGGAGAGGCTGGGCAGTGCTTTTTTCTATCAGTAGGCTGTGCAGAGTGGGGGTGGGGGTGGGGCCAAGGCTCACAGGCCTTTATTCCAGCTTACTGGGCTCCATACACACTTAGAGCTGGCTCCCAGGCCCCCAGGCCCATCCTTGCCTCATTTGTACTGAATCCTGCCTGCCACTAAAGGTTGGTACCCACCAAGTGTGCAGCATCCCTCTTATGCAGAAGGCTGGGTGCCCTAAGTTCTGTGTCTCAGTGTTGATCTCAGGATGGGTTGAGTCTCCTCAAGGGTTTGCATCCTCCCAGGTCTGATCCCCCTGAATAACACCATGTCTCCTCTGTCCTCCGTGAAATGAATGAAGGAAGAGTGGCCCATCAGGGTTTTTCCATCTCTATCAGCCTCAGACGGTCCCTCTTCCCTCCTCCCTCCACCCACTCAGAGGACGCTCTGCCTTTCTTGACCCCACATCCGGCTCCTTAGGCTTAGGGACGAGCATACTGCCTCCAGTCTTTCCTCCTGGAGAAATAGGGGCCTGTGAAGCCGCCCAGCCCCTCGGAAGGGCTGACCGCAGGGCCTATGCAGGGCTGGGAGGTGGGGGTATTTTATGACCCAGAAAAGACGTTAAAGGGAGGAAATAACAAGCAGTCCAAGGAGCAGGCCATGGAGGTGCCTGTTCCCCGGGCTGGCAGGGGTGGCGTCACCGCTTCCTCCTCCGTTTCCTCCCATTGTTCCCGCCCCGCTTCCGGGAATTCTCCCGGGCGGAGGGCTGCGCGGGCGGGAGGGAGGGAGGCAGAGGAGGCTGGGCTGCTCTGTGCTCAGGGAGCCGCTGCGCTCCGGGCAGCAGCTCCCAGGTTGCACCGCCAGGCCTACGATCCCTCCAATCCCTGAATGTGGGGACCAAATTTGTCAACCAGAAAATAGTGCACGAGGCTGCAGATAAGAAAATAGTTTATTTGGGATTTTAAGAATTGCATTTCAGGGGGCTTCCCTGGTGGCTCAGTGGTAAAGAATCTGCCTGCCAATGCAGGGACACAGGGTTGGATCCCTGATCTGGGAAGATCCCACACGCCTGTGGTCACAACTACTGAGCCTGTGCTTTTAGAGCCTGGGAACCACAACTCCTGAAGCCCATGTCCTGCACCCTTGGGCCAGTGCCCCACACCCAGGGAGTAGCCCGGCTCAGGGCAACTAGAGAAAAGCTGAGCCGCAATGAAGACCCAACATTGCCAAAAATAAATAAACATTAAAATAATGTAATATGGGAGACACAAATTCAGGTACCTGTGAAAGTACTGGGAGAAAGAAGGGCTTATAAAGACAAAAAGCCTGGAGGTTGTTAAAAGTTGCCTAGAGAGAATTGTGATTGACTTTGACAATATTTGTGCTTTAAGTATTACAAGTTATTTCAGGGTAGGGGTCTGATAGATGGGTAGACTCTCACTGAGTTATTTTAGGGTAAAGGTCCCATAAATATCTTGGCTTCTGGCAGGTGTTCTGGATGACTTCATCAGGTCAAAAGGTCAGATTAAATCCAGGCCAAGCCATATATGAATCACACTTCATTAGTGACCTCCCAGCTCCACCTTATAGAGCTCTTAGCGGTACCGACTCTATTTCACAAGTTCTAGGGCAGGGTCCTCCATCTACCATCTGCCTGCTCAAGCAAGTCCCTGCTTTCTGCTGCCCTAGGTTTTCAGTGTCACATGTTACCCAGAAACTGGGTTCGCCTCTTAGTGGGTATCGAGCTGAAAGACACAACCGAGTCAAAGATAGGGAGAAGGAAGGATTTATTTCTTGCAGCAAGTAAGGAGAACATAGCGAACGTTACCCAAAGCAGTGTCTCCCCAAACAGCAGAACTGGAGAAGTTTTAAGCTAAGGGTATATGCATATTCATGAAAGGGTTTGGGCAGTAGACAGAGTCCAAGTTTTAGTTGATTGAAGGACTGAGGGTCAGAGAAGGTCAACATCATTATCCCTTATTTTCTAGCTGACCCAGTTGTTGCTGTTATTTAATCTCTATGTTGTGTCTGACTCTTTTGCAACCCCATGGACTGTAGCCCGCCGGGCTCCTCTGTCCACGAAATTTCTCAGGCAAGAATACCGGAGTGGATTGCCATTTCCTTCTTCAGGGGATCTTTCCAACGCAGAGATCGAACTTGTGTCTCCTGCTTGGCAGGTGAATTCTTTACCATGAGTGCCCAGGAGTGGTATTTAAACTCTACAAAACGGCTCAAGAATGTGCATTAAGCTAGTCTTTACCATTGAAATACAACTGGGAGTCTTTACAACTGATTTATTTTTGTTATTATTACTTTCACCTGGTAAGCTTGTCCTTGTGTTTTCTTAAGATCATTATTATTGAGACTTGTTCAAAAACAAGTTCTGTGGCCAGGCTTAGATCATCAAATGACTTAAGCCCCAAATGGCTTCTGTTGTGTCAAGAAAGCCAGTCCTCGTTCTCTTTCTCCCAGGGACCCTGTCTGCTTTCAGCATGGATTCCTGGTTCCTTACACTTACTCTCTGGTGTTCTTGACATCGCTCTGGTTGTGAGAACACTTCAGTCAACACACCGGAGACAGGGGCCTTCCCCTTGCTGACTCTGGGGTGGAGACACTCCAGGAGGCCTGCCTTCGTGAGCGATGGCACAAGCCTGCTCTGCAAAGGAGTATAACACAAACTGTTGCAGGAAGGAGGACCGCTTCCAGGGCCCAGTAGTGGGCTCTTGTCTAACACTTGGAAATGAACTGTCCCAGGAGACGCGTGCTGACGAAGCAGGAGATTTTACTGGGAAGGGCTCCCGGGTGGAGAGCAGCAGGGTGAGGGAGCCCAGGGGAACTGCTCTGCTACATGGCTCGTGCTCCCGGGCTTTCCCCGGTTGTCTCTGGCTGACCTGTCTGACTAGGGTCCTTCCTGATGGTGACGTTTGCATCCTTCAGCCAAGGTGGAGTCCATGGGAAGGATTCTGGGAAGTTGAAAGGACATATGGACTGGCATCTCCCCTCTTTTGACTTTTCTCTAGTCTTCTGGTTGGTGGTGTTCCTTACCAGGACCTCCTGTTTTGTAAGCTAGCTCGTGCCAAGTGGTTACTGTCAGGCCTGGCCAGGGTAAGTTGGTTTCAGTCAGTGGTTCCCCCAACAAAACCAGTCTGAGTTCTAGAAAATGTGATTCCTAGCATCCTGAGAGGTTTTAGAACTCTGGAATGAGTATTAGCAAACTCCTCTCCCTTCAGCTCTGTTGAAAGACAAAATTGAACCAAGTAAATCTGAAGATCTAATTGGTTCTATTCAATAACTCATGAATCGACTGGGCTTCCCTGGTGGCTCAGATGGTAAAGAGTCCGCCTGCAATGCAGGAGACCTGGCTTTCATCCCTGGGTTGGGAAGATCCCCTGGAGAAGGGAATGGCTACCCACTCCAGTATTCTTGTATGGAGAATTCCATGGACAGAGGAGCCTGGGAGGTCATGGGGTCACAAAGAGCCGGACACGACTGAGTGTCCAATACTTTCACAACGACTCATGAATTTAGAGCAACTAGAAAGGTGCTCCAAGGGGTTGTACAAAATGGAAAGTTTTATAGGCAGAAGGTGGGTGGGGCAAGAAGATATTAACAAAAGAAAATAAAGGGTTATTTTTAAGCCAGGACATCAACTTTCTGGAAGTTGAGAAGGGATCAGGCAAGGGTTTATCATGCTGATTACCTCATCTTCCACTGGCTGGGGTGGGGGTGGGGTGGAGAGGGCCCACTTGACAGAGGTCCACTTTGGTGCTTGACCAGAATATTCCAGACTGGCCTATTAAGGTTACGTTTCTGGGAAAAGTTGAAACTGCAATTAGACCCATAATTAAATCTAGGTTTGGTACTATGGGCTTTAGCATGAGTGACACCATTTTGGGCTTGTGGTTTTCTTTTTTACAGCATCTTCTGTAAAGAAATGTTAGAAAAATTGGTCTTGAGTAAATATCAGGCTGGGCTTTCCCAGTGGCTCAGTGGTGAAGAATCCGCCTGCAATGCAGGAGCCGCATGAGTTGTGGGTTTGATCCTTGAGCTGCGAGGATCCCCTGTGGGAGGGCATGGCAACCCACTCCAGTGTCCTTGCCTGGAGAATCCCATGGACAGAGGAGACTGGCGGGCTACAGTCCATAGGTTCACAAAGGGTCAGACACAGCTGAAGCTGTTTAGCACGTACACGCGCATGTATGTGCCAGGGTTATTGCCTTGCTAACAAAGAAACTTGCAAAGCAGCTAAGAGTCTGCTGGTTCCAAGAGGGATGGAGATAAAGGAATTTTGTTGCCAAGAAACTTACAGAAACAGCTAGTTTTTAAATTTATTTTTATCACGACAAAACATACATAACAAAACTTGCCACTTAACCGCTTTGATGTCCAGTGGTGTTAAGCGCATTCACAGTTTGTGCAGCCATCGCCATTATCCATCTCCAGACCTTTTCATCTTCCTCAGACTGAAACTCTGTACCCCCTAAATAGTGACTGCCTCTTCCCTCATCCCCCGCCCCACATAACGTCTAGTCTGCTTTCTGTCCCTATGAGTTTAACCCCTCTAGGTCACCATGCAATATTTGTCTTTTTGTGTCTGTCTTAGTTCACTTGGCACACTATCTCCCAGATTCATCCATGTTGTAGCAAGGGTCAGACTTTTCCTCCTCTTTAAGACTCAGTAATATTCCATTGTGTACCTTTACCACATTTTATTCATCTATTCATCTGTTGTTACACACTTGGGTTGCTTCCACCTTTTGGCAATTGTGAATACCGCTGTTATGAACCTGGGTGTACAAGTATCTCTTTGAGCGCCTGATTTAAATTCTTTGGGGTATTTACTCAGACGCGGAGTTGCTACATCACATGGTAATTCTATGTTTAACTTTTTGAGGTGTTTTCCATAGTTGCTGCATTGTTTTTGATTCCAACCAATGTTTCAATTTCTCACCACAAGGGTTTCAGTTTCTCAACATCCTTGCCAACATTTGTTGTTTTCTATTTCTTTTTTTTTTTAACTCTTTATTTTATATTGAACTGCAGCCGATTAACAATGTTGTGGTGGTTTCAGGTGGACAGCAAAGGGACTCAGCCAAACATGCACATGTCTCCCTTCTCTGTTTCTTGATAGTAGTGGTGAATGTGAAGTGCTGCGTCGTTGTGAACAGCCAGTTTGAACAATTAGTTAATTAGGTCAAGATGGAAGTTTTATTTCATGAGTCATAAAAATTCATCTTCAAATCAGTTGTTGTAGACACCAGAAAAATGGAGGTCCCAGATAACAGGTGTGCTACTTACCCATCAGGAAAAAAATTATGAAGCAGATGATGAAAGTACATCTGTGACTGGTCGTTCACGTCCTGACAGTAAGGTGCAGGAATCATGGCCAAGTTCGGTGCAGACACGGCCGCAGTTCTGACTGATAGAGGCCACTTGCTGCTCTGATTTCCTTACTGCTGCAGAACACCCTTTGCTCACTTTTTGGCTTAGAGACACAACCTTTTCCCTTGGCCCCCTTTGAAGGGTCCCTTCACTGGTCATCAAAGGACGACCTTCTCTTTCCTAAGAGACCCTCCATTTATGGGCCCTCTCCCCTTGGCCTCGCATGTGTGGGTGATAGTCCTGGGCCTCTTTGGGAGTGGGGCAGACTTCCCCGCTCCAACTGTCCTCTCTCCCTGTCCCTGGAGATAGGAGGGTCTGTGTGTTTGCCCTTCACCCTCCTTACTGGCCCAGCTCAGGGACACTAGGTGGAAGGTCTGTGTAGTAGCAGGTCAGGAGAGCTGCGGAGGGAGGGGCTGCTCTGGTGGACTGTTTAGGTCTGGTGGGTAGGACAGCCCAGGCACGTGGGGTAGTGAGGTTGGGCCTCTAGGGAGGGGCAGAAGGGGTCAAAGTTGACCTTGGGGGAAAGGAAAGCATCTCTTATTCTTCTGGTGCCCAGAGAGGGGCCTGGCCTTCCAGGCCTGGTGATGGGGTAACCGCAGCAGACTGCCAGGGAAGTCCTGAGGGCTCCTAGGTGTTCTAGGCAGATCAGCCTGTCCATGGGTTGTCTGAGAGGTGGCAGTGGTGAAGGGTATTTGGGAGAAGAACTGGGGTGCATTTGGCTGCTTTTTGACTTTCTACTTTTCTCTCTTCTCAGGTTCCTGGGGGAAGCCAACATCCCCCTCCGGGAAGTCCTCGCCACCCCCAGCCTGTCTGCCAGCTTCAATGCCCCACTGCTGGACACCAAGAAGCAGCCCACAGGGGTAAGTGTCCACTGGCCTCTGTATTCGGCTGGTTTCTGTCAGAGGCCTTGCTCTCTGACCCCAGTCATGTGTCAAGGTCCAGCCCCCAGCACCCAGGCCTAGCCCACCCTGATTGAAGCTCTGGGTGCCCAGGAGGGGCCCAAGGGTGGCTAGGATAGGAGGGGCAGAAGAGGGAGCTGGGCCCCACCAGCAGGGCTCCAGCCAGCCTTGCCTCACACCAGTGTGCCTCGGGTCACCTCCTGGGATTGGTGTTTCACTGGAAACCTGGTGCCTTCCGAAGCTTCCTGGCGGCCTTGCTTACAGCGCCCCAATCTTCCTGGTAGTCCTTCCTTAGCGTCCAGGCCCTTCTCCAGGTCTGGAATAGCTGAGTCATCTGGGTCACAGATCACAGCAGGAGGGAGGCAGACATCCCCCTCCCCTGCCCGCCGGGACCTGTCAGACCCCCTTCCTGTCCTCCATTGTTCTTCCTGTTCCTCCCCCAGCTTTTCAAGTGTTCTCCTAGCCCTCCCAGACAATTCCCAGCCCTCATCCCCAGCCTTCCGTTATTTTTAGTGAGCTAAATATACCCTGCGGGGTCCTTTCTTTGTGGTCAGTAGAATTCCTGACCTTTCCTCTGAGTCAGCCCCACCTCCCAGGATGCACTGGGGAGTCTATCGATTTGGAAATACTTCCTCTCCGTGGGGTCCTGGGGAGTCTCTCAGAGTGTGGCCACCTTGCCGGGTGGAGTGTGTGTGTGTGTGTTTGAGGCTGGGGGCTCTTGGCTGGCTTGGTGAATCAGGAAGTGGCTGGTCTGGGCAGAGCTCTAGAGAGTGGAAGCACTGCTTGGAACTGGGAGCTGGAGGAAGAGAGTGAGCGACTGAAGTCACGTGGTGAATCGGCGTCCAGATGGGGACATGAATCAGGGGGTGTGTCTCCCGACTCTCAGCGGTTGAAGGGACTTGAGTGGACTCTGGGGTCACTGCCTTTCTGATGCTGGAGTTTTCCCCAACTGTGTCTCAGGCTCCTCAAGGCTGGGATTCTTCTCTGATGGGGAAATGTCTCTTAGAGAATCCATCCCTTTCTCGACAGTGCTCACTGGTAGAACATTCTGGTCCGTGCAGGGTGTATCGCCTGCTGAATCCCTTTTGTCCTCCCTTGGAGCTCTTCAGGAAGAGCTCTAGGGCTTCTGAGACTTCTGAGCTGCCCCTTCCAGGGGTCCTGAAGATGGCCAGGGCAGGCTCCGGAGACGCAGAGCACTGATGGAGGAGTCAAGGAGGGCATCGAGGCAGCAGGGGACACAGGTGCTTGGAGTCAGGGGATCTGCCTGGTGCTTTTCCCCTGCTCTCAGGGATGGGGGTTGCCCACTTTGCCATGTGTCAGGCCCCCAGTGCCTCCAACCAGAGTCTTTCGCTTCCTGACTGAGCTGCTCAAACCTCTCTTCTCTCACACCCTCTATGCATCTGTGACATTGGTGTTTTCTGCCAGCCTGCCCGCCCCTGCTCCCCTCCAGGCTCAAAGGCCCCCCAGCCCCTGAGACACCGACCATGGGGCTGAGCCTGGCTGTGACTCCCCGGCTGCCTCACCTCTCCTCCTCTCGCTGTGGTCTGGCACTCTGTCTGCACTTCCCAAGCAGCAGCAAGGAGCTGACTGCCTTCTCTTCCCTGAGTTGGGACTCCTGGCTGTTTGTGGAGCTTGCCACTCTGTCCCAGACCATGTCTCCAAGAAGGGGTGTGAGAGCCAGAAGGTGACGGGTGGGAGTGGAACACGGGGTCCGGGAGGTGGGGTAAATTAGGTTCCTGGACCCACCTCCAATGTGTGTGTGTGTGGAGGCTTCTCCATGCCAATGCAATGCCTGGGTACCAGCTGGGTAGCAGTGATTCAACTCAGTTCTGACGCCATCTACCTGGCTGTAGCAGCAGATCCTGCAGGTTAAGGGCTCAGGCCTGCCCCCGCCGCCTTTCAGATACTAGTGGCAAGTCCAGGCTGTTATCTGTGCTTCTAACCAACTGGCTATAGATCAGAGGTTCCTAGGACCTCCTCCTCAGGTTCAGGGACTTTGCCAGAGTGGCTTACAGAACTCAGGGAAACATTTTACTTGCTAGATTATGGGTTTATTATAAAAGGATATATCTAAGGAATAGCCAGACAGAAGAGACACCCAGGGCAAGGTCTGGGGAAGAGCACAAAGCTTCATGCTCTCTCCAGGAGCACCATGCTCCCCAGTGTCCACCCAGAAGCTCCCTGATTCACATCCTTTCGGGGTTTCATCGCATAGCCATGATTGATTAAATCACTGGCCATCAGTGATTGATTCAACCTCCAGCCCCCCTCTCATCCTTGGAGGTTAGGGACAGGACTGAAGTTACAACCCTCCAGTCACAGGTTTGGTCCTCCTGGCAATCAGCTCCATCCTCAGATGAGGTCCAGAAGTCACCGTATTAATATAACAAGAGATACTGTTGTTACTTTCAACAGTTAGGAAATTCCAAGAGTTTGGGGAGCTGTAAGCCAGGCGGTGTGGACAAAGACCAACTGTATATGAAAAATATACTTTGGTCGTCTCAATGACCCAATATATGTCTTATAAATCACAGTATAGCCTGGGACCTCCTTCCCTTCAGCCCAGGAGGTGGCTCTGGCCTGTGGAGAGGGTCTGGGACCAACCTCTAGCCCCTGTGATAGAGCTGAGTTCCGTGGCAGCCCCAGGCAGGTCCCGACACCCCCTGAACTGGGACTCCCCACCCTGGGCCACAGAGCAGGGAATGTGGTCAGAGGGACGCAGAGCCCCGTCAGCAGCTGTGGATTCTCACTGGTCATTTTCTGAGGTCGATTTCTGGGCTGAGTCTGGTGGGCAGAGCTTGCCAGGCATCCCCAGTTAGCTGTGGCTCAGATGATCTCAGAAGGCCAGAGGAAGCTGCTGATGGTGTGATGGGAGATTGTGATGCTGACTGTGGGATCCTTAGGAAACCAGCAGGACTGAGGAAGAGGAGGAGGGGCCTGCAGTGGGCTGGCCTGTGGGCTCCACCTGCCTGTCATTCCCACCCTAGTCCCTTCAGATGTGGCACACTGGGCTGCGTGCCATGAGAAGATGCCAACTTCATTCAGACGCCTCTAGCCTGAAGTGGAGGACACTACCTTTATCTTGGGGGAGTCTCCAGGCCCACGAGGGCGCTGGACACACATGAAGGGAAGCAACAAATGTGTTTCGAGAGCAGCGTACTGATGAGGGTGTGGATGGCGCACCATGAAAACCTGTCAGTAGCTCCTCAGCCTTACAAGCTAGAGTCTGATCAGAAAGGGAAACCCGCTGGGTGAGAAGAGCGTGTAAAACCCAGTGGTGGGGTGGGCCGGGGAGCCAGGTGGGCCCTCTGTGTTGGGGGCAGGCACTGAGGTGCTTTGGTGAATCCCTGAGTATCCTTCAAGTGACTGAAGATGCCGCCGGCCACCCCTGCCTCAGCTCAGGACCGCATCTTACCTTCCTGCCAGCTTCTGGGTGTTGTCTGAGGGAGAGGTGAGTGTGGTCCAGGCGCGTGAAGTGTGTTGGGAACGGTGGGGGTGGGAGGGTCCAGGGTTGGTCTTCCTAAGCTCAGGGTTGGCGAGCTGTGGCCCAGGAAGCAGGCGGTGAGCAGTGGGGCTGAGCATGGCAGGGTAGGCGAAGGGCCCGGGAGCTGGGGCCTGTAACCTGTAGGAGGATCTGATGGGGTTGCCTGTCTTTTTGCCTTTCCTGGTGTCCTGGTTTCCTGGACCCTCTTAGCCTGTGGGCCAGACAGGACCGTCCAGAATTCTGTGGTGGTGTTGACTGTGAGCCCCAGATGGCAGACGTGGGCGACTGAGGTTACCTGCTCAAGGGCAGCGTGCTCTGATGGACACGTGACTGAGTGATAATGGCCTTGGGACAGGATGCATGCATGCTGGTGCTGGGGCTGAGGAGCTGAGGGGCAGGGCTGTCCCATGGAGTGCCTTGATATGGAGGGCCTTAAAGAGGGTCCTACTGGGGGCTGTGGGCCAGGGTCACTGTCTAGGAGAGCATGACTATATCCCACAGAAAGAGAACCTCAGCTCTGGGTATGTCTGGAGAAGGGGACAGGCTATGAGATATGATGTCCCAGTGAGGGTGGGAGGTTCTGACCCTGAGTGAGGCCCACAGACAGGCCCTGTTTCCTTTAACTCTCAATAGAGCTAGAGAGCTCCAGAATTAACCAGCCCTGGGTGTGAAGCAGTGGACCCTGAAGCTTGCCCCCTGCTGCGAGATCTATTCTAGATCCTGGGCTCTAGATCCTTGGAAGCTGCCAGGAGTGTTCCTGTTGCTCCTTGATGGGCATGTAAAAGATGGAACTGGCTTTGTGCCCGAGGTCTCTTCACATGCCTGGAGCCACTGGCATGTTGCTAAGTCTTCAGGAGGTTGCGGGGGCGGGGCGCCCTCAGTGTGGAGATCTGATGCTCAGGAAACTCCAGGAGAGGAGGGGTTACTTGGATGGTCTTGGGATTCAGAGGCCACTGCTAATGGCACCCAGTCCACAGCATGGAGCAGTTGGAGCAGCTATACTCACACGGCTCTGCTTCTGCACAGAGATGGTGTACTGGAAGCCCCCAGGTGGTGAAGGATGGTGGCTGGGCAAGGTGAGCTCTGAGGAACAGGAAGTGGTGTTCTTCAAAGGAATCTGGTCCTAGGGTCAGAAGCCCGCAGCCACCACATGTTAGGGGGGCGTCATTCATCTCTGCTAAATGAGATTCCTGTGGTTATAGCAGAAGCAAATTTCTTGGATTTTCAGAACCTTCTATTTTAAAATAATTTAAGATTCAGCAAAAAGTTGCAAGAGTGGTTGAAAGAATATTTTGTTCTAAGCCATTTAATTCCTTCTCCTGACTCCTCATCCTGAATTTAGTGTGTATTTTCTCTGATTAAGGGCTTTCTCCTCCATAACCACAATGAAACCTTCAAAATGAGGAAATTAATGTTGATGTGACCCTACCACAGATTCTCATTCAAGTTTTATCAGTTTTATCGACAGTGCCCTTTATAACAGAAGGATCCAGTTAAGGATCATTTGCTGTGTTAGTCGTTCCGTCTCTTTTAGTCTTCGTTCCCCTGGGAGAATTCCGCGTCTGACTTTTATAACCTTGTCACCTTGAGACTTTGGGGAATCCAGGCCAGCTGTCCTGTAGGATGCCCCCCTGTTCACATTTGCGTGCTGTTTTCTCGTGACTGGGCTTCCTTGATAGCTCAGTTGGTAAAGAATCCGCCTGCAATGCAGGATTCCCAGTTCGATTCCTGGGTCAGGAAGATCTGCTAGAGAAGGGATAGGCTACCCATTCCAGTATTCTTGGACTTGCCTTGTGGCTCAGCTGGTAAAGAATCTGCCTGCAATTAGATTTAGGGTGTTTATCTTTGGCAGGAACGGAACACCGCAATGCCCTGCTGACCCCATCATGTCCTGGAGTGGCAGGATTTTTATTTGTTTCATTTCTGTGTGCTTACCTTGGATCATTTGATCACCTGGCATTTGCTGGGTTTCTTCGCCAATCATGCATCCATTCTCCTTTCTAATAAGTGAGGATTTGGGGACGGGGAAAGGTGCTTTGTGACTCTAAATACTTTGTTCTGTATCTAATGTTTATCCAGTAGGTTTAACACTCACTATTATTTCTTGGTTGGATTGTTGCTTCGATGCTTCCTAAATGGTGATATCTTAAATCAATTATTAATTTTTTTCTGCATTAATCATCTGGCATTCCACTATAAGGAGAAGTGTCCTCCTGTTGTATTTATTAATTTATTTCTATATGGATTCATATATTCCTGTTTTATTCAGTGGTTTAGTCTGTTACCATCATCATTTACTTTCATGTTTAAATTGTCCCAGATTTAACCTGTGGAAACCCTTGATAATAAAACATGTCAAAAGGGTTCTGTGTCCTTTTGGCATGTTTCTATAGTTCTTTGAATATTTCCTTGTTTTCCGGCACAAAAAAGATGTTCCTGGGTCATCTACCTTCTCTGGCCTAACCCTGGAATTCGTTACTGCTCCGAAGAGCCCAGATTGCCTTTGGATGAAGTGAAGGAAAACACAGCTTCCCAGGCCCACCCCAGACCTGGATTGGAGTCTCAGGGAGATGGGCGTGGCTGTGGGCGGGTCTGGTTATCTGGGGCCGCCTGAGCGGCTGTTCTTTGTGTCGCTGGAGCTTGGGGTTGGGGGGGCGCTGGCAGCTCAAGTGGCGACACCTGGTGGTGATTCAGGAACCTGCACGGCCGTTAGGACAATGCCTTGGGTCTGGGACTTAAGGGTCTTATTGCCTTGCGGGGCCTCCTACTAGGTCTCCTGGGATGGCGAACTGGGTCCAGCCTCCTTCCTCAGTGTTCTGAGCACCCTTCCTCACCCACCACACACACCCCCGCCCTGCCCTCCCTTAGCCTGGCTGCCCAAGTCCAGGCCCTCGCCTGAATGGTTCAAGCTCCAGAGCTGGATACTCCCAGGACTGTAAGCGCCTTCCAGCTCAGGACCAAGATTTGCTCCAAGGGTTTCCGGACATCCCTAACATTACTCAGCAGAGATGGCTGTCTAGTGAATTACACTGAGTTGCTCAGAAGATATTATGTATCATTAACAGTTATGTTTATAAAGGGTTTATCAAAATTTGGGGAAATGCTTATTGTCTCATATGAAGTAAAAAAAAATATTCGATGTACAGCAGAGCTGAACATTATTCATTAAAAAAGATTGGAGAGAATTATATCAAAATGTGACTAATGGTGGGATTATGCAATTTATTTTCTTTTACATTCTGAAACTTTCATGCTTTGGACTTGTTCTTACTCTGATGGATTAAAAGGCTGCCCCAGGAGGCCTGCTGAACCAGGGAAGGCTTGGTCAGGCCTCCATTGGCCTGGGAGCAGCAAGGCTGGAGAACCTGGCGTGGCTGTACCTGTTATTCAGGCCCTTTGAAGGGTGTTGGTCTCCTGGTGGGCTTGGATGGGGTGGGGGCACAAGGCAGCCTCCCCTGTCCGTGTGAACGGCCTGATGGGTCACCCCCACCTCGCTGGTCAAAGCCAGAGCACCTGGGGGTTGCTTCTGGGAAGAAAGAGGGCCTCATCCTTTCAGTGCTATCTGGGGCCTAAGCAGAGAGAGGCTGAGCTGTCTGTGGAGAAACAGGGGAGGACCCTTGACTGAGCAGAGTGGCCAAGGGGGCATTTTTTTCTGAAGACGGGTGTAAGCTGAGAGTTGAAAAATCCTGCAGGTGAAGTTCAACCACTGATCCATTTATAGAAGCTTGCTAGGCATTCAGTTCACTAATTTAATCCTCATTTGACCCTATGCCGAAAGTGCTATTGCCGTCACTACCCCCATTTTACAGATGAGGAAACTGAGGCCCAGAGATATTTCAGATCTTGCCAAAGTCACCCAGCTTCTGAGTGGTGGGACTTGATTCCAGATTCAGTGCTCCTAACCACGTGACTATGTTGATGGGCTCCTGGGGATGGCTTTGCTGTGCCTCTTGCAAACCAGACTCCATTCCTGGTTTGGAGGAAAGGAACAGGGATACAGGAACAGGAAGCGTGCTGGAGGGCGGTGGTCGGAGGCCAACATTAACCCGCTGCCCTCTCACCCCTGTCTGTTCCAGGCCTCGCTGGTCCTGCAGGTGTCCTACACGCCGCTGCCTGGAGCCATGCCCACCTTCCCACCATTAACACCTCTGGAACCCTCCCCGACTCTGCCTGACATGGATATGGTGGCTGGTGAGGAGCCCACCCTCACCCTGGCAGGGCTGGGGGAATAAGCCTAGTGGTGGCACCGGAGCCTGGGAAGGGGGTGCCTTTCTAGACTGGGGGCTGCCCAGGCCTGGCGAAGAGAGGCCGTGGGTGGGTGGGGAGTCTGTAGAACTGACTTCCATTTTACAAAGTAAAGGAGCAGGAGGCATGCCCCCTAGGTGCCACTAGGGTTACTATGATGACGTCTTCCCAGTGCCAGAGGTTCAAGGAAGGTGTTGTGTGGGCACTGGGTACCCAGCCCTCTGCAGCTCCAGAGAGGTGGGACTTTTAGAGGGCCGGCCTGTGCTGGGGAGGAGGTCTATCCTAGGAGATGCCTGAGCCCCACCCGCTGCCCAGCACTCTGCAGGTCTTTAGCAATGACATGTGACAAGAGTTCGACTTTCCCTGAGAACCCTGAGCTGAAGTCAGGGGATGAGTTCCTGTCTTGCCTTGAGACCAGTAGCTGTGTGGCTTCGGGCCAGTCACTCCCCCTCTGGGCCTACAGTTTATTATTTGTGGAAAGTGAGCAGACTGAACTGACCAAGCCTCACGGTTGCCCTTTACTTACCTCTCCTGGCCTTGTGAAGTGAGGACCAGCTAGGGTGGCTGGCTTGTCAGTGGTGGCTAGGGGGGCGTGACAGTTCAGCCTGCTGGAGTGAACAGGAAGCACACAGATGGGCCAGGTGGGGTCTTGCCCCTGGGAAAGATTCCAGCATTTCTCCCTTGGTGAAGGGAGCCCATCCCAGGTGTGCCCTGAGCCCGTCCTGGGGGCCGTGTGGGGCTCCTGGTTGGGGAGGCAGAGCGGGGCCCCTCTTGTTGGCCTTGGCACTGTCTGAGCTCAGAGGTGGGCTGATCCCTCTGGACTGGGGTTGAGGGAAGAAGAAGGGGGTGCTCCTGGTGACCGAGAGTGGAGAGAGCGAGGGTCCCAAATGTTCTGGGACCACTTTGAGGTGGATCTGACAAAGTTAGGCTCTGGCCCGAAGGTGGCGACCAGCACCTGTTCGGAGCTTTGTGTCAGGTTGGAGCAGGCGGGGAGGGCAGGGCTGGTGGGGGTGGGGGCCCTGGGTTGGCTTCCCTCACCAGCTCCCTCCCCTCCTGGGGCTGTGCCCTGCCCATGTGCCAGGTGGGGGCCAGAGCCAGGCCGAGACCTGGTCCCTGCTCAGTGACAGCACCGTGGACACGAGACACTCTGGAAGGAAGTGGCTGGCCCCCACGGGTGAGACGCGGGCTGGGCTGAGCCGGCCCTCCCGCCCGTAACCAGCCCACTTGCTGCCGCCATCAGCTCCCCAGAGCGGGGCGAGGCAGCCAGGAGGGCTCCTCCTGCAGGTCCTGGCGGGGAGGGCTGGGGCCATTCTGTCTCCTCCTGCCTGCTAACCAGACTGACCACCCTCAAGTTTCAGCTGTTAGAAGCTCTTCTTCTTCTCGCTCATCCATCCTGGCTGACCGCTGGGGAAAGAGAGGGGCAGGGGAGGTGGGTGCTGGGCCGTCGGGTCTGCCGTCAGCTGGGACCCAGGGGCCAGAGGCACCCAGCCTCATTACGACCCTCTCCTCCAGACACAGGAGGAGAGGAGGACACTGAGGACCAGGGGCTCACAGGAGACGAGGCCGAGCCATTCCTGGACCAGAGCGGGGCTCCGGGCCCGGGGGCCCCCAGCACCCCGAAGAAACTGCCTTCCCATCCTCCCCCCTACCACCCCGGGGGGAGCAGGAAGAGAAGCGCGCCTGCACCCAGAAAGCTGCTGTCGGACAAGCCGCAGGACTTCCAGGTGACCGCGGCCTCCTCCTTCAGCCAGAGGCAGCCTCTGCGGCCAGTGTAAGACCTGTCTGTGCGGGAGGTGCTAAGACGGGAGTCTGGTTCCCCTGGGTCCTGGGCAAACGCTCGATGGGGAGGCCATGTCTTGGGGTCTCTAGAAAATACCTCTCCCCAGCCCCTGGTTTTACTCTTAAAAATAGTGGGGGGGTCGGTCACGGCAGAGCGCCAGCGTCACCACAGCTGCTGCCTGTTTCCCCAGCCGGGCGCCCCGAACGCGCTCTGGCTCCTCCGCCCGCGGGATTCCCCAGGCAAGAACGCCGGCTGGGAATACTCGCTCAAAGTGATGGACAGCATGGTTGTCACCTGGGGCATGACAACATGACCCACTGACTCAATCTGCATTTGAACAAGGTCCCCAAATCTAAGAAGCTCTGCCTGTGTTTTTTTCTCTATCCATTCCCCCTGTTAATCGTCATGATTTTTCTGAAGGTCATGTGCAGTTTGAATTTGTTCAAGCTTGTCACAGAATAAAACTATGAAAATTAACCCTTTGACTTATTTTTATCCAAAAACCCTATCTCACTTAATTTGGGTCCTTTTTGGTTCTTTTTCTTTTCTACAGAATTTTCCATTTTGATGTAATTTGCATTTAGTGATATTTAACTTCAGAACTACTTTAAAAATTAAAAACAGGAAACTTCGATATTTATTTATTAAATGCAATGAATTATCAAAATATATTTTAATTCCAAATTGTGGTAATTTTAGAAAAGTTTTAGTTATAACCCACAATGTTTGCCTGCTTCCCTGATGACTCAGACAGTGAAGAATCTGCCTGCAATGCAGGAGACCCTGATTTGATCCCTGGGTCAGGAAGATACCTTGGAGAAGGAAATGGCAGCCCACTTCACTATTCTTGCCTGAAAAACCCCATGGACACAAGAGCCGGGTGGGCTATGGTCCATGGGGTCACAAAAGGTTGAACACTACCGAGTGACTAACGTTTTCACTTTCGTGTTTGCCTGAGGGGCAGAATTCTAATTTATTATTATTTACAAGACATGTTATTGTTTCCTCCTTCAAACAAACAAACAAAAACTTTTGCGACTTCGCTGGTGGTCCAGTGCCTACGACTCCTAATGCAGAGGGCCTGGGTTCGATCCCTGGTCAGGGAACTAGATCCCACATGCCGTAATTAAGACCCAGTGAAGCCAAATAAGTAATAAATAAATGGAAAAAAAAAAGATTTTTTTGGTAGCAAATTTGGAAAATACAATGAAAAGAATAAAAATCACTCCCTCCCTCTTCCCATTGCCATTGATAATATATTCTATAGCAGCTTATTTTTAAAATAAATAATTGCTGGTTAGAAATTAGAACCAGTAAACACTGTATTTTTTTCATGAAAGCTTTAACACTTTAAAACGTAATATTCTTTAATCTTTTGCGTAACTTTGGAGGCACAGGTGTTCTTGAAACCGTCACTTATTGAAAGTTCAATGAAGAAAACTCACTTCTAAGAATGTCAGACATTCTGTGTTGCATCTTACACTATGTAAGAATGAAGTGGGGTTGCATCACTCTGTACCTCTGACCTCTGAGGGAATTGTCAGTGAGGAGTATTCAAGGCACCCAAAAGCCTCACCATCGAGGGGCCTGAGATGGGGCTTGTGCAGAAATTGAACAGGGACTGGGTTCTCGGGCCAGCCCTGGAATTTCCTGCTGGCAGCTTGCTTGGGGCAGCCTGGCAGCTCTTACGTGGCACCATGGGGTGGTTAGATGCCAAGGACCTTGGTGGGAAAATACTGTTCTTACAATGCTCTTCCTAATTCCTTTTTAATACCCGTCCCAAGAGGCTGGCTGTGAGGGTGGTCCCTGAGATCTCTGACTCTTGGCGTGGGGTGGGGGTGTGTGCCTGACTTCTTCCTCTCCTCCGGCTCACAGCCTCTCCTGGCTTTCAGATCAGGGTCCAGGTGATCGAGGGACGCCAGCTGCCAGGGGTGAACATCAAGCCTGTGGTCAAGGTCACCGCCGCTGGGCAGACCAAGCGGACACGGATCCACAAAGGAAACAGCCCCTTCTTCAACGAGGTGGGAGCCCCTGGGTTAGGGCTAGTGCCTTGGTGGGAGTGCGCAGCGGATGCCTGGCAGTTCACTTGGGTTTTGCAGATGGCAGTAGCATTGGGTGGAGGGCAGTGCCCGGTCCTGAGCAGGTTATCTGAGGAACTGGAGAGAGGGCTTCTGCTCTTACTCCTGCCTTGGGCTCCCCCTGCTCCACACCCCCACCATCCGTGGGGCCGGCCACCCTGTCCTTGAGATGACCACTTCTGTGAGGTTGAATCCCCAGAGCCTGGTGCTGGGCTGAGCCCACCGCACACTCACTGTGTGCACCAGCCCTGGAGGCTGGGCGGTGGCCGTCTCCTCCCGGCCCCGGGCTCAGAGGGCCTTCATCTGTCCCCCTCTCGCCCTGAACCAACAGACTCTCTTCTTCAATGTATTTGACTCTCCTGTGGAGCTGTTCAATGAGCCCATCTTCATCACGGTACGTGCCAGCCATCAGACGCTTTCTGTGGGCTCCGTGTGTGTGTGCGTGTGTGAGAAGCTTAGAAGCTGAGCCCAGGTGACAGGGAGCAGCTCACACCCCCGCGCTCCCCCCTCCCATTTCACTTGGCACAAAGATGCCTTCGGGGCTTGGATGCAGGTGGCAGCGGAGTGGGGAGACCCTGACGCCGCCCAGCTTCCCCAGGTACCAGACTCATTCGCGCTGTGGTCCTTTGATTTTCATCTTATTTTGTTTGTCTATATGTCTGCTTCTGGCCAAGATTTTGCTTCACTGGCCCTTAGCTCTTTCCATCACCCCCGCTTCCTCTGAAAGGCAGTATAGTTGAGTGGCTAGAAGTGTGGGCTCTGGAGCCAAGCTATCTGGCTTCTAGTCCTGCCTATGCCGTGGAGAGGACGTGTGATTCTGTACAAGTGGCCTCTGTGCCTCTTTCTTCATCTGGAGACAGGGAACGATAATAGTACCTACCTGTGGGGTTCTCATGAGGGTTAAGCATTGCTTGGAATAATCTCCGGGACAGAGCCGGTGCTGTCGAGAGTGTGGGCTGTTATTATTTGGGAAGGAGGAGCAGCTGGGCTGGGACCTGTCTGGGCCAACGTTTACTTGCAGGCCAGAATTTTAGTTTGTTTTTCCTTTCAGGTGGTGGACTCCCGTTCCCTCAGAACAGATGCTCTCATCGGGGAGTTCCGGGTAAATGGTTTATTCTCTTTGAAAGTAATCAGTTCTCGTTTATCCACATTAGCGGAAACTCTGTGGATGATGGGCAGGGTTGGTGCTCAGAGACCTATCTGTCTTGGTCTGTGTTTGGAAAAATATGATGATAAAATCCAAACAAGATCTTCTCCTAACCCAGAAATTCTCTTCACAAAGGTAGTAGAGAAAGAGAGCACTTTTGTTATTGAATAAGCATTAAACCAATATGATGGTATTATGGGCCATCTGATAAGAGATTGTGAAGACAGAAAGAAATCTTGTATAGAGCCAAGCAGACACAACCCATTCCATACATATTCTTGAGATGAACAATAAACAATTACTAATGCCCAAGTTAGTGGCCAGGATAGCGTCTTCAGTATACATAGTTCATCCTAACTTTATCTGGTAATTGGGGTGACCATCACAAGAAAAATCAGAAAACACACTTGCATTTTTATGATGGGAGGTAGTTTTACAATTTGGTTAAAGTAGGCCCTTCTCTTGCCAGAGATCGGAGAGCCTGGGGAAAGGCATTCCTGGGTCCTAAAGCTGAGGAACGACTTATCTGGCTTCTAAAAAGATACATTTCAAAGAGTCAGGGAAAATGCTTATATTGACAAGTTTTCCAAGGAAAACGTTCTGACAAAAAGAGAGGAGAGGGAAACCGCCCCCCTTCTCTCCAGCGGGGGGAGTTCGGCTTCTTACTGTTAATCCACATTTGTCCTAGCATCCTGGGGAGGCAGTGTGGGCCTGCGTTTAGGCAGCCCTCCTCCTCAGTCTGGCCGTCTGGGGCCAACGTGACACCAGAGCTCAGTACCCTGAGCTCACCGGGGCTGGGGAGTGGGTCCAGATTGGGAGTGGTCCAGGAGGGCGGCGTGGGGTGACCCTGCCCCTTCATGTGTCCCAGACGTGCAGAAATGAACCTGCAGAGGACCTTGAACTGATAGCATGGGATGTGTTTAACAGATTAGCGTCAAGGCAACTGGCACTGGAGATCTTCACAAATGATGTTTTAATGTCATTCTTACTGATTTTCTCAGTTTTGAATCTTCAAGAATTTATCAAATGGAAAGAAAGGGCACAGGTTTATTTGACTCTCCTTCTGCTTTCCAAATAAAATATGACCCCTTCTCTGAGAAGTAGTCACAGATAGAAAACGGAATCTGTTTTTCTGGAGAAGCAGTTTTTTGTTTTTTAAGAATGGATTGAGCTTGAGTCATTCTATAATAAGTCTTATGTTTTGAGTCTCTAATCTTATTGTAAGAACCCAAGGGTGAGGTTAAAAAAGCATTTTTTTCCTAATTATAAATGTAATCTATGATTTTAAAAAACTTTGTAGTTTTTTAGAGCAATTTTAGGTTCATAGAAAAATTGAATGGAAAGTACAGAGTTCCCACATACCCCCACCCTGCACATGCATAACCTCCCCTACCATCACATCAAAATCTGTAAGGGTTTTCCTTTAATAGAAAACTATAAAATATAGGAAAAATAAAAATAAAATAAAAACCTCCCAAATCTGCCACCCAGAGGTAGTGCAGTTGCCATCCAGCATGTTTCCTTTGCTCTGCCTTTTCTATGCATAGATACACTTCACCAAACTTCAGTCAAAATGTATTCCACTTTTTCCCCATGTAATAACAGGTGACCGACATTTTCTCATGTCTCCAGATGTTCTTGAAAACATGATTTCTAATGCATCAGATTTTTAACTTTCCTGCATCATACTTTATTTAACACTCTGCTGGCAGGACTGTGACCTGTGCCTCTTCTGTTTGGTTTCAGCTGGACGTGGGCAGCATCTACCAAGAGCCCCGTGAGTCGCCCTGTCATCCTCTTGGGCAGGTCTTTGCATTTGGGTTCTGGCTGCATGGGGGCACCCACTTGGGACACTCATCTTTTCTAGACTTTAAAGGTGGAGTCTGATCTTGGAGGTGAGGCTGCAGGAGTAAAGAGAGGGCAGCTTTCATTTTCTGGGTAAAACAGGTCCCCTGGAATATCAAACCCTCACGTGGGTCTCAGCTGGCCCAGTTGGGGTGCTAAACTGGAAGTCCTAAGCAAAGATTGCTGGAGGCTGGGGTCCCTCCAGATGGGTGGGTCATCTGGACGCAAGTCCAGGATTTCTCCACACCTTGGTCTCTGGTTTGGACTGGTTACTTCCTAAAGGGGAGGAAAATGGCCTGGGGTCTGGCTTTGGCAGCCTCTGATAGTGGTGTCTGTTGACATTTCCGATTTGGACCGGAATGAACACTCAAAATACCTTTTATTTTAGAACTGGAGTCCTTCCCCATGTCTGGGTAGATGAGTTCTTCATCTCACCCAGTGGAGTCCACCCTGGGCTCTCCAGTGTGGTCGCAGACTTGGGTTCTTCCACTTTGGGGATCACCAAGGGTGTTGTTCCCTTAGGACACGCCTACCTCAGGAAGTGGCTGCTGCTCTCAGATCCCGACGATTTCTCTGCTGGGGCCAGAGGCTACCTGAAAGCGAGTCTCTGTGTGCTGGGGCCTGGAGACGAAGCCCCCGTGAGTACATTCCTCGTCCTCCTCATAAGCACTGCCACCGGGCCATGGGGGCACCAAATGAACAAACAAAAAGCTTTAGCTTTTCTGATTTAAAAGAATACTTGGCAATTGTGAGAAGCGTAGAACATGTGGGAAAGCATAAATAAGAAATGGATCACTCATAATTCTGCCCATCAGAGCGAACCATCATTAATATTTTGGTGCATATTCTCCCATCTATATATAGTGTATATCTGTTCTTTTTCAGATTCTTTTCCCTTATAGATTCTTATAAGTATTGAGTAGAATTCCCTGTGCTGTACAGTACGTCGCTGTTGTTCATGTCTGCTGCTGCTGCCAAGTCGCTCAGTCGTGTCCGACTCTGTGCGACCCCATAGACGGCAGCCCACCAGGCTCCCCTGTCCCTGGGATTCTCCAGGCAAGAGCACTGGAGTGGGCTGCCATTTCCTTCTCCAATGTACAAAAGTGAAAAGTGAAAGTGAAGTCGCTCAGTCGTGTCCGACTCTTAGCGACCCCATGGACTGCAGCCTACCAGGGTCCTCTGTCCATGGGATTTTCCAGGCAAGAGTACTGGAGTGGGGTGCCGTGGCCTTCTCCTGTTTATATATAGTAGTGTGTTAATCCCAAATTCCTAATTTATGCCCCACCACCTTTTGGTAACCATAAATTTGTTTCCTAGGTTTGGAAGTCTATTTCTGTTTTGTAAATAACTTCATTTGTATCATTTATTTGGATTCCACATATAAGCAATATATGACGTTAGTGTTTCTCTGACTCACTGCACTCAGTATGACAATCTCTGGGTCCGTCTTTGCTGCTGCAAATGACATTATTTCATTTTTTTTAAATGGATGAGTAATACTCCAGTGTATACACATCTACTCACATATATACTCTCATGCACACATACACACACACACACACAGATAAGACCGAAGGATTTCAGAGCAGACACAGGAGCTGGAGGCTTTGTGGGAAAGCCTCCTAATACTCAGTGGCCGGGACCCAGAAGGTAGGTGGATGGAGGCACTGTTAGGCGTGGAATGAGGCAGGCATCGTGGAGGCATGGGGCTGGGGAGCTGATGAGCCTGGCAGGGAGGGTGCGGGAGGACCAGGCTGATGAGGAGGACAAATAATAGGGAACGGCTAGGGAACACACATATTTTAAACCTCTGCTGTGTGCCAAGCTCTATGTTGAGTGCCTCCCGTGGTATGAGGGGGATTGGAGAAGCTAGATAGTATGGAGGCTGTTTTTAGAGAAGGGTCTCAAGGTCAAGGTTTCCCTGGAGCGTTGGTTCTGAGCGGCTGGAGATTTGAGATGTGGCCGTTCCTCTAGCAGCTGCAGGGGAGGGAAGATTAAGATGCTGTTGGTGGAAGACAGGACCTGTGTTGGTGAGTGACTTGTCCTTGTGGATATTGACTATCTCGTGGGAAGATTGGAAATCAGATACACAAATGGTGAAGCAGATACTGAGATGATCAAGGCAGAGGGAGGCAGGAGTGGGGGAAAGCAGGTCTCCAGGGGAGGGCTGGGGAGGTGGAGACCCTGGGGAAAGCCGCATGTGATGGGGAGGTGGAGGGCAAGGTCCATGAGGAGGTTAAGGCTGAAGAGCTGGCTGATGATGCAGGCTCAGGCAGCCCTGGTGGGAGGGATTGGGGCAGCCCCGGGTGCTGTGCAGGGGCCGGCAAAGCTCAGGCGGCCCAGTCCCTCCCAAGGGCGCCTCCCTGCTCTCTCATTCCCTGTTCCTCTCATTCCCTGCTCATCTCTCCAGACGCTGTGCCTTCTTGCTCCTACAGGGCATCTCTGAATCTATTCTCCTTTCCTAAAACACTCCTTCCTCCGCTCCCCATTCATCCGACCCTGGTTTTTCCCAGATGAAACCACTTTTCTTGAGACCAGCGCAGAAGGAAGCCTGTGTTTTCTGCTCCAGCTTGCCATGGTCTTTGGAATGGAAGCGTGGCCATCTTTTGGTTTCCCATGGCAGCTTCCCAACTTCAGCACCGCCTTCTTCTCTGAAGCCTGCCTCTCTGGTTATTTCCCTCCTTCTGGTCTCCTGGGCTGTTACCTACACCTGGTGCAGGAGGGTCCTTGCTGGCACGTTTCCCTGTTTGCCTTTGTTCCGAAACCAGTGTGTCCTCCCTGATGAGCCATCAACGTCTCATCTTACCTTCTTTAAGCCCTTGAGCTCAGAAATCCCTCTCGCCAGCAGTTTCTTTCTGCCTCCTTCCGTCCGTCACCCTCAGTGAATGGTTCTTCCTCGCTGAGGTTACAGCCCTGACCCCTGTCTGCTTCCCCGCCCACCAGCTGCCTCCTGCAGCCTGGTCCCCGGCTCCCATCCTCTCTCTCTCTCTCTCTCTGTCTCTGTCTCTGTCTCTGTCTCTGTCTCTGTCTCTGTCTCTCTCTCTCTCTCTCTCTCGCATGGTGCTCCCTAGCCCCTGGGGTTTGCTGCTGTATCTCCGCGTCCCCCCCCTCCCCATGACATACTGTCCACACCACCTCTTGGTCAGCCTTGGTGGCAGAAGTCACCTGGAAGTGCTGCCAACTTCTTCTTTTACTTGGGTGATGTTTGCTTCTTATCCCATTCTCCATGGTGGCTGTTTCCTAACTTTCTGGTCTTTCCTAAGCTCCGGCCTCCGCTCTCCTTAAAGAGGCAGAGTTGCACAGTGGCAGAGGCGCAGTGGCGAGAGGGCTGAAATCCGCCCCCCTCCATCTCCCTCCCCACTCCATCTCCCTCCCTCCCCCTCCGTCTCCCTCCCCCTCCTCCCTCCCCCCTCCGTCTCCCTCCCCCTCCTCCCTCCCCCTCCGTCTCCCTCCCCCTCCTCCCTCCCCCCTCCGTCTCCCTCCCCCTCCTCCCTCCCCCCTCCGTCTCCCTCCCCCTCCTCCCTCCCCCTCCGTCTCCCTCCCCCTCCTCCCTCGCCCTCCGTCTCCCTCCCCCTCCTCCGTCCCCCCTCCGTCTCCCTCCCCCTCCTCCCTCCCCCTCCGTCTCCCTCCCCCTCCTCCGTCCCCCCTCCGTCTCCCTCCCCCTCCTCCCTCCCCCTCCGTCTCCCTCCCCCTCCTCCCTCCCCCTCCGTCTCCCTCCCCCTCCTCCCTCCCCCCTCCGTCTCCCTCCCCCTCCGTCTCCCTCTCCCCACCTCCCTTGCCTGTGCTTCAGCCCTGCCTGCTTTCCTGTTCAGTCTGGTCTGCCTCTTCTCTGGCTCCTGTCCTCTGGTCTGTGCGAGGCTCCAGATTTCCTGATCTCAGAATACCCTTGCTTTCACCCCTCCTGTCCAAGCTGTTTTCCTCGTCCTTTCAGCCATCCTCAAGGTTACCTAACTCTTGAGAGGACCCCACGTCCCCTTTCTCCAGTCCTTCACCAGCCGCTCGCTCCTTCATTGCTTCAGCGTGCCGCCCGTCACCTCCTTCCCTGAGCCACTTGCCTAAGCCTGACCCATTGCCAAGTCCCGGGAGCTCTTCTCTCATTAATCTGATCTGCTGCTCCACAGTGTTTGATTCCAGAGCCATATCTTACCTGAAACTCTCTCCTCCTTCAGCACCTGTGACTCCCTCACTCTTTTCCTTTTTTTAAAAAAATGGATTCTTCAAATTCAGCAGCTCAATAGGATTTCACTGCCTGCCTCTCTGCTGTGCCTTTGACATGACCTTCAAGGCCCATGAACATCTGGCCTCAGTCAGATTTTGCAGCATATTTGTATATCTGTGGAGGAGCCTGTCTCTGTCCACCTGGGCTGCTAAATCGCTCATCTCCAGCCTGGATCCTCGCAGCTCCAGACGCTCAGTCCTAGCTTCCTGTAACAAAGCACGTGAACACGTCCCTTTGGCCCCTCTAACTTTACCTATGGGAACCCAGTATCATTTGGCGACCACTCCTCAAACCTGTTCCCCATCCTGTGTTAGGTGATATCTCGGGAAATGGCACTCATCCGCTTGGTCCCCCAGGTCAGAGGCCTGAACACCCTTCCTCATCCCTCAGTCCAAACCTGGATGTCAACATGCACACAGTTGGCCAGTCTTGTTGGTGTGACGACCACAGTGCATGCTTCTCCTCTTTCCCATGCTAAGACCAGAGACCAAGGTCAGGTTCTCACATATCTTATCTCGGCCTTCCTGTGAATGAAGATGTGGTTCAGCTGCTGTGAATCTAGTTAGCCCCCACATTACCACCAAAATCACCTTCTTTAAACCCAGGTACAATCACGTGCTTCCCAGGTGGCACGACTAGTAAAGAACCTACCTGCCAATGCAGGAGACATAGGTTGGGAAGATGCCCTGGAGGAGGGCGTGGCAACCCACTCCAGTATTCTTGCCTGGAGAAGCCCATGGACAGAGGAGCTTGGTGGGCTATGGTCCATGGAGTCGCAGAGTTGGATGCGACTAAAGTGACTCAGCATGCATGCATGCACAAATCGTGTCAGTCTCCTCTTAAAACTCTTCCAGTGACCCACCCTGCCTGCCAGTTACTTTCAGGATGAAGTCCAGAATCCTCAGCATCACATTCAAGGCCATTAGCATTTGGCCTCAGGCTGGTTTTTCAGGGCCACTTGCTGGTGTGTACCTGCATGGACTCCGTGCTGTGGCCACGCCAGTCAGTGTGACCCTTTCCAGAATGTACTTCCGTCCTCGTCTTTCCACCTGTCAGAAGGCCTTCTCTGTCTCTCTTGACCAAAAGTCACTTTGTTCTTCAAGACCCGGTCCAGATGCTACTTCCTCCACGACGGCTGCCTTGTCCCCCAGGGAGATCGATGGACCTTTCCTTCTGGTCACCACCCCGTGTTTTGTTAGTTAGTTGTTGTGTCCATCTCTGTCACTGAGACTCAGTTTCTTGAGGTCAGGGGCGATATAGTATATATGAACCCTTTTATCTCCCCTCTTGCCTAGTACAGGTCTTGTGCACAACAGGTGCTCAATCAGTGATTGTGGCCTATGGGAACGAACAGTGTTATGGATGACTGAAAGCAGAGAAGCGGGTCATTTTCTTCCAATGTGAGCTGAAGAAAGTCAGTGTAGAGCTATTAATAGCTCCTTCCCGGGCTCTTGTGTGACACGAGGCACTCCGGGATGGAGAATTTGGCTGCGGGGATTCTGAAGCGGGTTTCTATGTGCAGACTGAGTGAGGATGGTCCAGGCAGCTTTGCAAGCAGTGGACTGCTGGGCATGGCCTTGTGCCACCTGTCCTCTATCCCTCTGCCCCTTACCTGCCCAAGTGTAGCAGGTGGATCTTTTGTTCCTCAAACTGCATGTCAGCCCTTGCTCTATATGAGTTGGTGCCTTTGCCTGGATCCATCATCCAGGTCTCAAAGCTGGGATACCACTGACACTGTTCACTCCCCCAGTTTCCATAGTTTCCAGCCCTCTTGCTCTGTTCTCCCTAAATCCCACCCACCCAGTTCTGCATCCAACCTCTGTGAACTCTCATCCAGCTTATCTATAAAGTGGGGTATTCTAGGCCCTGGCCCCCTGCAGCGTGGACATCACTTGGACACTTGTTGGAATGCAGAGGCTTGGGCTCCACCCCAGACCTGTCGAACCAGAACCCGTGTTTTATTTGGAATGTGCAGCAGTGGTCCAGAAGACACTGACTCTCCTGTTTCTAATGTACAGCCAAGTTTGAGACCCACTGCTCGTGGGGCTTGCTGTCAGAATTAAATGAGAGCATGTATAAAATCAATATATATTATTTTTATTATTACTGTTCTAATCAAAACACTCAGCACATGCTCTCACGTTCATTTGCTTAAAGGTGCCTTTCACTGTGAAATGGTGAGTGCCATGCAGGCAGGACCTCTGTCATATCCCTTGCCCCTGGCATGAAGCTGACACTTCCTAGTTGCTCAATAAATACTGGTCAGGTGAATGGGCAGATGTTACTGAAGACAGTGGCCGGCCTAGACCTCCGTCACTCCTGCGCTATTTTTTAATGGGCGGGTTGGGAAGGAGATGGTGGCTCTTGAGTGCCTGCTGGTGGCCCATGCACTGACACGTGATTGAAGTCGATCCCCCCAGAGCCTGGGAGGTCAGTGTCATTGTCTCCACTGTCCAGATGAAGCAAGTCTCAGGCTAAGGAACTGCTGGAGATCACCGGCTACGAGTGGGCAGGATGAAATCTGCCTGTCTTCAAGATGCACTATTTAAGTGTGTTGATTGAGCTCTCAGAAAAGGAAGGGAAAACGCTGTGCTTGGGGCCTCATTAAGTAGTCAGATTTGGTTGTATTGTAGCTGGAGAGAAAAGACCCTTCTGAAGACAAGGAGGACATCGAAAGCAACCTGCTTAGGCCGATCGGCGTGGCCCTCCGCGGAGCGCACTTCTGTCTGAAGGTCTTCAGGGCCGAAGACTTGCCACAGAGTGAGTGTGGTGCCCTTGCTGGGTGACTGCGATGGGGGAACCCTGGGCTGGGCTGCCTCAGGTCCCTGCAGGAAGGAGAGGGAGGGGCTGGCCCCCGGCTCCCTCCCTGCCTCCTCCTGGCCTGGCTTCTGCACCCAAGGGTCTGCTAGATCTGTGCCAGCCCAGCTTCCCTTCTACTCTGCTGTTTGCGGAAGCCTCACACCCTCTTGGTTTCCCAAGGGTTTTAGGGCTGTTCTTAGGAGAGAAGCACCATTTCCTGATGCTGAAATGGCATCGGCACCATTTCAATTCTATTGAGTGCTTATGCCTGGCTCCCACCGATTCTCTCCCACCCCTAGGAAGCCCCTGGCTGAAGACTGGTAGCCCTTGGCTGCAGAAGCAGTTGCTGAAATGTTAGAAGGGCTCAATGTCTCCACTCAGTGGAGACTCCTGGGGTGTCCAGTTTGCCTGGGACTGTCCTGGTTTTAGCACTGGAAGTCCCACATCCCAGGAAACTCCTCCTTCCCTGATAAACTGGGACAGCGGGTCACCGTAGCTGTGGCCGAGTCTTCATCACCCCAGGAAGGCTATGGTGGCCACTGCCTGGCTTCTCGCAGTGACTAACCCTGCACTAGCCCTGATCTGTGTGCTCAGTACCTGCTGGGGGAGTTATGCTCAATATTCTGGAGCCGTGGGTGTCAACCCAGACTGTACATTAAATCATCTCTGGAGCTTTAAGGAAGTGCAGATGCCTGGGCCCTGCCCCCAGTGTTTCAGATTGGCTCGGTTTGAGGTGGGGCTCACCCACTGGTAGTTTTAAAAGGCTCCTTGGTGGTTTTCTCACTGCAGGCTATGAGCCACCACTTTGGAGCGTGCATTGGCAGAATTATACCAGGTGCTGTTGCTAGCGGAGTCCAAGAGAACAAGTAGTCAGGAACTCCTTGGGTCCCTGTTCACACGTTTTGCATGAAGCTAATTGTTTGAGGGTTTCTGCTTTGACTAATGACCACCAATAAATGGGTTCCTTCTGTACATGTTTAATTGAACCAAAATTGTGGGGAAACCCTTTAAATAAGTAATGGGATTAAAATACAGGTTTAGAACATTCTGCATTTGTTGGTTGACACTATGCGGAAGTGAGGCTGGGGAGCTTCCAAAGGGGGCTGGGGAAACAGAAATGTCTGCTTTGCTCAAGGTGAAGGGGATGATGCTGCTTAGTTGTCTGCAGTGTTGTTTAAATATAAATAAAAAAGAATACATGGGTAAATAGAACATAAACATTTGCTAAATATTTGTTAACTGTTGTATTCATGTAGACAGACACTGGCTAGTATACAATTGTTAAGTGTCCCCTTCTCTCATTTTCTCATTCATGTACACGAATTTGCTAGTCAGTCAGTTGTGTCTGACTCTTTGCAACCCCCTAGACTGTAGTCCGCCAGACTCCTCTGTCCATGGAATTTTCCAGGCAAGAATACTGGAGTGGGTTGCCATTTTCTTCTCCAGGGGATCTTCCCGACCCAGGGATTGAACCTGGGTCTGCCACATGGCAGACAGATTCTTTACCATCTGAGCCACCAGGGAAGCCCTTCATATACATACGTACCATTATACAGAACATATATATATACACACACGCCTGCATATACACATCTGTCATCTCTCTATATATATAACATATATATACACACATGCCTGCATATACACATCCATCATCTACATATATATAACATATATATACACACACATGCCTGCATATACACATCCATCATCTACATATATATAACATATATATACACACACATACCTGCATATACACATCTATCATCTCTCTCTATATATATATATGTAAAAATACGGCTAATTAGTAACACATTGGTTTGAAGCAGCATAGATTAAATTAAAAACAAAACAGAATTGACTTATCGGTTACCCTCAGGAAAATCACTGAGCTAGTGGGATGTAAGGGAAAATGTCAGACAGGCACCAGTAATGGGATATTATTATGACAACGTCCAGTCTTTCTCTGGAAGCTGGGCAAAGGAGCAGCACAGTGCCTTCAGGAGCTGCTGTTTGGAGATGGTCCTCCTTCCCCAGAACCCTGGGCTGAGGGGCCCGTGGCCTCTTGGGGAGTCCCCAGACTGTTGGGAGACACCAGTGGGAAGTGGAGGTTTTGAAGATGCAGAGCAGCAGGCAGTGAGCAGCATGTCTTTCTCCTCAGTGGACGATGCCGTGATGGACAACGTGAGGCAGATCTTTGGCTTTGACAGTAACAAGAAGAACTTGGTGGATCCCTTCGTGGAAGTCAGCTTTGCAGGGAAAATGGTAAGAAGCAAGTAAACAAGAGGACTTGCGGGAGGGTGGCAGCTGGCGTCTCTGTGAATGGGCTCTGGGCACTGTCCTGCCATGCAGCACAGATTTTGGGGTGCACAGGGCCCGCCATCAGAGGCTGTGTACCTGGGATGTGGGGGCACTGATCACGGGACACGGGGTGAGACACGCAGGCCCAGCTCTCTGGGGCTGCCACACACACACACAGGTCTGCCCACGTGTGTGAGACAGACAGACAGGTGTGGATGGACACGGAGGGGACATAGGGATGGTGGATAGAGACAGGAATATTTGGGGGAAATTAAGCAATAGTAAATAAAGCAAACCAGATGTGAAGGCGCAATGATAGGGAAACAAACAAAAAATATGCAGTAAAACCATAATGATTATTTTTAGACAGTTGTGCCAGGAGTTGAGTGGGGTAAGGCCACTCTGGTGGGGATCCTGGGGATCACATACCTCCCTTCCTTCCTGCCCAGAGCGGGGCTGTGGCTCCTGTCCCTCTTGACTTCTGCCTGGGGCTCTTTCCTCCATCGCACTTCAGGGCCGGCTTTGCCCACCCTCCAGGCTCTCCCTGACAGCCTCGGCTGCCCCCATCGCCTCTCACGGAGGAATCCACAGCTGTGTCTAACTCTGAGCCTTCCCTTCAGCCCCGGAACTCTCTGCGGCTTTGCACGCCTCTACGTGCTGCCCACCCGCCTCCCGCTCGCCCTGTAAAGGGGTCGTTTTCTGCCTACACCGCCCCATTTCCAGAAACTACTGTCTTTACCAGTACCACCATCGAAGGCAGAAAATGCGGGACTGCCTTGATTCTTCCCTCTTTTTTTGACCTCTCTACATCAAGATCCCACTGCTAGCTTTTGCCTTTAAAAATCCCGAGTTCTTTTCTTCTCTCCATGCCCCTAGCCACTGTCTTCTCTCCCCCAGGCCACACCACAGCCTTGCGTCCGTTCTCTCGTCCGGGTTCTCACCGTAGAAACCCACCAGCATATTTAGTGTAAAAGACAGCCCTATCTGTAAAATGAAGTTCAAACCGCATAACCTGGTTGACCAGAGCTCACCCAGCCGAACTTTCTGGCCTCATCTCCATGGCCAATATTAGCTTGTACGAGGGCGGAGCATCGCGCCCCCTCCTGGGCGGACGCGGCCCTGCAGCCCGCTCGGAGGGCGGAGTTGAGCGGGTTTCAGCGCCACTGGCTCGCTCGCCGCGCTCAGCTTTGGGTACAGACCGCACAGCCCGCACGTGCCCGCGCGTCTTCTCGTCTGCCCTGCGGTCACGCCTCTAGCCTTTCCCCGGGCCTGTGCACTCCTGGCTCCTTGGCCTTCCTCCCCACAAAATGTGCTGCATCGTTCAAGATCCAGTTTCTGTCACCCACACAGGCTTGCTGTGTTAATTCAGCCCTCCGGGCTCTACGCGGCCTTAGGCACTGCTCGAAGTCCGTTTTCCATTGCTTTAGGTTATTCGTTAGCATCTGTTCCTCGGGAAACAGCCCGATCGCGCTTACTCTGTAACCTCAGAGCAGAGACTGTGGTGGAAATACTGGAAATGGGGGAGAATGACATATCCGGAGGGCTCGGCCTCCACCCCGGCTCCCGGAACCCCACTCCGCTGGACTCCCGGGTCCCACCATTGGAAACGGGCGGGCGGAGCCGGAGGGCTGAGAACCAAGCGCGCGGGCTCGCGCCTGCAGTCAGCTGCGCTTTGCTCCGGAGGCAGAGGCGGGGAGCGGGCAGACAGGCAGGCGTTGTAGGACAGTTAGGGGAGCCTTTACAAGCCTAACAACAAACGCTAAAAGCGAGGGTGGTGATGGAGGTGGTGTGCGCTCCCATTCAATACACAGCACTTTGCAGTCTTCCTTTTCAGTTAATCTATTCTTCGGTTCATTTTGGAAAGAAGGAGGGTCTGCTTGCCCATCCCACCAACAAAGGACCTTGAGTCAGGGGACCAATAGCTGAGGTCCAGGTTGATTTCGGGAAGGAGAAAGGCCTTGGATAAGCTTATTTCCTCTGCCTGCTACTGATACCGCCTCCACCCGCCTCCGCTTTTTTGTTTTCTTTCTTTCTTCTTTTATTTTCTTTCTTTCTTCTTTTATTATTGATGCACATATTTATTAAGGAATTTTGAAAACTACAGAAAAAAAGTAAGTAACATTACCCGTGAAGCATCATACAAAATTTATGTTTGGTGCTTGTCTGTCTGGCTTTTTATTTTACTATGTCTCAATATTAGATGCTTTATTGAAGCATTTTTTAATTATTTGAAAACACAAAATTTGGGAGAACTGTATTTACCTACTTGTACGGCCTCTACTTAGATGAAACAATTGTGACTGTTTTGCTGCATTTATTTTCTCTCTGTGTGTATGGATAATCCCCCCCCCCCCCCCCCCACCCCTGCCCCTGAACTGAATCATTTGAAGTGTAGTTATACACTTGGCCTCTAAAGGCTTCAGCATACATCTCCTGAGAAAAAGGAAACTTTTAGTAACCGCAACAACATTATCACACCTTGGAAATTAGCAGTTATTTTCTACTCTTCTCAGATATTGGCTCATATAAATATCTTTGATTATCTCCCAAAGGTCTTTCAGAGCTGGTTTAATTTTGTTCCAATCTAAGACCCAACTGGAATTTATGCTCTGCATTGGTGTCTTCTGTAACAACCTTACTCCCATCTCCCCTCCCATTTTTCTTAGCCCACGACATTGCATTTTTGAAGGGCACAAGCCATTTGTCCATGTCCTGGGTTTGTCCCACTATTTCCTTCTGGTGTTGTTTAACTTATTTTTCTGGCCCCTGTGTTTCGAAGTTAGGTCTCAGACCAGGTTAAATTCAAATGAACTGTTTTGGCAGGAACACATCTTAGGTGGTGTTTTGTACGTTGCATCTGCATCACAACAGGAAACAAAATGTCAGCATGTCCCATCACTGGTTACTCGGTTAAGATGGTGTCTCCAGGTCTCTCCCTTGTCAAAGCACACACTCTGCTTTGTACTTTGCAGGCAATCTGTGGGCACAGTCTCAGTCTACTGATATCCTGTTTCTCAATAATCTCTTACCTAATGGTCCACGTAGCCACTGACCTCCTTGCCTTTTTATTTTGTAAAGACGAGCTTCTCCTCTCTTCTTCCCCTTTGAGTGTTAACATGCTCCTTCATACTTATTAATTCAGTGTGTTAAAATCAGTCACTATGGTGCTGGATACGTGAACCCTCCTGCCTTTGAGCTGCTCCTCCAACCCAGGCTGATGCAGGGCTCATGGGAAATGTCTGTGGGAGAGGTAACACGGATTGTAAACTCATTCACACTGGGCTCTAAATGCTCACTGCGGGTCTTACACAAGTGCAGTTTTGGTTTGGGCTTTGGGTCAGAGTCTGATGCCCTGTACCTGGCCTTAGGAGGGACTGTGATGGGATGAATGAAGGCAGGAAGGAAGCAGGCAGTTTGGCTGGACACTTACTCCAAGGACCAGAATTAGTTTTCCCAGCTTGAGAGATGGGAAAGTCATGTCTCAAGACATGTGTTTTTATTCCACATTCCCAACATAGTGGGGTGCTGTGATGATGGCTAGAACCGAGACTGGCCTGCCTTCAGTTCAGTGGCTCTCCCTGAAGCTGTATCTCAGCGCCCTGAGGCTCCCAGCTGTACCTGGTTCCTTGCAGCCGTCACCTCCCTAGGTCTTCTTCTGTCCTGAGGTGCCCTTGGCTGTCCCTGGGGATTTTTCTAGGAAGGTACCAATGTCTGGGGTGGGGGAGGGTGGTGGTGATGGAGGTGGGGGTCCTGACCCGGGCAAGGGGATATGTAAAGCTGGTTGGTGTGGCCCCTGGGCCTCTGTGTCCCCCACTGTCTGCCCCAGCCACCTCTTCATGGTCTCCCCTACTCTCTCTGCTGCCCTCATCTCGTGCCTCATCCTACCTGTCCCTCTCTTTGGCCTGGTGTGTCACTTTTCCTCATTACATCCGATTCAATTGTCCTGGGGGTTTGTTCTCTGTGTGCCTGGCCCTCTTTGCATTTCCTCTTATGGACACTTGGTGTCACTATTATCTAAGCCGCAAACCACCTGGTTTGGCCATGCTGCTAAGGGGCTAGAAGGGTGTGTGTGTGGTGCATCCTCTCAAGCACATATCACACTTCTTCACGTATGGGGAAAAGACAGGGCAGGTACTTGGAAGGCAGAGTGGGAGGCTTTAAAGCAACTTTATTTTTTTCAAGGATAAAACTTATTGTAAAAAAAGATGAAAAAATCAGAGAAAAGGAAAATGATGCCTCATATTTCTGTACTGTGCACCACCTTGGAGATAAGCACTATTCACGTTTGTTTATATCTCCTGCTGCTCTCGCTCCTTCCATCTGGCACACCAACCCCTCTCCCCCTCCACCCCCCTCACCACCCTGCCCCACTGGAAAAAAACTGGATTCACAATACAGCTGGATTCAGCACACAGTCTGTCTTTGTTATTCACAGAGTCTGTATTTGCAGATTTGCCTACTTGCTAAAACTTATCTGTAATCCCCAAGCCAGTCCTTCCAGTGCTTTGGTCATCATTTGTGAAACTCGGGACAGTTTGATTGAGCTGAGGTGTGTGCTGCCAGCTCAGCCGGGCGCTGTGCTTCCTTGCTTGTTTCAGCCCTCGTCCTGTAATGTGTTTCTCCTGGTCTATTTGGTGCATTCTTTGCTTTTGCATTTTGGGGTGTTTTTTTTTTGCTGGTGATGTCAGTGTTTACAGTGGCTCCCAAGTGCAGTGCTGAAATGCTGCCTAGAGTTTCTCTGTGAGGAGCCTGTGAGGTGCCCTGTGGAGAAACCGCGTGTTTGGTCAGTTTTGTCCAGGCATGAATTACAGTGCTGTTGGCTGTGAGTTCAGTGTTAATAAACCCACAGTATATTAATATAATGAGAAAGGTGTCTTGAAACAGAAACACACATAAAACAAAGTTACTGGTCAGTTGACCAAAAAAAGTTGTGACAGAGGCTTGCAGGCCCCTAACCCTGTGTTTCCTTTGGGAGCAATGCTTCAGTATTCACCAGCTGGTGTTCTTGGTCACTTACAGAATGTGTAACCACTGCCAGAATAAGTCAACTATGTCTACGTGGTTTGGTAAGCTGCGTTTGTTGTCTAACATTTCCTTAGGTTATTAAATAGTCTTTGAAATAAATTTTTGCTATCTGCTGTAATATTTCATTAAACGAATATAACATGACATTTAAACTATTTTTGGATTTCTTTTTTTTTGGAATTTTCCTCTTTCATGAACAACTCTGTGAGGAACATCAGTGTATAGGAATCTTTGTCCACACTCTGCTTTTTCATAGGGAAGTTTCTAGAACCAGGTCAGAGGGCATGCTTATTTTTGAGTATTTGATACAGATGGCCAAATGGCCTTCTGTCATGAAGGGAAGGAGAGTTAAAAAAAAAAAAAAAGACACAGATAAGAGGAGGAGAAGGAGGAGGGGGAGGAGGGAGCTCGGTGTGGGGAGAGGAGTTGGGGGTGGAAGGCTCTGGGTGCTTCTAGGGACAGAGGTCGCGCTGGCCTGTGGTGTGGCAGGGGCCCTGCTGTTCAGGCTCCCGCACACACATCTTGGCGGCTCTCTCAGAGGGACCCTCCAAGGGCAGACAGGTCGAAGTGCTTGCTGGGGAGAAGGCCTGTGGCTCCCCGGGCGCAGGGCTCGGGGAGGGAGGGTGGGGACCACCTGTGCCTCTTATTCAGGGAGCTGAGGAACGATGTTGGCAGGGCCTGTCTGCTGTGTCTGATGAAAAAGTCTTCCATTCCTTTCTTTTTCTCTTTTGTTATTTCAAACTTTTGTTCATCTAAGTTTTGAATTAGATAATACATTTATTATGCATACCACATCCACTTATTTATCACCCATCACGAGAGCCCTACCTCTCACCCTGCACCTGCCCAGCAGTCCCCTAGTCCTCTCCTCCCTTGCACGGGAAATCATTGGTGGTTTCTTTTGCACCATTCTGGCTTCATTATGTGCATGCCACATGTCTGACCATAAATTCTTACCTCTGAGCCTTTAACGCACATGGTTGCACATGATACTTACTGCTTTGCACCTTGGTTTTTTTCACTTAATAATACACCTCAAAAGTTGTTTCATGCCGTAGAGTGGTCCTCATTCTCTAGAGCAGCGTAGCGCCCCATTCTGTGGATGGGCCGTTCTTTATCCAAGCTGTCCTCTGTTGGTGGCTATGCGGGTTGTTCCACGTCCTCCCTAACTGGAGTTATGCCGCAGAGAATAATCTCAGACGTATGTTATTCTGCACACGTGCAAGTATTTCTGGAGGATAATGTCTAGAGGCAGAACTGGTAGGTCAAAGGGCATCTGCATTTGTAATTTTGAAAGGTAGTGGCCAACTGCCCTTTGGAGAGGGTGAGTTGCCCTCTCCCCACCAACAAAATCTGAGCGAGCAGTTTCCCACTGCCTTGCCAAGACAGGGCTGACAGGCTTTCGAGATTTTTATGACTCTGCTAGATGAGACGCGGTATCTCATTCGTTTTGTTTGTGTTTCTTCAGTTATGAGGGAGATGGCACCTTGTTCTGTGTGCTTTTGCAGCCCTTGGTGTACCCACTCCTGAGGACTCTGAGTCCCACTCTGCCTTTTGTTCCATCTAATTGTTGGTTTCTCTTCTTTCCTTACTCCTTTCCTTGTTCACACAAGGGCCAAATCCTGGCACCCATCCCTACCCCCAGGCTTTGCCTGGGCTCTTCTCACAGGGAGGGGGTGACGATGGGCACGGGGCCGATCCTGGGTGGACCAGGGATGAAGAAACAGTCCTGGCCCCTGGGGAAGCCACACTCTCATTTGATGGAGAGTCTTGTCAGTTGCTCATTCGATGAGATAATTGTGTAAATGCTTCGCACAGTCAGGGCCCACAGTCAGTGCGCTGAGGAAGGCTGCTCCTTATGTCCATGTGTAGGACACACAGCTTCTAGCATCTGAAGCAGAGCCTTCGCCCACTGCCCTGCGTGGGTACAGGGTGCTCCGGGCAGCATCGGTGCCTCCCTGGGGACTCCCAGCACAGAGTAGAACACCTGAGCTGCTGGTTTGGATCCAGTTCTCGCCTCTGCTAGGTTTCTTGTTGTGGAAAGCCCAGTCTTTTGGGCAGGGCTGACTGGAGGCAAACTGTGGCTTATGAGGCTTGTATCTTAGCTGAATTTTCATCTTCCTCTCAGAGTTCTGGTGTATAGCCCCCTGCCCAGCCCCTCAGCTCCCTTTTCCTCTCCCCCTCCCTGCGCTCACAGTCTTCCAAAGGGGCAGGTGATCTGCGCTGATGGGCAAACGGAATTGCCTCAGATGCTAGGACTCCTGGGAAAGCTGGTCTGGACTCAGGGTCGTGGCCATAATGGGAGGGAAGGGAAGGGAACTTCCAGCCGGAGGTATGAGATAAGGGAGAGGGTTGTGACTTTCAAACAATCTGTCCCTCCCTCCATGTCCCAGTGGGGCTGACCTACCATTGAGCTTTGTCTCTGGAAAGATTCCTGGTGCTAAGCCCACTGCCTCAGGTTCCATAGCCCCCAGGGCCTTCTGCCCAGCCTGAAGGGTGGTCAACATGGCCGACAATGGCTGCCTGTTGGTGTGGTGGTCGCCAGGGGTACCCAGAGTCCCCTCAAAGCTCCATTCACCTATCCTCTGTGTTTTCTAGCTCTGCAGCAAGATCCTGGAGAAGACGGCCAATCCTCAGTGGAACCAGAGCATCACACTGCCCGCCATGGTGAGCCTCACCTCCACGAGCCAGGGCTCCTAGCCTCCCGCTCCCAGGAGGCCTGGGCTCCCAGCCTTCCCAGCTCCCGCCTGCCTCCCAGACTTCCACTTCTTCAGAAGGCCTCCACCCCGACACGTCTTGCTTCCCCCCTTAGTTTCCGTCCATGTGTGAGAAAATGAGGATTCGTGTCGTAGACTGGTGAGTCCTGCGTCTGGGGGCCTTTAGAGGTGACTGTTGTCGGGGTCACCGGGTCCTTGCTTTCCTTGCGTTCAGTCCGCATGCAGCGGGGGAGTCTCTTTCAGGTGAGGTGGTGGCCTCACAGGGAGGTTGGAGAAGGAGAGGGCGTGGGCTATTAGGAAGCTTACTCACAGCGGGCTGGGGCGGCTCCAAGAACCAGAGATCCCTGGGGCCAGGAGGGCCCAGAGAGCCTTCCTGGGGAAGTGGGGTTTGGGGAAGTTCGAGATGAAGGCATCCTAATGAAGACAGGATTAGAAGCAGAGGCAAGGAGGCTGCAAAGAGCAGAGCTTCCAGGAGGGTGGACTGAGACTCCCCAAGGGCTGGTAGGATGCAACAGATCTCCAGGCTGGGGAAGGGGACCGGGTTGCCCAAGCAGGGAATGGCACTGCCGTTGGCAGCAGGGGAGTAGCCACAAGGCCATCCTGGAAAAATGGCATCTAACTCTTGTGAGTGTCTATGTGCTCCAGACCCTGTGCCTGTCTCACGTGATGCTCAGCTCAACTTGGTACAGCCCGACCTTACAGACGAGGGAGCGTGTCTGGATAGACTGAGTGCCCTGTCTGGGGGGACAGCTGGAAGCCGCCGAGGCCAGGCTCGAACTCAAGCCTGTGCTTAACCTCTTGGCCGTGTGCGGAGGTGCCCTGTCTCACACCCGAGGGCTGCAGGGGTCCGCATGTGCCATTTCCAGGACTCTCCCTACACCAGGCTTCCCCCAAAGAGAGAGCTGTCCTTTCTCTGCCCCCAGAAAGTCTTGGCCGTGCAGTTCCCAGCGTGTTGTCCTTTGGTCTTCGGCCCATGTCACCCCCAGCCAGGAGGATAATGAGAGACTGGGGAAAACCCCCAGGCCACAGAGCCATTAAAGTGCGCGCCAGGTCCCCAGCCTGAGAGAGAACAGCTTGTGAGAATTAGAGAGGAAGGGAGTGTGAGGAGGGCCAGCAGGGAGAGGCCTCTGGGGCCCCGACCGCCGATCTGCTCTGTGGGAGGCGGTTTGGGGCGACGAGCTCTGTGTTCACAGAGCTGCCCCTTCACCACTCTGTATGTGGGTGCACGAGTGTGCCCTGGGTGCAGGTCTGTGTGTGGCAGTGTGAGGGAATGCACGCGGGCGCCATGACCCCTGTGTTGTGCATGGACCCCGCCCGAGTCCGTGTGAGCCGTGTGAGGCACCGACATACTGTACAATCCAAACACATTACGGAATCTGGTGGTTGCCTCTCTGGTTTAGGTTGAAGTGGCATTTTTATTGTGAGTCTATTTTCAGACTTGCTGTATTTTCCAAAAGCAACCCCAAGCCCCAAAACCCGACTCTTGGCCTGAAATCATTCTGCTGCTGCAAGTTCCTATCCAGAAAAAGGCTTTCTTCCCAGAAAACTCAGATAAATTTGTACTATTACCTGAATCCTGGAAATACGATATGGTCCATATGGTCTTTTCTCTGTAACTTAATCTTCCATTCAGTTCTTGAAGAATTCTTTTCATTAAGAAACAAACCCCCCCAAAACTACCCCCTCCTCCTCAAAAAAACCTGACTCAAAACCCTCTCTTCCCGTTCTATTTTCCCATCTCATCAGATTCAGGTGAGCCCAGAGGTCAGAAATCCTATTTTGCTCCAAGAGCTATTGGTCTTCTCTAGGGTTTGGTCGTGAAGGCAGTTTAGAAGTGTTGTCAGCTGTCAATTATCTGGTGTTGATAATCTCACTGTAAAACATTTAAGGGACTCTTTACTTCCCCATTTCTATTAACGTCACTCACCAGGAATAGTGATACAGATCCGTGCTGACAATTCACTGTTCCTAACGTAGCCCCCGCCCTGATAGAAAACTTTAAAGCTTAATAACCTCCCTGGGAAATACAGAGAGGAAGGAAGGGAGCAGCAAAGATCTGGTGTCTGAAGGCTGTAAGATTTAAAAGAAAAATGATATCACCATGCTCAGGTGGCTCTTTCACTGTGAAGCACATGGATGTCATCTCCTGAAGCCACCTGTGGCCAAGGGATGCACAACAGGAAGAGAGGGCTGCTGGGTTCCAAGGAAGGGAAGATGCACATGGGGAACCTTCTGGAAGGAGATAGAGCCTGCCCCTCCAGTCTTGGCACTGTGATGTTTTTGGACTGGAAACGTCTTTGCAGTGAGAGACTGTCCTGTGCATTGTAGGGTGTTTGGCTACAGTCACGGCCTCTCTCTATGGCTCTCCTCTACACCAAAAATGTTTCCAGTGGCCAAATGTCCTGGGGTCAAAAGTCTCTGGATTGAGAACTCTCCGTCTAGCCTCACAGAGAAGCAGCAGGTTTCTGCAGGCACGGCTCTGGTTTCCCCATGAGGCGTATCTTGCTCAAGCCCCACCTTTGTCATCCTGCCTACCTTAGCTTCTTCATCTAAACTGGGGCTAACTGCAGGACCTGCTTCAGAATCCTGCCTCAGGATTAAATGGGCCAAGTCCCGTGACAGTTTCAGCACAGTGCTTGGCTCTCAGGAGGTGCCCAGCAAAAGGTGGCTGTTACTGTATATGGTTGTCAAGGGGGCAGGTGTGGGGCAGAGGAAGGGTCTGCAGAGAATGCTCAGTCCTGGAGCTTCCCCCATGGCCCCCTATGCTGGGTAGGAGGGGAGAGGCCTTTGGGGAGGTAGGATGAGTCCCATTTTGGAGCCAGAAGCCGTGTGGACCTTGGTGAGAGCACTGGGCTGGGAGTCAGGATATGAGTTTCTGTCCTGGCTCCTCACCTCCCTCCCAGGCTGACCTTGGGCCCGGACTTTGCCGCTCTGAGCCTGTTTCCTTCCATCTGTGCAGTAGAGATTTAATAAAAATACCTATTCCCCAAGGCCATTGTAAGGATCCTTGGTGATTAAGGAAGCTAAAAGTGCTTTGTCACATACAAAATCAGATACAAAAAAAGAGCTCTGTATTAGCTACCCTAAGCTAATGAAGACTGTGGACTTTCTTGGAGAGAGAGTTTCTTTCTGGTTGCCTGATTTTTCTCCTTGGTCTGGTATGTCTTAGCTCTCAGAGCCTTGCTCTCCCTGGGCCTGGGGGTCTGGCTCCCTGGGCGGCCTCCTGCTCCCCTGCACTGCTCATGCCTCAGGCCTCCTCCCTTTCAACCTGCAGCTGTGCCCACAGACCTCCAGCTTGGCTGCTGGGATGCTGATGGACTGGGTCCCCCCCAGAGGAGTCCTGAGTAACACTTTCTTTCCAGTCTCTTTTTGCCAAACATTACTAGGCCTCCATAACACCCCTAGTGTGAAGACTGGGACCCCGAACGATGCATAACTCCGGCCATTTCCTCCCTGGGTGGGTTGTGTGGCCTGTGAATTCCGCCCTGATCAGGCCCTTTCTGCCCCTTGCTCTAGGGACCGCCTCACCCACAATGATATTGTGGCCACTACCTACCTGAGTATGTCGAAGATCTCTGCCTCTGGAGGCGAGATAGAAGGTGAGTGCCCCCCTGTGCTGCCCTCTGGCCCCCTTGCTCTCCCCTGCCCCACCCCTACTGTCTTACAGCTCTAGCTTTGAGAGTTTGCAGAAAAGGGAGTCTGTAAGGCCTTCGTTGCCCACTTCCCAGGAAGAAGGGCTTTGGCCGGTGAGAGAGATGGGCTTGTGTTGAGGACTGGCCTCACCGTGGAAGGTGGGTGCACCGTCAGATGGTCTAGAGAGGTCCATTCCTGCAGGTGATCTTGGTGGCTGTGGCCACACCATCCACCGGGTTCTGTGTTGGCTGACTGTTTTCTCGCAGTTCCTATTCTGAAATGGCTTTCATTGGTCTGTTGGAAAGTAGTGTGTGATCACTTTGTACAGTTTAAAAGAGATAATCTGAAAGAACATATGCAAATTCACTCAGAATTATCCATCAGCCTCTCCTCCAGAAAAGAGGTAAATGTTAATATTCTGGGACCTGTTTGTGTGTACGTGTGTATATGATAAACAACGTTTTGAATAATTTTTAACTGTTTTGACAATTGGTTTTTGTCACTTGGCAATATAACATAGATGTTTATTCATGCTATTAAATATTCTTCTACAATATGGTGAACGTGCCATAGACCACATTAACTAAAGGCTGAATATTTAGGTGCTTTCTAATTTTTCCATGTTATAAGGGGCTAACTTGATATTGAGTGTTTTTGTAGCTGAATCTTTATGTAATTCCTGATTTTTCTTTTGCATAAATGCCTTGAAGTGGAGTTGCTGTGTCAAAAGATTTGAACATTCTAAAGCTTTTGGTGTATATAAAAATTGCCCCACAAAACAACTGGACTCATTTATACTCTAATCTCTCAAGCTTATTTTGCTACATCCTTATCAATACAAAGTAAGATAATAATGATATTTTCAAAGAACTTTGTCAATTTGTTGGGTGCATTTCATTGTTGCCTTAATTTTATTTCACTGATATCTGGTAAAGTTGACCAATGTACATTTTAAAATATTTAATAATCATCTTACATTTACAGATTATATATTTTTTACAAATTATATATATTTATATACTTTAAAATTTATTTGGGTGTAAATTGCCTATTCATGCTTTTGTCCATATTTTTGATGGTATGTTTGTCTTTTTCTCATTGTTTTTTCAGAGTTCTGTAGGTAAATGGAGGTTAACTTTCTCCTGTCATCTATGTTGTAAATAATTTTTGTCAATTTTATCATTTAATAGTTTTTAACTATTAAATTTAAAAGTTTTATGTAGCCAAATATATTAATCTTTTCCTTAGTGAATTAGGCAAGGGTTTAACATTACTTTTTAAAAAATTGTTCTTTGGTGATACCAACACTATATATTGAATAATCTTTTCCCTACATTTTGAAATGCCACTTTTATCCCCTACTAAATTCCTCAGTGTGTTCTTGGTCCTACTTCTTGATTTTCTATTATCTTTAATTGGTATGTCTGCTTATTATTTCTTAGGTTTTGGTATCTGGGCTGTGCTGGCTCTGTAAAATTAATTGGAAAGATTTAAAGTCTTTTCTAACATCTGGAACAGTTTATATAACATAAGAATATAGTCTTTTGAGGGTTTGAAAGAATTCACCCATAAAACCATGTGGGCTAGGTGCCCTTTCTGAGTGGGAGTTGCACTGGCTCTGAAACCTTTTCAGTTTTTCCTGTGCTCACTGGCATTTTTAGTTTGTTACTTTTACTACAACTGATTTTGATAATCTACATTTTCCTAGAAAAATATTTATTACATTGAGATCTTCTAATTTTTTTTATGGTATTGTGCAGAGCAATCTTTTATGATTTAAACAATTCTCTCTACTTTCTTATTTCTAATGATATGTGTTTGGATTTTCTTTTTTCTTGATTAGTCTTGCTAGAAGTTTTTCTTTCTCCCTACTGTATTGGACTTTTCAAAGAAAAGTTTCTGGATTTAGATATGAGTTCTAACGGGCTTCCCAGCTGTGCGATAGTAAAGAATCCATCTGTCAATGCAGAAGACACAAGAGACTTGGGTTTGATGCCTGGGTCAGGAAGATCCTCTGGAGTGGGGAGTGGCAGCCCACCCCAGTATTCTTGCTGGGAAAACTCCATGGACGGGGAGCCTGGCGGGGTCGCAAAGAGCTGGACACATCTGAATGAATGTGCACGTGTGCACTTTAGTTCCAACATTTTCTAATTTTTTATTCTCTCATCTTTTAAATCTTTTCTTTAACTCTCTTTAGACATATTTCACTGTTTCCTTTTTAACTTTCTAACTGTGTGCTGAGTTGCTCAGTCATGTCTGACTCTTTGTGACCCCATGGACTATAGCCCACCAGGGTCCTCTGTCCATGAGGATTCTCCTGGCAAGAATACTGGAGTGGGTTGCCATGCCCTCCTCCAGGGGATCTTCCTAACCCAGGGATTGAACCCAGGTCTCCTGATTGCAGGTGGATTCTTTGCTGTCTGAGCCACCAGGGAAGTCCAACTTTCTAGTTAACTTGTGTTTATTTTCAGTATTTCTTATTTAAGTAATGGAAGTATGGTTTCTGCCACATATGTCGTGCTTTTGGCCTTCATCAAATCCCAAGGTTGTACTTATCTCTATTTTTTACTTTTATTTTTTACATTTAGATATTTAATCTATTTTGAGCTTCTTTTGATGTGTTTTCTGAGAGCAGTTTGATTTGATTCCTTTATAGATAGTTTTTTTTTTTTTTCTGGCTTGTAGGAATGTCTCTTTTTACTTGTAGTATAAAAAATTATTTTGATCTGTCTAGGAGCAGGACTCTTGAATTTTTTCTGAGACACAGTGAATTCTTAAATCTGAGTTGAGGAATGATTTCATCTACTCTAATATTGTTGTCTGAGCAGCTGAAGGCATGGTGTGGGGTGGGATAAGAGCTGTTCTGGAGCCAGGGAGCTCCAAGAGAGTTGTTCCAGTCTCCTCCCACCAGTCCCAACCTTGTAAGGTCCTTACAAAAATCCAGTGAGACTATAAATGTCACATTCTGGAACACCATAAACCCTAAAGCAATGTTGCTCTTTAGTATCATGATTATTGGCTTTCTGCATCCCTATTCTGACTTGTCCCCCCCATGCCAATTCTGCTTTTTACTGCTTCCCATGTGGTTTAAAATTGGCTATTGCATTTTTAGTTTCTTGTCATGCCTTCCTTTCCCTCCATCTTTCCTTTTATATTTTCCTTTTCCTCTTTGTTCTCTCCCTCATTTTGTTTTGTTCCACAAAAGCTATGTCTTCCTGCACTCTACTGAGGATTCCAAATCATTTCTTGAGAGTTCAAGGCGAACACCCTCCTGAATTTTACAGATGTTGTTTCCTCCCTATTTCCCTATCCTGGTTGGCCCTCTATTTTCCCCCTCCCCTTTTATTCACTCTCACACACTCTCTCAAGATCTGGCCAGTGTTGGTGTCTTTCCACAGACAGGATGTGTGGGTCTCCATCCATCATCTTCTCAGATCTTTATCTGGAGGTCAGGTTAGCATGCCTAGTTTCTGGCAGATTCCACCTAACACTTTTGAAGTTGACCAGTCTCCTCTGGATTCTCTGAAACATTTAAAAATCTATATATACAAGTAAAAAATTCTACAATGAACTTCCAGTTTCCCTCCCGATGCGTTAACCTCTAGCTGCCATGCTGATTTCATCACTGATACTTGTAATTGTCGGAATATACCAAGACTCCTTCCCAGAAGGCCCTGCTATAAGGGTTCCTCCTGCCCCAGCCCCTCCCTGTCCTGACTGTGGGAACTGCTGGTCCCAGGATGTGGCCCTCCCGTAACTGCTGTTCCGATAGTTGGATGCAGAGGGAGGAAGACAGGAAGTGAGGGCAATGTGTCATGGAGGTGGGTGGGAGAGACGCTGTCCTAGGCTCCTCAGGGATCAGAGCTCCTGCATGGAAGGAATCTCTTCTCCAGTTTGCTGGCTAGTGCTGTCCCTGTCTCTGAGTCCAAGGGCAAATGTTGGTAGAGGCACAAAGCGCCTTTCTGACTGGTTTCCAGCAGCCACTGTTTCACGAGGCTACCGCTCTGCCTGCTGTCAGCCACCCGAGGGAGAGTTTAGATGACTGTGCCCCCATCAGTCTTCATGTCTTGGTGGTGGTGTTGACCTTGCTCTTTTCCAGGGTCATCATGAGTCTTTGAGTGGGAACATGAGAAAGATATTTATTTGGTCACTAGATGGCGCTCAAGCCATGGGCAACCCATTGTGGTTCATGGACCACGGGCTCCCACAGTTTGTTTTGGACATGAATGAGAATCTTCTTGTCACCAGCTAACCAGTTTTAAATACAGTTAAATAGCTTGGTCTCTGTAGCAATAAAACAGTTAGACTTATTGCTCAAACTGGAGCCGTTCTCAAGCTCTCTCTAGGCCTGGAAGGTTAGCCCTTGCCTGCCTCCCTGCCAAGCTTCTCCCACTTGTCCTGAGGCCACCTCTGAATGTCACTCCAACTTTGAGATCTTTTTGTTTTTCTCCACCCTAGGATGTTCCAGAATATCTGGGTGATGCGTGGCCCTTGCTTTTCCCACTACTCTCAAAGCTCAAACTAAACCAAACTATAAAAATGGATTCTTTCTCTATATTCTCCAGCCTCACGGTTCACCAGATTATTTAATCCAACCAGGAGTTTTTGTTTCCATGTTTTTGTTGTTATTTCCAGCTAGGACAGGACCTAACACTAGCTTCTTAAGCACTTTTGCCTGCAGGTTTACCTGGGCACACTTAAGTATTCCTTGGACCCTATGCTCCAAAGCATTTAGTAAAAAATTTATTTATTTATTTATTTTTTAATGAGGAGTGCTTTCCTGAGAAGCCTCAGTCCTTTCAAAAGGTAGCAGGCACATGAGCCCCATGAAACCTACACAAATTCTTTTGTAACTTTGTACATATGAAAATCATGCTACATAAATAGCACTCAGGCAGTTTTTTCCACGGCTACAAAATCCAAAGTTCGTTTCTTTTTGTCTTTGGAACATAGATGATGAGGATTTCCCAGCAGTTCTTGGTTTCTCCTCCTGCCTGGCGCTGGCTGGAGTCAGGCAGCCAAGCCGTGGGCGTGGGAGATGTGCTGAGAGGCAGAGGGAGCGGCTGGGCTGGCCGCAGGTAATGGCCTCAGATGCTCCAGGAGAAGGGGGTCCTGAGCTGGGAGGGCCTGCCCTGTACTTCCACAGGTGAGGGAGCTGGGCTGGGCTGCTCAGACCACAGGACTGGAAGCATTCATCTGTGTTTTGTGGCTTCCCCAGCCTCTGTTCCTTGGGCTTAGGGAAAACACACCAGAACACTTGTGTTTTGGCAGAAGAGTGGTGAGGACTAAATAGAGGCTTTGTCTTGGGGGCCTTCACTGATGACTCTGCCCTTGACTTTATGAGCTGTCTGCAGACACAAGCATGATCCTCACACCTGGAGACCTGTGACCCTACCCCGGGATTAGGAGCCGTTGGCCTTAGTTGTCGGCAGGGCCCTGTCTTACTATGCCTCATTCTGTGCCTGTTAGGTTTGTGGAACAAACCAATGAATGAATGAGGCAATTAGTGAAAAAGGTGTGGTTGGGAACCAGGCTGCTTGGCAGTCCCCTAGCTTGGTCCTCCCAGCCACCAGAGGCACGTGTTGTTCAGATGACCGGTGGGACTAGAGGCCAGCTGTCTCTGGGCTGGGCACTAGTTTGCAGCCAGAACGCAGAGTTGGTCTGTGGGTGGAAAGCTGTGTTTGCTTCTGTGAGGAGCACACAGGGGTCGGAACTATGACCTTGGCCTCATTAGCCCTAGATAACTGGCCAGGCCTGTTTGCAATCATTTGAAGGAGCTTAAAGTGGAATCTGTTTCCTTCCGGTGGGCCCTGGTCGTGCTCTCCTGGGGGTGCAGCTGTGCCTGGGTCGGTCCTCTGTGGTTACTGAAACTCTCCTATGACCAGAGGCCTCACTCCCCTCCTGATGAAAACCTATTCCTGTGAATATGAAAATGGCCATGAATTATGGTCTATGCATTCTGACTCCTGCCAGCCAGCATTCCTAGCTGAGGCCGGCTGTGGAGAGCTGAGGGGCTGGGTCCCAGGGCCTCAGGCCCCCCCATCCTCCAGTCCACCTCTGCTCACTTGATCTGCTCTGTCCTTGTATCCACGTTCTCTCTTCTCCATGCCCTTTCTTCCTGTGTCTCTGCTCATTCTTCCTTCCTGCCGCAATGTTTTGCTCAGCTCTTGGCTCTTAATTCTGATCATGGAGCTATAGGAAAATAGCAATAGGTATTATTTCTTGAAGGAGACCAATAGGTAGAGGTGATCAATCAATGAAAATAATTAGATATTTCACCAAACACAACCCCAGGTCAATCAGGACCCCAGACTGGACCACACTTGGATGGTTGGAGGAGGGAAGGTCAGAGTGTGGCAAGAGGCAGAACCAGAGAGGACAGTAGAAGGAGATGAGGACTGCATACTCCTTTGGGGGCGTCTTGTACTTGTCTTGAAGTGAAGTTGGAAGTCTACCAGAGCATCTCCTTCCTTGCTTCTCTTATTTCTAGACCCTCCTTACCCAGGTTTAGGGTACACCCAAGAGTAGACCCTTCAGCTAATGGACAGTGTCTGGCACTGTGCTTCATTCGAAACAGCAGGTGCCAAAAGCCTCCTGTTTCAGAACTGTGCCCAGTGCCTGCTGTTGTGAAAATGCAACATGGTGCCCTTAGTGGTAATTCTAGAAATGACCACTAGGTGGAGATCTTGCGCCTTGAAATGCCTCCACTCCATGCAGTCAACCTGCCTGTGGGGTGGAGAGCTGTGTGTGCCTAGCTCCGGCCCTTTCACGTTTCCCTCATCCTTTCTTGGCATCTGTACTTTGTTTTCCCCTCTTATCTGGCTATAATATGGCAAAGCATATATATATATATATATATATATTTTTTTTTTTTTTTTTTTTTTTCCTGTGTTATTCCTTGAATGTATTGAGTCAAGTTTTCAATCGACAGACAGAACATACAGCCCTGCAGGCAGCCAGCGGCGCTCACACTGGGGCACTGGGACTGTGTCTGGCTGAGGGGGGTGCACTGATGACTTAGTGGGTGATAAATTCACAGCTGGGCTGGCCTTGGGATCTCGGTGCACATCTGTTTCCCGTCCAGGAGCTATTCCCTTCTGTCTGTCTGCCAACTGTCCATCCACAGAGCCTCGTTCACCTAATCGGTCCTCCACCCAGCCATGCCCATCCTAACCCCTCTTCCATTTCTTTACGCTTCAGAGGAGCCTGCAGGTGTGGTCAAGCTTCCTCCAGCCACAGAACGTACGTGCTCTCACCTCCGGGATGATGAGGGAGTTGGGCCTCGAGGTTTTTACTGGAGGGGCAAGGGTGCTGGTTGTGGGGAAGTGTTCCATTTGCCTGTGGTGGGCTGGAGATTGCCCACCACAATCCCCAAGCTTAACTTTGGCTGTTACCTCTCAGCCACGGTGGAATATGTAAATTGCTGGGAACGCTTCAAAGGCAGTTCCCTCCTATTCTCTAACCCCCTTGCCGAATGTGCGGGGCCCTGGAACTCAAATGAGTTCACTCTCTCTAGCAGGGTTGGGGGTGGGGCAGGCAGGGGATCCATGATGAGGAAGGGGAAGTGTGAATCCTCCCAGGGACCGGGAGGAGGCCGGGGTGAGCTGAAAACTCTTGCAGTTGAAATGAGCAAGGTAAATTATAGTCAAGATGATTAGTATAAATAATTAATCATGCTCACAACAGCTCCATCAGGTCTTTCGCCCTCATCCTGAAAGCCAGAGTGTGTGCTGGGGACTGGAGGAGGAGTGATGCGGGGTGCAAGGCTCTGGAACAGGCATAGCTTACTGCTCAGGGACGGGCTGAAGCCCAGGGTCCCTGGAACCCACCCCCCAGGGTCTGAGCACTCAGAGTCATCTCAGATAGTACCTGCTTCTGGGCCCACCTCCCACCTTTGCCATTCTGGAAACGGCCTCTTCCTCCTGGCTTTTCAGGATTCTCAGAGTTTGGCCATTGAAGGCCCGTCCTAGGAAACTTGGCTGTCAGCTGGAAAGTCATGACATTAACAAAAGAGGGCCGTCAAAAAAAAAAGGATGGAAATGATGTGGAGGAAAGATTTTGTCTCATCATTAGTGTAATTCTCCAACTCTCCTCCAACTTGCTCCACTGAAAGATCCTTCTTTGCACAAAGTGGGGAAGAGGAGGAGATGCCAGGATGAGTCAAGGCTATTAAATGGTCTGTCTCAACTTCATAAGGATACAGGGGTGGAGGAGACATGTGCCTGGGGCTGCCCTATGTGTGGGGCGACATCGAGTTGGGCCCCCTCCCTGGCGTCCAGGAGATGATGTCTCTGGTGACCAGGCTCTTGGGCCTTCTTTGTGCCTCCCCGTAGGCTGGATGGCCTGAGACACAGATGGAAGGGCAGGGTGAGGAGGGGGTGAGCATGAGCTGGGAGGGGCAGGGCAGTGAGCCCGAGCCCAGCTTTGCATGCCAGCTGAGCGCATGGGCTTGAAGGTGAGACCACTGGGGTCATGCCTCTTTGCAGTCGTGTGTTCCTTTTCATCTCTCGGCCTCAGCTTCCTCATCTATACAACGAGACTAATAAAAACAATACAAATCTCCATGTCTCGACATGGTGAGGATTAAAGTCCCGCAGGAGAGACAGCGGTAGCTCTCATGGGGGTCACTGTCCTTTATACGTTTGTGGGGGCCGCATCCTGTGCACGTGCGAGGCGCTGAGACCGGGGATGGGCTTGGCCTGAAGGTAGCAGGGTTGAGCGCTAGACATCTCGGCTGGGCCGGCCCCTCTGATCTGCGCCTATGTCTGTGTCTCCCAGTGGACGACCATCTAGGCTTCCTCCCCACCTTCGGGCCCTGCTACATCAACCTCTATGGCAGCCCCAGGGAGTTCACTGGCTTCCCGGATCCCTACGCAGAGCTCAACACGGGCAAGGTGAGCCAGACGGGAGCCCAGATCCTGGGGCCTGCCTGGGCAGTATCTGAGGTCAGCCTGGACTCCAAGGGCCTGGCGGTGCTTGAGCGGGCCCAGGGCCAGGCAGCCACCTGCCCAGAGACCCCTTCTTCCTCCCAGACCTGTCCTGGCCCCTTCTTCCCTCCCACTCCCTTCTCTTTGCCTCTCCTTCAGGGCAAGCCTGACATCCCCTCCAACCCCCCACCCCCACCCCTGCTAATTTTCCTGGCCCCCAAGGGGCCCAGCTTCTGTCTCAAGTTTCATTCTCCCCTGGCGAGGTTGGACCTTGGTGCTGACCGTCAGGGTGGCATGGCCCGTGAACCCTCTGGACCACCGTTTCCTCATCCGCAGAGGGATGGGGTGTGGCTCAGGGCCCTGCTGGTTTCCTGGGAGATGGGTGACCTCTGGGCCAGATGAGGCTCCTTCCCTTCCCCTTCTCCCCTCCACTGCCCCTGCTCCTGGTGACGCTTTCTCCCCTCTCAGGGAGAAGGCGTGGCCTACCGAGGCCGGCTCCTGCTCTCCCTGGAGACCAAGCTGGTGGAGCGCAGCGAACAGAAAGTGGAGGCGCTCTCTGCCGATGACATCCTTCGGGTAGAGGTGAGGGGCGTGGCCCTGGGAGGGGCCAGGAGGGCAGTGGCCAAGTGGGGCTGGTGGAGGAGGGCTCAGCTCCACCCATACTCATATGCCTGCACACCTCTGGGCCTCAGAGTAACCCAGCACCTGGTCTGCCTTCCTGAGGAATGTTCAGAGGCTCAAAGAAGATAAAAAGTGAAAAGTGTTCCTGAAATGAAAGTGTTAGTTGCTCAGTCGTGTCCGACTCTTTTCAACCCCATGGACTGTAGCTTGCCAGGATCCTCTGTCTATGGGATTCTCCAGTCAAGAGTACTGGAGTGGGTAGCCATGCCCTCCTCCAGGGGATCTTCCTAACCCAGGGATCGAACCTGAGTCTCCTGCATTCCAGCCAGATTCTTTATCGTCTGAGTCAAAAGAAGATAAATAGATGTATTTTAAAGTCTAGAGCTTGATGCAAGATGAGAGGCTATTTTAAAATAGCTAACACTTATGAATCACTGTGTGTCAGACACTTTGCTGATGATACTCCCAGCACTGAGTCCTCCCAGCACCCACCAGGTGGCTGCTCTGAGTATCCCCATTTTACAGATGACAACACTGAGGCTCAAATGTAGCAGAGCAGCAAGTGGTGGAACCAGGCCTTATTTCTAGGAGGCAGCTATGTGGAGTCCTCATGAGGGTTTATACCTTCTCACTCTGTGGTCATGGTGCTGGTTTGACTTCTGGCTTGTCTACTTACCAGCTGTATCAGTTTTCCTATATGTAAAGTGGGAGTAATAATTATTCTCACCTCAAAAGACTGTTGTGAGAATGAAGTTTATTCATACCAGTATGCAGTAGGTGCTCGATAAGTATTAGCTATTATCACTGTGTGCTTGACCTAATAAACCAGTCATGTAACCCCCTCTCCTCTCTGCCTTCCACAGAGAGGATCGTGAAGTCATCTTGGTTCAAGCCGGGATGTGTGGTTGGGTGCTGGCCATGCCCTCAGCCTGGTGCCTGATGCCCAGCGGGGACAATGGGGCTCACTCATCCTACGCGTTTGGCAGCCTGTGATGTTGCAGGGCTGGCCAGTGTGGTGGAGAGCCTGAGTGGTGTGGAGTGGGTGTTCTGGGTCGGGGGACATGGTGGATTACGGCCTTCAGCCCCTTCTGGAAAGGCAGAGGCAGGAGGCCAGGCTCCCCGGGGTTGTGGTGCCTCCGCTGCTGGTTTGGATTAAGGAGCTCCATGACCTCGGAGGCGCGGACCTTAGTAGAGGAACACGGCCAAACACACAGGCCTGGAATGAGTTTGCTCAGTTACTGACCAAATCTGGGCTCTGGTGCAGAGCCGGAGCACTCGCCACCCACCCGTCCAGCCAGGATTTATTGGGTGCCAGGCTCAGCCAGGGCCTCCCAGCCACGGGACCCCTCCCTGCACTGATGTTCCTGTCCCTCCCCGTGGTGACCCCGAGGCTGCCCTCTCTGCCCCCAGAAGTACCTCCGGAGGCGCAAGTACTCGCTCTTTGCTGCCTTCTACTCGGCCACCATGCTGCAGGACGTCGATGACGCCGTCCAGTTCGAGGTCAGCATTGGGAACTATGGCAACAAGTTCGACACCACCTGCCTGCCGCTGGCCTCCACCACCCAGTACAGCCGGGCGGTCTTTGATGGTGAGGCTGGAGGCTGCATGCATGGCAGGGGACCCAGACCTCAGAGTAGGGGGCCGAGCCCTAAATCTCATCCCCTGCGGAAAGCTCCTGGAGGCCTGCCCCAAGGCACCCGTGTTCGGGGGACCCCCAGTCTGCTCCGCACTGTGCTGGCTCACTGCACTCATCTCCAGGTGCATCCCTCCGGCTGGGATCCGTAGACTGGGCTCCTGACACAAGCAGTGGTCGGCCTAGATCTTGGCCTTTGGCGACCACTCATTCCGTGGTGGGTGTGGGGCTTGGCGTGGAGACTTTGGAGAGCGTGGGATTCCCAGGGTCCTTCTGACAGCCCCTCAGCTTTGATGTGCTAAGGAGTCCTGATGACAGCAGCAGCTGTCTGCTCAGTGTGGGAAGGGAACTCTTGGCACCACGTCCGGGCGCTGGGGAATACAGGTCGTGCCACAGGTGTCTTAGCGGGGGGGTGGGTGTTTGCATCCGCCCCCACCTCGGTCCCCCCCACTCCTCTGCTCCGGCTCAGCGCCAGGCCCTTGTGCTCTTCCAGGATGCCACTATTACTACTTACCCTGGGGCAACGTGAAGCCCGTGGTGGTGCTGTCATCTTACTGGGAGGACATCAGCCACAGAGTCGAGGCTCAGAACCAGCTTCTCAGAATTGCCGACCAGCTGGTGAGTGGAAGCTGGCACCACCCACAGCACCCCATGCATGCACCCCTCCCGCCCCGGGGGTGTCTTCAGTCCTGCCTCCACAGGGGCTAAGTCTGCAGACCTCATGATGCCTGTGGTTCCTGTGTCCTCACCAGAGCAGGCTTGCAATCCTGCCCTGCACACTGGGAAGAGAGGAGAGGGAGGGAGCCCAGCCCTGGAGGGATCATCCCTAGTCTGAGGTAGGAGATGGCACAGAGAAAGAGCTGAGAGAGACCAAGCTGGGAGCAGAGGACAGAGCCTGCAGCCATCCATCCACCCATTCATTCATTCATCGAATGCCTTCGACTCTTAGCACAGCAAGGGTTGTGCTGGAAACATCTAGCTAGAGGGTGGACATGAACAGGATGCTGCCCCTGTCTCCAGGGGTCAGCTTAGTAAAGGAGTAGGCAGGTTCATCCACCGCTCTCCTATAGAGGCTGGAATTTCAGTTCAGATGTTGCTCCAGGAGTCCCTAGGGAGGGGGGCTCAGAGGAGAGAGGAGGCCAGTTAGCATCAGGAAAGCAACTCAGGGCGGCGAGGGGCCGCATCCAGTGAGGAGAGTTGGGAGCTGGTTAGGATGCCCTTGCTGGGGTCCAGGGGAGTGGCTCTGGGAGGGAGCTAACCTCAGGGAGAAAACGGAAGTTGAGCTGCAAGGACTTGGTGGTCTGTTGGACTGGGGAGCAGGGGCTGTGAGGAGGGCCTCCAGTGGCTGGGAGCTGGGGAGAAGAGCAGGGCTGTGAGGTCAGGGGTGTGTCCTGTCCTGGATGTGGCTGGGGGTTACTGGTGGATGTTGGGATTTGCAGGCCTGGCGCTTGGCCAGAGAGCAGAGGAGAGTCAAAGTGGGCAGAGGGGGGAGGCCAAGGGCAGAAGGTCCTGGTGGTGGCCCCTGGCCATTTCTGTGTGCACATGGGGTGGAGGCTCACCCATGAGGTGTGTGGCCCATGAGAACGGGGGAGGCAGGTGTGCATGCTTTGGGGGCCCACAAGGGCAGCAGGGTAGAGGGCAGGCATTGAGAGGTTTGGACAGGTGGAGGAGGTGAGCATGATGAGAAGGGAAGGTGGAAAGGGAAGGGGGAACGGGATTTTAGAGTGTCTGGGAGGAGTTGTCGGCCCCAGATGGGGACCACGATGACCCACACTTTCCCTGAGACCCGCCGTTCTCTGGGAGGGAGGGACCAGTCCACACCCAGGTTTGGGAGAACTCAGAGTCAATTTTGTGCAAGTCCAGCATCTTCTTGGCCCTCTGTCTTCTCCCAGGCCATGCCTGGCAGAAAGGGGCTGGCTGTTCCTTCCAGGGCCTGTCTGTCCACAGCGTGGTGGGCCCAGGGTGGAGCACAGGCTCAGGAAGGCAGAAAAGGTGGGCAAGGGGGTGGGGATGAGGGGCAAGTCCTCGGCCGGAGGCTGACCTGCTGGGCCACCTCTGTCTTCCAGTTCAGGCCTGAGGCCTGGGGCTGGAGCGCTCCCTGGAGGAGACCAGTTGCAATGGGGGCGTGAGTAGGAGTTTGGAGAGGGAAGGCCCGCTGGGCCCGGCGGCTGTCTGAGCCCTCCCAAAGGAAGGAGAATGGGATCCAAGCCTGCTTGGGTGGTAAGGTTTGGAAAGGAGAGAGGGCGCCAGGTGGGAACTGGAGCTGGCTCCGAGGTCGCTTACCTGGGAGGCCTGGCTTGACGGGGCCGTGGAGAACCGGGAGCCCCCGGTCTGGGAATTTGGATGTTTGGTGCGGGGAACCCTGGAAAGTTCTTGAGCCACGATAGCCGCTGGCTTGTGGGGTCCGTCCTCTGCCTTCTTGGCTCTCACTGTTCTTTCCTTTTTGGTTCAGGGGCTGGGCTGTGGTGACAGGACCTGGGGATTGAGGGTCCGCCCCGCCGAGACCTCCCTGACCCCTACCTGCCCGTCCCACAGGAAGCCGGCCTGGAGCAAGTCCACTTGGCCCTGAAGGCCCAGTGCTCCGATGAGGACGTGGACTCCCTGGTGGCTCAGCTGATGGATGAGCTCATTGCAGGCTGCAGGTAGGGGGTGCCCGGCACCCACGGCGCCCTCCCCTCCTGGCTGGCCGGGCCTTTTCCCGGGAGTGTTCGTGTGTGGCGGTGAGCGATGGCACGTCTCCCCGGCCACGCTTGGCTAGCAGTCCAGCCCGTGCTGAGTCCAAAGGTGGTGGAGCCAGCGCGGGGAGTTGAAAAGGTGACATTTAGAGCAGGTCATAAATCTCCCTGCAGCAGCGGCAGCTGCGGGCCCAGGGCGGCCCGGCTCACCTGAATGGGGAGCGTTGTGTCTCTGATCCCCGACCTCTTATTTCCCTGATGGAATCTCCAGGAGGAGCTGGCTGGTGGGGGTGACGGCGCCCCTCCTCCCCCCAAGGCTGTGTTGGGGACCAGTGTTTCTGTTTAGCCTTCTATTGACATGGCTGATTGTCAGCTTCAGGAAAAGGGATCCCCAGGGGTGAAGGAGAATGGGGGTTCAGGGCCCTGGTAGAAGGAGAAGCATCTGAACCTCTCCTCCACAGCCGGGTGATTTAGGGCTCACCACCCACCTGCTCTGAACCTTGGTTTCCTCATTTCAGCCTGACGTTAAGAATATTGTAACCGCTTTATAATGTCAGACAAGCAAAATGCCTGGCCCTTAGGACATATTTAATAAATGATAGCTGTGATTATTGTCAAGCAGAAGAAACATCGAGGAGACTTAGGTTCTCATCCTCTTATCCACCTTTGTGGCGTTGGGCAACTTCACTTCTCTGGGCCTCAGTTTTGCCAGGTATTAAATGGACTTAATAACAGACAGCAGTCTATTTTCTTACCATGGGGTTAAGTGTGAATGTATGGGAATATATTCTACACCCTCCTCTAAATAGTCTCACCCCAGCCCCTGGCTGCCTGCCAGTGCCCCTTCTGGTCCTTTGTACCCCAGGTAGGAAGCACACCTTTATCAGAAATGGCCCTGAGGCCTGCTGCCCGGATGAGTCATTCACCCCTTCTCCAAACTTTCCTGAGACCTGGCAGGTTCCAAGCGAGGAGCCTAAAGCACGTTACAGGGGTGCAGCTTCAGCCCTCTCGGGGGGTGATGAGGCAGAAGTGAGCAAATGAAGGAAAGTGTTGGGGGCTTGAGACATGTGCCCTCAGAGCTCAGAGCAGGTGCATCTTATGAAAATCTACAGACGCTTCCTGGAGGTGGCGGTGCCCGAGGAGAACTCTGGAGGGGAGGAGTCCGCCTTTGGGGAACGGACTTCTGGGCATGGGCGCAGGAGCCTGGGATACCTGCTGCCCCCTGGGGGTTGTGGGGGGAGCTGCAGTCCCATTGGGACAGGCCTCAGGGGGTTGCTAAGGCAAGCCCAGAGCTGGGGGCAGCGGGGGGCCCAGGGATTCCTGGGGTTCAGACACTCACTCTGGCTGCAGTGAGAGTGGTGGGCTGGGGATGGTGGTGAGGGGGGCCTGATGAGGGCATCACCCCAGGCAGGGGACTCGGGGACATGGGTGAGAGAAGGAGGGGGCAACGTGGACTGCGGGAGGCATTGTGGTGAGTAACAGCCTCATGGGGACCACTTTCTGTGCCAGGTGTGGTTCTGAGCATTTCACCTGCATTAACTGATCATAAGAATCTTATGAGGTGGGAAGTAGAGGGATCCACGTTTTACAGATGGGAAAACAGGCTCCGAGAGGTTAATCGCCCAGATTCACACCCTAGTAAGTGGCTGACCCCTCGCTTTGCTGCTCTGTCCTGGACAGGCTTTGATGGTGGATTGAGTGTGGGGGCCCAGGGAAGGTCCAGAATGGTCCCTTGGCTCTGGCCAGAGCAGGAGGGTGGAGAGCTGGGCCATTTCTGGAGGGGGACAGTGGGAGAAGAGCACGTTTAGTAGAGGGGGAGGCGCTCAGGGCTGGCAGCGCTGAGTAGCGGTTGCCTGTGGGCATCTGTGGTCTGGAGGTCGGAGGTCACTGTGAGGCTAGAGGGGGTGCCGTCAGCAGGGGCAGCCGCAGAGTGCCTGGCTGTGCCGCACTGCCCGACCTGACGGCTCGGGTGTGGAGGGCGGGCCAGGGCTCTGGGTTCACCACGGTCTGCTCATGACTCATGCGCGGTGTGGACCTTGGCAGGTCCGAGGGGCCTGACGCATCTGAGACTGGTGGGTCCCAGGCCCCTGGGCCTCTGCCCCGCTCTCCAAGTGCTCCGTTCTTGATGTACTTGGCTCAAAATGCCTCTGCCAAAGCCTGGTCCCCTTGAATCACTCTCCTGGGGATAGATGGTGGCCGGGGGCCTCGCGGAGAGCCCTGGTCTCCAGTCAGGGGCTTGTGAGGAGGGTCCCTCCCCCTCGGGAGGGCACGCACGCCTCTCTGTGGAAGGTTGGTTCCCTCAGCACCATCTGAGCCACCAATAGCCCTGGGGCCGCAGCAAGAGAGCTCCTCTCCCCCACCCGGCTCTGTGTCGTGTATCATCGCAGCCAACAACAGGGCACCTGGGTGCGGATTACAAGAGCCAGCTTGCCATAGATGACCGCCAGCTGCTCACCCACTGCTCCAGCCAGCCCCTGCCCACCGCTCCACCATCAAGTGCCCTTGTTTGCGCAGATCCCTTCCTGCCGCATCTCCTGGGAGCCCCTCTGCCCGCTGTGCCAGTCGCGCCCACTCTGCTTCTTCGGCCCAGCCTTCTCCTCTCATCTCCTGACCCGCGGACCCATCTGCCAGCCACACCTGGGTGTCCATCCTACTCATTTTCTGTGATCTTCCTAAGCCTGTGCCCTGCCACCTCCACTCCAGCCCTGCGGCGGCTCCCGTTGCCTTCAGGAAAAGCCAGCTCTCGTCTGACACGTGGACTTCTCTGTCTCCACTGCCTGCTCCTGGACCTCAGGAGTCTCACCCTCCGGCCCCCGGGAGCCTCCGTGCTGGCTCACTCCCTCGCACGTGCTCCCCCCGCCTCTGAGCCTTGTCTTCTGCACATTCTGCTTCTTCAGCCACAAGGCTCTTCCTGCTCTGCTCGGCCTGACCCACTCTGTTGACCCTGCCAGTGCAGCTTGAGTCCTCTTCCTCCAGGAAGTACTCCAGACTCTGAGAAAGCTTAGGGGGCGGATCTAGCTTGTCTGTTCCAGGGCCTTCCTGAGGGCAGAGCTGGGCCTCATCCCTGGATCCAGCCTCTGATCAGGACCAACAAAGCTGATCCTCCTGAGGCGTGAAATGAATGACCCAGAGCCCAGCGCATCTTTCAGGCTGGACACTCTCTCCTCCCAGGCAGCATCCCTATAAAGGCATCCACTCCATGCGGGGGCAGACAGCCACCTCGTGGACAGCCCGGCTCTGCTCCTAGCCTGTGCTGGACCCTGCCCTGGACTGGCCTGTCATTTCCAAGTCATCCAGGGTTGGTAGAGCGACTGCCCCTGCTTGGGGTTGGGGCCCTGTCACTGGCCTCCCCTTCCAGGTCTCCCTTTCTTCTGGGCCTGCCTTTGGGCTTTACAGGGTGGGAAAGGGCCGAGGCACCTTGCGTGCGGCAGTTGCGGGTCTCGACTGTTTCTTGGGGAGCCTTGGCTGGGCTGGTGGCCTCCATGAAAATATCCCTTTGGTGGTCTGCATGGCAGTCCCTCTCAGTTCCCGACCCAGGCTGGGAGCATAAATCACCCTGGTTGGCTCGCCTCTCCATCTCCCACTCCAGACCCGCCTGGCCCCGCCCTCAGGCCCACTCAGGCCTCCTTCCCAGCAGGCCCAGCCCAGGAGTCCGGCCCCGGCCCCCCTTCACCCTCCGAACATGCCCCTCCGCCATGCTCTGGCGAGCTGGGGATGAAGGCCGCCCCTCTCCTGGCCTGGGGCAGCCCCATCCGAGGCACCCTCGGGGCAGTAAATATTATATTACCACAGGGTGTGCAGTACGTGACCTGAGACAGGCCCCAGGGCTTAAGTTTCCTGAGATGGAGTTTGCGTACTGCTCCCCCCACCCTAAAAATTCAATTAAAAAAAATAACAGGAAAAATGTAGTGCGCCGAGGGCCTGCCAGAGTGGTGTATCTGGCGGCGGCGGTGCCGCTGCGCTCGGCGGTAATTGGTTCTGCATAGCTCGGGGAAATTGGCAGAAAAATAAATCAGCCGGGAGCCGGGAGTCGAGACACCGCGGGGAGGGAACGTGAGGTGGGGGGTGGCTGCGAGTGGTGGGAGCAGATCTGGTGAGCGAGCGGGCTTGACTGATGTCCTGTTTGCGAGTCAAGGGCTTGGCGGGGGTGGGGCGGCCCGTGCCCTGGAGCAGAAGTAATCCGGAGGAGTCCTGCCCAGTGAGAAGAGCACAGAGGCGGCCACGCCACTCTTCCTTCCTCTGTGACTCCTGTGTGCGTACTGACTGACCCTGGGCCTTGGTGTGGCCCGAAGGAGCATATAAAGGGGCTCCCAGGCAGGGAGCCCAGCCTTTGGATGGGGGTGATCAGAGTTCTACGCCTCCAAATAGGGTTGAGTTTAAACCCAGCCCCCCTACTGGAGGCTTGGGGCCGTGTTTCTGGCTCTGCATGTACCCCCACCTCCTCTCCAAAGGCTTCCCAAGGCAGAGGGTTCTGGGAGGGGTGCTGTGGGGCCGCCTTGGGTCGACCCATCTGTGCTGCTGGCTGCTGGCCTCCCCACAGCGTCTGCAGCGGCTTGTCAGGGGTCCATAAATTTCCTTCTTGAAGAAAGTGTGCGTACAACAGAATGGATTCGTTTCAGCCAAAGGCAACTTAGTGCTCAGGCCTCTGCTCTAGGAGGGTGCAGCGGGGGCAGGAGGGACTCACCGGGCCTCTGGGGGCTTGCAGTCAGTTGCGCAGAGGGGACGCACAGGCGAAAGAGGTCACAGAACTGGAGGCTGAGAGGGTAGGTTCCGGACAGACAGCCTCAGAACAGAGGTACTTCAGAGCAGGAGGCACTCTGGCCCGTGTGGTTGGGGCAGGCTTCCTGGAGGAGGTAGCTGGAGGAGGCACCCAGGGCAAGTGGAGCAGCCAGCAGGAGGCTGAGGGTTTGAGGGCTGTTGTGAGTGCCTGTGCACACATGTGTACACACGTGTGTGTGTGGCCGGGCCCGGGTGAGTGCTGGGCTCTGGCTCATCAGGCAAATCCCGTCTCTGTCTGTCATAGCCAACCCCTGGGTGATGTCCAGGAGATGCCCTCTGCCACCCACCTGGACCAGTACCTGTACCAGCTGCGTACCCGCCACCTGAGCCAGATCACCGAGGCGGCCCAGGCCCTGAAGCTCGGCCACAGTGAGCTCCCTGCCGCCCTGGAGCAGGCTGAGGACTGGCTCCTGCGGCTCCGTGCCCTGGCTGATGAGGTAGCTGCCCCTGCGATTGCCTTCCTTCCCGCCTGGGATGTCAGAGCTGGGAGGGGCAGGGGGGATGTCTGGTCCAAACTGGCTCTATTGCTGGGTAACCTTGGGCAGGTGACTTAATCTCTCTGGGCCTCCATGTCTGCCGTCATAGAAGGGACGTGTGGTGGGGCCCAGCCCAGAATCTGGCACGTAGTAGGTGCTTGATAAATGCCCCCAAAGAAAGAAAGTGAAGTCGCTCCGTCATGTCTGACTCTTTGCAACCCCATGGACTGTAGCCTACCATGCTCCTCCATCCATGGGATTTTCCAGGCAAGAGTACTGGAGTGGGTTGCCATTTCCTTTTCCAGAGAATCTTTCCGACCCAGGGATCGAACCTGGGTCTCCCACGTTGTAGGCAGACGGTTTACCATCTGAGTCACCAGGGAAGTTCAAAATGCCCCCAAGTATGCTCAATAAATGTGCTTAATAAACGCTGCCAAGGGCTTCCCAGGTGCCTCAGTGGTAAAGAGGCACTCCTGCACTGCTCCTGTAGGAGATGTGGGTTTGGTTCCTGGGTCAGGAAGATCCCCTGGAGGAGGGCGTGGCAACCCGCTCAAGTATTCTTGCCAGGAAAATCTCATGGATAGAGGAGCCTGGTGAGCTTCAGGCCATACGGTCACAAAAAGTCAGACATAATTGATGTGACTTAGCACACATGGTGCCAAAGAATGTCAGAGACAGAGCTGGGACCAGAATCCGGGGCGCCTGGCTCTAGGTCCAGTGCCAGGGCCCCCTTTCCCAGGGACACAGCCCCACCTCCCCACCAACCTGTCTGCCTCGAGCCTGCCTCTCACAGGACCCTGTGTTTCCCACCCGCCCGGGTGCTCCTGAGCCCCAGGCTTGAGGAGGCTGCACCTGCAGTAATGTTGCGTCTACACCTGACCCCTCTGCCCCCCGGGGTCAGATGCCCCCACCGGGTCTCCAGGGAAGCAGGCAGGCCACAGATTTGTCTAGAATGAGGAGAAAGGCCTGCCTATATGTCATGGGTGGACACAGGTGCTGCCTGCCCTGGCCAGAGCCACGTGGGGCCCCCAGGGAGGGAGGTGGTGAGGCATGATCTCTGCAGAAGGGGTGTGCAGAGACAGGCAGGGCTGAATGGGGAGACGAGGGCCCAGGAGGTGGAAGGGGTGCTCCGGAGGGGAAGCGGCCTGAAGGGTCACTGTTGTCTCTTTCCCAAGTGGGGCCTCTAACATCTGACTGGTTACCTGGGTGCCACTGTGCTGCTCAAGCTCAGGATGACCCCTGGAAGTGGCTGTGGACCATCCCCTGGGGCAGGTCACAGACTGCCTTCCACATCTTGGCCCAGACTCCGGGGACCCTCAGTGCAGACTGTGTCCCGGCTGGGAGTGGTTAAGGTGGCCCGAGTGCTAAGGACTGTGGAGGGAATGGGAGGGAGCCGAGTGTGCTCCAGAACCCCCCAAGGGCTTGTCAGCACAGGGCCCAAGCCCCACTGATCTCTCATGTCTGGGGTGGGGCCTGAGCATCTGCATTTCCGGCAAGCTTCCTGGTGGCGCCGCAGGACCACACTTGGTGCTGTGGTTAAGGACATACGTTTAGAATCAAAAAAGCCTGGCTCCTCACCTCTTTGAGCCCATTTCCTCGCCTGTGCTGCCTCCCAGCTGCAGGGGTGACGTGACACGCAGGGAGACGCTAAGGGAGGGCGCCGGGCAGCAGCCCCTCCCACAAAGCACAGGCCTTGGGAGCAGACGGATTTAGCCGACCGACCACCTCTCCTGAGTGTGGCATCCGGGAGCAGTTCTCCCTAGAGGCGTGGAAGCGCTCCAGGGCCCTCCGTTTTCAGAGCCCTGTGTCAGCGGGCCCAGAAAAGGGCCAGACCCCCGAGCCCCTGCTGTTAGAGGGAGGAGGGCCCGGTGTCCTCTGGGAAGGGTCTCGCCTTCTGTGGATTCACCGCTGCTCTCAGGAGTGGGGAAGGGGGTAGCTCTTAGGTGTAATGTCGTCTCTAGGGTCAAATCAGCATTTCTCTACTCCCCGGTGGAGGGGTTTAAGAACCTGGGGCTCCAGGCAGGAGGGTCTCTTCCCAGAAAATGTGAATGCAGATCAGTGAATTCCTGGTGGGCTACTCCTGTGAGCTGGGGGCAGCCTGGCGTCCTCTCCTTGAGGGTTCATAGCTGCTGAAGATAGAGGTGCCCAGCCAGCCCTGCAGGGTCAGGGGACACCTGAGGGCAGGGGCTCGGAGGAGAGGCCTGTGGAGGCTGGCTCACTCGTGGTGGGCTGAGGGCGCGGGCCGGGAGGCACCGTCGTCCCTACCCTGACTGCCACCCTCTCTCCAGCCCCAGAACAGCCTTCCTGACGTCGTCATCTGGATGCTGCAGGGGGACAAGCGGGTGGCCTACCAGCGGGTGCCTGCCCACGAGGTCCTCTTCTCCCGTCGCGGCTCCAGCTACTGTGGCAAGAACTGTGGAAAGCTGCAGACGATATTTCTGAAAGTGGGTTGTTTTCCCTCCAGTCGTGGTCATACTCTCTTACCCCTAGGGTGGTCCCCTTCCTCCGGTTTCCTGTTTCCTGTCAGGCTCAGAATTTCGAGGCTCTGCTCTCTGAAGGGACCGAGGGCTTCCATAGAAAGACTTCCCTTCTCCCTTCCTCCCACAAATTCCCTAGACCCCATGCACTTGGTCTGGAGAGCGAGTAGGTGAGAATCAGGGGGTGCTGGGAATGAATGAGGGGCTGAGCCCGGAAGCTGTGCCCCTCTCCAGCCAGCTCCCTGGTGGGGGCGGCCTCAGCCCGCAGCCCCCATGGCCAACCTTTAGGAGTCCTGGCACAGACCTGCCTCCACCCTCCCGAGGGTTTGGCTCCATGTTGAGTCACACTCGGGTTGGAATTCCTCCCCATGTTAAGGCTGGTGTGTGGGCACTGGCTGTGCTCATCGGAGGCCTGGGACCAGGTGACCCTGTCCCTTTCGTCCTTCGGTCCCCACCTTCCCTGCCCTTTCCCTTCCCACCCATCCTCGCTCCCTCACCGTCTTCTCTCAGCCTTGGGGGCGGGTGACAGGGGAGTGAGCAGGTGCCTGAAGATGCCTGCTTTCTTCTCTGGGTTCATGTGGGGATACACGAGTCTTGGTCAGGGTGCTGTGGCTGGCTGGTCAGGACAGTTCAGGGACACCCCTCTCTGAGCTGTGGCTGCTGTGGCCCAGGTGAGGGTCTGCGTGTGGAGAGCCATCACAGGCTGCTCTGCTCGAGGAGGAGGCCTGGGGAGTCAGCCTGGCTGACTCCAAATGGCTCTGCTGGCATCAGAAACTGCCTGGCCTTCAACCTTCCCTCCCCTGTCTCTTGCCATCCACACCAGAGCCTCCTTCCATCTCACCTCTTCCAGGAAGTCCCTGTGCACTAACCTTAGCCTCCAACCTCTGAGTGGCTATTGGCCGATCCATTCACGTACTGGCCAGTCATTCTCGCTGCCCTCTGAGGTGGGCAGAGGAGACAGCTTTCAAACGCATAGTGTGTGTGCACAGGTTGTAGGTTGGCTGAAATACTGTGTGGCCTTGGGCAGATTGCCCAATCTCTCTGAATGCTGTTTTCCTACCTATAGATAAAGATCAGATTGCCCTGATTACAGCATTGAGGATGGAATTAGGTAGCGCAAGTCAAGGGTCTTATCGGAACTAGGTGATCAATGAATACAATTTTTTTTCTTCTCTTCTCCCCTTTTCCTTCTGGGGAGCTCTTTGCCCCCTGGGGAGAAGAGACTCCACCAGCACCATGGCTGGAGGCCATCACAAAGCCAGGGATGATCAGAAGTCTACATGCGGGTCATTGGTGCTTCAGAGGAGAGCCGGCTTTGCCTAGAAAGAGGGCAGGGGTGTGAGGAAGTGGGCTGCCCCTCCCACCTGGGACATTTTCCTCGTGAGATCCTAACCTCCTAGCATCCTGCTTTCTTCTCTCCCAAGCCAGCTCCTTGCCTGGTCGGGCAGATGGGAAAGGAAGTCCAGGGAGCGGCCACATCTGAACAGGATTAACCAGGGAGGGCTGTCAGGCTGCAGTGGAGGTGAGGCTGCAGGAGCGGGCCTGGTGGACGCCTGTGAACGGAATGAACATCAGGCTCTGACCTCTTGGCCCTGCAGCCTCAGGGAAATGCAAACTGAAAAATTTTTCTGATCCCAAGCAAGCAAAAAAAAAAAAAAGATATAAGATTGTTTCTCGAAGTCTTCCCCCCTGAGTTTATGAGCCCCGCCAGTAGCTCCTGAGCAAGCTCTACAAAAATGTTGGCAGCTAGCAGAGACCAAGAAAACATTGGTGTTTCTTAACTTAAACCAAAGTTGGAAAAAATGAGCACCAGCAGAGAGGGAGAGGAGCCCCAAACTAGACATTTCTTTATTTGCTGTTGCTATTTTGGGTCCAGCAGGCTGGCCCTGTCTGGGGGAGGGCAGGGGAGAGACTGGGGGCGGAAGGGGGAAGGGGGGGGTCAGGCATTCCTGCCATCTCCCTGGGGCTGGTGGTTTGGAGGGGAAAAGGCTACTAACCACCCCAGGGGAGAGGACACCGAAGCAAACAGTCATAGGGAGGTTTCCGAGGGGTGACACTTGGGGTCAGGGGCTCCTCCAGGCTTCACTGAGGATGAACCAAGACAGGGAGGCGGTGAAGGGTGAGATTGTTGATGCCCTGGCACGACCACCCCTTTCTGATCCTCTTACCTGGGCTGGGCTCCCGCTCTGGGGATCCAGGCCTCTTCTACTGGTTGGAGAGCCCTTAGCTCAGCCTCCCTTTCCTCCTCTAAACCCACCAAAGTGACTTTCTCATCTCATTCAGCTCCATGTCCCAGCGGAGACACTCTTCCAAGCTCAGGCACATGAAGCCTGGATACTTAATGTGTTACTTCCTCTAAGGGACTGTGTGTTATTCTGAAAGTGAGGCACTTCTGTTCCTTAGGCCATATCTGACCCTTGATTTCAATCAAATGGTGAAGCAGTTGTGGAGAATAAATGTTTTATGTTGGGTTGTTGTGGTTATTCTGTTTTGGCAGAGCTTCTGAAAGTTTCAGGATAAAAAGCAGTTGAAGACCAGTGAATAGCGGTTAACATGCTGATAAGCACTTGAAAGGGTGGGGATATCAGATGATACACTAACATCCAGCCAAAAAACCCTGGGAAAAAAAAAAAAACCAAACTGAAACTGAATAGAGAGGCTTTAACCTCTCCCCTTTTCAGACCTTTCTCTCTCTTATAGAGACATGTTCTAGAACCATACTGTCCAATATGCTAGCCATATGTGGTTATTTAAATTTAAATGAAATAAAACCAGAAATTTAGTTTCTCAGTCATACCAGCTACATTTTAACTGCTCAGTTGCCACATGGAGCTGGTGCATTGAACTCTGCAAATGTAAAAAACCATTTCCACTGTAACAGAAAGTTCCACAGGACCATCCTATGCTAGGAGAGAGCAGAAGTGAGGATGTGGTGGGAGAGGGGAGAATGGGGCTCCTGGTCTCGACATGGCCTGTCTCTGCAGAGAGCACCTGGATGGGAAGAATGCAGTCTTCTCTTTTGATGGGAAGGAATCTTGGTGAGGTTTTTCAGTCATCCGTGAACTTCTGAGAAGTCTCCCAATAGGGCCCACCCTGATGGGATGTCAGGCTGGTATGCCCAGGCCTGGAGGCCCTGCAATTTGAGACATCCTGACTCTGAAGGGGATTGTGGGTTTCTTTCCTTCTCTGGTACCCAGTATCCGATGGAAGGGGTGCCCGGAGCCCGGATGCCTGTGCAGATTCGGGTCAGGCTCTGGTTTGGACTCTCTGTGGATGAAAAGGAGTTCAACCAGTTTGCTGAGGGCAAGCTCTCCGTCTTCGCTGAAACCGTGAGTGCCTGACTGCCTATCCATCCTGCCCCCAGCCCCTGAGCTACTGCAGGCCTGCTCACTTCCCTGTTGCTCACTCTCCAGTATGAGAACCAGACCAAGCTGGCCCTGGTTGGGAACTGGGGCACAACTGGCCTCACCTACCCCAAGTTTTCTGACATCACGGGCAGGATCAAGCTACCCAAGGACAGCTTCCGCCCCTCAGCCGGCTGGGCCTGGGCTGGAGACTGGTTCGTGTGTCCAGAGAAGACGTGAGTCGTGGGCAGGGAGGGCTTGGAGACCCCATCTGCCCCAGCCATTTCTCTGAAAGGGTCTCTGTCTACTCTGCCCCTGTGCCGGTCAGAGTGACTCCCTTGAACTCTCCTGGGCTCACGAGGCAGCATTCTCTGCTCAAAGGGCTCTAATGATCAGAAAGTCCTTTCTGATTAAACCTAAGCTGACATCCAGTAGACTTTGCATCCATTGGTTACAGCCCTTTTCTCCAAGATACCGGAGAAAGCCTGCTCTCTCCTCTGCATGTTAACCCCTCCCCCGTCTCGGTCCCTCTCCCATCTCAGGCCCCCTCTCCCTTAGTGCCTCTCAGGACAGCCTTATCCTTCTCCAACTGCATTGCCATCTCCATTTCTTCCTCCTCTCTCTTTTTCCATTTTGGTTGATATTCAACAAAATTTTTTTTTTTTTACTCTTTAAAAATTGAAGAGTAACGCCTATCGTAGTCACGTACTCAAATCTTAAGAATATAGCTTGATAATCTTTTGCATTTCTGCAACTATCTACTGAGCTTCAAATACCCACAGGGTTTTTGGAGTCTTCAGTTGGTTTCCCTATTTCTTTCTTTATCTTGGTGGTGACGTTCTCTTCCGTCCCCTTGACTCGCTGCCCTTCCTGTCTCTTCCCCTCATCTCTCCTGTTGTTGGTTGGAAGTGAGGCTGACACAGAAAGGTTGGCCCAGGCCCTGGAGTGCTCTGCCGGAGGGTGTGGATGGGTGGGGGTGTTGGCAGAGACTCTGACTCACCCCTGTCTGCAGACTGCTTCACGACACTGACGCTGGCCACCTGAGCTTCGTGGAGGAGGTCTTTGAGAACCAGACCCGGCTCCCCGGAGGCCAGTGGATCTATATGAGTGACAACTACACGGACGTGGTAAGGGGGTGCTCTGGGGGCAAGTGGGCTCTGCTTTCCCAGAGTCCTGGACATTTAGGCCCAGGAAGGGCGTGTGACTGAGAGAACGTTCTCCCCTGCTCCCACACCCCCAGCACCCATGCTCGGGCTTTCGCAGGGCCAGTGAGAGGTCTGGCAAGGGTAGGACGTGGACCCCAAGTCACACCTGGGGCTTTGAGAGTGTGCAGCGTCAGGTTGCATCTTCTCATCTCCTCATCCGTCTCTTCTCATGCTTGCCTGACCTGTGTCACTCTAGAACGGGGAGAAGGTGCTCCCCAAGGATGACATCGAGTGCCCCCTGGGCTGGAAGTGGGAAGATGAAGAATGGTCCACGGACCTGAATCGGGCCGTTGATGAGCAAGGTGGGCGGCATGTGGAGCCCCGTGAGCACCCAGCAGTCTTGTGAGGCATGTCGGTGGGGACAACTAAAGGCAGAGCCCTTGGAATTGGGGTACTTGCCTTCACTGGGCTACTTCATCTGGGGGAGCTCCTGGGGAGCCCTTACTTCAAACTACAAATCGGGAATTGGTGGCCACTTGAAAGTCTGTGAACGTCCTCCGAGCACTGAGTGATGGGCGCCCCTCCCCCAGGCTGGGAGTACAGCATCACCATCCCGCCGGACCGGAAGCCGAGGCACTGGGTCCCTGCCGAGAAGATGTATTACACACACCGGCGGCGGCGCTGGGTCCGTCTGCGCAGGAGGGACCTCAGCCAGATGGAGGCGTTGAAGCGGGTGAGCCCAGGGGTGGAGGTGGGCAGAGCTGAGGCCCTGGGGAGGGGAGGCCAGCTGGGCACAGTGTGCACCTCTGTGCACACACGCATGCAGGGGGCGTGTGCAAGACAAGCACTTGGAATGCTCGAAGATCACGTGTTGCCCACACAGGTGCTCATGGACAGAGAGCACCTAAGTGCCCACGACTATGCAAGGGGACGTGCTCAGCATCCCCTGGAAGGTGCGAGGTGTGCGTCGAGTGTGTGTGTGGCTGGGTGTCCTTGGGGCAGAGTCTGAGATAGGATCTTGGCTGCCTGCAGTTTGTTGAGGCAGTGCTCTCAGGGGTGCCAGGAGCAAGACTGTGGTCCCAGGCAGAGATGGTTTTGACTTGAACTGTGGCTCAGAAAGGGGCTCAACGTGGAGCACCACAGAGCTTTCCTCGCCTGGAGGCAAGGGGGCTGGGGTTTGTACCACCTTAGCCATCAGTCATTGGCTGGGGTTGCTGGGGTGGGCTGGCTGCATACCCTCCCCAGGAAGCCTGTTCCCTCCAGCACGGCCAATTCCATGAAGGGGCCTGCTGGGGATGAAGGTGCTGCTAGGCAAAGAGGCTGGGTGGGCTCAGTCAGCACTTACTAGGGGGCATATTCACAGTGTGAGCACCCCGCCCACAGCCATGCCCGGACACGCCTGGGATGCAGACAGCTGCAGAGTGAGCTTGTATGAGCGCACACCTGCCTGCGCCTGCTCCCGGGGTCACCCAGATGCTCGCGTTCTGCGTGCCTGCCTCCCCGGAACCCTCTTGGCCTGCGTCCTTCCTTCCCAGGCACATGTTAGAATTTTGGCTCGAGAACTAGGCCTCCCCTCCAGTCCAGGAATAGCCTTTGGCATGACCCAAGTCCTTTATCTCTCTCTTTGGTCACAGAGAATCTAGAGCGGAAGGTCACTGGGTCCCAGGAGAGGCCAGGCTTTTGGGCAGCTGGCTGTTCCTGGTGTCATGAACCAGACAGACTCCACTGTGCCCATGAGGGCACCTGGGGGACAGAGGCGAAGTCTTGCCAGGTGCTGTGCCCCGCCTGCCCCTTCACCACTGGCATCGCCCCAGAGAGGGACACAGCCAGCCTTGGGACTGGCGCTGAGCTCGTGGCCCTGAGGATCATCTCAGGTCACGAGATGGTGGGAAGGGGCTTCTGGGACTCCCTCCAACATGGGAAAGGGCACCCTTGGAGGAAGTCTCGGGGGGGTCTCTCCACACTGTTGTAGGTCTTGCCTAGTGGAGAAACAACCTATGGCTGGGAAATGAGCTATTCATTTTGCCTCCCAATTGCAGACCCATTTCCATGTTTATAAGTCGGGATATGAAGAAGAAAAAGGAAATTACAAGGAAACCTTGGATTCATGAAATCCACCTAGAATCCAAATAAACAAACAAACCAAAAGCCCAGTGATTTCATCACTGCTCAGTCTCCCTTCCGTTCTTGGCTCCTTGGATCTCCCCACAGCCCAGAGAGCCTCTGATTTACTGACCTGGGACTCTTGTCACTGCAGAAACCGCTCAGAACCCCCTCCTCCAGGGGGCCCTCCCAGGTTTTCCTACCTGCAGGGTGATGATGCAAGGTGTGCGTGTGGGGAGTCTTGGAGGGCAAGGAGGGCACAGCTGGAGTCCAACCCAGGACTCCCTGCCAACCTGCCAAGCGGCCCCTGAGTCTGCCCTGTTCTCCCATGCAGCACAGGCAGGCGGAGGCGGAGGGCGAGGGCTGGGAGTATGCCTCGCTCTTTGGCTGGAAGTTCCATCTGGAGTACCGCAAGACGGATGCCTTTCGCCGCCGCCGCTGGCGCCGCCGCATGGAGCCCCTGGAGAAGACGGGGCCTGCGGCTGTGTTTGCCCTTGAGGGGGCCCTGGTATGTGGCCATGCCTTTCTGGGGTTGATGGGGTGCAGCATGTTTTCCCAGGGCTGTTTAGGGCTGATGCAGGGGAGGTGCAGGGGGCCCCGGAATGGGACTGTGAATTCGGTTCTCTGGGGTTGCATGTGGGGACGTGGACACCTCTCTAGGTAGTCTCCTGAAAATGAACAGCTCATTTCTTGGCACCAGAAGACCTGCTACTACTTTGGCAATTGAGAAGGGAACAGCGAGAGGGCCTGGACTTCCGGTGCTCCGACCTGTGACTGAGGCCAAGGGACCTGGCTCCTCTGAAGAAGCTGGCTGGCCTGGGGATGGGCCTGGGAGGCTTTGGCCTGGCCCAGGGGAGTAGCCAGAGGGGTTCAGAGACCCTGAATGTCCTCGGGTGGACTTGGATCCTCCTGAGGCAGAGGCTATCTTGTGGGCGTCCCGAGAATCTGGGGAGAGAGGTGCCTTAGAGACCACATCCCAGAGCTAGTGGAGTGAGGGTCAGAGCAAAGTTATCCAGGATCTGGATGATGTGTTCCACAAGAAAGATGTGCTCACACTTCCTGGATGGACCAAATGGGGACGTTTGGGACCAGGGGATAGCCTGTCCCCTGCTCTGTTGGTTTGGGGATTTCCAGAGCTGGGGGTGAGATGCCCAGGAGGAGATGTCACCTCGGAAATCTGGGAAGGACAGCCTGCCTCCTGGATGGGGGAGAGGGCTTTGCACTGTGACCTACCGGAGTAGGTCTCACCAGCTTTACTGGCTAATAGAATCTGAGTGTGTCTTCATGAGCCCGCTGTGTGTGTGTATGTGAGTACATGTAAGTATTTGGTCTGGGTGAGGAGCAGTGGGTCTTAGCCCTCAGCCAGGGAGTACAGTGGGGAGAGCCCCCCAGCCCTGAAGGGATGGCTACAGAAAAAGGAGTTGAAGCTGGCAGTGGCCCTGAGGGGGCCTGGGCAGGGCCTGGAAGCTCCATCACTCCCAGGACCTATTGGGGGGGGCCAGGTCCAGGGGTGACAGTATGGGAGATGGAACCGTCTTGGGGCCAGGTGATGTCAGAGGCTCTGGAGGGAGCCCCTCCTGGGTCTGGGGGCCAAGTGGTAGGGAGGCTGAAGGAGAGGGTGAAGCTCTGGGCTCTCTGGGCCCCTGAGCTGGTGTTCAGGCTGGCACGGTGCCGGGGGGTGGGGGGTTGGAACTGCCACCCAGGCTGGAGCAGCTGCGGCCGGGGATCTCTTTGTCCTATCGGAAGGGGCCTGGCTCGGGCACAGGGCAGCGCGGTGGTGGGGAGCTTGTGTGGCTCCCAGTGAGGGGCGGGGAGTAAAGACCTTGGCAGACCTCAGAGGCAGGGCCAGGTCTGAGGGTGCTGCCCACTAAGGGGCCAGGGCTTGTTTTCATCAGAAATGCAATCCAAGTGGGCTGAAGAGAGGAAAAGAGCTTAAGGCTCAGATGGCGGGGAATCTGATTCACCACGGGGTGAATCAGGCATCGGGCCTGGCAGGAGCCAGGGGCTCACACAGTGTCCTTGGGGCTCTGTGTTTCTGCCTTGCCCCACGGCCTTGGCCCCATTCTCACACTGGCTCATTCCATGTGGTGGCAAAGATGGTGCCCGTGACGGAGGCTGCCACCATCTTTACAGCCAGCAGAGCCCAGCTGGCCTCCTCTTTCCTCGCAGCTGGAGACCCCAAGGGGAGAGTGCACTTCCTTGGGAGGCCAGGGCCGTCTCGCGTGCGACTGACCAGCTCTCCTGGGTCCTGTGCCCAGGCCAGTGCCTGAGCCCGAGGGAACGGAATGTTCTGATTGACTGTCTTGGGCCATGCCCCCCTTTTCTTTGCGGCCGACAGCCCCACCAGGTTGGGGAGAAGAGCACCTGGGAAGGAAGCAAGCCTGAACGGTGCCGGGCGCAGGGCGCAGATGACCACGGCGCTCTTGAATGAGCAGTAGAGAGCGAATGTGGACTGCCGAGGGGAGGAGGAGCATGCTGGCAGAGCTGGGTTTTAGGGCCCTCATCGGGTAGCCATGGAGGACGGCTGGGGAGGGAGAGCCTTCCATCACGAGACCCCCAGCAGGCTTGGTTAGAGATCTGGGAGGGGGTGACCATCTGGGGTTGGGGCCAAGAGGGTGGAATGGACGGAGGTGGAGTGGCAAGGCTTGGGGACGGAAGGGTCAGGCGGGTGTCAGAGGCTCCGCTGGATGGACAGTAGGGCCACCCCCTTGCCAGGTGGTGGGGTGGGTGGGCCTGGGGCTGCGATGAGTTCCCGGTTGGCCCTGGCGAGCGTGACACAGACGTGAAGTGCTGTGTGGGGAAGATGGATCTGGCGGCTGCCTGCCAGGCGGCCCCAGGGCAGGGAGACCGGGGGTGTGGGGGCTGAGCGTCAGCTGCGAGGGGAGGGAGGGGCTGGGTGGAGAGAGGGCGCCCGGCCAGAGGTGGCCCCGAGACACGTGGAGGGAAGCGTGGATGGCTCCGGGGCTGGCGGCGATCGAGGGGAAGAAGGCGAGCGAGGCTGGGGGACCCACTGCCAAGCTTTCATGGCTCGGTGACTGGGAGAGCGAAGGCGGGCATTTCCCAGAACTGAGAAACCAATCCGTTTACCCTTTACGTGGGAGAAAATGTTGTGAGGGAGCCCTGAAATCAAATGTCAAGTCAAGTGGGAAGGTGACTGGGGATGATGCAGACGTGAGCTGCCTGTGATCTGTGGAAGAGATCAGGGCAGTGAAGCCTGGAGTCGTGGGGGGAGCTTTGCTGATATAGGGAGCCAGAGGCGGACAGTGGCCAGAGTGGCTGGGTCCATGAAGACTGGAGGACACAGTCTTTAGGTGTGACCAGCATTTGGACAGGGCCACAGGCCCATTGGGTAGGAACTGACTAGATCACTCTAGGTGAGCCAAAGACCACCCCTCATCAGCATGAGAGCACACACACACAGATGTGCGCACACACACACACAGATGCATGTGCGTGCGTGCACACACACACGCACACACACACACACACACACACACACACACACACACACTGTCCTTCCACGGTCATGTTTACCTGCCTCCTGCCAGGACCAGGGACAGCCTGGGTTCCCATTCCCGAGTCTGCTGTCCTTCATCCCGGGGAGAACTGATGCTCTAGCATCAGGGCAGATGGTTGGGTGGTTGGGTTTTCTGGACGTCAGGACCAATCTAATTGTTCCAGGTACTGGCCTTTGCCCACTGGTCACTGATGCCTGCTGCTTCCCTTGGCGGGAGTGTGGAAGTGGGTGGGTGAGGCTTCCAAATGGCACTGGTTGGGTTTGAATGCTGCTTCCTCTGCTTCTGCTATGGATAGGTTACTTGTCTCTTTAGCGACTCTGTTACCTTACTTACGAAAATCACTACATCCATGGGTTCTTGTAAGGAACGAAGTCGTAACCCATGTAAAGAAGTGTTTCTCAGTTTTAATGAACTTAGGACCCATCTAGGGATCTTGTGAAAATGCACACTTTTGATCTGATGTCTGAGTGGGGCTCGAGAGTCTTCATTTCTAACAGGCCTCCAGGGATGCTGATCTCAGGACTGTCTTTGAGTAGCCGGGATGTCAGCTGCATAGCAGCCTGAAGATGAGGGACGCAGTCACATCGGCCCCCTACTTGACTGAATGCCCCTCTGGGGGAGGGCAGCTGTCTCTTCCGGGCTGAAGGTGTGTGGCCAGGGTCCTAGAGAGGGAGGCAGGGAGAGGTGACATGTCCTCCCTGTTTATTCGTGGGAGAAGGTGATCTTTTCTTCTAGTGATCCACCTGATGGACCGGGCTCATAGGAAACCCCTGTCTGATTAGGAAGAGGGATATTCACATCTGAATGCAAATAAGCCCCACAGAATCTGCACCTTTGAAGTGCAGACTGAGAGTCATTCCAGAGTGACAGCGTCTAATGAGGGGAGCGTCTTAGAGGCGGCCCTGGGGAGGCAGAGCTTGGAGGAGTCTAGGACTGTGGGTGGGGGCCAGGTGGCCTTGCTGGTAATCTGACATTTCTGGATGTCTGGGCCCAAGGGCCAGGCCTATGGGGCCCCCTTGCCTCCTACCGCCTGCCCCCCTGGCCCGTGAGTCCACCAGCAGGCCGGGCCTCACTTGCCAGCTCCGCTCCTGAAGACGTCTCGCTGGAAGGCAGGCCCTGTCTGCTCATTAGCACGGGCAGCCTTTCCCTGAAGCCTTCTGCTGGGGCCAAGCCTGGCTCCCTCTGCGGAGCGGGAGGCCCTGCCTCTGTCTGCTAATCGTCTGCTGTCTCCATCGCGAGCATTATTTTATTTTCGTATTATTCTTTTTCCAGCTAATATCCTGGCATTCCCAAAGACACCGGGTTTCATAATCTTCCTGGCGTTCCCAGGGAGCTGGGAAGCAGAGTACAAAGCTGCTATTATAGCGTGTTCCATCCAGCCTCCCTCTCCTCGCCCCACACCCCTCGCTGCCGCCGCCACCGCCACCGCCGGCTCCGACCCAGTCACCCCCTCCCGACGCCACCGGCTTCTCTGAGAACCCTGGTGACGGCTGCTGGGGATGAGCTCACAGAATCCGTCCTGTGGCCCTTGCCCTGGGCCTGCCCTCCTTGCGCGAGGATTTTTCCAGAGCCCTGTCTCTGTGCTCGGCCTGCAGAGTCTGGAAGGGTTTTCTGAGATGCCTGAGCCTGGGCAGGGAGGAGGAGATGCAGGTTCGGCCAGTGTGCTCCTCAGCCCGGGAGAATTTTAGAGCTGGAAGGAACTTACATGTTTGGAAGCACTCTCCACCTGGGTGCTTGACATTGGGTGCAGAGCTGTCAGTGTGCACGTGTGATCTGTGTGCACATCCGAAGCGTAAGCCCGTGTGTGGTGTGTACGAATGTATATGGTGTGTGCAGTGTGTATGTCTGTGTTGGGTAAGGGTGAGGCCTATGGTTTTCTCCAGTTCTCAAGAAAAGCTAGGATCTCAGAGAGAGTAAGAATTACTAATATCTATTTTGCCTTATGCCAAAGACCAGGCTGAGAGCTATATGTTCATTGTCCCACTACATCCTCACAGTGACCCCGGAAGGCTGGATTTTATGATTATACCCATTTTATGGTTGGGAAGACGGAGGTTCTGGAACTACGCTAATAGCCAGGCGTGGCTCTTTAAATTTACATTTAAAGTGATTAAAATAAGAAAATTCAGCTTGCCAGTCACTCTGGCCACATTTCAAGAACTCAACTGCCATGCCTGGCTAGTGGCTACCACTGGACAGTATAGAACAGTTCCATCTTTATAGAAAGTTCTGTTGGATAGCGCAGCTCTAGAACTCTGAGCCCTAATGTGACCCCAGAAGAAACTGGGGCCTGAGAAGGCGTTTGCCCTGCAGCACGGCGTGGGTCAGTTCTAGAACCAAGGCCAGAACAGCAGGCTTCCCAGGTTCATCTCCCCACTGCTGTCAAGGCACGAAGTCCTCCCCTATAGAGGACCCTTGAGTGGGGTCCCAGGGAACTTCCTGGGCAGGGTGCAGCCCCCTCCTCATCTTGTAGCCAGGCAGCGTGCCCTCCCTGGGCAGTTGGCACCACTGACTCCAGCCATGAAGCCTCCAATTGGTTGGCAGGGCCCTGTCTCTATGGGTCCTGACCTGAAGTGCGGAGGACCCATAGAGACAGGAATCCCCAGCCCCAGTCAGGGGTAGAGAAGGGCATCTGAGGAGTTGGAAATGCTAGGAAGAGGGTCAGGGAGAGGTTGGTGCCAGAGAGGAGTAATTTGGGGTTTGAACTGGCTGAAAAGGAGGTCAGATGTGGGTGGGGAGGGCAAGGCCCATCTCTGGACCTGGATGAAATCTGGCGTTATGTGCAGGGCACCTAGGCATGCTTCCTAGAGTGGGTACTTTGAGCAAGGGCAGTTTCAGGGAGGTGAGAGGCCTTGGCCTTATTAAGTGGCCAAGGCCCCTGGCTGGGTGTGTGGGCCATTGGAAGGTGTCTCTGTGTCTCTTGAATGTCCTCGTGGAGCACTTGTCACACCTGGTATTGTGCTGTGGGGTGATTTGAGGGCTGCTGGCTCCCTGCATAGAAGGACCACTTGAGTGAATCCTCTAAATACGTGGACTTCGGGTCTACCTTGCTCAAGAGCTGGATGCTGAAGCCTGAGTGTGTCTGCTGAAACGTGTGTGTCCATGGACCTGAGACAGAATGTCAGCACGGAGGCGAGCCTGGACTGGGTGTTACAGTGGGGTGAATGTGACAGGTGTCCCCCCTGTGTGCCATTATGCATGCATGAGGGTCTGTGTCCGCAGTTGCTAGGGTGACCTTATAATTTAAGATGTGGTCTGCATGCATGCTAAGTTGCTGCAATCGTATCCGACTCTTTGCGACCTTGTGGACTGTAGCCCGCCAGGCTCCTCTGTCCATGGGGATTCTCCAGGCAAGAACACTGGAGTGGGTTGCCATGCTCTCCTCCAGGGGATCTTCCCAACCCAGGGATAGAACCTGTATCTCTTATATCTCCTGTATTGGCAGGAGGGTTCTTTACCACTAGCGTGACCTGGGAAGCCCATTGTCTGATCTAGAGACTTAAAATTCATGCTGGAAAACAGGCTAAGCTCGGACCATTCCAGGCCAACCAGGATGTACAGTTGTCCTGACTATGGAGGCACTCTGGCATGGCCTAAAACCCATTTGAGTGTGCTCTGCAGACTTCAGAGACCTGGAAAGCCTGGAGGGACACACACGTACACACAGACACAGACACTCGCGCCAGCCCACACGTGGCACTGTGGATTCTCCAGGTTTCCTAATTCCACTCTCAAGTTCCCGGGGGGCCGGCCAGTAGCTTTGTAAGGAGTTTCACAGCTGCTTTCAAGCCCTGGCTCCAGCTGTAAATTAAATGGGGTTGCACAGTCGCCTGCTATTCCACTTAAGGTTGCAATCAGCCCTGATTGGGAAGGGAGGGCTGTGTGTTCCAGAGCTTCCTCTTTTACAGGGTTCTCCTCCTCTGGCCTGGCCTGTGGGCCTGTGTGGGGTTTCCCTGGAAGCTGGGGCCAGGCAGCCTGGGCAGGGACACGGGTGTGGACTCCCCAGGGCCTGACTTGGCACTTAGTCCCATCCTCCCCAGATCCCTGCTCAGGTGCTGAGTTCTGATAGGAAAGCAGGAGCTGGGAGGAGCCCTGAGGGGGTCCCGGGAGATCCTGGGCTCTGCCAGCGAATTTCCCAGGCGACCCGGAGGAACACGTGAATCTCCAGGCCTCAGTTTTCTCACTTAACTTATGGAGGTGGTAACAGCACAGCAAAAATAACCACCTCCCCTACAGAGCAGGCGCAGGCAAATGGCGGCCCGCTGGCCAGTCCGGCTCTCTGCCTGTTGGCGTGGACAAGGCTGTGTTAGCACAGCCACGCTCGTCCTTGTGCGCGTGGTCTGTGGCTGTCGTCCTGCCGCCACAGCCACTGAGGGGCTGCAGCAGAGCCTTCGGGCCCTATATGGACAAAGCTGAACAACTGTTCTAGAGCGTGCGCTGTGTGCCAGGCAGTGCTCTCTGCCCTGTTCATGTGCTATCTCATTTAGGCCTCCTGACAATCCTAAGAGGTAGGTATTTATTGGCGCTCCCATTTTACAGAGTAGCAAACTGAGGCACAGAGGAAACAAGCAATGATTCTTTTGGTGGTATTTCCTCAAGTAGTAATTCTTCTTCACTGAATCTTATGGAAAGTCTTGCGGATAATGGTGGGGTTGTACAGGGCTTAGCGCACTCTTCTCTGTATCGCCATTTGTTGTTTGCCTGTCCCAGCAGAGCCCAGGGTGAAGAAGAGATCCTGGCGGGTCACCTGAGGCCTGTGTGTTTTACAACTGGCTCTCTGGAAAAAACATTCAGAGAACAAATCCAGCTCTGTCTGTAGCATTTGCCGATATGGTGTAACTATCCGTGTCAAGGCCAGTTTCAAGGTATCAATGTGAAGGCACAGAACGTGGGTATCGGAGGAGACGGGCACAGCTCACCGTCACACAGCGCTCATCCAGAGTTTCTACCTCACAGACGCGCTAGATGGAAAGCACGTCAGGAGCAGGTTCACAAAGGTCGTGGGGGTAATTTGGAAGTGATGAGTTTGAGGATTTATTACCTTTCTTTTAAAAAAATTTCTGAAGTTACACGTTCCTATGATTTAATTTCTACAAATGGCTGTGTTTAACAAATGGCTTGCGGATGGCCGGAGATTTAATGATCTCTCCTGAGTCATGCCAGGCGGCTCCAGCGCCTGCTCCTCTCGAGGGTTTCCTGATCCTGTCTACTTAAAGCAAAGGATGGGGGCTCCCCATCGCAGCACGCTTCCTGTCTCTTTGGCCATCCTACAGAGGAACTGAGTCCTTCGCATAAGGCGGGGGTGGTGTGCGGCTGCCCCTGAAGCGCACATGCTTGACTCTGCTGGAGCAGGGTCTCCCTGGGGGCCTGGGAGCCACCTGGGGGGCTCCACCGTTTCCTGACCGCGTGAGCGAGGCTTCTGTGCTTCTGTCCCCCACTCACTGAGCCCTGCTGCTCAGCTTATGTCTTTCTGCGGCATCCACCTTGACTCTGGCCCCTTCTGCTCCTCCCTGCCTCCACTTTACGGATCCTGAACCAGACCTCTGGGCCCTGTGTGGGGTGTGAGTGCTGTCAGAGGAAGGAGGCATGTGTGTGATAGCCCACGTGCAGAAAGACTTTCAGAAACACCAGCGGTCTGGCGCTTGGCCTTGGATCCCCTTTAGGTGGGTCAAGGAGTCCCTTTCCTAGGCTGCTTGTTTCCAGAGAACCTCCCCACCTCCTCCCGGCGTGGTGGCCGGGGTCCCGGGACGTCCGCCTTCAGCAGAGGAGGTGGGCTTGGCCCCTGGCTCGGGGGGTGGCCTGAAGGAGCCGGGTACACCTGGGAAGGAGAGTTCCTCACCCTCCTGAGCCCAGGCACCTCCAGGGAGCCGTGGCCGCCAGCGGGGCAGCCGCGGGCTGGAGGCCGCCCAGTCCCTGGGTGAGCAGCAGGCTCCCTCCCACAGCTAGCCCCAAGGCCGAGTGCGTGGCCACAGACCGCGTGGCTGCCAGCACCAGCCCGGGAGTCACATCGGCATGAGCTATGGAGGCAGGAATGTGACTGTGGGAAACCCAATGCCCCGGGCCTGGCCTGGGGAAGAGTGTCAGTGTGGAGTGGGGGTGAAGGTGGGCGGGTGGAAACCAGACCATCAGCCGCCCCTGCAGCCTGGCTCTGCTCAGGGTTCCGTCCGAGTGAGAGCACAAGGAAGCCAGCCCTACTTCTCCCAACGTTGCCCTGCCCTGGCCTCGCTCCTGTAGCCAAGTCTTCCCTGATCTTGGGGGCGGGGGGTCAGGCCTTCAGCGTGCTGCTGTTCCCCCTGTTCAGCACCCTTCTTTTTTCTTCTCCTCCTGGAAGCCTTCCTGAACAGGGGGCCCACTCTGTTCCATTCCGTCCTACAAACGGCCCCTTCTGGGGGGTAAGTGAGCCTACATCGTGCTCTTTCTCGGGTGACATCGGACTCTGAGCGCCAGGAGAGTGTGAGGTGCTGTCTGATGCAGTTTCTTTCCCTTTTCCTGGGACCGTAGACCTGAGCGCTGTGCACATACCTTAGGGTGGGGATGCTGGTGACTCATGTGATAAGTCTTCGCTGGACGCTGCTAAGTGCCAGACGCTGGGCTGGGTGCCGGGTGATGAAGAAATGTGCGTGCCTCACTTACACACATGGACATGCATGCAGCAGAGATGTCTGGAGAATCTGGGCAGGGGCTGCTGACGAAGGCAGTGCAGTAGTCTAGGAAGTGTCCAGGCCTCTGAAGACTGAGCTGAGGAAAGAACTCAAGTTAGCTTGTCTGGAGGGCATTCCAGGTGGTGAGCACAGCCAGTGCCAAGGCCCTGTGGCAGGGGGATGGTGGTGGATTCCGGAGGTAAAGGGTTCAGAGGGCCGGGATTAAGAGGGGGAGGCATCGCTTAGCGTGAGACTGGTGAGGTGAAAGAGGTGAACTGGCTCCGCTGAATCTGATCATGTGCCAGGTGCCTGTCCAGGGCCACGGGTGCATTTCATTTAATTTCCACCAGTGGCTCTCAGCTGAGGACAATTTATAGCCCACACCTACCCCCAGGGGACGTTTGACAGTGTCTGGAGATATTTTTGGTGATTACAGCAGAGAGCTGGGGGCAGCTATGGGCATCTAATATGCAGCTTCCAGGGATGCTGCTAAACATCCAATGCACAGGACGGCCCCCATAACAAAGAGTTATGCAGCCCCAAATGTCAGTAGCGCCAAGACTGGAAACCCCTGCATTTGCCTCAGTAGCCCATCGAGGTGAGTGTTACCACAATGGCCACTTCACGGTGAGGAATCAGAGTTTCAGGAACTGGACTTTCCGGTGGCATCCCCAGCTGCCTCCTCTGACCCACGTGGTGAGCTCCAGGCACCTTCCCCCCACCTTCCCAGTGTGTGGCGTGCAGCTCGATGCCCAGGGGCTGACAGCCTGATGTTCTTGATGTCGAGCTTCAGGGTCTGTAAAGTGAGTGAGTTGCCCTGATGGTCTGCTCTGCGCAGGGGCACTGCAGTGTCAGGGAGCTGCAGGGCGCTCTTCTGCCGCACGGTGGTTGCTTGTGTGTGCCGTAGTTTGCCTGTGTTGAGGACAGAACAGTGACAATCCCTGTTGTGAGGTGGTAAGGTGTTGGCAGGATTCCGAGGTGAGGATGGATGCCAAGGGTGGCAGCTTGGGTCATCTCTGCTGAACCTCCACTGGTCTTTGCTTCTCCCCTCTGCCGACACCATTGCTATCTCAGGGTATCCATCCCTCAAATCAGTCTCCACCCAGAAATTTTCTTTAGCCCCAAATAATTCTCTCCAGAAAACGGGTGGTTATGAGAGAGGAGATGGGGGCTCAAGCCTGGATTTTATTCCTTGATCAGTAAATGTTTGCTGAGGGCTTCTCCATGCTGGGTGCTGTAGCAGGCTCTGGGGACACAGCAGTGCCCTTGTGAAGCCTGGATTCTACAGCCTGGAGAGACAAGAAACAAAAATGTTCATATAGCAAACATGCAGGGTGGTGAGTGCTGTGAGGAAAAGGAGAGCTGAAGAAGAGAGTGGAGGGCTGTTTTGTGGGGTTGGGGTGTGTGGGCTGGCTGTGTGATGGTGTGGCTGTGAGCGTGGCTTTTGACATTTGGACGGGGGTGGCCTCTCTGGGGAGCTGACATTTGATGTCTCCACAAGCAGCAGTACCTCTTTTTCAGCTGGAATGTGGGAAAGACCTGGCACAAAGCACGTGTTTAATAAACACAAGCAGAATGTCAGAGGGGAGGGCAGGCGGGCGGGAGATGCTTCCCAGAAGTTCCCAAACCAGCTTTTCATGAGGCTGCATGGTTTGCTTTGAGAGAAATTCCCTGAACGTGAGCTGTGCACATCCACACGTGAAAGCCGAAAGTACTCTTCCAAGTGGAAGAAGTGTGACGTTGGATTATCTGTGTTAATGCGCAGGTTGATCCCCTGACCTGGGCGATGGGCTGGCCTTCATCGTCAGCTCTCCCCAGAAAGGTGTGTTCTCATTCCTTCATTCATTCACTCTTCCTCCAGTTACTCCCTGAGCACCACTGTGGGTGAGGGTTCTGCTGGGTACATGGTGGGAACTGCCCAGAGCTCTCTGTGAGAGGGGCAGAGAAGGAAAATAGAGATTTACAATGGAAGGTGGTATATGTAGTAAGGGTTCTGTGGGAGCACCTGGGAGGCGCCCAACTCCCAGCAAGGTGACCTTGAAGGTGAGACTGGACATCTGAGGAGACAGGCAGGGAAAGAGTAGAGCAGAGGAATCACTGTGCAAAAGGCCTGGGGTGGGAAGGGGGCCCTGGGAGTGGTTTGCGCATGGAGGCAGCAGGGCTCTGGGCCTTTGGGAGTGAGTGTCCTGACCGCGGCAGACTCAGGGCAGAGGCTGCAGCCAGACTGGGAGGAGGGCTGGCCCCTACTCTGCTCCCGGGGTCTGAAGGGGACGCGTGAAGAGCCCAGGTGCCCCGGGAGGGCCATGGGGCTGGAGGATGTAAAGACACTGGCTGCTGTGTGGGTAGAATTGTGCCCAGTGTGAAAATCAGGCTGACTTCAGGACTGGAGCTCCTCGGGGGCCACTGAGCTTAGCAGGGGCCCCTCAGCCTGGCTCAAGGTGCGTCTGTCGCCCTGGTTCTCCCAGCTTCTTCCCGCCCTTGGCAGCAGGTGGGGGTGGACAGAGGCCCTGTGGACCGGGGTGGATAGCCGCGGGCCCCTTCTGGAGGCTGGGCGGGTGGCAGCGCCTCGGCAGCGAGAGGGCCATATCTGGAGAAGCGCGGTTCTGCCTCTGAAGGGTGTCATCATTGGTGCCAGGGCTGCTGTGGGCCAGGACTGAGCAGCTTCTGAGGCACCTGGCCCTGGCCTTCGTGGAAACCCCAGGGCGGAGGATGCTTTCTTTCATCACAGGCAGGCAGCCGTGCCTTTGGACGGAGACCCAGAAAGTGCTGCCAAAGCCCCAGGCACAGGCCATTCAGTGGGGCATGGACGGCCCTTGCAGGCCCCCGGGGGGAGAGGACTCATGGGGCCTGTGGCTGCGAGAGGTGGCTTCCCTCCTGACACTCCCCTCAGCGCCCTACTTGTGAGTGGAGTGTGTATGTGTGTGTGGCTGGCTGAGATGTGGGGCTACAGAATCCCTCCAGACTTCCCCCTGCCACCACCCCAAGGTGTATGAGCTGCTGGGGGCGCTGAGCCCTGTGGCACCTGGGGGCTGGTCACACCCTGTTCCTAGCTTCCTGGCCTGCTTTCCTGGGTGTCCCTGCACCTGATGGGCCCCGAGTTGGGTCCCACCTGTGGCCTTTTAGACTCTGTTACCAGACCCATTAGCTGTTGGACTTGGCAAGGGTGGCAGGGCCGGGCTCACACCTGCCGAGACCAAGGACTGTAACTGTGGTGGCTTTGGGGTTCTCACCTGTGTGCTGTGTGACACCCCTCCCTGCTCTCCTGTGTGTGCGTGCATGTGTGTGCATGTGTGTGTGTGTGTCTGTGTGTATAGAGAGAGACTGCTTGACTCACTGATTTTGATTTCTGCCCAGGACTGTGGCTTTGTGCCGAAATGTCCACTTTTCCCACTCCTGGAATACTTTTGACCAAATACAGGATATATGAATACCACCCCTGAGCACAATTACTGACTTCATAGTTTATGACCTCTCCCCTCACCCCACCCCATGCTTCATTTCTCTCATAAGATCATTAATAGCAAATATTTATTGATTTATTACGTGCCAAGTTGTGTGCCAACACAGCATATAATTCATCTTCTTAACAATCAGGCAGCCCCATGAGACAGACACTGCAGAACTCTCCCACGCTTACAGATACCTGGGGCTTCTGGTAAAGAATCTGGCTGCAGTGTAGGAGATCCCGGTTTGATCCCTGGGTTGAGTCAGGAAGATCCCCTGGAGAAGGAAATGGCAACCCACTCCAGTATTCTTGCCTGGAGAATTCCATGGACAGAGGAGCCGGGTGGGCTACAGTCCATGGGGTCACAAAGGGTAGGACATGATTGAAGGGGACAGGTATCCAGGGAGGCTTCTTGGACCAGGGGCCTGAAGCTAGGCCCTGAGGGTGGGCATGGTTTGGAGAGGAGGAGCACGTCAGTGGCCGCGCCTCTCGTGTTTGGAGGTGCGGGTGGGGGTGGGGGTGTAGCTGCAGGGCCTGGGAAGAGGTTGAAATTCCTGGGAGCTGGCTGCTGCTAGGTAGAGGGCAGTGTGGCCCAGCAGAAAGGCCTTGGGGAGTGGCTACTCTGGGTGGGACTGGGTGGGTTGAAAAGGCCATGGGAAGGGAGGCTGGGTTTTCTTTCAAGGGTGGGCGTGCTTGGGTGTTGGGAAGAGGGACTGGGGCGGATGACAGTGTGGGGAGAGGGGAAGGGCCATGCAGAGGGAGTGGGTGGCAGAGGAAGGCTGTCCAGCTCTCCCTGGCCCTTCTGCTGGGCTCCTGCCACAAGAGGCTGGTGGAACTGGTGTCCTAGAAGGCCAGGTCTGGAAGGGCGGGCTGCCGTGTGACGGGCACGTTTCCTGTTTTTTTCCGGGGGCCTTGACTCCTGCTGGGGCTCATCCTCGATGAGGGGCTGCCATGTGGCAGAGGCGGTGGTGGAGGGATGCAGGGCACCAGGCCGTGTGGTCCAGGGAAGGCGATTTATGGCCCCATGGTCAGCGAGGACAGGGGCGGGGACTGGGCATCTAGCTTGATGCAGAGCTTCTGAGCCTGAGTGTAGATGCCCCCACCCCCCACCATGCCCTTGTCCCCAGGCTCGGCTCCTCTGACCCTCTGCACAGTGGGAGCTGGTAAGAGATGAGAAGACACAGCACAGCTTCTCTGCAGAGCTGGGGACCCAGCTGCGTGCCTGTGTGTCCCCACACCAGCCCTGTGTCCAGGCAGGGGAGGACAGAGACGCTGTTTGAGGCCCTCCAGACTTGGGCTCCCCATAACCCCTCACCCTGGGCAGACCCCCGATGGATTCCACCCCACTCCCACCCCCACCCTGGAGAGCCCCTGAGTCCTTCCTCCTATCAAACTCTAACCTCTTTTTGGCTGGAACAACTCAAAACCCCCTTCTGGCTTGTCTAGTCTCCACTAGAAAGGGAGAGACTTTTCCCTGTGGACTCGACAGTGGGATCTGGAGTGAAATTAGCGCTCTAGAGCCTTGTCTAAAGGACCCTGGAGCCCTGACTATCTGAGCCGGTCTCCCCACCACCCCCAGCCTCTGGGGTCAGAATCTGCTGTGACCAGCTCTGTGTCCCCAGGGTGGCGTGGTGGATGACAAGAGTGAAGATTCCGTGTCCGTCTCCACCTTGAGTTTTGGTGTGAACAGACCCACGATTTCCTGCATCTTTGACTGTAAGTGATGCTTGGAGGCATCTGCGGGGGTGGCACGGATGGGTCCCTCTCACGCCCCTGGTTGTGTGGGTTACGTGGTCAGGTGTATGTGCGGGGGCTGCGGAGAGCTGCGTCTGTGTTGCTGGGTCAGTGTCGTGTGTGTGTCTGTGTGTGGTGTCTGTGTCAACGCTGAGCCTGAAGTCCAGCGTTCAAGGCGCGGTGCATTCTGGCCGTCCCTGTGGTTCATTTGACCCCTTCCCCCTTCCCTGCCCCTCCCCAGTGCTCACCAGGGCCCAGGACGCATTGTTCTGCAGCTCCGCCTTCGGGCTGTGGTCTGCTCTCCTGATCCTGAGAGCCTAGCACGCGTAGTCTGTCGTCCAGCCCCTCTGTCCACTGCTTTCCTAGAGACACGCTCCATCCTCCAGCCCCAGATCCTGTCACCCGCAGCCCCTCACTCGGCATCTGTTTCTTCTCTGGTGCAGATGGGAACCGCTACCATCTACGCTGCTACATGTACCAGGCCCGGGATCTGCCTGCAATGGACAAGGACTCTTTTTCCGGTAGGTGGGAGGAGTGGGGAGAGCCAGGGGCCAGGAACTGAGAGCTGGGAACAGAGCTGTAGGGCCTTCGGCCCACAGGGAATGTGGCCTGGGCTTCCCCTGATCGTGGGTGGGCTCTGTGTCTGTTCGGTTTGTGGAGTTAGGGGCTGCTGTAAGCCCACTGTGTCTCCGGGTTGCAGGGGCCTCCTTGACCCCTCTGTGGGGTTTGGCTGTACTGACTGTCGCCCCCGAGAGCCCCTCTGGCCTTGGCCCTGGGACACCCCTCTTTCCTGGTCTCCTGCAGCTTTCTGCTCTACCTGTTCCTGCTAACCACTTCACTGCCCCCTGAGCCTGATGCCCCCGAGAAGTTCCGTGTGTGTTCTCTTCTTTGCACACTAGGGTCCCCCTACCAACCCAGGAACTGCTCATGTCAGGGAAACTTCCAGGTCTTCAGTTTCTAGAAGCCCCTTATACCCAGCTGTATTTTCAGTGTCTCCTCTGGAAGACTCAGTCACCGCAATTCATCTTGTTCCAAACGAACTCCTTGGGCCCCCTTCCCCCAGATCCAGGCCCCCCTCTACTTCCTCCCTCGGTCCTGGCATTGCTTCGATGTGCCTGTACTGCCCATCAGGCTGGAAGCAAGCAGGTGCCCAGCTCTGTTGATTCTGGCTCCCGAGTCTCGGAGACTGTTCCCTCCTGTTCAGCATTGTGGCTGCTGTCTCGCACTGGCCATGCCCTTTTATCTGAGCACGCTGGTCATTTCCTGGCCTCCCTGTGACTTTCCACACCACCCCAGACAGATCTGGTCCTGTCACTCCCCTGATTTCAAACAGATCCTAACACACAAATGGGCTTCTTCCCTGGCGGCTCAGATGGTAAAGAATCTGCCTGCAATGTGGGAGACCTGGGTGCGATCCCCAAGTCAGAAAGATCCCCTGATGGAGGGCATGGCAACCCGCTCCAGGCAAGAATTTGCCTGGAGAATTCCATGGACAGAGGAGCCTGGTAGGCTACAGTCCATGGGGTCACAAAGAGTCCGACACAACTTAGTGACTAACATTTTCACTTTCACAACACATAAATCCAGAACTCTTTAGCCTAGTGGACAACTCCTTTGTGATCTGACCCTGTAGACCTCGCCAGTTTCATCTTTTCCTAGGTCTCTCTCCCCTAGGCTCTGGCTGCGCCGACTCTTGTCAAAGTTGTCTAGCTCTTCCACGTTCCTGGCCATTGGGTCAGTGCCTGGAACACAGTCCCTCCCTATTCTTGGTCCAGTGAACTCCCACTCATCTTTCAAGACCCAGCCCACATGCCCTCTGACCCTTCCCCAAGCCGAGCTGCTTGTTCCCCCGCCAGTACTTGGTTAGGACCTTGCCAGCGCCTCTCCCAGAGCCCTTGCCCCCTGCACAGATCAGTTGCCATGTGTCTCTGCCACATTCTTCCCTCCATGACCCTGAGCTCCTCAAGGAAGAGACCTTGACTTACCTTGAACCTGTAGCGCTAAAGAACTAACACTGACTGCTTACTCTGAACCCAGGCACTTTACTCGTGTTATTTCATATAACCCTTACAACTCTTCTATGAAGTAGGCATTTAACATCCCCATTTTACCAACCAGGAACTTGAGACTCAGGTAGGCTAACTAAATTGCTTGAGCTGAAATAGCTGACAAGTGATGTGCCCCGCTTCCAAACGCTTGGTGCTTAGTTGGGTGATCTGAGCTCCTTTGGGAGAGGGGCCTTCTGTTTATAGACTGGCACTCAGCTCACAGCCACCCATCCATGCCCCTTTCCAGGTCTTGCTCCTCCCCAGCCTGGGGAGCGACCCTGGTTCCTCCCCGGCCGCGGTGCCTCCTCACCTTCCTCTCCTCTCAGTGGCCTTTCCCCTAGCTCCGTGCCGCTGGACGTGGGGTGGATGGAGCAACTGCTCCTCTGTGCTTCGGGTTCGGGGTGCTGAGAGAGTGGCAAGCGCAGTGCAGGGGCGTTGGCAGGTGGGAGGCCGATCCCTGCCACTGCAATTTCCTGGGAACCGTGGCCAGGATGCTTTCTGACACTCAGCACCTACCCTGAGGAAAAGAGAAGTGGCCTAATTCCCAGTCTTGCTTCCTCTTCCTTCAGGGGAGAGTGTGAGAGGTGGGGGTGCAGGTGTGGGAGGAGTGAAGTGGGGTGCAGGTGGAGGACCCCTTCTCTGTGGGCCATACTGTGGCAGGCGTGTAGGAGGGGAGCTCCCCTGGGGGACCTGCACCTCTGGGGACGGCAGGCAGGGTCAGCCTGGTACCGCCCGCAGGAGACGTCACACTTTCCATCCTAGCTCCACCCCTGCCCCCAAATAAACATCCCTTGAGCTTTGAGGGCACTGCCCAGGGCTTCCTCCGAGGCCACTGCTTCTGAATGAAAGGCCTGATTGAGCAGCTGCTGGAAAGGAAAACAGCAGCCAACACGGGTGAACCTATAAAACCCAGAGTGTTTATTTTCACTCCCAAACCCTAAACCAAAGCAGTTTCTCCCCTGGAACTGACCCTGGGGTGGCTGGCGGCTGGAGGCTGTGCATGGCCACCGGCTGGCATTTCTCAGAGGAAACTCCTGTGTGGATCAGGCATGTCTGGGGCCGGGGGAGGGTCCAGTGCGGCAGAGTGTGTCACTGGTCCCACCTTCCAGCCGGTCTGCTGGTGTCTGAGGCCGTGAGGGCCCTCCTTGGGAAGCCCTCCGGCTTTTCTCCCGCTGCGGGCTCCCGTGGCTCTGGGCTGTGACCTCTGCTTGTCCCTTGTGGTGTGGCCTTGGGACTGCCCCAAGGTTGGTGCTGTGTTTGTTTCCTTCTCCTTGGCCGAAGGTGTGGGGGACATACAGGAATTGCCCAGGAAACACTTGTTGAGTGACACTGAACTCAGGTGGGGAGGGAGCTTGTGGCGATATTGCCGTGCAGGGAGGCTGAGGATTTTGCCTCAGTGGGGTTTGCCTGGAGGGCCGGCACATATCCTCTGGACCCCTGGAAGGGTGTGTGTGGCCTGTGTTTGTGTGGTTGTGAGTGTGTGTGGCCAAGGTAGTGATTAGGTATAAAAAATGTGAACTGATGCTTACTTCAAATGGCTTACATTGGGATGGGGTTGCCACTGCTGGGTGAGCATCTGGCCTATGAACTGGATCTATTTAGAATGGAGAAGATAGGGCTCCAGACCTAGAAACCACACGTCCCTAATGCTATGCGTCATGGGCAGTAGTGTGGCTCTAACCAGCGCTCAGAGCTGAGTTGCTCATCACTGTGGACGGATATTTCTCAAAGAGGCTTGGGGAGGACACCGTTTCCTTTGCCCAGTTATACTCCAGGGAGTTCTTCTCTGCTTTCTCCCCAAGCCTGGAACCACCCGTGTGGTTTGAGGGAGCCACAAGCTCTGCTTCCAGAGCTGCCACCACGATGGAGGACCCCTGGGCAGCTCATAGTCCAGGACACCGCCCTTGGATTCAGGCCGCAGAAATTCCTCCTTGCAAGTGTCGTGGGTCAGTGGGCTCAGGGGCTGGGCTTGGTTAATGAAGAAAATGAGAGGCTTGTGGACCAAATGCCAAGTTAATAATTTATGGGGGTGGGGTGTCTGCCAACAAAGTAGAGAGTCCAGTGCTCTCTTTGCTGGCCTCATGGTTCCTGGGAGGTCACATGCTAGTTGGGTGGTCCTGAGGGGTGTTGATGCCAGGCCACAGTGAGGCCTGCTGAACGACGGCTGCCCCCTGGCTCAGGTCACCTCTGTGGGCCCCCCAGGTCCAGACTCTGTCCTGAGTGGGGCTGAGGAGTCCTTGCTTGTGGGCTTCCTCTGTCTGGACTCCAGTCACAGCCCACCCCCCTCTTCTGAAGCACAGCTTTCTGTTAAGTTTGGCTCTGGCTGGGGGAATTCTCCCGATGAGCTTAAGAAGCTATTTTCCAAGGTGCACTGGAGGCTTGTGAAACGCTCCACTTAAAAAGGGTTCCTGAGTGAGAGAGGCTGGGAAACACTGCACGCTTAGCCATTTACAGTGCACAGTGGCACTGAAGGCTCTGGGGGGGCTGCAGGAAAGGAGCCCGTGCAACTTGTTCAAGCGTTCCTTCGTTCCCCCGAGAACTCGCCTTGCTTAGAGCATATTTTGGGAAACAGTGATCGACAGGATTCAATCCAGCTAACTCGGTGTGAATCTGGGACCGTTTGTGGTCTGCCCACCTGCCTTCTCCTTCGTCCTCTATTCCTGCAGCCCGGGAAGCTCCCTTCCTTGCTTCAGACAGGCTCGCTGTCCCCCCACTGCTCTTTGGTTCCTTTGCCCATGCTGTCCTGGGTGCCTGGATGCCCCCTTCTCCTTGGTCTGTCTTGGTTACCTCCTTATTCTTGACACTTGGGAAGGCCTCCTTTGGAAGTATTGACTTGAGGCCACCGGGCTCCACAGCCTACTGCAACCCCTAGTGCCTTGAACACTTTGCTAGGAAGCTGCTCATCACTTGGGTTATAACTGATGTTTAGTTACCATTTCTAAGCAGCAGTCATGATCTTAAGAGTCTGGAGCACGTCTGATGCGCCTTCATATTCAAAGCACTGTGCTTATCTACCACGCGCTGGTCAGTCAATAACTGTATACTGAACGAGTGATGGATTGCAAATAATGCTGGAGTGAACATCTTGGTTCATATAGCTTTCTGGTTAATTTGGATGATTCCCAGGAATATGGGAAACGGGGTGTAAACAGTTTAATGTTGTTCAGGGCATACGGCCCAATTGCTTTCCTAAAGGTTGTTGAATTGCTTCCAGCAATAAAGGAGAATACCTATTTCATCAGCTATTCGCCAACACTGGGTTTTATAAATCTAAACAAATTTTTCTTAATTTTATACGAAAAATACTGCTGTATTGTAGTTTTTCTTTGCATTGCCTTGCTTACTAGCAATCTACTCCACCCTGTCTTAAGAGGCCTTTTACCCTGATCACGACTGGAAGAAGGAGCACTGACTTGGAGTCAGGGAGTCTGGTCCCAGGCATGTGTGAGCAGGCACTGGAGACTTAGTCTTTCTGAGGCAAAGCCCCTTTTTCTGACAAGGGGTACAACGCCTCCTGTCCTGTCCCTCACCCTGGTGGTCTGAGCTGTTGGAGGGAGTGTATTGTGACTGGAGAAGGGTCCTCCTCGGAGCTCCAGGAATGTCACAGAGATTGGGGCGCAGGGCTGCAGGTCCAGCAGTCAGCTGTCTGGGGCCTCCCACGGTGTTGAATTCCTGTAGAACCCTTGTGTGTTCTTGGCTGGAGCTCCCTGGACAGCCTGTGGTCCTCCAGAGCTCCAAGCCAGCTTCCGCCTCAGGGGGATCTCCGTGCGGCTTGGCAGGTGAGGCTGGAGGTTGATGCTAGCCCTTACCTACCAGCGTGGCCCTGGGAAGAGCCGGCCTCCCCCCTGCCCTCCCCCTCTTCTTGAGACCTGCCTCTCCCTCCTCCTGGCTTTCCTGGAAGAGGCTTGTGTCTGTGCGTCTGTCTGGCTTCCCTTCATCTGACCACCTTGCTTCAGCAACACCCCAGCCCCCCTTGTTTCTCTTTTGTCGAGGGGCTGGGCCTTGTGTGGGGAGAGGCCAGGGCCCGGCACACAGTAGCCCAGTGTCTGAGGCCCCAGGCCTCCAGGCCCGCTCCTTACAATGCCTTTGTTGTGTGTTTTTTCCTCCCCTGGGCGGGCGGGGCGCGCGTGTGGGTCTGGGTGATTTTTGTTTGAAAGCCGCCCCCTCCCTTCCCCCGTGCTGAGCTCATTGCCTGTGCTGATGGGGCTGCTGGAAGGAGTCGCCTGCTCGGGGGCCAGCGTGGGGGGTGCTGCCAACACCAATACAGCGTGCCGGCCGCCACAATGTGCAATTGTGATCTCTGTGTAAACGCGGTCGGTCTGGGGCCCCCGTGCTTATAAAAATAAAGCGTTGGGAAGCACAGGGGGTGGGAACAAAAGGGGCTTTTTCGCTGGCTCTCTAATATGGTTTTATTTATCGGAACGCTCCCTCTTTCCTTTACTGGAACCGGGGAGAGGTTCTCTGCCGAGCTTGGAGCTGATGGTATCACAGCCAGACGGTTTCATTAAACGCACAGACGCCGCTGGGCCCTGCCAGGGGCAGGAAGGGAATGGCTCGGGCAGCCCTGCCAGGCTGGTGCATGGGAAGGGAGCCCTGTGCCAGGGAGGCCTCCACCAGGTGGAGGTGGTGAGAGGTGGACACGTCTCTCCTGCCTCTTCTTCTGCCAGCGTCCTCCCAATGCCCTCTTCTACTGCCAGAGTCAGGTTCAAAGCTGATTTCCTACAGGAAGCCCTCCAGGATTCCTGTAGGAATTCCTCCACCCCACTGTGCTTTTGTGCCTGAAGGCTGCAAACTGGTCTTAGCCTGGTGGCTGCCTCCCATTAGCCAAACCCAGCGTTGTTTGGCCAGTGAGTGCCCATAGCCTCTGCCTCCTAACTCAGATCCCCCTGTCACCCTTCAAACTAGCCCCTTGGGCAATAGCCACAATCCTGTACCCTGTCCCTTGATGGGAGTCCTCCCACGCTCACGCCACCTTTTCCACCTCCTCGATGGTCACTGTCTGCCGCCTCCTGTGCAGTGGCCGTGGACTGCCACCTGGTCTCTTTATAGTCAGGGATCCTGGCTTGCCCCTCCCCATCTCAGCCCCAGAACCAGCTGGACATCCGGGCACTAGATGTCTGGTGCTGAGGCCATCTGAGGTCACACTGGGGCCGTCCTGTGGGGTGCAAGGTGCTGCGGGATGGAGAAGGTGCCAAGTGTAGAGGATATGTGACAGGGCATTTGGGTTCTGCCCTGCCAGGCATTGAGCATCCATCCTCTTGCACCCTCAGACTTCTCTGTCCACGTGGCCTCAGCATCTGGCACTTTGAGTCTTACAGAATGGCAGCACACTGGACCTTGGCCCCTGATGAGAGAAGCTGGGAGAGCCCCTCCTCCCAGCCTTTCGCTCCTGTCCCAGGTTATATGCACTCAGTCCCATGGCCCTTTGCTGCCTTGGTTCACACGTGTAGCCCTGAAAGGCAGCATCAGCACCACCTGGGAACTTGTTAGGAATGTCAGTTCTCAGGCACCACCCCAGACCTGATGAGGGAGTCTCTGAGGGTGGGGCTGGCCTTCCAGGTGATATCTCTGCATCCTCACATTGGAGAACCACTGCCCTAGAAATTTCTCTAGTGACACCTTGGGACCAGGCCGAGGGATGACTCCTGGTGGGTCCCAGGCCAGCATGACTGGAGCTGGCAGGTTAGAAAGGAGTTTGGAGGTGGCAGGGAGCTGCTGGGATCTTGAGGTTCTCCTCACTGCCCCCCAGCTCTCAACAGCCCTCGAATCCCTTTGTTTCTCTTTAACTCCCCCACCCGTCTATGCTACCACCCCCTCTGCCTGAACCCTGGCAGCAGTGTCATAACTGGCCTCCCTGCACCCACTTGTGCCCCTTCTAGTCTGTTCTCCCGTGACAGCCAGCAGAAGCTTGCAGAAATGCAGACCTAGGCACGCCAGTCTACTGGCACCTCCCTCTGCACTCTACTCTGCCTCTGTTGATAAAGCTAGACTCCTCTCTTACACACCACTGTACCTCACTGCTACTCTTCAAAGCATGATCAAAATGGCAATTTTATGTTTGTTTTTTTTTTTGTATAGGTTTTTGTATTGCTCCAGATGTGTTCTCAGTCTTTATCACCTAGCCCCGAGCTTGGCCTGCAGAAGGCACTCAGTAAAAGCTTGCAGGATGAGTGTTGATAATTCCAAACCATCTTGAAGATATGTGTGTGTGCATGCTAAGTTGCTTCAGTCGTGTCCCACTCTTTGTGACTCTATGAACTGTAGCCTGCCGGGCTCCTCTGTTCATGGGATTCTCCAGGCAGGAATACTGAAGTGGGTTGCCATGCCCTCCTCCAGGGGATCTTCCTCACCCAGGGATTGACTGCATCTTGTATGTCTCCTGCATTAGCAGACGATTCTTTACCACCAGCGCCACCTGGGAAACCCTGGATGGATGAATGAATGAGTAAATGAATGCACCATCCAGGCTCTCACCTCCTTCAGCTAGACTTTTGCCCCCAGCAACCAGTCCAGAAAGGAGCCCAGAGGGGGAGCTCTCTGGATCTCTGGGCCTGCTCTCCTGGATCTTGGCCCCATCTCCCTGCGGTTGTCACCAGCTTGGCTCACAGAAGCCGGGGGTGGGGGGAGAGCCCCCCTGGGACATGTCTCCAGCCTGGACATTGCTGCTGCAGAGCGGCAGCCACAGCCCTGCTTCAGCTTTGTGGCCACATGACTCCTGAGCGGGCGACTCTCACGGTCTCTGCTGTGTCCTGTCTCCCTTCCCTGTGCCCGGCCCACACAGATCCCTATGCAGTCGTCTCCTTCCTGCACCAGAGCCAGAAGACGGTGGTGGCTAAGAACACCCTGAACCCCACCTGGGACCAGACGCTCATCTTCTACGAGATCGAGATCTTTGGCGAGCCGAGCAGCATTGCCGAGCAGCCGCCCAGCATTGTGGTGGAGTTGTATGACCACGACACCTACGTGAGTCTGCCCGCCTCCCTTGCCCAGCCCTCACTGGCCACCCTCTCCAGGGCCCAGCACCCAGGGGGAGATGCTGCTGTGAGGGATGGGTGCCCCGCCAGATGGGCGCTTCCCGAGGCTGGGGCTGGTGGCTTCTCCCTGACCCCACAGGCTGCAGAGTGGTGAAAATTTCAGAGTAATTACACATGAATTGCTGGCAAGTGTGCTGGGTCCATGAGAGAGGAAAGGGACAGATCTGGCCAGGGTGCTTTGCTGTGGGTTGGGAGCCTGGGTTTTCTCTGTCTCTAGCTTGCTTATAAGATCCCAGTTGGGTTCCCCCTCCTCATTGGAGAGCTGCATTGACTCCACACATTGTACTGGGCCGAGTGGCCCCTCATGTGGGGTTCCCAGTCCAGATGAGAGCCGGGGCTCAGGGGCCACAGGCAGGGGCTCCTCCTGAGAGCCGGGGCTCAGGGGCCGCAGGCGGGGGCTCCTCCTGAGAGCCGGGGCTCAGAGGCCGCAGGCAGGGGCTCCTCCTGAGAGCAGGGGCTCAGGGGCCACAGGCAGGGGCTCCTCCTGAGAGCTGGGGCTCAGGGGCCACAGGCAGGGGCTCCTCCTGAGAGCCGGGGCTCAGGGGCCACAGGCAGGGGCTCCTCCTGAGAGCCGGGGCTCAGGGGCCACAGGCGGGGGCTTCCTCCTGAGAGCCGGGGCTCAGGGGCCACAGGCGGGGGCTCCTCCTGAGAGCCGGGGCTCAGGGGCCACAGGCAGGGGCTCCTCCTGAGAGCCGGGGCTCAGGGGCAGCAGGCGGGGGCTCCTCCAGGGAGCCGGGGCTCAGGGGCCACAGGGAAGGGGCTCCTCCTGAGAGCAGGGGCTCAGGGACCACAGGCAGGGGCTCCTTCTGAGAGCAGGGGCTCAGGGACTGCAGTCAGGGGCTCCTCCAGGGAGCCGGGGCTCAGGGGCCGCAGGCGGGGGCTCCTCCTGAGAGCAGGGGCTCAGGGACCACAGGCAGGGGCTCCTCCTGAGAGCAGGGGCTCAGGGGCAGCAGGCGGGGGCTCCTCCAGGGAGCCGGGGCTCAGGGGCCACAGGGAAGGGGCTCCTTCTGAGAGCAGGGGCTCAGGGACTGCAGACAGGGGCTCCTCCAGAGAGCCGGGGCTCAGGGGCCACAGGGCAGGGACTCCTCCTGAGAGCAGGGGCTCAGGGACTGCAGACAGGGCCTCCTTCTGAGAGCCGGGGCTCAGGGGCTACAGGGCAGGGGCTCCTCCTAAGAGCCGGGGCCCAGGGATTGCAGGCAGGGGCTCCTCCAGGGAGCCGGGGCTCAGGGGCCGCAGGCGGGGGCTCCTCCTCACAGCAGGGGCTCAGAGGCCACAGGGCAGGGGCTCCTCCTGAAAGCCAGCTTGTGATACAAGCTGGGTCCTTTCTGGGCACGGAGCAGGGGGTGGTGCTCTCCCACAGAACCTGCTGCGCTGCTGGGAAGGCTCTGTAGGCGTGCTTCCCAAATGAGGGCCACTTGCAGCGTGTGCTGCTGAGCAGTTGAAATGTGCCTAGTCCAACTGAGAAGACGTATTTTCTTTGTTTTTCAGTTTAATCCACTAAACGTAAATTTAACTGCTGGATGCTGGTGGCTCCTGTATAGGACAGGAAAAGTTCAGGAGGGAGAGAGTGGTGGGCTGGAATGTGACAGGCTCTGGGGAATGTGAGATTGAGGTGTTGGGATGAGGCAGGGGGTATTAGCACAGTACGAGGGAGGGCCAGGGTGGGGAGGGAAGAGCAAGGAGTAGAGGTCAGGGGATTGGAGGTGTAGCGGAGTCCGGGAAACATTTTATAAAGGAGGGGTGGGATGCTACTGGGAGAGAGACACGAGGTTGGCCAAGCGGCCCTGCCCGGGTTGTGGGTAGCAGTGGAAGAAAGGGAAGGGGGCCGAGTTTCAAAGATGTGTCCAGAAAGAGTTGCCATGACTGGGTAGGATGGTGTGATGACCGGAGGGTGGCTGAAGGTGATGCCAGTGAGGGCACCCCCACCAGGTGACAGCGGGCAACGCAGGCCTGGACTGGGGAGGCCGGCCTGCTGGCTCTGCCCTTGGAAGAAAAAGCTGGCTCCATGGGGGCTGAGCCACTGGAGGAAGGGTCTTTTGGGGAAGAGCTCAGGGCCTGGAACCTTGGGGGAAGGAATGAGTGGGAGCTGGCAGGACTGCAGGGTTCTGGACCAGGGGACGTCACAGAAGTAGGTGCAAGTGCTGGCATGGGGCGGGCGGGAGGCCACTGGACTTGGTCTCACTCTTCCCATAGCACGTCACCTCCACTTTCACCAATGTCACGCAAATGTCACTCTCTCTCCTTCAGGCCAGTGCCTGCGAGGGACCCCAGTGGTAGAGCACCATGGCCTCTCCTGGGTGGGTGGGCCCCGGGGTCCTGCTTATTGATAACATAGTCAGATGAAGCTGTACCTGTTGGCAAATATCCGTTGCCCTGAGCTCCTGCAGTCCTGGCTGCCCGGGCTCTGCAAGGATGCCCCTCCTCCAGCCTCTCCATGACCCAGTGACTAAAGGGCAACACTGAGCCCAGGGGAGCCTCCGGGATCCTCCCCACCGCTGTGGCTGGTGCCCACTCTGAGGGTCTGTGCTGGATTCTCCCTCACTGAGGGGGCCATCTAGCTGGTGACCACTCCAGATGGCTCTGGACAATGTCCTCAGCAGTGAGGTGACCACAGGTAGGGATGCCTCCCAGCCCTGGCCCGGGTTTTTCCGGATGAGTGCCCTTGGGCAAGCCACCAGGGCTTGAGACGGCTGCAGCACCATCTGGCTGAGACCCAGGTGCTGTCTGTGGCCCCTGTCCTGGGGAAGCTAACCGTAAGGCTGGAGTTCACAGGTCAGCAAGGTCCCAGGGGTCCACATCAAAGGGCTGAACTTGGGCAGGGCTGTGGGTGATGGCTGAGAAGAGCAGAGTGCAGCAGGGTAGGGGAATGGCCAGAGTAAAGGCTGGGGTGAGGCCAGCTGAGCGCAACAGCTAGAGTGGAAGACATGTGGGAAGGGATGAGACGGGGGCGCGAGCGGGCTCCAGCGAGCGGCCCTTCCATGCCAGGAGGGCTTCACACCTCAGCCTCTAGGCACTGCAGGTCATGGAAGGCACAGAGCAAAGGAATGAAAAGATGCAAACTTCATTTTAACAAGATGCATTTAATTTGATGAGCATGATCACAGTCTCCCCATGTGGAAACTGGAGGAGAGGGGGTCTGAAGGTGAAATGAATAGGAGAGACAGAAGTCCTGGGAAATGTCAAGCACTTGTATTGCTGAGGACATTCAGGAAATGCTAGGTGGCTATCACTTTTGACTCTAATGGGCTTAGAGCTTGGTTAAATTGAAGCAAGGTGAATGCTAGTTGGACCAACAGAGGGCCTCTGTGATGGGAGTCAGCTCTAGCAACAGTGGCATGGGGCCACACACATGTTTTCCTCACAGCCTTCTAAGGGAGGCAGAACTTACCATTTTGCACCAGGGGCTGCCCTGACTTCTGAGGCCGTTTCCAGTTCAGGTGGCCAGGTGTAGGTCTGGTGACAACTCTGAGGCCCCCAGACCTGGGGCTGGGGGACGCTGACTCTCCTTTCTCCACGCTTGGTCTAGGGTGTAGATGAGTTCATGGGACGCTGCATCTGCCAGCCGAGCCTGGAACGGATGCCCCGGCTGGCCTGGTTCCCACTGACGAGGGGCAGCCAGCCCGCCGGTGAACTGCTGGCCTCTTTTGAGCTCATCCAGAGAGAGAAGGTGAGGCTGGTCCACGTCTGGATTCAGGAGGCCCAGGTCGGGAGCGCCTAGCCGGGGAGGGTGGGAGGCCCGGCGAAGGGATGGTCTGGTGGAGGCGAGGGGCCTCGGATACATCCTTCTTCCCTCACCAAGGGCCTGCGTTTAGCGGAGCGCTGAAGGGCCACCTCTGCATCTTAGGCCTCCTGCCAGAACCAGTTTTGTCCATCTTTTCTGAACCCCAAATCAAGACGCGATCTACACTGGGGCAGAAAGTTGAAATCTGAACTGTGTTCAAATGTCTGAGTCCTCTGGTCATTGCATGCCTTTTTCCTGACACAGTTTCTGGGAGAAAGACCTCTGTCCTCTGCTTAGGGGGCCTAATTGTCCTGGGGAAGGGGACTTCAGGGACAGGGCAGGACAGGACGTCTGTTCTAGTGCTGGCTCACCACAGCCTAGCTGTGTGACCCTGGCCAGCCACTTCCCTGCTATAAAATAGGGGGTGTGGGTTAGAGCCATGTCTTCCAATTTGCTCTTAGTGTGATGTGAACCTCTAAAATGTAAGCCGGCCAGAAGTGAGGCTGCTGTGGTGGAAGTGTCTGGAGGGGACATGGCATGCGGCTAACCTGGCTTCCCTTGCACCTGCCTACCAGGCACTTCCCAGGAATCCTGAGGCTTTCCAGGAATAGTCTGCAGATCCTGGGACTGTCCAATCGCAGACATATTCCATGAGTGTCAACTTGTGGTTGGGAATGTGTTTGCTTGGCCAGGGCAGAAAGGATGCTGGTGGGGCCTTGGGTGACAGGCGCCTAACCAGAGGTCTTTTTTTCACCCTAGCCGGCCATCCACCATATTCCTGGTTTTGAGGTAAGGCTCACTCTTAACTTTGCTTCTTCAAGCTCGCCCCCTCCCCGTGTTTGCAGCCCCCTCCCAGGCTAGGAAGGGCAGTAGGCACACGTCACCACCATCCTGCCTTCAAGCCGAGGAAGGTGTGGGTGAGGTCTTAGGGGCAGGGTGGGTGGGGGCTGGGGTCCCTGCCTAGCTCAGGCTTCCCTGCCTTTTTTCCCTGAGAAGTCCAAGGATCACAGAAGACTCAGATGGAAGGGACCACGTCGGTCATCCAGCCCAGTGGCTGTCCGCTGGGCTGCGTGTTGGAATCCCTTGGATAGATTTAATACTCACCAGTGCTCAGTGCCAGCACAGACCAAATGCAGTACAATCTTTTGGGGCTGTGGCTCAGGCACTGGTATCATTCAAAGCTGCCCTGGAGATGGGACTGTGCAGCCAGAGCTGAGAACTGTTGACTCAGGCCAGTGGTTCTTAGCATAGCATCACCAAGGTAGGTATTGTTAGAAATGCCAAACTGGGGTCCCACTTTGGACCTACTGAGGCCAACTCTGAGAGGCAGCGCAGCACCTTGGGTATTTTCGAGCCCTCCCGGGGATTCCCTTTCAGAATCACTCACCTGTCAGAAAGTCTGATCAACTGACTGTAGTTCCCAGCTCAGTGTTCCCACCGAGATCCAGTTTTCTTTCCTCTGCTAGTGATGGGGACTTGGTTCCCATCACCCTCCTCCCCTTCCTTCTCCTGAGGGTCATGAAAAATGTACACCTTTTTCTGGTACCCGGGCTGACTTGATTTGGGAATCGTATACTTGGCCAAGGGTTGCCCAGCGGCAGCTTTGAGAGCCTAGGCAGTTGGGCTCTGTCCAGAAGCCTCCCAGCTTATGAGGCAGGGAAGTGAATACGTTTAGTCGCTCAGTCGTGTCCGACTCTTTGCGAGTCCGTGGACTCCTGCCAGGCTCCTCTGTCCATGGGATTCTCCAGCCAAGAATACTGGAGTGGGTAGCCGTTGCCTTTCCCAGGGCATCTTCTCGACCCAGGGATCGTAGCTGGGTCTCCTACATTCCACGCAGATTCTTTATTGTCTGAGCCACCAGGGAGGCCCAGAGCGGCAGGGAGCCCAGACACATTTGCAGGTAGTTCTGTATAAGACCTCCTCCCATCCCTTTCATCTCACTCCCTCTCCTGCTTCCTGTCCAGTCCAAGTGCCAGCTCTCAGGTCCGCCAGCCCTGCGCATCAAGCTGCTCCTCGGTTCTCCAAGTCCATAGCTCCAGTAGCAGCTCCAGGGATCAGCCCTGACTGCAGCCTAGGACTGACGCACAGGGCCTGGGACCCCCCACCACCTGTCAGTCAGTCAGTCTCCTTTCTTCTGTCACTTGTAGAGATGCCTGGGCTCTAGGTTCACGTTTGGCCTCTCCTAGCAGTTTCTCTGCATCAGCGTCTGTTGTACCTTCCTTCTTCATTGCAGGGACCAGACAGAGAGTGTGTCTGGGCAGCACACCCCCCTCACCCTAGATGGGAAGCGTTTTCTGTTGGCTCCTTTAGGGGGATATCTGGCATGCTGGGCTCTGCCCCAGCCTAGTGCTCCTTGTCACTAATGGTGAACTTCTTTCCTCTGGCTCTCCTCCCTCCACCGTCTCCTGGATGTGGACTGCCCCATGGTGGGGTCCAGGTACAGGACACAACAGGGATCCTGGAAGAGGTGAGCTGGACCCTCACAGCTGGGGCCTGTGGCTGGGTGGGCGGGCAGAGACAGAGGGAAGAGGAAGGCCATGCCTGGGAGCCTTCCTGGTTCCTGGCGCTCCAGTGTGTGGCTGTCACATGGTCCCCTGTGTGGATTTCATTTCCCGCTCTTTGCATGGATCCAAGGTTGCCTGGGCTGTGTCCTGATGTGATTCTGGCCTTAAGTGGATTGCTGCTATGTTGGAAGTCACATTTACCCAGACCCCAGGGACAGCAGTACGGAGCCTCATCTGGCTGAGTACCAGGTGGAATGTTTTCAAGAATGAACATGTTCATAAGGGGACAGAAGAGTCAAAGAAGCCTTGCTGGCGGAGGTGGCATTAGGCATTAGATATTGTTGCAGTGCTTAGGAAAAAGGTGGGGAACATGCTTTTGACCCAACAGAGCAAGTGCCAGTTTGGGGACTGGCTGGTTTAGGGTATAGCGTGGGTTGGGGATTCCTAGGTTCTGGGAGAAGCCTGGAGTTTGCATCCAAAAGAAGCAAGGCTGTGTCCTTTGCTATGGCGGATGAGGAGCACCTTTCTTTATGGCCTCCTGTGAACGTGTGAGTGGGTGCTCCTGACTGAGCTGGGGCAGAGGCCTGGGCAGAGAGACAGGAAGGAGAGCCCTGGTCAGATGGGGGCTGGGAAAAGGGCAGCCACTTCCTGCCAACAGGGAATCCCCAGGCTGGGAGCGGACACCATTTGACATTTTCAGTGCAATTTGGACTTGAAGCGCAGGGTCAGGATGTGGGATTCGCAGGCCTGGCGCCCCTTACCTCACTTCCTTCAGCTCCCAGACCGAGGTGGGGTCCGCCAAGTGAGCTGGCTGTAATTGCGCCTGACAGGCAGCCTCCTACTTCTGGCTGCAGTTGCGAAAGACTGCCGATTTGGAAAGGGGACCGGAGTCCTGTCCGGGGAAGCAGCACGGAGCCCTCTCTCTTGATTGAGAGCGTTCTGTGGCCAAAACCCACAGCCTGCTCTGAAGAAGACCCAGCCCAGGGATGAGTTATTAAAAAAAGTTAAAATCCTTAATAACTGGATTTGTAATATATAACAGTGGAGGCTCAGATTCCAAGAGCAGGATCTGGCTGTGGTCTTGTCAGGAAGCAAATCAAAATCTGCAGCTTTGGGGCCAGAGCCCGACAAGGGCAAAGTGTCTTACTGCAGGGCCGGCCGGCCACAGGCCGAGGCGGGTATGGGTTAGCAGCACCAGAGGAGAGCAAGTCCTGAGGGTTTGCTGGGCACAGGGCTGGGCTAGCACCTCCCAAGGGTCCTAGGCCCAGGAGGGTAGATGGAGTATCAGCTAGTCTAGGGAACCATCCCAGAGGGTGATCCATGACCCCTTCATCCCCAGAGGTGGCCCGCAGATCACCCTGTCCCTCTGCATTTGAAGGCTAAGGTTCAGGCCGAGGTCCTGAGTCCTTTCTGGTTTTAAGAATCCCTGGGGACCGGGTGGAGGCAGGTTAGTCTTCCTGCTGCCTCTGGTCCTGCAGGAAGCCTGACGCCTTAGCAAGATTTTTCTGTCTTCCTTGCTTTAGCCAGGCTCCTGCTTGGTATCCCTCATTCAGCCCTCTCCAGGCTCCCAGCTTGATCCCTGTGAAGAGTGCTCCAGCCGTGACCTGCGAAAGCCCTGCCGGGAGCTTAGATTCTAGGCCACTGGCCATGGGGGCCCTCAAAAGTCTGGGAGCAGAGATGGGTGTGTTAGGAAGCTGACTGGCTGCAGAGAGGTGTGGGTTGGGGAGCGAGGGGTTAGGAGAGACCAGCTAGGAGGCTTTTGAGACTGATGTGAGGGGGGCCTAGGCCAGAGAGGGAAATGGAGAGAAACAGTGACTCTGGAGGGTGGTTTAAGGACAGCCGCTCCAGTGGGGATGGCCTTTGGGACAGCAGGCGTGGGTGGGAGGCGGGAATGAGGTGAGAGGCCACTCCCCGGGCTGAGGACTCCTACAGCTGGAGGCCAGTGGGGATGGCTTCCTGGAAGAGATGACTCTGTGCTCCCTTTGGGGGTCCAGTGCCTTGGGCTAGGGGCATGGGTGGTGGGCAACGAGATATCCCCTATGCCAGGCATTTTGCCCACCTGGAGGGCCCCTCTCTGAGTGCTTTTGGTGGGGAAAGGAGACTGTTGCATTGCATCCTTGAGGTTTCGCTGTGGGGGAGACCCAGGTTCTCGGGGAGGGAGGGGACAGCTGCTTCCCATGCAGCCCCCAGCCTTCCTGTCTGTCCCTTGCTGTTGGCTCCTCTTCTGAATCCTCGCTCTTCCCCTTGTCCAGCTCTGCTTCTGCGTTTCCCTCTTTCTCTGTTTGCTCCTTGGCCCGGACCTGCTCTCTCCCTCCTTCTCCCGCCTCTTCTGAGCCCTCTGTCTCGTTTCTTTTCCTTTTTGTCTGGAGAACAAAGGCAGTCTGCGCTGCCAAGGGGAATGAGTTCAAAGAAAATGCAATTTTAGATTTCCTGAAAAATGGAGAGCACACAGGCACGTGTAAGTGTGTGCAAATGTATACACTCATGAGAGCATGTATACGTGCATGCACACGTGCGTGCACACACACACACACACACACACACACACACTGCAGAAGAGGTGATGGCAGATTCCTTAATAACTGAGGGCCCCGAGCCAGTGCAGAGGAAGGCCCTTTCTGGAGACCCTTGAGGTGGGTCGGGGCTTGTGGTCCTGAGTACCTCAGGGGGCGTGGTTCGGAATACTGCCCTTGTTTCTGCTACTCCTGTCTTGCCCCGTGGATGGATGTCCTGGAAGAAGGCAGAGCAGACTCATGGATTTTTTGCTGTGACTTGGGGGCCAACCAGATGTCACTCCATCCCCCTCCTAATCCAGGCAACAGGCTATGGCTTTTAGTCTGAGATATCCAGGAGATGTACCCTCCTGTACCCCCAAATTCTCCAGAAGGAAAAATTTGGTGTTTTGCAATCAGGAAAATAAGCCCAGTGGTTCCCCCTGCCCCGACCAGCCCCCTATCCCTCCCCCAAGGCTTTAATTTAAAACACTGTTTTTCCTGGGAAGTGTAATTAGAGCAGCATGTTGTTCCTAACGAGCTGGGTGGGGCAGGCAGACAGTGGAGCCCTCCCAGCCCGCCTGGCTGGAGCTCCCCAAGGAGCCAGGGTCTGAGCGTTCAGAGGGTCCCCTGACTGTGCCCCGCAGGGTGGAGTGGGTGTCTATGGGCGACTGGTCGCGGCACTGCCCTTGGTGGCTGGAGGGGCCGCCTGCACTTGCCCCTCCACTGGGGATGAACACAAGGCTGTCTAGTGTGGTGGCCTCTAGGACTGGGAGACAAAGCAACCCTCATGGCCCATGGCCTTGATTCCCTGCACTGAACTGGCCAATAGGGTGGATAGATGAAAGTGGGTAGAGGGTGGATTCTGCTCGAGTGGGAGACAGAGCCTCATCTGTCCTTGAGACCTTGTCCTCTTGGCCTGCACTATCTTGGTGAGCACTCTGCTCACCTGTAGAGCCCCATCTGTGCAGCAGCCCTGGGTCTGCTCTCCATTCAGGCAGGGTGGGGAGCCTCCTGTTGTGTGGCTGCCCCTGAGGTCTGTGGTCCTCAGAGTCCCCGGTCACACTTAGGACAGTGAATCAGGACACCCCTGTGGTGCTTTCAGCCTGCATCCGCCCCCTCCCTGGCTGGCTGTGCTGACAGGGGTCACAGCAGCCCATCCCACTGAGAATCGCTGCCCAGGAAGGAGGTGTTGTGCCTCTCAGATGGGCTCGACTGGATGGAGAAACCTGGGCACAGGAGTGGCCGTTTGGCTGGTACTATAGGACTCTCAAGTGTGAGATGTTGGAGACCAGTCAGAACCTTGGGAAACTGGAGCCCAGGGTCACTTAGAGGGAAAAGAAGTCAGAGAGAGGTAGTAAGGAGTTTCTGGAGTGGTTGGGGAGATTTTCTGGAGGATGTAGAGTTTGAACTAGGCCCTAAAAGATGTGGTTGATTCTGGAAGATGGCAAAAGAAGCCCATGCAAACAGAGAGAGCCCTGAGCAGGCCCAGGGGAAGGAGGCTGGTGAGGATGCAAGGCTGTTGCAGACAAGAGTGTTGGGAAGGATGGAGAGTGTATTGGAGTAAGTTCTTTCTCCTCCCAGCCCCCCACCATTCACCCTCTGCCATCCCTCTCTCCCTTCAATCATCTGATCCTAAGCCTCTGTTTATTGGACAGGGGATTCAGCTGTGGTCCCTGCGTGCAGAATTGCTAGTTTAACAAGTCAGTTGGGATAGTTTAGTCATTCAGTCGTGTCCGACTCTTGCTACCCCATGGATTGTAGCCCGTCAGGCTCCTCTGTCCATGGGATTTCCCAGGAAAGAATACTGGAGTGGGTTGCCATTTCATTCTCCAGGGGGTCTTCCTGACCGAGGGATCAAACCCACGTCTCCTGCATCTCTTGCACTGCAGACAGACTCTTAACCACGGAGCCACCTGGGAAGCCCATTGGTTTAACGTGGGACACAGACAAATGAACACATAGAAATGACAAGGGTGATGTGTCTTTCAATGGGACAAGTTGCTCTGAAAACTGTGGGGTGCTTAACTTAAACTTGGGGCTCCAGGGAAGACTTAAAGACCCAGAGTCTGAATTGGAGGTAGCCAGATGAAGTGGGTAAAGGGTCCTTTGGATAGGAGGACCAGTGAGCTCCAACCTCACAGAGAATCTGGTGCCTCCTGCAGCCTGCTGGCATTCAGAGGGATGGGTGTTGAGTGTTTCTGGGGAGGTGGCTGGTCACTGCTTGGGGTCCTGCAGTGGAAAGTTAGTGGTGAGGCGTGAGACCAGAGAGGTCAGCAGAACTAGAAGATGAGGGGTCTTGGAGGCCGCGTCAAGGAGTTTGGGCTTCATCCTGAGTGGGTGGGGAAACTTTGAAGGGTTTTAAACAGAGTGACATTCTTAGAAATTGCCTCCTGGCTGCAGAGTACAGTTCTCACTCATTGTTGGAAGGAGATGCCAGATGCCAGATGCCAGAAGATGCCAGACGCCAGATATCACTTGTTGTGTTGTTGTTGTTTAGTTGCTAAGTTGGTCTGACTCATTTGCGACCCCATGGACTATAGCCTGCCCAGCTCCTCTGTCCATGGGATCTCCCAGGCAAGAGTCCTGGAGTGGCTTGCCACTTGCATCTCCAGAGGATCTTCCCAACCCAGGGATTGAACCTGCGTCTCCTGCATCGCAGGGGGAATCTATACTGCTGAGCCATCATGGGAGCCCCAGATGTCATTAGGAGGAGGCAAAACAGGGTGGTGAGCCAAACCCAGGAAAGAAGACGGGTGCGTGGGCAAGGGAGAGCTGTAGGAGACAGGTGTCTGAGGCTTGGGGACCAACAGAGGGGAAGGAGAGTCACGAGTGGCATGGGGCTTCACGGCTTGGCTGTCCGGGTGGATGGTGGGGCTGGTTTCTGAGATGACATTTGAAGAGAGTAGGTTTGAGGGGGAACTTAGAGAATCCAGTTTGGGACAAGTTCAGTGTGAGAAGCTGGAAGGACACATGGATGAAATAGCAGTAGGGTTGGAAATGTGAGTCTGGGGCTTAGGAGAGACGTGTGGGAGAAGAAAGCCTAGGAGAGCGCTGGGCTGAGGAGCAGGAGGAGGCTGCCTGGAGACGCAGCCCACAGCGGGGAGAGAGGGCAGAGAGGCCAGCGGTGAGGAACCAAAGGGACCGTGTTAGGAAGGAGGCCGAGGTCACCTGGCCAGATGCTGCTGAGGGAGGGAGAGAGCTGGGAGCCTGTGAGCTGCGTTTGAGCTACCAGCAAGTTGTTGTTAATTTTGGAGAGAGAAATTTCCAGGGAGGGGGTGCAGAGGGCAGAGTGAGTGCATGGGGCCAAGGGTGGCCTGGAAGTGAGGCAGGGGTGGGGGATGGACGCAGCCCTTTTTGGGAAGCGAGGGAAGAGTAGCCACAGAGAGAAGGCGTGGACAGACCTGAGAGGCCATCTCGAGACCATCTGTAAACGGGGAAGGGAAACAGGCAGCGGATAGCGTGGAGAGCTGGGGAGGGCTGGATGGGACCGGGTCGGGGAGCAGAGCGTGGGGAGGCACAGATCCACCGTGACAATGAGTGTGCTCAGTGGGGAGGGGCAGAGGGCCGCCTGACACCTGGCAGGAGGAGGGAGCCCCACAGAGGCGGGGATTCTGGGGAGTGGCAGCAAAGGGCAGGACCGAGGATGTCCTGGGGCTCCTGAGGGTGGCATGGCGGATGGAGGTGGCCTTGGGATGAGAATGGGGTGCCTGTGCCTGGTAAGCTGCCCCGTGGACACACCCCTAACTGCTGTTTCTGCTTGTCTCTCCTCCCGCCGGCCGGGCCTGGCCTCCGCAGCTGTGTGCACCTGCCTTCTTCCTCCAGGGCCTCCTGCCAACGGTACTGGAGCCCAGTCTTCTCCAGGTTCTTGTTCCCTGTCCTCCTCTGTGACCAGGTTCCTGCAGTGGGGAACCTGGGGCACCGCACGGAGACACGAGTGTCCTCACGGGGAGCTCGGGGGAGCCCAGCGGGACGGTGGGGCATGGAAGTGAGGGACAAGCAACCAAAGGGATGCTGCTCAGAGTTTGGGGGCCTGGAGAGAAGTGTTCTGGGGGGAAATGTATTCCTGAGTTTTCCCGGTGATTTCAGGAGAACATTGCAACCGTGTGAGGAAGGTTTGGTCTTTCTGCCTCCCCACCCAGGAGCCTGGGGCTGCTCCCTTCCTGACCTCTTCTACTTGTCCATTTTATCATGGTCTTTTGGCCTTGGGCCCACGGTTGGCTGGGCATCAGCCTCGAGCAGGCCACGAGCAGGCTTCCAGGCATAACCTTTCTGAAAGTGAGGTGACCCCTGCTACGCAGTTGTCACAGCAGGTGGCCTTGCAGTGCCAAGGGTGGACACCAAGCCAGGCATGTCCACAGTGGCCAGGCCACTGCGGGCTCTGCCCCCAGCCTCCGGGGCACAGTCATGTGGACTGTGGCGTGCACAGCAGCCCTGGGTGTGCCCAGGCCCGCCCTGCTCATCACTCTTCCTCATGATGGCATCTGTTTCAGTCTGAGAATGTGGGTGCGTCCTGTATCTTGTCACCTGCCTTGTGGGTCTGGAGGAAAATGATGAATTTCTTCATGTTGTGCTTTGGTGACACTGGGATAGCCATGAAGCTGGTGCTGTTCTGAGAGGTGCCTCTGATGGCTCAGCTCTGCTCAGTCAGTGGGGCTGGTGAACAGCAACTCTAGTGATGAAACCAGCGGCACTTCCAACAGCACACTGGTCGCTACAGTCCCTGCTCTTTATTAAGCATCTCCCATGTGCCAGAAACACTTCACATTTGTTCTCTTGTTAAATTCTCAGAGCAATTTTGTAAGGGTGTCATCCTGGATCTTCACATGAGCGTACTGGACCACAGAGTTTGAATAATTTGCCCAAGGTCAGACAGCTCAGAAGCCGCAAGGTTAGGACTAGGACCAAGGTCTGGTTTGATTTTAGAAATCAGCACCACCGCAGGTCAGTGTGCCATGGGCAGGAGTGACAGCTGGGGTTGGCTGTGAAGGGATGAGGTGGGAGGAAGCTGGTGTGTTTCAGCACTCCAGCTGTCCCACCATCGACATCAGGGCATCTGCAGATGGATGCAACGTCCTTTGAGAAGGAACCCAGAGCGAGTCAGCTTGGAGAACGAACCCAATGACTCCATTGCTTCTTACTGCAGTTATGTGAGGCAAGCTCTGTAGAGCACACAGCACAGCCCTTGGATTCATAGCTGACGTTTCCTGGGTGTCAGGGCCTTCGTAGACGGGTGGTCAGGTTGTGCACTGCGTGAGCGCACTGGGTCTACGGGAGTGCAGTTTCCAGGGCAGGCATCGGACATCGGTATTTATTATAGTAACTTCCAGCAGGTGGCAGTAAAGTGTCTTGTTCCAATAAACTAGTAAACTAGGATGATTTTCTGACATGCAAGTAAAGAGCTTTAAGAAAGGGACATCTTTTTCTAATTGTCACAAAGTTGCCATGTGGACTCCTATTGAGAGTTTACATGAACCAGGAACTCTTTTAAATGTTATCAACTTCTTCAAGCCTCACATTAAGCTTTAGAGGTTGATAATTTTTAATAACCATTTTGTAGATGAAAACCCTCGAGCCATAGAGGAGTGAAATAACTTATTTGACTCAGTAAGTGGTGGAGTTGGGATCCGTTCACACCCAGAGCCCGTGTTCGTAACCACTGCCAGACGTGGTAGTTGTCTAACCCACAGGGATACCTGCTTCTGGTGCTTCAGCTGCTTACCTGTGTATTAATAGCTTTTCAGGATTCTCGCCCAAGTCTTTTTTGGCAGACCCATGGCAGGCAGAATTGCCCCCCTGGCCTCTTGCCACGGTGTGGAGGCGCCTTCCCAGCAGGCCGGTTGATGCCTGGGGTGGCAGGCTTTTCCAGCCCTGCCTCCTGTTTGTAAGTGCCTCTTCTGGCTCACAGTGCAAGCATTCTGTTCAGGTGTGCCACACCTCAGGACAGGTGCGAGAGGCGGGATTTGGGGGCTGGCCAGTGTCTGTGGATCTGTGGGGGCTGGAGATGGAACACACGGCGGGTGATCAGTTGGGAGGGTCTGAGCTGGGCGCGGGAGCGGCTAGCAGGTGGGCATGTGGTCCTCTCGGGACTGAGACGGGCTGAAGTGGACGTGTCAGGGTGGGCTGGACAGTGCATGTGTGTGCACGTGTGTGCACGTGCGTGGGACAGGGACTGGGACCCCCGGGCGGCTCATTGTTGGGAGGAGTCGTGGCCTGGGGCTTGTCTGAAGCAGACTCACCTGACCCCTGGGCCGAGGTGCTGGCGTTGCGGCCCTGGAGAAGAGGGTGTCTGGGAAACTGACTGAGCTCTTGTTCCTGTCTGCCCGCTTGCCCCCTTGTGTCCTCGCCGCTCTACTTCTGTGTCTCTCCACACATGCACTTTCTTTCCATCTCATCTGTCCTCCTCTCTTGTCTTTCTGCCTTGGGCTTCCTCCTGCCTTTGTCTCCCTTCTACCTCGTGCCCTGCAGTCAGAGGACACGGACCTGCCCTACCCGCCGCCCCAGAGGGAGGCCAACATCTACATGGTCCCCCAGAACATCAAGCCGGTTCTCCAGCGCACCGCCATCGAGGTGAGCCTGCCCCCACCACGGGGGTGGGGGTTGGGGGCCTCCCCTTTTCTGGCCCAGCCTTGCCCGGGCCTGGGGCCTTTCCAGCTGCTCTCCTCACTCCACACCCCCAGATCCTGGCGTGGGGTCTTCGGAACATGAAGAGCTACCAGCTGGCCAGCGTGTCCTCCCCGAGCCTGGTGGTGGAGTGCGGGGGCCAGTCTGTGCAATCCTGTGTCATAAAAAACCTCCGGAAGAACCCCAACTTTGACATCTGCACCCTCTTCATGGAAGTGGTGAGCCTGACCTCCCTGCGGTCTGCTGCCTACCGGAGTCCTGGTGCTTAGAATTTCCTCGCAGCCCCAGGCAGTCTGGGGTCCAGCTCCCTGCAGGATTCTGCCTGGCTCATGGTCTCGCTCCCACCTCCTTTGAGAACAGGAGGAAATGCTTGCTGTCTCCTCCCTGGAGGAGCCGCAGCCTGCACACAGCACAGAGGGCGCCAGCTTGGTTCCGGCTCCCCAGATCCTGAGTCCACGGGAGTCCCAAGGACCCACCCGTGGCTGTTTCCTCTCTCAGGGCAGGCCTCAGTCCCCCGGTGCCGTCTGCCAGGGCTTTGACCTTCGGGGATTCCTCCAAATCTTCCTGGACCTAGTCCTCCCCCACCCTGGGCCTTTGCAGAGGGGCTCACCCCTGTGGCCTTTGGCCCCAGGCCCTGCCAGCAACCTGGTTTGCCTGGGCTTAGTGACCAGAGTAAGGCAAATCTGAGGGAAGGAAAATGGTTTGCAAGATGAAAGTGCTGTAGAAATTCTAGGCCCAATGGCTGTCAACAGAAGCCTCCTCTTGGCTGAACCAAAGCCACCACCGGAGGAGAGAATATAAATTATTTCAAGTTGTGTTCAAACTGCTTTTAGGGTTGGGGGAGAAGAATCTGGGTCTGGAAGCCAACTCTTGAGTATCCACTTGCGGGGGGGGGGGGGGGGGGGGGGCGGGGTCTGTCTGCGAGAACTGCTGAGTCCCGGGCCAGCTTCTCCCTTTTCCCCTTCCCCAGCCAGTGAGGGTTCAGGGAGAGGAGACTTGTTTTAACTTTGGGCTGAGCTGGGTGTGTTTGGGGGTTAAAGCTTGAGGGGAAAGTCAGCCTCTGCATGCAGCACTCAAGAGGCAGACAGAGAGGTGGGCGGCTTCTGCCCCACTGGCCCGCTCCTGGGCTGAGCTGACCACCGCTTTGGATTGACGGCCCTTGGGGGTTAGGTGTAGGTTGAGAGTCATTTTCTGCTCCTTGGACTTGTCCTGGGAAGCAGGGCTCTCCTCCCTCTGAGACCTCCTGGAGATGAGGTCAGGCTGTTGTCCAGAGCTTCTCTCTTCCACCACCCAGATGCTGCCCAGGGAGGAGCTGTACTGTCCCCCCATCGTGGTCAAGGTCATTGATAACCGGCAGTTTGGCCGCCGGCCTGTGGTGGGCCAGTGTACCATCCGCTCCCTGGAGAGCTTCCTGTGTGATCCTTACTCAGAGGAGAGTCCGTCCCCACAGGGCGGCCCAGGTAGGGGAGGGGCTCTTGATTGGTGGAGTGGGGGGCAGGGGGGCTGGGGCAGGTGGGCTCCCCTGCTGAGACACGTCCTGAAGCCCTCCTCTTACCTGAATGAGAAGTGAATTTTGCCCAGCTGATGGGAGGGAATGGTGGGAACCTTGTCTTCCTCAGGGCGTTGTCTGGCCCCAGGCTGGGTCCTCCAGGGAGTGGGGGTCGATGCTGTGGTGAGAGGCCGCAGGAGAGGGAGACGCAGGGATCAAAGGGATGAGGAGAGAGGGAACTGGGGAGACGGGACTGCGAAGGATGATGCTGGGAGAGGGAAGGACTGGGGGTGGGAGAGGAAGACACGAGTGAGAAGTGTGGCGAGACCCAAGGCCGAGTCTCATGGCTCGGGAGGGATGAGTCCCCAGGGGAGCCCCTCTCAGGCCTGGACACTGCTGTCCCACCAGATGACGTGAGCTTACTCAGTCCTGGGGAAGATGTGCTGATCGACATTGATGACAAGGAGCCCCTCATCCCCATCCAGGTAGGAAGGGTCCCTGGGCACAGACACTGGTTTACCCTCTCCCCCCACCTTGCTCCCCTTCCTCATCACGCAGCCTCCATAAGACACTCTCCCGTAGCCTGGTGGCTGACACCTGACAGGTGGAGGGACCCAGTTAGGAGCTTTCAGCCTGGAGGGAGCGGGGCGGGGGCTTGCAGGAAACCATGTGGGTCTCCTGGGCAAGACCCAAAGCATCTGAGAAAAACAGCCCTGCACCTTGGAGGCCACGTGGAGGGCTTGCCCCTGGCGATCAGCAGGAAATCAGAGTGGGGGGGGGGGGCAAGAAAGAGGGAAGCAGGACAGGGTGAGGAGTGACTGGCGGTCTCCGGGGTGCCCAGCCCCGTTGCTAGGACCTTCCTTGGGGGGAGATTCACCTTTGGGCTTGTGCTTGGTGGCACCCTGGAGGCAGCTTGAAGGAGGGGTCTGTGTTCAAGCCAGTAGTCCCTCGCGCCCCATCCCCTCCACCTTTGGGAGGGAGTAGGGGCAGGAGGAGGGCCTTGCTGCCAGAGTGTCCAAGAGGCAGCCCTTTGCTCTCTGCTCCGCCTGGTGAAGTGAAACTCGCTCTTTGCGACTCTTTCCGACCCTTTGTGACCCCATGGACTATACAGTCCATGGAATTCTCTAGGCCAGAATACTGGAGTGGGTAGCCTTTGCCTTCTCCAGGGGATCTTCCCAACCCAGGGATCGAACCCAGGTCTGCCACATTGTAGGCAGATTCTTTACCAGCTGAGCCACAAGGGAAGCCCCTTCTACCTGGTGACCCAGGCACCAATGCCAAACAGCATGGGAGGCGGCCTGTGGCATCTCTTACTAAGGGGGGATCACTCTTCCCACCTTGGACTCTGGGGGGCTGTGGGTCCTGTACGGCTGGGACCACCCAGCCTTACCACAGTGGAGATGGACATAGACCTCACTGTTAGCACCAGCCTTGAACAGTTCTGTTCCATCTGCTTGAGGTTGTTACCCTCTTGGCTTTGCTTGACCCTGGCTGCCCCATGGCACCTGGGGCTCCCAGAGCTTCTGGGCTGCCCAGAGCAGAGCCTTCTAGCCTATGTAGACAGCGCATGTGTCCTCAGGCCCACAGCCTATTTATTCAGGGGTGGCATTTTGGAAGGATTCAAATTTTTTAAACAATCAGTCAAATATTAGCCTTGAGAGCAAGAGGACAACCTTGGGTGCTGGGTCAGTCTTGGGGTCCTGAAAGCTGTCCCTGAGATGTGCTTCCAGGGGATTCTCTCTGACATTTAGGGTGAATTTCTGCTTCTTTCCATGCACTTATCTCTTTCACCGTTTTGCTACTTCCAAGGGGACATTGCTGGTGTTCCGTCCTGGGCCACACTGCTGCTGACACAAGAGCTTTATAGTTGCTCTCAAGTGTCACTTGGGAGACCTGGGTTCGATCCCTGGGTCAGGAAGACCCCCTGGAGAAGGAAATGGCAATCCACTCTAGTACTATTGCCTGGAAAATCCCATGGACAGAGGAGCCTGGTGGGCTGCAGACCATGGGGTCGCAAAGAGTCGGACAGGACTGAGCGACTTCACTTTCGCTTTCAAGTGTCACTGGAGCTAAGCATCCTTACAAGGTCCCAGCTGCCCACTTTCTCCCACCTCTCTGGCTCTCCAGGGCCCCACCCCACCACCCTTTCTGCTGGGGACACCTCTGGCCAGCACCAGTCACTCAAGACTCAGCCTAGGTGAGGTCAGCTCCTTCTAGGATTCTGCCCTGGCCCCTCCACTTCTGCAAGTCCTGTCTCTTACCTGGGTCACTGCACTTGCTTAAGTCATGCTGCCGCTGTAAATGTTAGCTTGTTTCCTAGACTAGGCTCAGGGCAGTGAGTGGGGCCCATTCCTTTCTGGGTCCTCAATGCCAGCATAGGGCCTGGCTTAGAGGACGCATTCGAAGAAAGTCTGCCTGCCCAGATGGACAGATGGATGAGTGGATGGATGAGTGGATGGATGCATAAGTAGATGGGTGGGTGGGTGGATAAATGGGTGGGTGGATCCTGCCTACTCTCTGTAGGAGCTTAGAAGGAGCTTCTCTTGCCAGAGGACACCAAATGGAAATTGCAAATACACAGAATTCGGCTGCACTCAAGGCTTGGGTGGGTATTTGTAGCTGAATGAGGCAGATAATTAGCCCCAAGCTTGGTGCCCAGCACTGGCTCCCACCCTTCAGCGGGCCGTCTGGGTCTGTGTGGGGTAGCACAGAGCTGGCCCAGTAGGATTTCCGTTCTGTGCGTGCCGCCCTCAGAATGTCCACAGACTCAGATGGGGAGGCGCTGTGTCGGGGCCTGCTGGCTACAAGCACCGCCAGAGGCAGACAGTGAGTAGGCCCAGGCTGGACGTCCTCCCGGCGTTGACATGAGTGAACCGGGGCCGGGGTAGGAGCCAGAGCAGGGTCGGCAGTCTTTGTGGGAGGACATGGCTCTTGTTGCTGGCCAGGCAGAGGGTGGGGCTGGCTCACAGGGCCCCAGGGGTCCCCAGGGAGAGGCGGCAGTGAGCTCCGCCTCCGCTGGTGGAGGAGGTTTGGATCCTGCCCTCATCCAGCTCCCTGTCTGATGGCGGAGGAGACACAACCTTATTGTCACAGAGCCCCAGGCTGGCAGGGAGACCCGTCCCAGTCTCTAGGGAGCCCTGTCTTGATGGGGTCTGATGGCGGCTTCAGGAAAAAGCAATTCTGTGTTGTGCTTTTCTCTGAGATCACTGTTCTGATTCGGCTGGTCCAGGAAATCTTTCACTGACTCTGTCTTGCAAATCCCTGGTGTAGGACTTGGGAGGACCGGGGCTGACTCAGGAGACTGTGGGTTCCAGACCCAGTGGTTCACCAGATAGTTCTGGCTGGGCTCTTGTCCCCTGTCCCCTTCCCCAGTGCAGGTAGGATGGAGGGCCCTGGTCTCTGGGGACTGGAGGAACAAGAAGTCTAGCAGAATTTGGGACTTTTCTGGCTCCTGTTTGTCTAACCTGTGTCTCCAGGCCAACTTACCATTCCCACTGTGACGCAGCCTCTCCACTGTGCTCACCAGCTGGGGCTCTGAATCCAGCAGAAGGCTCCTCCCCAGCTCCAAATGCTCTCTTCCCACATCTGGCTTCTGTCTTGGTCTCTCCTGTCTCCTCGCTCTGTCACCCCTTCTTGGCCAAAGAACCTTCTCCCCATCATTGCCCAGTTCCTGGGATGAGCTGCACATGCTAGAACAAGTCACCAATGACCTGATGCTCAGGTCACTGGGTTGACCACCACGGCTGAGCATTTCTCACGTTTCTAGAAATCTTTTGGTCCGTCAAGAGTGGCCAATTCTAGAGATGATCTGAAATGGATGTACGAGACAGAACTGTCCGCTTGGCCTTCCAGGGTTCGAAAGTGGGCACCCATCTCTGGGGGTGAGGAGGGTCGTGGCCTCCTGGACTCTTCTCTGTAGGGGACTGGGATAAGATAAACTCTCACATAGCAACCCCACAGTGTATTCTTGGTTTGTGCGGCTGTCCTTTGTGTAGATTTCAGAACCATAGCCTGGGGATAGGGGTGGTATGAGTGTGTGTGCGTGGGTAAGTGTGCATGAGGGGTGGGGGGCTGGGAGCAGATGTGTGTGCAAGCTCAGTGCTGCTGCTGTAAGCATCGTGGCCTTGATGCCTAACTTTCTGCGGGCAGGCCAGCGGTGTCCTCAGAGAGGGGCTCAGGGGTGTTTCAATCTGTCTGGTGCTCTCCTCGAAATAAAGGATATATTCATTTTTTTCTGATTATAAATATATGTCTATTATCTACAGTTGGGAAAATGTAGAAAAATAGTGAACAGACAGACAATGGCTCCAACCAGGAAGACAATATGAATGAGCTGCTCCCAGCATTTCCTCTGTCCTGTCCTTTTCCCCCCGCCGCCTCCCCGACTCCAGGCTGCTCTCCCTGTCCCATTTTGCCTCTGAGTCTGAATCAGGCTCTACTTTTACTTCCAAACAAACCTGGGGTCCTCGCCTCCTCATCTGCTGGTTCTTGTGTTCTGATGAGGACAAGGGGAAGAGTAGCGGTGCAGGAAGACACCTGGAGCTGGCTCCCTGCCATTCCCTAGAGGGTCTTGAGGCCCACGTGTGGGTGACACCCCTTGCCTATCCCACACATCACCCACCTCCAGGCATAAAGGTGACCCTTTCCTGTTTCTCTGAGAGACCACCATGGGTAGGAGTATCCTCTTGAAGTCTCCAGGGACTGGGGTGGGGGGATGTGTGTGGGCTGAGGAGGGCTAAAGAGGAAGAGAGAGCTCTTGGGAAGTCTCCCCTCCGGTGGGCAGAGACAGGAGGTCTGTGTGGTGGATCTGTAGGAGATGATGAGAGTGATGGCAAAGCCATGAATGCTTGCTTAGCAGGGACACCAAGATCTGGGACTCTGGGCCTGCAGGGTCAGCATGGACAAAGTCATCAGGGAGCTTCTCTGAGGGGGCTGGAGCAGCAGCGGGGAGAGGAGGCCTTTCCTGGTGGGCAGAGGAGTGGGGCAAAGCCGTGGTGGTGGGCGGTGTGTGTCTGTTGACAGTGTGTGTGTGGACTGCGTGTGTGTGATGCTGTACTGAGTGTGTGTGTGTGTGTGTACGCACACACGTGTGTGGTGGGCCTGGGAGGCTCTGGGGGAAATGCAGGCTGGTGTGCAGGAGGAGTCAGGAGGCTTGCTCTCCACGGGCATGGGGTGGGGTGCTGGGGCTGGCTGATCCCTGGCTCCCGGCTCGGGCTAATTTTGAGCCGCCTGCTCCGGTTTTAGTCTCTGGGACGCCGTGAAGGTGGGAACGTGCTCCCAGAACTGGAGCAGCAAATTATGCCCAGATCCCAAAGGGGAACGTGTAATTTCGGAAGCTGGCCCAGACCTTCGGAGCACTATGTTTAGCTTTATTTTCTCTCCCTCTCGCACTGGTGAACTGCCGGTTTCCCTCTCACCTTTCCAAAAACGATCTGCATTAAAAATAACAATAAGGCTTCTGTGAGGTTCAGGATGAGAACCAGAAGGGCAGAGCTGCTGCCTGGCTGGGCCGGTCTCTGGGCCACTGAGGGTTTTACGTGGAGTTCATCTGGTCGATTCAAGGGTCACGGCCCTCTGCCCCCCGCCCCCCACGACATGTAGCCAGCCCCCTGGAATCCTCCAGCGGCGTGGCTGCGTGCCCGGCCGTTCTGCCCTCCTGCCTGTGCTGCTGGGCCTGAACAGCCGAGGGCCGGTTTAGGGGAGGCCAGGGTCCCCCTCAGCGAGGCTCCCTTCCCAGATCAGGGAGGGGACTGTGAGTTCCCAGACTACCTTTTCTGCATTTCCCTGACCCCAGGCGAATGGGTCTCCCTGCACCTTCCTGCTAAGGAAGGAAGGACACTGGGGCTTGGCCTCTTGTGGAGACTCCAAGAGCCCCCTGACCCAGGCTGAAAGGACGGAGGGTCTCCCTCCTGGCAGCTCTGGGTGCCCGCTCCGGTCACACCCCCTTCCCCTGCCTCCCTGGACTGTTTGCCCTGGCAGCGCTGCTTTATTCACACCTCTGCCCTTCACAACTCCTGTCTCCTCTGCCCACAAGGCATCTCCTGGCCACCTCCACCTAGACTGGAATGTGTCCCCCCAGGACCCCATCACCTCCTCCAAGACTATTTTAGGGGTGCCCCAAAATGTCACCCTGCCTGTAGCCCTGACCCCCACCAAGGCTCTCCTGGACCCTGCAGCCCAAGGATTCATCCTATAAAGTATGGACTCACCATACCGCGAGGTTGCAGGCAAGGATCTGATGCCAAAGGAGAAGGCAGCAGGTTTTCTGTATTAAGAGGTGGCGTGTCTATGAGACTGGTTTGGGGCAAAGTCGTATGATGCCCTGATGTCTGTCCTTGAGAACAGAAGACTCAGAAACGTGCACTGGCTTAGGAATGGTGCCCAAGCAGGGGTTGGTGTGGCTCAGCTGTTAGGAGAAACCACCAGCAGTGATGCAGAGCTTGGTGGATGTCTGAGGTCAGGATGATTGAAAGGCTGGGAGGACAAGTGAGAGTGGAGTCAGCGGTGCCCAGGGCTCTAAGAAAGCAGGCAGGAGACAGGCATGGGCTGAGCCCTCGCACATGCCTTACCTTGTCCTCGGCATGCACAGCCTGCATCTCATCCACACTCGCTGCTGCTCTGACAGTTCAAGGCTTGTGCCCGTTCTCCAGATGGGGGTGCTGACTCAGAGGTCAGGGTTACGTAGAGCACCGGGGCCAGGATTTGGAGCCACACTTGTCCAACTCCAAAGCACACATTCCTCCCACAGCTTTTGTAGCCTCCCTGGAGAGAGAGCAGAGGGTGCCCACTTGGAGAGTTCTGCTCCCTTGGGACCATCCAGTCTTCCCCGATGTGGCTTTTTGAATCCTGTTGCTAACCAGCGTGTTTAATTTGTAGTTTGCAGATGGTCTGTCGGGCTTGGCCCCCACTAACATGGCATCTTCTCCATCCAGTCTTCATGTATGTATTGTTTACCTATTTGGGGTGGGGGCACCTTGATTTCCCCGGGGGGACTGGGTGGGGTTAGGGAGTTAGGAAGGGAGCAGAGGAGATGGGGGTGGGAGGGGAAGAGAGGAGTTTTCTGAGCCCTGGCAGAAAACAGTTAACCTGCCCTGTGTGGTAATGGAGGGGTGGGGAGAAAGCTAAGCGAAGATTCTCAGAAACAGATGAGTCTTGGTGCATCCTGGGATTTACCTTAATCCTGCTTCCCTGCGTGAGGGCTGAGGTCTTGGTTGGGATTGCATGGGCCAGGGGAAATGGGGAAGTCTCTGGACCCTGACTGCTGGGAGGCGGGACATGAGAGGCCTCTGTGGGCAAGAGGCCTGTGGTACTGCAGAGCCCTGGCTGTCCCCAGCAGGTGCTGAGTGCTCTGCTGGGGCCCACAGTTCACACCTGCAGTTCCTGTTAGTGCTGCGTCTGTCCTCCTGGGCTGATTTCCTAGGTGTTATCTTCAAGGATCATGGGTCCTTCCAGGAAGATGGCTGTTGTGTCTAGCTTTCAATACACTCCCGAAGTCTCATGCTGAGGGCCAAGGGGAGCCCCAGGCCTGCAGGGGGAACCTAAGATATAGGAGCTCCTGAAAGTAAAATTTCATTCATGGTGTCAAGAGGAGGCATTGCTGTATTGGGTGCTTTATGGCTTCTAGGAGGAGGCAGTCTATATTTTAAGTGTTTTCTGATTTACCTGTTGTAGAAAATGCAGAAAACACGATAAAGTATAAGGCAGGAAAGTTAAGACCACCTGTATTCCTACCAATTGGAGATGAACACTGAAGATTTTGATGTGCCTATATTTATAGATATCTCTTCTGCACATTAATACTTAAAAAATAAAATCTGAATCTTATCACGCTTTAAAAACCTGAATTTTCTTTTACTTAAGAGTATATTGTAGATGTTTTTCCATATCTTTATATTCTTTACAAAATGCTTGCATGTCATTCCATTGTATGGATTTCCATAAAGTTTTAATTCTTCTCCCATCACTGGACATTGAATTTCTTTTTTTAAAAAAAGACTAAAAAAGTATATATCTATTTTTGACTGCATTTGGGTCTTTGTTGCTGTGTGTGGGTTTTCTCTAGTTGCAGTGAGTGGGGGCTACTCTTTGTCGCGGTGCCTGGGCTTCTCACTGCAGTGGCGACAGGCTGCAGAGGGTGTGGGTTTCAGTGGTGGTACCTGGGCTTAGTTGCTTTGCAGCATGTGGGATCTTCCTGGACCGGGGTTGAGCCCATGTCCCCTGCATTGGCTGGAGAAGGCGATGGCACCCCACTCCAGTACTCTTGCCTGGCAAATCCCATGGACAGAGGAGCCTGGTGGGCTGCAGTCCATGGGGCTGTTAAGAGTCGGACATGACTGGGCGACTTCCCTTTCACTTTTCACTTTCATGCATTGGAGAAGGAAATGGCAACCCACTCCAGTGTTCTTGCCTGGAGAATCCCAGGGACGGGGGAGCCTGGTGGGCTGCCGTCTATGGGGTCGCACAGAGTCGGACACGACTGAAGCGACTCAGCAGCAGCAGCAGCCCCTGCATTGCAGGTGGGTTCTTAACCACTGGACTACCAGGAAAGTCCTAATTTCTTAATTTTAATAATTGTCATATTTTATGTTCCTCAGAAGAGTTATTTTTAGTTTACTTTAAATAGATCTAGTGCATTTCTTGTTAAGTTTATTCCTAGGCATTTTATAGCCTATTTTGCTACCCAAATGGAATATCTTTGTTTTCTTAATATTTTTTCTAGCTGGTTATTGCTAGAATATGGAAAACAACATTTTTTTTTTTGTATATTTACTTTGAAACAGACTCTTTATTAAGTGCCTTTGTTACTTCTGATAGTGGTTAATTGATTCAGTTGAATTCTTCAAGCAGCTAAGATTGTTTTCTTCAAACAATAATAAATATGTCATTTTCTTTGTAATAGTTTTACCTTATTCCTTTTTTCAGAATAACATTTGGTAATTGAGATGCTAGTGAGTGAACTTATTTAGTTACTGATTCTAATGAGAAATTCTCTGTCATTTTTCCATTAATTAATTATGATAATGATTGGTAGTTTCAGGTAGATATTTTTGATTTTGTAAAGTGAAAGTTGCTTAGCTGTGTCTGACTCTTTGCGACCCCATGGGCTATACAGTCCATGGAATTCTCCAGGCCAGAATACTGGAGTGAGTAGCCTTTCCCTTCTCCAGGGGATCTTCCCAACCCAGGGATTGAACCCAGGTCTTCCACATTGCAGGTGGATTCTTTACCAGCTGAGCCACAAGATTAATACCTTAAAAATTAGATATGGGAGTTTAATATTATCCAGTGCCATTTATCAAGATGATCATTTTGTTTTCCATTGTTCTGTTCATACAAATATATATTGATACATATAATTGTCCTGCATTCCTGAGGTAAACCCAAATCAGGCAAATGGTCATGGTATTATAGCTGACTACAAATGAAGTCTTCTTATGCAGTCAATCAGGATAGGTAGTTGGTTGGCTAACTGAAAAAGTCAGTTTAATAGGAACTCCTTAAAAGTCAAATATAAGTACCATAAACACTTTCTTTTTAATCATATCCATGTATCTTCATTTGGCAATCATTTGATATATGCCAAGGCCTCTTTAAATTTGAATCTGCTGTTTAAGTGTTATGTTGTCCTTCTGGTATGAAACACATCTAAAAGGCATTACTTATTATTTTTCCTTTAGGTTTATTAAAGTTTTTGAGATCTTAATGGTAGGTGCAAAAGAACCTGAATGTGGAGTTCTTTTAATGTTTAAGATCCCCTCACACCTTTTTTTTTGGTCTCTTCACTCATACTTAATTTTCACTATTAAAAAACATCAGTAGCACTAAATTAATTTTCATAAATAAAATGCCCTTTTCTTTGAAAATTCAAATTATATGTATTTATAATGCTTACTGACCCAATTATGACATTAATACAACTGGCATAAGCAGATTTGGAAACAAACAATTCTTGGTGAACATTCGGCTCATCTCTGGGAGCTGCAGTGGATAAATTAGATTAGCTGCAGGCTTTCATCTGCTCTGGACCTTCACTTGTTAGCAGAGAGAATGGTTAGTTTTTGTTAATCCTGGTTAAGGGGAAGTCTGTAAGGAGAAGTTTTGGTGTGTGTTAGTTATTGAGTTAGATTTGTTATTATTTATGTAGGATTTTTGCATATTTGTTCATATGTATTACTTCTAGGTTGTCTTTGTTAGGTTTTGGTATCAGGGTTTTAAATGAGTTTCATAAAATATTTTCTGAGGTGTACTCTCATTTTGTGTGCTCTTGAACAGTCTCTGAGAGATGAGAATGATTGTTTAAAGGTTTGAAAATACATGAGAGCGATTCTTTATGAATCTGAATCATGCGAGTTGGAAATTACATGGTATTTTAATAGCCTTGTTTTGTGTATAAAATGTGTAATAATGTGAATCAATCTAAATTTAAAAAATGATTAACAGTCATGTAATTTAAAAGGTGGTGGCCAAATGAATTGTGTTTATGGTTTAGCTGGTAAACAGGATACCAATAATCTTTCCTTGAAAATGGTGGTTATATGATATGAGTTTTGAATTATAGAAGATCTTCAGGAAGACTTGTTTTATACAATTGGATAAGATGTGTCTGCTCTGTACTCATTTTATAAGACTGGGCCCAGCATCTATTTTGGGGAGGAGATTCTTTGATCACTTTCTACGTCTTCCGTCAATTTGGTGCCTTAGATGTCATCAGATATTGTTTATTACATTGGTATGGATTTACACATATTACTATAATAAAAGAAAATGCTTCTGTATCTGTTCCGTTTTTTTATCTGTTCATTCCTGAGTTTTTAAATTTATGCTATTTTATTTTATTTTTTGCTTCGTTAGGCTTAATAGCATTTCCTCTATTTTATGGTTATTTTTCATCCAAAGAACTGGCTCTTTAAAATTTTTGATTCTTCTGTGTACTTTTAATTTCTTTTTCTTTTTAACTACTTGCTTTTCTTATCTGACTGTACTGACTAGGACCATAAGTCTAATACTTTGTATAACTGATAATAGAGAGTATTCTTATCTGATCTAATTTAAAATGGAATATTTATGTTTCACCACTGACTATGAAATTTATAAGCTGAGTGATTATTAGCAAGCTAGGAGTTTTTATCATGAATGATGTTACAGTTTATTGGATGTTCCTTATGGATCTGTTGAAGTGATCATATGTTTTTTCTCTTTTAATCTATTAATGTGGTGAATTACATTAATAGTTCATTTTTTTTTTTTTTAATGCTAAAACAACTTTACAGTTCTGAAACTATCTATCCTGGTCATGTTACATTTTTTCTGCATTGCGGGGTTCAGTTTGCAAATATTTAGCTTAGGAATTTTTTTGCATCAATTTTTAATGAATGATAATGGCTTGGGACTTCTTTTTCTGATACTGTTTTTTTCAGGTTTTGGTGTCTAGATAATTCTAATCTTATAAAACGACTTGAGGCATATTTGCTCTTTTTCTAGTCTCTGAATAAATGACAAAAGCCTGACATTATCTGTTGTGTGAAGGTTTTGGTAGATTCATTTGTAAAACTGTCTAGACTTAGTGTTCTTGGGGATATTTTAAACTGCTGATACCATTTTTTAAAATGTTTATAGGGCCTTTGAGATCTTCTGTTTCTGTGTGAGTCACTTTCGGTGATTTATATTTTATAGGAATTTATCCGTTTCTTCCTAAAATTATTGACATAGGATTTTTCATAACAACCTCTTACTTTAAAAAAATTTTCTTCACCTTCTATTTATGTTCCTTTTCATTCCTAAGGTTATATTTTATTATTCTTGCCAGAATTTGTCAGATTTTTAAAAATCTTTTCAAAGAACCAGTTTTTAGCTTGCTAATTTAGCTCTATGGTTTCCTAGTTTTCTAGCTTCTAGTTGTTTCCTTTATTATTTTCTTTGCTTCCTTGGCGGCTCAGATGGTAAAGAATATACCTGCAATGCAGGAGACCTGAGTTTGATCCCTGGGTTGGGAAGATCCCCTGGAGAAAGGGAGGGCAACCCACTCCAGTTTTCTTGCCTGGAGAATTCCATGGACAGAGGAGCCTCGTGGGCTACAGTCCACGGGGTCGCGAGAGATGGATACTACTGAGTGACTAACACTTTCCTTTGATTTTTAGAGGGCTTGTTATATTTTTAACCTCTTAAGTGTGATGTCTAGTTGATCAGTTTTCAAACTTTCCTCTTTTCTAATGTAAGCATTTAAGGCTATAAAGTTTCCTCTAAGTACTGCTTTGTGCATCCCACAAGTTTTGATATGTGATATTTTTGTTGTTTTCTAGTTCTGAGTACTTTCTTATTACTGTCATATTTCTTTTTGACACTTGAATTGTTCAAAAGTGTGTTTTAGGAATTCCTAACTTATGTTTGTTCTTCTTTGTGATCTCTGTCTACTTTTTCTTTATATGTTTGATGCTGTGTTATTCTTTATATATTTGATGCTCTAAACAATTGTAGCATTCTTATATCTTTCTAGAGAACTCAATCTTTTAATGATATGTAGCAAACCACCACTCCTTGCTTTTTAAAATCTCAACTGATGAGTTTTGCCTTAAACGCTGCTTTGTCTCATGTTAATACAACTAAACCATGTTCTCTTGGTTAGTATTTTCCTAATATATCTTTTCTGTCTTTTTACTTTCAATTTTTCTGTGACTTCATGTTTAGGTATCTCTCTGATGAACAGCAAATGGATGGATTCTGATTTTGTGCCTCCTGACATGAACTCTTAGCGGGTTAGACAGTCTAATATATTGTGTTTTACTGACATATTTGGATTTATTTCTGCGATCTTGTTCTGTGTCTCTATTAGCTCTACTCTTTTCTTTTTTTCTCATTTTTTCTATTGAAAAATCCCCCCATCTTTTCATTCCTTCTTCCCTTTTCAGTTTCAAAGCTATGCATTGTTTTTATTCCTTTAGTGATTAGTATAGAAACTTTAACATGTATCATCAACTTAGCAAAATCTAAATTTAACTGGTATTTATAGCTACTCCCAAAATATTACAAGGAACTTAGGATGCTTTAATTCTAGTCACTTACCAATCACGAACTTTTGTTCAATATTTTAGTTCTACCGCAATAAATGACATTTTTAAAAGCAGTGTTTTTTTAAAGTAATCTTTTTCTTTTCTTTTAGCTAGACCCACATTGACTGTTTTGTTTGGTAGACCAGTCTTCCTCATCCTGGGATCGTCTTTCTCCCTGAAGAAGAGCCTACAGAAATTCCTATAATTAGGATCAATTCATTATAAACATTCTCACTTCTAAATTATTTCTTGGAAGTATTTTTGTTTCACTGTTATTCTGGAACTACTAGTCTCACTGACACTTACATCCTGTCATCACTTTGAAGATCCGGCCTCACTATCTTCTGGCTTCCTTCACTGTTGTTGTCTTCCTAAATCTGAGGACTGTCGTTCTGCTTTTAATTAGTTCTGGATAGTTATTTCTTCAAATACTGTGTGTTTGTCATTCTCTCATTCCCTTCCAGAACTGAGTAGATCTATGATGGACCTGCTCTAGTCTCCATGGCAGTTCAGCTTTATTTCATATTTCTTTGTGTTGCACTCTGGCTAATTTCTGAAGATATGTCTTCTAGTTCACTAACTGTTAAAAAATTTAATCAGAATGTAGCTGATTAACAATGCTGTGATAGTTTCAGGTGAATAGTGAAGGCACTCAGCCACACATGTGTCCATTCTCCCCCAAACTCCCCTCCCACCAGGTTGCCACATAGCATTGAGCAGAGTTCCACGTGTTATACAGTAGGTCCTTGTTCACCAAGCCTTAAGTTGCTTCTAAAGGCTAACCCCATCTATTGAGTTTCTAGTCCCACTATTAATATTTTTATTCTAAAAGTTCTCTTTTTTGCCCCAAATCTGCTTGTTGATTTTTGAAAGTCTCTTATTCCCTTGCCATATTTTTAATGCCTTTTAGTTTTTAAACAGTTTTTTTTCTTAAAATTCTATTTCTGATAATTCTGCTTTCTATTGTCACAACAGGTCTGTCTGCAGTTGTTTCTAACTGACTTTCACTCATGGTGCCTTGTTCATTGTGCGTTTCACTATTTCTGATTGTGAACTCACGTTCCTTGGAACTTTATCTGAGAGTTCTTTGAGGCCTGGATGAAAATCACATTCTTTCAGACAGGACATGTGTTACTTTTACCAAATGCCTGGAAATACTACAAATCCAGATTCACTTAAAACTAAATGTTTGGCTTGGGCTTTTTGGACCCCATCGTCAATTTGCATTTTGGCTCCTTATTTCTTTGGCTTTTTGCTTTTTCATTTGCACCCAAGTATCTTCTTTATATTCCCATCAGTTCAGCCATTTAAAAAGGATTTTAAACATATATCATTGGTTAATTTAGGTGTTCCCACTTGGAGCGTTTCTCTGGTCCTCCAGTTTGCCATTTTGCTAGGTCTCTGTTAGAGTTTTCCGTTGGACAGTCATGATGCTTCATGCACATTCTCTTCCCTTCAGGACCAGTACTCTAACTTCTTGTTTGCGAGACCCTCTGGAGACTTCCTGAGACCATAAATTGATCATTTGTTTTCTTCCATTTTTACTCAACTCTTTAACACTTGCCTTTGTCCTCATATTATCCCCCTTATTTTGAACCTTCATCTTTTCTTCCTATTGTTACACAGGGAAGTCCTTGCTTGTCAAATACCAGGAGCTCAGATGGCACTTCCATTACTGCAGAGGCCTCTTCTAATCTCAAACTCAGACGAAAGGAAGAGTGAAACAGTCTAAAGTTGCTGTAATTTTACTTTGTCAGCTAGGAATCCAGCAAGGTGGGAGGAGTAAGAGGGAGAATGGGATCAGAGGCTTTTCTCCTGGGCTGAAGAGTTTGTCTTCTGTGGTGGCTGTGGCAGTCAGATGCTGGCTGGCTAGGTCAGAGCCACAGTTCTTGTGCATGGACTTCGATATAAGAGTTTATTAAATAAAGGAGAGCTGATTCTTTCCCAGAAGGGAAAGACCAGGCAGGTGTGTTGCTTTAGGGATGTTTCTATAGTCTTGGCTGTGTGGACCCTTGACGCTGTGAGTTTAGACACTTGATGGGTTAATTCTCTTGGTGCTAGATGCATATTATTCAAGTTTCTAAACCAAGGTTGCCAGTTTATGATTTGACAGTGAAAAATACTTCTGTTTGGAGGATGTGACCTTGGGATCTGGCCTGTGGTCTCTCTAAAGGCTCAGCAACTGGGAAGTCAAATTGTGAATGGAGATGAGTAAAGAATCAGAATGAGGAGAGAGAATTCTGGGATCTGAAGTTGAGTGGGCAGCGGTCCAGAATGGATTGACACATGCATCTCCAGTGGTAGGGACAGCTTTCGTCCCTAAGCTGGGGACCGTCCCCCTGGTGATGCTGGTGTAAACAGCTAGGAACAGCCAACTCTTACTCCTCTTCTCTTCCATTTCCAGGACTGATCAGTTTGTTTCTTCCCTGACATAGTCCTTCCCTAGATGTATTAGTACAGTCTACTCACTATGGTTCAGGCTCAGTGTAGAAGCCTCTCCTTGCTCTGAACCACCTCCCCCCTACGCCCCCCCCCCCCCCCAACCCCACATTGATTTCATGGTCTGATTCTCTGAGGGCAGCCATATTTCCCTTAATTCCAAGGTTTGGGGGAATGCTTCATTGCAGCTCATGGATACTGACAAGAATTTATCCAAAGACTTTGAAGCAAAGGTTTTCTGAGCAAAGGAATCAATTACAGGGTGTGGCTCCCAAGTGAGGAAGCATTTCCAGAAGGCAGCCAAGACAGTTTGTCTCAGTGCAACGTGCTTGCATCTCTGACCTTGAGAGTTTCAGGGGGAGTATTTTAACTTTAATAACATGAAGTCTTTTTACCTGTACTTTTGTATATATCAGATGTGCTAATTAGGAAAGTACTTATCTTCTCCTTAAAGGAGGTTTCTTAAGGACATGTATTTGGCACTACTGGTTCAGCAAGGGTTATTGTATGTACTTGAAAGTAACGCAACTGTACTTCTTTAAAAATATCTCTGGTTTAGATGTGTTGCCAGTGCAGCCCGGCCTCCCCCCACTCCCATTAGTTCTGATTAGGGAGGTTTGATGCCTGTCACTGTGTGTAATCTGGACCTTCCTTTGTGAGTCATTCCTTCTCTCATTTTCTCAGAGCAAATACAAATCGCCCATCAAATGACAAGTGAAGGCACAGGGGAGGCAAGGGGAGGGAAATCAGAGCCGAAATCTGTTAGCTATTTGGAGTAATTGGTTATTTGCTGTGTTTGCTGGTTGGGAAGCAGAGCACATACTTTACGGTCTCTCCTGTTACGGGGGCTGGAGTCACCCGCCGATATTGGATCCTCGTTGCCGGAGCCCTTGGCTCCGGGCGCCTTTCCCCTGCTTGGCATTCCTGTGGTCTCCTCGGGGGTGCACCCCTCCTCCCTCGATGCGCACTGCAGGGGGGACAGCCCAGGGTGAGACTTGTCTGGCGAGCTCCAGGGCCTCATCAGGGAGGAAGAGACCCTAGCCCCCTCCCAGAAGCCCTCCCTGCCTCCTTCTTCCCAAGAGGTCTTTTTCCTGGTCCACAAGGGACCTGTTTTCCTATCCAGAGGAAAAAGATTCATCTCTTCCCAGAGGGAAATTCTTGGCTTTCCTTGAAATCTACAGGACAGGAAGTTCTCTCTGAGGTCTAATTTAATGCCTTCCTACCCTTGATGGTCCTGTCATCATCCCTGCCCCCTCCTACTCCCCAGCCTGAGTCCAAACAGTGCTTGGAAGTTGGTTCAGTGCTCACTGCTGAGTACAAGTGCCCCAAAGGAGCTTATCAACCTGCCCAGTGACGTGAGCACCTCTCTTACATTCACTGAGGCATGAGAAACCAGCTTGAATTAGCAGCAAGTTCAAAATATAGAATATTTGGAAAGTAATATGACTTTGTGTATGAACACTCACACAGTAACTAGAAAGCAGGTTGACTTTGGCACATAGTAGGCTCCCCCAAAATACTTTTAAAATTGAATTTAAGATAGCTAAGATTAGTGTCTGTAGTTTGATGAATGCTTCTGCAGCCCTGGGAAGGCCTTCAAAAATAGTTTTTCTCTTAAGTAGATGGTTGGAACTTTTGTTAAGCAAAACTGTCTACATAGGCAGAATGAAGGTAAGGCAAGCTTTTGCCCAGGCCTCGTTGGAATCATCACAGAGTCTGAGTTAGCCATGTCTCATTGTTTTCTTCACAGGTTTGAAGACTCTGATTGTCTTTCATTCACCCTACTGTATAGATTCCATTTGTTTGGGCTTTCTACATGGGTTATGGGGTGATACTGTTCTTGGAGGACTAAGTCATGGGCCCACATACAAACCTTAGGCTTCTGAATTTGGAAAGACATTTCCCACAAGTCTCCCACCTCACTTGGGCCCTCCATCTGGAACAGGCCAATAGTCAAATTGTCAGGTCCTGACCCTTCTCTGTTCACCATCTGCTTGACTGCCAGATTTCAGGCACACTTATTCACTGGGCCTTTTGGAAGCAATTCAGCGTTTTGGTTAAAGGTCTTCCTTTCCCTCCTGCTTCTGCTGGTCCAGCTTGAAGTCAGAGTAAGCAGAGTGCTGATCCCTCGACAGACATGGAGGCAGAACTACAGGGAATGTCAACAAGAGGCTGAAGGCCCGGTGCTCCACTCGTGGAAATAATTAAGGGATTCTTTTTGCCATGAGAGTGTAGAGTTCGACGGAATCAGCATGGTGGCTGGCTGTGGGTCTATGTCTGTTTGGTTTTGAGGGGCATGAAAAGCTTAGTGTGCATGGGGTAGGGTAGGTTCTGAGTTGGGTGTTGCACGTCTAGGGGTTTGTCTGGTTTACGTGTAGGTGTGAGCACTTGTCTGTTACATCTGTGTTTAGTTTTTAAATCTTGGGACATTAATTAAAGAGCTAGATAATCATCATATCATCATTCCAGTTCTGCAGATGCTGAGCTATGGGGAAACAGCACTGGGGGTCAAACTGGTGATGTTGACAATATCAACAAGAGCATTTATCATGGTCAACTTTATAGGTCACAAAATATCTTCGCAGACATCATCTCGAAGCCTACACTAATCCCAGTGTTGGGTTCTTACATTACGATCTTGATGATAATGATTTGTGCTAATGCAGAAATTTTTTTCAGCACCATCTAGGATGGCTACCTTCTGGCTGACATAGGCAATGAAGGCCTGTTTTCAAAAATGGACTTCTTTTTTAGAGGTGGGTGTATAGTCCCCTATAGTGACCCCAAGGTTTGACACTGTAACCTGGGTGATAAAGGAATTTGACCACAGGCTCTTGTATTTGATTTAACTGGTCATCCTGGGGAGAGAACACAAGTGATATCCTTTTTCCTCCCCAACTCTCCTAACATCACAGAGAGTCAGGCTTAGAATGATTGTTGTCAACTTTGCCATCCACATTCATGAAATGCATTAGGCTTATTGAATGAAAATGGGAGATTAAATGTTCTGACTGTGCTGTGCTGATTTGGGTCTTCAGAGGGATTAGGGTGCCCATTAGACTGGATCAAGCTTGGAGAAGCAAGCCTTTGTTACATGGCTCTGGTTGCTCAGGAACTGAATGTTGGCTATTAGCTGAAATTGGAGAGGCAGCCAGTCTGTGCCTTGATCAGACTTACTTGTTCAGCTGGCTGAAGGGTGAAGGACTCTGAACCTTGGGCACAGGGAAATAAAGCTCTGATGGCCAGACTTCTTGATGAATCCTGAGATGACACTTCAACAGTCAAGCCTTTTGCATTTGTTTCTCCTCCTTTCCATGTTCCAAGACTAGATGCTTAGCTCTTGCAAAATGAGGTCAAGAGCACACTTGGAACTAGAAAACGTGTGACCATTTCCCATTTGGAGCTTTGAATTATGGAGCTTTCCACAGAGGGTTGCTTGGCTTTGGTACATCTGGGATAATAAGACATGGGAGGACTCTCCTGTTTCTGTGGGGCTCATTCTTATGCGGGGGCTAACTTCTTCTTTGGCTTCTTGAGGAAGGGAAAGAAGACATGGTCATGAAGTAACTCCATCAGAAGCCAGGTTAGTGAAATAGCAGGGATGATATTTTCAAGTCACATCTGTGAGAGTGTTGAAAATATGACTATTTTTCTGCAATTCAACTTAATCTGTCTTTTGAGCTCACATTTTTTCCTGGCAGAAAAGTCATAGTAATTCTTCAACCATTTAGGTTTAAGCTTTAGTTAGTTTTGGATTTTTCTCCCTTGTCCTTACCCCTGGGAGACAGCTAAATTCTGGGTTGGGCTTCCATAATGTCATGACCTCCACACGAAGGGGCTCCTGGTCACTACTGTGTGTGCCCCCTGGATCTACTGGGCACACAGACCGTATAGACACTGTCTCATTATCTCGACCAGAAGACCCTTTCAGGTATCCTGGCTTCCTCTCTTTGCTGCCTTTCAAGCCTTTCTGGGGAGCATGGTACCGTGTGACAGCTTCTTTGTGACTCTGGGGTCTGCAGGATGTGATGAGGACTCCTGCAGGCTCTCTCTCCCATGACACCAATGCAGCCATCTATCAAATGCCACAAGCCCCAGTTTCTCTGGCAGTTTGTGAATGGTTGCTACTTATCAGATCCCCAAAGTTTAGGAGAGGTCTCTTCCATGTATACTTGGAGCTAACCTATGCGGGAAGGTGTGGGTATGCCTTATCAGAAGGTACTACAAATCTGAAAGAAAATGTGGTACACATATACAATGGAACATTATTCAGCCACTAAAAAGAATGAAATAATACCATTTGTAGCAAGGTGGATGGACCTAGACAGTGTCATACTGAGTGAAATAAGTCAGACAGAGAAGGAGAAATATCATATGACATCCCTTACATATGGAATCTAAAGCTGCCAGAACTTACACAGGACTGGGAAACAGACTTGGAGGGCACAGACAGAAACTTGTGCACCAGGACCCAGGAGAAAGGAGCAGTGACCCCACAGGAGACTGACCCAGACCTGCCTGTGAGTGTCTGGGAGTCTCCGGCAGAGGTGTGGGTCAGTGGAGGCCTGCTGCAGGGCTGGGGGCACTGAGTGTAGCAGTACATGCATGGGATCTTTTGAAGGAGGTCGCCATTATCTTCATTACCTCCACCATAGTTTGGCCCCAGCTAAATAGCAGGGAGGAAACACAGATCCACCCATCAACAGAAAATTGGATTAAAGATTTAGTGAGCATGGCCCTGCCCTTCAGAACAAGACCCAGTTTCCCCCTCAGTCAGTCTCTCCCATCAGAAAGCTTCCATAACCCTCTTATCTTTCTCCATCAGAGGTCAGACAGGCTGAAAACCACAATCACAGAAAACCAACCAACAGAAAACCAACCAATCTAATCACATGGACCACAGCCTTGTCTAACTCAATGAAACTATGAGCCATGCCGTGTAAGGCCACCCAAGACGGATGGGTCATGGTGGAGAGTTCTGACAAAATGTGGTCCAGTAGAGTAGGGAATGTAAAACCACTTCACTATTCTTGCCTTGAGAACCCCATGAACAGTATGAAAAGGCAAAAAGACAGGACACGGAAAGAGGAACTCCCCAGGGCGGTAGGTGCCCAGTATGCTACTGGAGATCAGTGGAGAAATAACTCCAGAAAGAATGAAGAGATGAAGCCAAAGCAAAAACAACACCTAGTTGTGGATGAGACTGGTGATGGAAGCAAGGTCTGATGCTGTATAGAGCAATATTGCATAGGAACCTGGAATGTTAAGTCCATGAATCAAGGTAAATTGGAAGTGGTCAAACAGGAGATGGCAAGAGTGAATGTTGACATTTTAGGAATCAGTGAACTAAAATGGACTGGAATGGGTGAATTTAACTCAGATGGCCATTGTATTTACCTCTGTGGGCAAGAATCCCTTAGAAGAAATGGAGTAGCCATCATGGTCAATAAAAGAGACCGAAATGCAGTACATGGATGCAGTCTCAAAAACAACAGAATGATCTCTGTTTGTTTCCAAGGCAAACCATTCAACATAATGGTAATCCAAGTCTATGCCCTGACCAGTAATGCTGAAGAAGCTGAAGTTGAATGGTTCTATGAAGACCTACAAGGCCTTCTAAATATCCAAAAAAGATGTCCTTCTCATTATAGGGGACTGGAATGCAAAAGTAGGAATGTACTTGGAGTAACAGGCATATCTGGCCCTGGAGTACAGAATGAAGCAGGGCAAAAGCTAATAGAGTTTTGCCAAGAGAACACACTGGTCATCGCAAACACCCTCTTCCAACAACACAAGAGAAGACTACACATGGACATCACCAGATGGTCAGCACCGAAATCAGATTGATTATATCCTTTGCAGCCAAAGATGGAGAAGCTCTATACAGTCAGCAAAAACAAGACTGGGAGCTGACTGTGGCTAGGATAATGAACTCCTTATTGCCAAATTCAGACTTAAATTGAAGAAAGTAGGGAAAACCACTAGACCATTCAGGTATGACCTAAATCAAATCCCTTATGATTATACAGTGGAAGTGAGAAATTGATTTAAGGGACCAGATCTGATAGACAGAGTGCCTGATGAACTATGGATCTGGAGGTTCATGACATTGTACAGGAAACAGGGATCAAGACCATCCCCAATAAAAAGAAATGTAAAAAAGCAAAATGGCTGTCTGGGGAGGCCTTACAAATAGCTGTGAAAAGAAGAGAAGCAAAAAACAAAGGAGAAAAAGAAAGATATACCCATTTGAATGTAGAGTTCCAAAGAATAGCAAGGAGAGATAAGAAAGCCTTCCTCAGTGATCAGTGCAAACAAATAGAGGAAAAGAACAGAATGGGAAAGACTAGAGACCTCTTCAAGAAAATTAGAGATACCAAGGGAACATTTCATGCAAAGATGGGCTCGATAAAGGACAGAAATGGTCTGGATCTAACAGAAGCAGAAGATATTAAGAAGAGGTGGCAGGAATACACAGAAGAACTGTACAAAAAAGATCTCCACAACCCAGATAATCACGAGGGTGTGATCACTCACCTAGAGCCAGACATCCTGGAATGCAAAGTCAAGTGGGCCTTAGGAAGCATCACTAGAAACAAAGCTAGTGGAGGTGATGGAATTCCAGTTGAGCTCTTTCAAATCCTAAAAGATGATGCTGTGAAAGTGCTGCACTCAATATGCCAGCAAATTTGGAAAACTCAGCAGTGACCACAGGACTGGAAAAGGTCAGTTTTCATTCCAGTTCCAAAGAAAGGCAATGCCAAAGAATGCTCAAACTACCGCACAATTGCACTCATCTCATATGCTAGCAAAGTAATGCTTAAAATTCTCCAAGCCAGACTTCAACAATACGTGAATAATGAATTTGCAGATGTTCAAGGTGGTTTTAGAAAAGGCAGAGGAACCAGAGATCAAATTGCCAACATCCGCTGGATCATCAAAAAAGCATGAGAATTCCAGAAAAACATCTATTTCTGCTTTATTGACTATGCCAAAGCTTAGACTATGTGGATCACAATAAACTATATAAAATTCTGAAAGAGATGGGAATGCCAGACCACCTGACCTGCCCCTTGAGAAGTCTGTATGCAGGTCAAAAGCAACTGTTAGAACTGGATATGGAACAACAGACTGGATCCAAATCGGGAAAGGAGTACGTCAAGGCTGTGTATTGTCACCCTGCTTATTTACCTTATATGCAGAGTACATCATGAGAAATGCTGGGCTAGATGAAGCACAAGCTGGAATCAAGATTGCCGGGAGAAATATCAATAACTTCAGATATGCAGATGACACCACCCTTATGGCAGAAACTGAAGAAGAACTAAAGAGCTTCTTGATGAAAGTGAAAGAGGAGAGTGGAAAAGTTGACTTAAAGCTCAACATTCAGAAAACTAAGATCATGGCATCTTGTCCCATTACTTCATGGCAAATAGATGGGGAAACAATGGCAGACTTTATTTTTTTAGGCTTCAAAATCACTGCAGATGGTGACTGCAGCCATGAAATTAAAAGATGCTTACTCCTTGGAAGGAAAGTTATGACCAACCTAGACAGCATATTAAAAAGCAGAGACATTACTTTGTCCACAAAGGTCCGTCTAGTCAAGGCTATGGTTTTTCCAGTAGTCATGTATGGATGTGAGAGTTGGACTATAAAAAAAGGTGAGGACCGAAAAATTTATGCTTTTGAACTGTGATGTTGGAGAAGACTCTTGAGAGTCCTTTGGCCTTCAAGGAAATCCAGCCTGTCCATCCTAAAGGAAATCAGTCCTGAATATTCATTGGAAGGACTGATGTTGAAGCTGAAACTCCAATACTTGGCCACCTGATGCAAAGAGCTGACTCATGTGAAAAGACCCTGATGCTGGGAAAGATTGAGGGCAAGAGGAGAAGGGGATGACAGAGGATGAGATGGTTGGATGGCATCATGAAGACATGAGTTTGAGTAAACTCTGGGAGTTGGTAATGGACAGAGAGGCCTGGCGTGCTGCAGTCCATGGGGTTGCAGAGTCGGACACAACTAAGCCACTGAACTGAACTGAGAAAAAAAAAGACAAATGAACTTACTTACAAACAGAGACTCACAGACTTAGTAAACGAACCTGTTTCCTGGGGGAAAGTGATAGTTAGGGAGTTTGGGATAGTCATGTACTTACTGCTATATTTCAAATAGATAACCAACAAGGACCTATTTATAGCACATGGAACTCTGCTCAATGTCATGTGGCATTCTGGATGAGAGGGAAGTTTGGGGGAGAACGGATACATGTATATGGCTGAGTCCCTTCACTATTCACCTGAAAACTATCACATCGTTGTTAATTGGTTATACCCTAATACAAAATAAAAAATTAAAAAAACAAAAACAAAACTGTGAACTCTAGATGTTTAAGAGATCTAAAGTTTGAGCAGCTCATTCATTTAAAAAGAGGAAAGATTGAAATATACGTTAATAACAAAGCAAAAATATGAAAAAAAGTCACCACAAATCTCTGGTTCTTGCTTCCTCTCCCTCTCTATATGTTCATCTTTTCTGTATATAGTATGAGAAGGCTGAAAAGGACATCCTTTTAAACCTATTTTTTTAATGGCACATTATCTGCTTTAGGAAATTTAAAAGCCAAGGGTCCAGCTTTCCCACCCCTGGCTGTTTAGGCATTCGTATATCCATCAAATATTTACTGGCCTCCAGATACATGCCAGGTAATGTTTTGAGGGTTGAGGACATAGTGTTAAAAAAGATAAAGATCTCTGCCATTATGGGACATAATAAACAAGAACCTAATTAAAATATATGGAGCGAGTGTCTGATGGTGATAATTACTAGGGAGAAGAAGTTAGGAAGGGAGAATGAGAATTGCTGGGAGGGCGATCATGATTTAAAATAAGGTGCGTAAGGAGGGTAAACAGATCATATTTAGTCGAGACTTGAAGGAAGTGATGCAGTGACCCATGGCTCCATCTGTGGGAGGAATAGAGCTCCTCTTGGGAGGAGCCTGAGAGTGCTGGCAAGGTTCATGGACTGGGTGGGCCACTGGGGTGGGAACAGCATGAGTGAGGCAGAAGTGAGGACATGAGACGCGGGAGGTGTGAGGGGCTTGTTGTTTTCAAGGGCTTTGGCCTTATTCTGAGTGAGCTGGCAAATCATTGGAGGGATTTGCTCAGAGAGGCGACATGTTCCGATGTGCGTGGCTATTGTGTTGAGAATAGATTTGGGGGCAAGAGAGAAAGCAGAGAGGCCAGTTAGAAGACTGTTGGCGATAGTTCAGGTGATGGGGACTGAGGCCATAGTGATAAGGGAGAAGCTGTCTGATTCCAAATGTGTCCTCTAGGGGGCGCCAATAGGATTCGCTGATGGATGGAATGTGGGGCGTGAGGAAGAGGCCAAAGTGACTGCGGGGGTTTTGGTTCAAGCATCTGGAAGGAAGGAGGTGTACTTGCTTCTATGAGGAAGACTGTGGAAGGAGCAGGTGGGTGGGGGTGATTAGGAATTGGATTCTGGAGATGGCACATTCCAGAAGCTTATTAGATGTCCAGCTGGAGATGTTAAATAGGCAGCTGGAGTTCAGAGGAGTCAAGCAGGTTGGAGAGAGTCATGTTGGGTTCCTCAGTGTATATGTTACTAAAGATGCCAAACTCCAGGAAAATCCGGGGGGTTGAGAGTGGATGGGGAAGAGAAGAGGTCTGAGCATGGAGCCCGGGGCCACTCAAGTGATCAGAGCTCAGGTGACAAGGAGGAATCAGCAGAAATTGAGACAATATGGCCAGTAGGGTGGGAGGACCACGGCTATAATGCTCTGTAAGGCAAAGGGGATATTTCGCAGACAGAGGAGTGACTGCCTACATCAGATACTACTGCTGGTTGACTAATGAGGCCTGAGTCCTCGGTGACCTTGACAGTCATGTTTTGGTGGCGCAGAGAATGGAAAAACAAGAATTAGAGACATGTGTAGACAACTCTAGATGTTTTTCTGTGAAAGGGGAAAGAAGATGAGAACCAAAAGTGGGATTGGAGAGTTTTCTTTTTGGAGAAGGCAATGGCACCCCACTCCAGTACTCTTGCCTGGAAAATCCCATGGACAGAGGAGCCTGGTAGGCTGCAGTCCATGGGGTCGCTAAGAGTGGGACACGACTGAGTGACTTCACTTTCACTTTTCACTTTCATGCATTGGAGAAGGAAATGGCAACCCACTCCAGTGTTCTTGCCTAGAGAATCCCAGGGAGGGGGGAGCCTGGTGGGCTGCCGTCTCTGGGGTCGCAGAGTCGGACACGACTGAAGCGACTTAGCAGCAGCAGCAGCAGCAGTGTTCCATATGACACCGATGGGAATGATCCAGGAGAAAGGGAAGTGTGATGACAAGGAGAGGATGAAGAAGATCACGTCCTTGAGGGGGTCAGAAAGCATGAGTGCAGGGGTAGCCTTGGGTCAGGGTGCACGTGGAGTCACTTCATAAGCAGGAGGGAAGACAGGTGCGATGCTAGTATTGGTGTGCTTGTGGAGGGGTGGGGTGGTCTCTTCTGATGCTTCTGTTTTAAAAGAAAGAGGAAGCAGGGTCACTGGCGCAGAGTGATGACAAGGAGGAGGTGTAAGAGGGCTGGGCAGAAAGGAGAAGATATGGAGAGCTGGTGTGTTCAGAGGAAGGAGAGCGAAGACCCAGGGAGCTGAGATGGAGTGGATGACAGCACTGGACCCCTTTGAGGCTGAGACATGAGCTTGGAGTGAGACCAGCCTCTGGTTTGCTCTTTTTAAGCTGCATTGGATGTGATGGGAAAGAGCTGGGTTTAAACCTAGGTTGGGTTGGCCAGAAATACAATGCAGCAAGAGAGGGCCCAGGGAATTTACAAGTGGGGGAGGGCAAAGGGGCGAAATATAAACTAGCTAGGATGTAAATTATGATTATGCAACGCGTATGATTTCTGTCAAGAATGAGGGCAATTGGAAGAGGATTTCCCTGTGGGATGTGGGATAAAAAGGGGACAAAAGTCACTGAGCAGCCAGTCAGCTGGGTTTACCAGGGGTTAGGAAGGTCACTGGCTCTGCTTCTCACCAGTGTGCTTAAGGAGAACCAGCCATAGAAATCACCTGGAACTTGGAGGGAGGAAGAAATTACAGCTGAGAGTTCTTAGGGAAAGTTGAGTGTGGTAAGACAGGTCCTGTTTGGTGGTCAGTTGCTAGTTCTTCAAAAATTTTTTAAACTCTGATTTCTGCTTTTGTTCTTTTAGAGGTTATCTGCTTGTGTTTTATCATCTGTTCTTTTTTGATTTTAACAGCTTTTTTTTTTTTTTTGAGATGATCCACATATGTACAAGCCCCTATTTAAAGTGTGCAATTTAGTGGTTGTTAGTTTATTAACAGAGTTGTGTACTCATCACCCATTGTCAATTTCAGAATGTTTTCATTATTCCAAAAAGAAATAATATACCCCAAGAGCAATTGTCTCCCATTGTCTCTCAACCATTAGTCCTACTTTTGGTCTCCATGGGTTTGCTTATTCTGGACATTTCATGTAAATAAAATCATGAAATATGTGGTCTTCTGTGATTAACTTCTTTCATTTAGCATAACATTTTCAGGTTTATCCATGTGGTTGCCTCTGTCGGTTCTTCACTGCTTTTTATTATCAAATAATGTGCCACTGTTTGCGTGTATCACATTTTCTTTTTTCATTGATAGACATTTGGATTGTTTCTACTTCGGGGCTTTTATGAATAATGCTGCTATGAACATTCATGTATGAGTTTTTGTGTGGACATAAGTTTTCATTTTCTTGGAGGAGAATTCCTGGGTCGTATGGTAACTCTCTGTTTAATCCTTTGAGGAGCTGCCACCCCGGTTTTTGAAGTGACTGCAATACTTTACATTTCTACCAGAAGTGAATGAGGGTTCTGGTTCCTCCGCGTCTTCATGAACACTTTTTATTATCTGACTTTTTGGTTATGGGCATCCTAGGGGTGTGAAATATTCTTTCATTGTGGTTTCTATTTGCATTTCCTTGATGGCTAATGATGTTGAGCATCTCTTTATGTGCTTATTAGCCATTTGTATAACTTCTCTTGAGGAAAGTCTATTTTAATCCATGGTTCATTTTTATTGAGTTGTTTGTCTTCTGATTTTTGGACTGTATGAGTTTTCTATATATTCTGTTTACAAATCCTTTACCAGATACACACAGGCATATATTTTCTCCTGTTCTGTGAATTATCTTTTCATTTCCTTGGTGGTGTGTTTTGAAGTATCCTGTTGTTCTTTGTTTTCAAAAGGTTTCAGCTTTAAAATTATGTAAGGAATCCATGTACACAATGAAAAATTATAAAACTTTAAGTGATACACAAAAGAAGTAAAACATTTGTAATTTTATCATTCACAGATAACTGCTGTAAACATTTGGGGTTTGATCTTTTAATTAAAAAGAATTCTCATTATTCAGTTTTTAACCTTTTGTAAAACTCATCATCAGTTGTGAATAACTTTTCATGTCAGTGAACATTTTTACAACATCATTTTTTGTTGTTGTACAACATTTAATCACATGGATGTACAATTTACCCCAAAAATCTCCTTAATGTCAGATGCTTAAATTGCTTTTCCCTGTTATCAGTGTAGTAAGTCTTTATACTTTATCTCCCTTCTTTGAATAGATTTCTAGAATTGGAGTGAGGGATCACAGTGTAGGCACATTTTTAGGGCTATAGAAGCATGCACCCCGATTGCCTTCTGGGGAGATTGTGGCCAGCTATGCTCCTGCAGGCAGGGAGAGAGCCAGTCCTCGGCCAGAAGCTAACCTGCTCCACATACAACAAACAATACTGTTGTTGCTGACACTATGTGCTAGGCACTGTCTAAGCACTTTATGCATATGACTCATTATTCCTCACAATAACTCTATCAGATTGGTACTAGTATTTTTCCATTTTACAGATGAGACCCTTGAGGCACCAAGAAGTTTTGTCCAAGGTTGCACAATTAGGAGTGACAGGATTTGAACACTGTGAGAGCCAGACTCCTTTCTGGAAGAAAGCCTGGTACTGTTAAGTACAATGCTGGCTGTTGCTTGAAGATAGTCTTTGTAATGCAAAGAAAGTTCCCTTTTATTCTTAAGTCATGAGAGTTTCATTTAGAAATAACTGAAGAATTTAACAGCGTCTCACATCCCCTTCTTTTTTGCCTATTGTAGATCAGAGATTGGCAAAGTTTGTCTTAAATGGCCAGATAGTAAATATTTTAGGTTTGGGGTCATAGGGTCTCCATTACAGCTACTCAGCTCTGCTGCTGTAGTTCAGAGGCAGCTACAGGCAATATGTAAATGACCGAGCCAGGTGGCTGGCTGCTGGGCCATAGTTTGCAAATTTCTGTTACAGATGATCACTAGGGTTTTCTCTCTTTGCTTATTTATACTGAGTCACTCCTGCCTTCTGGAATTATCCAGCCTGACCAAGCCAGATATACCGCTGCAGTCTGCTCATTAGTATTTTTATCTAGGATACTTACCTCGTGATTCAGGAATGGGACTGATGTGTGTGTGTGTGTGTGTGTGTCCTGGTCAGCCTTCACAAAATGAATGGGGGAAACTCATCTTTTTTCTGTGCTGTGCAGTGATCATTTTTTCTTTGAAAGACTGATAGAAACTGCCTCCAAAGAAACCACCTTGGTCTGAAGTGTTGGAGGTAGTTCTCTGAGATCTCTTCCACTTTCAAAAAGTTATCTCTTCATATTTCCTATTACATTTGAATCAATTTTGGCAGTTTGTATATTTTTTAGAAAGTTACCTACTTCATCTAGATTTTCAAAGGTTTTTCCACTGATTTGAGTGTAGCAAATCTCTTAATATTTTTATTCTCTCCATAATATCTTATTTGATCTTATTCCTAATGGTGTACCTACTTTTTAACATTAGATTTAATAAATAATCAAATGTTTATTTTATTGGTCTTTTTGAAAGTTTGCTCTGGGATTTGATTATCAGTTACAATATTCTCCATCATTCTACTCACCATTTTCAAATTTTAATCTTCCTTTGATTTTCCTTTTTCTAACTTTTAAAATTATCAGATTATTTATTTTCATTCTTTTTGTATACGAGCAAGAATATTTAAGACTGAATTTTCCTTTGAGTACAGACTTAGCTACTAAATTTTAAGGCATAGCCCTCTTACTCTTGGTATTTTCTAAGGACCTGTGATTTTAGTTTTGTTTTTTTGTTTGACTCAGAAAAGTTTTAAGAATACATCTTTAAATTTCTAAAAGGTTGGGATTTTTGAGTTTCTCATTCATTTCTAGTTTTATTATTACATTGAGATCAGAGAGTGTGACTGATAATGGATTTATTCCTTGGACTTTATTGACATTTGCTTTGTGGCTTTTAATTTTTTTGAAGTGCTCCAATGGTACTGGACAAGAAGGTATAAGTTCCGTTTTTAGAATACGTGGTGTTTGTCTATTTAAATGACACTGTTAATCATATTACTCAGATTCTCTGTTTCCATATTCTTCTTTTAAAAAATTTGCTTGGTTTTTCAAGACTGAGGGAAATGTAATAACTTTCCCACAACTATTGTGTTGCTGTCATTTCTTCGTACAAAACACACTGGTTGTTGTCTGTTTATGCCTGACTCTGAGCCTGAGTCATAAAGGCAAATTTTGAAGTATCTGATCTTGGGAAGGAAAGATAGACTTAGGAGGAAGCAAACAGCTAACGTGAATTCCATTCTAACCATTCCTACCTCTGTGTACATGTTTGCCTGTGTGTTAGCGTGTGTACTTTGCGGTGTGGGGGGTATATGTGCATTTCAGCGTATATATGTCTCTTGGGCATGAGTGTGTAAATATGTTCTTTCCTGTGTCAGTGATTGTATGAGTCTGATATGTGTGTCTGTTTGTGCTTATTCATCCCTCACATCTTTTATTAAAATTGGACTTAAAACATCAGGACTGGTGTCTGCCTTGCTGGCTTTTTTGAGAGTGGTTAAAACCCTGAAAGCTCTGCTACTCTGTATCTTAACCCATCTGAACCTCTTTTCCCCTCTCTGGCTGCAGAAGCTCCTTCTGGTAAGTTGGTCAGACAGAGACTCAGTAGACTCAGCGTCGCTCTGGCGTCCACTAGTGCTGTGTGTCTGGGTACCACATTCTGGCCACACAGACGATGTTAGGGCCATATTTCCAGAATGCGTCGAAACTCTGAGAACCTCACTTCACCCTCTCCCCACTGTACCTGTTCAAGTTCCATTGGCCTGCCTCCAGCTTGAGTCACCCTTAATAACCTAGAGCTGGATGGGCTAGGCATTGGTTTAAAGGGAGCACCAGCATCCCCAGAAACTCATGATGGAATTCAGTTCATTTTGTAGAATCAGAGCAGGCTCCTGGGAGATCCCTTAGTTGACCGCCTCATACAGGGGAGAAAAGCAGGCCCCAGAATGGGCTTTCCTGACACCTTGTCCAGTGCCCTTCCTGTGGTACTGGGTGAGCTTTACTGGTACCAACAGCACAGACCCAGGGCCTGGCCTGGGTGGGATTTTGGTGGAGGTCCAGGGAGAGTGACGATCCCACCTTCAGGGAACTTGCTGACTCCCTGTGCAATGGGACACCTGGACAGGACACAGCTGGAGCATTCTAGACACAAGAGCCAAGAGGGCCTGCAGACATGCCACGTGCAGGAGGAGTTAAAAATGGGGTGGCACCAGTGTGTGCCCCAACATACCCGCCCACCTCTCCCCACAAATATAGACATGTGAAGGGGCAGAGAATGTGTTGTCCCAAACTTCCTTTCTTCTCACCTCGTTTCCCCCATCTAGCACTGTGTATCTTTTTAATAGTGGGCACGTAGCATTTGTTGAATGTCAGGGGCTCTGCCCTGATTTGACCTTAGGGGAGGCTAAGTTCTGATTTTGGAAGCTTTTATTTTTTTGCTGGAGTCTGGAGGTTGGGGATCAGAATAGTTCTTTGGTGTCTTAAGTTTTCCTGGGTCTACTGTAATTTTTTAATAAATAATATTTTACTGACATTTCCTCCCAAGGAGTTATCCAACATATGGTCTGAGTTTAGCCTCAGTATACTCCTGGAATGCAGGGGGGACTGTGATGAAGAGCCCACTTCACAGAAAGGAAAAGGAAGGCCCCAGGAGCTTAACAGAAGCACATGGTAAAGGTGGGGCAGAGCCAGGGCGAGAGCTTCTGCTTCTCAACACCAAGCAGGTGTGAAGACCTTTTTCCTGACTGTGCAGTCGGCCCCTAAAGAGGCAGGGAATTCCAGTTCTTTGCTCTTCTGAACTCACCCAGCAGGAGAGATTTGTGGTCCAGGCCAGCCCATCAGCCTTGCTTGGTGTTCATCCAGAAGAACCTTGCTTGGCAAGTTCTGTTTCTGAAACTGTTTCTTGTTTTCTACCCACTCAGGAGGAGGAGTTCATTGATTGGTGGAGCAAATTCTTTGCCTCCATTGGGGAGAGCGAAAAGTGTGGGTCCTACCTAGAGAAGGACTTTGACACTCTAAAGGTAAGCCCTCTCCTCAATGTCCTCTTCAGTCCAGTGGTCCCTGGGCACCAGGAGTTGCAACCAAAAGATAATATACATCTATACATATATGTTTATGGGTGACAAGATGCCTGGGATCTGCTTAACTTTCTTAAATGCTTAAGAAAAGTAAGGATGAGTTATTTAGATGATGTAGGTTGCCCTCTGATAGATTTTAAAAATATTAAAAATGATCAAAATTGCAAAATATTGAATTAGTAAAGCTTGAAGATGAGTACTCAGGGGTTTGTTATACCCCTGGGATTTGTTATTCCGTCTCTTTTAAAGTTATTTGAACATTTTTTATTATAAAAATTTTCCATGAAAATGAAAAGGAAAGTCCATGTGAGAATGTGAGAATGTACCTCTGACTCCCCCACCTCTGCAATTGGGATAGAAATTACCCAGCACATATAAAAATATGGTAAACTCTGTTTCTGTGGAAAAAAAAACCCCAGAGCCTCAAGAACAACACAAAACCAGGAGTGAGTCAGCCAAATTCTGGTATTTTGAGGAAATTCCACAAATATGGTTATACTTTTTAAAAGCAGACTCCTATTAGAAAAGATAACCAGAGGTGACTCAAAACTGCTCCTTGAAGAAAGTTATACAGTGTCCTGGAAGAGGTTTCCAGGTAAAATTCAGGATGCTCAGTTACTCTGAATTTCAGATAGATAATGAATAATAGTTTATTCGAATCTGAAAAAAAATATTGAATTCAAAATTCAAATTTAACTGGGTGTCCTGTATTTTCACTTGCTAAGCCTGGCAGCCCTTCCTAGAGAACAAGAGGGGCAAAGGTTGTCAGGCGCGCGAGAAAACCCCAAGGAGCTCCCTAAAGGGGACTGGATGAAAGGAGCTTGAGGGTCATTGAAGTGGTGGGTGGTCACTCTGGAAGGCCATCTCGCAGGGTGGCAAGGGCTGCCTCTGGCACACTGGAGGCCCCTGTGTGATTGTACCTGGAGACCTGGAGGGGCAGAGATGAGCCTCAGGGCACCAGCGGTCAGAAGGCTCAGGCCTTCCCAGGCCGCAAGTCCTTTGTTGACTTGGTAGGTGGGTGTATGAGGCTGGGCAAAGAGACAGAACTATTTGTGTACCAGGAAGAAGGTCCGACACATTAAGTCTGGCATGTGGTCCTGTGGCCTTGCCAAAAGAATAAGAAAAGCTATGTAAGAATGAGCACTCCTGCCAGGGTGGCCCATGGCCCAGGCACCCTCACGGGTTCCTTAGATGCCGGATGCTGAACTGGCACCCAGCCCACCTCTCTGAGGAGAAGAGATCTGAGGAGATCTCTGAGGAGACCTCTGGCAGTTTCCAAGTGAAAATGGGTTATTTAAAAACAAAATGCATTCAACCTGTTTCTGGGGAGGAAGCAGACCTGGAAGAGACACTGATCCTTTAGGGATTGTTAACCACCACCACCAATATGGGTCTTTGAAAAATAGCGTTGTAGCATTATGGAGAGAATGGAGTACACAATGGGTAAGGGAAACAAATCATATTTTGGAAATCACTTATCATAGAGGGGAAAAGACAACTCATGGTCTCGATAGGGAAAGATAGAAAACAAAAGATACAGCAAGAAGGCATAGAAGAAACTAAATCATATAAAAACACAACAGAAAAAGGATAAATGCTAGTTTTCCTATAAATAAAAATGGGCTACACTCTTTTACTAAGTGATTAGGACTCAGACTACAGCAAAAGTAAAATTTCATTATACTACCTTTCAAAGACACTTCTAAGGCAATACAATTTAGAATGGCTAAAAAAGCAAATGTTTTGGCAAACAAAATAAGTGCAAAGAAAGGGGAAACAAATTGAAACTAAAGTCAAAAGCAAAGGAAGCAAAATGGAGTGTTTTGTATAAATAAAAGATGTACATCTTAGTGCAAAAATTCCGAACGTTAATGTATGGAACAGTAAAGCTTAGAAATCCTTAAAGCAAAAGTGGATAGGAATATATAAAGTAATAAATGTGAAAGTATGAAATTGCAGAAATTAAAGTTGTGTGGGATTTTAATGCACCTTTTTCTTAGATGAAATAGGCAATCAATAAATAAGGAAATGAAAGATATGAATAACAAGGCAAACACTTTCTAAGCTACATCGAGTAGCTTTAAAATAGAGAATAAAAATAATTAAAAATTAGAAAATACGTTTTTCCTAATGCTCAGAGAACACTTACAAAACTTGATCACATATTAGTTTAGTAATAAGTTACCCCAAACAGAAATCATACAAGGCAGATTTAAATGCACTAAAATGAGAAATTAATAACAAAAGTTTAAACAAAAAGACCAACCACTTGGAAATTTAAAAAATATTTTATTGGGACTTCCAGTATGAACATGCCTGCATAAGTCAGCGTTTTTCCCTTTTTCTCTTGGAAATCATTCAAACCCACAAACTTCATTTTCAGTAAAAGTTGGAAACAAATAAAACCCGCAGACTCCAAAATACATGTAAGGGCTGTCCAAAGGCAACTGAGATTGGGTAAAAGCCACTCGGCCGTAAATGAAGAGAAGATGCACGAAAATGATGAAAGGTCACGGTGGTAGCAGACTTCAGAAACCCTCATACTTCCTAATGAAAGAATGCTGATAATTACTTAAGACAGACTTTGTGGACTCATGGGGACTTATTATCTGTTCTCTTTACATTTGTGTGTGCTTGAAACTTTTCATGACAGTTAAAAATATAAAACATAAAAATTATATTCTTTGCTCACAATAATGGACATGGGAAATTTGGAGACAGGTTCAGGCTGGTGGCAAAAGCCTCTTAGATCTGGTTTGGTTCAGAGAAATAAAGAAGGTGGAGTTACACAAGAATCACATGGATGAGCCATATTTATAGGGAACAGCCTGCCTCTGTGGTGGGAACTAAGGAAATAACTGGTCAAGAAAATTCAACCCATTTAGTGACAAGTAATAAGAAAAGAAATAGTACAGAATTATTTTAAAGATCTCAGGAAAAAAGGAAAGAAACTGTAAAACAAAACTTAACCAAAAGAAGAGGATATATACCCACCAGAAAAGTTTCTCCAAGGAGCAGGTGAGATGAAAGACTTCGCTGTGAACTTTTTAGAAACAGGGCAGTGTGAATGCAAGCAGAAATGAAAGAACTCAAGGGATGATGAGATGAGAAGAGGTGAAATGTGAGCAAGTAGGATCCAGGAAGGAAGAAGAAAACTTGAAATTGGAAGGAGCATGGGGCAGAATGGCCACGTTGGAAAACACAGGAAGGGGCGCAGGGGACGGAATGAAATGGAAGTAAATAATTATAAAAGGATGCCGAGAAAGTGACAAATATTAGTAGTCAGGGAAAGGATATCCAACATTTGCATAATTGGAGTCTCTGAGGAGGACAACCAAAACAATGAAATTAAGCAAACAGTTAATAGTTTAATAAAACTTCACCAGAACTGAAAGAATACTTGAATATGCACATTAGAAGTTCTGCTATGTCAGAACGTCAGAAAAGATTGACCCAGATTGGTCAACTCTGGGACATATTTCCAGTGTAGTTACTGAACTTTAGAGATAAAGAAAAAAATCCTTTGAATAGCCATATCTTCTCCCTCCATAAAAATTTAAATAATTAAGAAAAGGAAATAAATCAAAGTGGCTTCACTTTCTCTATGGCATTTAATTCTCAAAGACGACAAAGCACCATGTGTAAGATCATCAGGAAAATAAAAGGTGACCCAGAGGTTTGACATTCAGGCAAGCTGCCCTTCATGCATAACGGCTAGACACACAGGTATGCACATTGAGGAGCCAGGTAGCATGGCTCCCAGGAGCCTGTTTCGAGGGACTCCTAGGGGATGAATTGGAATAAAGGATGGAAGAGGATGGGACAGAGAGTAACGACATTGATAGTCATATTATAGCCATAGGAGAATTGACAGATATTATTTAAAACTGCAAATCACGAAATGTGGAAATAACCTAAATGTCCATTGACTGATGAATGGATAAATGAAATATGATATATACATACAATGGAATATTATTCAGCCTTAAAAAGGAAGGAAATTCTGACACATGCTACAACATGGGTGAATCTCTAAGACATTGTGTTAAGTGAAATGAGCTAGTTGCAAAAGGACAAGCGTTGTATAATTCCACTCTAGAATACCAGAGTAATTATTACTAAGAGTATTATTAGCCTGATTGAACCTGGTGGCTTGAAAATAGAGACACCCCTATGGCACATTTACACAATTGGCATATATACACTACTACATATAAAATAGATAACTAATGAGAACCTACTGTCTAGCATAGGGAACTCCACTCATTATTCTGTGGTGACCTAAATGGGAGGAAAATCTAAAAACGAGGGGATATTTGTATAACTGATTCACTTTGCTGCACAGCAGAAACTAACACAATATTGTAAAGCAATTATACTCCATAAAATGAATAAAAGCAATAAAAACTGACCATCTAATAAGCCGTAAGGAAAATCTTAACAAAGTTAAAATATGGAAGTACCACTGACAATGTTTTCTGATTATAAGGCCCTAAAATTAGAAATTAATAGCAAGCTCAAAAGTCAAAAAAAACTTCTATCTGAAAAATTAAAAAGAAAGCAACTCTCTTCTAACAATTCTTGGTGAAAGAGAATATATTGAAAAAAACTGTGGAATATTTGGGAAGCAATGATAAAACACTCTATGTTAGACCTTAGTGGTTACAGTTAAAGATATATTCAGAGGAAGCTTATAGCCTTGAAAACTTATGTTAATTAAAACAAAAGGCTGAAAACTAACTATACATTTAACTCTTAGATTAAAAAAGTAAAAATGAGACTATTATTATGGAATGCCAAGAAAAGGAAAATGAAAACATTATATATCAAAATAAACGGAGCAATGCTAAGGCAGTAGCAATTTTAAGTGTTTTCCTTATCGGAAAAGAGGGGGCAAAGTAATTAAAATTTCAACTGAAGAAATTAGAAGGAAGAAAATGCTTAAAATAGTATGAAGAAGAAGATAATAAAACTAGAAGCAGAAATAAGCAACTGGGTGTGGAATCTGCAGATATGGAGGGCTGACTGTCCTGCTGGTCGGTTTCAGATACACCAATTAAGCATGCATATTAAGTGGGTTAATCTCACTATTAGTTAGGTACATTTTATCATCTATATTAGAAAACCACTGCTTCATTTAAATCTAAGCACTACTCTAACAAGTAAAAATCACTGGCTGTTGAGAGGAGAGAAATTTGATTCACTGCCATTTGGACATCCTGGGCAGTCAGCATTTTGCTGACTTGTGAATTTTCTAGAGTTCTGTCTTTGATGTTCCAATAAAAAGTTAGTTAACTTTTCATTTATGTGTTTGACTGTGATCTTATTCTCAAGAAATGCACCACTCATGTAGATGATGACTCCTGGGTATTCAGAATATTGGATTAATCAGAAAACCCTGTTTTTCAATGGCGCTGAACAAATGTCTTCCTTCTGTTATCCCCCCTCTCTCTTGCTCGTCTCATCTCCATGACTTGCATCCTTTTCCTCTCCTTCTCTGCCTCTCTTCCTGGTCCCCCCTCTTCCCTCCACCCACCCCCACCAACCTGCCCTCCTCTTGGCTTTTTTTCTCGAAACTGCTTCTGGTCCCCCCGCCGTTTTTCTTTCTGTCCCTTCTGTTGTTCGAACTCTGTCATGCTTCCTTTTTCCCTGCTGTCCCTCTTCTTCTCTCTTTCCCTTGTCCCCCTCTCTCGTCCCCACATGTGGCAGGTCTATGACACACCCCTGGAGAACGTGAAGGCCTTTGAGGGCCTGTCTGACTTTTGTAATACATTCAAGCTCTACCGGGGCAAGACTCAGGAGGAGACTGAAGACCCATCAGTCATTGGGGAGTTTAAGGTAAGTCCTTGAGGACCTGTCTCTAGCCCAGGGGTCCCAACTATGGAGTCGCAGCAATGAGTGAAGGAGGGGCAGAAGTACCGTAGTAATATCAGTAATGACCCCAGTGCTGAGATGTGGCTATGTGGGTGATGGAAGTGGTGGTGGTGGCGTTGATGCTGCTGATGCAGCATCTGATGGGGGTGATGGGATTGCACTGGGCTTCATAATCACAGTGGTGATGACTCTGACAGACTTGGGAGTAATGGACGTAGTGCTGAGTGTCTTGGTGACAATGATGATGAAAGTGAAAGCTGACCCCTCCTTCTTTTCAGGGACTCTTCAAAATTTATCCTCTCCCAGAAGACCCAGCCATCCCCTTGCCCCCGAGGCAGTTCCACCAGCTGGCTTCCCAGGGGCCCCAGGAATGCCTGGTCCGTGTCTACATTATCCGAGCATTTGGCCTGCAGCCCAAGGATCCCAATGGGAAGGTAACATCCCCGGAGCTCTCACCTCCCCTAGAGTAAATGGCAGGCCAGGGTATCAAGAGGCTGCAGAATTTGGATATAATCTTTGCCCCAGGGAGTTCACAGTAAGTGGGAAAACAAACATATACAAAATTGAGATGTTATGGTGTTGGAGTTCTATCAAGGCCAAGTGCTCCAGGAGGTCAGAAAAGCCCAAAGGCAGTACACAACTTTGGGATAATAAGGAAGACTTCCTAGAGGGAATAGAATTCTTAAGGGTTGATGAAGTTTTAATAGGTGGGGAGGGAGAAGAAAACCATATTTTAGGAGTTAAAAACATTGGGAAAAGTTTGGGAGCAAACTGCTTAGCATAGGTTTAGTACAAGGATAAGGCATAAGGACAAGGGACATTAATGGTGTTGGTGGGACTTTCAAGGGTGGGGTGGGAAGGCAAGAAGGAGGGACGGAGCATGATGGGCAGCTGTGCTGGCCTGGCCATGGTGGAGGCTGGAGTAGAAGGAAAAATAAATAATCTTGGTCCTGTCTTTATACAAAATTTTGATGTTTTGTTCATCATGGGCTGTTGGTATTGATTTTATTTTATTGATTTATTTTTTGTTTCAAAAAAATTTTTTTTTTAATTTTAATTTTTACTTTGTTTTGCTTTACAGTACTGTATTGGTTTTGCCATACATTGACATGAATCAGCCACGGGTGTACATGAGTTCCCAATCCTGAACCCCCCTCCCACCTCCCTCCCCATATCATCTCTCTGGATCATCCCTGTGCACAAACCCCAAGCATCCTGTATCCTGTACTGAATATAGACTGACGATTCGTTTCTTACATGATAGTATACATGTTTCAATGCCATTCTCCCAAATCATCCCACCCTCTCCCTCTCCCACAGAGTCCAAAAGTCCATTCTAAACATCTGTGTCTCTTTTGCTGTCTCGCATACAGGGTTATCATTACCATCTTTCTAAATTCCATATATATGTGTTAGAGTACTGTATTGGTGTTTTTCTTTCTGGCTTACTTCACTCTGTATAATAGGCTCCAGTTTCATCCACCTCATTAGAAGTGACTCAAATGTATTCTTTTTAATGGCTGAGTAATACTCCATTGTGTATATGTACCACAGCTTTCTTATCCATTCATCTGCTGATGGACATCTAGGTTGTTTCCATGTCCTAGCTATTATAAACAGTGCTGCGATGAACATTGGGGTACACGTGTCTCTTTCAATTCTGGTTTCCTCAGTGTGTATGCCCAGCAGTGGGATTGCTGGGTCATAAGGCAGTTCTATCTGCAATTTTTTAAGGAATCTCCACACTGTTCTTCATAGTGGCTGTACTAGTTTGCATTCCCATGTTGGTATTGATTTTAATTTTTAAAATATCACATTAAAATATTTATCTTGATTACTAAAGTTTTTTGCCCTTCCCTTAAATTTTTAATGCCTGATTTGGGCACTGCCCTGACTTACTCTAATCCTGACTGTTGCGTGAAGGAGTGGGACTGAGGGAGAGCCTGAGTCTGGAGCTGCAGGGAAACGGGGGCAGGGGCAGAGTGTGGTTGGGAAGAGAGAGAAAGAGGAAGAGGTGGGGCAGAGTGAGGGGCGGTGGGGTTCAGAAGTGCAAGCTAGGGTCTTCACGTGTCCCTTTAGACAGGTGCAGGCCTAGCCTGTGTCCTAGGTTGTGGGAGGGCCCTGGTGTCCCATCCCTGTGGCCCTGCTCTTCAAGGCGAGAAAAGCTCCATTGCCCTGCTGGGAGATCACAGAGTGGGATGGAGCAGTCCCAGTGCAGGCACCATCCACGGCCTCCAAGATATGGTTGTGGTCAAGTTCCTACACCTCAGGCCTTCTTGGAGCCGAGACTGACCCAAGCGCTCTGGCCCTGGCTGCTTCCGAGGCTAGTTGAGGGAATGCCGCTGCTTGTAGGAGGCTGGGTTGGGCTGAAAACATCCGGCCATTTCTCTCCCCTTCTATCGGCTGAGCCAGAGGTCACAGACAGGACCCCAGCCTGGCCCCGTCACATATGTCACTCAAACTGGTGTGTTTCTGGGGGTATGATCCTGGCCCCCACTCACCCTGTCCTAAGGGGGGAGTGGACTGGGAGTGTGGAGGACGTGGGCACCCCATTTCCACTGCTGGAGCAGAGGCTCGAAGCGCGTGTTGGGGTGGTGTGCACGATGGGGCTGCTGGCCTGGCAAGAGGCAGCTGCTTCTTGGTTTTATTATTTTATTGTATATTCTTTTATTTATGTGATGTTAATGAACCTTTAGTCTATAGTAATAGAAATTAGTTATAAACTGGAATCAAGATAGATGGGAGAAACATTAACAACCTCAGATATCCAGATGACACCACTCTAATCACAGAAAATGAAGAGGAATTAAAGAACCTCTTGATGAGGGTGAAAGAGGAGAGTGAAAGACCTGGCTTAAGACAATGTTAAAAGAACTAAGACCATGGCATCTGGCCCCAATACTGCAGAAAAGGTGGAAGTAATGACAGATTCCCTTTTCTTGGGCTCCAAAATCACTGCGGACAGTGACTGCAGCCGTGAAATCAGAAGGCAATTGCTTCTTGGCAGGAAAGCAATGACAAACCCAGACAGCGTGTTGAAAAACAGACATTACTCTGCTGACAATGGTCTGTATAGTCAAGGCTATGGTTTTCTCAGTGGTCACGTATGGATTGTGAGAGCTGGACAGTAAAGAAGGCAGAATGCCAAAGAACTGATGCCTTTGAACTGTGTGGTGTTGGAGAAGACTCTTGAGAGTCCCTTGGACAGCAAGGAGGTCCAACCAGTCAATCTTAAGGGAGATAAACCCTGAATATTCAATGGAAGGACTGATGCTGAAGCTTCAGCTTCAGTATTTTGGTCATCTGATGCAAACAGACGACTCATTGGAAAAGTCCCTGATACTGGGAAAGATTGAGGGCAGAAGCAGAAGAGGGCATCAGAGAATGAGATGGCTGGATGGCATCTCTGATGCAATGAACATGAACTTGGGCAAACTCTGGGAGACAGGGAGGGACAGGGAGGCCTGGCGTGCTGCAGTCTGTGGGGTCACAGAAGTTGGAAACGACTAGTAGAAACAACGGCAGAAACTAGAATGGGGTAAAGAGTGATTGGGTGGAGGAATGAGGAAGCTTTCTGGGGTGACTGAAATGTTCTGTATTTTGAGTCATGTATTGGTTTGTTGGTTACACAGATACACACACACACATATATATATGCTCTGAATATACTATATATATATCAACTATGAAATATAATTTCACTAATGCATATGTATATATACTATGCATATACATGATATATATGTATATGTTACAATGTATATGTATATATACTATGTGTATATAATATGCATTTATATACTACATATGGGCTTCCCTGGTGGCTCAGATGGTAAAGAGTACTACTACATATACATTCGTCAAAACTCATCTAACTATATGTTAAGATTGACACATATTATTGATATAACTTTTACTGTAATTTAAAAAATGAGGGGAAAATACTTAGGCTAAGGGCATGGTTTTAGAAAAGGTAGAGGAACCAGAGATCAAATTGCCAACATCTGGATCATCAAGAAAGCAAGAGAGCTCCAGAGAAACATCTATTTCTGCTTTATTGGCCATGCCAAAGCCTTTGACTGTGTGGACCACAATAAACTGTGGAAAATTCTTCAAGAGATAGGAATACCAGACTACCTGACCTGCCTCTTGAGAAACCTATATGCAGGTCAGGAAGCAACAGTTAGAACTGGACATGGAACAATAGACTGGTTCCAAATAGGAAAAGGAGTACATTAAGGCTGTATATTGTCACCCTGCTTATTTAACTTACATGCAGAGTACATCATGAGGAACACTGGGCTGGAAGAAGCAGAAGCTGGAATCAAGATTGCTGGGAGAAATATCAATCACCTCAGATATGCAGATGACACCACCCTTATGGCAGAAAGTGAAGAGGAACTAAAAAGCCTCTTGATGAAAGTGAAAGAGGAGAGTGAAAAAGTTGGCTTAAAGCTCAACGTTCAGAAAATGAAGATCATGGCATCTGGTCCCATCACTTCATGGGAAATAGATGGGGAAGCAGTGGAAACAGTGTCAGACTTTATTTTTTGGGGCTCCAAAATCATTGCAGATGGTGATTGCAGCTATGAGATTAAAAGACGCTTACTCCTTGGGAGGAAAGTTATGACCAACCTAGACAGCATATTTAAAAGCAGAGACATTACTTTGCCAAAAAGGTCCATCTAGTCAAGGCTATGGTTTTTCCAGTGGACACATATGGATGTGAGAGTTGGACTGTGAAGAAAGCTGAGTGCCGAAGAATTGAAGCTTTTGAACTGTGGTCTTGGAGAAGACTCTTGAGAGTCCCTTGGACTGCAAGGAGATCCAACCAGTCCATTCTAAAGGAGATCAGCCCTGGGTGTTCTTTGGAAGGCCTGATGTTGAAGCTGAAACTCCATTAGTTTGGCCACCTCACGTGAAGAGTTGACTCATTGGAAAAGACTCTGATGCTGGGAGGGATTGGGGGCAGGAGGAAAAGGGGACGACAGAGGATGAGATGGCTGGATGGCATCACTGACTCGACGGATGTGAGTTTGAGTGAACAACAGGAGTTGGTGGTGGATAGGGAGGCCTGGTGTGCTGCGATTCATAGGGTTGCAAAGAGTCGGACACAACTGAGCGACTGAACTGAACGGAACTGAAGGGCCTGGACTTCGTTTCACTTTCTGGGGCTGAATGTGGTTGGCAGCTCACCGGTTGGGAGCATGGAGGCTGGGCAGAGAATGAAAAGGTGAACGAGAGCACAACAGAGCTGGGAGTGAGGGAGGGATTTCATAGCTATCCTGAGTATGAAACTTGACGAACAGGCAAAGCTGTCCAGGAAGGCTGTTTAGGAATTCTCTCTGTTGGAAGTCGTGAGAAGACTCTGGTCATCCCCTTCAAGAAAACCTAAAGAGCTCTGTTATTCTTCTTGGCTTTCAGCATAGAGTGGTATTCTTTCATCAGAGGACTCAGATTCCTAAGGGTTTCAGGAGGCATGCCCAGGGGATTCCAACTCTCTTGGGCCCCCAACCCCTTTGAGAGCAGAGCAGTGAAGGAGTCTCAGAGACGTGTTGGGAAGGTGACTTCACTGAAGTGTTTCCTTCTCTTCCCTCAGTGTGATCCTTATGTCAAGATCTCCATAGGGAAGAAATCAGTGAGTGACCAGGACAACTATATCCCTTGTACTCTGGAGCCTGTATTTGGAAAGTAAGTTGGAGTGGCTTGGGGCTTGGGGTGGAGGTGCCAGTCTGGAATAACCCACAGCCCAGTGGGAGAGATGTGGCTGCTGCTGGGAAGTCCCTGTCTCCTGGAGCAAAGCTTTGTTCCCTAAATCTTGCATGTCTGTGGGGGTGTAACCTCAGCTAGCTCTTCCTTAAGTCCTTGCAGAAGCTCCTAGTTAAACAGTTACCTCGAAGATCAGAAATTTAAATGGAAAGCCAGAGCATACATTTGCTCCGTATTCTCTTTTTTTTTCAGATCAACTTTTACTTTGGAATAATTTTAGATTTACAGGAAAATGGCAAAGACAGTTAAGTTTTCGTATACCCACCACTCAATTTCCCTTACCATTAACATCTTACCTAACATGTATCAAAATTAAGAAATTGATATTATTGCATTACTATTAACTAAACTCTAGCCTTTATTAGGATTTTGCCAGTTTCCCCATGAATGTCCTGTTACTGTGTTAGGATCTAGGTCAGGATTCCTATTGCATCTAGCGATTATTTTCTTTTATTATTCCTGGTTCATTTGTGGCAGATAGTAAACGGACGTGGACTTAAGGGAGTGAAATACTTCCTGAAGTCTGAGAATGAGGAAGGAAGAAGCAGTGCTCGTTGCAGGGACTAGCTCCCAGGCATTCTGACCTGCTTGCTATTTGGATGCGAGCTTATTTTAGTCAAGGGGCGTCCCTGGTGGCTCGGCAGTAAAGAACCCACCTGCCAGTGCAGGAGATGGGTTTGATCCCTGGGTTGGGAAGATCCCCTGGAGAAGGAAATGGCAAGCTACTCCAGTATTCTTGCCTGGGAAGTCCCAGGTATAGAAAAGAGAATCTTGAGAGAGGTTGGCGGCTATTTCTCTAGCGCCTGTTGGAGAAGGCATGTACTGATATTGTCAAGCAGCACACTGGATTCATGAACCAGTGTCATGCCTTTTTTGGAGGGGAAATGGCCCTGGCCAGTGATGAGTCACCGCCTAGCTGGAACTGGAGGGCAGGGCTGCGGGGAGGATGGCAGGTGTGAGAGAGGAACCCTGTTTGGGGCGCGTGGCTGGCATGGGGCCCCAGGTTGAGGGGACCACACAGGGCCCAGGGCAAGGTGGGAGCGTGAGTGTAGAACACGCCTCCTCCTCGCTGTTTGCCATCTGCGCCCAGATCATGATCACCTGCTCTGTGGTTCAAGCCTCCCAAGTCCACAGCAGAGGCTCTTTGTTTCTATCACCCACGTGTTGACCAGCCCTAGGCATGGGACATAATCAAAGACAACTCTGATTTTGTCTACCAGTTTCCTATAAACATCTGTTCTATGAGGTGATCTTCCTCACTCCCTGAGTGGAAACCATGGCAGGCAGGCCACTTTCCCGCTCAGGTTCAGACAGTCCACTTTGCTAGAAACCCACTGTCTCAAGTTGGTAACCAGAACGCTCATTCATGTGTTGTCAAGAGCACGTGAGATGGCCGGAGGGTCCACCTTGGGCACAGCATGTACACCTTGGGCAGAGGTATGCAGAGGGGAGGAGGGGCTTTGCCCAGCTGCCTCCCCCTCTAGCTGCCCTCGCCATTCTTGCAGGGCCAGGACCAGGGAGCATGTGGGAGAGGAGGGGCCCATCTCAAGCGCAAATTTTGCTCATCTGACACCCTTTAGGTGGCAGGTGTTTGCTTTCCTGTGGGTGCTTTCCAGAGCCCTCCTAGCCCCACCAAGCCCTCCCAACATAGCTCCTGAGATGTGGCAGGTGCTGTGTCCCTTTAGCTGGCATCTCCCTCTCATCCACCCACCCACTGTCAGATGCATCTCCCCACAGCTTCTCGCTGTCAGACCCCACAACCCATGGGGTGGGCTTCAGGCAGCCCCCTATGCTGCAGCTCTGTGCCCAGCCAGGACAGGCACACAGCTCCTCCCAAACACACTGCACCTCCTCTCTGCCACTAGCTGCCTGCACTTCGTCAAGCACAACTCAGGTGCCAGGCTGTGTCTCCCTCCTGAAGGGAACTCATTTCAGAGATGGGACAGCACTTCCACACTTGATCTCCGTGGGAGGTGCGGCTCTCAGAGCACAGCAGGGCTCTCTCCAAAGAAGTCTCTGCACAGGTCCTGTTTCCATCCCACTCCAGAAGCAGTGGAGAATCCCCAAGAGTCCTGAAAGTGGACCCCGGGCCACGCCCTTGGTAAATTCCAGAGCTCTGGCACCTCACTCTGGAGTTTCACATCTGATCTCTAGGTGTCCTGGTGGAAACTTCATTAAAATTTTATTTATTTATGTGGGTACATCATAATCTTCCTTGCATCATGCAGGATCTTTCCTTGAGGCATGTGTACTCTCTAGTTATGGTGTGTGGGCTTTAGGAGTTGCAGCACACGAGCTTAGTTGCTCTGCCGCATGTGGGATCTTAGTTCCCTAACCAGGGATGGAAATCGAGTCCTTTGCATTGCAAGGTGGATTCTTAACCACTGAACCACCAGGAAAGTCCCCGGAAACTTCATTTTTAACCTTGTGAATGAGCCCAGTTCATTCGTCCATTCTGTGATCCATCTGGCAGGCATCTGCTGATTATTTGGGAAAACCACACACACACACACACACACGCACACACATGCACACACACGTGCACACACACACACACGCACACACACGTGCACACACATACACACACACACACACGAGACAAGCCCCACATCGGGAGTGCATGCGTGATGTGCTGCAAGAGCGGTGGAAGGTCTGAGGAGGGTGGACTGCAGGCCAGTCCTGCAAGAGGACGAGGCCAGGGGTGGCTTTCCAGCCTGTGCGCCAGCCTGGCCACCCCCTCGAGGTCCTGCTGTGTCCAGTGACCTCTGAGAGCTAGTGTTGTTGGGATGACCCCCTCCTTCCTCGCAGGATGTTCGAGCTGACCTGCACTCTGCCTCTGGAGAAGGACCTGAAGGTCACCCTCTATGACTATGACCTCCTCTCCAAGGATGAAAAGATTGGGGAGACAGTCATTGACCTGGAGAACAGGCTGCTGTCCAAGTTCGGGGCCCGCTGTGGACTCCCCCAGACTTACTGTGTGTAAGTGCACGGTGCTGGCTGCTTCTCTGACTGTGGGCCGAGCACTGACTGTGTATCGGCCTGATCCTAGCCCGGCACAGACGCTTCCTCATCTCAGCCCAGGTCTCATCCCCACTCCACAGATATGGACACTGAGGCCCAGGTTTGTAAGTGGTGGGGTTAGGATTTGAAGCTGCTTATCTGACTCTAAGAACCCAACTCTTCATCATGTCATTACAGTTCTCCTGAAGGCACCATCGAGATGCCTGGAGAAGGGACGGAGAAGGGAGGCAAATGGTGGGATGGGTCACAGAGCCTGGCTGGGCCCTACAGTCCTCACTCACTTCCAGCCAACTTGGGTCTTGTGTGGGTCTGATTCTCTAAATCTGAAAATTGGAAACCTTTCAGTTCCAATCCCATGCATGTGTAAAGGAGTCCTTTTGTCTGGGCCTCAGTCTTTCTGTGTGTGAAATGGGCTCCCCAGTCACAGTGAACAATCATATAGGGTGCTCTTGGTCAAAGAGAAGGGGGGCTGATGCCATGTTTGTGGGCACATGGGCCACTGCGCGCCCCTCCGCCCCGTCAGTGTCCTGGAGTGTCTCATCTCTGTGTTTTGCTTGGGCCTCAGCTCTGGACCCAACCAGTGGAGGGACCAGCTCCGGCCCTCCCAGCTCCTCCACCTGTTCTGCCAGCAGCACCAAGTCAAGGCCCCCGTGTACCGGACAGACCGCGTGGTGTTTCAGGATAAAGAATACACCATTGAAGAGATAGGTGAGGTCGCCCTCCAATGCCCTCTCTCTTATGGGTCCCCTCCTGTCATAAAGGGGCTTGGACATACCCACTGGACAGGACCCGCACCCACACAGTGTGGTCTGGAGTCTCTCCAGGGAAGCACAGATGGTCTCAACTTGCCCTTGGTGTTCTTCCTGGAACACCACTGTGAAGATTAGAGGTCAAAGTTGGGGCCAGGTTGGGGGTTGGGGGGTTCATCAGAGTTCAGCCTATGGCCAGGTTGGGGCCTGTCTGAGGGGAAGATGAGAGGGGAGCCTGAAGCCAGGGTCAGGTCATGGTTGGGATTGGGCTACTTCTGGCTTTGGGTGGTCAGACTGGTCAGAGATTGGGTACGGCCCACCACTGAGAAGGTTTTCTACTTGAATCACGCTAGCATGCCAATTTGACCTTGACGGTACCTTTCGAGCCCCTAGCCACAGCTTCTGCACCTGATGCATCCGAAGGGTGGCAGGAAGCCCTGTAGCCCTCGTCTTGCCCGATGCTCTGGGTCTGTCTAATGCTCACCCCTAGGGTGCCGCTGCGTGTTCCCTGCATGTCTGAGATGCTCACAGCCTGCACGGCCCACCCGGAGCAGCTCAGACTCCCCGGAGGTGTTTACAGGCCCAGCTGGCCCCTCGCCTCCTGCTGGTTTCAGCGATGTTTGATGTCAGAGCTGGTGCTGAGGTTGTAAAAGGGGAAGGAGGCTTTGGCTCCCCCATCTCCAGAGCGCCCCTTCTGTTTCTCTGGTTCTCCGAGGTCATGGCTGAGTCAGGCTCCTCTCCATTAGGCCCTGACCCCACCCCCGTTCTCTTTTCCTGTGGAACTCGCATCTGTTTTAGGGGTGGGCTCATTTCCTTCTGCTAGTCTGTGAGCAGCTTAAGCACAGGGACCAGGGCTCGTGGTCATAAATTCATAGGAAGAGAAACCCAGAAAGACAGAATTCTGCCTGTTTTTGCAGATGAGGCCGTTCAGACCAAGAGTGGTTAACAACCTGCCCAAAGTCACCTAGCCCTTGAGAGGCAGAACCAGGTTCCTGGCCCAGTGGTCCTCCCGCACGCTATGCTGCTTCCTTAGTGGCACCTATTAAAGTGCGCAGGGCAGGTGTGATGGGTGAACGTGTGTGTGTGTGTACGCAGTGTTAGAATCTGTGCTGGTGAACATGTGCACACCTGAGTGCACATACCTGTGTATAGACACGTGGAGACCCTCCTACTCCCAGTCAGGTCTCTGTCATGGGAGCTCCAAGTTCATGTTGCTGGCTGCTCAGCCAGCCTTCTCAGGGTTAGAAACACCCCATCCACAGTACCAGTTCGTGACCCACCCCTTGACAGGTAGAGCTACACCTGGAAGCATGCAGGGGAGGGGGGGTATTCACGCCCAGTTACACACCTTTCCTAATGAGGGTGTGATCTCAGTCACCCCCTGGCCAGGTGCGTGACTGCCTGCTGCTTCTGTCACCTGTGAAATGGGGCTAATAATAGTACTTAGCTGTTAGGGTTACTTTGAGGATCAAACCTTTAATATCTATGAACAGTGCCTGGCTCTTGATTTAAATGTGTTCTCTGTTATTGCTAATATTTTAGCTACTGCTACTAATCAAAGAGATTACATGAACCAGAGAATAGTACTGAGAGCACTTAGATACTTTGTCTGGCAGAAGAGTTCGTAGAGCCTCAGAGCTGAGAGCAGTCTGGAAGGGCTTCCTGGAAGTGGTGGGCTTTGGAGGGTGGGGAGAATTTATAAGAAGAGCTTACAGAAGATGCTTGGAAGAGGTGATGGCAATGGGGAATCTGGATTTTAAGCCCGGATCCTGTGGACAGTGAGATTCTCGCTACAGAGAGTGAGATGTGAGGGCCAGAAGTGTGTGTCTGGGTTTAGGGTTAGGCTGTGGGGTTAGTGGCTTCCCAAGGCCCCCAGGCACCCCTACCATCTCCTGCTCACTCAGTCCTGGCAATGTTTTTCATCTTCTTCCTGGGGTTAGAGGCTGGCAGGGTCCCGAACCCACACCTGGGCCCGGTGGAGGAGCGTCTGGCCTTGCATGTCCTCCAGCAGCAGGGCCTGATCCCTGAGCACGTGGAGTCCCGGCCTCTCTACAGCCCTCTGCAGCCAGACATCGAGCAGGTAGGACCTCCACCCACACCCCCAGAGCCCCTGACCCTCAGCTACCCTGCCCCAAGGACAGCATGGATACCCCAGAAGCACCAGTGGAGACCTCGGGATTTGGCTAACCCCTCCTTGCCATGTTTTGCTGATCTGAGTGGTTACCACTGACCGCTGTTGGCTTATGAGAAAGCCCCCTTGAGCCTGGCCTTCCTGGGCTACCTGTGGACCTTGGGCCTGGGGAATGAGCTGCCTCCTCCACCCCCATGTAGGCTGAGCCTCTGACTGCCCATGAGTCATTCTGAAGCCTCAGTGTCTTAGCCTGGCCTCAGGGTGTCCTCCCTTACCAGCAGTCAGTGACACCCCAGAAGGCTGGCCCTGTGCTGGGCTTGTAGGGAGTGCAGACAGGTCGACCCTACGACAGAGAGGCAGAGCAGCCACCAGGAAGGCCAGGGGAGTCCTCCCAGGCAGAGGGAGAGTGAGCGGAGGGACAGCAGACCTGGGCTGACACAGGAAGGCTTCCTGGAGGGAGTGAGCTCAGGGCTGGGACTTGGAGGAAGACGAGGAGGGAAGGGCTCACCAGCAGAGATGGGGCGATGCAGCCACGCACGTGCCTTTGTGCACAGCCGAGAACATCCTCTCTGCTCTTTGGAGCTGAGTCCTCCTTCCCTTGGTGGCATGGCTACCAGCTCCCCAGAGTGGCACTGCAGGTGTTGAAATGTCAGCTCTCTCATGCTCACGTGAACAGATGTTAGGTCAGTCCTTTCTCCTCCTCCTGTAAGATGGGGCCAGAGGTAACAGCTGCTTGCAAAGAGGGCACGAGCTGAAGGGTGGCAGGTAGAATGGCTTCTTGTCTGGAAACCCTCTGAGCCCCTATGACCAAACCACACTCTCTGACCCTCTACAACCACATCCACCACCCCAAGGTTGGAGTGCCCCCTACTCCTTCCCACCTGGCAAGGTGAGACCCAGCAAACATCACCATCCCCAGAGAGCTGCCCTGACCCTGACCCCTGACCCCCAGGCACTCCCCAGGTCCCTGGCCACTGGGGCAGTGGGTTCAACCCTATAGTCCCACTGAAGGCAGCTCCCCTGCTGGATGCTGAGCCTCGCCATGCAGGCCTGAGGCTCCTCTGTCCTGTGCTCCAAGTATCCAGCACAGAGCAGGCAGTTGGGAGATGTTGGTTGAGTGAAAAGGGTGGTGAGAGAGCAGGGTCGTGTCTCCCTCCCCAGGGGAAGCTGCAGATGTGGGTCGACCTGTTTCCAAAGGCCCTGGGCCGGCCGGGACCTCCCTTCAACATCACCCCACGGAGAGCCAGAAGGTGACTTATGCGGCCGGGGCTCAGGGCTGAGCAGGGTGAGGGGTGGTTGCTGTGGGTGGGACCAGGAGGTGGTTCTTGGGCCGGGCTTTTTGCCACTCAGGCACCACTCCTGTGTGAATTTGACCAAGTGTCCAGTTTTTGGCTTTTTGGTCAAGGACCACCCACCCTTGGTGGGAATCCGTGTGGATTTGAGTCATTTTCTCTGCAGGTTTTTCCTGCGTTGTATTATCTGGAACACCAAGGATGTGATCCTGGATGACCTCAGCATCACCGGGGAAAAGATGAGCGACATTTATGTGAAAGGGTAGGAGGTCACCCTTCTTTCTACCCGTCCCAGCTCCAGGGTGTTGCCTCTGCCCCCGTGAGGATGGTGATCAGTCGGGAAAGGGGGCGCTCTGGTGTGGGGAAGGGGGAGAACGAGAAAGCAAGAACAGTCTTATGGGAGTGTCTCTGCCTATGGGGAGTTGACTCCCACCAGATGTCTTCTTCCATGCTAATGTTTGGGATGAACTTACAAGGTTGGAGGATGCCGCTCAAGAGAGAAATTAGAATATTGTTAAATTTATGGTACATTTGGTATACTGTGGAAATTTCTTGGGGTTTATTTTTCCTCTATCATTTACCAAGTTCAGCGACCTTCTTAATTCCTTAAGTTGAGGATGCATGTTGTGGTGGAAACCTCAATTAGCTACGTTCTCTCAAATGTGATATTTCTAGTTGGATGGTTGGCTTTGAAGAACACAAGCAAAAGACAGATGTACATTATCGGTCCCTGGGAGGTGAAGGCAACTTTAACTGGAGGTTCGTTTTCCCCTTTGACTACCTGCCAGCTGAGCAAGTCTGCACCGTCTCCAAGAAGGTGAGTGTCGTTCCTGTCCCCAGGGGTGCTGGTCCCAGGGCTGAGGCTGTCAGCCTGCTCACCCCGCCTGCTGCAGCTGCGTCACTGCTATATTCTCAGCCCGTCCCACCGCTGCTGGAATCCCATCTGCCACCACGGCGAGCGGCCACAACTGTCCCATTACCGCCGCCGTCTCCACCAGCGCCGTGTCCTCCAGGCCCGCTCCTCCTTCCTCTTCTGCCGCCTTTGCCATCATCAGCATTGCTGCCACCCCAGCCCACAAGGCCCCCACTGTTATATGTAACTAAGTCCAAATCCTAACAATTCAACTAGCAGGGAGGCCCTTGGTGTCAGAGTGGAGAGGACACTGTAGGGAGACTCAGCAAGGTCATCAGAGGGCAGGGGGGGTACCCCCTAGGCAGGGTGGCTCCAGAGGGCTGGGCTGGCCTGAGGTCATCTTGTCGATGGGGTCAGATGCTGCTTAGCCAAGTTTCCGCTGCTCCCTCCTTTCTCCCATTTCTGTGCCTGGGGCCTGCGCCACCGTCCAGGCTGGTCTCTCTCAGGCCTGGGGAGGTCCGCCCAGTGCATCAGCTAGGGTCAAGGGGCTGCTCCAGAGCTCTCAGCTCTTTGTAGGTCCGCATCTCTTGGTTTAGGCCTCATCTGGGCCATAAACTCTTTCTTCCTGAAATGAGTGGGTCTTGAGGCAGGTGGTGGCCCTAAGCCAGCTCTGATGGAACAGCCCCCAGAGCATAGTGAGGAGGATGCCACGGGCAGTGGCTGCCCGGAGGTGGCAGGCCCCTCTGCTGGAGCCTCTAACCACGCCTCCCTCCTAAATCTGTTTTGCCTGGAGGTGCTCTCCTGCTTGATTGACTGGGTGAATGCCCGTCTGGACCTGAGATTTTGAGGGTCCCACTTCCTTCCAGAGGTGGTGCCCGGCTTCTTCTTGTCACAGAGGCAAACTTCTGTGACTCCTCTTTCTGTCCTGAGTGGCTGTGAGGCTTCAGGAAGGGAGATATGTAGCGTACCTCGGCTGCCACGACCCCTTCCCAACCCAACACACAGCACTGCACTTCAGAGAAACTGGAATGTTCCGGTGAACATTCTGAAACCATCAAGCAAAAGAAGTAAGGGCTAAAAAAGGCTAAATGAATTCTTTCACCCGGGGGTTGCTGCCTAGTGCCTACTAGAAAGCAGAGAGTGGTAAGCCCTGGGTGCTGTATGGTCAAGGAAAGCCTAGCCTATTTGTGGGTTTCATCTTGTTTGCCTTTGCTCAGTGTGTTTGTCTATCGAAAGATGTTTTCCTGACACAGCAAATGCTGCGTCTGCTGGGGGCGAACTCCAGGTCAAACAAACAGCGCCTGTCCTTGCTATGGACAGAGAGGATGGGGAATGGGGGCCTCCGGCAGGCCGCTGCCCATGCTCACCAAGCCCTGCACGGGGCGAGCTGTGGCTGGGGAACCGAGGCTGCGAGATGCCGATCGGCCTGCTCACAGGGGAGGCCAGGCCACCTCACTGTTGAGACAGGTGGAGATGGGGGCAAAGAGTTGCAGGAAGCAGAGGCTTCTGCTTTTTCTGCAAAGTAGGAAAGAGAGAATCTCCTGGTGTTGTGGCAGGTGACTGAGACAAATGAAAAAGGCTGGAAGCGGTTATTACACTGAGCGAGGGAGAGAAAGGGAAGAGAGAGACCTACTAGATGGTACCCGGCAGCTCTGAGAGCCCCGTGCGGGCTGCCGATAAAGAGTTTGGGGTGGCTCCATTCTGGCAACAATGGGCTTTCATTTCTGCCCTTTAGTCACGAGCAGGGAAGGAGGGAGTCTGAGTCACGGTGGAGCTCCAGGGGAAGAGAGGGGCTGAGGGAAGGGACCGGTTGGCCTGATGCCCTGCAGGCTGGGTTGGTCTTGAGAGAATGAGGAGGCCAGGAGGGCTGCTAAGTGGGGAGGAGGAAGAGAGGTCTGGGGAGGCCCACGGCGGGTGGGGTCCCACCTGTGTGGTGCCAGGCTCTGGAGAGGGCAGCTGGAGTGAGGGGTGGCAGAGGTCAGAAGAGGAGATTGGAGACAGCAAGGGGTTCTGCAGTCAACCAGGAAAGGGAGGGAGGAGCTGGCTTGACCCGAGAGGGCCAGCAGGTCCCTCTGGGAGAAAAGACCCTGGGAGGCAGGGGAGACATGCCCGTAGTGGGGCCCCAATTAGCCGGTCTGGGCTAGGGGACTGACTCTGCTGGGGGGTTACTGCAGGGGCACTGCACAGCCTCTGGGTGTCCTGGTCCTGCTGCAGAGCCCCTCTGCTGAGGGGTTCAGGGCCTCTGGCAGGCAGGCCCTCCAGGGACCCCATTAACCAGACGAGACTGTCATAAAGTACAAGGTCTCCTTTCATCCGGCAGCTTTGAACCACCGCTGGTTGCCCCGGCCGGCTCCCCACCTGGAGCCCAGCACATCCACCAGGGCCTGCTTGCGCGTCAGGCACCCACCCTGCAAATAAACAGCTAGTAAAAGGGCCCAGACTGGGAGCATAATGAGTGCCTGGGACCTGGGGGGGCCATTCCCCAGGCTGGAGCCCCAGCCCAGCTGCTCCCACCAGGGGCCGTTTGAACCTCTGGCTCATTACTGAGCCCATAAACCGGGCCGGCCAGAGGCATGGGGGAGGCTGGCGGCCTGTGCAGGCGGGCCTGTGGAGCTGGCCGTAAAAGCCCCGCCAGAGGAGGGAGGCACCTGCAGGAGGGCTGGGGCCCGGAGCGGGGGAGGCGCCAGATGGGGGCCGGGGGCGAGGGGCCAGGTGGGGACCTGAGCCCCTTCCCCAGCCCGCCAGCAGTCCGGGCTGCACCCGGCTGCTTCGCGAGGTGATGGCTCCTCAGGGGGCGCTGGTGCGGGAGCCCTGAGGGGTCCGTGTGATGCGGAGTGGCCAGCAAGCCTGTATGTATAGGGCACCCGGGCCCAGACAAGCCCTGGGTGGTCAGCAGTGCTCCCCGACTCCTGTGGAGTCTGTGCCCTTGAGACTGGGCCCCAAGCCTGCCATGACCTGGCACCAACCATCAGCGGGCTGTGGTCAGATTGTTTCCTCCCCTTGCTGCCCACTCGGGTGAAGCAGCAGAGGACAGAGAGCAGGTGTGAGCTGGAAGGCCCCAGGGACAGTCCTTTGGGTTGAGTGTGACTGGGCCAGAGATGGATCCAGGCCTCAGGGAGCCCAGGGCCCACACTCAGCTGCTCCCCGAGGCCTCCGTGGAGAGAAGGCCCAGGCGATGCTAGTCCAGGCTGATTGGCCTGAGGAGGGGGAGGCGGGGGAGCAATGGGCTGGTGACCTTCCTAGCACTGGGGGCTTTTGATCTGCCCTGGGGTAAGATCTTGGAGATGAAGGTGGGCTCCTCAGTGCCAGTTCCTTGCAACAGTGTGTTGTGGGGAGCCCTCCAGATTGCCAGCCAGCCCACCCTATTCCCAAGATCACACTGGTAGAACACGATTAAGAGGTGAGAGTGGAACCCCAGAACCTGACTGCCTGGTCCAGTTTACCATTCCCTAACCGGGTGACTTGGATAAATTACTTGCTGTGATTTCCTCAGCTGTAGGGATAGTATCTCTCTTATAGGTCATTGCAAGGATAAATGATTTTATAATGGAAAGGGGCTGGTGTATAAGAAATGCAATATTAATGTTTTTATTAGCTGTCAGAGCCTAGGCAAATTATTTACTTCTCCAGGCCTTTGTTTCATCATCTGTAAGACAGGAATGAAAACCTTGACTCATGGAATTGTGAGCATTAAAGGAACTACCTTAGATCAAGTGAACACTGCTCTCTGGGGTCTCAGCAGTCTTCTTGCCAAGACCTGGCTCTGGCAAGTCCCTCAGGGATGTCCCCCTACACTGCCTCCTCCAGGCAGTCCTCCAGGCAGGAAGGGACCTCTGCCCTTCTCTAATCCTGTTCCCCTGCTTCCTTCTCTGCTTCTCCTCTGGGCCAGGATGCTTTCTGGAGGCTGGACAAGACAGAGAGCAAGATCCCCGCACGAGTGATATTCCAGATCTGGGACAACGACAAGTTCTCCTTCGATGACTTTCTGGGTGAGCACCATTTCCAGTCTACCATTCTGCCTATCAGTGTGTCCCAGAGTCCCTGCTGTGCACGTGTGTGTCTCTCCCTTTCGGCAGGGCTGGCAGGAGGATCAGGGAGCTCACAGTCAGTGGTCCCTGGTGCTGAGTGAGGCTGGTGACACGCTCTGCCACGGGGATCAGAGCGGCCAGCAGGGCGGCATGGAATGGTGGGCCGTGGTGGGTGGTGGGACCAAGGAAGGAAGAGAGGGGAGCCCCGGTGAAGACGTGTGGGCAGGGGCTGGCTGTCACTAGCTGTCTGGCCTCTGGAAAGTTGTGGTGCATCCATACAATGGGGTGTTATTCAGCCACGAGAGAAGTGAAATCCTGACTCATGGTACACCATGAGTGAACCTTGAAAACATACCAAGTAAAAGAAGTCAGACATAAAAGGACAAATATTGTATGACTCCTTCATAGGAAATGTCCACAATACGTAATCCAGAGACAGAAAGTGGTCACCGGGGACTGGGAAGAGAAGTGGGTACGATGTGTCTTTTAGGGATGATGAAAGTATTCTGAAATTAGATAGTGGTCGCACAACTCTGGGAATATACTAGAAGCCACTGAGTTGTACGCTTTAAAATGCTTACAACAGCGCATTTTATTTTGTGAATTTCACCTCAGTAAAATAGTGAGGCTGTGAAAAAGGCCTTCCAGGAGGTAAGGAGTCCTGGGTTCCAGTTCCGCTTTGCCAGCTAGGAGCAGGGCAGGCTTGGATGAATCACTGGAGCCCTCCTTGGGTGGGTCTTGATTGCAGGATTAGCCGAGCTCTTGGCCCTGCCCGCCCCACCCACCCCGACCACAAAGGAAGGACATTTTGAGGAGCAGCCCCAGCAGGAATGGGGAAGAGGGCTTCCAGCCCATCAGGCTGCTCTTCACCCCATGTCCCCCCACACCCAGCCTGGTCCCCTGCACTTGGAGGACTGAGGACTGCTCCATCACATCACTGTAAAAGATTCAGAGTGTTAGCATCACAGCACCAAGTTGGACTTTTGTTCTTTTACTTATTACATAATTCCTGTAGCCACATTAGAAACTGGAGATAAGCAATGCCTCCCTTTCCTATTTTATTATAATCTCACTGCTGGTGCTGCTAAGTTGCTTTAGTCGTGTCCGACTCTGTGCGACCCTGTAGATGGCAGCCCACCAGGCTCCGCTGTCCCTGGAATTCTCCAGGCAAGAACACTGGAGTGGGTTGCCATTTCCTTCTCCAATGCATGAAAGTGAAAAGTAATAATCTCACTACCCAGAGATAACCTCCACTAATGCTTTGGGGTATATTATTTCTTATATAAGCAAATACATGTTATGTGCATATTTTTCCAAAATATATTTTTAAATTATTAATTATTTTATTCTTTGGCTGCACTGGGTCTCTGTTGCTGGGCGTGGGCTGCCTCTAGTTGCGGGGAGTGGGGGCTACTCTCTGGTGCGGTGCATGGACTTCTCTTTGCAATGGCTTCTCTTTTTGTGGAGCCCTGGCTGTAGGACGCATGGGCTTCAGTAGGTGTGACCCACGCAGCTTACTTAGTTGCTCTGCTGCAAGTGGGGTCTCCGTGGACCAGGGATCAAACCTGTGTCCTCTGCATTGGCAGGTGGCTTCTTAATCACTGGACCCCCGGGGAAGCCCTGAATGTGTAGTTTATACATAGATATACACACGAATGTATGGCATAGAGATAGCAAAATGAGTTTATGTTACACATACTGTTTTAGATCTTTTTGTGGGAAACAAGACATTAAGAATGTTCCTACTGTCAGGAGTTACCCGTCTCCATTTGCATCTACATCATGGCACTTAACGTCCACCCGATGGCCCGTTGCACAGATGGATCCTCTCCTGTCTCACTGATCCCGCCTTGGTGCACTCTCAGCTCATTTCCAGGCTTTCCTGTGTGAGTGGCAGTCTAGGCTCACATCTTTGGACCATTTGTGCACATCTTCCCTAAATTTTAAGAAGCAGATTTTTAGTCTTAGAGTGGTTTTTGAAACGTTTTGTTCAATTGCCCTCTAGATAGATTTTACATTTTTATATTATCATCTGTTCTCTATTTGCCCAAGAGCACTATTTTCCTTAAACTTTTGCTAAAAGTGTTATCTTTCTTAAAAAAAAGAAAAACCTGCCAATATGACACCTCATTTTTATCTTTCTTTGCATTTCTTCTTTACTTGTAAGGTAGAACTTTAAAAACATGTTTATTATCTATATTTTTTTGTTATTTTCTTTTTCACGGTTTTGGGATGTTCCTCTTTTATTATTGATTTTCAGAGCTTTTTATAAAGTAAGGACACATTACAAATAATTTCACCATTTTCAATTGCTTTTTAGTTTTTACAGAACCTCTTTTGCTTGCAGACTAAAAATTTTTTTTAGTATCCTTCTATCATTCTTGCCTTTATGGGATGAGGCTTTAGAAAACCATTTTTTTCTCATTTTATTTTTTAATTAATTAATTTATTTTAATTGGAGGCTAATTAGTTTACAATATTGTGATGGTTTTTGCCATACATCAACATGAATCAGCCACAGATGTACAGAGAAAACCAATTTTAGTAAGACAAAAACCGCATTCTATTGAATGAAAAAATGGCGTTCAATATAAAATTAAATAGGATCATTTTGTGTTTTTAAAAATGAAGCCACTAAAACTGCTACTTTTAAACTCCACAGATTTCTTTTAATTTGATGTTTGTATCTATTGTGAAAGGATCAGCACAATAAGCTGCATAGCTAATTTTTTTTTCTTGTGAAGAGAAATTTTAAGATCTACTCTCTTAGAAGCTTACAGCATTATTAAGACATTTCCTTTTCCCTCTTCATAATGTATTTTCTAATTACATATTTTACTTCTTTTGAATATTTATTGCCTTATTTTAAAAGTAATAGTTATGATCTAGAAATTTTGCGATCAAGAAATTATCCTGTGTTCCCTTATAGTCTTTATGATATACTATCTATGTGTGTATATATAGCTTACTTTATATAGATATACTATATATACACTATACTATATATATTTTATATATATGTATATATTTGTATCAGGGAAGCCATTGGCACCCCACTCCAGTACTCTTGCCTGGAAAATCCCATGGGCAGAGGAGCCTGGCAGGCTGCAGTCCAGGGGGTCTCGAAGAGTCAGACACGACTGAGCGACTTTACTTTCACTTTTCACTTTCACGCATTGGAGAAGGAAATGGCAACCCACTCCAGTGTTCTTGCCTGGAGAATCCCAGGGACGGGGGAGCCTGGTGGGCTGCCGTCTATGGGGTCGCACAGAGTCGGACACGACTGAAGTGACTCAGCAGCAGCAGATATATTATATATGCGTATATATAGTATATAGTATATATGTAGATATATATAATATATATGTGGGCTTTCTTGGTGGCTCAGATGGTAAAGAATCTGCCTGCAATGCAGGAGACCTGGATTATATTATACTATATATATGATTTAATGCCCTGGTTTTTACTTAATATTGTATTGAGATCATATTTAAAATGAGAAATAAACATTCATCTGTAGTTGAGGGATGGAGAGATGTTTAGATGGGTACATAGATTAGTGCTGATACAGAGTTGAACAACTGTTGGATGGAATAATGACCTGATTAATGGAGATATAGTGCTCAGCAAATGTTACTATTGAGGGATATAGATAGTTAAATCAAAGCAGATAGCTGCACGGAAGGATAAACGGAGGAAGGGAATGAAAAAACTACAAAAACAGATGCAGTCACTGAATACTTGCAGTAACTGAGCATTCCGCACTGAAAAATAGTCTAATCTCCTGTGTGTGGTATTCAAAAATTTCTTTAATTTGGCCTCAGAAAATGGTTTTTAGATTTATCTCTCTCACTTTATCCCTTCAGTAACCTGTGCTCCAGTCCCACTGATTTCATCATGTTGGAATTGGATTAGGTGAAACCACATGAAATTACTGTTTTTATACATCAAAGATAATTGAATATCAGAATTTTCATGTGGCTTAACCCAAAAGATGGATCTATTCTGGGAGAAGAGGGATAAAATAGAAGAGCAGATGAAGCAGTATGGAAAAATAGCTGTGTGGATAACTAGGTGGGCAGATGAATGAACTACAATGAGATGACACTTGTACCTATATAAAAGCAAGAACAAAAACAAAAAATGGGAAATAACAAATGTTGGAGAGGATGTGGAGAAATTGGAACACTCGTATACTAAGTAAGTATAGTAAGATGAATAATTGAGCAGTTGGGAAGCTCTGTTGAGGGCGAATCAGTAAGGGCAGATTAGCGGGCATATGGATGCGTGAACAGATGGATGGGAAGCTGAACAGATGGGATGAGAGGTGACGGATGGAGAGTAGAGTTGGAGCCACAGGGTGGTCCTAGGCTGGCAGTGACTGAGAAAGCCTGGCTAAAGCAACCTTCTTTGCCACAGGCTCTCTGCAGCTGGACCTTAACCACATGCCCAAGCCCGCCAAGACAGCCGAGAAGTGCTCTGTGGACCAGCTGGAAGCCACCTTCCACCCAGAGCGGTTCGTGTCTCTTTTTGAACAGAAAACAGTGAAGGGCTGGTGGCCCTGTGTGGCGGATGAGGGCGAGAAAAAGATGCTGGCGGTAAGTCAGCTCCATCTGGCCGGTGGAGACATGGGAGTGGCTCCTCCATAGCGATCACAGGCGCAGGCATGTTCCTCTCTCTATCTCTTGCCCTCCCTGTCTGTTTCCCAAGACCTGTCCCTCTCCCTTGCTACTTTCCAGCCTTCCTCTTCTTGAGGGTTGTATCCCAGCGAAGCCTATTTAAATCAAAGGTGCCTTAATCTCTGTGGATCCTGTTTAGTTTATACTCTGCTCTCTGGCCTTCACAGTGATCTGTGTCCTGAGTTCCCCTTTGGCTAGACTTCTGGAAGAGGACAGGCATCATGCCGCTCCCATTTAAGCAGAACCCTACAAGGGACCATCCTTGAGGGACTATTCCCTCTGCCCAGAGGTCTGTCCAGGGGCGTGGCTGGGGACCATGAGGAATTGTCCTGCCTCTGCAGGGGAAGTAAATGACAGTTTATTATTGTCCCTCAATATCTACGGGGGGTTGGTTCCAGGAGCCCTGTGGACATCAAAATCCACGGATGCTCAAGTCTCATAGTTGGCCCTCCACGGTTGGTGGAGTCTGTGGATTGAAACCTGCAAATGAGGGCCGACTGTATATTTACTGAAATAATATGTGTATAGGTGGATCTGCATGGTTAAAACCTATGTGGTTCAAGGGTCAGTTGTACCTGGAAACAGCAAGCAGCCACCCAACCCCTTAAGTGGCCCCTGAAATAAAATATTCATGTTGTGTAACAAATTATAACAATTAATAAGAAATACTAATGTCTCAAAAGAAAAATGAGTGCAGTGCTTGCATAGATAATACACAAACGAGTAGAGTGGCCATTAAAATTTAAGAAAGTCCATTTCCCCTGGTAATTACATAAAGGAGTATTTTAAAATGTGAAAACATCTTTAATGTATTATAGTAGAGTGTTTTAAAACAGAAATGCTCATTGCTAGCGAGGATGCAGAGAGACTCCCCCCTCGTTTACTTTTGCCCTCCAGGCTAGTGATTTTACATTTGGGGAAACAATTTAGTAATATATAGACTGAAACTTAGCAATATTTATTCCCTTTGAAATTTTTTATCCCACTTCTAAAATCTTTCCTAAAGAAATAACCTCATTAAATTAGAGCTTTACGGTTCTAGGGTGTTGGTTGCAGCATTTTTTTTTTTACAACAACGAAGAGTTGGAAACAACTTAAATGAACCAAAATAACTAGTTTACTAAATAAATTATGGTCAGCCATTGCATAGAATGTTTTATAGCATTAAAAGCAAACTTTAAAAGAATATATAATTGTATAATAATAAAATATATTATTTTAAGTGAAAGAAGCAAGCTATAGAACTAAATATACACAGTATGGTATTTCATATACTTGCAGAGAAAAATAAGTCTGATGAATAAAACATTAGGAGTGCTTATCGTTACATAGGGAAAGTATGAGTGACAGTATCCTTTCTTTATACGTGTCTGTAAAGTAAAGTAAAATCGCTCAGTCGTGTCCGACTCTTTGCGACCCCATGGACTGTAGCCTACCAGGCTCCTCCCTCCATGGGATTCTCCAGGCAAGAGTATTGGAGTGGGTTGCCATTTCCTTCTCCAGGGCATCTTCCCAACCCGGGGATCGAACCTGGGTCTCCTGCATTCCAGGCAGACTCTTTAAGCTCTGAGCCATTAGGGAAGCCCATACGTGCAGACACGTGTTTGTAGTTACTACATGTTCTTCTAGGAACGGGTACTTTTATGATCAGATCATCCTGTTATCACTTTTCAAAAAAAAAATCATAAAGTGACCTTGACATCTGTCCTGGCCTGGCTCCTCTCCAAGCCACGGTGCTGAGCCTTTGTGTCCCTGACCAGGTCCCTCTTTCCCCACAGGGCAAGCTGGAGATGACCTTGGAGATTGTAACAGAGAGTGAGCATGAGGAGCGGCCAGCCGGCCACGGCCGGGATGAACCTAACATGAATCCCAAGCTCGAGGACCCAAGGTTGGTGCCCAGCCCCTGCCCGCTGATGGCCAAGGGGACTGGGAGGCGTAGCCACAGTGGAGGAGGCACCCACTGCATAGCCACACGGAGGTCCCGAGGCCCAGAGGAGGGTGTGACTCATCCCAGGGTCCTCGTTAGGGAGCAGGTGACCGACACCCTTCCAGAACAGGCTGGGCTCATCAGTTCATTCCAGAAGCAAGCACTGTTGAGCAACTGGTGGTTGTAGGCCAAGCGTGCTGTCATACGGCTTGTGTATGTTGTGTCATGGAACCTTCCCTGCTGGGTCATCTTGGCCTCCTCACTTTACAAATGAGAAAACAATCACAGCAAAATTAAATAAGGTCGTTCCAAGGAAAGTGGTGAAGCTGAAATTCTCACACCTGGTCTGATTGGCTCTGGAGCCTGACTCAAGGTCTTTCCCCTGAACAAGCTGCTTCTGTGGCTCTCTTGTGGTGTCAACGTGGCTTTCAAAAGGTCTTTCCATTTTCCCACCTGTGGAATGGGGGCCTAGCCTCTGCCTCCCCTACCTCCCAGATAAGGGATATAAGCCAATCCAGTGGATGTAGATGGCTTGAAGACAGTTATCGGAGCCTGAAAGACGGCTGTTGGCAGCAGGGGTGTGTGTGAGTGATCGGGCTGCATTTGCTGGGTCTTTCCCACAGCCTGCTGAGCTCAAGTCACACTTAGCACAGACAGCCCATTTTGTCACAGAGCTGTCCTGACCGCCACAGGCTGGCTGAGCAGCAGGAGGCCCCCTACCCAAGGGTGCTGGGATCTGGGTGGAAAGATGAGGGAGACCCAGGAGAGCCAGTGGCATGCACGCGAATGTCAGAATGGCCGTTACTGAGACACAAAACCTGCCGGCTCTTTGAACTGCGAGGCTGATCTCGGGGAAGGATCTGCAGTTCCTGGTTGTGAGAGACAGTCACCTTTCTGGGTTCAGTTCCTGCCATCCTTCCCTGACCGTGGACCAGCCATGTGCATCTAGGCCTGTGGCAGAGCTTATCTGGAGCTCATGGGCCATAGCTCAGCGAAAGTGGAGCCCCTTGAAGCTCTGTCCAGTCCCCAGGACTCTAGTCTGTGACAGTCCTGGGTCAGGAAGGGGAGAGCGACAGGGAAGGTAACCTGGACAGGGTGGCTAATAACTGGGTCCCTGAGGGTGTGCAGGGCTTGATGGTGTCAGGAAGAGAAGAGGGGTGTGGGCAGGGCTTATGATGTAGCAAAGGCTGGGAGGAGAAGGGGATGCAGAGGCAAAGGGACAGGGGCCGGGGCTGGAGGCTGGGGGGTCTGGGGGCCTGGCTGGGGAGGGCCAGGGTGATGTGGGAGCAGGGCTCACAGGGAGCAGCACTGGTGGGGTGCCCTGCTGACCTCTGGGATCTCCCTTGCAGGCGGCCTGACACCTCCTTCCTCTGGTTCACCTCCCCGTACAAGACTATGAAGTTCATCCTGTGGCGGCGGTTCCGGTGTGCCATCATCCTCTTCCTCATTCTCTTCATCTTCCTGCTCTTCTTGGGCATCTTTGTCTACTCCTTCCCGGTAAGCTGGCCCGAGGGGGGAGGCACAGACCCTGTCTCGGGGGAGCTCCTGGTCTGATGTGGGAGGTACCGTTCTTGAGCTCCAGCAGCCCCTGGTCTCGGAGGAGCCTGTCATTGACCTCCAGTGCACTGGCTGTCTGATGGAGAGGCAGCCTCTGTCCTTGGGGAGTCTGTGGCCTGAGGAAGGAGACATAGGCTCTGTCTTGGGGGTCCCCAGTCTGGTAGGAGACCCTTGGGGAGTTCTGAGTCTTGCCCTTAATGGGGAGACACAGTGTGCTCAGCAAGCCCCTGATGGGCTGTGTAATCAAGATGAGGCCCTTGGGCAGGCGTGGGCAGGAGAACCTGCTTGAAGGAGGGCTTGGAGCTTGGTCAGGAAGGGAAGGGAAGGTGTGGATGGCAGAGAACAGGGGGAGGCCCTGTGTCTGTGAGGATGGCGCCTGCTGAGGGCCTGGAGAGGGGCTTGGGGTCCACCTGGGGACCTGAACGTGCGCCTGTTTTCTGCAGTGGGGTGGCCTGGGGCGGGGTGTGAGTGAGGAGGGGGTGTGCCAGGAGCCTCTCCCCGACGCAGTGGACACTGGGCCCCTTTCCCTGCTGAGTGCCTGAGAGGCCAGCTGGTGCCTGACAGAGAGCGACCAGGCCCGCTCTGCGGGCTGCTCCCAAAGGAGGAGAATCTGGAGCTATCTCCCCTGCCCAGGCTCCCTGGGTCCTCACGGCAGCACCTGAGCGTCTCTAGAACCTCAGACCTTGAAGGGATCACAGGTTCCCAGGCTGATACCTGAGTTTCAATCTCTTCTAAATTTTTAAAACTTTTTAACATGAAAATTTCAAATCCATGTACAAGTAGAGGAACCGTGTGATCAACTCCATGTCACCCTGACTTGAATGGAAAGAAACAGACACCCAGAGAGGGGAGGGGCCAGCTCAGGGCTGCAGGGCAGTCTGTGTACAGCTCCCAGGCTGGGGTTCCAGCCACAGCCCTGGTCAGCACCAGGCCGCCGGCCACGCGCACGGTCCCCACGCTGGGCGGTGGAATTACTCACCTGTGAGCTCTTTGCTCTGTGAGTCCTCCAGGAGAAGGAGGGGTTCCAAGCGCCTCTCCCAGCCTAGCTGGCGAGGCCTGGTACCAGCAGAGAGCCTCCTGAGGAAGACAGTAACAATGGCAGAGCTTCCCCTTCAGGCCCTGATACCGTGAACTGTGGGAGCAGTGGAGGGGAGCTCTGGTTCAGACACCCAGGCCCTGGCACCCTCTGGGCCCTGAGTCACAAAGGAGGGTCTAGAGCCGGGGTGGCCACGGGTTGGGCTGAGGGCCAGGCCCTTTGAGCAGGCTGAGACTGTTCTGCGTCTTAGCGAGAAGACTTACATTGACCAGATAGGCCTGAGGCTCAGGGGTGCGTGAGGTTATGGGGGTCAGGCTTGTTTGGTTTGGGTGCCCTCTTGGTGAAAGAAGACAAACTACAACTGCTAATACGGGGTTAGCTACTGGGCCCTGGAAGAGAGCTTAGCTGCCCTGGCAGTGACCTGGGCTCAGGGCTCAGGCCCAGGACTCCACCTCTGTGTCTCTTCCCCTGGGGCAGGCCCAGGTGGTCAGGTTGGGGAGGCGCAGTGCCCCTCGCCTGGCCTCTCCTCAGGCTCACCTCCTCTCATGTCGTTTATGCCCAGCCACCATTCGGTTCAGGCAAAGACTTTGTGTCCGGGAGCCAAGGGTGAGTTCTGTGGGTGATGGAGCGGGTGGTGAGGCTGGTGGTCTGATAAGCTGGCAGTCCACGAGGAGACACAGTGATGCCAGGACCACGGGGAGAACAGGATACAGCCTAGCGCTCCACGGTGAGGCTGGGCCAGGGAGTGCGGGCAAGGCGAGCTGGCACACCCCCACGCTCCCGAGCAGGTGGTCTGAGAAGCGAGCTGCAGCGGCACCAGGGAGGATTGCAGAGCCCTGGCCCGCTCCAGGTCTGCTGGGGAGAATCTGCCTCAAACGTTCTGGTTTGAGCATCACTGTTGTGTGAGATGGAGCTCCATGTGGAGTCATGAGCTGGCTGCTTTTGGCTCTGCCAGGGACTCCCCAAGTGGCCTCGGCTGGGACCCCCATGGGCATGAGGCAGGGCTGGGCTGGGTCAGCACTGACCTGCTGTGACCAGCACTGTGCGGAGGGGAGCGGTGTGGGGAGGGGGCTGCATGTCAAGCCAGCCTTCTGCTGAAGAGCCAAGGGGAGGGCAGGGCCCGGCCCCAAGTAAAATTCCTATCTCCTGGCTATGCCTGGGCCTGCCCCTGGCCAGCCGGGCCCCACCCTGCAAGGCGCTTGGGCAGCAGACTGGCCTCAGGGACCTGGGGAAGAGGGAAGGAGGTCCCAGCTACCTGGCTGGGAGACAGAGGGAAGATTTCCAGTTACTTTCAGCCTGCCACCCTTTCTCATCTCAGGGGCAGCCATAGCCCCAGACCCCGTGGGCAGACCTGGGCAGAGCCTCTTCCCTGTCTCCTGGGTCCCCAGCCAGCAGCATCCGAATCTTTTGAGATCTTCTGGGAATTGTCCTCTTCAAATACCAGCCCTGCCTTCTCTCCCAGGGCTGGTGTGCGGGCTCGGCTCCCAGGCGAAGGCTTTGGGGCCAAAGGGGCAGCCTGGACCTGAGGCTGCCGATGCTCTCACCTGCAGTTCTTTGCCACAAGCTGGGCATGTCCAGGTGGCTTGGTCACCTGGTGGGTGCCAGACCCGTGCCCCTCGCCTAGCTTGCAGGTTTTGGGGGCAGAGGCCTTGATGGAGAGGGGCTCGGGGCCAGGGCTGCCACCTCCTCCCCCGCATAGACCTAATCTCCCACCCCCTCGGAAATTCCCCCGGGAGGGGGACAGGAGGGCAGCCTGTCTGTTTTCCCCCAGCTCTCCCCCAGAGGCCGCAGGGAGCAGGGCCAGCGTGGGGAGGCAGGAGGCGAGCTGGCGGGGAAGGAGCGGCGGCTTTGTTTCCAGAGTTGGCCTTCCCGGGCGGCGCTGGGGAACATACTGTCCCAATTAGGAGCCCTGTGTTGTGTTGTATGTGTTTTCATGGTTTTGGGGGGGAGGAGTGGGGAGGGGAGATTCCTGTCAGTCCTGCAGCAGCCAGGGCTTAATCAGGGGTGACCCATCTCCAGGGCTGGCCTCTGTTGTGGGTCATCCTTGTATACCACCCCTGCCCTCACCTCTCTCTTTGCTTCTGGGGCAGGAGCGTGGTGGCCAATGAGCCCGGGGTTCCTGTGTGTGGGGAGCTGGGAGAGGGGTGGGGAGAATCCCCACCGCGCCTTCGGGCCACCTGTCTGATTGAAGGTGCTGGGCCTGGCCTGGCTGGGGCAGAGTCCTCTGGGCAGAGCGGACGCTGGGAATGGGCCCTGGTTGATGGGGGAGAAGACTGAGTGCCGTGGCCCCCAGGAGAGTGTGGGCTGGCGTGGCAGCGAGGCTGGAGGCTGCAGTGTTGAGTGTGGAGTGTGGCGGGGGTGGTGAGTGCTAGGCGCAGGCAGGTGGCTGAGTCCTTTCCCAGCTCCTTTCCCCCGCAGCTGTCACCACCTGTCCCTGCCTCCTCCCTCCCTCTCTCCAGAACTATGCTGCCATGAAGCTGGTGAAGCCCTTCAGCTGAGGACTCCTGGGCCCAGGACTGGCTTCTTCTGCTGCCCCGCTCGGTAGAGCTCCTCCAGATGTTCAAGCCTGACTGTCCTGCTGGGGTGGGCAGATGGACTGGCACACGCACCAAGTGTTGGCGACGTCGAGCCCTGGGATCACCCGCTGTCATCATTTCTTTCTCCCCTGAACCGAACCGTTTGGGATCAGCCCATGTGTATTTCAGTATAAAACAGTTGGAACCACAAAACTTTGGTGTGTGTCTCTGTGGCACCTGAGTGGGGTGACCGAGCAGGGGATGGGTCTGGGTGGGCGGGGGTGTGGGGTGTGCCGTCTCTGCTCAGTGGGCCCGCTGGAGCTGTGATCTTTTGATAAGAAAGGTGGGGGTGGCCTGGACTTTGAGGCTTAGTGTCAGCCTGCCTGGAGACCCAGCATGTTCTGCTCCCGGACTCTGTCCCCTGTCCTGCGCCCTCCTCCCTCTGGCATCTCCTCTTTCTCGCCCACACTTCTCTCTGCTTGGGTGGGCAGTTACCTGCACCATGCCTGGAAGAGGTTTCACCTAGGCACATGGAGCCCCAGAAACTCTCCAGGCAGGGGTAGCTGCTGGATTCCTGGCTGTGACCTTGTCTCCTGTACTCTTGGGATGTCTTGGAGTTCTCTCCCTGTTTCCTCGCCCTGCTCTGGGCTGGACAAACGCACCCTTTTCTTGTGATCCGCGCATCTCATTAGCCGCTGGTCTGACATCTCTTGCAGGGATCAGGCTTCATCTACAGGAGCAGCAAGAGCACACTTAGAGAAAAACCAGAGTATGAAAGCATTGTTTCCAAAATAGAGGCCTCTGCCTCTGTTGTCGGAGGGGCTGGAGCTCAGCCTGGCGGCCTCCTCGCCTGTTACCCGGAGGGCTTCTCTTGTTTCCTGCTGTGAGCTGTTCCCGTGGCCCAGGACCCAAAGCCCCAGAGTGAGCCTTCCAGCCCCTCTGGCCCTTCTCTGCCTGCTGGGACCCAGACAGGCCCTGCCTCATCCCACCTGGTTGGCGGGACTAGGGGTGACTGGGATGGGGCTGATGGCCTGAACCCTCCTGGATGAGGGAGCCACATCTTGAACACAAGAGTGGTTCTGTCTTCAGGAGAGGGTCTGACGGATGATGCCCTCAGTGTCCAGCTCCCTGTGGGCCCTGAGAACCTGGGTGGCCAGCCCTGAACCCTGGAGCCATGTGGCCATACCTTGCCCAGCACAGGCAGCAGGGACCAGAGTCACCCATCTCTTCTGGGTCATGAGCCTTCCGTGAATATCCACCATGGAGGTGGTGGATCAGTGATTCCATGGGAGAGGACTGGAGGTGAAAGGAAGAGGTGAGCCTGCAGCTTCAAGAGGTGCTGAGAAAGCTTTGGGGTCTGGGGAGACCTGAGAATGTTTCAAGGTAGGGAGGAGGAATCCACTAGGGAGGGAAAGATCAAACATACAAGAGAGAACATGGGATAATTAATGGAACCAGCTTCTGGAGAAGGAAGGGAGGGTGTTATCTTGGATAGAAAGCTCTCTTTTTCTTACAGGTACAAGAAGGCTGGAGGAAATATATGTACACGTGGGACTGTCACCTGGGTTAAATGAATTTGCGGGAACACTGCCCACTCATTAATTTTTTCCTTTATTCATTTGCTTTTTCTTGCTGCTTTGAGTTGCAGATAATGGAAACCATTACTTAAACTAGTAAAAGGACTATAATGGCCTTATAGAAATGAAACTTTCAGAAGGATGGGCTTCAGGCAAGGGCTGATCCAGCTCCTCAGTTAGGTCACCAAGACTTTGCATTCTCTCTCTGCTCTGCCCTTGTCAGAGTTGGCTTCTGTCTAAAGGTGACTCTATTCCTTTGGAGTCTGGGGTTAAAGCTGCTCCCTGGAACCTTATAGGCCACCAAGCAAAATTCAGGGGGAATGAGGAACAGATAGACGGTGAGGGGACATCGTGTCCAGCACTGTTTATTGAGAGAGTCTACACAGCAGCCCTAGAGCATGTTCTGAAGATATAGCAGTGAGTTAATTATGACTCCTGACCTCCCATAGTTCCCAGTGTTGGGAGAAAAGTGGATCAGGAAACCACAGTTATTTTTACTCTTAGGAGCATATCAGAGATGGGACACCCCAGGGCAGGGAAAGGATGTTATCTGAGTAGAGCGTTGAACTGTCCCTGGTGGCTAAGACTGGAAAGCTGTGCTGAGCAGTGGAGATGGAGACCAAGACTCTGGCTGTCCAAGAGCCCAGATCCTTTAGGGTAAGGCTGAGTGTTGAAGGGCCTGTGTCTGCAGCTGAGGAGTTAAAGTTTCGTTCTGGAGGTGAGGAAGAGGCACGGAAAGAATTCAAGCTGGCCTGGCCTTGCTCAGACTCGTGGCTTCTCAGTGCTTGTCGTGGGAGGCAGGAGTCTCCTGGGAGCACGTGATGTTCCTTCAAGTTGTGTAAGCCTATGGCCTTTGACAGGGTGAGGGTCCAGTGGTCTCACTCAGTTCTCAACAAGGTCTATGATCACAAGTGGTGGAGAACAAATGCTCAGGGTGCTGTGTGGCCAACTGCAGAGGCAGGTCCATTAGCCCAGGAGCCAATTGGGAAAGGTCTGAAAGGCAGGGCAGGAGTCATTCATTCATTCACTCACTCATTCAAGATGTACATACATACACACATGCACACGCACACGCACACACACACACACACACACACACACACACACACAGCCGTCTGTGTACCAGTCAAGGTGCTAGGCTTTAGAGATATAATACTGAACAGGATAAACATGGTTCCAGAGCTGACAATTGAGTGAAGGGTGGGGGAAAGCACACAGATAGGTAAAGGCTGACAAGGTCAAGGGCTGGGTGTGGAAAAGATGGTAGAGAGAGCAAAGGCTAACCATGACCAGAAATGGTTTAAAGATCTGTAAGAGTCTCCATAGGGCCCAGAGCTGTTGTCCTCAGCCAGGGCTGATTTTTGCCCCCTTGGACACATTTGACAGTATCTAGAGATAATTTAAAAAATTTTTTTTAAATTAATTAATTTTTGGCTGCACTGGGTCTTTGTTGCTACAGATTGGCTCTCCCTAGTTGAGGCAAGTGGGAGCTACTTTCTAGTTGCCATGTGTTGGCTTCTCATTGAGGTTTGCAGAGTTTGGGCTCCAAGGCACGCAGGCTTCAGTAATTGCAGTGCACAGGCTTAGTTGCCCCATGACATGTGGGATCTTAGTTCCTGGACCAGGGATTGTACCCACGTCCCCTGCGCAGGCAGGCGGATTCTTAACTGCCGGACTAGCAGGGAGACCCCTGGAAGATGATTTGATTGTCACGACTGCACATAAATAGGTAAGCATGCTACTGGCATCCAGGAGCTACTAAACATCGCTCAGATCACAGGACACACCCTCTTGTCCCAAATTATCCAGTCCAAGGTGCTGATGGCGCTGCTGTTGGAACTCTGGCATAAAGATTGTGGACTGCAGAGACCCTGAGCAGTGAGAACAAATGGGCCTGGGGAATTGACTGATTAGGGCTGGGTTGGCAGGTGGGGGACAGTGGGGCAATCCCACTTGCTTGGTTTCCTGAGTGGTGGGACCATTCATGAAGTCCATTTTGGACAAGAAATCTCAGACATCTTTGGGGTGCCATCAAAATACTCTTCCTGCCCTCCACATCTCCCTGCTGGTCAGTCTCTTCTCCCTTCACAAAGTTCTAGAAAACATCATCTACACTTGCAGTCTCCATGTCCCTACCTTGCGTTCACTCCACCCACTGTTATCTGACTTCATTCCTGTGGCGGAGTCAGTGGGTCCCCTTCTCCAACAGTCATTCTCTCTCTTTGCCCTGTGTCCTTGTGCTGAGAAAGGAGCCTGACCTGAGTCCTCAGGGAAGGAGTCGTATTCAATCAAGTCAGTCATAGTTATTATCCTTGTTGATGATTGGTTTGGGAAGAGGTTTGTGACTCATATATGGCCATTGAGGTGAGAGGAAGGTGTGCTGATTACTAATGGAAAGGTGCTGGAAAAGTTTCTTAAAAAGTTTTATCCTTAATAAGAAAGAACAGATCCTTCTCCAGAGGATCTTCCCGACCCAGGGATCGAACCCGGGTCTCCTGCATTATAGGCAGACGCTTTACTGTCTGAGCCACCAGGGATATCTAAGAAAGAACACACAAGGAGGCAAACCTTCATCTTTTGTCTTTTAATCTTGTTATGGAGAAAAGGTGATGCCTGGAGCCATGACTGCCATCTTGTGATAATGAGGGGACAAGCCCGAGAAAGAAGGTTGACATACAGGATGGCAAAAACCTGATGCTCCAGGAGGCTGTCAAGAAAGAACCAGCTCTGGAACTTCCCTACTTCTAGAGGTCTTGTTAGATGGGATCATAAATTCCTCACTGTTAAAGCCGTCTTTGGTTGGGTAGTGTGCTCCCCACAGCTCAAATCATCGTTGTTGATAGATTTCGTTCTGCTCCCCTGAAGACTGTTTTTACTGCAGTTGCCAATAACCAGGGCGGCCGTGTACAGGCACCACATCTAAGACATTATGAGTTTATTATTTATTATAACAATTTTCCCACAGATGGCAGTAAAGTGTTTTGTTCTAATAAAATCAGTGTGTTACGGTTTTCTGATAGAAGTAAACTACCTTGAGGAAAGGGCACCTTTTTCTAATTCACACCAGGGCCCTGTCTACCCGGGTTGTTAAGTCTGTGGCCGCTTATCCTCCTGACTCTCTGCAGCGGCTGGAAGCACTGCGCGCACTCTGCTTCTTGATACATTGCGGTGTTTGACTGGCATGGCGCCACAGTTGCCCAGGATTCCTCTTTCCTCTCCGGCCTTGCCTTCTCCGTTGGTCTCTAGCGTTCCCCAGCTCGTACCTGGGCCCTCATTCTTACTCTGCACACCGCCTCGGCCGCCTCACTCACTCCTGCGGCTCTGATTGCTCTCTACAGACTACCAACCCTGGAACCCCTATCTTGAGCCCCATTTTTGCCCTGTGCTGCAGCCATGTCATCCAACTGCTTACCCAGTGGGCAGCTCCCGCAAAGTGACTTAACAAGCACCGCAAACTCAGCCCCCGCCCAGCACCCCCGCTTGACATCTCTGTCCTCCACTCCATGAGAACAGGCTCTGCCCTGCTGTTCCCTCCACTGTCCCCATTACTGGAGCTCAGTTGTGTGGGAGGCATCCCTGAGTCCTACCTCCTCCTAAGCCTATATCCCAAACATCAGCATTTCCCACCAATTTCCCGGCTCTTGAATCTCTCTGGATCAAGCTACTGTTCTTCTCAATACTGCCGCCCCCATTGACTATCAGGCCCCCAGCAGGCTGGTCATTGGAACCTAGGTGCCGCCCCATCAGGCTTCCCCTTCGCCTTCGTTCACTGTCCACGGGTGGCCAGCCCTGGACCCAGCTGTGGCCCCTCCTCCCAGCCCCCATCCTCGCAAGGGAGGCGCACCACGCTGGCCCAGGCTTCTCCGCGGACGGTCCTCTCTGTCCGGCCTCATCCGTTGCTTTTCCCTGTGCTCCCCCAGATGCAGTCCTGAGCAAGCCTGGCTTTGGCCCGTGGCTTAGACTTCAGCCTGGCGCCTTCCTCTAGGGGGTCCCCGGTGACCTGTCCTGGTGCCCATCTACCACCGAAACCCCGGCCTACTTGACTGTCCCCGCCCCCTTCCCTCCGCCCCCCCACCCCGTGCCTCCAGGGCTGAAATCACATCCTGGTCCTTAATGAGATGTCTGCTTCCTTCACTAAAGGGACTTTACTGAGTGTTTCATTGCATGTTCTCTGTAAATAGGCAGGCCTTCGGAGCCATGGCAAAGTGGATTTTTATGTTCTGAAATTCGGTTAGTTTTCAGCGTTTGAGACCTATTCTTTTGCAAGGTGGAGAATCACTCTCATCTGTTAAAAAAAAGGTTCGGTAAAACTTCATATGCCTTTTAAATGCAGAATACTCAGCTCCCTGCCTTTATTTTCTCTGCTGGTGTTTTGAAAGAGAGATATTCTGCTCACATGTGCGGACACACACGTGCACACACATGTACACACATACATACATGCACACACGCACCATTTTCTGTTCCTTTTCCAGGGCTCTGTGGACAGTCCAGGCTGGGGTGACAGGGAGCTTGGACAGACAGGAGGAGCTAACTGTAACACAGCCCTAGCCTGCAGCCCCCTCCCCACTGCCCCTGCCCCTAGGGAATCAAACTTGTCTCAATCCTCTCTCCACGTGTTTCATAAATGCAGGATTAGGGGATTTCCAGGGAACCAGGTGGGCATCCCCTGCCTGGGACGTGGGGGCAGCCCAGGAAACATTTTTTTTTTTGCTCTTGGATGAGAACAGGGTAAGGGCCAGGGTCTGCTGCCAGGCAGGCCCTTAAATGTGGCTGAAACTCCCGCATGAAGAGTGGGAGCCTCCCTCTCCCTCCTTGCACGCTTGCTGCTGTTCCATCCTGTCCTCTGGGGATGTCTCGCTGCAGTTTCAGCGCCCTGCGGCTTGGCCCAGTGTGGGCTTCATGCTGTTTCTCTGCCTTTGTTTCGGTCTTGGTGTTTCATGGTGTACGTATGTGTCTGTGTGTGTGTGCATGCACGTGCGTGTGTGAAAGCTAGACAACAGTTGAGTCAGATGTAGAGAGACAGATTCATGATGAGGGACAGAGACAGACACACAGAAAGTGCAGTGGGGACAAGAAAGAGACCAGAGCCTTTCTCGCGCATGCTGGATGGAGCATGGCCTCAGCTGCCCTCATTCCTCCAGAGCCGGCTCTTTTCCGTCCTCCGCACTGGCTCCCAAGCTTATTTGGTTAGACGCAGAATATAGGAGGAAGAGAGGGGCAACCTCCCTGGTCTGGCCACCCCACATCTGGTCAGGGAAGCCTCACATCACTTTTTCCTGGAAACCCAGGAATTCCTCATAGGCTCCATCAGTTACCTCGAGCCGAGCCCCTTCACTCTGCTGGGCTGGCCAGGGTGTGTTTGGGGTGGGATGGAGCAGGGCGCCGGGGTTGGTTCAGCTCCCAGGCAGAGCAGCTGAGTGCCACTGCTAGCCTGGCTGGCTCCCCATGTTTCCATCCAGAGTCCGGGGCTGGAGCCTGGTCACCCCTTCCCAGTGCAGAGTCGGGAGACCGCTGGGGCCTCTGGGGCCTCTCCTGAGGTGACACACAGTGCCTGACTCATTGTGAGTGCTCCATTTCCTTTGAAGAGGAGCTCTGAGCTCCCTGGGGTGTTGGGATGAGGGAGAGGGCTGAAGAAGGCAGGGCAGGTGGGGGACTTCCCTTTCTGGGGGCTCCTCCACTGTGAGGGTAACAGGGGCCCCATTTCTTCGCTCGGCAAGGACAGGGCTTGTTGCTCTCTGGATGTGGGAAAACGCAGCTGTCCTGCCAGCCGGGCAGGACCCACCACACGGGCTGTCTCGGCCACCACGTCTCGGCTTTCCTTTCCTGGAGAGCAGCGTGACCTCAGCCATTCTGCCTGCCACCTTGAGAGGGGCTGGGTGACACAGTCCCCCCCCAGTGACCAGAATGGGGCTCCCTATAGTAGTGCACACTAGAGAGACCCCACAGAGACCCCACCCCACAGAGACCCCTTCGGCAGACGGTCACGGCCAGTCACACCTGGACCCACCCAGGAAGCCCTGTGCTCTCCGGGACATGGTCGTACAAGCAGTCGTAGTCACAGGCTAATGCCTGTGCACTCAGGACACATGTGCTTCTCTGTGTGTATATGTGTGTGTGCATGTGTGTTTCACATTTTTGGCCAGAATACACTCTGGAAACCTAAGCAGAAAAGAGCGTGTGAATGTGGCCATCATCAGGGATAAATTAATCCCAGACATGTAAAGCGTTTTCTTTTTTCATTCTCAGCCTGACTGCAAATTCAATTATAACTCTCTGCCAGCTACTGAAATGAGGGGACCAGTACGGACGTGGCTGAGCCTGGAAAGTGGGGCAGGCCAGCGGACGCTCTTGTCCCCCTCCTGCACCCCATTCCCCTGCTGTCCAGGACCCAGGAAAGAGTTGCAGTCACTCCTGGATACCACACACTGGCAGAGCTTTGGGGCAGCAGCCAGGTACCAGCCAAGAACACGGAGCTGGTGGAAGCAGAGCTGCCCTCTGAGACCTGAGCAAGGAAATGACCACATGTGGGGTCAGACCACAGGCTGGCAAAGGCTCTCTTATGAGGCGACTGTTCCAGGGCCTGGCCAATCTAGGTGGCACATGTATCCACCCACCCGGGGAGACTCGCCTTGACTGGTTCAGGGGAGAAAGTCTTGGCTGGAGGCCCCCTTGGCAAGGCTTTTTACCTGCATGGCTATTGGGGCCTGTGGCCGTGAGAGCCTGACTTTTCCTCTCACCCTCGCAGGCAAACTTCTGGTGGTGATTTGGCTCCCAGCGCCCACCTGCTTGTGGGGCGATGCCGGCCCTGCATGCTTGCCCACTGGCTTTAATGCTTGTGCACCCTTTCTGAGCCCTGCTAATGATAGTCTCCCCTTGGAGCTGGACCCGCCTCCCTCAGACACATAATGGGGGTCTCCGCCTGACAGTGTCTGTCTGAGGCCCCTTGAGAAGTCCTACTCAGGGAAACTGCAACCAGTCTCTCCTCGGTCACACCCTTCCCTTGGCTGCGGGAGGTTTGGGCATGTCTGTCTGCTCCAGGCTGAGAACAAAGAGAGTTCCCTCTCTCACTGAAGCTTGTTCCTCTGTGACAGCTGCCTTCTCATCTCATTCTTCCAGAGGCAGGGAGGGGAACTGAGTTACTTTAAGGGAAGTGCAGGGTTGGGAGTGGGGGGGAATTGGGCATTCCACATGAATTCCCAAAGAAGGTCAGGTGAGGCTAGTTTTAAAAGAGAATGGATGAGTTGGCAGAGATTCGATTTTGAATGGGGGTGGGGTGGGGTCGTGTATTGACAGGGAGTTGAGGCTGGGAGAGAGGTGGGGCGGGGGGGGAGGGGGGGGCGGGGGAAGAATGGTCCTGGTGACCCTGAATGGGGTGATTGAAGGGGAGCCAAGGGGCCCATAGGAAGAGGCTCGGAGGGGCAGGCCTCAGGCTGGAGGTGGGGGCTCTGTCTGCCCCTTCCCCAGGGCCTCTGGGGCCTTTTACATAACCTAGGCCTGGCCAAGGAGAGCTGGATTTTCACAGTTAGGCTCAGGCTGCCAGAAGAATGAGAAAAATGGGCCGGAGGGAACACCTCCACCGCAGAGAATAGGAGGGAGGAGAGTGGGAGCTAGGGATGGGGTGGGTGTGTGTGTGTGTGTGTGTGTGTGTGTGTGTGAGAGAGAGAGAGAGAGAGAGAGAGAACGAACTCTGGCTCTGTGAGCTTCTGGCCAGCTCTGGAGGAGCCCCAGTACCTTCCCCCAAGGGTCTTAGATCAAGGAAGCTCCCACTGAATCCAGTCAGTCCGGCTGCCTCGGATGCCTGGGACCCCATCCCACCAGGTCAAAGAGGCACGTGCCCCTCTCCTTTCTTATTCCAACCAGAGTCGGGGAGCAGGGCACTCCTAGGAAGACCCAGGCCTTTCCAGCCTCAGTCCAGGGGTGAGGAGGAAGTCTGAGGTTGGTCAGCGAGGAGCCCTTGCCTACTGAAGCTGTGCTAGACACAGAGTCACCTTCAATCCACGCCTGTGAGAGGCAGCTGTGGAGCCCCATGTTAGAGGTAAGGAAACTGTGACTCGGGGAGGCCACACATTTGTTACGGGAGGGTATGCCCAGCCATGGCGATTCAGAGTTCTTGCTCTCTGCACCCCATCCCCAGGCCCAGACACCTCCCAGTCTTCACAGCTGTGATGTCCTGAGCAGACCCAGGGCCCCGCCCGGTGTGGGAGCTGTGGGAGGCAGCAGGCAGCTGGGGGTGACTGTGTGTGGAGCTGGCTCAGATATGGGGACGTTTTCTGGTTTTCATTCACTCAGCAAGCATTTTTTTTTGAGCACCTGTCATGCCCAAGCTCTGCTCTAAGCACTGGATTCTTACCCTTGTAAAAGCTCTCTGTCAGGGAGCCGGACGAAAAAAGCATTTCAGGCAGTTATGAATGAATGCTGGAGGAAAAATACAGCGGAGGGAGAGATAGAAATAACAGTGGGTCATTTTTCAAACAGGTTTGAGGCAAAGCCCTCTGGAAATGCGACACTGGCTGACCTGAAAGAGCAAGCAGGCAAAACCAGGGTGAGAGCACTCGAGGCCCAGAGCAGCACAAGTGCAAAGGCCCCGAGGCAGGGCTGAGCTTGGCTTGCGGGCTGGCTCACAGTGGTCTCTGCCTGGTAGTTGGTCGCCTCCCGCCGACGCCTCATCTGGAAACCCTGATTTCTAAGGGGTCTCAGCATTGTCATCAGGGTTCACCCCTGTTGCTCCATGGGGACTGATGAGGGCGCCTCAGCCACTCTGGGCCTGCTGTGACCCGGACCCCCAGCCGGCTTCTTCCCCATGGCTGGCAACTTGGGGAAGTGCTTCCAGCATTCACACTCCTCACTGCCCACTCTAACCCCTGCCGCCAATTCAGGCAACATGCTACTTCCAGATGGGCAAGAGCGACTATTTATTTTATTGTTAAAAATAGCTTTTATTGGTTTTTGTCTTATTACAAAAGTAATATACATTCATTATAGAAATCTGAGAAAACAGCTAGCAAAAGGAAGAATATAAAGGAGCCGCTAACTAATCCCATTACCCAGAAGGAACCACTGTTGGCACTTGGGTATCTCTAGAATTTTCCATATGAGTATAAAATATATGCTAGTATTTTTAAAAAATATGACCTCACTGTTTATAGTGGTTTGCAACCACCGTACCGTGACTATCCATCCGCATCACTGAGTGTGCCTCAACCGCACGGCTGTATGGCTCCATTACAGTCTATCATTTGGATAAGCCAGGGTTTATTTAACCGGGCCTCTATTGATGGACTTTTAGGTAGCTGCCCCTGTCCCCACCCCCTCTTTGAGCATCTTGTCCACAAGGGTTTTTTCCTAGCCATTCCAGGAGGCTCTCTGAAGTATCTGGAAAGTTCTTGAGGTATCATGCAGGGCAAGACACCTCTGGATGCCAGAGGTCAGGACAGGGGTTTGGGCTGGTAGGTGGGTCTCTGCTTCCTTCGTGGAAGGAAGGGATCAGGAACGCTTTAGGTCTCTTAGCCACCCCCAAGCCCAGGTAGAGTCACTGGGAAGACGGAGGAGACAGGATTGAACTAAGAAGACTGTGTTTTCCCTACAGGTGCCCATAACAGTGCTGCTTCTGGAGAGGGGAAACCTGGGACCTCTAGCCTGTCCGCAGCAGGCCTGGGGCAGGGAGTGAGGGGGAGGGGTGGGGGGGGAGCTGAACCCTAGAGCAGGGAGGGGCACGGGAGCCCAGCATCTCATGCCCTGAGCTGAAGGTCCGAGAGTCTGCAGAATACAGATGCTCCCAAAGCCTTGCAGGAAAGCTGCTGCTGCTGGTGGTGGGAAAAGGGAGGTCAGCAGTGGGGTGGAGTGCCGTATGGATAGGGTGGCTGTCCAAGTGTCACTGACGGTCCAGACCCCTCTTGCCTCCTTGTGAAGCTGTCTCTGGTTTCTCTACCCGGGCAGGCTTAGAGACTTAGCTGTCATAGTTTGCGTCTCGCTCAAAGCCTTCACACGTGCTGCTCACCATCCCACTGGTTCCTGGGGTCAGCCTGAACTTGACTGCCAGCTCTCAGGATTCTCTCACCACCATCTATGAGACCTGGGGCAGGCGTGCTCCCTGCTCCAAGCACACCAAATGTGGAGTCATCAGACCCCCTTTGGAGAGTGCATGTGAGGCCCAGAGGCCAGGAATGCAGAGTGTGACACTTGATAGATACTCAGTTATAAAATACTTCTTTTGCATTTTCTTCTCTGTCCTTAGGGCCTCCCTGGTGGCTCAGAGGTTAAAGCATCTGCCTCCAATGCAGGAGAACTGGTTTTGATCCCTGGGTCGGGAAGATCCCTGGAGAAGGAAATGGCAACCCACTGCAGTACTCTTGCCTGGAGAATCCCATGGACGGAGGAGCCTGGTGGGCTACAGTCCACGGGATTGCAAAGAGTCGGACACGACTGAGCGACTTAACTTTCTCTCTCCTTAGGCTAAGACTTTGAGGGGAATAAAACGTCTTCACCATCGCTTATGTCTTCCCCTAAGCCTCAGTGGGTCTCCACATACTTCAGGATGTGCACCATACTTCACTGGGGTATGGGAAGAAAATATTTATAAAATCATCGCCATCACTCTTGACTAGTTTGCAGTGTTCAGATTGATCTTGAACTTCATTTATGCTGTATGGCAGTTGGGCATGGGTTTTATGTCATGGGGTATTAGAAGCATCACCATTGTTAATTGTTTTTTTGCATATTAGCTTTTGGTGTGAGCTTGGTGACGAGAATTGACAGTTTACATGATCTGGATTTATCTAAAGTAACCCTCACAAAGAGGCCACTTGGCTTAGAAAGATTCCTTCCCTGAAAACACTCTGATTAAAGATAAGTTAGCAAAGCAGACAGAAAAGGAAAACATTGAAAAGAAGCTAGCATTGCAAAGCAAAAATGCCGGACAGAGTGGGTACACACATCTCCTAGCCCAGCGAGGGCTCAACTGACAAGTTCATTAGGAAGCAAAACAAATGAAGTCAAAGCAACGAGGACTTAATCAGATCCGACAAGAAGTCAAGAAGACTCTGACACAAACAGAGATACCGAGAGAACTGGTTGAAATTAGGCCTGTCCTTGTGAACCTTGTCCTGAACATCAGCTCATGGCAGCTGTAATTTATGGAGAGATAAACAGCCAGATACCGGGAGTGTTTGGATTTTTAGTGCTATCAAAGGGTTTGGAGACCCCTGCCCCCAGCCTCCAGTACCAGGCCTGGCCCCAGCAGGGCTCAGGAAGCTCGTGTGGGGCGGACCTGTGCCTTCTGTGAGTGTGTGTCTGTAGGAGGTTTTTATGGCTGTGCAAGTGTTCCGCTCCCTCCCTCATCTCCCTTCCTCCTCCTGCCCCCCATTACTTTTCCTCTCATTTATCCCCTCCTGCCAGTGGGTGCCCCTGCCTGACCCTCATTAACTCAAAGTGTAAAAACCATTTGTCTGCAGCCCGCTTTCTCCCCACCTCCCCACGTTGGGGCCAGGCCCTTCTTTCCTCCCATGACTGTCTGAACCCAGGTTGCTGTGGTTTTTATGAGTTAGATCCAAATCTGTGGGGCCCCAGAGAGCAGGCAGGCACTTAGGGGATAGCTGAAGGGCTGCCCGGAAGACCTATAAAGAATAGACGATGCCTTTGGGGGAGCCCAGCTCTGCCTATCTCCTCAGAAGGCTGCACAGGCCGTGCACCGCTCACCTCCAAGGGCCCCAGCCTTGAGAGCAGTGATGTGGATGACACTGCCCCTCCCCACGGCTGGGTGGGACATGCCCGGTGCAGCCGTGTGTGGACACCCCCTTCACCTCTCTCTTCTCCATCTCTGCCCCAGCCTCCGGGGCAGCTCCTGCCCCAAGGCCCCCTGGCCCCAGCCTTCCCACCTGGAAGGAGTGACAGGGAAGAAGGGTGGGAAACTGGGCCTGGGATTAAACCAGATAATAATGTTAAGCAGTTGGAAGCATGTAGAAGTGTTTGCTGAGGTGCATCTACCACAGGGGGAGAGGGCCTGTGGCCTTTGGGTGTGGCACTAGAGTTGCTGAGGATGGAGGGGACCACATTCTTCTCTTGCTCAGGCTGCCCAAGGGGCCAGCTGCCTGTCTCCCTGAGGGCGGCCCCGCAGGGCGGGCAGAGGCAAACCAAGTGGGGGTGTCCCTCCTCCACCCCCATGCTGGCAGTGGCCCAAGGGAACCCAGGAGTCAGAAGTGGGTCCAGGCTTTGTGGCCAGGAGCCCAGCCTGGCCTGGCATAAAAAGGTGCTTGAATTTTCCTCACTCAGGGGGAGCCACAAATTGTCTTGATGAGCATGGTTGGGTTTATGTAACATAAACACCTCAGCACACAGCATCCACCTTTGGGGGAGGGCTGATGGAGGCACTGGCAGGGCTAGCCAGCCTCACCCAGGAGCTGGGTGGGGGCCACTGGGGCAGTGTGCCAGACTGGCACCGAGTCCCAGATTCCCCAGCCTGAGCTTCACTCACTGGCTTTGTAACCACTTCTCCCAGCTCCTTATTTAAAGAACAACCCACTTTCCACTTCCAAAGGAGGGTGACTGGACAGGCTTCCCCTACCATGTAAGTTAGCTGAGACTCTTGCTTTCTTCTTCTGCTCTCCTGACTTTGATGGCCCAGAGCATCTTCGAGGACCTGGGGAGGCAGGCAGTGATCCTTGAGAACTGGGCATGGGGGTGGGGACCAGACTCTGTCACTCAGCAGGGTAGGAAGGTCCCTTCTGTGCAGGTTCTCTTGTTCCTTGGCCTGAGGCGGGGGTAACTGTGGTTGCTTGGTGGGCTGCTTGGATGGTTCTTAGCTACCCTGGGCTGCCCACCCTCCTCCTTACTCCCCCACAGCTGTCCCAGCCCAGGCCCTCACTGGGCCCTGTGGTGGCTTCTCTGGGACTCATTCAAAGCCATGGCTGACCTGCCTCCCCGTCAGGGTAAAAATAGATGTTTCCACCAAGGCCACCTCCGCAGCCTCAACTTTCTCCCACTTGAGTTCCTGCCAGGGCTCGCTCTGCAGAGCACGAATCTGAGAGTTGAGCCTGGCCTCGGGGCCCCGTGGAGGAGCTCTGCTGCTGTGGAGGCCACCCTGTTTCCGGAGGTGACGCTGTGTGTCGCTCCGCTTGGCCCAGGGCTTGCCCTGCTCACCTCCAGGCATCTTTTGCTTCTCTTCGGCCTTGTGCCTATCTGGCCTCTCAGTCGTCTGCCCCTTGCCTTGTTGGGTGAGAGGCATCATCTCTCCCTTACAGGATCAGCTTCACCGGCAAGGTGACCTGTGCCCTGGGCCTTGCGTTGAGAAGAACCCCAAGCTTGGTTTAGTTTTCTGCTATCACTGCCTTGAAATTCCTAAAGAGTTTTAAATAAGGGGCTGCCCTGGTGGCTCAGTGGCAATGCAGGAGACACAGGAGATGCAGGTTCAATCCTTGGGTTGGGAAGATTCCCTGGAGGCACATGGCAACCCCGCTCCAGTGTTCTTGCCTGAAGATTCCCTGGAGGCACATGGCAACCCTGCTCCAGTGTTCTTGCCTGGAGAATCCCATGGACGGAGGAGCCTGGTAGGCCGCAGCCCATGGGGTCGTAAGAGTCGGACACGACTGAGTGACTTCACGTTCACTTTTCACTTTCGTGCATTGGAGAAGGAAATGGCAACCCACTCCAATGTTCTTGCCTGGAGAATCCCAGGGACGGCGGAGCCTGGTGGGCTGCCGTCTATGGGGTCACACAGAGTCGGACACGACTGAAGCGACTTAGCAGCAGCAGCAGCAGGGTCTGGAGCACACAATGAATAAGGAGCCCTTCATTTTAATTTTGTACTGGGACCCATGAATTATGTGGCCAGGCCTGTTCCTTTAGGAGGCACGCTCAGATAGGGGAGCCGTGGCATGGGGGAGTCCCTTCCCATGAAAAAGGAGGCTTCCTAGAGGAGGTGACCCACTCGAGGGGGTGGGTTTACAGGGGTTCTGAGAAAGCCTGTCTGCCCACCAGAGCACCACTCCTTTGGGGGTGCACACTGCCCTCCTAAGGCTCCTGGTTTAAAGTGACCCCAAGAGTCACTCAGAGGAGAGGCTTTTCTGAACAGTGTCGGGCTCCCCTGGCCCTCTGAGGAGTAAGCAGGCTCCCTGAGCCGAGACAAACGGCAGAGAAGGGGAGCCCTGGAATCCGTCCCCTCCATGTGAAGTCGACACTCTGCGCTGGAGACCGCTCCTTGCATGGAGAGCCCGGGAGTGGGACGCTGGCGTGCCTCTTGCTTCCTCCTTTGGTCTGGCCAGGGCACCTGGACCAGAGGCAGCCGGGCCTTGGGAATTTCGCACGGTCTTCTCAGCACACAGAAGCCCAGCCCTCTGTGTGGCTGGGGCATGAAACTGTGAGTTCTCAGTGGGGTCTCTGGGATCCTAGAGGGCCCTCTCAGTGGGGTGACAAACAGACTACTCCACCAGGAATGTAGGAGGGAGGGGGCTTTTGAGAAGGGAGGATAAAGAGATGGTGGGGAGAGGACTTTGAGGGATAAGGGCAAGGGCTGGGCACAGCTGGTTTTCCTTCTACAAAATGACTGTGTTGACCCAGGTGAGGTGGTAGGGGCCTCAGCTGTGGGGTCCACCCAGGCCTGCCTGCCCAGCAGACAGTGGCCCTTCCCCAGGCACCACAGGCATGGCCCCTGCCATGCTCAGGACCTGATTCACTAGGTGTCCCATGCACACGTGCAGTGAATGTTGGGGAGAGTGTTGGAAGAACTCAGTTCAGTCTACTGGGCTAGGGGAAAGCCCAGCGTCTCTCCTGTGAGTCTCCTTTACTGTTCACACACAACACTTCTGATACTTCTAGTCACCAAATGCACAGAGGCTTCCCCTACACCAAGCACCTGTCTGCAGGCGGAAGTCCTGTAATCTCATTCAATTTTGATACTATCTACCCCAAATCACTGCAGATGGTGACTGCAGCCATGAAATTAAAAGACGCTTACTCCTTGGAAGAAAAGTTATGACCAACCTAGATAGCATATTCAAAAGCAGAGACATTACTTTGCTGACTAAGGTCCGTCTAGTCAAGGCTATGATTTTTCCAGGGGTCATGTACGGATGTGAGAGTTGGACTGTGAAGAAGGCTGAGTGCCGAAGAATTGATGCTTTTGAACTGTGGTGTTGGAGAAGACTCTTGAGAGTCCCTTGGACTGCAAGGAGATCCAACCAGTCCATTCTGAAGGAGATCAGCCCTGGGATTTCTTGGGAAGGAACGATGCTAAAGCTGAAACTCCAGTACTTTGGCCACCTCATGCGAAGAGTTGACTCATTGGAAAAGACTTTGATGCTGGGAGGGATTGGGGGCAGGAGGAGAAGGGGACGACCGAGGATGAGATGGCTGGATGGCATCACTGACTCGATGGACGTGAGTCTGAGTGAACTCCAGGAGTTGGTGATGGACAGGGAGGCCTGGTGTGCTGTGATTCATGGGGTCGCAAAGAGTCGGACACGACTGAGCGACTAACTGAACTGAACTGAACCTGATTCAGTGGGTAAAGAATCCACCTGCAAGGCAGGAGACAAAGGAGACAGAGTTCTGATCCCTGGGTCAGAAGGATCCCCTGGAGGAGGGCCTGGCCACCTGCTCCAGTATTCTTGCCTCGAGAATCCCATGGACAGAGGAGCCTAGCAGGCTACAGTCCATGGGGTTGAAAAGAGTCGGACATGCCTGAGCAACTGAACACATCACACATCACAGCACATCTCCCTGGAGACAGTGTCACGTTCCACAGATTAAGGGTTCAGCCCCACAAAACTATTCCCACCCCACTTCAGATGCCAATTACAAGTAGTAGGTGTCCAGGTTACCCACAACTTCTGTTCAACTTGGCTACAAATTGGAGATTCCCGTGACACCCCTCCTCAGCTTGGAGGTTAATTTGCTAGGGGAGCTCACAGAACTCAGGGAAATATTTTCTTACATTGACCAGTTTCTTAAAGGACATTATAAAGGATACAGATGAATAGCTGGAAGAAGAGACACGTAGGGTGAGGTCTGGGAGGGTATAGGAATAGGTCCTTGTGCAGTTGAGGGGTGATATCCTTTCTCTATGTGGTTTTGCTTGCCCACTTGGAAGCCCTCCAAACCCTGTACTGTGGGGCTGTATGGAGGCTTCCCTGTGTAGGAATGCTCCCTTGTTAACTCCATCGCCAGCCCCTTTTCTCTTTGTGGAAGATGAGAGATGGGGCTGAAAATTCCAAGCTTCTGATCATGGTTTGGCCTTTCGGGTGATCAGCCCCATCCAGAAGGCATTCAGGAGCTCACTCAGAGTTTCCTCATTAGAACAAAAGATGCTGCTAGTGCTCTAATCACTTAAGAATTTACAAGGGTTTCAGGACCTCTAGGCCAGGAACTGGGGGCAGAAACCAGTGTATATTTTCTATTATCTCACAGACAGTGTGCGCCATGAGTCCTTACGTGCCCACAGTGGCTGAGTGGTGGGATGTATGTCCCTAAACACACGGTTTATTGGATCGGGGGAGACAGAGAAGAGCAGCAGGAAGAGCAGCCTTCCTATACTCTCTGTTCTTGTCTGATCCTTTGAATTAGGTCAGACAGCAGGAGGGAATGCAGTCAGACACCAAGAACCGGATGGCTCCAGGCACCAATGTATCCTGTACCAGTGAGCCAGCACTTAGGGAGTTTCTCCTCCCTGGGGGTCAAGGTCGGCCTGCATATGAAGCTGTGGACATGTGTGGACTCCGCCTCGGCCCGCACATGAAGCTGGATGGATCCAGCAGTAGCCTCCTCCCTGAAGCTACTCCCGTAGCTACTCCTACAGAAGCAGCTCTGCCCTGTCTCCTCCCTTCCAGCTAGGCTGCCACCTGGAGAGTCAGCTCAACCCCCTCCCAAAAGTGCCCCCAACAGCTCAGTTAAGCAGTTCCTGGGCAGCTTTCAGCCCCAGCACTTCAGATCCTACCATGTAGGGGAGATCCCCACTCCTAGCTCATCCAGTCCAACCCCTCCTGAGGCCAGAGATGGCAAGGAAGCTGCCTAAGTCTGCACAGCCCAGCAGGGGAGAGCAGAACACGGGGCTCCTTGCTGACGCCCAGGCTGCCAGTCCGTATGAGTACTGTCCTGCATTCACTCACTCAGTCAGTGAGGATTTATTGAGTGTGTGCTGGGCACAAGAGCTTGTGCAAGGAGGGCAGAAAAGGGAGACTGATCTGCCCTCGGGGAGGCAGGCGCTGGGTGGGCGAGCATCCCTGTGCCCTGCAGTGTGGCATTGGTGCCATGGCGCAGTGGGTCCTCCTGGAGGTGGGGTTCCCTTGGGCGCTTTGGGGGAGAGACTCCTGGCCCAGGGCTTGTGGCAGGTGGAGGGTGGGGGGAGGCAGGAGCTGAGACCGAGGGCTGGGATGTCTAGGGGCCCGAGGGACTCACTGCCCCAGTTTCCCCTAGGTCTGCCCCCACCGGGACTGTGACTCTGTCCTCTGATTGACCTGGCCTCTCACCTCTGGACCACGGCCCCTCAGCCACCTCCTTTGTGGCCCCTCGTGTCTCCAGAGGAAGCGTCCCCTCTTCTCACCAGGCTCTCCCACCTCCCCCTCCCCTCCCTGTCACCTCCACCCCAGAAAGAAGCCTTCACTTTCTCCACCAGCCTCTCTCCCCTCAACCCCCAGCAGCTGTGGGGGAAATTGGGCCATTTGAAGAATAAAGGAGAAGGCAGGAGGGAGGAAACTCCCATCTCAGGGCCCGGTCCACAGCTGGGGTGAAAGCCTGTTCCTCGTTAACACCCTGACTCAGGGACCAGGACTGGGGTGTCGTGTCTCCTCCGCCTCCCGCGGGCTGGGAGGTGAAAGGCATGCTGGGAGGTGGTAGCCAGAGTTATTGGGAGCAGATGGGAAGGGATGGTGGAGGGGCAGGGGCGTAGGGGAGGGAGGGGCAACCTAGGGGTGGGAGGAAACTGAACAGACCCTTACCCTGACCACTGGGGTCCTGAGCCGGTTATCTGGAAACATCCTCTCCACGGGACGTTCCTTGGTCCAGGTGACAGGTAAATCCAGATTTGAGGGATGGAGAGGCTGCAGAAAGGACAATGCCAGGGCCTTGTCTGTCTGGTGTGGACCCTGGGGATCCACATCACCTAACCCTCTCCTGAGTCCCTCTGGGGTCTGAGGATCTGCGTCCAGGGCCCTGACAGGGGTGGGGTGAGGGGTGGGACCATGTGTTAAGTATAGACTGTGCCCCAAGACGCCAGGGGCTGCTGGACCAGGAGCAGGAGGCTGGGCCCAGCGGCAGCTGGCAGGAATGAGGTGGATTCAGTCGAGGGGAAGTTCTCAAGAGCATTGAGGCCCAATGAGCAGCGTTCTGACGGTTGACTGTGATGCAGACAGGGATGCTGGTGAGTGGTGCTGGTTGCAGTGCTCACAGAGATGGTGTGGTGGTGGCGATGGGGCCGTAAATGTGGAGGCTGATGTCCTCTGCATTCAGTGACTCCACTCAGTTGCCGCCTGCTTTTATGGGAGCCACTTGGTGAAACTTCCCTTTCTGTTTGGTGAGACTCCGCCCTCTCACCTCCAGTCCTTGGAAACACCTCTGTCTTAGCTGAGCTGAGTCCTGGTCTTCATCCCTAACCGCCTCTGCAGCCCTCAGGCCTCGGCCCAGAGCTGAGTCTGCAGAGACGAGTGGAGGGTGCTGAGTCCCAACCACTTTAGAATCCAAGCGGTTTAGGGTCTGGAGGAAGAGGTGGGGCCGGGGAGGGTGAGTCAGGACTGCAGTTGTGGACCCCCTTGGCCCCTGCTCCTCAGGCGCTCCTCCTCCTTAGCCAGGCCAGGCAGGCCCCCGGGCCTGCACTTCCTGCCCCTCATGGCTTGGGCCCAGATTCCTCCTCCAATATTTTAATTAGATCCCATGCTCATTAGCTGCCCAAATGCCTTCCAGACACCCTGCAGCTGCTCTGGGCCTCCCCACACCTGCCCATCCAGCTGGGCCTCCCCCACACCTGAAAGACATCGGGGCTCAGAACTCCAGCCCCTCCCTGGGGCCTCCAACAGCCAGGACTAGGAAAGGAGAAGCGGGCTCTTTGGCTGAGGGAGGGTGGGAAGCCACAGGAGGGGCCTCGCTCTGCGGGGAAGCCTGGGAGGTGAGCTGTGGCCACAGCCCAGGAGATAGGACGTTGGATGCCCCATCTGCCAATACCAGAGGGCCTGGGCTCTGGTTCCCTGCCACCTCACTGAGCCTAGGTCCTTTCCTCCTGGGCCTCCTTGAGAGGACTGATCAGCACCCAGGTGTTTGCCTTCTGTACAAGTGTAGTGGCCAAGAAGGGTGTGTGAGGGAGAAAGCTAGCTCAGAAAGGAGGCTTTGGGGAGATGGACTTTGATCTCAGCAAACTTCCTTGTAGGATTTGCCAGCCCGAATCATCACTCAATGAGTGGCAGAAAGGGTCACATCCCAGGTCATGGTAAGTGGCCCAAGCTAGAACTCAGATTCACCCCTTGCAGCGATTCTTCTTTCTGGTCTGTTGATTTCTACCAGCTCCAGGGACTCGAGCCACATAGACACAAATGAATTCATTAAACATTTGTTCATGTACACTCACGAGGAGACAGACACTGCTGTAAGAACTCTGTAAATACTAACTCACTTAATCTTGCAATAACGCCATGAGATAGAAATTATTTTTTATCCCCATTTAACAGAGTAGTTGTGGAGAAGGCAATGGCACCCCATTCCAGTGCTCTTGCCTGGAAAATCCCATGGATGGAGGAGCCTGGTAGGCTGCAGTCCATGGGGTCCTGAAGAGTCGGACATGACTGAGCGACTTCCCTTTCACTTTTCACTTTCATGCGCTGGAGAAGGAAATGGCAACCCACTCCAGTGTTCCTGCCTGGAGAATCCCAGGGACGGGGGAGCCTGGTGGGCTGCCGTCTATGGGGTCACACGACTGAAGCGACTTAGCAGCAGCAGCAGTAACAGAACAGTGGAATGGCTTGTTCAAATTCACGCAGGTTGTAAGAGGCCGATGGCGACAAGCCTCTAGTCCCTGCAGCCTTTGTTCTCAGTCCCTGGGCTCTGCAACCACTATAGAACAGAACATGTGTGGTGTTTCCTGGTGAGGGACAGTGGTGGCCCTACTTAAATCTTCCCTCCAGTAACCAGTAGGTGCTGGAACTGCTGCTACCCCAGGAGAGATGGAAGATTTTGATCGTGTGGCCAGGGGCAGACAAATTAGTTCATGTCCTCCTGACTCATTTTGTGTCCTATGAAATGGGAAAGCCATCCTTAGCTTATAGCATTGCCTTGAGCATTCAACAGAGTGACAGAGGCACCCCCGCCCTGCCCTGTCTGCTCTGTGATAATTCTGATCCTGCCTGGAGTGGCGGGGAATGAAAGCATAAGTTGCTGCTCAGCACCTCTGCTCCCAATTTGGGTTTGGATGGGAGTGATGGTGAGAGGGTGGCCCTCAGCACTCTTCTGTTCCTCTAAGACACTTTGAAGAGCCTTAGGACTCCCCAGACCTCAGAATCATTGCCCTAAAGGGGCCAACTGACTACCTTTTGGAGGGCCAGCTGGTGCCCTGTTTGGAGGCCTAGCCAGTCCCTCTGGAGTTTGCCTTGGGGCTTTCTCCCTCCCCTCACGTGATGATGATTCTGGGCTGAATGAGCTGGTCTGGGAGGATGCATGGAAATGAGCACACTGAGCCAGGGCTCACTTACGCAGGTGGGGAGAAAGACTGCCTGCCCAGCAGCCATCCCAGCCGTGTGTGTGTGTGTGTGTGTGTGTGTGCCTTAACTAGTTTTTCCATCCACCCTTTGCTCCTCATCGTCAGTTTCCCCAGCAGCAGTCTGGAAGGCGCTGGTTGCCAGGACCAGCTCTAAATGTCAAGGCCTGGAAAATCCAACCAGCCCCTGGGCCCAACATCCCCACCCCAGGTGGCAAGGTCATGGGGACTGGCGTGGGGAGAGAATGATGAAGCTAGCAGCCCCTACCCTACTCTACGTACCACCTCTGCAGAATTATTGTGCTACTGCCTGGGATCCTGGGCCTCCCAGATCCAGGCTCCTCCCTGGCCTGGACCAGGCAATGGTTTCATACACCTGCACCAAGAAAGACCTTGTCATGGCCCGCTGCTCAAGGTCTACAGTGGCCCTCACTGCCCAGCTGGTCTGATAGTAGGTCCTCAACTTAGTACTTAATTTCCTGCCATCAACAGTTCTCTTCAGTTTGGTTGCTGGTTACTTCAAACATGACTACTCCATGCCCCCTTCTAGAATCCACCTTCTCCGAGAAATTTTCTTTGATCAAGGACTATTTTTCTTACTACCTAGTCTTGGGCTTCCCAGGTGGCTCAGTGGGTAAAGAACTTTCCTTCTATGCAGGAGATGCAGGAGGCGCGGGTTCGATCCCTGGGTTGGGAAGATCTCCTGGAGGAGGGCATGGCAACCTCCTAAAATATTCCTGGCCGGCGAGTCCCGTGGGCAGAGGAGCCTGGCGGGCTACACTCCATGGGGCCACACAGGGTCAGACACGCCTGAGGTGACTGAGCTCGCACGCCGTCTCGTGCTTAGGGAGAGACCCTTTCGTCATGAGGGGGGGTTCAAAACAGGCACATTGATGGCAGCCTCCTCAGATGGGGTCTTGTCTGCCCATTCAATCAGAACTGAGTTTGAATTTTGTGTGCTCAGTTCTGCCCAGCTGTATGACTTCAGGCTACTCACTTTCATGCTCATGGACTATAGTTTCTTAACCTTTAAAATGGGAATCATAGTCCATTTCCTGTCTACATGAAACTCATAATTCTCCCTGAAGATCAGGGGAATGAAGAACACAACTCACATCCTGCATTCCTAAGGTGAGTTCCATGCTGCCTTGTAGGAGGATGTACTGATTTGCTCAGAGTACCACAGACTGGGCAGCTGAAAGAACTAATATGTATTTTCTCAAAGTTCCGGAGGCTCAGAGTCCAAGACCAAGATGCTGTTAGGATTGGCTTCTGATTAGACCTTTCTTTCTGGCCTGTAGGCGGCCACCTTCTCATTGTCCTCATGTGGCCTTTCCTGTGTGCAACCAGCTGGAGAGAAACAGCGCGTGTCTTCCCCTTCTTTTAAGAACATCAGTCCTATGGGATAACGCTACGTTCTTAAGACCTCATTTAGCCGTAGCGATCTACTTAAAGCCTCTCCAAATACAGTCACACTGGGGGTTAGGGGAGTTACAACACCGAAGTTTTGTAGCGACATAATTCAGTCCATAACAATAGGTTAAGAAAAAATCTCAACATTGAGTAAGTTTGGGAACTTAAATGAATTAAATAGGGTTCTTGATTGAAGGTCTTCTCATAGGCTTTCACTGTGAACAGAACTCTCTCAGATGAGACTGTGTTTCCCAAATACATGTGACCTCAAAACTCATTTTTGATTGATTTTTTGCCAAGCTAGGGTTTTTAGGAGCTGCATTTGCAATCCTCTGTTCTAGTCAATTGTTGCATGGTATTTTCTAACTTGAGTACCCATGGGGAAGGAAGTTCAGCATTACTTATTGTTCCACCTAGAGATCAATAACCAGACAGCTTTCCTGGTTATTTTGCATCTCCAGTGAGTAATTCCAGCTTGTGACATTGTTGAGCTCACCTGTTAGAGTGCTGCATGAGGTCTCTCAAACCTACAAATTTCTTCCTTCTTTCAGTTTTTGGGAGGCTCAGAATGACAGCTGAATCTGCATGTGGCTCCCAGATCACAGTAGTTCAACCTAGGTCCCTGGAAGGCAGCTCTTTGCCATCATATACCATCGGGCCTTTGCAACATTTCAGTTGTAGCCTTGTCTGGAGGCTGAGCGATGGACAGCTCTCAGCGGGATAACCCTTTTCCCCTTTCACTCTGCATGCACCAAACTCCTAGCCTTTCTGCTGAAACAGGCGCTGTCCAGGAAGTTGTAGTCTGGAGCCTTTTACTCCCAGATCTGAGGACTAGCATGGCATCATGGTGGGAGCTTGTTAGAAACGTAGCATCTCCAGACCCATTGCAGACCTATTGAACCAGGATCTGCATTTAGCAAGCTCCCAGGTGATCTACAGGCAGGCTTATTAAGGTTTCAAAAGTACTAGTCTGGAACAGTGATTTTTCAGAAACACAGGTGATGACTATAATGGTTTGTGAAGATGATGCCATGATTTGCAATCACCATTAAAAAAAAAAGTAGAATTGAAAATATAGGATACCCTAAGCAAGTATTTTTCGGGGGTAAACTTTGGGTTGTGACATAAAATATGTGTCACTATCAAAAGTTTGAAGGCAATGGTCTAGAGGCAATCATGGTAGTGAGACAGGGGACTGGCTCTGGTGACCTCTGCTGGCCCCTCCCACCCCTCCCCACCTGGCCTTTCCAGCTGCACCGGCTGCTTAAGGGTTTCCTGCCACCAACCACACAGACCTTGTCACCACACCCAGTGGCCCAGTGCCTGGGTTTTGGGGTGTGGTGGGGGAGAGCTGGAACCCAAAAGAGTGACTTTTAAAATAGGTTCTTCCCCAGATTTATTTTCCCCTGGCTCCTTCTCCCCCTTCCTTTTCCAGCTCCTTGCCTTGTCCTCCTTCTCCCTCTCCTGTTCCGAGCTGGAAGGCGAAGCCAAACCCCACTCATCAGAGAGTCTCCTCCCGCCACACAATACATTTCTCCTTCCCAAGGCCCCTCACCCCATGCTGAGGCGTCAAAATAACCTGACTGACCCCACGCCTGCAGGGCCATTCCCACCTCTGGCAGTCGGCCACCAGCCCCAAGTCTGCCAGAAAATTTATCTGATCTTTGAACTTAGCACTCCCCTGGAGGTAAACGTGGGCAACTGCTAAAGGCATCAGAGCTGCTGCAAAGTCAGAGAGTCCAGGCATTGGAAGGAGAGCAGCGGGGGAGAGGACAGGAGGCCCTGGGGCAGAGATGCTGGGAGTCAGAGGGACTATCTGCCAGCCCTTTCTCCCTCCCTTCATCCTCAGATTCTGGCCCATGGCCAAAATGGAATGTCTGAAAATCTACCAAGAGATCTTCTTTTTGGAAGTCCTTCACCATCACCACCACCATCATCACTTTTATAGACGACATAGGGTAATCCCCTGTCTCCATATGCCTGGAATATTGGGGTTTACATATTAATAGCCCCTTGTTTGACTATTAAGAGTGTTCCAATATGGGTTTTAAATATCTTGTCAATTATTCTGGTCTATGTGGGAAAACTAAAGAAAACTTTACCGAAGGTCATAAGGTTGATCAGCAGTTCATCTGGGGCTTGATGCAAATTATATGCTCCTCCCCAAATGCCTCATGCCCTTCCCAAGATGCTTCATGCTCTTCCTAGGATGCCTCACTTCCTGGTTCTCACTCCACCTGATGGGAAGGACAGTGTGGATTGGTGTGTGAACTTGTGTTGGGATCCTAAACTCCTTACAGGCCTTGAGAGCTAGTTAGAGTGACCTCATTTACCCTCTAATAATCTTACGTAGCTGCAGTGTGCAGTAGAACTGAGAGAAATTTCTGAAGCCTCAGATTCTTTGTGGATGGATGGAGTTGAGAGGGAAGCTGAAGTGTTACCCAGGGGTGAAGGATCTTTCCTCAGGCTGCTCTTTGATTTTTCCCTTCAGGGTTGCTCAGGTGGAAGGTGGAAAGGTGAACTTTCTGAGGGTGTTCCCGCTTCCTGTTCTCTGCAAGGGTGTGTGTGGAGAGGGGAGTCGGGCAGGTGGGCCTGGGAGTTAGTGGCTGGGGAGGAGGCAGGGGCTAGTGCTTTGAATGCTGAGGGGCCTGGGGTCTGGAAACAGGGTTCGGGGATAGAGGGACAGCATTAGCTGCAGGTGATGTGTGCTGGCAGTAACAGCCCATGAGCTTGGACTAGTTGGGGGAACAACTTAGAGGCATAAGCCTACCCAAAGGCTCCTATTTTCCTTGTTCCTCCAAGCCACCCATGGGAATTGAACTTTTGACAGGTTCCTGGGTGCGTCAAGGCTACTGGCCACAGACTCAGAAGGCTTGAAATCTTGTCCCACTGAATGCAGGCCCTTGAGATTTGCTGGGAATCTGCCACATCTAGTCCAAGGATTGTTCAGGAAACACAGGTGAGCACATTGCTAGTCAGGGGTGGAAGAGCCACGTATTCTCAAAAATATACACATGTACAAAAGCACACATGTAGACACAACCCATAAGTAACACATTCACAATATTCACGTAACCCACGCACACCCACATGCATACCAAACACACATACTCACTTCTAGACACCTCTCACATGCTCATTCATATTCATATATATGTACACATGTACAAACATGCATGATAACACACATTCATATACACATGTATGTACAGCCACATGTATACATACATACAGGTAGGCACACAGCTGCACAGCAGGTACTCACATGGGCATTGTCCCCTGGCCATGGGGAACAGTTCACTGCTATGAAAGAGGGAAGGTCCAGAGCTCTCAGAATAGGGGCTGTGTGCATGGAGAACATCCTGGTTCTTAGGTACTTGAGGCTCAGGAACACTGAGGACGGATGAGCGAGTGGGGCTTGGAGTATAGCTGCAGCAGATGGCATGGGGAGATGTCATAACCAAAACACCCTCAACCAGGCTCCCAGCTCATTGTCCACACAGTGTCCCAAGGGATGAACTTCTTGTCCCTTCTGTCCCATATCCCATCCTGACTCACTGGAAGAGAATGAGTGGATTACATACAAAAAGAAATCCAAATCAAATTGACATCAGACTTCTCCCCAGCAATGATGTATGCAAGAAGACAGAGAAATACTTTTATTCAAGTAATGTTGATTTACAGTGTTGTGTCAATCTGTGCTGCACAGCAAAGTGACTCAGTTATATACATATGCACATTCTCTTTAATATCCTTTTTCCACTATGGTTTATCATAGGATAAACTCAAGTCATAGATATTATGTACTCATATCATAGAATATTGAGTACAGTGTCCTGTGCTATACAGTAGGACCTTGTTGTTTGTCCATTTCTAAATGTAATACTTTGCATCTACTAACCCCAAGCTCCCAGTCTACCCCTCCCCTTTAGCCCTCCCCCTTGGTAATCACAAGTCTGTTCTCTATGTCTATGAGTCTGTTTCTGTTTACAAAACAGATAGGCTCATGTTTGCCATATTTTACCTTCCATATATGTAATATCATATGGTATTTGTCTTTCTCTTTCTGACTTAATTCCCTTAGTATTGATAAGTCTAATTGTGTCCATGTTGCTGCAAATGGGATAATTTTATTCTATTTTATGGCTGAGTAGTATTCTCTCGTGTGTATGTATATACCACATCTTGTTCATCCATTCATCTGTTAATGAACATTTACGTTGTTTCCATGTTTTGGCCACTGTGAACAGTGCTTCTATGAATATAGGGGTGCATGTATCATTTTGAATTATAGTTTTGTCTGGACATATTCCCAGTAAACTGTGGAAAATTCTGAAAGAGATGGGCATACCAGACCACCTGACCTGCCTCTTGAGAAACCTGTATGCAGGTCAGGAAGCAACAGATAGAACTGGACGTGGAACAATAGATTGGTTCCAAATAGGAAAAGGAGTACATCAAGGCGGTATATTGTCACCCTGCTTATTTAACTTATATGCAGAGTACATCATGAGAAACGCTGGGCTGGAAGAAGCACAAGCTGGAATCAAGATTGCCGGGAGAAATATCAATAACGTCAGATATGCAGATGACACCGCTCTTATGGCAGAAAGTGAAGAAGAACTAAACAACCTCTTGATGAAAGTGAAAGAGGAGAGTGATAAAGCTGGCTTAAAGCTCAACATTCAGAAAACTAAGATCATGGCATCCAGTCCCATCACTTCATGGGAAATAGATGGGGAAACAGTGGAAACAGTGGCTGACTTTATTTTTTTCTGGGCTCCAAAATCTCTGCAGATGGTGATTGTAGCCATGAAATTAAAAGACTCTTACTCCTTGGAAGGAAAGTTATGACCAACCTAGACAGCATATTAAAAAGCAGAGACATTACTTTGTCAACAAAGGTCCATCTAGTCAAGGCTATGGATTTTCCAGTGGTCATGTATGGATGTGAGAGTTGGACTGTGAAGAAGGCTGAGCGCCAAAGAATTGATGCGTTTGAACTGTGGTGTTGGAGAAGACTCTTGAGAGTCTCTTGGACTGCAAGAAGATCCAACCTGTCCATCCTAAAGGAAATCAGTCCTGAATATTCATTGGAAGGACTAGTGTTGGAGCTGAAACTCCAATACTTTGGCCACCTGATGCAAAGAGCTGACTCATTTGAAAAGACCCTGATGCTGGGGAAGATTGAGGGCAGGAGGAGAAGGGGATGACAGAGGATGAGATGGTTGGATGGCATCACCGACTTGATGAACATGGGTTTGGGTGAACTCCAGGAGCTGGTGATGGACAGTGGGGCCTGACGTGCTGCAGTTCATGGGGTCACAAAGAGTCGGACAGGACTGAGCAACTGAGCTGAGCTGATTTCCAGTAGTGGGCCTGCTGGACCGTATGGCAATTCTATTTTTAGTTTTCTGAGGAAACTCCGTTCTGTTTTTCATAGTGGCTGTATCAACTTACACTCCACACCCTCTCCAGCATTTGTGATTTGTAGACTTTTTAAGGGTGGCCATTCTGACTGGTGTGAGATGGTACTTCATTGTAGCTTTGATTTGCACTTCTCTACTAATTAGCAATGTTGAGCATCTTTTCATGTGCCTACTGGTCAACTGTATGTTTTAAGTAATCTTTTTTTTTTCTCCCCCCCTCACCGTGTGGCATGTGGGATCTTTGTTTTCTGACCAGGGAACAAACTTGTGACCTGCTGCAGTGGAAGTGTGGATTCTTAACCACTGAACCACCAGTGAAGTCCTGAAGACAGTGAAATTCCAAACTGGTTTCCACTGAATTTGTTGGGGGAAGCAAAAGATAGCTCTTGTGTCTACTCTTGGAAAAAGAAGCTCCCCAGTGACCCTTTTAGAGGACATTTCCCATGAGGGTCATATGTGTCAAAGCTGTTTGAAAATCTATGTGAACAGTCAGCCTGGCCTACTCGGGCAGGTGGACTGGACATAGCAGGGTTAGAGTAAGCAGAAAGCAGAAGAAGGCCTGTCTGGTGGGGAACTACAGGATAAGGTCCAGAGGCCATCAGGCATTGCAGAAAGTGCTTCTGATCTGTCTTGCCTGGGAGCAGTCACTCAGGACCTGTTTGCTGCAGGGACTCTGAGTTTATGTAGGACAGACCCTCCTCCTCCTGACCTGTCACTCAAGTGCAGTCAGATGCTACACCTGTGAAGCTGTGCTATGGTTTGGTGTATTCCACTAATGTTATTAATAGATGAGAGGCCAGTCAGCGGTCAGGGTCAGCACTGGTTTTGCAGCTGGGGTCAAGGCTAGTCTTGGGCCAGGGTCAGTTTGGTGGCCACTGTCAGAGGCCGGTCATGGCCAGGGCTGGAATCAGTCTGAGTCAATGTCAGGGTCAGTCTGTGGTCAGTCTGAGGTTACATTGATGTGACCAGAATTAGGGCTGAATGTGACTGGGAGGCAATTTATCCTCAATGTAATTGATGTGGATGAGACTTGCAGGGAGTCCTGTGACCTCCCAAAGCCCCAGCTGTTGAAAGGTTGCCTGGCCCCTCCTCCAGTGGAGACGTACCCTCTCTCAATGTTGGTAGCTCTGAGTTCCCAAGTCTGTGGCGAGGCCTGGGATGGGAACAGCATACCTGTCAATCCATGTGCTTCACAACTGGAAGACCCCAGCTCCCCCTCTGACAGCACTCCTGCACATGGCCTCAGTCTGGGAGGTCTCGTGGGGGCCATGCAGATGGTGGCCCTGACTGTGGAGCTTGGCATCTGGAGGCCAGGCTTTGACACGGAATGTGGCCCATGGCAAGGCCTCTTCATATGTGTCACAGCTGGTCATGGGCTTTGTGGGGCCTCTAGCAAGTCTGAGTGACAACCTTCATCCCATTCAGACCCATTCATCATCTGCTAAAACAACCAGTGATCCCACTTAATTCTGCTACTTTGCCCATGGAAAGGGGCAACAAGCAGTTTCTTTGCCCGGAGTTTATGCCTCTTTCAGTGTTTTGTCCTGGAAGCCGACCATTCCAGAAGGAGAAGCAAGGAAAGGAAGGGGATAGGAAAGCTAGGAAATGGCCAGGCAGTTGTCCTTCTGTAAAGGACAAAATAGTAAATATTTTAGGCTCTGTAGGCCATTAAGTCTCTGCTGCAACAATTCTACTCTGTTGTCCTGCAAAAGCAGCCACAGGCAATACATAAATGAACGCGTGTGGCTGTGTTCCAATAAAACTTTATTTTTCTTTTGATATTTTCCCAACTCTTTAAAAATATAAGGAACTGTTCTCAGCCTTTAGACTGTGCAAAAACAGGAAGTGGGCTATGGTTTGCCGACCCCTGTTTCAAGCCATTAGGATTGAGGTGGTCTGTTATGCAGCAATAGATAACCGGACTACTAACCCAGCCTTGTAGATGGTTCAGTGAAATTGATGTGGAATTGAGGCACAGGCACTGAGAAACTCCTTTGAATTCACAGCCAGTCAATGTGTACTTAGCACATTGGTGCATAGCTCATTTACAGGAGGGTGGGTGGGTTGGAATGGTGAGATTAGAATGAAAAAGATTGGAGGAATAAGAGCTGTTTGTTGCTTTCCAGCCGCGTTCAGGGAAGAGAGGCTCAGGAAATGGGGGAGGGCTCTCTTTTGTGGAGTTAAGATATTTTATTAGGCCTCCCCATAGCACAGTAAACTTTCCCTCCAAGCCATTCCACACTCCTTTCTAGTTCCACATTCACAAGGCAATCATCTGGATAAGAATTTGTCTTCCTAGGTAGCAGAGTTGTTATTATTAACATTTATCGGGGTGCTCACTGTATTCCAACCACTGTTCTAAGTTCTTTAGGTGCATTAACTCATTATCTTCACCATGATCAGTTATTACCCCAAATTTATAAATGAGGAAACTGAAATTCAGAGAGTTTAAGTTTAAACGTAGGGCTAGGACTTGAACCCAGGCAGCTTGGGTACTGACCCTGTGTTCTTGACTATTCTGCTATTCTCTTCCTTATCCCAACCCTGGAAAAGGATGCCCTGGAGTGGAGGGCACATATTAGGCCTGAAGAAGGAACAGTCCCAGCTACAGAAGAATGAACTGACATCTTGGTTGAACTCTGGCTTGTGTGAATTGAGTTAATGCACTGTGATTGTGGATTTTTCAGTTTTTTGGAAGTTCTGATAATTTTTACTTTGTATACTTTTGAGGCTATGTTACTATGTACATAGAGTTTAAACTTGCTATACCTTTCTGGTGAACTAAATCTTTTTTGATTGTGACCAGATTCTTGGTAATGCCTTTTTCTTAAAGTCTTTTTTCCGTTACTGCAGCTTTTCTTTGGTAAGCATCCTTAGGTTTTTGATATCTTATGTAAGCATTTAATTAGACTAAAATGCTATATTTTAAATAATATGATAGTGAAAAACAGATAAAAGTTATGATCCCAGTTACATAAAATCTCATAGCTCGAGATTCCTTGGTCTCCCCCAGTGATACAGATTTGCTCAATGATTCCAGTAAATGACCTATAATTGTTCTGTAAACTCTCACTGATGGGTTTCCTTGTCCTCTCTTTCTTCTGCCTTCTTCCTCCCCTCCCTTACCTCTTCTTTTCCTTTCTTTTTCTTCTTCCCAGATCTGTTCTGCATCAAGCTAACTTTTGTATAATCCTGGGAGGCAGGGTTATGTGTGTGTTTGTGTGATTCCCAGGTGGAAAGAAAGTGAAAGTGAAGTCGCTCAGTCGTGTCCGACTCTTTGCGACCCCATGGACTGTAGCCCACCAGGCTCCTCCATCCATGGGATTCTCCAGGCAAGAATACTGGAGTGGGTTGCCATTTCCTTCTCTAGGGGATCTTCCCGACCCAGGGATCGAACCCAGGTCTCCCACATTGCAGGCAGACGCTTGAACCTCTGAGCCACCAGGGAAGCCCATTGTTAGTGGTAAAGAACCCCCCTGGCAAGGCAGGAGACATAAGAGAGGAAGGTTCTACCCCTGGGTGGGGAAAATGCCCCGAAGGAGGGCATGGAAACCCACTCCAGTATTCTTGCCTGGAGAATCCAATGGACAGAGGAGCCTGGCAGGCTACAGTCCACAGGGTAGCAAAGAGTCAGACAGGACTGAAGTGATTTGGCATGCACACACGTGTGTGTGTACATGCACCTGTGCATGGATGCTGGGGAAGAGAAAGTGAGTGGCCATTTTACTTTCAGTTCACCCTGGAGAGTGCAGTTCTTTAGAATTCGTTTATGGTGGGAGAGGTCTGTCAGAACTTGGGAAAGCCCTGGGCTTGCTATTCTCTTCTCTTCCTGAGAGGTGTGAAAAATCACAGCTTGGTTTTGAGGCTTTGTCTTACAGATTGGCAAGTGCCTTCAGGGTTAAGGTGCTCCCTTACCTTTCTGGGCAATCTCCTTCTAGATTTAGCCTGGTAATTTCCATTTCCTTATGAACTCTTCTATGCTCCAAAGATTATGTTTTTAAAAGTAATCCCCTGTCACTTTCAATTGTTCTCAGTAAGAGGATTGAGTCAAATAACTTAGCCCACTAGTACCAGAAGCAGAAGTCAATTTGCTCCTTTTTGAAACTCTGCCTTCCCCTGGCTCACAAGGTATCGCTCTTTCCTGCCCAATTTCCCACCTGGCTCTGCTGCCCCTTTTCAGTCTATGGGCTCAGGCCTAAAGTGTTCCTCAGCAAAGAGCCCCCACATGTTGGTTTTATCTTCCCTCTACACGTTTCCCAGTGACTCCATGCATTTCCCTGACTTTACTGCCTGTGATACTCATGAACTGCAAATTGACACCTCTAGTCCCAACTCCTATCCTGTGTACCACAACATATGTCTAGTTGCCTACTGGATATTCCTCTAATCTTTTGTAGACACCTCAAAATCATCATGTTCAAAGCTGAACTTCTCGTTGCCTCCCACACTGGGTCTTCGGGATAACCACCTCAAGAAAGAGCATCACTGCCCACTAGTTCTTCACTAGATACTCAATGGGGTAACTACCTAAGATCTCTAATATCAAACTATACTTACCAAGCATAGGGGTGAATGCCAGCATTTTGTGTTGAACTGTGTCTATCTCCAAATCCATATGTTGAACTCCTAACACCAGTACCTCAGAATGTGACCTCATTTGGAAGTAGGATCTTTGCAATGTAATTAATTAGGGTAAGATAAAGTGGGAACACATGTACACCCATGGTGGATTCATGTCAATGTATGGCAAAACCAATATCGTATTGTAAAGTAAAATAAAGTAAAAAAAAAAAAAGTCTCTAGGGTGGGTTCTATTCCAATATGACTGATATCCTTAATAAAAAGGGGAAATCAGGGCAAAGACACACACATAGGGAGATTGTCTTATGAAGATAAAGGCAGAGATGAAGGTGATGTTGCTATAATCCAAGGAAAGCTCCAAATTACCAGCAACCCACTATGGGAAAGCCATGGAACAGATTCTCTCTCAAGCTCTCAGAATGAGAGTCAGCTCTGCTGACTCCTTGATCTCAGACTTTTAGCCTCCAGAACTGTGAGACAATCAATTTATATAGTATAAGCCACTTAGTTTGTGTTTTTTGTTATAGCATCCCTAGAAAACTAATATGGCCATAGTTTTATTTTTCATAAAGCAGTTAATCTTTTGAAAAAGTATAGATCAGATCATGTCTCTCCCTTGTTTAGTTAAAAACCCTCCAGTGACTCCCCAGTTCACTTAGAATAAAATGGAAATGCCTCACCATGCCCTACAAGATCTGGGAGCTGCCCAACCCTCCACCTCATTTTCTCGAAGCTTCTCCTCATTTGCTATACCCCAGTTACACTGATCTTTCTTCTGTTCCTCAAAAACTGCAAATTCTTTCCCACTCTGAGCCTTGAATTTTGAGTCTATCCTTTGGAAAAGCCTTCAAAGAACATTTAATCTAAGGCAGGCCCTTTCCCAAAACCACCCTATTACTTGCCCTGTTTTATTAGCGTCACAGCATTTGCATGTGTGCTCAGGCATTTCTGACTCTCTGTGACCCCCATGGACTGTAGCATGCCAGGCTCCTCTGTCCATGGCATTTCCCAGGCAAGAATACTGGAGAGGGTTTCCATTTCTATCTCCAGGGGCTCTTCCCAACCCAGGGATCAAATCCACGTCTCCAGACTCTCCTGCACTGCAGACAGATTCTTCACCTTGGAAGCCTACACAGCGTTTGCCACTACCCAAAAATGATCTTGAATTTGCTTATGAGTTTGTTTTGCATCATCCCTGTGCAGCTAGAATGTGAATCCTGAGAGAAGAAACCTGCTGTCTCACTTTCTGTATCCCCAGGGCTTAAGAACTCCATGTGTTAGATGTTCACTGTGCAGCTGATAAGTGAATATGTGAATGAATGAACGAAAGAGTGAATGCTGTACCTCTTTCTGTCTCTTCTTCCCACATCCAAGTACTTACCATGTCTTATGGTGTCTATTCCTAAATACATCTCAGGGCTTCCCAGCTCTCTCCACCCACTTCCCCCATCATCTAGGTTCAGGCTACAACCATTGCTCCCCTGGGCATCTGCTAGTGTCTCCTAATTGGTCTGCCCACATCCTGTCTAGGCTTCCCCTCTGCATCCACTCTATACTTTGGCCAAAGTACCCTTCTGACCTAGATATAGATCAGGTTACCCCCTCTTACAACCCTTCAGTGGCTCCCTATTGCCCTCAGGAGGATTTCCCCAAATAGGGTTCAAGGCATGATCTGGCCCCTTCTCCTTCCTCCAGCATCCTGTACCCCCGGTCTCTCTCCCCTTTATTCTCAGCACCAGCCACACCACCCATCTCCCATATCCTTCTCTCACTCTTGGCCTTTTACACATAGGATCTTGTCTGGAATCCCGTGCTTCACTGCCTCCCTGGCCTCCAGAGGCCTTCCTGATCCCTGTCCCCACTGGCTCAGCTTCCTGCCAGCTTCTGTCATCACTTCCAGCACATACCTGACTGTGTGACTGTGAGCAGTTGCTGGAGCAGCTCTTGGGCCTCATTTACTCGTAACCATGGTAACTAGCAGATCTTTGGGCATCTTTGTGAAATGCAGGGCCAGTGCCCTACATGGGGGCCCCAGAGTTGGCTGCACCAGGCCTGCATGGCCAGCCCCTTCCCTACACAGTTGTCACTGCCCCCACCTGCTTCCCTGCCTGCCCTATGGCTGCAGCCTGTGGAGACTGGGGCTTCCTCTTGGTGTGCTCCCTACTGAGTTGCACAGAGTCCTTGGGCCTGACACTCTCATCTCCTGAAGTGGGGAGTGTGGCATTGCTACCCTAAGACCACACTCGAGGCACATTCCCCCAACTTGGAAGGATGTTGAAGGAAGAGCAAGAAAAATGTGCTAAGTGTGTACCATACCCTTGATAGAGAGAAAACTGATGAGCTCTGTGGGATCTGAGGCATAGGCAGTGATCCTTGGGGGCCCACAGCATAGGACCAGGGACACGGATGTTCTTTGTGTTTCTCCTTTTCCTGATGACACATTCTGGGGATTACCAGAAGGAAAGCAATATAGCTTGGCCCTCTGCAGGCTTGGTGACAGCTGGGCATGGAGGGGTTTTCAGGGGACAGCAGTGGCAGGAGCCGAGGTGAGAGTCCTTCAGGGGGCTTTACAGCGAGGTGTAAGGTGACAAGGCTTATCCCCAGCCCTGCGTGAGACATGGCCTAGGACCTCCCAGAATATCAGTGCCACCGGCAGAGGGGCAGGAGGGTCTCAGATCTGGCTTTGTGACCCTATTTACTATTATCAGTAACTCTTGAAAGGGGGACACACTGACTCCCCCACATTCAGAGCTTAGAACCAAAATCCTGCTCCAGTGGAACAACTGAAGGGTGGGAGGAAACTGTTAGGAGCAAAGAAATGTTTGCCCAAAGTGTCAGCCCTGGAAGCCCCTTGGCATCAACCTGGTGTCTGCTGGTCCAAAATTCTGCTCCAGGGGGACCCTGAGGGAAGGAGCAGCCGTGGTTGCTTTTCTGAGGCCTCTGGACTCCAAACCTTTCCATATCTCTTGCTCCCATTTATGCCCTGGCCTGAGTCTTCTGGAAGAAGAGGCCTCAGCATCAGTCCTGGAGCTGGCAGGGGCCTGGGGTCTTAGCCAGCTGGTTTGGGGAATGAGATACCTTCTGTTACCTGCCTCAGGGAATGGCTACTCTTCCCCATCAGAGTGGCACTTCCAGAAGATGCCAGCAGGGCCGCTGCTCTGGGTCCCCAGTTTATTTCCAGTTTCTCCAGTGCCTTCAGCCCCATCACCATCAAGGTCCCTCCAGCCCCTCCCCTCCAGGCCTCTGGCTCTCACTTCCTTTGGGAAAAGGAGATCCAAGCCGATTTGGGAAACACTGCCTGCAGAGGAGGCTGGCCCCGCGTCCAGGTCGGCAAGGCTATATTTAACTGGCTATATTTGCAGTCCCACTCACTTGTCCCAACCCTGGCCCCGCCTGCCACCCCTCTCCCCCCTCGGTAGCCTGTCCTGCACCATCCAGCCCCACGTCGCCCCTGCTCACCCTGCTCCAGCTGTGCAATTGTGGTCTGGGCCACAGGCTATTTTTTGCTTGGTGCCAAAGATTATTCAGTTATCAGGAATGTGTGTTTAAGTGGCCGTCTCCGGAACAAGGACTATAAATAGGAACTTGGGGTCAAGGCCTGGGCCCCAGTGTCCTCCTCTTTGTCCCAGTTCCTGTCCCGGCTCCTGGATTTTTCTTGGGGTGAATGCCAGGAGGCCATGGTGAGGTTGTCTGGGGGAAAGGACCCCAGATTGGGAGGCCAGAGGTCCAGAACCGAGTATTTCCTGTCAGGCCAGTCTCCCAACCTCTCTGAGGCTTGCTTTCTCCATCTGGGAAATGGGGAGACTCCGGTCCATTCCCTGATTGACAAGCACATAGTGCATCTCCATCCATCTATGGAGGAAAATCCAAGTTAGGATGGATGTCTGGGAGGAAACAGTCATCAATCAGTTTTTGTGAGAAGACAGAAGGGTCCTGGGGCTTCCTCGATGGCTCAGTGGTAAAGAATCTGCCTGCAGCGCAGGAGACACAGGAGAGGAGGCTTTGATCCCTGGGTGGGGAAGATCCCCCAGAGAAGGAAATGGCAACACACTCCAGTATTCTTGCCTTGGAAATCCCATGGAGAGAGAAGCCTGGTGGGCTACAGTTCAAAGGGTCGCAAAGAGCTGGACATGAGTGGCCAAGCAAGCAAATAGTAGAGTATTAAAAAGGAAAGAAAAAGCAAGAAACAGTCTTGGGAGTAAATACATAGAAGTGGAGGGAGAGAGACCCAGAATTTGCCTTTAGGGAACTCTCTAAGGGTAGAGGCTGGGCCCAGGCCTGGTTCCAGGATGAAACATAAACAGAATAAAGTGGGCAGTTGGGGGCACAAATACTTGAGATGAGGCTAATTGCTCTCTGCAGAATGAGGGCTGATCCCCAAGGTGCCAGTTCTCCCAGACAGTGGGTCCAGGTCAGAGGCCTTGGCCTAGGAAGTTCAGCTGGTGAGTGTGGGAGAGGGCACCTGGCCAAGAGGGCTGGGCTACCTCCTGGTGACCAGTGGCCTTCTTGTCCTGTTGAGAGCTGCCCTCTTTGACCTGGCTCTGGCAGCTCTGACTCCCCTTCACCCCAGTCAGTGTCGGTAGGGGCAAAGATGGGGCTCCACCGAAATGCGAGGCTGGGACCAGCCCCTGCAGGCTCCATGGAGGGGTCAGCAAGGAGGGACACAGTGGCATCTCTCCTCCTTAGCTACTCTACCTGTGAAATGGCAGAAATAATGCGCAGCCTCCCTCCCTGGAGTTGGTAGTCGTGAGAGTGACTAAAAGGAAATGGTTAATAAACGACAATGATATTCTGGGCAGAAGGATGTTGTTGGACCTGAGTGGTGTCGCCTCATGATGTCACCGAACAGGCCAAGGCCCACTGGTGCTCAGACTTGGACCTCCGTCTTTCCTTCACATGTGGTACTTTTATCTATCCTGGTTTCTCAGTGGTCTTTTCCCACACTTGCCCCACTTTGATAAATCTCGGGCCTGAATGACATCTGGAGCATGATTGTGGATCCCCTTCCTCCCTTCCTCCAGATCTCTGGCCCCGGCAGGCCCTGAGCTCCTCTAATTTGGGGGGCAGGGGGCAGAACCTGTGCTACATTCTGTCACCAGCGTGGGACTGTATTGCCAGGCATGGCATTGCAACCAAGGCTTCAACTCTCCTTGTAGATCCATCAAAGAACATGACAGTCTCTTCTTTCTTATGTTGGCTCATCACATGAGCATTGCAGTTAATTGTAATTGATTTCTGTATCTTTGTATGACTTTTCGTTTAAATTTGCACGTAAGAAAACAAAATCTTTTGATAGACTGCAGCTGGCTTCTAAAAAAGTAGCTGTGGATGGGAGGACGGAGGCACTCCCAGATGGAGGTGGGGGTTGGGCAGGGGGCTGCCTCCCAGGATTCACAGGGCTCTGCAGTGAGTAGAGTGGCAGATGGCCAGGCTAGCCACCTGGCAGGATAGAGTTCTGGGTATGGCAAGCTCATGGAGTGTCTTCAGGACAGGCTCTTGTGGAGCCCTTGCTGGGTCATTGCCAAGTGTTCCCTTGCCTTTACCTTTGGGGGCTGTTCTAGATTGGGTTGTGCTGAGTGTCCTAGGGGACCTCAGTCTGGCTCCATAGCTAATCACACGTGACACCAAAGGGGATTTTCCAGGAGGCCACTTAGTGTAGTATTCTGAGGAGGGAGGGCAAGCAGGAGATGCAGAGGGAATCAGAGAGAGAGGGCAAGCTTAGCCTGGTCAAGCCCGGATCCTCACCTCTCGCTTATCCCCAGACCACGGCTGTTCCTCAGCTGGCTCAGGGGGTGCTTTGGGGATGGGAGTGTGAACGTATACTAGGGTTCCATCACAGACAGACTGAATCAAAAGGGAGCCTTGAATATGTTTCTCCGAGGGCTCAGCTGCCACCTTCTTTCCTTATGACAAGACCAGGATGACTCTCAGCGCAAAGACTTCCTGAGATCATCACTGTGAGGCCCCCAGCTGGGGAAGTCCATCCCCTCACCTTTCCCAGGATGGATGCTGTCCACACTCTTTGGCTCATGGCTGTGATGTTCCAGTCTTTAGTTTCATTGTCATTCTGCCTTCTTTGATTTCATCTGTTCCTTTCAGTCCAAGCTGGTAGTGTCTCTGCTGGCATCACGTTTTCAAGATCCTCTCTTGGGTGATCCAGCCTAGGCTTTCTTCTCCTCCTGTCAGGCCTGCAGCTTGAACCCTGCTGACCTTGACTGCCTGTTTTGGATAATAGAGCTTAACCTCAACCTTGTGCCCTCCCCTCCAGGAGCCTGGCCTAGAGCCCTTTTCTTAAGAGAAGATGAGCTCCTCCCCGGGGCTGGTGACTGAGACAAGTAAAAATTATGTTGGCCAGCACAGCCCACCTTGGAGATGCTGGAAGTCAGGGCCAAGATTCTAGACCTGAACCACACTGCCTATGGGCAACTCCACACTTTGCAGGCAGAGGCAGGACCAGGATGCTGACCATTATTCTTACAACAGCTCTATAGGGTAGGCATTGCCATCACTGGTTTATGAATGAGGAACTTGAGGTTAGAGAGGAAGCAGAGGGTACACTGAGGTCACATAGCTAGTGAAAAACAGCTTGCCCCTCCAGAACCACCCCCCTGCCAGAAGTACAAGGTGTCCTGCTGAGATGCCACTGTCTCTAGCCCTAGTACCATCCTTAGACCTGGGAGAGAAAGACCCTGTCCTTGAAGTGCATTCCTTAAAAATTTTAGATCCTCTTCTGTGGTTAGGACAGACAAGGTCTGGCACTGCCATCTGAGTGGGGCACCCTGAGCTTTAACCTGGACCTGTGTGGGCCCCAGGCCTTTCTCCTCCCTCAACTGCCCTCCAACCCGCTACCCTATGTGTGGGGTTGACCAGATGCTCCAATAAGCAATGCAACTTCTGCCTATGCAGTCATCCCAGGGCTTCAAAGCAGGCAGTCTGGTGAGTGGATTGCTCCCCTGGCTGGTGAAGTATTTTTTTATGTGGGATCACATGAGACTGGGCTTTCAGAATGGTGCTGACATGCTGATTTTGAATGACTCAAATTGTTTACATAGATAGGAGCCTAACAAAAATATATTTTCCAGGGGTCCCACACAGCCTAGGGACAGCTCCGCATTCCCCTGACATTAAACCTTCCTGCTGTATTGTTGCTTATTGTATTCATTGATTCTCCCTTTGTTGCTTTGAAACCTCTTTTAAAAGACCTACACCAAGGGATATTTCCCAAATTCCCTTTCTTACCCCCTCCTCACCATGTTTCACAATCCTTAGATTTTAAAATTGGATCCAGATATGACTTCCAGGCCCCAGTTCTTCAGCTCAAACAATCTCCCTTTGTCCTGGTCTCTGTGGACAGTGCTCAGCCCCACCCGACCCTTAGCCTTCTTGCAAAAAAGCAGGAGGCCCACTCACACCCTGGGATTTCCAGGAGCCCAAACATGTGATAAAACCTGCTAAGGATCACAGGGCTGTCCAAAGGGGTATGGAATTGTCTCAGCTTATACTTTCATCCTGAAATGGGGCCCTCTGGGTTGTCAGTGGAGACCGTGGCCTAAAGGGCCCCACTGGGCAGACATCCTTTGTGCTTGGCACCTGCTCCCCTCTCCTCTCCCTTTAGTCTGCTTACCCAGGTCCTGACCCCCTGGGTTTCCTTCTAATACATGCTCTGGCCTGTTCTCTCCAGTTAAGTTGGGATGAAAGGTTGGAATAAAACAGCCACAGTCCAGGGAGCAATTGTCCCTTGGCAGATAGAGGTGAACGGACCATCCCTCACCCCAGGAGGTCAATGCTGTGAACCACATTTCCTTCCCAGCAGCATCTGCCCATGGGCCCCTCTCTGAGCCTCTTTGTCTCTTTCTTCTCAGTGGGGCTGTCAAAAGCTGAGCCTCACAGGTTGTGACTAATCACTAGCAGATTTTTTTTCCATCCAAGAAGAAGAAAAAGCTGAAGGAGATGAAGAAAAACCCCAACAGTGAATAACTCGGAAGAGTTTCCAACATGTGGGTGTTTTTCTGGGACCAAAAATCAGGAAGATTCCAAATGTAAACAATCCCAAAATAGCTCAGCTCTCCCAACCCCAGGCATTCCCAGGACTTGATGTCCACACTCCCTCCTTTCTCCCTCTGGGAACCCAAGGTCAGGGAGAGGTGGCAGGATTTGGGCATTGTGAAGAATTGTTTGAGTGAGCGTAGGCAAAGCATAGGCTCTGTGAATCTGGGGTTTAATCTTGTTCATTACTAACAGTCTTTTTGAGAGAGGGGCGTCTTCCTGCCTCATCAGATCAGATCTCCCTAAGATCAGGGACCATGACAATGGCTTTCTTTACTCAGAGTCATAACCCATTGTGCTTAAACCAAGCTCTTGAGATTTCTTGCCAGCATAGTGTAATGGAAAGAATATGGACTTTGAAGTCACACAGGGTTGGAATCTTGGCTCCAACACTTATTAATTGTGTGGCCTTGAGTATGTTATTTAGCATCTGGGAATCTCAGTTTCCTCCTTGTAAAACTAGGGCAGTGATTCTTACCAGAGAAAATCCTCTAACTCATGTGCCTAGTATGATGTCTATTACCTAGAAAGGGCTCAGTGCATGTTCTCTTTCCATCCCACCCCTTCCTATGTATGTAGCTTGAGCTGGAAAAGCCAGTAGGTTATTTTCTACCCCTCCACCCACACAGAGAATTCTGTGTTGCAATGTAGCTATTACTCCTTTTCTGTGTGCCAAAAAATTACTATTGCAACCCCAAAGCAAGAATATACTCAATGTATAATTTAAATGAAATTTCTGGAGGTGATAATACAATACCTAAGGAGATAATGAAAATTTTGGTGAAAATCATGGAATTGGTAACAGTGGAGTTGATGATGCTCATGGTGATGAAATGATGGTGGATGGTGTGGTGGCATTTTCAGAAGTAATGGTGGACATGGACACCAAGGAGTATAGATGGAAATGGTGGTCATGGTGATGGTGGGGGCAGTGGTGGAGATGGTAATGGAGGTTATGATGAAGTCAAGGAAAGGATAACAGTGATGATTACTGTGGTAATAAAGGCTATGATAGTGGTGAAGATGGTTGTATTGTGTGGGGTAATTGTGTTACACTTGCCTTGGAGTCATGGTGAGTTAAGGTGATTAGTGACCAGGATTACCTCCAACAAGTTATTCACTCCAGGAGATAAAGGCACAGAGGAAGCAGGCACAGCAAGGTGGAAGAAGGCTATATGATTAACTGTTTTACTTTCACCCTAAACTCCAATGGAGAACATTAGACTTCTTAATCACTGCTGATTAAACGCTTATGTTTATCTTGGCTACTTCCAGAAGCCTCACTAAAGTGCTATTAGTGGAATTAAAAAAAAAAAAACCCACAAGGGAAAGGAGAATGGGAGAGGAAATGGCAGCAGTCAAGAGAAGTCAAGAATTTGGAAATTAGACAGTGGATGGATGAGTGGTACCTGACATAGCAGACCACAGGAAACTGAAACCCAAGCCTGCAACGTTGTGGGGGCAGATGGCAGAAGCAAATAGGTAGCAAGACATTTCTAATCACAGAATCCCAGAAAAGCTTGGGAACTGAAAGTACCAGTTACTTCTGAAGGCAGGGATTCAGAATGAGGGTGAAAAATTGGGAGGATTGGTTACAAGAATTAAAAAAAAAAAAAGACCTGTAAGAACCTCCCCATCTCAAACTTATTCCCTACCCCATGCAACCAGGTAATCGTCCCCTCCCATGCTGGCAGAAGACAGAAGGTTTATGTTCTGAGATGTTGAACCTGAAAGGTTCTGAACACGGAGGCATCAGGCAGAGCAGGTGGAGAGGTGAGGAGCCAATCTGAAAATAGGATATGTCTGTTTCCTGAAAGGTGAGGATTTCTGCTGTCTTCATCATCAGTTCCCAGGACACTGAAGTCAGGTAAATATCACGCAGGAAAGCTATTTGAAGAGACTTTCCAGGGGAAACTTTGGTATTTGGTCTTTACTCTTAGGCAAAGCCCACATGTCAACAACTTTATCTCTTCTTCCAACATTTTTATCAGAATTTTAGTGCCTCACACTTCAGTATGAATGGACAGCCAGGAACTACTTGATATTTCAGGAAGTTCTTCAACATGAAAGGTAGATATCAAGACAAACCAGGAGGAAAAAGGAACACAGAAGAAACAAAGAAGAAGAAAGCACAGAAATTATGATTGACATTTTAAGAATTATATTAAAAAGGTGATGTTTCTTTATTTTTTTTTACATAACATTATTTATTTACAATTGAAAAGCAAAAACAACAACAAAAAAGAAAGTAAGCAGCTTCTTTAAAAGAGAATTGGAGGTGATTTTTTTAAAGCATCAGAGAAAACAAAGCTCTTGGGAGTACAAGTATAGTATTTTTATTTTATTAAAAGTAAAAATAAGGGCTGGAAGATAAAGTAAGGACAAATTCCCAAAAAAGAGCAAAATACCAAAGAGATGAAAATTGACAGAAATGGTGATCAGTCTAGGAGCATCCCCTAAAAAATAAGTTCTAGAGAATAAAAAATAAAGGAAGGAGATAAAATCACCAAAGAAGAAATATAAGAAAACTTCCCAAAACTGCAGAGCATGAATTTATAGATTGAAAATTTTCTATGAGTACATGGCAAACTGAATTTAAAAACAAAAACAATTTCCCTCAAGGCACAAACACCGGAAGTAAAAATGTAAAAGTTTTGAGGGAAAAAAGATTACATACAAATTGCTGGGAATCAGTATTGTATCAAAGATCTCAACAACTACCATATAAAGTAGAAGGAAATGAACAATGCTTCTAAATTCTGAGGGAAATAATTTCCACACTAGAGTTCTATACCCAGTTAAACTAGCAATTGAGTATGATGAAAAATAAAGATATTTTTGGGGCATGACTCGTGTTGAAAAATAAGCTCCCAAGCACTATTTCCAGGAAGGTATTGAAGAATGTTGTCCATCTTAATTAAGAAGTAAACCAAGGAAAGGGAAGGAGACAAAGGATTTAGCAATCAAGACAGAGACAAAGGGAAGTCTGAGAATGATGGTGAAGCAGAGAGTCGGGATGAAAGCTGTACAAAATATGCAGAGGACAGTCAGTCCATATTGGCCATGAGGATGAAGGACTCCAGCTGAGAGTTCTCCAAGAAGAAAATAAAACTGACAGTCATGTACATTCAAAGGAAAATTTCAGTTCCACTGGAAAATTCAGGGATGAATTAGTAAATGACACATAGAAAATTAAGCAAAACAAGGTAATTATTAACACCAAGAGAACCAAAAAGTTGTACAAGAAAGGAAAAGTGGTGCAACTGTGAATGATAGTAATTTAGTAATAGTAATGTAAAGCCTGGATATGGTTGTGATCAAAATCCATATTGCTGTGGAAATGTGTGTGTGTGTGTGTGTGTGCACATGGATATGCGGGTGGTGTTGTTGTAAGAGAGCTGATTCCTCATCTATAGTAGAATGGCAGTAAATAAAACTGAAAGTGGAAAAATGCAAGATATATCAGTATTACCATATCATTTATAGGCATGGAAATAAACACTAGAAGAAAGAGTTAAAGCAATTCAAAGTACTTGCCTCAGGAAAGGGGGACTCAGAAGTAAGCAGGATTGGAGCAGAAGACTTATGGTTTTCATTACAAACCTTGTAGAACATTTTACTTTCAAAAATATGTACATGTATGACTTTGATAAAAAAATAAAGATTTAAACAGAATATAAAAATGAAAACTCGAGTGAGCTGTGCTAGATTATGCAGAGAACTTCTTGACCAAATAAGTCAATCCAAATGGCCTGGAACCAAAATCAGCTGAAAGACCTGCTCCATCTATCGCCTCTAGGTCCAAACCCAAGTCTTGGACATGTCCACACTCACCAGAAAGCCACAAAAGGGAGCTCAAGAAACACGGAAATATCTTGCATTTGCTCCATTGCTTAGGCCCTTCCAGGACCATGTGGCTGCCATATGGGAGAGAAACAGAGGAGTGGGAAGAAAAGGTTCAAGGCGAAAAGGAGAGATGATTGGGCTTTCTCCCCAGGGGAGCAGGCTGTAACCTTCATACTGCACCCATGTGGGCTAGACATTCAGTCTGGCATACAACCTCCTGAGCTCACACAGTGCATCATAAGATATTCTTAGACGTAAATAACATTGCAACACTCCTCCTTGAGGATGCAGGAAGCTGGGAGGGGAGAGCTGTGAATGACCTTTAGAATCCACCACTGAAGATGGCAGTAAAGCTGGAGGTGATAGTATGATGAAGGAGCTGATAGAGATAGAGAACTTGGTAATGACAATGCGAATTTTGTAATAAACATAATAAAGGAAGTGACAGGAGAAGCAATAGAGGCAGTGATGATGCCAGGGACAGTGAAAGTGATATTGATGATGATCTTGGAAGTAATGGCCAAAATTATTATAGAGGAATGATGAAAGTGACTTGTATAAATGATGACAGGGGTGATAAGACAGAAATACTAGAGGAGAGAGATTAGCAGTGGTAGTAAAGGTTATATGGCAGTGAGAGAGATGGTAATAATGGGGCTCATGCGATAGGAGTGATACAAAGAGAGGTGATAGTAACGCGGTGGACGTTGACCATTATAGCAATGAAGGTGGAAGTGACTGTGACTGTGCCTAGTGGTGAGAATGGTGGGAGTGATGGGAGTGATGGTGGAACTGGTGTTGGAGGTGGCATTGGTAGGAATATTGGCAGGGATGATGGATTCATAGTTGTGGGGATGTTGGAGGGATCATGGCCAGATGTCAAGTTTCATAATGGTGAGGATAGTGGTATTCGTAACGGATGCAGTGATGCTGGACGTAGCAATGACAGACACAATATTATCAGTATAGGAGTATTAATCAAGATCGTAGGACAGATACATATGTAGGGCACCTAAAGACAATAATCAGAATAGGCTGGGTTATGCTGTAATAAGAGAAGGCAATGGCACCCCACTCCAGTACTCTTGCCTGGAAAATCCCATGGACAGAGGAGCCTGGTGGGCTGCAGTCCATGGGGTCGCTAAGAGTCAGGCACGACTGAGCGACTTCCCTTTCCCTTTTCACTTTCCTGCATTGGCGAAGGAAATGGCAACCCACTCCAGTGTTCTTGCCTGGAGAATCCCAGGGATGGGGGAGCCTGGTGGGCTGCCGTCTATGGGGTCGCACAGAGTCGGACACGACTGAAGCGACTCAGCAGCAGCAGCAGCATGTTGTAATCACGAACAGCCCCTATACCTTAGAGAGTGCACACAGCACAGGTTTAATTCTAATGCTGTATGTTAGAAAGTGGTTCTGTGCTCTTAGTCACCCATGGACTATGCTGATGGAGGATCCAATTCTATGTGCTTTGAGGATCACTGTGGCTATAAGAGAATATGGTGAATCTTACACTGTTTCTGTACTGGTCAGCTTAGGCTGGGTTGTGTGCATGCATGTTAAGCTGCTTCCGTCATGTCTGACTCGTGTCATCTCTTAAGTCTCCTGCATTGGCAGGCAGGTTCTTTACCACTAGCACCACCTGGGAAGCCCTTAGGCTAGGTTAAGTGCATGCTAAGTTGCTTTGGTTGTGTCCGACTCTTTAGGACATTATGGATTGTAGCCTGCCAGGTTCCTCTGTCCATGGGATTCTCCAGGCAAGAATACTGGAATGGGTTTCCATGCCCTGCTCTTCCCAACCCAGGGATTGAACCCATGTCTCCTACATTTCCTGTATTGCAGGCAGATTCTTTACCACTGAGCCGCTGGGGAAGCCCTAGGCTAGGTTAACAGGTGGTAATGAGAGACTCCAACATTTCCATGGCTTTCAACAACAGACTTTCTCACTTACTTTTCTGTACATTGCAGGTTGGCTGTGGCTTTGCTCCACATCAGTTTCACTCTGAGACCCAGGCTGATGGAGCAGCCTCAAGACATCTATAACTTTGCAGTCTTGTGGCAGAAGGAAAATAGAGTATGGTGAAGCATGTTTTGGGTTTTCAAGCTTCTGCTCAGAAATGCCACCTATTATGTCTGCCTATATTTTATTGGCTAAAGGATGACTAACTTCCAGAGAAGCAGGAAAGTGCAATCTTCTGAGGAGGTTGGAAAGAGGAGAACTGGAATACTGGTGAATTCTTTAATGACTTATAGCAGCTGTTTGTTCATAGGGTACAGGAGGTACTAAGGGCAACAGAAGCATCATGAGAGGCTGGCATGGTCATAGCGGAAGGAGTTGGTCAATCTGGAGGGGCTCTGGGATAAGAGGAAAGCAATTTAAAGCAGGGGGTGGGGGGCAACACCAGGAGATAGAGGCAGGACATAGCATGGTACAGTGCTCAAACCTGGTAGCCATTTCTCCTTGATTCCCAGGGTATTTCTGGCTTCCCAGAAATTCAACACAATCTGGGAAAGTTGTTTGGAGCACAGGATTCATAGAGAGAAGCATTAGAATGAAATGAAATGCTGGCTAGAGTCAGAGCAGGGAGGACTTCGAATGCCTTGCTGAGGTATTTTGCAACCTAAACCACAGATCAAATCTTCAGCCAGATAAGTTTATTGGGATGCTGCATGCTCTATCCCCTTCTTGTACATTAACTCTCTTCACACCAGGAAACCCATTGCCATTTTCAACACGTGGCTTGAACATCCCTCCCAACTCCATCCCCATCCCACCCCTCTAGATCATTACTGAGCCCAGTTTGAGTTCCTTGAGGCATAATAGCAAATTCCTGTTGGCTATCTATTTTACATATGATAGGATATGTTTCCATGTTACTCTGCATACATCCCACCTTCTCCTTCCTCCCCCATCGGTTGTGTTCATAAGTCTGTTCTCTATGTCTGTGTCTCCGTTGCTGCTCTGCAAATAAGTTCACCAACACCATCTTTCGAGCTTTCATGTATATGCGTTCAGTTCAGTTCAGTTCAGTTCAGTTCAGTCATTCAGTCGTGTCCGACTCTTTGCGACCCCATGAATCACAGCACGCCAGGCTTCCCTGTCTATCACCAACTCCCGGAGTTCACTCAGACTCACGTCCATCGAATTGGTGATGCCATCCAGCCATCTCATCCTCTGTCGTCCCCTTCTCCTCCTGCCCGCAATCCCTCCCAGCATCAGAGTCTTTTCCAATGAGTCAACTCTTCACATGAGGTGGCCAAAGTACTGGAGTTTCAGCTTTAGCATCATTCCTTCCAAAGAACACCCAGGACTGATCTCCTTCAGAATGGACTGGTTGGATCTCCTTGCAGTCCAAGGGACTCTCAAGAGTCTTCTCCAACACCATGCATTAGTATAAAATATTTATTTTTCCCTTTCTGACTTATTTCCCTTTGTATAACAGGCTCTATGTTCATCCATCTCATTAGAACTGACTCAAATGCTTTTTTTTAATGGCTAATATTCCATTGTATATATGTACCACAGCTTCTTTACCCATTCATCTGTCAATGGACATCTAGGTGGCTTCTACGTCCTAGCTATTATAAACAGAGCTGCAATGAACATTGGGGTACATGTGCCTTTTTCAATAGAGCTGTCAATTTTTTGTTTTCCTGTAATGAGCACGTGACTTCCCTTTGGCCAGTTTTGCAAACCACATATCTCTTTAAGGGACTTTGCTTCACACCAAGGCATCTAGTTAGAAGAAGCAGCTGTTATATCACTATATCACTTTCTTAGGAGTCAGAATCACTGCAGTTAACCAGGGTGTCAGATGTTTTAGGGTTTTTCCCCCTGCTGTCCATCCATTCGTCCAATCATTCAGGACCTTACTCATTGAGTACCTACAATAGATCTGACACATGGCAGGTAACGTCCTAGTATAGATCAAGGACTCAGTAACTGACAGCTCCTTTCCTCCCTTCCCTTGGAAAATTCTCCCTGTAGGTGAAATGACACTTCTACCACAAGGCCTCCAGTTCTGGATGCCAGGGAGAGCTGTCCGCCTGTGGAATTGGCTGCCCCTGAACATAGGGCCCCTCTGAGTGTTTAACTTCCAAGGCCACTCTGGCCTATTACATCCTTGATTGAAAATGGCAGTGATCCTGACAGTCTCATGCTCCCTGTACAGACAAGAAATCTAGGCTTCATTGTTGATAAACTAACAGGGTTTCCGGGTAGCTCTCCAGGGAAGTCTGATCCAGTCTCAGGTGCCAGAGCCATTCTTATCTCTTCTGTAGTCTTACTGACTGTCTAATTAACTGAAATCTGTCCGATCTTGTCCTAATTTTGTGAGATGCAATAGGCCAGTTCCCTTCTGTAGCCTCCCTGTGGGAAGCATGACCCTGTTTAGACTAGAATGTCCTAAGCAGGGAGGACATCTGGGTGTTCCCAGAGAGACACCCAATGGTCAGGTGACCAGGGTAGCCCCACTCTCCAAGCATGGAAACTTCTAGACAGCCATTGCATCAAGTTGGGGCTGCACCACTCTCAAGAACTCCATTCACAGCTCAGGGAGAACCAGGCTTATAGGCTGCAAGGTGGATGGTGCCCCAGGGGTTTGGGCAGTGTGCCTGCTTTGAGAATGCTACATTTTTTTACCTGCATCAATAATATGCTCCCCATGAGTGCAAAGAGCTATGAGGTTTCAAAGCCCACTTCTGTGCTTTCAAATGATCCCCAAAACCCTCTAAGGTCACGTGGGGAAACTGAGGCCCCGAGGCAGAAAGTGACTTCCCCCAAGTCTTAGGACTATGAAGTGCTGAGGCGGGAGCCGAGACAGATGCTCTGACTCTGCCACAGTCCTCTGCCTGCAGTGGCATGTGGCAGCTCCTGGCCTCCTCCCAGGATGCCCCAGTCCCACGAGGCTCCTGCCTCCCTGACTGCCTCTTCTTCCCTGCTTCCTATTCCTTTTAGGTCCAGGACCCTTGTTTCCAAAGTAAATATTTTAGCTTCCCTAGTGGCTCAGATGCTTTACAGCATCTGCCTGCAATGCAGGAGACCTGGGTTTGATTCCTGGGTCAGGAAGATCCTCTGGGGGAGGAAATGGCAACCCACTCAGGACCTTTGCTCAGAAAATCCCATGGATGGAGGAGCCTGGTAGGCTACAGTCCATGGGGTCGCAGAGTCAGATATGACTGAGCGACTTCATTTTCACTTTCAGTCTGGACTGATGAGAGAGGACAGAGGTGCTGTTGGTCCTCCAGGTAACACAGGTGTGTTTTCTTAGGTGCCTGATCATTAGGGCTCCTTAGGTGCCTTAAGAGGAAATGAGGAGGGAATGTCACCCCTTTGGATCTGGTCTAGGATAGAGCCAGGCAGGCAAGGGCAGTGCTGGAGAGGAGGGGAATACTGCTGGGCCCTATATCCCACCTTGGGTCTATATCCCATTCGCCTTCTTGTTCTCTCCTCCTGTCTGTCAGATGTGCCTGACATCCAGAAATCTGAGATGCCTGGAAAAGAAGGGAAGAGGCGCAAGCAGCTATGAGCTCATCTTTGCCGGCCGGCGCCGGGCGCCCCTGCGGGACCCTTTTTCCATGGCGGGGTCCAGGCTCCTCGGGTGGTGATGACTTCAGGGCTGGAGATTCCCTACTGGCTGCCCCGGGGGATGGACACTGGCTTCTGGTGCATTCCAGCCATGCTCCCCTCAGCCCTGGAGACGTGAGAACCAGAGCTTGAGACCCTCTGTCTCCCGGCTACTCTCCAGGGGAGCCTTAGGCCCAGAATGTCCCCAGACGTCTACTTGTCACCTCCTCCTGACCCAGACCTTTCCATTCCCCACTCTTCCTGTTCCAGAGATGGAAAGTCCAGGACCAAGAGATGGGTCCCTCCTTCTTCTTTCTCTTGGCCTGGTTTCCCTTCTGCCTTCCTCCCTCCTCCATCAGGCACCCAGTTGGCCCTGAACCCTTGACCCTGCTTGCCCAGCAGACATCAGACCAGATGGAGCCAGAGACCAGACACTGACTAATGGCTCCATGGAGGCTGTGACCTGAGAGAGGCAGTTGTGGGCAGACCTTGGATCTGCCCATCATGTTGAGAATGGGACTTGGCTTACCCTTCTCCTTCCCAAATCCACCATGAAACACTCTAGTCCCAGCCTTATGCAGGCATCCCTGTGGTCTAGCCTCTAGAGGGCTTTGATTCTCCCACCTCACACTGCCTTGGCAGTTCTTTCCTTTCTCCCTAACCCAGCCAGTGTGCTCTAGCATAAAGGATTTAAGGGGCTTCCCTGGACCCTTTCCTTCACTGCTGCTGCTGCTGCTGCTACTAAGTCGCTTCAGTTGTGTCTGACTCTGTGTGACCCCATAGACAGCAGCCCACCAGGCTCCCCATCCCTGGGATTCTCCAGGCAAGAACACTGGAGTGGGTTGCCATTTCCTTCTCCAATGCATGAAAGTGAAAAGTGAAAGGGAAGTCGCTCAGTTGTGTCCGACTCTTCGTGACCCCATAGACTGCAGCCTACCAGGCTCCTCCGTCCATGGGATTTTCCAGGCAAGAGTACTGAAGTGGGTTGCCTTTGCCTTCTCCGACTACCCACCCTCTACTAGCCCTTTCTCCACACTGCTGGTAATCTCGGCTCTCCCTCTCGACCTAGCCTCTTGAACTTGTCTATATCTGCTTCTCCACTGTACTTGATGTTCTCAACTCAGCCCACTCCCCTTCAACTTAGGCTCCTCTACCCCAGTGAGTCTGTGTTCACCGTGGGCACCAGTGGCTTCATGACCAAGTTCTTCTCTGACCTCTCTCCTTTAACCTCTGCGGTGTCTGATTACACTGACAACCTTCCTCTTTGACTACCCTCTGAGACAAAGAAGCCCCAAATCCCCAATGGCTTAGGCCATGGAAATTTACTCCTCTCTCAAGGAAAGGGCTGGGTGCATGGTGGGGGTGACAGTGTGAAGGCTTCAAGACCCAGTTCCTATTTGTTCTTCCATCTTCTATGTGGCATTTCCATTTCTTGGCCCCAGATGGCTGCTCCAGATCCTGCCATCTGTGGGAAATATGATGTCACTTCAGCTCATAATTTACTGGCCAAAACATAGCACATGGCTATACCAAGCTGGAGACTGTGATCTCTAGCCAGGTATATTTTCCCCTTCCTATGTAAGGTAGGGAGAACAGATACTGGAGGATGACTACCTGTGATGGGTCCTTGTTAATATACTTCATGGGCGGTTTTCCTCCGTCTGTCCCTTTAAATGTTGGTGCTAGCTTTTCAAGCCCACTTTCTTCTTTCTGTGTGTGTTTTCCATAGAGATCCAAAGCACCCCACAGATTCAAATATTGCCTTCCCAAAGAGCTCCCATACCTGTATCTTTAGTGCAGAAGTATCTCCTGACTCTACACCTCACAATGGGGTAATTCCTTTAGGAGGTCCCACTAACACCTTAAAATCAAACCTAACTCATGGTTTTCTTCCCCAACTTTCTTTTTCTTCTGGGACCCTTGCTCCTGTGTGTGCCCCGACTCCTCCCCAGGCTTTCTCTATCAGTCCCTGTGTAATTCAACCCTTGAACTCCCCAAAAGCCATCTCTTCTGCTCCATCTCCCTGCCTCAGTCCAGGTCTCATCACTTCTCTCCTGGTCTCACAGCTGTCCGCTAGCTGTCTCTTGTCTCCCATTTGAACTTGCCTCTCCAGGTCTATGGTGCAGCCAGATTCCTTGATACATGTACATCCCCTGCTTACACATCTTCCACGGCTCCCTACTGCCCACAGTGCACACCCGATGGCCTGCTATTTCTCATTCCAACCGCTCTTCTTCTTGCTTTGCTTTTCCAAATGGCTCATGACCTCTGAAAACTGTACATCCTGTTTCTCAGCCTGGGTTTCCCACCCATCTCACTTTCCCCATCTCCCCAACCATATGGCAGACACCTACTCAGTCCCCAGAACTTGGCCTGATTGTCTACCTCTCTGGGAAATTTTTATTGCCCCTTCCATGCCTTTTAGGGGCCACTATGTCATGATTCCAGCCATGACCTCTAAGTCATAGCTGCTGTCTGTCCAAGGGCCAGCACCATAACCATCCACTTAAGCACCTCTTTTTCACCTCTTCAGGAAGTGTTTGAGGGCAGGACCAAGACTTTCCTTCTCTCTGTCCCCAGCACCCAGCACAAGATCTGGAAAACAGCAAACATCCAGGAAGTGTTTATTGTGTGAATGAAAGATCATGTCTAAAAATAAAAATTAAAAAAAAAATAAAAAAAAATAAAACAACAACAACAACAAAAAAGAAAGATCATGTCACCTTGGCTCAAACATCATCAGTGGCTCCTCAATGACTCATAATAAAGTCAAAGGACCATCAGGCCCAATCATGACCCCATCATCCAGACATACCTTCCCTGGTCATAACCACGTACTCTCAGGCTCCCGCATCTTTTGCAACTTGCTCCTCTTGTGTGGACTTTCTATTTTTTTTCACTCACTGCAGTGACACCTTCTTTGATCTACCCAGTTCAGTCACGTAATCTTTGCTCTGTGCTCCTGTGGCTCATGCCGCCTTAATGGTTCTTTATTGCGACTGTCAACAGACTGCAGTGACCAGCTGTGGTGTTAATATCCAGCCTCCCTCACTCCACCTGGAGTTCTTTCCCTTCCCTGCTGTCCCCAGTACCCACATGGCTGAAGACAGTGAACTGGCCTGGTCTTTGGCAACCCTGCCTTTGTGGTCACCACTGGGACTTCCCCAAGCTGGGTCAACCATAGCTCCTTATCCACCTGATTCTGGTTCACTGGTTCAAGACCAACTACCTCATTCAATCTCATATCCCTGATATGCTTTTAAAAACAGAAACTGAGGAGAATGAGGTAGAAGTGGTATGATGGAAAATTTGGAAGCTATTGGATGCTGTTTCTTTGTGTGAAAGACGTCACTGTGTATTAACAGAAGGAAGCTACTACCCAGATAGCCATCAATGAGAGACAGAGATGGAGATGGAAGTGAGATGTAGATGAGAGAAAGATGAAAGATGGAGATGAAGAGGAGAGAGCAAGACAGACAGACACACAGAGAAATCTGGGGGCACCTGAAGCCCAGTTGTATTCTTGCCCTTGCCATTCCTTGGCTGAATTCTGTGAGGCAATACTCATCTGTTTTTCCTAAACTGGTTCAAGTTGCAACCAAAAGTCTTGACCCATACGTATTCTTGTCTGGTTCTACTTATTACTGGAGTTGTCTGAGTGCAAGTCTGACTGCTCCCCATCTGTCTCCCAGCCTGTAGAGGGCATATCCCTCATTGGGTGCCCCCATGATGGCAGAGCCCCCACTCAGACCTACAGCCCCAGACCAGGACTGCTCCACCTTGCTATTTCAATGACTAAATGCTCCCATACAGGGTGACTGGGCTGCTGCCTGACCATGGCTTTCTTCTCATTTTAGGCTGTGTAAACCCATCAACAATCAGCAAATTAATAGTCTGTGAGCCAAGGTCGCTCGTGGTTTGTTTATTGCAGCCGCTGTTCCCCTAGGCCGAGGCGTTCTTTCCACAGGTGTTTCTTCAGCCTGGGCTTGATTTATTCCTTTTCCCTTTCCTCCCTCACCCAGGCTAATTATTGCTTTTGTTTATAACCAAGTTAAATAAACTGACCTCCATCTTGCCCAGCAGAAGTCTCCATGCCTACACGGTCCATTAATGCTGCTGCGGTGTGGCTGGACACTGGCCAGACTGCAGGACACCAAACATCTGGGTCCCGAGGAGGCTTCAAGGTTCACTGCTGGAGGGCAAGTGTCGGGGCTCAGGGAAAGGGAGGCTGCAGCAGACTTTTATTGCCAGTGACCCAAGACTTTGCCTGGCATTCACACCAAACCATTCCCAAACAAAGTGGAGAGGTCAGCCTGGGTGTACATTCTGAGCCATGGGCCAGGCCTGGGAGGAGAGCAGCATGTCTCCTTAGGAAGAGACAATGGAGCAGATTGGTAGAAAGGGATGGCCAAATAGTTGAACAGGGGCTGCTTTGATGCGGGCAAGGGAGGCTCTGTGCTCTGCTTTGCTGGGAGTACTGGGATGGCTAGAGACTTGGGTCCTTTCTGCGCTGGAGCTGCCTGCACTGAAATTGGAACTGCAAGGATTGAGTCCAAAGCCTCCCACTGCCCAACTAGAGCCCAGAAGTTGTGGGCTGGTTTTGGTGTAGAAAGACCAGCCCCAGGCCCATTGGCAGGGTGTCCTCAGCAGGGAGGAACAGGCACACTTCTTTACTCTGGCTCCCGTGTGGTTCAGCACATGGGGAGCTGTCTAGGCAGGGGGCTCCCAGCCAGAACTTGGCTGTCCCCCAGTCCCTTGCCTTAGGCCCTGATGTCACCAGCCTAGACGTCTGGCTGTCGGGTTTGATTGGCTCATGCTTGGAGGGAGCTGTGGGCCAGGAAGCTTAACTCCATGCACAGCCATGCCACCCAGCCATGACCACTCGCAGACATGAACCACACTGAGCCTGAGGTCCTCATATGTTCCATGAGGATAATAATAGCATCAGCCTGGCAAGGTTGTTCTGAGGATTAATAAAGATCATGAACGGAATATATTCAGCATGCAGAAACTGGCAGACTGTAAATACCCAGCTAGTGATAGCTACTACTTACAAGTTGCTCCTTTTTTATTCTCTGTGACACCAGCATGTTCTGTGACCTTTGGCAAGCCAGTGTCTCTGAGCCTCAGTCTTCTGATCTGTAAACTAAGAGAATTTCCATTAATTTTCCTTTTACAAGCCAAAGTTTTTTTATTTGTAAAATAAGGATGATATTATTTTAAAATTTATATTAATGGGGACTGGGGGGAAGAAGAGTCGCAAATGACATATGGTCAAAGTGATAAAGCTTTGAAAAGTTAAAGAGCTGTTCTAACTCGAGGGATAATAATCATAATAAGCAATAATGATAAGTGCTAATTAATGCCATGGGGAAGGGCATGGCAACCCACTTCAATAATCTTGTCTGGAGAACCACGTGGGCAGAAGAGCCTGGTGGGCTACTATCCACGGGGTCACACAGAGTTGGACAGGACTGAATCGACTTAGCACAGCACAGTTATTGCTAGTAGTTTCCTCATAGGTTTCTATCCACTTGTCAAGGGTTGTTGGGGAGAAATTCCAGTGTCTGTGTTGAAGAGGAAGTCTGGCAAGTGGTCCTGAGCAGAATGGAAATTCTGCAGGGATGTGGCTGAATTGGAGACTTTCAGCCCACTCTTGGGATGTTTCCAAATTATTAAGTGTGTGGTTTGGACAAGCTCCCCATTGTGCTGATGCTCTTGACTCCCACCCCATTGCCCTTCTTGGGTATTCCTCACTTTAGCTCAAGGCTTTGAGGCTTGTTGTAAAGTCAGTACCCCAGGGATCCCATTCACAGCTATTCTCAGATACTCACACTTGTGAGTGATTAAGATTCCTATAAGGGAAGAGTCTGGACTAAGAAGCAGTAGACTTGGGGTTGGATAACGTGGGGAGAGCGCACAGAAGGGAAGACTGCAGGCAAATACCTCTCTGGCCAATAATGCTCACGTGTCTTCCTTTTGTATTATCTGAGGTTGGTTCAGTTGCTCTGTTCTCAGGGCCTAGATCTGGTTATCTTGGCCTTTTTAATACAATGTTCCTCTCCATTGATCTGCCCCTCTCTCCAAGAAATTGTTGCATGTCTCCAGGAGTCAAGTTGAGTGTGGTAAGCTTAACTTCTTTACTTGTGCCTTGTATTGTAAGGACAATATATGTTTCATTTTTTGGAATAAGAGTGCATTATAATGTTAATTAAGTATGTTTGGTTAGGGTCCCCTAGAAGCAGTCCCGAGACAAGGATTTGAGTGCAAGTAGAGAAGTGATCCCAGAAAGTACTGGGAGGGCAAGAATGAGCCAGAGCAGGGGAGAATCCCAGGGTGTGCTATCAAGCAGCTCTCCATGTGGGCAACTGGGGCTCAGTTTCACTGGGAACTTGGGAGACAGTCATCTCAAGCAAGGGGAAGGAAGCTGGGGTATCTATCCACCACCTCCTCATCTTTCTTTGACTGAGGACCACTTCCAGGAGCACTAAGCCTCCAGCACCACAGGCTTGTCCTGTGTGTATGCCAAGCACCTGTAATAAACAGTCTTCAGTTTGTCAAGGGGCTGCTGAGGACGATGGCTGGGCACCAAAGAGGCTGCCGCAGTGTGCTTCTATAAGTGGGGTACAACCTTACCAAGACTCGGAGTGTACTTCAGAGCTGGAGATCACAGGGTCTGGGGACAATGCTAGCCAGAGATGGTTACTATAAGCTTCCTATTAGGAGATAATGTTCCATGGGTCTCTCCTGTACTCCTTGCCAGCACAGGCCCAGGCTTGCCTTGTTCTTGATGACCTTTTCAAGGTTGTTTGCATGGTTAACAGTCTATGAAGACAGAGAAGATGTCTCCCTTTGGAGCAGAGGGCAGCTTTGTTTACTATTGAGTACAACAAAGAGAATGTCTTCCTCTGGGTCAAGTTTAAGCATGCTTACTGCCTATTATAAAACAGTCAGGCTCCCTAAACTCAGGGATCCACCCCTGTAATTCAGCCTATGATATATGCAAGCATCACATGGCCCTCTTTGCCTCACCCTGTAGGGATGATGACTCCCCACATTGGTTCAAATGCTGATGATCTGGATATTACCATCCTGTCAGTAGGAAACTGTCCTTTGTCTCTGAGCCAGGAATCTTGTGTCTTTTGCCAGCATCTCTGGAGCAGTGTTAGGCAAACTTGCTAGCTTGCAAGTAGGGTAAAACATCTCAGTTCCTTCTACAGTTCTTGAACCTCTCCTACCCGTGCCCCAGATCAAGTGCCTAGTCATGGTGTAAGTGATGAAAAGAGAGCTTAAAATCAAACAAACAAATAAGTAAGTCAAACAAATGGAAAGTAAGAAATCATCACATGGTCTGATGGCTTGAGCCTAGTACCTGACTAGGGGCTTTGAGGGGAGGGGTTGGGGGAAGGAAGAAGAGCTGGAGTAAATGGGGAAGTGGGAGTAAACCCAGAATGTCCATGCAGGCCTGGGAGAGGTGCAAGTCAAGCCCAGCACAGAGTCAGGAGTGAGTGAGGAATGCAGACTGGGCTGGGGGGCCCTGGGAAAACCTGGAAACCCTTTCCCTCCTAGTGCCTGTTTCTCCCACACTTTAACTTCTCTGGGACCCACTGTCCTGACCCTTTCATCTCCTTCCACTCACAGTGCCTGGGGTGCCTTGGAAACCCCCCAGTTGTGTGGCCTGGGAGCTGGGGTGGGGGGTGAGCCCAGAGTCCACAAGCGCCCCCACCCACTTTTTCTGTGGCAGTCGAAGACCACCAGGAAGGTTCACCGAGTAGAAAATTTACGGTCGAGCCAGGAGGAGTATCCTTGTGAAGATACCTACACAGTCGTTTCAATGGGAGAATTTACAAGCATCTTCCTTCTCTTGCTACTGAGTGGAAAAATACACTGGGCCCAGAGCTGTGAGTTCCTTGCCAAGGCCTGTGACTCATCCCCAAGTCATAAATAACGGGTCCCTCATGACAAAGCAGAGAAGAGAGCTGGGCCCAGGGCCACATATTTATTAGAAAAGAGAGTAGAACCATTATTTGGGGGGCTTGGCTTCCGGAAAACTCAAACCATGTCATGTTAGAAAAGGTCAGGAGGCACTTCCGCAGGGATGCAGACCTGACATTTTTTCTCATATTCTCAACCTTTCATCTGGAGCAGAGGCCACCCCCTCCCTGCTGACCCAATGCATCCACGAGAGGCATCCCTGGCCACCTAGTTCCCTGGACCAAGATGAGGCCTTGCTATGTCCCAGGCCCTGCTGGGATCCCCGTCCATCTCCTGATGCTGCTGATAGCCACAAGGGGAAGCAGAGAAGTGAACCCCAGTGGTCACCACACTGCAAGCATCAGGAAGCATTTACTGCCTAGAAGGGTGGCCTCTGGTAAGTTACAGTCCCTGCTGGGGCCTCCATTTCGCGAGGCTTCAAGGACTGCTGTCAGAACGAGGTGAGGGAGTGGATGCAGGCCCCGGACTGGCCACCCTCGTGAGAGGCAGAGACCAGGGGCGGAAGGAGAGAGAAAGACAGGCTCAGTCCTCTCTGATCCCTCTCTCTCGGGCTCTCTCCCCGTCCCTGTGCCTCTCTCTGTCTCCGGGTATAGGACTCAGAATCCAGAGGATAATGAATGCAGACAGGGAGGAGCAATAAATCACTTATGAATTGCCGACAGAACCTTTTATGCTTGAAGGAAACATGGCTGTGTGTGATTCAGGGAAAGCTGAACTTGGCATCTTCTCCTAAACCCACTCTGATGTGTTCAACGTTGCCTCCCTCGTTGCTCAGATGGGAAAACCAGGTGTGTAGGATGATACCCTGCTTTCCCCAGTCCCTGCAGCGGTGGTCCAGGCCAGTGCAGGCTCCCTCTACCCTTTCTTCCCTCCTCACTGCACCTGCTCAGGGCCCTGCCGTTCTTAACCTGATGGCACAAACTGGAGCAAGTTGCACTTCCAGCCCTTCTGTGGCCTCTGGCTAAAGTCCATTCCCTGCAGCGCGGCTCCCAGCCCCCTGGGATGCGGGCCTGGGGGTGCTGCGCCATTGAGGCCTCTGGTCCTCGATCACCAGCCCAGCACCTACCCACACAGCAAGGTCCAGGGCTGGCCCCTCCTTCTGCACGCTGCTCCCTCAGAGCCACTCCTGCCAGGCAGACACCAGACTCGGCCTCATGAAGCTTTGATGGCCCTTAACTTGTACTACTCATCTGTGTTCCTAGCCTGGTCATGCACTCCTCTGGGTAGAGATGGTCTTACTCACTTAATCTTCACAGATCCTGGCATAGAACTGCAGCCAGGGGGAAATTGAAAGAATGAATAGTGGGTGGCTGATGAGCTGAATGGAGCAATGGATCAATGCTGCCTTTATGATCACTCTTGGCCCACACAGGCATTCATGCTGAGTCTACTTCCCCGCTCTGAGCTGTGCCCTACTTCCATGGGTTTCTTCTGGCCTTCAAAGCCCATGCCCTTAACTACAACTGGCCTTGAGCACAGATGACTAACAGAAGCTCCGTGTGTGGTTTGGCTGTTTGATCTCTGCTACCTCGGCTGTAAGGGAGACGCCACTCTTCTACCCTGAGCTGCAGTGGTCATTTCAGACACTGCACAAGGGCCATGAGCATTTACTAATGTGGGCTTCCAGGGCTCTGCTTCTGAGATATTGAGGTTGGAAACACATTCCACCACTGTGCACTGCAATCACAGAGCATGGGATTAAAACAAAACAGAATCCTGAGGGTCAGATCTGGGAAGCCTTGTAGGAATCTTCTGGACCACCCAACACCTTCATCATCCAGATGAGGCCCTTGGAGCCAAGGGTTTGGCCCACAGGCCACAGTGCTGGTGGGAAAAGCAGCCCGCAAGCCCAGGGCTCACCGGTGAACTCTGGTTTGGGCCGTTGTCCAGTCGTCACATCTTGTTGCCCTCTTCCTCCTGTCCCAGGAGCCCTGGGCTGGTCTGGCTCCCTCTCATCCGGCAGATGCCCCCAAGTCCTCCTAGACTCACACCCCATTCCTTGTTTCCTTTCTGCCTCCCTTCAAGCCCTTGGTACTCAGGGTCTGGGGTGGGGTGGGGGGAAAATAAGACCTCAACCCTGAAGATGATGGATTTGGGTCTCCACTCTGAGGCTTAGAGGCAACTTCTTGGGACTGGTTCAAGGCAGAAGGTCATCAAGTGCCTCCTCGATCCTGTCCCAGTTTCTGGCAGGCACAGCGAGGGCTGGAAAGAGCCTGGCGTGGATTAGTACAGATCCATCCTTCTCAGAAGGAAGAACACAATCAGCCAGAGGCTACAAGAAAGGAGAAATGAGTGTGAACTGACACAGGGCAACTCGTGGGCTGGAGTCTTGAGTCCTCAGCTCCCAAGTGTTCTCGGAATCAGGAGGGGTATTTGGGGAGGACACTCTGGAGGGGAAAACTCTGGGAAGGCTCAGGGCAGAAATGGTCTGGGAGGACAGAGGCCAAGAAGGTGCCCTTTCCTCCCTGGACCCCGCTCAGCACTGGTCTGGAGCAGCACCATGCTGGGCTCAGGGTGGGCAGTGGCCTGCCCCTTGGAATCCCAGGTGCAGGGAAGGGGGCTAGATGTAGCCTAGAGGGGCTGTTCAAGCTGGGATCCTGGCTGGAGGCCTCAGCCTTGCTGCCTTAGGCTCCAGAGGGACATTACCACCTACAAAGAGGGCCCCTGTGCGGTCCTCAAGGGCCAGTTCTCATTAACCCCTACTTTCTGGACGCGGAGTCTCCCGGTGAGCAGACGAAACTGGATTCACACCTCCCCTCCCTGCCCAGTCTGGTTCAGCTGCATCTGTGGGCAGTGAGAATCGGAGCAATGCCGGCCTGATGGTGGAGTTCGAGGCAGCGGCAATGAGCTCGAGCATGACGTGGAGAAATAAGAGCAGCTGGCTCCTCTGCCCCTACACGGGAAACTTCACGGAGAGAGAAGTCGACCCTGTTGGTTTCTTCAGCTGCGTTTCCTGACTTGACCCACCTCCCTCTGTGTGCTAGGCACATCCAGCTCCAGAACCATTGCTATGTTCCAGGTTCTTACCCAAACTGTTTTCTCTACTCAGAGTACCCTTCCTATCCCCTTTCTAGCCCCATCTCAGCTGCCCTCACCGTACCTCCTGGATAGTAAGAGCCCATTCACACGGCAGGCGTGTGGGAAGTGTTTGTTGAATGAGACACCGAGGTCAGATCCAGGGTCTTAGGGACAGAGAGATCTGAATTCACGTTCAGTTCTCTTTTGCAGACAATCTTCTGTACTGAATTTGCTTGTGATCTTGAGCAAATGTCTCCTAGTCCTTGGCCTCCACTCCTTTATCTGTCAATGAGGAGGCTGAACTGGCCGAGCTGTGAGCCTCCCAGCTCTGACACAAATCCTGGGTGGCAGTGAAGCCAAGGTCCCGTCCCTGTGCTCTCCCCGCTGGCCTGCCTCACCCTCCCCAGCTGGGAGGAACATCCTGAGCAGCGTTAAGAATAATAAACATGGGCTGATAAACATCAATAGGCCCACCCGGTGCCAAAAGGGGAAGAGGGAAGACTGCGCTTGGCTGGCTGGGCCTCCCTGGACCGAGGGAGCCACTGCCAGCTCCTTAATCATCTGGAGACAGCCGGCCGGCTCCCCTGGTCCCACCCCGGGCCCAGGGCAAGTGGAGGCCAGGCCAGGCTCTGGGGAGCTGGCCGTTAGGTCTTCAGCCACAGGCGGGCCCCAGATGGCCCCTGTCCCCTGTGCCAGGGCTTCCCTCTGGATGGGGCTTATGTTCCTGCCCTACTTGAAACCTTCAGTGACTCCCCACTGCCCACAAGACAGAGCCTGCCTGCCCTGGCCTGGCACGAAAGGCCTCTCAGACTCTGGCCTCAACCTGCCTCTCTAGCCCCGTGGCTCACAGCTGTGGAGTGTCTTGCTATTTTCTGGAAATGCCAAGCTCTTATTCCTCTGGGATGGTTCATAGACTGATCCCTTCAGAAGAAGGCAGAATCTTACTTTGATGTCCGGTTAAGGCACCAGGGCCCTGCTGAATTAGCAACCTTGGCTCAGAGTGTTCCGTGTTTCGATTACTTGGTTCCTTACCCTACCCTCCTCTAGATGGTGAGCTGTTGAAAGAGACCTGTTAGTGGAGGAGTAGGGTCAGCTGCTGCCTGGAGAATCCCAGGGATGGGGGAGCCTGGTGGGCTGCCGTCTATGGGACGGCACAGAGTTGCACAGAGTTGGACACGACCGAAGCAACTTAGCAGCAGCAGCAGGGTCAGTGGCTACCCGGAGCTGCAGTCCTGGAATCAGGTGGTCTGGATTTGAAATCTATTCTGTCACTTTGCAGTATGGCCTTGGGTAAATTACTTGATGTGTTTGTGCCTTAGTTTCCAGAAAAATAAAGTTGATACGAAAGGCTGTTGTCAGGCTTACTTGACCCGACACATGCAGAGTGCTTAAAACGGTGCCTGGAACCCAGCAATGCTCACCAAGTTGTAGACTGTATTATTAACCCATTCACACTATGCCCTACCAGTGCCCAGCACACAGATTTCAGCTGCATGTGTTGAATGGCTACCTGACTGTTTGACTCAGGAAAGACCATAGGTATGGCTTCTGTGTTGTATCCTGGTCTGTGTGGTTATGTAAACGATGTGTGTTGAGTGCCCAGCTGTGGTGGCCACCAGCACGGCCAAGGACAGGGCCCTCCTAAGGGGAAGGGCTGCCTTTTCTCCAGCAGGGCAGGGGGATCATTTCGTATGGAGCCTATAGATGCTAGTAAACTTGGGGACTTCTGGTTGCCTGGGCCTCTCCAAAGGGGATGATGAACTCAGTGGTTGGTGGCTCTGGGTGCTGAGTCATGTAACGCTTAGACTCAGTGGTGACTGGGGATGGGAGTGTGGCCAAGACAGGAAGTGGGCTACTGTGGTCAGGGTGGGCTGCCCCTGTGACCTATAAAGACCTCAGGGGCTCCTCCCAGAGCAGGTGACCTGGCTCATTTATTAAACCGCAAGTTCAAGGGCACCACCATTCCCAGGGAGGTTCAGTTTGCCGACTTCAGCCTTCCCACCTCCCTGGGGAAGCTGTGTCTCCCTGCTCAGTCCAATTTTCCATGTGGGATTTCCGGAGACACCAAATGGGTCATGTGATAGGAGACATGGTTTGGGAACTTCATACATTTCTAAAATTCCTAATCCTATTTTCAGATGACTGCTCCCCTGTGCATACCCCTCCCCAAACATATCCTTTTAGTATAAGCAATATCCTCCTCTCTGCTGGAGAATAAGCACCATTAAAAGACTCATGAATCAGAGTTCCAGTGGGTTGAGAATGTCCCTTAATTTGAGAAGGCCTTTCTACTAGATTATGGCTCAGGCTTGACTGAGGGGTCCTAGTGGGAAATGTACATCAAATTTGGAATGCAAATACACTGAAGTGAACCCAAACAATTTGCTTTCGCTGGGGATCATCTACGTATGGTTATTCACAACAAGGAGCTGTCCTGCCCTGTCCTTCAGGGGACTTGGGTATGACCCCACCTAAGGCTGTCTCAGGGAAAGTTCTGTCCCAGCTCCTTGTATCTGTACTACAGCAGTGTGCGGGCACCTCTAGCTGTGGGCTTCCCATTCTGATTAGCACAGAGCTGGGGAATGCAGGGCAGATAGCAGGAAGAAATCAACACCTGGAAAGGGTGAGTCCTGAGGGGGTGGGGCCTCACCGAGGCAAGGGGTGGGAAGCAGCCGTGGAGACTGGGGTTCTAGGAAGAGGCAGGGCCAGTGTTGTGACCTAGGGAAAGTGGAGTTAGAAAGGAAGTGGGAACCCAGGTGTATGCCCAGAGCTGCAGCAAAGACCATAACTTTGAGCAAATCAGAAAAAGATTCCAGAGCATGGCCCTGAGCCAGCGTGCAGGGCTCAGTGGGCAAAGCTGGGCTGGATTTCAGCCTCGTGTGTGTGTGTGTGTGTGTGTGTGTGTGTGTGTGTGTGTGTGTGTGTGAGTGTGTGTGTGTGAGTGTGAGTGTGTGTCCCTCCTGCTGGGGCCTTTCTACAGTGAATGTATGGCATATAAAGCCTCGCACTGCGGCCCAGAGCTCTAGGGCAGAAGTGCCCTGTGTGTGCGCATGCTGGAGTTTCCAGGGTCAAGGGCTGCGTCTCTTCTCTCACCTACGTCCTTCTGTTGTCCCTTCTAGGGAAGTCTCTCCTCTATGGGCCACACTTCGGGAACTGTGAGGCTGGCAGGGAGGGGAGCCTGCTGGCTGCTGTAGCCTGGGGTCTTGTTAACCAGGTTACTGAATGCAGCTCGGGTGCCCTCTTTCCCTCTGCTGAGGTGCCCTGGGGATAGCTGATTAAGCAGGCTGGCACGGTGTCGGGGTGATTTACAGCTGCCCAGAAGCTTCTGCCTGGAGAGCTGGGCTGCTGCATTATTCACGGTTGTGAGCTGTAAATCTGCTCCTGGCTCTGTCTCGTCTCTCCCCTGGAGGATGAAGATGAAGGGAAGGGTGGCGGGGGGAGGAGGGGTGAGGTACTCAGAGCGCCGGGCCCTTCTGAAAAAGGACCTGACCTTCTCCGTCTTCCTTTGGTTACTCTGGCCGAGCCACCCTCCTGTCAGCTAGCCTGCATACCTTTTACTGTAGTTGAAGCCCACTGTTCCTGCCTGAGGTGATTCTTAACAGGACTTTAAAGATTCAGGTCACCTTTCTTTAGACTAAACAGCCTGCCTAAAGTCCTGCCACTGGGCAGCAGGGGCCTCCGTCACTCCAGACTAAGCTTCTGCTGGCTGTGGTTACTGGCCTAGCATGCCAGTAACTTTATGTGAGCAAAGGCAGGGCAAGATAGAGCCTTCAGCAGGAGAGGAAATATTTGTGCAGTGCTTCTCAAACCTTAGCTTGCATCAGAATTACCTGAAGGGGTTGTCAGAACACAGACCGCCCAGTCTCCAGTGTTTCTAATTCAGGAGGTCCCAGGTGGGGTTTGAGGATTTTCATTTCTCACAGGTTCCCAGGTTATGTGATGTTGCTCTTCCAGGGATCACACGTTGAGAACTATGGTCTTAGTGCAATTTAACCTAGCTTTCCTGTGCTAATATCACCTAATGAAGGCAGGAACCAGAAGTAAAATATATGATTATTAAATTCATTCATTCAATAAACATTTTTTGATACCTACTAAAAACAGACATGAAGAATCAGACACTGGCCTCCACACCAGTTCATACAGGAAGAGAAGAAAATGTGAACAGTCTCTAGGCATTTGTTGAGAGTTGAATCAAGCACTTTAACAAATTCAGCCCCTGTAGGGGGCCTATAAGTGCTTTGCTCCTGGCTCTTGACTGTGATCTAAGTACATGGAGAAGACATGTTTGTATGCTTACTCTTCTGTTGGAGAAGGAAATGGCAACCCACTCCAGTATTCTTGCCTGGAAAATCCCATGGACGGAGGAGCTTGGTGGGCTACAGTCCGCGGGTCACAAAGTGTCGGACACAACTGAGCGACTTCACTTTCACTTTACTCTTCTGTAGCTGACTTGAGAAATATTTCAAGATGTATGTGATGGGCTGGGAGTTGGTAAGTTTGAAGGTACCACTGTCCTAAAAAGGAGAGATCCTTGAAGATTGGGGAATCGGGAGGATTTCATGGAGGAGGTGAGACTTGAAGGGTGGATTTGGGAAGGAGGGAGACCAGTAAACATGGCTATCTAAGCTAGACTGACAATCTTCAAAAGTTAAAGACAATATGACTATCCACTGGCTTTCTGAGCTTTAGACTGAAAACTTTGTCCTCTGACCTTATTGATCCCAGATCCTTAGTTTTATATAATTTTTCATTTTTAAAAAGTAAGCTTGGGAAGTTTATTTATTTGTTTTTTTATTCATTTATTTGTCTATACCAGTTGTGGCCTGTGGGATCCAGTTCTCCGACTAGGGACTGAACCCAGGCCCTCTGCTTTGGGAGCACAGAGTCTTAGCTACTGGACTACCAGAGAAGTCCCTCTCATTTGCATTTTTTCCCTTCGGGACTTGCAGACAGCAAACATGCTGTCTCACAGACTTAATTATAAGTATAAACAGAGAGTAAAGAGTAAAGGAGATTGTCTGGGTGGTGTTTGAGCCTGGCCAGGGGGTGAGGGGGAAGATAGTATTAATAAGGAAGGGAATTTGTGACCTAGTGGAAGTGTGTTGCAAGGCGATGCCTGGCTGGGAAAGGGAAGTTGCATGGGGTAAGGAGCAGATTATTTGGATGCTGCAGTAGGTAGTTCTACTGAGACCCCTCAAGATTGTACTCATCACCCTCCTCCCATCCTACTCCCCAGAAGGAAGCATTTTAAGCTTTTATAGTGCTCCTTTTGGTATTTATTTCCATATTTCTAACTAAAATAATGTATGGATTTTTCTTTATTCATCAACTTCAAGCATTATTGACACTCTATTATGACAGATACAAATATACACTCATTTATATACTGTCTTCTGTATCCCATATTCTTTTATTATTATATCTCAAATCTTAATTAAAATCATTTTCAGAGTCTTTTTATTATGGCTATAAATTTTGCTTACTGTTGGCACAAGTGGTATAGTCTGGTTACATCTCCATTATTATTCAACTTTTAGTTTTTCCTGGAGTTAATAACTGCCTCCGTTTTCCATCTGTTTTGTTTTCTTTGATCCTCTGCCTAAGGAATTTCACACCATTGCATAGCCCTGTAAAATACCTCTCAATACAATTTTCCAATTAGTCAAACCTACCAGATAGTTCACCACTTTCATTTCCTCCCCTGTCGAGTCTTGTCTCCTTGTGCGCCGATATCTGCTGCTCTGTCTTGACTCACATTTCTCTACGGTTGCCGCTTAGCCTCAGCCTGCCTCCTCCCTGCCATTCTTGCATTCCTTTTATCCCCCATTTATGTTTATTCGTAGTTGATTTGATCTCATGTCGCGTCTTCTCTCTCTTGATTTACTTCCTTGATTTTAACTGGGTTTTAATCTGGAGGCCCTTGAGTTTCAATTCTGGGAAAATTTTGTGTGGCCCTTCTTTTCCTTCCTTCCCCTTCCTTCCTGGCTTCCCTGATAGCTCAGTTGGTAAAGAGTCCACCTTCTGTGAAAAATACCGCTGGTAGCTTGATGGGGTGGGAGGTGGGAGGGGGGTTCAGGATTGGGAACTCATGCACATCCGTGGCGGATTCATGTATGGCAAAACCAATACAGTATTGTAAAGTAAAATAAAGTTAAAAAAAAAAAAAAGAAAATCTGCCTTCCTTCCGCTTTCTCTCTCCCTCTCTTTATCTCTCTTTATTTCAACTTTCTTTCTGCAATTACTTTGGTGCCATTTTCTTTCTTCACCTTGGGAACACCTAGAGGTTGGAAACTGGAACTCCTGCATTTATTCTATAATATTTGAGTATCCATTATATTGTCTACGTCCTTGTTATTTTGTTATATTTATCTTTCTTAATGTTATCCTCTAATTCTTCTATTCAATTTTTTGGCTCATACACTTAATTTTCAAGAGCTCTTTATTATTGTCTGGTTGTTCTTTTTTACATATTATCTTCTCATTTCTTGGATGCAATATTTAAAAATCTCCCTGAAAATATTAATTACCTGTTTTGTTATCCCTTTCATTGCTTTTCTTTTCATCTCTGTCTCTCTTGAGCTTTCACTTTGTCTGTCAGGTGTGCAGTTTACTCCAGATGTCTACCAGTCCTTGATTCTCCATTCCTATTTGGAGGTGTGGACTGAAAAGCAGATGAAAAGCTGGGAAAGGAGGAGAGGCTTGTAGACAGGTAGCTCAGAGTCTTGTTGTGAGCCTCCAGAAAATGTGTGTGTCTTTTCTTTGAGGTGATTCAGTTTCTCCACTGGAAAAAATCCTCCATGCCCCTCTCTCCATTCTCTATACAGCGCGAAGTAGAGCCTCAGCTGCATTGTACAATGGCTGCTAGTGTTCTGGACCTAGGTGAGTATGGTGCATTAAAGAAGGTCATTGAGTGTTTTCTGTTCTTCTCTCAGAAAGTGGGGTTTTCCCCCCTTAAATCTGGATTGGCTTTGTGACTACTTTAACCAGTAAAATATAGTGGAAACGATACTGTGACAATTCCAAGAGTAGCCTTCAGAAGGCTTGGATGTGTCTACTTTTGTACTCTTAGGAGCCCTGAGATACCATGTAATAAGGCTAGCTATCTTGCTGGGGAGGCCATGAAGAAAGGCTACATGGAGAGGCCAAGCATAGACAAGGCAGCCCTGAAACCTGGATAAAGAGAGGCCCCAACATCCCAGCAGCCCAGCTTATCCCAGCCTTCCAGTGTGATCAGCCAAGGCACCAGATAGGTGAGTTAGCCATTCTGGATGTTCCAGGCCAGATGAACCCTCAGATGACTACAACACCCAGTCAACTTCCTATGCTGTAGAAGAACTATCTAGCTGGATACAGTCAACCTCCAGAATTGTAAACAATAAAAGCTTGTATTGCTTATAATTGTAAACATTTGTAAGCTTGTTGTCTTAAGATAGTACATTTTCGGGTGGTTCTTACGTGACAATGGAGAACCGAAGCAGTGGGGAAAGAGAGCTTGGGGCTACACTGCATGGTCCAGCCTGAACATTTTCACTCAGTGCCCCAGATTAGCTGACTCCTTACTTCTACCATCTCTCTACTTGGATTCAAGAACATATATAATTTGGAGATTTAACTACTGATATGACCTCAACATTAAAACTGTAGCATTCAAGATCTCTGCTCACGTAGAGGTCAGGCCTAAAATTTGGCACTACGACGATCTCTAAATGTTTGAGGATCCAGTATCCTGACTGCAGCTAGCAAAACTTTTTCATCAAATCAGCTTCTCTGTCTGATCTAGGGCATTTTCCTTAACAATCCTTTTCTTCATAGTCAGCCTGTTTCCTTTGAGAAAATGGAATTAGAACTCCTTGTGCACAACATCTTCCTAGAATTCCTCCCACTTGCGACCTTCCTCCAGCAGGTGTGATATGGGCTTCTATCAGACACTCATTCTAGACTGCTAAAAGTTTTAATGGAGGCAGGGTTTGAAGTCCCTGATGCGGCCTCTATGATTCGCTTTCTAAAAGTCATAGAAAAAACTTAGGAAGAGATGAAAATATATAACATCCCTGAAAACCAAAGCTGATAAACAACATATTATCAGGTTATGGAAAATTAAATATAATACTGATAAAGTTGTATCAAAACCCAGATGAGTGGTATACTCTTGCTTCTCTTCAAGCAGAATACTTCTTTTCTCCTACTCTGGTTGCCCTAAAATATTCTGATGTGAAGTTAATTAAAAACCTAGGAAGCTGCCCCATTACTCTGTGATGCTGCTTATTCTGCCTTCCTACAAGCATTTCTACATTCATTTGGAGTCTGGAACTGTGCAAAACAACAGGGCAATATAGGGGACCACAGTGGAGGTGCTTTGCTTTCAAGGAGGACATACATGTAGGTGAAGACAGAGACTTAACATACCTGGTAACAAGACATGCTAGGAGGCATAGTTTCAAAGTTCCAGGAAGCTAGGTAGGAGGATGAGACTTCACCTTGCAACGCAGCAACCACATATTACAAGAAAGCCTGGGAAACAGGCCCTGGGAGTCGGGCTGAGACCTCTTTAGTATATAGAGTCCTTGAAAGTCCGGCTGCTATTAAGTCAGAAAGGGGACTCAGCTAACTTCAAAGTAGGAGGACCAGGGGAGATCTACACAATCTGTTGGTTGTTAAAACAATTCATTTTTTTTTTAAAAAACAAAATTTTAATGTATCTTTTATTCCAGAAATGAATAAAAAAAAAATAAAAGCAGTGAACTTGATCTATTTAAGAAAGATGAACTGCAGATCATTAGAAAGAAAAATTCATCTTGATGGCTCATAAGTACATAGAGTAACTAAAATTCAGTTTAAGGAAATTGTTTGGAAACTGCACTAAGGTGCAAAGAAATGTGGCTTCTATGAACAGCTAAAGACAACCATAAGAAGAGAGAAGATCAAGAGGAAATATGATGAGATGAACAAATGACAAAGTAAGATGAAAAGAGAACCATGCAAGATGTAGGAGTGTGTCAAGTTACCTATTACTCAAATAAAATCACACCATTTTATTTGCTCACAGTTCTGTGTGAAGAAATTAAGGCAGGGTCAGCTAGACAATTCTTCCCCATGTGATGCGGAGTCTGCTTCATGAGGGGGTAGCATTCAGCTGGGAAGTAGGCTAGAGCTGAATGTTCAAGGTGGCTTCATTTCATACATCTGGCGCCTGATGACTGGAGAACTGTGGGAGCCTTTGCTCTCTCATGTGGCTTGAGTTTCATCATATGGCAGCTGGATTGTCAAACTGAAAAAGTGGAAGCTGTCAATCCTCTTAAGAATGAAAATTGGAAGTCTTATAATAGCACTCCTGCTACATTCTACTGGTTATGTCAAGTCACAAGACATCCCACCCCTTGATTCAGTTTCAGTTCAGTCGCTCAGTCGTGTCTGACTCTTTGTGACCGCATGAATAGTAGCACCCCAGGCCTCCCTGTCCAACACCAACTCTCAGGGTTTACCCAAACCCATGTCCATTGAGTCAGTGATGCCATCTAACCATCTCATCCTCTGTTGTCCCCTCCTCCTCCTGCCTTCAATCTTTCAAATGAGTCAGCTCTTTGCATCAGGTGGCTAAAATATTGAAGTTTCAGCTTCAACATCAGTCCTTCCAATGAACATCCAGGACTGATCTCCTTTAGGATGGACTGGTTGGATCTCCTTGCAGTCCAAGGGACTCTCAAGACTCTTCTCCAACACTGCAGTTCAAAAGCATCAATTCTTTGGTGCTCAGCTTTCCTTATAGTCCAACTCTCACATCCATACAAGACCACTGGAAAAACCTTGACTAGATGGACCTTTGGTGACAAAGTAATGTCTCTGCTTTTTAATATGCTGTCTAGGTTGGTCATAACTTTCCTTCCAAGGAGTAAGTGTCTTTTAATTTCATGGCTGCAATCACCATCTGCAGTGATTTTGGAGCCCCCCAAAAATAAAGTCAGCCACTGTTTCCGCTGTTTCCTCATCTATTTGTCATGAAGTGATGGGACCAGATGCCATGATCTTAGTTTTCTGAATGCTGAGCTTTAAGCCAACTTTTTCACTCTCCTCTTTCACTTTCATCAAGAGGCTCTTTAGTTCTTCTTCACTTTCTGCCATAAGGGTGGTGTCATCTGCATATCTGAGGTTATTGATATTTCTCCCAGAAATCTTGATTCCAGCTTTTGCTTCATCCAGCCCAGCGTTTCTCATGATGTACTCTGCATAGAAGTTACATAAGCAGGGTGACAATATACAGCCTTGATGTACTCCTTTTCCTATTTGGAACCAGTCTGTTGTTCCATGTCCAGTTCTAACTGTTGCTTCCTGACCTGCATACAGATTTCTCAAGGGGCAGGTCAGGTGGTCTGGTATTCCCATCTTTCAGAATTTTCCACAGTTTATTGTGATCCACACAGTCAAAGGCTTTGGCCTAATCAATAAAGCAGAAACGGATGTTTTTCTGGAACTCTCTTGCTTTTTCCATGATCCAGTGGATGTTGGCAGTTTGATCTCTGGTTCCTCTGCCTTTTCTAAAACCAGCTTGAACATCTGAAAGTTCATGGTTCACGCATTGCTGAAGCCTGGCTTGGAGAATTTTGAGCATTACTTTACTAGCATGTGAGATGAGTGCAATTGTGTGGTAGTTTGAGCATTCTTTGGCATTGCCTTTCTTTGGGATTGGAATGAAAACTGACCTTTTCCAGTCCTGTGGCCACTGCTGAGTTTTCCAAATTTGCTGGCATATTGAGTGCAGCACTTTCACAGCATCATCTTTTAGGATTTGAAATAGCTCAACTGGAATTCCATCACCTCCACTAGCTTTGTTCTCAGTGATTCTTCCTAAGACCCACTTGACTTCACATTCCAGGATGTCTGGTTCTAGGTGAGTGATCACATCATCATGATTATCTGGGTCATGAAGATCTTTTTTGCATAGTTCTTCTGTGTATTCTTGCCACCTCTTCTTAATATCATTTGCTATTGTCTTCCAACAACACAAGAGAAGACTGTACACATGGACATCACCAGATGGTCAACACCGAAATCAGATTGATTATATTTTTTTCAGCCAAAGATGGAGAAGCTGTATACAGTCAGCAAAAACAAGACCAGGAGCTGACTGTGGCTCAGATCATGAACTCCTTATTGCCAAATTCAGACTTAAACTGAAGAAAGTAGGGAAAACCACTAGGCTGTTCAGGTATGACCTAAATCAAATCCCTTATGATTATACAGTGGAAGTGAGAAATAGATTTAAGGGACTCAAGGTCTGATAGACAGAGTGCCTGATGAACTATGGATGGAAGTTTGTGACTTTGTACAGGAGACAGGGATCAAGACCATCCCCAAGAAAAAGAAATGCGAAAAAGCAAAATGGCTGTCTGAGGAGGCCTTACAAATAGCTGTGAAAAGAAGAGAAGCAAAAAACAAAGGAGAAAAAGAAAGATATATCCATTTGAATGCAGAGTTCCAAAGAATAACAAGGAGAGATAAGAAAGCCTTCCTCAGCAATCAGTGAAAGAAATGGAGGAAAACAATAGAATAGGGAAGACTAGAGATCTCTTAAATAAAATTAGAGATACCAAGAGAAAATTTCACCCCTGATGGGAAGGGATAATTGTGCAAACAGGTTCGGGAGGAATGGTTGACATCCATCTTTGCAGTCAACACTCCCGTGAATTGCAAGTTCAAAGGAAGGATGAGAACAAAATTTAAATATATATATATGGCTTATATAAATATATTGTATAAATATAAATTTATATGCATATAAATTATATATATATGTATTTAAATATTTATATAGAGAAGACTCTTGAGAGTCCCTTTGGCCTGAAAGGAGATCAAACCAGTCAATCCTAAAGGAAATCAGCCCTGAATATTCATTGAAGGATTGATGCTGAAGCTGAAACTCCAATACTTTGGCCATCTGATGTGAAGAGCTGACTCAATGGAAGAGACCCCGATGCTGGGAAAGATTGAAGGCGGGAGGAGAAGGGGACAACAGAGGATGAGATGGTTGGATGGCATCACTGACTCAACGGCCATGAGTTTGAGCAAGCTCCGGGAGTTGGTGATGGACAGAAAAGCCTGGTGTGTTGCCATCCATGGGGTTGCAAACAGTCAGACATGACTGAGCGACTGAACTGAACTGATAAATAAATAAATAAATAAATAAATAAATAAATATATTGCTTCTTTGGTGGCTCAGACATCTGGTAAAGAATCTGCCTGCAATGTGGGAGACCCAGGTTCTATCTCTGGGTTGGGAAGATCCCCTGGGGAAGGGAATGGCTACCCACTTCTTGGAAAATTTCATGCGCAGAGGAGAGACTAACAGGCTTACAGTCCATGGTATGGCAAAGAGTTAGACATAACTGAATGACTAACACCTTTCAATTTCACACACACACACGCACATATATATTTCTACCCACACTAAGGCAGGTGAGGAGCAGAACTGACACTATGGAAAACTGTAATAGTCATGTGGAAAACAAACTTGAGTGTTTCTCCCCAAAATGTGAATGGATATAGAGATGAAAATGATGAGCGAGAAGAGGCAGGAGAGAGAAGCACGATCCTAGTGGAACTTCCTTTCTCTGCTTGTGAAATTTCTCATGCAGAATCCCATTTTCTCAGGCTGCTTGCAAGGGCACCAGCGTGTGCCCTGTGCCAGCCAATCAGGCACAGGCAGATGGAACTTTGGAAAGGGGGCTTGTAGCACGATGATGAAAGGATTGAGGAGATGTCATTCTGAGGCTGGCAGCTGGCCCAGCACAGTGGAAGCCACGGTACAGACTGCAGTGTCCGGGGCCCGGTGCTCGAGCGGTAATGCTGCGAGCAGCCCCCAGGGTTCAGTGGTGGCATCGCTGGCGTGCTCGCTGGCTGATGTTTTGGTCAGATTCTCAATATCTGTTTAATAAATTAATTGATGACTAAAGCAGCAAGAGTTAGTATGGGTTGCTTGCAGTTAAGATCTTTGGCTTGCACAGGATATGAACAAAGAACAAGAGGTGTTGCGGTGGGAGGTAAACCAGAGTAATTGGAGGAGGCAATGATCAATCAAAACAACAACAACAAAAAAAAGGTTTTTTTGTTTGTTTTTGAAACCAAATATGTGTCCATAAGTGTTTTACTATATTTTAGGCATGATAAAAGAGATCTCATTTAGATATATCATGGAAGTAATTATATTTAATAAGAAAAAGATATTATTCAAGAATCAAAAACTTAAAAAAAAACATTATCCACAAGTTAGGATGACTTCAGACTTCCCATCTGCAACATTGACTGCCAAAAGAAAGCGTGGAAATGTTTCCATTTTTCAGTTTTGTGGGTAAGAGTGTATGATCCACATTCTTCCTTTAAAAAGAATTATTTGAAGATGTTTAGCCCAGAACAGAGTGAGTGACTTTCACACTTCATTCTTCTTTCTCAAGGTTGTTTTAGCTGTTCTAGGGCCTATGTCTTCCACACAAACTTTAGAATAAGCTTGTTTATATCTACAAAAAATCTTGCTGGGATTTTGGTAGGAATTGCATTAAATCTAAAAATCAACTTGAATAGAGCTGACATCTTTATTGTGTTGAATCATTCAGTTCATGAGTACAGTATGTCTTTGAATTGATTTAGATTTTCCTTTTTAAAATTTCATTTTAATTTTTTAACACCAAAAACACTTTGTATTGCTGTACAGCTGTTTAACAATGTTGTGATAGTTGCAGGTGAACAGTGAAGGGGCTCAGCCACAGGGAAACGTGTATTCATTCTCCCTCAAACTCCCTCCCATCCAGGCTGCCACATAATGTTGAGCAGAGTTCCAAGTGCTATACAACACGTTTTGTTGGTTATCCATTTTAAACACAGAAGTGTGCACTGACCTTCCAAAAGTCCTTAACTATCCCTCCCCACGACAGCCCCCACCAGCAACCATGAGTTTGTTTTCTGTGAGTCTCCTTCTGTTTTGTAAGTTCATTTGTTAATTTCTTTTTAGATTCCACATGTAAGGGATGTCATATGATATTTCTCCTTCTCTGTCTGACTTACTTCACTCAGGATGACCCTCTCTAGGCCCATCCATGTTGCTCCAAATGGTCCTGGTTATTGGAAGCAGGGCTGCACTGAAATTTCAGGTGTGTGGCCATGTTTTTCTCGGATTCTTTACCACTGAGCCAGTGGGTGAGCCCCTGGCAAATGCATGCCTAAGTATTTAACTTTATTTGGAATCATTGTAAATGCTATTATGCTTTTAATTTCAGTTCCTATAGGCTTATTATTAGTACATAGATAAGCAATCGATTTTTTGTGTGTGTTGAATTTGTATCCAACAAAAACAGAGAGAAAAACAGAGAGAAAGTAAGAACAGTAAGAAAAAATATATCTTACTCCTGGATATATGCCCAGGAGTAAGACTGCAGAATCATATGGTAGCTCTATTTTTAGTTTTTTAGGGCACCTCCATACCGTTCTCCATAGTGGGTGTAACAATTTACATTCCCACCAACAGTGCAGGAGTGTTCCCTTCTCCGCACACTGTCTCCAGCACTTTCTCTTTGTGGATTTTTTGATGTTAGCCACTCTGGTTGGTGTGAGGCTATTTTCTTTGATTTAGTTCATCAGCATTTTGTAATATTGAGCATATAGATCCTGGACATGTTTTGGTAAATGTATGCATCTGAGCTCAGTCACTCAGTCATGTCTGACTCTGCAACTCCTGTAGTCCACCAAACTCCTCTGTCCACGGGACTTTTCAGGCAAGAATAGAATGGGTTGCCATTTCCTACTCCAGAGGATCTTCGTGACCCAGAGTTTGAACCTGCATCTCCTGAACCTCCTGAACTGACAGGCGGATTCTTTACCGCTGTGCCGCCTGGGAAGCCCTGGTAAATGTATGTGCTGTTCTGTACTCAGTTGCTTCAGTCGTTTCTGACTCTTTGTGACCCTATGGACTGTAGTTGGCCAGGCTCCTCTGTCCACAGGGTTCTCCAGGCAAGAGTACTGGAGTGGGTGCCAGGCCCTCCTCCAGGGGATCTTCCCACCCAGGGATCAAACCTGTATCTCCTGCATTGCAGGTAGATTCTTTACCACTGAGCCAGTGAGTAAGCCCCTGGTAAATGCATACCTAAGTATTTAACTTTATTTGGAATCATTGTAAATGCTACTATGCTTTTAATTTCAGTTCCCATGGGTTCATTATTAGTACATAGATAAGCAGTCAATTTTTTGTGTGTTGAATTTGTATCCAGAAACATTACTAAACTCATATATTATTGGTTTTTTTTGGTAGATTCCATGTAATTTCTATATGGACAATCATATCATCTTCAAATAAAGAGAATTTTATTTCTAAACTATAGGCCTTATATTCCTTTATTTTGCCTTATTGCAGGGGTCAGGACTTCTAGCACCGCACTGAACAAGAGCAGTGAGTTCAGACATATTTGCCTTGTTTCTGATCCTAGGCAGAAAGCATTCAGTCTGTCACCATTAAGCACGTTAGCTATAGTTTTTTTCTTTTTCTTTTTTTGTAGATGCTCTTCATCAATTTGAGATAATTCCCTTCTATTCCTAATTTACTGAGTTTTAATAATGAATGAGTGTTGGGCTTTGACAAATAATTTATCACGGACTTAAGTATAAAACAAACTATAAAACAGTTGGAAAAAATAGAACTTGGGATTTGGGTCTAGACGAAGGGTTCTTAAATTTGACATGAAACCATTATCTATACCAGAAAGCCACAATAAATTGGACTTCATCAAAATTAAAAGCTTTTTCTCCATGGGAGCTATTTGAAGGGAATAAGAGGAGCCACAAAGAGAAAATATTTGCAAATCACATCTTTGGCAATGACTAGCCCCGAGAATATATAAAAGTCACTCAAAACTCAACAGTGAAAAAAAATCCAATTAGAAAAAGACACATACAGGTATTTTGTAATAAACAGAACATACAGATAGCAAATAAGCTCATGAAAAGATGTTCAACATATATATTCATAATACCCCCAACTGGAAACAACACAGATATCCTTCAGAGAGTGAATGGTGACATCAATTGTGGTACACCCTTATTGTGGAATACACTCAGCAAAACAAAAACAAAAACAGCTATTGATGCACACAACAACTTGGATGAATTGCCAGGGGATTATGGTGAAACTGTTAAAGCCAATCTCAAAAGAACGCATACTGTGTATAAGTTTATTTCAAGGAAGTATAGAGAATGGAGAACAAATGAGGAAATGAGAAATGAGAAAAGTATAGGAATGGAGCACAAATAAATGATTTTTCAGGAGTCACGGATGGGGTGTGAGGGTTGGTAAGGGGGCAGAGGCTATTGTGGCTATCAAAGAGCAATACAAGGGATCCTTGTGGTGGTGCAACTGTCCCGTGTCTTGACTGTGCTAGTGGTTACAAGAACATGATAAAACTCCTCAGAGTTAAAACACATACACATGCGTGCACACAAATACAAGCAGAACTGGGAAAATCTGAATAAGATGGGCACACTGGATTAATATTACTATCCTGGTTGTGATTATACTTTTGCAAGCTATAACTTTATGGGAAGCTGGGTAAAGGATACATGAGGTCTCTTTGTGACTTATGACTGCATGTGAATCTATAATTATCTCAGAACAAATAGTGTAATGAAAAAATAAGACATTTTCTTTAAAGTCAGAATCAGCACAAATATGCTAACAATTACCATTATAGGTTGACATTGTTCTCAAAGTTTGAGCTAATGCAATTGTTTAAAAAACTGAAAGAAGAAACTAAGAAGTAGAAAATGAAATTATCTTAATTTCATATAATAATTGTTTTTCTTCCTTGAAAATCCTAGGGTTAAGCTGTAGAAGAGAATTTACAGAGGAACCAGCTACAAGATGAATTCAGCTAACAAAATCAAGAGCTTTCTAATAAAATAGCAATAGCTAATTATGAAGGAAAAAAATTTCCCTGGAATGAACTCTTGAAAGCTGTGCAGAACCCATAGGAATGAAACTCTGGAACAGAACTGAAATTCACAAGACTTGAATAAATGGAAGGACATGCTTCTTGTTGAGAAGATTCAATATGTAAAAATGTTGTTTCACCACATATTAATTTATACCTTTAATAAAATTCTGATAAACATTCTCACAGTAGTTTTTCAGAACTTTAAGAGAATGCAAAGTTCAGTTGGAAAAATGAATAGGCAAGAATGCTTCATTATTAAATAAAAACATTAGCATTCAGCTCAAAAAACTCAGAAAAGAACAAAACACACCAAAGGAGATAGGAGGGAAAAGCTATAAAGAAAATATGAATTAAAAAAAGAAAAATAGAATTGATAAACATATTCAATAACACTTTCTATGAAAACTGTAATACAATAAACAAGTTCTCCCTTATATTGTTCATCATAATAAATCATGGAAGAAATAAAGTGAAACAAAAAATAAATCTGTAATTATTTTCTTATGTTAGGAATAAGATAGGTATATATATTTCTTCCTATTAATTTGTTTAATTGAGCCCTCTTTCTGTACCAGGTTGTTTAAATTACTCTAAGCTTTGTAAGATATTTAGTCAGTATAGTAGTTAAACTTTTAAGCCCTGAAGTAATGAGTTTGGGGTTCAAATAAAACTCCTGACATTTATAATAGTGCTTCTGTATTACTGGCAAACTTTTTAAACACCTCTAAGTTGCAGGTAATTGTACTTTGAGTTTTGAGGAGAAAATAGAATCCATAGTGCATGTGAAACACTTAATTCAGTACAATGTAAGCACTCAATAGATGTAAAGGTTTTAGTATGTGGTACACACATGCACACACACAGGCAATATCCCAAGATTTTCCTGGCTTTTATTGTGTTCCACTTCAATTTTAGGATCGTATTGTTAAATTCTGAAAACAACACCATTGGGATTGAAATGAATTTATAGATTTATTTAAGGCAGTTGGACATTTTTACAACATGCATCTTCTTACCCATGAACATGCCTCTACTTTTACCAAATTTCCTTTTTATATCATCACATAGACTACTCTACATTTCTTCAATATTTGTACATAATTAGCATCAATCCTCTAGGCATGTTATAGTCTCTCATTGATATTGCTGTTGTTGTTCAGTCTCTCAGTCATGCTTGACTCTGCAACCCCACGGACTACAGCACAGCAGGCTTCCCTGCCCTACACTACCTCCCTGAGTTTGCGCAAACTCATGTCCGTTGAATCAGTGACGCCATCCAACCATCTCATCCAACACTGAGCCCTTCTCCTATTGCTTTCAGTCTTTCCCAGCATCAGGGTCTTTTCAATGAGTCGGCTCTTCTTATCAGGTGGCCAAAGTATCGGAGCTTCAACTTCAGCATCAGTCCTTCCAATGAATATTCAGGGTTGCTTTCCTTTAGGATTGACTGGTTTGATGCTGTCCAAGGGACTCTCAAGAGTCTTCTTCAGCACCACAGTTCAAAAGCATCAGTTTTTGGCACTCAGCTTTCTTTATAGTCCAACTGTAACATCTGTATAAGACTAATGGAAAAACCATAGCTTTGACTATATGGACCTTTGTCAGCAAAGCGATGTCTCTGCTTTTTAATATGCTGTCTAGGTTTATCATAGCTCTTCTTCCAAGGAGCAAACTTCTTTTAATTTCATGGGTGCAGTCACCATCAGCAGTCACTTTGGGGCCCAAGAAAATAAAGTCACTGTTTCTATTTTTCCCCCATCTATCTTCCATGAAGTGATGGGACCAGGTGCCATGATCTTAGTTTATTGAATGTTGAGTTTTAAGCCAGCTTTTTCACTCTCCTCTTTCACCTTCATCAAGAGGCTCTTTAGTTCTTCTTCACTTTCAGACATTAGGGTGGTGTCATCTGCATATCTGAGGTTATTGATATTTCTCCAGGCAATCTTGATTCCAGCTTGTGCTTCCTCCAGCCCAGCATTTCGCATGATGTACTCTGCATGTAAGTTAAATAAACAAGGTGACAATATACAGCCTTGATGTACTCCTTTCCCAATTTGGAACCAGTCCATTGTTCTAAGTCTGGTTCTAACTGCTGCTTCTTGTCCTGCATATAGGTTTCTCAGGAGGTAGGGAAGGTGATCTGGTATTCCCATCTCTTGAAGAATTTTCTACAGTTTGTTGTGATCCACACAGTCAAAGGCTTTAGCTTAGTCAATGAAGCAGAAGTAGACATTTTTTTGGATTCTCTTGCTTTTTCTATGATCCAATGGATATTGGCAATTTGATCTCTGGTTCTGGAATTTTCCCCCTCTGGTTTTTCGAGCTAGCTGTTATTGATTTATAGGAAAATTATTGATTTCAGAATATTTATTCTTCATGAGCAGATATAAAAGACAACTTTTTCTTTTTCCTCTCCAGCAATTATTCTTTTCGGTTCTGATTCATTGCCTTTCATGAGATAGATCTATGTGTTCAAACTTGACTTGGATTCTGTTACCTGCAACCAAAAACGACTTGACTTTCTAGAAAAGAATCTTAATTAGAGAAAAATTAATCTATTTATTTGGCTGTGTCCAGGTCTTTGTTGTGGCATGTGGGCTCTTCGTAGTGGCTCATGGACTTCTCTCTAGTCGGGGCTCGTGGGCTCCGTAGTTGCAGTGTGTGGGCTTAGCTGCCCTGCGGCATGAGGAATCTTAGTTCCGTGACTAGACATTGAACCCATGTCCCTTGAATTTCAAGGTGGATTCTTTTTTTTTTTTTTTTTATTCAATAGTAAGTTTATTTCTCTTTTCCAAATGAGAACAGTCTTTTCATGTAGATCATGTTTAAAAAATACTTTATAATTTATATATTAAGAGCTTAAGTACATTTTAGTTTGGTCTTTAGTATAGCCCATATTCCAACTAATGATTTCTTTCTTGGGTTAGAGAGATTAACAAAATTAATTTATTTTTTATTGGAGGATAATTGCTTTACAGAATTTTGCTGTTTTCTGTCAAACCTCAAAATGAATCAGCCACAGGTATACATATATCCCCTCCCTTTTGAACCCCCTCCCAACTCCCTCCCCATCCCACCCCTCTAGGTTGATACAGAGCCCCTGTTAGAGTTTCCTGAGCCATGCAGCAAATTCCCATTGGCTGTCTATTTTACACATGGTAATGAAAGTTTCCTTGTTACTCTTTCCATACATCTCACCCTCTCCTCCCCTCTCCCCATGTCTGTAACCATTGGACCACCAGGAAAGTCCCAATAATCTGAATTTTTCAAAAATCCATTTGATGTCACCTGGTATCTCCGTTTAGTTCCTTTTACCTATTAGAGTGAAGAGACTTCCTAGCACTGACCCATCCTTGGATTTCTGGAGTTAAATCTAGTTGCTCATACGCTACTTTTAAAATGTGTTGCTGAATTCAGCCTATTAGTATTTATGTGAAGTTTTAATTTCTTTAATCAGATTTTGATATCAGAGTTTTACTGGGTTAGTAGTGATTTGGGACACTACTTAATTTTTTCCCCCGGTCTTGGAACAGCTTATATAGCACAGGAATGATCAACTCCTTGAGAGCTGGAAATAGTAATACTTCTGGGCCTCACACCTTTAGGTGGGTAAGGCCTTAATAGTTTTTCAGGTTTTTTGAAGCTTATTTCTCTACTAAAAAAATATATATTTTGATATTCTATATTGCTTGCTTTCTAGTCTGTCTCTTTCCCTTTCTCCCTTCTTGAACAATTCTTTCAGAAGTCACTGGGGGACGGCTGGACAAGGTTGGGATCCAAACAAATTAGGTGGTGTCCATAATTCTAAGTTGGGGCGTTGGTGTCTGAGTGGGTAGAGAAAGCCTACACTGGGTGGCAAGGGCAATGAGAGGAAACTGGTTATAAATGGAGAGTGGGGGATTGACCTAAATATATATTAAAGAATACTGTGAGTCAGTTTCTCACTGTCTGAGAAGGGAGTCACAGTTATGGGACGGAAGAAAACTGGAATTAATCCTGTAGTGTTGAATTGGAATTGGAAGTGTGGTGTGAATTCATGGTTTTCAATATATAGAATAGATACAGAAATAAGTGTATGTATGTGGTTTTCTTTTGTTGTGTAATAAATTACCTCAAGCCTTAGTGACTTAAAACGGTAGGTCATATTTATTATCTCATAATTTCTGTGCATCAGGAAGCCAGAGTGACTTAGCTGAGTGCTTCTGCCTCAAGTTTGCACAAGGCTGCTAGGATTGTAGTCTCATCTGAAGTCTCTGTCAGCAGGAGATCTGCTTCCAAGTTCACTCCTGTGGTTGTTGGAAGGGTTCACTTCCTCCGTGGCAGAGGACCAGAAGCACCCTCAGTCCCTTGCCATGTGGGCCTCTCAATTAGGGAAGCTCGTAGCATAGCAACTGGCTTGCTTCAGAATGAGTGAATGAGAGAGAACGCCCAAGATAAAAGTCACAGTCTTTTCGTAACGTGAAGTTGAACTTGAACTTCTGCCATATTCTGTTGGTTATAAATGAGTTGCTACATCCAGTCTATGTTTGGAAGGAGGAGATTCCATAAGGACTTGAATACCTGGGGACAGTCTTGGAACTACCGACCACAGAGATGGTAGGTAGATAGACAGAGAGATAGATAGTAGGGTTAGTGGTGGATTTCTCAGTTCTACGATCACTGTGCCCTAATAGCAATGAACACACCTCACACCTAGATCTTTGTTTTTAGGTACCTTTTTGCACCAAAAATAAACAGGGATTTGGAAAGAAATGGTGGATTCCTGGACTGGGGCAGGAAAATTACAAGATGAGACTGGAACATCCTGTTGTGCCAGAGAAGAAGTACTCAGAGAATGATGAGTACAGGTCAAAAGGACATAGAGAACAGTCTGAAGGGACTCCCAGTAGATCTGGACTAATTTGAAAAAAATATAAGGGAATAGTAACAGAATTTTAGATTTCCCAGGTGGCACTACTGATCAAGAACCCAGCTGCCAGTGCAGGAGACATAAGAGACACGAGTTCAATCCCTGGGTCTGGAAAAACCCCTGGAAGAGGGCATGGCAACCCACTCCAGTATTCTTGCCTGGAGAAACCCGTGGACAGGGGAGCCTGGTGGGCTACAGTCCATGGGGTCACACAGTGTCAGACACGACTGAAGCAACTGAGCACACATAATGGATGTCTACCATTGAATAAAATAGGATTCCAAAAGCCCACATTGATATAAATAATTAAAGGAATATGTAGGAAAAGAAGGGAACCTTTCCTTAAGAGTAGAATGTCAACTAATTTATAGTAGAAGGAATGGTGGGGGTTCAAAATTACCATTTGATAAAACCAGTGTCCTACTGAATAGAACAATGAACCACAATCAGTATCCTGTGATAAGCCGTAGAGGAAAAATATGAAAAAGTGTATATAAATATATGCACATGCATATATATATAATTGAATCACTTTGCTATATAGCAGAAATGAACACATTATAAATCAACTATTGGACAACAAAATCAACTGTACTCCAATAAAATTTTTAAAACCACAAAAATTACAATTTGAAAATCATCAAGGTAATGATTGATTCATCCAAGAAACAGCATTGTATATTTGGATGTGCGTGAGGAACTTGTTAGTTATATAATCTCAAAGTACTTCCCCAGAAAGTACCTATTTATTACGAAGGGTAGAAGGGTCCCTTGATGGTGGAAGATATTTCCTTAATTCAGTGATCGAGGTCAAACTGAAATCATGTGACTCCTGAGAGGATGCAATGGGGAGTCAGCAAGTGATGTTCTTATTCAAAATATGAAACATGAGGAAACATCATACAAGTCCAGATTGAGAGACTTTCAACAAAACAGCTGGCCTTTATCTTCAAGAGTGTCAAGGTCAAGAGCATCAAGGAAAGATTGAAGAATTGTTTCAGACTGAAGGAAACCAAAGAGAAATGACAACTGAAATGCAGCACATGATCCTGGGTTGAATCTACTTGCCTATGGACATTGAGACAGTTGGCAAAACTTGAAAGATGTCTGTGGATTAGGTGGTAATAATGTAGCGATATTATTCTCCTAGTTCCAATGGGAATATCTACACTTCCCATCTCATGGTTGATTGTGAGATTAATGTGTGGGGTGTTTAAAGTGCTCAGTGTGATACTTGGTCATTAGCTGAATACCCAGTAAAGATTCACTATTCTTGTTGTTGTTCAGTTGCTAAGTTGTATCTGACACTTTGCAGCCCCATAGACTGCAGCACACCAGGATTCCCTGTCTTTCACTATCTCCTGGAGTTTGCTCTAACTCACGTCCATTGAGTCAGTGATGCCATCCAACCATCTCATCCTCTGTCACCCCCTTCTCCTCCTGCTCTCATTTCTTGCCCAGCATCAGTCTTTTCCAATGAGTCGGCTCTTCCCATCAGGTGGCCAAAGTATTGGAGCTTCAGCATCAGTCCTTTCAATGAATATTCAGGGTTGATTTGCTTTAGGATTGACTGGTTTGATCTCCTTGCTGTCTAAGGAACTCTCAAGAGTCTTCTCCAGCACCAATTCAAAAGCATCAATTCTTTGGCTCACAGCCTTCTTTATGGTCCAACTCTCACATCCATTTTTCTGGAATTTCCTTGCTTTTTCTATGATCCAACAGATGTTGGCAGTTTGATCTCTGGTCCCTCTACCTCTTCTAAATCCAGCTTGTACATCTGGAAGTTCTCAGTTCACATACTGTTGAAGCCTAGCTTGAAAGATTTTGAGCATTACTTTGGTTGCATGTGAATCGAGTGCAATTGTATGTTAGTTTGAACATTCTTTGGCATTGCCTTTCTTTTGGATTGTAGTGAAAACTGAACTTTTCCAGTCCCGCGGCCTTTGCTGAGTTTTCCAAATTTGCTGTCATATTGAATGCAGCACTTTCACAGCATCATTGTTTAGGATTTGAAATAGCTCAACTAGAATTCCATCACCTCCACTAGCTTTGCTCACACTGATGCTTCCTAAGGCCCACTTGACTTCCCACTCTGGGATGTCTAGCTCTAGGTGAGTGATCATACCACTATGGTTATCTGGGTCATTAAGACCTTTTCTGTGTAGGTCTTCTGTGTATTCTTGATGCCTCTTCTTAATCGCTTCTGCTTCTGTTAGGTCTTTGCTGTTTCTGTCTTTTATTGTTCCCATCTTTGCATCAAATATTCCCTTGTCTGTTTAGTTGCTTAGTTGTGTCTGACTCTTTGCCTTGTAGTCTGCAAGGCTCTTCTGTGCATGGGATTCTCCAGGCAAGAATACTGGAGTGGGTTGCCATTTCCTTCTCCAGGGGACCTTCCCGACTGAGGGATTGAACCCATGTCTTCTGCATTGTAGGCGGATTTTTTTTTTTTTATCTTACCACTGAGCCGTGAGGGAAGCCCAAACATTCCCTTGATATCTCCAGTTTTCTTGAAGAGATCTCTAGTCTTTCCCATTCTATTGTTTTCCTCTATTTCTTTGCATTGTTCAGTTAGGAATGTTTTCTTATCTCTCCTTGCTGTTCTCTGGAACTCTGCATTCAGTTGGGTATATTTCCCCCATTCTCCTTTGTCTTTCACTTCCCTTCTTTTCTCAGGTGTTCGTAACGGCTTCTCGGATGATCACTTTGCCTTCTTGCATTTCTTTTTCTTTATGGTGATTCTGGTCCCTGCCTCCTGTACAATGTTACAAACCTCTGTCCATAGTTCTTCAGGCGCTCTGTCTACCGGATCTAATCCCTTGAATCTGTTGTTATCCTAATTACAGTCTTTTCAAAGATCCAGCCCTTGAATTTCTCAGATATATAGTTTGTATTTGTAATTTATTATGTTCTAATTCATGATCTTTAAATTCTTCCCTAGCATTTCATAGGTTTGCTTTCTTGCTCTTTTGCTCGCATTTTGAGTTGAATACATTGTTTCTGTTTAATGAGAAAAATATAAAACTATATGCATTCTGTTCTTTAGAGTTCTGTGTTTCTTCTTTGCTATAGTTTTCCATTGTTTCTGAAACAAACATGAATTGTAATTTTGATTTCTTCTTTGATTCTAGGGCTATGAAGACAAGTTTTACCCCCTCCAGAGGAACTTCATATTTCTTTGTTTTTTCTGTTGCTATTAACTTCTAGTGTTGTTACATTGTGGTTCAAGTTTGCGTATTGTAACGTTTCTGCTTTTGAGACTTTAATGAGATTTTCCTTGTTGCCTAATTTATGATCAAATTTGCAACTATTCCTTAGCAATTTGAAATGAATGTGTATTTTCTGTTTCTAGGGAACATATTTTGATATAAATCTATTAATTTAATAATGTTTAACTCTTCTATTAATATATTCTTATTAATTTCTGTCTACTTGATCTCACAGAAATGGTGAAGAGTATTAAGCCTTCTAACTATGACTGTGGTTTTTTTCAATTTCTCCTTAATTTCTAAACTTTTTGGCTATGTATATTTGACACTATATTCAGCACACACAGATTTCTGGTTCTTATATTCTCATTTTATTGTTCAGTTGCCAAGTCACGTTTGGCTCTTTGCACCTCCATGGACCACAGGACTCCAGGCTTCCTGTCTTTCACTATCTCCCAGAGTTTTCTCACATTCATGTCTGTTTGAGTCAGTGATGCCATCCAACCATTTCATCCTCTGTCGCCCTCCTCTCCTCCTGCCCTCATTCTTTCCCAGAATCAGGGTCTTTTCCAATGAATCGGTTCTTTGCATCAGGTGGCCAAAATATTGGAGATTCAGCTTCAGCATCAGTCCTTCCAAAGACTCTTCAGGGTTGATTTCCTTTAGGATTGACTGGTTTGATCTCCTTGCTGTCCAAGGGATTCTCAAGAGTCTTCTCCAGAACCACAGTTTGAAAGCATCAATTCTTTGGCGCTCAGCCTTCTTTGTGATCTAACTCTCACATCCATACACAACTACTGGAAAAACCGTAGCTTTGAGTACATAGACCTTTGTTGGCAAAGACGTGTCTCTGCCTTTTAATATGCTGTCTAGGTTTGTCATAGCTCTTCTTCCAAGAAGCAAGCATCTTTTAATTTCATGGCTGCAGTCACCATTGAGAAGGCACTGGCGACCCACACCAGTGCTCTTGCCTAGAAAAATCCCGTGGACGGAGGAGCCTGGTAGGCTGCAGTCCATGGGGTCGCTAAGATTCAGACACGACTGAGCGACTTCACTTTCACTTTTCACTTTCATGCACTGGAGAAGGAAATGGCCACCCACTCCAGTGTTCTTGCCTGGAGAATCCCAGGGATGGGGGAGCCTAGTGGGCTGCCGTCTATAGGGTCGCACAGAGTCAGATACGACTGACGTGACTTAGCAGCAACAGCAGCAGCAGTCACCATCTGCAGTGATTTTGGAGCCCAAGAAAATAAAATCTGTCATTGTTTCCATTCCCCGCCCCACCCCCCCCCCCCCCCCCCCCCCGCCGTCTCTTCACCATGAAGTGAGGGGACCAGATGCCATGATCTTAGTTGTCTGAATGTTGAGTTTTAATCCAGCTTTTTCACTCTCTTTCACCTTCATCAAAAGGCTCTTTAGTTCCTCTTCCCTTTCTGCCATTAGGGTGGCATCATCTGCATATTTGAAGTTATTGATATTTCTCCCGATAATCTTGATTTTCGTTTGTGTTTCATCTAGCCCAGCATTTCGCATGATGTACTCTGCGTACAAGTTATATAAGCAGGGTGACAATATACAGCCTTGATGTACTCCTTTCCCAATTTTGAAACAGCCCATGGCTCCATGTCCCTTTCTAACTGTTGCTTCTTAACCTGCATACAGGTTTCTCAGGAGGTAGGTGAGGTGGTCTAGTATTTCCATTTCTTTAAGAATTTTCCACAGTTTGTTATTATCCACACAGTCATAGGCTTTAGCTTAGTCCATGAAGCAGAAGCAGATGCTCTTTTTCCTGGAATTCCCTTGCTTTTTGTATGATCCAGTGGATATTGGCCATTTGATCTCTGGTTCCTCTGTGTTTTCTAAATCCATCTTGTACATTTGGAAGTTCCCGGTTTACGTACTATTGAAGGCTAGATTGTAGGATTTTGAGCATCATCTTGCTAGCATGTGAAATAGTGCAGTGTTACTGTTTGAATGTTCCTTGTCACTGGCATTCTTTAGGATATTCTCATTTAGTTTGTATAATTTACTAATAAAGGATAACATTTTCCCCTACTCTAGGGTTTTTGTTTTTCTGTGAGTTCTACATTTTCTAATATGAATATTGCTATCTTTTTGCTTGTCCTTGAGTAGTGTACCCCTAGCAGATTTTCTACCCTTCTCCTGGAAGGTGGTATACCTTGTGTGGAGCTCTATAAGACCCTGTCCCTGGCTACACTTGTTTGCTTGCTCTAAGTGGGCATCTGATCCCTGCTGGGCCAATAAGAATCATCCCTGAGTGGTGGAAACTAGGGTTAAGGGCATTCAGTCAGCTTTGCCACTCCAAAGATCAAAGGGGACATGTACACTGGACCTGCTGTCCTTGCAACAGCTTTCTTCCTACAGACACTCTGAGAAACAGAGGGCATGGATTATTGCAAATGGGGAAATTAAAGTAGACCTAGACAGGTCCGTTTAGTCAGGGCTATGGTTTTTCCTGTGGTCATGTATGGATGTGAGAGTTGGACTGTGAAGAAGGCTGAGCTGAATTGATGTTTTCAAACTGTGGTGTTGGAGAAGACTCTTGAGAGTCCCTTGGACTGCAAGGAGATCCAACCAGTCCATCCTAAAGGAGATCAGCCCTGGGATTTCTTTGGAAGGAATGATGCTAAAGCTGAAACTCCAGTACTTTGGCCGCCTCATGCGAAGAGTTGACTCATTGGAAAAGACTCTGATGCTGGGAGAGATTGGGGGCAGGAGGAGAAGGGGCCGACCGAGGATGAGATGGCTGGATGGCATCACCGACTCGATGGACGTGAGTCTGAGTGAACTCCAGGAGTTGGTGATGGACAGGGAGGCCTGGCGTGCTGCGGTTCATGGGGTTGCGAAGAGTCGGACATGACTGAGTGATTGAACTGAACTGAACTGAGACTCTCCCCACTATGAAGTTCCCAGTGTCATTTTAGTCCTGAGTCATTGGAGACAGGATATTTGACCATTTATCTTGCATGATTTAACACTTTGTACTCTTCATTCTTCCTTATATTTTCTTTTTCATTTTCCCATTTGCTTAAGCTTGCTTTGCAAGTGTCTTTATATTTAGAGATTAGAAAGTCATGTTTTACATTTGGAGTTCATCTCTAGCTCCTTTAACAGGGAGGGACAGGGAAGCCTGGAGTGCTGCAGTCCATAGGGTCGCAAAGAGTCAGACACGACGGAGTAACTGAACTGACTGAACTGCGCTCCTTTAATCTCACATACACACACACTATATATATATACTATTTGTTTTCCAACTTCAAAAAGAACATAGTATATGTTTATTTGTGTAAGATGATTTCATGCTTTTCAAGCTTCTACCTCCTATTTTTATTGATATAATGATATTTCAGATTAGTGTCATTATTATTATTATTATGACTTTATTTTTTATATTTATGTACCTTCTTTTTCAGTGATTATTTTGAACATTTCTACTATTTAAAAAATTATATTAATATTGATTTTAACTTAATTAACCCTCAGTTTAGTTCAGTCGTTCAGTCGTGTCCGACTTTTACTAATTATCCTTTTTGATTCTTGCTTAGCTGAACCATTATTTTGAACAAATTTTTCTTGATGGTTGAGTGTGTGGTATACATTTGAATGCTTAAATGTTTGAAAAATATTCTTTTAATTGATCTCACAAATGAGTTACAGCTTTCTTGGCTTAGATTGCAGGTTTTTCCCCCCTTGGAACTTTGTAGATATTATTATATTTATCATATTTTTTTTAATTTTTAGATTTATAGAGGAGAAGTCTGATTCCAGTTCAATCCTCTCCACACTGACATGTAAACTTATTTCGCTCAAATACGTCAAGGATTTTGAACTTTCTCCCTGACATCTAAAATATCACCAGGAGATATTTAAGTGTGGTTCCTCTTTTACTAATAATGCTTGGCCCTCCCTGGGACCTTTTGTTTCTAAGGTTAGAGAGATTGTTCACATCTTATATTTCCCCCTTTATCTATTTCCTTCTCTTTCTCCTTCTGGATTAGTGGTGAGGAATTTGGTTTACAATGCAAGTTTTATTGTTATGCAGGTGTAGTAAGGTCCAGATCTGGAGACGATTGTTACTGAAAAGGTAGTTTGTTCTTCACAGTTCCCAAGAGGAGGGAAAATGCTGCACTATCAGGCCCACATGGGGAAGCACCAGGGTCAGTCAGGAGGCAGTATGGGTGAAGGGAAAATATGAGCAAGGGGCTTTTTTGTGGTTTCTGAGAGAATGGATAAGGTAGAGTAAGGCAATGGCACCCCACTCCAGTTCTCCTGCCTGGAAAATCCCATGGACGGAGAAGCCTGGAAGGCTGCAGTCCATGGGGTCGCTGAGGGTTGGACATGACTGAGTGACTTCACTTTCACTTTTCACTTTCATGCATTGGAGAAGGAAATGGCAACCCACTCCAGTGTTCTTGCCTGGAGAATCCCAGGGACGGGGGAGCCTGGTGGGCCGCCATCTATGGGGTCACACAGAGTCGGACACGACTGAAGTGACTTAGCAGCAGCAGTAGCAGAGTAAGGAGGCTTAGGATTTTCTAGTTTGAATACCTTCAGCAGGCTCTGGGACACACCTAGCTGTCTGGTTCCTGCCCTGAGATGATTAGGGCAAGGAGCAGGTGGATGAAGGAAGAAGATGGAGTATGGGCACTGGATTGGTTGGTTTGCATATGAAGGGTGTCTGCAGCTGAGTCCTTCAATATATCTAGGAATTCTGAGGGGTCACCATGGCTTCAGATATTAAAGCATCAGGAAATATTAAAAAAAGACATGAGATTATACAGAGTAGCTACTGGAAGCCCCCCAAATAACTCTACTGTATCTAAAATTATGTTTGCTTGATTGTAAGAATATTGCAATATTGAAATAATATTATTACTATTTTAACATATTATATTATTAAAACTTACTAGAGGTTTTCTTTTTTCTCAAGCAAACACTTTTTATTTCATTGATTCTTTCTATTTTTTATTTTTATTTTATTATTTTGGCTTTCATCTTTACTGTTCTCTTTTTTCTGCCTTTTGGTTTGCCACATTATCCTAGTTTCAACCCCTTGATGTTACGCCTCAGTCTATTTATTTTAAATCTTTCTTGATTTCTGATAAATACAGATTGATCTAGACATTTCTCTCTAGGGGCAACTTCACAAATTTTGATATACTATGCTCTTGTTATTATTGTTCATTTCTAAAATTTTCACAATTTTTGTTATGATTTCCTCTTTAACCTATAAATTATTTGGCAGTGGGATTGTTTTGCTTGTTCATTCCTAAATATATGGGCTTTGGGGGTGCCCTCTTTTAATGGTTATTTTGAGCTTTATTATGTGGCAGTCGGAACATGTGTTCTCTATCATGCTGAGTCTTTGGAATTTGGTGAGACTAACTTTGACATGCAGTTTCAGATCAAATATCACAAATGACCCATGTGTACTTGAGAGATAAGTGTGTTTTCTATTTATTGGGTGCAAAGTACTACATGGTTTTATTATATCAAATCTATAATTTTATTATTCAGATCTTTAATAATCTTGGAAAATTTTGACTGTATGATCTATTCATTTCTGAGAAAGTGGTCTATTCTGATTGTGGATTTGTCAACTTTTTTTAATACTGTCAAATTACATATTTTGAGTCTGCACTGTTAGTTGTATACAAACATTATAGTTATATCATTTTAACAAATAATACTTTTTAAGACTAGAAAATGTTCTGCAATGTTCTTTTTTATTTCCATAAAATTAATGTTTTCTTTTATTAATTAATATTTTCCAGTTACCTTTTGGATAGCATTTTATGTGTATGTGTTTTGCCTATCTTCGTTTCCAACCCTTCTGTCTCAATTTTACATAATTCTTTCATAAATAGCATATAATGAATTAAAGCAAAAACACTGTGCATTTTGCCTTTTAATAAAGGGTTTAACTCATTTAGGTTTATTTATTATGAATATCAAATGTAATTATGTCTGCACTATTATTTTTATTTCACTTAGCATGATTTTTCTTTTCCTCCTTACCTCCCCTTCATGTATACTTTCTGTTGAATCAATTTTTGTTCATTTTTTCCTCTTCCTGTTTGAAAATTACACTTTCAAATTCTATTCTTTGGGTGAACAATCTTTTCTGGGAATTGGTATTTCATGGGTGTGTTCTCCCAAATGCCCTTCCCTATAGGGCAACTTTGTGGTTATTGTTCAGTTGCCCAGTAATGTCTGACTCTTTGTGAACCCATGGACTCCAGGACGCCAGGCCTCTCTGTCCCTCACCATCTCTCAAAGTTTGCCCAAAGTTTGCATCAGTGATGCCATTCAGCCATCTCATCCTCTGACACCCTCTTCTCCTTCTGCCCTCAATTTTTCCCAGTATCAGAGACTTTTCCAATAAATCAGCTGTTCACATCAGACGACCAAAACACTGGAGTTTCAGCTTCAGCATCAGTCGTTTCAACAAGTATTCAGAGTTGATTTCCCTTAAGATTGACTGGTTTGATCTCTTTGTTGTCCAGAGGACTCTTGGGAGTCTTCTCCAGCACCACAGTTCGAAGACATCAATTCTTTGGCGTTCTGCCTTCTTTATAGTCCAGGCCTCACAACTATACATGCCCACTGGGAAGACCATAGCCTTGACTATACGGATCTTTGCTGGCAGAGTAATGTGTCTGCTTTTCAACACACTGTCTATGTTTGTCATTGCTTTCCTGCCAAGAAGCAATTGCCTTCTGATTTCATGGCTGCAGTCACCATCCCCAGTGATTTTAGAGCCCCCAAAGAGGAAAATTGTCACTACTTCCACCTTTTCCCTTTCTATTTGCCTTGAAGTAATGGGGCCTGATGCCATGATCTTTGTTTTTTTAATATTTAGTTTTAAGCTGGTTCTTTCACTCTCCTTCACCTTCATCGAGAGGCTCTTTAGTTCCTCGTCACTTTCTACCATTAGAGTGGTATCACCTGCATATCAGGTTGTTGATGTTTCTCCCGCCTATCTTGATACCAGCTTGTAACTCATCCAGCCTGGCATTTCTCATAAAGAGATCAGCATATAGGTTAAACAAACATGGTGACATCAGACAGCCCTGTCATACTCCTTTCTCAATCCTGATCCAGTCAATAGTTCCATACAGGGTTCTAACTGTTGCTTACTGACCTGTATACAGGTTTCTCAGGAGACAGGTAAGATGGTCTGGTATTCCCATCTCTTTAAGAGCTTTCCATAGTTTATTATGATCCACACACTCAAAGGCTTTGGTGTAGTTGATGAAACAGAGATAGATTTTTTTTGGAATTTCATAGCTTTCTCTATAATCCATAGCATGTTGGCAATTTGATCTCTGGTTCCTCTTCCTTTTTTAAAACCAGTTTGGACATCTGGAAGTTCTTGGTTCGATAATGCTGAAGTCTAGCATGCAATATTTTAAGCATAACCTTACTAGCATGGCTGTGTGTTAGTCGCTCAGTCGTGTCTGACCCTTTGTAACCCAGGGACTGTAGCCCGCCAGGCTCCTCTGTCCATGAGATAGATTGCTCTGGGTGGCTGACCACACCATGCTTGTCATCCATTCATCTGGATATTTTATATGCAGTTCTTCTGTGTAATCTTTCCATCTTTTCTTGGATTCTTCAGTGTGTACTAGGTCTCTACCATTTGTGCCCCATCTTTGGGCAAGATGTTCCCTTCATATCTCCAGTTTCCCCGAAGAGATTTCTAGTCTTCCCTCTTCTGTTGTTTCCTTCTAGTTTTATGCACTGTTCATTGAAGAAGACCTTCTTGTCTCTCCATGCTGTTCTTTGGAAATCTGCATTTAGTTGGATATACCTTTCCCTTTCTCCCTTACTTTTTGCTTCTATTCTTTTTTAGCTATTTGTAAGACCGCCTCAGATAACCACTTTGCCTCCTTGCTTTTCTTTTTCTTTGGGATGGTTTTGTTCTCTGCCTCCTGAATGACACAACGAACCTCCATCCACAGTTCTTCAAGGGCACTGTTTACAAGTTCTAATCCCTTGAATCTATTCGTTACCTCCACTGCATATTCATAGGGAATTTGATTTAAGTAATACCTGGCTGACCTAGTGTTCCCCCAACTCCAACTTTCTTTAGATTAAGCCTGAATTTTGCTATGAGAGGCTGATGATCTGAGACACAGTCAGCTCCAGGTCTTGTTTTTGCTGACAGTTATAGCTTCTCCATCTTCAGCTACAAAGGATGTAATCAATTTGATTTGGGTGTTGGCCATTTGGTGATGTCCGTATCCAAAGTTGTCTCTTGTGTTGTTGAAAAAGAGTATTTGCTATGACCAATGCACACTCTTTGCAGCATTCAGTTAGTCTCTGCCCTGCTTCAATTTGAACTCCAAGGCCAAACTTGCCTGTTACTTCTGGTATCTCTTGACTTTTTACTTTTGTATTCCAATCCCCAATGATTAATAGAACATCTTTTTTGAGTGTTAGTTCTAGGAGATCTTCTAGGTCCTCATAGAACTGATCAACTTCAGCTTCTTTGGCACTGGTAATAGGGGCATAGACTTGGATTATTGTGATGTTGAATGACTTGCTTTCGAAACAAACCAAGATCATTCAGTCATTTTTGAGGCTGCACCCAAGTACTGCATTTCAGAATCTTTTATTGATTATGAGGGTTACTCCATTTCTTCTATGGAATTCTTGTCCACAGTAGTAAATACAATGGTCATCTGAATTAAACTCGCCCATTCCAGTCCATTTGAGTTCACTGATTCCTAAGACGTCGATGCTTATTCTTGCCATCTCCTGCTTGACCACGTCCAGTTTACCTTGACTGATGGACCTAACACCCCATGTTCCTGTGCAATACTGTTCTTTGCGGCATCAGATTTCACTTTCATCCCCAGTCACAGCCACAGCTGAGCATCGTTTCCACTCTGGCCCAGCCGCTCCATTCTTTCTGGGGCTTTAGCAGTTTTCCTCCACTCTTCCCCAGTAGCATATTGGACACCTTCAGACCTGGGGACTCAGTTTTTGGTGTCATATCTTTTTGTTCTTTTATACAGTTCAGGAGGTTCTATGTTTGTTCATTTCTTTCTCTGCATGTTTGAAAATCACAGTCTCAACTTCTATTCTTTGGGGGAATAATCTTTTTGAGAGTTGCTGTTTCATGCAAGTGTTCTCCCAAATGCCCTTCCCTATAGGGCAACTTTGTGATTACCTTATCCCTAGCTCTGAACCATGGGATTCAGAGTTGTGAATAAGAGATTATGTGAACAACTCTGTCTAGGTGTCTTCTCCGTGTGGATGGGTAGTTCTGAACTTCATATCTACAAGGGAACATGGAAGAGCTCAGCTTTGTTATTGGGCTTCATCTCTATTTCTGGCCTTGGATAGACAGCATGTTTCCACACCCCTGCCCAAGGCTGATCAGAGTCAGTCTGCCTCCCCGGTGTGTGGGCCGTATGTTCGTGGCTCCCTCCATGGGCTTCACGGAGCAGCCCAGTCCTGGCCTAGCAGGCCAATCCCCAGTGACTGGTCTTTGTACCCAGTTTTCAGCTGCACTTCAGCTCCTGTTCACCACTTTGGTTTCCTTCTCCATCATTCGCCTGTGAAGATCTTCCTTTTAATATTCTTTTTAACATACACATATATTCTAAATTAATAAACATATCTGCTCTTCTTATATAGAGAGATGGAGGTAGACAATTTGATGTCTTGACCCAGAAGTCTCCTATTAATTATCCATATATAGATTAGAATGAGTGACTACCTGTGCCAAATGACTGATGCACTTTGGAACATGTTCGGGTGAAACTCCCCTCTGGGCAGCCATCATCTGGGAAGCAGGCCTCCGTCCTCTTCAAGCAGCCCTAGAGGCCACATCTTCATTGTAGTTTCTCCTGTGCCTTCTTTGGTCTTTCTGGGTTCTTCACGGGTCCTGGTGATCCTTACTGCCTCGCTCCTATTCTCACTGGCCCAGACAGTGAAGCTTGACAGTGTCTTCTGAAATACCCACAAGCAACTTGAAGGTCAAAGAAGGTAACTCAACAATGCAATAGCATAGACAAAGTGCGCTGACAGAGATGGACGAAGTGGAGCGAAGGAACAGCTTCTGAACTGTTCTGAATGCTACAAAACTGTGTTCAGATGTTTGCCCAGGGCAGTGTTGGGCTGGCTCCAGAGCTGCTGACTGGGCAGATCTGGCCCTGAACCTCTTCCTCATCTCTGGGCACTGGCATCAGAGTGCCCAGGTCATTGGTGCTGCTGTTGACCAGGCTCCTGGGGTCCCCCCAAACCTCTTATGTGGTTCAACAACACTTCTTCCTGCCTTTTTGAGTCAAACAAATTCACTGACTGCTTGATGAGGCTGGCACAAGCCTCTCTATTCTCACCCCCTCAGTGTAGCACATTAATGCTAAATATCATTTATTGAGCACTTACATGGGCTTCACATCAGACAGACCCTGTGCCGAGGGCTGTGTCTTATTTCACCCTTGGTGGAAACTTACATGCTGTCATGATGTGGGGACTAACGTTATCACCATCTTAAACTCTTTTACATGAAATTGGGGATTATAGAATTTAAGCCCATGCCCAAGTTCATACACCTTGCACATGGCAGAGTTGGGGACGAAACCCAGATCCGTCTGATCTCAAAAGCTGAGCTGTTTCCTCCATACTCTTATGCTGACCCACACAATAGGAGTCAGAAGTGACATCAAGATTTGCTTCCAAGGTAACTTCCAAGGCAGCTTCCCAATGGCCAGTCTTGGCTGGGGGAAGAGCTAGAGGGGCTCCGCAGTTGACTGCTTCTCTAGGAAATGACACAGCTCTTCCAGGGTCCTCTGGAAGGAACTCAACACATTCTATAGGATGATGAGCTCGTTCAAGCCACTCTGGCCAGGTGGGGGGAGTTCTGGACAGCTGTGAGTAGGTAGATGTCAGGGGAAGAATGAGCAAAGGCTGGCCATGACTGGAGGGAAGGGAGAAAACGGTGAGACGATACTTAGGGGCCGCATATGCCTGGTGAGTGGCATCCCTCGACTCACCCTAACCCAGCAGTTGTCACTTAACGGAAATTCTTTCCACCCACCTCCCCGCTTCTACAAGCATTCCCTTTGAGCACCTGGTTCCAGTTCTAGGATCTCTCCCAGATCAAGTCCAGTTCCAGAACCACCTGATCCAGAAGGGTCTGTTCTGCAGTCTAGCCACTTCCCCTTCAGCTGTCTCTTGGGACTGTGGGATGGAGTTGCTCTGTCTGTGCTGGAGGAGGGGAGGAAATGATCTGACAGAAGGTTAGAGCTACACTTCTCCGCAGGGCCTCCCCACTTCCCGGAGAGTCCCTGGTGTCCTGTGGCCCAGTCCCACTGCGGCAGCTGCTGCTCCACAGCTCATGCCCATGGAGGGCCCTGTCGACTGTCTGCAGGGTCTGCCTGGGCAGGGGAGACTGCACTCAGGTGGCGGGGCCCCCGCGCCCAGGGCCCGTCTGCCAAGGTAAGCATCTGCAGTGATGTCCATTGCCCGTCTGCCACTGTGAGAGGCCCTGCTGGCACCTGGCGTGGCAGTGAGCCAGTTCCTCCCAAGGCCAAATTCTGACTCCTCTTCCAGGAGGCCTGGACAGCACGGACAAGGGCCATGTGAAATAAGACTTCCCTGACCCAGCCCTCCTAACCTCAAGTGGGCCAGATGACCCTCCTCTAGTCTGAAAGCTCTGTGGCTCAGGGCTGTTGGAATCCTTGTCTTCCTTAAGGCTTGTTTCTCCTGGGCCTTGACGTCTCTGAAACATGATGGTGTGGTGGGTGGAAATGTGCCCTGTCCTTTCCCTTTGCTGGACACTACTGCCTACATCCGGAGAAGGCAATGGCACCCCACTCCAGTACTCTTGCCTGGAAAATCCCATGGACGGAGGAGCCTGGTGGGCTGCGGTCCATGGGGTTGCGAAGAGTCGGACACGACTGAGCGACTTCACTTTGACTTTTCACTTTCATGCATTGGAGAAGGAAGTGGCAACCCACTCCAGTGTTCTTGCCTGGAGAATCCCAGGGGACTGCCTACATCTAAAAGGATTCACTGTTTCATCCTCCCAGGAAGAGAAAAGTTTCATCCGGAATGGGATACATTCTACTGCAGTGCTGTGTGTGCTCAGGTGCTCCAGTCCTGTCCGACTCTTTGTGACCCTGTGGACTGTAGCCTGCCAGGCTCTTCTGTGCATTGGGATTCTCCAGGCAAAAATACTGGAGCGGGTTGCTGTGCCCTCCACCAGGGAATCTTCCTGACCCAGGGATCGAACCTCGGGCAAGATGTCAAACCGCCTACCTTCATCTCAATATATAGGAAGAACAGATATGTTTATTAATTTAGAATATATGTGTATGTTAAAAAGAATATAAAAAGGAAGATCTTCACAGGCAAATGATGGAGAAGGAAACCAAAGTGGTGAACAGGAGCTGAAGTGCAGCTGAAAACTGGGTACAAAGACCAGTCACTGGGGATTGGCCTGCTAGGCCAGGACTGGGCTGCTCCGTGAAGCCCATGGAGGGAGCCACGAACATACGGCCCACACACCGGGGAGGCAGACTGACTCTGATCAGCCTTGGGCAGGGGTGTGGAAACATGCTGTCTATCCAAGGCCAGAAATAGAGATGAAGCCCAATAACAAAACCGAGCTCTTCCATGTTCCCTATGTAGATATGGAGTTCAGAACTACCCCATCCACACGGAGAAGACGCCTAGACAGAGTTGTTCACATAATCTCTTATTCACAACTCTGAATCCCAAGGTTCAGAGCTAGGGATAAGGTAACCACAAAGTTGCCCTATAGGGAAGGGCATTTGGGAGAACACTCCCATGAAACAGCAACTCTCAAAAAGATTATTCCCCCAAAGAATAGAAGTTGAGACTGTAATTTTCAAACATGAAGAGAAAGAAATGAACAAACATTGAACCTCCTGAACTGTATAAAAGAACAAAAAGATATGACACCAAAAACTGAGTCCCCAGGTCTGAAGGTGTCCAATATGCTACTGGGGAAGAGTGGAGGAGAACTACTAAACCCTAGAAAGAATGGAGCGGCTGGGCCAGAGTGGAAACGATGCTCAGCTGTGGCTGTGACTGGGGATGAAAGTGAAATCTGATGCCGCAAAGAACAGTATTGCACAGGAACATGGGGTGTTAGGTCCATCAGTCAAGGTAAACTGGACGTGGTCAAGCAGGAGATGGCAAGAATAAGCATCAACATCTTAGGGATCAGTGAACTCAAATGGACTGGAATGGGCGAGTTTAATTCAGATGACCATTGTATTTACTATTGTGGACAAGAATTCCATAGAAGAAATGGAGTAACCCTCATAATCAATAAAAGATTCTGAAATGCAGTATTTGGGTGCAGCCTCAAAAATGACTGAATGATCTTGGTTTGTTTCGAAAGCAAGTCATTCAACATCACAGTAATCCAAGTCTATGTGTTTCCTGATTTGGCAGGCAGGTTCCTTACCGCTAATGCCACTTGGGAAGCCCCAAGCAAACCTCCAGTCTCACTTGTTTAAAGACTGCATGCATGCTTGGCCATTCAGTAATGTCTGACGCTGCAATCCCATGGACTGTAGCCCACCAGGGTTCTCTGTCCATGGGATCTGCAGGCAAGAATACTGGACTGGATAGCCATTCCCGTCTCCAGGTATCTTCTTGACTGAGGAATTAAACCCAGGTCTCCTGTGTTGTAGGCAGATTTTTTATCATCTGAGCCACTAGGGAATCCCAGGTTTAAAGCAGTGAAGTTTTATTTCTCACTCATGCTTCATTGTCCACTGTGGGTTCACAGGAGGCCCATCCACATGGTCCTAATGTAGGATGCAGGCCGATGGAGCAGCCTCTTTGGAACAGTGCTGGTTGCTGTGACAGAGTGCAAGGGCTCTGAGGGGCTTCATACTGACAATGCAATGCTCCAGCCTGGAAGTGACCAATGGTCCACCAACCACAAGGACACTGAGAAGTGTGTTCAGAAAGCAGAGGGGTGGAAGTATAAATCACAGGACTTGCAGTGTGGCAAAACAAGGACGTATTTCTGGAAGGCTGAGGGCTCGCGTTTCACAAATCAGTAGGCACCTGGGAAGACTGATTTCCCCAAGTGCCTCTTTATTCAACACTATTGGCTTTGGAGCTAGCCCATCCTGGATGAAGTTTGGATACTGCCATGAGCTAGATATGTGACTTTGGGCAAATTGCTTAGCCAATCTAAGCCTCAGTTTCTTCATCTATAAAATGGTGCAATACCACCCAAGATGCCACTCCCAGTAAATGATAGGGCTGTGATTCCCAACCACCTGGGTCTGGGTCCACAGCCAATTCTTTCGAAATCCAGGGTCTTCACTGGTTAAAAAACAACAACAACAGCAACAAAAACAAAGTCCAAGTGGCTTAATAATACTCAAATGGCACAAGATGGGAGGGTAACCTCTTCCTTGTTCTACTCACCCATTCTTCTTCCCCTTGCCCTTCTTGCCCCATTCTCCCCAGTAATCCTGGGCGCTCCTGAGCCTCCCTCCAGCCCCAGCTCCAGTCTGCCTGAGGGTAGAGCTTGTTCCCAGCTACTTGAAAGGCATTTGCAGGGGACTGATGATGGATCTGCTTCAGACCCACAAAGCCGAGGTTCTCACCTGGCCCTGCCTCTCATTGTACATGGAGTGACCCCCACCTAGCCAGAGGCCCTGACCTCAGCCTTCCTTAGCCCTGGCTGCACTTGGGAGGGATGTGGGGGGTCCCCTTGGCAGAAAGGAGGAAAAGGTTACAGAATCACTCTAAACAAGGCAAAACAAAGCCATTTATCTTGGGACATTAGTCACTGAGCTGCTGACGCAGGAAAACATGCTGTACTCTTGGCAATTGCCATTTACATTAGAACAGGATGATTTGTGGACTTGGAGGCCTGAGACCCTTCCAGATTCCCCCACCCACTTCTGTCTGTCCCTGCAAGTGCCAGTAGCTTCTCCTTGGGGAAGAGGGGCTGGCCTGGGCCTCGGCCTAACAGGTGCTGAAGTCCCAGCCCCATTCTCTTCCATGTGGACACGGGCCGCAGGATTGCAGGAAGTGCCCCAGGCTCCCAGAGCTGCCCTCGCTGGCTTCAGCGTCAGCATCACACTGTATGTGTGGTCTTTCCTTCTTGGCTGTAACAGTTTAGTGTTGGGAGGAAGGCTTTTCAATCCCCACATCTGCCTATATTCTAAAAGATGACATCACCACACACACACACACACACACACACACACACACACACACACACACACACACAGATTGTCCCAAAGAGGAATGGAAGTTGCGCTGTTCAGAGATAATGCTCGTACCAGCTTAGGTGATGAAAGTGTTAGTGATGAGAGTGTTAGTCACTCACTTGTGTCCAACTCTTTGTGAGTCCATGGATTGCAGCCCACCAGGCTGCTCTGTCTATGGAATTCTCCAGGCAAGAATACTAGAGTGGGTTGCCATTTCCTTCTCCAGCAGCTTAGGTGACATACAAAAGTAAATCAGGAGAAAAGAATTTGAGGGAAGTTGAGGGCCCACTGTGTCATCCAGAGTCTTCTTTCCAAGGTGACCTGATACTTGGTTTGAAGTAAATCCCGGGTGGCGCTCTCGCCCACTTTCGCATACAGGACAGGCGCCTTCCCCAGCCTTAGGTCCATCCATCCTCTGCGCTCCTGATCATGGCGTCTTTCACGCCCGCTCTCTACCTATATGCTCGAGGGTGGAGCATAGCGCCTGGCCCAAGCCAATAGGATGATCAAATTCTCCCAGTCTCAGCGACTGGTTCACAGATGGATATTTAACCTGGGCAGAGTCAATGAGTTTCAAGAAAACATTCACTGTATTTCTGAGAGAGTGAAGCTCTAGCAAGGAAGGAAAGGAGAGTGAAAATGAGTGTGTCATTGGCACAGGATTTCTTCTCCTGCACAAGGTGATGTGTGGGGGTTGGGCACTGCTCTCTGGAATGGGGAGCTGGGAGGTGCTGGAGGGCCACCTCATAGAGCTGAGGATGAAGTAAAGACACAGAGAGAAACTGAGTCTCTGGTGATGTCCTTTAAGCAACTGGGTTGAACTTCTTTGGTTCAATCTGTTGAGTTTGGGGTGAAAATCAACACATTATTTGTTGCTGAGGTCAGTCTGAGGTGTCCTTTGGGACATGTGTGGTCATAAGAGCCCTTGACCTGTGTGATGAGTAAGTGTGCACAGGGCACAGAAGACTGTGAAATCCGGCCTCAGATCCTTTGCCCAGCGCATCCCACCACTGAGAACACCACTCTGGCCTAGAGGGGCTCTTGTCCTTTTTGTGTACCCATCCTCCTTAGAAGCACTCCATGACCCTGGGACCCAGCCCGCAGCTGGGGCAGACTATGCGCTGCAGCAGGACGCTGCCACACCGCCTGGGTCTTGTCCATCTTCTCCACCGAAAGACAAGCCTGTCCTTGCCTCCAGTTCCTGTGGCCCTGGCACATAGTGGGTGGGCATTCAGTAAGTGACTGCTCTCCAAACAGCTATGCTGGTGGGAAGGCAAGGTTAGGGGAGCTGGGGGAGCAGGCAGACCTCAGAGGTAGGACTGCAGGAGTCCAGATCAGAAGCTGTGATGACCTCAGATGGGAAGAGAGGAGATCTGGGAGAAGGAGAGAAGATGCGTTTAAAACATGGGGGCGAGGGGCGGATCCTTGCAAGCTGGAGCCAAGAACAGTCCATGTTTGACACAGGAGGTGTGGTGAGTGGTATGGAAATCCTAGGACCGAATCACAGAGTGTAGCTTCAGAATGGAGTGTGGTCCGGGTAGGGGCCATCTCTTGGTCTTGGTTGGGAGGCGTGTTCCTCTGTGCTTTCGTAGCAGGACAGACAAATTAGCAGGTAACCCTGATCCCTGCCCACACCCTGTGCTGACCTAAGTCATCAGAATGAGGGTGGCAGAAAGTAAACATTCCCAACTTCGGAACATATTTTATACTTCAAATGACAAAGAGGTTCCTGAAGTCCAGGCTGTAACTTGGAACTGATAATGAACATTGGGCTGGGATTGGGGAATCAGTGTGTCTCCCCCACTTCAGGTCTCCTTCCAATCCCAAGCTCTTCTTTGGGGCTAATACCATTTTGAGGATGCATGGAACTAGCTCAAGTGGCATTGTCTTTTCTCTTTGAGCTATAGATGTCCTGGCCTTCCATCCTGGCTGCTGCCCAGTGGGGATAAAGAGCAGCCAGTGTGGAGTCCTAGGAGTGAGGGCAGGGGCTGGGGTAGTAACCTGGAGCAGAATGTTTGAGGCTCTAGTTCCAGCAGGGAGTAGAAATGAAAGTAGAGAACCAGAGGCACAGGCAGAAGATGGCTGGATGAGGAGAAGGCTACCTCCAGATGTCCTTGAGGATACTTTGGCTCTGCCCACTCGAGGTTGCCAGACATGGCTGTGCAGATTCTGGTTGCCAGAAGAGGAAGAGGTTACCAATGTCTCCCTGGGCCAGTCTTCTGATTCAGAGCCTGGCATGCATAAAGCTGAGGCTCACAAGGCTAGTACTGCTTTTCATGACCAGTGTAGGCACAGAAGTCAGGGTGGTGGAGTGTGACCTAGCCAGGAACGGAGTCGATCCTAGCCTGGCCTCACCCAGCAGCAGCTTGCTGAAACTTTTCAGCCTAGAAGCTTGATGCCACCATCCCTAGGGAAAATCCAGCCAGATTTACCCTGCCTGGAGCACTTCAGAAGCATCTCAAGTGCAAGTGCTGGAGCTTTGAGCACTCACAGCGCTGCCGTGCTGCAGGCCTCTGGCTAATACCCGCATCGTGGGCTCCTAACCTCTGTGCTCGGCTGGCCTTGGTTCTACTGTCTGCCCAGTGCTTGGCCGTGCTGCTTTTCAGGGGCCAGGGTCACTCCTCCCTCTCCCCTGTCCTTGCCTCCCAGCCAGCCCAGCCCAGCCCAGCCCAGCCCTTCCCACCAGCCGGGGCCCTGCTTCACACCCATGACAGGTCAGAGTTGGGACTTAGTTACTAGCAGGCCCTCTGAGCACTGTCCAGAGCCCCGTTGCCTCCCCCCTCCCACCAGCTTCCCCCCCACAAAGTTGGCATGGAGCTCCTGAGAGCTTCTGACTTGAACAAACGAGGAAGGCAGCACAGCGAGGCAGCCCAGGGGTGGCCAAGCTCTCCAGCCCATCCTGACTCTGCTTTCCCTTCCCTTGTTCTCTGCCCAGCCCCATTCATGCAATAGTCTTTATATATACACATTATTTCATTTCTCTTGGGTATATGTCTAGGAGTGGAATGGTTGAATCATACAGTAGGTGTATGTTGAACTTTGGAATAAACTCTGTGAGTTTAAATGTGACAATTATTTAAAGTAATTTTCCCACTGCATGTTCCCTCCAGCAATGTGGCAAGGACAGGATGTTCCACCTGTTTGCCAACACTTGGTATGTTAGTCGTCTTAGATGAGGGCTGAGGTTATGTGGGTTATAACAGCACCAAGAAAGGGACAGAGTACAAGTGGAGAGTAAACCAAGAAGAGAAATTGGATTTGGGGATGCTGTTTGTATCTTGCCTTCATTGGTTATCTGCCCTGTGACCTTGGGCAAGTACTTGAACTTGGCTATGCTTCCATTGTCTCACCTGGAAAACAAGAACATCACACCTACCTATGTTGAGATTAAATGAGGTAATGGATGTAAACGTGTTTTCACAGTACTTGGCATCAGGCTTCCTGTTAGTCTACGGGGTCTTTGCATGAATTGGATAAAGTTGTCCCCTTTCCAGGTTGATACAGTCCAGGGCCACGACACAGAAGCTGTACTCGTATACTGCTATTCCCTAGACAAGAAGCCTTAGGCAGCACACCAACTGCACAATTATTTGCACTGATTCTATTTGACCCACACATTCTCAACAAAAGTACAATGAGCAAATGAAGTTGAAAGGAGGAGGTGAGTGTATTGGTCAGGGGGGGGGGCCTGTGTGTGTTGACCTCTCCCTGGCAGCCCTCTCACTTGCTCTGGTGGCTCCCCCTACCCTCCACCCCCTGCTCCTTTGAGTCTCTGAGAACTTGGGCACCAATCTCCAGGTCAAACCTCCCTGCAGGGAATGTCTATGGAGTTTGGTATTTGTGTTGAGTCATACAGAGTGTGTGTGTCAGTTGCTCAGTGTGTCCAACTCTTTGTGACCCCATGAACTGTAGCCTGCCAGGCTTCCCTGTCCATGGAATTCTCCAGGCAAGAATACTGGAGTGGATCGCCATTCCCTTCTGCAGAGGAACTTCCTGATCCAGGGATCCAACCCTGGTCTCCTGCCTCACAGACAGATTCTTTACTGTTTGAGCTACAGGGAAGTCCTGTCATACAGAAACTTGCTTCAATTTATAGTTTTGTTCTCAAAAGAAATCCAACATCACAGAGATGTGCTTGAGGTAACAGCACCTGGGGTAACTGGACTTGGTCTTTGGAGGGGGACAGAAGCGGAGAATAATTGGGATCCCCAGGAAACACGGCCAGTGTTGACTATTTGCAGCAGAGAGATGCTGAGGAGTAGAGACAAAATTGAAGGATCCCAGCCTTACTTGGAAGGTTTCTGGGTTTCTGAGGTGAAGCATTGGGCAGGAAAGCACCCCCTCAGAAAGCAGGCATTCCTGCTGCTCTCTCTGGCACGAACACGCAGAAGCCTGGGACATATTTGCCTAACAGGAACTCAAGGGCGTCATGCTATGCTTAGAACACAGAACTCAGTAGATGAACAACTCAGTCGAAGCAGGCTTTTTGCTTTATGTGTTTATATCCTCGAAAGGAGCCCTTCTTTACCTGAGGGACTTAGGTCCCCTTACCTGGGCTGGCCTCCTTTAATTATGAGAACCGGACTCGGGAAACTTTGCTTACAGAGAGGCTGTGGTGGAAGGGGAGGGAGAGGCCCTCAGAGCTGGGGGCTGGGCGGCCCTGATGACCACCCTGTGGAGAGTTTTGCCTCTGAGCCTTCCTGTTCTCCAGTCTCACCCTGGCACACAGTAGGACTTCCTGGCGGAGTGACACATGAGTCATTTCTGAGACACTCTGGTGAGTCACTGGAGAGGCAGTGTCACCACGCTGCAATGTACCAGCGACAGGGGATTTCAGGGGGTGCAGAGTGGGCGGGGCCTGCAGTTTCCTGTGTCCCACCCCCAGCCCAGGGGTCACCTGCTTGCTGGCCAGGAGGAGGCTGGAAGGGAGCGGACAAAGCAAGCACCTTCCAGCCAGGCGAAGAGGAGAGAGATAACTTCCTCTTTATGGTCTTCACAAATAGATCACAGTGTGACCTTCTTTCCCTTTCCAGCATAAGCGTTGGGTTAGACTTTAGGCCAGCTCTGATGAGGGAAGGAAATGCCATGGAACCCACTTTCCTCCTCTTCCTGCGCAGAACGTTTCCAAGCTTAGAAGAGCTGGCCAGACCCAGATAGGACCCCAGGGAAAACGCTGACAGTTGGGGTTGGGTGGCCCAGGTGAAGGGAGTCAAGTTTAGCGTGGAAAGGCCACCTAGAAGAGACCACGTGGGAAGGCCTGGGCAGGGGTCGGGCTGGTAATGCCCCCTCCGTCCTCCCCTCTTCTGTGCATAGTGGATGGACACCAGGCTGCTCTGCCCCATACTGCAGCTTCTGAAGGTGAAAGTCACCTTCCTCCCTTCTCCCCACTGCCTGCCGCTGGGGTGGGTAAGCAGGCGACATAAATCCTTCCTCGTCCCTGTCCCGTGGTGCTTGCCTGCGTGGCCCCGGGGAGGAGACTCTCGCGGCTGTAAATCAGCGTCCCCTGCGCGCCGCCTGCCCTTCATCACGGTGCTTTACGGCGCTGACACCTGCCAGGATTTAGTGGGCCAGCCGGGCTGAGGCCGCCTCATTGAAATGCCCCCTCTACCCTCCCACCTCCTCCCTCAGAAGGGAGGCCGCCGTAAATCCTGGGATGGCTATTTGCATATTCATCTGCATACATTTGCCCCTCAAATTGCCTGCATCAGAACTCACAGCATCACCTGAGGAGCCAGAGAGTTTCTGTTGTCCCAACTCTTGTAGAGGAAGGGGAAACTGAGGCTGGGGAGGGATGGGGCCCTCTGAGGCAGGGACAGAGTGGGGGTTCGGTGCAGAAGGGATTTAGCAGAGGCTTTTGCTGTTGTTGTTCAGTTGCTCAGTCATGTCCAACTCTTTGGGACCCCATGGACTGCAGCGCACCCGGCTTCCCTGTCCTTCACCATCTCCTGGAGTTTGCTCAAACTCATGTCCATTGAGTTGGTGATGCCTTCCAAACATCTCGTCCTCTGTCCTCCCCTTCTCCCCCTGCCTTCAGTCTTTCCCAGAATCAAAGGCTGGGGACATATAAACCAGGGCCCCTTCTGGCTCCCTCTGTCTCAAACTGGGCTCAGCCAAGACCAGGCCCCAGCCTGGACATGAGTAATCTGTTGGGAAGGGTGAGGGCCTGGTGCAGCAGGATTCTTCTATCTGCATGAGCCCCCTTGCCCTACACCTCAACACCAATCTAGTGACCCTTGGCCCAAGAGCATCACTCATTAGTTCAGGGATGGCATCCTTGGGCTCCTTTGCCTGGGCCTCTTCAAGGGTAGGTGAGCCCTGAGCCCTCTCTCAAGCTCCCTTCTGCTCAGGAAGGCTCAGAACTTTCTGGGCTCTCAGGGAGAGGAAGGGCCATGGCAGGGTCAGCCCGCCTTTCTTCTCTTGATCCCAGGCCCCATTCAGTCTTCCAAGTAGAAGCCCCATGGTTGGGGCCCAGCACCCCGAGCTGGGCCCAGGGCTGGGTGGAGAGCAGGTCAGGGAGGTTTCCTCTGGTGGCACATGTCTGCCCCCTCCCCTGTCTCTGCTCCTCTATTGCTCACCCCTGTGGTGTGTGGTTCATGTGTTTCTGATTGACTCATAAAAAATGCCTTCTCATCAGAGGTCTGTATTGCAACAGCCTGAGGAGGCGCAGGCTTTGGGGGAAACCTGCTGCTCCTTCTGAGACCCAGAGTCCTGACAGGACTGATGTGGGCTCTTCCTTGACCTTGGCTGAGGGGCTCCCTCCCTCCCTCCCCCAGGATAGCACCCAGGGGGGCAGCTGTCCTGGGCCCCAGATGTGGAGCCCATCACTCAGAGTCTCCATTCACTGCCCAGCTCCCCTCTCCACCCCACCTGCCCTGTCCCACCACCCGGAGACTGGTGAACAAACCCCAGGACAGGACAGAGTTGTGGGTGGGAGACCCTGCGGGGCTGGGCCCAGCCACCCTTTTCTCTGCCGATCCTTCCTGGATCTCTCCAGGGCTCTGTGCTGGGAGCTCTGTATGTCCACATCACTCCAGCTCAAGGAGGGGATAAGTGAGCATTGGAGCCAGGATGCTCCGAGTGGGGAGAGGCAGGAAGAGAATGTCCCTGAGCATGGGCACCACCTGGCTTCCCTGAGAAATAACCCCAGGAGAAGCATGGGAGCCCACCCTGGCAGCCCTGGCTGTGTGCTGGGGGAGGGGTGGATCGTAATCCCCTCCTTTCTGTTCTTCTCCCCAGCCCCTGCCTCTCCTCTCTCCAACCCTGTCCTGGGTTGTTCTGTTTTCTCTTCTCTGTTGAACATCCAACTGCCTCCCCTGGTTAGGGGAGAGTCAGGTCCTTCCTCCAATCCCTGTCTTCAGGGCAGACTGGCCCAGGTGAGGTGGATAGAGAGTGTGTCGGGATGCTGAGACCCTGGACAAGCAGGAGGGTGACAAAGATGAGCCCAAACTCCCTGTCTCTGCAGCTTTTTTAATAAAAATACATAAATAAACAAAGAATAACAGTAAAGAATGAAATATGGCCTGCTATTGGGTCCAGGATAGTGGGGAGCACAGAGTTGGGGGATGGCTGGGAAGACCTCCCCAGAGCCACCCTGGCTAACATTTGCTGGGATTCTTAGAAAGCGCTGCATGGACTTTGTGGCGGCGTGGCAGCAGAAGGGACCCCCATCTGGAAGCCTTTAAAGTCTCCCTCCCCCTCTTCTCCAAACAGCTTGTTCCCAGAAAACAGGAGGAGAAGTTACCCAACAACAAGCTGGGGCTTCCTGTGGGGCTGGCGGCCCCTCCTTGCCTCTGTCGCAGCACACTAGGCCCTCACCCGCCCCCCAGGCTCTGCTCAGCGGGGCCCCTGCCTGTTACATATCATGGAGTTGGTTCCTGACACCTCCTTGACCACCTGGGTGCACAGCTCACTTCCCCCAGGAAGCCCTCCGGAAACACCTCTTGGCATTCTGGGAACTGCTCCAACTCCCTGTGAACACACACACCAGCCTTTGTGTGTGCCCTTGTTCTGGTTCTGGCCTGCCAGCCTATTTGCTATGTTGTCTCTCTTCATCCCGTCTGGGCTGGAAGACTATTTAGGACTTGGTGAGCCCTCCCTTTTTATTTCACATAATGCAAAATTGAGGCCCAGAGAGGCCAAATGACTTGTCCCAACGCGAACAGAGCCAGATATAGACCTCAGCTCTCTTTCTCCCAGTCCAGGGGTCCATTGCCCGACCAACATGTCCATTTGGTTGTGCTTGTCTCCCCAGGATAACAGCACAGCCCCAAAGAGAGCCCGTAAATTCTGACTTGTGCAGTTGGGCACAGCTGAGGTGTAGAAGCTGCCAGAAACTGAGGGGCAGAGACCTCGGAAAGGGGGCAGGACTGGCCAGTGCCTGGGGAGGTGTGGTCTTCAGAAGAAAGAGTTGGGGTCCGCCGATGCTGACCCAGAGGGCCTGGCAGCCTGGTCTGCACGTGGACTGGCCGAACTGGCTCCTGACTTGCTCACTTGGCATTTGAGGGAATCACCTTGAAATGAATAATCTCCAATCAAAGGAGGTTTTTAATTTTTAGATACGCAGAGAGTTCAGTTTTAAATGAGACTCTGGTCCTTGTAAAATCGTTCCAGAAATACAGTGACTGCTGGGTCTCAGTAAGCACGGAGGCCTCAGGAGGAAAATGGAAATGGGCTTTGAAGGATGGGGATAGGCAGAAGAGCCTTCTAGAGCAGGGCATGAACACAGACTCAGAGGGTGAGTGAGCACCGACTGACCTTAGTCACTCTGACCAGGTGTGTGGCCCGGGACTAGCTCCTTAATTAGTCTCTGCCCTGGTTTCTCACCTGGATGAAGAGGATTACAGTAGCACCTCCCTGAGGTAGCTGAGGCCATCTTTGTAAACAAGAGGTAACATTTGTAAAATTCTTCACATAGTAAGTGCCCTCTAAGAGGCGCATTTATTTACTCATTTACTTAACAACATCGCTTTCCTTGTCCTATCCGTTTTAATTCCTATAAGCAACACAAGACGGTATTTACTGGAGCTTGTGGCTCATGGATACTGGGCCTGGGGGCCTTTCAGAGAGAGAGATCCTGAGACTTGTACACTCTGGCCTCCTCATACAAGACGTTATCTACTTCTAGGCTGCTCTATCTCAGGATGCACCACCCTGTGCCAAGGACCAGAAACCCCACCAGCCCTGACTCTGGGGGCAGCCTCGGTGGAGGCGGAGAGGGTGTGGGGAGGGGGCATGTGTGACCATGGATGACAGTTCCAAGTGAGAAATAAGCAGGAGCAGATGGAGCCCAGAGCATGAAGTTCCTGTTCTCATGCAAATGTCTGGGACAATAAAAGTCAGGGGGTAGCCATTGTGGGGGGCAGGGAGGAGGTGGAGGGAAGCAGGGGAGGGGCACAGAAGGAAGACGCCATGCTGGCAGAATTAGCTCTTATTCAGAGTTGCTGTTGAATTGCTTGGGGATGGGGGTGGCCTTTCCAGTCTGCTGCCCAGGGCCCTTGGCCAGCCTACTACAGCCCAGGCGGGGCCTGGGAGAGTGGGGAGGGGTCTGGGCCTGTGCCTGCTGGGGATGGCTTGACAGCAAGTGCTCTTCAGAGCTGATTGCATTTCCTGGCCTTTGATGCCCAAGATCAAAGCAGTGCCAAGCCCTCCCCGCCTCCCAGCTCCTGGCAGCTCCTCCCTGCCCTGGGGGTCCAGGCTGTGTGGTCGACATAGTGGCTGGAGGGGGCAGGCCAGCCTGGCATTAGTGGCAGGCCCCAAGTGACTCAGAGCAACTGACATGTGAGCTCTTTCCCACTCTGGGGTTGCCTGGAGCTCCAGCTGTGGGTGGGTGCAGCCCACATCCACTCTCTGTGCTTGTCACACTGGCTCTGTGTCCTCAGACACCCAGGGGTTAGACATGCAGCTCACCAAAAGCCAGGCCGTCGGGGTTAGGTTTGGGGGTGAGGTCCACGTGGCCAGGATCAACCACAAGAGCCAAGACTGGAAACCAAGATTGGAAACCACAGCCTATGGAGATGGCACAAGGTCTGTTTTGCTGTAGCAAGAAAGGATTGTACCCTCGGTCACGCAAACTGACCTTTCACAGGATCCTGGCTGGGAGAGGCTTGGTGCTGGTTTAGACGAGGGCCCCTACACAGACCTTCCTTCCTCTGATGGATCCTCTAGCCTCCTACTGACCATTCGGGCTCCATCCTGGAGGATCTTCCACTCCCTTGTTTCTGCCTAACCTGAGCACCCCATGGGGAACTGGCCCCAGGGACATTGGCTGCTGGGATCCTACCCTGAATGTCCAGGGATGCACTGTGTAGGTTTCTAAGGGCCCTGCACCCCACTGGGAAGCTCCCCTGGGCCTTTTTGCCTGTAGTGCCCTTGGAAGGGCTTCAAGTTCAAGTAGCTGCTCAGGGCAAACCACTTTTTGCCTGACTCCTTCCACCCAGGTGTCTATCAGCCTCAGTTTCTCTTTGGCAGAAGTATGCAAGGCATGCTAGGCAGAGGACGGGCTGAGAGTAGAAGGTGGTCCGTGTGGAAGCTCTGGAAGGAAGGCAGAAGCTTCTGTGGTTGCAAACCTGCAGGTCCTAGGGGAGGGGTCCTTGGCCAGAATGATGGTGGGACTCTGGTGGTCTGTGTGCCTGCAGTGGGGCCCTGGCTCTCCACGGTGCCCACCCATGTGGAAAGGATTAGGGCCTGGAAAGACATCTTTTCCCGCTTTCCTTCTTGGAAGGAGGATCAAGGGGACCTGGTGACAGCCCAGAGATTCTGGGCATGTGGACAGGCCCGCTTTCCTTCCTGTCCATCTCCCAGGCAGCCTGAGAGATGCGCACCATCTGCTGGCAGCCCCGAGCCTCGAGCCCCCAGCCAGCCTGGGGAAGAAGCAGCAGGCAGACCTGCATTTCCATTCCCAGAGCCCCACCCCGACCCCACCCTGCTGAGAGGAAGCACTGGGCTCGGCCCAGTGGAAATAGGACAGCAGGTATTATGCACAATGATTATTGGGCTTAGTGGACCTGAGCAAAGTTGGTCAGGGTTGCAAAGATATAGGGGCTCCTCCTACCCCGACTTCCCTCTGCTCATTAGATCCAGGAGACAAAACTGCTTCAGGAGAAGGAATTACAGGACCCTGGAGGGTGGGCTTGGGTTTGGGGCTGGGACTGAGGGTGATTGTGGCATCCTGTGCTTGTCTGGGTTTGTGTGTGGCAAGTGGCGGAGCAATTCTTAAACCCAGATGCATGCACTCACATGTACACTCATGCACAGAAACACACTCACACTTCTATGAAGACAGTATCCAGCATTGCAGTGCTTGCACTTAGTGAGTGAGTGAGTGAAAGTCGCTCAGTCATGTCCGACTCTTTGCGACCCCATGGACGATGCATTTGGTAGGTACACAATAACTATTTGATGCTGCCACTGCTGCTAAGTCACTTCAGTTGTGTCCAACTCTGTGCAACCCCATAGACGGCAGCCCACCAGGTCCTGGGATTCTCCAGGCAAGAACACTGGAGTGGGTTGCCATTGCCTTCTCCGAAATATTTGATGAATGGATGGTTAAATTAGAGAATGAATGGCCCCCAAGGTTCTAGCCCACTGGGCTTCTCTTCCTCTACTCAGAACCTTAGTTTTTGAGGCTTTTTCATTCTTTATTTCTGGCTGGTGACTTGGTTATCTGGAGTGGTCACTTCTCACTGGCTGGTTGTTCTCTAGTTCTTAGCCTAACAATTAAATTGTGGCTTTCTGGGATAGAAGCTTGGATCTCACCCCCACAAAATTCCCTTACACTGGGTTTGGTCTTCATCAGTACCTGTTACTGATTTCTTGGGGCATGTGTAGGGTTGTGCCAGGTTCAGAGTTGGACACTGAGATGGCAATTGACATTCTAATCTGAGCTGTGCCCCTGGAGCATGGTTTAGGTGACCAGGAAAGGTCTGGGACTCAGAGGCCAGTCAGAATTAAGACTGGAACAGGAATTTCTAACCTGGGATTATACGTGGGGCCAGGCGCCCCACCCCTTACCCCCCAAGCTCTCATTGCCACATGTGGTCCGTGTGAATGTGCTCAAGAGTACATTCTAGAATGAAATGAAAGATATTTAACTTTGTCCCCCACAGGGATGGAGCAGCCAGAATGGACACCAAAGAGAAAGAGCTGCAGGTCAGCCCTGTAGCGTCCGTTGGCCTCTCCTCTCTCCTCCCAGTCTCTCCCTCCCTGCCCCTCTCCTCCGCTCCTCTTCCCTCCCCTTGACTCCTCTCTTTCCTTCTCCCCCATCGCTACCACGGATTGGGTGGTGCTCCTGTGTTCTGTGTTGAAATGGCCCTCCTAGAGCCACCCCTGTCACCAAGGGGCTAGAAGCTTCCATGCTGGCCCTGGTCCTGACCTCATGGGGTGACCGTGTCCACTCCTCTCCTCTGAGACCTAAGCACAGGTGGGAATGGCAGGATTGATCATGTGGGGGAGGAGGGGATGGAGACCTTGGTCACTGGTGAGCTGTGGGGCTGGAGACTTTCAACTTGGCTTTTGTGTGTGACTCCGTAGGAACCCTCTCTGGAACTGACTCAGTGTGACTGAAGCCACTCTGCCACACACCCACCGGGACTCTGAAGGGTCCTTCTTTCCAAGCTGTGAGCCCCCAGGTCGCTGAGCAGCAGGGGGTGCTGCCCCCTGGCAGGCTGGCACCTCATCTGAGCCCCTCTGTGCTCCCTGTGTGTCTCGGTGTGTACGCACATTTGTGTGTGCGCGAGTCAGCCTGTGTGGGCCTGCGTGTGCCTGTGCACACATGCCCAGAGTGAGCGCGGGCACAATGTGCTGTGTGTGCACGGGTATACGCACGCACGTGAATCTGTGTGGGGATGACGTGCCAGTGTGTGCACGCTCACAAACGGAAGACTTGGCTGGGAAACCCGAGTCTCCCCGTCCCAGGCCTCAACCCCTGCTCCCTGGGGCCCTGGTGGAGGAGAACATAGAGTCCCCAAACCCTGCGATCTGGGATGGTGGCTTCTGTTGGATCCCGCCCCCTCCCTCTCTCTCGACACAAATAGCTTGTGGAACAAAGGGAGCTGGGGATTTGGATTATTTATACAGTCAACATTAAGCAACTTGTGGTCTATTTAAATTCTTCTGTATTAGGCCGGGAAATTCCATGGCAAACACTCGGGCAGTAAGGAAACCTCCAACAAGGCAGCTCCCAGCTCCATGCTGCCATTTGCTTCCTCATCATCTTTCCTGCTCCCGACCTCTGACCCCTGCTTCTTCCATCCAGGCTCCCCCAGGCCGTGCCCAACCCTGTCTTCCCCACCTGCACCCCCTCCGGATTCTCCTTCTGTCCTTCAACCTTCATCTCTCAAACCTTCACCCCAGGCCCCCACCCAACACCTACCCGTGCTTTCTGTGACTTGGGAGGGTTGGCCAGACACCAAGCCTTACACCTCAGAGACAGCTCTGTGGGAGCAGCGTGGAGCCACAGGGAGGGGGGGTCAGGCTTGGGAGAAGGTAGGGAGGGGCAGGCTGTGGGCCTGTGCTCACCGTCAGTGTGCTCTGAAGGCTCGGGGACCTCTGCTCCGAGAAGTGCCTCTAGTAGACAGCTTAGGCAGCAAAAGAAGGGGTCTTACCAACAGGACGAGCCACCAGCCTCTCGCCACCCCTGGCTTCTGGAGTTATACATGGGGCCGAGCAGGGTCTGGGGCTGAGGAGGGGCCAAGGGTGGCGGAGCTCAGGGATTGCAAGATCCCTCCGGAAGGGACAGCCTCTGGGCTGAGGGTCCACAGGGCAGGCCTCTTCTCCCGACAGTGGGCCCTCCTTATTCTCTCCCTAGGCTGTGGCCCTGAAGGCTCACCCCGAGGCAGACATTGCTTGGGAAGCGGGAGGGAAGTGGGGAGGAGAACCAGAGGAGCATCCTGGGGTCTGGAGGATCTACCATTTCTGGGCGGGTGTGGGAGCCCCTCTCCTAGCCTTTGACTCCCAGGGGCCCTCCTGGCCCTGCTCTTACCTCGAGTGAAAGCTCCTCTCTCCCTGTTTCTCTCTCCAGCTAGACTGTAAGCCCCTGAGGACAGAGAATGCAGACATTCACCTAGTAGCCCAGGGCCTGGCATGCAGGTAATAGCAGGAGCCTCACCGATGTTCCTTGAACTCAAAGAAATGGCATTTTGAGGGCTTGTGGCCCAGTCCAGTCCTCCACGTTCTCCCCTAGCATAACCTTGGCCCAGAATCCTGTCCCGTTTCTGCCTTTCCCAGGGGACAGGGCCTTGCCCAGATGGACAGGAGTCCACTGAGGGCTCAAGGCTCATTTTGAACCTGTCCTGATGGCAGGCTGTGCTGGGAGAAAGGGGACAGGCTGTGCCTCCCGGACTTGGGGGGGCATCACCAGGGAAGGAAAGAGGTGAAGGTTGCCACGCCGACTCCTTTCTCTGGAGATCTGACGAAGGCTCAGCTATTGTTTGAGCTGATAAGCAATGCGTCCCCTTCCAGACAGATGGGGCAGGGGCGGAGAAGCTGCCCCCTCCAGATCGCAGTGTGACAACCTGTCTCTAAACGGCAGCTGATGGAGAGGGTGGGGAGACCGACCTAGAGCTTGCTGCCGATTATCACCTCGCTGTCAGTCCTGCCCTCTGGGCCTGTCCCTGCTGCCACCTCTGGGCCCGTGTTTCTGATTAGTGGGCCCCAGCTGTGTAGCATTAGTTGCATTTTTCCAGGATGAATCTTGGTTGTGACTTCCTGCCACGGGTCTGAACCAGCTGCCTGCTTTTCCCGCCTGCTTCTCATCCCCATCCCCTAGGCTGCCCCAAATGCCCTCACTCTCAGGGGGCTCCTCCCCGAGGGGATAGTGAGGCTGCCCCTGTCTCAGGGGTTTTTTCTCCTAGGTCAGGGAGATGTCCTTTTGCCTGCCTGGGGATGCTCAGGGCACAGCTGCTGCTCACAAGCAGAATCCAGGAAGCTTCTTAGATGTGTGGCCTTCAGTGGGTGACAGAGCCCCAGACCTTCACAGATGGGCAGATGCCAGCAGACAAGGGCTGAGCAGGTCAAGACCAGGGAGGCGTTTGTACAGGGCTGAGGAAGTTGCTCAGGGAAGTCTCCAAAGACCAGAAGCATCACCTCTGGCTTTCATCTTCTGTGCAGTCGTGTCTTGATGTGGTTGAGCCAGTTTCCAAATGAAGCCTGGAGCTGCATTAGCCCTTTTTCCCTCTGGATTTGCAGTGTGGTTCCTGTGAGTTATTCAGTGAAGACCCCAGCTCAACAGAGCATCCGCCTGAGAGGTAGTGAGTTCCCCGTCCTGTAGGTGTGTAAGTATGAGCTGGAGAATCAAATCTTTTATGTTCACAGTGGCCTTTATATTGCATGTGATCTTCACAGCATCTCTGTAAGGGGGCAAAGCAGGGGCGGGAGTGATCCTTACAGTCTTCAGAGAAGGAAACAGGCCGGAAGGAGGGAGTGAGTACGTGTTGAAGCCAGCGTTAGAACCCAGAAGTGAGACTCACCTTAGCTCAGCAAGAGTTTAATCAATATGCCTCTCCTCTGGGCCCAGCCTGACTCCCAGAGACTATAAGCCCGGAGCCCAGCCTGGCCGTTGGTGTGTCCCCTTCCATCTCTCCCTGCCTCCCAGTTTCCTGGTGGATACCCCCAAACAGTCTGACAGCCCTGTCCCAGGCATGCCTGCCTGATTCTGACTGTCCTCCTTGTCCCAGGAGCCTGCCTGCTGCCATAGCTGCTAGTCTGTGCCAGGACCATGACCTGAATCTAGTCTCTGGAAAGCAAAGCTCTAGAGGATTCTTGAGGCTGTCAGCATCCTGAATAGGAGTTCCATGGAGGGCAGGCTTGCTCCTGTGTCCCCAGGGCGCAGAGCAGGCCTGACACACGAGATGACTCAGGCTGGACAGTGAGTCCAGCAGGTCTGAGATTTGGAGCCGAGAGTGACCTACAGAAGTGGCTACACGTGGCACTGGGGACCCCGGGGAGTCAGGGAGACCTGCTCACTCTGGGAAGGAGGCAGAGGCTGGAGGCAGGAGGTGTGAGCTGTCCTTAGAGAGAGGGGACTTGTGTTCCAAGAGCATGGGGCTCTTGAAAACACTGATCAGAGAAGGGCTGAGAGCAGCACTGGGTGCCAGACACTCTGGGTGGGAGGATGTTCTCCTGCAGCCTTGGGCAGGGCTGCTGAGAGGGGACCAGATGCTGCTGGCAGCTGGGGGCTGCCAATGGGCTGCTTCTTTTCTGGACGACTGCAGGGGTGCCGCGTTACAGCCCAGAACCCATTCCAGGAGCCCCAGGCAGCAGCAAGGCTCCGGAGAGATGGGCCCATCAGTTCTCTCAAACACCCTTAGAGAGTTTTCTGGACTAATGCGTTGGGTGGTGTCAGGCAGGGGACAGAGGCTCTGCCCTGGGGAAGCCTCTGTCCCAACCAGGGAGACACTGCCTCTGCCCTCGGGCTCCTCTTCAGTTTATGACGTGTTGACATATCATAACCCCCAGGTTTCCTTTGCCCTGGAACTAAAGGTTTTAGTCCTTCAATTCTTTAGTTATTTTAGGCAAATGTGAGCTGTCTCTCTAATTATTGCAAGGAACTGCCAACAGCTACATTTGGCTAGATTGAGACTATGAATGAAACTTGTGTTTGTCTCTCACGGGCTTGGGTGGTTTTAGCCTCCTCTGTCTCTTGGATGGCTGGTGGCAGAGTGCTGCGTGTGCTGATCAGCTAATGGGAACGCAGTGTCGGTTTGCCTGGGCTGTGTCAACAGGATCTTGGAGCAGGGCGGACCTGTGTTAAACTTCTGCATGAGAAACAAATTCCCCTGTTGAAGGATGACTCCTTTAGCCTCCATCCCATCCCTGTGGAGACAGGGGGCGCTCTCTCTACTAGCTGATTTTAGGTTCTATCATTTGCTCTAGGGCTCCAGGCCGGGCCGGGGGTCACTGAAGTTTCTCCTCCAGAAGTAGCTCTCGCGGGGTCCCCCAGAGCCCCCTGGTGGTCACTACGGAGGTGTGCTGCCCTCTCCAGGGGTTCTCTTACAGTCTCAAGGGGACTAAAGGAGGCTTTTCCTTTGGCAAGGGCCCCCTGTGCTGGCCCTGCGGCTGGCAAAAAGCCCCGAGTGAGAGTTTCCTTGCTGTTCGCCAGGCATAAGGTCAAGGCCCATCCCCTACTCCATGCAGTGACCCTCTTTGGGTGCCTCTTCCTGGACATTCTTACCCCACCCAGCCAAGTCCTGGCACACCCAGAACCAGACTGCATGGTGCTCAGGGCAGACCTGAGCTTCCCTGTGCTGAAAGGCCCCCACCTTCCAAGAGAGGCTCAGCCATCATTACAGGGAAGAAGTGACATGGACTGGGGAAAGACAGAGCAAAAGCAGGAAGCAAGGCAAGGTCATCCTCGCCGGCCATCAGGCCAGGGCCCCTTTCACTAGATAGCTCTGGCCCGAAGCAAACCTCTCCTGGGCTGAGGTGTCCTGGTCCTTGTGGGTTCAAAAGAGAAGAGGCCTTTATCATACCTAAGAGACCAGGGGAAAAGGTATAATTCTCCTGATGTTTTGCTTTGGAACATGGCTACCTGTAGCCCCAGTGATGGGGGTTCTGAAGAAGGACCCTCCATCTTCCCCCTCACCAACCATATCTCCATGGCCATATCCATCTTTCCAACCTAAGCCTTTGAAAGCCATGTCTTGATAGGAAGAGCAGAAAGTGGCTCTTCTATAACAGCAGAGTCTAGGCTGTGATTTTAGACTCACTGAACAGTTGAGGATAATGGAAGGGAAGCAAGGGGCCAGTGGGGCTCCGGTCAGCCCTTTGGCCAATGCCATTAGACCAGGGTGATCTAGCCCAGCAGCAGGCCTGGGAGCACAGGAATGGTCTCCAGACTTCCCTCATACCCTATGTTCTGTCCCACCATAGACAACAGGCAGTGTGGGCTTGTCCCAAGGCCCTTGCATGGCAAGAGAGCATCACAGAGCACCATAGCAGGAAGTTGTGGGCCTGTCCAGTTACTTTATACAGCCTCCCCTAGCCTGAGCTGAAACCCACGCCTGCAAGTCTTTCCTGCAGCCCTTGGGGTTTCCTCTTCAGCCTTCTGGCAAAAAAACCATTCCAACAAAAACCTCCATAGTCCCTCAAGAACTTGCTATAATTTATAGGCATAAGGCAGCCCAAATCCGTGCAGAGAAAAGTAACATTCTTCCCTAAGAAGCAACTCAGCCAGTTGAGAGAGAGAGGGAGGAAGAGGGAGCATGGAGAGAGAGAGAGAGATTTTCTAAAAGATTAACTCACTTACAAAATAAATTGGTGAAAGACAAAAAGGAAAGCTGAATGAAAGTCAGCATATCTCATCCTTACAACATTCAGTCAAGGGGTGACCAGTTGTCTCCAAGGACAGAGGGGTGCCTTAGGACAACGTATGGCTACCAGTTTTTATTTGCCAAACAGTGTTTTTCTTTTTCTTTTTTTTTGTCCTAGAACAAAGGGACACTTTTTCTCAAAGGTAATCAAGCCACTTCCTTTAGAGAAGCCCAGAAAGATTTGCAACTTTTTAACGAGTTTTTCCAGCATTTACACCATCATACAATTTAACTTTTACAATAAACTGGGGAGATTTGGTTTTATCATCCCCATTTTATGAATGAAGAAACTAAGGTTCAGGAGGTTATGTGGCTTCTACTCTGATGAGGTAACAAAAGGAGGCAGAAGGCAGAGCTAGGTTTGCAGCCTCCAGAGCCCACACTGGGGAAGGTGATACAAGAACTTAGAGGATGTCAAGTCAAGAGAAAAGGCCATGTAGGCTGCACAGGGATGGGAGGGGTTAAGTGCCATACTGTGGAGGTAGTCTTTTCCACACCACCCCTACCCCTTTTTTCTCTTCCTTTTCCACTGAGTTGACCTTTAAATTATGGCATCAGCTGCCGTGCCAGACAGGCTGCGATTTCCCCTCTCTCCATCTGCCTAGGCTTCCTCCTGGCGCGGTCTCGCCTCTTGCTGCGCTCCCCTCCCTCTTTCCCGCTCAATCCTTCTCTCTCCTCTGCCCATCCCATTCATAAAATCCCAGGATAACAGGAGCCCTGCTGCAGGTGGGCAATACCACCCCTCCGACTTCCCTCCCCCTGGCCCTGCTCAGGGGTCGCCATCAAGAGTTTCTCCTCTGCATAGAAATGTTTCCACCTCCCCTGCTCTGGCCCCCAAACCTTCACGCCAGCCCCTCCCCGCCGTTTCCCCATCCCCAGCTCTTTCTGCTCCCCCATCTGCCCCAGCCTAACCCCTCCAAAAAGCCTCACTGCAGGGATGTACCCTCTGCTTAATGTTCATTTGCATTTGGCCCAAGGCCTGAGTGATATTTTTTACCATGACTGTAGAATACAGCAGACATTAAATCTTATCGGTTTAATTTTCTTCCAGATAATAGTACAGCCTTTGATTTTTTTCCCTCAAACTATGGAAAAAGTGTCAAAGAGAAGTGGAACATTAATCAAGGGACTTTGATGAAAAGAATGAACGTGTTTTCCTAAGAGCCCAACATGTGGTGCAGCTGCTGGTGGATATTTAAATGACATTTTTCATATGTTGCTGTAAAAAAAAAAAAATCTCTTTGAGTCGATTCTGGAAATATATTCCAATTTGCTACAAGGCCAGTGGTTTTAAAATTATTTAGAAATAAAACGTGTTTATGATTTCTGCTCTACTTTGTATATTTGTCTGCTGCAGGCCTCTTTCCTTTGAGGAGGGCCTTGCCTGTTTCTCCCAGAAGCTGCAGGCCTCTTAAAGGCAGCAACATTCGGCTTTGGCCTAGCACGTTGCTCAGTCCCAGAGGCTTAAACTGTGATGGGAGGGATTTAGATGAGGAAGAAAAAGAAAGTGATGGGGAATGTCATTATGCTTTGAAAGGTCTGGGGAAACTTTTATAAAAGGCATGATTTCTCCCGTAAAAGAGAAAATTATTAACTCATTCAACGCCTAGGTTCCCTTAGAACCTGAACACCTACCTGAGTGAGGGAAAGCCAGAAGCTGGAAAACTCTGGCCTCCAGCCTCTCATGTGTGGAGGAAGCCCCAGTCTCACCTGCGCTGGGGAGACCTGAGTTTTCACTTTATTTTTGTGCCCACTGGGCTGGGAAATCCTTGGGACGATGCTTCCCTCCCACCTTGTTGGGATTCTTCCCTTGGAAGATCTTTAGAGCTTTCCAGGCTCCTGATTGCTGAAGGACCAGTTTCTTCTCTCTGAACTGAGCCATCTTTGGGAACTTCGCCAACCCTTATATCAGGGGAGGGAGAGAGACCTCTGAAAGACCCTCTTTAGAGTGGGACAAGGTGGTTCTGTCCCCAGAGCTCTGATCACACAGGCAAAGCCTGGCCGGCAGCAGTGGGAGGACGTAAATGAAGTTCCAGATAGGGAGTGGCCCACAGACCCTCCCCAGGGCCAGGAAGGCCTGTGACCGGGAGGTTTGCTGACCTTCCCGAGGCAGGGTGGCTCCTGGGTGAGATGAGGAAAGGCCCAAGACTTTCTCTGGCCTGGCCTGGGCCCTGCACTCCCAGTGGCCCTGTCCTGGCTGACCAGTGGGGGGCACACTCTCCCTAGTTTTCCTGTCTCCATGGAAGTTATGATGGACCTGAAGGGATGTGCAGGGGTGCTGGGTCTCTCCCTTGCTGGAAGCCTCCTGGGGGCGGGGTGTTCACTGTCTGCTGGGGCCATCTCCACACTCCCAGCTGCCCCGTCCTCCTGTACCAGCCTTTGGCTTCCCTGCCCTGTCCTCACAGGGTCTTATCCGGAGAAAACCTTCTCTGGGATATCTGTGGTTTGGGCAAGGGAACATGTCTGCCCAGACCCAGGGCCGAGAGGGCAGTGGCTGAGTTTCTTCAACTCTGAGCTCAAACCCAAGCTCAAGCCTCCCCTCCTTTCAGATCTGCCCCTCCTTCCACCCCAATCTTTTGTTTTCCTCTTCCTACCCCGCTTGCTCAGTTCCATAAGGTCCCTCATGTCCAGTCCAATCCCATCGCTGTATCTCGGCCCCATTGAAAGGCCTCTGGTAGGCCCAGCAGAGGCCCCACCTCCTCTCTAGGGCCTTTACATCCAGTTCCTAAGAACTCACTGAGTGAAGCTGGGAAGGAAGAGTAGGAGTTGGGCGAGGCCACTTACCCACCTATGTGGTCTCATCTTGCATTCTTGCTGGACATGAACTCCCGAGGCAGGACCATGGGGGCCCTTCCTTTGTTTTCCCAAACACTGTTAGGTGTGAGCTGAGGCTTGGAGGAGCTGTTCTAGGAGGGTTTGGAGGCACCTCTTTAAAAAATTCTGCAGTATTAAAGAGCCCGATTCTAGCTGTTGCTCTAACTTAGCCGTCATGCTAGTTCCATTATGTAAGAATGGGTTATGAGGGATGTCTGTTGGGGGCTTCCAGGAAATGATTCCTCACTCTCAAGACAGAGGAACAGGAAGATAGGTCCTTTGCCTTCCTCTGGGCATAGCCATTCCTGGATGGGGTGCCAGGAATTTCCACAGCATCTGGGCATGACACTGAGACATGGAAGGGAAGATCAAAAGCACCACATAAACGGAGCAGGAGCCCTGGTGAGCCTTCTTAGAATAGGAGACAATCAATTTCTCTCTCTGCTTGGAGGCGGGATGCCATGTTATTTACAGCTATAAGCCAGTGTGCTGGGTAGGGCGAGCATTGGGGTGGCGTCTGGGGAAACCCCTACTGCTGCCACTGAACTGGGATTCCTTGATACCAAAGGTTTCCCCTCTCTGGGGATGGCCAGCCTGCCTCATCAGGCCATTCTGAATATTCTCTAGGATAACATACTTACCAAAGGCTCATTAGATGGTCCTTTCTTTCCCCTTTCCCCTGCTGTCTTACCTGCAAAGACGAAGGTCTTCACTTGTCTTCCTTGCTGCTTGCTAAAGGTAGTCATTAGACTGGAAAGGGGAACTGGGGGCTCTAAAGTGGAAGAATCCTGTGTCTGCTCTTGAACCCAAACCAATCAGATCCAAGTATTTTCAACAGGGACAGGGCGTTGCAGAATCCCACCTTGCCCTGAGCACTGTATTTTATGACTTAATACCATCGGGCGATGGACTGCATTTAACAAAGTACCTGAGAACACAAGAGTTGCCCTTGTGCTGCATGACCTTGGTTGGTCCCAAGGAGCCCATACCCTGCTGATCTCATCAGCCCATGCCATACCCTAGCAGTTGCCCTTGAGGATACTGGCAACCTAAGATCTGGCTGAGAGCATGCCAAGCAGGAGAAAGGACAGAACCTGGCCTCTCCTGACCAGTGCTCTTGGACTTTTGAGTGTTAAATAAAACTTAGTGTTAACCAGAGCTCCAAGGAGTCAGCTAAATCCTGTGTCCCTTCAAGCCAGAGCCAATGAGTGAAGCATGGCAGCAGAGTGCCAAGTTTCACTACCAATTGGCAGGTAGAAACAGGCTTGAAACGCAGCCAGCAGGGTGTGGGTGAGCTGCAAGGAGAACTCCTGAAAAAGTGGCTGGGCCATGGGTAGAAACAGGCAAGGAGTGATATTTACTCTCTTTACTGCTTTAGACCCAGGTGTCCTTATAGACGGGAGAGTTGCTCAGGAGACAGGTGTGGAGTTTACGTTGCCCTAAGTTAGAGACCAGGGCCGAGTGACCACCCATCCGCTCCATGTGTGGGCTTAGTCTCAGTCCTGCAACACAAGGATTGAAACATTGCACGGCCTGTCTCTGGTTTGCTGGAACTTTAGGAAAACCCAAATTCAAAGTAATGAGTTGGGTTGTGAGGGAGGTTAAATGTCTTCAAACAAATAGCATATTTCCCCACTATTTTCCCCTTTGTGGAATTACCTGCTATCACTATTTTGTCTCCAATCGTGTTGAAAACTCATTCATCCAGTTTCATGAACACACAGAGAAAAGGACATAATGGGCCACAATTCCATGTACGTTGACTAAATCTCAGACCACGAAGACTGGGAGAGGCTGGTGGTGAGCTCTCTATGAGAGCTGGGCCCTGGGAAGGAGAGAGGAGGCCAGGACACAGTCAGGGGAAGTGAGATGGTCAGAGGAGAGAGGAGCAGACAGTGTCCACCTCAGCTTCATGGCTGGGCTCTGTTCTTGTGACCAGTTGAGTCATCTTGGGTTGGATTCAGGAGAGCCACAGATTTCCTGCCTTTGGGAAACCCTAGACTGATGAGGAGGTCAAAGTCCTAGTCTACAAGGAACAGGTGATCTCTGGATGTGGGAAGCTTCATGCTCAGTGGGAAGCTTCATGCTCATTGGCTCAGACAGAAGGCAGAGACTAGTCCTAATACTTAGCACAACTAAGAATCTTTGAACCTGATTCTGAATACTTACGGAAGGGCAAAGGGAAAAAAAGGAAACCCTTTCCCCGGGGAACTGGGACAATAGGGACTTGAATTCCTAGACCCTCATCGTCAAGCCCTAGCTTCCTAGAAATGGGCTACTATTTTTTTTTGATGAGGGGGACACAGATGTCCCACTACTCCCACTGTCTAACACCACAAAAAATCTGTCAATTTTACAGTCTTCGTTGGCTAGAACGCATAACTGCTTAGCCCCCTCATGTCCTTGGCTTCCTCTTAAGACATCCTGGTTATGAACTCTTTTAAGATGATGTCTTTGTTTGGGTTCCCTAGAAAGCAGAGCCTGAGGCAAGGCTTCAGTGCTACTGTTTTATTTGGGAGGTGCAAATTCAGCAGCAAGAGTGAGGCAAAGTGGAAGTGAAGCATAAAGGCTGGGAACCAATGCAAGACGACAGTTATCCCATTGACCCTTGCTTCCTGACTCTTGCTTCCTTGTTTCCTGAGTTACAAAGAGACACAGCTCATCAAGATGTAAGTACATCAGCCAGGCAGGACATCTTTGGACAGACTGTACAGAAAAAAAAAAAGTGTCTTAGAACAATTCGTTAGCAAGGAAAAGCAGACTGTTATCTGAAGTTCTCTCCCATCTTCTCTCTGCCAAAATCCATTTCATAGGGAGTTGTCTAACCTGAGCTTCCTGACTGTGTCACTCAGCTCCTTCAGAAACTGCTTATAAATTCAGAGCCCAGGCTCTGCACACTGAGAAACTGCTTATAAATTCAGAGCCCAGGCTCTGCACACTGATGTTTCTTCTAAGACTGAAAATGCAGCAGGAGCCTAAAACTGGCAGGGTAACTGGTCAACCTCAGATGGCAGAACTGTGCAAGCATGTGTAGAGTCAGCTGACTATTTCCCAGGTGGTGCTACCCACCTGCCAGTGCAGGAGACGTAAGAGACTCGGGTTTGATCCCTGGGTTGGGAAGATCCCTGGTGGAGGGCATGACAACCCACTCCAGTGTTCTTGCCTGGAGAATCCTATAGACAGAAAAGCCTGGAAGGCTATAGTCCACAGGGTCACCAAGAGTCAGACACAACTGAAGCGACTTAGCACGCATGCATAAGCGCAATGGAGACTAAGTGGCTGGGGGTCTCATGGAATCAGAAGTTTCATAAGCCACGTCCTGCAGAAATCGAGAGAGTCCCTGGAAAAGGAGGATAAAAGGGGGTCCATGAGGACCATCAGACCAGTTTACAGTATGGTAAACTGTAAAGTGGCTATAAATTCTTCCCTTCCTTGAGTTCATGACCTTGCAAAGTGATTTTGTAGATTCTCTCATCAGGAGGTGGTCTCTTTCTCCATCTCTGGAGTCTGTGCTAACCTTGTGAGTTACTTTAGACAATGGGATATTAGCAAGCATGATATAAGCAGTGGCTTGGAAATGACCCTTGTGCATTGGGGCTCAACTGTGCATTTGCCTTTTTGCTAAACTTTGAACCCCGAGACCACTGTGTGTATGAGCCTGCGCAAGCCCGTTGGAGAATGAGAGGACACATGAGGCAGAGCTGAGGGGCCCCATCGATGTGAGTCGGACCACCCTTCATCTGGTTGCTACCTGACCTATAAGCTGATTAGGGACACATAAGGAAGCCTCGGAGAAGGCCATGGCACCCCACTCCAGTACCCTTGCCTGGAAAATCCCATGGACAGAGGAGCCTGGTGGGCTGCAGTCCATGGGGTCGCTAAGAGCCAGACACGACTGAATGACTTCATTTTCACTTTTTGCTTCCATGCATTGGAGAAGGAAATGGCAACCCACTCCAGTGTTCTTGCCTAGAGAATCCCAGGGATGGGAGAGCCTGGTGGGGTGCCGTCTATGGGGTCACACAGAGTCGGACACGACTGAAGCGACTTAGCAGCAGCAGCAGCAGCAGCAAGGAAGCCTAGTGGCTTCCATCCCAGACTGGAAGGACTACCCAGCCGACCCATGACTCATACACTAAGTAATTAAATATTTGTTGTTTCAAACCACTTATTTTGGGGTTGCTCATTATACCTCAAAAGCCAACTAATTGCCCATTGTGTGTTAAACTCACAGGTTGTGTTTAGTGTAGATTTTTAGAATAGAGAAGAATTTCACAGAATCTATTACAGAGAAAAGTCATCTGAATAAAGAAGGACATGGACAAGGACGAGGACGAGGACAGTGATGCTTGGTGGTGATAATGGGTGGTGATGATGGGTATGAATACCATCATAATGGTATTGATGTTTGTGGGTGATAATAGTGCTAATGGAGGTGATGGCAGTGGGTCATGATGTTTGTGAAGGTAAGAGTGATGAGATGCTGGTGATGCCTGATGATAGCAGTGGTGACGTTCTGTGAAGGAGGTGGTGAGTGTGTAATTGTGGTGTTATGCTAAAACTGATGAGGAAGATAATATAGAAGTTGATGAGGATGTTTTGAAAGTGGTGCAGCAATGACTGTGGTGGACGTGCTAATAATAGCAGTAATGTTAAGTGGGATGATTGTGCTGGTGGTGGTGGAAACGGTCACGGGTGTTGATGATGGTGATGATAATCACGGTGAAAATAATGGAGACGGTGAGAACGATCAGGGTGATGAGGAGAGTGACCATGCTCGTTGGATGGTGGTAATGATGTAACGGTCGTCATGACTGTATTATTCATGATGGTGATGGTCACAGTGTTGAAGATGATGGTTTTGAAGGCAGTAAGCTGATGTTGCCAGCTAAGATATGTCCAGATCTCGGTGGTGAGCAAGTCTCTTGGCCTGGATTTCTCCTGCCTGTTATAACTCAACACCAAAACCTAGCTCTCAAGGAAAGAGGGGTTTTCTAAGCAAATTATTCTCAGAGCTGGGAAGATTAGAACCCCTGGCTTCAGTTCCTTTCTTGACAAGAACTGATAAACTTGAGCCAGGATAAAGTGGAAGAAGAATGCAAGGTCTCTGCTGTTAGCACCGGCTGCCTCTGTAAGGACAGAATGGGAGAAAAGGCCCAGGAAAGGCTGGGCAGCTGGTGCACGGAAGAGGGGAAGGCAGGTATCAGAGCACCTCGGGCCGGAAGCCATAGATCTGGGTCTCCAGGACCTCCCAGAACATGCCCCTTCAGTTCTGGAGAGAGCCAGCAGCCAGGCAGCAGAACATAGACAGGGAGGTGCCCCAGCCTCATGGGGCCCGATTGAATACCTGTGGCAAGTGTGGGAAAGGCCTCAAGGGGTCAAAGGCTCAGTTTTGTTGGGGCTTGGGGTGCTTATCACCTGCCACCTGAGTTGGGAGGAGCCCATGGTGCCCTTGCTGTGTCCCAGACACCCTGGGAATATGAGCTGCAGAGTGCATGCTGCGGAGGACGGGGAGGCAGTGAATAAGACGCTGACGACAGGCTCCTGGCTTGGGGGGCAGTGTGATCCTTGGGGCCGTGCAGAAGTCAGATGAGGGAGGACAGGGAGGGCCAGAGTTGTCCCAGCTGCAGCGCAGCTGCTCACTGACCGGTCATCCAGACCTTGCCGAGGGCTGGGGATGCCACAGCGGTTTCATCACCCAACGTGGGCTCTCCTGGTGGTCTGCGGGATGTGGTCCTGGCTTCTCTACTACCTCCCAGAGCCCTGCTCTCAGAACTAATACCTGTGTTTGTTTTCCCCCTAGCTGAGTGGAGACCTCCCCTTTACCCCCGCCACCTGCTATCACTAATCACAGAAGCATAGCTGGGAGCTCAGTGGAGTTTCACGATGATGAGGGTGATGATGAGAGCGCACAGCAGGGTGCTGACTTCAACTGAAGGTCAGGCAAGATGTTCCCTTCTGAAGAAGTGCCACTTACAGTGAGATGTGACCGTTGGCAAGAGGCAGAGAGTGAGGGTGAGGACAAGTGTGGTGGGCTGGGAGGGGCATGTGTGTACGTTGTGAGGGAGGCATGTGCAAGCTGACACAAAGTCGGTCTCAAAGAAAACCAATGTGTCTGTAGCAAGCAAGAGGACACACAAACTTAAGATGGGACGAGGGGGACATTGAGGTCCAGATCAGGCAGAAATTTCAAGTAAACCTTGAAGGATGCGATCTGAGGTGTGTTCTGGAGACTCTCCCTGGCTTCTGAATAGAAGTGGATTGGGGCAGGGGGTGGTGGCTGCTGCTTGATGATAGCGTCTTCAGTGAGCCATGAGGAGGCAGGTGCCCCTGGGATCCTCACTCTAAAGGGGTTCTTGGAATTTACTCTCTGTCCTGTGCCCCACGCAGTCCTGGGATGGACCATCTATATCCTTGTTTAGACTTTATCTTGGCCTGGGGTCCCTGGCTCTATTTCATAGATGATTTTTTTTTTTTTAAGGAAAAAGAAGAAAGAAGATAGAAAGTGCCCGGCACTTTGTATATTGTGGACCCTTGATCAATATTTGGCAAATGAAGGACCAGTGAGAGAAACATAAGGAGGAGCTGGTGAAAAGCAGCAGTAGAGATACCCCATCTCTGTGTACTTTAATCAAGTTCTGTGTAGGTTAGAGGGCAGAAATGTGAGGTCAACGTAAGGAAGGGAAGGAAGGGCCTAGACTTTGCAGAAGAGCTTGCATTTTAAAAAGAAAATTATTATTCAAACAAATCTATAAGAGGCACATTTTTCTAGGCAGTTGGGAAAAGGGAAGGTAAAGAATTGAGGCAAGAAATGAGGTATTTTGGACTCTGGCCAACTCTGGGATCACCTTCTACAGTGTTCCTGCGATGCAGGACCCATCAGAGACCACATATATCCAGAAGGACAGGCCATGACAACATGTGGTGTTTCAGGAGCAACATGGGCTCCAGGGATGAAATGAGTATGAAAGAAGAAGGGACATCCACACTTAAGAGAGACCTGGCATGCTGGTGGGGCTGGTGGGGATCCAGGCGAGGGTCAAGAGAGCTCATGGAGACCTCAGGAGCACTGAATGTGAGCAGAGGCCTGAGAGAGGATCACAGCTGCAGAAGGGATACTGCTGAGTACACCCAGTGGTAAGGCCAGGGGAATAACTGGGGACATGGTAAATAAATCACCCTCCAAACACTGACACTTAGGCTACCATCTTGGGCTTCTAGCTTCATCCTTGGAGCCAGTGGGATGGAGAGAAATGGACACAGGATGAAAGTAAGCCTCGAAGGGCTTAGGGCCAGAGAGCTCTTCCTGATGGCAGAAGAGCATCTAGGAAGCAGTGGCCTGTGGGTGACCAGCCCCTCCCCATTCAAGGCGGGCTGTGAGGAGGGTCTCCAGAAGCCCCTAACACCAGCTCCCGCAAGTGCTTCATGTCCCATTCTTGAGAGTTGTCTGGAGGGGCCTGGGGTCATTGTGCATGGACAGATGAGGTCACATGAGGACCAGAGACCTATCTGTGCCTAGGGCAGGACAGTCTGAGGCTAAGGAGACAGCCCGAGGGAGAGCCTCTCACTGGAGTATGGTCTCCACACTGGTTTACGGTCTGTGACGGGATGAAGGGAACAGTGCCGGCTTGATATCCCTCATACGGCAGCTTCATCAGAACTTTTCCAAGATCTCTCGGCCAGCAGGGAGAAAGGGATGGCAGGTTCATGGGGAGCCTGCTGTGTTCGTGAGGTCCTCAGGGCCTGCCAGCAGGGAGAGGACAAGGCGACCTTGGAGGAGGTGAAAGGAGGGGTTGTGAAGATTTGAGCCAAGATTCCTTCAGGCAACTTAGGGCCAGAAAGCTTGAGAGGGGATGGGAAGGCAGAGTGGAGTGGGAGGGAAGAAGCCGGGCTGTTCCCAGGAGCTCAGACCACCTTGGTGTCCTTGCTGTCTCACCCACCAGAGTCTTGCCTGGAATGTAGCTGAGGAACACAAGGTCCTGGGGTCTGGAGGCCCAGCAGGGAGAGATAGCGGCCTTCCTGTGGTCTGGGTGCTGGCAGTGGGAAATGGCCTTGAGTCTGGACCCCTGGGAAGCCAGCAAGTGGAAGAAGATGCTAAGAACATGGAAACAGAGGCAGGGGCGTGAAGCTGGGGATGCATATATGAGAGAGGATGAAGAAACTTGCTTTCTCGATGATCCAACAGGTTTCGGTAGCTGGGTCCAGCCAGGACTCCCACCCTGGACAACCTCCAAGACAGGGGTAAGCTCTGAGCACGCACACACCAGGCTGGGAGGATGGACCCGCCAGATGGAACCTGGTGAGCTCCATATGGATGCTGAGCTGGCAACCTGATGGATTAGGGACTTCCCTGGGGCTACTGTGACACTGAGCATCCAGAAAGAAAGAAGAAGGCTGGAAGAGTCCACCAGGCAATGGAGAGCTATAGGACCTGAGCTGGTGGAGGGAGGTGGTCCTCTCTGGATGGACTGATACATTTTGAGAGGTGGCAAATAGTGGTGGGGCTTCCCTGGTGGCTCAGATGTTAAAGAATCCACCTGCAGTGCAGGAGACCTGGGTTCAATCCCTGAGCTGGCTTGGCAGCCCACTCCAGTATTCTTGCTTGGAGAATCCCCATGGACAGAGGAGCCTGGCGGGCTACAGTCTATGGGGGTGCAAAGAGTCAGACACAACTGAGTGACTGAGCATAGCACACAAACTGTGGTGAGGGGCAAGTGAGGTGAGATGCACGTGGCCACCCCGGAGTGTCTTTCCTGATGGGTTTCCCTTTAATCTGTGGGCTACATTTTCCCACCAATTCTTTTATAGTAGGTTCAGGCCTCTGCACATTCAACAAATACTGGTGTCTCTGTTGTGCTATGTTCTAGGGGCTTTGGATTCATCTGTGAACAGGAGACCTAAGGTCGCTGCCCACAGAGTGTTTACATCCTAGTGAGAGCCCAGCTAGCCAGGAGGCGGGAGGTGGCAGGGATCTGGGAGCAGTGCTTGGGCACTGGCTCTTGGGCTGGGGATTCAGAGGGAACTTGAGCCTCTGGGAGGAGAGGCAAAAGCAAGCCCCAGGCCTGGGCTTCCAAACGGTGTTAAGAGTATCTCGGAATGGAGGTTCAGAAACGGGGAAAGGGTTGAGGTGGCTCCTGGGTCTCAGGTACAAGGTAGACCCCATTCATCAGAATCCAGGCACAAGGTCGGGGCTGCCAGGGGACGGGGCTGCCTCTCCCCTGCTAGCCTTCCTCTGGCCTGCCTGAGGGGCCTGTGAGCCAGGTGGGCCTCCGTCCTCCCGCTTGCATGCAGGGATGCTGGAGCAGACGCTCAGACGGCTACATTTCACGCTGTGGACGGAGTCAGCATCTTCAGCAGAAAATTCCCAAAGAGATTGTTCAAGGTCAACTGTAGTTCCAAGTTCAGTAACTCAATATTCAGTGTCACTACATAATATATGCCATCTTACTTGATTCTGTTTTTCAGACTTCCTTCTAGAGAACATTGTTGAAAGTGTCTTGGAGATAATGTGTGCTTTAAACACTCATTAACAAAATTCAGAAACAAATATAAGATTTTGTTTTTGCCCAGGTGTTTGTGAATGTAAGTTAAAAATAATATTTGATTTAGATTCAAATATTTATGGATTTACACTGTATCTATTTTGTCAAAATGTATAATATTTAATAAAATCAAATACATAAAATACAGTTTTCAATACTATCTATACAAACCCCGAAACAAAAAGAAAATTCCCAAAGAGAGACCTCTTTCCTGGAATACTTTAGATGTGTTAGTTTGCTTCCTGGGGGCTCTGGCCACTCTGGTTTCTTGTTAACACTCAACTGTGAGTGAGGTGAGGTGAGGGGAAGTCAGGATATACCTCCATTTTCCAGAATGGGGATATTGAGTCCTGACCATTTACAGTGATCCCAATGCTACAAAGGGCGTTGCTGGGAAAACTGGACCTGGCTGGCATAGCCCAGCTTTCCCACACAGCTGAGAGCCAGAGCAGAGTGCATCTCAGACGCTGTCAGACACACAGGGAGAAGGAGGAGCAGGTGGGCTGCACCTGTGCTCTCAAGGTCACGGCAGTGGCTTGGAGGAGGAAACCCCACACCTTCCCCTCAGCCCCGCCCCTGTTTCCAGGGGCTGTGGCAAGCTGAGAAACAAATCTGGGCCCAGCACTGCCTGCTGGCTCCTGCCTTGTGATAGAGAGGTGAGGCTGGGACACGCCATGGATTCCTGGTTGGGGTTCTCAAAACAGCAGCAGAGTGGGGTCAGCCTCAGTACATCAGAGGCCTCCTGGGGAGCCAGAGGGCTGGGCAACCTCAGTCTGCCCTGGACTCTCATCCCCTTGGTCTCACTTGGCCCCTTGGCCACTTGGCCTGGGGCTGGTCCTCTTCCTGGCACTTTGTCTCCTCCCGGGGACCATTTTTCCTTTCTGTGTATCTACTTCTAATCTTATTCCTCCTTGTAATGATCTCCATGCCAATTAGCGGCCAATCCCTGTAATTACTGCCACATCTATTCCACAAATCTGGCTTCTGGAGAATAAGGGCTGGACCTTTTAGTAGGCAAGCTGAGATACATGTCTTTCTGTACAGTGGGGCTCTCCTAGCCTTGGGGCACATCTCTCCCTGTGGGCTCTTTGCCTACCCTGAGCCCCAGAAATATGATGGCCTTGGAACCCCCCCCCCCCCCCCCCCCCATGTCTGGCCCCTTGCCCTGCTCTGCGCCTCTGATCCTCACCCGGCTGCCTGCCTCCCTCCCTCTGCAGGCAGCCTCCTGGCTGACTTCACTCCTTGTCACATTCCTGGCTGTGAAAGGGACCTCTTCCAGGACCCTGGGGAGATGACATGAGTTTGTTTTCCTCCTGTCTCCACTTCAAGGGCTCCACTGGCAAAAACAACACCCTGATGACTTCCAGCTCTTCCCCTCCTTTGCCCCGAACATGGGAAAGACAGCCTCCACTCTCAGCCATGGCAGCTGGGGAGAGATGAGCACAGGCGCTGGCTTTGGGATGGCCACTTCCTCCCACTGCCCTTGGGAAGAGTAGTCAGAGAGCCACCTGGTGTCCACAAAGCTCTCCCATGGGACCAGTCCCAAGAGCTCCTCAAGGGAGGGAGGAAGACCACTGTTTAAAAAGAAGGGTCTGTTTAAAAGGAGGGCAAGTCTCAACCCAAAAGAATGAGTCTAGTGGGAAACACTGACTCAGATTTGAGGCTTGGAATATCTTTCCTGACACCTCTCACCAAAGTCGTGTACGATCAAGCCTCCTTGTGGCAGACGTGTGCTCCTGTACAGATGAACTGTGCTGAAGCTTTCGAATCATGACTCTAAGAGACTTTCCTCTGGTGGAAGGGGTGTCACCCACAGAACCAGTGAGAAGGGATCGTCCATGGGGCACAAGCTGTGCCCACCTGCCAACTTTCAAAGATATGTTACTGAGGACCGGGTTCTCTTTCAGGGGACAAAGGCAACAGCCGCTGATTCCTTTAAAGGATAGTGTTTGGGTCAAAGAAGCTGGTATTAAGAGCTCAGGAGAAGGACAAGGTGAATGACTGCAGACATTCTAAATACTACATCACCCTCTAGAACCTTCATATTGGTAAGGCCGCCATCTGGGGATTTGGGCCTGTTGTTGAGAATGGCCTAGTTTCCAGTGGGAAAAGAAGTGGAACTGTCTACAAGGGCAGAGCCAAACTGTACTACCACCAGCTTTGCACATAAACTCCAGAGGACACAGAGAAATGGCCTAGGCTGAGAGCAGGACTATAAGGGCCCAGGGCCAGAGAGCCCTTCCTGTTGGCAGGAGGGTCTCTGTGAAGTCTTGGATTTAGGGAGAGCTCTTGGGTCAAGGAGAAACCCACAGAGAGCCAAGTCAGAGCTACAGAACTGCTCAGTCTATCTTTCCTGGATTCTCAGAAAGCAAAGGAAGATGATGAGTCTCAAGATGCTGAAATAGGAGCTGATACAGGAAAACACCAGGGGATTCAACTTCCACAGATCCTTAAGGTTCAGGCCCGTGTTCCTCACTTCTCCCAGAGTCTATCCACTGCCCTGAAGAGAAGCTGTTCCATAAAGTCCACTTGAGATTGCACAGGAGATGTAGCATCGCCTTGATATCCTTTAAGCCCCTGCTCTGTGTCTGCCATGGTGGGCAGGACTCTGGGTAAACAGTTTCCGTGAGATCAGATCTTGGGTCCTCCTCCTCAGGGGCCTGCCAGATAGGAAAGAGCTTCTTGGGGAACACATACTCATCCTGATCAGTAAAATCTTACCCCTAGGGATCCCAGCTCTTAGGGGGGTCTCATCCCTGGGGATCTGTTGATTAGTCAGCCTGAAGGACAGAGCAGAGTTATGGACCTAAGATATGTGCCCTGGGGCACAAAATGGACAGTGACTGTGGCCGTCAGATGGAGTTCCTTCACATTGTACTTGGGGATGCTGGACAGAGTATGGAAAGTAGGACCAGCTGGGGTGGGTCAGGAGAGACTTCTCAGGGAATTTCAAGGGCAGTAAGGGGACTGGATTGACAGAGAGGTAAAAAGAGGTGTCGCAGAGGGGAGGCCGATAGGATGAGCCGTCTTATGCGGCTATGTGTGACTTAATGGTGCTGTTGAAGAACACTGGCAACAGCATTCTAGTGTCTAGGGCACAGAAAGGCCACCTTGCTCACACTGAGCTGTCCTCTCCGTCTTTCCCCTAAATTATACCTTCTCTTGGTTCCTGTGTTTGCAGCATACTTCATGCAGGTCACCCCTATTCTCCTTCACATGTGGTGTCCAGAACTTATTCTCTCATCTACTCATTCAGTCCATACAGATTTAGCATCTTCTATGCTCTATATTCTGTCCCGGGTGCCAGGGGCACAAAGATGATAAGGCCCAGTTTGCTCCTCAGGGAGTTCTTAGTTTACCACAGTGCTGTTCTACAGATTGTGAAGGTGCTTTCAATCTGCGATGCTTGATATGGGAGCCACTGGCCACACATGGCTACTGAGCACCTGATCATGTGCTACACCAACCAATTGAGGAGCTGAAATTTTATTTTGTTGAATTTTAATTGATTTAAAGGTAAGCAGCCACATATAATGGGTGGGCGCCATATTAAACAGCACAGATCTAATGGAACGAGAGACATAACCAGACCATTTCATTATCAGTACGGCAAGATCGGACCACCATTGCGGTCCAATTAAAAATTGGAGGAGAGAGAGAGACTAGATGTGCTTGGGAATTCGGAAGCCTGCCCAGATGAGGTGGCCTTTGAGCTAAATCTGGGATGATGAATAGGACATGCGTGATGATGAGGAGAGGATGTGTGGGACAGAAGGCTCAAAGTAGTGATTCCTGTGTTTTTTGTAGACTTCCTGGCTGGGTTTCTCCATAGATTAACCAGCAGAGCTGGGCTTGAACAAAGGGATACAAATGTACTCTGCCCGCTGGCCTGGCTCTCTGCCCTCCTCAGTTCCCAGGGAGGTGGGTGATGACAGATGGACTCATGATTCTTCCTATGCTGAAGGATTCAAGGAGCTGAGCTGACCCTCGGAATGATGATCACACCCCAGGGAGAGGGTGCGGGTTATCTGGACACCATCTGGGAAGCTGGGAAGCATTTAGGGGAAAAGGACTGACGCAGGGGGAGGAGGCTGCTGGGAGCCTGTTTCCCAGTAGAGGCCAAGAATCGCTTCCAGGGTCAAGTCCATCCTCCTGTCCAAATGGAGACATGGGGAAGGGGTACTTGGGGCCTCATGGGGCTGTTGGAGAACAGTCATTGTGGGGCTGGGGCAAAAAGTGGGTGATGAGATCTTCTAGGCCTCCCCCGTGCTTGAGCCCTTGGTGATTGACTAGTAGAGTACACGCCAACCCATAAGACAAGGATCTCCCAGGGATAAGGCACAGTGTGTGACCGTAGACGTAGAGTTTTAAAAGTAGATGTTTGATTTCTATATGCCTGAAATAGAACTCTTGATTTACCCTTTCAGAACTCACCCCTCCCCTTTGTTTTCCCATCCCAAGGCAGCATCACCATCCAACAAACTGCTCTGTTCAGACACCTGGGAGTAATTACAGATTTCCCACATTTCCTTGCTTCCCACATTGTCTTCATCAGCAGGTTCTATTGATTCTTCCTCAAACATACATCTCTAGTCCATTCACTTATCTCCACTTCCACTGACACCATTCTGGCTTAAACTTCTTTAATTTCTCGTTTGGGAACTTGCCTTTAATCAGTTTCTCTATTTCCTATGCTGCCCTTTCCTATCTGTTTTACACATAGAAGTTAGAGCAATTAAAAAAAAAGAGATCAGATTTTTCACATGCTTAAAAACAGGTTTTTTTTTTTTAGAAGAAAATCCACACTCCTCAACATGGTCCAAGAGGCTCTGCATAATTTGGTCCCAGTACTTCTTCAAGGTCATCTCACTTGAGTCTCTCCCAGCACATGGTGCTCCTGCTATACTAACCATCTAGTTTCTTGAACAAAACAAGCTCTTTTCTACTGTGAAGGCTTCACCCATGCTGCAGCCTCCCTTCCTCCTCGCTGAGATGGCTTCTTCTCCCCCTTGACATCTCCATGTATGTACCCCATCTTCTCTTCTGTAGTACACTTTCCATTCTCCTCTTAGCAGAATTTGAAATTCGTTCTCTTATTGACTGTCTTTTTCCACTAGATTCAAAGCTTTGTCAGAGCAGGGGGCATGTTTACTCTGTTCACCACTGAGTTTGCAGGAACTGGTAGGCTGCCTTGCACACAGAAGGAACTGGGTAAATACTCCTCAAAAATATCAATGAATGGTATTTCTCCTTATTCAGTCCCATGAAACCAACACCATCCCCTGTTAGGAAGAGCTGGCTAACCCCAAGTGCTTCCAATGTTGTCTTCAGCTTTTACTAAACTTGGTCCTACATTTTCCACTCTCCCAGACAAGTCACACTTTTAAGGGATTACCGAAGCCCTGTTGGCTTCCAAGTAACCTTGGTTCCATTAATTTTGATGTCCACTGCAGCATTTTTGAGCATCAGAGCTGTTAACTGCATGAACAATGTGATGAGGACAGGCCTTTCCCATCTGAATCTGGTTGGGATTTCCATAAACTTTTCTTTTTTCTAAAAACTGTCTGTTTAGAGAACTGTGGGTTATGTGAGAATCAGAGGGCTTCATCTTTGAGAACCCATTTGGGCAGGAGGGTTAGAGTGGACCAAGCATCTTATACTGGTGAAAAGGGTTCTGTGGCCCAGAAGAAACCTCAGACCCAGCCAGGAACAAGGATATTGGTTCCTCCTTCCCCCCAAATTTCTGTTCCAAGGAATTTAGAGCCCCTGTTCTGAGCAGTACAGGCCAGCCTTTGGGATAATATAGAGGTGAGGAACTCAGACTTTGGAGGTTATTCCGCATGGACTCAAAACCCGTGAAACTATAGGTAAGTCACAGGCTCTCTGCACTTTGGCCTTCCTTATCTGTTGTCTAAGTACTTCTTTCCTTCTATCAGATCTTGATCCTGTTTTTCACCCCCATTCAATTCAGTTCAGTTGCTCAGTCATGTCTGACTCTTTGCAACCCCATGAACCATAGCATGCCAGGCTTCCCTATCCATCACCAACTGCCGGAGTCTACCCAGACCCACGTCCATTGAGTCGATGATGCCATCCAACCATCTCATCCTCTGTTGTCCCCTTCTCTTCCCGCCCTCAATCTTTCCCAGCATCAGGGTCTTTTCAGATGGGTCAGTTCTTCGTATCAGGTGGCCAAAGTATTGGAGTTTCCGCTTCAACATCAGTCCTTCCAGTGAACACCCAGGACTGATCTCCTTTAGGATGGACTGGTTGGATCTCCTTGCAGTCCAAGGGACTTTCACAAGTCTTCTCCAACACCACACTTCAGAAGCATCTGTTCTTTGGCGCTCAGCTTTCTTTATAGTTCAACTGTCACATCCATACATGACTACTGGAAAAACCTCAGCCTTGACTAGACGGACCTTTGTTGACAGACCATCCCTAATAGAAATTATATGAAAGGAGCTATTGGTGGACTGGGCTATCCTGCGCACTTGCCTCTTATGTGATTACCGCCAGTGTGTTGGGTCCAAGAAAGGCAAAGGCCTAAAAGCTGGGCCTGAAAACAGGGCCAGCTGCCATATCGTTTTTCCATACTCTTGAATCCTGGCTCATATATGCCCTCAATGGGTACCCAAATTTTTTTCCCTTAACCAGGAAAGTGAAAGTGAAAGTGAAGTCGCTCAGTCATGTCCGACTCTTTGTGACCCCATGGACTGTAGTCTACCAGGCTCCTCTGTCCATGGGATTTTCCAGGCAAGAGTACTGGAGTGGGTTGCCATTTCCTTCTCCAGGAGGTCTTCCCGACCCAGGGATTGAACCCGGGTCTCCCGCATTGTAGGCAGATGCCTTACCGTCTGAGCCACCAGGGAGCCACCAGAGAGCTCCTTAACCAGGAGCTCTCCTGAAATAGAAAATGTCACAACTTACTTGTTGATTTTTTTTAAGAAAAATAATCTGTTTATCCCCTCCATTATAAAGCACTTCATAGAAATATATAAACTGTCCAATGTTAAAAAGTTTATTAATGTAGTTTGCACAGATAAAAGAGTAAATTCATGATCATAGCAATTGACATTCACTGTAACTCGAATTAACTTTTAATTAAGAAATTTCAGCCAGCTAGGCCTACAATGATATTTTTCTTACTTGGTAAAGAGCGTCAAATTTTATCCAAACCATTCTGCCTAGAATAGTAAAATATTAGAGGCATTCCCATTAAAGTCAAGTAATACTATTGCTATAATTTTTCCACATAGTTCTGGACACCCTAAACAATGCAACAAGAAAAGAAAAATTGGGTAGCAAAAATACTGAAAACAAAGACGCAGAAACACCATTATTTTCAGATGATTTAATTATCTCCATATTGGATGTCTGTTCCTATCTGTTGCCTCTTCTTCCTGAATAGCTCACGAACTTCACTTGAGGATCCACTTCCTCATACATGTTTGTTTCATGTGATCTGGATATAGTTTCTCCTTCAGCACCAGGAGTCAAGCATATGATCCAGCTCTGGTCAATCAAAACACTCCACACTTCTGGGTTATTTGGTGATGGCCATGTGACCAACTCCAGAGAGTCTGAGAATAAATTTTATACATCCAAAGGCCACGGAGAGAGACAGACAAAGCCCCAAACCTCTGATGTCAGTCATTGTCCTGGACTTTCCGTTGTTAGGGCAAATAAATTTCCTTTTCATTTAAGCTGGTGGAAAAAAAAAAAACAAAAACAAAACAGCTTTATTGAGACATAATTCAGATACCATACAATTTGCTCATTTGAAGTGTACAATTCAACAGCCTTTAGTATATTACCAGAGTTATACAACCATGCCTTTAGGCAACCACTAATCTTTCTGTCTATATAGATTTGCCTGTTCTGTACATTTTATATAAATGGAGTTATATAACATGTGATCTTCTGTGACTGGTTTCTTTCACTTGGCCTAATGTTTCCCTGGTTTATCCATGTTATATGATGTGTCAGTATTCCAGTCCTTTTCACTGTCAAATAATACTCCATTGTATGGAATACCATATTTTATTCACTTACTCATTATTTGATGAACATTTTGGTTGTCTCCACTTTTTGATTATTAAGAATAGTGTTGCAATGAGTGTTTGTGTATGAGTTTTTCTTGGACATTCGTTTTCATTTCTCTTGGGTACTTATCTAGGGGTATAGTTTCTGGGTTGTATGGTCATTCTGTGTTTAATCTTTTGAGGAGATGCCATACTGTTTTCCAAAGTGGCTGAGCCGTTTTGTATTCACATCAGCAATGTATTAGGGTTCTGATTTCTCCACGTGTAATCATCAGTCTTTTTGATTAGAGCCATACTAGTAGATACATGGCATCTCGTTGTGGTTTAGATTTGCATTTTCCTGGTGGCTAATGACGTTGATCGTCTTTTCATGCTCTTGTTGGCCATTTACATATCTGCTTGGAGAAATATTTATTCTGATCCTTTGGATTTTTTTTTCTTCTAATTGTGGGATGGGGAAAATCTTCCCAGGCATTGCACAATCTCAGAAATGTTAAAGGAAAATATTGAAAATATTGAAACTACATGAACGTTTTAAACATCTGTAATTTCAAAGACAAACAGTTAAATGAAAATCACCTTCCCTTTACTTTAGAGGAGAAAGTGTATGAAACACATATATAAACGCTAGCATACAAAATTTTTTTCTACAAAACAATAAGAAAACTCAAACAACTCAAAAGAAACCTGGGCAAAGAGTTTGAATGAGCCTTTCACAGAAGTGCCAATAGCTAATGCACATATGAGTACTATCTTGCAGCTCTGGGGCTACAAATTAAATCTACAAGGAATTACATTTCTTCTTAACCATCAATTTGGCAAAATTTTTAAAGATCAATGTTATCCAGCGTTAGTATTAGGTCTCAGGAAGGGTTTCAAGCACCCAGTTGACATGTACATCATTACGACCTTCTTGAAGGTCTTGGCAGGATCTATACACACTGAACTATTAATAGAAGAAATTTCAGGGTAGTAAGATTGAAGATCGTTTTTGTGTGCTTTTCAAGCATTCTGCATTAGGTATATTTTAGCTTTGTAGATGGAATTGGGGAACATTATTTGAAAATAATAGAGGGCAATGTTTTAGAAAAGATTTATAGAAGTTACTTATCTTGCATAAATGAAACTTTGTAACTATTAAACAGGAACTCCCCATCCTCCCCTTCTCTCAGCCCTTGGCAACTGCTATTCTTCCTTCTGTTTTATGTAAGTGGAATCACGGAGTATTAAGCTTATTTCACTTAGCATAATGTCTTCAAAGTTCATCCATGTTATCATCTATGGTGGGATTTCCATCTTTTTATGTGTGAATAATATTCCATTGCATTGCATATTCCATCCCAGTAGTCATGTATGGATGTGAGAGTTGGACCATTAAAGAAGGTAGAGCCTTGAAGAATGGATGCTTTTGAACTGTGGTGCAGGAGAAGACTCTTGAAAGCCCCTTGGACAGCAAGGGGATCAATCCAGTTAATCCTAAAGGAAATCAACCCTGAATATTCATTGGAAGGACTGATGCTGAAGCTCCAATACTTTAGCTACCTGATGCGAAGAGCTGACTCATTGGAAAGACTCTGATGCTGGGAAAGATTGAAGGCAGGAGGAGAAGAGGGTGACAGAGGATGAGATGGTTGGATGGCATCACCAATTCAATGGACATGAACTTGGGCAAACTCCAGGAGATGCTGAGGGACAAGGTGGGCTGGTGCACTGCAGTCCGTGGGCTCGCAAAGAGTTGACATGACTTGGCAACTGAACAACAACAATATTTCATTTCATGTATATATCACATCGTCTTTATCCATTCATCCACTGATGGGACATTTAGGTTGTTTCCATGTTTTGTTTCTTTTGAATGATGCTGCTGCAATAACAGAGGAGTGCAAATATTTATTCAAGATCCAAATTTCAATTCTTTTGGAACTGCTGGCTTATATGTTAGTTCTAATTTTCATTTTTTTTGAGGAAACTCTAAACCTTTTTACATAATGGCTATCATTTACAATCCCATCAACAGTGTTCAAGGGTTTCAATTTCTACACAACCTTATCAATGCTCATTTTTTTTAACAAAAATAATGGCTATCTTAAAATGTTCTAAGTGATATCTCATTGTGATTTTGACTTGCATTTCCCTGATGATTAGTGATGTTGAGCCTCTTAACACATTTGTTGGCCACTGTTACATCTTTGGAGCAATGCCTATTCAAGTTCCTTGCACATTTTTAAATTGGGTTATTTGTTTTTTGCTGAGTTCCTTTTATATTTTGGGTATTACTAGTTATGAGATATTCAATTTACAAGTATTTTCTCCTACTCCATAGATTATTTTTTCACCCTGTTGATCATTTCCTTTGCTGTGAAAATGCTTTTTAGTTTGATGTAGTCTCAAATTATCTAAATGCAGATTTCCAAAGGATAGCAGGGAGAGATAAGAAAGCCTTCCTAAGTGAACAATGTAAAGAAATAGAGGGAAACAATAGAATGGGAAAGACTGGAGATCTCTTCAAGAAAATTAGAGATACCAAGGAAAAATTTCATGCAAAGATGGGCACAATAAAGGACAGAAATAGCAAGGACCTAACAGAAACAGAAGATATTAAGAAGAGGTGGCAAGAATACACGGAAGAACTGTACAAAAAAGATCTTCACAACCCAGATAATCACGATGGTGTGATCACTCACCTAGAACCAGGCATCCTGGAGTGTGAAGTCAAGTGGGCCTTAGGAAGCATCACTGTGAACAAAGCTGGTGGAGGTTATGGAATTCCAGTTGAACTATTTCAAATCTTAAAAGATGATGCTGTGAAAGTACTGCACTCATATGCCAGCAGATTTGGAAAACTCAGCAGTGGCCACAAGACTGGAAAAGGTCAGTTTTCATTTCAATCCCAAAGAAAGGTAGTTCCAAAGACTGTTCAAACTACCACACAATTGCACTCATTTCACATGCTAGCAAAGTAATGCTCAAAATTCTCCAAGGTAGGCTTCAACAGTATACGAACACAGAACTTCCAATGTTCAAGCTGCATTTATAAAAGGCAGAGGAACCAGAGATCAAATTGCCAACATCCATTGGATCATAGAAAAAATAAGAGAGTTCAAGAAAAACATCTACTTGTGCTTCATTGACTATGCTAAAGCCTTTGAATGTGTAGATAACAACAAACTTTGGAAAATTCTTCAAGAGATGGGAATACCAGACCACTTTCTCTGCTTCCTGAGAAACCTGCATGCAGGTCAAGAAGTAACAGTTAGAACCAGGCTTGGGACAATGGACTAGTTCCAAATTGGGAAAGGAGAATATCAAGGCTGTATATTGTCACCCTGCCTATTTAACTTATATGCAGAATACATCATGCAAAATACCAGGCTGGATGAAGCAAAAGCTGGAATCAAGATTGTCAGGAGAAATATCAATAACCTCAGATATGCAGATGACACCACTGTTATGGCAGAAAGTGAAGAACTAAAGAGCCTTTTGATGAAGTTGAAAGAAAAGAGTGAAAGAGCTGGCTTAAAACTCAACTTTCAAAAAACAGATTATGGCATCCGGTCCCATCACTTCATGGCAAATAGATTGGAAACAATGGAAACAGTGACAGACTTTATTTTCTTGGGCTGCAAAATCACTGCAGATGATGACTGCGGCCTTGAAATGAAAAGACGCTTGCTCCTTGGAAGAAGATCTATGACAAACCAAGAAAATATATTAAAAAGCAGAAACATTACTTTGCCGACAAAGGTTCATATAGTCAAAGCTATGGTTTTTCCAGTAGTCTTATATGGATTTGAGAGTTGGACCATAAAGCAAGCTGAGAGCCAAAGAACTGATGCTTTTGAACTGTGGGGCTGGAGAAGACTCTTGAGAGTTCCTTGAACAGCAAGGAGATCCAACCAGTCTATCTTAAAGGAAATCTGTCCTGAATATTCATTGGAAGGATTGATCTTGAAGCTCCAATACTTTGGTCACCCAATGGGAAGAGCTGACTCATTAGAAAAGCCCTTGATGCTGGGAAAGACTGAAAGCAGGAGAAGGGGACAACAGAGGATGAGATGGTTGGACGCCATCACCAACTCAACTGACATGAGTTTGAGCAAGCTCTGGGAGATGGTGAAGGACAGGGAAGCTGGCCAGCTGCAGCCTGTGGGGTCGCAAAGAGTCAGACATGATAAGCAGCTGAACAACAGCAGCAAATTTTCTATTTCAATTATGCAAAAATAGTAAGTTCTAGAGATCTTTTGTACAATATTGTGCTTATAGTTAACAATGCTATAGTGTATACTTAGAATTCTGTAAAGAAGGTAGATCTCATGTATGTATTCTTGCCACAGTTATTTATATACACAAATTATATAGCTAACCGAATTGTCAGTTTAACCAGTTGTTTAAGCAAATGTCTAACCAATTGTCAGGACATAATGAAAATATTCCTAGTGATTCATAGACTTGAATGACCAGCCATGAGAAACCCGCATTAAAGACATTCTTTGAAGTGTCCTTTAAGAAGAGAACTAAATTCAAGCATCTATGCAAGATATAGCAGATGCAAAAGTGATTGAAAATCTTGGCAAAGTTACTTAACTAAACTGTTTTTATTGATAGGATCAAACAGAAAAAAGAGAAATGGCCCATTACAACATGGATGAATCTTGGTAGTATAATTTTGAGTGAAAAAAAGAAATCTTAGGTTCTGGTGCTCAGCTATAATCCTGCAAGTTTAAAAACAAGTAAAAGTAAAAAAATTTTACTTTTAAACATACATGTTGGGTGGTGCTCTGTGGGTCTTCAGTTTCTTAGAAATAAACAAAAATACATAAATAAAAAATAACCGAGAGTCATGTATGAACCAACAATGATAACGTGCCACGAGGTAAGTTGGGTATTATGGTAACTTTGTGTACATGAGTCCATAAGAAACAGAAATTAAGGAAATACAATGCAGTCTTATTTGTTTGTCTTCTTAAACTTGCGAGCTGTTCATAGTCAGTGTTAGGGACCTTTGCACAAAGTAGGCCTGGGCAGAAGTGGATTCCAAAGTTCACACGTGCCTTCTGGCTTCCCAGCCTACCCCAGCCTACCTCACCTTCCTTAGATGGTGCTACAAGGGAGTGTAGGCCAAAGGAAGTCAGAGTAGGGGTGATCAAAACACAAGCTTGAGGGTCAGAGAATTTCATTTCAGCTCCCATTCCTGCCACAAAGGAGCAACTATGGGCAAATTATTTAACCCCTCTAGTCTGATAAAATGTGCACATTGCTTAAGTCTGATAAAATGGTTGGTGATCACATTGCAAAGTGCTTGGCACATGGCAAATGCTCAAAAATATTAGCAAAAAATTATAATGAGAAAGAGAATTAGAACAATAAAATATGAGCAAGAAGCAATTCTCCAAAAAAGAGAAAAAATCCTGGGGGATTTAGATTGGGTTCTTTGATCCAAGATTGTTAATAAAATCTGGAATTCCGTAATAGTTCCTCAAACTCCATCACATGCATTCTGTTTGCTTTGTTTGTTTCTTAGTTTCCTAGTAAACATTTTTTAAAAGTCCAGCCTTATTTTTGGCTGAGTGAAGGGGGAAAGGACTTGGCTGGAAAAGCAAGAAGGAAGCTATTGTGTTCCTGGTGAAGCTGCCACCCAGGTCTCCTGGGACTTAGAGATGGGATGGGGACAGTAAAGGTACCTCATGTTTTTTGAGCCCATACTCAGAGTAAGGCACGGAGTTCTGTGTTCTCTCAGAGATCAGAACAAGTTTGGGTAATGTCACTTCCAGTCTCTGCACTAGATAGATCCCAGTGAATGAAGGGAACTCAGAGGAGCTGGATGCTAGCAGTTAGCAAGTGTGTTCTCCAGCACCTGCTCAAAGGGGTTGAACGCAGGTCCTGCCACCTGAGGTCCACCTGCCTGGCCCAGCATGTGGATGCTGTTTCTGTCTTCTGCTCTCTCCAAGCCCCTGCCCACATCCTGCTGCCTCCACTTCAGTTGCCAGGAAGGACACAGAGGTAGAGAGAAGCAGGCCCTCAACCTCCCCAGCTTTTGGAAGTCAGCAGCCTCTGGCCCTTCCTGAGGTCACATAGGCCTCTGCGGGTCACGCAGGCTCGTTCCTTGGTTTGTGCTGGGGTTTCTGGGAGTTTCCCGGTTGACTCCAGTTTGCCTGGAACTCCGGTTGCCAGTTTCCTCTTCCTTTGCATCCCGCTGTCCCTCCAGCTCCCTTCCGGCAAACCCTTGGGAAGGAGCCAGAATTCCCTCTCCCAGCGTGCGAAAGCTCAGATTGTGGAGGGCTCTGGGTCCTATCAGGCAGCTGGCACAGGACATATGGACAGCCCAGCGTGGGGCTGATCATGGGGTGGGTGGCAGCCTCAAAAGGCCGCTGCTGATAGATGGCGGTGGCCTGGCCCCACATTGACTGGTGACATCTGAGTCTTCGTTGCGTTCGAAGCTACATCTTTTGTCTTCCTGCTTTCCTGAAATAAGGAATGACAAACAATCCCAGAACTGGAGCCACATGTCCCCAAATGCATGTGGCTCAGCATCAGTCATGTTTTTCCAATTATCCCTTGTTCTGAATGCCACAGTTAATACGCGCGTGCACACTCACACACATACCCAGGACCATTTTTAGCCAGACATTCAGGCTCCTCTTTTCCCAGAACCCCATGGCCCTTCAAGGCCATGCCCCACCCAACCTCTCCATCTCTACTCCATGTCCTCCACAGCCCCCTGGCCCCTGGGCTCATCCCAGCTCTGGGAAGGCTACTGTCTCAAGATGGGATGTATTTGTTTTGATGTTGCCTGGAACACCCTCCCATCCGTCTTGGGATCTAAATCCTGCCCATCCTTAAGACCCAGAACAAGGCATCTGTCCTTCATGACAGCTTCCCAAGCCCTGTTCCCCTTGCTTGTCTCCCTGAAAACTGCACAGTTGAGGGTCCAAATGAATCCCTCCTAGCCTTTCTCGGAATCTAAGAATACTTATTATAATGTTTTAAAAATAATATTTTGGGTGGATAACAAAAGGAAAATAGATTCATTGGAAATACAGATATACAGAATAAAGAAAATAGAAATGATCCCATTTCTTTTACTTGGAGGTAACCATCATTCACATCTCCAGAGAGTCTGAAAGGAAGGCCTTTTTCTAGACACACACACACACACACACACACACACACACACTTGTACTCACTTTTTTAAAGAAAGAGAATTGAATTCATACTTACATATGGCTTCACAACTGCTTTTTTTCATCCAACGATGTATTGTGAACAGCTTTCCACACACACAAAAAAAATCCCTTTTTTTAATGTCAATAGATTCCATGAATGACCACATAAGAGCACTTATACTTTTCAAAAAACATTTTATTATGGAAAAGTTTGAACATACAAAAGTAAGACAATGGTATAATAGCCCCCCATGTGCTCATCATCCAGCGTCAATAATTATTAACATTCTCTCCTTCTAGTTTCATCTACCCCCTGCCTTTTTTCCCTTGAGTATTTTAAAGAAGAGCCCCAGATATCGTTTTATTTCACTGTAAACCACAGTTGTCTTTATAAGGTCTGCTGTTTGAGAAACTGCCTTGTAACCCAAAGGCGGTCTGCACGCAGGACCACTTTCGAGTGAATCTGTGTTTCATTCGTGACAGCAGCATTGATGATTTGAAAAATAGTCACACATATACATGCAAGTTGTATTATTTATTCAACCTTCGGTCGATGCTTGTAGGGCATATGGATGTACAGCTCCCTTGCAAGAGTTCCAGCCCACAAGCCGTCACTGCTGGTCTGATCCACTCACTCAGGCATTCAATCAAACTCTGCCAAACATTTGTCTCCAGTTGGTTCACACATGTGGGTTCCTCTTCTGACCCCGCTGCTCCACCATTAAGTTCCTTCGACTTCTGTCCTGCACACAGAGCTGAAGGCATCAAACCAAATTCTGATCCTGAAGTTGCTTAACACGAGAGGCTGTGAGGTCCACTGGGGTCTCCTAGAGCCATCTTCTTGTGCTGCGTGGAAGGACACTGGGCTGTGGAGGGGGAAGAATTCCTGCAGGGGAGGGCTGGAATCTCAAGTCTTCTGTCTCCTAGCCTGTGCTCTTCACCTTATCTGCTTACAGGGGCAGAACATGATGGAAATGTGACCTTGAGGATGCCTTTTTAGCATCTTCACCGAGTTTTCTCTATACTGGCTCCTTATTAGGTTCCAGGGAGGTCTGGGGCCTGAATTCTACAGCTCACCTCCTTGCCTTCCAGCTCTCCTGCCAAGGGAGTCTCGAACATAAGGATAAAATCCAAAAGGGAAACAAAGTAGCAGCTCCCTAATCCTAGAATGCATGCCCAGCATCTCCCCAAAGCAAGGCTGCTCTGATGAGCTGGGGGGACAGGAAGCTCTGCCTGGGAAGTCCAAGGGGAGCTTCCCGCTCCTAGCCCCCCATGACTCTGTAGCCCGGGGCAGTGTGGCAGGCTTGGCAGCCACCTGCGCACTGTCCATAGGCTAGGAGCTCCTGGTCCACCCCGCCTCAGGCAAGCTGTGAGAACGTAGCGGCCTTGCAGCACACGAAATGAAGGAGGCAGGAGGCTGGCCTGGCCTGCCTGGGAAGGCCAGGTCCCAGGAAGTGAAAGAAACAAGAGGTGGTGTCTGAGTCAGCACACCCACCGTGAAGTGTCCAGTCTTGACCAGATCCCCAGTGTGGCTGGCTGGGGCCAGAAGGGAGGGAGATGAGGAGAAGGTCTGTGATTCCTCACCTGATGTTCCTTAGACTGGAGAGGGATGGACTGGGTGTTCCCCTGAGGGTCAAGCTGAATTGTGGGGGTCAGAATCTCATCCCCTTCCCCAGCATGTCAGAAGCTGTAATGTTTACTATTTTGACTATTCGACAGTCACTTTGTTGAAACAGAGGTCAGCCGGCGTCTCTGAGCCGCTGTGCTGTGCACCGTGTGGGCCGCGGTGACACCGGTCAGCCGGCGTCTCTGAGCCGCTGTGCTGTGCACCGTGTGGGCCGCGGTGACACCGGGATGCTGCTGCAGGAAGTCTGTGTGTTTTACTCCTCTTTCTTCTTCGCCATCCCCCTGCCAGGCGTTCTAGGCCAGAAGACTGCCTCCTCTCCCACTCCCCTGCCTGCCCTGCCTTTCGTCCTATTGCAGCTTTGGGCTGCCTCCTGAGGGTTGGGTCTTATGCCGTACTCAGGGCTTCTGTAGCTTGGAGGCTCCCAGATGAGGACTGAAGCCGCTGGACAGAGGCAGCAGTGAGGAGAGGGTTCCGAGAGAAAAGCAAAGGAAGCACTATAAAGAGATGGCTGGCCACTAGACATGCCCTGGCCTCCTGTGTCCCATCCCCCACCACTGAAGATGAGGAATCAGAGTCTTCAAGGCAGAAAACGATCCAAAGCTTCTACTTGGGAACCTGCCAGGAGGGCTCCCCTATCTCCAACCAAAATGAGGAGATTCAGGGCTAGAATCAGGTAGTACCATCCCGAAAGATGGGGGCTTGGGCTCTCCAGGGAGCCCAGGTCTGTCTTAAGAACCCTAGAGTCCAAAAGTCAGGCAGGTTAATTCCTCCAGTTCCATTCTTCTTTCTCAAGATGCTATTCGAGGTTTTTTGTATTTCCATACAAATTGTGGGAGAGGGAGAAGGTGGGATGATTTGGGAGAATGGTATTGAAACATGTATAATATCATATATGAAACAAATCGCCAGTTCAGGTTCGATGCATGATACTGGATGCTTGGGGCTTGTGCACTGGGACGACCCAGAGGGATGGTATGGGGAGGGAGGAGGGAGGGGGGTTCAGGATGGGGAATACGTGTATACCTGTGGCGGATTCATGTTGATGTATGACAAAACCAATACAATATTGTAAATTAATTAGCCTCCAATTAAAAAATATATAAATTTATTTATTATTTATAAAAAAATAAATTTATATTAAAAAAAAGAACCCTAGAAACTACTCAGAAATCCCAAACATTCTAATTCCTCCCCTTTGGTTTAGTACAGTCTTTCATGCATGTCACACACAAGTGCATGTGCACACACACACACACACACACACACACACTGGGTAAGCCTCCCCATCCTTCCCATCATCCTCCATACCCTCCACAGTCCCTACCCACTTTTTGTATTGCTAATAACTGAGCCATTTTATTTATTCAATTGCTCACTAAGATTTATTAAGCTTCTGCCATTCTGTGCCATCCTAAGTCATTTCAGTCATGTTCGACTCTTTGCAACCCTATAGACTATAGCCTACCGGGCTCCTCTGTCTTGATTCTCCAGGCAAGAATACTGGAGTGGGTTTCCATGCCCTCCTCCAGGGGATCTTCCCAACCCAGGGACTGAACTCATGTCTTCCGCATTGCAGGCAGATTCTTTACCATCTGAACCACCAGGGAAGCCCACTAATTTCTTACCACTAGCACCACCTTATTAAAGCTCCACATGTGCCTAATTATAGATTGAGTGCTTTTGGAGATAGAAGAAAAAGAAAACGTTAGGAGCCCCTTCTTTCTTCCACCTCCATTGTGAAGATTCTATTATGATTGTAAGAGATCTAACTTTCAGAAGTTGAGAGAAAGAGAGACCATCTGAGGGTCAATTTTGTGTGGTCCAGATTCTGGGTTAGGGGACTCAGATCAGTCCTGGCATGGGTGGTCCGGTAGGCTCCCAGGAGGAGGAATTTGGAGGGCCAGTCTGAGATGAATGGTGCCCAAGTGAGGACAAGCCCAGCGGAGAAGGAAAGTGCCTCAGGTGGAAGCAGGGGGACGTGGGGACAGGCGGGAGGCAGGACTGAGCCCAGGTGCCCCGGGGATAGGGAGGAACCAGCCTGGGCAGAGGGCAGGTGCACAGGCCAGAGACAAGCATGATGGGGAAAGGGTGGTGAGGGAACAGCCAATTGCAGGGCCTGCGTCAGACACATTTGTAGGACATTCTGCCTGGAATTTTTCCGGAGAGGTAGGGAATTTGGGTCTGTGTGTATTTTTAGCCTCGTCTTTTCCGCCCTCTTCTGAGCAATGCTTCTAAGAGCTTTCAGCCTGAGGTCATCTGTTTTCCTAGTCCCTGTTCCAGGGAATCAGATGCCAGCACTACCACCTCACACGGAGGCTGCTGCCGCCCCGGCGCTGACCCCAGGAGAGCGACGTGTCCACTGGACCACAGGGGCAGCCTGTGGGAGGCCGCCCTGGTGGCGGGTGCAGACGTTCTGAGCGCTGCCAGAATGTCACCCCTCTGTCCTGGCCTGGCTCTAGGGAAGAGCTCCTCTGAGGTTGTGAGACACCCCTAGATGCCTGCCCCCACTTCCCTTCAGGGAAACACGGGCAGCCCTCAGCCTCCAGGACTCCTGTGCTAGAGGCGCTGCCCGCCTTTCTCCCCTGCTGCTTCTGGCTCACCCCCTCGTCTATCTGCTCCACTCCATTTTCCCTGCCACCACTGTAGGTAGTTCCCAAGATCTGCTTTCTCCCTCAGTCTGCCTCAGCGGACAGCTCCTTTGAGTCTTCCCTTTCTAAGCCCGCATCCTGGCCCATAGCCTTGTTGCCAAGTTTCAGGCCCACACCTCCAAGTCCCTGGTGGGCATGCCCACTACTAACAGAAAAGCATGGCCCTAACCCGCTCACAACCTCTCCTCCAGAACCTTTCAGCTGCCTTGTTTCTGTCAGACGTACCACCAGGCTACTTTCCAGACTGGAAGCTCCAAGGTGCCTTGCTGCCTCCCTCCTCTCCAGTGGTCATGTGCAGTGAGACAAGATGGATTTACTCTTTCTCAGCCCATTTCAATCCCACTGGCATCGTGGCTTGGCTGGATGACCCCAGCTGCCCCCAGATGGCCTCTTTCCTGTGAGCTCTTCTTGCCCAGCCACTCTGTAATGCACTTCCCACCCAACCAGGAGTCCTCTGTGTCACCCCTTCTCTTGTTTCATCAAATCCCAGGTCCTCTCCTTGACGTCCACATCCTTCTCTTATTCCCTTCACCTTTCAGCTTCAGCTTCACCACTTCTTTGAGTCTTCTCCTCCACCTTAGTCATTCCCAGAAGATAGCAAGTTTATTCCTGTCTCAAAGTCTTTGCTCTGTGTTTCCTTCATCTTCCCCCCTTCTCTCCAATCTATTTCAAATCCTTTGCAAGGGTTTAATCTCCCAAAGGCAAACTATTTCTCAAAGCATATAACACATACCAGCCTGGAATTATCCTCAGAGGCAGTCTGAAAGTCAGAAGAAAATCCATCTCATTTTAAAAAATATTTTGTCTATTTAAAAATTCTTTTTCACCAGAATGGTATTACCCAGCTTGAGCAGTCAGATTTTCTCCCCGGGTCTTCTGAAAAGCATAGAACAAGACATTAAAAGACACTAAAGAGAGTTACCAGAGGAAACACCTGCAAAGGATAAAGGAGGAACCCTCTCCCCGAATAAAGGAGAGGGAGCCAGGGGGCTGAGAGGAGCCTTCCGAGGGCAGTGCAGGCCTGCTCCTGTGAAGGGGAGAGGGAAGGAAGGAGGGTTGGGGAAAAAGAATCTGAGACTGTGGTACAGTTCCAAGAAAGTCTGAGCATTGGGATGGCTGAATCGAATTCACCTGGCTGAGGAGCCCTGTGTCTCCAGGAACGGGCTAGCATTAGGAGCCCTGCTGTGCTTTGCCATTGCCTGCAGTAGCCCCTGGAAAGCACAGGAAACACTGTGGCAGATCCAGCAGGGCAGCAGCTGGAGCTGTCTTTCCATATCCTCATCAAAGCAGCAGTTCTGGGCAAGATATCTTCAAGGCTGACTCAGGGGTCAAAGCTGACTTAGTTTCTGCTGCTGAGGAAAACCTAGAGTAAGGGCTCAGATTCTGAATCCTCCCAAAGTTGAAGATGAGAACCAAAGTTATTGGAATGTGCTATGCATTCCCAAAGAGAACTCCTTGAGATAAGGGGGATTCATCTTCATTATCATGTCAAGGCATTGTCACCATCATCACCACCGTCGTCACCAGCATTTCCAGCCTCGTCGCCATCATCATTACGATAACCATCTTAACTCTCACCATTACCACATCATCCCTTTTACTGCCAACTGTCATCAGTTTCACCGCCTTAACCACACCGTCCCCACCATCACCACCACTGCTTTCATCAGTACAGCAATCACTGCAGCCACCACCTCCATCACCACAACCAACACATCTCCACCATCACCAACGCTCCCACCGCCAGCACCACCAGCACTGGCGTCATTTACCACCTTCTTCACCATCACCACCACCACACTTGTGAATTCAGAGAGCATGGCGCAGGGAAAAGGAATCTGATTTACCCTGTGTTGGCTGCTAGTTTGTAGTGTGACCTCAAGCAGCTCTCTATCTCAGCTAATCTTTACTATATTTTTCCATTTAGCAAATAACTACAGTGCATCTGCTCTGAGTCAGGCAGTCCTGCATGAAGCAGAGAGTAGGCTGAAATTATTGTAGGTCTGATTGGCTGCCAAACCTAAAGCCAAAGAATCAGTGGTGTTGCCTAAAGATTGACCACACCCAAGGCTTCCTGAAAACAGTGGTCACGGTAGCTGCTGTTTCGGATGTGACCTTGCCCTGGTTAGAATACCCAAGGGCAATAAAAGGTTTTATATTTTATCCAGTTCCTGTGGGAAGCCAATAAGTGCATCACTAAACTCAAGGGCCTTGAGAATGATGCGGAAGTTCAGGAGAGAACTTAGGGCTCAAGCTTTAGCACATATCTAGTGAGGCCCAAGGAGGGTGAGGCCCTCCCCATTGGTGGCACAGCAGAGTATGCACTGCATGGCTGAGCTGGACCCATAATCCTCAGCTGCTAAGTGTTCTCTGGAGTTGCTGGAGGAGGATGGTGGCCGGGGTGGGGCCTGTCTGGGATAAGAACAGGAATGTTGCTAGAATACAGCTCAAGGGTGAAATAAAGGCCATAGGCTCTGGGTGATGACAGAGGCAGCTGCCACAAGCCAGAGTCCCAGCCACATCTGGGCTGTTGATTGCACAACCCAGCTGTCGGCTGGGCCTTCTGACTCCCTGGTGGGATGGGCTGGCTGGGGGACTGGAGGAGGGTGGGCAGGAGGCCTTGGGAAAATTCAGCACCTGCTCCTTTCTGAGGATGACCTGGCTGAGGATAAAAGTGGAGGCAGAAAGCCAAGGGACCCTTCTCAGTTTTCAGTGTTTCCTTTGCTTCCACCACCCCCTGCTCTCTGGGTCACCCCGCATGTCCCTGAAAAGGGAATTTCCACAGTTCCCTTCCCACCGATCCTGAAGACTGGGCAGGGTGGAGGGTGAGCCGAGGGACAGAGAAGAGATGGAAATTCCCTTAAAGTTGGTGGTAGTGGGGGATGCCATGTGTAGGACTGAAGCTACAAACCTGTGGCAGCAAGTCCATTCCAGGAAGGATGTGCTCTCTGATCCCCCCTCATCCCACACCCTCTCGTAGAACCCCAGTGCACCCAAGGGCCCTTTGTTTTCTGGAACCCGTAAGGGGTTGGGCTGTCCACCCTTTCATCAGTCTGTGCCCCTAGTCTGACCTCTCCCCACACACATACATATCAAGGCTGGGACCTGAAAAGAAGCCATCCCTGAGGTCAAGGGCCGTGTCTCATTTGGGAAAAGGAGTTCCCCCATGCCTCCCCCACAAGACTGGGGTTCCCGAAAGAATGGATGCCAAGTACTTGAGGGAGTGGGGAGCTGGTGGGGCCTTCCTTCTTCTTCATGATCAAGAGGAACCAGGCTCTGTGATAAATGGGACACCACTGCTCATTTTAGGGCTCTATTTTTTTTTTCCCTGAGAACTGGGACAAGAGCCCAGAAAATACATTTCCTCAACTCTAAGATTTTATAGATTTTGAGAAGCCCTAAACTACTGCACAATTACACTCATCTCACATGCTAGGAAAGTAGTGCTCAAAATCCTCCAAGCCAGGGTTCAGCAATACGTGAACCGTGAACCAGTTGTTCAAGCTGGTTTTAGAAAAGAGAGTTCCAGAAAAACATCTATAACTGCTTTATTGACCATGCCAAAGCCTTTGACTGTGTGGATCACAATAAACTGTGGAAAATTCTGAGATGGAAATACCAGACCACCTGATCTGCCTCTTGAGGAACCTATATGCAGGTCAGGAAGCAACAGTTAGAACTGGACATGGAACCAGACTGGTTCCAAATAAGAAAAGGTACATCAAGGCTGTATATTGTCACCCTGCTTATTTACCTCATATGCAGAGTACATTATGAGAAATGCTGGGCTGGAAGAAGCACAAGCTGGAATCAAGATTGCTAGGAGAAATATCAATAACCTCAGATATGCAGATGACACCACCCTTATGGCAGAAAGTGAAGAAGAACTAAAGAGTCTCTTGAAAGTGAAAGAGGAGAGTGAAAAAGTTGGCTTAAAGCTCAACATTCAGAAAGTGAAGATCATGGCATCTGGTCCCATCATGGCAAACAGATGGGGAAACAGTGGAAACAGTGTCAGACTTTATTTTTTTGGGGCTCCAAAATCACTGCAGATGGTGATTGCAGCCAAGAAGTTGAAAGACACTTACTCCTTGGAAGAAAAGTTATGACCAACCTAGATAACATATTCAAAAGCAGAGATATTACTTTGCCGACTAAGGTCCGTCTAGTCAAGGCTATGGTTTTTCCAGTAGTCATGTACGGATGTGAGAGTTGGACTGTAAAGAAAGCTGAGCACTGAAGAATTGATGCTTTTGAACTGTGGTGTTGGAGAAGACCCCTAACAGTCCCTTGGACTGCAGGGAGATCCAACCAGTCCATTCTGAAGGAGATCAGTCCTGGGTGTTCATTGGAAGGACTGACTGATGCTGAAGCTGAAACTCCAATACTTTGGCCACCTTATGTGAAGAGTTGACTCATTGGGAAAGACTCTGATGCTGGGAGGGATTGAGGGCAGGAGGAGAAGGGGACAACAGAGGATGAGATGGCTGGATGGCATCACCGACTCAATGGATGTGAATCTGAGTGTACTCCGGGAATTGGTGATGGACAGGGAGGCCTGGCATGCTGCGATTCATGGGGTCACAAAGAGTCGGACACGACTAAGTGACTGAACTGAACTGATGTCTAGGGGCAAGAATTTTAGAATACTCACCCTCAAATTCATCCAATGTCAGGGCTGCTGGGAGGATGAAAGATTTCTTCTTCATGCTGGATTAAAATAAACCCCCTTGGAGCCCTCTAGTTTGAGTTTTAACCTTAGGACCACAGAAAAGAAGCCCATGAAGTGAAGTGTTAGTTGTTCAGTCATGTCTGACTCCTTGCAACACCAGGCTCTTTCTGTCCATGATATTTTCCAGGCAAGAATACTGGAAAGGGTTGCTATTTCCTCCTCCAGGAGAGTTCCCTGACCCAGGGATCAAATCTGCATTTTCTAGGTCTCCTGCATCGCAGGCAGGTTCTTTACCCCTGAGCCACATGGGAAGCCCACAGGAACCACAGAAATAAGCCCCTATCACTAAAGAAAGTGGCATAATTTCATAGATTTTCTCTTATTTTGATGAAATTTTCATACCTAGTTACTTTCTTTTTAAATATGTTTCTAGATCCCTCCTCATCTAGATGTCTCTTCTGTCTGTCAATATCCTCTGTAAGGAGTTAAACCCATGGCTGACCACTGCTCCACCTCATTGATAATGATGTGGAGTCTGCAGGACCCTTCTCAGTGATAACATGGAACCTCTGTTTCTCCATTCCAAGCCCAAACACCTTTTTGCATCTCTTTATTTTCTACTGAGCTTGTAGTTAATTAAAATTCATAAGCCCTTTACACATTATAAAGTATTTTCCTATATCCTGTCAGTCTAGATTTGGTTGTCTTCTTTGATCTCAATATAAAAATTTGCATTAAATCTGTATTTTTAAATATTTTGTTAGACCATCTTATACTTTCAGCCAATACATTAGTTTCCTTTTGCTGCTTGTAATGAATTGTCACAAGCTCAGTGTTTTACAACAGCGCAAATTTACATCTTATAGTTCTAGAGAGCAGAAGTCCAAAATGGGCTTCCCTGAGCTAAAATCAAGGTGTGGAGGCACTGGGATAAGATCAGTTTCCTTGTCTTTTCTAGTTTTTAGAGGTTTCCCACATTCCTTGGCTCGCCATCCCTTTTTTCATCTTTAAGGCCAGCAGCAAAGCACCTTAGACGTCACCCTGCCTCTATTTCTGTCAGCACATCTCCTGCTCTGACTCTGAAGGGTTCTTATCCTTACACCCAGATAATAAAAAACCAGGATAATTTCCCCTTCTCAAGGGATTTAAAGTAATCACATCTACAAACTACCTTTTGCCACATAAGGTAACATATTCATAGGTTCCAGGGAATAGTAGCTGAACATTTTCTGGGGGGAGGGTCACATTATTCTGCCAGAAAATATTTTTTCTCCTGATTCTTTCACTTAATATATTATTTATTCCCATTAATAGTATAGCATCTGTCAAACTGGATAACATCAAGTTATTGTTCTTGTCCAAATTATTGATAAAAATGTTAATATAGATTGAACACGAAGATCCTTCTTCAGGTTGATGCTGATTCATTAATAAACACTTTTTATGATTATTCAAATAGTTAAGAGTCTATAGAGAGCTTTCCTCTTCCCCTTCCTTTCTTTCTGCCTTTCCTCCCTTCTTCATATAAATCCAATTTGTACAAGTACTCCACTAAGTTACTAAATATAGGAAGGGAAAATATAGAAACTGTCCCTTCCAAGTTGGATCTTATGGTATATTGGTGGAGAAATATTATTCAGAAATTATACTAGTTAATATCAGATGTGGCAGTGCCTGCAAGAGATCCAACTTCAATGTCTTAAACAAAAACCTATTTGCCTTTTTCCCCAAGAGAGAAAATTAAAGGTAGGCACCTAGAGATGGTAGATACATATTTATCTTATTTGGAAGATACATATTTATTTCTGTTTTAAGAAACTTATTTTTTTTAATATTACTACATAACGAAGTCTAAAGTTACTCAAACTATTTACTCTTTTCTACGTATGATCATCTATCACACCCAAACTTTTATTAATACACTATTTTCCAAATTTTATTCCCATTGGAGGAGGTAGCCATTAACCCCACCATAGAGCTGCCAGAACTTACATAGAACTGGGAAATAGACTCTTGGAGGGGGCAACAGATCCTCGTGCACCAGGACCCAGGAGAAAGGAACAGTGACCCCACAGGAGCCTTGCCTGTGGGTGTCTGGGAGTCTCCGGCAAAGGTGTGGGTCACTGGAGGCCTGCTGCAGGGTTGGGGCACTGGGTGTAGCAGTACATGCATGGGACCTTTAAAAGGAGGTCACCATTGTCTTCCTCACCTCCACCACAGTTTAGCCCCAGGTAAACAGCAGGGAGGGAACACAGCTCCACCCGTCAACAGAAAATTGGATTGAAGATTTACTGAGCATGGCCCCACTCATCAGAACAAGACCCAAGGTCCCCTCAGACAGTCTATCTCATCAGGAAGCTTTCATAAGCCTCTTTTCTTTCTCCATCAGAGAGCAGTTCACTTCAGTTCAGTTCAGTTGCTCAGTCTTGTCTGACTCTTTGCGACTCCATGAATCGCAGCACGCCAGACCTCCCTGTCCATCACCAACTCCCGGAGTTCACTCAGACTCACGTCCATCAAGTCTGTGATGCCATCCAGCCATCTCATCCTCTGTTGTCCCCTTCTCCTCCTGCCCCCAATCCCTCCCAGCATCAGAGTCTTTTCCAATGAGGCAACCCTTCCCATGAGGTGGCCAAAGTACTGGAGTTTTAGCTTTAGCATCATTCCTTCCAAAGAAATCCCAGGGCTGATCTCTTTCATAATGGACCGGTTGGCTCTCCTTGCAGTTCAAGGGACTCTCAAGAGTCTCCTCCAACACCACAGTTCAAAAGCATTAATTCTTCAGCGCTCAGCCTTCTTCACAGTCCAACTCTCACATCCGTACATGACCACTGGAAAAACCATAGCCTTGACTAGATGGACCTTAGTTGGCAAAGTAACGTCTCTGCTTTTGAATATGCTATCTAGGTTGGTCATAACTTTTCTTCCAAGGAGTAAGCGTCTTTTAATTTCATGGCTGCAGTCACCATCTGCAGTGATTTTGGAGCCCCCAAAAATAAAGTCTGACACTGTTTCCACTGTTTCCCCATCGATTTCCCATGATAGGACCAGATGCCATGATCTTCATTTTCTGAATGTTGAGCTTTAAGCCAACTTTTTCACTCTCCTCTTTCACTTTCATCAAGAGGCTTCTTGGTTCCTCTTCACTTTCTGCCATAACGGTGGTGTCATCTGCATATCTGAGGTTATTGATATTTCTCCCGGCAATCTTGATTCCAGCTTGTGTTTCTTCCAGCCCAGCGTTTCTCATGATGTACTCTGCATATCAGTTAAATAAGCAGGGTGTCAATATACAGCCTTGACATGCTCCTTTTCCTATTTGGAACCAGTCTGTTGTTCCATGTCCAGTTCTAATTGCTGCTTCCTGACCTGCATACAGGTTTCTCAAGAGGCAGGTCAGGTGGTCTGGTATTCCCATCTCTTTCAGAATTTTCCACAGTTTATTGTGATCCACACAGTCAAAGGCTTTGGCATAGTCAATAAAGCAGAAATAGATGTTTTTCTGGAACTCTTGTTTTTTCCATGATCCAGCAGATGTTGGCAATTTGATCTCTGGTTCCTCTGCCTTTTCTAAAACCAGCTTGAACATCAGGAAGTTCACGGTTCACATATTGCTGAAGCTTGGCTTGGAGAATTTTGAGCATTACTTTACTAGTGTGTGAGATGAGTGCAATTGTGCGGTAGCTTGAGCATTCTTTGGCATTGCCTTTGTTTGGGATTGGAATGAAAATTGACCTTTTCCAGTCCTGTGGCCACTGCTGAGTTTTCCAAATTTGCTGGCATACTGAGTGCAGCACTTTCACAGCATCATCTTTCAGGATTTGAAATAGCTCAATAGGAATTCCATCACCTCCACTAGCTTTGTATAGCTCAATAAGAATTCCATCACCTCCACTAGCTTTGTTTGTAGTGATGCTTTCTAAGGCCCACTTGACTTCACATTCCAGGATATCTGGCACTAGATGAGTGATCACACCATAGTGATTATCTGGGTCATGAAAATCTTTTTTGTACAGTTCTTCCGTGTATTCTTGCCACCTCTTCTTAATATCTTCTGCTTCTGTTAGGTCCATACCATTTCTGTCCTTTATCGAGCCCATCTTTGCATGAAATATTCCTTTGGTATCTCTAATTTTCTGGAAGAGATCTCTAGTCTTTCCCAGCCTATTGCTTTCCTCTATTTCTTTGCATTGATCGCTGAAGAAGGCTTTCTTATCTCTTCTTGCTATTCTTTGGAACTCTGCATTAAGATGCTTATATCTTTCCTTTTCTTCTTTGCTCTTCGCCTCTCTTCTTTTCACAGCTATTTGTAAGGCCTCCCCAGACAGCCATTTTGCTTTTCTGCTTTTCTTTTCCATGGGGATGGTCTTGATCCCTGTCTCCTGTACAATGTCACGAACCTCATTCCATAGTTCATCAGGCACTCTATCTATCAGATCTAGGCCCTTAAATCTATTTCTCACTTCTACTGTATAATCATAAGGGCTTTGATTTAGGTCATACCTGAATGGTCTAGCAGTTTTCCCTACTTTATTCAATTTAAGTCTGAATTTGGCAATAAGGAGTTCATGATCTGAGCCACAGTCAGCTCCTGGTCTTGTTTTTGCTGACTGTATACAGCTTCTCCATTTTTGGCTGCAAAGAATATAATCAATCTGATTTCGGTAATGACCATCTGGTGATGTCCATGGGTAGAGTCTTCTCTTGTGTTGTTGGAAGAGGGTGTTTGCTATGACCAGTGCATCTTCTTGGCAAAACTCTATTAGTCTTTGCCCTGCTTCATTCCACATCCCAAGGCCAAATTTGCCTGTTACTCCAGGTGTTTCTTGACTTCCTACTTTTGCATTCCAGTCCCCTATAATGAAAAGGACATCTTTTTTGGGTGTTAGTGCTAAAAGGTCTTGAAGGTCTTCATAGAACCATTCAACTTCAGCTTCTTCAGTATTACTGGTTGGGGCATAGACTTGGATAACTGTGATATTGAATGGTTTGCCTTGGAAACGAACAGAGATCATTCTGTCGTTTTTGAGATTGCATCCAAGTACTGCATTTTGGACTCTTTGTTGACCATGATGGCTACTCCATTTCTTCTGAGGAATTCCTTCCCACAGTAGTATATACAATGGTCGTCTGAGTTAAATTCACCCATTCCAGTCCATCTTAGTTCGCTGATTCCTAGAATGTCAATGTTCACTCTTGCCATCTCTTGTTTGACCACTTCCAATTTGCCTTGATTCATGGACCTGACATTCCAGGTTCCTATGCAATATTGCTCTTTACAGCATTGGACCTTGCTTCTATCACCAGTCACATCTACAGCTGGGTAGGTCTGACAGAATGTGGTCCACTGGAGAAGGGAATGGCAAACCACTTCAGCATTCTTGTCTTGAGAACCCCATGAACAGTATGAAAAGGCAAAATGATAGGATACTGAACGGGGAACTCCCCAGGTCAGTAGGTGCCCAACACGCTACTGGAGATCAATGGAGAAATAACTCCAGAAAGAATGAAAGGATGGAGCCATCAGAGGGCAGACAGACTGAAAACCACAATCACAGAAAAACCCCAATCTAATCACATGGACCACAGCGTTGTCTAACTCAATGAAACTATGAGCCATGCCATGTAGGGCCACCCAAGACGGATGGGTCATGGTGGAGAGTTTTGACAAAATGTGGTCCACTGGAGAAGGGAATGGCAAGCCACTTCAGCATTCCTGCCTTGAGAACCCCATGAACAGTATGAAAAGGCAAAAAGACAGGACACTGAAAGATGAACTCCCCAGGGCGGTAGGTGCCCAATATGCTACTGGAGATCAGTGGAGAAATAACTCCAGAAAGAATGAAGAGATGAAGCCAAAGCAAAAACAACACCCAGTTGTGAATGTGACTGGCGATGGAAGCAAGGTCCAATGCTATAAAGAGCAATATTGCATAGGAACCTGGAATGTTAGGTCCATGAATCAAGGCAAGTTGGAAGTGATCAGACAGGAGATGGAAAGAGTGAACATTGACAGTTTAGGAATCAGTGAACTACAATGGACTGGAATGGGTGAATTTAACTCAGATGACCATTTTATCTACTACTGTGGGCAGGAATCCCTTAGAAGAAATGGAGTAGCTATCATAGTCAACAAAAGGGTCCGAAATGAGGTATTTGGATGCAATCTCAAAAACGACAGAATGATCTCTGTTTTCAAGGCAAACCATTCAATATCACAGTAATCCAAGTCTATGCCCTGATCAGTAATGCTGAAGAAGCTGAATTTGAATGGTTCTACGAAGACCTACTGGAGAAAGCAATGACAACCCACTCCAGTACTCTTGCCTAGAAAATCCCATGGACAGAAGAGCCTGGCAGGCTGCAGTCCATGGGGTCGCTAGGAGTCGGACCCGACTGAGCGACTTCACTTTCACTTTTCACTTTCATACATTGGAGAAGGAAATGGCAACCCAGTCCAGTGTTCTTGCCTAGAGAATCCCAGGGACGGGGGAGCCTGGTGGGCTGCCGTCTATGGGGTCACACAGAGGCGGACATGACAGAAGTGACTTAGCAGCAGCAGCATGAAGACCTACAAGACCTTCTAGAATTAATACCCAAAGAAGATGTCCTTTTCATTATAGGTGACTGGAATGTAAAAGTAGGAAATCAAGAAACACCTGGAGTAACAGGCAAATTTAGCCTTGGAGTACAGAATGAAACAGGGCAAGGGCTAATAAGTTCTGCCAAGAGAATGTAGTGGTTATTGCAAACACGCTGTTCCAACAACACAAGAGAAGACTCTACACATGGACATCACCAGATGGTCAACACTGAAGTCAGATTGATTATATTCTTTGCAGCCAAAGATGGAGAAGCTCTATACAGTCAGCAAAAACAAGACCGGGAGCTGACTGCGGCTCAGATCATGAACTCCTTATTGCCAAATTCAGACTTAAATTGAAGAAAGTAGGGAAAACCACTAGACCATTCAGGTATGACCTAAATCAAATCTCTAACAATTATACAGTAGAAGTGAGAAATAGATTTAAGGGACTAGATCTGGTAGACAGAGTGCCTGATGAACTATGGAATGAGGTTCATGACATTGTACAGGAGACAGGGAACAAGATCACCCCCAAGAAAAAGAAATGAAAAAAAGCAAAATGGCTGTCTGAGGAGGCCTTACAAATATCTGTGAAAAAAAAGAAAAGAGAAAAACAAAGAAGAAAAGGAAAAATATATCCATTTGAATGCAGAGTTCCAAAGAATAGCAAGGAGAGATAAGAAAGCCTTCCTCAGTGATTAATGCAAAGAAATAGAGGAAAGCAATAGGCTGGGAAAGACTAGAGATCTCTTCAAGAAAATTAGCGACACTAAGGGAACGTTTCATGCAAAGATGGGCTCGATAAAGGACAGAAATGGAATGGACCTAACAGAAGCAGAAGATAAATACACAGAAGAACTGTACAAAAAAGATCTTCACGACCCAGATAATCACGATGGTGTGAGCACTCACCTAGAACCAAGCATCTTGGTATGTGAAGTCAAGTGGGCCTTAGGAAGCACCACTGTGAACAAAGCTGGTGGAGGTGACGGAATTCAAGTTGAGCTATTTCAAATCCTAAAAGATGATGCTGTGAAAGTACTGCACTCAATATGCCAGAAAATTTGGAAAATTCAGCAGTGGCCGCAAGACTGGAAAAGGTCAGTTTTCTTTCTAATCCCAAAGAAAGGCAATGGCAAAGAATGCTCAAACTACTGCACAACTGCACTCATCTCACATGCTAGTAAAGTAATGCTCAAAATTCTCCAAGCCAGGCTTCAGCAATATGTGAACCGTGAACTTCCTGATGTTCAAGCTGGCTTTAGAAAAGGCAGAAGAACCAGAGGTCAAATTGCCAACATCCGCTGAATCATCAAAAAAGCAAAAGAGTTCCAGAAAAACTTCTGTTTCTGCTTTATTGACTATACCAAAGCCTTTGACTGTGTGGATCACAGCAAACTGTGGAAAGTTCTAAACGAGATGGGAATACCAGACCACCTGAACTATCACTTGAAAAATCTGTATGCAGGTCAGGAAGCAGCAATTAGAACCGGACATGGAACAACAGACTGGTTCCAAATAGGAAAAAGAGTATGTCAAGGCTGTATATTGTTACCCTACTTATTTAACTGATATGCAGAGTACATCATGAGAAATGCTGGGCTGGAGAAGCACAAGCTGGAATCAAGATTGCCGTGAGAAATATCAGTAACCTCAGATATGCAGATGACACCACCCTTATAGCAGAAAGTGATGAAGAAGTAAAGAGACTCTTGATGAAAGTGAAAGAGGAGAGTGAAAAAGTTGGCTTAAAGCTCAACATTCAGAAAACAAAGATCATCGCATCTGGTCCCATCACTTCATGGCAAATAGATGGGGAAACAGTGGCTGACTCTATTTTTGGGGGCTCCAAAATCACTGCAGGTGATGACTGCAGCCATGAAATAAAAACACGTTTGCTCCTTGGAAGGAAAGTTATGACCAACCTAGACAGCATATTAAAAAGCAGAGACATTACTTTGCCAACAAAGGTCCATCTAGTCAAAGCTATGCTGTTTCCAGTAGTCATGAATGGATGTGAGAGTTGGGCTATAAAGAAAGCTGAGCACTGAAGAATTAATGCTTTTGAACTGTGGTGTTGGAGAAGACTCTTGAGAGTCCCTTGGACTGCAAGGATATCCAACCAGTCCATCCTAAAGGAAATCAGTCCGGAATATTCATTGGAAGGACTGATGTTGAAGCTGAAATTCCAATACTTTGGCCACCTGATGGGAAGAGCTGACTCATTTGAAAAGACCCTGATGCTGGGAAAGATTGAAGACGAGAGGAGAAGAGGACAACAGAGGATGAGATGGTTGGATGGCATCACTGACTCGATGGGCATGAGTTTGAGTAAACTCCAGAAGTTGGTGATGGGCAGGGAGGCTGGCATAAGCAGTTCATGGAGTTGCAAAGAGTCAGTCCCGACTGAGCGACTGAACTGAACTGAACTGAACTGATGTAATACCCCAAAGTTAGCCATCAAAATAATTATTATTTTATAGTATCAATTCTTGTTCAGATTTACCTACATGTTGATCAATCTCTTTGCTCATTGTAGTTTCTTATATCCCATTACTAACTTGTCAGTTTAATTCCCTTCTCCTGAAAAACACTTTTCAATATTTTTTTTTCCAGTGAGGGCCTGAAATAGTATACTCCCTAAGTCGTTTTGAATATATTATTTTTAATTTTTAATTATATATTAGTTGGGTATAGAATTGCAGTTGACAATTACCCTCATTACTTTGAAGATGATCCGGTTGCCAGTTTTCATCTGTTGTTAATGATGAAAACTCTGCTATCAGTTTAAATGCTGTTCCTTCGTGAGTAACCTATTTCTTCCCTCTGGCTACTTTCAATATTTCTTTTCTATCTTTTTGGTTCTGTAATTTCATTATGATGTGTCTAGATGTAGATTTCTTTTCATATTTTATTTCCTGAATATGTCATGTCTTTCATAAAGAACATGGAAAATTCTTAGCCATTATCTTCAGATATTCTCTCATTCACTGTTCTCCTATTTAAAAACCTGTAGTAGAAATATGTTGTATTTTCTGATTCTCCCCTCTACATTTCTTAAACTCTCATGTGTGTTTTACAGTTATGTTTATTTCTGTCCTGCAATTTGGGGAATATTCTCAGAACTATCTTCCAGTTTGCTAATCCTCTCTTCAGCTATATTTAAAGGGCTCATCCATTGAGTTTTTAATTTTGTTGATTCTGTTTATTTCTAAAAGTTCTACTTGGTTTCTTTTAAGGTAATCTGATCTTTTTTAAGAGGGAACTTTGTTTTAGTCATATATTTAATTTTTGTCTTTAATAATTACAATTTTTTTATAGTATCAATTTGATAGTTTTATTACCTGAATTCTTAACAGTCTAATTCTACTACTTGTTTGTTTTTTTTACTACCTCTTGCTCATGACAGAATTTTTCCTTTCTGAATTTCATTTTTAGAGGATCTTTATTTATAGGAATCTAGTGCTGAGTTGGAATCTATAGGAATCTATCTGGGTTGACTACTTGATCTTCAAAATTTTGTGTTTGCTTCTTCCAGGCATTCTAGGGATTTCATTGGGATGGAACTGCTTTTCATGAGAATCATTCAAGAGTGAATGAAGCCCAAATTTGCACAAAGGCAGGTGAATGATTGCAATGGCAACCCACTGCAGTACTCTTGCCTGGAAAATCCCATGGACAGAGGAGCCTGGTAGGCTGCAGTCTATGGGGTCACTAAGAGTCAGGCACAACTGAGTGACTTCACTTTTACTTTTCACTTTCATGCATTAGAGAAGGAAATGGCAACCTACTCCAGTGTTCTTGCCTGGAGAATCCCAGGGACGGGGGAGCCTGGTGGGCTGCCATCTATGGGGACACGACTGAAGTGACTTAGCATCAGGTGAATGATTAAACATTCTCAGAGATTAATTCCTTCCTGTATCTAGATCATAGATGGATAAAGAAGGTAGTTAAGCATCACTCTTTTCTACTCTTGCACTAAGGGTACATCCTATGACCTTGACATTATGAAGAATGATACATTCCAACTCCCTAGCCATAGGGGATAGTTTTCCTGGCCCCATGTGAGCATTAAAACCTGAGTTTCTTAATTCTTGAGTTTTAGAAATCCCTAATATTATGAGACTATTCAAAACATATCCTTTGATCTTGCTGGAAACCCAACCAACTTCTTTTACATAATGGAAAAATAGACAAAAAGAGAGAAACTTAACATTTTGAAGATAACTTAAGCTTTCTATTGAATGTTACTGTATTTAATTCTCAGAGAAACTTTAAGACAAATATAATTCTCATTTTACAGATGAGGAAAACAAAGCCTTAGGTTCAGTAATTTTCTCAAAGTTACACAGCTAGTAAATGGCATAGACAGACTTTAATATTAAGTTTGATAGATGCCACAGTTCAAGCTTTCTTTCATTGTGTATATATTTTAATATAAAACCATCAAAATATTGTAAAGCAATTATCCTCCAATTAAAATAAATAAATTTTTAAAAATGTTGCCTCCTTCCATCTTAAAAATATGCCTTCCATCATCTAGGCTTCCCATCAGCTAATGCCCTCATTCTCAACCTAATTACAAAACACAGGTTCTTGAAAGACTGATGGATTATGACCCCTATTCAATCCTCTTTACTATCAAACTTGCCCTCCCATTGTATTCCAAAACCACTTCTCTCGGCTCCAGTGAATGTCCTGTCTGCTGCACCTGCGGCCCTTATCCACCTTGATTTTGGCAGAATTTTTTTAAATTGTTCCTTGACTTCTTGTTGGAGGACTTCCTCCTCTGGCTTCTTGAGTTCCACTGATTCATCATTTGCGCCTTTGCTTATGTCTCTTCTTTTCTACTTTCAGAGCTTCTTTCCCCACTTTCCTCACATTCTCCTTGACCCTTACTTTACTCTCTTCATTTCCTGTTGGTCTCACCAACCCCATGGCTTTGACCTCTAACTCTAAGCAGGTGACTCTCAAATTTCTGTCTCCAGCCTGGACCTCATACTATAACTTCAGATCCCTATGTTCAACAACCTATTGGACATCTCCACTGGATGACTCACAGAGATCTCAAATTCAATGTAGCCAAACCTCTGCTTCCTCCTAAAACCTGCCTTGATCCCATCAGAGAAAACACTCCATCAGTTCCCATTCATGCTTAGATCTCTGGTCTTCCCATACCTTCCACGGCTTGAACATCACCTAACAAAATTTCTCAGCCCATAACATATTTTAAGTTTCCACTGGTCCTGTGGTCTTGCTTCCATGATTTTACTCTTACTATTGCCTTTTCCTTGAATACTCTTCTTGTTTTTGTTCTCAAATCTTAACCAATCTTCAAATTCCACCTCAAATTTAGCTCCTGTATGCACCATTCCTGATCTCCATCTCCTTTAAACAAACTTCTTACTACATTGTAACAGATGCTGTCACTGCACATATCCTTTTGCCTTTTCCATTTTAGTGCATTCTAGCTCAACTTCCAACCAACAGCACTCACACTTATTTTCCTGTGGGGTTTCTCTGATTACCAGTAGCTTTGTTCTCTGTGTTGGAGGCTAGAAGTATTGGGGTATTAACACTCCTTGAAAATAGCTCTCAACCAATAAAATACCCAGATCCCTTACTCTTGGGTAAAATAACTCAAAGAGTGTCTTCTGTTGGCCCCCACAAAGCCCCCAGTAGAGTTAAACTCTAGTGGCCCGCAGTTGTAGCTGGCTTGTTAGGGCACCCAATGACTTCTCTCCATTTCCTGTCTCATGCTCCCACTCCAATACTGGCTGAATTTTTCAGAAAATACTTCTCAAATAAACTACCTCACTTAAATCCTTGTCTCAGGTTCTGCTTCTGGGAAACCCCAATTAGGATGCATGTGGTCTGTGGCTCTGGCGGCACTCTTGACATTTGGAGGGACCAGACTGGCCTTTAATTTCCTTCCCCAGCAATGGTTCAGCTTCTGCCCATTGAGGATGAGGAAATGACAGTTTAATAGGGGCTTTGGAGGTTACAGAAAAATAAGCTAGGTCCTATTCATGGTGTGTCCTGTATGTCAGAAAGAGGATGCTGGACTCTTATCACAGGCTTGTGGGTACTACTGAAGCCGTATGTAGAGGAGAACACCCAGGGAAGAAAGGTGGGGGTCTGGTGATGTAAAGACCAGCCTGGAAAAGCACAGATAAAGATCAATGACAGAGAAATGGCTCCAGAAAGCCAAAATGAGACAGGTGAATCTGAAAGTCAAGGGTGGAGAAGAGGGGAAGATTTATCCTAAAAAGCAAAGGATAAGCCTTAAAGAATCCTACCACAGTCTGAACATGTCAATTTCACCTCTGTCCCAAGTAAGCCCCACTTTACTACTGTGGCCTCGCAAGTTTTCTCCAGGCCAGTAGCAAGCACAGAGAGCTCCATGCCCTGGGCACCTGCCAGCCCATCAGCACCTATTCTTGGTGAATCAGTGCCTCTCCTGGGAGCCCAGGACTCCTCCAGGGACTATATAGCAGGACTCAGCCTCCGTAGTGTCCTTACCCCCTCCATCAGGCACTTTCTAAATGCCTGTTCTGTTGTTACCCCCATCTTCGCCTCTGAGTTGTGCCTGACTCACGCTAGTCCTCTCCTCGCTGTCGCTCCAGGACAGGCTGGCAGCCCAGCAGGCTAGAGGTCTTCTGATGAAGAGAGCATTTCAGGCCCTCAGTGCCACCCTGCACTCTCCAGCAGTCTGCGATCGCACGCACTGCACTCCCTCCAACAGATATCCCGAGCTCATCTGTATTCACCTCATCCAGAAGTGCAGAGGCCCGGTCCAGAGCAGGTTTGGAACGTGTCAGGACTGACCAAGGGGATGGGAGCAATGCCAGAAGGCAAGGCCTTGGGCCAGCATTTGGCTGGGGTGCCTTCCTACCTGCCCCAGAGACAAGGATCTCAGACAACGCTTGCCCAGCCTGCTCAGGGCTGAAAATGTGAATACTGCAGAAAGGTTCCAGCTCTATAGTAATAAGACTATTGTTGGACGAGGCAGATGGGGAGCAGCGTGGAATAAAGAAGTTTGTGAGGCTTTTGAAGAATTGCTCCCGGGAACGCCGCCCACTAACCCAGAGCTTTAAACTACCTAGAAGCTGTGTAGCTTCAAAGTAAGGCACCCAAAAGGACATTATTGAAAATCAATTTAACAAGACAGTTTTGGTCACCTGCTCTAGACCATCTGCGACAGAAACAAGGGAAGAAGACACCCTTACCACATGCGGGAGACATCCTTAACATCTTTACCCTCCGGCTCCCTAGTGAAGTGAAGTGAAGTTGCTCAGTCATGTCTGACTCTTTGTGATCCCATGGACTGTAGCCTACAAGGCTCCTCTATCCATGGAATTTTCCAGGCAAGAGTACTGGAGTGGGTTGCCATTTCCTTCGCCAGAGGATCTTCCCAACTCAGGGATCGAACCCTCGTCTCCCGCATTGCAGGCAGACACTTTTCCGTCTGAGCCACCGGCTCCCTAGATCCTTCCGCCAACCCTGGGGTTAAAGGCAACCCTGGGAAAGGCTCAGCTCTCCTTCCATGTCCCTTACTCAGACCTGGCTCCTTGTCGTCCCTTAGGTCTCGGCTCTGATTCCATCTCCTCACAAGGACCCTCAGTCTCCATCAGGGCCCCCTTCATAGTGTCCCTGTATCACTCCCAGAATGATATTACATATTTACTTGTCCACGCTCTCCTCTTCCTTCCTCCTGTATTTCTACGAAAAGTCAGACCTCCTCTCTCAGGCACTGCCGCTAGAAGGCACCTCAGGACTCAGATTATGGCCAAGAAAGCCAGAGGGGAAAAGGCATCAATGAGGAGTAGCAGGCATGTGGGGAGGCTGGGAGGCTGGGAGGGGTGGAGGCTGGGAAGGGCTGTGGCAGGGGTGGAGCTGTGGTGAGTGACCCCACCCAGCAAACCACCTCCTTCCAGTCACTCTTCCTGGAGCGTCCCCACGGCAGGGCCTTGGTTTGGGTGAGAGGCCTCCTGGGAGAGGCATCTCAGGCCTCAGGTCCCAAGCCTCAATTCCACAGACCTGACTTGGAAACCACAGGCCTGAGAGAAGTTGGACAGTTTTCCCTGGTGCTGACTGTGAAGCTGTGATTACTCAGGGCTCCTGGCGAAGCTTCTGGCAGAAATCCTAGGAAGGGACTGGTATGGTAATTAGAGTGACTGAGCAGTTCAAGCCCCAGTTCAGATCGAGGGTGGAGTCATTCCCATTGTTCTGCTTCTCATCTCCTCTTCCTGGCCACAAGCTGAACATCTAACGGCCTCAGCAGGCCGGAGTTTGACCCCGATTCTTAGTGTGGCAGGGATTCCCACTGTTCCCCAATCTCTGGTCTCCTCACCTTCTAGGCAAATGAAGATTGAACTTCCCCTATAAATTAAGCGTGGTCACATGACTTGCTTTGGCCAGCGAAATGTGAGCAGAAGGAATGTCCACTCATTTCTGGGTAGAAAATTAAATTGACTGTGCCAAACTCTCCATCTTTCTCTCCCATGGTTGTGGTGCCCGTGCAGTTGCCTTTGATAAGAAAGTGCAACATTAAGATGATACGTAGAAGGAAGACCCTTCCCAGAAGAGTCTGACTTTTGCTATTTAAGTCACTGATATTTCAGTGCTATTTGTCACTGTATCATAACCTGGCCTGCTCTGACTGATACCAAGCTGAATCTAATGTACCTTCTAGGGGTATGGGGTGGGAAGGGAAGAGAAGATAAAAAGAACCACTTCCAGAAGGTCTATAAAGCAGCTGGGAGAAATGGAATACTCAGTTAGATTTTGTTCTTATCAGCAAGAAGAAACTAAGTAGAAAATTGAAAGTGAGAATAATGTTGATGAATGGTGACTGTGTAGCTAGAGAGATTTCCAAAAGCTCTGAGAAAAATATTCTTTCATTAATTCAAGCATTTGGTCTATTTATTTGTCCAACAGTTACTTACTGAGTGCCAGACATGATACTATGATGTGGGATGCCAACGTAGAAGGTGAGGCTACCCCTTGAGAAGTTCATAGAGAACAGAGGCTTTTACAACTTAGAATCCCAAGGGAAATTCTGCCCAGAGAATCTTGAATGACCATGATAGTGAAAGGAAAAAGAAAGAGCTCAAGGTTAGAAGTAAAAGGCAAGGACAGATGCAGAAGGTGGAAAGAGGCTCACAGCCCAGGTTGAGAAAGTCCAAAGTGGTCAGGGATTCTGCAGACACTTACTGAGCTTCTGTTATGGGCTAAACATTGTTCTAGATGTTAGGAGGATGCAAAGGGAAACAAAGCCTGGGGAGAATCAACATGCAATATTGGTTTAATAACGTATTGGTGAACATCAATGTGGTAAGTATATGATAAAAACTATGAATAGGGATTATTATGGAGTGAGTGACTCTACCTGGGTCCTGGGGAAAGGCCTTGGTGTGTGAAGACTGAATAGGAGTTTACTGTTCACTACTCATTTGTTCATTAAATCTCTCTTTGGGGCCCTGGTAAACCTTGATGAGGACTGCCCGGGAGGGGCTCTACCCAGATGCAAGGGCCCAGGGCCAGGCTGAGTCAGGGGCATCTCAGCAGCACTGCTGCCACGGGACTCTGCACCCTGGTTATAGGGCGAAGCCACCAGCCAGAGTGAAAACGGTTGCTTGAGGTGAAGGCTTTGAAAGGAGAGAACACAAGGTCAAAATGTGAAAAAAAACCAGGGTAGGGTCAGAAAGGGGAAGCCTTTAGGGAGCGGCCTGAACCATGAGCCATGGCAGGACCAGGGAGCAATTCTTCACACTCTGAAAATGGTCTGTGACAGGCTATGTCCCAAGGTGCAAGCTTGGGTTCTGACCATGGGTCTGGATGAGTATGAGGCAGTGGCCAAGTCCTAAGCTTCCCTGACTGGGGCCAGCAGATCACCTGACTCACACCTTGAGAAGATCTGACGTCCCCCAGGGCTTCCTGAAGGGCCTCAGAGGAGGTCAGACTCCACAGGCCCGGCTTCTGGGGGCCCAGGAACCTTGTTCCCAGGCTTCCCTACTTCTAGGCCAGGACTCCAAGGCTGTCAAGGCCGTTTTCACATGTGTGTGTGATTTCTTGGTTTATGTTGGTCTCTTTCTGTCTTTAATTAAATTCCTTTTGGAAAAAAAAAAATCCATCTTTGCAGAACCAAGGGAAGAAAAGCTTTCAATTTTGTTTCTGAGTTTCCATCCCAGCCATGCTATGGTTTCGGGGCTCTTCGAGATGGATTTTCATGATTTTGGGGACAGCAGGCACCTGATTGAACTGTGTGCGGTGGGGGGAGGGGTGTTGAGGAAGGGGAGTACGGGAGGCCAGACAGGTGGACAAGCCAAGGAAAATCTCTTCCTCTCAGATTTCCCAAATACCCACCTCTGGGAGCTTCCCGGAGAACCTGAGCCCCAAACAGCCTTTGCTGTCAGCCCTGACTACCTCCACTTAGGCCCCCACCCTCCCAGCCTCTCTGCTCTCCTCCTGTGTGGCCACTTCCCAGCCTGGACATTCCGTCTTCAAAGGAAGAAGACAAAGCCTGCTTGTTGCTCTGTATTTGTCTTGGGAGCTCCTGTTCCTAGGAGAGCCTCCTGGTCTCCCAGGCCAGGAATAGCACTGAGTCTTCGGGGCCGGCCAGCCTGCTTGCCCCGCCAGACCTTCTGAATTGCTTGTTTTTATTAAAATTCTTCTGCACGCGCAATCCCGGACGGTGTGTGGATCTTGGATGAGGTGGCGTGGGGGGACCTGGGGAGAGCAAGGCCTCAGGCTCATTCGGCCTAGTGTTTATTTGGCCTGCCTTTCCAGGGTAGCAGAGAATGGAAGCCCATAAAAGCCACCCGAGGTTGGTGTCCCAGAGTGTGGTGGGGTGTGACAGGGGCCCGGGCAGGCCTCGGCCGGGCTGTGGGCTGCCAGGCCCTGACGTCACAGGAAACACTTGGGAGAGCTGTGGGGGCAGAGAGAGGACAGGGCCCAGCTCCGCAAGGCGAAGCTCAAAAGAACCGCCCCCTCTCAGCTCTCACCTGCAGACTCCTGCAGGGTGACTGTCAGCTTGGCAGCTGTCCCCTGGCCACAGGCACTATTCTGAGGCAGGCGGGGGCTGCCTGCGACAACTTCAGCAGGACGAGGCTGTTGTGAGAAACGCTGGGCTCCTGGCTTCCATTTTTTTCTCAAGTGCTGGCCCGGTCCCAGGCTCTGACCCAGTACCCTGCAGGGCTGCATGTACCACCTTCTCAGACCCAGATATTCCTCAACATTCCCTTATCTGGTCTTGGAAGGCCGCACTTGGAAGGTAGTCCCCACCCTCCAGAGTCATTTGGTTCTGTGTGGTTGGAGTCGTGCAGAGAAAATTCTGTTCCCATCATTCTAGCCCGTTTACCTGGAGATTGGTTTGTTTCTTGCCCACTGATCTCTATTCTCCTGGGAGGCTCTTGGGGAGACAAGCGGGTGATGGGGGCTACTAGCTGAAGGGTGCCTTTTGCCATATCACAGGTGAAGACCTAGCATTATGCTCCCAACAGTCTGGACTCTGCGCCTGTGCTGAGGTGACCACCCCATAAGACCTGCAAGGGGCTGTGGTGGAGGGCTCAGGGGTGGGGGAGCAGTTTTTGAGTCAGGAAATTGCAAAAGTTCCAGTGTCTGCAGCCAAAGTCTCAGTGTGGAAAATTTCAGGCTCCAAGCAGGGTTCCAGAGGAGGGGGAAAGGAGCCTTGGGCCCAAGATGCTTGTCCCGGGCTTCCCAGACCTGGGCTGTCCCGCCAGGGGAGGAGGTGTGGCCAGGGCACATGGCAGTATGCGCCGGGGCAGAAACCCAGGGAGAGAAAGACTGCTAACTCACGTACCTTCCCTGCCCTTACACCAGGTAGAAAAAAAATGCAGAAGGATCCTAGCTCCTAAGGGAGGGCTATAGAGGAACCCCAGACCTTAGCGTTCAAAGGAAAACTGAGGCACAATAAGAAAGAATTTTCTCTAGACAAGACCAGAGTTTCAGTGTGGGGATGGCTTCTCCCGTGAAAGGGGTGAGCATCCTAGCAGGGCATAAGAAGGAGGTGTAGTCCTGGGGGAAGATTTAGGGTAGGAGCAGTGGTCTGGATGGAGGGCGCGTCCCCTCCCCTTGGATTCACTGCCAGGCCCTCTGCTAGAAAAAGCTGAGCCTCAGGGTATCCAGGAAGATGAAGGGATGAAATGAAATGGGGAAAGGGGTGCCAGTCATAGAGGCCAAGAGTGGCTGCAGCCTTGGCCAAGCTGCCAGCCTAGACCCAACCCCTGCCTGGCCCAGCTATCACTGCTGGGTCCCCTGCAAGCGCCCTGCTCTGCTCGGTGGCCTCGCTCCAAGTGGCAGGGCTCCCACCTGTCATCAGGAATCACCAGGGCCCCACAGGCACCACGCTGACCCTGCGTCCGGTCGCGGGACCATTTGACCGGACCTGGGGGGAGCCGCCCGCCGCCACCACCAGCGTCTCCACCGCCTGCTCGGGCCTCCTCGGGGCTCCTGGAGCCAGGCCGAGAGCGTGCAGCCTGCCGGCTTGCGGCTGGGGATTTCACTCGGAGCCGCTACATTTGGAACCCATTATTTAATCATTAATTTCCTCCTCTCATCGACCCCTTCCACCCCGCCTCAGCTCGGCGCCCCCGCCCCAGATTAGATCTCCACGTGGTGCTTTGCAGTGATCCCTGACAGGGGCTTCTGTGCTGGGGACGGGGAGGCAGGGAGGGGAGTGAGCCAGTGGCAAGGGCTGTCCCAGGCCTGGATGTGTGGGACTAGGGGGTCCAAAGCATCCAGACCCTGGCGCCAGAACTCAGGGTACAAGTTGTGGCCTGCCTGGGGCAGCCTTCCCCAAGGCTGAGGGAGTCTAGCCAGCCCTGCTCTGGCGCTTTTGCAGGGCTCCTGAAGCTCCTCTACGATGAGGGAGCCTCAATAGCGGGATGAGACTCAGCATGCCTCTTTCTGACCCCAGCCCTTGCCCCCTTCTCCTCTGGGGGCTTCATGGAGGTAGAGAGAAGGGGAGCAGGGTGGGGAGACCTATGCTTGGTAAGGCAGTGGTTAGTGCCCTCCACTGTTCTGAGGACCCACCACCATCCCTGGCCCCGAGTCCAGCCAGTTAACAGGCCCGTCCCTCTCCCCAGGGAGCTCCCAGGCCAGGTGAGGAATAGAGACTTACCAGGAGCCTGGACCTGGCAGGGCATGCGGAGCACTGGTGCAGTCCCAGGGGGCCTGGGGTCGCTGGGGCTAAACCAGGGAAGCAGAGCCTCTGTTGGGCTCCTCAGGATGTGAAAGCAGACGAGGTTGAGGGTGCACAGCCTTCCCCTGCTCCTCCACAAACCCTTCATTATAGGCTCCAAGACCTGAGGAGTCGCCGTGACCATAGCAAGTCCCATTCTTGGGGAGAGGCGGTCCTGAGGCCTGTGCACCTTGCGGGGGAGAAAAGGCAGTGACATCAAAGAAAGAGGGGAGGAGAAAGCGTTTGCACGCATGCTTGCTTAGTTGCTCAGTTGTGTCCGACTCTGTGACACTTTGGACTGTAGCCCACCAGGCTTCTCTGTCCCTGGGATTCTCCAGGCAATAATACTGAAGTGGATTGCCATGCCTTCCTCCAGGGGTTCTTCCTGACCCAGGGATCGAACCTGCATCTCCTGTGTCTCCTGAATTGCAGGAGGGTTCTTTACCAGCTGAGCCACTGGGGAAACCCTGGAGAAAGTTTTAATGGGAGTTCACTCTGGGCCTTATCTGTGTGCTAGGTTTTTTACTGCAATCGTGATCCTTGTCATCAGCAGTAATAGCATAGCTAACCTTATACAGTGCCTTTATGTGCAACAGCGTTCTAAGCAATTTACATCTGGACCAGATGTAAATCCTCCCAGCAGACCAATGATGGGAGCACCACTATTTTGTTATGTTAAGGATGGGGGCATCGAGGCTCAGAGATAGGAAGTAACTTGGTCTACGTGAGAAGTCAGGATGAGGATCTGAAGTCCGTGCTCACCCAGGCACCTAGAGAGTTTCTGAATGTCAAGCCTACCTGGGCTCAGTCTGAATGTAGGCTACCATCATTCTCCCTTCCCCCCAGCCTTGGAGAAAGCTGGCCAGCCCAGGATGCACTGGCAGAGCTCAGCAGGAGATGAAGAAGGGACAGGGGCCTCCTTTTGCCCATCACCCCATTCTCAGCAGCATGCCTTCTGTATCTCCCATCCCGAATCCTCTACCTTCTTCCAAGGCCCAGCTCAGCCTTCTCTGTCATCTCCAATCCCTTCTCTGAAGTCTTCATAACTCTTAAAGGACGAGACCCATCACTTGCCCCTGCTTTTCTAAAGAAGTTCCCTGTCGGTGAGATTTTCTTTACCTGGAAGCCCTTGAGAGCAGGAAAAACATCAGAAGAGCCGCCTGGGGCTGGAGGCCAGGATGCTCAGGTCCGGCTCTGGGTCTCACCGCCTCACCACTGTCCGAGGTGCATAAATAGCGGTGGGAACCCCAGGGACAGGCCTGTCTCTCTTTCTTCACATATTCTCTAACTGCACTAGCTGCAGGTTGCCTCCTGAGCCTGTGGACGGACTTTTATCTTTTTAAAAAAAATTTTGCTTCTTAGCCTCTGAACCCCTTTCCTGTGCTTGGAGGAATCCCTGACCATGAATCTTGGTGAAAGACAGGTCCTGTTTCTTACTGCAGATGCTGGAGTCAGATACTTTCTTTCTGTGCAACTGAGACCTGAGCATCTGACCTGGGCCTATTGGAGGCCTGGACTTGAAGCCCAGGAAAGAGAAGAATTACTCTGGGGGTGGCTGGTGGCAGCGGCAGCGGCAGTTGTGCTGCCAGTGTGCAGGGCGGCAGGCGTTAGGCTTCCTTCTGCTGCACGCTCTGGGCTGTGCTCTGGCTTTGTGACCTCCCCTGCCGCCTGTTGTCTTCTGAGTCCATCTTTCCAACTCTGGGAAATTCTCAGAAACACTAAATAGACTTTCTCAGCTTAAAACAGTCAAACTAAGTTTTTGTTGCTTGCAACCAGCACAGTCTGGATTCTCAGAGCCTTCTTTGCCCATCTTCCACCCACACTTTGGAGTCTGCTTGGTTTGCAGTCAGATATGTAGGGACAGGTCAACAAGTTGACATTGTTTCCAGTATTGGTTTCCCAAATCAGACACCCTTTCTTTCTAAGAAGACTCTAGGGGGAAAAAAAGGACGCATGATGCAATGGATGAGGAGAGGCTTCAGCATATTTAGAACTAGGGTTGAGATCCTGCCCTAGACCTTTACAAGTGATATATTGCTAGCCTTTTTGAGAAACGGATCTTTAAATCGACAAAGTAAATATAATAAAACATGCTTCATATCAATTGTTTCAAAGATTTATTAATAAACTAATGAATCAATTATTAATGAACACAAAGTGCCTAAGTGATGCCTGACATATAATAGGCACTCAACATTTATTTATCCAGCTAGTCTTTTCTAATCATTGGTTCCAATTTTCACTCCTCTCTATGTCCATGCACTTTGCTGTGTGAATTTGTGGGTCCTTAGAAGCAGAGTACAGTTTACCAGCCCTCAACTGTTTGGGCTCTTCTACATGACTTGTTTTGGTTAATGGGATGTTAGCAGATGTGATGCAAATCAGATGTGATGCAGTTCAGTTCAGTTGCTCAGTCATGTCTCTCTTTTTGTGACCCCATGGACTGTAGCATGCCAGGCTTCCCTGTCCGTCACCAGTTCCCAGAGCTTGCTCAAACTCATGTCCATCAAGTCGGTGATGCTTTTTAACCATCTCATCCTCTGTCATCTGCTTCTCCTCCTGCCTTCAATTGTTCCCAGCATTACGGTCTTTTCCAATAAGTCTGTTCTTTGTGTCAGGTGGCCAAAGTATTGGAGCTTCAGCTTCAGCATCAGTCCTTCCAATGAATATTCAGGATTGATTTCCTTTAAGATTGACTGGTTTGATCCCCTTGCATTCCAAGGGACTCTCAAGAGTCTTCTCCAACACCACAGTTCGAAAGCATCAATTCTTCAGTGCTCAGCTTTCTTTATGGTCCAACTGTCACATCCACACATGACCACTGGAAAAACCATAGCTGATGCAAATAGAGACCTGAAATGTACAGTTGAGCTTGTCCCCTTGTGATTCTACTGTCATTATAGGAGAACATGCTCTGGGTTAAGTGCCAGCCACAGAAGGAAGAGATGTTTATGGAGCTGATCCATCTGCAGCATGGAGCTAAGGCCAGCTGATCCTGAGATGCATGCATGAGAATGAATAACCTCTTTTAAAAGCCATTCAGTTGGGATGATTTGTTATGCAGCACATAGTGAGAGTTGTTGACTGACACACTTAAGTTTAAAGAAGGCAGTCCAGGAATGGCAGAGTCTGGCCTCCAACCTGCTCTTAGAGACCCAAGCTTTTGCTGCCTCTCTGCTTTGCTATCTTTAGTGTATAAAATTTGACTGCATTGTTTCATAGTATGGTTCCTGTACCTCTGAAAATCATGTCCATGTTCCTGGCAGGAAGAAAGATGAAAGGTGAAGTGTGAGAGTGAACGGCAAAAGCTGAAAAGGAACATGCCTATTGAGTCTGTTCCTTCAATAAACTTTCTCAGAAGTCCTAGCCACTACATATTTTATATTATATATATTATGTGCATGCACGCTTAATCGCTCATTCATGTCCTCTTCTTTGCAAACCCATGGACTGTAACCTGCCAGGCTCCTCTGTCCATGGGATTCTCCAGGCAAGAATATGGAGTGGGTTGCCATTCCCTTCTCTATATACATTATATTATTCCACTTATGTTTTATGATCCAAAACACTGTTGTAATGTGACCCTAGCTGCAAGAGATTCTGTTAAAGCTGAGTACTTAAAATGCATCACACTGCTTCTTTGAACAGATTTGAGGTTCATGAGTGAAGCGACTTAGCAGCAGTAGCAGTAGCAGCAGGGAAGAGGAGGGGACTCTCTGCCTTGGATTTGTTGAGAAGTTACTAATATAGTGTGCCAAGGAGTATGCTAAGAGATGGGGATGCAACTGGCCCTGGGCCCCCAGCTGAGTGAAAGAGGGGTGAGCATAACAGGAACGCACATTCTTCCCTACTGTCCTGTGGGAAGGAGCATCTTGGTTCTGTTCTGTCAGGTGTGAAATGGGTGTGAGGAGATTTCCTTCCCCAGCATCCCATCCCTTTCAAAACTCCACATCCCTGGGATGGAGCCATGTTCATGGGGGTCCAACTTTTTTGAGTTGGATGGGGACTGGGGACACAGAGTGCAGAAAGAGGTTTCCCTCTCACTGGATGGCCAATATGCAGCCTTCTGCTTGTCTGCAGCAGGTGCTCTCTGGAGATCAGAGAGCTCCCACCCAAGTAGAGATCAGGGAGCTTGAGGTTGTACCCACTTGGCTCCCACTGCTGGCTGCCTGCTGCTGGTAATGAATGCTGCCTCCCAAGGGGCCAGGCGCTTCTAGATGCTGATCCCACCCTGGGACACTCTGCTCCTCTGGGTTCACCTCCCTCTGTTCAGGCCCCACTCCTCTCTCATGCCTCCCTCTCCCTCCTTTCGCTTTACTCTGGGGCATCCTAACCACATTCGTAACTTCTTCCATCCTCTCAAGATCTATGCTTTTAATTCTCTAAAGTCTATTTCTGCTTTTTTTCTACTGAAGCAGCCTTTCCTGGAGGCATACATGGCTTACAATCTAGCTTTAGTGAGAGAAAGCCATGGGATGAAAATAAATACTGAGATAAAAGAGTACATCAGTGCAGATGCTGAAATCCCATCATCTGCATAAGGCTATTCCATCAGGCTATTCCAATATAATATGACAAAAGCTAGGGAGGCCTAACCCAGCTAGAGATGCCTAACTTGGCCCAGGGGAAGGGAGGGAGGGCAGAGACTGAAAGATTCATTCAGTTATCTTTATTCATTGGCACCTATTCGGTGCCAGGCGCTGTCCTTGGTGCTGGTATGAGAGGAGTTAATCGGGTGCATGACAGAGGGTACTTTCCTGGGAGAAGGGACAGCCAGTAGGGGGTGGTGGGCAGGGAGAGAGCAGGACTCTTGGGGAATTATGAGTGGTGTGAAGTGGGTGCAGGGACACAGGTAAAGGGGGGGTGTTAGGACATGGTGTTGGAGCAGTAGGAGGGCACCTGGTCTGGTAGGACCTTTGGGAACGTACTTGGAAACTTGACCTCTATCCTGAGAGCTGAGGAACAATATTGATGGGTTTGATGCAAAGCAGGTATTAATATCTGAAAGGTGGGAGAGGGCTCTGGCTCTGATGTGGGGAGTGGCTCTGAGAGAGCCTGGGGTACACACAGCAGGGTGGGGTAAGGGTTTTTGCCATGCGGTATTTCAGGGCTCCCACCCCACCTGGAAGCACGGGCATGAGAGAGGGGGATGGATGAGAGAGGCAGTTAAGGCAGAGGAGCTCTGCTGTGTCTCCTCCTCCTTCTCAGGAGTCAATAGGGCAGGCTCGCTGCTCCTTCTGGTACCCCACTGCCATATTTTCCTTCTTGGGTTGAGACTCAAGGTCCAGTGTTCCTCAGGGTGAGACTCATGCAGGCGTGGGAGATGGGAGTGGCGGCCAAAGTGAGTTCTAGTCTAGAAGGAGCCGGGACACGAGACTGGGGAGCATCGAGCGCCAAGTGTTCCCACTCCTCCCGCTAGGCCAGCCACCACCATGCCCCTCGTGCCCTCCACCAGACGTAGTGCCCCCTGCTCCCTGGGGGTTCCTCACCAACCTTAGGTATCTCCATTCATGCTCAGATCACCCGTGTTCAGCCTCTAACCTCCCAGGAGCCCACTGTGGGGAGACCAGCTCTCAACCTGCCTTCACCCACTGCTCTGAGGCCAGACAGGACCCCGTTTTCCTCGGCTCCCTAGTCCAGGCCCTCCTGCAGATCTCTGCCCATGGCCTCCATCTGGCCTTCAAGGCATCGCTGCATTTTCTTTGGCTGTTGCTTTTTCCTCTTTCCACATACCTGGTTGGCTTCCAGGATCAGCCGAGGCTCAGACTTGGCTACATGGAAACAGAGATAGACACAGTCCCTCTATTATTTAATTTAGTGAAAATAATTTTTTTAAAGAAAGGAGAATTCTTGGCTAGGTTGGTACCTCTTAAGCCAGGATAGCCTACCAAAGACCCTGGGAGCTTGGACGGGAAGTGGCCAGCAAGGATCCCCTTTCCAAGCTTGAAGGGCCTCCCCACCCCCGCCTCAGGTCTTCTCCTCTGGCAGGCTCCAAGCCTGTCGGCTGCCCTCTGCCTCCCACCTCCTGGGCCTCTCTTGCTCCCAACCCCCCAGGGCTGCAGCCCTTGCCAAGGCCTGGCAGTGACACATTGCTCAGCCCCGGCCTGGGGCCCTCCCAGCTCCAGCGACCTCTGGATGCCCCCCCAGGCCCACCACACACAATGGGCTGTTCCAGCCGAAATTCCCTTGCACTCTGGAAAGAGGAAATGAGAGCAGGGGTGGGGGCAAGGGATAGCAGAAAAAAAATAAAATGAGATGGAACCAAGTCCTGGAAGGAACGAGAGATGAAGGAAGGAGATGAGGATTAGCTGGCTTGGTTAAGCTACCCTGGGGCCTGGCAGTGGGTCTTGTCAGGTCATACCCAGACAAAAATGGGTACCCACACCACCCCTGGGACAATGTCTAAAGGCAGATCTTGCCTTGGTCTGGGCTTGCATGAGTCTTCAGCCCTGACTCCTCTTGAGTAAGCATTACTGTCCATGACAGCTGGCCAAAGTACTTGCAGCGTCGGAGGTGCCCGAGGAAGCTGGGGTGTGTCTGGGCTGCATGGCCCCACAGGAGGAGCTCTGGCATGGTGGCCCTTACAGCAATACCCCAGCAAGCGTGGCCTCCCTGGCCTCCCCTCACTCCCTGATCCCCGATTCCCAGCACTCCACTCTCAGGGCCTTTCACACTCCACTCCCCTCTCCCTTCCCCAACAAAAGCATTCCACCCTCTAAATTTCACAGCACCTTGTCATTTTGCACCTTTATTAACCAACTACATCTTTCCAAAATGCATCATGGTGATTGGGCAGCTACTATATTGTCTCTACAAAACTGCAGCTCTTGGGGAATGGGCTCTGTTCCCGCTAGTGGGGCTCCCTGATGTCACCGCATCAGTGAGCAGAGCATGATGTCCTACTGCTCACCTGAGTGGAGGCAGAGCCCCCAGAGAACAGCCCAAGGGACACTGAACTCTCACCAATCTCAACAGTGGTAGAAGAAGTACTGGATCACTGCTTCATGAATTGAGTGGATTTATAAAAGCAGTGCATTAAACTAATCTATGCTAAGATATAAACGACTAAGAACCTTATTAGTCTCCCCAAACAAAGTGCTCCAAAGTGATAAAAATGCTCAATAAACTAGGGAGAGGGAAATTTCCCCAACCTGAGGAGCTTGGTAGGGGTGATGGAAATCTTCTAAAGGTGGGTTGTGGTGGTGATTGTGCAACTGTATGAATTTACTAAAATCATTGATGATATTGTGTTACAAGTGAATTTTATGGCACGAAAACATACCTCAGTAAAGCTGTAAGAAAACCAGAAAGACACTGCTCATTAATCTAGGTGCGTCTTCCATGGAGCAATTCCTTCCAGCGCTGGAGAGACCTGTGGGTCAGATGAGGAAAGACTGGTGACACCCTGCTGCCCCTGGGTCTGTCTGTCAGGGCTCAGGTTACTGCAGGTAAGAGGTAAGACATCCTTCTCTTCCCGATCCAACAACACCAGGAAACGCCGCCCTTGGGAATTATTGGGATTCTGACTCTGGGTGCTGACGCCCTTTAGACTCCCAGTAGATTAGAAGTAGAGGGTGCATGGGTGAGCATATGAGTGTGTGTAACAGTATATGTCAGTGTGCACATGAACGAGTGTGGTGTGGATGAGTGTGTGAATATGTGTGCTTGTGTTTGTGATCTGCATCCCAAATCTCCAACAGTGACTTCCTGCTCTGCACTTAGAGAGGCTCAGCAGAGGAAACAGCCCATCAGGCGAAGTGGCCAGCAAGTGGGGATGACTAAGGCTGACAGCAGCCTGATACAGCTCAGGAGAAAAGGGTAGCTTGAAGTTCCTCTCCTGCCCCATACACTTTGCCATCTCACTCACACACACGCAGCCACACACACACACACACACACTGTTCTGGATGTTGAGACCACAGTCATCAAGAGGGCCACAGCTATTGCTGGATCTCCAGACACTAAGAAGCAGATTCTGGATTCTTCTGATCCTCCTGCTGCCATCACAGCCTCTTTAAGGAGACAAAGGAGAGGGAATCACAAGCATATGATCCTCAAATTGTTTAAGTTTAATGCAGGATACATCTTTAATCTGGTGTCTGATAGAGAGAGAGGGGGACGCACCATCTTGGGGGTCTTGACCAGCATCTCTTGCTCCCTCCCCTATAATATTGGAGCATAAATAACAAGGTCCAGCTATTTCACAAGCATCCATCTCTCCACCCATCCACCCATCTACCCATCCATCCATCCATCTATCCATCTGCCCATCCATCCATTCATCCACCCATCCATCTGTCTACACATTCATTTGCTGAGTGAGCTTTTTACTAGGCACCCATCAGATGCCAGGCACCATGCTGGGTCCTGAGAACTCAGTGGTAGAGGATCCCAAGTTGCTTCCCTTAAAGAGCTCATGTCTGCTGAGGAAGACAGAGAAACTGATCTATATGGTCACAGATGTTTATTTGTGTTTGCATATGTGTGCAGAGAGGGGTGGGTAGTGCCCTGGGGGTCACAGAGCAGGGCCACCTGACTGAGCCTCAGAGAAGGGACACTGGGCAAGAGAAGATTGCCACAAGAGGCGGTGCCACACGCACCCCAGTGTTCATAAACAGCACTGTTTACACTAGCTAGGACACGGAAGCCACCTAGATGTGCTTGGACAGATGAATGGATAAAGAAGATGTGGTACAAATGGAATATTACTCGGCCATAAAAAACAATGAATCTGAGTCAGTTCTAGTAACGTGGATGAAACTGGAGCCTATTACACAGAGTGAAGTAAGTCAGAATAAGAAAACCAAATATATATTAATGCATATATATGGAATCTAGAAAAATGGTATTGATGAACTTATTGGCATGGAAGGAATAGAGACACAGATGAGGGGAAGGAAAGAGTGAGATGAATGGAGAAAGCAGCATTGACGTATATATACTACCATGGGTAAAATAGATCGCTGGTGAGAAGTTGCTGTACAACACAAGGGGCCCAGCCTGGTGCTCTGTGATGACCTAGGGGGTGGTATGGGGGGAGAGGAGGGAGGCTCAAGAGAGAGGTGATATATGCATAATTATGGTTGATTCACGGTATTGTACAGCAGAAACTAACACAAATTGAAAAGGAATTTTACAACCAAATTGTAAAGGAATTTTCCTCCAATTAAAAAATAGATTAAAACAATAAGATGTGGTGCTAATGGAACTGGACAGAACAGCTTCTGTAAACCCAACAGGTAAGATGAACCGTGACTTGTGGTGGGGACTGTGGGCACTTGGGGGATGGATGGGGGCCTCAACAGGCTCCTTGACATGCTGGAGGAAGAGATAGTCTTTGGGCTCAAGACTAAGGGAGCAAAGGCACACAAGTGCCCCAGCCCCTGGGAGCCCTCGCCAGACTCCCTGCCATTTCTGTAGCAGCTGGAGCCACTGAGATGTGCTTCTGTTTGTAAGGTTTAGGATGAAAGGAAGGCGGGGGAGGAAAATCTGCCCTGGCCCTGTGCCTGGCATGGAATGCTGCTGCTGCTGCTGCTGCGGCTAAGTCATGTCAGTCGTGTCCAACTCTGTGCGACCCCACAGACAGCAGCCCACCAGGCTCCCCCTTCCCTGGGATTCTCCAGGCAAGAACACCAAAGTGGGTTTCCATTTCCTTCAATGCATGAAAGTGAAAAGTGAAGGTGAAGTCACTCAGTCGTGTCCGACTCTTTGCGATCCCATGGACTGTAGCCTACCAGGCTCCTCCATCCATGGGATTTTCCAGGCAAGAGTACTGGAGTGGGGTGCCATCGCCTTCTTTGCTGGCATGGACTGGTGGTTGGGAAATGCTGGGCGAGAGGCTCACTAACATTCCGTCAAGCTGATGTTCCTGCCTTCCTAGTAGGGGAGCTGCAATACTAAGTCACTGTCTCCAGAACGTCAGGGAGTGGGGCTGGGGGGTGACGTGGACCAAAGAGTGTGGGAGAACACAGACCTCAGGCCTCCTTTGGGGTTCCAGATGGTGGCGTCACAGTCCCTGCCCTGGAGCATCACCATCTGATGGAGAAGGCATCAGACCTTTTCTGGGTCCCTCAAAAACAGTCAAGAAGATCTATGGGCAGGGGAGGTCCCATCTCAGAATTGTGAGGCCCAGGCCATACAGTGGCCCTAAGCAGCCACACAGCTCCACTCCCAGCCACCAAAATGGTCACAGTTCAGTTCAGTTCAGTCACTCAGTCATGTCCGACTCTTTGCGACCCCATAAATCACAGCACGCCAGGCCTCCCTGTCCATCACCAACTCCTGGAGTTCACTCAAACTCACATCCATTGAGAAGGTGATGCCATCCAGCCATCTCATCCTCTGTCATCCCCTTTTCCTCCTGCCCCCAATCCTTCCCAGCATCAGAGTCTTTTCCAATGAGTGAACTCTTCGCATGAGGTGGCCAAAGTACTCGAGTTTCAGCTTTAGCATCACTCCTTCCAAAGAACTCCCAGGACTGATCTCCTTCAGAATGGACTGGTTGGATCTCCTTGCAGTCCAAGGGACTCTCAAGAGTCTTCTCCAACACCACAGTTCAAATGCATCAATTCTTTGGTGCTCAGCCTTCTTCACAGTCCAACTCTCACATCCATACATGACTACTGGAAAAACCATAGCCTTGACTAGACGGACCTTTGTTGGCACAGTGGATGTTTCAGATCCTTCAATCCCATCAAATATGTCACCAAAACTTTCATTTTTTGAAAATGTGCCTCACACATGAGCACTATCTAAAGTATCAGGGGATGTGAAACGTGGAGATGTTTGAAAGAAGAGGAGAGTGTGGGGAAGTTAGATACATCATGTTCTTTGCAGACGTCTTCAAGAAGGTGGACAGGAGGTAAGCCAAGATCCCTGTGACAGAGAGAGCACGGCCTTATCCAGAACAGGAGAACCTGGATGTCTGCCTTTCCAGTGAAGTGAAAGCACAGTTCAGTTCAGTTCAGTTTAGTTGCTCAGTCGTGTCCAGCTCTTTGTGACCCCATGGACTGCAGCACGCTAGGCTTCCCTGTCCATCACCAACAATCAACCTTAACTCTATACAGGGCTGTGAATAGACAGGGCTGTGTTCATTTCACTTCCCAAGACTTTGACCACATCACTGGTCCAGCTGGGGCTCCATCCCCTCTTTGCTCCCATCCGCATGCCAAGGCCGGCTCTGGCCCTGTTTTCTCCAGTCCTCTGAGGTTCCACATGGCTCTCGTATGACTTGGAAGAGGTGCCAGCTCCTCTCTAAGAGCTCTCAGAGAGCAGATGGCCATTTGTTCTTTGTGTCCCTGTTGCCCACCTGTCACATGCCCAACACAAACTCATACAGGGATGCCTAGCAAATGTTTCTCTGATAAGATTAGAAAGAGGCTTTTGTATTCTCTCCTGTATGATTCAAGTTCCCCTCCAGGCGAGTTCACCTAGGTTGCAGACCTTATCTTCTCAGCCACAGTGGAAATAAAACAGGGCTATGTGGCCTCCTCTTTTGTTTCTTAGAGCCCAGGGCTGAGCTGGAAGGTTCTCTCAGAAACTGTCTGTGGCCTCTTAGATTTACTCTGGGAAAACTTCGGCCCCAGGGCAGGGAAGGGTGGTAGAAGGAAGAGTACCTGGGTGTGCAACATCAGATCTACTCTTCATCCTTCATCAAATGTGTGATGCTTTCCAAAGCATCACACACTGTGAACCTTGCCTTTCTCATTTGTGAAAGAGGGCAGTAATTGTCTCATAGGTGTTGGGAATAAAGACCAGAGAACGGCATGTGTTTCCCAGCTCCTACTAGTACTTCCATTTTGCACAAAGGCAAATATTGTTAACACTTTGATGGATTTTATTTCTATCCTTTTGCCATGACTTTTTCTGTATTATAGTGACCATGTGGCATAGATCAAGTTGGATGTATTGATTTTTTTCATTGTCACTATTTTTTTTTTAATCTATCATTGCAGAATTTATTTCCTGTTTATCCCAAGAGTTATTTAGGAGACTACATGCAAATTCCTAAGTAGTTGCACTTTTTGTTATTAATATCCAATTTTATTGCAATGTTGTTAGAGAATGTGGTCTGTACAGTTTCTACTTTGAGAATTTTATTTGGAAGCATTCTTTGTGGCCAAAAAATATGATCCTTTTTTAATGTATTATGAATGTTTTATTGGAAAGTGTATTCTGTCTGTAAGATGTGAGGCTTCTAAGCATATTAATCTGACTTTATTAGCTGGGTCATTCAGATGCTCTTGCTTTTGTAATTATTTTATTAGTTTGATGATGACATGGACATATTAAATCTCCCCTTTGGCCCCGTTCCTATCACTCTCTCCTTACTTATTTAGCAGATATTGCTCTATCAAGTTCAACAGTGTGCTAATTGTGCATAAAGTTTTATGAATATTGAAGCAGATGTAACCTTTAGCATTTATCAAGTGAAGCTTTGTCCAATCGAATTGCTTTGCTTCGTACTCCTGCGGCTTTTGCTTTTTTGCCGTTTCCTCACTTGTTTGGCATCCTTTTATTTGCTCTATTAATGCTTGTTTTAAAATGTCTGTTTCTCTGTTTGGTTGCGTCAGATCTTAGCTGCAGCACACATGATATTCATTGCCGCATGTGAGATCTCTGTTATGGTGTGTGGGATCTTTAGCTGAGACACCGGAGATTTAGTTTCTCTGACCAAGGGTTGAACCCAGGCCCCCTGCATTGGGGGTGTGGGACATTAGCCACTGGGCCACCAGGGAGGTCCCAACTCACTCCATTACTCCAAATCTCCTGTATTACTTTAGTATAGGTGTGTCTTTTGTGACTGGCATAAAATTGAATTTGTCATATTTTTGTTATGATAGATAGTCATACTTCATTCATGTTGTTTAGGGCTCTGTTCCACGTTGGTTTAGCTTTCATTTGCTATATGCACTATATTTCTTTGCTTTTCTGGATGGAGGAGCCTGGTAGGCTGCCGTCCGTGGGGCGGCGAAGAGTCGGACACGACTGAGCGACTTCATTTTCACGTTTCACTTTCATGCATTGGGGAAGGAAATGGCAACCCACTCCAGTGTTCTTGCCTGGAGAACCCCAGGAACGGGGGAGCCTGGTGGGCTGCCGTCTATGGGGCCACACAGAGTTGGACACGACTGAAGCGACTTAGCAGCAGCAGCAGCAGTTGGCTTCAAGTTTTTATGGGAAGAAAAGAAAAGAGATGCTATCTGGGTAAGACGGCTTATATCTGGGGCACACTTGGGAGATTTGTCGAGGGTTTTGAATCCTAAGGGCAGTGTAATAAGGAAGAACACATGTGATCACATATTAGAGCTGTTTCTTTTACTTTAATTTCATATTCTATTGCTTTTGCTACAAGAAAGTTGCATGTAGCCTGAAATATACAGATGTCAGTAGCGTGTCAGCATGTCTAGATGTCACTAGATGTCAGTAGCAACCCCCCTTCCTAAGCTGTGGCAACAAAGCACACCTCCGTCTCTGGTTACCCCAGTGTTCCTTACACCTAGTTGTTACCACAGACACCTATTGCATGCCAGCCTCCCTCTTGACCTTCCTCCCTTCCCTCTTCCAAGTAAGGTCTAAGGAGATCTCTTCAACCCTGAACTTTTATGGGACCAGATGGACGCAGACGATTTTACACACACTGGCCATTTGCTTCAAAGTGGGGAAGAGCTCTGACTCTTTTTACAGCTTCTCTGGGGGCTGAAATTACTGGCCACGGTGAGCATCGGGTGCAACTCTATTATGTCATTTGAGGGCAATGAACAGGTCTCCCTCTGTTCTGTAGCAGCAACATCTAACAAACTGACACAGTTTGGGACAGAGTAATTTCTCCTTGTAAAATTCACCTTTAGGGAAAGGTGCACACGAATTCTAGTGCCACTGACCTCTTTACAATAGAAGGCTGTTAAAGTTTGTTAATCTCATTTATTCTTGAGATAAATATATAAATAATTTCTATGATGAGAACTATGGGGCTTTAGCTGTCAGGGCACACTTCGAAATTCTATAGCTCGTGAGAACAAAGACGCCCTAAATTCTTGCCACTGTGTAATTAATTCAGAAAGAGAAAGAGATGGTGGTGCCATTGGCTGCCCTTAGAAGACAGACAGAACAGTATGGTGGGGGCAGGTGGGCCTCGGGCAGCCCTGGGGAACTGTGGGGTGTGGGGTGACCACTCTGGTCAGCAGGCTTCCTAACGAGTCCAGGGGTCCTGAGCAGACTCAGCCCATTAGTTTCCTTCCTATGTTAGGGTACCAGGTCACAAACAGGAGAGGGACGGCTAACTACAGACTCATCCCCTACTCACCGGCAGGCCCTAGTATCTGTGGGGGCCAATGGAGGAAAAGGCAAGGGATTTCTGAGCAGCGGTATGAAGTGGAGGTTATCCACTCATTTCTGGCAATTGTAAACAGGAGTCTTTTGCCAAACTTATGGCAAATCCTATGACAAAATTCCCTTGCCTTGCCCAGGGAAAGGATTCCCTTTTCCTTTGCAGAGAAATCCACCATATTTCTCTAGAAACTAGGCTTGGTAATAAAGAACGGGCCAGGGTCAGTGAACTCTGCAAACCAGGCAAGAAAATATCTCAGTAGCAGTTGGCTGTCACTCTAGGCAGAGGCAGAGGCTCTGGAGGAAGGGTGGAGGAAGGCAGGACAGCAAAGGCTAAACCATAACACTGGGCAGGTTGCGCACTGCACAAGTGCAGCAGAGTTAAGGGGATATTATTTCACCATAGTCATCAAAGGCAATATACATTTATTGCTAGAGTTTTTAAGAGATGGAAGTAAAGGCTCTTGAGATGTTCCTTTCTACCTTGCACAAAGACGTCACGTGGATAGCACCCCTGAAGATACCCATTTAAAGGCATTTCTTCCTGGTGGTGGGAATTCCAGTGCTTTCAATATCAATGGATTTTTTTGTCTTTTCACTTTATGTATTTTTAATGGAAGTATAATTTATATGTGATTAAATCTTAAGTACTGAATTTTAATCTTAATTTTTGCTTTTGGATATACCTATGTAAACACTACTTGTATTAAGGTAGCACATTAATGGCTTAGGGAGTTCTTTCTGGTCAAAGAATTAATGAATCTAGAATAGAATCTGTACATAGAAATGGCCACCTAGGTCCCAGAAGTTCAGTCTAGTTTTAGAGAGAGGCAGTCATTTTTCCCTAAACCATATTTACCATGATTATTTAGATCCAAGTCTGAATTTAATAGTGCTCACTGTCCTTTCTTGAGTTCTTTATTGGTTGGATTATATGTTCAGATGAATTATATTTTATATTTACTTGAACTAAATATAGTATATAAATATCATATATGTATATATATTTACATTCTTCTAGGTAGGGTACATGGATGCAATACTCTGAATGCTTTCATATCTGACAATGGCCTCTACACATAAATGACAGCTCGGCTGGTTTGTGTTTCCCATCAAGGACTTTTTCTCTTAAAGGTTCACAAGACCTCACTCTCTTATTTTTTTTTGCATTAAACAGAAAAGAAGTGTGAAGTTGATTTTTCTTTTTTTGTAAGTAACCTATTTTCTTTTTCATCATGATGTTCTTCATCTTTCAATTTTAGAAATTTCATTGGGAGTATATCCAATGTATTGATTCCTTTTCAGATCTTTCTTTAACTCAGGAAAGTCTTGTTTCTGTTGTTGTTGTAATGGATTTTTTTGGTTCTGATGAAACTGATTTCAGGATTATCAATTAATTTCATGCACATTGGATCCTGTTCTTTCCTTCCACAATGCCCTGTTCTCTGTTTTTTTGCCTCTCCTTTTTAAAAAGACTTTATTTTTCATAGCAGTTTTAGTTTCAAAGGAAAAGTGTCAGAAAGTACAGAGAACCCCATCCCCCAATTTCCTGCAGTATCAATATCCGTACCTAAGTGGAACTTTTGTGACAATAGATAAATATTCTTTAACACCTCAATATCACTCAAAGTCCACAGTTCACCTTAGGGTACATTCTGGGTATTGCACATTCTATGAGTTTTGAAAAATGTATGATGACATCTATCCACCATTGTAGTTTCATACTACTATACAGTACCACAGAATAGTTTCATTGTCCTAAACATCCTCTGTGCTCCTAATTAGCCCTCCCTCCAGGATAATCCCAGCAGCCACTAGTCTTTCTCCTCTCTCTATAGTTTTGCCATTTCTCAAACGTCATATGGGTGGACTCATACATCTATTATCTTTTCGGATTGGCTTCTTTCACTTAGTAATATACATTTAAGGTTTATCCATGTCTTTTCATGGCTTGATAGCTTATTTTTAAAGCACTGTATAATATTCCATAGTCTGGATATACCACAGTTTCATCCATTTACCTACTGAAGGACATCTTGGTTGCTTCCAAGTTGTAGCAATAATGAATAAAGTTGCTCTAAGCATTCCTCTGCAAGTTTTTGTGTGGATATAATTTTTCAACTTATTTGGGCAAATGCCACAGAGCACAATTGCTGGTTATATGCTGGGAGCGTTTCTAGTTTTCTAAGAAACTGTTAAGCTGTCTTCCAAAATGACTGTTCCACTTTTCATTCTCACCGACAATGAAAGAGAGTTCCCATTGCTTCACATTCTTATCAGCATGTTGGTGCTGCAAGTGTTTTTAATTTTGGCCATTCTATTAGGCATGTAGTGACATTTCATTCTTTTAATTTGAGCTTCCCTGATGACATATTGCTAACATCTGCTGGATCATCAAAAAAGCAAGAGAGTTCCAGAAAAACATCTACTTCTGCTTTATTGACTATGCCAAAGCCTTTGACTGTTGGATCACAATAAACTGTGGAAAATTCTGAAAGAGATGGGAATACCAGACCACCTGACCTGCCTCTTGAGAAATCTGTATTTCTCAAGGTCAGGAAGCAACAGTTAGAACTGGACATGAAACAACAGACTGATTCCAAATAGGAAAAGGAGTACGTCAGGCTGTATATTGTCACCCTGCTTATTTAATTCATATGCAGAGTACATCATGAGAAATGCTGGGCTGGAGGAAGCACAAGCTGGAATCAAGATTGCTGGGAGAAATATCAATAACCTCAGATATGCAGATGACACCGCCCTTAAGGCAGGAAGTGAAGAAGAACTAAAGAGCCTCTTGATGAAAGTGAAAGAGGAGAGTGAAAAAGTTGGCTTAAAGCTCAACATTCAGAAAACGAAGATCATGGCATCTGGTCCCATCACTTCATGGCAAATGGATGGGGAAACAGTGGAAACAGTGGCTGACTTTACTTTTTGGGGCTCCAAAATCACTGCGGATGGTGATTGCAGCCATGAATTAAAAGATGCTTACTCCTTGGAAGGAAAGTTATGACCAACCTAGATAGCATATTCAAAAGCAGAGACATTACTTTGTCAACAAAGGTCCATTTAGTCAAGGCTATGGTTTTTCCCATGGTCAGGTATGGATGTGAGAGTTGGACTATAAAGAAAGCTGAGCACCGAAGAATTAATGCTTTTGAACTGTGGTGTTGGAGAAGACTCTTGAGAGTCTCTTGGATTGCAAGGAGATTGAAACAGTCCATCCTAAAAGAGATCAGTCCTGGGTGTTCATTGGAAGGACTGATGTTGAAGCTGAAACTCCAATACTTTGGCAACCTGATGCAAAGAGCTGACTCATTTGAAAAGACTCTGATGCTGGGAAAGATTGAGGGCAGCAGGAGAAGGGGAAAACAGAAGATGAGATGGTTGGATGGCATCACTGACTCAATGGACATGGGTTTGGGTGGACTCTGGGAGTTGGTGATGGACAGGGAGGCCTGGCATGCTGCAGTTCATGGGGTTGCAAAGAGTCGGACATGACTGAGCGACTGAACTGAACTGATGACCTATGATTTGGAGCATTATCTAATATACTTATTTGCTATCTGCAGTGGTAATGTTTCTGTCCAGGTCTTTTGTTAATTTTCTTAGTTTTGATTTTTAAGAAAACCTGTGTGTTTTGAATAACAGTTCTTCATCAGAAGTGTCTTTTGCAAGTATTTTCTCCTAGCCTGTGGTTTGTCTTTTCATTTTCTTAACAGTATCTTTCCCAAGCAGAAGTTTTTGATTTCAGAGAAGCTGAGCTTAACAATTTTTTTCTTCATGGATTGTGACTTTAGTGTTGTAGCTAAAAAAACTCATTGTCAAATTCTAGTCATCTGGTTTTTCTCTTCTGCTATCTTCTAGGGGTTTTACAGTTCTGCAGTTTAACATAAGGTCTATGATCAGTTTTGAGCTCATATTTGTGAAAGCTGAAGATCTGTGTCTGATTCATTTTTAGCTTGTGGATATCCAGTTATTCAGCACTATTTGTTGAAAAGACTGTCTTTGTTCCATTGTATTGCCTTTGTTCCTTAATAATACATCAGGTAAGTGTGTTGGTGGAGGTCTGTTTCTTGGTTCTCTAATCTGTTCCAGTGAGCTGTCTACTCTTTCATCAGTACCACACTGACTTGATTACTGTAGCTTTATAGCAAGACTTTTTTTCTTTAAACAGTTTTATTTATTTATTTATTTTAATTTTGGCTAGCCTAGGTCTTCACTGCTGTAGCTTTTCTCTAGTTGATGTGCAGAGGCTTCTCACTGTGCCGACTTTTCTTGTTGCAGAGCATGGGCTCTGGGGCATAAGGGCTTCGGTAGTTGAGATTCCTGGGCTCTAAAGCACAAGCTCAATGGTTGTGGCGCACAAGCACAGTTGCTCCCTGGCATAGGGGAAACTTCCTGGACCAGGGGTCAAACTCCTGTCTATTGCATCGGCAGGTGGGTTCTTTACTACTGAGCCACCAGGGTAGTCTATAGTAGGTCTTGTTGTCAGGTACTGTCAATCCAAAAACTTTGTTCTTCTTCAATATTGTGTTGGCTCTTCTGGGTCTTTTTGCCTTTCCCTATCAACCTTTTAAATCAGTTTTTCAATATCCACAAAGCAACTTGCTTGGACTTTGATTGGGATATAGATCAAGTTGGAAAGAACTGACCTGTTAACAATATTGAGTCTTCCTAGACACAAAAATCCATGTTCTCTTTTGACCATTCTATCTTCATATTCTTCTCCTTGGCATTCTTAGAACATTTCTCAAATATCCTTCACATTATTAATTCTACTTTCTTCTATGTCAAATACTCCTTTCCATTTCTAATGATTTCAATTCTTTGTGGCATTTCTAGTTTCCTTACTCTCTTTCCCCATCATCAGACTCCATTTCTCTTTAAACTCTTGGTCTTACCCTTTTCATCTCAGAGTAATATTTTAGTATCTCATCTGTTACCTCTTTTTTCATAGAGCTCACCTTTTAAAAAATAGTTTGAGAACACAAAGTAACTATTCCCTAACAGTTCTTTCAGTTCCTTACTAAATATTTGACCCAAGCATATGTATCATCTGCATCTTGAACGTGGTGCTTCATTTTACAGAATCTCTCTGGCCCATGGTGCCTTTTTAGGTTCCTCCTGAGGACATAGAAAAATAAAATCTGGTGTTTGGCCAGCTACTACAACCACTGAGTGGATTGTTCTTAGTTCCTATCACTTCTTTGGGTTGCTGTATAAATCCTTCTGACAGATCTTAAGCTGGAGAGGGGGCTGGCAATAATTTACACAATCAATTCCGAGTGGAAGAGAGGCAGAGCTGTGAGTGGTCCTGGCAGGAATTGTGTGTCTTGGACCCTAGCTCAGCGTCTGGGGAAGCTATTTTCTACTTCTGTTTTCCTGTTAGATCTGGCCTTCACACCAGATGTAAACCACCGCTGGATGCACCCTCCTCCGCTTTACCAGAGGCAAACTCCACTCCCGTGCAAGGTTTCTGTGGGAGGATGCTGCCCCTCAAAACCAGGAGCCCCTCAGCGCTTCTTACATGGCCTGCTGCTCTGAAGTATGGAGGGAAATATGGTGTTTGCCTCCTCTGCTCTCAGACCTCCTCCTCTGAGAACCCTCATCCCTCAGATCAGGGTGTGGTGGCAGCGTCTGCAGGCTCTTTGCTCCTCGCTTCCTTATAAGTACGCGTGCTGCTTCTCAGATGGGGCTACTGAAGATTTGCTTTGCTGCTGTGATTCAATTTGCATTCACGCGATCCCCACCGTTAACTTTCCGGATGTAAGGGGGGCTCGTCCATATTATCAGTGATCCTGCGCATTTCCACATTTCTAACATTTCTAATATTTTGATCGTGTCAATGACCATCTTGGGTAAAGTGCACGGAGATGAGACATCGGGACTCATATTATTGTCTTATTCAGATCTCAGTCAGTTTGCCCATCCACTCATCCATCTAGTTAACTGTCATCGAGTTCAGATCGCCATAAATTTGGACCAAGTCTCATCATCTTGCTATTTCCTTCTGATTCAGCTCGCACGGTCTCATCCTCCCTTTCCCACGTTGGGAAACTACCCCCATAGTTCTAGACATGTCTTTATGTTTTTAAAGATTATCAGATGTTCTAGTCTTAGATGATTGACCTAAAAAATAAGTCAAATTCAGTTAAAACCAAAAGGTATGGATGGACTGGAGACTTTTCCTTAGAGAGGAAAAGGCATAGTCTTAATGGGGGTAGGGTAGTGGTTAGGCTTCTAACTTCACCATTAATAGGCCAGACTGCCCAAGGAAATATCCTTCTTTTTATGGGATCTCAAATTTACTCCATTGTTAAACAAGAAGGTTGAATCTCCGAAGCTTCTCTCCATCTGGTATTTTTGGATTTTGCAGTGAGCCAAACTCTGCTGAAGGAAAGACAAGAGAAAGTTCAGCTCATATTTCTGCTTAAAGAAGCCGGACTTCTGCTTGCACGAGCTTGTGGAGCCTTTTAACATCAGGTGAAACTAAACTTTGCTAACAAATATGGGACATTTAATATTTTGTTGAGAAAAGGAAGAGGAAGGGACCAAAAGAGGGACACAGAGAAGCTGGATGAGAAAAAAGAGAGATGATGTGAAAAAGTAGAGAGATTGGAAGCAAGAAAATGAGAGGAGGAGAATGAGAGGGAGAGAGATGGAGAGAGAATGAAATGATGTGGAAAGAGAGAGGCACAGAGGAGAGCCACCCAAGGATGGTGCGGCTGGGGAGTGAGGGTCTGGACTGGTGGGGGCAGGGGGAGAGATGAATTGAGGAGGGTTTCATTCATGCTGGTCAAACAGAGGTGACAAACAGAAGCTCCAAAGGACATGCCTCCTACTCACAGCTCCACTCAAACTGTCAGCTCAGCCCTGAGCGCTGGATAGGCAGCTGGTGCAGTGACATCCGGGCCCCACTAGGCGGCCGCGGGCCTCCCTTGCACTCCAGCACAGACTTCCTCTCCTGGTAACCCGAGATCCATTTCCTAATTTCCTCAGTTCCCTGGAGAAGTTGGGGTAGAGTTGTGATGAAAGGAATCCTAAATAGAATAAAGGACACACACACGCACATCTTTGTGGAGGCAGTTGTGTGTGAAAATGATAACTGCCTCAGAGAGGCTGAGTCTGGCCTCCACAGCTTCTTAGTTGGTTTCCCTTAGCAACCAATGACTTTCTCTAAAAGCCAGCAGACAGTATGACGTGGGGAGCTCAAACCCAGTGCTCTGTGACAACCTAGAGGGGTGGAATGGGGTTGGGAGGTGGGAGGGAGGTTTAAGAGGGAGGGGACGTGTATATGCCTATGGCCAACTCTTAATGTATGGCAGAAACTAGCACAGTATTGTAAAGCAATTTTCCTCCAATTAAAAATATTTTTTTTTAAACCGCAGGTGGAGTTGGGTGCTGGGTTACAGTCCAGGATTAGAATCTGCCCTTGGCTACAGTTCGATTCAGCCCACGGTCAGTGTTAGGATCAGAGTGAGGCCAGGCTCTGACTGAGGTGGGAGCTGGAGTTATTCTGTAACTGGGAATAGAATGACTATAAGACACATAAGTGACCCCATGACACTTTGAACTCTGTTCTCTAAGGGAAAAAAACAGGGATGATTTCCTGGAGAGAATACATTTCTAGTGAGATTTTGAAGAAGAAACTTGAAACCCTGAGGGACAAGAGAGGGGCTGAACGCAACTGAATGTAACGGTAGGAGAAGCCCCCACATGGTGGCGTCTCCTGGCCAGGGTCCAGCTCATCAACAGACACCTGGGCTCCCAGCTCATCTTCCCTCACCTTTGGGAAAAGCAGGTTCTCTCCCGGCTTTGGCCAGGGCACTTCTCCACACATTCCTAGCTCCGGGTACTCCCGGTCTCTGAGTCTGCACTCAGGGTTGCGAGGGCAGGGGCTGGCGTCAGGCAGGGGTGACACAACCTGGAAAGAGGGAGTGGCCATGGAAACAATGTGAGTCCGGCGTGTGCCCTCCAGCCACTCCCAGGCTGGCCACGGGCAGGGCTGTCACTGGGCGAGCCAGAGCCCTGGGGCGGGAGCTGCAAGGGGCTCACGCAGCCCAGAGCCACCTTCTTCAGGAGGCCTCACCAGATGGCCACCCCGGTGTGGCAGCTGCGGCAGGCCAAGGCCATTCCACTGTTCCGTGGCACTTTTCACCACAGGTTTCAGTGCACACCTTAGCTCTGTTTTCTCAAATGAGAGCCTCGGTAAAGCACGTCCGTTCCTTAGCAGTTCCATTCCTTCTGCACCTGTTAGCGGCCTCTGACCTCCCTGAAGTTACGGCCTTTATCCATTAGTCAAAGGCCTCCCTAAAGAGAGGCCACCTGTCAGAAGATGGCTCTCTGGGAAGGCCTTCCTGTCGACGTGGGGAGGGAGATTCCTGAGGAAATGCCTCCACCTCAGTATGGAGACACTTCTTCCATCAGTCTAGAGGTTCCTTAAGACGATATCTCCTTGAGGTCTCCATCAATGTGGGTAATCAGTGAAGGATCTTCTCCACTGTGCAGCCCTTGAGAGTAGGTCTCTCCAGCAGTCTGGGGTCCGTAGGGATGTCATCGCCTCCAGCAGACTGGATAGCCCCTGAAAGTTCCTGGACAAGAGCAGTTGTAGCAAGATGGAGGCATCAACCACAAAGCCAAGTCAGGCTCAAGCGAAGGTCAGGGCAGGATGTCAGTGCATGCCCAGGCAGATGTTATAAAGAAGGTGAGGGCAGGCACAATAGTTCTCGTGATGTTGGCAATCGAGGGAGCAAAGAGAGTGGGAGTCACCGAAACAGGGATACGGCATTGATGGCTGCTGTTGCAGTGGGGGTGTCCATGGGACGAGGAGCAGGGATGGTGGAGGGGCAGAGGCTCAGACCACCACCGCTATCCCCAGAGGGAAGGATCCTGGAGCAAGGGGAGTGGAGTGTTGGGGAAGAAGAAGGATGATCTAATAAATGCTGGAGAGGGTGTGGAGAAAAGGGAACCCTCTTACACTGTTGGTGGGAATGCAAACTAGTACAGCCACTATGGAGAACAGTGTGGAGATTTCTTAAAAAACTGGAAATAGAACTGCCTTATGACCCAGCAATCCTACTGCTGGGCATACACACTAAGGAAACCAGAATTGAAAGAGACACGTGTACCCCTATGTTTATAGCAGCACTGTTTATAATAGCCAGGACATGGAAGCAACCTAAATGTCCATCAGCAGATGAATGGATAAGAAAGCTGTGGTACATATACATAATGGAGTATTACTCAGCCATTAGAAAGAATACATTTGAATCAGTTCTAATGAGGTGGATGAAACTGGAGCCTATTATACAGAGTGAAGTAAGCCAGAAAGAAAAACACCAATATAGTATACTAACGCATATATATGGAATTTAGAAAGATGGTAACGATAACCCTGTATGCAAGACAGCAAAAGAGACACAGATGTATGGAACAGTCTTTTGGACTCTGTGGGAGAGGGAGAGGGTGGGATGATTTGGGAGAATGGCATTGAAACAAGTATACTATCATATAAGAAACGAACTGCCAGTCCAGGTTCGATGCATGATACTGGATGCTTGGGGCTGGTGCACTGAGACGACCCAGAGGGATGGTATGGGGAGGGAGGTGAGAGGTGGGGTTCAGGATGGGGAACACGTGTATACCTGTGGCAGATTCATGTTGATGTATGGCAAAACCAATGCAATATTGTAAAGTAATTAGCCTCCAATTAAAATAAATAAATTTATATTTTAAAAAAAGGTAAAAAAAAATAAAATTCAAAGGATATTTTACAAAATTAAAAAAAAATAGAATAGCTGGGAAAGGATCTAAAACGTAACTTGTTTTTTGTTTTCTTTTGTAAAAAAAGGGCAAAAGAGCACTTTTGAATGGAAGTGGCTCAAATTTGGCCTGAAACAGGAACACCAGTTACAGAGCCCAAGGCCGTGGGTTTTACAAGACGAGAGTGAGAATGAGCAGAAGGAAAGCCCGCAGGACCAAGACCGTGGACCCGAGAGGGGAGAAGGCCGCTTTGATGGAGACTTTGCAGGGTGAGGACCCTGGAGCCAAAGACGAGGAGGGCGAGGAGGCCTCCATGCCCCTGGAAGGTCCAGAGGAGGCCGAAGAGCCTGGGACTGCCCAGAGCTGACTGGACGGGGAAGTACCGAGGCCAGGTGGCAAAGTTCTCTTGTCCTTCAACCTCTTTTGTTTTCCACTCAGGGGAAGGTGGGGCCATGTGAAGGACGTCAAAATCAGCTGGTGAGTGTTAAAAATATAAACATACCTCCTTACAACATGTCCTGGGTGTTCTGACTCAGTTTCCAGGGTGGGGCCTGGGCACATGTATTTTTAAGAAGCTCTTAAGATGATGGTGATACAAACACACACACGTCAGGACCGGTGACCAGATACTATATTCAGCAACCCCCACCTCTGCGGCCGGGGTATTTATAGCTGAAGGCAATAATATCTCCATATCATCACATTCTCACCTGCCCCACCCAAAGGGCCTTGGAGCCTCAGGTGACTGCCTGGTATGAGAGGGCAAGAGGCAGGGAGCAGGGCTGCAGCCAGGCCCAGGATGGTCATTTCCCAATAAAGACCTGACGCCAGCCTCAAAGAGGAAAGGCAAAGTGTGGGTGCCCAGACGTGACTGCATGCCGACCCCCTGGATTTCCCAGAGAAGAGACCTGGGGGCAGGGGCTGGAGGTTGGGGGAAGGATGCAAGGAGCCCCCAGAGGGTAAAAGCTGAAGGAAGAGGGGGCTAAGGTGGCAGTGATGCCGAGGTAGCTGGACAGGGTGGTCCGGGCCCAGTCCACCGGCCCTTAGAGGGAGCTGTGCTTTGCGCTCCTACCATTCGCCTGCTTTTCCAGGCCAGCTCCCACCTGGGCGCATCCATGAAGCCCTCCAGGCCCCAGGGGCTGCAGGGCACTTCTCCTCGACTGCGCGCCCAGAGCGTGTTCTCTGTATTTGAGATTAGACCCTTCCAGTTCTTATACTCGGCTGGTCCTGACAGTTTTCCTGTGGTGTCCTCACAGATGGCTTTCCCCACCCCCCAGCTGATTGTCTTTTCTGACCTTCAGGCACCAGTGCCCCGAGTTAACTGTGGGGAGCACTTATTGAGATGTGATGTTTTGATGCAAGGGTGGGACAAGCACCCAATGGGAAGGGAGGGCTCTTGAGTTCTAGCCCCACTCGGCGCCTTCCTGGCTCCTGGGGACTCACTCCAAAGGAAAAGACACAGCAGTAGCTTGTTCCTGCCTCTTCTCACTTCCTCAAGCCCGGTGACTCCGTGTCCCTTGTTCTAACACTGCAGCATGATCCCTGCAGTAACTGAAAGCTGAGCCCCGACCCGGGCTCAACACTGCTCTGACTGCAGGCAGATGGGGAGACTGAGGCAGTCTCTGAGATGCTGACAATCCTACTCTCTCCCTCTGAGGCTCTGCAAGGGGGTGACTTCCGGTCACAGGCTTTGTGAAAAAGAGCTAAGGTTGGCAGTTCAGGTTGAGGGAGGGACTTGATCAAAAGACAAACAGAGGACAAAGTGAGAAAGGCCTTGGGAGTACACAGCTCACTTTGAGGATGGGGAGGCCCGAGATGAAAAGGGGGTGGCCTGTGGCAGAGTGAACTTGGGAGAGAGCGGGTCTGAAGATCAGCTTTTCCAAGTGGTGACCTCAACTGCAGGGACAAGGCAGGAAGGGTCAGAGCGAGAGGTTTGGGCGCAGAGAAATGCTGGGTCCCAGGTCCAGAGGGAAGGGATTAGGCTGCAGGTTCAAAGCAGCTCAGATACTGATGGGGTTTTTCAAAGTCGTCTGTATCAGCTGCTCTCTCAGCGGCCCCACCGTCACCTGAAGTCTGGCCAGAGAAACTGCTCCGGGGCAGGAACAGGAGCCTTTAGGGCAAAGCCCACCATCTCTATCAGGAGGCCCATCTCTGAGAGCCCTCTTGCCTTCGCGGCCCTCAGCCCTGCAGCTCCAAACCTCTCTGCTTCTCCGTGGGTTACAGAGGAGTGTTTGTGTGTGTGTGTGTGTGTGTGTGTGTGTGTGTGTGTGTGTAAATGTAAGAAAGAAAGGAGTCAGTTGTATGGAGAGAAGGACATTTCCTTACCCCAGGGGGAGAAGAATGTGCTGATAGATGCTTGTCTGTTCTGAACAGGGTGTGAGTGAAGAGGACTCTAAATTTTTTTTCTGTAATCAGCTGTGTGTGGGGACAGCAACCCTGGTAAAGACATCAGGAGCCCTGATGGGCCTGAGGGGTGTGTGAGATCTGGCACCTCCCAGGCAGCCAGACCGTCCTCTCACTGCCCCTGGGGACCCGACAAGGCCTTAGCCAGACCGGCTTGTGTTTGTTCTCCTTGCTCCATGCCTCCTGCCTTCTCAGGAGGTCCTCCTGACCAGGCCCCTAGCCTCCATGCTGGAGGGCGAATCCATGTCAAGGATGGTCATGAGAGACATGACAGCCCCCATCCATGCAAGGGCTTCTGCAGAGACACACAGGTGTTGGGCAGCTTTATCTGGAGTAGCCTCAAGATGGAAACAGCCCAAATACCCATCGACAGGTGCATGGGTAAACAGCTCCTGGTAAATCCATCCAGTGGAACACTAGTCAGCAATAAAAAGGAACAAACGACGGACTCACGCCACAGCTTGGACAGATCTCAAGATAATTATGCTGAGTGAAAGAAGCCAGGCCAAAAAAGGGCACATGCTGTGTGATTCCATTTATATAAAACTCTAGAAAATGCTAACTAATCTATAGTGACGGAAGGAAGAGCAGAGGTTGTCTGGGGACAGGGAAGGGACTGGGAGGGGTGGGAGGAGGGATGACAAAGGGCAGGAGGAACCTTTTCAAGAGGATGAAGGTGTTCAGTGTCTTTTGAAGAGAACAGAGGTGTTCATTATTTTGACTGTGGTGATGGTATGCAGATATCAGAAATGGTCCAACTGTGCACCTTAAATAGGTCTGCTTACTATACATTAGTTATACCTCAATAAAGACTTCCCTGGTGGCTCAGCAGTAAAGAATCTGCCTGCCAATGAAAGAGATGTGGGTTCAGTCTTTGGGTCAGGAAGAGCCCCTGGAGAAGGAAATGGCAATTCAGTATTCTTGCCTGGGAAATCTCATGGACAGAGGAGCCTGAAGGGCTGTAGTCCATGGAGTCGCGAAGAATTGGACAAGACTTAGTGAAAACAATAACAAAAATGAATACCTCAATAAAGCTGTTTGAAAAAAGAGGTGGTGGTGGTGATCATGGTGATGGTGATCAAGCTGACTCCAAAGCTGCAGACAGTCAGCCTCAGGCGTGAACAAAGTCACCACTTTCTGTTGTAATTCAGGTAGCTGCCTCTCCCTATAAACTGTGGGGATGGGCAGGGGCTGGAGCCCCATCACTCCTGTCCCCAGCATCCTGCAGAGGGCTCACCATGCAACAGGCACACGATGCAGAGTCCGTGTGCTCATCTTGGCAGTGACAGCTCAGCCTGAGACACGCTACAATACGACAGGCCCGGGGACTGCAGGAGCCAGAGGAGCGGCGCATGGCCCAGGAAGGCTTCCTGCAAAAGGCCATGTCTGAGCTGACTGGACAGGCAAGTAGGGGCTTCTGGGGTCAAGAAGGCTTGGTTGTAGGACACAGCTTGTGTCAAGGTCTGGAAGCTTCACAGAACAAAAGGTGCCAAGGAAGTTCAGGGTGAAGGGAGTCAGGGTAGGAAAAGGGAGGAGCAAGATGTCAGATGAGTTTACGAATGGATGGAAGGATGGATGGATGGGTTGGTCATGTCTGCAAAGCCATAGGGAGCTCCCACCATGAAGCAGGTATGGAGATTGAGACTGGAATGTGACAGTGGTGCCCCAGAGGTTTCCTTCAGACGTCAGAGAGACCTCTGCCACTTCAACTGAGGTGCTTGGGTCTGGTAGTCATGTGCCCATCCTGGGACCAGCTTACCAAAAGCAGGGATAAGGATGCATGCTTTTGTAGAGACAACCCCCACCCCCAACACACACACACTCCCAATCCCTACCTGCTATCCCTCACTGGAGGAGAGAGAGAGTCTGTGACTCTGGGGACAATCCTGGGCAGTAGATTTCCTTCTGGCTAGTGTTATGAGGCCCCCCTCAAATCCCTCCCCTGCATCCTGCCATGTTCAGATCTGGAACAGCAGTGTAAACAAGATAGGGCTGTGTAGGGGTGAGGTGGGGGGGCGTCCTTTTCTGAGGACTGTCAGCTGGAATGACCTGGGCTGGCCCTGCTGCTCCCTGGGGGCAACAGGAATGAAGTGAGAAGAATGCAGACTGTGCTGGGCTCTTCCAGGCAGGCCAGCTGTGCTCCCCACACAAGGGGTGGCCTTGGGCAGCACAGCCAGACCTGCCTGAGGCCTGGGGTGAGCCAGCAAGGTAACCTCTTGCCCTGGCTTGAGCCCACCCCATGTGTGGTCTCACTTCCCCAGTACACAGCCTGCCTTGCACCCCGGCTCAGCCTGGTTTTTCTAGGGTGCAGCCACCCAGCAAGGCTGGACCCTGCCACCCATCCTGAGGACTGATTTTCCCCAGCAGCCTGTGACTGGGGGCTGCAGAGACCACCTGTCTATCGGTGAGGAGAGCCCGGTGGAGTGGATTTGTCTTGACACCCTTAGCCCCTCACTCTTCCCTCTGGATCCATGGTTCCTGATCACCCTTCCTTCTGTATAGCTCTCCCTCTTGTCCCTGACACTACCTAAAGCCCTCGTCTGCCCACCCTACTCCCACCCCATGGCTTCTCATCACCTCCCAGCTCAAGCCCAAGCAATGGCTACCAGCTTCCCTCTGTGTGATGAGCCCCTGACTGACTGGAGTATCTGTTCACACACTTCGTGGATTTGTAGAACTGCCACCAGCTGTGCCCACCAAGGGCTGGAGCATTTGAAAGCCATTCTGTCCTGCTGTTTTCTCCTGGACTGGTTGCTTTGTCCAATTGGCCTTTGGGCTCCAGGGAGGGCAGGCTGTCCCAGGGATGCTACAGCTGCAGAGATGGCTCTCAGCCCTTTCTGGCCTCTGCCAGCCTTGCCCAGCTTGAGGCAAGGGGTGGAAGCAGTACCCATCCTCCCTGCCCAGGCCTACCCCCAGTGCCCCCTTGCTCCCTGCCTCCCTGGAGGAGAGCTTTCCGAAGGCCTGCTCCCCAATGGCCCTTGTTCACTTCACCCAGTCCTGGGGAGGAACTGGGTCAGTCCGTTTCCATGGTGGTTACAGGAGTGCCCGTAAACTCATGTGTTCCAAGCCCCAGGCCCTGCAGACTATTCCATTCATGGTTCACAGCTCCTCAGGGCCCGTGTCTCCATGCAGTCTCAGGGAAGAAGAGGAGAGAAGGAAGAGGGAGTGTTGTGGTTACCACCACATCCCCTATGCCAGGGCCTCTGAAGCCTTTGGGGACAGTGCCAATCAGAACCAAAGCCTGAGGGCAGCTGGGTTGGGGCCTGGGACCATCTCTGATGGCTGTTGGCAGAAATCACACGGTTTCACAAGAAATCAACCTGACTCTTTCTCCTGCTTCTTCTTTCCTGCCCTCTATAGAGGGCAGTGCTCGCCAGGGATGCTGGATGGCCTTTGCGCCCCTCTACAGATGCCTCCAGGATGCAGACTGGGAAGGAAGCTTCAGTTCAGTTCAGCTGCTCAGTCGTGTCTGACTCCTTGTGACCCCCATGGACTGCAGCACGCCAGGCTTCCCTATCCATTACCAACCCCCAGAATTTCCTCAAACTCATGTCCATTGAGTCAGTAATACCATCCAACCATCTCATCCTCTGTTGTCTCCTTCTCCTCCTATCTTCAATCTTTCCCAGCATCAGGGTCTTTCCCAATGAGTCAGTCCTTCACATCAGGTGGCCAAAGTATTGGCAGCTTCGGCATCAGTCCTTCCATTGAATATTCAGGACTAATTTTCTTTAGGATTGACTGGTTTGATCTCTTTGGTATCCAAGGGACTCTCCGACAAGCTAAGGGTGTGTCTTAAAGGGCAAGTGCACTTGAGTAGCTGGAACTGGGAAAGCCAGCCTGAGGCTGAGACACTAAAAGGCCGTCAAGTACAAATGCCCATCTTACAGATAGGGAAGTTGAGTTCTGCCAGCTCTAATCTGAGATTTCTGAAGGCAGGGCCCTGGATCCCTATGAGATATCCAGATCTGTACTTCCCAAGATCTCTCTCCACACACACAGGTAATTCACGGGGCACTGAGCCCTTTGTGGATTTAAGACTGTGAAAGTGACATGAAACACACAAATGGTGCATCTCTTATTCTTGGACTGAGGCCCTCATAACTCCAAATGTTCAGTGAAATCTGAGCAGCCACAGCAAGGCATGGGCAGAGCTGGCTGTACCAGGCCACCACCTGACCTGGGGTTTCCCTATGAAGCAGAAAGCTGGGGTTAAGCTATTTAGATGGGGAGGATGGATATTAATAAAATGAGACAAGGTTTGGGGTACATCAGAGTGGACCCCAAAGAAGGGAATCCCCAGTCGCTGGTGGTAGCCCAGGCTCTGAGCCTGAGAAATGGAGGGCCCCGCCCCTGCTCTGCATTGCCCAGTTGGTTAGGAAGCAGAAAGGGGAAGCTGGTAGCCAGGAAAACATCTTGGACCATTTTTTTCCACTGGTGAATCATGGAGAATGGTAATGGGAGCCAGGCTGACCTGACCCCAGTCACCTCCGTGAGTCATAGCTGAGGTCCCTGTGCTAATCTTAACCCCTCAAAGAGGACTTGTTGGGACTTGCCATCGAGACTTGACCGCCAAAATACTCTTGGAGCTGATGTCACCTTGGGAAGGCCTGGCCCACTCTGGCAGGGTTGGAACCAGAGTTGGGAGGAGCTCTTAGGGTGTTAGATTCTGCCTCCAGCTCACCTGTGACCTTGACCAGGTCTCTGTGAGGAGTTCAAATCCCACGGCTCCCAGCTCTGACATTCCCCCAGAGCTCAGCTGAGCTGGGATCTGAGAGGGCCAGCCTTCAGAGGATCTGAGAGGAAGCCTTCAGGCCAAATCTGGCCCTGTCCTCAGCATCAGCAATTGCCCACTAAGGACCTGACTCCTAAGGATGAGTGGCAAGTTATGGCCCATCCTGGGTGGGGGCCCAGCTGCTCTCCAAATTTGTTGTGTAACTTTGGACCAATTGCTTCCCAAAGCCCTTTTCTACACCAGAGGCAGCACAGCTTGGGTTTAAGGCATAGAGCTAGCTTGGGTCAGAATCTCTGTTGTGACACTTAGTAGCTGGGTACCCTGGAGCAAGGCTTTTAACCTTACCAAGACCCTCTTTTCAGGTCTGTAGAATGGGAAGAATGACAGTACCTTTCTCAGGGGATTATTGTGTGGATTCAGTTCAGTTCAGCCACTCAGTCATGTCTGACTCTTTGTGACCCCATGGATTAAATGAGGTAACAGATGTGAAATGCTCAGCCCACAGCAAATATTCAGTAGATCCTTGTACTGTCACTGCCAGCTACTACCTCTGGGCCTCAATTACCTCCCTACACAAAAAGAGAGGGGGTGAGAAGGATTTCTACTGCCCTTTCTCCAGCCATCCTTTTCTCTATTCAGCTTACCCTGCCTGCGCCATGAGTTCAGGTACCACGACTTGTGGGGAATGAGGAAGCCATAGGGTGTGGAAAGGTCTCCAGAGCGGCAGAGAAGGGGTGGGGAGGTGACAGAGGACCTGTGGCTAGGCAAGGGTGAGCTCCCTCGAGGCTGGGTGGAGAGAAGCTCAGCACGCTCTGCCCCTCAGGGGCGGAGCCCAGGGGGCCCTGACCTCTGGGAGGAAGCCTCCTCCTTAGCTGGCACACAGGTTTCCCCTGAATTCCAGCAGAAGCATCCCACAGTTTCTCCAGGTGGTCTTTTCATAATGCTGTTAACCACAGTTGCATCAAACGTGTGCTGCTAGAGGAGTTGGTTAGGTGTGTTGCTCCCCCGCCTTTCCTCCTGGCTTTCTGAGGTGTGTGTGTGCACGTGCATGTGTGCACACACGTGTGCGTGCGTGTGCATGTGTGTGGGCGTGTGTGTGGGCGTGCCATGTGTGCATGGGCATGTGTGTATGTTTGTGTGTGTGTGAGACAGACAGAGGTCTGGGACTATGCACCAATGTCCTGTTGGGTCATCTGAACAGACAGATATGGGCATCTTTGCCGTCTCTCAGGGAAGTGGGGCAGCCATGGAGCTGTGTCCTGGTGATCAGGTCAGGACACGGAGGCCTGGAAGGTTGGGCCACAATCTCCAGAATCCTATTCAGACCCGTAAAGGACCCTGTTCCTTTCCTAGCCAACAGCAGGACTGCCCCCCAGCACCTCTGGAGACCAGGAAAGAAGAAAAGCCCCATTTGCCCTGGAAGAATGGCTGTGGATGGGGTTCAGGGCCAGGGTCAGGGCCAGGGCCAGGGCCAGGGTAGGACAAATAACTCTCCCTTGGGAAGATGAGGCCATGTGGAGACCCTGGAAGGAACGTGTCTCTTGAGAGAGGAGGAGATGGGTCTGGAGCACTTCATCTGGGTGGGCTTGTCTTATCCCAGTCAGGAGGATTCTGGAACACTTGGAGGGCCTGGGTACCTGTAGAGGGGTCGGGGGGAAACCAGATTGGAGAATCTGGGAAGCAGGTGGTGGGGGCACAATGAAGACATGGTGGGCATCAATGGTGGAGTCTCTAGAGGCTGCTAAGGAGCTGGAGGTGAGAAAAAACCACAATGGAAAGGCAGCCTGGGACTCTCTCAGTTCCCATCCTCATAGGATAGGGGAGGAGAAAGGACAGGGTGGGGAGGGCCAAGGGCAATCCCTAGACATAGAGAGCTTTGACTCAAGGGTCGAGGGAACAGCTGGGAAAGCCACGGGCACATCTGGCGGGGCTGGGCTGGAGGAGGGTTAGCCTGTGCCGGCAGGAAGCCAGGGACTGGTGGAGAGAGATAGGGCCGGTGTTTATTGCCCGGCCTGCGAGGTGTTGCAACAGGAAGAGGGCTGGGGGAGGAGGAGGCAGCTCAGGCGGAAACAATTTATCTGGAGCACTAGGAACAGCTGGGGCGGGAGGCCAGCTCTGCTGCTCTCCAAGGCCAAGTGAGACCGAGGAACGGATGCCTGGTGCCAACGCAGCCAGCAGTCCCGGCTCCTGCCCCCTGCTTCCCCGCTGCCTTGGAATCCAGCCGCTCCGTCCTCACCAGCGTCATCCGTCAGCCCTTCCCCAGTCCTCATCCCCTGCTCCGCGGCCTGTCCCAGTGGGCTGCCCCACAAGACTGCAGGCTTCACCTACAGCTGGAAGCACAGCACCTCACAGTCCTTCACCGTGTGGCCTGGGAGACAGGCGTGTGCTTAATTTCCCAGAGGTGGAAACAGAGAAGTCATAAGTGGTTTGTCTAGGGCTACACAGTCAAGAACTTGAGCCCCAGAGTCTTGTTTCCAGAATCACTCAGATGCCACTGGGCACCTGGAGGTGGGCTATAGGCCTGACCTTGGCCCTCTGCGACAGCCTCTCCCTCCTCAGCCTAGCCTCGGGACGGCTTCCCTCCACCCAGCTCACAGCCCACCCCCCCTCAGTCCCCGTCTGCCCCCAGGGACCGATCAAGCTTTCACTTGCAGCTCCTAAGTCTCCATACACACAGCCAGACACATGGAAACAGCAGCAACCTCAGAACCAAGATTTCTAGAGCCCAAGCAAGGGAGAGGACCCAGAGCCGGCAGAGTTCTCCTGGAACTCTCCCCCACCTCTTGAGATGGACGTCCAGAATGACATGAGCAGCTGGGGCAGTCGTGAGCCAGTAACTTCCCTCCTGGAGGAAACTTGGAGGATGGGAGGGCAAAGGAGAAAAGTGGGCACCAGTTAGGAAGACTTCTTGAGTTACGCCCATTTTTGAGATGAGGGAAAGGCTTGGGAAGCCCTGCCAAATCAGGAAGAGCATACCTTCTCTCCACTTTTAAGACCCGCCAGCCAAAAAACTGGGACACTCCAGCCATACATCCAGCCAGTCCTTAGGCAATGTCATTTCCCACCCTCAGGGATGTCACAGAACCCAGCTTACTTTGTGCCACGAATGAAACTGGACACCCTCCAGGTCAGGGTCCTTACTGCCCACCTCTTTATGTCTTATTCATGGAAATGGAAGTGACATGAACAAGCTTTGTCTGTGTCTCGTACCAAGCCAAGTACTGACATATTCAGTCCTTGCAACAATCCTATAAATAAAGCAAGTGTAAACACTCCCAGTTTTTAGATGGAGACATAGAGGCCGAGAGAGAAAAGCATTGGTCCAGAGTCAAATAACCAACCAGTAGCTATAATTTCAGAGAAGGCAATGGCACCCCACTCCAGCACTCTTGCCTGGAAAAATCCCATGGACGGTGGAGCCTGGTAGGCTGCAGTCCATGGGGTTGCTAAGAGTTGGACATGACCGAGCGACTTCACTTTCACTTTTCACTTTCATGCATTGAGAAGGAAATGGCAACCCACTTCAGTGTTCTTGCCTGAAGAATCCCAGGGATGGGGGAGCCTGGTGGGCTTCTGTCTAAGGGGTTGCACAGAGTCAGACACGACTGAAGCGACTTAGCAGCAGCAGCAGCAGCAGCTATAATTTAAATGGATGGGTATCAAGCACATACTGTGTACTGGTAAAAATATGTGATGTTGTGCTGCAGTGACAAACAGCCCCCAATTTTATTATAAGCAAAGTCTTATTATTCTGTCATTCAAACTGCAGCTGGACTCTTCAGAGTAGCTATCATCCGCTCTTGTTGCAGGCTGCTTTGAGCTGGGGCTCTGCCTTCTGTCAGCAGACATTCATAAGGTGGGGGATGAGACAGTTCATTGTTCGGAACTAGCCCCAGGGTCCTTCTTCCCTTCAAGGGGGGGAGGACAGTTGCGGGGTGAGTGGAATGCTGGTGACCAGCACTGCCCCCACACAGACACCGTGATGCAAGCTGGGCTTCAGTCATCAGTGCTGGATCCTACCCGCTTCCCGAGCCCCCGGGCAGTGCTCTCAGCATGAATGTTCTACAGGGTCCCTCGGTGCTGCAGTAGGCTCCAACCAGGCTGGGCTCCTTCAGCTGGTTTGAGCTTAGGGCTCGGCCTCAGGTGAGCCTAGAACCCGTGATATGAACCCATCTCGCCCAAGTCCATTTAAAAGTCCTACTTCCTCAGAGGCTGCTTCTCCAGGTAACCATCCACTGGGATCGCTTCCACAGCATGAGGTGAAAGCTCTTTCCTTCTCTGTGTCCTCTTATCCCTTCCCTGCCACAGCCTGGTCAGCAGGCTTCCCCACCATGGGCATCGGCTATCCACAGAGAGGCCTCTGGGGAATGAGAAATCTGCCCCCTGCCTCAAGTCAGCTTGTCCTCAGCAAGAGGGGAACTCTCTCTCGCACCTGTCTCCCTGGTTCAGTCTCAGCTTTCTCCCTGACCAAGCGCTGTAGCTGTTTCTCTGGATCCCCAACTCCCTGGGGAAGCACAGTTCTTTGCATCTGGGCTCCAGGTCTCTTCATGTGTCTGGGGTTGAACTGTTCTCCCAAGAACCTCCAGACTCAGAGCTTCCATTTTTCTGCTTCCTGAATTTCACTAGATCAGACTCTAGTCCACCTCCCACAGAGGGGCTGTACAAGTCACCTGGTTGTTCTCCAGCCTCCCTTGCAGCTAAGACACAGACATACGACTTCATCCTGATCAAAGGGCATAGGAAAAATTCTCCTCTCTACTAAAACAGGCTCATGAATGGAAGCTCTGCTCTTCTCTGGCCAGAAGTTTGCATCCAGAGGTAGTGTCTAGACTTTCAGCAGCCTTTGTGACTGGGTTGCATCATTGATTATTTGATTGGACCAACGAACTAATCCTGGGATCTCTGGGCTTAGTGCTATATGAGTAAACACATATCAGTATTCTAAATCACTTCCAGTTAGGTATTCTGTTCCTTGTAGCTGAAATCATTTTAAAACCTCAATATCAATAAATCCATTAATAAGCTCATTAACTCCTTCCCAAATCACTCTTCCTCTAAAGCTTCTCATCTCAGTAGATAATGGTTTCTTTGGCCAGAAGTTCTAGTAATCGCCTCGACTTTCTTTCCAGAGTCTCTTTGGTAGGTTGTCCCTGCCAGGATCATGCTGACCGTGGCCTGCTGGTTCTCTTTGACTCTCATTTAAGTCTGCTGAATGTCTCTCTCTGTTTTCAGGGAGGAGCATGTGGGACCAGAAATATTGTCGTGACCATTTTTTGGAAAATGCAATCTGCTTCAGTACCCTTAAAGTATTTTTTAAAAATTTAATAGAATTGCTTTACAGTGTTTTGTTAGTTTCTTCTGTACAAGGAAGTAAATAAGCCATATGCATCTATCTCTCCCATGCCATTCCCTCACCCCAGGTCATCAGAGAGCACTGAGCTGAGTTCCCTGTGCTTTACAGCAGCTTCCCACTAGCTGTCTATTTTACAAATGGTAGTCTATATATGTCAATCCCAATTTCCCAATCTGTTGCTCCCTCCTCTTCCCCTGCTGTGTCCACACTTTTGTTCTCTACATCTGGGTCTCTATTCCTGCCTTGGAAATGCGTTCATCTGCATCATTTTTCTAGATTTCACAAAAGTGCGTTAATAGTATTTTAAGTCAACTCTTTTGGCTACCACTCCCCCTAAACTGTCTTTAGTCTTCCTTGCGAGACCTTGTGTCCTGCCCTCTAGGATCCTGTCTTTGTGGTGTGCTTCTCTGCACAATGTGGTTTAGACGTGGTTCAGTGGAGCGCACAAAACTGCAAGAAGCTGGGTTTGCGTCCCAGCTCTGCTACTGTCTGATTCTACAACCCTGGATGAATTATTCAAATTCCATGGGGCTTGCTTTTTCCCTCAGTAAACAAGGAGCTGAGGAGGCCTTCCCAGCAACCTCGAAGGACTGTGCTCAGGGTTAAAGGAGGGTGGTGCTGAGGGTGGTGGTCTTGGAGGCCAGGGCAGAGCACACAGGCAGCTTGTATCCATCAGGGATCAGTAGGAAATAGATGATACCAAAGCGACATTAAGCAGAAGGGATCAAACACAGGTAATCAGGTGATCACCTGATTACCCGATCCTGCCAGGGGAGCAGGATCAAGGCCGACTTTCTGAGAAATCCTTCCTGGATGTGGCCAAGAGACTCATCATTTGTCAAGACCAGGGTAGCCAGGAAGCTGGAGGCTGCTGAGCAACTGGGACCAAGGAAGTGCCCCGGCCACTCCACCACTGCCCTGCAGTATTCCGGAAGCTGATGACTAGTGTGCTGGTCATTCGGGTTTCACCAGACCGCTCCGCTTCTCCCCCAGTCACATGGTAGGATGAGCTTTCTCTGCCCCCAGAGTTAAGTGATCACGAGACTCCATGATTTATGTGTCATCTCCTAGTGGAAGCTTTAAGTGCTATGGTGTAATTTTCGGTATTCTTTGTTTCTCTTGCCACAGTGACCCACATTCTCCACATTCTAGTAGCTTTATCAGCCTGGGTCCCCAAGTGGTGAAAGCAGTGGTCAGCTCCTCAGTCAATCCTGTGATGCAGTGACCAGTTCAGTTCAGTTGCTCAGTCCTGTCCAACTCTTTGAGACGCCATGGACTACAGCACACCAGGCCTCCCTGTCCATCACCAACTCCTGGAGTTTACTCAAACTCATGTCTATTGAGTCGGTGATGCGATCCAACCATCTCATCCTCTGTCATCCCCTTCTCCTGCCTTCAATCTTTCCCAACATCAGGGTGTTTTCTAATGAGTCACTTCTTTTCATCAGGTGGCCAAAGTATTGGAGTTTCAGCTTCAACATCAGTCCTTCCAATGAATATTCAGGATTGATTTCCTTTAGGATGGACTGGTTGGATCTCTAGCTGTCCAAGGGACTCTCAAGAGTCTTCTCCAACACCACAGTTCGAAAGAATCAATTCTTCAGCACTCAGCTTCCTTTATAGACCAACTCTCACATCCATACATGACTACTGGAAAAACAATAGCTTTGACTAGACAGACCTTTTGTTGGCAAAGTAATGTCTCTGCTTTTGAATATGCTATCTAGGTTGGTCACAACTTTTCTTTCAAGGAACAAGCATCTTTTAATTTCATGGCTAGTCACCATCTGCAGTGATTTTGGAGCCCCCCAAAATGAAGTCTGTCACTGTTTCCATTGTTTCTGCGTCTATTTTCCATGAAGTGATGGGACCAGATGCCATGATCTTAGTTTTCTGAGTTTTAAACCAACTTTTCCTACTCTCCTCTTTCACTTTCATCAAGAGGCTCTTTAGTTCTTCTTTACTTTCTTCCATAAGTGTGGTGTCATCTGCATATCTGAGGTTATTGATATTTCTACCGGCAATCTTGATTCTAGCTTGTGCTTCATCCAGTCCAGTGTTTCTCATGATGTACTTTGCATATAAGTTAAATAAGCAGGGTGGCAATTTACAGCCTTGACCTACTCCTTTCCTGATTGGGAACCAGTCTGTTGTTCCATGTCCAGTTCTAACAGTTGCTTCCTGACCTGCATGTAGTGACCAGAGTGTAAGTCATTCTTACTGGTGACACTGGATATTGGAACATGCTGTCCCTGATTATGCTTGCCCAAAGCAAGAGCTGACGTAGTAGAAAGATGGCCTTTATTGCAACTCCACCTTTCAAAAACTGCATCCAGTTGGCAAAACCTAATTTGCATCCAGAATCATAGCTTTAGGGGAGTCTAGGAAATGTAGTTTTTAGCTTTCCAGCTTCTGTAATACAGGAAAGCATTCTCAAAGGATTGATTCTGGAAGCCAATTTAGCACCCCTACCTAGCAAACTCATACTGGAACCCTAAGTGTGTTCCTGCTCAAAGCCAGGGTAAGGAGAATCCACAACCTGATAGCTGGACCAAACAGGGCTGGGTGAAGGGAACTGAGGAGCAAAATCACACTAGATGGGCTTGGGAGGGCAGGTGCTGTTCTTCAGTCACTGAGTCAGGTCCGACTCTCCGACCCCAGGGACTACAGCAAGCCAGAGTTAACTCCCAGAGTTTGCTCAAACTCATGTCCATTGAGTTGGTGATGCTATCTAATCATCTCATCCTCTGTTGTCCCCTTCTCCTCCTGCCCTCAATCTTTCCCAGCATCAAGGTCTTTTCCAATGAGTCAGCTCTTCATATCAGGTGGCCCAATTATTGGAGCTTCAGCTTCAGATCAGTCCTTCCTGTGACTATTCAGGGTTGATTTCCTTTAGGATTGACCAGTTTGATCTCCTTGCAGTCCAAGGGACTCTCAAGAGTCTTTTCCAACACCACAGTTCAAGAACATCAGTTCTTTGGTGCTCAGCCTTCTTTACTGTTGAACTCTCACATCCGTACATGACTATGGGAAAAACCATAGTTTTGACTATGTCAACTTTTGTCAGCAAGGTGATGTCTCTGCTTTTTAATATTGCTGTTTAAGTTTGTCATAGTCTTTCTTCCAGGGAGCAAGCGTCTTTTAATTTCAAGGAAAGGTGGAGGAGAGGAAACCTGTATTAACTTTCCACCTCAAATGAAGACCACCACAGTATCAATGAAGACACACAGTACGCGTGTGATGTCCTTGTGTTTCTTGAAAACATTTAAAGGCTCCTAAGCACAGCTGACAGAATATATTTTAGCTTTCCAAGTTTTGCTTTCTAAATTATTAAATGTTATGTGAAATCTGAACACTATTGATATCCCTAGGGTGTGACCCCCGTGTGCCAGGAACTTGTCTCATTTATCTGTGTGTCCTCTGCAACTAGTACAATGTTGGGCATGTAGTAGGCATTCAATAAATGCTTTAGAAAGAAATGAGTTTGGCCATGTTTCACTGAAAAACTGACTTAGAGAACTTGACTCGATGTTCCCACTGTGGTCTGATTAATCAGAGCCTGGGGGGGGGGGAACGCCTCCTCCCCTGGTCTTAATATTGTACTTCTCTTAACGTGGCCCAACATTATATTAGTCTCCTTGGCAGGCACACAGCACAGATGATTCATATTGAGCTTGAGGTCAACTGTAGTCTCTGGGTCTGTTTCACATGAACAGCTATTAAGTAAGGCAGGGCTTCCCCATCCTGTCCATATGCAGTTGATTTTTTTTAACTAAATGCCTTATGTAACATTTCATCCTGCTGAGCAATAGTCCGTTCTTCTAACTTCTCAAGATCTATTCCAGTCTTGTCTTTTAACTCAACATATTGTTTATCCCTCTAATTGGGACACAAGAGCAATCTGCTTCTTCATCCATGTTGAATGACAAAAATGCTGAACAAGTCAGGCCCCCAAAGATCTCCTGGCTTATGGACATCAGCTTTCTAATCAATAGAACTGATGAATGACAATTTAGCCATCTCTGATCCTATCTGTATTCTCATCTATTTTGTCCACAAAGTATGACCAGAGTGTGTGCAAGCTGAAACAATGACATACAGAATCCCCTTGCCTCTGGTACCTACGCCAGAAGAGAGAATGGAGTCTGCCTGCTTTCCTTTGCTCTTTGCAAAGTGATGCTGGTTTCTAGGCATCTTCACTTTCTCTTATAGGCTGTCAAAGTCATTTATTTTATTGCTATGTATTGAGAACCATGAAATCGTTCAAATTCTTAGACCTGATAACCCCACCATACTGCTAACAGCTGTGGCCTAAGAGCCCAAGAGTCAGGGAAATGGCAAAGTTGATTGTGATACATCCTCTCCATGGAAGAGCATTGGCACCATTAAAGCAATACTTTATTTTTTAAACATATGTGGTAACACAGGGGGAAAATGTAGATATAATGTGAACCTAGAAAAGAAATCTACAAAATTATGTGGAACTCATGAAAGTAAGCACCTTCCGGGTGGCTCAGTTGGTAAAGAGTCTGCCTGCAATGTGGGAGACCTGTGTTCAATCCCTGGGTCAGGAAGATCTCCTCCAGAAGGAAGTGGCAACCCACTCCAGTATTCTTGCCTGGAGAAGTCCATGGACAGAGGAGCCTGGTGGGCTGCAGTCCATGGGGTCATGAGAGTAAATGCGTAAAACAATGTGTACACATGAGGAATTTCTCAGTATTGTAGAAGCTGAGTCAGGGAGATAGGAATGGGTGACTTGTTTGTTTGTTTAGTCACCAAGTCACGTCCGACTCTTTGCAACCCCATGGACTGTGGCCCGCCATGCTCCTCTGTCCATGGGATTTCCCAGACAAGAATACTGGAGTGGGTTGCCACTTCCTTCTGCAGGGGATCTTCCTGACCCAGGGATCGAATTCAGGTCTCCTGAATTGCTTATGGATTCTTCACCAACTGAGCCACCAGCGAAGCCTCAGGCTCTCTGTTTCCCAAACTTTCCCATCACTCCGCAGAAAGCAGTTTCTGAGACAAATGTTAGCTGAAGGCATCTTATTGAGGACTTATTGAGGACTGTGCCCAGAGAGCAGGAGGGTGGGATAGGGAATGAAGTGGGCAAAAGGGAGCTGGCCTCCATCACTGCCTGTCTCTGGGTTCCCAGGGCTGCCCCAGGAGCTGTACAAAATGTACTTCAGGGCTGTTTGCCTGTCAGGGGAAGCGGGAGCACCCATCAGCCCCAGCTTCACCCTGGGAGTCTGCACTCCTGCACTCCTGGTTTCACATGGGAGGGCACCCAGAAGGGACCTGGGGGGCTCCTCCTGCAGCAGTGTGCCCCAGAGCACTCTGTGGGGTGTGGGAGGCTAGGGCTAGGACACCAGGTGGTGCCCATGTGAGTGTGGCAGGCAGGGCAGCTCCAACCCTGCAGCTGGCCTGGGGGCAGAGCTGGGAGAGACTCAAGAGAGCCCAGGGGGCTGCACAGGGCGGGTCTGACCAGCTCCATCAACTGTTTATAATCACAACCTGCTCCTGTCTATTGCGGTACTTGCTACACTGTCTCCACCTTTCAAGTTTCATCTGGAAGATCATGAGAATCTTCATCCATCTCTCATCTTCAGCTCTCCTCTTATCACGGGGTTTCAGCAGCAACTTTTCCCAGAACTGAAAGTCAGCTCACCTGGGCCCATGTACCTCACACCTCTCTGGGCATCAGGGTGCTACCCCCATGTTCAGACAGTTCCCAGGGATGTTGACTGTCTAAGGAAGACCCGAATGATTTTAGAAGGCAAGCGTTCAGCCGTCTCTCTCATCAAAGGTGCTTTTCGGCTTTGGCGCTTTCTGGCTGGGGTGTTCCTGACATACACTGTACCATCTGATCTGAGCCGGGGGTGTGTTGTCTGGTTTTGTTCTGTCAATATGCTGAACTGCCCCTCTTCCCACCATCTTTTTCCTTGTTTGTTGCTGTCAGTCACAATCTTTGCTTTTCTTTTCTATTTTGAGTTTCTCAAGGGGCCACATTGATCTTTTGGGTCATCTTTTCAGGGCCACTATATTTTCTCTATTTGGAAACTATCTACATTCTCAAGGTCCACCCTACATAATTGGTGGGTTATGAGGTTTTGCTCACCACTCCCTTCCTGTGACATTGTCAATGCTAGGATGATAAAGTCCTTTTCTTCCCAGGCTTCTATCACTTTCGTTTCAACACTGCATGCCTCTTAGTTGATTAGAATTTGGTGTATCCTGCCAGTTCTGCTTGTTTCTTTTTGAGAGATTAAATTATTAGCCAGGCAAGAATGTAGCAAGCATCCTGGCTTCAGCAGACGTCTTTGTAGTCTCATCATTCTGGCAAGGATTAGGCTTCTATAAGTTTCGAGGACCCTGATCTTGGATGTGGAGAAATGCTTCTTCTAAAGAGAGGTCTGGGAAAGGACAGTTGTTAAACATGGCTGATTCCCCAGAACAAGTCTTCCAATCTGTTGGAAGCCACTCATCGGCTGTGTGACTTTGGGCAAGTTACTAAACCTCTCTGGGCACCAGTTTCCAAATCTGTAGATGCTGAAACTCTCTGTATCTTTTTAGAAAGTGTCAATGTCAGGGGAAGGTTTTCCACACACAGCCACAGAGATCACTGCTGCCTAACTGACAGTGATCAAAAGGTGCCATTGACTATGTTCTGATTTCAGAGAAGCTAGTGTGTGAAATGAAATTGTGCATCTTGGAACTGGTGAAACAGAGTAGTAATTGCTCATTAGGGTCATTGTGAGAGTAACATGATTTAAAATATGCAAATCATGGAGAGCAGCGACCAGAACATAACGTGTGTGTGTGTGTGCACATGAGTGTGTGTGTGTGTGTGTGTGTGTGTGTGTGTGTGTGTGTTAGCTATTTGGGTAATAAGGAGGAGGATGGCAAGGATGAAGACCTCTGGGGAGTGAATAGTGAGATGGCTTATTCTCCATTGACCCTCTCTGTAGAACAGAGTTTTGTTTTGTTTTGCTTTTTTTCTGCCTATCAACTGCCCATTGAGGATGGGCCCCAGCCCTCCTTTCATCCAGATGTACTATCTGCTGTGTGACTAATTCTCACCTATGGTAAAGAAATGATCACTTCCCAGCTAAGGGGTTTCGAAATGCGTTCTCCACACTTTGCTCATTCGCTGTACATATGGAGAGGTCTCAAGGCCCTGAGGGATGATGAGGCCACAGATGAAAAGAGTCGTGTCCCTGAGTCACCACCTGGAGGAAAGTCACAGGCCTGCCAAGGACACCCATGTTGGATTGTCACGTAAGTGAGCCACAAACTGCCCTGAAAGGGTACTCTCAGTCACAAAGCGCCCTGAGGCCACTGAAATTTAGGGGTTAATTTATGAAAGCATGTGGCATCACCTTGACCAAACCCATGGTCAAGGTGGGAAGCAGTCGGGGAAGGATGCCTGTGGAAGAGCCCTTCAGAGCAATGTGAGGGACTGAGATCAGGGAGTCACTCATCCATCGGATTCTAGTGCCTCAGAACACAGTTGACAACATCCAGCCCTCCACTCGCTGCCCCCACACAGCGCTGGCCATATCGAAGTTTCCATCAATGGACCATTCATTCAACATGCCCTGTGTCCCTCCCCTGTGTTAGCACAGAGTCCCAGTGCGCCAGGCTTGCTGGGTGTGGTCCCCGCACGGCCCCCATCCTGTGGTCAGGCCCACTCCTGCAGCCCATTCATCATCCTGACGTCCAGAAGAGACCCCATCAATCACAACACCTCATGTGCTAATGTGATTTCCCTCAGTTGCACTCCACCAGGGAGGGAGACATGCTGTCCTGCAGTGAGTGGAAGTTGGGGACAGCAGCCTGCACCCCGCAGACCCACACCAGGGCTTCGAGCCCGAGTTACAGGCCTTGGGGATAGGACCCCTTGCGTGTCTGTCTCCGGCCAGGTCACCACAGCTGAACTGCAAGGTCTCCCCCAGGCAGCTGCCTGGGGCCAGGGACAGTCCCACGTCCACCTGGAAGGCTGCAAAACTCCAACACCGTTACCTGAAGTGAGCTGGGAGTTTTATTTCTTTTTTGTTAAGAAAAGATTTTTTTTAAACGCAAACCCTTTTGTCTGTGTTTTCATTCAGTATATTAGGATACAGATTAAATCGTCTGTGCCTGCTCCCCAGTTCACCTCTCAGATCATAAAACCTCTGTCGTGACTGAAAGCAGGAGGCCATCAAGTGACTTTTGGTTCTCCTCCTCTGTCCCCCCAGGGCTACTTACCAGGAATCCAAGTTACAAAGTACAGGCGCCCCACGGCCCGGCCCCAGGGGACCTCAGAAGTTCCCCCTGCCTGGGATGAGGTTCTCATAACCCCAGGTCTGGAATTGGGTGTGACAGGTTGACCCAGGCTGACCCAGGGTTTCCTGAGGCACCTCTCCCAGACTCCAGACTGGGGCCTTTCCCCCCGGCCCGAGCCCTTGGTGCAGTGGCAAAGCTCTGGCCTAGCAGGCAGGGCAGCTGGAGGAAGGACCGGCCAGAAGAGCCTACCCCAGCCCCTCCCTCTAGGAAGCTGTCTCCTCTCCCCCCTTCCCCCACTTCTGTGCATGGCTTTACTGTAAACATTTCATGGCAAAGCAAACCCTACAAAGTCAAGTATTTGGGACCCATAAACTCTACCATCAAACTGTTGTGAGCTAGGAAAAATGAAGTTGCTCCAAAATACAAAAGAGCAAAATTGGAAATAGTAAATTTTTAATGAATACATTCAAATATCATTAATTGTCCAATTAGGTATCATGAAAATCTCCCTCCATTTGAAAACAATTTGTACCTTCGATTCCCTCGCCTTGTACAGATTCCTGAGTATGCGTGAGGAGGGCTGGGAAGTCGGAGCAGATCGTAAACTAAATGAGTAAACTTCAGCCAAATAATTTCAAAAGCAAAATTATAAAAATTCTTTCCAAGTATTTTATAGCAAAGTAATTCTATTTAATGTGGGATGCGGGTGCATTTTAATTCTTTTATACACTCTGGGGTGGAACCTACAAAAATAAGACTGTCTGGTACCAACGAAGGTCCTGCCCCTCCTTTCTTTCTCTTCCTCTTCTCTCCTCCTTATCCCTCTTCTCAGATGCCTTCTTCTCTGCAGCTTCAAGGAAGTATCAACAGAATCTCCTGCTAAAAATATTGATTTTTATGAACATACGGATTCTTTTTTTCTTTCCCAATGTGGTCTATTACAGGATATTGAATATAGTTCCCTATGCTGTATGGTAGGACCTTGTTGTTTCTCTGTTTTATACACAGTGGTGTGTATTTGCTAATCTTAAGCTCCCAGTTTATCCATCACCCATCCTCTTTCCCCTTCGGTCACCATAAGTTTGTTTTCTATGTCTGTGAGTCTGTTTTTGTTTTGTAAATAAGCTCATTGGTATCATTTTTTAGGTTTGGACCTAACAGAAGCAGAAGATAATAGAAGAGATGGCAAGAATACACAGAAGAACTGTACAAAAAAGATCTTCATGACCCAGATAATCACAATGGTTTGATCACTCACCTAGAGCCAGACATCTTGGAATGTGAAGTCCAGTGGGCCTTAGGAAGCGTCACTACGAACAAAGCTAGTGGAGGTGATGGAATTCCAGTTGAGCTCTTTCAAATCCTGAAAGATGATGCTGTGAAAGTGCTGCACTCAATATGCCAGCAAACTGGGAAAACTCAGCAGTGGCCACAGGACTGGAAAATGTCAGTTTTCATTCCAATCCCTAAGAAAGGCAATGCCAAAGAATGCTCAAACTACTGCACAATTGCACTCATCTCACATGCTAGTAAAAGTAATGCTTAAAATTGTCCAAGTTAGGCTTCAGCAATACATGAACCATGAACTTCCTGATGTTCAAGCTGGATTTAGAAAAGGCGAAGGAACCAGAGATCAAACTGCCAACATCCGCTGGATCATCGAAAAAGCAAGAGAGTTCCAGAAAAAAACATCTATTTTTGCTTTATTGACTGTGCCAAAGCCTTTGACTGTGTGGATCATAATAAACTGTGGAAAATTCTGAAAGAGATGGGAATACCAGACCACCTGACCTGCTTCTTGAGAAATCTGTATGCAGGTCAGAAAGCAACAGTTGAAACTGGACATGGAACAACAGACTGGTTCCAAATAGGAAAAGGAGAACATCAAGGCTGTATATTGTCACCCTGCTTATTTAACTTCTATGCAGAGTCCATCATGAGAAACACTGGGCTGGATGAAGCAAAAGCTGGAATCAAGATTGCCAGGAGAAATATCAATAACCTCAGATATGCAGATGACACCACCCTTATAGCAGAAAGTGAAGAAGAGCCTCTTGATGAAAGTGAAAGAGGAGAGTGAAAAAATTGGTTTAAAATTCAACATTCAGAAAACAAAAATCATAGAATCTGATCCCATCACTTCATGGCAAATAGAGGGAGAAACAGTGGAAACAGTGGCTGACTTTATTTTGGGGGGCTCCAAAATCACTGCAGATGGTGACTGCAGCCATGAAATTAAAAGATGCTTACTCCTTGGAAGAGAAGTTATGACCAACCTAGATAGCATATTCAAAAGCAGAGACACTACTTTGCCAACAAAGTGTGTCTAGTCAAGGCTATGGTTTTTCCAGCAGTCATGTATGGATGTGAGAGTTGGACTATAAAGAAAGCTGAGCGCCAAAGAATTGATGCTTTTGAACTGTGGTGTTGGAGAAGACTCTTGAGAGTCCCTTGGACTGCAAGGAGATCCAACCAGTCCATTCTAAAGGAGATCAGTCCTGAATATTCATTGGAAGGACTGATGTTGAAGCTGAAACTCCAATACTATGGCCACCTGATGTGAAGAGCTGACTCATTTGAAAAGACTGATGCTGGGAAAGATCGAAGGCGGGAGGAGAAGGGGATGACAGAGGATGAGATGGCTGGGTGGCATCACGGACTCACAGGACATGAGTTTGAGTAAACTCCGGGAGTTGGTGATGGACAGTGAAGCCTGGTTTGTTGTAGTCCGTGGGGTCACAGAGTTGGACACGACTGAGTGACTGAACTGAACTGATGTAATATACAGTGTTTGTCTTCCTCTTTCTGACTTACTTCACTTAGTATGATAATCTCTATGCCCACTCATGCTGCTGCAAACAGCATTATTTCATTCTTTTTTGTGGCTAAGTAGTATTCCACATCTTTTTTTTTTTCTTATGACCATGTCATAAATGAGGCTTGAGGCATCTTAGCACCTGGACCAGGGATTGGACCTGGGCTCTTGGCAGTGAGAGCACAGAGTCAAACCAGTGCACCGCCACGGGATTCCCATACACCACATCTTCTTTGGCTTCCCTGGTGGTTCAGAGGTTAAAGCGTCTGCCTGCAATCCAGGAGACCTCAGTCCAGTCCCTGGGTCAGGAAGATCCCCTGGAGAAGGAAATGGCAACCCACTCCAGTATTCTTTGGTGGTTGATTTTTAACTTGTTATGAGAAAGCTCAGGGAAGTTAGGGCCAGTGCTGCGGTTCCACAAATAGGTACCTTAAATTGTATAAAAGGGGATATTGTAAATACCTTTGGCCAAAATGGAGGACACAGAGAGATGATGGTTCAGCTTTGCTAAGGGAAATAAGCGTTTTGCTGTGAACGGCCTTAGTTTGAAGGGTCTGGGGAGATACTAGAGGATTCATTTTTATTGGATTGTTGGTAACATTTGTCTGGAGTTCAGGAGATGCAGAGAAGGCAATGGCATCCCACTCCAGTACTCTTGCCTGGAAAATCCCATGGCTGGAGGAGCCTGGTGGGCTGCAGTCCAAGGGGTTGCTAAGAGTCAGACACGACTGAGCGACCTCACTTCACTTCTACATCTTCTTTATCCATTCATAAAGATACTGATTCTAAACATCTGGACGCCCCTCTTTGAGGGTAGAGAATGCAGCGCCAAGGGCTGGTTGCTTTCGTCTCCCTCTGTTCCTAAGGACAACACGCTCTGCTGAAACGGACACTTCCTTATAGCAGAAAAACAGAAAATGGCCCCAAAATACTGCTCCTGGCTCCTCCACACATGGATAGTCTCCTCACTCTAGCAGGCTGAGTGACGGGCCACTGTGAGTCTGAAGTCTCAGCCAGCGGTGAACAGGCTGCAATCTGAGGTTTAGTTGGAAGGTGGTTCTTCAGCCAGATGAGTGGGTCACCCAGCAGCCCAGCACATTCTTACCGAGATGCTCAGCACCCTCAGAGCTCCCCCTCGGAGCAGCCTTCCGGGAAAACCACTTAGAACACCCAAGGAACTTCTGAAGAGGAGGAACCACAGGCTCCTCAGCTGGGACAACCATTCTCAGAAGCTGGCAGGCCGCTAAGGAAGGCCCTGGCCAGGAGTTTGGGAGATTCTCCAACCACCCTGGAGAGGGCGTGGGCTCAGCCTGGGGGAGTGTGTTCCAGATTGTCTTCTGAGCCCTCCCAGTGGTGAGCCACACCTAGCTCCGCAGCATGTCTCCAGCCACTTCCCTCACACCCTGCTCTCCAAATGGTGACTCTCAAGTCACCCCTGCCCTGCTGCCTGACCCTAAGTTTCTGTCCCTGGGACCCTCACCCCCTTGGATGGCCCATGGCCCCAGGCCTGCACCAAGCTAACTCCATCACCTCCTTCAAGACCGAGCTAAGGTACCCCTTCCTCCCAGGAAAATTTCCCCAAGCAGCTCTCCCTTCCCAGATGCTTTGCTGTGTTCACCGTGTCTGATAGATAGAAACCTATACAGATGCTATATACATAGATATATGGATACATATATAGACGCTACATACATAGATAAAGAGATAGCTACATAGATGATATGCCATACTTAGATGATAGATAGATAGACACATACATAGATGCACCTATGACAGATATATAAAGATGTAGATGACAGCTGGCTAGCTAGATTGATTCACATGTTGCCCCACCAGACTGTGGTGGCACAAATGGAGCCCATCCATGCCACTCCCATTCCTGGCACAGAGCTGAGCACACAGTAATGCTTAATGAATGAGTGGATGGATGTTGAAGGCAAGGCCTGGGTGAGCAGGAAGCTGGCACAGAAACCCACGGGTCTAGAGTGAATCGCCAGCTGCTGCTGTCACCAGTGCTTCCAGGGAGGGCAGGGGGTCACATGAGGCCCAGAGACCAGGATGGGGGGCCAGATCATTTTCAACTTTGCTCTGCCCCTCTTCTGTCAGCTCTGGGGTAAGAGCATGAGCCTGCTGTCATCTCGCAAGGAAGACGAGGCCCTTGACCACCTGCCAGGCCAGCAGAAGTGCCGCCTTTCTCTTCCTCCTCAGCACGGTGGGTGGGGAACAGCCTCAGGTGCCAGACCATGTGAGCTCAAACCCACCCCCCTGCCTGCTCACTGTGGAAGAGACAGAGCCTCCCAGAGAGTGGAACTTAGCCTTGATGAGTGGTTGTGTGGATTTAAACAGATTAATCCATAGAACCTGTTTAGAATAGTGCCCAGCATGGAGGAAGGGATGTGTAATATGAGCACTGGTTATGCCAAGCTAGCCCCTGTCCCTGGCCACAGGCACAAGTCTGAAGACAGAGTTAGGGTCAGTTGGGATCAGTTAGGGTCTGAATTCAGGATAGGATGTGGCTGTGGTTCCACTGTGTGAAGCTTGGCAACTTCTGAGACATGCTCCGCACATTCTCATCAAGCCACTGGTGCCCCACGAATCTCCTCAGGAGGAAGGATGGTGTGCCGTGCTGAGGGGACCTCGCCCCAGCACTGCCCTGTGGCATAGGGGGAGAGAGGGATCTCCTGCCTCAGCCTGGCCTCCTCCCTGATGCTCCACCACAGAGTCATCCTCATGCCCAACTCCACATGGCCACAAACACCAGGCACCATCAAGGGCAGGCCACGCCCTAGCGTACAGTGGGTGGGCAGCCCTATTGTCATGCTCCCTGCCCAGGACCACAGGACAAGAACAGAGGGCCCCACCAAAGTGAGTGCCTGCCAACCACCTGTCAGGAGGAAGCCCTCTTGGGGCGAAGGGGAAGAGAGCCATATCCTGTTCTAGAAATGTCCCTCCTTGTCCCCTTGGCTTCCTCAGAGGCCCCAGAAGTCCTTTCCCAGTCCATTATGTCCATGGTGCCAAGCACAAGACTGGGGCCAAACAGCACAGCGTCCTCCGATGTCCCTTCACCCAAGCACAGCTGGGACTTCTGGGCTCTGCAGAAAGGCCCATGAGGGACAAGAACAGTGACACAGATCAAGATGGCAGAGGAGTAGGTGAACGTGGAATACCTCTCTCTTCATGGATACATCTGGAATACACCTTCAGACACAGAAGTGCATCAGAACACCAGCGGAGAGCGGACAGGAGTACCTGACCAGTGGAAAAGAATACATAGAAGCATGCAAAACTCGGTAGAATGAAGGAACTAGGGGGCAAAACAGGAGTGTTAGTAGGACAGAAACTGCCCTCAGCAGGTGCGGGAACTGAAGCAGGGGTCTGATCCCCACGTTGGGGGCACTTGTCTGAGTCAGAGAAGAAACATTTAAGACTGAGAGTGAAACAGGTGATCTGCGGCAGCCTAAATGGAATGAAAATCAAACAGGCCTTGCCGCAGCCATACATACCCTGGACAGGAAAGTTGGTTCCCTGGAAGGCGCAGTAGCTGGGAGCTGGAGTTCAGGGATTGTGGAGCAATCCCAGGGTGAGGGCTGCTGTTGACTGCAGAGAGATGGATTGAGACTGGTTCCAAATAGGAAAAGGAGTACGTCAAGGCTGTATGTTGTCACCCTGCTTATTTAACTTCTATGCAGAGCACATCATGAGAAATGCTGGGCTGGAAGAAGCACAAGCTGGAATCAAGATTGCAGAGAAATATCAATAACCTCAGATATGCAGATGACACCACCCTTATGGCAGAAAGTGAAGAGGAACTAAAAAGCCTCTTGATGAAAGTGAAAGAGGAGAGTGAAAAAGTTAGCTTAAAGCTCAACATTCAGAAAATGAAGATCATGGCATCTGATCCCATCACTTCTTGGCAAATAGATGGGGAAACAGTGCAAACAGTGTCAGACTTTATTTTGGGGGGGGGGGGTCCAAAATCACTGCAGATGGTGATTGCAGCCATGAAGTTGGAAGACCCTTACTCCTTGGAAGGAAAGTTATGACCAACCTAGATAGCATATTCAAAAGCAGAGACATTACTTTGCCAACAAAGGTTTGTCTAGTCAAGGCTATGGTTTTTCCAGTAGTCATGTATGGATGTGAGAGTTGGACTGTGAAGAAAGCTGAGCGCTGAAGAATTGATGCTTTTGAACTGTGGTGTCGGAGAAGACTCTTGAGAGTCCATTCTAAAGATCAGTCCTGGGTCTTCTTTGGAAGGAATGATGCTAAAGCTGAAACTCCAGTACTTTGGCCACCTGATGTGAAGAGTTGACTCATTGGAAAAGACTCTGATGTTGGGAGGGATTGGGGGCAGGAGAAGGGGACAACAGAGGATGAGATGGCTGGATGGCATCACCAACTCGATGGATGTGAGTTTGAGTGAACTCCGGGAGTTTGGTGATGGACAGGGAGGCCTGGAATGCTGCAGTTCATGGGGTCGCAAAGAGTCGGACACGACTGAGCGACTGAACTGAACTGAAGTGAACTGAGGGAGGAGATTGTGGTGAGAAATGCCAGTGGAGGAAAGCCAGGCAGCCATGGAAGCAAGGTGATACTGCTGAGTCACACGTAGGGGGTGGGGCCATCACCATAGCCTCTCTCTCCCCACACACCAGCATTGGCAGCTGAACAATAGAGAGGCTGGCCCATCAAAGGGCCTGATGCGCTGATCTACAGAGTAGGACCCCAGCCAGGGGGGCCCCTCTATGTGCCTGACGCGTGGGACAACAGAGAACGACTCCAGGCAAGGGAACCCTCTAAGTGCCTGAATGAGCGGAGCTATGGAGAAAGACTGGCCAAAGACACCTTCTGATCACGAGCTACAAGAAGCTCAGAAAAAGACTCTGATAGGGCCATAACTCCTGTGGTGGAGGCAGTCTGTGTCTCTGCACACTTGGTGCCACCAGGGTCCCTGCAAGCCAAGCAGCTGTGCCACCTTCACTCTCAACTCTCACTGGGGCAGAGCTGCCACAGGCAACAAAGTCTTTTTATGCACACAGGGTCACTTTGGTCATGTCCAACTCTTAGCGACCCTGCAGACTGTGGCCTGCCAGGCTTCTTTGTCAGGGAGGGGGTTTCTTCAGGGAAGAATACTGGAGCATATTGGCCAGTACTGGTGGCCATACTCTTCTAGAACACTATATTTCCTGCTGCCTTAGCCATCAACTTCTGTGTACCTGGTGCCACCAAAACCCCTGCGACTTAAGCAGTTGCACCAGCTCCACACCTGGCCCTCACAGGGGCAAACCCAAGTCCTCCAGGGAATCCTCAGGAGCAAACCCTAGTGGATGACCCACATGCAGAGGTGGAAATAAAACCACAATTGAAACCCAGGGGCAGTGTGGCTAAGGAAGAAGATCCAAAACCTTCCCACTAGCTGTACAAGCTGCAGATTCAATCCACAGGATCAACTAGGCAGACTCTGTGTCTATGGAATATATAAAAGGTCATTGAGAGCTCCCACAAAAGAAAACGCACTAGTTCTGGGAGCTGTGGACATTGGAAGCAAGAACATGCAGGAGCAGGACCAGATTAGACCCTGAGCTGTGCTGACAAGCAGGTCCAGAGATCAGCACAGTGTTGGAGGGCAGCTTAGAGTGGTGACCCCCAGGGAGGGAAAGGACTCTGACAGCAGTGACTCAAGAAAAACATTTATTATTCTTCTATTTTGACTTGTTCTGTAGATTCTTTTGGATTTTTTTTTTGCTCCCTCCCCCCCCCCCCACTCTGTTGTAGCTGTCAATTTTATTGGCACTATCACTACCCAGATAATCACGATGGTGGGATCACTCACCTAGAGCCAGACATCTTGGAATGTGAACTCAAGTGGGCCTTAGGAAGAATCCCTATGAACAAAGCTAGTGGAGGTGATGGAATTCCAGTGGAGCTATTTCAAATCCTGAAAGATGATGTTGTGAAAGTGCTGCACTCAATATGCCAACAAATTTGGAAAACTCAGCAGTGGCCACAGGACTGGAAAAGGTCAGTTTTCATTCCAATCTCTAAGAAAGGCAATGCCAAAGAACGCTCAAACTACCACACAATTGCACTCATCTCACACACTAGTAATGCTCAAAATTGTCCAAGCCAGGCTTCAGCAATACGTGAACCATGAACTTCCAGATGTTCAGGCTGGTTTTAGAAAAGGCAGAGGAACAAGAGATCAAATTGCCAACATCCGCTGGATCATCGAAAAAGCAAGAGAGTTCCAGAAAAACATCTATTTCTGCTTTATTGACTATGCCAAAGCCTTTGACTGTGTGGATCACAATAAACTGTGGAAAATTCTGAAAGAGATGGGAATACCAGACCACCTGACCTGCCTCTTGAGAAACCTATATGCAGGTCAGGAAGCAACAGTTAGAACTGGACAAGGAACAACAGACTGGTTCCAAATAGGAAAAGGAGTATGTCAAGGCTGTATATTGTCACCCTGCTTATTTAACTTATATGCAGAGTACATCATGAGAAAAGCTGGGTTGGAAGAAGCACAAGCTGGAATCAAGATTTCTGGGAGAAATATCAATAACGTAACATATGCAGATGACACTACCCTTATGGCAGAAACTGAAGAGGAACTAAAAAGCCTCTTGATGAAAGTGAAAGAGGAGAGTGAAAAAGTTGGCTTAAAGCTCAACATTCAGAAAACGAAGATCATGGCATATGATCCCATCACTTCATGGGAAATAGATGGGGAAACAGTGGAAACAGTGTCAGACTTTATTTTTGGGGGCTCCAAAATCACTGCAGATGGTGACTGCAGCCATGAAATTAAAAGACGCTTACTCCTTGGAAAAAAAGTTATAGCCAACCTAGATAGCATATTCAAAAGCAGAGACATTACTTTGCCAAAAAGGTCCATCTAGTCAAGGCTATGGTTTTTCCAGTGGTCATGTGTGAATGTGAGTGTTGGTCTGTGAAGAAGGCTGAGGGCTGAAGAATTGACACTTTTGAACTGCGGTGTTGGGGAAGACTCTTGAGAGTCCCTTGGACTGCAAGGAGATCCAACCAGTTCGTTCTAAAGGAGATCAGTTGGGTGTTCTTTGGAAGGAATGATGCTAAAGCTGAAACTCCAGTGCTTTGGCCTCCTCATGTGAAGAGCTGACTCATTGGAAAAGTCTGATGCTGGCAGGGATTCTGGGCAGGAGGAAGAGGGGATGACAAAGGATGAGATGGCTGGATGGCATCACCTACTTGATGGACATGAGTTTGGGTGAAGTCTGGGAGTTGGTGATGTACAGGGAGGCCTGGCGTGCTGCGATTCATGGGGTCACAAAGAGTCGGACACGACTGAGCGACTGAACTGAACTGATCTGAACTGAATCATCAGCAGATAGGATTGCCACCTCACTTAGCCTTGCCCAGCAGAGGAGAAACAAACAAACAAGAACTCAGCACAAATCTCACCCTACACAAAACTGACACAAACCACTAGACCAACCTTAGGAGGGCAGAAACCAAAAGGAGGAAAGAATTCAACCGTCTTCAAGAAAAGAATTCAATTTACCTTGAAGCCTGGGAAAAGGAGACCTCAAACTCAGTAAGTTAAAAAAAAAGAAAAGAAAAAGCAGAGATATACTACAGAAATGAAGAAACAAACTGGAAACACAAAAGTTCAAAGAAACGAAGAGGAAATAGGCAAACTACCTGAAAAAGAATTCAGATTCATGATAGCAAAGATGATCAAAAATCTTGAAAAGAAAATGGAGAAAATGCAAGAATCAATTAAAAAAGAAGATTTAAAGAATAAACATACAGAGACAACAACACAATTATTGAAATTCAAAATACTCTAGAAGGAATCAATAGCAGAATATCTGAACCAGAAAAATAAATCAGTGAGCTGGAAGATAAAATGGTGGAAATAACTTATGAAGAGCAGAATAAAGTAAAAAGGATGAAAGAACTGAGGATACTCTCAGAGACCTCTGGAACCATATCAAATACACCAACATTCGAATTATAGGGGTCCCAGAAGCTGAAGAGAAAAAGAAAGGGTATGAGAAAAGTTTTGAAAAGATTATAGTTGAAAATTTCCCCAACATGGAAAAGGAAATAGTCAATCAAGTCCAAGAGGCACAGAGTCCCATACAGGATAAACATGCCAAGACACATACTAATCAAACTAACAAAGACTAAACACAAAGAAAGAATATTAAAAGCAGCAAGGGAGAAGCAACAGGTAACGTACAAGGGAAACCCCATGTGCTTAACAGCTGATCTTTCAGTAGAAACTCTGCAGGCCAGAAGGGAATGGCAGGATATATTTAAAGTACTGAAAGGGAAAAATCTACGACCAAGATTACTGTACCCAAGGATCTCATTCAAAATTGGTGGAGAAATAAAAAGCTTTTCAGACAAGCAAAAGTTAAGAGAATTCAGTACCACCAAACCAGCTTTATCACAAATGTTAAAGGGACTTCTATAGTCAAGAAATGCAAGAGAAGAAAAAAGATCTACAAAATAACCACAAACAATTAAGAAAATGGCAATAGAAACATCTGCTAAGTCACTTCAGTCGTGTCCGACTCTGTGTGACCCCATAGACGGAAGCCCACCAGGCTCCCCCGTCCCCAGGATTCTCCAGGCAAGAACACTGGAGTGGGTTGCCATTTCCTTCTCCAATGCAGGGAAGTGAAAAGTGAAAAGTGAAAGTGAAGTTGCTCAGTCGTGTCCGACTGTTAGCAACTCCATGAACTGCAGCCCACCAAGCTCCTCCATCCATGGGATTTTCCAGGCAAGAGTACTGGAGTGGGGTGCCATTGCCTTCTCCGAAATATATATATCAATAATTACTTTAAATGGAAATGGATTAAATGTTACAAGCAAAAGACACAGACTGGGCTGAATGGATACCAAAACCAGACCCGTATATATGCTGTCTACAAAAAACCCATTTCAGACCTCAAGACACATATAGACTGAAAATGAGAGGATGGAAAAATATATTCCATGCAAATGGGAAGCAAAAGAAAGCTGGAGTAGCAATCCTCATATCAGAAGAAATAGACCTTAAAATTAAGAAGAGTACAAGAGATAAGCAAGGACACTACATAATGGTCAAGGGATCAATCCAAGAGGAAGACATAACAATTGTAAACATCTGTGCACCCAACAAAAGAGTACCTCAATACTTAAGACAAACACTAACAGATATAAAAGGAGAAACTGACAGTAACACATAATAGTAGGAGAATTTAACACCCCATTCACACCAATGGACAGATCATCAAAACAGAAAATTAATAAGGAAAAACAAGTCTTAAATGATACATTAGATGAGATGGATCTCATTGATATCTTTGGGACATTCCATCCAAATGCAGAGGAATACATCTTCTTCTCAAGTGCACATGGAACATTCTCCAGGATAGACCACATCTTGGGTCACAAATCAAATCTCAGTAAATTTAAGAAAATTGAAATCATGTCAAGCATCTTCTCCAACCACAATGCTGTGAGACCAGATATCAATTACAAGAAAAAAACTGTAAGAAACACAAACACACAGAGATTAAACAGCACATTTCTAAATAACCAACAGGTTACTGAAGAAATCAAAAGGGAAATCACAAAATTTCTAGAAACAAATGACAATGAAAACACGACAACTCAAAACCTATGGGATGCAGCAAAAGCAGTTCTAAGAGGGAACTTTGTACAATACAATCCTACCTCAAGAAGCAAGAAAAATACCAATAGACAACCTAACTTTACACCTAAAACAAGTGGAAAAAGAAGAACAACCCCCCCCCCCCAAATTAGCAGAAGGAAAGAAATCATACAGATCTGAGGAGAAATAAATGAAAAAGAAATGAAAGAAATAATAGTAAAGATTAATAAAACTGAAAGCTGGTTCTTTGAGAAGATAAACAAAATTGACAAACCTTTAGCCAGACTCATCAAGAAAAAGAGAGAGAAGAATCAAATCAACAAAATTAGAAATGAAAAAGGAGAGGTTACAACAGACGGTGTAGAAACTCAAAGGATTATAAGAGACTATTATGAACAACTATATGGCAATAACATCAATAGCCTGGAAGAAATGGACAGGTTCTTAGAAAAGTTCAATCTTCCAGGACTGAACCAGGGAAAAATAGAAATTATGAACAACCCAATTACAACCACTAAAATTGAAGCTGTGATAAAAAAAATCTCCCAAAAAACAAAAGCCCAGGACCAAGAGAATTTGATCAAGCATTTAGAAAAGAGCTAATACCTATCCTTCTAAAACTTTTTCAACAAATTGCAGAGGAAGGAACACTTTCAAACTCATTCTACAAGGCCACCATTACCCTGATACCAAAACCAGACAAAGACAACACACAAAATAAAGCTACAGGTCAATATCACTGATGAACATAGGTGCAAAAATTCTCGACAAAATTTTAGCAAACAGAACTCAGCAACACATCAAAAAGCTCATACACCATGATCAAGTTGGGTTTATTTCAGGGATGCGAGGATTCTTCAATATAGGCAAATCAATCAATGTGATACACCATATTAACAAATTGAAAGATAAAAAACATATGATAATCTCAACAGATGCAGAAAAAGCCTTTGACAAAATTCAGCACCCATTTATGATTAAAACTCTTCAAAAAATGGGCATAGAAGGAACCTTTATCAACATAGCAAAGGCCATATATGATAAGCCAACAGCAAACATTATTCTCAATGGTGGAAAACTGAAAGTATCCTCCCGAAGATCCGAGTCAAAACAAGGGTGTCCAGTTTTGCCACTATTATTCAACATAGTTCTGAAAGTCCTAGCTACAGCAATCAGAGAAGAAAAAGAAATAAAAGGAACCCAGATCGGAAAAGAAGAAGTAGAGCTCTCACTGTTTGCAGATGACATGATACTGTATATAGAAAACCCTAAAGATAGTATCAGAAAATTACTAGAGCTAATCAGTGAATTTAGCAAAGTTGCAGGGTACAAAATCAATACACAGAAATCACTAGCGTTTCTATATACTAACAATGAAAAATCAGAAAGAGAAATTAGGGAATCAATCCTATTCACCATTGCAACAAAAAGAATTAAATATCTAGGAATAAACTTATGTAAGGAGACAAAAGAACTGTATACAGAAAATTATAAGACACTAATGAAAGAAATCAAAGATGACATAAATAGATGAGAGATATTCCATGTTCCTGGGTAGGAAGAAACAATATTGTAAAAATGACTATACTACCAAACACAATCTACAGATTCAATGCAATCCCTATCAAATTACCAACGGCATTTTTCACAGAACTAGAACAAAAAATTTCACAATTCATATGGAAACACAAAAGACCCCTAATAGCCAAAGCAGTCCTGAGAAAGAAGAATGGAGCTGGAGGAATCAACCTTCCTGATTTCAGGTTATACTACAAAGCTACAGTCAGCAAGACAGTATGGTACTGGCACAAAAACAGAAATATAGACCAATGGAACAAGATAGAAAGACCAGAAATAAACCCATGCACCTATGGGTACCTTATTTTTGACAAAGGAGGCAAGAATATACAATGGGGAAAAGACAGCCTGTTCAATAAATGGTGCTGGGAAAACTGGACAGCTGCATGTAAAAGAATGAAATTAGAACACTTCCATATACAAAGATAAACTCAAAATGGATTAAAGACCTAAATGTAAGACCAGAAACTAAAAAACTCTTAGAGGAGAGCATAGGCAGAACACTCGATGACATAAATCAAAGCAAGAGCCTCTATGACCCACCTCCTACAGTAACAGAAATAAAAACAAAAGTAAACAAGTGGGACCTGATTAAACTTAAAAGCTTTTGCATAGCAAACTATGAGCAAGGTGAAAAAACAACCCTCAGAAGGGAGAAAATAATAGCAAATGAAACAACTGACAAAAGATTAATTTCCAAAATATACAAGCAGCTCTTACAACTCAAAGCCAGAAAAACAAACAGCCCAATCAAAAAGTGGGGAAAGGACCTAAATAGACATTTCTCCAAAGAAGACCTACAGATGGCTAACAAACACATGAAAAGATGCTCAACCTTGCTCATAATTAGAGAAATGCAAATCAAAACTACAATGAGATATCACCTCACAGGTCAGAATGGCCGTCAGCAAAAAGTCTACAAACAATAAATGTTGGAGAAGGTGTGGAGAAAAGAGAATGCTCTTGCACTGTTGGTGGGAATGTAAATTGATACAGCCACTATGGAAGATGGTATTCCTTTAAAAACTAGGAATAAAACCACCATATGACCCAGCAATCCCGCTCCTAGGCATATACCCTGAAGAAATCAAAACTGAAAAAGACACATGTATCCCATTGTTCACTGCAGCACTATTTACAATAGCTAGAACGTGGAAGCATCCTACATGTCCATTGACAGATGAATGGATGAAGAAGTTGTGGTACATATACACAATGGAGTATTACTCAGACGTTAAGAGGAACACATCTTTATGCGTTCAGTTCTAATGAGGTGAGTGAACCTAGAACCTATTATACAGAGTGAAGTAAGTCAGAAGGAAAAAGATAAATATTGTATTCTAATGCATATTACGGAATCTAGAAAAATGGTACTGAAGAATTTATTTGCGCGGCAGCAATGGAGAAACAGAGAACAGACTTATGGACATGGGGAAAGGGGAGAAGATGCTGAGATGTATGGAAAGAGTAACATGGAAACTTACATTACCATATGTGAAATAGCCAATGGGAATTTGCTGTATGACTCAGGAAACCCAAACAGGACTCTATCAACCTAAAGGGGTGGGATGGGGAGAGAGATGAAAGGGAGAGTCTAAAGGGAGCAGACATATGTATACCTATGGTTGATTCATTTTGAGGTTTGACAGAAAACAAGATTCTGTAAAGCAATTATCCTTCAATTAAATAAATTAATTAAAAAATAATAAAGGGTATTTATGCATAAGGCACAAAAAGCTGCATTAAAAGATAACTGCTAGATTTTATAATTAAAAAAAATAACACAGTCACAAGATGAAAGTGTTTTTCAAAGGCGTGTTTCAAAGGAATCTGGAGAGAAAAAGCAGTTCCCTCTATCCATCCATCACATTTGGCTGGTATTTCAAGGCCCTATTTGTTCCCTGCTCCAGAAAGCCTTCCCTGAGTGTCTCAGCACAGAGCCCCTTCCTCTCCTCAGTTCTTCCTGCTCCTATCCTAAGTGCCCTGTAAATAGGTGTGGTGACCAGGCCAAGGGTGGACATGGGGCCTGGAGCAGATACCCCTCCATGCTCCGGTGTTGTGGTCTGATGGCTCCCATGGCTGAGTCTGGGCCTCCCTGTCATCTCTTATCTTGTCCACAGTATGCTCCAGGGAAGAACAAGAGGTGACCTGTTGCCAGCCCAGCTGGGGCCACCTGTCTGGAATTACTTGTCAGCGTGAACCAGCTGAACCACATGTCAGCTGAACCAGCCAGGCTGGACAGCAAGCACTCCAGGTCTGCAGCTCATCTTTTCTCTGTTCACCTGGATAGGACCTCTCTGGGCTTATGCTTGGAGGGGTTTGAAAAGGCTGCCTGCTCCCTGCCTCCCAAGTGCAAAATTCATCCACGCAGGACCGATGGGAGCTAGCCTGTCTCTCCTTGACACTAGCCGAGCTCTCTGCCCTTTACCCACTTTACATCTGAAAACGTTCTCTTTTCTGACTCCTTAGGTCTCCACAGAGGTGGAGAGCAATGTCATCCTCCTCCCAGATCTGTCCCCAGCTCAGTACCTTTTTATTCTCTCTCCTTCCTGAATCCCTGTTTCCGTGGCCAGCCTGCTCAGCCAGGAGGCGCCCAAAGGACTCCATTAGTGTCTGAGAGCCTCTGTCTCCTCCCAGGGGAGAGGCAAAGGGCTGCTCCAGAGCAGGAGGCAGCCACCGTCCCATCTCGCTGGGCCTTGGCAGCTTCACAGGGCAACCCGTTCCCCCTGGAGACCCCACAGGCCCTGGGCCTTGGATGTGTCTGAGGGGCACATGTCTGTCTTCATCTCCCTCTCTGCTTCTTCCACAGCCTTTCCCAACCCCTCCTCCTCACCCCACCCAGAATAAGGATTCTGTCAAGGCTTCTGTCTCATGCGATGCATGAGGTAAGGAGTGGGGTTCCCTGTGACTCCCTCACAGGTTCTAAAGCCTAAATGGCTGTGGCTGTCACCCACGGTGCTTGCTGTCCTAGAGGATTCCCTGGCACCCTGACCGGTAAGTCCAAAGTAGGGCCTGGGATTCTGAATTTTTAACCAGCCCCCGGGCCCCACCCCTCTTGTCTCTGAGCCTCATGTTCAGTAGCAGCATGAAGGAAGAGAGGGAGGAGATGAGGCTGCTACACCCAGGGTGCCCCTAAGCTCTGGTGCACACATAGGGAGCCAAGTTAGCCACTGAAACCTGGTTCCAGCCTGGGGCAATGAGTTTAATTGCTTTCAGAGTGGGGCAAGATCAGGGAAGCATTTGAAGGTGGCTTCTTTGATGAAGCAGGACTTGGTTGTGTTGAGGGCCTGATGGAGTTTGAGTCTAGAGAGGAGTGCAGAGACACCCAGCACTAACTGGAGGAATGGTGGCTCCAAAGGAAGGAAGTACAACAGTGGCATTTCAGACGCTCTGATGGGCTGACAAATCGACCGCTTACACCCTTTATCAGGATCAGACCTTGGAAGGATTAGCAAAAGAAGAGGGAGAGAATAGAGAAGATAGAACGGATTCCAAGAAAGATTGGAACTGAGTGTTTTAAATATCTAGATAAGCCCTGAATTCCCAGTTCAGATGCCATGTCTGTCTTTCAGACCCTTGCTGGGGTCAGAGTGCAGCAGCAGCCAGGCCTGGCAGAAGGGGCACAGCTAGGTGTGCCCTCGGCCTGGGTGGGGGTCCCACGGCCCCATACCACCCTTTCCTTGGCCCTGCACCCAAACGTCAGATTTTCTGGCCAGCCAGGACGGCTGACCTCTGATCACGTAAGTATCTTGCAGACCTGCTTTGAGGGTTTGAGACTGGCTGCGGCCCACCTCCCTGTCCTGGCACCTTAACCTCCTGCTGAATGACTCCCTGCACCCCCATCCCTCCTGCCCCCGCCCCATCTATGTTCTAGAACCCCCTCCCCTGCACAAGCTCAGGGAGTATTGATGAAAGCTAGTGCCTGCTTGAGGTGCAAGGATGGAGGGCAAGACAGTGAGAAAATGCACCCAGGACCTCAGGAGAAGGCACCCTGGCCAGGGCGCCCCAGACCTAGGTTCTGGTTGTGTCTCTGTCCTGTGGTCTTGGGCTGGCCGTGCCTCTCTGGGCCTCAGATCTCTTTTCTGTAAAATGAATGGGTTGAAATACCTCATCCTGCTCCAGAGAGCTGTGTCTGGGGAAAGACTTAACAAGGAGAGCGCTAAAGACTAGACCTCGTGGCGCGCCCCTGGCTCTAGGGCGGCCGTCCTCCTCTCCCCACATTCCTGCCCATGGAGCACGTCCTATGGATGTGGAAGGTCCCTGGGCCCCACACACAGAGGCTCCATCAGCACCCCAGGCCAAACCATCCCTGACTAAAACACAGCTGGAGTTTTTCAGATTAAATTGGCCTCTTCTTTGAGGAAAAAGAGTAGCAGGAGGGAGGCCCAGGATGGCTAAACATGGTTCGAGTTCTCGACTGACAGCTGAGGTCTGGGAGAAGGACTGCTGGGGACAGGATTGTGCTTTGTGTCTTTTTCAGAAATGGCTTTTAAGTGAGTGAAGCATAAAATAGAATTTCAAATTCTATTTTAATTAAAATAGAAATAAATTTTAACTCTATTTAATTACATTTCAAATATTAATTAACATTTTTGGACACAGTATGTGCCAGGTTTTAGAAAAGGCAGAGGAACCAGAGATCAAATTGCCAACATCCACTGCGTCATCAAAAAAGCAAGAGAGTTCCAGAAAAACATCTATTTCTGCTTTATTGACTATGCCAAAGCCTTTGACTGTGTGGATCACAAGAAACTGTGGAAAATTCTGAAAGAGATGGGAATACCAGACCACCTGACCTGCCTCTTGAGAAATCTGTATGCAGGTCAGGAAGCAACAGTTAGAACTGGACATGGAACAACAGACTGGTTCCAAATAGGAAAAGCAGTACGTCAAGGCTGTATATTGTCACCCTGCTTATTTAGCTTCCATGCAGAGTACATCATGAGAAATGCTGGACTGGAAGAAACACAAGCTGGAATCAAGATTGCCAGGAGAAATATCAGTAACCTCAGATACGCAGATGACACCACCCTTATGGCAGAAAGTGAAGAGGAACTAAAAAGCCTCTTGATAAAAGTGAAAGTGGAGAGTGAAAAAGTTGGCTTAAAGCTCAACATTCAGAAAACGAAGATCATGGCATCTGATCCCACCACTTCATGGGAAATAGATGGGGAAACAGTGGAAACAGTGTCAGACTTTATTTTTTTGGGCTCCAAAATCACTGCAGATGGTGACTGCAGCCATGAAATTAAAAGACGCTTACTCCTTGGAAGAGAAGTTACAATCAACCTAGATAGTATATTCAAAAGCAGAGACATTACTTTGCTGACTAAGGTCCGTCTAGTCAAGGCTATGGTTTTTCCAGTAGTCATGTATGGATGTGAGAGTTGGACTGTGAAGAAGGCTGAGCGCTGAAGAATTGATTCTTTTGAACTGTGGTGTTGGAGAAGACTCTTGAGAGTCCCTTGGACTGCAGGGAGATCCAACCAGTCCATTCTGAAGGAGATCAGCCCTGGGATTTCTTTGGAAGGAATGATGCTAAAGCTGAAACTCCAGTACTTTGGGCACCTCATGCGAAGAGTTGACGCATTGGAAAAGACTCTGATGCTGGGAGGGATTGGGGCAGGAGGAAAAGGGGACGACCGAGGATGAGATGGCTGGATGGCATCACTGACTCGATGGATGTGAGCCTGAGTGAACTCTGGGAGCTGGTGATGGACAGGGAGGCCTGGCGTGCTGCGATTCATGGGGTCACAAAAAGTCGGACACGACTGAGCGACTGAACTGAACTGAACTGAACTGATGTGCCAGGAACCACTTTAAGTATGTCATATTAATAAGCCCAATGCATTCTCACAATAACTCTATGAGATAGGTATTACTATTATTATTTCCACATTTGTCTGATGTAGAAACTGAAGCACAAGAGGAAAGTGACTCACCCAAGACCATGTAGATGGTAAGAGACTGAGCAAGGACTCATGTGGAAGAGATGCTCACTTGAACAGGACCTCACAAGGCAGGTATAGCCCTTGGTGTCCCATTTTCTACGGGTTTCTGTAGACTCCAGGTTGAACCTCTAGGTTCAACCATCTCATTAGAACTGACTCAAATACATTCCTTTTTGTGGCTAAGTAAGAATTCCAGTTGAGCTAAGTCAAATCCTGAAAGATGATGCTGTGAAAGTGCTTCACTCAGTATGTCAACAAATTGGGAAAACTCAGCAGTGGCCGCAGGACTGGAAAAGGTCAGTTTTCATTCCAATCCCTAAGAAAGCAATGCCAAAGAACCGCACAATTGCATTCATCTCACACGCTAGTAAAGTAATGCTTAAAATTCTCCAAGCCAGGCTTCAGCAATACGTAAACCATGAACTTCCAGATGTCCAAGCTGGTTTTAGAAAAGGCAGAGGAACCAGAGATCAAATTGCCAACATCCACTGGGTCATCAAAAACGCAAGAGAGTTCCAGAAAAACATCTATTTCTGCTTTATTGACTATGCCAAAGCCTTTGACTGTATGGATCACAATAAACTGTGGAAAATTCTGAAAGAGATGGGACTACTAGACCAGCTGACCTGCCTCTTGAGAAATCTGTATGCAGGTCAGGAAGCAACAGTTAGACTGGTTCCAAATAGGAAAAGGAATATGTCAAGGCTGTGTATTGTCACCCTGCTTATTTAACTTATATGCAGAGTACATCTTGAGAAATGCTGGGCTGGGGAAAGCACAAGCTGGAATCAAGATTGCCGCGAGAAATATCAATAACCTCAGATATGCAGATGACACGACCCTTATGGCAGAAAGTGAAGAAGAACTAAATAGCCTCTTGATGAAAGTGAAAGAGGAGAGTGAAAAAGTTGGCTGAAAGCTCAACATTCAGAAAACTAAGATCATGGCATCTGGTCCCATCATTTCATGGCAAATAGATGGGGAAACAGTGGAAACAGTGGCTGACTATTTTTCTGGGCTCCAAAATCACTGCAGGTGGTGATTGCAGCCATGAAATTAAAAGATGCTTATTCCTTGGAAGGAAAGTTATGACCATCCTCGACAGCATATTGAAAAGCAGAGACATTACTTTGCCAAAAAGGTTCGTCTAGTCAAGGCTATAGTTTTTCCTGTGGTCATGTATGGATGTGAGAGTTGGACTGTGAAGAAAGCTGAGTGCCAAAGAATTGATGCTTTTGAACTGTGGTGTTGGAGAAGACTCTTGAGAGTCCCTTGGACTGCAAGGAGATCCAACCAGTCCATTCTAAAGGATATCAGTCCTAAGTGTTCGTTGGAAGGACTCATATTGAAGCTGAAACTCCAATACTTTGGCCACCTGATGCAAAGAGCTGACTCATTGGAAAAGACCCTGATGCTGGGAAAGATTGAGGGCAGGTGGAGAAGGAGATGACAGAGGATGAGATGGTTGGATGGCATCACCGACACGATGGACATGGGTTTGGGTGGACTCTGGGAGTTGGTGATGGACAGCGAGGCCTGGCGTGCTGCAGTCCATGGGGTCGCAAAGAGTCGGACATGACTGAGCAACTGAACTGAACTGAACTGAATATTCCATTGTGTGTGTGCCCACACAGCTTCTTTATCAATTCATCTCTAGATGAGCATCTAAATGTTTCCATGTCCTAGCTGTTGTAAATAGTGCTGCAATGAACATTGGCGTATATGTATCGTTTGCAATTATGGTTTCCTCAGGGTATATGCCCATTAGTGGAATTGCTGGGTTATATGGTAGTTTTATTCCTAGTTTTAAAAAATCTCCATACTGGTCTCCATAGTGGCTGTATCCATTTGCATTCCCACCCACAATGCAAGAGGGTTTCCTTTTCGCCACACCCTCTCCAGCAATTACTATCTGTAATTGCTTTTTGATGATGGCCATTCTGACCAGTGTGAGGTGATACCTCATTGTAGTTTTGATTTGCATTTCTCTAATTATGAGCGATGTTGAGCATCTTTTCATGTATTTATTGGCCATCTGTATGTCTTCTTTGGAGAAATGTCTGTTTAGGTCTTCTGACCACTTTTTGATTGGGTTCTTTTTCTGGTATTGAGCTGCATGAGCTGTTTGCATATTTTGGAGATTAATCCTTTGCCAGTTGTCATGTATGTTTTAATAGCAATGCTAGTGTGTGTCCATAAATGATAAATGTGACATTGTTTTGCAGATTTAATGTTTTGAAACTTTACATGAACAAAATTGATATTTAGGTGTCCTATAATTTGCTTTTGGTCAACATTGTGTTTTAGAAATATATTTGTACTGAAATATACAGCTGTATTTCATTCACTTTAATGGAGGCATACTGTTCTATTTTATAAATACATCACAACTTATTTTACTGCTGGGCTCTTAGGGTTTTTCCTTTTAAACTTTCATTATAAGAACAACATTTCATTGACTATTATTGCATGTGGCTCTTATGCATGTGCAAGATGTGGACTTGCATGTACTCCGCACGCATGCCGAGATGTGGACTGTCTGGGTAGCTGGTGTGCACGTTTTCAAATGCCCTGCACGCATGTGTGCATGCTGTCGCTTCAGTCGTGTCCAACTCTTTGTGACCCCATGGACTGTAGCCTTCCAGGCTCCTCTGCCCCTGGGATTCTTCAGGTGAGAATACTGGAGTAGGTTGCCATGTCCTCCTCCAGGGGATTTTCCCAACCCAGGGATTGAACCCAGGTCTCCTGCTTTGCAGGTAGATTCTCTACTGCTGAGCCACCAGGGAAACCGTTTCAGATTCCCTGTGTGTGTGTGCTTAGTCACTCAGTGGTGTCTGACTCTTTGTGACCCCATGGACTGTAGCCCTCAAGGCTTCTCTGTCCATGGGATTCTCCAGGCAAGAATACTGGAGTGGGCTGCCATGACCTCCTTCATGGGATCTTCCCAACCCAGGGATCGAATCCAGGTCTCCCTCATTATGGATGGATTCTTTACCATCTGAGCCACCAGGGAAGGTCAAGAATACTGGGGACCCAGGAATCGAACCGGGGTCTCCTGCCTTGCAGGCAGATTCTTTACCCCTGAGCTACCATGGAAGCCCTTCAAATTCCCTGGATGGTGCCAAACAGCTCTCCCAAGCAGTGCTGCCATTGTATCCTCACGTCCATATTTTTTCCCTACTCCAGCTCACAATATTATCAGACTTTTTGTTCTTGCTAATATTATGGGTAAAAATGTTATCTCATTCTTAATTTTTGTATTTGCCTAATCCCGAGTCAATTTGTTTATCCTTGCGCATATTTTTTGGACATTAAGCTTCCCTTTTCTGTAAATCCTCATGTATTTTGCCCATTCTTCTATTAATTTTTCTGATTCAATGTAGTATTCCTTTCCCTGTTGCAGATTGTTTTACAGTTGGTGGTTGGCTTAGTAAATTTGTATAGTGTGTTTGCTGAGAAAAATCTTCACTTTTAGTGTAATCTTACTATCAGTCTTCCTCTTCAGGGTGTGGGCTGTCTGTGTGTTTTAATTTTGGCTTTCCCTTTCCAAAGATCATAAATCCAGTGTCTTACATTTTCTTCTAAAAGTTAAAAGCTTTGTTTTTTATATTTGATCTACCTGGAGTTTTGAGGTTTTCTTTTTTTCTTGTTATGGTGTGATATAGGGATTTAATATATTTTTTTTTCATATGGATAACTTAGTATTCCAGCAGCATTTGTTAAATCATTCATTTGCCACTGATTTGTTATTGCCCTTCTGTCATATTAACTTTCTGTATATGATTGAGTGTGTTTCTGCGCTGTTATATTGCATTGGTCTCCTTGTCAATCCTTCAACTACCAACACATTATATTAATTATACCTTTATAATATCTTTACACATGGTCAAAAGAGTCTCTGTATCAGTTTTTTTCAAAAGTTGTTTTGAAGTACAGTTAAGTATAATATTTTCTCCCTTACATTTAGCCTTGTGTTTGTGAAAGTGTGCCCCACACCAAGATCACAAAAATGTCAGAGGGATAATGTTTAAATATTTGATAGCTTCCCTACTTTCCCCCACACCAAAGACTATTCTGTCTGTTTATATTCCCGATTTTTTTTCATGTGTGTGTGTTTACAAATGCTTCATAGAAAGAGCTGCAGAATCAGAAGGATGTAGTATAGGGGTTGGCGCTGTTTACCTAGGAAAGAGAATTTTAGCAAAAGAAAAATGTATATCCACAGAAAAGAAGGATTGGAAGAATTGAGCCATGCATTCTCAGTTTCAAAATGAATTTTGATTGAGTGGAACAAATACTAAATTTTGTAGATCCCAGCTGTTGTACATGTGGAGAACATAGAAAATGGCAGAGATGGGAGAGAATTTTTCAAATGTTTTGTGGCTCATTAAAAATGTGCTTCTTTCACACAGGCACACACTATCATTACAGCCCGCTGCTATTTACCCAAGAGTAAGATCTAAATTCTTTTTAATTCTATTTTCTACAAAGGTTCTATTTAACTGTTATTCTGTGTTAAGATTGAGCTATGAAACTACCCAGGTTTATTTGGATAAAGAAACCTGTCTTTTCTAGCACTTTTGTAATTCCACAATTTATTGATAAATGCACATGGTAGAAAGTACATTTCTCTCTCATACCTGTTCCCCAGTATCCAATTTATATTCTTCTGAAGCAAATTGTGTGACCAGTTTCTTAGGTAACTTTCCAGAGATATTCTAGCATGAACCAAATATATACTTAATGTTCCCTGAACGGTTTTTTCCCTACTTATGGTAGCACACTCCATAAAGTGTTCTATTCTTTGCTTTTGTCCCCACTGAATATTTTATTTGGAGATCATTCCTTATCAGAGCATAAAAAATCTTCCTCATTATTTTTAACAATAGCATAATATCTTACTATATGGACACATAAGTGTATTTATCCAGTCCTTTCTGGTGGACTTTTAAGTTTTCCCAGTGTTTTACTACCGTAACTGGTATGTTGAACAAGCATTTCTCATGACATAATAAAAATAAAATTTTACTTTTTCTTCCATCATCCCTTTAAAAGTATTTCTTTAGATTAATATTTCCTGTGTATATTTGAAAACACTGCAAGTTCTTGTAGGTTTTCAGTTTTTGGTCAAATACGGCCTCAATTCAGAAATTATAGTATCTATTCCCACATTATAAACCAACCTTCTGAACTTGACTTAATATTATATCTTCTTCCCTCCCCCAGACACTGGCCAGCTTCCAAAAGGAAGCCTGCAGTGGAGAAGGGGCTTTGGTCCATCTGCTTCTCTTCATCATCGCCCCACTGGTTGCTGCCTTATTTCCCATAAGAGTCAAAATGAAAGTAGGGGGAAAATGAACAAGGAAAAGTAAAGGAATGAGATGGTTGTTATCATTTGGTAGGGGTGATTTTGAGTTCTGTGCCCCTAGCAGATGGCTCATACTGCCTCTTTCTCTTGGGGAGCTTTGGGGGTGTCATTGGAGGCCCCCTAGAAAGCCCCTCTTCCCTGAAGTTTTCCTAACCTGTGCCTAATGGTCCCTTGGGACTCGTTCCTTGGTGTGAGCATATGGAGATAATGCCACCCTTGTTCTACCTTGGCCTTCTGGGCAGCTTTACTAAACCAGACCCAGGGGAACCCCATGTTGGCCTCTCTTTGGCATATGACCCATAACTGGCTTTGAATCATTCATGTATCCCTTGTCTTAAAAATCTCTGATCCCAACACAGGGGTAATTGTAGGGCTTTGCCACCATAAGGAAGGCCTTTCTTGACCTCTTAGGAAAGTCAGCCCCTGGCCCCAGGCCACGTTAGCATCCCCAATCCTGGGCCAGACATCGGTCCTCTGTGTCTCCCACTGCTGACACAGCCTCTGGAAGCTCTCCAAGAGGTTCCTTAAAACCCCATTCCTAGTCTTGACAGTAGCCTTCCTCACTGGTCCCCCAAATGTCAGTGAGGATCCCAAAAGGCAATATTTCTCTCTAAAAATTGCCCTCCTGAAATGCCCCACCCTTGTAGTCTCAGAGCTTGTTTTCATCCTTGATGTGGCTGGGCAGTTGAAGAACCATTGAGCAGATTCTTGGCCAGATTTCTTTGCCAATTTATGGAGAGGGCAGAGTGTATGGCGCATTCACTTTGGTGTTCTGAGCCAAGAAGAGTTCTGTTCTAATATTATGTTACACTATCATAAATAATGCTGTTACTAGTGGTCTTGCCTGAGAATATTTATTTGTGTATATGGACCAGTATATCTATAGAAAGTACCAGATGAATTAACAGAAGAGGAATTGTTGGGTATTGCCAAATTGTCCTCCAAAGAGTTATACAAATTGCTCTTCACCAAAAATATATGAAAGTGCCTGATTTCCACCCCCTTTAAGCTTAATATTTTACATTTAAGCCTTTAATCTACCTGAATTTATTCTGACATAAATTATGCATTAACTCCTTACATATTCCCTGTCCCAAAATACTTTAGATAGTAAATTCAAATTTGTTTGTTAAATAAATTTATCCTTTATCCACTGACTTAAAATGCTATTTTTAACTTGCAATACTTTCATGAATATTTTTGCACTTTTTCAGGGCTTTGTCGTTTGCTCCAATGATCTGTTTTATATTCCTGCACTGGTTTCATATGCTTGTGATTATTACAACTTTATTATTATAATTTTAATATCTGGTAGGGAAACTCCCATATCATTAACTCTCCTTCAAATCCCCTCTGGATCTTCTCAAACTATTTTCTCGGTGGTTTTTAGAATAATTTTGTCTTTTTCTAAAAAAAATCCCATATGGATTTTGGTGAGGATTTCAAATAATTTATAGCTTAATTTATGGAAAATAGACAACTTTCCACTACTAAATGTTCCCAAATTAGAACATAATGTTTTCCCTCATTAATTAAACATTCAAATGAACTTTGAGTTTTACATATATATGTGTGTCATTACATATATTTGTTGCTATTATAATCAAGATATTTATCCTATTATATTTTCTAATTAGTTAACATTGACATATAGAAATCTTCTTTTTGCAAAATCATACCATCTCCAGTCATTTTTATTTTCTTGAGTTTTCTAAATAGGCAATCGATCATATTATCTGTACATAATGATAACATTTCCAGCTCCATTCCAAGATTTATACTACTTATTTTTCTTTTGTTTAATTACTAAGGCTTGTACACTATACTACAAAATTAAAGTTATAAAGCCATATCTATGGGTATCACCAAATATAGAAAATAGTTGTGAAGAAACACATCAAAATATTAACAGTGGTTATTATGTTTGTCATAACTTCTGTATTTTGGTAATATTTATAGTAAATATCACAAGAAATCAATAGACAATTTCTGCAACTTATTTAACTCTATAGTTCTATAATTATCCAAGTCAAGGAAAAGAGTATCTACTCTCCCACTTTCAGTGATGATGGATTAACAGGGATAGGGCTTACCCTCCTACCTTAAACAACTAGAAATTAGAAAAATATATGAAACAACCACTTTCAGATTTTGAACAACAGGCAGCTCAAGACTGTGGCCCCAGGGAGGCAGGGAACAAGTAAGGAGACCTGTATGATTGCACTGGCTTCTGCTTGGAGGTACCTTCCGGACTACAGAAGAGGGAGGGGTATCTCAAGCTGTGTATGGCAGTCTCACTAGGAAGAGAAAACAGAGATTCGAGTTAAGGGAGTCTGAGGTAGCTGAGTACTGAGAATTCCCAGATGCGGTAAGCAATCTGGAAAAGAGCTTGAGAAATCTGCATGTATAGGGTCCTCTGTGTTTTTGATGAATACTAAGATGGTTATGGGTAAAGTTCCATGAGAGTGGGAAAAGAATAATCAGGAAGTCATACACTGAACAGTTTTAAGATATCATACAGGACCGGAAGAGTCCTTGTTGAGCATGTAGAACTCTTAGCAGAGAACCTAAGAAGACTCACACATTAATAGTAGGACTAAACCTAGATTAAAGGCTCAGTAGAAAAATGCTTAAAAATAAGTCTTGAGATGATGAGCTAAGACACTAGGGGTTTCACAGGTTACTGCAACAAAGTGCAGTGCTCTTTAAAGGAAGACAAACATCCAGCCTCCAGTACAAAATGTGATCCATGCTGGGGAGGGGGCGGGGAACACTCAATAGAGAGATTCAGATGGTAGAGATGATGGACGCTTAAGAAGATACTATTAATACGTTCAAGAATTTAAATAAAATGGAATAAACAGATAATATATTTCTATCAAATGGAATATTTGAAATGAAACTTTTCCTGAATGAGATTAATAGTGTGTTAGAAACAGCAAAAGAAAAATTAGCAAACTTGAAGTTTGGAAGCTACAAATGAAGCAGAGAGAGAAAATGGACAGGGGACCGCGTACAGAGCCTTAGCGCTGCGTGAGGTAATATTGAGGGATCAAGAGCATAACATACCTTCACGCTAATAGAATCTCAAGGGAAAAGGAGGGCGTGGAAAAGTATTTGATGATATTATAATTTTAAAATGTCAAAAATTTGATGGGAACTATAAACCCACAGCCCTTCCCCACAATTGAACAGACTCCACAGAAGATTAATACAAAGGAAAAACCATTATAAAATTTCTAAAAAGTGATGTTAAAGAGAAAATCTTAAATACATCAAGTGAAAAAAGATACATTATACACAAAGACAAGCATAGAATCACAGATCTCTCATCAAAGACTTTTCAAGCTAGAAAACAATGAAATGAGATTTTTAAAGTGCTAAGGCCAAGTGTAAAACTGGAATTCTAAATTCAGTGAATATTTATTTTAAAATTGTAAGTACAACTAAATCTTTTTAGAGAAAAACTGAGATAATTCATTATTTATATACCTCACTACAGGAAGTGTTAAAGGAAGTAGTTCAAGTGGAAGGAAAATGATACCAGATGGAAACTGTAATCTATATGAAAGAATGAAGAACACTGAAAAGGTTATAAACATAAATCATTTTTCTTATTTTAAATTTCCTTAGGGGGAAAGGTTTCAGAGTAGGAAAACCCCGAGTTTGCCTCCTACCATGGGCATACCAAAATTGCAACTGTTGTGGATGCTCAGTCTCGCAGTCATGTCCAACCCCTCATGACCCCATGGCCTGCAGCACGCCAGGCTTCCCTGTCCTTCACCATCGCCCAGAGCTTGCTCAAACTCATGTCCATTGAGTCAGTAACGCCATCCAACCATCTCATCCTCTGTCGTCCCCTTCTACAACTATTTACAGAACAGCTATTGATGGGGAAAACCAGAAGACTAGCAGAAAAGATCTTCTGCAACTAAAGATGTAAAGAAGGGTCAACAGTGGGGCTTGTAGGAGGGTCAGAGGCGTGATACAGTGAACCCTCATTCTCCTACGTGGGTGACACACAAATAGAAAGATAATTACAAATGTGGAGCTTCTCCCCAAGGAGTGAGGAGGCTGAACCTTACATCAGGCTCTCTGCACTGGAAAGATGAGCCTTTAGAAAGTTTGGCTTTGAAAGCCAGTGGGACTAACTTTTGGAAGAGCCAGAGAGCTGTGGGAATCTATAGAGACTACACTTTTAAAGGGCACATACAAAATCCAACACACTCTGGGACCCAGGGCAGAGACAATAATTTGAAAGGACCTGGGTCAGGTGGAAGCAGAGGGAGGAGGAGAGGCAGGAGGCATCTTGAGCCCAGCCTGGGGACACAGGCGGGCTTCCCTGGTGGTGCAGAGGTTAAAGCGTCTGCCTACAATGTGGGAGACCTGGGTTCGATCCCTGGGTCGGGAAGATCCCCTGGAGAAGGAAATGGCAACCCACTCCAGTATTCTTGCCTGGAGAATCCCATGGACGGAGGAGCTTGGTGGGCTACAGTCCACGGGTCCCAAAGAGTCGGACACGACCAAGCGACTTCACTTCTTCTTCACCTGGGGATGCAGGCACTGGAGGCAGTCATTTTTGTGAGCTCGATGGCACCCACTCCAGGACTCTTGCCTGGAAAACACATGGACAGAGGAGCCTGGGAGGCTGCAGTCCATGGGGTTGCGAAGAGTCGGACACGACTGAGCGACTTCACTTTCACTTTTCTCTTTCATGCATTGGAGAAGGAAATGGCAGCCCACTCCAGTGTTCTTGCCTGGAGAATCCCAGGGACGGCGGAGCCTGGTGGGCTGCCATCTGTGGGGTCGCACAGAGTCAGACATGACTAAAGCGACTTAGCAGCATTCTACCATGAGGACATTGGGGCTGGCAAACACCATTTTGGAATCTCCCTCTAGCTTATTAGTGTCTGGACCTAGCCACTAGGACTGGGATGCCTCAGATCAAGCAGCTAGCCAGGTGGGGACACAGCCCTACTCACAGGCAGACTGAATGCTTAAGATGCCAGAGTGATTAGAAGCCCTGGGACCTAGCACTATGCACTAGAAGGCCTGAGACCTGGCCCCCACACCAATAACGGGCACTAGCCCTGGAATCCCTGGGCTCCTGCAGCCAGGGACCCTGGGACCTGACTCCTACCCAGCAGCTGGCTGGCACAAGCTGCAAGACCAGCTTCATCCACCAGTGAGCAGGTATGAGCCCCAGGGTCATAGCTAACCATCTCATCCTCTGTTGTCCCCTTCTCCTCTTGCCCTCAATCTTTTCCAGCATCAGGGATTTTCCAATGAGTTGGCTCTTTGCATCAGGTGGCCAAAGTATTAGAGCTTCAGCATCAGTACTTCCAAGGGATATTCAGAGTTGATTTCCTTTAGGGTTGACTGGTTTGATCTCCTTGCTGTCCAACAGACTCTCAAGACTCTTCACCAGCACCACAATTTGAAATCATTAGTTCTTCACTTAGCATTCTTTAATGTCCAACTCTCACATCCGTGCATGACTACTGGAAAAACCATAGTTTTGACTATATGGACCTTTGTCAGCAAAGTGTTTCTCCTTTTTAATACGCTGTCTAGGTTTATTATAGCTTTCCTTCCAAGGAGCAAAGCATCTTTTAATATTATGGCTGCAGTTACCATTTGCAGTGATTTTTGACCCCAAGAAAATAAAATCTGTCACTCTTTCCTCTTCTGTTTGCCATGAAGTGATGGGTCAGAGTACACACCCACAATGGGACTGGATGCCATGATCTTAGGTTTTGAATGTTGAGTTTTAAGTCAGTTTTTCTACTCTCCTGTTTCACCCTCATCAAGAGGCTCTTTAGTTCCTCTTAACTTTCTGCCTAGATCTGATAGATAGAGTGCCTGATGAACTATGGAATGAGGTTCGTGACATTGTACAGGAGACAGGGATCAAGACCATCCCCATGGAAAAGAAATGCAAAAAAGCAAAATGGCTGCCTGGGGAGGCCTTACAAATAGCTGAGAAAAAAAGAGAAGTGAAAAGCAAAGGAGAAAAGGAAAGATATAAACATCTGAATGCAGAGTTCCAAAGAATAGCAAGAAGAGATAAGAAAGCCTTCTTCAGTGATCAATGCAAAGAAACAGAGGAAAAGAACGGAATGGGAAAGACTAGAGATCTCTTCAAGAAAATTAGAGATACCAAGGGAACATTTCATGAAAAGATGGGCTCGATAAAGGACAGAAATGGTATTGACCTAACAGAAGCAGAAGATATTAAGAAGAGGTGGCAAGAATACACAGAAGAACTGTACAAAAAAGATCTTCACGACCCAGATAATCATGATGGTGTGATCACTAATCTAGAGCCAGACATCCTGGAATGTGAATCCAAGTGGGCCTTAGAAAGCATCACTATGAACAAAGCTAGTGGAGGTGATGGCATTCCAGTGGAGCTATTTCAAATCCTGAAAGATGATGCTGTGAAAGTGCTGCACTCAATATGCCAACAAATTTGGAAAACTCAGCAGGGGCCACAGGACTGGAAAAGGTCAGTTTTCATTCCAATCTCTAAGAAAGGCAATGCCAAAAAATGCTCAAACTACTGCACAATTGCACTCATCTCACATGCTAGTAAAGTAATGCTCAAAATTCTCCAAGCCAGGCTTCAGCAATACGTGAACCATCAACTTCCTGATGTTCAAGCTGGTTTTAGAAAAGGCAGAGGAACCAGAGATCAAATTGCCAACATCCACTGGGTCATCAAAAAAGCAAGAGTTCCAGAAAAACATCCATTTCTGCTTTATTGACTATGCCAAAGCCTTTGACTGTGTGGATCACAAGAAACTGTGGAAAATTCTGAAAGAGATGGGAATACCAGACCAGCTGACCTGCCTCTTGAGAAATCTGTATGCAGGTCAGGAAGCGACAGTTAGAACTGGACATGGAACAACAGACTGGTTCCAAATAGGAAAAGGAGTACGTCAAGGCTGTATATTGTCACCCTGCTTATTTAACTTTTATGCAGAGTACATCATGAGAAATGCTGGACTGGAAGAAACACAAGCTGGAATCAAGATTGCCAGGAGAAATATCAGTAACCTCAGATACGCAGATGACACCACCCTTATAGCAGAAAGTGAAGAGGAACTAAAAAGCCTCTTGATGAAAGTGAAAGTGGAGAGTGAAAAAGTTGGCTTAAAGCTCAGCATTCAGAAAACGAAGATCATGACATCTGGTCCCATCACTTCATGGGAAATAGATGGGGAAACATTGGAAACAGTGTCAGACTTTATATTTTTGGGCTCCAAAATCACTGCAGATGGTGACTGCAGCCATGAAATTAAAAGACGCTTACTCCTTGGAAGAAAAGTCATGACCAACCTAGATAGTATATTCAAAAGCAGAGACATTACTTTGCTGACTAAGGTCCGTCTAGTCAAGGCTATGGTTTTTCCAATGGTCATGTATGGATGTGAGGGTTGGACTGTGAAGAAGGCTGAGTGCCAAAGAATTTATGCTTTTGAACTGTGATGTTGGAGAAGACTCTTGAGAGTCCCTTGGACTGCAAGGAGATCCAACCAGTCCTGGGTCTTCTTTGGAAGGAATGATGCTAAACCTGAAACTCTAGTACTTTGGCCACCTCATGCGAAGAGTTGACTCATTGGAAAAGACTCTGATGCTGGGAGGGATTGGGGGCAGGAGGAGAAGGAGACGACCGAGGATGAGATGGCTGGATGGCATCACGGACTCGATGGATGTGAGTCTGAGTGAACTCCAGGAGTTGGTGATGGACAGGGAGGCCTGGCGTGCTGTGATTCCTGGGGTCACAAAGAGTCGGACATGACTGAGTGACTGAACTGAACTTTCTGCCATTAGTGTGGTATCATCTGCATATCTAACACTGTTGATGCTTCTCCTGGCCTTGTTTCCAGCTTGTGAATCATCCAGCCTGGCATTTTGCATAAATTACTCTGCATAGCAGTTAAATAAACAGGGTGATAACACACAGGGTTTTTGTAACTCCCTCCCCAGTTCGGAATCAGGCAGCTGTTCCATGTCTGGTTCTAAATGCTGCTTCTTGGTCCCACATACAGGTTTCTCAGGAGGCAGGTAAGGCTGTGTGATACTCTCATCTCTTTAACAGTTTTCCGCAGAGTGTTTCGATCTACACAAAGGCTTTAGCTTAGTCAATGAAGCAGAAGTAGATGTTTTTCTGAAATTCCCTTGCTTTCTCCATGATCCAACAAATGTTGGCAATTTGATCTCTGGTTCCTCTGTCTCTTCAAAATCCCCCATGTACATCTGGAAGTTCTTTGTCCATGTACTATTGAAGCCTAGCTTGAAGGATTTTGAGCATAACCTTGCTAGCATGTGAAATAAGCACAATTGTATGATAGTTTGAACATTGTTTGCCATTGCCCTTCTTTGGGATTGGAATGAAAACTGACCTTTTCCAGTCCCGTGGCCACTGCTGAGTTTTCCTAATTTGCTCACATATTGAGTGCAGCACTTTAACAGCATTATCTTTTAGGATTTGAAATAGCTCAGCTGGATTTCTATCACCTCCATTAGCTTTGTTTGTAATAATGCTTCCAGAGCCCACTTGGCCTCACACTTCAGGACATCCAGCTCTAGATGAGTGACCACACCTTCGTGGTTATCTGGGTCACTAAGCCCTTTTCTGTAGAGTTTTCCTGTGTATTCTTGCCACCTCTTCTTAATCTCTTCTGCTTCTGTTAGTTCCTTACAATTTCTGTCCTTTTTCATGCCCATCCTTACATGAAATGTTCCCTTGATACTGCCAATTTTCCTGAAGAGATCTCTAGTCTTTCCCATTCTAGTGTTTTCCTCTATTTCTTACACTGTTTATTTAAGATGGCCTTCTTATCTCTCCTTGCTGTTCTCTGGAACTCGGCATTCAGTTGGCTACATCTTTCCCTTTCCCCCTTGCCTATCACTTTTCTTCTTTCCTCAGCTATTTGTAAAGCCTCCTCAGACAGTCTCTTTCTCTTTGGTATGATGTTGGTCACTGCCTCCTATACAATGTTATGGACCTCTGTCCATGATTCTTCAGGAACTCTGTCTATGAGATCTAATCTCTTGAATCTAATTCATCACCTCCACTGTGTAATCATAAAAAATTTGTTTTAGGTCATACCTGAATTACCTAGTGGTTTTCCCTACTTTCTTTAATTTAAGCCTGAAAATTGCAATAAGGAACTTATCATCTGAGCCACAGTCAGCTCCAAGTCTTGTTTTTGCTGACTGTATAGAGCTTCTTCATGTTTTGCTGCAAGAAACATAATCAATCTGATTTTAGCATTCACCATCTAGTGATGTCCATGTATAGAGTCATCTCTTGTGTTGTTGGATAAGGATATTTGCTATGACCTGTGTGTTCTCTGAACAAAACTCTGTTCGACTTTGCCCTGCTTCATCTTGTACCTTAAGATCAAACTTGCCTGTTATTCTGGGTATCTCTTGGCTTCCTACTTTTGCATTCCAATCCCTTATGATGAAGGGGACATCTTTTTTGCAGCGGGAGGGGTGTTAGTTCTAGAAGGTGTTGTAGGTCTTCACAGGACCAGTCAATTTTAGTTTCTTCGGCATCAGTGGTTGGGTCATATATTTGGATTACCATGATGTTGTATGATTTGCCTTGAAAAGAAATAAGATTATCCTGTCATTTTTGCAGTTGCAGTGGCTCAGAGGTTAAAGCATCTGCCTGGAATGCGGGAGACCTGGGTTTGATCCCTGGGTCGGGAAGATCCCCTGGAGAAGGAAATGGCAACCCACTCCAGTACTCTTGCCTGGAGAATCCCATGGAGGGAGGAGCCTGGTAGGCTACAGTCCATGGGGTCTCAAAGAGTCGGACACGACTGAGCGACTGCACACCACTACATTTTGGACTCTTTTTTTGACCACAGAGTCTATTCCATTTCTTCTAAGGGATTCTTGCCCACAGTGGTAGATATAGTGGCTATCTGAATTAAATTCATCCTTTCCGTCCATTTTAGTTCACTGATTCCTAAGATGTAAATGTTCCGTCTTGCCATCTCCTGCTTGACCACATCCAATTTACCTCGATTCATGGAACTAACATTCCAGGTTCCTATGAAATATTGTTCTTTATAGCAGTAGACTTTACTTTCCCCACCAGATACCCCCACAACTGAACATTGTTCCATTTTGGTACAGCCACTTCATTCTTTCTGGAGTTATTTGTAATTGTTCTTCAGTGTTTCCCAGTAGCATATTGGACATCTTCTGACCTGGGGTGTTCATCCTCCAGTGTCACATCTTTTTGCCTTTTCATACTGTCCATGGGGTTCTCCAGGCAAGAATACTGGAATGGATTGCCATTTCCTTCTCCAGTGGACCACGTTTTGTCAAACTCTTCATTATGACCTGTCTGTTTTGTGTGGCCCTGCACAGCATGGCTCATAGCTTCATTGAGTGACACAAGCCCCTTCTCCATGACAAAATTGTGATACATGAAGGGACAATAAGTACATACCTACCAATAGTTACTTTAAAAAGAGATGGCTAAATGCTTCATTCAAAAGACTACAGTGGGCGAATGGATATACAAAACAAGATCTCTATGTATGCTGCCTACAGGAGACTCACTTCAGATCTAAACATATACACTGACTGAAAGAGAAGGGATGGAAAAAGCTGTGCATGCAAATGGAAATCAAAAGAAAGATGGAGTAGAAATACTTATATCAGACAAATCAAACATTAAAGCAAAGACAAGGGATAAAGAAGGACATTACATAATGATCAAGGGATCAGTTCAACAAGAAGATGTAACAGTTGTAAATATATATGCACTCAACATAGGAGCACCTAAATACCTAAAGCAAACATTAAGTCATAAAGGGATAAATTGACAGTAATGCAATAATAGTAGGGCAGTTTAACACCGTTTACATCAGTGTACAGGTCATCCAGACAGAAAAACAGCAAGCAGACACTGGTGTATTAAATGGTGTATTAAACCATAGACATATATATATGAAATATCAATACATTTAAGAAAACTGAAATCATATCAAGCATCTTTTCTGACCACAATACTATAAGAATAGAAATCAACTTTGAGGAAAAAAAAAAAACCTGCAAATCCCACAAATGTGCAGAAGCTATAGAATATGCTACTAAACAAGTGGGTCACTGATGAAATCCAAGATTAGTTAAATAGTTGGAGACACACCAAAAATATAAAAAAGAAATACAACAATCCAAAAACCTATGGGCTGCAACAAAAGAAGTTTTAAGAGGGTAGTTTAGAAGCACAAATCTCAAATAAACAATCTCACTTTACACCCAAAGGAACTAGAAAAAGAAGAACAAATGATACCCAAAGTTAGTAAATGGAAAGAAATAATAAAGATCAGTGCAGAAGAAAATTAGAGACTTTTTAAAAATAGAAAAGATCCATGAAAGCAAAAGCTGTTTCTTGGACAGGAAAAAGAACAAACAAACCCAAAGTTATTAGAAGGAAAGAAATCATAAAGATCAGCACAGAAGAAAAATAAAGATTTTTTTTTAAATAAGAAAGGTCAATGAAAGCAAAAGCTGTTTCTTTGAAAGATATACTGTGTTCATGGATTGAAAGAATTAATATTGCTAAAATGACCACAGTACCCAAGGCAACCTACAGATTAAAAGTTATCCCTGTCAAAATGCCAATTGCATTTTTCACAGAACTAGAACAAATAACTCTAAAATTTGTTTGGAAATATAAATGATTCTGACTAGCCAAAACTTTCTTGAGAAAGAACAAAGCTGGAGGTATCATGCTCACTGATTTCAAGCTTTACTACAAAGCTGTAGTCATCAAAGCAATATAGTACTGGCACAAAAATAGACACTGAGACTGTTCTGAGAGAACTCAGAAGGGAACTCACATTTTTATGGGCAATTAATCTGTGATAAAGGAGGCAAGAATATACAATGACAAAAGATATCTCTTTGAGAAATAGTGTTGGGAAAAATGGACAGTTACATGCAAAGTAATCAAACTGGTCTACTGTCTCACAGCATGCACAAAATTAAATTACAAACGGATTAAAAGACTTAAATGTAAGATCTGAAACCATAGAACTTCAAGAACAACAGTACTCTCTTTGACATAGGTCTTAATAACATTTTAAAATATGCCTCTCCTCAGGGAAGAAAAACAAAATAAAAAAATAAACAAATGGGACTATCTCAAACTAAAAAGCTTTTTCACAGTGAGAGAAACAAAACAAAAAGTAGCCTAGTAAATGGGAGAAGATATTTGCAATGATTGATCTGTTAAAGGGTTAATACCCAAACTATACAAAAAATTCACACAACTCAACATTAGAAACAAACTTCTTGTTCCTCAGTTGAGTCATATCTGACTCCTCGAGATCCCATGGACAGCAGCATGTCCTTCACTATCTCCTGAAGTTTGCTCAAACTCATGTCCATTGAGTCAGTGATGCCATGCAATCATCTCATCCTCTGTCATCCCCTTCTCCTGCCCTCAATCTTTCCCAGCATTGGGATCTTTTCCAATGAGTTGACTCTTTGCATCAGGTGGCCAAAGTATTGGAACTTTAGCATCAGTCCTTCCAATGAATATTCATGGTTGGTTTCCTTTAGGATTGACTGGTTTGATCTTCTTGCAGTCCAAGGGACTCTTAAGAATGTTATCCAGCACCACAATTCAAAAACATCAATTCTTCTGTGCTCAGCCTTCTTTATGGTCCAGTTCTCACATCCATATATGACTACTGGAAAAGCTATAGCTTTGACTATACAGACCTTTGTCAGCAAAGTGGTATCTCTGCTTTTTAATATACTGTCTAGGTTTGTCATAGCTTTTCTTCCAAGGAGCAAGCATCTTTTAATTTCATGACTTCAGTCACTCTTTGCAGTGATTTTGGAGCTCAAGAAAATAAAATCTTTCACTGTTTCCCCATCTGTTTGCCATGAAGTGATGGGACTGGCTGCCATGGTCTTAGTTTTTTTTTAATGTTGAGTTTTAAACCAGCTTTTTTACTTTCTCCTTTCACCTTATCAAGAAGCTCCTTTGCTTTCTGCCATTAGAGTGGTATTACCTACATATCTGAGGTTATTGATATTTCTCCCAGCAACCTTGATTCCAGCTTGTGATTCATCCAGCACTTTGCATGATGTACTCTTCATATAAGTTAAATAAGCAGGGTGACAATATACAGCCTTGATGTACTCCTTTCCCAATTTGAAACCAGTCTGTTGTTCCATGTCCTATTCTAACTGTTGCTTCTTGAACTGCATATAGCTTTCTCAGGAGGCAGGTAAAGTGGTCTGGTATTCCCATCTCTTTAAAAATTTTCTGCAGTTTGTTGCGATCTACACAGTCAAAGGCTTTAGCATAGTCAATGAAATAGAAGTAGATGTCTTTTTCACCATAGGAGATTGGAATGAAAAAGTAGGAAGTCAAGAGATACCTGGAGTAATAGGCAAGTTTGGCCTTGGAGTACAGAATGAAGCAGGGCAAAGGCTAACAGAGTTTTACTGAGAGAGCACACTGGTCATAGCAAAAAACAAATAATCTGACTTTAAAATGGGCAGAGGCTCTAAATAGACATTTTTCCAAGAAGACACACAGATGGCCAATAGGCTTATGAAAAGATGCTCAACATCACTAATCATCAGGGAAATGCAAATCAAAATCAGAATGAGATATCACCTCACATCTGTCAGAATGACTACTATCAAAAAGATAACAAATAGCAAGTGCTGGTGAGGATGTGGAGAAAAAGAAAGCCTCATGCACTGTTGGTGGGAATGTAAATTGGTACAGCTACTATGGAGTATCCTCAAAAATTAAAAATAGAAGTACCACATAATCCAGCAATTCTACTCTTGAATATTTATCCAAACAGAAAACAAAGATAATTAATTATAAAATATATATGCACCCTTGAAATATATATGCACATATATTTTCACTGTACATCAAGGCTATATATTGTCACCCTGCTTATTTAACTTATATGCAGAGTACACCATGCAAAGTGCTGGATGAATCACAAGCTGGAATCAAGGTTGCTGGGAGAAATAGATTTCACATATATTTTCATATATACTTTCACTGAAGTGAAAGTCCCTTGGTCATGTCCAACTCTGCAAACCCATGGACTATACAGTCCATGGAATTCTCCAGGCCAGAATACTGGAGTGTGTTGCCTTTCCCTTCTCCAGGGGATCTTCCCAACCCAGGGATGGAACCCAGATCTCCCACACTGCAGACGGATTCTTTACCAGCTGAGCCACAAGGGAAGCCCAAGAACACTGGAGTGGGTAGCCTATCCCTTCTCCAGCGGATCTTCCCGACCCATGAATTGATCCAGGCTCTTCTGCATTGCAGGTGGATTCTTCACCAGCTGAGCTATCAGGGAAGCCCATGTTCATTGTAGCATTATTTATAATACCCAAGATATGGATGCAACCTAGATGCTCATTAATAGATAAATAAAGAGGATGTGATGCGTATACACAATGGGATACAACTCAGCCGTAAACAAGAATGAAACTGTCATTTGCAGAGATGTGGATGGACCTAGAGACTGTCAGAGTGAAGTGAGTCAGAAAGAGGAAAACAAACATTGTATATTAACACATTATGTGGAATCTAGAAAAGTAGTATAGATAAATTTATTTGCAAAGAAGAAATAGATATACAGACCTAGAGAACAAATATACATAAAGAACAAATATGTATATATCAAGGGGAGATGAATCAGGAGATTGGGATTAGCGTGTATACACTAGAACTAGAAAGTGTGTGTTAGTCGCTCAGTCATGTCTGATTTTTTTGCGACCCCATGAACTCTAGCCCACCAGGCTCCTCTGTCCATGTAATTCTTCAGTCAATAAGACTAGAGAGGGTAGACATTTCCTTCTCCAGGGGATCCTTTTGACCATGGGATCAAACCCAGGTCTCCTGCATTGCAGGCAGAATCTTTACTCTCTGAACTACTGGGAAGTCCCATGGCTCACGCAAGGAAGTCCCATATATATATACTCCTATGTATAAAATAGATAATTAATGAGACCCTACTATATAGCACAGGGAACTCTACTCAGTGCTCTGTGGTGATTTAAATAAAAAGGAAATTATAGAAAGAGGGGATATATGTATATTTAAGGCTGATTTGTTTTGTTGTAGAGCAAAAATTAACACAACAGTGTAAGCAACTGTATTCTAATAAAAAGAAATTTAAAAATAAAATGGGAAGTCTCTGAATACATGTTTTCCAAAAAAGACACACAGATGGTCAAGAGGAACATGAAAAGATGCTCAACATCACTAATCAGTAGGGAAATTAAAATCAAAATCACAATGAGATATCACCTCACACCTGTTAGAATGACTATTATCAAAGGCAATTAATAACAAGTGTTGGCAAGGATATGGAGAAAAGGAACGCCTCATGCACTGTTGGTGGAAATGTAAACGCAGCTTAGTGTAGGTTATGGAGCATCCTCAAAAATTAAAAATAAAAGTACCATATAATCCAGCAATTCACTCTTGAATATTTATCCAAACAAAACAAAAATACTAACTAGAAAAGATATATGCACCCCTATGTTCATTATAGCATTAAAGATATGGAAGCAACCTAAATATATATACACACATATGCATATATGTGTGTGTTATATATATTATACATACATATATATATATATGAATATTAGCCTTAAAAATGAATGAAATCTTGCCATTTGTGACAACATGCACAAATGGACCTAGAGGGTATTAGGCTACATGAAATATCAGATGGAAAAAGGTAAATATTGTATGCTTTTACTTATCTGTGGAATCTAAAAAACAAAACAAATGAACAAATATAGCAAAACAGAAACATCATTATAGATACAGAAAACAAACAGGTTGTTGCCAGAGATGCAGTGAGTGGGGGAGGAAAGAAATAGGTGAGGTAGATTAGATTAAGGGGTCCAGTTGAAACTCCAGTTGAAAAACAAATGAGTCATGGATGAAATGTACAGTGTGGGTAATATAGTCAGTAACTGTAATATCTCTGTGTGGTGGCATATCATAACTACTCATTGTGATCATCATTTTGAAATGCATAGAAATATTGAATCACTATGTTGTGTAATGAGAAACAATGTAGTGTTGTAGGTCAATTATACTTCAAAAACAAGTGAACAAATTGACAAAAAAAAAAAGATCAATTTGTGGTTACCAGAGGTGGGTGTGTGTATGGGGCAGTGGATGAAGGCAGTCAAAAGGTACAAACTTCCAGTTATAAGATAAATTGTTTCTAGGGATGCAATGTACAACATAAATATAATTAACACAGTTGTATATTACATATGAAAGTTGTTAAGAAAGTACGTCCTAACAGTTATTATCATAAGAAAACCTTGTTTCTATTTCTTTAATTTTATATCTATATAAGATTATGAATGCTCACCAAACTTGTGATACTCATTTCTTGATGTATGTGAGTCAACTTCTCATGCTATACACCTTAATTGTATACAGTACATGTATGCTAGAACACTTCAGGTATGTCCAACTCTTTGTGACACTACAGACTGCAGCCTTCCAGGCTCCTCTGTCTGTGGATTCTTCAAGCAAGAATACCGGAGTGGGTTGCCCTGTCCTCCTCCAGGGGATCTTCCCAATCCAGGGATCAAGCCTGAGTCTTACATCTCCTGCATTGATACGAGGGTTCTTTACCACTAGCACCACCCAGGAAGCCCAAGTGTAGACAGTACTGTATATCAACTATATCTCAATAAAACTGGAAGGAAAAAACAAATTTCTTTAAAATATAATTGATTGGTTGAAAACAATAAGAATGTAATATGGGGTTTATAACTCATTAGGTGATCAAACTCATTAGGTGGCATCATGGACTCAGTGGACACGAGTTTAAGGAAACTCTGGTAAATAGTGAAGAACAGGGAAGCCGGGGGTTCTGTGGTCCATGCGGTCACAAAAAGTCAGACACGGCTGGGCTACTGAACAACAACAAGGTGGTAAGAGGCATACCAACAGCAACAGAATGAATAGGGAAATAGGAAGTATTTTGTAAGGTTTTATGTAATACATAAAACAGTGTAATGGTATCTTAGGGCTTCCCAGGTGGCTCAGTGGTAAACAATCTCCCTGCCAATGCAGGAAACAGAGAAGATATGGGTTTCCCTGGGATGGGAAAATCCCCTGGAGGAGGAAATGGCAACCCACTCCAGTGCTCTTGCCTGGAGAATTCCATGGACAGAGAAGCCTGGCGGGCTACAGTCCATAGCGTCACCAAGGGTGGGACACAACTGCGCAACGGAGCACACATGGTATCTGAAGGCAGGCTGTGGTTAGTTAAAGACACAGATAAAAACACTAGTGCAATCTTTAAAACAAAGAAGCATAGCTAGTGAACCATAGTGGAGGCAAAGTAGAATTTTAAAAAATGATTAACTTACAGGAAGATGAAAAAGTATAAATGAGACAAACAAATGCTAAGATGGCAGATTTATATACAACTGTATTGATAATCACATTCAGTGTAAATGGTCAAATCCAGAGTGTGTAAACATTTTATTTAAAGAGCCAGCCAGTAAATATTTTAGGCTTTTGTGGGTCATACAGTCAATGTCACAGGTGGTCAATGCGTAAAAGTAGTAATAGACAATATGTAAATGAATGATCACAATTGTCAGGATGTAGTTTGCTGACTTCTAATTTAAATAGTTCCAACAAAAGACAGAAAATTTCAGTCTAGATGAAAAATCAAATTCCAATATTATGCTCTAACCATTTAAAATACAAATTCCACAGGGCTTCCCTGGTGGCTCAGATGGTAAAGAATCTGCCTGCAATACAGGAGTTCAGGTTCGATCTATGGGTCAGGAAAATTCCCTGGAGGAGGAAATGGCAACCCACTTCGGTATTCTTGCCTGGAGAATTCCATGGATGGGCTATATAGTCCATGCGATTGCAAAGAGTTGGATATGACTGAGCCACTAACACACCAGTTGCAGAAAAGTGAAAAGACATAGGCCATGTGTGCACGAAAAGACACATGCCATGTGTGCACAAGAAGACACATGCCATGTGTGCATGAAAAGACACATGCCATGTGTGCACGAAAAGACACATGCCATGTGTGCATGAAAAGATACATGTCATGTATGCATGAAAAGACATATGCCCTATATGCATGAAAAGACACATGCCATGTGTGCACGAAAAGACACATGCCATGTGTGCACGAAAAGACACATGCCATGTGTGCACGAAAAGACATATGCCATGTAAACATGAATCACAGGAAAGCTGGGTTAGCTATTTGAGTAACAAGTTTAACTTAATAAGAAGTAACATTATCAGACATAAAGAAGCCATTTCATAATGATAAAAAGGTAATGAATAAAAAAGTTATGACAATCCTAAATGTTCTGATGCCCACCAACACAGCATCAAAACAAATGAGGCCAAAACTAACAGAAATGAATGGGAAAACAGAGAAATTCATTATTAATTAGAATTTTGAGCACATGTTTCTCAGTAACTGAAAGAACAAGGAGGGTGACATTATCAAGTTGGAGGGTAAAGAGGTTCCAATGCTCATCTTCTCCCATGAAACCAATAAAGAAACAACGTCAAACTTATGAATATATCTCAGGACTACAAAGAACCATCAACAAAATCCTGCAGAGCTCAAAAATTGAGGCTAGACACATAGAAAAGTATCGCACTCACTATACCTCCATTACCACCTCTCCTATTTCAGAGCATCTCATAGCCAAGAGGGATCCCTTTAAAGGCATCTTACCCCATGAGATGAAGAAGAGAGGGAAATCCCAGCAAGTCTCGCCTTGTGGACATTTGCAGCTTTTGATTCTGAGCACTCTACATTCTTTGCCAACACTGATACTAGCTGTTGCTGCTGCCCAAAGTTCTTGCCACTGCACCTCTTCCCAGGGACTGGAACTGTTGCTGAAGTGATACTGCTCTCAGGGGCCCAGTTGCCTCTGTGCCTGCCTCTGCAGGATCAGGATGCTACAACACCTCACTGTATACAGAAATGAAGCTGCTTTTGCTCAGTGCCCCTCCCCACCATGCACTGTCCCACTATTACTACCCCAGTCACTGCTGCTCTGAGCATGAATAAAATGAGAAGTTCAACAATGAGATAGAAATCATGAAAAGAATCAAACAAATTCTGATGCTGAAAAGTGCAGTTAACAAAATGAAGAATGCAATAGAGAGCTTCAACAAGCTCAATCAGGCAAAAGAAAGAATTTGTGAACTTGAAGACAGTTCTGCTGATACTATCCAGTCAGAGAGAAAAGAATTTAGAATTAAAAAACACAAAGAAAATTTACGTAAATTATGAGGCACCATCAAACAAAACAATATATGCTTATGAGAATCTCAGAAGGATAAGAGAGAAAGAGACAGAAAACTTAAAAAAAAATGGCTAAAAACTTTGTAAATATGGGAGGAGATATGGCCAACTGGAGACATGAAGCTCAATACTCAAAGAGTTTCAACCCAAAGAGATCTTCACTGGGACACAGTGAATCAAGGTCTCAAAATCAAAGACAAAGAGAATTTTGAAAGCAGAAAAAGGGAAAAGGCTCATCACAAACAAGGAAATCCCCAAAAGGCTATCAGCAAATTTCTAAGCAGAAGTCTTGCAGTCCAGAAGAGAATGGGATATTCAAAGCAATCAAGAAAAAAATCTGTCAACCAAGTATACTTTACTCAGCAAAGCTGTCCTTCAGAAATGAAAGACAGAAAAAGACTTTCCCAGGAAATTATTAAAAAATTATTAACAGAGCTGAAGACAAAAGTAGACAGCAGTGAAATAATAGTAGGGGACTTCAGCACTATACTTTCAACAACAAATAGATCATCCAGACAGAAAATCAATATGAAAATAAAGTATTTAAACTAAACTTTGTACCAAATGGACATATACAGAGCATTCCAACCAACAGCAGATGAATACACTCTTTACAAACCCACCTGAAACATATCCCAGGATAAATCGTACTATAGGTTGCAAAACAAGACTCAATATATTTTCATATATTGAAATCATATCAAGTATCTTTTCTGAACACAGTGGTATAAAACTAGAAATCAATAGCAGCAAGAAAGCTGGAAAATTCATAAATATGTGGGAATTAAATGAATAACTAATGAGTCAAAAAAGAAATCAAAAGAGAAATTCAAAAATATCTTGAGGAAAAATAAAAATAGAAACACAACATAATAAACTTTGGGGATGGAACAAAAGTAGCCCCAAGTGGGAAGTTTGCAACAACAAATATTTAAGTAAGAAAAAGTAAGATCTTAAATAGAAAAACTAAACTTACACCCCAAGAAACTAAAAACGGAAGAAAAAGCTAAGCCCAAAGTTAGCAGAGCAAAGATTAGAGCAGAAATTAATAAATTAGAGACTAGAATGACAATGGAAAAGACCAACAAAAACAAAGAGCTGTGTTTTTTGAAAAGAGAAACAAAATTGACAAACGTTTAGCCAGACTAAGAAAAAAAGGATGATTCAAGTTAATAACATTATAAATGAAAGAAGAGACATTACAACTGACACCGCAGAAATACAAAGAACAGTAAGAAACTAGTAAGAACAATTATATGCCAACAAATTGGAAAACTTAGAAAAAATGAATACATTCCTAGAAAAACACAGTTTACCAAGATAGAAGCTTGAAGTAACAGAAACTGAACAGATCAATAATGTGCAATGAGATTGAACTCGTAATGAAAAATCTCCCGACAAATAAAAGCTCAGGATGAGATGACTTCACAGGCGAGTTCTACCAAATATTTAAAGAATAATTAATACCAATCCTCCTCAAACTCTTCCAAAAAATTGAAGAGAAAGATATACTTGCAAATTCATTTTGTGAGGTCAGCACTACCCTGATACTAAAGCCAGAAGAATAATACAAGGAAATAAAATTACAAACCAATATCTCTGATGAACTGAGATGCAAAATTCTCAACAAAATGTTAGCAAACCAAATTCAAGAGCATAGTAAAAGGATCATGCACTATGATCAAGTGGGAGTCATCCCTGATATGCAAGAATGGTTTAACTTAATGCAAGCCAATAAGTATATACATCACATTAACAAATGAAAAATTAAAATAGTCTAATCATTTCAATAGATGCAGGAAATGCACTTGACAAAATTTGACATCTTTTCATGATAAAAACTCTCAACAAATTAGGTATATAAGGGATGTTCCTCAACATAATAAAAGCCACATCAAGGCCACAGCTAGCATCATACTCAATAGTGAAAGATAAAAAGTTGCTTCTCTAAGATTAAGTACCATTCAAGAATATCCACTCTGATTTCTAGTCAACAGTGCTTTCTAGCCAGAGTACTTAGGCAAGAATAAAGAATAATAGGCATCCAAATTGGAAAGGAATAAGTTTCTATGTTTTCAGGTGACATGTCCTTATATACTGAAAATCCTAAAGACATCACCAAAAACTGTTAGATTTAATATATTCAATAAATAAAATTGGGAAATTTGCAGGATACAAAATCAACATATAGGAATCAGCTGTGTTTCTATACACCAACAACAAACTATTTTAAAGAGAAATTAATAAAGAATCTCACTTTAGTATCAAAAACAATAAAACACTTATGAATAAATTTAATCAAGAAGTACACTGAAAACTATACAACATTGATTAAAGAGACGGAAAACAGCACAAAAAATGGAGCAGTATCCTGTGTTCTTGGATTGGAACAATTAATACTGTGAAAATGTCCATACTACCAAAACCAAGACACAGATTCAATGCAATATCTGTCAAAATTTCAATGACATTTTTCCACAGAAATAGTTAAAAACTATCCTAAAATTAGTATGGAACTACAAAAGTCCCCATATATCTGAGGCAATTCTAAGAAAGAATAACAAAGCTGGAAGTATCATACTTCCTGATTTCAAATTATATTGCAAAGCTAGTTATCAAAACAGTATGCTACTGGCATAAAATTTGGCACATAGACCCATGGAACAGAATAGAGGGCCCAGTTATAAGTTCACTTATGTACACTCAATTTTTGGCAAGAGCATTAAGCACGCATAAGGAAAATGAAGTGTCTTCAATAAATGGTGCTGAGAAAATTGGATATCCAAATGCAAAAAAACTATAAATGGATACCTATCTTACACTGCTCAAAAACATTAACTTGAATAAAAGACTCCAATGTAAGGCCTGAAACCATAAAACCTGAGAAGAAAACATAGGGGCAAACATCCTTGACATTAGATTTAGTAATGATTTTTTCATAATACACTATGAACACAGGCAACATAAACTAGAACAAACAAGTGGAACTACATACAGAGCTTCTGCACAGCAAAGGAAACAATCCATAAATTAAAAACACAAACTAGATTGAGAGAAAATATTCCCAAACCACATATCTGTAAGTGGTTAATATCTAAAATACAGAAAGAACTCACACAACACAAAAAGGAGAGTGAAGAAACAAGAGAGAGAAAAGGCTGGCTTAAAACTCAACATTAATAAAAGCTAAGATTATGGCATATGGTTCCATCACTTCAAGGCAAATAAAAAGGGGAAAAGTGGATGCATGACAGATTTCATTTTCTTGGGCTCCAAAATCACTGCAGACAGTGACTGCAGCCATGAAATTATAAGGCACTTGCTTCTTGGAAGGAAAGCTATGACAAAACTAGACAGCATAGTAAAAAGCAGAGACATAATTTTGCCGACAAAGGTCTGCATAGTCAAAACTATGGCTTTTCCAGCAGTCATGTATGAATGTGAGAGTTGGACCATAAACAAGGCTGAGCACTGAAGAACTGATGCTTTCAAATTGTGGTGTGGGAGAAGACTCTTTGAGAGTCCCTTGGACTGCAAGGAAATCAAACCAGTCAATCCTAAAGAAAATCAATACTGAATATTCAATGGAAGGACTGATGCTAAAGTTGAAGCTCCAATAGTTTGGCCACTTGATGCAGAGTCAACTCACTGGAAAAGACCTTGATGCTGGGAAAGATTGAAGGCAAAAGGAGAAGGGGGCAGCAGAGGATGAGATGGTTAGATAGCATCACTGACTCAATGGACGTGAATTTGAGCAAACTCTGGGTGATAGTGAAGGACAGGGGAGCTTGCTGCGCTGCAGTTCATGGGGTCACAAATTGTTCGACATAACTTTACGACTGAACAACAACATACAACACAATAGCAAAAAAGCAAATAAGCCAATTTAAAAATGGGAAAATAAGCTAAATAGACATTTTCCAAAGAAGATATATGAATGGCTAATAGATATGTGAAAGTCCGCTCAACATAATAAGTTATGCACATGTGTGTGCTAACTCACTTCAGTCACGTCTGACTCTTTGCGACCACGTGAATGATAGCCCACCAGGCTCCCCTTTCCATGGGATTCTCCAGGCAAGAGTACTTCAGTGGGTTGCCATGTCCTCCTCAACAAATCATGAGAGAAATGCAAAAATAAAAATCACAATGAGATATCATCTTACACTGTTAAAATGGCTATTTTCTAAAAGAAAAGAAATAATAAATGTTGGCAAGAATTGGAGAAAAGAGAACATTTACACACTGTTGGTGGGAATGTAAATTGGTACAATGATTATGGAAAACAGTATGGCAGTTCCTCAAAGAAAATTGACTACTATATGGCCCAGCAATCCTACTCCTAGGTATATATATCCAAAGGAATTGAAGCTAGCATCTCAAAGAGATATCTACACCCATATTATACACTATAGTCAAGATATGGAAGCAATATATAATTCAGCCATAAAAAAGAAGGATAATCCTGTCATTTGTAATAATGTGGATTAATGTGGAGGGCATTATGTCAAGTGAAATAATCAGACCAAAAAAAAAAAGAAGCAAATATTGTATGGCATCACTTATATGTGGTACTTTTGAAGTCAATTTTATAGAAACAGAATAGAAAGGTTGTTGCCAGAATCTGAGGTAGGGGGAAATAAAGTGGGTAAATTGAAGGGCACACACTTTTAATGATAAGAAGAATAAGTTCTAGATATCTCATGTATATCACGGTGACTATAGTTAATAATGCAATACTGTATACTTGAAAGTTGCTGAGAGTAGATCTTAATTATTTCCATTACATAAACAAAAGTACTTAACTATGTGAGATAATAGTGTTAATTAATTTGATACTAGTAATATTTCACAATGCATGGGTGTATCAAATCATCACATCATACACTTTAAATACATAAAATTATTCTTGTCAATTTTTCCTCAGTTTAAAAAAGCCAAGTAGGCAGGAAGTCAGAAAATATATAGGAAAGCTAAATAACACTACTGAGCAACATGACCTAATTGACGTTATAGTGAAACATACATCAATGTAGAATAAGCATTCTTTTTAAGAGTTTATGGAATGTTAACCAAGATAGGCCACATTCTTGGCCATAAGACACACCTTAACATATATAAAAGAATAAAAATTATACAGTGTCTGCTCTTGGATGACAGTGACATTAAACTAGCAATTAATAAAAGAAAGACAATTAGAGAACCCCAAAATACATGGAGATTAAATGACATACTTCTAAATAACACACAGGTCAAAGAAGAAATCTCAAGTGAAATTTTAAAATATTTTAAACTAAATGAAAATGAAAATGCTACTTATCAAATTTTGTGGAATACAGTGAAAGCAGTACTTAGAAGGGTACTTATAGCATTAAATATATATTAGGAAAGAAGAAAGATCTAAAATAGATCGTGTAAGTTTCCACCTTAGCAAAATAGAAGAAAGAAGAACAAACTAAGTCAAAAGCAAGCAGAAAAAGTCTGCAGGTTCAAGATGGTGGAGTAGAAGGATGTGTGCTCATCTCCTCTTGCAAGAGCACCAAAATCACAACTAGCTGTTGAGCAACCATTGACAGAGTCTGCTGGAAAAAATCAAATCCCATACCCATCAGGTGGACAACCCACAAACTGGGGAACAGTGTCACCAAAGAAACTCTCCCACTGTTGTGAAGGTTTTGAGCCCTATGTCAGGCTTCCAGCCTGGGGATCCAAAAATGGACTGGGAATCCCAGGGAATCTGGCGTTGAAGGCCAATGGGGTTTGATTACAGGACTTCCACAGGACTTGAGGAAAGAGTCTTAGAGGGTACAAAGGAAATTTTGTGGTCACCAACACCCAGAGGCAAGGAGCAGTGACCCCATGGAAGACTGAACCGGAACTACCCGCTAGTGCTGGAGGGTCTCCCACGGAGGCGTGTGTTGGCAGGGGCTCATCTCAGGGACAGAGGCACTGGCAGCAGCACTCCTGGAAGATCCCCCTCAGTGTGAACCCTCTTGGAGGTCACCATTAACCTTACCATAGAGCCTGTGGACTCCAGGGCTGGGTCACCTCAGGCAGAACAACTAACAGAGAGGGACAATCTCACCCATCAGCAGATAATTGGATTAAAAGCTTTACTGGGCAAGGCCCTGCCTACCAGAGCAAGATTTAGTTTTTCCCATCCTGTCCCTCCCATCAAGAAGCTTACAGAAGCTTCTTAGCCTCATCCACCAGAGGGTACACAGAAGCCAGAGAAACCACAATACCACAGTGGCTAGAGCAGAAACCACATTACAGGAAGTTAATCAGGATGGAAAAGCAGAGTTCTGTTCCAGGTGAAGGAACAAGACAAAACCCCAGGAAAACAACTAAATGAGGTGGAGATAGGCCATCTGTCAGGAAAGAAGTCAGAATAATGATAGTGACGATGATCCAGGATCTCGGAAACAGAACGGAGAGGATGCAAGAAATGGTCACCAAAGACCTAGAGGAACTAAAGAACAAGCAGGCGGAGATGAGCAGTACATTAGGAGGAATCAATAGCAGAACGACTGAGACAGAAGGAATCAGTGACTCGGAGGACAGAACGGTGGAAATCACTTGACAAAGTAGAATATAGGAAAAAGAATGAAAAAAAATCAAGATAGCCTAAGAGACCTCTGAGACAACATTAAATGCACCAACATTCCCATTATACAGGTCCCAGAAGGAGAAGAGAGAGAGAAAGGACCTGGGAAAATATCTGAAGAGATAATAGCTGAATACATCCATAACATGGGAAAGGATATAGTCAACCAAGCCCAGAAAGCACAGAGAGACCCAGGCAGGATAAACCAAGGAGGAACAGCCCGAGACTCACAGTAATCAAGCTAACAAAAATTAAAGACAAAGATAAAATATTAAAAGCAACAAGTGAGAAATGACAAATAACATACAGGGGAATCCCATCAGGTTATCAGCTGATTTCTCAACAGAAACTCTACAAGCCAGAAGGGAATGGCATGATATATTTAAAGTGATGAAAGAGAAGAACCCACAACCAAGAATACTCTAGCCAGCAAGACTCATTCAGATTTGACGGAGAAATCAAAAGCTTTCCAGACAAGCAAAAGTTAAGGGAATTCAGCACCACCAAACCAGCTTTACAACAAATGTTAAGGGAACTTCTCTAGGCAGGAAACACAAGAGAAGGAAAAGACCTACAGAAAATAAGCCCAAAACAATTAAGAAAATGGTAATAGGGTCATACATGTCCATAATCACCTTAAATGTAAATGGATTAAATGCACCAACCAGAAGACATAGACTGGCTGGGCAGATGAAAGCATGTGCATGTAAGCACTTCCACTTACCACATCAGTCTGCTTGACCCTCCAAATTGTACGTAATTATTTTATATTGTTAGATTAATTATGTTCCCATTATGACTTGCATTTGTGATTCTCTTTTATTTTTTGTCAGGCTATTGATTGTGAAAATTGATAAGCATCTACTACTGTGATTATGTAACTATTACTCAGTTAACACCATCATATGATTGATCAACAGAAAAATAATAGAATTCCATATCACCAAAGCCCAGGCAAAAACATTACAAAAAAGAAAGAAAATTACATGCCAGTATATCTCAAGAGCATAGTGCAAAAATTCTCAACAATGTCTTAGCAAATAAAATTCAACAATGTATAAAGAGAATTGTACACCTTGATCAAATGGAATTTATCTAGATATGCATGGCTAGTTCATCATTCAATAATCAATTATGTATCACATAATTGTGATACATATTGATACATACAATTATATATCAATTATCCATCACATCAATAGATTTAAAAAGAAAAATCACATGATCATGTTAATAGATGCAGAATAAGCATTTGACAAAATTCAGCACCCATTCATCATAAAAACTCTCAGTAAACTAGGAATATAGGGTAAATCCCTCAATTTGACAAAGAATATCTACCCCAAAACCCTATAGTTAACATTACACTTAATGGTAAGAAACTGGAAGTTTTCCCATTAGGATCTAGATTAAGGCAAGACTGTCCCACTCCACTCTCCTTTTCAACATCATACTGAAAGCACTAGCTAAAGATAAGAAAAAGGTGGGGAAGAGCATACAGATTGAGAAGGAAAAATTAAAACTGTTCACAGATGACATGATAGTCTATGTAGATAATCTGAAGGAATCAACAACAAAAAATCCTGGAATTTGTAAATGATTATAGCAAGGCTGTAATATAGAAGATTCGGAGAAGGCGATGGCACCCCACTCCAGTACTCTTGCCTGGAAAATCCCAGGGACGGAGGAGCCTGGTGGGCTGCAGTCCATGGGGTCACTAAGAGCTGGACACGACTGAGCGACTTCACTTTCCCTTTTCACTTTCATGCATTGGAGAAGGAAATGGCAACCCACTCCAGTGTTCTTGCCTGAAGAATCCCAGGGACAGGGGGGCCTGGTGGGCTGCTGTCTATGGGGTTGCACAGAGTTGGACACGACTGAAGTGACTTAGCAGCAGCAGCAAGATAGAAGATTAATATATCAATACAAAAATCCATTGCTTTCCTATATACCAGCAATAAACAAGCAAAACTTGAAATTAAAAACATAATCCATTTACATTAGGACCTCCAAAACTTAAATGCTTGGATATAATCTAGCAAATATGTATAAAATTTGTATGAGGAAAACTGCAAAACTCTGAAGAAGAAAAATTTTAAACTAAATAGAAAGATATTCAGTGTTCATGGATAGGAAAACTCAATATTGTCAAGACGTTAGTTCTTTCCAACTTGATCTATATATTCAATGCAATCTCAATAAAAATCACAGCAAGTTATTTTGTGAATATGAACAGGCTAATTCTAAAATTTATATGGAGAGATGGAAGACCCAGAACACCCAACACAGTATTGAAGGACAAAACTGGAAGACTGATGCTACTGCAAGAAGACTTATTATAAAGCTACAATAATCAAGACATGTGGTATTGGCAGAAGAACAGACGAGTGAAACAGAATAGAGTCCAGGAATAGACCCCTGTTGCCACTGTGAGTTGCTCTTTGACACAGAAGAAAAGGCAATGCAATGAGTTAAAGATAGTCTTTTCAACAAATGCTGCTGGTACATGCAACTGGACATTCACATGAAAAAAATAATCTAGACACAGACTTTAAATCCTTCACAAACATTAACTCAAAATGATCCATAAACATAAGCATAAAACAAAATCATAAAATAACAAGAGAGAAAACCTAGATGACATTGGGTATGGCACTTACTCGTTACATGTAACAGCAAAGGCAGAACTCACAAAATAAATAATTGACAACCTGGGCTTCATTAAAATTAAAAATGTCTGCTTTGTGAAAATCATTGTCAAGAGAATAAAAAGACAAGCCACAAACTGATAGAAATTACTTGTAAAAGATGCCTCTGGTAAAGAACTATTATCTAAAATACATGAAGAATTCGTAAAACAATAAGAAAAGAAACAACCTGATTTTAAAATATGCCAAATACCTTAACATCTCACCAAAGAAGATACACAGATAGAAAATAAGCACATGACAAAATGCTCCATATCATGTCATTAAATAATTGCAAATTTAAACAGTAAGATATCACCATATACCTATTTTAAAAGTCAAAAGTCGGAACACTGATATCGAATGCTGGCAAGGATGTGGAACAATAGGAACTCTTATTTATTTATGATGGGAATGCAAAATGGTACATCCGCTTTGGAAGATAGCTTAGCAGTTTCTTACAAAATTAAATATACTCTCATCATGAGCCAGTTCAGTTCAGTTCAGTCGCTCAGTCGTGTCCGACTCTTTGCGACCGCATCAATCGCAGCACGCCAGGCCTCCCTGTCCATCACCAACTCCTGGAGTTCACTCAAACTCAGTCCATTGAGTCAGTGATGCCATCCAGCCATCTCATCCTCTGTTGTCCCCTTCTCCACCTGCCCCCAAACCCTCCGAGCATCAGAGTCTTTTCCAATGAGTCAACCCTTCCCATGAGGTGGCCAAAGTACTGGAGTTTCAGCTTTAGCATCATTCCATCCAAAGAACACCCAGGGCTGATCTCCTTCAGAATGGACCGGTTGGATCTCCTTTCAGCCCAAGGGACTCTCAAGAATCTTCCCCAACACCACAGTTCAAAAGCATCTATTCTTTTGCACTCAGCTTTCTTTACAGTCCAACTCTCACATCTATACATGACCACTGGAAAAACCATAGCCTTGACTAGACGGACCTTGGTTGGCAGAGTAATGTCTCTGCTTTTGAATATACCATCTAAGTTGGTCATAACTTTCCTTCCAAGGAGTAAGCGTCTTTTAATTTCATGGCTGCAGTCACCATCTGCAGTGATTTTGGAGCCCAAAAAAATAAAGTCAGCCACTGTTTCCACTGTTTCCCCATCTATTTCCCATGAAGTGATGGGACCAGATGCCATGATCTTCGTTTTCTGAATGTTGAGCTTTAAGCCAACTTTTTCACTCTCCTCTTTCACTTTCATCAAGAGGCTTTTTAGTTCCTCTTCACTTTCTGCCATAAGGGTGGTGTCACCTGCATATCTGAGGTTATTGATATTTCTCCCAGCAATTTTGATTCCAGCTTGTGTTTGTTCCAGCCCAGCGTTTCTCATGATGTATTCTGCATATAAGTTAAATAAGCAGGGTGACAATATACAGCCTTGACGTACTCCTTTTCCTATTTGGAACCAGTCTGTTGTTCCATGTGCAGTTCTATAGAGCCCACTAATGGCACTCCATGGCATTTAACCCAGTTAGTTGAAACCTTGTGTCCACACAAAAGCCTACACGTGAATATTTATAGAAGTGTTATTAATAATTGCCAAAACTTGGAGGTAACCAATATGTCTTTCAGTTGGTGAATGGATAAACAAACTGTGGATCATCTAGGCACTGGAATAATATACATAACGAAATAAATAAGCTATCAAGCCAAGAAAAGACCTGGAGAAACCTTAAATGCATACTACTAAATGAAAGAAGCTAACCTGAAAAGGCAACAGAGTATATGATTCCAACTATATAATATCATAGAAAAAGCAAAACTATGGAGACAGTTAAAAAGAGTCAGTGATTGCTATGGATTGCTAGCAATGATTGCTATGGGAGATGAACAGGTAGAGCACAGAGGAATTTTAGGGCAGTGAAAATATTCTGAATGACAGTACAAGGATGAATACGTGTTATTATACTTTTGTTCAAGCGTGTAGCTATAAAAAGCCAAGAGTGAATCCTGCTGTAAACTATGGACTTGAGGTAATTATGTGTCAATGTAGGTTCATCAGTTGTAACAAACGTAGCGTTCTGGTAGTAGATGTTGGTAAGGGAGTAACTGGCATGTGAGAGAGGTAGTCAGTATAGGACATTTCTTCATGCTTCTCTTAATTTTGCTGTGAACATGAATCCGAAAAAACCTATACCTTACATGATGCTTATTAATACCAATGATGATTCTTACCCCCAACATGGGAAACAATGCAATGATATTCACTTTCGCCTCTTATATTTAGTGCTTGGTTAGAAGTCCTAATAAGTGTGTTGCTGTTCAGTCACCAAGTCATATCCGACCCTTCACAGCCCATGGACTGCAGCATGCTGGGCTTCCCTGTCCTCACCATCTCCCAGAGTGTGCCCAAATTCATGTCCGTTGAATCAGTGATGCCATCCAACCATCTCATCCTCTGTTGCCCTCTTCTGCTACCAAGTACAATAAGGCAATAAAAAGAAACAAAAGGGATATAGTTTTGGTAAGTATTAGTTAAGCTCTATTTGTGGATGACATAGTTAGGTTCATAAAATAAGGAGTCAATCTACAAAAATCCTACTGAAATGAGTAAGCAAATTAGAAATGTTTCAGAATAAAACATCAATAAACAAATACACATTGTATTTTCATATATTAGCAGTGGATTACTAGGAGTTAAACTTTTAAAAATATCATTTCTATCACCATTAAAATATGAAATATTTAGACATAAAATTAAAACATATAGAACACTGCTGAGAAAAATTAAAGAAAATTTAAGTAAGTGGATAAAAAAGAGGTCATATTCATGTATTGGAAGATTTGGGATGTTAAGATGCATTTTCTGCCTAAATCAATTTATAGATTCAACAGGAAATTCGACCAAAATTCTAGTAGGTTTTAAAAATAGAATTGACAAGTTGATTCTAAAAGTTACATAAATAAATAAAGGAACTAGGATAGATAAAATGATTTTGCTAAAAAAAAAAAGAACACAGTTGGAGAACTTATAATACTTGATGTCAAATCTTACTTATTATAGTGAAGAAAAGAAGCCAGGTGCAAAAGAGTATATACTACATGATTCCATTTATATTAAGCTCCAGGAAAACTAGAGAGATAGAAAACAAATTAATGGTTTCCTGAGGTCAGGGAGGGGTAGAAGGTGGTGATTAACTGGGAAAGGCCACAAGGAAACCTTCTAGGACAAGTAAAAGGAATGCCCTGTGTCTTGTCTACGGTGATGGTCATACTGCTTTATACATTTGACAAAACTCATTGGTCCATATACTTAACATGTGTGTGTGTTATCATAATAAATTACACCTCAATGAAACGTATCTTTAAAAAATAATATCTATTAAGATATCCCTATGAAATATAAAGAACTGGTGCACATTTACTTCAGATTTCCCCTAAATTCCTCTTCTCAATGTTTGTCAAAAGGATTTGGTAATTTTACCTCAGTTTTATCATTGTCAAGTCATTATTGTTTTTACATTGTTATCTTTCAAAAATCAACTAAGAAAGGAGTTCGTTTCAAAACAATAATGGCAATAGTTTAGACTGCTCTGTGTCCACATTACTTCAACAGGCACCACAGTTTCTTTTATATCATGACTTCCCCATTTGTGAACTCTTGTTTTATCTCCTTGTTGCTGCTGCTGCTGCTGCTGCTAAGTCGCTTCAGTCCTGTCTGACTCTGTGCGACCCCATAGACGGCAGCCCACCAGGCTCCCCCGTCCCTGGGATTCTCCAGGCAAGAACACTGGAGTGGGTTGCCATTTCCTTCTCCAATGCAGGAAAGTGAATAGTGAAAGTGAAGTCGCTCAGTCGTGTCCGACTCTTAGCGACCCCATGGACTGCCGCCTACCAGGCTCCTCCGTCCATGGGATTTTCCAGGCAAGCTGGTTTATATTTTTAAATAAGTAATTTTCCACAAAACATAGATGTGGTATTTTCCCTGAAAAATGTGTGTAACTGAGAATTTATTTCGACTGCCTTCATACACGATGGCATCTTACCTTTCATATGGAATTCTTGAATCTCAACTTTCCTTTAAAAATTCTGGATAGGTTACTTCTAGTTTCTTCTGCTCTCTAACATGGCAAAGAAATATGAGCCCAGCTTGATTACTGTCGGTACTGAGAAATTCTTCTTCCTTTGGTCCCAGACCTCCTGATTTTCCGTATTTCTCAGGACGTTCCTTTCACAGCCCTTTCTAATACTTCTTCCTTCTCTGCTCTTGAATACTGATGCTCCTAGAGCCTCTGTCTTGGCTCTCTTTCCTTCTCACGCTGAGCCAAGGGTTACAAACCCAGTCAAGCCTACAATTTAAGACAATTATTTTCTTGGGAAAAATAATTTTCCAATTTTTCCAATTTTCTTGTCTTATTTGTCAATAAGACAAATTATTTTCTTGGGAAATGCATATTGCCACCAAGAATTAAAGTGATATAAAGCCTTAAGAGACCAATAATTAAGGAACAAATGGAGAAGATTCATGTAGAATTACGTCCAAAAATGGTGCAATGGCCTGAGTGCCTTACCAGTTCACAGGATGGAGGACTTACATGCCACATAAACTGTGAGAGAAAAAAGAAAGAGACACAAAAGATCACAGTTTATTCTCTCAATGTAGATAATCATTATACAAAAACACAGTAAATAAAGCAACAAACCTAAATTACTTAATAGCACTATAAAATCAAATCCAGTATATTATAGTAAAGGAATAATATGTGCCAATGGGCATTACTCAAATAAGCAAATATGATTTAATAGGAAATAATACATTAATATGGATTTTCCTGGTGGCTCAGACAGTAAGGAATCTGCCTGCAGGGCAGGAGACCTCGGTTCAATCCCTGAGTCGGGAAGATTCCCTAGAGAAGGAAGTGGCTACCCACTCCAGTATTCTTGCCTGAAGGACTCCATGGACAGAGGAGCCTGGCAGGCTTGGGGTTGCATGCAAAATCAGATATGGCTGAGCAACTAACACACACACAATACATTAATAAAATTTACTGCGTCCTTAGGCAAAAGGAGAAAACCCTATGATAGATATGAAAAGGCAAGAAAAATCTGCTTTCTCTTAGGATGCAGAAAATGACAAGGGAACACTGCTTCCCCTCATAAAAAAGATGGTTTAAGAAAAGCCAGATAAACTATAAGATTATCAGTCTACCTGAAGCCATCAGTGAACTGATGTCACAGGTGACAACATGAACTAGATATCAAAGAGTGAAAAGCCCATTTGAGGAGAAATGGAATATGCAAACTATTTCCTTTTGGCAGAGGGCAGAAGAAAGGGGCAGTTGTACAAGCGCAGTGGTCCACTGCTAGAGGAATTTGCAAGATGTGATATTGTGAAGACAGCTACAGCAAGAAATACTCAAACCCAGTTCAAACAGAAGTTAGATTAACTCAACAACGTCCCCTCGCGTGCACACACACACACACACACACACACACACACACATATATACTAATGGTCTCACAGAAAAAGTCATGTCCGTCTCAGGCAGAAGAACTATTTGTCTCGGTTTGTGTGATTTTCTTCACACCACGTTCAACATTCAACAAAAAATTACAAGATGCATTTTTAAAAGCTATAAAAAATTGTCAAGAGATAAGGCAGTCCATAGGACCAGACCAAGAGATGAGCCAGATGTTGGAATGATCACCTTAAAATAACTGATTAATTCATTAAAGGATCTAGTGGGAAAAGCATGTTTAAATAGATGGGGAATTTAAACATGGAGATGAAAACTATTTAAAAAATCAGGTAGAAATACTGGGGTGGGGAGGACATTATTATATCAGAGATACAGAAGAATTTCTTTGATAGGTTTATCAGTAGACTAGATACAGAAAAGAATCACTGAACTTAAATGTAGGCCAATAGCTGTTTTCCAAACTGAGGTACAGAGAGAACATAAACAACACTCTAAAGCTTTAGGATAATATCGAATTGAGTTACAAAAGAAGAGAGAAAGAACTCACAAGAAGAAATATTTGAAGAGGTAGTGGCAGAGAACTTTTCCAAATTATTGAAGGACAACAAACCACAGAGTCAAGAAACTTGGAGAAAAAATATTAAAATGAAATCCCAACAGAAATCCCAGTAAGTTTTTGGTAGAAATTGGCAAGATAGCCCTAAAATTTACTGGCATACCATGTTCAGTTTTGCTTTGCTTTATTGTGCCTTGCAGATACTGTATTTTTTTTTAATTAATAAATTGAAGGTTTGTGGCAACCCTACACTGAGCAGGTGTAACAGTGCCATTTTTCCAACAACACTTGCTTACTTCATGTCTCTGTTACATTTCAGTAATTCTTGCAATATTTCAAATATTTTCATTATGATTATATTTGTGATGGTGGTCTGTAATCAGTGATTTTTGATACCACTGTTAGAAGCGTTCTGGGCACCACAATCCATGCCCATTTAAGACAGTACACTTATTGATATATGTTGCAGGTGTTCTTACTGCTGCACCACCTGGCTGTTCTTCCATCTCTCTCCTTCCTCTTGAGCCTCCCTTATCCCCTGAGACACAACAATATTGAGATTAGATCAACTGATACTCCTATAATGGCGTCTAAGTGTTTCAGTGAAAGGAAGAATCTTGTGTCTCTCACCTTAAATCAAAAGCTAGAAATGATTAAGCTTAGTGAGAAAGGCATGTCAAGGGTTGAGAGAGGCCAAAAGCTAGGTCTCTTGCACAAGTTAATCAAGTTAACTTGTGAATGCAAAGAAGTTTTTGAGGGAAGCTAAAAGTGCCACTGCAGTGAACACATGAATAATAAGAAAGTGAGACTTTTTATTGCTGATATGGATAAAGTCTTAGTGGCCTGAATAGAAGATCAAACCAGTCGCAACATTCTCCTGAGCGATAGTTTAATCCTGAGTAAGGCTCTAACTCTTCAATACTGTGAAGACAGACAGGCGACGAGGCTGCAGAAAGAAAGTTTGAAGCTAGCAGAGGTTGGTTCCTGCAATTTAAGAAAAGAAACCATCTTAATAACATAATATTGCAGGAGGAAGCTGCAAGTACTAATGCAGAAGCTGCAACAAGTTTTCCAGAAAATCCAGCTAATACAACTAACAAAGGAGGTCCACTAAATAACAGATTTTCAATGTAGAGGAGACATCCTCGCAACAATGTAGGACTCTCATAGCCACAGAGATGTGAATGCCTGTCTTTAAAGTTTCAAAGGACAGGCTGGCACTCTTGTTGGGGGTTAATGAAGCTGGTGACTTTAAGTTGACGCCAATGCTCACTTACCAAATGGAAAATCCCAGGACCCTTAAGAATTTTGCTAGCAGCAACTCTGTTTACAATATGGTTTATTGGATATTTTAAGCCCACTGTTGAGACCTACTGGTCAGAAAAAATATCCCTTTCAAAATGGCCTTGTTCACTGATAATGTACCTGGCCACCCAAGAGATTCACAATAGATGAATCTTTTTATTCCAGCTACCGCAGCATCCATTTTGCAGTTCATGGATCAAGGAGTAATTTTAACTTTCAAGTTTTATTATTTAAGCAATACATTTCATAAGACCCTAGCTGCCATAGATAGTGATCCCTTGGATGGATCTGAGCCAAGTAAGTTGTAAGTCTTCTGGAAATGCTTCACCATTCTAGATTTCATTAAGAACATCTGTGATTCATGGAAAGATGTAAAAATATCAACATTAACAGGAGTTTGGAAGAAGTTGATGCCAACCCTCACAGGTGACTTTGAGGGAATCAAGATTTCCATGAAGGAAGCAACTGTACATGTGATGGAAATAGCAAGCAAAGTAGAATTAGAAGTGGAGACTGAAGCTGTGGCTGAATTTTTGTAATTTCATAATAAAACTTTTCATGGATGGGGAGTTTCTTCTTACCAATGCAAGAATTGCACACACATAACTCAGACTATAGTATAGTGTAAACACAACTTTATGTGCACTGAGAAACCAAAAAATTAATGTGACTTGCTTTACTGAGATATTCGCTTTATTGCGGTGATCTGGAATCAAACCTGCAATATCTCTGAGGTATGCCTATATATGGAAAAGCAAAGAAACTAAAATAGCCAAAATAATTTTGAAAAAGAAAGTGAAACATTCATACCATCTGATTTCAAGATTCATATACAGCTATAGTAATCAAGATAGTGATGTTGGTGAAAAGACAGAAAGTATGATCAACAGAACAGAATAAAGACACAGCCTCACAAATACGGTTAACTGATTTTTGGTGAAGGCTTAAAAATGATTCATTAGATAAAGGATAGCTTTTTCAACAAATGGTGCTGAAATAATTAGGCATCTATACATAAAATAATTTACTTCACTCCATATAAAAATTAACTCAAAGTGTATTATAAACCTAAATATAAATTCTAAAACTATAAAACTTCTAGAAAAAAATTTAGAGGAAATATTTGCGACTTTGGACTGAGTAAGATTTTATAGCTATAACCTAAAAAGCACAATTCATAAAAAGAAAAAAAATCAATAAATTAGACTTTATCTAATTAAAATATTCTACCCTTCAAAAGGCACAGTTTAGAAAATGAAAAGCCAGGACACAGATTGTAAAGAAATACTTGCAAAATGCATATACAATAAAGAATTTGTGTCTAGAATATATAAGGAATAATTATAACTTAATAATAGGAAAATAAGTAACCCAACCAAAAAATGTACAAACGATTTAAGCACTTAACCAAAGAACATGTATGGATAGCAAATAAGCACATAAACAGAGGCTCAACATCATTAATGGTTAGAAAAAAGTAAATTAAAAACTCAATATGGTACCACTACATTTCTATTAGAATGGCTAAAGTTTTAAAAACTGATAATACAAAGAGCTGCTGAGGAATATGATTAATCAGAAGTCTGAAACATTTTTTGGTGGAAATGCAGAATAATACAGCCTCTGAGGAAAACGTTTGGCAGTTTCTTATAAAGGTGAAAGATACATTTACTCTTATATGTGACTCAGAAATTCTATTCCTAGGAATTTACTCAAGAAGAATGAAAACATATGGCTACCCAATGACTGGAATGTAAATTTTTAGGAGCTTTATTTATAATAGGCCCAAATTGGAACCGTCTTACACTGTTTGTGGGAATATAAATTGGTGCAGCCACTATGGAAAACAGTATGGTGGTTCCTCAGAAAACTAAAAATGCAGTTGCCATATGATCCAGCAATCCGACTCCTGGGCATATACACAGAAAAAAACTATAATTTGAGAAGATACATACACCCCTATGTTCATAGCAATGCTGTGTACAATAGCCAAGACATGTAAGCAACCCAAATGCCCATCTGCATGGATACAGAAGATGCTGTGTGTGTGTGTGTGTGTGTGTGTGTGTGTGTGTGTGTGTGTAAAAGTAAGTAATGGAATATTACTCGGCCATCAAAAAGAACGAAATAAAGTGCCATTTGCAGCAAGATGGATGGACCTAGAGATTATCATACTAAGCAAAGTAAACTGAAAAAAGACAAATACCATATGATAATCACTTACATGTGGAATCTCAAACACGGCACAAAGCAACATATCTACAAAACGAAAACAGGCTCATGGATACAGAGAACAAACTTGTGGTTGCCAAGGAGGGTGGATGGGAGTTTGGGATTAGCAGATGTAATCTATTATATATAGGATAGATAAATAACACAGTCTCAATACGCAGCACAGAGAGCTACATTCAATATCCTGTGATAGAGCATAATAGAAAAGAATATGAAGGAGAATGTACATGTGCATGACTGAGGCATTTTGTTATACAGAAGAAATTAACACAATGTTGTACACTATATCTCAATAAAATTCAAAAAATAATAGGCCCAAGTTGGAAATAATACAAAGGTTTATCAACTAGTAAATGGATAAGCGAATTATGTTACATCCATATAATGGAATGGCAATAGAAAGAAATGCAATATTGATATGATATGAATGAATCTTAAAAGTATTATGCAAAGTGGAAGAAGCCAGACACGAAACAATGTGTACAATATGAGTCCATTTATTTGACATTCTAGGAAAGGCAGAACTATAGGGATTAGATATCTCCAATATATCGTCCAAGTTCATAAGCTTAAATATTCTCCAAGTTAAATTTTCTTCAGGCAAATTAACTTATGCAAAAATAAACTTGTGTGACAACAAATTAAACTCAAGTTTTTGCCCTTTTAGAATGCAGAAGGGTGTTCATCATTGCACCATTTATAATAAATGCTTAAAGGAAAAAGTTGGTCAAATCATGTATGAAAAGAATACAGCCATTCAATCATGTTATAGAGAATACTGATGACATATGGAAATGTTGATGTCATACATATAGGAGGAAAAGGCAGGATACACAATAGAAACGCTAAAAGCTAACAACTGTTGTGTGGTTACTATAACCACACAGCTGGGACTCCTCTGAGTGAGTGAGTGAAAGTCGCTCAGTCATGTCCAACTCTCTGCGACCCTGTAGACTATACAGTCCCTGGAATTCTCCAGGCCAGAATACTGGAGTGGGTAGCCTTTCCCTTCTCCAGGGGATCTTCCCAACCCAGGGATCGAACCCAGGTCTCCCACAGTGCAGGCGGATTCTTTCCCAGCTGAGCTATAAGGGAATCCCTCTGAGTGCTCTATAAATGCTATCCCATTCAGGTATGGCAACTACCATATTATTATTGTCATTGTTGTTGTTATTAGCTTGAGATCCAGGACCTGAAGTTTAGGAAAAGTGATCTAACTTGCAGCAAATAGTGGAGCTTGGATCTGAACCGAGGTTGTCTAGTCCTGGACCCCACTTATAACCAGTATGCTTTATTGTCTGCATTCTGCATGACTCTGAATCTGTATTTTTAAAAAAAAACAAACATACAATATGGGCCTGGAAGCAGCTGTACCAAAATGCTAACACATTCACATTTTGGTGGGGTTACAGAGAATTTTATTTTACTTTTCTATGCTTTTAAGATTTACACCAAAAGAAAAAAATGTTTATAAAAAGAAGTAAAATAATACATGAGATTTAAATAGGTGAAGACCGGGTCTTACCTGGAAAAATTGCCTCCTCATGAGACACCACATTCTAAGAGGGGGTCTAGTCCCTGTGTGTCCCTGGGGGCTATCCTATAAGGGCCTTGCACACTCCCTGGCTCTGCCCTCCTACCTGGGGTCACCCACCTCAGAAGTCTAGGATGAGCTGAGAAACACAGTCTCCAGAGAAAAGCCTTCCAGCTGTTTCTGCCAGTCATCCTGGACAGCCGCCTGGAGGGAGGCTGGGAGCATCCAGCTCTTTCTTAGTCTGACGCCGACAGGGCTGGCCCCGGGTCCACCGCTGAGCACGGACAGCATATACCCCGGCCTCCCACCCCTGAAGCTGGGGTGGGGGAGATGGTGGAGGACAGGGAGCCCCGGGGCACTGGTGGCAAATGTTAACTGAAAAAGAAAAGACCTGTTTGATTAGACATGAAAGAAGAAAGAAAGAAAGACATGTCTGTCTTCCCCCAAGCTCCGCCTCTTTCCCCCACCCTACCCTCCCGGAGCTGTGTTCAAACCCCATTGCATTTGGAGGGAAATCCAACCCATGTGTTTCTGATTCATTTACACTTAACTCATCAAAACCCTGTTTTGAAAGAGACCATTGGATGGTCTACAAAGCCTGAGCAGAGCTCCCACTGCTGCGGGCTGGTTGTGGGCTCACCAAACACCCCTTCTAATCCACCAGGCCTGTGCTCAGGCTCTGCCCCGTGACGAGGGCTGTCTGAACCACACTCCCTGGCCTGGCCCCCTTGGAGCCCTTCCCCACTGCCTTCTATTTCTTTGGGAGCTCAGGCTGCCTGCGAGGGTCTGGGAAACTCACATGGTATGGAGAGGGGCCTCAAACGTGCCATCCTCCCTGGGGTAAGGCTGGGTTTGAGATGAGTTTGTAGAGGAAAACTCGAAAGAAGGACATTAACAGTGAGATTCCAGGCAGAGAAAGCACATTTGGGGGCCAAGTGCCCTGTGTGGGGTGTCCATCACAGTGGGCCTGCACCCATCTCAGAGGAAGTGATGAGAGGAAGAAGCAGGGTGCCTTGTTGCCCACGTCTGTCTCTCCCATCACTTTTCAGCCTCATACCAGCTTGCACTGGATTTGAATGAAGAGACTGTCTTTCATCAAGAAGCACCTACTCACCACCACCAGGCCCAGAAGGTTTTCTTGAGTCAACGTGGGTGGTGCTCAGTGTCAACTATGCGTACAAAGGCAAGTTCTCCCAAGCAGACACTTGGGAGTCATTCAGCCAAAAATGGTTGTCTCAGATGCAGAGCACGTCAGAGCTAAGAAAGACGGAGAACTTTGTGGTTCAGCCCTCATGTTTATAGATCAATTCCCATGAGGTCCTCCTCCAGAAGGATTTTCAGTAAGCCAAGCTCCTTGCTCCACTCACTTGGTGCTTTGGAAGAGTGCAGGGTGTGGTCAGAAGACACCAGGAAGGCTTGGCTCCTTCCAAGCAACGCCTAGAGTAAAACACATGGGAGCGAGAATGGAACCAGGAGAGTGGAAACCGAGTCCTTTCGGGTCACCATACATTGTGACTGGTACAGTAACCCCCTTCATTGTGTGCATGCTGCTCCTTTCCCCTTTGGTACTGGCAGGAGGCAGGCAGTGCCCTGTGGGGACCTGAGGGGGGACATCAGGGACTGAATGGGACAGGGGGCAGAAGATTAATGCCACTAGTGACATTTTATGGGGAGGTCCTTTCATCAGGAAGCTCGGAAAAGTTCAGCGTCGCCAGCTACTAGGTTTTGACACCAGGGTCAAAATCTACATCTTTCTGGATCTAAAATCCAGGCAACTAAAAGAAACAGGATGGGTAGATAGAGCGGGGAAGCTAGAGATGGCTCTGGGCTCCTGTTGATAAACAAGGAAGCTCCCAGAAGGAGCTGCTGTTATGCAGGCCCTGAAAGAAGAAGAGGAGGAGGGCTTACTGTGGAAGGGAGCAGGATGGTCCAAACGGACGCATCAAGGACCCTGCCAGTGGGGCGCTCAGAGGCTCTGGACACTGACGGTACAGGGTGGTTGCACCAGAAACCTACCAGCAGGTGGCAGTATTTCAGAACAAGAAGGTGACCACTTGGGCCCATGGCAGAAAGAGGAGTCACTGAGCTCTCACTACGTGCCAGGTATTGTCATAAATGTCTCATACAGAGCCTTCACAACAATTCAGTGACGTACGTACTATTATTAGCCCCATTTTACACACGAGAAGGATTTAGTAATTTTTTCAAAGCCACAGAGCCAGGAAGTACTGGAACTCAGATTCTTACCCAGGCAGCCAACTCCAGATCCAGACCTAAACTCCATACAGATGTAACATCATGCCTCAGTCCACAGCATATGCTGAATGTTCATCATGGATTAAGTGTTGTGCTGGGGGTTAGAGACCCCAGAGTGGTCCAGACAGCATCCCACTCAGACTCTGATTCTCTGGGATGATGGAGATAGGCAGCAGCTAAGGGGCCGGGCACTGACTGGGTCCTCAGACCTGGCTCACCTCTGGCTCCTCTGCTCACTGTGGGGTGGCCTTGGTAACTGACAGATGCCTCAGGCCTTCAGTTTTTTAATCTGTCTATTGCTATTGCTAAGTATACTTCAGTCGTGTCTGACTCTGTGCGACCCCATAGACGGCAGCCCACCAGGCTCCCCCGTCCCTGGGATTCTCCAGGCAAGAATACTGGAGTGAATTGCCATTTCCTTCTCCAATGCATGAAAGCAAAAGGTGAAAGTGAAGTTGCTCAGTTATGTCCGACTTAGCGACCCCATGGACTGCAGCCTACCAGGCTCCTCCACCCATGGGATTTTCCAGGCAAGAGTACTGGAGTGGCATGCCATTGCCTTCTCCGAATCTGTCTATAATTAGGTATAATATACACCTCATAGGGTCAAGTGGCAGAAGCATCAGGCATGGAGTAGGCTGTGTGCTTTACTGAAATGACCACAAATATCAAACACGAAAGGCACAGTGTCCACAGTAGGGCCATGAGATGAGTTTCCCAGGTGCAGTTGACTGACAGGAGGATGAGGATCCCGGGGGGGGGGGGGCCCTTCTGTCCACGAAGCCAGGGCTGGGAAATGTGATCTTCACAGGGTCTCATAGCAAGCCAGGCTCTAACAAGGAAGTGGAGGACTCGGAGCGCTCCGGCCGGCAGACCATGATTTAACAAGCATTTTGTAGGCCTCCTAAGGGCCAGACACCAGTCTTGTGTTGGCTCAGCCTGGGTCTTTCTTGTGTATTATAGATGTGCCCTAACAGACGTCCACAGCACTGTCTTGCCATCACTTGCATCAGGCCCACACAGGCCCCATCCAGGCCCATCTCCCATCTCTGCCCCTCACATCTGTGAGTAACCTGGACCTGTCAGAAGTTCTCTACACACTCTGCACAATCCATTCCACCATCGCACCTGCAGGAGGAGAGGGGTATCCACCAGGGCAGGAGATGACAAGACAGTTTCCATTCCCTGGGATGGCTGAGGCATTCAGAGGATGCCCGCCCCTGAGCATTGTGGGAGGTGAGGGACAGTGGGCAGAGAGGCAGAGTCAAGCCCTATGTACCTGCGAACATGGTGCCACCTGAGGCTGCCACCTGAGCTGGAAGGGGTAGAGAGGCACTCAGGCAGCAGGGCCTGCTACTCCTCTCTGCTTCCATTTCTGACTTGCGAATATTCAGAAGCGGACATCCTCCCATCCGCCCCAACATGACTCCCCCACACATGCCCCGTGCTTCTAGCCTTCCTTCCCAAGATATGGCAAGAACAAAGGCGAGCGGCTCTTCAGGGTGGGTGGGGGTGACGGGAGTCCACGTCTGGCTCTAGCGTTATCTGCACGGAGGCACATTCCTTCCCCGGCCCGCCCCACCCAGAAACATCATTATTCATTCCATCACACACACAGCTGGGGCTGGGGGAGGCCATGACAGGTGGGCCAGCCAGGGAGGTGGGGATGGGGCGCCTTTGTCTTCTCCCCACCCCCCAAACAAGACAGATATGTCCCCTCTGAACATGCTGGGGGAGATTATTTTAACAAGCACTTTTGTACCAGGAAATCAGTGTGTTTAACCTAACAAGCAAAGAACAGCCCAGTGGGGCCCATAAATCCCATTCCCACCTATTAATTTTACGGCCTACATAAAGCAGTGTTGAAGTCCAAAGTATATGTGACCTAAAAAGGCATTGCTCATTCTGACACATATACGACGTGGCCAGGACTCGAACTCTGACCCTGACCCTCACTCCAGGAAGCCAGCTCCCAAGCCTCACAGGGAGCAGGGGCTCACACTGCAGAAAACTACCCAGCCTCCTCTGGAAGGTCATGACGGCAGGGGGAGGGGTGGAGGATGCTGGGTCAGAGGGGATCCCCAGCTCAGAGACCCCAGGGCTGACATACATGCTGGTCACTGCCTGAAGGTACCCACACAAACAGAAGTGAGGGCTGAAGTCCACCCACGTTCTGTTCATCGCACCTGTCCCCTTGGGCAGGGTGACATCTGCCCAGAGCAGGGCATTTCTAGAACCCACACAAAGGTGCTCTGTGATTGGCAGCCATGCTCACAGATCCCTTGGGTAAATCCAGATCTCTACCTTAACTGCTTCAAATACTGACTCCCAAATCCAGTGACTCACTGTACTCCCAAATTTCACAGCCCTTCCACCGGCCAAACTCATGACAATCCTCAAGTCCTGACATCAGAAACTTGCTGATCCCCTCAGTCTTAAGTGTGCTGTGATTGTCCACTCACCACATAATGACCCAAACTGGTCATCCCATAGCAATGGCATATCGAGTCCCACAAAGTCATCAGGACACAGACCACCCCAAATGTAACTGCTCTCTAAGCCGAGCCACCTCAGTCCCCAGCTGACTCTACAATAGAAGAAATGGAAGAGGAAGTCTCTCTGTCACACTCGCTGTACCCCAGCCACATGCCAACCTGCAGACTCAAGTGCACAGCTGTGCTCAAAATTTTCCAATCCCCCTCCCCTGCTGCCACATTCCTGCCCCACCCTTCTCTGTGCTATCTGTGCTCAGGAAGCTGACCTCTAGGGACTGCATTATGCCCCCGCTTTGCCCTCTGACTTACAACCAGATTCCCAAATTAAATTAAAGCTCCTTTTGAGGGCTTCCCTGTTTGCTCAGATTATAAAGGGTCTGCCTGCAATGCAAGAGACCTGGGTTCAATCCCTGGGTCTGGAAGATCCCCTGGAGAAGGGAATGGCTACCCAATCCAGTGTTCTTGCCTGGAGAATCCCATGGACTGAGGAGTCTGGCGGGCTACAGTTCACGGGCTTGCAAAAAGAGTTGGACACCACTGAATGAATAACACTTTTCACTCTGGTGAGCCGCCAGGAGCATGCACAACTCTCTCCTAGCTTTTGTTTTACCTTGAAAAGTCATGTGCAATCCATGCTCCATTATGTACCTTTGTTAGCTTTATCATAAAAAAAAAATGTTTCTTTTGTGTTGGATTCCCCAGAAGCAAACCCAGGACAAGGATTTGAGGGCAAGTTGTTCATGTGATCCTGGGAAGAACAATAGGAGAGTGGGGACTTGAGATGTGAGCCAGGACAGGGGAGGAAGCCCACACAGGGTGCTTCATGAGCAAGAGGCTCCTTAGGAAAGGGGCTCAGTCCTGCTGAGGACCCGAAGCAGGGGTATCTCCCTCTCAATTCCTGCCCATCATGAGTGTTGGGCTGTCACTGAGGGCACCTGCCTGGTGAGAAAGGAACCTGCTCCCACAGCTAGACCACACGCCCAGGCAGAGCTGCAGGTGCAAAAGCCATCAGTGTATAAGGAATGGTGAATACCAGCGGGTATGGGCAGGGCAATGGTACAATTTATTACAGTATTTTTACCCAAATATTCAAGCAAACTTGACTTCTATATATCCCCTGGTTTCTGCACGCTCTAAGCTCAATTTGAAAAGACCACACCCAGAACTCTCCACCCTAAACAAGACACTGACTCTCCAAATACACTCTTTCTACCAACTCCTAGGACCCTTTCTTGCCCTCATAGTCACATGCTGACCAGCTGACCTGTAAACCCCACTGTGTGTGGAACCTACTGTCAAAATCACAAACTGATGCCGGCACAGCCTTGGAATCTCTGCCTACAGTGCTCCCTTCCTCTGGGAGCCTTCCCAGGAGACCATTTGTCCATCCCCATCCCAATGTCCTCCACATCCTAACTGCTCCCACAGGAACTCAAAATGACCAACTGATCCCCAACCCACACTGACCACCCAAATCTGCCTGCACCTTGTTCTTCCAACCTAATAAGACAACTTGCAAAGACCCACACACTGCAAGACCCACTTTATGTTGAATTCTCAACCATGAATGACCCGAAACCACACTGATTCCCCCAACACCAACCACACATGAATGCCTCAGTGTCATCCCTGGCTACACTGACCCACAGACACAACCCCCTGTAAAACATAGCCCAGCCACACATTTATCTCTGAACGCAGTCACACACATGGTACCCCAACCCCTGATACACACTGTAGGGAAAGAGCAAATTAGCCAAGATGGCAGCGGTCAGGCTCTCGCGCCCCACGGCCTCCCGCTTTGGCCTCACGTTTGGTAGATAATGATTGTGTAACAGCTAAGATCATTTGTGGCACTGTGCACGCACATCATGGTGTGGTCCAATATAATCGCAACCTGCAGAGCCCTGCGTCCGCGTTACGGCTGTGTTGCGTCCACACTGTGGCTGTGTGTGTCCGCATTACGGCTGTGTTTTGTCCGCGTTACGGCTGTGTTGTGTCCACACTATGGCTGTATTGTGTCCACACTATGGCTGTGTTGTGTCCATACTGTGGCTGTGTGTGTCCGCATTACGGCTGTGTTGTGTCCGCGTTATGGCTGTGTTGTGTCCACACTTTGGCTGTGTGTGTCCACACTATGGCTGTGTTGTGTCCATACTGTGGCTGTGTGTGTCCACATTACGGCTGTGTTGTGTCCGCACTATGGCTGTGTTGTGTCCACACTATGGCTGTGTTGTGTCCGCATTACGGCTGTGTTGTGTCCGCGTTACGGCTGTGTTGTGTCCGCGTTACAGCTGTGTTGTGTCCACACTGTGGCTGTGTGTGTCCACATTACGGCTGTGTTGTGTCCGCGCTACGGCTGTGTTGTGTCCACGCTACGGCTGTGTTGCGTCCGCGCTACGGCTGTGTTGTGTCCGCGCTATGGCTGTGTTGTGTCCGCGCTACGGCTGTGTTGTGTCCACACTGTGGCTGTGTGTGTCCGCATTACGGCTGTGTTGTGTCCACACTATGGCTGTGTTGTGTCCACACTATGGCTGTGTTGTGTCCGCATTACGGCTGTGTTGTGTCCAAACTGTGGCTGTGTGTGTCCACATTACGGCTGTGTTGTGTCCACGCTACGGCTGTGTTGTGTCCGCACTACGGCTGTGTTGTGTCTGCGCTACGGCTGTGTTGTGTCCGCACTACGGCTGTGTTGTGTCTGCGCTACGGCAGTGTTGTGTCCACACTGTGGCTGTGTGTGTCCGCATTACGGCTGTGTTGTGTCCGCGTTACGGCTGTGTTGTGTCCGCGTTATGGCTGTGTTGTGTCCACACTATGGCTGTGTTGTGTCCACACTGTGGCTGTGTGTGTCCGCATTACGGCTGTGTTGTGTCCGCATTATGGCTGTGTTGTGTCCGCGTTATGGCTGTGTTGTGTCCACACTATGGCTGTGTTGTGTCCACACTGTGGCTGTGTGTGTCCGCATTACGGCTGTGTTGTGTCCGCGCTACGGCTGTGTTGTGTCCACACTGTGGCTGTGTGTGTCCACATTACGGCTGTGTTGTGTCCGCGTTATGGCTGTGTTGTGTCCACACTATGGCTGTGTTGTGTCCACACTGTGGCTGTGTGTGTCCGCATTACGGCTGTGTTGTGTCCACACTATGGCTGTGTTGTGTCCGTGCTACGGCTGTGTTGTGTCCACACTATGGCTGTGTTGTGTCCACACTGTGGCTGTGTGTGTCCGCGCTACGGCTGTGTTGTGTCCGCGCTACGGCTGTGTTGTGTCCGCGCTACGGCTGTGTTGTGTCCACGTTATGCTGCGTCCACTTGCTCAACCATGAGAGAATACAGCGTGCCTGCTGGTACAGCTGCTGTGCCAGTCGGGAGAGAATAAACATGTCTGCAGTTCTTACAGCTCCTCGCATTTTCTTCCAGCTTCCCTGCTTGCGCCTTGCCTACCCTGCGTTCAGCGAACAGTGAGATACAGCAAGACAGCTGGCGTAGTTAGCAGGATCATCAAGACACACATCAGTTTCCCAGTACCAAGCAGCACATGGCTTCCCTGATAGCTCAGTTGGGAAAGAATCCACCTGTAATGCAGGAGTCCCTGGTTCGATTCCTGGGTCAGGAAGATCTGCTGGAGAAGAGACAGGTTACCCACGCCAGCATTCTCTAGCTTCCCTGATGACTCAACTGGTAAAGAATCCACCTGCAATGTGGGAGACCTGGGCCCGATCCCTGGGTTGGGAAGATCCCCTGAAGAAGGGAAAGCCTACCCACTCCAGTATTCTGGCCTGGAGAATTCCATGGACTGTGTGTGGTGGCAAAGAGTCAGACACGACTAAGACATTTTCTCTTTCACTTTCAAACAGCACACACACTAACCCTCTCAATGCAAGTGACGCTGATCCACTAAAGCCCAAAGAGTGCTGACTGCCAGCTTTCCAACCACAAGCTGACCCCCCTCCCAGTCACTGCCTGTCACTCCTATCTCAAGCCCCACATGGATGCCCACCACCCAGCTAGAGCCACTGGCATAGACACCCCAACCTGAATATTCATTGAGCTCATGACCTTCAACCAATGTCTTGAATGCCAGCGAAGAACATCAACCAAACAAAGACCTCAATCCTAGCTACCTCAAACCAGCCATTCTGACCCCCAAACCAGGCCTTGTCTTCACCTGCAGAACTTCATCTCCCTCTCAGCCCCAACCAAGTGTGATCCACCAAACTTAACCTCAAAGTGACCATGTCCCAAGCATACACTGACCCCCACCCTCCCTCTATGCTCTAAACCCCAGCCCAAGCCAGCAAAGACATGTTGACTCCAGAGCCAAACACCACCCTAACCCCCAATCTGGACTGATGCTGAAGCTGGAACTCCAATACTTTGGCCACCTCAGGGGAAGAACTGACTCATTTGAAAAGATCCTGATGCTGGGAAAGATTGAAGACAGGAGGAGAAGGGGACAACAGAGGATGAGATGGTTGGAGGCATCATCGACTCAGTGGACATGAGTTTGAGTAAATTCCAGGAGTTGGTGATGGACAGGGAGGCCTGGCATGCTGCAGTCCATGGGGTCACAACGAGTTGGACATGACTGAGCAACTGAACTAAACTGAACCCTTAACCTCACTGCAAGCTGAATATCCCATTCCAAACCTCACTGCCCCTCCAGAGAGAAAGGGCACTCTGATAGCACTGTAAGTTCACACACTATTCACTGGGTCCCCCAACCACACTGAACCCCCAGCTACGTGGGGCCTTCAAATCCCGTCCACACGCCTGCTACTGCTAAGTCGCTTCAGTCGTGTCCGACTCTGTGCAACCCCAGAGACGGCAGCCCACAAGGCTCCCCCGTCCCTGGGATTCTCCAGGCAAGAACGCTGGAGTGGGTTGCCATTTCCTTGTCGAGTGTTCATCGCAGCACTGTTTATAATAGCCAGGACATGGAAGCGTCCACACACCAACCCTCCACAAAACACTGCCAGCCCAGCCTCACTCTGTGCCCTTCATCCTCACTCACGCCTGAAGGGACCTGAGATTCCATCTTCACAGAGACCACCGAAGTTCAACTGTACCCTGTTTTCCAATACAACCTTGTCCCATGGGTCCTGTGACCCCACACAAGCCAATACACACAGGGATGATACGCAGAGAGGGCTTCTCTCCAGACTCCTATGGGCAGCAATGCCTAGACCTAGGGCCTTGATGTTTTTCTTATGGCCCAGCTCCATGACCCAGGGAAGGCACCAGAAGTTCTTACTCAGCAACACTGAGACCACCAGCTACATTCCTCCTATTATTTCTAATTCTCACTAGACCAAGTCTCAGATTTCTCTCCAGCTTTGAGCATCCTGACCTCTTCTATGGGCTACAATTTCCTGATGCCGAGTCCATGTCTCCAGGGAGCCATCTCAGGCACTACACTGAGTTGGGTCACAGCCACCCCTGGGTAAGGGGTCAGGAACCTGGACAACTGTCCTGCTCACTTGCCCACAGGCTGTGTGATCTCAGCTGATCACTTCACCTCCCTGGGACTCACTTGATGTTGTTCCCTTCCCCAGGGGATCTTCCCGACCCAGGGATTGAACCTGGGTCTCTCACGTTGCGGGCAGATTCTTTACTGTCTGAGCCACCAGGAAAGCCCTCTTATACTTCAGGGGTCAGCACACTGCTGCAGCTGGAGCAGACCCAGCCACGCCCTCCCTCTCAGTTACCTGTTGGCTATGGCTGCCTTCCCCCAACAGCTGCAGACTTGAGTCGTGGCAACAGAAACAACATGGGGCTCAAAGTCAAAAAGATTTGCTATCTGCCCTTGCAGAAAAAGTGTGCCACCTCTGATACACATCTGCTACCTTCCTCCCAGAGGGTCTAACCACACTGGAGAATTCTGTGTGTGAATGTAGGAAACCTCCCCTCCTGTTCTGCACTTCTCAAAAAGATGCTCCTTAATAATGTGTGGATTGTTCATTATGCTGATAATAAAACCTGTGATTGCTTGCCCCAAACCTGTGGAGGAGAGGCTGAAGAAAGATCACAGGGTCAGAGCAAAAGCCTCAGGGTTTGGGTAGCAATATTGGGATGCCCCAGTCTCTGTTTAGTGTAGAGGCTCTTCCAACGTTATTGCTTTTGTTTATTGAAACCCAACCCCCATGGCACGCAGCACCCTTGGCAGTGGGCCCAGGCCTGCCCAGGCCCCAGCCTGCCAGGCCTGGCCAAGAGGACTGGGGGTGGAGGGTGCGCTGGCCAGGCCCCATTCCAGGAGCCCTGCCTGCTTACAGCCTGAGGCACTACCCCCACCCCCTTCTTAACGTCTTGCTTACAAGACAGCATTTGGAGACAATTTCTCATCAGACCTTCTTGTAAACATCCTCCTGGATGAAGCAAGCCTGAAGGAGCCCTTATTAGAAACACCTGCGCCAGACGGCGGGCCTGGTGAATGACAGCTTGCAGAGCTGCCACTGCCCCCCGCCCTCATCCTGGGGCTGGTCAAAAGGGTGGTACTGGAGATGGGGATAAGGGCTTGGGTGGGGGTAGTGTCTTCCATCCCTCTCCCCTCCTCCCTAAGCCCCCACAGGGCCAGCGTTGCCAAGGCAGCACCCTTCCTGTTGTCTCGTGGGACTCGGGTGTCAGGAAGGCTCGGAGAACAAGAATCTCTCTTGCGGTGGCCAACCCTGCCCCCACCAGAAGTCACCCCCTGAGTTCGTCATTGCCCTCTTTGGGTTCTCTAAGTAAGATGGCAGCCATACTTCTTTATCATCCATATTTCCCAGAAGTGTCGACATAGTGAGCTCCTTACCACTCTAAGTCGATGAAAATATTCAAGACTTTTGGCACTAAGTTGGAGTGGAGATATCTGGGGTGAGGAAGGTGGGAGGCTCCATATGTGAAATTCCCATGTCAATAACCTTGACAAGACAGCAAAGATACGGAAGAACCAAGTCAGCTACCAAAGGCCACATTGTCTGCTATGAGGCACTTTCAAGTTATATTCCCTGCTCCAACCAAACATTTTCGCTGATGCTGCTCTGAATCCTCATTTTGCTGAGAGAAACCAGCAGGAGAAGGGGGAGGAGGGGAATGAAAGGAGTCTATGTAAATTGGACCTGGAACTTGTACCAAATCCACTCTTGTGCGTGAGCATTCTGCCGTAAGACTTTGATGGAACCTTCTAGTACTCTCTGCACTCCTCTCACCCCACCTCACCTGGGACTCCTGGCCAAGAACACCAAAGGTCTTCCTGCAATCCTGTTGGCAGAACCTCTTTGCCACTGCCTGCTGACCCATCCTGGGACCAGCCAAGCTCATCCTTGGCTCTCCATGGGGCCTGGAAAGGGACTTCGTCTGCTCCTGGGCTGGCCACCCGGGTCCAGCATCCTTCCCAAGGTGGACTGGATAGTTCCAGAGTGAGTAAAGGCATGACCCCAACCTCCCAGCAGGCCATAGAGCTGCTCTGGGGCTGAGGTGGAGGAGACCCAAGTAGGGTGGCTGGAAGAAAACCTGTCTTTAACGAGTTGGGCAGAAAGAGGAAGCATGAGGCTCCATGAAATAAATTAGTGAAATCTCAATTCCGATAAATCCAGTTTCTTAAAAAAAAAAAAAAAAAAAAAACAGCAACTGGTAGGAAAAGAAAATGTAATTTATGCCCATTGAAAGGAGGCCAGGTTTAAATTGATGAAGTCTCCTGTTTATGTAATAAATCCATTTCCATTCATGTCACCAATATATTTATCCACACATCCTGGTCCAAGTCAAATCTTCATTATTTTATTATTCAACAGGGGGCAGAGGGGAGGGCAGGGGAACAGAGTTCTGTGTCGAATTAATAAAGTCTCACTCTCTCCCCCAGACCCCTCCTTACACAGGGACAATTTATTCCTAAGAAGGAGGCAGAAGAACTGGATGCAATTTATGTGCTTTGAAAGAGACCCAAACGTAATTAGGCAAAGTCTCAAGTTCACCGAGAAATAAATCCCAGAGAAAGTAGCCGGGGGTAAAATTTACGTTCCCTGAAAGTCTGAAAGCCTCTCTCCCACTGGCCTCCTCCTCCCCCACCTCCCCCAGGTCCCCGCGCCAGGTTCCCAAAGCCGGCCTGGCCCAGGGATTCTCTCAGCTCCCCAACTTCCCAGTGCCCCGACCTGTCCACAGGTCTCTGGGGTGCTCCCTGCCTTTCCACGCCTCCTCTTGACACACACACACACACCCACTTTGGGCCACAGTCCATTTTCTCTGCAGGGTCAGTCATGGCTGTCGACAAACCTATGGGACTTGGCCCGCAAGGGCATTTGCCCCAGAGAAATGAAGAACCCCTAGGAGTGCTGTGCCTCAGAGGGTTTGGAGGGCAGCAAAATAGGTTCCCCGAGATAAACCACCACAGGCAGCTCCTCTGAAGGACCAGGGGTCTCATGACACTCCCGAGGCCCCAGCATTGTACATTTGGGAGTGAAGGTGCAGAAGAGGCTTTTTTTCCCAAGAAGTTGGACATTTGATGGTTGGGCCAGGGGTGGTTCAGGATTTTTAAAACAATCAATTTGGAGACTTGGGAGTGGCTGGGCTAGGGGACAAGGATCTGGGGTGGGACCTGTGTCGCTGAGGGGCTGCTGTGCTGGCGTGGGCAGAACAGAACTATCCACGCCGTGGAGAAGCATGAGCTCAGTGTAGGCAGTGTGCATCCATATGAGGTCACAGCCGGGGACCCCACCCCACTCCTCTAGCCACCAGACAAGTCCCTTGCACGGCCATGGAGTGAAGACACCCCCAGGATTGAGTCTGCCTGGGTGCAAGGCTTCTGCACATATACAGTCAACACAGGAAGGCTCACATCACTCTGGAGAGACTGTGGGATCTCAACCTGGGTCCAGCAGTATTTCTTTGGGTGCCATCAGCAAGGAGCTAGGCTTGTGGCCCACTCCCAGCCCTGCCCTTGTTCTCTCTCAAGGAGCGGGCACCCTGCTCTGGGCACTCAGAGGCAAAAGCTCTCTGAGAGGGGTTGGGAGGGGAAGATGGGGCCTGCGTAGAGCCCAAGCCCAGGCCACAGAGACTAAGGACAGAAGTGACAAGTCACATGTAGGGAAACCCAACAGGGTTCTGTGCAGGGCCAAGGAGTGAAAGGGCAGGGATGGGGGCAGTGTCCTGGCTTTTGCTGTGAACACCTGAGTCAGTGGTGCTGTTGGCTGCGAATGGGGATGCTGGGGGAGAAGGAGCTGGGTGGGTACAAAATACAATGGGCTTAATGAAGAAGAGTGGGTTTGGGGGAAAGTGGGGATAAGATGGGTTTCATTTAGGGCAGGTGAGCTGGCCAAGACTTTGCCAGATTTCCAGGGGCATGTCCGGTAGGGACATTGTCAGGAGTAAGCACCAGGAGCTGCAGTCACAGAGAAGGTGACCGGTGTCAGGTCACAGCCCAGTCATTCGCGTCCAAGGAGAGTGAGAACAGCAAGGCAAGAGGGGCCCAGGCCAAGAGCTGGGGACAAACGGTCTGCAAAAGACGCGAAGGCACGTCCAGGAGGTGGTGGGACAGAGAAGGTGGTGTCAAGAAGGGGGATGTGTCCACCAGCGTCCGAGACTGAGGATAAGGCACCGAAGACTGGGACGCCTCCACCCCTGGTGGCAGAGCGCACAAATGGCCTTTGTGGGGAGAGTGACAGAGCAGAGGCCAGACCTCAGTGGCGGGGGTCAGACTGGCCCTATGTGTCACTCTGGGAGTGAGATTAACATCACAGGCAGAAGAACATTGCTGACACGGGATCACAAAACCACGCGCTGGGGCAAGGTCTCAGAGAAGCCCCCAGAGGGCTGGTTCTCAGAGCAGAAGGCCCCTGCAGCCTTGGGGAACATGCTGGACAATTTTTCCTCTGAAATGGGAAGGAAGGTGCTCCTGAACTTGAGGAGGAGGGCTGTGCCCAACTAGTGGAAGGGCAGGGAGTGGGTGGGGTTAGAATGTGTGAGGAGTCCTGGGCCCTTCTTTCCAAGCTGATGTTCTTTGTAAGAACCCCAGATTTTCTGCTTTTGCTGGCCAGTGGCTGACAAGGTGACCAGCTGGCCAGCCGGCTGCCCTGCCCCTGGAGGACATCGGGCACCTGATTGAGCTGGAAAAGACCAGTTTCAGGGTCTGTGTTCCTTTGTTGCCATTCAAGGGAGGCTCCTTGGGTGCAGGGTCCCAGTTTCCCCATCCAGCTCCCTCCTGATTGCTATGCTAATTGAAAGTGGCCTGCGTTCCAGGAATACTGGCTCAAAGGCCCAGGTTGAACCCTATCTTTGGGCAAGCTACCTGCGAAGACCGTCTTCCTATGGGCCACACCTCTGAGAAAGTCATTGTGACTGAAGGGGGCCGTCTGATCCAAGTGACACATTATTGCTCAACACAGCCCATCACACACATTGATGGGAAACGGGCTCGCAGGTCAGCCAAAGGGCTGGTGTCTTTGATGGTGCAATTGCCATATCTCTGACATGGGCATTCTAGAGGGTTCCAAAACGGAGCCCATCTTCTTACAGACTCCCTCTGCACATGGGTGGACTTGGATCAATTCTGGGTGACCTGGACAGGCCCAGTCAGGTGGTCATGAAGACCCTGGGGAGGGTGGGACCACCCAGCATCTGAGGGGTCGATGTGTGGTCACTGCTGGGCCTCGCCGCAGTGCTTTTGCTGTGGCCACGCAGCACCAGTGGGGCTGCTTGATTGTCTGTCTGACTTCCGTGATCTGGGCAGCATACTCTAGCTATAAAATTCTTGTTTTACGAGGTTCTCTGGGAAGCCAGAAGTCCCCTGGCAAGCCTACCAGGGCAGCCCCAGAGGAACACAGTGGAGGAGGCCAGAATGCGCTGCATCTCAGTCGCTTGATGAGCAACGCATTTCTCAAAAGCCCCGACACCCAGCCAGTTGTCACAGGTCTTAGAGGAGGTCCTTGGCTGCATTGTGAAAGACTGGCAATTCACGGACACGCTAGGACCCTGCTGCCCTTGACCCAGGCAGAGTGAGAGGAATGAAGTGTGGGGGGACAAGTCAGTGCAAGCCTAGGTCTCCTTCTTCATTCTGCATCAGGCCCCAGAAAGGCCCCTTCGTGGACCTGCTGTCTCTCAGGAGCAGAACCTGAGATGGAGACTCACATACAAGTGATTCATGAAGGTCAGAGAGAAGTTCAATAACGGTGTAATATCAGGTAAGTCCCAGCCTCTGTCTGATCCTGCAGGGAGCTCTGGGGCATAAATTACATCACAGAGTTTCTCCTCACAGAGATAAGGAAACCAGGCTGCTATATTCCTCAAGCAGTTAAGCAGTAGCTTCAGTCTGCCCCAGGGGAAATAGAGACTCAGCATTTCCAGATCTCTAGGAGTCCTGGTAATGTGGCTCTAGTTGACCCAATGGTAGCCTTCAAAGGTGCCAGCTCTTAGAAGTGAAGCTCAGGAGAGCTAGGAGATGGGCACAAAGAACTGGCAAAGGGCATGTGGGTGGAGCCCCAAATCATCCTTTTCACCTGGTGACGTCGTTGATTAAAGATTGCTTCCAGGAGCTGAGGAATGCCTCTGAAGGACCTCTATGATTTCAGAGCTTTTGAACTTCTGCCCTAAACTGTGGAGCCAAATTCCTGCAAGCTGTCTATTCTGCATCCTGGGTAAGTAACAAAGGCTGAATCAAAAGCAGGGTTTCATATCACCAAAGGAACGGACAGCTCTTCTCTATGTATCAGACCTAACAGATCTTTCAAGCTTTCAAGCTGCTTTCAAGCTTAGCAGGAGGTGGACAGTCCTCTTCTGTAAGCTCCAAATCTGGAATGGCAATACCCTCTCACTGATGCCCATCCCCCTCTTCTACCCAACATGGGCAACAGCTAAAAACAAGGCATCTTCTTCCTAGTCTGGGTCCCACTGTCTTTGTCTTTAACTCCTAGGCGGAATCACGTTGGGGCCAGTTATGTGGTTTTAGTATGGCTGGGGTATGCCCTGAGAACCTCTCTGACCATCCTACCCCACTGGGGGTCCTAGGAGTGACCGTCTGACAGACAGTGTCTCTTTTTGAAATGCGATAAAGGAAGACTGATTTCGAAGCACCTCCTTGCCCTGAACCAAGTATTTGGTTACAGCTTTTGTCTTGACCATTAGAAAGACTGAGCTAAAAGAACAAGCCAAGTACTCATTCCTCTAGGGGCTCCTAGCCTTGCTCATGAACTGCGGGCACTTGGACCATGACCTAGATCTTTCAGAACACATGTCAGTGAGCTCCTGTGGAGAAGTGATGTAACACAGCACTGCGTGTGGTCATTGTCCATTTTCCCTTAGGCTGTAAGGAAGTTTGTGATCAAAAGTTTGTGATTAGGAACTAGCCATAGCTTGCACTTATGTGATTTCTTGATATAGCTTTCCCTTATTTACTTATATCCCCTCTACACACCTCTGGCCTTTTATTTTGGCCTTCTATACATAGCAAAATTCAGGCTTAAATTAAAGAAAACTAGGAAAAACGTAAGGCCAACCAAGTATGACTTAAATCCCGTATGAATTTGCAGTAGTGATAACAAGTAGATTCAAGGGGTAAGACCTAGTTAACAGTGTGCCTGAAGACCTTTGGACAGAGGTCTGTTATATTTTACAGGAGGTGGCGAACAAAACCATCCCAAAGAAAAACAAGACGGTGAAGTGGTTATCTGAGGAGGCTTTACAAATAGCGGAAGAACGAAGAAAAGGAAAAAGAATGGAGAGAGAGAAAGGTACATTCAATTAAACACAGAGTTTCAAAAAACAGCTAGAAGAGACAAGAAGGCCTTCTTCAATGAACAGTGCTTAATAAGAGAAGAAAACAATAAAAACAGGAAAGACTAGAGATCTCTTCAGGAAAATTGGAAATATCAAGGGAGCATTCTGCCCAAAGTTGCACACAATAAAGGATAAAAATGCTAACGACCCAGTAGATGCTGACGAGATCAAGAAGAGATGGAAAGAATATATGGAAGAACAGTATAAAAAAGATCTTAATGAACTGGATTACGACGATGATGTGGTTAGTCACCCAGAGCCAGATATTCTGGATTGTGAAGTCAAGTGGGCCTTAAGAAGCACTGCTGTTAATATAACTAGTGGACATGACAAAATTCCAGCAGAACTATTCAAATCCCCAAAGATGATGCCATCAAAGTGCTATATTCATTACATCAGCAAATCTGGAAGACCCAGCAGTGGCCACAGGACTGGAAGAGGTCAGTCCTCATCCCAATTCCGAAGAAGGGTAGTACCAAAGAATGCGCTAACCATCAGACAATTGCACTCCTCTCCCATGCTAGCCACAGGCCTCCTGGTGGCTCAGATGGCAAAGTGTCTGCCTGCAGTGCAGGAGACCCGGGTTCGATCCCTGGGTTGGGAAGATCTCCTGGAGAAGGAAATGGCAACCCACTCCAGTACTCTTGCCTGGAAAATTCCACGGACTGAGGACCCTGGTAGGCTACAGTCCATGGGGTTGCAAAGAGCTGGACACGACTCAGCGACTTCACTTTCTTTCCTATGCTAGTAAGGTCATGCTTAAAATCTTGCATGCTAGGCTTCAGCATTATGCGAACCAAGAATCCCTTATGTCCAAGCTGGGTTTAGAAAAGGAAGAGGAGCTAGAGATCGAATTGTCAACATTCACCGGATTATAGAGAAAGCAAGGGAATTTCAGAAAAACATCTATCTGTTTCATCAACAACGCTAAAGCCTTTGACTCTGTGGATCATGACAAACTGTGGAAAGCTCTTAGAGAGGTGGGAACACCAGACCATCTTACCTGTCTTCTGAGAAACCTATATGCAGGCCAAGATGCAACAGTTAGAACCCTGTATGGAACAACTGATTGGTTCGGGTCAAGAAAGGAGTACGACAGTGCTGTCTGCTGTTTCCCTGTTTGCTTAACCTATATGCTGAGCACATCATGAGAAATGCAAGGCTGGATCTGCTACAAGCTGGAATCAAGATAGGTGGGAGAAACATCAACAACCTCAGATATGTGGATGATACCACTCTAATGGCAGGAAATGAAGAGGAACTAAAGAGCCTCTTGATAAAGGTGAAGGGGAGAGTGAAAGAGCTGGCTTAAAACTGAATATTAAAAAAACTAAGATTATTGCATGTGACCCCATTACTGCATGGCAAATAGAAGGGGAAAAGGTGGAAGTAGTGACTGATTTCCTCTTCTTGGGCTCCAAAATCACTGCAGATGGTGACTGCAGCCATGCAATCAGAAGACAATTGCTTCTTGGCAGGAAAGCAATGACAAATCTAGACAGTGTGTTGAAAAGCAGAGACATTATTCTGCTGACAAAGGTCTGTATAGTCAAGGCTATGGTCTTCCCAATGGTCATGTATGGTTGTGAGAGCTGGACTGTAAAGAAGACAGAACACCAAAGAACTGCGGTGCTGGAGAAGACACCTGAAAGCCCCTTGGACAGCAAGATTAAACCAGTCAATCTTAAAGGAGATCAACCCTGAATATTCACTGGAAGGACTGATGCTGTAGCTGAAGCGCCAATATTTTGGTCATCTTATGTGAACAGAACACATTGGAAAAGTCCCTCATGCTGGGAAAGATTGAGGGTGGGAACAGAAGAGGGCGTCAGAGGATGAGTGGCTGGATGGCATCACCAACGCAATGAACATGAACTTGGGCAAACTCCGGGAGATAATGAGGGACAGGGAAGCCTGCTGAGCTGCAGTCCATGGGGTTGCAAAGAGTTGGACACGACTGGACGCCTGAACAGCAACAACACACACCTTTGAATCTGGGGCTAGCCATCTAGACACTGTTCCCCCTGAGGACTCCTTCATTTTTATGAAAAGACAGCCATTTTCTTGCTTATGTCATTTACACAGCTCATGGTTAATGCCTTAAATCAATATTAGAGGATATCTTCACTCTGTTTGCTTGCCTGATATTATAACCTGAACTCTCTGATATTTAGCTCTATTCAGAAGCTTGCTTGAAGAAATAGTCGTCATAGGGGCAGGGAGTGAGGTTCCTGGTAGTAATAAAAATCTTATTCCTGAATTAAGTCAGGCTGTCTTAAGCCACCAGAGAGCTCATACATGGACCACATGGCTTTGAACTCTCTCTCATAATTGCTGATACTAAATTGCCATTTGAGCCTCTGCTTGAATTTCATTCCTATAATTGATAGTAACTTTCATATGAGAGTCCCTTGGACTGCAAGGAGATCCAACCAGTCCATTCTGAAGGAGATCAGCCCTGGGATTTCTTTGGAAGGAATGATGCTAAAGCTGAAACTCCAGTACTTTGGCCACCTCATGCAAAGTTGACTCATTGGAAAAGACTGATGCTGGGAGGGGTTGGGGGCAGGAGAAGGGGACGACAGAGGATGAGATGGCTGGATGGCATCACTGACTTGATGGATGTGAGTCTGAGTGAACTCTGGGAGTTGGTGATGGACAGGGAGGCCTGGCGTGCTGCAATTCATGGGGTCGCAAAGAGTCGGACACGACTGAGCGACTGAACTGAACTGAACCGAAGTTTATATGACTGCATATGTGCTTTGAAACTTAGTGGTATCCTGTTTACTATTTATTATGGGAAGATTGCATAAGATCTTGTAATTAATCATCAGCTCCTCTCTGCGTTGGCAGGTAGGAAGCTCAGAGCCAGATTAGCGTCCCTTCTGTATCAGCTGTGCATGTGTGAGAGTTTCTATAGAACAGCTTGGTGCTCATCTTCAGTTTTTCTAGATATTGTCAAATTGTTGTCCAAGGAGGCTGAAGCTATTAACCCTCCCATCGAGAGACCCAGAGTTCCTGTTTCTCCCTCTTTTCACCAACACTGGGTATCATCACCATGTCTAGTTTTTGCCAAGATGAATAATTTGGCATTTCCTCGAAGGAGTGGTGATCTCATTCTTTATTTAAACTGCATTTCTCTAATTATTCAGGGGCATCTTTTTCATGTATGCAGTGGCCTTAGAGTTAACTCACTTGGAAGCTATCTGCTCAGAGCCTTTGTCTCATTATTCTATTGGAATATTCTTTTTCTGTAAGATTAGCAAGACTTGTTGACTTTCTTTTACTCTTGACATCATCTTATCTCCCTAGTCTGTTTTGCCCTCATCTTGATTTCTTTAACTGTTTATATTTCTATCCTTGGCATGCATGCACACATGCTGAAAGTCACGTTAGTCATGTACCACTCTGTGCAACTCTACGGACTGTAACCTGCCAGGCTCCTTTCCTTCCTGGAGATTCCCCAGGAAAGAATACTGGAGTGGGTTGCCATGCCCTCCTCTAGGGGTTCTTCCTGACCCAGGGATCAAACTAGCCTCTCTTACATCTCCTGCATTGGCAGGCAAGTTCTTTACGACAAGCACCACCTGGGAAGCCCAGGTGATTGCAGGCTGGAGGCACACATATGTACGCATGTGTGTATGTGTGTGTTTATGCTGTGTAAGTACTCTTAGGGTTGTAGTAATCAGCGTAGGATCACCTTACTGAAATGGTTTAACAGAAATTAGAGTTTCTTTCTCTCTACTATAGCAATCCAATCCAGTGCAAGCACTGCTGATTGGATGACTCTCCTGTTGTGACTCAGGGACCTGGAATCTGCCAACTCCATAGTTCCAGCGTTCTCTGCTGGACTCTCCATATCCAGCCAGGATGGAACATTGTCAGGGAGGTTCTCAGGGCCAAGCCTGGAGTGCCCTCCATCATGTCTGCTCATATCACACAGGTCAGAATTTAGTCCCTACAAGGAGGTGGGAGATGCCTGGTCCAGGAGGCAAAGGGACTGAGGCCTGGGGAACATATCACCATCTCTGCCATTCTGAATGTAAACACACGGATGATCTTTCACTCTATGTTGATGGCCCAGCGCAACTGGTGTAACTGTATGTAACAGCAGGAAAGCAGAGCATGCAGGCATGGTAGAAGGGCAGCCACACGGAAGGTCCGTGAAGGGGGACCTTTCTCAGAACTGCCTTGAGCTGGACTCACCTTGAAGTGTTACGAATTTCCATCTCTGTTGTGAAGGATGTAGAAAAGGAGTGGCCAGAGCAAGGAAAAATCTAGGAAAGTAGTGACACAGACAAAAGGGAAAAATTATTTCTAGAAATGGGGAGTGATCTGCACTATCAGGCATTGAAAGAGTGAGCCAAATGGAGAAGAGCTGTTAGGGTCACAGGTGGCTTCAGAGGCAGGAAGCAGGCTGTCGGGGGGCTGAGGAGGCCTTAAGGAAGCAGAGGGTTGAGACTAGAGGCCTTTGCTTTGAAAGAAGGAAGGATCCCGGGTGGGCATGGCCAAAGGGCACGTGTCTGGGGACTGCTGAGAGCTGTCCCGACAGCTGTTCCCTCCTGAGCCAAGGAGGAGAAAGCAAACGAGGTGAGTAGAGGCCCTGTCCCCGGGGGCATGCTGTCTGGAAGGACAGACATATCCTCAACTGATGACACCCAAACCTAGATAAATCATGCAATAAAGCTGTTATCAAGCTTCTAGCAGGACAGAAATCAGGGAAACAGATTGTGCCAAGAGGGATGAGAGGCATTTACACTGGGCTTTAAAAGATGAGTGGAATGTGCAACAGGTGGACAAGGGGAAATGGGGAGAAGCCTGCAGATAAGGCTCCCTGTGCAAAGCCAGTCCACTTACAATATTCAGCGTATATTACTCCATTGATTCTCTCACGACCATGATACACTGTTATTAGCCCCCGTTTATTGATGAGAAAACAGAGGGGTGACGATATATGAGGACACTTGTGTGGAAGCTCAGTCAGAAAGAGGCAGAAGCGGCAGAAGAAGGCATTGAGTACGGGCGTGAAGAGCAGAAAGCACAGGGTGTGTTCCGTGCAGGGCGTCACTCGCCTCGCCTCTGCCACTCAGACCTGGAGACGCCACAGTGGTGTCCACCAGGACCAGAGCCAGCCTCTCCTCTGATAGGGTCCAGCTTGCCTCCAGGGCTGGGGTGTGGGACAAGACCCTCTGCCCAGCAAGTGCCAGACCCTCCCTAGAAGTCCAATCCCCATGCCAGCTCTGGGCCTGGGAGCTGTTCCAGGCATGGTCGGGGGGAGTGTGATGGAAAGAGCAGGGGCTCTAGAGTCAGACAGGCAGGGGTTCAAAACCTGCCTCAGACCCTTCCCAGCCTATGACCTCCAGCTATGTTGCTAGTTCTTCCAGTTTGGGTGTTTTCACTTGCGGGATGGTGATAATGATGGTGTGTTGCTGGGCTGTGTGAGGATTCAATAGGGAAACGAGATGTAGATGCTTGTGGGCTTGGGGGTTACTGAGTCTCAGTTGTGTGAGACATTTCTGGGCAGAGGGGTCTCTCCAGGGCCCTTCTAGCTGCCACTAACTAGTTAGCAATTCTGACCTTAGAAGGATTTCCAGCTCTGCACATCTACCATCTGCCCTGCAGTGGGGCTGAACCTCTGGAGCCAGTCAGCCCCCCAGGTCTCACACCCAGAGCCTTGGGCTCCAGCTTGACTCACTGAAGCGGCTGCAGACCATCATGCCGAACCTTGATCACAGGCCCTCCTTGCTCGCAACAGGCAAAGACCCCCTCTTACCAGTTAAGACTGAGCCTCTCTCCCTGAAGCTGGAACTCTCACATCCCATCCCATTACTATATCTCCACACTGCCCACCACCCCCTCTCTCCAGCAGGGACTTGAGCTCTCGCCTTCCCACTGCCACGCCAGTGCTCATGTGTTTACCCATGCTCTCCAACACTCCTGTTGGCATGGCTTAACTGGGCACTCCTTCCACCTGAGCCCAGTCCCCTGGGAGCCTGGCCCAAGCATCTGGGACCAGGAAGGACAGACAAAACTACCTGAGCCATCTGTCTCTAGCCTGCAGGGCCTCGCCTCCCAGAGAACAGGTCAGAAGAAGGCAGCAGCTGGCAGAGGGATGTCATCCTCTCACACTGGGCAGGGGAGCCCAATGTGGCGGGCACCTACCTTGAGGATCACTTGACCCAATCTCCTCTTTTTCTTGGGGCAAATGTAGCCCAGAAGGTCCAGTGGCTGGCTCAAGTCCCAAAAGACAAGAGCTCTCTGCCAGGCCCACAAACCCTCCAGTTGCTGCAGAGGGAACCCATGTCCTTTCCTCCAGGGAAGATAAGATATAGTGGATTGCAGGCTCCCTGTCACCAAATCTATTTTAAAATTGTGAATGGATCTGAGATGCTTAGGAGGAGGCAGAGGGAGGCCAGTAATGGTCTAGTCTTAGCAAAATAAAATTTTATGTTCCTTAAATACATGAAGTCACACTAAACGGCCATTAACAAAACATGGTCAAGGAAAGGTGCTGGCTGCTTCAGAGATGAGGTCAGAGTTCACTTGTGATTGGCATGCTAACTGTTCCCTTGCAATCAGGTGTTGCCGAAGGGCACGGCGCTCTCTCTGCCATCTGGAACACAACCTGAGCTCGGAGGCTGGGAGCTCCTGTTATTATTATCTCATTCCCACTAGGAGTTTGTTCAGTACGCGTTCCAATCAGCAGAGTCCAACTCCTCTCTGGCCCTGAGAAAGCATCACAAATTCTAAATTAGAGGTGTCTGAGCGAACAAGAGCCTCTACACTCTTCTTAAGTTTCTTCCATTATGTGTTTCTCATCCCCACTGCTGTCCACCAGCCAGATCTTAAATTCCATGGAGACAGGGACCATGTCTTCTATTTCATCCATTCAACAAGCACTGATTGACCACCTGCTAGGGTGGTACCAGGCACCCTGGGGAATAGAAAACATGGGAAAACCAGTCTTTGCCTGCAAGGAAGAGGCAATGACCTTGTTGTGAATACATTGTCTTGCTTTATGTAGCCATCAGTATTTTCAAGGCCATTCTAGACATGAGCTCATTTGGATGTCATGTTAATCCTGAGGGGGAGACAGAGCTAGTATTGTTCCCATTTGTCTGTCGAGTAAACTGAGACCCAAAGAGGCTGACTCTCCCAGTGCCACTCAGTCTATTGGCAATGGAGCTTGGGCTATAACCCCTGGTTCCTTCTTCTGCCAACAGGGGCTGGTTGGACACATGCGTGCTCGGACACACAGCCTTCTCTGTCTGCTCAGCTCTGCCCAGTATAGCACCAAACCCCCCACCACCACCCAGTGCCTCCCGTAGGGCTCAGCCAAGAGCCCCACGAAATAGGGGCTTCAGGAAGAAGTAACCCTTTGGTGGGTGACTACTGCTTGTGGTTTTAAAGAAAACAGGGCCCTAGTTGGAGTTAACGTCATCATATGAGCTTCTTAGGGGCAATGAAACTGTCACATCCCAGGAAGCAGCCAGCAGACAGCTGATTTTGTCTGTGATGCACACCAGCCTCTCATCTCTAACCTACATGAGCCCAGCACCATGCCAATGGCTTGGTGTTGCCCTTCTTCACGGCAAGGGGCAGGGTTCTGGGGAAGAAGGGGGAGCTGGATAAACTGAACTGGAATGGGGCCATCGTGGTACCCCACTTCCTTTTTCACAAGCCATCTCATTTATTCTGCTGCCTGGAATGTTCTCCATGGACAATGCTGGCTTCTCTGCGGACCCTGCATGGATGTGGCAGAACCGGCTGGGTGGGGTGGGTGGGGGGAGAAGGCGGCAGATGCAGCCACCTGGCTTTCTCTACCACAGCCCAGGGTGGGGTGGGAGTGGGCAATAAACTTGAAGAGCTAAAGAGTCCATATGGGCGGAAATGACTTCTGGGGAGGAGCAGGGTTAGGCCCTGGAGGGCCACGCGGGAGCTTCCCCTCAGGGGCGGCAGCAGAAGAGAAACATCCCCCCTTTCTGGGGAAGTTTTGTCTCAGGACTCCCACTCCCCATCCCCAGGGGCCTGGGGTGGTGTATGAAAACACAGATTCTAAGGCCCCAGAGTTGCTGATTCAGCAGGTCTGGGGTGGGGTCCGAGAACGTTTGTTTCTAACAAGTTCACAGGTTGATGCTGATGCTACTGATCCGGGTCCATACCTTGAGAATCGCTGGAGCTTTCTAGAGGCATGGACAAGCTGACCTGCCATGTGGGGAAGCTCAGAACAGAAGGTCAGCAGATGGCTGTCTTCAAAGATCTTTTAGCTGACCCTCTGGGGGCGGTCTGGGATGGTAAGGCAGACGAGTGGACAACTGACCGGTCCATCTCCTTCCTTCTTCCCACCCCACTGGGGAACAGGGAGGCATATGGCTGAGGTGGGAAATCAGGGGTGGCCTCCTGGAAGTGTGCACGCTTGTGCATGCATGTGGGTGCACGCATGCGTGTGTATGTGCGTGTGTGAGTGAGAGAGAAAGAGAGGGCGCACATAATGGAACTGGCACTAGCTCTTCCCTGCCTCGGGGGCTCATCTGAACTGCTGACTCTTCCTCCAGTTCCCACTGTTTGACCTCAAATAAGTGTCCACAGCTTTCTAGGACTCTCTCTTCCATGGAAGTAATTTCATGGGGATTCCCCTCCTGGTCTCTCTGCTGCTCAGCTCACACCCATCTCTCATGCCAACCCAAACACCTGCCTCCTCCAGGAAGGTCTCCCTGGATGCTCAGTCCTTCTCTGCCCCGTGCCCCCAGCCGTCCTCATGCCACAATGGCTGGACCCCACATACTTCTCCTGTTTAGCCTACAGTGCCTTCATGTGGCTTAGCCACAGCAGGTGCTTGGTAAATAATTCTGAGGCGAGTTTGATTTAGGGTAGAGCTGGGAGAACCAGGAGTGGGAGGCAAGGAATGGCAAGGCCACGGGCTCCCAACTGCTGAGCTAAAAGTAGAAAGTACAATCACAGCGGCAGAGGCTTGGCCTTCCTTCTCTCGCCATCTGGTTTGCAAGGAAGGGAGCAGAGAGAGGCCACAGCATGTGTTACTCACTTGCTGGAGTCACGGGTTGCAGCAGAGATGGGAGTTACGGAAGGAGGCAACCTTCCTGTCCCAGGGAAGGGCCCCTCCGGCTATCCTGCTTACCCAGGCCCCAAACTTAGGACCCTCCTCGTCCCTCACACCCACATCCAATCCCACACGAAGTCCAGGCGTCTTTCTGCAACATGTCCTCAAATCCATCCAGCTTCTCTCTGACAGTGCCCTTGTCCAGGCCACCTTCTCCACCCACCTGGAGCCTTGAAATAGTCTTCTCTCATGATGCTCTGCTCCACTTCTGTTTCTCCTAACCCACTCCAGCCAGAGTGATGCTGCAAAAATGTCAATCACGTCACTTTCCAGCTTAGAGCCTTTCAAAGTGTCCCCACCACTCTTCAAATTGAGTCCAGACTCCTGGCCACAGCCTTCCAGACCCTTCCTGGGTCGGTGCCTGCTCCAACCTCACACCTCCTGGTTCCCCTACCGCCGCCCTTTCTGCTCTCTCTGCCACGGCTACATTCGCCCCGTGCAGTCCAGCCCTTTCCCCTCGGCCTTTCTGCTCTAACACTTCCTCTGTCAGGACACCCACCCTGAGACTCTGCATCTGGTAGCCTGTTCACCCACAATTCAGGAGCACACTGCAAGGTGCTGGCCACCACTGGTTGGATGACTGAGTGACTGGTTGTGAGAGATACTCTCAGCCCTGGAGGGATTAAAAACGAAGGATTTCCAGCACTAGGGCAACCCAGAAGACAAAGATTTCAAATATAAGTGAATACCTAATTTTTTACCGCTCCTGTTAGGAGACCCAGACTCGTCTGAGTCCCTAGATGAGCAGGGCTTCCTCACCATGCCGTAAGGAGGATGAGGTCCCGCCTCCTGCCTGTGCAGGCAGCAGGAAGTCTCTGTGAGGGGCCGGGGGTGTCACTCACATCACTGAATGCTGCCCCTGGGGCTGTTGGGCGTACAGGGCCATTCGCAGCACCCTGTGGAGCTTACTGCTAGAATCTGTTTTGGGGAGCTGGGAAAGAGACCAGTGATGCCTTTATCCTGGGAGGAGGGGGCAGGGAGGAAAGAGAAAGCGTGGCCACTTCCATGTCTTCACACAGTGGTTTCTGCAGGGACAGTTCTATTTTATGTTTTTTTCTTTTTTTGCTACAAAATCTCTGGTTAAGATACTAAATCTTAAGTGGTCAATAAAAGGCAAAAAGACAATATCTGACCCCATCCTCCCTCCCATCCTGCCAGATGGTGAACTTATAGACCAGCAGCCACTCCCCCCACAGGTGCTGGGAGGGCTTCAAGGGCCGTAGAGCCCCCACTCCACCCCGCAGGGTCTGCCACAGGTCTGGCTGTCGTGTGTTCCGTGGATGGGGTGGGTGCAGGGTGGGGATATTGGAAGAGGAGGACTTCCTGGCACCTCTAAAATTATACGGCAAAGAGAAAGAATTCAAAGAAAGGACGGAAAAAGGGGGGAAATGACAGTATTGCTTCTCGATATGCTTCTAATTTGGAGATCCTGGCAAAAGGCTGGGAGACAGCGTGGCAGGGTGAGTGGAGCGCTGACCCAGAGCCAGGAGACCGAGTCTGGATGCCACCCTGTCCCAGCCTCGGGGCCTGCCACCGTCTCCCTCCGACTCCACGTACCCTCTGCCCACGAAGGAGCCAAGGGGAGAGCCCCCAGCCCAGCTCCCGCCCGCGCTGCGAGTCTGGGATTCTATTTAAGAACACGCAGCCCATCTGGTTCCCATTGAGCAGGCTGCATTTTCTCAAGTGCTGCCCCCACCCCGCCCCCCCAGCCCGTTGCAATCCAGATTCCCACCATGTGACCCCATCTTCTCCCAATGGTGTTCTGTTTTATGGCTTGTTGTTCTGTGTGCGTGATTTGAGTTTGGGGACTTTTTTTTATCCCCCACACACAGATTTCCCTCCCTCTTCCAGAAAATGTGGAGCCTGAACTTTTGACTGCCTGCAACCCTCAAGGGGATGGCGAGGACAGAGGGCAGGAGGAGATGAATGTCCCTGCCTGTCTCCTCCTGCCGAAGTCTCAGCTGCTTCGTTTGTTCCTGCTCTGTTTGAAGCGCTGCTGCTGATGGCCCCTTACATGAACCAGCCGAGAGCCGAGGCCAGAAAGGAGGCTGGAGAGAAGGAATTAGTTTAGTTCAACAGTTCAGTCAACATTTACTGAGCTGCCCGGGCCTGTGCGTGCTGGAGCGGCTGAGGGGAGAGGCCGGGCTCAGGACTGGAGGAGGCCACACACTGGAGGAAGAGACAGGAAGGCAAGAAAATCACCCAGCACCTGCTTGAGTGCTCCCACTGGCTTGTTTGCGGGGCCCAGGGAAGGGAAACAGGGACGACCAGGAGCTCGACCAGGGCCAGAGTGGTCACAGAGATGGCCTCCTGGAATTTGTAAACCAGTCATTGTTCCTTCGGTCATCCCACAGTTAATCAGGAGCCCCGGTGTAGGTGCCAGACCCTGTGCTGGGTACACTGGGTATGGAGTGGTGAGCAAAGCAGATGTGGTTCCTGTACTCATGGAAGGAGTCCAGTCTCTAGGAAGAGGGACATCAAGCAAATAGCAAACACATATATAGTTATAAAGTGTGAAAATGCTAACAGCATTTATAAAAGGGTCTCATTATTTTTTATTTTTTCATGTATAAATATTTAATAGATGGAACAAATACCACACACATCTCTACCCCTGGCCATTGAGCCGCATGCAGTCAACTTAATTCTAGGTACAGGGGTCTAACTGAAATGAGCTGATCCTGAAGGAAAGATTGAAAGAAAGAGCAGAGTTAGCAGGGAAAGTGTTCCTGGCAGGGGTAAGTATATGCTGGGGTTCTGACTCCTAGAGGAGCTTTATTCCTTGAAGCGACTGGAAGAAGGCTCATGAGGCAGGAACATGGGGTGGAGGGGGTTACAAGGGGAGAGGCGAGCCAGGAGAGGCAGGCTGGGGCCAGTCCATCTGGGCTATGGCGAGGCCAGGGGTCATTTTGAGGTCAAGTTTAAGGGTCAGTCTGAAGCTGGGCTTAGTGAGCAGGCACCAGAGCAAGAGGCTGTGCTCGGGCTGTGGCCAGGGTTAGGTCCTCGATGCCAGAATTAGGGGTTGGTCAGCGGCCAAGGTTAAAGTCAGTCTGAATTCAGGGCCAGAGTCATTCCGAGGTCAAGTTTAGGGGTCAATCCGGGGACAGTGTTAAGATCAGTCATCCATTAAACACTCACTGAGTGTCTCCCTGGCTGACTCCCGAGGAGTGCAGTGATGTGCCTGACAGCATCCCTTGTCTTCCTGGAACTCAGAGTCGAATGGGAAAGACAGCTAAGAAGAAATCGCCTGATAGTGGGGTCGTTAATTCCTATTGCACCTCACGCTATGGAAGAGAACCAGGTATCGTTCAGTTATCGTGGCCGTGGAGCAAATGATCCCATAACTTTGTAGCTTCAGAGAACCATTTGTTATGCTCACAGACTCTGTGGGCTGGGAATTGGAAAGGCCTGGAGGGGATGGCTAGTCTCTGCTGCGCTGTCTGGGGTTCAGCTGGGTAGATCCCAAGGCAGGGAGCGGCTCTACGGCTGGGGACTAGACTCATCTGATGGCTCCTCAGTCGCTCGTCTGGCACCTGGGCCATGACTGTTGGCCAGAGCACCTGCATGGGGCCTCGCCACGTGGCTTGGCTTCCTCCTAGCATGGTGGCTGGCCTCAAGGTGTCTGGTTTTCTCCCACGAGCCCCTAAGTTACAGGAAATAGGCAGAAGTTGCATCACCTTCTCTGACCCAGCCTCAGAAGCATCACTTTCACTGTGCTCTATTGTTGAAGCAATGGAGGGAAGGGGAGGAAATAAGAAACAAGAGAAGGGGAGTTAGATTCCACGGTCCATGCGGGTGTGGCATGGCCACTGAGTAGGGCAGGTGGATCAGAGATATTTGGAAGTCTCTGAAAAATACCATCTGCCACAGATACCAGCAGAGGGCAGGTCAGATTGCACTGTGGTTTGGGCTTTCTGAGCAGGGTTTAGAAAGAGGGCAAGAGAGTTTGTTTCTGGAAGGCACTCTGGCCTCTGACACAATGGGAGCTCCAGCCCACAGGACTCATGGGACTAGATGAGAGGATTCGGGCAAGAAGCTTTGCGTGGACCAGATTCCCAGCACACCCTTCCCTGCACAGTAGAGCCTGGTCTTGGCTCTAATTCTTGACTCCAACATCAGTTTTTGCTTTATGAAATGGGGGCTATATTCTCCCAATTTGGGCAGATTGGAGGCCAGCAGAGTCCAGATTGATTTGGGGTTCCCTGAAGCTTGAAGAACCCACAGACAGGCCTGGCTTTAATGAGATGCCACATTTTAAAAAAACCTCTGGTGTCTTACAGATGGTAATTGTTAATAGCATTTTGCTGATGAAATTAGACGGTTTGTGAATCAAATTCCATATGAAATACACCAGGAACTCCTTGCTTTAATGGACTCCCATGGTAAACTCTGCTCTAAAGTGAAGAGTAGCTTGTGAAGTGAAGAATTTCTCCAGCTGTAGGTTTTTGTTTTTTTTTTTTTAAATACAGATTTGTGTCCGCCTGGACAGGGGAACCAGAGGCTACCTTCCCTGGCTCCAGTTTCTTTGCTCACATGGGTTTTTCTCTGCCATCTGGAGCTTTGCCGTCTGTCCTGGGGTGGGGAGGGGGGCGGGGGGGGGGCGCGGTGAGAGGGGAAGAAATGGTTTCCAACAGCAGCAAAGATTTAAATCAGAAGTGGACAGAGCCTAAGTTATGTGGGTCTCTAGGAAAAATAGAAACAGCTGGAGCAAGCACCAACCTGGAGACGGTGAGGATGAAATCTGGGCAAGACTGCCTCAAACGTTCTGCATGTGGGGTGCAAAGGGCCTTCCACTGAAACCTCCAGTGTGTCTTGGGGCCTCTCTCTGGGTCTCAGTCCCCCACCTCAGCTGAGATCCATTCCACAGCTCTTGGGCCCTGACCCTAACAGCACATATCCCACCCACCTCCACCCACTTTGCAGTGGCTGGAGCACTACAATAGTCAGGGCATGACCCCCTTCCTTGCTGGCTTGGAAACTCCCTGAACTTGGCCCCAGGGCCAGGGTCAGGCGGGAAGTGTGGCCCAGATGACCTCATGCTGGGCTTCTGCTCTGCCGTTCATCTCTCGGCAGGCAGCTCGGTGACTCACCTCAGGGGGAGAGAGCCAAGGCCATTGGAAGCCCTGTGGGGCCCTTCCCATCCAAGGGCTTCAAGAACAGACCTTTGGCAGCTCTGAACTCATCCCTTCCCAGGGATGCAGAATGGAAGTCTAGACGTGTCCCAGCCAGGGCTGTTGTTCCCCAAAGGCATATGGAGCATCCACCTTCCCCTTCCCGCTTCCCTGAGCCGGCACTTTGAGACTCCAGCCTGGCTGTGTGTACTCCTTGCCCTCTCTGGGCCTGTCTCTGCATCTCTAAGCTACAATCCCTCTGCACTGTCTCAGTATACCTCCACCCTTCCTCTCCACCCAGAGTATCTCAATCTGCACTCCCCGCAAAGTTGCATGCATCTTAGCCTCAGAAAGTTTTCACTGCACTTAGAAGAGTTCTGTGGCAAAGCTATGTTTTGCTCTCTGAGTATTCATGGGGTCCTGCACCTATTCCAGAAGCCTTGCAGTTAGGTTGGGCCAGTTCTGACCAGTGATGACTCCCTGGCTGAGCAAAGACAGGCAGGCACAATCCTCCACATGCTCTCTCCTCCTGAAGGTAAACACGGAGACCTCATAGTACAGCTCTGCTCTGCCAAATGTGGTAGCCATGTGTGGCAATTTAAATTACTTATAATTAAAAGGAATTTCAAATTTTGTGTCTTAGTCACACTAGCCCCATTTCAAGTTCTTGATGGTTACACGTGGCAAGCCGAGGTGCAGAGATGGCATCTCACAGAACATCCAGGACATTGCCATCCTCGCAGAAAGTTCTGGAAAATACCATCCCAGGTGGTGAAGCTCCAAGATTTCAGTCACTATCAGCCCAGATCCTCAAGTAAAAAGGGAGCAGAACCTCCCAGCAGCCCAAAGGGGACATCGAGCATCAGCAAGAGATAAATTTGCATTATGTGAAGCTACTCAGATTTCAGGGTGAAGGTTTTGCTCCCCTAGAGTCCGACCTTCCAGGCTAGTCAGACTAGCACAGCCCATCTGCGTGAAATGAGCAGGGAGCAGCAAAATCAGGCCGAACACGACCAAGTTCTAGCTTGCTGGGCAAATGCCATATGCAACCCAAGCAATCCATGTGACACGGAGCTGGGCACCCTCCTGATCTTGCAAGGGGAGCTGGCTAAAGCATAATCATGGGAGAGCCCCTGGAGGAGGGGAAGCTAGGGATGGGCCATGGAAAATGGGCAGGGTTCTCATAGCCTTGTGGTCTTCAACCTACAAGGATTATCGGCTGCCCACCTGGGAAAGCTGAGATAAGCCAGAAGAAGGGCAGACATCCCAGCAGAAGCACCATGATGGGCCAAACACATGAACAAAAATGTTGGTGAGAACTTAAAGGACTGGACTATGTGGGTTTCCCTGGGGTTGCAAGGGAACCTTAGGAGATAAATCAGGTGAGATTTGAGAGGTGAATTTCCCTGTATGTTTCCAGCCAGAGTTGGAAGAGAAGGTAGAGGTGTATAGAATGAAGGATGAACTAACGTTGTTCTTACTGATAGTCAAGGGTGGGGTTGACCTTAGGAATGACAAGTCAAAATTCAGTAACTGGGGTGGCAGGGTTTGACTGTGAAGTGTGGGAATTCACAGAGGAGGCATTTTGCTTGTAGGATAATAAGTTAATTGGTGATGAATTCATACCGGAAGCTAGTTAACCCCAGAGCACCTCCCTTTTGAGTTCCAGGCTTAATTTACCAATTCTCCACTTGGCTCCCTGAGATGAATCTATTAGCATCTGGGCCTGGTCAAAGTGAGCCACACCTCTCACCCACACCTGGACCAAACTCCACAATCATCTAAGAGTGTCCTGGGCCTTGGTATCCTTTAAGATTAACACAAGCACCAGCACACACACACACACGCACACACACACACACACACCACTCATCTCTCAAGAAGTTTCACTGGGGCCTCTGCCAGCAGTGCCCCGGCCTCTACTCCTCCCAAATCTCCCTGCCTCCGCCATAATCACACCTGACTATTTCCCTCCTAGGTCAGCAGCCTTAGCACTGCTGGCCCCGCCTCCTGTCTCTCCACTCTGCCAATTCATCCTGCATTCCAGAACATATTGGTGTGGGTCTGTGTGCTGAGAGGACTTTGAGACTCTCCAAAGAAATAGTATTACATTTCTGAGCCTCTTTCCACACACACACACACACACACACACACACACACACACACACACACACCTTGTCTGCTTTTTCTCCTCCTACAACATTTTGCTCACAGTAAAGATTCACCAAAGACGCAGGTGGAAGGCCCTTGAGGCCTCTGGGTGAAGCATTTCTGGCACCTCGAATACCCCGTGGGAGCTGAGAGCTCTCTCCTGCCTCCCACGTCAGTCTGTACATCCCTAAACCCACAGGAGGACAGCCCTTCACCGCACCTGGCATCTGCCTGCAGGCAATGCTGCGATCCTGCAGGGTTGCCTGAGAGCCCAGAGCAGGGGGAAACCCGGGGTCCTCCTGTTTCCAGCTGTTCCCTGGAAGGCATTCCTGGGTGGAGAGAAATCAAATGGAAAGGGAGGCTGGGAGTGGTGGGGCGGACTTCTGTTTCCACTTTCGGACAAGATTGGTCGCCTTGTCATTGCCAGGAGGAGGCCTCCACATGCAAACCTGTGCTGTCTCCAGCATGGCAGCCAAGAGCTTCCTATTTGCGCCCAGAATAAAATCCAAACCTTTCACTGCCACCCACAAGGCCCTGTGTGATCTGGCCCCTGCAGCCTCCCTCATCTTTTCCTCCTGCACCCCTCTCCATCTCTGTGACCTGATGTCCTGGTGGCCCTCTGCTTCCTGGAACAGCCCGCTTCTGGCCCCTGAGGACCTTTCCATGTGCTGTTCCCTCAGCTTAGAATCCTACACACACACAAGCCTGGTGAATGTCACCTGGTGTCAGGCCCCAGCTCCCCAGAGCCCCAGCCACTGCCCTCTCCACACTGCAGGGTCCTGGTTATAGGCTCTCATGAGCCACAGCTGTTCCTCTCTGTAGCTCTTTCAGGGTCCCTCCTTACACACTGGCACACCTGTTTGTTTATGGTGCGTCTGTCCCACAGAATGTAAGCTCTGTTGGGCCAGAACCAGACCCATTTTACTCTGCAAAGAGCGAGTCACATGTAGGTGCTCAACAAAGATGTGGGGACTGAATGAGTGGGAAAATGAGACAATTTGTAAATCATGCGAAAGACCCTTACTGCCACATGGGTCAGCCCCTCTCTGGGCCCATCTCCCCACATCACCTCCACACTCCTGCCCTCACCTTGCCCACACCTTGCTCATCCTCATGGGATACAGGGCAAGGGGCTGGTCCACCCAGCTTCAGCTGGCCTGGGCCCCATGCGGAGCCCGGCTGGGCTGCGCTTCTGGAGAATAAACAGATCTCATCCAGACAAACCTTGCTTTGCACAGGAGCTGGGGCTTAGACACGTAGACTTCTGTGAAGCTGACTTCCCTAGGCCGTGGGGCCCTCCAGGGGCAGCAGCCGCAGCTTGCCTGGTGGGGCCACTGGACAGGAGCCAAGCTCTGCCACCCTAGGGGGTCTTTCACCCTCCCACGGCTCTTGGGCCCCCCAGCTCATAATCTCTCCTTCAAGAAGTAAAAATATGTTTCAAGGCACTAACTAAGGAGGTCATTACTTCAAAGACCCTCTTGGCAAATTCTTTTATTGGCCCCAGTTTAGAGAACCAGAGTCGTCTCACAAGGGGGCTCCTCTCAGCAGGGCCCACCTGTGAGAACGTCTTCTCTGGGGACTGCCCCCGGCGGGAGGGTGGGCCAGGCCCTCGGCTATCCCCTGAGGAAGCGTGGGAAGAGGCTCAGTAGAGCTTCAGAAATGGTCTTTGCCTAAAAATGGGGAAACTGCTCTTGGCTAAAGACTCTGGATGGGAATGAACACTTTCAAGGCCTGGTTGAGGGACCAGCGACATTCTGGCCTCAGGAGGTGCCCTCCTTAGGAAGAATTCAGTGCGCTAATGGGACAGGAGCCAAAAACATTTATCCCGCCACTGCCCAGCTCTCGGAGCAGATGGCCTTGGCTGCCACCTCCCTGGGAGGGGAAGCAGAGGAATGTTAATTCCCCGGAGCTCCTGTCCCCAGACACACAGGGCTCCCTGCACCCAGCCTATCGCGACCTTGGTCTTCCACTCAAGTTGACATGGAGGAGCTGTCTGCCCCAAGCCTCTGCTCCCGCAGGGCTTCATCCACACTGAGAGTCACACAGGTGTCCTCTCTGCCTCCTCGGAGCCACCCCTCTTGCAATTAGCACCCCAGTCCCCCTGCCTGATTTAATCTCTGCTCTCTTGGGCTTCCCTGGGGGCTCAGATGGTGAAGAATCCGCCTGCATTGTGGGAGACCTGGGTTGGATCCCTGGGTTGGGAAGATCCCCTGGAGTAGGGCATGGCAACCCATTCCAGTATTCTTGCCTGGACACTTCCCATGGACAGAGGAGCCTGGCGGGCTAGAGTCCATGGGGTCACAAAGAGTCAGACATGACTGAGCGCCTAAGCAAGGCACAACTATCTGCCCCTCCCGTCAGCATTTATGATGTTAAAGCATCTGCCAGGTTAAAGTGACACAGTGCCACCTGCCACCCTCCCTGCTTTCTCCCTTTTACAGCTGACTTCCTGGAAGTACACACACTTGCTGGCTCTCCTTCCGTGACTTTTGCTTTCTCCTCAGTCCATGGTAGCGTGGCTTCTGTCCCCACCACTTTCCTGAAGCTTCTGTCTCCGAATGGTCAAAGAGTTTCTTGCTCCTGAATCCGATTTCAGCAGCACACGGCCCCAGCTTCTCCAGCTCACAGTGCCTACATACCCCTATCTTTCTGGCACAGCACCCCTGATTTGCTGATTTACCTCTGGCTGTGCCTCCATTGGGGGCCCTTTTCAGAATTCTGGATTTGACCCTCCTCCTTTTCCCTTTTCATTCCACACTCTCCAAAAGGTGATCTCATTCGCTTCCATGGCCTAAGTGATCAGAACCTTCCTCTACAGCCCAGAGCTCTCTCCTGAGCTTACACACTCACTCATTCATGCACTCACTCACTCACTCAAACAGATTGTACACCTACGGTGAACCAGGAACTGCTGTCAGGAACAAAACGGATCAAGCCCCTGCACCTGGGGGCTTCACGGTGTGGCAGAGACACACGCGATATGGGGAGACAAGACCACTCCATGCAGGATAAGAGCCATGGGCCAGCATGACTGGGGGCTGCATTCGCGAGGATGAATCAGGAAGCAGAGGTGCTGTGAGCATTACGAAATGGGGGGGTCGCTATAGGAATAAGACACTACAGCGGTGTGGGGAGATCTAGGGGGCAGCAGTCCTAAAGGGGGAATTGGAAGATCAGAAGAAAGTCACCGAACAGCTCCCTGACTCAGGGGTGCCCAGCCAGGAGAGGGCCCAAGGAAAGTCCGTGGAGAAGCCTGTGGAAGGCTGCTCCTTCTACACATGGTGGGGAGCTGAGCTGGAAGGGGAGGAGACAGGTCAGAAATGCACGGCTTTCACCAGAGTACTGCCGGGGGTCCTGGGCCTTCTCCCTGACTATTCTCACCCCTCCCCAGTGTGCCAGGTACAGCACAGCCTAGGCAATCTTTCCGCAACACAGCCCTAACCTGTCACTCCCTTTCTTAGAGCCCTTCCTGCTCCCCAGTGCCTTCCAGACAGTGAGCAGGCTCCTGGGCAAGGCTGGCAGGGACTGTCGTGCCCCCTCCCCCACACTGGGCCCCCCTCTTGTTCCTCCCTTTTATGAAGACCGCCCCCATCTGTGCTCACTCCCCGGCTCTCCATATGCTCCACAGAGCAAACTTTCTGCACTTGCTCATGCTCTCACTCTCTCCCAGACCCCCGGACACTCTTTTTTCCTTCACCTTCTTTTCCTGGCCAAGTCTTACTCACCCTGTAGAACTCAGCTTAGCCACCGCCTCCTCCAAGAAGCTTCTGTGACACTCGTCCTACAGACATCTGGGCCCCTGGTACGTGCTCCCTCAGAGCCTATATCCCCTCCCTGGCCCTGGTCTCACATGGACACCTGCAGGCTTCATGTTCTCATGCCTCAGTGCTTCACTACACTGTTAACACCATGAGGGAAGAGGCCTCATTGTGACAGACCCATACCTGGGCATTGTAGGTGTTTGATGAGTATATGCTGTGCAATGGAATATAAATATGACTATTCTATAATATTCCAGTAAAAAAGCAGAGTACAAAATTTTGTGTCTATGAAGACTGCAATTTGAAAAATAAAAAGAATAAAAATGTATGTACAGTTAAAATGAGTGGCGTATGGGAGGAATTTGATAATAATTGTTAATAAAGTTCACGGCTGGTGGGGCTAGCAGTGACTTTCCTTCTTTCTACATTTCAATTTCAAACTGCTCTTTAAAGTTAAAAAAAAACTTTACCATTAAATATTTTTCAAAAGCAATAAATTGCTCTCTTACCACCTGCTTCTATTTTCACATCCACATTCCTTTCTGACCACATTTGTTCTGCACTTCCAAGAATGAAGATCTCTGTCTTGGGCAGAGAAAGCCAATTTTTTCCTTTCAGTAGGAGTTGACTGACCTGTCTTCTGTTTGTCATCTGTTCCCAGATACCATCTGCCAGAAAACGTGTTCCCATCCCTTCCTTATTCCTCTCGCTCTGTCTGACACAAGTAATCATGAGAGTTTTGAGTTGTATCAGAATGACGTATCAATAAGCACGTGGAGACGTAAGTGGCCTAAGCATGGCTTCCTTAATCTGGCTTTCAGCAATACGCCTTCCCCAGACTCTCCAAAAGGGAAAATAAGCACGAAGAAGACAAAGCAGACCATGCCTCTGGCCCTGTATCCTCAGTATAGAAGGGAAAAAGTCAGATAAAAGCCTGGTCCTCCCACTAAAGATCAATAGTTAAGTTAGTGTTTTCACTTTTCTTCAAGCCCGAGTCCTTCCTGAAATCTGGTTTTCCTTGGCTGCGCCAGTCTCCATTTTTGTTCATGTCTTATTTTATCTCTGTTCATGAAAGAATTCCTTTGGGAGCTTGACCATTCGAAATAATTTCTGAACACCTCCTACCCATCTTAGAACACCCTATTCTTATCATTTGGTCATTTCAGGCTATGTGAAGACATTTGGATTTAATCCTATAGGAAAAGGGTGAGCCTTGAAAGTTGCCAAGCAATAGATCAACTTGGTGGATTTAATGCCCTGAAAAGTACTTTCTGACATCAATGTGAAGAACAGGATAGGCTGAGAACTTTGGCAGGGGTTTTGTTAAGAGGCTGTTGCAGTATTTCAGTGAGAGATAACGGAAGTCTGACCTATGGTAATTTGAAGGGGGTGTAGGTTCAAGAGAGTAGCAAAAGGTTTGAGAGCCATTTCTGAGATAAAACTGATGGAATTAGAGAGGTAGTTAAGGTTGCGTCTAAGGTTATAGCGTGGGAAATCCAGTGCATGGTGACAACTCCAGGCAAGGCATGTAACACAGAAGAAGTAGATATCCGAGAAGAGGATGACGAGTTTGAGACATCCGAGAGAGAGCCAGGGAGACATTTCAATACATATTTGAAGATATGGGCCTGAAACTTAAGGCAGAGATTGGGGATACAGATGATATAAATGTGGATGTGGATGTAGACTTAAATACAGACACAAATATCAACGTAATTATATATGAGAAACAGAGATAGAGACTGAGATAGATAGACCTAGATTGATCTTAACAAATAACACAAAGAACCCAACACAGGATGACTGTAAGAATTCTTAAAGGAAGAAATAGTATCAATTGGTGATCACTTCACATTGGCAGAAACAAAAAGTACCATGTTGTTGGGGACAAATGATGACTGGTTTCAGAGTTTTTGAGCCTGGAATCATGCTGGGAGCTAAAACGACAAACACTAGGCAGGCAGGTTTTGGACCAGAGCTTTGACTGATTCGGCCTTAGTTAGTTCAGTTGCTCAGTCGTGTCCGACTCTTTGCGACCCCATGAATCGCAGCACGCCAGGCTTCCCTGTCCATCACCAACTCCCGAGTTCATTCAGACTCACGTCCATCGAGAGATAGAATTCAGAATCATAAAATTTAAAAATGTGAGAGCTGGAAAGAGTTTTGGGCTTCATCTAATTCAAGTCTTCTTTTATCGATGAGGGTACAGAGACCCACATACACTCAAGGCTATCCTCAAGCTCACACAGCTTTTACTAGCTCTTTCTATCTGACAGTGGTAGAATCCTGGTCTCTATTCTGAGTCCAGAACTTCGTACCTGCAGAGGGATGGGTGCTAAGACCAATAAGACAACTTCCTGAGGGAGATATGCAAAGAACTATTGCAATGTTAAATCATGGGGGCTCTGAGAGCTCTCGAATAGTTGCATTAGAGCACTGGGTTGATAATGTCAGAAATTCATTTCAAACTGATTCAAAGTGTTAAAGGGGAAATTCATGTAACCAACTCATTGTGAGGCTGGGAATGGAACTGGGTTGAGGGACCAAATACCATCTGGACTGTTTTTTTCATGTGTGTCTTTTCTCTGTGTGTGAACTGGATTCTTTCAGCCTGATTTTCACACAGGAGGGGCTACCCGGCCACAGGCAAACTCCAGACTTCTCCTTATAGCTTTTGCCCATGAAAGAAAAGGGTGTTCTCAGAAAGAGGCTTTGATTGATCGACTTGCATCACATTTCATTACCTAATCAAAACACTATGGTATACATGACTATGACATCACAGGAAACTTGGAAGTAGGGATGGGGGTGAGCAATGCTGGGGAGAAAGAATCAAGAGCTCTTCTGATACTCTCAAAAAAAGCTTTAAACACAGACCAGAAAGCCTGAGTACATCCAGGATAAGCAACATGAGAGGGATGAAGGAGGGAAGGCTCAGGGCACACACCATGTGATTTATAGGCTGAAAGTCTGGGGAACCACAGAAGATGTCTGCAAAGAATGACCTATGGGGGGCGGGGGGGGATAGGAAACGCTTAGGTGAGTACAGTCTCTCAGTTGTGTCCAATTCTTTTCGACCCCATGGACTGCAGCCCATCAGGCTCCTCCGTTCACGAGATTCTCCAGGCAAGAATATTGGAGTGGATAGCCGTTCCCTTCTCCAGGGGATCTTCCCAACGCAGGGACAACCCAGGGATTGAACCCAGGTCTCCTGCATTGCAGGTGGATTCTTTACCATCTGAGTTACCAGGGAAACCCAGAGCAGGACAAAAGAGGAGAGAAAATAGAGAATTAGTGTGTCAAGCACCACTTGAAATTGTTGTTGTTGTTCAGTTGCCAAGTTGTGTCTTGAAAATGAGGTCACGCTAAATCCAGACTCTCTGCCTACAGAAGAGCCAGAAAGCCTTCTTTCCTCAAGGACAGGAAGGCGTGATTGGTCAGATGAGCTAGGTGAACTGAGGGGAGGAGCTGGTAGAGAGACCTAGACTAGGTTCTCTAGGAAATATGTGGTCATCCTTAAGGCCCAGAGAAACGTGGCTCATTCTCTGATAGGGTTACTAGCTTAATAGATAAGCAAATAAAGAAAACATTGAGGTACGAAAAGAAAAATAAACTGTTATTACAGTTGCCAGAGGTGACACTATTAAATTTCACATTACTTTAAAAAAATTATATTTTTTTGCAAAAATTTATTCTTATTTTACCTACTCTTTTATAACTTGCCTTTCACTTAACAATAACATAAACATCTTTTCATGTCAATGCTTCTATTTCTATGACAATATTTTTATTGACATATAATTCTATTGTATGTATGTATTATCATTTCTTTAACATTCTCTCCTGGGGCCATTTAGGCAACATCTAACTTCTTATAATTTTTCTATAGCTAAATCTTTATGCACATAATCCTTACCTTACAACAAATTCCTAGAAATATAACTTCTTAGAAAAATCTCTAAAACCAATACTGTCTTTCAGAAAGGTTGTACCACTTTGCACCCCATTGGTGGTAAATAAATGGTCTGACTTTTTGTTTGTTTGTTTGTTTCTTTGTTTTTGCTAGCAGTATTCCTTTTCAGCCATTAATGTTAAAAATAATATATTTGTCTAGTATTGGGAATGTACTCTAAAGTACTCTGTTCAAATATTTGGGAGCCAGATAAAGAATAAAGGAAAAATATTATATTTTGTAGGTTTTTATTGGGTTATTTTCCTTCTAACAATTAGATCCTAAGAGTTCTTTGTTGATTCTTGACATAAGTACTTTGTCAGATATGTGTATTACAAATATTTTTCCCCGGTCTGTGTCTTTTCTTTTCATTTTCTTAATGGTATTTTTAAAAAGCAGTGATTTTTCATTTTGATGATTAAATTTTCAGTTTTTTTTCTCCTATGGTTCATTCATGCTTTTTGCTTACCCAAAAGTCTTCTATGATTTCCTTTAAAAGTTTTATCACTTTTGCTTTTCTATTTTAGATTTCTGACCCATTTTGAGGAATGTTTTAGTATGGTGTGAGGTAAGGGTTGAGGTTAATATTTTTTCTACATGAATATCTGATTAATCCAGTGCCATTTGTTGAAAAGACTATCCTTCGCCATAGTAAATTAGCTTGTCCTCTTTGTTGGAACTCAGTTGGTCATATATGTATGGATCTTTGGCTAAATTCTTTATTCTGTTTCATTGATCTACATGCCTACCATTATGCTAATATGATACTGTCTTATTTTCTGTTACTCTTTAATAAATCTTAAAACAGTTATTAGTTTTTACCTTCTTGAGTGTTTAGCTTTAAATTTTTCACTTTTAGTTTTTCTTGGTTATCAATGAAAATAGTTAGGATTATATATTTCTGTCTGAATACATCTTTGGGTATGTCTTTGTTCTATAGGATGGATTTGTACTCAGTTCAGTTCAGTTCAGTCGCTCAGTCGTGTCCGACTCTTTGCGACCCCATGAATCACAGCACGCCAGGCCTCCCTGTCCATCACCATCTCCCGGAGGTCACTCAGACTCACGTCCATCGAGTCGGTGATGCCATCCAGCCATCTCATCCTCTGTCATCCTCTTCTCCTCCTGCCCCCAATCCCTCCCAGCATCAGAGTCTTTTCCAATGAGACAGCTCTTTGCATGAGGTGGCCAAACTACTGGAGCTTCAGCTTTAGCATCATTCCTTCCAAAGAAATCCCAGGGCTGATCTCTTTCAGAATGGACTGGTTGGATCTCCTTGCAGTCCAAGGGACTCTCAAGAGTCTTCTCCAACACCACAGTTCAAAAGCATCAATTCTTTGGCACTCAGACTTCTTCACAGTCCAACTCTCACATCCATACATGACCACAGGAGAAACCATAGCCTTGACTAAACGGACCTTAGTCAGCAAAGTAATGTCTCTGCTTTTGACTATGCTATCTAGGTTGGTCATAACTTTTCTTCCAAGGAGTAAATGTCTTTTAATTTCATGGCTGCAGTCACCATCTGCAGTGATTTTGGAGCCCCCAAAAAATAAAGTCTGACACTGTTTCCACTGTTTCCCCATCTATTTCCCATGAAGTGATGGGACCAGATGCCATGATCTTCGTTTTCTGAATGTTGAGCTTTAAGCCAACTTTTTTCGATTTGTACTAGCAGCTATTAAAACTAAATTTTAAAGGATTTCTTAGAGCTAAAATAATGAAAACATGTCAATTGGGAAAAAAAAAGATGTTTGCTTATAAAAAAGAATTTAAGAAAGAGACTGATTTCTAAAGAAAAGTAGTAAAAGAATAGTACCTTTAATACATAAAATCCCAGTCTTTGCAGCAGCAGCCCCACCTATCAGGCATTCCTAAGATGCACACATGGGTATCATATATGTTCCTGTGAATCTGTTCAGGCTGCTGACCACTGCTCAGGCTGCTGACCACTGCTCACCTGGTTTACTCTAAACAGCACAGCTGCTATTGCCCTGCATTACCCTGTACAGCTTCACATGGCCCACACCCAGCCATGCTGTGTAAGTGACCCCCTAGTTCTCCGAGCCACACCGTCCTGTCCTTCTTCCATTGTCTTCCTTCCCTTTCCTTTTCCCTGACCACTCACTCACCCTGGCAACTAATGTGCTCAACATGAACTGGACCAAGACAGCTCAAAATCTCTTATCGGGTGAGAAGAACGCGTCTTCCCAAGAGAGCGTGCTGTGTGTGGAGTGACGAAGGTGGAAAGGGTAATGTTGTACATCAGAATTGCTTGGCTCCTGGGACATTATAGTTTCGTGAAAATGACTTACTTTTTAGGTAGCTTGGACCTTTCACTATTTTTAGTGAAAAATTACATAGTATGATGAAAGTAATACTCAGTGTAGAGCAATTGGAACATGCAGAAAAATGGAGAAAGATGTAAAATTTATCTGTATTTCACTACTTGTATGAACATTGTTAATATTTTTATGCATATTTTAAACTTAAGAATCAAACTGTTTCTACAGTTTTATGTCTCACTATGAAAAATTAATATTATTTGGGGGTTACTGTCCTATTTCATTTAACTTTTTATAAAACCCTAGTTTAATGTCTCTGTGCTTTTCCACGTTGTTGTTTAGTTGCTAAGTTGTGTCCGACTCTTTTTGTGACCTCATAGACTATAGTCTGCCAGGCTCCTCTGTCCATAGGATTTCCTAGGCAAGAACACTGGAGTGGATCGAACCTGCATCTCCTGCATTGGCAGGCACATTCTTTACCACCAAGCTACCTGGGAAGCCCTTATTTCTCCATGGATATAACAAAGTAACCATCAACTATTGTCAATTATCTAGACTATTCCCATTTTTCTCTCATAAATATGTGTGCTAAACCTCCAAACACTTCTGTACTATTTATTATTTCTTTATAATAAATTTCTAGAAGTGGAATTACTGGTTTGAAAGACTATACGTATTTATAAGGCCCTTGATACATAGAGGACAGATTTCTTTCTAAAAAATTTTTATCAGTTCATAGTCTCACCAGCTGTAACAGTGTCATATCACACTCTTGCAAGCACTATTTTTTTCAGTCTTTGTTAATTTGATAGGTTAAAGAAGACACTTTATGATTTAATTTGCATATTTTGATTACCAGTCATATTAAAAAATTTGTGCTTATTAACCTTTCATAACTTTGTTTCCAAGTTCTCTGTGATTTAAGAACATTATCCATATTTATTGAACATATTGTTCAATGATCTAAATTGGGCTTTTGAAAATAGTACATATTCTTTTTATCTAAGATGCAAATTTTACATTACTCCTTAAATCGTTTAAATGGATAATGGTTGGTTAAAAATATCTCAAAAAAGTTTGCTTTTATAAATCTTGTTCTGTAATTCTGATAGATTTTTCTTGTGCCTTTTGACATTGTAGTGTTTGGGGGCATTAAGCATCATCTGGGTTCTTAAAGGGAACAGATGGCCCACTCTAAGTGGGTAATTTGAAGAAGATTTAATAAACTATATGCAAGGTGTGGTCCTGCTGTAGAAAAACCACAGTGGTAGTACAGCACCCTAGGGATAGAAACAGCAGGGAACCATCATTTTCCTTAGGCTGGAAGGGGCAAGGGTGACAACCTGTAAGGGAACCTGGAAATAGGGAGCAACCATATGCAATGAGCTCACATATGGAAAAAGTGGGCTCAGGGGAGGAACAGAGACTATCTGTGACACCCTTGCAGGAAGGCTTCTGGGCAACTAAATGCCCAGTCTCAGCCTCCTACAGCCCTTCAGTCTCCTGCTGATGCTTTCTATTGGCCAAACTCAAGTGCAATAAGGGCAAGGAAACTGTCAGTGTGGCCCCGACAGGTCAGTCTCCTGGGCCTCAGCACAGCAAGGAGATGAAGAGTGGATCCAGGGGGAACATAGGTGTCCAGCACAAAGACTCCACACTGTTAATAAATCCCTATTTGTTTTAGCTTTCATCAATAAAAATGACATAAGCTTCTCTCTTAAATTTAAGCTACTGTATTTGGAGTGTTACCCCAAAGCTAGTTTCAAACTACTGCAGATATCAAAGAGCAGAATTCCCATCATTCATTTAAAGAGGAAAAGCAAATAAAAATTAACATTTTATGAACACCTTCTCTAACTTTCCACCTGTATTACTGCATTTAATCCTCTCAACAGTTCTGCAAAATGGGTGCTATTATCCATACTGTTACTCATGAGGAGACAGAGGTTCAGTTAGCTTAAGAAGTTTGTTCACAGTCACACAGCTAAAACCCTGACTAGACTGAGGTTTGAAACAGGGTGTATCTATCTGACTCCAAAACCCAGCTTCTCTTCAAGTCAATCTCCTGAAGATGAGTGAACAGAAAAGAGACTCCCAGCTGGGCCAAGGGTAAGCTTATGTAAGACTTCAATCACTTCATATTCTCTAGTACCCGTGTGCCTTTGGGAAACATGTAGATAAACCATAACATCTTGTCATCACAGCAACTGCTGTTTACAACTGGACTTCATTCTGTGGTTCTGAGGAACAGCCAGGAGCTCTTGGCTTTGGGGATTTATGAGTGATAGGAAATGTAAGAACTTCAGCTTCTTGCTGTCAAAGAAATAGGCCTTGGAAGACTAAGGTACATCATGCACATAGTCAGATATTTATGACTCAGGTGCCATTGCCAGACACCCTCTTTATGACTCCCTTGATTCAAAGAAACAGACATTCCCCAGTGGGATTCCTATTTCTCTCTGCATACCAATGGTGAGCAAGAGGAGAAAAAACTGTAGAAACTTTGGACTGTTTCGATGCTTTTCAAGGATTGAAGAAAATGGATTGGATTAGTAAATGCATCCAGTTCTTGGATATCATTGGGTTTTCATTATCACTTAATGAGGGCTCCAATTTGTGCTTTCCTGGGCTTACTTTCAGAGAGCTGCTTTGGACCAGCACTTTGAATGATGCCCTATGAAATTATCCCATCCCCCAAAACAGTAAAATTGTCACTGCTGTTGTCCAGAATGAGCCCCATGCCAAGGTGCATATTCCATGCACTGCTGAAGTCTCCAGTCCTTAGGGTAACAAAGCTTTGCTGAGTTTTATGTAAAGAAGAAGAGAATAACCTCCTTCTCCATCGGTTGCCATTTGACCCCCCAAACAACTTTGGATGCTGGTGTTTTCTCTTAAGTTTCTCTTTGAGCTAATTTACAGACTTCTCTCTGTTAAGGTACAGGTATAGGTTGAGGTTAATGTTTTGAATTTGAATACCCAGTTTTTACAAACCATTAATTGAAAAGACTATCTTTTCTTCATAGACGTGCTTTTGCACCTTTGTCAAAAATCAGTTAACCAACCTCACACCTTATATAAAAACTAGCTTGAAATGGGCCAAATACCTAGATCTATATAAATTTAAGACTTGAAACTACAGAATTCTTAGAAGAAGATGACTGTAAGTCTTTATAACCTTGGTTCATAGATACGACAACAAAACGGAACCAAAAGAACAAAAACTAAATTGGACCGCAAGAAAATTAAAAACTTCTGTGCATCAAAGAACACTATCAAGAAAGTGAAAATGCAACCCACAGAATAGGAGGGAAGTATTTCTAAATTATATATCTGATAAGGGTCTAGTATCCAGAATACATTAAAAAAAATTCTCATAACTCAATAATAAAAAGACAACCAAATTTAAAAATGGGCTAAGCATCTGAACAGACATTTCTGTAAGGAAGACATACTAATGGCCTATAAACACATGGAAAGATGCTCAATATCACTAGTCTCATGGGAAAACTAATCAAAACCACAATAAGATTCTACCTCAGTCTCAGACTAGGGTGCCCATAAAAAAAAAAAAATGAAGCAAAACTAGAAAATCATATTTGTTGGTGAGGATGTGCAGAAATTAGAACCCTCATTGACTGCTGGTGGGATATACAAAGATATAGCAGCTATGTAAAACAGTTTATCAGTTCCTCAATAGATTGAACATATAGTAACCAAGTGACCCAACTATTGCATTTCTAGGTATATAGTCAAAAGACTTGAAAGCAGATGTTCAAACACAGTTTGCGCACTAAGGTTCATAGCAGCACTACTCACAACAACCGAAAGGTGGAAATGTCCATCAACTGATGAATGAACAAACAAAATGTGGGATATCCATACAATGATACATTACTTGGTCATCACAAGGAGTGAAGTACTGATATGCGCTCCAACATGGATAAACCTTGAAAATATTATGTTAAGTAAAAGAAGTCAGACAGAAAAAGCTACATATTGTATGATTCCATTGATATGGAATATCCAGAATAGGATAAGATCCACAGAGACAGAAATCAGATTAGTGTTGACAGGGTCTGGGGCCAGAAGGTAATGAAGAACATTTAATGGGAACAGCATTCTTTTTGAGGTGATTAAATTGGTCTTGAATTAGATAATAATGATGAATGCATAATGCTGTGAACGTATTCATTGCCCATAAATTGTGCCCTTTAAATGATTTAAATGGTCATTTTATGTTATGCATATTTTACCACACACAAGAATAGCAACTGGCCGCATTTGTGGTGGGTGATCTCTGAACTCTTCATTGTGTCGTTGATTTTTATCTCTACCTCTCCCTTCATTTCACACTATTGATCACTCTAGCTTCAGTAAATTTGAACATTTGGCGGTAAATCTTAAAAGTAGGAAGTGAGATTCCTCCAACTTTATTCTTCTTTTTCAAATTTGTTCTGTCTATTCTCTGGTTCTTTTGTTTTCACATACATTTTAAAAAGCTTTATTGAGATATAATTTCCTTATCACTTAAATTCACCCATTTTGAGTGTCCAATTCAATGGTCTTAGTATATTCACATATAGGGACAACCATCACCACAGTCAATTTTAGAACACTTTCATAACATCAAAATGAAATCCTTACTTTTTAGTTATTATCTTCATCCTCCCAGCCCTAGGCAACCACAAACCTACTTTCTGTCTCTATAGATTTTGCTGTTCTGGACTTTCACATGTGAAATATTATAGCATGTGATACTTGATGACTGACTTTTTTTAACTTAGTGTTTGTGGTCCATCCATGATGGAGCATGTATCAGTGTTTCTTTCTTTTTGATACCTGAATATTCCACCGTATAGTACCACATTTTGTTTTTCCATTCATCAGTTGGAAAAGTTGGATCAGTTGGTGGACATTTGGGTTGTTCCATCGTTTGGTCTGGAGAAGGAAATGGCAACCCACTCCAGTATTCTTGCCTGGGAAATCCCATGGACAGAGGAGCATGGCAGGCTACAGTCCGTGGGGTCACAAAGAGTTAGACACAACTAAACAACAACTCCTCTGATTTATTGTGAATAATGCTGCTATGAACATTTGGGTATATATGTTTTCACTTCTCTTGAGTATATACTTATGAGTAGAATTAGAGCTTCCCTGGTGGCTAAGAGGGTAAAACGTCTGCCTGCAATGCAGGAGACCTGGATTCAATCCCTGGGCCAGGAAGATCCCCTGGAGAAGGAAATAGCAACCCACTCCAGTACTCTTGCCTAGAAAATCCCATGAACAGAGAAGCCTGGTAGACTACAGTCAATGGGATCGCAAAGAGTCGGACACTACTGAGTGACTTCACTTTATGGTAACTTTATGTCTAACTTATTGAGGAGCTGCCAAAATGGCTTTTTTTTTTTTTTAACAAAGTGGCTGCACCATTTTACATTTCCACTAGCAGTCAATGAAGATTCCAATTTCACCAAATCCTCACCAACACTTGTAATTATAGAACTTTTTGATTGTAGCCATCCTAGCACATGTGAAGTGGAATGTCATTGTGGTTTTGATTTGTGCTTCCCTAACAACTGGACATGGAACAACAGACTGGTTCCAAATAGGAAAAGGAGTACGTCAGGGCTGTATACTGTCACCCTGCTTATTTAACTTCTATGCAGAGTACATCATGAGAAACGCTGGACTGGAAGAAACACAAGCTGGAATTAAGATTGCCAGGAGAAATATCAATAACCTCAGATATGCAGATGACACCACCCTTATGGCAGAAAGTGAAGAGGAACTAAAAAGCCTCTTGATGAAAGTGAAAAAGTTGGCTTAAAGCTCAACATTCAGAAAATGAAGATCATGGCATCTGGTCCCATCACTTCATGGGAAATAGATGGGGAAACAGTAGAAACAGTATCAGACTTTATTTTTTGGGGCTCCAAAATCACTGCAGATGGTGACTGCAGCCATGAAATTAAAAGATGCTTACTCCTTGGAAGGAAAGTTATGACCAACCTAGATAGCATGTTCAAAAGCAGAGACATTACTTTGCCGACTAAGGTCCGTCTAGTCAAGGCTATGGTTTCTCCTGTGGTCATGTATGGATGTGAGAGTTGGACTGTGAAGAAGGCTGAGCACTGAAGAATTGATGCTTTTGAACTGTGGTGTTGGAGGAGACTCTTGAGAGTCCCTTGGACTGCAAGGAGATCCAACCAGTCCATTCTAAAGGAGATCAGCCCCGGGATTTCTTTGGAAGGAATGATGCTAAAGCTGAAACTCCAATACTTTGGCCACCTCACGCAAAGAGTTGACTCATTGGAAAAGACTCTGATGCTGGGAGGGATTGGGGGCAGGAGGAGAAGGGGACGACAGAGGATGAGATGTTTGGATGGCATCACCGACACAATGGACATGAGTCTGAGTGAACTCCGGGAGTTGGTGATGGACAGGGAGGCAGTGATGGACAGGGAGGCCTGGCGTGCTGCGATTCCTGGGGTTGCAAAGAGTCGGACATGACTGAGCGACTGAACTGAACTGAACTGAACAACTGGTGATGTGATGCTGAGCAGCCATTTATATATCTTCTTAGAGAAATGTCTATAGAGATCTTTTGCCCATTTTTAAATTGGGCTACTTGTCCCTTTATTATTAAGTTGTAGGGGTTTTTTGTGTGTATTCTGGAAACTAGACCCGTATCAGATATGTGAGCACCAAGTCTAGTGTTGTACTGTTTTCATCTCCTATCAGTAATTTGTCTTCTATCTTTTCTCCTTTGTCAGTCTTGCTGATATTTTTATTGATTTCTTAAATAATCAGATTTGAGTCAACTGGTTTTTGTTGTTGTTTTTGTAAATTTCATTCATATCTGCTCCTCTCTTTATCATGTCTTTGTTTATGCTTACATCAGGCTTCTTTCATCATAGCTTGTTTTGGTTTCTTAAATTCATAAGGTTAGATTTTTGATATAAGATTTTCTTCTTTTGTAATATAAGCATCCAATGCAATGAATTTCCCTCTCAATCCTGCTTTAGCTGCATTCTACAAATTGCTATGTTATATTTTCATTTCTATTCATTTCAAAATATTTTCTAATATCCCTGAGACTTTTTGTTTGACCCAAGTATTATTTAGCAGTATAGTGATTAATACCCATGAATTCAGAGGTCTTTTTCTTATCCTTCTAATATTGTTTTCTAGTACATTCCATTATTGTCAGGCAACATACTTTATATGATCTTGATTCTTTTACATTTGTTAAGACTCAGAATAGGTATATCTTGGTGGACATTACACGCATATTTGAAAAGAATGTGAACTCAAAGGGCAGAATGGTGGAGTAGGAAGTCCCTGAACTTGCCTCCTTTCATGGACACACCAAAATTACAACTGTGTGCAGAGTAACTATCTACAAGAGCAATCTGAAGACTAGCAGAAAGGATTTTCCACAACTTTCCACGAAAGATTTTCCATCCTTCCACAACAAAGGATATAAAGAAGGAGCAACAGCAAGGTAAATAGGAGAGATGAAGATACAGTTTAGTCAAGACTCATACATCCAGGTTGGCTAATCACAAATTGGAAACATATCACAACCACCAAACTCTTTCCCAAGAAGCAAGGGGTCCAAGCCTCATGTTAGGCTTGCCAACCCAGTGTTCCTGCACCAGGAAAATAATATCTAGCTTTGAAAACTAGTAGGGACATATTTGGGACAGCCTGAAGGCTATAGGAAAAAAGACTCCATTTTTTAAAAAAAATTAACTTATTTTAATTGGAGGCTGATTACTTTACAATATTGTGGTGGTTTTTGCCATACATTGACATGAATCACCCATGGGTACATACGTGCCTTGTCATCCTGAGTCCCCTTCCCCCACCTCCCTCCCCACCTCAGCCCTCTGGGTTGTCCCAGAGCATGGGCTTTGGGTACCCTGCTTCATGCATCAAACTTTCACTGGTCATCTATTTCACATATGGTAATATACATGTTTCAACGCTGTTCTCTCAAATCATCCCACCCTCACCTTTGCCCACAGAGTCCAAAAGTCTGTTCTTTCCATCTGTGTCTCTTTTGCTGCCTTGCATTATAGGATAGTCATCACTGTTTTTTTAAATTCCATATATATGCATTAATATACAGTATATGTGTTTCTCTTTCTGCCTTACTTCACTCTGTGTAATAGGCTCCAGTTTCATCTATCATGTTAGAACTGACTCAAACGCATTCCTTTTTATAGCTGAGTAGTATTCCATTGTATATATGTACCAACACATGCTATCTTATCCATTCGTCTGCCAATGGACCTCTAGGTTGCTTCCATGTCCTAGCTGTTGTAAGCAGTGCTGCAATGAACATTTGGGTACATGTGTCTCGTTCAATTTTGGTTTCCTCAGGGTATATGCCCAGGAGTGAGATTGCTGGATTGTAAATAGATGGGGAAACAGTGGAAACAGTGTCAGACTTTATTTTGGGGGGGCTCCAAAATCACTGCAGATGGTGATTGCAGCCATGAAATTAAAAGATGCTTACTTCTTGGAAGGAAAGTTATGACCAACCTAGGTAGCATATTCAAAAGTAGAGACATTACTTTGTCAACAAAGGTCTGTCTAGTCAAGGCTATGATTTTTCCTGTAGTCATGTATGGATGTGAGAGTTGGACTGTGAAGAAAGCTGAACGCCGAAGAATTGATGCTTTTGAACTGTGGTGTTGGAGAAGACTCTTGAGAGTCCCTTGGACTGCAAGGAGATCCACCCAGTCCATTCTGAAGGAGATCAGTCCTGGGTGTTCTTTGGAAGGAATGATGCTAAAGCTGAAACTCCAGTACTTTGGCCACCTCATGCTAAGAGTTGACTCGTTGGAGAAGACTCTGATGCTGGGAGGGATTGGGGGCAGGAGGAGAAGGGGACGACAGAGGATGAGATGGCTGGATGGCATCACCGACTCGATGGACATGAGTCTGAGTGAACTCCGGGAGTTGGTGACGGACAGGGAGGCCTGGCGTGCTGCGATTCATGGGGTCGCAAAGAGTCGGACACGACTGAGCGACTGAACTGAACTGAAGTGATGGTAGTTCTATTCCCAGTTTTTAAGGAATCTTCAACTGTTCTCCATAGCTGCTGTACTAGTTTGCTTTCCCACCAATAATGTAAGAGGGTTCCCTTTTCTCCACACCCTCTCCAGCGTTTATTGTTGGTAGACTTTCTGATGATAGCCATTCTGACCAGTGTGAGATGATACATCATTGCAGTTTTGATTTGCATTTCTCTGATAATAAGTGATGTTGAGCATCTTTTCATGTGTTTGTTAGCCATCTGTATGTCTTCTTTAGAGTAATGTTTGTCTAGTTCTTTTGCCCACTTTTTGATTGGGTTGTTTATTTTTCTGGAATTGAGCTGCAGGAGCTGCTTGTGTATTTTGGAGATTAATTCTTTGTCAGTTGTTTCATTTGCTATTATTTTCTCCCATTCTGAAGGCTGTCTTTTCACCTTGCCTATAATTTTCTTCATTGTGCAAAAACTTTGCGTTTAATTAGGTCCCATTTGTTTATTTTTGCTTTTATTTCCATTACTCTGGGAGGTGGGTCATAGAGGATCCTGCTGTGATTTGTGTTAGAGAGTATTCTGCCTATGTTTTCCTCTAAGAGTTTTATAGTTTCTGGTCTTACATTTAGATCTTTAATCCATTTTGAGTTTATTTTTGTGTATGGTGGTAAAAGGTGTTCTAGTTTCATTCTTTTACATGTGGTTGACCAGTTTTCCCATCACCACTTGTTAAAGAGACTGTCTTGTCTCCGTTTTATATTTTCGCCTCCTTAAGGTGTCCATAGGTGTGTAGATTTATCTCTGGACTTTCTATTTTGTTCCAATGATCTGTATTTCTGTCTTTGTGCCAGTACCATACTGTCTTCATGACTGTAGCTTTATTAGCATAGTCTGAAGTCAGGAAGGTTGATTCCTCCAGGCTCATTCTTCTTTCTCAAGATTTCTTTGGCTATTTGAAACTTTTTGTTTTTCCACACAAATTGCAAAATTATTTGTTCTAGTTCTTTGAAAAATACTGTTGGTAGTTTGATAGGGATTACATTGAATCTATATATTACTTTGGGTAGTATATTAATTTTCACTATATGATTCTTCTTCTCACTATATGGATTGTAGCCTGCACCAAGCTCCTCTGTCCATGGGATTTCCAAGGCAAGAGTACTGGAATGGGTTGTCATTTCCTTCTCCAGGGAATCTTCCCAACCCAGGGATTGAACCCAGGTCTCTCACATTGTAGACAGACGCTTTACCATCTGAGCCACTAGGGAAGTCCTAGATTACTTTGGGTAGTATACTAATTTTCACTATCTTGATTCTTCCAATACACAAACATCATATATTTCTCCATCTATTTGTGTCATCTTTGATTTCTTTCATCAGTGTTTTATAGTTTTCTATATATAGTTCCTTTTTTTTAGGTAAATGTATTCCTAAGTATTTTATTCTTTTCATTGCAATGGTAAATGGGATTGCTTCCTTAATATCTTTCTGTTTTTTTCATTGTTAGTGTATAGGAATACAAGATATTGCTGTATATTAATTTTAAATCCTGTAACTTTACTATATTCATTGATTAGCTCTAGTAATTTTGGGGTGGTATCTCTAGGGTTTTCTATGTAGAGGATCACGTCATCTGCAAACAGTGAGAGTTTTACTTCTTTTCCAGTCTGGATTCCTTTTATTTCTTTTTCTTCTCTGATTGCTGTGGCTAGGACTTCAAAAACTATGCTGAATAGCAGTGAGAGTGGAAACCCTTGTCTTGTTCCTGATTTTAGAGGAAATGCTTTCAATTTTTCACCATTGAAGATAGTGTATTCTGTGGGTTTGTCATATATGCCTTCTGAGGTATATATGACATATATGTTGAGGTATGTTCCTTCTGTGTCTGCTTTCTGGAGAGTTTTTATCATAAATGAGTGTTGAATTTTGTCAAAGGCTTTCTCTGCATCTATTGAGATAATTATACGGATTTTATATTTCAATTTGTTAATATGGTTAACATCAATGTTTTACAAACTGTTCCAAAGAATGAAAAAAAGAGTAAGCACTTATCAAGTTGTTTTATGAAGATAGATGTAAAAAATAAGCCAATTATAGAAAAATGAATCCAATGATGTGTATAAAAAACCAAGGTGTATTTAGTCCAAGAACTCAAGGTGAAAGGTTAGTTTAACTGGATGTTAAACTCAAGCAATGTAATTTACTACATTAATTGCAATATATAGGAGGAAACAAGTGATTATCTCATAGATGTAGAAAAATTATAATGGTTAATATATATATTCATGATAAAATAAAATAAAAACTGTTAGAAACTAGGAGTAGGGCAGAATTTCCTTAATCTGATAATTAGTTTCAATGAAAGACTTACACCAAACATCATACTTAATGATGAAATATTGAAAGCTTTCCCAACTGAGATCCAGAATAAGACAAAAATATCTGCTATTACTTCTATTTAATGTTTTCAATAATTTTAGTTGATGAGTTAAGGTAAGAAAATAAAAATAAATTCAAAGATTTGAAAATTAGAAAAGGAGAAATAAAGATGTCATTCAAAAATGACATGATTGTGCTCATAAACAATCATAAATAATTTTTAGATAAGTTATTACAATTAGTAATGCACTTACCGAAGACATTAAAAGTAAAATTAATATAGGAAAATCAACTACCTCCATATACTAACAGCATACCATTAAAGAATAGAAATGACTATATGGTACTACTTATGACTGATCAAATAAATTGAATATCAAGGACTTAATCTAATATAATAGATATATGACCTTTACAAGAAAAGTAAAAATACCACCGAGAAAAAAATAAAAGATTTAAATAAATGGAAGTATATATCATGTCAACAATTAGAAAACTCCATATTGTAAAGATATTAATTGTCTGCAAATCATGTACTCATCAGAGACCCACATATACACAGTCATTGATTAAGATAAAGGTGACACGATGGTTTTTCAGTAAATAATGCTGAGTAAGTTGGGAATCCACATGGAAAATAAAGAATCTTGACCTTTACTTAATATCATTGGCAAAAATTAAACTTCAGGGGGACTGTGAACTTCTAGAACAGTGACTGGCAAATATATTCTATAGTTAGATGGTAAATACTAAATGTTTTGCAAACTATATGGTCTTCGTTGCAACTACTCAACTCTCCTATTGCAGCACAAAATCAGCCAGGCATAGTCAATATATTAAGGTACATGGATGGCTGTGTTCAATAAAACATTTTTCCAAACTGGTGGTAGGTTTTAATTTGCCATTGCCAACTTATGCGTTGTCAATAAAAGCGACATTTCCCTCAGGGGGTTGAAAATAGTTCTCTGGGAATAAAGAAAAAAGCATTAAAAGAATAAGAACACATATAGTATATAATAGAATGGGAAAGACTAGAGATCTCTTCAGGAAAATTAGAGATACCAAGGGAACATTTCATGTAAAGATGAGCTCAATAAAGGACAGAAATTGTATGGACCTAACAGAAGCAGAAGGTATCAAGAAGAGGTGGCAAGAATACACAGATGAACTGTACAAAAAAGATCTTCATGGCCCAGATAATCACGATGGCATGATCATTCACCTAGAGCCAGACATCCTGCAATGTGAAGTCAAGTGGGCCTTAGGAAACATCAGTACAAACAAAGTTAGTGGAGGTGATGGAATTGCAGCTAAACTATTTCAAATCCTAAAAGATGATGCTGTGAAAGCACTGCACTCAATATGCCAGCAAATGTGGAAAACTCAGCAGTGGCCATGGGACTGGAAAGGCTCAGTTTTCATTCCAATCCCTAAGAAAAGCAATGCCAAAGAATGCTCAAACTACTGCACAATTGCACTCATCTCACATGCTAGTAAAGTAATGCTCAAAATTCTCCAAGCCAGGCTTCAGCAATACGTGAACCGTGAACTTCCTGATGTTCAAGCTGGTTTTAGAAAAGGCAGAGGAACCAGAGATCAAATTGCCAACATCCGCTGGGTCATCGAAAAAGCAAGAGAGTTCCAGAAAAACATCTATTTCTGCTTTATTGACTATGCCAAAGCCTTTGACTATGTGGATCACAATAAACTGTGGAAAATTCTGAAAGAGATGGGAATACCAGACCAGCTGACCTGCCTCTTGAGAAATCTGTATGCAGGTCAGGAAGCAACAGTTAGAACTGGACATGGAACAACAGACTGGTTCCAAATAGGGAAAGGAGTACATCAAGGCTATATATTGTCACCCTGCTTATTTAACTTACATGCAGAGTACATCATGAGAAACACTGGGCTGGATGAAACACAAGCTGGAATCAAGATTGCCGGGAGAAATATCAACAACCTCAGATATGCAGATGATATCACCCTTATTGCAGAAAGTGAAGAAGGACTAAAGAGCCTCTTGATGAAAGTGAAAGAGGAAAGTGAAAAAGTTGAGTTACAACTGCAGTCAGAAAACTAAGATCATGGCACCTGGTCCCATCACATCATGGCAAATAGAAGGGAAAAAGTGGAAGCAGTGAAAGATTTTATTTTCTTGGTCTCCAAAATCACAGGGATGGTGATGGCAGCCATGAAATTAAAAGATGCTTGCACATTGGAAGGAAAGCTATGACAAACCTAGACAACATTTTAAAAAGCAGAGACATCACTTTGCTGACAAAGGTCCTTATAGTCAAAGCTATGATTTTTTCATTAGTCATATATGGATGTGAGAGTTGGACCATAAACAAGGCTGAGGGCTGAAGAATTGATGCTTTCAAATTGTAGTGCTAAAGAAGACTTGTTAGTCCCTTGGATAACAAGGAGATCAAACCAGTCAATCTTAAAGGAAATCAACCCTGAATATTAATTTGAAGGACTGAAGCTGAAACTCCAATAATTTGGCCACCTGATGTGAAGAGCTGATTCATTGGAAAAGACTCCTTTGGGGGTGTGATATTTTAGTTATCTATTCAAGCAGAGGCAGAAGATACTAAGAAGAGGTGGCAAGAATACACAATAAAGATTTTAACGACCTGGATAACCACGGTGGTGATCTAAGTGATCACTGACTTAGAGCCAGACATCCTGGAATGTGAAGTCAAGTGGGCCTTAGGAAACATCACTACAAAGCTAGTAGAGGTGATAGAATTGCAGCTAAACTATTTCAAATCCTAAAAGATGATGCTGTAAAAAAGCTGCATAATGTGGAAAACTCAGCAGTGGCCACAGGACTGGAAAAGGTCAGTTTTCATTCCAATCCCAAAGAAAGGCAATGCCAAAGAATGTTCAAACTACTGCCCAATCTCACTCATTTCACATGCTAGCAAACTAATGCTCCAGTTCCTTCAAGCTAGGCTTCAATCGTATGTGAACTGAGAACTTCCAGATGTTTACAAGCTGGATTTAGAAAAGGCAGAGGAACCAGAGATCAAATTGCCAACATCCACTGGATCACAGAAAAAGCTAGAGAATTCCAGGAAAACATCTACTTCTGCTTCATTGACTACTCGAAAGCCTTTGACTTTGTAGATCATAACAAACTGTGGAAAATTCTGAAAGAGATGGGAATACCTGACCACCTTACCTGCCTCCTGCAAAACCTGTATGCAGTTCAAGAAGCAACAGTTAGAACCAGACATGGAACAATGGGCTTGTTCCAAATTGGGAGTGGAGTACGTCAAGGCTGTATATTGTCACCCTGCTTATTTAACTTATGTGCAGAGTACATCATGCGAAATGCCAGGCTGGATGAAGCATAACCTCAGATATGCTGATGACAACAATGCCAGAAAGCAAAAAGGAATTAAAGAGCCTCTTGAAGAAGGTGAAAAAGGAGAGTGAAAGGCTGGCTTAAAACTCCACATTCAAAAACAAAGATCATGGCATCCAGTCCCATCACTTTATGGCAAATAGATGGGGAAATAACAAAAATAGTGATGGACTTTATTTTCTTGGGCTCCAAAATTACTGCAGATGGTGACTGAAGCCATGAAATTAAAAGATGCTTGCTCCATAGAAGAAAAGCTCTGACAAACCTAGGCAGCATGTTAAAAAGCAGAGATGTCACTTTGTCCACAAAGGTCCATATAGTCAAAGCTATGGTTTTTCCAGTAGTCATGTATGGATATGAGACCTGGACAATAAAAAAAGGCTGAGGGCTGAAGGACTGATGCCTTCAAACTGTAGTGTTGAAGAAGACTCTTGAGAGTCCCTTGGACAAGAGATCAAACCAGTCAGTCCTAAAAAAAATCAGTCCAAAATATTCATTGGAAGGACTGATGCTGAAGCTGAAGCTCCAATACTTTGACCACGTGATGCAAAGAGCTGACACATTGGAAAAGACCCTGATGCAGGGAAAGATAGAAGGAAGGAGAAGGCGATGTCAGAGGATGAGATGGTTGGATGGTGTCACGGACTCAATGGACCTGAGTTTGAGCAAGTTCCAGGAGATGGTGAAGGACAGGGGAGCCTGTCATGCTTCAGTCCATGGGGTCGCAAAGTGTCAGACACGACTGAGCAACTGAACAACAACAAATTGCTACAAGACAATATTATCACAAACTCAGTGACTTAAAGCCATCCATCTGTCACAGTTTTTATGGGCCAGGAGAGTGGGATGGCTGAGATAGTCCCCTAAAGTCTGCAATTAAAACACTAACCAGACTGGTTCATCTGAAATTTGTGTAGGGGAAGGATCAATGTTGAAGCTCACAAGGTTGTTGGTGGAACTCAGTTATCTGCAGGCTTTGGGCCTGAAGACTGCAATTTCTTCCTGGCTATCATCTAGCGGGTACTCTCAGTTCCTGGGAAGCTTACAATATGGAAGCTTGCTTGTCCAAAACCATCAAAGGAAAGCTGCCTAGCAATCTTTGGGAATGGCAGAAGTGACAGCCTGTCCCCTTTGGTGTTTTCTATTGGCTAGAAGTAAATCACAGGTCCCTCCCACACTCAAGGGGAGGAGGTTTTACAAGGGTAAGAGTACTGGGAAGTGGGAATTATGGGGACAGCTTGCACTCTACTCATCACAAGTGATGGGAAAAAACGTTGAGAAACATTGCTTTAGAGAAAAGCACAGGAGAATGTCTTCATGATTTTGAGCTAGGCAAAGATTTCCTAAGCAGTATACAAAATGCACTAAATCCAGTAGGAAAAAAAAAAAAAAGATAAATCAGACTACATTAAGAAGTTCTCTTCATCAAAAAACCCTATTAGGAGAAAGAAAAGACAAGCAACAGAATGGGAGGAGACATTGAAATAGATATCTGATAAAGAAGACAAAGAACATTTTTCCAGAATATATACAGAACTCTTGCAAATCACGGAACCAGAGAAATGGGCAAAAGGCTTGAATAGGCATATCATAAGAAAGATGATCTAAATAGACAATAAACATGGTAAGGTATGCTGTATCATTAGTCATAAGGAAAATGCAAATCAAAAACACACCCAACAGGCTAAAAATAAAAATTTTTGCAAAGATACAGAGCAACTAGAACTCTCAGACACTGCTGGGGTAGTGTGAATCTGTAAGAATTATTTTTGGCAGTGGTCCTTAGTAGTAGATCTTTGCCAGTATTTGCTAAAAGTGAACACATGGATACATCTATGGTCCAGCAATTCCATTGCTAGATATGTATCAATAGGATATGATGACATACCAAAATACTCATGGCAGCAACATGCATAATAGTTTAAGTTGGAAACAACCCAAATGTTCATCAAAAATTGAACAGATATATAATGGTATATTTACATAATGTAAATCTTTATAGCAAAGAGGGTAAAAGATTTACTGCTTCATGCAACAGTAGAGATCTCATAAAATATTATTGGGCAAGAGTATAGACTATGGGGTTTCAAAAATATATGTTTCAAAAATAAACTAATCTATGATGATAGCAGTCAGAATAATGATTCCCCTTGGAGACACAGGGGCTAGTCACTAGTAGGGGTCATGAAGGGACTTCTGGGGAGCTGGTAATGTTCTGTTTCTTGACCTGGATGCTGATTTTAAGGATTTGTTCACTGCACTGCACACTAGGGTTTATGTACTTATCTGCATATGTGCTGTGCTTCTATAAAAAGTTTACTTAAAATGATATTCATTGAATTACTAAAATGCAAATAGAAAATCTAAATCACCTGTAGACAGAGAAACCCAGATTAAAGTAACAATGAAATGTCACTTCATTGAACAACCTCTATTCCTAGAGGACATGTGGCGGAAAAGAAACTCTAACATATTGCTGATGGCAGTATGAACATTTATAGCTAGTATGAAAAGCAACCTATGAAATTAAACTATATCTATATCTATATACACCTATAACCTCATACTCTCACTGCTGGGAATCTGACCATAACAATAAGTGTATCTAAGGACATATATTCAAGGGTATTTATAGCAGCATTGTTATTGTAGAAGAAAAACTGGAAGCAAAAATTAATGCCTATAAATAGGGGAATAACTGAGAAAATATGATTTGGCCATACCATGGAATACTCTGCAGCTGTTTTTAAAAAATTTATTTTAATTGGAGGCTAATTACTTTACAATATTGTGGTGGTTTTTGCCATACACGCACATGAGCCAGCCATGGGTGTACATGTGTTCCCCATCCTGACCCTCCCTCCCACCTCCCTCCCCATCCCTTCCCTCAGGGTCATCCCAGTGCACCAGCCCTGAGCACCCTCTCATTAAAAAATTTAATCCAGGGTTGTGACTCCAATATTTGCTTCTAAATATGATTGAGCTATTTATCTTCATTTTATTTTTATTTAATATTTAAAACATTTTTACTTAAATTGTTTGTCTTTAAAATGTTCAATGCGATGCTTATGGTTTGCCCCACTTTTCCTTGCTTTATTTGAAAACATAGCACATGTTGCCAACTGAGAGCTCAACCATCTGCTCACGGAGCTCCAGCTCTCCACACTGACTGGAATTTGCATGTGCTAAGGCAGAGCTAGGGCCTAGTGTTTACCACTGCGTCTCCGGTGTCTGGAGGGGTGTCTGGCAAATGGTAGGTGCTCAATCAATGCTTGAGTGAATTTAATTTAATGAGTACCTTTTCTCGTTTGACTTCTCCATACTTGAGTTCATTTCATTTGCTCAAGAATTTATCTAGCACATGTTTAAAAAGTGTTTACTCTGCTAGAAACAGGAATAAACACTGAGGTAGAAAGAAAGAAGACATAATCCATTCTCCCAAAGTAGCAAACATTCCAACTGGAGAAGAGATAAAGTCACAGCAATATGACAGTGCTAAGCATGATAGACTAAAGGAGAGCCATGGAGGGGCACTTCATTCCTAATTCAGTCTCTTGGGAAGTACAATGGAGAAGGCAATGGCACCCCACTCCAGTACTCTTTCCTGGAAAATCCCATGGACAGAGGAGCCTGGTGGGCTGCAGTCCATGGGGCCGCTAAGAGTCGCACATGACTGAGCAACTTCACTTTGACTTTTCACTTTCCTGCATTGGAGAAGGAAATGGCAACCCACTCCAGTGTTCTTGCCTAGAGAATCCCAGGGATGCGGGAGCCCGGTGGGCTGCCGTCTATGGGGTTGCACAGAGTCAGACACAACTGAAGCGACTTAGCAGCAGCAGCAAGAAGTACAAGTGTGTGGAAACTTCCAGAAAGCAGTAATCCCATGAGAGAAGATGTCAAGGCTGGGAGGGAGCAGCTCTGGGGGTAATGAGCAGGGTCCCATGACTGGAGTCAGGGTGCTAAAGGGCATATCACAGGGAGCTTGGCTGGAAGCAGCTGGAGAGGAAGGCTGACAAGGATGAGCCAGGAATGGCTTCCAGGTCAGCATGAAGCTCAGTATCAAGTCGCTTCAGTACAGACATGGCTGACTGTCCACTGAGGGGTCCAGGTAGAATTACTGTAGATCTCTTGTTCTGCTGCCTCTACCAAAGTTGAGCTTGAGAAAAATGGGTCAGGACAACATGGTACTAAATCCTCAACAGCCATTTCCAGCAGAGTTTTCTGAGTTAGAACTCTCTTTTAAATTATATTTGGGTCTCAGCAAGGAGATTTTTTTCTCAGGCGAGGTGAGATGCTGTTACAGGACCCAGTTCTGTTGGTTTTCATCTGAAGAGAGCTTCTGAGGGCCATTGATACCTCAGATTCCTAGGTCACGGCTGTTTTCTCATCTCTGAGTCAGTGATGAGCTGAGAACTCCTCTTCCCTATGTAAAAGTTTTGTCTGTACACCTTATATGAATCCTGACAATTAGGGGTAATGGCTTTGCTTAGTGTACTAATCATGCTTTCCCAGCACTCTTGGGGTTAGTATCAATAATTACTGTGAACTGAGTAACAACTGTAGGTCATTCCGTTTTCACAAGAATTCTGTGAGGTAGTCAAGGTTATTATCCCTATTTCCCAGATGAAGAAACAGACTTGGAAGGATAAGTAACTCACATGAAGCTATGCACCCAGAAGGTCATATAGCTGCATTCCCTGACATCCCAGGCTTTACAAATTCAGGAGGCCACACCTGCTATGCTTCCCTTTAATCCCTGACTCATAGAACTCTAAGCTACTGTCCCTCCCCAGCTCTGTCTGGACTTCCTGGGGACACTGGCGTGCTCACCAAATGTCTCCTGAGTTCTTCCCGCCTCGAGGTGTCATCTGCCCCTGGAGCACTCCTTACTCTTCTGAATGTTGTCTTTATAGACTCAGGATCAGTTTCCCTCAAGATGCTTCCCTTCTCCAGGAACCTACTTTTCCCCAAGTGTGAAAAGAGCCTTCCTGTCTTTCCTCTGTTGATTGAAATGTAGGCTGTGACAGGTGGCATTTCTGCACAAACATTTTATACCCAATGTAAGTGATGGCTACCCTAAGGCCACAAGCTCAGGCCCCTTCACAGAGACCCACTACTGCCCCACTCTTTCTCTTGATACTGGCCCTCCTTGTTAGGGTAGAAGCCAGACTCTCTGCCTTGCCCCCATCTGCCACCTGTTACAAGGTCTACCCCAAAGGAAGTATCCTTGAGCATGATGGCCCAACCCAAGATCCAATTAAGCCGTATCCTGAGACCTGCAGCCAGGAGGCAGTTTTCCCTCACTCAATTCTAGGACCCACCTTTCAAGGTCTTATTTTTTAACCCAGTGATTAACTTTTTGCAAGCATGAGTGACAATGAGAAATTAACTGCCTTTGAGAAAAGCCCAACCCAACCCACAAGGATATGATCTTGCCCTTTGACCTTTAAATATATCTGAACCCAAGTTAGAAATCAATCTCTTCCCCAAATTCTAACTTATTTAGTGTTAAAAAAAAATTACCAGCTGTGAGCTATCAAAAGTCCAAACCAAACCATTCCTTTCTCCTCTTCTCCATCAATGTGTTGACCAGACTAGCACAGGCTTTCTGTCATTTTCAGGGTCTCCTTCAAGAAATGCCTCCTGAGAACAAGGGATATTATACCAAGAAAGACAGCCTAATCCAGCAGTTGTGAAAGAGGTATTTCTTTAAAGGAAGTGTTTCAGCAGAGGTGTAACTCTGTCCACCCTCCCCACCTCCATCATTCTTGTTCAGGATAGCCTGTTAACATTGTTATGCAGAGACTTAGCTCTTTGGAAATCTATCCTTTTGCTTTCTTTAATCACAGGACTAGTGCCCAATAATTAATCTAAGAACCTACGTCTACCAACAAAGAAAATCACGGGTGAACCTTAGAAACCACAGCTGTCTTCCAGCTTTGATCTTTTTTACCAAGACAATGTAAACTCCAGGACCAGTTCTCAGTTGGAGGATCAAGCTTAGAATGTCTTGGCCTTCTCTTCCCTCAAGAGAGGAAATCTCTGAAAGGAGGGCATTTCCAAAGCAGATGGTCTCAAAGTGATGGTTGCTCACATCCCTGCATTCTGTGTGCCAGGCACCATTCCACACATACTCTCTTGTTCTTCAAGTGGTTTTGCCGAGATCCCATAGCTGATAACTTGGATATCCAGTAGACGAACCCAGTCTGTCTGGCTCCAGCCCCCTTAACTGCAGCCTACAGGTGGGGAGCAAGAACCCAGACTGGGGAGGAGAGTCGCTGAAGATTCACTCTTGCTCCACGGTCAACTGTGGATACCATGACATTCTCCTGGTGCAGACGGAGAAGTCCAAGTCCCTCCGTGATTCTTAGAGATAGCTCTGTGATGAGTCCTCCATTTCCCCACTTTCAAGGGGAATCACTGAGTGTGGTCCCTTTGGTCCACTTCTCGGCATTGCTATCTCTTCTGGGTCTGGCTCATCCCCCAAGGCTGCAGATGCTCATTCCTGACAGCTAAGTGGGTCCTGCCATCACTGCAGTTTCCTGTCAACAACGTCTCTCTGGAGCCTATAGGAGTAAGTTGGGGGAAGGGATTATTAAGCAAGAAGGGGAGAAAGGAATTCAGTTCAACTCCATAGAAGTTGCCAGCTTGATTCATTTCTATTTTGCTTTCTCAATAGTCTTTTCTTATTCCCATGGAGCTCTCCAAGGGTTCTCCTTCCCTCTTCGTTTACCAAACATCCTGACTATTTGTTTTGGATACCGAGGCGGAGTCTGTCAGCTCTTTATGGCATTTATTAATCAGGCCCATCAACGCTGCTTAGTAGACACTCCTTTCGTCTTGGTACTGGTTGAGTAAGTGTATTGCTGTGCTTAGTTGCTCTGTTGTGTCTCACTCTTTGCAACCCCAGGACTGTAGCCCACCAGGCTCCTCTGTCCATGGGGATTCTCCAGGCAAGAATACTGGAGTGGGTTGTCATGCCCTCCTCCAGAAGATCATCCCAACCCAGGGATCCAACCCAGGTCTCCCACATTCCAGGCAGATTCATTGCCATCTGAGCCACCAGAGAAGCCCAAGTAAGTACCCCTTTACTTAATATCTTTTACACAAGAGGTAACTTTGAGTGAATTCATGTCATAGATGAATTAAATCTCAGTACACAAAGTACCATTGCGAATGTGCTTATTAAGCTATGGTCGATAATGTTTGAGAATTCTTAGAAAACTAGAGATGGGCACAAAACAGGAGACCAGCAGATGTTGAATATTTTTCTTGTAGGAAAGATAGATGGTATGTGGGAATTACAGACTGATAATTGTGACACCTGTTACCAGCAAAACACCAGAATGAACTAATAAACAGATTCTGCACACTCAGTTACTATGCATAAACATGGATTCTCAAGGAATGAATAGCTCACACCAAATGCATGCATGCTAAGTCACTTCAGTCATGTCCAACTCTTTGTGACCCTATGAACTGTAGCCTGTCAGGCTTCTCTGCCAATGGAATTCTCCAGACAAGAATACTCGAGTGAGTTGCCATGCTCTTCTCCAGGGGATCTTCCCTATCCAGGGATTGAACCCACATCTCTCTCTCTCTTTTTTAAGTTTTTCTAAAAAATTAATTAATTATTTTAATTGGAGGCTAGTTACTTTACAATATTGTGGTGGTTTTTGCTATACATTGACATGAATCAGCCATGGGTGGACATGTGTCCCTCATCCTGAACCCCCCTCCCACCTCCCTCCCCATCCCATCCCTCAGGGTCGTCCCAGTGCACTGGCCCTGAGTGCCTTGTTTCATGTATAGAACTTGGACTGGTGATCTGTTTCACATATGGAAATATACATGTTTCAATGCTATTCTCTCAAATCATCCCACCCTCGCCCTCTCCCACAGAGTCCAAAAGTCTGTTCTTTATATCTGTGTCTCTTTTGCTATCTCACATATAGGGTCATTGTTACCATCTTTCTAAATTCCATATATATGCATTAATATATTGTATTGGCATTTTTCTTTCTGGCTTACTTCACCTTGTATAATAGGCTCCAATCCCATCCACCTCATTAAAACTGATTCAAATGCATACTTTTTAATAGCTGAGTAATATTCCATTGTGTATATGTACCACAGTTTTCTTATCCATTCATCTGCCGATGGACATCTAGGTTGCTTCCATGTCCTGGCTATTGTAAACAGTGCTGCGATGAACATTGGGGTACACATGCCTCTTTCAATTCTGGTTTCCTCGGTGTGTATGCCCAGCAGTGAGATTGCTGGGTCATATGGCAGTTCTAGTTCCAGTTTTTTAAGGAATCTGCACACTGTTCTCCACAGTGGCTGTACTAGTTTGCATTGCCACCAACAGTGTATGAGGGTTCCCTTTTCTCTACACCCTCTCCAGCATTTATTGTCTGTAGACTTTTTGATAGCAGCCATTCTGACTAGCATGAGATGGTACCTCATTGTGGTTTTGATTTGCATTTCTCTGATAATGAGTGATGTTGAGCATCTTTTCGTGTGTTTGTTAGCATCCGTATGTCTTCTTTGGAGAAATGGCTGTTTAGTTCTTTGGCCCATTTTTTGATTGGAACCCAAGTCTCTTCTGTCTCCTGCAGTGGCAGGTGAGCTCTTTACCACTCATGCCACTTGGAAAGTCTATTTCCACTTGATTATTCGATTTATGAGTTAGCGACCACTATGAGCAAGGCTTCTCCTGGCTGTAGTCAGGCATTTGCCAAAGTCTCTCTGAAAGTTTTAGTATATGAGATAAAGAAATGTGAGTTGGTTACTGATCCATTAAGTAACATGTAATTGACTAAATAACTATCCCTAAAGGACAACTCAGACAAGAGTATTTATGACATGCCTATCAGATTTGCAAAGAATGCCAAATGGGAGGGATAACTAATAATTTAGATGACAAAATTGGGATTCTGAAGTCTCTTGATAGACTGTACATTAACTAAAATTCACTGACAAAGTGAATGGAAGTAATGAAAAGTTTTTCATTTCAGTAACAAGAAAGCAAAAATATAAGCACAGTGAGAGTTGACATGAGTTAGAAGTAATTCCTCGTTTTAGATGGGCATGCTTTGGGCTGCATGTAACAAAAACACATGTTCATGACGGATAAGGCAAGTTATCATTTCGTATAACAAAGAAATAGAGGGAAAGTATCTGCAAGTGTGAGAGTTTTACTTCTCTGAAAGTAAAGTAATTCTCAGCCAATGGGGGAGGGGTGGGCATAGTTTCTCCCAGGGAATATTTAGCAATGTCTGGAGATATTTTTGGTTGTCACAATAGGGGGCTGTGTGTGTGGGGTGGGGGGATGCTACTGTTATTTAATGGGTAGAGTCCAAAGGTGTAAACAATCCTACAAAGTATAGGACAGATTCCACAACAAACAATTATCTAGCACAAACGTCAATAGGGCTAAGAAACTCAGATTTAGAGTAATCTACACCTGGGGGTTTCCCCAGTGGCAGAGCAGTAAATAATCCACCTGTAATGGAAGAGATACAAGAGACTCGAATTCAATCCCTGGGTTGGGAAGATCCCCTGGAGGAGGAGATGGCAACCCACTCCAGTACTCTTGCCCAGTAAAATCCCAGAGTTGGACATGACTGAGAGACTTAACAACAAGACCTGAGGGAGTTAAAGGATTGCCTTCCCCAATTTCATGGGGGTGGGGGTGGGGGTGGGGGTGGGGGAGTGGATATATGAGCAAATCTGGGTTTGTTAGGAAGGAAGAGGGAATGAGATGAATATTGAAGAGTCTGCGATAAGGACTGTGAACTAATATTAAAAATATCTATTGCTTTTCTTGACGAATAATAATTGATCATAATCCAGGGTCATTGCTAGTCCATAGAAGGTCTCTATATGAAATAGAAAAGGCACCCCCTTCCTCAGACACTTTACTGCCATCTGCTGGAAATTATTATAACAAATATACACATCTACAATCTGTTGTAAACAGAGCCCCCTAGAGTTGTGCAGTATGTAAACTCGCAATATATTAGGGCACCCCTGTGTGAGTCTGGTATGGTCAGTTCAGTAAAATGGCAGTCAGAGAAGTAGTTTAGGACTTCAAAACAGGACCTGTATGTCCCAAGTAAGGAAAGTGAAAAATCTCACTGTATTCTATATTAGACCATGGCTGGAATTCACGGTTAAATTCTAAGTTTCATGGTTTAAGATTTTTAAAAAGACCAAAGAAAACTGGGCAAGAGGAAGAACAGTCGATGAGGTAAGTCAAAATATACTTAAAAAATAAAAAAAGGAACTGGAAATGTAGAGCCTGAGGAAGAAAACACGAGAAGTGAACTGGAGAGTCCTCTACAGTTAACCAAAGGGTGTAAACAGACAGATATCAGGTTAAATCTGTATTTCTCCAAAGGACAAAACTGAATCCAATGAGTGGAACCATAGAATCATGAGATATCAAGGCTCAATGGTCAATTAACCAGCTTCCACAAATAATGTCTGCATTCCTTCTACAGTGCTTCCCAGGAGTCACCCCACTAGGGCCCCTTCAGTCAATCCTAAAGATTTTCTTCATTGCACTAAACTCTGTCTCCTTGGACTCCCATCCATCTTTCCAGTCTCCTCAGCTGCTCTCTGATGACAACCAGGTTTCAGAGAGTCAGATTTGCTTTACCTAAGGAAGATTTTCTACCAGGGTCTCCAATTAAGGTCTTCAAATATTTGTCAGGATCAAATTCCTCACCTTGAAAAAAAAAAAGCGTTTTATCTCATCTCCAAGTTCTTTCCTAGTATCCAAGTGGAGTATGATCTCTGGGTTGCAGAATCAAGAGTATGATGTTCAAACATAGAACTACTTCCTGTCAGATATTCTTTCCCAATTCCTAAACCGTCTTGTACACATTTGCATAATTTGGCACTTGAATTAACCTTAATTAATCAGTCCCCAATTGACAAACCTTCAGGTTATTTTCAATTCTTACTATTTCAAACCATACATATAAACATCCATATATATAACTTGTAGGCACTTATGTAAATATTTTTATAGGTTGTATGTGTGTGTACTCAGTCACTCAGTCATGTCTGACTATTTGCAACCCCATGGACTGTAGCCTGCCAGGCTCCTCTGTCCATGGAATTTTCCAGGCAAGAATACTGGACCAGTAGCCATTTTCTGCTCCGCAGGACCTTCCTGACCCAGGGATCAGGACCCAGGACCTTCCTGACACGTCTCTTGCATCTCCTGCATTGGCAGGCAGATTCTTTACCACTGAGCCACCTAGGAAGCCCATTTTTATAGGTTAAGTTTTTGGAAATGGAATTGCTGACTATAAGGGACAGACACTACAAATTTAGTCTCCTTAACAATTCACATCAATATTTTTAATCCTTTCTATCAAACTGATAGATTTATATTTTAATTTGAATTTCTTTGATTATTAGTACACTTGTGCATCTTTTCTTACATTTACTGAATTACTTTTCATAATCTTTCCCTTTATTCTATGAGTTATCAATATTTTGTTAAAACTTACTTATATATCCTGATAGATATATTAATATTAATATATATATATGAGTATTAATGATTTTTCTGGTATATGCATTACAAATGTTATTTGCAGTTTTGCATTTATCTTTTAAAGTCTATTTAGGTCTTTCACTGGATGAAAATGTTTAATAAAATCTGACATTGTTTCATTTCATAACTTTTAGATTTTAAGTTATGCTTAGAGAGGTATTTCAAATTAAAAGATTATGCAAGTATTCTCCAAGATGCTTTATATTTAATTACTTAATAAAATTTATTTTTGTATATGGCATGAAGTAGCTATGTCGTTGTTGTTGTTCAGTCAGTAAGTCACATCCTACTCCTTCCAACCCCATGGACTGTAGCACACCAGGCTTCCCTGTCCTTCACTATCTCTTAGAGCTTGCTCAAACTCATGTCCATTGAGTGGATGATGACATCCAACCATCTCATCCTCTGTCACCCTCTTCTCCTCTTGCCCGCAATCTCTCCCAGCATCAGAGTCTTTTCCACTGTATCGGCTCTTTGCCTCAGGTGCTCAAAGTATTGGAGCTTCAGCTTCAGCATCAGTCCTTCCAATGAATATTCAGGACTGATCCCCTTTAGGGTTGACTTGTTGAATCTCCTTGCCATCCAAAGGATGCTCAAGAGTCTTATATAGCACCACAGTTCAAAAGCATCAATTCTTCAGCACTCAGCTTTCTTTATGGTCCAAATTTCACATCCATACATGACTACTGGAAAAACCACAGCTTTGACTCAACAGACCTTTGTCAGGAAAGCATGTCCCTGCTTTTTAAAATGCTGGCTAGGTTTTTCATAGCTTTTCTTCCAAGGAGCAAGCATCTTTTAATTTCATAGCAGCATGTCTGCATTGATTTTGGAGCCCAAGAAAATGAAATCTGACACTGTTTCCACTTTTCTCCCATGTATTTACCATGAAGGGATAGGACTGGATGCCATCATCCTCGTTTTTTGGAATGTTGAGCTTTAAGTCAGCTTTTTCACTCTCCTCATAGACACTATTTTTTCCTTTATTATTATTACTTTTTCTTAATTGGAGCATAATTGCTTTACAATGTTGTGTTTGCTGCTTCTGTACAACAATGTGAAACTGCTGTATGTATACATATATCCCTTCCTTCGTGAGTCTCCCTCCCCCGACGGCCCCCAACCCACCCCTCTAGGTCATCACAGAGCACTGAGCTGAGCTTCCTGTGCTATTCATTAGCTTCCCACTATGTCAGTAATGGGAATAGTGTCAACAGCTACTCCCTCAGTTTGTCCCACCCTTTTCTTCCCTCCCTGTGTCCGCAAGTCTGTTGTGTCTCTATACCTATGTGTCTCTATTCATGTTGTGTAAACAATTCATCTGTACCAGATTTCTAGTTTCCATTATATATGCATTAATAACAATAGCTGCTTGTATCTTTCTGACTTACTTCACTCTGTATAACAGATTCTAGGTTCATCCACATCACTACAAGTGAATGGATAGCTGCATATTTTATCATCACTTATTTAAAAGATTCTTCCCTTACTAATATGATTTCAACCTTTTCATACTTAGTTCTTTTATATGTATATGTACATCTATCTATTTTTATACTCACTACTGTCTTTGATAAATCAACTTTTTCTGTATATCTGTCATACAATTTTTAAATCTACCCATCCAAAAACTTATTGTCTCTCCATTTATTAATTCAGATTACTATACTCCTTTAAAAAGTATATAATTTGTTTCATATACATCATATACATTTCTTATTAAACTTGTTACTAGTTAAGCATACTCTTTGAATGATTTTTTTTTAAACTTTCATTTTCTAACAGATTGTTGTTGATATTTAGGAAACCCACCTGAATTATGAGGAATTTCATCAAGCTCAGAATTTAATTTTTGTCACATAATACTCTGCCATCTATTGAGATCATAATTTTCTTTAATCTATTAACATAAATTATTGAATTATCTATTACTGAGTCACCCTTGAATGTCTGGAATGCTTTGTTGCTGTTCAGTCTCTAAGTTGTATTATCCAGCTCTTTGCAACCCCATGGACTGTGGCCTGCCAGGATTTCCTGTCCTTCACTCTCTCCCAGAGTTTGCTCAAAATCATGTCCATTGAGTCAGTGATGCCATCCAACCATCTCATCCTCTGTCATCCCCTTTTCCTCCTGCTCTCAACATTTCCCAGCATCAGAATCTTTTCCAATGAGTTGGCTCTTCACATCAGGTGGCCAAAGTATTGGAGCTTCAGCTTCACCATCAGTCCTTCCAATGAATATTCAGGGTTGATTTTCTTTAGGCTTGACTGATTTTATCTCCTTGCAGTTCACTGGAGTCTCAAGAGTCTTCTTCAGCATGACAATTTGAAAGCATCAATTCTTCAGCACTCAGCCTTCTTTATAGTCCAAATTTCACATCTATACATGACTGCTGGTAAAACTACAGCTTTGTCTCTGCAGACCTTTGTAGGCAAAGTGATGTTTTTGCTTTTTAATGCACTGTCTAGGTTTGCCATAGCTTTTCTTCCAAGGAGCAATCATCTTTTAATTTCATGGCTTCAGTCACCATTTGCAGTGATTTTGGAGCCCAAGAAAATAAAATCTATCACTATTTCCACTTTTTCCCCATCTGTTTGCCATGAAGTGATGGGACCGGATGACATAATCTTAGTTCTTTGAATGTTGAGTTTCAAGCCACCTTTTTCTCTCTCCTCTTTCATCAAGAGGCTCTTTAGTTCCTCTTTGCTTTCTGCCATTAGGATGGTATCATCCACATATCTGAGGTTGTTGTTATTTCTCCCAGCAAACTTGATTCCAGCTTGTGATTCATCCAGCCTGGCATTTTGCATGAAGTATTCTGCATGTAAGTAAAATAACCAGGGTGACAATATAGTCTTGATGTACTCCTTCCCCAATTTTGAACCAGTGCATTGTTTCATGTTCAGTTATAACTGTTACTTCTTGACCTGCTTATAGGTTTCTCAGTTCAGTTCAATCGCTCAGTCATTTCCGACTCTTTGCGACCCCATGGTCTGCAGCACATCAGGCTTCCTTGTCCATCACCAACTCCCGGAGCTTACTCAAATTCATGTCCATTGTGTCAGTGATGCCATCCAACCATCTATCTCACCCTCTATCACCCCCTTCTCCTCCCACCCTCAATCTTTCTCAGCATCAGGGTCTTTTCCAATGAGTCGGTTCTTCTCATCAGGTAGCCAAAGTATTGGAGTTTCAGCTTCAGCATCAGTCCTTCCAATGAATATTCAGGACTGATTTCCTATAGGATGGACTGGTTGGATCTCCTTGCAGTCCAAGAGACTCTCAAGAGTCTTCTCCAACATCACAGTTCAAAAGCATCAATTCTTTGGTGCACAGCTTTCTTTATAGTCCATCTTTCACATTCATACATAACTGCTAGAAAAACCATAGCTTTGCCTAGACAGACCTTTGTTGGTAAAGTAATGTCTCTGCTTTTTAATATGCTGTCTAGGTTGGTCATATTTTTCCTCCAAGGATCAAATGTCTTTCAGTTTCATGGCTGAAGTTACCATCTGCCAAGATTTTGGAGACCCCCAAAATAAAGTCTCTCACTGTTTCCATTGTTTCCCCATCTATTTGCCATGAAGTGACAGGTTTCTCAGGAGGCAGTTAAAGTGCTCTGGTGAAGATCTCCCATCTCTTTAAGAATTTTCCAGAGTTTGTTGTGATCTATGCAGTCAAAAGTTTTAAGTCAAAAGCTTAGTCAATAAAGCATAAATAGATATTTTTCTAGAATTCTCTTACTTTCTCTGTGATCCATCAAATGTTGGCAATTTGACCTCTGGTTCCTCTTCCTTTTCTAAATCCAGCTTGTGCATCTGAAAGTTTTCAGTTGAAGCCTAGCCTGAAGGATTTTGAGCATGTTTAAGGATTTTGGAATGTTTAAACTTGATATTTCTCTCTCTTTTTAATCAGTTAATATTTACTAAGCACTTAGAAAGTTTCTAGCACATAGAAAAATTTTAATAAATTTTAGCAGTTTTTATTATTGTTAGTAGTAACAGTAATATAGTAGTAATAGGTAGTATTCAGTCATCCACTGTGTGCACACCTCTGTGTTAGATACCTTAGACTTATTATCTTTTCTCCATCTCCACAGATGTTCTATGATGTAAGTATTACTGTCTCCATACTGTAGATAAAAAATCTGAGATTCAAAAAATAACTAACTTGCCCAAAGTCATGTAATTAGTAAGTAGTGAAGCCGGGAGCCCTCTGTCCTCACCTCAAAATAAGTTAATTAGCAAGAATTAACGTTAGAGGAAAGGGTTAGACATTGACCACAGGATGAGAAGGGCATTAAATTCAATGTCTTTCTATAATTAATTTTTATTGTTGTGTAGTTGCTTTACAATGTTGGGTTAGTCCCTGCTGTTCAGCAAAGTGAATCAGCTACACGTATACGTAAATATCCCCTCTTTTTTGGATTTCCTTCTCATTTAGGTGACCACAGAACATTGAGTAGAGTTCCCTATGCTATACAGTAGATCCTCATTAGTCATCTATTTTATGCATAGTAGGAGAAGGCAACGGCACCCCACTCCAGTACTCTTGCCTGGAAAATCCCATGGACGGAAGAGCCTGGTGGGGTGCAGTCCATGGGGTCGCTAAGAGTCGGACACAACTGAGTGACTTCACTTTGACTTTTCACTTTCATGCATTGGAGAAGGAAATGGCAACCCACTGCAGTGTTCTTGCCTGGAGAATCCCAGGGATGGGGGAGCCTGGTGGGCTGCCATCTATGGGGTCACACAGAGTCGGACACAACTGAAGTGACTTAGCAGCAGCAGCAGCAGTGTGTATATATCAATCCCAATCCTCCAGTTCATCCCATCCTTCCTTGCCCCCTATTTTCCTCTTTTAAAACAAAATTAAAAGCTGATTCTTTGAGAAGATAAATAAAATAGACAAACCATTAGCCAGACTCATCAAGAAAAAGAGGGAGAAGAATCAAATCAAGAAAATGAGAATTGAAAATGGAGAAATCACAATAGACAACACAGAAATACGAAGGATAATAACAGACTACTATCAACAACTATATGACAATAAAATGGACAATGTGGAAGAAATGGATGAATTCTTAGAAAAGTATAACCTTCTAAAACTGAACTAGGAAGAATGAGAAAATCTTAACAGATCCATCACAGTCATGGAAATCAAAACTGTAATCAAAAATCTTCCAACAAACAAAAGCCCAGGATCAGATGACTTCACAGGTGAATTATACCAAAAATTTAAAGAAGAGCTAACACCTATCCTACTCAAACTCTTCCAGAAAATTGCAGACAAAGGTAAACTGCCAAACTCATTCTATGAGGCTACCATTACCTGAATACGAAAACCAGACAAAGATGCCATGAAAGAAGAAAACTGCAGGCCAATATCACTGATGAACACAGATGCAAATATCCTCAGCAAAATTCTAGCAAACAGGATCCAACAACATATTTGAAAGATCATACATCCTGACCAAGTGGGTTTTATCCCAGGGATGTAAGAATTATTCAATATTCTCAAATCAATCAATGTGATACACCACATTAAAAAATTGAAAGATAAAAAGCATATGATTACCTCAATAGATGCAGAGCCTTTGACAAAATTCAACATCCATTTATGATTAAAAAAAAAAAAACATTTCAGAAAGCAGGCACAGAAGGAACATACCTCAACATAATAAAAACCATATATGATAAACCCACAGCAAACATTATCCTCAATGGTGAAAAACTGAAAGCATTTCCCCTAAAGTCAGGAACAAGACAAGGGTGTCCACTCTCACCATTACTATTCAATGTAGTTTTGAAACTTTTAGCCATAGCAATCAGAGAAGAAAAAGAAATAAAAGAAATCCAGATTGGAATAGAAGAAATAAAACTCTCACTGTTTGCAGATGACATGCTCCTCTATATAGAAAACCCTAAAGACACCACCAGAAAATTACTAGAGCTAATCAATGAATATAGTAAAGTTGGAGGATATAAAATTAATACACAGAAATCCCTTGCATTCCTATACACGAACAATGAGAAAGCAGAAAGAGAAATTAAGGAAACAATTCCATTCACCATTGTGACAAAAAGAATAAAATACTTAGAAATAAATCTACCTAAAGAAACAAAAGACCTATATATAGAAAACAATAACACATTGATCAAAGAAATCAAAGATGACACAAATAGATGGAGAAATATTCCATGTTTATGGATTGGAAGAATCAATATAGCGAAAATGAGCAAACCACACAAAGCAATCTATAACTTCAATGCAATCCCTATCAAGCTACCAATGGTATTTTTCACAGAACTAGAATAAATAATTTGATAATTAGTATGAAAATACAAAAAAAAAAAAACCTTGAATAGCCAAAGCAATCTTGAGAAAGAAGAATGGGACTGGAGGAATCAACCTGCCTGACTTCAGACTATACTACAAAGGTACAGTCATCAAGACAGTATGGTACTGGCACAAATACAGAAATACAGATCAATGGAACAAAATAGAAAGCCCAAAGATAAATCCATGCACCTATGGACATCTTATCTTTGACAAGGGAGGCAAGAATTTACAATGGAGAAGACAATCTCTTTAACAAGTGGTGCTGGGAAAACTGGTCAACCACGTGCAAAAGAATGAAACTAGAACACCTTCTAACACCATACACAAAAATAAACTCCAAATGGATTAAAGATCTAAATTTAAGACCAGAAACTATAAAATTCTCAGAGAAAAACATAAGGAGAACACTCTCTGACATAAATCACAGCAGGATCCTCTATGACCCACCTCCCAGAGTAATGGAAATAAAAGTGAAAATAAACAAATGGGACCTAATTAAACTCAAAAACTTTTGCACAATAAAGGAGACTATAAGCAAGGTGAAAAGACAGCCTTCAGAATGGGAGAAAATAATAGCAAATGAGGCAACTGATAAAGAATTAATCTCAAAAAGTATACAAGCGGCTCATGCAGCTCAATATCAGAAAAATAAACGACCCAATAAAAAAATGGGCCAAAGAACTAAACAGCCATTTCTCCAAAGAAGACATACAGATGGGTAACAAACACATGAAAAGATGCTCAACATCACTCATTATCAGAGAAACGCAAATCAAAACCACAATGAGGTACCATCTCATGCTAGTCAGAATGGCTGCTATCAAAAAGTCTACAGACAATAAATGCTGGAGAGGGTGTGGAAAAAAGGAAACCCTCTTACACTGTTAGTGGGAATGCAAACTAGTACAGCCACTATGGAGAACAGTGTGAAGATTCGTTAAAAACCTGGAACTAGAACTGCCTTATGACGCAGCAATCCCACTGCTGGGCCTACACACTCAGGAAACCAGAATTGAAAGAGGCACGTGTACCCCAATGTTCACTGCAGCACTGTTTACATAGCTAGGACATGGAAGCAACCTAGATGTCCATTGGCAGATGAATGGATAAGAAAACTGTGGTACGTATACACAATGGAATATTACTCAGCTATTAAAAAGTATGCATTTGAATCAGTTTTAATGAGGTGGGTGAAATTGGAGCCTATTATACAGAGTGCAGAAAGTCAGAAAGAAAAACACCAATACAATATATTAACGCATATATATGGAATTTAGAAAGATGGTAATGATAACCCTATATGTGAGACAGCAAAAGAGACACAGATATAAAGAACAGACTTTTGGACTCTGTGGGAGAAGGTGAGGGTGGGATGATTTGAGAGAATAGCATTGAAACATGTATATCACCATATGTGAAAGAGATCACCAGTCCAAGTTTGATGCATGAAACAAGGCACTCAGGGCCAGTGCACTGGGACAATGCTGAGGGATGGGATGGGGAGGGAGTAGGGAGGCGGGTTCAGGATGGGGGACACATGTCTACCCACGGCTGATTCATGTCAGTGTATGGCAAAAATCACCACAATATTGTAAAGTAATTATCCTCCAATTAAAATAAATTAATTAAAAAAAAACTTATGTGGCTATATTGAAATTTTCAACTATTTATTTAAGATTTTACATGTCCATAAATTTGTTCATGTTTTAGTCCCATCTTTGTCCAATTTTTATTATTAGGGTTAAATGAGTCTTATAAAACTAATCTGGAAGGGCTTTATGTCTAAATATAGATAAGAAATATTTGCCTTTGGGAGATCTGATAGATACAATTCATTTGTAAAACCATCTGGCCTGAGGTTACATATTTTATTATATTTATACTTTCTTCAGTGCTTATTGAGAAGGCGATGGCACCCCACTCCAGTACTCTTGCCTGGAAAATCCCATGGATGGAGGAGCCTGGTAGGGTGCAATCCATGGGGTCGCTAAGAGTTGGACACAACTGAGTGACTTCACTTTGACTTTTCACTTTCATGCTTTGGAGAAGGAAATGGCAACCCACTCCAGTGTTCTTGCCTGGAGAATCCCAGGGACGGGGGAGCCTGGTGGGCTGCCGTCTATGGGGTTGAACAGAGTCGGACACGACTGAAGCGACTTAGCAGCAGCAGCAGCAGCAGTGCTTATTGAGCTTTTCAGTCGTCTGTTCTCTCTTGAACCAATTTTGCTATTTACATTTGCATGGAAAGTGCCCACTTTGTCTAGAATTTCAGTTTTATAGACACAAAGCTATACATAACACTGATTTTAAAAAACTCTTCCTCCATATATGTAATTGTATCTACTTTCTTATTTATAAAATTGTTTGTATTATTTTTCACTCTTTTCCTTTCTTGTTTTCTTGCCAGTCTTGAAAAAGATTTTTTCTGTTTTATAAAACTTCTCAAAAAAAAAAAAAACTCCACAAGAATAGCTATCACATCTGCTCTGTTCATCTCAGGATCCCCAGGGGCTTTGTGCAGTACCTGGCACAAGTTTGGCAGGCAAAAAATATTACTGACAAGGTAAATCAATAGAGTTGTGTTTTGCCTTTTTATATCAATTCTTTTTTTTTTCTTTCTAATGCATCAATTTCTTTCTCCTACTTTTATTTTTTGATGTTTTATTGTTTCTTTTCTACTTTTTGAAACAAAACTCTCAGACAGTCCCTTCCAATCTTTTATTTTTAATAAAATAATTAAGACAATGAATTTTACTCTGAGTACAGATTTGGCTTCACCTCATAAGTCCTGATATATTGTATTCTTTGTTGTTAATTTTTGGGAGGAATTATCTGCTTCATTTCTTCCAGAAATCTCTATAAATGCCTTCTCTTTTCATAGAAGCCTCCTCTGATTATCAGTGTTTTATGGACTTTTCCTAACTCTTGTTTTCATTGGTCATTTCAGTGCATCTTTTGGAGGTGAGAAGTGCCATCCTGGAGGTGCATCATGATTGTCCAGCAAGAGTACGGCACTCAGGCAGCCAGGGAGACCAAGATGTGCAAAGGTAAGCCATATGAACGTGCATAGACTGTCAAGAGGAGACAGAAACAGCTGGAACATTGGTATCATTGGTTGAAAGGGTGTGGCCTAGTTTGGGAAATGCTGGTTGGTAGAGGCCAGATCTTGAAGAGCTGGCATAAGATGCCAAAGGGTCTGAGCTTTGTTCCATAGACTCTGGAAGTTGTAGAAATGGCAGTGAGGTAATTGGGTTTTGTGCTTTAAAACGTCACTGTGATGACAGGTGGAGGAGATCGGATGGAATACTAAGGCGCGGAGGCGGGGAGGAAACAACTGCACCAGAGGAAGTAGGAGCTGCTGAGCACCTGAACTAGGGCAGTGGCCTGGGACATTGACAGCACCAGATGGGTTTCAGAGATAACAGGGAACTAAAATCACTCAAACCTGGAGACCTACTGGATATGAGGGGTAAAGCAGAGGGTAGAGTCAGAGATGACTCAGAGATTTCTGGTTTGGGCAACTCAGAGGATTATGTTCTTATTCATCAAGATAGAGAATACAGGAGGAGAAGCAGGTTTGGGGGGGGTGTTAACGAGTTCATCCTTGAATTCAATGCTTTTAAGTTGCCAGTAAAGTGACAGTAGGTTGGGGCAGCAGTTGGGTCTGCGCCTCAAGAAAGAAGATGTATCAGGGAGTCATTAGCATGTGTGGTAGTTAATGGCAACATGGATGAGATTGTCCTGGGAACACACAGAGTAAGCAAAGCGGGCTCGATGGCTGTGTGACCACACAGGACCCTGTGCTCAGAAGGGCCCCATGTTTGGTTTAACGCTCTGCTGTTGCAATCTTGGATTTCTTAAGTTTTAAAGTAGGTGCCCCACATTTTCATTTTGCAGTGGGCCCTGTAAATTATTGTCTTGCTGATCTTGCTTGTGACATGAATTGTCTCACTGTATCTCACTATGCGCATTGTTCACTGAATCCAGGGAAGGCAAGGTGTGAGCTAAGAGGCTAGAAGAAGACTCAAAGAGTCATAGGAACTGGAGACACATTTAGTCTCTCCTGGCTGGCACTGCAGCTGTAGCAGTATTCTCTCCTGGCTGATGCAGCAGCAGAACCATAATTCTCTCCTCTCATGGCTAGCCCAACAGACATAGCAGTGATGAAGCAGTAAAATGCTGCTGCTTTCTAGGTGGAGCTCACACATGCGTAGAGCACAAAGTAACCTGTGACCAAGCAAGTACCTCATGACATGCATGCACAGTGCTATAAATGATCTCAGCTATTACGTAGTCACTATTTACAAAACATGGGATGAGAGAGCCTGAACATGCTATCTTGGCTAGTTACCTCTCTCCCCACAATTACGTAGCAGTTTTTGCAGGTAAGAGGGATGAAGACAAAACATTCTGAAGTAATGAGCTGAAAGGGATGGGTGGTACAAGAGAAGCCCCTGTGCTGGGGAAGGAGACGAAGGAGAGGTAGGCTGTAGAAACACAAGAAGGGAGGACCCCAGAGCATCCGTCATGCAGAAGAGCTGCTGACGACCTGCGAGGGGCCGGGGGCAGTGGCGGGTTCACACTGTTCAAGAACGAAGCAGTCGAGAACGTGTAGACAACAAAATTAGACAAGAATGGATTTCGAGTTTGGTGATACAGTGTGGAGAAAGATCCAGAATCAGACCACTTACCTCTTCTCTCATTGCTATTGTAATTCAAATGCTCATCAGCTCTCCTACAGTCCTCCTAGCTCCTCACCCTGCTTCGGCCTTGACCTGATCATCACGCTGACTGTGCTGCAACTTAAATCAGATCATGTCACACTTCTGCCCAGACCCACCAGTCTTCGCCTCTAAGATTATCAAGTCTTTACTGTGGCTCCAGGTCAAGGCCCTGCTTTCCATTTCCTGACACTCTCCTCACTGCTCAGCTCTGGGCACACCAGCTCACTTGAGTCTCTCCAACACCTTCAACTTGCCACAAAGGTTTGCACTAGCCAGTTGCTTGGCCTGGGATGCTCCTCTACCATGGATACCAGATTACCTCTTTCTTTTCCTTGAGCTCAATTCAAAAGTCCCCTCTCAGTGAGATCACCTCTGGCCAGGCTATATCAGCACCCTAGTCCCCCTGCCCTGCTTTATCCTCATCACAACACTTAGCATCACCTGACTTTGTGTCCTTATTTTTTTCCTTTTTGTCTCTCCATCCTTTGGGGAATTCATGCTGAGCTTCATTCACAGTTGATCTGTTTGGCTGGCCTTGTGGAATCATGGTGGCCCTGGGGAAAGCAGGAACTTTATGGACCCGATTTCCCAAACCAAAAAATTATACATTGTCCAGTGATGGAGAATATTCATTTGTTTGTCTGTTTGTGTATATACATACCTCTTTGTTTCACAAAAGGATTTAAGTCAGTTTACAAAGATGCATAAAATTCAGCAAGATGACATAAATTAGAAGCAGGTGAGAAAGAAAAAAAATGAAAAGGCAAGGGTAAAGCCATAAAATGGAGCCAAGGATGGGACTAATACAAAATAAACATACCATAAACTTTGATCCATTTGCTAGGGGTGGGCCACAAATTTGGCTCTAAAACCTCTAACAGCCAGTGCCAAGATGAAACATGATCAGCTGCACAACTGCCAGGATCCTTGAGATTAAAGCAAGCTACTTGCCTAGGAGAAACACCAGCATTCCTGATGTCCCAGAGAACAGAAAGAAATGTCTCCTTAGCTTCTCCCCCAGCACACGCACCCACAAAGAGAACAAGGGATAAGGCAATGGGCGAAGCGCTCAGAGGCATCTCTGCAGCAGGAGCAGCTGTGAGCTTGGTTCCTTACATTCAACAGTGGGGCGCAGCAGAGTGCGCCTAATGTGAAATGCAGTTAGTTGTGAGGCTAGGGATGTGAGGTTTGGTACAGCTACACGTGTTTCAGATGACCTGACTTCATCCCAGGGTAGACGTTGGTGCAAACAATGGAGGGTGTTGTCTACAGATCCCCAAAATAATGTTTTTGAAGGAGAATGTCTCTGGGCCAGATTCAGGCAGACAATGGGCACTAGAAGTTCTCTTTACTGAAGCCCTTCTAAGTGATAAAATTTTGCATGAGACCCAGTGACCCAGCAGATGTCAAACTGGGGAAAGTTTGGACATCCTCTTGTGAAAATCAAAGAGGCCTAACAAGGACCAAGATTCTTCCTGGAAAATAATGATAGATTCAAAGAAACATGCTTCAAGTGACTTGAGCCTGGGAACATTTTAGAGCAAAATCAGTCAAACATCAACCCACCTTTTTTAAGAGTCAGTGAAGTCTCCTGGATGCATAGTTTTGAGCAGTCTCCTTCCTGCTAAACCTTCCAAGATAAACTGCAAAGTGCAACCCAAGGTAACTTGGAGGAGACCTGTGTGGGATGATCTGGCATTAAAAGCTGAGGGACAGAAAGAAAAATGATGGTTTTGCTAATAAAGCATTTGATCTGAGGTCTTCCTTTCTGGCAACAATTAGAGAGCAGGCTAGCTGTCTCCTGGGCCCAGATGCTGAAATCCAGCTGCCCCAGAATATCTAGGCTCTGGGCTGCCGGAAGTTTGAACAGAGATGGGGTGGCCCCTCCACAGGCCTGGGCCCCACCCCTGATAAGGATCCCAGTCACCTCCCTGCCTCCCCTGGATGTTGAAAGTCTCCAAGATAACAAAGTGCCCCTCCTCTGAGTTCCTGGGAAGGAAGGCAATAGGCAAATAAAAACCAAGCCCTGGGTGAAGACCTCTAGGCAGACCTGAATGGCAGGGCAGGCTCTGGGCTGCCGGGCCCTCTACACCCCTCAAGCCCCAGCTCGCAAAACAGAGTTCTAAGCTCTGGGACCAGGTCAAAGAAATGGGTTGGTGGGCCTTCTAGAACTTTCACTGAAGCTTTCTTGACACAGATTAAAACATCCTATCAAATCCACAAATATTGAGCACACTCACTGGCCTAAGTCTGACATACCTGGAGCCCTGAGAAGCCCCAGGCTCACTCAAGGCCACCATGCAGCTTCCAGGCTCTGCCTGAGCTGTGGCTCCACGTCCACCATCTTGTGCAGAAGCAACCTCTATAGAGGCTCAGCCTGGCCCCTCTCAACCATTCCTCCGCCTGCTCTGTTCTCTGGGCTTGACCTGACTGCGCTCTTTCCACCTTCTCACCCTCTCACTGGCCCTTTGGGGTTCATCATAATAACCACTTCACTGGCACTCTTTAGATCTGCCCCACAGCCACTAGGGTGTGGGCGGTTGAAGGCTAACTGTTGTCTCAATTTTGCAAATAAAGAATTAGGCTCAAAAATCATCCCCTGGTTTTCTCACAGCTATGCAACAAGTGAGCTTCCAGACAAGCAACGGAGCTGAAAACTCCAGACTCTCAGCCTGCAGCTTGCCACCCCCAGCCAAAGCCAGCCACTTTTCAGGACTGGTCAGCCTCCTGAAGGGCCACTGGAGCACACAGTGGACAGGTGTGTGTAAGGGAGGTGAGGCAAGAGGGCGGATGAAGGGGTTCTCTGGGACACAAAATTACCACAGTTCCTGCTTCACTGAATGGTGCCAGGGAGTGACCCAGCCAGAGGCAACACATGAGTTTTCCTATTGTAACCCTTCACTTTACAGATGGGGACACACTGAGGGTCGCAGAGAGGGTGGGAAGCAAGCTGAGTGTTTCTACCTAAAGTGCCCACGCCATGAGCAAACTGCAGGACCCAGTTAGACGTGGGGCATGATGGGATTTCCCTTCAGCCTCGCACAGCCACGCACACACCTGCCCTGCCACTCCCACATGTCTATGCTGCCCTGTGTGAGTCCTGGCCACTAGCTTCTGGAAAGAACATAAGGTGGGGCATCCGTTCTTTCCAACCTTGAGACCTGACCAACTGGATGACCAACTCCTGCCCTTTCACCTTTGAGAGCCTCTTCTCAGCCTTTACCGTGAAGGAGTTGATCTGAATGGATCCTAGGTCTTTCGGACCTCGGTTCGTCACATGACTCCAGAATTTCCTTCGCTATCTCCTTGGAGAGATGAGATGTGGCTGCCTGCCCCTCCATGGGTGTCAGAAGGAAAAGGGTGGGTTGAGGTGGGAGGCTCCCTTGAAGAGGGCGGAGAGCCGGGACCCTGAGGGGAAGAGGAGCAGGAGCCCTGGGCCAAAGAGGAGACAGTGCAGGCCGTGGGCGTGTGGGACTCTGTGAGGCCAAGAAGTCAAGGCCCACCTTTAACTTGTACCAACCTGAAATGGCTCTTGCCAGACATTGTTTACAGGCAGGTTCTGGTCACTGCTTCACAGCCTGCCTGTGTGATTGGGGTTGAGAAAATTTGCAGCCAAGAAAATGGAGGCAGAAAAGTGAAGTCAGGAAGGACCTGGGAGAGAGGCAAGGATGGCAGGGCATGAACCAGTGCTGCCCCCACTGTGTGGCTTGGCCCCAGCACACCCCCATCATGACCAGATCCCATGTCCTGTATTGGACAGATACCAACACTAGCTTCATGAAGAGAGACTCGGACTCCAAGACTTGTTTCTGGTCAGAAAATCAGAAGCGTTCTGCCCCAAGTGTCCATATTTGTGTTCCGTACTAAACTCACCCACACGCTAATCTTTTCATTCATTTCACTCAAGAAACCCACATGTAATAAGTTTCGTTTGTGCACCAGGCTCTGGGCTACACTGTAGCTTTACAGTTTCTCTAGGGCACAGGCATTAAAACTATCTTGCATGTTATTATTATGTTGCACTGAAGCATCGCTGGAATGTCTAAACATTCCCCAAACCCTCGTGTGAACCCCCAAGGTCCTCAGGAAAACTGTGTCCTCAGCTCCTCACATCAGGGTAAGGAGGAGCAGAGCCCCGTGAGACCCAGGAGAAGGAGGGAGAGACAGAGCCTGCGAGAGCTGGAAAAGCAAGGAGATAATCGCGGGAGAAGTCCCCCGCCATCATTAGAGAGGATCTTAATTAAGAGCCCGGGAACAGAGGCAACTGCTGTGGGAACCAGGTCTGGCGGAGATGGCGAGCCGCCCAGAGGGGCCGGGTGTCAGCTCCTCACCTGTCATTAGAGACTGGGAAAATCCCACATCAAAGCCATCAAGGAAGGGATGTGACAAGTGTCGTTCACCTTAAAAACGGTGATGAAAACAAATGTCAGAATCTGCCAACCATTGTGTGTGAAAACTCCCGAGGGGAAGGAGATCCCCGGAGAGAGACAAGGTGTGTCCAGCCAGGAAGCAAAGGGAGATGCCTGGATCTGGGAGCGGAGTCCTGCCTCAGGGTGGCGGTCTGATTCTGCATGCACCTCTCCTAACCTTTGACTTCTGTGTCACCCCTTTCTGTCCACCATGCCAGCACCCTGCCTGGTTACGGTTACCTAACGTGGTTCCTTCGCTCCCTGAGGCTGCCAAGTCAGAGCCACGGCAGGAAAGACAGAGGTCAGAGCTCGGCCACCCCAGAGGCTGACACTGGGTCACAGTCCTTTGGTCATTTCCTGTCTTGGACTCTCTGGTTTTCCTCTCCTGGAAGGCAATTATTTTCTCTCTTTTCCATCTGCAGATGTAGATGGTCTGAGACTTAAAAGAAAAGTAACCTCTGAGCAAGGGGGGACTTCACTTCAGCATGATCCAGAGTCTGGGGGAGCTGGGGCAGGTTGGTGTTTCAGGCTTCAGACTTTGCTTGTATCTACCTGGAAAATGGATACTGGGGGCCAGCAGGCCAGTCTCTGCTCCGGCGGTGTGCAGACTCAGTCTTAGACGGGGGTCTGGGGGTGGGGTCAGAGGGGAGCAGAAGGCTCTTTGTGCCAAGGCTGGGTCCACACACTCCTCTGGTTGACGTGTGAGGCACCTTTGTGAGCTCGCCCTAAGGGACGGCTGAGGAACAGTGACGCAAAGACTTGAGACACAGCAGTGGGGGCAAGAGGAGATCTAAAGCACTCTAGCACAAAGCAGTCTTCACCAGACCCTGGTGCTTCTCAGAAGCGTTCTCCTGGCACTTGATCTCCAAACCTAATGCGGCGGTAAGCCAACTTGTGCGCTCCTATCCTGGCCCTTAACTTTGAATCCTGTAAGCATTCCAACGCAAGTTCAAAGTGAGGTCCAGTGACTCTCCCCCTCCTCCCAGAAGCAGATGTGGCCAGGGCTCCATCACAACCTTGTGCAGGGAAGATCCACCTCCCCAAGGGCAGGGATGCAGGTCTGTTCCTTGGCTTCTGAAGAGATTGTATGGTGCTCTGTCACTTCATCCTGGCCAGACTTCAGCCATCATGGAGGCATGAGGCAGGAGGGTAGCATAGAGCCTGATAAACATTTGGCCTATCCCATATTAATTCCAAGGGCCAGAGGAATTCAAGAGAGGGAGTCAGCACAGAGCAAAGAAAACATTCTTTGCAGTGGCACCTATATGGAATGGAGAACTGATGTTTAGGAGAACATACCTTCCTTGAGCCATAGGTGAAGTAGGGAAAGTCACAGTGAAGAAACATCTGTGTGGCCCGTGCAATCAGAGGCTGCTCTGGGGTGAGGGGTGGATAAACAGTGAAGATTTGTACACAAAGCCCTTATGGGCGTTCTGTCTAGGTGCTGGAGTGGCTGCTCTTGTTCTAAGGGCTGAATACAAAGGCCATAGATGTTGGGCTATCAGGCTGGCATGCCCAGGGACTATCCTGGTATTATCCCCATCTTTTAGGCTCTAGTCACCGGGCAACTCATAGCCACATGACACCTCATAGCCACATGACACCTCATAGCCTGGGAAACTGGCTATGAGGAAGGGCCTTCCTTCTTCTCTGCGTGAAGCATGAGGGAGGTACACAGGTGTGGTTTGGCTGCAGTATGCAGGTTAGAAGTCTGATCTAAGGGGAATTCCTGACAGGGGAAGGCTGAAACTTATATGAGTTAAGGATGGTCCCAGAGGCTTTAACGAGATCCTTGTCTGCTGGCTGCAGGTAGCTCATGCCACACCTGTGAGTCATGCAGGCCCCGGTTGTGGGATGTGGGACTTGGAAAGGTAAGAGTTCAGTCCCTCCACTTTCACAACCATAAAAATAATAACGATTACTACCGCAGCTGACAGTCCACGGCCCAGGCCCTGTTCTAAATGTTCTTCCTACACTAACTGATTGTATCTCCTCATTATCCTATGACGTTATGTGTCTTATTCCCATCATATAGTTGAAGAAACTAAGGGGCAAAGGCAAATAACTTGCCAAATGGGAGGATCAGAATTTGAACGCATGTTCCTAAACTCTCTACATACCTGCACATCTTCAAATAGTCTCCAATCTCAGCAGCAGTTTCCAGAAGCCCTTTCTGTGCCCAGGTCTGTGTAGTCAGACAAGAGAACAGAACTTAATGTGGAAAAAATCAAATCTACAGTGCTTCATGAATGCCCGTGGTGCCACAGAGGGTCTACATGGGTGGTGCAGTTTGGTGTGGAAGATCAAGGGCCCATTTCCCACATTCTAAACGTGGCCCAGTGCCTGACAAAGGGTTGAACACTGAGTCAAGATTCACAGGAAAGTTCGGGATATGTGTTTCTACTAGGCTCACAGGGCAGGTTGTGGTTGTTCAGCAAAGCCAGTATCTGGGAGCCGAAGACCCCTCAGGGCTGGGAAGACGTCACATGTAGGGCAGGCAGCTTTGAGCCAGGGCAGAGGCAAAGTGGAGGCGACTACTTTGAGAGCTTAGGAACGTGCGTTCAGATCCTGACGCTCCCATCTGAGCAAGTTATCTGCCTTTGCTCTTTAGTTTCTTCAGTTGTACAATGGGAATAAGAGATGCTCGTCGTAGGATTATGAGGAGATAAAATCAGTTAGTGTAGGAAGAACATGTAGAATAGTGCCTGGACCGTGGACTATCAGCTACAGTAGTAATGGTTATTATTTTTATGGTTGTGAAAGTGGAGGAGCTGAACTCTGATCTTTCCAAGTCCCACTTCTCATCACCATCTTCTTAACCCAGTGACCATGAATATGGCTACCTCCTCCACAGGGGAATTAGCAGGGTGGGGGGGAGTGCCCAGGGTACCGTGGTCTCAGGTTGGCACCCACTGGCCCATGCTCTTGCCATCTTGCTGTCTCAGACCATCATAAAAGAGATAGAGGACCAAGAGCTTTAAATAAATACCCGGTCTGGAGATCATCTACAAGCAAGGTATTGGCACTCTGATTGCCAACCCACCCTTTGCCTGATGGAACTGTGAGGTGCTCATTGGTAGAGTCCTAAAGAGATGCCTTGAGTCCAGCAAAGATACAAGTCAGAGTTGTGTTAACACTCCCATCCTCAGCAGACAGCTCTCAACTCCTCAAGTGTAAGCACACTTAAGGAGAAGAGGAGAGTAAACCCGCCATGCATTTTGTGGTCACTTGGGTGGCACATGAAGCGTGGACTACTCAGCACAGTCCAGGTGTGTGCGTGGGACAACAGGGCCAGTATAATGGGCCAGGCTTCCTGGCAGAGGGCTCAAGAACCTACGTGCCAAGTGGAATTTCCACTCCCATCTGGGGAGAAGGGCGCACACAGGCCTGATTAGCTCACCTTGTGTTAACAATCCCGACGTTTTCCCAGCTCAGAAATAACAGCTGGGCAGATCCCCAGCTGGGTGAGTGTGGGCAAGAGCGTGTTTGTGGTGGGTGGAGGCCCTGTCCTTTCCCTGGTAGAGAAAGCCATTTATGACCTCACAGGATGAAAGGAACCAGAGCAGGCCGGCTGAGCTGTTATTATAACAATTATCAGGACCTATCACCTCCCTTTGGGAAATTCTCCCTTTCAAGTTGCAGTGCCCTCGTGTACCCTGGCTCACCACCGCTGACAATCATCACTGGCTGCCCAGGGCAACTTATTAATAATGCTTTCTTTTGGACGTGGATAGACGTGAGCTGCTTAAAGGGCTGTAGCTTTGCTCAATAAAGCTGGTGCAAGGTGGTGGGGAGGGAGTGTGTGCATACTCTCATTGCTACATCCTACAACAAGGAAGGCCTGCCCTCCACCTCCGGGCCTGGGTGACTAAAGATGCCAACATCTGTCCCTTGGAGGTGTGTGTGGTTTTGATCCTGCTCAGCCTCCCTGCTTGTGAGCCCAGGAGAGGGAAGGGAAGGGGACAAGAGGAATTTTTCCCTGTTTTTTTTCCCTACTGGCTGACTCACCCCACCACATCCCAAGTGTGGAAGCCTCTAAATATTTGAATTTGGGGCCCTAAGGCATGCATGGACCCTAATTCCTTCTAGAAGTTGACTTAAGACCAGAGTTCTCCTATCTGGTCTGTTTTTCCTAGATCCAGGCTCTTAGAAGGGGGCCTTCTTCTCATTCACCTCACCCCAGGCCCCATTTGACTGTTCCCACTGCCACAGGCCAGTGACAAAAACACTGGATTCTTAAGGAAATAATGTCAACCTGCAGGAACCTGAGAAATATCTTTTACAGCCTCTTCATTTTGCAGATGGGCACATAGCAGGCGGGTGGCAGAGACAAAGTAGAGTCCAGCTTTTCTGTTTAGGTGCTCCAGAGGATGGCTGGAAGTGCAGTTGCTTGGGAGGTTGCTCATGCTTCACTCAGAAATGTTCTTGAAATGGGACACTTTTAGAAATGTCCTTCTTTAAAGCAAAAGTATATTGAACCCTTTCAGTTGCTGAGCCTCACAAGAACACTGTGAGATGGGTCTGAACATTGTTCCCATTTTAAAGGTGAGAAAACCAAGCCCCAGAGAGTCACATGTTCAGGGTTACAAGTCCATGTTACAGTAGAAAATGGGGATGCTGGAATACAAATCCTACGCCTGCTTCCCTGGCACCAAGGCTCCCAGCCCTTCATGTTCCAGCGGCAGAAGCTTTGAAGGCTTTGCACATCACAACCTGTCTTCTCCCTCCTGGGAGCTGAGTTGTTCTTTCTCATACGCAGAAGCACTCTCACAGCCCTCAGGTAACCTGTCTCCTGGACGTGTGCTCTGGAGGACAGGCAGGCTGGCTGGGGCTCTCGACCATCCCTGGAGAGCAGATCTGATCTGACTGGCACACGAAAGCAGTCTTCCTTTATGGCCGCACCCAGGTTCCTGCCCCATATGGCCTTCTCTAACTCACCTCACTCACCATCTGGGTCACAGTAAATTTACATTTGTTTAAAAAGTGCTGTCCTCAAAGGGGGGCAGGGATTTACGACAGGGAGACACACCAAAGAAAGTGGCACAGGCTCCCTCCGGTCTCTGAGCAGCACTTGTCTCCCCTGCGGGGCTCCCCTGACTCCTCCAAATGTCCGAGACCCATGACTGCTGGCTCCTCAGTCCAGGCCCTGGGCTTCCTCCCATGTGGAATCTAGAAGCTTCTGTCTCCTGCAAGTATAGAGGTGGCTCTGGGCTGGGGGTGGGGGAGGGGCAGTGGGGAGATCCAGAACAGAGCAAAGGTCAAGCGGAGTGGGTAGCAGGAGACAGCTCTGTGAGATGTAGGGGTGGGCAGATGGGGTGGGAGGCATTCACAGGCAGGAAGGTGGCTCGGGAGGCAGGAAGAGAGAAGGAAGAGGGCAGGAAGAGGGGCAGCAGTGGTGGGAGGGGAAGGCAAGAGGCAAGGGAAAGGAGGGCCCCACGGTCCCGGGAGGGATCGTGCTGTAAGAGGGGCTGCGGAGCTGGTTTCTGGCACCCTGGGGCAGGGCAGTGTCCTCGGGAACAGCACTCCCAAGTGAGGCTGTCCCACAGGACACACTTCCTTGTGTGGGAGCATGGGGACGGGGATGCCAAGGCTCCAAGAGCCACATCTTCCTGCCTGTCGGTGGTGAAGTTCTTGGCACAGGGCCTAGGCGCATGCTGGTGCTCCTTGGATATCATCCCTGGTTGCTGTTGTTACAAAGCCGGGCTCCTCTGCTGTCTGCAGCCCTCATCCTCCAAGTGAGTGCCACCTCCACGCTTCCCCAGCCCGGACCCTGGCCCTTGCTCCAGGGCAGTGGGTATCTAGGAAAACCCACCAGGGCACCTGCCAGAGAGGTGGGAGGACAGAGGCTGGGCTCCTGCTGCCCTGAGCATAGTCTGCTGTGGGCTTCAGGAGCTCAGGCCACAGGGCAGAATGGAGGGGAGGCACTCTTTTGCCCAGGACCCAAAACACACAAGATTCTTTTCAGAGTCAGCTTCCTCCTGGGGCCAGGCCAGGACCTGTGGTACAGGGGAAATCTCAGTGGAGGAAGGCCAGGGTCCTTGAGTCCCACCCTCATGGGGTGCAATGTAGACGCTGGGTCCTCTTCTCCCAGATGTTGCTGGTGAAGCCAGCACAGGGGCCTTAGGGAATCTGGAATGAAGAGTGCCTGGGGCCATGTTTACCTTTCTCTTGGGAAGGAAGATGTGACAGAAACGGCACAGGCTTGGGGTACAGATCCAGAACCAAAGCTCTTCCTGGTGTGTGAACTTGGGTTACTCAACCTGCCCCTGTCTCAGTTTCATCACCTGTAGAATGGAGATGCTGCTATGTTACTGGAGGTATTGAAGAGGGAACCACAGTGTCAGCACCTGGCAGCTGTGGGCGCTCAGCAAACACTGGTTCCTTCCTCTTCCCTGAAGCGGTACCGAGGCCTTCCTTTCCCGAGTTAATGGTGGGTGTGTCAAGGAATGGTGACATTGAAAGGCTGTGTTGAGGGCTGTCCCACTTCTAAGGGACTCAGTTAGGCAACCAGGCACCAGGAGGTTCCTAAAACTGCACATCAGGCTGGTCTTGGTCCTGTTCACAGACAGAAGGGCATGGCTCATCCAGAACACCAGAGACAGCAAAGCTGGGCTGCAGGCAAAGGACGACCAGGCCTGTCTTATTCCCCCTTGTTCCCCATCACCTAACATGGCTCCTGGGCTGAGATAAACACAGAGCGCCAAGCAGGCTGGAGTGCAAGAGGATTCTGAGCACAGGACTCCTTTGAAATGCAAGTTGTGAAATATCAACACAATTATGAAAATGCAAGCACAGGAACATTTACGTATGGGAACTAATGGTTTTTAATGAAGGTAATCAGCTTAGTTAAATTATTAGCTTTGACAATTGATGGTAAACAGGAACTTAATGAATCTGCTGATTGGTCTTGCCTACTAAAAAGACACTACAGTCATTGGTTTAACCTAGATACATGTAGCTGGACTCCTTCCTCTGCTTAGACAACGCCTCCACCGTGCGTACATATACACACACACAGCTCCCTGCCAGAAAGTTATCTCTCCCATGAGCTCAGAGGACCTCGTAGGGTGGGGTTCTTCTCCTTCCATTACTTGCGTTTCTGTTTCTCCTCTGAATATACTTTGGGCATGATTACAGCCCAGGAGACCGTCCTTAGGGAATACAGGACTGCTAGGACAGTCAGGAAGAGGAAGAATGTTAAGACATTGGACTCCTGTGTCCATCACTTTTGCGTACATGATTTCTTTTAACCCCAAAGGGACTCTCCATCTATTGTTTCCGTTTTACAGCTTGGGAAACTAAGGCACAGTGGGAAGGGTGGGTTGTTGGTGGTGGTTCACACAGCTGGTCTTACTGGTGAGAGATTTGGGGCCAGGAAGAGGCTCTCTTCCACTGGTAGGAGCAGAGAAAAATCTCCCAGAATAAGGATCTGGGAACCCACTAGTTCAGGAAAGAGCGTTTAGGGGCCACTCAGGATTGGGAAGTCAGACCTCAGCACTCGTTGCTGGGATGTCTATAACGCGGAAGATGGAAATGAGGCCTCTCATCCCCAGAGACACTCTGGCAGCAGTTACGTCTTCAGAGCCTCTAGTGAAGGACTTGTCAGAAGAGAAATCCCGGGGCTAGTTCAGGAGGACGTGCAGAGAGGACTCTTCTCCCCTGAAACACACACGCACACCAGCATCAACCAGGGAGGGGTCTCACAGTGCTGGGGGCAGAGGCACTGGGCCTACAGTTCTATGAATAATGCAATGAGCTCACGCAGGGGCTGGGGTGGGGGCCAGGTGGGGGGCTCAGGCAAACAACAGGCAGATACTCCCAAGAGACAGCTCACCCAAACCACCCTCTGTGATACCATCAGGCAGTTACACCACAAACACAACCTCTCTCTGGGGCAGCCGCAGGAGACACAGCCGTCTCTCACCTGGGGCTTGCTTATGGGAGCATTAGTCAGACAGACAGAGCGGGGGAGAGTGTGCTGAAACCGTCTTGGGCCCTGGCAGGTTTTCCACCCAAACAGGCCACTCTGTGAGGTTCTGCGGGCTTGCTGCTTCTCTGGAACTGGGAAGACTTGAAGGGCGAGGCCTCTTCCCCTGCACTAGGCTAATGGAGCAGACACAGCCCCTGCCATTTGACCCCCAGGCCAATGGCAAAAAGACTGGCTGCACCATGCAGCAGCCAGGGGAACCTGGTCTCCTCTGGGGGAATCACATTTCCTCCTCTCTGATTCTGGATCCTGCCGTTAGTTAGAGGCAAAATAGCCCCTATCAGGATACTCAAGACTGAGAGGAGTCATTAATAAGAGACCCAAGCCAAAGGCCAAGCGTTAGGCTGGGATCGGGGCAGCAAAGAGGAAGGAACAAGATGGATTTCCAGTCCAGTCTCCGCTGCCCTAAGTAAGAAAGCAGTTCCGAACTGGGAACAGCACTACCGTATCCAAGAGCTCGCCAGTCTAGTGGGTGAAAGTGGTGTGGACACTGGGTCCACATCTTCCCAGGGAGTCTTCATGAGAAAGTGAGCCTGTCTCCAGAGATGTGGACTATGGCCTCAGGGTGCCTGGCCAGGTGTGGTAGACTGATTGAACTCCAAAATTCCTTCCCAGAAGGAACAGCTCTCTTCTCCAGTTGTGCCTGGTGATATAGAACAAGGAAACTGAAGAATTAGCCTGCCACTGAACCCAGCCCTAGGACAGGAATTGCCACCAGGGCAGAAGAACCAGATGCAAAGAAGAAAGGAGGGGGCCTCCTCTCTAGCCCCTGGTCCCAGCCATGGAGGGTTCCACCCTCTCCAAAAATCTCTTCGCATATTGTACATTCCTTTACTAGCACAGCATGTCGTCATTACACATGGTGTTCATCACTAGACAATGAGCTGCTTGAGTACCGGGAGGATGTTCCTGACTCAGAGTGAGTGCCTGGTGTTTACTGTAGTGATGGATAGATGAATAGATGGATAAATGGATGGATGCATGACACATAGATGGATAGATGAATACTCCATACATGTCCACCAACACCTCTAGTGGCCACTGTATGATCTGTCTTACTCTTAAGTTGAAAAGGGAAAGGCTACCCACTCCAGTATTCTGGCCTAGAGAATTCCATGGACTGTATATTCCCTGGGGCTGCAGAGAGTCGGCCACAACTGAGTGACTTTCACTTCACTTCACTTCACTGTACCTCTGTGTAACTGATCCAAATGTCCCCACGAGTGCCCCCACCCTACAAAATTTCCTTCTCAGGAGTGAGTTAAAGGGCAAGGCCTACTTCCTCCCACCCTTCTAAAATCCCACTCAGGATTGTGGTTATATCAAAGAACATCCACAGTCCTGTTGGCATACGGGCAAGGAGGAAGGATCAGGGTCAAAACTGGTTATGAAATGGGAAAGCTTCCAAGGGAAAGACGGAGCCTCTGCTCCCCCCTCAACCCCAAAAGGGTCTCTAGAGAGGGAACAAGGGAAGGCCATCCAAGGAGGGATGGTCTCAGCACTCACCACCTCCAAACCCCTCTTAAGTATGAGGTGGAGCCTCTAGTACTGGGTGGAATCATGAATACGAAATCACTCTTACCATATAACTAAGCCAGCCCCAACCCCTAGTCTAACCGCAATAACAACAATAACAAGCACTAATGTAGCAATCTCCATGTGCCAGGCACCAATCCAAGTGCTCTCATATATTAACTAATCTAAACTCCACAAAAACCCTATGAGGCAAGGATTCTTGTTATCCTCATTTTATAGATGAGGAAACTAAGACACAGAGAGGTTACATACCTTGTTCAAAGTCCATGACTATGAAGTGGCAGAGCACAACTTGTACCCAGAAGTCCTGAGCCTGCTAACCACTGCATTGTCCTGCCAGATGTAGCTCTGCCCTGAACTCAAACTTCAACCCAACCCAACCTTAATGTCTCCCTGTTCAATAAAAGCCCATTTCCAACCCCAACTGTCACCATTCCCCCTTTATATCCTGCATTGCACTTAGTCATTCAGTCACGTCCAACTCTTTGCGACCCCATGGACTGAAGCCTGCCAGGCTCCTCTGTCCATGGGGATTCTCCAGACAAGAATAATGAAGTGGGTTGCCATGCCCTCCTCCAGGGAATCTTCCCAACCTAGGGATCAAACCCAGGTCTCCTGCATTGCAGGTGGGTACTTTACCATCTGAGCCACCAGTTCTCCAGGGCGTCTTCCTGAGTCAAGGGTCAAACCGGGGTCTCCTGTGTTGCAGGCAGATTCTTTACCAGATGAGCTACCAGTGCCCACCACTGATAGAATCCTCTAGCGATAAATTCCACATCATTCAATGATAAATGATACCAGAAGGAGGCGAAGAGACAGAACACAGAATGTGGGACACTTCATAGGACAGCTGGCCTGTTTCTTCAACAAGTCAGCGGCATGGAAAAAAATTAAAAGGGGAGGCAGAAGAGCTCTGGATTCAAAAACTTAAAAATAATAACAACCAAATATGAGATGTTTGGATCCTGCCAAATTTGGATAAACCAATCATAAAAAAACATTTTTGAGACAATTGAAGCAGTTTGATAAGAGGCTAAGTAGTGTGTTATCAAGGAAACTTGTATTAATTTTGTTAGGTGTGATTATGACATTCTGGTCCTGTGAAAAAATGTTCATTCTACATTAACCGTTGATTTTCCTTATCTTTGGAAGTTATGTTATATCAAGTCACCACAACACTGAACAACTGAATACTAAACCATTGTTCCTAGGGTATATACAAGGTAGGTTCCTGTGAGCTTCCGGTCATGTTTTCATCAATTGATCAATACGTAGTCTTGTTTTAAGTGTGTTTCTGTTTAAAGACATCTTATTTAATATATTTATTTATTTACATTAAATTTGACCAATAATTGTATAATTCATAAAAGTGAATAATTCATAAGCCCAAATAAAGTTCATCTAACATACATTTTCTCCTTAAGGTATGCCAAAGCCTTCTTTAATTCAAAAGCACTAGACAGTGTTTTAGCACTATGGTTGGGGACCATTTTAAACAGAAAAATCACCAAAAAAAAAGCACAAAAATGCAAAAAATGTGCAACCAGAAAGACTGTGAAAAGGCCACTTGCTATGGTATCAGAGCCAAAACAAAAAGGCAGAACAAATTGTTAAAAGAGTAGATCTTAAGTGTTCTTCCCACAAAATGAGGGTAATTATATGATGTGATGGAGGTATTAGCTAATGCTAAGGTTGTAATCATTTTGCAATACGTAAGTATATCAGATCAACACCTTGTACACCTTAAACTTACACAATGTTATATGTCAATTATATCTCAATAAAGCTGGAAAAAAACAGAAAACAAAAAACCAGGACATTGGCTTGTTTGACCTCAGCTGAGGACAGCTGGCAACTCGGGTTTTTTACCACTCTTATGCACTTTCATGACTGACTGTGAAAGCGCAGCAGTATTGATTTTGGCCTTACAAATAAAGGTGTAGGTGAACGTGCAAATTCAGAATTCATGAAGAAAGCAATAAGTATTCTCAGAGTGAAATGGCTATTGTCTAGGATTTATTGTAAATCACTTCATCGGTGGAGGGGGGAGCGATGAAGCAAATGTGGGAAAATACTGATAACTGTCAACCTTGGAGGATGCACATATGAGATCTCAAGTCGGTTCGTCCAGGTCCTCCAAAGAGCAGACACCAAGATGGGATTAAAAGTTTTTATTTTATTAGAGGAACTGCCAGTGAGAAAGAGAACAGAGAAAGGGCAGAGAGGCTGGGAGAGCTGTTATTCTACTTGCAGGTCTGCCCCTGAATGAAGCAGGGAGGAGAGAGGTTGGGGAGGTGCATCTGACAACTCGGGGCTGACATGGAGCCTGAGGACAGCTGCACAAAGCCAAAGGGGAGCACTTGATTGAAAATTGCTAGTACGGGAGCCCACACGTCTCCAGATGCAGTGGCCTTAATGTATCTGCCATGCTGGCAGGGTCCAGCCCTGGGGAGGCACAGCCTCTGCACCACCAGATCCCAGGAGTTGAACCCCAGATCAATCAGGGCCCCAGCAGTAAGAGGTCTGTTTAGCATGCTCCCTTGGCTACCACATAAAGAGTTCATTAAATGTTTACTTTTGAGTATGTTATATTTGGAGCATTTTTCAGTGAATATTAAAAGGAAAAAGAACGGAGAGAGCAGAAAACTTTAGGGAAAAGGAACGTATAACCAAGTTATCATATGCAACAGGATTGGGAAGCACACAGGGCAGACTGATGACAGGCGGTCCATGCCAGCAATCTTTCTCATTTTAATACTACAGATTCATATCATAGCTTGCTATGACACAATCAAGTTCATTCCATGGCTTTCAAATAACTTCCACATCTCCACGTTGGATACTCACACCTACTTCAGGAGATGACAAGTTCAGTTCAGTTCAGTCGCTCAGTCGTGTCCAACTCTTTGTGACCCCATGAACCGCAGCACACCAGGCCTCCCTCTCCATCACCAACTCCTGGAGTCCACCCAAACCCATGTCCATTGAGTCGGTGATGCCATCCAACCATCTCATCCTCTGTCGTCCCCTTCTCCTCCTGCCCTGTGGTATCCATATACCCGCTGGACAGTTACCAAGAGTCATCGAGTTGAGCGGGCACCAGGGGAGAAGGCTGAGCGCTATTCTCAGTCGAGTGACCTTCCAGGCCATCCACAACCCACCCTCCAGGCATTAAGACTCAGACTGCGGCCTGGGTCCCTCTGGATGCACATGGAGAGGCCACACTGCTGCGTCCAATCTCCCTTAGCATAAAGAAGTTTTGCTTCTAAGATGAATAGGGTTCAAAGGTCAGTCTGAAGAGGAAAGATTACGTTTCTGGCTGAGGCCATGGTCTTAGTCAGGCTAGAACAGGGTCACTCTGAAGTCAGGGTTAAGGGACTGCCCTGCACGTGGACAATGACTCTCTCAGCACAGTGCTGACTGCCCGTGGGCAGGAACCACTCCCTCCCTAACCCAGTCCTTAGCCTTCCAGCCCTGCTCGCCATAGTCCCTCCGGACCTGAGGACAGGAAGACTGACTGCACGCACAGCAGAGGTGCCTTGTGTTTCTCCCTCAGGCTTGTTTGCATCTGGTGCAGCTTGGGCTCACCAGCAGTGATTTCTCAGGAGCGTTTCGCAAGCACCTGTTGGAATTTAAGCCCATTGACAACGGCAAGAACTTTGGGATGAGATCTGTCCGATCCCTCGCCCATTGCTACAGACTTAATTACAGAGCCCGGCCGCAGTAAGTGGCCACTTTCCGCCCCCACAAGGAGCACATGTGGGGGCAGGCTTGCGCTCCCCAAGGAGGTATCAAGGAGAGAAATCATAGAACATTTCCCAATAGTGGGACCTGCCTCAGTCAAAACCATGACCAAGGAGGGGACATTTTCTCAGACTGCCTTGCATCCCCTGTCTGTGTTCCTCCCCCCATTTCAGCAACACTCTCCTATCCACCATTCAGCCCCTTCCCTCACCTTTCCCTGAAAGGGAAGGACTGGATGTCCCAACATTCCGTGAAAGGATTCTGAAGGGGCAGCACTGACGCCCAAGAGAGGTCTCTCTGCAGTGAGATCACTGGCCTTGTGACCAGCAGACATGGAGACTATTTCTGGAGCGGGGTCCTCCTGGTGCCCGGCAGCAGCATGACCCCACTAGAGCAGGAACCGCGTTCTTGTCTTCTTTGGGGTCTCGGCCCTGAGCCTAGGCTTCCGGATGGACTTCCCTGAGCCATCTGAGAGAAGGTAAGTGCTGGGGTACTTCTGACTTGGTGGGCAGGACTGTGCTCCCCTGTGCTGGGTCATAGCCAGCACCCCACATTGTCTGTGGGACCCTCTCCCCACACCTAGTCACTTGGGAGCCCACCTCAGAAAGGTTGCTACCGAGTCCAAGCTTGCTCTACTCACTGTATGACCGGCCAGTAAAATCAGAGATGAGGTGTTGAGGCAGGGAATACGAATTTATTCAGAAAGCCAGCTGCCTGAGAAGATGGCAGACTAATGTCCCCAAATCACCTTCTTTTCACTGCCTGGATGCCAGTTTCCTTTAGAGAACAGAGAGAGACAAGAAGTCAGGAAGTAGAAATGGGGTTAATTTCTTCTTTACTGCAGCCATTCACAGATGGACTGGGTCAGACTATCTCTAACAGAGGCACTTTATCAGTCAGGTAGAGGGGCAGGGCTCCTTGAGGCAGGCCATTATACATGATTGTAATAACAAAAGCAGTGAAAAGCAGAAGTTAAAGTCAAAGAAACAGATCCAACAAGGATTCAGAATTGGCTCTTCCCTGCAACAAAAGAGCAAATCTGTCCTGCCTCCCCACCTACACTGCCCTAGCCCCAGATGGACCCCTGGGCCCTTGAAGTAGCTAGTGCACAGATCTTCAAGGCCACCCATCATTTCTCCATGCAGATCAGCCGTGCAACAATAGGTCCACACCAAGGTCCATGCTGAGGTCATCAGAAAACGTGCAAGGCCAAGTCTGTGTTCCTAAGGTCCCACAAGCTGACAGTGGATTTTACAGATGGGATCTGGTCCCATCATTTCATCCAAATAAATGGGAAAACAATAGAAACAGTGACACTTTATTTTTTTGGACTCCAAAATCACTACAGATGGTGACCACAGCCATGAAATTAAAAGACGCTTGCTCCTTGGAAGAAAAGCAATGACAAACCTAAACAGTGTATTAAAAAGCAGAGACATCACTTTGCCAATCAAAGTCCATAGAGTCAAAGCTATGGTTTTTCTAGTAGTCATGTATGGATGTGAGAGCTGGGCCATAAAGAAGGCTGAGCACCGAAGAATTTATGCTTTTAAACGGTGGTGTTGGAGAAGACTCTTGAGATTCCCGTGGACTGCAAGGAGATCAAACCAGTCAATCCTAAAGGAAATCAATCCTGAATGTTCATTGGAAGGACTGATGCTGAGGCTGAAGCTCCAATACTTTGGCCACCTGATGCGAAGAGCCGACTCATTAGAAAAGACCCTGATGCTGGGAAAAATTGAGGGCAGGAGCAGAAAGGGATGACAGAAGATGAGATGGTGACTCAATGGACATGGGTTTGGGCAAACTCTGGGAGATGGTGAAGGACAGGGAAGCCTGGCATGCTGCAGTCCATGGGGTTGAAAAGAGTTGGACACGACTGAGCAATTGAACAGCAACAGTTTACAGTTAGATGATTGGGACCACTAACTTTAAATCCCAATTAAGCAAAATGTTCAGTTCCGTTCAGTTAGTCGCTCAGTCATGTCCAATTCTTTCTGACCCTATGGACTGCAGCACGCCAGGCTTCCCTGTCCATCACCAATTCCTGGAGCTTATTCAAACTCATATCCTTCGAGGTGGTGATGCCATCCAACCATCTCATCCTCTGTCGCCCACTTCTCCTCCTGCATTCAATCTTTCCCAGCATCAGGGTCTTTTCCAATAAGTCCATTCTTCGGATCAGGTGGCCAAAGTATTGGAGTTTCAGCTTCAGCATCAGTCCTTCAATGAATATTCAGGACTGATTTCCTTTAGGATGGACTGGTTTGATCTCGTTGCAGTCCAAGGGACTCTCGAGAGTCTTCTCCAACACCGCCATTCAAAACCATCAGTTCTTTGGTGCTCAGCTTTTTTATAGTCCAACTCACATCCATATATGACTACTGGAAAAACCATAGCTTTGACTAGATGGATCTCTGTAGCAAAGTACTGTCTCTGCTTTTTAATATGCTGTCTAGGTTGGTTATAACTTTCCTTTCAAGGAGCAAGAGTCTTTTAATTTCATGGCTGCAATCACCATCTGCGGTGATTTTGGAGTTCAAGAAAATAAAGTCTCTCACTGTTTCCATTGTTTCCCCCATCTATTTGCCATGAAGTGATGGGACCCAATGCCATGATCTTAGTTTTCTAAATGTTGAGTTGTAAACCAACTGTTTAACTCTCTTCTTTCACTTTCATCAAGAGGCTCTTTAGTTCTTTGCTTTCTGCCATAAGGGTGGTGTCATCTGCATATCTGAGGTTATTAATGTTTCTCCCAGCAATCTTGAATCCAGCTTGTGATTCATCCAGCCTGGCATTTCGCATGATGTACTCTGCATATAAGTTAAATAAGCAGAGTGACAATATACAGCCTTGACATACTCCTTTCCAGATTTGGAACCAGTCTGTTTTTTCATGTCCAGTTCTAACTGTTGCTTCCTGACCTGCATACAGATTTCTCAGGAGGCAGGTCAGGTGGTCTGGTATTTCCATCTCTTGAAGAATTTTCCAGTTTGTTGTGATCCACACAGAGGCTTTGGCGTAGTCAATAAAGCAGATGTTTTTCTGGAATCCTCTTGCTTTTTCAATGATCCAACAGGTGTTGGCAATTTGATCTGTTTCTCTGCCTTCTCTAAATTCAGCTTGAACATCTGGAAGTTCGCAGTTCACGTACTATTGAAGCCTGACTTGGAGAATTTTGAGCGTTAATTTGATCTCTGTTTCTCTGCCTTTTCTAAATTCAGCTTGAACATCTGGAAGTTCGCAGTTCATGTACTATTGAAACGTGACTTGGAGAATTTTGAGCATTAATTTATTAGTGTGTAAGATGAGCGCAATTGTCCAGTAGTTTGAACATTCTTTGGCATTGCCTTTCTTTGGGATTGGAATGAAAACTGACCTTTTCCAGTCCTGTGGCCACTGCTGAGTTTTCCAAATTTGCTGGCATATTGAGTGCAGCACTTTCACAGCATCATCTTTCAAGATTTGAAATAGCTCAACTGGAATGCCATCATCTCCACTAGCTTAGTTCATAGTGATGCTTCCTAAGGCCTACTTAACTTGGCATTCCAGGATGTCTGGCTCCAGGTGAGTGATCACACCATCGTGGTTATCTGGGTCATGAAGATCTTTTTTGCATAGTTCTCCCATGAATTCTTGCCACCTCTTCTTAATATCTTCTGCTCCCTCCAAAATAATTCCATTCTTCACATCAGTGGACCTGTATTATATTTTTAATTATAGGCTATTATTATTATTAAATTACATTAAAAATTTTGTGGGAAATTGTTTTCTCTCTAATGATTTAAGTACCTATGATATCCTCAGTTTTTTAGCTTGGCCTGAAAAGTCTAAAATATTTGGCTCCTTACAGGAAAAGTTTGACAACTTCTGGCCAAACACTGGTCTAAATTTTTCCTTTGAACATTCCGGTCCCTTAGTCTTAAATAGCCCTGTTTCCCTCCAATCTGACCAGACTTCATAAGTTCCAATCCTGGCCCTTGTATAGTATTTTGGGTAGGTAATTTATACTTTTTGAGCCTTAGTTTTCTACTCTGTAAAATGGGGATACTAATAGTAAGATAATCATTCTAAATTGTTACAAGGATTGAATCAGTTAAAATTCATAAAGCACTAAAACAATGCCTGTCACATAATAATTCTAGGTATGTGTCTGAAAAAAAGATAGAGCCTCTCTCAGCCCGGTGCAACTTTGAGGACTCCATAAAGTCTCCTCCATTCAGCTTCCTTCTCCTTTCACTGAACCCCTATCTATATCCTGTCACTAGCACGGATGAAAGCAATGATAACACAGGGTGGTACTCCTTCTCCTCTGTCCCCTTCAAGCTCCTTTGAGGGAAGGGATAATGTCATCTCTTCTTACTCCTAAGTGATTACAGAACTGTATGTAAAATGAAGCCACACAAACACAACAAGAAAACAGAGTTGATAATCAACATCTATTTAGAATTGGGCAAGAGCATTCTTAAAACTGAATGGAGCAGTTCTGAAGAAAAACATTTTAAGTTTGATAGCCTAGATTGCATGCCTTCTCTACGTCAAAAAATAAGCAAAATATAAAACCAAGAAGGAACATGGAAATAATATTTGATATAACTATGGCCACTGAAGGGAGAGTTGTGTCCTTCATATACAAAGAGTTCTTATAAATCAATATTTTTAAAAAGCTAGGATCAAAATACATAAATGGTAAAGGACTTAAATAGAAAAAAAGTAGAAGTATAAATGGCTAAAAAACATGTAAAAATGTTTGTAATCATTAATAATTTACAAAGGTAAACTACAAGAATGACAAAAAACAATTTTGCACATGAAGTTAATAGTTTTTTAAATAGGAGTATCTAGGCTTGGCAAGGGAGTGAGCAGTTGCTGGTGGACATGAGCACTGCTGGAGGACATGTAAATTGATTAAGTAAATCTGACAATATTTGTCAAAAGCCTTTACAAAAATCATATCATTTTATACATCAACTGTATCTCAATAAAATTGAGGGGAAAAGTCTTACCCTCTGACAGTATTGTGAATTGTGGAGATTCAGACCAACGAAATCATCTGTTAGGTGGATAGAGATTTATGCACTGTCTTGTGAATAACTGAAAACGATTGTGAAATGAAATGTGTTCAATAACACAGAATTGGTTTTAATAAATTATGGTATGCCGACAGTGTGCTAAGTCGCTTCAGCCATGTCTGACTCTTTGCAACCCCATGGACTTAAGCCCCCCTGGTTCCTCTGTCCATGGGATTGTCCACACAAGAATACTGGAGTAGGTTGCCATTTCCTTCTCCAGGTATGTGACAATAGATTATGCAATAATTTAAAATGACATTTTTAAAAAGTGTTTCATGACATGAGCTACAAAATCATGCAAACAGTTCAACTGCACATATGTTTTTTAAGTGTGGAGAAAAGAGGCTGGAAGATCTGCATGACTGCTCCCCTTCCTGAACAAGACTGGGGCAGTGGAGACTGATACGTGCCTGCACCGCTGCATGAAGACTCTGCATGGGTGCACAGGAGCCTGATTGTGTCTGTGGTCACTCTGGAGCATGTCTTCATTTGCGGACGTGTGTGAGGAAGCACATACCAGTGGATTCTCGCTGTATATTCACATGTTTTATGTAAAAGTCTTTGTCTTTAAGCCAATTAGTAAGTCATGTGGACACTGTTCAGCCTGCCAACCCTGAATGTAAAGAGGCCAGCAACCTCAGCCCCCTAAACAGTATCTGAAGCACTCAGCTTTCAAGCTGGCCCTGGACAAGGGAGCTGTCACATCTAAGGAGACCTCAGGAGGCCATGAATGAAATTGGTCCAGGCCTACTGGTTAGAGGTGATCTAACCAGTACAATATTGTAAAGTAATTAGCCTCCAATTAAAATAAATAAATCGAAATTTAAAAAAAATTTCACTGGAAAAGAAAAAAATGTGTGGCCTGAACAACTGGTAGGATGAGTTGCCATTTACTGAGATACGGGGTGGAGAAGTCTCTTTTTTGGGGTTTGCAGGATGATCCAGAGTTCAGTCTTGGGAGTGTTGAGCTTGAGCTGCTTTTCATCGCAGCCCAGGCCAAGCTACTGACCTGGCAGCTGCACTTAGGGGTCTGGAGTCCAGGGAGAGGCCAGATTCCTAGCATCCCCGGATTCCTAGCGTCAGAGCTTAGGGATTGCTGAGGACCAGGAGCCGTGGGATGTCAGGCCATGCAGTAGGCAGATAGCAGGGCTGGGACTGCCACCCTGCGCTGTCCCCAGGAAAAGGACCACCTTCATTCACTGCCTCCTCGTGACAGCCAGGTCAGGAAAGATTTGCGGCTGGCTGAGCCCACCATGCCCTGTAACACAGAAAGGCACTCGGGCCCGCATAACTCGCCTGGGCTGGTAAGGGCAGGCGGCAGAGCTGGACCCCAGGCCTCCCTGACACAGGATTCAGAGATCTGTGCGTGACAAGATAGCACTCGTGGAAGCGCCCTAACAGGTCTGGAATGTGGGAGTGAGTGTGGTGGTGATTATTATTTGCCCCATTGGCTTGCCAGGGGCGCATTTCAGCAGGATTGCCCTCTTACCCAGTGAGCTTTAAGGACCAGCTCATGCGCTTCCTGCTGGGAGAGGCCCGATCCCCTGGGTGGGGGCCCAACACTCAGTACCTGCCTCCCTGATTCATTCCAACTCTCCTGGCAGCCTGAGTCACGTTCCAGGCGAAAGCGGCTGCCTGTTGGGCAAATCCCTGAATCCTGGAGGGAGCAATGGCAACGAGAGTCCAGGGTTAGTCCTGTGTGAGGCAGGCAGCCATCCACACCTGCCCTGGATGCCTGTCTCAGCCTGGAATTTACTCACTTGTCTCACTAGCCAGCCAGCAAATCCTGAGTGACCATCTCTATTCAAATGCTCAGTATTGTGCAGGTTACAAACCACTTTCAAATTGTCCTATTTTGCAGCTGAGAAGACCAAGGCTCAGAGAAAGGAAAATGCTGGTTCAAGAGTGCCCAGCTAGTTAACAGAAGAGCCAGGGTCCAGCCCTACCTTTTCCGACTCCAAGAGCTCTTCTGTTTACATCGACTACTGCCCCCAAGCCTGGCTGCCATTTTCCAAATCTTGACCCCGATTCTCTGCTCTGGGAGGCAAACCGTGACCTTGGGGAAATCTGTGGATTCGCCTTGTACTTTGGGTGGACAGCCTCTTGAATGACTGTGCGGCTGGGGCTGGACAGAGGCTCTGGGAGAAGTCTCTGGGAGAAGTCTTGGTGGGTGGGTACTTAGTAGCAGCTCCATGGAAGCAGTCAGAACATCAGAGAAAAAGCCAGCTTGTAGAAGGCATTCTAGGGAGGGAAATAACCAGAGGAATAGACAGAAATGTATTCAGGAGCCAGGATCATAGGGTATGTGTGTGGGTGAGGGAACGTCAACTTGCAGAAGTTCCGGAATGCCTATGGAATGCTCTGGGCGGTACTGGTGAGGGGCTAAAGCACCGCTTCTTCCAGGAAGGCTTCCTATGTAAACTCTGCCGGCTCCTCTGGCCAGTCAGCTCTCCTTCCTTCCGTGCCATAGCCTGCGCTTCAGAAGGAAAGCATGAAACTTCCTGGGTCATGCTGTTTCTCCCAGAGAACAGGGCATGGGGTCACTCCCAGGGTACCCATGTGACTGGTAGAAACCAGAGACTTCCCCAAGAAGGAGCGAAGCTCAGAAGGAGGACCAGCCTCAGGACAGGTGCATTGTGTTTTACTTGAGTTATATTCAGACGTCTCTCCAAAGAGCCCCAACCAAACATTATGTGCCTGGAATGCAAGACGTGGAGACTATTTTGGATGAAAGCACATCCCTTATCGTAGGTAGATTCCCAGGAGAAGGGTGTTATTGTTCCCATCACTACGAATGCCATAGTTTAACACTTTCCTCCCTGGTTGGGTGGTGAGGGTAGAATGGGGGAGCAGAGAAGAGGAGGGCGACCTGAGACCTCCACAGGAAGGCTGGGTGGCAGAGGCACCTCTGGCCACTTCAGACCCGTGGCGTGGGAGGACTGGATCTGTTGGGAGGCTTTGCAATAATCCATTGCCACATTTCACTGATACCCCGGCAGGTATGTCAACTTCTGCCGTCCTTCAATAAGACTCTTGGTGGATCCTGGTCTTCCTTGTTATAGGGCTGTATAGTGGCTGATTTAAGGGGACCAAGATGAGGGGTCTTGGAATCCAGTGCCCCTTAGCAGGCAGAGCCTGATTCAGGGAAAGCAAACCTGGACACCTGTCAATCTGTAGGGAAACAAAAGAGTTAAATTGTAAAATGATGCCCTCTCAGGTTTCCACTTGAGACCCTATCCATAACTGCCTAGTGCAAATTAGCTCCAATCCTACTGAAATGGACAGTGTCCTTGAGCAGAATTAAGAAAAAACACCAACCTATCTTGATATGTATTTCTGCAATAAGTATGCACATATTGCATTTGCATGCCACGCCTCTCACCTAGAAGTCGGAGTCAAAGCTGCAATTAGCCAAAATCTTGCAACCAAGCAATGCATGGTGCATACGGCACGACTTTTGGGGAAGGAGGGATTTGTTTTCTTACATAAAGTTAAACCTTTTGCTATGACTCTCAAAAGCAAGTCTGGTTTAGAAAAAGGCAGTCTGAAAACTTGAGGAATGTGGCCAGTGGATGACCACAAGCCAGAATTAAAAAAAAAAAAAAGTTTAAATATGTTGTGAATAAGGCTTAGTAATGATAAGTATATAAGGTACTGCATGTGTGCAGGTCGCTTCAGTCATGGCCAAGTCTGTATGACCCTACTGTGGTCTGTATCTGTAGACTGTAGTCTGCCAGGCTCCTCCGTCCCAGGGATTCTCCAGACAAGAGTACTGGAGCTCTAGCTGCTCCCTCTGCCTGTCGTGCCCCTTGCCCAGCTCTTGCTCAGACATGACTTTTGCTGGGAACCTCTGCTGCTCTCTGCAATGCCCCTGTTCTGTGTTGGCTGATTTGCTTAGTCCAGATTATGATAACGTGATTTTATCTCTCACATGCGGCATGGGTGGAGGTCTTTTGATGTGACGAGGGAGGCACCGGGAGCATCCTGCCACCTGGGACTGAGCAACATTGAGGGAACCCTGGCTCGAGGCTTGTACTAATTTCAGGAGCTAATGGAGCACTGAGAACCCAGGACCTTAGACCTGCAAGGAAGAGCGGAGGAAGGTGTCCACGTAAAGCTCCCCCTGTGTGGGCTGTCTGCACCACGATCTTTAATCTAAAGCCCCTAATGCAGTTGCAATTTTACTTTTCTTTGATGGAAGTCATTTCCACACCCAGACTAAAAGTTTTGAGGAGGCCCAGATGGTGTCTGTGCCTGGCCCCTCGCTTGAGCCTGGCACACAGCAGAGTTCAGCAGTTACTTTTGATAGACATGAAACTTCTCTCTGCCCAGCTGGCATGCAGGAAAAGCCGTGCCTGCTCACAGCTTCCCCGACCTCTTCAGAATCTGCACCTCTCAGCTGGGCTTACGTGGATATTTCCCCACTAGCCTGCAAGGTCATGGCTTACTCGTTTTGCAGGAGGTTACCAGTGACTCACACCCGGTGTGGCTGGGCCTGGCTCTGAGGGAGCTCCCCGGAGACTGGGTAGCTGCTCAGGAAACGTGTGCCGAGTTGAGTGTCAGCCAAGCTTGGAGGCAGAGGGTGGGACAGGATGGCCTGGTTGGAGGAGCGTGGGCCCTCAGAGGAGAGGACAGACAGGACAGGTGCCTGAGGTCAGGGTTCAATTCAGGGTCAGGTGGCAGGGCCCAGGCTCAGGTGCTGGGGAGTCTGGGGAGTTCCACGCCCCATGATCTGGGCTGGGTGCTCCAGATAGGACCCTGGCACACCCCCAGCGGCCTGCCCCCACCTGCTCCTGGGGCGGGGGCAGCAGGTGGGGCCCACTTATCACCAACCAGGCCAGCAGGCGAAGCTGGCCCGGCTCCGGGGAGATGACAATCACCCGGCACTCCTCAGTGGAAAATCACCTCACTCACTGCACAGCCCATTCCTGGGAATGCGGACAGAAAGAACCTGGGAGACTTAGGGGGCAGAGGGGTCCATCAGGCGTGGGGTCTGTGGAAGACACTTAGACTCCTCTCGAACTGGAGGCAGGTGGGCTCCTCTCTGTGGGACACACAGGTGGGCAGTGCCCAGACCGTCTCCTCGGGTCTTGGGAAGCAATTGTAGCCTCCTTCTAGGCCCTTGCATGGGTCTCTAAGATCACTTCTAACCAGTAGGCCTGAACTCTGGATCATCCTGCAAACCCCAAAAAAGAGACTTCTCCACCCCGTATCTCAGTAAATGGCAACTCATCCTACCAGTTGTTCAGGCCACACATTTTTTTCTTTTCCAGTGAAATTTTTTTTAAATTTTGATTTATTTATTTTAATTGGAGGATAATTACTTTACAATATTGTATTGGTTTTGCCATACATCAACATGAATCCACCACGGGTGTACACGTGTTCCCCATTCTTTACTCCTGTCATTCCCTCCCACCCACATCCAATCCAGGGGCAAATCCTTTGGCTTCACCTTCAAAATAGACCCAGAAGCCCACTGTTCCTCAATGCACCTCCCCTTCCTCACCAGACCAGGCCCCAGGGTCTGCAGGAGCCCAGCCCTTGAACCCCTGCCCTCAACTCCACCCCTCACTGTAGTCAGAGGGGGCCTTTTTAAACAGGAGGTCTGATCAAGCTCCTCTGGGCTGAGAACTCTGGCTACCCATTACTCTCCAAGTGGAACCAACGCATTGATAATGCAGGCATCCTCCTATTTTATAATAAAACCAACTTGGTTTTAAAAAAAACAAAAGGCCTTACAATGGCCATCAGACCCCTGCACACAGGGTCCCTGTCCCCCAGTCACGCTCTGTCCTCAGGCCCCTCACCTCCCTGCAGTCACACCCGACCCCCTGCTGTCTTCATACACATGCATGCTCCAGGTTCACCCCCAAGGCTCGTGTGCGTCTTCCTCCCAGGGTTCCTTCCGTCTCCTCCTTCAAGTCTTCCCAAAAGTAAGGCCTTCCTTAAACTGCAACACCTCCGACCCTCACAGCATCCTTCCTTCTCTTTACTCTTCCTTATTCTCTCCATACCACTTACTACCCTCTAGCGTATTATACAATTTACTTGTCTACTGTATCCTATTATTTATTGTCTTTCTCCCCACTCTGGAATGTCAGTTCCAGGTGGGCAGGGCTCCCAGCCTGGTTCACACATTAATGGATCATTACCACCTGGCACGTGACAGACACTTGATAAACACTTGTGAAATGAATGAGAGTCTGTAGATTGTAATGGTTGAGAGAACTTGGGTAATTCACCATTTCCTAACTGTGTGACCTTGTTGTGCCTTGGTTTGTCCATTTGTAACATGAAGCTAATAATGATACCTGACTCATAGGTATGTTGTGTGGATTAAATAAGGTATTCAGCTCAGCAGATGGCATATGATGTGGGCTCAGTAAATGTTGACTGTGCCCGTGATATCATCTGCTCAGAATCACTGGGAGGCAGGCGGGTCAGAGTCCACTCGGACCATTTCCAGATTAGAGATCCTCATGGAAGCTCTTGTCAGTTTGCTCACCAAATTCCTCTTGTTCAAAGTCCCAGGAGGGCATCTCAGGCTGAGAAGCCAGCTGTGGCTCCAAGGAATTTGGGCAGCTATAGCACAGGCACTGGGTCACCATCAGATGCTGGGAATGTGACATAGAGGAATACAGGCCAGTATCCCTGGGGAGGCAGTGGGCAGAGGGGACTAGGCTTCAGGTGAGGAGTGGGTCTTTCTGGTGCCAGAAGCAATTATTCTTATAACACATGTATTCCTCCTCTAGGAGCTGGGAGTAGGGGGCCTTTCTAGCCCTGAAGTCTGAGAAAGCCCTCCTTGTTCCTTCTCTGAGCAGCAAGGGCAGTGTATAAACCAGTCTTGATCAGAAAAATTGTTCAAATTGCCCGTTGGCTCAAGGGAGCCATGGAAGAGCACCGTGAAAGCCAAAGCCCATCAGCCCCCATCATACCTATTTGACACCCAGATAAACAGAGGCTCACTGGAGCAAGCAGAGCTGTCCCAGGTCCCACTGCTACAGAAGAGTGAAGCGGGAGCCAAAAGTCAGAGCTTGCGGCCCTGAACCCAGACCATTTTCCCTCTGCAGAGTTCCAAGGCCCTCCCTGGAAATTTGTTTACAGATCCTTAGGCCACAGAAAATTCACTTTATCCAACTCTTTAGCTTGAGGTCACCTTCCACCAAGAATTAAAGATACAGGATCCCACAAGTCTCCCCAAATAGTCTGAGCTCCACTGGAGCAGCCCTGATTTTCCGTTTATACTCTACTTACTTCCAGAGAGGACATGAGGTAACTTACAATAAAATAAATGCATAATACTATGCTTCTACTAATAAATAATACTAGTAAATAAAAACTCGAGAGGAAAAAGATACAAATATGTCAGACACAGAGGCTGACCTAGATCACTGTGATTAAGGATTAAATTAATATCTGAGCTCTCCAACCGCCAAGGTAAAAAGGGAGTCTCTAGGAGTCATAGAGCCTTTTTTTTTTTCACGTTCCCCTAAACCTGCATCTGGAAGACTCTCAACGAAATGCTTGTGGCTGGTTGAAAAATTGGATTCCCCAGTCTCTGGGGTGGTCTGAGTTCATACCTTGCTTTGGCCAAGTGACCCCACTAGGCATCACAGCCTTGTTTTCCTGGTCTCCCTTCCAGAGGTCGGCCCTGGGGCATGCATGGGGCATGCCTTGCTCTTCTCTGTCCTGAGTAGTGGTCTGTGGGCAGGACCCCCCAGCCTGCCCACAGAAAGTATGCCCTGGGCTCATGAAGTCATGGCTGACCTTGACATCTGTCCTGTTGCCCTAATGAATCAGGCTTCACTACAGAGAGAGCCTCAAGTGGCTAACTGGAGTGATTCAAAATGACTTAACTGATTTGCTAAATTAAAAAGAGAGGAAAAACCAAACCCTCCCAAGGACAGTTTGGGCACTTGTTTGGCTCACCAGTGCTAGAGATGTCCACCGCACAGTGTCTCATGCTCAGACAGCTTACCCCACCTCTACCCCAGACCTGCCCTGGAGTCCATGATGGGAAGGGCGGGCTTGGCCTCAGATCCTCACTGTCTCTGGGAACAGGCAGCCAGGGATCACAGCAAGGCCATCGGCAGTGGAGGATGGATCTAGGCCCTGGCAGATGTCAACTTCAAGAGGCTTGCTAAAGAGGTTGGGCTGGGCCAGCAACACAAGCGGAACGAGTAGATGCAGAGGGGTGAAGCCTTCTTATGGCAAAGGGCAGAGAGGAGCTTTGCGGAGAGGCTAGACCAAGCTCTATAGGCCCAGAGTCTCTGAGGGAGGCAGGGGGAGCCAGCCCAGACACTGCCATCTGATCCCCCGCCAGTGACAAAAACCTGGTTTGAGAGGTGGAGGCAAAGATCTCAGCTTCACTGAGCCTCCTTGCACTTGCACACCCCCTAACATGATACAATATCCATGACTTCTGATGTCTGCTGAGCACTTACACATGGCAGACACGTCCTGAAACTCATCCCATTTAATCCTCACAACCCTACAAGGTAAATAATACCACTGGCCTCATTTTGCTGGTGAAGAAACTGAGCTGAGAGAGGTTGAAGGACTGGTTCAAGAACACAGGCTAATGAACAGTGTCAAGATTTGAATCCAAGTTTGTACAACTCCAGCACCTAAGTTGCTCTAATCCCCTTCTTGAAGACATCCCTCAATCTCTAGATTGACACAGAACTCCAGCTTTGAGGGATGCCCCAGTCTGAGGGAAGAGACACCATTCTTCCTTATGAAACCTGGTCCAGTTGGGAGCTCCTGAGCTAACGGGGGTGTGGTATGGGGAGGGTGGTTCCCTTCCATCTGGGAGCTGTAGTCAGAAGGCGGAAGGATGTTCCCCGGCGGGTATCACTGAGAAGTGGACTCCTCCCAGGGCGAGGTCCCTTCTCCTTGTGACCACTCCCAGCAAGGGGGGCCAGACATGCACTCCTCACCTTCAGGGAGTCAGACTACTAGGCAGATGGAGCGTGCCTGCCCAGAGCCCAGGGATCAGAAGGGATCAGAAGTGGTGCTGGGAGAGGGGCTTCATCCCAGGAGCCCCCTAACCATCTTCCATGCCTGGGAGATGGTTCAGGCCCGAGCCAGGTCCAGAACTCAGCCAAAGACCAGAACTGGAACTGCCTGAGCCCAGGAGTCAGTCTGTGCCCAGAGTCAGAGGTCAGTCAAAGGTCAGGGTCACACATCACTCAGAGCAGTATTGAGATGTCAGCTAGAAGTCAAGTCAGTAATGTATCTGAGACTGGAGTTGGCTGCAGAAGGGAGTGGCTGAGGGGGGTCCCACGCACTGGGTGTGGGTGGAGAGGCCTCGGTGAGTCGTTGGGGTGACCCCTGGAATCTGCTGCCTGTAGGTCACCTGCTAGGGAGCAGACACCAGGCAGAGTCGAGAGGGCCCCAGGGGGAAGCAGCCCCTTAGATTCTTCATTCCTCCAGGCTGAGGTCATTCCCTGGGCCCAGCCACCCCAGGCCTGGGAGGGGAAGCAGAGGTTCTGAGGTAGCTCCCCCAGAGGGCCTGTGAGTCATAATCCCTCAGACTACAGCTCCTGGGCCCAGCAAAGGATGGGGTACCCCAGCAGCACGTTCCTCTCAATCCTAGAACTTCATGTACCAGCAGCAAGTCAGCTCATGGTGAAGTCATGCCGCACCAGGCAGAGTGCCAAGGCTTTTTACACATTGTTCCTTTTACTCCAAATATAGGTTATTATACCATTTATAGATGAGGAAACTGAGGCACAATGTGGCTCCTGCATTTCAGTCCAGGCATTGGTTTTAAATCCAAGTGGTCAGCCTTGCTTTTAATTACTATATGCCCATAAGGCTGAGACTGACCCCACCCCATCTCCACTTGAGCAAGCTGTGACCTTGCCAAAGCTCTCCCCACCCCACCACCCCCTGCCCCACTCCATGATCCCCATCATCCCCCCCACCCCTGCCTCCTGGAAGAAACTGAGAGCCAGTATCTAAGTCTCCAGGAGTGAGTCCCTGGGGAGAAAAGTGGATGCCAGCCAGCAGCAGTTGCACCATCTCCACACTTTCTGGTACCTGGAATTTCACCATCTTCATTTTTTTTCTTTTCTGTGGAACACAGGGTCCGCTGCGCAGTTCTGCTCTGGGAGGGGCAGTCCAGTAGAGTGTGCCAGCCTCCTGAGGAGCCAGGTCGAGAAACACCATGGACTGGAGGAGGCTGTTGTTACAGCTTTTCTTTTCCTGTGTCTTTCACTTGTTATCGTTTTTATGTTTTTTCAAATTAATTAATTTTTAAAATTGAAGTACACTTGATTTACAATGTTGTTTTCTAGTAGTTTCTGGTGTATAGAAGACTGATTATTCAGTTACACACGCTGTGTGTGTGCTTAGTTGCTGAGTTGCGACTGACTCTTTGCAGCCCCATGGACTGTACCCTGCCAGGCTCCTCTGTCCACGGGAATTCTCAAGGCAAGAATACTGGAGTGGTTTGCCATGCCCTCCTCCAGGTTGCCATGCCATCCTCGACCCAGGATCAGTTTTATATATTTATATATATATTTACATATATATTCTTTTTCATTAGGGTTTATCAAAGGATATTAAATATAGTTCCCTGTCCCATACAGTAGGACCTTGTTGCTTATCTATTTTTTATTGATATATAGTTGATTTACAATGTTGTGTTAATTTCAGTTATACATACATATATATACATTCTTTTTCATATTCTTTTCCCTTACGGCTTATCATAAATTTCTAAAAATGATTTTACCTATTATTTATTTATTTGTGGCTGTGCTGGGTCTTCACTGCTGTGCGCGCTTTCCTCTAGTTTCAGAGAGTGCAGGCTGCTCTCCACTGTGGTGCCCGGGCTTCTCACTGTGGCGGCTCCTCTTGTTGCGGAGCACGGGCTCTAGATGTGTGGGCTTCAGGAGTCACGGCTTCCAGGCTCTAGCGCACAGGCTCAGTAGTTGTGGCACACGGCCTTAGATGTTCTGCAGAATGTGGGATCTTCCCTGACCAGGGGTTGAACCTGTGTCTCCTGCACTGACATATTCTTTACCGCTGAGCTACTAAGGAAGCTCCAATCATAGATTATTTAAAATAATTTCCTGTGCTACACAGTAGGACCTTGTTGCTTATTCTTCTATATATACTGGTTTGCATCTACTAATCCCAAACTCCCACTCCATCCCTCCCCCATACCCAATCCCCTTTAGCAACCACAAGATTGTGCTCTATGTCGGGTAACAGCCTTTCTGTTTGACATTAATGGCACGAATGAGTCTGGATCTAAAATATGAGACTGTGAAGATATGGGCTCCTGAGGGAATAAACAGTGATCCATAAGACACAGCAGGGGCCCTCCTAGTCTTCAGCACTTAACTCTTCTCCAGAAACATTCATGGTTCCCTGCATTAGTTTCACAAGGGAGGAGGTGAACAGAGTTGAAATTATCAACCTGTTTCACAGATGAGCAAATTGAGGCCCCATGGGATAAGTATAGCTTCCCACCTGACTTTCCACCCCACCCCAGAGAAGGAGTGTTGCTCGGAACTCCCAATTTTGTCCCGAAGTTTATCATCCCAGGTGCCCAAGGAGGATGCCCACTCTCTGCCTCAGGGACAAACTTCATTAGCCTAAGGCAGTGGCTCTCAGCCCTCTCAAACCTCACACCCTCTTTGGAGAGCAGACACTTTGAGCCAGGCTCTTTTCTATCCCTGAAATGAAATCCATAGATAATACAGTTTTGAAGAAAAAAATCAACACAGCACCATACCTAACATAAAGGAGAAACACATGCAAAGCAATTAATTGTGCTTTGATACATCACGTGGGCAAGCAGGATCACCCAAGAGGATGGACTGGGATAGCGGCAAAGGCAGTGGCCCAAGCGGTGGTGGTCATTCATGCCCATCCAGCCACACCTGAGTTTTGGGCTCTTCCAAAGTGGTGGATAACTCTAAGCCATGGAGAATTTCCCCTCAATGTATGTGGTAAACCTTGGGCAAGAACGCTTCTTATAACATGGAGTTAGGGCCTAGGCTTGAACGATAAAAGTAAGGTTTTCCACCTTCACGAATGACTCGTAGGACAGTCAAAAGTCATGGAGGGTGCAAACCACTCCCTGCATTGCAGGCCATCTCCAGCCCCCCACCTCCAGATACCAGAGCATCCACACCACCAAGACAGCCCCCCTGCACCACGCTCTGCTTCTGAGAGCCAGCGGGGCAGGTCTCACTCCCCTGGCCTGAACGTGTCATCCAATCTTGGTCAATAGGACCTGGGAGGAAGGGTGTAAGGGGAAGTTTTCTCACTATTGAAAAGCGAGACACCATTTTGCTATTTACCACCCTGAGGGAAACACTGCCAATGGCTGCTTTTAGGCAAAGAAAATATGAGAGGCGCCAGATCCCTGAGGGTTGAGGGACAGCTGCCCTGCTAGGTCAGTTGGCCTGGGGTCACCCTGTATATCAGACATATATGTCAGAGACTCCCTGACATGTGAGAAGACAAACCCTCTTGTTGAGGCTGCTTTGAGGCAGGCCTTCAGTTACTTGTCCCCATGGTCCTTCAAATACAAGCGGTGTCTTTTAATGAACTCACAGACGTTCTAGAAGTCAGAGCCTGGGTCTCCTGACCCTGCACTAGGTCCTCTCTCCACCTCAGAAGCAACTAGGACCAGTGCAGTGCTCAGGGGTGCTTCCTGGGAAGAGGGTCTCCTGGGACCCTCCACATGGGTGTAGACCTTGAAGGGGCACGTCTCCCAAAGATGGGAAAGAAACCAGTCCAGAAGCTTCTTGGGACTGTCCCCTGCCCAGTTTGTCCTCTGACTCAAGAGACACTGGGATTAGAAGCTGCATTCCTCGCTGGTGTCATCCTTGATGTTTTCAAGTGCTTTACAGGCACCAATTAGCCACCAGACGCCCCACCCAATGGGGCCTGCGGAGGAACCAGGACTCTCGAAGTGTGACCCTGGGGCAGGACCAAGGTCACCTGCAATGGGTAGGGTAGGCCTCACTGCAGAAGGCCCTGGTGAGGAGTGGGCTGAGAGAGGGTCCCTGGAGAGACAGTCTAAACATGTGGGGGAGACACAACAGGACCCAAGCTCCAGGCAGGTAGGGCCTGTGACCTCGGCACAGATTCTAAGCTTTTTTCCAGGCCCAGGAGAAGCCACTGAAGGGCATAAACACAGGAGACACAGCCATCACAGCATTTCCTGACCTACCTGGGCCTATGCCCACTGGTCCTATACCTGCAGACTTCCCGCTGGAGACAGACACTGTGGCCTTATGTTTGGTCTCAGTGGAGACCAGGACCCACACAGCTGCCTTTGTGGACATGGTCCACATAGACCCGGGTCCAAGCCTGTCTGTTGAGGGAAGAAGCAGGATGCACACGGCAGTCTGGAGTTGCTTGCTCGTGGTCGCTTGAGGCCTATCAGCCCTGTGTTCAAGCAGCTGCCTTGCCTTCCTAATGCCCAGTGGGTCCGGTCTGAGTCCACCATCTGAGCTCAAGTGGCCTGTCAGTTTTTCCCCACTTGTCCACAAACACCAACACCGAGGTCTCAGCAAGCTAACCTCCTAGGGCACTGGCTCCAAGCACATTTCTACTTCTGTACCATTGCTCATGTTTCCCACCCTGGAATGGCCACCTCACTCCCCAGGTGTAATCACATCATCTATGAATTCCACCCAGCTCTCACAAGCTCCCTCAGCCCATGATGACTCCTTAGTCCTCAAAACAGTAGGGGAGATGGGCCTGCACGTTCCACTAGAAGTCTCATTATTGCCTCCAACAGTCACTTTCATCGTAGATTGCTATTTCTCTCATCAGCATTTGTGTTCTTCACCACCACCTCTGCTCTGTCACAAACTCTCAGAGGCTGGAGGTCTGTCTTACTAATATATTCCAACCCGGGGATCACTGGGTGGGGTGAGGTTACGGGAAGGGTCCCTCAAATTATGATCATCACCAACAGGTATTTGTCATATGTCTCTGTTGCCAAGTAATTGAGGATGAGACTTGCCCCTCCAATCTGATGATGGAGTGAAAAATCTGCAAGCAAGAGGTGCAGACAGAAAAGAGGAAGACCAACAAGATAGGGCGGAGAAGGCGATGGCACCCCACTCCAGCACTCTTGCCTGGAAAATCCCATGGACGGAGGAGCCTGGTGGGGTGCAGTCCATGGGGTCGCTAGGAGTCGGACACAACTGAGCGACTTCACTTTCACTTTTCACTTTCATGCATTGGAGAAGGAAATGGCAACCCTCTCCAGTGTTCTTGCCTGGAGAATCCCAGGGATGGGGGAGCCTGGTAGGCTGCCGTCTATGGGGTCACACAGAGTCGGACACGACTGAAGTGACTTAGCAGTAGCAGCAGCAACAAGATAGGGGCTACAGCCCATTGAGGGATGGAGGCAGAGAAACGGAGCAGGAGCAAGGCAGCAACCGGGATAGACAGAAGTAGGGTCAGGGAAAGAGGAGAGGGGCAAGCAGAGACAGGAAGAGGCCAGGGCCTGGGTGGGGCAGGGACCCAAAGAGAGCAAACAAAGGCAACGGAGAGGAAGGCCAAGCGAAGCTGAGAGAGGCAGAAGGGTAGCCAGAGCGTGGGCCCCTCCCTCCTGGGCTGCCTCAGTGCCAGGCTGGGCTCTGCATCCTCAAAGCCACTCCTGAAACTCCTGCATGTTGAAGCATGAAGGCAGAAGGAAGGCAGCCAAACTGGAAGGCAGCCGAGGACCAGAATGCCAGGGACGCATGCACCCAGAGGGGTGGCGTTGGGTCAAGGAGAAACTGCCCTGCCCCATGGCCCCCACCATCACACCTCCACTCCACCCCAACCTAGCCAAGGGACAGTCCCTCACCCAGAGGGCAGAACTGGGCTGGATGAGGAGTCTTCCTCCAAGGTCGGCCTTGAGTGTCTGCTGGGGACAGGGAAAGGGAGGGACCTGACAGACCATGGCACTTGGGGCGGGGGGATCAGGAATGAAAGGAAAGCTGGGATTAAAGTTTCAGTAACCTGCCTCGAAAGCACCCAGGCATTGTGTGAGCCAGGATTCCTGAGCACTGAGTAAGGCCGGCAACTAGAACAATAAGGGGGGAAGAGCCACCAGCCACTGGTTGGGGTGAGGTGGGCAGGCCAGCCTCCTCCAGCAGGAGAACCAGAGCCCCACCAACACATCTCACCATGCAGACTCTTCCTTACAGTGCAGGCCAGGCACCCACTGCCTGAGGGCTTGGACCCTAGCTAATGAGGATGGGGAGAGGTGGTGGGTTGAGACTAGGGCAACCTGGACCTGGGGAGGATTGGGAGAGATGCCTGTATATGTGGTGTGGTAAGAGAGGGACAGAAAGCCAAAAGAAGGGGCAGTATGAAAAGCTTTGAGAAGGATAGCTGGCCAGAATTTGCAATTCATCCATGAACTGAAGCAACATTTATTGACAGGGTAAAAAATGAGATCCAGTCAGAAACCAGCATCTGCTGACAAACCCTAACAATGATCACAGGCTGAACCCTAGACCTGGCCTCAAACTGAACTTTAACCCTGGCCAAGACTCACCGCTAAATCTGTCCTCAGACTTACCCTAATCCCAACTCCTTCAGCTTCACTGAGCCTAATCTTGGCCACTGGCCACTTCAAAACTGCATGTTTGATCTCAAAGGTAGAGGAAAAGAGCATGTAGGTGTTTCCAGAGAAACACCGCTGAGAACCCTGCTGCAGGGCCTGGTGGGAATGACACTTGGCTGCACATGGGTCAAGGCTGCCAGTCACCCACAGCCTTTGTTCTTCAGTGTAGCCCTAACATCCTACATGCATGGGTCTCTTCTCTTCACCATGCCCTCCCCAACCTGCTAAGCAAGTGTGCCCATTCTTCCCTGACCCTGGGCTCCTGGTCTTTTGATACCCCCTGTCCCAACTTCAGAGGCCCTTGAGCCAAACACAGACATCATCTACTTTCCCAAACCAAACACAGCCAGAAGGCTCTTTCTCTCTTCTGGAATCCTGCAACCATGTAACTTAACAATCAATCTGACCATTAATCATAAACATTCCTTCTATTGTCTTCTTCCACAGTTATTTTCCTTGGCAGAAGGATTGCATGTAAGGTATATACTCGAATTATCTCCGCAAATAGGCAGTAATTTTTCCACTATCATAAACAATGCTGAGATGAATATCCTTACAAATACATCTTTATGCATTTGTATACTTGAAGAACTTCTCTCCAACCAGAGGAATACCCTAACATAATTTTTAAAGTCAAAAAATCTCATGATGAAAACCAGCAATGTTCTGTCTCATTTCTCCCCCTCCACCAAGACATTCACTGTTCCTTTAGTGGTTTTTCTATGTATAATTTTTTAATATTCTACTTTCTTTAATTAACCAAGTTTAAACATTGTCTATTTAGTTCCTACTGTGGGAGGTGGGCAAGGAGTCCTCTTGTACCGCCACACACAAACATTTCCCTGCTCCTCATTCTTCCAGTAGGGTTAAATTACAACATTCTTAAATCTGAGCCACGTAGTATACTAGGATTACATTCTTTTCCTGGAAAAGTTTCAATTCTTCCCAAAGTTAATAATTGCCTCATTTTAAAAATTTACTTCCCTTTCTCAATATTTATTGCTAATTCTTCTCAAGTTCTCTGACAAAACCATGAAAATTTTCTAAATAAGATCAACACCTCAAATAGTTATTTACCCTACTCTTCTCATCTGATCCGGCTCTTGAGCACTTCATACCACTCACTGTATGTACTTCTACAGCACCTAATACATCTCTTTTTTAGTATTTCTTTCATCATCTTGTGACCACTTTGCTTCTCTCTTATGTTGCCTAGCCTGGTTCCTAGTTCCTCTATTTTTATTTTCTTAGTTTAGTCTCTTATTTTGTTGGAACACAATGTCCTGTGTTTTCTTCAGGAAAAATCGCAGATAAAATTTTTGAAAAAGTATGTGTCTGAATTGCTTTTATTCTACCCTCAAGATCAATGAATAGTTTCTCTGGATATAAAATTCTAAATTTATATTTTGAAGTTGCCTCCTACTAAAATATAGCCAGATCCTAGAAAAATTACTTTAAACACAATTTATATTTTATATCCAAACTCAAAAGCATAAGGAAATAAAAACAAAGTCAGGAAACAACTCTCCCATCATTGAGATCTATAAGGCAAGTCAGATGTCTTCAAAACTGGATTTACATTAGTATCACTGGCAGAGATTTAAAACATATATACTGATACTCCAGAACCTGACTTAATTGGTCTTCAGTGAGGATGGGCATAGATTTTTTAGTGAGAAATTTCCCCTGGTCCAGTGCAAAATGTACTTTTTTTTTTTTTTTTACTGTGGTAAAATATGCATAACATAAGATTCACCATTTAAGCATCCTTAACTGTACAATTCAGTGGCTATAAGAATATTCACACTGTCATGCAAAAATAACCATCATCCACCTCCAGAACTCTTTTCATCTCCCCAAACTGAAACAACCCCTGTCCACTACCATGCTACTTTCTATTTCTACAAATTTTACTCCACTGTATACCTTATATAAGTGAAATCATATAGTGCTTATCCTTTTGTAGTTGGCTTTTTCTTTCATAAAAAAATATTAGTATAATGTTTTCAAGTTTCACTGACATCATAACATGTGTCAGAATTTTTTTTAAATATTCCATTGTGTGTATAAAATTTTGCTTCCCCATTTATCTGTTGATGGACATTTGAATTACTTTCACCTTTTGGCAGGCCTTCCCTCATAGATCAGTCAGTAAAGAATCTGCCTGCAAGGCAGGAGACTTGGGTTTGATTCCTGGGTTGGGAAGATCCCCTGGAGAAGGAAATGTCAACCCACTCTAGTATTCTTGCCTGGAGTACCCCATGGACAGAGGAGCCTGGCAGGGGGTCCACGGGGGTCGCTAGAGTTGGACATGACTTAGCAACTAAACCACTAGCACCTTTTGGCAATCATGAATGATGATGCTGTGAATGTAGGGGTACAAGTATCTGTTCGAGTTTCTACTTTCAGTTATTTGGAATCTATACCCTAGAGTGAAATTGTTAGGCCATAGCTACTAGAGTGCACTCTTTTTTGAGGAACCACATTGTTTTCCATGAAACTGTGCCATTTTATATCCCACCAAGAATGTACAAGGATTTCAATTTCTTCACATCATTACCAATGCTCATTATTTTCTGGAATGTTGATGTTGTTATAGAGGTCATGCTAATGGGTATAAGTGATATCTCATTGAGATTTTGTTTTGCATTTCTCTGATGATTCCTGACATTGAGCATCATCTTATGTGCTTATAGGCAGTTCATATACCTTCTTTGAAGAACTGTCTATTAAAGTCTTCTGTTTTTTAGTAAGATTAATTGTCTGCATTTAATTTTTCAATTATAGAAATTCTTTATTTAATTTGGATATTAATCCTTTATCAGGTATACAGTTTGCAAATATTTTCTCCAATTCCATTGCTAGTCTTTTCACTAAGGTCATAATGTCCTTTCATGCGTAAACATTTTAAATTTTTATTAGGTCCAGTTTATCTAATTTTTCTTCTATTGCCTGTGCTTTTGTTGTCATAGTCAAAAAATCATAATCAAATCAAGTCATGTAGCTTTTATTCCATATTTTCTTCTAAGAGTTTTACAGTTTCAGCTCTTATATTTAGGTCTTTAATCCATTTTTATTAATTTGTGTATACTGTGTAAGGTACAGGCCCAACTTCATTCTTTTGCATGTGGCTGTACAGTTTTAGCTTAGTACAGTTTTATCTCTACTACTGCCGGCAGGAATCCTTCAGAAGAAATGGAGTAGTCATCATGGTCAACAAAAGAGTCCAAAATGCAGTACTTGGATGCAATCTCAAAAACGACAGAAGGATCTCTGTTTGTCTCCAAGGCAAACCATTCAATATCACAGTTATCCAAGTCTATGCCCCAACCAGTAATGCTGAAGAAGCTGAGGTTGAATGGTTTTATGAAGACCTACAAGACCTTTTAGAACTAACACCCCAAAAAGATGTCCTTTTCATTATAGGGGACTGGAATGCAAAAGTAGGAAGTCAAGAAACACATGGAGTAACAGGCAAATTTGGCCTTGGAATGCGGAATGAAGCAGGGCAAAGACTAATAGAGTTTTGCCAAGAGAATGCACTGGTCATAGCAAACGCCCTCTTCCAACAACACAAGAGAAGACTCTACACATGGACATCACCAGATGGTAAACACCGAAATCAGATTGATTATATTCTTTGCAGCCAAAGATGGAGAAGCTCTATACAGTCAACAAAAACAAGACCAGGAGCTGACTGTGGCTCAGATCATGAACTCCTTATTACCAAATTCAGACTCAAATTGAAGAAAGTAGGGAAAACTGCTGGACCATTCAGGTATGACCTAAATCAAATCCCTTATGATTATACAGTGGAAGTGAGAAATAGATTTAAGGGCCTAGATCTGATAGATAGAGTGCCTGATGAACTATGGAATGAGGTTCCTGACATTGTACAGGAGACAGGGATCAAGACCATTCCCATGGAAAAGAAATGCAAAAAAGCAAAATGGCTGTCTGGGGAGGCCTTACAAATAGCTGAGAAAAAAAGAGAAGTGAAAAACAAAGGAGAAAAGGAAAGATATAAGCATCAGAATGCAGAATTCCAAAGAATAGCAAGAAGAGATAAGAAAGACTTCTTCAGCAATCAATGCAAAGAAATAGAGGAAAAGAATAGGATGGGAAAGACTAGAGATCTCTTCAAGAAAATTAGAGATACCAAGGGAACATTTCATGCAAAGATGGGCTCGATAAAGGACAGAAATGGTATGGACCTAACAGAAGCAGAAGATATTAAGAAGAGGTGGCAAGAATACACAGAAGAACTGTACAAAAAAGATCTTCACGACCCAGATAATAGATGGTGTGATCACTCATCTAGAGCCAGACATCCTGGAATGTGAAGTCAAGTGGGCCTTGGAAAGCATCGCTATGAACAAAGCTAGTGGAGGTGATGGCATTCCAGTTGAGCTATTTCAAATCCTGAAAGATGATGCTGTGAAAGTGCTACACTCAATATGCCAGCAAATGTGGAAAACTCAGCAGTGGCCACAGGACTGGAAAAGGTCAGTTTTCATTCCAGTCCCAAAGAAAGCCAATGCCAAAGAATGCTCAAACTACCTCACAATTGCACTCATCTCACATGCTAGTAAAGTAATGCTCAAAATTCTCCAAGCCAGGCTTCAGCAATATGTGAACCGTGAACTTCCAGATGTTCAAGCTGGTTTTAGGAAAGGCAGAGGAACCAGAGATCAAATTGCCAAAATCCTCTGGATCGTGGAAAAAGCAAGAGAGTTCCAGAAAAACATCTATTTCTGCTTTATTGACTATGCCAAAGCCTTTGACTGTGTGGATCACAAGAAACTGTGGAAAATTCTGAAAGAAATGGGAATACCAGACCAGCTGACCTGCCTCTTGAGAAATCTGTATGCAGGTCAGGAAGCAACAGTTAGAACTGGACATGGAACAACAGACTGGTTTCAAGTAGGAAAAGGAGTACGTCAAGGCTGTATACTGTCACCCTGCTTATTTAACTTCTATGCGGAGTACATCATGAGAAACACTGGACTGGAAGAAACACAAGCTGGAATCAAGATTGCCAGGAGAAATATCAATCACCTCAGATATGCAGATGACACCACCCTTATGGCAGAAAGTGAAGAGGAGTTAAAAAGCCTCTTGATGAAAGTGAAAGAGGAGAGTGAAAAAGTTGGCTTAAAGTTCAACATTCAGAAAACAAAGATCATGGCATCCAGTCCCATCACTTCATGGGAAATAGATGGGGAAAGACTGGAAACAGTGTCAGACTTTATTTTGGGGGGCTCGAAAATCACTGCAGATGGTGATTGCAGCCATGAAATTAAAAGACGCTTACTCCTTGGAAAAAAAGTTATGACCAACCTAGACAGCATATTCAAAAGTAGAGACATTACTTTGCCGACTAAGGTCCATCTAGTCAACGCTGTGGTTTTTCCTGTGGTCATGTATGGATGTGAGAGTTGGACTGTGAAGAAGGCTGAGCGCCGAAGAATTGATGCTTTTGAACTGTGGTGTTGGAGAAGACTCTTGAGAGTCCCTTGGACTGCAAGGAGATCCAACCAGTCCTTTCTGAAGGAGATCAGCCCTGGGATTTCTTTGGAAGGAATGATGCTAAAGCTGAAACTCCAGTACTTTGGGCACCTCATGCGAAGAGTTGACTCATTGGTAAAGACTCTGATGCTGGGAGGGATTGGGGGCAGGAGGAGAAGGGGACAACGGAGGATGAGATGGCTGGATGGCATCACAGACTCGATGGACGTGAGTCTGAGTGAACTCCGGGAGATGGTGATGGAGAGGAAGGCCTGGCGTGCTGTGATTCATGGGGTCGCAAGAGTCAGACACGACTGAGCGACTGAACTGAACTGAACTAAATGCTATCATGGGCTTCCCTGGTGGCTCACACAGTAAAGAATCTGCCTGCAATACAGGAGACCCAGGTTTGATTCCTCGGTGGGGAAGATTCCCTGGAGAAGGGAATGGTAACCCACGCCAATATTCTTGTCTGGAGAACTCCATGGATGGAGGAGCCTGGCTGACTACAGTCTACGGGGTCGCAAAGGGTCGGACACAGCTGAGCCACTAACACTTTCACTTAAATGCTATCATAAGTATCCTTATGCAGAGGAAGACTGACACAGAAGCAGAAGAGGCAGTGTGACCGTGGCAGCAGGGACTGGCATAATATAGCCACAAGTCAAGGAATGCAAACAGCCTTCTCCAAGGAGAATAAACCTCCAGTCATCTGCTGGCATAGGGGAGAGGCAGGAAGTCAGTGACACAGAGTTGAAGAGGGGGCATAGGGATCTAACTGCCTCTTAAGTGGCTTTCAAACAATCCTCCCTATGTTAGTCACATACATTTCTCCCCCCACTTCCTTCCAGAGAAACTAGAGCCTCCAATTCCTGTGTCCTTTGAAGATTCTGTAGTATAAACCAGGTGAGTTCTCAGCTTTCTCAGATTCACCAAGTAAATTATGACTCATCCATTGACTTTCTAGCTTACAAAATTGTGTTCCTCCTTTCTCTTCTCCATTCTCCCCACCCTTCTGGGTTCAAGTCCTTTTAAACAGTCCTTTCACTGTAGCTTTTGTGGGCTATTTGGAAGGAAGCAAAATTAAATGCATGGGTTCAGTTTGCCATTCTCTGCTCATTCATCCATTTTCAACTTCCAAAGCTATGTTGACAACTCTGCCCTACTGTCATCTTGTTACTTTACACGCCTCTTTTAACTTTGTATCAGCCTAGTGTGGTTTCAAGAGAGGGGCAGGGATAAGCCCATTTTTTCTTTTTTTTAACCCACCATGTTTAACTTGAAGTTCTCCAGTTATCTCCTTAGGATAAATTCCTTCCCAGAAGTGGAATTACGTTGTCAAATGGTATGCTTGCGTTTTAAGACTTTTGGTAGAGATGGTCTAAATGCCCTCCAATTTTTAAATACCCCAACGGGGTGTGAATGTGACCATTTCTTTATACTCTGATAAGCACTGTGCAGTTTTACTCCTTTTAACCTTTGTCAATCTGTTAAGGGAGAAGATATCTCATTTTGCATTTTTAAGTGAATATTAACTTTTTTCATATATTTATTGCCTCTTTTGGAGAAGGAAATGGCAACCCACTCCAGTACTCTTGCCTAGAGAATTCCGTGGGCAGAAGAGCTTGGTGAGCTGCTGTCCATGGGGTTGCACAGTCGGACACAACTAAAGCGACTTAGCATGCACGCATGCATTGCCCCTTTGGTAAATTGCTTGTGCAATTTACCAATTTTTTTACAGTTACACTATTCATTTTCTTCTTGATTTTTAAGAGTGCTGTATATAGAGAATATTAACTCTTTAGGTACTTTTATTGCAAAAAAATTCTAGTTTGACATCTTTTAATTGTTTCAGAATGATACTTTTACAGCACAAATTTGTACTTTCTGTGTAAACAAATCTGTCAGTATCTTGTTTCGTTGCTTTCACCATCAAGAGTAAAAAGTCTTCCCCATTCTGAAACAGTGAAAATAATATTCTACATTCTCTTTTAATTGTTTTATTTAAGTATGTATTCATTTTGAAGTTTATTTTAAAGTAAGTAATCAAGAAGAGAATCCAACCATATTTTTTCTTAAAAAAGAAGTCAATTATGCGGATAGCCTGTCCTTTCCTTATTGAAAGAAACCTCATCTTTATCTTATGCTAAATCATTATAAAGATCTGTTTGGGTCTGAACTTTCTATTTGCTCCACTTTTTTGTTTTAATTTCTTTTAATTGAAATACAGTTGATGTCCAGTATTATGTAAGTTACATGAGCACACTATGTTGCTGTCATCCAGCCTCTAAGTCATGTCTGAATCTTTGTGACCCTGCAGACTGCAGCACGCCAGGCTTCCCTATCCTTCACTGTCTCTGGGAGTTTCTTCAGATTGAATCCGTTGAATCGGTGATGCTATCTAACCACTCATCCTCTGTTTACCCTTTCTCTCCTGCCCTCAATCTTTCCTTCTCATCAGGTGGCCAAAGTATTGGAGCTTCAGCATCAGTACTTCCAATGAATATTCAGAGTTGATTTCCTTTAGGATTGACTCCTTTGATCTCCTTGCAGTCCAAAGGACTCTGAAGAGCCCTCTCCAGCACTATAATTTGAAAGCATCAATTCTTCAGCCTTCAGGCTTCTTTATGGATCAACTCTCACATCCGTATATAACTACTGGAAAAACCATAGTTTTGACTATTGGAAGTTTTGCTGGCAAAGTGATTTCTCTGCTTTTCAATACCCTGTACTGTACATATAAGTTAAAGAAGCAGGGTGACAATAGACAGCCTGGACATACTCTTTTCTCAATTTGGAACCAGTCAGTTGTTCCATGTCCAGTTGTAATTGTTTTTTCTTGATCTGCATAGAGGTTTCTCAGGAGACAGGTAAGGTGGTCTGGCTTTCCCATATCTTTGAGAATTTTCCATGCACTCAAATGCTTTCACATAGTCAATGAAGCAGAAGTCGTTTCTCTGGAATTCTGTTGCTTTCTCTAGGATCCAGTGAATGTTGGCAGTTAGATCCCTGGTTCCTCTGCCTTTTCTAAGCCCAGCTTGTACATCTGGAAGTTTTCACTTCAGGAGCTGCTGAAGCCTAGCTTGAAGAATTTTGAGCATAACTTTTAACATAAACTTGAAAGTCACTCAGTCATGTCCGACTCTTTGCGAACCCATGGACTATAGAGTCCATGGAATTCTCCAGGCCAGAATACTGGAGTGGGTAGCCTTTCCCTTCTCCAGGGGATCTTCCAAACCCAGGGATCGAACCCAGGTCTTCCATATTGCAGGCAGATTCTTTACCAGCTGAGCTACAAGGGAAGCTAGCATGTAAAAATGAGCACAATTATATGGTAGTTTGAACATTCTTTGGCATTGTCCTACTTTGGGATTGGAATGAAACCTGATTTTTTCCATTCTGGTGGCTACTTCTGAATTTTCCAAAGTTACTGACCTATTGATTGCAGCATTTTAACAGCATCATCTTTAGAATTTGAAATAGCTCAACTGGAATTCCATCACCTCCACTAGCTTTGTTCATAGTAATGTTTCCTAAGGCCCACTTGACTTAGAATTCCAGGATGTCTGGCTCTAGGTGAGTGATCACACCATCGTGGTTATCTGGGTCATTAAGATCTTTTTTGTATAGTTCTTCTGTGTATTCTTGCCATCTCTTAAAATCTTCTGCTTCAGGTCCTTACCACTTCTGTCATTTATTGTGCCCATCGTTGTATGAAATGTTCCCTTGATATCTCTGATTTTCTTAAAGATATTTCTAGTCTTTCCCATTCTATTGTTTTCCTCAACTTCTTTGCATTGTTCATTTAAGAAGATTTTCTTATTTCTCCTTACTGTTCTCAGGAACTCTGCGTACAGTTGTGTGTATATTTCCCTTTCTCCTCTGCCTTTCACTTCTCTTCTTTCCTCAGCTCCTCAGACAAACACTTTGTCTTCTTGCATTCCTTTTTCTTTAAGATGGATTTGGTCATTGCCTCCTATACATCATTACGAACCTCTGTCCCTAGTTCTTCAGGCTCTCTGTCTACCAGATCTAATCCCTTGAATCTATTCATCACCTGCACTGAATAATCATAAGGGATTTGATTTAAGTCATGCCTGAATGGCCTAGTGGTTTTCCCTACTTTCTTCAATTTAAGCCTGAATTTTGCAATAAGGAGCTCATGATCTGAGCCACAGTCAGTTCCAGGTGTTGTTTTTGCTGACTGTATAGAGTTTTTCCATCATTGGCTGCAAAGAATATAATCAGTCTGATTTGGATATTGACTATTTGGTGATGCCCATGTGTAGAGTCATCTCTTGTATTTTTGAAAAGGTATTTGCTATGACCAATGAATTCTCTTGACAAAACTCTGTTAGGATTTGCCCTACTTCATTTTGTCCTCCTAGGCCAAACTCACCTGTTATTCTAGGTGACTCTGACTTCCTACTTTTGCATTACAAACCCCTATGATGAAAAGGACATCTTTTTTTGGTGTTAGTTCTAGAAGATCTTGTAAGTCTTCACGGAACCATTCAACTTGAGCTTCTTCCACATCAGCGGTTGGGGCATAAACTTGGATTACTGTGATGTTGAATGCTTTGCCTTGGAAAGAACTGAGATCACTTTTTCTACTGAAAAAGTCATAGCTTTGACTATTCGGACTTCGGTCGGCAAAGTGATGTCTCCGCTCTTTAATACACTGTTGAGGTTTGTCATAGCTTTTCTTCCAAGGAGCAAGTGTCTTAATTTCATGGCTGCAGTCACTGTTGTCAGCAATTTTGGAGCCCAAGAAAATAAAATCTGGCATTGTTTTCACTTTTTCCATGTCTATTTGCCATGAAATGATGGGACTGGATGCCATGATCTTAGTTCTTTAATGCTGAGTTTCAAGCCAGCGTTTTCTCTCTCCTCTTTCACCTTCAAGAGGCTCTTTAGTTCCTCTTTGCTTTGTTCCATTTGGGTGACATCATCTGCATATCTGAAGTTATTGATATTTTTCCTTGAAATCTTAATTCCAGCTTGTGATTCATCCAGCCCAGCATTTCTCATGAAGTACTCTGCATATAAGTTAAATATGCAGGGTGACAATATACAGCCTCGACGTACTCCTTTGCTAATTAGGAACCAGTTCATTGTTTCATGTCTGGTTTTAGCTGTTGCTTCTTGATCAGCATCCAGGTTTCTCAGGAGGCACATAAGGTGGTCTGGTATTCCATCTCTAAGAATGTTCCACAGTTTGTTGTGATCCACACAGTTAAAGGATTTCACATAGTCAATGAAGCAGAAGTAAATGTCTTCCTGGAATTCCTTTGTTTTTTCTATGGTACAAAGGATGTTGAGAATTTGATCTCTGGTTCCTCTGCCATATTGTAAGTCCATGTTGTACTTTGGGAAGTTCTCAGTTCACATATTGTTGAAGCCTACTCCAATTTTAGTTATAATAAAATATTTAGTTAAAATAAAATGTATGTGTTTTACAATATATCCTTGTAGCTTATTTTATACAGGATAGTTTGCACCTGTTAATCCCCTGTCTTTATATTACCCCTCTCCCTTCCCTCTCCCCAAGAACATACATTATATACCTGGATGAAAAAGTATCTTCTCATTACTGCTCTTTTTTAATAATATTCTTGACTATTCTATTTTACTGAACCTCTGTATAAATTTTATACCTTTGAGTTCTGCTGAGAATCATATCAAAGTAATAGGTTAATTAGGGGAGAATAGATCTGTTTATGATACAGTCTTCCTGCAGGCTTGTATGTGAAGATGGTTGTCATCAATGCCTCTCTTCCTCATCCTTCCTGCCTCTCCAGAGGTGGAGGGAGACGGAGTCTGTTCCTTCCTTTTCCTTGATTTATGAGGCAACATCATAAGAAGCCTTGTAACTTCTACCTAGACACCCTAGAGTCCTGAGCCACTGCAGAAGTCCATCTACTCTAGAGCTGCCACACTGTGAGGAAGCCTAGCCCCATGGAGATAAAGAGAAATTCCCGGTCAGCCTCTCGCTGTTCCCACCCCCAGCTACTTGAACTCATCCCAAGGGACCCAAGCCATCGTGGAACAGAAACAAGCCCCTCTGTGCACTGTCTAAATTCCCAAAACAGAGAAGCATGAGGATGATAATAACAACTGTTCTGTTGAGCCATTTACCTTGGAGTGACTTGTTAGGCAATAATAAATAACTGAAATGGATAGTAAATTAGTTACTTAGTTGGTTATTTAGTTCTGGTAATTACATAAGCATCTGTGAACTCAACATCCAAAACAAAAGCTTGGACCTTGAAAATAACCTGCATTTAACTACATAGAAGAGGAAATAAAGAGCTTCTTGATGAGCGTGAAAGAGCAGAGTGAAAAAGCTGGCTTGAAACTCAACATTCAAAAAACTAAGGTCATGGCATCTGGTCCCACCATTTCATGAAAAATAGAAGGGGAAAAAGTGGAAGCAGTGACAGATTTTATTTTCTTGGGCTCCAAAATCACTGTAGACCATGACTGCAGCCTTGAAAATAAAAGACATTTGCTCCTTGAAAGGAAAGCTATGACAAACCTCAACAGTGTATTAAAAACCAGAGACATCACTTTGGCAACAGAAGTCCACATAATTAAAGCTCTGGTTTTTCCAGTAGTCATGTATGGATGTGAGAGTTGGACCATAAATAAGGCTGAGGGGTGAAAAATTGATGCTTTCAAATTGTGGTGCTGGAGAAGACTTTCGAGAGTCCTTTGGACTATGAGGAGATCAAAGTAGTCAATCCTAAGGAAATAGGATAACCTGAATATTCATTGCAAGTACTGATGCTGGAGCTCCAATAGTTTGGCCAACTGATTAGATGAGCCAAGTCATTGGAAAAGACCCTGATGCTGAGAAGATTGAAGGCAAAAGGAGAAGGGGGCAACAGAAGATGAGATGTTTAGATAGCATCTCCAACTCAATGGACATGAGAAAACTCCAGAAGATAGTGGAGGACAGAGGAGCCTAGCATGCTACAGTCCATGGGATGGCAAGGAGTGGGATACAACTTACTGCCTGAACAACAACAAAATTGCATGCTCTCTCTCTATTCTATTCCCCTTCCTGTCCCAACTCAAGTTAACCATCATTCATAAGCTGGTATTCATCACTTTTAAACTTTCTTTCTGTACAGTTAAATTGCATATATATTTGTTAAAATTGCACATATTTTATTTTTGTTAAAAAAGTGTAAACTTTGGGGCCTTACAATTTTCACTTAATAGTATACTATTAAGATTCATCCATATGGTTGTGTATCACATTAGTTCATTTATCTTGTCTGCCATGTGCTTCTTTTTCATCCAAGTATCTCCATTTAATCATTCACTGATTTTTGAAATTGTGAACAGTATGGCTATGAACACTCTTGTGGATACTTCCTGCTGTACATATGTGAATTTCTCATGTTGTACATATGCGAATTTCTCATATAGCTAGGAGTAGAATTGTTGGCTCAAAAAAGATGATAAACTTCAGGCGTTCATCCTGAATTGTGTTCTTCCATGGTTCAGTTCAGTTCAGTTCAGTTGCTCACTCATGTCCGACTCCTCACAACCCCATGGACCACATGGTTATATCAATTTAAATTCCTACTGGCAGTGTTTAAAAAAGAGATCCTCTGGAATCATATCCACTCCAACTTTCTGTATTGCCAGATTTTTTTTTTCATTTTTGCCAGTTGGATGAGTATTAAATGCTTCTCATTGTAGTGCTAATTGGCATTTTCTCATCACTAATGATGCTGACCACTTCCTCATGTATTTGTTAGTGATATGTGTTTCCTCTTCCATGAAATATCTCTTCATATCTTTGGGTAATTTTCTATTGGGTTACACGTGCTTTTCTTATTATTTTGTACGAGTGCTTTATATATTCCTGATACAAACTCATTGTCATCAGCAGGTATTGCAAAGATCATCTCTCAGTTTCTAGACTGACTTTCTCCTTTGTTTTAAAAATCTTTTAGAGAACTAAAATTCTTAATTAAATTTTTTCCATATTGTTTTAATTTCTCTCTCTTTTTCTAAGACTTTTTTTAACAGCAGTTTTTGATTCACAGTGAAATTGAGGGAGGTACAGAGATTTCCCACATACTACCCTCACACAAGCATGGCCTCCACCATTATTGGCATCCCCACCCTGCACCCGAGGCCAGGGCCGGTGGCCAGGAGGAGCAACCCGAGGAGTGGTGGCTGAGCAGGTGCAGGAGGGCCTAGAGGAGCTATCCCACATTGAAGGTCAGGAACTGCGGCGGTAAGGAGATACCCCTCATCCAAGGTAAGGAGCAGCGGCTGTGCTTTGCTGGAGCAGCTGTAAAGAGATACCCCACGCCCAAGGTAAGAGAAACCCAAGTAAGATGGTAGGTGTTGCAAGAGGGCATCAGAGGGCAGACACACTGAAACCATACTCACAGAAAACTAGTCAATCTAATCACACTAGGACCACAGCCTTGTCTAACACAATGAAACCAAGCCATGCCTGCGGGGCAATCCAAGACGGGTGGGTCATGGTGGAGAGATCAGACAGAATGTGGTCCACTGGAGAAGGGAATGGCAAGCCACTTCAGTATTCTTGCCTTGAGAACCCCATGAACAGTATGAAAAGGCAAAATGATAGGATACCAAAAGAGGAACTTCCCAGGTCATTAGGTGCCCAATATGCTACTGGAGATCAGTGAAGAAATAACTCCAGAAAGAATGAAGGGATGGAGCCACAGCAAAAACAATACCCAGCTGTGGATGTGACTGGTGATAGAAACAAGATCCGATGCTGTAAAGAGCAATATTGCATAGGAACCTGGAATGCCAGGTCCATGAATCAAGGCAAATTGGAAGTGGTCACACAGGAGATGGCAAGGGTGAACGTTGACATTTTAGGAATCAGCGAACTAAAATGGACTGGAATGGGTGAATTTAACTCAGATGACCATTATATCTACTACTGCGGGCAGGAATCCTTCAGAAGAAATGGAGTAGCCATCATGGTCAACAAAAGAGTCCAAAATGCAGTACTTGGATGCAATCTCAAAAATGACAGAATGATCTCTGTTCGTCTCCAAGGCAAACCATTCAATATCAGTTATCCAAGTCTATGCCCCAACCAGTAATGCTGAAGAAGCTGAAGTTGAACGGTTTTATGAAGACCTACAAGACCTTTTAGAACTAACACCCAAAAAAGATGTCCTTTTCATTCTAGGGGACTGGAATGCAAAAGTAGGAAGTCAAGAAACACATGGAGTAACAGGCAAATTTGGCCTTGGAATGTGGAATGAAGCAGGGCAAAGACTAATAGAGTTTTGCCAAGATAATGCACTGGTCATAGCAAACATCCTCTTCCAACAACACAAGAGAAGACTCTACACATGGACATCACCAGATGGTAAACACCGAAATCAGATTGATTATATTGTTTGCAGCCAAAGATGGAGAAGCTCTGTACAGTCAGCAAAAACAAGACCAGGAACTGACTGTGGCTCAGATCACGAACTCCTTATTGCCAAATTCAGAATGAAATTGAAGAAAGTAGGGAAAACCGCTAGACCATTCAGGTATGACCTAAATCAAATCCCTTATGATTGTACAGTGGAAGTGAGAAATAGATTTAAGGGCCTAGATCTGATAGATAGAGTGCCTGATGAACTATGGAATGAGGTTCGTGACATTGTACAGGAGACTGGGATCAAGACCATCCTCATGGAAAAGAAATGCAAAAAAGCAAAATGGCTGTCTGGGGAGGCCTTACAAATAGCTGTGAAAAGAAGAGAAGTGAAAAGCAAAGGAGAAAAGAAAAGATATAGGCATCTGAATGCAGAGTTCCAAAGAATAGCAAGGAGAGATAAGAAAGCCTTCTTCAGCAATCAATGCAAAGAAATAGAGGGAAAGAACAGAATGGGAAAGACTAGAGATCTCTTTAAGAAAATTAGAGATACCAAGGGAACATTTCATGCAAAGATGGGCTCGATAAAGGACAGAAATGGTATGGACCTAACAGAAGCAGAAGATATTAAGAAGAGGTGGCAAGAATACACGGAAGAACTGTACAAAAAAGATCTTCACGACCCAGATAATCATGATGATGTGATCACTCATCTAGAGCCAGACATCCTGGAATGTGAAGTCAAGTGGGCCTTAGAAAGCATCACTATGAACAAAGCTAGTGGAGGTGATGGCATTCCAGTTGAGCTATTTCAAATCCTGAAAGATGATGCTGTGAAAGTGCTACACTCAATATGCCAGCAAATGTGGAAAACTCAGCAGTGGCCACAGGACTGGAAAAGGTCAGTTTTCATTCCAGTCCCAAAGAAAGCCAATGCCAAAGAATGCTCAAACTACCTCACAGTTGCACTCATCTCACATGCTAGTAAAGTAATGCTCAAAATTCTCCAAGCCAGGCTTCAGCAATACGTGAACCGTGAACTTCCAGATGTTCAAGCTGGTTTTAAGAAAGGCAGAGGAACCAGAGATCAAATTGCCAACATCTACTGGATCATGGAAAAAGCAAGAGAGTTCCAGAAAAACATCTATTTCTGCTTTATTGACTATGCCAAAGCCTTTGACTGTGTGGATCACAATCAACTGTGGAAAATTCTGAAAGAGATGGGAATACCAGACCAGCTGACCTGCCTCTTGAGAAATCTGTATGCATGTCAGGAAGCAACAGTTAGAACTGGACATGGAACAACAGACTGGTTCCAAATAGGAAAAGGAGTACGTCAAGGCTGTATATTGTCACCCTGCTTATTTAACTTTTATGCAGAGTACATCATGAGAAACACTGGACTGGAAGAAACACAAGCTGGAATCAAGATTGCCGGGAGAAATATCAATCACCTCAGATATGCAGATGACACCACCCTTATGGCAGAAAGTGAAGAGGAGTTAAAAAGCCTCTTGATGAAAGTGAAAGAGGAGAGTGAAAAAGTTGGCTTAAAGCTCAACATTCAGAAAACTAAGATCATGGCATCCAGTCCCATCACTTCATGGGAAATAGATGGGGAAAGACTGGAAACAGTGTCAGACTTTATTTTGGGGGGCTCGAAAATCACTGCAGATGGTGATTGCAGCCATGAAATTAAAAGATGCTTACTCCTTGGAAGAAAAGTTATGACCAACCTAGATAGTATATTCAAAAGCAGAGACATTACTTTGCTGACTAAGGTCCGTCTAGTCAAGGCTATGGTTTTTCCAGTGGTCATGTATGGATGTGAGGGTTGGACTGTGAAGAAGGCTGAGCACCGAAGAATTGATGCTTTTGAACTGTGGTGTTGGAGAAGACTCTTGAGAGTCCCTTGGACTGCAAGGAGATCCAACCAGTCCATTCTGAAGGAGATCAGCCCTGGGATTTCTTTGGAAGGAATGATGCTAAAGCTGAAACTCCAGTATTTTGGCCACCTCATGCAAAGAGTTGAGTCATTGGAAAAGACTCTGAGGCTGGGAGGGATTGAGGGCAGGAGGAGAAGGGGACGACCGAGGATGAGATGGCTGGATGGCATCACGGACTCAATGGACGTGAATCTGAGTGAACTCCGGGAGATGGTGATGGACAGGGAGGCCTGGCGTGCTGCGGTTCATGGGGTCGCAAAGAGTTGGACACAACTGAGCAACTGAACTGAACTGAACCAGAGTAAGACATTTGTTATAATCAAAGAGCCTACCTTGACATATCACAATCATCCAAAATTCTCAGTATACATTAGTGTTTAGTCTTGTTATTACATATTCTATGGGTTTTGATAAGTGTATAAAGATGAGTACCTACCACTATGCTACCATACAGACCACTTTCAGTGCTCTAAAAATCCTCTGTATTTTGCCTGTTCATCACCCCTCCTAATCTAACCTCTAGCAACCACTGATCTTTTTACTGTTTTGGTAGTTTTGCCTTTTCAAGAATATCATAGAATTGGAAGCATACTGTCTATAGCTTTTTCAGATTAGATTTCCCTTTCTCCCTTCTTTCGTCCTTCCTCAATACATCTTGGGCTCTGGTATCAGGGTAGTGCAGTCCTCGTAGAATAAGTTATATTCCTCCTTTTTCTACTACATGAAAGTTGTATAAGATGGAATGATGAGGTCTTTGAAAATGTTATAGTACTCATCTATAAAACCATCTGGGACTGATGCTTTGTTTTTACTTTTTAGGCAGCACTTTCAATTTTCCAAGAATTTGCCTATTTTTTCTCCAGATCGGCATATAATTGCTGATAGTATATTCTTATCTTTAAATTTCTATGTGAAGTTACTCCTCCCTTTTCACTCATAATATCTGTTTCTCCTTCCTTTTGTTTTATTCTATTGTTTTTTTCCTACCTTCTTAAGTCAGACATACAGCTCATTAACTTTGAGGCTATCTTGTTTTCTTATTTAAGTTCCACAAGATCTGATATTTAGTATCTTCATAATTTGTAAGATCTAAAGGAAATCAGTCATGAATATTCTTTGGAATGCTGAAGCTGAAACTCCAATACTTTGGCCACCTGATGTAAAGAACCAACTCATTGGAAAAGATCCTGATGCTGGGAAAGATAGAAGGTGGGAGGAGAAGGGAAAAACAGAGGATAAGATGGTTAGATGGCATCACAGACGCGATGGACATGAGTAAGCTCCAGGAGTTGGTGATGGACAACCCGGTAATGGACAGCCTGGCGTGCTGCAGTCCAAGGGGTCGCAGAGTCAGACACGGCTGAGCGACTGAACTGAACCGAACTTAAGATCTAAATATTTTTACACTTCTATTATGACTTTTTCTTGATCTATGAATTAATTAGCAGTATATTTTTAAAGTTTTCAAATATGTAAGGTTTCTTATTTATCTTTTGGTTACTCCAGAATTACATATCCTGTGGTTAGAGATCATGTTCTGAGTTTTATCTGTTATCTGAAACTGTAAGTATTTCTGGTGTGCTTGAGAAAAATGTGTACTTTCCAATTTTTTATTCAGAACATCATAAATGCCCAGTAGATAAAGTTGATCTTTTGTATTATTCATATTTTTATATCTTTGTTGATATAATTGAGAAAGTTGAAATCTCCCGGTATGGTGGTAGATTTATGACCTCTTTATTGTTGGGTTTTGCTTTCTATAGCTATTTGAGGTTATTGTGTTAGATGCATCATTAAAATTGCTCTATCTCTTTAGCAAAAAAGAACATTTTATCATTACATTATGTAGTGCTCTATCCGTCCCTAATCATGCCCTTTGCCTTAAAGTCAATTTTATTTCTTTGGATATGAATATATACATATATTATAGATAGATAGATATAGATATAGATATTTGGATACCAATATAGCTATAACTATTGTATTTAGGTTAATATTTTCTGATATATCATTTTTTCTCCCTTTTATTATTGGGCTTGCATTTAGCTTTTAAAGTATGTGTTGTAAATAACATAACATCTGAATTTTTAAATTCCACCTATCAACATTTGCTTTTTACTTGTGAGTTAAGTCCACTCACATTTATTTTTATATATTTGGATTAGTTTCTACCATCTTAATTTTTCAGTTGTCTGACAATGTTTCTTTTCAATCCTTTGCTCTCTAATTTGACAAGCATTTTAGCACATTTTTATATTCCTTTAGTTTTTCCCTCCAGCCTAACCCCAATCATAATGATATATCTAGACTTGTGCTTCCTAAAGTCTCAGAGCATCTCGAATTCTTGTTAAAAGGCAGGTTATGGTTCTGCATGTTTTGAGGTGGGATGTGAGTTTTTCTAACAAGCTCCCTGGTGATGCTGATGCTGGTTCAAAACACGACACTTTGAAAAGCAAGGATCTATACGTGTGCTGTTCAATATGATAGCCAAACCTGGGTTTGTATTTCCTCTTTATATACTTCATCCAAAACAGCTTTCAGTGTGGATTTTTTTGTGATAAACCTTCTGAAGCTTTCTGGGACTAAGAATATTTTTATCATGCCCTCATATGTAAATGTCTTAGCTAAATATAAAATTCTAGAGTCTAAGTTCTTTCCTTCTAATATTTTTTAAATGATAATCTTCTGATTTCCTGTACCCAGTGCTTAACTGAAAAATCTCTCAAGATCAATCTAACTCTTGTTTTTTTGTGTGTGAACTATTCTTTCTCTCTGGAAAATTTTAGAATTTTCTGTTCAACTTTGCTATTCTTAAAATCACATTCACGCCATGGATTGTCTGGCCCATGGGATCACAAAGAGTCAGACAAGACTGAGTGACTCTCACTTTCACTTTTACTTTCATTCCATCTTGCCTATCTATTCTCTGCAGTTTCTTTCAATCTAAAGACTTTCTTCTCCACCACCTTCTCTTCTTCTCCCCTTCCCCTTCCTCTTTCTCTTCCTTCCTCTTATCCTCCTCTTCTTTGGAAATTTTATCATTATTATTTCTTCAAATATGTCTTCCTCTCCATTTTTTCTTTCTTTCTGGTACTTTTATTATCTGAATGTTAGCACTTCGACTTTATTTTTCCGTATGCCTTGGCTTTTCATTTCATATTTTTTGTCTGTCATTTCCCTCTTCCTTAAGAGAAGATTATCTCAGTTTAGCCTTCTGCATCATTAATGTATCCCCTCCACATGGATCTTGTCTGCTATTTATCTAAGCTGTTCTATCATTTATTTCAACTGCCACATTTTTTATACTAGTATTTCTGCTTGGTCTTTATCTTCCTATTCTTATCCTAAGATGTTAGATACTGCTAATATCTTCCCTTATCACTTTTAGTTTATTCTTATATTCTTATATATTTAGTTTAGTATATTTAGTTTATTCTTATTCTTATCCTAAGATGTTATATATTACTAATATCTTCCCTTATCACTTTTAGTCTAGTTCTAAATTATTTGTCTGTCTATTCTAATACTTCTCCTTCTGAAGGAACCTATACTCCAATTACATGTTATTTTTTGTTTGGAATGGCTGTGATTCTAAACTGTAATATTTGGACCTCAGCTTATGTTCTGCTGAGGATGTTGTGGTCTCTGAGTCAGTACAAAGCCAGATCCCTATCTATGTGAGTCCCAGTGAGCTGAGAGGATAAAAGAGATCTGGGTGAAGAAGAAATGCACTAAGGAGAAATCCATCTCCATCACTACCCACACCACAAAACAGCTCTTTGGGGCTGGGCTTCATTCACCTGTCACACCCTAGAAACAGCTCCCCACTTCCCACCCACCCAATAGAGACAATCTGTCTTGCACCTTTGGAGAAGGTGAGGTTGGAAGCAAAAGTCCAAAGTTAATCTCTACCTATTTTTCTTAGTTCCTCAAACTTACACTGCATGTCTGGAATGAACTCTAATTTAGTGGTGTTATTCTTCTTACACAGGAAAGTACTTAATTTGCTAATGTTTTATTCAAGCATATATAATTCAGTAGCTTTCTGCTTCGTGCAGTTTTACAGGTATTGTATTAAGGTTAAATAAATTTTATTTAAAAAATGGAAAGCTTTTCCTTCTTTATTTATTCACTAGAGCAATTTAAGTTGCATAGAAATTCTCTCAGGTGTGGAACAAATCGCAAACAAGCAAATTTACTTCCTGTTCCTATGACGCAGTTTAGAGGATATTGGGGGAAGGAGCAAAGTTCTTCACAAACTTCTTGATTTATTCCATGTTGATTGCTCTGTTCAAACTTTCTTTTTCTTCTTGACTCTAGTTTAGTTATATTTTCCTTAAAACTCAACCAATTCATCTAGATTTTCAAATTTCTTGGCCCTTTAGTCTTTCTTTTTAAATATTAGCTTTAAGTACAATTTACACTTTAAAACTCACCCATTTTAAGGGTCCTGTTTAATAGATGTTAACAAATAAATGCATTCTTGTAACCACCACAAAAAAAAATAGAGCATTTCCATCATGCAAAAAAGTTCCCTGTGGCCCCTTTATAATCAATATCCTCTTCCAACCTGTGCCCCATGCAACCACTGATCTGATTTCTATCACTGTAACTGTGCTTTTCCTAGAATTTTGCAGGGATGGAATCAGATAAAATTTGTGCTTTATATTTGATTTCATTTTCTCAACATGTTTTTGAGATTCATACATGTAAATATCAGGAGTTTGGTCCTTTTAAAAAAGTGAATAGTATTCTATCATATGGATACACCAAAACACACTCATCGGTTCATAAAAATTTGGATTATTTCCAATTTGAGATGATGGCTGGGAAAGAAAAAAAATCTCTAAAAGATATTCAGATACTAATCCCTTGAACCTGGAAACGTTCCAAAAACATCTTTGCAGATGTGATTAAATTAAGGATCTTGTGGTGGGAAGATTATCCTAGATTATTAGGGTGGGCCTTAAATGCAATCCCATTTATTATCTTTATATGAGTGAGTCAGAGAAAGATTTGACACACACAGCAGAGAAGCAGATGTGCAGACTGAGCAGGGAGAAGATGCTGGAGAGATGCAGCCACGAATCAAGGAATTCCAGGAGCCTCTAGAAGCTGGGAGAAGCAAGAAGTGGGCTCCCCCTTGACGCCGGGAGGGACTGGGGGCAGGAGGAGAAGGGGACGACAGAGGGTGAGATGGCTGGATGGCGTCACCGACTCACTCGATGGACGTGAGTCTGAGTGAACTCCGGGAGATGGTGAGGGACAGGGAGGCCTGGCGTGCTGCGATTCATGGGGTCGCAAGGAGTCGGACACGACTGAGCGACTGAACTGACTGACTGACCTGAGCCTCCAAAATTATTATGGCCATGTTTATACTTTGATTTTATTCCAGCGAGCTGTTTGGACATCTGTCTTCTAGAACTGCGGGGGGATAAATGTATGTTGTCTCAAGGCATCATGTTTGCTGCAATTTGTTGGAGTGTTACCTAGTCCAGACTCTGCTTGCTGCACAACAAGCCAATAAATTGGGAGATGAGGCGATGAGGCAAGGAGTAACGACTTTATTTGGAAAGCCTGTAGACTGAAAAGATGGGAGGTTAGTGTTACCAAAAAACCATCTTATCAGGATCTAGATGCCAGTGTTTTTAATAAAGCAGAAAGGGAGAGGTGTTGATGAATTAAAGTAAAAAAAGGCCATTTATCTTGCAAAACAGGAAGGGATGTATGCTAATTTCTTCTTTTCTACATCCTTTCACAGATGGGAAGGGTCAGATTGTCCCTCTGTAAACTGAACAAAGCCACTTTACCCCCTCAGGCAGAGGGGCTTCCCAGGTGGCACTAGTGGTAAAGAACCTACCAGCCAGTGCAAGAGGCATAAGATCCAAGCGTTCAGTTCCTGCATCAGGAAGATCAACCCACTCCAGTTATTCTTGCCTGGAGAATCCCATGGGCAGACAGCCTGGATAGGATCACAAAGAGCTGGACAGGACTAAAGTGACTGAGCATGCACAGAGGGGCAGGGTTCCCTGAGGCAAGCCATTATGTACAATTACAAGAACAAAGGACTCCCCTGGTGACTCAGAAGATAAAGAATCTGCCTGCTGTGTGGGAGACCCAGGTTCTATCCCTGGGTCAGGAAGATCCCCTGGAGAAGGAAATGGCAACCCACTCCAGTATTCTTGCCTGGAGAATCCCATGGACCAAGGAGCCTGGTAGGTTATAGTCCATGGGGTCACTAAGATTCGGACACAACTAAGTGACTAACACTTTCATAAGAAAAAAGCAACAAAATGCAAGGGTTAAAGTAAAAGAAACAGATCCAACATGGAGTCAAAATTGGCTCTTCCCAGTTAGTAGGGCCACCTGATGTGAAGAGCTGGCTCATTGGAAAAGACCCTGATGCTGGGAAAGATTGAAGGCAGGAGGAGAAGGGGATGACAGAAGATGAGATGGTGGGATGGCATCACTGATTCAATGAACATGAGTTTGAGCAAGCTCTAGGAGTTGGTGATGGACAGGGAAGCCTGAAGGCTGCAGTCCCTGGGGTTGCAAAGAGTCAGACATGACTGAGCAACTGAACTAAACTGTTACTAGGGCAGCTCAGGAGACCAGTTCAGAGGCTATTACAAATCGAGCTGCTATGTAAAGCTCTGTGTACAAGTCTCTATCTGGTCACATTTTTCATTTTTATTGGAAAAAAGTAGAAATGGGATTGCTGGGATATATTTTAAATTTATAAGAAATTGACTGTTTCCCAAAGTAGCTATCCCATTTCACATTGCCATCAGCTATGTATGAGAATTCTTGTTGCTTCATGTCCTTGCCAACACTTGGTATGATCAGTCTTTTTAATTGTAGTATGTGCATAGCAATATCTCATTGTGGTTTTAATATATATTATCCCTGATGACCCACAGTATTGAGCATCTTTTCATGTACATTTTGAAATTCATCTCTTCATTTTGAAGTCTTTATTCAAATCTTCTACTAATTTTATTCAGTTTTTTATTCTACCTTCTTCTTATAAAAGAATAAGAATTATTTATTTAACAGATATATTTGCAAGTATTTTCTCCCAATCTGTGACACAATTTTTCAGTTTCTCAACAGTGTTTTTCAAATAGCAAGACTATATTGATGAAGTTCCATTTAATTTTTTATCTACACTTTGTGCTTTTTGTGTCCTAAGCAATCTGCCTAACTTAATAGCACAGGGTTTCCTCGTTTTCTTTCAGAAGCTTATAGTTCCAGATCTTACATTTAGGTCTATGATCTATTTCATGTTCATTCTTTTATGATGTGAGGTAAGGATCAAAGTTCACTTTTTTAACACATGGATATCCAATTGTTTCAGTTCCATGTGTTGAAGAAAGAATCCCCATTGAATTACCATGGCATCCATGTAGACAATGACCATATGTGTTGCATTGAGCTGTTCTCACATCAATACCATGCTATCTTGATTCCTATTGGTTTATACTGATAAAATCAAATAATTTAAGTCTTATACCTTTGTCCTTTTTTTCACCACTTGCTTTGGGTATTCTAGATCTTTTGTACTTCTATATAAATTTTAGAATCAACTTGCCAGTTTCTACCCCTCCCCTCCAAAAAATAAAAGCTTTCCGGAATTTTTGTTTGGATTGTTTTGAGTCTGTGGAAACTTTGGGAGACAAATGAAATCTTAACAATATTGTCTTCTAATTCATGAATATAGTATATCTTTCTTTTTGTTTCAGTTGCTTTTAATTTCTCAGCAAGTTTTCATAATTTTCAGTGTACAGGTTTTGCACAAAATGTGTTATATTTATCCTTATTTATTTTAAGGTTTTAAGACTTTGAAACTGGTGTTTTAAATTTGAATTTCCAACTGTATATTGCTGTACTTTTTTGATAAATTAAAGTTCTTTTCAAGGTTTTATGCTATTTCTCATTCATAACATTTTGTGTGCTCTTTTTTGTTTTATTAGCACTACTAAAGATTTTCTTATTTTCTTAGCCTTTGCACAGATAAAAATTTTGACTTGTTTAAAAGCTTGCTGTGTCTTCATTTCCTAACTCATTAAATTTTGCTTTTGTCTTTATTAATTTTTTTGTTTTTACTTTCATTAGATTTGTTTTATTATTCTTCTCTAAGTTTTTGAGCTAACTGTTAATGCATTTTGTTTTCATTTGCTTTAATTTAATTATTGTGGTGGCTTTGTACTCTGACCACTTAGCTTAGCTGGAAGAACTACATTTCATAGAATTCCCTTCCTTATATGGCTGAGGATTCGAATGGGCCTCAAAAGAAATTTACATGGGATTTCAAAGGCAGGAGTGATGGAGCAGTCATTTATTTTTAACCCAAAGTTCAATGTAGGGCCAGGTGCTATTGCTGTCTACAAGTGCTGCATACCTGCCAGCTGGTCTTGGTGTGGGCAGCAGCCGGGCCCTCAGCTCTACTGGGCCTCTTCCTGCTCCTCAAAATTCTCTTTTATAATTCTAGTTATCTGTTTATTTTTGACTGTTCCAGGTCTTCGTTGCTGCCTGGGCTCCTCTGGTCGTGGTGCTTGGGCTTCCCATGGCGGTGGCTTCTCTTTTTGTGGAACATGGGCTCTGGGGTGTTCGGACTTCAGAGCACAGGCTCAGTGGTAGTGGTGCACAGCTTAGCTGCTCCACACCATGTGAGATCTTCCCAGATCAGGGATCAAACCATGTCTCCTGCATTGGCAAGCAGATTCTTCACCATGGAGGCACCAGGTAAGCCCCTATTCCTCAGAATTCTAACCCTGTTACACATACAGTTGATGCCAGCTTACTAGAGCAATGAGAGAGAGACACACATGTTCCTGTCTGTCTGGTGGGTTCAAGTTTGCTCTTATTCTTTCCTACTTTACCATCAATCTCCCTTCCTGATTTAACCTAATCCGAGGATTTTCATTGGAATAACCAGAGACTTCTTCCAGTAGTCATAGACAGATGTGAGAGTTGGACCATAAAGGCTGAGCATAAAAGAATTGATGCTTTTGAACTGTGGTGCTGGAGAAGACTCTTGAGAGTCCCTTGAACAGCAAGGAGATCAAACCAGTCAATCGTAAAGGAAATCAACCCTGAATATTCATTGGAAGGACTGACGCTGAAGCTCCAAACTTCTGGCCACCTGACGTGGAGAGCGGAGTCATTGGGAAAGACCCTGATGTTGGGAAAGATTGAAGGCAGGAGGAGAAGGGGATGACAGAGGATGAGATGGTTGGATGGCATCATTGATTCAATGGACATGACTTTGAGCAAACTCCTGGAGACAGTGAAGGACAGAGCATCCCGCTGTCCATGAGGTGGCAAAGAGTCGAACATGACTTAGTGAATGAACCACAACAAACCAGAGTCGTTTGGGTGTCAGTTATTACTACAGATTTCTTTGCACTTTGGTTAGCTCTCTAAAGAATTTTTCTCATTTGATTAAATTTCCAACTATGTTACTAGTAGTCATATATATATATTAACTCTAAGTCTTATAATTGTATTGCTTGCCACCATTTCTTTTATAGTACATCTTCCATATGGGAGTTTTTACTTGGATTCATTTCTTAGTTATATTTCTTGAAACAACTTTTCAGAAAGGGTAATACATAGTTTTGGAGAAGGAAATGGTGACCCACTCCAGTATGCTTGCCTGGAGAATACCATGGACAGAGGGGCCTGGCAGGCTATAGTCCATGAGGTCACGAAGAGTAGGACATGACTTGGTGACTCAACAACAACAATAGATAGTTTGCTTTCTGAATCCCAGTGTATCTAAGAATGTCTCTGTGTTGTCTTCCACGTGAACAGTTATTAGGTTGGGTAAGTGAAAAGTTGTTTCTGCTGGTCCAGCACCCATCTCTTCCTTTAAGGAAACACCTGTGGCTTCTTCTGCATTCATGTGGGCTGAGTGAATGAAACTCTATCCCCAGAGCCTATGGGTGAACAGATATACGACAATAAAAGCATGGCAATTCTTTGGCCACCTGATAGGTAATGTAATAGGCATTGACTGATGCCAAGACAATGAGATTGCTTTTGCTGGAACTATCAGGTTGGTGCAAATGTAATTGCAGTTTCAGTGTAATTGATAGTTTTAAATCATTATAACTAGGCTCAAACACATCTTGATTAATCAAATTAGGAACAATTACAATCAACACATTTTTGCCAATGAGAAATAAGTTTTTTTTATCCCTGTAGCATAAAAATCCACACTTCAGGATTTGACGAACTCATGGAAAGCATTTTCTGCCTCCTGCTGGTTGTGGAAGTGCTTTCCCTGCAAAGTGGTCAAGGTTCTTGAAGAAGTTGTAATCACTTGGTGAGAGTTCAGGTGAATGTGGCAGATGAGGCAAAAACTTCGTAGCCCAATTTGTTCAACTTTTGAAGCATTGATTGTGCAACATGTGTTTGGTTGTTGTTGTGAAGGAGAATTGAGCCAATACTGTTGACCAATGCCAGCTGCAGGGATTGCAGTTTCTGGTACGTCTCATCAATTTGCTGAGCATACTTTTCAGATATAATGGTTTTGCCAAGAGTTAGAAAGGTGTAGTGGGTCAGACCAGCAGCAGACCACCAGTGATCATGACCTTTTTCTTTTTGAATCCGAGTTTGGCTTTGGGAAGTGCTTTGGAGCTTCTTCTTGGTCCAGCAACTGAGTTGGTCATCAACAGGTATTGTAAACAATCCACTTTTTATTGAATGTCACATTCTGATGGAGAAATGGTTCGTTGTTGCATAGAATTAAGAGAAGATGACACTTCAAAATGATTTTTTGATTTGTAGTTAGCTCATGAGGCACCCACTTACTGAGCTTTTTCACCTTTCCAGTTTGTTTCAAAGGCCGAAGGACCATAGAATGGTCGACACTGAGTTCTTCGGCAACTTCTCATGTGGTTGTAAGAGGACTGATCTGCTTCTGTGATAGCTTTCAATTGTCACTGTCAGCTTCTGACAGCTGGCCACTACACTACTCATCTTCAAGGTTCTTGTCTCCTTTGCAAAACTTCTTAAACCACCACTGAACTGTACATTCGTTAGAAGTTCCTGGGCCAAATGTATCGTTAATGTTGTGAACTTTCTCTGCCACTTTACAACCCATTTTGAACTTAAATAAGAAAATTGCTTAAATTTGTTTAAATCCAACCGTCTCATCCTCTGTTGTCCCCTTCTCCTCCTGTCTTCAATCTTTCCCAGCATCAGAGTCTTTTCCAATGAGTCAGCTCTTCGCATCAGGTGGCCAAAGTATTGGAGTTTCAGCTTCAACATCAGTCCTTCCAATGAACATCCAGGACTGATCTCCTTTAGGATGGACTGGTTGGATCTCCTTGAAGTCTCCTTGAAGACTCTCAAGAGTCTTCTCCAACACCACAGTTCAAAATACAATATACACATCAAGTAATAAGTCATTAGCAAAAGCAAAATAAAGTGAGAAATGAGCATTAAAATGATGTATAACATAACCACATTTATTCAGAATGTGTTCCAATATCAAATGGCAAGTTTCAACAGTGCAAAGACTGCAATTACTTTTGCATCAAGCTAATATTATAAAAGCAAAGTCTCAGAGCTGCTAATGGCCTTTTGGGCCACCATGCAAACAGGCTACGTGAGAAAGAAGCCATTCCAAAGTAACTGCAGAGCTGAACAATGACAGAAGATGCAATCAGGAGCACATGGATCCTGCCAAAAAAGAAAATGTATTGATTACCAAGTAAAGACAGAGAAAAAAATAAAAGATAAAGAGAGATTCAACTAATGTTGGAAACTAATTTCAGACTCCATCTCCCTGGAAATATAAATATAGATTATTTCTTTTTTAAGTTAGGGTTTAAAGGATTAAATTTGTTTCAGATTGTGTTATTTTTTCAGTGAATCCCTTGCTGGGAGCTGCTGAATTTGTTCACGTATCTGGTGATTTTTGTTTGCTTATAGAGAGGATGTACATATTTGTTCAGGACTAGGACTTGTAATAATAAGCAATAATTTAGGTATTTGATCCTATTCAAATTGTTTTATTCTGGTCAAAAAGATTATTTTCTTTGCTTTTATTCTGCTAGATTTTTGTTAAGAGTGGCTTCCAGTTGCCCAAGAGGATAGAGTAGGTGAGAGCCCTGCTCATTCATTTCTCCACAGACCTTGAGCTTACTGAGATGTCAAGTACTAGAGTACCCTTGGAAGTCAATACTCAAGTTGGCAGAGCTGCCATCAGCCTGGTTCCCTGAAAGATTGGATGGGGTGCACATAGACCTCCACAAAACACCCTTACACAAGAGAAATAAATTGTTTTCAGTTCTATAAATTTGGATTTCTTTTTTTCCAGAAGTTTACCCTTTTACCTTAACTAATACAATGAGATTTTTGGTTAGTCAAAATCTATTCTTCCCCATTCCCTATCTCCCTACTATTTCCATGGCATGGAGAGGAAACAGAAGTAGTAGCTCAATTGTGCAGAAAACTGTGAGAGAGATTTTGAGTTTTCATGGGTAGCTTGAGAAAGGGATAATGGGGCCACCTGAAATACAGAGAGAAATAGAAGAAAGAAGACAGCAGTTAGGGAGCCAAAGGAGAAAAAGTAGTTAGAAATAAATCCTCAGTTGTGGGAAGAACTGAGTATTAAAATATCTAATGCTCAATGTTGAGCTGTATACCCTGTGATGTAGCTCTCCTTCCATGATTACCCTCTTGAACCTTTAGCAAAACATGTTGCACAAAACTGTCTTATGAGAGATGATCATTAGAGGAATGACTGCAGGGTGGGTCAAGAAACAGCCCCAGATTTAGAACCAGATCTGGGTTCAAGTTCTTTCACTGTTTTTGTGGTCTTTACCCTTTGTGAGCTTAAGTTTCTTCATTATGCCTGCATGCGAAGTTGCTTAGTCATGTCCAACTCTCTGTTACCCCATGGACTGTAGCCCATCAGGCTCTTTTGTCCATGGGATTCTCCAGGCAAGAATACTGGCATGAGTTACCATGCCCTCCTCCAGGGGATCTTCCCAACCCAGGGATAAAACCTACATCTCTTACATTTTCTACACTGGCAGGCAGGTTCTTTACCACTAGCACCATATAAAATGACTAAATAATGCGCCCTGGAACTTCCAGTTAAACACAGCAGACTTAGCCACCCTCTCTGGAAGTCTCATCTAAAAGATGATGCTGTGAAAGTGCTGCACTCAATATGCCAGCAAATGTGGAAAACTCAGCAGTGGCCACAGGCCTGGAAAAGGTCAGTTTTCATTCCAGTCCCAAAGAAAGCCAATGCCAAAGAATGCTCAAACTACCGCACAATTGCACTCATCTCACACGCTGGTAAAGTAATGCTCAAAATTCTCCAAGCCAGGCTTCAACAGTACATGAACCATGAACTTCCAGATGTTCAAGCTGGATTTAGAAAAGACAGAGGAACCAGAGATCAAATTGCCAACATCCACTGGATCCTTGAAAAAGCTAGAGAGTTCCAGAAAAACATCTATTTCTGCTTTATTGACTATGCCAAAGCCTTTGACTGTGTGGATCACAATAAAATGTGGAAAATTCTGAAAGAGATGGGAATACCAGACCACCTGACCTGCCTCTTGAGAAATCTGTATGCAGGTCAGGAAGCAATAGCTAGAACTGGACATGGAACAACAGACTGGTTCCAAATAGGAAAAGGAGTACGTCAAGGCCGTATATTGTCACCCTGCTTATTTAACTTCTGTGCAGAGTACATCATGAGAAACGCTGGGCTGGATGAGCAGAGGCTGGAATCAAGAGTAACAAGAGAAATGTCAATAACCTCAGATATGCAGATGACACAACACTCATGGGAGAAAGCAAAGAAGAACTAAAGAGCCTCTTGATGAAAGTGAAAGAGGAGAGTGAAAAAGTTGGCTTAAAACTCAACATTCAGAAAACGAAGATCATGGCATCTGGTCCCATCACTTCTGACAGATTTTATTTTGGGGGCTTCAAAATCACGGCAGATGGTGACTGCAGCCATGAAATTAAAAGATGCTAACTCCTTGGGAGAAAAGTTAAGACCAACCTAGATAGCATGTTCAAAAGCAGAGACATTACTTTGGCAACAAAGGTTCATCTAGTCAAAGCTATGGTTTTTCCAGTGGTCATGTATGGATGAGAGAGTTGGACTATAAAGAAAGCTGAGCGCAGAAGGATTGATGCTTTTGAACTATGGTGTTGGAGAAGACTCTTGAGAGTCCCTTGAACAGCAAGGAGATCCATCCAGTCCATCCTAAAGGAGATCAGTCCTGAATATTCATTGGAAGGACTGATGCTGAAGCTGAAACTCCAATACTATGGCTGCCTGATGCGAAGAGCTGACTCATTGGAAAAGACCCTGATGCTGAGAAAGATTGAAGGCAGGAGGAAAAGGGGACAACAGAGGATGAGACGGTTGGATGGCATCACCAACTCAATGGACATTAGTCTGAGTAGGCTCTGGGAGTTGGTGATGGACAGGGAAGCCTAGTGTGCTGCAGTCCATGGGGTAGTAAAGAGTGGGACACGACTGAGCAACTGAACTGAACTGAACTGAACTGGAAGTCTCACTAAAACAAAAGTGAATCATGTTTTAGGTATAAACCCACAAAGACAAATAGAAAAGAAGAGTAAACAGTCACAAAACATCAAAAAGTGAAAGTGGATAACCAAATGGTAACTGACAATAGGTAAATTGTTGAGAGAGACCAACGATAGGCTAATCAGGCTGTTGTTGAATAGCACTGTTGTTCCAGCACCTGTGCACTGATGTTTCATTCTGCTGAAGCAGGTGGAATTCGCAAGCTTCTATCTGACTTGAGGCAGCCAACTTCAAATCTGCAGGAGCCAAGAGCCTGTGAATGAGAACTGCCATCGTCAAAACAGCCCTCACCCTGCCCACTTTGACCGGGTGGTTGTTGTCTCATCTGCCTGGGGGCCCAAATACCTGCTCCCTAACAAGGCCACTGAGCTAGGATTTCATGGTCCCATGATTGTTCCTGGTGTTTGGAGGACAGCTTATGGATAATACATGCCATTGACATGATGCTTAACATATACAACTCATCTTCCAGCTCCTGAGAGCCTCTCCTGCTGTCTTTGTTAAACATCTGCTGGGCATAGCCTCTGCCTGCAGCACCTGGCCAGCACCTCCTCTTCCTCCCTCCCTGAAAGAGCACACAGCCCAGCTGGGAAAACCAAGACTATCAAGGACCTAGGAAAGAGTCACAGAGCAATGCCTCATCTGCAAGGGCAAAGTGAGAGGCTTCAGAGCAAGTCCTGAAAGGTGTACTGGTCAATGAAAGGTGACTTGAAAGTCTCTGCTAGTCCCTGCATTGAGAGTGGAATCTAACCCCTCCTCTTGACTGTGGGCTGGCTCAGCTGAGGCTGTCACCCTTGAGACCACCAGGCTGGAGAGATCAGCTGTAAGCGCTCCAGGTGACAACCCCAGCTGATCTTAGCCTGGCAGCTCCCATCCAAGTCTCTCGGAACACTCACTCTGGGACAAGTCAGCAGGGAGTACCAGATGTCTGAATGAAGCATTTTAGACCCTCCAGACTGACCATCTCATCAGCTAAGGACTGTTAAGAGATTTTAATCAACATCATGGGAAACACTGAAAGGACTGTCCAACTGAGCCCCATCCAAAATTTCCCAACCCACACAATTGTGATGTATAACAAAAGAGCGGTTGCTTTCGTTGTTTGTTACACAGCAGTAGCTAGCTGAGGCAGACCACTCAGGAACAGGACAAGAGCAAAAGACATTCGTGGACTGGAGTGAATGGAGACATTTGTATTGACATTGGCGGGCACAGGGGGTTTGCAGGGGAAGAGACAGAGTGAAATGTTTCTGATCTTGAGGGGAGGAAAGCACCCTAAGGGAAAGGGCACTGAATTGGGAGAAAATGATCCCCGAAGTTGATGAAAAGGGGGCACAGCTGGTGGAGGAGTCCAGAATGCACGTGGGCCAAAAGAGCCTCCCTGAACCAGGGGTAAAGGAGCAGAGAGCTCAGAGGAAGAAAGCAGAAGGAAGGCAGAGAGCAGTGCCAGCTTCCTGAGCCCTTGTGGGGTTCTAGGCATCCAGTCTGCTGTGTCCCCTGCCTGAGTCAGCAAGGGAAGAGAAGGACCACCCTTATTTGCCAGGGAAACCCTCCCAGAGCAAAGAGCCACACATAGTGGGGTGCCCAGCTCTTCTCAGAGCCCTTCCACCCTTCCAAGCTCTCTGAGGAGGAAAGAAGGGGATGCAAGGTTCCCGATTCCAGGAGAACCAATGCAGGGTGAACAAGAAACTGCCCAGGGCCACACACCCAGTCCATGGGTGGAGCTGGATACAAGGCCTCTTGGATACCCAGCCCTATTCTTTCTACCAGGTTACACCTAAGTAATCACCTCAAAGAAGGTGAGGGGTAGAAAGGAGAGGTGAGTTGAGATGAGGAGGTTCACATCCCAGCTCAAAGATGGTTTCCAGGAAGGACCATGATTATTCACAATTCAGGGAGGGAGCTTACTGTGCTGGCATGCATGTGCAAGCACTTGGACACACACGCATGCACGCGCACACACACACATATCGGACTGCAAGGAGCTATGAATCACATACCACATTCTGCTCAGGGGAATGCAGGCTCTGAAAAACTTTCCAAAAACACAGGAGCACCAGACAGTCTGACTCCAAACCAGCTCTCTGCCTCTCTTCATCATGAACACTGATGCTCAGAGCCCAGGAAGGAAGCAGTGCCCAGATGGCTTCCCGGCAGTGCAGACCCACCCCCAGTATCCACCTCATGCCTGGACCACTGGTGAGCAGGGCCGTTGCTGGTCCCTCTGTGGATGGGGTGAGGAAAATGAGGGGCCATGGAGCTGTTCTTCAGCTGCCCTGCAGCCACAGAGCGCATGAACCACAGGCACACCCATGCTCACCCACCAGTGCCCGAGCCTGCTGTCGTCCTGAGATTCGTGGGGCTTTTCACTGGCCTGTGAACCCAAGTGACTCAGAGCTATGAGGTTTCCAGATCTCCCTCCCTGTAGCTCAAATGGCATTGCTGAGTAATCACAGAGAGGTTACAAGGATCAGAGCCACCAGTCTCCCCACCATCGAGCTGCTCTCTGGAGGATGGCAGAGTCCCTTTTCCCCAAGGGTCACCCTTCTTCACCGTCTGCTCTCCACCCAGCCCCCAGAGCAACGCCTCAGTCCCACCTCAGCCCTGCACCCCATCCCAGTCGTGGGCTCCATCTTGGCAAGCCAGTCTGCCCCCACCCGTTAGAATTCTGGGAAAGGCAAAGAGAGGAATGGAACAATGGCCTAAAATTAGAACCCACAACAGAAGTGTGGAACTCTGAGTCATGCATTGTTCTGCTTCTGCTGCTCTGAGTGCTGCCGGTAACCACGGTGGTTCTGGCCCTGATGGAGTGCTGACAAGGATCAGAGTGAGCCAGGCCTCAGGGGAGAGGGGTTGTGGGGAGTGACGGCCCATGGAGCCTGGGCTACTGGATGGCAGAAACTGGTTGGAGGACAGAAGGCCAGCACCACCTCGGGCCCAAAGCATTTGGAGACCACCTTGCACCTACCTGGCTGCAGCCTCCCTCTAGCAGTGCGCAGGGTGCAGTGGGCGTGTGCCATTACACCTGTTCACAGGAAATCACGGTTGGCTTGGAGGAGGAATCAACCACCATCAGGAGCCACTCCGGAATCACTGGTAGCTGGTCCCTCCCTCCTGAGACCCCACATGTGTCACCTTCTCAGAAAAAACTGATTCATGGGTGTGTTCTCCAGCTTGCAGCCCCAGGATGAGGACTGTGTCCTTTACCCTTTGGGTTGGGGACATCCATAGGTGGTGGCTCCCTGCACGGATCCTGGCCTGGAAGACCTCTTGTCCATCTTCTCCCTTCCCTTAAAGGAAACTGGTGTTTTGAGGGTCCCTGCTATTTAAGGCCATCCTCAGTCACTGCTGACATGAATGTTCCCACCCACAGGCAGAACCAACCCCTGGAAGCTCAGGTCCCCTGTGGAACACGATTTTCCTTGAGTTCTTGAGTTTGAGATTTTCCTTGAGTTTGCGCTGGGCTTTGAGAGCTAGAGCCAAGAGAAACAGCCCCGCGCCAGCCTTCAGTCTTCGTCATTGTCCACAGGGCTCTTCAAAGGTCTGCAAGAGCCGGAAACACCACCAGGGCAGCTGGCTTAAGAGGTGACTCCGAGACTCTGAATGTATGGGCCTCAGGGACCCTGCAGTCTGCCTTGGTACCATGTCTTCCAGGAGAGTCCCATGTGGGGGGCCGGGGTGGGGTGTGTCAGAGAAGACTGCACTTAGAGAACAATGAGCTGAGGCCTGGACATACGACATAATGAGTCTGGACATAAGACAGCCAGATTTGGGAGCAGTGACTGCAGGGGCCTGCTGCCCCTTTGGAGTGTTCAGAGTGTTTGACAGTCCAGAGGAGGATGCATGCTGGGCAGCATATGGGGGAGCAGGAATCTTAACTGAAAATTAGAAAGACTGTAAAGAGTCTTGAATACTAGCTAAGGACCCTGATTTTCTTCTCTTGAAGATGGGGAGCCACACAGGGACAGGAACGCAATCAGAGTTATATAGGGAAGGGAGCCAGAAGAGTGGAAAACTGAGCTGGGAGGGCGCCTTAGTGGGGGAACGGGTCCACTAACCTCAGTCCCTCAAGGGGCAAGGGCCACATCATCTCCCTTCCTAGCCGGCTGGCCCTGGAAGAGAAGCTGCTGGAAGAATTTCCCACAGCCAGAGAGTTCCCGGCACGTGGCTGGACTGTGGGAGGAGGTGCTCCAGCCACCGGCATCCAGGCCTGGAGGACAGTCAGGTCTGGGCACTGGGGGGAGAGGAGTTTTCTATTTAGATAGAAAACCCAGAGGTTCAGTTCCAGTTCAGACTGGCTCACTGGTTTGTTCTCTTTTTAAGATGCCGTCTTTGTTTATAGAGAGGTTTTGGATTTGTTTCCATTTGGGATCCAGCAGATGAGTGTAGGGAATTCGAGGCTCCGCTTCACGGATCAGCTCTTCTTGGACACACGCACAGTCCTCCTCAGACAGAGCTGTCTCCTGTCTGTCTGCTCCCCAGCATGGGGGTGCCCTGAACATGCAGGGGACAGGGCTGCATGCCCCAACAAGGGCACCAAGAGACAGAACACCATAGCACCTGGCTTGTGGATCATCTCACTTAAATCCTTACATTAACGTAGATTGGGTACAATATCAACCCCATTTCACAAATGGAAACTGAAGCTCAGAGAGGTTTAAGTTGCTCTGTTGGCACCTGCACAGCTAGGATTTAAACTCAGGAACCCAAGTGATCTGGCTCCAGAGCTCATCAGGGACCAGGATTTATTCTGCACTAGGTGCTGCTGCCCACAGAAGAAAGTGGCCCCAAGGACCTTGTTCTCCCTTGTTAAGTGGATGTGGACTGAGAGGCAGGAAGGGCTGATAGCCCCAGAACTGGGTGATATGTCGTGCCCCACCCAGCAGGGCTGACCCCGTGATGACCTCCTCCAGACAGGTGCCTGGTGGGGCTGGAGCACCAAGGGCTCCCCCAAGCCAGGAGAGCTGTGGAGCCTTGGAACTCAGCCAAGTCCCAGGCTTCGGAGGCAGAAGGTGGGACTCATGACCTCCATAGCCCTGGAAGTACTTCTCACCTCCCTTCGGTCTCCCGAATATCTCCTCATGAGAACTCTTTTCTGAAGTCCCAGTAAACCCCTGTGAGGTTGCCCAGACAGCCATCCTCCAAGTCCACCTCCCTCCCAGAATGTGCCTTGGGGAGAAAGGAAGATCCAGTCTTGGGAGAGAAAGCCATCTTCACAGACAGACATCTATCTGCTTCAGAAATGCCAAGGGAAGAGCAAGGATCCCTGAAAGTAATGACTGGAAGCAGTCAGGCCACGCACTGGGCAGTGAGGCCACTGGGCAAGCTGAAGCTGTGCAGGAGCCCACCAGCTCCCCATCGACCCAGGAAGGCTGCCTGGAGGAAGTTGCCCTTTGCCCAGGCTACACTCCCAGCACCACTGTGGGGCTGCTGGCTCCCGCAAGCCCTTGCAGCCCTCATGGACAGGGGCAGGAGGAGGAGAGGGGAGAGAGTGCACAGTGGGGGAGAAGGTGAGAAGAAGGTTCATCCCAAGGAACCACCCCACCTCCAAACCTCCAATTCTGCGTAACTTCAAGCCACCTAGCATAGCTCCCTGTCTGTGTCAACAGCTTGCAGCCTAGAGCTCCATCCCTCCTCCTACAGGAGAATTTTCAAGGGCCTGCTGGACCCCCAGTGCTACCTGACAACTCCAGGGGGACACCCCACTCAACTGTTCCAAACCAGAGAACCCCCCTCCTTGCCTGTCACTCCCTACAACCTCACCAGGCAGTCAGGAAGTTTCTTTACTCCTTCCCCTCCCTTACTTCCCACACCCAGTAGGGCACCAAGGCTGATCATCTGCCCCTCAAACACCTCTCTCATCCATCTTTTCTTACCATGCTGGGGCCAGTGTCCTGCCTCACCTGACCCTCTCTTCCCTAGACCACAGCAGTAGCCTCCACCACCAGTCAGCAAGCCTCTGCTTGTCAATTACAAAATGCCTGGGTATCAGGGGCTTAACCAAGTGAAATGTTGAATACTGGTTCTTTCATTATTAGTTGTTGCATTCTCTGTGTCCAGGTCACTCTGGTCCTTTGTATCCAGTTCCTCATCTGTAAGGTATAGATAATAACCTACATGTGTTAAATATATAGGTGATAGTACACATATGTAAATTTCCCTATGAGGTTATCAGGAATTAAAGAAGCAATACATGCATATTTCTGGAGATAGCACTCAATAAATTTTAGCCTCCCTTATTCCACAAGAGGTAGCCAAGAGGCAGGCAAGCAGGACTGGCTAACCCAGCCACCCAGGTATCAGGGATTGAGATCAGATGCACCTTGATTCCCGTGGCTTTCCCCTGAGTGTGTGAGACAATGGCTACAGGATCTGACATCACAGTTGCACAAGGCAAAGTCTAAAGGCAAAGAAGACATTTTTCGCCTCATTTTTCTCATTTTATCAGGGAAAAAAGTTTTTCCCCAGAAAACTCTGTCCCCAGGAGGATTCCCTGGTCCCACTGGCCAATCCAGGCCATATGTTCCTATCTAGCTGCAAAGGAGGCAGGGAAAGCCAGCGTCTGACTTTTCAGTCCTTTACCAGGGAGTGGTTTTGCCTGCAAGAGAAGGAAGACTGCCATGCTGGCTAACTGGATCACTGCCCTTAAGCTGTGTCCTCTCTGGACCATCCTCTGTCCTGCCACCAAAGAGATCTCTATAATCTCAGATTTGGTTGTATTGTCCCTGCTCAAAAACTCTTAGTAATCAACCTCAGGATAAAGACCACAGTCCTTGGCACACCATATGTACTGTCTTTCACTATGGGATCATAACTTCTCCTCCTCCATTCCCCAAAACTCCAGCCAGTTTAAACTTCTCACCACTCAACTGAGATGACCTTCCCCTGCCCCCAACCTCCTCCTAAATCTGCTTGACTAAACGAAACTTCTACGCATTTCTCCAGACACAAACGTCTCTGTAAAATTTATTTGACCTCTTTGTTCTCCTGTGAGACCAAATACCTATCATAGTGCCAGATCAGAGGTGTTTACTCAATGTTTGATAAAGGGAAAAAGGAAGGAGAGAAGGAAGGAAGGGATGAAGAAAGGAAGGGAAGGAAGAAGGTTTAGAAAGTAAGGCTTAAGAAGGAAAGAAGGAAGGAAGGATTAGGAAGGAAAGATTAGGATGATGCCCTGGGCACCGTCAGCCCCTTTATCCCTCCGATAGAAAGCTCCACTCACTACTAGAATAACCCATAGGGCTCATGGCATTTTGTACCAGGTGGAGGTTGAACCAGAGACCATACTCTCATTATTATAGGATTCAAACACTTTGGTCTCCCTTCGGAGCAACTCCTTCACTCTGTGGGCTATTTTTCCCGCAGCCAGTGAGACACGCCAAGTATTTTTAAAGATCTGTACTGCTACCATGTGGGTGGGGGAAGAAGTTCCTATTTGTCCTTTGAGTGTCATCACATTGCATTTGGCTCATCTCTCCAGCCTGACACTAAGCCTCTTTGACCTTTGACCCTGATACCCATTCGCTGTCCCGCTCAGTCCTGGGTCACACCTTCATTTGACAAGCGTGTCATCTGCGTCTCATCTCTTTAGCTACTAGAATCAATAACAAGCCAGGACATTCTGCTGAAAACTCCCTCCATGTAACCACAGTCATTTCCTCAATTACCCTCTGGGTGTGGGCATTCATTCCTGAAGACGCTGGGTGAGAATAAAGCTTGGCTCAGGGTAACCTTGGGAGATGGAAAAGAGAAGAAAACCTGCCCCGACGGGGTCTCAGTCATGTCTGGCTCCCAGGTGGAGGAACAGATTGCTATCTGGTACCCAGGAAGGCTCAACATGGCTGCAGAAGGTATCTTCCCCACCTCGGCAGTAAGCAGCTCTCTTGCACTTCCTTTGCCTTTTTTTCTCCTTTTCACTGCCTGACTTATATGAGTTATCTCTCTTTCAAAATCCCCAAAAGAGATCTGATTGAGCCTGCTGGTCACTGTCTAATATGCAACTGTCCTGTAAGCAAAATCTTAACCACCAGGCTAGTTCATGGGATGCTAGTCTCCCCATGCCCAGCCAATAAATGGCTTCTTTGGGCTCAAGTCCTAAGTCCTGGGCCAATTCACGTGGCCAGAGAGGAGCAAGGTCCCAGACTATAGCAGCCAGTATTCACTTGCAAGCAGCTGCCCAAGGCCCCTCTCCTCATAAGGAGGCAGTGGGAATGGCAGGCACTTGGAGTCCCACAGACTAGTGCGTCTGGCTCCAACCTGTGAGAACAGGAGCAGGCTGTAGAAACGCTGGGATCAGAAACCAGACATGACTTTGGAACAGCCGTTTGCTCGGGACACATCAGCGGTCATGGGGGCAGGAAGTGCGCTTGGGCCAGCGGAAAGAGCGTAGACTGGCAGCAGATACTGCCAAGGCTGGGCCAGCCTTGGAGAGGCCTGGCAAGAAGAGGGCCCAGGAGAGGACCAAGTCACAGACGTTGCTGGCAGTCCTGGTGGACGGACTGTGTACATTTCTCTGGAAAGAGGGGATGCAGCAAACTGGTAAGGACCAGACACAGACCCACAGACCCAACATGTGGATGGACCAGAGTTCCTGAAAGGTCTCAGGGACAAGAGAAACCTTATATTAGATTGAGTTCAAGGACGTCCCTAATCTCTGAATCTGAGTCTTTCGATCAGAACAAGTTGAAAACAAGAGGTAATTGTGCTGACTTAACCAAATCCATACTGAGCTCCTTACATTTCCCAGGGAATTATTCCTAATTAAATGTAAATATAGTTGGACATCCATCCACCTGGCCTCAGCTGTAAGAGAAGGAAAGAGGCGGGTCAGAGAAGGGCTAGGTCATCCCAGCCCCTGGGCCACCATTTGACCCTACAGGGGTGACCTGAAAAACTCCAGGTAAAATGGACATGCCTGCCCCTTCCTTTTAATTCATAATCCTTCAGAAATGAACATGAAGGAATTTCACGGGTGTTTTTGAGCAGAGCCAAAGGAGTTCCTGGCACTGCTGAGCCAGGAGGCAGTTCCTGTCCACTTTCTTTTTTCACCTATCCACAAGACCTTCTGCCATAACCCATCTTCTCTCCAGTTTTTAAGTTCACGATGGCATTGGGCCAGGCTTCCTGATCCCCTCTCAGCTTCCGTGATGACTTAGAGTTGTGCAATCTCACGGCTGTCTCTGGGTCTGCAGTCCTGACTGCCACTTACAGGATATCAGCACATTGATTGATTATCCTGAGGTGATGTTTGGGTATCATGTGAGTCATCAGTTCAAAAAGGCAGTGATGGAATTGAACATTTGCATTTGTTCTGGATGGTTCACCTAAAAGGAGGGAAGATTCAGTCCAGAGGCAGCAGGAGGAGGCCTGCTTACACCAGGAGGTGGTTAGCATAGGAGCCAACTTCTCACTCACAGGTAAGATCAAGTCCAAACTCCTCTGCCTCATGTGAGGAAATGACTGTGTACTATAGGCTTTCAGTGAATTGACAATGCACGTTTAAATTTCCGGAAAATGATCTCACTCGGAAGGTGGGAAGCCTTGGGCACTGGAGAAGGATGGTGACTTCCACTGGCAAGAGCTTGCTCATCCCTCGACTTTAGTTTTCGCTTCCTCAAATATGTGAGAAATTAAAGGGTTTCCTGAGCTGGCAAAAGGAGGCTTCAATCTCCTAGGGGGATCATGAACTTGGAACAGGGCACTTCATTTTCTCCTGCCCTCCGCTAACTCTCTCCCTCACCATGAAAGTTCTGACCATCCAAATAAATGAAAATAACCAAGAGAGAAACAATTACATAAATTATAAAATAATTTAATATATACTAAATCTATAAGTATGTAATAATCCATAAATTATTCTTAATATAAATGATATAAATTAAAACTAGAGTTTTAAGTAACACATATTGCTTTCTTTTTTCTTTACTGACAAAGCAAGAGACTTTATTGGAAAGGGGAGATCAAGTGGAGAGCAGCAAGATAGGGAACCCACGAGAACTACTCTCGGTACTACTTTTATATTAATAATAAGAAAATATTAGATTACATAACAAAAGCTAAAATTATTGGCTTACAAGCATTGATTTTTTTAAAGTCTGTATTAATGCTCACTTCCTTCAAAGGAAGTCATTTATTAATGCAATTTAGCTCACTGTGAATGTTTTTACAATTATTTGGTTTTTAGATTTAATGGAAGCAGCTTTCAGGTGTTTCTGAGTTTTCTATCTGTCTGACTTTCCCTTCCTCCCGCCATCATCTCCTTTGGCTCTCTTCCCAGTCAAGCTTCTCCTTAGAGGGGTTTGGATTCACCCTATCTCCTCACCTCCCATCCTCTCCCCAATGTTTTGCAACCTGACTTCCACCTCTATCGCTTCAAGAAAACTGGTTTCCAAGGTCGCCAGAGGCCTCCTGGTGCTAAATTCAACAGCCGCTTTCAAGCCTTATTATACATGATTTCCTGATAGTGTCTGATTCTTGGCAACTACCTGTTTCTCCCAAGTGTCTTTCCCTCTCTGATTTTCCTCCTAGCCCTCTTTCAGGCTCTCTTTAGCCTGTCCTTAGAAGTTCGGCTTCCCCAACTTTCTCTCCTGAGTTGCTTTCTTTTCCCTTTACACGCAATTCCCCTCCCACCAATTCAGTTCCATTGATTAGATGATGACCCTCCTGAGCTCCATACCCAAATCCTAAAAGGCCCTCAAACCCAGCAGATTCCAAACCCAACCTACCGTCTCCTCCCCATAGCAACACACCAGGGCTTTCTCTGTACTCCGTCTCCGTCGGTTGGTTCCATCACCCAACCAGCAGTTTTGGTTAGAAGTGTGGGAGATATTCTTGACTCTTTCCTTACATCCCTCATTCAACCCATCTCCAAATCCTATAACACCCTCCACCTAGTAGCTCTCAAACCCATGTCCTCCTCTCCACCTCCTTCTTGATCCCATGCGTCATCTGGCCCCACCCCGGATGCTGCTGTAGTCTCCTAACTGGAGATCATCCTGTCCACCTTGTGTCCTCGACCTAATTCTTCCTCAACACAAGGTGTGATGATTACAAAAGGCAAACTGATGCTGTCATTCCCCTTTTCAAAAATTTTACTTATTTATTATTATTCTAGTGAAGGTGATGGAATTCCAGTTGAGCTATTTCAAATCCTAAAAGGTGATGCTGTGAAAGTGCTGCACTCAATATGCCAGCAAATTTGGAAAACTCAGCAGTGGCCACAGGACTGGAAAAGGTCAGTTTTCATTCCAATCCTAAAAGAAAGGCAATGCCAAAGAATGCCCAAACTACCACACAATTCGACTCATCTCACAGGCTAGTAAACTAATGCTCAAAATTCCCCAAGCCAGGCTTCAGCAATACATGAAGCATGAACTTCCTGACATTCAAGCTGGTTTTAGAAAAGGCAGAGGAACCAGAGACCAAATTGCCAACATCTGCTGGATCATGGAAAAAGCAAGAGAGTTCCAGAAAAATATCTATTTCTGCTTTATTGACTATGCCAAAGCCTTTGACTGTGTGGATCACAATAAACTGTGGAAAATTCTGAGAGAGATGGGAATACCAGACCACCTGACCTGCCTCTTGAGAAACCTATATGCATGTTAGGAAGCAATAGCTAGAACTGGACATGGAACAATAGACTGGTTCCAAATAGGAAAAGGAGTACGTCAAGGCTGTATATTGTCACCCTGCTTATTTAACTTCTATGCAGAGTACATCATGAGAAACGCTGGGCTGGAAGAAGCACAAGCTGGAATCAAGATTGCGGGGAGAAATATCAATAACCTCAGATATGCAGATGATACCACCCTTATGGCAGAAAGTGAAAGGAACTAAAAAGCCTCTTGATGAAAGTGAAAGAGGAGAGTGAAAAAGTTGGCTTAAAGCTCAACATTCAGAAAACGAAGATCATGGCATCCGGTCCCATCACTTCATGGGAAATAGATGGGGAAACAGTGGAAACAATGGCTGACTTTATTTTTCTGGGCTCCAAAATCACTGCAAATGATGATTGCAGCCATGAAATTAAAAGATGCTTACTCCTTGGAAGGAAAGTTATGACCAACCTAGACAGCATTATTAAAAAGCAGAGACATTACTTTGTCAACAAAGCCTTTGTCTAGTCAAGGCTATGGTTTTTCCAGCGGTCATGTATGGATGTGAGAGTTGGACTATAAAGAAAGCTTGATGCTTGTGAACTGTGGTGTTGGAGAAGACTCTTGAGAGCCCCTTGGACTTCAGGGAGATCCAACCACTCTGTCCTAAAGGAAATCAGTCGTGGGTGTTCATTTAGGACTGATTTTGAAGCTGAAACTCCAATACTTTGGCCACCTGATGTGAAGAACTACTCATTTGAAAAGACCCTGATGCTGGGAGGGATTGAGGGCAGGAGGAGAAGGGGACGACAGAGGATGAGATGGCTGGATGGCATCGCCAACTCAATGGACATGAGTTTGGATGGACTCCGAGAGCTGGTGGTGGACTGGGAGGCCTGGCGTGCTGCGGTTCATGGGGTCACAGAGAGTCGGACACACCTGAGCGACTGAGCTGAGCTGAACTGGCTGCACTGAGTGAGCCTTTGCTGCTGCGTGGGCTTTGCTCTGATTGTGTAGAACATGGGCCACTCTCTAGTTGTGTGTGATGTGAGGACTTCTTGTTGTAGCGGTTTCTCTTGTTGTGGAGCCCAGCTCTGGGCTACACTGGCTTCAGTAGTTGCAGAGCGTGAGCTCGGTGCATGCCGCTCTCAGGCTTCAGAGCACAGGCTCAATAGTTATGGCAGGTAGGCTTAGTTGTTCACCCCCATGTGAGACCTTCCCCCATCAGGAATTGAACCTGTGTCTCCTGCATTGGCAGGTGGATTCTTCACCACTGAGCCAGCAGGGAAATCCCTGTCATTCCCCTTTTGAACATCTCTCAAGGAATCCTTGGGGCTTTCCAGGTAGCTCAGCTGGTAAAGAATCCGCCTGCAATGCAGGAGACCCTGATTCCATTCTGGGTCAGGAAGATCCTCTGCAGAAGGGGTGGGCTACTCACTCCAGTATTCTTGGGCTTCCCTTGTGGCTCAGCTACTAAAGAATCCACCTGCAATGTGGGAGATTTGAGTTCCGTCCCTTGGTTGGGAAGATCCCCTGGAGAAGGGAAAGGCTACCCACTCCAGTATTCTGGCCTGGAGAATTCCATAAACTGTATAGTCCATGGGGTCACAAAGAGTCGGACACGACTGAGTGACTTTCACTTTCACAAGGGATCCTTATCATCTTTGGGAAAAGATGGCCGTCCCTGGCCAGGCCTCCAGCCCTCATTTTCTGAAGCTGCCCACCTCTACAGCTCCTCCTTTGCCTCAGACCTCATCCCTAGACTACTCTCCCCAACTCAAGCAGGTAATTGTACCCAAGCCTCCAGCTCTTACTCTAAAATCCTACAACTGTGTAACCTGGGCTGGCCAAGTCCTCACTAGCCTCTGGGAACAAATGAAGTCACCCTATTGATAATAACCTTGAATTCTCTGGTCCATGTCATGCAAGAATTTGGCACCTTACAATCTCCATTCCAAGTATTTCTGGGAGGCCCCAGGAATGCTTTACCCATGGCTACACACAAGTCCAGTTTCCATCTAGCGGTCCATCAAAACTTGTTGCGGGGGATGGGGGGGCAGGTAATCATGCTGCCTTCTCAACATCAGTTTCATCCTTCCTGCATGCAACACGCAGGTAGTTGGAAGGTCCTGACCCCACCTCAACTCTAAAGGGGATCCTGATTGGTCCAGGCCAGGGTTTCTCAACCCCAGCACTGTTGGCATTTTGGGCCAGATAGTTCTTTGTTTGGAGTGGGGCTGGCCTGTGCATTGTAGAGTGTTTGGCAGCATCTCTGGCCTTTATCCACTAGATGCCAGTCACATACACAGACACCACTTGTGATGTGCCTTCAGACTGCCAAATTTCCTCTGTGGGGCAAAATTGCCCTTGGTTGAAAACTGCTGGTTTAAGCCAGTTGCATAATGTTATTCTTTTTCTCTCATTCTCACATTATTAGCTTGGATAAATGGTCCAATCAGAATGAAGTTCTAGAGCTATGTTCAGTGATCTTGTTTTCTCACCTACTTACGTGTGTCAACCAAGGAACTGGAGGTAGCCTAGCCGACTTGCAGAGTCAAGAGGACCCACTTGAAGGAGGAAGCTAATCTCATCCAAAACAGAGAGATGAAAAGAAATAAAGTCCCAAGTGACTTGATTTCTAAATCTAACTGCTTTAATGTCACTGCATTGCTGGACATTTACATATACTGTCTATAAATACCCTTTATTGTTTCAGTGTTAACAATCCTGCTACTTGCATCATTGCTATGTCTTCTGACTTCCCTGGTAGCTCGGTTGGTAAAGAATCCACCTGCAATGCAAGAGACCCCAGTTTGATTCCTGGGTCAGAAGATGCACTGGAGAAGGAATAGGCTACCCACTCCAGTATTCTTGAGCTTCCCTTGTGGCTCAGCTGGTAAAGAATCTGCCTGCAATGTGGGAGACCTGGGTTCAATCCCTGGGTTGGGAAGATCTCCTGGAGAAGGGAAAGGCTACCCACTCCAGTATTCTGGCCTGGAGAAATCCATGGACTGGACTGTAGGGATGCAAGGAGTCAGACACGGCTGAGCTACTTCCACTTTCATTTTCTGTATAGCCCACACCCAGCGTCTAACACACCCTACACAAGCACTGTACTATCCCCTTCCCACTGGGCTCCAATCTCCACCCCTGAACATGACTCCTATCCACAGCACTTGCCAGTGGGCACAGACACCAGTGCTCTGGTACCCTCAAGATGCAAAGCCATCAGAGGATCGGGGTGGAGAGACAGACTCTTTTTTCTGCCATTGTGCTGCACTCTGGGAGAAAATCTCAAAGCTCATTGCTCTGGTCACAATACCTTTTAGATTTTTAGTGAAACATTTTGCTTGTACTCGCACTGCAGCTCTTTCCCGCAGGGATAAGATGCAACTTCATGGGATGTGGCCAAGAACATGTCTCAGTGATACACATCACCCTGTCTTATACTCCCTTAGCCTCTTTAAAACCAACCAAGACCTTTATAATATTAGGGCATATTCTTTCCCCAAAATCCCCTCAGTCTCTCATTCAAATAAATTCTGGTTTGTTAGACCAATAGTGGTGTATCATTAGCTTTTGCTAGTTTACCTTGCAGCAACAAGAAATCCCAAGATTTAAGTGTTGCTTGCAAAAGTTTTTACATTTTCAACATTATATTTAAAACATTAAATATAAACATAACAATTCTATACATATTATGAAATATTCATCACCCACCACCTAGTATAATGGTTTCTCAATTCCATTGGGTTCTTTGTTTAGACTCCTCCATTGATTAACTGGATTCCAACCCTAGGTAGTTTTTCAAGAAGTACAAGATGTAATAGTCCTGGCATATTTTCAGGTTTGTGAATGACTACTGCCTGTAGACTTGAGTGACAATTTGGCTGAGTGAAAATGTGTTGGGTCATACTTCCCTCAGAACTCGAGACAGAACTCCACTCTCTTTTGCTACTGAATGTCACTGAAGATAAGCCTCAGGCCAGCTAACATTATTTTCTCCTTTGAGTGAGTTGCTTTTTCTTCCTGGTTGCCCAAGTGATTCTTTAGCTTTAATACCTAATTACTTCACCAGGATGTGTTCTTTCAGGAACATAAACGTGCCTGTTCAGACTGCACATTCAGGTCTTCCTTAGTTGGACAGTTTTCATTTACTTTTGACTTTTTCCTTTTCCTTTTACTCTGTCACTTTTAATGGAGCAACAGTTACATACATGCTGGAGTCCTTTGATCTGTTTTTTATATTTGTTCTTCTCATTTCATTTTGTAAATTTTTCTCATGCTTGTCTACTATGTATCTTACTTTGCTTGCAAAAGTATGCTCGGTTTTTGTGTGTTGTCAATAAGATTTTATACTTTCTAACAGTATTATCTTATATTTCTATTTTTTAATCTTCATTGGCTCACTTTTTCTCTCTCTCCATTATCTTAATGTTGCTTCTTCAATCTTTTATCTCTTCTCTGTCTTCCATTTCCCTCTTAAGTGTTCATGTTCTCATGAATTTCTTTGAGATCGTGGACAGAGTATTTTACTGAAATGTTCCTCTGTTTCCGGGAGTAATTCTTTTTCTGATACGCATTTGTCATCAACTTTTTACTTTTATGTATCTTTTCTCCCTTCTCTGTTGTACCGGTTTTCTTGATGATTCCTTTCTGTTTACTATTTCCCCTTTGAATGGGGAGAATTCTGTCGAGGTCAACATTTTTCTGGAGAATTATATTGGTGAGGTATGGCCACAGCTGACAGCTTTAATTTAGGCATTACTCTAAGACCACTTTCTTACCAAAAGCACTGTGCTCTCTGTCTCAGGACACAGTATCACTCAGGTTCCAGTGATCCCCTCCCACTCTAAGGAAGAGCAAGAGGTCTCCTTGCAGTCCCTTCTTCTTTGAATGTCCTTCTGATTATTTTTCTATTTTCCCCCCATGATTTTTAAACCAGCCTTATTAGGGTATAATTTATACACATTAGTATTCATTTTAAGTGTAAACTTCATCAGTTTGGAAAATTGTATGCAGTCATATAACCACTGCTGCAATAAAGATAAGTGTTTTCATCAACCTAAAATTTTCATGGTGTCTCTTTATATCAATCCCCTCCCCCAGCCCCACAGACTCAGAGAGTCACTCATCTACTTTCTGTCACTATAATCTTGCATTTGGTAGAACTTCACATAAAGGAACCACATAGTACCTGGTCTTTTATGCTTTACTTCTCTTATTTAGCATAATTCTTTGGGGATTAATTCATGCTATTGTATGTATCAATATTTTGTTCTTTTTATTGCTAAGTTCACTACATAGAAATTCCACAGTTTGTTTACCCATTTGCCAGCTGATGAGCATTTAGGCTGATTCTAGTTTGGGACATGTATGAAGAAAAGGTGCTGTGAACATTCACATACAAGTATGTTAGTGGATAAATGTTCTTTCTCTCGGGTAACTATGTAGGAGTGGGATTATTGGATAGGTGGCACAGTGGTAAAGAATCCACCTGCTGGTGGGAGATGTGGGTTTGATCCCCGGCTGGAGAAGATCCCCTGGGGTAGGAAATGGCAACGCACTCCAGTATTCTTGCCTGGAAAATTCCGTGGACAGGAGAGCCTTGCAGGCTGCAGGCAGTGGAGTCGAAAGAGTCAGACACGATTGGTTCGTGTGATAAGGTGGACCATCCTGTTTACCAAAGCGGGTGCGCTACCTTACATTCCCGGGTAATGAATCTGATGGTTAGCTGATTGTCCTCAACAATGTTTGGTATGGTCAATTTTTCTAATTTAATTCTAGCAGGCAGATAGTTGCTCACTGTGGATTTAATTTGCATTTCACTGAAGACTAGTGATGTCAAACATCTTTTCATGTGCTTATTGATCAGTCAGGCTTCTCTAGTGGCTCAGTAGTAAAGAATCCGTCTGCAATGCAGGAGATACGGGAGACATTGATTTGATTCCTGGGTTGGGAAGATCTCTTGGAGGAGGAAATGGCAACCCACTCAAGTATCCTTGTCTAGAGAACCCCATGGACAAAGGAACCTGTTGGGCCACAGTCCATGGAGTCACAGAGTTGGACACAACTGAGCAGCTAAGGACACACACTGATCAGTCATTTGTGTTTTTTATTTTTATTTTTTTCTTTTTTCTATTTATTTTATTTTATTTATTTACTTTTTTTAATTTTAAAATCTTTAATTCTTACATGTGTTCCCAAACATGAACCCCCCTCCCACCTCCCTCCCCATAACATCTCTCTGGGTCATCCCCATGCACCAGCCCCAAGCATGCTGTATCCTGCGTCAGACATAGACTGGCGATTCAATTCTTACATGATAGTATACATGTTAGAATGCCATTCTCCCAAATCATCCCACCCTCTCCCTCTCCCTCTGAGTCCAAAAGTCCGCTATACACATCTGTGTCTCCTTTGCTGTCCTGCATACAGGGTCGTCATTGCCATCTTTCTAAATTCCATATATACATGTTAGTATACTGTATTGGTGTTTTTCTTTCTGGCTTACTTCACTCTGTATAATCGGCTCCAGTTTCATCCATCTCATCAGAACTGATTCAAATGAATTCTTTTTAATGGCTGAGTAATACTCCATTGTGTATATGTACCACAGCTTTCTTATCCATTCATCTGCTGATGGACATCTAGGTTGCTTCCATGTCCTGGCTATTATAAACAGTGCTGCGATGAACATTGGGGTACATGTGTCTCTAGTGAAATGTCTCTTCAATTCTTTGGTCACTTTTAAATTGGGTGATTTGTATTATTACTAAATGGTATGAGTTCTTTGAATATTCTGTATACAAGTCCTGGGCCAGACATGTTTAGTAAATATATCCTCTCATTGTGTGACTTGCCTTTTCATTTTCTTAACGATATCTTTAGAAAAGCAAAATTTTTTAATTTTGATAAAATTCATTATCTCATTTTTCTTTTATGATTCGTGTTTGTCATATTCTGTTTCAGAAATCTTTACCTAAGCCAATGTCACAAATATTTTCTCCTGTGTTTTTTTCTAGAAACTTTATTATTTTAGGTCTATGACTCATTTAAGATTAACTTTTCTGAGAAGAAAATGTGGAGATTTATTTTTTCCTAATAGATATTCAGCTGTCCCAGCAACTCCTCTTGTTCTATTAGTTTCTAGATCACTACTTAAGTAATACGTGCTCAGTATAAAACTTTCAAAAATTCTTATAAGATAAAGAGAAAAAAACACATTCATAATCTCATTACCCAGAAATTAATACACCAAGCAGTTCAAACAGCCTTCCTAAAACCAGCTATTTCATCATTTTAGTCTTTGCCAACCGGAGAAGTAAATCTTTTCCTATTTTGGATTTATTTGATTGCTATTAAAGCTTTCATGTTTACTGGTCATTGCATTTCTACTTTGTGAATCTTTATCTGCTTGTCTTTACTTGATTTTTTTCTTAGTATGTTCAAGTTTTTCTTAATGGTATATGCTGGCTCTTTATATTTTAAAGCTTTTCATTACACATGATATTTAATATAATTATCATTTGCTTTATCATTTATCATCTAGTTTATTATTTGGTTTGTATTCATCTATAAATATTTGCTAAGTACCTATTATGTGCCAGACACTCTAATAGATACAGAAATATCATTAGTGAACAATATAAGATTAAAAAGACATGACCTCATGAAACTTAAGCAAACATCCTAAACTTTTTTTGAAAAGGACTAGATAATACTACGGAGAAGGCAGTGGCACCCCACTCCAGTACTCTTGCCTGGAGAATCCCATGGACAGAGGAGCCTGGTAGGCTGCAGTCCATGCTAAGGGTTGGACACGACTGAGCGACTTCACTTTCACTTTTCACTTTCATGCATTGGAGAAGGAAATGGCAACCCACTCCAGTGTTCTTGCCTGGAGAACCCCAGGGACGGGGGAGCCTGGTGTCTATGGGGACCCCTGCCGTCTATGGGGTCACACAGAGTTGGACACAACTGAAGTGACTCAGCAGCAGCAGATAATACTAAATACTTCAGGTCAGTAGACAAGTTTGAGGTAGGTACTTATATAATGATGAAGTTTCCTCTCCTCCCCTCCCCACGCCACCCCAGTTGCCAGGGTGATGGGCCCAATTGGCGCTGGGGGACATCCACTGCAGACATTCTTGGGAAGAAGAGTGACCGTCTCAAGGAGGGGATGGCAGACAAGAGTGGGTGCAGCTGCAATGAAGCTTTTCACCCTCTGCTCCAGTGACAACCAAACCTCAAAACAGTTTGCTTTTCCAAGAAAATCTGCCATCTCAACCAGAGCAGTGGTTGGTGGGGGTGGGGGCAGGGTTGCTGGCTGAGTCACTGTCTCCCAGACTGATATTCCTTCCACCAGTCAGTGCCTGGTTGTTGCCAAGAGCACAGAGATGTCAACCAGAGGATCTTGGGGGCCTGGGAGGTGGGACAAGGGAGGCAGTCCCTGGAGGCTAAGGGGGAAATGGGTGCAGGAAGGGCACTGACTAGGTCTTCTTAGCTTACCGAGCTGACCCATAAAAACACAGGCTGCAGCTGAATTTGACCTATGTGCTGTGGTTTGCCAACCTCTTCTCTAGAGGAGTGAGACATACAATGAGTACATAACAACGTACATATATAAACTATCAAATTATTGAGGTGCTAGAGAAAAAAAGAACATAAAGCAGGGAAGAGGGACAAAGTGTACTGGCAGGGAGACGGCCTGCAACTCTAAGCAAGGGAGATCTCACTGAGAAAGGGCATGTCTTCAAGTCAGGGCAAGACTTGAAGAAAATGAGGCGGCCCAACCACTCCGCTGTCTGAGGGGATAGGTTCCAAACAGGAGGAAACAGCCGGTGCAAAGGCCTTGAGGCAGGAGCATGCCTGGTGTGCTCAAGAACAGTGAAAAGCCAGTTCAGTTGGAATGGAGTAAGCAAGTGACAAAGGAGAAGCTGTAGGAGATGAAGCCAGAGAGGCAACCGCAAGGGCAGGGCTTCTCCACTCCGTCTGCTCATTAGGACCCCAAAGCGCTTTCCTACACTCCCAATGCTGATGACCCACTCTCAGAGACTCTCATTTAATTGGCTTATACCAAGATCTCTACTTCTTTTAAAATTTCCAGACGATTCAAATGTGTAGCCGTAGTTAAGAACCAGTGACCCTGAGGCAGGGAGGCCATTATAAGGACTTGGATTTCTCTTCCAAGTGGTGTGAGAGCCAAGGGGCAATGGGGATTCTGATGGAGGGGTGATGTGATATGAGTAAGCGAGTGTGGGGTAGAGACGTTTGCGACTCATAGTGGACATCTAAGTGAAGACCCTGAATGTGCAGTTGAGCACACAAGGGTGGGATCCAGGAGCAAGATCCAGGCTAGAGACGCGAATTTGTTAAGTATCAGAATATACTAATCCTTAAAGCCATAACGTCACATGAAATCACCAAGGAAAGGAGTATGGAGAGAGAAGAGAAGAAATCCAAGGAATGAGCTTGGACCTTTTAATATTTGTTTATGAAGACTTCCTGGAGAAGGTCCTAAATTTACATATAGTTAAATCTATGAGTTTTGGCTTTGATAGTATATTTAAAAGTTCTTTCTCACCCGAAGGTTATATAACTCTTCATCTCTGGTTCTTTCATGATTTAACTTTCATATTTGCTTATGCCCTGATCTTTATTTCTCAATACCACTTCCCAATAAAAAGAACCAAAGTTCCTTAGAGAAATGGCTGACTCCAAGTCTGGGACAGAGAAAGTATAAAATAAGCCTGGAACATCTTGTTGTTCCAGAAAGCAAAGAAGAGCTTTACAAATGATGGGAACGGGTCCCAAGGGCAAAAGACCCGCTGCCAAACAGGGGACAATTTCAGCATCAAAATGAATTATGGTGGTAATGGATGATGGCCCATTGAATAACACAAGAATCCACGAGTCCACACTGACAGAGAAAGAAAGGAAGGAAGAGAGAAGAGAGGGAGGGAGGAAAACAGGGAGAGAAACCTCTTCGGTACAATAAGGGCCAACTAATAAATACAGAAAGGATAACAGAATTGGAAAATCACCACCTTACAGCAACCCTAGCAGCAACTAATTTAGCCAAAATGAGTAACAAATATTTAAATAGCTTCCAAGTATTAAGTCACAGATTTTGTATTTCTCACAAAAGAAGATAGAATAACTGCACAGTGGAGAAATCCATTAACCACTACTTCACCAAGTGATCAATCAAAGTTGACAGCACCAATAATGGAAAAACCTACATCATGTGCCTCCCAGAGTGCAGCATCGGGAAGGACACAACATACCTGCGCAGTACCCCACATGACTCTAGTTATGAAGAAGTGCCGGGTATACACGAACGGAGAGAGACCCCTCAAAACCACTGGTCTGCATGTTTCAAAAAATAGCAGCAGCATGAAAGACAAAGAAAGGCTGAGGAATTGCTCCAGATCAAAGGAAACTACAGACGTGACAACTAAATATAATGAATGACCCCAGATTCCAGTCCTGGATAGAGGAAGGGGGGTGTCTAAAATGGATATTAATGGGAAACAGCAAAATTTGAATATGCACTAAACATTGTGTTGTTACTATTGTTTAGTTGCTAAGTTGTGTCGACACCTTGCGACCCCATGGACTGGCTCCTCTGTCCATTGAATTTCCCAGGCAAGAATACTGAAGTGAGTTGTTGTTACCTTCTCCAGGGGATCTTCCTGACACAAGGACCAAACCCTTGTCTCCTGCTTGGCAGGCAGATTCTTTACCATTGAGCCACCTTGGAGTATTGTCTTAATGTTAAATATTCTGAATTTGATCATTGTGTTATGGTTACATAAAAGAATACCCTTGTTCTTTGGAGAATTTCACTCTAGGATAAAGGGTACATGTAGTCTGAAAATTACTTTCAACTGTTACAGAAAAAAATGTGTTCCTTTGAGTGTGTGTGTGTGTGTGTGTGTGTGTGCATGGCACAGTCAGGAAGTGGAAAAAAGGTCAGGATTTGAATTCATAAGATTTATAAGTTTATTAGCTTAAAGTTATAAACAATTGTAAAATATTAACAATAGGTGAATCATCATGAAGCATATGGAATTTATTGTACTCTTCTTGCAGCTTTAAAAAAAAAATCTTGAAATTTTTTCGAAACCAAAGATCAAAAATAAGAACATACGTAAGTAGAAGCTGAGATTTGCTTATTGACTGGTCCGTGAAATAATAAATTTTCGTGCACATTTGGATTTGCTCCTCCCTTCCTAGTCTGCCCCATGAATCCTGCCTGTTTTTATATACCAGTGAATCGGTTTTAATTGTTGGAGTCTTTAATTATATTTAATACCTGGTAGGGCCAGTCTATCCACCTTGCTCTCCCGCACCATTTTCCTCTTCACACTTTTAGTCTTCCAGACAAATTTACAATAATTTTGTCAAGATTTCCCTGAGGAAAAAGAAAAAGCCTCATTGAGATTTTGATTGGAATTTGTTCATTTATAGATTCATTGGAACAGCTGAAAGCTTATATTGTTGATTCTTCTTAGAAAAGAGTGTTTGTATCTCCTTTTAAGTTTCATCCTAAGTTTCTTTCTAAAGGTCTTTCTGTTTTCTTTGTGTAAATCTTGTCCATTTCTTGTTGAGTTAATTCCCATGAATTTTGTTGCTGCTGTAAATGTGATATAGTTCCGCGATATATTCCTAACAGCTTGCTCGTCATCATAAAAAAAGGCATTGGTTTTTACGTCTCTAATTCTATATTCTGTGACTGCTACCCTACTAAACTCACTTGTTAGCTCTATGACTTTTTCCATTTTTTTTGAGAGGTTCAAATTACAAAAAAAAAAAAAAACCATATCTCCTGAAAATGATGATGATAATATTTCTTCCTTGGGAATATCTGTGACTCTTATTTTATTCTCTTGTTAAATCCATTATTAGAACTTCTGGAACATTAATAAGTGATAGTGGGGAAACAAAGGCATCCTTATCTTGTTCCTGAGTTTAACCAGGATGTCACTAATGTTTCCACAGTTAGTTATTGCTTTGGTTTGAGAGAGACTATCTTTGTAATACTAAAGGACTGTTCTTCAATTCTTGTTTTATTTACAAAACATCACCAGGAATGGATGGCAATATCTTGGAATTTTTCTAAAATTCTCATTTACTAAGCTCTGCTTATGCATTCAGCACTGTGCCAAGAGTTATATTCATTATTTAATTTAATCTGTATATGACCTTGACTTCAGACAATATTTTCCAAACTTGAAGACAGGGAAAGTGCACAAGACTCACAGTTAGGAATTGAAAAAAGACAGAATTTGTACTCAGACTTTCTGATTTCAAAACCTAAGCTCATAAGACAGCAATAATGTGGTTGTTCTCCTTGATCTACAAACATAATTGATCACATTAAGAGATTTCCTGATACTGTACAACTGTAGGGAAAAGCAAATTAGCCAAGAATGCGTGGCCAGGCTCTCTCACCCCATTGCCTCTTGCTCTTGCCCCACATTTTGTAAGTTAGGCAATGTAGCAGCTGAGCGCTTTTATAGCACCGCGCATGCACACCACGAGGTCCTCCCCTTGTCAGGGGTTGGGTGGTACTGGTGTGTGAGCTCCACCTAAAATGTGGTGGCATTACTGCTGCACCACGGCTGCGTCCATTGGGTCAAGCACAAGAGGGGAGAATACAGCGTGTCTGCTGCTACAGCTGCTGTGCCAGCCAGGAGAGAACAAACGTCTGCAGTTCCTGCGGTTCCTTGAATTTCCTTCCAGCTTCCCGCTTGCGCCTTGCCTACCCTGAGTTTAGCGACTCGGCATCACGAACAGAATCAGCGATACAATAACATTTGTTTTGCTGCCATTGGTCCTGCTTGTACAATAGTGTATTGTTAGGTTACACACCTGGTTGCATTCAGTTTTCTAGTATTCTGTGTCTATACTGTGAAGCTCGGCTGCAGTCCTTCTCTGGTCCCTCTGACAGGTTCGCTTTTGTTGGGGGGTGGGGAGCGGTGTGCAACGCTGGCTTACTAAAATGACTTGGGCTGCCCCTCTTTTCCCACATGCTAACCCTGTTGAAACAGCATGGAGATGGTCAGTTTGTTGATTCACTTCTGGTGAAATGGTCTGGCTAATACATTTTTGGACAACCTTCTCAGCTTCTTCTAGGATTTTTCATCCATGCGTCTTGTCTATCACTTCTTCAGTCAAATTCGATAATTTTTATTTTCCCAGAAAACTATCCTCTTCATTGAGATTTTCAAGCTTATTAATATAAAGTTGTAAAACTACTCCTCCACCTTTTTCTTTAATGGCATACCATTTCTCATTTCTGCCCAATCACGTTTTCCTTTTCTTGATTAGCCTTGCTGATGGTTTCTCTAAGTCATCAACCTTTTTAAAGAGCCAGATTCGGAATGCATTCATCAACTTATGTTTCCCATTTTCTAATTCATTAATTTCTGGGGCTTTTGTTATTAGCTTCACTGTCTTGTTTCCTTGGGTTGTGGTGGTGGTAATCTGCTTTCATCTCTTTTTGGCATCTGGAAATAAATGTTTGGCTCATTTATTTCTCTGTGTTGTCATCATGATCACTGGTTCTATACTTCTTGTTAGGGATGTCTGTCTGTAGTCCCTCCTAGACCCAACCAAGAGTGACTTAGAAAAGTGATATTTAATTTCCCAAGTGGTTCAGTAATTTTGTTGATTGTTTATCATACAAGTTTTAATTTCTAGTTTTCTTAAATTCTAGTCAGAGAATGTAACCTATACAGTTTGTACATGTTAGAGGTTATTGATAACGTGTTTGTGACCAAGAATAAAAATGATTTTTGAAAATGTTCTCAATAGTTTGAACAGAGTGTATATCCCTGCCTGTAGGATTCTCTCAGATGACCCCTGAGCAAGCTTGAAGGATGGAGAAAACATGACTTTCAAGCCCCCTCCGGGACAGTCAAACCAGCTTTTTTAACACTAGAAAGAGACCAAGGGTGGGAGTCTGTGGATGGCAAAGTCACAGGAGGAGCTGGGAAACCCACCCCAAGCTGTCCAAAACCTTCCCAACTTCCAGGTGGCCTGAAAGTTCTTCCTAGAGATACCCGGGGCAGACGGCGGGTGGGGCCGCAGGAGCCCCTCAGAGAGCATTGCTTTGCGGTTTGGGGGCCCGATTTTTCTTGCTTATTGAACAGGGAAAGGCAGAGAGGCCAAGTGGACCCTCAAGGAAGCAGCCAGACTTGCTGAGCACAGGTCTGCTCCTCACTGGCCTCTCTCCCCCAAGTGTGACAGTGGGTAGGGGAGGGTTCAGGGAAGAGAGGGGTCATTTAATCCTGACACGAACTCAAAGAAAGTGAGTGAAAGTGAAGTCACTCAGTCGTGTCCAACTCTTTGCAACTCCATGGACTGTAGCCTACCACTCTCCTCCGTCCATGGGATTTTCCAGGCGAGAGTACTGGGGTGGGTTGCCAATTCCTTCTCCAGAGGATCTTCCTGATCCAGGGATCGAACCCAGATCTCTCGCACTGTAGGCAGACGCTTTACCGTCTGAACCACCAGCTAAGTCCAAAGTTCCAGGGAACTCAAAGAAACAGAGAACCGTATTATCCTTAGTTCAACTGCTTTGTCTTGCTTAGAAATAGCCAAGGTGCAGTGATGCAGTTCTAGACATCCAAACATGCACGTGTGGCCTGTGCGACTCTCAGAGCGGTGCACTGGGGCACGCCCCACGCACAGGGCCCCTGGTCTGTGTCTCAGGAACCAGCCTGTGCCCTCGCTTTGTACTTGAGTCCCTTCTCCCAGCCCTCTGTCTCAGACCCTCTCCCCAAGACCCCTCCTTCTGTGCTCTGTTACACTCGATTACATGGAGGATGTAGCCCTCTTTGGTGAAATTCCCCACCCCCTTCCAGACGGAGCCCTTCTGTAGCCCGCCCACTGGGCTGGAATTACACAGTGAGTTCAGTAGTTTCCATTACTCCCGTCTCCCAGCATCAGCCCTTCACGATCTATTCAGTGAGCAATGTTATTTAATCCCAAAGCCTTGGGTTAAACATTGGAGCATTATTTTTTTTTTTCTGTATCTCACTTTCAAATAATAAAAATCACTTGAAGTTCCAAATACTGACTCAGTTGGAAGTGTCCAGGCCCCCAACTGAGAATAAAATCCTCAAACCTGATTTTTATTTTCACTCCCATGCAGGAAGCAGGTGCTGTGCAAAGGGGGCACCTGGGAGTGGGCGTTAGGCATATGACTTGTTCTCTCTTTCATTATCGGTGCTCCTCTCCCTCCTTGGCCAGTAGCTGTGGCATCTGCCCTTCCGGGACTGGGGGTCTTGAGAGGAAGGAGAGGAAGGAGGAGTAAGGATACGAGCAAGAGCAGAGTACCCACCTGACAGGTCCTGTTGTAAGGATGTTTTACACTGAGATTTAAAGGTGACTTTCTGCGCCTGCACCTCCATGGGAATCTCTGCTGCACTTGCTTTGAAGGGGAGATGCATTTTCTCCCACAGCCTTTCCAGTCACAGTGAAAGTAGGAAAAGGCCATGGGAGAAATTTTCCCTTAAGCCAGTTGGTGAGTTCTCATCCCGAGGTTCACTCTGATTTCATGAGAAATGGCTCCCCTAGATCAGCCCTGGGTGGAAGCAGGCTCAGTCTCCTTGTGGCCAGCCTCACTCTGCCTCTTCTCAGGCAGAAGTCAGACCCCAGGCCACTGCATGCCCGCACCCAGGCTGCACAGCCAAGTCTCCCAGGCCCAGAAGTGAGGGGAGCCCCACATTCTCCAAGGAGACCCTCCCTCTCAAATCCCCTCCAACCCTCACCACCTGGCCCTCACCAGTGGCTTTTATAAAGGGCCCAGGTCACAAAGCCAATTTTTTAACTGTCTTTAGTCACTCCTACATATGATCCCTGCAATGCTACACTACTTGGGTCCACACCAAAATCACCCGAAGTGTTTGTAAAAATAGTAATACCTAAACCCCAGCCTCCAGATTTTCATTTAATTGGCTTGGGATGTGGCCTGGCCATTGAGGTTTTTTAAAACTCTCCAGGTGGTTCCAATGAACAGCCAAGAATGAGAACAGTGTCTTGGCCCAGTGCTTCTCAAACTCGCGTGCTTGTGATGGGCCCAGGACGCCATTAAATAGGAAGCCTGGGGTCCAGAGTCTGCATTTCTAACAAGCTCACTCCCAGGTGATGTAACAAATCTGATCTGAAGACCATGATTTCAGCATCAGGGAGCTAGACTATCAATGTGTTTTGGTAAAACTCTGCTTTTTTTTTTTATAGGCTTTATATTTTTAGAGCAATTTTACATTCACAGCAAAACAGGGTAGAAAGCACAGTATTTTCTCGTATACCTCCTGCCCCCACACATGCACAGCTTCTGTCATTATCAACATCCCACACAAACGGTGAATCTATGCTGACACATTATAATCACCCAAAGTCCATGTGGGGTTCACTCTTGTACAGTTTTGACAGAAGTATAATGACTAATATTCACAACTATCCCAAAAGTAGTTTTGTTCCCTGAAAGTCCTCTACACTCAGCCTCTTCATCCCTCTCTACCTCCTAATCTCTTGCAACCACTTAAAACTGATTTTTAATCTTATTCAGTTCAGGTCTGGAAAAGGAAATGGCAACCCATTCCAGTGTTCTTGCCCGGAGAATCCAGTGGACAGGGGAGCCTGGTGGGCTGCTGTCTATGGGGTCGCACAGAGTCGGACATGACTGACATGACTTAGCAGCAGCAGCAGCAGTGGTTCAGTTCACTCACTCAGTCATGCCCGACTCTTTGTGACCTCATGGACTGCAGCACGCCAGGCTTCTCTGTCCGTCACCGACTCCTGGAGCTTGCTCAGACTCAAGTCCATCAAGTCAGTGATGCCATCCAACCATCTCATCCTCTGTCGTCCCCTTCTCCTCCTGTCTTCAATCTTTCCCAGCGTCAGGGTATTTTCCAGTGAGTCAGCTCTTCGTCATCAGATGGCCATAGTATTACAGCTTCAGTTTCAGCATCAGTCCTTCCAATTAATATTTAGGACTGGTTTCCTTTAGAATGGACTGGTTTGATCTCCTTGCAGTCCAAGGACTCTCAAGAGTCTTCTCCAACACCATAGTTCAAAAGCATCAATTCTTCGGCCCTCAGCTTTCTTTATAGTCCAACTCTCACATCCGTACATGACTACTGGAAAAACCATAGCTTTGACTAGATGGACCTTTGTCGGCAAAGTAATATCTCTGCTTTTTAATATGCTGTCTAGGTTGGTCATAACTTTTCTTTCAAGGAGCAAGTGTCTTTTAATTTCATGGCTGCAGTCACCATCTGCAGTGATTTTGGAGCCCGCAAAACTAAAGTCTGACACTGTTTCCATTGTTTCCCCATCTACTAGCTATGAAGTGATGGGACTGGATGCCATGATCTTAGGGTTTTGAATGTTGAGTTTTAAGCCAACTTTTTCACTCTCCTCTTTCATTTTCATCAAGAGGCTCTTAGTTCTTCTTCACTTTCTGCTGTAAGAGTGGTGTCATCTGCATATCTGAGTTATAGATATTTCTCCCAGCAATCTTGATTCCAGCTTGCGCTTCTTCCAGCCCAGCATTTCTCATGATGTACTCTGCATATAAGGTAAATAAGCAGGCTGACAATATTGGTGCACCAAAACTAAATATTGGTGTACCCTTGATGTACTCCTTTTCTAATTTGGAACCAGCCCATTGTTCCAAGTCTGGTTCTAACTGTTGCTTCTTGACCTGCATACAGATTTCTCAGGAGGTAGATAAGGTGGTCTGGTATTCCCATCTCTTTAAGAGTGTTCCACAGTTTGCTATGATCCTCATAGTCAAAGCCTTTGGCTTAGTCAATAAAGCAAAAGTAGATGTTTTTGGAACTCTCTTGCTTTTTCGATGATCCAACAGATGTTGGCAATTTGATCTCTGGTTCCTCTGCCTTTTCTAAATCCAGCTTGAACATCTGGAAGTTCTCAGTTCACATACTGTTGAAGCCTGGCTTGGAGAATTTTGAGCACTGTTTTGCTAGCGCGTGAGATGAGTACAATTGTGCAGTAGTTTGAACATTCTTTGGCATTGGCTTTCTTTGGGACTGGAATGAAAACTGACCTTTTCCAGTCCTGTGGCCACTGCTGAGTTTTTCAAATTTGTTGGCATATTGAGTGAAGCACTTTCATAGCATCATCTTGTAGGATTTGAAATAGCTCAGCTGGAATTTCATCACCTCCACTAACTTTGATTGTAGTGATATTTCCTAAGGCCCACTTGACTTCACATTCCAGGATGTCTGGCTCTAGGTGAGTGATCGCACCATCATAATTATCTGGGTCGTGAAGATCTTTTTTGTACAGTCCTTCTGTGTATTCTTACCACTTCTTCTTAATATCTTCTGCTTCTGTTAGCTCCAGACCATTTCTGTCCTTTACCGAGCCCATCTTTGCATGAAATGTTCCCTTGGTATCTTTAATTTTCTTGGAGAGATCTCTAGTCTTTTCCATTCTATTGTTTTCCTCTATTTTTTTGCACTGATCACTGAGGAAGGCTTTCTTATCTTTCCTTGCTATTCTTTGGAACTCTGCATTCAGATGAGCATATCTTTCCTTTTCTCCTTTGCCTTTAGCTTCTTTTCTTTTCTCATCTGTTTGTAAGGCCTCCTCAGACAGCCATTTTGCCGTTTTGCATTTCTTTTTCTTGGGATGGTCTTCATCACTGCCTCCCATACAATGTCATGAACCTCCGTCCATAGTTCATCAGGCACTCTGTCTATCAGATCTAGTCCCTTAAATCTTTTTCTCACTTCCATTGGGTAGTCATAAAGGATTTGATTTAGGTCATACCTGAATGGTCTAGCGGTTTTCCCTACTTTCTTCAATTTCAGTCTGAATTTGGCAATAAGGAGTTCATGATCTGAGCCACAGTCAGTTCCTGGTCTTGTTTTTGCTAACTGTACAGAGCTTCTCCATCTTTGGCTGCAAAGAATATAATCAATCTGATTTCGGTATTGACCATCTGGTGATGTCCACGTGTAGAGTCTTCTGTTGTGTTGTTGGAAGAGGGTGTTTGCTATGACCAGTGCATTCTCTTGGCAAAACTCTGTTAGCCTTTGCCCTGCTTCATTTTATATTCCAAGGCCAAACTTGCCTGTTACTCCAGGTGTTTCTTGACTTCCTACTTTTGCATTCCAGTCCCCTGTGATGAAAATGACATCTTTTTTGGGTGTTAGTCCTAGAAGGTCTTGTAGGTCATCATAGAACCATCCAACTTCAGCTCCTTCAGCATTAGTGGTTGGGGCATAGACTTGGATTACTGTGATATTGAATGGTTTACCTTGGTAACAAACAGAGATCATTCTGTCATTTCTGAGATTGCACCCAAGTACTGAATTTCAGACTCTTGTTGACTATGAGGTCTACTCCATTTCTTCTAAAGGATTCTTGCCCACAGTTGTAAACGTAATAGTCATCTGAATTAAATTCTCCCATTCCGGTCCATTTTAGTTCACTGATTCGTAAAATGTGTATGTTCACTCTTGCTATCTCCTGTTTGACCACATCCAATTTACCTTGATCGATGGACCTAGCATTCCAGTTTCCTACACAATATTGTTCTTTACAGCACTGGACTTTACTTCCGTCACGTCACATCCACAACTGGGCATGGTTTTTTGCTTTGGCTCTGTCTCTTCATTCTCTCTGGAGTTATTTCTCCACTTTTCTCCAGGAGCATATTAGGTATCTACCGACCTGGGGAGTTCATCTTTCAGTGTCATATCTTTTCGACTTTTCATACTCATCATGGGGCTCTCAAGGCAAGAATACTGAAGTGGTTTGCCATTCCTTTCTTAATCTTATTACATTTTCATAATTTGTTAAATCCTAAGAAGGCATCTTCCCAAAGAAAGGCGATAATGGCTCTATAGCTGACTTAGCAATTAAACAACAAGCTGAGTTTCCTTTGTGGTGGGAGTGTAGGATATTAGCAACATCCCCAGTTTTTACCTACTAGCTGCTGGCAGGTAGAAATACCCTTACCAAGTTATGACAACCAAAAATTTCCCTAGAAGTTACCAAATGTTCTGAGAAGGAAGGAGGGTGCAGAATCACCTTTAGTCAAGAACCGTTGATGTACAGCAACGCAAAGAACTTGAAGAAGTTTAAAATTTTTTACACTTGTAACTTCATTCATTTACAAATTATATGATTGAGCCAGTGCTATCGTATGCTGAACAGAGTTCTAGTACTGGGGATATAAAGGTGAACAAACCAAATGTTTATATAATAATATAATGTCAAATAGTGATAATTTTATGTGCAGAAAATAAACAAAGAAAGCGCAATAGGAGACAGTGATGGCCTACAGCCAACAGGGAGAATCCTATCATGAAGAGAAGTAGAGGCCTCTTTGAGGAGGTGGCTGTTGAGGTTTCAAGAAAATGCTGTGAGGATGTGTCAAGTAAATACAGTTCAGGCAGAGGTCAGGTTTTTCCAAACTAAGGGAAAGCTGGAGCAAAGGCACTAAGGTGAGAGTATGATTTAGCCCCAGAACAAAGTCTTGGGCTAGGTTGAGGATGAAGTATTGGTGTTCCTTTCTCACCCAACAAACTGCTACAGGGAGCAGTGCAACCTTAAAAAGTGATTCTTCCTTATTCAAACGAAACCTCAGGCGTCTCCACTTACCCCACCCCCTTTACTGTTATATTCATAGTATTCAGTTTCTCTATAGCTCTAAGAGTTTCCTCACTCTGTCAAATACAAAGACCATATTGTTTAAATCCCCACTAATATGATGGGTTTGTGAATTTCTTCTTGTGTCTGTAATAGCTTTTGTCTTCCTTTTTTTTAATGAGATGTTATTTGCCTCATAAAAGTTTACCATGTATCTTTAACGTAGATTGACACTTTGACCATCATTTTTGGGGTAATATTTATTTGCTTTTGGCTGTGATGGGTCTTCGCTGCTGCACGTGCTTTCCCTAGTTGTGGCAAATGGGGGCTACTCTCTATTGTGAGGTGTGGGCTTCTCATTGAGGGGGCTGCTGCTGTTGTGGTGCGCAGGCGCTAGGTGCGCCGGCTTCAGTTGCGGCTCCTGGGCTCTGGAGCACAGGCTCAATAGCTGTGGAGCAGGAGCTCTGTGGCTCCATGTCATGTGAAATCTTCCAGGATCAGGAATCAAACCTATATCTCCTGCACTGGCGGCAAATTCTTTACCACTGAACCAGGGGGGAAGCCCACTTTGATTACTATTAACATTCTCTTATTGGCACTTTCTCTTGAATTTTACTCCACATACTTTCAATATCACTACTTCTGCTGTTTTTGTTTGCATTTCCTGAGTATAATACTTTTATATTCATTTATTTTTCATTTTTGCATAACATCTTATGTTTCTGATGAACGAAATACCTTAATTTTCAATACAGTCTAAAAGTATACTCCCATGCTTGAACGAAACATTCCTGTTTGGTATTATTTTTGTAACACTATTTTTCACTTGCTTTTTTTCCCTTGCCATTTCTTTTTCTGAATTTTTGTTAGTTGATCAGTTTTTCTTGGCTTGCTTTTCTGTAATAATTTGAAAGTTATATACATATCAGTTCAGTTCAGTTGTTCAGTAGTGTCCGACTCTTTGCGACCCCATGAACCACAGCATGCCGGGCCTCCCTGTCCATCACCAACTGCCAGAGTCTACCCAAACTCATGTCCATTGAGTCAGTGATGCCATCCAACCATCTCATCCTCTGTCAACCCCTTCTCCTCCTGCCTTCAATCTTTCCCAGCATCAGGGTCTTTTCCAATGAGTCAGTTCTTCACATCAAGTGGCCAAAGTATTGGAGTTTCAGCTTCAACATCAGTCCTTCCAATGAACACCCAGGACTGATCTCCTCTAGGATGGATTCGTTGCATCTCCTTGCAGTCCAAGGGACTCTCAAGAGTCTTCTCCGACAGCATAGTTCAAAAGCATCAATTCTTCGGTGCTCAGCTTTCTTTAAAGTCCATCTCTTGCATCCATACATGACTACTGGAAAAACCATAGCCTTGACTAGACGGACCTTTGTTGACAAAGTAATGTCTCTGCTTTTGAATATGCTGTCTAGGTTGGTCATAACTTTCCTTCCAAGGAGTAAACATCTTTTAATTTCATGGCTGCAATCATCATCTACAGTGATTTTGGAGGCCCCCCCCCAAAAAAGTCAGCCACTGTTTCCACTGTTTCCCCATCTATTTCCCATGAAGTGATGGGACCAGATGCCATGATCTTCGTTTTCTGAATGTTGAGCTTTAAGCCAACTTTTTCACTCTCCTCTTTCACTTTCATCAAGAGGCTCTTTAGTTCTTCTTCACTTTCTGCCATAAGGGTGGTGTCATCTGCATATCTGAGGTGATTGAGATATCTCCCTGCAATCTTGATTCCAGCTTGTGTTTCTTCCAGCCCAGCATTTCTCATGATGTACTCTGCATAGAAGTTAAACAAGCAGGGTGACAATATACAGCCTTGACGTACTCCTTTTCCTATTTGGAACCAGTCTGTTGTTCCATGTCCAGTTCTAACTGTTGTTTCCTGACCTGCATACAGGTTTCTCAAGAGGTAGGTCAGGTGGTCTGGTATTCCCATCTCTTTCAGAATTTTCCACAGTTTGTTGTGGTCCACACAGTCAAAGGCTTTGGCATAGTCAATAAAGCAGAAATAGATGTTTTTCTGGAACTCTCTTGTTTTTTCGATGGTCCAGCAGATGTTGGCAATTTGATCTCTGGTTCCTCTGCCTTTCTTAAAACCAGCTTGAACATCTGGAAGTTCATGGTTCATGTACTGCTGAAGCCTGGCTTGGAGAATTTTGAGCATTACTTTACTAGCATGTGAGATGAATACAATTGTGTGGTAGTTTGAGCATTCTTTGGCATTACCTTTCTTTGGGATTGGAATGAAAATTGACCTTTTCCAGTCCTGTGACCACTGCTGAGTTTTCCAAATTTGCTGGCATATTGAGTGCAGCACTTTCACAGCATCACCTTTCAGAATTTGAAATAGCTCAACTGGAATTCCATCACCTCCACTAGCTTTGTTCATAGTGATACTTTCTAAGGCCCATTTGACTTCACACTCCAAGATGTGTGGCTCTAGGTGAGTGATCACACCATCGTGATTATCTGGGTCATGAAGATCTTTTTTGTACAGTTCTTCTGTGTATTCTTATAGAATAAGACAAAATGTTTAAAAAAAAATTCTTCCAACTTCAAGAATTAAACAATATCTATAACTGCATTCAAATTGGATGAGAAATTGTGATCAATTCCTTCTTTACTTTTCCCTCATCTTAAATTTTTGTCAGAATAATTCCCTTAAAGATTATTTCTGATGTTTGCATGTGGTTTCATAACCATGTTCCAAACAATGATTTAGACACTAACTATTCTTTACCGGCTTAATTACTCATGGTTGTTTCTTTTGTACCACCTCTTCCATTCCTGGGTTCTTTTTTTGACTCATTTCTTGGTTGATTGGTGGACCTTTGAGGGCATTATTTTTCAGGCAGATAATGTGAGTCCTTACATGTCTAAGAATGTCTTTCTCTTGACCCATGTATGAATGACATCATAGCTACTTAAAGAATTCTTCACATTTGTTGCTTCTAAAAATTCACCAGATATTGCTTCATTGTCTTCTAGAATTGAGAGTTACCTAATGAAGTCTGGTACAAGTCCATTCTTTTCTATGTGAGTAACCTGTTTTTCCTAAAAACATGAAAACATTTTTCCTTTATCTTTGAAACTTGAGATTTTATAAAGACATACATACGCATGGGTCCCTTTACATTAATTTCAGCCATTAAATCTGATGGCTTACACCTTCCACGTCAGAGAATAAGTTTTCTATTAATTCTAATTTACTATAGAAATAGTAAATTACAGAACATATTTAGAACTTAAAAAAATTTTTTTTCTATTCAACTTTATTGAGATATAGTTAACATACGGCACTCTGTAAGTTTTAAATATACATTATAATGACTTGATTTGCATATATTGTCTGCCCTGGTGGTTCAGATGGTGAAAAATCTGCCCGCAATGCAGGAGACCCAGGTTTAATCACTGGGTTGGGAAAATTCCCTGGAGAAGGAAAAGGCAACCCACTCCAGTATTCTTGCCTGGTAGATCCCATGGACAGAGGAGCCTGGCAGGCTACAGTCCATGGGGTCTCAAAAAGAGCAGGACAGCACTGAGCTACTAACACTGCCACCGCACCGCACTCGAGAAGTTTACAGTGTACATTATAATGGCCTGATTAGCATAGATTGTATGATAATTACCACAGTAAGTTTAGTGAACATCCATCATTTCATATTATTGCCAGAAAAAGAGAGAAAGAGAAAATGCTTTTCCTTGTGATGAGAATGTTTAAGATCTACTCTCTTTGCAGTTTTCAAGTATACCATACAGCAGTGTTAACTATAGTCTTCATGTTCTACGTTACACCTCCAGAGATTTTTCTTATAAAAGAAAATTTGTTCCTTTGACGCTCCTTCCAGTCCACTCACTCACCAGCCCCACCTCTGGTAACCAGATCATCTTCTATGAATTTGGCTTGTTAGTGTTTTTTTGTTTTGTTTTAATTTCTCATATAAGTGAGATTATATGGTATTTGTCTTTCTCTCTCGTGGCTAGAATTTTTAAATGAGCATAAAAAGTCTGCTCTAGTTGTTGACTCAGGATAGACTCAATAAATATACTTTAAATGAATGACAAATGGATGAAGGGATGAACCTTCTTTTTCTCCTTCTTCTTTGCTCCCTTCATCTCCCAATTATACAAATGCTCCATCACCTGTATTTCCTTCATCCCTTTAGCCTTCTCCTCTGGTATTTATAGAAAATTTCAAGCTAGCTTTCTAATAGTATTTGTTATTATGCTATCCACTTCTCATACTTTTATAATTTTATAACAGCAACTTTTCATATAAAATAAATTTTTGTAATTGTAGTTACTCTTTTCTCACAGGTGCAATGAAATTTGTAAAAACTATAAAGAGAGATATAGTATTTTATTTCATTCCATTTTATTTTCTCTTGTTTCTTGCAGTAACTCGGCTCCACAGGGGAACATTTGTTCAGTTTCCTTTTTTCTAAGTGAAAGTGAAAGTCGCTCAGTCGTATCTGACTCTTTGTGACCCCATCGACTATACAGTCCATGGAATTCTCCAGGCCAGAATACTGGAGTGGGTAGCCTTTCCCTTCTCCAGGGGATCTTCCCAACCCAGGGACTGAACCAAGTCTCCCACATTGCAGGTGGATTCTTTACTAGCTGAGCCACAAGGGAAGCCCAAGAATACTGGAGTGGGTAACCTATCCCTTCTCCAGCAGATCTTCCTGACCCAGGAAATGAACTGGGGTCTCTTTCCAATTGAGCAATCAATAGCTACAATAATAAAGACTCTTTACAACCCCATGGACTGTAACTTGTTAGGCTCCTCTGTCCGCGGGATTTCCTAGGCCAGAATACTGGAGTGGCTTGTCATTTCCTTCTCCAGGGGATCTTCCTGACCCAGGGACTGAACCCAGGTCTCCTGCATTGCAAGTGGATTCTTTACCAGCTGAGCCATAAGGGAAGCCCTCCTCTTTCTAACCAGCCTCCAAAATATCTCCCAAAGAGATATCTCCCTCCTGCTATTCCTGCCCTTCTGTGTTCCCCCCACACAGTGAACCAGGGCAACCTGTGAGACCAATGGTGTCTCACCACAATGCAGACATTATTGTGCCTGACTTTTGAGGCTAGGTTATGAAGGCATTGTGATTTCCTCCTGGTCCTCTGGGATCTCTCCCTCTGGAGGAAGCCCACCATCGTGTCATGAGGATGCTCAACCAACCCTGGGGAGAGGTCCACCTGGAAAGGAAATAAGAGGTCCTGCCAACAGCAGCCAGTGCCAACTTGTTAGCTGTGTGAATGAGCTACCTTGGAAGAAGATCATCCCAATCCATCAAGTCTTCTGATGATAGCAGCCAATCAACATGTTGGAGGACCACCCTTATGACAGTCCCCAGGCCAGAACCACCCCTCCATGGGTCTCCCAAACTGCTAACTCACAGAAATTTCAGAGATTATATGTATTTATTATTGTTTTACACCACTAAGTTTTAGGATAATTTGTTAGGCAGCCGTAGATAACTTTTTAACTGATTGGTCATTTCAATAAGTGTTACGTTTCCAATACTGGGGCTTGAGATAGGTGGTGCTAGAAAGGATGTGGGTCTCTGTTCAACTCTTTCATCCTCGAGAAAGGAGAAGAGAAAGGCTCAGCTATTCTGTGGCTTTACTTTTCCAGTCAAGAGGTCTATTTGTTAATGATGAATACAGAATTTTCTACAGCTTGGTGAGCCTGGTGCCAGGTGTTTCCTCACTGTGCAGAAGGGCTTTCTGTATGGCTATATTGGAAAGTTAGTGGTAGCAAGGGCCTCTCCCAGCTCCCAGACATTAGGGCCAACAAGCTCCCCAGCCACCCTTTTTATCATCTCGGCCAGCCACAGGGTCATAGTAATAGTCTTCTTTCTTGCTTGGTATAGATCTCCCCGGAACCTATATTGAATCTCTGAGGGGCTATTACAGGCCCCAACAAGTTCACATTCCAGGGCATTGAAGAGCCAAATGCCTCCCCCATTAATCTCCATCAAATTAACTCATCAGACCATAGTGTTAAACTATGGTCTCAATGGAAGCATGAGGACAGTATCAGGAAGGAACAACCACACAGGAATAACATACTTTGGGAAACAGTCTTGGCATCATCTTGTAAAGCTGAGCACTCCCACTCATGTATCCTACAACCTACCTCTAAAGAAACTCGAATTTGTTCCTCGGGCCACAGGAATATTCACAGTAGCACTGCTTAAGGTAGAAAAACATGTGGAGATAATCCACTGTAGCATGGATAGATAGATCGAGGTATATTTTCATATATAATAGGATGTCATAAAGTAGTGAAAAATTAATCACAACTCCACATAGCAACATAATTTTGTGGAATCTCAAAATTCATAACATGGAGCAAAAGAAACAAGTAGAACAAGAATTCCATTTACAAAATGGTCAGCAGCGCTAAATAGTGTCTTGCTTAAGGTTACACTCCAAAGTGGGAAACAGAGTAATAAACTCAAGATCGAGAAGGATTGGAAGGGAACTGTGTGCAGTTGGGGTGAGTTTCACTGGGTCGGTACCAGACCTGGTGGAGTTCGTTTTCCCATCCCTAGTGGTGGTTCCACAGTATTTGCTTTATTAGCATTCTTTAATGCTCTTTAATATGTAAGAAATATCAATGCTTCACAATGTTATAGATCGAAAAGATTCTCACAACTTCATGCCTCAGGACTTTACACTGAGGGCTCCTTCCAGACTCAGCAACTGGGCATTTGCTGCCCTTTTCATGCCTTCCTCTTCAAGTCACAGAGCAGCGCCCCTCCCGCTGCCAAGATCCCCCACCCCTTTCCCTAGGAGGAGCTGCGTTAGAAGATCAGGTCCTCAGCCTCAAGCAGCGCCTCCATCCATCCAGACTGGCACCAGCCTGACACCTCTTGGTCAGCACCTCCCTGGACTGCCTTGAACAGGAGGCAATAGAGTCCCTCTTGTGCATAAACTATTTTGAGTGGGTCTTCTGTCATTTGTAGCTAAAAGAATTCTGACTAATACACAAGTGTTTGCTTATTAAGCCTTTCTCAAAATGGCCCTTTGTGACATGTACGGGATGGTCTGAGAAGTTTTATTTGATCCTTCATGTGGCTGGTTCTGAGGGGACTCATTTCACTGAATCAGTTCCCCAGGGAGCAGGGGCAGGTGGGCAGACACTGGCCTGAGACGCAGGACAGTCAGGTCTCACAGACTGTTCCAGCCTCCGCTGCTGGCTGGTTACAGGCAAGTTGCTTTTCCTGCCTGGTCCTCAGTTACTTCATCTGTCCAGTGGGAAGTTTGGACCAAGTGAAGCTCATACCCATTTTAACCTCATGGTCCCTACTTGGTAAGCATTTACAGAGTACAGGTGTCACTGATGAGTGGCCAGGTGACTTTAGTGAGCAGGATCACTGAAGAGGTTGTGTTCTCCTTGAGAAGTCAGGACCACAGACAGCAGGCCAAGAGCACTACAAGCAGAGGCCGACTCAAGGGCAGAGTCCCCAGCACAAATGCAGATGGGCACTGAGACCAGCCACTGGGGAGGGCATTGAGCGGGGACAACCCTGGAGCCGCGTCCTAGGGGCTCAGAGAGGTCTGAGGTCAGAGCCAAGGAGAGGGGATAGTCACGAGTCAGGTCTGGAAGACCATGGGCCGAGTGCAGCGTCAGGCCAGCAGGGAACGCAAAGTTGTAGAGCCACGGGGTGGGGGTTGTGTGAAGCTTCACGGAGGGGGTGCTGTGTCCACTCCTCAAGCGAGAGGCCTCTTAATGGCTGCAGGATGCAGCTTCCCCCTCAGCCACTCCCCAGGTGTTCAGTCTGCAGGAAAGCTGCGGGATATTCTAATCCCAGGTCTCTGGCAGGTGCTGCATTCGACCCCATCCAGTGGCTGATAGAGCCCATGACAGAACACTGAGGCTCCGAGCCCCCTGACCTACTACATCAGGCACTGGGGGGGTGTTTGGGAGATGATGCAGGACCTGGGGGTTCGTGCCTGGGCCAAGGGAGGGAAGTGGGGGGTGAGAAACACGCCGTGGCCTGGTCACCCAGAAGGGGAGCTGGCCTCCTGCAGGGCCCAGTGCTGAGGGTTGGTTCCGGGAGAAGACGGATGAGGCAGAGAGCTGCATTCCCCAGTGGGGATGGTCCTCTCCCAGACACCGCATTTGGCCCTGCTGCCCCCCAGTGAGGTGAGTGACAAGAATTCAATCACCCCAACTGGCCCTGGGGCTGGAGGTTCCCCACAATCATCTCCCCCAGAAGACCCAGCAAATGTACGTAGGTTTGCTGGACACAAGGCAAAAGGTTTCCCTGGGACAGGCTGTCTGCTCAGGATTGGATTGAAATTCTTTTTGTTACGGAGACAGCAGTCCTGCTATAGTCTCCCACTATGTCCCCTTAGGTCTATCACCTCCCTGAACCATTAGCCTCTCAGCAGGTCAGAGCTCACCCAGGCACACAGCTAGAAGGGGTCAGAGCTGCAAATGACCACGTGCACAGGCCCAGCATCCAGAGAGGCTAGGAGAGACAGGCTTCCTACCACCCCCTCAGTCATCTCTCCTCAGGCATTCCAGGTGGAGCCAACAGTCCACACCCTCCATCACCCCAAGGGGGCTAGGATGTGACCCGAACCACAGACTCAGTCCCTGCCTCCAGCCAGAACCTTCCTTGCATTTTGCATCAACAGCGGGAGAGCTCTTCTTCCGCCAGGGCTGCATGGAACGCAGCCCATGGCCAACCACCTGCCCCCTACTCGCTCAGAATGGAGCCAAACAGAGATACTCAGATGAAGGATTCTATTTGAACCCCAGACCCGGTGTGCCTGAGCTAGACTTGGAGTCAGTGGGTCCTATTTCCTGCTGCTTGTAAATGAAAGAGTCTTGACTGACGCAGCTCTGACACTGACGCAGCGCTATGCCGCATACCTGGACCTTCCCTCCTCAGCCATCACTGCAACACGCTGGCTCCTCAGCCTCACCCACCACACAGAACCTGTGGCCCTGCAGCCCTGGCTTCCCCATGGTGAGCACCATGGTCCTAGACTGGCCCTCCCTGCAGCTCAGAGCAGACGTGGCACCCGCCAGTGCCAGGGGCTGGGTTGTACACGAGCATGGCTGCCGGGCCTCAGCCTGGAGCTCCGGGTCCCCACCTCGGGAATGCAGCCTGCTCTGAAGAGCTGCACCTGAGCACGTACACTCAGCGGCTCACTCGCTGCCCAAACCCTTCATTCGGTTTGTCTCCTTAGCATGCTAGCTTGGGAGTTATTTCTCGTTTAAATAAAATGTGAAATCAGAACTAATGATGGGACTAATGTTAGGAAAATGTCTTTTTGGACCAGGGCACACAAATGAGGGTTTCCCACTGTCCGGAACTGAGGAAGCTGGGCTCCACACGATCCTGAACGGGTGGAGTGTCGTTTTCCTCCAGCAGTGAAGAGGGCGTCACTCATCCAGTCACCACGCAGGTTCTGAGCACGTGCACGATCTGTGTCGGGCTCTGGGGTGGGGAGAAGCCCACATGGCGGGAGGGCCTTTCTTGCCAGCCATCTGCGGTAGCAGTGGCAGGGGGTGGTCCTGTCCGGGAAGCCCGGCGCTCCTTGCTGTCTGGAGGAGCCTTCTGGGATGGAGAAGCCCTGTGCTCCCCCGGCCCTCACCCCTCAGCGTGTCATGACAGGGAGGTGCAGAGGTGGGGAAATCAGTCAGCCATCCTCAGTGAGTCAGGCCTTTGGCAGGCGGCCCCCAGCCCCGGAGCACCTCTGACTCAGCCTGCTGACTGACGGACAGGGGACAGACAGACAAGAGGCAGTGAAAGTGCCGGGAAAGGGCGGCACCAAGGGCAGCCTCCTGACACAGGTCACCCTCCAGGCCCGGCCCCCTGGGGCCCTCAGGTCCCTCCTCACTCGCTCCTTCCCCTCACACCCCTCCTCAGTCTGAGAGGCTGAGCGTTTGAGGGAAACCTGAGGGACAGAGAAGGGCACCCCCTTTCCACACGCCGGCAATAGACTGGTGGTCCCCCAACTCCAGGCCAGACATCAGCCTGCCCTTCAGCGGACAGGACACTCCAGGGAGGGCGGGGCTGATGCTGAGGGCTGAGGAAAGATCACTTCCTGGCTCTCAGCTTGCCCACACCCTGCCATGGGCCCCACCCCACAGGCAGCTCTCTCTAAGTGCTGCTCACTGCCAGCGTGGGGCCAGCCCTGACCCCCAGGTCGTTTTCTTAAGCATGCGTGCCTCACCGGCTTCTCCCACCCTGTATTAACGCTCCGGGTTCAGCCCCTCAGGACACACCTCATGCTGTTTCTCCAGTGTTAGCCCACACATGCCCTGACTCTTCTCTGTGTTCACATTGCTCTTCCCAGCCTCCCAGGCTCAGAGCCCAGCCTGCCACTCCGAGGAGCCCCCTGGGTCACCCCCAGCCCCAGAGCCCCCAGAGCCCCTTAAAGACCAGAGAAGGGTCTGCAAGGAGCTCTTCTTCCCCCTGCTATCTCAGAGCCCTCAGAGGGGCTTACTTGCCCCTTTGTTTAGCCCCTTCTCTGCCGCCATACAGAAGGGAAGGGAGGAGCCATGCCTGACGGCTTTGCACCAACCTGGAGCTTCTGCAGCAGCGCCCCAGGCCCGTGGGCAGCCATCCCAAAGTGGCGTCCGCGCTGAGCCAGGAGAAGCTCCTGCTAGCTGCACAAGGGCCCAGCCTGCTCCCCCATCTCCAGGAGAAAGCCATAGAAACCGCCTCTCTCTGAAGACTCCAACTTTCCAACAGTGAGAACCTAAACAAAGCGCCAAGCACTCCAAGCCTCAGTTTCCTCTTCTGAAAAAAGAGAGAATGGGGCCTGGGACACAGAAGGAGCTGAGTAAGGATGGTCTCTGCTTGTTTTACTCTTGCCAGCAGAAGCACAGAGCACCAACTCCTCACCTCTCTCTAGATCTGGGGGCCCCTGAAAAGCTCTGGAGGTTATGACCTCTCTCCTCTAAGAAGGCAACCACACAAATGTTGCACAGTGCTCAGGCTGAGGGGCCTCTGCAGCCCTCCACTGCCCCTGCATTAGAAATCTGTTCCACAGATGCAGGCTGGGTGGGGCTCAGAGCTCAGGGCTATCTGAGGCCAGCCGTAGTGGTCATGCTGGGCCCACAACAAAGCACTTGTGCTCCAGCTGGCCCATCCAGGAGCACACTCTCAGGGGCGTGCAAGGCAGAAAGAAGTGCATGGGGCTCTGCTCTCCATTCTAAGCAGGGCCTGGAGATGGCAGCAGCTCTCCTGGCAGAACAAGGGGTGGCCTGTGGGATGTGCAGTGTCCCTCTCCCACCAGGCTCCTGCCACCCCACAGCATCTTGGCCCACGTGCCTACAAGCAAGGTGGCTGTCCTCAGAAGGATGTGGTCCCACGCCCTGCTCATTTCCTTTGTAGCTCTTACCTGGGACAATCTCACATTCTTTTGAATGTTAAGTTTTCTGTATGTGAACTATACCAGACCAATGAAAATAGCACACAGAAATATATAAGTGTAAAGAAAAGAAAGCCTTAATAAATCAGACCACCTCCTCCAGTGCCCAGCACAGTGAGAGGCTGGGGGAAGCTCTCCAGTTCAGACCTCTAGGGCATGGGCACTAATGGTTGCATTAGATTTGGTTTTTAGCTCTGGGTCCTGATGCAGAAAAGATACCTGTGCGTCTGCCCAGATTAGCGACAAAGAAGACTGCACAGAGAGCCAGGGATGAAGCCTCCTGGAGAATATTTGACAATTTCTGTACTGTCGAGTGACCTGGGCAGTGAATTCCTCACAGGCCAAAGGGAGGGGGAACACACACTTTCACTGGTCTGTGAGGGCTCTTGGAATCCTTGACATATTCCTTGTGAGGACATCAGAGACTTTAGCCAGTGCTCCTGCCTCGGCGGCCTTAGCACGTCCCAGCGTGGAAGTTCAAGAGGAGCAGTGCCTGGAGGTGGAGAGGCAGGGAGGTGAAAAGAGCAGTAGCTGCTTCCCAAGGAAAAGCTGTGAGGCTGTGGGAGCCGGCCTCTGGTGTCCTAGAGACCGGGGGGGGGCAGGATCTGCCTGCTTTCCAGGAGACAGGAGGTTGGGTTAGCCTGGGTGCAGACTGGCTGTAGATTCCCCAGGAATGTGTCCCAGGTGGGGATGCTCTGACCCCTGCTTTAGAAGGCGTATTTTCCATCACGCTCGACACCCTTCATCACTGAGGAGTCCTCTGTATTGTATTCAGCCAAACTGTGAGCCCCAGGCAGGCTGTTCAGGGCTGCCCTTCAAGTGGGTTAGAAATGACTTTCACAGCCACTCACAGAAGTCTGGTAAAAAAACAAAAACCAAAAAACCTGTCCCCGTTTGCCCAGGACTGAAGCATTTCCTAGGAGACAGGACTTTTTACCTGGGCAAACGGGGTGGATGCTCACCTACACAGAAGCCAGGAGGACTGGGGGGATCCTACCGGAGGGCTGGGCCTTCTCCGTGTGTCCAGAGAGCTATGCCACCAAGGGTGGCAGGAGCAATCCCTCCTGTGGCGCTGATTTGCTCAGCCGCTGCTCAGCAGTGTGAGGAGAGTGTGTCCTGTGCCAAATGTCCTCGGAAGCCAGGAGGAATCAGTTAAGCTGGTGACCTCTGCTTTAGGGCTCCCTGCTTGCTTATCTCCACTTCTGGGCCTTTCTGTACTTAGGAAAGAGTAGTTCAGACCTCTCTCCCCACTATGCCAATCTTCCGAGGACCACCTGCCTGGAATCAGAGTACCCAGGTGCCTGTGGACAGGGCCAGGCTTCTGGCCATTCCCCTCCACCCCGCGCCTCCACCAGCCACCTGCTTGGAACTGCCCTGAATGTTGACGGGAGAGGGGAGAGGTAAGCAGAAAGGAGAGTTCTGGACAGTGCTGTCTGGGCCTGCTCTTTTCTCAGCCAGCACTGTTCCTACCTATGGGCCCTGACATCATCTTGACTGGCTAAAGAGTATATATTTGCATATACATTTGCAGTATACATTACAAATCAGAAATTTGTAATGCTGTTTAGAACCAACTCCTGCATTAACTAGGGCATTGAGGTAGTGAGTTATTCATGAGTTATGATGTGAATAATGAAATTATTCATAAGTTATGATGCTTATGGCAGGCAAAAGGGTATGGGTTATGTCTCAAGACCATGCGGCAAGCTTGGCATCTGTTGGCCTGAACTTGGGGAGGGTTGCCAGGTGACTGGTCTCATGGAGGGGGTTGATATATCTTCCAATCTCCATGAAGGGTAGAAATAGTGAGGATGTTCAGACTTGAGGGTGATTTTTCAGGCTTGCTACCACCTCCAAAAGGCTCTTTCTGTCCCTAATAGAAATCATTTGGTCACATCTGACTGAGTTTCACCCGCTTTTTCCCCATTTACTTTTCACACTAGTATTAGACTAGTGGGGAATTTCCAGTTCTGGTTGTTTTTAGAGAAGAATGGGAGCAAATAGGTCAGCTAGCTTCCTCTGCTCTTGAGAAATAGGTTTTTAAAAAAAACCCTCAGTATCTCCCATCCACACTGGATTTATAAGTGACAAGCCCTGGGGTTCCCAGGGGCATACATTCCGCCTACCCTCTAACCTGGGACCTGGACTCCTGTTCCTGTGTATCTTGCATGCATGCTAAGTCACTGCAGTGTTCGACTCTTTGTGACACTATGGACTATAACCGGCCAGGCTCCTCTGTCCATGGGATTCTCCAGGCAAGAATACTGGAGTGGGTTGCCACGCCCTCCTCCAGGGGATCTTCCAGACCCAGGGATGAAACCTGAGTCTTGTATGTCTCCTGCACTGGCAAGCAGGCTCTTTACCACTAGAGCCACCTAACACCTCGGTATTCAGAGACACTGATGTGAACCTCAATCCTGCTTTAATGTTTTAAACACACACACACAGAATCACACAAAGCCCTTGGCACATGGTAGGCTTAATTTTGAAAGAGGAAGATCTGACATCATAATAACTCAAATAATTTCACATGCAGCAGCAGCAGCTTCATCTTAGAGCTTCTCCACCTTTAAAATGTCATTTCCCACTCCCAGCCCAATTGCTGTCTTTTTTTTTTCCTCCACTCACTGTCTTGCTAGCTCCTTCCCCTTCCTCTGGAATAGTGTTAGTTTCCATCTGTCTCTTTCCCCTATTCCACCCCATCTAGACCTTGGACGGCCAAGATGTACTTATTCTCACATTGATACACAAATTTAGTGTAAGACCTATCAAAATCCCAGCAAGAATTTTTGTAGATATATAGAAAAAAATTAATCTACATTTTGTATATAAAGGCAAAAGAATCGGAATAACTAAAACAATGCGGAAAAAGAGGAAGAATGTAGAAGAAATAATTTTACCCAAGTTTAAGACTTTATAGCTACAAAGACTCTTTGCAACCCCATGAACTGTAACTTACTAGGCTCCTCTATCCATGGGATTTCCCAGGCAAGAATACTGGATTGGGAAATACATTTCATTCTCCAGGGGATCTTCCTGACTCAGGGATAGAACCCAGGTCTCCTGCTTGGTAGGCAGATTCTTTTTACCTCTGAGCCACCTAGATAAACCAAGTAGACCAAAACAACTCTGAAATTTAAATTTTCAGTGAAGCTACAACTCACAAAAGCAAGCCAAGTCCTTTGTGCTAAACAGAGCAACTAAGTACTGAAATTGAAAATTTGTATAAAACCCAGAGTCTCCTAACATGATAGCCAAAACATACAAGATAGAATAAAAAACCACCCAGCATACCAAGAGTCAGGGGAATTACAATTTGAACGAGGAAAGACAATCAACTGATGTCCAAATAAGATAAGTTATCTGGCAAGAATTTTGCTTCAACAGGCAATTTTAAATTATCTTGAAACAAATGAAAAAATTTTAAAAATTCTACAAATAGACACTATAAAAAAGAAGCAAATAGAAATCACAGAACTGAAAAATAATAATTAAAAAAAAAATCTCACTGGATAAGCTAAATAGTAGAATGGAGTTGAGAGAGAGAAGAATCAGTGAGCCTGAGGACACAATAATAGACTCTATCCAGTCCAAACAACATATAGGAAAAGTACTAAAAAAATAATAAACAGAGCTTCTCCTATGTGAAGATGACAAAAAAGACCCAGTATTCAGATAATTGCCATCCAAGAAGCAAAAGAGGAGGGGAAGTGATGAAAAAGTCCTCAAAGAAATAAGCTGAAACCCTAAATTTGGCAAAAGACATAGCCCACAGATCAAAAAAGCTGAATGAACACCAAAGGATAAATTCAAAAGAGATCCATGCCAAGATACATAATTAAATTTATGAAAACTAAAGAAAAGGGGAGGATCTTGAAACTGTCAAATAGAAATGACATTAACTCTAAAGGAACACCAATTTGAAAAACTAATTTCTCACCTGAAACCACTGAGACCAGAAGGAGGTGGCATAATATTTTCAAATGCAAAAAACATCTGTCAATTGTGGATCCTCCACTGGGTAAAACCGTCTTTTGGGAATAAAGGAGATATACGCCTTCTCATATGACTTAAAATGGGAAAAGGAAGTTCTCCAAATGGAAAGGAAAGGCTATAAGGAAGAATCTTGGAACATCAGGAAGGAAAATAAAACAATAGAACAAAATAAATATGGGAATATACAATAAACTATTCTCTCCTTGTAAGCTTTCTAAACTATATTTTATTACTGAAACAAAACATATAACACCATCTGAAACTCAAGCTAATAATATTTAAAAGTGAACTAGGTGAAAGGACTTAAATAGATTTAAGGTCTCTATGCTTCACTCAAACTGCTGAAATGTTGATACCAGCAGACCTTATAGGTGACATATATATTAAAATACCCAGAGCAACCACCAAGAAATGCAAACCATAAAGTTCAGTTCAGTTCAGTTCATTTCAGTTGCTCAGTCGTGTCCAGCTTTTTGCGACCCCATGAATTGCAGCACGCCAGGCCTCCCCGTCCATCACCAACTCCCGGAGTTCACTCAGATTCATGTCCATCGAGTCAGTGATGCCATCCAGCCATCTCATCCTCTGTCGTCCCCTTCTCCCCCTGCCCCCAATCCCTCCCAGCATAAAGAAATACAGTCAAAAACACTATAGATAAATTGAGATGAGAGACCTCTCTGAGGTCTCTTTTATATGGGTCTCTCCCTGATAGCTCAGTTGGTAAAGAATCCACCTGCAATTCAGGAGACCCTGGTTCAACTGCTGGGTTGGGAAGATCTGCTGGAGAAGGGATAGGCTAACCACTCCAGTATTCTTGGGCTTCTCTTGTGGCTCAGCTGGTAAAGAATCTGCCTGCAATGCAGGAGACCTGGGTTCGATCCCCTGGAGGAGGGAAAGGCTACCCACTGGCCTGGAGAATTCCATGGACTATACAGTCCATGGGGTCACAAAGAGTTGGACACAACTGAATGACTTTCACTTTCTCATCTCTTCTGCTAACCCCCAGAAGAACTGGCATTGAAAGTCAGTGGGCTTACTTTCAGCTTCCCAGGTAGCATTAGTGGTAAAGAACCCTCCTGCCAATGCAGGAGACATAAGAGACGTGGGTTCAATCCCTGGGTCGAGAAGATCCCCTGGAGGAGAGCACAGCAACCTACTCCAGTAATCTTGCCTGAAGAATCTCTTGGACAGATGATCCTGGTGGGTTATAGTCCATAGGGTTGCACAGAGTCAGATACAACTGAAGCAACTTAGCATGCGTGCGTGCAAAGGGCTTACTTTCAGAAGAGCCAGAGTATGGTGGGAAATAGAGACTCTTCTCTTAAGGAGCACACACAAAATCTGACAAGCTCTAGGACCCAGGTTAGAAGAGGCAATTTGAAAGGCATCTTGGTCAGACCCACCTGCTGATCTTAGCCTTTCAGAAAGGCAAGAGGCAATTGGAGCTCACCTGGGGACACAGACGCTGGCAACAACCATTTTGGGGAGCTCGTTCTACCACGGACACTGGTGTTGGCAAGCACCATTTTGGAATCCTTTCTCTGGCTTATTAACACCAGAACCTGACTCCTCCCAGCAGCCTTTTGGCACCAGCACTGAGACACCCCAGGCCAAGCAATCAGCCAGGAAGAGACACAGCTCCACCCACCAGCAGGCTGGCTGCCTTAGGACCTTCTGAGCCCCCAGCTGCCCCAGGATCACACCACCCACAAGTGCACTGGCTAGCCTCAGGAGCTTGCCTTGTCCACTGAAAGGCCCAGAACTCAGCTCCAAACACCAGTGCCTCAGCACATGTCCCTAGGCCTCTAAGGCCCTACAGCCAGATACCCTGGGATCAGTCTCCCTCTAACAGTAGGTAGGCACCACCCCCAGGACCCCCAGGGACCTGCAACCATAGATTCATAGGTTCAGTTTCATCCACCAATGGGCCAGCAGTAGCTGCAGTATCCAGCCTCACCCACCAGTAGGCAGGCACCAGCATGGGGAATCCTCCAGGCCCCAGCCCCAGAACCAAAGCAAGCTCTGCAGGTGGCCATATCAGGACCCAGCCCACCCATCAGCAGGCCAGCTCCAACCCTGAGACCACCTGGGCCACAGCACTGGCCACCAGGTCAACCACGGTCCTGCAGCCAGAGACTCAAGAACCAGGTGCTGCCCACCAGTGAGCCAGAACTAGCCCTGGGAACACTGAGCTCTAACCCTACCCACCAGCAAGCTCTGAGACACCTCAGGATCCAGCCCCAATCTCCAACCAGGCAAGGCCAGCTTTAGGGCACCCTGGATCCCACAGCCAGCGGGGTCAGGAAACAGCCCAAGCCACCAACCAGCCAAGACTAAATCCAGGATCACCGACCCTGCAACCACGGGCAGAATCAGGCTCAACCAATCAGCTTACTGTCACTAGCCCCGAGACCTGCTGGGGCTCTGCAGTCACCTGCCTGGTGACACAGCCCTACCAACCAGAAGCCAGCAGCCTCCACTCAGGGCACGGCCTGGCAACCAACCAGAAGAGGGCCAGCCTCATCTCCCAGGTTACCCACAGCAGTCAGCCCACCACAACAGTAGGACCCACAACGGAAGCCCACGTAAGGGTCACCCACGTAAGGGTCACCATATAACTCTGGTGACCAGAAAGGAGTGTGCTATTGGGACACATAGGATGTCTCCTATAAAAAGCCACAACTCCAAGGTTGGAAAACACAACCAACCTAACAACACATAGAAATGAAAGCATCAAATGAGGCAAAATGTGGCAACAGAGGAATACGTTCCAAACGAAGGAACAAGATAAAACCCCAGAAGAACTGGGGTTCTCCTACACTCTTGGTGGGAATGTAAACTGGTGCACCCACTATAGAAAACAATATGAAGGTTTCTTAAAAAACTAAAAATAGTTATCATGCTGCTACTGCTAAGTTGCTTCAGTCGTGTCTGACTCTGTGCAACCCCACAGACGGCAGCCCACCAGGCTCCGCCGTGGCTGGGATTCTCCAAGCAAGAACACTGGAGTGGGTTGCCATTTCCTTCTCCAATGCGTGAAAGTGAAAAGTGAAAGTGAAGTCGCTCAGTCGTGTCCAATATGATCCAGCAATCCCAATCTGGAGAAAATTCTAATTTGAAAAGAGACATGCACCCCAATGTTAATACCAGCACTATTCACAACAACAAAGACATAGAAGCAACCTAATGACCACTGAAAAATGAATGGATAAAGAAAAGATAGTGTGTGTATATATGTCTATATACATATGTATATACACACACACATATACGTATACATACAGGGAGTTGCTGGTAGCTCAGCTGATAAAGAATCCGCCTGCAATGCAGGAGACCCCGGTTGGATCCCTGGGTTGGGAAGATCCCCTGGAGTAGGGATAGGCTACCCACTCCAGTATTCATGGCTTCCCTGGAAGAATACAGGTGCAATGTCAGAGACTGGCGTCCGATCCCTGGGTTGGGAAGATCCCCTGGAGGAGGTCATGGCAACCCACTCCAGCATTCTTGCCTGGAGAATCTCCATGGAAAGAGGAGCCTGGTGGGCTACAGTCCATGGGGTCTCAAAGAGTCAGACATGACTGAGCAATAAACACAGCACAGCATAGCACATATATACGTACAGGGGGAGACATTCATGTTGCTGAATAAAATAATGCCATTTTCAGTAACACGAATGGACCCAGAGATTATCATATTAAGTGAAATCAGTCAGACAGAGAAAGCCAAATATCATATGATGTCACTTATATAGTGAATCTAGGATTTGATATAAATGAACTTCTTCACAAAACAGTAACAGACTCACAGACATAGAAAACAAACCTATGGTTAGCAAAGGGGAAAGACGGGGAGAGGGATAAACCAGGAGTGGGATTAGCAGCCACAAACTGCTGCATATAAAATAGATGATAAACAAGATCCTACTGTATAGCACAGGGAAATATATTCAATATCTTATAATAAACTATAACAGAAAAAATATTTAAAAGAATATATATAGATATATGTCTGAATCAGTTTACCAGTTTGCTGTACACCAGAAATTAACACATTAAAAATTAACTATACTTTCATAAAAGAAGATAAAACCTGAGAAGAAAAACTAAGCGGAGATAAGCTATGTGAAGGATAGAGTTCAAGGTACTGATCATAAAGATATTTAAAGAACTTAAAGATATATTTAAACATATTGAGATACTTAAAGATATATCGAGAGAAGATTGGATAACAGTGAGAATTTAGGAATTTTAACAAGGAGTTACATAGTATAAAGAAGAACCAAACAAAGATGAAGTATACAATTACAATTGACTAGAAATACAAATATACTAGTATACAAATACAATTACAATTGACTAGAAGTCAAGTGCAGGTTAGATGATACAGAGGAACAAATCAGCACCCTGGAAGACAGAATACTGGAAATCTCTGACTGAACAGAAAAAAATTTAATGAAAAGAAATGAAAACAATTTAAAAGACTTCTAGGACAACATCAACCCTACTAACATTAACATTATAGGGGGAGAAGGGTAAGAGAGAGAGAAAGAACAGAGAACATTTTGAGGAAATAATAGTTGAAAACATCCCTAAACTGGGAAAGGAAATAGACATCCATGTCCAAGAAGTATCAAGATTACCAAACAGAATCAACCCAAAGAAGACCACACCAAGACACACTGTAATTAACAGAGCAAGAATTAAAGATAAATTGTGGCTGTTCAGGCGCTCAGTCGTGTCTGACTCTTTGTGACTCCATGGCCTGCAGCACACCAGGCTTCCCTGTCCTTCACCATCTCCCAGAGTTCGCTCAAATTCATGTCCATTGAGTCTGTGATGCCACCCAACCATCTCATCCCCTCTCATCCCCTTTTCCTCCTGCCTTCAATCTTTCAGCATCGGGGTTTTTTCCAATGAGTTGGCTCTTCACATCAGGGGCCAAAGGATTAGAGCTTCAGCTTCAGCATCAGTCCTTCCAATGAATATTCAGTGTTGATTTCCTTTTTGACTGATTGATTTGATCTTGCAGTCCAATAAAAGTGAAAGTCACTTTGTTGTGTCCAGCTCTTTGCAACCGCATGAACGATACAGTCCATGGAATTCTCCAGGCCAGAATACTGGGGTGGGTAACCATTCCCTTCTCCAGGGAATCTTCCCAACCCAGGGATCAAACCCAGGTCCCACACATTGCAGGTGGACTCTTTATCAGCGTAGCCACCAGGGAAGCCTGAAATGTTAGTCACTGTCATGTTCTACTCTTGGGACCCTATGGACTGTAGCGCTATGGACAGGTTCCTCTGTCCATAGAATTCTCCAGGCAAGAATACTGGAGTGGGGTGCCATGCCCTTCTCCAGGGCATCTTCCCAACCCAGGGACTGAACTCCAGTCTCCCCACATTGCAGGCAGGTTCTTTACCACATGAGCCACCAGGAAAGCTCCATGCAGTCCAAGGGACTCTCAAAAGTCTTCTCCAACACCACGATTTGAAAGCATCAATTTTTCACCACTCAGCCTTCTTTATGGTCCAAATTTCACATCCCTACAAGACTACTGGAAAAACCATAGCTTTGACTACATGGACTTTTGCTGGCAAAGTAATAGCTCTGCTTTTTAATACACTGTCTAGGTTTGTCATAGCTTTTCTACCAATGAGCAAGCGTCTTTTGATTTGGTGGCTGCAGGCACCATCTGCAGTGATTTTGGAGCCCAAGAAAATAAAGTCTGTCACTGTTTCCATTGTTTCCCCATCCATTTGCCATGAAGTGATGGGACCAGATGCCATGATCTTCATATTCTGAATCTTGAGTTTTAAGCCAGCTTTTCACTCTTCTCTTTCACCCTCATCAAGAGACTCTTTAGTTCCTCTTTGTTTTCTGTCATTACAGTGGTGTCATCTGCATTTCTGAGGTTATTGATATTTCTCCCAGCAATCTTGATTCCAGCTTGTGCTTCATTCAGCCTGGCATTTTGCATGATGTATCCTGTATATAAATTAAATAAGCAGGATGACAATATATGGTTTTGATGTACTCCTTTCCCAATTTTGAACCGGTCAGTTGTTCCATGTCTGGTTCTAACTGTTGCTTCTTGACCAGAATACAGGTTTCTCAGGAAGCAGGTAAGGTGGTCTGGTATTCCCATCTCTTAAAGAATTTTCCAGTTTGTTGTGATCCACACAGTCAAAGGCTTTAGCATAGTCAGTGAAGCAGAAGTAAATGTTTTTCTACAATTCCCTTAATTTTTTCTATGATCCAATGGATGTTGGCAATTTGATCTCTGGCTCCTCTGCCTTTTCTAAAGCCAGCTTGTATATCTGGAAGTTCTCAGTTCATGTACTGTTGAAGCCTTGCTTGAAGGATTTTTAGCATTACCTTGATAGCATGAAAAATTAGTGTAATTGTGCGGTTGTTTGAACATACTTTGGCATTGCCTTTCTTTGGGATTGGAATGAAAACTGACCTTTTCCAGTCCTGTGACCATTGCTGAATTTTCCAAATTTGCTGGCATATAGAGTGTAGCACTTTAACAGCATCATCTTTTAGGATTTGAAATACCTCAGCTGCAATTCCATTACCTCCACTAGATTTGTTTGTAGTAATGTTTCCTAAGGCTCACTTGACTTCACTCTCCAGGATGTCTGGCTCTAGGTGACTGATCACACCATTGTGGTTATTAGAATTATTAAGACCTTTTTTGTACAGTTCTTCTGTGTATTCTTGCCACCTTTTCTTAATACCTTCTGATTCTGTTAGGTCCATACAATTTCTGTCCTATATTGTGCCCATCTTTGCATGAAATGCTCCCTTGGTATCTCTAATTTTCTTCTAGAGATCCCTAGTCCTTCCTATTCTGTTTTCCTCTATTTCTGTGTAATGTTCACTTAAGAAGGCTTTCTTATCTCTCCTTGCTTTTCTTTGGAACTCTGCATTCAGTTGGGTCTATTTTGCCTTTTGTTGTTTTGCTCTTTTGCCTTTTGCTTCTCTTCTTTTCTCAGCTATTTGTAAGACAATCATTTTGCCTTGTTGCATTTCTTTTTCTTTGGCATGATTTTGGTCACCACCTCCTGTACAATGTTACAGACCTCTGTCCATAATTCTTCAGACACTCTATCAGACCTAATTTCTTGAATCTATTTGTCACTTTCACTATATAGTCATAAAGGATTTGATTTAGATATTACCGTAATGGCCTAGTGGTTTTCCCTACTTTCTTCAAATTAAGTCTGAATTTTGCAATAAGGAGCTCGTGATCTGAGCCACTGTCAGTTCTGGGTCTTGTTTTTGCTGACTGTGTAGAGCTTCTCCATCTTTGGCTGCAAAGAAGATAATCAATCTAATTTCACTATTGACCATCTGGTGACATCTACATGTAGAGTCATTTCTTGTGTTGTCGGAAGAGGGTATTTGCTATGACAAGTGAGTTCTCCCAGCAAAACTCTATTAGGCTTTGCCCTGCTTCATTTTATACTCCAATGCCAAACTTGCCTGTTACTCCAGGTATCTTTTGACTTCCTACTTTTGCATTTCCCCTATGATGAAAAGGACATCTTTCTTGGGTGTTAATTCTAGAAGATCTTGCAGGTCTTCACAGAACTGTTCAACTTCTTTGGCATTAGTGTTTGGGGCATAGACTTGGATTACTGTGATTTTGAATGGTTTGCTTTGGAAATGAACAAAGATCATTGTGCCGTTTTTGAGATTGCACACAACTACTGCATTTCAGACTCTTCTGTTGACTATGAGGGCTACTCCATTCCTTCTAACGGATTCTTGTCCACAGTAGTAGTAAATATAATGATCATATGAATCGAATTCGCCCATCCCATCCATTTTAGTTCCTTAGATGTTGATGCTCACTCTTGCCATCTCCTGTTTGAACATCCAATTTACTTTGATTCATGGACCTAACATTCCAGGTTTCTATGCAGTATTGTTCTTTATAGCATCAGACTTTACTTTCACCACCAGACACATCCACAACTGGGTGTCAGGTCCACTTTGGCTCTGCCTCTTCAGTATTTCTGGAGCTATTTCTCTACTTTTTCCCAGTAGCATATTGGACAGCTACCAACCTGGGGGATTCATCTTCCAGAGTCATACCTTTTTGCCTTTTCATACTGTTCATGGGTTCTCAAGGCAAGAATACTGAAGTAGTTAGCCATTCCCTTCTCCAGTGGACCACGTTTTGTCAGAACTCTCCATCATGACCTGTCTGCCTGGGGTTGCCCTACATGACATGGCTGATAGTTTCACTGAGTTTTAAACCCCTAGCTAAAACTCAATACTCAATGGTGAAAACTGAAACTATTTCCTCCAAGATCAGAAACAAGTCAAGGATACATACTCTGGCCACTTTAATTCAATATATTATTGGATGTCCTAGCCACAACAGTCAGATAATAGAAAAAAATAAAAGGAAATCAGATTGGAAAGAAAGACATAAAACAGTCATGGGTTGCAGATAACATAACATGATACTATGAGTAGAAAATCCTCAGTTCAGTTCAGTTCAGTCGCTCAGTTGTGTCCAACTCTTTGTTACCCCGTGGACTGCAGCACACCAGGCTTCCCTGTCCATCACCAACACCTAGAGCTTGCTCAAACTCATGTACATCAAGTCAGTGATGCCATCCAACCATCTCATCCTCTGTCGTCCCCTTCTCCTCCTGTTTTCAATCTTTCCCAGCATCAGGGTCTTTTCCAATGAGTCAGTTCTTCACATCAGGTAGCCAAAGTACTGGAGTCAGCTTCAGCCTCAGTCCTTCCAATAAATATTCAGGATTGATTTCCTTTAGGATTGACCGGTTGGATCTCCTTGCAGTCCAAGGGACTCTCAAGAGTCTTCTCAAACATCACCATTCAAAAGCATCAATTCTTAGGTGCTCAGCTTTCTTTATGGTCCAACTCTCACATCCATACATGACTACTGGAAAAATCATAGCTTCAACTAGAGGGACCTTTTTAGCAAAGTAATATCTCTACTTATTAATATGCTGTCTAGGTTGGTCATAGCTTTTCTTCCAAGGAGCAAGCATCTTTTAATTTCATGGCTGCAGTCACCATCCACAGTGATTTTGGAGCCTAAGAAAATAGTCCAAGAAAATGGAAACACTGTTTCCATTGTTTCCCCATCTATTTGCCATGAAGTGATGGGACTGGATGCCATGATCTTAGTTTTTGAATGTTGAGTTTTAAGCCAACTTTTTCACTCTCCTCTTTCACTTTCATCAAGAGGCTCTTTAGTCCTTCTTCACTGTCTGCCATAAGGGTGGTGTCATCTGTGTATCTGAGGTTGATATTTCTCCTGGCAATTTGATTCCAGATTGTGCTTCATCCAGCCTGGCATTTCACATGATGTACTCTGCATATAAGTTAAATAAGCCGAGTGACAATCTTCTTCAAACCTTTCCCCAAAATTGAAGTGATGGAAACATTTCTAAACTCATGCTATGAGTCCAGCATTACCCTGATACCACAGTCAGACAAAGACACTACAAAAAAAGAAAACTAGAGATCAATATACCTGATGAATATGGAAGTAAAAATCCTAACAAAATACTAGGAAACAAAATTCAATATCATAATAAATTCCATATGATCAAGTGGGATTTATTCATTGAATGCAAGGATAGTTTGACATATACAATTCAATCAATGTAGTACATCACATTAATGGAATGATTGTGGGGAAATGACAATATCACCTCAACTGATGCTAAAAAAGCATTTAACAAAATTTTACACCATTTCATTGTAAAAACTCAACAAACTAGGAATAGAAGGAAATAACCTCAGCATAACATTTGTAACAGCCAAAAACTGGAAACAACCCAAATATCCTTCAACAAGTGAATGGTTAAACAAACTGTTATACATCCATACCATGGAATGCTGCTGCTGCTGCTAAGTCGCTTCAGTCATGTCCGACTCTGTGTGACCCCATAGACGGCTTCCTACCAGGCTCCTTTATCCCTGGGATTCTCCAGGCAAGAACACTGGAGTGGGTTGCCATTTCCTTCTCCAATGCATGAAAGTGAAAAGTGAAAGTGAAGTCGCTCAGTTGTGTCCAACTCTTAGCGACTTCATGGACTGCAGCCTACCAGGCTCCTCTGTCCATGGGATTTTCCAGGCAAGAGTACTGGAGTCGGATGCCATTGCCTTCTGAAATGCTACTCAGCAACAAAAAGAAATAAATTAATGATATATGCAATAGCTTGGATGGTTCTTAAGAGCATTATGATTTCTCAGGGGTGAGAAAAACAATCTCAAAAGATCACACAGTTAATGATTCCACTTATTTAACCTTCTTGAAATGACAGAATTATAGACATGGGAAATTAGTGGTGGCCAGGGCTTAGAGAGAGAAGGGACTGGTGGGGAGGTATACCATGAGTGACTATAAAGCATTATGTAGATCTTTGTGGTGGTGAAATAATCCTGTATCTTGATTTCACTGATGACTCTATGAATCTATAGTTGATAAAATGGCATCAGACTACACATAAACACTGTGCCAGTGTCAATTTCCTGGCTTGCTATTGTACTATAATTATGTAAGAAGCCACTGGGAGAAACTGGATGAGGGTACATGGGGCCTCTCTTGTACTATCTTGCAACTTTCTGTGCATCTATAATTATTTCAAAATAAAATACCAACATACACTGTCACACAAAGCCCTTGGAAACATGGCACACTTTATTCTGATGGACAAGGAGTTGACATCGTAGCCATGCATTCTCACCATAAGTGTGTGAGTGTGCCACTTAAGAGCTTCTCTTCTCTTGAACTATCCCTTTATCACACATCCTCCTTCTACGGTCCTGGCACATCACTTCGGCAGCCAGGACCTTCCTCCATCTTGCTTGCTCCTTTCTCTCCCTCCTCGACTGTGTTCTGGAGCAAATTTTACTTCCATCTGTCCCCTCCAACAATTCCCTCACACCTCCACCTTGGGCTGCCAATCATATGCGACGTCACTGCTCCCACGGCAAGGTAACCAATCAGAGGTAGCCATCCTCCTTCCATCGGGATAAGCATGTGACTCAAATTGGACCAATCAGAGTCCTCGCAGGGAGTTGCTCTGTGAAAACTGCCCTGTGGGTTCAGGGTGGAGCATTCTCGCTGCTGCATTCCTTGGGGGCACCACTCACAATGTGTTCTACAAAACATTTCTCTCAGAGGGAATCTAAGGGTGAGTCCCAGAGGAAAAAAGCTGTGGGAAGGAAGGACTTACCAAAATGTCAAGTCTAAAAAAAAGTCGACACGAGGCAAGGCAAAAAGGGCCTCTCTAGGTGGAGACAAGCCAGGAAGGAGAGGACTATAGCCAAGCAGGTGGGCCTTGCGCAGGCGCATCTGCCTCCCAGACCACCCACATTCCCTCACAGGAGCATGATGCCCTCACGTGGGCCAGCATCCTGGCCACATGGCTGCCGGCAGCCGAGGATCCCCCACTGTGCCTCTGACAGCCCCCCGGGGCAGACCCAGCTGCTTCCAAAGTTGATGTCTTAGTGCCACACTCCCATGGAAGTCTTTGTGGGCTCACCCATCACTCCACTGCTGTGCAGCCTGGGGGATCTGATGGAGGGGGCCAGCGGCTTAGAGCACTAGGGTTCAGGAGGGTTATGGAGAGGCATTCTCATCACGGGAAAGGCCAAGGTTGCAGGGACTAGAATAAGTATCTCCTGGGAGGCCAGAGTCCCTGGGGGTGGATGAGGCCAGTGGGGCAGACCAATCCGGTGAAGGGGAAGTGGGGCTGGAGATAAGGAGCGGAACCTGAGTCCCAGCCTGCTGCTTCACCTTCACCGCCTCCACACCATGCTCAGGGCTTCAGAGCCTCTGTGAGGAACAGAGCCTGGCTGGCTCAGCTGAGGACTTAGGCTTGTTTTTCATTTAGCCCCCAACACAGACACACACAGTCCTCCTCCCTCTCCCCCTGCCCCAGTCCAAGGCCCAGCCTCCAGACTGGCTCTGGCAGAGTGCTGTCTCTGCCCTCACCTGGCCACCTCACTCACTGGTCCTGAGGCCCTGCTTTCCCCTGCCCTGTTCCTGGCGCCCAGCCCCCGGCCACCCCAGGCAGCCAGGCCCAACCAAGGCAGGCTGTTTTGGAAAAGTGCTGGGAGGTGGCAAAATGTGCGGTCTGTGAGTTCCCTCCAACCTGGCGCCCCAACCCCTAGACAAACAGCGGCCGTGTCGGCCTGTCCACAGCGGCCTGTGTTCTCCTTCCAGGCCAGGAGATCCCAGGGGCAGGCAGCCGTGTGGGAGACGTCACTGGCCCGCTGGGCCCACGGGGGAGAGGCCAGGACAGACTGGGTGATGACAGGCCAGCCACCCGCCCAGCCGGGCCCTCCCACCCCGTGGCAGGGCGGTCAGACCGAGGGCAGCCCGAGGACCAGGCTTCCTTCACCTCTGCTGCCACACAGGACATTCCACGGGGAGAGATGGAATTTACACTCTGAAAAACTACTGCCTTCCACTGGCACATTTCCTGGTGGAAGCTGGGGATGTCTGTTGCTGCTTCTTGCTGACCCTGGAGGCCTCAGTCTGAGAGAGCCCTTGGGTGGGGCCTGTGCTGTTCAGGCCAGGTGACCCCCATTCTGGCACAGGACACCCTCTGCTTCTGCATGGCTCTGGGAACATCCCTGCTATGCTGAGACTCTGCTTCAGCTTATGGAAACGGGGCATCACCTTGCTCTCCCCTCCTCAGGGTGGAGGTTAGGGCTTGGGGAGTACAGATCTGGGGTGGAGAAGCAGAGCCAGGGTGAAGCAGCCTACCGGTGGCACTGCCCAGGAGATGCTGGTGATGCCCCTCTGGGTGGCCGGGCTCTGTGACCCAGGTTGTAAGAGGCCCTGTCTGGGCTGAGGTTGGGTCTGACTGACTGTATCAAAAAGAAACACTGTAGCCACAAAATGGCCTTTTTCAGGCCAGCTCAGTGGGGACTTTCACTCCCCAGGCTCTGAGGAAGGGCCCGGGCACAGACAGGGTCTGGGACTGGCCTGAGCACTGTGAGGCTTGGCGCTTGCCAGGGCTGGGCCCCCCGGTGCCTGGTGTAGCTCCATGGGCCACGGCTTTGCTACTCACTGCCCTCCCTCCCGCCCCACCCCCAGCCCCTTGTTTTAGGGACTGCCCTGGACGTTCCTTGTCTGGCACTGGACGATGTGCCTTTTGCAGGGTCATCTCTAGGCTCTATGACAGTCACAGAGTGTGAGAATGGGCAAAGAGGACATGGTTTCAGTCATCAGTGGGCTTGGGGAGCCCTGTAGCCTGTGAGCTCTTCACTGTCCAGCCCTCAGCATGCCTGAAAAGGAATCTGTGCCTGACTCTGTTTAAGCCCTTTCGCAAACTGATTTGGTCCCAGAATCAATGCGTTCCTGCGACACCCATGAAATAGCCCTGCGAAGTGCCTCGTGGGGTGTGAGACTGGAAATCAGGAGAACTGAGTCCTGCTCTTCTATTTGTCGTGTGGCTGTGAACATCCGTGTCCTCACTCATGTAAACAAGCTGGATTCTGCCACACTCTGGTTGCCAAGACACCTGGCCCAGCCACGTGGCCAGGACTCAGCTCCCAGTCACTGCATCCCAGATCAGGCTTCTGGGGCCAATGACCATCCAAGTACACCCCCCACTGCCTGGGGGACCTGCTGCTCCCAGGACACAGCCACTGTGTGCCTTCACATGGGGAGTGGCGGGGTGTGGCCTTTCAGGACCAACCCTGAGGAGAAGACCTTCTTCCCTGAGAAGTGGGTGGGACTGGGTGTCGACAAAGGGACTGTAGGTGGCCAGGAGGACCCTTTCAGGGAGCTGAGAAAGCAGAGGCCAGAGAGCCAAACGAGGGTGAGTCTTCACGGTTTATTATGGAAGCCTATAAAAGAGCCACATTGAGTATTTCCAAAATCACAAAATGCACAACATTTTTTTAATATGCAATGTGGAATATTATATACAGAGTAAAACCACATGACAGCAAAAACACTCACACGGCACCAGGTTCAGATCAAAACACAACACACAAGTGCTTCTTTTCAATATTAAAACAACTGTGATAAAAACATATTAATATTTTGAACCATGTTTACAATAGAGGAAACAATTCATATTTTACTAAATAACAAATATTTAACAGCAAAAACTTTATACTAAATATCTATTTTGAATTATAACAAAAATAGTACTTATAATAGTTTATAAAGACAGACACAAAATTATAACATTTATGAAAAAACAAGTTTTGTGTATAAAATTAGAGCGATCTGGGCAGAGTCCAGATGATGCCCAGAACACAAATGCCAGCGCCCAACATTGAAAGTGCTTCGATCTGCAAGCCCATGGCGTGAAGAGCTTTGTGGGGTTCTGTCTCTTTAATGTCAAGTAGGAATGGTAAGTGAGAACACATCACCCATCTAATGCTACCACTATAAAACCTACAACAAGCACACAGACACGGATGGATGTAAAGAGGAGAGATGGATGAGTCTCGACATTGAAACCCTCCTGTCAGCCAGTCAAGAGCTTTCTTCAGTTCTCTTCTTAACCCCTTTGAGACCCAGTGGGGTAAGTAATCCTTCTTCCCTCCCTCACAGGGATCCTCTGTCTTGCCTTCTCTGCCCCTCCCAGGCTGGTGGCCGAAGGCCACTGAAGCTTCCCACAGCCCTCCAGCTCCCTGCCCCTTGCCAGGTCCAGGCCTGGTGGGCTTCCTGATGAATCTGCACTTACTGCAATCCTAGATAGCAGTCAAAAAACAATTGGTTCAGGGTAAGATGGGTCAGCATAGAGGTGCATGGACCTTCCAGAGACGGCTTTTTGTAGGGGACAAATTCTGGTGCACCGTGCAGCTGTTTCACAAGCTTTGATGAGTCCTTAACATGTTTTTTTGTGGGGGGGTTTTGCCTGTTTTTCAGAATGGTGTGGGGGGAAATTGAGAATATTACTCTTTTAATGTCAAGTTGTGTCAATAATGTCTGTGCTGCCCTGGCTTCTTAAATGATGAAAAGGTAGGAGCCGAATGAAATACTTGAGAACGCCCATGGGCACAAACCACTCCCGTAAAGCCCAGCACAGGGTAGGTGTGAGCGGGGGCAGGAGTGGAGGGCTGCCACCTGCCCCCTGGATGCCACTGGGAAGCCACTGGGTCACTGCTGCGGAGAGCCCACTGGGGGCACTGGTGTCCCGCATTATTCTTCTGTGTTTTTTATTTTCTCCTAAAGAGGATTCATTGCTTTTATAACATCAAACACCAACAGAGAAACATAAAAAGCAGAGGAAATTTTGGAAACAGACAAAATCACTTAGAGACTCACCAGAGGCCCAAAACCATCCTGGGAGGCATCCCTCATTGCCAACACTCAAAATGCCAGTGGCAGGAGCTATTCCTCCTCCATCCCCTGACCGCTCATTTTCAACCAAATCACTTGACAAGTCGCACGTACCCTCCTCCTCAGCTCTCGCTGCAGCGCTCCCCACAGCCACCTCAAGCCACCACGGCCGAGGGAGGGCTGCCTTCTGCTCTCACCTCCCCTGGCTTTCATCTGGTCCCCACACCCCTGAGCTGGGCTAAGCAGACAGTGGCATAGAGGTGGGAAGGGACTTCAAGGACACCTTTCCAAGGGCAAAGGGCAAAGGGACAGGGTCAAGGGAGGGATGACGGAGGCCCTGGCTCCCCGTCAGAAGAACCCGTATCCTTCTCCATACTTACCAGCCAGAGCGGGGGGCACCGCGGTGGACAGTGACCATGTGGGAAGCGGCAGCGGCCTCCTAGGCCCCTGTGCTCGAGGTTTCCGACAGAGCGGGCAGGGAGGCAGCGCGCCATTTCCCCATCTCCCCCCCGGGACAAAGGCAGACCCACTGGATTTCAACCCGGGAGTGAGGCTCCGAGGTTATACCCACAGAAGGTCTGGTGCCTGGGGGAGCTGCTCCACCCTCGGCCGGCGGGGGCAGGGGCTGGGGGCTGGGTCACTTGCAGAAGTCCTGCCTGGGACAGCTGGGATGGAAGCCAGGGGACGGTGGAATGCTTGTTCCAGTCCCAGTAACACCAAGAGTCGGTTATATCAGTGAATAAATACGGGGGATGGGGTGCAGGGGTCAGCCCATGGGCAGAGGGCCTTGGGCGTGGGTGTACAGGGAGCAGGGTGGGCTCTGAGCCGCCTGGTGGAAAGGTGGGGGTGTCAGTGCGCGTGCCCAGGGCCACCAGGGAGGATGCTGGGAGAACAGGGCCTGGGGCTCCTTTGCCCCAAGGTCAGAGAGAGAAAAAGTAGCAGCAATAGGTAATTTCAAACGTCCCAAATGGCAAGGGGTGGGCCTCCAGGCTGGTGACAACCCATCCCCGCTCTGCCAAGGGTGACTGGTGTTCTATTACCCACAATGCTGTTCCCCACGGGCACGGGTGGCCACACCGGGAGGGGCACTCGCCTGTCTGAGCCGGGGCGGGGGGTGGTGCCGAAGAGAGGCCCAAAGAGGGCACCTCTTTTTCTCCCTCCCCATGTCAACCACCTGACCTCAAACTAAAAAGGCCGAAAGAAAAGGGAGGGGAGAGACCAGTTCAGAACATCACAAGCAAGGGCCGCAGCACAGCCAAAGGTTAACACTGTAGGGGCATGCGGGCCTGGGGCGGGGCCCGGGGCGGGGCCGGGGCCGGGGGGGACTAAGCTGCTGGGAGCCAGAGAGACTGGAGAGGCGCAGGGGCAGGGGGAGGGCCCAACCCCGGAGGCTGGGCCCCTTTTGACTTGGGGCAGGTTTGCCAGGCAGAGGGACAGGGGAGAGCAAGGCCTGGGGGGCCCTCCCCCTTCCCCGGGCGCCAGCCCCACCCGCACACAGGTTACTACCCTCCCATCGCTCCCACCCCGAGGCCTGGAGCCTTAGACCGTGGCGCTCAGCATGGCCTCGGTCTCTGGCAGGATCTTGTTCTGGTTGGAGTCCAGGCCAAAGAACTTGACGCTGAGGCCGTCCACAGGGTGCAGGACGGGGACTAAGGTGATGCGGGGGAAGGTCCGGGTGGCCAGCTCGAAGCGGCTGGTGCTGGCCAGCTCCACCGCCAGCACCTTCAGGAACAGCTTGGCCAGGTGCTTGCCTAGGCAGGTCCGGACACCGCCGCCGAAAGGGAGGTAATGGAAGCGGCCGTCCTTGTCCTCGCTCCGCGCCTGGCCGAAGCGGTCGGGGTCGAAGACGTTCACATCCTTGAACACGGGCGCCGTGTCGTGTGTGTCCCGGATGCTGTACATGACACTCCAGCCTTTGGGGATCTGAAAACCCTGGAGGCAGGTAGGGGAAGGGACGGGGAGGGGTGGTGAGAACCAGAGGGGGTCTCAGAGGACCCAGGACCCTCTGCCTGCCAGCCCCCACCCAGATGTTCCCACTGTGGTCCCGGGGGCCTGGCCAGGCTCTCCTTTGGGCATGCCAGCCCACCTATTTATAGATGTCTCAAGGCAGCTTCACAAGACACCCAGGGGGGCTGCATCTGACCCAGCATTTGGGGCAAGGACCCTCCCACTACCCTGAAAGCTTCCTGAAAGTCAGCATCATCTCCCCATGAGACTGGGACTGAGGAACCCATGGGGAGCTGATCTTTCCCGTCGGCCCGCCCCACAGCCCATGGGAGTCTCACATCGAGCTCGAAGGTTTGCAGCACCGTGCGGTAGCCGCCGGAGACCGGCGTGAACAGGCGCATGACCTCCTTGATGACGCAGTCCAGGTAGTGCAGCCCACTGAGCGTGTCGAGGCGCAGCGTGCCCTCGCAGGGGCAGCCGCCACTGTGCAAGAGGCCCTTGGCCCGCAGCTCCTCTCGCAGCTTCTCCAGCACGGCCGGGTGCTTCAGCAGCTGCATGATAAGCGAGGTGCTGGCACTGGCAGTGGTGGCATAGGCAGCAAAGATGAGCTCCAGGGTCCCGTCCTGCAGCAGCGGAGAGGAGGCGCCGCTTGCGACCTGGGTTCAGCCTGGCGGCAGCCCCTCCCCACCCATGTCCCCCCGGCCCTGGGGCCATCTATTTGAGCCCTGGTGCTTCCTCTGAGCCTCACATTGCTGGGGCACGTCAGCCACGGTGGACATAGGTCCAGTCCCCTGACTGGGCAGAGGCACTAGCCTAAAAGTACCCTGGGGCATGGCTGCTTCCCACTCACTGCTGGATTCCAGGACTGGCCATCAGCCCTCATCAGTGCAGTGAGCTCACAGGAAAAAGAGCAAATCCCAAGGAGCAGGCACTGCTCGGGCCAGCAGATTGTGGTGCATGGTCTCCAGCTGGGCCTCCAGACTGGCAGCCTCAGCTTTTCCTTCCTCCTCAGGAGAAGGAGGGAGGTGGTAGATGGTCAGGAGAGCTGAGAGGTTAAGGAGGCAGGAGGACCTGGGATGGGACCTGCAGTGAGAAGGCTGAGGCGAGGTGGCCCCCCGATGACTTAGAGCCCCTCCAGGGCCCTCTGGGGAGCAATGGTGCCCCATGAAAAGCCCTCCCCAAGCCGTCTCATTCCAAGCCCTGCATTTTACAAATACGGATGCTGAGCCCAGAGAGCAGAGTGAACGAGTATGTCCCTTACTTGCCATGGCACTACCTACAAGTCACAAAACTTCTTATGAAATGGGGAAGTCTTTTGAGCTCCTTTCTGGCTCGTCAGAGATTTAACAACAAAAAACAAAAAAAAGGGGAAGCAGAGACAGGGATGGAGCAGTCGGCAGTTCAGTGTCCACGGGCACCTGGGAAGCATGTGGGCAGCAGAGTCTAAGTGAGGATGAACATCCACCTCAAGAAAGGGGAGGCCGGAGAGGACAGTCCTGGGGCTGGCAGCCCAGCTGGATTTGGCCCGTGCCAGGCAGGCTGCGCCTCCCATTTGAAAAGGCTGCTCCTCCCCAAGGGCTGAGGCCGCTCTCCAGCAAGTGGCTTCTCCTTCTGGGCCTCGTTTCCCTAGGTGAGCTCCTAAGGCTGCTGTGACCATGAAAGGCATACTGGACGGGGGGAGGGCTGGGGTGAGGAGCAGACGAGGGGATCGACAATGCCCCTGATGCCACATCTGTTCAGGATTTCTAGGATCCAATTTCCAGCATCTTTTCCAAAATGGTAGAGGGAATTGTGGTGGGATGGAGAGCCCGCGGCCCAGCTGCTGTGGGGACCAGTTCATCACCAGGACTGTGTGCACAGCAAGTCATGGGGGGGGAAGGGATGGCCCCACCCGTAAGGGTGCACATGCAGTCCCGGGGTGGAGTTCGCGCACTTGCGCTGCCCGGGCCGGGGGGGGGGGGGGGGGGGGCCCACCTTCAGCTCCTGCATGGTCATCTCCTTCCCGTGCTCCTTGCTGCTCTCGATGAGGATGTCCAGCGCGTCTGCGTAGTCCTTGCCCTGCGTGCACTGCAGCTTCTCCCGGATTGCCTTTTCCAGGCCCTTCTGTAGGGTCTGTCTTGCCTGAATGCCCTGAGGCAGGGAGGAGGTTGTCTGGTTACCCAAGGGGAAGGGCAGGGTCACCAAGGGCCTCCTCCCAAGTTCTGGCAAGATGTAGTGGGGAATCCTCTGTGAATTTCCCATCTAAGCAGCAGAGACCCCAAGTGAAGGGTCCACCGTGCCCTCCCACTGAAACCCCTCTCTGCCAATGTGACCAGTGACCATCTTAGCGGTCAGCTGCCCCTCCCTGAGGGGAGCTCATGGATGCCCATCTCTTCTCCGCCCAGGCCCTGCGTGCTCACCCGCCGGTAGCCACTAAAGGGCAAGTCGACAGGCAGGGAGAAGACGTTCTCCACAAACTGCTGGTAGACCTCGAAGAGGTGCCCCAGGTCCTCCTCGGGGATGCTGAAGCCCAGCAGCACACGGATGGCCATACGGAAGGTGAGCTTCTGAGCCTCCTGGTACACATTGATGGCTTCAGGGTGGCTGCTCCAGGCACGCAGCGTGTCCTGGATCACCAGCTGGATCTTGGGCAGGTAGCTCTCCAGGGCCTCATGGCTGAAGATCTTAGAGAAGACCTGCAGGGCAGTGAACTGGTCAGACGGACTCAGGCCTGCCCAGCCGAAGCGCAGTCCCCATGACCGCGATCAGGCAAACTCCAGGTCCTTGCCTTAACTAGCCTCAGGCCTTCCCGTCTCCAGTCACAGTCCCTCTGCTGGCTCCTCCGCTCTGAGCCCCCCTCCCACTGCCCATGTCTTGAAGGGAAGGCGGGGGAAGGACGGGATTAAAACAGTTCACAGAGTTGGGACATTCAACATCACTCACAGGGTGACCTGAGCTGTCATTCCTTACTGAAGCCCCAGAAAAGCATGTGCTCCAAACAATGGCAAAGCCTGGAGACCCGGCAGTCCAGCTGCCAACAGGTCTGTAGGCCATGTGGCCATGCCAGCATGAGGGGCAACACAAGAGGGGGCTGGGCAGGGCTGGGGGGAGGCTGTCCCTCCACTGCAGGGGCCATTCCCAAATGCCTAGGCCACGGCACAGATGTGCCCAACAGGAACAGCACACAGGTGAGTGGACTGGACAAGGAAGAGGTGGAAAGCAGGAGGTGGGTCTTTTATTCCACTGATGGGAGAACATGAGGGTCTAAGGCGAACTTCCTGAGACCCAAGGTTGCTCTCACTCCCTGCGAAACACCTATTGGGTGGAGATCCGAGGGTGTCTGTTACTGTGCCATCCAGAAGTCTTCACTGTGACCGGGTCTGGAGGCAGGGGAATGGAGGTAAGGCTTTTCACCTCAAAAGATCAGAAAGCCAAGGTCTTTTAATTCCCTGCATCTTCCCAGTTCATTTTAAGTAGCCAGTGAGTCTCTGCTTCCACCTCCCTTGCTTTCTGTCCTTGCAATTCCTGAGCAAAGATGTCCTTAGCCCCCCTGCCCCTCCTCACCCAGATGCCCCTGTGCACGGTTTCACGTTGCTGCCCAAGATGTAGAGGAGAGGGTAAGATGTGAGTTTATTTACTGGTGGCCTGTGGGTCTCACTGGCAACCAACAACCTCTAGCCCCAACCCCTGGAGACAGAAAGAAGGGGTGCCCCCACCAATGCCGAGGGAAAGGTCATCAGGAAAGGCAGAGAGGGGAGAGGCAGAGCAGAGGAAGGAGACAAATATCCCTCTAGCCACCCCCAATCAGCCCCACGCAAACCACACACACGCGCCCGCCCTCCCCTCCTGCCCCCAAACACAACCACCGCACAAACTGTAAATGTGAGAATTTCCCCTGCAGTCAGCTCAAGAAGGAAAAGGTAACATTTTCCTGGCCTCGGCCCTGCATGGCTAATGGGAGGGCTGGTTTGCAGAAATAACAGTGCTGGCCCTTCAGTGGCCCAGCCAGACGCTCACAATAGCACTTTCATTCCGAAATTCCCGGTGGGCAGAGGGAGGGAGGGAGGGAAGGAGGCCGCTGAGGGGCAGAAAAACCAGCACTGTTTGGGGCTGCTCCTGCTACTAAGGGACGGCTGAAATGTAGAAGGATGAGAGGAGGTGGCAGGGGCAGCCCAGGCCTGGCCAGGTCACTCACACCTTGCTCAGCTGTGGGGGCCCAGGGAATTTCCAGGGCCACATCCGTCCAGCATGCTCTCTGCCTCAGCACTCCCCTCTAACCCTGGTGTTTTTAGGATTCCAGGTTCCACTCCTGGTCCAAGAGTTTTATGGGTAGGAGCAGCGCACTGCCCCAGAACTCAGCACCAGCTGACTAGGGGCCCTTATAAAATAGCAAAGAGCCCACAGAAAGTGGTCCATGGGAGCCGAGCAGGCTCCTGAGGGACACAGGATGATATGTGGCTGCCAGGCCTCCGTGGGGAGGCTGGAGGTAGGGCAGGCAGGGACAGTGGGGCCACCATGCCTGGCCAGAGCCAGCCAGTCCAGAGCAGAGTCAAGGGCACTACCCTGAAGGAAAGGGAGCAGGTGCTGGCCAGGGCCCCCTGCACACAGAAGACCTGGGTACAAAAGTGGGCATGTGGAAGGGGAGGGGGAAGCAAGCAGAGGCCCATGCTGACGAGGACCAGCCAAAGTCAAAGCCAGCGAGGCTCCTAAGATGCAGTGGTGGTGGTGGTTTAGTCGCTAAGTCATGTCTGACTCTTGCGATCCCATGGACTGTAGCCTGACAGGCTCCTCTGTCCATGCAATGGGTGGTAGAAAAAGGCAGGCCTGGCACCTGGAAACCTGAGTTTTAATCCCAGATCATCCACCAACTCACCGTAATATCATGGTCAAATCACCTCCCGGCCTCACAGTTTCCTCATCTGTAAACTGGTGAGGCTGAACCAGGTGACCTCTGAGGTTCCTTTCAACATACAAATCACATAAACACCAATATCCATGTGTCCCTAAGTAGACACTATCCCTTCAAAGCCCAGAATCTGGTATAATCACATGATATAATTGCCTGCTGGGCCTCTACTCACACACTGTGTATGGGCTACAGTGGCTCAGGAGGGGTCACTCCAGGGCTACCAAACGGGGAGCTCTGAGGGACCCCACTGCACCTGGAGGAGTGGCCAGGCAGGACCCACGGACAAGCCCTGCCCTGTCCCAAAGGTTACATTCCCTGCGCCCTCTAGCGATGGCTGGCTGAATTGCTCCTACTCAAGCCTTGGGAGCCACGGACAACAGGAAGGACACAAGGGGACCTGGGACTGAGCAGAGCGATTCCAGAGCAGGGGGTCCACACCTCACGTCCAAGTGGGAAGGGGCCCTGAGCAAGGCCAGAAGCTGAAATGACCCCAAGATGCCTGAATCTGCAGGCTCTTTGAGGTGGGGCTTCTGAAAGAATTGCAGCTCCAACCAGGGCCCTTATCTTGACCCATCCAGGAGTCTAACTGGATGCTCTGGGATCCCTTTCCTCCTGGCAGTCCCATGATTCTCCTTAGAGGCCCCCTGAGGGGGAAAAACTACCCAAATGAGAAGCTAAGCAAAGGCAGGTTGCAGGCACTCCAAGCTCAAGGGGCTTTGCTCGTGGTCATTAAGACCACGCTCTTGCCTCCTGCTCAGCTGTTCCTCAGGCATCGGGGCCTCCCAGGCGCGGGGAAACTCCAGGGCCTCATCCCTGGGACCGTGCCCAGCGTTAACAACGCGGGCGCTTCCCAAAGCTGGGGCAGCCCAGAAACCACCGCCCACCACAAAGCCCAGGAGGAGGCGGAGGTGCTGGCCAGGGCAGAGGAAGGCCGGGGCTCATGGGGGCGGGTAGGGTCAGCACTCGGGCACTGGGGAAGGTGCCGGCGGAGCAGCTCTGGGTGAGGAGGCGAAGGGTGTCCCATGGCCCCAGAGCCCAGGGCCTGACCGCAGTCGCAGCGGGAGCCAGGACTGCTTTGTTTCCCTCTGGGGCTTCCCTGGGAATTCCCACAAGTGAGCCAAGAATGCTGGACAAAGGTCACCAGGAACCAGCCCGGCTGTGCAGAGCCCGGCAGAGAGAGCAGCAGGTAGGGAATACCCCATCGGGTCGTGCTGGGAGGGCAGGGCGCGGGAGACCTGGGAACTTCAGGGAAGCCGAGCAGGATAGGCTCGGCCTTGAAGGGTGGTGTGCTTGGAAACCCTCCCCCCACCTCTACCAGCTTTCCCAGCAATGCAGTTGGCTCAAGAACCCCCATCTCTGGTTCTTCCTCTCCTTGGAATAAAAGTGGATTCCACAGTGGGGGCTGGGGTAGTCACCAGCGGGCTTGTCAAGGCTCAGATTCCCTGTGACTGTTTCTGCAAATGTCTCCCTCACACCCCGAGGCCCCCCTCCCCATGTCTCACCCTGGGAAGGGAGTAGCTCACCAGGTCCCCAGAGCCCTGTGCTGACCCACTCAGCCAGATAACTGCCCCTTCACAACTGGATGGATGCAGAGAAAGATGGGCAGCCTCAGAAGCTGGAAGAGCCGGAGAGGGAACCCACTCCCCGGGCCAGTGACTCAGACTGGGAGGAATGGAAGCGGCTGCCCGGGAGGGTGGGGGCCCGGGCAGGCCACCCCGCCAAGCCACCGGAGCCGCAGCCTGCAAGTGGAAAGAATAACAGAGGGCGGGCAGCCGCCGAGGCAGCTGTCCGCACGGCACAGGGGTGACGCCAAGGTGTGTACTTTATACTCAAGGAAGGGGGAGGACAGGAGAGGACGCCACCCCTTGGCTGCCTGGCATTTCCACTGGACCTCCACTTCACCCTGGCTGCCTCCCAAGTCAGGCCCCACTCAGACCCTCTGATGGGGAGGTGCTGGCCAGATATACCCCCCACCCCTGCCCTGCCCAGCCTAGCCTGTGCATGCCCCTTCTGGGTCCTCAGCACCTGTGGGAACAGAGTTTCTGTCCCCTGTTTGAGTCCAGCTCTGACTGTCTCCCCTAATTCTTCCACATACAACAAAAGCACCCCAGTGGGTGAGGGGAGGGCAGCACTTGGTACATTCCTGCTGAGCCACAGACTCTGAGAAGGTCTTCCCAGACCCTTCTAACCCTCCTCCAGCCAGAGACAAACCCCCTTGGAAAGCTGAGGCCCAAAGCAGGAAGAGCCTCCCAAGGTCACAGTCCCAGGCATGACTGGCCACACTCACCAGGGTCCCTGAATACCTGGCCTCCCACCACTCCAAACCCACTGAGCCAGCCTCTAGCAGTCCTGGGGACTCCAATGTATCTATGAGCCTGGGGGACGCTCCTCAAGGGCCCAAGTGTATTCTAAGGGTAAGGCCAGCTGTTTTGGCTACTCTGGTTTACTCTCAAGCTTTGTCAGGCCCTGGAGGCGCACCCCCAACCTCTGCCCTTCAGCCTGGGGCGCCTGGAACAGATACAGCAACTGGCATAGAGGGCTCAGGGCCAGAGCAGACCCCGGCCAAGCCTCCCTGCTGCCGGCCAAGGCCACAACTGCCTCCCAAGGCTGGGAGAATGAGCACATCCCTCAGCATCACAGTCTTGGATCCATCCCTCCCAGGGAGGAGGACGCAGGAGGGAGAGGGAAGGGAGAGAACAGCCCCCACACCACTTGCCCCTGCCCAACAAAGGTACACAGAGGGAGGAGACCACTCCCAGGCACCCTGGCAGCCAGCCATGGGCACCCTCCCCCGCTGACCTTCAGAGACATCCGATCCTGTCAACCGCCCCCTCAGAAGCCCCTGATGCTACAGTAACTTTTGGTGAAGGACCTCCCCTGGCGGAACAAAGGCTCTGAGCCTCTGTCGGAGGTGGGGTAGGCGGGGGCAGCTCCCAGGAGGCGGGCTGCCTGGCCATTCACTGTCTTCCCATTCAACCCAGGTAGAAACTTCTGCCCTGAGCCAAACCTGATGGACATGACTTTGGAGCCAGAGGCTGTGCATTGGTTCAAAGGCCACCTGGAGCCGGTCTGAGCTGGCCTCCCGCAGGATCCCGCAACCGTGGACCCTCTTGGCTCTGCCCTCCTGCCGAAGCACCTCCTGGTCTCTCTATCCTGACACAAATCCCAGCATACACAGGATTTCTGAAAGAAGTACAATGAGCCTGACCCTGAGCTCCATCCCCACCCAGGGGGCTGAAAGGCTGTCTGTGAGGAGCCATAGGTGGGTGGCAGAGATTCTTAATTCCTACCCCCAAAACCTGAGAAGCTGTTCCCCTATCTCAGTCATGGACACCGAAGTCCCTGAGCCAGGAGGCAGAGTAGGAGGGACAAGAAGACCACTCCTAAGGTCTCTCTAGTCCAGAGCTCCAAAGCTAAGTTCATCCCTGGGATGCACTCTGATGCAGAGAACTCCAAGTTCTCTGGCAGAATCTCAGGGCCACTGCCTGAAATGCCCTGAAGATGCTGGCTCTTCAGTGTAAAGAAGCCAGGCCCTAGCTCCAAAGAAAAAGAGGAAATGTCTGATCTTGGTGTGTGGGGTTCGGCACTGGATGCTTCCAGGACGACCCATGACAACTCCCTGTCCCCCTCCTCGGTGTCTCTGGTAACCCTCCCCCGATCTTCTCTACTTCTCTCCACGAACTCTTCCAGGGCAACCCAGCCTCTCCGCATACATAGAGAGGTGCAGTCCCTCCCCTCAAAATCAGAGACTCCCCAGGCCCCAGGTAGGGGAGGCCCAACAGAGGAGGGGGACAGAATCTGAGGTGGCGGCTATGACGACACTGGCCTGGAGTCCAGAGAGGACTCTGTTAGACTGGGCGAGGTGTTCTCCCTGGCAACCCTACCCCTCTGGGCCCTAGACCACCAGGGCAGCCTGGACAAACACCTGGACTTCAGCGATGACTGTGAGGAACCCCTTCCCAGCACATCTGGTCAGACCTCCCAGAGAAGGGGTGGGGTACCTGCCCCAGTGGAAACAGTGACGCTCCTAGTTCCCCACCAGCAGGGCCTCACTACACCTGGGCCCCACTTCCTGCGGGTACATGCTTACCCTTAGCAGGCCAGGGTCCCTGCTTGCAGTGCGGGCTGGATAAGGCAGCAGGAGAGCCATGGGGCAGCCCCAACCCTGGCCAAAGTCGGTCTACCAGGCACTGGGTCCAGCAAACAGGCCATTCTCTCGACCCATATGTGTGCCCCTGAGTATTCTCTTCTCATCCCTCCAGCCAGATTCCACTCTTCAAGGGCAAGGGCCTTGCCTTTATGTTTGTATACCTACCTTCTATGGTCGTTTCTAGCCCAAGCCCTGCTATTTAACTCAGTAAACTTAAGCTGCTGGAACACCAATTAACGATTTGGGGGAGAAGGACCTTTTCATCTGTCTTTTTAACATAAGACACACACATGCCACATAACAAGGCCACCACCAGTACACACAGAGGGTCCCCAAGTCTCTGTCAGGATGAGCTGGTCTCTGGCTGCTCCCGACCCCCAAGGAGCTAGAAGGCAAGGGTGCCAGGAAGAGGGACACTATCCGTGCCTCCTCGGTGGTCCAGCTTTCTGGCCTCTCTCAGGTCCCACCACCTCACCCTGTCCCCCAGGCTTCCTTCCCTCAGTATTCCTCCAGCAGCATTCACGGGGTCCCCCCTCCGCCACCCTCCCGCCCTCCTTCCAAACGGACCACAGAAAGCCAAGCCCTCGGGGACTTTCCAGGAGGGCCCTGCCCCACCTGAAGGCCTACAGCCAAGTCAGGCAGAGGGTGAATGCAACTGCAAGGCAAGAGCCTCCCCGCAAACCTTCCACATCCCCAGGGTCTCACACTCAGGTCCCGATCAAGCTTTCTTCCTCGCAGCACCGCTCCCCCGCCATCTCCACCCTCAGCTTCTGGCAGCCCCAGGTGGGCAGGGCTGAGTAGGCTGTCCTTGATGGCTTAGAAACGCTCTTCCCAGAGACGCCAGTGTTGCAGGCCCTGCCCTGCCTTTTCTTCCTTCCCGACCTGTTTCCCGACCTCTGGGAGTTAGTGATGGACAGGGAAGCTGGACTGCTGCAAGCAGTCCATGGGGTCGCAAAGAGGCGGAAGCGACTGAGCGACTGACCTGACCTGACCTGACCTGTTTCAAGTCCCTCAACCTCTCTAAGCCTCAGGGTCCTCTTCTGTGAGCGGCGGACAAAAATGGCTTTCTAAACCACATTCTTTGGAGCTGGGTTTCTGAGTCTCAGGCTCTCTCTTTAAAATAAACTTTTGGTGGAGTTACACCAAAAGAAAAAAAGAAGTGTTTGGCAGCCCCCTCCCCGCCACTCCCGAGAACCCTCCCCATCTGCCCCCGGGCTCTGTTAGCTGCTTCCGGCTCCAGTGAAGCAGCTGGAGAGACTACTTCAGAAGCCCCTTTCCCAGCCCCTGAAATGCGTGCTTTTCGAGGGCGAGGGCAGGGGGCGGGGGCGGGGGGCGGGGACGGGGGCGGGGGTGGGTATGTGCAGGCCAGTCCCCTCTGATTTTTCCTCCTTTTGTCTGTCACGATGAACTACTCTTCGCGGGCCGTTCGCAATACATCGAATTCTACGGGATGAATTCCTCCGTTCACACACAGACTTCCGGCGGAGGGGGTTGCCCACCGTGGCCCTCTCCCGTCTCCCGGGCTCTGCCCCTTTTCCCGGAGATCACACGCTGCCTCTCCCTTTCCTCTAGGTTTCAAACCTGGTGAGTCCTCTGACCCAATGGAAAAAATGAAGGGAGGGGAGGTCTTGCAGCGCCGCCTCCCCCCGTCGCGGCCGCTTTAAGCCGGCGGGCCGGCGCCCCGCCCGCCGGCGGCTCAGCTTTCGGGTTACTGCAGTTCAAACAGCACGTGCCGCCCGCGCTCGGAGCCGCGGCGGCGGCGCAGCCCTGGGAGGGGGCGGGGGAGGCTTGCTCCGTGCGCGCTGGCTCGCCTCCTCCTCGCCTCTTCCAGGCGCTCGGGAAATCCACAGGATAAACACCCACTTTCTCTTCCTCTTTATGGGAGGAGGGTAGGTGCGCTTTGATCCCCCGCCGCCCCTCGGCTGTTATCCCACCCCTTTTACTTCCCCCTCGGCCCAGATGCGAGCGCAGTGGCCCAAATTTCACCTCGCCCCTCCCAGGCAAGGCCCAGCAACCGCTGCCACAAGGTGCCCCCAGCCGCCCGCGCCTGCTTGCGGTGCCCTTAAAGCAACCTGCAGCAGGGAAGGCTAGGTGTGATTTTAGAATGAGCCGTTTCTAGTCCTCGGGATTCCAAGGGGCGATAAGGAGGAGCGCTGGCCACCGTTCGCCCTCTCTTTTTGTCCAGGTTTGTGGAACACGGCGAGGACAGGCTTTGGACGCCCCTATCGCCGCATGTTCAAGTTGTCCAAACCAACTCCCAATGACCCTCCCTTTGGGCCTGGTAGCGCGCACGGTGCGGTGGGTCAGCAAAAGGGCAGACCCGGAGGAGGCCTGTGCAGGCCCTGGATCTGGGGTCGCAGCTGTCTAGGCAGGGAGCTTCGGGATTCTCCTGCATGGTGTGCAGATACGGGCGCGGATTCTGGTGGGGACGTCCCCGGGGCACCAAGAACTCCTCACTCCGAGGGGGTGCACGCAAGAAGAGGATCAGAGCACGGTTGCGAGTCTCTTACCTTGCGTTTGTTCCGGTGGATGTCGCCGATGGAGTTGGACACCGTGTTGGGGCCCAGCAGCATGCGTGTGCTTCGTGGCCACTCGGTGCTCACGAGGTGGTGCTCGCCCATGAGGATCTTGCGCACATTCTCCGCGCCGGTCACACGGATTAGCGGCCGCCCGAGCAAGTGCGTCTTGAACACGTTGCCATACTTTTCCCTCCGCGACGACTGGAAGCCAGAACCCTGCAGGGGCCACGCAAGAACTTTCTCAGGGCCCACAGCGCCAGATGGGACCTCCAGGAGGCCCAGCCTCGAGGGCCCTCGGGGGAGGGGCGGAGGACCTCACCTCCGGCACCAGTTCCCTACCCTCCTGTATCCCACTCACACACATACGCACGCACGCACGTAGGTTTTATTTTTCATAGCATGCACGAGAACTGGGAAGTGGGGCCTAGAGGATAATAAATAATGCAAGGGGGCGAGAGGCCCAGGGCACCCCGCGGGAGGTTTTTTTAGTAATGACTTGCGGGAGGGAAAAGGTATCACGGACCGCGAGACCCTAAACTAGAGCCTCCGCCTCCCCCCTCCCTCGCCTCGCGCTCGGGAGACTCTCGGAATAAATATTTCCAGGCTCGCGGCCACGGGCTGGCGAGACCCCGCGGGGTGGCCGCAGGCCAAAGATTATTTATAGCGGCGAGCGGTCGGTGCCCCGAGGCAATCACTACTGATGGGGGTTGGGGTTTCTTCCGTTCGCGGGTGTGGGCCTCGAAGGGACCGGGCGGCCCTCTGAGAGCTCGGCAGGGTAGAGTCACGGGCCCGGAGCCGCGATTTTCCGAACGCAATTTGCCCCGAAATAACTGAGCAGGACTTTCGTCGCCGCCTTGGAGTTTGGAACGCGAGCGCAGAGGAAGGCGCTTCCCGCGGGGCGGGGCGGGGCGGGGCTGGGCGGCCGTCACAGGTAACCGGATCCCCGGCGGCGGCGCGAGCCGAGCAGAGCCAGGCCCCGGCCCAGGCCCGGCGCTCGGAGGAGCCGGCGGTGCTGGCCCCACGAGGGTACCGGAAACCGAGGGGACCTCCGAGGGGCGGGGGCAGGGGCGTCCCGCTCACCTTTGACGTCGTTGCTCGCCACCCAGCCCCGCATTAACCCTTCTCCGGCCGCGGCTGCAACCCGGTGAAGAGGGAGGGGCGCCACCTGTCAGGCTGTCCCGCCTGCCCGCCAGCAGACGTGCGGATGCGGGCTCCAGACCTGCGGGGTCACGCACCCCCCGAAGGGACCCTCGGCTTCCTCTTTTCCCCGGTTGGTCCCCCTCCTCACTTTCCTTTCTTCGGCGGAAAAGTATTCGCCAGTTAGATGTGTACACACCCCAGCCCCGCCGAAAAGTGACTCTGCAGAACCCGGAGCCCTAATCACTTTTCCACATGTGCCTCCGGCCCGGGCGCGCGACAGGGAGCGAGCCCGGAGCGCCCGCGCCTCCAGGTTGGCGGGTGGGGGAGAACGCCCGCCACTCTGCGGCACTTCTAGGCGGCGTCTACCCCTTTAAGAGAAATCACGGCGAGGGTGGAGGTGCGACCAAAGTGGGGTGAGGAGCGGGGCTCCCTCGCTCTGCCAGAGGTACCGGTCTCTCTCACTCCGTCTGACTCTCCTTCGCTCCTCTCCTGCGTTTCCTCTGTTTTTCTTTTCTTTCGACACAAAAGTTGGGTTGTGAATTTTCCGAGGTCGCCCCCGCCTTTCTCCCGCCGCACCACCCCCCCGCCTCTGATCTGCCTAACTATAATTAAAGTGCGTTTTTTGTGGTATTAATAAAGGGTTATTTGTCCGCCGTTTCCACGGTCTTCACAAAGAGGACTTTCATAGGGGCGGCCGCTCGGGCCGCGAGTCCAATTTATACAAAAATGTTGTATTTTTAGCCCTGGGCTCTGTTTAGATGGCGCACGGTGGAAACGGAGAGCCCTTGGAGGTCCCCCAGTAAAATCTGATAAATGACTCCGAAAAAATAAAGCTGGGATTCAGAGGGATCCCATTAACCCCTTCACTGCTCCTCTACACGCATCTCTCATTACCCGCCCGCCGGGAGGGTCAAGGGCCCCCCGGGGGCGGACGAATGGGGAGGCGTAGGCCTGCTTCCCCCTCCCCATCTTACGTGCGAGTTGGACGCGGAGCCCCGGAGGCCCTTGTGGGATTCGGAGAAAAGGTCAGGGGGACGTTGGTGGCCGGGGGAGGGGGGGTAAAGAAAGGGGGGGCCAGACCGCGAATTCGGCACATTGGCTATAACAAGGCAGGGGCCGACGCCCCTGTGAATTATTTTATTTCCTAAATTCTCGGCCAAAAGCCTAGACCACCGCTGCAGTTAACCCTTTAAGTGTGTTGGCACGGGAGAGGCTCTAGGGATTTCTTCACGGCGGTGGGGGAGGGGTATGTAGGTCTCACTGGTTGAAATGAACCCCACCTTGCTGCACGAACCCCAAAGAGATGAGTTTGATTCCGGGACTTGGGAAGACCACTGGGGAGAGGAACCTCGCGTGCCCCTCCCGCCCCAGCTCTGCTGTCACTTGGCTCCCGGCGGGGCGGGGCTGCGCTGGGTGTCTGTGTGCACGCGCGGATTGCACGCGTCTGTTAATTTCAAGCCAAGCTTTCGCACTTCTAAACCCACAGGTCTCTGCCTTCACCTCCCGCCCCAGCTTTCCTGGGCCTGGACTGTCTGTTTCAGTACAGCCATCCTTCTAATTCTCATCAGCATCTGCCAGACAAACCCGCGTGCACACGCGCACGCAACACACCTCCCGCGGTTAACCCAGAGGACCCCCATCCCAAAGAAAAACCTCCTGTTTAACACATTGCAAAAGCGATTGTCTAGAGCTTGAGGAGGTTAATTCCAGATTAATTTCCCCATTACCTACCTGGGTCTGGTCCCCGACAGGCCCACCCCCATTATCGCCGGCAGTGTGGTTTGTGCGGCGTCTAACAACAAACACAAACGCTCTCTATGGATCTCACACACCTCTCCCAAGTTCCTCTCCCCTGCTAGACTGTCCCCACCCAGTAAGTAAATAGACCCTTTTCTCCGAAAGTCGAGAAACCTCGGGTCTCAGGCTTCTCATTTTCCTTGGGTTACCTCCTTCTTCTCCCACCACAAAACACACACACTTTCTCAAACCGTGGACCAGGGCAGTAGTACCTGGCGTGGCCAGGACGGGACGCGGCGGGAACAGACCGGCAATCCCGGCTGCCACTGCCCCACTCTTTCTTTCCCTGACTCGGTTTTCGGGTCCCAGGTACACCGACGAAGACCGGGAAGTCGACAGCCAGTGGGACGGGAACGCGAAGGAGAGGCGAAAGCGGCTCTAGACGGGACGCCCCCTCCAACTCGCGCGGCTCGCGAAGCCCCCAGGACGCTAGGCGCACCCCTGCTGAGTCGCCCGCGGCTGGAAAAAGTCGGTCTTGGGAGCCCTCTGGGATCCAGGGACCTCTCTTACCACCCCCTTGAACCTGCGCACCCGGCGCCAGCGGGCTCAGAACCACGCCGCAGGCGGGCCGGGGAAGCCAGGGCGGCTCAGGCGGAGAGGAGGGAAGGGGCGGGGCGGGGACTGGTGCCTTCAGGCTCCCGGCGCCCCCTGGCCGGCCCGCGGCTCCATCCGCCCGGTGCTCGCCGTTAGCGGAACCTGGAGAGCAACGGAGTGAGTGCGCCCTTACCTGTAGCAGCCAGTGGCCGGTCTCTCCGATGAGCGGGAAGCCCATCGAGCCCTTAGGGATGGGCAGCTTGCAGCTCTTGTCGCGGGTGGCAGCCCAGCGCAGCTGCCACAGCTGCTGCGACACGGCCAGCAGCAGCGTCACCGACACCAGGCACGCGGCGAGGGTGGCCAGCGCCGACACCAGCTCCAAGCCTTCAAAGAGCATGTTGGCGGCCGCTCGGGGGATTGGCTGTGCGGGCCTCGGCGGGGGAGGGGAGGGCCAGACGAGAAGGGACGCGAGCGGCGGGGGAGGGGAGGCTTCGGCCGGGGGTCCTGGCACCTCCAGCCGAAACAGAGAAGGAGCAAGGGGCCGAGGGAAGGGAAGTGGAGGTTGTGAGGGGAGAGCAGAGGCGGGTGGGAAATCGCCTAGAAGAAGAGAGAGAGGAGACACGAGGCGACTCGGAGTGTAACTTTGTTTGTTTGTTTGTTTGTTTGTTCCCTTATAGCGGGCTTAGGGGTTGCTCGAGCGGTGGCGAGACGAAGTCGTGAATCAAGCTGATGGGTTGGCTCTCCCCGCAACCATCACACTCGGAAAACTTGGGGAAAACTTTGTCCAGCGGGAGTCTCTCTCGTAAGCCCCTTCCCCTGTTTGGGAAAAAAAGAAGGGGGACAGAGAACTAGCGGAGAGAAAGTGCGATGGATTTGTCAAAAGTTTTCCCCTCAAATTCCTAGGTTTTAAAAAAAAGGAAAAATCCTGAATCGCCAAATTCCAACGAACCCAGAAACTTTGGGTGCAAGGGGGAAGGCTCCCCGGCTGAGGCGAGTGGAGAGGCCGAGCTCAGCGCCTCTGGGCTGCCCGGGGCGGCGCGCCGGAGCCCCGGAGCCGCCGCTGCACCCCCGAGGCGGGCGCGGCAGGCGAGGCGGCGAGGCGGACGCGGGTGCGGAGCCGGCGGCCCGCGGCCCGGACGGGACGCAGCCGGCGACAGAGCCCCGGGCGGGCGCTGGGGCGGCGGCGGCGGCGGCGGCGGCGGCGGCGGGCGGGAGGGGTGAGGCGGGGTGGGGTTGGGGGAGGAGGTGAAAACCCGAGCTGGGCTATTGTATCAATTAAGAAAAGGCAGTCCGTCCCGGGACGCGGTCTCTCGGCTCTGGAGTTGCTGCTGGGGAAAGAAAGGGGGGAAAAAGAAAGGAAGGCAAAAGGAATGAAAGAGGGGGGAAAAGCCGGAGGCAGGATTTCAGGGCTGATGGTTTTAAAAGCTTCCCTCAATGTGAATTTGTGCCTCTGAGAGCCAGGCGATGCGTGTGTTTATATAGAGGCGGGAGGCTGCGCCGTGGGCCCTCCGCCAGGGCCCCCCCTCCCCCCCACCCCCCTCAACCCTCCCCCCCACCCCCCCGCCGCGCTCTCGAAGCCGGAGGCGTGGTGAGAGGCCGGCGGCCGGAGCGTGTGAGCGCCCGCCGGCCTCCTGCCCCGCCCCGGCCGCCCGCAGCCCGCCGCCCGCCGCGGACCCACTTGTAGCCGCCGCAGGATCAAACTCAGTTCACCTCTCGCCTCCTCTTCCTTCTCGCCGGCGTCTCGCTGAGCCCGGCACCTACAGACGGACGAGATGAGACACACACACACACACACGCTCGCGCGCGCGCACACACACACACACACACACACACACACACACACACGGTGAGCGCTCGCATGGTGCCCGCTTGGCTGCTAGGCTACTTCGCTCCCTCTTTCCCGCCTGCCGGGCCCCCGGCCCCCTTCTCGCCCCCCAGGCAGTCCCGCGTGGGCTGTCGCCCCAGCAGCTGAGGTCTCGGGCGGACCGCTTCTGGACTGAGGGGCGCCAAAAGCCCCTGAACCTGTGCTTAGGATCTCCAGCTCCTATCCCGCGGGACCCCGCCGGCTCCCGCCTCCCGGAACCCCTCAGTCCTCTCATCTGTCACTCCTTCTAGCGGGGAGTTCCCATCTTGGATCCCGACATCCTCTGACCTTGGAGGCCAAGGTCCCTTCCCCCGCTTCTGTACGCCTCTTCCCCTACAGGACCCGATGTGCCCCTCTCCCCGTCCGCGTCCCGGGCGGCTGACGCTGCAGCCTTCCCCTCGGACACCTCGAGACTCCCTCACTTTGTAGTCCCCTCCGCCCCCTCCTCGCCCCGCAGCGTCGGAGGAACCCCGATGCTGGTCTGGTGAATGTCCCGCGAAGAGGACCAATGCGGCGGCCCCGGCACCCGGAGGCGGGAGGAGTAGGATACAAACATTCATTGATAAATTAGTATTAATAAAGAAACATGCCAGGTGAGAGCGGCCACCTTCTCCCAGCCGGCCGCTGAGGGCCCAGCGCGCGCGCCTGTGCGAGGTGTGCGTGTGGCCCAGGGCCGCGTCTGTGCGGGCGCGTGTGTCCCGGGTCGGCCCGACGTCTGTGGAGCTGCGTGGCGTGTCTGCGCGTCTGTGTGTTCTCTCTGGTGCTGAATGTGTCTGTGCATCGTGCATCCGTCTGTCATCTGGCCTCTCCTCCTGCTGTCTGTGATACATGGAGCTGTGCGTGCCAACCGCGACACGGTCTAGCCCGTGCCTGGCTCGCCCTCTCCCGCGCGTCCTGTTCCCTCAGCCCCCTTTCTCCGTCGTTCACTCTGGCACTCCCAGAGCAGAAGACCTAACCTTCGGTTAGGATGATGTGTGTGTAAGTGAAACTCGACTCCCCTTTTAACACGTCCCCTGCACCCAATACGGGTTCTGTTTTAGAGTTCACCGGAAGAGAATGTATGTGAGTGTCTAAGGGGCGAGCATCTGTGTTGTCCCTCCCTGTGCGAGCGCTTCCGAGGTTGATGTGGCTGGCGGAGGTTTAAAAGCTCGGTTTCTTGCTTCTAGCGCTGGGTCATCTCAATTCTCTCTCTGCCCTGGAACCCCACCTGGTGGACAGTCGTAGCACTACAGATCCAGGGGGAAGCGATTCCGGCTCCCCCTCTCCTGACTCCATTCGCAGGGGAAGGTTGGTTCTAAAGGGCCTGCTTGTAGGCTCCTAAGTGGCTCCACTCCTGCCTCGGTGCCCTCAGATTGCCACTTCAACCAGCTTGGGACCCAGACACACGGAGTCCTCGTCGGGACCGTTGTGACCCCAGAAGTAGAGAGCTGGGGCACATCCTCACAACAGGGAGGACAACTCTGGACAGGGAACACAGGAGCTGTGAGACCAAAACCACAGTGTTCCCCATGCGGGGAGGGGATTCGGGTGAGGACTGGAGGGGGGTGGATTATTGAGGCCCTGCTGCTTTGAAGAGCCTTAGGGATCTAGCCTGACCCCTAGACACAGCACTCCCAGAAGATGGCAAAATGGGCAGTCACCCTGGGGAACGCACCTGCAGAAACATCAACCTCTGAAAGGATGGACACATGGCCTTATAGAGATGCAAATAAATGCACAGGCAAATACTGAGTGTGCACACACAGAGAGAGACACAGACACATACACTTAGAGAATCATTGTCAACAAATTCACACAACACCTGCCTCCAACCTCAAGAGACGATAGGAGGTGTCTGCTCTGCAAAGATCACAGCCTCAGAAGTCTCCAGGAACCTACCGACTTCCCCTCCCCCTCTCCTGCTTCACTGTTGGCTTTGGAGCACTTCCGTCCTCATCTCCTGTGCAGGTGGGAGTTGGGAGGGGCCCGGGGGAGTCATTCTGAGTCTTTATGGTCCAGCCACCAAGTGGGGTCCTGGGGAATGCCCAGAGGGACAGCGTGGCTACATAGCAATAGTCGCTGGATTTCCTAATTGGAACCATCTCTCTATTCAAATCACAGAGTACTTAAGAAAAAAGAAAGAAAAGAAAAGCCATAGTATTGTAATTCTCTATGTTGCCAGAGGTGCTGGGGACAGTAGGAATCCTGGGGCTGTGGAGCAGCCTCAGAAAGTGGGACTAGGACAGAGAAAGGTCAGCAGTCATCTTCAACAGATTCCAACTGAGGACATGCCTTCATCCGCTTCACATGTACCTCTGACCCTGGCCCTAGAGCAAGCCCTGATCCAGACCTCAGTCTGACCCAAAACCCTGACCTAAAACAGACCCCCAAGCTTAATCCCAGCTTGACCCTTTATCCTGGTCATGGAGTCATAGGTCAGGACCCTGTCCCTGACCCCAGACTGAACCCCAATCCTCTCAGGCATCATCCAACCCTGCATTTGGCAAGAGGAGTATGGCTGGCACCTTGTAGACCCCCCAACGATGGGACGCAGCTCAGCCTGGAGGCTCTGGGAGTGAGACCCAGCTGTAGGATAGAATACTTCCCTCCCACCCCCGCCCCACCTACAACCCTTTTCCATGAGGCTTCAGCTATTGCCTGAAGTGCTCTGAAGCCTGGGTTCACAGCTTGCCTCCCACGTCTCTGTAGCCTTCTGGGCACCTTGAAATCAGAACAGACTGGGGGATCAATCATGCTGGTTCAAGTGGAGCTTTGCCTGGATGAACTTTGCAATGCTTGGCACAGGGGCTGAGAGAACACAGGGCAGACATCAGACACTCTTGGACTATGTAGCCAATCGGGCAAGGCACAGCTTCTGCGCCCTCCTCCTAGGCTCAGGAAACACCCATCTATGGGGCAGGTCAGCTCCTCACAGAGGCACAGTGCTCCCCAGGAGTATCCCAGCCTTTCTATGCCCAAAGAAATAAGGACATTGCACTTTCTAAATCCTTCACATGTGTGCAGCCCTGTAGGGTCAACATCTCTTCCACAGCTACTATTTATTTCATTTCCACTCAGCTCTGTGAGAAAACACTATTTTTAGATATTAGATTTACATATAACTTTTTGTACTGAAGAAAAAGCTGAGCCCCAGAGTGGCCCTCCCCATCTCCATCGCATTCTCCTTGCCCCTCTCCCGCCGTCAAGCACACAGCCCCCTGAGATGTGAGATCCTGTCCCACATGGCAGCTGCCCCTTTGTTTAACATCCATGCTTCTGACAACGGAGGGAGTTGTTAGTTTTACACCCAATTTTGCATAGTTTGGGCCCTGAATTTTTTAAATTGATGCTGATTTATTGCAGTAATTTCTTTTCCCTAAAACTACCTCTGCTTCCTCCAACTGGAGCCAAATGGAAAGAGGCAAAAAAAAAAAAAAAAAAAAAGAGCCCATGATAAAAGGGTGGCCATTGTCCAGACTGGAGACCAGGAGGCTGTGGGTAGGAAGCAGGGCTACTGTTCAAGGGTCAAAGAGAGGCTGCAGGGTTTTGCCGGCTTCCCATTGGGTCCACGGTAGCCTAGCCTGAGAAATAAAGCTGCCCTCTCCTGCCTTGCTGGCACCAAGGCATCCTTGGAAGTCAGCTCTTTGCTCCTCCTCATCCTCCCCAGGGCCTCAGGCTGGTCCCCATTTCATTCTGAGGCCTCTCCATAGACACATGGCAGAAGCAGGCCTCCTTGCCTGCAAAATCTCAAGTCCCGAGGGGAAGTGACATTCTGTTTCTGAGGGGTGAAGAAGAGAGGTTGCCTTGGGCCACCAGGCCCTACTCAGACATGCTCTTCCATTGCTTTCTAGAACTGGGGCAGAAAGTGCCACCCCAGCACATTAGCAGCACCCCTTTGGCCCTGGGCCCCAGCTGTGGCCCCAGATATTCATCCCGAGGACAGCTAACCCTTCTGCCCCTCTATATCCTCCCTCTGGATTGGACATCACTGGGCCGGCCATGCCTCTCTGGCGCCCAGTCTTCAAGGACAGCTTAGAGGGCAGTCCCAGACTGTGCTGGTGATTCTGTGAGGGGCTGGGTCCCTTGCTGTCCAGGCCGGGCGGGGCTGCAGACGTAACCCAGCTCGATTTGGAAATCACCACAGTGCCATGGGTGCTGCCTTCCTAGAGCTCCCAGGGGCTAAGCTCCCCTTCACTCCCCACCCCTCCACCCCGCAACTTGGGCTCTGGACTGTTTAGAACATGTATGGGCCCCTTCAAAACCACTACCTGACAGAGTCCCAGCCAGGGCCCCCACCTCTTTGGAGCCACCACCCTGCTGCCTGTGGTGCTTCCAAAGCAGAGCTAGATTCTGGGTTCTAACTGTTTATTTCCTAAAGGTTTCCTCTTCTTCTTTGTCCCTCAGTGTGACTTGCTCCCACATTACCCCCAGTACCCTCTCATCATTAGCTCTTTAGACTCTTTTGTTTTTCTTTTCTTTTATCGACAACCCCCCAAGTGTCTCTACCTGGCAGGGGCCAGATGCAGACACAGCCTGGTGCCTCACTGCCAGCTGCTCTGAGACCCATGGCTGGGGGAGGGAGCCCCTCACCCGCCCCCTTGCAGCGCTGGGAAGCAGGCAGGCAGCCCTTAGGAGAGAACTTTGCTGCTTCCTCCTTTGCCTGAATGTGGAACAAGCCTCACCCCATACCTCATCTCAGAAATCGCAGCTTCGGACACTTGCCCCAGAAAGAATTTTTTCAGAGAAATGGAAATATCCCCATCTTCCTCTGTCAAAGCCCCCACAGCCAGTCCCCTTCCTCCTCCCCATACCCAACCCAAACCAAAGCAACCGAAAAAGGGACTTGCCGATGGAAGGAGCGAGGTAGGGATGAGGAATGCAGCTGGCAGTGTCCAGGTCGGCACTGCCTGGAAAAGAGTAGCCTGCCCGGTGGCGATGGGACGCTGGCCGGCAGTGTCCCAAGCTGGCTGTGGCTGGCAGGGACAGTGCTGCAGCGATGGCGTTTCCTCAGGCCCTGGGAGCCAAGAGCCCTTTATAGCCTGAAACCTGCCCTGGCACCGCCCACTGGGCGGTTGCAACCAGGCCTGCAACTAGGGGAGTCGCTAGGAGCTGGAAGGGCATGCGCCCCAGGACCCCAGGGCCAGGCCCCATGCACAAGAATCTGGGATTCAACCTCCTCCCATGCCAGGCAACTCCATGTCCTGGTATGTGCATGAGAGTTGTGTGCGTGTGTGTGAGTGTGTCTGTGTGTGTCTGTCCACGCACGCGTGCGCTGGTGCTTAAACTTCCATTCAAAGACCTCAGATCTCTTTCCCTCATCCTCTTTCTCTGGCGGTAACAGTTTTTGAAAGGATGGGGAGAGCAGTGTGTTTCTGCTCAGTTTATCAAATTACACTCAGTGACAAAGGACTGAAGTGCATTTTCTTGAAGGCTTGACAATTGGAGATCCAGGAGGAAAAAAGAAAGGCATGACAGAGAACCCAAGGCTTTTGTGGAGGGTAAAGCACCAATGTCAAAGGCGAGGATGTGGTCGGGTGGCGCTAAGTGATTTTGCCTTCATGCTGTTGGTGTTAAAAACTGTTCCCCCCACCCACCACCTCAGCTGCAAAAATCCCACGGATCCTAGAAATTGCAAGATTGTTGATTTTTAAAAGGAACACTGTTCATTTTCACATGGGCTGAGCCAGGCAAGCTGGAGCACAGCTTCCTCCCTCCAGGGCTGCCCTTCCCAGCCCGCCATGCCAGGGGAGGGCTGGGAAGCCTGCTCAGAGGAGTCGCTCATGGAGGTACAGTGCCCTCTGCCCTCCCCCCATCTGGGCCTGTGCAGCCAGCTTCTCTCCCCGGGCCTGGCTGGGACAAGGATAGGGTGGGCTTTTTCTTGCCAAAGTTCTGCCCTGTACCTGAACTCAGAGGATCGCTAGATGGAGCTGGATGAACTGTCAAGGCAGTTTGGGGCCTGAAGCAAAGTACATGGGGTCATTGGACTGCTTTCCCAAAGGTCTCCATTCTTTGGGGCTGGAAGGGAGAGAGCAGCAACCCAGTCGCCAGCCTCAGACACAGCCGAAGGAGCCAGGAAGAATATCCCCTCATCCAGAGAAAGTGCCCAGAACAAGTCCACCCCTACCAGCCTTCCCATTCCCAGCTGGCTCGGGCCCAGAAGCCGCCCAGCAGGCTGGCCGGCCAGCTGACTGGCGGCCTTGCTCAGAAAGCTCAGAGAGCAGAGCTCACCCGAGAAGCTAGCTGGCAGAGCTCCCCAACCCTGAGTCCAAATCCCTTCCTCTTGCGTGAGGCTGTGGCTCCTGTGGGCTCTCTCTGGAGGAGGAGCTGGAGGAGACGCAGAGCAGGGAGGCTGTGTGGCCGCCCACCTGAAGTCCACCCGCATTTCTTCTCACACCTGTACCCCACCATCCACCGCAGCTCCGAGCTAAAGTGGTCCCAGATGCCACGGCTCTCCTCAGATTCTTCCCCAGACACTGATGACAGGAGGCGCTCCCAGCAAGACACCCTGGGGTCCGTCGTCCTGAAGTCCGGGGCTGTTCTAGCCTGTGCTTGCGCTCCCACCAGGATTTCACCTTCCTGACCACCCTGAGGTACCAGAAAGTTCGTGGGAGGACTTGGGCCCCTCCTACACACTCTTTCCATCAGCATGCCCACCAGAACTCTAGGCTTCCTCTTCAAACCAAGCTTTAGTGCCAACCCCCTGGTCTCCCATCCCACACCTAGACTGCCTCCTGAAATCCCTTCTGTGTGGGAAATCTGGAGCTCCTCTCTCTCTGTTTTAGTTTTCCCTCTTCTGGTTTCTTTCCTTCCTCCCGCCCTGCTTTTCCAAATCCATTCACTCATCATACTTGTAGCAAATAGGCAGAGCGGCCTGTAACTCGGAATAGTGACTGGAATCCATGAGACCTGGGCGCTGAGCCCGCTCCACCGCTCATTCCCGTGAGCGCTGGTCATCTGAGCCTCGGATATGTCTCCAGTGTGGCGACTGGATTAGGAGGGAACGAGGGTGGAGGCAGGGGTCCTGTTAGAAGACCCCTGATAGGAGCAATAACAGTAGGAGCAGTAGTGATAGCCGTAACACAGCAGTAAAGGCCACCACTGAGTCCTGTGTGCCTGGTGCGTTTCAAAGCACTTCACATATATTATTTCATTTAATCCTCACAGCAACCCCAGGAGGTAGATACTATAGTCCCACTTCACAGAGGAAGAATCTGAGGCACCAAATGTTTTGACAACTTACCCAAATGAATCCTGCTGCACTTTGGGGGTTGGATTTAATCTCCTCTAGAACTCAAGCCCAGGGAGTCTGCATTAGCCGGGACTCTTAGCCAGCATACCAAGGACTAAACCAAGCTGGCTGCAGTGAGTATGGAGAAAAGTGGGATCCTCTGTCCCTGGGATTCTCCAGGAAAGAATAGTGGAGTGGGTTGCCATGCCCTCCTCCAGGGGATCTTCCCTATCCAGGGATCGAACCCAGGTCTCCTGCACGGCAGGCAGACTCTTTACCATCTGAGCCACCAGGGAGTCCAGAAGTATTTTCAGTTCAGTTCAGTTCAGTCGCTCAGTCGTGTTAGAAGTGTCCAGTTAAAATGTTGACATATTTGGCAACTGATTAGGTGGGGAGAAAGGCGGGTGTTTAGGATTTCAGGTGGGGTAGCTGGGTGCATGGCAGAATTACCTACTGAGCTGAAAGCTCAGGGAACAAGATGATGAGTTTGGTTTTGCCCTGGAAGTCCCAAGGTGACTAGCGGATATTCAAATGGAGTTTTCTGGTGGGCTCTTAGAGATGATTTAAACGTCATCTGCGTTCCAATGATAATGGAAGGCGTGGGAGTAGAGGAGCCTACAGGGGAAGAGAAACGGGCCTAGGATAGAGCCCCAAGGACACCAACATTCAAGGCACAAGCAGAGAAAAAGGGGTCTGGGACAGAAGGGCCTCTCTTCTTTGCCCCAAACTCACATCCTAGTGTTGACCTCACCCGAGACTGATTATCTGATGTGTTTGTTTCCGCTCAGCACTTAGAAGCTTAGGGTAATCAAGGTACTCAGGTTAGTAATTTCGCCCCCAAATAACTTAGGGACACACACATACCGCATAGAGCTTCCTGACCTATGGTCATTGGTAGGATTCTGAATCTAGCTGCTGAGTTACTGTTGACATCTTGTATATAAAGCCATCTATTTCACTGAGCTTTTCACCGTGTTGTAGGGTGCCATAACACTTTTAGGGGCGCCTCCTAGTGGGTCTGGATCTTGCCTGCCACAGACTGCACTCCACCCAGGCTGCGCGTCAGGGCAGAGCTCCCCATTGCACTGTGTGCTGCAGCAGACTGTGGGTCCCCCGGACAACACTGCCTGACCGGGTAGCCTTCTGTTGTTTGTTCAGGGCTGAGACAGGAAGGGCCCCTCTGTGGGAGCAGAGAGTGTGAGGATCCAGTGAGGTCCAAAGAAGGACCAGAACGCACCAGATGGAGAGGCCACACTGAAACCCATGTGGGAACCAAGGGGAACGGGGAATGGCGGAAGCACGGGAAGAAAACCAGGCAATGCAAGGGCGGGACGGGCTCTTCCCACTGCTCTCCTGACCCGTCAGGGAGAGTCCATGTGCTGGCCAAGCAAGCAGGGCTGCCAAGCTCCCCTGGAGCGGCCTGGGCCAACCAGGAGAGAAGGCTGAGGGAAGCAGAGGAGGATGGAGGTGCTTAGGCTAGGTCTCCCCACGCTAGTTATGAAAGCACCAGCTCAGACAGCCCTAGGCTAGGCTTGCCCTTCGGGGGGAGACAAGGCATTGCCCTCAGAGGCAAGTGGCAGCTGTGGGCAAGTCCCCTGCACAACCATCCAGCCGAGAGCACACGCTCAGGGAAATGCTGGCAGAGAGTCCCCTGGCGGGTGGGTGCTCACATTCTTGTTCTCACAGGTGCTCTCCCGCACTCACCCCTGCTCACGGAGACGCACGTTTTCCGGCGCCCCCCACCCCAGCCCCCTCCCCACTCCCCACAAGCTGGTTCAGGCCTGGAGCTTCAGGGCCTTGGCACCTCTGGCCTGGCAGGAGAAGATTGGGCCACCCAACCCTCTCGGCACCCTAGAACTCACACGAGCAGTGACAGGCTTGGCCGGCAGAGAGAGGGACAGCTCGGAGCCTGCGTGGAGTGGGGAAGGCCAGGGGTGAGGCTGGGGGGTGGGGCGGGCTACACAGAGACGGCTGCAGGGACGTGAAAAGGGCTCTTCGTGGCTCTCTGCCTGGCCTCTTAACCCCTGAGCCCCCCTACTGGGACCCAGCTCCACAGTGTCCCAGTCAGTTTAGAGGAAGCAAGAATAACTGCTTCAAGGCAGGGGCTCAGAGCGCCCGTCACTGATCCCTTGGGGCTCTGTGGTACAAGGATTTTTTCCTACTGGCCTGTCCCTGTGACTGGTCCCTCATCAGGATCCCCAGGGCAGAGGACACACCCCATCTACAGCTTGAGGACGGCCTGAAACCAACCAGCGAACAGGAGTACAGGTCAGAGAGTCATTCCTGCCGCTCATCGGATGTACAATCTTGGCCAAGTCACTTCACCCCTCAGGCTCAGTCTTCTTATAAGAATGGGGAAAAGAGTCTTGCCTTACTGGGCAGTTGGCAGTGATGACATTGATAAAAATGTCAGAGGTATCCCATGTGAAACACTTGGCACAGTGGCGGGCTCAGAGCTGGGACAGCGCCACAGTAAGGCCCAGGAAGCTTTGGGTTTCTCATTTGTCTAGGCTCCTGAGAAGCCCTGGCAATCCATACTTTGCATTATTTTCTTCAAGAGGGTCCCCAAGGTTTCAGGTATCATAAATCCTGGGGCCTGGATGGCAGCCATTCCCCTTCCTGCTCCACCGTGTCCTCAAGCCTCTCACTGTCTCCCGGGCAGAGGAGAATGTCCCCGTCTGGTGGGCAGAGCTGAAACAAGCCCCAGGCAAGGCCTCGTTCCAGGTGGAAGGCCCGGGTGCGGTCACCTTCCCCGATCTGTTTGCCCTGGGACCAGCTACCTCCTTGAGCCAGGCTGAGGGCCTACTGCTCCCCATTCTGGCTCACAGCAGTTAAGCCAGCTGGGACCCCTTTAAATGAATTCCCTGGAATTCTGGGCACTGTGTCCTAGTCCTGGCAGAGACTTTGCTCCAAAAACTATGAACTCCTAGGGAAGCTAGTTCTAGGGCTGTGCTAGGTAACCCCAGGGCTCAAGAATGGGCCTTCAGGAAAACAAAAGCAACTTGGCCGGCTTCTCCATTAGCACCCGTTTCCCTGAGGAGCCTTGGAGGGAGTGGGGACACAGGACTCCCTCCTCAGTGTCTGGGAGATGGATGGGGCCGATTTTTTCCAGGATTCCTCCCCATAAATCTGATTTGGCCCCTCATCTGTCTAGGCCAGTCTCCATGGAGGTGCGTGGGAGTGATGAATGAGCTGCCTGACTAATGGGACCGGGGTGGCAGGAACCCGGGGAGGGGCTCTGCTCTGATGGATGGTCCTCATGAGGGCATATTGCATTAGACACCCATAATGCGATCAGCAGGGCCATTACGATACCAATTGGTTGCTCCTCCTCACCAGGGCGGGGCAGTGGAGCTGGAAGATTAAGGAGGACGTCAGGACTTTGGAGACACCTGGGGGGGATTGCAGAGGGTGGGGGGCAAGATTTCCTTGTTGGGGGTTATTACTAGGGAAATCATATGGAACTAAAAAAAAAAAAGCAGAATGGAAAGAAGCGAGGGGAGGTGAGGCCAGGAGAGACGGTGTGACCTGTCCAAGGTCACTTCTGGAACCAGAAGAGCTAGACAGCCCTTGAGTCTCCCGCTTTCTGCGCAGCTGCAGCCAGAGATGGAGGCGGGAACAAGACCTCTCCGCGGCTCTCCCGAGAAGAGGGAAGCCGACGACCGCTTCCATTCAAAGAGGACGTGGTCTGCAGCAGGTTCCCACAGGGGCCCGAGCCGGCCTTCACTCGAGACCACCTGCAGTCCTGCAGCCCCACCTACCCACGTTAGTTCTGATCTCCGTGTCTCTCTCTTGTCATTTTAAAGTAGACTTCTAAACGCTCCACTGTCTCCAATCTGTCCTCTAGATCGCCAGAGGGGATCTTTTAAAACAAAATGTTCTTTTCTCCTTAAAAGCTGTCAGCAGCTCCCTGTTGCCCTCGGAATGGGTCTCAGGCTGGCACTGACTCCAGCCTCTCCCCCAGCCTCAGCTCTGGGGTTCTGTCCAACTCACCCAGCCTCTTCTGTGGCAAAGGCATGCCATCCACTTTTACACTTCCAGATCCTTTATTTGGACTTTAGGGACAGGAAGCTGATCACCATGTGCTCCAGTTGCTGGGCATTTTGGTCAGTACAGCCTCTACTCATTTCCTTTTCCCCTCTGACCCCCAGCCCTCCTCTTGACCCTCACCTTCACCCCCAGACACACCTGCCATTGTGTTGGCATATGTCCGGTGATGTGTATGCATCTTTGAAAATAGTATTATCTTCTGTATGTGTGTGTCTTTAACTAACACGAATGATCTTGCAATGTAGATCTTATTTCAGGTTAAAAATTTTTTTAACATCATTTAAAAATTCTGTTTATGTTGCTTTATGTATTTCTAGTTTGTTACTCTGTAACTGCTGTAAAATATTCCACAATATGTATCTACCACATTTCACCTTGGTAACAGATGCCCAGATTTCTTCCAGCTTCCTGTTTCTGCACACACTGTGCGGTGAATGTATTTTCTCCGGGCGTTTAACCAGGAATGAGCGCATCCTAGGGAATGTGCAGGTGTAAATTAAGTTTTGTTGTGTGACTCCAGGCAGACCACACTGGCTCCCGCCCATCAGCCGTGCACAAGGTGCCTGGTTCCTCCCATTGTAAACAGCTCTCGCATTCTGCTCATTTCTAATTTTGCCAGTTTGATCAGAATGAAGTTTCTGAAGCCTCCACACATCCCAGTTACCACTGTTTTGACTACCCCCCTTTCACTGACTAGTAAATGTCTACTTATCTTTTAAAACCCAATTTAAGAATTATATCCTTGTGTGGCCTTTTCCAGTTTGTGAACCTTTCCTTGGTGCTCCAGAACATTCTGTACATACCACCCTAGCATTTATCATCTCACCGTAGTCCTCCCTCTCTTTCTCACTCACACACCACCCTCTGCCTTGGCCGCTAAGGCAGATAAGGTTCCTGCCTTTTGGAACCGTTGGAGAGAAGGAGGAAGAGTGAAGGAGGGGGTGGGCTGTGTCTGAGAGAATGGGGAAATCAGGCAATCACGACACACTTCTTTTTCTGTCTGTACTCTCAGTAAGTATTTTCTTAACTAAGTCCTGTCTTATGTACACCAGGACCTCACTCAGACTTCATGCAACTTTATTCTAGTCATTTCTAAATGTTTCTTTCCTCTGCCTGTGACCAAACCAATATCTCTCTTAGCCTGAAAAGTCTTTCCCTTGATGCCAATGAACCCTAGGCTGATATTTCATAAAGGATGCATTGAAAAGAACATGATTTTTAGAATTAAGAGAACTTGAAGAACTCAATCTTTCCAGGCCTCTGGTTTAGCAGTCTGTATATCAGATGTAAATCGTGAGAGTTACACTCACTATTCGGTAAGAAGAGTTGACTCATTGGAAAAGACTGATGCTGGGAGGGATTGGGGGCAGGAGGAAAAGGGGATGACAGAGGATGAGATGGCTGGATGGCATCACTGACTCGATGGGCATGAGTTTGAGTGAACTCCGGGAGATGGTGATGGACAGGGAGGCCTGGCATGCTGCGATTCATGGGGTGGCAAAGAGCTGGACACGACTGAGCAACTGACCTGACCTGTGCCCAATCTCTTTCCTTCTTGAAGTTCTGAAAGATGTCTTCCACACACATCCCAAACTGAATTTATCATCTTCCCTAAAACTAAATCTCCTCTGGAATCTCTTGTTTCCAGCAATCCTATTATTTTTTTCCAGTGAATCAAGAAGATATTAATGACATCTCCCATCTCCCTGGCTGTTTATTAACCAAACTCAATTGAGTCACCTTCCACGTTGGTTCTCAGATATACCCCTCATCTCCATTCCCGTTTCCACTGTCCTCGGAGTAGAGGAAGCTTCGGGATGAAAAAGAGATTGTTAAGAAACAATATATACACGAAGTCTGCTGGTAACCTATGTTCTCAGGTTACTTCCCACCCTAACTAATTGCTTCTCCCCATCCACACTCATCTGGTGGCTGATAGGAACCACAAACCTCAATGACCAGCACGCTAGCTACCTCCACCTGCCACGGATGGAGTTAATTTTACAAGTCATGTCAAGGAACAGATAACCCTTGATACACCAAAGCGAAAAAGAAGATAAGATCTCTCAAAAAATCTTCCTGAGGACCAAAGTAAACCTTTTGAAGGCAGTATAAACACAGTGTTAGTACAGACAAATCTTACTTCTGAATATTTATACAAAAATCCTAAAACAAATGCTGCTAAATAAAACCCAGAAGTTCATAATAGTAAGACATCATGATCAACTGGGGTTGAACCCATGAATGAACCAAAATGTTAAGTGTATGAATGAGGGAAGGAAATGGCTGAAAAAAAAAAATCACTTAGTATAGTTCAACACTAATTTCTTATAATATCCAGGAATAGAAGAAAACTCCCTTAACTTTATAAGCCTACAAAAAACCTCATAATTAATAACTAAACATTAGATGGATTTTCGTTAAAGCAAGAAAAGAGACAAATTCTTACCATTACCACTAACAGGCGACACTGTCTGGTTGTCTCAGCGAATTAAATGAAGAAAAAGTCAGAAATGCAAGGGTAAATAAAAATTTTAAGAGTATAAATGCCAGAGATAGCTCTTGGACAATTTCTTCAACTTCTTTCATGTTTATTGATCTCGGGGGTTTTCTCTTCCTTCCTGGGTCATTCTTGGTAATACACACTCTTCTAGAAGCATCAGCCATCTTTCTTTAGGTTTATGGACTTTTTTCCACAAAATTACATAAATTATTCTCAACATTACTTAGAGTTAAACTGTTATTTTAAATTATTATTTAAACCCTTTTCTGTGGTAATATCCACTTTCTGTTTCTTAGTTTTGTTTAGAAATAAGGATAGTGGTATCTGTACTTTTTAACATTGTTTTTCCTTGATTAGCTCTGCTTAGTGATTTGTGTGTTTCATCCTCCCACCAACAGACAGTTCTTTGATTTACAAAGAAGTATGAAATTGTCATCATCTGCAGATATTAGGACTGCTTCTAATAGAATATCCCAGAGAATCAACTGAAAACCTATTCGGTCGAATAAAATATGCAGTAACTAGTTCAGATACATGACAAATATATAATCAATAGCTTTCATGTATGTTAACGTTATTAAATTTGGAAATTTAATTTAAAATATATAATAAATAATGTGAATACTCTTGTGGATTTATGTAATTAATGCAAATCAAGTGAATTCATGAATTCAGTAGTTTTGGGAAGAAAACACAAAACTTTTACATAGGACGTAAAAGGACCTAGATAGAGACTCACAATGTTAGGAGTCAATTTCTCCAGTGTTGAATAAATGCAATGTAATCCCAGTCAAAATTCCCATGGAATTTTAAAAATAAAACTTTACAAAATAATTCTGAAGCTCATCTATGAGAATACACATACAAGAAGAACCAAGAAATTTTTAGAGAAGGTCACTGATGGGAGGCTTTCTCTACTAGATATTAGAACATATTTTAAGATCACAAAATTAAAATGTTTCCTATTGGAACAGAATTAGACAAATAGATCAGTTAGACCCATCCATTACAAATCAGTAAGGAAGGATTGACTCATAATAACATGTGTTTAGGACTTCAGATTGCCACTTGGGGAAAAAAAAAAGATTTGATCTGTATCTTATATAATCCCAAAATAAAATTCAGAAAGACTATCTAAATATAAAACGAAACTAAAATTTTTTATAATCTGGGGGTGGGTGGGAAAGCTTTTCTAGGCAAGATACAAAACTCAGGAACTTCCTTTTTAAAAGAAAGAATCGACAATTAAACTACATCAAATTTCAAAATTTTGTATGAGGAAAGCCAGTATAAATAATGAAAATAGATAAAAGTGAGTGTATGAGCTAACAATTCTGAAACTGTGTACTGGGGTTGAATAAATAAGTTAATGGCTGGTAGATGATGAGAGCCAGGTTCTCACTGTTGGAGAGAGATAAGCAATAACGAAAGGTTAGAATTATTTCTATAGTACTAGACTTTGATGCATAGTATAAATAAATACATAAGCCTCATACCTTCATATTTATACACACAGATATACAGATATAAGAACAGCAATACCATGTGTATATATGGATATCATATATAATAAAGTGTCTAGCTCTGTCTGCTGAGAGCCAAAAAATAAAAAATGACATCTCAATAGCAATGAGCACACCACGCACCCAAATCTTAGTTTCTAAAAATTAGTCTTTCATAAAAGGAATCGGGGCTCCATGAAAAACTGGTTAATTCTAGGGCTGGAACAGGGGAAAGAGAAGATAAACTTGTAGCATCTTATAGTTTGATAAAGCAAGGAAATGTTTTTAACAAAAGAATAGGGGTTTAGCAAAGGTACTCTGGAGACAACCCCAAAGAGCTCCCAATCTGAAATAATCTGAGCAATAAAAGAAATAAATAACATAGTATTGGACTATAACCTAAAAGGTGAAATAAATATATAAGCCCAAAGGGTAGATACATAGATCAATGGAACAGAACTGAGAGTCTAGAAATAAACCCATACATCTATAGTCAATTGATTTTAACAGGGGTGCCAAGACTATTCTGTGGGGAAAGAATTGTCTCTTCGATGAATTGTGCTGGGACAACTGGATATCACACGTGAAAGAATTAACTTGGACTCCTAGCTTACACCACATACAAAAATTCAAATCAAACTGGATCATTAAAGACCTAAACATGAGGTAAAATTATAAAATTCTTGGAACAGAGGCATAATCTTCATGACTTTGGATGAAGCAACATTTTCTTAGATTCTCAGCTATCACACCAAAAGCACAAACAACAACAAAAACAAAAGATAAATTTGGACTTTATCAACATTTAAAACTTTTTTTGCATCAAAGGGCAGTGTCAAGATGAGAAAAGTTCCACAGAATGGGAGAAAATTTGCAAATCATGTATATGATAAGGGTCTAATATCCAGAATATATGAAAAACTTTTACAATTCAAAAAGAAGACAAATGACCCAGTTTAAAAAGGAACAAATGATTTGAACAGACATTTTTCCAAAGATGATATACAAATGTGTAATAAGCACAAGCAAAGATTCTCAACATCATTAGTCATTAGGGAAACGAATATTAAAACTATGATGAGATATCACTTCATACCTACCAGGATGGCAATTATTAAAAAAAAAAAAAAAAAAGGAGCAAACCAGAAAATACCAAGTGCTGGCAAATATATGATGAAATCTGAACCCTCATGCATTTCTGGTAGGACTATAAGATAATGCAGGCACTTTGGAAAATAGTTTGGCAGTTCCTCAAAAAGTTAAACATCAATTTATCATATGGCCTGCTGCTGCTGCTGCTAAGGCGCTTCAGTTGTGTCCGACTCTGTGTGACCCCATAGACGGCAGCCCACCAGGCTCCCCCGTCCCTGGGATTCTCCAGGCAAGAACACTGGAGTGGGTTGCCATTTCCTTCTCCAATGCACGAAAGTGAAAAGTGAATGTGAAGTTGCTCAGTCGTGTCCGACTCTTCGAGACCCCATGGACTGCAGCCTACCAGGCTCCTCTGTCCATGGGATTTTCCAGGCAAGAGTCCTGGAGTGGGGTGCCGTTGCCTTCTCCATGTCACATGGCCTAGCAGATCCTCCAGGTATGTATCTGGAGAATTGAAAACATGTCCAAACAGAACTGTGCACTGATGGCCACAGCGGCATTGTCCCCAAGAGCCCCAAAGTGGGAACAAGCTGTTTATCCTTCTGTTGGACTTGCTTGTCTATTTACTAATGGGCAGAAGTCTATCAACGGATGAATGGATAAGCAAAATGTAGTAATATCTATAGAATGGAATATTATTTAGTCATAAAAGGAATGAAGTATTGATACATGTTACAACACGTATAAACTTTGAAAGCATTTTGCTAAGTGAAAGGAGCCAGACACAAAAGGACACACATTATATGACTCCACTTACATAAAATGTACTGAATGGGCAAATTAATAGGAACAGAAAGTAGATTCTGGGGTAGAGAAAGAGGGAATTAGAAGTGATTGCTAATAAATACAGTGTTTCCTTTGGGTTGATGGGAATATTCTGAAATTAGATGGTGATAGCTGCACAGCACTGAGAGTATACAAAAATCCATTGAATTGTTACTTTGAAATGATGAATTTTATGTTTTGTGAGTTATATCACAATAAAAGTTACAAAAAGAAAAAAACCTAAAATGAGTATGCATTCACACTGAAATACATAAATAATTTAAAATAATAAATGAGAATAAAAAGAAAAAAAATCCTTATAGAAGAATTCCAAAGAATTTATTTAGATACCCTTTCAGGAGGTAAAAACACTCCACCTCTCCTGTCAGGATTTTTAAGTGTGGGTTGTAATTAGTGACTTGCTTCCAATAACAGAATATGGAAAGAGGTAAATAATGACTTCATGGTGAAGAAACATAGCAGATGCTGCCTTACCCAAGTGATCAAGGTTCGCGTCATTAGTGATGTCACATGGACATCGTGTAAGCTCTGATATGCAAAGGGAAGTACATTTCACCTCTGTGGTATTCTTTCAAAAAACCCATTACTCCATGCTAATCAAGAGAAAAACACCAGACAAACGCAAATTTGAAGGATGTTCTACAAAATACGTGACCAGTACTCCTCAAAACTGTTAAGGACATGAAAAGCAAGGCAAGACTGAGAGCCTGTCATGGACAGAGGTGACTAAGGAGCTGGGAAATCGCTTCTGGTTTTTAACATTTTCACACATATACATGATAATATGTTAACAGAGGAATCTGGGCGCGTGCTATAAACTCTGTACCCCTTTGCAGCTTTTCTGTAAACCTAAAATTATTTGAGAATTAAGTTTATTTAAAAAATAAGTAAAAGACTGGGAGACAGTAGTTGCCCATGTATAACAAACACAGGTAGTTAGCATCAGTTGGCTCAGTGGATCCAGGATATTGTGATAGACCCCCTCTCTTGAGAGTATTTATTCCTAATGACTTCCTGTGGACAGGACTCAAATTGGCTCAAATACTGTTACAGATCCCTTGATCTCCCACCCCATTCCAGCTCCATTTATCTTTTCATTCATGCATACAGTTTATTCAGCAAAATTTATTGAACATATGCTATGTGGCAAAAACTCTTCTAGACACTAAGGATAAGTCTACGAACAAAACACTCTGCTCTGATGGAGCTTACAGGGAATGAACCAGCGTTGGTCTAAACCATAGTCATACTCTCTTTGGCCGTGATTGGTTTAGTGGCCACATTTTGACCAATGTGATGTAAGGGGAGGTGACGTGAAGAGATAATGTTTAATAGCAATTTAAATAACTCTGAGAATGCATAATTTTAGGGTAATATTCAAACCCAAAGAAAGGTGAAAATTACAGGTTTGTAAGAAAGGGACAGGCTTCTCGGGTGGCTCAGCGGTAAAGAATCCACCTGCCAGTGCAGGAGATGCTGGAGACACGGGTTGGATTCCTGGGTCAGGCAAGTCCCCTGGAGGAGGAAATGGCAACCCACTCTAGTATTCTTGCCAGGATAGTCCCACGGACAGAGGAGCCTGGAGGGCTACAGTCCATGAGGTCCCAAAGCGTCAGACGTGACTGAGTGTGCACGCACATATGAAAGGGACAGATTTGACCTGAACAGGCCTTTATCTCTTTATTTGTTTCTTCCTCCATCCTGGAAGGTGGGTGTGATGTCTGCAGGTGACACAGCTGCTCTGTGCCTATGAAGTGGTGAGCTTACTGAGGGGACGGAACAGGAAGACAGAAAGTGCCTAGGTCTCTGCTGCTCAGCTGATCTAGCCTTGCATTGCTTTTGTGCTAAGCCTCCAGGATTCTTCTTAGTCAAAAGAAAACATGGAAGCCAAATGAAGAACAAAAAAAATCCCTACCTTATTCTTTACCAAACTCATTGTCCATTTTCCATTACTTGTAGCGGAACATACTTGGAATTGAAAACAATACTATAAATGACTAATGAGATGGGAAAAGATGATTCAGCCTAACAAATTGGCAACTGCAAATTAATAAACCATTTCCTCTCACTCCAGTGTGAGTTTCACCGATGATGTTGGGAAATTGACAGTCTCTTACATTGCTGGTAAGAAAGTAAATTAGTACAGCCTCTTTGAAAGACAGTTGGCATCATCTAACCAAGTATAAAATATATGTGTGCTAAGGTGCTCCAGTCATGTCCGACTCTTTTCAATCCCATTGACTGTAGCTTGCCAGGCTCCTCTGTCCATGGGATTCTCTAGGCCAGAATACTGGAGTGGGTTGCCATGCCCTTCTCCAGGGGATCTTCTTGACCCAGAGATCAAACCCAAGTCTCTTGTGTAGCCTGTCTTGGCTGGCAGGTTCTTCACCAATAGTGCCATCTGGGAGTCCATAAAATGTGTACCCTTTACCCAATAACATCACTCCTAGGAATTACTAGCAATCTTAAAGAGGTGTTTGTATAAATGCAAAGTGATATCAAATGTGCTTGCTTCTGCAGTTTTGGTTATAACAAGTAAGTAAAAGCAAGTTAAATATCAATAAAGAGTAAGGAAATGGCTAAATTAAGGAGTAGTCCCAGCATGGAATACTATGAAGCCACAAAAAGGGTCAGGATCATTACGTAGACTGCAAATTTATTTGTAAACACATTTCAACATTTTGCCATGTGCATTTCAGATTTTTAAAAAGGAAATTAGACTTTATAAAGTAGCAAAACCCCGTGTGCCCCAGGGGACCTTATTTTGTTCCTCCTACCACAGAAGGAACTTACTGTTTATCAGTCTCCCTCATGTTTTCCGAGTGACAGGCACTGTCATTCTTCAGCTTGCTTTTTGACTCAACAACTTTTAAAAGATTTATTGATATTGACATATGTAACTATCGTTCATTCCAACTGCTGTGATATATTCTATTGGATGGATATATCACAATTTATCTACTCCCTGCTTGGTGGACCTTTAGGTAATTTCTAGTTTTTCATCATCACAAGCAGTGCTAGAATGAACAGTCTTATGTCTCCTCGTGCCCACAGGACTGATTTCCCAAGGGAATATTCTCAGAAGTAACATTGCTGGGTCTTGGGATATGTGCATCTTTCTCAGATACAGGCCCACAATGCATGGCTCAATGCCCTTATGGTCAGATACATTTCAGGATAAGAATTTTTTGGATTTTAGAAAGGTAATATAGTATATATGCCATACATAACACTTTCAGTAGGGTTTGGGAGAGTATTCTGTAATCAAATGTATTACTTCTTCTGTGGTGAAAAATATAAATATTCACATTAAGCGAGACAAATAAAGATGACACATAGCTTCACAGCAGATCAGGTTTTGCCACCAGATGAGTTGGGAAAGAGCGCTCAGCTTTCAGAGCCCTTTGGATCTCTGAGCTGTGGGTGAGGGGCTTGGATCTGCATCAGCAAACTACCTTCTAAAGCGGTTGTATTAGTTTATCTTCCTACAAACGTTTCTCCCTATCCTTACCAATATTAGGTAATATCAGACTTCAGGAGTTTTGCTAATTTTATAGGGGTTTATATATTACTTCTGTAATTAAAAGCCAAAGAAAATATAGGACATGGAAGGAGAGATCTCATTTATAACAATGATGGTGACATAAAACATCTGTGTTTGTATCGAATAAGAAAGGCAAAGAATCTAAATGAAGAAAATATTAAAAACTGTCAGAGGAATATACATGTGGTGAGTAAATAAACATTTTTCATCATTGCATAGACAGGCTTTATGTTATAAAGGTGTCATTTACCTGTAAATTATTTTATAATTCAGTGCAATTCCAGTCAAAATGACAATATACCTTTAAACATTTTTTTTTTAAAGATTAATACTACTCTGGGAGAATACAGCATTTTAAAGCAATTATACCTCAATTTTACAAAAAAAAACCTACTTGGGAAGAATAAGTATCCAAATATTGAAGAACATTTTGGAAAAAGAAAACCGCGATGTTGGTTGCATGCACACACGCATGCTCAGTAGCTTCAGTCCGTGTCCAGCTCTGTGTGACCCCCTGGACTGTGGCCCGCCAGGCTCTTCTGTCTATGGAATTCTCCAGGCAAGAATACTGGAGTGGGTTGCCATTTCCTACTCCACAATGTAGGTTGCTGCTGCTGCTGCTGCTAAGTCGCTTCAGTCGCGTCCGACTCCGCAACCCCATAGACGACAGCCCACCAGGCTCCGCCGTCCCTAGGATTCTCCAGGCAAGAACACTGGAGTGGGTCGATGTAGGTTACTAGATATTAAAAGAAATTACAAAGACAACGGTAGCTAAAACAATATGGTAATGGCTCAGAAACAGAATGATCATGGAACAGTATAGAAAGTCCAGAAATAGACCCAAGAACAAATGGGAATTTTATATATGATAAATACAACATTTAAAAAGAAATCAGCGATGTTGGGGGACAACTGGTGAGCCATTTGGAAAAAAAGAAAAAACTGGATCTCTGCCACATTCTTCACCTCTAAGTAAAATTCAAGCTGATAAATGGTTGCTATATTAAACACAAATATCAGAAGAAAACATGGGTCAATGTTTTTACAGTTTTGAAGAGGGGAAAATCTAAGTATGATGTGAAATCTAAACATCATAAATGAAAATTCTGATAAATTAATATTCCAAAAATGAAAAAAACTTTCTATATGACAAAAAAGCACCATGCAGTGAATATTGTGGCCTGTCTCCCCAATATTCCTTCCACTTCTTCCCCATTGTACAGATGTCTTGCAGTTTGCTTCATGGTGAGTATTAATACCTCTTTACTATAAATTCTAGGGGTAAGAAATTATTGGTTTAATCTACCAAGGTAACCTTGTTGCCTTTGTCACCATGATTGGTACAAGTCACTCTGGTCTAAGCAGTGAACTCATGAATTGGTCCTGATCAAAAAGAATGACGTGTAATTAAACATAGGTCTCCAAGTAGGGGAGGCATAGGGGACAGAAGGTTCCTCACTCATCTCGGAGGGCCAGGGGAAGTCAGTTTCTACACAGTGTGGTGTGGAGACATGAAACCTGGAAAAATGACAGTCAGCCACCAGAAGGATAGTGAAATTTAGGATGGCCTTGCTACTTGAAAAGGAGAGAAGGAAAGAACCTTGATGTTTTTCAGTCATTGAAGCAAAAAACCTTGAACTAACTTTGGACCTTCAGTCAATAGATCTCTTTTTATGAGCTGTTTTTTTTTTCACTTGTAGAGTGAAGAGTTCTAAAAGATATGGACCATGAACAAACTCAAAAGCTGGGGAAAATATTTGCTATGCATAAGACAAATAATTGAAATCCCATATAGACAAAGAGTTACAAATCATATGAACAAGGAAACAACCTATTTTTTTAAAGGCACAATAAATGGATGGCTACTTCATACAAGAGGAAATGCAACGAGCAATAAACAATATAAGTGATGCTTAGGCTCACTATAAGGAAGTATAAATAAAAGGAAATGATTTTTTACTTTTGTAAAAAATGAATGAATATTGAAATTCCTTAGGGCTGAGAATACACGCAAACTCATAGTATTGGAGACAGTATAAGTTGGTGATTTGCTAGAAAGACACACTTTTTATTAATATTAATGGTATTTATAGCCTTTAACCAATCAATTTCACTCCTGAAACTGTATGTTGCAGAAATACCTAAACAAGGCAAAGATGTATACAGATGTCTTGATATACTGTGAAATACTGGAAACATCCCAAATATCCATCAATTGGGAATTGATTACATAAACTCAAGGTATATCCGTGCAATAGAAATAATTATGAGCTTCACAAAGGATGAAGATATCCTGTATGTTACCACAAAAATGTTTAAGATACACGGTGCAGAAAAAAAAAACAACCTGCAGTTTAATACACCATAATTTTTTGTGTGAAAAAAGTCAGTATATATGTAGTAAAATGATCTGAAAGAACATCACCATCCTGCGAGCAATGGCTCAGTGTGGGGACGGTCTTCGGGCCCAGTGGGGAAAACCTCCAGAGGTACTGTTGGATCTCTGTGTGCACGTGTGCACGGGCGGGTATGAACACGTTCACCATCACCACCAGGACCACATCCCGCCCATCAGGAATTAAAATGCTACTTTGATTTCTCACCTTACTCAATCTGTTTTCAACCTGTTCCTTATTCCGTGGCATACCAAGAGTGGAATGGAACATATCTTCAGAGAATTTTACACGGTAATAAACCTGGCTAAACGTTGGTTTGCTTTTTATTATCACCATATGCTTTCTCAAGAATGTCAGTGACAGAGAATTTCTCTTAGCAAGGGGTGCTGCCCTCACAGTCCCCTCTCAGTAGCAAATCACTAAGTGTGACCTGATGTGGCCACGATAGCCCATATGCCATCTGCTGGGTGAGGTGCTGCGGGGGCCTCAGACAGGCCTGTGATGTCTTTCCCGCCTTCGAAGAGCAGAGGCATCAGCCAAGGACACCGACACCAGAAACCACCTGTCTCTGTGGGGTTCAACCTGCTGCCTGCAAGACCTGCCTCCACCACGGCAGTCTCTCTGCCAGCTGGCTTTCATGGGTCTTACCCTCACCTCCAACCTGGATGTCCTCAAGCTGCCCTGCATTTGAACCTTACTGTTTCTCCTCATCCTGGAAAAAAAAGAGACTCTGACCCTTTGGTCTTGCTTTCTCCCGTGCCCATCTTTACTTCCCAGATCACTATTTAACCCTCCACTTTGCTCCTGAGTGGTACCTGAAAATGTCTTTCCTAAAACCTTGGAAACATATCTGAGGGTTGGGAGGAGTGAAATGGTAGCTCAGAGCTGGTTCTCTGAAAAGGTGGACAGTCTGAGGGCCCCTTTCCTGTGCCCAGGGAAGTGGTGTTTCCCCGGCAGGCTTCTCCGGAAAAGAGGATCACGGCAGAGGGCAGGGCGTTACTCCATCAGCTTTAAAAATAAGCGCTCTATGGAATAGAAAGAAAGAAAAGCCATCCACCCAGCTTAACCTGAGCCTTGTAACAGAGAGGGGAGTGTGTGGGGAGAACAAGAGGGAGATGCAATTAATTACCCTTAGAAGCAAAGGTAAAAGTTGAAGATTACGAGACCCATTTACAGGCGGGAATAGACCCATCATTGAGCCTAGAGAATGGAAGGATTGTTTAGGGCCAGAAAAGCGTCTCAATGTTCAGATTTCATTCCTTTTCTGGAGCTTTGGAGAGAGGAAGGTCACAGCTTGGGCTTGGAAGGTACACTTAGCAGTGGGTTCAGACTGGAAGGGGGGCTGTTGTCTTGGGTTGGGTTCTGGGCCCACAGACTGCCCCCTCCCTGAGGGAATAGGAGCTGGTATCCTCCCCAGGAGCTGATGTGGGCTGGCTAGTGCAGGGGTACCCCCTGTGTGGGGGGCAGGGGGGCTCCATTAGCATCACAACAGCTGATGTCACAGACCCCACAGAGGAGCCAGGGCCCCAAAGGCAGGGTAACCCTAACCCTAGCAGTGATTGAAACAGATAGAGGGGTGGTGCTCCAGCACAATGCCTGGCCCCCACCACTCCCCTCCACCTCCCTGCACTTCCTCGAGAGTCTTTGTCTTCTGGTCTCTTGGGCCTGGAGGCTCTCTCATTCCCGGCAAACAGTGTCCATTAAATCAAAGCTGAGGCCTCCGGGGTAAAGGGTTGGCAACGCTTTCTCCTCCCTCCCCTTATCTCCCACTGGCTATTCCCCATCCTCATCTGCCTGCTGAGCAGATCAGACAAGGGGCAAGCTAGAGACAGCTTCCCATCTGTCCCTGGTTTGGTGTGGTTCCCTGCAGTGCATACGTACCACAAAGGTTGCTGGGCCCTCTCTGGACAAGGCCGTGGGTGAGACTTTGTAGCAATGCTCAGACTCAGAAGCTGTGGGAAACCGTCTGGGTTCAGTGCAGCTTCCACAGCCCAAGCCTCTAGACTGGACCTTCTTGCTTGTGATTCCCTCAACCAGCTGGGAGTCTCTCTTCTCAGAAGTACAAGTCTTCACGTGCCCCCTGGGTACCCTAAACTGGTTCCGGGAGGTCAAGCTAGGAATGGTGGTTGTACTGGTGTTTAGGTGTGACCCGAGGTTCATGTGGAGGCTCCTGGGAGAGGTGGGAGGCAGAGCTGCGGGTCCTGAAAAATCTCCTGCCAGAACTCTGTGAGGCAGGGAGAGGAGGTGACTGCTCAGTGTCTGGCTTTTCCTACACGGAGATCTATACTTCCAAAGGGATCTGGTTATTATTCAGGATTTTAGTCCTGAATCTTCCTTAGACATTGATGAAAGCCATGTACCGTCTAGCCAGAAAACTGAGTGCATACAAGCCTGTGTGTTTGTACATATACTCCCCCCCACACACACTCCAGGGGTTCAGGGAATTCTGGTCAAGAACTCCTAAACTTTAGAAGGAGTTTTGGCAGAAGAGGTTCCAAGTGGAATTGAGGGGCAGATCCCACCTGAAGGACTGGCTCTACTCTGAACCAGGTAACTGGCTGGCTGAAGTGAAGGCTTGTAATGTCAGTGTCTACACAGAAGCTCGGGGGACCTAGGGACCATGAAGCCTGTGATGGGCTTCGGGGAGGGGAACCCGGGAGGCAGCGATGCTCTGGACAATTCTATATGACGTGTTGCTGCATGTTGTGGAATTGGAGGCGAGGGAGGGAAAGGCCTGGAAAAGCTTGTGTGTGTGGCTAGGAAATGGCTAGGCCTTTTGACCATCCGGAGCCCAGTTACACTTCACAACAAGCCTGTACGTTGGGCCTGACTATGGTTCTGCTTTCACTGATAAGGATTCTGAGATTCAGGGAGTTCACTCTTCAAGGTCATTCAGCTGGTAAGTGGTACAGCAGGAACTGAAGCCCAGGTCTCTCAGGCACTGAAGCCAGTTGCAGTGGTCAGACTTGTTACTGAAGAAATTCTCTCCAGCCTATTCCCATTCCATGCCAGCCTGGGGCCAGGAAGGCTAGGTGCTGTTGCACAGACATTTCAGGCCTTACTCACTGTCGTTTCAGATATGCCTACCAGACTTGTGCCAACTTTTCACTCTAACGTGGTCTGCTCCACATTGGATTTAATTCCTTCAAGACCCAGCTAATTAACATCCCCATTTCTCTGGGCCCTTGCAGCTCAGGGGTAAAGAGTCCGCCTGCAATGCGGGAGACCTGGGTTCGATCCCTGGGTTGGGAAGATCCCCTGGGGAAGGAAAAGGATACCCATCCCAGTGTTCTGGCCTGGAGAATTTCATGGACTGTGTAGTCCATGGGGTCACAGAGTTGGACACGGCTGAGCAACTTTCACCTTTCTCTGTGCTGCTTCCCTGACGAGAGCCATTCCCACGGCAGTCTGTGACGCTTGTCCCTCTCCACACCAAGCTCTAAGACAGGCTCATTTCGCTCCTTCTTCTAGATAATCCCTCCTGGCTCCGTCTTAACCAGGAGCCTTACCATGGCAGGGCTGGTGTTCAGAACACAGTGAGCCCCTAGTTGCCTAGCCAGGTACTCCTCATAAATCAGGCAACTCAAGGGTTATTCCTCTTGATGACGATGATGCCCGTATTAATGGTACAGGGAGGAACGCCAGGCTGGTGGTTTGGAATGTTTCCAAGGCCACAATTTGATTTCTTGCCTTGTCTAGCAGGCGGCTTTCTCCTCCCCAGCAGGCTTCTGCCTGCTCTAGTCCCCATTGAGGGTGAAGGGGTGCAGTGCCTATATCCAGATCACCAACCACGCTCCATGGTGGGAAAGGGGCGGGGGAACAGAAGCCATGAGACAACACGGTGGGCAGGTGCGTAGGCTCCCTTATTTAATAGCAATTAAAAGAGAACATACAGGAGGAATAGACATGCTCTTTCCACGTGAGAGGTTTTCTACTAAGCACAAGCCCATCTGTATCAGTAGCTTTACTGGTTGAGTTTTAAAGAAAAAAGTTCCCTTTAGAGTTAAAAATGGACTTTCCTAAATTTCCCTCATAAATGTGCAACTATTTGTGCAAAATAAAAAGGCCATTTCCAACACATTAGTGAAAAGTAATTGCAAACTCAGGCAAAGGAAAAAGATAACAGAGGCAACAGAAGCAGCCTGGTGCAGTGTCCTGGGAGAAGTGCGGCTCTGGTGAGGGGCTTCTGCAGCAGGCCGTGGGGCGTGTGCGCGGAGGCCTCATGGGCAGAGTCATGGCCAATGCCAACCTTGGGGATAAAGGGCCTGGGTCCGGGACTTGCTGAGCAAGCACTTGTCAAGTGCGCAGTGAAGCTAGGCTGACTTGGAGGCCTGGGAGACAATGCAAATGCTGGGCATTGCTCCCTGCATGCTGTATATGCCCTTTACCAATGGGAACTCTCTGCTGCTTCCAATTTTCACGTTCTGTTCTTTCCCACCATCAGCAGCTTCGTTTATTCTACTCAGAGATTTTGCCATGTGATACATTCACACTATTCCAGCTGCCTAAATTACTACTTGCAACCCACTAGGGTCCCAAACCTGACTGTCCCTTCAGGAATATGGATCTGGTTTCCCCAAGAACTCAGCCAACTAGAAGATGGAAAGGCCTCCAAGCACCCTTTTTCTCGCCTCTTCTGAGGCCTCCGGGGCGTATCTACATTTTTGGGCATTTGAGGCCAGATGTCAGGATTCTGGGGGACACAGGCACCCATGCATTGTCCAAGTCCTCTCAAGGGCTGACCTAGCTTGAGGCCTACAGACAAAACTGAAAACTCCGACTTCACCAATTCAAACAGTCTGGACACTGCCAGTGCCTGTTTTTCACCTGTCCCTGGGCACTAAGAGTGTGTCTCCACAGACAACTCAGTGGTGCAGGTTGGTTTTGTTAGGGAAGGCTGGAGGCAGACCAAGAGGAAAGAAGGGCTCTAACAAAGGACCTACCCTGTGAGTCTTGGGCTTGAGTAAGTGTTTTCTACAGAGGGACTTCTGTGTGCAAGGGGCAAGGTGACCCTCGTTCCTCTACCCTGTTCATTTTCTCTTTGTAACACTGTTTCTCCAGGGTACAGGTCTGAGACCAGACCAACAATGATAATGCTTGAAGAACAAAGTGACATACTTAAGCTTCTCTCCATTCCACTCCAAAGTTAGAGTGGGATGCAAAACGCAGAAGCGATCCTGCTGTAATGGGTCTATGGGAGGAGGGTGTTTGGGGCCCTTCTTAAGCAATAGGATTAGAGTGATCATTTCTTGCTCTTTTCTAATAAAGTCCAGAATTTGAGAGATGGCATTTTCGGTCTCATTCCCTTGGACCCCTGCCTTCCCTTGGCTATGGCAGTTCTGAGTGGCAGCACTCATCTCTGAGCCTCATTCTAAGACCCTGGACCAAGCCCTTAGGATGACTAGCCCTGAGGATGAGCCTCAGAAAGCTTCTGCAGAGCCCACAAGCAGCCTGGTCTTTCCAGTTTTGGGGAAGTCTGTGTGTGTCTCTGTGCCTATTTTCTTCCCCGTGGTTTTCAAATTGTGACATAATATTTGGCAGAGGGGCGGGGGGTGGTGGTGGTGAAAAGCATGGCCCTCCCTAGAAGCAGCTCAATAGCTGACAAAGGTGGTGAAGAATTCTGTCTGATGAGTCTTTCCTCCCACTAATCCTAGCTGGCAAGGCCTGTGTGGCTTATTTGTCATTGTTTGGTGACACACAATTATATTCTTGCCAGTAGCCTTAATAGCATCTTCCTGAAGTGTCTTAAGGGGCAGGTTCCAATGACTGACCCCATAGCAAAGCCTTTGCATTAAGTCACAGGAGCCCATTTGCGAGAGGACCAAGCCAGTTCAGGCTCCTCTGCAAACTCCAGAGCTTGAAGGATAGGATTACAGGCAATCTTTCTCAGACAAAGCCAAAAGATAGCTCTGGGGACCTCAAAGGGGGACAGAAGCTTTAGGCTTGAGCAGGAGCTTCTTATCCAGGGTATGACTTGGTGAGGGATGGCTGGGGTGACAAACCATTAGTCATGGTTGAGCTGCTCTACTTCATGGTGACAGTGGCTCCATCCCAGAGGCATGCCCAGAGAAAGCTCTCTCCACAGCACAAAGCTGGTGGCATTTCCTATAGAGATGGTGGCCAGAAAGCTGGTTTTAAAACACAAAGGAACGATTCCCAGTAATCTTCAGGTTTTACCTAAGCGGAAGGCAAAAGGTCATTTTTCAGGCTTCTGCAAGCTGACTATCCCAATGACACTGCTGGAGGAGGCCGAGTCTGAGATTCTCTGTCTGTGGAATAACTGCGGACATATGCCCTGAACCAGGCGCCTGACCTGGAAAGAAGGCAGTGAGAGGAACGGGGAAGGGGCTGGGGCTCTGATCCCATTCACACTGGCGTCAAGACCTCCTCTGGGTGTGGGGGCGGCCCACAGCTAGTCATGAGGTCTAGTTAGTCCCGCTGCGTACTTGGCTCTCCCATGGCCCAGAAGAACCAGGAGTGAAAGCACTGCGGGCAGATCTAGGCTAAAAGACGCCATCCTCAGGGGGACGGCAGTGAAGCTCTCATCTGGTCACAACGGCATGCTTGCTGTCTGGTCAGGGAAAGTCACTGGACTGAGGAGAAGAAACCTCTGGAACTCCACAGCTGCGTGTTGGTCTTTCATGGACCAAGGAGTAGGGTCTTCCAGGCCCTTTCCTTGCATCAACAACAACCAGCCTCACCCACGCAGTGAATGGGGTACCGAGGAGTGAACAGGATGCACTTTATTATCCTTCTGCCTACTCACCTTACCTCCCAGTGCCACGTGCCCATTTTGTTTGTGCAGTTTCTGAGCCCCAGACCTAAGCTCTAGAGCCACAGATGAAAGGTGGTTCCTCACACTGGACGGATGACACCACCGTCTCTAGGAAGATACAGTGTAGCATGGCTTCCCCTGAAGCCTGGCTGAGCAACGTCTCATGGACTTGCTTACTCTCGTGCCTCTTCTACTATAGGGAAAGGTTATGCGAATACTGTACATAGGTTATTATAAAAAAATACATTTGTTCTCTTTGAAGAAGAATGCACAAAGGCAGGGCCAGCCAGCGCTGGGTCCCAGACTCTGGGGCTGCAGCCAGCAGCCTCTGTGGGCCTGAGGCCCGTCTTCATGAGTGGTGGCTGCTGATGAGTCCCCGGAGTTGCTTGGCCACGGTGTCAATCAATTTCTGCTTGTCTCGCTCATTTTTCCGAAACTGTGCAAACATGTTATTCTTGCGGCTGGTGTCCTTCATCCTAAACAGAGAAGGGAAGAAAGACAGCAAAGTGTTTAAGGCGGCAATGGTGGCCAGTATGTCTTAACAACCACCCGGAGCTGAGAGAGTCCAGAACATTTCCACTGTCAGGCCCATACTCACCTGCTATTCAGAAAGCTGCCCTGCTGGCACCTCCATACCTCCCAGCTTCACTCACCTCTGGAAAACAGTTGAGAGCCAGCCATGGCCAGCCCCCTTACTACCCATGCTCACCCTACCTGCTTCCTTCCTTTCCGTGCCCAAGTATGAGCCTAGTATAGGTGTCTGGCACTTGCTGCAGCCCTGATGGACAACAGGATCTCAGAGAATGTCTAAGGTCTTCTCATTACCCCCGAACCTCCTAAAATCCTGCTGCGACCTTACAGCTGGTATTTGAAAGGGAAAGCAGGACAATGCTCTTAACGAGCAATTTCAAAAGAACACGAGTAACTGAAAGCCACTATGCATTTCTAAACATTACTCTGGCTGGTAACTCTATCCTACTCCTAACAAAACCAAGGGCTTGATTGATCTCTTTTCCTTTGCCTCAGAATAGGGGCCCAGAGGCAGTGAGGTAGTTCAGAGGGCATGGTGCTGAGGAAAGCAGGTGCCAAAAGGCTGAGCTGTTCTCTCACTTAAAAAACCAGGGTTTTAGGCAAGAGAAGCCCCTGAGCTCTCCATGGCTATGACACCTTCAGATCTTGACCTTTGGAAAGCTTTTTAACTGGCTCCTGCTAAAGCTCCCAAGACGGCATATTCCTAGAGCACAAACCGTGGGCAGTTCTGGCCATCAATTCCACAGATGGAGAGACCTAACTGGAGAGCATGGATGGAGAAAGGCAAGGCTAGGCCGAGGTCCAGAGGAACCTCAAGCCTGACTTAGCCATTGTGACAGATCCCAGGAGTCTTTCATTCCCCTGAAAGGTGCCCCAGCCCCTGGTATTTGTTGGTGATTGTCAACTTCGGCCCCAGTCTCTGCACACTGGATAATGGTAGAGAAAGAAGGACACTGCCCAGACTCATTCATCCCTGGGGTCGGCCTCGGTGGCTCCTCACTACCATCCCTCCAGAGCTTAGTCAGCTCTCTGACTTCAAGCCCCTTGCCCTGCATGGAGACGGGTGAGGAGGGGACAGAAGGGAGTCCAGGGAGGAGTGAACTGCTCCCAGGAAGATGTCGCAGGGGCCTTTGGCTAATCCTGGGCCACTTTTTCCTGTGGGGAGGCCCCGTGCAGAGGGATGGACTAGAGAGGCCAGAAGGTCAGAGCGTCCATAAGGACGTTTCTCTCCATATGGTAGGGAGGTTCTGATGAGCATCCCAGATTGATGGCCCTGGCTGATGGTGACAGCCACAAACCAACTGAGACTTCTCTCTCTGATCTAAGCTTTAGGGCCTTGAGCCTGGAATTACTCGTCAAGCATACTTAGACACTGCATATAAGGCACAACCACCCACATGTGGAGGTCTGTGCTTGAAAGGGAGGAAGAAGGAGAGATGACAGAGGTTTAGAGGTTTAGGTTGAAAAGAAAGCACAAAGGACCCCAAGGCCATGATGATTACTGTATTTGGTCCCTCAAACAGTAACTGCACCATGATGTTTGTGGAACTGGCTTGACTTTGGATGATTTATCCCAGACAGCAACTCCTTTGCTGGATATACTATAAATCTAAATAAAACCAACACTAAACAAAACAAAAAGAATAATAAAGGAAGAAAAGCACTTCTGACCTTTATAGGACACTTAATTTAACATCCTATGTGGTCATTCGTTTCATGACTCCTCAAAGCAGCCCAAAGACAGAGATGGCTTTCAACTCCCTTTGGGGAGGTCCAGAAGAAGGTAGGAGGAAACAGGGGAAGAGGGTAGTCTCTGGGCCCCAGAGGCCAGGATTTCTTAGCCATTAAGGCCTGGAGTGGGGATTACTTGAAGGAGAAACTCAGGTGCCCTGAGGGCTGATGGTGGCATGCTGGCGTGTACCCTGCAATGCTCGAAACCAAAGGAGAGCCCCCACCCCCTATCACATTCTGTGAGCCCAGGATCTGGATCTTTTGGGGCCTGGACACCTCTCAAAGACGCAGGGGCCTCTTCTCTTTCCTGAAAGTCCTCATCATGTCCTTGTGTCTTTCCAGGTCTCATCCCGCTAAGAAGTGTCAGGTTGGAAAGGAGAGAGTACTGAGCTCTGGTGGCAGAGCTGCCTGTGGGGAAAGCAGGAGAGAGTCAAATCGAGAGACTGAGTCCCACGAGGCTGGGAAATGTGGATTTTAGCGATCTGGGTGGCCTCTGGCCCTACTGTGTTTGGAAGGGGGCTTTTAAATCCTGCTGATCACCCGGGGTAAGCACATGGCATTATCACTGGCTAGGCCTCCAGAATGCTACTGAGAGGCTGATTATTTTAGCCTGTTGTTGATCCACAGGAAGTAGATAAGCCAGTACTTCCTGGATCTGAGATTCTCAGGAACAGACGAGTAAGAACTGTTGAGACAGGCAACTGGCCGAAGGGAATCCCAGAGCCCATCTGAACAGGACACCCGAGCAGCAACGCAAAAGCCAGTAGGGTGCTGAGAACGTGGGTGAGGCCTCGCCTCTAAGAAAGAGTCTTCTGTGGGAGATCCTGAGCCAGGGCCTCACCACTGGGAGGGCGGGAAGACTGCTGAGGAAGCTCCCTTGTATTAGGGCTGGATTTCAGGCCCTGGACTAGCAAGAGCATTGAGTGTGCCAGGAAGGTGGGCGGGAGCAACCTTTTACCTGGCACTGATGGGGGAAAATCCCTGTCACCACTCCCAGCCCCAAAGGAACTGGTAAGCCAAGGGTCACTTGAAGGACCAAGGAGAGAGGAGGCAGCCAGCCAGCTGGCACTGGGCTGGTTTAGCAGATTAGTATGTCAGGGTGGGGACAAGTCACAGGGGAGGGATTTTAGTATAGTCATTAGTGTCAATGAGGAAACCAGAAGGACTTGCCTCAAAGTAGTGGAAAAGGCCCAAGTGAATAAAATACTTACTCTCTAGATATCCTAGGGAAGAAGGTCATTGGGAGAGAGAATCATGGGAAACAGAGTTAAAATGGAAACATGAGTCTGTCTTGATCTGGAAAAAGTCAATTCTGGGCTCTTAGTGGCTTGGCCCCAGACACACACCTCCTGCTCGCGCCCGCTCTCCACCTCCTCCCCTTCTCTCCCCGCTGAGAGCCTTCAGTAGGAAGGCACCCCTCAGCCTCTCCTGCTGCTGAAGGCTTCACTCTGGCCGCCTGGACTCGGATCCTCACCTTCTCAGGAGCTGAGACCTGCCTGACCGGCTGTATATATAGACTTGCCACACTGTCTAGACGCAGGGCACTCTTCTAAGAAGCTTCTAAGAAGCCAAGGGTGTTATCTAGTTTGATGACGACAAAAAGCTTCCTTTTTCCGTGGGTCTTTGTCTCTAGTCTGCCAGCTCTCAACTAGGTGGGCTAGAGCCAGACCCAGGCTACAGCGCAGCGCAGATTCCAGCATCCGGGTGGCGCATTGGTTAGTGAAATGTTCTGGAGCTGGCTAACTCTACCTCAGCGGCGGCACCTCTGCTTCAGAGACGCAAAAGTCCCATGGCAGCCACTCTGCAGGCTAGTGACTGCTTAAGGCAAGAGTCAGACACTTCCAATGCAGCTTTCTTGGGCTACTCAGCGTAAGAAAGCTCAATCTGACGGAGACAAGGGTTGGCAGGGCAGCTGAAATAATTTCAGGAGCTTCTTTGCCAGGAACCAGAGAAGCCATCTGTTCTGTGGGGATGCTCTCCATCCATCATCACACCCCAGATGGCTGGGGCTGGCTCACTCTGTTCACCAGGCTGACCTGAGCCCCAAGCTAAGGCATCTTCCTTTCTCCTCCTGTCATCTCCACGTAAGCTCTGAGGTAATGTCACAGTTCCCCTGACACACACTTTCCCTAGCTTGCGGGGATTCAGGGATTAAGAGGCTCCAAAAGGAAGACTGAACTGCCAAAGCCAGTGATGGAAACTGCTGAGAACACCTGTGGCGGCTTTAAGAGTGGGGCCTCTTTGCCATCTTTTCAAGGTAGTGGCAGAGAGAAAATTGTCATCTGTATCAACCTCCCCTCCCATTACCCCACCCCTCAGGACAGAGCACGGGACGGGTACTCACTTCTCAAGCAGCGTCAGAGCCGTCACAGGGTTCACCCGGAGGTACTTGCAGGTGGGCTGACCGTAGTCAGCAAGGTAGGTTGACCAATCCCACTGGATGAAGAGATCCAAAAGCTGTAAAAGATCCAAACCCCCACGCCAGTAAGTAATCAGACAGATAAGGCAAATCAGGACCTCAAAAACTCCTAGCACCCTTCACTACCCACTAGATTTGAAAAATAAAATTAAAATTGTAATACGAGAGAATGATTCTTCCCTGATAGCTCAGATGGTAAAGAATCCACCTGCAATGCAGGAGACCCGGGTTTGATCCCTGGGTTGGGAAGAGCACCCGGAGAAGGCGATGGTGACCCCCTCCATATTCTTGCCTGAAGACTCCATGGACAGAGGAGCCTGGCAGGCTGCAGCCCATGGGCTCGCAAAGAGCTGGACATGACTGAGCGACTAACACACACACAAGAGAAAGAATGACTACAGTAACGAAACTAAGAAAATAAACGGGTAATCACGGTAACATAGAGTCATCTGCCGGAAGCACTGCATTGCTGATGCTGGCAGAGAGCTCTCAGAGGCAGGCCTGGAAAGAAACTGGCACTGGACTGAATCAAAACACCAGACTATCATAATAATCACTCATTCACTTAATAAATACTTACGAAATGTCTTCCATGTGCCAAGCGCCATTCTAGGAGCTCAGAATTCAACCATGAACAAATAAAGGTGGGTGTGTCCAGGGCCCCATATGCAACTAAATGAGCTTTCGGGTTAAAAGGTCTGGGTTCAAGTATGAATTTCATGACTTGCTGTGTTGACTTTGCCAAGTTACTCAGTTGATACAGACACATGCTAAAAACAAACAGGATACACAGACAGCACAGATGCCCACTGAACCAAGACGTAAATGGACCATATAATATTTACATGAGGCAATATACAACAACTATGTGGACCCTGGTTGAACAGATAGAAATCTGCTAACTAACTACATTTTGTCAAAGGCTTTCCTTCTCAGCCAGCTTTAGCCTCGTATCAGTCTAACAAATATTTAAAACTCATAACTAAATAAAACTGAAAAAGAAAAAAATCAGTGCCTTTTAAAGGTAGGGTAGAGGTGATGAAAGGGAAGCTGTTAGCCACCCCCATATAAACCTCTGGGGGGTCATTGCCCCAGACTCACATCATTACATAGAAGAAGGGCCTTCAAGAAGTCTTTCTAGCAGTGAGGTACATATTTAAGTGCTTCTGGACTCAGGGCATTTCCCTACTTCTCCCTTTCCAAGAGATAAGTAGACGACAATCTCTCTGTGCAGAACTAAGGCAGAGAGGCCAAGAATCAAATTCAGTGCCACAGTCTGGGCTCCCAGGCACACCCTCCTCCGCTGTCTTCCCCACTGTGCAGTGTGGGCCCAGTCTCCTCTCCTACCCATTCTCTTAGAATAGATGTTAAGAACTTCCTCAGGATGGAAACTGGCTGAAGTCCCAAAACTAAAACAGAGAAAAGCCCCTACACCCTCAGCCAAGAAAGGGATACTAAATATGAGAGGAGACGGGGAGAGAGACAGACATGTTGGTTGGCCTGGGTCAGCAAGGCCCCAAACGGCCCTCTCAGGCCCCTTTTAGGTCATGCTTATTTTAGTTGGCAAGTAAAAGGGCTTCTACCACTTCCTCTCACTGCCCCAAGGCCTCACAGAGCTCTCCTTCAGAAGAAAAATTTCCCTGACTTCCTATCCTAATCTTGGTATTTTCAGCCTAAAGACTGCTCGAGACAGTTCCTCCTAGGGAATATGATAGACACTTGGAGTGTCCCTTGTTCTAAAGGTCTTCTACAAGTAAGATTATGCTTTTCCCTCAAACCCCAAGGAAAGAAACGATGGAAAAAGATAGCATTTTATTAATTAGTTTTTTTTTTTCTCTTAGAAAACTAAACAAAAAATGTTGGGAGCTTTTTGCTGTTTGAATGCTAGGGACCTAACAAAAGAAACATGAAAGAATAACAAATAAGTTTAATTGGAAAAATTTGAAAACCTGATTTCTTAAAGCTATTTTAGATATTATTTCTCAGATGTGGGCATATATAAATATATATATCTACATTTAATAAAACTAATTTCATTTTGTTCTCTACTAATAGAATCTTAATTTCAGGGATGGAATTGATGGTATCAGCATTTTCTGATTTACTGCAAAGAACACCATGTCTTTCTGGATGATGAAACCTGGGTAAATCACCAATAGGGCGTGGAGGGCAGTTCATAACTTAGTTCCAAGATTTCCTATTTTTAAATTCTTGCCAAAGTCTCTCAATGCCAGTACTGAGCCTACGACCTCTGAGATGACAAGCTAGCTAGTTTATCCCATGCTGGGGCTGGAAGCCACACAGCTCTACTAAGCTCAACCAGTATGAGCCTGCGGCCCACACTCTGGGTCTATGCTGCTTTCCACAGGCCTTTTCCGTGGCCTGCACCTAGATCTGACGGTCTCCTCTGACAGATGGACACAGACTAGAGTCTGGGTAAGACTTAGCTAAGTTAACCTGCTCTGGGGTGCAGCTCTATTGGATTCTTTAGATCAGCACTGGAATAAGAGAATAAGAAAACCAGCAGGCCTCTTTATCACGGCACTTTGATCTCCAGACTACGATATTCCGAGGTGAATTAGGCATCTCAGCCTAGTTCTCTGCATGCAACTGCCTTGTAAGATCTCAATAAAGTCTCTCCCGAGGATGCTGAACATTCTGTCATCACTGAACGTGTGTTATCACGATCACATTTTCATTTTTTATTTCTAAAAGTTTTCATTTTGGAAATAATTTCAATCTATCAGAAAGTTCTAAGAATAGGCATAGTATAAGGAGCACTATATACCTTCCTCCCAGATCCATGCATCATCAACATTTTACCCAGCAAGCTCCATCATTTGTGTTCTTTCTTTTTTTGCACATATACAGTATTTCTTCTTGGAGTCTCTTGAGAGTAATTACACACATCATGGCCCTTTATCCCCAAATATTTCAGCATTCTTCTCAAATATCATCACAATACGGTTTTTAACTTTAATAAATTTAATTTTGATACAGTTCATATTCTAATTTTATAAATTGACCGAATAATGTCCTGTATAGCTTCTTTGTTCAGGATCAGGTACTACATTTAGCTAGCTATTGAGTCTCCTTTAATCTGGACTATTTCCACAGCCATTCTTATATGATATTGACATTTTTGAATAATATCAACTCTTCAAAAGTTCCTTGCTTCCTTTTTCATCCTACGTTTTGACTTTCCTAACTCTTTCCCATTATAAGATAAAAGATATGCGTATCTGGCCAGAATCCTACATGAGATGCTGTGTCCTCCTCAGGGCATCACATCTGGAGGTGCAAATGTTCACGTGTCTCTCAGTGCTGACATTAATTTTGATCACCCAGTCAAGATAAGATGTCGTCTGATTTCTCCACTGTCTAGGTATTATTTTTTCTTTTGTAACGAGCAAGCAATTTAGGAGATCATGTGAACATACTGTTCCTGATTAATTTTTTCTATTTAGATTTAGCATCTACTGAAGATGCTTCTCAAATTTAGTCTTCACTATGATAGTTTCAAACTGATTCCATCCTTCCCTCCAAGTTTATCAGCTGTCACTCAGCATTTGACCATAATCAAGGGCTCGCTTCTGCTCCACTATTAATTCATCTGTTTTATTACTGGTATGGATTCATGGGTTTCCACTGTTTAATAGTTTATATTCATTACTATACCTAATTACTTTGGTTCTCAAGTTGTCCCAGGTTTAGCAGTGGGAGATCCTTCAAGCTAGAGCCTGTGCTCTTGTGACACGCCCCCCCGATTCTTTTCAGGACTTCCTTACTTTCTGGCATATTAAGGTGTCGCGGGTTCATCTTGTATCGACCGTGCTCAGTTCTGAACTCAGCCCTGGTATCTTTTAGTGGGGATGTTATTAGAGATCAAGATTTGGGTGCTAGGTGAGCTCATTGCTACTGCGGGACAATCTATGGGGTATTAAGCCCTCTCAGCAGACCTAGCTAGGAAATATATACATATAAATATATCCACACATACACATGCATATGTGTGTATATATGCACACATGCACACATATTTTAGAAATCATGAGTTTATACCAGTACCTCCAATTCTAATCATTCTTGGAGAGTTCTTTCTCGCCTTCCTCTATTTCACATATCCACAGTGAGAATTCTCAACACCATCCTGTCACGTACTAATTTGCTCAATAGTATATCTAAAATTGTCTCAGAACTATTTGCATAAGCCACTGCAAAATGAACCTGCTGAAAATAAGGCCGCGATTTGTTTGCGGCTCTCCCTCCAGCCTAAGACTGAGCGGGTGCAACCAAAGCCTGTGCTCATAAGCCACTGGGATTAGTCTTTTTTTAAATTCTCCCTTCAGCAGATGGTGACTGCAGTCATGAAATTAAATGATGCTTGCTCCTTGGAAGAAAAGCTATGCCCAACCTAGACAGCATATTCAAAAGCAGAGACATTACTTTGCCAAAAAAGGTCAGTCTAGTCGAAGCTGTGGTTTTTCCAGCAGTCATGTATGGATGTGAGAGTTGGACTATATAGAAAGCTGAGCAATGGAGAATTGATGCTCTTGAACTGTGATGTTGGAGAAGACTCTTGAGAGTCTCTTGGACTGCAAGGAGATCAAACCAGTCAATCCTAAAGAAAATCAGTCCTGAATATTATTTGGAAGGCCTGATGCTGAACCTAAACTCCAATACTTTGGCCCCCTGATGTGAAGAACTGACTCATTGGAAAAGACTCTGGTGCTGGAAAAGACTGAAGGTGGGAGAAGGGGACAACAGAGGATGAGATGATTGGATAACATCCTCGCTCTATGGACATGAGTTTGAGTAAGCCCCGGGAGTTGGTGATGGACAGGGAGGCCTGGCGTGCTGTGGTCCATGGGGTCGCACACAGCTGGACACGACTGAGTGACTTAACTGAACCGAACTGATTCCTGCACCTCTGCTGCTGCTGCTGCTAAGTCGCTGCAGTCGTGTCCGACTCTGTGCGATCCCACAGATGGCAGCCCACCAGGCTCCCCCGTCCCTGGGATTCTCCAGGCAAGAACACTGGAGTGGGTTGCCATTTCCTTCTCCAAAGCATGAGAGTGAAAAGTGAAAGTGAAGTCACTCAGTCATGTCCGACTCTTCGCAACCCCATGGACTGCAGCCTACCAGGCTCCTCCATCCATGGGATTTTCCAGGCAAGAGTACTGGAGTGGGATGGAGAAGAGGAAAAAAGAGGAGTGTCAAAGGCAGGAGACTCAACTATTCTTCAAACTTTATTGAGTATCAATTTGTAATTTTTTACCATATCCTCATGCTATAAGTATAATTATTAATGTAACATTTCTGCATTGATTCATATTTTGGTATTAAAAAATTTAAAAGAACACTTCACACCACTGTCATAAATGGGAAACCATTCTAACTTGTCATAAATAGAAGATAACTCAAACATCAGTGCAACAATGAGATACTCGCTTTACTATCACAAAGACTATAAAGGGATAGCTTTCTTTCAACAATGATTTCGTATTTAATGTGCATCTTGGTCCTATCTAAGCCTGTACTCAGGTTAGATATGCAAAGTACATCATGCAAAATGTGGAGGTGGATGAATCACAAGCTGGAATCAAGATTGCTGGGAGAAGTAACAACCTCAGACACGCAGATGATACCACTCTAATGGCAGAATGAAAGGAGGAACTAAAGAGCTTCTTAATGAGAGTGAAGGAAGAGAGCAAAAAAGTTGGCTTAACACTCAGTATTCAAAAAAAGAAGATCATGGCATCAGGTCCCATCCCTTTATGGCAAATAGATGGGGAAAAAGTGGCAACAGTGACAGACTTTTTTCTCTTGGACTCTAAAATCAATGGGGATGGTGACTGCAGCCATGAAATTAAAAGACACTTGCTCCTTGGAAGAAAAGCTATGACAACACTAGACAGTGTATTAAAAAGCAGAAACATCACTTTGCCAACAAAGGTCCATCTAGTCAAAGCTATGGTTTTTCCAGTAGTCATGTATGGATGTAAGAGTTGGACCATAAAGAAGACTGAGCATCAAAGAATTGATGCTTTCATATTGTGGTGCTGGAAAGGACTCTTGAGAGTCCCAGGGACTGCAAGGAGGTCAAACCAGTCTATCATAAAGGAAATCAACCCTGAATAATCATTGCAAGGATTGATGCTGAAGCTCCAATACTTTGGTCACCTGATGCAAAGAGCCGACTCACTGGAAAGACGCTGATGCTGGGAAAGATTGAGGGCAGGAGGAGAATGGGGACACTGAAAATAAGATGGTTGGGTAGCATCATGACTCAACGGACATGAATCTGGGCAAACTCTGGGAGATAGTGAAGGACAGGGAAGCCTGGCGTGCTGCAGTTTATGGGGTTGGAAAGAGTAAGACATGCCTGAGCGACTGAAGCAGCAACTCCAGTGCCACTTCCGATGGCCTTCCGTCGCTCCGCCATTCCATCCAACCCGTGAGAGTGAAAGCTGCTCACTCGCGTCTGATTCTTTGCGACCCCATGGACTATACATGGAAGTCTCTAGCCGTTCCTTTTTCCAGGGGATCTTCCCAAACTAGGGATCGAACCCAGGTTTCCTGCATTTCAGGCAGATTCTTTACCAACTGAGCCACCAGGGAAGCCCAAGAACACTGGAGTGGGTAGCCTTTCTCTTCTCCGGTAGATCTTCCTGACCCAGGAATCGAGCCGGGGTCTCCTGCATTGCAGGCAGATTCTTTACCAACTGAGCTGTGAGGGAAGCCCTCCATTCACCCTCTGTTCTGGTATTAGTTTCTGGCTTTAGCCAAGAGTTGAGTGATGACTGTGTGCCTGCACCAGTGTTAAGTGGTGTATGGCCACAAGGAAGCATCTGTAACAGATATTTTCAGCAAGAATTAGTCTCATTATGAGAGAAGATCAGAGCACACATGGGCCCTGTGTCCTGGGATGGTCAGGAGGGTCCACAGCCAAAGGTCTGGTTTGGTTGGTCAGAGCTGGGAGGCTAGATGGGGTGGGGCAACAGGCTAACACAACCACAAGAACAGTTCACTTCTCTCATCCCCAGGAACCCTCATTAGAGAGTGGGTCTCCATGTAATAGACTTTTGATGAATTCTTACTTCTGTGTCAGAACATTGTTAAAATTCTTGATTTTCCATGTGATGACTTCTCATTGAATTTACAGAACCATGTTGTGGGCCTGCACCATGTTCATTCTATTTATATTTCTTAAGAGTTGCATAAAAATTATAACCTTCTTAAGTTTAAAAAGTTCAAGTGAGTGGCCTCTTCTAATATTTACTCATAGGATTTGAAACATAAATAATAAAGCATAGTTGCTTGTCTTGGATTGTCTTAATGAAGACATAAGCCACTGAATTCAGCAAATGTTTTTAGAATCATCTAATATGTGAAAGGACAGGGATGGGTTTTACAAGTGATATTAAGATATGTGGTTTCCCCCCACATAGGAGAATAAAAGAAAAACACAAATAACTGTAATCCAAGCCAAATGATTTTAATGCTATTAAGTAATGTATTCCTCTTCTTTTTGAACTATCACATGAACATTTTACCAGGTTTTTCACTTATAACAAAATATAAACAGCATATATAAACTGTGGTTCAGAATGCACACACACACTGGGTTTAAATTTATTTTGATTATCAGATAACGTGTGAGGTGATAAGAATCACATCAGCAAAAACAAATGTGTTATGATTATATCTCTGTCATTGAGTCAGATACAGAAATTTGCCTGCATTTTATTATTACCATCAGTCACAGATTTTGTTTTTAAAAAATTTTTGTTTTGAAATAATTTTAGACTTACATACAAGTTGCAAAAATAGTTTAGACAATTCCTCTAATGTCCAGCTTTACCCAGCTTCTCTGATGTCCACATATTATATTACAATGATCAGAACCAAGAAATCAACATTGGTACAATACTATTACACTATTTCATTCTATTTTCACCAGATTTTCCACTAACGTCCTTTTTCTGATCCAATTCAGTATCCCACTGCATTTAATCATCATGTCTCCTATGACTCTTCCAGTATATTTTCTCATTTTTGTCTTTGAAGAACTTGACACTTTTAAATTACTTATTCATTTTGCAGAAGGACCCTTAATTTGAGTCTGCCCGAAAGTGAAAGAGGAGAGTGAAAAAGTTGGCTTAAAGCTCAACATTCAGAAAACAAAGATCATGGCATCTGATCCCATCACTTCATGGGAAATAGATGGGGAAACAGTAGAAACAGTGGCTGACCTTATTTTGGGGGCCTCCAAAATCACTGCAGATGGTGACTGCAGCCATGAAATTAAAAGACGCTTACTCCTTGGAAGGAAAGTTATGACCAACCTAGACAGCATATTCAAAAGCAGAGACATTACTTTGCCAACAAAGGTCCGTCTAGTCAAGGCTATGTTTTTTCCAGTGGTCATGTATGGATGTGAGAGTTGGACTGTGGAGAAAGCTGAGCACCGAAGAATTGATGCTTTTGAACTGTGGTGTTGGAGAAGACTCTTGAGAGTCCCTTGGACAGCAAGGAGATCCAACCAGCCCATTCTAAAGGAGATCAGTCCTGGGTGTTCTTTGGAAGGACTGATGCTAAAGCTGAAACTCCAATACTTTGGCTACCTCATGCGAAGAGTTGAGTCATTGGAAAAGACTCTGATGCTGGGAGGAACTGCGGGCAGGAGGAGAAGGGGATGACCGAGGATGAGATGGCTGGATGGCATCACCGACTCGATGGACGTGAGTTTGGGTGTACTCCGGCAGTTGGTGATGCACAGGGAGGCCTGGCGTGCTGCAATTCATGGGGTCGCAAAGAGTGACTGAACTGAACTGAAGTGAATATTTGCTTAGACTTCCCTGGTGGCTCAGAGGGTAAAGAGTCTGCCTGCAATGCGAGAGATCTGGGTTCAGTCCCTGGGTCGGGAAGATCTCCTCGAGAAGGAAATGGCAATCCACTCCAGTATTCTTGCTTGGAAAATCCCATGGATGGAGGAGCCTGCTACAGTTCATGGGGTCGCAAAGAGTCAGACACGATTGAGTGACTTCACTCACTCAATATTTGCTTATGGTTAGACTGAGGCCGGAGAAGGCAATGGCACCCCACTCAAGTACACTTGCCTGGAAAATCCCATGGACGGGAGGAGTCTGGTAGGCTGCAGTCCATGGGGTCGCTAAGAGTCGTACACGACTGAGCGACTTCACTTTCACTTTTCACTTTCATGCATTGGAGAAGGAAATGGCAACCCACTCCAGTGTTCCTGCCTGGAGAATCCCAGGGACGGGGGAGCCTGGTGGGCTGCCGTCTATGGGGTTGCACAGAGTCGGACACGACTGAAGTGACTTAGCAGCAACAGCAGCAGCAGACTGAGGCAGTAAGTTTCAATGAGGGGAGATCTTGCCTCACATGGGACACCTGGAAATATGTCTGGAGACATTTTTGGTTGTAACAAGGCTGGTGGTGGTAGTGGAGGTGATGTTTCTGGTATTGAGTGAGCCAGGAATGCTAGTAAACATTCTATAGTGCTCAGGACAGCCCCTACAGCAAAGAATTACCAATCCCAAATGGTAGCAGTGTCAAGGTTAAGAAATTCTGGATTGAGGCTATGCATTTTTTGTTTTGCAAAAACACTAAAGAAGTGATACTGTCCCCTTCTTAGTGTATCAAATCAGGTGTACATGATACCCGCATATTTCACTATTGGTGATATTAACCAATAATGATCACTTGATCACTTAGTTTAAGTGGTTACGTTTCTCTATTGCAAAATTATTATTTTTACCTTTGTAATTAATATTTTGTTTGTGGGAGATATACTTTGATACTAAGAAAATATCCTGTTTCTCCTCAAACTTTTGTCCACTAATGTTAACATCCATTGGTGGATCTTGTCTATAACAACATTTATTATTAATAATTTTAAATTAATAATGCTAATATATATGTATACAGTTATTAAATGAAATCCTCCTGTGAGGAAAAGTGTTGCTCCTTCTCCTCCATTTATTTGTCCATTTATTTATATCAGTATGACCTCAGAGGTATTTATTTTGTGGATTATTACAATCATCTTTCATGCTGTTATTCAAACTGTTCCAGCTTTGGTCATCAGGGATGCCCGCAGACTGGCTCTCCCATGTATTTTCCATCTGTCTATCCTTTCTTGAACAATTCCTTACTTGCTGACGCTATAAGATGTGCCAAGCTCGTCTTGCACATTCCCTGCCCCTGCTTTGGAACTAGTCACTTCTCCAAGGAGCTCTGGTTCCTTGTGTTGGAGAATAGTTTTTAGAAACCAAGATCTGGGCCCTTAGCACGCTCATTCCTATTGCGGTGTTATTGTTTCTAAGCTCTATCAATGGACAGAGCTAGGAAACACATGTATATTTATTAACACATCTATATCCATTTCTATATCTCTTTGTGAATATAGTTTAAAATCATGAGTTCATATTTTATGTCAGTTCATATTCCAGGCCAACACCACAGGATTCAGGCTGCCTTTCCCTCTTTCCTTACCTATCACTTCTTTCTCTGACAATGAGAAACCTGGCTCTCATTATATGTTACTCACTGGTTTCATCCTGGTACAGTCTAACGCAGCTTCAGAATTGCTAATCCATACCCATGTGAGAAAAACAAGCTTACTACCTGTAGTTCCGTACTTTATACAGTTCTTCAAGTCATGTCTGACTCTTTGTGACCCCGTGAACTGCAGCACGCCAGGCTTTTCTGTCCGTCACTATCTCCCTGAATTCGCTCACACTCAGATCCATTGAGTCAGTGATGCCATCCAGCCATCTCAAAATTACTTAGGTTACTTGTTTTCTTCCTCACTCCTTTCAGTATGATAATGCTATTCTCTTACAATTTAGTTAAGATTTATTTTTCACTGCTTGCGTTCCATTTTGGACCCCCTCACATTCTAGTCAATTTAAATCATTTATTTTGGTGAATGAATCAGAGCTATATAAAAAGTATACTCAGAAGTATCGTCCTTTCCTCACCCGAACTAAGCTGCTCTGTTCTCTGCATTTCTTACTACATCTTTTCTAGACTCTTCCCAGGTGACCCATATGGCTTCTGGTTTATCCTTCCTTTACTTCTTTTGTACAAATGAGAAGCTACATGTGCATGTTCTTATATCCTCTTCCTTCTCACCGGAAGGGCAGCACGCTACATACTCTTCCGCACTTTTGCTTTTTTCACTTGACGGTACTCCTAGGACTCACACCAAAGATGCGAATTCCTTATTAATCATATTCTTGATTTATTCACATAAATACAGTTTTTATAAACAATATAAGCCATTTTCAAGGGACGGATCAGACATTTTGGGGGGCATTTTATCATTTAACTGGTGGAACAGGAGTATTGGATATTTTCAGAATAGAACATACTGATAAATGTTATGGCTTCTTCAATCAAAAGCAAACTCAACCAATCATTAATGATGCTTTGACCTCTAACACAGAGTTATTTGTTTATGGTATTTATCAGAAAAACTAGTGTAGTAGTTGATGTGACATCTTATAAACTACAAAGTTTAATAAAAATTATAAATTGTTTGATTATTGGTTATTATACAAAACTGTGTACAAGTAGGAAAGGATATGACAAGGAAAGATGTCAGGTTATACTAAACAAGCTATTAATTCTAGGAATATCTTCTTTTTTTTTCCTCTTCCATGAATTTTAGCTATATGACTTCTAACTAGGACTTGGGCAATTCTAAACCTGACTCTAATACATTTTCATTGTTTCAGAACACGCTCATGGCTTTCTAGGACTCAAATTACAGTTCTGATTTCATGGGGTGACGGGGGGTGGGCAGAGGGGGGAGGACAAAGACCCAGAAAGGATGAGTAAATTGCTGAAAGTCACAAAGAAGACAAGTAGTAGACATGGTTTGATGACTTCTACTCCCCAAGATGCCATAGCTGTCTATTTTTAAAAATCTTCATTGATTCTGGGTAAGGCACTTGCCTAAGGCTAGATCAAAGTTCTGAACAGACTTTCATTTTTTTGCAATGGTAGCTAGGAAAGACTAGTAAAATTCAAATGAGTCAAGGTGCAAGCTAGTTCAAAGCCAGACAGTGAGCTAACTGGAGAGAGTGTAGATAGCATCATAATAGTAGAACAAATGCAAACTTCTAGGAAAGACCGTAGAAATGAGATGTTAAGATAAGCATATCAATATACATACTTGTTCATGAATATCAACATACAGACTTCTCCAACAGAACATGCAGAAGTGATTCAAATGGATGAGTTGTTCATGGGTAAAGGAGAATTACAGGTTAATATTCAAGCAAATGGTCCTGAGGGTGCTCTTGTGTTCTCATAGGCAGAAAGGATCACCCTCCCACCCAACTCAGAAAGTAAAAATGAAAAGATTAGTGGAGAATGCCCTGCTTGTTCCCACTGTTGTTGTTTAGTGCCAAGTTGTGAGAATTGATGCGTTTGAACTGTGGTGTTGGAGAAGACTCTTGAGAGTCCCTTGGACTGCAAGGAGATCCAACCAGCCCATTCTGAAGGAGATCAGCTCTGGGATTTCTTTGGAAAGAATGATGCTAAAGCTGAAGCTCCAGTACTTTGGGCACCTCATGGGAAGGGTTGACTCATTGGAAAAGACTTTGATGCTGGGAGGGATTGGGGGCAGGAGGAGAAGGGGACGACCGAGGATGAGATGGCTGGATGGCATCACCGACTCTATGGACGTGAATCTGAGTGAACTCCGGGAGTTGGTGATGGACAGGGAGGCCTGGTGTGCTGCGATTCATGGGGTCGCAAACAGTCAGACACGACTGAGCGACTGAACTGAACTGAACTGTGTCCAACTCTTTGTGACCTCATGGACTGCAGCACACCAGGCGTCCCTGTCCTATCTCCCAAAGTTTGCTCACTACTAGACTAGTATTTGTTACTAAACCAGTTCATATCATGCTTACTTTTGGTGAGGAGAATTGTTCTATATATTCTCACCTTCACTGCTAATTCTTGAGATATGAGTCTCATCTCCCACATTGACAGGGAGCTTCACAAGGATGGAAGTCATGTTTCCTCCTTCTGACTGCTCCACGACATGGACCGGCATAGGGCTAGATTACCAGCAGGTAGTCAGTAAAAGCATGTTAAGTAGAATTAAAATAGGTAAAACTGACATTTTATAGGAACAATATTGGGGATGGTGGAATGGACTTATAATTTGTTTTTCCGAACAAACTTTCCAAAGAGACCAAACCTAGGGTCCTTCTGACCAGCACTAGAAAGAAGGTTGTCTGGGGAAGAAGGAGACATCAAACGGGAGCAATAAGAGGAGCTATGACAGATGAGTGGGCACGAAGGGGAAGATCCTGTGACTAGTGATGGGGACTCAGCAGATGTCTGGCGTCAACGAGTTAACTGGGCTGGCTTCTAGCAGGCAGCATGGGGCCTACCTCATGTTAGGGAGAGTTTGCTCTTAAAGATTCCACGGGCAGCAAAGGACCACAGGTACACAGAGAAGGTACATGCAGACAGACACCAAGACATACTGACCAGAGCCACACCTCTTCTGCCCAGAAGCGATTTTGTTTACGTTTTCTATTGAAAAGGCACACTGAGTGCAGTAGAGAACTGTGCTCCCAAAGTATGTCCTTGAAGGAAACTTGATACATGAAGATATGAACTTGCACTTTATATATACTCCAGAAGAAACCTTCATGTTAAACAGGTTAGATGACAAAATGATTTCAAGTAACACGCTCCTCTGGAACACTTAACATACAGTCTAAATGACAAAATTCTAAATATGCTACCTCTTCAGAACGTGGCTACCCTATAAAGTGCAGTCAGATGGTAAAGAATCTGCCTGTAATGTGGGAAATCCAGGTTTGATCCCTGGGTCAGGAAGATCCCCTGGAGAAGGGAATGGCAATCCACTCCAGTATTCTTGCCTGGAGAATCCATGAGACAGAGGAGTCTGGCAGGCTACCACCTATAGGGTCGCAAAGAGTCAGACACAACTGAGCAACTAACACTTTCACTTTCATTTTTCAAACATATAGATCACTAAGCCAGGGTTTTGGTTTTTTTTTTGGTCCACTTCTAGCCTCTGACAGGATGAAACCAATCATATCACTATAAAGCATTTTTCATAAACATCCAATGCCCAGGTGCCTTTTAAAAGGCAGTTTAGCACAATAAAAGACCCTCAGGCTGGAGGTCCCCCAACCGACAGTGTGATCCCAGGTAAGTCACCAAATCTGTTTTTCTCATTTGGATATGGAAACACAATAGCTCCTATCAATAGCTGAGGGCAGATGAAGAGAACAATTGTAGAAAGTCCACCAAAAAGCACAGACTTGACCAAGGACTCATTTGTGTTTATTGCCCAAGGTTCCCCCAACTCCTTGTCCTTGGTGCTGGGCCACTCTCATTCACAGACCGTCTGTCTGCCTCCCATACTTCCTGACACAGAAATCTGGGCAAACACAGGAAAGGGAAAGCAGCAATTACTTTAACAAGCACAAACTGAGTACCAACAAAGTATCAGGTGCTCTTCTAGGCACATGAAAGGATGAAACAGACACTTCTACTTCTGAGAAACTCAGTCTAGTAAATAATAGATACAGAGTGATGTGAGCACTATGAGATGTACTCTCAGTTCAGTTCAGTCGCTCAGTCGTGTCCAACTCTTTGCGACCCCATGAATTGCAGCACACCAGGCCTCTCTGTCCATCACCAGCTCCTGGAGTTCACTCAGATTCATGTCCATCGAGTCAGTGATGCCATCCAGCCATCTCATCGTCTGTCGTCCCCTTCTCCTCCTGCCCCCAATCCCTCCCAGCATCAATGTCTTTTCCAATGAGTCAACTCTTTGCATGAGGTGGCCAAAGTACTGGAGTATCAGCTTTAGCATCATTCCTTCCAAAGAAATCCCAGAGCTGATCTCCTTCAGAATGGGCTGGTTGGATCTCCTTGCAGTCCAAAGAACTCTCAAGAGTTTTCTCCAACACCACAGTTCAAAAGCATCAATTCTTCGGTGCTCAGCCTTCTTCACAGTCCAACTCTCACATCCATACATGACTACTGGAAAAACCATAGCCTTGACTAGACGGAACTTAGTCGGCAAAGTAATGTCTCTGCTTTCGAATATACTATCTAGGTTGGTCATAACTTTTCTTCCAAGGAGAAAGCGTCTTTTAATTTCATGGGTGCAGTCACCATCTGCAGTGATTTTGGAGCCCCCAAAAATAAAGTCTGACACTGATTCCACTGTTTCCCCATCTATTTCCCATGAAGTGATGGGACCAGATGCCATGATCTTCGTTTTCTGAATGTTGAGCTTTATGCCAACTTTTTCACTCTCCTCTTTCACTTTCATCAAGAGGCTTTTTAGTTCCTCTTCACTTTAACAGGGTGCAAAGAAAGTTCAGAAGAAGGGCATCTAAGCCTGAGCCAGGTAGGTGGAGACTGCCTTAGTGAATAAGCAGGACCAATGAAGCAAATGATAAATGGCCTCATATGCTAATACGCTAAGGAGATTGAATTTTAGCCTGGAGCCTTCTCTACTTGTTTTCATCAAAGCTGCTATCTGCTTTCTTCTAGATCATGGGATGGAAAACTACAGCCACCACTTGTTTTTGCAAATAAAGTTTTATTGGAACATAGCCATGCTCATTGCTTAACATATTGTCTATGTTTATGTGCTGTAACAGCTGAGTTAAGTAGTTGTGACAGAGATCATTACAGCCTAAAAAACCAAAAATATTCACCACCCCGTCCTTTACAGAGAAAATTTGTGTCTAGATTCAAGCCAGGGAGGACAGAGTGGTCTGAAATTTTCTCAGGTGTAAAATGTCTGATAGCCACTAAATTTAAAAAAAGAAGGAAAGAAAATGGCTTCAGGGAGATAATTTTGGTTATAACGTGAATGGCAAAAACTTCATTATCCTAACATCTGGCATCATAATTCTTTAAGGATAGAAAAATGTGTTTGGGGGAAATACCTTGCTTTGTGAGATCCCGCAGGGTGCCAAGACATGCAGTGGAGAAAGGGGACAGAATTTGTTGCTCTGGTTTCTGAGAGGCAGGGAGCTAATCTAAAGAGAGGAGACAACTAACGTGTTCGAGAAGGGCTGAGAAGGGAATTCCTATCGTTAATGTTATTATGGCCCCAAACAACTTTGGAGATCTGGGATGGCTGATTAACTGACTTTTTCAAAGCTGTTTGCTGTGTAGTGTATGATATAAATCGCCCCTAAAAATCCATACCCTTAATCCCAGTCTTAAGACAATTCAGTAGATCTGTTCTTAATTGCTTGGGTGAATGACTTTTTTTTTCTTTTTTTTTTTTTTTTTAAGGCTGAGTTTCACACCTAGAAAGCTGCATAGCTACACTGTGGAAAGGGGAACCCAGGAAACAAGAAGCCTGGGGGTATCTAGGGATCCACAGAAATCTGAAAGAGGTCTTTGGATTTTCCACAGGCTATGAAACTGGGATGGGGCGAGGGTCCAAGTTTCTCTGGATCTCTATAGGTTAAAGGGATCTGGCTTAAACCTGAGTTTTGCAATAATTGCCACTCTATAGGCTGGCACTAGGGCCTCCCAGAAACTTCTGCCTTCTTCCTCCTTCTCCCCCAGATGAGTGCAGCAGGCAAGGGGCAAACAGTGACTACACAGTTCCCTGTTTTCCCTCCAGCCCAGCTGCCAGGTGAGTGGAAGCTTCACTCAGCCCTTTATCAGAAACCCATTACACGTCGGCAGCTTCGCCTGGAAGAGAACGTCACTCTGGGAAATATTTATTTGCCTCATAAATATGGGTTTATAGGTTTGCTATCTAAACTTTTCACCTCTGAGACTACCCTGGTAAAGAGAAAAGGAAAGACAGGGAGGCTTGCGGCTCTCCCATTGTCATCAATTGGTGTCTGAGGGAAGATTCCCAAAATTCAAAAAATTTTAACACTAAGCATTCCTTTGTGTCAGAGAATGTACTGTAAGGCCATTTTTCATTCATGACAGCATCTATCCTGCTGCAGGGTGGTAATAACCATATTGTACATACATGTTCAAGGGGAGGATGGGAGACGGCCCTGGGCTGAGTTGCCTGTCCCTTGTTGGGATGGGGAAGGGGGGAGGCAGGCAGGTGTTGGTTTGGATGGACTGCTGCCGTAGATGTGGTAGAAGGAGGCGGGAGCCACGGGCCAGTTCCTTTCCAGCATATTGTGATCTGTTAAAGTTTGCCAGGTAGGCGGATTGGGCACTATACTGTTCAGTTCTTAACTAACCTACTCTTCTTCCCTGTCTGGTCAAAATAAATAAGTGGTTAAAAAAATACCCCTGTAAAGACAACATGAATTGACGATAATATTAGCCATAAAGTGTAGCAGCATCAAGAAAATGGCAGAGCATACAAGCCTGCAGATCATGTGCAAGGTCTTTATCACCCACACTATAAAGTAAAAACAATGATGACTATTTAGCTCTGATAAAGCAGTCTGCCAAACCTGAAATTATAAGAAGGCTATTTAAAACATGATTCATATCCACTATTGTGAACAATGAACTTAACTTAGCCTAAGTACATATTGTGCCTTGAAATGTTAATGATAGTAACATAAGTATGTACACGCACATGGGCATACACAGAGACTTTCAAAGGTAATGTAATTTCTGTTTTTTAAACTGAGGTGGGGAGAAGGGTGTGTGTGGAACTATTCTTTTGTAGCCATTCAGTATCTAATTACAGTTTGTTAATAAATTGTTATACATATATTTGGGGTGAGTCCTCAAGATGTCTTTGTCAACAGTTGTGGCCAATCAAAAAAAGTTTGGAGATACTGGTTAGATAACCTGCAGGAAAAACTATCAAAATGCATAATGAAAATGGTTTGGGTTCTCTTTTGTAAGTGGATAAATTAGAAACATTAGTTATAGAACACTATTTCTTGTCTTCTATGAGTCATTACAAATTACAGTCCAGGAACTTCCTGACTGGCATAAGAAAAAATATCTGACATCAAAAGGGTCAGGAAGCAGGAAGCATCCTTATAACCTGTATAAGTTTAGAATAAGCTAGAATCTCAGTGGTCTGAGAAATATGCATGGGTCTGGACAAAAGGCTCAGCACTAGAAGGCTAGCTTCTGAAGGCCCTTAGCCCAGAAAGGTATGCAATGGAACTGGAGGAATCAACTTGCCTGACTTCAGGCTCCACTACAAAGCCACAGTCATCAAGACAGTATGGTACTGGCACAAAGAGAGAAATATAGATCAATGGAACAAAATAGAAAGCCCAGAGATAAATCCACACACATATGGACACCTTATCTTTGACAAAGGAGGCAAGAATATACAATGGAGTAAAAACAATCTCTTTAACAAGTGGTGCTGGGAAAACTGGTCAACCACTTGTAAAAGAATGAAACTAGAACACTTTCTAACACCATACACAACAATAAACTCAAAATGGATTAAAGATCTAAATGTAAGACCAGAAACTATAAAACTCCGAGAGGAGAACATAGGCAAAACACTCTCCGACATAAATCACAGCAGGATCCTCTATGATCCACCTCCCAGAATTCTGGAAATAAAAGCAAAAATAAACAAATGGGATCTAATTAAAATTAAAAGCTTCTGCACAACAAAGGAAAATATAAGCAAGGTGAAAAGACAGCCTTCTGAATGGGAGAAAATAATAGCAAATGAAGCAACTGACAAACAACTAATCTCAAAAATATACAAGCAACTTATACAGCTCAATTCCAGAAAAATAAACGACCCAGTCAAAAAATGGGCCAAAGAACTAAATAGACATTTCTCCAAAGAAGACATACGGATGGCTAACAAACACATCAAAAGATGCTCAACATCACTCATTATTAGAGAAATGCAAATCAAAACCACAGTGAGGTACCACTTCACACCAGTCAGAATGTCTGCGATCCAAAAGTCTGCAAATAATAAATGTTGGAGAGGGTGTGGATAAAAGGGAACCCTCTTACACTGTTGGTGGGAATGCAAACTAGTACAGCCACTATGCAGAACAGTGTGGAGATTCCTTAAAAAATTGCAAATAGAACTGCCTTATGACCCAGCAATCCCACTGCTGGGCATACACACTGAGGAAACCAGAATTGAAAGAGACACATGTACCCCAATGTTCATTGCAGCACTGTTTATAATAGCCAGGACATGGAAACAACCTAGATGTCCATCAGCAGATGAATGGATAAGAAAGCTGTGGTACATATACACAATGGAGTATTACTCAGCCATTAAAAAGAATACATTTGAATCAGTTCTGATGAGATGGATGAAACTGGAGCCGATTATACAGAGTGAAGTAAGCCAGAAAGAAAAACACCAGTACAGTATACTAACGCATATATATGGAATTTAGAAAGATGGCAATGATGACCCTGTATGCAAGACAGCAAAAAAGACACAGATGTGTATAGCAGACTTTTGGACTCAGAGGGAGAGGGAGAGGGTGGGATGATATGGGAGAATGGCATTGAAACATGTATACTATCATGTAAGAATCGAATCACCAGTCTATGGCCGATGCAGGATACAGCATGCTTGGGGCTGGTGCACGGGGATGACCCAGAGAGATGTTATGGGGAGGGAGGTGGGAGGGGGGTTCATGTTTGGGAATGCATGTACACCTGTGGTGGATTCATGTCAATGTATGGCAAAACCAATACAGTATTGTAAAGTAAAATAAAGTAAAAATAAAAATTAAAAAAATAAAATAAGATAAAATAAAATCTATTTTGTTCTCTGTGTGAGACGTTGGAGATCAAGGAAAACTGCCGCTCAGATTCCACTGCCAAATTTTGGAGCTGATCAATAGACCAATTAAAGAAGTATTAGATGGTAAATGGTTTTCAACCACCACTCCAAACCACAAAAGGGTTCTTTGCTTCCTAAAGACTGTGTGAAGTAAACACTAGTTCCTAGGAAGGCTAGAGACTCAGACCCATGGGGTTGGGGTATTTGCTGGTTCTTTTTCATTAAATTTCTTTCCTTCCTTTCAATCCTATTTTCCTAATTATATTTTATGTATCATTCTAATGAACCACCTCAAGGTCATTTTGGAAATAGGTGGAATTAAACAAATTTGATAAAAAGTGCTGTGAAGCATGTCACTTGTCCTTGGGAGACAAATGAAAGCATTCAGGACAAGGAAAGATGGGAGAGGCCCAAATGATTTAAAGTTTCAGTCTTTCAAAAGGATAGGCACAGTTTAGATCAAATACAGAAGAGGACAGAGGGAATTTCAGACAAAAAGATTAGTGGAAGTCAAAGTACAGAAAGTGGAGTAGCTAAGATGTGTTCAAGGGAAGAATGAACTAGACATTTCTTGAACACTTACTATGCGATAGATTCCTCTGGGCCAGGCAACTTACTCATCTTATTTCGTTTAATTTCTAGGAAAATCAATCAGGGCCCAGCATCACAGCCCTGCATCTGCCAACAGCAGATAGTCCTACTACTAAATAGGATTCCTCTAAAAATCACACTTACTGATTACCAGCAACATTAATGGCCTTTCTGGCTCTAAGATTCTAAACCCAGAGAATTCCTTACTGGGACGTAAACAACCATAGGACACAGAGAGTAATTCTCATCGCTTGGCAGGAATGAGCCTGGTAAAACGGCAAACTGTGAGGAATTGCAGAGAAGATGACCATTTCTTTGTCTTGCAGAGGAGGAAACAGGTCAAGAAAGATTTCATGATCACAGGCAAAGCTTCCGTGAATGCAGGCAGGATTAGAACATAAGTCCTTGATTTCTAGTCAACTTTTCTTTCAGTTATGTGGTGCAATTTAACCAGCTGGTGAAGAACCCAAATCTATGAGAACAAATGCCTAGATCAGGTGAATGAGAAGGAAAGAGGGTTCTTTTTTTTAATTAAAAAATAAAGTAAAAAAGAATATATGAAGTCCATCTTAGCCCTAGTGAACAAACATTAACAATTTGTCTAATTTAGTTTAGATCCTCTCTTTGTTTTCAAAAAATAAAACATAAGTAAAGGTGAAATCCCCCTCCTTTATGCCTTCTTGGAGGAGACTACCATCATGAAATAATTATGTAATCTAGATTTTTTTTTTATTTTAAAAGAGCTTCCCAGGTGGCACTAGCAGTAACAAGAGGAGACACAAGCCAATGCAGGAGACACAAGAGATGCAGGTTCTATCAGTGGATGGGAAAGAGCCCCTGGAGGAGGGCCTGGCAACCTACTTCGGTATTCTTGCCTGGAGAATCCCATGGACAGAGGAGCCTGGCGGGCTATCATTCATAAGGTCACCAAGAGTCGGACACAACTAAAGAGACATAGCACACGCACAGCATAAGCTTTTACGCTTTTACTACTTCTGCTTCACTGACTATGCTACAGTCTTTGACTGTGTGGATCACAACAAACTGTGGAAAATTCTTAAAGAGCTGGGAATACCAGACCACCTGACCTGCCTCTGTATATAGGTCAAGAAGCAACAGTTAGAGCTGGACATGGAACAACAGACTGGTTCAAAATTTGGAGAGGGATAGGTCAAGGGTGTCTATTGTCAGCCTGCTTATTTTACTTATATGCAGAGGACATCATGCAAAATGCTGGGCTGGGTGAATCACAAGCTGGAATCAAGATGCTGGGAGAAATATCAACAACCTCAGATATGCAGATGATACCGCTCTAATGGCAGAAAAGTGAAGAGGAACCAAAAAACCTCTTGATGAGGGTGAAAGAGGAGAATAAAAAAGCTAGCTTAAAATTCGGCATTCAAAAAACTAAGATCATGGCATCTGGTTCCATCACTTCATGGCAAATAGATGGGGAAAAGTGGAAACAGTGACAGACTTTATTTTCTTGGGCTCCAAAATCACTGCAGATGGTGACTGAAATTAAAAGATGCTTGCTCCTTGGAAGAAAAGCTATGGCAAACTTAGTGTATTAAAAAGGAGACGTCACTTTGCTTGCTAAGGTCTGTGTAGTCAAAGCTATGGTTTTTCCAGTAGTCATGTATGGATCTAAGAGTTGGACCATGAAGAAAGCTGAGCACTGAAGAACTAATGCTTTTGAATTGTGGTGCTGGAGAAGACTCTTGAGAGTCCCTTGGACAGCAAAATCAAACCAATCAATCCTAAAGGAAATCAACCTTGAATATTCATTAGAAGGACTGATGCTGAAGCCGAAACTCCAATATTTTGGCCACCTGATGCAAAGAGCTGACTCACTGGAAAAGACTCTGATGCTGGGAAAGATTGAGAGCAGGAAGAGGAGAGGGTGACAGAGGATGCGACGGTTGGATGGCATCACCAACTCAATGGACATGAGTTTAAGCAAACTCTGGAAGACAGTGAAGGACAAGGAAGCCTGGTGTGCTGCAGTCCATTTGAGTCGCAAAGACTCAGACAAGACTCAGTGACTAAAGAACAATGAAAGAGACAATATATGGTCATGTTTTGTGGTTTACTTTATATATATATTAAAACATTGCATACAACATTCTGTAAGTTATTTTTTCCCATCCAGTATTTTGTTTTCACACACAGATAGTGGGAACATGCTACATGGCACAGGGAGCTCAGCTTGGCGCCCTACGGTGACCCAGATGGATGGCATGGGGGTGGCGGTGGGAGGGAAGTCCAGGAGAGAGGGGATATATGCCCACATATAGCTGATTCACTTTGTTGTACAGCAGAAACGAACACAACATTGTAAAGCAACTATACCCCAAGTAAAAAAAAAGAGAACGCTTTCAAGATCTACCTACGTTGATCCATGTAAACCTAGTTCACTGATTTTTGACTGCTAAAGAATATTCTCCACTGTATAAGCAGATACTACACTGTATTTATCAAACTCATTAACTGATGGGAATTTGCACAACTGGGTTTCTGGCTGATAGGGAATCTGTAGTGCCTGCAAGGAATACACAGCATTCTAGGTGAGTATAGCGAGAAAGGGGTGCCAGTTCATCCTAACCACCATACATATCTGAAACGACAGCAAAGTGTCCTGTCACTTAACGAACCGACTTAAATACTTCCTGAATCTGACACCACAGCCAGTGGCACAGAGGAATCTTGGTCCAGACCAAGGCTCTTAAAGAGTAACTGAAAGGGTCGCCATCTCTCCTTGAGAAAGAACATGCAGAGGAATAAAGAAAGAAGCACATCCACTCAGACTAGAATGAAGATAAACACAAAATAATTCTTCTCTGAATAGTAAAGTCAGGAAGTTACATTCTCATTTCTGAGTCTCTGGGAATGGACCAGGAAGTTTCTACAGTATTTTCAAAGATGAGGTTGACCTGGGATGGCAGAGAATGGCAAACTCTGCTTCAGTGGCCATTTCTTCTGTCTCAAACTTGAAGCACCTAAATGCCCATTAGCTAGTGTTTGACTTGGTGGGAAGCAGAAATTAGGAGAAGAAAGAAGCCTCCTTGAGGGAGAATTTAGTGTCATTCTCCGAGATCCTAGAATGGAAAGAATTCTGTTATTTTGCAAAGATAAATCAACCTTCTGGTTTCTTGTATGGTCAGAGTAATAACGTCCTTGATGGCATGGGAGCCTTTATCCTACAGAAGATCTTCCTGTTTATTATCTCTGGGTTATAGTATGGCTTGTTGTAAGGTCTCAAACAAATCATTGTGGTCTTCTGAATCAGTCAGTGATGCGAATTTGTTAAAAAAAAAAACAACACTGCTCCAATTTATTGAATAAAGGTATGAAAAGAGACATAGTAAGTGAAACCACTTGAAAATTTCACATTGTTATTATAGTTAATAACATTCTTATCACAGGGCCTCATTACTATTCAAAGATGTTTCTAAAAAGCAACTAAACATTACCCTTCATGAACTTTAAAGCAACAAAAACTGTCTAAATTTTGCTTCAATGTAATATAGGCTGGAGCCCCTGGCTTTCTTTCAAGCTACAACTCCCTTCCCCTGACCCCAGGGCTTTCCCATCCATATTATTTGTGAGCCAGGGGCAGATGGACATTCTCCAGATTAGCATTTGTCCATGTGGCTTGTTTCCTCGGAGCAGAATTCCTTCAAGGGTCAGATTATAAGCAGTGGCTTTTAGGAGGGGACCACCCACACTTTAAATACAGTGGGTAAGCTGTGGGAAAAATAATCTCGTTTTCTACCTGAGACCTTTCACATGTCTGTAAGAAAATAACCCCAAAGGAGCTACCACAGTGTGCTGGCAAATCACCGGCATCTTGTCAGCCCTTAACTAGTCCTCTCCACAGACTAGCCCCATTCCTGACTCAAAGTGTCCTCTTCAGCAGCTAAAGTTTCCCAACACCTTCCATTATGGATCTCAAGATCAAACATTTTACAACACTGGGCTGGGAGCAGAGGGAAGGGGATCAAGAGATCTTCAGAGTTATAAAGAGGAGTGGTGTTGAGCCAAATCCAAGTCAATTTGCCTAGGAGCTATAGTTCAGAATTTCCACTGTGTCTCACTTCTGTGGCCCTGGGCTCTCATGAAAGTGGAAATATTAATGCCTGCCTTGGTAAAGTACTTAGCATAGTGCCTGGCACACAGTAAATGCTCAGCGAATATTAGTTATGATGATGATAATGATGAAAGAAGGACAAGAAGAAAACGACAACGAAGCTGAGCAATTCATCTCTGCCCTCACAATGCTCTCACGCTGCTCTCTCATGCGGAATATCTCCCCTTTTCTCTATGTCCCATCCAGACCTCTCCCTTTCTAAAGAGACCCTTTAGAAGTCTTCGTCACAATAGTTCATTTGGTAGTATCATTGTCCATCTTAAACTCCTAATTGTTACTAGGTGCTCCAGGTACAATGGCTCACTTGATAGTGTCAAAACCCAGCTTAAACTCCCAAATATTATTATCATTTTTTGTCTTGCCTCCTCAGGGAGATTATAAGCTCCTTAAGCACAGGATCTTTCCCTTTGCTTCTACCCGACACAAGCCTGGGCCCATGTTAGCTATGAAATACTTGATATTAAGTGTAGTTACAGAGGTTTCTATTTCCTGGTCACAGAGTGGTACCAAGCACAGTACTCAGGGAATTTCCCAGCTGAAGGCTGTGTCTTATTGGCAGCTCAGGATTTCTGAGCTTTTCTTACTGTCTCATACTACTTAAAAAAGTCCTATGTTGGCTGAATGCTGGGAAAGCCCACATTCCCTAAATACTCCTCAAATGAGTAAGGGGTTCTAGAAGCTGGTTTAAGAGTTAATGCTTGCCAGAGATCAATCTGCCAACATCTGATGGATCATCAAAAAAGCAAGAGAGTTCCAGAAAAACATCTATTTCTTCTTTATTGACTATGCCAAAGCCTTTGTGTGGACCACAATAAACTGTGGAAAATTCTGAAAGAGATGGGAATACCAGACCACCTGACCTGCCTCTTGAGAAACCTGGATGCAGGTCAGGAAGCAACAGTTAGAACTGGACATGGAACAACAGACTGGTTCCAAATAGGAAAAGGAGTACGTCAAGGCTGTATATTGCCACCCTGGTTATTTAACTTATATGCAGAGTACATCATGAGAAATGCTGGGCTGGAGGAAGCACAAGCTGGAATCAAGATTGCCAAGAAAAATATCAATAACCTCAGATATGCAGATGACACCAGCCTTACGGCAGAAAGTGAAGAAGAACTGAAGAGCCTCTTGATGAAAGTGAAAGATGACAGTGAAAAAGTTGGCTTAAAGCTCAACATTCAGAAAACGAAGATCATGGCATCCAGTCCCATCTCTTCATGGCAAATAGATGGGGAAACAGTGGAAACAGTGGCTGACTTAATTTTTGGGGCTCCAAGATCATTGCAGATGGTGATTGCAGCCATGAAATTAAAAGATGCTTACTCCTTGGAAGGAAAGTTATGACCAACCCAGACAGCATACTAAAAAGCAGAGACATTAGTTTGCCAACAATGGTCCATCTAGTCAAGGCTATGGTTTTTCCAGTGGTGATGTATGGATATGAGAGTTGGACTATAAAGAAAGCTGAGCACCAAAGAATTGATGCTTTTGAACTGTGGTGTTGGAGAAGACTCCTGAGAGTCCCTTGGACTGCAAGGAGATCCAACCAGTCCATCCTAAAGGAGATCAGTCCTGGGTGTTCATTGGCAGGACTGATGTTGAAGCTGAAACTCCAATACTTTGGCCACTTGATGCGAAGAGCTGACTTACTGGAAAAGACCCTGATGCTGGGAAAGATTGAGGGCAGGAGGAGAAGGGGACAACAGAGGATGAGATGGTTGGATGGCAATTCTGACTCGATGGACATGGGTGGGTGGACTCCGGGAGTTGGTGATGGATAGGGAGGCCTGACATGCTGCAATTCATGGGGTTGCAAAGAGTTGGACATGACTGTGTGACTGAACTGAACTGAACAGATAATTCATGTTTGTCTTTCATCAAGAGCCTCTTGATGGAAGTGAAAGAAGAGAGTGAAAAAGTTGGCCTAAAACTCAACATTCAGAAAACTAAGATCATGGCATCTGGTCCCATCACTTCATGGCAAATAGATGGGGAAACAATGGAAACAGTGAGAAACTATTTTTTGGGGTTCCAAAATCACTGCAGATGGGGACTGCAGCCATGAAATTAAAAGATGCTTGCTCCCTGGAAGAAAAGCTATGACCAATCTAGACAGCACATTAAAAAGCAGAGCCATTGCTTTGCCAACAAAGGTTTGTCTAGTCAAAGCTATGGTTTTTCCAGTAGTCATGATGGATGTGAGAACTGGACTCTAAAGAAAGCTGAGTACTGAAGAATTGATGTTTTTGACCTGTGGTGTTGGAGAAGACTCTTGAGAGTACCTTGGACTGCAAGATCAAACCAGTCAATCCTAAGGGAAATAAGTCTTGAATATTCATTGGAATGCCTGATGATAAAGCTGAAACTCCAATACTTTGGCCACGTGTTGTGAAAAACTGACTCACTGGAAAGACCCCGATGCTGGAAAAGATTGAAGGTGGGAGGAGAATGGGGCGACAGAACATGAGATGGTTGGATGTCATCACCACCTCGATGGACATGAGTTTGAGTAAGGTCTGCGGGTTGGTGATAAACAGGGAGGCCCAGCGTGCTGCAGTCCATGGGGCCACAAAGAGTTGGGCACGACTGAGCAACTGAACTGAACTGAACAGATAATTCACTAATTAGTAATTCCTGTTCTGGATATTGGAATACTAATTACATTCCCACCTTTCCAAGAGAGCTGCTGAGGTACCGCAGAGGTACGTTCCCCGAGCACATCTGTACTGGCCCAAGGAATTGGGTTCATGGCAAATAAGCACTGGTAACAAATCATCAAATAACCCCTGCTCTACTGTAAGCTGCTGATGCTTAGGCTATGGGTCCCTCATACAGCCCACAGATACTGCCTCCATAAGCTTCTGGAATCCTCTAGCCTGGAGACTTGTCTGTCTGCAAATGGGATGGAAACCAAAGCACAGCCCTGGGATGGAAACCAAAGCACAGCCCTACGATGGAGGGAGCTTCTGACAGGGTTCTTTCCAGAAGCTGTGGTCAGCCTTCTCTGGATACTAGCAATGTCCCCTCCCTCATTCTCATACCTCTGGGGCCAGATCATAGGTGTTCTTGCCTTTCAACTTGAAAGCACCTTGGGGCCCATGCATGTTTACATCTCAGTGTTTAGCACTGTGTAGTGGGGCAGAAAAGCAGCTCAATAAATGCATGCTGACTGATGGTTGTCAGAAAGCATCACATGTGCTGGAGGCCCTTGAATACATCACAGCAAAAACGTCAGTCTGAAGTCTTGGCCAGGGCCTCCCCGCTGGGCTCCTGGTGCTTCTCTGGGGGCACCGGAGTCCGCCTCCACAAGGTGCTGGTCTGTGCTCTCTGCTGATGTTTCTTCATGCTCTCCAAAGGGCGGAGAATGGGTGGAAAGGCTCAGCCACAGGATATTGGACTGTTTACAGTTGGCCAGGCCAAGATTAGCGTGAGCACAACATATGCCAAGTTCATTGGAAGTTACATTTTCCCTTTGTTTACACATTAAAGGGGAGAAGACCAGAAGAAAAAAAAAAAGCAGGTGACCTCCTGTTAACCTCACCCGTCTGCAAGAGGCTGCTGCCCTCACCTCTGAATGAACTTTCAGATTATCTCAGACAAGATTCACCTTGCGCTGAACTTGTACGCCTGCTCTGAAGCCCCCAGTCACGTAGCTGTGATTAAACATTACAGACTGGCCATAAATTTACAGAAGTATTATTGTGGCTTGCTTTCCTCTTTCTTCTTTGGGAGAGGAAGAGAGCTATGGGTTTAGGGTGGGGGGGAGTTAAAAAAAAGGGAAACTCAAACAAACAGTTCCTTTTCACAGCTCCGAACAAAAGAGAAAACACTGCATAGGTATCCCAGAAAGAAGGGGAAAGAAATCTGGCCATGTGAGAGAAATTAAAACTCTAGAAGACTCCAAAAGCCCCAAACACAACAGAAGAGCTGAGCTGCTCTTAGTCCTATTTTCAGGCAATCTGCAGGTTTGCAGGTGAACACGAACCTGTTCTGCCCTGACTCCTGGCTGTCATAAAGGATTTTCCTGAAGTAACACTTCTGCCTGTATGAGATGCTCATCCTTGGTTTGCTGTACAGTATGGGGCAAACTGAAGGGCAGCAGGCAGGAGAAAGAAGCCTGAAAGAAAACACTGCTTATTTTGTTCTTTGAGCTGCTATGGGAGATGAGGATGCCCTGACATCTGGGACATTTAAACGGTGACTGGACAAAGACTAGACCATACTCTAAAGGAAACACCCTGTAGCTGTACCCGGGAGACTGACCAGATGACCCAAGAACATTTATTTCTATGATTCACTGTTTCATGGTTAAAGAAAAAAAAAAAATGGATATTCCACTGAAGTAAAGTTTGCTAAATCCTCTAAGATTCCAAAGCCAGGATACATTTGCAACAAGCCTGTACTGACCATTAAACAATGAGACCTCTATAACCAGAAAAGGCCACAGAGTACTCTGTTTGATCCAAAAGAATTGTAAAATGTGGTCAGGAAGCCCAGACTGAGGTGATAGGCTCTGGCCAGCAAAGTCACCTTTGGAAAGGAGTCATTCTGTCTCTGCTTACCCTACGGCAGAGACACGGGTGCTAAAGAGACTCATTGTTTCTACAGTTGGCAAGGCCTTGACCATAAAATCTGCAAAACCCAGGGTCCATGACATGAGGAAAGCAGCTGGTGGCTTAGCTCAGCTTCCACTCTAGGCAAGACCTCTCACTGCTCAAAAGAATCAGGCCTTCAGAAATGCTTTGGCATTGCCTTTGACACTCAGAGCTGAGCGGAGGAGTGAAATGGCCACGGAGCCAGGACAGTACTGGGGGATATTTCAGTTTGGCATGGGGATTCTGAAGTTAGCTTCTAGTCACGGGGGCAACTGGTGTCCAGAGTTTTAGCTTGGTCTTGGAGAAGAATGAAAACAGGTTCTTGCCTCTCAGTTCAAGTTCTGTGTTTGGTGGTGAGTCTTGGAGTCTGGACATATGGAGGCTGGGATATGAGAATCACGGGACAGTAGAGTGAGCAAGCAGGAGGTGTAATGAAGCTGACAGTCTGAAATCAGGCAAACAGTTGCATAACACATAGATACCAGCCAAGGGCAATGAGACAGACTCAACAGGTCAGTTAGGAACTGAAAAAGTAAACTTGGGGAGGAAGAAAGGCAACTATGTTCCAAGAGATAGAAAATAAGAAATTATACCCTTGGGTGGCAACTTGAGGGTGAGGGTTTGGGAAGCATAATAAAAATTACATTTGTTGTGAGCTGAAAGTGGGCCAGGCATTATATTAAATGCTTTCCTGGCACTGTCTCATTTAATTTTAAGAGGAAGATACTATTACCATGCCCATTTTATAGATAAGGAAACTGAGGCATGGAGCAAATAAACAACTGCTTAAAAGTTCACTGATAATAAAGAAACAAGTCAGAAGTTGAACTCAGGTTTATCTGATTCAATGCATCTTTAAATATGAGAGCAGACTCTTAGAACCAGGAAGGAAATCTACAAAAGTTCATGTTGGTAAGATTGGATAAAATGTCCTCCTTTTCCTATCAGCCTTCAAGATCCTGCTTAAGTCCTTATCTCCTTTAGGAAAACTTAAATACTGCTATCGGCTTCTTAGATTTATCCCCTCTCTGAACTCCATTTGCACCTATTGTTTACAGTGCACAGGAAGCACTGTGTCACATGTCACATACTTTTCTATTCTTCTAACTGCTTGTCCCTCACAACCAAACAGTTGATTATGTCAGTAACCAGATGTTGATGCAGAGAGAAACCCAAACCTAAGGAGATAAAGTCTCCCAGAATAGAAAGTCAATTCTCTGCAATCTGAGGTCCAGAATGCCTAACACGGCAGGGCACACATAGTGGGGCCTCGACACGTTTGTGACTAAGCCCCAGAAACCAGCAAAATCTCTTACTGTACAAAGTGAGGAAACATTTTATAACAAAAAGCGTTGTTTACCAGCAGACTGTGCTGGACTGGAGGCTGTAAGGGATATGTATGTGGGAGTACAATGAGACCTACTTCTTTTGAGTATAATTTTTTCCATAAAAATTCAAGAAAAACTTCCTTAATCCACCCCCCCCCCCCAAAAAAAGAAGAAGAAGAAGACAATGGAAAACCTATCATCCATAATCTTATCTCGGAGGGATAATAACTGACAATGACTTGGTATCTAGCCTTCAAGACTATGTTCTTACCAAAACAGAGCAAATTATATGCACTTTCAATGGTTGATTTTTTCACTAATACAGCACATCTTTTGCTGATAGTCAAAATAAGTTATACTGATGAACTTAATCATTTTAAAGACACCACAGTATCTGTTTTTAATGGCTATACACCATACTAAGTTGAACAAATGTCTTGCTGGCAGATATTTTGGGTTCCCACTAATCCTTTCCTACGTTACTCAATACCTTGATGAAATTCTGAATATACATCACTGTGCATTTCTTCAATTGTTCTTTAGGAAATAACACAAGTCCTAATATAGTACAGAGGTTAAATGTATTGACTCTGGATCTGGACAGCCTAACTTAGATTATTAGCTCTTCAACTTACCAGCTTTGTGATCTTGGGCAAGTTATCTAACTTTATAATTCAGTTTTTCATTATCTATATAGTTCAGTTCAGTTCAGTTGCTCAGTCGTGTCCGACTCTTTGTGACCCCATGAATCGCAGCATGCCAGGCCTCCCTCTCCATCACCAACTCCCGGAGTTCACTCAGACTCATGTCCATCGAGTCAGTGATGCCATCCAGCCACCTCATCCTCGGTCGTCCCCTTCTCCTCCTGCCCCCAATCCCTCCCAGCATCAGAGTCTTTTCCAATGAGTCAATTCTTCGCATGAGGTGGCCAAAGTACTGGAGTTTCGGCTTTAGCATCATTCCTTCCAAAGAAATCCCAACAGGGATAATACCACGCACCACAGCAATGCTGTGAGGACTGAATAAATTCATGCAAAGCCATTTAGAACAGTGCCTTTCACAGAGTAAACGCACAACAAATGTTAGCTATAATGATGTCGATAATGATATTTGATGATAAATTTCTGGGAGCAGAATTCTCAGTCACAGTTTTTGATATTCACTGATAAACTGCCCTCCAAAATGGTGTATCGACTTACTCTCCATTAACATATATCAAAGTGTTTTTGAATGGAAATAACTGAATAGAGCCTAGGTGAATGGAAAGTGTTAGGAACCTCAACGATTTCTATCTACTATAAGATCCCATGCTTTCTTGCCCTGATGCCTAAATCATATATATGTACTGAAAATCCAGAGAACGCATTGAAAATACCAGGAATATTCTGGAAGGAGTGTGCTAACCTGCATTTATCTAGTGCTTTATGATTTGTAAAATGTGTTCAAATATATTCTCATTTTGAAGTATAAACAATACTTTTCCACAATAATAAGTTATTGGCTATGAAAACTCATATTCTCCAACTGGAATAATCAAAGGATGATTAAGTTACAAAATAAAATGAATGCCTAGTCTCCTCTTAATTCTTTTCTACATCTTAGACCCAGCCCAATGCCATAGACTCAGGGTGCCCACACCCTTCATTGCAAATCATCAAAAATTCTTTAAGGTTCTCTTGTCTTCCACTGCCACTAATCAAGGATTCAGAACCATCTCCTCTCTGGATTTTATCTTACAATCACAGCGATTTCTCTCTGCTCCATAGTAACTCCCTTCTTTCTTCATTTGTCAGGTTTCTAAAGAAGCAAAGTTCAGCCTGATGTCTTCGGGACCTCTAAATTTCTCCTTCTTAGCATACTCTCCTGCTAATAGGAAGTGTAAGAATTCCACTTGATCAGAAGCTATATGTGTTTCAAAGAGCCAACGCAGACTTAAGCTCATAGAGGAAAAGAACAAGCGGCTCATTTAAGAAATGGGGCTGTAGTTACATTTCCAATCATTACAGTATTTGCCAAAGTAAAGGCTTATGTCTGCATCAGAGAATGAGTGCTATAACCTATGTCCTCAGGGTTAAAATCAAGCCAGGTGCACTGAAAATATAATTGTGAGCACCTGAATACAATGGTCATAATCAAGGCAATCCTTCTTTCTTAAAATAAATGGTATTTAATTTTGTTCTTCAGTGATAATGTATTTTATGACTGCTCTTTACAATTGAATATGATGCACTCAATGATGGTGTTAAAGTTACTGTAAATAATAAGGCTTTCTTTTGGTGAGTATCTCTAGATACCCTCTCTTTCGGATCCTAAACTTTTGTTTGCTATCCCTAATTCTCTTTGGTTGTCTACAGATATTATTTCTTAGGGATCTAGTCAGTTACCCTTTATTGAATATTTTCTCTGCATTCACCATCATGTGAAATGTTGTGAGGACTACAAAGGAAACAGACAATATTACCTCTGCCCTCAAGGAGGCTACAATTTAATTGGGCATCCTGACCAATGTGTTTGTCAATACAAGTTCTATTTTATGGGTGGCATATTGTTAATTTTCTCTTGATGCTAAATAAGATAAGCATGTTGTGCAGGAAGGTATGGATCACTACAGAAGGTTTCGAAAGGAAGAACAGTGGACAATAACACTATTTGGTTCATGCTAGATACCTATTTCCTAGAACAGTGCCGGACACATAATAGACACCCAATAAATATTTATAGAATGAATTCCCCCCTCTCCTGACCTGCCATCTATTTCAAAGCTGAGGGACCAGGTGTTTTCCAGGACATCTACCTTTCCCAAAGGGCCCCCAAGTCATTACAATTTCCATAAGGTTGTGCAGTTTTCTGGCAGCCGTCCCAGAGGGGGACGTGCTTCACGTAACAAGTCAGCGTGCACTGCCTCTCCAGGGACAGCGCCCACAGGAGCTTGGTTGGCACTACTAATGAGAATTTTTTTTTTTTTTGGTCTGCAATGGAGAGGCTTGTTTCCTCAGCAAAGCATGCACACATCCCTCTAGAAACCCCGTGGCTTGCACCCCTATCAGTCGTTTGCTGACCAGGAGAGGGCATTCAGCCGTGAAACCTTTGAGAAGATGTCTGGGTTACAAGAGACCAACCGAGTTTACAAAGGCTTTTTCTCAAAGTGTTTTCACTTAGAACTTATTTGAGAGTGCTGATGACGAAAGAGTAGCAGGCTGAGTCAGATGGTCTCGGTAGAAGGCAAACACACCACCTCTCACCCTCCCCAGGCAGCCTCTGTTTCCTCTTGCCAGAGCTGATCCAGGAAAGGGTTAGCAGTTTTATTCTCCTCCCTCTCCACCTGAAATGTGTCCTGTCTGCACCAAATGCCTGGGCACCTGTGACCTCTAAGACTCAGTCCTCAATGAACCAGTTTGTATGCTTCCCCCTACCCCCTAGCAGAGATTCAGTTACAGATGTACTGACAGGTGATGCTGGGGAAAGTCATAATATTTCTGGACTCAATTTCTCCATCTGTAAAATGAAGTTTTGGAGCTAATTGATTTCTAAGGGCCCTTTTCGAGCTCTGAAACTTAATCTTTAAATATGCCATATTCTCCAATGAGAGCCTGAGGTGGGAAATTGAGCCTTCCTCTTCTACTAAGGCTGTACTGCCAGGGAAAGTAAAGCCTTTAGAAAAGTCAGGTACAAGGTCAGGACTAAGGCCGGCAGAGTTATTTCCACACATGCATTCATTTTCTCATCTAGTCATTAATGAAGACCCATAATGAGGACCTACCACTTGCCCCAAGAGCGTGAAGCCATAACAGAAACAAAAACTTGGTCACTGCTTGAGATGCAACACTATACCACACCCACCACAGGGCAGGTTTTATGAGGATTTTAATGAGGCACCGTGCCTGGCAAGGTTACTAGAAGGTGATGAGCAGAGTTATGAATGATTTTTAATTACCCAAGTTCCCACTTCTCACTGTGAATTTATTATGTGGTCAGGTAGCATAATCAAGGATTACTAGGAAACCAATGTGATTCTGGATAAAAGCAGTCATTGTTTTGTTAACCTCAAAGGCTGTGTGAAGGATTTAGGAGGTTGTGTATCGGTTTGGTTGACTGTTTCTTTGGTTTCGCTTTCTCTGCCATCCAGTGTTACCCTAAGCTATTAAAGTTTTATTTCTGTGATTCTCAATAATGGACTTTTCCCAAACCACAAAGCCCTTCACTGCCCTAATGAGTCTCTACCACTGATAGGAGTGTATGGAATCCCTTAGGTGTGTTGAGATGGAAAAAAAAAAAAAGGCTCCATTGCTTTGGAATATGCTGAGAGTGTTTCTGCCTTTAGCCCAAGAACACTGAGTTAAAATGAGTGCTGTTTCAAAGGTAGTGTCTGGCCTAGGTTGGTGCCTCTCTTTGTAGAAAGGTGACATCTTTGCCTGAAAGGGGGCCTGAAGCATGTTTAGACGCAGGGAGCAGAAACTGTTTCAAAGGATGTGATGGTAGGTGGATCAGCTACCAACAGAACTTTTTATCTTTGTCTGACTCAATTTTTAGTCCCCTCCATAGTTCCAGTTTCTTGGGGCAGGGCAGGCTATTTTATGGCTTGTTGTAGAGATTTGCTTTAATTACTAATGTCTCAAAGAAATAAACCCAATTTCTAACACACACAGGAACAGAATCACCCTAGAAAATAACAGCCCTATAAAAGAGGACTTGGAGTTGCTGGTACTGAGAAGGGATAAAAGAATAGGGTAATAAAAAAAAATTAAATGTCAGTATCAAGCATATTAACTGAACTGAAAATCCCTGTGTGGATAATAAAACACCTTTAACTTAATAATAATAAAAATGCACTTGATGTAGATAACAATGGGGAAAATGAAGCAGGAATCTGCATCTTGTGTCCTTCCAAGTTGTATCTCACAACTCCTAATCTTACTTAAGTAGAGTTCAAGTCTATTGGATAATCAGTCTTTCAGGGATGTATGGAGGGGCAATGACTCCCATATTCTCCAAACAAAAAAGCATGAATGCCAACTGCAGTACATAACACTTTGGTTAAATACAAAGCAGTTCTTACAGAGCAGAGTCTGAGGCAGTGGAAGGAGAGCATTGGGTGGCGTAGCAGACTGCATTTCAAGAGGTGCTTGCAATGGTATCTCCCATGCCACGCGCTCTTTGCACAGTAACCCTTCCACTTCCCATATTCCCTTTGAATATGGGTTAGCTCTAGGACTTGTTTTCATCAAAAGACTATCATGAGTGAGGCTGTGTATGTACCTTCTGTAGTTGGGCCTTAAGGGATCATAGCTTCGGCTTCACTGCTTGGAATACTCATTCTTGGAATCTAGGTGTCATGTAAAGAAGTCAAGCCATTCATGCGAGGAAGCAGAGAGACATCCTAGCCTCCTTGTCAGCCCTCCCAAGGTGCCACTCATATGAGTAAAGCCATTCTGGGACTCCAACCCCGGGTGCCATCTGATTGCAGCCTCACAAAAGACACCAGTTAATACCATGTAAAGCAGAAGAACTGCCCATCTGCACCCTGGCCAAATCTGTGAACTCCAGAATGGGGAACAAATAAAATGATTGTTGATTGAAGTCACTACATTTGGGGGTAGATGGTTAACATTAGCAAATGAAAATCAAAACAGGTGGAAATTTCCCTCCTAGATCAATTATAGAAACAAGTTAGATAGTCATTGTTTTGGTAACTCAGAGACAGTGTGAAGCCTCAAATTCACCTTTCTGGTTTTACCAATCTACTCAACATGGGGAACAAGGAGGAATGAATTCCCTTAGACTCTCTGTAGTAAGTCTTGTTAGGATTTCTGGATGGCACTAACCTTCAAGGAAAAATTGACTTTATCTGTAGACTGGAAGCTCTTGAAACAGAAACTCTCCATTCATGCTCAAAAAGGGGTTCTGATAATACTCTTTCGTCTACCACTCCCTAGAATGAGTCTCTTCCTGTCGTGGAAAACCTAAGTCAAGAATGCACCATTTCTGTTCATCCAGTCATTTGCTATTATTGAGAATTGTTACTGGTGCCTAGGGCACAGGATGTTTCACGAGTACCATCCCTGATGACTATTTGTTACCACACACCACTGTGGTAGACCAAGCCCCTTATCAGAGTCTGTTTCTGGCTAGGAATCCCTAGCCAATCAACCCTGCTTCTGTGGAATCATCTCTTCTATTTCTTTTCTGCCATAATTTCCACTCATCAGCTGATGTGCAGTTAGACTGCAGGCACACAGAGAGGTGGCCGTTTGCAAGCTTCCTTTAAGATCACACCAATGCCACTGGGGGGAGATTCCCATCTACTATAAAGGGTCTTTTGGATTTAATGAACAGAAACACAGGCTGAGGGCTCAGGAGAAGCTTTCCCAAAAGGTTTGGTTCATGCTATGTTTTTCTGTATGTGAAAATTTTGCTTTGGGGTTGTGAACTCTTTAAAACAAACAGCTGAGGTCATTGTTAATGGGAGATGGGATGACTCGCATAGCTTCTGTCAAGACTGACTGCTTTTAGGGAGGAAATGCAGCAAACAGGGTTGGGCCTTTTCACAATGATCCATCTTTTAAAAGCATTGGTGAATGCCCCATCACATTAATCATAGGAGTCTGGCTTACATTGGAAATGGGGAGCAAGAGCTACTTATGAGGCTCAAACTCATGAGCTGGCTGCATAGTGACAGGGGGCCAAATAATCTCATCTTCCCACCTGCCTGGTTGGGCACAGAAAGAAGGCAGGGACATTCAAGTTAATGAGACTTATAGCATCACGTCTCTCCTTTGAGGTGAGACGTAGAGAGAAACCTTGTTTCACTCTGGGATCGCCCTGGCCAGGCACAAGTTTCATCACATCTCTTTCATTGATTTACCACCCTAGCATCATCCAGGAATCAAGAAGGCTGAAGTAGATGCATCTTCTGCCTCACATTACCTCTGCAACACATCTCACTCCCTACTAAACACCATGCTTATTAACTAAACTTATATCCAAGAAAGCAACCATCATACTACATAAAAATGCCCAAGAAAATCAAAGCAGAGTAAAAACGTCGAAGGAAGGAACAATTCTTGAATCTATCAGACAGCTGAGATTGCAGAACCGACCAGCCTGAAACCTAAAGACAGACAGGCAGCTTCACGCAGACAGGGAAGACCAGCACGTGCTCACCTGCAGCAGAAGCTGGGCGCGGGCGAGCTGGTAAGAAGCCAGCCCAAACTGCTAACACACTCCTAAAGGCTGAGTGTGGACTAGTAGAGTACAGAACTTCTGGGGACAACATACACCAGAGGAGTTTAGGAGACTCCTTCTCACAGATGTCACCACTCAAGAGAGACTGGGAGTAGAACAGGAGAGACGAGAAAAGGCTTCCTTCACTGTGGAGGCCTGGGGAAGACCTGCGGTGGCCATTTCAAGAAAGGATCAAAGATCTGACCTAGGTACTTCCACCCTTTCTCAACTGCAACAAAGAAAGCCTTGAGCCATTTAGGAAAGAAGGGGCAGAATTTAGGGCACAGGACAAGATGTAGTGCAGCTGGGGGAAGGGAATACCCTTCCCATGGATGCCCTGTATCCATGGGGAGACACAGAAAAAGGAGGGGGTCCAAGGTCATCAGACAGCCCTTACTGCTGAGGGAGGGACAGGAGCACTGAGAAGAGAAAATGTGAACACTTTGACTCCTCACCTCCAAACCAGCAAGAAACAAATAGCCAACAGCAGTAGTAAATTGCTAGAGGAGACACACTCGGAGATGAAGCACAAAGCGAAGACCCAGACAAGGATGACCACTCCTACCGTTCTCTTCAACACTGCAGTGGAGGTGTCTGGCAACGCAGTAAGGCAAGGGAAGAAAACATGAAAGCAAGGGAGAAATAGAACTACTCACATATGACAAGATGATCTACATAGAAAATCTCCCCCAAGCCTACAAAAGAAGCTACGAGCACTAGTAACCAAATTCAGCAAGATCACAGTACACAGGGTCACCCCACAGGAAGATATGCCCTGATGCTATATACATAAATACTCGGAAATTTAAGTAAACTTATTTTAAAAACACCAAAACCCATGATCTTAGGTACCAGATCTGTATGATGAAAACTACAAAATGATGAAAGAAATCAAAGAACACCTAAATACCCAAACTTATGGGTTAGAGGACTCAAGATTAGTAAGAGGTCAACATTTCCCAAATTGTAGATAAATACATTGCCAAATTCAGACTTAAATTGAAGAAAGTAGGGAAAACCACTAGACCATTCAGGTATGACCTAAATCAAACCCCTTATGATTATACAGTAGAAGTGAGAAATAGATTTAAGGGACTAGATCTGATAGGCAGAGTGCCTGATGAACTATGGTTGGAGGTTCGTGACATTGTACAGGAGACAGGGATCAAGACCATCCCTGTGGAAAAGAAATGCAAAAAAGTAAAATGGCTGTCTGAGGAGGCCTTACAAATAGCTGTGAAAAGAAGAGAAGTGAAAAGCAAAGGAGAAAAGGAAAGATATAAGCATCTGAATGCAGAGTTCCAAAGAATAGCAAGGAGAGATAAGAAAGCCTTCCTCAGCGACCAATGCAAAGAAATAGAGGAAAACAACTGAATGGGAAATACTAGAGATCTCTTCAAGAAAATTAGAGATACCAAGGGAACATTTCATGCAAAGATAGGCTCGATAAAGGACAGAAATAGTATGGACCTAACAGAAGCAGAAGATATTAAGAAGAGGTGGCAAGAATACACAGAACTGTACAAAAAAGATCTTCACAACCCAGTTAACCACGATGGTGTGATCACTCACCTAGAGCCAGACATCCTGGAATGTGAAGTCAAGTGGGCCTTAGAAAGCATCACTATGAACAAAACTAGTGGAGGTGATGGAATTAGAGTTGAGCTATTTCAAATCCTGAAAGATGATGCTGTGAAAGTGCTGCACTCAATATGCCAGCAAATTTGGAAAATTCAGCAGTGGCCACAGGACTGGGAATGGTCAGTTTTCATTCCAATCCCAAAGAAAGACAATGCCAAAGAATGCTCAAACTACCTCACAATTGCACTCATCTCACACGCTAGTAAAGTAATGCTCAAGCCAGGCTTCAGCAATATGTGAACCGTGAACTTGCAGATGTTCAAGCTGGTTTTAGAAAAGGCAGAGGAGCCAGAGATCAAATTGCCAACATCCTCTGGATCATGGAAAAAGGAAGAGAGTTCCAGAAAAACATCTGTTTCTGCTTTATTGACTATGCCAAAGCCTTTGACTATGTGGATCACAATAAGCTGTGGAAAATTCTGAAGGAGATGGGAATACCAGACCACCTGACCTGCCTCTTGAGAAACCTATATGCAGGTCAAGAAGCAACAGTTAGGACTGGACATGAAACAACAGACTGGTTCCAAATAGGAAAAGGAGTACATCAAGGCTGTATATTGTCACCCTGCTTTTTAACTTATATGCAGAGTACATCATGAGAAACTGGGCTGGAAGAAGCACAAGCTGGAATCAAGATTGCTGGGAAAATATCAATAACCTCAGATATGCAGATGACACCAGCCTTATGGCAGAAAGTGAAGAGGAACTAAAAAGCCTCTTGATGAAAGTGAAAGTGGAGAGTGAAAAAGTTGGCTTAAAGCTCAACATTCAGAAAACGAAGATTATGGCATCCGGTCCCATCACTTCATGGGAAATAGATGGGGAAACAGTGGAAACAGTGGCTGACTTTATTTTGAGGGGCTCCAAAATCACTGCAGATGGTGATATTGCAGCCATGAAATTAAAAGACGCTTACTCCTTGGAAGGAAAGTTATGACCAACCTAGATAGCATACTAAAAAGCAGAGACATTAGTTTGCCAACAATGGTCCGTCTAGTCAAGGCTATGGTTTTTCCAGTGGTCATGCATAGATGTGAGAGTTGGACTGTAAAGAAAGCTGAGCGCTGAAGAATTGATGCTTTTGAAGTGTGGTGTTGGAGAAGACTCTTGAGAGTCCCTTGGACTTCAAGGAGATCCAACCGGTCCATCCTAAAGGAGATCAGTCCTGGGTGTTCATTGGAAGGAATGATGCTGAAGCTGAAACTCCAATACTTGGGTCACCTCATGCAAAGAGTTGACTTATTGGAAAAGACCCTAATGCTGGGAGGGATTGGGGGAAGGAGGAGAAGGGGTCGACAGAGAATGAGATGGCTGGATGGCATCACTGACTCGATGGACATGAGTTTGAGTAAATTCTGGGAGTTGGTGATGGACAGGGAGGCCTGGCGTACTGCAGTTTATGGGGTCGCAAAGAGTCGGACATGACTGAGCAACTGAACTGACTGACATTTCCAGTGAAAGTTCTAGCAGGAACTTTTTAGCAGATATTGACAAGCTGATTCTAAAATTTATATAGAAAAGCAAAGAAACTAGGAAAGCCAAAACTATTTTGAAAGCAAAACAAAATTCGAAGATTCACATTGCTGCTGCTACTGCTGCTAAGTCACTTCAGTTGTGTCCGACTCTATGCGACCCCATAGACGGCAGCCCACCAGGCTCCCCCGTCCCTGGGATTCTCCAGGCAAGAATACTGGAGTGGGTTGCCATGTCCTTCTCCAATGCATGAAAGTGAAAAGTCAAAGTGAAGTCACTCAGTCATGTCCGACTCTTAGCGACCGCATGGACTGCAGCCCACCAGGCTCCTCCGTCCATGGGATTTTCCAGGCAAGAGTACTGGAGTGGGGTGCCACTGCCTTCTCCAGAAGATTCACATTACTTACTTTCAAAACTTACTATAAAGTTACCGTAATCATGACCAAGTAGTATTAGTGAAATTACATATATACAGGTCAGTAGATTAGAACAGAAAGATCAGAAGTAGACCCAACACATATGTGTAGTCACTGGTTTTTGATAAAAATACTAGGCAATTCAATAGAGAAAGGAGAGCTTTCTCCACAAATGCTGCTGGAAGAATTGTATAGTCATTATATTAATTTCCTATGAGTACTGTAATAAATTATGATAAACTGGGTGGCTTAAAACAAGAAAAATTTATTCCTTCTCAGTTATGTAGATCAGAAGCCCAAAATCAAGATGCTGGCATATCCCTCTGAAAGTTCTAGAGGAAAATTTGTTTGTTGCTTCTTCCAGCTTCTGGAAGTATTATTAGCCTACACATCACTGCAATCTCTGCTGCTGTGGTCATACCACCACCTGCTCTCTCTTTTTATGTTTCAAAAATTCCTACATGTGTTTGCATTTAGGGCCAACCTGGATAATACAGGATAAGCACGTCTCTCAAAATTCTTAACCTAATCGCATCTTGTGCCTCATAAAGTAACATTCACAGTTCTCGGGGTGAGGATGGGGACATATCTTTGGGGGGACCATCACTGAGGCCACCAAAGCTGTATACAAATAATCCAATCTATACATTATATCATGTATAAAAATTAACTCAAAATGGGACATAATGCCTAAATGGAAAAAAAAACTAAAACTATAAAACTTAAAGAAGAAAATCTTTGTGACCTTGGTTTAAACAAAGATATCTTGGATCTAATACAGAGTGCCTAATCCATAAACTCAAAAAAACTGATAAATCATACTTCATCAAAATTAAGAATTTCTGCCCTTTAAAAGAGAATGAAAAACAGCCACTAACCAGGGGAAAATGTTTTCAAATAATATATATGATAAAGGACTGGTATCCAGAATAAAAAAAGAACTCTCAAAACTGAATAATAAGAAAAACCCAATTTTTTAAAGGAGAAAAAGATTTATGTAGACATGTCACCTAAGAAGGTACACAGATGATAATAAGCACATGAAAAGATGCTCAACATCGTTAGTCATTTAGGAAATATAGATTAAAGCCACAACAAGATCACCATACACCTATTGAAACAGCTCAAATTAAAAACAAAATTGTACACCTATTGTGGAAAATACCTTTGCAATTTCTCATTAAGGCTTAGCATACAATCCATACACACAAATCCTAACTCTTAGGTATTTATAAACGCTAAATGAAAACTTATTTTCAGAGCAAAATCTGTATGTGAATGCTTAAAATGGCTTTATTCATAATTTCAAAAAACTGGACATAGTTTAGACGTCCTTTAAATTATGAGTGGATAAATAGACAGTGGTACGCCAGTGACAAAATGCATGAACTACAGATGCATGTTACAACATGCACGAATCTCAAATGCATATATTTTCTACTCCAGGGTATCTTCCCGACCGAGGGATCAAAGCCATGTCTCCTGCATCTCCTGCACTGGCAGGTGGATTCTTTACCATTAGCGCCACCTGGCAAGCCCCAAAGTGAAAGAAGCCAGACTGAAAAAGCTCTATATTGGATAATTTTTTTTTCTTTTCCATTATTGTTTATTAAGGATATTAAATATAGTTCCTCATGCTATACAGTAGGACCTTGTTTATCCATTCTATTTATAACAGTTTGCATTTGGCAATTCCAAACTCCCAGTCTATCCCTGCCACACCTCTCCTTCCTCTTGGTACCACAAGTCTGTTCTCTATGTCTGTGAGCCTGTTTTTCTCTCATAAATAAGTTCATTTGTGTCATAATTTAGACTCCACATACAAGTGATTTCATATGGTGTTTGTCTTTCTCTTTCTGAATTCATTTAGTATGATAATCTTTAGGTCTATCTATGTTGTTGCAAAATGGCATTATTTTATTCTTTTTTTATGGCTGAGTAGTATTGCACTATATATATACACAAACACACACATACATTGTACACACACACACACACACATGACTGCAGCCATGAAATTAAAAGACTCTTGCTCCTTGGAAGAAAAGCTAAGACAAACCTAGACAATGTATTCAAACACAAAGACATCACCTTGCTGACAAAGGTCCATATAGTCAAAGCTATGGTTTTTCCAGTAGTCACGTATGGGTGTGAGAGTTGGACCATAAGAAAGGCTGAGCACCAAAGAATTGATGCTTTCAAACTGTGGTACTGGAGAAGACTCTTGAGAGTCCCTTGGACAGCAAGGAGATCAAAGCAGTCCATCCTAAAGGAAATCAACCCTGAATATTCACCGGAAGGACTGATGCTGAAGCTGAAACTCCAATCCTTTGGCCACCTGATGCGAAGAGCCGACTCACTGGAAAAGACACTGATGCTGGGAAAGATTGAAGGCAGGAGGAGAGGGGGACGACCGAGGATGAGATGGTTGGCTGGCATCAGTGATTCAACGGACATGAGTTTGAGCAAACTCTGGGATACAGTGAAGGACGGTGAAGCCTGGCATGCTGCAGTCCATGTGGTCACAAAGAGTTGGACATGACTGAGCAACTAAACAACAACAATATATACACACGTTCACATCTGTTGTCCACTTTTCTGTAGGCTTTTTCCTATTGATTAGTGAGAGGGCTTTATATGTTCTGAATGTTCATCTTCTGTCAATTACAGATATCAACATATTTTCTTCTAGTCTGTTCCTTGTATTTTAACTCTGGTTTATAAGTTTTCATCAAACTCCAGTTAGTTTTCAACTTATTCCTATATGTTTTATTAGCAGACAATTATATTGTTTATAATTAAGGACAATTTTTTTCTTTTCCTTGCCTATTATTTCTGCTTGTCATATTCATTAACTGGAAAATATAGTACCACGATACTGGTGATAGTGGGCATTCTTATTTAGCAATTCAATTATCTTACTTATTAATTTTTCTATTTTCATCTACTGATAATGTGAAATATCCTTGTGTTTCTCAGATAAATCTTATTTGGTCAAGACAGATTATTCTTTTAAAATGCTGTTGAATTCACTCAGTAGTATTTTACTTCATATTAAAAAAATAAATGTTCTAATTTAAAATGTTTTTGTTTTTTGTGTTTTGTGTGTTTCTGGAAATGCAACTTTTGCAATTAGTCTAATTTGATTAGACTAAAAAAAGTGAACTGGGAAAATGTTCTGTTTTTCTTAAATTTTGATATAATTTAAATAGTGTTGTACAGTTCAGTTCAGTCACTCAGTTGTGTCTGACTCTTTGCGACCCCATGAATTGCAGCACGCCAGGCCTCCCTGTCCATCACCAACTCCCAGAGTTCACTCAAACTCACGTCCATGGAGTCGGTGATGCCATCCAGCCATCTCATCCTCTGTCGTCCCCTTCTCCTCCTGCCCCCAATCCTTCCCAGCATCAGAGCCTTTTCCAGTGAGTCAACTCTTTGCATGAGGTGGCCAAAGTACTGGAGTTTCAGCTTCAGCATCATTCCTTCCAAAGAACACTGCAATACATTAAATAAGATTATTCACTAAATATATGGGAAAAAACCACATCAGAGGACTGTCCAGCCCTCAAGCCTCTTTTACTTATTTTAAATTAGTTTCCTTCTTTTGGTAAAAATCTTTGTTTCTAATAACATCGATCTGTTTAGTTGTTGACTTGTAATATACGTAAAGTTGATTCAAAGTATAGCATCAATTTTACCAACTATAATGAACCTATGAGCAAAAATTTAAAAACATTTTGCAGTCCTTTTGTGGAAAGAATAGAACTGTTTTCAAAAGCAGCTTGAAATTACTATTTGTCTCACATGGTTATATTATCATTTTAATATACAAATAGGTTAATTTATTTTGGTTTTCATGTAATTTTTGAATCTTTTATTTTTCCTTTTTTAAATTAATATTTTATACTTTGATAAATAATCACAAATTTACAGAAAAGTTGGAAATACAGTATAATTTTTTTAAATTTCCTGAGCCATTTGAGAGTAAAATGCCAATCTGATTCCCTCTCTCTAGCAAATACTTTAGTTTATCTTTCCTATAAACAAAGACATTATTCTACATAAGCACAGTACAGCTATCAAAGTCAGAAAATTACAATAAGTTACTATCATCTAATCCTTATATCCCACTCAAGTTTCACTAGTTGTCTCTGTTTTTTACACCAGAAGCATTCAGTTTAGAATTATGTGTTGCATTTAATTGTCATTTATTTAGACTCCTTAGATTTGGAACTGTTAGCTCCTTGATTTTCCTTGACATTTTTGATGATTACAGATCAGTTACTGTGTAGAATGTCTCTCAGTCTGGATTTATCTGATGTTCTCCTATGACTAGATTCAGATGAATCATTTTGGTCTATAATATTATATGAGTGATCTTGCTTTTTTCCTCATTGCATCCTATCGAGAGATTTCCAATCCTATGAAATGATTTGAAATTGCCCTGTTACTGATGATGTTCACTTTGATCACTGGATTAAGGCACTATCTGCTAGGCTTCTCTGGTGTAAGGGCACGTTTTCTCACTCTTATCTAGCAAGTACTTTGTGGGGAGATACATACTTTGAAATGACATAAATACACCATTCTTCATCAAACTTTCAATGTATTCAGTTTGTTGTTTGTATTTGTACTGTCTTGTGATTTCTTATTTTTTCAACATAATTTGTTACTATAACAATTTATTTTAATTATTTAATTAAGTGCTCAAATTGTCACCAATTTAGCCAGTGGTGGCCCCTTTAGGCTGCTTTGGTATCATTTTGACATACTTCCATATTCTTTGAGCACTTCATGTCTGGTACAAGATGTTCTAGGCTCATGATGAGCCTAGAAACAAGACTCATGACCCAGGAATTAGTCATTTGTCCAAAATGCACTGATTCTTTTTAGCAGACAATTACATTGAGAGGCCAAGAGAAAGCACTAGACAAGTTTACTCATTTCCATGGGGGTATTACTATTCCCAAACTGAGGGAATGCATACATAACACATATACTTACTTATTTCTCTATTTCTCTATAATAAAAAACCATGAGTTCACACCACAGGGTTCATTTGACTTTTTTCCCTTTCTATATCTATAAACCCCTTCTCTGACAGAACTGGCTTCCATTACCCTAATATATTCATGTATTTATTTAATCAATCTTCCTTTATGTAAAGAGTTTCCTATTTCAGTTTCTACCTTCTCGCACATGTGGATGCCCTCTTTGCCTGTTTGGCTCTGACTCCCTTTTCTGAACAGGTCTCCTAGGTGCAAGCCCTTCTTGCGCTGCTCCTGCGCTCTGCGGGCCCAGGCCATGCCACTGCTCCAAGTGTGCACTCTCCTCTGCTTGCACGGGTTCTGACCCCTGGGACCAGACTGCCCCCAAACACACACTCTGACCTCACTCTGTGTGGGCTCCGACAGCCCACCCCAGGCCACCTCTCTGTGGGCATGCTTTCCTCACTTCCTGGGCCCTGATCCTCGCACCAGGCCACCCTCTACACAGACATCCTTCTCATCCTGCTCAGACCCTGACATAACTGCCAGGCCACTCCTCTGCAGATGCCTCTTCACCTTCTATCTTTTGAATATATAAATGATTAAGGACTATAATACATAAAAAATAAGAAGAATGATAGAAGCCTAGAGTTGACCAAATGTCTCAACTTCCACAAAAGGGAAGAAAACAGATGTTGAAAACGAAAATGAAATTGACATTTCATATATTGTCACTGATATTTTTGACATTATAATTTTATTCTTGATAGCTGAAAGTACTGAGTCCCCTGACATGCTTTTAAAAAAGCATTATATACCACCAAATTGATCATTACAGACTTCTTCATTATAACTTAAAATTAACAACATTCAACAATAAAGGAATGTTAATGTAATTTATAGTGCAGCCACAAGTTTAGATATGTTTGTAAAAATATAGGAGAAAATATTCTTAAAATAGTCAGTATAACAAAATCAGCATATAAAACTATATATATAAAATCAGCTCAATCATAATATTCCATATTAGTGAGGAAAGAAAACACATCAAAATATTTGCAGTGAGTCTCTCTGAGTTGTACAAAAATGAGTAATGTTTTTTATTTCTGAATTATATATCACATTCTCTAAGTTTACTTAATGAGCATTTAGAAGTATTAAAATTGGAAAACTAAATCGTAAGACATAAGTCAGGGTCTATTTCCACAGCACTGTAAAGAACGAAGAGTTAAGTAACGACAGATCCTGCTTTTAAAGAGCTGGTACGAGAGCAGGTACTCTTACCCATGACTAAGAATGAGTCTTCTTTATGGGACAGTTGTCACCTTAGAAGCAAGCACAGAACCTCAGAAGCCCTGGGGAAAAACACTGTCCTCTGACTACTAGCAGCAGCAGCAGCTTCATTTATAAACTATTAACTATATGCTAGGTATTATTTATGTATCTCCTTATCTGATCTTTAGTAGCTCTTTTTATAAATGTGGAAACTGAGGCACTGAAAAGTTAACTCATGATCAGACAGCTAGCATGTGGCAGGGCCAGGATTTAAACAGAGGCAGTTGGTTCCATAGACTAGTACAGACTGGGCAGTTCATAAAATAAAGAAGACTGATAATCACAGAAGAGAAAGATATTGTAGCACAGTGACCTTATAACCTTCTAATCTGGCAAAGACAGGATATTCACACACAGTTCTACACACAAGGTAGAAAGCAATAACCGTCAAAGGAGAGACCTAAGGCTATGGGGTCTCTGAGCAGTGAGAGATCTCACAGCAACATGGAGAAGATCACCCAGTGGACAGTAGGACTGGCAGCAGAAGACCATGAAGAAAAGTTGCAGCAAATGGGGTGATTAAGGGAATAAGGTGGTCTGAACTGCGGTGTCTTCCTCTTCTCCTATAGGCCTAACTTTAGGGGTTAAAGGTGTACATTGTATGATTTCCATGAAGTGAAGTGAAAGTCACTCAGTTGTGTCCAACTCTTTGTGACCCCATGGATGATACAGTCCATGGAATTCTCCAGGCCAGAATACTGGAGTGGGAAGCCTTTCCCTTCTCCAGGGGATCTTCCCAACCCAGGGATTGAACTATGCTTCCCATGGAATCCTACTGTCATACCATATTTTCCCGCTGCAGGTCTGCCATTGATAGTACCAATCTTTGCCTCTCAGTCTCTCCCTCTTGGCTACTTTCCATCCCTTTACTTGAATTAGGATAAGGAGCCAACACACAACAAACACAGAGCAGGATCAAGAAATAGGACCTCCTGAATTGGGGTAGCATGGATACCTGAGGTGGACTTCCAAAGCCAGTGACATGGCGTGAAGGTATTGGTCCAAACGCGTGTGGAGCTACACACTCCTCAGCTACGAAATGGAGCTGGCGTGAAAGGAGTGCGTGCACTCAGAGCACTCCCTGTCTAAGATTCAGGGTGCACCAGGTGCCTGAAGCAGAGGAAGGAAAAGTGCTCCAGCCGAGGAGATTCTGGTCTAGTGGCCAAGACATAGTCTTCCACCACAGGGGCATTCCTTGTTCAAGGTGGGATAGAGGGAACATGCCTTCAAGAGGCCAGACAGAAGAGTGGGAGACACGAAAATCGCAGTGTGAGTGAGGGTGCCTGAGTGCTTAGGCACATCGGGTCTGCTTCCAAGAACTGATATCAGGCATTTTTAGTTAGGGATTTCCAGGAATTGAAGAGAGGATGAGCATCTGGAAGCCTCCTGGACTATGCTTTACCTCCTTTGTGCCTCAACTGCCCTGAAAAGAATCTAGCCCGTAACAGGCATTCAGCAAGTGATAAGTGCTAATATGGAAATGACATGCCAGACCTTGTGCCAAGCATTTTTATATATCATTTTAATTATCCTCAAAACAACCCTATGAGGCAGGGTTTATTAATAAGCCCACTTTATAGTTGAAGAGAATGAGGCCAGAGAGGTTAAGTAACTTGTTCTAAATCACCGAAGGACTCTTTGGAAAAGGAAAATGCATGCTACTGGGAACAATGAAGGAAGAAAACTTTGCCATTAACAAGTCAGTGTGTACTCAGAGGAAAAATATTACTTGCCTTGTGTCAATCAAGAAAATATCTCATAAATGTGTTCGTTTTTTGTGGCTGTGTGCAGTAAGGCCTGCAGAGCAGCTACTTAGTGTTCAGCTCCTCAGTAAGGTGAATTTTTCAGGTTACTTCCTGCTCCAGTAGCGATGGAGCTTTAATCCTAAGCATAAGACATTTTACACTTTAGCTTTTATGCATATGAATAAATTCTTTGATTCTATCTTAATTTCTAGGGGCTCAACCTAGAATAAGGAGAGCATTTAACAAAGGTATCATAACATGGTGTACATGGGAGTGCACACACAGAAACGCACATGCATGTGTAGGCACTTACATCCATAACGAACAACCTGAGTAGCAGTGATTTATTTGTCCACTGTCCTCCAACACTGTTCATCGCCTTGCTGAGTTTTTATTTGTTCCAAGGACCTCTTTTCCATTGTTCCACATGACTTACTTCAGTTTTTATGTTTACTTAAACCTTCAATTCTGCTCTTGTATGGACCAACTTAAAAAAGAAAAAGGAATGGAGAAAAAAAAAAAAAACCAGAGGGAATGAAAAGAAGGCTAAAGTTTTAGCAACTTGATTGTACCTTCAGTTGCTTGTATCTGGGGGCTTTGCTTTATACATGCAACAAGAGACACTTACATTCACCTGTGATTATACGGAAAGAAAGGGCTGCTCTGGAATTCTCAAAGCCAGACTAGAGAGGGCTGAAGGGAACGCCAGCTGCAATCATCAAGTGGTCAGCCAGTGTGCGGACACTGACAACCAAGTAATGGTCTCATTTTCTGAAGCTTGGCTTAGGCAGTGGCAGGAGGGAGTGAGGTGGGGAGTGGGGAGGGAAAGAGCGCAGGACTACCGGATCTTGAAAGCTCATTACCAGATCTGGGACACGGACCAGTGGTTTAGACAGCAAAATCCAGCTAGTGTCCTCTGCTCTGGAATGTTACGCCTCTCCCTGTATGCTGCCACACTGCCCACGTTCAGACAGTGATTCTTAGGCTGAGATTAGCAGTTCATTGCTAACCTTGGGAAGACTTGCAGTCTTAGCTCTTTCGTATCTCTCTTCCTAGCATTTACTCACTCTTCTGTTTTTCCTCTCTTCTCTACTCTAATCAAGGCTGAGTCAAACAAGTAGGAGGACTCAGTTTTTTTTAAAGGGTCAGCAATAGCTGCTCTCTTTCCCCATTTCTTCCACTCTGGTCCCAAACGAGTAGCACTCCCTAAATACTAAGTAATGAAGTTGCTGATTCTTTCTGCCTTAATCCATTACCTAATTATAACAAGCATTATAGCACTTTCAGTTTGCTGAATGATACAATGACTTATTTTTACAACTATTCTTCAGAATAGGTAGGACGAAGATCATTAGTATCTCATGCTGCTGCTACTGCTGCTAAGTCGCTTCAGTTGTGTCCGACTCTGTGTGACCCCATAGATGGCAGCCCACCAGGCTCCTCTGTCCCTGGGATTCTCCACGTCCTTCTCCAATGCATGAAAGTGAAGAGTGAAAGTGAAGTCGCTCAGTCATGTCCGACTCTTAGCGACCCCATGGACTGCAGCCTATCAGGCTCCTCCACCCATGGGATTTTCCAGGCAAGAGTACTGGAGTGGGTCGCCACTGCCTTCTCCTTATACATGAGAAAACTAAGGCTCAGAGAGGTTAAGTGATTTGTGCTGAGGGGTCATGGTTGAATAGTGGCTCACGTACTGTGGAATGCCGGGGACCCAACTCACACTGCAGCCTCAGGTGAGCCACTTAAGCTACTTGTGTCTAATCTCTAAAATGAGGATTCAAGTGCCGGCTTATTTCCCAGGGAAGCTGCAGATTTTAATCAGCCAATACGTGACTATAAAGGGTTTTGGAGATTTCAAGTGTTACATAAATGTTTTAATTAACTTCGAATGTTAAGGCTACATTAGGTACCCAAGCATAGAAATGAACTGAATTCATCTCTAAGTGTTTACACTTTCCAGGGTTCTACAAAGTCTATCAACTGGACTGAGCTTAGAGAACAGGCCCAGCTCTTTCTAAACTGCTCCTAGGTGATGGCCCTGCTGCTTGCAAGCCCTCACTCTGCTGGCCCTCCTCACTTGAACCAAAGCAGATGGTTGCTCTCTATCCATCCAGGGGTGAGAAAATACTGCAGGAGGGCTGGCTCTTCATGCCCCCTGAAGCAGCAGAGATGATCACAAGCAGATTCCCTACAGACCTTCCAGATGGGCACTCTGACCTCTAAGAAAACATCCTAATAATTTCCAGGGCATTCAAAGCATGTACAGTGTGGCAATGCTGCTTAGAAATGACCTAGGCCTATGTCCAAGGTCTTCATGTTATAGTTTCCCAGCCCTCCGCCACCTTTCACTGAAATTTATTTAACTTGCTTTACAACAGAAGAAGGTACATCTTATCACATAGAGAAACTGATGAAAATGTAATACATCAAATAAAAGAACTGAAATAAACTTACAAGGAAAGAAATCTCTAAGCTCCAAGGAAGACAAACCCTGTGATGATACACTGTCTCAGCGCTAATCTAAAAGGCTGCGGCCTATTCCATGTTGCTTAGCTTCACGACTCCAAGGATTTGGTTCCTCTTTCCTTTCTGTGTCTTACTTTTCCCATCTGTAAAACCAAGACAATGGCCTCTGTCTAAAACCTACCTCAGCTGACAATCTCTTTAAGCCAGAGCTGATATTCAGCTAGTATATCCAGTTTCTTCCCTTGAAAAAGAAGAATAAAACAATCTACATCAAATTACCAACTTTAAAAATGCCTGCAAGCTTTAAATGATAAACCATGGCTCTCCCATCACCTGTAAGGCTGCTCTCCTCTCAGGTACCTGCTTGGCTCATTACATCATCTCCCACAAGGTGTTGCTCAAATCTCACCCTCAATGAGGCCTACCTGATCTCTTGTAATACTGTGACTTGTATCCCTAGACTTCCACACTCTCACCCACCTTTCCCTTATTCTACTTACTTGTTCTTTCCACGGAATTTATTACCCACCTACAAGTACACAGTTGATGGATTATTCTCCTTACTTATTTTTTTACTCACTTCTCCATCCTAAATTGTAAGCTCCATGAAGTCAGAAGTCTGTTTTGTTCACTGATATATTTCAAGTGCCCAGCACACAGCAGAGACTCAGCAAATATTTACTGAAAAAAATGAATGAAGGAACCTCTAAGAATAATTTACTTTTAAGGTACTTTAGGGCAGAGGCTACCTTCTTCTGTGTGTTACTGTAATCAACTCAGAGTTTTGGCCCAGAAAATATCTGAAAACACATTTGACGTATGTATCTGAAACCCATTAATACTCGGTGACTGCCTTCTTTCATCTGTCTTCTCCTTGGCTTTGGAAAACCTTTATGAATTAACTAGCTGGTAAAAGGGTCAAGCTAGGGAAGTGAGGCTGGGCAAAGCCAAGGGATGTGACTAACCAGAGATTTTAGAATAACTGAGAAACAGCCAGTAGTCTCATAATAACAAGAGAAGTCATTAAAGCCTCTCAGAACCTAGGAGATTCACTATTGAAATAATAGCCAAGGAAGATGGTATTTCTTTCAAACATTTACAACTTCCATCCTTTTATTGGCTAGACCTCGCTGCCTGGTGTGTTCTAGGCACCTGAATAATGAGTCCTATAAGACACGGGGAATGCTATGATTTCCCCTGGAAGACAGAATCAGATCTAAGAAAAGAGGGGAAGTGCTATACCAAGCTGACTAACACCTACTCATTGCAGTAGAGAAACACCATGTATGAGAAAAATTCAAAGGCCATCTTTGTGTTCACAGTTTATCAGAGAAACCCTTCTACAGGAAATGTAGGCCTTAAAGCATGGAAGGAAGTATCTCTGTGCAGACATGATAAAAACTTTGCAGTAACTATATTTTTAAGGCATAGGACAATTTATTCAAGAAACTTCTCAATCATTTTTAATACAAAAACTTGATGATGTATTTGAGTGGCACTGTACCTAGTTATAGGATCTCAAAAACAAACAGCCCTAGGCTGGAAGCTGAGCTAATTATCAGCTGGGGAGAGCACGTGGAGCACACAGCCTTTCTTCTTGTGATGGAGGATTTTGTAATTAAGTCCTTCTGAGCTCACTGGTACCTTTCTCAGGAAATATCTGATACTGGCCTGTGTCAGACAGGGGTCATGGGGCTGCCTGGCTACATGAGTAATTCCCCTGGAAAATGCTATGACTACACAATGAGTTGTATATATCACTTAAGATATGCACAACACTTTAAATAACTCATCACAAGGTACTTTGAACCCTAATTGGGCAGAAGAGACTTTAATGCTAGGGGTCCCTTCCCTTCAAGTATTTACCATTTCTTAGTAACTCAACCAGTAAGGTGAGGCTGGTGGCTAAGATACCAGGAGAAGGAGAAGAGACACTTACTTTCACGTGAGTCCTTGCAGCACTCTCTTCAGAGACTGACTGCTTTCTATGTGAGTCACCAGGACTAAAAATGTGTGGTGGCAACATCATCTGTGTTCAGCATGTCTGAGCTCCATCCCCTATACCCTGCACCTCTGTCCGCAAAGAACACCACTGTCACTAGGTCACTAGGCTCTACTCCAGCTTGGTAAGAAGATAGAAAAAGCCCCATAGGAAGATTAAGTTATGAGGGTTAACCGATTTCAATGGTTAATAGCCACTGAGAAACCACTATTCAGAAAATGCAGTGGGGAAAAAAAAACCCAAAACAAAAAGATTCCTTTAACTTGTTTTAAATCATATGACCAAACATTTAGACTTTGGGAAAGTGAGTACAGCACCAAGTTATGAGTGCAGTTTATAAAAGATACAGATCTGAGTCATCCCTTTGTGGCTACAGATTATGAAACCATTTCAGGCTCTCCCTAGACAGTATTCCCCATGAATGTCAGATTGCAAACAGAGCAAGTAGAAAGGATAGGATCTCTGATTACGGCCCCTGTTAAGGTTTTCTCCTAAGCATCCTTGTATAGTTTACAATTTAATTTTTTTCCTTTGTAATCTTTAGCCCTTGTGTATATATCATCTAATGAAAAGGCCTTTTTTGAATTAACATGGTATTTGGAAAAAGAACATGTGTTTCTATTTTATTATTAAATACATTTATAAAGAAAGAAAATGTTCTCAGATCTAGTAGATGCCTGTTTTTTGTATTTTAGGATTTTTTTTTTTAAAGAGCCAGAATCCTGTAACATGTCAGAAAAACAGAATCCTTAACGTAAACACTTAGATGGTGGGGGCCATGGTAACTTTTGGGCAAAGAGTAATTGTGGAGCTTAGGAACTCAGATTTGCCTCATCTGAACACCTTGGGGGCAAACACACTGCTCTGCCTTTTCCCAGCTAGTTGGTAAGCTTGGCATCTATTAAGAAGGACATTCTGGGATACAGACCATTCCAATTACCACAATGGTCTTGTGTTTCAAGACTGCTTGTTTATAAACACAGCCACTTTCTAGTTTAATTTCTCTCCTTTGTTTCAGTTTGTGTAAGCTCCAAATCTTTTCAGAGTGCCTAAATACGAAATTTTTTAGATTAATGCCTGGTGATTCTCATTAAAGGAATAAAAGATAGCAAAAATGTATGTTGTATAGACATTTAGTTTACACTCACTTGTAATCAAGAAAAACGACATTAAAACAATGAGAAGTTGGCCATTTTACACCTAAGAATTAGCTAAATGCATTGAATATTAACTTCATGCTTGCAAGGTTTTGGTAAAATCAGTATACTCATGCATTGCAAATAAAGCACTATAATATAGCAAATAATTTAGGAAGGAATACTAACTTATGTTTTGAGAATCACAAAAATATTTCTACCTCTGGCACAATTGGTTCGACTCCTAGAAGTTTATATGAAGGGAATAACCTACTAGACTAAAAATGTTAAAGGCGTGAGATGTACATAGCAGAATTCTCAGGGGAAAAAAGAAACCAAACGACACAAAATTGGAAAGAAGTTAAATCACTGGATATCAACTATAGCACCGGCACCCTTTTATGGAGGAAGAAAGTATATCAGAATCTTCCCAGAAGGAAAGAGGAAAGAAAGCAAATACATGTGTAGTTTGAAAAGGATATTGGAAATTATCAATGCTTTTATTGTCTCTTAGACATAAAATTGCTTTATCTTATCATTTTAAACAACATTAAACAGGATATGATAGTTTTGGCCTACTAAGAAGAGATATGAGTAAAGAAAGTTTGATAAATATCAATCTAATATCAGTAGTAAGTCTGACAGTATCCAGAAAATAAACTCAACAACAATAGCTAAAGTTAATTGAGTACTTTGTGGGTCAGGTATTGAACTAAATTCTTTGCAAACATTATTCTTTATTTAATTTTCATATTCCTAAGTGGTAGTTTTTTACACTGATATAAAAAGTCATCACCAAAACCAGGTAGTAATGAAAAATTCATTTAGTTGTCCTGGAGGGCAGGGAGGTGCCTGAAGCTTGGGTTTTCAAGCCCACATGGGGACTGGAGTCAATGACTTGGACCTGTCCATGCAGCCAGGTTAGAACTGAGACTGCTGTGTGAAGACAAGGCTCTTCAAGAGCTGAAACTTCATAAAAGGGCAGACCAGAAAGCAAATCTAGCAGGAATAAGGACATCTGTTTGTCAGAGCACATTAAACACACTGTTCTGAATTTTGCTTCCCGTGTCCCTATTTAACAATAATATATTTGGCATTATTTCCTATCAGTATATAAAACTTCTTAATTAGTGTCCTATTGAACAATTATAAATAATGATGCAGTAAATTACCTAGTATATGTGCACAAGTATATAAATCTGCAGGACTATATTCTTGGAGAGGAACTGTTGGATGAAAAGATGTACACACTGTATTTCTTCCTTAGAAGTTGTACCAATTTATACCACCACAGGACTAAATGTGATGGTCCCTACATATCTCAGGAAACACGGCGCGTTGGCAACTTCTAAAAGAACAGAAATAGAATGCAAAACCATCAGAGTAAAGGGAAAAAGAGGAAAAGGATTTTTTTTTTCCCACGTCAAATAGAAGGTAGAGGAGACAGAGTCAGTTCTCTGTCTAAGGAGACAGAACGACTAAATGCAATGTAGTAACAGTTGGACTGTGAAGAAGGCTGAGCGCCGAAGAACTGATGCTTTTGAACTGTGGTGTTGGAGAAGACTCTTGAGAGACCCTTGGACTGCCAGGAGATCCACCCAGTCCATTCTGAAGGAGATCAGCCCTGGGATTTCTTTGGAAGGAATGATGCTAAAGCTGAAACTCCAGTACTTTGGCCACCTCATGCGAAGAGTTGACTCATTGGAAAAGACTCTGATGCTGGGAGAGATTGGGGGCAGGAGGAGAAGGGGACGACAGAGGATGAGATGGCTGGATGGCATCACTGACTCGATGGACGTGAGTCTGAGTGAACTCCAGGAGTTGGTGACGGACAGGGAGGCCTGGCGTGCTGCAGTTCATGGGGTCGCAGAGTCGGACACGACTGAGCGACTGAACTGAACTGAACTGAACCTGGACTAGATCCTGAAACAGAAAAAGGACATTAGTGGAAAAACTGATGAAATGTGAATAAAGTCTGTAGTTAGTCAATAATAGTATGCCAATGTTGATTTCTTAGTATGGCGAATATACAACAGTAAGAGGAAAGATGTTAACATTAGCAGAAACTGGTTAAAAGGCATACAGGAACTCTCTGTATTGTCTTAGTAACATTTCTGTAAATCTAAAATATCCTCCCCCAAATTTTACATAAAACACAAGGGAAAGGGGAAGGACATTCCAGCAAGTGAGGAGGGGAGTGTAAACAAAGACATAGAGAGGGAAACAGCACCATCCATGCAAGGAACTAGAGGCAGCCTGGCATTACTGGAGAGTCAAGGTGCATCTCTGACTGTATGAATTCATTATTCCTTTTTCTCTAATATCTCTTTAAAATATATTGGTTGAGGTTCACTTAGGTTCTCACATTTTAAAGAAAAAAATAAGAATTCAGATTTTCTGTTCTCTTTGATTAGCTCTTGATACCATCACCCAGGGCTTCCCTGGTGGCTCTGTGGCAAACCACCCGCCTGCGATGCAGGCACCACAAGACGAGGGTTTGATCCCTGGATTGCAAGGATCCCCTGGAGGAGGAAGTGGCATCCCACTCCAGTATGCCTGCCAGGATAATCCCACGGACAGAGGAGCCTGGTGGGCTACAGTCCAAGGGGTCACAAAGAGTCAGACACGACTGCACGCAGGCATGCACAGTGATGGGGACCATCACCAAAGCACTGTCGTTCTGGCAGTAACTGCACAGAGACTAATTTCCTTCAGTGAGTCAGGAGCCTTGGTTCATCAGTGAACTGGTGTGCACATTATGTGAGAAGCCAACTGGTGATGATTATATTAAATTTGATAGCTCTGTCCTTCAAATAAATAATGGCAAAGGGAAAAATGAATGCTTTGAAATTAGGGATGGCATGTTCTCTGCCTTCTTAATTAGAAGCAAAGTGTCAGTTTATTTTTCCAGGTAAATAAGAAGCAGTAGAATTGTCAGGTAAATAGGAAGCAGCCATTATATAAAACAAACAATCAAAAAAAAGATATAATCCTTGATATGTGTGTCAAAGACCAAAAGCAATTCCAAGGGTAAAATCGTGTTAAAAAAATCTGCATTCTATAAATTCATATTTGTAATGCTGATATTTTAAAACCAAAATAAGGAGTAGAAAGCAGGAAAAAATAAAAACAAAGAGAAACTAAGAAAAAGCATGGTACATATAGCACAAATAAGATGTTAGAAACAAAAATGTGGTTGCAATGATCTAAATTAAAACAGTCAAAAGGTAAAAATTTTCATGCATTAGTAAGTAAACACAACTGCATGCTGCTTATAAAAGATAAATTTTAAAATAACCATGAGGACACAGAAAGCTCAAAGTCAAGCAATGGCAAAAGGACATACTGAGCAGATAGTAAAAACTGAAGAGAAGGTAGGGGCAACACAGACTGTAAGACAAAAAGCAGTCTTCAGGAATAAAGAGGCCACAATACACTGGTAAGAAAAACGCACCATGACGCAAAACTTCTAAACTTCTGTATGCCCAGACCATGATCTCAGACTATATACTCAAATATACAAAATGAAGACTGACACTAGTATAAGAACAAACTGATACACCACAATAATGGAGTTCTTAATACTCTTTTTTGGTAATTGGATAAAACAGGTTTTAAACAAATTAGTAAAGATGCAGATGACTTAGAACAATTATTAAGTTTGATTCACTGGCTATATAACCCTGCATTTATTTATGAGAAAATACGCATTCTTTACAAGCACCTAGGATGTTTACAAAACTAGGTCAGAAACATGCTATAATGCAAATCTCAAAAAAATACCACATTCTTTGTATTAGGGCAGTACAATTATAAACAAATAACTTGAAGCTGCATGTATTTTTTTTTAAACAAGACAATCTTCTTTCAGGAAGCGAATGATTTTACTCAACTTAGAAAAACAACTTGGTTGGACAAAAGCTAAGGAGGTGATACCTTCATTTCAGCATTACATAACTAAGGTTGCTCATTAATAGAATCCATCAGGCCAACAAGGAGAGTATTGCTGGTGGAGGAACAAGGGTTGTAAAGGTACAATGGTATGAAAGAGCAAGACATTCAGGGTGAAAGTATGATGAAAGCATACATAGGAGGAGAGGGAAAAAGTGGAAAAGAGGCTATGAAAGCAGACTGGAGTCAGCAAGTTTGGATTTTATACCAAAGAAGGAAGTTTGGATTTTACCATTTAGACAAAGGGAAGTGATCAAAGGTGTCGAAGTGTGGAGTTGATAATGTTGGTCATTCTACTCCATTGTGGAGAATGGACCACATTGAAGAAATAATGAAGAGAGTGACAGACTGAAAGAGCTTCAGTTGGGTGCAAGTAGTGGAGATACAGAGTAAACAACTGGTCTGAGATGTGGTAAGGACCGGAGAAGGCGATGGCCCCCACCCCAGTGCTCTTGCCTGGCAAATCCCACGGACGGAGGAGCCTGGTGCGCTGCAGTCCGTGGGGTCGCTAAGAGTCAGACACAACTGAGCGACTTCACTTTCACTTTTCACTTTCATGCACTGGAGAAGGAAATGGCAACCCACTCCAATGTTCTTGCCTGGAGAATCCCAGGGACGGGGGAGCCTGGTACGAGGCCGTCTATGGGGTCGCACAGTTGGACACGACTGAAGCGACTTAGCAGCAGCAGCAGCAGGAGGGGTAAGGACACTGAGTTGACATTACTTGAAAATTTGCCCTATATCCAGGAGGATGAATAGTTAAGTAGGTGGGGAGGGGTTCAGGATTGGGAACACGTGTACACTCGTGGCAGATTCATGTTGATGTATGGCAAAACCAATACAATATTGTAAAGTAATTAGCCTCCAATTAAAATAAATAAATTTAAATTAAAAAAATAAAAAAATTAAAAAGAGGAATCAAGGGTAAATTAAGGATGTTTTCGTTTGAATGATGGATTGGGCAGTGATGCCATTAATGGGGAGAAGGAATGGGAATAAAGTAAAAGAGTAAAAATAAAGCATCACATTTAGGACACACTGCATTTGGAGTACTAGTGGGACATCCTGAAGAAGATGCAACTCTGACAGTGATGGGAGAGTGTAGAGGAAGCAGCATTAAGCTAAGAGAAAGCAGGTGCAGATTAGAGGTCAGACAGGTTCAGGCTGGCAGAAACTGAGCACCCAGAATCAGTCTGCCACTTGCAATCTTTATGACAACATGACAGGTTCAGTCCAACCTTTGCTGTATAATGATAAGCAAGACATCTCTTTCCAGGCCTGGAAGAAATCAAGTATATTTATCAGAGAGGTCAAGGTAGGGAGTTCCCCGAGTGGAGGTTACAGAGCATCACAGAAAGGGAAGAAAGGAGAGAGACAATTTACAAATTCAAATATCTGTTTCATTTTCATTCTTCTATAGTTAATACTGCATGAAAATGTGTATCATAGAGTCACTTGCAATAGCAAAAATGATAAATCACCTAAATTCCCAACAAAGATTCAAATTGGTAAATTTTGTTACATTAACTCAAAACATTTCTTTTAGAAAAGCTGCCTATTTCAAAGAAATAGATACCACATGCCACTTAATAACATTCATTAAAATGATAAAGCTTTGGCTATTTTTGTGTTACTAGATGTAATTATATCAAGACAAGGGATTCTTTCTGACAGGCATCCCCATCTCAAAGTATCTTTTAAAGGCAGGATCACCTTACTGTACACGATACCCTAGACAGAAACCAAAAAAGGAATATAAAAAGCAGGACAGAGAGAAGTAAACGCACAGGTAAAGGAACAGGGCAGCACTATTTCCCAAAGTACGTTCACAGATTCTCTGTGAAAAACAAAGAAGAATTCTGCAGTCTACAAATTAAACCCACTATGTCAAGTACAGGATTTTGAGAAGTTCTGTTGTAAAGAAGCTCATTTGAAATCTAACTCAGTATGTCCCAAATTTATTTACTATGGAACTCTCATTGCAAAACACTTAGTAGCATCCTATGAAACTATGGTTCTATTGAACATACTTTGACAAATATAAACTAAATTAAAATAATCATTTGGTAACAAAGTAGCTTTAGAAAGGGAAGAACTAGTAGAAAGACAAGAAGATTGAATTTGGGAGTTCTTACTTCTGAGTGATGTCTTTAAATAACTGATGGTACTTTTTTGCATTACAATTCTTTCTTGTGTCAAGTAGGGAAAATAATTTATTTTGCCTTGGTCTTACAGACACCCTGATACTAGCTGTATGAGATGCTGGTAGAGAGGATGGTAAATATATAACACTTGATTCTCTGCATTCTAATATTTTAGTTATTGACCTGATCCATATATTAAAATGAGATTAAAAGAAAATCTTAGTGTTAGGTATTAAGGAAGACAAATAGTCTCTGCAAGAAGCCTACAATATCTTGTAAAACAGGATTTACATAGGGGATAAAATGAATGAAAAGGCTCAATCGTTAGATATAGATTATCAATGTTACCTAAGTTTAGAGGACCAAACAAAACAAACTGGAAGAATCAGGATTTGATCTGGGTATTGAAGTTCTATTGGAAGATGACTAGAAAGAGAACCTTTCAGGCAAAAAGCACTATGAAGGAAAGCAGTAAAAAAAACTGGCATATTCCTAAGAATGAAGAAACAGGCCTTACAGGTATGTGTCGGAGAAAAGAGGTTAAAAATATCAAAAAGGAAAATTTTAAATTTTTTTCCATCAATGAGAACAGCTGGAAATAAAGACTAGCATTGATTTGACAAAATTAAATCCACTGAGAATATTTGATTTAAAAGTTCCCACTGAAAATAGAACCTCGTTCTGGTTTAACATGGTGGAAAGATTTTCCCAACTTTCCCAACTTCCTATTTTCCATGAAAACATCACACACACATTCTTTAAGTAAACAGCACTATAAATGTAAAAGACCAGATTGCCAAATCTGGGGAAATAGATTAATCAACAACGGCGCTGGGAAAATTAGCTGCATGAGACAAAAATAAATCCTAATTTCAGGCCTTTCTCCAAAATAAATTCTAGATGCATTTACAATATATTTTTTTAAAAATGAAACAATAAAGAAGAAATGACAGTATTAATCTTATTTCTGATTGTGGGAAGACTTTTGAAGAATAGGAGAATTTACAAATTACTATTAATACATACAAATTTACAGCTTTAGAATACATCTAAAAAAAACCGAAAGGCAAAGAAACCACAGAAAATGTCTTCAGTATATATGACAAAGAAGTAATAATTCTACTATATGAAGAGCTATAACTGATAAGAATATAATGTTACTATGAAACATGGGTAATAAACATGAGGTTATTGTAAATTCCCATTAGTTTACCCATATTTTTCAAAATTTCCATAATAAACATGTACTACTTTTATACTCAGGGAAATAAACCCTACTAAACAAACCCAACTCTTATAAAAGCTAAAATGGGACCAAGAACCTCAAAAGATCACAGTGCTGTGGAATCATATTTTCTGTGTTAAACAAAAGGCACTAGAAAATTCAAGCAGCTTTGACAACTATAGTTCTAACTGGGTATCTAGAAACAGAGGGAAACAGGGATACACTTCACAGATATACAGGTCTTTCAGCTTCTAACTCCGTTCACTCCAGTCTCTTTCCCAGCCGCGTTCTTTGGATGCCTTGTCCTTCTTTCTACAGTGCAGTCCTGTCCCCCCCTTGCTGCATTAGTAAGGCTCTCCGTCTCTCCAAGCAGGTTCTCTACATCATTGCAGCCTCTGCTATCACCTCTTCTTCCCAATGCTTGTACCATTTATTTGGCATTTATCATACAGTACTTTGGCCACCTCATGCAAAAAGTTGACTCATTGGAAAAGACCCTGATGCTGGGAGGGATTGGGGGCAGGAGGAGAAGGGGACAACAGAGGATGAGATGGCTGGATGGCATCACCGACTCGATGGATGTGAGTCTGAGTGAACTCCGGGAGTTGGTGATGGACAGGGAGGCCTGGCGTGCTGCGATTCATGGGGTCGCAAAGAGCTGGACACGACTGAGCGACTGAACTGAACTGAACTATCATACACTACCTTTTATTTTGGCTTATCTTTGTACAGGTATCTTTTGCCACCCATATTGAGAAGATTGTAAACACAACCATACAAATGAACACATACATACAGATATCATACATACAGATATCAGCTGATGACAGAGCTTAAAACATCTAACAGACGCTAACATCTAACCATTCTGATAATTCTTGAGAAGAAAGAATTCCTACTCACATTCTATGATATGCAAATTAACATCTACAAGAGCCAACTTGCTTTCCTCAGATTCTTGAACTGAACCTAAAGGGAACTAAGAATGCTTCTCTCCTGACCAGATCAAGCAACCTCTTGGCAAATCAAAGTAACTAATTCTTTCAGTACCATTGCTTGCTTACCAGCATAGCTGGTATTGTTTTATGTTTGCAGGCGCATGGCAGTTGGAGCATAGGGCTGTAATATTAGGGTACTCCAGCCACAAGAGGAGATGAAGTGATTTGAAATATTCAGAATCCTAGTTCTTTCTGAGCTTGGAAAATAACATTCTGGATATACCATTTTGAGGGCAAAGGGAAGTAAATCGGATCCTGGCACTGACTTGTCACTACTGTCTTGAATTTAGACTTCTCAAATCACTAAATACTTGGTTTTCAAATACAATCTAACTTTCCTCACAGTTTCCTGTTAAGACAGCTACCAATAAATTCAAGTATTCTTAGGTTCTACAGAATGCCCTGGAAACTTCATTACAGCATTGTCTCTGTCTTTGAATTGTTTTGACATGTTTGGCCTATGATGATTCAATCAATCAGTGATGCTATTCCATAGGCAAAGTGGTTGAGATTTCTGTGACTCAGCAGAAGAATCTTGAAAGATCCAGTTACTTTCCTGGTAATTTTTGACTTAACTGTCATTTAGCCAGATCTGGTGCAAAAAGATATACTGTAGAATTGTAAGCAAAGAGTGACATCAAAATTAAGGAGACCACAAAGGATCTCAATTTCTCCCAGACAATTTCAGGTGACTCCACTGCTCTTTGGCAAAGGCAATGCTGTCTAGCAGATTAGCAGACAGCAGATGACTAGTCTCATATTTAGACACAGAGAAGTAGTAATCATGTTTTTCTTCTCTTCAAGAATGGTTTTCTACTTGCAGGACAGAAAGATGACACAGCTATAGACTTTAAACAGAGTCAACATTTCCTGAGACGTCAAGGTAGAAAGGTAGGCTTGGAAAAGAAAAAGGGACCAGAGAAAGAAGCAAGTGGAAGCATCAGTACTAAGTAGAGGCTATGAGGTAGTTCATTCATGAATTCATTCATTCACAAATATTTATGGAGCGCATTAAGAGTGACCAGGCATTATGTTAAGTAGTGGAGATGCAAACTGTTACATTCCTAAAGTTAAATCTATCACCAGGATGAGTAAATGCCAAGACCAAACTAGGAAAGCACGTGTGCTATATGGCAGGCAGCTTAACTGAGATGCTGTCTCCTTTATTTCTGATCAATAGTTTTATCATCGGCCAAATACAGTCCTCTCTCTGAGAATACAATCATGACGCTGAAAATGTACACGCACAAATTTCAACCATACATGTTTGCTAGAAAAAGAGGGTCAATATGACAGGGGCACAAAACTCAATAGATATGCAGAATAAAAATATGAAAAGAAATCAACATGTAGATTATGAACAAAACACACAGAAAACTTGAAACATGAGTATAAATGAAGTAAAGCCTCTAGCAGACATTATAAAACAACCTACAGGACAAAGAGAATTTAAACATGTTCCAGAGTCAGCTTGTCCTTCTTCTTACCCTCGTCCCCTGCCTGACCTCTAAGTGTCTGTGCAATTGCCAGTTTGTGTCGGACTTCACATACTATGACTTTTTGATTTCTGCTCTGCATAACATATTTCTACAGAGTTTGACATTGTGGCAGCAGGGGCTGTAAACTGAGTGCTCCTTGGAGGCTACTGACTTGAAGTGTGGGTGGAGAAGAGACAGGAGAGAGTCAAGGCCAAAGAAAAAAGGAAGCAAAAATTTCTTTCACTTTTGGACTTGAGGAAGCTTTTTTTTTTTTTAAACAGTTTAGCTAAAATACAACTCACATATCATATAATTCACTCACTTAAAAGTGTGTAACTCAATGGTCTATATGACATTCACATTAACTGTGCATCAAGCACTGCAATCACTTTTAGAACATTTTCATCACTCTAAAAAGAAACCCTGTCGCTATTTTCAGTAGTCAATTTGAAATGCTCCCAGAGCATCCTGTTCTCAGCAAGGCCTGCTCTCAAGAAAAACTGTTTTATAAGAACCTAACTGGGGTTTTATCAGAGCCTACCAATCCTGGGGAAAGGAAATGCTCCAGACTGTTCCAGGTATTTCCTTCCAGCCTGGGGGAAGGAAATACTGGACCCCAGCCCTCTGCAGCCTTCCTATTTCATCACAGGGGGTGAGGAGAGCTGAGACGTGCTTGTGAAGGTAATATCTCACAAGAGCAAAGGCTCACTGAAGACTGAGACCAAATGCTAGGACTGCAGAACACTCCCCCTCTCCCCACACCTTATGGCCCTAACAATAGAGCTCTTGCAAACAAAGAAGGAATGTAACTGAATGAACAACATATCTCAGGTGGTATTTTTTTTAAAAGAAGTTTCTAGGGAAATCCAAAGACAAGGAAGACAAAAACAAGGACATCAGAGAAAATTTTAGCCTCTGACAGATCTCAGCAAATAGTAAACAAAACCTGACTCCTATCCAGATGTTCATAAAACCTTACACTAAAGACATCTTAGTGCCTCAGTTTTTTTGCATCATGTCTGGCTTACAACCAAAAAATTACAAGACATGCTGAAAGGCCAACCACACAGTTTGAAAAGCCAGAACAAGCACTAGAAACAGACTCATATATGACTGAAATGTTGAAATTACCAGACCAGGAATAAAACTACTATGATCAGGATGCTAAGGGCTCTAGTCAGGAATGTAGACAACATACAAAACCAGATGGGTAATGTACGAAGAAAGATAAGAACTCTAAGAAAAAATAAAAAAGAAATGCTAGAAATCAAAAGCCCTCTGGAGGAGAAATGAAGAATGCCTTTGATGTGCTCATCCCTAGATTGGACATGCTGAGGAAAGAATGAGTGAGCTTGGAGAAATGTCAATAGGAACTGTCAAAATTGAAATGCAAAGAGAAAGGGAAAGAACAGAATATAGGTCTCTCCCAGGACCTGAATGCAGAGCACTCCTATGAAAACTTTTATATGCCAAACTGGCATAAAGCAGACAGTATCTCATGCTTGCTAAAAGTTCACACCATGCCGTTTTACTTTCATGAAAGACCAATGTTAGTATGGTAACGCTTTTTTATTTGTTAAAAAAATTCCCTTTGGATTTATTTTGGTTAGTGGAAAGAAGTACCAACATAGGTTTTTTGTAAAACCAAATGGTGTAATGTGAAGTTTCAGAAAGCGGGGAGAATTGCTATCTTAGAACTGCAGGACAATTACAAAAGGTATAACATAAGTGTAATGGGAACACCAGAAGGAAAAGAAAGAAGAAAGAGAAGAAAATACTTGAAGTAATAGTGATTGAGAACTTTCCAAAATCATAGACAGACCTCAAGTCACAGATACAAGAAGCTCAGAGAAAGCCTGCGGAATAAATATCTAAAACCACACTTAGGCATATCATATTGAAACTGCAAACAATCAAGGACAAAGGGAAAATCTTGAAAAAAGTTAGAGAAAAAAAGCCTTTACTTATAGAGGAGTATGGACAAGAAATATTTCAAACTTCTCTCAGAAGACCATGCAAGCGAGAAGACAGTGAAATGAAATATTTAAAGCATTGAAAGAAAAAAACCCTAACCTAGAATCCTATACCCAGTTCTTTGCAAGATATTTTAAATGAAGTTCTTAAAAGGAAGAAAATTATATACATCAGAAAATCAACTCTAAATAAAGCGCATTAGACAAGGAATAAACTAAGGTAATACAAAATTCATTTTCTTAACCTTAATTGATCTAACAGTTTGTTCAAAACAATAATAGCAACATCATATTAGAGACACAGATGTATAGAACAGACTTTTGGACTCTGTGGGAGAGGGAGAGGGTGGGAAGATTTGGGAGAATGGCATTGAAACATATATACTATCATGTAAGAAACAAATTGCCAGTCTAGGTTCAATACAGGATGCTTGGGGCTGGTGCACTGGGATGACCCAGAGAGATGATACGGGGAGGGTGGTGGGAGGGGGGTTCAGGACTGGGAATTCATGTACACCCGTGGTGGATTCATGCCAATGTATGGCAAAACCAATACAGTATTGTAAAGTAAAAATAAAATAAAATAAAATAAAACAACACCCCCCAAAAAACAAAAAACATCATATTAGGGAATTATATATACCTTATGGGTAATGAAATAAATTGACAGCAATGTTGTAAGAAATAGCAGGGGGAAATTGAAAATACTTTGGTATGATGTACTTGCACTACCCATGAAGGGAGACTGTTTGAAAATGGACTTGGATTTATATTTCAAAATCTATAGCAACCACTAAAAAAAGTACTATTATTGATATGATACAAGAAGAGAAAAAAGAAATCTTTAAAACATTCAGTTATAACCATAGAATACAGAGAAAAAAACAAACACAGAACAAGGGCAATGAGAGAGAATACAGATATGGTAGGTATTACTCTAACTATATCAACAATCATTCCAAATGTAAGTGAATGATCTAAATATTAATTAAAAGATGAACAGTAACAGAGTAAATAAATTTAAAAGATGCCATTATATGTTATCCATAAGAAACTCACTTTAAATATAAAGACACAGACAGATTAAAAGTAAATAGTTGGAATAAAACCTATTAATTTCAGACAATGTGGGTTTCAGAGTCAAGGAAAATTATCAAGAATAATGAGGGCATCCAAAGCAATCTTCAGATTTAATGTGATCCTTATCGAATTACCCAGGGCATTTTTCACAGAACAAGAACAAATAATCCTAAAATTTATATGGAACCACAAAAGACTCAATACTGCCAAAGCAATCCTGAGGAAAAAGAACAAAGCTAGAGACATAACCCTTCCAGACTTCAGACAATACTACAAAGCTACAGTAATCAAAACAGTGTGGTACTGGCGCAAAGAGAGATATATAGATTAATGGAACAGAATAGAGTGCCCAGAAATAAACCCACACTCCTATGATCAATTAACCTTCAATAAAGGAGGCAAGAACATACAAGGGAGAAAAGATGGTCTCTTCAGCAAATGGTGTTGGTAAAGCTGAAGAGTTGCATGTAAACCAATGAAGTTAGGATACTCTCACGCCATACACAAAAATAAATTCAAAATGGCTTAAAGACTTAAATATAATATAGGATACCATAAAACTCCCAGAAGAGAACATAGGCAAAACATTCTCTGACAGAAATTATAGAAATGTTTTCTAAGGTTAATCTCCCAAAGCAAAAGTAAGCAAATGAGACTTAATCGAACTTAAAAGCTTTTGCACAGCAAAGGAAACCATAAACAAAATGAAAAGGCAACCTACAAAATGGGACAAAATATTTGCAAATGAGTGACAAGGATTTAACCTCCAAAACATACAAACAGCTCATAAACTCAATGCAAAAAAATAAAAAATAAAAAAACTAAAAATGTGCTGTGCTTAGTTGTGTCTGACTCTTCGTGAGCCATGGACTGTAGCCCACCAGGCTCCTCTGTCCACGGGGATTCTCCAGGCAAGAATATTGGGGTGGGTAGCCATTCCCTTTTCCAGGGGATCTTCCCAACCAAGGGATTGAACCCAGGTCTCAGGTGTTGCAGGCAGATTCTTTACCATTTGAGCCACCAGGGAACTCCTTTGTTTGCTTAGAGCCTTTTAAAAAGTTTCTAGTCTTCCTTGAGCTCTTCTCCCAGGGTTTCCCAAGGATAATATACTGTGCTGACCTGATGATGTGCCTCTGGCCTTTCCAGCTCCATCCAGATGTCAAAGTCCTCCCTCTCAGATCTGCTATGAAATTGAGACACTTTTTGGCAGACTGAAGTCTGTGACTGTAACTACTCATGTAAACTCCCATCTCCTTTTCTACAGCTGTGTTGGAAGGCAAATATGGGAAATTTGTGAATTTGTCAGAACATGATGACTGGTTCATAGATGAGACTCTTTTTGTCGGGGACAGGGGGAGAATGGTTAGTAGTTTTCTCAAAGTTCATACTTTTGGTCAGTAATTTGTTTTGACTCAATTTATGAAAAAAGTTTGGAAAGCATACTGAAATGTTCTGAGTCTAAATTTCAATCTCTTTTTTAAGAATCTTGGTTATTTAAAAAGGTTGTTATCTATCTTTTTAATGGTATAGGGAGCGAATGCCTAGAGAATGCGAGATGGGCTAATTTGTCCTGAAGAGCCTTTCACTAAAGATTCTACAACAATATACAATCGAATCAGACAGTGAGTCTATTGGTGGCTATGTTTGCCAGTAGCCTTGGGATACTGGCCTGTTCTCTAATCCTCCTGGAGGCATCTCCACATTACGCAGCCCTCTCTTCCAGACTCTGAATTACTTAGATAACACAAATACAATGACAACATCTAAAAATAGGTTAGAACATTTTTATTATTATAATTCTATATCCCATGACAGATATAGGTATTACATTTTCAGTTAACATTAATCTTAGATTTCTGTTATTTTTTACCAACCAGATTGACCATCTTTGAAGGTAGGATGTAGGTGTGATAAGTCATCATTTTATTGTAAACAGCACTTACAGACACTTAAGACATAACAGTTATATCTGGATTTGTTGAATTTTAAGCCCTTTGCAGGCATAGGGATTTTAACGTAAAGTTTGCCCAATTTATACCAGTGCCATATGTAGTGTTTATTCATGTAAGGGTATTTGTAGAAAAAACGAGAAAGTGGTGTGTCTTAAGAGTTAGTTAAATTATTATTCATACCTTATTTACTACCAAAAATGACATACGGTTGCCTATAACATTAAAACATATGTAATTCAGTCACTAAGTTGTGTCCAACTCTTTGTGACCCCATGGACTACAGCACGCCAGTCTCTTATATCCTCTATCGTCTCCTGGAGTTTGCTCAAATCATGTGCGCTGAGTCAGTGATGCTATTTAACCATCTCATCCTCTGCTGTCCCATTCTCCTTTTGCCTTCAATCTTTCCCAGCATCACAATCTTTTCCAGTGAGTTGGCTCTTCATATCAGGTGGTCAAAGTACTGACTGATTGATTGATATAAAGAGTAAAAAATAAGTTGATTTTAAAAGTAACAGAAAATAAGAAAAAGTGGAAATAAGAAAATTAATAGTATAAATAGTAAAACATTATGAATATATGTATGTAGTAAAAATGCTATAATAATAGAATAACAAAAGTAATAAAAATACAATAAAAATTTAAAATACATATAAGATAAATAGAAAAGAGTCAGATTTTAGAAAATGAAAAAACAGAAGTGAAAGTTAAGAAAGACGAACTGGGAATCTGGGTAAATTTATCACTGTAATGGAGTGCTAAACAGTTTCACTGGCTTCCTAGCTGCCAAACAAAAAAGAAAAACACACAAAATTTCTGGTTTCAATAGAATTCATCTGAATGGTCAAATATTTTCCTGGTACTGATTTCTAGGAGAGACCTTTTTTGTATGGTGGACAAAAAGGTATATAGGGTTCTTTAATTTTATAACTGATTTGTGAAATTTTTCCAAATGGATATCTCTTACACCAGCATTAAAAGTCAAATGCATATGGGTTTATTTTCACCATTAAACTAATCACTACTGCCTGATAATTTATTGTTTATTTGTATGGTCATTTGTTTGTCTGTTTCCATCAGCTTATAAACAGACTGGGGACTTACTCTGTCTGGTTCAGTATTATATCCCTGCCTAACACAGAAAAGGTTCTCAATAAACACCTGCTGAATATACAGATATATGTAAATGAGTGAACTATTAGCCAATGGTTTTATTTGCTTCTTATAATCATTTCTAGTTGACACAAATAATGCTATATAAACAAATAAATAAAATTTAACTAAGTTTAAATAAACAAGAGTTTAAATAAATTAAACTATGTTAATGGCACAGAAAAAAATGCATATCTTATTCTTTGGCATGGGCACAATAAAGGACAGAAATGGCAAGCACTTAACAGAAGCATAAGATCCCCTGGTGGCTCAGACAATAAAGAATCTGTCTGCAATGTGGGAGACCTGGGTTCAATCCCTGGGTCAGGAAGATACCCTGGAGAAGGAAATGGCAACCCACTCCAGTATTCTTGCCTGGAGAATCCCATGGATGGAGGAACCTGGCAGGCTACAGTCCATGGGGTCACAAAGAGTCGGTCACGACTGAGTCACTTCACTTAACAAGAGCATAAAAGATTAACAGGCGACAACAGTACACAGGAGAACTCTACAGAAAAGTCTTAATGGCCTGGACAACCACTTTGATGGGGTCGTTCACCTAGAGCCAGACTCGCCTGGAGTGTGAAGTCAAGTTGGCCTTAGGAGGCATTGCTACGAAAAGGCTAGTGGAGGTGATGGAATTCCAGCTGAGCTATTTCAAACTCTAAAAGGTGATGCTGTTAAAGTGCTGCACTCAATATGCCAGTAAATTTGGAAAATTCAGCAGTGGTCACAGGACTGGAAAAGGTAAGCTTTCATTCCAATCCCAAAGAAAGGCAATGCCAAAGAATGTTCAAACTATTGTACAATCGCATTCATTTCACATGCTAGCAAGGTAATGCTCAAAATCCTTCAAGCTAGGCTTCAACAGTATGTGAATCAAGAGTTTCCAGATGTACAAGCTAGATTTAGAAAAGGCAGAGAAACCAGAGATCAAATTGCCAATATCTGCAGGATCATAGATAAAGCTGTTGCTGCTGCTGCTGCTAAGTCGCTTCAGTCATGTCTGACTCTGTGCGACCCCATAGACGGCAGCCCATCAGGCTTCCCTGTCCATGGGATTCTCCAGGCAAGAACGCTGAAGTGGGGTGCCATTGCCTTCTCTGAGATACAGCTAGGGAATTCCAAAAAACCATCTACTTCTGCTTCATTGACTCAGTTAAAGCTATTGACTGTGTGGATCACAAGAAACAGTGGAAAATTTTTAAGGACATGGGAATACCAGACCACCTTACCTGTCTCATGAGAAATCTGTATGCAGGTCAAGAAGCAACAGTTAGAACCAGACATGGTTCAAAATCAGGAAAGGAGAACGTCAAGGCTGTATATTGTCACTCTTATTTAACTTATATGCAGGATACATCATGTAAAATGCTGGGCTGGATGAAACTGGAATCAAGATTGTTGGGAGAAGTATCAGCAACCTCAGATATGCAGGTGACACCACTCTAATGGCAGAAAGCGAAGAGGAACTTAAGAGCCTCTTGATGAGGGTGAAAGAAGAGAGTGAAAAAGCTGGCTTTAAACTCAACATGCAAAAAACTGAAATCATGGCATCCGGTCCCATCACTTCAAGGCAAATAGATGGGGAAAAGTGGAAGCAGTGACAGATTTTATTTTCCTGGGCTTCAAAATCACTACAGACAGTGACTACAACCATGAAATTAAAAGATGCTTGCTCCTTGAAAGACAAAGGTCTGTAGAGTCAAAGCTATGGTTTTTCCAGTAGTCATGTATGGATGTGAGAGCTGGACCATAAAGAAGGCTGAGCACTGAAGAAATGATGCTTTTGAACTGTGGTACTGGAGAAGACTCTTGAGTCAGTTGGACAGTGAGGAGATCAAACCAGTCAATCCTAAAGGGAAGCAACCCTGAATATTCATTGGAAGGACTGATACTGAAGCTGAGGCTCCAATAACTTTGGCCACCTCATGTGCACAGCAGACTCACTGGAAAAGACCCTGATGCTGGGAAAGACTGTAGAGATTGAGGGCAGGAGGAGAAGGGGGCAACAGAGGATGAAATGGTTGGATGGCTTCACCAACTCAATGGACATGAGTTTGAGCAAACTCTGGGAGACAGTGAAGGACAGGAAGACTGCTGTGCTTCAGTCCATAGGGTCACAAAGAGTAAGATACAACTTAGTGACTGAACAACAGGAACAATCACTGTCAAAAAATCAGGCTTCCTGTGACATACACAGGAATCTTCTCTACAATATTTAGGAATATGGTATCAGCAGAAACACTATCATGTTGAACTGAAAAAGATTAAGACAGGAGAAAGTGAGGGAAGATTGTTGCACTTCCATAATTCTACAAGCAGGAAATGTGCTGATAGAGCCACCCACCTGCAAACATGCGCTACCATTCAAGAAAAGGAAAGAATGCCTTCCAGGACAGACTCAGATGCAGGAGCAGAAGCTGACAGAGATGCCACAGATGTGGAGGCTGGAGTCACAGGCCCAGAGCGCAGTGCTAAGAGCCACAGACCAAGTCCCAATCCCTGAAATCTAATGGAATTTTACTTACGGTATTCCAAAGTTTCCGGGATTAGTAACCCCTTTATTAGTAACCCCATTTTATCCTGTGGAATGAAGATGTCTATCATGTGCCTGAAACATCACAGTAATTTTGGACACAGATAAGTTATTTTCTAGGTTCACAGAGCCATAGAGAAGAGTTTTACCGTAGTATTGATCACACCTAGATTCTCACCTACCTCTGACACAGATGATTTAGATGATAAAATGTGTGACTTTTGAGCTGATAATATTTAAATGAGATTTCAGACCTAGAGAAAATGTTGTAATGGGTTGAACTTTTGTAGATGTTGGAACAAGGTGAATGTGTTTTTCATAAGCCAAAAAGTAAAAATTAGTGGGTTAAATGATGATCCCCAGAAAGGTATGTCCAGGTCCTAATCTCAAGTGTCTGTGTATATGACCTTAATTGGAAAAAGAATCTTTGCAGATGTAACTTGGTTAAGGGTCTTAAGAAAACATTATTTCTGGATTAAACAGATGAGCCTTAAATCTAATGGCAAATATCCTCTGAGAGAAAAGAGAGGAGGAGACACGGGGAGAAGAAGAGAAGTCATTTAGCTCAGAGGCCAAAACTGGAGTTATACAAACCACAGCTAAGGAATCCCTGGAACCACCAGAAGGGGAAGAAGCAAGGAAAGATTCTTTCCGCTAGGCTTTGGAGAGAGCATGACCCTTCTTACATTTGATTTTGGAATTCTTGCCTCCAGAAATGTTAAAAAATAAATTTCTGTTGTTTCAAGCTACCAAGTTTGTGGTAACTTGTTACTGTAGCCACAGGAAACTTACACAACTAAGACAACATTTTACAGCTAAGGTAACTAAAGTTTAAAGAACTCAAGTGATTTCAGTTTAAAGAAAAAGCATGAAACAGATGGTCTTTGCAACTGTTGCTTCAAGGTAGAGGGAAAAGGCACTGGAATGAAAGTGAGGAGACGGGAGTTCTAGTTCTGGTGTTAGCTGTGGGGCTCTGGACAAGCCATAACTTCTCTAGGCATTAGTTGCCTCATTTATAAAAGTGAGAGTGGGGATGATGAGTATTTTATATATATATATTTAATTTGTATTATATATAAATATTTCATATTTATATTAATGTATATAATATATTATATAGAGAGAGAGAGCTTAAAACTTGCTAGTCATCTGAATCACATGGAAAGCTTACATAAAAAGCTTCCTATAGACTTACTATAGACTCCCAGCCTTTATCACACCACCCCTGTCCAACCTGTTAATTCAGAATCACTGCAGCTCTGAAATCTATCTTTTAAAAATTTCCAGGCAATTAAAGATCACCAAGTTTGGGAATCACAGGGTGAGATGATTATCAAATCTCATTTGGTGCTAAGTTTTATACTGGATTAGAGACCCATTCCCATAGTTTTCAACACTTAAATATATGCAGGGCGTGGACTGTGTGTATCTGTGAACATAAAGAGGATGAATGTAAAAGCAAGTATCTGGAACCTATTTATTCCAGGTTCCAGGGGCATGGGATTTGGGCCTAAAATAACTCTTAATATCTTTGTTCTGCATAACCAGTCACTATCCCTGGCTGACTCCTTGCTGTCGCATCTCATTGTGTTCTGTGAACAGGATGATTGTGTCAAGTGTTTTCTCTCCACAAAGGGAAAGCACATGTGTGACACAACACAGGCCAAGTGAAACAGGTATCGTTCAAAGTGTCTGCAGACAAGCTAGTGTTGCCAACACGGTTTGTCACATCTGAGAATAATATTCACAAAATCTTTTCCATCTTTCAGAAGTCACACAGATTTAAGAAAAGAAAACACATCTTCCTTCTTAGAAAAAGGCCCAGCTTGACTATATACGGTTTTTTTGTTTGTGTTTAAGTCTAGGCTTGAGTTATCTTCTTGGCTCTCAAGTTTACCATATTTTGTCTCCTAAATTTAATGTCTAACTCCAATAGTAGGTGTGTATTAGAGCCTAAATGTAATCATTAAAACTCGTTGATCCTGAGTAAACCCAATCTTAACAGAATTAAAAATCACTATGACTCTCTGGTCATGAAGTCAACACAGAAGGAAATGTATTTTTCTGATGTTTACTATTTGCTGAAGACCATGTGTTAACAAGGCTTGTCAACACATAGAGCCTGAATTACATGTCTGTCAGCTGCAGAAGATCCTTATGGAGACAGGATTTGTGAATTTTGCAGAATTGGACGACCTAGAAAGATCAATGAAACACAGATCCCCGCTTATCTTGAGGAAGACCAAAGCAGGAGTTATTTTTTCTGTTTGTTCCAACCACCCCATTTCCCAGGGCTGGGCTAGTCTTCACAATCTACAGTCACAGGGCAGTATGAGGCTGATGGGGAGGAATCACATCACCCCAGATAGCATTCTAATTTCTACAACACCAGTCTCTTTAAAGACTCTTTGAAGAGTTAAAGTTAGAGGGGCACACAAATATCTCATTCAGGCAACTGAGACTCTTCCCACGGTTCTGTGTTATATCCTACACCCTCTGGGAACTTTTATCCTGGGATTTTCAGGAGGAGGCTGGTTCACTCACTAGATTTCACTTTTAGAGTCTTTAAGTACTTAATAACTAAAACCCTACATTTGATTAGATTTTATGCAGTCTTTCAATTATTCATTTTTTAAAAAATAAATTTATTTATTTTAATTGGAGGCTAATTACTTTACAATACTGTATTGGTTTTGCCATACATCAACATGAATCCGCCATGGGTGTACACGTGTTCCCCATCCTGAACCCCACTCCCACCACCCTCCCCGTACCATCCCTCTGGGTCATCCCAGCGCACCAGCCCCAACCATCCTGTATCATGCATCGAACCTGGACTGGCAATTCATTTCACATATGATATTATACATGTTTCAATGCCATTCTCCCAAATCATCCTGCCCTCGCCCTCTCCCACAAATTCTCAGATTACTAAGACAAAGAAGCAAGGAAACAGAGATTTTTTTGGGGGGGAAGTTAAGTATGAAAAGCATGGAAAGTGTCAGTCACTCAGTCGTGTCTGATTCTTTGCAACCCCATGGACTGTAGCCCACCAGGCTCCCCTGTCCATGGGATTTTTCAGGCAAGAATACTGGGGTGGGTAGTTATTTCTTTCTCCAGGGAATCTTCCCGACCCAGGGACTGAACCTGGTTCTCCTGCTTGCAGGTGGACTCTTTAGGTCTCAGCATGGAAGCATCTCTTAGCTCCCCTCCCCTATTAGACTGTGAGCTCTTTAAGGGCAGGGTTTATCTTTCTTTTATCCTGTTGTTACCAGGAAGACCAGTAAGACCAGAATTTGCTGTAGAGTGAGTACTCTACGAATGCTTGCTGAATAAGTGTATGAGTGAATATAATAACAATAATGAAAACTAATAACAGTATTAGAAGGCTCTAATACATACAGACTGAGACAGTAATTACTCCACTGAAAACTGTAAGCTTGGCTTTTCTTGTCATTGTGGGTGTTAATGCTTCTCAACTATTCTCACTAACATTTTATAAAAATTTTCAAACATACTGGAAAGTTGAAACAATTTAACAATAAACAACTATATACTCATCCCCTAAAATTTATAATTTATATTTTTATTATAGTTGTCTTTTCATACACATATTCATCAATTATTCTCTCTTTGGTGTATCTCAAAGTAAGTTGTAGACAATTGCATCACACAATTCTACTTCTATGACATAACATTTACAAATAATGAAATGCACAAATCTTAAGTGTACAGTTTAGATGAGTTCTGACAGATACATATTATCTTTGTAACCCCAATCCCTATTAAGATAGACTATTTCCATCATTCAGTCCCTATCCCTCAGAAGAAACCAGTGTTTTGATTTTTTTCCTACCTTATTAGTATTGCTTGATTCATGAGTATTTTAATGTAAATAGTCATCTATTCTGAAATTTCACATAAATAACAGCATGCAATACATTCTCTTTTGCATAAGGTGTCTTCTAGTCAGTATTATCTTTTAGAAATGCACCCACATTATTGTATGTATCAGCAGTTACTACTTTTTGCTGAAGACTGATATTCTATTGCATGACTATATTACGGTTTATCCATTCTCCTACTGATGGAGACTTGGGATGTTTCAAGGTTTTACAATTATGAATACAGTGGCTATGAACATCCTTTTTCAAGCCTTTTTGTGGACATACGTTTTCATCTTAGATATATACCTGGGATTAGAATTGCTGGGTTATAAGGTTTACTTTCATAAAAAAGTGCCAAACCATTTTCCAGAGTGGATGTATCATTCTACACTCCCATCAGTGATGTAGAAGCATTCTGGTTGCTCTAATCAGCACCCCCCCCCCCCCCCCTTTTTTTAACTGAAAAATTTAGCTTCAGCTAGTGTCATCCCAGAATGACATTCTGGATTCCTTTGTCTTAGAGGACTAGCAGCGGTTGAGCTCCCCCTTAAGTATAAAGCTAATAAAGTTTATAGATAATAATAAAGCAATATCTTTAATTAAAGGCTCCCCTGGCGGCTCAGTGGAAAAGAATCTGCCTGCCAATGCAGGAGAAAGGGATCAGTCCCTGGATTGGGAAGATCTCCTGGAGAAGGAAATAGCAACCCAATCCAGTACTCTTGTCTAGGAAAATTCATAGACAAGAGGGGCCTGGAGGGCTATAGTCCATGGGGTTGTAGAAGAGCTGGACATGACTTAGCAACTAAACAACTAAAACAATCTTTAATTATGCCTTAAAGAATAGTTAGATGTATGAAGGGAAACAACTGAACTGTGTGTGCATATCCAAGGGGAATGCTGTGGCCCATGGAGACTGTTAGGCTTTCATCAACATCACAGGGTGAGTTGAGGCTGACTGGGACATTATGAAAGAATGGCAATCTACTTTTGAAAATTTGCTTCGGAACAAGTCTGTAGGATAATAGAAGTTATACCCAGTTTTGATTATGTGAAGCAACAATTATGAGCAGAGGGTCACAAGCATAATCTCTGTGAAGTTGGAAGAGATTGTTTTAAAATATGTTGCCACACAGATCAAGTTCAAAGATTCTCTTTCCCTGCCCCATGGCCAATAATCTAGATAGGATTTCAAACACCCGGAAAGTGTAATGGGGAAGAATCTCATATAAAATGTGGGCTCCAGCAGAATTCAGAAAGAGGAGTATGGGAAGTAAGGAAAAAAAAAACAAAAACAAAAACCAGTCATCCAGATAATTTGATAAGAGAACAGAGAAGATCTTGGCAATTTCATTGTAATAGCTACAATTCTCAGTAACTTAATCCTTGGGGGGATGGTGAGGTGAAGATATTCCCACATGCAAGAGCATATTCTGACAAATTTCCTATTAGAGACACTGTCCATCAAAACTGAAGTCTTATTTTCTATCTGGTGATAATCTACAGATTTCCCCCCCCACCCCCCGAGGCACTGACTTAAAAAGTAAGTTACAAAATTTGTCCCGTTTAGAGACTATTGTAATTCTGTTGACTTTGTATGTGTCTGCTGTAGGACATCTGTGATATCATGAACCTCCTCTCTCTGTTCTTCAGAGATGGGAAGATGAATACAGAATTTATGTTGACAAGGACTATAAACTAAGCAGCTCCGCACACACTCCCCCAGGCTCCCAGAATACAAAGAAAAAAGTAATCACTCCAAATGACCCCCAACTATTTAGAATTTCATACCATCAAGTCAGATGAGCCAAAATTGCTACCACCTGTAAAGATTCAAAGAAGTACAAAAATCACTAAAAAGAAGAAGAAGAAGAAAAAAAGAAAAACGTGGCAGACGTGCTTGGAGGGAGGGAGAACCAGCAGAGGAAGAACAAGCTTGGAGCACCCCCTCCAGGGAACTTGTGATCATATCAGACTTCGAAATTCTGCCAGATTCTAAAGTAACAAAATAACATGCTTTACCTATTCTCATGATTTTAAGAAAAGCTTGTTAAAAACGTATAGATCCTCTAGGATCAGAAGTGAAGGGTAGGAGGAATTTGAGTGTGTCTACTCACAGAATCATAGACTTTTAGCTTTGCTAGGGGCCTTGGGAATCATTTAGTAGAGTTCGCTACCCAATATAAAATATCCCCTTATAAATATGAATCTGTTTTCTGCTTGCATGCCTCATAGGAAATGTGGTCTGTTAAAATGTTTGAGTGCTCTAACTGTTGACAAGTTTTTCTCTAATACTGAGGAAATCTGCTTCCTTTTAACATTCAACCATGGGTTCTAGTTAGCAAAACAGAAGTAACTCTACTCACAATTCTTAACAAGTGAGGTCCTCATATGTTTGAAACTGGGTATCATAAATCACCCAAGCCTTCTCTTTTCTAGGTTGAAATATCCACAGTTCTTTAAACAGGATTTCCAGATCTCTTGATAATCTGATTAATTTTATCTTCTAAACATACTTTATCAGTGTCTTGCTCAACATGTGGTACTCCAAATCACATGCTATGCCTTAAGTATGGGCTTATTATCATAGCTAACTGCCTCCAATGACAATTGACAAGAAAGGTTTGATTACTTGTTCACATTTAATCAAAAAGAAATAGAGACAGAAATAAGAAATGGATCTCTGTATTCTCAGGTCAGAATTCTTTCTCTATATCACGCTGAAAATAATCTGTTATATAGGAAAAATACGTTTCTTCAACATGGATAACAGAATTTTTGTGATTACAAAAGGAATGAATGGAAAGCAATGAGTCTTAGGATGAAGAACTTCCTTCTTACAGGCCAGTTTAATTCCCTTACTCGGGTCTCTACTCCTGTCCACAAAGGAAAACAAAAATGTATTCTCTCTGGATATAGGTCTCAAAGGATGTAGTTGCAAAGGATCAAAGCATGAGTGAGCACCTCCTGGTCTTTGTTTAAGAGGTCTGGTGCAATCCAGAAGCGTTTCTTATACCTCCCAACTGAAATCCCAATACTTACTCCCCTGACTTTAAAGACAAATTATAAATTTAAGACAATTAAATATCAGCCTGAGTGGTAGCGGGTGAAGCTCTGGCATATAAACTATACTCACCTTTTAATCAGAATTTTGAATATAAAATATATAGAGCAAAGATGCAGAATGGAGTGATGTATATGTTACTTCTGGGCTAGTAGTTAAAATTGAGTTTGAAAGCATTGGGTAAAATAGCATTCTGTTGCACAATGGTTGGGTTTTGGCTTATGTGCTTTCTTTGTATCTTTCCTACCCCCCATAAGTTCCAAATTCACCCCTGAAAATACATATGGAATTAATTCAATATCTACTTACTGCAAATCAACAGGACAAAAGGCATTGAGAACTGAAACTCACACACATAAAAAAGAATGAGACCTGCCTTAAAGGAACTCAGCAACTAATGTTAAAAAGACAAATATGCAGATGACAAATAAGCTATGCTGATACAAGAAAAAATGGATGCGTAAAATAAAAACGCACCTATATTCAATCTTTTCCTCTGAAAGCAAGATCCAAAGTTGGGGGATGATTTAAAATTGGAATCAATTTACATTTGACATCAGATTGAAAATTACATGAAAGCCTCAAAACACAAAAGACCAGAAACTCCTCTTCTATCAGTGTAATAAACATGTCCTGTGAAATTAACTGGCCCCTAGGATGGGCTTTCTGTGGCTCAGACAGTAAAGAATCCTCCTGAAATGCAATGGGCCTGGGTTCAATCCCTGGGTTGGGAAGATCCCCTGGAGAAGGGAATGGCTACCCACTCCAGTACTCTTGCCGGTAGAATTCTATGGAGAAAGGAGCCTGGCGAGTTACAGTCCATGGGGTTGCGGAGTAGGCATGACAGGACAGAGCGACTAGGATGAGCCGATTAATTCTGCAGAATTTTGACTCTGAGATACCTGAACTTTCCATGACTGAAGATGAACTCCTGGGAAAGGACTATGCTCCACGGTCAAAGGTGACACCCAACAGTCATTTGTTTGGGAGTGGGGCACTGCTATATTTGAAGTAGATATGAAAAGCACAACTGAGACAGGGCCAGGGCAAGCCACGTTGCGCTTTCCCTCCTGTCACTGGGTAGGCTAGTAAGGAAAAAGCTGTTAGGCTGGACATAGGCCATTCTTATCCCCACAGTGATGGATTTTACATGACAAATAACAAACAGAAACCAAATCTAGGAATGCTGAATTCACTGAGAAATCCAAAAGAGAAATATCAATTGTCAATTGTTTCCCAAAGGGGTTGGAAGGAGAACCAAATAAAGCAATTCTGTAAAATGCAATCCAAAAGCCCTCATTGTTTACTGCATGGTAAATCATAATGGCAGGAGTGGTCTTATCCTGTTACACTGGAAAATGAGCTAAAAGAAGATAAAGTCACAGCTTTTGCCACTAAATAAAGTAAATAAATACGTAATAAGTACAGCAGAACGTCCAGACAATGCACAGTCTTGCTGTTCTCAGCCACTCCTGCAAAGAGAAATTCTTTCTTTCAGGTTCTGCTGCAGGCACCACAGTAAAGCATTCTGACAGACAGTTGGGATATTACGAAGATCCTGAAAGCAGTTTGCTTAGAATACCACAGTGCTGGCTGATGTTTGAATTTTGAGCATAAAACATTTTATTTCCTTTTTCTGAATTAAGGAATGGGCCTATCCCAGAGTGTATCAAAAAGGGGAAACATTCCAATAAAGAGAAGATGACATATATAATCAACTGAACCACAGTGATCTCTCCTGCCAGTAGAGCTGAAGACTGACATTCTGTGGGAGCCAGTCTCGCGGTTCTATCCTCTACACTGACACTATCCCTGCCTTTCTTCTCTCTTACTGTAAACACACACTGATGGTTTCATTTGATCTTGTCTTAACATATAAAAATCTCATGTGCATCAAGACAAGACAGCTCAAGAATACATGTATATTTTCAAGAATACAACTCAAGAACACATATATATCCAGCTCATGGATACATGTATATATGTATGGCTGAGTCCCTTAGCTCTTCACCTGAAACTGTCACAACATTATTAATTGGCTATATCCCAATAAAAAATAAAAAGCTTTGAAAAAAGGCTAGACAACTTAACGAGCCAGTCATTTCACCTGTAGGTATGCTTTTAGGAATAAACTTTCAAGAAACACACATATGTATCCACAAGGAACCAATTAAGAATGTTCCATGAAATGCTATTTGGAAACAAAATAATAGAATGGAAACAACTGAAATGTTCATCAATAGCAGAATGGAAAATAACACATGGCAGAGTAACCAATGGAGAACTATGTTACAGATAAAAGGAACAAATTAGATCTCACTATAAGGATGAAGAAATTCTGAAAATACTACTGAAATGGAATTCTCCAGGCCAGAATACTGGAGTGGGTAGCCTTTCCCTTCTCCAGGGGATCTTCCCAACCCAGGGATTGAACCCAGGTCTCCCACACTGCAGGCGGATTCTTTACCAATTGAGCCCGAAAACTAATGTAACAGAATGATACACAGCATGGCCTACATACATAAACCTAGAAAACACACAAAGCAACATTACATATTAAGACATAGATACTCATAAATGGCTTTAAAATATTTTTATAAACTGAAAGGATAAATGCCAAACTCATAGCAGGATGGGCTTGCCTAGGGATCGAGTAGGGTGTTATCTGTGTTATAATGCTTTGCTCCTTTTATTTATTTTCATTTAACTATTTTTCCTTTCTTTGTGTATTTCTTGACAATGTATGAGTTTTAAAATAAAAAGATAAAACATCAAACAAAAATGTTAATTTTCAAGTCTAGATAGTGGGAATACAGTATTTGTTCTATTTAAATTTCTTAAAAAAATTAGACCTCAAAGGGGCCAATCACTTGACTGTATTTACTTTGAGGTATGGAAAAATGCATGTATGGGATGTTAGGAATTCTTAACATACGTAAAGACTTAGCACTGTTTAATGTTTCCTCTGAAACTTAAAGGAGAGAGTTCATGGCTACCTGAGTGAACAACTGCTACTACAGACATGAGCCAGCCATTCAGCAATACTGGTTCTAGGCAAGGACACTGGCAAGAGGAAGCAGAATAGCGTAACAATTAAGCTTTGACATCACACAGATCTGGGCCTAACTCCTGACTTTAAGTGTGACTTTAGCTATGCTGCTTAACCTCTTTAAGCTTCCATTTCCTCATGTATAAAATGGAAATAATAATTCTTATCTCACATAGAAAGTGAAGAAAGAAAGTGTTAGTCACTCAGTTATGTATGACTCTGCGACCCTATGGACTGTAACAGCCTGCAAGGCTCCTCTGTCCATAGAACTTTCCAGGTAACAATATTGGAGTAGGTTGCCATTCCTTTCTCCAGGGGATCTTCCCCACCCAGGGATTGAACCCAGGTCTCATGCATTGCAGGCAGATTCTTTACCATCTAAGCCACCAGGGAAGCCCATCTCACATAATTTCTGGAAAATTTCCTGAGATAATGTATGAATATACCACTTTGTCTAGCGCATAGGAAATATTCAAAGAACGGTTAGTGAAAATGAAAGGGATGAGGCAGCATTTATTGTTACACATGTACTTTTAAAGGTTAACCATTCTTTTATTAATTCTACTACATGATGAATATGAGGGGTTTCCATCATAATAGTGGAAGAATAGGAAGAGTTGAGTAGATGTGAGGTGATGACTGGGGTCAGGAAGCCTTCTAGATGTGCCCCTAACCCCAGTGCCCTCCCATCATCACTGAGAGTCACTGTTCTATGAATAGTTTAGCAGTATCCCAGTCTGGGAATTTAAGGTTTCTAGGACAACAGAGGTGTAGCTGGTAGCAGCTCCAGATCACTGCTCCCTCTGAGAACCTGGATTCCAGAGATCACGGAAGTGTGATACTTCCTGCTGGCAGCAGCCGGATCTCCTGGGTGGACAAAATTCTGGGGCACTGGAAGGTGATAGTGGCTCATACTCTGTCTAAGCAGCCTAGTGTCTTAGGGGACTCCACCCTGAATCACAGGGGACGAATCCCAAATGAAGGCCAACACAGTCCTAACATATCTGTCTACCCCAAGTCTTGTCTTGCTCCTGAAAGGAGACAATAGTTTACATCTCTTTCCTCCAAATATCAATAAAGTCTCAGAAAAAAAGAACAAAAAATTTTTGAGTTGTTCAAACATATTAAATCACAAAGTTTGAAGAAACCTCCAGTGGAGTCCATCTGACTACCTATCCTTCCTTTTCCACCTTCCCACCCACATTATCCAGACTACATCACAAGTCATTGTTGAAAACATAATGAAGCCACTTTTCTTAGCTGCTTATGCTTCTCGACACTTTCAGTCAATGAATCCAACTTTACCCCAAAAGTGTCAGTAGCAGATACCTATTTTCCTTTATGTTATTAATCTTCAAAAGTCACAATGATCAGAAACTGAATAAAACTGACCTTCTTGGTATTAGGCCTCACCTAACTTGGTGGGTCAGCAGTAAAGAATCCATCTGCACTGCAAGCAACGCAGGTTCCATTTCCGGGTCGGGAAGATCCCCTGGAAAAGGGAATGGCAACCCACTCCAGTACCTGAGAAATCCCATGGACAGAGAAGCCCAGCCAGCTACAGTCCACGGGGTCCTAAAGCAGTTGGACATGACTTAGCAACTAAATCACCACCACAAAAGACTCCTCCTTTCCTAGACGAGTCTGTGGCAGGGCATTTCTAGGCTAATCTAAATATTTCTTGCTGCAATTGAAACCTCTGCTCTCTTAATCTTCTTTGTATGTACAGAGTACTTTGGAGGGAAGAAATCAGCAACCCCAGCAATGTGTTTAATAGTTCTCAAGTACAAAATTGCTCAGGCAATACTCTCCAGATTTTCCTCTTAGTCCAAAGACAGTGCCTATCACTTTAGCAGCCAGGTGCTTTGACATGTTTCCTATTAGGTTCAGAAAATGAGCTAACATATGGTGGGAGGGATTAAATGACATGATTGAGGCCAAGAATAAGGGTTTTAAAACGCTCTTTCATTTGCTGGGGTATGTTGTTTTCTGCACACTGGCCTGCATACTCTAAAGAGTTTAAGTAGGCAAAGATCATGGTAAGTGCTGACTATTTGGGAGAGACAGTTAAAGTCCCAGCCCTTTGAATATCCTGCCTGTCACTGAGCCTTTGAGTGCAACTGCCTACATTAATCAGTAGCTCCTGAGGAGGGTACCTTCAGATTCAAGAGTTGGTTTGTCAAAATGAGGTTTTTCACAATAGAGAAGCATAGTCTATTAAAGGGGGAAGTGAAGGAGGGAGGGCATGAGAAAAGACAAGAGAAGTAGAGGGAGAGATTGAAGGAGGAAGGGAGGGAGAGAGAAAAAAGAGAAGGAGAAGGGCAGGGGGAAGGAAGGAGAGCTGGCTACTCTATCCCTCCATTTTGGGGAAAGAAAAACCCAGTTATGTTGTTGGTGCTATTATAATGTAAAGTGGTCTGTATTATCTATGAGGGAAAGCTTCATTTTCATCTCAATAAAGACTTCTGGGTTTGCACATATACAGTTCAGATTATAGTTCAAGATCAAAACTGCACCTGCAGTTCACAATGACCTATTTTTTGCCCCAGTCCCCCAAAGTTGCTCTGTAGCAAAGCCAAGTCAAAACAATGCTCAACAAAAGACTGCAAGTTCCTGGCAATTTCCCTTCTACTCTACATGCTGCCAAGGTCACCCAGAGGTGAAGCTGAACTCTCCATTTGGCCTTTTTTGCTTTTTCCTCCCCATTTCCCCTCCCTCCACTTACGTACATACTGATATGGTTTATGGCCTGTACCTCAATAGCATTATCACCCTGGATTTCTATCAGACCTGGGGTCAGCGGAAGCGGGGAAGGAGACTGGATGTGAGTGTGGGTGTGGCAAGGTCCTGCTGCCTTATCAGGGAGGGAAGAGCGGGAATCCACCTGGTATGCTTCTGGCTGTGAAGTGTGGTGAGGTGAGCCAAGGTGCCAGGGGGTCACTAGGAGTTCACTTTGGATAAGTGCCCAATATTGAAGGACTTAGCTCATCAACTTTTTTCATTTGCAAAGATGTATTTCCTGTTGGGTTTCTTCTCCCTGTCACAGGGGCAAAAGAGTCCAGTATGCAGCTTGTTTGGTGTGTACAGGAAACATACCCCTCCTGAATTAAATCCAATTATGGTAATTCATTCAGAAAATCCATGGGATTGCTGGCACAAGTTAAACTGCCCAGGGTGGAAGAGTCGGGTATTTAGCCCGGGTATCTGTCAAGGATACGTGGGTGCTTTCCCCGAACCTTCCCAACATCATTTCATAAACTGGATAACCTTGGCGTGCCTTGTTGTACTCTCCTATAAAATGGCAGTTCTTACTCTTCATTCCTAAACTGCTTCTATTACCTGCTTAAAGAGCCCTGGGGAGTAGAACACCTAGGTCTCAGGAACAGAAAAAGAAGCAGAATATCAAATTTCAAGTTTGTGCTTCCAGATTTGGGGGCTGAAGGTTGGCTGATGGGGAAGCCCTGTGGCTGTCCCTCAATAGGAATATTAGCGACATTGTTCCCTTATGTTAATTTTGGATATAACTGGCTATTGCTTGGGTCTTATGTGAATTATTACAAGCAGGTGGGAATATTGACTCATTCCACCCTGTTGAGGTCTAGGTTGAAAATACTGCAAAACACTAAGGAATAGTATTAATTTTCTGAAGCTCACTTTGCAGTAAAGAGAAGGTAAAAGATAAGACTAAAAACTCTACCCTGTTACAGTCAAATTGTCCTCACACCTCTCTGATCTACTTTGGAATCTAGGTGTGATCAACAACAATAGCAATAATCACTTCTACTCAAACTAGAAGACTTTCTCCAATCCAAGTATTCATGGTCAAGACATATTTCAACAGACTGGTTCCCTGCTGAAAGACAACAGAGGGTATGCACCCAGGCTTCTTAGCAAGTAGTTCATATACTGACATCAAAGGAAGGATATTTATGGGTATAAAATACTTTAAAGCATCTCTCTCATTGGAGAGTACTTGGCTTTTAAACTTTTTCTTTTAAAAAAGTTCATTTGTTCATTCATTCATTCATTCGACAAACATTTATTGAGCAGCTGCAATGTGGCAGGAACTGAGCTAGGATATAAATATGAGGAAGGTAACAGTTTCTATCTTAAACAGTATACAGTTAGAAGAGGAGACATATGGGAAAACAAAAATAGTACAATAAGAAATACTGTATTAGAGCACTGTGTATGGTGTGAAAGAGGTGCAGAGGGCAGGCCAGCTCCTGCCTGAAAGAGTCAGGGAAAGTTTCCAAGGGGAGGAAACATCTGAGTCTTAAAAGTTGAATAAATATTTGCCAAGGGTATAAGTGGCCAGCTAAAAGGAAGAAACTCGGCTATGTCATGTTGGGTGAATAGCAACAAAGTGAGGGTATACCAAAGGAAGGAATCGCCAGTCTAGGTTTGATGCAGGACACAGGATGCTTGGGGCTGGTGCACTGGGATGACCCAGAGGGATGGTATGGGGAGGGAAGAGGGAGGAGAGTTCAGGATAGGGAACACGTGTACACCCATAGCAGATTCATGTTGATGTATGACAAAACCAATACAATATTGTAAAGTAATTAGCCTCCAATTAAAATAAATAAATTTAAATTAAAAAAAAAAGAAAAGGTAGGTAGGAGTTGGCCTAAAAAGATAGCAATATGCAAGGGCTTTCTCTTTCTTTTATGGAGAGGATGGGCACACCCAGTAGAATAATCAATCAAATTTATATTTTAGAAAGATCACTTTGGCAGTAATCAGAAGGGAGTCGCTACTATGCAAAAGCAGAGGGGACTCTGAGACAAGTATGTAAAATTAGTGTGATTAAGTTTAAAAGTGCTGATATAAGTGTGGAAACTTATTTAAATTTTGTCATATATCTGCCACTATTATGAGTGTTATGGAAAATCAATATAATAAGAGTTCAGAGACTGGAATGGGATGATAAGGAAAGGCTTTAAGCAGAAGGCAGGCAGATACAATTGAAGCTGTAATAGGATGACCATCCCAGATTGCAGAAATATTTCAAATAAAGTGTGATGCCTCTAAATACAGGATAGAACCATGATGCATCTGTGAACTGGAGAACATCTATCAGACTACTGGGGAAAACAAGAGAAATGAAATTATCCAAGGCCTTATACATTTAGGCAGGTATATCAAGTTACACTGAAGTCTACCAAAATCTACATGGCACCCCAAAGTAGGACTAGGCAGTCAAGCACTGTTGACATTGAGCTGACATGATCATACCTATAACTATTGTGGGGGTTTAGTCCATTTCTAAGTTTGTGCATTAGATTGAGATGAAACATGCTGGACAAATACAAAGCACTTACTTCCAAAATGATACATTTCTCTGGTCTGTTACCAATATTGAACCTTAGTCATCAACCAAGTGAAATGGCATTAAGTTGATATGAACCTGGATTATTGGTTAGTACTTTGTGAACTTTCTACTTCACTTAAGTGTTCCGTAGAAACAGAAGAGTATATGATGACAACTCCTACTAAGAAAGGAGTCTGGAAGGTCAAGAGTGTTTTTATGTGTATCCTAACTGAAACTTCTTTTCAAATAGAAAAACCTCCATATTACTTATACTTTACTGCTTAACACTACACAGAGATGTGAACAATTAGATCATTCTATGAATGAGCAATTCCACCTAGTAATCAAACCCCATTTTGGATTATTATCCTTTGTTTATTAAACCAACAAGAGCATTCATTTCAGCCAGTCTGTCAAAAGCACAAAATGAACCAAACACTCTGTTTAGTTGAACTAGGTGCTCTCAGCCAAAACAAGCAGGATCCCCAAACTTTTGCTTTTATGAAACATGACTTTACCATGCAATGATATTAGATAAGGAGAGGGAAGAGATGTGAAGACGGAAGCAAAAGAATAATGCAGTTGTTTTTTATTCAGTGTCACAAGGGGTGAAATGGATTTCTTGTCAGCTTAAAGCCAAGACAAGGTATAGCTTATAACCAACTCTGTCAATAAATTGTGTATAGTATGCCCTTAACCTAGTACATACTTGATAACTGCAGTACCCATTATTCAACTTTGTTGATTCTGTAAGGCAGTAAGCTGCATACTTCCGTTAAAATAATATTTCATGGACGAGAGAGTTAAAGTTTATCTCTGACTCACTCATTCTACACCATAAATGACCTCACCATCCTTCCTTGTCATTAACAATGCTAAGTTACTGCTGTATAATTTTACCTACCCCATTTTGAATAGTTCCATAAAGTTGTCCAGCCCATGTGTCAACAGACCACTTGGACTTCGAGCAACACTTAATATCTCTCAGCTGGTAATTATAATGTTTTCCTAAACATATAGATAATATATGATTTCCAAATTGCAATAATCTTCCTAGGCCACTATTCAGGCCTAGTAATTTCTCATCACTTCAGGAATCAATTCACAAAGTGGCCAAGTAAACTCATTTTCCTCAGCAGTTTTAACCAATTTTATGTTTCACGTAGACATGAATGGTCAAAACTCATTTTTATTTTCTGATTAGTGTTGCTCAATTAATCCTCAACTCTCTTATAATCAGCACTAAAAGAGAAATAACCTTTTTTCTAAAAGTACAATTGGCCCTGGACATATCCTGATTTCACCTGTTCAGGTCTCTGGGTATTCAATAAAGCAAGTTCAGCCGCTGTGCCAAGAGGCCACACAGAGTTCAAGGTAACACCTCACAGCCATCAGTAGGTTAATTATAATTTCATTTCAAACACACCGACTGCATGCTTGTTTCAACTCCAAATGACCTTACCTGCTTAATTTTTTTTTTGGAGGGGGGTGTCTACATGGAGTAAATTTCTGTCAGCAAAGCTGAAAGGCCACTCAGAGTTCATGGTAACAATTCATATTTTTAACAGGTTGCCCAGACCTAAATCCTCATCTTCAAACATTCCAGAGAGAGCACTTAGTAGCTCTGAAGGAAGGAGGGAGTGCGGGAGAAGGAAAGGAGAGGGTAGAAAGGGGAAGCAGAGCCATGGTTCCTGCCTTCTGCAGTTCTGAGAAGTTCACTACCAATGACAATCTTGGCTGATTCTGGGTTGTGGGGGAACGCTCTACACTTTTGAGGTGGAGCCTTTCAGGAGTTTCTAGTGTTTACTTGATTACACCACTACCAGAAACAAAACTGGCTCCAAGGCAGCCTTATATTTTCATTCTGAAGTGACCACAACAGTGGAAGCTTGATTCCGCATTGGTGGCAACTGAGACAATGCTGATTTCCTTCTCTTTCTCAGTGAGCAGGAATAGAAAACAGCTTCCCTGGTGGCTTAGACAGTAAAGAATCCACCTGCGATGCAGGAGATCTGGGTTCTCTCCCTGGGTTGGGAAGATTCCCTGGAGAAGGGAATGGCTACCCACTTCAGTATTCTTGTGTGAAGAATTCCATGGACAGGGGAGCCTGGCAGGTTACAGTCCACGGGGTCACAGAATCGGACACGACTGAGCAACTAAGCACACACACACAGAGGAGCAGTAATGGAAGTTCTCAGAAGGGTAAATGTTTTCTACAGACAAAGGCTCTTTATTTTACAAATCAGGTTGAAGAAGCCCAGGTAACATTAATGAGAGGAATCATTTCAGATGTGATTCTTCTCATCTCTACTGCCTATACTGTATCACATGTTGGAATGACAAGCTTTGTGGGGATGTTTTATAAGATTCCTGGGTTGGAAGGATCTCCTGGAGAAGGGCACGGCTACCCACTCCAGTATTCTTGCCTGGAGAATTCCATGCACAGAGGAGCCTGGCAGTCCATGGGGTCCCAAAGAGTCAGAAAGGACTGAACAACTTTCACTTTCACTTTTAAAATAAGACCAACTGATCCATTTTCCCATTTAAAAACCAAACCAAACTAAAAGCAAGTGGTCCTAAAGCTTTGGCTCAGGAATGCTTTTTGCATAACTCATCAGTCATTTGTACGGAAAATTCATTTTCCATTTCACAGAGTTTAGCCATGTTTTGTTTGTTTTCTTTTATTTTTTCAAACTATCTAAATGCTCAACTGCTTAGTATTTATGGTTCATACTACAAACTGTTTTGGAGAAATAAAAAAATAGAGACCCCATTTATTCCTGGCCATTTACTCCCCTTGAAACAATTATTAGTCGTATGGTACTTTGTCTCAAATTGTTTAAGAGCAGTCTTCCCTGGCATTTAGATACCACTTGGCTGGGCTGCATCTGCTTTCTTACAGCTTGATCTGTCTTGTCAATCCTTTTTGACAAAATGAAAGGACAATTTCTATAATGTTCACTTATTCCCTCTTCAGAGGATCCTTTCTTGGCAAATAAGTGGGTGGTATGACAACCCTTTTCACTCTCAAAACTTAACCGCACATTATTTCAATAGTGCTTTTCAAATGAGGGAGGTAATTTCCAGTTCCTGCAGGACCACAAAGCATTTAGATGAGTGCCCCACCATAAAGCCTGATGTTTTGTTACTGTTGCATAACCCAGTGATTTAAATTTTTTAGTTGCAGAGCCTGTTTGCTTTTCCCAAATGAATCTTATGAAGAAGCCCAAAATATGAAATGTGTAATATACAAGCTGCTTAGGCAGATTTAGGATAAACCACCCAGAGACCTATCAGCTCAGCTCGTCTACCTCCTCAATTTCCCTCACTTCTACCACCTCAGTACAGAATCACACCCAGGGGAACTCAATAGAACCACTAGCTGCCACCCAACACAGCTTAAAAGCTTCTAAGACATGGTGTTGGTAGTAATTAGGAAATAGGTATTTGTAAGTGGCAAATCATTTCCTCAAACTTAATTAACTCAGAACTATATGAATGACTGTGTTAGAACTTTTTTCTATTAAAAGAGTATCTCTTGAAGACAAGAGCTTTGGCTTGTTTATATTATACTCCCCACAAAACCTAGCTAATCCTAAATGTTTAATAAATCTTGCATTACAATGCCTTGCCTTAGACTGGAAAAAATTATTTTCTGTGCAGAACATTTTAAGGGGGCAGAAAAGATATCTCTCTCCTCCCTCACTCTGTATTCACTCAGAAATCCCTAGTCATCACATCATCACAGAGATCACAAGAGACAAGCCACCATAGCAGTCATCACTGAAACACTCCATCTTATCTTCAAACAAGATGACAACCTCCACACATCTCAACTTTCCTTAATGAGAAATGTAGAATGACAATTCAAAGTTGAGGCCTTCAATAAAGCTTATTTGGTCTCAACTTAAAAATGGCAATAATCAAACTAGTCATTTCCCTTGCATGAAATTCAGAAGGAGGTATAATGAGTGTTAAATCAAGCCAAGGAAGTCATTTAAAAGTCTGCCTTCTATTTTAGGAAAATTGTTCCTCCTCAGTCACCAATTAACCAAGTATTTACTGATATCCTGATTGTGTGGTGGCTCAGACAGTAGAGAATCTGCCTGCAACGCAGGAGATGCAGTTCAATCCTTGGGTCAGGAAGAACCCCAGGAGAAGGAAATGGCAACCCACTCCGATATTTTTGGCTGGAGAATTCCATGGAAGGAGGAGCCTGGTGCGTTACAGTTCATGGGGTCACAAAGAGTCGGACACAACTGAGCAACTAGCGACTAACACACTTTGTGTTTCTAGAATGAGCATTGAACTTGGAGTCAGAACACTGGAGTCCAAATTTAAGATTGCTACTTCATAGCAATAAGATACTGCTTAAGAGCACCTTGCCTCTATTTCCTCACCTCTTTAAGTAGAATAATAATTGCTACCTCACAAGATTATTTTCAAGATATAAAAGATAAGATTTATCAAGCACTGTTCCTGGTATATAACTGATTCAGGATCCTGTGTGTGATCCTAAGTATGTTAAGTGTTCAGAAGAGAGATAAGAAAGAAATATATTTTTGACTTTGTAAATCAACTGCCGTTAGGTGAACACTCAGGCAGCTTATAATTTAGTATCCAAGGGGTATAGGGGTACAAGTTTAACTTCAGGGAATTAAAGTTGTGCAGTGGGGGTAGGGGGAATCCACAAGCCCCTATGTTGCGCTGTGCTTAGTCGCTCAGTCGTGTCTGACTCTTTGGAACCCCACGGACTGTGGCCCGCCAGGCTCCTCTGTCCGTGGGGATTCTCTAGGCAAGAATACTGGAGTAGGTTGCCATGCCCTCCTCCAGGGGATCTTCCCAACTCAGGGATGAAACCCAGATCTCCTGCCTTGCAGGCGGATTCTTTACCATTTGACCCACCAGGGAAGCCCAAAAGTAAATCCCAGGATATATCAAACTTAACTGCTTTCAGAATATTACTAAGATTAAAAACATGAAAAGGACTTCCATCTCAATTCACCACATCTTTCCCATCACTATCCCTTATTCTCTTCCTCCTTCCCTCTTTTTTCTTTTGGCCATGCCCTACGGCATGTGGACTCTTAGCTCGGCGAGTGAACCCATGCACAGGGGCTTTGCCACCAGACCTCTGGGGAAGTCCTCCTTCTTTCTTCTTTTGTTCCTGAGTCAGGGCTGACCTGGGAGTAGAACAACTACATACTCTCAGAAGTGTAGACGTCACAGGCCTATGACCAGTGTTAAGATCTTTACCTTTAGTTAATTATTCCTCTGCCAAACTTTCGGGAGTCACAAAGTCACATTTCAGATTTCCCTCAGGGATATTATGATCCATACCTTTAGATGACAGTCAAGAGGGCTAGGGTAAGGGACTTGGTGGTTTAGAAAATTTGGACCTTGATCCACACAAAAATTATGTAAGGGTTCAAATGCTAAAGAACTCTTTTTTTTTTTTTTTTATATGATAAAATACAATTGTGAGCTGGAACTCATTTTTTATTCCTCTAAAAAGTTGTGATGACAAAGGAACTTCAGTTACGCTAAACTTACCCTTTCCTTTTGGATCAACATTAGTGCACTAGCAAAACAGATAATTTTTCTAAAGGTACATTGAGAAGCAGTCAGATGGCTGAGGAACATCATTATCAACAACGATGATGACAACAACAACAAAATCCTGCTTTACTGAACCAAGAAATGCTTCCTAAAAGTACATCTTTCATTTGTCTCATAGCAACCATGTATCAAGTACTCAATCTGCATAGGGTCTTAGTCATTATAACCTCTGGTCATTATTAATTTCTTCTTATCATTCTAGTTCAATTTGGCTATTTTCTCTTTTTCTGCACTTAAAAAATGGCATGAGAACAAAGTAATTTTTATGACATAGATTCAAAAATCATACTTTGGCATTTCCCTCTGTACTTTTACTTCCCTATTACATCTCATATTCTTTTCTGGGAGCCTGCATTGCTGATGACTGGTTCACAAATTCAAATATATTTTATACATGAAAACTCTATTTTTTTCTTTTTCTTTTCACATTTTTTTTGTGCTCATAACCCTTTTGAAAATAAATAAACTTGAAAGAACAGATTTTAGAATTAAGCAAAAAGAAATGATCCTTTCCCATACACTGATATAGGTATCAAAGTTCTTGATGTTTATATGAAAGAATCATTGGAAGTTAAAATTAAATATGCCTTCAGTATTCAGTATATTTAATTTAAAATTAAAAGTTAAAATTAAACATACCTGGGGGCTCAGCTGGTAAAGAATCCGCCTGCAATGGGGGAGACCTGGGTTTGATCCCTGGGTTGGGAAGATCCCCTGGAGGAGGGAAAGGCTACCCACTCCAGTATTCTGGCCTAGAGAATTCCATGGACTGTATTTTCCATGGGTCACAAAGATTCAGACACAACTGAGCAACTTTCATTTTCACTCAGAAATCATGTAGTCATAGACATGTTTGGGAATTCCTGAGGTTTCAAATTGTTCAAGGTGGTAATGGCATCCGTAAGAATTTCTATTTTAAATCAATAAACAGGTTTTTGAGTATAATGAGGTAACTTGTAGCAGACCAACACTTCTGCCAAAAACAATCAGAAAGATTAGAAGCAAAAAATCAGCTAACAACTGAGGAATATAGGACTTAAGAAGACAAGATTTGGAAGAAAAAGAAGTTCTTTGAGATGAAGCCAAAATTCTGCATACCAGGTTCTTGATGTTGGGAGAAACAGAGAAGCTAAGAGAATTTCTAGAAAACTAAAAGGGCTGGAGAGGGACAGAGAGTGAGCCTACTAGTATGTGCTGATGCTAAGCTGTAGAAGGTAGGGCCCAAGAAGCCAAGCAGATAATGGCTAAAAAGTAGAAAAGAGTTTCCTACAGATTCTTGGTGCTGAGGAAACAAAAATTAAGAGTTCAGGTCCGCCTAGGAGAAGCCTTATTAAAATGCCCTGGACGCTCGGCTGGGACACAAAGATGAGTACATGTAGTGGTAGACATGAACCAAGTGTAGGCTGAACCACATCCCAGACACAAGTCTGCAAAGTTTCTGAGCAGACTGTGGTGATGTCACCTACATTCTTGATACCTGCCAAAAGACAAGATGCATCTCTGGAGTAAAATATCGTCATCTAGAACTAGTAACATTTTTCATTCACAATGACAGGGACTCAATAAAAATTTAGATTTGCCAAAAATAGGAGCAAGAGAAAGCTAGACAAGAGAAACAGTCCTACAGATGAACACAATCAGAAATGGGCTTTAAAAAAACTGTGACTTACATTACATGACTAACAAACAATAAAATGCAACAGAAAATGCAAAACTGCACCATACACCTGAAATATTTAAAAAAGAAGAAATTCTAGCATTGAAAAATATAACTAAAATTAATAAAACAGTGGATTGACAAGCAGATTGTACACAGCTGAAGAGAAGATTAATAAATTGGAATGAGTACAAAATACCTAGACTGAAGCAAATAGCTAGATTGAAGCAAAAAGACAGAACATATGGGACATAGTGAGAAGAGCCAATTATGTTTTTCTGGGGTCCCCAAAAGCAGAAGCTAGAAAATGGGGGAAGGAAAATTTGAAGACATAATAGCTGCAAAATTTCTAAAACTTCCAAAAGAACCCTGTCTACAGATTCAAGAGTAATGTTACACTCCACAGAGGAAAGACACAAAGGAAACCACACCATGCACATTACAGTAAAACGGTCAAGATCAGACAAACTTTCAAAGGAGCAGCTATACGACTTATATTTTACTGCAAGAAACATGATGAAAATCAGAAAACAATGGAACCACACATAGATATGCTAAAAGAAAATAACTGGCAACTTAGATTCATTACTCAGTAAAAAAAATTCTTGAGTAATGAAGGCAAAAACTATTCAAGACAAAAGCTAATTTATTATTAGCAGGCCCATACTAAAATATATATTAAAAATAATGTACAAGGAAACATATATAAATATATTAGATACATATAAATAAATATTATTAGTAATAATATTAATGTTTATTTAGACTTAAAATATTTGTGAAGTGAAAATGTTAGCAATAATAAAAAAAGTAGGAATGGAGTAAATTAAAGTTGCTTTAAGTTCTAGCATTTTTGTAGGGTTTAAGTAATATCAGACTTTTATAAGTAAAAGGTGCAGGTTGTATTGTTTAGAGGAATCACTTAGAGACTGTATAACAAACAAGATAATGGAGAAAAAAAGTAGAGTAGTGAAGTATAATTAATTTTTAAAAAGCAAAAGAGAAGGAAAACAAAACAAAAGAGAGGGCAAAAATAGAATGCAAGTATAATGCTATGTATAAATCCCAACACATCAGTAATTACTTTAAATGAAAATTTACTAAATACTCCAATAAAAAGCAAAATTTGTTTGAACAAACATTCTACATGCCACTTATAAAAAAACACACCTCAACTATAACAATCTTGAAAAGTTGAAAGTAAACTGATGAAAAAACATATACTGTGCAAATCTAGCCAAAAAGAAAGCTGATGTGGCTATACTAATATCAGACAAAGTATATAAGGCAAAGAGCATTATTAAATATTATAACATAGTATATATATAATAATATTTATAATGTTAAAAGTCAATTTAACAAGAAGATAAAAAATCCTAAAGTTATATGCCCCTAGTAATATATGCTTATATTATATATAAACCAAAAATGGACAGGACTAAGAGAAATAAATTCACAATCATAATTGGAGGGGTACATACAACTCTCAACAACCAATGGATAATTAGAATAAAACCGAAGAATTGACAGAGATATAGACTATTTACCCATTGTAATTAACAAATTTGATCTAGTTGATGTTTATAGAAACACTGCAGACAGTAACTGTAAACACAACTCACATTTTTAAAGGGCATACAGAATATTTACCAACACTGGCCATATGCTGAGCCAAATGTCAAGTCTCAACAAATTTCATAGGACTAGAAATCATTCTCTTATGTTCTCTGACCACAGCAGAATCGAGGTAGAAATCAACAACACAAATACAGCCAGGAAATCAAAAAATGGAAAATAATGTTCTACTAAATATCATATGTCAAAGAAGCAATCAAAATGGAAATCAGAAATATCTGGAGACGTTAATGAAAATATGAGGTACAAAGATCTCTGTGATGAAGGCATCTCTAGGGAACTTTATTGCCCTAAATGAATACCTAAAAGTACATCTTATGAATGAATACCTTAAAAGAGAAGAAAAACTAAAGAAGAAAAAAGAGAGATCTAAATATGTATCCCAAGAAGTTAAAGAATAGCAAACTGCTGCCGCCGCCACTGCTTATAGCAGAATAAGAGAAGTAGAATACATGTGTAAAGTGGAATCAATAAAGGAAAAAATGGCTCATTGAAAAGGCTGCTAGAAATGACAAAATGTTGCATTAACAATAATCAAAGAGAACAGAAAGAAGGCACAAATTATCAATATTCAAAACGAAAAGAAGCATATAACTACATATGCTATAGATGCTAAAAATATAGAGAATATTATGAACAACTTTATGTCAACATATTAGGAAATTTAGATGAAACAAATTTCTAGGAAAACACAATTTTCCAAAATTGACACAAGAGTAAATAGAAGATTGGACTCATCACTTGTGAATTAAAGAAGTTGAGTCTATAATAAGTTTCCCAGAAAGAAATTTCCTGGTCCATATGGTGAAATCTTCATAACATAAAGGAAAAACTAAAACGAATCTTACACTTTCTTCTTAAGAAAGAAAATGAGGGAAAACTTACCAAGTATTTTTAGGAGACTAGCATAACCTTAATACCAAAACCCGCACAGGCCATTATAAGAAAGAAAATCCAACAGAAAATTGGGCAAAATAGCTGAACTAGCATTTCACAAAAGAAGATACCAAAATGGCTAATTAACATACAAAGATTGCCTAATACCATAAATATTAGAGAAATACTACTAATAATTATTTTACACAATAAACTCACAAAAAATAGCAGTACACCCACCAGAATGGCTAAAATTAGGAAGAATACAATACCACATATTGTTGAAGATGTGGAGTATGTTGAGCTACCATCACTGTTGGTATAAACTGATTACAATCACTGAAAAAACAGTGGTTATCTACTAAAGCTGACGCATATATCCTAACATATGACCAGCAATTCAACCCTAGGTATATATCCAACAGAAAATGGCACATCAAAAAACATATACGAGACTGTTTAAGGCAGTGCTATTTGTAAAAACCCCAGTGAAGAAATATCCCTTATGTTCATCAACAATCAAACAGGAATGGCTAAACTGTGGCTTATTTGTATTTGTTGTTGTTTAGTCCCTAAGTCATGTCCGACCCTTTGAGACCCCATGGACTGCAGTGTGCCAGCCTTCTGTGTCCTTTACTGTCTCCTGAAGTTTGCTCAAACTCACGTTCATTGAGTTGGTGATGCTATCTAAATATCTCATCTTCTGTCGCCCCCTTCTCCTCCTGCCCTCAATCTTTCCCAGCATCAGGGTCTTTTCCAACAAGCTGGCTCTTTGAATCAGATGGCCATGGTACTGGAGCTTGAGCTTCAGCATCAGTGAATATTCAGGGTTGATTTCCACTAGGACTGACTGGTTTGATCTCCAGTGACTCTCAAGAGTCCTCTTTAGCACTACAATTCGAAAGCATCAATTCTTCGGCACTCAGCCTTATTTATGGTCCAACTCTCACATTTGTACATGACTACTGGAAAAACCACAGCTTTGACTATACAGATCTTTGTCAGCAAAGTGACGTCTCTGCTTTTTAATACGCTAATAGGTTTGTCATCACTTTCCTTTCAAGGAGCAAGCATCCTTTAATTTCATGGCTGCAGTCATGATTGGCAGTGATTTTGGAGCCCAATAAAATAAAATATGCCACTGTTTCTACTTTTTTCCCATCTCTGTTTGTCATGAAGTGATGGGACCAGATGTCATGATCTTAGTTTTTTGAATGTTGAGTTTCAAGCCAGCTTTTTCACTCTCCTCTTTCACCTTCATCAAGAGGCTTTTTAGTTCCTCTGCTTTCTGCCATTTGGGTGATACCATCTGCATATCTGAACTTGTTGATATTTCTCCCAGCAATCTTGATTCCAGCTTGTGATTCATTCAGCCTGGCATTTAACATGATTTAACATGATGCATCAAAGTTAAATAAGCAGGGTGACAATATACAGCCTTGACGTACTCCTTTCCCAATTTTGAACCAGTCTGTTGTTCCCTGTCTGATTTTAACTGTTGCTTCTTGACCGGCATACAGATTTCTCAGGAGACACGTGCAGTAGTCTGGTATTCACACCTCTTCAAGAAATTCCACAGTTTGTTGTGACCCATGCAGTGAAAGGCTTTAGCACAGTCAATGAAAAAGAAGTAGATGTTCTTCTGGAATTTCCTTGCTTTTTCTATGATCTAATGAATGTTGGCAATTTAATCTCTGGTTCCTTTGCCTTTTCTAAACCCAGATTGTACATCTAGAATTTTTCAATTCACATACTGCTGAAGCCTAGCTTGAAGGATTTTGAGCATTACCTTGCCAGCATGTGAAATGAGCATAACTGCACAGTAGTTTGAATATTCTTTGGCACTGCCCTTCTTTGGGACTGGAATGAAAACTGATCTTTTCCAGTCCTATGGCCACTGCTGAGTTTTTTGTATATCTGCCTAACTATATAATGGAATGCTTTACAGCAATGAGAAAGGATAAATTATCACTTCATGCAACAGTTTAGATGAATCTCATAAACAGGTCAAACTATTCAGCATTGATAGAAATAAGTATAGTGATTAGTACTGGATGAGAGGAATTAGGGACTAGGAACAGGTATAATGAGAATGTTCATTCCCAAGAATGAGTAATTTTTTATCTTGGTTTTATGGGTACATTCACTTTACAAAGACAAATCAAGTTGCACAATTATAATTTACAGCTTTTTCTATTCTACAATAACCTTGACTTTAAAATGCCAATAAAAGGAATATTCTAACTTTCCTCATTTTTTTTTTCATGGGTAGGACTTATTAAGAAGTAGATGTGAACTGTCTTTTAAAAATTTTTTTATTAAAGTATAGTTGATTTATAATGTGTTAGTTTCTGTTGTATAGCAATGTATATTAAATGTTTCATGTATTAGTATATATATGTGTGTATCTCCACACATTTTCAGATTCTTTTCCCATATAGGTCATTATAGAGTATTGAGAAGACTGTGCTATACAGTAGATCCTTATTAGTAATCTACTTTCTATATGAAAGCAAAAGTCCCTCAGTCATGTCTGACTCTTTGTGACCCCATGGACTATACAGTCCATGGAATTCTCTAGGCCAGAATACTGGAGTGGGTAGCCTTTCTCTTCTCCAGAGGATCTTCCCAGCCCAGAGATTGAACCCAGGTCTCCCACATTGCAGGTGGATTCTTTAACAGCTGAGCCACAAGGGAAGCCCAAGAATATTGGAGTGGGTAGCCTATCCCTTCTCTAGCGGATCTTTCTTACCCAGGAATCAAACTGGGGTCTCCTGCATTGCAGGCGGATTCTTCCCCGAATGAGCTCTCAGGGAAGCTCTGACTTTATACACAGCAGTGTGTGTATTTTTCAGTCTCAGTCTCCCAATTTATCCCTCCTCCTCTACACACTCTGCTATCCTTCTGGTGACTGTAACTTTACTGTCTACCCCTGTGACTCCATTTCTGCTCTGTAAACAAGTTCATTTGTAAACTTTTCTCCTTTAAATCTGTATTGCTTCAGATCCTCTAAGTGGGTTTAGAGTAAGTCATGAATAGACAAAGAAATTCAGAAGACTGTGTTCACAGATCCAGAGTCTTGGTTGGTTTTCCCCCTAGCTGACACAGCTAGGTTCTGTGATACAAATGTGTGTGTGTGTGTGTGTTTATTTTTACCACCATAAAACTTGAAAATGTTTTCATTTGTACTCATTGTGATGGTTAACTTTATGTGTCAACATGACTGGGCCAGAAATTAGGTCAAACATTACTCTGGGTGTGCCTGTGGGAGTATTTCTGGATAAACACCAACATTTTAATTGATAGACTTAGTAAAGCAGATTGCTCTCCCTCATGGAGCGGGCCCCATCCAGTTGGGTAAAGGACTGCATAGAATCAAAAGGCTGACCCTCCTACAAGTAAGAGGAAACTCCTCCTGTCTAACCGCCTTAAGCTGGAACATCAGTCTTTTCTGGCCTGGACTGAAATGAAAACATGAGTTTTTTGGGTCTCAAATCTGCCAGCATTTTAAAACAGAACTTTACTTGCGTCTCCAACTTGATGGATCTGTAAATCTAGGGAAATTTGCCAACTTTCATAATCACATGAGCTAATTCATTACAAGTAAGTAAACAAGTATACATACATACATATACATACACATATATCTTATTGGTTCTATTTCTCTGGAGAGCTCTAATACACTCATACATTGCTTAATTTTTATCCATAATAGATCATTTATTAAAGGCAGAAAACATAAGAAATACTGAAAAAATAAAAATACATAAAGACCATAAAATTATCATAATTTTGCAAATAAGTCTGAAATATCTTAAACACGCAATCGCATTAATTGATCAGACTCCTTACAATGTACATAGTCTTAATCTTTTTAAACTTAGTATTTAAAAAGAGAAAATATGTTTAATTTGCCTTTATATTTATCAGGATTTAAGATTAGTTGTGTTGACATTTATTTCTGAGAATTACTTGCACTTACTAGCATGAAAGACCTTTTCTTATAATATTTAGAAACATAAGTTGAAATTAAATACTAAAAATACTAGCTTTCAATATTCAAAATTAAAAATTCCAAACAACAGGTCATATAAGTAGATTTGGATCTAATATCTACCTCCAAATATCACAGATACAGAAACCAAGACCCAGAGAAGTCAAGCAATTCAACTAAGAATACAGTTTTAGTTAGCAGTAGAGTTAGGGTAAGCATTCAAGTGTCCTGATTATTGGGCCAGAATTCTTTGCACCACCATGTAAGATACCTGCCCCTTCTAGCACTATCAGTCATATTAGCTCTTCAAAGACTTTTTTTTACATGCACAAAAAGAATCTGGTCATCTCTAGCTATTAAAAAGTTGCCATATCTGACTGAGAAATTCACAAATAGAATGGTTCTTTACATTTTCCTCCACCTTCAATAAATTTGGCTTTCACCAGCTAATGTCTGAAAACATCTTTGGATAATTTTCAGCGGAGAAACAATAAATCAGGGATGTCAGTGGTTGAGAGAGGAGAGTTTTTCCAATTTTCATAAACAAAAACTTCAGTGACAGCTGCTTTCAGGTTTTGGACGTAATTTTCCCAACTGAGGTCTTCGCTGTGGTGTGCCTTGGCTGTCTCCCACTTACTAGCCAGTCTTGGGGGAAGCGTGATTTATGCTGACGCCACATCAATGTGAAAATCTGATCAAGCAGAACTCTGCAGCCTATCTGGGGAAAGCTGGAAGCAAGTCACCATTCACATGTGGATGAGGCAAAGACAGGGTCCATCTACAAAAGTACTGCTGCCCTGCTTCTGGTTTACACTGGCAACTGATTAGGAGCTAAAGATACAGCACCGAGACACTTCCCACTGAAATGGCCATAAAAACTTCTGAAAAGAGTAGAAACTCTTAACAATGTTAAAATCTAAAATGAACGGTTCAACTATTGCCAAAATTCAGAAGGATTTTCAAACTAACAGGAAGAGAGCAGTATTGAGAATCCCGATTCAGGGCTCATTCAGAACAGACTCACCAGTCTTCTCTGCTCCTACCCCCAGGTTAGAAACTAGGCTCTACAACAGCACTTTTCAACACTGGGCAATTTTATGCAATACAGATCCTTTGGCTCCATTTGTAGAGATCCTAATTCAAGGTCTGGTTTGGGTAGTTGGTGGGTAGGGGGAGTTGTCTGTAGGTGAATATTTTTTATAAAACACTAAATGAATCTGATGATCTCCCAGGTTTGAAAACTACTGGTCTATAGCAATTACTAAAACTGGGTAGACACTGTTCTGTTGCACACTAGCTGCTATTTTTTAAAAAACATAATTAAAAAATTTGGAAATACTCATGACAAGTTTCAAAAAATAATACCAAGGGTTTCCATAAACCTTTCAACCAGCTTCCTCCAATGGTAATATCTTATATAACCAGAATACATTATCAAAACGAGATACGAAACTGACTCTGGTACAATACCATGAGTTCAGGTATAGACCTTATTTGGATTTCACCAGTTTTCACACACATTTTTGTATAGGTGTGTTTTATATGCGGCTTCCTTTATAGCTCAGTTGGTAAGCAGCCTGCACTGAAGGAGAACCCGGTTTGATTCCTGGGTCGGGAAGATTCCCTAGGGAAGGGATAGGCTACTGACTCCAGTATTCTTGGGCTTCCCTTGTGGCTCAGTTGGTAAAGAATCAGCCTGCAATGTGGGAGACCTGGGTTTGATCCCTGAGTTGGGAAGATCCCCTGGAGAAGGGAAAGGCTACCCACTCCAGTATTCTGGCCTAGAGAATTCCTTGGACTGTATAGTCCATGGGGTCGCATAGTGTCAGACATATACTTGCATGCATGCCGATGCATAAATATTTATCACATGTAGATTTGTATCAAGAATGCAAAACTGTTCCATCACCATTAAGGAAATCCTCTGTTTTCTTTCTTACTAGTCAAACCTTCCCCTATCTCCAGCATTAACCTCTGACAACCACTGATTTGTTCCCCATCAGTATAATTTTGTAACTTAGAGAATGTCACATAAGTGGAATTAGACAGTATATAAAATTTGAATTTTAGTTTTGACTTAGCATAATACCCTCAAGAGCTATCCTAGTTTTTGCATACATATCAATAGACCAGTCTTCTCACTGTCAAGTAGTATTCCATTGTACAGATGTATCACAGATATTTACCCATTCATTCTCTGAGGTACATTTGGACTGTACACTGGAAGTACACTTCCAGTTTTGGCTATTACAAATAAAGCTGCTATGAACATTCACGTACAGGGTTTTTCTTTTTTTTGGTAAACGTTTTCACTTCTCTAGGACAAATGCCTAGGAGTGTGACTGCTGGTTTATATGGCAAGGATATATTTAATTTCATAAGAAACTGCTAGGCTGTTCTCCTAGCAGAGTGACAGAACCATTTTATATCCCCACCAGTAATATATACACAAGAGATTCAATTGTGCTGCATTCTCACCAGCATTCCATTTATCAGTTGCTGCTTCCTGAGGTACACAAAGCTGGATATCCTTTTTCCTGAGCCCTTATGCCTTTATAACATGGCAGAAGGCAACAGGACTTAAGCGATGCAAAATACTATGGAGTCACGATGTGGGCACAAATGAAAGAGCCCAGTAAGAGGACATATTAGGGCAATAGAGTTTCCATTCACTCTCTGGTTAACATTAGAGAAAGATACAACGAGGGTATAGGCTTATGATAAATCACGTTGCATTTGATGAATAACTGCTAATGGTGAGGTACTTGGATAGGAATTGTGTATATCAATGCTCTCTCCAGCTATGGATCTGGGATGAGGTTAATCACACTCAAGAACAGGGTAAATAGATGTCTGGTTTTTAAAACTGAAAGTTTGGTATAAAAATGGCTTTTGGCCTAAAAATGGCTTCTGGTAATGTAGCCTAAAAGCCAACATTTTTTTTCCTCTTGGCTTATAATACATGCTACTGTGCTGACTCCTAATGTAAATACAAGAACATGAACTTCCTTTCCTGATATTTCTTGGGATACTATATGGCTAACAAACCCAAGAAACAGGACCATAGTGAATTACATATCCTGTCTGTTGATATGCAGAATGCATCTAAATATTCCTTCCATGATGGATAATCAGGAAAAAAAAAACAAACCAAAAAACTATGGAAAAATACTCCAAGATCACAGAGTAAGAGTAAGAGTAAGAGTAAGTTGCTCAGTCGTGTCCGACTCTTTGCGACCCCATGGACTGCAGCCCACCAGGCTCCTCAGTCCATGGAATTTTCCAGGCAAGATTACTGGAGTGGGTTGCCATTTCCTTCTCTAGAGGATCTTCCCAACCCAGGGATCGAACCCAGGTCTCTCGCAGAGCAGGCAGGCGCTTTACCGTTTGAGCCACCAGGGAGAAGGGACTATTATTCTTTAAGAGAAAAGGCACATTTTTTTAAAAGTATAGAAACCAGAAAGAAATTAAAAAAATAAAAACTAACTTGCATTTTCAATACAATGCAAGGAAGCAGAAGTTCACAATGAAAGTTCATGTTAAGGGAGACAGTGGAAACAATGCAAAAAAACCTGCAATAGTAGGATTTTCAATAAATATTGAAGGTAATGATGATCATAACTTCAGCAACTTAAATAACATATATGAAGGACAAACTTGAATAACTTTAATGAGTGCTGAAATGAAAAAAAAAAAAGAAACAGAAAAAAGGAAATGATTTGTATGGGGAGATAAGACCTAAGAACTGAATAAACAATTATTTAGTATTTATTCTCCACAAGGTAACATTATAGTCATTCTCTTCTGTCCTCAGTTTGATTCTTCACAATAGAAACAGATCATTGAGAATCTGATAACAACTGCTTAGCTCTGGGATTTTGACCAGTGTGTTCTAATTTCAAGGCATTAAGAATTAGCAAGGTACATGTTGAAGATAAGCAATAATCACCTGTGTCTGACTTTCTTTCCTCAGAAACTTGGATATATCTAAAACAGATTTTCTTCGTCTTTCACACATTTATACACTAATCCAAAATACAATATACTTTAATGTCCAGAGAGTATATACATGTTTACTACTATGACAGACCTTAACAATCTTGCTTCATTGTTAACTCAATAACAATGTTCAATGAAATTAAATGCAGTTGCACTGTAATTTCAAGTAAAAATCAATATGGTAGTGCTGAGTTGCTCAGTCATTTGGGACTCTTTGTGGCCCAACGAACTGCAGCCCACCAGGCTCCTCTGCCCATGTAATTTTCTGGGCAAGAATAGTGGAGAAGGGTGCCACTTCCTACTCCAGGGGATCTTCCCAACCCAGAGATCAAACTGAGTCTCCTTTATTTCCTTCATTGGCAGGCAGATTCTTTACCACTAGTGCCACCTAGGAAGCCCCATTAAAAAAATCAACATACTAACTCTTAACCTGATAATCAAACTACAACTTATTCTTTCCTTTAAATTGTACTTGCTTGAATTTTTGCCTTTTATTTGTCTTTTAACACCTCAGAGCTATTTTTCCTATTTTGATATTTTAAAAAAGCCAATCTGGGACTTTTAGCAGAACATTTACTCTAATTATATTTATTATCATAATGAGTATGTTTGGTCTTATATTATTTGTTTCTGTGCTTTCTGCTTTGTTTTCTTCTTTGTTGTTTCCTTTGCTACACAGAAGTTTCATTTGATTAGTTTTTGATAATGATTTAGAATGTATACAGTCTCAATTCAATTTTTAAAATATAAACATAAGCAGTGTCCAGACTAAAACAGCATTATTAGCCCTACACTTCTCATCTCTCAGTATGGTTGATATTATTAGGGATTTCAGACCTAGTTTCTTATTTTTAAGTATTTACATACAAAAGTATCTTAAATATTAAAAATGTTTCTCAAAATTTACTCAGACTTCATGTTTAAAAATAGCTTAATTTTCCCTACCAGTCCTTTTACAGAATCACATCCTCTTATTAAAAACAAAACTCCATTGATCAAAAACATGAACAACTTGATTAGTATTATAGAGACTTTTATCCTATTTTAAGTTTGTAAAGATTTTCACTTTCTTGCATTTAATTCTGTTGAGTAGGAGGTGGAAAACTTTCTGTAAAGGGCCAGAGAGTAAATGCTTTACATTCCTGGGAAATATATTTATTCTCTGAATTAAGTCTTCAATTCTGCCATTGTAATGTGAAAGCAGCCCCAGATAGTAAGCAAATGAGTATAGCTATGTTGCCATAAAACTTTATTTCTAGAAATAGGCAGTGGGCCACAGATTGCCAACTCTTGCTATAGAGAAAAAGTATGGGGCCAGTGTGATTGAATTTAACCTTTTTCTAAGGTTAGATGACAATACATGAAGTGAGAGGCACAGCTCTAGGTTCTCCACTTTCCTATTCCCCTTATAAAAGAGACTTGACCATAAATCTAGTAGATTTTCAGTCATTATTTACTGTGATTTTTTAAAAACATAAAACTAAGAGTGTCAATGAGTATTTTAAAACCAGAATGACCAAATATACACTCTGGCATCCGGTCCCATCACTTCATGGGAAATAGATGGGGAAACAGTAGAAACAGTGTCAGACTTTATTTTTTTGGGCTCCAAAATCACTGCAGATGGTGATTGCAGCCATGAAATTAAAAGACGCTTACTCCTTGGAAGAAAAGTTATGACCAACCTAGATAGTATATTCAAAAGCAGAGACATTACTTTGAAACTAAGGTCCGTCTAGTCAAGGCTATGGTTTTTCCTGTGGTCATGTATGGATGTGAGAGTTGGACTGTGAAGAAGGCTGAGCGCCAAAGAATTGATGCTTTTGAACTGTGGTGTTGGAAGACTCTTGAGAGTCCCTTGGACTGCAAGGAGATCCAACCAGTCCAATCTAAAGGAGATCAACCCTGGGATTTCTTTGGAAGGAATGACGCTAAAGCTGAAACTCCACTACTTTGGCCACATCATGCAAAGAGTTGACTCATTGGAAAAGACTCTGATGCTGGGAGGGATTGGGGGCAGGAGGAGAAGGGGATGACCGAGGATGAGATGGCTGGATGGCATCACGGACTCGATGGACGTGGGTCTGAGTGAACTCCCGGAGATGGTGATGGACAGGGAGGCCTGGCGTGCTGTGATTCATGGGATCACAAAGAGTCGGACACGACTGAGCGACTGAAGTGAACTGAACTCAAAGTATATAATCTCTGAGATGCTGCTTAATTTCTTTTGGCATGGATAAGCAGGCCTAAATATTTGTCCCACGTCCTATTCCATTGAATGTAAAAACAAAGATTCACTTTAGGGTGAATCTTAAAGGTTCTACGATTTTTTATGAGTATGACAAATCCAGCTGGTATACAGAAAAGAAGAGTAATAACTTCAATCTTTGCTTCTGTAAGTTGACTGGAAAAGGCATAAAGAAAGATCTGTATGCATCTTGTAGTATAACGATATGCATGAAGCTTTCAGTGATTCTAGGGGGTAGGGCTCTCATTTTCCCTAAACTGGAACTGTAAGAAAGAAATTGGAATTGAAATTATATCACCAAACGTATGTCTTCCAGATGGTAGGAGGAGAAAAAAGGAGAGATAAGGAGTCAGTTACCAGGAAAACAGAGCTCTGGGACTCCTAATAAATCCAGACAAAGATGCAGCATAGTCTAGTGAGACCGCTGATCACTGTGATCAGAGCCAAAAGGACAAAGAGTCAGGACAAGTCAGTGAACCTCTGAGAGCAGACATCCTTGGCTTGCCTCTTTTTTCATCTCTCCTAAATTTATTGCAAATTTGCCAGAATAAAATCTTTATTAGGTGTTTATTTTTATGTATATATTTCTCTTTATATATTTCTAATTACCTAACTATTTATATATTTGAGGGGATGGCTAGGACCAATATAATCTTGTAATCCCTCTCTATTATCCAAAAAAAAGAGAGGAAGATTAGAATGAGGGACTGGATATAAATGGCTTGCAAACAAAAAACAAAAGTCACTTTTGTATGAAATATCTGTAAAAATACCTGAAATTAAGGCTGTCAAATTCACAGAGAAAGAAAAAAAAAACTACATTAAAAACTCAAAGAAGGTCTTAAGTCACAAGGTTTAATAGATAGAACATAGGTCCTAGGAGGGGCTAATGAAGCTGGGGCTATTTGAACCTGGAGAAGAAAGGGTGAGAGGAAAATTTCCTAGGTGTATGGTACCTGTTTATGTATATACAGTGGTATGTGTGTCCATTTCTAATTGTGATCTAAAATTAATGCAATAATGGTTTTGAATGACTTATGAACTCAATCAAGGCCAGAATAATAAGAAACAGATTTTAAGTGAAGGGTTGAAAATACTGTAATAAAGCTATCATGAGACTGCAGAATGTCTATCCTCAAAGACAGTGAAAACCATTCCCTCCCAACTAATAAACTGCCACCTTAATTTCCTTGGGTTTCCCTGGTGGCTCAGATGGTGAAGCATCTGCCTACAATGCAGGAAACCTGGGTTCGATCCCTGGGCCAGGAAGGTCTCCTGGAGAAGGATATGGCAACCCAGTATTCTTGCCTGGAAAATCCCATGGACGGAGGAGCCTGGTAGGCTATAATCTATGGGGTCTCAAACAGTTGGATACGACTGAGTGACTTTTATTTTATTTTTTTTAATTTCCTAAGTGGGTAAAACTTCAGTATGACCTAGAGAGAAACTGTTTTCCCTGCTTTATTTCTCAGGAATCCCCTTCCTTACCAAAACTGATGTGATTTGCTTTCTTCTTTCATATGTACATCTTCCAATGCCTGGTTCATTACAGGTGATAACTTTCTGCAGGAGAGAAACAGATCTATCTTTCAACATATATTCATCTAGCTTGAGTGAAGATGTTTCGTCATCTATATAAGATTCTGTATTACTTCTAAGACACATATGCCTCAGTTTATCTTTTATCCAACCTTTTAGGTATCAAGAGAAAAACAGGAAGAGATGAGGAGTATTTGGTTTCAAGGTTCTGTCAGGTGATTTCTGAATCAACCCCTAGTTTGAATCCTGGTCCCAGGTGTGAATTCAGCTGCCGACAAATTGGTGTAGATCTTAAATGTCTACAGCTACAGGTAAAATTTTTTGTTTTGACAGGAAACAACTTGATATTTATTGTCACGTGTCTGTACATGTCAGATCAGTTATTAGTACTTCCTTAAACCCAGACTAGAAGGGAAAAAGTAGAATATGGGGAAAGTGAGGGGATTCTGTGGTTAGGTTCCAGAAGACTGATTTCTGTCTTGCTATTATACTCTGTTACCCATTCACTTGGGATTAGGACTTTCCTGGTGGCTCAGATGGTTAAGCGTCTGTCTACAATGTGGGAGACCCGGGTTTGATCCCTGGGTCGGGAAGATCCCCTGGAGAAGGAAATGGCAATCCACTCTAGTACTATTGCCTGGAATGCCTGGAAAATCCCATGGACAGAGGAGCCTGGGAGGCTATAGTCCATGGGGTCGCAAAAAGTCGGACACGACTGAGCGACTTCACTTCACTTCACCCATTCGCTTGCTCTGATGAAGCAATCTACCATGTTATAACATACGTTAGGGAGAGACCCATGTGTCAAGGAACTAAAGAAGGTCTTGGCTAAGAGCTCTTGAGGAACTGAGGTCTCAGTCCAGTAAGAAAATGGATCCTCCAACAACCAACTACTGAGTAAGCAAGGAAGTAAATCTTTCCCAAGAGAGCTTTGAAATGACTCCAGCTTTATGGGAAACTGAGTCAGAGATCCCAATTATTAGACCAGATGACATACTGAAGTCATTTCCATTATATTTATTGTAGAAGATAAGACAACTGAGCATAAAACAAATTAAGAATAGAAAAGCAGACTTACAGTATGTAATTTTTTTTAACATCGGACAAGATACTGTATAAAGCACAAGGACCATAAAGAAGTTGGACCATAAAGAAGGCTGAGCACTAAAGAGCTGATGCTTTCAAATTGTGGTGTTGGAGAAGACGCTTGAGAATCCCCTGAATGGCAAGGAGGTCAATCCAGTCAATCCTAAAGGAAATCAAACCTGCATATTCATTGGAAGGACTGTTTCTGAAGCTGAAGCTTCAATACTTTGGTCACCTGATGCAAAAGAGTTGACTCATTGGAGAAGACCCTGATGCTGGGAAAGATTGAAGGCAAAAGGAGAAGCGGGTGGCAGAGGATGTGATGGTTAGATAGCATCACTGAATCAGCAGACATGAATTTGAGCAAACTCCAGGAGAGTGGAGAACAGAGGAGCCTGGTGTGCTGCAATCCATGGGGTCTGCCTCTTGAGAAACCTGTATGCAGGTTAGGAAGCAACAGTTAGAACTGGACATGGAACAACAGATTGGTTCCAAAAAGGAAAAGGAGTACGTCAAGGCTGTATATTTTCACCCTGCTTATTTAATTTATATGCAGAGTACGTCATGAGAAACGCTGGGCTGGATGAAGCACAAGCTGGAATCAAGTTTGCCAGGAGAACTATCAATAACCTCAGATATGCAGATGACACCACCCTTAATGGCAGAAAGTGAAGAAGAACTAAACAGCCTCTTGATGAAAATGAAAGAGGAGAGTGAAAAGTTGGCTTAAAACTCAACATTCAGAAAACTAAGATCATGGCATCTGGTCCCATCACTTCATGTCAAATAGATGGGAAAACAGTGGCAGACTTTATTTCGGGGGGCTCCAAAATCACTGCAGATGGTTACTGCAGCCATGAAATTAAAAGATACTTACTCCTCGGAAGGAAAGTTATCACCAACCTAGACAGCATATTAAAAAGCAGAGACATTACTTTGCCAACAAAGGTCCATCTAGTCGGCTATGATTTTTCAAGTAGTCGTGTATAGTTGTGAGTTGGACTATAAAGAAAGCTGAGTGCCGAAGAATTGATGCTTTTGAAGGGTGTTGGAGAATACTTTAGAGAGTCTCCATCTTTGGCTACAAAGAATATAATCAATCTGATTTCAGTGTTGACCATCTGGTGATGTCCATGTGTAGAGTCTTCTCTTGTGTTGTTGGAAGAAGGTGTTTGCTATGATCAGTGGGTTCTCTTGGCAAAACTTTGTTAGCCTTTGCCCTGCTTCATTCTGTACTCCCAGGCCAAATTTGCCTGTTACTCAAGGTGTTTCTTGACTTCCTACTTTTGCATTCCAGTCCCTTGTAATGAAAAGGATATCTTTTTTGTGTGTTAGTTCTAAAAGGTCTTGTAGGTCTTCATAGAACTGTTCAGCTTCTTCAGCATTACTGTTCAGGGCATAGACTTGGATTACTGTGATACTGAATGATTTACCTTGGAAACGAACAGAGATCACTCTGTCGTTTTTGAGATAGCATCCAAGTACTGCATTTCGGACTCTTTTGTTGACTATGATGGCCACTCCATTTCTTCTAAGTCTCTGTTTTATATGATATTAAATAAAAATATATTAAAAACAACAGATATGCTTCAGAATAAATGAGTATGTACTACTGAAGTGCTGAATATAAGATTATATTCATTCTGGAAGTTTCCGATAAAAAAGAGGAACTTTCTAATGTAATATAGTTTGAGTTAGCTGAAATGATTCCTGGATATGTTTGGGGGAGAAGAAACATGGGACATTCAGATTTTTCCAGTGGAAAATCTTTCTGAGTTGCCAAAACCATAAGGTCAAATTTCTTTGGCCTTCCTAATAACAATACTACTGTTCTCTTTAGAGCACAGATGGACAGGGAAGAAGGGGAGTTCAAGAGAATCCCTTAAATATTTAAAGATAATTCATTCAGTATTTATCTAGGATCTCTTATATGTATAGTATACATTTAAATAATAGATGAGAGTAGAGCAGATAGATGCAGATATCATGATCCATTATGATTATTTATCTATTTTGTCTGCTCCAAAAAAGTGTTCTAGGTATTTCATGATAAAAGATATGTGTACAATAATGCTTTTAAAATGGAAATAGAAAAGACATTCTATTTCCATGATTTTATGATGATTCTCCAAGTATTCATGAATGTGACTATCAAGGAGACAAAAGTAACATCTAAAGAGACTTTAACCCTGTGTTACCGGGATGAAATTAGGCAAAGGAAAATGCAGGGTAAACAGAATGCTTTTCCGAGTTTTCCTAAATTTCTACTTGTGAACTAAATTCCCTGGGGAAGATGGTGCACAGTCATGTGAAAAACTGATCTTTTTATACTATTCTACAGAGAATACACCTGCAGAAAGAAGAAAGACATGAACAATATTATTCTACAGGATTTTCCACCTTTAAATTTATCCACCTCTTAATTGCATTTTGAAAAAGTATGCAAAGAATATGTGAAAACATTCTCAAAATTTTAAAGAGATATCAAGTAAAAGTTGAAATTCTCCCTCTTCTCCCATCTTCAAGATGAAAGAATAATTTTAATTGTTAACATATATAAATATGCACAATATAGACAGATTTTTAGGTGTAGATAGGATTTTACTGTAAGTATTGTTTGGTGACTTATCTTTTTAAACTTGGTATGTCTGGGAGATCTTTTCATGCCAATATGTATATGACTGCCTCAGCCTTTTCAAGGGATGTATAATAACCCAACTAGAAATGGTTCATCATTAAACCATTTTTGTTCTAATGGATATTTTTTCTAATTCCTCACCCTTGCATAGAATACTTTAATGAATATTTTACACTCATATTCTTGGAAAAATGACTAACTCTTTTGAATAGACTCTTAGCAGTAAAATTACTAGAGATCAAGTAGAAAGTGTAATTTAAAATAATGATAGTTATTTCCCAAAACTGTCCTCAAATATGCTGCACTAATTCACACCGTAACTTACAGCTTCAAAATAGTGTCAGTTTCTTCACTCCTTTTGGCAAAGCTGCTACTGCTAAGTCACTTCAGTCGTGTCCGACTCTGTGCGACCCCATAGACGGCAGCCCACCAGGCTCCGCCATCCCTGGGATTCTCCAGGCAAGGACACTGGAGTGGGTTGTCATTTCCTTCTCCAATGCATGAGAGTGAAAAGTGAAAATGAAATCTCTCAGTCGTGTCCGACTAGTAGTGACCCCGTGGATTGCAGCCTACCAGGCTCCTCTGTCCATGGGACTTTCCAGGCAAAGCTAGATACTGTAAATTAAAACTTTTTTCTAATCTGATAATCAAAAAATGGTACCTCATTATAATTTTAATTTCCATTAATAATGAAGGTAATTTCTTCCTTGTGGGGGAGGGGGACTTTCAGTTATTTTTAAAAAGTTGTTTATTTATTTATTTTTGGCTGCACTAAGTCTTCATTGCTGCACAGGGGCTTTCTCTAGTTGCAGCAAGCGGGGGCTACTTTCCAGTTATGGTGCAGGGGCTTCTCATTGCATAGGCTTTTCTTGTTGCAGAGCATGGGCTCCAGGGTGAGTGGGCTTCAGTGGTTGCAGCTTGCAGGCTCTAGAGCGCTGGCTCAGCAGTTGCGGCTCATGGGCTTAGCTGCCCTGTGGCATGTCAAATCTTCCCTGACTGGGGATTGAACCCATATCCCTTGCATTGGCTGGCTGGTTCTTAACCACTGGACCACCATGCAAGTCTTTAGTTCTTTTTTTAAAAAAATTTTATTGGAAGATAATTGCTTCACAATATTGTGTTGGTTTCTGTCATACATCAACATGAATCAGTCACAGGTATACATATACCCCCTCCACCTTGAACCTCCCTCCCATCTTCCACCCTATCCCATCCCTCTAGGTTGTCACAGAGCACTTATTTTTAAAACTGTCTATTGATTATTCTCTGATCACTTTTTACTGGGTTGTTAGCAATTTTTCTTACTGAGTCCTCAAAGTTTTAAATATGTTCTGAATGTTAATCAGTGTTTCATTATAGATACTACCATTATTCTCTCAGATTGTGATTGAACTTTATTTATACTGACTTGTACCATGTTAAAATCTCAAATCTTATCACTCTTTTATTGTATGGCTTTAGATTTTGTATTTCAGTCAGAAAGTCTTTTTCTACCTTAAGCATATAAAAACATTCTATTTTTTTCTTAAATATCTTCTACATTTAGGCCTTTAACACATTTGGAATTTATCTGGGGCAATGCTATGAAGGAGTGATCTAACTTAGGGTTTTCTCTAAAGAAACAGTGAGTTGACTCAGCACCATTTACCAACATTTTTCTGACTGATTTTAAATTGTCTCTAAATCATAAATAAGTTAAATTTCCATGGCCTATTTTATTCTACTGATTCTATTCTTATTATAAATGGGATTTTTCCCCCTCTATAGGTGCTTCCTATTATACAGGAAAGCATTTGTCTTAGTATATTAATTTTATGCCTGACAGACTTGCTTACCATTTTTTATTAGAATATTGTTTTTTAATCAATTCACTTGAAATGTTCAGCTTGATGATGATATACACTGTTAATAAGGACATCTTCATTTCCTCCTTTCTTTTATATATATATATAAAAGTCAAAAACACTGAGAAAAAAACCATTATTTCTCCCTGTCTTTTGGTTAAGTGAAAACAGTCACTAGGTGAGATACTTCACTAGAACTTCTGGTCTATTTAAATACTGGCTCAAAAAACCTACTCACATAAACATTAAGAAATATATATTTAATGCTTACTGTACACTTGATATTCTTCTACATAGTTTAAATATATTAATTCATTTAATGCTCACAGCAACCCATAAGGGATAACTGAAATTAGTCTCCCCAAATAGCATTTTCACAGAAAGGACATTCTGATGGTTTTCCCTTTAAGGAATGTTGTTATCTGTTAGTTATATCTAAACACCCCCACCTAAGATGAGTTAAGCAAGTTGCCACTTGTCCTCTAACCCCAAAGCTCCTTAATTTCCAAGTAAGCAAGTCTGATCAGTTTGAGCTATAGAATCTCATCATAAGAATCTACTTGGACAGCCACATGGACTAAGAGGAGCTGAAGTAAAATCTTTAAAACTTATCACCATTAAATAAATCTCTCAAGGTCACATATAATCCCATTCTGACTTATTGCCAAGGAAGTCAGGCAGAAAAAAATCAGGCTATATTTCTGGCTCTGTACTCTGTAAAAAATTTATATACTCTTGAAAAGCTAATCAATGAATATAGTAAAGTTGCAGGATATAAAATCAACACACAGAAATCCCTTGCATTCCTATACACTAATAACGAGAAAGTAGAAAAAGAAATTAAGGAAACAATTCCATTCACCATTGCAATGAAAAGAATAAAATACTTAGGAATATATCTACCTAAAGAAACTAAAGACCTATATATAGAAAACTATAAAACACCAATGAAAGAAATCAAAGAGGACACTAATAGATGTAGAAATATACCATGTTCATGGATTGGAAGAATCAATATAGTGAAAATGAGTATACTACCCAAAGCAATCTACAGATTCAATACAATCCCTATCAAGCTACCAGCGGTATTTTTCACAGAGCTAGAACAAATAATTTCACAATTTGTATGGAAATACAAAAAACCTCGAATAGCCAAAGCAATCTTGAAAAAGAAGAATGGAACTGGAGGAATCAATCTGCCTGACTTCAGGCTCTACTACAAAGCCACAGTCATCAAGACAGTATGGTACTGGCTCAAAGAGAGAAATATAGATCAATGGAACAAAATAGAAAGCCCAGAGATAAATCCACACACCTATGGACACCTTATCTTTGACAAAGGAGGCAAGAATATACAATGGATTAAAGACAATATCTTCAACAAGTGGTGCTGGGAAAACTGGTCAACCACTTGTAAAAGAATGAAACTAGATCACTTTCTAACACCATACACAAAAATAAACTCAAAATGGATTAAAGATCAGAAACTATAAAACTCCTAAAGGAGAACATAGGCAAAACACTCTCCGACCTAAATCACAGAAGGATCTGCTATGACCCACCTCCCAGAATACTGGAAATAAAAGCAAAAATAAACAAATGGGATCTAATTAAAATTAAAAGCTTCTGCACAACAAAGGAAACTATAAGCAATGTGAAAAGACAGCCTTCTGAATGGGAGAAAATAATAGCAAATGAAACAACTGACAAACAACTAATCTCAAAAATATATGAGCAACTTATGCAGCTCAATTCCAGAAAAATAAACGACCCAATCAAAAAATGGGCCAAAGAACTAAACAGACATTTCTCCAAAGAAGACATATGGATGGCCAACAAACACACAAAAAGATGCTCAACATCACTCATTATTAGAGAAATGCAAATCAAAACCACAATGAGGTACCACTTCACACCAGTCAGAATGGCTGCAATCCAAAAGTCTACAAGCAATAAATGCTGGAGAGGGTGTGGAGAAAAGGGAACCCTCTTACACTGTTGGTGGGAATGCAAACTAGTACAGCCACTATGGAGAACAGTGTGGAGATTCCTTAAAAAATTGCAAATAGAACTTATGACCCAGCAATCCCACTGCTGGGCATAGACACCGAGGAAACCAGAATTGAAAGAGAGACGTGTACCCCAATGTTCATCGCAGCACTGTTTATAATAGCCAGGACATGGAAACAACCTAGATGTCCATCAGCAGATGAATGGATAAGAAAGCTGTGGTACATATACACAATGGAGTATTACTCAGCCATTACAAAGAATACATTTGAATCAGTTCTAATGAGGTGAATGAAACTGGAGCCGATTATACAGAGTGAAGTAACCAGAAAGAAAAACACCAGTACAGTATACTAACACATATATATGGAATTTAGAAAGATGGTAATGATAACCCTGTATGTGAGACAGCAAAAGAGACACTTTTGGACTCTGAGGGAGAAGGAGAGGGTGGGATGATTTGGGTGAATGGCATTGAAACATGTATACTATCATGTAAGAAACGAATCACCAGTCTAGGTTTGATGCAGGATACAGGATGCTTGGGGCTGGTGTATGGGGATGATCCAGAGAGATGATACGGGGTGGGAGGTGGGAGGGGGGTTCAGGATTGGGAACTCATGTAAACCCATGGCAGACTCATGTCGATGTATGGCAAAACCAATACAGTATTGTAAAGTAAAATAAAGTAAAAATAAAAATTAAAAAATATATATATAATATTATAGATAATTGTACTATGAGCTACTTTCTATCTTAACACTATATTTTGGCCAATTTGAATGTAAATAAAAGTAGATTTTTAAAAATCACTTTTAGCAAGTGCATCACATTCTGTGGTTTGAATTTACCATTTTAAAAAAGCATAGTGATTGTACTAGGCACTGTTATAAGTGCTTTATAAATATCAACTCAATCTTTATTACATCTGAGGTATGTACCATACCATATGGTATATATGTATCATAATTTATTTAATCAGATTAAAGAAATCAAATTTTGATTCAATAATTTAATTCAAACTTGGATTAAATAAATCAAAATGGTGCCAAATGTTTGCCATTACAAACAATACTGTGACAAACTTCTTGGAAGATACAACTTTGTGCAGTTGTGGGATTACTTCTTTAGCCTAAATTAAATGGGTGCCTTCTCAATGGACTGAGATTAGTGGCAAAGAGAAGAGGCAGTAGAGATATGAAATCAGAAAAGCACAAAGTGTGCTTGGGAAACCATAACTGCAGAAAGGGGAAAAAATAAACAGTTAATGAACACTTACGATTTACCAGACACTATACTAGATGCTTTAACATATACTGACATGTTTAATCCTCACAAGAACTATTTGCAGTAAGGTGCAATCCCTTTGTTATAATGAGGAAACTGAAAAACAAACAGGTTAGTTACTTGAGAAGTTTACACAGCCAGTAAGTAGTTGAGGTTCTGCAACTATCAGCTAAATTATTTTAAACAAGTTGCTTAATCTTTGTGGCCACATTTTAATTCAACTGTAAAATGTGACTCAAAAGCGTAACATAAATTAACACAGTGTGTGTAAATTATAAACTAAATACAAGAAATAATTCAACATTTTAAATAATTTAAGAAAGACTGAGCCCAAAATGGTATTTATAGTTAAACATTCTATAAGCTGTATGCCTTCATAAACCTTTACTTTACTCCATATTAAGAGAGGGATATAAATTGGACTACATGCAACAAAAGGACTGCTAAATGACGATCTGTTTGGGTGGGAGAACACCTCAAAGTCATCCATGCAATCTTCTATCAGGGAGGAATTCTTCATACAGGATTCTCTAAAGTGGCCATCTGGCGTCTGCATTTTTACAGTGAGGGCTCCTTGTTCAATGATGGGAATGTTAACAATGCCCTATTAGCCCTTCCTCAGCTTCCCATTAAAATTCTCATGAAACTACAGCAAGTGATGAAAAGTTTCAACCTGACTGAAAACTAAGAAACTTACTTGTCAGGATTCAGGAAGAATTCATATTATTCAAAGCATAGATAAGGCTGTAAAAGCATGGACAGGACATTTTAGGACTATGATTCCCTGTGAAGGGGGTTAGAATATGCTACTCCAAAATATGCCACTTTAGTATTATTTAGGATTGTTTCAAGCTGAAGGCAAAAGAGAAACAATTTATACAGAAGAATACTCTGCTCTTCCACCTTTGGCCCAAGAACAGGGCATAAATTTCTTTTGTAAAGATTACATAAATTTCCATTTGTAAAGCCTCCTATGCTCATAGCAGCCAGATGAGTCTGCTGTATCATACATTTCCCAGTCACTGTCCCCAAATTCACCACCCCTAGGATCCCAAATCCCCTTTCCTTTATCTAGTCACTTCTCCACAATTTATCACCCTTTGTTAAAATGGTATATATACTACAATGAATCTAGCTCCTTCTTTGGTTTTCCAATTCTTTTCTGTGAAGCCCCCATGTATATAAAAATGCTGTGTGACTCAAGGAGCTCAAACCAGTGCTCTGTGACAACCTACAGGGGTGGGATGGTGTGGGAGGTGGGAGGGAGGCTGCAAGGCAGCGGACATATGTATACCTACGGCTGATTCATGCTGATGTATGGCAGCAACCAACACAATAGTGTAAAGCAATTATCCTCCAATTGAAAATAAATTTAAAAAGAATCAATATATTAAAAGAAAAAACAAACAACAAAAAATATATTAAAATGTATCCATCTGTTCTCTTGTTAGTCTATCCTCCGTCAGTTTAATTTATAGGCCCCAAAATAGAACCTCAGGGTATAGAATTAAAGTACTTCCTCTTCTACACAGGGAATAAAACATAGTTTGAGACTGAAATAGTAAAGGGATATAGCTTTACCTCTCAGTGAAAAGTTGTCAACAAGAAGGAGATGAGCCTGGAAAATCCATAAGAGTAGTGTATCCTGTAGGCTACTGATTCCTGCTCTTCCCCCAATTTTTTTGGCTAAAGGAGAACTGCAGATTGTGATCCCATATGAAGATAATCAAACAATTAGTCAAGTGGGAATAGATAATGCTTCCATCAATCACCCCTCTAACTTGAGATTATATGTATTCTAATAGCATTAAGGTAGAATGGTGCTTTTTAAACTTTAATATGTATATCAGTCACCTGAGTATCTTGTTTAAAGGCAGATTCTGATTTAGTAAGTCCATAGTAGGGTATGAGATTCTACGTTTCTAATAATTCTTGGATGAGAGGTGTAAAGACCCCATGTCAGTAATTACATGACAACCTTTCCACAAGCAAGTGATAGATCCAAATAGACCTCTCTTTTCAGAGTCAGGTACATAATTTTAAGGAAAAGGAAGTAAAGAATCATGGAAGACAAGGAAAGGAGTTTATAATAAAAACACACTAAACTATAGAAATAAATAAGCATGGACAAAAATTTTAATATTTTCAATAGACTTCAAGGAATGATATATTCTCTGGGGGAAAGAGTTGAAAGATAAAAATACTGAACAAAACAGTGTTAGTTTCATGGAACTTTAAAATGAGGTAGATGTCACAAGAGATAATAAAGAAATAAAAATGCAAGTAAAACTACAATCTGTCCTACAAAGTGAAAATTTAAAAACCCAACAGGTTTAATCCTTTGATTGGGGATGCTTCCTCTGAAAATAGAGGAAAGGACAGAAAGAGGAACATAATAGTGAAAATAAAGTTTTTTATGACATATAGATTATTCACATCTATGAGGAAGAAAAGAACGTAGGAAATAAATTAATACAACAGAAAAAAAATTGAGCAGTGCAAAGACTGAAGCATACAGATTGAAAAGACTCACCATATAACCAGAAAACTTAAGGAAAAGAGATCATATATTCTGGGGAATTTGTTAAACTTCAATGATAAGGAAACAAGTATACAAATATATGGTAAATTATTAGTAACAAAAGGTAAGAGGTAAATTTTTAGTAACAAAAATCAAGCTGATCACAAGGATATGACCTGAGAAATCTTCAGGTTGTTACTGCCATGTGACACTAAAAAAATGAGAGATTTTCAAGTATATAAAGACTTACAAAATCTACTTCAAATCACTCCTGAAAACATTACCCAAACACACTCACTAGCTTATGAAGAATTCTGGAAAAATTATGTTGTTAATGTGTTCCGTGTCCTGGTAGTGAACAAAGAAATCAGCCAAAGATACTAAATCTAAAAATTGTTATAATAAATATAAGACAGGACACGAATGCCGACACTGTTCCCTGCGGGGACTCCCTTCCCTAAGTCAGGCGAGGTGTGCACTTTGAGCACTGTGATTTTCTTTTACAGCGTTTGTCACGCTGCACTGTCGTCTCCTGTTCAACCTTCCAGTTCCCTCACTAAGCTGCTGTCACTTACCTAACCTTCCTCTTCTCCATACTTCTCACTGCTAACACAGATACAGATATATTTTATATGTCAGTATACTACATATGAGGGCTTCCCAGGTGGCTCCAATGGTAAAGAACCCACCTACCAGTGCAGGAGATGTAAGAGATGCAGGTTTGATCCCGGGGTTAGGAAGGTTGGGAAGATCCTCTGGAGAAGGATATGGCAACCCACTCCAGTATTCTTCCCTGGAAAATCCCATGGACAGAGCAGCCTGGAGGGCTATAGTCCATGGGGTCGCAAAGAGTTGAACATGACTGAGCAGGTAGGCACTCAGCTCAGTAATACTATCTGTATACTACCATATGTATACTACTGGATTATACATACAAGTATCAATATGGCAAAAGCAAGGTTGAAAAAAAAATTAAGAGAAGAAAAATAATGCTTATTTACTCTTATGGGAGTGGAGCATGAATGAATAAATAATTTCTGTCTCATACATGAATAAGAAAACAAAATTAAGTATGAGAAAACTAAAAACCAGTAGAAATAAAAGTGTAACATAAATCTTCTGTTTACCAGCAAAAATAAAAAAAGCAATGAAAACATAGTAGGCCAAAGAGTAAAAGAGGAAAAAAGAAAAGCAAAATAGCAAGAAAATATACAATAATACAACAAAAGCTAGTCATTCATGCACTTTCTTTCCACTAAGGAGAGAACAGCAAAGGATAGTCACTGCCCCCTCAACCCAGGAAGTTTTCTTTGTGGTTCAGGTATAAACTGAGTACTGGGCAAGAGCGGGGGTGGCAAGACAAGTTCACCTGCCCTCAGTTCAGTTCAGTTCAGTCGCTCAGTCATGTCCGACTCTTTGCGACCCCAGGAATCGCAGCATGCCAGGCCTCCCTGTCCATCACCAACTCCCAGAGTTCACTCAGACTCATGTCCATTGAGTCAGTGATGCCATCCAGCAAAGAAGCATAAAATCACAGACTCTTGCAAAGCTGGTTAAATTACCTGACTTTGATAACTGCACCCATTTACTGACAGACTGTGACAAGGCTATGGAAGAACTGCCATGAACCAACTTCTCAGATTTGAGAATCCTGCTTATTGGAACACTGCATCAATTACTGTGAATAGACTGTTTTCACTAAAACCTACAATATGTTCTACATTGTTACTTGTAGAATTAATAAGACTGCTTATTTTTCCTTGTTCCTTTTCTCTTCAGCCTAAACAATCCTGGGGAAATTAAACAGTCTTGCTTAGGCTTCAGAGACAAATCAGAGTAGGCCTCTAGCCTTGCTTCTAACCTGCCCGGATGCTGCCCTGACTGTGAGTTGACTGTGAGTAACTGCCTGCCTGCTGTGACTGCAAGATTTCCAGCTCCTTAGATAAGATGGGGGAGGAATCTTAAGATTGTTGAGACCCTGGAGGGGACCTGGGCAACCAAGCCCCAGGCTTAGCAGCATTCCAAGTTTACACGACAAAACCTACGGCATTAACATGAGACCAGAGCTGCAATTCGGTCACAGATTGATGATGAAATCAGTTTGCGTCCTGGGATTATACACGGGAATCCTGACCTGCAATCTCTGAAGTCTCACCCACAGAGTGGACATACTGCCTGGGACCTTTTCCCAAATGAGACTCCAGATGTGCTGTGACACGAGTCTTCCCAGTGCTGAGTAATTCTGGATGCTGGTCAAAATCCAGTTTGGTGATGTATACTCTGCTGTTTCTATTTCTCTTTTCTTTTAATGTTAGTATATTGAAAGTAAGCTCTATAATTCTCTAATAAATATTTGTATTATTTATTTTTTAGAAAGAAGAGTGGGGGTGGGGGCAGTTCTGAGCAATAATTTTTGGGAAGTATATATGATAAAATGTGCAGTGGAAATACCAGGTTCAGTAACCAAGAAATTGATCCTTCCTTTATCTCCAAATTAAACCTATCTAGGTACTCTTGCCTGGAAAATCCCATGGATGGAGGAGCCTGATAGGCTGCAGTCCATCGGGGTCGCAAAGAGTGCGACACGACTGAGCGACTTCACTTTCACTTTTCACTTTCATGCATTGGAGAAGGAAATGCCAACCCACTCCAGTGTTCTTGCCTGGAGGATCCCAGGGACAGCGGAGCCTGGTGGGCTGCCATCTCTGGGGTCGCACAGAGTCGGACACGACTGAAGCAACTTATCAGCAGCAGGTTAAAATAAAATACCAAAGCAAAGACCAAAATACCCAGCATAACTCTAGGACAGTTATGCTTTATTTCATTGTGGATGAGGTGTATATCTCACTCCCTAATTTGCCAATAGCACTCCTTGAGTTCTAGACTACTGTTTTCGAGAGATGCAGAAGAGATAAATCCAGCTGACCCAAAGCAGGACAAAACAGGGAACTTCTCATTTTTTTTATGCAGCAAAATTAAAACAAACACATACCTTCCAGGGTTAGCTGATAATCTGTATGTTGCCTACCACCCATCTTTTTCTAGACTGTCAGTAAGTAAGGCTCTCAAAAGTTAAGCTACACCAAATAGACTGGAGTAGATGGAGTGAACTTTACATAGCAGAGTCAAGCTGAAGATGATCCCTCTAATACAAAATCCCTTCTGTGATATGAAAAGGTTAATCAGCTTTGCATTCAATAGGACCCTTACTTTTGGTCATATCAGTTCTATTATTACTAACCTCCTTTACCCCAAATGTACAACTAATGTTTGGGAACCTGACTGCCTTTAAGGTGCAAGGACCCTAGACAACAAGGAAGAAATTCAGTAAGGTTGAGGTTAGGTTATTTGAATCGCTATCAGGCAGCTGAGACTGAGAACAAGGTTTCTTAAGAAAAGTGGGCATTCAGAGGCATCTGGGAGAGAGCCTGGGAGGATATGCATTATACATTTTTTCCTTTCAACAAATCCAATGTGAGCATACCTGAAGGATGAAGGAGTTTCTGAATGATACAGTAAATCAGAACAAGTACAAATCACAAACATTTATTGAATGTTTATCATATGACATGAAGTATGTTAAGGACTCTGAATGGATTAGCTTATTTAATCATGACAAGCATATGAGGTAGCTGCTAAACAGCTACTGTTATTATCTGTGTTTCACAAGTGAAGAAACTGAGGCACAGAATGGCTATGAACTTGTCCAGGGTTATATCGCTAAGTTTATGTAAGTAAAGCCAGGTTGGCTTTGGCTCTGAGGCTAGTGGAGGAACGATTTCACAGGAATGCCTAAGACAATTAAGTTGAAAAAAAAATATGGTATAAGAGTGAGGGTGTGAGTGCATGTCTATAGGTGTGTATATGATGCTGGTTTTGTTCCTTTCCGATGTTTGATCAATTATACACTGAGCCAGTTGTTCCTTTCAAACCCTGTGAAGAAAGGTTAGAATATTTGTCTTCACGGAATGTTAACTGTGTCCTTGTGGATACTAAAATTATATAGTCAAGTTATCCACCTAAGACTGCAGAGTAAGTAGATTACAGTGCTAAAATAGATGTTGTGTTCAACATGAAGGAGTTAAAGAAGATACTTCTAGCACAGAGTTACACAAAGTTTCCACCTCTAATATATTCCACCAAATTCCTTGTCTGCTCTAACAAGTAGCAAGTTTCAATATATTATTATCCTCCAGATGTTTAGGAAACTAATCTCTACTGACTTCAAATTAATTTAGGTTTGTTAAAACTCTGAACACTAGCTGGTAAGATTCAAAAGATCTCAAGAAGCTAGTAAAATTAAAAGACTACAATTCTAAGGTTTAGAAATCTGTTCTAATTTACACAGCGCATGGCTGGGGCCTCCTGTCTTGTTCTTCTGTTCCAAAAGGGGGAGCAAGCAGCATGGTCCCAGAGACCTAAAAATTCTGAATACACTTTTCCTCTTGGGAAGAGCAGGCTCAGTTGAAGGAAAGGAGGAACTTTCCTATTCTGAATAAGCTGATTCATTTTAAGACATATCTCAAGATATACTCATATATATTGCCCACTTTAATATATTTAAAAACAAGGGGATAAATAATTCATAGATCAGAATTGAAAAGAAAATGTATACATTTGTAATCCAACATCCTCATTTTACAGTTAACAAAACTGAATCTAAGGGGGATTCCCTGGTGGTCCAGTGGTTGGGAGTCTACCTTCCAATGCGGGGGTCATGGGTTTGCTCCCTGGTCCAGGAAGATCCCACCTACCACGGAGCAGCTGTGCCATGCACCAGCTCTAGCACCCTCACCCCACAACTACCGAAGTCCACATGTGCCTAGAGCCTGTGCTCCACAAGAGAAGCCACTGCAAGTAACGAGAAGCCTGCACAACACAACCAGATAGTAACCCCCATTTGCTACAACTAGAGAAAAATCCACATATAGCAATGAAGACTCAATGCAGCCAAAAATAAAAACAATTTTTTAAAAAAACTGAGTCTAAGAAACATAAATTATGTTTGCTATCTTTACTATTAAAAATACATTTTATATAATTGTATCATATGGATGTGCCATTTTCTGACTTTTTTTAAACATTACTTTGTTGTACATTTTATATGTATTATTCTCCTCACATGCATTAACAGTCAACAGCTCTGTGATTTTAATTACAATATTCAATTTTGATTAACATACAACAGTCTAACACTTTTCAACTGTTAGATATTTGTACTTTTTCTCATTTTTATTAAAAATAGTGATGGTGAAGCTATAAATATGTAGTACTTTCTAACCTCTTTGGGTAATTTTATGAAAATAGTAGTTTTAGGACAAAAATAGTGGCCATTTTATGACCTTCATTGTTTATTGCTACACTCCTCTCCAAAAAAGACTGGCAATTTACTCAATTACATCTAAGCCTCAGTTCAGTTCAGTTGCTCAGTCGTGTCCGACTCTTTGCAACCCCATGAATCACAGCACGCCAGGCCTCCCTGTCCATCACCATCTCCCGGAGTTCACTCAAACTCACATCCATCGAGTCGGTGATGCCATCCAGCCATCTCATCCTCTGTCGTCCCCTTTTCCTCCTGCCCCCAATCCCTCCCAGCATCAGAGTCTTTTCCAATGACTCAACTCTTCCCATGAGGTGGCCAAAGTACTGGAGTTTCAGCTTTAGCATTATTCCTTCCAAGCAACACCCAGGGCTGATCTCCTTTAGATTGGACTGGTTGGATCTCCTTGCAGTCCAAGGGACTCTCAAGAGTCGTCTCCAACACCACAGTTCAAAAGCATCAATTCTTCGGTGCTCAGCTTTCTTCACAGTCCAACTCTCACATCCATATATGACCACTGGAAAAACCATAGCCTTGACTAGATGGACCTTTGTTGGCAAAGTAATGTCTCTGCTTTTCAATTTGCTGTCTAGGTTGGTCATAACTTTTCTTCCAAGGAGTAAGCATCTTTTAATTTCATGGCTGCAGTCACCATCTGCAGTGGTTTTGCTGCTAAGTCACTTCAGTTGTGTCCGACTCTGTGCAACCCCATAGACGGCAGCCCACCAGGCTCCCCCGTCCCTGGGATTCTCCAGGCAAGAACACTGGAGTGGGTTGCCATTTCCTTCTCCAATGCATGAAAGTGAAAAGTGAAAGTGAAGTAGCTCAGTCGTGTCTGACCCTCAGCAACCCCATGGACTGCACCCCACCAGGCTACTCCATCCATGGGATTTTCCAGGCAAGAGTACTTGAGTGGGGTGCCACTGCCTTCTCTGGCAGTGATTTTGGAGCCCCCCAAAAATAAAGTCTGACACTGTTTCCACTGTTTCCCCATCTATTTCCCATGAAGTGATGGGACCAGATGCCATGATCTTTGTTTTCTGAATGTTGAGCTTTAAGGTAACTTTTTCACTCTCCTCTTTCACTTTCATCAAGAGGCTTTTTAGTTCCTCTTCACTTTCTGCCATAAGGCTGGTGTCATCTGCATATCTGAGGTTATTGATATTTCTCCCGGCAATCTTGATTCCAGCTTGTGCTTCTTCTAGCCCACTTCTCCCCAGATCTTAGTCCTCTTATAAGTGGTAGTGAGTTTCCATATGCTCTCAATATCTATAATTCTGGGGAAATGTGATAATGGTTTCTTATTACCAGTCATGAGCTTCTAGATTATGCTATTAAAACTAAATTCTATTTTATTTAAGATACTTACATCTCTTTTATAAATGAGATTCCTCTCATGTTGCTTTTTTAGGTGTTCACTTTAGGCTCAGATGGTAAAGAATCTGCCTGCAAGGCAATAGACTTGAGTTTGATCCCTAAGTTGGGAGGATTCCCTGGAGAAGAGAATGGCTAACCGCTCTAGTATTCTTGCCCAGAGAATTCCATGGGCAGAGGAGTCTGGTGGGCTTCAGTCCAGTCCATGGGGTCACAAAGAGTCGGGCATGAATGAGTGACTAACACTTTTACTTTAGCACACATTTTAGGATCAGGACTTCAAATGCATGCACCAAGGGACTGACCCTCCCTCTCCCAGCTAAATTTTACTGAGCTACTCTTAAATGTCACTAAAATCTATCATTAAGTTAAAGCTCCCTCACTAATCAGCTCACCTTATTCAAACTGCTTACTGACTATCTGATCTCTCTGATGGAACTGTAGAAAACTCTGTAAGAGCAGACTCTTTTCAGGTGAGCAGCAAGCAAGCCTTCTTCACCTCAGGAGTTTAAGAGCTAGATATTGTATATTCTGTCTCCCTGCTAGAGTGTAAACCAAAGATAAGGACTGGTTTTTATATATCTCTTCCACCCAAAGTTTAGCACAGCATCTTACCCTCAATTATGAGTTCAGTGGATTTATATCAAGATGTAATACAAAGAACAAACTTAGTAAAGGTCTCTGTCTGGCAAATACTCTGTAATATTTCACCATAAAACATTATAAATATGTTTATACAATAGAATATAAACTAGAAGAGGCAATCATACATCACAAAAGCATAGCCATTGGGGCTTCCAGAGTCATTGTTGAAAATTTATCAAAACACTGTGCTAAAATAGTTGGCTCATTTGAAAGACTTACAAAATTAAATCAGTTGAGTTCTTTACATACTTTGAAGTGAAGAAATCTCCTCTACAGAAACTTCAAAGAAGGAAAATTCAGCAAAGATCACAGTACCTAAATATTTTCTGCTTTCTCCACTTACTTCATTAAATAATTCTAAAGTCTCCAGGAAATGCCCATGTGTCCACTGGCATCTGCTCAAGCAGAACTATCAATCCTAAACCCTAGCTCCTTTCTGCAACAGCGGACCATCCTTTAAACATCTCATCCTTGGTTTTTCTTGTTTTATGGCATTATTAACTGTCATAATCAACTCTCTTTTTATTGTAGATACACCGAAAGCCTAAACAAAGAGATCAAAGAAAGACAGAAACAGGAACCGCTATGGAATAAATAAGTAACAAAACGGCCATGGAGCAGGTAAGAAGGAACACATTAAAGTAAAGTGATGTTTCTAACTGATCAACTTATTCTACTGAGAGCACATCTGCAGCGAGAGTAACAGTGGCATCTACCTCACAGAGGTACTGTAAGAAGTGAATGAGTTAATCACACAGAATGCTTGGTGCCTGGCACTATTATAATGTTATCTTTTCATTTCTCATTAGGCAGCTGGAAGTTAAGACTTTAAGTAAATAAAAACCTGGGCCAGCATTTTGGGCTAATAAGAGACGTCTTAGTTTACTCATGGCTGATGACAGTCTCTATACATGTACATTTCTATGGAAGTTTCTAACATCCCAACTTTGTTACTTTCCCTATCCTAATACGAAGTTCTTCATAAAATCTAAAACTATTTTAGTTAAAATTTTTTTGTCTACTTTTGTTTTTTACTAGTAGGGAAACAAAGGTATTTTCTGTCATTTAATGTAAATGATGACTCTAAATGAATAAGGGAAGTACTTAAGTCAAAATGATTTAATTGTCATGAGAAAAAATAATTCCTACTAAAATAAAAAGATGGCAAATCTGACAGAAAAGTAATAAAAACCTTAGGAAATAAGTTATCTCAAGCAGAATCATGGAGAAGCAAGAGACAGATAACCTTACATTGCACACTGTATGCTCTGAGTCCCCCGTTAATGAAGTGATGGTATTTGGAAAGGGGGCCTTTGGAAAACAATTAGGTCATGATGGTGGTGGTTGCTGTTGAGTGGCTAAGTCATGTCTTACTCTTCGTGAGCTAATGGACTGCCGCACACCAGACGTCCCTGTCCTTCACCATCTCCCGGAGCTTGCTCAAATTCATGTCCATTGAGTCAATGATGCCTTCCAACTATCTCATTCTCTGTCACCCCCTTCTCCTCCTGCCTTCACTCTTTCCCAGCATCAGAGTCTTTTCCAATGAGTCAGCTCTTCACATCAGGTGGCCAAAGTACTGGAGCCTCAGCTTCAGTATCAGTCCTTCCAATGAATATTCAGGACTGATTTCCTTTAGGATTGATTTGTTTGACCTCCTTGCTGTCCATTAAATGGGATTAGTGTCCTTATAAAGGAGACATCAGACAGTTTCCTCATTCCTTCTGCCATGTGAGGACACAGTAAGAAGATGACCATCTCTGAACTAAGAAGCAGGCTCTCATCAGACATCAAATTTGCCAATTCCTTGACATTGGACTTCGCAGAAACAAATGTCTGGTGTTTAAGAGATCCGGTCTGTAGTACTTTTGTTGGGGCAGCCCTACGACACTGAGACTCCCTCTGACCAACAGGGGATGCTGCTTTCTGCAGCAATTTAAAACTGCCCGGAAGTTTTCCTGCCTGCTTTTCTCTTTTTCTGTGATTGATCCTAAATGGCCACCTAACAATTTTTTCTATGAGAAAAGAGGGACAAAAACCAGGTAAATAGGAAAGAGAATTTAAAAGGAGGAGAAAATGACCTGGCTGCCAGAGGGGATTCATTTGGCTCCCACCATTTGATGCCAAGTTAATAATGCTCTTCTAATCTCTTCAGAAACTTTGTTTTCAAGTGAACCTCTGGTTTTATACCCCTCACTAAAATGTGGAGTTATTGAAAATTAGTCTGAACATTCATCCTTACATTCTTGGTTCCTGCTTTTTCTCTCTATGAATTTGGCTATTTTGGATATTTCCTATAAATGGAATCATACACTTTGTGACCTATTGCATCTGACTGCTTGCACTTAGCATAATGTTTTCAAAGTTCCTCCACGTTGTACCAGAACTTCATTCCTTTTTCTGGCTGAATAATAATTCCATTGTATATATACTACCTTTTATTTATCTATTCATCAGTTGATGGACATTTGGGTTGTTTCTCCTTTTGGCTATGGTGAATATTGTTGCTATGAATAATCAAGTGCAAGTTTTTGTTTAAACATCTGTTTTCAATTATTTGGGGTATGTGCTCAGGAATGAAATTGCTGGGTCATATGGTAATTCTTTTTAACTTTTTGAGGAACCACCAAACTATTTTCCAGAGGCAGCATCATCTTACACCCACCAGCAATGTACAAGGGTTCTCATTTCTCTATATCTTCACCAACATTTATTTTCCATTTTATTGATTACAGTTACCCCGTAGGTACAGAGTAATATTGAACTGTCATGGTTAATGGTGCTGAGTATTTTCTCGGGTGCTTATTGGGCATCTGTATACCCTCTTTGGAGAAATGTCTATTTAAATCCTTTGTACACTCTAAAATTGGATTTTCTTTTTATCGTTAAGTTGTAAATTCTTTGGTATATTCTGGATACTGGCCCCTTATCAGATATATGATTTGCAAATATTATCTCCCATTGTATCAGCTGTCATTTACTTTCTTCATACTGTCTTTTGAAACAAAAAGTTTCAATCGTAATGAAGTCCAATTTATGTTTCTTTTGTTGCTTGTTTCTTTGATATCATATTTAACTATGGTGCTTCTTTTGAGAGCTAAAATATGTCAATTTTGGCTTTAATTTTTATTATATTAATCACTACAATTTATCAAATTGCAACCACATGCCGGCATTTCGCGTGTGCTCTTTCATTTCCTTCCCCCGGCCCTTTCTTGCTCTCGCTCTCATTCTCCCTCTCTCTAACTTGGTTGGTAGTAGGCCATTTTCTAGAGAAAAAAAAAGTTCAAAAAGGGAATTTTCTCAAAGTCATTCAGTAGGAAATGATAGAGGCAAGATTCAAATCCAGCTTTGTCTAATTGTACAGACCACACTCTTTTTTTCTTTACTGTACTGCATTTCATTATTAAATACCGTAATGTAAAGTTTTTGATTTTAGTAACAAAAGGGAATGTATGCTTTCTGTTGCTTCCATAATAAATTTAGTGGCCTAAGCAACACAAATTTATTATCTTCTAGCTCTGTATAGGTCAGAAGTGCAACATGGGTGTCCACCAACTAAAATCAGGGTGTTGGCAGGGCTGCATCCCTTTCTGGAGGCTGGACTCCCTTGCTCACTTGGGTTGTTGACAGAACTCAGTGTCTTGTTGTTAGAGGACTGAGATCCCCATTTCCTTGCTGGCTGTCAGCTATTCCTAGCCAGTCCTAGACTCTACAGGCCACCGGTACTCTTTTGCTCATGGCCTCTTTCTTCCATCTTCAAAACCAACAAGGTTTATGAAATCCCTCTCACACTTTGAATCCCTCTTTTTTCTTTCATCTCTCTGACCCACTCTTCTGCTCCCTCTTCTGCTTTTAAAGATTCATGAGATTAGACTGGACTCACCCAGACAATTTCAGGATAATCTGCTCAAAGTCCTTAACATCACATCAATGACATTTCTTTTGTCTTAAAGGTAGCATGGGCATGTAACAGGGATTAATATGTGGACATCTTTGGAGGAACAGGGCATTTATTCTCACACACACACACACGCACACACACACACACACACACACACACACACACACACACACACGCACACATACTGCTAAGTCCGACTCTGTGTGACTCCATAGACGGCAGCCCACCAGGCTCCCCAATCCCTGGGATTCTCCAGGCAAGAACACTGGAGTGGGTTGCCATTTCCTTCTCTAATGCAAGAAAGTGAAAAGTGAAAGTGAAGCTGCTCAGTCATGTCTGACTCTTCGAGACCCCATGGACTGCAGCCCACCAGGCTCCTCCGTCCATGGGATTTTCCAGGCAAGAGTACTGGAGTGGGGTGCCACTGCCTTCTCCGACACACACACACACACACACCCCCTTATATTTTTGCCTCAGCTAGGTAAATATACAGAGTAAGAACAGAGGGCTGGCAGATCTGACGGAAGACTGGTCGAGCCCTTGAAGTAAGATGCTGATACTAAAGGACAAGCAGAAGAAAAAACCCCTCTCCTACCTCCTGCAAAAATAGAGCCTGGGAAACAGTCAGAGAGGTAGATCCTGAGGTATCTTAAAGATTCTTATGTGAAGTTTTGTCTGCTCTTGACTTATTGATTTCCTCTTTAACTTGGAAACATCACTTAACATGCTGTTTTCCCAAAGCTCTTTTGCCCAGTCTTTTACCTCCTAATCCAGTCATCATTAATGGTGCTGATTCTTGGGCAGTGACCAGACAAATTTCAGTTTTGCACATAGTATACTGAAATATCTCTAACACTGAGCCAATGAATTGCTAAATTGGCTGAACATTCAGAGACCTCTTTTCCAGGAACATCTTGCTCCAGGCAATAGAATAATAGATCATGCTAGAACTCTCTAAAGCAAGGTAGCTGTGGAAAGCTGCAGTACCTTGATGGCAGATTCCATTGCTGGCAAACAAGATCCTGACCTCAGGTTTTCAAAAGGAGAGACCAAGTGGGGAATCTCCTGGTGTCAGTACTTACTCTCCACCTCCCCCCACCCCACCCTGCTCCCTGCACTGAGTCAGTAAGTTCTATAAGATATAGACTTGTGGATTAATAAGTATTAATTTAACTAAAAGATTCGGTGGATTCTGTGTTATAAGCTGACAATTATCAGTGATAATAAAGGCAAAAAGCTTCCTATCAAATACATGCTATCTTCTAAAACTGAAATATAGGAATATAGGAATTCTAAACAAGTACATATGAGAAGGTAAGGAAGAAACCATCTTGAAGAGAAGTTTAAAGCTAGTAAGTATGATCAAAAATCACAGGACACAAGAGATCAAAGAGAACATGAAGATTTAACCCAATCTTTTCATTTTACATTGGGGAAATTAAAATACAACGAAGGGACTTTTCCAAAATAACCTAGTTGCTGCAACATCAGAGCTATCCTGACTTCCCCTTCAATGTTCTGCATCCTGGGATGGTCCACAGAGGGTAGATCTACTTCCAGTTTCTTAATGGATTCTTTTCCTCAATTACTTTACTCTGGGGCCTCAGTGAGGAAGACCAAAACGTGGGTGAGACGCTGCCACTCACAATGCTTTAACACTGTGAGCAGTTCTAGCCTCCATTTACTAGAAAGTCAGTTCTAGGATATTTGAGCCTAAATAACATCTTTTCTTCTAGGGGATGACTTCTAAAAACCAGTGAACTCCAGGTGTCTCCCAGGGGCTAGCGTGCCTAGAAAACCAAGAGACAGCACACAACTCAAAACTCAATAGCTCTGCATAAGAGATTTTGAGGTGGGTGTGTGAATGTAAAACCACTTCTGGATTCTGGGGAATGAAAATGGGAAAGAGAAAGTAGGAAAAAAGGTGAATGGTTTCACCTCACCTCTCCCACATTTCATTTTTGCCAAGACATTTTTTTTTTTTAGTTCTATTACCTCATAAAAAGCGGGAGCCACAATAAAGAAATCTCGGAAACTCATGCTTCCCAGCACATTACAGGATGCAACTCACATAAAACCACAGCTATTTTATTCTGTTCCAGACAGGGAAATGAAAAAAAAAAAAACAAAAAAAAAAACCCCCACATATTAAGGAGTCAGTTGGCCTATCTAGGCCACGCAGCCCTAGCATCTGTGCAATTAGCCAGTCACAGATTTAACAATTAAATCCTATGGTCCCTGTCCAGGCAATGCATTGCTTAAAGACAGTAAACTGTGGCAGTTGCCCTTTGTAAAAGAAGTGGGAGATTTCTGCAGGCTAGATCCTCCACAGATCACCCTTCTTTCTCTGGGTTTTTATGAGCCTAACGCCCTCCAGGACACTGACATATAACCATATTGAGAAAGGAGATGAAGGAAAAAAAAGGTGAAGAAAATGGAGGGAAATCTAATTTCAGATTTCTCTGCCACTTCTCAGGATGAGCTGCTGAATTAATAGATTCTAATTATCGTTACACAGTTTAAATATCTCTTGCTGCTGTTGTTGCTGTTATACAAAATAGAGTATGTGGATTATCACAATGCAGGGAGGACTTCCGCCTCTTGGTGTAGTCACGCTGATTATCCAGGGTGTCATATTTACCTGGTATCCTTTGATTTCCCAAACTCTCCATACCTCATCATACTCCACTGTATTGTGCTGGAAAAAGAATATATAATGTCCCTATACAACATTAGAAGTCCTCTGTAAAAGTCACAACCCACTTCTGCAATCAGGAGTCAATTTTCCCTTTATGAAAACATTGCTTCTCATCAAGTTCTGCTGACTTACTTTGGCCACTGTAAAATGACTTCCGCATTTCTTGATAAGCAGGGTTGCCTTAAGTTTCAGAAATTATGGTGCCTGGCTTACAGTTTACCTCTCCAGACAGTATCATCACAATCATCATCATCCTGGGAATAGGTTATTAGAGAAAGACATTTATCAGCCGGTATCTATCAATCTATATTATGAAGCAAAGAAATCCACAACCAAGAACACTTTTAGGAAATATCATTTCTCTACTTCATTGAAAGAGTTTATGTTCAACATGTACAACATACTTTTAAACTACTGATCAACAGCTTTTTGAAATCCCTATAGTATAAGGTTGCTTATAATAGTGTAACTATAATATATATATATACATATATATATGTATAATAGTATAAGGTTGCTTTGTAGAACAGTTCATGTCTAAAAGGATATTAACCTGTCAGTACTTAAAACTAAAACAAACATGTAGAGGTTACACTTTTTCCCTCAACAATACTTACTGAAAGCCTATTGTACTAGGAATTGTTCTAGAATTAAGGATAAAGTTGTTCACAAAATGGGCCAAATCTCTACCCTCATGAAATCATTTTCTAGTGAAGGGAAAATACATTAAGCAAGATATGTAAGGTACATACTAGAAGATAATGAATTCTCCAGACAAAAATAAAACAAGGGAAAGGATAGAGTTCTTTTTTTTTTTGCAAAATGAAATTTATAAATAATTCTTTTATTATGGGTTTTGTTATAGATACTTTTATATGCTTCTATCAGAAAAACAACTACTTATGGTCCAATACTTCCGGGAACCACAGGGGATAAAGTTTTCTGAGTCAGGTTATTTTATTTTATTTTTTATTTATTTGGTTTTGGTTTGGTGGTAGGGTGGCAGGGGTAGCAGGAGAGTGACATTACAATCTTAAATAAAAAAGGCCTCCATGTAAAGGTGAATTTTAAATGACTTGAATAAAGACCTAAAGAGAGAAAGGAGCAAACACTACAAGTATCTGGAAAAGGGCCTTCTAGGAAGAGTTGATATCAGGTGCAAAGGCCTTGAGCTGGGCCTGTACCTGACATAGTGGAGACACAACAAGGAGGCTGTCAGAGCCAGAGCCGGTGAGGAGAAAAGCAGAGATGAGGCCAGACAGTCAAGTGGGGTGTGTGTGTGTGTGCACAAAAATTCTACAGTAGCTTGTAGGTCATTAAAAGGGCTTCCCAGGTGGTGCTAGTGGTAAAAAACCCACCTACCAATGCAGGAGACATGAGAGTTCTTAGGACATAAGAGACATGAGTTCTATTCCTGGGTCAGGAAGATCCCCTGGAGGAGGGCACGGCTGCACACTTTAGTATCCTTGCCTGGAGAATCCTATTGACAGAGGAGTGTGGTGGGCTACAGTCCATAGGGCTGCAAAGAGTCGAACACCACTGGAGCGACTTAACATTAAAAGAACTTAGGCATTTACTTAAAGTGAAATGGGAAATCATCGTAAGGTTTTGGACAGAGGACTGATATGATCTGACTTCTGTTTTAATTGTTTCATGCTGGTTATCATATTGAGAATGGTCTGTAGGGGGGCAAAGTCACAATCATGGAGACTAGTTAGGAAGTTACTGCAAGAATACAATGAGAAATAATTACTACTTGAATCATGAGAAAAATGATAGTTCTAAATGGCTGGTTTCTGGATATATTTTGAAGGGAGAGAAAAGACGGTTTCATGACAGACTGGATGTAGGAGGTGAGAAAAAGAAAGGAGTCAAAGATGACTTCAAGATATCTATTCCTACAAGCAAGAACAGAATTGCCATTAACTGAGGTGAAGAAGAACAGGTTCCTTACAGAAGGAACAGGTTTTTTTGAGGGTGCCATGCTAAGTCACTTCAGTCAAGGCTAACTCTTTGTAACCCTATGGACTGTAGCCCACCAGGCTCCTCTGTGTGTTGGATTCTCCAGGCAAGAACACTGGAGTGGGTCACCATGCCCTCCTCCAGGAGATCTTCCTGATCCAGGGATCGAACCTGCATCTCTCACTTCTCCTGCATTGGCAGGTGGGTCCTCTACAACTAGTGCCACCTGGGAAGCCTGGTTTTATGGGGCGGGGGTGAGGGGAATCAGGGACTTAGTTTCAGGACATTTAAAATAAGGATATAACATGTTAAGAGTTTTAAAATTATTATATAAGATGAAGATAGTATATTTCTGGCTTGGAAAATACGACCATATTTATATTTTTAATGCAATAATCACTTTGATTCACAATTCCTCACTGCCTCAATAGGAATTATTTGTAAACTAGAAGTCATTCTAAAAAAAGATGTCAACATTGTGAATTTATTTCAGAATTTGGATTGACATTCTGGCCTAATTTTGGAGCTCAGTTAGGGGGGATACATGCATCTCAGAGGGATATAGCAAGGATGAAATGCTGGATGGACTCTAAGGGAGCATTTCCATTGAGAAAAAATGATACCCATCTGGGCACAGAAATACAAAGGCATCGCCAGATACTTGAACCCAGGTGCTCACTAAGGTTGGAGGAATATGACCAAGTGTTTCATCTAAGAAGTCATCTCCTGTCTAGGCAGGCTTTCCTCATGACTCTCACTATAGGAAGTGAAGCTCTTCCTATTTGGGGGTCACAGGGACTACTGGTGACGCTCCCTCTCCCTATATTTGGTCCTACTTTCTCAGGGCTGTGACCTCTGCTCTTCATTTAACAGGACTGAATTCAAGTGAAAATGAAGAGCATGGTGTGGCAGGAAAATAATGAATACTATTTATTTAAGGGAGTTTGAGTACAAATATTATCAGAAATTCAATCTAATTCCATTTACTTCTGAAATGGCACAAAACAATATTAAGTCAATGCATTCAGAAAGCAGTTATGAAAGCATAATACCTCATAGGAACTATGTTACCCACTGGAGCAGGGGAAATTTGAGGATAAATAAAAACAGAGATCCTGCCCTTGGTGAACTCAGAATCTAATGGAGAAGGCAGATGATTAAACAAGTAATTACCAAGGAGTTAGTAATGAAGGGACAAACAAAATGTCAGGGACCCAAAGGGGGAACAATTAAATCTGTCTGAGGAGGTTGGGAAGAATTTATAAAGGAGATGACATTTGAGCCAAGCTGTGAAGGAAGGGAAGGAGTTTGTCACTTTATCAAGAGAGCAGTCTGTGACAGGCAGAGGGGGCCTAAAGCTTGTCCAGTTTTTGAATTAGAGAGGTATAAAGAGTGGTCCTATTAGAGGTTACATGGGGAAAAGACAGGGAAAGGAGACTAGAGACAGGCTGGGACCAGACTTGCTTTGCTGGGAGTTTTTCATTTGTTCTCTGGGCAACAGAGCTCTTAGGCTTTATAAGCAAGCAAATGACATAACGATAACTGTATTTTTTAAAAACAGTAGGTAGCAGAATGAAAGAAAAGAAATAGGAAATTTTCAATGGTAAGCAGCATAAGACAGGTCAAGAGAAGTAACAATAAAATAGTTTCATACTTAACAGAAAGAACCATGAATATAACCACTATCCACTTATTTTCCAAGTCAATCATTACCTCCTCCAATGAAATTAACTGTCTTCTTTCACTATCATTTAATCAATCAGACAGTGAAGGAAAAGAGGTTCACACAGATAGACATAGGAAGTTGGTATTCCCAAGAAAACACAAGAAAAACCACTTTCTCTCTTTTAATGATTTCTATCAGAGGTTATAAGGGAAGGAAAAATTAAATTAACAGCATCATATGGAACTCTATAATCAAAAAAGATCCAGATGAAAAGGATGACTACAATGGTGTGGTCAGTCACCCAGAGCCAGACAGAATTCCAGTAGAACTATTCAAAACCCTAAAGGATGATGCCTTCAAAGTGCTGCATTCAATATGCCAGCAAATCTGGAAGACCCCACGTGGCCACATGACTGGAAAAGGTCAGTCCTCATCCCAATTTCCAAGAAGGGTGGTACTAAAGAATGTGCTAACCATCAAACAACTGCACTCCTCTCCCATGCCAGTAAGGTCATGCTTAAAATACTGCATGCTAGGCTTCAGCATTACGTGCACCAAGAACTTCCAGATGTTCAAGCTGAGCTTAGAAAAGGAAGAGGAACCAGAGATCAAATTGCCAACATTCACTGGATCATAGCTGAAGTTAGGGAATTCCAGAAAAACATCTACCTCCGTTGCATCAGCTATACCAAACAAAGCCTTTGACTATGTGGATCATAATAAACTGGAAAGCTTTTGAAGAGATGGGAATACCAGACCATCTTACCTGAGAAATCTGTATGCAGGTCAAGAAGCCACAGTTAGAACCCTGAATGGAATAACTGGTTGGTTTAAGATTGAGAAAGGAGTACGACAGGGCTGTCTAATGTCACCCTGTTTGTTTAATCTATACGCTGAGCACATCATGAGAAATGACGAATGAGTTACAAGCTAGAATCAAGACAGGCATGAGAAACATCAACAACCTCAAATATGCAGATATTTGACATACAAACTCTAATGGGAGAAACTGAAAGAACTAAAGAGCCTCTTGATGAAGGTGAAGGAGGAGAGTGAAAGAGCCGGCTGAAGACTAAACATTAAAAAATCTAAGATTGTGGCATCTGGACCCATTAATTCATAGCAAATAGAGAGGGAAACGGTAGAAGTAGCAACAGATTTCCTCTTCTTGGGCTCTAAAATCACTGCAGATGGTGACTGCAGCCATGAAATCAGAAGACGGCTGCTTTTTGGTAGGGGAGCTATGACAAACCTAGACAGTGTGTTGAAAAGCAGAGACATTACTCTGCCAACAAAGGTCCATATATTCAAGGCTATGGTCTTCCCAGGGGTCACATAGAGTTGTGAGAGCTGGACCGTAAAGAAGGTGGAGCCTTGAATAATTCAGTTCAGTCGCTCAGTCGTGTCCGACTCTTTGCGACCCCATGAATCACAGTACACCAGGCCTCCCTGTCCATCACCGACTCCCGGAGTCCACCCAAACCCATGTCCATCAAGTCGGTGATGCCATCCAGCCATCTCATCCTCTGTCGTCCCCTTCTCCTCCTGCCCTCAATCTTTCCAAGCATCAGAGGCTTTTCCAATGAGTCAGCTCTTCACATCAGGTGGCCAAAGTATTGGAGTTTCAGCTTCAGCATCATTCCTTCCAATGAACACCGAGGACTGATCTCCTTTAGGATGGACTGGTTGGATCTCCTTGCAGTCCAAGGGACTCTCAAGAGTCTTCTCCAACACCACAGTTCAAAAGCATCAATTCTTCGGTGCTCAGCTTTCTTCACAGTCCAACTTTCACATCCATACGTGACCACTGGAAAAACCATAGCCTTGACTAGATGGACCTTTGCTGAAGAATTTATGCCTTCTAACTGCTGCTGGAGAAGACTCCCGGGAATCCCTTGGACAGCAGGAGATCAAACCAGTCAATCTTAAGGGAAATCAACTCTGAATACTCTCTGGAAGGATTGATAAAGCTGGAACTCCAGTATTTTGGTCATCTGATGTGAACAGCTGACTCATTGGAGAAATCCCTGATGCTGGGGAAGATTAAGGGCAGAAGGAGAAGAGGGTGTCAGAGGATGAGATGGCTGGATGGCATCACCAATGCTATGGACATGAACTTGGGCAAACTTTGGAAGACGGTGAGGGACAGAGAGGCCTGGCGTGCCACAGTCCAAGGGGTTGCAAAGAGTCGGACACCACTGGGTGACTGAACAACAACAACAATGTAACTCTAATCACACTTGGATTTAGACCAGGGAAGCACACACACTACAAATGTTGTATTGACAAATGGTTAGCAACATACACTCTAAAAAAATGATACACCTTCCCTTCCCTTTTAACATACATTCACTTTCAGGGATGTTGCTAATTCATTATTGTTCTCTTAAGCATAGCTTTGGTGTACCAGTAGCTCTCTTCCCATTGTCTCTCCAAGTCTCTTGTGGCCCCAGGTCACAGAATACCACAGACTATACTAGCAGTAGCTTTTAAAGTAGCCAAAACATTATGACAGAGACCCTGTTACTTGTCTTCACCTGGCCCAAAGCATCAGAACTCTGGGAAGAATTTGATAAGTCTTTTCTGGTTGATGCTTAGCTTAGGTGAATACATGCACCTCAATCTTTATATAAAATCTCTGGAGCATATTGTTTTCTTTTAGCATACTCTGGAAAATAGAGAAGTCACACCTTAGTTTTTCTAGCCAATAGTAAGCTCATTTGCTCTTTTTACAGTAACACTGGAGGTAAGCAATAGTTTGAACATTTTTTATTATTAGCATGGAATTAAATTTCACACACAATTTTAGAGACACCATAAATAGTGAATCTCAAATGCACTGGTCACAGAACACTTTTATAAAACTAAGTAAACAAAATAAAATTAAGAAACAAAATCATCTCCTACTGACCCATTAACCAGAAAGGCAAGAATCCTCACTTCTAAAGGCTCAGCAATATTTCCCTCTTTCAAATGCCTGTAATGCTTGCACAATACTCAATTTGTCAGTCATATGCTACTTTTCAGAAACATCAGGTTTATCTTTCTTACTAGATTGTAATAAGCTAAAAGGTAAATTGGAGATCCATCAAATCAGATTACCAAAAACCTACCACAGGATCGGGCAATGAGAACTGAAAACCAGACAATGGTAAATTCAGGCCCTTACTGATGTTCATGGGCTACTCATTTTTTTAATGTGCAGCAAAAAAAAAAGACATGGAATAAAAAGATAAGAATACCCTCTTATACCTCTTGTGTTAACCAAACACTTAAAATTTATAATTTATAGACTCAGTATTGATGAGGGTGCTGAAGAACTAGTACATGAATACACTACTAGGTGTACTTTAAGTTACTTTGTTATATGAACCAGCAATATATTTAAAAGCCATAAAAATGCTTTTATAACTCTTGCATAAAGAAATTACCTTAAGGAAAAATTCAGATTCAAAGAAGGCTTTATGTATGAACACATTATAATTTAAATACATTAAAAAAACCTAGTAATAACATAAGTCCAAAACTAATAATGACTAATTAAATGATGAGATACTGAAGTGAAAAGATGCTTGCTCCTTGGAAGAAAAGCTATGACAGATCTAGACAGTATATTAAAAAGCAAAGACATCACTTTGCCAACCAAGGTCCATATAGTAAAAAATAAGATTTTTCCAGTCGTCACGTACAGATGTGAGAGGTGGAACATAAAGAAGGCTGAGTGCTAAAGAACTGATGCTTTTGAATTGTGGTGCTGGAGAAGACTCTTGAGAGTCCCTTGGAGATCAAGGAGATCAAACCAGTCAATCCTAAAGGAAATCAATCCTGAATATTCATTGGAAGGACTGATGCTAAAGCTGAAGCTCCAATACTTTGGCCACCTGATGGGAAGAGCTGACTCACTGGAAAAGACCCTGATGCTGGGAAAGATTGAGGGCAGGAGAAGGGGGTGACAGAGGTTGGATGGCATCAGTGACTCAATGGACATGGGTTTGAGCAAACTCTGGCAGATGGTGAAGGACAGGGAAGTCTGCCGTGTTGCAGTCCATGGGGTCATAAAGAGTCAGACACAACTTAGTGACTAAACAACAACAACAAAATTGATATATGTTTCATAATAAAAGCTCTAAGCAAATTAAGAATTAAAAGAAAATTTCTCAACTGATGAGAAGCATAAAAAAACTTATAGCTATCATTACATTTAACAGTGTGAGATCAAATATTCTCCCACTAAGATCAGGAATAAGCAAGGATATCTGCTCTCAGCACTTCTACGTAAGATTGTCCTGGAGGTCCTGGTGCAACAAGTCAAGTCAGAAAGCATCAATTGGAAAGGCAGAAGTAAAACTGTCTTTATTCACAGGTGCCATAACTGTCTACCTAGAAAATCCCAAGGAGAAGGCAATGGCACCCCACTCCAGTATTCTTGCCTGGAAAATCCCATGGACGGAGGAGCCTGGTGGGCTGCAGTCCACGGGGTCGCTAAGAGTCAGACACGACTGAGCGACTTCACTTTCACTTTTCACTTTTATGCATTGGAAAAGGCAGTGGCAACCCACTCCAGTGTTCTTGCCTGGAGAATCCCAGGGACGGGGGAGCCTGGTGAGCTGCCGTCTACGGGGTCGCACAGACTCGGACACGACTGAAGTGACTTAGCAGCAGCAGCAGCAGCAGAAAATCCCAAAGATGCATAAAGCACTATTAGATATAATAAGTGAGTTTGAAAATTTTGATATTTAAGATCAACATACAAAAACCAATTGGGTTTCTATATACTAGCAATGAACAATGAAAAACTGACATAAAATCAACAGCATTTAAAATGAACATGAAGTATTTTGATTTATTCTAGCAAAGTATGTGCACATTATCTGAAAAACTACAAAGCACTGATAAAAGAAATCAAAGACATAAATACATGGAGAGACAGGTTATGTACATGGATTAGAAGACTCAATGTTGTCAGAATGCCAATTTTCTCCAAAGTGACCTATGAAGTTGGTAAAATCCTAGTCATAATTCCACCAAGAGTTTTTTTAGTAGGAATCGACAAAATGATTCTAGAATATCTATGTAAAGGACCTAGAGTAAATAAACAATTTTGAAAAAGAAAAAATACAGGAGGACATACCACATTACCTCATTTCAAGACGATATAAAAGCAAGATCAAGACAGAGTAAAACAACAGACACACAGATGAACAGAACAAAGTATAGAGTCCAGAAAGAGAACAGTACATCTCTGGCCAACTGATTTTTGATAAAGGTTTCAAGGCAAATCAATAAAAAAGTATGGTCTTTTTCACAAATGGTGCTGGAAAAGCTGTACATTCTATATAGAAATATGAACCTCGACCATATTTTACATTATATTGAAAAATTAACTCCGAAAGTGTCAACAGAGATGCAGGTGTAAACAAACAAAAACACAAAACAAAACAAAAACCCCAACTGTATACAGCAGTCCTAGAGAAAAAGCAGATAATTTTTGTGTCTTTGGGTTAGGTAAAAATTTCTTAACAAAGAACTTCATGTTCTACATTATGCATGAGCCATAAAAGAAAAAATTGATGTCACTGTGAACTATATTTTATCAAGGTACAAATCTCAAACTTTTGAAGAAATACTGTTACGAAAATTAAAAGCTACAGACTAGGGAAAAAAAGTTACCAAACATCTAATAGAACTGCTAATAAGAATATGTAACAATCTTTTACAACTCAATAATAACTATTTTTAAAACTGGATGAAAGATTTGAACAAATATTTCATAAAAAAGAAGAAACACAGATGTCAAATAAGTACACAAAATAATGTTCAGCATCAACAGTCATTACATGAATGCAAATAAAAACCACAAGATACGCTATATATACCTATTAGAATGTTAAAAATGAAAAGAAAATTGACACTATGAAATGTTAGCAAGGGTGCACAGCAACTGTAACTCTCAAATATTTTTGGTGAAAATGTAAAATGGTAAAGCAACTTTGAAAACAGTTCGACGATTCCTTATAAAGTTAAACATATACTTACTATATGACTCTGTAATCCCACTCCTAAGTACTCCAGAGAAATGAAAGCACATGTCCACATAAAAACTTTTACACATATCTTTATTGTAGTTTTTTTTTTCATAATATTCCCCAAACTGGAAACAATCCAAATATCTACCACCTGGTGAATGAGTAAATAAATAATCCCCATTACAAAATAGTAGTCTGTAATAAAAATGAAGAAACTACTAACATACGTAACAATATGAATGAATCTCAAAAGTATCATGCTAAGTGAAAGATGTCAAATGAAATGTATGGGTCTATTTATATGTATTATTCCTTTTAAATGGCAAAACTGTAGCATCAGAGATCAAAACAATCATTGCCAGAAGCTGAGAGTATAAAGAGGAGACTCACTGCAAAGAGGTATAAAGGAATTTTTTGAGTAATGGCAATATTCTGTATCGTGATTTTGGTGGTAGTTACACAATTGCACAACTTTGTAAAAATTTATAGACCTGTATATCTAAGAAGGATGAATTTTTACTACATGTTAATTATGCCTCAACAAACCAACAAACAAATAAAAGACTGTCACACCAAGTGTTGAAGAGAATGTGTAACAACCAGAACTCTCATTCACTGCTGACAGGTATGGAAAATGGTACAATCACTTTGGGAAATAGTTTGACCTTAAAAAATTAAAGTCAAACATATACTCCAATAATTCCTCTCCGAGCATTACCCAAGGGAAATAAAAACATGCATCTATGCAAGCACTCGTACATGAATGTTCATCAGCCTTATTTACAATAATGCAAAATTGGAAACAAAATGTTCATAAGAGGTGAAAAATCAAATAAAGTACAATATACCCATATAAAGAATATCATTCATCAATAATAAGGAATGAACTATTGATACATCTACTCCATGGATGAATCTCAAACATGCTGTATGAAATTCCCTTTCTGGAATTTTACATAAATTCTAGAATTGGATGTATCAGTAGTTTATTCTTTTTATTGATGAGAGATATTTCTTTAATATAGGGCATAGCATAATTTATTAACCTGTTATATTTATGAACTAACCTACTGGAAACATTTCTTAGTCCTATAAAAATGAAGATTTTATAGCTTATAAGATTAAAAATGCTGGAGTAAGCACTAAATAAGATATTGTAATTACATCACAATATTTGGTAAACGTATAATCTAAGATAGTTGGAAACTACATCTTAGCAAGGTCAAATAATATCACAGCTAGAAATCCAGGTCTTCTTGATTCCAAATTTCTTAACCATTATGCTGTCTTAACAGCCACTATAAGGTTACTGTAATTTACATGTACAAGAATTTCCTTTTCCTGACTTTAAGGAGTTGAAACAAAGGGAGACACTAGAATTTTAATAGGCCAAAAAAGAGTTTTCTTTCTCCATACTTAAGAGGTTTGGAAATCTGCTTACAGAGCAATTAGAATAGACTCCAAAAAGCTCTCTGCTAACCTACTGGGAACAGATCCCAAATCTCGGATTGATTGGGATCTTGCCTATATAACTAGTCAAGAGCCTGGTTTTCTTTTCCACAAAAGAAAGATATTCTCAGCAAATGTTACAGTGTAAAATACCAAAAGGGAACATCAGAAGCTATACTAGGAAAGTGAGCTGTCCTTAGACACCAATACTATTCAGAAGGGCTTCATGCCCAAATTTAACATTTCATATATAATAATCCCTTAGTCACATCTTAAAATGCCTTATCATTTCTCTCTCTCCACATTCTCAGTTGGTTATTTTGCTCCTGAAATCAACAAAGACCAAAACAAGAAATAATCCTGGCTAGTCAAGGAGGGACTACTTTACGAGGTGAGCATCCCATTGATATAGCTGTGTGCTTGTGTCTGAAATTCTTCTGCAGCTCCCTGCTTGCTGATAGGTGTCCTACAAAAGGCTCCTTCCTGTGCGGCTGCCTGAGAGTCAGTTGCTCCTGACTGTCCGTTTGCCTCGGTGCGGTCACACTGGCGTGCATCCCACTGTAGCTGTTTCTTTTACTTGGTTCTTGCTCCATCTTTGCTTGCTTCATTGCACTTGACATTTTAGACAGCCCTTTCGGTTCCCTATCTTTACTGATGTCTGTTTCCCCTTTCATAGTTCATTCTACTTCATTTCTTTACCAAATCCTGTTTTCTGAGCTTGCTTAATAAAGGGTTTTAACCTTCAGATCAGGTTCTGGATGTTCCTTTTGTCCCTTGTTCACCATGGGCCTATGCTTGTAATGGTGGCTCCCAGAGAGCTAATTCTCTTACAGTTATGGGGGCTTCTTTGTTTGCAAAATGAAATATGCCCCAAGTCCCCAAATCTAGCCCTTTGCTGTCCCTCTCTGCTGCCCTCCAGCGGCTACCAGTAGGATACACTTTACGACCCCATGGACTGCAGCCCACCAGGTTCTTCTGTCCATGAGATTTTCCAGGCAAGGATAGTGGACTGGGTTGCCATTTCCTTCTCCAGGGGGTCTTCCAGACCCAGGGATCGAACCTGGATCTCCTGCACTGTAGGCAGATTCTTCACCGAGTGAACCTCAAGGGAAGCCCTGTTAAAAATTAGTTCCAAGAAACGGCAACCCACTCCAGTATTCTTGCCTGGGAAATTCCATGGACAGCGGAGACTGGTGGGCTGCAGTCCATGGGGTCACAAAGAGTCGGACACAACATAGCAACTGAGCGCGCACGCACTGGCTCTACTGCCCTTTGGCCTGTGCGTGTCCTCTAATAGGACACTAGACAGTGCAGTTAATGCAGATGAGCTTTGTGTTGGGAGCTCATCAGGCTTCAGCTCAGCCAGCACTACCTACAACAGCCTCTGATTCCACTGTTACTCCCAGGAAATTCACTGGTGATGACTTTCCTGTCCTTCCTCTTGAGGATATTATTATCTAAGAAATTCACAAATTCCAGGCTTATGCATATGCGTATCCACACTGTGTTAGAGGTAAGGGAGAAATCTGAGTTTCCGAGGCTTGGCTTGCTGAGAAAGTAGAGAGTGGTGCAGCGCCTCAGGTCAGCCTAGTAGCTAGTCTCACAGACTGCCTAGGTCTTCTATGATTTAGCATGAGGATCACAGATGTCTATGAGCCAACATAGAAATAACCAGGTGGCTTACTATGCTACACTTATTCGCTCTTCACATAAGAGTTGAAAGGGAATGAAACTAGCCTCTGAACTGACATATTTCATTATGGGGCTATCTGGAGTGACGCTGGCACCATGCTCATGTTAAAAGTTACAGAGATTTTACTGGACCAAAGGAGTAGGACGATTGTCACAGACTAGAGACTCTCTCTTCTGGAAAGGCTATTCTATACTTGGGTAGAACCTCTAGCTGGCAGATCTCTCTGCCTCCAGTTTAAAGTAGGAAGTAGTGGACAGCTCTGTTGACCAGCTTTAGATTAGATGAGCCATCTAACCCAGGGCTATACCAATATGAGTTGCCAGTAACAATGGAAAATGTTAGCCTGGCCAGCTTGTAAGTCAAAGGCCAAGTCCAATGTATTATTTGTGGGAAAATACATCAAAAGCCTGGTGTTTTATCTCCTGCTACCCAAAAGATTGTCCACAACTCCTCTAACTGAGGGTTCTTCATCCATTGCTTATTTCCACGTATCTGCCATTAACATCCTATTATTAATGATTCAGCATTTCTGACACACAAACTATCTACAGGAGGAGGCCCTTAAAGAAGCTAAGAGGCCTCTCCACCAAGCACAACTGTGCAAAGAGTTTCTGTTGCCTAAATTTTTGCTAAGTGGATATGCCTCCTCTCAGAGGAAAAGCAAAGCCCCTGGCAAATACACAGTGGAGCTCATTAACCCTTCCATCTGCCCTTCAAGGACCCCAACTACTCTTTACTTCAAAAAAATCATTGAGGAGTCTCCCTCTTCTGAGACTACCATGGTCTCAATGCGGTGAGGATCAACCAGTAATATCTGTTCCCTCTCCTCTGACTCCTGACCTCCTGAAATGATTCCATGAGACTTTAAGAAATTAGACCTCTGAATTGCTAAAATGATCTCCATAGAGAGAGGTTAATAAATAGAAAATGGTTTTTCCTAACATGCTATAATGTTATCTGGCCCATTAAATATCTGGGTCTTTTCCTAGCTCTTAAGTGATTCCTTATATGACTTTCTATTACCAAAGAGTTGTACTCTACTTGGATATTATCCCATAAAACCCTAGTCTAGAAAAAATGGGTTCTGTGTTAAATCAGAAATGAGCCCTAAGACAGAATTTCTGAGCTCACCTCCTCCCCAATTAAGAGGCTGGTCTCGGTGAGACAAAGTCTCAACAGTTCTAGAATAAATTCTCCAACCAACCAAAAACATTCAGTAAATCCTAGAATGTATGACATATTACTGGCAATTCCTTCTGAAAATCTTCCGTGACAGCTCTAGTTAATATTGTCCTGAGCAAGGTAAGGAGATATATCTGGTTTACAAAAGCTGCAGCCACATTGCAGTAGCTGAAGACCTTATTCACCTGTGCCCCATCCGTGTGTATGCTGATCTAGCGTTGACTTATCTGAGGTCAAAAATCTAGCTCAGTAGAGTCTATTCTTGGAAATATTCCCATTTCTACTTTTTTTTTTTTTTTACAGAACTAGACCCAAAAGGGCTTCCCTGGTGCCTCAGCTGGTAAAGAATCTGCCTGCAATGCGGGAGACCTGGGTTCGATCCATGGGTTGGGAAGATTCCCTGGAGAAGAGAATGGCTACCCATTCCAATATTCTGGCCTGGAGAATTCCATGGACTGTATAGTCCATGGGGTCACAAAGAGTTGGACATGACTGAGTGACTTTCACTTATTTACACTTAGAGACCCAAAAGTGTTAGCTTTCTCCTACTTCAGAATAGGAAGTATTTGCTGTCAGAAACTCCTTTAAGGTTAGAGGTATCACTGTGAAGGTTATGAGCACCTGTCAAAAGAACTTGGGCAAAAGAATTTTGTCAATACAATTAGAAAAACCAAAGGACTACTTTTTGAAGTATTTCAAGTTAACCATCTTATTTATGCCAGGCTGCCAATCATACCTAATACTCTTTTGTGAAAGCCTGCTTATCAATATTGGAGAAGGCAATGGCACCCCACTCCAGTACTCTTTCCTGGAAAATCCCATGGACAAAGGAGCCTGGTAGGCTGCAGTCCATGGGGTCACTAAGAGTCAGATGCGACTGAGCAACTTCACTTTCACTTTTCACCTTCATGCATTGGAGAAGGACATGGCAACCCACTCCAGTGTTCTTGCCTGGAGAATCCCAGGGTCGGGGGAGCCTGGTGGGCTGCCGTCTATGGGGTCGCACAGAGTCAGACACGACTGAAGCGACTTAGCAGCAGCAGCTTATCAATATGTAGCAGACTTCACCTTGTCCTGGAGATTTTTACAGAAAATTCTGCAGCTGTCCCTAAAACTGACCAATATAGCATCAATACCAAAAATAGATTATCTAGACAAAATGGCATTCTCTCAAAGCACCAGGGACACATGAAGAGAGATTTTGGGAAGGGCAGAATATTAAAAAGGCCTATTTTACCAGCATGGGCAAACTATACCAGAATATAAGCTCCACAAGGGCAGGGACCATATTTTATTCATTATCCTATACCTACTATAACAGTGCTAGGCATATGTTGAATGAATGAATGAATAAATATTTTCTGATTAGGGAGGTCTATATTAACATTCAAGTGCTTGCCATGCTTATGTCAAGACATGGACTATAGCCTGAAGGAACTTTTAGTAGCTCTGTATCAGCAGAGATTTGTGAAGGTGTTCCAATATATTATTAATACTACAATCTCTTCTAATCAGCAATGACATCTACCTACATTGTTGTTCAGTCACTCAGTCGTGTCCAATTCTTTGTGACCCCCATGGACTGCAGCAAGCCAGGCTTCCCTGTCCTTCACTATCTCCCTGAGTTTACTCAAATTCATGTCCATTAAATTGATGATGCCATCCAACCATCTTATCCTCCATTGTCCCCTTCTCCTCCAGCCCTCAATCTCCTCCAGCATCAGGGTCTTTTCCGATGAGTCAGCTCTTCACATCTGGTAGCCAAAGTATTGGAGCGTTAGCTTCAGCATCAGTCCTTCCAGTGAATATTCAGGGTTGATTTCCTTTAGGATTTACTAAATTTAGGATACACTGCTTTGATCTCCCTACTGTCCAAGGGATAGGTTACATATGCTATCATATTGGTTGTGCACATAATCTTTTCCTAGATAATTCAATTAATCTCTTAAACCATTCCTTCCAACCCCACCATTCACATCATTTATAGAAATGACATCTTCCAATTTCATGGGTTATCAAACTGTTTGATTAATAACTCTGGTGTAGATGACTCCCAGTTTTATAGGTTATTATTAAATATCCTCAAACTATTTGAGCACCTGGAGAGCATTTCTACCGACAACATTACTGATCCACACACTTCAATACTAGAGGGTTAATATACCACGGTCTCTACTTTCCATCAAGAATATCCTTTCATAATAACTTTCCCCTACTATCTACACCCACACCTCCCTTCTTTATCATCACTTACTGACAACTGCTCAGTAAATACATGGGGAAACGACAGGCTACCACCCCTCCTTATTAAGTAGTACATGTGGGAGATGGCTTTCTTCCAGTTTAATACTGGAAGAAATGATCAGTGACGAAGACTGATCCTTGAGGCCTTTCCTGCCTCCCCCCAGCCTAGCCTCCTGTGTAATCACCTACTTAGGGGTTGTTTAGTCTGGTTAGGGTGAAATAATATAAAATAAATTCTATTAAGTATCATTTTGATATGTGCTATATTAGACAAAAGCACTTTTTTGATATAAATGGATATTCAACTGAGGCTAAAATATAAGTGATTATTAAGCAAAGTTAGGATTTTTTTCCATAGGAGCCAACACCAGTCAAGCAAAGGGAATATATTCCTCTTAATGGGAATACTGTTCATTGAACTTGGGGGTAGGCCAAAAAAGACAGAAAGTAAATTTAATAAAAAGACAAAATTTTATTGAACAGGATCAAGATAGGAGAGGAAATAAAAGCGGCAGTTCTACATAGTAAGATTCTTGAGTGGTTCTCAGGTTTCCCTACCTGATGTTGGCTAACTTATTGATTTTGCCTATATATCTCTAACAGGTATAATACCAGAATTTGTTCAATATCTCCAAAGAAATTTACAATTGTTTCTCTTAGGTCCTATAGTTGTTTTTAAGGCATGTTAAGTGCCTGCAATGGAAATGCACTGTGTTTACTTTAGACAGAAGGTTTAGAAATTGGAGAATAACTGGCCTAGAGGGAATGTCACCAACTCAATCTAAAAAAAGCCACAGATATCTTGGGATGGCTTTGCTGTTTAAGAGTCGTTGCCAACAAGCTCCATTCAGGAGATCTGATGCAATGTCACAACCTAATTCATTCAGCTTTATAAAACTTAAGTATATTGGAAGTAAATAACTGTTGATGCCAAAGAACAGAAAATAATGTGACACTGCTAAAGAACACATTCAAGCCTTTGCCTATTGGTCAGAAATGGAAGGTGAACAGCTAAAAATTAAATAAATAATGTAATAATTATCAGGGGGATTTAAGACTCTCATAATGAATGGAATAACAGAAATGTGAAATGTTTCAGGGAAGCTTGTAATAAACAGCATTTGATGAGGAGATACAGAACATAAAAAAAGAGGTCCAAGAAAAAGCTGAGACGTAAAAGCAAAGAATAAAGAAGAGAAACTAAGAAAATGGTATTTAAAGAGATGAGCTTAATACTTAAAGGCAGAAAGACAGTTAGATCCTGGTTAACAACAAACACACAGATACATACACACACACGCACATAAACATGAACAGATTTTTCCAAACAATACTTCAATCCAGCTATTCTCAATGTAACTCTCCTCTCGGTTTAACTCTCCACCTTCACCATGAAAAATTTTATACTGCCAAGGCCTACAAAGACCTCTCTACTTCACGGCCTTTTTTTGTACTTAGAGATTTAATTTTGCTCCTGATTTGCATTGTTTATTTTGCATCATTATGTAACAGTCATATTCCAACTAGACTGTAAGTTGGAATCTATTTCCCTATTCCTTGAATTTGGGCTGGCCCTATCTGTGACCAGCTCTAGCCAACAGAATGCTGAAGAAGTGATATTTCAAGTGTAGGCCTCAAGAGGTTTTCTCATTTCCTCTTGCTTTCCCGGAACCCTGCCAGGATGCCATGTGAAGAAGCCTGGCTTGGGCTGTTGGTTAGAGAGAAATCACAAAGAGCAGAGAAGACTCAGCTTAGCTAAGGCATCCTGGATCAGGCAGTCTGCAGCTACTCTAGTAGCTCATCTCAAAGTCTGATGAGCTTAGCTGAATCTATCCAGTCTGTAGAAACTTGAGCTAAATAAATGATGCCTATTTTAAGCCAATATGTTGTGGGGTGATCTGTCATGCAGCAAAAGCTGTTGAAATAACTGAAACATACACAATGGTTTTAGCCTTCCAATGAAATACTTATTCATAGTGTGCCTTATATTAGAATCAAGTATTTGCTGTTCACCTCTTTGCTATTAGAGTATATTATATCCATTGCATATTCCCACAACACCTAAGTTGTAATTTGTTCATAGTAGGCACTCAGAGTTTGATAGACTGAAATGAAAATCAACTAAAGTTCAAATTCTGGTGTTCATTGGCATTATTTACTTAGAGTTTAACAACAGAAGAAAATACCAACCATAGTACTGTTTGAGAATCAAATAACTACTGAGGATCTGACAGTGGCCTTGTGTTGCTACTCTCAATTATGAACCATTAAGGGACAGCAACTATTAGTACCTAGAATATAAATGCTACTTCAAGACAGTTAATAAGTGAGCCCTTAAGCTGACCTTCTCAATATTTAGGATTAATCCAAATTTTGGATTTTAATAGAAATAGCACACATTTGATATATGGATGTGAAATTGTACTGCAATCCTACTTTCATGAGCTTGGGAATACCGAAAATATAAAGTGCAAAAGGAGATTTTGATTTGCACTAATCCCCATTAACAGCTGGTTTTCTAAATCCAGAAACCTGACAAATGACTTATGTGTGTAAATATGCTTTAATTCTGAAGTGCTTTACAAACATAAAATATCATGAAATCCTGTGTATTCAGAATGTCATTTCACTTTTTTCCTTAAGAAGCAGAAAAATCAGAGTAGACAGGATGGTTCAGAAAGGATAAATCATTTTGCTATCCACATCTAATTTGCTTCCTAATAAAATTCTATGGCTTTCAAATGACACTGTGCTATTATAGTCTGTACAGAGATGATTTCATCAAATATTCTATGTTTTGAATATTTTCAAAATTATCATTCAGTTGATAGTCTGAAACACTCTAAAGCAAAAGGACATGAAAAACATGATCAGCATGAATATATTCATAAACCAGTGAGCAAAACAAACTCAATGACAGTAAAAGAACATCCTTGCTGCACTTAACGGGCACAAATCCCCCTTTTCCATGGGTGCATATATGTATCCTATAACATGCTTTAACTTTAATTTCTTTCTTTAACCTCAGCCATTTCTGATCAATACTGTTATCTTTGATTTATAAGGAACATACATAATGGTCAAATCAAATAGTAAGGTGGGTAACTGAGTCAAGACACTAAAGGTTTAGACAGGCTAAATAAATAATTAAATGACTAATTATTAAATAATGATTTAATGATTAAAATCTGGTTTGTTAATAAAATGTCTTAAAAGGAAAACACTGTCCAAAGAGAGTGAAACCTTCAGCTGTGGTGTATAAAATCAACCACATAAGAACTAGATATAGAATGGGTAACAATGTTATGTGTGAAAAAGATTCAATCACTAGCAGATGGAAGCTCCATAAATCAGGATACATTTACATGATTTTTAAGATCAGCACCCAGCGTAGCCTCCAAATTCTGTAACTCCATTTTAGGATTCCAAAGAGTAGAGGCAAAAGGACATATATTAAAGGACACCTAATCATGTCTTATTTGAAAACATACTTCCAGGCTTTCTATTTATAATCTGAACATCTCTTAATGGTTCATAAGCTGCTCCCTTTAAAAACAATGCTCATTTTAATTAATTTATGAGAATGACTAAGATGAACTACAAAGAGATATGCATTTTCACCATGGGATGGGGAAAGATTATTTTTGTCACACTGATTTAACCTACCTGAGGTTAACCTGCTAATAATGAGCTAGAGAAGTTTTTCATATGATCTAAGAAGAATTTAAGCTGCCTTAATAGAGACAGACATAAATAGAAATCAAGTGATAGATTCAATAGAAAGAGGCATACTCTTTCATGATTCAGTGTTTTAGAGATTTTTCTACTACTAAAAATTTCATGCAAGGAACTCTGAGAACAAAAATGTAATAGAAAATAGGAGCTTAAGCATAAACAGCAGTGCTCACTGAGAACTCACAAGTAGTTCAGCATTCATCCCGGCTCAGACCCACCTTACTTTGGCTGTGCTTTCTCACTTACTCCTGTAGTTAACATTTTCTGCGAACACTAGTTACTTTCCATAGGGAACAAAACCACAAACTTGAGAGAATGACCACACTTCCTTTTCATGAACAGTGAGAAGAAAAAATTTTTTCCTTGGATGTGTTTTTCCAGTGAATTCAATTTCTGCTTTCCAAGAAAAGCCAATTGGCTCAGAAGTCTCTGAGAAGGAACAGTGCGGGGATAGTCAAACAGATCCCATACCACAAAACTCCAAAGCAAAATCCCAACCTTTCAGCCTTAACATCAGTCAAGGGGTTAAAACCTGAACACCTCAGTTGAGTTGCTGAATCCACAGGTGGAAGGTCTAAAGGGATACTCAGCTCCATTCGGGACCATGCTGAGAAAGCCTTTATGTTTAAGAGAACCCCCACCTCAACTCCTAAATATTAAGTTGACACACGTTTCTGGGACGCTGCCTGAATCCGCAAACTTTGGCGGGTCTATAGAGACACAATTTTCTGTTTTCTGCTTAACAGGGCTTTCCAGAATTGTCATCAGATGACAGATTACACCACCCATCCACAAGGATTCAGGGGTAGCTCAGGCCATCCATTATGGGTTAAAAGCTGTTTTAGCATGAATCGAGTCACAGTGGTAAGGAGACTACCAATACAAGGGGTCCTACAGCTTTAAGAAATACCCTGGGCATCTAAAAGTTCTCAGAATGCAAACTTTGTCAGCTCTGAAAACAAGAGGCACTGCATCATTATGGCAGGAGAAACAAAGCCAGCACCCTTTTAAAAACAGACAAAAAAAAAAGATTGTTTTAATAGGAGAGAAGCATCAGTCATTGATTCTTACTTCATTCACACTTTCTATCCAACCCCATCCATCTTCAGAGTGAAGAGATGACAAAGCCCAGTTAACCCTCTCCCTCTTTCGGCCCCCACCCATACTGCTCCTCTGTACCAAATCCACCAAGACCCACCAACCCACCCTTTTCAATCTGCAAGCAACAGCTCTATAGAATGACTCTGTCTGATGGGCTTGCAAACCTCAGGTATACCTAAGTACCAGCTTTCATCACACTACTTTAGTAGGGTTACCTGCCAGGTCGTCATGACTGGTCAGGGCCTTTACTAATCACCTAAAATGACCACTCAGTCACTCATGGCTGACCACATTCTACAAAGGTGGGGATGAGAAGACTTAAGGGAACAGAAAAAAAAGTCAACAAACCAAACCAACAATCCAGAATGTAAAATATTTCATTTTTATTAACTGTTACTGCCCTCATTATCTGCAAACAGAAGTTCTCTAAGCAGGCAGTCTGCATCAGTGCACCTGCTTAGCATCAGTTTGCCGAGTTATCTTTTCTGCTGTGTCTGCAAAAGCCAACTATAGCACAATGGGTCACATCACTTGAGGGTCACTTGAGTCCCGCTACATTCTGGGGCCCTCCTTCCACCTCCTCCCTTTCGTTCCATCCACAAAACCTTTAACTCCACCATAGCTAAGGATCCCAGATAGCTAAATAAAAGAGGTGGCCTCAAACACAGGGAAAAGCCCTTAGGTCTCCAGTGTGAATCGCCAATGCCAATGCCCCTCCCCTCTTCTTTTCCTTAAGACCTGATGGTCTTCAGTCACACATCTTAAAAGAAAAACAAAAAACAAAAACACAAAGACTTACTTGTCTCAAGTCGATGAAGGCCAACTGCAGCGTGTCCTCCTGGAACCCAGGCACCGGGCCGGATCTGGCAAACTCTGTGGGAAAGAAAAGAGGATAAAAAGCGCCTTTAACTAACCATGGACAGGGAGATTGGCAGACGGATGACAGGGAAGACAAGAGAGGCTGGGGGAGAGGAGGACCAAGCTTCTAAGGAGTCATGTCTCTCTCCCTTCAGCTTCTTTGTTCGCCCTTCAAAATTCGTGTCATCAAAACACCATTAATTCCAGCATCCTGACAGCAAGGAAACTGTACTAATTCGACCTGAAATTTATTCCCATGAGCCGCGCTGGGCTTCAGAGTATTTGTTTTGTGAATGGACAAACAACTTGCAAAGGAGGAGGGAGTGGGGGAGAGAAAAAAGTTTTTCCTCTCAACACAATAAAATCTTCAGCTGTGAAACTCTTTTCAGTTCCGAAAGCTATTTATATTTTAGATCGCTGAAGGAATTTTCTAATTTCACGCCTGTCACCTCATTCCCCAAGCATTTATCAAAAAATATTCCCTGCCACATCATTAATTATTCCCTCACTGATTATTTGTATTATCTCATGAGTGCATTATTGCCAACCCACACACAGACACACAAACACACAAACCAGCAGCAGAGGCTGCCCCAATCTAGCGCTTGGCTCTTCAGTAGAGGAGTATTGCACATATGAAAAGACCCATCTAAACAAATATCACTGCAAAAACTTAGGAAATTTTTGTATATGTCCATCTTCCTAGTGTATTCTTTGTTCTTGACTTCTGCTTCTATTTCACTCTTAAAAATTATTTTTCTCTTCCTGTACTCCAATTGAGTCTTAGGTCAAAGAGACACACGGATGCTATTTGCAATTTACAATAGTGCCTTGGGTACATGCTTAGTTTACGACTCTGGCTTCTACATCATTAAGAAGAAGGTAACTGCACAGGACTATAGGGAAATGTACTAGTTAACAGTTAAGAATGTCAAGTTTTATTGTCCCTCAGCCCTGCTTATTATGAAATCGAAAGGTCTTGTTTAAGCCCCTATATACAGACAAAACAGACACATAGAAAATTCAAAAGTTGTACAGTTACTATCCCTTGAATTCTATCTGTGAAGTTAAACAAAGCAAGAGAAACATTTAACATCAATCTACTATTTACCTCAAAAACAACTCAAATATCTGCTCAAAACAAATATGAAAAGGGATGTTTTCCTTTTGATTTAATTTTTTTCCAGGAATGAATTTAAGAAACTACATGAAGTTGGTATCATATTTTCTTTTGAAATTAAATAAAATCTACCAATATATTTGCATATATGTCTGGAAAATTCCTCCAAACAACTAGTAACTGGATAGCTTCAAATGATGATTTATGAACAATGACAGGTATTCCTGTTCTTTAAAAATATTTTCCATCTAGGAAATGTCTAATGGGTTTTCATAAATTCCTTGCCCTACTTTAAAAAATATTGTTAACAAGTTAAGTTGCAGGGAATATGAAAGCACTACATGAAATAAAATTTAAACCAATTTATTAAACTAATTATATAGAGCACAAATGTGAAATTAAAAAAAAATTCTTATCCTGGAGTTTTCACAAAATAGTCTTATTTTAGAGATTTCAAATAAAGATAACTCAAATGGAAGGAGATAAACTATATAGAGTGACAGCATACTAAGTTTCTATTTACTTTGGAAAGAACATTTATATGGCATTTATAAATTAATTCTATCATATGTATTGCCCAAATAATTAAAGTTTTAAAAGGGTAAAGTTCTAAAACTGTACAAATACATGATGAGCGCCATGTTAATAAAAGCTTAAATAATCCATCCTTCATATCTTTCAATAGCAATCATCTGTGATAACCTTGTATATAGCAGCTGCTCAATCACATGTACACCTTTCTCATACTATGCTCCTACAGAAAGCAGCTCTTTGAGTCATAGCCACAGCGCTCTTTCTGACAGCCTTGATGGTCAGATGGCCAGCTTAAATAAGCCTCCTCTGTCGGACGACTTCATCCAAGGTTGGCGCTTCACCGCTGTCACTCCCATATGACAGACGCCTTACGCTGCTTCCCCTGAAGCACTGACGCCGCCTCTGTCAGTAGGAAGCCCGCAAGTCAAGGTGCAGCAACTGTCAAGGTGTTCTGCTGACCTACACATGTTCAGTTCAACAGGAATGCTTGAGAGCTGGCTACACATTGTTGAATCTCGTGATTGGGCATGCTCCCTGGGGCTGACAGGATGCTGAAACCACTCAGGTATCTGGATCTGATACATATTTAGTCAGTCACACTTTACAGATCTCATTTTATGACACACGCAATTTTCCAGGTTCCCAGAGGACACAGTGGCCTTTTAGATTTGATTTTAATTTTATAAATCAGAGAATGACAATTGCATCAGGTGCAACAAAGTGAAGAGATTAATTATTTAATATAGAAATATTACACACTATATATTCAACTTCATATTTATATTTTCTCATTATTTTATAAATGCAGTTCTTATCTTCTCGTGTAGACAGTAAAATTCTTAGGGGTAAGGACCAGAACACAGGAGACAGCAAAGTGTTCAAAATAGTAGATGTCCAACAAATACCTATACTTTACTTTACAGAAATAACAAGATCAATTAATTACACATATTCTTTACTGCCAATGAAACTCTTTGGATTGCAATAGTAAGGCTTCCTTAACATGAGTATCAATAAGTAGGTTTTAGGAATATACGAGTTTCCTAAAATTAGGTTCACAATGATTGAGGGGATGGACTCTGGGGTTTTAAAAATCAGAGTTTGAGTTCTACTTACTAGCTCTATGGATATGTGCAAACTACTTAATCTCCTAAAAGGTTCAATATCTTTATTTCAAAAATGAGGGTGGCAGTGTATTCCTTATACTGCTGCTATGAAATATTTAATTAGCCACAGCACAGGAATTTTCACTCGTATTATTTCAGAAAATCAATAAATATATTAAGCAGATCTCCTATAATTTTGTGACCCAATATTTCCTTTAAAACAGGACTGTTCCTGTAGAGTCAATTTTTTACATATATGAAAAATGTTAATAGCATAAGAAAGTGTGAATATTTTTAGATTAAAATTTGTATTTATCTTCAACTATATAAAATACAATAACAGTAAAATACATGACAGTAAGCATTCATTTCATAATGTTAACTGAGGCTATTAAAGAGAGAAAGATTACAAGGGATTTTATTCTCCTTTACATTTTATAAACTTTAAAAATGAGTACAGGCCACTTTTATAATCAGAGAAAAGGAAGTAGAAGAACACATACATCCCCAGATTATTCAGTGCTATTTTCTCTAGTAACAAGAGCTATAACCTGTTCAAGATTTAGCATTACAGGCAATTGGGATTGATTTGCACACCCATATTCTCAGAGGCTGCTTAATAGAGAGGAGAACTACACATGGGAGGGGTACAAGAAGCCCTCAGTCCACTGAAACATATACAAATTGACTCTGAACACACAGAAGCTTTCCCTTATAATCACCAATAAAAAGGAGTACATGCCTGCACTAGTGGCCAAGTAGAACAAACGGATGTATGGAGGACAGTGAAGAAGCCCCTTTTTGGACTTGTCTCTGCTTTCCAAGATCTGTAGTAGGTTTTCAGTCTCTAAGAGGCTTAAGCCAGTGCCAGAGTTCCCCAAGGCTGGAGTTCTGCAGTGGCGCCAGCCTCACAAGAATATCAAGGTGCTTGTTCCACTTCATAGAGAACCAAATCCTACCTTTGACTATTTTATGTTATCTGGGGACTGAATCAAGGTTCCAATGAGGCTGGCAAGAAAGCTTCCTCTTAAAAAACTTGTTCAGGTTATTGGAGCTTCTGGCCAGCACCAAGCCATCCTTTTGAGAGCTTGGCTCACCCTAGTTCCTTTTCACTGCCCTTAATCACAGTGTGGTTTCTCAAGAGTTGAAACTGCTATCAGAGCTTGACTCTCAAATCCAATTTGCAAGTATAAAAAATATTTTAATGAAATAAATATTTCATTAAAAAAATTAAAGGGAGGTATACAAATTATAGGAAAGGCAGCATACTGTTAAGTGAAGGTATAAACAGGGAAAGAAAATCACACACAAAAATCCTCTCACTTTTACTTAACAAATATCCAACATTTTTTCACATTCTCATACACTCTTAAATTTATGAAGTGTGACAATATTTTTAAATTAATATTAATTTCTCAAAAATATCCAACAGGTTTACAGTTCTAATAACCTTCATAGTTTACTGAAATAAAAATTACCAAAGTAGAAAACAGAGGAATTCAACTAATTTCAAAATGCTTTCTAGACTTCTTGAAAGCTTTTCTTAAAGTGAACTACCACTTAGAGAGGGGAGGAAAAAATGTTTAAATAAACTTTAAAATTACTTGGTACATTCACATTTCACTGAGGAAAACAAAATATACATTTGATAAAGAGCATAGAACCTTAACTTTAAAAAAAGCATAGAACCCTAATTAGAAAAAACGGGAGAGTCACAGTTAGAAGAGGCTTTGAGGAGTCAAAATAATTGCCTTATAGCCAGAGAACAGTATTGTAGTTTTTCAGAGTTCAAGGCCTTGAAAGAGTAAAGGAAAGTGAATTAAACTCAGAAAGGTTAAACCTTAAGTGATTATAGGTGAAGTTGGCTGGTGAGGACCCGGAAAAGCTTGACTTATGTGTCTGCTTTTTTCCCTCTTCTTGCTTGAAGAGTTCCCAGGATACAGCACTTCTAAGTTTTAACATCAATATGGATAAAAAAATATTGCCTGCCATTTTTGTAAACAAGAATGTTGCCTGCCATTCTGGTGAAAATCAACCATCAACCATTGCAGCTACCCTAGACAGTATGCCCTGAAAGGATTTCAGGATGGAGAAAAACAGGATACTGGCCCAAGATAGGATACATATCAAAGGAATAAATTCCATGAGTCAGACTTTTGCATCTTTCCATCTACAGATAAGAACCAAAATCATTTAATTTGAGATGTCTGCCTTCTATGATTAGCAGTAATCTATTGATGTTTGACTCTATGTTTTCTTTTTTTTCAGCAAAAATTCCTCTATATTCAGGCTCCTCCCTTACCTTCTGGGAACAGTTTTATCTGAGAGGTGCCTCCCAGGCTTTAGTTCTCAGTGGTGAAAGCTATGGATTTTCCAGTGGTCATGTATGGATGTGAGAGTTGGATCATAAAGAAAGCTGAGCGCGGAAGAACTGATGCTTTCAAACTGCGGTGCTAGATAGTTCTCTTGAGAGCCCCTTGGATGCAAGGAGATCAAACCAGTCAATCCCAAAGTAGATCAACCCTGAATACACTGGAAGGACTGATGCTGAAGCTGAAGCTCCAATACTTTGGCCACCTGATGCGAAAAGCACTCATTGGAAAAGACCCTGATGCTGGGAAAGACTGAAGGCAAAAGGAGAAGGAGGTGGCAGAGGATGAGATGGTTAGATAGTGTCACCAACTCAATGGACATGAGTTTGGACAGACTCCAAGACAGAGGGGCAGGGAAGTCTGGTGTGCTGCTATTCATGGGGTTGCAAAGAGTCGGACACAACTTAACGACTGAACAACTACAAGGTCACCAAATAAAACATAGCTCCCCCCACCAAAAAAAGGCTGCCTTAGTCTGTAATCTGTATATCCAGACAGGACATTTGAGAACTTATCAAAAGCAAGTTGTGGGAAACAGAATATAAAAGAAATTCCTCTGAATCTTTGCAAATTGTCCATAAAACAAGAATAATTTTCAAAGGACGATGACCAAGGTAAAATTTATTTCAAAAAATAAAAACTAGTACAATATCCGGGAAGTAGGTAAAATAGCAATTCTTTTTTTTTTAATATAAATTTATTTATTTTAATTGGAGGTTAATTACTTTACAATATTGTATTGGTTTTGCCATACATCAAAATGAATCTACCACAGGTATACATGTGTTCCCCATTCTGAACCCCCTCCCTCCTCCCTCCCTGTACCATCCCTCTGGGTCATCCCAGTGCACCAGCCCCAGGCATCTAGTATCGTAATTCTTAGAGGAAAAGCTAATTTGTTCAAGTAAGAGAACATTGAAAAGGCAGTGGGCAAAATTTTAACCAGAGATTCCTGGTTAGCATAATATACTATTGCTTTCAGTGAAATTCCAAGTTAGACAGTGGACAACATAGCATCACCAGCCTCCACTGAACAGATTAGGGTTTTGTTTTTGGCCAAAATGTCAGGTGAGAAAGGAAAATCAGTATTCTGGAGCTCAAACTATGTTGGGTACTTGTTTATATCTTGAGATCAGGTCAGGTCACATGCGGTTTTTATGGGATTAAAACAAATAAGAGCTGCTGTTGCTGTATTAATGTAACGGTTTCCTGGTATCTGGGTCCCTGGGGCATAGTGTGCTAGACTATGAAGTGCAGCTCTGGGGAAGTTAAAGCCTTCTTGCATCACTTCACAGTGGTTCCACGAAGCTAATTACAACGAAGAGTTGAAGGACTCCACAGGGACTCCGCTCAAGGCCCTGATGGTCAGAGAAAGGCAGGCCAGAACATAAGGAAGTAAGCACAAACGAGAGAGCTATGAAGGAGACAGAAAAAGGGAGGACTGGGGGTGGGGGTGGGAGTGGGGAGGGAAAAGTTCCTTGAAGATTCAGCTGACTCTACTTGTGTAAGTGTTTGTATGGACATGTGATTATAAAAAAGATAGTCACCTTTAATTACATAGAGTATAATCCTGTGATATACATTTTTCTTTGCTTTCATATATTTTAAACTCACTGGACCTTCTGCCTTAAGAAGGGCAGAGTAAAGTACAATCTAACCTATTCTGAGTTTCTGTGTGAGAAATACAATTCAAACTGATAATACCAGAGTCTGATAGCAAATGCCAAAGCAGCACTCTAAATAGATTTATAGACTGTTTTCAAAGTTTAATTCTCCTAGCTCCTTTTGCTTTAAAAGACAATTGAAAACTAGGACAGATAAATATAGGTTTTTAATTAATAAAAGATTAATCCACTGTAAGAGAGAAAATGGCCACAAGCATGAAGGAACTTTCATGCTGCTGAGTAAATAAGCCAATCAGTCTCCATGTGTCTGTCCCTTATACCATACCACTGAAAGGAAATGAGGGTTCAGATACTGGCAGAGACTGGTGTCAATGACAGAACACATTCCCTGAAGACAGCTGTCTTACGCGGAAGAAACCTAGGAAATTGGAGAAGTTGATTTTTATGCCTTACTAACATCTCTAACATAGCAGACTCTGTAAACAGTTTAATGAAATTAATTGGTTGATTTCTAGCAAAGCAAACTAGGAAATAATTTTATTTAAGATTTAAAAGAAGGAGATGACATAAATTCCTACCATCTCATGGAGTCCAGGTGCCACTGGGTGCTTCTATAAAGTGGTGTTCTTTGTTTAAGGAAATAGTATTCTAAATGGTGGATAAGAACACATTAGATGTATTTACCAAATTAAACAGAGTATCTTTTGCATTGCAGAAGAAGAAGGTTAAGGAAAGCCAAGACCCATAACAAGTGGCAGAACAATGTCATGCCACATGGCATTGGACGTTCCCTTAATATTCCATAAATAATTGCCAAAAACACAGCACAAAATGTCCCAGGACTTGAGTTTACAACCAAGAATCCTAAAGCTGAAAGGAGCATTTGTAATTGCTGAGGACTTTTACAGATGAAAAAATTAAAACCAAAAAAAAAAGTAACTTGGTGAACCAGTTAAAACCTAATCCCCCTATTATTTCAATATGCATCCCTGACCTATAATGTCTGAAAGCAAATATTTATTTTACATGTTCCTTATATATATGCATATATATGTTTGTATATCTTTTTCATTTCAATAACAATGAAGTCATAAAAATATACAGATCTGTGTAAAATCACAATTTTCTTCTGAAGTTTTGCAATTTTGCAAAATAAAGGCTGATTTCATAATAGATTTTTTTAATACTATAGTGAAAAGAAGCTTCTGCCAATTAGCAAACAGCAGTGCTTCTGTGCATAATCTTAAAGAAAGCTGAGAACCTGCGATGAAAGGCGTGGGTTTTCTGAGAGATGAGAAAGACTGGTGTTCTAAAGTAGTAACTTCATATCCTTGATATTTTTACTATGCTTTCAAGGACTTAATCTTATCCATGTGTTTGTTCAGCACTGATCATTCTGTTGTATGGACACAAGACAGAATTAAGTTTATCTGAAATTTTACACCGAGAAGGATTCTGTAGGCATTTAACATAACGGTGAAAAATTCTCTAGAAAAGCACTGTCCAAATAGAAACAAGAGCTACCTGTGTAATTTTAGAATTTTTCGTAGATACACTGAAGAAAATAAAAATCAATTAAAAATTAATAATAGCATATCTTATTTTACTTACTATATCTAAAATATTTTAATTTCAACATAAAATTAGCATTTAAAAAACTATTCATGAGGTTTTTTTTGAAATTCAGGATTTGTTCTTCACTTAGAGTACAACTCATATTTGAGCAGTGTGTCAAATGCTCTAATAGCCACTTGTGGCTGTAACTATAGTTTTGGACAACACAGGTTTAAATGCTGTTGACTGTAAAGAATGAAAGCTAAAATGAAATGTGCAAAGAATGATTTCAGACTTTGAAATGACAAGGAAAGAGCACTCTCCAAATTCACAGCAATATGAATTGTTTCTACATTGACTATGAAATTAGGATTGAAACAAATGTTCCTGGTACTACACAATGGCTTCTCTTCAGCTCATATTTTAAAAATATGCCACCCTCTGAGGCAGCTATATACTTTGTATATTCTTCACTATGTCTGTCAATAAATTTTTACAGTACCTCTCTATTAATTCTTATGCTAGTATTCTTTCCTTTCTTCTCTTCATCCCATTTTCATTTCTTAATACCTAATTTACTACTTTTTTCAACTTATCCTACTGAAAGTAGTCTCAAATCATTTTGGAATGATTACGGTATATTTAAAAAACTGATAGTCGAGCAGCATATGTTTCCAGACAAAGCTCTTTGACTCAGGTTCCCCAGCAAGTGATGACAGTACCGGTCCTGACTTATAACTGCGAAATGTTTTGTAAATCCACAACACAAAACAAGTGCTAACTCATTAAAAGGAAAAGCATCAGGACACCGTCAGTGCTCTTGAACAGGGTACAGGTGCACCATACAAAGGTTCCAAAAACGCCAAAAGAGAGATGATTAAGGTAGGTTCCACATAGGAAGCCTCCTAAGGTAAAAGAGCTAGACTTTCTTTTAAGTTAGTTGTAATTCTTTCTAAACTGAAAGCCAATACTGTTTCTCCGGTATAAGTTTTGTGGATGGTCTCACAATTTGCTAGGAAAACTGAGTCTCAGTCTACAATGATTGGTGTTCACAGAAAATGGATATATCATTAGCTAATGTAACTGGGATTCCAATATTTCTAGATTTTACTTATGTGACCTTGGGTCTATCATGTAAGTTTTTAGTGCCAGATATCTCCTCTGTAAAATGAAGACAGTAATATTTCACTTGCTTAAAGTTATGGGACTGAATCAAATATACTCTTGAGGCCTATTATATAACAAGGAATATACCTGGTCTTTGGTCCTAGCTCCTGACAAGGAGTTTTATATCCTCCAAAGGTCCTGAGCAACAGGAAAGCTCCTGAGCAATTCATAATAGAATAATTTTGATCATACCTAAGTTTATGCTGAGAAGCTGACTCCTGAGGGCCCTTACGTAGTTTTAAGGGAGGGACGGCACACACCAGAATGACCAAGCCTGTGACCAGAGAGTTGACACTTTCAACCCACCCCCAATTTCCAGAGAGGGGAAGGGATGGTGGTCGATTTCAGTTCAGTTCAGTTCACTCGCTCAGTCGTGTTTGACTTTTTGCGACCCCATGAATCGCAGCACGCCAGGCCTCCCTGTCCATCACCAACTCCCGGAGTTCACTCAGACTCACGACCATGAGTCGGTGATGCCATCCAGCCATCTCATCCTCGGTCATCCCCTTCTCCTCCTGCCCCCAATCTCTCCCAGCATCAGAGTCTTTTCCAATGAGTCAATTCTTCGCATGAGGTGGCCAAAGTACTGGAGTTTCAGCTTTAGCATCATTCCTTCCAAAGAAATCCCAGGGTTGATCTCCTTCAGAATGGACTGGTTGGGTCTCCTTGCAGTCCCAGGGACTCTCAAGAGTCTTCTCCAACACCACAGTTCAAAAGCATCAATTCTTCAGCACTCAGCCTTCTTCATAGCTCAACTCTCACATCCATACATGACCACAGGAAAAACCATAGCCTTGACTAGATGGACCTTAGTCGGCAAAGTAATGTCTCTGCTTTTGAATATGCTATCTAGGTTGGTCATAACTTTTCTTCCAAGGAGTAAGCGTCTTTTAATTTCATGGCTGCAATCACCATCTGCAGTGATTTTGGAGCCCCCCAAAATAAAGTCTGACACTGTTTCCACTGTGTCCCCATCTATTTCCCATGAAGTGATGGGACCGGATGCCATGATCTTCGTTTTCTGAATGTTGAGCTTTAAGCCAACTTTTTCACTCTCCACTTTCACTTTCATAAAGAGGCTTTTTAGCTCCTCTTCACTTTCTGCCAGAAGGGTGGTGTCATCTGCATATCTGAGGTTATTGATATTTCTCCCAGCAATCTTGATTCCAGCTTGTGTTTCTTCCAGTCCAGCGTTTCTCATGATGTACACTGCATAAAAGTTAAATAAGCAGAGTGACAATATACTGCCTTGACGTACTCCTTTTCCTATTTGGAACCAGTCTGTTGCTCCATGTCCAGTTCTAACTGTTGCTTCCTGACCTGCATACAGATTCCTCAAGAGGCAGGTTAGGTGGTCTGGTATTCTCATCTCTTTCAGTTTTTTCCACAGTTTATTGTGATCCACACAGTCAAAGGCTTTGGCATAGTCAAGAAAGCAGAAATAGATGTTTTTCTGGAACTCTCTTGCTTTTTCCATGATCCAGCGGATGTTGGCAATTTGATCTCTGGTTCCTCTGCCTTTTCTAAAACCAGCTTGAACATCAGGAAGTTCACGGTTCACGTATTGCTGAAGCCTGGCTTGGAGAATTTTGAGCATTACTTTACTAGCATGTGAGATGAGTGCAACTGTGCGGTAGTTTGAGCATTCTTTGGCATTGCCTTTCTTTGGAACTGGAATGAAAACTGACCTTTTCCAGTCCTGTGGCCGCTGCTGAGTTTTCCACATTTGCTGGCATATTGAGTGCAGCACTTTCACAGCATCATCTTTCAGGATTTGAAACAGCTCAACTGGAATTCCATCACCTCCACTAGCTTTGTTTGTAGTGATGCTTTCTAAGGCCCACTTGACTTCACATTCCACGATGTCTGGCTCTAGATGAGTGATCACATCATCATGATTATCTGGGTCGTGAAGATCTTTTTTGTACAGTTCTTCTGTGTATTCTTGCCACCTCTTCTTAATATCTTCTGCTTCTGTTAGGTCCATACCATTTCTGTCCTTTATCGAGCCCATCTTTGCATGAAATGTTCCCTTGGTATCTCTAATTTTCTTGAAGAGATCTCTAGTCTTTCCCATTCTGTTCTTTTCCTCTATTTCTTTGCAATGATCGCTGAGGAAGGCTTTCTTATCTCTTCTTGCTATTCTTTGGAACTCTGCATTCAGATGCTTATATCTTCCCTTTTCTCCTTTGCTTTTCACCCCTCTTCTTTTCACAGCCATTTTTAAGGCCTCCCCAGACAGCCATTTGGTTTTTTGCATTTCTTTTCCATAGGATGGTCTTGATCCCTGTCTCCTGTACAATGTCACGAACCTCATTCCATAGTTCATCAGGCACTCTATCTATCAGGTCTAGGCCCTTAAATCTATTTCTCACTTCCACTGTATAATCATAAGGGATTTGATTTGGGTCATACCTGAATGGTCTAGCAGTTTTTCCTACTTTCTTCAATTTAAGTCTGAATTTGGTAATAAGGAGTTCATGATCTGAGCCACAGTCAGCTCCTGGTTTTGTTTTTGTTGACTGTATAGAGCTTCTCCATCTTTGGCTGCAGAGTATATAATCAATCTGATTTCAGTGTTGACCATCTGGTGATGTCCATGTGTAGAGTCTTCTCTTGCGTTGTTGGAAGAGGGTGTTTGCTATGACCAGTGCATTTTCTTGGCAAAACTCGATTAGTCTTTGCCCTGCTTCATTCCGCATTCCAAGGCCAAATTTGCCTGTTACTCCAGGTGTTTCTTGACTTCCTACTTTTGCATTCCAGTTCCCTAGAATGAAAAGGACATCTCTTTTGGGTGTTAGTTCTAAAAGGTCTGGTAGGTCTTCATAAAACTGTTCAACTTCAGTTTCTTCAGTGTTACCGGTTAGGGCATAGACTTGGGTAACTGTGATATTGAATGGTTTGCCTTGGAAACAAACAGAGATCACTCTGTTGTTTTTGAGATTTCAATCATGTAGTAAGTTATTTATTCAATCATGCTTCAGGCTTCCCTGGTAGCTCAGATGGTAAAGAATCCATCTGCAATGTGGAGACTTGGGCTCCATCCCTGGGTTGGGAAGATCCCCTGGAGAAGGGAACAGCTACCTACTCCAGTATTCTTGCCTGGATAATTCTATGGAGAGGAATTAATTAATTAATTGGCAGGCTACGGTCTACGGGGTCACAAAGAGCTGGATACAACTGAATGACTCACTTCACTACATAATAAAACCCTCATATTAAAAACTCTGTGCACTGAAGCTCAGTGGATCTTCCTGATTTGGTGAACATGCTGATGTGCTGGAAGGTGGACATGCCTGATTCCTTAAGGACAGGACATGGAAATTCTGTTTTGCCACCTTCCTCCCCAGGATCCTGTCCTGTATATCTCTTCCATGTGGCTGTTCCTGAGTTATAGCCTTTATAATAAAACTGCAATCATAAGTACAGCATTTTTGGTGAGTTATGTGAGTTTTTGTAGTGAATTACTGAACTGAATGTACAGATGTGACAGTTGGAACATAAAGCTGAGGGCCAAAGAACTGAAGCTTTTGAATTGTGGTGCTGGAGAAGGAGATCAAACCAGTAAATCCTAAAGGAAATCAACCCTGAATATTCATTGGAAGGACTGACGCTAAAGTTGAAGCTCCAATACTTTGGCTACCTGATGTGAATAGTCAGCTCACTGGAAAAGACAGACCTTGATGCTGGGAAAGACTGAAGACAAAAGGAGAAGAGGACAGCAGAGGATGAGATGGGTAGACAGCATCACTGACTCAACAGACATGAATTTGAGCAAACTCCAGGAGATAGTCAAGGACAGGGAAGGCTGGCATGCTGCAGTCCACGGGATCCCAAGCATTAGACATGACAGCAACTGAACAACAACAACAGAACTGAAAGGGGATGTGGTGAGCTCAATATCTGTGAAAGTAAAAAATGAAAGTGAAGTCGCTCAGTCGGGTCCGACTCTTTGCGACCCCATGGACTGCGGCCTACCAGGCTCCTTCGTCCATGGGGTTTTCCAGGCAAGAGTACTGGAATGGGTTGCCATTTCCTTCTCCAGGGGATCTTCCCAACCTAGGGATTGAACCCAGGCCTCCCGCATTGCTGGCAGATGCTTTACCATCTGAGCCACCAGGGAAGCCCCCAAAATCTGTAGTCAGCTAGAAAGAAGTGGGAGTGGCTTGAGGACACCTGAGGCTTGTGGCTGACATCTGTAGAGGGGCAGTCTTGTGGGACTGAAGCCTTAATTTGTAGAATCTGTACTAACTCCAGGTAGTTACTGTTAGAACTGGATTGAATTGTAGAACACCTAGTTGTTGCTGGGATTCTCTGGTGGCTCAGTTGGTAAAGAATCCACCTGCAACGTGGGAGACCTGGCTTTGATAGCTGGGTTAGGAAGATCCCCTGGAGAAGGGAATGGCTACCCATTCCAGTATTCTGGCTTGGAGAATTCCATGGACTGTATAGTCCGTGGGGTCACAGAGTCAGACACCACTGATCGACTTTCACACACTCACTCAGTTGGTGTTGGGGAATTGCTGTTGGAACACAAGTTTCAACTCAGATCATGCACAATACAACTTGATACTGGGTCCATTTTAATATCTAGGTTATAGCCAGATATGTCCCAGCATAACAAATACGAAATTTACTGGAAACGGATATAATAAAATAATGATATGCTTTTTTTTTTTTTTTGCCTACATGGCCACTTCTTCAATAAATCAAAAATCTTAAAGATATTGCATTAAAGTGAGTGTTCGTTACAAGAGATTATTTTTGACATGGCAAAATAAAAAGTTTCACATATCTGTCTCAGAGAACGATAACATTTTCTACACTTTCTAGCTTTACTTCATATAATTGTTCAAGTATTAGTTGGGAATTCCACCACCCCAAATGGAATTATAACGTTAAGTATTAAAACAATGATCCACTTCCACACTAAATGTTTGCATTAGATCAATATGAACATAAATACTGGTCTGCCATTATAGCTATACAGACTAATGAATTTATTTTCAGAGGTCAAGATCTACACTTAGGATCTATCTTACTCAAGAATATAAACATTGCCACTAAGCTCAGTTTGAGGTGTGTTTTCCCTTTTCTTTTTTTCCCCTAAAACAAACAATCAAACAAACAAAAACAAAAGAAGGTGAAGAAGAGAATCTCTGTCAGTGAAACCTGAGACCTTAAGCTGGTGGTTCTAAGTCCAAAGACTTGAAGGAGACACAACAGGGAACTCCAGAGGCAGTGTTAGGCGTTTTAACTTGGAGGCACTGGTAAGAAAGGGGGAGATTAGTGTTTTAAGAGAATTTAAGTCAGTTGGAAAAAAAGGAAATGGAAGTAAGTGTTTCTTTAGGTACAAAAGCATCTTCTTTCCATGATAAACTGGTGCTTTGAAAGCAATATCCTAACAAATAGGAAGTATAGGAGACAAATGACCATCTCAAGTATTAAAAGCACTCCTGTCTTTAAAATGTTTAAAATGCTTTTCCACAGGAGAGTACAGAACCACATTCTTTTCCCTGGTTAATTGTCTGGGCAGGAGCTGGTGCTACACCTTGTTTCCATCCATTGACAGGCAGACAGCTGACAAAGAGATTCTGTGAGCCAGAGGGAATGGCAGGCCCTTAAGCCTGACTGCTGGGATTTGGTGAAAAACTTGAAGAGAGACTTGAATTTCTTCAGAGAGGCACATCATTCAGGAAGAAAGAGCAAAGAAGGAAGACAAAGATTACTAGGAAGATTTTACTGATACCACAAAATAATTTAAGACTTATTTTTCTTTTATTCTTGGCTACATTATACAAAATATATGCTGTTATTTACAATTAAACAGTCCCAATTATTAGGCTTAACAGAGGCAATGAAATAAACAACCTTTTCTCTCCTCTCTTTCAATGTCCATTTCTGAGAGTCTTTTACAAGTGCTGATTCAATTTCTTTGTCTTCCATTCATTTCTCAACTCCTAGCAATCTGGTCTATCATCTACTTCCACTAAAAATGTGCTGTCTAAAATCTGCTTTGGCTCCAATAGTAATAATTATATTTCCATGTTTCCTTCTGGATACCCTAGTTCATTTCACTATATTTTCTAGTCAAATGAACTAGCTTTATTTCCCTAATATGCCATATTCTTTATTTCCTCCCAGAAATGATACAAATACTTGCCTTTGTCAGAACACCCTTCCCAATCTACCTCATCCTACTTGAATGGCTAATTCCTAGCCATGTTGTGCAATGGGATATCCTAGTCCAAATCATTCACTTATAACAAATGAGTAAAAAGGTTTTGCAAGAGATTAAGTGTGCTGTCCAAATTCACAGCTACTTAGTGATCAAACAAAGACAAAGACACAGGCCTCAATTCACCCATCCAATGTACTGGTAGGTGTACATTATCCCACCAGTGACCCTAATATATACTACTTTCTCCTCCCAGGAAAGGAGTAGAAAATAGAAGCAAAATATAGATCAACTACTATTATAGAACATTATAGGTAAGACTTTTAAAATGCTATTCATTGTCTCACCAGTTTCTGAAAACTTCAGCTTTTCTAAGTGGAAGTGTTGGCAGTGACATTTTACTCATATTTTCTAAATTTCAATCTTAGAAAAAAGAAATTGGGAATGCTAAGGGAATTGTGTGGTGCCACTCTCTCATACACACATACACACACACATAAAAGAGAGGAAGAGAGAAAGGATAAATTTCTAAAATTTGTAATACTAAAACTAAATCAGATAGATGGTTTAATTAAAATCAACTCAGAACTCAAATTAGAACGCAAATCAGAATCTGTTAACTCTTGAAATGTTACAGCAGGTGATAATGGAAAAGAATGAAAGTTTTTTCTTTTAAAATGTTTCATAAAAATTAGGACTTTGATCAACTTTTTGAGATGTATATGGTACTGTTCCACCTAAAGGCAGTAGGTGGACGAGAATGTTACAGGCGTTTTTTGTGGGCCCAAGTCTGTCAATTTTCAACAATTAAAATAATTTTTAAATATACATTGTATTTAATATGAGTTCCTGGTTTATACCCTATAAAGTGGCCTAATTAAAATAAATAGTTTAACTGGCCTCAACCCCAAAGACAGGGTTAGGGCCAAAGGAAACAGAAAATGTACACAATGTCTCAGCATAATCACTTGGAGGCAAGAACAGTAAGTGCATCAGATGTTCTTGGGAGAGTCTGGTTTAGTACAAATATTAGGATTTTAGCCTATGTGAATAAAAGGGAGGTGCAAATGGCTTGATGGAATGAGGCAGCGGTGCTGAAGAAACAACTCTTCACCTGAGGTGATGTTTGCAGCTAGTTGATATAGGAGAAAGAGATGGCCAGCCGTACACACATTGCCAAGCTCAGTGGCTCATTCGTGTCCGATTCTTGGCAACCCCATGGACTGTAACCCACCAGGCTCCTCTGTCCATGGAATTATCCTAGCAAGAATATTGGAGTGGGTTGCTATTTTCTCCTCCAGGAGATCTTCCCGACCAAGGGACTGAACCTGCTGATCCCCATCTCCTACACTGGCAGGCAGGTTCCTTACCACTGAATCACCTGGGAAGCCTCAGCCAAACATTGCTCTGGTGCTAAAGGTGAGGTGAGGCACCTAGTTTGCAATGATTAAGAAACATTGTCGTTTCAGCGGGCTCATTTCTCCATGAAAATGTTTCTGGGTGTTTTCAAGCAAATTATGAGGACTCATGAAAATTTTTAAATAATTGTTTTTAAAGTTTCTAATAGAGAAATAGTAAAAAGTCTTTGGAGATTATGAAATTGCTATAATATACTCTTTTAACTTTAAGAAAAATCTGTTTTACTGGGTCTGGAACCAGGGTTAAGTAACAGGAAAATAGCAATAACCACAATATATTTTACAATTTCTACTTCTTTGAAATGGCATTTCTTAATCTTTCTAGTCTCTGAAACTTCCAAAGCGCAGAAGGTCTCAAAGTTGAGAAAAAATAAGTATTGAAATCTGAAACAGCTAAAACAGAAAATGTAGAAAAAGAAGGAAGGAGCACCAAGTTTGGAATATCGCTTTAAAAAACATCTGGTCCTCTTCTTTTCAAAATCATACAGCAGAAAAATGGACTTCTGGAAGCTACCAGCTGATTTAAGTTAATTTCCTCCCACCACCTCTATCTTCCTGCCTCCAAATATCCCTTGAAATAAAGCTGGGAAGAAAAATCTAAACAATTTCAAAGAGGAATCAGTCCCTGTCCTTATTTAGGGCTGGGATAAGTACCACATTTACCAAACAGCCAAACAGAATTTAGAGTATTAAGTTTGCCACAAATAAAAAAGCTTAAGTGAGTAGTATGATTCTTCACGTAGCAGGTCCTTTGTACTTCCTCATCACTTAAATGCTCACAAACAATCCAAGGTCACACTTTGCTACCAAAAAAAGTATTTTGTCTCTGTTGGCCAGTGTCTGGAAGCCAACAACAGGGCTTGACAGTGATGCATAACAAGGTCAGAGCAGCATGATCCATCTCCATTTTCTTGACAAGGATGGCATCTTTGCCATGGTGAGGAAGAGCAGGTTGCCTGCCTTCAGCGCTCAGGTTGGCAGCACCTACTATCAAATGACTAGGTGTCTGGCAGTGGGCTCACAGAGACAATGACTGCCTTATCTCCTGGAATTCAAGGAACTTCAGCCCATAAACCAAAATAACTGCTGAGTGGGCACTACTCACTGATCCATGTCTGGGGAAAGTCCTTCCAGAGGGTCCAGGGTCCACCATCCATAGTCAAAGAGAAGTGACATGGCCCTTTAAACGGCAGTGAAGCCTTCCGTTTGGGTTTCCATGGCTAAGGAAGGCACACCGTAACAGCACGGCACCTAGCATGAGGAACCGTGCTGGTGTGGGAAGACGGCAGCGAACAAAGCAGGGTGTGTACTGCCTGTTTCTGACAGAAGGACGATATCTGCAGTTTGTGTTCTTCCCACACCATTTTAGATCTGAGAATCCAAGCTCAATCCTACTTTTAAAAAGAACTAGTAAGGGCCTGGGAAGAGGGAGAGAGACAAAGCCACACAGCCTGTAAGTTTCCGGGGAAGCCTTTGCATAGGTTGATTGAGAGCTGTGTGACTGAGAAAGTATCTCTCAGAAAAATGGCCTCTATTTTCATCCTACATATTCCCACTGCACTTTAGTTTTAAATTTGATTTCTTGTATAGAATACCTACAGTGTTCCAGGTCTTGCAGAGAAAACAAGGAATGAAGAGAAGGAATGAAATATTGATAACTATATATAATACATATACATATATAACTGCCAACTTAATGATTTTCCCTTGCAAATGTGAGTTTCATTGCAAATATTGAGTCAAAATGAGAATGAGAAACAAGAATATAGAACAAAACTGAGAAAAAGGGAATACAAATGATAAAACAATTAAAGAAAGATGTGTTCTAACAAAGAGTGGCCACCCAAATCCCTGTACATTTCCAACAGAAAATGAAAGCATTTTTCTGAAGAAGAAACATAAAATATTTCTTTCTGATTCCATTAACCAGTCAATCAACCAAAAGACAAAATTCATTAGCCATGGAGCTTGTCTCATAGAACAAGTTATTGTCTCCATTACATTAAAGCAATAACAACTAATTATCCTTAGATTTTCACATGTGCAGAACACTGCAAATTATAGGAAGCAAGTTTATTTTTCTGCATACAAACTCGAAGTCTATCATCAATCTTTCCACTGTAATGTTTCTCAGATGGAAGAGGGCAGAACAGGAAAGCTTGTTTTAAAACTGCAATTTAGAAAGACGAGGCCAAGGATAGAAGCTAAGGGATCTGAAATTAATGATATTGAAATACACAAAATGTCCTTCAGTAGTCTGCAACAGGAAATTTGCATCTTCAGGCATTACATATCCTCAAACAAAGGAGGCATCTATTATTTTGATATAACTTAGGAAGATGAGGTTTAAAATTTTATTGGGCTCAAACTTTCTCCATTTGTCTCTCTTCAAGCCTTAAGAGGGCTTAAGAGGGCTTTCTTTTTAAGACTTGAACAGGTATAATTAATTAAAATAATTAAGATACAATTTGAAAAGTGTCTTCTGGATAAAAACATAAAACTTATGCTTTAATAGGAAAGGAAGTAAATTCAAGACTTTTCACAAGAATCCCATAATGATATCATTTGCTACAATAATTTAACATTTCTAAGATTAAAGTAAATTTATAGAAAGCCAATTTTTAAAAATCTATTTCTCATATCAGTACTATATTAGTACTCAGGTTCTAGTAAGTAAGTTCCCGAAAGAAATGTAATCATACTCTTTAGACTTCTGAAATTCAGGACTGCTACCATGTTTCACCACAGCAACTCTGATTTTCCCCAAAAAAACACTGACATTTCTAGGGGATACCCTGGTGGCTCAGATGGTACAAGAATCTGCCTGCAATGAAGGAGCCCACGGTTCAATCCCTGGGTCAGGAAGATCCCCTGGAGAAGAAAATGGCAATGCACTCCAGTATTCTTGCCCGGAGAAGCCCATGGACAGAGGAGCCTGGCAGGTTACATAGTTCATGGGGTCGCAAAGAGCTGAACACAACTGAGTGACTAACACTTTCACTTTTTCATAGTGCTTTAGGTCTTGACTAGATAGCTTGCTTTCTTCCTAAACTAATGTTATCCAAAGTAAATAGCACAAAGCAGCCTGAGACAATCTTGTTTTAATTATACAGAAAGTTTGAGAAAAAAAATTACTGACCCTATTCCAATGGTCATTAAATTTATAAGAACCCTTGATGGCAATCACTCAAAGCCTGCTTTCTATTTCCATATACTCTGTTACCTGATGAACATGTTATCAATTCCCTGATGAACATGGTATCATACATAATATAATAAAAACTACAAGAAACATTTAATATTTATTGGTGCTTACAAATATGTATGTATTAGGATTTGTAAAGCATTTCATTACATTATCTCATTTAATATAACAACATAAATTATAACAATTTTCCATACACATAAACATACCCACACAATCTTCCCTCCCACGATAAACTGTAATATCTTAGAACTAAATAGCCCACCATGTTCCTCTATCCATGGAATTCTCCAGGCAAGAATATTGGAGTGGGTTGCCATTTCCTTCTCCAGGTGAATCTTCCCAATCCAGTAATCGAACCCAGGTCGCCCACATTGCAAGTGGATTCTTTACTGTCTGAGCCACCACGGAAGCTAGAACTAAATAGAAACTCAGAAACAGTCTAGCCAAGTGTTCTCATATTATAAACAAGAAGCCCAAATTCAGATTTAATGAATTACCAAGATCACACAGCAAATTAGTGGCAAAACTGAGGTCATAATACAACTTTCCTTCCAGGTTAATACTCTTTATGACAATGATAATGACACAGATGATGAGGATAGCAGCTAGCAGTTACTGAGCATTTGTTATGTATTAGTTAATCAACTGAATAAGTCTGTGAGATAGTATAACTGTAAATTCATTTTATAAGTAGAGAAACTGAGGTTTAGAATAGGAATAAAATATGTTCAAACTATTAAATATAATATATAATGATAAAAATCAGAAGTGATAGAAACAGATTGATGTCAAAGCCCAATCTGTTTGCATCACCTCTGATTTTAATTACTATATATTATACAGGTGATCGGAGAAGGCAATGGCACCCCACTCCAGTATTCTTGCCTGGAAAATCCCATGGACAGACGAGCCTGGTAGGCTGCAGTCCATGGGGTTGCTAGGAGTCGGACACAACTGAGCGACTTCACTTTCACTTTTCAGTTTCATGCACTGGAGAGGGAAATGGCAACCCACTCCGGTGTTCTTGCCTGGAGAATCCCAGGGACGGGGGAGCCTGGTGGGCTGCGTCTATGGGGTCACACAGAGTCGGACACGACTAAAGTGACTTAGCAGTAGCAGTACACAGGTGATATATCAAAAAGTGACTGTTGTTGTCAAGAATGGCTTTATAATCCACAGAAGTTGGTAGGATATGTGTATTCAAGTTGCCAATTGTCCATTCTTCTTAGAGAATATTCCTTAGGGTTCCAACTACATCCCTGTTTGTCTTGCTGTTCACATCACATGACATCCATTCCAAGCCACTTCTTACTTCTATTCCCTTCCATTGTCAGAACTGACTGAAAAGATCTAGAAACTTGGGTAGTTACTGAGTCATTTTTATTCATTCAATAAATAAATATTAAGTAAGTACCATATGTCAGGTACTATGTAAGAGACTAAGGAGACAGGAGTGAGCAGACATGATCCCTAACCTAAATGATCTGCTATTTATCTTTTTCTGGGGTCCTATGAAATCCATGTATTCAAAATAAGCCCTCCTCTTTTATTGAATTATTTTGAATAAATTTTTGTTCCATGCAAATAAGCATACGACAGATGACTGAAGATTGAGCTGGCAATCCAAAGACTGTATTTAAAAAGTAGAATATTTGGAATTTATTAATAGGTGATGGCAGGGAAAGGGGCATTAAGATCTCTCTTCAGTTCTCAGGATGAGAAGTTAATGGTCAGTGGAATATGGCAGCCAAGCCCATAATTGAGGTATTATCTTGAGTCACTTGGGAACAAGTTCTCATTGAAGGTGAAGCTTTGGAGGACTAGACTGTCCTAGAATTTAGCATTAGTTGCTTGGTCTTGTCCGACTCATTGAGATCCCATGGACTATAGTCTACCAGGCTCCTCTGTCCAGGGGATTTTCCCGCAAGAATCCTGGCGTGGGTTGCCACTTCCTTCTCCAGGTTGTCCTGACATTGTTTAGTTTAAGTAAACTGAAGAATATGAAAAGTTTTCATGTAAAAGCTTTTAATAACACTGGGCAACTTACAATGAAAATGGGGCACAAACTGATCTTTCAAGTTATGAACTGATACACCATCTGTCTTCATACTTTCACCACATTTCCTTGATAAATGCAAGGGTGGTAAGAGAAATTTTGAAACCTTGATTCCTCAGCCTTCTCCAGAATGCTTTCCATTGTGTCTCCCTTGCCACAGAAGGATAGCACTTTGCTCCGCTCTATCCCTTATTGAATATTGTCCCATGACTAGGATCTAAACACAACGTGGTCTCAAAGGTGATATGCTAAATAAGAGTAGCAGAAAATACATTCAGAAAGAAACAGAAGAGTTTTCTAAGGAATTTCTAAGGGGAAAAAAAGCAACGGTGTGGATATGCATTTTGTACTACTTATTCAAGGACAACTAAACATAATTTTGAATGACAAGTTAATTACTATAAGGCATCTCACTGGAGAGGTTTGATTTAATGTATGAGCTAGTAGTCACTTTGTACAGTTTGGTTAGCTGATGCAGTTTGGATTTGAAAAATGTGAAAAGTGAAAGTGTTAGTTATGCAGTCGTGTCCGACTCTTTGCAAACACCATGGACTGTAGCCCACCAGGCTCCTCTGTCCATGGAATTCTCCAGGCAAGAATACTGGAGTGCATAGCCATTCCCTTTTCCAGGGGATCTTTCTGACCCAAGGGTCGAACCCATGTCTCTTGCACTGCAGGTGGATTCTTTACCATCTGAGCCACCAGGGAGTTTAACACTGGCGTAGTTATTAAAGATCAAAACTCCTTTTGCAAATGTAAACTTCAAAGGTTGTAAGAGAAGAATGGATGTGAGACCTGTCACATATGGTTCCGTGATGCTTCTGACCAGGGTCCTGAGGACTCACTTCTCTTCCATCTCCCTCTCACCAGGAAGAGATTGGTAAAGGGATGCCTGAAAGTTCTCAGAAAGACTCTTGTGGAGAGTCTATGGGGATAATTAACTATACAGAGGTGGACAGTCAAGGATAGCTGGACTCAAGTAACAGAAAAAATGAAAAGTGAGTACAGTTACCTCAAATGGCAGGTATTTGGGCTTAGTACTTAAAGTTCAGAAAGATCACTTTATAAAGATTCTTTAGTTCAGAAGCTCCAGTTGCAAAATCATAAGCAAGTCTATTAAGGTCTGCCCCTTTAGTAAGATTTGCTAAAACATCTCACACCTGAGTCAGAGGAGAGCCTGCTATACCACAAGGGAAACTTGCAGCCATTTGTTTTAGTAAATATATACTAAGAGATAGAAAATTCAGACTTTTCAGTAGTGAGCTATTTGATCCTGACTTTGAGCTAAAACTACTTCTGTAGGAATGTAGAAAGTGATCTCATCTTTCAGTTAGAGTGGGGTTTATGGAGTTAAGTGACAAATGGTGTTCTGCCTATATTTTATACCATAATTCACTCAGTAAAGTCATGAATCTAACCTGAAATTGTTTTATTAAGTCCTGAGTTTAGGCAGATTCTCCACATTGGTTTCTTGACCTGTAAAGCAAGGGCTATTATGGTAAGAAGGGTGAAATACAAGGCTGTGGAATCCTTGCTCCTTTCCAAAAGAGCAAACCGGGCTCTAGTTAACTTGACCGTCAAAGAGCTGGGAAGTTGGCAAGAAGCATACTATTAGCCTTCCTGTACAGGGACTTGGTCTGTTCTGTGCAAAAGGCTGATGGGCCCTGGGAAAAGACGATTATGGCAAATTTAAAAAGATGCGACTGCTGCTGCATTTCCTCACAACCAAATGTCCCCTGGACTTGGTTTAATTGTTATATTTTTAACACATCTATCCTTCAAATAATTTAGGAACGTGAATAGATTGTTAAAATCTGAAAATATTGGGAAAGAAAACAAGATAAAAACATATGAAAGCATATGGATAAAGAAACGACAGCTATAATAAATAAAATTTCCATGGCTGTATACAAATGATTTTATGTATAGTATCTCATTTGACTTCATAACAATACTGTGAGAAAAATATACAGGGATTAGCATTTCCAGTTTACTGATGGACTCAGAGAGGTTAGATGAGTTGCTTCATTCATTCCAATGGCTTGAATTATGATGCATAAATATGCTGAAGCTTCCAAATTATCTCTATCATGGATTACTGCCACAGCCTTACAACAGATCTCTGAGGCTCCTGATAAATTGGAGAGTTCCTTTTCAATCCACATATCTAATGAATTTAGATTCATTACTCTCTTATTTAACATCAGTGGTTTCCCATTCTGTTTCAAGCCTCCAGCACGGTACTTTGCATGGAGTAGGGGCTTCACATGAACTTGTTGAACAAATGAACAAATTACTGAATTAGTGCTGTTAACAAGTAGTTGAGCCTGAATATAAACCCAGACCTCCATATTTTTAGAATATACAAAGTGAAAGGTTTGGAAATTCCAAAGCCAGACACAGACTGAACATCCTAGTACATGAAAGTTACAATAGCCCAAGTTTGATCAAGGAGGTAAGCATTAGGTGATCAAGACCTGCTAGTATTCAAAATCCAGTTTCTCTGCTGGGATCCAGTGTTCCAATATCCAAAACTACATATAAGACATATGGAGACTGTAAGATGAAACTCAAACAGAGAAGAAATACCGAGAGGTTACTGTCAATTTTTAAAGGAAAAGGAATATTTTCTTCATATCTCCTAAGTCCTAATAATTGTCACCTTAAAGGTACTTGGTTTGACAGTCTGTCAGTAAGAAATCAACATTCCTAGATGGTGGAATCCAGAGCAGTAGGTACCATCTCTAGTAAACATCTGAGCTAACTAATTGATTTCTTGCAAAAGCATAAGCTAAGAATTAGAAAATTATCAGTTCTGGATGATAACTTTCCAAATAAATATGAAAGTCTGACAGACAGCTACAAAAAAGCACAACATAAATCAAATAAAAGGGCATCTCCAAACCTAACTGATTCACAAACTACAGACAAAGGTCTGCATGGCCTGCAAAGGACCTTCTGAGAGTTGCTGGATGTTTATTAACTGCTGTGGCTGCTGACAGTGATAACAATAGGTGAAGTTATTCCTTACTGCAAATTTAATATTTTGCCAGTAATGAAATAAACTCTTTCATGCATTATCTCATTTAATTCTAAACCCATTCCTGTAATATTAGGTACTATTACTGTACCTAATGGAGCTATAAGAGGTTAAATAATTTATACACGATCACACTAAAAAGAAGTGGTGACTTGAATCCATCTGATTGAGCTGACTCTAAAATTTGAGTTCTTAATGACTACACCATCCTAATTGATTATCGTCTAAGTATTTGAATCTAACAAAGTGGCAGGCCAGACCTCAGAGTCAAACACTAAAGATAAATTCACATTCTATCTTGTCCAAAGTTTTATTTAAGACCTATACACAGTTCTTCCAAGGACTCACAGACAATAGCAAAAATACCTCACGTACACACCACTGGGTAGAAAGATGTAAGTGTTAATTATCTTGTCATTTGGAGTTGCTTTAATACGCCTCTGTATAGTTATGTGAATCTTATGTATCATTTCTTTAAGATTTTTTATAGACCACTGAGCATCTAAAGAAGAAAATGAGGGGGACGGTATACCAAAAGACATGGAATTCTTTCTTTTAAATTAAAATAAATGTCCATGAAAAGTTTTTTGACAGACAAATTAATGCCAATCAGAAATGAAACATTAAATTCTAAATCAATGAACCTTAGAGGCTCTTCAATATACGGAGAAAAAATTTCAGTGGTAATAGGGTTATTAGAGGCACTGTCATGCTTTACAAATGTTAGCTTCAAGCTGATCCCAATTACAAAAGGCTATTATAGATATTGAATGGCTTTTCAGATAACACACTGGCCGCTGGGACTCCTTTTGCAAAATTAACAAACTATTTGCACAGTTTCCACCTTTTCATGGTCTCTTCCTCAATAATAACTGAAATATAGCTCTCTACTAAGGATACCAATTCACCTATAAGTTGTCTAAATAGAAACTGTTCATTCTTTCATATAAAATGACTTTCAGAATTGGGCTATAAGATGGGCATTTTCCTTATTCTCTCAGTGTTCCTCCTCCTCGAGGTTAATATATTTTAGCTTATCACCTTTCATCCCTCTTTATCTTTTAGCTCTATCAAAAATGCAGTCACAAGTCATTCCCAATCATCCATCAGATTTTCCTATTCAACCAATGGTACTGGTTGTTTATTTAAATTATATTCAGAGCACATCATGAAAAATGCCAGGATGGATGAAGCTCAAGCTAGAATCAAGATTTCTGGGAGAAACATCAACAACCTCAGATATGCACATGATACCACTCTAATGGCAGAAAGTGAAGAGGAACTAAAGAGCCTCTTGACGAGGGTGAAAGAGGAGAATGAAAAAGCTGGCTTGAAACTCAACATTAAAAAAAACTAAGATGATGGCATCCAGTCCTACCACTTCATGGCAAGTAGAAGAAAAAGTGGAAGCAGTGACAGACTCTATTTTCGTGGGCTCCAAAATCACTGTGGATGGTGACTGCAGCCATAAAATTAAAAGACATTTGCTCCTTGGAAGGAAAGCTATCACAAACCTAGACAGTGTATTAAAAAGCATAGACAGCACTTTGCTGACAAAAGTCTGCATAGTCAACGCTACGGTGTTTCCAGTTGTCATGTATGGCGGTGAGAACTGGACCATGAAGAACTGATGCTTTTGAACCGCGGTGTTGGAGAAGACTCTTGAGAGTCCCTTGGACAGCAAGGAGACCTAATCAGTCAATCCTAAAGGAAAGCAACCATGAATATTCATTGGAAGGACTGATGGTAAAGCTGAAGCTCCAATACTTTGGCCATCTGATTCAAAGAACCAACTCGTTGGAAAAGACCCTAATGCTGGGAAAGATTGAAGGCAAAAGGAGAAAAGGGTGACAGAGGATGAAATGGTTAGACAGCATCACTGGACTCAATGGACACGAAGCTGAGCGAACTCTGGGAGACACTCAAGAACAGAGGAGGCTGGAGTGCCGCAGAAAGAGTCAGACACAACGTAGTAACTGAACAACAGCAACAACAACTGGTTGTTTTCCTCCCTTTTATTTATATCACAATGAGGTTCTACTATTCCTCAAGATTCAGAAAAGGATAACTTCATATTTAACATAAAGAATCAATTTTGATTGGTTTATCCAATCATGTTTTCATTCTGCTGGGGAATAATTGGTTAAGACAGAAGCAGGTGAAACAATTTTGGCTAACTAGATGCAAGGAATCCAGTGAATGACTTCTAGAAAAAATTCTATGGCTGCTGGATGTTATCAGAGAAGGCAATGGCACCCCACTCCAGTACTCTTTTGCCTGGAAAATCCCATGGATGGAGGAGCCTGGCAGGCTTCAGTCCATGGGGTCGCTAAGAGTTGGACATGACTGAGTGACTTCACTTTCACTCTTCAGTTTCGTGCATTGGAGAAGGAAATAGCAACCCACTCCAGTGTTCTTGCCTGGAGAATCCCAGGGAAGGGGGAGCCTGGTGGGCTGCCGTCTATGGGGTCGCAGAGAGTTGGACTTAGCAACAGCAGCAGCTGGATGTTATCATGCCTGGATGCAATCCCTGGAATTGTACTTATTTTTGAATGATGAGATTATGATAATTTTTTGTACTTTTTTACCCTGGAAATTTTAAAAAGCAGATATTACTTTCAAAAATATATAAATTAAAAAGTAAAACTTTGAAAAGATATTCACTTAATTCCACCATGGAATTCACTTAATGTCATGATGGAATTCACCTAATTTCATGAAGGAGTAATAGGAAGAAGACTCATCTTCTCACTGCACACATCAGTTCAGTTCAGTTCAGTTGCTCAGTCGTGTCCGACTCTTTGCGACCCCATGAATCTCAGCAGGCCAGGCCTCCCTGTCCATCACCAACTCCCGGAGTTCACTCAAAGTCATGACCATCGAGTCGGTGATGCCATCCAGCCATCTCATCCTCTGTCGTCCCCTTCTCCTTCTGCTCCCAATCCCTCCCAGCATCAGAGTCTTTTCCAATGAGTCAACTCTTCGCACGAGGTGGCCAAAGTATTGGAGTTTCAGCTTCAGCATCAGTCCATCCAATGAACACCCAGGACTGATCTCCTTTAGGATGGACTGGCTGGATCTCCTTGCAGTCCAAGGGACTCTCAAGAGTCTTCTCCAACACCACAGTTCAAAAGCATCAATTCTTCAGTGCTCAGCTTTCTTCACAGTCCAACTCTCACATCCATACATGACCACAGGAAAAACCATAGCCTTGACTAGACGGACCTTTGTTGGCAAAGTAATATCTCTGCTTTTTAATATGCTATCTAGGTTGGTCATAACTTTCATTCCAAAGAGTAGACATCTTTTAATTTCATGGCTGCAATCACTATCTGCAGTGATTTTGGAGTCCAAGAAAATAAAGTTGGACATTGTTTCCACTGTTTCCCCATCTATCTGCCATGAAGTGATGGGACCAGATGCCATGATCTTAGTTTTCTGAATGTTGAGCTTTAAGTCAACTTTTTCACTCTCCTCTTTCACTTTCATCAAGAGGCTTTTTAGCTCCTCTTCACTTTCTGCCATAAGGGTGGTGTCATCTGCATATCTGAGGTTATTGATATTTCTCCCGGCAATCTTGATTCCAGCTTGTGTTTCTTCCAGTCCAGCGTTTCTCATGATGCACTCTGCATATAAGTTAAATAAGCAGGGTGACAATACACAGCCTTGACGTACTCCTTTTCCTATTTGGAACCAGTCTGTTGTTCCATGTCCAGTTCTAACTGTTGCTTCCTGACCTGCATACTGGTTTCTCAAGAGGCAGGTCAGGTGGTCTGGTATTCCCATCTCTTTCATAATTTTCCACAGTTTATTCTGATCCACACAGTCAAAGGCTTTGGCATAGTGCACACATATATACACACAAAAACCTGGAAAACTGGCCAAAGCATCTGAAAGAATGGTTTCAGATATTAGACAACAATCAATGCAGGGCTGTGATCCCTGACAGAAAGAAAACAAACCAGGTGAGCATGTCTAGCAGCAGTTTCTAGGTATGATGCATAGTGGGAAAAGGGAGGGAACCCAAACAAACATGCTAGTCTGAGTTCAAAAGCCAGAGACTGTAGTCCAGGATGCCATGGCAACTAGCGTTTGCAGTGCCAATGGTCATGTGGAGGAAGCTGCAACAGGAACACTATGAAAGGGCTCCACTGAATACCTGGCTGAAGGTTAACATGTACACGCATGAGAAGAAACTGCCCAAGGCTGGGGACAGAAGTATGAGAAAGAAATGGCAGAATGATTTGTGGAGTTCTTATATAGCCAGGCATACTTTGGGTTTCCACCAGCCAGAGTTGAAATATCTTCAGATATTTTGGGTAATGAGGTAGAATATTTCAAAGGACATTGCTTTAGATTTGGGGTTAAATCTGACTGAGAAAAAAGGTTGCTCTAGACCCAATATAAATGAAAAACAAATCTCAAAAGGATCCAACCAGTAATGCAATTGCAGGTCAGAACAAAATCTAGCACTATTTGAAGGAGTACAACAAAACCCAGTAGCAACAGCATACGATTTTATATGTCATATACCAGAGTTCCTCCATGTGGCCTGTCCACACGAGCTGGTTTAGGCTTCCTCACAGCGTGGACGCCTCAGGGTAGAGGGACTTGTTATACAGCAGCTCACTAAGAACATGGAGGTTGCATTGTCTTTTATGATCCAGCCACAAAAGTCACTTTTGCCACATTCTGTGGGTTGCAATCAAGTCACAAGCTTGCCCAGATTCAAGAGAAGGGGAGTTAGATGTTGATTAGTTTTTCAATTAAATAATTTTGATGCATACAATACTGTGCACTTCCCTCTGCTGCTGCTGCTGCTGCTAAGTCGCTTCAGTCTAACAGACGTCAATTCTTAGCAGTGTCAAGATTCTACAAAAAGATGTGAGGAAAGAGATACTGTGGTTTACATCTTTGAGCAATGTTGTCTTCACTGCAGAGCTGGGGTCACAGGTAGTATAATTTCCTTCCAACTTGAAAAACCAGCTTTTAAATGTGGTGATCTTCTGGTGACAAATTTTTTCAACTTCCATATTTGAAAATGTCTATATTTTACCTTTATCTTTGAAGGAAATTTTTCACAAGAAAAAGAATTTCTGAGTTAAGGTTAACAGACTTTTTCTTTTTCTTTCAGTATTGTAAAGATGTTCTTCTACTGCTTTCTGGATTGCATTGTTTCCAATTCTTATCATTGTTCTTTATTATGTAATGTGTATTTTCTTTTGCTTTGAAGATTTTCTTTTTTATTGCTATTTTTAGCGGTCTGACCATAATGTGCCTGGGTGTGGCTATATGTTTATCTTGTTAAAAATTTGTTAAGCTTTTTAAATCAGTGAGTTAACACTTTTTAAAATCAAACCTGGAAAAGATTTCAGCTACAGTCATTCCACCTTTTCCTTTGTATTACTGACTATATTCTCTTTTCTAAAGGCCCTGTCCACTATTTTCAACATTTGTATAATCGATGGATCTATTTCTATTTTTCATTTTGTCTTGTTATGGGTCATGTTTCCCTACATATTTGTTTGTCGGATTGTAGGGTTTTTTAAATTTTTTAATGTTTGTCTTATTTTTCTGGTTGCACTGGGTCTTCATTGCTGCACACAGGCTTTCTCTGCTTGTAGAGAGTGGGGGCTAATCTCCAGTTGCAGCGAGTGGGCTTCTCATTGCAGTGGCTTCTCTTGTGCACAGGCTTTAGGCACACAGGCTCAGTAGTTGCAGCCTGCTGGTTATAGGGCGCATGGGCTTCATTAGTCATAGTTTACAGGCTTTTAGTTGCTCAGCAGAATTTGGAATCTTCCTGGATCAGGAACTGAATCTATGTTTCCTGCATTGGCAGGTGGATTCTTATCCACTGTACTACCAGGGAAGTCCCAAATTTTAGTTTTTTGATGTGAAATTGTAGATGCTAGATGGTGGGAATCTGAAAACTTTTTCATGTTCCTCTTCCTTCAAAGACCCTTGAATGTTTTGGCAGGCAGTTATTTTACTGGCGGATTACCTTCATCTTGTCAAGTCTTATTATTAGGCTTTATTAGGGTGGATCAAGATTAACTCTTACTCCAGAGCTTGAAAAGTATTCTTAATGCCTAACTTTCAAGGGTATTACTGAATGCACAATATGTTAAGGTGGTCTTTCCACTCTAGTTGGCCAGAATTCCAGGGCTTCCTAGCACTCTGTGACATCTGGCATTCCTATTCAGCTCATAGCTCCTTAGTGGCTATTCTCTGCTAAGCCTCCCAGAGTTTTACACCACACATGGCAACTTAGTTTTTGATCAAAGACTCAAGGGATCTCCAATGCATATTTCCAGAGCTATTTCTCCAAACAACTCCTTGCTCTATGGTACCTTGGTCCATAAACCTAAGCTAAGCTGTCTCAACAGTTCTATATGCCAATCTCTGGGTATTTTCCTATGTAAAACACAGCTTTTTATAGCTGTTCTACTTTTCTGTGCTGTGTCTAGATAGTGCCCTTAGACAGAAAACAAGAGCAAATGTCAAGGTTACCTTGTGCACTTCCCCTTTGAAGGATCATAGCCGTGTGCTGTCTGCTGTCTAATGCATGAAAAGGTTGCTTCATACAGTTAATCCAGTTTTAGAGCTGTTTATGGCAAAAGGGTGACTTTGATAGCTGTTACGCTGTGATGCTGGAACTGGAAGTCTTATTTAATTAATTAAAAATAGCATAGCCTTAATTTCCGGCCATCGAAAGTCAACCAAGAGGTGGAGTTCCCTGGCAGTCCAGTGGTCACGACTCCATGCTTCCACTGCAGGGAACCCAGGTACAATACCTGGTTGGAGAACTAAGATCCTGCCGTTGCACGGTATATTAAAAAAAAATGCCCACCAAAGGAAACCAGTAAGCAGTCGAAAAATGAAAAGGTGAGGCAGAAGTGTTAGTACACTTATGTAATTTTTCACTGGTTTAATTTTTCTAGAAACAGAAGTTTCCAGAAGTCATATCATTTTAGTTCATTTTCATTTCTCACCAATGGCACAGTGAACACTACAACACTTTTCATCCCTTCCTTCTTTGCTAACCAAAGCTTGATTTCACATTTAATTCTAAGTAGATGATTCATGATAAATGAGCTATGTCAGGAATGATGCTCCTCTTTCACTCTGCCAGATACTCAATCCCCCAGCCTCCCTGAGAGCTGAAGGTGATCATACAATTATATATATATTTTGCATTTAATGAATAATTTATTTATGAAACTAGATTAGAATCTGGACTGTGATAAATCTACTAATTACACATGAAAATAAGACTCATTCACTTCTTCAATATTATACAACTATATTTTGATCAACGAGACATACGGGAAAGTTTGTTAGGGGTTTACTGAAAAGATTTTAATTTTTTAAATAAAAAAGACTAGGTGATCTTGGCACCTTTTTGTCCATTGAATGTGAGTCCTTTCTGACTATAATATATATGAGGAGGAGAATTCTATATTCCTAAGTATAACAGAGGAGAGGGAACAAAAGAGCTTGGGTCCTTGATGACATCACTGAACAACTAAATTAGCACAGCAACACACTGTCTCTGAGAAAATCAAAACCTATTTAACTACTCTGTCTAAGGTTTTCTGTTTCTACCTGTCATAGAAAGCATTTCTGACTGATAAATGCATACTCCATTTGTTCTTTAGACTAAGAAGAGTTTGCACATAAGATAAAAAAATAATTTTAAATTACAAGATAAAAAGCAAATAGTTGAGAACTGCATTCTTTTGAAGTCTATGAACTAATCAGGTTTCCTTTGATGTGTATGAAATGCATGTCTGCCTTGTATTCCCCTCTAGACTTCCATGTGGCCAGGGGTCTTTTTCCTATATGTGGGTCTATGCACTTTGGGTGTTCAAATCAGCTTGCTGACAGACTCTTACTTTTAGACCTACAAATTATTTCTGTCACTTAGATATTCCTTGACTTCATTAGGACCAAAACCCCACAGACCTAAAACTTTTTTCCTGCAGAAGTGAGTAGGCAGGTAAAACAAATAAACAAAGATGGTTTACTGTCTTACGTTCACATTCTCTGACATCCAAGTTGAACTGCTGTAATGCTCCCAAGGTGAGCTGCCTTACTTCAGCCTCCAGCAAAAGTTGCATCAAAGATGTGGCTAAATGCTTGCAAGCTGACATACATGCTGTCTGGGCCACCTTTCCCTGAAATACAAGAAAGCAAATCATAAGGTTGATGGATTACAATGAAATTCCAACAAAAATTAAAATCATTTATTTTTCAATTGGGAATTTCTTTTTTTTAAATATAAATTTATGTATTTTAATTGGAGGTTAATTACTTTACAATATTGTATTAGTTTTGCCATACATCAACATGAATCCACCACAGGTATACACGTGTTCCCCATCCTGAACCCCCCTCCCTCCTCCCTCCCCATACCATCCCTCTGGGTCATCTCAGTGAAGAGACACAGATATATAGAACAGTCTTTTGGACTCTGTGGCAGAGGGCGAGGGTGGGATGATTTGGGAGCATGGCATTGAAACGTATAATATCAATTGGGAATTTCTTTAAAGGTTTTCTCCATCATGATAACCCTTCCTTTCAAATAATTTTGAAATTAATAGCACCTGATGGCAAACATCTTAAATATTAGCTCCATTACCATTAGTCACGTCACTATAATACTCAGCTAAAATTCATAAAGCCCAGCTCTTCATTCACAAAGTGTTTTTCCCCTAAATCAACAATAAATAAACAATACTCAAAATCTTAATTAAACTGAGAAAGAATGTTTCCAGAGAGAATAAATTTCAGCAATCTCTTCAAAACTACTGCAGTTCTTAAAGAGCAAATGAAAACAATTTTCTAACTTATCTAGAAACCAAAGTGTTTACTATTTTATGATTTAACACATATAAAATGAAAAGAATGGTTTAAAACAAAAAAGTTTTCTGAAAAAATTAATAAAAGGGTAAATTTTCTCAAAAAATAAGCACTGAAGTTTATGAGCACACATTCTAATTTTCAAAACACTGATATTAAAATTAGTAATTTGCTATTTCTTTGAAAGATTCATTTTTACACTAGTGAATTATATTTTAGTCCCAGGTCTGAGTTATACAGTATGGAGGACATATCCATTTCTTCCCCAGATGTATATTTATTTTATTTCTGCTATTTATCATCTGGTCTGAAAAGCCTGATAAGTTTTTAAAAGTCTGACTCCTCATATTACTCAGTGGATCCTTCTTTTTTGAAATAATGAAGTATTTCAGTCATACAGAAAAATATATATAATTCTATGACGAGCACACATATCCACTAAACATAAGAAATATAGTTAACACCCCTATATGGCCTCCTTAAATCATTTTCTTCCCTCTCCCCAGAGGTGACCATTTCTTGTGTTAAGTATGCCATTTGTATTATAAAAATATTATATGACAAGTATAAAATAAGAAACAACATCTTATTTTATGTATTTGGAACTTTCTATTACTACACAGGATATCCTTCTACAACTTGCTGTCAATGTTATGAATGTGGATTTTTTTTAAATGAAATACATGTGGTTGTAGTTTATCCCTTTAGTTATTCCACAGTATCCCATTTTAGGACTATACCATAATCCATCTGTCCATTCTTCTGTTCTTGATGGTTTATGGTTGTTTTTTTCCTTTTGCTATTATGCCAGATTCTGACTATAGTTTTCATATATACATATATATATATATATACATTTTTTTTTTTTCACATGTTTCTCTGGGCCAGGGCCTTCTACAAAAGTTGTTGCTGTTGTCTAGCCGCTAAGACGTCTGACTCTTTTGCGACCTCATGGACTACAGCCCTCCAGACTTCCCTGTCCATGGGATTTCCCAGGTAAGAATACTGGAGTGGGCTGCCATTTCCTTCTCCAGGGGATCTTCAGAACCCAGAGACTGAACCCCTTTCTATTGGCAGGCAGATTCTTTACCGCTGAGCCACCAGGGAAGCCCCTTCTACAAAAGTAGCAGGCTTTAAATTGAACAAATAGAACAAACAATACCACAGTGAAGTTTTCAATTTGCATGCCTTTTTATATACTTCAGATAATTCCTTTAAGGTTATTTTTTGAATCTACTAGAATGAGACTGATTCATAATGTACATGTGTATATATGAAGATGAACACAGGTAGAAGCCAGATTTCCAAATACCTAACTATAAATAGCTCTGCCTACAGTATGTTCTGATTTACAATGTTCCTAGATATTTCTGAGTGTCACTTAGTTGCATAATCACTAGCATGAGTACTATAACAATTTTTTCCACAATTAAATAAGAGATATTTTATGATTTGTATGTCTGGCTTCTACCTTTGAGAAAGTAAAAAAAAAAAAAAAAGTAGAAATTTTATAAATTTTATTTGATTAAAAATTATTTTATAGAATAAAAAATAACTAATAAACAATGACATTACACATTCTAAAAATGTTTCTTCTCTAGATGGTTCTGTTTGTATGTTCTCAAGACCCACACTCTGTAGGTGATTTAAGACAACAAATGGAAATACTCAAGTTAGGGAATAGAGACCAAGTCAGAAAGGCAATGGAAGCATAAAGTAGCCTAAAGAGAAAAGTCACAAAAAGAAATCCACATTAAATGGCATGCTGGAAACCTAGAACCGGTGCCACCAAGAAGCCATATAATTCAACACAGTTGTTAGGCTACATCCCATGTGAACACTCAGAGGCAGCAGATCAAAGCTGTGAGAAGCCCTATGGCTTTTCAACAGTGAGCGTGGGAGTGCAGTGAAGCAATTAGGATAGACTAAAATGTAAGTCCAGAGATAACACTGCAAATCAGAAGGCAGAGAAAAGGGAAAGACACTCTGTCTCAGGCAGCTGACATCTTATGTTACTTCACTTAATTCTCCCAATCACCCCAAGAAGTTGGCATTATTCCTTTCTTGTAGATGAATAAACCTCACTTCTCTGTGAGGTTAAGAAATTTAGACAAACTAATACAGCTATTTGTTACTTCTACCCAATCCTAAATCTGTATCTTTCCAGTAAATCATCACCTAAAAAGCAACAGTAAATCTTACACTGTCTTATACTGGAACAGTTGGGCTGAAACAGGTTCAGATAATAACAGGGTTGACAGGTTATCCAAGACATAAAAACTAGGTCCAAACAGGCAGGACAGTAGTAGTTCAGGAGCCAGCTCTTCAAATACTGAGTATCTGCTGGGGCATGCTTTTTAACTTAAAGTTCAAAATAATTATCTAGGCCAAGATAGATACTTAAAGGTCCTAACAAACTGAACAAGGAGATGTTGTAAAAATTAAACAGCTAAAAGTCCAATTAAGCTGGAGGCTGAGAAGATAACATTTGAAAAGCTTGTTTCGAGCAGCCAAACAGATTGCCAAGGAGAAGCAAAATTGACCTAATAAAATTAAAATAAGACAGCTCACAATCAGAAAGACCAAGGTTTGAATTTTTATGTCCATCACTCATTAGAAGTGTAATTTAGGACAAGTTAGTTGATACTTTAAAGTCATTATTTATCCCAAAATATTAAACAGCTTATCAACTTTAGCATTAACATGAAACAAATCTATCAGTTTATATCAATAGAGCCAAAGGCACTTGACCATATGCTATATACTACCTTAACACACTGAATTACTTAACTGTCCTCCAATCACTTTCCACCCTATTTCCTCCCACTCAAGCTAATTCTTTATTTCCAAACAGTGATAATTGCAGAAATGTATATTTTCATTGTTAAACATTTTTGTAATTCTAGAAAGCATTTTGGAGCTTTGCTAATTCACAGTCTGCTATTCATTCCCGTGTTTCCCTTTTTACTTCTGGTTTCCATTGCTTCTGGTTACCATAGCATCCATAGGTTTTCTAAGAAAGGATAAACAGAGACTTAGGCAATAATAATCAAAGCATTAAGCAATAAAAATTGGTGCTTTCACCCTCTTTATTAAGTAATCTGCTTATGAAGTAGATTTTTTCTAGGAATGAACCGCCAAACTCTAGGACAGGATAAGAATCTGGAACATAAGAAAACTTAATCTGACCCAAACTGCCTTTGGATACCCCCAGGAATAGTTTCAAATCAGTGATAATCACAACTAGGTTATATCTTATAAGGCTATGATAGTGTACAGAGACTACACATGAACAGAAATAGAATGTCAGAGAAGATGAAAAATGACCTAAGCATTATCATCATATTTTGAATATATGAGGAACCTGGGATGCAGGGAGATTGAGTCACACAGTCTTATAAAAAGCTCTATAGGCAACATCATACTTCCTCTTGATGCAGCTACAAAATTTCCATATTCCAAGAGAGTCAATAAATATCAACTAAATGAACTGAAAGTCAATTACCAAAGGACTTAAATAGTTCATACTACTTCTCAATTCAGTTAAAATACCTTTAAAAAAAAAGTTTTGGGAAACCAAGAAGAGTACATTGGTGAAAATTCATATTGTAAGTTCAAAGTCAGGCTTATTACCATAGTGAGGACCGTCACTGGGCATAAGTCAAGACCTGTGATAATACATTTTTTATTTTCACCATGGAGCTCTTTAGTAACCAAATCAACCCACTTCCTTCAAAAATATATGCAGATTCACATCATCTAATTTGAATTATTCCATCTACCTTCTATTCTCTATTTACAGTCTCCCTTGTGCCATAAAACTTTGCACTCAATGAGTTACTGCAGTGTCATTTCATGCGTCTACATTTCCTTGAAATTTATGTGATTTGCAGGGAAAGAAACTATGGCATTTAAAATTTTGGTATGTCTAAATGAAGCAATAGTTCTAGACTGCAAAGTAGGTTCACACTGCCGTCCAACTTTATGCTTCAGGGCTGTCTCATTCTCTTCTACAAAAAGGGAGATACCATCCATTGTTTCATACACAGATATAACTAAACACAACTAAGAAAAATGTATAGGAATCTCACAAATATCAAGGAAATACAGAAAGTTTAGTATTCATAACTTTCCATTACTATGTACTTCAATTATATGATACTAAGTGCTATGTCATAGTAGTAAGTACAAGCGAGTAGAGGTGAACAGTTTAGACAGAGTATCATCACCCAGAGTAACACCACAAACCCTACCACCATCACCAGAGCAGCTGCTTCCATATATTGAGCACTGATTATGTGCCAAGTGTTTTGGAAATAGTTTCTCATATAATTCTCACAAGAACCCCATGAGGGGCTCAGACGGTAAAGCGTCTGTCTACAATGCGGGAGATCCGGGTTCGAGCCCTGGGTTGGGAAGATCCCCTGGAGAAGGAAATGGCAATCCACTCCACTACTATTGCCTGGAAAATCCCATGGTCAGAGGAGCCTGGTAGGCTACAGTCTATGGGGTCACAAAGAGTCGGACACAACTGAGCGACTTCACTTCACTTTATAGATAAGGGCTTCCCTGGTGGCTCAGAGGTTAAAGCGTCTGCCTGCAATGCAGGAGACCTGGGTTCGATCCCTGGGTTGGGAAGATCCCCTGGAGAAGGAAATGGCACCCCACTCCAGTACTCTTGCCTGGAGAATCCCATGGATGGAGGAGCCTGGTGGGCTACAGTCCACAGGGTCACAAAGAGTCGGACACGACTGAGCGACTTCACTTTCACTTTATATATAAGGGTAGAGAAGTTAAGCCATATGAAAACATCTCGTGAGTTGTGGACCAAAGATGTGAATTCGGCCTTGTCAAACACCAAAGGGTCTTATCATTTGATTCTGCCTTCCAGTAAAAGTCCTTGTGATACTTACTATATTGTTTTTCTGTAGTTTTGAGACTGTGGGTAAGGGAATGAAGAGGACAAGAAGAAAACTTTTTTTTTCTCCCTTCTCCATCTAAGAAAGCATCCAAAGAACACTGGATTCACAGATGTTTAGAATGAATCCCAACCACAGCTCTCTGTCAACCTGCTGGGATCAGATCTGAGCTCCGGATCATCAAGAATCTTAACTGTATGACTTTAAGTGGTCAAAGCCAAATTTCTCTTTCTATGGATAATCTTAAGTTTCAAAGTAAGGAATGCATAAAGGAGGCAAGGAACTATTCTGTGAAAGAGCTGTCTTTTCACACCAACTTTCTTCCCTGCTCTCTGAGTAACACTCCATTGCTTACAGTATGATATTTCAAATTTTATCTTTCTCTAGTTATTTAATGAGTTATTTCACTGTGAAAGAGAAAAGTTCAGACACAGAAACTGTTCTAGCAAGGCAAGTAAGAAGTACTCAGAGAGCGGTAAATCCACCCTATACACTGCTCATTCTTTCTGTGTACCCGTACCTCTAACTCCTTAAACTTTTGCCCTGACCACGACTGTAGACAGTTTCTTCCAGCTGTCCTTTCTTCTGAACAAGGAAGTTGCCTTGTTTTCCTTTCCTCAGTATCCCATAGATATGGGTATGGCCGCTTCATTCCCAGAGCACTACACTTGCTATTTACTCAGAATGGATATTCTATAAGCCACATTCAGAGAGCAGAGTTCTGGATCATTCCATATGTTCCTGTTATCTGGGACCCATGTTTTGAACTTTGGTTCCTATGTGCTGCAGAAACCCTATGGCAAAGTCTTTGTATCTAAACCGTCTTAAAAATCACATATATTGTCCAAGTAGTTTTTCCTACAACTGTATCCATGTCTTAGGAAGGATTATAATCCTATTTAAAGAGCAATCTCAAATTCAATTAGAGAATCTATATAAATACCCACTCATCAAAAGATTCACAAAGTACTATTCTAGATAAACGAATATTCCCTAGTAACTAAAGAAAATGAAGCCCAAGGGTGATAGTTAAAATACACTATGCAAGGTATATGGTGTTATTTGATGACATTAGTAGAGTCTACAATGAAATGGTGAACCTCTAGTAAATTAAAAATAAGAAAAAAACAACAGAAAGTAAATAAGGGGAAATAATGCCTAATCAATTTCTCATGAAAAAGTTATTAAGTTCAAATGAAAACGCAGAGTCAAAAGAAAACTAGGATGTAGATGGAAGGAAGTGGCAGAGGAGGGATATAATAGATGTCATAAGCCTGGGTCTCAGACTCACCTACCTGTTTCACTCATTCCCGGTCATTTTTCAAGAAACACAAGAAACTTTCTAAAAATACTTTTTGCTATCCATGGTTTTATTGAGGTATGGTCCCAAACAGTACATATGGAGATCTTCAGAATATACAGCTTGATGACCTTTCTTATTCAGTCACTCAGCTGTGTCTGACTCTTTGCAACCACATGGACTGCAGCACACCAAGCTTCCCTGTGCATCCGCAACTCCTGGAGCTTGCTCAAACTCATGCCCGTCGAGTTGGTGATGCCATCCAACCATCTCATCCTCTGTCGTCCCCTTTTCCTCCTGCCTTCAATTTTCCCCAGCATCTGGGTCCTTCCCAATGAGTCAGTTCTTCGCATCAGGTGGCCAGAGTATTGGAGCTTCAGCTTCACCATCAGTCCTTCCAATAAATATTCAGGATTGACCGCCTTTCAGTTCAGCCACTCAGGCGTGTCCGACTCTTTGCGACCCCATAAACCGCAGCATGCCAGGCCTCCCCGTCCATCACCAACTCCCAGATTTACCCAAACTCATGTCCACTGAGTCAGTGATGCCATCCAACCACCTAATCCTCTGTCGTCCCTTTCTTCTCCTGCCTGCAATCTTTCCCAGCATCAGGGTCTTTTCAAATGAGTCAGCTCTTCACATCAGGTGGCCAAAGTACTGGAGCTTCAGCTTCAACATCAGTCCTTCCAATGAACACCCAGGACTGATCTCCTTTAGGATGGACTGGCTGGATCTCCTTGCAGTCCAAGGGACTCTCAAGAGTATTCTCCAACACCACAGTTCAAAAGCATCAATTTTTCAGTGCTCAGCTTTCCTTATAGTCCAACTCTCACATCCATACAAGACCACTGGAAAAACCATAGCCTTGACTAGACGGACCTTTGTTGACAAAGTAATGTCTCTGCTTTTTAATATGCTGTCTAGGTTGGTCATGACTTTCCTTCCAAGGAGTAAGCGTCTTTTCATTTCATGGCTGCAATCACCATCTGCAGTGATTTTGGAGTCCAAGAAAATAAAGTCAGCCACTGTTTCCACTGTTTCCCCATCCATTTCTCATGAAGTGATGGGACTGGATGCCATGATCTTAGTTTTCTAAAAGTTGAGCTTTAAGCTAACTTTTTCACTCTCCTTTTTCACTTTCATCAAGAGACTCTTTAGTTCCTCTTCCCTTTCTGGCATAAGAGTGGTGTCATCTGCATATCTGAGGTTATTCATATTTCTCCCAGCAATCTTGATTCCAGCTTGGGCTTCTTCCAGCCCAGCATTTCTCATGATGTACTCTGCAAAGAAGTTAAATAAGCAGGGTGACAATATACAGCCTTGACGTACTCCTTTTCCTATTTGGAACCAGTCTGTTGTTCCATGTCCAGTTCTAACTGTTGCTTCCTGACCTGCACATGTTTCTCAAGAGGTGGGTCAGGTGGTCTGGTATTCCCATCTCTTTCAGAATTTTCCTGTTTATTGTGATCCACACAGTCAAAGGCTTTGGCATGGTCAATAAAGCAGAAAAAGATGTTTTTCAGGATCTCTCTTGCTTTTTTGATGATCCAGGGGATGTTGGCAATTTGATTTCCTTTAGGATTGACTGATTTGATCTCTTTGCAGTCCAAAGGACTCTCAAGAGTCTTCTACAACACCACAGTTCAAAAGCATCAATTCTTCGACGCTCAGTCTTCTCTATGGTACAACTCTTACATCCATACATGACTACTGGAAAAATCATAGCTTTGACTATACGGAACTTTGTCAGCAAAGTAATGTTCCTGCTTTTGAATACACCATCTAGGTTTGTCATAGCTTTCCTTCCAAGGAGCAAGCATCTTTTTAATTTCATGGCTACAGTCACCTTCTGAAGTGATTTTGGAGCCCAAGGAAATAAAGTCTGTCACTGTTTCCATTTATGACCTTTACATGTAAAACCCTCTAAAACTGACATCCAGATCAAGATGTGAAATACTTCCCGTAAAACGTGAAAGTTCTTCATGCCCCTTTCAAATCAGTAGATCCACTGATACCATGATGTAACTTTTCTAAAGCCCATAGATATGTTTTGCCTATTTCTTGAACTTCATACATAACACAAAAAACACCCCTACAGGTATGAATAAACCACAATCTGTTTATTCATTTTTCCTATTGATACCAATTTGGTTTATTTCTATGTAGTCACGATTATGAATTGTCTTTTAAAATATTGCTATGATTTATGTCAAGGAGTGTCCTTTTTTTGTAAGGTTTATTTACTTATTATTATTTGGCTATACTTGGTCTTCATGGCTATGCATGTGCTTTCTCTAGTTGTGGGGGCTGCTCCTTGTTGCGGTGCTCGGGCTTCTCCTTGCAGTGGCTTCTCTTATTGTGGAGCACAGACTCTAGGGCGCACAGGCTTCAGCAGTTGTGAAATGAGGGCTCAGTAGTTGTGGTGTGCGGGCTTCAGAGCACCGGTTCAGTTCTCGTAGCACACAGGATTAGTTGCTCCGCGGCATGTGGGGTCTTCCCAGAGCAGGGATCGAACCTGTGCCCTGCTTGGCAGGTGGATTCTTAACCACTGGACCACCAGGGAAGCCCTGTGAATAGTCTTTCAAGTGGAACTATTTGTTTTCCTTGGAAAAATACCTAGGAGTGAAACTGCTGGATCATAGTTTGTTAGTAGTATGCTTAATCTTATGAGAAACTGTCAAAGTTCTTCAGAGTGATTGTATTATTTCATTCTCCTACCAGCTATGTATTGAGAGTTGTTCTGTATCTTCTTTGACACTTGGTATTATAAGTCTTTTTAATTCCTCCTTTTTTATCAGCATATAGTGGCATTTATTGCAGTTTCAATCTACAGTCCCTTTTGAGTAAGTCTATTAAAGCATATTTTCATGGGCCTATTGGGCAAATGTATATCCTCTTTTGTAAAGTACCAGTTAAGTTTATTGTCCACATTGGGTGTAGGTGAAAGTGTGAACTAACATTTCCTTAGAGATTTGTACAAGATCTTTGTGTTTTCTGGACGACTGATTTGTTACAAGTACTGAAAATATTCTCACATGTTCTTTGGCTTGCCTTTTTGTGTTCTTAATGGTGTTTTTTTGATGATCAGAAATGTATGATTTTGATAAAGTATTAACTTTTCTTTTTATGGCTAATACCCTTTATGACTTGTCTAAGAAATCTTTGCGTAAGTCCAAGTCTTGAAGATATTCTCATACATTTTTTTAGACAGTTTACTATGTTAGCTTTCACAGTTAGCTGTATAATCCATTTTAATTAATAGTGTGGGGTAGATGTCAGTACTAGTTTTCTTGTCAATTCAAATATTGGATTGCTTGAACACGTCTATTGAGAAGACTCATCTTTCGCCCACTGCATAGGCACCTTTGTTGAAAATCAAGTGACCACTAAATGTGGGTCTATTTTGAGACTTCCTATTCAGGTCCATTGATCTTTTTGTCTATCTTTATGCCAGTACTTCACTGTCTTCAACAGCCCAAACTTCAGAGTAGATATAGAAATCAAGCAGCATAAAGTTCTCCAAACATTATTCTTCTTTTTCATGATAGTCTTTATTTTAGGTCCTTTCAATTTTCATATAAATCTTGAAATCAGCTTGTTAACATCTATACTCTATTTCCTCTAGATTGGCATAGCTAGTATGATTTTACATGAATATAAGAAATATTAATTTATTATATATAATGGATGGCTTAGAGCATTAAGGCTTAATTCTCACTCAGAAGCCTGGAGAAGAACTGCCACAGATTAGTAAAGGGAGAACTGACATTTTAACAATACTGCATCCATAAACATAGTATACGCTTCCACTTAGAGTTTTAATTTTGCTAATAATGTTTTGCAGTTTTGAGTATATATGTTTTGTACATATTTTGCCTATTACAAAGTACTTCCAGTTTCTTGATGTTATTTAATTATATTGATTTTTAATGTCAGATTCTAATCATTTCATTATTAGTACCTAGAAATAGAATTGTTTTGCATAGTGACTTTGCACTCTATATCTTGCTAAACTATTAGTTCTAATATCTTTTTTTGTAGATCTCTTAGGATTTCCTATATAGACAACAGTGGGTATTTTTGTTGTTGCTGTTGTTGGTTTTATGCACTGCAAATCTTTGATTTTGTGACTTGATTTTTTTCACTTTGTGTACTGTGTTTTTGGTAATGCAGAAATTTTAATTTTTTATGTAGTCCAATTTGTGAGTCTTTTTCTTGTGATTTCCTTATTTTTTCAATAAATATATTGCAAGAATAAAAAGACAGTGTGATCTTTTTAAAAAAGAAAAAAGTTTAATTTCTCCCTGTTTTAAGTAATAGGCTTTTAATTTCTTTTATTTGCTATATTGCACTTACTAGTTCCAACAGGATACTAAATTGAAATGGTAAGAGCAAACATACCTTGCCTTGTTCCAATCTTGCCTTTTTCAGTCTTTTGCCATTAAGTAAAATATTAGTAGTAAGTTCTTCATAGATACCCTTTTTCAAATTAGATAAGACTAGATTAGTCTACCGAAAGTCTCTTTTTCATGAAAGGGTATTCAATTAAATGCTTCCTCTGCATCTATTGAGATGATAACATACACACACAGACATACATACACATATACACAAACTGAATGAGCTTATTTCTAATAAAGAAATTTAATTTGTATTTAAAAATCTTTCACAAAGAAATTCCAGTCCTTGATTATTTCCCTAGTGCTGCTGCTGCTGCTGCTGCTAGGTCACTTCAGTCGTGTCCGACTCTGTGCAACCCCATAGACGGCAGCCCACCAGGCTCCCCTGTCCCTGGGATTCTCCAGGCAAGAATACTGGAGTGGGTTTATTTCCCTAGTAAATTCTATCGAATATTTGTTGAAGAAATTAAACCAATTCTAAATAAAATCTTTCACTAAATAGATGGGGGGAAATATTTATAAACTTATTTATGAAATCAACATTACTCAGAAAAATCAAAGGCAAAGACAAAACAAGAACAGAAAACTACAGAACAGTATCTCACATAAACACACACAAAATTTAATATAATAATAACAAATCAAGTCCAGCCTTATATTTAAAAAAAGATGATGCACTATAGCTATATAAATGAGTCTGTTACTGATTTCCAATTTATTTCTGTTGCGGATGGCAAAATAATCATATGATTTTACTACTTTTGAATTTATTGAGACTTGTTTTATGGTCCAGAATATGCTCTCGCTTAGTGAATGTTCTGTTTACACTGGAACTATAAATGCCAATTAAGTAAAATTATTTGATACTGCTGTTCAGGTCTTCAATATCCTTACTGATATTCTCTTTACTTATTTTATCAGTTACTGAAGGCGTGTTAACTAGTTGCAATTGTGAATTTGTTTATCTTTGCAGTCCTCAGTTTCTTTTTTGTTCATGAATTTAAAACTTTGTTCACACATTGCTGAATGTAGCCATGGTTAAGACTGCAATATATCCTTGATAAATTGGTCATTTTATCAATATAAAATATCAGTCTTTATCCCTAGAATGCTCCTTCTTCTGAGATTACTTTACCTGATATTAATATGGAAACTCAACTTTATTATGATTAGTGTTTACATGGTGTAATTTTATTCTTTCCTGTTACTTTTAACCTATCTGTGTTTATATAATACAGTTGAATAACTCCAGTTATCCAAAATAACCATTCTCTGCCATTTATTCAGAGTATTGGTACAATATAAATCCAATCTCTTCTTTTCCAATTTTTATGCCTTCTTTTGAATTATCTGAATATTTTTATGAATCTATTTAATTCTGTTTTTAGCTTATTAGCTACAGCTCCCTGTTTTATATATGTAGTGTTACTTCAGGCTTTATAATATGCATCTTTAACCTTTCACAGTTTCTCTTCTTTATGAATTTCTTTAAAGAGCGTCGACTTTTGTTGAAGCAAACAGTTCCATTTCTTTTCTTTCACTTTGAAATCTGGAGGTTTGTTGGCATACATATTTATGCAGGGATTAGAAATCATCTTTGTGACCCCCTGAACTGTAGCCCCGCCAGGCTCCTCTGTCCATGGATTTTCCAGGCAAGAATACTGGAGTGGGTTGCCATTCCCTTCTCCAGGGGATCTTTCCAACCCAGGGATCAAACCTGTGTCTTCTGTGTCTCCTGCATTGGCAGGCAGATTCTTTACCACTTAGTCATCTCGGAAGCCCCTGCCAAACATTGCTCTGGTCCTAATGGTGAGATGAGGTCTCAGGTTTTCAATGCTTAAGACAAGCTGTGGTTAAACTTTAGAGTCTCTGCTCTTCTGGTGGGCTTCCCTGGTAGCTCAGATGGTAAAGTGTCTGCCTACAATGCAGGAGACCTGGGTTCAACCCCTGAGTCGGGAAGATCCCCTGGAGAAGGAAATGGCAACCCACTTCAGTATTTTTGCCTGAAGAATTCCATGGACCGAGGAGCCTGGTAGGCTATAGTCCATGGGGTTGCAAAGAGTCGGACACGACTCTTCTGGCAGTTCTACTGAATGCTTCAGGAGTTCAGTGAGGTCTTTCCCATCTTACAAGTAGGAACTTGACCATCTCTCTCTCTTCCTTACATGAATTCTGGTAATTGTGCTCAGCTTCTGTGCCCCAGAAGATGTTTTTTGCCTGACTTCATGGATTTTTTTCACCCTATGCATGAACAGTTAATATTTAGCCAAAGCCTCAGGGGATTCCAATACCTATTGATCTTCCAAAAATCTGTGGATTGATACAATTCTTCAGATACAGGAAATGCCCAAACATTATTTAAGTAGTGCTTCTATACCATTTTCATTCTCTCCTCTCCTTCTGAAACTCCACAAGACATACAGATTATACCTTTCAACTATGTTGCATCTCTCTTTTATGCTCCTTACCAGTTTTAAAATTTAAAAATTTATTTTTTTCTATATGTATTTAAGTTTACATTTTTTAAAATTAATATTAGATCTCTGAGTTTACAAATCTTGACTTCTACTTTGTTAAGTCTATTGTTAAACCCATTTAATGCATTTTAAAAACTTCACCTAATGAGTTATTCATTACAGATTTTGTATTTTGCTATATATTAGAATACAGGCTTCCCAAGGGACTCATTGGTAAAGAATCTACATGTAATTCAGGAGATGGGGGTTCGATCCCTGTGTCAGGAAGGTCCCTTGGAGAAGGGCGTGGGCAACCCACTCCAGTATTCTTGCCTCAGAATACCTTGGCAGGTTACAGTCCATGGGGTTGCAAAGAGGCGGATATGACTGAAGTGACTGAGCACAGTACAACATACTAGAATATACATTTGCTTTTTAATATCTGTACAAAGACTGTACAATCTTTTTTTCTTTGTTTTGGTATTTTGTCCATTCATTCCTCTTTAACATATTAATCATAGTTACTTTGAAATTATTGTTTCCTAGCATAAATATCTGGATTATCTAATAATCTGCTTCTATTGACTGTTTCAAGTTTTGATTAAGGTTCAGTTTTTTCCGCTTATTATCCTGTTAAGAAATTTTATTTCATATGGCAAATAAGATGCTATAGAGGCTCTAGATTATCTTATCTTCTTAAATAGAATTTTAAGTTTTGTTTAGGCAGGCAGTTATATTATTAGTGGATCATCTTGATATAGTCAGTCTTGTTTTAAAAATTACAGTGATTTTTCCCTTACATTTAGGACCTTGTCCTTAACCCCTTCAAATGACTTTACTGATATTTAAACTCCACAAGACTGGAAAAAGTCAGTTTTCATTCTAATCCCAAAGAAAGGCAATGCCAAAGAATGGTCAAACTAGTGCACAATTGCACTCATCTCACATGCTAGCAAAGTAATGCTCAAAATTCTCCAAACCAGGCTTCAACAGTATGTGAACATCCAGATGTTCAAGCTGGATTTAGAAAAGGCAGAGGAACCAGAGATCAAATTGCCAGCATCCACTGGATCATTGAAAAAGCAAGAGAGTTCCAGAAAAACATCTACTTCTGCTTTATCGACTATGCCAATGCCTTTGCCTGTGTGGATCACTACAAAATGTGGGAAATTCTTCAAGAGATTGGAATACCAGACCACCTTACCTGCCTCCGGAGAAATCTGTATGCAGGTCAAGAAGCAACAGTTAGAACTGGACTTGGAACAACGGACTGGTCCCAAATTGGGAAAGGAGTATGTCAAGGCTGTATATTGTCACCCAGCTTATTTAACTTATATGCAGAGTACATCAGGAGAAATGCTGCACTGGATGAAACACAAGCTGGAATCAAGATTGCTGGAAGAAATATCAATAACCTCAGATACACAGATGACACTACTCTTATGGCAGAAAGTGAAGAAGAACTAAAGAGCCTCTTGATGAAAGTAAAAGAGTAAAAAAGTTGGCTTAAAACTCAATCACTCAAAAAACCAAGATCATGGCATCTGGTCCCATCATTTCATGGCAAATAGGTGGGGAAACAATGGAAACAGTGACAGAATTATTTTCTTGGGCTCCAAAATCACTGCAGATGGTGATTGCAGCCATGAAATCAAAAGAGGCTTGCTCCTTGGAAGAAAAGCTATGAATAACCTAGACAGCATATTAAAAAGCAGAGACATTATTTTACTGACAAAGGTCCATCTACTCAAAGCTATGGTTTTCCCACTAGTTATGTATGGATGTGAGTTGGACTATAAAGAGAGCTGAGTGCAGAAGAATTGATGCCTTTGAACTGAGATTCCCTTGGACTGCAAGGAGCTCCAACCAGTCCATCCTAAAGGAAATCAGTCCTGAATATTCATTGGAAGGACTGATGCTGAAGCTGAAATTCCAATACTTTGGCCACCTAATGCAAAGAACTGACTCATTGGAAAAGACCCTGACACTGGGAAAGATTGAAGGCAGGAAGAGAAGGGGACGACAGAGGATGAGATGGTTGGATGGCATTACTGCCTCAATGGACATGAGTTTGAGCAGGCTCCGGGAGTTGGGGATGAACAGGGAAGCCTGGTGTTTAGCAGTCCATGGGGTCACAAAGAATTGGACACCACTGAACTGACCTTAATTGAACCTTATGTTCATCTAGTCACTCTGTGGGTTCAATCTGCAATGTTTCCGCTACGTAACTTCTAGAATATTTGTTCAGCTATCAATATCTTAGCAACTGTTGTCTTCTTAAGTCCATAGTACTGTATTCATGTGCAGCTTAGAAACTGGCCAAGGGCTGAAGAAGAATTTTATACAGACACTGAGGGGGCCCCTCTTCTATATCTCTTCTTTAGTATTCTGTTTCTCAATAACCAGTTCTTATTGGAATCCCAAACACTGATTCATTCTTTTGACAATATTCTGATTTATATTTTGTCCAGTTTTTGTAATTGTTGATGGCTAGAGGATAAGTCTGATACTCACTCTGTCATCACAACTAGAATCCCCCCAAAATCATTTACCAATCTGTATCAACCAGAAAAAAACTACAGTAGTCAAATTAGAGAATAGTAGAGAAAATAAAGAATGTCTCTCTGGTCAATGTTTTTAAATGCCCTAGTCCTGATTTCCTTTATCATCTTGGCCAGCATGTTTATAAAGAAAACGCACACATATATGTTTCTTTTGAACTCAAATTTACAATAAGGGATAAAGGGTTGAGCCAATAATCAGTACATGCATATTATCAAACAACAATACCACCAAAGGCAAAAATCTTAGCTTGTATGTTCTACTGCCATAGACCAAAACATTGTCAGAGCAAAACAAAGAAAAATATATAAAGGTAAATGGAGAAAGTATAGATATGTGTTTTAATGAAAATCAACATACAAATTAAATACAATGTCCTAGAGCATTAACTTTATTTAATCTTTTTTTCAGTTTCATCACCTGAACAATATGATTGTTATAATGGTTAAATAAAAATAATTCCTATGTAGTATTTACTGCAGTACCTGTCTTATATTAATTATTCAGCAAATATCTTGTGATTATGATCAATTTTTATTTCTATGATCCTGAACATGAAAAACAGTTGAAAAAGACAATGGGTATACTTGCTTAAAATGTAAGTATTTTATAAGTACATAATATTTTACTAATCACTTATGCCTTTTATAGAGTCATATAATTTTTTCTTCTAAACCAGAAATTGTCATGCAAAAAAGTAGAAAGCATACTTCCTATTCTGAAGCAAATCAAGGAGAACATACAATTAAGTGCTAAATAGAGCAGAATAAACTCTAAGTACTATATGATTTTAGAAGAAAAGACTATGAGGGCAAAATAATCAGAGAAGATTTCACAAAGGTGGTAGGACGTGCTGGGTGACCTTCACTTCATCCCAACAACATAGAAATATTTAAGTGGCTTCTAATTTGAAATGAGGCAATACATTTTACAAATAGCAACAATTATTACTATACAAACCTCTACAAAACGGGTTCCTTGGTGGCTCAGACTATAAAGAATCTGCCTGCAATGCAGGACACCTGGGTTTGATCCCTGGGTTTGGAAGATCTCTTGGAGAAGGGATGGCTACCCACTCCAGTATTCTCGTCTAGAGAATTTCATGGATAGAGGAGCCTGGCAGGCTGCAGTCCGTGGGATCACAAAGAGTCAGATATGACTGAGCAATTAACACTTTTACTTTTCACTTAATGAGAAATAAAAACTTTTCCTTTCCCTTTTCTCAACTCCTGTTCAGGTTAAAGTTCAACTTCATCAAGTCATCTCATTAACACAGAAATATCTTTAAGAGTATTCAGGGGTGGGAGGTGGGAGGGGGGTTCATGTTTGGGAACTCATGTATACTCATGGCAGATTCATGTCAATGTATGGCAAAACCAATACAGTATTGTAAAGTAAAATAAAGTAAAAATAAAAATTAAAAAAATACAATTAAATAAAAATTAAAAAATAATAAAAAAAAAAGAGTATTCAGTCTTTGTCATGTTTGACATTTCACCGGACTGTAACCAAGATGCCAAAGAATCAGATTCAAATATTAATAAGGAAAAGGTCACGATGAAGTAATCTCCAAAGTTCTATTAGCTCCTGCTTTCTGACCCTATCCAATTCCTTCTCCCTTTCTCCGGTCCTCTCTTACTACACACATTTACAGTCATTGGCTTTGTTTCAAGATATACCCTCTACACTGACTGTAATTTCACTGGAAGTGCATTCTAAGTAGAGGCCTCCCAGAAGCTGAATTCCCAATCCAAGGGTGATCTGTAGAGGAATAAATTCAAAATTTAAAAAAAGAGTGGGAATGAGCTAAAAATTAAAGCCAATTTTGATATTTAACTATTAGAACAAAAAATGGGTGGGGGGGAGAAAAATAGGAAAAGTAAAAAATAAACCTTCTCTTTCAAACTTTCCAATAAGCCATTTAATAATGTGACAAAGCAAAGCATATTAAAATATTAACCAAAGCTTCCAGGAAAACCTCTATAATCTCAATTGTTTATTCAAGACCTTTACAAACCTCATAAAAAATTAAATGGGCCTGGAAAAAACACACCACAGCCATAGGAGAAAGTTTACAAAACACGATGCTACAGACGCCTGAATGTCTGCCAGCCAGTTGCTTTTAACTTCCACATACAAATTATTACTCAGTCCCTAACTGGTCAATACCCTAAATAAGAGCATTTCTCCACCCAAACACCTCATTAGCCTGTTTCTTTTTTTTGCTTTTTGAGCTAATGTATCCTGTAGGTAGTTTGGTTCATTATTTTCTGCCAATAACATATGCTTCATTTCAGAATATTTAAAACCTCAGGTTTCTCTGACAGAAACAATTTAAGATCTTCTTTACAAGAATTTAATTAGCTCTAATTAATTTCACTATTGGGAGAATAGTGCATGAACCATTATATCCATTTTATGGTAAGTAATAGTGAAAACAAGATAGGACCAGAGTGGAAGGAAGACATAGAGAAAGAGCAATAACTTTGGTTCATACTAACGTAGGCTCAAATCCTGGCCCTATCACTTGTGTGACTGTTGGGAAAGTTTAATCTTCATTAGAATCAACTTCCTCATCAGCAAAATGAATATAGTAATATCAACTATGCAGAAAACATATGCAATATCTGAGGTCATATAATATAGAGCCCTGTACAGTGTCTGGCACATAGTAGAGACTCAATGAATGGTAGATACTTTATAATAAAATATCCCTGTCATTTTGAGCAGTGCTGCCGATACATCAAAGAAAATTTAAAGGGAAAATTTATTTGGGTCCCAGGGAAACGTGGTTATATAAAAACTCAACATACAAATTCTAATGTGAGTTGAAGTTAATCAACTTTCATACAGCTAGAAATTCACACTGAGTTAATCATGTTGTAGGACATTGAGCATAAAGCAAGACTATGTCTCAGTTTGAGAGGATAAATGCTCTTAAACCATTTATATCTCAGGGAAATATGCTGTACATTCTTCCCATCCCTGTCTTTTTCCCTTCTGAACGGTCCGACAGGAGCTATAAAAGAGGAAACTTTTCATCACAGTATGTCTATGTGAAAGCACCAAAATATGTTAACAATTAGAGAAAAGGAAATCTGAAAGACTGCCTTGTTAATTAAGAAACTTACTATCAAAAAGCTCATTAAACAGTAATGAAACCAAATGGCTATTAAAATAAGTACCCACTGAATACAGGTTGCTTGGCTCACAACCTCAATATACCTTTTTACAAACATTTGCAATAGTAAAGACCCAGAAAAAGATGAAAAGCCACAATAATGTTAAAAACATAATTGACAAACCCACAGATGAGTTATACTAAGTAGAAGGCAGAAGCTGACTTAAAAAACGCCTTCCTAGAAATTCAGAATATGAGACATCAAACATTCTTGTAAAGTGCTCTACCATCTATCCCTTATTCTCACAGACCCTGAGTATTGCATAACACAGAACCGGGCAGCTGTTCCTCTTTATACTTTGCTATGACTAGCCATTAAGTTAAAATGTGGTTCTTCCTATTCCTAGTGGGTTCCTCACCTACTACCTGCTGCCTGCTTGGTTTCTTATTTAATCAGAAGCTGCAGATATTGATGAGATACTGGTATAGTTCCTTGAGCAATGTCCCTAACTGGCCTTGTAGAAGGAACTCTACAACAGGACATACTAGATATTAATCATTCACATTATATTCCACAAGTTCAGATAATTTTCAGAGAACCAAACACTGATGATAGGAAAAATATGCTAGCAATGAGAAAAGAATATACTTGCAGAATATGTTAGCTGCCTATACATTATCCATGCTCCCTTCTACCTTAACAAAATAATCCTTGGCTATATAAACAGTTGGGTTTCCCTGCTGGCTCAGTGGTAAAGAATCCTCCTGCCAATCCAGGAGATGCAGGTTTGATCCTTGGGTCAGAAAGATCCCCTGGAGAAGGAAATGGGCAACCTACTCCACTATTCTTTCCTGGGAAATGTCACGGACAGGAGTTGGGAGGGCTACAGTCCAAGCCAGTAGAATTAGGAAATCAGATGAGAGATGTACACATGAATAGTCTGAAGAAAGGGATGAAAGGCTATCTACTTACCTTGTTTTTGGACAAGTATACAGTGTGAAAAGACTTCTATATCTTCCTCAGGGAAGGAGGAAGGTAAAAATACTAACATACAATCCAAGGAAAAATACTACAAAACCAAGGACAGGGTACAAACTCTGTGATGGTTAATCTCACGTGTCAACTTGACTAGGTCATGAGTTACCCAGAGATTTTGTCAAACATTATGATGAATGTGACTGTAAAAGTATTGTTGGATGAAATTAATATTTAAATCATACACCAGCAAGATGGTGGAGCAGAAGGACATGAGCTTATCTTCTTCTGTAAGAGCACCAAAATCACAATTAGCTGCGACAACCACTGAAAGGAGGGTGTTGGAACCCACCAAAAAAAAGATACCCCGTGTCCAAGGACAAAGAGGAAGCTGAAACAGGACAATAGAGGGGTGCAATCTCATTTAATAGCAAACCTCATTTCCACCAGAGACTCTTGGAAGGCACAAACAGAACCTTGTGTGCCCCAGGGCCCAAGGAGAGAAGCAGTGACTGCCACAGGAGACTGGGCCAGACCTGTCTGTGTGCCTGACGATCTCCTGTGTAGGCACGGGTCAGCAGTGGCCTTCCGCGGGGCCAGGGCCACCGGCCAGAGAAGTTCTGGGAGGCACTGTGTGTGGTGTGAGTCCTCTTGGAGGAGGTCGCCATTAGTCCCACCACAGAGCCATAGGGTGGACAATTAAGAAACAACATACAGAACATCTTTAATCCAATTTTCTGCTGAAGGTGGGGCTATGCTCCCTCCCTGTAGTTTGGCCTGAGGTGGCCCAGTTCTAGAGTTTGCAGTCTCTGTGGCAGGCTATAGGCCCTATGGTAGGGGTAATGGCCACCTCCTCGAAGAGGACTTGTGCCAGCACTGTGCCTCCCAGGCCTGCTGCCACCAGTGCCACTGACGCCCATGCAGGCCACGGGCTTAAAAACCAAGATCATGGCTTCCAGTCCCATCACTTCATAGCACATAGATAGGGAAAAAATGGAAACAGAGTTTATTTTCTTGGGCTCCAAAATCATTGCAGATGATGACTGCAGCTATGAAATTAAAAGACGCTTTCTCCTTGGAAGAAAAGCTATGACAAACCTAGGCAGCATGTTAAAAAGCAGAGACATTGCTTTGCTGACAAAGGTCCATCTAGTCAAAGCTATGGTTTTTTGGTAGCCATGTAGAGATGTGAGAGTTGCACCATAAAGAAGTCTGAGCAATGACGAATTGTTTTTGAACTGTGGTGTTGGAGAAGGATCTTGAGAATCCCTTGGAGAGCAAAGAGATCAAATCAGTCAATCTTAAAGGAAATCAGTACTGAATATTTATTGGAAGGACTGGTGCTGAAGCTGAAACTCGAAAACTTTGGCCACTTGATGCGAAGAGCTGACTCACTGGAAAAGACCCTGTTGATGGGATAGACTGAAGGCAGGAGGAAAAAGGGGTGACAGAGGATGAGATAGCTACATATAATCATCGACTCGATGGACATGAATCTGAGCAAACTCTGAGAGATACTGTAGGACAGGGAAGCCTGGTGTGCTGAAGTCCACAGCGTTGCAAAGAGTCAGACACGACTGCACGACTGAACAACCACAATATTTAAATCAGTAGACTGAGGAAAACATATTGCCCTCTTTATTGTGAATGGGCCTCATCCAACCAGTTAAAGACCTGAATAGAATAAAAAGGCTATCCACTTGTGAGAGAGAATTCTTTCTGCCTAACTGCCTTGACCTTGCACATCAGTCTTTCCAGTTTTCAGAATCAAACTGAATTATGGAACTTATTGGATTGTCAGTATGCTAGCTTTCGGTCAGGAACTTGTATCAAATTCCTCAGTCTCAGGCTTGCCACTGCAAACCTTGGGACTCCCCAACCTCCATAACTGCATGAGCCCATTCCTCATAAGTCTCTTAGATATATACACACATAACTTACTGGTTCTACTTCTCTGAAGAATCCTGATTAATACAATATCTAAAAGACTAGGAAAACTATAAAGCTTCATAAAATTATATATTAGAGGATCAAAAAAAATTTTTTCAAACAACTCTATGGCATCATCAGCTAGAGTATAAAATAAACCATTTCCATGAAAAGAGAAGCAAGCAACCCCAAGATAGGCAGAAGATCTAAATAGACACTTCTCCAAAGAAGATTTACAGATGGCAAATAAACAGATAAAAAGATGCTTAACATCACTCATTATTAGAGAAATGCAAATCAAAATTACAGCGGGGTATCACCTCATACCAGTCAGAATGGCCACCATCAAAAAAATCACAAACAGTAAATGCTCGAGAGAATATGGAGAAAATGGAATCCTCTTGCACTGTGGGTGGTAATGTAAACTGATAGAGCCAGTATGGAGAAAGGTATGGAGATTCCTTACAAAACTAGGAATAAGACAACCATATGACCCAGCAATCCCACTACTGAGCAGATATCCTGAGAAAACCGTAATTGAAAAAGACACATGTATCCCAATGTTCACTGAAGCACTATTTACAATATCCAGGACATGGAAGCAACCTAGATGCCCACTGACAGATGAATGGATAAAGAAGTTACAGTACATATATACAAAGGAATGTTACTCAGTCATAAAAAGGTGCAAATTTGTGTCAGTTGAACCGAGGTGGACAAACCTAGACCCTGTTATACACAGTGAAGTTAGTCAGAAAGAGAAAAACAAATATTGTATATTAACACATATATATGGAATCTAGAAAAATGATACTGAAAAACCTATGTGCAGGGCAGGAATAGAGAGACACAGATGTAGAGACTGGACTTATGAACCACAGAGGGAGAAAGAGAGGGTGCGATGAACTGAGAGAGCAGAACTGAATTACATACATTACCATGTGTAAAATAGATAGCTAGTGGGAGGATGCCAGTGGGAGTTCCGCTTGGTGCTCTGTGATGACTTAGGGGGATGAGACAGGGGTGGGGGTGGGTTGGGGAGAGGCTCAAGAGGGAGGGAATGTATGTATACTTATAGCTGATTCACATTGTTGTATGGCAGAAACCAACAAAATATTGTAAAGCAATTATCTTCCAATCAAAAATAAAAATAAAAACAAAGAATACCATTAACAAAGAGAAGCACAAGACAATAAGAAGAGAATAATGTGAAGTGAAATAATAACATGATAAATAAAAAAAATCAAATAGAAATATAAAGGGAGATGAATAAGATGAAGAGTTATTAAGAAAAACCAAAAGCACAGTAAGTAGTTTAAGATTCAAAGGAGAGGACTTAAGTTTAGGACTTCTGCTATGAAAAATTACCCAAGTTATTTGGAAAACAAACATGAAACATTTTCCCAGAACTTAGGAAACTAGTATGAAGCTAAAAATCATAACAGAGATGATCAATTCGAAGACAGAAGATTAAGTTAATACCAGACCAACTGATGTTTGCAAAGGGGAGCCAAGAAAAAAATTAAACACTAAGACAGTTTTACCTCTTCTTTCCCAATTTTTTTCCTCCAAAGAAGACATACAGATGGCTAACAAACACAGAAAGAAATGTTCAACATCACTGATTGTTGTTGTTGTTGTTCGGTTGTCTAGTCGTGTCCAACTCTTTGCGACCCCATGGACTATAGCACACCGGGCCTCCCTGCCCCTCACCATCCCCTGGAGTTGGTCCAAGTTCATGTTCATTGCATCCGTGATGCCGTCCACTAATTATCAGAATATCACAAATCAAAACAATAATGAGGTATCATCTCACACCTGTCAAAATGGGTGCCATCAAAAAAAATCTACAAACAATAAATGCTGGAGAGGATCTGGAGAAAAAGAAACCCTCCTACACTATTGTTGGGGATGTAAAATTGCACAGTCACTATGGAGAACAGTATGGAGACTCCTTTAAAAACTAAAAATAGAACTACCATATGAGCTAGCAATGCCTCTCCTAGGCTTATATCCAGAGAAAACCAGAATTTGAAAGGATGCATGCACCCCAAAGTTCACTGTAGCTCTATTTACAATAGCAAGGACATGAAAGCAACCTAAATGTCCATCTACAGAGGAATGTTAAAAGAATATGTGGTGTTACATGTACATAATGGAATATTATTCTGCCAAGAAAATGAACAAAATAGTGCCATTTGTAGGAACATAGAAAGACCTGGAGACTGCCATACACAGTGAAGTAAGAAAGAGAAAAACAAATATTGGATAATATCACTTACATGTGGAATCTAGAAAAATGGTACAGATGAACTTATTTGTGAAGCAGAACTAGAGTCACAGATGTAGAGAACAAACTTATGCTACCAAGGAGGAAAGGGAGGTGGGATGAATTTGGAGATTGGGATTGACTTACATACACTACTATGTAAAAAATAGATAACTAATGAGAACCTACTGTATAGCTCAAGAAACTCAAATCAGTGCTCTGTGATGACTTAATGGCCATCTAAAGGAAATCTAAACAGAAATTTAGAAGGAAATCTTTTTATATGGTGGATATATGTATATGTATAACTGAGTCACTTTGCCGCACAGCAGAAACTAACACAACATTGTAAGGCAAATATACCCCAATAAAAATTTAAAAATCCTTCAAAAATGAAGAAAATTTTTTTTAAGTTTTGACACACAAAAGTAAGAGAATTTTCTGCCAGTAGACTCACAAAAACAAAAAAATACTAAAGGGAGTTACCCAGGACATAAATAATACCAAGATGGAAGTCAGATAATGCAAAAAGAAATTATAAATGAGGTTAATGCATAGACTGCAAAACAGTAATAGTAAGGTTCTAAAAGTTTTGAAATAAATGTAAGATTAATATATGTGACAATGGTAGCACAAAAGGCAGAAGGAAGGTAATGGAATGGTAGTATTATAAAGTTCTTGCATTATTCAGGCACTAACAGAATTACTTGTTTGCAGTACCTTTAAATAATTTTTAAATGCATGCTGTGATCTCTTGTGAAACAACTAAAATAATAAAGTTATATAACAAGCTAATATAGAACAAGAGAATAGTAAGAACTGATTAAATCCAAATAAGGCAAAGAAAAGAATAAAGAAACAAAAAATAGATGGGACCAAGAGAAGGCAAAAAGTAAGGTGGCAGATTTAAATAGAAATGCTACAGTAATCATATTAGAAGTATGTCAAATAAACAGTACAATTTAAAGAAAAAATTGTCAAAATAGTTTTTTAAAATATGTAATAATACATACACATGCTACTTGAAAGCAATGTACGTTTAAGTAAGGACACATAGATGGAAAAAGATACACTATGTAAGCATTAAAAGGAAGTTTGTGCACCTTAGCAAATATCAGAAAAAGATTATAAGGTATGAAAATATCCCCATAGATAAAAAAAGTTAATCCAATGAAAAGATATAATAAATCTAAATTTATATGCACTTACTAGCTTCAAATATATTAAACAAAAACAACAGAACTAAAAAAAGACTAACTCAAATAAACCAAAATAATATAGAATATTTAAATGTCACAATGAAAAAGTTTAACCTAATTGATATACATAAAATAATGCAGAACCTAAGAACTTCAGAATATATGTTTCAAGAGCTCATATAACTAATAGGTCATAGTCATAGTGCAAGTCCTTATCAATTTGATAGTATTAAAATTTAATACAGATTTTGGTCTCTGACCAGAATGGAAGTAAGCGAGAAATGGATTTTGAGAAAAGACACCTAAAAAAGAAATCCCCTCCCAACAGCAATAGTAACAACAGAAACTGAAAATCAAGCAACAATAATCTATCGGCCAAGAAATAAATCACAATGTAAATTAAAAGCTACTTTGAGCTGAACCAGAATAAAAATATAATGCATCAAAATTTGAGCAATGTAACTAAAGATATGCTTAAGGTTACAGCCTTAAACATGCATTGTTTTAAAGGCCGTACATTGATTACATAAGTATCCATCTCAAAAAACAAACAGTAGGAAAATGTATTTTTAAACATATCAATAGTAAATAATAAAAATAAGAGAAAAAAATAAATGAAATGGAAAAATATATAATAGAGAAAACAATAAAACCACAAGTTGGCTTTCGAAAGCATAAATCAAATTATAAACAACTAACAAGAAAAGATTAAAAATTTTGATGGTTAACATTAATAATGAGCATTTAAGAAATCAATAGCATCAGGAAGACTGAAAAACAGGACATCACTATAAATGCTGACATCAAAAAGAATAATATATTATTAACAAATAAATACCAATAAAATTAACAAGGTAGATGAAACAAATGACACAGCTTATCAAAAGCGACACAAGAAGAAGAAACTCTGGATAGCCCTGAAGTACACTGACACTGCAATTAAAAACTATCCCAGGTCAAACTTCCCTTAAAAGCAAAGGCACAGGGGCTTCTCTGAATCTTCCAACAGTAAATGATCAAATAATACCAGTCTTATACAAATACTTACAGACAGGGCTCCCCTGGTGGTTCAGACAATAGTAAAGAATCTGCCTGCAATGCAGGAGACCTGGGTTCAGTCCCTGGATAGGGACGATCCCCTGGAGAAGGGAATGGCAACCCACTCCAGTACTCTTGCCTGGGAAATCCCATGGACAGGGGAGCCTGGTGGGCTACAGTCCATGGGGTTGCAAAAGAGCTGGACACAACATAGTGACTAAACAACAACAACAAGAAGGAAACAAATAATAACAATCTTACACAAATACTTTCAGATAATAAAACATTTTCCAACTTGTTCTCTAAGGCAGAATAACTCTTATACCAAAGCTTGATGAAGACATTATAGCAAAGCATAGGCTGATCTCTCACATGAATACAAAAACAAAATTCTAAACAAAATATTAGCAAATGAAATCCAGTTTCATGTAAAAATGTATCACAATCAGTTTGTTCCAGGAATACAAGTCATTCATTGTAATTTATCTTGTAACAGAATAAAGGGGAAAATATCACATACTTTTCTCAATAAATGGAAGAAAATGAGGAATTCAGTAATTGGTGAGAAAAATATTCATAATCATTGGAATATCAGGAAATTTATTAACCTAATGAGTGTGTCTACCAAAAATCAATCAATTAACCAATAGCTACAAATATATAGGAAATACACTGAGGGTAAAATATTTAAAGACACTATTGTAAACAGAATTTCTTGCTTTCTTTCTTGGATTGTTCATTGTCAGTATATAGAAACAGAACAGGATTTTGTGTGTTTATCACGTACCCTAAAACTTTTCTGAACTTGTTTTTAGCTATAATAACTTTTCTGTGAATTCTTAGGTTTTTGTACATAGAGAATCACATCATCTGCTTTAGAGATACTTTAACTTCTTCCATCATAATTTCGAAGGCTTTTATTTCTTTTTCTCATCTAGAGACCTGGCTAGAACTCCCACTATAATGTTGAGCAGTAACAGTGAAAACAGGAATGCTTGTCTTGATCCTGCTCTTAGGGAGAAAGCTTTTAGTCGCTCACCACTGAGTAAGATGTTAGCTGAAGATGGTTCCCTTCTATTCCTAGTTTACTGATCGTTTCTCCATAAAAAGGTGTTGCATTCTGTCAAATCACTTTTCTGCAAGAACTGAGATGATCATGTGGTATTTGTGCTTCGTTCTACTAATGCACTGTATTATAATTATTAGCCCCCTCATAGTGAACCACTAGGGCTTCCCTGGTGGCTCAGAGGTTAAAGAGTCTGCCTGGAATGCAGGAGACCCAGGATCGATCCCTGGGTCGGGAAGATCCCCTGGAGAAGGAAATGGCAACCCACTCCAGTACTCTTGCCTGGAGAATCCCACGGAGGGAGGACCCTGCTAGGCTACAGTCCATGGGGTCGCAAAGAGCCGGACATGACTGAGCGACTTCACACCATCACACCATTGCATTTCTAGGTAAGATCCCAGCTGGTCCAGCGACACAACACCCTTAATATTCTGTTGGATTCACTTTGCTAGTATTTTGTTGCCTTGATTCCGGGAGGACATGAGGCTGGAATTACTTCATAGCTACATACAGGAGTTTAATATCAACAGAGCAATACGCCTTGGGATCTGCAGAAGGAATAGGCATATAAAATAGACTCCTGCTTAGTCACTTCAGACTACTACCACAAAGTACCACAGACTGCGTGATCTGCAAACATCAGACATTTATTTCTCACAGTTTTGGAGGCTGGAAGGTCAAGATCAGGATGCCCGTATGACTGAGTTCTGGTGTGAACCCTCTGCGGGGTTGCAGACTGCCGATTTCTCTTTGTATCCTCAAACAGTGAGCAGAGAGCAAGCTAGCTATAAGGGCAGGCGTGCGTGCACACGTCAAGTCGCTTTAGTTGTGTCCGACTCTTTGAGACCCTATGGACTATAGTCTGCTAATACTAATCCGTTTATGTGGGCTCCACCTTCATTCCTAATTACCTCCCAAAGACTCCCAAACACTATCACATGGAGTTAGATTTCAACATATGTATTTCACTGGGGCACAAATATTCAGTCCATAGCACGTGCACTACTGAGACCTCAAAAAAGGCTATACTTTCAGTCAAAAGAAATGAGATTAAAGTGATATTTTGCACTGGAAAAAAAAATAGCTTCCCATGAGAAATAAAAATCTAAGTATTGATATACTGTCAGAATTTACAACACAAATGTAGTACAGGAAGCCCTAAGCTAAAATATGAACAAGAACCTAGTCTTAGATCAGTGAAGGTGTTTGATCAGAGGGTGTTTGCTATGACCAATGCTTTCTCTTGGCAAAACTTAGTTAGTCTTTGCCCTGCTTCATTTTGTACTCCAAGGCCAATTTGCCTGTTATTCCAGGTATCTCTTGACTTTCTACTTTTGCATTCCAGTCCTCTATGATGAAAAAGGCATCTTTTTTTGGTCTTATTTCTAAAAGGTCTTGAGGTCTTCATAGAACTGTTCAACTTCAGCTTCTCTGGCATTACTGGTTGAGGCATAGACTTGGATTACTGTGATATTGAATGTTTTGCCTTGGAAACGAACAGACATCAATCTGTCGTTTTTGAGATTGAACCCAAGTATTGCATTTCAGACTCTTTTGTTGACTATGAGGGGTACTCCATTTCTTCCAAGGGATTCTTGCCCACAGTAGTAAATGTAATGGTCATCTGAATTAAACTCACCCATTCTGGTCCATTTTAGTTCGTTTAGTTTAGTGATTAGAATCAGATGCCACTAACTAAATATAGAAAAGACCTTAGTGGCATCTGATTCTAACCATTACACAAATGACTACTACAGTACTGCCATTAAGAGGGTGTTTAGAACTTACACAAATGCCTCCAGAGAAGTGAAGATCACAAAATCAAAGAGACATCAAATAAAACTTTTGTCAGAAGGTTTTTCAGCTAAACCTCACCTTCTGGAGCTAAAAGAGCCCTTTAGCTAACAGAAGGCCACAATTATATGCCATGAACCTCTAAGTGATCTTTTCTCAAAGCTAAGTAAACATCTTCAAATATCCCTATAGGGTTTAGTTTCTAGTCCTTTCTACACCACAGCATTTCCTTTTAGAGGACTCCGCTGCTCAGCATCCTTTTTAGACTACAAAATAAAAGCAAAACGATTGATTCAGAAATGCTCCAGTCAGCATCAAGTAGAAGAGGGTTTTGTTCTAGATCAGTAGTTCTTGAACTTTAGCATATATCAGGAATTCCCTGGAGGACATATTAAAATACCCATCGCTAGGGCAAAACCAAGTTTCTGATTCAGTATGTCTGGGAGGGCCTAAGGTCATGCATTTTTTAACAAAATTCTGACACTGCTGTTCCAGGTACCACATTTTGAAAACTGTTAGATAATATTCTTCTATAATAAAATATTAGAACAATTAAGCTGTTTGGTAGATCTTGCTTACTTAACCTGAATTTGCAGTCAACTCAAATTCTCAAGCCTTTTTTTAACAAGCACAATTGATTTGAATAACCAACTAAACATTGCTGTTCTTTATTTTCCATCTCTACTGAGAAAATCAACAAAATGCACATTACATACGTAGCCCATTAGTGACATATTCATATATGAAGAGAGTGTATTATTTCTTATATTTTAGTTTTAGTTCATCAAGCTAAGAGGAGTTTCAGATCTGTCATCTCTAATTTAAAAGCATGCCAGTTTTTACGATATCTTGGTATCCTTTCCCTGACATTAAGAGAACTTAAAGGCTCTGGACTGAGCATTCTACAAATTATTTTTTAAAATTCCCTAACAGAATTTCTAAGGATGTCAAAAAACAATGAATCAACTACATAATGCTTTCCAAAAACCCTTGAAAACTAAATGCTTCCCTCACTACTATATGAATAGTTTATTTGTCTAATTATGAGTCATCCAAAAAGACAGTTTTATAAATACTTACCAAAAACTAAAAAAAAAAAAAAGAATTACTTTCAAATTTGAGCACTTGACTCCAGTTAGCTAATATGACAAGAAGACAGAGAATCCTACCGATTTCACATAATACTGCCAGAGGCCCTCTTTGCAGGGATATTAGTATGCTCAAGAGCAGCCTTGCAAGGACCAGATGCACTCAGTGTCAACTGGTTAAACTTTAGAAATCAATGACCTTTACAGAGCTTTGCTTAATTATTTTTTGTGCCAACTTCTTGAGCATTACGTTGAATTCAAGTCCATTTGACAGACTTAAGATAAATCCTAAGAATACAATTTTCAAGTTGATAAAAATTTACTAGCTCATTAAAATTGCTCAGCTCTGCTCGTACTTACCTCAAGTTGTTCGGGTTAGCAGAGGATCAATAGTCAGACAATTTAGCAGATTACAATCTATTTTATGGCAGTCCTTTTTTTCCTTGCCTAATGTAAGACTATGCCCACAGCCTCAGGTGAATTAATCTGGTCAGAAGCATTCCCCTCTCACTTACTTGGTGAAAACGTTTTTGTAAAGGATATGAACAAGCGGAGTTTTTAATATATCTTTCTTTTATTAAACACAATCAATGGCTGCAGCAATCTGGAAAGATTCTTAAAACTCCAGTACTCATTTATATTTCGAAGTCAGGAAAGATAATGAACCTTAAGTCTCTACAACTCAGCTAAATTAAACAAATTTCCTGACTGCAGCTTTTGCCCCAGTCTCCCAAATATAGCTACAGAGTTCTGAAAGCTTACAAGTCAAAGAGCAAACAAAAAGGAAAAAGATGCTGAGCCTAGGGTCCTCCAAAGAATACACTGATCAAAGGCCAAATCGTTGTAGCTGTGGCAAACAAAAAGCAGTGGGGGAAAGTAGCAAGGTCTTCTCAGGGTACAAAAAACAAAAATCTAAGTTTGAACAGGATCCTGAAAACTCTTAAAAATGTACTGACACTGTAGTTTGAAAAGTGTGGAGACATTTCCACGTGGTTTTTTTTTTTTTTTTTAACTGTATTCAATCACAGGCAGCTGCTACCACCCATTGTATTTAAGTGTCCAAAGTATGATAAACCAATTTAGATCACAGCTTCTAGAATTAACCATGCCAATGTAAAAGCTAACGGAATAAAACTGTTGAAGGACACTGCTTTACTCTGCTTATCAGGGGAAACAGGTAGCAAAAAATGAAATTTCTGATCTTATGACAAAACAAGTTGGAGCTTAGAACTGCAAAAAAAATAACAACTGTATATATAGTACATGAACTCGGGCAAACTCCAGGAGAAGGTAAGGGACAAGAAGGCCTGGCGTGCTACAGTCCACAGGGTCACAGAGTCAGACACAGCTTAGTGACTGAGCCCCACCGCTACCACCAACAGAGACGACATACGAAACAGTGCCAAACAGCAATCATACCTTTTACTGCATATCTTCTGTTAGCAAAGTGCAGAGAAAACGTGATTTCTAGGAGATTTTGGAGTCTTGGAATCTTTAGGATTCTTGCAGTACACACGAAAAACTTCAGCCAAATACTGATTTGTCAGACAGCTTACGCTACATGCTGCAATAACAAATACCTCCCGAATCTTTGTGACTTACAACTACAAAGATTTATTTTCTACCCACATTCCAGGTCAGCTGCAGAAGCAGCCCCTTTTCGTGGACGTGCTAACTTCACAGGAAAGCAAAGACAGCCATGGCAGAACAATGTAATGTTTCTAAAGATTCTGCCTGGAGGTGACATTCATCCCTTCTGTTCACATTACACTGGACACAGGCAATCACTGTGCAGATTGTGACTGTCGCAGTGGAGTGAATGTGGCAATTACTCCAATCACTGAATGGAGAATCATAATTCTGTCACAGGGAAAGGCAGCAAATAATTGGATAAAATAATAATATCACAGTCTGCTAACTGATAACCAGTCAGTTAGCTTTGCTTTTGCCTTCTGCACATGAACTACACATACCCTGTTTCCCAGAAGGGATAACCTCAAAGTCCTTTCTGGACATGGCAATAGACCCAATACAAAACCCAGATGTGGCACCTCTTTCTTACTCTGTAGACCAATAAATTAAAGAAACAAGTGAGCCGCCCCTCAAATATCCAACATATAATTGGAGAAGGGGAAAAACACAACTGGATTAAATCTCCAATTTGGAAAGGGGAAGATTGGGAAACACACAGCAGTCACTTACCCATATCAATTCAGAATTTGTGTGGGCCGCTTGCCCTTGAAGAGGGGAGCATACCTTACTTGGGCCCTGGTTTTACTTTCCTGGGGTACCTTCCTAATTCACTGTTCTTTGAGGCTGCTGGCTCAGCCTGTAAGAGGCTGTTCATTTTGTGTGACCCTCATTAGACCTATAGATAAGGTATTCAAGAATATGACTCACAACTACTTCCTTGGTGATTTGAGCAGCTTTCTCAGGCTACTTCTAATTCACAGAAGGCAGGAGGCACACAAGTTATAAACAATCACAATCTTCTTTAGTGGAACCTACTAGCTCATTGGGCAGTACAACATTCTTGAAATTTTATTTGTTTATTAGTAATTGCAGTCATCCTGTTATGCCAGTACCCATATTTACAAATCTTTTCAGGATATGCCTCTTACTCTAGACTTAATAACAAGTTCCCTGAAGTGAGCAAGTTTCTATGGTATAACCACATATTCAGTACTTGTTTTGCCTTCTGAGACATTTCAATCAAATGAAAAGATTTACTGGGTACCTATTTTAATTGAATCTAAGGTTTTTTAAAAAAATATGCTGGCTTTAACCCTGATGTTATCTTTGACAGCTGAAATAGACTTCTATCCATTCATAAAATTTTTCAGTTATGTATATTACCAAAAATGAGAAAATGAGAAAAAGTTTCACATTTTGACTGTTATTATTGAAATTTCTAGATTCTCTCCATTCCCTTTATCCTCTGATTATAAACAGGCCAATTCTTTCCTGAGCTCATCTTTATTTTGTAATCAAATGAAACCAAGAGAAACCAAAGAATATTGATCATATTCTGTTCCCAAACTCTTTGCTGGTACACTTGTCTGGAATATTATCTGATTTCTAGTTATCTCAAGAGACAATTTCATCAAAAGTTTTATCATGGGAATCAACTTTTGCTTAGCCCCAAAGTCAGTGTCATATATTTTAGGTATTTTTGTACATGTGTTTATCACATCAGTATCTCATAGAGTTTTATCAATTTCTGTATCAGTTACCTTATACTCAGTTATGATATGCTAACAAAATAACTGCTAAATTTCAGTTTCTTACAACTAAGGTTTAATCCCCCCTCAGTTATTGTTGGCTAGGGATCAGTTGCTCTGCTTCATGACATTTTTATTGTAGAACAAAGCTGGAAATGAAGCAGCTACTCTTTATGACATTCTATGCACACAGCAGAGGAAAAAGAGTGATGAAGAACCACAAAATGGCTCTTAAAGCTTATTCTGAAAACTAATACAGGAAACATTTTCATTTCAGTAGCCAAAGCAAGTCATATGGCCAAGCTTGACACAGGGAAGGGAACTGAATAACTGGAAATAATATAATCTACTAAAATAATGTATCACAACAGATTGAATGGAGCAGGATGTAGAAGAATTCAGCTGTATTCTATTAAGCCAGAAAACTAAAGGGATTTGCAAAAATGTAAAACAGTGCTACTCAAAAGAGTAAATTTTTGCATAGAAAATATTAATTTTTCATAAAAGTGTTATTTATATTAACATATTAGATCTATTATTGCTCGTTGAAATAAAATAATACTTAGAAGATGTCTAAAATCATTTCTAGACTTCCCTGGTGGCTCAGAGGTAAAGCATCTGCCTGCAATACAGGAGACCTGGGTTCAATCCCTGGGTCGGGAAGATCCCCTGGAAAAGGAAATGGCAACCCACTCCAGTACTCTTGCCTGGAAAATCCCATGGACAGAGGAGCCTGGTAGGCTACAGTCCATGGGACCACAAAGAGTCGGACATGACTGAGTGACTTCATTCAAGACCATTTCTAATATGGCATATATCGTACAGATATAACACAAATAAGCAAAAGTTATTTAGGGTTCCTGAGACTTTTTAGGCATACAAATAGATCCTGAAACCAAAAAGTTTGAAAACTGCCACTATAAAGCACAAATAATAATGATTCAAGGATTTTGTAGGATTAAAATAAATGCTATTTGTCATGAGCAGTGCCTGGCAAAATACACACTGAATAAATATTAGATATTATTGTTACTACTGATAACAAAGGGATGAAAAGTAAATAAAAACAAGAGAAGACTTTTGCTTACTCAACTCCTAAAAATCATAGAACATATTTTTAATAGGAAGACAGATACTCTATTGCTTAACTGCCATATTTGTGGTTCCCTGATAAAGCAATGCATAACTGTAGCTAAAAAAACCATCATCAAACATCATGGAAATCTTTAAGCAAGAAAGAGCAAGTCCCTTTTCCTTCACTGCAGAGATTATTGATTTCAAACCTTTTACTTACCTTTAGAAGTTTTTTCCTAACCAAAATACCCTGCAAATACACACATTTTGGAAAAATGAGATCACACTAGACATGCTTATTTGTACCAAACTTAAAAAAAAAAAAAAAAAAAAAAAAACACCTTAATGTGTATCTTGGACAAATTTTGACATATGAATGTGTCAAAATTTAAGTCCCTGCTGATTATTTCCATAGCGTTGTAAAAACTGAATAACTGAAAAACAAAGCTTTAAAAATTTTTTTAGAGATATACTGTTGCCTTTTGAACAGGTGTCTTTAAAGTGATATATAAGAATGAGATTGCTAAATAAAAAACTAGAATTTCATTAGATGAAGTCAACTGACTTCATAATATGATTCTAACCTATGGTATATCAGGCCCTATTTTGGTCACAACCTTCCGAAGACTGAGTTCTTTTCAACCTTTCCTTATATGATAGATGAAAAATCTCACTGTTTTTATGTGTGTTTCTATAATTATGAGTGCAAATAAGTTTACTTATTGTACTTTGTGTACTTTTTGTCATTTGCACATTTTTCTTCTAATTTTTCATTACACTGTCACTATACAAGACTCAAAATAATTAAGAATTTAATAGAGCAAAATGTGTAAGTCCTTCTTCACATATACTCACTGAAAAAACTTTCTTCTAGAGAGGTCCCTAACAGTACGGAATACATTCTTCCAGTCTGGCTTTTATACATTTTCATACATTTGCACAAGCACATATTATCTTTTCTTAAAACATAGAGTCATAATGTATCTATCTATTGCTCTGCAACTTAAATTTTCAAATAGCAACTTATTATATCATTGCTTTATTTTAAAAGATTAAATATTAGTCTAAGTATTTACTACAGTACTCACTATAATTTACTTTACAAGCCCCCTATTAATGAGCAATTGGGTTCTTTTCAATTTTTCATACAACACTGTTATGATGAATATTTATATATATATTGATCTTCATTTATGAGTATAAGATGGAATCGCTGACTCTGAGTATGTACTTAAAAGTTTTGCTAGATACTGTTATGTTGTGCTCCCAAAGAGCTTATCATCAAAAATATATGAAAGAGCTGGTTTTCCTGTATTTTATCAATCTTTATAATTTATGCTAATCTGACAGCAAAAATATGTATTGCTATGATTTTAAACTACATTTTTCTGAAGTAAGGACTGAATCTCTTTTCATTTATTACCAGTCATTTAGTAAAATATTCATTCATATACTTTGCCCATTTTTCTATTAAGCTTATTCTTAATCATTTGTAAGATTTAATTATTAATCTTTGTTATATTTATTATAAATATTTCCTCAGTCTTTATCTAGAATTATCTTTATTATGCAGTATCTTATTTGTACACAAATTTTAATTTTATGAGGCACTTTAAAATAATTTTGGTTCCCATTCTAGGTCATTGTTCTCTTTTCTATTAGTATACTTTACTGTTTTAGTTATTACTGCTTTACACTCTAGTAATTTCAAATCCCAAACCTTTCTGTCCAGGAACATTGTATTCCTGTTATTAATCTGGTTTTCTAGTGATCCCCTCATTAAACTTTCAAAGTTTCCTCCTATAAGTCGAACATACTTCTTGTCATGTATATTTGTAACTATTTTATTATTTTTCTGGCGGTTGTGAATGCAAACCATTTGTACTACATTTCGTAATATGTTATAAGGCACAGAAAAGCTGAAGAATATGATTTATAATACTGCAGTCAGTCATTTTTATTAAACTCTCATCAATTCCAGTTGGCCTGCAATTGCTGTCTTAAGACTGTTTTACATAATCACACTGTTGGCATATTGAAGCTTTCTCACTTGTTTTCCAACAGTCCTGCTGCTTATTATTTTTCTTGTCTTACTGCATTGGTTTGGATCCCCTGAAAACACTGATCAGCAGTGGTGATAATAGTCTTTTTATTTCTTTGGTCTGGCATAACAAAATTGATTCTAGTGTTTCACCATTAAACATGATGTTTTTTCCAAGTCTCTGATAGACAGCAACTATTAAATTGACAAAAGTTTCAGTCGAATATTAGTTTGTTCAGCTTCTATTAGGAATGGCTACATATTCAATGTTAAATTGTTAATTTCATGTTAAAATGTTATTCCTTTCAATACTTATATGAATATATGGTTTTTCCCTTTTAATCTGCCTGGTGGTGTAATTTTTTATACTACATTATATACCTATTTTATCTAGTTTTGAGGTTGTCTGCCTTAACTTCTATTTTATATAATGCCTTGTAGGACATTTGGTATTGTTCAAAATGTCCGTAACACATTTGGTTGATGCCAGAAGGTCTCTGATATTTGGTCCTATCCAAAATGCCCATGGGCATGCAAAGTGATTTTGAATAGGACCAAATATCAAAATCTTTTGGCATGAACCTAACTTCTTATGAACATTTTGGACAGGAAAAAATGTCTGCTAACCATATAATGTTCATACTGCTATATATGCTTTGTTTGTCTTGGTGGTGGTGTTGAGTCACACTAAGTCGTGTTCGATTCTTTGTGATCCCATGAACTGCAGCACACCAGGTTTCCCTGTCCTTCACTATCTTTGGAAGCTTGCTCAAACTCATGTCCATTGAATCAGGGATGCCATCCAACCATCTCATCCTCTGCAGTCCCTTCTCCTCCTGTCCTCAATTTTTCCCACCATCAGGATCTTTTTCAGTGAGTTGCTCTTCACATCAGGTGGTCAAAGTATTGGACCCCCAGCTTCAGCATCAGTCCTTCCAACGAATGTGAAGTGAAATCGCTCAGTTGTGTCCAACTCTTTGCCACCCCATGAACTGTAGCCTACCAGACTCCTCTATCCATGGAATTTTCCAGTCAAGAGTACTGGAGTGGGTTGCCATTTCCTTCTCCAATGAATATTCAGGGTTGATTTCCTTTAGGATGGACTGGTTTGATTTCCTTGTTGTCCACGGGACTCTCAAGAGTCTTCTCCAGCACCCCAGTTCAAAAACATCAATTCTTCAGTGCTCAGCCTTCTTTATAGTCCAACTCTCATATCCATACATGGCTACTGGAAAAACCATAGCTTTGACTATAAGGACCTTTGTCGGCAAAGTTATGTCTCTGTTTTTTAACAGGCTGTCTAAATTTGTCATAGCTTTTTTTCCAAGGAGCAATTTCATGGCTACAGTCACTGTTAGTAGTGATTTTGAAGCCCAAGAAAATCAAATCTGCCACTGTTTCCATTGTTTCTCCATTTATTTGCCATGAAGTAATAGGATTGGATGACATATCTGTGATTTTGAATGTTGAGTTTTAAGCCAGCTTTTTCACTCTCCTTTCATCAAGAGGCTCTTTAATTCCTCTTTACTTTTTGCCATTAGAGTGGTATCATCTGCATATCTGAGGTTGTTGATATTTCTCCTAGCACTCTTGATTGCTGATTGTGATTCATCCAGCCCAGCATTTTGCACGATGTATTCTGGACAGAAGTTAAATAAGCAGGTGACAATATGTATTCTTGATGTACTCTTTTTGCAATTTTGAACCATTCTATTGTTCCACGTCTGGTTGTAACCATTGTTTCTTGACCTGCATATAGATTTCTCAGGAGGAGGTAAGGTGTTCTGGTATTCCCATCTCTTGGAGAATTTTTCACAGTTTGTTGTGATCCACACAGTCAAAGGCTTTGGTGCAGTCAATGAAGTAGATGCTTTTTTGGAATTCTCTTGCTTTTTATAGAGTCCAATGGATGTTAGCAACTTGATATCTGGTTCTTTTGCCTTTTCTAAATCCAGCTTGTACATCTGGAAGTTTTCAGTTCACGTACTATTGAAGTCTAGCTTGCAGGATTTTAAGCATTACCTTGCTAGCACGTGAAATGAACATAATTGTACAGTACCTTGAACATTCTTTGGCATTGCCTTTCTTTAGGATTGGAAAGAAAACTGAACTTTTCCATTCCTATGGACATTGCCGAGTTTTCCATATTTGCTTGCATATTGAGTGCAGCACTTTAAAAGCATCATCTTCTAGGATTTTAAATAGTTTAGCTTGAGTTCCATCACTTCCAATAGCTTTGTTTGTAGTAGGGATGCTTCCTAAGACTCACCTGACTTCACATTCCAGGATGTCTGGCTCTAGGTAAGTGCCCACACCATAGTGGTTACCCAGGTCATTAAGACCTTCATTGCACATTTCTTCTGTATATTCTTGCCACCTCTTCTTAATCTTTTCTGCTCCTAGCCTAGAATATTTCTCACACTTATTTTGCATTTTTCTGTTTTGCCTAATTTGTTTATTCTTATAAATAACACAAAGCCAAATTCTGACATAAAGTAAATTTGACAATCTCTAAGTTGAAAAGGAAATTGTAGTAGTTTCACATTTACTGTGATCTTTAATGTATTTGGACTTATTATTATTATCATATTCTTCCTTTTCAATTCAGTAATGAAGGTTTTTAATATTTTATTTGGGCTTCTCAGGTGGCGCTAGTGGTAAAAAACCTCCCTGCCAATGCAGGAGACATAAGAGAGGTGGGTTCAGCCCCTGGGTCAGAAAGAACCCCTGGAGGAAGGCATGGTAATCCATTCCAGCATTCTTGTGTGGAGAATCCCATGGACAGAGGAACCTGGCGAGCTACTGACCACAGGCTGCAAAGAGTCAGACATGACTGAAGTGACTTCATACACACACACATACATAGTTGATTTATAATGTATTATTAGTTTCTGGTATACAGCAAAGTGATTCAGTTGTATATATACATATGTTCATTCTTTTTAGATTCTTTTCTCATATAGGGAGGTTATTAGAGTACACTCAGTAGAGTTTCTTGTGCTATACAGAAGGTCCTTACTGGTTACCTATATTATATACAGTAGCGTGCATGTGTTCACCCCAAGTTCCTGATTTATACCCCCCCCCCCCACCAAAGTTTCTACTTTGGTATTCCTAAGTTTGTTTTTGATATCTACAAGTCAGCTTCTTCTTTGGAAATAAGTTCATCTGTATCTTTTCTTTAAATTAGATTCCACATACAAGCTGTATCATATGATACTTGTCCTTCTCTGACAACATACTTCACATGGTATGATAATCACTAGGTCCATCCATTTGTGCTAAGAGGAATGTCCTTTTTTAAAGGGTTTTAGAAGAATTTCAGGAACTTGCATGTAGAAAATAACTTTCCATTAAAGATGACCCATCAAGTAACTGCCAAAGAAGGATGACCAAGGACAGGTATCACTGTATTTTTCAGACAAAGAAACTAAGGCAAACCAAGGTGGGTTAAGAGAGATCTTGCCCCAGGTCATATAAATTAACATTAACAGCAGACGAAGAAAACTAATTCAAGATTCCCTCCTCTGGGTCTGATACTTGAGACAGTATTTCCTCTCTCTCAAGCATTTCTGAAAGATAATTATCAGAACAACAAGGATAAACTCTCAAAAGTATGTTCTTATGCTGAGCATGCAAAATGAGTAGCTATGCATGCAAGTGTGAATTATACAACTGGAGGCTGAAAAAATACTTGTCTGTTTACCTCATTTGTTAATTAAAAGGACACAGCAACATTTTAGAAGTCTAACTGTAGAAAATCTTATTATTACTGATTTGTGGGTGTCTCATGAAGAGTTAGGAGGTACCCACAAATCATCCCCAGGTGGCTCAGTGGTAAAGAATCCGCCTGCCAATTCAGGGGACTCAAGAGAGGTGGGTTTAATCCCTGGGTCAACAAAAATTCCCTGGAGTAGGAAAAGGCAACTCACTCTAGTATCCTCCCTGGAAAATTCCATGGGCTGAGGAGCCTGGTGGGCTACAGTCCAGGGGGCCACAAAGAGTCAGACACGACTGAGCACACACACGATACAATACATGTGAAAAGAGGTAAGCTACCTTGGTCATCAAAATTTCAATGAGAAAATAGCTGCAAATTTCAATAATTTTCCCCTAATCATTCACCATCTAATAAATCTAATCCAGAACATCATCTCCCCTCCCCAGCACACAGTCAGTCACTGACACACCCTTTAGCTTCGTCGCTATTGTGGTGATAAAACATCTTTGAGAACTAAGAAAAATTGGGGATTTCAAAGTGTAAAAGAACAAGATAGTCTTTGCTTTTTTTCTTTACAGTTCTTTCCATATCCATATTTCATATCATTCAATCCCTTTTTGACATAGAGTCATTTTTATCAGGGAATTTTTTTAAATAAAAAGAAGTATTTATATTTATGAAAAGACAGATAACTCTAGTACTTTTTCAGAAATACCTAGCTCCTTCCTCTCTCATTGTTCACTAATAACGCACTACAGTGAATCTCAGACACAGCTATTTTTGCTAATACATTTTACTAAAATGAAGTTCCACGAAGAAGTTATCTAGCATGCTGGGAACATGAACATAAATGCGGAGTGATCTCTGTGAAAAATCAGAACAAGGGGTAGTTTTATAAAATCATACTAATTTTACTTTATCGAATACAAAGTTGGTCAATATGACTAAGTTTGTAAAGTATAGCTTCAGAAAGACATCTCTATATTAGACAAGACAAAAATAGGGCAATTATGAAAGTGATATTGACGATTCAGGACTCTGAACTACCTGAGTTCAATTATTAGTGGTAAGTGGTAAGGTGATTATGAATGGTAGGATCAACTGAATCTACACTGAGAGGTTACTGTATAATATTTAGGAAGCAATGGCACCTCAGAACAAACAAAAACAAAAAAAATACCCTCAATTAAATACTTACCATATAATCCTATAACAAAGATTACAACTCCACAAGTGGAAAAAGTGTGTACTTTTAGTTAGACAAACATGAATTTAATTCAAAGTACTACTTCTAAATGGCCTGGACATTGAAGTAAGTATGGTATTGACATATGATAGTTACGCTATATATAGAACCACTGTATTATATGGCATGAACAATAACACTTGGTATAAGTTGTTTGTTACATTTTAAAAACAGAAAATAAAAAGAAATTTGAACACCGAGAACACCTATACAGCATGGTTTTGACTAGAAGTATTGTATTTGGGGGGCTTCCCCAGTAGTTCATTTCGTAAAGAATCTGCCTGCAATGCAGGAGGCCCTGGTTTGATTCCTGGGTCTGGAAGATCCCCTGGAGAAGGTAAAGGCTACCCACTTCAGTATTCTTTGGGTTCCCTGGTGGCTCAGATCATAAGGAATCCACCTGCAGTGTCGGAGACCTGCGTTTGATCCCTAGGTTGAGAAGATCCCCTGGAGGAGGGCATGGCAACCCACTTTGGGATTCTTGCCTGGAGAATCCCCATGAACAGAGGAGCCTGGTGAGCTACAGTCCATGGGAGTCACGAAGAGTCGGACATGACTTGGCCACTAAGAACAGCATGCTGCTGCTGCTAAGTCGCTTCAGTTGTGTCCGACTCTGTGCGACCCCATAGACAGCAGCCCACCAGGCTCCCCTATCCCTGAGATTCTCCAGGCAAGAACACTGGAGTGGGTTGCCATTTCCTTCTCCAATGCATGAAAGTGAAAAGTGAAAGTGAAGTCGCTCAGTCGTGTCCAACTCTTAGTGACCCCGTGGACTGCAGCCCACCAGGCTCCTCCGTCCATTGGATTTTCCAGGCAAGAGTACTGGAGTGGGGTGCCATTGCCTTCTCCTGGCATACTGCATTTTTACCTTATGATACTCCAAAATCTTAGTCAAAGAATTGTACAATACTGGGGGAGACAATAATGACCAAAATACTGCTGGCCACTTTCCTATTGAAATATGAAACACATTTTAAAATAATGTTTCATTAATAAAAATATTTTAATATGAATTAATTATCAAAAAATAATCTTGAGAGAGAGAATAATAAAATATATTGAGATAGATTCTAAACATGACCTTCCACCAACCCAGGATTATAAACGTTTCATGATTTCATGATGGGAAAAAAAAACCTTTTAATACAGATAAACAAAAGGGAAAAGTCACAGACTATACAAAGCACAGTTAAACTAGAGAGTAATTTAATTCTAGTTTTTTATTACACATTAGTGTCGATGTATTTTATAACACATTAGTATCAATGAATAATGAATAATGTTCCTATAATTATATTAATAAAAATGAGATCATACTGTTATAGTTTTTTGTTCATATTTTGGGTGTTTTTTTGGTCATACTATAAGGCTAATAAAATCTTAGTTCCCTGAATAGAGAGTGAAACTGGGCCCCGTCAAGGAAAGTGCCAAGTACTAACAACCAGACTGCAGGGATGTCCTTTCTTTATTGGTTATAGTCTTCTTTATCTAAGAATAAAAGAGTAATCTGGAGTTAAAATAAAAAACATCGTTGAACTTCACCTTCTCTCCAACCAGTTTGAAAAGTACTCTCAATTTTCAAATTAAGAGACAAATAACATATTTTTAAATAAGTAAATATCATTTATATTTATTTAGTGAATCACTGATATCACATTACATGAATATATAATAATTTATTTAGCTAGTACATCTGTTACTAGATTTTTAATTTATTTTCAACTTTTTACTATACAAAGTGAGTGAAGTCGCTCAGTCGTGTCCAACTTTTTGTGACCCCAGGGACTATAAACCACCAGGCTCCTCTGTCCGTGGGATTTTTCAGGCAAGAATACTGGAGAGGGTTGTCATTTCCTTCTCTAGGAGATCTTCCCAACCCAGGTCTCCTGCATTATAGGCAGACACTTTACCGTCTGAGCCACCAGGGAAGTCCTTTAAAGATGATAAGGGCACTGTCTATTATATTTTTGGGGAAAAAAAAAAAAAACTCGATTTTAATTCTCTTAAAAAAATTAAGTATGTTACTTAACTATACTAAGCATGTCCTGGGTATTTTACATGCTGTGTCTCATTTAATGGAAAATAAAAATCAGTAAGGTAAAAGAAAATCTGCAAGGCTGTGGGGTAAAAATAAAGACTCTAACACTCTTAAAAAAAGATAATGCCACGGTGAACATATTTATATCTTAATTTTATACTACACCCATGGTTCTTTCTTTCTTTTTGTTGTTGTTCAGTCACTAAGTCGTTTTTGACTCTTTGCGACTCCATGGACTGCAACACGCAGGCTCCTCTGTCCTCCACTATCTCCCTGAGTTTGCTCAAATTCAGGTCCACTGAGTCATCTATGCTATCTAACCATCTCATCGTCTGCTGCCCCCTTCTCCTTTTGTCATCAAACTTTCCCAGCATCAGGGTCTTTTCCAATGAGTCAGCTCATCTCATCAGGTGGCCAAAGTACTGGAGCTTCAGCTTCAGGATCAGTCCTTGCAATGAATATTCATTCTTGATTTCCTTCCCCTTGCAGTCCAAGGGACTCTCAGGAGTCTTCTCCAGCACCACAATTCAAAAACATCAATACTTTGGCACTCAGCCTTCTTTAGAGTCCAGTTCTCACATTCATATACAATTTGTTGGAAAAGCCTTACCTTTGACTATATAAAAACCTTACCTCTGTCAGCAAAGTGATATCTCTGCTTTTTAATATTCTGTCTAGGTTTGTCATAGCTTTTCTTCCAAGGAGCAAGCATCTCTTAATTTCATGGCTGCTGTCATCGTCCACAATGATTTTGGAGCCCAAGAAAATAAAATCTGCTATTGCTCCCACTTTTTCCCCTTCTATTTGCTATGAAGTGATGGGATTGGATACCATGATCTTAGTTTTTTGAATGAGTTTTAAGCCAGCATTTTAACTCTCTTCTCTCACCTTTATCAAGAGGCTCCTTAGTTCCTCCTCAATTTCTGCATTAGAGTAGTATCATCTATACATCTCAGGTTGTTAATATTTCTCCCAGCAATCTCAATTCCAGCTGCTGATTCATCCAGCCCGGCATTTTGCATGATGTACTCTGTATATAAGTTAAATAAGCAGGCTGAAAATATATAGCCTTGTCATACTACTTTCTCAATTTTGAACCCAGTCCATTGTTCCATGTCCAGTTCAAACTGCTGTTTTTGACCTGCACACAGGGTTCTCAGGAAGCAAATAAGGTGGTCTGGTATACCCATCTCTTTAAGAATTTTCCATAGTTTACTGTAATCCACACAGTCAAAGGCTTTTGCATAGTCAATGAACCAAAAGTAGATGTTTTCTTGGAATTCCCTTGCTTTTCCCATGATTCAGCAAATGTTGGCAATTTGATCTCTGGTTCCTCTGCCTTTTATGTAATACAGCTATACACTACAGCTTATACATCCAGAAGTCCTCAGTTCATGTACTTCTGAAGTCTAGCTTGAAGGATTTTCAGCATAACCTTGCTAGCATGTGAAAATAGTGTAACTGTATGCTTGAACTTTATTTGGTATTGTTTGAACTTTATTTGGTATTGCTCTTCTTTGGGATTGGAATGAAAACTGACTTTTTCCAGTCCTGTGGCCACCATAGAATTTTTCAAATTTGCAGGCATACTGAATGCAGCCCTTTAACAGCATCATCTTTTAGGATTTTAAATAGCTCAGCTGGAATTCCATCACTGCAGGTAGCTTTGTTCATAGTAACGCTTCCTAAGGCCCAATTGACTTCATACTCCAGGATGTCTGATTCTAGGTAAGTTACCACACCATCATGGTTATCCCAGTCATTAAGACCTTTTTTGTATAGCTCTTTTGTGTATTCTTGCCATCTCTTCTTAACCTCTTCTGCTTCTGTTAGGTCCTTACCATTTCTGTCCTTTATCATGCTCATTCTTGCCTGAAATGCTTCCTTGATATCTCCAATTTCCTTGAAGAAATCTCTAGTCTTTCCCATTATATTGTTTTCCTCTATTTCTTTGCATTGTTCCTTTAAGAAGGCCTTCTTATCTCTCCTTGTTATTCTCTAGAACTCTGTATTCCGTTGGGTATATCTTTCCCTTTCTCTTTTGCCTTTTGCTTCTCTTCTTCCTTAGGTATTTTCAAAGCCTCCTCGGACAACCACTTTGCCTTCTTGCATCTCTTTCTGTGGGACAGTTGTGGTCACTGCCTCCTTTACAATGTTATGAACCTCCATCCATAGTTTCTCAGGCACTCTGCCTACCAAATCTAATCCCTTGAACCTATTAAACACCTCCACTGAGGTGATACCTGAATGGTTAGTGGTTTTCCCTACTTTCTTCAATTTAAGCCTGAATTTTGCAATAAGGAGCTCATGATGTGAACAACAGTTAGCTGAAGTTCTTGTTTTTGCTGACTGTATAGAGCCTTTCCAGGGCTTCCCATGTGTCACCAGTGGTAAAGAATGTGCCTGTCAATACAGGAGATGAAAGAGACTGGGATTCAATCCTTGGGTCTGGAAGATTCCCTTAAGGAGGGCATGGCAACCCACTCCAGTATTCTTGCCTGGAAATCCCACAGACAGAGGAGCCTGACAGGTTACAGTCCATAGGACAGCACAGAGTCAGACACGACTAAAATAACTTAGCGTGCACACAAGCATGCATAGAGCTTCTCCAGATTTGGCTGCAAAGAAAAGAATCAATCTAATTTCAATATTGACCATCTGGTGATGTCCAGGTGTAGAGTCATTTTTTTGGGCTGTTGGACAACAGTGTTTGCTATGACCAATGTGTTCTTTTGACAACATTCTGCTAGTCTTTGCCCCGCTTCATTTTGCATGCCAAGGCCAAACTTACCTGTTATTCCAGGTACCTCTTGAGTTCCTATTTGCATTCCAACCCCCTATGATAAAAAGGACATCTTTTTTGGTGTTAGTCCTACAAGGTATTGTAGGTTTTAATAGAACAGGTCAACATTAGCTTTTTAAGCGTCAGTGGTGGAGACATAGACTTGGATTACTGAGATGCTGACTGGTTTGTCTTGAAAATGAACTAAGATCATTCTGTAATTTTTGAGGTTGCACCCAAATATTGCATTTCAGACTCTTTAGTTGACTATGAGGGCTTCTCCATTTCTTCTAAAGCATTCTTGCCCACAGTTGTAGATATAATGGTCATGTGAATTAAATTTGCCCATTCTTGTCCATTTTATTACTAATTCACTGATTCCTAAGATGTCAATGTTCACTCTTGCCATCTCCTGTTTGACCATGTGCAATTTACCTTGATTCATGGACCTAACATTCCAGGTTCCTATGCAATATTTTTGCTTACAGAATCAGACTTTACTTTCACCACCAGACATAACCACAACTGAATGTCATTTCTGTTTTGTCCCAGCCATTTCATTCTTTCTGGAGCTATTAGTAATTGCCCTCAGCTCTTCCCCAGGGATTCCGGTGGCTCAGATAGTAAAGAATCCACCTGCAGTGCACAAGATCTGGGTTCAATCCCTGGTTGGGAAGAAACCCTAGAGAAGGGAATGGCTACCCACTCTGGTATTCTTGCCTGGAGAATTCCATGGTCAGAGGAGCCTGCTGGGCTACAGTCCATGAGATCACAAAGAGTCAGACATGACTGAGCAACTAACACTTTCCTTCACTTTTCTTTCTTCCCCAGTAGCATACTGGACACCTTCCAACATCTTCCAGTGTCATCTTTTTGCCTTTTCATACTGTTCATAGGGTTTTCCAGGCAAGAATACTGGAGTGGATTGCTATTTCCTCCTCCAGTGGACCATAATTTGTCAGAACTCTTCACTATGACCCATCCATCTTAGGTGGCCCTGCATGGCATGGTTCGTAGCTTCACTGAGTTACACAAATCACTTCATCACATCAAGGCTATAAGCCATGAAGAAAATTTCATTAAGTTAGATTTCTGTAAATGGGATTTCAGCATAATAGGTACACAAATTTTAAAACATTTATGAGAGACTCTGAAAAATTAAGTACTAAGAAGACTATACCAATTTACACACCTACCAGCAATGTATCAGAATACATATTTCCTGAAATACTAATCACAAATACTGAAGGTTGTCATTTCTTATTTACGTTTGGCAAATTTATAGGCAAAATACCCCACAATGTTTTTATATATATATATATGTCATCATTAGAATTACATGCTTTATAAATGTTATTATTAGTCTTTGATTTTTCTCCTCTTCTGATTGCCTTAATACAACTTTTGCAAATTTTTCTTCAAGTTGTATCTTCCTCTGATTAAAACTGAAAGAATGTGTTATATTGTTATACATTATAGATATTAACCTTTGGAAATATTTACTATAAATGTTTTTACTGATAATCATGCATTCTATTTTCTAACTAATACCTTTTAGGAACATTATAAATAATTTTCTGTAGTCAAATTATTAACCTTTTCCTTAATGATTTCAGTCTTTGCTGTCATCCCTATGATAGTAAGTCACTTTCAGATTATAGAAATATTTGCTAATATTTTTATTGGTTTTCCCATAGTTTCTTTCTTTTTAAAAATATGAACATGCATTTGATCTAGAATTCATTTTGATATATGAGATATAGACTTAATATTCTTTTTACCAAACGAGCAGACAGCATTGGTGACAGCAATTGCTAAATGCCACTTTTATCACATACTAAATCTTACTTATTCTTTGAAATACTTATAGATATTTTCTTTAACTATTCCTTTATTCTATCAGTCCAGTTCTGTGTAGGAGGGATATTATTTTCATTAATAACATTTCTATATTCGAAGGGACTACACTCATTAATTTCCTTTTCCATATTTTTTTTGGCCAAATATTGTCCATTTTTGTCTCTGAATGAACTGTAGAATTATCTTGTTAAGATAACCCACCACCATCAAATCTACTTCAGAGTCACTGCACTTAGATTACTTTGGGGAAAACTACTGTTCTCATCCTCGTTGTTCTGTCACTCAGTCGTGTCCGACTCTTTGTGACCCCATGGACTGCAGCACGCCAGGTTTCCCTGTCCTCCTCCATCTGCGAGAGTTCGCTTAAACTCACGTCCATCGAGTCAGTGATGCCATGCCGCCATCTCGTCCTCTGTTGTCTCCTTCTCCTCCTGCCTTCAGTCTTTCCCAGCATCAGGGTCTTTTCCAATGAGCTGGCTCTTCGCATAGGTGGCCAAAGTACTGGAGCTTCAGCTTCAGCATCAGTCCTTCCAATGAATATTCAGCATTAATTTCCTTTAGGATTGACAGGTTTGATCTCCTCGTAGTCCAAGGGACTCTCAGTAATTTTTTCCAACACCACAGTTTGAAAGCATCACTTCTTCAGCACTCAGCCTTCTTTATGGTCCAACTCTCACATCCACACAAGACTACTGGAAAAACCATAGCTTTGACTATATGGACCTTTTGTCGGCAAAATGATGTCTCTGCTTTTTAATACGCTGTCTAGGTTTGTCATAGCTTTTCTTCCATGGAGTAAGTGTCTTTTAACTTCATGGCTGCAGTCCCCACCTGTAGTGATTTTGGAGCCCAAGAAAATAAAGTCTCTCACTGTTTCCATTGATTCCCCATCTATTTGCCATGAAGTGATGAAACCAGATGCCACGATCCTTGTTTTCTCATCCTAGAACCCTGCACATATCTGATCATAATGAAGTATCTTTTAAATTATTCTGTAACATGTTTTCCACACTGATGCTATATATGACTTGTTAAAATATACTCATAGAGACCTTATATAATATGCATCAATGGCAAATAGGATACTTTTGGGACAGTGTTTTCCACGAAGGTATTGCAAAGGTAAGAGAAGATGACCTGTTTTCTAAGTGTACTCTGTAACCAAAAGTTTTATTGGTCCTAATTATTTTTCAGTTGATTTTCTAGAGTTTTCCAACCACACAATACTAATATAAGGATAATGATAAGATACATGGCTCACTGTAATATTTGTAATTTACTTCTCTTTTACCTTATTTATTTTATAGAACATCTAAAGTAATGGTGAGATGTCTTCACCATTCTTCTGATGTTGATGCAAATAAATATTCCTAGTGTTCCACTGTTAAATCTTTGGTGGCTGCTGAATTTCATATAGGTGCTCTTTATCATGCTATTGAAATATAATATTGCTTGCATTTAAAACTTTTTTAAAAAATTTGAAAAGCAGGCTGGATGTTATACAATATCTTTTTAGAATTACATAAAGATGATCATATACATTATCTCCTTCACCTAGTATTATGATAAATTATATTATTAGATTTTTAAATATCAAACCATCTCTGCATTTCTAGAGTAAATCCTACATACTAATGCTAAATTATTTTCTTGATACATTTTGGAATAGACTTGCTAAATTTTTTTTATTTATAATTGTGAGATTAATCTATAGTTTTATCCTTGGGGCTACTTTCTCTGACTTTGGTATCAAGATAAAATAGATAAAATGGCCTAGTTTTTTATAGGTTAGTGCTTCCACCAAAAATTAGGAAAGGTAATTTTAAAAATTGGAGAAAACCAGAAGGCAAGGAAGCAATAAAAATGTAAGGGAATAAAACTGCAAAGAGGGCAGACCTGTTAAAGGTGAGCTGAGGATCTGAAGTTGTCCCTGGAGACATTTGACAAACCTAGGAATAGTAACAGACTGAGAATCGGGTTAGGTCCAGGCAGAAAGTAAGTAACTGCCCTGGTGAAGAAAAAATTAAAAATCACTGAATTTTTGTTGCTTCCATGGGGCTGACGTGCCAAACTTAGAGATCTCAGGGCCAGTTTTCTCAAGACATTTTCTGAATTCTAAAGCTATACAGCCAAGGAAAGTAACGGTCTAAGCCAAAACCCTTCAAAAGCAAAGTAAGCTTTCCTGCAGTTTCACAATGTTTCAGTAAATCACAGGTGGCAACTTGAAAGCTCTTGAGGGATTAATGAATTGATATAGACAATCTCCAATCACAGTTTTTACTGTTAGCAATTGCTGATCTGGGTAAGACACCACTCAAGATATTTGCCAAATTTTAAAACTGTAAAAAGCAGGAAACTGAAGAACTAAGTTTATATGAAAAGTGGAAATTTCCACAGTCCTCTTGGTACTGAAGAGACAATAATGTGCCAGGCTCTCGTTAAAAGCTCTGAAGAACCACATCCTAGCAACAAATGTAAACCAAAGGTACAATACAACTGCAACCTGAGCTCAATCCAGTTCAGTTCATAGCTGGATCAAGGTGATGAGGTTCAAACCACAAACCACCCACTCATTTTAACTGCTTGGTATGGGAAAGGATGAAACAATTCTGGCGGCAGAAGATATTATCTGGAACATCTATTAAAACATATTTTAAAAACAATGTCTACCATATACCAAAAAATGATAGGAAGAGATAGGACCATATGACTGATAACAGCAACAACAACAATAAAACTCAGAAACAAATTAACCAATATGTAGGTGAATTACATGTAGGCATTAATAAATATGTTTAAAACAACTGCAGAGTAGGATCAAGACAGTGGATTAAGAGGACAAGGAGCTCATATCCCCTCATGAACATATCAAAAATACATCTACAAGTCACAAAATTCTCACTGAAAACAAACAGTGGAAACTGACATAAGACATCTAGTATGAAAAAAGTTGGAAGAAAAATACACAAGTAATCAGGAAGGATGAAGAAAATGATGGGGTTGGGCCCTGTGTTCCTGGGAGGTGACTCAGAGTAAAAGGGAGAATACATGGGTGGACACCTGCCCAAGGGAGTGAGCAGTGAGAGCCATAAATTAGATGCCCAAGTCTGGGGTCCTATGGAGGACAGACAAGCTTTCCTGGCTGGTTTGAGGGCCACTGGCACTACTAGGAGGGCAGTGGGAAGTGAGCACTCCTCTCATGAGGAGCACATTCATATCCCAAGACAGTGTGGAAAAAGGTATGCTCTAGAGGCTGCCAGGTTTCCCACAACTACCTCAGTGTGTGACTCAGCCCAAGCTGAGCCAGTGTACCATGGCTACTCACTCTTCATCTCAGCAGGGTATTAAATCTGGGGTGGTCATGACCAGGGAGAAAATTCGATCTTGGGATGCAGAAGCAACCTGGTCTTTTGGTGGAGCCTGGGGGGTGGGGGGGATGGGGTAATTGTTGATGCTTACTCAAGCAGAACATCACAAGCCACCCAGATCTCTGATGGTAGCACCCAGGCATAGCTCACCTCCTGACACACACTGAGAGTCAACATAGGCAACAACACTATAATGTGGTTCCCAACAGGGAGAGGGAGCTGGGACAGAGGGCAGTGATCAGCAGTGAGAGACACAGAGTCCTTGGACCTGTGGCTGATGTGGGATCCCATACAGGCAGTGCGTAAGAGACAGCTTAAGCCTCTGCCTGTAATCAACACAAGCCAAGAGCCCCCAAGGACCCAACTTACTTCAGCAGTTCCCACTACTCAGGTAAGGCTCTCAGTGTGGAAAAAAGGGGAACCACACAGTTAAAGGGACAGAGCTGGCCCAGGCCAGGTCCTCAGGACTTCTGTTCCAGGAATTTGGAATCAGACCCCACCCCCATAGAGTGCTGATGGCCACTAAGCAGAGGGGAAGCCCCATTTCACACCAGGAACAGACCCTAGCTCCTCCCTCTGGAGCCCCTCTCTCTACTAAGCTGATGCTATCAGCACACCCTGAGGAAAGTTATCACTGTGACTTGTTTCCCATCAAATGCAGCTCTCACACCAAAGCCACAGGGCACACATCGGGTTGCTGCCACATAGAACACCCCTTCAAGATCACAACAGGTAACTGTTTCACCTAAACTCATAGAAACAGATAAGTTAAGCAAAATGTAATGGCAGAAGAACCATTATCAATTGAAAGAACAAGAAAACACACCTGAAAAAATAATAAAACATAAATAAATAATTCATCTGATAAAGAATTCAAACCACTGGTTATAAAAAATGTTGATTGAATTAGGGGAAAGACTATATCTACACAGTGATAATTTTAATAAAAAAACTAGAAACTATTTAAAAAGACCCAATACGAAATGAAGAATTCAATAGTTGAAATTAAAAACACACTAGGAAAAATGAATAGCAAACTAAGTGATACAGAGGGACATGCAAGTGATCTGATAAAATAAAGGAAGTCGCCCAATCTGAACAGTTAAACAAAAAAAAAAGAGCAAATTGTAAAATCTCAAAACACTCTGAGCGCTCGGTGGTACACACTACTAAAGAAAAATCAACAAAACCACAAGGGAAGATACAAAGGGAAGAAAAAATGAACAGAGAAGAACTATAAGAACAATCAGAAAACATGTGACAAAATGGCAGTAACTATATACCTACCAATAATTGCTTTAAATATCAGTGAACAAATGTTCCAATCAAAAGATATAGGGTGACGGATTAAATGAAAAGAGAAGACCTTTCTACATGCTGCTTAAGAGATTCACTTCAAAGTAAAATACACATATAGAAAGAATGTAAGGAAATGAAAATGGTATTTTATACAAAGAGAAACATAAGAAACCCAGGGTAATAATACTTGCTTCAGATGAAATAGACTTTAAAACAAAGGCTATAACAAAACACAAAGAAGGGTATTATTCCATGATAAGGGGTCGATACAAGACAAGGATATTATACACATTAATATGCACACCCCAAGGGTATCTAAATATATGAAGCAAATATTTACAGACACGAAGGGAGAAATTGACAATAATACTGTAACAAAAGAGGACTTTCACATCTCACTTGGGCTTCTCTTGTGGCTCAGTAGCAAAGAAGCTGCCTGCAAATGCAGGAGACATGAGTTTGATCCCTGGGTCTGAAGATCCTCTGGAGAAGGAAATGGCAACTCACACTAGTATTCTTGCCTGGGAAATCTCATGGACAGAGGAGCCTGGCAGACTATAGCCCATGGGGCTGCAGCAACACCTCACTTACATCAGTGAACACACCATCTAGACAGAAAATTTATCATGTAACAGTGGCCTTAACTAACACATTTGAACAGTTAAAAGCTATTGACAAGACATTTCATCCAAAAGTACCAGAATATACATTCCTTTCAAGGACAGATAAAACATTCCCCAGGTCAGATCACATGCTAGGCCATAAAATGTCTGAACAAATTTAAGAAGATAGATAATATATCAAGCACCTTCCCCCATTACAACTGTATAAAGTTAGAAATCAATTACAGGAAGAAAAATGGGAAAAGCGCAAATGTGAAGACTAAACTACATCCTACTAAAAAGCCAACTAATTGAATAAGAAATCAAAGAGGAAATCAGAAAACCAGTTGTAATAAAGGAAAATGGAAACACAAAACTCCAAAAATCTATGGCATGCAGAAAGCAGTTCTAAGAGGGAAGTGTACAGCAGTGCAGGCCTTTCTCAAGAAATAAGTAAAACCTCAAATAAAGTACCTAACCAACCACTTTTTTAAAAATTAGAAAAGATGAACAAAGTCAAGTCATCAGAAGGAAGGAAATAATAAAGATTAGAGAGAAAATGAATAAAACAGAGATCAACAGACAATAGGGAATCAATAAACAAGAGGGAAAGAGGGAGGGGCAAGACAGGAGAAAGGGATTAACAGACACAAACTACTGGGTTATCAAATAGATAAGCAACAAGGATACCATACAGCACATGGAATTATAGCCCTTATCTTAGACTATAATCTGTAAAAACACTGAAACACTATGCTGTAACCTTGAAACCAATATAATGTTGTAACTTTTCTTCTGGCTATGCTCTGAGAAATGTGGGATATTTAGTTCCCCAGTGAGGGATCAAACTTGTGCCCCCTGCATCGGGAGCAAGGAATCTTAATCTCTGGACCAGCGGGGAAGTTCCTAACATAATACTGCAAATAAATTATATTTCAATTTTTTTTTTTGATGATTTAGTATGATTTATTAACTGTGCCTTAGTACAGATGCTGGGGCTTGCCCATGGTGCTCTTAAAGTACAAGGCCCTGATGCTCTGCCAATTTTTCTTGAGCAATGATACCAGGAAGTTGACAGCTAAGTGGATGTTGTACACAAGTTCATCATCTGTCATCTTCACGTGGCCAACAGCCACTGCCAGACACAGCACCTTCTTCATCTGGAACTTGATCGTGGACTTCACTTCATCAACTTTGGCCACCATGTTCTCATTGTGGGTCAGCAGGGAAGGGAACTTGCCAGCCTTGTTCAGGCCTGGGCCCAGGATTCGGGGGATCTGCTTGATCAGAGAGACTGAAGCCAAAAAGGCATCATATTTCTTGGCCAGCTTCTTGACCAGTTTCTTATTCTTGTTGAGTTTTTTCAGTGCCTCGATGTCCATGTGGGGGATATCCACAGCCTTGGCCTCATCACAATGCTGCTGGTCCCCCAAGACACACATGGAGAACCTGGGGCAGGGAGTGGACTTAAGCCTGATGGTGCCCGAGAAACGTTTGTCCTTCTGAGGGTCATAGTTCTTCAGGCTGATCTGAAGCTCCACCATCTCCAAAAACTCTGCGCTTTTGCTGATTCCCGTGCAGGACTTCCCGCACCGCCTGGTAGAGGGTGTCGCGGGAGACTTTGCTGCTCATAGTTCCCTACGCCGCGATAACCGGAAAAGAGCTATACTTCAGTTTTTAAAAGGCTGTGATATATATACTCAAGAAAATAGGGAAAAGATAAACAAATTAGAAAAATCTTGGAGAATTTTACCAGAGAATTTGAGGATATTAAAAAAAATTAAATGGATATTATAGAATTAAAAGATATATATCTAAAATTCTAACTTCCAATTTTCTATTTTACTTCCACCAAGGCATCCATCATGTGTTGTACTAATTACCTTGAAGTTAGTAGGGATATATAAGCAGACATAATATTAGGAATCATTTCCAGAATAACCAAAATGCAAATGTTAATGAAAAAAAGAAGTCTTAGAATAAGATAGAAGAAATCTGTAAATCTTGTTAAGGGATAATTATAATGTGAGATTTTATACCCATAGCTTCCTGGCTAGTTACAGCAGAAACAAACATCTTTCACCAACCTAGATTTTAAGAAATCTTTTTTCTATATGATGGACAGAATAAAAGCAGTCATCACTTACAGGAAGGTGTGTGAACACAGCAAAGGTGCTACGTAGAAAGGCAATGAGGTCCACTAGATAATCACTCGCTTTGCTGCCCAAATCTCCTGTCATCCAGTCATAGTCAGCCAGCTGAAGAAACTGGTCAATCTTCTGGTTTAAGTTGGTATAAATCTCTTCTTCAGCTGCATGTCTGGCATCCTATGAAATATGAAATTTTTATAATCATTCAGAATTGCATTACAAATAAAGCAGAAATTTCTGCTTGGAAACATCTCAAACTAAGTAACATAATTGAGAATATCAAGTAATAGTACAGTCTCCATTAATTTTTTTTTTCCAAAAGCTCAGTAGAATCTTTTCTATTTTGTATCTGCAAGACAAGCTATTATTTAGATTTACCAAATAATAAATTGCCTTCACTGCTCTCAGCTATCTGCATCCTTTTTACTTTCTTATCCATCAAACTACACTCAACTGTCTATCAAACAAACTATCAAAACTATACTCATTCTCAGGATCCTATTCTCTTCTCTTCTGGGATTCCAAGAACCTCCCTCCTGACAATACCAACCTCTCTTAAAACTGCTAGTCTCTTCACTTTCCTTATTGTAGGTTTCCTGAAGTTCCAAATTTAATGCTCTTTGTTTCCACTAGTTACTATCCCACCTTTCTAGATTCTTTATAATGAAGTTTCTTCAAAAATGGGCACACATTTACAAAAATTAACAATTTCAGGACTAATTAACAATAGTCCTGAAAAGTGCTTGCTGCTGCTGCTGCTGCTAAGTCGCTTCAGTCGTGTCTGACTCTGTGTGACCCCACAGATGGCAGCCCACCAGGCTCCCCCGTCCCTGGGATTCTCCAGGCAAGAACAGTGGAGTGGGTTGCCATTTCCTTCTCCAATGCATGAAAGAGAAAAGTGAAAGTGAAGTCGCTCAGTCGTGTCTGACTCAGCAACAATAGCAAAAAATGTTCCTAAATCAAGTAAGTTTGAGAAACCCTATTTAAAAGAGTTGTGATGTACAGTGGCATATAAAAGGTGCTAAGAAGCGTCATGGGACTAAAGCTCCGAGAAAAACATTTTTAGGGCAAAATAGTCTAAACTGAAATGCTAACAACCCATCAACATGGATTGGTCCAGGGTAATTCACCAGGCTACCATATCTAATATTCATTTTTCAGGCTGATCTTACTTGACCATCCTCTGTTAAACATTCTCTGCTATAACACTGTTCTTTTTTGGCTTTCAGGACATAGTTTTTCTTTTACTTTTCTGGCCTCTAATCCTCTCACTTTTGCTGAGTGATTTCATCACCTCCTATGCCTTTCACTTACTGTGAAGTCACTTAGTCGTGTCCGACTCTTTGCAACCCCATGGGCTGTAGCCTACCAGGTCCTCCCTCCATGGGATTCTCCAGGCAAGAGTACTGGAGTGGGTTGCCATTTCCTATCTCTGTCCAAACTCATTCTTGTTAAAGACACATTTATCTGATTGTTTCCTACATTATGGTTCACAGAAACTTTAAATATTATTCTAAGTCCAGGACTAAAATAATTATAATCCGACTGCAAGGAGATCCAACCAGTCCATCCTAAAGGAGATCAGTCTTGGGTATTCACTGGAAGGACTGATGTTGAAGCTGAAACTCTAGTACTTTAGCCACATGATGCGAAGGGCTGACTCATTTGAAAAGACCCTGATGCTGGGAAAGATTGAGGGCAGGAGGAGAAGGGGACGACAGAGGATGAGACGGTTGGATGGCATCAACTACTAAATGGACATGGGTTTGGGTGGACCCCAGGAGTAGGTGATGGACAGGGAGGCCTGGCGTGCCTCCTTTCATGGAGTCCCAAAGAGTCGGACACGACTGAGCAACTGCACTGAACCACTCTTCATCTGTTCATTTCAGTTCAAGGCAGAGATCTAAGCAACATATTAGATTCCACTGATTCCTCCATAGTCAGTCACTATGTCCTATAAATTCTAACCTCCAAATTTTATGCTAACTCATAACCTCTCCTCCATTTTCACCTTTTTAAAACCTGCATAATTTTGCAAGGTATTTACATACTCTAATATAGGTACTAACTATGTTTACTTATATGAACAGTTTCAAGAACATTTCTCTGATTACTTGCTTATTTATGTACTTGTATGATAATCTAACGTCCTTGAATTCCCATTTTACTAAATTTTCTTTTAATAAACATTATTTTCTAGAAACTCTGGCTTGAAGAAAACTTGAGAGAAAGCTCAGAGCATTTGCAGATTCTGCACCCCTGTCTCCCTCCTGCTGGCTCCCCAATTAAAAAAACCCTTGAGTGAGTGTGGAACATTTGTTATGACAGATGAACCAATACTGACATTTTATTATTAACTAAAGTCTATAGTTTGCATCAGGTTTTACTATTCATGTTATACAGTCCTATGGGTACTTACAAATGGATAATGCCATGTATTCACCATTACAGTCAGAATCATACAGAAGAGTTTTCTTGCCCTAAAGATCCATTCTGCTCTAACTATCCCTACCTCACTTATCCCCAAATCTTGGAAATAATTGATCATTTTACTTTCTCCTAAATTTTAACTTTCTTGAGTGTCTTAGAATCATGTATGTAGCTTTTCAAATTGCCTTATTTCACTTAGCAATGTGCAGTTAATCTTCCTCCAGGTCTTCTGTGGCTTGATAGTTCACTCCTTTTCATCACTGATTAATATTCCATTGTCAGTATGCATCACAGTTTGTCTACTCATTCACCTACTGAAGGACATCTTGGTAGTCTTCAAATGCAGGCAATTATGAGCAATGGTGCTGTGGCCATTCATGTGTAGATTTCTGTGTGGATTAAGACTTCAATTCACCCCTTATCAAGGAACATGATTGATCAATTGCATAGGAAGACTATTTCTGTTTAGCTTTATAAGAAACTGACAACTGTCTTCCAAAATAACATTACCATTTTGCATTATCGGAGAATGAGATGGTTGGATGGCCTCACCAACTCAATGGACATGAGTCTGAGCAAGCTCTGGGAGCTGGTGATGGACAGGGAAGCCTGGTTTGCTGCAGTCCATGGGGTTGCAAAGAGTCAGACATGACTGAGCAACTGAACTGAACTTTGCATTACCACCAGCAATGAATGAGAAAGTTGCTATTGCTCTAGCAATTGTTGTTACTATTTTGGGTTTTAGTCATTTTAAGAACTGTACAATGGTATCTAACTGTTGTTTTAATTTATAATACCCTTTCCATGCTTTGGTGTGATATCTGTTCAGATCTTTTGCCCACTTTTAGAGTGAACGCATATTAAACCCAGTTTTAAATTTTGTTATTGTTGAGTTTTACCAGTTCTTTTTGTATTTTAGATATAAGTCCTTTATTAGATAAGCCTTTTACAAATATTTTCTGATTGTCTTTTCATTTTCTTAACAGTGTCTTTCCTATAGCAGAAGTTTTTTAATTTAATGAAGTCCAACTTAGTATTCTCTTCGATGGATCATGTTTTGGTTGTTGTACCTTAAAAGTTTCAGAGGAGAGTGAAAAAGTTGGCTTAAAGCCTAACATTCAGAAAACGAAGATCATGGCATCTGGTCGCATCATCTCATGGGAAATAGATGGGAAAACACTGGAAACAGTCTCAGACTTTATTTTTTGGGGTTCCAAAATCACTGCAGATGGTGATTGCAGCCATGAAATGAAAAGACGCTTACTTCTTGGAAGGAAAGTTATGACCAACCTAGATAGCATATTCAAAAGCAGAGACATTACTTTGCCAACAAAGGTGCAGCTAGTCAAGGCTATGGTTTTTCCAGTGGTCATGTATGGATGTGAGAGTTAGACTATGAAGAAAGCTGAGCGCCGAAGACTTGATGCTTTTGAACTATGGTGTTGGAGAAGACTCTTGAGAGTCCCTTGGACTGCAAGGAGATCCAACCAGTCCATCCTAAAGGAGATCAGTCCTGGGTGTTCATTGGAACGACTGATGCTGAAGCTGAAACTACAATACTTTGGCCATCTCTTGCGAAGAGCTGACTCATTGGAAAAGACTCTGATGCTGGGAGGGATTTGGGGGCAGGAGGAGAAGGGGATGACAGAGGATGAGATGGCTGGATGGCATCACCGACTTGATGGGCATGAGTTTGGGTGGACTCATACAATATAGTTTGAAGTCTTTCTTCATCTCTCTTGAAAAAAAATTTTTTGGATCCATGTGTTTTTCTGAAGCATATAGGTTCATCTCCAAATATCTGTGGATTTTCTATCTATCTTTCTATTATTTATTTCTAGAGTTTAATACCATTTGGCCTGAGAGCAAGTTTCATACTATTTTTATTCTTTAAAATATTTAAGATGTGTTTTAATACCCAGAACATAATCTGTGTTGGTGAATGTTCTTATGACTTTTGAGACGAATATGTTTTATGTTGTTATTAGATGAAATATTCTATAAATGTCAATTTGATCCAGCTGATTGAGAGCACCATTCAGTTAAGCTACAGCCTTACTAATTTTCTACTAATAATCTGTCAATTGCTGATAGAGGGGTTTAGTAAGAGATTTTACCAGGAAGAGATGTGGTCTTACATATGCTGTTGTTAATGTTCAGTTGCTAAGTCGTGTCTGACTCTTGGCAACCACATGGACTGCAGCGTGCCAGGTTCCTCTGTCCTCCACTATGTTTCAATGTTTGATCAAATTCAAGTCCATTGAGTCGGTTATTGTGATCTAACATGGTTAGACATCTCATCCTCTGTCACCCCTTCTCCTTTAGCCTTCATTCTTTCTCAGCATCAGAGTCTTTTCCAATGAGTTGGCTTTTCACATCTGGCAGCCAAAGTTCTGGAGCTTCCGCTTCAGCATCAGTCCATCCAACAAATATTCAGAGTTAATTTCTTTTAGGATTGACAGGTTTGATCTCCTTGAATCCAAGGGACTCTCAAAAGTCTTCTTCAGCATCATAATTTGAAAGGATCAGTTCTTTGGTGCTAAGCCTTCTTTATGATCCAACTCTTACATCCGTACATGACTGCTGGAAAAACCATAGCTTTGACTGTATGGATCTTTGTTGGCAAAGTGATGTCTTTGCCTTATAATATGCTATCTAGATTTGTCATAACTTTCCTTCTAAGGAGGAAGGGTATTTTAATTTCATGGTTGCAGTCACCATCTGAGATGATTCTGCAGCCCAAGAGAATAAAATCTGTCTTATATATTAATAAATACCTTTTTAAATACTCATGCCTTTTTTTTCAGTTGACCTATTACAGTAATGAATAATTTTATATAATTTTATAGTACTGATCATCATTGCATTCATAACCTTAGTTTATCCCTATTTTCTATGCACTTCCAGCTTTTGTTTGATATTTTATTACTTATGATTTTCACATAAATTGTTCAGGGCTTTTTGTGGTTTCTCTAGTTTCTGAATCATTGTTGACTTCACAAAAATTAACTGAGATATTTTCCTTTTTTCTCTATAGTCTAGAGTATTTTAAATTATACAGAAGTTATCTGTTTCATGAAAGCATAAATGAATTCACTTATAAAATTATGTGACTCCTTCCTGTTTTCAAGAAATACTTAACAATATTTTCATTTCTTTCATAGTTATGCCAATCTTCTGTATTTTCTTGTATCATTTATTAATCACACATTTTCCAATAGATCTTCAAATTTATTAGCATAGAGTTATACAACATATTTTATAGATATATTTCATTTCTTCTGATTATGAATTTCAAGTAATTGTGATTTATTTATTCCTTCCTTTTTCCTTCTTTTCTCCTGTCCTTTCTGCTCTTCATCCTTTTTTCAATCATTCCTTCCTGTCTCCTTGTTTCCTTCCTTCCTTCCTTTTTTTTTTTTAACATTTATTTATTTATTTGGCTGACTCAGGTCTTAGTTGTGGTGCATGGAGTTAGCTTAGTTGCTCCGAGGCATAGGGGACCCTAGTTCCCCAGCCAGGGATTGAATTCGCATTCTCTGCACTGCAAGGATTCCTAACAACTGGACCATCAGGGAAGTGTCCTTTTCCTTCCAATTAAGCAAAATAAACAATTATTTTTTAAAATTGTGACATACCCTTGCTTAAAGTCTCTCAAAGATTTTATTAGGATGAAATCCAAATTATCCATCATTATAAAGCAAAGTGCTTCACAAATTGATATTTACCTACTTCTGTAAGTCACTGCTACCCTTATTTGACACGGACATGTACAATTTTATTTCATTATTTCATCTTTGTACATGAAGTTGTCTCACCTAAAAATGTCCCTTATCCCTTCGTCATCCTTTCTCTGGATACATTCTGCAGGTCCAAAGATACTCGTGTTGGACACCTCCTACTGAGCCTTTTCTGGTAAGTCCTCCTTGAAGGTTTCATAGCTGGGATAAGTACCACTCACCTCTTCTAGACCTGTCAAAGTTGATTTTCCTTAGAGCTCAAACCTCATGCCTTTTCTTTGGTTGTTGCTATTCAGTTGCTAAGTCTGACTTAGCAAGAGTCTGACTCTTTGCAACCCCATGGACTGCAGGCTTCCCTGTTCTTCAGCTTTTCTCTATATTCAATTCCCAGCAGAAAGCCAGCTCCATGGTATTAAATACCATCTTCATATATACATGAGTTTTAAAGTTTTATGTACAACTATGACTTTATCCTGTCAATTTAATATCTCTATGATAAATGCCTACTAAATATTTCAAACATAATATATTAAAAAAATGGAAATCTTGATTCTACTGCCACTCCCCAAACTTGTTATTTTCTCGCTGTTCCCTATCTTAGGTAATAGCATCACTACTCATCTAGTTTGCTTAGTTTAAATATCTTGGAATAATTTTTGACCCCATGCTTTCTCTTATAACCTCATACCCAACCTAGCAGTAAAACTTGCCATCTCTACCTTCAAAAATATTTCTTTACACTTCTATCCCTGCTGCTATAGTCCAGATGATCAGTCTCTCTTACCTAGACTATTGTAATGACCTTCAGATTTGGCTCCTTCTTCCACTCTTATTGACCTATCGTATATTTTCCACATTGCAACCAGTGTTACCCATTATAAAATCAGGTTATTACCACCATTTCCAGTCTTCTTATGGCCTCACATTTCATTTCAAATAAAATAAAAAATACTTGCTGCTGCTGATGCTAAGTCACTTCAGTCGTGTCCGACTCTGTGTGACCCCATAGACGGGAGCCCACTAGGCTCCCCCGTCCCTGGGATTCTCCAGGCAAGAACACTGGAGTGGGTTGCCATTTCCTTCTCCAATGCATGAAAGTGAAAAGTGAAAGGGAAGTCGCTCAGTCATGTCCAAAGTCGCTTAGTCGTGTCCGACTCTTTGCAACCCCATGGACCGCAGCCTACCAGGCTCCTCTGTCCATGGCATTTTCCAGGCAAGAGTACTGGAGTGGGGTGCCATTGCCTTCTCCTTACTGTGGCCTAAAATCCAGAAATCATTATTCCTAATCTGGTCTCTTACCATTCCTATCACAAACGACACATACAACATTGCCAGACTGACCCCTCTGCATACTGATCACCTTGACTACATGATACCTTCTACTATACTGTAACTTCTATGTCACTCCAGTCTTGTCTGACTCTTTGAGACTCTATGGATTGCAGGCTGTCAGGCTCCTCTGTCCGTGGGATACTCCAGGCAAGAATATTGGAGTGGGTTGCCATGCTGTCCTCCAGGGGATCTTTCCAACCCACATCTCCTACATCTCCTGCATTGGCAGGTGGGTTCTTTACCACTAGAGCCACCTAGGAAGCCCTAGCTCTGACTAGAAATGCTTATCTATTAGAAATCCAAGTGATTCAATTTCTGATTTCATTCAGGTCATTTCTTTTTCTTCCTAGTTCTTAACACTGCTGCTGCTGCTGCTAAGTCACTTCAGTCATGTCTGACTCTGTGCGACCCCATAGACGGCAGCCTACCAGGCTCCTCCATCCCTGGGATTCTCCAGGCAAGAGTACTGGAGTGGGGTGCCATTGCCTTCTCCTGACATTATATTAAATTTTTTGTTTGTGTGTCATCTATCACCACTAGAATATAAGCTATGTCAAGCCAGGAGACTGGTTTATTGCCTGGTATGTAACAAATGCTTTATAAAAACTTTCAGAATAAGGGAGAAGTTAAATGTATTTTTTGTATTATTCGAGCATTTTTTTTGCACAGTTATTTACAGAATTTACAGTGACTGTCTTCCCTATAGATAATAAACTCTAAACTAAAGGACTAAGTATTTTCTCTTCTACCCAAAAATCTACCTTATTTAATAGTAGGTACACAGGCAATATTTGTGATGTAAAATACCTTCATTTTATATTGTAAGTGAGTGAGGGAATTCTTATAAACAAGGAAAGCTAAGAATATCAGCTTGATTAGGTCACATATGGTAAAAACAAGAAGGAACTCTGCAAGAAAATACCTTGAAGACCTTCTGATTATTTTTGCCCCATTTTCAGCATTAAGGTTTCCATCTGCAAGGGGAAGTTTTCTGGAAACAGTAGCTTAGGAAAATACACAATATGAAGCTCTTATAATTGCCATGTTTATACTGAGTTCTGGGTTAGCTGCTTTGAAACAGTCCTGGTAAAAATAAACTTTCAATGTGTTTTAAGCAATCAGTGTTTCCAATAAGCACTGTCAACATGACCTTTAGTGGTCTCCAGAACTTCTCCTTTACTAAGTATTTAACTGGCTGCTCAACCTCTATGCCTTCCTGTCTGCCTTTAATTTTCCCTCAGCAATTTTAATGCTGGAACAACAACAAAATACACAAGTCATCCTCTGGGAGGATTTCTAACCATAATTTGAAAAGCCCTTGAAATAAGAAAATTGAAATGGATTAGAGGAAGAATAGTAGTACATATTACATATTCGTACATACATATGTATGTAATTACATCACACACATAGGATAAACAACTATAAATGCACATCACATTCTCTCTCCTATTTTCTATTCAACACTCAACTGTAAGTCCCTACCTCATTTTCTTTCAAGGGGAAATTTTGGATTCCACATGTAGAAATCATGTAGAAATACTTTTTGATAAAATTATTACCCATGTTCCATAATAATGATAATATTTAAGAATATTTATAATTCCTATTAAATTATGTAAGGAAAGTCATCCTAAAACTCTTAAATCTCTTGTCATATTTTCATATTAATACTTGGGGCCTCTTTATAAAATAAGTCTATCCATCACTAGAAGAGAATCAATATTAATAAAATGAGACATTATTGAAAAGTTTACAAGCTACAAATATAAACCATGTATAATGAATTTTATTGTAAGTAACTTTATAGATAATTTGAAATAACCCAAGATCACATCATAAATGTGTAACTCATCTAGCAGACTATGTAATGATAAACCTAGGGAAAGAATACACCGGTTGTTACACATCCCATTTTTTCCTTTTTTTCAGCTTCACTGAAAACAATCATAAGATATTTAAAACCATACACTGTGGTGATCTAACACACATATATATTGTGAGAGTATTTTTTTTCCATCACTAGTTATTTAACACATTCATCACCTCACATATTACCTTTTTTTCTATAAGAACATTTAAGTTCTATTTTCTTAGCAACTATTATACAATACAGTACTATCAACTACAGAAACCATGCTTTACATTAGATCCTGGCTCTTTTCCCTCTTAAAGCTGAAAGTCTGTTCCCCCTTACCAACTCCTCTCTATTGCCTAACCTACTCTTCTAGTACCTGGCAACCACTTTTCTACTAATTTTTAAAAAATATTCCACATATAAAAGCAGTAATTGCCTTTCTCGGTGTGGCTTATTTTCCTTAGCATAATGCCCTCTAGGTCCATCTACATTGTCACAAATGGTAAGATGTCCTTATTTTTCATAACTGAATAATATTCATATATATACACATATCAATATCAATACATATATGGAGAATATATGTGTGTGTGTATACATATATAAAACATTTGTTTATCCACTTATCTGAAGACTGTTTCCATATTGTAGCTATTGTGATTATTCCTGCAGTGAACATGGAACTATATATAACTCTGAAACACAATTTTCCAATTTCTTTGAATACACACCCAGAAAGAATTGCCAGATCATATGGTTCCTCAAGAAATTACAAGCTCTATTTTTAATTTCTTGAGGAACCTCCATACTGTCTTCCATAGTGGCTGTATCAATTCACATTCCTACCAACAGTGTGCAAGTGTTCCCTTTACTACATATCCTCGCCAGTATTCATCATCTCTTGTATTTTTACTGATAGCTATTCTAACATGTGTGATGCATTATCACATTGTGGTTTTGATTTACTTTTTTGGAAAGACCATCCTTTCCTCATTATACATTCTTGGCCATTTTTTCATAAATTAATTGACCATATATGCATGTTTATTTCTGGGCTCTGCAATCTGTTCCATTGATCTATACCTCTGTTTTTATGTCAATACCATACCATTCTGATTACTAAAGCTTTATAATACATTTTGAAATCAGATTGTGTAACGCTTCTAGCTTTGTTCATTTCTCTCAAGCTTGCTTTGGACAGGTTCTTTCACTTCTTTTTTCTTAGAACAGAAAAAAAAGTAGATCATACCAACAATTTCTGTATCTCATAAAATATAATAAGCAACATGAATCAAATTTGATTTGTATTCTTAAAGCTATTCTCAAGGGAAGGTACCGATAAAGAGAAATAGAGAACAAAATTTCAATTCTATAACTTCATATCTAATTCATATCAACTTCTGGATTTCAAAACATATATTTGCTCCAAAACTGAAATCATCAAATAATAACAACAGAATCCTAAAACATACATGTTCTAGTAAGGTTAAAAAAAAAAAAAAAGACTAGAAATAGGACACAGAGAAGAGAAGATGGTTAAATTTAAATTTTAATTGCTGTTGATTTCAGCTATAATCACCATTTTCTAGACCAAACTTAAAACTTCTTGAATGCCAGGCAGTCAATAGAGGAAAACAGTCATTTTTATGTATGAAATATAAGGAAGATTCAGTGAATACAACTATAGACCCTTTTTAGTTTAAACACCCCAAAATAGGCATTAGTGTTTGTTTTCCTAAGGAAATAATAAGGACTTATTCTCAAGACCATGTATGACTTATGGGAGAAACAAAGCAAGGATAGGTATAATGCCCCAGCACACCAGAAGCACTTCCATAGTACTGCAGGACTTTCTCACCTTAAAAGTCGTGGTGCCATACAGCTTGGTAGTGTGGACTGTCTCTGGAAGGACATTAGTGATATTGGTGATAAATTCCTCCAAGTACTTACAGGATTTCTCCAAGTGTGTTGTATTGATAATAATCTGGACAAGCTAGAAAATAACAAGAACATGTAAGGGTCATTTGACTATTTAACCTTGGATGCATGGCTCATTATGAATCTGCTGGTACAAGAAAAACAAAAGGCACAATGGCAGAGACATTCTGTATTCTGTAAATGTTAAAGTGAAAACACAGGATTAGGTATCACTTCCTCTGTGAAGACTTCCCTGACTTCCCAAAGAATCTGGCATTTCCCCCTACTATACGAGTAAATGTCACTATTTTAAACTCATATCTTTGGTTTAAAATAAAGGCTAGGCTAAGATAAAAAACTGATAGTATTTAGCATACAACCTGGAAATAAATAATTGCCAAATGAATAAAATAAACTCCTATTAAAAGAATAAGACAGTAAATGACAGTAAGTTTCAAAATAAGGCACAATGAACATAGGAATTTTGAAACAGTTGCAATATATAAATAAACTACATCAGTTTCTATGAAAGAATAAAACATGAGCACAGGAATCAGAGAAATCAGGGAGCAACTACTTACAAATTATCGATACTGACAAAGTTTCTTGACTTCTCTAAGCCTATTTATTTACCTGTAAAATATTAATAATAATTTCTAACACACTTATTATGAAGACTAAATATTCTTTTGTTAATACTATTTTCCTTTTCTTATAGAAGAGATCCTTAGAGAAGGCAGTACTGATAAGATAAAAAGCCATCTGTAAATTTCTTCGAGAGCAGGATGAGGAAGAAAACTGTTGTCTATAGAATTAAACTTTCTAAACCACTTCACAGTTCATTTTCTTATATCACCCTCCTAGCAACCTGAAGAAGTAAGCTAAGTGGGCATAATTATTACTTCCATTCTACTGTAAGAGAAACAAAAAATGAAATTAAACTGGGATTCAAATCCAAGTCATCAACCTTCAAATTATGGTCTCATCTTAATGATTTCAGCCAGTGCCTTTCAGCATAAGCTTAAGATGGCAGCCCTGGAGTACTACATTTTTATGTATATTAGGCTGAACTATCAGATTCAGGGGCTGACATCAACTATACATCTCCATGCTTTGATTTTACCTTATGTAAAAAATTAAGTTAAAATTTTTAATGACTGATACCTACTATGTATTTCAACTATAAAAAACTATTCACATTCCCCAAAAAGAAACACAAAGAGAAAGTAAAATGGAACCTTTTTTACCTTTCTTTCCCACATCTTTAACTTTTCATTTTCACAAGAATATGTCTAGGGGTGGGGTTGTGGTAGGCAGGGGAGTTTTGGTGTTTAAGACTATGAATGAACTTGTATCTTCTTTTAGTCTAATGACATAATAATCCAGAGAAGTGAGTAGATGACAGAAGGGGAAAACTGGAGTTAAAGATGAAGGGAGGTACTACACATTTTTAAATCAAATGATATTCCAAAACAATGTTTAAAAGATAGAATTGTACTTCAGTAAAAGTGACTGTATTATGCTGTGGAATATTAAATTAAATTATTAATAGGACCATAATCAGAAATACTATACTAAAGCCTTTGATTGTGTGGATCACAACAAATTGTGGAAAATTGTTATAGAGATTTGAGTACGTCTCAGACCACCTTACCTGTCTCCTGAGAAACTTGTATGCAGGTCAAGAAGCAACAGTTAGAACCAGACACAGAACAACAGACTGGTTCAAAACTGGGAAAGGAGTACAGCAAGGCTGTGTATTGTCACCTTGCTTATTACATCATGAGAAATGCTGAGCTGGATGAAACACAAGCTAGAATCAAGATTGCTGAGAGAAATATCAATAACCTCAGATATGCCAATGATAACACTCTAATGGCAAAGTGAAGAGGAACTAAAGAGCCTCTTGATGAAGGTAAAAGAGGAGAATGAAAAAGCTGGCTTAAAACTCAACATTCAAAGAACTAAGATCATGGCATCCCATCCCATCACTTCATCGCAAATAGAAGGGGAAAAAGTGGAAATAGTGACAGATTTTATTTTCTTGGGCACTGAAATCACAGCGGACAGTGATTGCAGCCATGAAATTAACTTGTTCCTTGGAAGGAAATCGATGATAAACCTAGACAGTGTATTCAAAAGCAGAGACATCACTTTGCTGGCAAAGGTCCATATAGTCAAAGCTATGGTTTTTCCAGTAGTCATATACAGACGTGAAAGCTGGACCATAAAGAAGGCTGAAAAATTGATGCTTCCAAACTGTGGTGCTGGAGAGGATTCTTGAGAGTCCTTTGGACAGCAAGGAGATCAAACCAATCAGTACTAAAGGAAATCAATGCTGAATATTCATTGGAAGGACTGATGCTGAAGATGAATCTCCAATACTATAGCTACCTGATTGAAAAACCTGCTCATTGGAAGAGACCCTGCTGCTGGTAAAGCTTGAAGGCAAAAGAGAAGAGGGTGGCAGAGAGTGAGATGTTTAGATAGTATCACTGATTCAACAGACCCGAATCTGAGCAAACTCCAGGAGATAGCGAAGGACAGGAAGCCTGGTGTGTTGCAGTCCAAGCAGTCTCAAAGAGTCGGACATGACTTAGCGACTGAACAACAACCACCTCCTCAAACAGCACACAGCACAGGGCCAAATACACAATTCATTCTCCAAAAATACATGTCAACTCATAATAATGCTTTAGTAATAGATTCAAGTAAGGGAAAAGGTAACTTCTACCCCCTAAGGATCAGCCAAAAACAGCTACTTTTGAAACATAATGGCAAAGATAAAAGACCCAGTTCCAAGAAAGATAAGTTAGGGCAACAATGGGACTAAGTTTTTTATGACTTCCCACAATTCATCAGACAAGTTCATATTAATCATTAGGCTCTTTCTGGGCTTCCCTGGTGGCTCAGATAGTAAAGAATCTGCCTGCACTGTGGGAGACCTGGGTTCGATCCCAGGGTTGGGCTTCCCAGGTTGGGGTAGTGGGAAAGAACATGACTGCCAATGCAGGAGACATAAGAGACATGGGTTCAGTCCTTGAGTCAGGAAGATACCCTGGAGTATGGAATGACAACCCACTCCAGTATTCTTGCCTGGAGAATCCCCAAGGAGAGAGAAGCCTGGTGGGCTACAGTCCATGGGGTCTCAAAGAATCAGACACGAGTGAAGCAACTTAGCACATACCCAGGTCCTGGAGAATCCCCAAGGACAGAGAAGCCTGGTGGGCTACAGTCCATGGGGTCTCAAAGAATCAGACACGAGTGAAGCAACTTAGCACATACCCAGATCCTTTCTATTCATTCGATAGTTTGAATTTGGACACTTTGAATTTTGGAAAAAAAATTCTGTCACCTATAAAATTACCCAAAATATCAGCTTTTTAACTTGAGAGTGCTTTAGGGAAAAACACCCACAAAAATAAGTGATTTCTCACCCTCTTCCTTTCAATGTGTTTCTTCTTCAGAGAAGGACTAAAATCACTTTAAAATTTTAAATTTTATACATTAAATCATTCTTCCTCATGAGTGGGAATGTGGCTACTGGAAAGGTTGTCTTGATGTGGAAGCTAGAAAAGTAAGAGAGTTAATCTGGGGAACCAAAAATTTTCTATTTTAAAAAGAGCATAACCAATAGGGAACACATTCTATCTATCAAAAGAAATCCTAATAATAAGGAGGAATCGTGTCATGTTATAGAAATAAAAAACAGTGGCAGTCAAAGAGAAAATTGTCATGTTTTGCAGGATATTGGCAGTTTTTTAAAAAAGGAGGCGGCTTCACTGGGTACAGTAGTAATTTCCCATGACTTTTTAAAGATCTGTCAACACAAAAGATCACCATGAATTACATCAATTGGCTGTCAGTCACTTTTGAAATGTTTCATTGCTGAGCATAGAAGAGACTATTAAAACACTCTAGGATTACAGTAGATACCATGTCATTTTCAAAGGGAATATTTGTCTGCTAATGAGGTCTAAGTGATCTCTACTCCTGAATGACAGCTAACCAAAATCCTTAAAAGGGCATTTACAGATGTGAAGCCAGATGCTTTGGGAGTTATTTTGAACTTAAGGGTGAAATGAAGCAATTTCTTATATCAACTTCCATCAGAGTTTGAGCTCCTTTGATATTTTTAACCCATACTACCCACTCTCTTTTAAAAATATATCACTGCAGCAATCTAAACTGTCCTATTGTTTCAAGAACATGGAACTAACAATGTATTAAGATACTGGTTATAGCTTACATAAAGTGGAGTTCTATGAAAATTGTACCAAAAAAAAAAAACAAAACCCCACCAAAAAGCAAATAAACACCTCTCACAACTAAATGACAGAAGTTACTTAGATGAAAAACCATTAAGAAACAGGAATTTGTTTTTGCGGGGGGTGGGGGGTCTTTTCTTCCTAAAATCAGAGAGAATCTAATAAAGAAGGCACAGAGTAGACTGTAGGCATCACTTCTTCAACTTTGCTCCAAACACCACAGTAGAGGCCGAACCATGATCACAGACAGGTATTCATATTCCTGACAAACTCCAGGAAAGAAAATGTCTTCATAATCATTAACAGTTCAAAACTAAGCCTTAAATTCCAAGAAGAGGTTTTCGTTCCTGATTATAAGTTACTTCTGAAGTATACACATCTACTTATATTAGGATATATTACATTACCTTGTCCCCCAAAACAGATAATTTAGTATACTGAAGCTCCAAATGGACTAATCCAAGCCAAGAAAATGACTCTTTCCACCCACCAATGCCTCTCAACTACTGATAGAAAATATTAAAAATGAAATAACAGTCTTATTTCTCATTCACAAATATAAGCTATCCCTAAGACAGTCCATCCTAAAGGAGATCAGTCCTGGGTGTTCATTGGAAGGACCGACGTTGAAGCTGAAACTCCAATACTTTGGCCACCTCAGGCGAAGAGCTGACTCATTGGAAAAGACCCTGACGCTTGGAAAGATTGAGGGCAGGAGGAGAAGGAGACGACAGAGGATGAGATGGCTGGATGGCATCACCAACCCAATAGACATGGGTTTGGGTTGACTCCAGGAGTTGGTGATGGACAGGGAAGCCTGGTGAATTGCAGTTCATGGGGTCGCAAAGAGTCGGACATGACTGAGTGACTGAACTGAGCTGAACTGAAGACTTCAAGGAATTTTATCTCCATTTCACCTCAGCAAGGGTATAAAAAGCTGTGTCAGCTACCCATTTTATACCATCTCTATGGTAAATACCTAAACTATTAAAATACTTGGAATTATTGGTTTTGAATTCAAAGGACTAACACAAAGATTATATTTGAAAAACTTCTATATACATGTTTTAACATAATATTAGCAATATCATTGCTGTTAACAATAGGGGATGGGGACAAATGATATGCAGGAGATAACATAGGACAGAACCACATGGTCATCAATCTAAACCATATTAAAAGAAAAAGGAGAATGCAAAGCATTGGTCATTTATTCAGGTCCCCTGGGGCATGATTATAACCATGAAAATATGTGTTCAATATGGTATAACTACCAGCCCCTCTAAATTTCTTTAACTTTATGCTGAAAACCTACCTACCTACTTTCTTCCCCCCCAACCCCCTGCCCTTCTTCTCCCTTTCATTACTTAACAATTCCTATATACCCAGGAACTGGGATAGGGTTGTACATAATTATACACAAGACAAAGTCCTTGGTTTCATGGAGATTACAGTAAACACATATAAACACATAGTATGACAGCAGGTGGTAGTAAGCACTGGGAATAGGAGAGAGAAAAAAGAGGTACAAGGGGATAGTATTAATCTGTCTGAGCTACTCGGAGATAGGGGGGTCAAGAGGCCTCTTTAAGGAAATAATATTTGAGAAGGATTTTAAGTGACGGTATATTGCTCTCATGTGTAATAAATTCTTTTATGTCTAATTTATATTTTAAGCTTTTCTATAATTACATTCTTCATAAAGAAACAGAGTATCCTTTCATTCATTGTAAAACCTTCATGGATCACAGCCTTGTCATGGCAAAGAGGCTTGTATAACTCAATGAAGCTATGAGCCATGCAGTACAGGGCCACCCAAGATGGATGGGTCATAGTGAATAGTTACACCAAACCATGGTCCACTGGAAGAGGAAACAGCAACCCAGTCCGGTATTCTCACTTGGAAAACCCCATGAACAGTATGAAAAGGCAAAAAGATAGGACACTGGAAGATGAGCCCTCCAAGTAGAAAAGTGTCCAGTATGCTACTGGGGAAGAGCAGAGGGCAATAACTAATAGCTCCAGAAAGAATGCAGCAGCTGGGACAAAGTGGAAATGATGAGCAATCATGGTTGTACCTGATGGTGAGAGAACATTCAGTGTTGTAAAGAACAATACTGCATAGGAACCTGTAGTGTTAAGTCCATGAATCAAGGTAAACTGGATATGGCCAAGCAGGAGATGGCAAGATAGAACATCTCAGGAATGAGTGAACTAAAATGGACAGGAATGGGCAAACTTAACTCATTATATCTAGTACTATGAGCAAGAATTCCTTAGAAGAAGAAGAGTAGCCTTCACAGTCCACAAATGAGTACAAAATGCAGTACTTGGGTGGAACCTGAAAAGAAAGAATGATCTCGATTTGCTTCCAAGGCAAACCATTCAACATCACAGCAAACCAAATCAATGCCCCAACCACTGATGTCAAAGAAGCTGAAGTTGACCAGTTCTATGAGGACCTACTTTCTAGAACTGGCACGAAAAATGATGTCCTTTTCATTAGGGGACTGGAATACAAAAGTAGGCAATCAAGAGATACCTGGAACCACCGGCAAGTTTGGTTTGGGATGCGAGCAGGGTAAAGGGTAACAGAGTTTAGACAGGAGAATACACTGGTCATAGCAAATACCCTTTCCCAACAACCCAAGAGATGACCTTACACATGGACATTGTGACTGCCCTGCAGCTCAGTTGCTTCAATCATGTAAGACTCTTCGGGACTGTATGGGCTGTAGCCTGCTGGGCTCCTCTGTCCATGGAATTCTCCAGGGAAGAATATTGGACTTTTTTGCCATGCCCTCCTCCAAGGGATCTTCCCAACCCAGCAGTCAAACCTGCCTCTCCTACATTGGCAGGAGGGGTTCTTTACCACTAGAGCCATCTGGGAAGCCCCATGGACATCATTTAGATGGTCAATACTGAAATCAGACTGCTTATGTTTTTTGAGGCCAAAGATGGAGGAGCTCTATACAGTCTGCAAAAATAAGACCTGTAGCTGACTATTGCTAATATGATGCGATCTTTTTTGCAAAATTCAGGCTTAAATTGAACAAAGTAGGGAAAATCACCAGGACATTCAGGTTATGACCTAAATCAAATTTCTTACATTATATTCAATGGAGGTGACAAATAGATTCAAGGGATTAGATCGGGTAGACAGTGTGTGAAGAACAATGGATGGAGGTTTGTAACACTGTACAGGGGCCAGTGACCAAAACTATCCCAAATAAAGTGGTTGTCCAAGGAAGCTTTACAAATAGCTGAAGAAAGAAGAAAAGAGAAATGCAAAGGAGAAATAGAAAGATACAGCCAACTGAATGCAGAGTTCCAGACAACAGCAACCAGAGATAAGACCTCCTTAAATGAACAATGCAAAGAAACAGAGGAAAACAATACAAGGGCAAAGACTAGACATCTCCTCAAAAACACTGCAGAGATCAAGGGAACATTTCAGGCAAGAATGAGCATGATAAAGGACAGAATTGATAAGGACATAACAGAAGCAGAAGAGATTAAGAAGAGGTGGCAAGAAAACACAGAATTTCGGATAATCACGATGGTGCGATCATTCTTCTAGAGTCAGACATCCTGTAGTGTGAAGTCAAGTGGGCCTTAGGAAGCATTACTGTGAGGAAGCTAGAGGTGACAGAATCACAGCTGAGCTATTTAAAAATCCTAATAGATGATGCTGTTAAAGTGCTGTACTCAATATGCCAGCAAATTTGGAAACTTCAGCAGTGGCCACATGACTGGAAAGAGTCAAGTTTTCATTTCAATCCAAAAGAAAAGCAATGCCAAAGAAAGTCCCAGCTACAACTGTGCTCATCTCACATGTTAGCAAGGTGATGCTGAAAATCCTTCAAGCTAGGCTTCAGCAGTACATGAACTGAGAACTTTCAGATGTATAAGCTGGGTTTTGAAGAGGCAGAAGAAAGAGAGATCAAATTGCAACATTCATTAGGTCTTGGAGAAAGCCCAGTAGTTCCAGGAAAACATCTGCTTCACTGACTATGCTAAAGCCCTTGACTTTGTGGATAACAACAAACTGTTGAAAATTCTTCAAGAGATGGGAGTACTAGATCACCGTCTCTGTCTCCTGAGAAACCTATATGTGAGTCAAGTAACAGAACCAGATGTGAAACAATGGACTGGTTCAAAATTGTGAAAGGAGTACGATCAGGCTATAAATTGTCACCCCGATTATTTAACTTATATGCAGAGTATAACATGTGAAATGCTGAGCTAGATGAATCAAAAGCTGGAATCAAGACTGCCAGGAGAAATGTCAACAACCTCAGATATGCAGATGATACCATTTTAGTGGCAGAAAGTGAAGAAGAACTAAAGAGCCTCTTGATGAGGGTAAAAGGGGAGAGTGAAAAAGTTGGCTTGAAAATTAACATTACAAAAACTAACATCACTTTGTGGCATGTACAAGAAGAAAAAGTAGAAAGAGTGACAGATTTTATTTTCTTGGGCTCCAAAATCACTGTAGATGATGACTGCAGTCATGAAATTAAGATGCTTGCTCCTTGAAAGGAAAGCTATGACGAACCTAGACAGTGTATTAAAAAGCAGAGATATTACTGCCAACAAAGGCCCATACAGTCAAAACTATGGTCTATTCAACAGTCATGTATGGATGTGAGAGCAGGACCATAAAGAAGGATCAGTGCTGAAGAATTGATGTTTTCTAATTGTAGTGCTGGAGAAGACTCCAGAGATTCCCCTGGACTGCAAGGAGATCAAATCAGTCAATCCTAATAGAAATCAACCCTGAATATTCATTTGGAAGGACTGATGCTGAAGCTGAAGCTCCAATACTCTGGCCATCTGGTGTGAAGAGTTGATTCATTGGAAAAGATCCTGATGCTGCAAAAGATTGAATGCAAAAGTAGAAGAGACTGGCAAAGGGTGAAATGGTTAGATAGCATCACTAATTCAATGGACCTGAATTTGAGAAAACTCTAGGAGACAGCAGAGGACAGAGAAACAAGCAAACCATGGGGTTGCAAAGAGTGGGCCATGACTTACCAACTGCATGACAACAACAACAACAGGTGGCAATAAGCACTGGGAATATTATTAATAGAAGGAAGGATAAGGAGGTATATAGTGATGGTAGATCTGAGCTATTCTGAGAATAGATGGTCAAGGAAATCTCCTTAAGGAAATAATATTTGAGTAGGGACTTAACTGAAGATATATTGCTATCATATGTGATAAATAAATAAGTTTAAGTCTAATTTATATCTTAAGCCCATCAGTACGTTTTTAATACAGAAAGAATATCCTTTGATTCATTTTAAAACCTTTCAAATTTAATTAATTCTCTGATATCCTGAGATTAACAAACTTGTGGTTTATTTCCTTTCTCTTTACAACATTGTTTTCAAATTTCTGTAGTAAAAAAGAAAAGGCTTAGAAAAAAATAAACCTTATTTTAAAACTTACTTCAAAATTTTTTAAGTTGAAATACAGCTGATTTACAACACTGTGTTAGTTTCAAGCATACATCCAAGTGATTGTCATACACACACATATGTATAATATTTATCAGATTCTTTTCCCATGTAAGTTATTACACAGCATTGAGTAACGTTCATTGGGCTATACAGTAGATGTCTGTTGATTATATATTACATATAGTAGTGTATATGTGTTCATTCCAACCTCCTAGTTGATACCCTCTGCTCACCATTCCCCTCTGGTATCCATAAGCTTCTAAGTCTGGAATTTGTTTCAATTTTGAAAATAAGTTCATTTGTATCACTTTTTAGATTCCATGCATAAGTGATATATATATTGTCTTGCTCTAACTTATTTCACTTAGTATGATAATCACTAGGTCCATCGTTGTGGCTACAAATGGTATTATTTCTTTTCTTGGCTGAGTAATATTTTGTACAAATATACCACATCTTCATTATCTATTCATATGTTGATAAATACTTAGGTTGTTCCCATGTCTGGGCAATTGTATATAGTGCTGCTATGAACAAGGTGGGGAGTCCATGTATCTTTTCAAAGTATGGTTTTCTCTGGATATAAGCCCATGAATGGGATTGCAGGATAATATGGTATCTCCATATCCAGAAAGCATCTACTTCTGCTTCATTGACTATACTAAAGACATTGACTGTGTGGATCACAACAAACTAGAAAATTCTTCAAGAGATGGGAATACCAGATCACCTTACTTGCCTCTGGCAAAATCTGTATTCAGGTGAAGAAGCAACAGTTACAACGGGACACAGAATAATGGGCTGGTTCCAAACTGGGAACAAAGATATCAAACTAGTCAATCATAAAGGAAATCAACCCTGAAAATTCACTGGAAGAACTGTTGCTGAAACTGATGTTCCAATATACTGGCCGCCTATTGCAAAGAACCAACTCATTCTTCGAAGGCAAAAGGAGAAAAGAAAATAAATTTAAAAAATAAAAAGGAGAAGGGGGTGGCAGAGGATGAGATGGTCAGAGAGTATCACTGACTCAATGGACATGAACTTGAGCAAACTCCAGGAGATAGTAGAGGACAGAGGAGCCAGGCATGCTATAGTGCATAGGGTTGCAAAGAGTCAGCTAAGACTTAGCAACTGAATAACAACAACAACAATATAAATAACAAAGTATCAAGTATAAAATATACCAAATTCATGAGAACTTTATTACTGATATGGACTTACTGCTTATTATATACAGATTCAGCTAAATATGGCTTATATAGCTGAATAAAATATATAACTAGGTGGGTGAGCCTCACTTTACTTCATATCCACTAGGTAAAGTGTGCACATAATGCTATGAAATAACCACATTACTGTTCATGAAGTAATTCTCTTTTCCAGTGCCCAGAGATACCTCCTCTTCTTCAGAGATATCTTAAACCCAACATTTGTACTAGAAATCCACTTTTAGCTGAAGACTTTTCTTTCAGTGGGAAAACTGAGCACTTGGAAAATTCCGTCATAACATATACACAATCACCACCATCTGCATCCACATACTGTGATTCTCATCTGTTATCAGAGGTGAACTTCATACTACTTAAAACCAATTCCTTTAATTGTGCATGGGATTCTAAACTCTCACTCCTACTCAAGTACAGCATTCCGGAGATTGCCCCCTTTCTCATACATCATCAACTTTTTGCTTTCTATTGTATTATTCTCACCATAAATAACATGCTGTTACTTCTGCTATTACAAAATTTTTTTTTATTTAATTAACCGACTTCCGCTGCCAGCTATGACCTCATTTCCTTACCTACCTTTGTAACAAAATTTCCTGGAAGAGTTGTCTTATACACACTGTCTCCAATTCCTCTCTTTCCATTCTTTAAAAATATTAATATAAATAAACACTTTATGTAGAACAGTTTCATATTTACAAGATGGTTGCAAAGAGTTCCCAAATACTCCACACCCAGTTCCCCCTACTGTGTACATCTCACATTACTTTGGTACATGTGTGCGTGCTCAGTCGTTTCAATCGTGTTCAACTCTTTATGACCCTCTGACTGTAGCCCACCAGGCTCCTCTGTCCACGGGATTCTCCAGGCAAGGATACTAAAGTGTTTTCTCTTTTCTCTTTTTTTCTAATTTTAATTTTTTAAACCCTATTCTATTTTTTCTACATTTATTGCTTCATTTGCCTTTCCTACTGTTCTTTTCTCCTTGCGGTTAATCTTTAATGTATATAAATCTTCATCTACCTCTATTTAACTTAGCACACCTATTCTTTCTTTCTTTTCTTAATTTCCTTTGCTCTCAACATATTTGTTACTTTTGTTTTTATTTGTTTATTCCCCATTTGGCACTTTGCTTTAGTTTTGTTTTCTAGTTTGTGCTTAAGTTAGTTTTGTCCTTAACTGGTAAATATAACTTTTGATTTCCTTTGTTCGCTGGATCAATCAACTGTACTTGATTCTTGTTGGATTGTTTTCATATTGTTCATGGGTGTATATGTATATGTGTATATTCCATTATTTTAATTATTATTTGCTTGATTTTGTAAATACCATTGGTCAGGGATTCATCTTCGGTTTCTCGTTTTTGGATATTTGTTTTTCTCTTCCTTAATAGCATAACAAATAACTTGTGGAATCTTTGTTCCTGACCAGAGATCAAACCCTGAGCATTTGGAGTGGGAGCAATGAATCCAAGACCCTAGACTACCAGAGAAATAACCCTAGGGAGGATCCAACAGTGAGAACTCACACCAAGAAAACCACTTGAATACAAGACCCAGCATCACCCAACCACCAGTAGCACCCTGTGCAGGATGCCTCATCTAAACAACAAACAAAACAAAAATACAAATCCAATCATCAGCAGACAGGAGTACCCCGTCACTCACCCTTGCCCATCAGAGGAAAAACAAACAAATAAAACTCAGAAAAACAAAACAAAACTCAGCACAAATCTCACCCTATATGAAGCTCACACAAACCACTGGACCAAAGTTAGGAGGGCAGAAGTCAAAAGGGAGAAAGAATTCAACCTTCTTCAAGTAAAAAATTCAACTTTCCTTGAAGTCTGGGAAAAGGAGACCTAAAACACAATAACTTTAAAAATAAAAAATGAAAAGGCAGAGAAATACTGAACAAATGAAGGAACAAACAAGAAAGACAGAAGTCCAAATCAGTGAAGAGGAACTAAGAAAATAACCTGAAAAAGAATTCAGAATAATGATAGTAAAGATGGTAAAAAATAACAAAACCTTGAAAACAAAACGGAGAAAATGCAAGAATCAGTTAACAAACACCTAGGAGAATTAAAGAATAAGCACACAGAGACAAACAACACAATTACTGAAATTAAAAACACTGTAGAAGGAATCAATAGCAGAATATCTGAAGCAGAAGAACGAATCAGTGAGCTGGCTGGAAGATAAAATGGTGGAAATAACTTCTGAAGAGCAGAATAAAGTAAAAAGAATGAAAAGAGCTGAGGACACACTCAGAGACCTCTGGGAACATATCAAACGTACCAACTTAGAATCATAGGGGTCCCAGAAGAATGAGAGAAAAAGAAAGGGTATCAGAAAATTTTTGAAGAGATTATAGATAAAAATTTCCTTAACCTGGAAAAGGAAATAGCCAATCAAGTCCAAGAGGCACAAGGAGTCCCATACAGGATAAACCCAAGGAAAAACACCCCAGGACACATACAAACCAAAGTAAAAAGACTAAACACAAAGAAAGAATATTAAAAGCAGTAAGGGAGAAGCCATAATATACAAGGGAAACCCCATACACTTAACAGCCGATCTTTCAGCAGAAACTATGCAGGCCAGAAGAGAACGGCAGGATATATTTAAAGTACTGAAAGGGAAAAATCTGCGACCAAGATCACTGTACCCAGCAAGGATCTCATTCAAAATTGATGGAGAAATAAACAGCTTTTCAGACAAGCTTAAGTTAAAAGAATTCAGTACCACCAAACCAGCTTTATAATAAATGTTAAAGGGACTTGTATTCAGCAATACGTGAACCGTGAACTTCCAGATGTTCAAGCTGATTTTAGAAAAGGCAGAGGAACCAGAGATCAAATTGCCAACATCCTCTGGATCGTGGAAAAAGCAAAAGAGTTTCAGAAAAACATCTATTTCTGCTTTATTGACTATGCCAAAGCCTTTGACTGTGTGGATCACAATAAATTGTGGAAAATTCTGAAGGAGATGGGAACACCAGACCACCTGACCTGCCTGTTGAGAAACCTCTATGCAGGTCAGGAAGAAACAGTTAGAACTGGACATGGAACAACACATTGGTTCCAAATAGGAAAAAGAGTACGTCAAGGCTGTACATTGTCACCCCGCTTATTTAACTTGTATGCAGTGTACATCATGAGAAATGCTGGGCTGGAGGAAACACAAGCTGGAATCAAGATTGCCGGGAGAAATATCAGTAACCTCAGATATGCAGACGACACCACCCTTATGGCAGAAAGCGAAGAGGAACTAAAAAGCCTCTTGACGAAAGTGAAAGAGGAGAGTGAAAAAGTTGGCTTAAAGCTCAGCATTCAGAAAACGAAGATCATGGCATCCCGTCCCATCACTTCATGGCAAATAGATGGTGAAACAGCGGAAATAGTGGCTGATTTTATTTTTTTGGGCTCCAAAATCACTGCAGATGGTGACTGCAGCCATGAAATTAAAAAGACGCTTACTCCTTAGAAGGAAAGTTATGACCAAACTAGACAGCATATTAAAAAACACAGACATTACTTTGTCCACAAAGGTCCATCTAGCCAAGGCTATGGTTTTTCCAGTAGTCATGTATGGATGTGAGAGTTGGACTATAAAGAAAGCTGAGTGCCAAAGAATTGATGCTTTTAAACTGTGGTGTTGGAGAAGACTCTTGAGAGTCCCTTGGACTGCACAGAGATCCAACCAGTCCATCCTAAAGCAGATCAGTCCTGGGTGTTTACTGGAAAGACTGATGTTGAAACTGAAACTCCAATACTTTGGCCACCTGATGCAAAAAACTGACTCACTGGAAAAGACCCTGATGTTGGAAAAGATAGAGGGCAGGAGGAGAAGGGGACAACAGAGGATGAGATGGCTGGATGGCATCCCTGTCAATGGACATGGGGTTGGGTAGACTCCGGCAGCTGGTGATATACAGGCAGGCCTGGCATGCTGCAATTATGAGGTTGCAAAGAGTTGGACAGGACTGAGCGACTGAACTGAACTGAACTGATAGTCAACAAATACAACAGGAGAAAAAAGATCTATAAAATCAACCCCAAACAATTAGAAAATGGCAATAGGAACATATATATCAATAATTACTTTAAATGGAAATGGATTAAAAGCTCCAACCAAAAGACACAGACTGGCTAAATGGATACAAAAACAAGACCCACATACATGCTATTTACAAAAAAAACCCACCTTAGACCTCGAAACACATATAGACTGAAAGTGTGAGGATGGAAAAAAATATTCCACGCAAACAGGAAGCAAAAGAAAGCTGGAATAGCAATCCTCATATCAGACAAATATATAGACCTTAATATAAAGAAGATTACAAGAGATGAGGAAGGACAGTACATAACAATCAAGGGATCAGTCCAAGAGGAAGACATAACAATTGTAAATATCTATGCACCCAACATAGGAGCACCTCAATACATAAGACAAACACTAACAGACATAAAATGAGAAACTGACAGTAACACAATAATAGTAGGAGACTTTAACACCCCACTCAGACCGATGGACAGATCATGAAAACAGAAAATTAATATGGAAACACAAGTCTTAAATGATACATTAGATTAAATGGATCTTATTGATTTCTTCAGGACATTCATCCAAATGCAGAAGAATACACCTTCTTCTCAAGTGAACATGGGAAATTCTCCAGGACAGACCACATCTTTGGTCACAAATCAAACCTCAGTAAATTTAAGAAAATTGAAATTGTGTCAAGCATCTTCTCCAACCACAAGACTATGAGACTAGATATCAATTACAAGAAAAAAATTGTAAGAAACACAAACACATGGAGATTAAACAACACATTTCTAAATAACCAACAGGTTACTGAAGAAATCAAAAGGGAAATAAAAAAACTTCTAGAAACAAATGACAGTGAAAACATGACAACTCAAAACCTAAGGGATGCAGCAAAAGCAGTTCTAAGAGGGAAGTTTATAGCAATACAATCCTACCTCAAGAAACAACAAAAACATCGAAGGGACAACCCTAACTTTATACCTAAAGCAACTGGAAAAAGAAGAAGAAAAACAACCCAAAATTAGTAGAAGGAAAGAAATCATAAAGATCCAAGCAGAAATAAATGAAAAAGAAATGAAAGAAACAATAGTAAAGATTAACAAAACTAAAAGCTGGTTCTTTGAGAAGATATATAAAATTGACACACCCTTGTCAGACTCATCAAGAAAAAAAGAGAGAAGAATCAAATCAACAAAATCAGAAATGAAAAAGGAGAGGTTAAAACAGATATTGCAGAAATACAAAGGATTATAAGAGGCTACTATGAACAACTATATGGCAATAAAATAGATAACCTGGATGAAATGGACATGTTCTTACAAAAGTTCAATCTTCCAAGACTGAATCAGTAAAAAAACAGAAATTATAAACAACCCAATTACAAGTACTGAAATTGAAGCTGTGATCAAAAATCTCCCAAAAAACAAAAGCCCAGGACCAGATTGGAGGAAGAATTCTATTGAACATTTAGAGAAAAGCTAATGCCTATCCTTCTAAAACTCTTTCCAAAAATTGCAGAGGAAGGAACACTTTCAAATTCATTCTATGAGGCCACCATCATCCTGATACCAAAACCAGAGACAACACAAAAAAAGAAAACTGCAGGCCAATATCACTGATGAACATAGATGCAAAAATCCCCAACAAAATTTCAGCAAACAGAATTCACCAACACATCAAAAAGCTCATACACCATGATCAAGTGGGTTTATTCCAGGGATCCAAGGATTCTTCAGTATACAGAAATCAATCAATGTGATACACCATATTAACAGACTGGAAGATAAAAACCATATGATCATCTCAATAGATGCGGGAAGAGCCTTTGACAAAATTTAACACCTATTTATGACTAAAACTCTTCAAAAAAAGGGCAAAGAAGAAGCCTACCTCAACACAGTAAAGGCCATATATGATAAGACTACAGCAAACATCATTCTCAATCATGAAAAACTGAAAACATTCCCCTTACGATCAGGAACAAGATGAGGATGTCCACTTTCGCCACGATTATTCAACATAGTTCTGGAAGTCCTAGCTACAGCAGTCAGAGAAGTAAAAGAAATAAAAGGAATGCAGATCAGAAAAGAAGAAGTAAAGCTCTCACTGTTTGCAGATGACATGACACTGTGCACAGAAAACCCTAAAGATAGTATCAGAAGATTACTAGAACTAATCAGTGAATTTAGCAAAGTTGCAAGATAAAAAATCAATACACACAAATCACTTGCATTTCTATATAATGAAATGAAAAATCAGAAAGAGCAACTAAGGAATCAATCCCATTCACCATTGCAACAAAAAGAAGTAAATATCTAGGAATAAACTTACCTAAGGAGACAAAAGAACTGTTCACAGAAAATTATAAGACACTAATGAAAGAAATCAAAGATGACATAAACAGATGGAGTACATTCCAATGTACTGGGTTGGAAGAAACAATATTGTGAAAATGACTATACTACCAAATGCAATCTATAGATTAAATGTGATCCCTATCAAATTACCAATGGCATTTTTCACAGAACTAGAACAGAAAATTTCAAAAGTCATATGGAAACACAAAAGACCCCGAATAGCCAAGGCAGTCTTGAGAAAGAAGAATGGGGCTGGAGGAATCAAGCTTCCTGATTTCAGATTATACCACAAAGCTACAGTCATCAAGACAGTATGGTACTGGCACAAAAACAGAAATACAGACCAATGCAACAAGATATAAAGTCCAGAAATAAACCCAGGTACCTATGGGTATCTTATCTTTGACAAAGGAGGCAAGAATATATGATGAGGCAAAGACAGCCTCTTCAATAAATGGTGCTGGAAAAACTGGACAGGTGCCTGTAAAAGAATGAAATTAGAACATTTCCTAACATGATACACAAAGATAAACTCAAAATGGATTAAAGACCTAAATGTAAGACCAGAAACTATAAAACTCTTGGAGGAAAACATAGGCAGAACATTCAATGACATAAATCAAAGCAAGATCCTCTATAAACCAACTCCTACAGTAACGGAAATTAAAACGGAAATTAAAACAAAGTAAACAAGTGGGACCTGATTAAACATAAAAGCTTTTGCACAGCAAAGGAAACTATGAGCAAGGTGAACAGAAAACTCTCAGAATGGGAGAAAATAATAGCAAATGAAACAACTGACAAAAGATTAATTTGCAAAATATACAAGCAGTTCATACAACTCAATACCAGAAAAACAAACAACCCAATCAAAAGGTGAGAAACAGGCCTAAGCAGACATTTTTCCAAAGAAGACATACAGATGGCTAGCAAACACATGAAAAGATGCTCAACCTCGCTCATAATTAGAGAAATGCAAATCAAAAGTACAATGAGTTATCATCTCACACCAGTCAGAATGGCCATTGTGGTAGATTCATGTCAATGTATGGCAAAACCAATACAGTATTGTAAAGTAAAATAAAGTAAAAATAAAAATTTAAAAAAAAAAGTCTACAAACAATAAATGCTAGAAAGGATGTGGAGAAAAGGGAACACTCTTGTACTGTTGGTGGGAATGTAAACTGATACAGCCACTATGGAAGACGGTATGGAGATTCCTTAAAAAACTAGGAATAAGAAAACCATATGACCCCGCAATCCCACTACTGAGCAGATATCCCGAGAAAACCATCATTGAAAATGACACATGTATCCCAATGTTCACTGCAGCACTATTTACAATATCCAGCATGGAAGCAACCTATTTGTCCATCGACAGATGAATGGATAAAGAAGTTCTGCTATATATATATGCACAATGGAATATTACTCAGCCATAAAAAGGAATGCATTTGAGTCAGTTCTAACGAGGTGGATGAACCTAAAACCCATTATACAGAGTGAAGCGTGTTAGAAAGAGAAAGATAAATATATTCTAACACACATATACAGAATCTAGAAAAATGGTACTGAAGAATTTATTTACAGGGCAACAATGGAGAAACAGACATAGTAAATAGACTTACGGACATGGGGAGAGGGGAGAAGATGGTGAGATGAGTGGAGAGAGTAACATGGAAATAAACATTACCATATGTAAAATAGACAGCCAATGGGAATTTGCTGTATGGCTCAGGAAACTCAAACAGGGGCTCTGTATCAACCTAGAGGGGTGGGATGGGGGGAAATGGGAGGGAGTTTCAAAAGGGAGGGGATATATGTATACCTATGGCTGATTCATGTTGAGGTCTGACAGAAAACAGCAAAATTCTCTAAAGCAATTATTCTTCAATAAAAAATCTATTAATTCTTTTTAAAAAAAGAATACTGGAGTGGGTTACCCTGCCCTTCTCCAGGAGATTTTTCCAATCTAGGTATCGAACCCACATCTCCTGCATTGCAGGTAATTATTCACCCACTGAGTTACCTGGGAAGCCCTTTACCATGGTATATTTGCCATAACTAAGGAACCAACATCACTACATTACTATTAACTGAAGTGAAGTGAAGTGAAAGTTACTCAGTTGTGTCTGATTCTTTGCAACCCCATGGATTATACAGTCTCTGGAATTCTCCAGGCCAGAATATTGGAGTGGGTAGCCTTTTTCTTCTACAGGGGATCTTCCCAACCCAGGGATTGAACCCAGGTCTCCCACATTGCAGGCAGGTTCTTTACCAGCTGAGCCACAAGGGAAGCCCAAGAATACTAGAGAGGGTAGCCTATTCCTTATCCAGCAAATCTTCCCAACCCAGGAATCAAACTGGGGTCTCCTGAATTGGAGGCAGATTCTTTACCAACTGAGCTATGACAGAAGCCCATAACTGAACAACACGCCTTCTTTAGGTCTCATTAGTTTTCATCTGATGTTCTTTACTGTTTTCAGGAGCCCATCTAAGATACCACATTACATTTATTTGTCTTGTCTCCTTAGCCTCCTCACACTTCCCTCGTTTTCGTTGATCATGAAGTTTGAGGAGTACTGGCTGAGTATTTTTGTAGAATATCCTTCAATTTGGTTTTGCTTAACGTTTTTCTCATGGATAGACTGACGTCATGGGTTTGGAAGGAAGACCAGAGAGGTAAAATACCTTATCACATCATATTGAAGGTACATGCCATCCACACTGCTTATAACTGATGATGTTAACCTTGGTTTTGTTGTTGTTCAGCCGCTCAGTCATGCCAACTCTTTGTGACCCTATGAAAGCAGCATACCAGGCTTCTCTTGAGTTTCCTCTCATCTCCAGAGTTTTATCTCCCAGAGTTTCCTCAAACTCAAGTCCACTGAATTGGTGATAAACTTGATTACCTGACTTCAATAGTGTGTCAGATTTGCTCACTGTAAAGCAGCATTTCCCTCCTTCAACACTCCGCTTTCAGGAAGTCACTAAGAACAACCTACCCAAGGGGTATGAAGCAAAGCTCCAGCCCTGGAGGGGTAATATCCATATAATTTATTTGAAATTCTTCTGTGAAGAACTCATTCTCTTTTAAACCTACTTCATGAAGAGTTTCCTAACATCATTCTATTAATAATGCCCCTGTCAAGGTCAACCATCTTACACCAAGTTGCTACATGCAACAGTAAATCTTAACCCTCAATTACCTGAAGTATCCCCAACTATTATCATAACTGACCACTCCTTCCTTTCTGAAATACTTTCTTCAATGACTTCTAGGACACTACACTCTCGTGTTTGGTTTTTTTGTTGTTGTTGTTGTTACTTTTTTCTTACTTCCCTAGTAGCTCTTTCTCATCCTCCATTCCAGAGTCCTCTTTTCTCCTGATTTCTTAATAGTAAAAAGTCCAAAGGTTCAATTCTTTATCTTTTTCTCCATCTTTATAAATTGTTGTGCACTCACTCAGTCACGTCCCAATCTTTGTGACTCCACAGACTGCAGCACGCCAGGCTTCTCTGTTTTTCACCATCTCCTGGAGCTTGTTTAAACTCATATCCATTGAATTGGTGATGCCACCCAACCATCTCGTCCTCTATCATCCCCTTCTCCTCCTGCCTTCAATCTTCCTTTCCATGGTCTTTCACCCTGCTGCTGTGTGCTCGTTCAGGGTCTATCCCAATAAGTCAGCTCTTCTCAACAGGTGGCCAAAGTATTGGAGCTTCAGCATCAGTTCTTCCAATGAATATTCAGGGTCGATTTCCTTTCGGATTGACAGCTTTGATTTCCTTCCAGTCCAAGGGACTCTCAAGAGTCTTCTCCAACACCACAGTTCAAAAGCATCAATTCTTTGGTGCTCAGCTTTCTTCACAGCCCAACTCTCACATCCATACATACTGGAAAAACTATAGCTTTGACTAGATGGACCTTTGTTGGCAAAGCAATGTCTCTGCTTTTTGATATGCTGTCTAGGTCTGTCACAGATTTTCTTCCAAGGAGCAAGCATCTTTTAATTTCATGGCTACAGTCACCATCTGCAGTGATTTTGGAGCCCAAGAAAATAAAGTCTGTCACTGTTTCCACTGTTTCCCCACTCATTTGCCACGAAGTGATGGGACTGGATGCCATGATCTTTGTTTTGTGAATGTTGAGTTTTTCACTCTCCTCTTTCACCTTCATCAAGAGACTCTTTAGTTCCTCTTTGCTTTCTGCCAAAAGGGTAGTGTCATCTGCATATCTCAGGTTATTGATATTTCTCCCGGCAATCCTGATTCCAGCTTGTGCTTCACCCAGCCCAGCATTTCACATGGTGTACTCTGCATATAAGTTAAATAAGCAGGGTGACAATATACAGTCCTGATGTTCTCCCTTCCCAATTTAGAACCAGCCCATTGTTCTATGTCCGGTTCTAACTGTTACTTCTTGACCTGCATATGGGTTTTACAGGAAGCAGGTAAGGTGGTCTGATATTCCCATCTCTTGAAGAATCTCCTACAGTTTTTTGTGATCCACACAGTCAAAGGCTTCAGTGCAGTCAATAAAGCAGAAGTAGATTTTTTTCTAGAATTGTCTTATTTTTTCTATGATGCAATGGAGAGTGGCAACTTGATCTCTGGTTCCTCTGCCTTTTTCTAAATCCAGCTTGAACTTCTGGGAGTCTTCGTTCACATACTGCTGAAGGCTAGCTTGAAGACTTTTGAGTATTACTTTGCTAGTATGTGAAATGAGTACAATTTTGTGGTAATTTGAATTCTTTGCCACTGTCCTACTTTGAAAACTGACCTTTTCCAGGCCTTTGGCCACTGCTGAATTTTCCAAACTTGCTGGCATACTGAATGCAGCACTTTAACATCATCATCTTTTTGGACTTGAAGTAGCTCAGCTGGAATTCCATCACCTCCACTAGCTTTGTTCGTAGTGATGCTTCCTAAGGCCCACTTGACTTCACACTCTAAGACGTCTGGCTCTAGGTGAGTGATCACACCATCATGGTTATCTGGGTCATTAAGACCTTTTTTGTATAGTTCTTCTGTGTATTCTTGACACTTCTTCTTAATATCTTCTGCTTCTGTTAGGTCCATACTGTTTCTGTCATTTATTGTGCCCATCTTTGCATGTGGGAGACCTGGGTTCGATCCTTGGGTTGGGAAGTTCACCTGGAGAAGGGAAAGGCCTTCCACTCCAGTATTGTTGCCTGGAGAATTCCATGGACTGTATAGTCCATGGGGTCGCAAAGAGTTGGACATGACTGAGCAATTTTCACTTTCACTTTCTTTCATTTTGCATGATATGTTCCCTTGGTATCTCTAATTTTCTGGAAGAGATCTCTAGTCTTTCCCATTCTATTGTTATTGTTTTCCTCTATTTCTCTGCATCTTTACAAATAAAGCAATATTATGTAGTCAGGTGGTTATAAACATAATTTCTATGCTCCCAACTTTTTTCTCTAGGTCAAATCACTTTCTCAAACTAAATTCATACATACATCTGTTAACTCAGTATCTCAAACTATGTTTAATAACACTACAAATATGTCTAGTACCAAATTCCCAGTCTTCCTCTACCCCAAATTTAACTCTACTTCAAATTTTTCTTATCAAAGCACATGTTATATGCAGCATTCTAGTTGCTCACATGAAAATATTGAGAAGTATCAATTTCTCATTTTCTTGCTTTCTTTACATCTAACCGTCAGGAAACCATACTGACTATACAGTCCAAATAGGACCACTTGTCATCACCTCTATCCCCAAGCTTCCATCAAATCTTGCAGCATTACTGTAGTAGCCTCCTAACTGGTCTCCCTGTTTTTACCATACATTTAATTCTCAATACCATAGTCAATGTGATCCTTTCTGAATATGCCAGATCATGCCACTATCAAAATCCTGCCATGGCATCCTTTTTCATACAAAACAACAGCCAAACACTTTTTAACGACCTAGCATGCATCCCTGGTACCTCTCTGACTTAATCTCCTCTTTCCCATCCCCTAGATCACTCCAGTCCAACTACTTTAGCTTCCTTATTATTCCCTAAACTGGCCAACAACTTAACTACTTTCAGACCTTTGCTCTAGTTCTAACTTCTGCCAAGAATACCCTTTCCCCTTCAATGATAACTTACTGTCAATATGCTGCTCTATTTGGTAAGACCAACCTTGAACCTCCACCAGACTCCTGATTTCCTTAACCCAGGTTCTTTCTCTTCATCTATAGAATTCATGACCTTTTATCATACTAGATGATTTACTTATTTACTATTTATTATCTGTTTTCTACCACTAGAATATAAGCAAAAATCTCTTTAGTTGTTGTTCTTATTCTTATTGTTCTTTACTTATTTATTCTTAAGACTTATATCAGTGCCTGTCACAGAGTAGGACATTAATAAAATTGTAAAGTTAATTTTAAAAATTATTTATCTTAATAGGACATCTTGCTCTAGTCTTCTGACTTTTCTTAATTGAAAAACTCCATTTTTGTACTAGCCCTAACCACCACCCTATCTGCCAGATCTCTTTTTTAATAATAGGCAATATGCATTGAGTATTTGCTGTGAACCAGGAACTATTTTAAGCACTTTATCTGTTCATTTTATCTTCACAGAAATCTTATGAAATACATGCTACTATTGTCCCCATTTTTCACATAAGCCCAAGTAATCTACCCAGGATCATATTTATTAAAGAAAACCAGAACTGGAACCCATACAGTCTGCTTTAGAACATATACTCTTGGCTGCTGCTCAGCTGATCTTCTCACAGACCTGGAAGAGGTATCCCTAGGAAACAGCTGTACGTGCTGACTGGACTGTATGTAGAGCATCACTTAGGGTCTGAGAGTTAGGGCATTCAAGTTACAGTAGGGGCTAGAAATGAAAGGTAATGCTGAGTTGGCTTAACGCGGGGAAGTAAAGAAGTCATGTGAAAGGTCATGAAAGCTAGTTTATAGAGAGAAAGAGATAAAAGGATAGAGTATATGGACAGAAAAAAATAAGAGATGAGATGGCATATAATCGCGAATCAAGATAGGCAGGAAGACATTAAGTTACGTGAGCTTTTAAATGCTAAAAGAATTGTCTGTCTGGTAACCAAAAATAGGACTCTTGTGAGTTTTGAGTGTTTACAATATTTCTATCATTTGAGTGGATATATTACAAAATCACGTATAAGTAGAACCATTTCCATGTTACCATGGACCTCCTATAAAAATCTCTATCCTTGTTATGATAGAATAATTAAATCAATATGTGAGAAAATACAATATAGTAAATATTAGTAAGTTTGGGGGAAAAATAACCTGAACTCAAGGCTCATTTCTATCATTTTGCTCGCTTAGACATTCTCCTTGAACTTTAATTATACCTTCTATAAAAAGGGAGTAATAATATATGCCCAACCTGCTTCAAATGTTATTGTGCTAAATCACCTTATTTAGATAAGGTGATTATATGTGAATAGCCACAGAAGAATATAAATTGTTACACAAACACTGCCTATTATGATGATGATTTCAGATGGAAAAATCACTTCAGTTACCTATAAAGGAAGATATAATGTCCTCCCTTTCATAAAAGGTTAATAATACAGTTAGTCAAAGATTTACTTGGTGATGGAAAAAATCACTAGTTGTGTTACACACAACCATCATAGCCAAAATAAATATGTGTGGATGTTCCTTCATGCATATGCAAAGATTTTGATAACAAAAGTATTTTTTCCTAAAACGATCCAATGACTTAGCAATAACATTTAGCATTCAGTGAAATAATGTCAAGAAACGTGATACAGTCCTTCTTGACAAGCTCCTACTGCTTCTTCCTGTTGTTAGTTGATCTGTACAGTACCTTTGAAAAGAACAATGGAGTCAGAAAAACTGAAGAGCTAACGAGTTAGGTCTTCTTTTAAGATGCTACAGTAAATCAATGGCATAGTCATAACTAAATCTAGAGTCTTCCGTGGCCAAAGCTCTTTCTACCACACCACAATCCTGCTATGCTACTTGTTTAAAATGGACTTCTTTGTTTTTTTGGATACATGAAACTAACACAGTAGTATAAATCAACTAAACTTCAATAAAAAATAATTAAATAAAACGGCTTTTAAGATACTGTTAAATCAAATGGCAGAAGCAGAATTATATCAAGAGCTTTAATGCAAGAGCTTTAGCGCAGGCACACTAAGCGCAGGCGGCTGCGCCTGGCGCACTAAGTGCCTGCGCCGCGCAGCCAAGAGGAGCTACCACACGTCCGAGGTCAGGGGCGGAAGCCAGGACGACCCCACGCCCGAAGGGCGGCAGCCGAGGATTTACCCCGTGTCCAAGGTCAGGGGCGGGGGCCAGGAGGAGCTACCCAGTGCCTGAGGCCAGGGGTGGTGCCGGGAGGGGCAACCCCACAGCCAAGGAGCCCTGGCTGCACAGCCTCAGGAGGGCCTAGAGGAGCCATCCCACCTTGAAGGTCAGGAAGGGCAGCGGTGAGAAGATACCCCTCATCCAAGATAAGGAGCAGCAGCTGTGCTTTGCTGGAGCAGCCCTGAAGAGATACCCCATGCCCAAGGTAAGAGAAACCCAAGTAAGATGGTAGGTGTTGCAAGAGGGCATCAGAGGGCAGACACACTGAAACCATACTCACAGAAAATTAGTCAATCTAATCACACTAGGACCACAGCCTTGTCTAACTCAATGAAACTAAGCCATGCCCTCGGGGCAACCCAAGACAGGCAGGTCATGGTGGAAAGGTCTGACAGAATGTGGTCCACTGGAGAAGGGAATGGCAAACAAGTATTCTTGCCTTGAGAACCCCATGAACAGTATGAAAAGGCAAAATGATAGGATACTGAAAAAGGAACTCCCCAGGTCAGTAGGTGCCTAATATGCTACTGGAGATCAATGGAGAAATAACTCCAGAAAGAATGAAGGGATGGAGCCAAAGCAAAAACAATACCCAGCTGTGGATGTGACTGGTGATAGAAGCAAGGTCTGAAGCTTTAAGAGCAATATGCATAGGAACCTGGAATGTCAGGTCCATGAATCAAGACAAATTGGAAGTGGTCAAACGAGATGGTAAGAGTGAATGTCGACATTCTAAGAATCAGCGAACTAAAATGGACTGGAATGGGTGAATTTAACTCAGATGACCATTATATCTACTACTGCGGGCAGGAATCCCTCAGAAGAAATGGAGTAGCCATGATGGTCAACAAAAGAGTCCAAAATGCTGTACTTGGATGCAATCTCAAAAACGGCAGAATGATCTCTGTTCGTCTCCAAGGCAAACCATTCAATATCACAGTTATCCAAGTCTATGCCCCAACCAATAATGCTGAAGAAGCTGAAGTTGAACGGTTCTATGAAGACCTACAAGACCTTTTAGAATTAACACCCCAAAAAAGATGTCCTTTTCATTATAGGGGACTGGAATGCAAAAGTAGGAAGTCAAGAAACACCTGGAGTAACAGGCAAATTTGGCCTTGGAATGCAGAACGAAGCAGGGCAAAGACTAATAGAGTTTTGCCAAGAAAATGCACTGGTCATAGCAAACACCCTCTTCCAACAAAACAAGAGAAGACTCTACACATGGACATCACCAGATGGTCAATATCGAAATCAGACTGATTACATTCTTTGTAGCCAAAGATGGAGAAGCTCTATACAGTCAACAAAAACAAGACCAGGAGCTGACTGTGGCTCAGATCATGAACTCCTTATTACCAAATTCAGATTCAAATTGAAGAAAACAGGGAAAACCGCTAGACCATTCAGGTATGACCTAAATCAAACCCCTTATGATTATACAGTGGAAGTGAGAAATAGATTTAAGGGCTTAGATCTGATAGACAGAGTGCCTGATGAACTATGGAATGAGGTTCGTGACATTGTACAGGAGACAAGGATCAAGATCATCCCCATGGAAAAGAAATGCAAAAAAGCAAAATGGCTGTCTGGGGAGGCCTTACAAAGAGCTGTGAAAAGAAGAGAAACAAAAAGCTAAGGAGAAAAGGGAAGATATAAGCATCTGAATGCAGAGTTCCAAAGAATAGCAAGAAGAGATAAGAAAGCCTTCTTTAGCGATCAATGCAAAGAAATAGAGGAAAAGAACAGAATGGGAAAGACTAGAGATCTCTTCAAGAAAATTAGAGATACCAAGGAAACAGTTCATGCAAAGATGGGCTCGATAAAGGACAGAAATGGTCTGGACCTAACAGAAGTAGAAGATATTAAGAAGAGGTGGCAAGAATACACAGAAGAACTGTACAAAAAAGATCTTCACGACCTGGATAATCACGATGGTGTGATCACTCATCTAGAGCCAGACCTCCTGGAATGTGAAGTCAAGTGGGCCTTAGGAAGCATCACTACAAACAATGCTAGTGGAGGTGATGGAATTCCAGTGGAGCTGTTTCAAATCCTGAAAGATGATGCTGTGAAAGTGCTGTACTCAATATGCCAGCAAATGTGGAAAACTCAGCAGTGGCCACAGGACTGGAAAAGGTCAGTTTTCATTCCAATCCCAAAGAAAGGCAATGCCAAAGAATGCTGAAACTACCACACAATTGCACTCATCTCACATCCTAGTAAAGTAACGCTCAGAATTCTCCAAGCCAGGCTTCAGCAATATGTGAACCGTGAACTTCCTGACGTTCAAGCTGGATTTAGAAAAGGCAGAGGAACCAGAGATCAAATTTCCAACATCTACTGGATCATGGAAAAAGCAAGAGAGTTCCAGAAAAACATCTATTTCTGCTTTATTGACTATGCCAAAGCCTTTGACTGTGTGGATCACAAGAAACTGTGGAAAAAACTGAGAGAGAGACGAATACCAGACCAGCTGACCTGCCTCTTGAGAAATCTGTATGCAGGTCAGGAAGCAACAGTTAGAACTGGACATGGAACAACAGGCTGGTTCCAAATAGGAAAAGGAGTACGTCAAGACCATACATTGTCACCCCGCTTATTTCACTTGTATGCAGTGTACATTATGAGAAACGCTGGACTGGAAGAAACACAAGCTGGAATCAAGATTGCTGGGAGAAATATCAATAACCTCAGATCTGCAGATGACACCACCCTTATGGCAGAAAGCGAAGAGGAACTAAAAAGCCTTTTGATGAAAGTGAAAGAGGAGAGTGAAAAAGTTGGCTTAAAGCTCAACATTCAGAAAACGAAGATCATGGCATCTGGTCCCATCATTTCTGGGAAATAGATGGGGAAACAGTGTGAAACTTTATTTTTTTGGGCTCCAAAATCACTGCAGATGGTGACTGCAGCCATGAAATTAAAAGACGCTTACTCCTTGGAAGAAAAGTTATGACCAACCTAGATAGTATATTCAAAAGCAGAGACATTACTTTGCCGACTAAGGTCAGTCTAGTCTAGGCTATGGTTTTTCCAGTAGTCATGTATGGATGTGAGAGTTGGACTGTGAAGAAGGCTGAGTGCCGAAGAATTGATGCTTTTGAACTATGGTGTTGGAGAAGACTCTTGAGAGTCCCTTGGACTGCAAGGAGATCCAGCCAGTCCATTCTGAAGGAGATCAGGCCTGGGATTTCTTTGGAAGGAATGATGCTAAAGCTGAAGCTCCAGTACTTTGGGCACCTCATGCGAAGAGCTGACTCATTGGAAGAGACTTTGATGCTGGGAGGGATTGGGGGCAGGAGGAGAAGGGGACGACAGAGGATGAGATGGCTGGATGTCATCACTGACTCGATGGACATGAATCTGAGTGAACTCTGGGAGTTGGCGATGGACACGGAGGCCTGGCGTGCTGTGATTCACGGGGTTGCAAAGAGTCGGGCACGACTGAGCAACTCTACTGAACTGAATGCAGAAGTTCATAAAATAAATAAATTTCTTGTCTTACTTGGGATTCAGAAAAGGAGAACAGAATAGTCTGCAAGATGGAAGGACTGCCAAATTTTTAGTTGAAATTGGTTCTTTGTAGCGTTCCTGACTACAACTTTGTAGCCTACCTGACTACAAAAGAAGTTAGCCTATCCTCAGACACATAATGGCAATAACTATCACTTCTAGATCAGGCAACAGAAACAAAGCACTGCAAAGTGAAGGGATTATCTAATAATGTCAAATGTGACTTTAAAAAAATAAGTTGGTTATAAGTAGAATTCAACCACTGGCAATGTCCCATGTTGTAATACACTATTTATATAATACAGTATTTTAAAATATTAACACCGGGAAAGAAACAATCACTCCAAAATCAGAATTAACAATAGATGTTCACCTGGCTTCCAGCTATATTTACCTATGGGTCAGTATAGTTAATCACTTTCTGATGTTCATCCTTGGTAACATATACCTAAAAATGTCAATTTTCTAGACCAACCGAATTTGAAACTACACCACCTATATAGGTAAAGTAGATGGCCAACAGCCTTTCTCTTTGCTTGTGAAGAAGATTCCTCCCATCTCTCACTTTTAGCACTATGATTTCCATAAAATGGCAGGCTGAGGCTCCCACACAAACCTGGGTTTCTACGAAAAGGGAAATTTCACATCTTTCTAAATTTTAGGACTTATGACAATGCATCAGATATTCAGTTTGCCAAGATACTGTTCTCAACATATGTACAATATCCCTTCATCCTTTGTGAGATTGTGTAAGCTTCCACAGAAATGTGACAACTGCCTTTCTCTCACATTTCCTCAGTTCTAAATTCCCAGTTACATGCTAATTAAGAGTAATTTTCTATTCATATTCCTAATGTATCTCAAAACCAAAATCTGAACCTAACACTAACCAATGACTATGAATGCTAATATCCCTGGCATCAGTGACTGATGTAGGCAAAATGTGATTTCATACTGTATGTTGTACTCAAAGTGCCATTATTTTAAACAGGATCCTGACATTGACTCTATTCTCCAATCAACAATTTTAAAATATATAATCAATGGCAAATAATACAAATTTAACCCAATAACCTCAGAAAGGAAAACCAGTTAAATTAGTGAAGATAATGAGAGAGAGAAAAAACAGTGACTTCTCCAAAAAAATACCAAATTTCTCCAAGGCAACAAATGAAAAATACAAGGAATTTATTTTGCACTTTCACCATGATCCCATGAAGAACATGACAGACCACACAGAAAATTGTAATTAATTAACACACAAGCCCCAGGACTTAGGAGATCTATTCACGTATTGCCTTGACTGCCTCCAATAATAGCAGAGTTACCTCAGTAAGTCCAATATTCTTCCTTTTAATGACATTCTGCAGAGAGTTGCTTAGAGTCCTAGTTAGCAACAGGTTTGTTGATTTACGAATCATGTCATCAACTTCAGTTGAGCTAAAAAGGAAGTATCAAGAATCAGTCATAGGTAGGAGAATTATTTTGCAAACAAGGCTCTAGTAGTACTTTAATAATAATAATAATAACTGCAGGAAATATTTATTGTACTTCAGAAATTAGGTTCTAAATATTTTAATGTATAAAAATTCATTTAACCTTCACAATAACCATGTGAAATAATTTTAGTATTGAGCAGATAGCAAAAAAGGAAAAGATTTTAATAAGGCAGTCTAGATCTAAAGCCTACAACACTTAAAACACTATGCTACACTACCTCTCATGAAAGCATCCTCTAACATGATTCTGTGTCCTGAAACCCTTATTTCTCCGACACATTCAAATTCCTTCACAGTTAATATTCATAAATTTTCAAGCTGATCTCTCTGTAGCCTTCCTGTGCAATTAGCTGATAAAGGCTCCTAAAAAAAGAAAATATCTCTGCTCCTATGTCATCATCTTTCATATTATATCTTCTTGTTGTTCAGTTGCCCAGTCATGTCCAACTCTTTGTGACCCCATCGACTGCAACACGCCAGGCGTTCCCGACCCTCACTATTTCCTGAAGCTCGCCCAAGTTCATGTCCATTGCACTGGTGATTCCACCCAGCCACCTCATCCTCTGACACCCTATCTCCCTTCTGCCTTCAATCTTTCCCAGCATCAGGGGCTTTTCCAATGAGTCAGCTGTTAGCATCAGATGACCAAAATACTGGAGATTCAGCATCAGTCCTTCCAAGAATTCAGGGTTGATTTCCCTTAAGATTGACTGGTTTGATCTCTTGCTGTCCAAGGGACTTTCAGGAGTCTTCTCCAGCACCACAGTTCGAAGGCATCAATTCTGTGGTGCTCTGCCTTTCTTACAGTCCAGCTCTCATAGCTGTATGAGAACTCTGGGAAGCCCACAGCTGTGACTCCACAGACTTCTGTCGGTAGGGCAATGTCTGTTTTTCACATGTTGTCTAGATTTGTCATAGTTTTCCTGCCAAGAAGCAACCATCTTCTGATTTCATGGCTGCAGTCACCATCCACAGTGATTTTAGAGCCCAGGAAGAGGAATTCGGTCACTATTTCCACATTTTCCCCTTCTATTTGCCATGAAGTATAGGGCTGGATGACATGATCTTGGTTTTATAATACTTAGTTTTAAGCAGGCTCTTTTACTCTCCTCCTTCATCTTCATCAAGAGGTTCCTTAGGTCCTCTTTGCTTTCTGCCATTAGCGTGGTATCATCTGCATATCTGAGGATGTTGATGTTTCTCCTGTCTACCTTGATTTCAGTCTGCAACTCATCCAGCCCAGCATTTCTCATGATGTGCTCAGTGTATAGGTTAAGCAAACAGGGTGACAGCAGACAGCCCTGTCGTGTTCCTTTCTCAATCTTGAACCAATCAGTTGCTCCATACAGGGTTCTAACTGTTGCTTCTTGACCTGCAAACAGATTTCTCAGAAGATAGGTAGGATGGTCTGGTATTCCCATCTCTTTAAGAGCTTTCCACAGTTTTTTATGATTCACACAGTCAAAGGCTTTAGCGTAGTCGATTAAAAAGAGGTAGATATTTTTCTGGAATTCCCTAACCTTCTCTATGATCCATAGAATGTTGCCAATTTAATCTCTGGTTCCTCTTCCTTTTCTAAACCCAGATTGGACATCTGGAAGTTCTTGGTTCACATAATGCTGAACCTAACATGCAAGATTTTAAGCATGACTTCATGGGAGATGAGTGCAACTGTCTGATGGTTAGCACATTCTTTAATACTACCCTTCCTGGGAACTGGGATGAGGATTGACCTTTTCCAGTCCTGTGACCAGGAAGACCACTGCTGGGTCTTCCAGATTTGCTGGCATATTGAATGCAACATCTTGAAGGCATCATCCTTTAGGGTTTTGAATAGTTCTACTGGAAGTCTGTCACATTCACTAGCTTTATTAACAGCAGTTGACTTTGCACTCCAGAATGTCTGGCTCTGGGTGACTGAGCACACCAGTGTAGTAATCCAGTACATTAAGATCTTTTTTGTACAGTTCTTCTGTGGATTCTTTCCATCGCTTCTTGATCTCTTCAGCATCTACTAGGTCTCTACCATTTCTCTCCTTTATTATTGATTTATAAGATTATATTACTTTCAGGTAGACAACAAAATGAATCAAAATTTTTAAAGATTATATTCCACTTAAAGTTATAAAACATTGGCTATATTCCCTGTGCTGTATAACATATCCTTGTAGCTTATTAGTCCAATCGCAGTAGTATGTACTTCTTAATTCCCTACATCTATCTTGGCACTGCCTTTTCCCCTGACTTTGAAAAGAAACCAATAATGTAATTCTACCTAAATGTTTTATAATCCTTACTATTCCAAAAGTGATCAATAATGATACTTTTTATTCAGTAAAGGAAACTAAACATAAAGAAAATAACTCCAAAACTATCTTTACAAGCAAAGTTTTAAAAATAAATCTTACAATCAACAAACAAAATTCCAGAACTATATATCTTTCACAAGCCCCTAAAAGTGTCACCCAAGATGTCTCTCTATAAAAGAAACTGTTTTGAGACAAATATTTCTTCAAAATAAAGTCAGTATTGCAATGATAATTCTTTATCAAGAAATAAACATAAGATCTGTAAGCAGTTCTTTTTCAATAATTTATTGCTTGTGAGCAAAGGTCACAAATTTTATCTTACTGATTTCTTTCTACAGAATATCAGAGGCTTAGTATATAGTTCAATTAAAAATCTTAAATTACTAAATATGTACATAAACTAGATTGTCTATTATGCAAAAGACAGAATTATTAGAAATAAATAAGACTGCATGGAATCCAGGTAGTAAATTCAGTTAGGGGAAAAAAGATACCTCAAAATATCCTTACAGGATATATTTAACTGAATGATAACCTCTGACCTATTGCCACCCTTTCCAAAAATGTTATTGAATTTAAAACTTCATTACAAAAATGTGTTAATGGAGTACTCAAATTACAATGGTGAAGGGATATTGAAGTTACACTTGTTTTGATGGAATACTGAATTTACAATGGCGAAGAAATATTCATGGTTCCTGCCTTTATATATTAAACTCACAGTTATATCATATCAATTACAGTATACATAATGAATAAGTACAGGTTGCTATAAAAGTGATGAACACAGGGGCCCAAAATAATCTGGTGACTCTGATAGTAATCACTCACCTAGCATCTCTACTTATATTACATATTTCTATTATGCTTTAAGAAGATCTGGTAGAAATTCTATTCTTAGATTAGAATGTCAAAGATCAAGAAACACTGTCATTACCTTTAAAAGCAGAAGAAAGCTAAGTCTAAGCTAAAAGTTGTATTTTCCTTTAATATTAATGAAGTATAATATACACAAAAATGTATAACTGAATTAAATTGCACACTGAGATAAAGCTCTTGAAAGATGAGCAAAAAGCAGCCATCACTTTCATATCTAAGGCCAGTTGCCTAATCTGGATACACAGAGATGAGAGAGTGAAACAGTCATATGCTGAGAGACTTTGGTGGAATAAAAAAAAAAAAAGCAAAAAACAACAAAAAACCACTTAATCCTTTAATAGTGTGGGCTGCTAGTATGGACTGTAATCTTGGAAGAGCCTCTAAACAAAAATAAACATACTAACCCAACAATTCTTCCCTAAAACAATTCTGTTCCATAAGAAATGGTGTGTGGGGGTGGGGTGGAGGTGGGGAGTGCTAGAAATCAGAGAGAAATGTTGCACATTTTGCAATCCAAAGGAGAGTAAAAACCAATCAAAGCTGAAACCCAGTCCAACTCAAATCCTGTTAAAATCAGAGATAAGCCCCTGGATAGAAGCTTTGGAATTTCAGAGTCTTAAGGACAAAGATACTTTACAACAGAATTTTTAGAACTGAAATCATAAGTAATTTGAAACTAATACAAACTGAGACACATTCAGTTCACTCAAGTAATGATGAAATCTGAATGATATATTTAGCAGCTAGGAGGCACAGTGAAGCCTGGCGTGCTGCAGTCCATGGGGTCGAAAAGAATCGAACATGACTGAGCAACTGAACAACAACAATGAGTTGCAAAAGGAGAAATGAGAAAAGAGACATATTTAAGGGTAAACTGGCAACATCATCTCCAATCCTAATAAAAGATCTCAACCTACAGATCTCAGAAGTTTAACACAACCCCAAGAGAACTGATGCAAATGAAATCTCACAAGAAGATCAAACACTGCAAAATGCAAAGATAAAGAGGAAACCTTAAAGACAACCAGAAAAAAAAGACAATACATTTAGATTAATAACAGTGACTACTGGCTTATCTCTCTTCAGCAACAATGAAAGCAAACAGAGGAATAACATCTTTAAGGGGTTGGGAAAGGGAAAACTTTGAAAACAGATGAAAAAATATTTTTAGATAAACAAAAGCTAAGAAAATCTAAAACCAGCAGATATACACTAAAAGAATAACTAAAAGAATTCTTCACACTGAAAGAAAATGACACCAAGTCATAAAATAGATCTGTAAGAAAGAATGAGAAGGCCTGGAAATAGCAAATCTGTGGAGAAGTATAATGAACTACTTTTCCTTCTTGAATTTTAAAATACAATGAAATGTTCAAAGCACAAACAATAACATATTTAGCATTTAAAAACAACTGTATAAGTATATACCAACCATATTAAAAAAGTGTAAAGGTAAATTATACTGTACTGCTGTAAGATTCTTAAATTACATGTAAAGTGACATATCATTATTCAAGATAAACTAATAACTTAAGGATACACATTGTAATCCCCAGAACAAATACAAACAAATAATAAATAAAGTTAAAAGTTATACTCCAGTAATAGGGAAACTAAATCATAATACTAAAAGACTGTAATCTAGAAGAAGGAAGGAAAACAGGGGGAACAAAAGGAGCTTAAAAAAAAAAGAATGGAACAAATAGAAAAACAATAGCTAGATCTAAGACTTAAATCAACATAAATCACTAAATAAGTTAATGTAATAGAATAAATATTCTAATTAGGCAGAATGAATAAAAAACCGATACCTAGCTACTTGTTGATTCAAACTGACACATTTTAAATACAAGGACACATGGCCAGATCTTATTGTCAAGATGCCATTCAGCACTAAAAAGAACTAAGCACCTTAAAAAAATTAATGGTATCATGATTAAGTTAGGAAATTTGCCCAAAATGATAAAAGTGCATCAACACATCATATGAATCAGCTTGAGGTAGCTCACACCAGCTACATCTGGGACCATCTAAGCATCAAAATGAATAAGGTCATTAAAGGAACAACCTGACTGAATGATGTAAAAATCTATGAGTCTAATACAATAATAGGAGATCATAGGTAGACAGATAGAAAGATAAACAGACAGGTAAACAGGTAATGCAGAAGGATTCCTTAATACAGAATGTGAAGTAATACATATTGACTCCCCAGAGATAGTGGAGATAAGGATTCCTTAATACAGAATGTGAAGTAATACATCTTGCTCCCCAGAGAAGAGAATGGCAAACCACTCCTGTATTCTTGCCTGGAGGATTCCATGGACACAGGACCCCTGGAGGCCTCAGATGTGACTGAGTGACTCTCACACACACATACACACACACACACAGAGCTGCTCAGTAGTGTCTGAGTCTTTGTGACTCCAAAGACTGTAGCCCCCAAGCTCCTCTTCTCTCCTCTCCCTCTCCTCCATGGGTTTGTCCCAGCAAGAACACGAGTGGGTGCCATTTCCTCCACTAGGGGATCTTCCTGACCCAGGATTGAACCTGAGTCTTCTGCACTCCAAGCAGATTTTTCACTATTGCTCCAATGAAGTAGCCCCTTAAGTAATAAATAATCTTATATTAACTAAATTATCAGAGGAAAAAAACTGATTCAGGCAAGAATCATTAATGAATACTATAGTGAAAGACATCTAGTAACTAAAAGAATAAATACATGGTCTCAAAGTACTTTAATACAAACATTACTTATTACAAAAGGAAAAATGTAAACTATACACAGAAAACAAAAATCTTAACTAGATAATTAAAATTAATATGAACCATAAGACATTAAAATGCTAAACACCCATAGGTACATATAGAGAGACAGTAGAGGAGGGAAAAAGAAAGTAATAAAGTCAATATGGCAACATTTCAAAAAACTGAAGAATTTGGGGAAAAAGCTTTCAGTTCAGCACATTTTCAAAATTCTTATGTAATGTTGAAATTATCTGAAAATAACATGCTAAAAAAGGTTATAAGTAATAGAAGAGACAAATGCATACCATAAAAGAAAGTGGTAGTTGTATTAATACAAAGCAAGCAAGACATCAAGACTATTTTAAATTTTATTCCATTGATCTATATTTCTGTCTTTGTGCCAGTACCATCCTGTCTTGATGACTGTGGCTTTGTAGTAGAGCCTGAAGTCAGGCAGGTTGATTCTTCCAGTTCCATTCTTCTTTCTCAAGATTGCTTTGGCTATTCGAGGTTTTTTGTATATTCATACAAATTGTGAAATTATTTGTTCTAGCTCTGTGAAAAATACCGCTGGTATCTTGATAGGGATTGCATTGAATCTATAGATTGTTTTGGGTAGTATACTGATTTTCACTATATTGATCCTTCTGATCCATGAACACGGTGTATTTCTCCATCTATTAGTGTCCTCTTTAATTTCTTTCACCAGTGTGTTATAGTTTTCTATATATAGGTCTTTTGTTTCTTTAGGTACATATATTCCTAAGTATTTTATTCTTTTTGTTGCAATGGTGAATTGAATTGTTTCCTTAATTTCTCTTTCTATTTTCTCTTTATTAGTGTATAGGAATGCAAGGGATTTCTGTGTGTTGATTTTATATCTTGCAACTTTACTATATGCATTGATTAGCTCTGGTAATTTTCTGGTGGAATCTTTAGGGTTTTTTATGTAGAGAATCATGTCATCTGCAAACAGTGAGAGTTTTACTTCTTTTCCAATTTGGATTCCTTTTATTTCTTTTTTTGCTCTGACTGCTGTGGCCAAAACTTCCAAAACTATGTTGAATAGTAGTGGTGAAAGTGGACACCCTTGTCTTGTTCCTGACTTTAGGAGAAATGCTTTCAATTTTTCACCATTGAGGATAATTTTGATGAAGGAGGCAAGAGTATACAATGGAGAAAAGACAATCTCTTTAACAAGTGGTGCTGGGAAAACTGGCCAACCACTTGTAAAATAATGAAACTAGAACACTTTCTAACACCATACACAAAAATAAACTCAAAATGGATTAAAGATCTAAATGTAAGACCAGAAACTATAAAACTCCTAGAGGAGAACATAGGCAAAACACTCTCCGACATAAATCACAGCAGGATCCTCTATGACCCACCTCCCAGAATATTGGAAATAAAAGCAAAAATAAACAAATGGGACCTAATTAAAATTAAAAGCTTCTGTACAACAAAGGAAACTATAAGCAAGTTGAAAAGACAGCCTTCTGAATGGGAGAAAATAATAGCAAATGAAGCAACTGACAAAGAATTAATCTCAAAAACATACAAGCAACTCCTGCAGCTCAACTCCAGAAAAATAAATGACCCAATCAAAAAATGGGCCAAAGAACTAAACAGACATTTCTCCAAAGAAGACATACAGATGGCTAACAAACACATGAAAAGATGCTCAACATCACTCATTATCAGAGAAATGCAAATCAAAACCACAATGAGGTACCATTTCACACCAGTCAGAATGGCTGCTATCCAAAAGTCTACAAGCAATAAATGTTGAAGAGGGTGTGGAGAAAAGGGAACCCTCTTACACTGTTGGTGGGAATTGAAACTAGTACAGCCACTATGGAGAACAGTGTGGAGGTTCCTTAAGAAACTGGAAATAGAACTGCCATACAACCCAGCAATCCCACTGCTGGGCATATACACCCAGGAAACCAGAATTGAAAGAGACACGTGTACCCCAGTGTTCATCGCAGCACTGTTTATAATAGCCAGGACATGGGAGCAACCTAGATGTCCATCAGCAGATGAATGAATAAGAAAGCTGTGGTACATATGCATAATGGAGTATTACTCAGCCATTAAAAAGAATACATTTGAATCAGTTCTAATGAGATGGATAAAACTGGAGCTGATTATACAGAGTGAAGTAAGCCAGAAAGAAAAACACCAATACAGTATACTAACACATATATATGGAATTTAGAAAGATGATAATGATAATCCAGTATGCAAGACAGCAAAAGAGACACATATGTATAGAACAGTCTTTTGGACTCTGGGGGAGAGGGCAAGGGTGGGATGATTTGGGAGAATGGCATTGAAACATGTATGAGAATGGCATGTGAAACGAATCATCAGTTCAGGTTCGATGTATGATACAGGATGCTTGGGGCTGGTGCTCTGAGATGACCCAGAGGGATGGAATGGGGAGGGAGGTGGGGGGAGGGAGGTTCAGGATGGGGAACACGCGAACACCCATGGTGGATTCATGTTGATGTATGGCAAAACCAATATAATATTGCAAAGTAATTAGCCTCCAACTAACATACATAAATTTATATTAAAAAATAAATTCATTTAAAAAGACTACTTTAATTTTTAACACAAAGAAGGATATTTCATTAAATTTAAAAGATGAATACAACAAGAAGATATCATAATACAAACTGTGCATAACCTTAAAAAGATATATTCAAATAAATGAAGCAAACTTGAGAGATCTCAAAAGAGAAATAGACACATCTACAATCATATTTGGATAGTTTAACACTCGTCAGTAATTGACAAAAAAGCAGACTTAAAAAAGAAAGGATACAGAAAATTGTACAATAATATTAATATTAACAAATTTAATCCAGTTGTCATTTAGAGAATACAACATTCAACAACTAAAGATACAGATTTTATTCAAATATACATGGAACACTATTGTAACTGGATTTAAATTTACCATTTTCTTAGTTGATCTCTATTTGTTCCACCTGTTCTATAGCCCATTTAATTCTTTAGTTGGTTGTTTCTGGATTGAGTATTCTTTCTATGATTCCTTTTCATTTTCATTACTGGCTTATTACTTTTACTTTTTTCATGGTTTTGACCATTTTTTCAGTGGTTGTTCTAGATCATATTACTTCATGCATAATGTAAAATCCTTAAATAGTAAATCAAATTCCTCTCTCATATTCTTTGTCCTATTACTATCATATATTTACTTTTATAGTTACATTTCTTTACCAGACACTATCATTATTTTTCATGTACACAAGCAATTTTCTGTAAGACCAATTAAAAGCAGAGGAATGACATTGGAAATAGCAGAATAGGAAGTCCTGCATTCATATCCCTTCTCAGCAACAATAATTTGGCAGGCAAGCAGAGACAAAAGTACTTTTGTGAAACTTTGGATTGAAGAAAGAAGACTGTAAAACTCTGGTAGCATCCAAGACCAAGGAGGGTTGCTTTTAGAAGGCAAGCATAAACTCACTCATGTGGCATACCTGCTAACTTAGTCCTAGCTACAGACCCAGGAACAGACCCTGACCCTTGACAGCCTATGGACATGGCCTATTTGACCTTGCCACCATCACCAGTTGAAAAACAACCCAGGAAGAGTCATGCAAACCTGTGCTTTGGATAATAGGTCCACCAACCTCAGTTCCAGCTGTAAACTGAATTGTTCCATGACCCAACTCCAGCTCCTATTAGCTGCAAACCCTGCCTGCCTATGACTTGGCAGAAACATGCTCATTCATGAATCTAGGCAAATTCTCCAACCTTTGTCTGACTGCAAATACTAAAAAAATCCCTGTAACATTGCCCCATATATTCATAGCCACAGACCAGGAACACTCCTGCCTACTCAGAGACCTGCTGGAGCAATAACCTTCCATGCACCTGGAGGAAGGGCCGCCAATATCAAAATTGACTACAGAGTTTAATGTGCCCGCACAACCTGGCTTTAGCCCACTTTACCCATGGACGGGAGGCAGTTGTGCCTGCCAGCGATCCAACAGGAGACATGCCTATATGTACCCCTAGAGATAGGCCCAGTGACCTCAGTCTCACTGTGGATCTTGAAGTGGCTGTGCAATCTGGCTTCAGCCACTCCCAAGTATGATCTAAGAGAAACCCTACTTTTCCAGGAACCCACCAGAAGGAAACCCCCAAAGCACCCCCAGATGAATTCCCCAGTGCAGTTGCAGAGCCACAATCTATCAGTCATTCTAATTGTGAAACCCCAAAGTAGACCTGTGATTTGGCTCCAGGCCCTTTCAGGCATGGTACAGAAATAGTCCTGCTACCCTGTGGCCTAGGGGAGACATATATCTCCATGTCCCCAGAGAAGCACAAAGGCAGAGTCAACAATACAAAGCTACGTGGACCAAAAAGAATCAAACAACCTGACACCACCAAAGAAAATAAACATGAGTTCCACTAATAAATCCCAAAGAAACTGAGACATACAAATTGCCCTAAAAAGAATTTGAAATATCGTATTAAGCTCAATAATATGCAAGAGAACACAGAGAGACAACAAAATGAAATCTGGAATACAATGCACAAATAAAATGAGAAGTTTAATAAAGATATAGAAACTATAAAAAAAGAACCCAAGTCAAATTCTGGAGTTGAAGTATACAATAAAAGAATTAAAAAATACTTAGAGCATCAACAGCAGACTAAATAATGCAGAAGAAAGAATCAGGGCATTGGAAAACAGGCCATTTAAAAACAGAAAGAGGAACAAAGAGAAAAACTATAAAGAAAGCATGAGAGACCTATTCAGCTCAGTCGCTCAGTCGAGTCCGACTCTTTGTGACCCCGTGAACCACAGCACGCCAGGCCTCCAAGTCCATCACCAACTCCCAGAGGCCACCCAGACCCAAGTCCATCGAGTCAGTGATGCCATCCAACCATCTCATCCTCTGTTGTCCCCTTCCCCATTGCCCTCAATCTTTCCCAGCATCAGGTCTTTTCAAATGAGTCAGCTCTTCGCATCAGGTGGCCAAAGTATTGGAGTTTCAGCTTCAACATCAGTCCTTCCAATGAACACTCAGGACTGATCTCCTTTAGGATGGACTGGTTGGATCTCCTTGCAGTCCAAGGGACTCTCAAGACTCTTCTCCAACACCACAGTTCAAAAGCATCAATTCTTCAGTGCTCAGCTTATAGTCCAACTCTCACATCCATACATGACCACGGGAAAAACCATAGCCTTAACTAGACGAACCTTTGATGGCAAAGTAATGTCTCTGCTTTTTAATATGCTGTCTAGGTTGGTCCTAACTTTATTTCCAAGGAGTAAGCATCTTTTAATTTCATGGCTGCAATTATCATCTGCAGTGATTTTGGAGCCCAGAAAAATAAAGTCAGCCACTGTTTCCACTGTTTTCCCATCCATACCATTAAAAAAACAAAAACCCTGCTTACATCTTTTAATTTCATGGCTGTAGTTACCATCTGCAGTGATTTTGGAGCCCAGAAAAATAAAGTCAGCCACTGTTTCCACTGTTTTCCCATCCATACCATTAAAAAAACAAAAACCCTGCTTATTTAATTTATATGCAAAGTACATCATACAAAATGCCAGGGTGGATGAATCACAAACTGGAATCAAAACTACCAGGAGAAATACCAACAATCTCAGATATGAAGATGATACCACTCTAAAGGCAGAAAGTGAAGGAACCAGAGTCAAGAAAGAAAGCTATGACAAACCTCACATGACAGTGTATTAAAAAAGCAGAGACATCATTTTGCTGATAAAGGTCTGCATACTCAAAGCTATTGTTTTTCCAGTGTCATGTACAGATGTGAGAACTGGATCATAAAGACTGCTTAGTGCCCAAGAATTGATGCTTTCAAACTGTGATGCTGGAGAAGGCTCTTGAGAGTCCATTGGATAGCAAGATCACAGCAAGAATTTCACATGCCACTCCTCTACTGGCCTTAACATTTCATCAATATAATGTAAAAACAAGAATATTATACTACTCTTTTCTAATTTAACTCTCACTAGAAATGCAAATCCGTAAAGGAAACAGTAGAGAATAAAGTAAGTAATATAAAAAGAAATTATTCAAGAGTTTCCAACTTCCCTTTTTTTTACCTGACCATATAAATAGGGCAGTGGCATACCATACAAGGCTAATACTAAGACTTTCAAACTTGGAACTGAAGGGAACATCAAAAGTATTCCAGAATATTTATGTATATCTCAGTATCTACTGCACCTCCATTATTTCATACTGTACCTTAGATGAAGATCTTCTGAAAACTTCAGACAGGCGTAGATAAATTCTTTAATTTGGTTGTAAACTTTTGGCACAAATTCAGAAAATGGAAACTTTTTTGGGAATGGTTGCTGTAAAAGCAAGAATCAATGAAAGTTACAAATCACCATACATTGAAAATACCTACTAACTAATTAAAATGCAAAAGAGATTTTCTTGCACACTAGGAACTGCCTTAACAACTCTACATTTTAAAAACATATTTGTGACAGTTTTCTAATACTAAAAAGAATAAGATTAAATTAAGTAAACGATTCTAACATCCTGTAAAACCCAATAAACAAATTCTGATACATACTCAGCAATAAAAAGGAATGAGTTATTGATATGTGCAACTTAGATGAGTCTCAAAAGCATTATCTTCAGTGAAAGAAGCCAATCTCAAATGGTTACACACTATATAACTCCATTTAAAAGGCCTTTCAGAAAAGGTAAAAAAGTAGATGGATAGCAACGAAAGTTGGTTGCCAAAAGCTAGGGGTTGAGGAGTCATTGATTAAGAAGGTATAGCATGAGGGAATTTGGAGGAATCATGAAACTGTTCTGCAACATTGTTGTGGTAGTACATCCACCACAAAGCACAGTCAAAACCAATACAATTATATATATAGCAAGGTAAATTTTACTGTATATTTTGGGGATAAAATGTCCTCAGAGTATAAGAAAAGCAAATATTTCAATGTGTAAGTCAAAAGGAAACACTGCCAGAAATCTCCTGAACACTTCAGAGGTGACAATACCCCAAAGCCATTTACTGACTGATTCCCCAAACAGGAACTTCTGCTCCTCTAAGCCGAAAAATCATCCTTTGAAGCTGTTTTAGATTCCTAACTCACTGAGTTAGCAATTATGCCTTTAATGAGACTGATACAAAGAAAGCTTTAAGAGAATGGCAAATCAGAGAAGTTTATTTTAGTGTTCCTTACCTTTTCCAGCTCTGTATCTTGGAAAGGGAACTGTCCTATCACCTTTTTATACATCTCTTCACTTGTTACTGGTATAGGACTGTAGTTGTCAGAATCAAGTATGTTTCTATAAAGAAAATAAAAGAAAGGAAAGGAGGGAGGGATAAAATAAAAAAGGAAAGACAGGTGGGTTCATCAGTAGAGTGATCACAAATAACTTTCATAATAAACATTTCTTAGTCTCTAATCTATTCTTTTTACAGTACAGCTATTTGGCCTTAGGTAAGGACATCTTAAAAAAAAACACAAAAGGAAAATTGCATTCTAAAACAAATAGAACACAAATATAAAGATGACCTCATAGTATTTGAGATTTACAGCTCAGACAGAAAATTTCAAGGCAACATGTTGAAGCCTTAAAGGCAAATGAGAAGCAGCAACAACAACAAAAAATGTGAGCTCTGGAAAAGGCAAAGAGGTTTTATATGCTTTCTTAAAAAAAAATACTTTTCTTTAATTCTAGGCTAGATTTTCTATTTTATCAAACTATGTTCATGTACTTCATCTACTGCTTCATTAAGAATGACTTTTTCTTCATCCAAAGGTTCTGTGTCCTTAACTAGGCTAGGAATTCTCCAGAGCAGAGGCCATACTACCAAAATCAAAAAAGAAATTTACTGAAGGTTTCAGATCAGATGCACTTGGATATATCATGGTACTAATTTTCAAAGACAATCTCCCCTAAAGAAAATTATATCATTAACAAACAGGATTTTTTATAAATACAAATATTTATATTAATATACTAATGAGTTACACTACATAATTATCAGCTATATGTTTATAAAATGTGAAGAGTAAGATTAATGGGACAATGTAATACCTTAAAGCTATAAGAACTTGAAAACAAAGTAAGATGACCTAGGGAAGTGGTCCTGCAGTAAGCAGAAAGATCACTTTAAATGAAGAAACAAGTGAGTTGACATGAGTTATGTGTGAGGAAAACATGTCCAAGGAAATATTTGTAAGAGGAGGTGTAATACAATAATCTTCTTATTGTTGTATGCATGTTGCAGTAACTATTTAAATAATATGCTTCAAATATTAGATTGTAATAGATCTCTTCTTTGGATATGGAGAATAAAGAAAATGAGGAATAACATGAGTGAGTCTTCAAAAAAGTTCTAAAAAAGCTAAATTATTAAAAGGGTTCAAAATCCACTATCCTACAAGCAAGACATAGATTAGGCATGATTCCCAAAGAGAAAATCAAAAATCAAATTAAGATGACACAAGGTGATCTGGTTGGTGTGAACCAAGGTATTTGCCATTTATTCAATGAAACAAATCTGGGGATTTGGGGACTCCTCGCATAGTATGTACTAATATCCAGAGTTTGAATGTCTTGGGAACTTTATTTGGGATACCATTACTACTTAATTGAATTCCCAGTCATAACTGGAATCAGACCTAGAAAAAAATAAGCCACATACACTTGTTGCTTATTATACCTGAAAACCCGTATTTATAAAGACGAGTGTACAAACATGCATGCCCCCACACACACAACTATAGATAATTTCTCACCTGAAAATACCTGACCACTTCTTTAGCAAAGTTTCACTATACTGGTCTCTGATTTCTAATAACATGTCAAAAAGCTGATTTACAGGAAAACCATATACCTGAAACAAAATAAGAAAAAAGCTTCATTTTTTAAGGTGATTTTTTTGGGGGGGGGCTGTTTTTATTTTATTTTTATTTTTACTTTATTTTACTTTACAATACTGTATTGGTTTTGCCATACATTGACATGAATCCACCACGGGTGTACATGCATTCCCAAACATGAACCCCCCTCCCACCTTAAGGTGATGTTTTTTAAACAACATGAGAGAGATTAGGCACTGAAAGATAATTTTGTTCTTTGGACAACAATTTAAATAAAACCATGATACAAGAATCTTCCATTCCTACCTAATATCTAGTGTTTATCCTCAATAATTAAAATATATACCAAAATATTTGAGCCAGTCAGAAAAAAATAAAAAGATGAACATTAGAATTAATATATATTGGATATAACTGTCAATGAAGTTTTCCCTATAACTCCTTCTGTAACTCTTGGCAACTTTTAAGAGTAGGGTCAGAAAATGAGAATGCTACCAATCTTAACCACTTCTAATGTTATTATATTGAATATGATATGTGGTTCATATCAATAATCATTATTCAAAATAGTAGGTAAGAAAATAGTTTAAGAACTAATGTAGTGAGTCATTTAATCGATTTGCTTTGAGGAAAAAAAAGGGGGGATGAGAACAAATTATGAGAACATAATAGACAAGGTGATGACCAGGAAATGCTACAAAGAGATAAAAATTATCTAGCTCAAGGAAAAGAAGAAACACAACTAAAAAGAAAAAGGTACTTACTCAAGCTTAGATAGACAATCAAAGGATATAGAGCTGATGAAACACTCTCATCTAGGTTAAGTCTACATAAACATAAGCCACAAACCTGAAGTGTGTCAGCAAAAAGCACAATGAGGTTCTTCAAATCTAACACGAGGTTTGGATCAGAGCAGTAAGACTAAAGGAAATAAAAAACAATGAGGAAAAACATATTTATTAAAAACAAAACTAACTTTTGATTTATTCAATTACTTAATGCTTCACCTGGTGCAGGCTCTCTGGAAAGCCTTCCTGGTTTAAGGTAACACCAGATACAGTCAGGGGAAAGTGAGTATAAAGACTCCAATAATCCATGATCTACATTTTTAACTTTTGGAAATTTAAAAACACACTTCTAAATAACTATCTGGTTAAAGAAGAAATCAAAGCTGATACTGCAGATTATTTTAAAACAAACAGTAAAAAAAAAAAGTTCATATTAAAACTTATAGAATACAGCTAATGCCATTTAAAAAATATATGTTAACATTAGAAAACATAAAAGACTTATAATAAACTAAGAATTCAACACATGAAGCAGGCCAAAAATAAAAATAGACCATAAATGAGAGAACAAAATTGATAAAATAAAAAGCAGACATTAATGACACAGAGAAGACATGAAAGATTTGATCCATGAAATCAAAAACGCAAGTTAAACATAAAATCAGTAGGACAGACAAATCACAGGTAAGTCCAATTAAACAGCAAAAAGAAACAGCAATGCAAGGCATACAAAAAATAAATATAATATAGAAGAAAATAAAATTTACAAATAAATTCAATGTATAATCTCTTAACAAATCTGAAAACTGAAACGACTTGGAAGGCATCTTCTTTACAAAGACGTATTATGTCACTATTTTTCAGTGACTTTTGATATTCAAATTCTCTTAAGTATAATTTGGTTACTTGCTCTCTACTTAACTCAATTCCAAAAGAAGGCATGTTGAATTCTCCCAAAGTGGTGTGGCCTCTCTTTCTCGTCCTACCACTATCAGTTTTTGTTTATATACATACTAATGCTTGCTTTTTCCGGTAAATGGGCTACTGTCTTTTTGATGGGTTAAAAATATTATCAGAACAAAATATTGCTCTCTTCTCCCGTTTAACAATCTTTAACTTCAATCCAGTGTTCTTGAAGAATATTGCCCTTTCTGCTCCCCATTCTTCATTTTTAAGCTTTCTATATAATCTTAATGCAGAAATTTCTCTTAGTAACCAAACTATAATACTTTCTACCGGTGATGTTTCTCATGAATACTGACATATTTGGACCTATTCTAGCCATCTAATTTTAAGTTTTCTATTTTCGATGATTTATTCTTTCTTTTTTGTATCCTTTCATGTTTTTCATTGGATTAGTTTTTTCAAATTAGCTTATACTGGTTATTAATAACAATATATACTTTCTATCAGAGGATGAGGTGGCTGGATGGCATCACTGACTCGATGGACAAGAGTTTGGGCAAACTCTGGGAGTTGGTGATGGACAGGGATGCCGGGCATGCTGTGATTCATGGGGTTGCAAAGAGTCGGACACAACTGAGCGACTGAACTGAACTGAACTGAACTGATAATTTCTGTCCACTGTTTACTTGAAATAATCTGTAGTGTCATTTTAAAAATGTTTTCAACATTAAGCCACTCCTCTTGTAGGGATTCTTAATAGCATTAAACTTTAGAAACAACGGGCTTCCCTGAAAGCTCAGTTGGTAAAGAATCTGCATGCAATGCAGGAGACCCCGGTTCTATTCCTGGGTTGGGAAGATCCCCTGGAGAAGGGAAAGGTTACCCAGTCCAGTATTCTGGCCTGGAGAATTCCATGGGCTGTACAGTCCATGGGGTTGCAAAGTCAGACACAACTGAGCAACTTTCACTTACAAACAACTGATCAGTTATTTAAATTTATCTATGAGTTTTACTCTCATATTTTGCACGCATTTTATTTATTCTCACCCCATCTTGTATTTTGAAATTTTTTTTCATTTTTGCTAAGACATCAGTATCAAGATAGGATGGGTGAAAAGTAAACTTTGCATCCTCATGTGTTTGGAAATGTCTTTCTTTTGCACTCAAACTAAAATACACAATTTCAGACATGAGAAAACTGCCTGCCTCCTTTACTCTGCCTGACAAAAAGATGCATCCTTTGAGCTGTAATAATCTAGTCGTTTTCTACTGCAGGGAAATTTCCCTCGTTCATTTAATTATTAAGGTCCCTCCTTTGTGACTATATTTTACTTCTAAATCTCCACTAAATACAACCAAAATCTACATCAATTATCCGTGTTTCTTAACTTTTCATTCATATTTTCCTCCTCTTTCTGTCTCTGCTCTATATTGGGGTTATATATTTGACTCTGTCTTCTTGATCACAGAATGATATTCACTTTTATCTATTCAATCTTAGAATTAAATTTCTCTATTACAGTAGTCATAAATCTCAAGAAAACAACATTAATCTTTGATTTCTATCCTTCTATGGCTTCCTTCCTTCCTTTTCCTCCTTCTTACATGTTGTATAACTGAATGTAGTATACATAAAGAAAATAATAAATAAAACCTATACATGTAATTTTACCAGGCAAACATAACTGATCAGCACCAGCATATCAGAAACTCAAAAACAACTTCTTTCCTTTCCACTCAGGAAAACATTATCATGATGTTTATTATAATCATTATATATCTTTCTTTCATTCTTTTTTCTTTGTAGTTTTTAGCTTAATAGATCTTATTTTTTAGAGCAGTTTTGCATTTAGAGATAAATTGAACAGGAAGTACAGAGTTTCCCATATACCCCTTCATACAGACACTCATGCACAGGTTCCCTTATTATAACATTTTCCCTTAGTGTGGTGACATTTGGTACAGTTGGTGAACCAATACTGACACATTATTCACATTATTATTGTTAACTAAATTCTATAGCTTACTTAGAGTTTACTCTCTGTGTTATATAATCTATGGGTTTTAACATAAGCATAATGATGTATTCCACCATTACAATATCATACAGAATAGTTTCACTGCCTGCCCTAGAAATTCTCTATCTTCCTCTTATTTATCCCTCAAGCCTTCTCCCAAATCCTAGCGACCCTTATCTTTTTATTGCCCCCTTAATTTTGCCTTGTCAAGAATATCATATAATTGGAATTATATGAATATGTAGCCTTCTCAGTTTGGGTACTTTCACTTAGCAATATGCACTTAGCTTCCTCCATGTCTTTTTGTGGGTTAACAGATTATATCTTTCATTTGCCATTGAGTAATATTCAATTATAAGGATGTACTAGAGTTCATCCATTCACCTATTAAAGGACATCTTGGTTACTTCCAGGTTTTGGCTATTTGGAATAAGCTGTTATAAACACTAGTGGGCAGGTTTTTGTGTTAACATATGTTTTCAACACATTTGGCAAATACCTATACTGCATACCTACTTGCTGCATCTTATATCTATGTTGCATTTTCTATAAACTTCCAAATTCTCTTCTAAGCTGGCTGTACCATTCTCCATTCCCATCAGCAATGAGAGTACCAGTTGTCCACATTCTCTCCAGAATTTGGTGCTTTCAGCATTATAGTCATTATACTGGGCATGTGGTGGTAGTTCACTGCTGTTTTAATTTGCAATTCCCTGATGACATATGACATATGACAATAGAGTTTTGCCAAGAGAATGCACTGGTCATAGCAAACACCCTCTTCCAACAAAACAAGAGAAGACTTTACACATGGATATCACCATATGGCCAACACCGAAATCAGACTGATTATATTCTTTGCAGCCAAAGATGGAGAAGCTCTATACAGTCAGCGAAAACAAGACCAGGGGCTGACTGTGGCTCAGATCATGAACTCCTTATTGCCAAATTCAGACTTAAATTGAAGAAAGTAGGGAAAACTGCTAGACCATTCAGGTATGACCTAAATCAAATCCCTTATGATTATACAGTGGAAGTGAGAAATAGATTTAAGGGACTAGATCTGGTAGACAGAGTGCCTGATGAACTATGGACAGAGGTCCATGACACTGTACAGGAGACAGGGATCAAGACGATTCCCAGGAAAAAGAAATGCAAAAAAGAAGAATGACTGTCTGAGCAGGCCTGATGAATAGCTGTGAAAAGCAGAGAAGTGAAGAGCAAAGGAGAGAAGGAAAGATGTACCCATTTGAATGTAGAGTTCCAAAGAACAGCAAGGAGAGATAAGAAAGCCTTCCTCAGTGATCAATGCAAAGAAAATAGAGGAAAAGAACAGAATGGGACAGACTAGAGATCTCTTCAAGAAAATTAGAGATACCAAGGAAACATTTCATGCAAAGATGGGCTTGATAAAGGACAGAAATGGTATGGACCTAACAGAAGCAGAAGATATTAAGAAGAGGTGGCAAGAATACACAGAAGAACTGTACAAAAAAGATCTTCACGACCCAGATAATCACAATGGTATGATCACTCACCTAGAGCCAGACATCCTGGAATGTGAAGTCAAGTGGGCCTTAGAAAGCATCACTATGAACAAAGTTAGTGGAGGTGATGGAATTCCAGTGGAGCTATTTCAAATCCTGAAAGATGATGCTGTGAAAGTGCTGCACTCAATATGCCAGCAAATGTGGGAAACTCAGCAGTGGCCACAGGACTGGAAAAGGTCAGTTTTCATTCCAATCCCAAAGAAAGGCAATGCCAAAGAATGCTCAAACTACCGCACAATTGCACTCATCTCACACACTAGTAAAGTAATGCTCAAAATTCTTCAAGCCAGGCTTCAGCAATACATGAACCATGAACTTCCAGATGTTCAAGCTGGATTTAGAAAAGGCAGAGGAACCAGAGATCAAATTGCCAACATTTGCTGGATCATCAAAAAAGCAAGAGAGTTCCAGAAAAACATCTATCTCTGCTTTATTGAATATGCCAAAGCCTTTAACTGTGTGGATCACAATAAACTGTGTAAAATTCTAAAGGAGATGGGAATACCAGACCAGCTGACCTGCCTCTTGAGAAATCTGTATGCAGGTCAGGAAGCAACAGTTAGAACTGGACATGGAACAACAGATGGGTTCCAAATCGGGAAAGGAACACATCAAGGCTGTAGATTGTCACCCTGCTTATTTAACTTACATGCAGAGTACATCATGAGAAACTCTGGGCTGGAGGAAGCACAAGCTGGAAGCAAGATTGCCAGGAGAAATATCAATAACCTCAGATAGGCAGATGACACCACCCTCATGGCAGAAAGTGAAGAAGAACTAAAGAGCCTCTTGATGAGTGAAAGAGGAGAGTGAAAAAGTTGGCTTAAAGCTCAACATTCAGAAAACGAAGATCACGGCATCCAGTCCCATCGTTTCATGGCAAAAAGATGGGAAACAGTGGAAACAGTGACTGACTCTATTTTTTTGGGCTCCAAAATCACTGTAGATGATGACTGCAGCCATGAAATTAAAAGACGCATACTCCTTAGAAGGAAAGTTATGACCAACCTAAACAGCATATTAAAAAGCAAAGACATCACTTTGCCAACAAAGGTCCATCTAGTCAAGGCTATGGTTTTTCCAGTGGTCATGTATGGATGTGAGAGTTGGACTATAAAGAAAGCTGAGCACAGAAGAATTGATGCTTTTGAACTGTGTTGTTGGTGAAGACTCTTGAGAGTCCATCCTAAAGGAGACCAGTCCTGGGTGTTCATTGGAAGGACTGATGTTGAAGCTGAAACTCCAGTACTTTGGCCACCTGATGTGAAGAGCTGACTCATTTGAAAAGACCCTGATGACGGGAAAGATTGAGGGCAGGAGGAGAAGGGGACAACAGAGGATGAGATGGTTGGATGGCATCATCGACTCGATGGACATGAGTTTGGGTAAACTCCAGGAGTTCGTGATGGACAGGGAGGCCTGGTGTGCTGTGGTCCTTGGGTCATAAAGAGTTGGACACGACTGAGCGACTGAACTGAACTGAACTGATGACGTATGTTGTTAAGCATCTTTTTACATGCTTTCTTGATAATTTGAGTATTTTCTGTGGTGAACTTTTGCCAATTTTTTAATTGTGTTGTTTTCTTACTGCTGAGTGTTTAGAGTTCTGTATATATTTTCAGTACCAGGCCTTTATCAGGAATGTGTTTTGCAAAGATTTTCTCCCGATTTGTGGCTTGTCAGTTCGTTCTCTTAATTTCATTGTTTTGTAATCATCTAAATATTCAGCCTTACTCAATATTTTTTCAACATTATGTAAATGGAGAAAAATCTGTATGTATAATTTTCTGTCCTGCTTTTATAATTCAACATTATACTTGTGAAATTCATCTACGCTACTGTATATAGCTGCAGGGTGGGCATTTTCATGCTGTATAATATTCCATGCTATGAGTTTAACTCAGATTGTTCATTTTATTATCAATGGACATTTTGTTGTCCAGATGCTCAGTGGTGTCCGACTCTTGGCAACCACATGGACTGCACCACACCAGGTTTCCCTGTCCTTCACCACCTCCCAGAGCTCACCTGTACTCACGTCCATTGAGTCGCTGATGCCATCCAACCATTGACATTTAAGTCATTTCTAATTTTGAAAAGTGAACAATGCTGGAATGAATATTCTTGCATGTGTACTATGGTGCATTGGGGCAAGTTTCTCAAGGGAATATAGTTAGTGAAAGAATTTGTGGTTAATGAGGATCATCTATTTAGAAGATTATGCTATTTTTTTAAAGGGTTTTATCAATTTAAACTTATTCTCTTAGTAGTATCTAAGAGTTCTGAATGATTCATGTCTTTATCAACATTTGTATTACTAATTTTTACATGCTATCTCGTTTTGTTTTTATCTGCCTTTCACCAATGCACTGAAGTTGAGCACATGTTTCTCAGCCAAGTGAATTCTTTCCTTAATGAAATAACTAAATCTTTTGCTTGTTATTTCTACTGAGATGTTTGTCTCTGTTGTGATGATGTATAGTGCAAATTTTTATATATTTTGTTAGTTCTTTGCTGATATTCTGTTGAAGATATCATTTCTCACCATATGTCTTATTTTATCTACTATCTTTAATTTTTTTTGTTTTTTTCTTAGTTTTAATGTAGGCTAATGTATGAATCTTTATGGTTAGTGTCTCTTTTGTATTTTAGTTAGGAATTCCTTCCATATCCTAAACCAGAAAGATATTCTCTTACACTATCTTGTAGAAAATTTATGGTCTTACATTTCACATTTTGGTATTTTATCAACCTGAAACTTTTTTTGGTATAATTATCTCCCCCATACTGATAATCAATTGTTCTAGTATTATTCATTGAAAAGTCTGTTCTCTACCCACTGACCAGCAACAGTCTTTGATAAATATCAAATTTTTTTTAAGGTCTATATTCTGTTCCATTATCTATCCAATGACAGTACCAGAGTGTCTGATATTCATTTAGTAAGATTTTTAAATTGAGTCTTCATAGTTGGTAGAGAAAAACCACCTGCCTTCAGTCTTAAGGAGTCTCTTAGCTATTCTTTGCTTTTGTACTGGCTTAAAAATATTATAAATCAAATTGCAAAGGTACTCATCTTTCCAAAAATAAGATTATGGAGATTTTAATTGGCATTGAATTAAATTTATAGATAAATTTTAAGACAGCAGGTATCTACAATAATAACTCTTCCAATCACTGAACATGCTATTACTCTCAGTTTTATTTAGGTCTTCTTTAATTCCTTTCCATCTCTCAAAAATATTTTTGAATTTTCTCCATGTAGGTCTTGACATATTATGTTAGGTATATTTCTACTACTTTTAAAATGTATGTTATTGTAACAATTTTTATCTTTTAAAATTTTTAATTTTTCAAATTTTATTCCTGGATATAAAGTGACAATTAATTTTGCAACAGAGAATATGCTAAGCTCTTCCATTTATTATAATAATTTTTCTTTTTTTTTTTTTTGGTGGGGGTAGTTTATTTTATTTATTTTTTTTATACTGCAATATATTTTATTTATTTTATTTATTTTATTTTATTTTTTAATTTTAAAATCTTTAATTCTTACATGTGTTCCCAAACATGAACCCCCCTCCCACCTCCCTCCCCATAACATCTCTGTGGGTCATCCCCATGCACCAGCCCCAAGCATGCTGTATCCTGCATCAGACATAGACTAGCGATTCAATTCTTACATGATAGTATACATGATAGAATGCCATTCTCCCAAATCATCCCACCCTCTCCCTCTCCCTCTCCCTCTGAGTCCAAAAGTCCATTATACACAGCTGCGTCTTTTTTCCTGTCTTGCATACAGGGTCGTCATTGCCATCTTTCTAAATTCCATATATATGTGTTAGTATACTGTATTGGTGTTTTTCTTTCTGGCTTACTTCACTCTGTATAATCGGCTCCAGTTTCATCCATCTCATCAGAACTGATTCAAATGAATTCTTTTTAACGGCTGAGTAATACTCCATTGTGTATATCTGTAAATTCCTTTGGATTTTCAATGTACTAAAACATATCATTGGCAAAAATGACAATTTTGCTTTTTCTTTTCAAAGGTTTATTTTCTAATTTATTTATATTTTTATCTTTACAACACTAAATACAACTATATTTATGAATGAGCCTGTATATTTATGAGCTTATGAGTTATGCTATCCTTCTCTGGCTTCATTAGCAAGATTACTCACACCTCATACAACTCATAAAATGAGTTAGTATTTTCCTTTTCAGTTCTCTGAGAATTTATGTAAGATAACAGTTGAAGATAAAACTCCCCAAACCTGAAGATCTCTTTGAAGGAAGAACCGCGACTGCTTATCACTTACTTCAGATGCATTCTTAACCTGAAAGGAATAGTTTTCTCCAGCTTAATGTGGGGAGGGCACCATACTAGACTCTATCTCAGGTAGGCCCAAGAGATTATAAAATCTGAGTACAAATTGTCTGGACTAACAAGCAACCTCAAGGGAAAGGCAGCTTATGTATTTCAGCATATCACTCTGAAATTCTGGACTCTCAATTTCCCCTGGATTAGGCCTGATTAATTCCTTAATAACCTTACTAAGCACTCTAAGACTTAATGTCTTATATGACGCATATACATAAAGCAGTACTTTTAGTTGTTTCAAGCCGAAGAGTTGCTATGAATAATCTAGCCTCCTATATTCCTAAAATGAGAAATGATTGTTATTTTATAAATTTTTCTCCTAGTCCATGAATTACTTGTTTTTGCTAAAGAATAGCTATTCATTTTGATTATTGTCTTCTATATCATGTAAATATTGTTGTTCACTCACTCAGTCTTGTCCAACTCTTTGCGAGCCCATGGACTGCAGCACTTCAAGCTTCCCTGTCCTTCACTATCTCCCAAAGTTTGCTCAAACTCATGTCCATTTAGTCTATGATGGATCCAACCATCTCATCCTCTATCACCCCCTTCTCCCCCTGCTCAGTGTTCCCCAGCATCAGGGTCTTTTCAAATGAGTCAGCTCTTCGCATCAGGTGGCCAAAACATTGGTGCTTCAGCATCAGTCCTTCCAAAGAACAGTCAGGGCTGATTTCCTTTATGATTGACTGGTTTGATCTCCTTGCTGTCCAAGGGACTTTCAAGAGTTATCTCCAGAACCACATTTTAAAAGCAACAGTTCTTCGGTGCTCAGTCTTTTTTATGGTCCAACTCTCACATCCATACGTGACTACCGGAAAAACCACAGTGTTGACTGTATGGACCTTTGTCAGCAAAGTAATGTCTCTGCTTTTTAATACAGGTTTGTCACGGAGCAGGCAATGGCACCCCACTCCAGTATTTCTGCCTGGAAAATCCCATGGATGGAGGAGCCTGGTAGGCTGCAGTCCATGGGGTTGCTAAGAGTCGGTCACGACTGAGCGACTTCACTTTCACTTTTCACTTTCACGCATTGGAGAAGGAAATGGCAACCCACTCCAGTGTTCTTGCCTGAGAGTCCTAGGGACAGGGAAGCCAGGTGGGCTGCCATCTATGGGGTCGCACAGAGTCAGACACGACTGAAGCGACTTAGCAGCAGCAGCAGCAGCTAGGTTTGTCATAGCTTTTCTTCCAAGGAACAAGCACCTTTTAATTTCATGGCTACAGTCACTGTCCGCAGTGATTTTGGAGCCCAAGAAAATGAAATCTGTCACTGTTTCCATTATTTTCCCATCTATTTGCCGTGAAGTGATGGGACTGGCTGCCATGATCTTAGTTTTTTGAATGTTGAATTTTAAGCCACCTTTTTCACTCTCTTCTTTCACCTTCATCAGGAGGCTCTTTAGTTCCTCTTCACTTTCTATCACTGGAGTGGTATCATCTGCATATATGAGGTTCCTGATACTTCTCCAAGCAGTCTTGATTCCAGCTTGTGATTTATCCAGCTCAGCATTTTGCAGGATGTATTCTGCATATAAGGCAGATCTCTAAAGTATTTCCACCAAGATTTCTCCCAGCCTCATTCCTGCTCATGATATTTGTTGACTGAATTTAGAGTGTTCCTAGATTCCATTTGGAACACTTCCTGCTTTAACAAAACCCTCTGTTGCTGCTGCTGCTACTGCTGATGCTAAGTCGCTTCAGTCATGTCTGACTCTGTGCAACCCCATAGAGGGCAGCTCATCAGGCTCTCCCATCCCTGGGATTCTCCGGGCAAGAACACTGGAGTAGGTTGCCATTTCCTTCTCCAGTGCATGAAAGTGGAAAGTCAAAGTGAAGTCGCTCAGTCGTGTCCGACTCCTAGTGACCCCATGGATTACAGCCTACCAGGCTCCTCCATCCATGGGATTTTCCAGGCAAGAGTACTGGAGTGGGTTGCCACAAAACCTTCTACTTCATACTGAATCCAATATTTTCTTTCCTCAGGCTGAGTCATTATTCTGATTCCATCTGATTTTCTAAGTTCAGAGAAATTTTTCAAATTTTCTAGCCTATAGAGGTACACTTTGAACTGTTTTTCCTTTTAGTTTTCCTTACATTTTATTTCAATGTCAATTTGGTTAGGGGAGCTGAATGACACATATTCTCAGTATACCCTCTGATTCAAAAATGGGTGTGTGGGTGGGTGAATATGGCTGTGGGTGAGTATCAAACCACTATCACAGTACACACTCTTGTCTGCCTATCACATAATGAGAAAAGATGTCTAATGTTTAATAGCTATAAAACATGATGATTTTTGCCTATAGATTACATTGTCCCATAATTTAAATTATAAAAAAGTATTTTTCCAGTATTATCAGATGATCTGCCTATCATTTTACTAGCAGTCAGGCTAGCAATTATATTAACAGATCTAATATGAAACCATTGCTTATACGAACTCTGTATTATTTTAATACATAGGTACTGCTAAATTTGAAGTCTACGTGAAATGGATTGTATAAGATTTTTCTTGAAATCAGCACTGAGAATAATATACCTTTCAAAATGTTTCTAATTTATGCAAAGATTGATAATTCAATTAGAAAGTATGAAGAGTTTTAGTTAGTGACAGAAAGTTATAATTCTTATAAAAAAATAACCACTCAGATAAAATGTTTCCCTTTGAGATTTGTTTTGATGTTTAGGTTGTCTATCTGTCTTTCTTGCTGAAAATATAATGCAGTAAATAGTATCATAGGATGGAACTGGTATATGTGGCATCAACTACACTATCTCATAATGGATAAATATGGTTCAGTGGGTAAATGCATGTAATGCTGAGTTATATTTTAATGCTTATGTTGAAATAAAATTCCAATACCACCCATTTAAAGTATATAATTCAATGGGTTTTTTTACATTAAAAAATATATCTTTGCAGACAGGTACAAATATAACCATAATCAATTTTACAACACTTTCATCGCCTCAAAGAGAAGCCCTGTGCCCCTTAAGCTATCACCTGCTTATTCCTCATACCCACTTTCAGCCCTAAGAGACCACTAATTTCTTTATGCCTCTGTAGACTGATGCTGAACTGTTCTTTAAAAGTAGTTGTGTCATTTTTCCTTCAGTTCAAAAGAATATACAGTAGATCCACCGGTGAAAATTCCATTAAATTAATTTTCCATAGATATACACTTTCATCAGCACACTTGCAGTGTGTCCTATTCTTAATGATAATAAATACGACTGTATGATGAAGAAAACAGTGTATTTTCTTGCTGAGAGAGTTTTAAAGACTTGCCATAGTCTCAAATGTATCAGTCATACACAAAAAGTGAAGAACCACTGCTTTACCAAAAAAAAAAATTGGAAGAAATCTAAGTTTTCTATAAGAAACATAGCTTTTCCCAGGAAAAACAAAATTGGTGAAATTAGAGAAATAGATATAAAATAAACAAAATCAAGGACTTCTCTCCCTTAGAATGACAGTAATACTGGTTAACAAATATGAGTTTGATACAAATCTTCTTTAAAATAGTACCTGAAATAAACCATAAAATACCAAAATTAGGACTTAGACAGGAATACATAAAATAGTCTACCAAAAGACATAAAAGCAAATAGGTGAGATAAACACAAACATTCCCAGTGAAAAAATACCAGATACTGAAATAGGTCAATTACCTCCATTTAAATGTGCAAATTTACTGCATAATAATACTATGATTCAGTTTTGGGGGAGGTGGAAGAAACACAAGCTGGAATCAAGATTGCTGGGAGAAATATCAATAACCTCAGACATGCAGATGACACCACCCTTATGGCAGAAAGTGAAGAGGAACTGAAAAGCCTCTTGATGAAAGTGAAAGAGGAGGGTGAAAAAGTTGGCTTTAAGCTCAGCATTCAGAAAACGAAGATCATGGCATCTGGTCCCATCACTTCATGGCAAATAGATGGGGAAACAGTGGAAACAGTGGCTGACTTTATTTTTTGGGGCTCCAGAATCACTGCAGATGGTGACTGCAGCCATGAAATTAAAAGACGCTTACTCCTTGGAAGAAAAATTATGACCAACCTAGATAGCATATTGAAAAGCAGAGACATTACTTTGCCGACTAAGGTCCGTCTAGTCTAGGCTATGGTTTTTCCAGTAGTCATGTATGGATGTGAGAGTTGGACTGTGAAGAAGGCTGAGCGCCGAAGAATTGATGCTTTTGAACTGTGGTGTTGGAGAAGACTCTTGAGAGTCCTTTGGACTGCAAGGAGATCCAACCAGTCCATTCTGAAGGAGATCAGTCCTGGGGATTTCTTTGGAAGGAATGATGCTAAAGCTGATACTCCAGTTCTTTGGCCACCTCATGCAAAGAGTTGACTCATTGGAAAAGACTTTGATGCTGGGAGGGATTGGGGGCAGGAGGAGAAGGGGACGACAGAGGATGAGATGGCTGGATGGCATCAGTGACTCGATGAACATGAATCTGAGTGAACTCCGGGAGCTGGTGATGGACAGGGAGGCCTGGCGTGCTGCGATTCATGGGGCTGCAGAGAGTCGGACACGACTGAGCGACTGAACTGAACTGAACTGAAGAGGTAAAAGGGATACAACAAAGCAATTCTTGAATTAGTCTAGAAGAACAATGAGATAAACACTGTATTTTAAAAGAGTATATTATAAGATATATATGCCCTAAAAAAAATTAAAGCATACTATATCAAAGCCCTTAGTTCTTCATGTCTTTGCTCAAAAATGCCCTTGTAAGAAAGAATTTAGAAAGATGGTAACGATAACCCTGTATGCGAGACAGCAAAAGAGACACAGATGTATAGACCAGTCTTTTGGACTCTGTTGGAGAGGGAGAGGGTGGGATGATTTGGCGAGACAGCAAAAGAGACAGAGATGTATAGACCAGTCTTTTGGACTCTGTGGGAGAGGGAGAGGGTGGGATGATTTGGGAGAATGGCATGGAAACATGTATAATATCATATATGAAACAAATCGCCAGTCCAGGTTCGATGCATGATACTGGATGCTTGGGGCTGGTGCACTGAGACGACCCAGAGGGATACGTACCCAGAGGGTATGGGGAGGGAGGAGGGAGGGGGGTTCAGGATGGGGAACACATGTATACCTGTGGTGGATTCATGTTGATGTATGGCAAAAACAATACAATATTGTAAAGTAATTAACCTCCAATTAAAATAAATAAATTTATATTTAAATAAAAGAAAGAACTTCCCATCCTATCACACACAAAATAAGATACTTTCCCCAATATTTCTTCTCTAGAAATCCCAATTATCCTTGCTTAGTTTTATTATCCTTCATGGAATTTATCAGTATTTGATGTGACATCTTAATATTTATATTTATGTATTTAAGGTCTCTCTTCTCCTACTAGAATATATGCAGCATGTGAGGAGGAATTTGACTGTTTTATTCACCGTTGTATGCCCAGAATTTAAGAGGAAGTAGTCAATGGTTGGCTTTTAATATATAAATGAATGAAGCTTACACTAGGCTAATGAATACATATAAAATCTCTATGAATATATGTTATTAAATCAGATATATATATATATATATGTATACTACATTATGGTAAAACTTTCTCCTTGCTTATCCCTAATTTCCATGAATTTTTCAGAGTTTAAGTTTACATTTCATATCTGTACAACACTCTGTGATACTTTCATTATTACAGCTGCACTAGGCATAATGCTGTTTGCAGTACAGTGTAAACTGCAATCTGGAATACATAATATCTAAACTTCTGACTGAACTGGAATATATAATTTACCAATGTAGTAAAAATGTACAGGAACTTGGCATGAAAAATGACGAAAGAATATTATTACCAAAAAAAAAAAGAAATTAAGGCATATTATATCAGATGTAGTAATCAAATAATAATAATATACTGATTCAAGACATACAGAGAGGGGCTTCCCTGGTGGTCCAGTGGCTAAGAATCCACCTGCCAATGCAGGGTCCTCAGGTTCAGTCCCTAGTTCGGTACATTCACACACGCCGTGGAGCAACTAAGTCCATGTGCCACAACTCCTGAACCTCACTCATCTAGAGCCCATGAGCCACAACAAAAGAAGCCACCACAATGAGAAACCCAAGCACCGCAACAAATAGCCCCTGTTCACGGCAATTAGAGAAACTCTGCATGCAGCAGTGAAGACCCAATATGGCCAAAAGTGTTAATAAATAAAGCTTTTTCTTAAAAGACATACAGAGAGAAGGAAGGGAGTGAGCAGGAATCAGAGCTCAGAAGTAGATCTTAGTATATATATAAGATATTATTATATATGATTAAGGTGGTCTTCAACATATATTGGGAAAGGACAGATGTTAATGAACTGAACACTGTTCCCCACAAAATTCATATACTGAAGTCATAGCACCAGTGTAGCCTTCTCCAAAGAGAAAAGGCCCTGAAGAGATAAAGTCAAATGAGGTCATAAGGGTGAGGTCCTAATCTGATGAGACTAGGGTCCTTTTAAAAGACAGTGGAATATATGCTGAGGAAAGGCCATGTGAAGACGCAATGAGAATGTGATCATCTGCAACCCCAAAAGAGATCCCTGACCAGAAACCAACCATGAAGGCATGCTAATCTCAGACTTTCAGCCTCTAGAACAGTGGCAAACTAAATTTCTGCTGTTGAAGCTACCCAATCTATATATTTTATTATGGCAAACCAAGCTGAATAAAACAACAGATCATCACAATACTGTCATTGGCGTGTACACACACACACACACACACACACACACACACACACTGATGAGTTGTTTTACAATAATTAGAGTCCAACCTCACACTCAATATTAAAATAAACTATTAGTTTGTGAATTATACGTTGAAAAAGTAACTATTGAAATACTAAAATTAAATATAGACAAATAATTATATTTCTTTGGAATAAGGAAAACATAAATAATAAAGGTAAAGATCAATAAATGTAACTGCATAAAAAATTTTAAACTTTTGTAAAGCCATAAAAAAGGACACCAAAGGTCAGAGACACATGAAACTAAGAAAATATTTACAATCAGATAATACAATCTATTAATATATATCAGACTAGAGAATAACATTCAGATTAAAGTTAATGTTAAAAATTAACATCCATGTGTTACTAATAAATATAAAATAAAATGACTATAATACGAAATAAAGGTTATACATATCAACAGGAAATTATAAGAAGATATATGAATAAAAAGCATGTGAAGAGATTTTTACCATCAGTATTAAAGAAAAATATTAAATTAAGATATAATTTCTGATATTACTAGATTGGGAATGACTTTTTTGTTTTTAAAAATAACTTTCTGTGGAATAAAAGGAATAGCGAAGTGGGAATTCTAATAGATGATGCTTAGTGTGCTAAATGGTTCAGTGTTTCTGTAAAGCAAATTAGCAATATACAACCAGAGCCCCAGCAATACACAGACTTCACTACATTCACATCTAAGAATTTATCCTAAGAATTATCAATTTCCCAAGGTTAAGTTGGTAGAATACTTACTACAATGTTAATAACAGCTTAAAAAAACTTTTTTTAAAACGCTTATTAAGTGAATTAATCTTTAAAATGTTACATCCCTGAGGTGGAATGTTATATAAATGCACTTTAAAATTTACACAAATTCATTACCTATTAAGTGAAAAATATAGCATGTTTTATTTAAAATATATATTGCATTATCATGTATTCATACATAGAAAAAAGTCACTTCAAATTTACATATAAGACAGATAATAATTATGCCAGGGATCATGGCCAATTTCATTACTATCAATAATCAATATTTTCTATCTTTTATTAATCATGTTATCTTTGTATAATTTTTATGTATTAATAACAGCACACCATAAAATGGAAGATAGTAAGACATTTAAAAAATGATCCTAGGACAATGGATATAGTATGGCAAAAAATTAAAATGAGATTGTTTAATCATACCCTAAATGACATTAAGAACAGGTGGTAGTAATAAAAAAAGAACAGGTGGTAGTAATAATATAACTGTGTAAAAATCAAGCCATAAAATAGGTAAGAGACTTTTTTAGTTTCAAATAGGCAGAAACATTAAAAAATACTTTAAAATATGACAGATTTTAATATGATGCAAGCATATAATGGTTAAAATGCCAGATAAAGTCCTTGGACTCATATAAGCAATGGGAGAAATTTTTAAATAAGAAAAATATAAATTAGATATGTAAACATTTAACATTTATAAATACTAAAGAAACTACCAAGAAAAAGGAGAAAGTATTGCAGCACATTCAGTAACAACATCACCTCTTTGGTTTCAAATTGATACATTAATCAATAAAGCTAGAGACAGAAGAACCAGAGATCAAACTGCCAATATCCACTGGATCATAGAAAAAGAAAGAGAATTCCAGGAAAACATCTACTTCTGCTTCATTGATTATGCTAAAGCCTTTGACTGTGTGGATCACAACAAACTGTGGAAAATTCTTAAAGGGATAGGAATACGACCACCTTATCTGGGTCAAAACCCAACACAGTTAGAACTAGACATGGAACAATGGTTCCAAATTGGGAAAGGAGTATGTCAAGGATGTATACTGTCACCCTGCTTATTTAACTTATGTGCAGAGTACAGCATGCCAGGCTAGATAAAGCAAAAGCTAGATGCAACACTGCCAGGAGAAATATCAATAACCTCAGATACACAGATGACATCACCCTTATGGCAGAAAGCAAAGATGAACTAAATTGCCTCTTCATAAAACTAAAAGAGGAGAGTGAAAAAGCTAGCATATAACTCAACATTCAAAAAACCAAGATTATGGCATCTGGTCCCATCACTTCATAACCAACAGATGGGGAAACAATGGAAACAGTGACAGACTTTATTTTCTTGGGCTCCAAAATCACTGCAGATAGTGACTGCAGCCATGAAATTAAAGGACACGTGCTCCTTGGAAGAAAAGCTATGACAAACCCACATAGTGTATTAAAAAGCAGAGACATTACTTTGCCAACAAAGGTCTGTCTAGTCAAAGCTATGGTTTTTCCAGTAGTCTTGTATGGATGTGAGAGTTGGACCATAAAGAAGCCTGAGGGCTAAAGAATTGATGCTTTTAAACTGTGGTGTTGGAGAAGACTCTTGAAAGTACTTTGGACTGCAAGGAGATCAAACCAGTCAATCCTAAAGGAAATCAATCCTGAATATTCACTGGAATGACTGATCCTGAAGCTAAAGCTCCAATACCTTGGCTACCTGATGTGAAGAGCTGACTCATTAGAAAAGACCCTGATTCTGGGAAAGATTGAAGGCAGGAGGAGAAAGGGATGATGGAGGACAAGATGGTTGGACGGCATCACTGACTTAATGGACATGAGTTTGAGCAAGCTCTGGGAGTTGGTAAAGTACAGGGAAGCCTGGTGTGCTGCAGTCCATGGGGTCGCAAAGAGTCGGACATGACTCAGCAACTGACCAACAATGACAGACCCTACTACTTTAATTGCACAAAGGCATCTAAAGTAATTGTATCCAAAAGTAACTTATGACTTTCCCACTCCAAACCATCAATACCAACACTATCATCCAAGGAAGGAAATCATAAACCTAGGCCCTGATACTTCTTTTAACCTTATCTCTTATATTTAGTCCATCACAAAGTATTATAAGTCTTATTTCCTAAAATCTCTCAGACTCATCTACTTCTTTCCATATCTACCATCACTTTTGTCCAGCAATCATCATCTCTTGTCTGGAATGCTAGACCAGCCCACCAATAACTCTTCCCCCCACATCCATTCTCATCCCTCATCCATTATTTAGCTAGAATAATCTTTTAAAAATAGAAATCTGATCTTCTCACTCCAATTTACTCTACTCCTGTCCCGAAGACACATATTCCACTTAACTCACTGCTTAAAGGGTCAAACGGGTCCTAAATAATGTGAAATCTTCCTATATTTTTTTTATTCTTACTTCCTACCATACCTCCTTAGGGTTCTATGTCTTATGTTCTACCCACTTGGAGCATTGTTCAGTTTCCTTTAAAGTGGCTACACTCCCTTCAACTCTAAATTTTAGACATGGTATTTACTCTGAAACACTTGATAATGTATAGATAGAGACGAATGACTTTTAAGCTTCTGGTTAACAAAATAATAAGCATACTAGAACCATTTCTTGAAATTTTTAAAATACCAAATTATCTTTTATTATTAACTTCTCACTATTGTGCCTGAAACACTTTCATACATAATAATACCACAAAGTCCTTGCACTACTGTTCCTTATACCTAGTATGATCTTTAATTGATCTTTGCACAAATACTGACTCCTTGATATTTAGATCTCAGAATGCCATTCATATCAACTTACCAAAATCAGATACCTTGTTGTCCTAATATATCACTCTCTTTTAACTGCATTGCATTATCACTGTCTGATATTGATTAGTTTATTGGGAATCTCCCCAATCATAATACAGCTCTCTAAGAACAAAGTCCTTAGTCTTATTCATTCTTGTATTGCTATGATCAACATGTAATCCTTGTTCAAGAAATACTGAATGAATGAAATAATGAATAATTCAGAGCCAGGATTTTCCACCTGTAATAAAGTAGATTATCATTAAAAATTGATGCTATCGTAAAACAGATCAATAGAGCATGGAAACTGAAAATCGGGCAACTTATTGAAATGTTATGGAGTAAGAATAAATCTGCGAACTCCAAACCAGTATTAATAGGCATTACAAAGGCACTAAGGTGTAGTGGCTAAGAAATGGGCTCTGCAGCCATACTGTCAAGGTTCGAATCCAAGCTCTATTTGTTGGGTGATATTAGGTTAGCTACTTAACCTCGCTGAGGTTGTTCTGCAGTCTACATGACAAATATAAAAACAGTATCTGCCTTAGAAAGATGAAGTGAAGATGAAATATATATGCAGTACATGGTAACAATACAAAAACAATGCCTGAGACATACAGAACAATCAGTAAATGTCAGCCGTTGCTTTCTTAATGCAAAGAACATCCACAAAAGAGGGCTTAGCATTAGAGAACATGCAGTTTGAAGTGGTTACTTCCATACATCTTTCATGAGTAAATGATATTCATAGGATGATTTTAAAGCTGTAGAAGACTGAATACTGTAGAGACAATTAGCTTGAAGTAAAAACGTCTCTTGAGTGTCTTACATACCGAGTGAGTACGGAGTGCTGCGATGGTTTTTGAAAGTGCCATTTCCCACAGTTCATCAATGTAGGCTCTATTTACTAAGCCCTGTGTTGTATGTAAAATGTGATCTTCAACCACAAAAAAGCTAAGATTGAGGAAAAAAGAAAGAACAGCTGTCAGAAAATAGTTTGATTACAATTTTCAGCATGTCACAAACATTATGAGCTGCCATTAAATTTGAAGGCAATAGTAGTGTTTTTTCTTAGAGAAAGCTATTTGGTATAGCAAACAAAATCAGATTTATTAGACTTGGAATTATACCTTTGATCATGATACCATATTAATCACTTCAATAGAAACTGGAATTACATTTGCATTAAATGTTAACCATGCTATCCTGGAATTTAAAAGGGAAGAAAATAATGTTTATAGATAAAGGAGACTAGTTTCACTACAGTAAAAACACGAGGCCATTAAAACATTTTACAAAAAACAACAAAAGTTAAAACACCCATTATTTTAAGAATCCAACACACAAAATATTAAAACAATTCCCCTTATACAAAACTTTTTCATCAAAGTGTTGAAAAGATATAGCACAAAAGTAAAAAAATACACACATATTTTTTAACATTCTGCTGTGGTATCCTAATTTGTATGCATCTGAAATGTATCTTTAGCTATCTTACCTAAATAGTCATACTAATTACAACAATTCTTTAAATAGAGAATTGCTCATGATAACACTTTAATAAAGTTATCAATTACATTACAACAATCTGAATTTGAAAAAGAAATTTCATGGAACAATTCAACTTACTTCCCTTTTTTCACTACAAAGTCACTATTTTGCAATAAGAATAAGCTGCCTATATTTGGGGAGCTTATTGGGGAACTGCAATTCCAAACTAGTATATATTCTCAAGATGAGGGTGGCAAGTGATGTAGTCCATGGAATAAATTTGGCACACTGCTTATTTTTATAACTACTGTTTTATTGGAACACACCAATTGTGTCTCATGTACATATTGTCAATAGTTGTTTTTGTACCACAACAAAGCTGAATAGCTGCAAGAGAAACCACTTGGTCTGTTGAACCTAAAACATGTTACCATTTGGCTCTTTTAGAAAAACTATGCCAACATTTGTTGATTGCTTGGTTCTCTCTTAACAATGGAAAAGCAAACTATCACATATAATAAGGTTACAATTCAACTTTATTCTTCCTTTCTCCATAAAAAGTATTCTCCAACAATATAATGTTGAAACAAATAGACATTCCTTTAAAATCATCAGATATTCAAAACCAAATCTTGTTTTAAGAATTTAAATAAAGAAAAGAAAAATAAATTCCCAAAGAACACTTGTTGTACTTTTCTAAGTCTCAGGAAAAGTGTACAAACTATTGAAAGTACATAAATTTAAGACACACACACAAATACCCACCCGACAATTTGATTAAAATACTTCCTGTAGCCGTCTAAGGTTTCATGCTACAAAAAAAGCAAAGAAGAAAAAAGTTATTATTTTTGTTTTGATAAAGACACAAATCAGCTAAATTTCTTAAGGCTCAATTCCCAAGACTATAAAGTAAATACAATACGAGTGATCTATGCCCCAACCACTAACACTAAAAAAGCCGAAGTTGAACAGTTCTATGAAGACCTAGAAGACCTTCTAGAACTAACAAGGTGTCCAAAAAAAGATGTCCTTTTCATCACAGGGGATTGAAATGCAAAAGTAGGACATCAAGAGATATCTGGAATAACAGGCAAGTTTGGCCTTGGAGTACAAAATGAAGCGGAGCAAACACTAACAGAGTTTTGCCAAGAGAACACACTGATCATAGCAAACACCCTGTTACAACAACAGAAGAGAAAGAGATGACTCTACATATGGACGTCACCAGATGATCAGTACCAAAATCTGACTGAGTATATTCTCTGCAGCTGAAGATGGTAAAGCTCTATACAGTCAGCAAAAACAAGATCAAGAACTGATGTGGCTCAGATCATGAACTTCTTATTGTAAAATTCAGACTTCAATTGCAGTAAGTAGGGAAAACCACTAGGCCATTTAAGGATGACCTAAATCGAGTCCCTTATGATTATATAGTAGAAGTGACAAATAGATTCAAGGGATTAGATCTGACAGACAGAATGCCTGAAGAACCAAGGACAGAAGTTCCTAACATTGTACAGGAGGCAGTGATCAAAACCATCCCCAAGAAAAAGAAATGCAAAAAAGGCAAAATGGTTATCTGAGGAGGCCTTACAAATAGTTGAAAAAAGAAGAGAAGCAAGTCCTAAAGAAAGGGAAAAACACACCCAGCTGAATGCAGAGTTCCAAAGAATAGCAAGGAGAGATAAGAAATCCTTCTAAAGTGAACAATGCAGAGAAACAGAGAAAAACAATAGAATGAGAAAGACTAGAGATCTCTTTAATAAAATTACCAAAGGAACATTTCATGCAAAGGCAGGCACAATAAAGGACAGAAATGGTATGGACCTAACAAAAACAGAAGATACTAAGAAAAGGTGTCAAGAATACACAGAACTATACAAAAAACGTTTTAATGACCCGGATAACCATGATGGTGTGATTACTCACCTAGAACCAGACATCCTGGAATGGGAAGTCAAGTGCACCTAAGAAAACATCACTATGAACACAGCTAGTGGAGGTGATGGGATTTCAGCTGAGCTATTTTAAATCCTAAAAGATGATACAGTTAAAGTGCTGCACTCAATATATCAGCAAATTTAGAAAACTTAGCAGTAGTCATAGGACTGGAAATGTCAGTTTTCATTTGAATTCCAAAGAAGGGCAATGTCAAAGAATGTTCTAACTGCCCCACAGTTGTACTTATTTTATATGCTAGCAAAGTAATGCTCAAAATCCTTCAAGTGAGGCTTCAACAGTACATGAACTAAGAACTTTCAGATGTTCAAGCAGGATTTAGAAAAGGCAGAGGAACCAGAGATCAAACTGCCAACATCAGATGGATCACAGAAAAATCAAGTAAACTGCAGAAACACATTTACTTCTGTTTCATTGGCTATGCTAAAATCTTTGACTGTATGGATCAGAACAAACTGTAGAAAATTCTTCAAGAGATGGGAATACCAGACCACCTTACCTGCCTCCTGAGAAATTTGTATGCAGGTCAAGAAGCAACAGTTAGGACTGGACATGGAACAATGGGCTGGTTCCAAATTGGGAAAGAAGTACATCAAGGCTGTATATTGTCACCCTGCTTATTTAACTTATATGCAGAGTACATCATGTGAAACATTGGGCTGGATGAACCTCAAGCTGGAATCAAGATTGTCGAGAGAAATAGCAATAACCTCAGATATGCAGATGACACTACCCTATTGCCAGAAAGTGAAGAGGAACTAAAGAGCCTCTTGATGAAGGTAAAGAGGAGAGTGAAAAAGCTGGCTTAAAACTCAACATTAAGAAAACAAAGATCTTGGCATCTGGTCCCATCACTTCATGGCAAATAGATGTGGAAACAGTGGAAACAGTGACAGATTATATTTTCTTGGGCTCCAAAATCACTGCAGATGGGGGCTGCAGCCATGAAATTAAAAGACACTTGCTCCTTGTAAAAAAAGCTATGACAAACCTAGACAGCGTATTCAAAAGCAGAGACATCATTTTGCCGACAAAAGTCCATATACTCAAAGCTGTGGTTCTTCCAATAGTCATGTACCAATGTGAGTGGTGGACCATAAAGAAGGCTGAGCATGAAACAATTGATGCCTTCAAACTGTGGTGCTGAAGAAGGCTCTTGAGATTCCCTTGGACAGTATGGCGATCAAACCACGCAATCCTAAAGGAAATCAATCCTGAATAGTCACTGGATGGACGATGCTGAAGCTGAAGCTCCAATACATCAGGCACCTGACATAAAGCACTCACTCACTGGAAAAGACCCTGATGCTGGGAAAGATTGAGGGCAGGAGGCGAAGGGGTCGACAGAGAACAAGATGGTGGGATGGCATCACCGACTCAATGGACATGAGTTTGAGCAAACTTCAGGAGATACTGAAGCCCAGGGAAGCCTGGTGTGCTACAGTCCATGGGGTTGCAAAGAATCGGACATGACTGGGTGACTCAACAACAACCTACCTTTGTAGGATTACAGTGAGGATGAAATGAGACAATACATACCTAGTACTTAGAAGAATGCCTGAAACATAGCAACCAAGAAATGTTAGTTGCTACTTTCTTAGTGCAAGTCACAGCCATCAAAAGTGGTCCCCAAATGGCAATTTAGCAGGGGGGGATCACAAGTAGAAAATAATTAAAAGATATAGAAGAAAAATGAAAAAGGGAGAAAAATAAAAGTGGTTATCCTACCATGTTAGATGGAGGCTGGAGCACCAAACGAGCCTGTTTTCGCCTTTGTTTTCGGTAATAGTTCTCAAATGTTTCCCGGGCCCCCTGCAAAACAAATGAAATAGGTTGACACAATTGGGCCAACCACGCTAGTATAGAGAAGCTCCCAGGTCAGAAGCTAAGGTAGTCCCACATTTCTCACAATCTGTCTTTTTAACAATAATAACCATTGAAAAAACAAAAATAATTATTAGAACTTACTGACCCTAACTTACAAATCCCAATAGAAATGGACACAAGATTATTCAGAAGAAACTGTCAGAACTCAACCTCCAAAAACACCAAAGTTGGTTTCTGAACTAATTATCACAAATTTACAAGAAAAAAACAAACCAACATTCTTGTAGGTTATAATAACAGTTGAGAAAATGATCCTTTAAAAAAAAAATCACAGAACATCCCAGAAGAAAATTCCAGAATAAAATCTAGTCTCAAATAAATCATGAGCAAGAGGCCAAAAGAAGGCAAGAAAAAGGCAGAAGTTGAGAATAATGTCAGTCTTCTCAGACAGAATATTATCTAGCACAGGATTAACACCAAAAAGGACGGCAAAACCAATACAGTATTGTAAAGTAAAATAAAGTAAAAATAATATTTTTTTTTTAAAAAAAGGAAGAAACAAAGCCTTGTAGCTTTTCATGTCGGGTTTTTGGGCTTAAACTGAAAGGTACTCTAGAAAACGAGAGTTGATTTATATGCTCTATAACTGGGGTTGAATAGTGTCCTCTCGAAATTAATGTCCTTCCCCAGACCTCACAGCATGACCATTTAGAAACAGTCTTTACAAGTGTAATTAGTTACACTAAGATGTAGTCATGCAATAACAGGATGACCCTTCATCTAGCATAACTGGTGTCTTCCTAAGAAGAGGAAAATGCTGTATGAGGACAGCGCAGGGAGGATTCAACATGGAGCCACAAGCAGAGATGGGACTGATACATCTCAGCACCAAGGACTACTGGCCACCACAGAGGCCGCGGAGAGGCAAGGAAGGATTCTACCCAGAATCTCAGAGGAAGGACAGCCTCCTAACATCCCGATTTTGGATTTCTACGCTCTAAAACAGTGACAGAAGAAATTTCTCTTATTTTAAGCCACCGAGTTGTGGTACTTGATTATAACAACCCTAGAAACTGATATGAACTCAAAACTTTTAAAACATGATGCTCCCCTTTTATTAAACCCTACTCTCAACCCAAGACTTTTCTAAATAAACAAAAGTAGAAAGGGAGAGACAGCATTGTACAGCAGTTAACAGCATTGATTTTAGAACCAGATGACTTTATTCAAATCATGGCCTAGCCCTTATTAACTGTGTAACTCATGTGTCCGTCAGTCAGTTGTGTCTGACTCTTTCCAACCACGTGGACTGTAGCTCGCCAGGCTTCTCTGTCATGGGATTATCTCAGCAAGAATACCGGAGTGGGTTGCCATTTCCTCCTACAGTATAACTCATATGACTAGCTATATAATTTCCCTTTCATTAATCTAACTTCCACTGTTTAACTCTTTACCTTTCACTAGAAGACATGCTATGGCTTACTTATTTGTAGAGATGCCAACCTCCTATGTTTGTTATAAAGATTATGAAGAGTTATAAAGCTTTTAGAATATTGTCTTGATAAATAATAACCACTATGCTAATACTTATTTAAAACATAAGATGAAATCAGTGATGAAAGTGAAAGCCCCACCCATGTGAAGATAAGGTTTACTGTGAAAGTGCTAGTCATTTCAGTCATGTCTGACTCTTTGCGACTCTATGGACCATTGTCCGCCAGGCTCCTCTGTCCAGGCAAGAATACCGAAGTGGGTGGCCATTCCCTTCTCCAGGGGATCCTCCCAACCCAGGGACTGAACACAGGTCTCCTGCACAGAAGGAAGACTTTCCATGTACTATCTACCTTCAGGTTTTTTCACCTTCCCAAAAGTCTGAAGAATCTTACTCAACATGACTTCTTTGTTATCCTTAAACTGGAAAAGCTAGTTAAGGTCCTAAATCATGCACACTCGATAGTGTAGCTCAGTGGTTGGCAAATGTTTTCTGTAATGAGCAGAATAGTAAATAGTCTTTGTTGAGCCATGCAGTCTTTGATGCAAACACTCAACACTGCTGCTGTAGTATAAGAGCAGTCATAAACAATATATAAATGAGTATGGCTCTGTTCCAATAAAACCTTATTTGTAGAAACTGAAATTAGAATTTTATACCATACAATAAAACCTTATTTGTAGAAACTGAAATTAGAATTTTATACCATTTTCACCTGTCATAAAATATAGTCTTCTATGGATAAAAAATGATTTTTTACCCATCATTTGAAAATGTAAAAGTTCACAAGGTCATACAAAAACAGGCAGTATGATGGACCTAACACAAGAGTCATGGTTTGACAACTCTTGGTGTAGCTTAAAATTGAATATTTTAACATACTAAGGTTTTGACAACTGTATACATCTGAATTTTTCTGTCTAAAAAATGAAAGCAAACCTTAAGACAGCTATTTCAAGACGGTCTTAGTCCATAAGCTAGTGAGGTAGCAAATAATTATATTAAGAAATAAGAAGTGGAAATTGCATGTTGGTTTGTTAAAGTTATTCCCTACTTGTCACCATTTTCCATCCTAGTGGTATTATTAAAGGTCAATTACCTTTTGTACACAGTGAAGGACATTTCATTTTAAGGTTAACAGCCCTAAAAGGCCCTTTATTATGTGAGTATGACATTACACTTTCAACATACCTTTGAGCCAAGATACACTTAGTTGAGAATTTAGGGAAAGCCTTGTTAATTAGGACACAGCATACTAACCAGGACTTCCCGGTGGCCTAGTGATAAAGAATCTGCCTTCAATGCAGGAACTGCAGGAGACATGGGTTCGATCCCTGGGTCAGGAAGATCCCCTGGAGGAGGAAATGGCAACCCACTCCACTATTCTTGTCTGGAGAACCCCATGGGCAGAGGAGCCTGGAGGGTTACAGTCCATAGCATAGCAAAGAGTTGGACACGACTAAAGTGACTTAGCAGTAGCATACTAATTTAATTATTTGTCATAAATGACAGAAAATAAACAAGATGAAATTCTATATAAAAACCAAATTATGAACTTCTACTTAATTCTAAACTATATACATTTTGTTTTTTAATAAAATTAAAACATAAGAAAAGACCAATTCATCTAATAAGTCTGGCTTCTCCATTTACAAAATTGAGTTAGATTTTCCCCAGTGAATGTTCAATAAATTCACCTCTGATTTTTCTATTTCTTTGCCAATTTTGTCAACTCAATGCTTATAGGAAGAAATTGAGAAATAGATGTCTACCCAATACAGCTGAGTAATTTAGGAAGTGCCTGCCTATTCACAAATAGGTCAATAGACAATGTTCAATAGAGTCCTACCACTTTGGTCTCAAGCTCCTTTAACCACTCAAATGAAAAAAAACAAAACACAAACCAAAAAAAGTCATCTGAAAAGCTAATCAAAGTATAAACAAAAAGATACAAAACAATAGGAAGGCAAGGCAAAAGTTGTTTTCTTTTTCATTTTATGTCTTTAGAATGACAGTGCTCCAAAGACTATACAATAATTAATGAATTAATACATACAATGTCACAGAAAAATCAGTTACAAAGTATATAAAGTGCTTACCATGTAAAAGACACTAAGAATCTCCTCACTGAATTTATAGTCTATAGTGGAAGACTAGAAATTAAACAAGCAATTATATTAAAATAAACTATAAAATCCTATGGATTGAAGTGGAATGTATAACTGTGTGTGTGTGTGTGTGTGTATGCATGCACATGAATGGGGAGGGATAAATGTTAGAGAAAGATTCTCAGGAAAAAAATAACATTTATACTCATAATTGAAGAATGACTCAGAAGAATAAGCCAGGTAAACAGAAAGGGGGGAAAAATGTTCCTTGTAGAGACAGAGAGATTCAATGAAAAAAGATATCACACACTCCATGAACTACAAGTTCTTCACAACTGGAACTTCAGGGTGTGAGGGAGAGGTGTGATAGGAGACAAGGCCGGGGGGCTTTGTAGATCATGATAAGATATTTGGACTTCAACTCTAGTTTTAGACACCTGGAAGCTATAATGTAGTAAGTACTATGAAGCAAGGGGAAATCAGCTACAGAAGGATTAGACCCTGACATATACTTAAAGAGGCACAAGCCAACTGGATATATGTGGTAAAGGATATGAAGGAAAGAAAACTGACCAGAGATTTCTAACCTAGGTAACTAGTTTGGCTGGTGGTGTCATTTAATAAGAGAGCAATCAGGAGGAAATACAGTCAATTATTATTCATGGATTCCTAATTTGCAAATTTGCCTGCCTGCTAAAATTTATGGGTAGCCTCAAAATCAAAACTCATGGCACTTTCACAGTCATCCACAGACATACACAGAGTGGTAAAAGTTTTGAGTTGCCTGATACGTATGTTCCTATATATTTATATATCCAGATCTGAAGAAAACAAAAACAGTAATTCAAAAAGATATATGCATCCCATTGTTCACAGCAGCACTATCTGCAACTGCCAACACATGGAAGCAACCTAAATGTCCATCAACAGATGAATGGGTAAAGAAGATATGGCAAATACATACAATTGGATATCACTCAGTCATAAAAAAGAATGAAATTCTGCCATTTGCAACAACATGAATGGACCTAGAGAGTATTATGCTTAGTGAAGCAAGTTAGACAAAGGAAGATAAATACTGCATGCTATCACTTACATGCGAAATATAAAAAAATAAACAATTGAATACTACAAAACAGAAGAAGACTAGCAGATATTGAGAATGAACAAATCGTTACCAGTAGGGAAAGGGAAGGAAGGAGGGACAAGACATGTGTGGGGATTAAGTGGTACAAACTACTATGTACATAAAAAATAAACATGCTATGAGGACATACTGTACAGCACAGGGCACACAGCCAATATTTTACAACAATTTTAAATGCACTATAATCTATAAAAATGTTTAATCACTATGTTATATACATGCAACTAATATATTGATAATATTATAAATCAACCTTCAATTTTTAAGAACTTCATTCATAATCCCCATCTCCTAGAGATACCTACGGCTTACCACTTTGTGTGTGTGTGTGTGTGTGTGTGCTTAGTCGCTCAGTGGTGTCCAACTCTTTGCGACCCCATGGAATGCGGCCCACCAGGCTCCTCTGTCCACGGAATTCTCCTGGCAAGAACACTAAAGTGGGTAGCCATTCCCTTCTCAAGGGGATCTTCCCGACCCCGGGACTGAACCCAGGTCTCCCGCATTACAGGCAGATTCTTTACCGTCTGAGCTACCAGGGCAGCTATTCTAAACAGATATTTTACCTACACACATATGTGCATATAACACATATATAAATAGGATCATATATCATATTGTACATGTTCTTTTCACTGACTTTTCCAGGCAAAAATCTTTCCCAGAACATCATAATCCAGTATGAGCCACTTTTACTGCACAACACTGTTCCAACTGCTTTTCTTCAAACACGTGCTACAGACTGCCATACAAATCCCGGAACATGAATAAACGTTTAAAAATAAAAACACAAGTGATGATTTTGAATTTCCCACGTGTCTAGACTTGTCTGAATATAAACATTAAAAAAACAGTATTGTCACTCAGTGTGGGCAAATGAATTAAGGCCTTTTGTTTTTGTATATAAATAAAAGTCATAAAATTCATTGCTAACAAAGCTCAAATTATAGTTGCTATAGTAGGTCACACCAGGAATCAAATAAGTCAGGATCATGTGATCCTTGCTCTTAGTGGGAAAAGAGAAGGCCAGATGAAGGACCTTTCCTGAATTTCTTTCCTTCATAAAAGGTAACAATGTATCCTATATGCAGAAACATCCTGAACCTTTCATACAATTACTGATCTCCAGGTCTCTAAATGTTAGTGGAAACATGTCCAGTTTCATAGAAAAAAAAAGCTTATGCTGGGACAAAACTTCCTCATAGGGGCAATATGTCTACATAGAGGAAAAGACCTTCTATTTTCTTTATTAAATATTTACTATGCCATTATTTGGTTAAACAGCTCTTCATCTAGTGACTCTTCCATGGCAGAGACCGATATGAGGTTCACTGGAAAGTAGACAGAATCCTGCCCATCCATCACAACAAAACAAAGTGAACCCTTGGACTGAGAAACAACTATGGACGAGTATGCAGAGAACGAGAGAGAGAAATGGAAGAAGGGAATCACATAGAAGGTTCTCCCGGCTTTGCCTACAGGAAGCAGTATTTCCATTTGCTCTTGAGCAAAGCCTATAATTTTATCGCCCTGACTGCAGCTGGAGAACACCCTTTTAACTGTCCCAGCATCCAAGTGAAGACAGGTTTATTCAGAGTGTTAAAAAAAAAAAAACACACACACACCTGAAAGGGCTGTTTTAATTTGCTTCCATGTGAAAAGGGGAGCACATATCACAGGGCACCGTAATGACATTCAGCGGGATATTACACTTCACCATATGGCTAATTTGAACAGCAGGCGCAAAGCAGGATTTTCTTTCATTAGAAGTGACTTAAAGATCAGACTACAGAAACACATGTAAAGAACAAACCCAAGATGTCCCCTATTTCTTAAATCTAGAAACATTCATTTGATCGTTTGATTCTCAGATGTGAAAGCCCATTCACAGAGTTCTCATGGCAAGATCATTCAAGAGTCGTGAAGGTAGTACTGTGTCACCGCTCCACTTACCTACATTATGGCTTTGAAAAATGTCTAAAATTCAAGAACCACACTGTTCACAACATAGATGTGGAAAGGATAATTGCTCTGGTAGATAATTAACCATGAAAAAAAAAAAAAAACACATTACTTTCTAAATGCCCCAATTCTTGATATTACTCACTTAGCCTACAGAGTAAACCTACATAAACTTCTGACCCTTTTTGAAGAGCAACAGCAATCTGATGTTCTAACAGAATCCTGTTTATTTTTAAGATGCCCCTTATAACTTATGTTTGTCTTGGCATTTCCTCTTTCTCCCATACCCCAAGTCTGAGCCATAGAAAAGAACATCCCCTCTGGGAATGACAGAAGTCTACAGAATTTTAAAAAAGAAAGAAATCTAATGTCTAATGTTTATGGATAGTTGGGTCTGTGCTTTTGAAGAAAGTAAACATTATGATTAACAATCTTGGGCTTTGTAATTAGCTTCCCCTCTTCCATAAGAGAGTGTTAATTTATTAAATATTCTAACAAAGAGTCTTTTATTATTAGATTCAGTTTGGCTGCCTCCTTTCATAGCATTACCAATTACAACCAATAAAGCTTTAATTGATGACTACTTTTTATAACCTTTGACCCAAGATGATAAACAGTTGTACCTTAGAAGCGAAAGGGTAAACCTCAAAGGGAACAGTGTCTTAATCATGCTTAGCAAACCAAACTGCTTAAAATTACAACCTACCTACCTGGATAGAACAGAAACCCAGACTTCCTCTATGATTAAGGTAATTGATCAGGAAAAGACTTGGATTTCACTTTTAAGATAAGGGTCCCATTTTGTTACAAAAAACATAAGTTGAATAATCTGTATATAACTGTGCACAATTACATGCACAAATAATGTGCTAATTGTATACTATAATACAATTTAATCAATTTGTAGACAATTAGCAAGATAATTCTTTTTTCCATGTTTTTTTTTTCCCCAATTTTACTGAGAAATAATTGACTTATATCTCTGTGTAAGTTTAAGACATACAGTATGGTGATTTGATTATGATGGTTAGAAGTCTCTTCTAACTCACAACTGTCAATCTTTTCAACTGCTGAAGTGCTTCAAAATTTAAAACTTTAAAATTTCCCAATCTCTTAATCTTTTTCATGTTGCCAAAATGAATAGGGCTTTGAACAATTACTAAAGAGCACATAGAAAAAGGTACCATCTAAAAATGTAAATAAAAATTATATCATCATGTCACAGTTGTTACACCAATCACTTCATGGAGATGAAAGGCAATGAGATATTATTAATAGTTCCCACTATTAACAATAAGTAAATAGAAACTGCTGGCTTAACAGAAGGTGCAATACAAGATTTTATACAAGAAGAACTAAGCATATAGCTTTCAAGTGACTTCTCAAGTATATTAGAGGAAGTCAACACCAGGAAAAGCAAAAAATCTGAGGCTCAGTCTAAGAACTTTATAAACTGAATGAGCTATACACATTATTTTTATGATATATAAATGTATGTAATGGCTGTTTTATTAAAGACACATGGCTGCTCCCTGCCTTTCAAAATCAAACTTGCCAAACCACCTCCAAAAACAGCCCTTTATATAGTTAAGTGACGACTGGAGGAATTTTGTATAAATAAATCTATGCCTTTTCTCCCCCATTAACAGAAACTGTACAGAAACAGACAAATTTAGAATATAAGATTTAAAAAAATCTGTCACATTGAACTTCAGATATTCAGAAAAAGAGAAAGAATATCTGAAAACAAAAAAGATAAATATATTCAGCTGATGTTTGCTTAAAAATATAAGAATATGAGAGAAAAAAGGAAACTAAAAGTTAAATAAACTTTGCTTCAATACTAATTTTTAATTAAACTTTTTATTATGAGAGGCCTGTAGATTTAAATGCAATTATAAAAAAATTAATAGAGAGAGATTCCATGTGCCTTTACGCAGGTTTTCCAAAGGCGAACATCTTAGAAAATTACGGTTCACTATCACAACTGGGCCACTGACAGTGATACAATCAGTCAAGGATGCACAATTTCAAAACTACAAGGATCCCACAAGTGTCCTTTTTATAGCCATACCACTTCCCTCCATCGCTACCTTCTACTGAACTTTTGGTAAGCACTAATGTTCTCTCCATTCCTATAATTTTTGTCAATTAATACTTATGTAAATGGAATTTTACAGTGTGCAGCCATTTGAGATTGGCTTATTTCACTCAGCATGAATCTCTGAAGACTCATCCAGGTTGCTGCAAATATCAGTAGTTCTTTCCTTTGTATTGCCGAGTAATATGTCACGATGCTATGGTATAAATGGACCATAGTTTAACTATTCATCTCCTTCAAGATTATAGGGTTGTTTCCCATTTGGTGCTATTATGAACAAAGCTGCTATAAAGTACATAAAATACCTGAAATAAGCTTCCTTTTCTCTGGGATAAGTAAACATGAGTGCAATTGCTGGGTTACATGATAAGTTTCATGCTGAGTTTTTTAAACTGCCAAACTGTTTTCTAGAGTGACCTGCACCATATATGTGCCCATCAGCAATCGTAATGGTATTTGGGGTAGTCACTGTTGTAAAGGAGTGTAATGATGGCTCATGGTGGCTTTAATTCTTTTTAATAACTAATGATGCTGAACAAAAGATGTTACCAAGTGCTTAGTTTCCATCTGTCCATATGCACTGGTAAACTGTTCATTGTGTGTTTTTTGTCCATACCATAACTGGATTATTTACTTTTTTTATGGTTGAGTTTGGAAAAGTCTTTACATACATTCTAGATACTAGTCCTTTTTTGGATACGCCATTTGCTAACATTTTCTCCACTCTGTAACCCGACTTTTCACCCTGTTAACAGGGTCTTTTAATTTTGATGAGGTTCAATTTATCAGTTATTTTCTTTTTGCAATAAGTGCTTTTGGAGTAAAGTCTAAGGACTCTGTCTACGTCTAGAGTCTGAGGGTCTTCTTTTTTTCTCAAAAGTTTTCTAGTTTTGCATTTCACATTTAAATCATAATACATTTTGAGTTACTTTTTGTACAAAATGTGAGAAGTACTCAAGGTTCACTATTTTGCTATGTGAATGTGCAACTATTCTAGCACCATTTGTTGAATTGCTTCTGCAACTTTGTCACATATTTTTATCTTTCTAAATTTTCTATTCTGTCCCACTGGTCTGTGTAGCCCTTTGTCAATTCCATACATCTTTATTTTTTAAAAAAAAGCTTTCTATTGAGCTATGTCTTATATATAACATCATTTGGTTTCAGATTAGATAGGACACATTGTGAAATGATCACCACAATAAGTCTAGTTACCATCCATCACCACACAAGCTTAATTTTTAGGATTTATTCTCATGGCAACTTTCAAGTATTCTCTACAATATCACTGATTATGGTCAATATGCTGTACATTACACCCCCGGGATTTTTGTCATTACTGAAAGTTTGTACCTCTTAACCCTCTTCACCTAATTAAACTTTAAAGCTTTTGCACAGCAAAGGAAACCATAAGCAAAATGAAAAGACAACTTACAGAATGGAAGAAAATATTGTAAATGATGTAATCAATAAGGGCTTAATTTCTAAAATATACAAATAGCTCATGCAGCTTAATATCAAACCCCCTCCCCCCCAAAAAAAAAACTGGCAGAAGATCTAAATAGACATTTCTCCAAAGAAGACATGCAATGGGCACATGAAAAGATTCCCAACATCACTATTAGAGATGTGCAAATTAAAACTATGAAGTATCACTTCAAACCAGTCAGCATGGCTACCATCAAAAACTCTAAACATAATATCCTGGAAAGGGTGTGCAGAAAAAGGAACCCTCCTGCATTGTTAGTGGAAATGTAAATTTGTGCAGCCACTATGGAGAACAATCTGGAGGTTTCTTAAAACACTAAAAATAGAGCTACCATATAATCCAGCAATTCCACTCCTGGGCATATATCCAGAGAAACTCTAATTCAAAAAGTTATATGTACTCCGATGTTCAAGGTGGCATTATTACAATAGTTAAGACAGAGAAACAACTTACATGTCCAACAGAGGAATGAAAAAAGAAGATGTGCTATATACACGTGTATATATACACATACACACACATAATAGAATATGGCTCATCCACAAAAAAGAATGAAATAATGCCAAATATACTGCATGATATCATTTATATGCAGACTCTTAAAAAATTATAGAAATGAACATATTTACAAAACTGAAATAAACTCACAGACATAGAAAACAAACTGGGTTGCCAAAGCAGAAGAGGAGGTAACCTGGGAGTGCAGGACTGACAGACACGCAATGCTGTACGTAAAACAAGCAACAGGGACGGCTGCACAGCATGTGTGCTAAGCCGCTTCAGTGGTGTCCGACTCTCCATGACCCTCTGGACTGTGGCTACCAGGCTCCTCTGTCCACGTCCTGGATTCTCCAGGCAAGAATACTGGAGTGGGTTGCCATTTCCTGCTCCAGGGGATCTTCCCAACCCAGGGATCAAACCCGTCTCTCTTATGTCTCCTGCACTGGCAGGTGGGTTCCTTACCACTAGCACCATCTGGGAAGCTCACTGTATAGCACAGAGAACTATACTTAACATCTTATAATAATCTATAATGGAAAATAATCTAAAAAAGAAAATATATGTGTGTGTACATATGTGAACGTGTATGCATGTGTCACTTTCCTATACACCTGAAACTGTCGCAACTTGGTAAATCAAACATACTTCAATTTAAAAAAAAAAGTGAGAATAAAAAAAGAATAATTTTTGTTAAAAAAAGTCCAAAATCAATAGTGATTTTTAAAATACAAATAAAATTCACCAATGTACCATTTGTTTTCCTGCTACAAAGTTAGCAAAAGAAAAAAGACAATACTCTGTATTATTAAAAATATGGCAAAGTCACAATCTTAAATTCTTTTCTTAAGGAATGCGAATTGTCATGACGTTTTTGAGAAATTATCAGGAAGCTAAAAACGTCTGCCCTGTAACTACTTTAATCATTTTACCTAAAGTAATTATCAGATGAGTGATTTTTTAAAAAACACTTAAAATGTGCACAGTTGAAAGAACTTGGGTTCACATTCTCACAGTATGGGTTAGAACCCTGGCTTATTCCTAACTCTGTGATCTTAAGCAATTTATTTAATCTCTACAAGTCTCAACTGCCTCACCTGAAAAATAGGAATATTAAAATATATACTTGTCAGGATTGCTAGGAGGATAAAATAAAGACAATGTATGCAAATCATACAAAATGATGCCTAGCATATAGTAAGTAATGGTAGACAGTGACATCATCATCATCATCATTACTGTTATTCATGACTATCATGATTAATTACATTAGATTAAGGAAACCTATATAGTGAAAACAAAAACAATAATGTTGATCTGTAATATCATATGACAACATATGACATGAACATATATTTGTGATATATGTACATATTAAGGGAAGGGGAAGCAAAGTATAAAGAAATGCACACAGTATAATTAAATTTATGTAAAAATTTATATTGTATATCAAATGTGTCCAAAGAATAATGTCTGTAAGGAAGTAGATCAAAATTGTGGTGAAATTACAAGTAATTTGGTTTCTTAAAATTTTCAACTTTCTAAAACAAGGAACAATGATATTTAGGTGAAGAATAAATATCAAAGGCATCACAGTGTCCATGATCTCACCAGGTCAGGGTAGAAAGAGCCTAGAACAGACAGACTGGAATGATTAGTATAGAAACTGCCAGATCCCGAGATAAAGAACATAAGAAGAGAAAAAAAATAAGTGCTTTCTTCAAAGTTGATAGGTGAGAATAAAAGTGGTTCCTGTGCTATGTCTAGAGTTAGACAGGGTTAGAGTAACAGCTGGCACCTGGAAAGGAACTCACCATCCTGTAGCAATAAGAAAAGCATAAAACTGATACTTCGGGACCCTGCCATCTACCACTCTGCCTACAGACAAGCTGGCTGCCTATCTAACGACTCCTCCCTATAAAAACCAAGTATGCAACTCTATAATAACTATACAGGACGATTTCAGACAGCAGAAGATATTTGGCACTGTAGAAACTTTCAACAAAAGGTCTGTTTGAAAATTTCCCTTAAGAGAGTAAAATATGCCTGGAAAGAGGAAAATTTTTGCTCTTTTCTGAATGGGAGGGTCCAAGTGAAGCTTAATCTTGGAACAAACTGCACAATAACTTGGCTATTTGAAGGGCTATTTGGCAACTCAAGGAAGGATGATCTATCCTAAGACTAGTCCAGAGTGAGCTTGGCTTTGCCTAACTTAGGGCTGGCAGTGATCCTTTTAAAACTATCACCTGTCTCTACCCTCCTGAATTTCCCAAGCCAGGTTTAGAGTGAAGAGCAGAGAGCGGGAACAGGATAATTTCTAATTAAAAATAAACCCTTAGGATGAACTGTGCAGAACTACCCCAGCAAGGCTGCAGTTTCACCTGGCAGTTGCAGAACCCTGACATGTTCAGAGACCTTGCATGACGACACTAACACATTATTAGAGTTCCTAGGCTTCACTGGTGGCTCAGAGGCTAAAGCGTCTGCCTGCAATGTGGGAGACCTGGGTTCGATCCCTGGGGTGGGAAGATCCCCTGGAGAAGGAAATGGCAACCCACTTCAGTATTCTTGCCTGGAGAATCCCATGGACGGAGAAGCCTGGTGGGCTACAGTCCACAGGGTTGCAAAGAGTTGGACACAACTGAGCGACTTCACTTCATAAGCCAATACTCCTAATCCAAGGGCAAAATATTAAATCTATTTGTCTACCTTCTCTCTCTACTGCAGCCATTTTCCTAAGCCAATACATATACGGTTTAATATGACTGAGTTTCTCTACGTCCTTATATCTGATTTCTAGGGCTTTGCCTGGAAGGGCATGACTATTATTTTCAAAAAAAATTTTCCCAAAACTACCAAGAGCATTGCTTTCTTAGTTAAGAATTTTATAATTTTTTTTCTTTTTCCTCAAATTTCAAATACCAGATATGAATGCAAAATAATGTCAATCTATTTTTTTATTAGTATGTTCAGAATGTATAGTTATAGAAAAAGTTTATTTACTTACTGCACAACTTTTGCCCCGGCAACAGAAACATTAATAATACAGAAAAGCAATAAGAGGTTTCAAATTCAATACAAAAACAAACTCAGCTCCTATTTTTGCCAATCACTAGCACCGTGATCCAGTGTTGTTGTTCAGTTGCTCAGTCGTGTCCAACTCTGCAACCCCACAGACTGCAGCGTGCCAGGCTTCCCAGTCCAGAAGTGTCACCGTCTCCCAGAGCTTGCTCAGACTCATGTGCACTGAGTCAGTCATGCCATCCAACCATCTTGTCCTCTGTCATCACCTTCTCCTCCTGCCTTCAATCTTTCCCAGTATTAGGGTCTTTTCTAATGAGTCAGCTCTTTGCATCAGGTGGTCAAAGTATTACAGTTTCAGCTTCAACATCAGTCCTTCCAATGAATATTCAGGATTGATTTCCTTTAGAATTGACTGGTTTGATCTCCGTGCAGTCCAAGGGACCCTCAAGAGTCTTCTCCAACACCAAAGTTCAAAAGTATCAATTCTTCAGCTCTCAACCTTCTTTATGGTCCAACTCTCGCATAACTACTGAAAAAACCATAGCTTTGACTATAGGAATCTTTGTCGGCAAAATAATGTCTCTGCTTTTTAACATGCTACCTAGGTTTGTTACAGCTTTTCTTCCAAGGAGCAGGAGTCTGTTAATTTCATGGCTGCAGTCACCATGTGCAGTGATTTTGGAGCCCAAGAAAATATAAAGTCTGTCACTGTTCCCATTGCTTCCCCGTCTATTTGCCATGATGGGACCAGATGCCATAATCTTAATTTTCTGAATGTTGAGTTTTAAGCCAGCTTTTTCACTTTCCTCTTTCACTTTCATCAAGAGGCTCTTTAGTTCCTCTTCACTTTCTGTCATAGGGGTGGTGTCATCTGCATATCTGAGGTTATTGATATTTCTCCCAGCAATCTTGATTCCAGCTAGTGCTTCATGTAGCCTGGCATTTCACATGATGTATAGAGTACATGACCCATTAGGCAGTTCAGTTAATCTTGCTGAACTTCAGTTCCCTCAACTACCAAGTCAATATAAGATGCTGACTATAAAACCTGTTTTTGTCAGACTGGTATCCTAAACTTGAAAAAATGCAGCACTTTGGACACTGACTGTAGAATACCTTACAGCTATAGGTAATATTTGGAGAAGGAAATGGCAACCCACTCCAGTATTCTTGCCCAGAGAATTCCATGTACAGAGGAGCCTGCCAGGCTACAGTCCATGGGGTCCTAAAGAGTCAGACACAACTGAGCAACTAACACACACATAGGTAATACTCTCAAATGGAGAAAAAAGACAAAAACTATCCTTCCTTCTAAGGAGGATTAAAGTTCGATCCTTCTCTATTTTCGTATTTGTAAGAACTTTGAGAAGATAGATATAGCTCTAAAAGTTAAACTGGATCCTCCGTGCTGGCCATTTTCATGAAGGATATTTCATAGAAATCACAAACAAAAAAAAATTTTAATTATTCTGAAAAAAGAGAAAATAATCTATGCTTCAGATTTTAAAAAGCATATAACAAAATTACATGGTATAAGTTGGTATATAATAAAGCATTTCTTAAGCATGCCTCTTTTACTTCATCAAATCCTAAATCCAACTCCTACCTTTTCAAGACTTAAGTGGAGCTTATTTTTATGAAGTATGGTGGCGCTAGTGCTAAAAAATCTGCCTGCCAATGCAGGAGACATAAGAGAAACGGGTTCAATCTCTGGATCAGGAATATCCCCTAGAGGAGGGCATGGCAACACATTCCAGTATTCTTGACTGGGAATCCCATGGACAGAGGAGCCTGGTCAGCCACAGCTGATGGGTCGCAAAGAGTCAGACATAACTGAAGCGACTTAGCATGCACACGGGAGCAACCACTACACCTACTACATGCCTTATAAAAACAAGTTTAGTGTCCCATTTTCCATTCTCAACAACTCTTTAAAGTATATTTTCTTACAACTGTAAGAAAAGTTATGGGCTTCCCTGATAGCTCAGTTGTTAATAGAATCCGCCTGCAATGTGGGAGACCTGGGTTTGATCCCTCAGTTGGAAAGATCCCCTGGAGAAGGGAAAGGTTACCCATTCCAGTATTCTGGCCTAGAGAATTCCATGGACTGTAGATAGTCCATGAGGTTGCGAAAAGTCAGACAGGATTGAACGACTTTCACTTTCACTTTCCTTGAAAGTGAAACTCAAAGTACACTGATAGCAAGACAAATCTGTCTGATACCAGCTCATGCTGTCCCTATTATACCCTTTTCTATTGCAGAGTCTCTACTTCCAGGAACTAATAAAGGCAGCTTTTTCATTCTACGCCAATGAATGGATGAAGATTTTCTTATGGAACTCTCCCTTCCACCAAATCAAGCTTTTCTTAAGACTAAGTCACACTAAACTAAACCACAGTGGATGTGTCTACCTACCAGGTCCACTGTCTACTGGTAGGCAGACAGATCCACTGCAGTTTCAGGGAACTTCAATCAAGTCATTTTAATGAAAGAACATTTTATCCATGGATTGGAGATGGAAAGCTTAAACAAAAAACAAAAACTTGAATTTCATATCATTTACATCTTTTCTCACTTTAAGAACAAATAACTTCTCAATGATATTTATGTTTACAAAGGTGCTGAGACTTTCAGCAAGTAACTTTTCTCTTTTTTTTTTCCAAAGAAAGAAATCCCTGATGTATCTCTTCATAATCTGGAGTGTTAATTGGTTTAAAACCCATCTTTAAAGACTAAATGTACCAGCAATAAATATTAGTTTAATGAATAAAGTAGATCGTATTGAAGCATTACTTTGCTTTTGGTATACTTGTTTTCCTTCGAAAGGTTGACTTTTAGAGAATGTATGGTGACTAAAATTCACTGTAGGAATACAAATGTGTACACACTCTTTGCTTTCAGTTCAGTTCAGTCGCTCAGTCATGTCGGACTCTTTGTGACCCCATGAATCACAGCACGCCAGGCCTCCCTGTCTATCATCAACTCTTGGAGTCCACCCAAACCCATGTCAATTGAGTCGATGATGCGATACAACCATCTCATCCTCTGTCATCCCTTTCTCCTCCTGCCCTCAATCCTTCCCAGCATCAGGGTCTTTTCCAATGAGTCAGCTCTTTGCATCAGGTGGCCAAAGTATTGGAGTTTCAGCTTTAGCATCAGTCCTTCCAATGAACACCCAGGACTGATCTCCTTTAGGATGGACTGGCTGGATCTCCTTGCAATCCAAGGGACTCTCAAGAGTCTTCTCCAACACCACAGTTCAAAAGCATCAATTTTTTGAGGCTCAGCTTTCTTTATAGTCCAGCTCTCACATTCATATGTGACTACTGGAAAAACCATAACCTTGACTAGATGGACCTTAGTTGGCAAAAAAATATCTCTGCTTTTTAATATGCTGTCTAGGTTGGTCATAACTTTCCTTCCAAGGAGTAAGCATCTTTTCATTTCATGGCTGCAATCACCATCTGCAGTGATTTTGGAGCCCAGCAAAATAAAGTCTGACACTGTTTCCACTGTTTCCCTATCTATTTCTCATGAAGTGATGGGACCAGATGCCATGATCTTCGTTTTCTGAATGTTGAGCTTTAAGCCAACTTTTTCACTCGCCTCTTTCACTTTCATCAAGAGGCTCTTTAGTACTTCTTCACTTTCTGCCATAAGGATGGTATCATCTGCGTATCTGAGGTTATTGATATTTCTCCCGGCAATCTTGATTCCACCCTGTGCTTCTTCCAGCCCAGCATTTCTCATGATGTACTCTGCACATAAGTTAAATAAGTAGGGTGACAATATACAGCCTTGATGTACTCCTTTCCCTATTTGGAACTGGTCTGTTGTTCCATGTACAGTTCTAACTGTTGCTTCCTGACCTGCATACAGATTTCTCAGAAGGCAGGTCAGGAGGTCTGGTACTTCCATCTCTTTCAGAATTTTCCACAGTTTATTGTGATCCACACAGTCAAAGGTTTTGGCATAGTCAATAAAATAGAAATAGATGTTTTTTCTGGAACTCTCTCGCTTTTTCGATGATCCTCTTTGCTTTAAGTGTGACCATAGTCTTTTCTATTTTCATTCTCCAAAACAGATAAGGAAAGCCACTTTGTGTGGCCTAACACATACACCAAAGACCTTAAAAAGAACTACTAGTTTTCAAGTTGTAGAAGTTATGTGGCAATTTTGACAAGATTTTCAGGGTAAATATAGTTCTATAGGAAATTCCCAGCAACCTTTTGATAAATGCTAATGGCAAGAATACACAGAAGAACTGCGCAAAAAAAGATCTTCATGACCAAGAAAATCATGATGATGTGATCACTCATCTAGAACCAGACATACTGGAATGTGAAGTCAAGTGGGCCTTAGAAAGCATCACTACAAACAAAGCTAGTGGAGGTGATGGAATTCCAGTGGAGCTATTTCAAATCCTGAAAGATGATGCTGTGAAAGTGCTGCACTCAATATGCCAGCAAATTTGGAAAACTCAGCAGTGGCCACAGGACTGGAAAAGGTCAGTTTTCATTCCAATCCCAAAGAAAGACAATGCCAAAGAATGCTCAAACTACTACACAATCTCACTCATCTCACACACTAGTAAAGTAATGCTCAAAACTCTCCAAGCCAGGCTTCAGCAATACATGAACGGTGAACTTCCTGATGTTCAAGCTGGTTTTAGAAAAGGCAGAGGAACCAGAGATCAAACTGCCAACATCTGCTGGATCATGGAAAAAGGAAGAATTCCAGGAAAACATCTATTTCTGCTTTATTGACTATGCCAAAGCCTTTGACTGTGTGGATCACAGTAAACTGCGGAAAATTCTGAAAGAGATGGGAATACCAGACCACCTGATCTGCCTCTTGAGAAACCTATATGCAGGTCTGGAAGCAACAGTTAGAACTGGACATGGAACAACAGACTGGTTCCAAACAGGAACGGAGTACACAAGGTTGTATACTGTCACCCTGCTTATTTAACTTATATGCAGAGTACATCGTGAGAAACGCTGGGCTGGAGGAAGCACAAGCTGGAATCAAGATTGCCGGGAGAAATATCAATAACCTCAGATATGCAGATGACACCACCCTTATGGCAGAAAGTGAAGAGGAACTGAAAAGCCTCTTGATGAAAGTGAAAGAGGCGAGTGAAAAAGTTGGCTTAAAGCTCAACATTCAGAAAACGAAGATCATGGCATCTGGTCCCATCACTTCATGAGAAATAGATAGGGAAACAGTGGAAACAGTGTCAGACTTTATTTTTGGGGGCTCCAAAATCACTGCAGATGGTGACTGCAGTCATGAAATTAAAAGACACTTACTCCTTGGAAGGAAAGTTATGACCAACCTAGACAGCATATTCAAAAGCAGAGACATTACTTTGCCAACAAAGGTCCGTCTAGTCAAGGCTATGGTTTTTCCAGTGGTCATGTATGGATGTGAGAGTTGGACTGTGAAGAAAGCTGAGCACTGAAAATTGATGCTTTTGAACAGTCGTGCTAGAGAAGACTCTTGAGAGTCCCTTGAATTGCAAGGAGATCCAACCAGTCCATCCTAAAGGAGATCGGTCCTGGGTGTTCATTGGAAGGAATGATGCTAAAGCTGAAACTCCAATACTTTGGCCACCTCATGCGAAGAGCTGACTCATTGGAAAAGACTCTGACGCTGGGAGGGACTGGGGACAGGAGGAGAAGGGGATGACAGAGGATGAGATGGCTGGATTGCATCACTGACTCGATGGATGTGAGTGAACTCCGGGAGTTGGTGATGGACCGGGAGGCCTGGAGTGCTGCGATTCATGGGGTCGCAAAAAGTGGGACACAACTGACAACTGAACTGAACTGAATGGAATTTATCTGATAATGTGACATGCAGGTAGAAGCAATTTAAGAGTATTGTAATAGGGTATCACTTGCAAGAACTGACTTGATATTATAACACTACCCCAGTTCAAAATGTAACTGTTGAAGTATACAGTATTACACAGTTATATTTTTTTCTCTTTTATACTCCATTCCTAACTTCATTTTCCTTATCAACACAAATACCCATCTTACTATATATAAGACCTGTTATTCATATGAATATCTCATAGTTATTTATCTAAAAATGCATCTTTGAGGTAAGTATGTATAGTACAAGTTTATACATTAAGTTTAATTTATATAAATGATACTGAGCTATCAACTGTATTGTTTCTTACTTTGATCCTTAGCATTGTATTTCTGAAATCTTTATAGTATAGTTATATATAAGTATTATTCATCATTTACAATGCTTGGTATGTGTTTCATATTATGTTCAATCATCTGTAAGTACCAATTTTACTCATCTAATTCCTGGGTAATGAATAGCTACCTGCCTCCACTCTTTGCCACTCTCAACAATGCCAAAATAAAACCCTCATAAATGCACCCTTGTGGGAATAAAGGAGAGTTTTTTGTGGGATAGAGGCCATCACAATATGGCACCCTCAAGTCTTGACAGTAAGTCACTGCCTATATGTTACAGCACAGCAACTCTGATAAATTAAAAAGAGGATTGTAACATTACCACAACCTTTCTATTGTGATCACTATACGAATTTCATTGACTTAACTAATTAAATTAGGGAGAAACTGACAATTTTGCAATCTTCAGACATTCTGTTAGAAGAGTATCTCACTATTCATTTATTCAGTACTTCCTATACCTATCTGTCCTTTAATAGAAATTCGAAACTTTCATCATAAAGGACTTGTACATTTTTCAGGTTAATTTCTATATAACCTATTAAAGAGTTTATTTATTTTCTATTGTATCTTCTTGATGAGTAGAATTGATTTAAAGAACTGCTGTTGGGTATGTTGTATAATTTTTTAAATCTATCTTTTTCTCTTTTTTTCTTAGCCTAGAACCTTGGGAATAATGATCATGATGCTGGCATGTATTTGCCATGCCTAGTATTTGTCTTTGTCTTCTTCTTGACTTATTGGAAATCATTGTAAAGTTTAGTCATTTTGATCTTTGCTGTGGATTTTTCACAGATGCCCCTTACCAAATTTAAAAACTTCTATACATACTGGTACTCATCTCATGTCTTATCTATATCCTTTTCTTTTCTTTTTTTCAAGGAAGTTATTTTTATTTGACCTTACTCTTTTATTCGAGTCTACTCTACTTTATGCTGTACTGCACAGCATGTGGGATCCTACTGCTGATAACAGGTATCGAACACACACCACCCTGCATTTGAAGCAGGGACTTTTAACCACTGGACCACCAAAGCAGTTCCAGTGTATCAATTTTTCTTGAATATAAGAATATGTCCCATTTTTTTTTGTCTCTCCTCAAAGTATAAGACACAGTAAAAACAATACTCTCAGATTGATTGGTCTTTTTCCTAATAAGCTCATTGCAAAGATGTATCAGTCAAGGTAACAAAAAAAAGAAAAAAAGAGGAGAGAGAGAAATAATGATAATTACCATTCTGGCTTCCTATTGTGGAACTCACCTTATCCAGATGAATATGATTCTTCCTGGCTAACATACATGCTTCCACCCTCTGCTTAAGCAATTCTACAGCAGGAGTTTTTTGTTTCTCTCCTCCCTTAAAGTTGCCCACAACTTCATTCCTCATCAGGACTGTTTGTTCCCTGATGGCGTCTCAGGTCACAGAAGTCCCTACAGCCCTGAAAAGTATCTATACCACAGTTGAGACTTCAAGAGATTAAAGACTTTCCCAAATTCAGGTCTGCCATCAACACCAAATATGACTTACCTAATGAAAGGCAAACTAAATCCAAACCATGAGGATATGATGACAAAAGATATTAATACTGCCACAATCACTTGCAGAGCTCCAACACTAGTATACACAATGAAGATTTAGCTTCAATCTTCTAAAAATTAAAGCTATCTGCAGGGCACTGCAATACTTATATCTTGGCAGACTTCCCAGGACATGAAAGAACCAATATTTTTAAAGATACAGCCAGACAGTCATCTGAAAAATTTCCTCAGTCTATTCTCAAAGCACGACGCACTGAAGATTTCAGCAACAAAAAGTAATCTTCACAAATAAGTATTAAACAGGTACTGTACCATTTTATACTTACTCAGAATTTTTAAATTTTTAAATGTTCAAGATTAGAAATGAGTTCTTTCTTTCATATTTTACAGCTCACGCAACTACCAAGATTTACTTTCTTGTAGCTAGAATAGTTTAAAAAAAAAAAATGGAAACTTTCCCCTAAGATTTTAGTAGCTTATATAAAAGTTCTAAAAGAATTCATGAGAATACTACACTCAAGATTTCTAACCAATAATCATTATTGTTACAAATGTCAGCTTGTTATTAAGCTTATCTAGATGCTCAGAAATATTCATTAAGATTACAAATTTATTTATAAATGATATACAAATTTGACACGAACTGATGGTATTTTTTATATGTGCTGATCTTCATCAAAACTGAAAGAAAAAAACTGAAGGTATAATAGTTGTGGCTGATTAGTTTTTATATAAAAATGCTAAAATACTAATACTAGAAAAGACCAAGATCACTTTGTATAAGAGAGAGGAGAAAAAATACTCAGAGTTCATATATGATGAGCAACAATGTTCAACAGAAATATAATGCAAACAACATATTCAATTTTTAAATTTTTTAGAAGCAATAGTAAAAAAGTAATATAAATTTTAATAATGTATTAATATAATATATATAATTAACATTTAACAATATACTTAATATATCTAAAATATCATCTCAATATGTAATTAATTGGAAGGACTGATACTGAAGCTGAAGTTCCAATACTCTGGCCACCTGATGTGAAGAACTGACTCACTGGAAAAGACCCTGAAGCTGGGAAAGACCGAAGGCAGGAGGAGAAGGAGATGACAGAGGATAAGATGGTTGGATGGCATCACCGACTCGATGGACACGAGTTTGAGCAAGCTCTGGGAGTTGGTGATGGATGGGGAAGCCTGGCATGGTGCAGTCCATGGGGTCACAAAGAGTCAGACACAACTGAGCAACTGAAATGAACTGAACTAATTAATACAAAAATTATTTATAAAATAATTTTCACACTAAGTCTTTGAAATCTGATGCATATTTTATACTTATATCTTGATTCAGCCTGTCCATCTTTCCTAGTGCTCAAAAGCTACATGTGGCTGATGGTTACCATATTAAACACCACAAGTCTAAATCATCCAAAATGAAAATCCTACTCAAAGGCAGAAGGCTGGATCATGTACTCTGTATACAATAAGCATGCAATAAATATTTATTGAATGGATAAATGAACAGAGTGAGTAAAGTAAGACAAAAACCATAAAGCAACAACAAAAAAATACAACACAAGCACAAAAATGGAAAAATAAGCCATCAAAGAAGACTTGATTCTATGTGAAATGTTCTGCATCAAGTAGCTCTGGCCTGTTATACTATTATCATAGTTCTTAAGTTATAGGAACAGGGTAGGGATAAGCCTCTTGAGCTAGGGTTAGACATTAGATGAAATAATGACTCTTAGGTCACGACCAGAAGAGCCAGTGAAATACAACAACGTCTCACTAAACCTCAAGTACCATTTTCCTATTAATGGGATAAACTCAAAGTATCTAATTCACTAGAACACACCACTATCCATAAAACTGAAGCACAAAAGCTGTACCCAAAGCCCAGAGTAAGTGTAATACCTCCAGCTGACAAAACAGCCTGCCCAAAACTGCTTGATTTACCAGTAAAGAAAAGAAAAGAGTAAAAAGGCGGGGAGTGGTATCTAATATACTTCTTCTGCCATGTTATTTTTACTCCCCATGATGACAAGACCTTTGTGAGCAGGCAAGGGAGTTGAGAAGAGAGAACTCAATCTCTGCAGTCCAGGCTGCTTCACATTTTTCAGAAATTACTGCATGTTCAAACAATGGAATATTTGTCAAAGTACAACTTGATCACCAGAATTCATCTGTTTTTCATAACCACATTTGACCTAAACTGTGCTGACTAAACAAGGTGCCCTGTGTTTCATAGTCTGGAAAATGTGGCTCCCACCATCGTTTTCAGACCGCACTAAAAACCTCTGGCCCCTAGACTACAGCCACTTGGTAACTAAGTGCATTCAGATTAGGCCAAAGATGATGTCTGCTGGCTCCCCTTGTTAGATCAACCACAGATTTTCATGTTCAATTCATGTGTTGGTTAAATTCTTTTTTTTTAAATAGGTATCAAGAGAGTGTAAAGAAGCTACCAAATCTTTTATATTTTTCTCTCCCTATGGGCTATGTACCCACATATAAGTTTACATACATAAACACATATACTCATTTAACTTTTCATTTGGAAGCAATTTCAATTTATAGAAAAGTTAGAAGAACAGTATCAAAAAACACCCATATACTCCACCCAGATTCACCTACTGTTAATATTTTGCCCCATAGTCTTTTTCATGTGCTCTTTCTGCATGTATTTTTCCTTAGCCATTTGAATGTATGTAATATACAGATCTCTTTCCTTCTAAATACTTCATTGTGTATTTTCTGAGAATAAGAATAATTTCTTACATAGTAATAGAATATTTATCAATTTCAGAAAAATATGACATTTTCCTAACCTACTGTCCATGTTCTAATTCTGTCAATGGACCCAAAAATGCTCTTTATAGCATGTTCTCCCTCAAGCACAAGATTGAATAGGGGACAGGGATCAGTAAACCACAGCCCACGGGTCAAATACATCCCATTATCTGTTATGCAAATAAAGTTTCATTAGAATACGGCCACACTCACTCATTTACACGTGTCTGGCTGTTTTTGAGCTGTAACAGTAAACTTGAGTGGTTGTGACAGAGATCCTGTGGCAGAGATTCACAGCTTTAAACACTTACTGTTAGGTCTTTTTGAGAAAATGTTTGCCAATCCCAGATCTAGATCATTTAGTTAGTTCTCATGTTTTCTTTAGCTTCCGTTAGTCTAAAATAGTTTCTAAGCATTTATCTTTTATGACTGATATTTTTGAAAATTTTTCTCTCTCTCGCTTCCACTCTTTCTTTCTTTCATAATAGAATGCACCTCACTTGAAGTTGCTATGATGTTTCCTTGTAAATAAGATTCAGGGTACACACTCTAGGTCAAAATAGTACATCCCTCTCGGGGCTTCTCGTTCAGAGGCACTCAATAATCCTCAATTACGATGTTAATTTTGATCACCTGGCAAAGGTAGTGTCTAGTTACAATTTTTGTCTTGCTATTAATAAACAATCTTGGGGAGACAATTTAAGACCACACAAATAAACTTTTTTTTACCAATTATCCCAATAAATTTAGTATCTATTGATGATTTCTACCTGAATAAGTTTTTATTATAATGACTGAAAATGAAGAGCCAAGAATCTGAGATTTACTCACTTATAAGCCAACAAATTAGCATGCCACAGTTTCATGGATGCTAGTAGAAGGCAAAAAAAAAAAAAAGCTGGATCCCTGGATCAGAGACAAAGGACTTCATTACTAGTATCAACAGCAGAGGCCAGGGTATCAACAATTATACTTGCACCACTTCCCAGAGTCCCAATTTCTACACACCAATGGGAAAGAATCTAGGTTTGTTCTAAAGGAGAGAATCCCTGAGTGTAGAGAACCCAAATATTTTTATTCCATAGAAAAACACTATCTCAGTCTTCCAAACCTAGAAGCACACCTGCTTTTTTTCTCTGAGCAGAGACAGTATCCCTCCTTTAGAAACCTGCTGACTACACAAACATCCTTGAAAACCTAGCCGGAACAAAGTCAGTGCCTGTGCTCACAAGATGTAGAAAGATACAAGACACCCATAACTGGCTCCCATCAGTCAAGACGCAGCATCCTGCTATGAGTAAGATCACAGCCTTCTTCTCTATTTGTGTATGTACTTAATGTATATATGTAGTAGTTTATTCATTTATAACCTGTTTATTATCAGTATAGACTCATAGTTTTCTGATTTTTCCCCAATGAAAAATACCTATACGCATAAATTTTTCTATTTCTCATTCAGATTTTAAAGCCCAACTATACTTTATTGTATCATTTGATGGAAGAAATTATATTTGTGAACTTCTGAATAATGTAGGAAAATCCAGAAAAACAAGAGGCCAAATACAACTAAAACTTAAGATTTAAGTGTCCTCAGGACCCTCCTAAAAACCTGAATAATACCTAAAAAACATTCACAAGTAGCTGCTATTGATTGCTTGAGCCCAAAACCAATTGCAGCCAACTGTGGTCTAGTGTGGACTATTCACTCTCTCATAGATACTGGTTTCAATGGCATTTCTTATGTTACAAGAGAGGGAAAAAAATTAAAAAAAGGAGACAGATGATTTTCATGGAAGAAAAGTAACTGATCTTACTGTTTAAGAAAGGAAAATGGTCGTTTCCCAACAACAACTATGATCATTACGCTTCCCTGTAACATGGCTCTGGTCAACCAGAGTAAGAATTTTGACAAATATGGTCATATAAGAACTGAGAATACAGAATTGTTAAAGTATATAGCAAAGAAAATGCTGAAAGAGAAAAAAAATTAAGATAGACAAATACAAAAGGCTTTGCATTGCTATTTGCAATCATTTCTGACAGGAAACCAAGTCTAGTCCCTAACTGTAGTGGAATAAGAAAAACCATGGGTTAATTAGGTTTACAAATTTCATATAATTATTCTCTACCAAATTAGAGTACAGTATAATTTACTGATTAACACTTTTAAGTGCTTAGAATAGGGCATCACACAAAGGATGATAAATTTAACTGCTTTAATAATAATGAAAACTGATGGAGGAAAGAACACAAGACAGAGATGTATTTCCAGTTTTTAGTTTTAATTCTGCTATTTGGCAATAGGTGACTTTACGTGAGTAATTCAACTGCCCTAGGCCGAGGTTTCCCCCTCTGGAAAATAAGATGATTAAAACGAAAGGTATACAAAAGTCTTTCTCCTCTTAATATAGCATGGCTTTTAATCTGCAGATTAGACTTTTTTTTTTTTTTAATTTTAAAATCTTTAATTCTTACATGTGTTCCCAAACATGAACCCCCCTCCCACCTCCCTCCCCATAACATCTCTGTGGGTCATCCCCATGCACCAGCCCCAAGCATGCTGATTAGACTTTTTATAAGTTCAGTTCAGTTCAGTCGCTCAGTCGTGTCCGACTCTTTGCAACCCCATGAATCGCAGCACGCCAGGCCTCCCTCTCCATCACCAACTCCCGGAGTTCATTCAGACTCATGTCCATCGAGTCAGTGATGCCATTCAGCCATCTCATCCTCTGTCGTCCCCTTCTCCTCCTGCCCCCAATCCCTCCCACCATCAGAGTCTTTTCCAATGAGTCAATTCTTTGCATGAGGTGGCCAAAGTACTGGAGCTTCAGCTTTAGCATCATTCCTTCCAAAGAAATCCCAGGCCTGATCTCCTTCAGAATGGACTGGCTGGATCTCCTTGCAGTCCAAGGGACTCTCAAGGTAACATTAAATGGGGCTTACCTGGCAGCTCAGTGGTAAAGAACCAGCCTGCCAGATGCGGGTTCAATCCCTGAGTTGGGAAGATCCCCTGGAGGAGGAAATGGCAACCCACTCTGGTATTCCTGCCTGGAAAATTCCATGGACAAAGGAGCCTGGTGGGCTATAGTCCATGGGGTTGCAAAAGAGCTGGATATGACTTAGCAAGTAAACAGCAACAACAACATTAAATGGGGATGGGCTGTGAGAGGAACTGTATGGGTTTCCTTGAATTGTCTCTTGTATCTGCATATGTATTACACATGAGTCACTCTAGTTTCTAGTTCCGTCCTCCATCGGTATCACATCCTTATAACAACTTGGTGATAGGAGATGGTATGGGGTGAGCAGAACATGTACAAGTTAGAAGGAGAAATATTTCTTTTCAGATCGAGCTAGTATGCCAGGTACTTTTTTTTACATATACTCTTTCACTTCATTCTCACAGAAACGCTGTGAGATAAACACTTATTTGCATTTTTAATGGGAAACTGAAGCTATAAGAAGTTAACTAACACGTTGTAGATCAAGAACTAGATTCAAGATGATCTAATTTGTTCCCAATTTTTTGTTTTTATTTTTTAAAATATAAACTTATTTATTTTAATTGGAGGTTAATTACTTTACAATATTGTATTGGTTTTGCCATACATCAACATGAATCTGCCACAGGTATACATGTGTTCCCCATCCTGAACCCGCCTCCCTCCTCCCTCCCTGTACCATCCCTCTGGGTCATCTCAGTGCACCAGCCCACCCCAGGCATCCAGTATCATGCATCGAACCTGGACTGGCAAATTACAAAATAATTCGTCATTTTTGCAGAACCTTCTATTTTTTGACTAAAGCTACTGTTTTCTTGAAAACAGAAACAGATACAGATGGGATGCAGCTTTTACACTTTGGCCTTCACACCTGCTTTCTTTCTGAAATATGAAAATGATCCACCTTGCAAAACTGAAGACACATTATGTGCTAGAGAAGGAGAACTGCAACAACTAAAAGAACCTAAGTCTTAACGACAGTATAAGTCACCATACCAATAGTGAATTGCCTACATCTGGACTTCTTTATCATATATACAAACAAATTCCATATTCATTTAAACCATTATGCTTGGGTTTTAGAATCACGTTAACAAATACAATCTGCACTGCTACAAACATCATCATTAAACATTAAAAATGACTTAGTTTTTCACATCTAAAAAATACGTTAACATATCTTACACTTCGTTTTAGGCCAAGTTCAGTTCAGTCACTCAGTCATGTCTGATTCTATGCGACCCCATGAACCTCAGCACGCCAGGCCTCCCTGTCCATCACCAACTCCCGGAATCTACCCAAACCCATGTCCGTCGAGTCGGTGATGCCATCCAACCATCTCATCCTCTGTCATCCCTTTCTTCTCCTGCCCTCAATCTTTCCCAGCATCAGGGTTTTTTCCAATGAGTCAGCTTTTTGCATCAGGTGGCCAAAGTACTGAAGTTTCAGCGTCAACATCAGTCCTACCAACGAACACCCAGGACTGATCACCTTTAGGATGGACTGGTTGGAGCTCCTTGCAGTCCAAGGGACTCTCAAGAGTCTTCTCCAACACCACACTTCAAAAGCATCAATTCTTCGGCGCTCAGCTTTCTTCACAGTCCAACTCTCACAACCATACATGACCACTGGAAAAACCATAGCCTTGACTAGACGGACCTTTGCTGACAAAGTAATGTCTCTGCTTCTTAATATGCTGTCTAGGTTGGTCATAACTTTCCTTCCAAGGAGTAAGCACCTTTTAATTTCATGGCTGCAATCACCATCTGCAGTGATTTTGGAGCCCCCCAAAATAAAGTCTGACACTGTTTCCACTGTTTCCCCATCTATTTGCCATGACGTGATGAGACTGGATCCCATGATCCAGAATGTCCCATTATCTGAATGTTGAGCTTTAAGCCAACTTTTTCACTCTCCTCTTTCACTTTCATCAAGAGGCTCTTTAGTTCTTCTTCACTTTCTGCCATAAGGGTGGTGTCATCTGCATATCTGAGGTTATTGATATTTCTCCCGGAAATCTTGATTCCAGCTTGCGCTTCTTCCAGCCCAGTGTTTCTCATGACGTACTCTGCATATAAGCTAAATAGGTGACAATATACAGCCTCGACGTACTCCTTTTCCTATTTGGAACCAGTCTGTTGCTCCATGTCCAGTTCTAACTGTTGCTTCCTGACCTGCATACAGATTTCTCAAGAGGCAGGTCAGGAGGTCTGGTATTCCCATCTCTTCCAGAATTTTCCACAGTTTACTGTAATCCACACAGTCAAAGGCTTTGGCATAGTCAAGAAAACAGAAATAGATATTTTTCTGGAACTCTCTTGCTTTTTTGATGATCCAACGGATGTTGGCAATTTAGGACAAGACAAAACTCCAAATCTTAAATGATAACACTCTATATAATCAACAGGTTAACTATATTAATTTCAATTAAAACATCTAAATCTTACTCTATGGCATATTTTATTCCTGATCTTAGGGAGAATGCTTTCAGTTTTCCACCATAGTCCTTTTATTTTTTACAATATTTTCGTGACATATTTTGATTATATTTGTTCATTTATTCATTCTAATATTTTTTTGCTAAGCTCCTTCTGTAAGGTGTGAATGACACAGTATTCTGAGATTTCCAGAAATTCTGGTTAAAGACACTGAAGAAAGAAACTAAACTGCCTACATTCCCTGAGAAAGTCAGGGGTGTGGACAAGCAATTCCACGCCAATGTCAAAGTCCTAGACTACTTCACCTAAAGATTGTGATCTGAGTTTTGGAATCAGAAAAAGAGAATCCACTTCTATTTTAACTCAGCTTTTTGAATCCCCCACAATTCTCAGCAATAAGGAATCTGCTTGCAATGCAGGAGACACAGGCTTGATCCCTGGGTCAGGAAGATCCCCTGGAGAAGGAAACCGCAACCCATTCCAGTTTTCCCTTGTGAAATCCCATGGACAGAGGAGCCTGGTGGGCTCTGGTCCATGGAGTTTCAAAGAGTCGGACATGACTGAGTGAGTGAGCCTGTATGCACGGCCGCACAATTTAAACTAAATCCATTTGTATTCATAGGTGAAAAACAAATTCTTCATTATACCTGCTACAAATACTGAGCTCCAGTATTTGTTTCTGATGAGAAGATCATTTTGGTACATGTAATTTACATAAATGAATGACCAAATTTCACCTGTAAAACAAAAGGAAATTCCTCCCTTCCATGCCCTCTTACTTAGATCACAAGTTTCTGGCAACAATTATTTATGCCCCCCTCCAGAATCCCCAACTATTAGGGCAATGTATTAAACTAAGTACCTAGTATAGAAGCCATTTTAGAGAAACAAACAAAACAAACTAAAAAATTTAAATTTAAAAACAAAAAAATACCTGGCAGTCACAACCAAGAAAGAAGGAAAAGGAAGAAAAAGATATAAGAGATCTGGATATATGAGATGAGGGAAAGAAGACTATAAACGCCAAATCGAGATCACAACAATGAAGAAACTTGGCACAATTAATAGGAAGAAACATCAAAAGAAGAAAGAAAAGATGAAGTATGTTTCAGGAAGAACTGCTTGTGCAAAGGCATCACTATGAAAGAACACGGGGGTCTGTACATCTGGAGCAGGCAGGAGGAAGAGAGCACTAAGAATGAGGTAAGAGAGATAAGCCAAGGATACAATATGGAAAACTATATAGACCAAGTAGTTTACTTTACTCTGAGAACAATAAGAAACTAAAGTATTTAAAGCACAGTTTTTATATGATTTAAACTGTGTTTAGAAAGATGACTGTGTGTTATAAGAAAAGTGAATTATTTCTTGTTCATTTTGTCAGGACTTGAAAAACAGTTACATTATTGTGGTATCTAAAGCTGTTTAAGTGAGATATTCTTGTTTTAAAAAACGTAAGCACACTTGAGAAGTTCCATGTTACCAAAGTAAGCATTCTGAAAAACAAACACAAGCATGTCTAGAAAAAAACACTTTAATCACTTTTTTTCCTCTTGTTTTATTCAAAGCCAAATGATATGTATGCCCATGAGTAATAAGGTCACCAGGTTAAAAGAGCAATATGACAATTATAAAGAGTTAGATTACAGCTACTACAAACCAGGACCCATTAGCCCATACTACAGTAAAGTTATCACTATACATGGCTTTTCCTGTGCCCTTATCAATGCAGTGCACAGAGTATCTCACTCTCAGCTTTTCGCTATGATCTATGTAGTGTTTATGCCTATCTACCCTCACCAGGCACTGGTAGGTCAGTAAAGCTAGGAGGCAGTGAGATATGGCAGGAGAGTGATGAGACAATCTGTTAAGTGTCAAAGATGGACTAGGAGTCACCAAGTATTTCAGGGTAAAACTTTCCACATTAAAAAATATCTCTAAAGAAAATACTTAAAATACATTCTTATTGCTCAGAAATACTCAAGGTCACCATGGAAACAATCAGGAAAGCTTTCAGCTCTGTTCTAACAGTATAAAGATTTGAAAATAGTACCTACTCATTTCAAATTATGGTTCTCAGGAAGGCTTTTTGATTAAAAATTCAACTTTCTTTTCTTACTTCCCAAAGTAAGTATACATATTTCAACTAAACATAATGAATTTAAAAAACAAACAAAAAAACAGACCTCTTCAGGGTCTCTTACAAAGGAGCTTTTCTCTAGATCCATCAAATTATAAATTTTTTGAGCACCAAAAAGTTTGATGATCAGGAAACATCCTGATCATCTTTACATATTCCACTGAATTAGGAAATGCTTGCTTGAGTGAAATATAACATTTTTATTTTCAGATCTCAGAATATACTTGAGTATACTAGTGTGAACTGTGAAAATCCCAAGACAGAAATAAAGTACACAGAGTTTCAAAGACATTTGTAATAGGGCTCCCCTCCTTTTTTTTTCAAACAGAAAGAAAAAAAAGAAAAAACAGATCAACTGATAAAACTGGAGTTCCCCAGAAAGACAGCTCCAGAAACAACTGTAAGGAGACTTAGATCCTATTTGCCTCTGACAATGCTGAAATTCTATATCCACAATTTCCAATTCTGTGTGAGAGGCAAAATCATCTGATATTTCCCTTTCTCTGTATCACCATCTTTGCAATGTCAAACAAGGAGAAAAACAAAACCACCTTATCCACTAACTCTAAGCACCAAGAATTTAGCATATAGGCCTTATCCATTGGTTTTTATTTCTACCATTGCAGTAATATTAATAAATGACTGCACTTGTATTTATATCCAAACCAAAATTTAAATGTTCATTCAAGTTTCTTTGTAAGAAATTGAAAGAGTCTAAATAATGGATTTTTACTACAGTTATACAAATTAATACAAATCAATTGTCTTTGATCAAAGTAGAACAAAGATAAATTTTACAAACTAGGCTACAGTAAAAGTACAATCAATTATAATGAAAACTAAATAATCAGTCAGAGCTTTATTTATCAGAATTCACTGAAATGGCAACCCACTCCAGTATTCTTTCCTGGAGAATCCCATGGGTAGAGGATCCTGGCAGGCTACAGTTCTTAGGGTTGCACAGAGTCCAACACGCCTGAAGCAACTTAGCAAACACACACACATTGCCAGGTCAATGATCTGTGAGAAGCACTGTCAAAAGCTATGTGAGGTTAATACCTCAATATCTTTTTTTTTTCATTTGCTAATCAATTATCTTAAAATCAAGGTGTAGCAGAGATGTTTTATTTTTTAAAAGGGGGTTTCATTTAAAAAAATAACAATTTTAAAAAATCTGACCATCAAAAACATACCCCATCCTTCCGATTTCCTTTAAGTCTATGAGCTAGTTGTTTCTACTAAATTTGTTGTTGTTTAGTCACTCAGTCGTGTCCAACTCCTTTGCAACTCCATGGACTGTAGCCCGCCAGGCTCCTCTGTCCAAGGGCTTTCCCAGGCAAGAATACGGGAGGGGTTGTCATTTCCTTCTCTAGGGCATCTTCCCAACCCAGAGATCAAACCCGTGTCTACTGCATTGGCAGGCGGGTTCTTTACCACTGAGCCTCCAGGGAAGCCCTCTACTAAATTCACTGGCAGTTAAAGTACCTTTTGATAAAAGTACAGAAATAAGAAACATAAAACCTTACCTCTGGTAGCAATAAAAGAACTATTTCAGAGTGAGCTTAGTCTCTACCAAATGAGGTGTTTCCCTCATATTTACCATATGAATGAGTCACTTATTTGATGTAGTTAAATTTGCATATAGCACCATGAGACTGCTGAACAAAGTATTAGATAAAATCCAAGATGACAAAATTATAAATACAGGCATAAGCTACAACACTTCAACGACCACTACTCAAAAGGATCTTTAACCTTGAGAATGCCCAAACTAATCATTTTTGTTTAATTGAAAATTTCAGAGTCTTCAAATATTTATTGCTACCACAAAGTTCTTTAACTGGTTTCATTAAATAATTCCCTTGAGATCTCAGAAAACTTATGTCACTTACAACTGCATATATCTTTTCCTTTTTCTACTCTCCAAATCCTTTCCTTACTATTAGTATAATCTGTAGTTACATGACCATGGATTTTCTAAATTCTCCCAGCTGCCAGTACAGACCATACCGGTAGAAATCCTCAGATTATAAAGGGAGAAACATGTTCCAGGAATGTTTCTGCCCACCCAACCTTCCCCCATCTCTTGTGTCAACAATGATCATGAATGAAGGACTTTAAAGAGATTGTGGGTAAATTCTAACTCTGCTGCTGATTCACCTCTCCTAATTATGGCCAAACACTTAAAAAGAGATACTGTTAAATACAAGTAAGAGGTAACATATTCTGAAATTTACCACAGTTATATTCAGGAAGATAAACTACTAACTACAGTTTTCATATTATTTCTAAATCTCTGCTCTGTATCCTTCTAAGTTGAAGAATTCAGGGGGATAAAACTATTAGTTTAGATGCTGATGTTAACTTTACTCTTAACAGGAAAACAGGTCCACCCACTTGCCATGTATAATAGCTTCCTAGGGAATAAAGATTTATGACAAAGAAATACGGTTACTTTGAAATATGCTTTTAAAGTTAGATTTTGGCAAGGTTTGCAAGTCTAAGAAAAAGACAAGGTGGTAGGGAGTCCTTAGGGGACTTATAAAAGGGGATACTCAAATGGAATTGGGATAAGCTACTCTGGGGCATAGGTCTGTAGTCAGAAGATACCTGAAATCTAACTCAACTTGTAGATCCCTTTAGATGAATTATTCTTTCAAGGTCTTTGGATGAGATTCAGGAGTTAGGGAAGCCTCTGAAATTCTAAGCAGAATACAAAGTACATGGATATATGCACATCTTGTCTAGGGAAAGGGTTCTCAGCTTTCATCTAATTGTCAGAGGCCTCCTGCTGAAGAGAGTTTTTAAAAATACTACATTTGTAGTATTATATTGCCTTTATAATAATGAATTCACTGCACAACAGCATTCTTCTTTCCTTATATCTTAGGCAGTTTCACAGTGTCATTAGCGACTGAAGGACAATTATATGAAACTGAGGTTCTGATGATTTATGTAATACTGAGGGGTTACTGCCTACTAAAAAAAAAAAATCCATATATTGCTATAATTGCTATCCCTGGGCCCGAGATGTCAGAAATGTTTAAAATGATTTTTTTCATTATAGTGTAACACACATGCAGAAAAGTACATAAATCAAAGGTGTACATTTGTCAACATTTTTTAATCTGGTAATTTTTTAAATTGTTAATGAGCAGATGATATAGATCACTGACAACCAATATACCACAAAAAGATTATAAATCAGGCCCACAAACTAGGGGTTATGGTTATATTTACAGATTTGCTCCCCTAGTATCTTAATGATACCCAAGATCCTTGTTATGGGGCATATATACGCCCTTTAAGTGAGAGAAAGGTGAGTGAGCAACAAATTTGAAGAAGAGTCAGAAAGATGGAATAGTACATAAAGAAGCTTGAAGTATGTACAAATCTTTGTCCAAGTTGATTGGAATTCAAGGCTTGAAGCCCATAAACATGGCAGACATCACTGGATTGATGAGATGTTTTTAAAAAATCTGCAAGGCAGATTGGTTTCTGTCTTCATTAGACAACTATCCATCTTTTAAACTAAAACTACACAATGTACAAGAATCTCAGATTATTATTATTCATCATTCCCCTTCCAGTTAAATTTTTAGTTTATGTTATTTTCTCCCTTCCTAAAAAATTATCCTTAATGACTGTGAAACGACTTATATCCTATGCCTTACCTGCCCATTTCTAAACCGTACAGGAAGATTGAAACACTTTAAGCTCTTTAAAACAATTCTATAAAGTATACCCACCTTTGCTTTGTACACTTCCATTTGCATCACTACACCAGGGGCCAAGTCTCAATTAACCACTATCTGACCCTTGTTCACTTTCTTCCCTCCCCTCCTCCTGCCAAAGTTTGCCCTTCCTGCCAAAGTTCAGCACTTCCTAGAAAAGTCTCACAGCCTGTTTGATATTGTACTTCACTTTAGTCACCAAAGGAAGAATTTACAGGTGCTTGGCCCCATCTATAAGACCATGACCGAAATCTGACCTCCTGTTACAATACGTGAACTCCTGCCCTACTGATAAGGCTGGCAGATATAAGTAGGATTTTTCAAATAATCCTTTGGGAATTTATAAGCAGCACAGCCATAAAAGGGGGGTGAATGGAAGGTCGGTTTCACTAAAAATAATAAATATTGCCATGTTTATTCAAAGTGTGCCTTGTTATCCTCCAGGCCAAAAGTTCAGATAAACACTATTGTAAATGACAAATATTAGAACTTTTTGTTACTTCTGTTATGATCCTTCCGTTGGACACCAATAGAACTGTTTTCCCTTGTATAAGCCCCAGCTCTGATATTGTATAACACTGACTGAGACTAGAATACTGGATTCATCTGCAGGTCAAAAGGAGGGTAGTTACATTTCAAAATAAAAAAAACTTTTCTTTAGCATTATATTCTACTAAGTATTAAATGCTATAGTATTGTAAGTATAGTATTATAAGTATTAAGACTAAGTATTATAGTCTACTGCAGAAAAAGAATGCCTATTTAGAATACAATGATATAATACAGCAAGCACTAACATAAATATGTACTAGGTTCTATAGTAGTGTAAAGAGAAACAGCATCCACTGTGCTTAACCCAAATATCAGGAAAATTTGCTAGAGGACTTGAGTAGCAAATAAATATGAATCTGTAAAATAGAAATGGGAACAGTAATTCAAGCAGAAGGACTAGCATGAAGACAGGATGAGCTGCGTGAAAAAGCATGGCATATTCAACAAACTGGAAGCATTTCAGTATCAGTAAAGGAAGGTGGCAACCAGCAGGAAAAAACCACAGACTGGACATGGAAAACCTACTACACTTTCATATGCTGTGTCTTCTGTACCTCTACATTTTACTCCATAGATGACCAATTAGAGCATTTTACACAGACATCATTGATCAGATTTATAGGATAAATTATTAACGCACTATAGTGAGAAGTGAGTGAGGGGTTAAGATATAAGGTAGGGAGAACAGTTAGGAGACAGTTCTCAGTAATCTTGATAAGAATCTGAACTGCTGCTGCTAAGTCGCTTCAGTCGTGTCCGACTCTGTGCGACCCCATAGACGGCAGCCCACCAGCCTCCCCCATCCCTGGGATTCTCCAGGCAAGAACACTGGAGTGGGTTGCCATTTCCTTCTCCAATGCATGAAAGTGGAAAGTGAAAGTGAAGTCGCTCAGTCATGTCCGACCCCCAGCGACCCCATGGACTGCAGCCCGCCAGGCTCCTCCGTCCACGGGACCCTCCAGGCAAGAATCTGAACTAGGGCAATCATTTTAGGAAAGAAGAAGGTGAAGTAAAACTACATTTAAGAGGCAACACATGCAAGATCTGAGATCTGGATATGTTATTAAAATAGGAAGGGATTAAGCAGTTAACTTAGTTTGTAAACTATCAGCAAAGTCAAAAGCTGCTAAAATGTCCAGTAACATACAGATTCAGGGTAGTGGTATAAACAGAAGATAAATACACAGGGTTGATGAAAGAATGAAAAGTGAAGAAGTCAAGACAAGTATAGGAATGGAAAAGAATGAGAAAGAGAAGGCTTACTTTCTCATCACTCCTCATTTCTCTATTCCTAAATCTTTTCTTAAAGCCTAACTCTTGAAAATCCCTTGGACCGCAAGGAGATCAAAGCAGTCAATCCTAAAAGAAATTAACCCCAAATATTCATTAGAAGGACTGATGCTGAAGCTGAAACTTCAAAATTTTGTCCACCTCATGTGAAGGCCCAACTCACTGGAAAAGACCTTGATGTTGGCAAGATTGAAGGCAGGAGGAGAAAGGGGCGACAGAGGATGAGATGGTTGAATAGTATCACCGACTCAATGGACATGAGTTTGGGCAAACTCTGGGAGATAGTGAAGACAGGGAAGACTGGCACGCTGCAGTTCATGGGGTTACAAAGAGTCAGACACGAGTTAGAGACTAAATAACAACAAGTAAAATGCTAATATGAACTACATCAGGAAATAAGAAAATATTTGTTATAAATATATATATTAAGTAATCTATTTCAAAATATCATTGTCATTAACATTATGAGGAACTACCTTTTATCACACAATAATACAAATTAGTGACTTGAGAATAAGGAAACAAATACAGAAAAGTGACAAATTATGGCCCCCCAAAACCTGTGAAAAGATTCAACCCTAGAAGTTATACATGATTTGGCTCTTGTTTTAGCAAATGAGATATCTGAGTTCTTATTTAAAGTCTGTATAGGTCTAATACAGCAACATCTAAAAACTAAACAGATATTCCAAAAAATATATAGCTGACTTCTTACCACCCTAATTGAGGGTTGTACCTTTTCAAAACTTGTAAGAAACATTATAAATGGGGAAAGAGCCTTGTTTCTGCCATATAAATAATACATTAAAATTTACAAACACTAAATATTTCAATATTATTGAATGTATTTTGAAATGGGCAGTTTAAGGCCCTCTTTTTTGTTCTCACAATTTAAGACTATATAGACTTTGTATATTTAAGAATGTGTGAATTTTAAATAATTGCTAAAGATTGCATGTTGATGGCAGAAACTACAATCTCTATCAACATGTCTATAGTTTGCCTATACTATACTTTGTTTATACTTATACTTTGAAAAATACCTATAACATGTCTCATGACTAGCATCAGAGACACATACTTTTTACATATTAACTACCATTTATTAAATGCCAACTATGCACTAAGCCAGGCAACGTTCATACCATACCATAACTGCACTAAGTAGGTAATTACTGGGCTTCTCTGGTGGCTCAGATAGTAGAGAATCTGCCTGCAATGCAGAGGACCTGGGTTCAATCCTTGGGTTGGGAAGACTCCCTGGAGAAGCGAATGACTACCAACTTCAATATTCTTGCCCAGAGAAGTCCATGGACAGAGGAATCTGACAGGCTACAGTCCATGGGGTCCCAAAGAGTAAGACACAACTGAACATTATTACCACATTTTATATATGAGAAAGCTGAGGTCTGGGTAACACTTAACACCACTACTATGCAAACAAATTACTTTAGTACTCTTACGAATCACTACTAGATTTCTCACTTGAGGAACTAGCAAAAACACAGTGATAAGATATAGTGCTGTCATATTATAGTCATTCAAATGTTGTAACTTATTTCCTGACAGATTATAATTTTCTAAAAGCATAAGTCCTTGATTGAGCCACCAGGGAAGCCCTATCCATCTACAGGTACCACTTATTTATCTATTCATTCAACTAATATTTATTGAGTACCTACACCAAGAACTCTTGTTGGTACTGAGGATATAACATTAAACAAACTACCCATTTTCATATACTTTATGAGGAAATAGTCACTTGATTTTAAAATTATGAGGCTTATAATAAAACTTAAAATTTTATATAAGCAAATATGGTTCTTTAGCTATACATACTATTGAAGAGAGTAAACAAAATCATGACGCATATGCTCTTAGTCACTCAGTCATGTCTGACTCTTTGCAACCCTGTGTACTATAGCCCAGCAGACTTCTCTGTCCATGGAATTTTCCTGATAAGAATACTGCAGTGGGTCATAGGAGTAAGATAATATGGGAAAAAGGAGGAGGAAGTATGTGGCAAATGAAAAATGCATATTACTGAATGTGATTTCTACTCAACTTTCAATAAATAGATAACTTTTATGTTATATAAATCATTCCATAAGACCGAAGAAAGGGAAGGATGTTCAACAATTCTAATGAGGTTAAAATAACACTGACTTACAAACCCCACAGGAAAATACAAAAAAAAAAGAAGAAGAGTAAGAACAACACTAGGCCTGTGTTACTCATAGCCAGACACATAAATACAAAAAAGATTAAAAATAAAATAGACAAAAAAGAAATCAAATTCCACAGGGAGTTAAAGAAAGGCAGTGATTTACCTCCACAAGCTGGATTTATCTAAGAATAAAAGAATTGTTTACTATCAAAAATATCTACCAATGAAAGCCATCACATTCATGAATTAAAGAATAAAAACCACAGCATTCTATCAATATATTTGGAAAACAGATTCAATAAAATTCAATACTCATTTATCTTTTTATAAAAAATTTATAAGTCTAGGAATAACTGGTTACAGAATATTTACCAAAATCCTATTGCAAACATCAGTTAATGGAAAAACTTTAGATACTCCCTCTTTGAATTTAGAAATCAGAGAAGGATGTCCATTATCTACTGAACAGCAAAGTAATGATGATCCTGGTCAATACAACATCACAATAGAAAGAACAGAGATAAATGGTTGTAAAGAAAAGAAACAAAGTAAATATCTGCATATACTATGATCAACCACACAGAAAACCTATCATAAACCAAAAAACAAACTATAATAACTAACAAAAGAATTGAGCAGGTTGCCAGATGTAGGTTAACTTATAAAAACCAATAGTGTTTCTCAATATCAGCAATAATTTTAGAAATTAAAGCAGAAAATAGCAACAAAAACTAAGTGTTCTGCTAGTAACTAAACAAAAAGTGCCCAAGACTATTAACAGAGAAAAATAAAGCTTAATTAAATAACTTTAAAGTAGACCTTATTCTTCCACAAATGGGATGACTTAGCATTATAAAGTGATCATTTTTTCCCAAAACTTGTCTATAAATTCAACTGATTCAAATAAAAATTCTAGGACTTATTTCATATAAACTCAAACTGATCATAAAATATATATGGAAAAATAAAGATCTATAAATAGTGAAAGCAATTTAAAAGAGGAAAAATGAAAAAGGACTTCTTTTACTATATATGTATGTATATTACAAAATCAAATATAACAAATTATAGAGCTGAGACACACACAGATTCATACAAATATGAATATTCAGTGGATGCCAGAAGTACTATCAGGAATTACTGAGTAAGGTATAGATTATGTAATAGATAGAATTAGTAAAACTGAATTCATCACACACACAAAAAATTAAGTTGGACCCCTACCTCATACTATATACAACAGTGAAAACAAGATGAATCAAAATTACAATGTGAATGGTAAAATGTTAAAGGTAATGTAAAAGGAACACTCTATGACCTGGAAGAGAGAGGGATTTTTCAAATAACGAAACTCAAGAAGTACAGCTTATAAGGTTACTACTGATTGACTTAATTATATTAAAATCAAAGATTTATATTTCATGAAAGATAACACAAGACAATCTGGTGGCAAACTGGAAAAAAGATATTTGCAATATCCTAAACTGTTAGTATCTACAATATTGGAAGAATACCTGAAATGTCTCTTTCCAGCAAACATAAAAAACAAAAACAAGATATCTGATAAAAAATTGAAGAAAGACTAAAAGTAGGCAGTTCAGAGAAGAAAAATCTTAAAGGATTAGTAAGTTCAAAAAGAGAAGTATCATGTTACCAGTAATCAGAGAAATGCAAATTAAAATGATATCAATATCCATCAGGTTATCAGAAATTAGAAATTGGTAAAATTAAATATTACACATATACCTTACAACCAAGACTTTCATACCTAAAGTATAGAAACTTACAAGTCCATAAGAGGGTATTTATTTGTTACAACAGAATATATTAGGCAATTTAAGAGTTGATTGAAGGGAATGGCAATCCATTCCAGCATTCTTGCCTGGAGAATCCCATGGACAGAGAAGCCTGGTGGGCCACAGTCCGTGGGGTCACAAAGAGTTGGACACAACTGAGTGACTAACACACACTAAGGTAATAGATAATTAAAACACAGCAAATACAAATGGGATCAATAACTATCACATATAAGCAGGAGGCAATGAACTAAATATACAAACTATAAAGAGGAACAGATATTAAAAATAGTACTAAACAAAAGATATAAGAAATAGAACTAGGTCCATAAGACAATACTATTTGAATAAGTTAAAATCAAATACAAAGTTACTATATACTTTTCAAAAACAAAAACATAACCATGATCATATGTTAAACATTATAGAGTCAGTATAATTGGGGATGAGAGACAAGTGGAGTTATGGACAGGGGATGAATGGAAAAACCATGATAAAATGCAATACAACAGGGGACCTTGTATTTTTGTTTGTGACAAAAAAAAGCATGTCACAAACTAAGATGCATATAATTTATTTAATTCTCCTGGTGGCTCAGATGGTAAAGCATATGACTTCAATGAGGGAGACCTGGGTTTGATCCCTGGGTTGTGAAGATCCCCTGGAAAAGGGAATAGCTACCAACTCCAGTATTCTTGCCTGCAGAATTCCATGGACAAAGGAGGCTGGCAGGCTACAGTCTATGCAGTGGCAAAGAGTCGGACACAACTGAGCGACTTTCATACACATGATATTAAAAAGAAGTAGTCAACTTATTTTAGATGTTTTGATACAGTTTTATCTATATCTTGCTTCAGTCATGTCCGACTCTTTGTGACACCATGGACTATACAGTCCATGGAATTCTCTGGGCCAGAATACTGGTATAGGTAGCTGTCCCCTTCTTCAGGGGATCTTCCCAACCTAGGGATCAAACCCAGGTCTCTGGTATCACAGGCGGATTCTTTACCAGCCGAGCCACGAGGGAAGCCCCATTTTTATACAAAAGAACGATGAACAGAGAAAAGGAATACAGAGTGAGAAAAGAAGGAGAGGGGAAGAAGGAAGCAGATGGCAACAAGTGAGAGGAGGAAGAAGAGAAGAAGCTATCAGTTCTTTACTCAAGCTACTAAAGTGAAGTCGCTCAGTAGTGTCCAACTCTTTGAGACCCCATGGACTGCAGCCTACCAGGCTCCTCTGTCCATGGGATTTTCCAGGCAAGAGTACTGGAGTGGGTTGCCATTTCCTTCTCCAGGGATCTTCCTGACCCAGGGATCGAACTCAGGTCTCCCGCATTGCAGGCAGACACTTAACCCTCTGAGCCACCAGGGAAGCTCTCAAGTTACTGGAGGTTACCAAAAACACTTCAGGCTATAAAGTCCGCCCAAACTATCTGGAGTAATGATACTATGGTAAATATATAAGGAAAGAATATGGCTAGGCATAGGCACTAGGCAATAAAACATATTCAAATAGACTGAAAACCTGATAGAAGAGTCACTGAATTTTGTTCTAAAATGTATTGATAATGGACTTTTCTCATCAATTTGTCTTTGATGATACTTTAGAGTTTAATTTTTTTACTGATTGTATGTATCTGTGTGTCTGCATGTAGGTATACTACCAAAAAGGATAAAGCGCCTTTCTTAGATTGACATTGATATCCACAGTATTTCTCCTCAGAGAGGTTCCTCTTTTCGTATGTGTTACATGACAAAGGAGTAATTACCATCAGGAATAAAAAAATCTTATTTTAATATTTAAAGATAGGCTATTGTTATATGAATGCCACATTTTAAAATTAACAGTAGAAATTCAAATTTGTGTCACTATTTTTAGCTATAATCTAATAATCTTTTGATGACTGACAGAAATTAATGTTACTAGTTACCACATATGACATGGCAAAGATAAATAAAAGATTCAAGAAGAAATGAAAAGATTATTTTTTAATAACTGATACTCCTTTAAAAAAGAAGAAGGGAGCAGCAGAGGATGAGATGGTTAAACAGAATCACTGACTCAACAGACATGAATTTGAACAAACTCTGGGAGATAGTGGAGGACAGAGGAGCCTGGTGTGCTATAGTCCACAGAGTCTCAAAAGTCAGACACGACTTAGTGATTGAACAACAATAACAATTCCTTAATAGTAGTTTCTTATTCCTTAATAATAAGAAGAAAAACTATCAAATATGAGAAAGCAGAGATTTGAATTCAATATAGTTTCATTAGGCAAAGCCAAAGACTTACCAAGACAGAATATATGTGCAGACATCGATAAACAGGAGAGAAATCAACCAAATCTTGGGCCCCAGGTACCTGCAAAACAACCAAAATTGTCACAAAATATTCAAACAAAGCTATGAAGAGCAACAGCACTTATTTTTAATACTGAAGTATTAAAGCAAAACAAAGTATGCTTCAAGAAACCTCGTTTTAGCATTTCAGTCATAGATTAAAAAACAGTGAGGCTATCACCAAGGGTGGGACACAAAACTGAAGAACAGATAACAGAGAAGAGGAACAGGTGTCTCTGGTCTTGCATAGACCAGAGATACATTTGGAGGCTGCAGAAAAAAAGCAGGAAAGGGCATTAGAACCTATGTATATTTAAGACAGCATGCAGTCAAATACAGATATACTCCAAGAAGAGAGGGGAGATGATATTTTTAAAAATAAGATAATGAATGGGAAAATCAAACCTACAGTATCAACAAAGTATAGTATGAAAAATGCATACAGATTAATCCTAGACATCAAGAAAGGAAAGTAAAACAAAAAACTTCAGGTAAGAACTGCAATACAGTCACAGTGCTAAAACTGATTCATTACAATTGTGATGATGAATAAGTCACAATTTACTTTGACCTCAATTTCCTCATCTGAAAAAGGAAAATATTAGTTGACCTAAATAAATTTAATAAGAATAAAAGGAAACACTAAAAAACAAGTATTAAGCAAAACAGAACAAAAAGGAAAAGACAAAATTACATGAAGAAATACAGCAGTCAAAATGAAGACTAAAATAAAAACTAAAGACTAAATACAGACAAAGACTAAAGTGTTTAGTACAACACTAGTAACTGTATGATTCATCTGAATACGAGCAGCAGGCACAGCTAAATTGGATTGGGCTGATTCATGACTATAAGGTCAGTTTCCTTTACTTCATAAAAGTAAACCTCATATCTTCTTTGGGCGAACTGATTCTTCATCAGGATGCTGTTTCTAATGAAACCTATTCATCCTGCAATTCAATAGTACAATATCCACTTTCTTTTCCCTGCAAAACCATCATGTCTCTATATATTGGTTCAAATTTATTGGCTATTCTGTTTATTTGCTTTGCATCCATGAGATCAGAAATTAAACCTCTATGTTTGGGAATCTCACTCAATATATTATGTATCTATAAGCACTCCAAACAAATGTTTTTGTGACTCCAAAGACTGATAGGTGCTCAAGATCCTACACCATGGCCAAAGCATAGTTTTACTTAAAAAAAAAAAAAAATCTAGAAGAGTTAGTGAGCACTGCCAAATTACTAAGAAAAACATTTCATGGGCAGGCACCATGTAAGTAAAGAAAAGTATGATTAAAAAGCATGTAAAAATTCTAACTTTAAGAATACAAATGGACATTCATTTTCATCTTAACACAACAAGGGGCAATAGGTGATCATTACAGGCACTCTTCTTTGAAATGACTACAACATTAAAGCACCTTCACAGTCGCTCCTCTTTGATTCTGAAGTGGAGATTTCAAGGAAATCTATTTTATTTTTCCAGAAAATCAGAGCCTACTAGTGACAACTGTAGCTAAGTGAAAAACAATTTCAAAAGAAGAAACATAGAAAATTCCCATAAAATTATATTTACAATAGTATTTAAATTACCTAAAAATTACATGTGTACATGAAAAAGACAAGAAAAGAAATGCATAGATAGAATTACTTTGATTCGTATGGAAAATTAAACTTTTTCCTTTTATTTAGAATTAATGATTATAAAGTTATTTTTAGAAATATATACCTTTAAAAATATTAAAAATATTCTACTTAATTTTAAACAACAAATTTAATTACAACTTTGTTTCTATGTTCTTCATACTGATTATTTTGTTTTGCTTTGAACTCAAAGCCTTTCATTCAAAAGGAAACTGCTTCTAGCCATTGCTCAGGCAGAGTCTTAGCCCTTTCACATGTCAGACCCATCCTTAAAGAATGATCATCCCACCTTAGGGGACAATTTTCCAAGAAATCTGTGACAAATAACCTAATGGGGCCCTTTACTAATGGCATGAGAAGACTGGTTTTTCTGGACCAACTTAAAAATAGATATCATTAGAGAAGAGACGAAGGCCTTTTCTGTCATCTCCACCAAATATTTACAACCAAATCTATTCTCTGTTGAGGCTGTCTTGACATCATCATATTCAGCTTCTAACTGTTTAAAGTACTCTGACGCAGAAGGGCTGTCAATGCTATTTCTTAGCCTCTGAAACCATAATCCAGTTAAGTCCTCCTGAGGACATGCTTTCCTGCCTTGAAGGTGGTACACAGAAATCAAAATAAAAAGGAACAGAATGGGCCTTAAGTTCACAAACTTGACTTCCACCCTCCAAACAGTCTACTATTTAGAAATCATTTTTCCTTCATGCTCCCTTCTGTGAGGAACACTAGGGGCACTGTGAGGAAACCAGAGGAGTGCTGTGAGAAGAAAGGTATGTAAAGCATGCACTGACTCACGTTGCTTTGAGCTAAATGTGTTTTCTCTGCTTCCACTAATGAAAAAGAATCACATCTACAGAAAGGTGAAAGGAGGAGAGCAACATACACTGTACGTGAAGGAATGCTACACGTTTGGGAGGATAAGAAATGAACTTTCAAAAACCTAAATAAATGGGAGTGAGTACCAGAACAAAAGGCAGTGTTTCCTGACTCAATAAATAGTCTGCTTCAAGGTCCACATTTTGCTCCCCATTTAAAATGCTAAATCTCTGTCAGAGCTGTCTTCATTCTTCTCCCCTCAGTTGTCCCTCCCTCCCCTCAAGTTGCAAAGAATGATTCAAGCAGGTTTAGGTTTCAGCTGGGACAGAGGGAGGGGTCCAAGGACACTTTCCTAAGCTAACAATGACTGCCTTTAATGGTTTCTGTCTCCTAACAAAAGCCATGACTCCGTCTTTATCAGCTTCATCTAATTTTTCCATTCCAAAGTAAATAACACAGCCCTTGCATTTTACACATGTCCAACTCTGACAAATCATTATCGACTATGACTATAACTGATAAGAGATAACTTTGTGGTAGGACGCTGTCATTTCCTTTCATAAGGGCTTTCTTTCTGAGATATAGAAACATGATTAAAATAGTTAAACATTTCCTCTGTATGGCAGTCAGGAACTCAAGACATTAAGATACTGCAGTCTGTATTTTTCTAGTTCAAACAGATCTATCATCATACCAACAGAAGTTACAAACAATACACTTAAGATTATCCCACTTTTTTAACTAGTTGTTTTCCTTAAGAATTCACATGAAATAATTTCATCACCAAGGACAGCAGCTGCCTAATTCCCTATATAGTTTCTGAAGAGAGTATCTTCAAACCTCTTTATTATCAGGGAGGAGCCAATAGTAGGTAAAATTTTAGATTATGTAACAGAGAATTCCGGGCTTCCCAGGTGGTACTAGTGGTAAAGAACCCGCTTGCCAATGAAAGAGGCATAAAAGACATGGGTTCAATCCCTGAGTCAGGAAGATCCCCTGGAGGAGGGCATGGTAATCCACTCCAGTATTCATGCCTAGAATCCCATGGACAGAGGAGCCTGGTGGGCTACAGTCTATAGGGTCGCAAGGAGTCAGACACAACTGAAGTGACTTAACACACACACAACCAAGAAATGTATGCCTGGGAGCACACTATTTGTTGTTTTTCAGTCGCTCAGTCATGTCCGACTCTTTGCAACCCCATGGACTGCAGCACACCAGGTTTCCCTGTCCACCATCTCCCAGACCTTGCTCAAACTCATGTTCATAGAGTCGGTGATGCCATCCAACCATCTCATCCTCTGAGTCCCTTTCTCCTCCTGCCTTCGATCTTTCCCAGCAACAGGGTCTTTTCTAATGAGTCAGCTCTTTGCATCAGGTGGCCAAAGTATTGGAGCTTCAGCTTCAGCATCAGTCCTTCCAATGAATATTCAGACTGATTTTCTTTAGGATTGACTGGTTTGATCTCCTTGAAGCCCTAGGGACTCTCAAGAGCCTTCTTCAACACCACAGTTTAAAAGCATCAATTCTTTGGCGCTCAGCCTTCTTTATGGTCCAACTCTCACATCCATGCATGACTACTGGAAAAACCATAGCTTTGACTCAATGGACCTTTGTTGGCAATGTAATGGCTCTGCTTTTTAATCAGCTTTCTAAGTTTGTCATAACTTTTCTTCCAGGGAGCAAGCATCATTTAATTTCATGGCTGCAGTCACCATCTGCAGTGATTTTGGAACCCAATAAAATAAAGTCTATCACTGTTTCCATTGTTTCTCCATCTTTCTGTCATGAAGTGATGGGACCAGATGCCATGATCTTCATTTTCTGAATGTTGAAAAAATGTTGAAAAGCCAGGTTTTTCACTCTTCTCTTTCACTTTCATCAAGAGGCTCTTTAGTTCCTCTTCACTTTCTGCCATAAGGGTGGTGTTATCTGCATATCTGAAGTTATTGATATTTCTCCTGCCTATCTTGATTTCAGCTTTCCTTCATCCAGCCCAGCATCTCACATGATGTACTCTGCATATAAGTTAAATAAGCAAGGTGACAATACACAGCCTTGACATACTCCTTTCCCAATTTTAAACCAGTCCATTGTTCTATGTCTGGTTCTAACTGTTGCTTCTTGACCTGCATACAGGTTTCTCAGGAGGCAGGTAAGGTGGCAGGTAAGGAGAGCACAATATAATATTATATAAATTAAGAGACTGCTAGTGCTAAGTCGCTTCAATCATGTCCAATTCTATGCAATCCTATGGACCACAGCCCTCCAGGCTCCTCTGTCCATGGTATTCTGCAGGCAAGAATCCTGGAGTGGATTGTCATTCCCTTCTCCAGGGGATTTTCCCAACCCAGGGATCGAACCTGCATCTCTTAAGTCTCCTACATTGGCAGGCGGGTTCTTTACCACTAGCACCACTTGGAAAGCCCATGAAATTAAGAAAACTTGGATATATTTTAAATTAACAGATAATAATAAGCTGCTAAAATAATCTATGGATGCCCGGCCTACCACATCCACAGAGAGATATCATCGAGGCAACAACTACATTCAACAATTATACATTCACATATCCACCAGCAATCATGTGCCATGAGATACCAATCTATAAGGCTAATTTGACTGTTTCAATCTTATATACCTACAATTAAAATTAACAGCTTTAGTCGAAGCAATTATTCCTAATTATTGTGTATAGACTATTTGTTGTTAAAAACCATTATATCCATCAATACACCAGCTGTCACATGATGCCACTACATAGATGGCAAAAAGAGTCTGGAGACAGAGGATATTATAAAAGAAGAAAAGCTAATTTATAAATAGGATTAATGAAAAGCACCTAGAAAAAAATAGTCTATGAACCTCTGCACACAACATACATTAGATAAGATATAAAGATTCAGGGGAGAAATGGGAATATTAGATATCAAGAAGAAAAGAAAGACTATTTCTCATTATGAAAATTCTTGAAAAACATCAGGATTTGGTTTTATGATATGTTTTTCTTCTTTTCTAATATATCTTAGTTAAAGTCAAAGGAAATCTCTGAAAATGGAAAGGTTAGTGGATAAGTTAGTCTCATAAATGATAAGGAAAATGATTTAGTTTCTTTAAAGGAGATTTTTATTTTTAAATAATGACACTCAAGCTTTATCAGATATATTCATTTAATATTTTTATAACACAACCTTCCCCCTCAAAAAAACAGAGTTAGAATTTAGTTCTCTCCATAACTTTAAAGGCTCACTAGTGAATGGAGGTGGGGGAAAGAGTATCTGCAGGTAACAATCAGATAAAACTACCTGTTTTCCCTCTAAGTAGGCCTGGGAGATACACACACACACACACACACACACACACACACACCCATTTATTTTTTTCTCATGAACTCTTTCAAAGCAGGTGGATCTTCCAAAAAGAGAAAGACAGAAGTTTGTAAAAAATTTAGATATGCTTCTCACTAATTATTTGGGTCATTCTTGATCTTGAAAATACTTTTTGATTACCACTTAACATAAAAGAGAATTCTGGTACTTTGGTTTCTTGGTATTGATAGATGAATGTAGGGACTTGGTACCTATTTCTGAAAATTACTTGGATCTCAAGTCACTAAAATGTACCAGGTATTTTTCTCAAGAGAGAAAACAACAAATGATTAGCTAAAGGGGCACTGCCTTTGAATTCAGAAGACCCAACTGTGACTGCCTGTATTATGTCCAGAAGCCAAGAAGTACCTGGCAAACATTTTTTTACCAGTGTGCATTTCTGAACTATTTGACTTACAAATTTCAGAGGGAAAAAGGGTAAAATTCATCTGGACATAAGCTCTAACAGAGCTGGACTAACACCACAGACACACCAACCAACTAGAAGATAGGATTCTAAGTGGCTAGATTGAGTAAAAGCATGAAAAACACTCTAAGCCTTTGAACACACAAGAATACCCTGACCAGAGCCCTACCCTAAAAGTACAGCATTTTTCCATTGAGCATCTCACAAATTATTCAAATTCTTCCTGCAAAATCCCTAAGTAAATTACCACTTAATTTACTCAAGTGTTTGCACTAAACAGAAGAAAATCAGGAAAGATAACAGCATTTCTCCTTATTGAGGCATTACAAAACACCTTGCAACCAAATCAAATGAGAGTCCTTTAAGAATTCTCTGCTTGAACCGGAACACTTAGGAAATAAAAATTCAACTGATCTTTATTTTACAATGGTCTACTGTATGCCAGGACTTCCCTCATAGCTCAGTCGGTAAAGAATCTGCTGGGTCTAGGAGACCCGGCTTCGATTCCTGGATTGGGAAGATCCCCTGGAGAAGGAAAGGGCAACCCACTCCAGTATTCTTACCTGGAGAATCCCATGGACAGAGGAGCCTGGCAGGCTACAGTCCACGGGGTCGTAAGAGTCGGACACGACTTAGCAACTGAAGAGAGAGAGAGAGACTGCATGCTAAGAAACTCTAAACTATCAGGCAAAAAGGAAATTTAGCATGAATGTGGTATTAAATATAAAAGTTCTAAGAGGAGGAAAAGTTAAGCTGATCAAAAGTAGGTAGAAGAAAATCTTATTATAGGTAAAGAACTAATACCCCTAATATATAAGCAAATCATAAAAACTGAAGGGGAAAAAAAATCAGAAAAAAATGGGTAAAGAATTAAAGATTTTAAAATTAAAAAAATAAAAAAATAATAATAATAATTTACAGATAATAAAAGAAAAAAAAATGGGTAAAGAAACAAACAGATAGCTTACTGGGGAAAAAAGTACAAATGCCTCTCAAACTTCTCAGATATCACATTTTGCCTATAGTAATAGGAATGCAAATTAAAACTATACAGAGATACTATTTTTCATTTATGCAACTGGCAAAAAATCAAAAACTTTACAAAATTCTCCCTCAAAGAAGCTGTAAGAAAATAAGCATTTCATACATGGCTGGTAGTGGGGAGGTGCAGAAAATGGTTCAACCTCTATGGAGCAGAATTTCACATTATCCAACAAGAATATACATGCATTTATCCCTTGAATCAGCAATCTAGAAACCTACCCTGAAGAAACATCTCCAACTATACATAAAACAATTCTCAGGTTTTGGGGTTTACTATAAAACTTTTTTTTTAAGTTTTAAGGTGTTTTGCATAGAGGAAAATCCATCCTTTCTAGTGACAACTTTCTAGAACAACTTTATGTTCTAAAACAATCCATCTAGTCCTATAAGCACCGTCACAATCTAGATTTTAAAAGAAGGTTCCACCACCCCCAAAATTTCCATCATGCCCCTCTGTAGTCACATTTCTCCGTAATGTTCAGCCCTTGCCAAACACTGATCCATTTCCTGTCCCTAGAGTTTTGCCTTTTCAAGAATGTCATATAAAGAGATTCATACCATATGTAACCTTTGAATCTGGCTTCTTTCATTCAGCATAATGCATTTGAGATTCATTTGTGTTATTTCATGTATCTATAGTTTACTTCTTTTTACTTCAAAGTGACACTCTAATTATGGATATACCATGGTTCATTTATCTCTTCATTCACTGAAGAACACTTGGGTTGCTTCTACTTTCTGCAATGTATGAATAAAGTTGCTATAAAAATTCAGGTAGATGTTACTGTGTAAACATAATGGGTAAATTCCTAGGAGTGAGACTGCTGGGTCATATGGTAAGTGTATGTTCAACTTTATAAATTCACTAACAGACTCTTTTCCAAACTGACTAAACCATTTTGCATTTTAACAGCAAATGCACAGCTGTCCTGCACCCTGCCAGTACCTGGTATTGTCAGTATTTTGTTGAGCTAATTAAAATAGCTCTATAACAGAAACACTATACTTTTACAGGAAAAGATTAGAAATCATTAAATTCCTACATACAGGAGATTAGCTGAATAAACTATGGTACATTCAAAAATGGAGTACAATTTAGTAGTAAAAATAGAACAAGAACAATTTCCAGGAACTGATATAAAAATTATTATTTTCAGGATATATTTTCAAATGGAAAAAAAAAAGTACAAAACATATATATGCATTATGCTGTTAATGTTATATAAGGTATGGGAAAGAGTATGTACACACGCCACAAACACAAACTCACAATATTGATTACTTATAAAGGGTGGGTAAGATCAAGAGGGAGAGAGAAAGAGAAGAGTGGGATTTCAGTGAACATACTGTCTTATATAACTCTGCCTTTTGAACCATGTTCATATTTTATATAGTCAAAAAATTAATAAGGATAGGAAACCTCCAAAAATTACACAAAAAGAAACATATGAGCCTAAGAATATATAAATTGGATAATGAGCACACACGAGAAACTAAAATAGCCAACAAACATCTGAACAAAACACTTTGAACAATATAGCTCCACTGCATTTAAGACGAAAAGAACAGCAAAGAAATCTTGAACTTAGTAAGTTTACTGCTTTTAGTGATATATGCATAGAAATTTTGAAACTATTTTGGGTATTATAATTAGGCAAATGAGTAAATATTTTAATACTCTGGGAGCCAGAATTCTCAGACACAAATATGCAACAGATGAGGAAGAACTGTATCAGGTTTAAATTAGAAGCATCAGATTTAACTTACAATTTATAAAAGTATCTCTGTCAGTGTAGTATGTATATTTCTTAATTCTGTCCACAAAAGGAGCATACCCAATGCCCATATCTTGGTTTCTAAATACCGTTCTCCAGTAAAAGGAACAAGAACTCCTTGACAAAATAGCTAATGCTGCGGCTGGGGCAAAACCTGGAGTGAATCAATCCTGTGCGAGAAAACAAATGAAATGCTCCGAACTGACAAAGACACAGCAGAGGACAATGGATGAGACTCCCACTAACAAAACTGGGAACAAATGGAGAATCAAAATGAAAGAAAGGATGGACTATAACCTGCTGTATATTTAAAAATATATATAGGTGCCAACACTGAGACAAAAAAGAAAAAAGCAAGGGGAGAAAAGTAAATTTCTTCTTTTAGAAGAATGCCAACCAATCAACGTGAATCAAATGGTAAAGAGAGAAAAAACACTATTTTATAATCACCATAGTAATACATGATTCAGGAAAGAATCATCAATCCTAAAACCAATAGGTGAAAAACAGTGGAGAAATCTGGTAGACACCACCTTAATCAACTGTGCACTCCCTGATATGATGCACTGAAAAGAACATAATACTTCTTTTGTAATATTCTTGCCAAAATTATTAACCTGAATCTAATCATGGGGGTATACCATATGTACCTAAATATAAGAACATTAGAGAATAAATATTCATTAAAATTAAATGTAACATGTGATACATGTCTACATATGTTTGCAGGAAAATAAATGAAAGAAAAAACTGCTATAATATTGGGACAACTGGGAAAATTTGTATATAAGTTATATATTAAATTCTTGAGTGTGATTATTTTATTGTGATAATGTGGAAGGATATCATTCTCAGAAAACAAGTCAATGTACTGAGAGTTCAAATATGATGGATAAAATATACCACTTTCTTTCAAATGACAAATTTAACAGGGACAGTGGGGAAGAATGAAGAATAAAATTGACTTTGAAAATCATTTTTCTGACAGAAAAGGCTCCAAACTTAATAATGGATTATTAAGTGAAGAGTCTGTGCGTGTGTATGTGTGTATTCAATATATCACACTGTACATCAATTATACTTTAATTGACATGTAGCATATTTAATTAAAACTTTTTATAAATAAGTAAAAGATAAATAAGTACAGAAGAGGTGAGATTCAACTAGTCCTCATGGAAAAGTAGAATTTGGTATTATAAAGATGGAATGGGGGAAAGTACATTCCCTATTCGGGGTTAATAGCAACTTAGCACATAGTTAAAGTGGTGGCTGAAAAAGCAATGAGTACATAAGGTAGATATTCAAGAAGACCTGAAAAGATAGGTGGACTTTTATAATTAAGGCAAGTAATTTCAAAACAAAACTTTTATACTATCAGAAAATGAAAAAAATTTTAAGATCCTAAATCAATGTGAGCCATAATAAATTTCTGCCAAAGGATAGATTTAAAAGATCAAACACTAGGAATAAGAAAAGCAAAATAGAATACCTAAAGCATGTCACACTTCATTCAGCTTGGTCAACTGTCTTTATTGCCACTTGTTTATAAATATAGGTGCTTACTTTTCATCTGATTACATTTATTCTTAAAAGACCAGTTTTCATCAAGACAGAAATGGAAAATGCAAAGCCAGCAGGGGTTAGTGGATACAGGGAATCAGCAAAGCAGGCCAGCACATTAAGTGTATTCTCTTAACAGATACACTGGACTACCACTCATTTTTACAATTAACTATTGTCATTATTTTTTCCCAAACATGTGGTCCTAACATTTTATCTTCCATTTTCCTATTTTTATTACATACCTGTTAAAAGTAATAATATATTTCCCTCAGCACCTGCACAAATAAGATGATAAATAGTAATATCCCACATGCAGACACAACAGGGATTGCGGATTAGTGGAAAAACCATATCCTTTGCAGCAACCTTGCTGCTCAGTGCTGGAATGTTACTACCATGCTTAGAAAGAGACTAGGTTAGAAATACAGATTTTTTTATGTGAATTCAACTAACTTTAAAAGTTGAAAACTAACTCTAAAACTTTTAAGCCCTGTATAAGCCAACAACAACCATTCTGGAAGCTGTTTCTGGCCCATGGGTTACCCAAATGTAACCTCTAATCTAAACTATGAAGGTATTAATAGCATCCTTTATTTCACTTTAACTTTCTGAGAAATAACACTCATTTTGTTACCTTCCTCTCAAAAGAAAATTCTGAAATAAACAGCTAGAAATTTGGATCAAGTATCATAATAACCACAATTTCACATAAGCATTTTAACATTAATTAATTATTGTCACTACTTTATAGGTGAGAAAAGAGACGCTTAGAGAAATTACAGGACTTCCTCCAATAGCACAAAAGCTGACAGAACTTACACTTTCTAAATACGAATCTTGTGTTTTTTTACAATCACCTCGTCATGGACTGAACTGTGTCTCCTCAAAATTCATATGTTAAAGCCCAAATTCACAAAGTGACTGCATTTGAAAACAGTACCTTTAAGGAGGTAATTAAAGTTAAATAAAGTCATAAAGCTGGAACCCTAATATAATAGTACAATGTGTTTATAAGAAGAGGAAGACATACCAGGGGCATGCAAGCAGAGAAAAAGCTATGTGAGGACATAGCAAGAAGGTGTCCATTTGCAAGCCAAGAAGAGAGGCCTGAGGATAAACCAACCCCGCTGGCACTTTGATCTTAAGAGTTTCACCCTCCAGAACTGTGAGAAAATAAAATTCTGTTGTTTAAGCCATGCAACCTGTGGAATTCTGATATGGCAGAAAGACATCTCAGAAGACTTTACACTAACTATACAACACTTGTATTTAAATTAGCACTTGCATCCTGTTAAACACTCATTACAAAAAAGACACCCACCAACTCTTCAGCGTTAAACCTGACATGGATCATTTATTTGATCCAAACTATATTAAGAGCTGTGTGGGTAACAGTGACCACTGCTTACTAACAGTATGTAAACAAATTAAGAGAGGTAACAAACAAACTAGAATATGAGATGTGCCAGAAATGTGGCAACAATGAAGTATTCTAAGAATGCAGAAGCTCTAAGTAACTTTAGAACAAAGCAGAAATCATAGGCCCTGCTTCTTCAAACAATGTCTTACTCAATATTGCTTTATTTCAATTGACTTTGTTTGTTTGTTTACAGTAGATGGTTATCATCACCATTTTCTGGTACATCATCAAAAAATATATCAAGATATATTTCACCTTTATTGCAAAAAAAAGCACAGTCAGAATGCCACAGTGTTAACTATTACACACTGGTAGCATTGTAAGTGCCAAGCACCATGACAAAACATCACATAAATTACTTCAGTCAATCCTCACCACAACCCTACTCTCTGTAGGTATTACTGGCCACTTTCTCACAAATAATGTATCATCTTAAATGGTTCTTTGCACTCTATCTTCCAATATTTAAAAAATAATATTTCTGATGATTCTAATACATTCTCATACTAAACTGTTCACTACTTCTAAAGATTTTTAAAGTTCTGTTTAGACATTTAGAAAAAAGCAATAACATCTGAATATACCACAGTAACATATAAAGATTCAAAACGGATTTCTAACATCAAAACAAGTGCACCACACTCCACCCTCCCCACGAAGCAGCAAAGGTCCCATCACAACTGGAGGGCATGCACAGTCCACATGAGGGACAGCCTGTGAGCACCTGGTTCTGGTGGCCAGGGAAGACCGTGCTTCCAGGCCACACAGATCATATCTTATAAAGCACACTCCTTTAAGACTGAGAGAGACAGCTGTTTCGCCTAACACATTTAGACAGAGAGTTGGGCTAAAGAAGAGACAAAGGAACATATTTCAAAACCAAATAAGGAGACATATGCCCTGAAAAAGATCTTGATGAAACAGAGATAAGCAATCAACCTGATAAAGAGTTTAAAGTAACAGTCATAAAGATATTCACCAAACTCAAGAGTAAAATGAATGAATACAGTGAAATCCTCACCAAAAAGATAAAAAATATAAGAAAGTACTAATCAGCAGTTATAACTCACTGAAAAATACACTTTGGGGATTCAACAGCAGATTGGATTAAAATATAAGAAAGATCAATGAGCTGGAATAAAAACATGGGCATCACCTAGAAAAAGGAGTAAAATGAAAAAAGAATTTTAAAAAGTGAATATACCTCAAGGGATCTCTGAGATAACATCAAATGGAAATATGTTCACATTATAGAAGTTTCAGAAGGGAAAGATAAGAGAAAGGGTCAGAAAACTTATTTGAAAAAATAATGGCTGAAAAACTTGCCCAGGCTGGGGAAGGAAACAGACATCCAGGTCTAGAAGTCAAGAGACTTACAAGAAAGATGACACCAAGGAGAACTACACCAAGACACATTATAATTAAAATGGTAAGAGTAAGTAAGAGAGAACCCTAACAGCAATAAGAGAAAAACAACTTCATTCATTCATTCATTTCAGTCGCTCAGTCGTGTCTGACTCTGCAACCCCATGAACCGCAGCACGCCAGGGGCACCCTGTCCATCACCAACTCCCAGAATCTACCCAAACCCATGTCCACTGAGTCAGTGATGCCATCCAACCATCTCATCCTCTGTTGTCCCCTTCTCCTCCTGCTCTCAATCTTTCCCAGCATCAGGATCTTTTCAAATGAGTCAGCTCTTCACATCAGGTGGCCAAAGTATTGGAGTTTCAGCTTCAGCATCACTCCTTCCAATGAACACCCAGGACTGATCTTCTTTAGGACTGGCTGGTTTGGTCTCCTTGCAGTCCAAGGGACTCTCAAGAGTCTTCTCCAATACCACAGTTCAAAAGCATCAATTCTTCAGTGCTCAGCTTTCTTTACAGTCCAACTCACACATCCATACATGATCACTGGAAAAACCATAGCCTTGACTAGATGGACCTTTGTGGACAAAGAAAGTAATGTCTCTGCTTCTTAATATGCTGTCTAGGTTGGTCATAACTTTCCTTCCAAGGAGTAAGCATCTGTTAATTTCATGGCTGCAATCACCATCTGCAGTGATTTTGGAGCCCAGAAAAATAAAGTCAGCCACTGTTTCCACTGTTTCCCCATCTATTTGCCATGAAGTGATGGGACCAGATGCCATGATCTTAGTTTAAAGAATGTTATTTAAGCCAACTTTTTCAGTCTCCTTTTTCACTTTCATCAAGAGGCTCTTTAGTTCTTCTTCACTTTCTGCCATAAGGGTGGTGTCATCTGCATATCTGAGGTTATTGCTATTTCTCCCAGCAATCTTGATTCCAGTTTGTGCTTCTTCCAGCCCAGCATTTCTCATGATGTACTCTGTATATAGTTAAATAAGCAGGGTGACAATATACAGCCTTGATGTATTCCTTTTCCTATTTGGAACCAGTCCTTTGTTCCATGTCCAGTTCTAACTGTTGCTTCCTGACCTGCATACAGGTTTCTCAAGAGGCAGGTTTCTCAAGAAGCAGGTCAGGTGGTTTGGTATTCCCATCTCTTTCAGAATTTTCCACAGTTTAAAACTTATTATATACAAAAAAAAAAAAAATCCTTATAAAGCTTCCAGCAGATTTCTCAGAAGAAACTCTACAGGCCATAAGTGAATGGCATGGCATATTCAAATTGCTAAAAGGAAAAATTTTCCAACCAATATTTCTCTAATTGGCAAGTTTGTCATTCAAAATTAAAGATGAGGTAAAGGTTTTCCAAATAAGCAAAAGCTCAAGAAGTTAGCTTCCCTGGTGGCTCATACTGTGAAGAATCTGCCTGTAATACAGGAGACCTGGGTTTGATCCCTGGGTTGGGAAGATCCCCTAGAGAAGGGCATGGCTACCAGTATTCTTGGCTGGAGAATCCCCAAAGACAGAAGAGCCTGGAGGGCTACAATCCATGGGGGTCACAAAGAGTCGGACGCAACTGAGCAGCTAAGCATAGCAGGGCAAAGAAGTTTATCACCACTAAAGTGGACTTACAAGAAATGTTACAGGGAATTCCCTAAGTTAAAAAAAAAACAAAAACAAAAACAAAAACTAACTGATAAGAAGAAAACACAGGAAAGTAAAAATCTCATGGGAAAACGTAAGCAAGATACACCCTGAGGAAACCAGAACTGAAAGCGACACATGTACCCTAATGTTCACCGCAGCACTATTTACAGTAGCTAGGACGTGGAAACAACCTAGATGTCCATCGGCAGATAAATGGGCAAGGAAGTTTTGGTGCATACACACAATGGAATATTACTCAGCTATAAAAAGGAATGCATCTGAGACAGTTCTAATGAGGTAGATGCACCTGGAGCTTAATATACAGAGTGAAGCAGGTCAGAAAGAGAAAGACAAATAGTGATATTTACACATATATATGGAATTTAGGAAAACAGTACCAATGGTCCTACATGCAGGACAGCAAAGGAGACACAGATGTAAAGAACAGACTTTTGGACTCAGTGGAAGAAGGGGAGAATGGGATAACTTGATAGAACAGCATTAAAACCTGGACATTACTATATGTAAAATACATGGCCAGTGCAAGATTGATACATGAAGCAGGGGTAGCCAAAGTCAGTGGTCTGGGACAACCCAGAGGGATAGAGTGGGGAGGGAGGGCAGAGGGAGGTTCAGGATGCGGGGGACACATGTATACCTGTGGCCAATTCATGGTGATGTACGGCAAAAATCATCACAACATTGTAAAGCAATTATCCTCCAACTAAAATAAATTAATTAATTAAAAATTAAAAAAAAAAAGGTAGCCAATCAAGCACTTATAAAGCTACCATAAAGCTTAAGAGACAAAAGAAGTGAACTTAGCTAAGAAAATACAATAATTTTCTAAGGAAACATAAATAAAAAGATGCAAAATGTGACATCAAAAACATAAAATGTGGTGGGAGTAGTAAAAATGTAGAATTGTTCAATGTACCCAATACATATATAATTATGACTGATTTGTGCTATTATATGGTAGAAATTAACACAACATTGTAAAGCAATTTTCCTCCAATTAAAAAAGAAATTAAATGAGTGAACTTAATAAGATTGAGATCAAAGTAAGCATTTTTCCCAGTCACAATGCTGAGAAAATAGAAATCAATTACAAGAAAAAAACTGAACCAAAAAAAACAAGAAAAATGTGGGAATTAAACAATATGCTACGAAACAACCAGTGGGTCATTGAAGAAATCAAAAGTAAAATTAAAAAAATACCTAGAGATAAAGAAAAATGGAAATATTACACACTGAAGTCTTTGAGATGCAGCAAATGTAGTTCTAAGAGGGAAGTCAACAGCAGTCCAGGACTACTTCAAGAAATAATAGAAATCTAATTTTAATGCTAGGGAACTAGAAAAAGAAGAACAAATCAAAGTCCAAAGTTGGCAGATAAAAGAAAATAATAAGATCAGTGCAGAAATAAATGAAATGGAAGAAATAGAAACTGAAGTGACTTAACATACATGCATGCCTCTCAAACTCTTCCCAACCCCCCTTCAAAAAAAAAGAATGAATATGAAGGAATGCTTCTAAACTCTTTATGATGCCATGATTACCCTGACACCAAAACCAGACACGGACAACATCAAAAAGAAAACCTGTATACAGGCCAATATGCCTGATGAACATGGAGGTAAAAGTCTTCAACAATATATTAACAAATTGAATTTGACAATACATTAAAAGGATTATGCACCACAATCAATTGGGATTTACTCCAGGGATCAAGGATGGTTCTACATCTAAAATCTTATGTGATACATCACACTAACAAAATAAAGGATAAAAATATGATCATCTCAATGCAGGAAAAGCTTTTAATAAAATTCAAGACTCATTTACCATAAAAATTCTAAATAAAGTGGTTGTAGAGGGAATATACCTGTGTGCTAAGTCGCTTCAGTCACGTGTGACTCTTTGTGACCCTAGGGACCATACCCTGCCAGTCTCCTCTGTCCAAGGATAGAGGGATATACTTCAACATACTAAAGGCCATATATGACAGACCCACAGCTAACACCATAGCCAACAGTGAAAAGCTTAATGCTATTCTTCTAAGATCAGAAATAAAACAAGGATGTTCACTCTCACCACTTTTATTCAAAAAAGTATTCAAAGTCCTAGCTACAGCAGTTAGGCAAGGCAATTAAATAAAAGCATCCAAATTAGAAACAAAGAAGTAAAACTGTCACGGTTTGCAGATGACATGATACTATATTTAGAAACCCCTAAAGACCCCACCAAAAAAAAATCAGAACTAATCAATGAACTCAGCAAAGTTCCAGGATATTAAATCAATACACAGAAATCCATGGTGTTTCTCGTACAACAGTATTGAAATATCAGAAAAAGAAATTAAGAAAACAATCCAATTTACAACTGCATCAAAAAGAATAAAATATCCAGGATTAAATTTAACCAAGGAGATAAAAGGCCTGTACACTGAAAACTCTAAGACTGATGAAAGAAAGTAAAGAAGACTCAAGTAAGTGAAAAAACATTCCATGCTCAAGGAATAGAAGAGTTAACACTGTTAAAATGTTCATAATATCCAAAACAATCTACAGATTCAATGAAAAGTGAAAGTGAAGTTGTTCAGTCATGTCTGACTCTTTGCAATCCCATGGACTATAGCCTACCAGGCTCCTCTGTTCATGGGATTTTCCAGGCAAAGGTACTTGAGTGGGTTGCCATTTCCTTCTCCAGGGGATCTTCCCGACCCAGGGATCAAACCCAGGTCTCCCACATTGCAGGCAGATAAATCCCTATCAAAATTCCCATGGAGTATTTCACAGAACTAGAAAAAACAATTCTAAAGTCTGTATGGAACCACAAAAAAATCCCAAATAGTCAAAACAATCTTGAAAAACAACAAAGACAGAGAGACCATGATCTTGATTTCAAACTATACTACAAAGCTATAGTAATCAAAACAAAATGGCAGTGGCCCAAAAGCAGACACGCAGGTCAATGAAATATAATTAAGAGCCCAAAAAATAATCTACACATATGTGGACAGTTATCACATTATTGAACAGAGACATATTAAAACATCTTTTGTTACCCAAACATTATTGATCAGAGACTTTTCAATATTCACTTATATAACAAATCACTGGCCACAGGCATTAGTTTCTGCAAAACTCTCCTGGTCAATAAAGAGTTAATTTATGATGAAGAAGCAAAGAATATACAATACAATGGAGAAAGGACTGTCTCTTCAATAAATGGTGTTGGGAAATTGGACAGCTACAGACAGAGGGATGAAACTGAACCACTATCCTAAAGTACACACAAAAATTAGCAAAAAACAGTTTAAAGACTTAAATGTAAGACCTGAAACCATAAAATTCCTGGAAAAAAAACACAATAGGTAATCTCATTGACTTCTGTCTTAGTGATGATTTTTGGATCTAACTCCAAAAGGAAGGGAAACAAAAGCAAAAGTAAACAAATGGGACTATATCAAACTAAAAAGCTTTTGCACATCAAAGGAAATTGTCACTGAAACAAAAAAAACAACCTACCGAATGGAAGAAGATGTTTGCAAATCATATATCTGATAAACAGTTAATATTTAAAACATATATAGAACTTGCAACTCAACAACAAAAAATAAACAGTCCAATTAAAACAATGGGAAAATAAACTCAATATACAATTTTCTAAAGACATACAAGTGGCCAAAAATCACATAAAAAGATGTTCAACATCACTATTTACTACAGAAATGCAAATGAAAGCCACAACATCACCTTACATCCATTAGAATGGCTTTATCAAAAAGTTAAAAAATAACAAGTACTGGAGAGGATATAAAGAACAGGGAACACTCAAATACTGTTAGTGGGATTGTAAACTGGTGCAGCTATTATGAAAAACAATACAGACATTCCTCAAAAACTTAAGAATAGAAGTACCATATTATCCAGGTATTGTAACTACTGGGTATATATACATACTGGGTATATATACATACATACATATATATATATATGAAAACCTAATTCAAAAAGATATATGAACCCCTACGTTCACTGGAGCATTATTTACAATAGCCAAGATAGGGACAATGTCTATTAATGAATGATGAATGGATAAAAAAGAGCTGGCATATAGGTACAAATAAAGATAAAGATACAGATATACCCATAATGATACTAATCAACTAGATAAAAACAATGAAATCTTGCCAACTGGGATGACATGGATGGAACTGAGGGTAATATGCTGACTGAAATATCAGAAATAAAAAGACAAATGATGTATGAATTCATTCATATGTGGAATATAAAACTAAATAAAACAAAAACAAATGCATAGTCACAGGGAACAGACCAGTAGTTAACAGAGGGGAAGGGGCCTGGAGGAGGGCTGCAAGGCATTTAAGGGGTCAGCAGTATGGTGGCAGCGTGACCCTTTGGGGAGTGATCACTTTGTAATGTTACAGATCTCAAATTATAATGCTGTACAATTGAAATATAAATATTTTTGAATTCTAAAATTCATACGTATTTCCACTGAAAACTAATTAAGTTCTTGGTCAAAAAATGGGCAAATACCAGCAGTTTATATAGTTCAACTTTATATACATATATGACAAGTTAGAATAAAAAAACTTACATTAATAAAGGTGACCCTTTCATTAACTTAGACAAAAATAAAATACAAATAGGGACAGAATTTACAGGGGAATAGTTTTCTTGCAACTAGCAATCAAGAAACTGACTTTGCCAGTCAATTCAACATTTATTCATTTTTTCATCCAAGATGACAACTTACTACTATGACTTCATCTTCAGGCTATTAAGTTTTTCATCCCCAGGCTATTAAGTTTTTCCCATCTCTGACACAAACTTTGAAGTGAAATGAAGTGAAGTCGCTCAGTCCTGTCCGACTCTTTGCAACCCCATGGACTGTAGCCTACCAGGCTCCTCTGTTCATGGGATTTTCCAGGCAATAGTACTGGAGTGGGTTGCCATTTCCTTCTCCAGGGTATCTCCCAGACCCAGGGATCAAACCCAGGTCTCCCATATTGTAGACAGACGCTTTACCATCTGAGCCACCATGGTGGACACAAACTTTACTTCAGTTTAAAAATATACAATCTGTTTACTATGTGGAAACCCATTTTGCAGGTGTTCAGTTTTCCTTACCCATCTCATTCTATAGTCTACTATTATTATCAACCGAAAGACATAGTAAATAATGTACAAATGTCACTTGGCTCAAAAAACATATTAAGTATATTTCCACTAAAAACACAGGAAAGGGCAAAACATTCTTCAGATATTGAAAAAAATACGTAAACTGAAGTATGTTAAATCAGAATGATAAAATTTCACTAAAAATAATGATCTAGTTTATTATGTGTGCATGCTAAGTTGCTTTAGTTGTGTCTGACTCTTTGAAACCCCATGGATTGTAGCCCGCCAGGATCCTCTGTCCATGGAATTTTCCAGACAAGAATACTGGAGTGGGTACCAACGCCCTCCTGCAGGGGATCTTCTCAACCCAAGGACTGAACCTACAACTCTTACAACTGCTGACTTGGCAGGCAGGTTCTTTACACTAGTGCCACCTGGGAAGCAACAGATTTTAGAAAACAAAATATGACTTTCTATTCAAGTACTTTTTTTTATTTTAAACAGCTACTTCAAATCATAAAAGATGATGCTGTGAAAGTGCTGCACTCAATATGCCAGCAAATTTGGAAAACTCAGCAGTGGCCACTGGAAAAGGTCAGTTTTCATTCCAATCCCAAAGAAAGGCAATGCCAAAGAATGCTCAAACTACTGCACAATTGCACTCATCTCACACACTAGTAAAGTAATGCTCAAAATTCTTCAAGCCAGGCTTCAGCAATACATGAACCATGAACTTCCAGATGTTCAAGCTCGTTTTAGAAAAGGCAGAGGAACCACAGATCAAATTGCCAGCATCTGATGGGTCATCGAAAAAGCAAGAGAGTTCCAGAAAAACATCTATTTCTGCTTTATTGACTATGCCAAAGCCTTTGACTGTGTGGATCACCACAAACTGTGGAGAATTCTGAAAGAGATAGGAATACCAGACCAGCTGACCTGCCTCTTGAGAAACCTGTATGCAGGTCAAGAAGCAACAGTTAGAACTGGACATGGAACAACAGACAGGTTCCAAATTGGGAAAGGAGTACGTCAAGGCTGTATATTGTCACCCTGCTTATTTAACTTATATGCAGAGTACATCATGAGAAATGCTGGACTGGATGAAGCACAAGCTGGAATCAAGATTGCCAGGGGAAATATCAATAACCTCAGATATGCAGATGACACCACACTTTTGGCAGAAAGCAAAGAAGAACTAAAGAGCCTCCTGATGAAAGTGAAAGAGGAGAGTGAAAAAGTTGGCTTAAAGCTCAACATTCAGAAAACGAAGATCATGGCCTCTGGTCTCATCACTTCATGGCGAATAGATAGGGAAACACTGGAAACAGTGAGAGACTTTATTTTGGGGGGCTCCAAAATCACTGCAGCTGGTGACTGTAGCCATGAATTTAAAAGACGCTTCTTGGAAAAAAAGTTATGACCAATCTAGACAGCATATTAAAAAGCAGAGACGTTACTTTGTCAACAAAGGTCCGTCTAGTGAAAGCTTTGGTTTTTCCAGTAGTCATCTATGGATATGAGAGTTGGATTACAAAGAAAGCTGAGTGCCAAAGCATTGATGCTTTTGAACTGTGATGATGGAGAAGACTCTTGAGAGTCCCCTGGACTGCAAGGAGATCCAACCAGTCCATCTAAAGGAGATCAGTCCTGGGTGTTCATTGGAAGGACTGATGCTGAAGCTGAAAGTCCAATACTTTGGCCACTTGATGCAAAGAGCTAACTCATTTGAAAAGACCCTGATGCTGGGAGGGACTGCAGGCAGGAGAAGAAAGGGACGATAGAGGATGAGATGGTTGGACGGCATCACTGACTCAATGGACATGAGTTTGAGTAAGCTCCGGGAGTTGGTAATGGACAGGGAAGCCTGGCGTGCTGCAGGCCATAGGGTCACAAAGAGTTGGACATGACTGAGCAACTGAACTGAACTGAACTGATTCAAGTACTGTATTCTTTACTGGAAAAATGTTAGGACACATTATGAAAAATCAGTAAGATACCTAAATATTCATGAATTTGTTTGCTTTATGTACTAAAAATGCTTCCTCATGGTCCACTATAGCCTTGCAACTCAAAGTATGCCCAGGGACCAGAACCACAGTTCTTACCAGGGAGTTTGTTAGATATGTAGACTTTCAGATTCACCCCCCAACCTACACAATCAGAATCTGTATTTAAATGTGATTCCAAGTTGATTTCTATGCAAATTCATGTTCAAGAAGCACTCTTGCTACAACACAGGTTCTTAACTTAAGTCCTAGGGGCAACATTAGTTTCACAAATTCCCTAAAATTTTATACATAATTTTTTGTAAGTGAATGTACATAGATTTTACTGGGTAAAGCTTCCATATAGTTTACCAAACTCGCACAGAAAATATGACCTTCAAATAGATTAAGAACTACTCAATTCTATGCCACAGTTTAAAGTCAAAATATTTCAAAAACTATTTATGCTACTCTCAATGAGGTCTGTTGAAGAATGACAAGAATGAAGGTCAGAACGTCACAGTGGGTCATGGAAGACCTTATCTGAAGAATTTATTCACACCATGCAAGAACTATGCCAAGAAACCAGTTTGGAGACATCTAAATAAATAATTCTCTACATGAGGTTTGAGATTAAGAATGTGCACTTGAAGAAGATTCAAACTGAGAAGTAAATAAATATAAGGTAGGATTTTTTTTTAAGATAGGATGCCATTAGATGACAGCAAAGTGCTGAATTCTTATTGTAAGAGCTCAATCAGCAAATCTCTAATACAAATTCTGTTTGATTTGGGATACATAACCATTTTAAAATGCTAACTTCCAAGTACATTCTTATAATACTTCCTTTATGAGGAACCCCAACATATTTTACTAGTCAGGCTTTCTTCATCTTCTCTGGACGTCAGAAGACAAAACAATGAAAAAATATGGAACAAAAATTAAAAAGGACTTGCCCAGCATCTTCAGTGAGCTAACAATAAAGAATGGCTCATATCCAGAAGGCTCTCACTAATATATGAGAACTGTGTACATCTTTCATTCTTTCATCTTATCACATAACCCTCTCTTTGGGGTGTGTATTATCCAGGGGCATACACTATGGTTAAGCCATAGTGCCTGACAGAATTTAATTTCCTTAATGGGAATCAAAAATGTAAATTTAAAATGTTAACTGGACCTCATCTTGATCTTGATGCTTTATTTTACTGCTACTAAAACTTCTTACTTGTGATGAGTCTAATCCCTGACAATCTGGTCTCCTGGGTGGATCCATATCCAACCATACAAGTCATTCCAAGCTAGAGAGAATGCTAAAAAATACTCAGGGGATCAAGTCTTCTCTGCCCCGTTCTATTTCCATGGGTATCAGGGAAATGTCTAGTTTTTCCTTAGCTCTATATCTTAGAATTATTAAAAGTTCTTTTTATCCAAGTACATTAGGGATTAAAATGAAACTTTCACACTTTATTAACTATTGTGTAGTAGCTCAGTCGTGTCCAGCTCTTTGCAATCCGATGGACTGTAGCTCGCCAGGCTCCTCAGTCCATGGAATTCTTCAGGCAAGAATACTGGAGTGGGTAGCCATTCCCTTCTCCAGGGGATCATCCCAACTCAGGGATCAAACCCATGTCTCCTGCACTGCAAGCAGCTTTTTTACCATCTGAGCCACCAGGGATGCCCAGTGAAATATTAATGTACCCCATTCACATAGTAAACACAACCTGATAAACTGTACATAAAATTATTGATTTGTATTATAGAAATGTATCCCATCAAAAATAAAAACTATATTAAAGAATGTAGTACCTTATATATATGACAGTCTCTCAGATACCAATGACAGTTAAATGCTAATGACTTAGACAAATAAGTAAGTTTTTTTTTTTCAGCCCCATTTAAATAGCGTCAATTTGATTTCTGAAGCAAAAAGAGTAATGATAATAAGGACAGGCACTCTGATAATAACAATATGAAACAGAAATCAGCAAGGAAGAGTAGTGAAATTTGCTGACCACCTTTAATAGCAGAGGCACTTGTTCCAAAGACACTAAAGTTCCAAATTTTAGTTTGGAAGACTAAGTGAGAAGACATAGTAAGAAGTTCCAAACAATACCTAAGATTACAAAGTTAGTGAAAAGTTTGGGGCTGTAGTTTCAGCAGAGAGAGAAGAGTAAGATGCGTAGTAAGGATATAACAAAGAATAAGGATGGGGAAGAAACAGTGAATCCAGTTTTACCTGGGGAAATGAATCAATAAAAGAGACAATTAAAGATAAAACAGGTTCCTGAGAATAGTAGTAAATGGTTTCTTGCTCATTTCAGTGAGCATTTGAAAAGTAAATAATATGATCATTAATCATAATTTTTAAGTAAAATAAAATAGCAAAATCAATATCTGAATGGTCCATAAGCCTTCAAAGTTCATGCTCCTAACCACTATACTTACACAAAAAATGATCCAGTTTATGCAAATAATGAATAGTTCAAAAATATTTTAACTAGACATCTCAAATATCACAGTAGTTTTATTTTTAAAAATACATTAAATATACTTTTAACAACAAAGAAAGATATAAAAATATACTAGGTAAGCCACTTAATCTTATTCTTTACCTCGACATGTCACAGAACTAAGATGGCATGGACATGTCTCAAAATTCCCAGATACTCTATAATCACTTATACATTTATTTCTTCTAGAAATGTGTTCTCAACTTTCTGAAACCACTTAGTAATTTCAATCTGAATCATTTCTCAAGGCTAAGAAAGCTCTTTGTTTACACCCCACTGTTTAAAGTAACATCTTTTATTTGTCTCAAGTAACTTGTTCCAGGTCCAGTGGAGGTCATCTAGATCTCTTTCTCTAGGTCAGGTAAACTCTATTCTTCCCTTAATGAAGTACTCAGTATACAGTCAAAAACACTGAAACAAACAAACAAAAAATGGATGAGTATATTTAAAATATAAAGATTTAGAACCTAAGATATCTTAGTACATCTTCAGTTTCCTTAAATCAGGCACCATTTGTATTTTAAATGATCTTTAATATCCTGAAGATCACATGAGTTATGTTACATGGATAAATTCCTCATCACACCTCAAACACACTATATTTAAAGGAACAATAAGTTCACTGCCCCGGTTCAAATGTTAGTTACCTCTTCATCGTCTTCCTCATCTTCAACATCCAGAATTCCTGAATCTTGTTCAGACTTGGGGCTAGTGCTTTCTATCTCTGTATCAAAAATTGTATATGCTTCTTTCTTAGATTTTCTCTTGCTACCTATCCTGGGTTGTTGCAAGATGATGTTATCCAGGTTTCTTTGTTGTTGTGCCTAGGACAGAAATAAATACACACAAATAAATAAACAAAAGAACAAAAAAACTTGAGCATTCAAAGAACTTTTAATTTTGAATTAATTGGTATCAAAAGAAAATACAACGAAATGCCTTAAAATACATAAAATTTTAGTCCCAGAAATAAAACCAAACATATTAATGTAGCACATAGGAAAAAAAAAAGATAATCACTTAGTGAGAGCTAAGTCACTTCAGTCGTGTGCAACTCTTTGTAACCCCATGGACTGCAGCCCACCAGGCTCCTCTGTGCCAGGAATTCCCCAGGCAAGAACATGACAGTGGGTTGCCATGGCCTCCTCCAGGGGGTCTTCCCAATTTAGAAATCGAACCACATCTCTTAAGTCTTCTGCATTGGCAGAAGGGTTCATTACCAATAGAGCCACCTGGGAAGATTTTCTAAATACACACACTGTCATCACAAAAATGAAATCTGTTGATTTGCCAAGAGAGTGGGGCTTCCCAGGTGGCACTAGGGGTAAAGAACCCGCCCTCCAATGCAAGAGACTTAAGAGATGCAGGCCGGATCCCTGGGTCAGGAAGATTCCCCAAAGGAGGGCATGGCAACCCACTCCAGTATTCTTGCCTGGAGAATCCCATGGACAGAGGAGCCTGGCAGTCTACAGTCCATAAGGTCACACTGAGTTGAACACGACTGAAGTGACTTAGCATGGCACAGCAGCAAAGAGATTAGTGCAAATGACTAAATATTTATCTCTTAAAAGATAAGTGCTATACTAGAACCACTGTGGTTTGGAGAAAAGGGAGAGGAGTCTTCAAGCTTAGGGTACTCTTAAAAACAGATACGTGGATATATGAGATCAATAAATTTTAATCAGGAGAATGAAATATCTTAATAGAGTAATATGAACTAATGAATCCAACAGAATTTCATGACCTTAGTCTGAGGAAATCGGAGTTTTAAGCATTTCTTTTTCTAAACTTTTATAGAAATGTGTAATTCCCTCAGCTTAACAAAATACACTCAAATAACAATGTGGTTTCCATATATCCAAAGAGGTGGAAAGCATGACTATACAGAGTCAACATCAGAAGTTAGACCAAAGTATCAGAGCTGGAAGGGATCGTAATCACCACTCAGGAAATACACTGGAAGACAAAGGATTGTTTGAGGCCACAAGGTTAGTAAGTGGTAAGTCAGAAGCCCAAAGTGTGAGCTCCTAAATTCCATATGAGTCATCTTCCCACTATACCAACAGTCCCATAAAGCATGACAAAAACAGCCCCCTCAAAAAGAGTTCTGCAGTCAAATAAATGTGAAACACTCCATGCTATGCAAACCTTCTTGTAGACATATGATGTATAATACATTAACAGAATAAAAACTGGGAAAAGTCATATTTTAAGAAAAGTTATTTAACATGCTTTAATCCAGCATGTTCCAAAAGTGTTTCACAATGGAACTTTTCTTTTTAAAACAATAATATTAATACTTAGTATCATCCAAAGATATAAAGCTTAAGAAATGTGACTTCTCAGAATACACATTCCTTAATCACTATATGATGTTTCTGCTCAGCAACAAGTAGAAATTAGTTCAAGAGAAAAACCAGAATCTCCAAATATTTTGAATGAGATTAAGAATTCTAGATAACTACTAAGTATAAGGGTTAGTTCAGGCACTAGTTAAATAAGACAATTATAACAGGACAGAGAAAAACTTGAACTATGTGAGCTAGACTCTGCCAAGAAAATGAAAAGAATCTACATTCCAGAGATTTGAATCAATGGGCCAACTTGTTTGTCTGCATAGTACTTGTTGATATTTTAATTTGACTTACATAAAATACATGGCTTCAGTAACAAAACTGAGAGGGAAGATACCCAATAACATTTACTTTATGTTTGTAAACAAGACATACATATCCTTAAAGCATTTGAGATCCCAAATTAGATAAAACATTCTTCCTACTCCTCTCAAAAGTAGGAAGTTCACCCCTCTCACTTATTTCAATGTAAACCACACAAAAAGAGACTGAGGACTCTAGAAAGCTAAAGCTTTCATATTAAAAAAGCAAGCCCTCAACTAGAGAATGATCACTTGTCTCTTTACTCTTTCTCTCAGTACAGCAAAACTAAAAGCTTTCATAAGTTGGTTTTATTTTATTGAATCCAAAGTTAAATATTTTTCTCTCACAATCAATAAAATAATATCAATGTACCAAAAGCAATCAAGAGGAGCCACATTTAAGTACTATCATTTATACTTCAAATAATACAAATCTGAAAGAAACCCTATGGAAGTAATTTTAGATCATCTATGATTTGTTCTTTTTGTGCCTGGTTTACCAGTCACTTTGATGGAGCACAAAGTAGCTTAGCCCAAATCAACATACCCTATGCTAGAAATGAGCACCCTGCAAGGTTTATTCCAAAGCTCTATAGTAACTTGGGGTCTCTGTCAAAATTATCAAGGCTTTTCCATTTATAAAGGAGCAGTCAGGGCAGATCTGCCAAGAAAGAACTAATCAAGTTGGAAATACTAAAACAGGTAGAATAATGAAATAAATACTCAGATATTACCCATTAGAAAGCAAAGGAAAACCACCATCTATTCAAAATTATGTTATGGGACTGGCAGGAAGTAGAGAAGAGTAAATAGAGATTAAAATATGTAAATATATGCAATATATGTAAAAACTAAAATGTGACTCTAAAGTCCATACAAGTTCTTCAGAGCTCTTTTCTAACCTGCTAAGCCATCTCGCCAGGACCATTTACTCTGTCCCTCCAAGGACAGCCTTGGAGACAGAGAAGCAGCTGACTGACTTTTGCTGCCCAGAGTGCAGGTAACAGGGTATCAAGCAAACAAACAGACCTTAGAAAACATTTAGGCTTTTTTTTAACTTCTTTGTTCATTCTCTTTGTGAATAATCTTTACACATTTAACCACCTCTTCCTCAAGATTCCCTCACATATGTTCTTCTCTGTTTTCCTAATATATAGAAATAAAGCAAGTTTATTCCTCAACCCCTGCTCTTCTGTCACTCTTTCCACTCTTTCAAAATTCAATAGCATATCTCTAGTTGCATATACTACTGTGTCTTCCATCATCACTTCACTTACTACATACCTAAAATGGAACTCATCGCCTTCTCATTACAGTTAATGGGAGGTGAACCTGACTGTCCCAATGTATTTTCCAGTACTCTCCAACATGAATTTCTGCTTGGAACAGAATCTACCTCATGATATACTAAGAATATTTTCACTACTCTATCTTTGCTTAAGCCATTTCTCTTCTAGATGAACTCTCCCTACCTGTACTCAATCTTTCCTCCAAAACCCAACTAAAATTCTTTTTCCTTTAGAAAGCCTCCTCTCACTGTTTTAACTCACAGTGCTTTCTCCCTATATCCCTACTTTCAGTCAAACATGTACTGAACAACCACTTGAGTCCCAGTATTGTGTTGACTATACAAAGAATAAAACAGATTTTCCGACTCTTTGAAACTCACATCATTTTAAGAAATGGATAAGCACACAAGTGGCTGAAATTCAGTGCAATGAGTATAATGACAGAAATAAACATGGGTAGGATGATTAGCAGAAAGTAATCATATCTGCAAGAAGGGATTTCAGGAACTTGGAGGAAAAGGTAGCAAGTGGGGAGGCTCAAGAAGCAGGGGGATATACGTATACTTACAGATGATTCACTATGTTGTACAATAGAAACTAACACAACATTGGAAAGCAATTATCCTCCAATTTTAAAAAGTGAATATGATTTTTACAAAGGGAAGTAGGTAGAAAGGGTAGCCATTCCAGAAGAAAGAAACTGCATAAGAAAAGACATGTGAAATAACATTATCCACCCAAGTAATAAGTAATTTTGTACAAGAATATAAGTTATGAAGGACTAACAAGAGATAGTCAAATCAGTCAATCATAAAGGAAATCAACCCTGAATATTCATTGGAAGGACTGATGCTGAAGCTGAAACTCCAATACTTTGGCCACCTGAGGTGAAGAGCAGACTCATTAGAAAAGACCCTGATGCTGGAAAAGACTGAAGGCAAAGGGAGAAGGAGGCGGCAGAGGGCAAGATGGTTGAATAGCATCACCAACTCAATGGACAGGAATCTGAGCAAACTCTGGGAGACAGTGAAGGATAGAGGAGACTGCTGTGCCGAAGTCCATGGGTCACAAAGAGCTGGACAGGACTTGGCGACTGAACAACAGTAACAGACGAAGTTAAAGATGCCGTACAAAGTAGTTTCAAGGGCAGCTAGGAGGCAATGGAGGAACAAGAGCAGAATGTGAGCAAGGGGAGAAAAAGATCAGCTTTACAATTCGGGCACAACCTCTGGGAGCTGAGGAATGGTCAACTGGGAGAAGAGAAAGACTAGAAACAGGAACATCAATATAGGTCACTAAAGGAGTCCAAATAACAATGATGAGAATTCGAATTAAGGGAGCAGCAGATACAGAAGAAGCAGAAGCAATACAGTTTACTGATTTAAATGTTGTATGTGGAAGAGGGGAACACAATAAAAATAACTGCAAATATTCTGGTCTTGAAGACTAGACAATGGGATCATTCCAAAAAATAGGAACTGCGGAAATAGTAAGTTGAAGGCAGGATAGAGAAGATGAGTTAAGTAAACTTGTCAAGTATTCAAATAAAAAATGACAGTACAGCACTTCAGAGTTCAACACGTCTCTTCTTCAGGATAGGAAACATACTTGCCCATTCTTAGAATCCTCCGAGTCCAGACACAATCACAAACACACAGGAAACTCAGATAAATGCTTACTATATTAAGGAAAAAATAATAAAAGAGACCTATGTAAGAATGAGATTTGGCCCAACAAAAAAGAGGGATGTCTGTAAAAGACATAATTTCAATATTCTCCTATTTATCTAAAGTGGGTGGGGGCGGCATAAGAATCACCTAACTTGAATTATTCACTGAAAAATGTAGCTATTGAAACTTTTACAGCTGTCATTACACATGCCATTAAATAAAGTTTTATTGCAAATACAACTTCCAAGGGTACCTAGCAATAAGACTCAAAATTCTGTGAATCAAAAAAAACAAAGGTTCCTTTCTTTATCAGCCCAATACTGACCTCTAGTGGACTAAAGGAATACATACAATTGGAGAGAGGCCTAGGCTTATAGCTCTAACACGGACTTCAATCACAGTGTGTTGTATCAGAAAAGAAAAAGAAGGCAAAAAAAACCCCTTCTTTGAGCAACATACGTTTAAATCTAAGCTCTACAATATATTAATTCTATAACCATGGGTAGGTTCTTCTCAATGCAACATCCCATCTACTCAGAACTGCCACAAGGATTAAATAAGAAATACATGTAAATTGTCTTTAAAAATAATTTTTTAAATTAATGTGCAGAAGTACTGTGTTTGGGAACAGGCTTTTAGCTCAATGGAATTTAATTTACGTGCCTGATCATTCACTCATTTTTCTATGATTTTATTTATTTATTCACTTTTGGCTGCGGTGGGTCTTCTTGCTGCGGGGCTTTTCTCCAGCTGCAGACAGCGGGGCCTACTCTCTAATTGTGGTGGGTGGGCCTCTCATTGAAGTGGCTTCTCTTGTTGCAGAGCTTGCACTCCAAGGTGCTCGGACTTCAGTATTTGCGGCACGGAGCCTCAGTACTTGCAGGTCCCAGCCTCTAGAGCACAGACCCCACAGTTTATGGCACATGGGCTTAGGCGCTCTGTGGCATGCAGGACTTTCCCAGATCAGGGATCAAACTTGTGTCTCCTGTTGGCAATCACATTCTTTACCACTGAGGCACCAAGAAAGCCCCATGTAAATGATCCTGAATTAAAAGATACGTCCAAGCAAAAGTTTTTGACTTAATATAATCATGAAATAATTATCCCAATAATGTTGGTGAACATCCATTATCTTATACAGATAAAAAATTAGGTAAATAGAAAAATTTTTTGCTCTATATGATGAGACTTCCTGGGATTTACTCTTATCAACTTTATATAACACAGAGCAGAGCTAATTATATTTATTATGTTGCACATTTTTTTAAAAAGATACATTAAAAGAAAAAAAAAACGCTAAAATTTTAAATTCCACCTATCTTCCTCTGAATGTGAGATAGGAATCTTGTTTCACTCTCTACTCTGGAAGCATCAAAGATCTAGCAATATTTAGATACACAATGATTAATGTTATCTAATACTTCTTCATACTGCCATTCAATTTTGTATTTGTACTATACTGTAGCTATTAGATATCTGTACTGCACACTTCTTGTACTCTACCTCACATCCTCTCATGTTCAGCTCTTATTTCAAGTATAATATCAGCAACCAGTTCTGGGCAGCCTTGGAAGCATCATATAGTGTAAACTGAAACCAACTTAGCATGTACCCCACGCTTCCAGCTCCCTACCCAGAGGTTTTGCAGACGTTATAGTGTGGAATCCCACAACAATTAATTAGCATTCATGATTCTCAACCCAGAAGTGAGACAAACTTTGACCAAAGACCGAACAGATACACTCCCCATTTCGTGCCACCAACAGTGAGTTCCATATGGCTTCTCAGAAGTCTGGGGATGAAGGAAGCAAACTGCCCTACAAGTATACCACTGTACAGTTACAGTTAGTCGCTCAGTCGTGTCTGACTCTTTTGCAATCCCATGGACTGCAGCACACCAGGCCTCCCTGTCCATCTCCAACTCCCAGAGTTTACTCAAACTCAGTCCATTGAGTCAGTGATGCCATCCAACCATCTCATCCTCTGTCATCCCCTCCTCCTCCCACCTTCAATCTTGCCCAGCATCAGGGTCTTTTCAAATGAGTCAGTTCTTCACATCAAGTGGCCAAAGGATTGGAGTTTCAGCTTCAGCATCAGTCGTTCCAATGAATATTCAGGACTGATCTCCTTTAGGATGGACTGGTTGGATCTCCTTGCAGTCCAAGGGACTCTCAAGAGTCTTCTCCAACACCACAGCTTAAAAGTATCAATTCTTCGCCACTCAGCTTTCTTTATAGTCCAACTCTCACATCCATACATGACCACTGGAAAAACCATAGCCTTGACTAGACAGACCTTTGTTGGCAAAGTAATGTCTCTGCTTTTTAATGTGCTATCTAGGTTGGTCATAACTTTTCTTTCAAAGAGTAAGTGTCTTTTAATTTCATGGCTGCAGTCACCATCTGCAGTGATTTTGGAGCCCCCCAAAATAAAGTCTTCCACTGTTTCCAGTGTTTCCCCATCTATTTGCCATGAAGTGATGGAACTGGATGCCATGATCTTAAGGGTGGTATCATCTGCTTATCTGAGGTTATTGATATTTCTCCTGGCAATCTTGAATCCACCTTGTGCTTCTTCCAGCCCAGCATTTCTCATGATGTACTCTGCACATAAGTTAAATAAGCAGGGTGACAATATACAGCCTTGACATACTCCTTTACCAATTTGGAACCAGTCTGTTGTTCCAAGTCCAGTTCTAACTGTTGCTTCCTGACCTGCATACAGATTTCTCAGGAGGCGGATCAGGTGGTCTGGTATTCCCATCTCTTTCACTGGGTGGGAATGTAAATCAATATAGCCACTGTGGGAAACAGTATGGAGGTTTCTTAAAAAACTAAAAGTAGAGTTGCCATATGATCTGGCCATCCAACTCCCTTGCATGGAATGTTTGCACTTATAGTCTTAGTTGGGAGATTGGAAAATTTTTTTCTAGAGAAATTAATAAAGAATTGTCACAAAGTACTATTTGTATTTTCCAATCAAAGATGTGATTTTCTTTGTAGAATTCCATGAAGTTTGCTACTTGACAAGTCCATGCCCATAGACTTTCCTGTAAATGGTTAAGTAATTTATTACTAAATATGAGTGACTGGCCAAGGATCAATAGATATTTGAGGAAAATATCCAACTGGAAAGAGATACAAAATACCAATATGAGGAAACAAATAACAACAATAAAAAGTACTAGCTAGATGGGGCAGATAAGGTAGAAAACAAAATAATATGTTTGAAAAATTCATTGGTATCCTCAAAATTAAAAATTTGGTTTATTATATAGAAAAAGATTGCCAGGAATCATACCAATGTTTTCTTCAGTCGTCCCCCAAGGCAATAGAAATAAAAGCAAAAATAAACAAATAGGACCTTTTCAAAATCTTAGGCTTCTGCACAGCAAAGGGCACCATGTGCTTAGTTGCTCAGTCATGTCTGACTCTTTGGATCCCATGGACTTTAGCCTGCCAAGCTCCTCTGCTATAGGGATTTTCTAGGTGAAAATACTGGAGTGGGTTGCCATGCCCTCCTCCAGGGGATCTTCCCAACCCAGGTTTCCTGCATTGCAGGTGGATTCTTTACCATCTGAGCCACCAGGGAGGCCCAGAGGAAACCACAAACAAAACAAAAAAACCTGCAGACTAGAAGAAAATGTTTGTGCATGATCCAAATGACAAGGGATTAGATTTCAAGATACACAAACAGCTCACATATCTCAATAACAAAAAAACAAACAACCTAATCAAATAATGGACAGAAAACCTCAATAGCAATTTCTCCAAAGAAGACATATATATAGCCAGTGGCACATATAAAGATGCTCAACATTGTTAATTATTAGAGGAGTGCAACAAAAGTACGATGAGGTACTACCTCATAATGATCAGAAAGGCCATAAACAGATGCTGGAGAAGGGAAAGGCCACCCACTGCAGTATTCGGGCCTGGAGAATTCCACGGACTGTATAGTTCATGGGGTCACAGAGAGTCGGACACACTGAGTGACTTTCACTTTCACCTTATTAAGACACCTTGTAACATAAGTTTGAGAGTGTTCCCTCTTCAATTTATTAGAAGAATTTAGAACAACTGATGTTAACTCTTCTCTAGATTTTGGGAGGTGTTTTATTACTGTTTCAATCTCCTTACTCAAAATTGATCCTTTCACATTTCCTGTTCTTCCTGATTCATTATTGCTAAGTTGTTCAGCAGTGTGTTGTTTACTTTCCACACATTTATACATTTTCCAGTTTTCCATCTGTTACTGACTTCAAGTTTCATACCATTGTGATTAGAAACATAGCATAATTTTATAATAGTATAAAAAATATCCTTTGGTATAATCTCAATCTTCTTACACTCGCTTAGACTTGTTTTGTGAACTAACATGTAATCTACCCTGTAGAATGCTCTGTGTGCACTTCAGAAGAATATGTATTCTATTGTTAGGTGGAATAAACTTTATATGCTTTTTTAAGTCTATTTGGTCTTAGGTTTAGTGCAAGTCCAATGGTTCCTTACTGACTTTTCTGTCTGGGAGATCTATCCATTGTCCAAGTTGGGTATTTAAGCCTCCTATTACTATTGTATTGCTGTCTCTTTCTTCCTTCAGAACTGTTAGTAATTTGTTTAACATATGTAGATGCTTTGTTGACATCAGATGTACCACAACTCTGTTTCTGCCAAAGATTTATTATGTCCTGTTCACTCTCATTATAAACTAATGAAATGACAGTAAATATCATCAGAAAAATAAAAACTATGTAGAACAACCAAAGTAAATTATATGACTGAAAAATAAAGTATCTGAAATAAAGAATTCACCATTTAAAGCACTTAACAGTCAAAAAGACATAGTGAACTTGAAGACAGAACAATAGAAATGATCAAATTAGGAAAAGAATAAATAAAAGATTAAAAAAGCAAACAAACATGTAAAACAAAGCCCGCATAATATGGAAGGCACTGTCAAAAAGTCTAACCTAAGTAGTACCAGAGTCCTAGAACAAAAGGAGAAACAATACAGTGAAGAAAAAAACCTGAAAAAACAATAGGTGAAAATTTCCCACATTTTATATAAGACATAAAGTACCAGAGTCAAGAAGCTTAATGAATCCCAATGGGAACACCATAGTCAAACTACTGAAAATCAAAGATAAAGAGAAAAATTTTAAAGCCACTGGGAAAAAACACTGTATTATATACTGCAGAAAAACAATACAAATGACTATTTATCTCTTATCAGAAACTGTAGAGTTCAGAAAGCAATAGAAATAAAAATAAAATTGAAAAATTAGCAACTTTAAATTCTAAATCCAGGAAATATCCTTCAGAAATTTTAATGAGGTTAAATTTGCCCCCTAAAAGAAATGTTGAAGTCCTTAACATCTCAGAATATGATGTTATTTAGAAATAGGATAACTGCAGATGTATATAAGATGAAGTAATATTGCAGCAGGCTGAGTCTTTAATTCAATATGATTGGTGTCCTTTAAAGATGAGAAGACAAAGATTGAAGATATAAAGGAAAACATTAGGTGATAACTGAGTCATATTAAAGCGATATGATTGCAAGCCAAGGAATGCTAACACTGTAGGCAAAACATGAGACGAAAGGACACAGGACCCTACTGACACTTTGATTTTGAACTTGTAGCATCCAGACCTGTGAGACAGTATTTTTTTTTAAGCCATACAGTTCTTTGGAAGAGAGTGAAAAAGCTGGCTTAAACTCAACATTCAAAAACAAAAGATCATGTCATCTGGTTCCATCACTTCGTAGTGAATAGATGGGGAAAAAATGTAAATAGTAATATACTTTATTTTCTTGGGCTCCAAAATCACTGTGGACAGTGACTGCAGCCATGAAGTTAAAAGACGCTTTGCTCCTTGGAAGGCAAATTATGACAAACCGAGACAGTGTATTAAAAAGCAGAGACATCACCTTGCCAACAAAGGTCCACATAGTCAAAGCTATGGTTTTTCCAGTAGTCATGTACAGATGTGAGAGTTGGACCATAAAGAAGGCTGAGCACTGAAGAACTGATGCTTTTGAACTGTGGTGCTAGAGAAGACTCTTGAGAGTTCCTTGGAAGGCAAGGAGATCAAACCAGTCAATCCTAAAGGAAATCAACCCTGAATATTCATTGGAAAGACTGATGCTGAAGCTGACGCTCCAATACTTTGGCCACCTGATGCAAACAGCCAACTCACTGAAAAGACCCTGATGCTGGGAAAGATTGAAGGCAAAAGAAGGGGGCGACAGAGGAAGAGATGGTTAGATAGCATCATCGACTCAATGGACATGAGTTTCAGCAAACTCCAGGAGATAGTGAAGAAAAGGGAATTCTGATGTGCTACAGTCCATGGGGTCACAAAGAGTCAGACACAACTGAGTGACTGAACAACAACAAAAATCTAGTTTTTGGTATTTTGTTAAGGCAGCCCTAGAAAACTAATATAGGAATGAAAACAAAAGGAAAACATTTTCAGATAAAAGAAAACAAAGGCAATTTAAGACCAACACATCTGTACTATAAAAGTGCTAAAGGAAGTTTTTCAGGCTGAAAGCAAACGATTCCAGTAAATGATTCTCAGAAATGAATGAATCGAATTGAAAATGCAAAATAGTTTAGCAATCATAAAAGAAGAGAGGCTGCTTTTCTAATACAGAGTGATCGAGGAAAGTATCTTTCATAAAGCGGCATTTGCATTTCAGACATTAGTACTTATTTATCTATTAATCATAGAGGCTTAAGAAAACAGATATGCATGTAAACAACATTTTAATCTTGAATTCCTACATGTATTTTATACTATTGGAAACATTATTATATATTCTAATATCTGGCAGGACAATATCTAACATGTTAATATTATTTCAAGAAACCTTTAGTCATTTTCAAACACAACATTCTTTTCAGAATGCCAATAACCTGGATTCCCAGGTGGTGCAGTGGTAAAGAGTCCACGTGCCAGTGCAAGTCACAAGAGACACAGGTTTCAACCCTGGGTTGAGAAGATCCCCTGGAGTAAGAAATGGCCACCCACTTCAATATTCTTGCCTGAAAAACTCCATGGACGGTGAGCAGGGTGGACTACAGTCCATGGGGTCTCAAAGACTTGGACAGTACATTCCATGGGGTGACAAAGAGTCGGACATGACTGAGCAACTAAGCATGCACACACACACACAACCTGGAGATAGGCATATTACGGTAGTCTTGCTACCCGTCTAACACACTAAATGATCACGCAGTATCATTTACACATTATTCTAAGATACCTGGTCAATGGATAAACTAAATTTCAAGATAATCTTTAACATTATTTTTGTAAACAGTATTAACTTTCCTCCACAATGTTTTTATCACATATCAGTTTGAATTTTATATCTTTTTATCAATGTCAATTTTAGGTGGTTATAATAATGACCCCCAAATATAAAAAATATAAGTAAAGCTGGGAAGAAAAATAATTCAACAGTAGGAAATAGTGCCAAGCTGCTTAATGTTTTACTAACCTAGTCTCCCAGAAAAGATGTCATATATAAGCGAGGTTTCCTCCAAGAAGCACCCCATATTTCAACAGAAAAGGGCCAGAAATAGTTATAATTTAAACTGTTGGTTCAATCACTATTTCAACTGAACCAATAGTTTCAATTTTAACTATCAACATAGACACTAATTTTTACAGATTAAATTCTCCAATCAAAACATACAGAATGGCTGAATGGATTTTTCTTTTAGAGACCCATCTATATGTTGCCTACAAAAGACTCACTTCATAAGTAAGGACACAAACAGACTGAAAGTAAAAAGGATGGAAAAATACATTCTGTGCAAACGGAAATGATAAGAAAGCTGGTATCGCTATACTCATGTGAGAAAAAATAATCTCTAAAAGAAAGACTGTAATAAAAAACAAAGAGAGAAACTACATAACAATAAGGGGTCTAATCCAACAAGAAGATATAACATTTATTAATATGTATGCACCCACCATAGAAGAACCAAAATATATAAAGCAAATGCTAATGAACTTAAAGAGAAAATTAACGGCAATATGATAATGGTAGGAGACTTTAACACCACACTTACAGCAATGGATACATTGTCCAGACAGAAAATCAATAAGAAAATATCATTAGATCAGATAGACAAAATAGATTTATATAGAACACTTCATTCAAAAGCAACAAAATATACATTCTTCTCTAGTGCACATGGAAGATTCTCCAGGATAAATCAGATTAGAGCAAAAATCAAATTTCAGTAAATTTAAGAAGACTGAATTAATTCAAGTATGTTTTCCTACCACTATGAAATGAAAATAAAAATTAATTATAAGGAACAAACTAAAAAAAAAAACACTAAAACATGAAATTAAACAACATGTTACTGAAGTATTTGCCTCACAAAATAAAAGCCATATATGACAAACCCACAACTAACATCATATTCAACAGTGAAAAGCTGAAAGCTTTTTCTCTAAGATCAGGAACAGGACAAAGATGCCCACTCTCCTCACTTGTATTCAACATAGTATTAGAACTCCTAGTAACAACAATTAGGAAAGAAAATGAAATAAAAGACATACAAACTGGAAAGGAAGAAACAACACTGTCATTATTTGCAGATGACATGATATTATACATAGAAAAACCTAGACTCCACCAAAAGACTATGTGAACTAATAAATTACTTCACTAAAGCTGCAGGATACAAAACTGATGTTCAAAAATCTGTTATATTTATACATAAATAATAAACTATCAGAAAGAGAAATCAGTCAACAATTGTGATGCAATACAACTGCATCAAAAAGAGTATCTATAAATGAATTTAACCATGGAGGGAAAAAATCCGAAAACTGAAGAAAACACAAATTCGTAAAAAGCATCCCACGGTCATGGATTAGAAGAATTAATACTGCTAAAACATCCACACTTCCCTTTAAAAAAAAGTCCATACTCCCCAAAGCAAAATTCATATTTAATGCAATACCTATCAAAACTCCAGTGGCATTTTTCAAAAAATGAGAACAAATAATTCCAAAATCTGTACAGAAACATAAAAAATCCTGAATAGCCAAAGCAACCTTGAGACCTAAGAACAAAGCTGGAGGTATCGTGTTCCCTGATTTCAAACTACTCTACATAGCTATAGTAATAAAAAGAGCATAGTATTTGCATAAAAACAGACACATAGATCAGTGGAACAAAAAGAGGGCTTATATATAAACCCATAGATATATGGTCAATTAATTTACACAAAGGAAGCAAGAATATACAACAGGGAAAATCTAGTCCCTTCAATAGATGTTGGAAAAACTGGATAACTACACACAAAAGAATGAAACTGAAGTTTTACCATATACAAAAGCTGATATTATACCATACACAAAAAATAACTTAAAATGGATCAAAGTTTAAATGACATACTTGAAACTGTAAAACCCCTATAAAAATCAAGTACTAAGTTCCTTGATACCAGTCTTGGAGATGTTTTTTGCACCTGATTCCAAAGGCAAGGGAAACAAAAGCAGAAATAAATAAATGGGACAACATTTATTCAAAGGCTTCTGAATTGGAAAGGAAATAATCAACAAAATAAAGAAGATATTTGTAAATCATATTTCCAACAAGGGGTTAGCATCCAAAATATATAAAGATCACATATATATAAACAACAACAACAAGAAAAAGTCCAGTAAAAAAAAAATGGGGAGAAAATCTGAATAGACATTTTTCCAGATAAGATAAAAAGATGCTCAACAGGCACATGGGGAAATGTTCAGCATCATGAATCATCAGGGAAATGCAAAGCAAAACCATAATGAGATATCACATGACAACTGTCAGAATGGCTACTATCAAAAGGACAAGAAATAACAAGTGTTGGCAAGAATGCACAAAAAAGTACTCATGTACTGTTGGTGGGAATGTAAATTGGGTGGCAACTATGGAAAACTGTATGAAGGTTCTTCATAAATAAGAAAAATAGATATACTGTATGATTTAGCGATTTCACAACTGAAAACCAATCTAAAGAAAACAAACATATAATTTGAAATGGTATATAACCTCTATGTTCACTGTAACATTATTTATAAAAATCAAGATTTGGAAACAACCTAAATGACCATTGATAGATGACAAATCAATGGATAAAGAACGCGCGCGCGCGTGTGTGTGTGTGTGTGTGTGTGTGTGTGTATATAATGGGCTCAGCCATGAGGCTTCTCAAGTGGCTCAGTGGTAAAGAAACCATCTGCAAATGCAACAGCTGCAGGAGACACAGTTTTGATCCCTGGGTCGGCAAGATCCGCTGGAGGAGGAAATGGCAACCCACTTCAGTATTCTTGCCGGGATAATCCCATGGACAGAGGAGCCTGGCGGGCTACAGTCCATGGGGTCACAGAGTCGGACACGACTTAGGAACTGAATCCTGAGCACACAGGCACACACACAGTCACACAAAAGAATGAAATCTTTCCATTTGTGACAGTATGGATGGGCAGAATCGAGGACAGAATTATGAGGACAGAATTATGCTGTGGAATAAGTAAAAGAGAGAAAAAACAATACCACATGATTTCACTTATATGTGGAATCTAAAAACAAAACAAGCAAAAAAACAATACCCAGACTCATAGACACAGAGAAGACACTGGTGGTTACCATAGGGTGGGGAAGGGAGGCATGACTGGAGATGAGGTTGGAGGATCATGGAGTATCAACCTACAGATATAAAATAAATAAGTCATGGGGATGTAAAGTACAGCATGGAGAATAAAGTCAATAATATTGTATTAGCTTTGTATGTTGATAAATTGTATCCAAAGCTATGGTGCTCACCTAGCAATGTATACAAAAGTCAAACTACTATGTTGTACACCAGAAACTAAGATTGCATGTCAATTATATTTCAATGAAAGAAAGTGTCACTAAGTAACACAAGGTCACAATATATCTCCAAGGTAGACAACAACATATCATTCTCAATGTCCCTTTCATTTCTTCTATATTAGGCTTACAGAGAAAATGTCTTCTTTTTTCTGGTTCACTTAAATACCTATAGTCGAAAGCCAGGTAAGAAACACAAAAACAGGATAAAATTAAGAAGTGTGGTAGAAAGTATAAATAAAATCAAGAGAACCTGGGGTTTGCTCTTGAATGGGAAGAATTATTTCAAAATTATCTCTTCTACTGATCCACCCTTTCAGCAAAATAGTAATTCTATATGTATCTTTACCATTCTTTATCCACTGCCTCCCTTCCAGGAAACTAGGTAATTCATGACTTTTGCCCAAGCCTTTAAATTCTGGAATGAATTTCTAATAAAATGTATTCATGTAATAAAATGTATTAGAATCTCAAGAGCTATCAGAAGTAGAGGAGATACCAATCTTTCCAAAATGTCGGAGGTACAAGTCATTTACCCAAAGACAAGTATTGTTACCATATTTCTTCATCCCTTCCAAACTCTCATGATTGTTTGTTATTTGTTTGAGTACAGGTGACAGTGAGAAGGGATCTGAGAAGGAAAGGGAGTAGGAGAAGGGGCAATAATGTTAGGTAAATCTAAAAAACAAAAACTTTTATATCACTACTAATAGAACCCAAAGGACAAAAGCTTCCCATTTCAACATTATATTGAAGATTCCAATCCAATATAACACTTCCCTTCAAATGTACAATTATGGTTTTCTCTCAGCAGTAACCTACCACAAAAAGAGGAATCCAATTAGGCCCCAGTTTTGAACTGTCTGTCAGAATTTTTTTTCAAGACAGATTTCTTCACAAGGAAGTTACTACTAAGGAATTACTATGACCAAACAAAATGGCATGACTAAAAATAAGAAATACTGGTCAGAGTCATGAGATTTAACTTATAGTTCTAAGTGCTACTCAATACTTACATGACCCTATATGATTTTGGTTTGCTGAAAGGAAAATGAAAATTTTGAGACTCTAAAGATATATACTGATTATTTCAACACCTGAAACAACAAGCTCATTTAAAAGGAGATAGAACAAAAAATTATCAGACTCTGAAAATGGAAAAGTAAAGGGATCCGTTTTTCTAAGTACCAGAACCCTTTCCACCAAGATAGAAGACACAAAGTTAATAACTGCTATAATAACATGCAAAAAGTTTGAATCAAAATAGTAACCATCGGTTCAGTTCAGTTCAGTTCAGTCGCTCAGTCGTGTCCGACTCTGTGCGACCTCATAGACGGCAGCCCAACAGGCTCCCCCATCCCTGGGACTCTCCAGGCAAGAACACTGGAGTGGGTTGCCATTTCCTTCTCCAATGCATGAAAGTGAAAAGTGAAAGTGAAGTCGCTCAGTCCTGTCTGACTCTTAGCAACCCCATGGACTGCAGCCTAGCAGGCTCCTCCACCCAAGGGATTTTCCGACTCTTTGCGACCCCATGAACTGCAGCACACCAGGCCTCCGGCCTCCCTGTCCATCACCAACTCCTGGAGTTCACTCAAACTCACATCCATAGTTCTAAGTAAATAGCAAATTTGTCCCCTTCCATTTTCTTCTATAAAGTAATACAAAGTGCTCTGGATTTCTTAAATATTATCAAATAGAAAATATTCAACAATATACATTGAATATTTAAAATCCTTAGGAACACAGACTAGATAAAGAAAACCAATCCTTTGTTAAAAGTTTTAAATTTTGAATAAGAGCAGAATATTAAGGTATATTTGTACACTTTGTATCTAATAGATCCAGTAAGATACACTGTCTACCTAAATATTAATATTCCCCTAGCAAAATTAAGGAGTCTAAAAACAAGTTGCTCTAAGTACGGGCATTAAGTCACTAGAACTACTTCCCATGTCTACCTACATATGCTTTTCTCTTCATGGCTCTGCATCAAGAAAATGATTTAGCAGATCCAACTCAACTTACTTGGCATAGTATTGAATGAAAAAAAAAATGATGTGTTACAAACCCACAATTAGATTTCAACATTCTGTTTCAAATAAAGATTTCTGTAAGAAGTACAATTAAGAGAAGAAATTTAAAGACCACATCAAAGTGAAGGGTAATACTCTAAACTGCACTCTAAAGAAGGGAGAATGATGAAGGAAGCCAATTTTTAGCAGAGGAAACCCATACCTTTAGTGTGGTTTACTAGGAAAGACATGGTATGCTTCTCCTATCCTGTAAATTACCTTGATTTTCGGGCACGATTCTGGGACTGCAGTAAGGTTGCTGGATATAACTCACTGGCTAGAAGAGTGCTAATGAGATCAAAGATGGGGAAATCAAATGTATATAAGACAACTGCTCATACCAAAAAACTCCATACAAGGAAAAATTTAGTTATGATCCCAGTAAAATTCATATACAGTATAAACTATCAGTAATAAAGCCAATCTGGAAAAATAATACAGAGAGCATTGTAGTTTATAATATAAATAGGAAAGTTATGAAAACACTAAGCTTAAGTCCATGTTCTAATATAAAGATTGCTTTAAAAAAAACTATAAAGAGAGCTAATCTTTGAAGAATAGGAATATTTCCCCAAAATTTCCATAAATTACTATTCTGCGCTTGATTCACTTACTGCAGAAACAATGAAAATTACAAAGAAAACACTGCAAAAATTAACATTTCCAAAACTAAGCTTCAACTACTTTGACAATTTTTCATTAAAATGTCAAAGGTTCTAAGCAAAACATTTCCTTCAGTTTACATGAGCGTCCCTTGCACTGTAACTGGCACAGGGTAAAATGAGCAATGATATTTGAAAAATAACAATTTATCTCTTCCTTCCATAAAATAATATTTCCTTGCTTTATCAATTACTTTCTATCAACAAGAAAATATGCTTTTCATGAACCACACTAGACAGGCATTAAGAATATGTCTAGATAGGAGGAAGGAACCTATCCTCCTAGAAGGAACCTACCTCAAAATAGTAAAGGCCATATATGGTAAACCACAGCAAACATTATTCTCAATGGTGAAAACTGAAAGCATTCCCACTATGATCAGGAACAAGACAAGGACGTCCACTTTTGCCACTATTATTCAACATAGTTCTGGAAGTCCGAGCTACAGCTATCAGAGAAGAAAACAAACAAAAGGAATCTAGATCGGAAAAGAAGTAAAGCACTCACTATTTGCAGATGACATGACACTGTACATAGAAAACCCTAAAGACAGTATCAGAAAATTACTAGAACTAATCAGTGAATTTAGCGAAGTTGTAGGATACAAAATCAATACACAGAAATCACACATTTCTATATACTAACAATGAAAAATCAGAAAGGGAAATTAAGGAATCAATTCCATTCACCATTGCAACAAAAAATTAAATATCTAGGAATAAACTTACCTAAGGAGATGAAATAATTGTACACAGAAAATTGTAAGACACTATGAAAGAAATCAAAGATGACATAAACAGATAGATATTCCATGTTCCTGGGTAGGAAAAAACAATATTGTGAAAATAACTATACTGCCAAATGCATTCCACAGATTTAATGTGATCCCTGACAAATTACCAATGGCATTTTTCACAGAACTAGAACAAAAAATTTCACAATTCATATGGAAACACAAAAGACCCCGAATAGCCAAAGCAGTCCTGAGAAAGAAGAATGGAGCTGGAGGAATCAACCTTCCTGACTTCAAATTATTCTGTAAAGCTACAGTCATTAAGACAGTATGGACAAAAACAGAATCATGCAACAAGATAGAAAGCCCAGAAATAAACCTATGCACTTATGGGTACCTTATTTTTAACAAAGAAAGCAAGAATATACAATGAGGCAAAGAGAGCCTCTTCAGTAAATGGTGCTGGGAAAACTGGACAGCTAAATGTAAAATAATGAAATTAGAACACTTCCTAACACCAGACATAAATTCAAAATGGATTAAAGACCTAAATGTAAGACCAGAAAATAAAAAACTCTTAGAGGAAAGCAGAATACTCCATGACATAAGTCAAAGCAAGATCCTCTGTGACCCACTTCCTACAGTAATGGAAATAAAAACAAAAGTAAACAAGTGCTAAGCTAAGTCGCTTCAGTCGTGTCCAACTCTGTGTGACCCCATAGACTGGACTAAGCAGCCCACCAGGCTCCGCCGTCCCTGGGATTCTCCAGGCAAGAACACTGGAGTGGGTTGCCATTTCCTTCTCCAATACATGAAAGTGAAAAGTGAAAGTGAAGTCTCTCAGTTGTGTCCAACTCTTAGCAACCCCATGGACTGCAGCGCACCAGGCTCCTCCATCCATGAGATTCTCCAGGCAGGACCTGGTTAAACTTAAAAGCTTTTGCACAGCAAAGGAAACTATAAGCAAGGTGAAAAGACAGCCCTCAGAATGGGAGAAAATAATAGCAAATGCAACAACTGACAAAGGATTAATTTCCAAAATATACAAGCAGCTCATACAACTCAATACCAGAAAAACAAACAACCCAATCAAAAAGTGGGGAAAAGACCTAAATAGACACTTCTCCAAGGAAGACATACAGATAGCTAACAAACGAATGAAAAGATGCTCAACATCACTCATTATTAGAGAAATACAAATCAAAACTACCATGAGATATCACCTCACACTGGTCAGAATGGCCATCATCAAAAAGTGCTGGAGAAGGTGTGGAGAAAAGCAAACACTCTTGCACTGTCGGTGGGAATGTAAATTGATACAGCCACTATGGAAGATGGTATGGAGACTCCTTAAAACACTAGGAATAAAACCACCATACGACCCAACAATCCCACTCCTACACATATACCCTGAGGAAACCAAAATTGCAAAAGACACATGTATCCCACTGTTCACTGCAGCACTATTTACAATATCTAGAACATGGTATCAACCTAGATGTCCATCGATGGATGAATGGATGAAGAAGTTGTGGGGTGTGTGTGTGTGTGTGTGTGTGTGTGTGTGTGTGTGTGTGTATATATATATATATATATATATATAAAGGAATATTACTCAGCCATAAAAAGGAATGCATCTGAGACAGTTCTAATGAGGTGGATGAACCTAGAACCTATTATACAGAGTGAAGTGTGTCCGAAACAGAAAGATAAATATATATATATATATATGGAATCTGGAAAGATGGTGCCGAGGAATTTGTTTGCAGGGCAACAGTGCGGAGACGGGCATGGAGAATAGACTTGTGGCCATGGGGAGAGGGGAGGAGAGGGTGGGATGTATGGAGGGAGTGACATGGAAACTTACATTACCATGTGTAGGCTGGATAGCCAGTGGGAATTTTCTGTGTGGCTCAGGAAACTCAAACAGGGTCTGTGTCAGCCTGGAGGGGTGGGATGGGGAGGGAGGTGTGGGGGGAGTTTTGGAAGGGAGGGGATATTATGTATATCCATGGCTGATTCATGTTGAGGTTTGATAGAAACTGGCAAGATTCTGTGAGCGATTATCGCTCAATAAAAATTTTTTTAAAAATCAAAGGTGTACACGGTGTAAGGCAGAGTATAGGAGAAACCAAGCATGAGTTTCCAGGTTCCTCTACAAGTGGAATCAAACAGACAACCCATCATGGTCCCAAGAACAGTATGTGACAATACGTATGAACTACAGTCAACCAACAAAACTCCTTTGAGACTTAATATTGAGGGTTTTTATTGGGGGTCATGTAGGCAGGAAGCAATCATGTGACTGACCCTAGCTATTCAGTTTCCAACTCCCTTTCCCCAAAAAGTCAAACTTATTTGGCATGGCCCAGGGCCCCAGACAAACAAAAGCAAGCATTCCCCATAAATGGCACTGTCAGTATCAACAATCCTGCAAAGACTTATCAGGCTGCATATTTCAATGGCTCAGAGGTTTTCTTCCAAGAACTGATCAAAAGCCAGTCTTGAAGATTTAGAAGTTGTAGAATTAGGACAATGTAGGCCTCCTGGGTTAACCTTTTCTTTATTTTTCTTCTGCATGATGATTTTTTTTTTATTGGAGGATAATTGCTTTACAATATTGTGATGGTTCAGAGAAGGCAATGGCACCCCACTCCAGTACTCTTGCCTGGAAAATCTCATGGACGAAAGAGCCTGGTAGGCTGCAGTCCATGGGGTCGCTAAGAGTCAGACACAACTGAGTGACTTCACTTTGACTTTTCACTTTCATGCATTGGAGAAGGACATGGCAACCCACTCCAGTGTTCTTGCCTGGAGAATCCCAGGGATGGGGGAGCCTGGTGGGCTGCCGTCTATGGGGTCGCACAGAGCTGGACACGACTGAAGCAACTTAGCAGCAGCAGCATTGTGATGGTTTCTGCCATGCATCGGCATGAATCAGCCATAGGTGACATGTCCCCTTCCTCTTGAACCTCCTTTCCACCTCCTTCCCCATCCCATCCCTCCGGGTTGTCACAAGAGCACTGGCTTTGGGTTCCCTCTTTCTTACAGTGAATTCCCACTGGCTATGTATTTTGCATATGGAGTATGTATGTTTCAGTGCTGCTTGCTTGGATCACCCCACCTTCTCCCTCCCCTACTGTGTCCTGGAGTCTGCTCTCTACGTGGGCATCTCCATTTTTGCCCTGTGGATGGGTTCATTAGCACCACCTTTCTGGATGGGTTAACCTTTTCCACATGAGTGCCATGACAGCTTCATCTACTGGAAACTGCGGGGTGGGGGGATGGGCATGGTGCTGATTTCCAAACTCTTATGTTTTTCATCTTTATTGGGAAAAAAAAAAAAAAATACCAGGACAGCAAGAGCATATCTCTATTACCCACTTCTTTATGAAGTGCAGCAGGAAAAGGAGCAGCATAATTATCATGCAGTCAACCTACAAAAGACTGCTAAATATAAAAACCATAAACCAGTTCATAAACGAATTAAAAAATTGAACACAATTTCTCGCAACACTGAGTTTTGATAAACCATAGTAGACAGTGTTACAGAATAAAGAGAATGTATTTCTATTACCTATTCTTAAGTGCCACAGGAAAAAGAATAGCAATAACTGCAATTTAGCCAATCTATGGACGTGAGTTTGAGTGAACTCCGGGAGTTGGTGATGGACAGGGAGGCCTGGTGTGCTGCAATTCATGGGGTCACAAAGAGTTGGACACAACTGAGCGACTGAACTGAACTGAACTGAGCCAATCTATGAAAGACCCAATATTACAAATATAATCTAGTTTATGAAAACAGACTAACAGGCCACTACAAATGCCACACAAAAATCAAGCAGTAAACTGTAAGATTTAATCTCAGTGACGTTATTAAAATTTCCAATTTGGACTCTCCATCAAAAAAATGTGATATTAAATGTCTAATTCTTATCCACAAAAGAAACTAGCGATGCTTGTTAAAAAAAAAAAAATTTGCTCTTTGGTGATGATCATTGCCAAATGACTGACTATGAAATAGCTAGAAGAAAGTTAAGATTAACTCTGTGTTTCTCAAGATATTAAAGGTTCTTATGCATCCTCCCTCAAGAATTCAATTTTGTTATCATATCACATGTCTATTCCAGTAAGGATAATCAAGGTTATATTTATAAAATGTGTAAAGCAGAGGAATTGTAAACAATTTTGAACCTAGCATTATGTAGCAAATAAAAAGAGGGAATATAAAATGTTTACTAATAGAGAAATGGATCAGAAAAACTAACGGGGAATTATACAACATAAAAGAGGCTTAACTGATAGCTTAGTGGGTAAGGAGTTTGTCTGCAATGCAGGAGACACAGGAGATGCAAGCTCCATCCCTGGGTCAGGAAGATCCCAAGGAGGAAGAAAACAGCAACCCATTCCAGTATTCTTGCCTGAAAATTCCCATGGACAGAGGAGCTTGGTGGGCTACAGTCCAAAGGGTCACAAAGAGCCAGACACGACAAAGTGACTAAGCCCACATGCATTCAACAAGAACGTAAAGAAATATTATTCAATAAATATTTTAAAGGCATGTCTTTAAAGGATATTTAGTTATATGGACAAACAGTCTTAATATTAAGTATAAAAAATAAGAGATATAATTAATACAGATAATATGATCAAAATTTTATAAAACATTTGTGGATATAAACAACTGTATGGCAATGTGCACCTTAGACCATGGTAAGCTGGATAACTAGATATGAATAACTGAACAAAATATAAAAGTCAACTGCTTAAAGACTTCAGAAAGTTAACATGATGGAAAAACTTATTAACTAGGCCAGAATCCAGCAAAGGGAATTGACATGAGGAAGGGACGTCAACATTTGTAGCCATTTTTCCTAAGTGCATTTATCAATACTGAAAGGGTAACTACATGAAATATTGAAACATTAGAAATCTGGAGTAAAAGTCAAGTGCCACCAGGGAGGAATGGCCTTGGGTATACCTTTCTTAACGGGTTGAACGCTGCACCCTTTGAAAAGGTTAAGCCAGAATTAGACAGGCTCTTGTAGGGACTCAAATTAAGCAATTAATTGGATGAAAATGACCCTAAAGTGCTACTTGTCAACCAATAACTTAGAATAACACTGTCTACTGCTGCTGCTAAGTCTCTTCAGTCGTGTCCAACTCTGTGCAACCGCATAGACAGTAGCCCACCAGGCTCCCCCATCCCTGGGATTCTCCAGGCAAGAACACTGGAGTGGGTTGCCATTTCCTTCTCCAATGCATGAAAGCGAAAAGTCAAAGTGAAGTTACTCAGTCGTATCCGACTCTTAGCGACCCCATAGACTGCAGCCTACCAGGCTCCTCCGCCCAGTGTCTGATAAAAGAGAGAAAGAGGAGATTGAAAAAGCTGGCTTAAAATTCAACATTTAAAAAACTAACATTGTGGCATCTGGTCTCATCACTTCATGGCAAATAGATGGTGAAACAATGGAAACAGTGACAGATTTTATTCTCTTGGGCTCTAAAATCACTGTGTACGGTGACTGCAGCCATGAAATTAAAAGAGGCTTGCTCCTTCGAAGAAAAACTATAACAAACCTAGACAGCATATTAAAAAGCAGAGACATTACTTTGCCAACAAAGGTCCATCTAGTCAAAGCTATGCCAATAGTCATGTATGGATGTGAGAGTAGGGCTATAAAGAAAGTTGAACACTGAAGAACTGATACTTTTGAACTGTGATGTTGGAGAAGACTCTTGAGAGTCCCTTGGACTGCAAGGAGATCAAACCAGTCAATCCTAAAGGAAATCAGTCCTGAATATTTATCGGAAGGACTGATGCTGAAGCTAAAGTTCCAATATTTTGGTCACCTGATGCAAAGAACTGACTCATTAGAAAAGACCCTGATGCTGGGAAAGAATGAAGGCAGGAGGAGAAGGGGATGACAGAGGATGAGATGGTTGGATGCCATCACTGACTCAATGGACATAAGTCTGAGCAAACTCTGAGAGATGGTGAAGAACAGGGAAGCCTGGCATGCTACAGTCCATGGGGTTGCAAAGAGATGGACAAGACTGAGCGATTGAACAACAAAGTGCCTGATAAAAGCAAACATGACTCCTCTCCAAGGAAGGATATCATCATCCTACATTTTAAACTGTTCCTACAAGTAATTTAAAAACTCAATGCCCTGCACACAATCAAAAGTGAATAAGCACATACAGAGATGAGACTATATGAATAAAAAATAACAGAGAGCAAAAAGACAGATGAAGAAAATATAATCAAGTTCTAAAAGTTATAATCATTAGACTAAAGACTTTAAAGATGCAAGAGCAGGACATCACTATGGATCTAACAGACATTCAAAAGATTAGGCAATATTGTGAACAACTCTGTGCCCAGATATTCAACAACTTAGACAAAATGGAAAAATTCAAAAACTACTGAAACTCACCAAGAAGAAAGAAATGGCCTGAACAGTCCTATATCTATTAATATTAAAGAAATGGAGTTTGTAGAAAAAAATCTTCCAACAAATAAAACTGAAAGCAAAATTTACTATTAAATTCAATCAAACATCTATATTGTTTACGTGTGTCTTTATTTATCTAGATATCACACAATGCTTCCAGAAAATAGAAGAGAATCAAATATATCCAACCTAATTTTGAGAGGTCAGTATTATCCTGACACCAAACACAAACAAAAACTATTACGGAAAACTACAGCTATACATCCCTTGTGAAAACAGACATTAAACATGTAACACTAACAGCAAACTCAATCAAACAATAAAAGTGTGTGTGTGTGTGTGTTGTGTGTGTGTGTGATGCTAATACTTCATAACCAAACGGGGTTTCTCTTAGAAATGCAATTTGAGGTCAAGATCTGTTTTTCCTCACAACTGGTCTGACATCAAATGTATGAGTTTTTTCCGCACACTAACTAGTTCTCCAATTCTCGAGTTGGAGTGGGTGTCCTATGACTCATCTCAATTTTGACACTAACTACCTGAAATTAGTATCAGACTTCACAGGTTTAAGGTCTCAGTCTCACACAACTGCCATCACTTCAGATGCCAGCCACAAATACGGGGTGCCCAGCAAACCCATACTTCTGTCCAATTTGGCCACAAATCAGGAGTTCCCATGATTCCATCTTCAGGTTCTAAAATTTGCTAGATTGGCTCACAGAACTCAGGAAAGTGTTGCCAACAGTCCCCGCTGTAACTGCATTTCACTTTCCATGGTTTCATTTATAGCTGTTGTTCAGTAGCACAGTGTGCCCAACTCTTTGCAACCTCATGGACTGTACCATGCCATCCTTTCCTGTCCTTCATCCTGGAGTTTGCTCAAACAAATGTCCATTGAGTCCGTGATGTCATCCAACCATCTTCACCTCTGTTGTCCCCTTCTACTCCTGCATTCTATCTTTCCCTGTATCAGGGTCTTTTCCAAAAAGTCAGCTCTTCCCAGCAGGTGACCAAAGTATTGGAGTTTCTGCTTCATTTCAGTCCTTCCTGTGAATATTCAGGGTTAATTATCTTTACGATTGACTGGTTTGATCTCTGTGCAGTCCTAGGGACTCTCAACAGTCTTCTTCAGCACCATTCTTCGAAAGCATCAATTCTTTGGCATTCAGCCTTCTTTATGGTCAAACTCTCACATCCATACATGACTACTGGAAAAACCAAGCTTTGACTATATGGACCTCTGTCAACCAAGTTATGTCTCTGCTTTTGAATATGCTGTCTAGGTTTCTCATAGCTTTTCTTCCAAGGAGTAAGTGTCCTTTAATTTCATGACTACAGTCCCCATCTGCAGTGATTTTGGAGCCCTCGAAAATAAAATCTGTCACTGTTTCCATTGTTTTCCCATTATTTGCCATGAAAGACTAGGGCCAGATGCCATGATCTTAGTTTTCTGAATGTTGAGTTTTAAGCCAGCTTTTTTACTCTCCTCTTTCACCTTTATCAAGAGGTTCTTTAGTTCCTCTTTGCTTTCTGCCATAAGAGTAGTATCATCTACATATCTGAGGTTATTGATATTTCTTCGGGTAATCTTGATTCCAGACTGTCCTTCATCCAGTCTGGCATTTTGCATGATGTACTCTGCATATATAAGTTAAATAAGCAGGGTGATAATATACAGCCTTGATGTACTCCTTTCCCAATTTGGAACCAGTCTATTTTTCCATGTCCAGTTCTGTTCCTTCTTTTTTTTTTTAATTGAAGGATAATTGCTTTACAGAATTTTGTTGTTTTCTGTCCAACTTCAACATAGTTCTAACTGTTGCTTCTTGAGCTGCATACAGATTTCTCAAGAGGCAGTTAAGGCAGTCTGGTATTCCCATCTCTTGAAAAATTTTGCACAGTTTGTTGTGATCCACACAGTCAAAGGCTTTAACATAGTCAATGAAGCACAAGTAGATGCTTTTCTTGAATTCTTTTGCTTTTTCTATGATCCAGTGGATGTTGGCAATTTGATCTCTGTTTCCTCTGCCTTTTCTAAATCCAGCTTGTACACCTGGAAGTTCACGGTGCACGTACTGTTGAAGCCTAGCTTGGAGGATTTTGAGCATGACCTTGCTAACATATGAAATAAGTGCAATTGTGTAGTAGTTTGAACATTTTTTGGCACTGCCCTTCTTTTGGGATTGGAATGAAAACTGATCTTTTCCAGTTCTGTGGCCTAATGAATTTTCCAAATTTGCCGGCATAATGAATGCAGCACTTTAACAGCATCATCTTTTAGGATTTGAAATAGTTCAGCTGGAATTCCATCACCTCTACTAGCTTTGTTCATAGCGAAGCTTGCTAAGGCCCACTTGACTTCGCACTCCAGGATGCTGGCTCTAGGTGAGTGATCACACCATCATCATTCTCAGGGTCATTAAGATCTTTTTTTGTATAGCTCTTCTGTGTATTCTAACCACCTCTTCTTAGTATCTTCTGCTTCTGTTAGGTCCATACCATTTCTGTCCTTTATTGTGCCCATCTTTGCATGATATATTCCCTTGGCATCTGTAATTTTCTTGAAGAGATCTCCAACCTTTCCCATTCTATTGTTTTCCTTATTTCTTTGCACTGTTCACTTAGAAAGCCTTCCTAGGTGAACAATGGTTTCATTACCTGTACTGAAACAAGGTCTAAAAATACTAAGTGTAAAATTCCAGAAATAATCCATAAGTTTTAAACTGCATGCCATTCTGAGTAGCATTATTAAATCTCTCACTATCCTGCTTTCTGCCCAGGATGAATTATCCCTTTGTCCAGCATATCCTGCCCAACAGTCAGTTAGTACTCATCTCAGTTATCATATTGATTGTTTTAAGCAATCAAGAGTGCATGTGTTCAGTAACCTTTATTTTACTTAATAAGAACCCCAAACCACAAGAGTAGTATTGAAAACAGTTTTGAATTCTGTTGCTCAAGTTCAAAAGGATGATTTCAATAGTATATAGTTAAAGAAAGAAATAAGTCAGAGAGACCCTATTCACAATATTTTTTGGAAAATTACAGTTCTAGAAATAAACACTTCAACTCAGAGATAGTAAGTGGAAAAGACATGCATGGAGAAAAAAAAAAGGAAAGACATAAAATCAAAGGATGGGCTAATAATATAATTTTTAAAATAAAAATAATATTGTTAAAAGAAAAAATTTTCAAAAAATAATTTGACGTAGCAAAAGTCAAACAGAAATTAAGAAAACATAAGTACTATAAAACAAGTGATCAAAGAAAAGAAACAACATGCTAAAAAAGGAAAATGTCAAAAGAGTGCCTTTTTTTAAGAGTGATGAAAGTTAGTAGAAGAAACTGAATAAAATATTATACCATTACATAATTGAAAGCATATTAGAAGCCAGAAGCAGTACAAGTTAGGCACAAAAAAGCAGAGAGCTGACATCAATTAAAGAAAAAATACATATACACACAATAAGATAAGTGACAAAGATATGAAACAATTAGTGAAATGATGATACATATGAAGAAGTAACAATGAAATGCTTTCAGACTAAGAGAAAAAACAAGTAGAATTAAAAAATGTTGAAGGATAAAATATTTTCAAATTTCTGTATCAAAGAAAACTACCAATTCCTCCAAAATAATCAATATCAAGATACAGCCTAAGATTTCAAAAGCTTAAGTCTAAAGATCTCATCATCATCAAGTCAAAAGAAGCACACTGCATCATAAAAGAGAAAAAAAAGAAAAGTCAAGTAGATCTTGTGCTTCTTCTCAATAACAAAAGATGTCAAAATATAGAGGGGAGGGGTTAAGAAAGAAAGTGAAGGAAGGACTTGTTCCAAAGATAATATAAAAAGTTAAAATGCAACAGACTTCCAACTGCAGCTCCAAAGAGCAAAGAGCTTGAAGTTGTCGTTCCTGTTCTCAAAAGAAGAAAAAAACTGAAAAAAAGAAAGCAAACCAACCCTTCTAAATCCATTAGAGAACTGAGGTCAAAAGGCAGACTGTTATCTAAAAATTAAAGAAGCAGACACAGAGAATCACAGCTTATTAGAAACAGAAGTGCCTAAAGCCAACCCAGTAACTGGTAGGAAAACTTACATGATACACGGAATTCCTAGAGGCTGGGTCTGAGATAGCCTGAAAATTGAAACTCCTGAGGACCCAGTGATAGAAGGATCCTTACACATCCATGAATTTCACCTCCAGAAGCTTAACAAGGTTCTCATCGAGAACAACCAAGAAAATTTCCCTTATACTTACAAGGGAAAAGGAAGAGCAATCATTATGAAACATGACCCTCTAGCCTTCTTTATCACAGAAGACTATTAAAAAAGAAAAGTTAAGAAACTTTGAAGGTCACAGCTCTGAGATTTTGTCCAATCTAAAACAAAACAAAAAATGGAGATATAATCTTAAGACTATAGATTACTTCCATTCCCCAATACTTTACCACCATATCAACAGGGTTCCAGTGTAATTACAGTGAATTACAGCTGAGAGAGTTACAAGAAAAAGACTCTATTTTAAAAGGAGCAACTAGGGAAACCCAAAGATGAAAGGTCAAACAAAAGCAAAACAAAAAATTTGAGCCTCTGACAACTACAGTTAAAGCAAACATTAAATACAGCCTAATTCCTATGATCGGAGAAGGCAATGGCACCCCACTCCAGTACTCCTGACTGGAAAATCCAATGGACGGAGGAACCTGGTGGGCTACAGTCCAAGGGGTCGCTAAGAGTCAGACATGACTGAGCAACTTCACTTTCACTTTTCACTTTCATGCATTGGAGAAGGAAATGGCAACCCACTCCAGTGTTCTTGCCTGGAGAATCCCAGGGATGGGGAGCCTGGTGGGCTGCTGTCTACAGGGTCGAACAGAGTCGGACACAACTGAGGCAACTTAGCAGCAGCAGCAACTCCTATGATACATATAAACACTCACATTAAAATCCTGTTTTCCTTAGTTCCTAGTATATGACACAACATATCTGCTAGAAAAAGAGTGAAACGTGGAAAAAATGAGTACAGATTCTTCTTGGTATAATGGAAATGTTTTGGAAGTAAACAGAGATGGTGAATGCACAACCCTGTAAATGTACTAAATACCACTAAATCATTCACTTTAAAACAGTTAATTCTATGTAATCTGAATTTAACCTCAATTTTTTAAAATATTTTTTTTAATTTTAAAAATAGCTAAGTGTATACATTATCACAATTTATGGTTAAGGGAAATATACAAAAGCAATGATAATATATGGGATAGAAGGAGGACCTGGAATACTTTCTTTTAAGATATTTGCCTAACCTGTGAAGTTCTATTTGAAAGTGGATTTGATTTATTATTAATGCATATTGCAAATGCTAGAGCAACCAGCAAAAAAATTAGAGAGGCTTTTTAAGAAAGAGACAAAGAACAAATGCAATAAATTGAAGAATCATGAACATGGTAGATATTAAGCCATCTGTGTCAATAATTATTTTAAATGTGAACGTTAATATACCAACTAAAATACAAAGACCAAAAGACTGGATGAAAAAACAAGACCCAACTATATGTTACCTATAAGAAATCCACTTTAAACATAAAGTCACAAGTTGAAAAAGTAAAGAAATGGAGAAAGACCACACTATCACTAATTCAAAGAAAAATGAAGTAACTATATATGTTAGATTAAGCTGACCACAGAACAAGGGAAAGTATCAAGGATAAAGAAGGTATTACTTAAAAACTTACTTCCTAGACTTAAAGAAAAACACCTATTAAAAACTTCTATAGTACATTATACTTAATGTTGAGAAACTACATGCTTCCCTCCTAAGATCAAGAATCAAGCAAGCATGTTCCCTCTTATTCAACATTATATTGGAAGACCTGCCTAATGCAATATGCCAAGAAAAGGAAATAAAGTGAATAAAAATTAAGAATGAAGAAATAAAACTGTCTTTGTTTGAAGACGACATGATTGTCTATGTAAAAACTTCCAAAAAATCAACAACCAACAACAAAGAACCTCCTAAAACTAGTAAGTGATTACAAAAAAGTTGCATGATAGAGATGAATATACAAAAGTTAACTGCTTCATTAAATTCTTGACGTGAACAATTGGGATTAGAAATTTAAAACACAATGCTACCTACATTAGCACCCAAAGGAAATACTTAGGTATAAATCTCACTGTATAATACCTATAAAAGGAAATGACAAGACTATGATGCAAGATGATAGCTTCCCTGATAGCTCAGTTGGTAAAGAATCTGCCTGCAAAGAAGATCGAAATAAATGAAGATATAGTCCACGTTCACTGATAGGAAGATTCAATGATGTTAAGAAATCTTCACAACTTGTTCTACAGATTCAATATAACACCACTAAAAAAATCTCAGCAAGTTATTTTGTGGATATTGCAAAACTGGTTCTAAAATTTATGGAAAGGCAAAAGATACAAAGTAGTCATTATAATACTGAAGACAAAGAAAGGTGTAAGAGGATTCATAGTATCCAACTTTAAGACTTAGGATAAAGATATTGTAATAATTACAGGATCATGGCATCTGGTCCCATCACTTCATGGGAAATAGATGGAGAAACAGTGGAAACAGTGGCTGACTTTATTTTTGGGGGCTCCAAAATCACTGCAGATGGTGACTGCAGCCATGAAATTAAAAGACGCTTACTCCTTGGAAGGAAAGTTATGACCAATCTAGATAGCATATTCAAAAGCAGAGACATTACTTTGCCAACAAAGGTCCGTCTAGTCAAGGCTATGGTTTTTCCTGTGGTCATGTATGGATGTGAGAGTTGGACTGTGAAGAAGGCTGAACGCCAAAGAATTGATGCTTTTGAACTGTGGTGTTGGAGAAGACTCTTGAGAGTCCCTTGGACTGCAAGGAGATCCAACCAGTCCATTCTAAAGGAGATCAGTCCTGGGTGTTCTTTGGAAGGAATGATGCTAAAGCTGAAACTCCAGTACTTTGGCCACCTCATGTGAAGAGTTGACTCACTGGAAAAGACTCTGATGCTGGGAGGGGTTGGGGGCAGGAGGAGAAGGGGACGACAGAGGATGAGATGGCTGGATGGCATCAAAGACTAGATGGAGGTGAGTTTGAGTGAACTCTGGGAGTTGGTGATGGACAGGGAGGCCTGGCGTGCTGCAATTCATGGGATTTCAAAGAGTCGGACATGACTGAGCGGCTGAACCGAACTGAACTGAGGAGCAAAAGAACAGACAGATCAACAGGATAGAATGCAAATTCTAGAAACAGGCCCAGATAAATACAATCAAATGATCTTTGACAATAAAACAAAGGCAATTCAATAGAAAAGAAATAGTCATTTCAACAAATGGTGCTAGAACTACTGGATATTCACATGCAAAAGAATTAATATAAACATAAACTTGAGTACCATTCACCAAAAAAAAAAAAAAAGTGTCATAGATCCAAATATAAAATGCAAAAATGTAAAACTATCACATGATAGAGAAAAATCTAGGTGACTTTGGGCTTAGTGATGACTTTTTAGATAACAATACCAAAAACATGATCCATGACAGCAAAATTAGCAAGCTGGAATTCATTAAAATTAAAAACATCTCTGTGAAAGGCCCTGCTAAAAGAGTAAAAAGATAACTCATAGATTAGGAGAAAACTTTTGCAGAACACATATCTAATAAAAGAACTGGTATACAAAATACATAAAGAACTCTTAAGACTCAATTACAAAAACAATTCAATTAAAAAATGAGCAAATGTTCTGAATAGACACCTCATCAAAGAAAATATACAGATAACAACTAAGCATATGAAAGGTTGTTCAACATCATCTCTTATTAGAGAACTGCTAAATAAAACAAGATACCACTACAGACCTGTTGTAACCAAAACAAGGCGGGGGCGGGGGAGTGGCGGGGCGGAAACCTTAACTATACCAAATGCTGGTGAGGATGTGGAGCAATCGGATCTCTCATTTATTGCTAATGAGAATATAAAATGACACAGCCACTCTGGAAGACAGTTTAGTGGTTTATTACAAAGCTAAATATACTTTTTCTATATGCACTTACCAAGTATACTCCTAGGTATTTATCCAGAAGAGTTTAAAATTTACATAGGTACAAATGTTTATAGCAGCTATATTCATAACTGCCCAAACTTGGAAGCAACCAAGATGTCTTTCAATAAGTAAAAGTATAAAGAGGCTGTGGCACACACATACAATGAAATATTAATTTGAAATCAAAAGAAATGAACTATCATACCATAAAAAGACCCAGAGGAACCTTAAAAGCATACTGCCAAGTGAAAAAAGTCAGTCTGAAAGGCTACATATCATATAATTCTAATTATATGATAGTCTAGGTGAAAAACTAGACCATGGAGGCAATAAAAAGATTAGTGGTTGCAGAGACTTGGGGTTGGTGGAAGGAATAAATAGTTGTGAAGCACAGGAAATTTTTAGCATGGTTAAACTATTTGGTTCAATATTACAGTGATGGATACATGACATTATACAGGACTCAAACTTGCAGAACTGTACAGAACAAAGAATAAGCCCTAATTTAAACTATAAACCTAGTTAACAATAATATACCATTGTGTGTGTTAAGTTGTTTCAGTCATGTCTGACTCTTAGCGACCCTACGCACTGTTGTCTGCCAGGCTCCTCTGTCCATGGGATTCTGGGGAAGAATACTGGAGTGGATATTATCACAAATGGCAGGATCTCCGTCTTTCTCATGACTGAATAATATTCCTTTTTTATTTATACACACACACATATACATACACATCATATCTTCTTTATCCATTCATCCACTGACAGACACTTATGTTATTTTCATATCTTGGCTACTGTGAATAAATGCTGCAGGAAACATGGGAGTACAATCACCTTCTTGATATCTTGTTTTCCTTTCCTTTGGATAAACTCTGCTATTAACAACAACATGGATGAACTTTGAGAACATTACTGCTAAGCAAGGTAAGTTAGAAAAAGACAAATACTGTATGACGTTACTTATATATGGAATCTAAAAAAGCTAAATTCTTAAAACCAGAGAATAAAATGGTGGTTACCAGGGGCTGGCAGTAGAAGAAATGGGGAGATACTGTTTAAGAGTACAAATTTGCAATCAGTAGATAATAAGTCCTAGAGCACAGGGGTTATGGTCAACAATAATGCATTATAGACTTCAAAACTGTTTAGAGACTAGATGCTTAAATGCTATCAGTACAACAAAAGAAGAAATTATAATTATGGGACACAATAGAGGTGTTAGCTAAAGCTATGGTGGTAATCATACTATAATATTATAAAAGGATTAAGTCCACACACTATGCACCTTAAACCTACACAATTGTGTCTCAAAAAATCAATACTGATTCATCAATTGTAACAAATGCTCCACAAATGGAAGATATTAATAATAGGGTAAACTGCACTAGGGAGAGAAACAGCATATGAGAACATTCTATTTGCTCATATTATCAGAGAGATATATGGGCTTCCCTGGTAGCTCAGCTGGTAAAGAATCCACCTGCAATGAGGGAGACCTGGGTTCAGTCCCTGGGTTGAGAAGATCTCCTGGAGAAGGGAGCAACTACCCACTCCACTATTCTGGCCTGGAGAATTCCATGGACTGAGGGGCTTGGCAGGCTACAGTCCATGGGATCACAAAGAGTCAGACATGACTGAGAGCCTTTCACTTTCAGGGGGATATATTCACTTTTTTTTTTTTAATCCATGGGGAAAATATCACATTTTATGAACCCTTCTTGAAAACTCTACTTGAAGTTAGATATTAAACTAGTCTTGATTCAAAATAAAGTACTTGTGACTGAGGAAGTTGGCTATGAAAGGATTACTAGAAACACCAATTCTTTTAAAATTGAACTAGCTCTAACTAATTTATCTCACATTCATAAGACTACATGAAACTGTTATAAAAAGTAGAAGCTTTAAATTACATGCAGATTATAATATGTTATAAAACTTCATATCACGTAAAATAATTAATTATAACCAGAACTCATGAACTCCAAAACAGAAAAGATAAGAATAAATGAGATGAAAAGAAAAAGGACACAGTATAACTGCATTAATTCTTTTATCCTCCACTGGGAGAATCATTAAGTATTCAACATTTAGAGTGCTGTGAAAAGTGAAAAGCCAAGTTGAGGACACACTGTGAATGCCAGGATAAACTCCTGTAGCACTAAGTATGTATCTCTATTAAAGCATTACAACTTATTATTATAACTAGATCTGCTCCTCTTCACCAAACCAAAATATACATAAACTTTCAGAAGACAGAGGCCAAAACTCGGTTATCTTTGTGCTGAGCATACAGTAGGTAGTCCTCAGTAAATACTGAATTTCATTGAAAAACATTAAAATATCATTGCTAAAGCATTATTATTGGGCATATACCACGAGAAAACCATAACTGAAAAAGACACTTGTACCCCAATGTTCACAGCAGCACCGTTTACAATAGCAAAGACATGGAAGCAATCTAGATGTCCACTGACAGATGAATAAAGAAGATGTAGTACATACATATGACGGAATATTGCTCAGCCATAAAAAGGAACACATTAGAGTCAGTTCTAGTGAGGTGGATGAACCTAGAGCCTCTTATACAGGGTGAAGTAAGTTAGAAAAAGAAATATAGTATATAAACACATATACATGGAATCTAGAAAAATGGTACTGATGAACCTATTTGCAAGGAACTGGAGACACAGATATAGAGAATGGACTTGTTGACAAAGCAGAGGAGGGAGAGAGTGGGACAAATGGAGGAAGCAGCATCAACATATATGCACTATAAAGTGTAAGATGGATACCTGGCGAGAAGTTGCTAGTGAGAAAGTATAGCACAAGAAGCCCAGTTTGGTGCTCTGTGATGACCTGGAGGGATGGGATGAGGGGAAGGGAGGAAAGCTAGGGTGGGAGGCAGTGTATGTATAATTATTGCTGATTTGCACTGTTGTATGGCAGAAACCAACACAACACTGTAAACAAATTTTAGTTTAAATAAAAAACTATACACACGTTTAAAAAAAGAACTATAAAGCTAAAGTTTCATTCAAGAGGGAAGCATAGCTAGAATAACTTTTTCTCTATTATAACTTACAGGACCAAGTTGGTGGCAAAAGGGCCAACTATGGGACTGAAAATGTAAGAAAAAGACAGATATTCTATAGAAACAATGTTTTAGAAAAATTAGGAAGAACTAAGATCAAAAAGCTTGTAGCTATTAGCCTTATGGAAGTTATGCACTTCTTTCTGTGAAATAGCAAAGGGAGGTGATGACCCATAGGGAATTTGAAGCAGAAAAAAAGAAATGTGAGACAGTTATTCTAAATGGCCTAGATGTCTTTTATACCCCTAGCTAATCATGTCTGCCTTCTACATAAAGGATCATCTGCTGAAATACAGAATAGAAGTAAGCTGTGGGACTGAGTACCATGAAAAGAAGTCTACAATAATCACCACAGAAAAACTAATCAGGATTTGTGAGATAATTATTTATAAGTAGCCATAAATGCTTTTCCTTATGAAATTTACTACCTGAATCTCTTGCTTCTTCAATAAAACCATCATACTTCATGTGAGGAAAAGAGAACAATGAACACAGTGGTTAACAGTAATTAGAACATTCTCTCAAAACAGAACAGACAAACCATGTTAACAACTCCATATTCTCATGCCTATCAAATAATTGAAATCTTACCAAATATCTGGTTGTTACTTGAGAACCCATTTGCTATAAAAGACTGGTTTATATAGTACAGCAATCTGATAGGAACTTTAATTCCCACTAATTCTTAGTAAATCCATACCCAATTTGCTTTTTAATGCCCAATATAGTTTTTTAATGCCCAGCGTGTTTTTATTATAAATACTACATATAAATTCCTGCTGTATATACCATCTTTTTATCACACAGATAACTGACTTCTGCTAACAAATCTGAGACATACAAACAGAAATGAACCCTGTAGGCAAAAGGAATAGTCTACAGAAAATAAACAGCAGCCTTAGAATTCAGCATTCTTCCTTGCCATTCAACATCTTTGAATATGGATTAAATTAATCAGAGACATCAATGTATAAAAATGACAGCTTCTAAGACATGGTGACATAAGAATTTTGTGAAACAAATGACCTGCCTTTAAACTGAGTCTTTGAGCAAAAAGAGGGGGAAAGAGAAGAGGAAAGCAAGGAGGAGAAAAAGAGATGGGGGAAAGAAAGACAGGAAGGAAGGGAGGAAGAAGGGGAGAAAGCAAGAATGGAAATAATAATAAACAGCCTGAGTTAACTTGGGTATGGACAGATGGGTTTTTTTTTTTCAAGCCCTTTCTTTTCCACCAGGGAATATCAATAACCTTTAAAGCAGTCTCACATTTATTTAAATGTGTGTTCTGACAGTCATGTCAGAGACTGGGTAAAAGCTTTTTCATGGAAATCATTAAAAGGAAAAGATCCAGACAAGAGGCCTGTTCTTTTCTGCCAGTGAGGGTGGAACAGAACTGTGTCAGTTTTAAAAGATGGACTGTGTCAGTTTTAAAAGATGGAAGTATCTTAAATACCAATGAAATACATGAAGCACCTTCCTTCTCTCCCTCCCCCACCCCTCACGCTCCCACTACAACTGAAAATTTTTTACCTGCTGCTGGCTAGAATAATACTCTTGTTATTAGGGAGCTTTGGGGGTAGGGTTAGGAGTGAGGAGAAAAAGAAGAAAAAGCCTACAATTGTGATTCAAAGCAGAAGGGAACAGAGCAATCCCAGAAGTATTCCAACGCAGCTGACCCTCCTGGGTCCTGTGTTCCCCATGTGGTAACTCACAAAGTCTCACAACTCAACTTTAAACTGCTGAATCATTTCAGCAAGTGATGTGTACCTATCTGCTGGTGAGAAATAACAGTCATTCCCTGCTTCAGCCATCATTTCCTTGCTTCCCACTGATAAGTGATCTGTTGCCCATTGACAAGCAGTGAAGCAATGCTGACTAACTCTCCCTAGGAAAATCTGAGGTTGAGCCAGCCAGCCACAAAGGTCACTTCATAACTTGGCTCAAACACAAGGCCCTTTGCAAAAGATGTTTTTTGTTCCTGAAAGGCCACAGAGATACTGGTATTTCCCTTACTCAAGTTAACAACTTTTCAAGGATTTCCCCCACTCACATTTTTCCCTTCACGGCCCTGGACATTTTTCCCCCCTTAATATCAAGAGTGGTTTCCTGATATGTTAAAAAAAAAAAAAAAAAAAAAAAAACCTTTTTTTTTTTTTTTTTGGTTCCATCAAGAGTTTCTGAATTATTAATTGTGCCAGAAAAAAATCTTAGATTTATTAGTGCCTGGTCACTTAGAGCTGATGTAAGTTTCTGTCATACTAATCTAGATTCCCCAAATGATTTATTGACTCTAACCACCTTAGGAGGAAGTATAATACAAAACCTAAAGTCAGTGTTACTGAAATAGATCTCAAAGATGTCTGGAGATTTCCCCATGAGAGTTAGTATTATTCATGGTCTTAAATTCACTACAAAAAAGACCTGTGAATAAACTCAGGTTTCAGGTCCTTCGAAGATACTTTAATATTTTCACTTTACCATTAAAATGAGGAAAATCGCAACTTTTTTTGCCTTAAAAATAATTATAAAAAGGAATTATATAATAATAAAAATGTTTATGTATACTCTTTATGAACCAAGCATTATAATACTAAACACTTACACTGGATAATTGTATTTAAACTACAAACAACCCTATAAAGTATTAATAGATACTTTTGTTATTCACACTTTAGAGAAGAGGAATCTAAAGTTTAGAAAGGCTATTTAAGTGACCATAGGTTACAAATTCCAGAGAGTGGCACAAGTAAGATTTGAAGGCAAACTAACAATAATGGCTGTACACATCATCATTACAACTATATTCTCATCTGCATAATAATAGAACACCTGTTGCTGATCATATCAGGCTATTTTACATTAAAAGTATTTTAATCCCAAGTCCTGGCCACCTGATGTGAAGAGCCGACTCTTTGGAAAAGACCCTAATGATGGGAAAGACTGAAGGAAAGAGAAGAGGACATCAGAGGATGAGATGGTTAGATGGCATCAGCAACTCAATGGACATGAGTTTGGGCAGACTCCAGGAGATAATGAGGGACAGGGAAGCCTGCCATGCTGCAATCCATGGGGTCACAAAGAGTGGGACATGAGTTAGTGACTGAACAGCAATTCCACGTCTCGCATGTATTATACCAAAGGATGAGAAAAATTATTTTTAAAATTCTAGGCAAAAAGTCTTTCTATATTGTAAAGATAAGCTTTTACACAAATTACTTTTTTAGAATCACTCATTCATTTACTCCGTTTCCCAATTACTGACACCATAAAAAAAGAAAATGGCAGCACTAGGTACTCGATTATCCAGTGGTGTATACAAGAACATAAGCATCTCTTAATGCCCTTAAGAATCTCATAAAATGTGAAAGCAAAACACTATCTTACAAAGGTTGCACTCAAGAATCTCCAGCTTACAGACAGTAACACTAAAACCCCAAGATAAGCAGGCATGTCACTTAGTTTACATTGTGAAAAGAAAGTAAGGTGGGCTTCACAACTTCCAGTCCCATATAGTAGCCTCTTCCCATTCTTACTTTGATTAGACAGTTGGCCCCTTAGGCCAGAGGAAACGCATTTTGTAAGTTTTTACTAGTTCTCATTAAATTATATTAACTGGTCTCAGAGATAAAAAGAACTAAACTCTTTGCAATTTAAGTTCACAAAATGTCTGCAATAAGGGAAAAAAAAACAAACCTTTATTCACCTTGTTGTTGTTCTAAAATAGCAAGGATCACTCGGGTAGCATTTTAGAAAAGGTCAGACTAGCACACATACATTAGAAGCCTGACTCATTAACTAATCCATTCTAGGCAAACACATCTTAAGAAGCTTTATTTACATGTTCTCAAAATCCCTTTAAACACATTTTTCTTTCATTTAGCCCTCAGAAAAAATGGAACACAGTTAATGAAAAATATTATTTTAATGAAAAATTCATGGTAATTAAATTAAGTTTCGTAAATATTTTTTATCTCAATCTACTATCACTGAAGATAATGTTGATATTTATGTCTTATCAAAGAAAGTGAATGATAACTCAGAATCTAGTCACCTTGTACAATGACTTCAGATGAAAACTGAAAACACAAAGCAATATTTACTATTCATGTAACGCCCTCTACAGCTCATCAGTGGAATGAATCAGAAAACGAGAATTAAATATTTTTCAGATTGAGAGTGAACACAAATTACAATATAAAAAAACCTATTCCCCAAATACCACTATATAGGCACTAAATCTAACTCTAAATCTCCAGTTATTTCACCAAATAATTAGGACAGTCTTATGTCTCATAACCACTGAAAATAATGACTATACCCACTCACGTAGAAACTCTTTCCTAAGACATAACAATTATTTTCACAGATACATTATAATGCTCAATCCAAGTCTTTAAGTGGATACTTGAAAATGTATGCTATATCCTAGAGTCCAGTCAGTCATTCCCTATTCCACAGACAGAAAAAAAAATCAATCTTCCCTTTTAATGAGGTTTACACTGCAACTGGATAATTAATAACATGATAAATTCTTCTAACTTCATAAAAATTTATATATAAATTAATTTTTCTAAGATTCTTCAAACATAATAAGTCAAAAACCCATGTGTTGGTATCACTTATATGTGTAATTAAACACACACACACACACACACACATACACATATGGAAACAGAGTAGAAAAGTGGTTACCAGTGGTTACCAGAGTTGAAAAGTGGTTACCTGGGTGGGGGTGGGAGAAACAGGAAGGGGTTGTTGAAAGGGTACAAACTTTCAGCTATAAAAGGAATAAGATCTGAGGACCTAATTTATAACATCATTGTGGCTGATAACACTGCACTGTATAACTGAAACTGCTAGGGGAGTAGAATTTAAATGCTCTCAGGAGAAAACAAAGAAGTAAATATGTGAGGTGATGGATATGTTCATTAACTTGATGGAAGGAATACTTTCACTACATATGTATATCAAGTCATCATGTTGTACACTTTAAATATCCTACAATTCTATTTATCAATTATACCTCAATAAAGCTGAAAAATGTCCATTTGTGAAGAGAGAAATGTATGTTTAAAAAATGAACCAACATATGATAAACCAAATATGATAGTATTCAATAGGACAATCTAAGAAAACAATATTACAATAGTTAGACAGCTAGCCTGCTAGCTGACAGATCATACCTAACACCCAATTTTCAAAGATACCAGATAGACCTATACTTAACAGTTTCTAGGGTATGGTCAAGTAAATTACCAAAACTGAGCCAAAACAAAGGGAATATTATTTGGAAAAAAAATGACAGTTTTATATATGCTTAATAAATATGAAGGAACATTATCATCAAAAATAACATGTAAATGAACCAAACAGTGCTAAATAAATGAAAAACACAAAATAAAATATCCTAAAAATGACCTCCGTGATTTCTTGTTTCATGGATCTCAGAGAATAGCATTAAGATTTAACACAAAAAGCCCAGAGTTTCAAAGAACTTTTAAATCCCTTAAGAACTTAATAAGTTACTCAATACCATCACAAAGAAGATATTAAAGGGAAATAGTTGCAAAAAGCAGAGAATAAGGGACAAACAATAAAGTTTCAAGATTTCTAGATATTAAAGGTAATTAAATTCCAGAAAGTCAAAAGCCCTGATGTGCAGAAAATGGCAGTATGGGTTGAAACGCCGGCCAAGGTGGCGGCAACAGAGCCCAAATTGGAGGAGGAAAGTGGCACACCCGGCATGCCAAGCGGCAATGGCGCTCCAGGCCCAAAAGGTGAAGGAAAACAACCTGCTCAGAACGAGAAGAGGAAGAAGAAAAACATAAAAAGAGAGACAATCGCTTTGATCCATATGCCAATCCAACTAAAAGATACAGAGCCTTCATTACAAACATACCTTTTGATGTGAAATGGCACTCACATAAAGATCTGGTTAAAGAAAAAGTTGGTGAGGTAACATACGTGGAGCTTTTAATGGACGCTGAAGGAAAGTCAAGGGGATGTGCTGTTGTTGAATTCAAGATGGAAGAGAGCATGAAAAATGCTACTGAAGTTCTAAACAAGCATAGTCTGACCACTGAAAGTCAAAGAACATCCTGGTGGTGAACATGCCAGGAGAGTAAGGCAAAAGGCTGGGAGACTGGGAAGCACAGTATTTGTAGCAAATCTGGATTATAAAGTTGGCTGGTAGAAACTGAAGGAAGTTTTTAGTATGGCTGGTGTGGTGGTTGGAGCAGACATTCTTGAGGATAAAGATAGAAAAAGTCGTGGAATAGGCACTGTTACTTTTGAACAGTCCACTGAAGCCATGCGAGCTATATCTATGTTTAGTGGCTAGCTGCTGTTTGAGACCAACACACAGGAAAATGGATAAGAGGGCCTTACCAAAGGGAGATATTTTCCCTTCTGAGCATCCACAACAACTTCCCCATGGACTTGGTGGTACTGGCATGAGGTTAGGACCAGGAGGGCAGCCTACTGATGCCAACCATTTGAATAAAGGCATTGGAATGAGCAACCTGGGACCTGAAGGAATAGGAATGGAAGGCATAGGATTTGGAACAAATAAAATGGGAGGCATGGAAAGACCCATTGGTGGTGGTATGAAAAACATGGGTCGATTTGGATCTGGGATGAACATGGGCAGAATAAATGGTGGAGGTGGAGGCAGTGTCCCTGGAATCAAGAGGATGGGCCCCAACACGACCGCATGGCTGGGGCCGGGCGGGGAGTGGGGGGCGTAGGGCAGGCAGCATGGAACACATGGGCACAGGCCTAGGCCATGGCATGGATCGTGTGCTCTGAGACTGAGTGCATGGTCCTGGTCATGGACCGCATGGGCTCTGGCCTCGAGCACATGGGCCAGATCACAGAGTGCGTCAGCTCTGGCGTGGAGCACATGTGTGCCAGCATGGTCTTTGGCCTCAAGCAAATGGCCACACCCACTGACCGTGTAGGCCAGACCATCAAGTGCATGGGCTCTGATATGGAGCGCATGGGCCCTGCCATCAAGCACACGGTGCCCGCATTGAGCTCATGAGCCTGGCCATGGGTGGCGGTGGCAGTGTCAGCTTTGACCATGCCATCGAGATGGAGCTTGGCAACTTTGAAGGAAGTTTCGCAGGTTCCTTTGGTGGAGCTGGAGGCCATGCCCCTGGGGTGGCCAGGAAGGCATGCCAGATATTTGTGACAAATCTCCCATTTGATTTTACATGGAAGATGCTAAAAGAGAAGTTCAATGAATATAACCACATGCTGTATGCTGACATCAAGATGGAGAATGGGAAGCCAAAGGGGTGAGGTGTGGTTAAGTTTGAGTTGCCAGAGGTGGCTGAGAGACTGCCGGATGATGAATGGGATGAAGCTGAGTAGCGGAAAGACTCATGTTCAAATCAATAAAAATGCTTAAGCAGTTGCTTTTTTAAAACATTGATACCAGACCTCTGAATTTTTATTTTTTCTTATTAACCATTTTAATTTATTGGCTGGATGTATAAAGATGTTTAAAAAATTCAGTTGCTCTTTGGAGCAATTTGAATTACTTTTTTAATGACTGGGATTCCATTTGACTGCACTGAGATTGCAATGTGTACAAGTTTTTTTGTGTAGCTGTGGCATCTTGTTGACATTGAATATGACTTTGATAATAAATACCAGTTCCTAGGAGAAAAAAAAAATTCCAGAAAGTCCTTTTTGTAAGGAGTGAAAAGATCTTTGGTCTTAGAGATCACTAAATAGTTTCATTTGAGCAATGAATTTTTATTCATTAGAAATCACTGAGTAACACCTTTGTATTACTTAGTTTAATGGTTTAGTTCTTATGAAACCCAGCCTCCTCTCTTCTCTCCAAAACAGTCACTTATGTTCAAAATCATTATTGAACCAAAGAGTCTTTACAATTTCTTTTTTTATTATGTATACATAGACATACAGGGGCTTCCCTTGTGGCTCAGTTGGTAAAGAACCTGCCTGCAATGCAAGAGACCCAGGTTCAATCTCTGGGTGTCAGGAAGATCCTTGGAGAAGGGAATGGCTACCCACTCCAGTATTCTTGCCTGGAGAATTCCATGGACAGAGAAGTCTGGTGGGCTACAATGAATGGGGTCGCAAAGAGCCAAACACAACTGAGCAACTAACACATACATAAAGAGACATATATACAGACACTTACACATTAACCATGAGATTTGGGGCTACCTTCCCCACCACATTAATGTTTTAAAAGGGATATAAAATCTGAAAGAAATTTTTAAAAACTAAATTCAAAGAAGAAAAAGGATTCTTCAATCCTTTTTGATTGAATCCTTCAATTCAATCTTGTGCTATGCTGCTGCTGCTAAGTCGCTTCAGTCGTGTCCGACTCTGTGCGACCCCATAGACAGCAGCCCACCAGGCTCCCCCGTCCCTGGAATTCTCCAGGCAAGAATACTGGAGTGGGTTGCCATTTCCTTCTCCAATGCATGAAAGTGAAAAGTGAAAGTGAAGTTGCTCAGTCGTGTCTGACTTTTCGCGACCCCATGGACTGCAGCCTACCAGGCTCCTCCGCCCATAGGATTTTCCAGGCAAGAGTACTGGAGTGGGGTGCCATTGCCTTCTCCAATCTTGTGCTATAGAAGGCCACAAAAGACTACTGCCTTTACCATATCAATAATAACAGTGATAATACATACCAAAAAGTTAACATATAGTTTTTTCTTTAAAAACATACAGGAGATACAAATGAAAAACATCTAAATGAACAAAGTACCAGAAAGAGACAAGCCCTTCTCCAGATTAGCAAAGAATAGCATCCATTATCCTCAGTAGGGAAAGTTGTCATGTCTGGGTCACAGATGAGAAGAGAAATAAGCCTAGAGCAACATTTTGCAATAAGGAAAAAATACTCAAATTTTTAATATTAACACTTAGGGTGATGTGAAAGATTAGAATCTAGAAATGTTCCAAACACAAAGTTCATAATCTTCACCACCCAGTTACCACTTCACCCCACCTCTGCTCACAGAGTTATATTAACTGAGTAAGCAACATGTGGGACTTCCCTGGTGGCGCAGATGGTAAAGTGCCTGTCTACAATGCGGGAGACCCAGGTTCGATCCCCGGGTCGGGAAGATCCCCTGGAGAAGGGAATGCCAATCCACTCCAGTACTATTGCCTGGAGAATCCCATGGACAGAGGAGCCTGGTAGGCTACAGTCCATGGGGTCGCAAAGAGTCAGACATGACTGAGCAACTTCACTTTCACTTTAAGCAATATGTGGGAAGACAAGGATGGTACCGGAAAACACAGGGAAATATAGAGCTTCAGATTTCTTACATCCCAGAGTCCTACTAGAAAAGCAGAGAATCAGAAATTATGAGAAGGCGTGTAATAAAAGGGGGAGAAAGCAACTTATATATCAAAAAATTAACCAACAGAAGATTCACAGATGAGCTAATTGTCCAAATTAGCAGACAAAAACAGTAAAATAAGTACTATATATAAGAATTTAGAAGACTAGAAGAAATTCAGCAATGAGAACTCTAAAAAGAATCAGACAGAAATTTCAGTGTTGAAAAATAAGGTATCTGAAATGAGGAAGGTACTGAATGGTCTTAAAAGGAGACAGATGAAAGAAAAGACAGCATTAATGAAATCAAACTATCAAAGGAGAAAAAAAAGTATCAGGGACAAATGATCAAAATCTAACAAAAGCATAACTGGATTCCCAAAAGAAAAGAGACAAATTATGAAGCAGAACAAATATTTGAAGAGATCAAGTATAAGAGCTTCCCAAAATTCAAAAAAGGAAAAATCCAAACCAAGGTCCAAGAAGCTCAGTAAATCCCAAGAATGAAAAAATTGACACACATACCCCCAAATCCTCTCCTGAACACTACACAAACTCAACAACAACAAGAACAAAAAATATTAAGAGCAACTAGAAAAACAATACACATTGCATTCAGGGGAGGAATAACTGAAATTCAGCTGATTTTTTTCAGTTCATTTTTACTGGAATATTGACGCTTTACAATGTTGTGTTAGTTTCTGCTGTTCAGCAAAGCAAATCAGTTATGCATATACATATATCCACTCTTTTTTAGATTTCTTTCCCATTTAAGTCACCATATAGGAGTAGAGCTTCCTGTGTTACACAGTAGGTTCTCACTAGTTATCTATTATATACATGGTAGTGTGTGTATGTGTGCAAGGATGAGTAAGTGTGCACACACTCAATTGTGTCCAACTGTTTGTGACCCCATGGACTGTAGCCCACCAGGCTCCTCTGACCATAGGATTTTTCTGGTAAGAATACTGGAGTGGGTTACCATTTCCTCATCCAGGAGATTTTCCCGACCCAGGGATCAAACCTGCAACTCCTGCACTGGCAGGCAGATTCTTTAACTCTGCGCCATCTGGCAAGCCCACACAATAGTATATATATGTCAATCTCTTAACTCCCAGTTTATCCCACTCCCTCCCCCCAACCCATAACCATAAGCTCGTTCTCTACATGTGTGACTCTATTTCTGCTTTGCAAATAAGTTTCTGTGTACCATTTTTGAGATTCCACGTATAAGTGATATTGTATGATATTCACAGCTGGTTTCTCATCAAAAACAATACAAGCAGAAGATAATGAAATAACATTATTAAAGTTATGGGAAAGACAAAAAACTAAATAATCTAGAATTTTATATCTAGTGAAAAATATCCTTTTAAATGAAGGTGCAATAAATGCATACTTAGACAAGTAAAAGCTGAAACTATTGCCAGAAAGCCTACACAATAATAAATATAAAAGTAAGTTCTTCAGGCTGAAGAAAAGTGATCCTTGATGGAGACCCAGTTATGAAGGAGGAAAAAAAGAGCACCAAACAGTTTAAATAGGTGGATAAATATAAAAGACTTCTTGCAAAATGTATTTAAAGGATTTTGAATTTAAATAAAATGTGGTAATACCATATTAAGGGATTTATAAAATATGTAGGAATAACATACAATACATAACAATAGCACAAAAAAGAGAATGCGGGTAAGTGAAATAATACTGTTGTATAAAAATTGTTTACTAGTACTATATAGGCTTCCCAAGTGGCACAATGGTAAAGAATCTCCCTGTCGATGCAGGAGACTCAAAAGATACAGGTTCAGTCCCTGGGGCCAAAAGATCCCCTGGAGAAGGAAATGGCAACCCACTCCAGTGTTCTTGCCTGAAAAATCCCATGGACAGAGGAGCTTGGCAGGCTACATTCCATGGGGTCTCAAAGAGTTGTACATGATTGAGTGACTGAGCACGTGCACGCACACACACACACACACACACATACACACACACACTATATGGATATGCTACAAATGGTGAAACATACATATTAAAATTTTAGACTGCCTAACAAAAAAATTACTTCTATTAAAAGAAGACCCCATGGACTGTATCCTGCCAGGCTCCTCTGTCCATGGGATTTTCCAGGTCAGAATACTGGAGTGGGTAGGCATTCCCTTCTCCAGGAGATCTTCCCAACCCAGGGATCATACCCAGGTCTCCCGGATTGCAGGTGGATTCTTTACCATCTGAGCCACCAAAGAAGCCCAATAAAAAACTGGTATATAACTAAAAATTAAGACTAAAGCAAAAAGCTCATTGAGAAGATGAAACAGATTTCTAAAAAATGCTGAATGAACCCAAAAGAAGAAAGGAGGAACAAATGAATAAAGAACAGCTACAACAAATAAAGAAGAAACACATAATTTAAATGCAGCCATATGAGGATTTATGATAAATGCAAATGGACTAACAATACTATGTGAAAGATAGATACTGTCAAAATGGATTTACCAAAAAAATTTTTTTAAAGAAAGACTAAATCTATGCTATGTAATAGAAACACACTTTAAAGAATACAGAGAGGCTAACTTAAAAAATGCACAAGATATCGGCCAAGATGGCAGAATTGCAAGATCCTGAGCTCAGCTCCTCTAATGACGCACCAAAATTACAACTACTTACAGAACAACCATTGATGAAAATGACTGGAACCTATCTGATGAGATCTTCTACATATTAAAGATATTAAAGAAGGAACCACAAGAAGATGGGCAGGAGGGGCAGAGACACAGTATAGTCAAGGCCCATACCCCAAATGGGTGACCCATAAATGGAAGGATATTTACAACTGCAGATGTTCTCCCCTAAAAGTGATGAATCTAAGCCCCACAGCAGACTTCCCAGCCCTGAAGTCCTGTACCAGTAAAACAAGCTACCTAAACACTCGACTTTGAAGGCCAGCAGGGCCTACTGTTGGGAGTCCCAGAAGGCTAGAGATCAAGACTCCACTCTTAAAAAGTGCACATAAAATCTCACATGCTCCAGGATACAAGGCAGAAGCAGTAATCTGAAAGGCGCCTGAGTCAGACCTATCTGCTGATCTTGAGAGTTTCCTAGAGAGATAGAAGGCAACTGGAGCCCACCCTGGGGAAAGAGAAAGCGGCAGCAGACATTTCAGGGAGCTTGTTCTACCACATGGACGTTAGTGCTGGCAAAAACAAATTTAGAATCCTCCCCCTAGCTTATGAGCCTCAGAATCCAGACCTGTACCTACCCAATGGCCTACAGACACTAGTACTGGGACACCTCAGGCCAAGTACCTAACTAAGCAGGTGAGTACACAGCTCCATCCAACCACAAAGGCTGCCTTAAGGCCCCCTGAGCCCACAGCTGCCCCTGCCCAAAAGGCCCAAGACCGAACCTACATACCACTGTACAGACACTAAACCTGGGATCCATGGGAATCTGCTGCCAGGGACCAAGGGACCCACCTACACACAACAGTGGACAGGAACTAGAATTTCTGGTCCTGGTCACTAGCAAGTTGTCTCTAGCATCAGGAGTAGCCTCACACATTAGCAAGAGGACACCAGCCACAGGACAACTACAGCCCCAAAGCCTGAGGACACAGCTAACCAACCAGCAGGCCAGCACATAGTTCAGGAACCATGAACCAAACAGACAACTGTGTCAGGAACCAGCCCACCCACCAGCAGTCTGACACCAGCTCTGGAGCCTCTGGGCTCTGCAGCTAGATACCACTACCCAACTCTACCTGTCAGGGGGCCAGCATTAGTCCTGGTTCCTGGCTTCACCCATCAGTGGACAGGTACCAGCCTGGGGATCTTGTGGAACCAACTCTATCCACCAGTAAGTCAGCACTAGCCCCAGGTTCCCACAGGATTCCTCAGCCAGCTGCAGTGTGACCCAGCCCTGCCAATGAGCCTTTGTACAAGGCAGAGCCTGGCAACCAATCAAACCAGGAACTAACCAAGCCTACCAGACCACCCACAGTAGCCAGTTTAATGAAACAGAAGTACTCACACAGCCCACATAGGGGACATCCCTATAGCATATAGCTCTGGTGACAAAATGGAAAGTGGTCTGCTGGGACACACAGGATGTCCCCTACAAAAGACCATATCTCCAGAGCTGGGAAACATAACCAATCTACCAATTACATAGAAATAAAATGAGAAGTTAAGCAAAATGAGTCAACAATAAAAATGTTTGAAATAAAGGAATGAGATAATAAAACAAGTTAGGCAAAATGAGTCAACAGTGAAACATGTTCCAAACAAGATTAAAGCCCATATGAATTAAGTGAAGTGGAGATAACCAAACTATTAGAGAAAGAGTTCACGGTAATGACTGTAAACATGATCAAAGAATTTGAAAGAAGAATGGACACAGAGTGAGAAGACAGAAGTTTGTAACAGGAAGTTGGAAAATATGAAGAGCAATCAACCAGAGATGAAGAATAAAATAATTGAAAAATACACAGTAGCAATCAAAAGCAGAATAAACAATGCAGAGAAACCCATCAGTGAGCTGGAAGACAGAGCAGTGGAAATCCTGATCCTGAACAAAAAGAAGGAAACAAAAATAAAAACAAATGAGAAAAGTTTAAGAGATCTCTAGGACAACATCAAGCATAGCAACACTTGCAATAGAGGAGTCCGCAAAAGCAAAGACAAAAAAGGTGGGGAGGGACAGAGAACATATTTGAAGATATAATAGCTGAAAACTTCCCTAATCTGGGAAAGGAAACAGACATTCAAGTCCAGGAAGAATGGCTAGACACATTTTAATTAAAATGGCAAAAATGAAAGATAAAGAGAGAATATAGAAAGCAGTAAGGGAAAAAGTAACAAGTTGCATATAAGGTAACTCCCCTTAGGCTGCCAACTGACTTTTCAGTAGAAACTCTGCAGATCAGAAGAGTGGCACAACATATTCAAATTGATGAAATTTAAAAATCTACAAGCAGGAATACTGTACTCAGCAAGGGTCTCATTCAGATTTCATGGAGAGGTCAAAATTTTACCAACAAGCAAAGCTAAAAGAATTTAGCACCACCAAACCAATTTTATAAGAAATGTTAAAAGGACTTTCTAAGCAAAAAAGGAAAGGCCAAAACTAGAAACATGAAATTACAAAAGAGTACTGGAAAATATAGGGTAAGATAGGAAATCAACCACACACAAAGCCAGTAGGAAGGTAGGAATAAAATAATTCTTACCCACAATAAGGAGTTAAGGACTACACAAAACAATTAATGCTGAATAAAATGTCAAAAGACAGTAATCACGACGGGATGAGACTACAAATGCAGGACTGTTAAAATGAATTTGAAATTAAGAGATCAGCAACTTAAAACTATCATATATATCTCTCACAGTAATCAAAAACCAAAAATCTGTTAACAAATATACATACACATACACACAAAGGGAATGGAATCCAAAAATAATACTAAAGATAGTCATCAAACCACAATATAAAAAGATAAAAAAGATGAAGAAAGGAACTAAGAGGAACCACAAACACAACAAAATGGCAGAAAAAGTATATATTAATAATTACTTTAAATATAAGTGAACTAAGTGCTCCAAGCAAAAGACACAGCGTGGCTGAATGGAAACAAACAAACAAAAAAAAAACCCATAAATGCTGCCTACACAAGATTTATGTCAAATGTAAAGACACACAGACAGAAAATGAGGCTATGGAAAAAGGTTTTATCATGCAAGCAAAAACGAAAAGAAAGCAATATTTGTTTCAGACAAAATAGACTTTAAGACAAAGACTACTGAACAAGACAAAAAAGGCCATAACATAATAGAGTACTCTTGGCTGGAAAATCCCATGGATGGAGGAGTTTGGTAGGCTGCAGTCCATGGGGTCGCTAAGAGTCAGACACGGCTAAGCGACTTCATTTTCACTTTTCACTTTCATGCATTGGAGAAGGAAATGACAACCCACTCCAGTGTTCTTGCCTAGAGAATCCCAGGGACGGGGGAGCCTGGTAGGCTGCCGTCTATGGGGTCGCACAGAGTCGGACACGACTGAAGCAACTTAGCAGCAGCAGCAGCAGCAATGGGTCAATTTAAGTAGAAGATATAACAATTATAAATATATGTGTACACTACATAGAAGCACTTAAATGCATAAAGCAAATATTAACAGACATAAAAAAAGAAGTTGACAGTAACACAAAATTGGTAGGAGATTTTAAGATCTCACTAACATCATTGGACAGATCATGCAAACAGAAAATTAATAAGGAAATACTGCCCTTAACAGACACACTACATCATATAGGTTTAATGATATATATGGGACACTGCATCCAAAGCAGCAGAATATACATTATTTTCAACACACACATGGAACATTTTCCAGAATAAGTCACATGTTAGGCCACAAAGGGACTCTTCTTAAATTTAAGAACACTGAAATCATATCAAGTAACTTTTTGGACCAAAATTTTATGAGACAGAAACCAACTACAAGAAAAAAAAGTTGCAAAAAACACAAACATGGTAGCTAAAAAATCTGCTGCTAAACAACCAATGGATCAACCAAAACACCAAAGAAGAAACCAAAAAATACTTTGAAACAAGTGAAAATAAAAATACAAGGCTTCAAAATCTACAGGACACAGCAAAATCAGTTCTAAGAGGGAAGTTTATAGCAATACAAGCTCACTTCAGGAAACAAGAAAAATCCCAAATTACACAACGTAACATTACACCTAAACTAGCTGGAAAAAGAATGAACAAAACTCAAAGTTAGTAGAAGGAAAGAAAGCAAAAGAATCAGAGCAGAAATATATGAAATAGAGACTAAAATCAAACAAACAAACAAAGAGAAAAGAATCAATGCAACTAAGATCTGGTTTACTGAAAATATAAACAAAATCAATAAACCCATATCCAAGTTCACCAAGAAATAAAAAGAGAGAGACAGCCTAAATCAATAAATTCAGAAATGAAAAAGAAGTTACAACTGACACCATAGAAATATAATGGGTCGTAAGAGATTATCATGAACAACTATTCAGCTCAGTTCAGTTCAGTTCAGTTGCTCAGTCATGTCTGATTCTTTGCGACCCCATGAATCGCAGCACGCCAGGCTTCCCTGTACATCACCAACTCCCGGAGTTCACTCAGACTCATGTCCATCAAGTCAGTGATGCCATCCAGCCATCTCATCCTCTGTCGTCCCCTTCTCCTCCTGCCCCCAATCCCTCCCAGCATCAGAGTCTTTTCCAATGAGTCAACTCTTCGCATTAGGTGGCCAAAGTACTGGAGTTTCAGCTTTAGCATCATTCCTTCCAAAGAAATCCCAGGGCTGATCTCCTTCAGAATGGATTGGTTGGATCTCCTTGCAGTCCAAGGGACTCTCAAGAGTCTTCTCCAGCACCGCAGTTCAAAAGCATCAATTCTTTGGCACTCAGCCTACTTCACAGTCCAACTCTCACATCCATACATGACCACAGGAAAAACGATAGCCTTGACTAGACAGACCTTTGTCAGCAAAGTAATGTCCCTGCTTTTGAATATGCTATCTAGGTTGGTCATATCTTTCCTTCCAAGGAGTAAGCGTCTTTTAATTTCATGGCTGCAGTCACCATCTGCAGTGATTTTGGAGCCCCCAAAAATAAAGTCTGACACTGTTTCCCCATCTATTTGCCATGAAGTGATGGGACCGGATGCCATGGTCTTTGTTTTCTGAATGCTGAGCTTTAAGCCAACTTTTTCCCTCTCCTCTTTCACTTTCATCAAGAGGCTTTTTAGTTCCTCTTCACTTTCTGCCATAAGGGTGGTGTCATCTGCATATCTGAGGTTATTGAGATTTCTCCCAGCAATCTTGATTCCAGCTTGTGCTTCTTCCAGTCCAGCGTTTCTCATGATGTACTCTGCATAGAAGTTAAATAAGCATGGTGACAATATACAGCCTTGACGTACTCCTTTTCCTATCTGGAACTAGTCTGTTGTTCCATGTCAGTTCTAACTGTTGCTTCCTGACCTGCATACAGATCTCTCAAGAGGTAGGTCAGATGGTCTGGTATTCCCATCTCTTTCAGAATTTTCCTCAATTTATTGTGATCCTCACAGTCAAAGGCTTTGGCATAGTCAATAAAGCAGAAATAGATGTTTTCCTGGAACTCTCTTGCTTTTTCCATGATCCAGCGGATGTTGGCAATTTGACCTCTGGTTCCTCAGCCTTTTCTAAAACCAGCTTGAACATCAGGAAGTTCACCGTTCACGTATTGCTGAAACCTGGCTTGGAGAACTTTGAGCATTACTTTACTAGAGTGTGAGATGAGTAAAATTGTGCAGTAGTTTGAGCATTCTTTGGCATTGCCTTTCTTTGGGATTGAAATGAAAACTGACCTTTTACGTCCTGTGGCCACTGCTGAGTTTTCCACATTTGCTGGCATATTGAGTGCAGCATTTTCACAGCATCATCTTTCAGGATTTGAAATAGCTCAACTGGAATGCCATCACCCCCACTAGCTTGGTTTGTAGTGATGCTTTCTAAGGCCCACTTGACTTCACATTCCAGGATGTCTGGCTCTTATTAACATATGCCAATAAAATGAACAACCTAGCAGAACCAGGCAAATTCCTAAAAATGTACAGTCTCCCAAGACTGAAACAGGTAGAAGTAGAAATTATGAACAGACCAATACCATCAACAAAATCGAATCCAAAATTTTCAAAAAGTCCAACAAACACAAGTCTAGGACTTCTGAGGTGACATCTTCCAAATATTTAAAGGGTTAACACCTATCCAACCCAAACTACTGCAAAAAATTGAAGAGGAAAGAATGCTTCTAAATTCATTCTATGATACCACTATCACCCTTTTACCAAAATCAGACAACAATGTCACAAAGAAGAAAATTACAGGCTAGAATCACTGATGAATATCTTAGGTTGGTGCAAAAGTAACTGTGGGTTTTGCATTGTTGAAATTTGCCATTTGATATTGGAATACATATTAAATAAACGTGGTTATGTTATATATCATTTTAATGCACATTTCTCACTTCATTTTTTTTGCTAATGATTTATCACTTGCTGTTTATTTTATATTTATTTTAGACTATGGAAATGACATTAGACAAAAAGCAAATTTGAGCAATTTTCTTATTTGAGTTCAAAATGGGTCATAAAGTAATGCAGACAACTCACAACATCAACAACACATTTGGCCCAGGAACTGCTAACAAACGTACAGTGCAATGGTGGGTCAAGAAGTTTTGCAAAGGAGATGAGAGCCTTGAAGATTGAGGAACACAGTGCCTGGCCCATCAGAAGCTGACAATGAAAACTAAGAGCCATGATTGAAACTGATCCTCTTTCAACTACATGAGAAGTTGCCTAAGAACTCAACATCAACCATTCAATTGTCAATCAGTATTTGAAGCAAATTGAAAGGGTGAAAATGCTTAATTAGTGGGTACCTCATGAGGTGACTGCCAATCGCCATTTTGAAGCGTCATCTTCTCTTATTCTACACAACAAAGGACCACTTCTCCACTGGATGTGATGTGCAGCAAAAAGTGGACTGCATAAGACAACCGGTGATGACCAGCTCAGTGGCTGGACTGAACTGAGAAGAAGTTTCAAAGCACTTCCCAAAGTCAATTTTGCATCAGAAAAAGGTCATGGTCACTGTTTGGTGGTCTCTTGCCCAGCTGATCCACTAAAGCTTTCTGAATCCAGGTGAAACCATTACATCTGAGAAGTATGCTCAGCAAATTGATGAGATGCATTGAAAATTGCAATGCCTACAACTGGCACTGGTCAATAGAATGAGCCCAACAACTCTCCACAACAATGCCCAACCACACATTGCACAACCAATGCTTCAAAAGTTGAATGAATCTGGCTATGACGCTTTGGTCTCATCTCCCATAATCACCTGAACTCTCGCCAACTGACTACCACTTCTTCAAGCATCTCGATGACTTTTTGCAGGGAAAACACTTCCACAACCAGCAGGATGCAGAAAATGCTTTCCAAGAGTTTGTCAAATCCTGAAGCATAGATTTTTATGCTAAAGGAATAAGCAAAATTTCTTGTTGGCAAAAATGTATTTATTATAATGGTTTCTGTTTTGATTAATAAAGATGTGTTCAAGCCTAGTTATAATGATTTAAAATTCACAGTCCAACACTGTAACTATATTTGCACCAACCTAATATATTCAAAAATCCTCACAAAATATTAGCAAACTAAATTCAACAACACATTAAAAGGATCATACATCATGATCGAGTGGGATTTATCCCAGAGATGCAAGGATGGCCCAATATATGCAAAATACTAACACAAGAATGTAAACCAACTATACCCCAATAAATTTTTTTAATCTGCAATGTTAACTGCAGATATCACACACTCCCTGACTCCACACTATACTACAAATTAACAGTTTGAAAAATCATATAAGCATACCAACAGATGCAGAAAACATTTTGACAACATTCATTATGATAAAAATTCTCCAGAAGTTGGGCATAGAGGCAATCTCAACATGATAAAGACTAGCTATGACAAGCACAGAGCTAACAATAGACTCGAGCTTCCCCAGCAGCTCAGTAGTAGAGAATCCATCTGCCAGTGCAGGAGATGCAGGTTTGATTCCTGGGTCAGCAAGATTCCCTGGAGAAGGAAATGGCAACCCGCTCCAGTATTCTTCCCTGGGAAATTCCATGGACAGAGGAACCTAGTGGGCTATAGTCCATGGGATTGCAAAAAGAATCGGACATGACTTAGGGACTAAACAACAACATTATACTCAGTGATACAAAGTTGAAAGTATTTTCTCTAACATAAGGAACAAGACAGAGATGCCCACTTTCACCACTTTTATTCAGCATAGTTTTGAAAGTCCTACCCTCAGCAATCAGACAACAAAAAGAAGTAAAAGGAACTTATATTGGAAAGAAAGAAGTAAACATCACTGTTTACAGACTATACATAGATACTATACTTAGAAAATCCTAAAGATATTACCAAAAGACTACTAAAGCTCACCAATGAATTTGTTAAAGCTACAGGATACAAAATTAATATACAGAAATATACTGCATTTTATACACTAACAATGAACTACCAGAAAGATAAATTAAGGATATGATCCCATTTACAATCACATCAAAAAGAATTAAAATACCTAGTAATAACTTCCTAAGGAAGTAAAAGACTTGGACTAGAAAATTATAAGGCACTGATGAGAGAAACTGAAGAGGACACAAACATATGCAAAGATAGATCGTGTTCATGAATTGGAAGAATATTTTTTAAAATAACCATACTATCACAGGCAGCCTGCAGGTGCAATGCAATCTCTATCAAAACATCAATAGTATTCTTCACAAAACTAGAATAAATAATTTTAAAATTTGTATGAAAATACAAAAGACCCCAAAGCCAAAACAATCTTGAGAAAGAACAGAGCTAGAAATACCATACTCCCTGACTTCACACTATACTACAAACCCAAAGTAATCACAATAGTATGGTGCTGGCATAAAAACAGACACATAGATTAATGGAACAGAGCAGAGAACCCAGAAATAAGCCCACACACTTGTGGTCAACTAATCTATTACAAAAGAGGCACTGAATACACATGGAGAAAAATTGTTTCTTTAATAAGTGGTGCTGGGAAAACTGGACATGTACATATAAAAGAATTCCCTTATTCCATATATAAAACTGGACATGTACATATAAAAGAATTCCCTTATTCCATATATAAAAATTAGCTTGAAATAGATTATAAACCTAAATGAAAGGCCAGAAACAATAAAAGACATGGAAGAAAATATAGGCAGAACACTCCTCAACATAAATCCCAGCAATAATTTTCTCAATCTTTCTCCTAGGGCAAATAATAATAATAATAACAAATAATACAAAAAGTAAACACATAAGGCCTAATTAAATTAAAAGCTTTTACATAGCAAAGGAAACCATCAACAGAAAGAAAAGACAACCTACTGAATGAGAAAAAATATTTGTAAATGATATGACTAATATGGAGTTAATATCTAAAATATATGGATACCTCATACAACTCAATATAAAAAAAAAATCCAAGTTGACTGAAAAATGGGCAGGAGACTTGAATAGACATTTTTCCAAAGAAGATATACAAATGGCCAACAGGCACATGAAAAGATGTCCAACACTGTTAATCATCAGAGAAATGCAATTCAAATTCTCAGTAAGTTATCATCTCACATATGTCAGATTGGCTATCATCAAAAAGACAACAAATAACAAATGTTGATGTGGCTGTGAAGAAAAGGAAATCCTTGAACAGCGCTGGTGGAATGAAAATTGGTGCAATCACTGTGGTAAATAGTATCAATGTTCCTTAAAAGACAGGAAGGTGGCAGTCCAGTGGTTGGGACTTTGCACTTTGACTGCCAAGGGCCTAAGTTCAATCACTAGTCAGGGAACTGGGATCCCACAAGACATGTGGCACAGCCAAAAAGAAAGTCTACAAACAGAATTATCAAATGACCCAGCAATTCCTCTCCTGAGTATATATCTGAAAAACACAAAAACACTAATTTGAAAGATACATACACCCCAATGTTCATAGCAACATTATTTACAATGGCCAAGATACGGAAATAACCTAAGAGTCCATCAACAGATGAATGGAAAAAGAAGATGCGGTAGGGGGGTTCAGGGTGGAGGGGACACAGGTATGCCTATGACTGATTCATACTGATGTAAGACAAAACCCATCACAATACTGTAAAGTCATTATCCACCAGTTAAAATACATAAATAAATGTTTTTTAAAAACTTTAAAAAGATGTGGTAGATATGTACAATGTAATACTGCTCAGTCATATAAAAGTATGAAATTGCACCATCTGCAACAACATGGATGGACTTGGAGGGTATTATATTAGTGAAATAAGTCAGGCAGAGAAAGACAATACTGTGTGTTATCAGTTATATGTGGAATCTAAAAGATAAAGCAAACTAGTGAGTACAACAAAAATGAGACTCACAGATATAGAAAACTAGTAGTCACCAGTCAGAAGAAGAAAAGGGGAAGGAAGAAGGGGATAGAGGATTGTGAGGTACAAACTACTATGTATAATAAATAAGCTACAAAGTTATATGGTGCTGGGAATACAGCCAATACTTTAACTGAAACTTATATAATATTGTAAATCAACTACATCTCAATAAAAAATAAACTAAAAAAGGTGGAAAAATACAACACAAAAACAGCAATCCTATAAAACAACTACCAGTATGTCTATCTTACTATTAGGTAAAATTAATTTCAAGACAAAGCACATTACCAGAGATAAAGTGGTAGATTTCAAAATAATAAAATGGTCAAGCTACTTAAAAGACATAAAAAAATTTAACACATGTGTGTGCATTCATCAGTTCCCCACATGGACAATGGGACTCTTTCTACTGAGGGACTAAAATCAATGAAACCCTAGCAACTAATGAGCACTCCCAGCAACCGGATCTTGGTTTCTAAATGCCATTCACCAAAAAAAAAGGAAGCAGAGCTACCCAGAGAAATGGATGTTTCTAGGAATACAAATAAAAGATGAGACTGGAGCATCTTGTGGTACTAAAAGTTAAGAAACTGATTTTTTTTTAATTAATGGGAGTATATCAAAGGTATAGAGAGAGCAGCCTTTAAAGAATTCACAATGCCCAAAACTAGAATGATCTCAGCATCTAAATAAAAAATATACTTTTAGATTACAATTCAAAGTATAAAATATACATAAGATCATGCTGATATAATAAATCATTGAACCAATAAATTAATGATGGGGGGGAGGCACAAATCTTCTTTATAGAAGAATTTCAAATAACTTATATACATACTCCTGCCAGAAGGTGAAAGAGTATCTGCTTCTCCCCATCCCACCAGACAACACTACCTTAAGTGTATGAACTTAGTGACTCACTTCCAAAGAGGAAGAAGGGAAAAACTGTTAACTCTTTAGTGAAGAAACCTGGCAAACATAACCTTACCCTAGTGATGAAGTGTCATATCACCAGTGTTGTCACGTGGACACCACACACTCCCTGATATGATGATATTAAAAAGGACAGTTGGCTTGTGTGGCATTCTTTCCCACAAACCCACAATCCCAATCTAATTATAAGAAAAACTATCAGACAAACCCAGATTGAGGGACATTCTAAAAGATACCTATTCGGAACTTGTCAAGCCTGTCAAGGTCATGAAAAATAAGGGAAGAGTGAGAAATTATCACAGGTCACAAGAAAATGGGGAGACAAAACAACTAAACAATGTGCTATCCTAAACTGAATCAGTGAACAGAAAGAGGAAATTAGCGGAAAAACTGGTGAAATATAAAGACACTCTGGAGTTTGGTTATCCATGATGTATCCATGCTAGATTCTTAGTTTTGACAAGTGTAAATGTAAGATGCTAACAATGGGGGACCTGAGTAAGGAGAATATAAGAACATTCTGTGTTATCTGTGAAATTTCTCTGTAAATCTAAAACTATTTCCCCTAAAGTATAATTAAATAGGCAAGTTCAGTTCAGTTCAGTTACTCAGTCATGTCCGATTCTTTGTGACCCCATGGACTGCAGTACGCCAGGCTTCCCTGTCCATCACCAACTCCTGGAGCTTACTCAAACTCATGTCCATGGAGTCGGTGATGCCATTCAACCATCTCATCCTCTGTTGTCCCCTTCTCCTCCCACCTTCAGTCTTTCCCAGCACCAGGATCTTTTCCAATAAGTCAATTCTTTGCATCAGGTGGCCAAAGTATTGGAGTTTCAGCTTCAGCATCAGTCCGTCCAGTGAATATTCAGGACTGATTTCCTTTAGGGTGGATTGGTTTGATCTCCTTGCAGTCTTTACTGACTCTCAAGAGTCTTCTCCAACACCACAATTCAAAAGCATCAATTTGTAATCAGACTAAACAAGTAAATATTTAATAGTAAGAGAATTGGTAAAAAAATTATCATATATCTATATATGATATACCTATATCATGAGATACTGTATGTAACCTTAAAAAATGTTTAAAAGGAAATTTAACAATGTGGTAAAGCTTAATAAATGTTTTAAATGTGAAAATCAATATTAAAAACTATTTAAATAATGTTTAATTCTTGTAAAATGTACAACAACACTGGCAGTAATGCAATAAAGAAAGGAACAATGTAAATTAAAGAATTTCTGATAGTTTCTAAAAATTCTCGTGAGAGCTTTTAAAAACTCTCTTCTTGTTGCACCATGGAAGTTGAGTATCACATGCCTCGAGGTCAAATTTTTAATTCTATGGCCTTTCCTTTGAAGTTTCTACAAAAGTAGCATCCTAAATGAGGCAGATGCTGACATTTGCCTATCTGAGATCAATTATCTCCTTCCATTCTAAAAGATTTCCATTTTTTGAAGAAAATCATAAATGGGTGCTGAATTTTGTCCAAGGCTTTTTCTACATCTATTGAGATGATCATATGGTTTTTATCTTTCAATTTGTTAATATGGTGTATCACACTGATTTGCATATACTGAAGAATCCTTGTATCCCTGGAATAAACCCAACTTGATCATGGTGTATGGGCTTTTTGATGTCTTGCTGAATTCTATTTGCTAAAATTTTGTTGAGGACTTTTGCATCTATGTTCATCAGTGATATTGGCCTATAGTTTTCTTTTTTGTGTGTTGCTTTTGTCTGGTTTTGGTATCAGGATTATGGTGGCCTTGTAGAATGAGCTTGGAAGTGTTCCTTCCTCTGCAATTTTTTGAAAGAGTTTCAGAAATGTAGGCATTAATTCCTCTCTAAATGTTTGATAGAATTCTTCTGTAAAGCCATCTGGTCCTGGGCTTTTGTTTTTTGGGAGATTTTTGATCACAGCTTCAATTTAAGTGCTTGTAACTGGCCTGTTCATAATTTATACTTCTTCCTGGTTCAGTCTTGGAAGATTGAACTTTTCTAAGAATCTGTCCATTTCTTCCAGGTTATCCATTTCATTGCCATATAGTTGTTCATAATACTCTTTTATAATACTTTGTAATTTTGCATTGTCTGTTGTAACCTCCCATTTTTCACTTCTAATTACATTGATTTGATTCACCTCTCTTTTTTTCTTGATGGGCCTCAAGATAGTAAAGTCCATATATGATAAATCTACAGCAAACATTATTCTCAATGGTGAAAGGCTTAATTCCCCCTAAGATCAGGAACAAGACAAGGATGTCCACTTTCACCACTAGTATTCAACATAGTTCTGCAAGTCCTAGCTACAGCAATCAGAGAAGAAACAAATAAAAGGAATCCATATCAGGAAGGAGAAGGAAATGGCAACCCACTCCAGTATTCTTGCCTGGAGAATCCTGTGGACAGAGGAGCCTGGTGGGCTGCTGCCCATAGGGTCACACAGAGTCAGACACAACTGAAGTGACTTAGCATGCATGAATGTATTGGAAAAGAAAATGGCAATCCACTCTAGTATTCTTGCCTGGAGAATCCCAGGGACAGAGGGCCTGGTGGGCTGCCGTCTATGGGGTCACACAGAGTCAGACATAACTGAAGTGACTTGGCAGCAGCAGCAGCAGATCAGAAAAGAAGTAAAGCTCTCACTGTTTGCAGAGACATGACACTGTACATAGAAAACCCTAAAGACAGTATCAGAAAATTACTAGAGCTAATCAGTGAATTTACCAAAGTTGCAGGATATAAAATCAATACACAGAAATCACTTGCATTTCTATATACTAACAATGAAAAATCAGAAAGAGAAATTAAGGAATCAACCCCATTCACCATTGCAACAAAAAGAATTAAATATCTGGAATAAACTTACCTAAGGAGATGAAAGAACTGTACACAGAAAATTATATAAGACACTAATGAAAGAAATCAAAGATGACATAAACAGATAGAGAGATATTCCATGTTCCTGGGTAGAAAGAATCAATATTGTGAAAGTGATTATACTACCAAATGCAATCTATAGATTCAATGCAATCCCTATCAAATTACCAATGGCATTTTTCACAAAACTAGAATAAAAAATTTCACAATTCATATGGAAACACAAAAGACCCCGAATAGCCAAGGCAGTCTTGAGAAAGAAGAATGGAGCTCCTCCTGGAGGAATCAACCTTCCTGACTTCAGATTATACTACAAAGCTACAGTCATCAAGACAGTATGGTACTGGCACAAAAACAGAAATATAGACTAATGCAACAAGATAGAAAGCCCAGAAATAAACCCAAGCACCTATGGGTACCTTATTTTTGACAAAGGAGGCAAGAATATACAATGGGGCAAGGACAGCTTCTTCAGCAAATAGTGCTGGGAAAACTGCTCAACTACATGCAAAAGAATGAAATTAGAATACTTCTTAACACCATACACAAAGATAAACTCAAAATGGATTAAAGACCTAAATGTAAGACCAGAAACTAAAAACCTCTTAGAGGAAAACATAGGGAGAACACTCAATGACGTAAATCAAAGCAAGATCCTCTATGACCCACCTCCTACAGTAACGGGAATTAAAACAAAAGTAAACAAGTTGGACCTGATTAAACTTAAAAGCTTTTGCACAGCAAAAGAAACTATAAGCAAGGTGAAAAGACAACCCCCAGAATAGGAGAAAATAACAGCAAATGAAACAACTGACAAAGGATTAATTTCCAAAATATACAAGCAGCTCATACAACTCAATACCAGAAAAACAAACAACCCAATCAAAAAGTGGAGAAAAGACCTAAACAGACACTTCTCCAAGGAAGACATACAGATGGCTAACAAACACATGAAAAGATGTTCAACATCACTCATTATTAGAGAAATACAAATCAAAACTACCATGAGATATCACCTCACACTGGTCAGAATGGCCCTCATCAAAAAGTCTACAAACAATAAATGCTGGAGAAGGTGTGGAGAATGTAAATTGATACAGCCACTATGGAAGAGAGTATGGAGATTCCTTTAACAACTAGGAATAAAACCACCATATATATGACCCAGCAATGCCACTCCTAGGCATATACCCTGAGGAAATCAAAATTGAAAAAGACACATGTATCCATTGTTCATTGCAGCACTATTTACAATAGCTAGAACATGGAAGCAACCTAGATGTTCATCGATGAATGGATAAAGAAGTTGTAGTACACACACACACACACACACAACAGAATATTACTCAGCCATAAAAAGGAACATATTTGAGTACATTCTAATGAGATGGATAAACCTAGAACCTATTATACAGAGTAAAGTAAGTCAAAAAGAGAAAGATAAATATCATATTCTAACACATATATATGGAATCTAGAAAAATGGTTCTGAAGGACTTATTTACAAGGCAGCAATGGAGAAACAGACATAGAGAATAGACTTATGGACATGGGGAAAGAGGGTGAGATGTATGGAAAGAGTAACATGAAAACTTACATTACCATATGTAAAATAGACAGCCAACAGGAATTTCCTGTATGGCTCAGGAAACTCAAAGAGGGGCTCTGTATCAACCTAGATGGGGTGGGATGGGGATGGAGATGGGACAGAGTTTCAAAAGGAAGGGGATGTATGAATCAACTTATGGCTGATTCATGTTGAGGTTTGACAGAAAACAACAAAATTCTGTACAGCAATTATCCTTCAATTAAAAAATAAATTAGTTTAAAGAAAAAGAAAACATTTCCAATTTTGTTAGAAGTAGCAGTGTGCTTAGGTTAAAAAACTACATTTTGAAATTGTATACAAAAATCATCTAGGAATGCTCTTTAAAAAAGTAAAGGTTCAGCTCGGTTTGTGTCCCCCTTCACCTCTTACTCTTCTTCTTGACATAACGCTGGAGAGAGAAATTATGAGAAGAAAACACACATGGGTAAAAACTACATGTTATGGATTTCTGGGCAGAAGTATAGAAGACTGGGCCCCAACTGCATCAGCACTGAACTGCCTACCTCCTTACTTTGTGATACAAGAGAAATATAACCCTCTTTTTTTAAATGTCATTTTTTTTCTTTGAACACATGTATACAATCCACATAGTAAAGAACTGATGGCTATATGCCAATTTTTCTTATATTTGTCCTCCTGAAAAGAGAACAAAAATCTACTTTTAAGAAAGTCATTCAACTTAGTTGTATTTGGTATTTTTCAAGCCACAATACCTACTGGCTTTGGTTCCCTGGGACAGGTAGAAGAGGAAATGTTCCATTCTTGTTTGGGGGAAAGCTAAGGAGAAACAGCTTAAATTATTGTCACTAAAACAATGACAATACAATCAGAGGTATACCTCTCAATTTACTCTCATTTAATGACTTAGTGTTTATGTAACAAAACATTTTACTGAATAGGCATTTGCTATGCAGAGGTTATCTGGAGTGAAGAAGGAACAAAAGAAGATCCCCTCTTTAGGAAGCACCTTCCTTTAAGTGTTGTAAACGGTCTTAATGAAATGAATCATGATGGGAAACAAAAACCTTTTCCACTTTTTTAAATTGCTATAGTACTCAGTTACGGTGGTGCCAGCGGTAAAGAATCCGCATGCCAGTGCAGCAGATGCAAGAGACCCGGTTCGATCCCTGGGTTGGGAAGATCCCTTGGAGAAGGAAAAGGAAACTCACTCCAGTATTCACGCCTGGAAAAATCCCATGGGGTTATAGACAGTCAGACACTACTCAGCACTTGTCAGCAGAAACTCAGTTGCAGTCAACAACAAACACAAATACCTGAAGGGGGAAAAAACCCACAATTTCCAAATAAGGAAGTAGATTAAGGAAATTGTAGTACGACAAGACAAAGAATATTAATACTCATTAAAAAATAAGTATGGAGATTGTTATGCATACAAAAGAATATTAATTGAAAGCACAGAACAAAAACAATGTACATACACTCTTAAAGTTATATAAAACAAAGAACGCAAAACAAGGGTCAGACAGGGTCATAAAATCTAAAATGGAATGTTTGGCCTTTTGTTCATATTTTACTATATATTACTAAATATGAACTGATGAAATAAACATGAATCTGGCAATGTGTGTGTGTATTCTGAAATGTTCCTAATGCAAAACACCTAAAATGCTGGATAAAATAGAAAATTTGCTTTTTTAACTTCATATTAAAATGAATATTAAGCTTTCCTAAGCTTGCATGGAAGTGAGAAAAATTCTAAAAGGGCCAGGAATGAGAGCAGCAAGGAGGAAAGCTATCTTAATGGCCTAAAGCGGGAGTCGGAAAACTATAACCCACAAGCCAAATCCAGCTTATAATCATAAGCTAAGAATAGTTTTTTAAATTTTAATAGTTTAAAATGAAAATGAAGAAATCTTAACAAATGAAAATTATATGAAACTCAAATTTCAGTATCCATAAATGAAGTTCTTTACAATATACCTATGCTCATTCACTTAAGTCTTGTCTACAGATATTTCATATCACAACAGCAGAGACTGTATGACCTAAAAAGTCTAAAATATTTTCTATCTGGCCCTTCACAGAAAAAGTTTGCCAACTCTTGGCCAATAGCTTCATTTTTAATGAATACACAAGGGGGACAGGAAACAAAGCCTCTGGCTCACACAGGGCAAGGAATTAAACTGGAGATGTGGTACAAAGGCATAAGAACAGAGGGATACACACTTAATCAAAAGCAAACTAGAGAAATATATATCCCACAAAATCATATAACATGGACCCAGGCCTACTTACACAATAAATATTCATGGGCAGGGGACCAGGTATAAAGAAGTCTTTCCCTGGGCATTTGTAGCTACTACATAGTCTACATATGGATCAGGGGCAGAAAAACTACCAAAGCAAAAATTTAATTTACACAGATATCAAGTAATCAATGTTCTCCACCCCATGCGCAGCTACTAATACAATTTTCTCATAAGAACAATAGCACCCATAAATAAAGTTCCAAAGAAACTGAGTTAGCAGTAAAAACAACAACAAATCATACAGTTACTCAAACCAACATTTCTTCTTAAAATAAGTAAGTGTTCAGTTCAGTTCATTTCACGTCCGACTCTTTGCAACCCCATGAATGGCAGCACACCAGGCCTCCCTGTCCATCACCATCTCCCGGAGTTCACTCAGACTCACGTCCATTGAGTCAGTGATGCCATCCAGCCATCTCATCCTCTGTTGTCCCCTTCTCCTCCTGCCCCCAATCCCTCCCAGCATCAGAGTCTTTTCCAATAAGTCAACTCTTTGCATGAGGTGGCCAAAGTACTGGAGTTTCAGCTCTAGCATCATTCTAAAGCATTAAAGCATCACATAAAAAACAGCGAGGTGTTAACAAGCTACTGTGAAAACACCAGGACAAGTTTCAGAAGAAACCTGATACCAAGAGAAATAAGGAGAATACTAGAGCACCAAACTGATTCTGAACTGAAGATATTTCTCAATTACAATTCCAAAGACATGAGATTCATCTTGGGAGCCTAAAAGGGCAAAGAAGGCAGAAGTTAAGAGTCAAATCCATCCAGGAATCCAAGATTCTCTCCTATATGAAGTTTCAAAGAATAACTACACTCTAGAAGTAGGAATAGATCACTAAATCCTTACCATCCAGAGGGGAGTCCAATGCAAGTTACCTTGGTGCAGAGCAGAAAACAATATTACAAAAAAAAAGAAAGTCAGGGGGCTGGATCAGGAGTAGAGGAGTTAAAATGAACAACATTCTGAAGAAGCTGTATTCATACCCAAAGCCTCAAAAGAAATTGCAGCTCTTATCTGGGTAGACCACATGAGTTTGGCTTAAAAAGTCCTTTATTGGCAGTGTTACTTAGGTACCTGACAGAAACAGACAAAATTCAGCCCTGGAGAAAGAAACTTTCATTCAAGATTTCAAGGAATACACACAAACACACACATGCATACACATGTTTTTTCAAAGGTAATAGCCATGATAGAGTTGAAGAAAACTAGCCAGAGAAGAAAATAAAGATCTATGAGTATGAACCAGCAGAAAAACACCCACAAGACTTCAGCTGTTAGAATTAATAGCCAAAGATATTACAACTATTCTTTACCTGTTTCCAGAAAACAAAATTGTTGAAAATACCTTATAAAAATAGAAAACTATTAAACTGGTAGATATAAAGTGGATAAACAACCAGGTCCTAGTGTCTAGCACGGGGAACTACATTCAATATCCTGTACTAAACCACAGTGGAAAAGAATATGAAAAACATATATATAGATAGACAGATATGTAAACACATACACACACACACACACACATACACCCAGATTTGGGAAAAGAACAGAAATCCTAGAAATGGGGGTAAAAAACTGAATTTTAATTTCAGTGTACATTACTTATAATGAAACAAAACAGAAGAAAGAACTAACTGGAAAATAGATTGAAAGAAATTACATAGAATCAAGTCAGAGAAAAATGAAAAATATACAACTGAAAATAACAAACATGGAGTTTAGAGTGAAATTAATCTAATACACATTTAATTAAAGCTCCTGAATGAGAAAACAGAAAGATTGAGGCAAGAAAAACAATTAAAGAAAAAATGGCTGAGAATTTTCCAGATCTGATGAAAGACATTAATCCACTGGTTCAAACATGCAATAAGTCCAAAATATATAAACAAAAAGAAATCTACTCACCAGCATCTCACAATGAAGCAGCTGAAAGTCTAGGATATGCAGAAAATTTTAAAGGAGACAAGTGAAGAAAGATAAATTACATTCAAAGTGGGAATCAGATGTCTAGCTAATTTTAAACCATCGAAAAACAAAGCTAGAAGACAGTGAAATACTGTGTGTAAAGTACTACAGGAAAATAATTGCAAGCTCGGAATTACATACCTACTTTAAAAAATAAGAGTGAAATAAAGAAATTCCAAGCCAAACAACAGAAATTTTTTTTAAACCTGAAAATGTTAGTTGCAGAGAGACTTCCATCAATGGAAATTACAAAGGACATTCTTCAGGCAGAAGGTAAGTGATCTCAAATGGAAGGTCTGAGATCGAGGGAAAGAAGGAATAAAAAGCCAAAATGCAGGCTGCTAATATAAACTAACACTTATTTTGTGAAACTATAATAAGGTCTAGTAGGAATAAAAAGAAAATTAAAACAATGATATCACAAATCATGTGGAGGCTAAACAGAATTTTGGTGTTCTAAGGTCTTTATCCATGGGGAAAGTAAAAGTTTAATTAGCTTTAGACTTTCACAACTTAAGGATATATGTTATAATTTACAGGGTCAGCATTGAAAGAACAGAAAGTATGTATAACTTGCAAAGAGGGAGAAAAAATTGAGAGATAGTGGATAAAGGATTTTTAAAAATCAGTCCAAAGACAGGCAAGAAAAGGAGAGAAAGAAACAAAGAAGAGCCAAAAAACAGAAAATACAAATCAAGATGACAGATAAAAATTCAAATGTACTTACAATAAATTATATGTAAACAAACTGAATGCCCCTGTTAGTAAATATAACACTGATAATGGATCCAACTGGATCGTTTTAAATGTTCAGCCTTATGCTCTTCACAAGAGGCACATCTAAAAATTTATTTTCAAAAAAAACCTGAAAATAATAAAAATACTAACCATACATACACACATACTAGCATAGTTCATTTAATATCACACAAAATATCAGGCAAACGATTACTACAGATAAAAGATCTTACAATAAGATTCAAACGCCTAAGCTTCAAACTATTAATAAATAAAAAGTGATAGTAATACACTTAGTATCCTGAAAGATGATGCTGTGAAAGTGCTGCACTCAATATGCCAGCAAATGTGGAAAACTCAGCAGTGGCCACAGGACTGGAAAAGGTCAGTTTTCATTCCAATCCCAAAGAAAGGCAATGCCAAAGAATGCTCAAACTACCGCACAATTGCACTCATCTCACACGCTAGTAAAGTAATGCTCAAAATTCTCCAAGCCAGGCTTCAGCAATATGTGAACCGTGAACTTCCTGATGTTCAAGCTGGTTTTAGAAAAGGCAGAGGAACCAGAGATCAAATTGCCAACATCCGCTGGATCATGGAAAAAGCAAGAGAGTTCCAGAAAAACATCTATTTCTGCTTTATTGACTATGCCAAAGCCTTTGACTGTGTGGATCACAAAAAAACTGTGGAAAATTCTGAAAGAGATGGGAATACCAGATCACCTAACCTACCTCTTGAGAAATCTGTATGCAGGCCAGGAAGCAACAGTCTGTTTGGAACAACAGACTGGTTCCAAACAGGAAAAGGAGTATGTCAAGGCTGTATACTGTCACCCTGTTTATTTATCTTATATGCAGAGTACATCATGAGAAACGCTGGGCTGGAAGAAGCACAAGCTGGAATCAAGATTGCCGGGAGAAATATCAATAACCTCAGATGACACCACCCTTACGGCAGAAAGCAAAGAGGAACTAAAAAGCCTCTTGACGAAAGTGAAAGAGGAGAGTGAAAAAGTTGGCTTAAAGCTCACCATTCAGAAAACGAAGATCATGGCATCCGGTCCCATCACTCCATGGGAAATAGATGGAGAAACAGTGGAAACAGAGTCAGACTTTATTTTGGGGGGCTCCAAGATCACTGCAGATGGTGATTGCAGCCATGAAATTAAAAGATGCTTACTCCTTGGAAGAAAAGTTATGACCAACCTAGATAGCATATTCAAAAGCAGGGACATTACTTTGCTGACTAAGGTCCGTCTAGTCAAGGCTATGGTTTTTCCAGTGTTCATGTATGGATGTGAGAGTTGGACTGTGAAGTAGGCTGAGTGCCAAAGAATTGATGCTTTTGAACTGCGGTGCTGGAGAAGACTCTTGAGAGTCCCTTGGAATGCAAGGAGATCCAACCAGTCCATTCTGAAGGAGATCAGCCCTGGGATTTCTTTGGAAGGAATGATGCTAAAGCTGAAACTCCAGTACTTTGGCCACCTCATGCAAAGAGTTGACTCATTGGAAAAGACTCTGATGCTGGGAGGGATTGGGGGCAGGAGGAGAAGGGGACGACAGAGGATGAGATGGCTGGATGGCATCACAGACTCGATGGACATGAGTCTGAGTGAACTCCGGGAGTTGGTGGTGGACAGGGAGGCCTGGCGTGCTGCGATTCATGGGGTCGCAAAGAGTCGGACACGACTGAGCGACTGAACTGAACTGAACCTTTATATATATAATTTTATATACCAAATCATACTATACTACTTTCAGGTCATCAAACTTGCCATCATTAAATGTCCACCTTCAGAAGAATGGTGGAGTGTATACCTTAAGATATTTTCCTAGAGCAATGAAAGTAAATGACTCACAAAGACATAAAGACATTTGTAGCAACATAATGTTGAGAGTCAAATACAAGCCTCAGGTATGTTACCCTTTTCATAGCGGTCAAAAGCAAGGAAAAGTAAATACATTATATATAGTTAGACATAACTACAGAGAACAGAAGTAAATTATATGCACCAAATATAGCATATTAGGTATTTCTTGTGGAGGAAAAGGCAGGGATATGATGAAATTGATCTACTCAGAGGACTTCAAAGTTGCTAATAATATCTATCTTAAGCTGGAGAGTAATACAAAGATACTTATTTTTAAATTTTACAATTTTCATATATGTTTTAGTACATTTTCTATTTTATAACAAGTGAAAAACATGAATAGTAAACTATGCCCAATAGTCTATAAATATGATGTCAATGTTTTTGATAAATAAATGTGTCCTTAAATATCTTTCAAAAAAGTAAAACCTGTCAAAATGTTAATCTCGTTCTTGGCTGATACATCATTATTGATGTGTATTTCTTCATTGTACCTCAACATTCTCCAGGTTTTCTAGAATGAACATATATTACTTTTATAATCAGAATAAAAAGTTAGTTTCCATAAAGTTAAAAATAGAAACAACAGCTCAAGGCCAGTGTTTGGAAAATTTTCTGACTTACTGTTCTCTGGAATTGCAACTGATTTTAATTTAAAAATATGGCTGCAATTTTAAAAACAACAACAACACTTTTATGTTCTACATAAGGGAAGTTCCAATAGTGTAGCCTTTGGAGTACTTTAGAAAATAGTGAAATACTGAAATGGTCTCAGTGTTCTCCGGCCAAGAGCCCCACCAAAAAACAAAAGATGTGGGTAACAAACTATTCTAACTACCCACCACTGAAATTGTATGTAGAAAAAATTAGATACAGAAAAAAATTTACTGCTGCCTTTTATAAAGGCAAAAACATATGACCCCAGAAAACATACTGTACAAATTTATAATTAACTGTCTACAGATGTTACATAGCATTGATCATTTCCATACAAGATCAACAAAGGTCAACAAACAGGTAATTTAGTAAACTAAGGTATTCTCAAGAGACAAAAGGTGAAACAGAGGTTGATGTCTTCCGGTCTTCCTTCTCTTTATCCCTTGGTGTATGTTATATTCTCATAGTCATGGAAGGTGATAAAATCACAAAACAATCATTTTAGTATCAGCTGTCATAAGAAGACTAAGTGTGAGGATGAGAAAAACCATGTAAAGAAAATAGGGGTAGGGGATTAAGAGGTACAAACTAATATGTAGAAAATAAATAAGTTGATATATTATACAGCACAGGGAATATAGCATTTTAGAATAACTATAAATGGAGTATAACATTTAAAACCTGTGCGTCACTATGTTATGCACCTAAAACTTTACACTGTAAATCAACTATACCTCAATAAACATAGATATATAGTAAAAAGAAAAAAAATGACTGAAGGGGAAGTCGTGTCTTCCATATTGTCATCAGAATATCTCAAAACACTAAAGATGAAGGAAAACTAAGAGAATTGTCACCCACAGACTTACCCTAAAAATGCCTAAAGGATGTTCTTAAAAAGAAAGGATATGATAAATGAACACCTTAGAACATGATAAATAACAGTCTTAGAACATCAGGAAAAAAGGAAAAATAACAGAAGGAGAAAAAAGCATGAATAAGTAAAATAGACTTTCTTACTTCTCTTGAGTTTCCTAAATTATATTCAATGATCAAAGCAAAAATACAATATTGTCTGGTAGAGATTTCAACTTATATAGAGAAAAATTTTAAGACCATTATATTATTCTTCAAGGGATAATAACGAGACATAGAGAGGGTAAGATTCCTACACTTTAATTGGCAAAGCATTGATATCAGGAAATGTCTGTGGTGATGGAACAGTTCTGCATCCTGACTGTGGCAAAAATACAGAACTTACACAAATGATAAAATGGCACATACTAATCCATATTCACGCATTGTACCAATGTCAGTTTGCTGATTTTAATACTGTACTATAATTATGTAAGATGTGACCAATGGAGAAAATGGGTAAACAGTACACAGGACTTCTTCATACTATCCCTGCAATCTTTGTAATTCTAATTATTTAAAAATTTAAAGAAAGTTAACTGAAGATACCAAGAAACCTATATAAAGGAGGTAATAATTGACTGGGATCTGAACCAAGGTCCTGATAGGCTCACAGGATAATCTAGGCAGGAAAAGAATATTTGAGTAAAGGAGAAAAAGACCATGAGATAAGAAAGATAGGCTGTGACAAGCTGTGGACAACCCTGATGGCTGGTCTATGTAATATGAAACTATTCTATACCCAATGGAAATCTTAGGAATAAGTCCAAACACTTATGAATAAAGTTTCATTAATAGTATGGCAAAACTTATACTCAGAAAAAATAAAAATACCACTCATTTAGGAAATACAAATGATATGGCTAAAAAAGATATCAGAGTATCAAATTTCAGGCAAATTTCAGTAAGTACAGAAGACTGAAAAATGGAAGGACTCCAACCTGAGACAATCTGAAGAACGCTCATAATACAATAAAGCAGCGTCCTGTTACATAAAAGCAGTAATACCCCTGGAAAGCAGGTAGCATTAACCTTTTCTTTTCCCCTGTATCTTCTACATGCACGCATGTATGCTAAGTCACTTCAGTCATCTCCAACTCTTTACAACCCTATGAACCACAGCCCGCCAGGCTCCTCTGTCTATGGGATTCTCCAGGCAAAAATACTGGAGTGGGTTGCCATGTGCTCTCCCAGGGGATCTTCCCGAACCAGGGACTGAATCCCTGTCTCCTCACTGGCAGGCGGGTTCTTTACCACTAGTGCCACCTGGGGAGCACTAGTGCTCCAAATGATGAAAATCTCAAAGAAGAAACATCAAAAAACAATAAATATTTTTAAATAATTTGCTGTTTTTCTACATACGTGTCCAAATGATGAAAATCTCAAAGAAGAAACATCAAAAAACAATAAATATTTTTAAATAATTTGCTGTTTTTCTACATACGTGTCCAAATGATGAAAATCTCAAAGAAGAAACATCAAAAAACAATAAATATTTTTAAATAATTTGCTGTTTTTCAGTAACTAAGTTTCATCTGACTCTTTGTGACCCCATAGACTACAGCACACCAGGCTCCTCTGTCCTCCACTATCTCCCAGAGTGTACTCAAATTCACATCCATTGAGTCAGTAAGGCTATCTAACCATCTCATCCTCTGCTGCTCCCTTCTCCTGTTGCCTTCAATCTTCCCCAACATCAGGGCCTTTTCCAAAAGCCAGCTCTTCTCATCAGGTAGCCAAAGTATTGTAGCTTCAGCTTTGCATCAGTCTTTCCCATAAATATTTAGGGTTCATTTCCTTTACAATTGACTGGTTTGATCTTTTTGCAGTCCAAGGAACTCTCAAGAGTCTTCTCTAGCACCACAAATCAAAAGCATCAATTCTTCAGCACTCAGAATTCTTTATGAATTCTCACATCCGGACATGACTACTGGAAAAAACTATAGCTTTGACTACATGGATAGTTAAAGGATATACAAGATACATATACCTATGTCAGTAAGGTGACATCTCTGCTTTTTAATACACGGTCTGCTGCTGCTGTTAAGTCTCTTCAGTTGTGTCCGACTCTGTGCGACCCTACAGACGGCAGCCTACCAGGCTCCCCTGTTCCTGGGATTCTCCAGGCAAGAACACTGGAGTGGGTTGCCATTTCCTTCTCCAATGCATGAAAGTGAAAAGTGAAAGTGAAGTCACTCAGTCATGTCCAACTCTTCACGACCCCATGGACTGCAGCCCACCAGGCTCCTCCGTCCATGGGATCCTCCAGGCAAGAGTACTGGAGTCGGTGTCATTGCCTTCTCCAATACACCATCTAGGTTTGTCATAGCTTTCCTTCCGTGGAGCCTGAGTCTTTTAATTTCAAGGCTGCAGCCACCATCCACAGTGATTCTGGAGTCCAAGAAAATAAAATCTGTCACTGCTTCCACTTTTTCTACTTCTTTTTGTCCTGAAGTGCTAGGAACAGATGCCATGATCTTAGTCTTTTGAATGTTGAGTTTTAAGCCAGCTTTTTCACTCTCCTCTTTCACCTTCATCAAGAGGCTCTTTAGCTCCTCTTCACTTTCTGCCTAATGTGTCATTTGCATATCTGAGGTTGTTGATATTTCTCTAGGCAAACTTGATTCCAGCTTGTGCTTCATCCAGCCCTGCATTTCTCATGATGTACTCTGCATAGAAGTTAAATAAGGAGGGTGGCAACATACAACCTTAAGGCACTCCTTTCCCAATTTGGAACCAGTCTGTTGTTCTACGTGTTGTTCTACGTGCTTCTTGACTCACCTACAGGTTTCTCAGGAAACAGGTATGATGATCTGGTACTCCCATCTCTTTAAGAATTTTCCATAGTCTGTTGTGATTGACACTGTCAACATGTAGTCAGTGAAGCAGAAGTAGATGTTTTCCTGAAATTCCCTTGCTTTCTCCGTGATCCAACAAATGCTGGCAATTTGATCTCTGGTTCCTCTGCCTTTTCTAAACCCAGCTTGTACATCTGGAAGTTCTCAGTTCCACAAACTACTGAAGCTGAGCTTGAAGGAGTTCAATAATTCATCGCCTGTTACTATTTTCTCAACTGTGTACTTTGTTTTTTGACTCAGATTTTTTAAATCTAAGGGCCATTTGAATATAAACCCATAAAATTTTCAAAGGATAAAAGAAATAAAATAAAAGTCCTTTGATAACTAAAAGAAATTAGGGTGATTTTTTTAAATGGTTAAAAAAACCAAAGGGCAAGAAAAAGTCTAAGCAAGAGATCAATAAAGATGGTGTTATCTGTTGATGTTTAATAAACATTAATTAATACAAAGACAGAAACATTATTCAGGGTAATGGGCTAAACTAAATTTTATTGGCTGAGGTTCATGTAGCAATTTAACTTTCATTGTACCTAGACTCAAAAATTAAAAATTAAAATTTTAGGAAAAGTTCTAATCTTACTGTCTCATTTATGGGAGTGGAAACAGTGATAATTTGCTATTTAAATATAATCTGCTTAAATATTTGGATACAGTACAGAAAGGAGGCACAAAACTACAGTTTCATATATATCTTCTTCATTAGTCTTTCAATCAAAAAAACATAAAGTTTCCACAGGAGATAACTATGAAATTGTTTTTAATTTTGCACTACATTGGCTCTCTCAAAAACCACAATTCACTTCTGGGAATAAAGTTCAATACGATAAAATAAGGTAAAATCAGATATTCTTAAGGTTAACAAAACTGATTTTTACTCAATCTCAATGAAAGCCATCAGAGATATTTTTAAATTAAAAGCATATCTGTATAAATATTAAAGCTGGATTCAGATTCTATTATTTTTTTACAACTTTGTAATATATACATAAGATCTTTGAAAGACCCTAAGATTTAGGTTGGAAACAATTTAAATATCCAATAGTATAAAAAGGTTCCATAAACCATAGCACATTAATATAATGACAAAATCACTTAACAATACACTGTGTTCAGACCTCAGTAGAAATGAAGAACAAAGATGTAAAGAGTAACTCTATATTTTCTCCCCACAGATCAAGGTAAGAAAATTTTATTTACTCTATTTTACTATAAAAAGCATTTATATAGTACTGACCATCTGCCAGGCACCACTCTAAGTACTTTAAAGTATTACCTGATTGAATTTTCATATCAACTGAAGAAACAGACACCAAGAGGTTAGGAATGTTACACACAGAGTAGCAGTTAGGGTTTGAAACATACTGTCTGGCTGCAGAGTCCATTATGTAGTATTAACCACTACACTCTTCTACCTTCTAACCAATGATTATAGCCTGGAGGTCTGTCTGTCCACATATTTTTCCATGCTCAGGAACATACAGTTTTTCTTTTCTATAAAAAGAGACATTAAAAAAAGACTCAATACTGTTCAAAATTTGTTCACTTATGAAATTTCAAACGAGATAGTTTTTTCATATTTGCCTGTAATCATATAGTCAAATATATGTCCAAAACTCTTAACTACAGCTCTGCTGGGTTCACTAATTTCAGTTATCTCTCACACAAAATTTATTTCCAGACTCAATGAGGAGAGACTGGCCCCCTCTCCTGTCCATCAAAGGAAGGCAAGGAAACATCAGTTTCTTGTTTCCTCTATTGTCTTCATTCCAGAAACTCTCCCATGTAACACATCTGGAAAGAGAACATTTTTTTTCCAAAATTTGCTAACATATGCCCAGAAAGGCTCCAGGCTATACCAATTACCTCCAAATTCCTTCAGTCTTGTTACAGATCCTAAATGTTATGCATTCTCTTTGGATTCTTAAGTCTTTCACTGAATCATATCAGTATCAGTGGGTATTCCTATTCTCCTTCCATTGCTACAAGACCACCACAGCGGATCCATTACAAATTTAACTTCAGGAATGCCCTAATCTCCAAGTTGCATTTCATCATCATTTACAGAAAACAATGGTTTCAACTGAATTTATTATGGATTTTACCAAATTATTTTAACTTTTCTATGGTTCCAAAGTCTAAACTTAGATGTTCTGGCTATTCTTCAACGTTTCTGCTTATATAAACCTCTCTTCTGAATTCACCTTCATTCAGAATTTAAACAGTAGCCCTTCCTTTCCTATATCAGAACGACAGCATAAATCAAGTAACTTAAAGATATGCATTTCCCTGTTTCTCAGAACACCTCATCAAATCTAGAAAAAAAATCATTTAAAATTCCAAAACACATTTTTCACTAAAAGAATAAGATGATGAAATATAAAAATATCCTAAATTCATTCTTACAGATGAACTCATTCATATTCAACTACAGAAATGATCGGGTCTTTCAACAACTGACCTAGCTGGATTCATCAAGAGGAGAATAAGCACTAAATGGTTATCTAGAAGAGAATACCAAAGACTCCTAATAGTATATAGTTCTTCTTAAGATAATAAATAGATGACAAAATAGCCCCCAAATATATTTTGAAGGATATTTTATGAATTTATTGTTGTTGCTGTTTGTTTAGTCACTAAGTCATGTCCGACTCTTTTGTGATCCCATGGACTATGGCCTGCCAGGTTACTCTGTCCATGGAATTTCCCAGGAAAGAATCCTGGAGTGGGTTACCATTTCCTTCTCCAGGGGATCTTTATAACTCAGGGATCAAACTCAGGTCTCCTGCATTTGCAGGCAGATTCTTTACCGCTGAACCACAAGGGAAGTCCCGTTGTATGATTCGACCTCATCAACCAAAACTGGAAAGAGGTAAGTTTCCAATTTTTAGAGGTATTTGACTGTAGACTAGTCAACTCTTAAATGGATTATTAGACAAGATGACTTTTGTAGGTCCTTAAAAACTATGAAGTTCTGATAATTCTCCAATTTAGCTTTCCTTGACCATTCTACCAACAGTGATCTCTCCTTGTACTGAAAACCTTTACTACACATTGCCTAAAATATTTACTTGGTTTTTATATACTACCATTTTAGTTTCTTTCTACACTTTGTCTTCCCACATAGACTATAATAATATTAAAGGCAATATCTTTAGCTTTTAATAATTTTTTGGCATTGAACTTGCACAGTACTTTACACATACTATTAAATACTGCTAAGTATAAGGAGGAGTTTTTTGTTTTCCTGATACCCCATGATATACTTAAATGTGAGAAACCTCTTTTTACTTTTTTATTATTTTAGAATATGTTTATTTTAAATATATTGGCTAACATTTGCTCCTTGCTGGGCAATGATTTTGGGATAATTCTGATCTATACCTTATTGGATAGATATTAGTATTCAGAAGCAATTTTAATTTTCTATTTAATGAGGCTTATACAGTATTCTACTGCACAGGGTGGATTTGTTGATGATTTAAGGAAGAAAGCAGTATCAGATGAATATCATATATTTTGTAGTTGAGTAAGGAGGGACTGCCCTCTTAGCTATTATGAAGACAAGGGGTGAGGACAGAATTCATAAACAGCCTTTTAGTAAGCACACAGAAAAATCAAAGTCCCATTATTTCTCTTTAGCTGCTCTGAATGCTGTTCTGCATGCAAAATTGTTCCTTTCTTCATCCCTGCTTCTCAGGTTACTGAAAGTCAGGGCAAACTACAAACCAAATTCCTTCTCTAATTGAGTTGAAGACCCTAAAATGTTCATATTAAAAACACTCTCCATTTCAGCAGTACTGCCTTTACTGGTGCCACATTAGAGATCACTGCCCAACTGTATTATAATTTACCACTCACAGAACAGAACTTTGGTAATTTAACAGACTATGCTGTACACTCTTATACAACCAGCATACCATCCACAGAAATCATTTCTAAGGTGGAAAAGTTTTTGGATGGAGACCGCCACAAGCAGAATACACTATGTTTTTATATTTGAAGAAAAAAAATCAATAAAGTTACCAATAAAAGTTCTTACATGAGTTGTTAATGAAAAGTATTGGTTGTTTCTGTTTGTGTTATTCAACTGCCACACACAATCTGGCTACCTAGGAAGCAAATGTACTCTGCAGAGGCCTGGCAAAAGCCTATCTTTTCTTTTCTTTTTGAAAGAAAATGATATAGTGTATCCCCAGTACTTTACATCCTTTTAATCAGAAAATGCCAAGTTAGGAAAATCTGCTCACAAGAAACAGAAAGATGTAGTGTTTAGAAGGTTCGGGTTGCATGGTTTCTCATTTTTTATGTTATTTTGTGAAAAATGTATTTTTGTAGATACATTTGTTATTCTTCATCCGTTTTGTAAATGCAGCATATAGAAGTCATCTGAACTACTAGATTAGCTTCTAAATGCTGTTTTAAGCAAATGTGCAATCAACAAATTTGTAAAAATATTTTATATTATAAAAATGTTTATACATAAAATTAAGTTCTTCAAGTAATATTTAATGTATTCAGTGTTTATAGGAGTATATGATATAATACATTTAAAGTGTGAAATGTTAGTTTCCATCCTGCACTTTTTCCCTTTACCCTAATCTATCCCCAACCCCAAAGGTTCTATCTATCTAATGCTATTATTGGTGCCAAAACATTACAATTCTAATTAATTTTCCATGTTTAACTCTTTCAAAATATAAAATCATACCAATGGCCCCCAAAGTTCTGTTTTCCAAATTTAAAACGTCTTTTAGCCCTTCAACTACTCCTCAGAGCCAGAGGTGTTTTGTTGAATAGTTACTCTACTTCCACTTCCCTGAAGGTGTTCTGCTTCACGGACAGCCTATTACAGTGCTGCACCAAAAGATAAATATTACATTCCACGTGTATTCCAAACAGAATACCCTCATTCAGTAATAACCTATTCATGCAGCCTTTTTTTTTTAATGACCAGATTCCTATACACACATACACATACACACACATTGCTTATAAACTTTTCTCACACTGTACTTAACAAACAGTTAATTATTATAGATTTAAAGCAGTGCAACGTACTCAAGATAAAATTTCAACTCAAGACAAAAATTTATTCTATTGGATGAAGCCAGATTTATCACCCTATAAAGAGTATTCAGAATCTTGTTTCTAATATTCATCCTATTCATTATATCTTCAGTCTGATTTAAAAAAAAAAAGAGTCAATACTCAACACAAAGAACCCTACTATATAATAGCAGCAATCTTCTGTTTGTACAGATTCATTTATCATTGTACTTTATATTCAACCAGTTTCTACTTACTGGTCTTTATACTCAACTAAAACTTCTTCACTGTGTATGAAAGCTTAAGTCTCTCTGTCGTGTCTGACTCTGTACAACCCCATGGACTGTAGCCCATCAGGCTCCTCTGTCCATGGAATTTTCCAGGCAAGAATACTGGGGTGGTTAGCCATTTCCTTCTCCAGGGGATCCTCCCAACCCAGGGATCAAACCCAGATCTCCTGCTTTGCAAGCAGAGTCTTTACCATCTGAGCCACCAGGGAGGGCCTCACTGTATATAAACAGTGACTAAAATGCCAGTCAGGGCTTCCCTAATATCTCAGTTGGTAGAGAATCCTCCTGTAATGCAGGAGACCCCAGTTCGATTCCCGGGTTGGGAAGTTCCGCTGGAGAAGGGATAGGCTATCCATTCCAGTATTCTTGGGCTTCCCTCATAGCTCAGCTGGTAAAGAATCTGCCTGCAATGTGGGAGACCTGGGTTCAATCCCTGGGTTGAGAAGATCTCCTGCAGAAGGGAACGGCTATTCCCACACAGTGGGATCTCCTAAGTGATCACAATTGTATGACTTGCCAATATTTAGAAATTAAGAGACTTCACACAAAATCCATGTTTCCAGTATCTCTTGGGAAAAAAAAAATGAAGGTCTAGTAACACTGAGCCCCAGTGAAATAATCAGCTACAACTGAATAGTAGCTAATCCCTTTAGAACTGCACAATCCTCACCACACTTACTTACACACCTGCTCAATTCCTGGAGTTAACTGACTATGAGGCGTCTGCCCCAAGACAACCTAGTCCTGTCCATGTCCATGACCTCATCCTCCAACCTTTCCGCTGTGACCTCTGAAGTATTCTTCTGCGATCATCAACTCTTACATACTCTTACCTACTCTTCTGTATTGTATAATAAATGTGTGTATATATTTCCAACCAGAAAAAAAAAATTTTTTACATTTTTGAAATAATGCTTTCAGAATTTAGGAAATACAGGATTACTTCTCAAGCTAAGCAAGAGAGAAAAGAACTCCCAAGTTAACTAATTAAACAATTACAGTAGGAGAAAAGGCAATCTAAAGCATATTAACTATATTTTTTCCCTGGAAAAAAAATTCTAATGCTCAAGTGAAAATCTCAGGAGGAAAGAGCAATATGAGTAACATTGCTACACCAGTCAACCCTAAAGGAAAAATGCTGGCACCATATCAAATGACTAAACGAAACTAAATAATCCCAAAGTGATGTCCTAACATAGCAGACTACACAATAGCACATTCATCATGACTTTGCAATACTATCACTAATCACAACACCCTACAAAAATCAACCTTTTTTATAAAGGAAACTATATCACAGTGTAAAAAAGCAAAATAGCATTGTTAATATTTCTTCATAATTCTAAAGCATAAAATTATGTGTTTACAGATGTATGTGCATATATATATATATATGTGTATAAAACAATGTAACTTAAATAAGTCAAAGGTTATTAATTATCCATAATCACACATCACTATTACATAGAACTTCTACTGCTCTACTCCTCACTATATCCACTTGTAATGTTTAATGCACAAACACACGGGTGTGTACAGGAGTCAAATTCACAATACAATATAAGGATTATCCAATAAATGGTGATGCTAACTTGGAAAGCAATTTAAATTTTTACTTTACACTGCACAACAAAATAAATTCCAAATGGATTATAGAGGTAAATTAAGGGATAAAAACACTCAAACTATTAAAAAATCAGATCAAATATAAATATCTAAATATAAAAACAAGAATAAATCACAAAAAAAAAGGATAGAAGATATACTGTGAAGTAAACACAAATTAATGATTTAAAAAAAAAACCTAGGTACTATCTCCCAACAGAACAGAAGCATGAACAAGGGAAATGAACACACAATTCACAAAAGAGAAATATAACTAGTGGATAAACACACGTTAAAATGTTTACTTGTAACTAGCAATTAAAGAAATGCAAAGTAAAGCAATGCCTATTACATTTTTAAATGCTGAAAAAACAATAATACATGCTACTGGCAAGAGCACAATGAAACAAACTCTCTGCAAATATCAGTAAAATGTGAAAAATCAATTTAGAGAACAATTCTTTAATGTGAAGCAACAGTTTTGATGATATTTATGTTGTTTAACTCAATAATTCCACTACTCAGAATCCATCTTAAAGAAATGATCTTAATATGGAAAAGGCTATTGGCATATTGTTGATATTTTAATATTAAAAAAACTAAAAATCAATTCTAAAAAACTAAAAACAATCTAAACATCCATCATTTAGTAAAAATAATTAACATATAGCATAATCACTTTCTACATGAATAAAAAACACTCATTGTAAGTGATGTTTACATGGAATAGACAACATGAAAACACTTATAAGTAAATGTACAGAATAAGATACACAACTACATATATAGTATGATTGAGAATGTTTATAGAAGCATAGCCATGGAGAACAAAATTCTTGAGGAAAACAAGCAAAAATTTAATAATAGTAGCCTTTTACATTCTTAGTTTACCCTCTACTTAGTACCCATACGTTACATCTGGTAAGAGTCTACACTAACTGGCCCCTGGAAGTAAATCCCAAGCTTTGTAATTAATTTACACCCTGGCTTCCCAATGGGATGTGAACAAACTTCTTTAAACTGTCCAACTAGCATGAATTGTACTCTCTTTGGTATATCCATTGATATGTTGTTTTTTATTTTACAGCATTTATTTTATGCCTCATTAACTTATTAGCTCAATAGCAAATTATAAAATACAAAATTTGACTCTCAGATCAAATATTAAGGCCCTTAACAAAAAGTAGGCTGTCTGCCAGCAGGTGGAGGTGCAGGGATTCTAAACACAGGAGCACATTCCTGGCCACCTGACTGGTAAAGAGAATAGTTAGGATCATATATCATTTCATTTTGCTGTTCTGTTATTTGAATATCACTCCATTCCTATTGCCATTAAGATTCTGAGGCCTCAGTGAGAACCACTGGTGTAATTAAAAACAAAAAAAGTTTGGATTCAGACCACCTGACTCTGGTCCTTTCTAACTCTCCAGCATTCAATGTCTTTAGCTCTTAGAGCTTCAGCATCCTCACCTACAAAAAAGGAATAACAATGTCTGCCTCACACATGTCTATAAACAAAAAATTAGCAAACATAGGTAAAACAAACAGAACAATATCTTGGAGCTGACCCAAATGAAAATTTCAACTTCCCCTTAATAAATTGCTGAAGTGTCAACTACTGGGTTAAGCACTGAAATATTGCTTCAGGGCAGTGTAAGCTGGTGAACAAAACAGATGAGGGTGTAGGGGGTCTGTTCCAGTGAAGGACATACAATTTTGTAAGAATAAAAACAAAGTTTAAATAAATAATCACACTTATAAAATTTAGAGTAGGATATCATCATAAACACTATAAAAGAAAAGTTGACAGTTTTATTAAATAGCGTAAGGAATCTAAGTTAGATTGCTTAGGGTCAAGAAAGACTGTTTTTAAAAGATGATATTTAGGCTAAAGTCTAAAGGATAAACAAGAGACATGGAAGGGGACAAAAGATAAGAACAATCTCCACCAAGAAAGTGTATGATTTACCTATGGCTGATTCATGTTGATGTTTGAGAGAAAACAAAAAAATTCTGTAAAGCAATTAGCCTTCAATTAAAAAATAAATAAATTTTTATAAAACAAAACTGCATGATTGAAGGTCCAAAGACAGCAAAGAATTGGCAGATTAAAAAAAATAATAATAACCCAGTCGCTGTAATATACTGAGCAACCACGAGAAAGACACAAGATGAGACTTTAAAAATAGAGGCAGCTATCACATTGGCAAACTACAGCCCATGACCCAAATTCACTCCATAATCTTTCATACAGTTCTAGAGCTAAGAATGTTTTTCAACATTTTTAAGGATTGTACAAAAAACATGATAAAACAATGAGACACCACTATCCACCTATTAGAATGGTCAAAATCCTGAACAATGACAACACCAAATGCTGAGGAAGATGTGGAATAATAGGAACTTTCATCCATTACTGATAGAAATACAAAGAGCTTCCCAGGTAGTGCTAGTGGTAAAGAACCCACCTGCCAAAGCAGAAGACATGAGACATGGGTTCGATCCCTGGGTCAGGAAGATCCCCTGGAGGAGGGGATGGCAACCCACTTCATTGTTCTTGCCTGGAGAATCCCATGGACAGAAGAGCCTAGTGGGCTACACAGTCCATAGGGTCACAATGAGTCAGACACAACTGAAGTGGCTTAGCATGCACGCACAAGAATACAAAATGGTATAGACACTTTGGAAAACAGTAGAGCAATTTCTTACAAGACTAAACACACCCTTGCCATACAATTCATCGATTGCACTCCTTAGTATCTATCCAATGGAGCTGAAAACTTATGTCCACACAAAAATCTGCACAAGTGTTTACAGCAGGTTTATTTATCACTGCCCAAACTTGAAACCACCATGATGTCCTTCAGTAGATAAATATACTGTGACAAATCCAAGTAGCAGAACATTATTCAGCACTAAAAACAAATGAGCTATCAAGCCATGAAAAATCATGGAGGAAACTTAAATTCATATTATTAAGTGAAAGAAATCTATCTAAAAAGACTGCATACTTTACAACTATATGACATTATTCTGGAAAAGGCAAAATGATGAAGTTAATAAAACGATAAGTCGTTTGCCAAGGGTTGCAGGGGTGAGTGAAGAACAGGCAAAGCATAGAGAATTTCCAAGGCAGTGAAAATATTCCGGATGGGAACGCACGTACACCCGTGGTGGATTCATGTCAATGTATGGCAAAACCAATACAGTACTGTAAAGTAAAATAAAGTAAAAATAAAAATTAAAAAAAAATATTCCGGATGATACTATAATAGTAGATATATAGCATTATACATTTGCCCAAACCCACAGAATGTACAATAGCAAACTATAATGTAAGCTATGGACTTCGAGTGATATGATGTGTTGATAGACATCCATCAGTTGAAATGGTAGAGGGTAACGGAGGTGGCTGACGATGGAGGTGCTGGCTATGCACATGTGGCAATAGCACAGATACAAGGAATCTCTGTAGCCTTCTCTCAGTTTTGCTGTAAACCAAACACTGCCCCCCAAAAAAATCTTAGAAGAAATTAATGTAAAACAAAACAGGCTTTTACTTTCGGAAAGACAGATGTATTTCTTCCTATTCTTGCTGCTAACTACAGCTATAAATTCTAGACATTACATAGAGATTGTTAGAGGAGGAAAGAATGCAGTAGACCATCGTGGGACCCAACAAGCAACATGGCAGTAAGTTCTCTGGGTTTTATTTTGACTTCTATATACCATACTCGATACTAGGGAAGCCAGCAACCTGGAAAGGCCAATGAAAGCTGACCAAAAGAAAGCCAAAAAGTTCCCTGTCTCTAGCCAAAGGACCAGGAAAGGAGCAGTCTACCAAGACAGAAAACTTACACAGTAACCACTCTATTCTAGCCAAACACCACAGAAGAAACTGCAGCTCCACTCACCACCACCTCATCAGAAGCCTACCGAGGAGCCAAGACTTCCACCCTTCCAGACTCTAATGAGGTGCTCTAACTCCTCCCTCATTTACAGATGCTGTCAGAAAAGGCAGAGTAGGGAGCCCGGGCAGTCACAAGGAACCCCTCCCTGCACAGTGTCAATGGAGACCATATGATAGAATGGAAAAGAGAAGCAATTCACAGTTATATGTTGAGATTCAACACCCCTACCTCAACAACTGATAGAACAAGCAGACAAGAAATCAACAAGGATATAGAACAACTCTGCCATCAGCCAACAAGATCTAATTGACATTCATAGAATATTCCTTACAGTAAGAACAGAATATTCACTCTTTTCAAGTACTCACAAAACACAGACTACGGCTGACCATATTCTGGGCAATAAAACACATGAAAACAAATTTAAAATAACGGAAATCAGAGGGTGTGATCTCTGAAAATAATAAATCTCCACATACTTGGAAACTAAGCAAAACACTTCTAAACAACACAAGAGAAAAGAGAAAGCCTCAAAGGAAATTCAAAAATACACTGAGCTGAGTGAAAACGTAAATAAAGTGCTTCAAAATTTGTGGGATACAGCTAAAGTAGTAGGTAAATTCATAGTGCTAAATGTATACTTTAGAAAAGAGGGAAAATCTCAAATCAATTAAGTTCAAGAAATGGGAAAAGCAAAATAAACCCAAAACAAGCAGAACAAAGAAAATAATTTCACACACGCAAATCAACTAAATTAAGAACAGGACATAATAGAGAAAAATCAATAAAACAAAAAAGGTGGTTCTTCGAAAATATTAGTAAAATTGACAAACTTGAAAAATTTCTAACAAGACTGACAATAAAAGAGAAAAGGCATAAATTAGGAATGAACTAGGGGATATCACCAGAGATTACATAGGCCATACTGCTGTGCAAACAACTCTACACAACTTAGATGAAATGAACCGACTCCTCAAAAACTACACACAAGAATCAAAAAGTGGTACACCATAACATGAAACACTGTCTCAAGAACAAGCAAAAAAAAAAAAAAAAAAAAATGAGTCCCAAAAAGTCACACACTATATCATTCTATTCATAGAAAATTCTCAAAATGACAAAAATGTGAACAAATTAGAGATTTCCAGGAGTTAGGTATGGTGAGATAAGGAAGAGAAGCATGAGGTTCTTTGCAATTGATGCAATAATTCTGTATGTTGATTGCAAATTGAGGTGGTAGGTACAGGAATCCACAGATGTGAAAAAATACCACAGAAGTCTACATACATATACCAATGTCAACTCCCTGGTGTAATATAATTATGTAAGATGTAATCACTGGGGAAAATGTGGGAAAGGTATATGAGGCCTCTTTAAATTATCTTTGCAATTTTCTGTAAATCCATATCTCAAGAGTAAGAAATTTATATATATATATATACATATATATATATATATAAAACATACATAAATGACACTATGTGGCTCCCAAAGCATAAAATATTTACAATTAGTATTTGCCCTCTTGCCCTTGAAACAAAATATATGTCCACACCTGATGCAGAGTATATGGAGAATGGATAGAAAAATGACAAAAACAGAAACAAAAAAATAATTTGAGACTATTTCATCTTTCCTGAAAATCCTATACATATGCTAACATAAGCTAAGTTAATAAAATCGAAAATCTTTAAATTTAAGAATCAATGTGATATAGACTAGTACTGGCTTCCCAGATGGCGCTAGAGGTAAAGAACCACCTGCCAATGCAAGAGACACAACAGACATAGGTTCAATCCCTGGGCTGGGAAGATCCCTTGGAGGAAGACAAGGCAACCCACTCCAGTATTCTTGCCTGGAGAATCCCACGGGCAGAGAAGCCTGGAGGGTCCATAAGATCTCAAAGAGTTGGACATGAGTGAAATGACTTAGCATTCATGCACAGAGACTAGTATTACCCAAGTAGTCACCGAAAAAGTAAATGAAGAAAAAAAATGATTAAGTATATGGATAATAATAAAACAACAGCAAATCTTTACTCAACCTTCAACTACTAAACTTTAAATTAAGTTTATCACATTAAACTATGGATCACAGAATTTGCTTGCCAAAGCCTCACTACTAAGAAGTGGAAAAGCCAGGACTCAAAATTCAGGCAATCTGATCAAACCTGCAGTTCTATTCCATTCCACTGTTCCATCCAAGTTCAGTTCAGTTCAGTTGCTGAGATGTGTCTGACTCTTTGCAACCCCATGGACTACAGCACACCAGGCCTCTGTGTCCATCATCAAGCCCTAGAGTCCACTCAAACTCATGTTCATTGAGTAGTTGATGACATCCAACCATCTAATCCTTTGTCGACCCCTTCTCCTCCTGCCTTCAATCTTTCCCAGCATTGGGGCCTTTTCAAATGAGTCAGCTCTTAGTACCAGGTGGCCAAAGTATTGGAGATTCGGCTTCAACATCAATCCTTCCAATGAATATTCAGGACTGATTTCCTTTAAGATAGACTGTTTGGATCTCCTTGCGATCCAAGGGACTCTCAAGAGGCTTCTGCAACATCACAGTTCAAAAGCATTCTTTGGCACTAAGCTTTCTTTATAGTCCAACACTCCCTTCCATACATGACTACTGGAAAAACCATAGCCTTGACTAGATGGACCTTTGTTGGCAAAGTAATGTCTCTGCTTTAGAATATGCTGTCTAGGTTGGTCATAGCTTTTCTTCCAAGAAAGAAACATCTTTTAATGGCTACAGTCACCAGCTGCAGTGATTTGCTGCTGCTACTGCTGCTAAGTCACTTCAGTCGTGTCCGACTCTGTGCGACCCCATAGACGGCAGCCCACCAGGCTCCCCCGTCCCTGGGATTCTCCAAGCAAGAACACTGGAGTGGGTTGCCCTTCCCTTCTCCAAGGCATGAAAGTGAGAAGTGAAAGTGAAGTCGCTCAGTCATGTCCAACTAGTAGTGACCCCATCATGGACTACAGCCTACCAGGCTCCTCTGTCCATGGGATTTTCCAGGCAAGAGTACTGGAGTCGGGTGCCAAGGAAAGTCTGACACTGTTTTCACTGTGCCCCCATCTATTTGCCATGGAGTGATGGGACCAGATGCCATGATCTTAGTTTTTTGAATGTTGAGCCTTAAGCCAACTTGTTCACTCTCCTCTTTCACTTTCATCAAGAGGCTCTTTAGTTCTTCACTTTCTGCCATAAGGGTGGTGTCATCTGCATATCAGAGGTTATTGATATTTATCCTGGCAATCTTGATTCCAGCTTGGGCTTCTTCCAGCCCAGTGTTTCTCATGATGTACTCTGCATAGAAGTTAAATAAGCAGGGTGACAATATACAGCCTTGACGTACTCCTTTTCCTATTTGGAACCAGTCTCTTGATCCGTGTCCAGTTCTAACTGTTGCTTCCAGATCTACATACAGATTTCTCAAGAGGCAGGTCAGGTGGTCTGGTATTCCCATCTCTCTCAGAATTTTCCACAGTTTATTGTGATCCACATAGTCAAAGGCTTTGGCATAGTCAATAAAGCAAAAATAGATGTTTTTCTGGAACTCTCTTGCTTTTTCCATGATCCAGCGGATGTTGGCAATTTGATCTCCGGTTCCTCTGCCTTTTCTAAAATCTGCTTGAATATCTGGAAGTTCACAGTTCAGCTACTGCTGAAGCCTGGCTTGGAGAATTTTGAGCATTACTTTACTAGCATGTGAGATGAGTGCAATTGTGTGGTAGTTTGAGCATTCTCTGGCATTGCCTTTCTTTGGGATTGGAATGAAAATTGACCTTTTCCAGTCCTGTGGCCACTGCTGAGTTTTCCACATTTGCTGGCATATTGAGTGCAGCACTTTCACAGCATTATCTTTAAGGATTTGAAATAGCTCAACTGGAATTCCATCACCTCCACTAGCTTTGTCTGTAGTGATGTTTCCTAAGGACCACCTGACTTCACATTCCAGGATGTCTGGCTCTAGATGGGTGATCACACCATTGTGATTATCTGGGTCATGAAGATCTTTTTTGTATAGTTCTTCTGTGCATTCTTGCCACCTCTTCTTAATATCTTCTGCTTCTGTTAGGTCCATATAATTTCTGTCCTTTATTGAGCCCATCTTTACATGAAATGTTCCCTTGGTATCTCTAATTTTCCTGAAGAGATCTCCAGTCTTTCCCATTTTATTGTTTTCCTCTATTTCTTTGCACTGATTACTGAGGAAGGTTTTCTTATCTCTCCTTGCTGTTCTTTGGAACTCCACATTCAAATGGGTATATCTTTCCTTTTCTCCTATTTTTCACTTCTCTTCTTTTCACAGCTATTTGTAAGGCATCCTGAGACAAGTAGTGATGCAAGAAATTAAATTTAAGATTGAGGTGAAATAGCTGGACCTGATAAATTTAGTTGACCTTCAAAAAAGAACTAAAAAGGAAAACCTCTGAAGACACAGTTGTTCTAAGTATAACTAACTGAAGAGTAGAAGATGTTATAATTTCTTATTTATTGGGCATTACATAACAGTTAGTAATCAGAATACCTACACTTATGGAGTCTAAAAATACTATGATTCCATTTTACTCAGAGAGAAAATATAACTATGACACAAATGATATATAGATCCAGTTGTAATTTGTGCTGCCTCTGGCAAGGGTATGAATTAAATACTTTCTAAAAACCTCTTCCTAAGTAGTCTAAAATCTCTAATTAGGATTTGTTAATTTTGTAAGTGAGTATCTGTTACTTTTGCAATCTTCTATAAAACAAAACTACACATTGCTAGGAAGAGAATTTTGATATACACTAAAATTTCAAATTTCCTCCCAAAAATAAGTAAACAAAACCAAGTGATTATACCTAATAGACACAGTAGTGGGAAAGTCAATCTTTAAAAGAACAAAGAGGGTGGGAGGCTAAAAAGAAGTGTAACCATCTGGCAAATATACAATATTTTAGAAAATGTTAATATTCTAATTGAGATCTAACTGAGTTTGATTTACTTGTCAAGATAATTGCTTCAGTATTAATTAAATATGTCGCCAGCAGCTGCAGAGAAAGCTAAACCTTACATTGTGTTGATTATATAGGATACACATCACTCACTTCTTCAAGTCAACATTTCTAGGCTCATGTTACTCCCCAAATAGCTCTTCATATATTGATTATTAACATCTCAGATTTTGACAGAATTTTCCCCATAGATTTAAAGCTAAAATTTCTTGCATCTTGAGGGGAAACTGATGAGGGTATTCCAAAGATTAGTCAGAAAATTATTCTGTATCAACGATACTCAATTCTGAACAACTTTTAGGAGGAGAAATTTTAGTTTTACATTTCCATAATATTTAGGCACTACTATTATATGTATTTTATTTACTGATGAAATGAACATCAGAAACCACCTTTATCTATTTTTCTCAACAAGACTTCTCTACTTACAAGGATTTTTATATATTAAAACAAAAGCTGGCAGATCCCATTGCTTCATATTGTAAAATAAATTCAGGATTTATTGGCAGCCATTAAGTTTTCCTCCATATACTGAATGCAAATTCTGTTATAGAATCTAATTATCTTTCCTCATGAAAAGGTGGAGAATAGCTAGCTAATCAATGTATTTCTAGAAAATTAACTGTGCATGCATATATTTACATACAGCTTTAGATCATACTGCTAATTTTCAAGCTATTCATAATTTTCTTAGTCCCTTTAACTTTGTTTCATTGGTTCTTCTTTCTAGCTCACAATCACTAGGGTAATTCTCCTCCAAATTCTTTCTAAGTTTAACTTCCAGTAACATAAAGAAGTAAGAGAATTCCAGTCTAGCCAGAGCAGGTTACATGAGTTATACTTATTTATACATCAGTGCATCTCTATACCTCATTTTCATGTTTCATTCTTCATTCACTCAGTCATTAACAATTAATTATTTCTTAAGCTCTGTCTCTATACCAGGCACTGATCTCTACCCTTCAAAGGTTTACAGTCAAATGAGCAATACAGACAAGAAGCAACTAAAATGCAATGTGGAAGGTCTTCTGATAAGAATGCCATGTAAATACACAAAAAAGGTGCTTAAAAGAATTAGGAAGAAGTATGGTGAAGAAACACCTTACAAAAAACTCAGCTAAGGAAACAACATTTATGCAGAAATCAGTGGGAGTTAGTTATGTCAAGGGTGAAGTGAAAGGATAAGACCCACAAAGAGTGGGAGGAAAAGTGTTCAGACCTGAACACTGAAACTAAAATACATTTTACATGATATAAAATAAAAGGAGCTCAAAATCCCTGGAAAGCAGAAGAGGAGAATTATGAAAGATAAGCAAGAGAGGTAAGGTAAGAGTCTGGATTTTACTCTAGCAACTAAAACACAATATATGCTTAATCCTTCAATTTTTAATGTTATAAAGATTATTCTGGCTGCTGAGTAAAGAATGGATTTGAAAGGGAATTAGAATGGAAGTAAGGGAAACAGATCAGGATTCTATTCCAGTGAGATTCAGTTCAGTTCAGTCCAGTCGCTCAGTTGTGCCCAACTCTTTGTGACCCCATGAATTGCAGCATGCCAGGCCGCCCTGTCCATCACCAACTCCCAGAGTTTACTCAAACTCATGTCCATCGAGTCGGTGATGTGATCCAGCCATCTCATCCTCTGTCGTCCACTTCTCCTCCTGCCCCCAATCCCTCCCAGCAGCAGGGTCTTTTCCAATGAGTCAACTCTTCACATGAGGTGAACAAAGTACTGGAGTTTCAGCTTTAGCATCAGTCCTTCCAATGAACACCCAGGACTGATCTCCTTTCGAATGGACTGGTTGGATCTCACTGCAGTCCAAGGGACTCTCAAGAGGCATCTCCAACACCACAGTTCAAAAGCATCAATTCTTCAGCGCTCTGCCTTCTTCACAGTCCAACTCTCACATCCATACATGACCACTGGAAAAACCATAGCCTTGACTAGACAGACTTTTGTTGGCAAAGCAATGTCTCTGCTTTTGAATATACTATCTAGGTTGGTCATAACTTTCCTTCCAAGGAGTAAGCGTCTTTTAATTTCATGGCTGCAATCACCATCTGCAGTGATTTTGGAGCCCAAAAAATTAAAGTCTGACACTGCTTCCACTGTTTCCCCATCTACTTCCCATGAAGTGATGGGACCAGATGCCATGATCTTCGTTTTCTGAATGTTGAGCTTTAAGCCAACCTTTTCATTCTCCTCTTTCACTTTCATCAAGAGGCTCTTTAGTTCTTATTCACTTTCTGCCATAAGGGTGGTATCATCTGCATATCTGAGGTTATTGATATTTATCCTGGCAATCTTGATTCCAGCTTGTGCTTCTTCCAGCCCAGCGTTTCTTATGATGTACTCTGCATATAAGTTAAATAAGCAGGGTGACAATATACAGCCTTGATGTACTCCTTTTCCTATTTGGAACCAGTCTGTTGTTCCATGTCCAGTTCTAACTGTTGCTTCCTGACCTGCATACACATTTCTCAAGAGGCAGGTCAGGTGCTCTGGTATTCCCATCTCTTTCAGAATTTTCCACAGTTGATTGTGATCCACACAGTCAAAGGCTTTGGCATAGTCAATAAAGCAGGAATAGATGTTTTTCTGGAACTCTCTTGCTTTTTCGATGATCCAGCAGATGTTGGCAATTTGATCTCTGGTTCCTCTGCCTTTTCTAAAACCAGCTTGAACATCTGGAAGTTCACGGTTCACATACTGCCGAAGCCTGGCTTAGAGAATTTTGAGCATTACTTTACTAGCATGTGAGACGAGTGCAATTGTGTGGTAGTTTGAGCATTCTTTGGCATTGCCTTTCTTTGGGATTGGAATGAAAACTGACCTTTTCCAGTCCTGTGGCCACTGCTGAGCTTTCCACATTTGCTGGCATATTGAGTGCAGCACTTTCACAGCATCATCTTTGAGGATTTGAAATAGCTCAACTGGAATTCCATCACCTCCACTAGCTTTGTTCATAGTGATGCTTTCTAAGGCCCACTTGACTTCACATTCCAGGATGTCTGGCTCTAGGTGAGTGATCACACCATAGTGATTATCTGGGTCGTGAAGATCTACAACTTTCAACAGATTTTACTGCCAGAGTACAAACCACATTAAAAATCTGTCATAGTGGCTTCAACAATAACTCAAATCACTAACCAAAATAATGTCACTTTTCCTAGCCAGTAACACAGAGTAACAGTTTTGATAGAAAAAGAATTCCTCCTACCTATGATTTTTCCTGATTAATCAAATGAAATTGCAACTATCAGCAATGACATAGTGATAAATTTCTTTTCTTACTTGTTGCTACACCAATCTAATTACAATTTCTATTGCTTGCTTACCTAAATGAAAAAAATTTCACAAAAATAAACTATACATATGTACATATAGTTTATATATATTCTTTAAACTTCTAGATTTTTTAAAGACAAGCTTAAAGCAAAAATCAAGGCAACATAAGACTTCTACCATAAATGCAAGAAGACAATGTGTGCTTATGCTCAGTTGCTTCAGTCGTGTCCAGATCTTTGCAACCCTATGGACTGTAGCCCACCAGGCTCCTCCGTCCATGGGATTTTCCTGGAAAGAATACTGGAGTGGGGTGCCATTCCCTCCTCCAAGGGATTTTCCCAGCCCAGGGACTGAACCCAGGTCTCCTATGTCTCCTGCACTGCAGGTGGATTCTTTACCACTAAGCCACCAGGAAGCCCACAGAGGAAAACAAATACATCATGAGGTAGTAAAAACACGTGACACAAAAATTCTGTTTTCAAAAAAGTTGTTATTTGTGAGAGAAGGAAAAGGGGTAGTGTGTGTGTGTGTGTGTGTGTGTGTGTGTGTGTGTGTATGTGTGACTGAGACAGAAGGGGTGTGTGTATGTGTAGAGAGAGAAACAGAGAGACAGAGATGAGGAGGGAGGTGTCTGTTTTCACTAACTGAAAGAAATCTGAAGGTTTTCACTTTACTAGAAAAAAGCCATTACCATACTTTCCTGAAAAGCAAAGTGGTGTAATGTGAACTTCAGAAAGCAGAGCATACTTTTAACTCTTTGTCACTAAGGCTTACAAAGGTTTCATAGGAATGCTGTATTTTCAGACAGTGGGAAAAATATTATGTGTATATCACATATAATCATAAAATGTTTCATATATATAATTCCATAGAGAAAAGGAAAAATTACTTACTCATTTGTAATTATTTTGCCTTTTTCTAGAAAGCCACATGAGAACCATATCTTTCAACTGACACTGAGTTGACAGACATTAAAAATCACCTGATTTCACTGGCTAATACTAAATTATAAATATTCTCTAAAGAAGAAATAATTTTAATTGGCTGAGAAGAGTTATTGATTTGATACCCAACATTTGAACCTAACATTTAGCAGAGATTTTATCAAATACAAATCTTCCCACCTATGTGCTTCAATGGAATCATCCAAGCTTCTATAAGCAATGATGACAGCATTGCTGGAAATGAATCTAAAAGGATATTATGTATTCGTAACATCCAAAGGATTGCAGGGCTAGCTATCTCTGATAACACCAATGCACAATATCCTTTTTAATTTTTTAGAAACACACTTTTTAAATTAGATTTTCTTCCAGTTTTCAATCCACATAGAAGTCTTTCATAATTGTCTTCTAACAAGTCTTATCTTATTCCCAAAGGATTCATACATCAAATCCTTAAGTCAGTTTCCTAATTCCTCTCATGTTTAACTGGCTGGGTTAACCAAGAAAAACCCAAAGTTTTAACAACAATGATTTGGGTTGAGGGGGAGATTAGATTTTAAAACTGACATGTAGAGTTTCTGATTTTGTCATACTATTTTTGACTCCTTTAGGGATGTAAATTAAACAACCAAGTGCCTTTACTTCCTTTCTGAATACATGAAATGTTTACATGTGGGACACAAGGATAAATAATTTCTTTTTCTTTCTCTTTCTATCTCTCTCTTCCTTCCATCCTTCCTTTGCTTCTTTCGTTTTGCCTTTCTTGACCACACAACTTTATGGCAGGATTATTTTAAATTCAAAGTCCCCAAATATAATTCTCAACAGCTGTTATCACCCACATATCAAGATAGCCTAAATGCTCCAACCACAAAAATCTCTCAGCAAGATAGCTGGCTGTATGCTTTTATATGTTAATTAAGCAGAAAACAGGCTGAACATGTTTTCTTGGGTTTTATTCTACATGCACTACCTTAAATAATTCCCAAAAAACAGACAGGACTATTGCTTGAAAACAAATAACACCATATATAAGTACTAATAATTAATTAATTCATTATTTTTACTTACAATTCTATTTATCTTTTGAAAAACAAATGTGGTGTCCAGATAAAACAAGTGTTCAGAATTACTGGATCAAAGACTCAAACAAATATGTAGAGTTTTAGTAACCACTCTACACAAAGCACTATTAGGAGCAGTGAACTTTATGCAGAAATATCTGTAACTATAATCACCTTAATAGCTGGGGAATATAAAGGTCAATAAAAATTTATAAGTACATATTACAAATAATGATGCTAACTGATTCAAAACTATCAAGGTTTTTTTCTTCCTTAATTCTTTAAATCCATAGCTTTTTTTAGAGACAAGCTAAAAGGAAAAATCAAGCATGTATAAATAAGACTTCTCTCATAAATACAAGAAGATGATGAAGGAAAATAGATACTTTCTGGGGTGGAAAAAATGTATGACACAGAAATTCTGTTTTTAAGAAAGTTGTTAATTGTGAGAGAAAGAAAAAGGAGTAAAAAAAATTCTTCAGCTATACAACAGTTTCAAAAGATTTTCATCCACATAAATGCCACTCCATGTAAACTTACTGAAAAAGTAGTCAAAGATACACTCATATAAACAAAACTAATCATAATAAGAACCCCAAAATGAGTATTTAACATCTGACTATAAACACCAAAATATTTAACAAAATAGATTCCAAAAAATTATTGAAAGTACAATGACCAAAATTATAAATTTAATTTTTATGTAGAAAGTGCCTTTGTAATTTAGTTGAAGTTGAAGCTCCAATACTCCAACCACTTGATGCAAAGAGGCAACTCACTGGAAAAGACCCTGTTGCTGGGAAAGACTGAAGACAAAAGCAGGTGGCAGAGAATGAGATGGTTAGACAGCATCACCAACTCAATAGACATGAATTTGAGCAAACCCTGGGAAATACTGGAGGACAGAGGAGCCTGGTATGCAGCAGTCCATGGGGGTGCAAAGAGTCAGACATGATTAGCAACTGAATAACAACACTGAACTAGTTAACTATCCTTGAGATATTTTGCAAAGGTTCCCAGTTTAAAATTACATATTTTCTGATAATATCTTGGTCTACAAAACTTAATAGACATAAAAAAGACCAGGATAAGTGAAGATACATTCCATATTCTTAGATGTGATGCCTCTATTGCAAAATGTCTATTCACCCACAAATTAAATTGGAAATATAAGGTAATTCTTTTCAAAGTTTTAACAAAGTTCTAATGTGAAACATGACAGTGTTTTCTAAGATAATGTTGGAAATGAAGAAACATAAATGAAAATGCTCAAGATCAATTTGAACTGAAAAATACTAAGAAGAAAAAAATGAATACACTAGAAAATCCAAAAACAGCCTAAAATTATAAAGGTAGTATTTCAAATCAGTCAGGAAAATATTAATTGTTTAATAAATGGCATAAATGAATAAACTTTGGTGAAAAATACAATGCCATGTTTCTATCTCATACTAAAATAATCATACCATAAAAATAACTATTTAATCTTATAATAGTGAAAGATCTCACAATAGAAAACAAAGGAAAAGCTCATCAAATATGATTACATAAAACAAAATGCCTATAAATAAATGCAAGGGATAAGAAAAGGCATTTACAAAAGAAAAAATAAAATACTCAAAAAGTTATATATAAAACAATATCATTTTTTTTCTTTTTGTATCAGTAATAGGTTTACTGAAAAAAAAAAACAAAAACAACCCAATTGAAAAATGGGCAGAAGACCTAAACAGACATTCCTCCAAAGAAGACATACAGGTGGTCAACAGGCACGTGAAAAGATGCTAAACAAAGCTCATTACTAGAGAAATGCAAATCAAACCAAAATGAGGTATCATCTCACACCAGAAAGAATGGCCATCATCAATAAGTCTACAAAGAATAAATGCTGGAGAGGGTGTGGAGAAAAAGGAACCCTCTTACCTTGTTGGTGGGAATGCAAACTGATACAACCACTATGGAGAACAATATGGAAATTTCTTTAAAAACTAGGAATAAAACTACCACATGACGCAGCAATCCCACTACTGGACATATACCCTAAGGAAAACATAACTGCAAAAGACACATGTACCCCAGTGCTGTTCACCATTCACACGCACCCCGGTGCTGTTCACCGTTCACACGCACCCCGGTGCTGTTCACCGTTCACACGCACCCCGGTGCTGTTCACCGTTCACACGCACCCCGGTGCTGTTCACCGTTCACACGCACCCCGGTGCTGTTCACTGCAGCACTGTTTACAACAACCAGGACATGGAAGCAACACAGATGTCCATCAGCAGATGAACTGAGAAGGAAGCTGTGGTACATATACACAATGGAATATTACTCAGCTATACAGAGTGAAGTCAGACAGAGAAAGACAAATATCATATATTAACACATATATAGAGAGTCTAGAAAGACGGTACTGACGATCCTACATGAAGAGCAGCAAAGGAGACACAGACATATAGAACAGACTTTTGAACTCAGTGGGAGGAGAGAGTGGGATGATTTGAGAGTATAACACTGAAACGTACACATTATCACATATAAAACGGATAGCCAGTGGGAGTTTGATGTATGATGTGGGGTGCTCTGTGACAACCTCGAGGGATGGCGTAGGGAGGAAGGTCAGAAGGGGGCTAAAGAGGGAGGGGACACATGTATGCCTATGGCCAATTCATGCTGATGTTTGGCAAAAATCTTCACAATACTGTAATTATCCTTCAATTAAAATAAATAAATAAATAAAACTACAGTGAGATGCTAACCCACACCAGTCTCAATGGCTATCATCAAAAACTCCAGAAATACAAATTCTGCAGAGACTATGGAGAAAAGGGATTCCTTCTGTACTGTTGGTGGGAATGTAAGTTGGTGAAACCACTAAAGAAAATAGTATGCAGGTTCCTAAGAAAACTACAAATAGAACTAAAATGATCCAGCAATTCCACTCCTAGGCATATATCTGGACAAATCTCTAATTCCAAAAGATACATGCACCCCTATATTCACTGCAGCATTATTTATAATAGCCAAGACATAGAAACAACCTAAATGCCCATCAACAGAAGAATCGATAAAGTAGATGTGGTGCATATACACAGTAGGATACTAATTAGCTATAGAAAAGAATGAAATAATGTCATTTGCAGCAACATGGATGCAACTAGAGATTATCATACTACTGAAGTAAGTCAGAAAAAGAAAGACAAACATCAAATGATATCACTCACATGTGGAATCTAAAATATGATACAAATGAACATATCCACTTAGCAGAAACAAACTCACAGACATATAGAACACACTTGTGGTTGCCAAGGGGGAGGGTAGAGGAGGGAGGGACCGGGAGCTTGGGGTTAGTAGATGCAAACTATTACATATAAAATGGATGGATGACAAAGTCCTACTCCAAGAACTGTATTCAGTGTGCTGGGATAAACCACAATAGAAAAGAAAATAAAAAAGAATGTATATATACACATATAACTGAGTTACTCTGCTGTACAGCAAAAATTAATACATTGTAAATTCAATAAGAAAAAAAGGCAGCCAACAGTATAGATCAAAAAGCTGCATTCAATCACTACTGAGGAAATTTGACATCTTCATGCAAGGATGTTAATCATAGAACTGCTTTTAAATGTTTTTAATTTATAAAATTGCCACCCAGGGATGACTACAACCATCATTTTGCTGTATGTCCTTCCAGACCTTTTGAATACGTATGTGTGTACATACACACACAAATACAATTGCATAGATACATATTCAAATTTACTCATCCCTTAGTATCAGTGAGAAACTGATTCCAAGAACCCCTAAATATGCTGCAATCCATGGATGCTCAGTTCCCTTATATAAGAATGATGTAGTATTTGCATTCTATGTACATCCTTCCACATACATGAATACCTCATTTTATTGAGGTATGCCTTTACCGTGCTTTGCAGATAATGTGCTTTTTACAAATTGAAGATTTGTGGCAAATCCTGTGTAAAATGAGGTTATAGGTGCCAGTTTTCTAATAGCATTTGCTCACTCAGTGTCTGTATCACATTTAGTGATTCCAGCTTTTTCATTATTATTACACTTGTTAAACTGGTCTGTGGTCAGTGATCCATATTACTACTCTAAGTAGTAGACTTAAGTATACTGTAGTATAGTAGTATACTACTATATAGGATATCAGAGACCACGCCCACAATACACAGCAAATTTAATTAATAATTCTGTGTGCTCTGGATGCTCTACTGATAGCTATTCCCTTTCTTTCTCCCTTTTCTTCAGTTCAGTTCAGTTCAGTTGCTCAGTCGTATCCAACTCTTTGGGACCCCATGAATCACAGCATGCCAGGCCTCCCTGTCCATCACCATCTCCCAGAGTTTACTCAAATTCATGTTCATCGAGGCAGTGATGCCATCCAGCCATCTCATCCTCTGTTGTCTCCTTATCCTCCTACCCCTAATCCCTCCCAGCAGCAGGGTCTTTTCCAATGAGTCAGTTCTTCACATGAGGTGACCAAAGTACTGGAGTTTCAGCTTTAGCATCAGGCCTTTCAATGAACACCCAGGACTGATCTCCTTTAGGATGGACTGGTTGGATATCCTTGCAGTCCAAGGGACTCTCAACAGTCTTCTCCAGCACTACAGTTCAAAAGCATCAATTCCTTGGCACTCAGCTTTCTTCACATTCCAACTATCACATCCATACGTGACCACTGGAAAAACCATAGCCTTGACTAGACGGACCTTTGTTGACAAAGTAATGTCTCTGATTTTTAATATGCTATCTAGGTTGGTCATAACTTTTCTTCCAAGGAGTAAGCGTCTTTTAATTTCATGGCTGCAGTCACCATCTGCAGTGATTCTGGAGCCCCCAAAAATAAAGTCTGACTCTGTTTCCCCACCTATTTCCCATGAAGTGACAGGACCAGATGCCATGACCTTAGTTTTATGATGTTGAGCTTTAAGCCAACTTTTTCACTCTCCTCTTTCACTTTCATCAGGAGGCTTTTTAGTTCCTCTTCACTTTCTGCCATAAGGGTGGTGTCATCTGCATATCTGAGGTTATTGAGATTTCTCCCGGCAATCTTGATTCCAGCTTGTGCTTCTTCCAGTCCAGCGTTTCTCATGATGTACTCTGCATAGAAGTTAAATAAGCAGGGTGACAGTATACAGCCTTGAAGTACTCCTTTTCCTATTTGGAACTCATCTGTTGTTCCATGTCCAGTTCTAACTGTTGCTTCCTGACGTGCATATAGGTTTCTCAAGAGGCAGGTCAGGTAGTCTAGTATTCTCATCTCTTGAAGAATTTTCCACAGTTTATTCTGATCCACACAGTCAAAGGCTTTGGCATAGTCAATAAAGCAGCAGCAGCTGCTGCTGCTGCTGCTGCGAAGTCGCTTCAGTCGTGTCCGACTCTGTGTGACCCCAGAGACGGCAGCCCACCAGGGTCCCCCATCCCTGGGATTCTCCAGGCAAGAACACCGGAGTGGGTTGCCATTTCCTTCTCCAATGCATGAAAGTGAAAAGTGAAAGTGAAGTTGCTCAGTCGTGTCCGACTCTTAGCGATCCCACGGACTGCAGCCTACCAGGCTCCTCCGTCCATGGGATTTTCCAGGCAAGAGTACTGGAGTGGATTGCCATTGCCTTCTCCTCAATAAAGCAGAAATAGGTGTTTTTCTGAAATTCTCTTGCTTTTTCCATGATCCAGTGGATGTTGGCAATTTGATCTCTGGTTCCCCTGCCTATTCTAAAACCAGCTTGAACATCTGGAAGTTCACGGTTCACGTATTGCTGAAGCCTGGCTTGGAGAATTTTGAGCATTACTTTACTAGTATGTGATATGAGTACATTAAGAGTATTCTTGATTCATGAGAAGAGGTCAAAATACCAACACTAACAGGAGTTTGGAAGAAGGTGATTCCAATCCTCATAGATAACTTGGAGGGGAGAAAAAAACAGCAGATATGGTAGAAATAGCAAAAGAACCTGCATGAGAAATGGAGCCTGAAGATATGACTAAACTGCTATAGGCTCATGGTAAAACTTTGATGGATGAGGACTTGTTCTAACAGATGAGCAAAGAAAGTAGTTTCTTGAGATAGAACCTACTTCTAGTGACAATACTGTGAAAATTGTTGAAATGACCTCAAAGGATTTAGAATATTATATCAGTTCAGTCGCTCACTAGTGTCCAATTCTTGCAACCCCATGGACTGCAGCACGCCAGGCTTTCCTGTCCATCACCAGCTGCCAGAGCTTGCTCAAATTCATGTCCATCAAGTTGATGGTGCCATCCAACCATCTCATCCTCTGTCGGCCCCTTCTCCTCCTCCCTTCAATCTTTCCCAGCAGCAGGGTCTTTTCCAATGAGTCAACTCTTTGTATCAGGTGGCCAAAGTATTGGAGTTTCAGCTTTGGCATCAGTCCATCCAATGAATATTCAGGACTCATTTCCTTTATGATTGACTGGTTGGATCTCCTTGCATCCAAGGGACTCTCAAGAGTCTCCTCCAACACCACAGTTCAAAAGCATCACTTCTTCGGCACTCAGCTTTCTTTATGGTCCAACTCTCACATCCATACATGACCACTGAAAAATGTAAATTGATAAAGAACCACAGGTTTGAGAGAATTAACTTCAATTTCAAAAGAAGTTCTACTGTGGGTAAAATGCTATCACACACCACCACACACTAGAGAAATCTGGGGTGAAAGGAAGAGTCAGTCAATGTAGCAAACTTCATTACTGTCTTATATTAAGAAATTGCCATAGCCACTGCAAGTTTCAGTAACCACCACCCTGATCAGTCAGTAGTCAACAAAATCAAGGCAAGACCCTCCACCAGCAAAAAAAATTATGACTCATGAAGGCTCAGATGACAGTTAGCATTTTTAGCAATAAAGTACTTTTTAATTAAAGTATCTACATTTTTTAGACATAATGCTATTTTTACACTTACTAGACACAGTTTAGTATAAACATAACTTTTCTATGCAATGGGAAACCAAGAAATTTGTGTGACTTGCTTTATTGTGATGCAACCTTTACTGCGGTGGTTTGGAATTAAACTCACACCACCTCTGAGATATGCCCATATTTTAGATTACTTATTATACCTGCTGCTGGTGCTGCTGCTAAGTCGCTTCAGTTGTGTCCGACTCTGTGCGACCCCACAGACGGCAGCCCAACAGGCTCCACCGTCCCTGGAATTCTCCAGGCAAGAACACCGGAGTGGGTTAACACAGTGTAAATAAGATACAAATAGCTACCAGAGTATGGCAAATTCAGTTTTGTTTTTTGAAATTTTCTGAGTTTTTTTTCCCAAAGTCTTTTTAATCTGCAATTAGTTGAACTGGAAGGCTAACTAAATATATACATATTGTTTTATAACCTGATATTTTAAATTAACAATATACATCAGTATCTATTTTATTAACCATTTAACCATATTACTATGACTGTTCAAAGTTAGGTCATTCTCTTTTCTTCATTTCTTTCTCTTTTTTTTTGGAGGGGGGAGGTATTTTGAACAATGCTCCTCCTGGCTGGAATATGGCTAAGACAAATGGAACTCAAATAGTTATCTTCAACCTGAGGTAGCACTGAGAGGACAGAGCAGCAAGCTAGAAAAAGGCTGGATCTCTGATGCTTTTGTAGGCTACAGTCATTACATTAGTCTTGAAAAGCCTGCCATAAGAATTTTACATGAGTAAAATAAAGCATTCAATAAATATTAGCTATTATTATTACTAAAGAATATTTTGTTACATTAAAGATCTTCACAATATACCACTAGATTTTAAAGGCTGGACATATGAAGAATCACAAGAAATTACCATAATATTACCAGTAATAACATCTAAGTATTAATTACATGTAATTTTTATTTTATTTATTTACCTGATATCCTGCACAAAACAACTATTACTTTTATCATTTGGAAAAATGTATAAAATTAAAATAAGGCAATAGGTATTGGAAAACATCCAAAACATCCAAAGAGCAGCCTAACTATTCAGTCCTGCTCTTTAGTTCTAACTTTCCCCGTAAAATTACATAAGATCACACAAAAACATCTTTAAGGAACCAATTTAGATATGTTCTTCACCTTTAAAAGATGAATGTACACTGAGATAACTAAAGGGAAGGGGCAAGAGATGGATAAAATCAAAGATAATTATATATTACATTAAGAGCAAAACTAACTTAAAACACACACACACACACACACACACACACACACAATCAACTAAGAAATTTTAAGCCAATAAAGGTTCCATAATATAGAAAAACCAAAAAATAAAGTTCCTTTTGGCAAAGTGAAACAAATGTTTCTGCCTGTCAAAATAATTTGCAATATCTGCTAGTTTCTACACTGAGTTGCCTTTTTTTCAGGCATTTTAATAGATTCAGGAAGGAGGAAAGATTCAGTTACAGCTGCAGTGTTCCCTCCCTTCCATTGCCTTTGCTACATCATCTTGGCCTTTATAGCCTATAGCCCTAACACTGTGATACGAGAGCGAAGAAAGAGCTTTAGTTTGCCCTTCTTATGTGAATGGCCATCTGACCATTACAAGGGCAAGAAAGAAAGAGATCAAGACATTAAGAAAAAAAACTTTCTAATAAGTGTATTCATTTTTACTGAGTTAGTAATTTTCATTTTTTTCACAAACATATTTTTAATATTTTCCATGATCAAGAGTAAACTTAAGTTTAAAAACAAAACAAAAAAACTCTGCATTGTCTTAGAAACTTCCAGGGAGAAAAGTTATACTTTTTAACCTGATAATGAGGAAAATTATACAATCCATATTGTCTTTTTTAACCTTAGCTGATAGAAAACTCGGAGTAAGGTTAAATACAGAAACAGCAAGTATCTGCAGAAAAATTTACTGGTATAATTATTTCCTCTTCCTTTGCATTATGCATCCTACTCACTACCACTTTCATTACTATGCGACAGTTCATTTAACCCCAGTATTTGTTCAGTTCAGTTGCTCACTCGTGTCTGACTCTTTGCAACCCCATGGACTGTGGCAAACCAGGCCTCCCTGTCCATTACCAACTCCCACGGTTTACTCAAACTCATGTCCATTGAGTCAGTGATGCCATCCAACCATCTCATCCTCTGTCGGCCCCTTCTCCTGCCTTCAATCTTTCCCAGCATCAGGGTCTTTTCAGATGAGTCAGTTCTTCACATCAGGTGGCCAAATGATTGGAGTTTCAGCTTCAGCATCAGTCCTTCCAGTGAATATTCAGGACTCATTTCCTTCGTCCAAGGAACTCTCAAGAGTCTTCTCCAACACCACAGTTCAAAAGCATCAATTCTTCAGCGCTCAGCTTTTTTTATAGTCCAACTCTCACATCCATATATGACTACTGGAAAAACTAATGCCTTGACTAGATGGACCTTTGTTGGCAAAGTAATGTCTCTGCTTTCGAATATGCTGTCTAGGTTGATTATAACTTTCCTTCCAAGGAGTAAACATCTTTTAATTTCAGAGCTATAGTCACTATCTGCAGTGATTTTTGGAGCCCAGAAAAATAGTCTGTCATTGTTTCCACTGTTTCCCATCTATTTGCTATGAAGTGATAGGACCAGATCCCACTATCTTCATTTTCTGAAAGTTGAGCTTTAAGCCAACTTTTTCACTCTCTTTCACTTTCATCAAAAGCTCTTTAGTTCTTCTTCACTTTCTGCCATAAGAGTGGTGTCATCAGCAATCTTGATTCCAGCTTGTGCTTCATCCAGCCCAGTGTTTCTCATGATGTACTCTGCATATAGTTAAAAAGCAGGGTGACAATATACAGCCTTAACGTACTCCTTTCCCTATTTGGAACCAGTCTGTTGTTCCATGTACAGTATTTGTATGTCTGTCTTTTTCCAAACATACCTCAATTTTTTTTTTAAGTAAGCAGAAACAATACAATAAATTAATAAACAAACCAGAATATATACAATATGAAAACAATGCAGTCTTTTGACTATAGCCCAAGTTCTAAAAAACAACCAAAAATGAGATATTATCATCCCATGAAGAAGATAAAAGTGACACAAGAAGAAAATCTCTTCACAGGATATCTATTCCTCAATCACGTGACTGCTATCTCTTAACCATGCTATAACAAGCAAAGATCCTTCCCACTTACCCATGACTCACTTTTCACTGAATTCCTTCAACTTTTAATTCCAATTCCTAATTATTTTACTATAAGAAAGAAAGTGAAAGAATTGTGAGCACATCTATATCTTATTTCCCTGGGTCTACATAAGAGTTCTTTAACTTGTTACTCAAATGTAAACAGATTCTGTGAGGATTTTTTTGCATCCAAAATTTCACTATAGCAGTGACCACAATGCTGGCAAAAGCCTTCTGAGCTGGAAGCAGAACAAGATTTCAAATAATTTATAAATAATCATTTCAAGAACATAATCTTTTCTTCTTTTATCCCACAAAAGACAGTATTTTGTTCAAGACCCACCAGCTGTCAACTTCTCAGCATACCCAAAATCCCACTTAGTTCTCTGTTGTAAACGGTGTAGTATTTCGCTACCACATCAATAAATAAAATTCCTGAAGAAATCACTTTTGTGTTTGATTCACATTTGTTCTGCATATGCCAATGAACCCAAGGTATTTGTAATGTTAAACTCTTAAAAGCCTTAGCTTACTAAGGAGGGCAATCTGAAAACAGCAAAAGGTCTATCCCATGTAGATCAGTCTGGACAAACCCCAAAATGAGGAATCACAGCGTAAATCTGACACAATGGTCCCCTTTACTACACTCTCTCTCTCTCTCACTCTTTTAAGTAAACATTTTTTAGAGTAAGAATGAAGTATTAGCTTTTAAAACCCAGTCTGCTGATAGCCAGTACTATCCTAATTCTTTAAAACTTTGACTTGTCTAATCAAAAAGGTGGGGAAATAAAAGCCTATAAAAAGTTAATTATCTTGAATATAGTTAACAATACATACTTACTGCACAAATTTCCAGAGACAGTTGTAGACTGGTATTCAGAAAATGCTCTCCTTTCTCAGCTTTATGATAATTAGGTTTCTTCCTATTCTCTTTTGATTAATAAAAAAATTATAGAAATGTATCTCTTTCTAATGGCACAATAAAGATGAATTATCTACAGTATCCTTGAAATTCCCTTCAGGAACAATGTACAAATATTATTATGATTCAACGCCTCCTAAAAACAACTTTGTCACCCTGCTTATTTAACTTATATGCAGAGTACATCATGAGAAATGCTGGACTGGATGAAGCACAAGCTGGAACCAAGACTGCTGGGAGAAATATGAATAACCTCAGATACACAGATGACACCACATTTAGGGTAGAAAGCGAAGAACTAAAGAGCCTCTTGATGAAAGTGAAAGAGGAGAGTGAGAGAATTGGCTTAAAACTCAACATTCAGAAAACGAAGGTCATGGCATCTGGTCCCATCACTTCATGGGAAATAGATGGGGAAAAAATGGAAACAGTGATAGACTTTATTTTGGGGGGCTCCAAAATCATGGGAGATGGTGACTGCAGCCATGAAATTAAAAGATGTTTCTTCCTTGGAAGAAAAGTTATGACCAACCTAGACAGCATATTAAAAAGCAGAGACATTACTTTGCCAACAAAGGTGCATCTAGTCAAAGCTATGGTTTTTTCAGTGGTCATGTATGGATATGAGAGTTGGACTATAAAGAAAGCTAAGTGCCGAAGAAGTGATGCTTTGAACTGTGGTGTTGGAGAAGACCCTTGAGAGTCCCTTGGACTGCAAGGAGAACCAACCAATCCATCCTAAAGGGAATGAGTCCTGAATATTCATTGGAAGGACTGATGCTGAAGCTGAAACTCCAATGCCTTGGCCACTTGATGCAAAGAACTGATTTGTTGGAAAAGACCCTGATGCTGAGAAAGATTGAAGGTGGGAGGAGAAGGGGCCGATAAAGGATGAGATGGTTGGATGGCATCACTCACTCAATGGATGCAAGTCTGAGTAAACTGTGGGAGTTGCTGACGGACAGGGAGGCCTGGCATGCTCCAGTCCACGGGGTTGCAGAGTCAGACACAACAGAGTGACTGAACTGAACTGAAAAACAGCTTTGTCTCCATCAATGCATTTGCCTATTAACTGATCTACCACAGAATATTTTCAGTTATAACTATACATCATGAGCTCATTCATTTTTGATTACTTAGTCTATACAAAAGAGAGATGGCTTGACTCAATCTCTGTAAAATTCCATTAATGGAATTTCAGGTAAAACAGAGTAAACATACTCAAACCAATCTCTTCTATTGAATATAACTATAAAATATGGACATAAAGCATGGAGCAGCTACTTGAGGACTTTAAAAAGAAAACAGCAGCACTTTGACTGGAGAAGAAGATCAGAATTTGAAGCACCACCAAACTGACAGTAAATTTACATATTTTTTCTCCTGGTGTCTCCTAGCCTGAACCCAATGTACCAAAAACCTGGAAGTAGACCACAAAGCTTCAGGACCTGCCCTTTGATTTGGGGTCAAGATGAAAGGGACTACCTAACGTTCAGATAGTACAGAAGTATCTCATCTTTTTTTCTCTTTCCTTTCTCCATCCCACCAAAGCCTATAAGGAATTTCTAAGCAACAGTGGCACTGGTCACTAATAATAGCCTACAGGAGCTAAAGCTCTTAAGGGTATAACCTTTCCCTCTATATAGCAAGGCTGTGGTTCCTATAGGGTTGGACCAAAACCAGGGTTGCTTTCTTCATATCTTTCCACTGTTTGTCTCAGGATGAGGGGGCAGGTGAGAAGTCTCACAGCAAAGCAGAATAACAAAAGCCCGAGCTTTCTAACTAGAGGATTTTTTTTTTAAGCCAGGAAACTGAAAAATACTTAGTCAATGCAATAAAACAAGACTGGGAAATTAAAAGCATACAAATTAGAAAGGAAACAAAACTTGCTATTCACAGGTGACATAACTATCCACCTAGACAGAATCAACAAATCCTTCAAAAAAAAAAAAAGTACTACAACAAAAAAGTGAGTTTGCCAAACTTGGAGAACACAGGTCGACATACAAAGATCGACTGTACTTCTATAAACTATCAATAAATAAATGGAAAACAAAAACTCAGTATCATTTACCATACCGTAAATGAAATATGAATTGGTAAAAATATAACAAAATATATACAGGATCTGTATGTTGAAAACTACAAAATGCTAATGACAGAAATCAAATGAGACCTACATAAATGATGAGACATACCATATCCATGTATTAGAAGACTCAACATTACAAAGACATCAGTTTTTCCCAAACTAAACCACAGATTAAATGCAACTGCAATTAGAATCCCAATAGGACTTTTTCTAGATATTTGACAAGTTGATTCTAAAATTCATGTAGAAAGGCAAAGGAACTGAAATATTTTCTTGATTTTGGAAAAAGAAGTAAGTGAAAGGAACCAAACTATCTGATTTTTAAGACTTAAAGTTACAATAATCAAGACATCATATTACTGGTAAAGGGATGTACACATACATCAATGGAAGAGAAATGACAGAAACAGATTCACATCAATATGGCCACCTGACTTTTGAAAAAGGTGCAGAAAGAATTCATTGGAGAAAAAAAGTCTCTTCATCAAATGATGCTAGATCTCCTGGACATTCATATGTTCCCCTCTGCTCAAAGTGGGGGTAGTGGGGGAGGAAAAGCTTTTAACTTTTTATTGTATACAATAATTAACTAAAAATGAATCACCATCCTAGTTGTAAAACCTAAAACTATGAAACGTTTTACAGAGGAAAATATTCACTCAGTTTTAAGCTGGCTTAAAACTCAACATTCAAAAAAAAGAAGATCATAGCATCCAGCCCTCACTTCATGGCAAATAGATGGGGAAAATGTGGAGACTGTCAGATTTCATTTTCTTGGACTGCAAAATCAATGTGGACAGTGACTATAGCCATGAAATTATAAGACGTTTGCTTCCTGGAAGATAGTTATGACAAACCTAGACCGCGTATTAAAAAGCAGATACATCGAGAACAAGATGGCAGAGGAGCAGGTGGACGTGGAGTACATCTCTCCCCATGGACACATCCGGAAAACACCTTCAGACACAGACGTGCATGCAGAACACCAGCTGAGAGCAGACAGAAGTACATGTCCAGAGGAAAGAACATATAGAACCACGCACAACTCAGTAGGATGAAGGAACCAGGGGAAAAATAGGACTGGACCTGCCATCAGTGGGTGGAGGAACTGAAGCAGGGGTCCAGTCCCCACATCGGGGAATTGTTTGAGTCAGAGGAGAAACATTTAAGGCTGAGAGTGAAACAGCTGATCTGTGGCGGTCTAAATGCAATGAGAATCAGACAGTCCTTGCCACAGCAAAATATACCCCTGACAGGGACACAGGTCCCCTGGAAGGCGCAGCGACTGGGGCCTAGAGGTTAGGGATTGTGCAGCAATCCCAGGGTGAGGGCTGCTATGGACTGTGGAGAGACAGATTGAGGGGATGTGAGGGAGGAGATCATGGTGGAAAATGCCCGTGGAGGAAAGCCAGGCAGTCATGGAAGCAAGGCGATACTGCTGAGTCACGTGTAGGGGGTGGAGCCATCACCATAGCCTCTCTCTCCCCACACATCAGCATCGGCAGCTGAACAGTAGACAGGCTTGCTCATCAAATGCCTGACGCACTGAACTACAGAGTAGGATCCCACCCAGGGTGCCCCTTTAAGTGTCTGATGGCCAATCTAAAGAATAGGATGCCAGCCAGGGGGGTGCCCTCTGTGTACCTGACAAACAACAGAGAAGGGAGCCCTCTAAGCGCCTGAACAGGCGAAGCTACGGAGAAAGACTGGCCAAAGAGGTCTTCTGATCACTAGCTACAAGAGGCTCAATAAAAGACTCTGATAGGGCCATTACTCTTACAGCAGAGGCAGTCCATGTCCCTGCACACTTGGTACCACGAGATTTCCCACAAGCCAAGCTGCTGTGCCACCTTCGTGCTCAACCCTCACTGGGGCAGAGCTACCACAGGCAAAAAAAAGTCTTGCGTCTGTGCACACAGGGTCACTTCAGTTGTGCTCACACTCTTTGCAGCCCTGTAGACTGTGGCCTGCCAAGCTTCTCTGTCAGGGAGGGGGGTTCTGCAGGCAAGAATACTGGCGCATATTGGCCAGTACTAGTTGCCATACCCTTCTAGAGCACTATATTTTCTGCTGCCCTAGCCGCCAACTCCACTGAGTCCCAGGTGCTGCCAGAACCCCTGAGACCCAAGCAGCTGCACCACCTCCACACCTGGCCCTCAAAGGGGCAAACCCAAGCCCTCCAAGGCAGCCTCAGGAGCAAACCCCGCTGAACAACCCACACATACAGGTGGAAAGAAAACCACAATTGAAACCCAGGGGCAGTGTGGATGAGAAAGAAGACCCAAAACCTTACCCCCAGCTATACAAGCTGGCAGATTAAATCCACACGATCAACTAGACAGACTCTGTGTCTATGGGATATATAAAAGATCATTGAGAGCTCCCACAAAAGAAAACACACTAGTTCTGATAGCTGTGGACATCAGAGGCAAGAACACACAGGAGCAGGACCAGATTAGAATCTGAGCTGTGCCCACAGCAGGTCCAGAGATCAGCACAGTGCTGGAGGGCATCCTAGGGAGGTGAGGTAGACTGTGACTCCCAGGGAGGGAAAGGACTCTGACAGCAGTGACTCAAGAAAAACATTTATTGTTCTTACGTTTTGACTTGTTCTGTAGATTATTTTTCTTTTTTTGCTTTTTTTCCGCCATCTGTTGTGGTTGTCGATTTTATTGGCACTATGAAATCTAATGAAGCTTTTGAACTTTTTTTTTTCCCTCAGTCACATTTTCTATTGTTGTTATAAACCTCTGCCTCTACACTGGGCTTTTGAAGTTTTGTGAAGTTTTCCTTTTTTATTTTTTTTTCATTTCCCTTTAATTTTTAATTTTTTAAACCTATTACTACTTTTTCCTTTGTTTGCTTTTCCTACTGTTCTTTTCCCCTTGCAGTTAATCTTTAATGTATATAAATCTTCTTGATCTATCTTTATTTAACTTTGCCTATTCATTCTTTCTTTTCTTTCTTTCCTTTCCTATCAACATATTTGTTAGTTTTCTTTTCACTGCTTTATTCCCCAATTGGCACCTTGCTTTAGTTTTGTTTTCCAGTTTGTCCTTTAGTTAGCATTCTTCTGGTAAATAAAATTTGTGGTTTCCTTTGTTTGCTGGGTCAATCTATTATACTTTATTTTTCTTGGACTGTTTTGATTTTGCTTATGGATGTATATGTATATGTGTATATTCAGTCAGATTTTTTTATTGTTGTTATAATCCTCTGCCTCACATTGGGTTTTTGCAGTACTGTGGAGTTTTCTTTTTTATTTCCTTTTCATTTCTTCTTCCATTTTTTTCTTTTCTCTTTTATATTAAGTTTTAATTTTTTTAAACCTATTATATTTTTTCTACAGGTACTCCTTTGCCTTTCCCACTGTTCTTTTCCCCTTGCTGCTGCTGCTAAGTCGCTTCACTCGTGTCCAACTATGTGCGACCCCATAGACGGCAGCCTACCAGGCTCCCCTGTCCCTGGGATTCTCCAGGCAAGAACACTGGAGTGGGTTGCCATTTCCTTCTCCAATGCATGAAAGTGAAAAGTGAAAGCAAAGTCACTCAATAGCGACCCCATGGACTGCAGCCCACCACGCTCCTCTGTCTATGGGATTTTCCAGGCAAGAGTACTGGAGTGGGGTTCCACTGCCTTCTCCCATATAAATCTTCTTCACCTACCTCTACTAAAGCAAGGTGCCAAGTGAGGAATAAAGCAGTGAAAACAAAACTGTCAAATATGTTGAGAGAAAAGGAAAGAAATAAAAGATATGCAAAGTTAAATATAGGTAGATATAAATCTTCTTCATCAGTTCTTTCACTGCTTTATTCCTCACTTGGCACCTTGCTTTAGTTTTGTTCACCAGTTTGTCCTTTAGATAGTTTTGTTCTTAACTGGTAAATATAATTTTTTATGTCCTTTGTTCACCAGGTCAATCTACTGTACTTTATTATTGTTGGACTGTTTTGACTTTGCTCATGGGTGTATATGTATATGTATATGTGTGTGTATATATATATATATATTCCATTTATTTAATAATTATTTGCTTGTTTTTATAACTGCTATTTGTTTCGGGTTCATCTTTGCTTTCTCGTTTGTGGATATTTGTTTTAATCTTACTTAATGCCATACTAAAGCACTGTAGAATCTTTCCTCCTGACTATAGATCAAGTCCTGAGCCTTTGGAGTGGGAGCATGGATGCCAAGACCATGGACTACCAAAGAATTGACCCTCAGTTCAGTTCAGTCACTCAGTCGTGTCCGACTCTTTGCGACCCCATGAATCGCAGCACGCCAGGCCTCGCTGTCCATCACCAACTCCCAGAGTTTACCCAAACTCATGTCTATCGAATTGGTGATGCCATCCAGCCATCTCATCCTCTGTCGTCCACTTCTCCTCCTGCCCCGAAACCCTCCCAGCAGCAAGGTCTTTTCCAATGAGTCAGTTCTTCACATGAGGTGGCCAAAGTATTGGAGTTTCAGCTTTAGCATCAAGCCTTTCAATGAACACCCAGGACTGATCTCCTTTCGAATGGACTGGTTGGATCTCACTGCAGTCCAAGGGACTCTCAAGAGGCATCTCCAACACCACAGTTCAAAAGCATCAATTCCTCGGCGATCAACTTTCTTCACATTCCAACTCTCACATCCATACATGACCACTGGAAAAACCATAGCCTTGACTAGACGGACCTTGTTGACAAAGTAATGTCTCTGCTTTTTAATATGCTAACTTGGTTGCTCATAACTTTTCTTCCAAGGAGTAAGAGTCCTTTAATTTCATGGATGCAATCACCATCTGCAGTGATTTTGGAGCCCAAAAACATAAAGTCTGACACTGTTTCCACTGTTTCCCCATCTGTTTCCCATGAAGTAATGGGACGAGATGCCATGATCTTCGTTTTCTGAATGTTGAGCTTTAAGCCAACTTTTTCACTCTCCTCTTTCACTTTCATCAAGAGGCTCTTTAGTTCCTCTTCACTTTCTGCCATAAGGGTGGTGTCATCTGCATATCGGAGGTTATTGATATTTCTCCCGGCAATCTTGATTCCAGCTTGTGCTTCTTCCAGCCCAGCATTTCTCATGATGTACTCTGCATAGAAGTTAAATAAGCAGGGTGACAATATACAGCCTTGATGTACTCCTTTTCCTATTTGGAACCAGTCTGTTGTTCCATGTCCAGTTCTAACTGTTGCTTCCTGACCTGCATACACATTTCTCAAGAGGCAGGTTAGGTGGTCTGGTATTCCCATCTCTTTCAGATTTCAGTTTATTGTGGTCCACACAGTCAAAGGCTTTGGCATAGTCAATAAAGCAGAAATAGATGTTTTTCTGGAACTCTCTTGCTTTTTCCATCATCCAGCAGATGTTGGCAATTTGATCTCTGGTTCCTCTGCCTTTTCTAAAATCTGCTTGAACATCTGGAAGTTCACAGTTCACATACTGCTAAAGCCTGGCTTGGAGAATTTTGAGCATTACTTTACTAGCGTGTCAGACGAGTAAAATTGTGCAGTAGTTTGAGCATTCTTTGGCATTGCCTTTCTTTGGGATTGGAATGAAAACTGACCTTTTCCAGTCCTGTGGCCACTGCTGAGCTTTCCACATTTGCTGGCATATTGAGTGCAGCACTTTCACAGCATCATCTTTGAGGATTTGAAATAGCTCAACTGGAATTCCATCACCTCCACTAGCTTTGTTCATAGTGATGGTTTCTAAGGCCCAACTGACTTCACATTCCAGGATGTCTGGCTCTAGGTGAGTGATCACACCATTGTGATTATCTTGGTTGTGAAGATCTTTTTTGTACAGTTCTTCTGTGTATTCGCGCCACCTCTTCTTAATATCTTCTGCTTCTGTTAGGTCCATACCATTTCTGTCCTTTATCGAGCCCATCTTTGCATGAAATGTTCCCTTGCTATCTCTAATTTTCTTGCAGAGATCTCTAGTCTTTCCCATTCTGTTGTTTTCCTCGATTTCTTTGCATTGATCACTGAGGAAAGCTTTCTTATCTCTCCTTGCTATTCTTTGGAACTTCGCATTCAGATGCTTGTATCTTTCCTTTTGTCCTTTTCTTTTTGCTTCTCTTCTTTTGACAGCTATTTGTAAGGCCTCCTCAGATAGGCATTTGCTTTTTTGCATTTCTTTTCCATGGGAGGGTCTTGATCCCTGTCTGCTACAATGTCACGAACCTCCATCCATAGTTCATCAGGCACTCTATCAGATCTAGGTCCTTAAATCTATTTCTCACTTCCACTGTATAATCATAAGGGATTTGATTTAGGTCATACCTGAATGGTCTAGTGGTTTTCCCTACTTTGTTCAATTTAAGTCTGAATTTGGCAATAAGGAGTTCAAGATCTGAGTCACAGTCAGCTCCCAGTCTTGTTTTTGTGATTGTATAGAGCGTCTCCATCTTTGGCTGCAAAGAATATAATCAATCTGGGTTCGATTCCTGGACTGGGAAGATCCCCTGGAGAAGGGAAAAGGCTACACACTCCCATATTCTGGCCTGGAGAATTCCATCGACTGTATAGCTCATGGAGTCACAAAGTCAAACACAACTGAATTAACCCTGCTGCTGCTGCTGCTAAATCACTTCAGTCGTGTCCATCTCTGTGCGACCCCATAGATGGCAGCCTGCCAGGCTCCCCTGTCCCTGGGATTCTCCAGGCAAGAACACTGGAATGGGTTGCCATTTCCTTCTCCAATGCATGAAAGTGAAAAGTGAAAGTGAAGTCGCTCAGTCGTATCCATGGACTGCAGCCTACCAGGCTCCTCCATCCGTGGGATTTTCCAGGCAAGAGTACTGGAGTGAGGTGCCATTGCCTTCTACTGAATTAACCCTAGGGAGTATCAGATAGTGAGAATTCACAGGAAGGAAACCACTTGAATACAAGACCTGGCATCACCCAACCACAAGTACCATCCTGTGCAGGACACATCAGCTAAACAACAAACAAAACAAAAAAAACAAACTCAATCATCAGCAGACATGATTCCCACCTCACTCGGAGGTGCCCATCAGAGGAAGAGGAAACAAATAAACAAACAAAAACTCCACACAAATCTCACCATATAGGAAGCTTACACAAATCACTGGACCAACCATAGGAGGGCAGAAGTCAAAAGGAAGAAAGAACTCAACCTTGAAGTCTGGGAAAAGGACACCTCAAACACAATAAGTTAAAAAAAATAATAATGAAAAGGCAGAGAAATACTACACAAATGAAGGAACAAACCAGAAATGCAAAAGTCCAAATAACTGAAGAGGAAATAGGTAAATTACCTGAAAAAGAATTCAGAATAATGATAGTAAAGATGATCAAAAACCTTGAAAATAAAATGGAGAAAATTCAAGAATCAATTAACAAAGACCTAGAAAAATTAAAAAATAAACATACAGAGAAAAACAACACAATTACTGAAATTAAAAATATTCCAGAAGGAATCAGTAGCAGAATATCTAAAGCAGAAGAATGAACAAGTGAACTAGGAGATAAAATGGTGAAAATAATTTCTGAAGACCAGAATAAAGTAAAAAGAATGAAAAGAACTGAGGACAGTTTCAGAGACCTCTGGGACTATATCAAACCCACCAACTTTCAAATTATAGGGGTCCCAGAAGAAGAGGAGAAAAAAAAGAAAGGGCATGAGAAAAGTTTTGATGAGATTATGGTTGAAAATTTCTCCAACATAGAAAAGGAAATAGTCAATCAAGTCCAAGAGGCACAAAGAGTCCCATATAGGATAAACACACCAAGACACATACTAATCAAACTAACAAAGACTAAACACAAAGAAAGAATATTAAAAGCAGCAAGGGTGAAGCAGCAAATAACATACAACGGAAACCCCATACACTTAACAGCTGATCTTTCAGCAGAAACTCTGCAGGCCAGAAGGGAATAGCAGGATATATTTAAAGTACTGATAGGGAAAAATCTACAACCAAGATTACTGAACCCAGTAAGGATCTCGTTCAAAATTGGCATATAAATAAAAAGCTTTTCAGACAAGCAAAAGTTAAGAGAATTCAGTACCACCAAACCAGCTTTACAACAAATGTTAAAGGGACTTATACAGTCAAGACATACAAGAGAAGAAAAAGATCTGCAAAACAAACCTCAAGCAATTAAGAAAATGGCAATAGGAACATATATATCAATAATTATATAAATGGAAATGGATTAAATGCTTCAGCCAAAAGACACAGACTGGCTGAATGGATACAAAAACAAGACCCATAAATATGCTGTATATAAGAAACTCACCTCAGACCTAAACACACATATAGACTGAAAGTTAGAAGATAGAAAAATATATTCCATGCAATCGGGAAGCATAAGAAAGCTGGAGTAGCAATCCTCATATCAGACAAAATAGACCTTAACATAAAGAAGATTACAAGAGAAAAGGAAAGACACTACATAATGATCAAGGGATCAGCCCAAGAGGAAAACATAACAATTGTAAATATCTATGCGCCCAACACAGGAGCACCTCAATACATAAGACAAACACTAACAGATATAAAACAAGAAACTGACAGTAACACAATAAAGTAGACTTTAACACCCCACTCACACTAACAGACAGATCATGAAAACAGAAAATTAATATGGAAATACAAGTCTTAAATGATACATTAGATGAGATGGATCTCATTGATATCTTCAGGACATTCCATCCAAATGCAGAAGAATACACCTTCTTCTCAAGTGTACATGGAACATTCTCCAGTATATACCACATCTTGGTCACAAATCAAACGTCAGTAAATTTAAGAAAATTGAAATCATATCAAGCATCTTCTCTGAAAACAATACTATGAGACTCGATATCAATTACAAGAAAAAAAATAAGAAACACAAACACATGGAGATTAAACAACAGGCTTCTAAATAATCAACAGGTTACTGAAGAAATCAAAAGTGAAGTCAAAAATTTTCTAGAAACAAATGACAATGAAAACACGACAACTCAAAACCTAAGGGATGCAGCAAAAGCTGTTCTAAGAAGGAAGTTTATAGCAATACAATCCTACCTCAAGAAACAGGGAAAACATGGAAAATACAACCTTTTAGTACACCTAAAATAACTGGAAAAAGAAGAACCAAAAAAAAAAAAAACCCAAAATTAGTAGAATGAAAGAAATCATAAATATCCGAGCAGAAAGAAATGAAAAAGAAATGAAAGAAACAATAAAGATTAATAAAACTGAAAGCTGGTTCTTTGAGAAGATAAAATTGACAAGCCTTTAGCCAGACTATCAAGAAAAAAAGAGAAGAATCAAGTCAACAAAAATTAGAAATGAAAAATGAGAAGCTGCAACAGACAATGTAGAAATACAAAGGTTATAAGAGAATATTATGAATAACTATATGGCAATAAAATGGATAACCTGGAAGAAATGGACAGATTCTTAGAAAAGTTCAATTGTCCAAGACTGGACCAGGAAGAAATAGAAATTATACACAACCCAATTACAAGCACTGAAATTGGAGCTGTGATCAAAAATCTCCCAAAAACCAAAAGCCCAGGACCAGATGGCTTCACAGAATTCTATCTAACATTTAGAGAAGAGCTAATGCCTATCCTTCAATAACTCTTTCAGAAAATTGTTGAGGAAAGGAATACTTCCAAACTCATTCTATGGGGCCACCATCACGCTGATACCAAAACCAAAGACAACACACACAAAAAAAGAAAACTACAGGCCAATATCACTAATGAACATAGATGCAGAAATCCTCAACAAAATTTTAGCAAACAGAATTCAGCAACACATCAAAAAGCTCATACACCATGATCAAGTTGGGTTTATTTCAGGAATGCAAGGGATCTTCTATATAAAGAAATCACTGTGATAGACATCATATTAACAAACTGAAACATAAAAACCATACGATAATTTCAATAGATGCAGAAAAAGCCTTGAACAAAATTCAGCACCCATTTATGATTAAAACTCTTCAAAAAATGGGCATAGAAGGAACCGACCTCAACATAGTAAAGACCATATACGATAAGCCTACAGCAAACATTATTCTCAATGGTGAAAAACTGAAAGCATTCCCCCTAAGATCAGGGAACAAGACAAGGGTGTCCACTTTCACCACTATTATTCAACATAGCTCTGGAAGTCCTAGCTACAGTAATCAGAGAAGAAAAACAAATAAAAGGAATCCAGATCAGAAAAGAAGTAAAGCTCTCACTGTTTGCAGATGACATGACACTGTATGTAAAAAACCCTAAAGAGTATCACAAAATTACTAGAGCTAATCAGTGAATTTATCAAAGTTGCAGGATACAAAATCAATACACAAAAATCACTTGCATTTCTATATACTAACAATAAAAAATCAGAAAGAGAAAGGAATCAATCCCATTCACCACTGCAACAGAAAGAATTAAATATCTAGGAATAAACTTACCTAAGGAGACAAAAGAATTGTATACAGAAAATTATATAAGACACTAATGAAAGAAATCAAAGATTACATAAACAGATGGAGAGACATTCCATGTTCCTGAGTAGGAAGACTCAATATTGTGAAAATGACTATACTACCAAACACAATCTACAGATTCAATGCAACCCCTATCAAATTACCAATGGCATTTTTCACAGAACTAGAACAAAAAATTTCACAATTTTTTGAAACACAAAAGACCCCGAATAGCCAAAGCAGTCTTGAGAAAGAAGAATGGAGCTGGAGGAATCAATCTTCCTGACTTCAGATTATACTACAAAGCTGCAGTCATCAAGACAGTATGGTACTGACACAAAAACAGAAATATAGACCAATGCAACAAGAAAGAAAGCCCAGAAATAAACCCAAGCACCTATGGGTACCTTATCTTTGACAAAGGAGGCAAGAATATACAATGGGGCAAAGACAGCCTCTTCAATAAATGGTGCTGGGCAACACTGGATAGCTACATGTAAAACAATGAAATTAGAACACTTCCTAACACCATACACAAAGATAAACTCAAAATGGATTAAAGACCTAAATGTAAGACCAGAAATTATAAACTCTTAGAGGATAACATAGGCAGAACACTCAACATAAATCAAAGCAAGATCCTCTATGACCCACCTCCTATAGTAACGGAAATAAAAACAAAAGTAAACAAGTGGGACCTGATTAACTCAAAAGCTTTTGTACAGCAAAGGAAACTATGAGCAAGGTGAAAAGACAGCCCTCAGAATGGGAGAAAATAATAGCAAATGCAACAACCGACAAAGGATTAATTTCCAAAATATACAAGCAGCTCATACAACTCAATACCAGAAAAACCCAATCAAAAAGTGGGGAAAAGACCTAAACAGACACTTCTCCAAGGAAGACATACAGATGGCTCACAAACACACGAAAAGATGCTCAACATCGCTCATTATTAGAGAAATACAACTCAAAACCACCATGAGATATTACCTCACACTGGTCAGAATGGCCATCATCAAAAAGTCTACAACAAATAAATGCTGGAGAGGGTGTGGAGAAAAGGGAATGCTCTTGCCCTGTTGGTAAGAATGTAAATTGATACAGCCACTATGGAAGACGGTATAAAGATTTCTTAAAAAACTAGGAATAAAACCACCATACGACCCAGCAATGTCACTCCTAGGTTATACCCTGAGGAAACCAAAATTGAAAAAGACACATGCATCCCACTGTTCATTGCAGCACTTTTTACAATAGCTAGAACATGAACGCAACCTAGGTGTCTATCGACAGATGAGTGGATAAAGAAGTTGTGGTACATATATACAATGGAGTATTACATTACATTACAATGTTTATACAATGTGTGAGTGTGGATTACTTTTTTCGCAAACTGGCCAAGGAAAAGCGCGAGGGCATGGAGTCTCTCTTGAAAATGCAAAACCAGCATGGCAGCTGTGTCCTCTTCCTGGACGTGCAGAAGCCATCTCAAGATGAGTGGGGTAAAACCCAGGACACTATGGAAGCCGCCCTTCTCGTAGAGAAGAACCTCAATCAGGCCATTTTGGATCTGCATGACCTGGGTTCTGCCCATGCAGACCCCCACATCTATGACTTCCTGGAGAACCACTTCCCATATGAGGAAGTGAAACTCATCAAGAAAATAGGTGACCACCTGACCAACCTCCACAGGCTGGCTGGTCTCCAGGCTGGGTTGGACGAGTATCTCTTCAAAAGGCTCACCCTCAAGCACGACTAGGAGCTTCTGGAGACCAGTGGCCTTTGAACATCAGGGCTGCCTGAAGCCCCTCTCTGCAGCCACTAGGCAACTTTTTAACACCTTGGAGCCCTCTCTCAAGCCTTGGACCAAATGGAAACAAAAACAGTTTTTGCAGCAAAAAAAAAAAAAAAAGTTCCAATCACTAAAGGTAGTCAAAAAATCTTCACAACACTCAATGAACATGTGGGAGGTTCACTGTGAAGTTTCTCTTACCCAAAATGTAACTGCAATCTAAGCTAACAAAGACCATTTATTTTTTTCTAAAATAAGAGGGGAAAACAAAGCAAAAAAAAAAAAAAAAAGATTCTGATTTATAAAGGGAGTGGATACCATTTTTATCAATTTGTTTTTATATGCTTCAGAACTCAAAAATATGAGGAATTGATACCACAATAATACTATAATACTACAGTGCAGGTAGGAGGCACACTGGGTAAGCTGCTTAATAAACTTTTTTTTTTTAATACACAGGCTCAGTTCTGTTTTCTGGATTCACATCTGTAAGAATTATATGGTGTTAATGGTATCTGCTTCAGATTCATTCATGCACACATGGATGGGGTGTAATAACACTTTACAAGTCAAGTTATATAATTTTTATGTTATAATATTTTATTGCAACTTACTTTCATTTCTCCTTTATACTAGAGTTAGGGTACTATGTTAGTTTCTGAATCATGTACAGAGGTACATGTACAGAGGGAGATTATATTATCTATTTATTTTATTAAGAACTGTAAACAGGGGCATTAAATATTTCTTACAAAAAGGCAGCATTGGGGCTGACAGAGCTGAACTGGTACATTAAACTCTATCACCTCTCCCCTGAAATTTTGCAGTCTCTCCCTTCTCATTTAACCTGGCCAACACAATGTTAACCAGCAAGCCTACCTAAAACACAAACCTGATCATGCTCCCTGATGTTTATAAATTATCAGGCTAAAGGAAGCCCAAATTCCTCAAAATGGCATTCAAGATCCTATATCATATGATACTATTATTTGTCCTACAATATTTCCTTCTCTGAACTTTCTTTTCCTTCATACTAAAAGCTTTCTTCATTATAAAAACAAAACAAAACCTGGAACACCTCTCTCTTCTAGGAAATGGCAACCCACTCCAGTATTCTTACCTGGAGAATCCCATGGACAAAGGAGCCTGGTGGGCTACAGTCTTAGATGTCTTCTTTATCAACGCTTACCCTTTTAGGTGATTCCATCCAGTTCTATGTGAAAGTCACTCAGTTGTGTCCAACTCTTTGCGACCCCATGGACTATATAGTCCATGGAATTCTCCAGGCCAGAATACTGGAGTAGGTAGCCTTTCCTTTCTCCAGATCTTCCAAAAACAGTAATCGAACAGGTCTCCCACATTACAGGTGGATTCTTTACCAGCTGCACCACAAGGGAAACCCTTCCAGTTCTACAATGAGTCTCAAAATTATATTACAACCTGAGGCCACTGCCCTGAACCACAGACTCATAAATCCCATCACCCTGCTAAACACTGTACTCACAAGTCTTACAGGCATCTCGTATGTACTATGTGTGCATGTGTGTGCTCAGCTGCATCTGACTGTGTGTTCCCATGCACTGGAGTCCACCAGGCTCCTCTGTCCATGGGATTTCCCAGGCAAGAATACTGGAGGGGTTGCCATTTCCTACTCTAAGGGGTCGTCCTGACACAAGAATCAAACCCCTGTCTCTTGACTCCCTCTCCCAATCCCTTCTCCTCCACCAAAACCTACTCCACCCACATTCTTCTCCATTTTAGTAAAGAGCAATTCTATTCTTTGAGCTATTCAAACCAAAAGGCTTAGAGTCATTCCTGGTATCTCTTTATTTTACAACCCTACTTAATCCACCCATTGGTTCCACACTGAAAATATACTAAATCCAGAGTGTAAGCCTTTTCCACTAGTACAGTCTTATCTAAACTATATCCTCTCATGCCTGCATTATCAAAATTGCCTCCTACCTGGTCTTCTTATTCTATTTCTACCCTCTTTGCCTGTATTCCACACAGCAGTGAGAGTGATGTATCCAAAGAGTCAAAAAAGTGATCAATTCTTTTCTAATCAAAACCCTCCAAAGGCTTCCTTCTCACTCAAAAGTAAGCCTTTATACTAACTCAGGGCCTATATTAGCATTAATCTAGACTGGATACATAGAATTACTTGGGAAGCTTTTAAAATATACCATTGGCCAGGCCCCATCCTCATTGATTCAGGTTCAACTGGTCTGGAGCATATCAGTATTAGCATTTATGAAATGAATGAATGTGACTGTAAGTGATATTCTGTCTTCCCCACACAAGGGTGCCCATATAACAGGGGTCCCCAACCCCTGGACTGCTCCTCATCACTCTTAGTACCACCTGCATCTCTCTTCCCACCAGCCCCACCCTCTACCCCATCCCTGGAAAAACTGTCCCTGGAAAAATAACGAAACCCATCCCTTTTACCAAAAAGGTTGGGGATTGCTGCCAAATTACACTAGCTAGCTAGAGTACCCCATTCATCTGGTCATATCATAGGTTAAGTATATGATTCAAGCTGAGTCCTTTTCTGAGCTTTTACTGAAGTTAACTGGAGAAGTACTGACTGTTTAATATTATGTAAGCCCAGAGGTATTCATGGCTATCCTTGCCACCTGGTAGAAAAAGTCTCCTTCAGTCATCACAAAGAAAAGTAGATATAAGGAGCACATTTGATCCCTCTGTAGATCCATTCCTGAAACTTTCAATTATGTACACCAGCAAGTTCCCCCTATTTTTTTTTTTTTTAATGAAGGTTACTAGAGTTAGGTCTGTAACTGGAAAGAAAATAATTCTTATCACAAAGTTGTAAGTATATATTTAGTTTTTAAGCCCCTTAAGATTATTCTTCCTCCACCATCAACTCTCAATTAGACAGTAAAATTCAAGAGCAGAAGACTGTATCCATTTCCTTCATATCTACATTAATAATAGTACAGTGTGTGACACACAGCAGACATTCAATAAGCATTTATTGACTGACCAAAGAGTTTTTAAAACATTTAAAACTTCCCTTCAATTATTAGCGGGCTTCCCTGGTGGCTCAGCTGGTAAAGAATCCACATGCAATGCAAGAGTTCTGGGTTCTGTCCCTGGGTTGGGAAGACTCCCTGGAGAGGGAAAGGCTACCAACGCCAGTATTCTGGCCTGGAGAATTCCATGGGCTGTATAGTCCATGGGGTCACAATGAGTCGAACACGACTGAGCAACTTTCATTTCTTCACTTCAATTATTAGTAATACTGAAGAAAGACTTTTACACTGGCGGAAAGGTTAGATTATATGACTTAAATGATATCCTTTACCATTTGATTTTACAAAACTATGATTTCTTCATTTCAGTGAGTTTCACTAGGAAGTCCCAGTTATCCCAATTCCCTATTTCCCTAGTTTGGTCCTTTGTACCTCTATCAAACAAGCATCAATCTCCCTTCAATGACATCACCTTTCTTCTGAGATTTTTCTCAGATCTTGCTCTATGATTAGGAAAGTCCTGTCTTTTATAGACTATCAAGTTCTCTACCTTTAATAATCTTTCAAATCCAAAGTTCCATGTCTTATACAAAGCATTTCATTAATTAATAGTCTTGGAACCAGTGTTAGCTCAACTTTCAATGTTCTTCACTTACTTTTCATACTCTTGTACACACGAAGATGCATTTCTGCAGATGTCCATTTATTTCAATCATTTATATCTATCCACTAGTAATGATTTATGTACCTTTAAAAAGACTGTGCATCTGACTGAAAACCGATGTTAAACAAACAATGTTTATCTGGTTTAACATACAAAGGCCTACAGAGCAGACAGTGCCAATTTAACTATCTAAATTGCCTAATAGACAACAATAAATGTGCTTAATAATGATGCTGGAATGCTTCTTAAATATATTCCTTTCATATCTTTAGGTTAAGAGCCAACTCCATTATACAGCCCATTTACAAAATCAGGTTGACCTATTTCTTCATATGCCACTCAAAACAGGCAAAACTAAAATATCTTGCTCTGCCATGATTTATACAAGTATGTACATAGCATAGTCCAATCCCAAAGTCTGTTACTGATAAATGCTATATGATCAGGGCATATTACTAAGTTCTTTGAACTTTGCATTGACTTTCATATCTGGAATTCTGTGATGCAAAATTTCTATAGCTGATTAAAAAATAAAAATAAAATGCTGAAAATGATCACGTCCCAGTTTAAAGACAGTATTTAAATATTCCACTAGTCTAAACAGAATGCCTTAAAAAATTCACCATTAAAAGCTGGGATTCTCTGTAAGTAACTGATGATACAAACTGAGTCAATTACTTAAATACTTATGTTGTGGAGTTTTTATAGCTCGTAAGCTCTCCTGAGGCAGTTTCAAGCAGCTAAATGTCTTCAACTCACATGTCAAGCATCAGGATTAGAAAAAAACAATGTTCAAAACACAGATTTCTCCATGTATACTCTATCTTTGGCTCAATACAGACACTTATGTAGTACTTTCTTCTATGTTCTACTAATATGTCCCTGATATTTGAATCAAGCTAGAACTTCCTCTGCAGTAGAATTTAAACACACACACACACACACACACACACACACACACACACACCACACACAGAATGGCTTTTTCTAAAGAATTCTCATTGAATGGCAGGTAGACTCTACACACAGCCCTTATGAAAGGGCTGACATGAATAAAAAGGCTCTGAACAAATATGTATGCATCTCATTCTAGTTAAAAAAGAAGCTGTTTTTCTATTTTTGAGGGAAGAAAATTAGTTTTGCTTATGATAAGCCATTCTTAGTCTTTAGAGAAGAACCTGGCCATTTTCCGTCTCTCAGCTCAACCTTTCAAATAATTTTTTTTTTAAAGTTCAAACAGTACAAAGCATCTTATTTAGTGAAAAGCACTTTAAATACCTCACCAAGTACTCCCCACTGGATCAAAATGTCATAGAAATGTTGTAAACACTATCAGTCATGTTCCAGAGAACAATTTATACAAACATTGTTTTGCTCTTCTGTCTGGAAAAGTAATTTCTGAAGTGAAGAGTTCAAAACTTTTAGCCCTACATACTATGCAGAAAGAAAAAAAAAAATACATCTTTTAAGTATCAGAAGCAGAGTACACAATAGGCTTTGTCTTGTTAAACAAAAGAACATGCTTTTCCTTTCAATCATTTCCAGCTGTATGATCTGGCCTTCATGGAATCAGAAATTAACAGCATATGGCATCTGGCTACCTGCACAGCCTGCATATAAAATCTCAAGACTTCAATAAGATTAACAAGTCTAGTGGTTCAGAGTGGAGGGGGAACCACCAAATGCTATTTCCAAAACATAGGCAAAAGTTCTAACTAAAAGAAGGCAAGAAAAAAGCATCCTTGTTTAATCAGATGTCAAATATATTCTCGATAAACAATCAGATCACAAGACCTTTTGCCTCCTAAACAGCTGAAGGAGATACTACCAATGACTGAAAAACCATTTTCGTTTTCAAACAAGGAAGGAATTATACACACACAAAAAAAGACCCAAAACAAAGAAGTTCTGTGTTAACCCACATTATGACACATCAGAGTAACGCCCTGGTTTCACATGAGCCAGAAACAAACAAACAAACAACAACAGCAAAAACCACAAATGACTCACTGTTCTTCCCATAAGATCCACTAAGCTTTAGTTTAAGAATCTAAATCTTAGACTAAAATATCTTCAAGGTCTTCTAAAATAAACCATTCCAAACAAAACATTAAATTTACCTTTCTTACTAGTATCACTGGACCAAAAACCTGCTAACTTTTGGAATATACTTCAGTGTTTCAGAATCCACACAGTCCTAATCTATAACCTAATTCTCAGTTACCAGAGACCAAACCCTAGACCTTCCTTTCTATAGGTCAACAAAATGGGGACAATGAGTGCACAACAGTAAAGAATAACTAAATACTTTCAAATTTATAAGAAATAGATCCTTACTGGAGACTGATCCTTTTCAGCTCCTCCCCAATTCTTTCTTTCACAGCTCCAGGTACTCAACGCCTTCAAGCCTACTCTTCACACTTTAAATCCTGCTGAATAGTTTTATCTGGACCCTCTCCAAAGCATTACACATTGAGCTTCAGTGGACCCAAAAGTCAAACAGCGGTATATTCCTTGACAGTTTATTTCATAACTCCTAGAGGAGAAAGAAAAAATAATTTATTAATAAATATTATGAGAAGTGAGCTTAAAGTAATTTCATCAATAAAGTTTAATTCAGCCCTCAAGCATTTGGATCTCATAAAAGAGTTCCTCAACAATGCCTTAAGTGAAGACAGAAGAGGAAACTCAAATAAATTCAAAGCAGAATTAAAAGCTCATAAAGGCACACAATTTAGAACAGACAAAATTTAAAAACGGGCAATCTACAAGACAGATAACTACTTTAATATTTTTAAGGCATACACAGTCTGAGGACAATCAACTATTGGAATTTCTATATCAAAAGCTCTTTGACTGACTATGGGAATTGCTAGATTCCAGTAGGTCTATCTAGATTTTAAAACAAAACAAAAAAAAAAGTAAAAGCTTAAAAGAATAACAAACCTATTTTCATCTCTTAGATTCTCCCTCTCTCCACACTTCTCACCAGGACCCTGACAGTCTGGTGACATCAGTGTGTTACATACCCTGAGGCACTAGGTCAAATGCAGGAATCCATCTATCACAGCTGCTAATGTTTTATCCTCACTTGAAATTTCAGAAATGCAAATGCAACGTACCAACAGCTGTTCACAGTTTCAATATTTTCTTGTAAAGTTGGTCATGAAATGTGACTTACTGAACATTTGTAATACGATTACCAATTTCTGTTTCAATGCCTGTAAATGCTGCTGCCACTAGTGTACAGTCTGATTTCACTGCCCAGTAGTAAAATAGTGTGACTGGATTGGCACTGCTTCCCTGGAAGAGGTAGCAATAAGAAGTAGATATGGCTGTTACTAAGGAACAGAAACAGGCTAATAGCTAAAACATACACAATAGCAGTCTGTTTAAATTAGGAACAAAGATATACAACATGTGCACGTGCACACATCAAATTAGCGTACAGTATAAATTTTCAAAAAGGGCACTTGATTAAAATTTGCTAGGACCTACTGTTTTACTGTCTACTAGAATTTCATAAGACACACACACACACACACACACACACACAAAACCCCTCAAGATACAATTTCGCCATTCTAGAAATTAACAAACTAACTGGACAATTCTTAAAAATCATTCTGGGCTATCAATTACTTTAAGATTCCATTGAAAGATAAGATCACTCTCTCTAGAAATATCTGCAAAAACATAAACTTATTGCAGGTTAATGGGCCACAGGTTAAGAATTCCAATAGGCACATGAAAAGATGTTCAACATCACTAATTATTAGAGAAGTGCAAATCAAAACTACAATGAAACACGACCTCACATCTGTCAGAATGACCATCATTAAAAAGTCTACAAGTATCAAATGCTGGAGAGGGTGTAGAGAAAAGGGAACCCTCCTACACTGCTGATCAACGATAAATAAATAAAGAAGACATGGTGTATACACACACACACATACACACATAATGGAGTACAACTCAGCCACAAAAAAGAACAAAAGTAATGCCATTTGCAGCAATATAGATGCAGCCAGAGATTACCACACTAAGTGAACTAAGTTAGAAAGAGAAAGACAAATACCATACGATACCACTTATATGCAGGATCTAAAATACAGCACAAATGAATCTATTTACAAAATAGAAACAGACTTACGGACATGGAGAACAAAACTGAGGTTGCCAAGTAGGGTGGGGAGAAAAACGGACTCGGAGTTTGGGGTTGGTAGATGGTTGGTAGATGCAAATTATTACATTTCGAATGGATAAAACAACAAGTTCCCAATGTATAGCTCAAGGAATTATATTCAATATCCTGTGATAAACCATAATGGAAAAGAATATTACAAAAGAATGTATATATGTGTATAACTGAGTTAATCTGCTATACAGTGGAGATTGGGACAACACTATAAATCAACTATAGTTCAATTAAAAACAAAAGAGAATTCTAGTTCTAAAAAAAAAAAGACATCTTAAGGTAAATAAGGGACATGTGGGTCCCTTAGATATAATCTGTTAATAAATATTATGGTTTTGGAGGTTTATTGTCAAGGAGAAAAGAAAGGAAGTTTGGAAGAAAATGAAATTTCTAACATTCTAAAATTTCTAAAAAATTGGTAATGTCATGGGACTTCACTGATGGTATATAAGCTATAAAATGAATTGGGAGAAAGTGACAGAAAAGGTAGAATGTATACTTATAACTGGAGAAAAAATTCTGACAAAGAGAAAAACAGGATCCATGATTATTAAATCTTTGAGCTGACAGAAATGGTGATAGAAGATTTCAAAAGAAACACGGAACATAATCAGTGCTTAGCTAGAGACAATGATTCTGGTAGTATTTAATACTAGCAGTGGTGACCAGCCTGTGGGAAGGCTATACCATATAGAGATTAAGAGCACAAACTCTGAACAGGTGATCCTGGATTGGATTTGGGGACAAACAATTATTTTTCTTTTATAAAATTTTAGAGAGACCTTGTCTATCTGTTAGATTGGATGCTGCCTGACTCATGAATCACTGAATAAAGCCAATAAGATCTTTAAATTTTTTCAATTAAATAAGGTTTATAGATTGGATAATACGGATATCGGGGCTTCCCAGGTGGCTCAGTAGTAAGGAATTTGTCTGCCAACCAGGAGATATAAGTTCCAACCCTGAGTCAGGAAGAACCCCTGGAGAAGGAAATAACAATCCACTCCAGTATTCTTGCTTGGGAAATCCCATAAAGAGGAGCCTGGCGGGCTACAGTCCATGGGAAGCAAAAGAGAGACGACTTAGCAACTAAACAATAACAATATGAATATTAATTCCCTGACTTTGCAAATGTGAGTATGAAAGATAATATATGAGAATACATATCATATAAGAGAATACATTTTTAAAGAGAATGTATTTTTTAACAGAATGCATTTTTTAAAGGGGGAATTATGTCTGTAACTGTTTGGGCAAAAAACTAATATATGTAGAGAGAGATAGGTAAAGCAAATATGGTAAAATGCTAACATTTGGGCAACCTGGATAAAGTGTATATAGACTTGTTTGTACAACTTCTGTAAATTTTCAGTCTGATATTATTTTTTAAAGTATTTAAAAATATGTGCTCTGAGCATGGCTGTCTGGCTCTGTCACTCTGTTACATTAGACAAGTAAGGTTTTTAACTTTGCCTCTGCTTCTGTTTCCTCATTTATAAAATAGGGATACTACAACACTACCTCAAGTTGTTGTAAAGAATAAAATGACAACGAGATAATTCATGTAAAGCATCTATTAGAATAATATCCGACAAATACAAAGCACTCAAATCTTACTCATTATTGTTATTATTACTCCTTTCCAAACATCATTCTTACTCTCGTCCCACGTCACCCCACTACTCTCTTAGACTAAGCTAACTACAGAAAAAAAGAAACAAACGGTGGGGAAAGTCATGATGTTTCATCTTTTAACTTCAAAGTTATTGATCCCTGTCTCCAGGCTGGTCATTCTTTAACCTATTCTCTGATGGCTGTCAAGGGGGTATTATACATGTAATTCTTTATACATACAACTCTGTTGAGATCCTCCTTAAAATTTTCAATATTAGCTTTAAGAATAATACCCTATATCTGAAGTGAGGGCACTGTGGCCCAGCCAAGTGGTGGCTATGAGATTCTGACTGGGGAAGAATTTGTTTCTTTGTTTTCAGTAAACCAATTTGACTGAGCTTCAAAAAAAAAGAAAAAAAACAAGAATAAAATTCTAACTTCTTAAACTTATTATAAAACCCATCATCATTTAGTTAGAGCATACTTCCTTGTTCTCATCTCTCAACACACTTCCACAAATACACCCTTCACTCGGGCCTCAGTGTGGTTCTATGAATACAAATCTTCAATCCCTATGCTAGCCCATCTTATTCCTCTGTCCATGGAATTCTCCAGGCAAGAATACTGGAGTGGGTTGCCATTCCCTTCTCCAGGGGATCTTCCTGACCTAGGGATTGAATGTGGGCCTCCTATATTGCAGGCAGATTCTTCACCATCTGAGCCACCCGGGATTTATCTACCTTCAATCCCTAACACAGATGATTTTCTTCTGCCTACAACAGGATCTCACCCTTATTCATCTAGCCACCTCATTTTCACTCTCAGAACATCTCAGTATGATGTAGACGCCTCTCTGAGAGCACAAAACCCTACATGCATACCTCCACCATGGTATTATACTATAATCACTGACTAGTCTATCATGCTGGTTAGGTTCTAAGCTGCTTAGGGGCAAGATCTATGTACTTTAAGCCTTCAAATTTTAAGCACAAAACCTGAAATGATGTAGGTTTTCAATAAGAGCTGAGTAATCGATAAGAATCTTGAAAGAGATTCCAATATAGACATAATTTCCAATGTTGACATAAATTTCCGTGGAGACACAAGATAATCTATTGAGCAGCATATGAAAGGGCTTCCCCAGTAGGTCAGTGGTAAAGAATCTGCCTGTCAATGCAGGAGATGCAGGTTCAATCCCTGAGTTAGGAAGAAACCCTGAAAAAGGAAATGGCAACCCACTCCAGTAATCTTGCCTGGGAAATCTCATGGACAGAAGAGGTTGGTGGCAGGCTACAGTCCATGGGGTCACAAAAGACTCAGACACAATGTAGCTACTAAATAATAACAGTATGTGAAAGCATTTGTCCAAAGCAGAGGTCTAATGTTAAAGTGAAGTCTATACTTTTAACCAAGTATGTAAAATGTTAGCCATGCAAGTTTCCATCTTAAAAAAACCAGCTCCATGCCTCAGAGCTCAGAAGAAGTAGATGATGCTGTTATTTGGTAAGAAAGGGCATTTACTCCAAACACATGTTCATTGATTGCTTAATATACACCAGTCACAACAATATTGTGCTCTTAATCTGCTAAAAACAATATTAACAATTGAAAATGCTTTTGCTGCCAGAGGCATAGACCATAGAAAATGACAACTTTCTAGGTCCCTTCTCTCCACTGGCAATGAATCAGGACAGTCTAAATTCATAAAGTTATTTCTAACTAGAGTATCTAAGGAAAAAAAAAAAAAAGAACTAATACAATCTGTCTGTGAAGGCTTTTAATTTTGCTAGTCACAATGCCTGGTTAATTCCTATAATCAAAGTCTTGACCAGAGTTCCTTTTTGCACCATGTGTTAGGCAAAACACATGGCCAAATAAAAAAGGTGCTGGAAATAGGCCCTTGAGCCATATTAAACACAATGGAAATAACATTTGAAAATAGTATTTTTCCCAGCTGGGTAAGAAACACAATGGTTCCAACCATCTGCTCTTTCTTCCTAAGATTCCATTTTCACAAATGGATAGGCTGACATTATTTATTCTATTCAAGAAACAAGATCCCTGGAGTTGAAGACCACAATTTAAACCAGATAAAATTCAGAGAAAAGTAACAGTAAAAGTGCACAAACTCCTAGACATATTTTATTGTTTTTCTATTTCTATTATTTTCTCATCTTCTTTGCTATTCCTTCTGTAAGAAGATTCTTAGAAGAAAATACATTTTAGAGTACTTTTGAAAGGGGAAATGATGGGCTTGAAAATAAACCACAGGGTAACTACAAGAGATAAGGAGAAAGCACAGGAGAAAACCAACTGTTCACTCATTCAATAATTTTAAAACATTTAAGTCAGATGGTAACAAAGTTACCAAATAATACTATTGAAACTGATTTTGTTCTGACTTTATAAACATAACTAATAAGAAATCTATGAGAAGAAATCCAACTTGATTTCACATTAGTTAAAGCAGAAACTATGAAGCTATTCTGTGGTCTTGTTTTATAACCTACTGAAATCTTACTGTGGGATTACATGTAAACACTGGTAAAGACACACTCTCTAAAATTATTCTTTCTTTCAATGAACCCTCATAAAGATCTCATGCAATACTAAGGTTCTGAGGAGTCACACATGAAAAACCGCAGGTAGAGTTTTTTATTACTAAACTGCAACTTGTTTAAAATACTTCTTAGAATAGCAAACTCTATCAAAATTTGGCAATCTCGTTGCCCAGGTACATGACAAAGGACTGACAAGCAATAGTCATATTAAATCTCACTTAAAGAGCTTTTGCATAAACCACCACACACTCTGCACACTCTAAGTTAGAAAAACACGTACTTTGAAAGCTTTTAGCATCTGATTCAGTTTCACTGGCTTGTGAGTTCCTAGAAGGCAGAAGTATGTTTTTTTCATTCTTGATTCTTTGCTTTCTTCAACCCTGCCCACCCAGTGCCTAGCATAGTTTTACACGGTAAAAAAGAGCTACTTTTAAAATACTGAAAGGAAAAAAAAATTAGAAAAAAATCCAATGTCCAGAAATACAGGCAAAATTATATATTATACCATTATATATAATAATTTATATAATTATATGTACCATATAAAACATCTTAAGTGATCTGACATACTTTTGTGCACTATGTCTAAGATGTGAATGAAAGATTATATAGTTTACAAAAATTTTTGTAAGTTCATTTTTGCAAATATCTTTATACTGACATGTATATATACATAAGTGATTCTTGTTTATCCATAAAGAAAATATAAAATCTTTTTACCAAAATGTTATCTGTGAGCTGTGGGATTTTGGAATGATTCCCACATTCCTCCTTACCTACACTATTATATAGTGTATGAAATTTTAAAATAATGAATATTAATCCCTCCCATGGATATCAAAACAATTAAAATGTTTTTATGTTGGAAAAAAACTCAATTAAATTTAACTCTCTAAGCTAATACTTTTCCCCAAATTCCTGAAGTGTCTTCAGCCCTGGTGGCTGTCAGTCCTTTTTCATCTGTCTTATCAGTCCACCTTTCTGTTTTATTTTTCTTGGTGTATTCCTCACTCCACATCCAACATCAGGGCAGAAAATTCACTATTTGAGCTGATACAACTTGGTTTTACGTCCCCTCCATCCCTTATTTATCATTCTGATATTAAAACAAAAATAAATGTTGAACACCATGAAAACACAAATGTTAGCAAGGAAGAAAAGAAATTGAAACTTTCATATATTAATAGGGTATAAAATGGGACAACCACTCTGCAAAAAGGTTTGTCAGTCTCATAAAACTGTGACCCAGAATTCCACCTCCAGGTATATTTTCCCTGGGAAATGAAACAAATCTTCACAAAAGACTTAGATAAGAGTGTTCAGAGTACCTTTAGTCAAAATAGCCAAAAGCTGAAACATCTTGAGTGTCCATCCATTGGAAAATGAATAAACAAACTGTTAATTTCATATAAGAAAACAGAATTCAGCAATGAAAAAAATGAACTATTTAAACATGTAACCATATAAATGTATGTCTAAATCATTATGCTGACTGAAAGAAGCCTTATATAAAAGAATACATATTGTATGATTCCACTTATATGATGTTCTACAACAGGCAAGATTAATCTGTAATGGAAAAAAAAAAGTTTGTCTCTGGGAAGAAAAGAGTAGAGGACCAAGGAGAAAGGAGTCTGAGAGATCTTTCTAAGGAAATGGTAAAGTTTTATATCTTGACTTACTAAAAACACTTCAGATTTGTACATACTATGCATGCGTGCGTGCATGCGTGCACAGTCACCTCAGTCATGTCCAACTCTTTGTGACTCCTGCCAGGCTCCTCTGTCCACTGGGGATTCACCAAGCAAGAATGCTGAAGTGAGTTGCCATGCCCTCCTCCAGGGGATCTTCCTGACCCAGAGACTGAACTGGCGTCTCTTCTGTCTCCTGCATTGGCAGGTGGGTTCTTTACCACTAGCACCACCTTTTACCTCAAAGAAATAGTCAAATGAATACTGAACTCTAAGCTAATGTTATACTTGCTGGAGTATTTAGAGATGAAGTGTACTGATGTCTCAAATTTACCCTGAAATTCATTTTTTAAAAAAAGATGTGATGGGTTGAGGAATAATATTAATAGATTAGATAACAAAACAAGTATTGTAGAACAGTAACTATAGAATTTAGGTGGTAGATAAGTATGACTTTTAACTATACAATTCTTTCAGCTTTTCTGCATGTTTGACATTTTTCAAAAAAAAAAAAAAAAGTTAAGAAAAAAGCAAACTTTGACCTCCAGCTCAGATTCCATTTTGCTTAGTCTCCAGAGACAGACGGAGTTTTGGGGAGAAGTGAAGTCTAGTTTCCCTCTACTGACACCACTAGACAAGCACACTCAATATGCTTACTTAGTAGTGGAGTCAAAAGTGGTAAATCAGCAAGCCTGCCTGGAGGGAAAACTGGTCTCAAAGGATGAGCCAAACAGGAAACTGACTGGTGCAAAGCAATCAAAGAGCTACTACACTACTACTAACTCTAACAGCACCTTTGATGGCTTCTTTCTTGAGTTAAAAACTCAAGAGCCCTTTTAACCAGTACAAATCCTTTTTAGGGGAGTCTGCCACCACCACCCAAATATTCACTAACATTCTTAAGCAGCTTTTCTTCCCTAAGTACAACCAGAAGTACCTTCTAACAAAAACACACACAGCTTTGAATTGCAGCATGGGACAGATTTATGGAATATGGAAGACATTAAAGTATTTGCTTTCTCTCTGAAAATAGAGAGCAGACTCATAAACAATGCCTGAGAGGCATTTCAGCAGCTTAATCCATGCAGGATATGTTTTGCTTTTTGAGACAATCAGGAACTGTTGGGTACAGGAAGCTATAAACAACAAGAATTTGGTTTAAGACAGAGAACAAAATAAATGTTTTTTATGAAAATCACTTAACATTTTTTGAAGGGGTTTATTTATGTGTGACAGTCTACAAGACACAGCTTGTACATAAGCAGCAGCTCTTACAATGCATCTAATACTGATCAACTTCTTACAACAGTGGCACCAATCAAGACCAGTATGTCAGCATTTCCATCAGCAACTACATTTGCTGGGCTTAATAATTCCCTTTTTCCAATTTTCTCCAGACAGAGAAAACCACTTAGCTGGCTCTCAGCATTCAAGCTCAGCCAAGAGTTTTTCTTTTAAGTTCCATCATATGTTAAGTCTGGAGTTTTGAAAAGTGAATTTCCTTAGGTAGGCTCAGGCTTTTAAGTCTAAGAGGCAAAAGAGTCATGATAGAAAAACCACCCACAGATTTCTGTAACTTAACAAATATGCTACATACAAAATTAACTGAGTTAATGCAGTTTAAGATACAATAAGATAGACTCTACCATGGGTGATGGGAGAAAGACATTCTCTTAGGGAAAAATCACTAGTCAATAGGAATCTTAGAATGTACAACCATGATCTGATAGTCCTACTGAAGTAAAACTATGACTATGGCACAGATTTTTTGCCAAGGAGTAGTACCTGAAAAAGTCCAGGTTTCAGAATTGAAGGATTAGTGTTCTGTTTGGAGACTTCTGTGTAACCATAGAAAGATTCTTAATTCTTTATTCATCCCATCAGTAAAATTAACCAAACTTTCTAAGTTATTTATATTCAAAGACTGAACTTCTCATAGGGAAAGTGAAAGTGTTAGTCACTCAGTCATGTCCAACTCTTTTCAACCCCATGGACTGCAGCCTGCCAGGCTCCTCTGCCCATGGAATTCTCCAGGCAAGCATACTGTAGAAGGCAGCCATTCCTTTCTCTAGGGGATTTTCCCAATGGAGGGATCAAACCCAGGTCTCCTGCTTTGTAGGTAGATTCTTTACCATCTGAGCCACCAGGGAAGCCCAAAGTCTCTCAGTCATGTCTAACTCTTTGTGACTCCAAGGACTGCAGCTCACCAGGCCCCTCCGTCCATGGAATTCTCCAGGCAAGAATACTAGAGTAGGTAGCCATTCCCTTCTCCTGGGGAATCTTCCCAACCCAGGGATCGAACCCAGGTCTCCTACATTGCGGGCAGATTCTTTACCTTCCAGAAGCAAGAGTAAGTAAGTACTCTTGCTATAGTCTTATTTCATCCTACTATAAAAGAAGAGGACCTGTATAATACATACATATAGTACTTACAGCCCAAACAATAATACTCAGCACAAATACCCTACACAAATAGAGAATATATATCTCATGCCACTAAAATCGTAAGATCTTAGTTTTTTCCCCAACTTTCATTTTTGTCTATGTTTTTCTTACTCAACATCATTTTATGAATAATCCAAAAAGAAATAATCACATGGAATGTTCTTCCTCAGATGCTCAGAAATAAATACATAGTTAACTACAGGAGCACTATATACCATCTACTACATTAATCAATACTGCTGGATATACAGCCTTCTTTTATTATGTTTTCTTTGGTGAAAACTAACTTCTAAGATTTCAAGTTAAAGATGGCAGATTGAGCATGTGAAGTGAAGTGACACTGATAGCTGCTTAGTCGTGTCCGACTCTTTGCAACCCCATGGACTATAGCCCACCAGGTCCCTCTGTCCATGGAATTTTCCAGGCAAGAATACTGGACTGACAATGTGCACTGAGCTTTAAAAGCATAAACCCACAAAAATCAAAGAGTACAGAAGAACCAACAGCAAAAATGTTGGAGGCTGTAAAATAAAGGGCCCAGTTGGTAAGCAGACAAAGCAAGCAGTGGGGAAGACCAAGTGGCAGCCTAACTTGTACCACATCGGTAGTACTAGGTATTTCTGGAAGGGAGAGTAGAAAAGGAAGCTTGAATAAGCTAAGTTGAAAGTATGTCTAAAAATAATTAGACTCTCAGATTCCCCTTTCTAACTTCATCTGGGCACCACCTATCCTTCCCTCACCACAGCAAAAAGATAGAAAGTCTCTGAACTGGGGAATATGAGTATTATTTTGAAAATGGGGGATTAAGCATAAGAGTCTACTTACTAAATGCTGGAATTCCTAGTCTTTTCCTTCCTAGACTTCTTAAAATGCTGGCAAGCAAGAAGGATTCTAGAAGCTCCTAACTGGAATAATTTGAACAGAAAAAAAAAAAAAATCACCAAAAGATACTGACAAAGGGAAGTTTCTCCCCAAGGAATTGTCATCCAGATCACTGCACAGGTAGGAGAAGAGAAGGGGGGTTATAACTTCAATGGGAGTTGGAGTTAAGTGGCTATGTACATATTCTTTGTCTTGGACCACTAGAAACTCACATTTACTTCTGAGGAGGTACAGAAACATGGTCCAGACTTTTCATTGCTATTAATTATTGTCGTAAGTTCCCCCAGAAACAAGCTTTTCAGTCCAACGAATTCATTTTGGAGAAGACCCCAGGAAGGGCTGGTAGGGACATGAAGAAGTAAGTGAGACAATGAAAAGAAAGAAGCCAATAAAGGGTCTATTATCAAGCAAATTAGGTCAACTGAGACAATTCCAAAGAGTACGCTGAAATAGTATAAAATACCTGCCTCAGAAGTATTTTATACCATCCTACCCCCTGATGGGCAGGGTAGGTGAAGTATTTACATCAATTTCCATCAGTTATCGATTGAGGGTGTGGGGAGTGGGATTAATTCCCTATTTCTGACATCCAAAGAAAACTTTTAGACAAAGAAATGCAGGTGTTAGAACTGGAGATTCAGTAGGCACACACTGTAAGGGTAAGGTCTAAAGGGATATAAAACAAAACACAATGGCATTTGCCACATTCATTATGATAACTGAGCTACTTTGTGTCACTATTTTATCCAATGTAAAATACTGTCTCTTGGAAGTTCTGACTTGATCCTTTCCTACTGTCTTTTAGAAAGCTAATAACTTAGTAATAAGTGATAAGGGTCCCAAAATTACCAAGCACTTTTACAAAATTATCTAGTCAAAGCTGTACATTATTTGGGTTAATGATATTATCCTTATTACTGTGTATCACAGATGAACATTAATCATCCCTATTTCACCAATGAGAAAACAAGTCAAAATCAACAAAGTAATGTAGTAGTTCCAAAAGTAAATTAAGGTAAAATTAAAAGCTAAACTCATGGTGCCCATTTTAAACTTTCAAATGTATTGCCTGCTAACTTTCATAGGCGATACATAATTAATGTGAACATTAATTATGCCAATTCCCAGCTCTAAGAATTTTAGCCCAGAGCAGCTGGACAGAAAGGGACATTACTTTATTTCACAATTAGGTAACCATAATTAAAATCCATACCTGGCCATAATATTAAATTTCCGAAAGGTAAATGCAACCTGAATGTCCTCTAGACCCAGCAATCTAAGTATTCTAGTAGCCTATTCTAACAATATCATGTCTTTAAACCCAGTGGCTCAAAAACTTATCAAAGCAGCTGGACCTCAGTTCCCCCTCATATTCTCACTTGCAGTCCACTTTGTAGGAGTCTCTCTCTATTCTTTATAGAACTGCCTTTTCTTTTGTTGTTGCTGCTGCTGCTGCTAAGTCGCTTCAGTCGTGTCCGACTCTGTGCGACCCCACAGACGGCAGCCCATGAGGCTGCCCCGTCCCTGGGATTCTCCAGGGAGAACACTGGAGTGGGTTGCCATTTCCTTCTCCAATGCATGAAAGTGAAAAGTGAAAGTGAAGCCGCTCAGCCGTCTTTTGTTGTTATTCAGTCATTGTGTCTGACTCTTTGTGACCCCATGGACTGCAGCACGCTAGGCTTCCCTGTCCTTCTCTGTCTCCCGGAGTTTACTCAAACTCATGTCCATTGATTCAGTGATGCCATCCAACCATCTCATCCTCTGTTGCCTCCTTCTCATCCTGCCCTCAACCTTTCCGAGTATCAGGGTCTTTTCCAGTAAGGCAGCTCTTTGAATCAGGTAGCCAAAGTACTGGAGCTTCAGCTTCAGCATCAGTCCTTCCAATGAATATTCAGGGCTGACTTCCTTTAGGATGGACTGGTTGGATCTCCTTGCTGTCCAAGGGACTCTAAAGAGTCTTCTCCAGCGCCACAGTTTGAAAGCATCAGTTCTTCAGTGTTCAACCTTCTTCATGGTCCAACTCTCACATCTATATGTGACTACTGGAAAAATCATAGCTTTGACTATATGGACCTTTGTCAAAGTGATGTCTCTGCTTTTTAATATGCTGTCTCGGTTTTTCATGGCTTTTCTTTCAAGAAGAAAGTGTCTCTTAATTACGTGGCTACAGTCACTGTGCACAGTGATTCTGGATCCCAAGAAAATAAAATTTCCCACTGTTTCCACTTTTTCCCCATCTATCTGCAGTTTCCCCTCATACTCTCGCTTGCAGTCCACTTTGTAGGAGTCTCTCTCTATTCTTTACAGAAATGGCCTTTCTCTAAATACTTTGTTGAAAGATGGGTATCTCATAGGTAGAAGAATTGGGATTCCTAATGATATAATCTCACAGTTTCATATCCTAGGGTATACAACTGCTTGGCTCTAGAGTGAGGTTAGGGAGATGATTAGGTTAGAATGGTCGGATCAATGCTCCTTTCTAATATCTAGGTCCTGTGCCAAAGTGTGGCTCACTCTGCCAGGAACCTAATATATATGCTTGTTTCTCACAGAGGCTTCCACTGTTTCTCCTTGCAATCTGATCACCTTATTTCAGTTTAAGTATGCACAACTCTGCATAGTGTTAACTGTCTTTCCCAGGTGGTCCATAATGTACCAGACAAATAGGGAACATAGCTAGTTGCTGCTTAAGTGTCCCTGAGATTTCTGGTACAGTTAAAGAGAGTATCTGACCAAAACACATATAAGACATTCAAGGGAACACTGCCTAACTCTTCATTCTAGCTCTGATTCTACCAAGACAACCCGTTCTACAAGTTTGAACTCTTCACAAAAGGGTGACAGAGATGGTTTATTAAAACCCAGGAATTACACCTTCATTTCAAATCAGTTTATCATAAAGTTTCTATAGCCATTCTGCCCAGAGATGCTGCTTTTCCTCATAGTCTATAAGGCAGAGAAGATAAAACACTGACCTACTTCACAAAAATGTCAACAGTAACTACAAAACCTCTAAACAGATGTTTCAAATCATCAACAATCTTTTCATCATTTGAGTATCTTCTGGGTACGTGACAGCCAAGGACAGCAACATTACAATTAACTAATGACAAATTAACAAATGGCTTTTTTCATATCCCCATGCATATACCAATAATTTTATTTCCATAGGACAAGAAATAAAGGAGTATCTTATATTCTAAATTAAACTAACCTAAGGAATGATGCTAAAGCTGAAACTCCAGTACTTTGGCCACCTCATGCGAAGAGTTGACTCATTGGAAAAGACTCTGATGCTGGGAGGGATTGGGGGCAGGAGGAGAAGGGGAAGACAGAGGATGAGATGGCTGGATGGCATCACTGACTCGATGGACATGAGTCTGTGTGAACTCCAGGAGCTGGTGATAGACAGGGAAGCTTGGTGTGCTGCGATTCATGGGGTCGCAAAGAGTTGAACATGACTGAGCGACTGAACTGAACTGAATCATTCCTTTATTCCAAAGGGGCCTCAATAGTTTTATCAGTTGATCATACAGCAATTCACATTTCCTGAAAAGGTTCTCAAGGGATTCTTTTTTTTGAGTGTTTTGACAACATCTAACATAAGACCTTGTACTTAATGGTCATATAAAAAATATCAGTGACTAACCACTGTTGACTTGTTAACAAACACTAGTAACAAATCATGAATCAGTCTTTTTAATCAATTTGCCAACCTTGTGTATACTGACATAGTCTGAGTTTCTGAATATAGAACCTGTTATACCTACTTATCAGGGCTTCCCTGATAGTTCAGTTGGTAAAGAATCCTCCTGCAATGCAGAAGACCCCAGTTCTATTCCTGGGTTGGGAAGATCCGGTGGAGAAGGGATAGGCTACCCACTCCAGTATTCTTGGGCTTCCTTTGTGGCTCAGCTGGTAAAGAATTTGCCTGCAATGTGAGAGACCTGGGTTCAATCCCTGGGTTGGGAAGATCCCCTGGAGAAGGGAAAGGCTACCCACTTCAGTATTCTGGCCTGGAAAATGGGGTCACAAAGAGTCAGATACGACTCAGCGACTTTCACTTTCACATCCTATTTAGCTTTTATCGGTTTTTCCTAAGGGCAAGTTTCTTATGCTAATATTTTCTAGGGTGTGTAAAGCTCAATTCTACATTTTCTTTGTGGCATGACAATACAGAGAAAAAGTTGCTGAGAAGGGCATGTCAGGCACTGAGTCTACTTAAATTCTACTGTTGAGGGTCAATTTGTATCCCGTGCAAAATACATGTTGAAGTCATAACTCCCAGAACCTGTAAATGTGACCTTATTTGGAAACTGTCATTGCAGACATAATCAAGTTAATATGAGATCATCAGACTGGGTCTTGATCCAGCCTGACTGGTGTCCTTATGAGAAAAGAAAAAGGGACACAGACACACAGGGAGAATGTCATGTGATGAAGGATGCAGAAATTGAAGCTATACTGCCACAAGCCACAGAATGCCAAAGATTTCTGTCAACTACCAAAAACCAGGAGAAGCATGTAACAGATTCTCCAAGGCTCCAAGAAGGAATCAACCCTGTCTACACCTTGATTTCAGACTTCTAGCTTCCAGAATTGTGAGAGAATGAATTTCTGGGTTTTTTTTTAAGCCACCTTATTTATATTACTTTCTTTTAACAGCCTGAGGAAACTAATGCGCCTACCTTAAGAAATTTAACTATAAACTGAAGGATCACATTTAAAAAAAACCTTAACACGCAACAATGTTTAGCTACAAAACTTACAGAAAAACCATGATGAATATGCAGTTAATTCATAGAGCTCTTAAAACAATGTCAATCAATAATGTCATGAGTAATTTGTATTTGATTTCTAATTAACATTTCAGTAAACTTAAAAATACAAAGGTAAACAAAATGTAACAGGAATGCTTCAGTTCAGTTCAGTTCGGTTCAGTCGCTCAGTCGTGTCCAACTCTTTGCGACCCCATGAATCACAGCACACCAGGCCTCCCTGTCCATTACCAACTCCCAAAGTTCACTCAGATTCACATCCATCGAGTCCGTGATGCCATCCAGCCATCTCATCCTCTGTCGTCCCCTTCTCCTCCTGCCCGCAACCCCTTCCAGCATCAGAGTCTTTTCCAAGGAGTCAACTCTTCGCATGAGGTGGCCAAAGTATTGGAGTTTCAGCTTTAGCATCATTCCTTCCAAAGAAATCCCAGGGCTGATCTCCTTCAGAATGGACTGGTTGGATCTCCTTGCAGTCCAGGGGACTCTCAAGGGTCTTCTCCAACACCACAGTTCAAAAGCATTAATTCTATGGCGCTCAGCCTTCTTCACAGTCCAACTCTCACATCCACACATGACTACTGGAAAAACCATTACCTTGACTAGACGGACCTTAGTCAGCAAAGTAATGTCTCTGCTTTTGAATATGCTATCTAGGTTGGTCATAGCTTTCCTTCCAAGGAGTAAGCGTCTTTTAATTTCATGGCTGCAATCACCATCTGCAGTGATTTTGGAGCCCCAAAATATAAAGTCTGACACTGTTTCCCCATCTATTTCCCATGAAGTGATGGGACCGGATGCCATGATCTTCGTTTTCTGAATGTTGAGCTTTAAACCAACTTTTTCACTCTCCTCTTTCACTTTCATCAAGAGGCTCTTTAGTTCCTCTTCACTTTCTGCCATAAGGGTGGTGTCATCTGCATATCTGAGGTTATTGATATTAAAATAAAATATAAACTATCAAGGCTTCCTGGGGATAAATACAATGTTCTAGAGCTTTTGAGAAGTGTTTCTAGATAGATATGAGCCTGCTGGGATCCAAAGAATCCTTCAGTTCCCACAGAACGAGGATCAGTAAATTTGCTCCTAAAGAGCCAAATAGTAAATAGTTTAGGCTGTTCAGGCCATACACTGGCTATTGCAACTATTTAACTTCACCTTGGCAGCACAAAAGTAGACAACATGTAAACAAATTAGCAAGGCTATGTTTCAGTTAAACTCTATTTACAAAAACAGGTGGACCACTGGAAGGCTGTAGTTCCAACTCCTGCTATAGAGTAATGGTTCTTAATTGTCCTGGAAACGGACACATGGTTATGAGTCAACTTGGCTAGGCCAAACTACATTTCCCACAATTCCCCTCCCTGTGTGTTTCTAGTTAAGTGAGACACATGAGATATTCCAGTGCAAAATATAGAGAGAGGAAAGGAAGCAGCAGCTATCCTGTAGCTCACAGGCTACGTTTTACCTGCTGGTTAAGCTTTTTGGCACAGAACAACAGCCAAACCTGCCAATTACTCTACTTTCCCCTGGATCTGCCTTCAGCTTCTCCTAGGCCAGGTATGTATTTAGTTCCCAGAGGTAGGGCACCATTTCTCCTGCAGTATGTACACATCATCAAAATCAGAGGCAGTAAGAATGAGTTTCAGTCCATTCTCTTTGGTTCTAGCTCATGCCTGTGACTTCTGTCTTACTCCCCTGCTTTATTCTTCTTTCTCTTCTTTTATCTTCCCTTTCGATTTCAAACTCCAGTATCAGACACAAAAATAACAGTTCTGCTTACAGGCTGACTTATGCAATTGTAGGAACTGGGTAAGACTGTCCCAGTGGTTCGCCTCCTCTGACTAAACCTGGTCTGACACATGGACCATTTGGCAAGTACAGGAAAGTTAGAAACCAAGGTAATGCACATACACACACAAAGACAAAAAATGAGGGCGCTTCAAGGAGTTCAACAAATCCGTCTTAAAAATCCTACTATAGAGGAAAAAAGTAAAAGCTGCAGTGTCAACCAACAGACTGAATGGTTTGAAATTTCCCAGCCCTGAAATAAAACAGTACAACACAAATGTGTCTAACAACCTGTCTAAAAACTACAACAAAAAGAGGAAATACAGCTTTGGTTCAAGATGGCAAAGTAGAAGATGTGAACTTATCTCCTGCGAGAGCACCAGAACTGCAACTAGCTGTTGAACAACCATCAACAGGAGGACACTGGAACCCACCAAAAAAAGATAACCCACGTGCAAAGATGAAGAAGCTGCAATAAGACAGCAGGAGGGACACAGTCACGATAAAATCAAATCCCATACTCTCCAAGAGGGCAGCCCACAAATTGGAGAACATTAATACCAAAGAAGTTCTACTATTGTTGTAAAGGTCCTGAACCCCACATCAGGCTTCCCAGTCTGGGGATCCAACAAAGACACTGGGAATCTCCAGGGAATCTGACTTTGAAGGCCAGCAGGACTAGATTACAGGACTTTCACAAGACCGGGAGAAACAGATTCTACTCTTGGAGGGCCCAAACAAAATCCTCCATGCACCAAGTCATGGAGGAAAGGAGCAGTGACCCTGCAGAAGCCTGAACCAGACCTACCTGCTAATGTTGGAGGGTCATCTGTGGAGGAATGGGTCAGCAGTGTCTCACAACAGGGGCGGGGGCACTGGCAGTAGCAGAAGTCTTGGAGGTCACCACTAACCCTCGCATAGAGCCCACAAACCCCTGGGCTGGGTCATCTCAGGCTAAACAACTAACAATGAGGGAGCACAACCCCACCTATCAGCAGACAACTGGATTAAAGCTTTACTAAGCACAGCCCTGCCCACCAGTTCAGTTCAGTTCAGTTCAGTTGCTCAGTCATGTCCGACTCCTTGCAACCCCATGAATCGCACCATGCCAGGCCTCCCTCTCCATCACCAATTCCCGGAGTTCACTCAGACTCATGTCCATCAAGTCAGTGATGCCATCCAGCCATCTCATCCTCTGTCGTCCCCTTCTTCTCCTGCCCGCAACCCCTCCCAGCATCAGAGTCCTTTCCAATGAGTCAACTCTTTGCATGAGGTGGCCAAAGTATTGGAGTTTCAGCTTTAGCATCATTTCTTCCAAAGAAACCCCAGGGTTGATCTCCTTCAGAATGGACTGGTTGGATCTTCTTGCAGTCCAAGGGACTCTCAAGAGTCTTCTCCAACACGACAGTTCAAAAGCATCATTCTTCGGCACTCAGCCTTCTTTACAGTCCAACTCTCACATCCATACATGACTACTGGAAAAAGCATAGTCTTGACCAGACGGACCTTTGTTGGCAAAGTAATGCCCACCAGAGCAAGACCCAACTTTTCCAAGAAGCTTACACAAAGCTCTTAGCCTCCTCCATCAGAGTGCAGACAGAAAGGGCAAAAAGAATCTTAATCTTACAGTGGTTAGAACAAACACCACATTAAATAAAGTTAATCAGGATGAAAAAGCAGAAAGTTATCCCAGATGAAGGAACAAGATAAAACCCCAGAAAAAAACAATTAAATGAAGTGGAGATAGGCACACTTCCAGAAAAAGATTTCAGAATAATGATAGTGAAAATGATCCAGGATCCCAAGAGAAAATGCAAGAAACATTTACCAAAGACCTAGAAGAATTTAAGAAACAACAAACAGAAATGAACAATATACCTGAAGGAATCAATAGCAGAATAACTGAGGCAGAGGAATGGATAAATGAGCTGGAGGACAGAATGGTGCAAATCACTGCCACAGAACAGAATATGAAATTTAAAAAAAAGAAGAAGACAGCCAAAGAGACCTTTGGGACAACAGTAAATGCACCAACATTCCCATTATATGGGTCCCAGAAGGAGAAGAAAGAGAGAAAGGATCTGAGAAAATATCTGAAGAGATAATAGTTGAAAAATTCCCTCATATGGGAAAGGAAATAGTCAACCAAGTCCAGGAAGCACAGAGAGACCCAGGCAGGATAAACCCAAGGAGGAATACATTGAGACACATGGTGATCAAACTGACAAAAATTAAAGACAGAGATAAAATATGAAAAGCAACAAGGGAAAAAAGACAAATAACATACAGGGGAATCCCATCAGGTTATATGCTGATTTCTCAACAGAAACTCTACAAGCCAGAAGGGAATGGCATGATATATTTAAAGTGATGAAAGAGAAGAACTTACAATCAGGAATACTTTACCCAGTAACTCTAGTTCAGATTTGACAGAGAAATCAAAAGCTTTCCAGACAAGCAAAAGTTAAGAGAATTCAGGACCACCAAACCAGCTTTACAACAAATGCTAAAGGAACTTCTCTAAGCAAGAAACACAAGAGAAGGAAAAGACTTACACAAAAGAAACCCAAAACAACTAAGGAAACAGTAGTAGGATCATATATATCTATAATTACCTTAAATATAAATGGGTTAAATGCATGAACCCAAAGATATAGACTGGTTGGGCAGATGAAAACACATGCACACATGCACTTCCACTTACCACATCATCTACTTAACCCCCCATATTGTATGTAACTTTTTTATATTGTTAGGTTAATCATGTTTCTATTATGGCTTGCAACTATAATTATCTTTGATTTTTTGTCTGGCTATCGATTGCAAAAACTGATAAATGTCTTCCACTATTGTGATTCTTGCTTAAAGGAAATGGCAACCCACTCCAGTACTCTTGCCTGGAAAATCCCATGGACAGAAGAGCGTGGTAGGCAACAGTTCAGGGGGTCGCAAAGAGTCAGACATGACTGAGCGATTTCACTTTACTTCACTTCATCATGACTGGTCAACAGAAAATAATAGAATTCTGTATCACTAAAACTACCATTTAATAGAAAAACCTGTAATTACTTTTTAAAATCCAGATGCATATCAGAATTATCTTGGAATTTTTTTAAAAACACAAATACCCAGGTGTTGCTTTTTCTGCTCCAAAGCTCCAGATGTGTATCTAATGAGCAACCATCTTTAAAAACAACTGAACTATATGATGATCTTTTATCTAGCTTGTTTCACTTTTTCCATTTCACATTCAGTGCTTCCATTTCATTTAGTTTGTTTTTCAATTTCTCCATCTTTATTTTTAATGTTCTTTTCAAGTCTTTACCAAGCATAGTAGAAAAACTTTGTTTTATATATGTAATATAAATAGCATGTATAATATAACATATATTTTAGAAAACTTATGAATCTTTGCCTAGCTAAAAAATTTATGACATTTTGATTCCACTTGTTTGACTTAGTATGCATAGAATGCTAGATTACTAATTTATATTCATTCAAAACTTTGATAAAGTTCCATGTATTCTGGCATCTAGCATTACTGCTAAAAGTCTAAAAAGTCTGTTACCTTAGTGATTAGGAAAAATTTTGAATGAAGTTTGAATCTTCTAATCCAATTCTGAGAATATAAAAAAAATTATGTTGTTAAAAAAAAAAAAAAAACAACAGCACCAGGAATTTAGTGTGTGACACAGCATTACTCACTAAAGTGTGGATTCTGTCCAAATGTCACAAAAGTTTATGCTAGTGTCCATTATTTGCTTTCTGCCTTATTCAAGACTCCATATTGTATTTAATGGAATTGAGCAGCTTCAGCTATGTGCAACAAATTCTGGTAAATTCTCTTTTCATTTTTATTCCATTACAAATATTTTCTAATTTTCCTTGCTATGGCTTCTTAGATATACCCTCCATTTAAAAGTGGACATTTAATTTCCAGATACATGGAATTTTTTTAAGTATCTTTTATATTAACTTCTCATTTCTATATTAATTTCTCATTTAAGTGCTTCCTTCTCTGCAATCACTCTCTGTATCTTTTCAGTTTTTAACCTTATTGAGGCAATCAATGGCTAAGTCCAAGATCTCTCTTGGTACTGTCACACTGCACTTGAAAATATATGGGTTATTTTCAAATATCTTTTGATATTGATTTCTAACATAATTCCACAGTGATAAGAGAATAGACTCTGTATGATTTTAGACCACGAAATTTCTGTCTTATGTCTGTGGATATGTTCCAGTGTCTCCCAGTTTATAGTCTATGGAAACTTTAATAGAATTTGTATCCTACTGTTTTGTGAAAATTGTATAAATCTTAATTATGTCAAATTGGTTTATAATGCTTTTCAGGTCTACTATATTCTTCTACTTCTCTATACATTCATTCTATTAATTTCTGACAGTTTGATAGTGAAACTCCAACTAATCTTAATTTATCAACTTAAACAACCATAACACACAGTGGAACCATATGTAACTTTGTTCTGTATTTTCCAAGTCTCCTGTAAATGTGTTATCATATTCTCATAATTTAAAAAAGAAAAAAGGAAGAAAAAAGAGGAAATGTATCCAAATACATTTTTGACCTAATATATAAATTTATAATGCATAAAAACTTCTTTAAAGTTTCAAGAACTTTTCTAAAAATTGGATATTATTATTTGGTGATCTGCTGTTGTATTTGTACTAGCCAAAGATACTATGAAAAACAAAGACAAAGACAAAATGGTATGCCCATTTACTTTCAAATAGTTGCTTACAGTCAGAATCTGGGCTACTGAAGAAGCAGAAGCATTAAGTGCTGCCTCCCAAAGGTAGCCTACTCTAACAAGATGATGATTTGGTTGATGTGAAGTCAATGAATCTTTTAAATATATAAAATTAATTTTTAAGTAGCTATAGAGCATTATAGGACTGAATTCTTTACCCAACCTCTAAATAAACAGCTAAACCTTTCCCCTTCCATGCTTGGTTTGTCTCCATAGCAAATACCACCACCTGACAAACTAAACTGACTTGTTTTTAATACACACTCAATAGGTATTTATTGACTGAAATAATATATGAAGTATAAAACATAAAGATATTAAACTTGACTTTTTTAAAACTATATTCATATTCTGGGATATTTCTAGACAAGGATAATCTCTGACACATAAAACAGTGAAATGAATGTGTTATATAAGAAGAATACCATGTGCTTACTGACAAGTTACAAATTTCTTCTTCATTCCACCTTCTGTTTTACAATTTTGACTACATAAAGAACTTTGTAAACCTTCCTCTTCTGTTCTCATAGTATTCTTTATCAATTTTACTTCATATCAAGTGAAGCTTCCATTTGGTAACTGACCCATTTGAAGCTCTAAAATAATAGCTGGAAAGAAGTGGCATTCACTACAAAGATTGGTGACTAACTACATTCCAGTTGCATTTCTCTCTCTGCAAAATATTCTACAAAAGCCCAGGAGAGGAAACTAAGTGTACTCTTAGGTTTCAAACTTCTTTTACATGAAGTCAATACTAATATCCTCAGGGCAAATCCTATTTGACCCTACCAAAACTCTAGCAGAGAGAAAAAGAGATTACCAATCTCCCACCATCCCAAACAACTCTTACACAAAAGTTTAATCGAAAATACTCTTTAGAAATAAGTATCTTCATGACTGAAACTGAGCTTTAAAACCAGAAGAAAACAAACTGTATGAAATTCAATAAAAGCTCCAAAATAGTAGGCAAATAGCCAGCATATTCTCTTTCTGTTCCCTATACATTCTCTACCTTTGTTTCAAGAGTAAAGACAAAAGAGGAGAAATGAGAGGAGAAGCAAGAGGAGGGGGGAGGATGAAATCTGATTTAACAAAGAAATGGGATACATCATAGAAAACAGTTAAAAGCAAAACAGATCTGATGGTCTCACCTTGAAAACTGGAATATATCCATAAGTACAGTGTTTGCTTTTTCATGTTTGTTTTTTACATAGCATTTGTAAAAGCAATCTGAACAATAAAGTGTAATTGTTTGCCCAATTCAGGATCTGCTGTACACAGTACTTTTCTTTTCCTGTGAAATTGTCCAAGTTATCCTTCTCCACCTCAAATATGACCTAGGTGATAACAAATCCTATAGTAAGTCCCCAAGTCATCTTTGGTCCACTCTGAAAAACAAAAGGATACTGCAAAGGATAAAACAATTCTTCATTTTCCAGAGAAGAGAATGAATGTGATTAAACACATCAATGTTTAGTGGTGTTATTTAAATCCATAAATCAATATAATTGTGGTTATTTTTCATTGATTTTTCATACCGACTCCTCAATTTATAATCCCTAATATTTGTTCCCTCTGATTCACCCATGGATTGGAAGCCTGGCTGATCTCTTTATTCATCCACCTCTTTCCACCAATCTCTTCAACTTTTCCTGCAGGTCTACCACTTACCCTTCTTAAGCCTCTAAATTCCTTACTTTGTCCCTAACAAAATGCCTAAAGCTCTTTAAAGAACTGATGGTCTCTCTAGCCTAACTCTGTCATAAAAGCAGGGCAAGCTGTCTAAGGAAACGTGACCTGCAATACTAATGTCATTTATGTTCCCTCTGGGGAAGTGTTGATCTATGCACATGATAAAAAATACATACTCCTTTTTAGAAGGGAATCCTGAGGAGACCTTGAACCTAAAAACCTCTGGACACAATCTTATCTGCTTTGTAAAAGCTTGCTTCCTTCAACAATGACATTCATGGATCTCATTCCAAAAATCTAGCTTCAAATCTAGCTTCAGAAAGTAAATAGCTCTTCCATCTCTGTGTCTTTAGTCCAAGTTAGGTTTTTAATAAATGCTCAATGGAAATGGCAAACTGAAGGACATGGTAATATGAACTATTATTTCCACATGGGTTTTGCTGTTGTTGTTTAAAGGAGATCAAAAATACAAAGTCTTTTTTCCCCTGTTAGAATGTCAGAGGAACAAAGGAGTTACTAAAGAAACCTGGATGCTCCACAGGCTGTATATGTATACATGCCCAGAGTCACCTTTCCTTCTGTAGGCTTACATATTGCTAAGATAGACAGAATTCAGGCCTTCCATTTGTAGCAAGACATTTCTTTGTATGTCATTTGGCAGATGCAGTTGTGGGGCTCTGCCAATTCACCCTGGAGCCCTCTATTTTAATCAGTATCACATAAAGTTTAACACATGCTTTGAAATGTGCACCAGATCCAAAGCTTTGCCTGCGGACGGGGGTGGGGGTGCTTGCTGCAAAAACACATACCATCCCAACCACTACTCCACAAGCAATTATCTTTCACCTTTGGCTGAACCAGGAGAACTGTCAACACCAGCACACTGCCAACCAGAGGAGAGGTTATGGGGTCAAAGCAGGGAAGGAGGCTGAATGCGTTAGGTTCAGCTTGGCTATTTGTTAATCCTGCTGGCTGCATGGAAGAAGCATTCTCCAGAGTCACTAGGACACAGAAAACCACACTATAAGAGAAGTAGCTGTGAGTACACCAGAATTGTAACAAAGCTTTTCAAGTAGTAAACTCCTTAGTAAAAGCACAAAACTCCAGCAGCACAATATGACAATCATATATCAAAAGGTAAAGAACGCACATCAACAAACTCTCAAACATCAGGAAAGTGCAACTGTGAACTGAGTTTTGTAGACACAAAGGATTAAAACAAATCTCATATTTTGGAAATAAACACTTGTTTCCAATTCCCATCTACACACAAGTTTAAAATATATTAAAATGCTATTAAATTTCTTTGAATGTGGAAACCAAAGGAAAGTTACCATTGATGATTGAACAAAAAAGAAAATTACTAAAGCAGAGATGGAAGGCATTATCTCCCCAATTTACTGAAGCAAACCCTCAAAAACATACACACATACTGTTGAAAAGATCTTTTCCAAACACCAACTACAAAATATATGAACACATTACCTCTTCCACAAGTGCAATTAATCTCTTATAACCAGAATAACAAACACATTTTATCTCATGTGTCATCTATGATCCATTTGTGAAAGCTGGCTTGGTCCACTGAGAAGGACTCTGCGGTTTAGTCTGGTGCAGTGGCAAGGCTGTCATGCCGAATCACTGACTCTATCAGGGTGAACATAAACAAGTGACACAGGCTTGTGGCACATAACTGTTCCACATCAGTTAGATAGATGGTCTCCAGGGCGGGGTGGTGTCTACCACCAAGGTTATGCAAAAACAATACATTAGTACTTATATTTGTATTTGTTTTAAAAGAACAAAGAAAGAAACTAAGTTATTAACATTTGATTACAGAAATGACACTGATACCCTCTTCCTCTGATAGTCAAATACCACATATGGAATTCAAAATATATGTATTAAGGAAAAAGGAGGACAGAGTGGTTGATAGTAATACTGTCATTTGTTGATTTTCTTTCAGTTTAGTGTGATATATTATAGATTACATATGCTGTATATGAAAATTAGGTTATATTACCTAGTTTTAGTTAAACTTGTAGAAATAGTTTCAGCATATTCCTAGATATACATGGCCATTTGAAATAATACTAATAAACAGGGTTAACACCTATCTGCATCCTAGTGCGGTAAGACCATTATAATATTGCATGCTATGCATGCTAAGTCACTCCAGTCATGTTCGACTCTTTGTGATCCTATGGACTATAGCCTGCCAGGCTCCTCTGTCCATGACACACTCCAGGCAAGAACACTGGAGTGAGTTGCCCTGCCTTCCTCCAGACATCTTCCCCACCCAGGGATCAAACCTGTCTCTCTTGCAACATTCTGAACTGGCAGGCAGGTTCTTTACCACTAGCACCACCTGGGAAGCACATTTAATATTGGTCCCCAGTGAATCAAGCCTGCCTGTGTGCATGTCCCTTAGCAATGTGATTCTGTTGCTTCTATAAAGAGATAGAGACCATTTCTCCACTCTCTTCAATCTGGACTGGCTTTGTGACTTGCTTTTGGCTAACAGAAAGTGATGGACATTGCAAAATTCTGGAGTCCAGGTCTTAAGAGGTCTAGCAGGTTCAGCTCTCTTTCTCTGTCTGAACCCATGCTATGAGGAATGCTATTAGGAAGACCACCATGCCATGAGGAAGCATAGTTTAGCCTACTTGGCAGTGGGGGGGTAACGGGGTACAGTTCAGGTACAGAACCAAGACAACAGCTGGCACCAACTGCCAGCTAGCCACATTAGTATTTTCCAGGTGAAGACAGCAGATAAATTCTCTTGCTATGCCCAGTGTGAGGTGCTAATGCACGGACTCATAAGAAAAAAATACATCAGGGAATTCCATGGCAATCTGGTGGTTAGGACTCCATGCTTTCACTGTCAAGGGCACAGGTTCCATTCCTGGTGAGGGAACTAAGATCCCAGAAGCCACGTGGCTCGGCCAAGGGGAAAAAAGCCAAGAGTTAACATGAACCAATCTCTATTCTAAGCATCAGCTCTACCATGATGCCAGTCAATTAACATTTAAAAAAAGAAAAAATATGCAAGCATTATTTTTAAGTCATTACATTTTGAGGTAGTTTGTTAAGAGAAATAGATAATGATACACCTGGTAAGACCTCCCCATAAAATACAGTATGTGGCAAATATGCATGCATGCATGCTCGGTCGCCTCAGTCACATCCAGCTCCTTGCAACTCCACGGACTGTGGCCTGCCAAGCTCTTCTGTCTATGGGATTCTCTAAGCAAGAACACTGGAGTGGGTTGTCATTTCTTCCTCCAGAGACTCTTGCCAACACTATGGATTGAATCCACGTCTCCTGCATAGCAGGCAGCTTCTTTACCACTAAGCCATCAGGGAAGCCCTGTGGCAAACACAAGGATGACCAAAGTAAATCTGACAGAAAATAACACCCTGAATTTGAAATTATACAATGACTATTTAAAAAGGGGATTTAAACACATTGTTAACAATGAATCTCTCCCTAACTATATATCCTGCCTAAAGATAGTAGCTAATAAGAGTAGTACAGGGGGGCGGTCCTAAGATGCCAGAGGAATAGGATGCAGAGATCACTTTCTCTCCCACAAATCCATCAAAATAACGTTTGAACGCTGAGTAAATTCCACACAACAACTTCTGAATGCTGGCAGAGGACATCAGGCATCCAGAAAAGCAGCCCATTGTCTTCAAAAGGAGGTAGGAAAAAATATAAAAGATAAAAAGAGAGACAAAATAGGTAGGGACTGAGATCCGTCCTGGGAAGGGAGTCTTAAAAAAGAAGTTTCCAAACACCAGGAAACACTCTCACAGGCGGGTCTGTGGCGAGCGTTGGAACCTCAGAGGGCAACATAACCGGGAGGAAAAATAAATAAATAATTAAAACCCACAGATTACATGCCCAACGGTAACTCCCAGTGGAGAAGCTGAACAGATGCCCTCATCTGCCACTAGCAAGCGGGGGCTGGGCAGGGAGGCGGGGGCTGCAGTGCTTAGAGTAAGGACCCGGCCTGAGTGCCCCGAGGGCAATCAGAGGAAACTAACTTGAGATAGCAAACCAGACTGTGGGATAGCTACCCTGTGAAAAACCTAAGACACCACCAGGCCTGCTCACAGAACAAAGGACCAGCAGAGCTAGCCAGCTGCAGACCATCCCCCTCCGCTAACAAGCAGGCGAGGGCAGCCAGAGCCAGAAGGGGGAAATCGCTGCCCCAGAGAGGCATCATCTACCAAACTGCAAGCAGGCTTCCTTGCTAACCAAGGCTTCTTGGGATTCTGGACAGTCGACATCCGCCGGGAGGGTCGCAGCCAGAGATCAGCTCCCCAGAAGAGACACACAGCACACCTGAGAAGGTGCCCCGGTTTTACACCCAGAAACCCAAGCGGCAGGGACGGGGGAGGCCATAAGTCGCAGCAACCACGCTCGCCAAGCACCTGGTCACCTGAGCTGCTCAGACCTGAGAAGGGCACAAAACGCAGGCCCAACCGAGTCTGTGCCTTTGTGGAGTACCCCAGTACCTGTACCTGAGCGGCTTAGACCTAGGAAGTGCATACAACCCAGGGCCGGCCTCAGAGAGTTCCCGGCAGAGCAACCTAGAGCCTAAGCAGTGCAGACAGGGAAAGCACGGGCGCCATGAGCAGGGGCAAACCCAGTGTGGCCAAGACACTGCGAGCACTCACCAGTGCTATTTGTTTGCAGTGTTCCTCCCTCCCCACAGCACAACTGAACAAGGGAGCCTAAAAAAGTGTCCACCAACGCCCCCTGTGTCAGGGTGGAAATTAGACACTGAAGAGACCAGAAAACAGAAGAAGCTAAAACAGACGGAACCGCCTTGGAAGTGACAGGTGCAATAGATTAAAACCCTGTAGTCAGCACCGACTACATAGGAAGGGGCCTACAGATCTTGGGAAGTATAAGCCAGATCAAGGAACTATCTGAAAATGAACTGACCCCACACTGTCCACAACAACACCAGAGAAAGACCTAGATATATTTTTACTATTATCATTCTTTAAGTTTAAAAAAAAATTTTTTTTATTTTTAAGTCCTCTATTACTCCTTTAATTTTCATTTTTATAACCTGCTATTCAGTTCAGTACAGTTCAGTCACTCAGTCGTGTCTGACTAATACTTTGCAAAAAAGAAAAAAGGTCCTATTTTTAAAGCAAACTTAATATATATATATTTTATAATTTTTGTGACTTAGTTTTTTTTCTTTAATATTGTATTTTTGAGAATCCAACCTCTATTCTAGATTTTTAATCTTTGCTTTTTGGTATTTGTAATCAATTTTGTACCTTTAAGAACCCAATCTTTAGTACCCGTTTTTACTTAGGAGCGAGATTACTGGCTTGACTGCTCTCTTCCCCCTTTGGACTCTCCTTCTTCTCCACCAGGTCGCCTTTATCTCCTTCCTCCCCCTTCTCTTCTCTACCCGACTCTGTGAATCTCTTTGTGTGTTCTGAGCTGTGGAGAACACTTAGGAAACGGATTACTGGCTAGATCTGTCTCTCTCCTTTTGATTCCCCCTTTATCCTCCTGGCCACCTCTGTCTCCTTCCTCCCTCTTCTCTTCTCTGTGTAACTCTGTGAACTTCTCTGGGTGTCCCTCACTGTGGAGAAACTTTTCATCTTTAACCTAGATGTTTTATCTTCGGTGCTGTATAGATGGAGAAATCTTGAGGCTACTTTAAGAATAAGACTGAAAAGCAGAGGCAGGAAGCTTAAGTCCAAATCCTGAGAACACCAGAGAACTCCTGATTCCAGGGAACATTAATCAATAGGAGCTCATCAAATGCCTCCATACCTACACTGAAACCAAGCACCACCCAAGGGCCAACAAGTTCCAGAGCAAATCATACCAAGGAAATTCTCCAGCAACACAGGAACATAGCCCTGAGCTTCAATATACAGCCTGCCCAAAGTCACACCAAACCCATTAACATTTCAAAACTCATTACTGGACACTTCATTACACTCCAGACAGAAGAAATCCAGCTCCACCAGAACTCTGACACAAGCTTCCCTAACTAGGAAACCTTGACAAGCCATCCATCCAACCCCACCCACAGTGAGGAACCTCCACAATAAAGAGGAACCACAAACTGCCAAAATCTGGAAAGGCCACCCCAAACACAGCAATATAAACAAGATGAAAAGGCAGAGAAATACCCAGCTGGTAAAGGAACAAGAGAAATGCCCACCAAACCAAACAAAAGAGGAAGAGATAGGGGATCTATCTGACAAAGAATTCCAAATAACGATAGTGAAAATGAGCAAAAATCTTGAAAACAAAATGGAGTTACAGACAAATAGCCTGAAGACAAGGATTGAGAAGATGCAAGAAAGGTTTAACAAGGACCTAGAAGAAATAAAAAAGAGTCAATATATAATGAATAATGCAATAAATGAGATCAAAAACACTCTGGAGAGAACCAACAGTAGAATAACGGAGGCAGAAGATAGGATAAGTGAGGTAAAAGATAGGATGGTAGAAATAAATAAAACAGAGAGGAAAAAAGAAAAACGAATTAAAAGAAATGAGGACAATCTCAAAGACCTCTGGGGCAATGTTAAACACCCCAACATTTGAATCATAGGAGTCCCAGAACAAGAAGACAAAAAGAAAGACCATGAGAAAATACTTGAGAAGATAATAGTTGAAAACTTCCCTAAAATGGGGAAGGAAATAATCACCCAAGTCCAAGAAACCCAGAGAGTCCCAAACAGGATAAACCCAAGGCAAAACACCCCAAGACACATATTAATCAAATTAACAAAGATCAAACACAAAGAACAGATATTAAAAGCAGCAAGGGAAAAACAACAAATAACACACAAGGGGATTCCCATAAGGATAACAGCTGATCTTTCAACAGAAACTCTTCAGGCCAGGAGGGAATGGCAGGACATACCTAAAGTGATGAAAGAAAATAACCTACAGCCCAGATTACTGTACCCAGCAAGGATCTCATTCAAATATGAATGAGAAATCAAAAGCTTTATAGACAAGCAAAAGCTGAGAGAATTCAGCACCACCAAGCCAGCTCTCCAACAAATGCACAAGGATCTTCTCTAGACAGGAAACACAGAAAGGGTGTAAAACTCGAACCCAAAACAATAAAGTAAATGGCAATGGGATCATACTTATCAATAATTACCTTAAATGTAAATGGGTTGAATGCCCCAACCAAAAGACAAAGACTGGCTGAATGGATACAAAAAACAAGACCCCCATATATGTTGTCTACGTGAGACCCAACTCAAAACAAGGGACACATACAGATTGAACGTGAAGGGCTGGAAAAAGATATTCCATGCAAAAAGAGACCAAAAGAAAGCAGGATTAGCAATACTCATGTCAGATAAAATAGACTTTAAAACAAAGACTGTGAAAAGAGACAAAGAAGGACACTACATAAGGATCAAAGGACCAATCCAAGAAGAAGATAGAACAATTATAAATATATATGCACCCAACATAGGAGCACCACAATATGTAAGACAAATGCTAACGAGTATGAAAGGGGAAATTAACAATAACACAATAATAGTAGGAGACTTTCATATCCCACTCACACCTATGGATAGATCAACTAAACAGAAAATTAACAAGGAAACACAAACTTTAAATGATACAATAGACCAATGAGACCTAATTGATATCTATAGGACATTTCACCCCAAAACAACGAATTTCACCTTTTTCTCAAGTGCACACGGAACCTTCTCCAGGATAGATCACATCCTGGGCCATAAATCTAGCCTTGGTAAATTCAAAAAAATTGAAATCATTCCAAGCATCTTTTCTGACCACAATGCAGTAAGATTAGATCTCAATTACAGAGAAAACGCTATTAAAAATTCCAACATATGGAGGCTGAACAACACACTGCTGAATAACCAACAAATCACCCAAGAAATCAAAATATGCATAAAAATGAATGAAAATGAAAACACAACAACCCAAAACAGGTGGGACAATGTAAAAGCAGTGCTAAGGGGAAGGTTCATAGCAATACAAGCATACCTCAAGAAACAAGAATAAAGTCAAATAAACCTAACTCTACACCTAAAGCAACTAGAAAAGGAAAAAACGAAGAACACCAGGGTTAGTAGAAGGAAAGAAATCTTTAAAATTAGGGCAGAAATAAATGCAAAAGAAACAAAAGAGACCATAGCAAAAATCAACAAAGCCAAAAGCTGGTTCTTTGAGAAGATAAATAAAATAGACAAACCATTAGCCAGACTCATCAAGAAACAAAGGGAGAAAAATTAAATCAATAAAATTAGAAATGAAAATGGAGAGATCACAAGAGACAACACAGAAATACAAAGGATCATAAGAGACTACTATCAGCAACTATATGCCAATAAAATGGACGACGTGGAAGAAATGGACAAATTCCTAGAAAAGTACAACTTTCCAAAACTGAGCCAGGAAGAAATAGAAAATCTTAACAGACCCAACACAAGCACGGAAATTGAAACTGTAATCAGAAATCTTCCAGCAAACAAAAGCCCAGGTCCAGACGGCATCACAGCTCAATTCTACCAAAAATTTCGAGAAGAGCTAACACCTAGCCTACTCAAACTCTTCCAGAAAATTGCAGAGGAATGTAAACTTGCGACCTTATGGACTGTAGCCTACCAGGCTTCTCAGTCCATGGGATTTTCCAGGGAAGAGTACTAGGGTGGGTTGCCGTTTCCTTCTCCAGGGGATCTTCCTGACCCTGGGATCGAACCTGGGTCTCCCGCATTGTAGGCAGATGCTTTACCCACTGAGCCACCAGGGAAGCCCTTCAATGAGGCCACCATCACCCTAATGCCAAAACCTGACAAAGATGCCACAAAGAAAGAAAACTACAGGCCAATATCACTGATGAACATAGATGCAAAAATCCTTAACAAAATTCTAGCAAACAGAACCCAACAACACATTAAAAAGATCATACATCATGACCAGATAGGCTTTATCCCAGGGATGCAAGGATACTTCAATATCCACAAATTAATCAGTGTAAAACACCACATTAACAAATTGAAAAATAAAAGCCATATGATTATTTTAATAGATGCAGAGAAAGCCTCTGACAAAATTCAACATCCATTTATGATAAAAAAAAAAAAACCCTCCAGAAAGCAGGCACAGAAGGAATATACCTCAACATAATAAAAGCTATGTATGACAAACCCACAGCAAACATTATCCTCAATGGTGAAAAATTGAAAGCATTTCCCCTAAAGTCAGGAACAACACAAGGGTGCCCACTTTCACGACTACTATTCAACATACTTTTGGAAGTTTTGGCCACAGCAATCAGAGCAGAAAAAGAAATAAAAGGAATCCAAATTGGAAAAGAAGAAGTAAAACTCTCACTGTTTGCAGATGACATGATCCTCTACATAGAAAACCCTAAAGACTCCACCAGAGAATTACTAGAGCTAATCAATGAATATAGTAAAGTTGCACGATATAAAATCAACACACAGAAATCCCTTGCATTCCTATACACTAATAATGAGAAAATAGAGAAATTAAGGGAAAAAATTGCATTCACCATTGTAATGAAAAGAATAAAATACTTAGGAATATGCCTACCTAAAGAAACAAAAGACCTATATATAGAAAACTATAAAACACTGGTGAAAGAAATCAAAGAGGAAACTAACAGATGGAGAAATATACCGTGTTCATGGATCAGAAGAATCAATATAGTGAAAATGAGCATTCTACCCAAAGCAATCTATAGATTCAATGCAATCCCTATCAAGCTACCCACAGTATTTTTCACAGAGCTAGAACAAATAACTTCACAATTTGTATGGAAATACAAAAAACCTTGAATAGCCAAAGCAATCTTGAGAAAGAAGAATGGAACTGGACGAATCAAGCCTGCCTGATTTCAGGCTCTACTACAAAGCCACAGTCATCAAGACAGTATGGTACTGGCACAAAGACAGAAATATAAATCAATGGAACAAAATAGAAAGCCCAGAGATAAATCCACGCACCTATGGATACCTTATCTTTGACAAAGGAGGCAAGAATATACAATGAAGAAAAGACAATCTCTTTAACAAGTGGTGCTGGGAAAACTGGCCAACCACTTGTAAAATAATGAAACTAGAACACTTTCTAACACCATACACAAAAATAAACTCAAAATGGATTAAAGATCTAAATGTAAGACCAGAAACTATAAAACTCCTAGAGAAGAACATAGGCAAAACACTCTCTGACATAAATCACAGCAGGATCCTCTATGACCCACCTCCCAGTATACTGGAAATAAAAGCAAAAATAAACAAATGGGATCTAATTAAAATTAAAAGCTTCTGCACAACAAGGAAACTATAAGCAAGGTGAAAAAACAGCCTTCAGAATGGGAGAAAATAATAGCAAATGAAGCAACTGACAAAGAATTAATCTCAAAAATATACAAGCAACTCCTGAAGCTCAATTCCAGAAAAATAAATGACCCAATCAAAAAATGGGCCAAAGAACTAAATAGACATTTCTCCAAAGAAGACATACAGATGACTAACAAACACATCAAAAGATGCTCAACATCACTCATTATCAGAAAAATGCAAATCAAGACCACAATGAGGTACCATTTCACGCCAGTCAGAATGGCTGCTATTCAAAAGTCTACAAGCAATAAATGCTGGAGAGGGTGTGGAGAAAAGGGAACCCTCTTACACTGTTGGTGGGAATGCAAACTAGTACAGCCACTATAGAGAACAGTGTGGAGATTCCTTAAAAAACTGGAAATAGAACTGCCATATGACCCAGCAATCCCACTGCTGGGCATACACACCAAGGAAACCAGAACTGAAAGAGACACATGTACCCTAATGTTCATCACAGCACTGTTTATAATAGCCAGGACATGGAAGCAACCTAGACGTCCATCAGCAAATGAATGGATAAGAAAGCTGTGGTACATATATACAATGGAATATTACTCAGCCATTAAAAAGAATACATTTGAATCAGTTCTAATGAGGTGGATGAAACTGGAGCCTATTATACAGAGTGAAGTAAGCCAGAAAAAAAAACACCAATACAGTATATATGGAATTTAGAAAGATGGTAACGATAACCCTGTATGTGAGACAGCAGAAGAGACAGATGTATAGAACAGTCTTTTGGACTCTGTGGGAGAGGGAGAGGGTGGGATGATTTGGGAGAATGGCATTGAAACATGTATATTATCATATGTAAAATGAATCACCAGTCTAGGTTCGATGCATGATACAGGATGCTCGGGGCTGGTACACTGGGATGACCAAGAGGGATGGGATGGGGAGGGAGGTGGAAGGGGGGTTCATGATGGGAAACACATGTACACCCATGGCGGATTCATGTGAATGTATGGCAAAACCAATAAAATACTGTAAAGTAAAAAAAAAAAACAGTACATATGTATACCACTTATAAATAAATAACATATACATATATAATGCATACATACACAAAAAGTTTTACTGGAGGTATATAATCATAATCAAAAAGTTTAGAACCATATGTATACTACTACTGAAATTAATATACACATAAAATTTATATTTACAAATATACAGCTATTCAATATAAATGTTCTTTCTTTTGAAGATGATGGTACCAAATTTTTTGAAAAACCTTCAGTTAGCTGCCATGCACTACTACATGCAGTAAAAGTTGGAAAAAGAGCCCCACTATTTAGTCCACCACTATTTCCCAACATTACAATTTCCAAACTATCCCAGGAAGTAAGAATCTCCATCGTTCTAATATTCTGCTTTTACTAATACAGTGCAATTTTACCTTACAATATATGTATACTCCCCTCCTCCCACAATATTTTACTTACTATACTACTGATTACACTTAGATCACCACCCAAATATCAAAATCCTTAGCATGGCAAATTTCTTTCTTGGATGAACAATGATATCTTTCAATGAGACAGGAAATATGGAAGAAGAGCACTGACTGGTTTGGCGACAGGAAGAGGAAATACAGTGGTATGACCGATGAAAGGAAGACCTGAGCACATCAAATGTAAAATGAAAGCAGTCATTGGAAAGGAAAGATTGAAGAAAAACAGAAAAAAAGAAGGAAGAAAAAGTCGAAACATTTAACAGAACAAAGAAATAAGACTGAGCACAAGTGGAAGAAATAGCCTTAAACAGGAGGAATAGCCTCTTCCTCTGAAACTGGAGTTGAAGGAATAAAGAATGATGGAGACACATAGTTAAGAAAAGTCTTGAAAGTCAAGACAGTTTCTGCTTAAAAGTCCTCAGTTTCTCTATGACATTGGTTAAGAAGATCACCTGTACAGAAAAATGAATATTTGTTCTGTGAAAAAAAGGTTAGTCTTCACCAAAATGCCTTTTTATATCATACAAAATATGACCAATTTTAAGTCATACTGAACATACCAACTTTAACTTTACTCATACTATGCTATCTCTAGCTGTTTCAAGTCAAAAATTGATGCATGATACAGGGTGCTCGGGGCTGGTGCACTGGATGACCCAGAGGGATGGGATGGGGAGGGAGGTAGGAGGGGCGTTCAGGATGGGGATCACATGTACACCCATGGTGGATTCATGTCAAAGTATGGCAAAACAAATACAATATTGTAAAGTAAGATAAATAAAACTGAAAAAAAATTTTGTCCATTTAAAAAAAAAAGGATTTCTTATGCCCTAAAAAAAATAATAATAATTTTCCACTGTTAATTTGCCCTTCTGTATTTCTTCTGTAGTTCCTATACAACAGAAGTAAGTAAGAAAAAAAGTGACAGAAACATATGAGAAATCATAGGCAAACCAAAGTTTGAAAACATAACCATATCCAACTTTCACAGTATACAACACAGATCAACTTATTCTCAGAGACCTATCTACTGTCTAAACTGGGCAACTCAGAAAAGTATACCAACATCTTGAACCTACTTGTCAAAGTTTTATAGTAAAAATAGCATCCATTTCACAAAGGACATAAAACTGAACTGTGAGACTGTTACAATTTTATTCAAGCTTTTCCACTATGTATTCTTCATAAACCATGATGAAAATGAAAATGGAGTATCTCAGAATATACTACTGAATCTGATACAGATACTGGATCTTAATAGTCCAGATGGCTCCCACAAGGATATATTTCACAGAGTATTCAAATAGTCTGACACTTTATGAAACTTTGTGTTCACTCAGTAACTTTTCTGAAAAGAGGGTTCATGACTTTCAATAGATTCTCAAAAGGTAAGCTTTTGTCTCTAAAATGTTTATGAACTACTGCTATAGCTATCTCTCTTCTCCAATGTTAAAAGACCAACTCTGCTTAAAGACCTACCAAGAAAAACAAAACAGAAGGCATGCCAGCTAGACCATAGCCTCTTCATCAGGGAGGCTAGGAGATGCCTACATTTAGCAAACTGAAGAGAGTTGAAGTCATTCTGTTGGAAAGTAGGCTGTACAATTTTTTTGACATTTGCTTGTTTGCTTACATGGAAAGCAAGGGAAAGGTAAAGATTAATAACAGACTTCAGCCTAAGTCAACAAAATAAGATTACAGTACCAAAAAATAAGATCCTCTATATCCTTAAATTATCTGACACCAGAGTAAAGTCAGCATATTCAAGGGCACAACCCTCAAAAGTAGATGAAGACCGCCGTGGTTCAAGCCAGCCAGTGACAACACTAAAACAAAACCTAAAGTAAAACTATAGCTTTCCATGTCTTGTTAGATACAAAGACTACAGAAACACACATACACACACATACCACACACACACTACACACATACAGAGACTGGAAATACTTTGGAAGAATAAGAGTTACTCCCAGTAGTTGCTTCTGAACAAATTTCTTAAGGAAACTGAAGAAGAGAAAAATCTATCTATAAAAATTCAGGAACTATAATCTACTTCTTATTAAATTAATAAGCTACTGTGTGAATTCCAGATTTGCTTTTTGCCTCTTTTTCTTCCTGGCAAAGAGATCACATGTTCCTCAATATATAAATAGAAGACTTTATTTGTTCAGTCAGTACTAAAGCACAAATCATAAGCTTTTGATTCACTGGTTACAGGGTTTCGGTTTCAGAAGATGAAAAAGTCCTGAAGATGGATGGTGATGATGGTTACAAAACAATGTGAATATACCTTTTAATATCTTAAAGCTGTATAATTTTAAAATGATTTTATAAAGGTAAATTTTATATTATGCATATTTTTCCAGGAGGAAAAAAGCACAAAAGCGAGAAATGTTCACTGGTGGAGAATCAAGATAAAATTATACCTAAGTGAAAAAACTTCACCTGGGACTTCAAGACAATTTGCATCTTGAGATATCGAAGTTGAACATAACAGTCAAATGTTTCATCAGTAAATTAAGAGTCTAAGAAGACCAGAAAAATATTAAAACACTTAGAATATCCATGAAAATTCTCTGTCCTTAAATGCATAAGTGCCCTGCCTAAGGGGAAAAAAGTGTATCTATGTTTAATATAATAAAAATGTGTTGAATGCCAAGTCTGTACAATGCAGTGTGCTAGGTTTTATGGGAACAAAAAGATGAAGCTAATTCAGACACATGCCCTCAAGAAAATGCCAGTAAATGATTATCATCTTAGTTCCACTTCCTGGACTCTATCCTAGCTTTAGGTTCCCCTCCTCCAAACACCTGCCCCAGATCCCTTTTATAACCTAGTATTCTGCAAGTCAGTCCCTTGTGATTTACGGTGGTGTGCCACAGAACACATCTTAAGCATTGGCACTATAAGACTTTTTAAAAATAAGGGCTCTTAAATTTCCTACTTCCTTCCCAATCTCATTAACATCTCACTGGTACAGAGTATAATCATCTCCCCTGACAGCCCACCCTGATCTTCTCTAAAGCAGAATTTTCTCAAATTTTAAAAATTTCCAAATACTTAAACATTTATATAGAGATCCATTATCACTGTTCTGTTTTAATAGCTAACCACACTAGAGGCCTCAATGGTTGGCTGACTTCTGAGTTTAAAAGCAAACACACACATGGAAGTAGGCACCACAACCTGACAAGGTCTTTTCTTTCTCCCCTCAAACAACTTCCCTGATCTGTAGAGCATTTTCTCCTCTGCATGCACACACAGAAGTAATCATTGAAAACTGTTCTAAATTTGCTGTAAATGTACAATCAGAAAGTTATGTCAGGAAGGTAAAGTAGCCTGAGCTCTCAACAAAATAACTTTTTCTGCAAGCTTTCAAAACAAATAAAATGTAGTCAGTTGAAAACTTACAGCTTACAGTATAAACTCATGCCATTGCTTTGTTCAGGAGCCACTTACAAAGAACAAAGATGAGTCTGAATGAAAAATTCAGCTCCACTGATCTAACCACTTTCCATATTCCCAGTCTAGTGCTTATTCCCTAGCCAGCTTGATGCAGTCATGTAACTATTCACCTTCTAATGAAGACAGAAAGAATCCATCCCACTACAGTCAAAGGTCATAAAGCCTCTAAAGCATACAATCACACAGACGTAGAAAAAGCAACAACTTAGGTGGTCACCTGTCACTCTTCAATTACAAAGATTTCATTTTTCTGTGTTTTTGGTTTGGGGTTCATTTCTGTGCTGAGATCTTAAACAAGAAGGATTAAGAGATGCCACATTCTCAATCAGTGAGATAAAAATTAGCAATAATTAATTAACTGAAAAGTTTCTGGTAGTCTCATTATCTGTTCCATGTGCTTCCTACCCTATACTTTTGACAGACTTCATGATCAATGGCCAGGAATTAGGAAGAGCGAGAGTTGACTACAAAGAGGGAGCACAAAGGAAGTTGGAAAGATGACAGAATTGTTCTGGTTATGGTGGTGCTTACATCAATCTATGCATGTTAAAAAACTTATGGACGACAACAAAGAAGATTTTATTGTATGCAACTTTTTAAATTGTAAAGCTACTTTAGGTTTACTTGCTAAAACTTTTCAGCAGGGATATTTAGAAGGATGTGACAAAATAGATTCCTCCTGTTCTAGAACATCCTTAGGTCCACATCTCTGGCCCTCCGGTATAAATGTGAATACTTCTTTCTCTTCCTGTCTCCTCACATACCAGTTCCCTTGCCATTACTTTCTATTTCCTCACATACCAGTTGCCTTATCATTCTTTTGAAGGAGTTTTCATGCTTAGTAAAGAGAACATCTGGCAGAGGACACAAGAATAAAGAACGTACTGAGAGCACAACAATCCTAGGAATTCTTAACTGGATTTCTCCAGAGCCAGTAAGACTGATCCTTCAGGTCAAAGGGCACACTACAGGGATTTTGGAAGGGCTCTAAATCCAAACCTCAAACTTGGTTCTACCACACTCTGCACACATGGCAGACATCTAACTGTCAAAAAGTCTGTTTTAAAATGTATATTCTGTGCTTCAATCATGCAGTTGTTACATCTGCCTTGAGAAAACACCATCCATACATAACCTAGACAGCTTATTAAAAAACAGAGACATTACTTTGCCGATAAAGGTCCATCTAGTCAAAGCTATGGTTTTAACAGTAGTCATGTACAGATATGAGAGTTGGACCATAAAGAAAGCTGAGCGCCAAAGAAGGGATGCTTTTGAACTGTGGTGTTGGTAAAAGACTCTTGAGAGTCCCTTGAACTGTAAGGAAATCAAACCAGTCAATCCTAAAGGAAATCAGTCCTGAATATTCATTGGAAAGATTGACACTGACGCTGAAGCTCCAATACTTTGGTTACCTGATGTGAAGAACTGACTCATTGGAAAAAACCCTGATGCTGAGAAAGACTGAAGGCAGGAGGAGAAGGGGATAACAGAGGATGAGACGGTTGGATGGCATCACTGACTCGATGGACATGAGTTTGAGCAAGCTCCGGGATTAGGTGATGGACAGGGAGGTCTAGCGTGTTGCAGTCCATGGGGTCGCAAAGAGTCAGACACAACTGAGTGACTGAACTGAACTGAAGTGATACGTAAGCAGAGTAAGTTTATAAATAGATATAATACAAGAATAGTAGTTCATTCAGTCTTATAATAAACACTGCCTATTAAACATAAACTTTAACAGTTCATTCCTATGAGACAAAAAATGTATCTTCTTGCTTCCATTCATCTTTTAGAAAGGCAGACAGAGGCTGTGTCTGACCAGACCTAAACTTAATCTGGTAATGAGAACTCCCAGGCAGTCCAGTGCTTAGGACTCTGTGCTTCCACTGCCAGGGGTCTGGGCAAGCTGCGTGGTCCAGTCAAAAATAAATAAGTAAATAAAGGCTTTTTCAAAAAATAGTAACAATAAATAAATTTAATCTGACAATAAAGATAATAAAGTGGTTGTTCTTGGCCCCCTGTATAGTAATATTTAATAGCTGTATATTTTCATATTATAATTAAGGCATCATTTTCAATAACTTCATATCCTTGCATGTTTCAGAGGTTAAATTATATAATAAAAACACAAACAGCAAGCATCTTATTTATGTCAATGAGATCAATTCATTTCTACCTCATAACTTAGATAAAGGACTGGTCTCAAGCTCAATTCAAAAGTGAATTCAGTGATCTGAATTTCATTTCCACACTAGTGCGGCACAATTATTCACGATACTTGGAGGCTGTAGGAAATCCCAGGAGCATTGTAATGGAATGAAGTTCAGTTACTGTACAAACCCTCCAAGAAAAACTTCACAGTGTAGGTCATTCTCCTTTATTTTAAATTTAGCAGAAAGTTAAGTTTCCCAATGAAATATTGATAATAATGAGGCTACTGGCTCTCTCCCACAAGACTCTGAGGCCAAGCCAAATTATATGTACGCTAACTTATCAGAAATATTTTCCCTCACTGCCCTCTTAATTACCTCTTTCCCCATCTTTTCCTGCAGCAACATAGGGACTCATCACTCCTCAGAACACATAACCAAGTATGAAATGCGTGTGAGCCTGCAATAGTGGCAGGGGTATGGTAGTGTAACATTTTGCAACCAAAGGGGAATGCTGAAGACCTCATATTCTCTTATGAATAAGGGTTAATGTTTATCTTAAGAATTCAAGGCAAGGGGAAAGGATCATTCTGGTGATCACAAATTTGCCATCTTTATCACCACTGAAGTTCATGGGGAAGCAGAGTCAGAAACAACATAGCAACTCAACAACAATCATCACTTTTAAGATTTTTATATTATTTTTAAAAAAATATTGTCCATTATATCAGACTTATCTGTTCACTTCTTTAATAAGGCACACAATACAACAGGGAATTGCATGGAATCATTTAATTTACATCTAACACATAATTCCTTTTCCATCTTGCTACAGCTATGATTCTGAAGACTCAATTAAGGAAAATCAATAATGCCATAAATAAGTATAAATAATCCCTTAAATAAGGGAACACTTCCTTTGTACCTGATAGTCATAACACTTTCTATCTCATATCCAGTCCACCAACAAATCCTATTACACACATATACCAAACCTGACTTAAGTTTCTGTTCTTTTTTTTTCAATATATCTTATCTAAGTTATGTATGCAAATCTATGCATAAATTATACACAAAGACTTATTATGAAAAACAACTGCTTTCTCCTCTCCTCTATCCCCCAAATCCTGCTCTCCAGAAGCAACCACTCTATCTCTATATACCGTGCTTATGTGTGCTACTGCCTGTTTCTTTAGATTCTTTTTCATTGTGGTAAGATTTATGCCATAGAATTTTCCATTTTAACCATTTTTAATTGTATAGTTCTGTGGTATTAAGTACATCCACATTGTTGTACAACCATCACTATCACCATCTTCAGAAACTCATCTTCCCCAGCTGAAACTCTGTACCCCTGAAATACTAACTCCTTATTCCCTTTATTACTAGGCCCTGGAAACCATCATTGTACTTTCTGTCTGTATGAATTTGACTAGTTCAGGAACCTCAGCTAAGTGGAACTAAACAGTATTTGTCCATTCATGCCTGGCTTATTTCACTTAGCCTAATGTCTTCAAGGTTCATCCATGTTGTAGCATGTGTCAAATTTTCCTTTTTTAAGGTGAAATAATATTCCACCCATTTTTTGCTTATCCATCCATCTGTAAATGGACAGTTGGGTTGTTTCTACCTCTTGGCTACTATGGTTTAGTTTTAAGCATTATCTATTTACTTTCCACCAAGGAAGACGGAGGTTTAGGTCTCTTTCATATTCTTAACACACCCGTACCACATATCTGGGCAGTGCCCATTCACCTATCCCTCTACAACAGAGATAAATCAATGGATTAATTAGATATGTTAACTTTTAGCATTAGCATTTAATTATTATAACTGTATGAATGCAATTCACAGCCATGTAAGATACTGCCTATACTCTCTAAAGACACCTACGACTTTCACTTCGTCCTCTGGCTTCTGAGATTTTACACTGTGCCTTGATGTAAGTCTACTTTCATCTTGTTTGTTGGATACTTGGTAGGTCCTTTAATCTGCTTGTTTGTGTCTTATTAATAGAATTGGGGGAAATTTCCTGCATTATTTCTATGATGAATTCCTTCCCTTCTTTTTTGCTTCCTTTTTCTAAAATACCTAGTATTCAAATGCTATTTTAGATCTCCTGGACTGACTCCCTAATATTCTTTCATCTTTTCTATCTCCCAGGTTCCATCTCTTTTTCTTTTTACTCTTCTCTCTAAAAGGCTTTTTCAACTTTATTTTCTAAACCCTCCTTTAAATGTTTTCAGCTGCCATATTTTAAATTTTTAGACATTCTTGTTGTTCTCTGCTCTTCTTTTATGTAGCATTCTGATCTTGCTTCTACCATGTAATTTACTTTCTCTTATCTTTCCAATGCTACTGCTGATAGTTTGTTTCATTTTGCCTTTTAGGTTTTCCTCTTCTTGCATAGTCTCTATCTTCTTCATGCTGCTTCTTTGTACATGTTTGTTCTGACTCTGTTTTCATGTTAGAATCTTTTTTCAAGTATCTGGTGATCCTTAGCCATCTGCTCAAATTTTAATTTGGGAAACTAAAAAGCTAACTGAAATTTCTCAGGCTGTACATTAGTCTAATCAACTGTGACCTTCAAAGTGATCTGACTTGCTCTTTTTATTGGCGAATACCCAGTGGACATATCTTTAGGACACTTCTCTTGGGCTAATTATATTATTCAGAGTATTCAGATTATATTCCAGTCTCACACCTGAGGGGTGTAAGTCTGGTTCTGGAAACTAAATCAGAAAAGAGGGCTGTGAGATTTAGGATAAATCTCAGTATCTCAGATACAAACTCGCTGTTTTCAGTTTGTGTCTATTGTTTTCTGGTCTTCTGCTGGAGTTGGGATCAGGTAGTTAACTGGCAAGAAACGCTGAGGAAGGAATCCTAATTGATTCTGAATAGACACTCAACCAGTGGTTCTGTCTAACTGGTTCTTAAATAGACATTCAACCAATCTTTCTTTTGGGGCATCAATTTTACTCCCCTTTCCTTAAGGCCGGCAATTTCTTAAACATAGAAGTTCTGCAAAACCCTAAAACTAGATTGTTCTCAGTTTCTTCTACTACCAATTTAGGACTGAGTTTTCTTTGATATGCTAGGACAATTTTCACACATCTTTTTACTTTCCAATTTCCAAAAAATGTGCTGTCGCCTTCTCTTCTATATTCTTTATGTTTGACAGCTCACGCTTTTAAAAAAAATTTCCTTAGCTGTTGTTTTTATGAAAGGCAGAAGACAGAAATGTATGTGTTAACACACCATCTTTATTAAAAAGTTAATTTGATCACCTTATAGCATCTCCAGAGAACTTTCAGATAGTTTCAAAATCCATTCAAAGAACAACTTTAGGTATTTTCACATAGTTAAGAATATAATTGGAATAAGAGGATATACCTAAGAATATCAAAAAGGGTAGCTTTCCTGAAAAATGTTGTGTGGGTACATTAAATTTAATTAAATACATAATTAAGATAATTAATTGATTTATTAACTATCTACTATGACCAAGCACTATGCTAGAAAGGTGCTGAGGATACAAATCTAAAAAACCTACCCCTGTCCTTACAGAGACCATAAGCTGTTTGGGAGGACAGATAAGTAAAGCAGCAATCACACTAATGGCATTCCTTCCTACTATGAGATGCTACCTTGGAGGCCCGAGTAACTCTCTACCTTTCCCATTCACAAAGCTTAGCAATGAACTAGTTCAGTAGACTGAGTAAGTTCATCTGAAGAACACGAGGTCTCTTTAGCTAGTCTAAGTGGCATCGATATGAGAACTCCCCTAGCCAAATCATTTCTCTGACCAACAAGGATCCATCTAGTACATACTGACTAGATGTTCTTCCCCCTCTCTCAGCCTCCCTATCAGTAATGCAAGAGCAGAGTCCTTCTCATGAGGCATATGCTGTTGCTTGTAGTGCGAAGTAGAACCCATTAGATTCCTTCATAAAATGATAGGAAGATGGTACTTTTGTGCACTGTGCTGACCTTTCTGCCTATAAGGCTTACTGAGGAAATGTACTTTACAATTTTATGGCTAATTTTTTTGTGTCTATGCCTCTAACACTACCTTTATCACTTATTAAATTCGTATACTATATATTTGGGTCAATTTCTGTATTTCTATCCTACTCAGCAGTTTATTCTTATGATACCATACAGTTTTAAATTAAGTATTTACTGCTCTACAGTATAAGCCAAGGCTCAGTAAAAGGAATATTTTCAAAAGAATTTAATCTTAAAATAACTGAAACATATATATATATGTAGCATATTTGTGAGAGATGGTATAAATATTGCAATAGCTGCTGTTTCTCTAAAGTAATGGTCTATTTAGCCATGTTTACAAATTATATTGAGAACCCATATGACAATTTGCCTTTCATAACAGAAAAATTTCTCCTAATAAGCTAGCATGCTTTGCTTAGTCAAAGCAAATAAATAATACATGTATGATATTTACACACACATACACACACCGTAGTTTCCTTTTCATCCTAAAGAAAACTCAAAACCAAGCCTCAATATTGTCCTCAGATTTAAGAAACAAATTCTGTATGTTCTTTAATGCAACATGAATCAAGTCACTGCCCTTTTAAATTTAATGTTCATCTTTTTAACTGAAATCAGGTGCAAAATATTTTAAAAGTATACATAATAGAAATAATTTTTATGGGAAGGAAGAAAAGTGTTTAAAAGTTAGATCTAATTCAAGGCTGACAATTGTGACCGAAAACTGAATTTTAGGAATAAAATTAAAAGTATTTCAATCATCAAGTTTATCTTCTCCTTCTCCATACTCTTAGAATCTATTTACTTTCACCATTCATCTAGGATGGTTCTTTCTTTTTAATTTAACATATATTATAAGCCTAGGACTAATCTAAGTCCTTGATTTCCCTAAACGTTTCCACATCTTTGAACAGAAGATTAAAAATTCTATCTATAGATCTGTGAAGACTGAATGTTTTGTTTAGTAAATTGCCCATTGTCATACAGCTAGCAAATGGCAAATCTAGGAGTCTAACCCAAACTGCAAAGTCTATTCTGTTAATTATCATATTATTGAACAGTAAACTTAAATGCCTACTATCCTCTTCAGATTCTAACATTGTACGATCTAGCATAAGCTACTCGGATTGGTTCCAACTTCAAGAATCCCTGTTTTACAGGTCCATATTCCCCCACCCTACCCTAAGGCCATCTGTATTATCAAAGAGTAAGGAGCAAGAAATTGCACAAATACATAAATACCAAAATCAAGAAGAAAAGAGAATAAAAGTAAATCCAGGAACACCAAACCAAGTGAGCATCAACTTCTTTGACTCCAAAGGCCATATTCTGTGGAAGTTTTGCAGAGCACCCAGCACAAAAGAGGTTTCAGTGGCAATACTGCTTTTACTTGGCAGGCATTACATGGCCTATATGAACTCAGCTGGTAGTACCATGCCTGATCTAAATCAAAAGATGTTCTACACAATAAATAAAACAGCTCATTTTGCTGTAGCCGAGATCTAACCAAAGAAAGTCAAAGGCTGAAAGAATTGTGTGAATGAGTGTGCTCAGTCGCGTAGTCATGTCCAATTATTTGAGACCCCATGGACTGCAGCCTGCCGGGCTCCTCTGTCCATGGGATTCCCCAGGCAAGAATACTGGAGTGGGTTGCCATTTCCTTCTCCAGGGGATCTTTCCTACCCAGGGATTGAACTCATGTCTCCTGCATTACAGGTGGATTCTTTGCCACTGGGCCACTTCGGAAGACCACGGAAAGAGCCATGGTGAAAACTAATCTTACCCAAGGATCGGTTTCTTTAGAACTAGTTACTAAAGGAAGAATGCCTGGGAGCCTTCAATTTCTTTTATGAGCAACCAGTTCCTTTTCTAAGCATCAGTTATATAACCCAGATAATTTGGCAAAGCCAAGTTAGAATTTTAAAAGTAAATAAATTCTTCCTTTTGTTAAAGGACTTCACATAGAAACATCAACCTAGCCAAGAATGTTTATGTTACAAATGTTATTTAGTCCCACAAAGCCTGAGGCAAACTAATCAAAATAACAAATACAGAACTTTCCTCCTGCACAAATCAATTCCATAACAAGTGAATTACAGAAATCAATTTCATAAAGAAAACTAAAAAACAGCATACAATTAACAAAGAACTACTTTAGACATTTTTTATAAAATCAGGTCAAGCTAAATAGATTATTCCAAAATAAGATGTACACAGTATTCTGGAAGCACACTGTAAGAATATCAACATAGAAAATGGGATAGGACAAAAGGGAAGGTTTTTCTACTTGCTTTAAAGATGGCTCTACTTCTTGTAGCAGAGCTCACAGGAGGGTCCATTAAATGCTTTCAATCCAACTCATGTTAAGAGATATACAGGAAGATGAACGTGGGGTTTTTGGTTTTGCTTTTTTAATAAAACTACTTAACTTAAAATTCAAAAGAACAATAAACAGTAGAATGAACAATTTTAAAATTCCTCCTCAGATTCCAGTATATGATTGAACGTCTATTCTAGGTTTTGTTGCAGGAAAGGGAAACTCTTCCAGGGCCCAAGATTGGGCTCTTGTCTAATACTCAGAAGTGAACTGTCCAAGGAGACACACGTGCTAACAAAGCAAGAGACTTTATTGGGAAGGGGAAACAAGGAAGAGAGCAGGAAGGTAAAGGAACCCAGGAGAACTGCTCTGCCACATGGTTCACAGCCTCAGGTTTTATGGCGATCAGATTACTTTCCAGGTTGTCTTTGGCCAGTCAGTCTGACTCAGAGTCCTTCCTGGTGGTGCACACCTTGTGCCAAGATGGATGCCAGTGAGAAGGATTTCTGGGAGGTAGTAGGACACGTAACATTTCCTTTTGACCTTTCCCAAACTCTTCCAGTTGGTGGTGGCTTATTAAGTCCGTGTTCCTTACCAGGACTTCCTATTGTAAAATAACTCATGCAAATGGTTACTACAGAGCCTGGCCAGGGTGGGCAGTTTAGTCAGTGTGCTTTCCCTAATAGTTTCATACTTATCAGTTCAGTTCAGTCACTCAGTCATGTCCAACTCTTTGCGACCCCATGAATCGCAGTACGCCAGGCCTCCCTGTCCATCACCAACTCCTGGAGTTTACTCAAACTCATGTCCATTGAGTCAGTGATACCATCTAGCCATCTCATCCTCTGTCGTCCCCTTCTCCTCCTGCCCCCAATCCCTCCCAGCATCAGAGTCTTTTCCAATGAGTCAACTCTTCGCATGAGATGGCCAAAATACTGGGGTTTCAGCTTTAGCATCAGTCCTTCCAATGAACACCCAGGACTGATCTCCTTCAGAATGGACTGGTTGGATCTCCCTGCAGTCCAAGGGACTCTCATGAGTCCTTCAACACCACAGTTCAAAAGCATCAATTCTTCGGCACTCAGCTTTCTTCACAGTCCAACTCTCATATCCATACTTATACATTCTCTTGATTTTCTACAGCTCCCCAGATATATTGCAAGACAACCGAAAGACTCAGAGACTTCTGCTGCTGCTGCTAAGTTGCTTCAGTCGTGTCCAAATCTGTGTGACCCCATAGATGGCAGCCCACCAGGCTCCCCATCCCTGGGATTCTCTAGGCAAGAACACTGGAGTGGGTTGCCATTTCCTTCTCCAATGCAGGAAAGTGAAAAGTCAAAGTGAAGTCGCTCAGTCATGTCTGACTCTTAGCGATCCCATGGACTGTAGCCCTCCAGGCTCCTCCATCCATGGGATTGTCCAGGCAAGGGTACTGGAGTGGGGTGCCATTGCCTTCTCCACAGAGACTTCTAGCTTAACACAGTTTAACCAGACAGACTATACCATTGTTTCCTAGATCCAAAGGCAAAATTAAAATGTACAGTTCAGTAAAAAGTAATTCTATTCAAGACCAAATTAAGAGTATATTAATTTTCTATTACTGTGTAATATACTCAGAGAAGGCAATGGCACCCCACTCCAGTACTCTTGCCTGGAAAATCCATGGACGGAGGAGCTTGGTGGGCTGCAGTCCATGGGGTCGCTAAGAGTTGGACACGACTGAGCGACTTCACTTTCACTTTTCACTTTCATGCATTGGAGAAGGAAATGGCAACCCACTCTAGTACTCTTGCCTGGAGAGTCCCAGAAACGGGGGAGCCTGGTGGGCTGCCGTCTATGGGGTCGCACAGAGTCGGACACGACTGAAGTGACTTAGCAGCAGCAGCAGTAGTGTAATATACTATTATAAACTTAGTGACTTAAAAGTACACAAAAATATTCTCTGAGTTTCCATAGATCAGAAGTTAAGCAGGTTTGTGCTGAGTCTTCTGTTCAAGGTCTCACCAGACTGAAATCATGATGTCAGTCAGGCCTGTGGTTTCATTTGAAGCTCAGGGTCTTCTAAGTTTACTCATACTGTTGCCAGAACTCAGTTCCTTGTGGTTGTAGAACTCAGGTCCCCATTTTCGTGCTGGCTGGTGGCTGGGACTAGCTCTCAGCAACTCATGGCGGCCTACAATTTCCTGCCACATGGCCCTCTCGAAAACATAGCAATCTGTTTCTTCAAGATAACAGTTAAGCATCAGATGCAGTTTTTAATCTCTCTAACTTCTGTATCTAACCTCTCAGTCAACTTCAGCTGCTCAATTGTGTCCAACTCTTTGTGACCCCATGGACTGCAGTACGCCAGGCTTCCCTGTCCATCTCCAACACCCAGGGCTTGCTCAAACTCATGTCCATTAAGTTGATGATGCCGTCCAATCATCTCATCCTCTGTCATCCCCTTCTCTTCCTGCCTTTGATCTTTCTCAGCATCAGGGCCTTTTCCAGTGAGCGAGTTCTTTATACCAGGTAGTCGAAGTATTGGAGCTTCAGAATCAGCATCAGTCCTTCCGATGAATATACAGGACTGATTTCCTTTAGGATTGACTGGTTTGCTCTTCTTACAGTCCAAGGGACACTCAAAAGTCTCCTCCAACACTACAGTTCAAAAGCATGAACTCTTTGGCGCTCAGCTTTCTTTATGGTCCAACTCTCACATCCACACATGACTACTGGAAAAACCACAGCTTTGACTATATGGACGTTTGACTGTACCTCTAGATCTTCTTTTAAAGGTACTCACCTTATACACTAGGTTCACACACTTAAGGGAGAATATTTTACAGGGTGTACAGACCAGGTGGCAGGAATCCTGGGGACTATCTCAGAATTTTGCCTGCCACATGAAACCAAAGCACAGATCTTCCTACAGATAAAGCTTTATCCAGAAACAATATAATACTTGGAATACAAAAAAATGAACAAAACTACATATCCCTCAAACAGCATTTTTTCATCATCCTAAAATAGTAATTTTTGCATCATATATCTTGACAAAATTGAATAAACACTTTGAGATTATAACCTCAGATAAAAGTCTGGAGCCTATTTTGCTCATTAAACCCCAATTTGGTGGAGTCCTTCTGGTGGCTTAAATGGTATATCCCAAAGAGAAGCCAGTCTACCAACTGCCTCCAACATTTCATTTTACAAAGGACAAAGTTCAACCATGGATCAATGTAGCAACTCAGGATAGGGTAAGTAGAATAAGAAAAAGGGAGATGTCCATGAACAAAATGCATAATGTACTATATAACTGCTAGAAGCACCTAGATCAACTATCAAAATTGATACTTTCAAATCTGTTTTCTTGTATGATTCTAAAGAAGGCCACTTAAATTTTTCTTTAAAGGACAAGAACATATTTTTAAGACCAAAACTGCAGTTGTTGAACTAAAAATGATGATTAGTGGCACAGACAATGCTAAAAACTGGATCAGTAAATTATAAGGCAAACATACAGGGGAGAAACGTTAAAGAGATGAAACTGTGAAGAAAAAAGGAAAAAAACCATGGAGATATGTATTTTTCTAGGCTATGTAATAGTAGGTTGTAGCAGAGTAGCTAGCTATTCACCAAAACTATTTCCTCTTTCTCCCAGTCACACAGATAAACTGTATTTCCAATCCTCACTTGCAGTGTGTGAGCTTCAGCCAATGTAATGTTGGCAGCAGTCATATGTATCACTTACAAGTTGTTCAATGAAAAAAAAAAACAAACAAACAGTCCCTAATGCTCTTACTCATTTCCCTACTGCTATAACACTGAAAGTCACGCGAAGTCATAGAGCCACAAGTCCTAGATCCCTTCATAGTCACTTACAGAAGAGCTACCCCACCAGGAATACCCATTGAAGAATTCACCTAAGCAAAAAAACAAAATTTCTAGGGTGAGATTTTAGAGCTTAACTATTATAAGAGGTAGCATTATTTAAAGAAACAAGCACTAGAGTTGGAAGAATGGTGTTGATAACAAAAAATAACAAAAAAGCCTAAAATAAATGGCATCAGTTTAGAGGTCAGACAGTAGGCAGTAAGAATATATATACAGCAAGTCAAAAGCCTGAAGAGCCCTATGATATTGTGGCAAACAAACAACGAAAAAAAAACCTGGTAAAACGAGAACCAGTAATAAATGAAAAGGCATACCACATGGCTACTGGGCCTGTAGCTCTATAAGTGAATGTAGAGAGTTATACTGTATATTGGCATTTACTTTCTGCTTTTAGCAAGGTTTTACACAAAAGAGATGAGCACAGAATTTCCCAATTTGCAAACTAAAATTTGGGCCATATTTCTGAGCCCAGAAACTTGGGCCTCAGAGACTCAGAAAGCTGAACACATACAGATCCCGAACAGTAAAAGAAAAAGAAAGTAAAAGTTTGAGCAATTAAGTCCAAAGAAAAACTTGTTGAACTTAATTTTGAGGCAAAAATCAGACTCAGGTATGGTTTTCTTACTCACTATTTCATATGGCCGCCAAGTAGGGCCATTAAAATAAGAAAAAAGACATGAGGCAAGAGTTATTCTCCCCTAATTCCACTACCTCTCCAAACAGGGAAGAAGAAAAAAAACTATTCCTGAAAATTAGATTTAGAAAAGAACACTGGGTACACTATCTAAACAGAACCTACTGGAAACAAAGAGATCAGAGGTCTACTAAGTTTTGAGGTAACTATACTGCTAAAACCCCACAAATTTGGACTAAATAAATCTTTGTTCAGAACATTAAAACAAACGTTGGGCTCCTAAACTTGTAGAGCAGAAAGCAGGCACTGAAAGATACATTAGATATATAAATGTGGTTGCAGATGTAAGTCTAGCTGTATATGTATACCTACAGAGAGAAAAATAAGTATTCAAATGAATGTAAGTTCCCCAGCACACACTTCAGAAATGTACACAGGAAAAAAAAAATAGGGAAAGAAAAACTAAGATGCAGCAGAGGAGTTCTTTCCAGAGAGTCAACATCTAAGCAAGGAAGTTCTCCTATTACTAATTCAGAAAGATTTGCCAGTGATGACCCAAAAAGATTAGATGATTTGATATGAAACAGGGAATACTGTACATCTCCTGTTCTTCCCATTTCTAAATGGAAGTTTTTTGTTGTAGCTATTCTGTTCTAGCTTCTCCATGGTCATCAGCCCACTGAAGAGCCACATCTGGATCTGAAGGAGAGTACTGAACATCCTTGGAAAATACCATTCTTTGAGATGGATGTAGTAACTAGATGGGATATTAGGTTGTATTCCTTAGGGAAGGGACAGAAATGTTCTATGGATGAAAGGAAGAATGAAGTCATATTTGATGAGAAAAGAGTAGACTGTGCTAGAGACTAGCTACTATTCACCAAAACTGTGTTCTTCTCTTAGAGTGAAACTATACTTCCCAGTCTCCCTTGCAGGTTGGTATGGCCATGTTTTTAAGTTCTGGCCAATGAAATCAGTGTAGTAGTGACGATGTGTCACCCCCATGCCTAGCCCAAAAACCCTACCACAGAGTCTTCCCTGGTGCTCTAGTGGTTAACACTCTGTACTTCCAGTGCAACGGATGAGCGTTTGATCCCTGGTCAGGGAACTAAGATTCCACATGCCACAGGGAACAGCCAAAGTAACAAACAAAAAGATAAATAAATAATAGAATGTGTGCTAAGAACAAAATAAACAAGCTTCTTTAAAAAAAAAAAAACCTACCACACCCAATACTCTTTGGTCTTTCCCCTTCTGCAGCAATCTTCAAAACCATATTAAAAATGACAGAGCCATATAATGGAGACATTTCTTAAATCTCCATTGCAAAGAAAACCATTACAAATCAGAAACATCATTTTGGACTTGACATAGAGAGAAATAAACCATAACCTCTCCCTTTTATCCAACATCCATGAATTCAAACAAGTATTTATTGAACACCTACATGTACAAAGGATGTGGGTATGTGGTAGTTTCTCTCCCTCCCACTTTCCTTACTTTTTAGGGACTACAGAAGATTCTAAAATGTGTAAGATATCCTTACTAAAGGATCTTATAGCATAAGATAGTAATACATGCAATAAGAGCTATACTTGAGATGAAAAATATTATAGGAGGAATAAAGGGTTATCAATTAATTAAAAAGTCCTGAGTTCACAAAACAGTTCATCACTATTTCATTAAATGACAAAAATACAGCCAACAGCTAACATTTTATACAGACTGAATAACACAGCAGATAAATTCATCTCAATCTAATCTGAATTCTATACTACAAGATCTGACCTTTATAAACTGAACTTGAGCAAATCACTTCCCTGCCCTAGGCCATAATTTCTTCAGATAATTAGGGGGAGAGACAGATAATCTCATTAAATGAAATAATAATACTCTTCATGGAATCTTCTCTTTTACTTCAAAACCAAAGTAATTTCTCAAGCAAAGGCCTTGAAAAAGCAACTCTATTCTCCAATATTTTGAAAGGTTAGTAAAAAATTTTCAACCACAATAAAGACTTGCCTTACAAGATACTTTCATTCCTGTACTCAAAATATACACAGCAAAGCAAAAGTATATTTCCAATGATTAAATTTTTTCTATATCACTAAAAAATAAATAAAAAGACATGATATGATTATTTCCATCAAAGTTTATCATCAACTAGTTGTAAACTTTCTACTTTGCAAAGTAGAATAATAAAAAAATTTAAAGGAGAAAGGGGAAAAGAATATCTGTATTCTCTTAGGAAAGGGATTTCCAACAGGCAGGTCTCTTTTACAGAATCAAATACCTAAAAAAATAGCTGAGACTGAAAATCTGACCCAAAATATGACCTGCTCCCTCCTTTCTCACAGAATGATATGAACTACAAATGACTTATTCAAGAACACAGTTGTTTATACAACCAAAAAAGACTTCCCATAAAAAAATTAATCTACTACTTATTATTGTAGGTTACATCAAGGTATCCTGAGAAATTTTAATAAAATCAGCATGACTTAAGTTTCAAAAGAGCAAATAATACTGCAAATTACTACTGTTCTTTATTCAGAACAACAAAGTACTTCTGGATGTTCTGTGTGACTTTCATAAATTAGAGATGAAGATACTAAAAGAAAAAAATCTAAATACTTTGTTAGTTTTTAATGAGCTATAAGCGAATTCCTTTCTATGATCATAAATCACAGCATTTCCAACAGGCCTTTTTTCATCAATACCCACTGATATCCAAAATAACAATTACAGAAATACTCATATATAACATTTTGCTTACACAGTAAATAATCAATCAGAAGTATATGCAGCACAATTTAGCTCATTAACTAGAAGTAGTACTTTTTAAAACCTGGGGCTTTGAATCATACCCAAAGTCAAGAAAAGTATTCAAAAAATAAAAAAAGCTTTTCAAAACAACAGTATAAACCATAACAGCCAACTAATGTTTCCTGAGCATTCACAGAGCAAAACAATATACTGGTAAATGATTCACTACTCTGTTAAGAAAATAAAAAATATTTTAAAACCACATGTTGCCATAAAGATGAAGGACTTCCCTAAAATGACAAAATACAATTAAGACACTTAGCAAAAAGAAACCTGTGTAACAGAATACTTGCAAAGTCATTGGCCAGCCTATCATAAACCCCAGACCTACTTGCTTCATGGCAGTCTCTCCAATTTTGTCTGAATGTTTGCGGATACTCTCCAGAAAGTCTTTGAGATCGGACATAGACACATCCTTAATTTCTTCTCGAAGCTTGGGGATATTGTCCACCATCACCTTGCAGAATCGATAGTGGCTGACTTGAGGAAGATAGGTATGCTCTAGATGCTCCAGAGTTTTCAGTGCAGGATAATGCCTATAAAAGGAATTGCATCACCTTTAGCTCAATTCAGTCTTCTTTAGGGCCACAGATATATTCCTCAGGGAAAATTTCTAGCCTGAATTAGTTTTCACTTATATTAAGACAAATGCAGGACTGATTCAATAAAAACATCAATGGAAAAATAAATATCAAATTATTAAAAACTAATATATGTATTATAGGACTTAATAAATTATAATCAAAAAAGATTTTATCTCAAGAATACAGAAAACATAGAAAATCCACCAATGAAATTCATTACATAAAGAATAAAGGCCACAGCTAGGAGATTAAAAAAGAGAGAGAGTGAAAATAAAGAGAAATACAAAATGATCCTATCAGTGCCATCCTATTGTCTGACGCAGGATACAGCATGCTTGGGGCTGGTGCATGGGGATGACCCACAGAGATGTTATGGGGAGGGAGGTGGGAGGGGGGTTCATGTTTGGGAACACATGTAAGAATTAAAGATTTTAAAATTAAAAAAAAAAAAAAAAAAAAAAAAATCATCCTATAAAATAAAATACCCAAGGACAGACTTTCAACTGTGGCACATAGAAGAACTTAGCAAATCTTTTACCAAAAAGCAAATATAACCTGGACAAAACTTTGCAAACAGCTATTTCAGACTCCGGAAATTAGAAAGGACTCTAGAAAGTAGAACAATTGCTTGAGAAGGGTTTATTCATGAAAACTGATAAACAGAAAGGGACTTAATGGTGTTCTTGCCTGGGGCTACCTCCATCATCCTCTTCACCTTCCCTCATCACATCACTGGTTATAACTTGTCAGGAAAATGAGCAACTTCTCTGCCATTAGGGGATGACATAATTTGGAGCAGAGGATGAAAATCCTATACTGACTAGCGCTGTTAGGAAAAGTAGCAAACTCAGTTACAAAAAGGAGGTGGGAACTTCCAAATCTACTGGCCCGATATTCATCTTGTTTGGGACAAAGTGCAGACTAGAGGACTAATCAAAAACTTAACAAGGAAGTCAGAAATAAGAGACCCACAGAATAACCTGATCAGTTCAGTTCAGTTCAGTTCAGTTGCTCAGTCTTATCCAACTCTTTGCGACCCCATGAGCCATAGCATGCTAGGCCTCCCTGTCCAACACCAACTCCTGGAGTTTACCCAAACTCATGTCCATTGAAGAGAAGGCAATGGCACCCTACTCCAGTACTCTTGCCTGGAAAATCCCATGGATGGAGGAGTCTGATAGGCTGCAGACCATGGGGTCGCTAAGAATAAAACACGACTGAGTGACTTCACTTTCACTTTTCACGCATTGGAGAAGGAAATGGCAACCCACTCCAGTGTTCTTGCCTAGAGAATCCCAGGGATGGGGGAGCCTGGTGGGCTGCCATCTATGGGGTCACACAGAGTTGGACATGACTGAAGTAACTTAGCAGCAGCAGCAGCAGCATGTCCATTGAGTTGGTGATGCATTCCAACCATCTCATCCTCTGTTGTCCCCTTCTCCTCCTGCCCTCAATCTTTCCCAGCATCAGGGTCTTTTTATATGAGTCAGCTCTTCGCATCAGGTGGCCAAAATATTGGAGCTTCAGCTTCAACATCAGTCCTTCCAATGAACACCCAGGACTGATCTCCTTTAGGATGGAGTAGTGTGATCTCCTTGCAGTCCAAGGGACTCTCAAGAGTCTTCTCCAACACCACAGTTCAAAAGCATCAATTCTTTGGTGCTCAGCTTTCTTTACAGTCCAACTCTCACATCCATACATGACCACAGGAAAAACCATAGCCTTGACTAGACAGACGTTTGTTGACAAAGTAATGTCTCTGCTTTTTAATATGCTATCTAGGTTGGTCATAACTTTCCTTCCAAGGAGTAAGAGTCTTTTAATTTCATGGCTGCAGTCACCATCTGCAGTGATTTTAGAGCCCCCAAAATAAAGTCAGCCACTGTTTCCCCATCTATTTGCCATGAAGTGACAGGACCGGATGCCATGACCTTAGTTTTCCGAATGTTGAGCTTTAAGTCAACTTTTTCATTTTCTTCTTTCACTTTCATCAAGAGGCTCTTTAGTTCCTCTTCACTTTCTGCCATAAGGGTGGTGTCATCTGCATATCTGAGGTTACTGATATTTCTCCCAGCAATCTTGATTCCAGCTTATGCTTCTTCCAGCCCAGCGTTTCTCATGAGGTATTCTGCATATAAGTTAAATAAGCAGGGTAACAATATACAGCCTTGATGTACTCCTTTTCCTATTTGGAACCGGTCTGTTGTTCCATGTCCAGTTCTAACTGTTGCTTCCTGATCTGCATACAGGTTTCTCAAGAGGCAGGTCAGGTGGTCTGGTATTCCCATCTCTTTCAAAATTTTCCACAGTTTATTTTGATCTACATAGTCAAAGGCTTTGGCATAGTCAATAAAGCAGATATAGATGTTTTTCTGGAACTCTCTTGCTTTTTCAACAATCCAGAGGATGTTGGCAATTTGATCTCTGGTTCCTCTGCCTTTTCTAAAACCAGCTTGAATATCTGGAAGTTCACAGTTCACGTATTGCTGAAGCCTGGCTTAGAGAATTTTGACCCTGATAATCATGATGGTGTGATCACTCACCTAGTGCCAGACATCCTGGAATGTAAAGTCAAGGGGTCCTTAGGAAGCATCAGTATGAACAAAGCTAGTGGAGGTGATGGAATTCCAGTGGAGCTATTTCAAATCCTAAAAGATGACGCTATGAAAGTGCTGCACTCAGTATGTCAGCACATTTGGAAAACTCAGCAGTGGCCACAGGACTGGAAAAGGTCAGTTTTCATTCCAATCCCAAAGAAAGGCAATGCCAAAGAATGCTCAAACTACTGCACAATTGAACTCATCTCACACGCTAGTAAAGTAATGCTCAAAATTCTTCGAGCCAGGCTTCAGCAATACGAATAACCTGATAGCTCTCTGCATATCCCTAGCTGACCCAGAGGCTGTGCACAAACACATGTAACACCTAAAAGGGCCTAAGCACTACACACAGCCCTGGCTGACTAGTAAGCTTCAGGCTTGCACCTAGGAGAAGGATATAAAAGCTCAGCAAAGCTAAAAACTGCCTGAATTGTTAATGTAGTCCCTAATCCACAAACAAATCCACTGACAAAGGGTAGATACTTTCATCAGCTCAAGTTTCTTAGAGCACCCTGGACCAATCATTAGCTGATGACTAACCTTTAAAAATGAATGAAATATATTCCCAGAAAAACAAAGACTGAGAGAATTCCTTGTTAACAGATCTTCCTTACAAGAAATACTAACGAAAGTCAGAAAGGAAATGATAGCAAGTAGTAACATGAATTCACAGAAAAAAAAAAAAAGAAAGAAGAACACAGGAAACAATAAATATCTGCTGAATATTAATAAAATAAACGACAAATAAAGAAGCAGATTATACTCCATAGAGTAACCTCTAAAAAAACAAGCAACTCAAAAAATACGCTGTTAAAAAATTTACGGTGCTTCCCTGGTGGTCCAGCGGTTAAGACTCTGCCTCCAAGTGCAGGGGACACATGTTCTGTCCCTGGTCCGGGAAGATTCCACATGCATTGGAGCAACTAAGCTTGTGTGCCACAACTACTAAGCCTGTATACCATAAGAGAAGCGACTGCAGTGAGAAGCCCACGCACCACAATGAGGAGTAGCCCCCACTCGCCACAGCTGTGCTCAGCAAAGGCTGTGCACAGCAACGAAGACCCAGCACAGTCTAAATAAATAAACAATAAATAAATTTTTCACAAAAATTTATGGAAGAATTAAAATATTTAAACAAAATATTTAATACAACAAAGGGGTAAAAGATAAGAACAAAAGAGACATGAAAAATAGAGCATAAAACCCAACCATATTAATAATTATATTAAAGGCAAATGGACTAATAAGCTCGCTAATCAAAAGCAGATTTAAAAAGCAGATCCAATTATATGTTGCCTACAAGAAACCCACTTTAGAGTCACAGATACAAACAGGTTAAAGTAAAAGCTACAATAATATATACCCAAAACGTAAACATAAAAGTGTTTGAATGGCTATATTAATATACAACAAATATTGCTGGAAACATAGAAGGACAGTATAATAATTACAGGGACAGGATTTACCTGTTAGGTAGGAAAGCTTCTATTAGCATAAGAGAACAAACAAAACTAAGATTGATACAGCTGACTAAGCAAAAACAAAATAAGTATATATAAAAACAGCATAATAAGAATAAAGAAGAAACAACAACCTAGTACAAATTATTTGCAACATATAAATTTGAGGGTTTTTTTTAAAGCAATGAGCAAAAGAAAAGTCACAAGAGCACCCCAAAAGGCAAACCTGAAAAAAGAAGTTGGACTGATATGAAGACATCAAAGTCAAAAATATGATTGTGTCAGATGGGTAATGGATATTATTATCAGAAGTTTCAATAAATGAGAATTCACAGCCTGCTGGTAAACAAACTTATATTACTGATACAAGTTTTCAGTGAAAAATATTACCAAACACATATTCTAAACAGTTGCATTTCTTCCCCCCCCCAAAAAATTAGATGTACAAAAATATGTATAAGCCTCTTGAATTATAGTTATTCATATTTGCAAATAAAATACTAAACTAGAATTCTATTAACAAGGAATTGGTTAAACAGATTATGATATATCCATGTAGTATATATGTATATCCAAAGAATAATGAAATAGCAAAATGTTCACAATATTGTTGAATGAAAGTTAATTCAAAAAATAGAACTTACAAGTATAATCATGTTTTTCAAAATTACAAAACATATATATGTGTAAATTAAGTATATGTATCTATGTATGGCTACATATACTAAATATAAGCCCACACACAAACAAGTACATAGAAAATGACTAGGAAAATACATACAAAAATGTTAACTGTGATTTTTCCTTTCCTTCGGATAGAAACCTTAAAGGTAATAAATTTCTTCTTCATGTTTTTAATTTCCACATTTCCCAAAATATATCTGGTACAGGAAAAACCCTTGGGCTACTAGGAGATCAAACCAGTCAATCCTAAAGGAAATCAGTCCTGAATATTCATTTGAAAGACTAATGCTGAAGCTGAAGCTCCAATACTTTGGCCACCTGATGCAAAGAACTGACTCATTAGAAAAGACCCTGATGCTGGGAAAGACTGAAGGCAGGAGGAGAAGGGGATGACAGAGGATGAGATGGTTGGATGGCATCACCGACTCGATGGACATGAGTTTGAGCAAGCTCCAGGAGTTGGTAACGGACAGGGAAGTCTGGCGTGCTGCAGTCCATGAGGTCGCAAAGAGTTGGACATGACTAAGCGACTGAACTGAACTGAGGAAAAACTTAGTTCTGATCCTTTAAATGAAAGACTTCTAGTTCTACTTTAGGTTTTAAGAATGAATTTCATGGTAGATACTTAAACTCTTTTTACTCCAATGCACTTACTACCACAAACACTAAAGTCTAAAGGTTGGATTTACTTGTTTTCTTTGTTTATGTTTTCCCTTCCTGTGTTCCAAAAATCAAAATTTTAATCCAAATAAATGAAGGGAAGAAATTTATTTCCCCTAAATTTAGAAATAAAACTACAAATATAGCTTAACCTGAAATGGTTGCTTTTATCAAAATGTTACAGACTCAAAAACAGTACAATTCACATGGTTTAGTGTAAACATAATGGTGTTTATACTACAATTAGGTATGAAGAGCTATGTGCAATAAAATGCATTTCCTCTAGAGAGAAACTTTAGAATGGATATAAACTCAGAAATTAAGCCAAAAGATAAACACACTTTAGGGTCTAGTTATATTTTGGAACACTGTTTACAGAATGAGAAAAATCTAACAATGTTGCCTGCGGACACAGGCACATTCACTGATGAGACACATGGCTATATGCTGGAAACATCTGGTCTGTCAAATAACGCCACATTTTTCAAGGCTAATTAGTATAAAATCCATGATTTCTGGCAATAAAGAATGTTACTTTATTTCTCCATTGTCCTTTCCCTAACATATTCATATTTCATCAATAATAGATCAATAGCATTCATTCAAATTTCCATGATTCTCCAATTAAACTCCTCTATACCAGACAACAAAAGAATAAAATTCTATTTATTTCCAGGGGCCATGGAAATCTAGAACACAACTTTGACATTACTTTTGACAACCTCTAAACATTACTAAAATGGAATCAAAAGCCAATTCCTAAGTTTCATTTGCATGTGTGCTAGTTCTCCCCTTCTCCCCACTTTATGCAGATTCCCCAGTAGAGATGTGAGCAGAAAGAAGGTAAATGAAATAAAAGCAAAAAATTGTTTTAAAAATGAGGCACGAAATGAAGTCAAAATAATTCTAAAAACTGAATAACTTAAGGTCAGAATAACTTAGACATGATTGAATGCTATTCTAAAAAGAGGAATGTTGATTATAGGCAAATTAAATTTTGGTACTTTTTTGCCATAGTATGGAACTCTTTCAGGCCTCCCGGGTAGCTCAGTTGGTAAAGAATCTGCCTGCAATTCAGGAGACCACGGTTCCACTCCTGAGTTGGGAGGATCCCTTGGAGAAGGGATAGGCTACCCACTCCAGCATTCTTGGGCTTCCATGGTAGCTCAGACAGTAAAGAATCCGCCTGCAGTGCAGGAGACCTGGGTTCGATCCCTGGGTCGGGAAGATCCCCTGGAGGAGGGCATGGCTACCCACTGCAGTATTCTTGCCTGGAGAATCCCCATGGACAGAGGAGCCTGGTGGGCTATGGTCCATGGGGTCTCAAAGAGTCAGACACAACTGAGCAACTAAGCACAGCACAGCACATGGCACTCTTTCAAATTGACAGGTGTTAAATTTCCAATAAGTGATCTTGTAAAGTGGATCACAACTATCCATGAGAATTTTAATTCAGAGTATGATAAGAATATGAAATAAAAGCTTTCACCACAGAAAACACTGTTGTCTTTCCTAATTAAAGATCATTAATAAAAAATACTTAATTCCTTCTATGAGCTAATGATAGAAAGATGGTCAGATAGCTTTCCTCAGGGAGCACAAAACCTAGTATTATAATCAGTATTTACAGCTTTAAAAAAAATAACTAAGCTTCTACTCATGAAGGAATAACAAGGAAGAGAACACACTCCCGCTCTTAAGAAGTAAAATACCGGCTACGTGTGTGCTAAGTCACTTCAGTCACGTCCAACTCTTTGCAATCCTATGGAATGTAGCCCACCAGGCTTCTCTGCCATGGGATTCTGCAGGTAAGAGCACTGAAGTGGGCTTCCATGCCCTTCTTCAGGAGACCTTTCCTATCCAAGAATTAAACTCATGCCTCTTATGCCTCCTGCATTGGCAGGAGGGTTCTTCACCACTAACACCACATGGGAACTAGCTAAAATTCATAAAACAACTGCTTTCAGACAGTGAACATCAAATAACACAAACCTGTGGTCTCTGAAAAAAGGAAAACAAACAAGGTGAACTTAATAGTTACCTGAATGTGATTTCTAGATCATGGACACAGTCAGAGCAAACCCAAACAGAGCCCAACAACTTAGCAGAGTTAGCATCAGAGATGCAGTTCAGGAATAATAATACACCTTAAGGTTGTGCAGAACTTCCTCAAAAAAGGGAAGCAATGCAGAAAGAAGTGCAGAAATTTATACAAGAGTTCCCTTGAGCCTTTGCTGAGTACTAGGCCAGGCAGAGCAAAAGTAAAATTCTGCACGAACAGGAATAAAAAAGGGAGGGAAGGAAAAAAAAGGAAGGGAACGAAAGACAGGAAGAACAAGGAAGGAGAGACAGACAAAAGGGAGATGTAAGATAAATACTCCAAGGAGCTCAGACAAAACAGAGAAAACATTTGAACTCTGAACAGCCCAAGTGCAGAGCCCTTGGGATTTCAGTTTTTCAAAGAAGATGAATACTACTCCAAGCAATCCCTGTAATAAAAAGTTGTGCTTAATCTTTCAGTCATGTCCAACTCTTTGCGATCCCATGGACTATACAGTCCATGGAATTCTCCAGGCCTGAATACTGGAGTGAATTGCCTTTCCATTCTCCAGAGGACCTTCCCAACCCAGGGATCAAACCCAGTTCTCCCACATTGCAGGCGGATTCTTTTTCAGCTGAGCCACCAGGGAAGCCCCAAAAGGAAAAGTTAGCTGAGCTTAAAAATGGGGTCTGATGAGACTGGGATTCAGATGGATCTGCAAACAACTAAACTATTTGCCAAAACAAAGACCAATATCCTGTAAGAAAGAAAAGTCCCCCAAAATTCAAATACTCGGCAACATAATATAATGGCCATTATCTAATCAAAACTTACAAGACATGAAAAGAACAAAAAATTGACCTATAATTAGGAAAAACAATCTTCAGAGAAATCCAAAATACCAAAAATGACAGCACTAGCAAAGAAGTACATAAACAGAGAAATTAGAGCACTGTAACATGTATTTTTAAAAGATGTAAAATAACAAATAAAATTAAACATAAAAAACCAAATGGAACTCCTAAAGATGAAAAATATATCATCTGAAATGAAAATTTCACTGGATGAAATTAAAAGATTTGACAATGAAAAAGAGCACAGCAATAAAACCTATCCCATATAAAGTACAGAGAAAAAAGATTGGAAAAAAAGAAGATCCTCAAATCACCTATGGGATTTTGTGAAGTTGTCCAACATAGATAAAACTGAAATCTCAGATTGAGGATGGAAAAGGGACCAAAAAATAATATTTGGAAAAATAGTATCTGAACTTCTTTCAGACTTTATGAAAATCATAAACTTGCAAAACCAAGAAACTAAACAAACCACAAGCAGGATAAATACACACATACATGAATGCATACATACATATTTATGCAAAAGCACATCAAAATCAAATTGCTGAGAACAAATTTTACAGACAAAAGTTTTAAAATAGCTGGAGAAAAGACACAATAAGGAGAGTGACCAAAAAAAGCTGTTCATATACTTTTTCCTTAGAAATTATATAAGCCAGAAGACAAAAAAAAAGATATCTCAAGAACAAATGAATCTATAAACTTAGAATTATATATCCATCAAAAATAGATTTCAAAAATGAAGGTAAACAATATGATACCATTTCACACTCACCAAGATAGCCATAATCAAAAGACAATTATAAGTCCTGCTAGAATGTATAGAAAATCAAATCCTCATATGCTGCTGGGGGTAAGGTAAAATGGCACAGCTGCTTTGGAGAAAAATCTGGCAGTTCCTTGAATAGTTACACAGAATTACCATTATCCAGCAAAATTTCATTCCAAGAAAGCCAAGAGAAATGAAATGAAAACATATTTCCACACAACAAATTGTAAACAAAAATGCACAGAAGCATTATTGTAAAACCCTAAAACTTAAACAACCCAAATGCTCATCCACTAATGAATGGATAAATAAAGTGTGGTACATCCATACAATGGAATATTCAGCAATAAAAAGAAATAAAGTACTGATATATGGTACAGCATGGATTAACCTGGGAAACATTATGTTAAATGAAAGAAGCCAATCACAAAAAATCATATATTATATGATTCCACTCATATGAAATGTCCAGAATAAGTAAATATGAAGAAACAGAAAACAGACCAGTGATTCCCAGTAGCTGGCAAGGGAGGCAGGGGACAGGAAAAAATTGAACACTGATGGCCAAGGGTCTCAGAGTTTCTTTTGTGAAGAATAAAAACATTCTACAATTGACTGTGATGATGGTCATACAACCCTGAATACACTAAAAGCCACTGAACTGTATGTTTTAAATAAATGAAGTGAAAAGTATATGAACTATGTCTCAATGAGGTTGTTAAAAATATTTTAGAAAAATGTATATTAAAAATAGGCAATGTAAAAATTAAGCAAAAAGATAGCAGCAGTGGCTGACTATATTAACACCAAACAACATATATTTCAGAAAAAATATTACCAGGGATGCAAAAGAACTTTCCATAATAATAAATGGGTCCTTTCATAAAGAAGATAAAATAATGCTTAATGTGTATGCAACCAATAAGAGAACCTCAAAATATACACTGAAAAAAATGAAAGAATAAAAAGAACATATATGTAAGTCCAATCATAATAGGCAATTTCAACACTCCCCTGTCAGCAAATAACAAATACAAAATCATCAGGATGTAGAAAAGCTGCACAGTGCTATCAACCAGTACGTCTAAATGATAGTTAGAGATGCTCTTCTCAATAACAATATATATTATTTTAAAGTGTATATGTCATTTTCACCAAAACAGATCATAAAACTGGGCCATAAAATAAGTCTCAAAAAATATAAAAGATTGAAATCATACATTTTACATTTATGAACACAATGAACTAAAATATAAATCAATTTTGATACATCAGGAAAATCCCCTAATATTTAGAAATTAACCAGTGAACTTCTAAATAGCCTGTGAAATAAATTTTTAAAATCACAACAGAAATTAGAAAATATTTTAAATAAATGTAAAAAAAAAACTGCAACATTATAAAACATGTAAGATTCAGTTAAAGCACTGTTAAAGAGAAATGTACAGCTTTAACTAGCTACATTAGAAAACAGAACCAAAATCAATGCCCTGGGCTTCCACCTGAAAAAGCTAGAAAAAAGAACAAATTGTTTACAACAGCCAAGATACAGAAGCAACCCAAGTGTCCATCAACAGATGAACGGATAAAGAAGATGTGAGATAGACAGGTAGATATAGAGAGAGTTGCTGTTTAGTCGCCCAGTCGTGCCCTACTCTTGGCAACCCCATGGACTGCAGCAAGCCAGGCATGTGCGTGTGTGCGTGTGTGTGTATGACTAAATCATTTTGCTGTGCACTTAAAACTAATACATTGCAAATCAATTATACTTCAACCCCCCAAAAAAGAGCAAATTAGATCCCAATTAAATAGGAGAAAGGAAATAGTCAGTTCAGTTCAGTCGCTCAGTCGTGTCTGATTCTTTGTGACCCCATGGACTGCAGCACACCAGACCTCCCTGTCCATCACCAACGCCCGGAGTTTACCTAAACTCATGTCCATTGAGTCAGTAATGCCATCCAGCCATCTCATCCTCTGTTGTCCCCTTCTCCTCATATCAAAAATCAGTAAAATAGAAAAATAAGGAAAAAAAAAAACAATAAAACCTAAAGATGCTATCTTCAAAAAGTTAATAAAATTGACAAACAACTAGCCAAAATAATGAGAGACAGACAGAAATGACAAATCATCAATATAAGTAATCAAAGAAAAAGTATCACTATAGATTCTACATGTTAAAATAATACAGTAATACAATTAACAATTTTTGTTAATGAATTCAACAATTTGGATAACATGGACAAATTACTTGAAAGATACAAGTAAACAAAATTTTCTCAAGAAACACAAAATGCAAACAGCCATGTATTTATTTTTAAATTAAATCTGTAGTTAACAACTTTCTTACCAAAAACATGCAAATCTCCTGGGTCAAGTGGTTTCAATGGTAGATTCTACCAAGTATTAATGTTTAAGGAAAATAATTACTAATACTATACAAATTCTTCCAGAAAATCAAAGACAGGAAAATTTCCAAGTTATTCATAAGGCTAGCATGAATCTGATTCCAAAAAGATATAACACAAAAAGGAAACCACAGATAAACATTTCTCATGAACACAGATACAAAAATCCTTAACAAAATTTTAGCAAATCAAATACCACATCACATTAAAAAGGACAGTATATCATGACCAAGTGGGATTTATTCCATGAATGCAAGTTTAACATTTAACATTCAATATAAATCATCATATTAAGAAACTTAAAGCATTTTTTAAGAAACATATGATCACCTGGCACTAGTGGTAAAGAACCCGCCTGCCAATGCTGGCGCCAATGCAGGTTCTATCCTTAGGCTGGGAAGATCCCCTTGGAGGAGGGCATGGCAACCAACTCCAGTATTCTTGCCTGGAGAATCCTCATGGACAAAGAAGCCTGGTGGGCTACAGTCCATAGGGTTGCAAAGAGTCAGACACAACTGAAGCAACTTAGCACGCATGATGATCATCTCATTTACGTAGAAAAAGCATTTGACGAAACCAATATTCATTCCTAATAGAAAGTTTCAAGAACTAGAAATAAAAGCAAACTTCTTCAACCTTATAAATTACATGTACCAAAAATTACACCTAACATATGATTTAATGGTTAAATGCATTCCCTCTAAGATCAGGAACAGGACAAAGATATCTAGCCTTATCCCAGGGATGGGGGAGCCTGGTAGGCTGCCATCTATGGGGTCACACAGTCGGACATGAATGAAGTGACTTAGCAGCAGAAGCAGCAGCAGCAGAGGCTCTAACCAGCTTCCCTTGTGGCTCAGACGGTAAAGACTCTGTCTGCAATGCAGGAGACCTGGGTTCTATCCCGGGCTGGGAAGATCCCCTGGAGACAGCAACGGCAACCCACTCCAGTATTCTGGCCTAGAGAATTTCACGGACAGTATAGTCCATGGGGTCGGTCGCAAAGAGTCAGACATGACTGAGCAACTTTCACTTTCACTTCACTTTCAGAGGCTTTAACTAGTTCAACAAGACAAGGAAACCAAACCAAAAAAGAAAGCATCCCAATTGGAAAGAAAAAAATATACCTATCTTTATTTGCAGATAAGATAATCAGCTACATAGAAAATTCAATGTAATATACAAAAAAGCTCCTAGAATTAGTATATGATTTAATAAGATTGCAGAATAAAAGATAAATACACAAATTTAATAGCATACTAGTAATAAATTACTGAAAATTAAAACTTAAAAAGTAACAACATTGAAAATAGGCATCAAAAAATATAAAATAATTAGGGATAAATATGATAAAAGATATATGACTTGTTCACTAAAAAAGCAGAAAACAGTTAAAGAAGATCCAAATAAATGAGAGCATTCATGTACTGGTGGATAAGGGGTAAGAGGGATGGGATACGAGGGACCTAGTGTGGTAAGACTGTATGTATAGGAAGGCAGCTGTGTCAGGACCAAACAGGAATGAGAAGGGCATTCAGGCAGCACAGAAGCATAACATAGGGTATTAGAGCCCAAGTAGATTAAGGAGGATACCATACAGGAGGGCAACTCCGTATGTGGTGCTGATATAGCTCAAGGGAGCCCCCAAAATATAATCCTACTTTATGCACCAGAAAAAGGTTGAACTGGAAATACTGGTCAACAGCACTTATGACAATCACTTGAATTAAGAGGAAAAATGCAGATTGTCCATATAATGAACTACTATCAAGCAATTAAAATAAGTGAACTAGATCTCTATACATAAGTTTTAAAAAGCTCTTCACTAGTATGTTAGCCCATGATTGCAGATATTATTGTCTATTTTTTTCAGAGCTATATCCCCAACACTAAAAGCAATGCATAGCAACACAGTAGGTACTCAATTCATTTTTATTGAATGAATGAATGAATCTCAAAAAAACAAAGACCAGAACTATTCATGTAAATGTTTTTTAAAATACAATATGATTTTTGGACATTAAAAACACGGACTAGAAGGAAATACCAGATTTATGATACTGGTTTCCTCAAAGGAGAAAGGAAAGGAAGAGGATTGAGGAAGGGGATGAGTTCTACCTGAATTTCTTAAAATGTACATCTTTACCTCTCTCTGATCACATATGTTTATATATGCCACAAATTCTATATACATATATATATGAATTAAAACCAGAATTGTTACTATTTGTTAATTTAGAGAAGTTGACACAGAAGTTTGTTTTTTGCGACCCCATGAATTGCAGCACGCCAGGCCTCCCTGTCCATCACCAACTCCCGAAGTTCACTCAGATTCACATTTGAGTCCGTGATGCCATCCAGCCACCTCATCCTCTGACGTCCCCTTCTCCTCCTGCCCCCAACCCCTCCCAGCATCAGAGTCTTTTCCAATGAGTCAACTCTTCACATCAGGTGGCCAAAGTATTGGAGTTTCAGGTTTAGCATCATTCCTTCCAAAGAAATCCCAGGGCTGATCTCCTTCAGAATGGACTGGTTGGATCTCCTTGCAGTCCAAGGAACTCTGAAGACTCTTTTCCAACACCACAGTTCAAAAGCATCAATTCTTCGGTGCTCAGCTTTCTTCACAGTCCAACTCTCACATTCATACATGACCACTGGAAAAACCATAGCCTTGACTAGACGGAACTTTGTTGGCAAAGTAATGTCTCTGCTCTTCAACATGCTATCTAGGTTGGTCAAAACTTTTCTTCCAAGGAGTCAGAGTCTTTTAATTTCATGGCTGCAATCACCATCTGCAGTGATTTTGGAGCCCAAAAAAATAAAGTCTGACACTGTTTCCACTGTTTTCCCATCTATTTCCCATGAAGTGATGGGACCAGATGCCATGATCTTCGTTTTCTGAATGTTGAGCTTTAAGCTGACACAAGATTATCAGTGCTTAAATCTGTAGACTTTGAGTAAAGAAGAATAGTCTGCATAATGTGAGTGGGCTTCATTAAGCCAGTTAAACGCCTTGATAGAAAAAAGACTAAATTCCCCAGAGGAAGATGGAATTTGGCCAGCAGACTGTCTTCAGACTCAGGCAATAGTATTCACTCTTCCCTGACACTAACTAGCCTACTAATCTACTAGGCAGATTTTGGAGTTGCCAGCCTCCATAATCATGTGAACCAATTTGCTAAAAAAAGAAAATCAATCTCTCTCTCTCTCTCTCTATACACACACACACACACACACACACACACACACACACACACACACACACAGAGATATACACATTATTGGTTCTGTTTCAATGGAGAACCTCCAGAACCAGTAACTATTTTTTCTAAACCAAAGCATATTTCTGAAATTAACTATCATTAAAACAGTTATATGCTTTTCCCCTAAAAAACTGGGTCTTCTAAAAATCAAACTATGTGTAGTATTTTTTCTTAAACATAATACATGACAAAATACATCAGCATACCACTAGCATATGTAAATAATAATAACTCTCAGGATGAATCAATAGATATACAAAAGGCTAGAGAAGATGTCTTATGGACTTAATTATTTTTGAAAGGTTATTCTAAATATGGACTTTTTAAAAGAATTCTAAATAACAAATTTTAGATAACACAAAGTATTCAATTTTTAAAAAACTTACCTTTTAGTTTTCATCTGGTCCCGCAGTTTACTATACATCTCCAGAACTTTAAAGAGAAGGGAAAAAGAGCACATTAGAATAATTTAGAAAAAGTGAAAGATTAATTAAAGCTAAAGAAACTGCATCAAGAATTCTACTCTATATCCAGTTTCTCACCTGGAAGACACAGCATTAATTTATCAACAGTGGCAGAAATATTTCTCTGTTGTAGCCGACACTGCTTCAGCTCTTCCATTGCTATCACCAGCTTGGCAAGAGGGAAAAAAAACTGAATTATGCCAACAGCTGTAAATAAAAAGCTTTCAGTCACATTTTCCACCCTATGTTCAATTCATCAGAACATCCCAGACAGTTTCATAGTAAGACCTCCAAGTGGACTAAGGAACTGCCTTTCTCAACCAGTAAAACATCCCTGCATGGTTTCCCCCTTTCTCCCCAAGATGCATACACACTACAATAGGAAAGTCTAGGTTAAATGAAACCTTAAAATTCAGGGGCTATCCAGGAAAAAAGAAAAGACTTACAGATTTGCTCCAAACCCTATTCAGACTTTTCATGATTTATGATTTCATCAATCTAAGAAGATCCTATATTTCTTTCATCAGTGCCAGAGGCCTAGAGGAAAACAGTCCTTCTTATACAGCTTCAAATGAATCTTGAAAATAATCTTTAACTAAATCTCTATTTTAATAGAGAATAAACCACACACTTAGAAGTTGTGGCTTTTCCAAGAATTCCAGTTTAGTGAAGTACTTTAGTGAAGTACTTATGCAGTACTTATTTTCTCATAGTTTTAAAGTCTTCCATCTGAAGTGATAGACAATAAAACTAGAAGAAACTGTGCTCTTTGCAAAAACTTAAAATATGTAAGACAAACTTTTAAAAAGCAATAACCTATATGGCCTCTTATAGAATTCATCCCATATCCATACCTAAAAATGTTAGCTACTTAAATACTATGTTCCCCGCCCCCCCAAAAAAAAGAGAGAGAGAGAAGTGGTCATGATTAAGTTACTGATAAGACAATCAAAGGCTAATCTTAAAGATTATTAAACATTAAATAAGTATTAGGCAATAAGGAAGGTACATGATACAGACAACATTGACTATAAGTCAGAAAACTTGGATATTAGTCTCACCCATATCAATTACTATGTAAACTTGTGTAAATCATCTGTTTTATTTTCCTAGTCAATAAAATACTGGTCCTAATTTTGTCATAGGTCGGCCATGAGGATTAAGTGAGAAAATGGACATCAAATGATCTTCTAAACTATGATTTAAACGGTGAATATATCAATTAATAGAATCAATGATTCACTTTCTTAACAAATACTTATGGCACATTCATGTTGTGCCAGTCACTGCTTAGGCAGGTAGAGGGAATAGGCAGTGTATTTTTTTTTAAAATTCTGACTTCGCTTAATTTCTACTAGAAGGAGACCAAAAAAACAAACATATAAGGAAAACTATATAATAGAGCATGATAGGGGCAATGGAGAAAAATTAAGCAGGAAAGGTAAAAAGAAAACAAAAGGTGAAAGTGAGACTGCAATTCTAAATAAGTTGGTTAGTAAAGGCCTCATTGCTGCTGCTGCTAAGTCGCTTCAGTCGCGTCCGACTCTGTGCGACCCCATAGACGGCAGCCCACCAGGCTCCCCCGTCCCTGGGATTCTCTAGGCAAGAATACTGGAGTGGGTTGCCATTTCCTTCTCCAATGCATGAAAGTGAAAAGTCAAAGTGAAGTCGCTCAGTCGTGTCTGACTGTTAGCGACCCCATGGACTGCAGCCCACCAGGCTCCTCCGTCCATGGGATTTTCCAGGCAAGAGTATTGGAGTGGGGTGCCATTGCCTTCTCCAAAGCCCTCATTAGGAGGTAACATATCAGCAAATATCTGAAGTGCATAAACACTGAAGAAAGAAGATTCTAGGCAGAGGAAACAGCATTGGCCATATTATGACTACTCAAGTCATTTAAAAATACAACTAAGGAAGGCTACATACTCTCATTAAGCTTTCTAGTGATTATATTCATTTACTTCAGACAAACATGAGAAGCAATAATAATGTCCAAGTTCTTCCAACATGCAGCTTATGGTCTCAAACCACTAAATCAGGAACACAGTCATCAAAGAGAATGACAGGAAACAGAGAAGATTTTTTCAAAAGGTAAACTGGTCTTACTTCCTTTCCCTCATGTTGCAGTTTTCTATTAGTATCCGTCACTTGATTCTGTGGAGAGAAGACAATTTAAACTTATAATAAATACCTAGACAATAGTTTGATTAAGATGAAGATTTTAAATGAAAAGATTTAGTGTAAGTATTCAGATTGTTTCCATATTTCACCACATTTTTGTTTAGTTGTATTCTAGGATTAAACTGTATTAACTTTTCTACTCAACATCTATATGACTTTTTGAACAATAAAAAAAAATTACTAAAAAATATGTTCAGTTTGCAATAGTACAAACTAATATAACACAACTAAAGATCACACTTTCATTTGAAATGGAAAGAAAAACTATAATAGAAAAAATAACACACAAAGAACCTTGCTGCTGCTAAGTCACTTCAGTCATGTCCAATTTTGTGTGACCCCATAAACAGCAGCCCACCAGGATCCCCCGTTCCTGGGATTCTCCAGGCAAGAACACTGGAGTGGGACAAAGAACCTTACTTGAGCATAAATTGAACTGTTTACCTCAGGGAGTTTGAGTAAACTCCAGGAGTTGGTGATGGACAGGGAGGCCTGGCATGCCGCAGTCCATGTGGTCGCAAAGAGTCAGACAGGACGGAGCAACTAAACTGAACTGAACTAAACTCAGGTCAAATATTTCTACTTATAATCTAATTTTAGAAAACATTTTATCTTAATTTCTTGGATCATTAATTCTTGATAGCTCCTAACATTTCCATAGTCCCTCTTTTCTAAATTAATTTATCCATCAGATAGTAAACAAATCAGGTAAACAAGCTTTAAATTTACATAGAATTCATAATTAAAGTGAATTGGCACAACTCACTTTGGTAGCCACTCTTGAAGAATCAGTAGATATAAAAATTAAGTTTATAGAATAATAACTTCCCCACCTTCTTAAACATTATCAAAACATGAGCAATATTAACTTCTAAAGCTCTTTAATAGAGGCTACCTATACTTCCACCAATTCTAAATTGGTGGAATCTAAATCTCTCCTTACTAAGATACTTCCTTAACCCAGCATTTTCTATTATGTCCCTCAGAATGCCAACAAATTTTAATTAATAGATACTCTGCACTCTGTATACACACAAACATAGACACACACACACATAATATATATGGGAAATAATACTAAAAAGGTTCGTTTACTGGGAACTTCTGAAGCATTTAATATTCTATAGTACTATAAATGCCTAAGGAGATATCACACGGTGTTTTCCAACTTATTTTATGCAGTATCCTTTCACTGAGGATCATCTCAGGAAACCAGTTTTTTAGGAACACACCTTTGAAAATTTTGCCCAAAACTATACACTATACCTGGACTATCATTTTCTGAGCAGATTACCACATGCACTGTCACTGAAGCAAAAATGCAACCATACACATACATAAATGAATGGACGTTTCTATGTTCTAATATGTTTCTATGTTCATTTGCAAAATTAGGAGGCAAGCTGGATTTGGCCTGGAAGATATGCTTTGCTGATTCTTGGTCTAGAATAAGTGAGACTGAAGAGCTTATTATTCAAACCAATAAATGGATGTTATTCAAAAATGGGATTAATATCAGTTCAATATAAGAAAAAGCTTTTAAACAATGTGAATAAAAGTGGTGTGGGCAGCCCCTGAGTGATTATTATTTAAGAATGATTAGATTTTTTTCATGTAAACAGGAGATCTCATAAAATTCAACCTTCCATAAATACTACTAATTTCAGTATCACACTCTCTACTAGAATGCCTTGTTTACTTTATAAAGATATTTTTGAAACTTTTTTTTTAACCTCAAACTCATTGTAAGAAATATATTTTACATTGCAACCTGGTATGCAAGTATAGGGAATACACACACACATAGAGAGAAACAAAATTTTCAAGAAACAATTTTGTCTTACTGCATGTAATACATTTTATTGTTCCCTTTTCTATTTTATTTCAATTTTTATTAAAAATACTGATCATGGCCCACTAAACCAATTTCACGCAAACCAGAATTCTAAACACCCACAGGAGCCTAATCAAAGCTTCTGACAGAAAGATAATTACTTTTTTAATACAATTTGAACATAACAATGAGAGGACATCTACACAGCTATCTAGGGGTTCAAGATGGCTGCGTGTAAGAACATGTATTCATCTCCTCCTGCGAGAGCATCAAAATCACAACTAGCTGTTGAACAATCATTGACAGGAGGATGCTGGAACCGACCACAGAAAGATATCTTACATCCAAAGACAAAGGAGAAGCTGCAACAAGACAGTAGAAGGAATGTGATCATTATAAAATCAAATCCCATACCCACCGGGCGGGTGACCCACAAACCGGAGAACAATAATACAAGCCCCACATCAAGCTTCCCAGCCAGGGGACCCAGCAAAGGGACTAGAAATCCCCCTAGAATATGACTGTGAAGGCCAGTGGGATTTGATTACAGGACTTCCACAGGACTCTGGGAAACAGAGACACCGACTTGGGGGGCATAAACAAAATCTTGAGCACACCAGGACCCAGGGGAAAGGAGCAGTGACCCTCTACAGGAGACTGAACCAGACCTACTTAGTGCTGGAGGGTCTCCTATGGAGGTATGGGTCAACAGTGGCTGGCCACAGGCACTGGCAACAGTAGTCCTGGGAGGCGCCCCTTGGTGAGCTTTCTTTGAGGTTATCATTAACCCTACCATAGAACCTATAGACCCCAGGGCTGGGTTGCCACAGGCCAAACAACTAATAAAGAGGGAGTGCAATACCCTACCCATAAGCAGACAACTGGATTACTTGTTTTTTTCTTAATTTAAGTCCTCATTAAATTTGTTACAATATTGCTTCTGCTTTTATGATCTGGTTTCTTGGCCATAGGGCATATGGGATCTTAGCTCCACGACCAGGGATCAAACCTGCACCCTGTGCACTGGAAGGTGAAGTGTTAACCACTGGACCAGCAGGGAAGTCCCCAGATTAGTTTTACTAAGCACAACCCTGCCCACCAGAGCAAGATCCAGTTTTTCCCACCACCAGTCCTTCCCATCAGGAAGCTTACACAAGCCTCTTAGCCTTATCCACCAGGGAACAGACAGAAGAAGCAAGGAAAACTCCAATCCTGCAACCACCAGAAGAAAAACCACATAACAGAAAGTTAATCAAAGTGAAAATGCAGCCAAGTGTGTCCCAGATGAAGGGACAGGATAAAATCGCAGGAAGACAACTAAAAGGGGGGGAAATAAGCACCTTCCAGAAAAAGAATTCAGAATAATGATAGTGAAAATGATCCAAGATCTTGGAAAAAGAATGAAGATATAAGAAATGTTCACCAAAGACCAAGTATAACTAAAGAACAAACAGAGATGAACAATACAGTGGAAGGAATCAATAGCAGAATAACAGGCAGAAGAAGAGGAAATTGGTCTAGAAGACAGAATGGTGGCTCTCACTGCCACAAAACAGAATACAGAAAAAAGAACAACAACAACAAAAAAAAATGAAGACAGTCAAAGAGACCTCTGGGACAACATTAAACACACCAACATTCATATTATAAGGGTCCCAAAAGGAGAAGAGAGGAAGCATCTGAGAAAATGTCTAAAATGATAACAGCTGAAATTTTTCCTAACATGGAAAAGGAAAAATTCAACCTAGTCCAGGAAGAACAGAGACTCGCCGGCAGGATAAACCCAAGGAGGAACACACTAAGACACACAGCAATCAAAATAACAAAAATTAAACACAAGGGGAAAATGAAAAATGACATACAAAGGAATTCCCATAAGGTTATCAGCTGATTTCTCAACAGAAATCAGAAGGGAATAGCATGATATAAAATGCAAAAGGAACAAGGCAGAAGGGAACAGCAGGATATAAAATGAGAAACAGACTCCTCTAAGGAAGAAAAACAAGAGCAGGAAAAGACCTACAAAAAATAAACTCAAAACAATTTGGAAAAAAGCAATAGGATCATATATATCGATGGTTACCTTAAATGTAAATGGATTAAATGCACCACCAAAAAACACAGACTGGCTGGGTGGATGAAAACACCTGGAATTATGCACATCCATTTGGAAGTATGCACTTTCAATTACCACATCACTCTACTTAACCTCTCAAATTGTATGTAAGTATTTTATATCGTTAGGTTAATCATGTTGCCATTATAGCTTGCAATTGTAAATTATCTTTTATTTTTTATCTGGCTATTGATCATGAAAACTGATAAAATATTTTTTACTACTGTGACTATGTAACTATTATTCATTTTAACACCATTGTATCATGACTGGTCAACAGAAAATAGTAAATTCTGTATCACTGAAACTACCATTGAATAGAAAAACCTGCAATCACTTTTTAAAATCCAGATGCACATTAGAATTATCTTGAAATTTTTTGTAAAATACAAATGCCAAGGAATTTTTTTTTAACAAAGCTTCAGATGTGAGTCTAATAAACAGCCCTATTTAAACATAACTGTGCTACAGTATGACTTTTTACTTTTATCTAGTTTGTTTCACTTTTTCTATTTCATAATCAGTGCTCCCATTTTATTCAAATACACTCAAAAAAGGCTTCAGAAAGAACAACAAAAAATAAGAGGGAGAAACTGGAAAGCATTTAAACAAAATGGAAGCACTGAACATGAAATAGAAAAAGTGAAATATGTATAATATATATATTTTAGAAACATATGAATTTTTGCTTAAATTTATGACATTTTGGTTCCAGTTGTTTGCTTAAGCATGAATGGAATCCTAGATTTCTAACTTATATTCACTCAAAATTTTGATATAGTTCCACTTACTCTGGCATCTAGTATTACTGCTAAAAGTCTATAAAGTTTATTATCTTTGTGATTTTTTTTCAATTTGAATGAGGCTTGACATTTTCAGTCCAATTCTGAGAATATAAAGAAATAGTATGATGCAAAAAAAAAAACAGAAAATTAACATGTGATACAGTATTATTAACTGAAGCAAAGATTTTATTCAAATTTCACAAAATTTTATGTGTCCATTATTTTTTTTCATAACTTATTCAAGATTCCACATTGAAGTTGCACAGAGCAGCAAAATCTGATAAATTATCCTTTCATTTTTATTCCTTTTATTTTTATTCTATTATAAACATTTTCTAATTTTCCTTGTTATGGCTTCTTAGATACATCCATCACTTACATGTGCACATTTAATTTCCAAATACATGTTTTTTTTAAGCATCATTCATATTAATTTCTCATTTTCATATTAATTTCTCACTTAAATGATTCCTTCTTTACAGTCACCCTCTGTGTTTTTTCAGTCTTTTAACTTTATTGAAACTAACAGACGCTTGCTCCTTAGAAGAAAAGGTATGACCAACCTAGACAGCATATTCAAAAGCAGAGACATTACTTTGCCAACAAAGGTCCATCTAGTCAAACCTTTGGTTTGTCCAGTAGTCATGTACAGATGTGAGAGTTGGACTATAAAGAAAGCTGAGTGCTGAAGAATTGATGCTTTTGAACTGTGGTGTTAGAGAAGGCTCTTGAGAGTCCCTTGGACTGCAAGATCAAACCAGTCCATCCTAAAGGAAACCAGTCCTGAATATTCACTGGAATGACTGATGCTCAAACTGAAGATCCAATACTTTGGCCACCTGATGGGAAGAACTGACTCATTGGAAAAGACCCTGATGCTGGGAAAAATTGAGGGCAGGAGGAGAAGGGGACGACAGAGGATGAGATGGTTGGATGGCATCACCGATTCAACGGACATGAGTTTGAGTAAGCTCTGGGAGTTGTTGATGGACAGGGAAACCTGGCGTGCTGCGATTCATGGGGTCGCAAAAAGTCAGACACAACTGAGCAACTGAACTGAACTTTATTGAGGCTTTCAATGGCTAAGTCAAGATCTCTCTTGGTAAATGTCACATTACACTTGAAAATATGTGGGATATTTTCGAGTACCTTTTGATATTGATTTCTAACATAATTCAATTGTGATAAGAGAACAGATTCTGTATGATTCCAATACCTATAGACCACGAAATTTTTGCACCTTCTTTGGCATTTGCACGTGTGTGCTCAGTCGTGTCCAACTCTTTGTGACCCTAGGGACTGTAGCCCATCAGGATCCTCTGTCCATGGGCTTCCTAGACAAGAATACTGGAGTAGGTTGCCATTTCTTCCTCCAGGAGATTGATCCCAACACAGAGATCGACCCGAGTCTCCTGTGTCTCCTGCATTAGCTGGCAGATTCTTTACCGAGCCACCTAGGAAGCCCTGTTTTATGTCTCTGGATATGTTTCAGTGTCTCCTGCTTTACAGTCTATGGGAACTTGAATAGAATTTGTATCCTGCTATTGTGTGAGAACTGTATAAATCTTAATCATGTTGAATTGGTTCATACTGCTTTTCAGGTTACTGTATTCTACTTTTCTGCTTATTCATGCTATGAATTCCTGAAAGTTTGATATTAAAACTCCAATTAAAAATCTTAAATTATCTACTTAAAACAGAATTGTAATATATAGTGGAACTATATGTAACTTTGTTCTATGTTTTCCAAGTCATCTGAAAAGCATTATCATACTTTAGGAATTTAAAAAAATTTTAAAAAACCTCTTTGATGGATTTTAAATAATTAAGATATAAATAAATGTAGAAACATACCATGTTTATTCCAATAAAGGCTACTATATTCTGCTTGTCTAGAATGCTACTTCTTGATTCAGAGAACATATGATATGTGCATATATTTATACATACCTACACACACACACACACACAGTGAATCAAAAAAAAAATAACTGGCATTCTAGAGAACACAGAAATTTCATTGCTATGTTCAAATAATACTGATAGTAGGTAATATTCAACCTTTTCCATTTTCTAAACTTTTTCCTAAAGTTCAAGAATTTTCACAGGCTCCTCACACAAGCTGAAAGGATGACCCTAGGGCAGTCTCCCATGTGTTAACAGAGAACATTATGGGTAATATTCAAGTACTCCACTACATGACTACTTCAGTAACCAGAGACAGAGCACCCTTTGCCTATCATGAACTAAGCACCCGAGGAAGAGAGAGAGGTTTTCGAACACAGGCATCAAGAACAGCACAAGGTGAGGGTGGATGGGAAGCTGGGAAGCTCAGTGAGGACAAACAGCACATACAACTCCTGGCAGAAGCTCCGTATCTTTGTTTTCACATATTTCAGATACTTCTGTCCACTTGAGGCTTTTCAGTCCCCTAAAATTCAGTATAACTTTTTAAATAGAACCGAATTGTTCATATTTTTTAATCTGTTTTTATACATTAAGCAAACGTTCTCATATCAGATATCCTTCTGCAGTAATGTAGTTTCTTACTCTTTTAAAAGGATATACCATGCTTTATTTTACTAATCCTCTAGCACGTGACTTTCAGGGACATTTTAAAGTTTTAGCCATCCAAAAAAAAAAAAAAATCACATGCACATCATTGTACATGCACCTGTAGCTTTAGAATAAATGAAAACTATGTTTTCATTTGTTGCTGTTTGCAGTTTTCAGTTGTTGTTCAGTCATCAAGTCATGTCCAACTCTTTGCGACCCCATGAACTGCAGTACACCAGGCCTCCCTGTCCCTCACCATCTCTCAGAGTTTGTGCAAGTTCATGTCCATTGAGTTGGTGATACCATCCAACCATCTCATCCTCTGTTGCCCTCTTCTCCTTCTGCCTTCAATCTTTCCCAGCATCAGGTCTCTTTTAGTGAGTCTGCTGATAGCATCAGGTGGCCCAGGCATTAACATCAGTCCTTTCAATGAGTATTGAGGCTTGATTTCCTTTAGGACTGACTAGTTCAAACTCCTTGTGGTCCAAGGGACTCTCAAGAGTCTTCTCCAGCACCACAGCTTGAAAGCATCAATTCTTTGGTGCTCTGCTTTCTTAATGGTCCATCTCTCACATCAGCACATGACTACTGGAAAGACCATAGCCTTGACTATATGGACCTTTGTCAGCAAAGTGATGTCTTTGCTTTTTAATACACTGTCTAGGACTGTCATAGTTTCCTTCCAAGAAGCAATCGTCTTCAAATTTCATGATTGCAGTCACCATCCGCAGTGATTTTAAAGCCCAAAAAAGAGGAAATCTGTCACCGCTTCCACGTTTTCCACTTCTATTTGCCATGAAGTGATGGGGTCAGATGCCATGATCTTCATTTTTTTAATATTGAGTTTTAAGCTGTCTTCTTCACTCTCCTCTTTCACCTTCATCAAGAAGCTCTTTAGTTCCTCTTCACCTTCCGCCATTAAAGTGGTATCGTCTGCATATCTGAGATTGTTGATATTTCTCCTGGCAGTTTTGATTCCAGCCTGTAACTCATCCAACCCAACATTTCACATAATGTGTTCTGAATATAAGTTAAATAAACAGGGTGACAATACACAGACTTGTCACAGTCTTTCTCAATTCTGAACCAGTCAGTTGTTCCATATAAGGTCCTAACTGATGCTTCTCAACCCACAAACACGTTTCTCAGGAGACAGATAAGATGGTCTGGTATTCTCATATCTTTAAGAGTTTTCCAGTTTGCTATGATTCACATAGTCAAAAGCTTTAGCATAGTCAATGAATCAGAAACAGAAGTTTCTTTCTGGAATTCCCTTGCTTTCTCTATGATTTAGTTGGCAATGCGATCCCTGTTCCTCTGCCTTTACTAAACCCAGCTTGGACATCTAGAAGTTCTTGATTCAAGTACTGCTGAATCCTGGCTTGAAAGATTTTGAGCATAACCTTACTAGCATGGGAAGTGAAGGCAACTGTCCAGTAATTTGAACATTCTTTAGTACTGCCCTTCTTGGGAATTGGGATGAATTTTCCAGTCATGTGGCCACTGCTGGTATTTCCAAATTTGCTGACATATTGAATGCAGCACTTTAATAGCATCATCTTTTAGGATTTTCAATAACTCAGCTGGAATTCCATCACCTCCACTAGCTTTATTGGCAGCAGTGCTTCCTAAGGCCCACTTGACTTCACATTCCAGGATATCTGGCTCTGAGTGAGAGACTACACCATCGTGGTTATCTGGGTCATTAAGACCTTTTTTGTACAGTTCTTCTGTGTATTCCTGCCATCTCTTCTTGATCTCTTCTGCTTCTACTAGGTCTTAACCGTTTCTGTCCTTTATAATGCCTATCTTTGCATTGAAATTTTCCTGTGATTTCGCTAGTTTCTTCAAGAGACCTCTAGTCTTTTCCCTTCTGTTGCTTTCTTCTATTTCTCTTCAGTATTCATTGAATAAGGCCTTCCTGTCTCTCCCTGCTATTCTCTGGCACTCTGCATTCAGTTGGTTATACCTTTCCCTTTCTTCCTCGCCTTAAGCTTCTCTTCTTTCCTCAGCCATTTGTAAAACCTCCTCAAACAACCACTTTGCCTCCTTCCAGTACCTCTTGTATATTAGGAAGCTCTGTCCACAGTTCTTCAGGAACTCTGTCTACCAGATCTACCAGATCTCTTTGTAACCTCCCTATAATCATAGGGGGCTTCCCTGGTGGCTCAGTGGTTAAAGCGTCTGCCTGCAATGCGGGAGACCCAGGTTCGATCCCTCAGTCGGGAAGATCCCCTGGAGGAGGAAATGGCAACCCACTCCAGTATTCTTGCCTGGAGAATGCCTGGTGGGCTACAGTCCATGGGGTCGCAAAGAGTCGGACACAACTAAGTGACTTAACTTTAACTATAATCATAGGGGATTTTATTTAGATCATACCCGACTGGCCTAGCGGTTTCCCCACTTTCCTTAGGTTAAGCCTGAATTTTGCTATAAGGACTTGATGATCTGTTCCAGAGTCGGTTCCAGGTCTTGTTTTTCCTGACTACAGAGCATCAAAGCGTCTCCATCTTTGGCTGCAATGAAGGCAATCAATCTGATTTTGGTATTGATCATGTGGTGATATCCATGCGTAAAGTCTTCTTTTGTGTTGTTGAAAAAGGGTGTTTGCTATCATCAGTGTATTCTCTTGGCAAAATTCTGCTAGCCTTTGTCCTGCTTCATTTTGTACTCCAATGCCAAACTTGCCTGTTACTACAGGTATCTCTTAACTTCCTACTTTTGCATTCCAATCCCCTATGATGAATAGGACATGGTTTTTGGTGTTTGTTCTAGGAGGTCTTCTAGGTCTTCATAGAACTGATCAACTTCAGCTTCTTTGGCATCGGTGGCTGGGCACAGACTTAAGATTACTTTGATGTTGAATGGTTTGCTTTAGAAATGAACCAAGATCATTCTGCTGTTTTTGAGGTTGCAACCAAGTACTGCCATTCAGTCTCTTTTGTTGACTATGAGGGCTACTCCATATCTTCTAAGGGATTCTTGCTCACAGTAGTAGGTATAATAATGGTCATCTGAATTAAATTCTCCCTTTCTCATCCATTTTAGTTCACTGATTCCTAATATGTTGATGTTTACTCTTGCCATCTCCTGCTTGACCACATCCAATTTACCTTGATTCATGGACCTAACACTCCAGCTTCCTCTGCAATACTGTTCTTTATAGCATCAGATTTTACTTTCATTACCAGACATATCCACAAGTGAGCATCTTTCCGCTTTGGCCCAGCTGCTTCATTCTTTCTGGAGCTATGAGAAATTGCCCTCTGCTCTTCCCCAGTAGCATATTGGACACCTTCTGACCTGGGGCACTCATCTTTTGGTTTCATATCTTTTTACCTTTTTATACAGTTCATGGGGTTCTCATAGCAGGAGTACTGGAGTGCTTTGCTGTTCTCTCCTCCAGAGGACTACATTTTGTCAGAACTCTCTACTATGACTTGTCCATCTTGGGTGGTCCTGCACAGCAAAGCTCATAACTTCACTGAGTTATATAAGCCCCTTCATCATGACAAGGCAGTGATCCATGAGAAGTTTTCAGTACTGATATATAAAACTGTTCCCCTTAAAAGTTGTAACAGTCTCCACTCCAACCAGGCATTCTCCAGTTGATAAGTATCATCTCCAACTTTAATTAACATTTGTTTCATTTTTGTTATTTTATTAGGTGGCACTTTATTGTTTAAATTTGTATTTAATTATTTCTAATATGTAGAATTCCCTTCTATTTCTTTGTATGTAAACTGTACATTAAGAAACATTTCTGTTTTCTATTAGTGTTCATATTTTTCCTACTAATTTATAAAGATCTTTTCTGTTAGGATATCAATCATTTGTCATATGTATTTGTAAATACTTTATTTATTATTTACCTTTATATTGTTAACTTGTATGTAGAAAGTTCTTTCACTGTACTATCATTGTATGTATCAATATTTTCTCTCTAGCTTAGGAATTGTGTTTAGAAACGCATTCCTCACTCTCCAAAATCACATAAATATTCACTTATTTTTTCTATTTGTTTCTTTATGGTTTTATTTTTTACATTTAACTTTTTAATTCACCTGAAATTAAATTTGGTAAACTGACTGGGAAATTAATTTAATTTCAATTATAATAGTTAAGCATTAAAGAACATTAACAACAAATAAGATTTGCTATTTTTAAATGGTAGAGTGAAGAAAGCCACTGAGAAGGGTAAAAAAGAGAGATTTAATTTTCTTTGTAACATTATATTTCTTATGATGACTGAATAGTTGTTATACACGTCCATAAATTCCTATTTGAAACCTTGCAGACCCACGGTGATTTGGACTTCAGAATTTGGGTGATTTTATAGAGCCAATATTGTTTATTTCATAACACCCCCTGAAAGGCACTAAGACAGCATCCCATAATCAAACATAGTAGTATTTCTGTAGCAAAGTCAGTTACCCAAGATAAGGAAATTTGCTATGCCAGGGACAAAACCAATACAGCTACCCTCTCTCCTGAACTTGAGTTAGTCCTATCAAGAAAGAACTTCCATACTTTGGTAGAAGACCTTCTACAACTATCACAATTTTTTTTTCCTCTGCCTCAGATTGCCATGCCACAAAGACTTCTACAGCCATGGCTTGCAATTTTGTCATTCAATGGTGATGGGTTTTATCTAGCAAGGAAGTAGACAGATGACTTGAAGGATCAATTAAGTTTCTATCTGGAAGAAACTGATTTTTATTACTAGCTTTCATTCACATGTAGTTATCCTCAATAAATTTTAACTTAAAAGAGTATCCTTTTCAGCTAAAGGCTGTAATCCCAATTATCTATGTTTCAGTACAAATCCCTTTCTTACTATTCAAAAATCTTTACCACAAGTATGGAACTGGTAATGCGGTCCCTACTCTTTTAACGTTAACCAAAACCCCAAGACAGAGAGAAAGAGTCTCCTTACTTTGAGTTTCTGGGCTTCTCCTCTCACTTTCAGCAGTTCTGTTATAGAGTCCACAAAGCCCTGATAATGAAAGTTGCACATTTTCTCAATTTCTCGGTCATGATTGCGGATGCGAGTTTCAAGCTTCTCCATGAATCGTCCATGTTCCTCACCATCATAGACAGACCTTTAAAAAAAAAAAAAATGCCATGAAGATTACACACAGATTTATAGCTAAGAAAGAGAAACAAAACTACAAACCCACAAGCAAATTTATTTGGAAATCAGATGTTTAAGTTACATAAACCACAGAGTAATTCAATTTTATTAATGTTGCCCCAATGCTTGATGAATTTTTTTTAGGAAAATCTAAAATTTTACTTCCTTATTTATTAAAAAATATTCAAGTGTTTGACAGTAATCATCATAGAATTCTCATTATAAAAGGACTGAATTATAATTCCTCGGTACCTTTCTTTCTCAGTTAAACTAATCTAGAAAAACTTAATTTTGGAAAAACCCAACTATACATTTACTCCAAGATTATACTCAAGAAGCTGACATTGCTAGAGAGAAACCACACAGCTGTGCTGCTAAACTCAGTTCAGCTATATCTGATGACAAATTTAAATTGGGCAGCCAAACATTACTAGATAATAATATTAAAATTATCCCACCCAATACCACCACCAAAAAAAATCACGTTGTAGTCTCTAAAATGTATGAAAACCTTACTTTCTCCACTCCTCAAATGTCCACCCTCTCTGTCACTTTCAGTTGTATTTCACAGAAATATATATATATGCTATCTATATATATATGTATTCTTTCATCTCCCCTCAACCAACCTGCTTACATTTAAAATTCCTATTCTGTCCATCCTCTTGTAACAATAAAAATCAAGTGTTTATCTATAGTCATTCTTGTTGTCTCTAAGAACTTTACTCCTGCAATTATCCCCTTTCATTCCTACCCTGAGTTATATATCTCGTCCACTCTACTAAATCATTCTCTGAATATACAAACATGACTTTATGAAATCCATCTTTACCTACTCATTTCCCTCCAGCCACCATCTGATGTCGCTGCTCCTCTTCCCAGCAAAATTTCTTTCTACCTCCTCACCTCCCAATAGTTAGCATTCATCTTACTGCACCTAATAGCAGCATTTGCTATGGTTTAATTCCTTCTGGAAACACTCTTTTCTCTAGACTTCAATGATGCCACACTAAGTGGTTTTCATCATCTTACTGGCATGCCTTCCTGATCTCCTTCCTGGACTCTTCCTACTCTGTTCTTTTTCTAAATATTCCTAACAGCTCTTCTCTTACCTAGCTGTGCTCTCTCACCAAAAAATGACAGCTGATCCCATGTCTTTAGGATATATACCATCTACTATAGTGCTAGACTTCCTAATCTATACCTTCAGTTCTGAGCACTGCCCTGAGCACCAGGCTCAAATGCCTAGCTACTATTTAACAACTCCAATTGGATTTTTTAAAATCATCTTGAATTTTAACATAGAAAAAAATCATCTATCACCAAACTATCTCCAATCCCAAACTTGATCCTCCGAAAAGCTCCCTACCACTCAGCTACCCAACGCAGCTAATGGCATATCCAGTTGCCCAAATCAAATATCCAAACCCAGGAATCACTCCCAATGCACCTCTTTCCATCAAACACCTCATCCAATCCACTAGTAAGTCCTAACAACCTCCAAAGCATATCTTAAAATTAACCACCATCCCACCATTTCCAATAAAAACCCTAGTCTAAACTTCTATCACTGGCTCACTGGACCAAAGCAATAGCCTCCTAAAACTCTCCATTCGGCACCCCTCACTCCTGCTACTTCTTGTCCCAAAGGAGATACTCCACACAGCAGTAAAAATGGCCTTTATGAAAAGCAGTAGTTCAGATGTTACCCTCTTGTTTGTGTTATTCAAGGGGCTTCCTTCATAGCTCAGTGGGTGAAGAATGTGCCTGCGATGCAGGAGACCTAGATTCGATTCCTGGGTCAGGGAGACCCTCTGGAGAAGGGAATGGCAACCCACTCCAGTATTCTAACCTGGAGAATCCCATGGAGAGAGGAGCCTGGCAGGCTATAGTCCATGGAGTCACAAGAGTCGGACTCTCCGATTCCTTCTCTTTACAAAAGGAATAAAAGTCATAAATCCTTATCATGGCCTATAACATTCCACATAATCTAGCCTCTGATTATTTCTCTAACGTTGTTTCTCCCTAAGTCACACCTCTAGCCTTGCCTTCCTCCATCCTCTATGCTCCTGCTACAGAGGATTTTTTTTTTAGTCTCTTCCTGCCTCAAGCACTTTCTTTTTGCTTTTCATATGCTAATAACACTCATTCCCTATATCGTCAAACAATTTTCTCCTTCTCATCATCCAGTTTTTTATCTTCCCCCCAACCCATCCCAATTAGATTGTAAGCTCCAGGTCAACAACTTCGTCTGCCATATTCACCTCTATCTCTAAACCAATGCTAGATAGGTAATAGGTAGTAAGTAAACACTCACTGACTAAATGAATGACTATTGTTGTCTCTGTTGTTGTTTAGTCGCTCAGTCGTGTCCAACTCTTTGCAACCCCATGGACTGTAGCCCAAGAGGCTTCTCCACCCGTGGGATTTCCCAGGCAAGAACACTTAAGTGGATTGCCATTTCCTTCTCCAGGGGATCTCGTCGACCCAGGAACTAAACCTGTGTCTCCTGCATCTCCTGCACTGGGCAGGCAGATTCTTCACCACTAGTGCCACCTAGGAGGAACATTATCTCTAAGAACTCTTAGATCTCTGACATTTATTCAACAAATATACTTTTGCTCATTACCAACATTTTCTGGTTCTATAATCATTTGGGCTTCCCAGGTGGCACTAGTGGTAGAGAACCCGCCTGCCAATGCAAGAAATGCAAGTTCAATCCCTGGGCTGGGAAGATCCCCTGAAAGAGGGCATGGCAACCCACTCCAATATTCATGCCTGGAGAATCCCACAGACAGAGGAGCCTGGCAGGCTATGGTCCTTAGGGTCACAAAGAGTCAGACACGACTGAAGCAACTGAGCACACACAGCACATCATTTGTAGGTACCAGATTACCATCCTGACTCAGCAAATCAGTTCCATTGCCCAAAACTCAGCAGTAATCCTAGAAGATAATACATATACAAGTTTGGATTACAGTAAAAATTCTGAACATTTATTCATTTATGAATAGATAAAAGGAAGAGATCTTCAAATAAATTATAAACAACCCCTGCTTTGACAATTAAAACAATTAAAATGCCTAACGGAGCTATCTGTAACTAACCTCAAACAAGGTTTGAGTAACTAACCTCAAACAAGCCTAACTGTTCCCCCTCCAAAGGAAAGAAAAAGAAAGATTTCCATGTAAAGGCACCAGTGTTCCTGGCCATTTGAAGAAGAGAAATAACCAATGAAAATCCAACCATCTAAATGGAGTAAGAAGATTATTACTCAATATTGAGACAAGCCTCTTGGTTTCAAATTCAGTTATATCTTGACCCAACAATACTTTTAAGTAGTAAGTATACTTCCTTATACAATGTAAAACTTTCTATTGTTCTCCCTCCAAAGAGCTACATTAATATGCAAAAGACAACCTCAAGGAGAAGAAAATCTCAAAGTTAAGAAGTTCATAATTCATGTTAATAGTGCCTCCCTAGGTCCCTGAAATTTCTATTTAAAAAAGTAAAAATGAAAGAAAGGTAAAGTGGATTTTAGCTGCCTTGACTGTGTGGCCTTGGTGTTTAGCCATGTGATTAACTAGCAGTTAATCTCTAGGACACTCAGCTTTCTCATTTAGGAAATTGGAAGCAATCAATTATAAATTCTTTTTAGCATCAGCCTAGCTCTAAATTTCTACAGTTCAATTCCACTTTCAAGTCCAATCATAATAGCAAAAACATCATTTTCTACATCCTTATCACTAGGGTCCCACCTGTTTCTCCTATTTTAGGGCCTTTATGATTCTGCTGCTGCTGCTGCTGCTAAGTCGCTTCAGTCGTGTCCAACTCTGTGCAACCCCATAGACAGCAGCCCACCAGGCTCCGCCGTCCCTGGGATTTTCCAGGCAAGAACACTGGAGTGGGTTGCCATTTCCTTCTCCAATGCATGAAAGTGAAAAGTGAAAGTCACTGAGTCGTGTCCAACTTACAGCCACCAGACAAGAGTACTGGAGTGGGATGCCATTGCCTTCTCCATTTATGAATCTAATAATCTCTTAATTATAATAATGTTGAATAATATGAAAGGCTTATACAGTGGATCTTCTGAGTAACCTGAGAACTTAAAAAGTTAGAATAAAATGTAAAACCTACACTTAAAACAGGAGTTTTGGACTTCGTTTAATTAACATGTGTTCCATGAGTACATAACTGGAAAACCACAATTTCCATATTTTATGTGGATTTTGTGTGTATAGGAAGAAGCACATATATATAAGTTTTTAGGGAAATATCCATAGTTTTCATCTGGTTATCAAAGGGTTAAAAACCTAAAAGTTTGTTTCAAATTGCCTAACATCGGAAAAGGCAATTATAATTATAGTCAGTACCTAACAGTTCAACTTACATCAGCATTTCACATATATCTCAGACTTAGTGCTAACCAGCCATCAGATATAAAAAGCTAAAAACAAAAATAACAAGCCTTAAATTCTGGAAAGCCCACAGATCTCCTGAAATTCACCTAATACTGGTAGTCAACATTGAACTTGAACCAAGAGTATTTCCCTTCCCTGCAATAAATGAATTAAAACTGGAGAAAGACTGCCATCTAGTGATGACCCATTTCTAACATTCTTTAAAATTTGATGTGACCAAGCAAAGGACTGCTTAAAAATCTAAAACTATATTCTATAATACTTGCTAGCCAAAGTCTTATAACTTGTTATTAAATGATATTGTATATGAAGTACTCTAACATTTAAATGACCATTTTTAATAGAAAGTAGAATCTTAAAAACAAAGTTCTATGCTTTTGACATGTGGGCCTTAGGTGTGTCATAGTTAAACAAGACTACAAAATAAACTGCACCACGGGTTTAATTATTTGTGATGATCCAACAAATATTCTGGTACCTAGTGAAAGTTAAACAAGAAGATATGCTTGCAAACTAGCAACTTTGTATAGCCTAAATTTTCATTCAACTTCATAAATACTGCCTTGCACAGTCATTTCCAAAAAAATCCCAAATAAACCACAGGCTTCTGCAAAAACTAAAATGTTTCATCCTAATGTCCATATCTGATACATACTTCTAAACATTGCACCTAAATTACAGAGATTTTTTTAACTTATAAATAAAACACTTCAGGAATTCTATTCAACAAAAATATTTATTCCCAAGTACTGAATCATAAGAGGATTATATCCCTTGTGAAAGCCTGTATCACCTCCCACTCATTTGTCAAAAGCTAAAAATAAATACAATGTAATGAGCATACGTTATCTCATGTAAATCCTAGGCACCTTATAAATTAGACATTATTCTATTCTGAAGAACCTAAAATCCAAGAAGATGAAGTAACTTGCCAAGTCCACACTCCTAGAGAGTATTCTCTGTAGTACATCAGTCTGTCTCCTTTTACAGCAAAGGACAGCAAGAAAGTCACATGGACCCCTAAAACATTAGAGCTGAAAGAGGTCTTGGAAATGGAATACAAAGCCTTTATTGTACAATGGAGGAAACTGAAATCAAGAAAAGTTAAACGGCTTAATCAAAATTACATTGCCTGTTACTGATACACCTGGGCCCAACTCCTCCCCCCTAAAAAAATGAAAAACTAACGCAATATGAAGCCTGACAATCCAAAATGAAGCTTGGTTTTTAAAAAGACACACATACACACTTCTACTTTAAGATGAGTCAGTTGTCTATTAGCTGTGCCTACACAACAGCTATTCCATTCTTCTTCCTATTGGAAGAGTCCCAATTTGTTCTGGTATTTCACTTTTCTATCCTACTCCAAGAGGTGCGTGCACACATGCTTAGTCACTTCAATTATGTCCAATTCTTTTGCAAACCTATGGACTGCAGCCCACCAGGCCCCTCTGTCCTGGGATTCTCCAGCCAAGAATACTGGAGTGGGTTGCCATGCTCTCCTCCAGGGGACCTTCCCAACCCAGGGATCGAACCAGTGTCCCCTGCATCTCCAGCATGACAGGCAGATTCTTTACCCACTGAGCCACCTGGGAAGCCCACTGCAAGAGGTAAAACTATTAATAATTTAGACCAGTACACTAATTTAATTCCCCTAGTCAGTGACCAATTAACAGATGACAAAACTCAACTCACTGATGAAGTAAAAGGAAGTTTGGGAGTGAGGATCCAAAGAAACCCTTCTTTCCTGAAGGCTGCAGAAAAAGAAACTGCTTTTTCTACTTTGAAAATTGTTCTGTATAATACTTTGGGATGCAGCAACCATCCCGAGATGAGAGGAGATACTGCCAATAACTTGAAAATTCCCAAGAGGAAAGAAAACAACTGGGTCCTTAATGATGAACCTGGAATAGTCCTATCTCCAGTCTTCATGTTATGTGTGATAAGAAATGTTCTATTTTAAGGAAAACTTCCTATTTCTACTTTGTCTTAATAGTCTGCTACTTGCAAAGGAAAGTATCCTAAATGCTTACCACTGTTCATTCTTTAAAGGCAGCAGGCAAATCAAAGAAAACAACCAGGAGCCAAAGTCTAAATACGGCTAAGGAATCCTGTTTCCAGGACCTAGACTGCTCGTCCCCATTTTCTTTTAGTTAAGAGTTAACTCCCAATTCACTCTTCAAATCTCAGCTTGCACTTTTTTTTACTGGGAAACATTCTCCAAACATAGACTCTGTTATGTGTTTCTCTTTTGTTATTAATGTTATTTCAGAACTTGTTTAATTATATTCTGATTACCCATTCACTTGTCAATTTCCCCATACCAAAAGGTTAATCTCCTTGTCGGCTGAGACCGTGTCTTACCCATTTTATCTCCAGCTAATAGCACAGAGACTGGCATAGAAGAGACCCTCCATATATGCTAAAAACAGAGAAAGAGAAGGAACAGTAGGAAATTAAGATGTAGGTTTCTGATTGCCTCAAAGATAGATACAAAAGAGTACCATATCAAACAAAGTTTATCTGTTGAGATGTTTTCAGAACCAAAGAGAACTTCAAGACACAAAGGACTAAACATTTTGCTTTTGTTTTTGATTAATCCAAGAAAAAAATTCAGAGCTTGGTTTGTTCTTTTCTTTTTCATATATATGTTTTTTAACTTCTGTCATGGTTTTAGTCATGAAACATTTTCTTCTCATTAAGCTCCATAAAAGCATCATTAGTATTTCTTGTTTATTCCAAAAGTTAAAAATAAAATGGAAAAACAGATCTGAGCATGATGTTGCAAGAGAAACTGCAGGAGGTCAAGAGGAGTTTAAAGTTCCTTCCCTTCCTTACTTCAGTTTGCCTATCGATTTAATTCAGACCTTACTAAGGTCATTTGAATGCCCTGATTGCAAAAGGTGAAAGAAGATCACTGTATATTATCATCAGTGACAGGGGAGGGATATGCTAATAGATGAGGTCTAAGTTGAAGACCACAATCAAATGTTTTTGTACAGCCACAGGAGATCAAATACATTCAAATCCTTTTCCCACTCTTACAGATACCAAGGTATACAACTGGCTTCACCAAGACAGCCCATGCAACCAAAAGAAGTTGTGATGGAACTCTCCCGCAAGGCAGGAAGGAAACCCACTTCCATGAAAGCTATTTTCAAAGGGATAAAAACAGAGTGGAGAACTTTCAAATGGCACTTAGCCATAGAGCCTACTAAAAACCTGGTATTGGTTAAACAGCACAGGAAAATGGAGAAAGGGACCTTGTCACAAAACATCAGTCAAATCAACAACAGACTGTTAGGAAATAAACTAATGAAAGCAGTTCAGTTCCGTTCCTCAGTCGTGTCCAACTCTTTGCAACTCCAGGACTGCAGCATGCCAGGGTTCCCTGTCCATCACCAACTCCCATACTTGCTCAAACTCATGTCCATCGAGTTGGTGATGCCATCCAACCATCTCATCCTCTGTTGTTCCCTTCTCCTCCTGCCTTCAATCCTTCCCAGCATCAGGGTCTTTTCCAGTGAGTTAGTTCTTCACATCAGGTGGCCAAAGTACTGGAGCTTCAGCTTCAGCATCAGTCCTTCCAAAGAATATTTCTTTTAGGATTGACTGATTTGATCTCCCTGCAGTCCAGGGGACTCTTAAGAGTCTTCTCCAACATCACAGCTCAAAAGCATCAGTTCTTCAGCACTCAGCTTTCTTTATGGTCCAACTCTCACACCCATACATGACTACTGGAAAAACCATAGCTTTGTCTGGATGGATCTTTCTTGGCAAAGTAATGTCTTTGCTTTTTAATATGCTGTCTAGGCTGGTCATATCTTCTCTTCCAAGGAGCAAGCGTCTTTTAATTTCATGGCTGTAGTCGCCATCTGCAGTGATTTTAGAGTCCAAGAAAATAAAGCCTGTAACTATTTCCATTGTTTCCCCATCTATTTGCCATGAAGTGAGGGAACAGATGCCATGATCTTCATTTTTTGAATGTTGAGTTTTAAACCAACTTTTTCACTCTCCACTTTCACTTACATCAAGAGGCTCTTTAGTTCTTCTTTACTTTCTGCCATAAGGGTGGTGTCATCTGCATATCTGAGGTTATTGATATTTCTCCTGGCAATCTTGATTCCAGTTTGTGCTTCATCCAGCCCAGCATCTCACCTAATATACTCTGCACATAAGTTAAACAAGCAGTTAAACCATATATAGCCTTGAAACGAAAATAAGGAAACTCCAAAGTAAGGATACGAAGAATGCTCTAACTGCTACCAGGATAATGTCACACTATTAGAACAAGTAATCAGCCCAAGTAACTGAAAACATAAAGGCACTACAGGATATGTTAGCACCTTCATCTTGACCTCTGTATCAATTTGTATTAAGTGTAATAAGATCTATCCATTGTAGTCTTCAGTGGTGGTCATAAAATCTGGCAGCTAAAAGTTAGATTTTAGATACTGCTGTCAAATGAAACAAATACTCCAACTATGGCCTGGTTATACCAATTGAATCTAAACTGGAAAACTGCTGAAAGTAGAGCGGTGATACAGTTGGTAAATACAGAGTTACAATTAACATCAGTAGATAAGCTCCAGTTTCACTGCATGGAATTCAAAGTGTCAAATTTACCACTTAAACATGCAAAGTTGGAACTAAATAAAACTACTGACTCACTTACTGTCTACCACTACCACAATCATCTGGATTTAGGGTATATTAGTAAAACTCTTCGGGAGAAGGCAATGGCACCCCACTCCAGTACTCTTGCCTGGAAAATCCCATGGGCGGAGGAACCTGGTGGGCTGCAGTCCATGGGATCGCTAAGAGTCGGACATGACTGAGTGACCTTACTTTGACTCTTCACTTTCATGCATTGGAGAAGGAAATGGCAACCCACTCCAGTGTTCTTGCCTAGAGAATCCCAGGGATGGAGGAGCCTGGTGGGCTGCTGTCTATGGGGTCGCACAGAGTCGGACACGACTGAAGCCACTTAGCAGCAGCAGCAGCAGTAAAACTCTTCAAGATCCTTTACAAAAGATTTAAGTATTTAAATAATTACTCTGAAGAGCTCTAAAAATATTTTAAAGACTGCCTATTAATTGAAGAAATGATTCAGCTTCTCCACACTTAACATTATCATTATGGTTTCAATGACAAAGATCATAAAGGTATTCATACAGAAAAGAAAACCAATGCAGGGTGGGTATTAGAAACACTTCAGTGAATAGTCCTGGTCTCCTTATGCATGTAGATTTAATCTGGGCCTAACAAAATTCAACCAACCAAGTTTCCCAGAAAAATTTGAAAATTTGAAAAATTCCATGATTTAGTGATTCTGGGAAAATTGGTTGGTTGAATTTTGTTAGGCCCACATTAATAAATCTGACATCATTTGTAAATGTGTATGTCATTTGTAAATATTTATTATACCTGCATAGGTACACATCATATACACATATAGGTATATTACATAGTGTGTGTGCTATATGTATGAGTGTAGTCATACACACACACACACACACACACACACACTTTTCTGATTTTCTGAGAAAAGAACCTGACTTGGCAAAATAACATTCAATTCCTGGTTCAATTTTGCACACCATGGCCAAAACTGACCACAATTTAAGACTCATTAAGCAATGAAGACCCTGAAAGGAAGATGGATAAAAGGTATCAGAATAGTTTCCATCCTAAAAAAATGATGGAGACTAAGTAGGCAAAACAGGATAAAATTCCAGGAACAATATGCAAGACTGAATATACCATGAAAAACGTCCCTACTACCAAACTTCTAAAACTGCTGGATTAAGTTTCTAAATCTTTTCTGGTGCATGACTAAGCAAAAAAAGAAAATAAGATTTCCAGAGGCTAAAACAAAACTGGAACAAGAATCCAGATTCCACCAATCCCTTATAACGTAATGCTTCTATTTTATAGCTATCTAGAGAACAAGAGACAAAACCTAGAGCCCATAAGAGACAGAGAGTCCAGTAAGAGGCCTCCAAATGAATAAAGCCAAGATACCCAAGAGCTTCTCCCTTAGTTAAAGATGCAGAAAAATTCTTCCCCATAAAAGAAGGTTGAAAGGAAACTTACTTGCTTTGGCTAGGGAAGTGGGGGATGGACTCCTGGGATAATTTGAAGCCACAAGCTGGCCCTTCTCACCCAAAGGGAGGGCCCATGTTCATACCATTACCTGTGTGGTATAAGATATCTCAAGCTGAGAATTTATTTTAAAAGTAGTCCCAGTCTGGTTGTCAGTATCCCCAGAAAACTGACTGAAGAAAAGGAAAAACTTCTCTAGAGGAATACATCTTCAGTCACAGTTCTAATTAGTGTCACAAATAACATTCCTTTGAGCTGAACTCAAATATCAAAAACCATGAAACACACAAAGAAACAAAGCATGATAAATAAGAATCAACAAAAATAACAGAATTAGACTTGCAAAGACTTGAAAATAAATATGTATAAGTTAAAAATAAACATGCAATACATTTAAATATATATGAGGGAACTACCAAAACAAAAACAGACACACTGAAAAAGACAGAACTTTTGGAATGAAAGTTATAATAATTACTGATATTTAAAAATTTAATAAGTGGGACGGGATAATATTTAACTAGGAAGTATACTTAAAACCTGCACAAAATGTAGCACAAAGACAAAAAATGTAAAATGTCTTAGTCTGCTGGGTGGCTATACAAAATATCACAACTGGGTAACCTATAAACAAACAAAATTTCCTCTCTCACAGTACTGAAAGGTGGAAGTCTAAGATCAGGGGGTTAGCATGGTCAGGTAAGGGCTCTCTCTTCTGGGCAGCCAACTTGTATCCTCACAGAGCTGAAAGGGCAAGCAAGCTCTCTGGGGCCTCTTTATAATGGCTCAAAAAACTAATCCTGTCCATGAAGCCTCCACTTTCTTGACATAATCACCCCTAAAGGTACTACATTAATCCTCTTAATACCATCACCTTAGAGTTGGAATTTTAACATATGAATTTTGATGGGAGACACAACACTCAACCTATAGCAGAAAACATTAAAGAAAGCTTAAGAACATGGAGAACAGGATGGGTTTAATGGGAGCTCTAGTAAGAAATAACAAACAGGTAATATTAATATCCAGAAAAATAGCTGAAGATTTCCCAATATTGATAAAAGATACAAAGAGGTTATTATTCTAGAAATAAAAAAGACAAATCTATAAACCTTACCAAAATAAGTCCCCCAACAGAGGAAGGGCACTCCTCTCTGTTGAGCTCTATCTACCAACATTTAGAACTGGCTGTCAGTTCTTCAGGACTCAACTACAGTAATATATAGAACTTTACACTGATGGAGCTAATTATACAAATAGATGAACTGTTAGCACCATTCAAACATTTGGTATGTCTTTTATCAACTCATTCTTCCACTTTCACAATTTACTCTCACAACAAATGATTTTCATCTATTTCATAAAGAAAATTCAGGCATATTAGGCATGAATCTTCTTAATCTTCTGCATCCCAATATACAAGTCTTTCTCTGTCTCCATCTACCCTAACATTTGTACATTCCTATCTCAATTAATTGAAAGAAGAGAGTGAAAAAGCTAGCTTAAAACTCAACATTCAAAAAACGAAGATCATGTCATCTGGTCCCATCATTTCATGGCAAATAGATGGGGAAACCATGGAAAAAGTGACAGACTATTTTCTTGGGCTCCAAAATCAGGGCAGACGGTGACTGCAGCCATGAAATTAAAAGACACTTGCTCCTTGGAAGAAAAGCTATTAAAAAGCAGAGACATTACTTTGCCAACAAAGGTCCATCCAGACAAAGCTATGGTTTTTCCAGTAGTTGTGTATGGATGTGAGAGTTGGACCATAAAGAAAGCTGAGCGCTGAAGAATTGATGCTTTAGAACTGTGGTGTTGGAGAAGACTCTTGAGAGTCCCCTGGACTGCAAGGAAATCAAACCAGTCCATCCTAAAGGAAATCAGTCCTGAATATTCACTGGAAGGACTGATGCTGAAGCTTAAGCTCCAATACTTTGGCCACCTGATGCAAAGAACTGATACTCATTGGAAAAGACCCTGATGCTGGGAAGGATTGAAGGCAGGAGGAGAAGGGGACAACAGAGGACGAAATAGTGAGACAGCATCACCAATTTGATGGACATGAGTTTGAGCAAGTTCTGGGAGTTGGTGATGGACAGGGAAGCCCGGCATGCTGCAGTCCATGGGGTCACAAACAGTCAGACACAACTGAGGAACTCAACTGAACTGATCTCAACAAAATAGATGATCTACCTTACTTTAATACTATGTTCTAAAAATCTCCTTTCTCCTCTACCCCATCAATACATTTTTAAATGTCTATAGTTTTCATGTTTTGCTCTACTGACTTCTTTTTGTTAACAAAACACGCCACCTAATAAAACAACTGAGCTCTCTTTTTTTTAAGAAGTACTATTATTAAAACCTCTTTTCCAGTAACTTTAATCTGGAATCCTTTCTCTTTCCTTCTTTCTCCTTTCACAGTTAAGATTCTTTAAAGAGCAGTCCATACTCATTGCCTCCATTTTCTCAAATTAGATTTGCTTTTCAACCCAGCATACCTGTTTCTTACCACATCACCACAAAGAACCTACTCTTGCTAACTAAGATCAATAAAAGCCTACTAACCGTCAAATCAAACATTCATTCTTCCATTCATCATTTGTTTGATTCCTTCTTTGTATGTGCCACTGCTAACCATCTCTTCTTTCTGAAATATCTTCTCCCAGAGTTTCTATTATAGTCCCCTTCTCAGTCTTCAATAATTCTTCTTCCTTCTGCCCTCAATATCTGCTCAGACTTCACCTCTTCTCATTCTTCAAACTCCCTAAGAGATATCTATCAATACTTTAGCTTTCACTGTTAATTAAACATCTTTGGTTTCCAAATCAGTAACAAGGCATAGCTGTCAAATCCCACAAGCCTGAATATTCAACCACCACTCTTCCTCAAATACATCTCAAACTGTGCACCTCAAAAGCTAAACCATTAGCTTTTCTTCTCAAACCTACACGTCCCTCCTATATTCACTATCTCAACTGAAACAAACACCAGCCAACCAGTTAACCAAACTAGAAACAGGTAAATTAATCTTGACACTTCACTCCACCTTGCACCTGCCTCCAGCTAATCAATCCCTAACGCCTCCTAATTTAATTCCATAATAGCTTTTCTATGCTTCTCTTCCTCCCTATCCTCCCCTGCCACCGCCTTCCCTCATGTCATTACTTCTCTTCTGAGCAACTGTTTCCACCTCCCTCTTCATCTTTCCCTAAAAATCCATGTTTAATACTTCTTTCACAGTAATTTTTAAATGAAATATGATCATAAAACACACACCACAATTTAGGATTAAGTCCTGCCTCAGGATCAAATCCCAATTCCCTAGCATAGAATATGAGACACCTCCATGTACAGATTTACCTCTGAGTACTCCCCACACCACTCTACAACTCTGCTTAAAGTTCCTTGAGTGTACTATATAATCCTTCTGCCCACAATCTCCTTACTATCACTTTAGCTGGCAAATTCCCCCTTATCCTTCAAGATTCAGCTCATAACACTCTCTCTCTAAAACTTCCTTTCCTACTACAACTACTCTAACCCGATACAGGAACTCCTCTCCTTACAAACTAGGCAGAACCTAAGAAACTGTTTATAAAACCAGAAAGAATTTAAACTTGCACTCTCTCGAGACATTTACACCAAACAGGATTATGAGTCCATTCTTTGAAGAGTCATACTGAAGGTTACTTTTCTGTTACTTTCCCAAAAAGAAGCCAACTTCAACTACATTAAAAGCTTGTTGTAGCACGTAATGGCCTACTTTTAAGAAATATATTTAAAATTCAATTTTTAAAATGAAGAAACAAACTCTGTTGAAACACCCAAACCTACCCTTGATAAGAAGTGATATAAGTGGTTCCTTAATAGCCACAGTACCCTCACTTACCACCTCATTCTGACACTGTACAATGTGAACTGTCCTTGATCCTATTAACCCATGTGCAGTCTGAGGTAAGTTTCACCAGAAGTACTATCGTTCTGTTTTCTCCTTGAACAAATGCATAGTATTATCCTAGAAATTAATGGTCACCACCTCTAATGACATTCACCAAGGGAAAGCTGAGTTGATATGCTTTTGTTTTGAAATTTGTTTTGTTTATTTGTTCATATTTTTGAACAGGCACTATATTGAGCAGTCTACACGGTAATGGTTTATTTACATGTCTATCTCCCCTACAGGACCACAAGTTGCTTGAGGGTTTATACCTGGAACAATGCCCACCTCCCACAGAGAAAATATTATAAAGTGACAAAGGGCCTAAAGCAATGTCCCAAAATGTTTGAATATTTAGAACTTCTCCAAAGACAAGCACTAGAGTTAATAATAAACATTCTTGCTTCAAAAGTAAATTCAAGTTCTAGCAGGGCAAATAATTTGTACTTCAGCTAAAATGCTTAACAGAAAAAGGAGTTAGAGGAAGAAAAGAAGGAACTTAGAAAGTTCAAGAGAATCTACTAGAGAAGTGTCTGAGAATAATTTATTTCCCTAGCTTTCCTCAGGAGAAGGCAATGGCACCCCACCCCAGTACTCTTGCCTGGAAAATCCCATGGACGGAGGAGCCTGGTGGGCTACAGTCCATGGGGTCGCTAAGAGTCGGACACGACTGAGCGACTTCACTTTGACTTTTCACTTTCATGCATTGGAGAAGGAAATGGCAACCCACTCCAGTGTTCTTGCCTGGAGAATCCCAGGGGCGGCGGAGCCTGGTGGGCTGCCATCTATGGGGTCGCACAGAGTCGGACATGACTGAAGCGACTTAGCAGCTAGCAGCAGCAGCTTTCCTCAAAACTTCTCTGGAAGCTAGGAGAAGGAAAATGATTAAATTGCAACAAAACCTGGCTCTGAAGGAAACCGGTGTTTCTAGAGCTTTTTGCCAGTAGAGGCGGAGGGTGACAGCAGTCCCTAAGGGCTTTTAGAAAAAAATTGCTTCCAGGTGGAAATTTTTTGTGGTAATCTGCAGCCTGGAGCCACTTTTTTTTGTTTGTTTGCTTGCTTTCTTTCTTAACTACTGATGATTAAACCATGGACAACCAGATTGCAACAGTGAAAATAGTTAGATAGCTCCCAAACATCATGGTTATATGCTCCAAATTACAAAGCTAACTCTCAAAGGAAAGAAAAATCTGCTGGGAAAGTCTTTCTTTTTTGAAGGAGGAGGGCAGGGTAGAGTCTGTTAAAGATTTGTATCTGGTAGAACATAAAAGTAGTCAAGAATTCTGTATCATAATGATAAACATCAGTCTCATACCCAGAATAGACACTATAACGTACAATCACAAAAAGCTGAACAGAGCAATGCTAAATGTCCTGCTATTTAGCAATTTTTCATTACTCTATTTTGACCTGGATAAAGTATTTGATTAAATGGTTATCATAGGAGTATGAAGAGAAATACTACCGTACATCTTATGGAACAGCTAAGTTGATTTATGACTAATTCTGGTTGTGAAAAAAGTGTGAGGTATATGTCTAAGTTTGTAATGATGGCTCAAGAATGTGAGTGAAGAAAGTCACTTACAGTACCAACTCATAAAGAAAATTAGAAGCAGTCATTCAACCACCCAGCAATTAAGTCTAGGAAATCTTATTACACCAATACCACCCAGAACATTAAATGATAAATCCAGCTCAAAATTACCATAACATATATTATTATATGTTACAAAAGTAAATAAACAAATCTTAAAAAAAATAATCCCACTGTTAATATCATCATTTCACACATGAAGCAATCTTTCTGACATTGCCAGGAAACAAAAATATTTACTTTCCCAGGTTGCTACAATTATATCAAGAAAAAGATAAAAGAAAAAGGACGAGAAGGAAGAAGAGGAGCAGGGGACACAGGAAGATGAGGACAAGACAGAAGAGGCAGAAGAGAAAATCACCAAAATAATACAAATGGCAGTGTCTGAATAAGGCAAATGTGACCTTCTTGTTTCCACTTTTCTGCATTTTTTATTTTCTAAAACATGCATTGCTTAAAAAAAATTTTTTTTGGCTGTGCTGGGTCTTAGCTGCCACCCGGGCTTTCTCCAGCTGCAGTGAGCAGGAGCTACACTTGGGCTGTGGTGCGCAGGCTCCTTACCACAGTGGCTTCTCTTGGGGCAGAGCACAGGCTCCAGGCGCACAGGCTTCAGTAGCTGCCGCTCACGGGATTAGTTGCCCCAGGGTATATGGAATCTTAGTTCCTGAACCAGGGATTGAATTTGTGCCCCCTGCACTGTCAGGCAGATTCTTAACCACTGGACCACTAGGGAAGTCTCCATGCATTGCTTTTACAATAATTGCTTTTACATAATTGAAAAAAGGAAGTGTATTTTTAGAGGTCTACAATAGTACCTGGTTCATAGCAGATGCTCAATAAAATATTAACCAAAATAAAAAACAAACAAGAACAAACACTTCAGAGTATCTGGGGGCTTAGTTTTTAACAGTTATTTCAAAATATTACGTAAAAATAAAGAACAAGAATTTCTTCCCACAATCTATCACCTACAAACCCAAGAAGCAATCACCACAGACTGATTTTTTTTTTTTTTGCCTGTACTGTTCAGCTTGTAGAATCTTAGTTTCCCAACCAAGAATAGAATCCGTGCCCCTTGCATGGAGTCCTAATCACTGGACCACCACAGAATTCCAGAATTGCTAAAATTTAGTCTCTTCTATATTCTAACCATCTCATTACTGATCATCACCTCAAAATACACTTAAAACATAGATATACTTGATACCCTGAAATTTTTAATTTGCAAATTGATATAGCAGTTTCCCAGAGCCCTTCCCTCACAACTATGAACCCCACCAATTAACCTTCTTTCATAATCCTTTATTTAGTGGGGAAGAAGGGAGCCTCAATGGTTACTATGATGGAACCTCTGATCTATTACTTAATTTAAGTAACTTGTTCTGTGAATTGGAAAAGTAGGCCATTTTCTGTTGTTTCCTATACCACTAATAGATGTGCAAAGAACTTCCTACCAACATCGTAAAACTATTTGCAACAAACCTTCATGTTTTAGACAAAAATAAATGAGAACACATCCAGGCTCTCACACCATGTTTCCATCAGGAATCAATATTGTGTCTTCTTTTAATAGAAGCATTTGCTTAAGGACAGTGTACACTAGCCCATTTGAAAGATCCCTATTTAATAGACAAACATAGAAATGTACAGAAAAAAAGAACCTCAGAAATGACTGGCCTTAATTCACAGACACAAGTTACAGTTGTGTCTAAACGTCTCTATCACATGTATGCATGTGTGCTAAGTCGTTTCAGCCATGTCTGACTCTCTGCAACCCTATGGACAATAGCCCACCATGCTCCTCTGTCCATGGGATTCTCCCGGCAAGAACAATGGAGTAGGTTGCCATATTCTCCTCCAGAGGATCATCTCTAGTAAAGGGAAGCTCATTACAAGGTAAGCAATCTCATTTCAACAGCTGTTGTAAAGTTCCTGTAAAAAATAAAATTTGCCTTTCTGTAATTTTCATCATTTATCTTATTTTTACACTCAAAGAACCACCAAAAATGAGTCCTTGGTCACTCCCTTCCCTTCTCCAAACTCAAGAATCCAAATTAATCAACTATTCTACATAAGGCCTTTCAATTCAGACTTTTACCCTCTGGACACATTCTAGTAGTCAACATTCTTAAAAGGCAACAATACAGACAGTATTTATAGTGCAGCAGTCAAGAGCACAGGCTTCAAAGCCAAACTTCCTGAATTCAAGTCTTGGTTATTAATTGTGTGACCTTGGGAAAGTTATTAAACTTCTCTTTATTTCAGTTTCCACATCTATAACACAGAGATAAAAATAACAACGACTTCATACAGTTGTTATGTAAAGATTAAAAGGCATAAGTAAAACATTCACAACAGTACATGACACACAGAAAGCACACTTCAAATACAAACAATCTTCAAATTGAAAATGGTCAAACTAGGAAAATAAAACTTAGTGCCTTTAACTTGTTACTCAGCCTCTATTAAAACAGCCTAAAAATAATGCTTGAGTGTTTCTGGCAGGTATATCATGCTGTACACAGAACTTAAAGTCACATAAAATCTTTGTTTTAACATATGGCTATAGACATTCAGTTTATATTCTGAATCTACTACTTATTACCTGTTATAATCATAATCCTTTTCCTAGTCTGAGATCTTTTGAGACAGGATTTTGTCACTGAATCTTCCCTTTTCATGTTTTGCTTAGTTAAGTAGGTATATGAATATTTTCACAAAAGTAATTCAACTATGGGGAAGGGCAGAAACCCAAGCAACTCTAGGATCTAAGAAAGGAGAACTCTGGAAAACACCAACATATGTGACATTTCTGATTCCATTTTAAGAGGGAAGAAAGGATTGTTAATCACATAAGGTTAAATAGAGAGCTCAAAAAAGTAAATGTTCAATTTTTCTTTTTTTAAGTCCAGGATATAGAAGAATCAACCCATTTCCCTTAGCCTGAATTCAACTCTCCAACTGTGACCAACTTGGAGAGAACTTGCTATGAGTCAAAGCTTTTAATGTCCCTTGCTTTTGAAGGCACAGTGGAAACAATTCCCCAGAACAAAAGAGTTGCGTCAGCAAGCTCTCTGCTCTTTCAAGTTGGAAGGACAGTTGATTCACAACATGTGTCAGAGAGAAACACCAGTTAGAACCAAGTGAGATAAATTTTAGGCCTCCTGAGCTGTTTAATATTAAATTGTAATAAACCATCTTTATAGCAAATTATTAACAAAATATCTGCTTACCCTCCCATTCATACGCTTCCTTCCCTTGAAAAGAAATTCTAAGACAACTCATAATTTCAAGGTCACAAATGCTCCATCAAGAAATCATTCTCAAATGTTAGCATCCAGAACCAATGATCTGGATCATAATCCCGAAACACTGCCCTGGCATATCACAGTCAGCCTTGCTATATAGTCCTTTATGTTCAAGACAGGGTTAGTTTAAATGCTGGTCATGGTCTTTGATTAAGACTTTACTTCATTAACTATCTCTACATGGAGTCATCTTAGTACCTGTTCTAGTGAATAAATTTACTTTATACCTAGACCAAGAAATAAAATATATGTTCAACTACATAAATGATACTAAAATGATGTTATTTTTCATATCTTGAAAGATTAAAAGAAAATCTGGACTTATATGGAAAAATGGTTCCAATACAAAATAAAGTTTAACAGAATGACTGATAAGGAAACTTACATAAAATAAAGATTGGAGATGGACTAATTTAATATGTTAAGAGACATTTTTCTGAAAAGAGAGGTCATTAATGTTGCATTATTGGTTCAATTTAAGAGATGTACAATAGGTAACTATGGGAAAAGTAAACTGCCTTTCTTTCAGAAATGATCCTATGATTAAAGTTTGTTATATAATTCATTAGATATCTACCTGAGGTCTAATGCATATTTTCATTACTCATCTATTATCAATTATATATTATCAATCAATCTGGTCTAGATCATATAACTTCTTTGAAGAATCAGATACCCTACAGAGATCAATTCTGCAGTCAACAAAATGACAATCTAATATGGCCTCAAAAATCACTGAAAAAACAAATGCTGCTTACCAGTAAACCATTTCTCCATAGGATTGTGTTTAGGTCACCCTCCAAAAACTGTGGAATATCACTACAATACTCTGGTTGTCCAATCTAAGGAGTAACTTGATTGTTTACTTAATGACGGAAATGGGAGCAATTTTTTTTTTTTAACTTTATTTTACTTTACAATACTGTATTGGTTTTGCCATACATTGACATGAATCCACCACGGGTGTACATGTGTTCCCAAACATGAACCCCCCTCCCACCTCCCTCCCCATAACATCTCTCTGGGTCATCCCCGTGCACCAGCCCCAAGCATGCTGTATCCTGCATCAGACATAGACTGGCGATTTGATTCTTACATGATAGTATACATGTTTCAATGCCATTCTCCCATATCATCCCACCCTCTCCCTCTCCTCTGAGTCCAAAAGTCCGCTATACACATCTGTGTCTTTTTTGCTGTCTTGCATACAGGGTCATCATTGCCATCTTTCTAAATTCCATATATATGTGTTAGTATACTGTATTGGTGTTTTTCTTTCTGGCTTACTTCACTCTGTATAATCGGCTCCAGTTTCATCCATCTCATCAGAACTGATTCAAATGTATTCTTTTTAACAGCTGAGTAATACTCCATTGTGTATATGTACCACAGCTTTCTTATCCATTCATCTGCTCATGGACATCTAGGTTGTTTCCATGTCCTGGCTATTATAAACAGTGCTGCAATGAACATTGGGGTACATGTGTCTCTTTCAATTCTGGTTTCCTCGGTGTGTATGCCCAGCAGTGGGATTGCTGGGTCATAAGGCAGTTCTATTTGCAATTTTTTAAGGAATCTCCACACTGTTCTCCATAGCGGCTATACTAGTTTGCATTTCCACCAACAGTGTAGGAGGGTTCCCTTTTCTCCACACCCTGGGAGCAATTTTTTAATACTGTTCGTGATACACTAAACTAGAAGAAATAAACTTTTAAAAGGAAGGAGAAATTTGACTACAAAGAAATAAAATAGGCAAATAATAAAATGAAATGACCACAGCAAGTTAAATAGAAACTGGGTCTACCAAGTGGTTTAGACATTTTACATCATAGGCTCATTTAATAAGCATTTATTGAGAATTTACTGAAAAGGAGACAAGAAGCACATACTCTTTGTGGAAGCACATACTTTAATTAGTAAAGAAAAGCACAAGGAAATACAATTGAAGGTAATTATAAACTATAAATCTGTACAGAAATTAATATAATGTTTAAATCTGTACACTTAAAGCTATATACCTAAATCTGTACAGCATTATAGCAACATAATGTTTGTTGTGGAATTGGATTAATCAGAAAAGGGTTTCTTGGAGTTGGTGAAAATCAGTCAAAAAGAAAAAAAAGAGAAGAAAAAATAGCTTAAAGGATACAGAGGAGGGGGGAAAAAAAAACACAAAGAAAGGAACAGAAAAAAAGACTGCAGATTTGTCATCCAAATTATGTAAGCAAGAAGACAATGGAAAGATATCTTTAAAGTGTTGAAGGAAAAACTACAGACCTAGAATTCTATATCCAGCAAACATATTCTCCAAAATCTAAGGAAAAATAAAGATTTTTTTCAGACAAAATTTTAGAGATGTTGTTACCAATGTGCCTGCACTACAAGAAACATTAAAGTTTAGTTCTTTAGGTGAAAAGAAAACAAAATCAAGTCAAAATATGGAGCCATACAAAGGAACAAAGATCACAGTAACAATGAATATATAGGTTTTTATAATTATTAAACTTACTTAAAAGAGATAACTGAATGGTTTTGTCTTTTAATTTATTTATTTGGCCATGCTGGATTTTAATGGCAGCATGTGGGATCTTTTTAGTTGCAGCATGGAAACTTTTAGTTGTGGCACATGAACTCCCTAGTTCTCTAACCAGGGATCAAACGGAGGCCCCCTGCATTGGGAAAGCAGTCTTAGCCACTGGGCGACCAGAGAAGTCCCTAAAAGATAAATGAATGTTTTAAACCAAAAATTATAGCAATGAATTGTGGAATTCGTAAGATATGTAGAGTAAATTACATGTTAACTATAACTCAAAGGTCAATGGTGGAAATGAAAGTATAACTATTATAAGTCTGTGTCATACATGAACTGCCATGATACCATGTGAAAGTAGATTGTTGTCTAAATCAGTTCGGGCTACTATAACAGATTACATAGACTGAATGGCTTAATAAAAGATTATTTCTCACAATTCAGGAGACTGAGACCCAAGATCAAGGTGATGGTAAATCCAATGTTCAGTGAGAGCCAGGTTCCTGGTCTGCCAAACAACCGTCTTCTCACTGTATCTTCACATTGCAGAGAACAGAGACAGCTTTCATGTCTGTCCTTCCACGGGTACAAATCCCATTCAAGAGAATTTCATTCTCACGACTTCCTCATGAATTAATTAACTCCCAAACACCTCACCTCCTAATATCACATTGAGGGGAGGTTAAGATAACAACATACAAATTTTAAAGAGATACAAAACATTCAGGTAGTAGCAAATAGTAAAAATGCATATTATAAACCCTAAAGGAATAATGAAAACATATAAATAAAATAAAAAGGTATACTGAATAAGACAATACTGGAGAAAATTGGAATCCTAAAATGTATTCAGTTAATCTAATTTAGTTAAGGAGAGGTAAAAAAGAGAAAAAAGGGGGACAGATGAGATAAATGCATAATAGCAAGATAATAAATTTAAACCTAGTCAAATAGGTAATTACGTTAATATAAATAATTCCCTCTTTTTCTTTGTAATTAATTGAGTATACTTTCGTTTTCCCCTTCTCATCTTTTGAGCTATTGCTGTGATTCTTTTGATGGTGCCTTGGTATAGTTTTGTTGCTTGTGTTTATCCTGCTTAAGGATCTTTAGGCTTCTTGCACTTCCATTCTAATATACCAGAGGAAATCACTTTGAGCTTTTTAAAATTTCTGATTTTAATTTTGTGGAGGTAAACTCAGAGACATTACTTTGCCAATAAAGGTCCCTCTAGTCAAGGCTATGGCTTTTCCAGTGGCCATATATGGATGTGAGAGTTGGACTGTGAAGAAGGCTGAGCGCCGAAGAATTGCTGCTTTTGAACTGTGGTGTTGGAGAAGACTCTTGAGAGTCCCTTGGACTGCAAGGAGATCCAACCAGTCCATTCTAAAGGAGATCAGCCCTGGGTGTTCTTTGGAAGGAATGATGCTAAAGCTGAAACTCCAGTACTTTGGCCACCTCATGCGAAGAGCTGACTCAATGGAAGGCACTCTGATACTGGGAGGGATTGAGGGCAGGAGGAGAAGGAGACAACAGAGGATGAGATGGCTGGATGGCATCACCGACTTGATGGACATGAGTTTGAGTGAACTCTGGGAGATGGTGATGGACAGGGAGGCCTGGCGTGCTGCGATTCACGGGGTCGCAAAGAGTCGGACACGACTGAGCAACTGAACTGAAACCCATATCTGTAAAAAAAAATATGATAAGACTACTTTCTTTTTATTGTGCTCAGTCACTCAGTCATGTCTGACTCTTTGCGACCCCACGGACTGTAGCCCACCAGGTTCCCCTGTCCATGGACTTTTCCAGGCAAGAATATTGGAGTGGGTTGCCATTTCCTCCTCCAGCAGGTCTTCCCGGTGCAGGGATCAAACCCACGTCTCCTGCAGTCTCCTGCATTGGTAGGTGGAGTCTTTACCGCTGAGCCACCCAGGAAGCTCCTTTATCAGCTTAGATACTGACTACCTCCTGCTGTAATCAGAGCAGATTTACCTCATCATATCATACATTCCCCTCCTCAATATACATATACCACTGTTAGTTTTTCTAAAGATTTTTGTAAGTAATATACTATGCTTAATACTGTGCTTTTATTTCTTAATAATGTACTTAAGCTTTTAATTCTTACATTATTATCTATAGATTATCTCAACCCCCTACCTGTGCAAAGTGAGGCATTAGCTCTCCATTACTTTCTTTTGATTTCCTTACCTCACCTTCTTCCAATTGATGAAATGAGTTATACCCTGACTGAGTTGGTAACATAGATATTCTGTACCAGAATCAAAAGCGGCTTTTATGGTTTACCAGTACTTTGTCTTTGAAAGCCAATAAACAATATTTGTATTAGTTTATATAATATTCTTTATTGTTAAGCCAGGTTGTATACTAAGATTACCATCCCTGTCTTAATGGAACCCCCCCTTTTCTGGAAAACTCTCTCTTGATGACCCCATTTCCCCTGCTCAAATCTGAACTAGCACCTGTTCAGCCTTTCTGCATACTATATTTGTGATGTTCTTTCTTGGCTGACTTACAGAGCTGCTAGACAATCAGAAATTAAGGGAACAAAATGCTGGAGACCAGGGGAAGAATGAAAAGGGGTGTACCAACATTCTTTATTCACTTTTTCCCAAGATATTTGCCAAATCTGCACACAAGAGGCTGTTTCCATTAAAGGAATCAAGTAGAAGAGGTAGAGAAATCAGCTTATGACAGTTTTGTGGCACTGAAGTGACATAAATTAGAGACTTAAGAGGTGAAGTTCCAAACAGACATTTCTCCAAAGAAGACATACAGATGGCTAATAAACAGATGAAAAAATGTTCAACATCACTCATTATTAGAGAAATGCAGATCAAAACCACAATGAGATATCATCTCACACCAGTCAGAATGGCTGCCATCAAACAGTCTACAAACAATCAATGCTGGCGAGGGTGTGGGGAAAAGGGAGCCCTTTTACACTGTTGGTGGAAATGCATACTGGTACAGCCACAATGGAGAACAGTGTGGATATTCCTTAAAAAACTGGAAATAGAACTGCCATACAACCTAGCAATCCCACTGCTAGGCATACACACCAAGGAAACAAGAACTGAAAGAGACACGTGTACCCCAATGTTCATTGCAGCACTGCTTACAATAGATAGGACATGGAAGCAACCTAGATGTCCATCAGCAGACGAATGGATAAGAAAGCTGTGGTACATATACACAATGGAATATTACTCAGCTATAAAAAAGAACATATTTGAGTCAGTTCTAATGAAGTGGATGAAACTGGAGCCTATTATACAGAGCGAAGTAAGTCAGAAATAGAAACACCAATACAGTATATTACCACATACATATGGAATTTAGAAAGACAGTAACAACAATCCTATATGCAAGGCAAGAAAAGAGACACAGATGTAAGGAACAGACTTTTGGACTCTGTGGGAGGGTGGGATTCATTGAGAGAACAGCACTGAAACATATATTTCCATATGTAAAATAGATGACCAGAGCAAGTTCGATGCATGAAGCAGGGCACTCAAAGGCAGTGCTCTGGGGCAATCCAGAGGGATGGGGTGGGGAGGGAGGTGGAAGGAGGATTCAGGATGGGGTGACGCACGTGCACCCGTGGCTGATGCATGTTGATGGATGGCAAAAACCACCACAATACTGTAAAGTGTTCATCCCCAATTACAATGAATTAATTAACTTTAAAAAAGAAGAGGTGAAGTTCCTAGAGAAGAAACTATAGTAAAAAACACAACATTCTTCTGTTCTTCCTTCAACACAGGCACTGAACTCTTAATCCACAGTGGGCAAGAGGCTAAGAAGACAAGCAAAAAGCCTCTGAGAAGCAAAACAGAGTTTTAGGTAGTCTTGAGGTATGGAGTAAAGACAGAAAGTAGTGTCCATCTGAAGAAAGGAAACTTAATCATCACTTCAAGGCTCTTTAGAATATATGAAAGACTATATCAAAAGGCAGTACTGACCCAGAGATAGCCAGAGTTCTGTCCCTGACTGGATTGAGATCACTGCCATTCTATCTACCTTAAAAAGGGGGTAAGAGGAAGACAGTTTAACCTTAAGCAAGAGAAGGCAGAACCTCCATGACTTTTTTAATTCTCATTCAGTCCAAAATTACCAAGCATGCCAAGGAAGAAGACATAAAACTGAAAATCAAGATCCAGATAATCTAGATATTGGAAGTTATGAGAAAAGGACTTAAAATGTCTATGAGTAATATGATAAGAAAAAGATGAACAAAATAGATGAAAAGATGGATAATTCACCAGAGCATTGAAATCTATGTTATTTAAAAACAGAAAAATCAGAAATGAAAACTGTAACTTTTTTATAGCAGCACTATTTATTTTTTAATATAAATTGATTTATTTTAATTGGAGGTTAATTACTTTACAATATTTTACTGGTTTTGCCATACATCAACATGAATCCACCATGGGTGTACATGTGTTCCCCATCCTGAAACCCCCTCCCTCCTCCCTCCCCATACCATCCCCCTGGGTCGTCTCAGTGCACCAGCCCCAAGCATCCAGTATCATGCATTGAACCTGGACTGGCAGTTCGTTTCATATATGGTATTATACATGTTTCCATGCCATTCTCCCAAATCATCCCACCCTCTCCCTCTCCCACAGAGTCCAAAAGACTGTTCCATACATCTGTGTCTCTTTTGCTGTCTCGCATACAGGGTTATCGTTATCATCTTTCTAAATTCCATATATATGTGTTAGTATACTGTATTGGTGTTTTTCTTTCTGGCTTACTTCACTCTGTATAATCGGCTCCAGTTTCATCCATCTCATCAGAACTGATTCAAATGTATTCTTTTTAACGGCTGAGTAATACTCCATTGTGTATATGTACCACAGCTTTCTTATCCATTCATCTGCTGATGGACATCTAGGTTGCTTCCATGTCCTGGCTATTATAAATAGTGCTGCGATGAACACTGGGGTACACGTGTCTCTTTCAGTTCTGGTTTCCTCAGTGTGTATGCCCAGCAGTGGGATTGCTGTAATTTTTAAAATTAAGAGTTCCAATAGCTCCGCTCTGGCACGGGGCGGCCAGTCCCCTCCCTCCCGGCGCCGGCCCTGGCCCCAGCCCCGCCGCCGCCGCGCGCGCTCTAAGCCCCCATTCCCGAGCCGCCGCTCGTCGCTCGTCGCTCGCTCGGAGCCTTCCCGCGGGCCGCGCTCTCCTCCGGACGATGGCGCGCGCGCGGCGGCTGCGGTCGCCACCTGGGGCTGGCCCTGGGGCTGCTGCTGGCGCTGCTGCTGGCGCCTCCGGCGCTGCGGGCCAAGCCCACCGTGTGCAAGGAGCGCGTGGTGCGGCCCGACTCGGACCTGGGCGAGCGGCCGGCCGAGGACAACCAGAGCTTCCAGTACGACCACGAGGCCTTCCTGGGCAAGGAGGACTCCAAGACCTTCGACCAGCTCACCTCGGAGGAGAGCAAGGAGAGGCTGGGGAAAATTGTTGATCGAATCGACAGTGATGGAGACGGCTTTGTCACCACTGAGGAGCTGAAAACCTGGATCAAACGGGTGCAGAAAAGGTACATCTATGATAATGTCGCCAAAGTCTGGAAGGATTATGATCGGGACAAAGACGATAAAATTTCCTGGGAAGAATACAAGCAAGCCACCTATGGTTACTACCTAGGAAACCCCACAGAGTTTCAGGATACCTCAGATCATCACACCTTTAAAAAGATGCTGCCACGGGACGAGAGAAGGTTCAAGGCTGCAGACCTCGATAGTGACCAGACAGCCACCCGGGAGGAGTTCACCGCCTTTCTGCATTCTGAGGAGTTTGAGCATATGAAGGAAATTGTGGTTTTGGAAACTCTGGAGGACATCAACAAGAATGGGGACGGCTTTGTGGATCAGGATGAGTATATTGCTGATATGTTTTCCCACGAGGAAAGTGGCCCTGAGCCAGACTGGGTGCTGTCAGAACGGGAGCAGTTTAATGAATTCCGGGATCTGAACAAGGACGGGAAGCTGGACAAAGATGAGATTCGTCACTGGATCCTCCCCCAAGACTAGGACCATGCACAGGCTGAGGCCAGGCACCTGGTGTACGAGTCAGACAAAAACAAGGATGAAAAGCTCACTAAAGAGGAGATCTTAGACAACTGGAACATGTTTGTTGGAAGCCAAGCTACCAATTATGAGGAAGACCTCACCAAAAACCACAATGAGCTCTGATGCACACTCACCGTAACATGACAGACTGCATAATAGCCTTTCTTTTATTGTCCTGGATGGTTGCTATAGTTGTCTCACTTACAGCAGTTATGGCTCCACAGAAAGCAAATTTATCACCTCAGATTGGGGTTAAAATTATTTTTTACTCAATATTTGCTGGAAAATACTCACCACTATTCTTTGAGTAACATTTCTCTTCAAGCACATTAAAATTTTAGTAAATTGCAAGGCTCTATGGGGATACATTACTAAAACATGACTTTTTAGCTTTTTCCGTGAAATTTAAACTAAAGAAGAATGAAATTTGAAAAGCCCTATTATTCAGAAGTTGGGTAGGTGGGGAGAGGGCAGTATATGGAGTGACTGCTATGCATTTAACTGCAGATTTTTTTCCATTTGCCACCGTTAATAGTTGGTAAGGGAAAATTCTGATTAAGTTTCAGTGGTATCTCTTCCTACACAGGCTTCTTTCAGAGCAAGGCTGATTATTCAAATTCTTCCTTCTTGATGTACTCTGAGCTGTTACTGTAAATGGCATATAAACCTCTGTGCATTTTTCTGTATGAACCTACTAATGTGCACAACAGATCCACCCATCTTTGTTTTTTGTCTTTTTTTTTTTTTTTACAATAAGAAGCAATTAAGAAAGATAATGTGAAAAAGAAAGGAATTTTAAAGGCAGGGAGAAAAGATGAATGTCAGGCATTTGAAGAACTATAGGAAAATGGTAAATACTTTATTATACTTGAGAAATTCTTCTTGACATGTAAATGAAGTAGATCTGATCTTTGAAAAAGTGACTAGAAATCCAATCCATTTCCTTGCTGACCTCTGACAGGAATAGAGAGTGGGGTCCTAGGGAAGCCTGCCTAGTGGAGCTCTGGAACCCATCTCTTCCAGTCTGGTGAATCCACAGCCTTCCAACCTGCCCTGGGACCACTTACACCATGGAGTTGACAAAGCAGTGTTCCAAGCCACTGGCTAAACTGGAAGAAAGAACTTTTACAGGTTGAAATTCCATCTTATAAGTAGAAAGTGAATGAATAAAAAGGATCCCTCTGAGGAAAAAAAAAAAAAGAGTTCCAATAGAATGGTTTTTCAGCAAGAGAAGATTAGTGAAGATAAATTAATAGAAAATATTCAGATTAAGGCATAAAGAAGAAAATTAAAATATGTAAAATACAACACATACACATGTGTGTGCTCTTTTGTGTCCAACTCTTTGTGACCGTATGGACTGTAGCCCGCCAGGCTCCTCTGTCCATAGCATTTTCCAGGCAAGAAAAATGGGAACGGGTTGCCATTTCCTACTCCAAGGTTCTTCCCAACCCTGGGATGCATCTCTTGAATCTCCAAATGGAGATTCAAGGTAGATTCTTTACCACCTGCACCACCTGGGAAGTCCATAAAATATGTAAGACTGTACGAAATATATGAGATAGAGTCAAAATGTCTACCCCAGTGGTTCTCAAACTATTTAGCTTAAGGATATTTTCATGCTCTTAAAAAATATGAAGGTCCCCCCAAAATTTTGTATATGTGGTTAATTTTATTGACATTTATCACATTAAAAATTAAAGTTGAATAAGAATTTAAATATAACAATATACAAGCATATATTACATTACTCATTAAAACAATGACAGTCCTCACATATCATATAGCCTCCTGGATACTTCACTATATCCTCCAACAGAAATGTGAGTAAAAAAAGTAAATAATATCTTAGTGGTTACTAAGAAATAGTTTTGAATTTGTGACTCTGTAGAAAGAGGTCTACTCTTTCTATAATGGGGTGGTAGTAATATTTAAAACATTATAGTCAACTGTTTCCCAAAACTAATGAAAGACATCAATCCACAGTTTCAAGCTCTACAAACCCCAGCAGGATAAACACAAAGAAAACTATACTTCAATACTTCATAGTAAAACTGCAGAAAACTGAAAACATAGTCAAAAATATAAAAGAAATATAAGAACTAACTTTTTCACAGGAAATACATATCAAACAACAAGTGAACGAAACAGTAAAGTGCTGAAAACAAAAAATAAACTACAAGCTTAAAATCCTAAAACTAAGTTTAAAAAAAAGTCCCTTGAAAGTTAAAGCGGGCAATGTAAAATGGTACACCTACTACAGAAAACATTTTAGCAGTCCCTCAAAAAATTAAAAATAATTTACTATATAATCCAGCAATTCTACTTCTGGGTACATACTCCAAAAAAGTGAAAGCAGGGACTCAAAGAGATATATAAACATCTATGTTCATAGCAGCATTATTCACCAGAGTCAAAAGCAGGAGGCAACTCAAGTGCTCATCAACAGATGAATGGGTAAAGAAAATGTAGTACACATACAATGGAATATTATTCCGCCTTAAAAAGGGGGAAATTCTAACACATACTACCACATGAGTGAAACCTGAAGACATTATCCTAAGCGAAAAAGACAAATACTGCACAACTCTACTTATATGAAGTACTCAGAATAGTACTTCATATAACACTTAATATGAAGTACTCAGAAAAGTACTTCATATAAGAAGTAGATTAGAAAAAGAAGACCCAAAAGATATCAAATGAAAAAATAAACAGTCAGTAATCAAGTAAATAAAACCCAGCAGCCATCGGACAACACTGAACACCAGAAGTCAATACTCAGGGAAACAAAATAGGAGTCAAAATTTTAAGATCAATGAAACAGTCCTCTGAATATACAGTCTACAGAGCAGTCATTCTGAAAAGATAATAATCCAAAAAGTATTGTTTGAGTCATTCTGAACTGGTAGAGAAGAAACTCCAACCAAACTAAATGACACAAGAAACTTCAACAAAAAAGACTGGAAGTAATGAGGGAACATATTTAACTGCAACCCTAAGACAAAAAGATCAGATTAGGAGTGACAAAATATGGTATATAAAAATAGATACCACAACATTGTTGTGATAACACAACAAGGTAAGTCAACTACACTCCAATAAAAATTTTTAAATAGCATGTGAAAATTATACAACTAATTAAAAAAAGAGAAAAAAGATAGAAAGTAGTATAAACTGGTGATGCTTTATACATAGTGACTGGGAGTCAAAGCTAAGCAAATCAGGTACAAGTCTACAATCCCTAATCTAAAATCCTTGGAGCAGAAATGTTCCATAATTCAGATTTTTGCAGATTTAAAAAAATAATTATAGTGCGTGCATTATATATAACGTCCCCAGTGAGGTCTTAAGAAACATTTCCTAATCAATCACATCAGTAACTCTGCAGCAAAATGCAGGAATATTCACACAAGTGGTGAATATAAAGACTATCTCATATCAACTCACATTAAGTTTCTCACCAAATAAATTCAGATAGCTTTTAATAACAAATGATTTCTAAATCTTTGGTACTTTCAAATTGCAAATGAGAGATTATGGGCTAGCAGAATTCTAAACATTTTAAGGCCATAAAGTAAATCACTAGGATAATATTATTGACTAATATCTGTGGTCACAGAAAAGAAAACACAGGAAGTTTTACTACTTCTGTCAGATGTTGCTATTCAATCACTAAGTCGCATCTGACTCTTTGCAACCCAATGGACTGCAGCACACCAGGCTTCCCTGTCCTTCACTATATCCTGGAGATATCTCTGTCAGATGAGGAACCAATAAATACTATCTTCAAAAAAGAGAGGTGGGAGGGAGGAGGGACTAAGGATACAATAGAAAGGAACTGTAAGAACAAAAATATAATTTTTTTTTAATTTAGAAAAAAATTTAGAAAAATTTAGGAAAAAAAAAGATCATGAGATGCGGCCTCACAGTAGTATCTTCCCCAACCTCCCCTTAAACATTATTTTGCTTAATTAAAATTACTAAAGTACTTTTAAATGATAACTACAATGATATATTATAAATTCCCAACTTACTGTACTTCCACAATGAAATGCTGATAAACATAAATGTCACTAGGGGGCAGCAGAGCACAAGGAGTGTCCTCTGAAAAGCCGTGACAACTCCAAAGGAGTTTATAACCATTTATCAACTGTTCAGCAAGATCAAACCAGTCAATCCTGAAGGAAATCAGTCCTGAATATTCACTGGAAGGACTGATGCTGAAGCTGAAGCTCCAATACTCTGGCCACCTCATGTGAAGAACTGACTCACTGGAAAAGACCCTGATGCTGGGAAAGATTGATGGCAGGAGGAGAAGGAGACAAAAGAGGATGAGATGGTTGGATGGCATCACTGACTCAATGGGCATGAGTTTGAGCAAGCTCGAGGAGATGGTGATGGACAGAGAAGCGTGGCGTGCTGTAGTCCATGGGGTCGTGAACTGTCGGACACGACTGAGCAACTGAACTGAACTGATAAACTGCTCAAAACCTCTCAGTCATTCACAAGCACAATAAAACTCTCACCAGTTAATCTGTAAAATCTGCTTCTAAGAGATTCATTATATTACTTCATAAGTTTTTAATTTCTATTTTGAAATACTTTCACATTGTACAAATAATAGAGAACTCTTGTTTAGCCATATACAGAATACAGCAATTTGTAACATTTTTGCCACATTTATCATTTTCTTTCTACACATATGTACATATATGTACATCTGTATATGTACCTGTATTTGTACATTTATTTTTCTAAACCATTTGAGAATATGTTGCATGCATTAAGTTCTCAAGATATGTTTCCTCTTGTACCTAACTACAACACAATTATCAAATTCAAGAAATCTACACTGATAAAATTATAATCTAATTTATAGTCCATAGTCCAATCCTGTTAACTGTCCCAATACTAATCTTTTTTGTTGTTGTTTTTTAATCAGGGGACCATTTCCCTCTCTTGGTCCCACTTTTTTTGGGGGGGGCTACATCAGTAATTACTTCAGGTACCTGGGCTTCTCTCTCTTGTGGCATGCAACACACATGCACACTTAGTTGCCACACGCATGTGGGATCTTAGTTCCCCAAACAAGGACTGGACTCGCATCCCCTGCATTAGAAGGCAGCTTTCTAACCACTGGGTCACCAGGCAAGTCCTCCAGTAATGGTCTTTAGAGTGGTCTCATTTCCTCCTGGAGAGTATCCAGTCCAGGACCATGTATTACATTCAGTTGCCTTATACCTTCGGCTTTCTTTCATCCAAACTAGCAGTTCTCCACATTTTAAACATGAGCCCTTTAGACTATTAAAAATTCTTAGTAATCCTAATTAATTTTTGTTTACATTAATTTTATATACATCAATACTTAACTGTTTTAGAAATTAAAACTAAAAACTAGAAAATACTAATTAATTCACTTAATATTAACAACCAACAATATTTACATGTTAAAAAATACATTTTAGGAAAAACAGCTGTATATTCTGAAAAATAGTTGGAAGAGTATGTTCTGCATTTGTGCGAATATCTTTAATGTCTGGTTTAACAGGAGACATCTGGACTCTGTATCACTTCTACATTAAATCTAATGAATGTCATGTTTTGGTTACAGTATATAGAGAAAATCCAGCCTTGCACAAATGTAGTTGGAAAAAGGACAAAGTATTTTTAAAGACCTGTCAGGAAGCTTTATATATAATATATATAGGCAAATTTATGATACAACCTCAAAATTTGACGAGTTTTAGATTAAAATCCATTGATCTTAAACCTCAAATGAAACTTTTACCCATGTATGATTATGTAACATCAGACATTGATTATTTGAAGAATACTCATTCTCTGAGTTTTGCAGGTCTTCCAAATGTTGACATAATTCATTACAATTCAAAAAATCACATTCATTATATCACGAATCAGTCCCATTAAAAAAGTACTGGCAATGTATAGGAGGGTAACAGAACATATCTGAAAATATCAAACAGGCAGCAACAATAAATCCAACATAAGTAGTGCAAATAACAAATCGATTATCCTGAAGAACACAAAAATAAACAGAAACTTAAAATGTAATCACAATATGGTTTATACCACTAATGAAAAACTGTCATTTTAATCGCTGATAGAGTCCCTGGCTGATCTTTCGACTCTTTAAATCAAAAAATCATCTTTTCAGTTCACGAAAGGGATATACTAATCTTGCTAACCGACACATTAAAGCAACAACCATAAATCATGACTGAGACTTGGCGTTAGTCACCCCCATTCCTTCTGAACACATCACATCTCTGGGTTAAGGGCTAGCATGCTCAAATAGTTTTTCCCAAAATGCCATGTTTCAGAGGAAAGTTAAGATCACCAAGGAACTCCAAATATTCTCTCATTTAGGCTTATGAGTTTTCCAAAAGGTGTTAAAACTTCAAAAATATAACACAGAAAACAAACAGAACAGTGAGAAAAGCACAATACAAAATCCATATGTATCTATGCATTGTTGTTGTTTACTTGCTCAGTAGTGTCAGACTCTTTTGCAATCCCATGAACTATAGGCCACCAGGCTCCTCTGATCATGGAATTCTATAGGCAAGAATACTGGAGTGGGTTGCAATTTCCTTCTCCAGCACATCTTTCCAACCCAGGGATTGAACCTGGGTCTCCTGCTTAGCAGGCAAGTTCTTTGCCACTGAGCCACCAGGCAATCCCATTGTTGTTATTCAGTTGTATGTTCTGTCCCACTTTTTGAGACCCCATGCACTGCAGCATGCCAGGCTCCTTTGTACAACACTGTCTCCCAGAGTTTGTTCAAATTCATGTCCATTGAGTCAGTGATGCTATCTAACCATCTCATCCCCTGTCGCCCTTTTCTTCTTTAGCTATCAATCTTTCCCAGCATCAGGTTCTTTTCTGATGAGTTGGCTCTTCACATCACCTATCCAAAGTATTGGAGCTTCAGTTTCAGCATCAGTCCTTCCAATGAATATTCGGGGTTTATTTCCTTTAGGAATGACGGGTTTGATCTCCTTGCACTCCAAGGGACACAAGAGTCTTCTTAAGCACCACAATTCAAAAGCACCAATTCTTCAGCACCCAGACTTCTTTATGGAACAACTCTCACATCCGTACATGACGACTGGATAAACCACAACTTTCAGTATATGGACCTTTTCAAGCAAAGTGATGTCTTTGCTTCTTAATACTCTGTCTAGGTTTGTCATAGCTTTCCTTTCTAGAAGAAAGCATCTTTTAATTTCGTGGCTGCAGTCACTATCCACAGTGATATTGGAGAACAAGACCCATTACTTCTATTTGCCATGAAGTAATGGGGCTGGATGCCATGATCTTAGTTTTCTGAATATTAAGGTTCAAGCCAGCTTTTTCACTCTCCTCTTTCACCTTCATCAAAAGGCTCCTTAGTTCCTCCTCACTTTCTGCCATTAGAGTGATATCATCTGTATATCTGAGATCATTGATATTTCACCCAGCAATCTCAATTCCAGGTGGAATTCATCCACCCTGGCATTTCACATGATGCACTCTGCATAACAGTTAAATAAGCAGGGTGACAATATACAGCCTTGCCGTACTCCTTTCCCAGTTTGGAACCAGTCAGTTGTTACATGTAAAGTTCTTGATCTATACAGTCAAGTTCAGTTCAGCCACTCAGCTGTGTCTGACTCTTTGCAGCCCCTTAGGTTGCACCACGCCAGGCTTCCCTGTCCATCACCAACTCCCGGAACTTGTTCAAATTCATGTCCATCAAGTCGGTGATGCCATCCAACCATCTCATCTTCTGTTGTCCCCTTCTTCTACCTTCAATCTTTCCCAGCATCAGCGTCTTTTCCAATGAGTCAGTTCTTCGCATCAGGTACCCAAAGTATTGGAGCTTCAGTTTCAGCATCAGTTTTTCCAATGAATATTCAAAATTGATTTCCTTTAGGATGGACTGGTTTGATCTCCTTGCAGTCCAAGCGATCTCAAGAGTCTTCTTCAACACCACAGTTCAAAAGCATCAATTCTTTGGCACTCAGCTTTCTTTTTAGTCCAACTCTCACATCCATACATGACTACTGGAAAAACCATAGCTTTGACTAGACAGACCTTTGTTGGCAAAATAATGTCTCTGCTTTTTAATATGCTGTCTAGGTTGGTCATAGCTTTTCTTCCAAGGAGCAAGTGTCTTTTAATTTCACAGCTGCAGTCACCATGTGCAGTGATTTTAGAGCCCAGAAAATTAAGTCTGTCACTGTTTTTCCATTGTTTCCCCATCTATTTGCCATGAAGTGATGGGACTGGATCCATGATCGTTTTTTGAATGTTGGGTTTTAAGCCAGGTTTTCCACTCTCCTCTTTCACTTACATCAAGAGGCTCTTTAGTTTCTCTTTGCTTAGGCTTTAGCAAAGTCAGTAAAGCAAAAGTAGATGTTTTTCTGGAATTCCCTTGCTTTCTTCATGATCCAATGAATGTTAGCAATTTAATCTCTAGTTTCTCTGCCTTTTCTAAACCCAGCTTGTACATCTGCAAGTTCTCAGTTCACATACTGCTGAAGGCTAGCTTGAAGGATTTTTAGCATAACCTTGCTAGTGCATGGAATGAGTGCAACTGTATGGTAATGTCAACATTCTTTAGCATTGTCTTTCCTTGAGATTGGAATGAAAACTGATCTTTTCTAGTCCTATGGCCACTGCTGAGTTTTCCAACCCATGGAAAAGTTACAACAAACCTAGACAGCCTATTAAAAAGCAAAGATATCACTTTGCAGACAAAAGTCTATATAGTCAAAGCTAAGGTATTTCCAGTAGTCATGTACAGATGTGAGAGTTGGTCCATAAAGAAGACTGGATGCCGAAGAATTGAAGCTTTCAAGTTGTGGTGCTGGAGAAGACTCTTGAGTCCCTTGGACCACAAGGAGATCAAACCAGTCAATCCTAAAGGAAATTAGTCCTGAATATTCATTGGAAGGGCCAATGCTGAAGCTGAAGCTCCAATACTTTGGATAGGTGATGTGAAGAGCCAACTCATCAGAAAAGAACCTGATGCTGGGAAAGACTGAAAGCAAAAGGAGAAGACGGTGGCAGAGGACAAAATAGCATCACTGACTCAGTGAACATGAATTTGAGCAAACTCTGGAAGATACTGAAGGACAGGGAAGCCTGGCATGCTGGAGTCCATGGGGTCAGAAAGAATCAGTCATGACTTAGTGACTGAACAGCAACAACAAAAGTATGATATAAACATTACAGCATTTATAATAACTAACATTTAGCCCATGTTCACTACTTATAAAGGATGCTTATAAACATCCTTATTATCTTGTTAACCTCAAAGCCACCCCATGATAGAGAATACTATTATTTTCATTTTTACATACAAAGACTCAGATAAGACAAATTATTTGCCAAGTCACAGAGCCATGATAAGGTATACGCATACTGATACAGAATCCCACACTCAGTTATTTCTCTATCCACCCATTAATAAAAAAAAGAATATATAATATATATACATGAAATGTACAGATTACAACTTGCTGTCCTATGACAAAATAAACATAACATTGTAAATATACAAGTTATATAAAAACATGTACATGTTGTGCTGTGCTCAGTCGCCCAGTCCTGTCTGACTCTTTGCGACCTTATGGACTGTATCCCACCAGGCTCCTCTATCCATAGCAAAAATATTAGAATGCATTGCCATGCCCTCCTCCAGGGGATCTTCCCAACCCAGGGTTTGAACCCAGGTCTCCAACACTGCAGGTGGATTCTTTACCATCTTAGCCACCAGGGAAGCCCATGTATGTATATATATAAAATTTCTAAATGTACATTTTTGTACATGTATTTTTCAACTACACCGAAAACATTTCCTGAAAATGTAAAACACATTGTCAGTAGAAAAACACAAGGGTCCCTTACGTAACACCAGCTTCACCCTGTGTCTTCAGATGCCTACTCAAAGGAAGCTAATAAACTGAACTGTTTTGCAAAAGTTAATTCACATAGTTTCTATCGCTTGCAATCAGAATCCCAAGCAATATAAGTATGTATTATTTGTATAATCAATAAATATGTAAAAAAGAATGTCTATACTATTAATTTATTTTAAAGAAATGGTCTGTGTGAAATATATTATTAAAATATTAGCCACAAGAGAAAAGGAATGATTAACACCTTAATAAAAACCCACAAGACCAAACAAATAAAGAGGAAACAATTTACCTGAAAAAGATTTCAGAGTAATGATAGTAAATATGATCCAAAACCTTGAAAATAAACTGGAGGCACAAATAAATCGACTAGAGGCATGAACTGAGAAGATGCAAGAAATATTTAACAAAGACTTTGAAGAATTAAAGAATAAACAATGAACAATGCAATAACTGAGATTAAAAATACACTGGAAGGAACTAACAGTAGAGTATCTGAGGCAGAAGAATGGATGAGAGCTGGAAGATATAATGGTGGAAATAACTAAAACAGAACATAATTTTAAAAAAAAGAATAAAAAGTAATGAGGAGAGCTACTGGACAACAGAGCTCACCTCATGGTGAAGGACAGGGAATCCCGGTGTGCAGCAGTCCATGGGGTCACAAAGAGTCAGACATGACTGAGCAACTGAACAATAAAATGGGACATTAAGCATAACAACATTCAAATCATAGGGGTCCCAGGAGAAGAAGGCAAAAAGAAAAGCCATGAGCAAATATTTGAGGATATTATAGTTGAAAACTGCCCTAAAATGGAAAAGGAAATAGCCACCTAAGTCCAGGAAGCCCAGAGATAAACCCGAGGAACATGCCAAGATACACATCAATCAAATTAACGAAAACTAAACACAAAGAACAAATATTAAAAGCAGCAAGGGAAAAGCAACATATAACAAGTGAGGGGATCCCCCATAAAGCTAACAGCTGATCTTTCAACAGAAACTCTACAGGTCAAAAGGGAATGGCAAGACATACTTAAAGTGATGAAAGGGAAAAACCTACAACCAAGATTACTATCCAGTAAGGATCTCATTTAGATTCAAAGGAGAAATCAAAAGCTTTACCGATAAGCAAAATTAAGAGAATTCAGCACCACTAGACCAGCTCTTCAACAAACACTAAAGAATCTTCTCTAGACAGGAAACACAAAAAGAACAGGCCTACAAAAGCAAACCCAAAACAATAAAGTAAATGATAACAAGATCATATACCAATAATTACCTTAAATGTAAATGGGCTAAATGCTCCAACCAAAGGATACATATTGGCTAAATGGATACAAAAACAAGACCCCTATATGTGTTGTCTACAAGAAACCCAACTCAAACCTAGGGACAAATATATACTGAAAGTGAGAGGCTGGAAAAAGATATTCCATGTGAATGGAAATCAAAAGAAAGCTGAAGTAGCAATACTCATATCAGATAAAATAGACTCTGAAATAAAGACCATTACAAGAGACAAAGTAGAACACTACGTAATGATCAAGGGATTAATCCAAGAAGATATTAACAATTATAAATATATATGTACCCAAAATAGGAGTACTTCAATACATAAGGCAAATGCTAACAACTACTAAAGGGGAAATGGACAGTAACACAGTTTGCTGTGATCCACACAAAAGCTTTGGTGTAGTAAATAAAGCAGAAGTAAATGTTTTTCTGGAACTCTTTTGCTTTTTGATGATCCAATGGATGTTGGCAATTTGATCTCTGGTTCCTCTGCCTTTTCTAAATCCAGCTTGAACATCTGGATGTTCACTGTTCACGTAATGTTGAAGCCTGGCTTGGAGAATTTTGAGCATTACTTTGGTAGCATGTCAGATGAGTGCAGTTGTGCAGTAGTTTGAACATTCTTTGCTATTGCCTTTCTTTGGGACTGGAATGATAACTGACCTTTCCAGTCCTGTGGGCACTGCTGAGTTTTCCACATTTGCTGGCATATTGAGTGCAGCACTTTCACAGGATCATCTTTCAGGATTTGAAACAGCTCAATTGGAATTCCATCACCTCCACTAGCTTTGTTCGTAGTGATGCTTCCTAAGGCCCATTTGACTTTGCATTCCAGGATGTTTGGCTCTGAATGAGTGATCACACCATCGTGGTTATCTGGATCATGAAGATCTTTTTTGTATAGTTCTTCTGTCTGTTCTTGCCACCTCTTCTGAATATCTTCTGCTTCTGTTAGATCATACCATTTCTGTCCTTTATTGTACCCATCTTTGCATGAAATGTTCCCTTGGTATTTCTTATTTTCTTGAAGACACCTCTAGTTTTTCCCATTCTATTGTTTTCCTCTATTTCTTTGCACTGATCACTGAGGAAGGCTTTCTTATCTCTCCTTGCTATTCTTTGGAACTATGCATTCAAATGGGTATAGCTTTCCTTTTCTCCTTTGCCTTTAGCTTCTCTTCTTTTCTCAGCTATTTGTAAGGCCTCTTCAGAGCCATTTGCCTTTTTGCATTTCTTTTTCTTGGGGATGGTCTTGATCACTGTCTCCTGTACAATGTCACGAAACTCCATCCATAGTTCTTCAGGCATTCTGTCTATCAGATCTAATTCCTTGAATCTATTAGTCACTTCCACTGTATAATCATGGTCTAGTGGTTTTCCCTACTTTCTTTGATTTAAGTCTGAATTTGGCAATAAGAAGTTCATGATCTGAGCCATAGTCAGCTCCCAGTCTTGTTTCTGATTACTGTATAGAGCTTCTCCACCTTTGGCTGCAAAGAATATAATCAGTCTGATTTCGGTACTGACCATGTGGTAATGTCCATGTGTAGAGTCTTCTCTTGTGTTGCTGGACGAGGGTATTTGCTATGACCTGTGTGTTCTCTTGGCAAAACTCTGTTAGCCTTTGCCCTGCTTCATTCTGTACTCCAGGGCCAAATATGCCTGTTATTCCAGGTATCTCTTGACTTCCTACTTTTGCATTTCAGTCCCCTATAATGAAAAGAACATCTCTTTAGGGTTTTAGTTCTAGAGGGTCTTCTAGGTCTTCACAGAACTGTTCAACTTCAGCCTCTTCAGCGTTACTGGTCAGGGCATAGACATGGATTAATGTGATATTGAATTGTTTGCCCTGGGAATGAACAGAGATCATTCTGTTTCTTGAGATTGCATCCAAGTACTGCAATTTGGACTCTTTTGTTGACCATAAGGGCTACTCTATTTCTTCTAAGGGATTCTTGCCCACAGTAGTAGGTATAATGTTTCATCTGAGTTAAATTCACCCATTCCAGTCCATTTTAGTTCACCAATTCCTAAAATGTCAATATTCATTCCTGCCATCTCCTGTTTGACCACTTCCAACTTAACCTTGATTCATGCATCTAACATTCCAGGTTCCTATGCAATATTGTTCTTTATAGCATCACACTATACTTCCATCCTCAGTCACACCCACAACTGGGTGTTGTTTTTGCTTTGGCTCCATCTCTTCATTCTTTCTGGAATTATTTCTCCACTGATCTCCAGTAGTATATTGGGCATCTACTGACCTGGGGAGTTCATCTTTCTGTGTCCTATCTTTTTGCCTTTTCATACTGTTCATGGGGTCCTCAAGGCAAAAATACTGAAGTGGTTTGCCATTCCCTTCTCCAGTGGACCACTTTTTGTCAGAACTCTCCACTATGACCCGTCCATCTTGGGTGGTCCTACATGGCATGGCTCATAGTTTCATTGACTTAGATAAGACTGTAGTCCATGTGATCAGTTTGATTAGTTTTCTGTGATTGTGGTTTTCATTCTGTCTGCCCTCTGATGGAGAAGGATAAGAGTCTTATGGAAGTTTCCTGATGGGAGAAATTGACTGTGGGGAAAACTGGGTCTTGTTCTGATGGGTGGGGCCATGCTATATACCTACTAGCAGGCTGCTAATTAGAGAAAGGAAATGTCTCAAAACTCAGAGAGTGGCACCAGGCACCTCACCCACAACATGCATTTTGAGATAACATTGGCACAAGATGAGTCATCACAGGCCATAAAACAATTGACATGAATCTTGAAGAAGGGCAGGTTTCCAAGCAAATACATAGTCTTATTAAAATATATTGAAGAACAATTATATCAGTAAAACATTGGTTTGTTGAGCCTTTATCAGTTCTGAGTCTTAGGTGGAATCGACTTGAAGAAAGACAGAGTCTAGGGTAAATACATAGTTCATTAACATAGCTTAAGAAAAATACTTATGTAAGAAAAACGCATTGGTTAGCTCAAGATTTGAGAAAAGTTAAGCTCAGGTGGAACCAAGTATGGCAACACAGAATTTTAAAAGAAATCTCCTTTTAATTTTGTATATGAAAGGGAAAAAAGATCTGACACTTGTAGTTTGCTTCCTCCTGCTGCTTAAGAGGGAGAAGGCAATGGCACCCCACTCCAGTTCTCTTGCCTGGAAAATCCTATGGACGGAGGAGCCTGGAAGGCTGCAGTCCATGGGGTCGCTGAGGATCGAACACGACTGAGCAACTTCACTTTCACTTTTCACTTTCATGCACTGGAGAAGGAAATGGCAACCCACTCCAGTGGTCTTGCCTGGAGAATCCCAGGGACGGGGAGCCTGGTGGGCTGCCGTCTATTGGGTCACATAGAGTCGAACCCAACTGAAGTGACTCAGCAGCAGCAGCTGCTTAAGAGAGAAATAAAAATATCTGACACTTGCAGCCTATTTCCTATGTTTGGGGGTCCCCAGCCTTCCTATCTGTTACCCTCTTACTTGTTCCTCCCCAGACTAGCCCTGTTGCTTGTGGCTCTACCTGGTCCAGCATGTGGCATAACTGGCTCCTTGAACTAAAGCAGATTAAGAACAACACCCAAATATCCGTCATGATCATGTGGAAAATTCTTAAAGAGATGGGAATACCAGATCACCTGACCTTCTGAGAAATCTGTATGCAGGTCAAGAAGCAACAGTTAGAACTGGACATGGAACAACAGACTGCTTCTAAATCGGGAAAGGAGTAATCAAGGCAGTATACTGTCACCCTGCTTATTTAACTTATATGCCAAGTACTTCATGTGAAGTGCTGGGCTGGATGAAGCACAAGCTGGAATCAAGATTGACAGGAGAAATATCAATAATCTCAGATATGCAGATGACACCACCCTTATGGCAGAAAGTGAAGAACTAAAAAGCCTCTTTAGTGAAAGAGGAGAATGAAAAAGTTGGCTTAAAACTCAACATTCAGAAAACTAAGATCATGGCATCCAGTCCCACTCACTACTTCATGGCAAATAGATGGGCAACAATGGAAACAGTGACAGACTTTATTTTGGGGGCTCTAAAATCACTGCAGATGGTGACTGCAGCCATGAAATTAAAAGACACTTGCTCCTTGGAAGAAAAGCTATGACCAACCTAGACAGCATATTAAAAAGCAGAGACATTACTTTGCCAACAAAGGTCCATATAGTCAAAGCTATGGTTTTTCCAGTAGTCATGTATGCATGTGAGAGTTGGACTATAAAGAAAGCTGAGTGCCAAAGAATTGATGCTTTTGAACTGTGGTGATGGAGAAGACTCTTGAGAGTCCCTTGGGCTGCAAGGAGATCAAACCAGTCAATCCTAATGGAAATCAATCCTGACTATTCATTGGAATGACAGATGCTGAAGCTGAAACTCTAACACTTTGGCCCCCTGCTGCAAAGAACTGACTCACTGGAAAAGACCCTGATGCTGCGAAAGATTGAAAACAGGAGGAGAAGGGGACAACAGAGGATGAAATGGTTGGATGGACATGAGTTTGAGCAAGCCTTTAAGTTGGTAACAGATAGGGAAACCTGGCGTATTGCAGTCCATGGGGTCAAAAAGAGTCAGACACAACTGAGTGACTGAACTGGACAGTAACACAGTAATAGTGGGGGACTTTAATACCCCATTCATACCAACAGACAGATCATCTGGACAGAAAATTATTAAGGAAACACAGGTTTTAAATAATACATTGGACCTGTTGGACCTAATTGATATCCACAGCACATTTCATCCATCACTTTTTTCTCAAGTGCACATGGAACATTTTCTAGGATAGATCACATCTTGGGCCACAAATCACACCTTGGTAAATCTTTACAAAGTGAAATCATTTCAAGCATCTTCTCTGACCACAACGCATAATCTCTGACCTAGATTAGACACCAACTACACACACACACAAAAAAAGAACTATGAAAAACAAATACATGGAGACTAAACAACATGCTTCTGAATAACCAAAAGATCACTGAAGAAATCAAAAAGGAAATCAAAATATGCATAGAAACAAATGACAAGGAAAACACAACAACTCAAAACCTAAGGAATGCAGCAAAAGCAATGCAGAGGGAAGTTTTATACAATACAAACCTACCTCAAGAAACAAGAGACACATAAACAACCTAACCTTACACCTAAAGAAACTAGAAAAAGAACAAAAACAAAACAAAACAAAAAAAAAAAACTCATAGTAGAAGGAAATAAATCATAATGATCACAGCAGAAATAAATGAAAAAGAAATGAAGGAAACAATAGAAAAGATCAATAAAACTAAAAGCTGGTTCTTTGAGAAAAACAAAATTGACAAACCATTAGCTAGACTCATCAACCTTGAGCTGTATTCATGTAACATGGCAAACTGACAAAGGTTTCCTTCAGCAGCTATATAGCAGATGAAATTACAGCAGATGCAGTAAGATCTAACTCTAAAGTGACTGTTTTTCCATTTAAACTACCTTTGGCTACCTGACACCAAATTTTACTGAGTTGATGGCAGTATTTGATGTTTTCCTTTATCTAAAAAAAGAGGAAATCAAAGAAAAAAAGATAAAAATTGTTTTTAAAAACTTGCCCTCAGTTATCACAATTCTCTTTACAATGAGGCTTCCTCACTTGTGTACAACAGCTCAAATTTCAGAAAATCTGAGGTTGCTCTTAAGCATTAAATAGGACAAGAAACTAAGTCACTGCAAATTGTTAAATTAAAAAGAAAAAAACTCCACTTAAACCACTGTCAGTCCAGTTTGCAGGAACGTTCGTTTTACAGAGATCAAATTCCTGATTCAACAAATCCTCCCTTTTGATAACTATTTGCAGATTAAGCTTTTTACCATAAAGTTCCCACCATACTATTCTTCTGTCCATTGAAAAAAATCATAAGTCTTGATTCCATACTGAGGATTCTAAACAAAATCTAAACAGTTGACCTTAACAGTCTCACAGTTTTACATTACCATAACACTGCTATCCATCCTTGTCCCACATTACTACTATCCATAAGGTTTCCTCGTCTCTGAACCACTGAAACATTTTTCCTATGAAGAGCCCAGCTGTCAGATAGGCTGGATTACACCACTGTAACAAACAACTCCCAAATATCAGTGACTTAAAAGAATAAAGACTCATTTCTTGTTGATGGCATACGCATATCTCCACTGTGGGTCAGCAGGAGTCTCTGCTCTACAAAATCCTCATTCTAAGAAGGAGCCAACATCCAGAGAAGCTGTTAACAAAACTTTTCTGTAAATGGCCATATAGTAAATTTATTCAGCTTTATAGGACATACGGTCTCTATAACAACTATTCAACTTTGCTACTGTAATGCAAAAGTGGCCACAGATAACACATAAACAAATAAGTAGGGCTATGTTCCAATAAAACTTTATTTAAAAATACAGATAACAGACCATATTTGGCCCACAGCCTTATCAGAGAGCTACAGGTCACTGTGGCAGAGACTAAGATGACTTCAGCTCACACATTGCAGGTCAAAGCAACTCACATGGCCACATCTAACTTCCAAGGACCAAGGGCATGTAATCATAACATGTGACTGGGAAAAGAAAAAGAAATTTGGGGTAGATAACATGGAAGAATCGATGCTTTTGAACTGTGGTGTTGGAGAAGATTCTTGAGTCCCTTGGACTGCAAGGAGATCAAACCAGTCAATCTTAAAGGAAATCAGGCCTAAATATTCAATGGAAGGACGGTTGCTGAAGCTGAAACTCCAATACTTTGGCCACCTGATGCGAAGAACTGACACATTGGAAAAGACCCAATGCTGGGAAAGACTGAAGGCAGGAGGAGGAGGGGCCAACAGAGTATGAGATGGTTGGATGGCATCACCAACCAGATGGACATGAGTCAGTATTAACATAAGTGTGAAGGCTAGTCATTTAGCCTGTGCATGAGCCCAGGAAACTACCCTGCATCAACATTTAGCAGTGTTCCGGAGCTGCAGATTCTTAACATATATCCTTCAGGAGTATCAAGACTGTCCCATATTACTAACGCTACCACCAGCAAATGAGCAAGAATCCCATTCTTTGCCTGAGTTTCCTCCTGAGAGCTTAATGTCAGCTTTTTTCTCCAGGATCCTGGAATGAGTCACAACCTCTCCACTAAATTCTTGATTTAGACTCTAATTGGGTGTGCCTGGCTGATTCTGGGTGTGGTGCCATGTTTGGCACCATCTCCTCTGAGAATGCTGATGTGATAGAATTCAGCTGTATTTAAGACTAGTTTAACTTGTAATTTTCCACCACTTCTTTATCAGGGTGAGGAAACGCACAAAACATGTCAACAAGTTCTTCACTTAGCACTATCGAATCCCAAAAGAACTAAGACCTTTGTCAACTACCTTCTATGAAGCAGTATTAACAAATCCCACTCAGACTGCCAATCATGTGAGACAAACAGTTTACCCAACTGCAAGATGCTCGTGCACATGCGCTCAGTCATGTCCAGCTCTTTGCAACCCCGTGGACTGCAGCCCGCCAGGCTCCTCTGTCCATGGGATTATCCAGGCAAGAATACTGGAGTGGGTTATCATTTTCTTCTCCAGGGGATCTTCCCAACCCAGGGATCAAATCCAAGTCTGCAGTGCCTCCTGCATTGGTAGGCATTTTCTTTACCACTGCGCCACCTGGGAAGCCCCACAAGATGCTAAATGAACCATTTTTCAACTGAGATCTCTAATTCAAATGTACCTGATATACTGTCATCACAGTGACCTAAAAACAACTTAGTTGTTTTTTAATTCAAAACTACTTCTCTACTTACTGTGAGTATGTGACTTTGGGCAAATTATTTAACTTATCTGAACTTCAGTCTCCTCAGTTATAAAATGGGGATACTAATATCTGTAAGAACATTGCTGTTATTATTAAATGAGCTAAGATATATAATACATCTTGCACCAATCAATAAATGCTAGTTTCTTTCTAACCTTCCTCTCCCTACTTTATCCCCACCTCCAAGGAGTATACAATGAAAAAGTCTGGAGAGTCTAGGATGGGTGTGCCTGCTTAACTTGCTGAGGCACAGCTTGGAGACACTAGGATTTTTGACAACTCAGTATCTTCTGAGCGGAAGGTAAATTAATGATATCCGTCTCCTACTTCCTCATTTTAGCTGTGCCTCCCAAGTTCCTGAAAGGTGGGTGTGATTATATGTTTAATGTTTATGTCATGATTAACATCAGAAAGAAAACTGCTCTATTTTCTGATTCAGAAGTCAAAATGTTCTACATTTCAGGAAGAATGTGAAAATCAGAACTACTAACTACCTAGTGGATACCAACCTGAACTTTCTCTCAACTATATAATAAAAAGCCAATTTGATGCTCAAAGAGGAAACTGTGTAGAGTTAATATGGCAAATGCTAATAATTAATTACTAAATCTACGTGGTTGGTCTTTTGCTTAATAAAAGGGCAGCAGAGGGCAGAGTGGCAGAACTTAACACACTCACACACTAACACTCCCTGAAGTTGGGGGAAAAACTACTCCATCTAACAGAAAGCAAAACCTTTCTGATTTTTTCCAATTTTTATAAATGTTGTTGTCTTATGCCAATCTACCTAAATGTTCATAGACCCCCTTAAGAAGGCCACACTCAGAGGAATAGCACAAGGCTAATCAGGAAAAGGAATTTCCACGTGGCAGCCATAAAAATCCCCTTACTCTCTAACACAGTCAGCTGAAATCAACTGGTCTATTGAGTGTATTCTCAGCTTCTACCACAAAAACTCCAATAAAGCACTGCTGCTGCTGCTGCTGCTGCTGCTGCTGCTGCTGCTGCTAAGTCACATCAGTCATGCCCAACTCTGTGCGACCCCATAGACGGCAGCCCACCAGGCTCCCCCGTCCCTGGGATTCTCCAGGCAAGAACCCTGGAGTGGGTTGCCATTTCCTTCTCCAATGCATGAAAGTGAAAAGTGAAAGTGAACTTGCTCACTCGTGTCCGACTCTTTGCAACCCCATGGACTGCAGCCCACCAGGCTCCTCCACCCACGGGATTTTCCAGGCAAGAGTACTGGAGTAGGGTGCCATTGCCTTCTGCCAATAAACACTACAAACCTTTATTAACTTTTTTAATTTTTAAATCCAATAATGAAAATACTAAGTTAAATTAAATAAGCCTTAGAAAAAGCAGTTACATAGAAGCAGTAAGCAGTGAGTTTCTGCAACCTAAGTAGCAAAAGAGATTTCTTTTTTTTTCCAATTAAATAGAAGTAAGAAAAAGAACTGTGTATTTAGTAGCCATCAATGCCACAACTTCAGGGGGGACCTAATCCACAATATGCTCTTCAACAGGAAACAAAAATAATGTGAAATCAGGGATTTTTTTTTTTTTTTAAGTTCAATAATTAGCTTATTAAAAGTTCTCTCAAGTAGTTTCTGGGACACGGAGCAGTCCCACCTTATTAAAAGGTTTCTCGGGTAGTTTCTGGGACACAAAGCTATGCTTTCAGCTTTCTCTGTTCTCCAAAAATTTTTAAGCTATGGAGGGAACAAACTGTTCATAGCTCCTTTCTTAAGTAACGTAGGAGACAAGACAAAAGTGGTCCATTTTATGAAGTCTCAAGAGAGAAAGGACATGTGTACACTTAGGACCAACTCACACTGTTGTATGGCAGAAACCAACACAACACCGAGAGGCAATTATCCTCCAATCAAAAAGAAAAAAAAAAGTGGCCATTTTAACTCAAAATTTCTCAGTAGAAAACAAGAGTCTAGAAAATTAGACGAGATGATTACTGCTGGCACTAAAAGCAGTCTGGAGCTGGGGATATACATCTTGATATCACTACAGTCTCTCTGGGTGGTTTTTGGAAGCCACTTAACTTTATCTACTTAAACTGAGAGCAATACTAACCATACTTTCTGAACTGGAAATAGGCCAATTAAAAATAAATTTAAAACTAAGGGCTATATAAATGCTGATAAAGAAATAATAATGAAGAGAGCAAACACAACTGGGAATGAGTCAATACCCAAACGATATATCCCTAGTAGATAAGCAATTCTTGATTAAGTCATCTTTTTAATCCTTGGAGTATATTGTAAATCGGATTGCACACTATCACACTAGGCTTCACTGCAGGAAACACCTAAGACAGTGAGCACAATAATCCAACATGAGATATTCTTTAGCAACCAACCCTGTAAGTTTCTGCCTTCTACTGTTGAATTCACTGAAATTTAGATTCCAAATAATTTCTACAAAACTCAGCTTCAGCATTCCAGAATCGATCCTATTAAATCAGAATTAATCCTGGAGGCCCAGAATAAACTACAGTAGTTTAACCAGACTCTGTTCCACAGCCATAGAAAAACAGAGTCCCTCTCTGGAAATGAATATACTCTAATGTTCTTCAAGAGAAATCTCTCAGGATAAACTTCAGTTAAATAATTCCGTGAGCATTTACAGATACAACGAATGTAGACTCTCTTCTGGGAACTTACAAGTTAAATTTAATCATTATAACAGCACAGTGGGGAAATTTCTTGCTTTACATTCCAGCTCTGTTACTTATTGGTTGTAGAACCCTGGGAAAGTTACCTAACCAATCTGACATGAAACGGTAATAGTGACACCTAAGCCACAAGATCTGGGTTAACTCTGGCTATTATAATATAACTGAATCTGGTCTTAGGGTTCTTTTGAAGATTAAATAATGTACTCACCTAGCAAGACATATGACACAGTAGTTCAGTAGTTCCTAAATGTAGTTTCCTTGTCCTTTTCATTATTTCTAGATTTTCTTCTTATTTCAATTTCATCCACTTTTTTTGAACTTTATCCTCCGTACCAAAAGTCTATAGCATCTACTTCAAGTCATGGTGAGAGAAACAATATAATAAGGAAAATATTATCATTTATTTAGTGTTAACTATTAGCCAGACACTGAGCTAACTGCTTTATATAGGTTATCTCTCTTAATCCTTACAACCTTCATAAAGTAGTTACATTATTCCAATTAAAGAAACTGAGGTTAAAAGGTTAGATAATATGCCCAAACTCACTGGGTCACTTATAATCATACTTTTGCCCTACCAAGAATCACTCCCTAATCACTATCTCATTTTCCTTCCCCCAGAGGTAACCACTACACTGAGTTTGTGATAATCATTTTCTTGTTCTCCTCTATATCTTACCATATACATACGCACCTATAAACAAGATTGGTTAGCTTTGCTCATTCTTGAATGTTACACAAACTGAATATAAGACATTCTATTGTGCCCTGTTTCTTTCAATATTACATAAATAATGAGCTGAATCCATGTGGTTCTACCTTACCTATGAGTCATCCATTTTCATTATTATACACTGTTCTACAGCTTGAACATATAATAATTCATCCATCCTATTGTTTTTGTACATCTGAATCATTTCCATGTTTTAACTATTATGTACATTGGTGATGTGACCATTTCCTTGACATGTAATCTGATGTATAAACAAAAGATTTTCTTTAGGCAGTGATCTTCAAACAGACACATATCTACACAAAGGGTACACAAAGAACATACACAGAGTTTCCAAACAGTAAATGGGCATACAGTTTCTCAAGAATTCAACTCAGACCCATAACTCCCGTATATACTACTTTCTAAAACTGATCTAAGAACAGGCTGCATTTGTAATATAAAGGCTTATGCCTCACCCATCCCAAATATTCACAGAAGGGTAAAATATTCAGTCTTGAGGGAGAAGAAGGAATTGACAGGCAAGAATAATGTTATAAATTCCATAACAGAGATATGAACAATGTTGTTTTGAAGCAAAGAAAATGAACTACTTTAACTACCTGAAGGAGTTAGGAGAAAAGAGATGACAGACACCTAACGTGGGCCTTGAAGAGTAGGTATGGCTCTGAGGTGGAAGATGGTTGAAAGGACAACCCTTACAAACAGGCCAATGAGATGTGAGAAGAATTCATTAGGTACAGCGTCAGGAAAAAACTAACAAAGGGGATACTTCAACTGGGAGATGAGCCCCTTCTGCCACTGGGAAGGCTAAGATGGACTAGAAAGAAACAGGTATATTAGAAAACAAGATACTGGAATAACATATACCTAGAACAACAAATACGACATGGGCAAAAAGCTGGTAGACAGTATGTAAGACATACTAATAAAACGGAAGAGAAAGAATGCTGAGAAAACTAAGTGGAGCCTCAGTCTCTCCAGTGGAGCCACGGTGTGCCAGCAAGAGCTGCTCTAAACCTCATTTCAAAAGGGAAGTGCTCCTTGGTATTAGGGATGAGAGATGAATACTGATTTATCAACAACTAATTGCCTTTGCACTAACCACTGCCATATTGCTCAATATACTCATTAATCATTATATAAACAGAGAAATTCTGTTTCATGCAATATAGAGCTGCCCTTGTTAGGAGCAGCTCAATTCTGATAAAACATACATATAACCCATCATTTGACCTTTGATTTGGAGCCAACATTTGAAACTACTGTTTCTCCATCTATCGCAGCTTAACTATGTATGGCATGACTTTCCAAACTGGCAGCCACATGGGACTCTTAACCTAACTCCCTATCAGCTGCTCTGCAATGATAACTGTGTAGTTTGGGGGTAATCCTCCCTATAGAGCTCCCCAAAAGCAATGTCAAACAATCCTAAAGGTACTGTTGAAATCTGGTGAACATCACCCAGATACTTAGATGAGATGCAGAGCTACAAACAGAAAAAGAAAGTTCACTCATATAAAGTACACTAATAATCAAAACACTTTAATCAGTTCCTACCACTTTATACATATCCTTCCTTTATTCAATTCTTCGAGAAGGTGCTAAAATGCTACGGCCTAAACATAAGCCGATGAATGAGTTCAGTGAGTATACTTGACAAATGATCAAAATAAACACTGAGTACCTAACATGTGATCACGCACCTAGAGCCAGACATCCTGGAATGTGAAGTCAAGTGGGCCTTAGGAAACATCACTACGAACAAAGCTAGTGGAGGTGATGGAATTCCAGTCCTAAAAGATGATGTGAAAGTGCTGCATCCAATATGCCATAAATGTGGGAAACTCAGAAGTGGCCACGGGACTGGAAAAGGTCAGTTTCAGTTTCATTCCAATCCCAAAGAAAGGCAGTGCCAAAGAATATTCAAACTGCTGCACAATTGCACTCATCTCACATGCTAGCAAAGTAATGCTCAAAATTCTCCAAGCCAGGCTTCAACAGTACGTGAACCGTGAACATCCAGATGTTCAAGCTGGATTTAGAAAAGGCAGAAGAACCAGAGGTCAAATTGCCAACATCCATTGGATCACTGAAAAAGCAAGAGAGTTCCAGAAAAACATCTACTTCTGCTTTATTGACTACGCCAAAGCCTTTCACTGTGTGAATCACAACAAACTGTGGAAAATTCTTCAAGATATGAGAATACCAGACCACCTGACATGCCTTCTGAGAAATCTGTATGTGGGTCAAGAAGCAACAGTTAAAACTGGACATGGAACAACTGACTGGTTCCAAATCGAGAAAGGAGTACATCAAGGCTGTATATTGTCACCTTGCTTATTTCACTTATACGCAGAGTACATCATGTGAAATGCTGGGCTGGATGAAGCACAAGCTGGAATCAAGATTATAGGGAGAAATAGCAATAACCTCAGATATGCAGATGACACCACCCTTATGACAGAAAGTAAAGAACTAAAGAGCCTCTTGATAAAAGTGAAAGAAGAGAGTGAAAAAGTTGGCTTAAAACTCAACATTCAGAAAACTAAGATCATGGCATAGGTCCCACCACTTCATGGCAAATAGATGGGGAAACAATGGAAACAGTGACAGAGTTTATTTTGGGGGGTTCCAAAATCACTGCAGATGGTGACTGCAGCCATGAAATCAAAAGACGCTTGCTCCTTGGAATAAAAGCTACGACAAACCTAGACAGCATAGTAAAAAGTAGAGACATTATTTTGCCAATAAAAGTCCATCTAGTCAAAGCTATGGTTTTCCAGTAGTCATGTATGGATGTGAGAGCTGGACTATAAAGAAAGCTGAGCGCCGAAGAATTGATGCTTTTGAACTGTGGTGTTGGAGAAGACTCTTGAGAGTCCTTTGGACTGCAAGGAGATCAAACCAGTCCAACCTACAAGAAATCAATCCTGAATATTGTTTCAGCTTTCAGTTTCAGCATCAGATGCTGAAGCTGAAACTCCAATACTTTGGCCACCTGATGCGAAAAAATGACTCAGTAGAAAAAACCCTGATGCTGGGAAAGATTGAAGGCGGGAAGAGAAGGGGACAACAGAGGATGAGGTGGTTGGATGGCATCACCAACTCAAGGGACATGAGTTTGAGTAAGCTCCAGGAGTTGGTGATGGACAGGGAGGCCTAGCGTGCTGCATTCCATAGGGTCACAAAGAGTCGGACACGACTGAGCGACTGAACTGAACTCAACTGACCTAACATGACCCAGTGAGTGTAGCAGGTGCTAGAAACAAGGAATTCATAACCTGCTCAGAATACAAATGTGAACAACTAAACCTAATGAGTTAAATGTTATAATAGAAATTATAAAAAGTGTGAAATCTAAGTGTAAAGAAATAACAGAAAAGTTCTAATAGGAATTGAGTCAGGGAAACATAACAGAATAAGCACCATCTCACTCAGACCTTGAAAAAATACTAGGAATTTATCTAGAGGGTGTGAGTAAAAGAAAAGGAAGAGATTAAATTCTCCAGGAATATAACAATCCAATGTGTCTGTATCAGTGGTTCTCAACTTTGCCTGGAAAGAGAAGGAGTTAATTACGGATACATAATTTTATGTACATTTCTGAGGTAGAGGTTTGAGAAGCTATAACTCAAAAAAAAAAAAGGCAGAGTAATTGGGTCAGAACAAAAGGACAGCTAGATTATGGCTAGACTGAAAAGGTCTTCAAAGTCAGGCTAGCCCTCTAAAAGGCCATTCCAAAACTATTACAAAATTTCTATGTGGTCAGTATTACTGGGAAAGGAACTATACCTTTCATCATATTCAAATTCTGCCCCGCCCCCCAAAAAATCTCTTTTGTTAGCAATAATTTAACCAAGTTTCTAAACAGGAGAATGATATAAAACGACTCTTTCCTGTGGTGACCAAAAATACACTCATGCGTGTGTGGTCCGTCACTACTCCAGACAAGAATACTGGAGGGGGTTGCTACGCCCTCCTCCAGAGGATCTTCCCAACCCAGGGACTGAACCGGCATCATAGACATTAAAAATTAAAACAAAACAAAGGGCTTTCCTGATGAGTCAGTCAGTCATAAAGGTAAAAAATCTATCTGCAATGCAGGAGAGCTAAGTGCTAAGTCACTTTAGTCGTGTCTGACCCTGAGACTCTGTGGACTATAGCCCCCCAGGCTCCTCTGTCCATGGATTTCCCAGGGAAGAATACTGGAGTGGGTTGCCATGCCCTCTGACCCATGTTCAATCCCTGGGTCAGAAAATACCCTGAAGAAGGAACTGGCAACCCACTCCAGTATTCTCCCCTTGGAAATCTCATAGACAGAGGAGTCTCGGGCTAGAGTCCATGGGGTCGCAAGAGTCAGACATGACTTAATGACTAAACCGCCATCACCGCTTTAAAAATTAAAATTTACAAATATATTTTTAAGTATCTGTAAAGGATAAAATATATAGATTTCATTAATCACTCATTATATCCAAGCATTCTCCTAACCTCTACACATTCATTTAATTCTTACAATAACTTTACGGGATAGGCACTATTATCATCACTCATTTAAATGTTGAGAAACCAGAGGCCAATGTAAGTTGATTTGACCAAGGCGGCATATCCTTTTCTTCTCATTCTCCACTGTGGTAGATATTACAAGTAACATGAGTTGGATTAAGAGTAACTTAAGTTTTCCAGAAGTTGCTAAGGAAACATAAAAACGCATTATCAGGTTCAGGAACAAACTAGCAAAACAGGGACTTGGGCTTCATAGGACTGTGATAGATATAAAGCTTCAGCTCATACAGATGCCTCAAATCAGGAAGCCCCCTTATTCTCTGTAGAAAATGATGCTTAAGAAACAAACCCTGAATAGAGCAGTAGTTTCTACTGAAGTACAGAAAGAAAACATTTGCATTCTTACTATCAATCTCTTAATCTCATCCATTTAAATTTCTATTTTCCAACGTATGTTTTATAAAATATATAATATTTTAGTACTTGCACATAATTTATAAATAAATATACTTTAAAGAGGGTAAGTGTGCTCATTGTTTACTGACAGGAATACATGGTCAAAAAATAGACAACTTAGCAAAAAAAATTACATCACTATAAAGATGGTTTGACTTTTATTTTAAAGGTTTCCTTTTACACCCTAAAGTTTCAGGATATTTTTAACTGTTTAACTGGTCACCAGATGAATTCCAAAAACACCATGTTGACTGTTCCTACCCTGCAATAAAGGTCCTTCTCAGAAACTTTTAACAAAACTTGAATGAAGGACAAATAATGCATCTGTCATCCCAGAAGGTCCTTTCAGTATCATGAATATAAAGGTAACATCTGGGACAGTGTTTTGAAGCTCACCAAGATTAAATAATCTTATCAGAACTATGATGAAATTTGAAGGGATAGAGAACTAAAGACTCTCAATCCCAGAACTATTAGAATATTTATTTGCTCCAAGAATAGTCACTGTTCATTTTAGAAAGTCTATTTCTCTGGTGGCTCAGATGGTAAGGAGTCTGCCTTCAATGTACGAGAGCCAGGTTTGATCCCTGGGTCGGGAAGATACCCTGGAGAAGGGAATGGCAACCCACTCCAGTATTCGTGCCTGGAGAATCCCATGAAGAGGGGAGCCTGGCAAGCTACAGTCCACGGGGTTGCAAAGAGTCAGACACGACTGAGCAACTAACACTTATCTCACAAAAAACATTTTCTACCATACAAAGATTGGAATTTAGAATAAAGGAAGTTAATATCTTTAAAACCATTTCACTTCCCAGGAAAAATCTGTGAAAGCTTGTTGGAAGTGTTAATTCACTACCTTAACTCGAGGGCAATTTGACAATATTTATAAAAATTGTAAATGTACATTTCCTTTGATCCAGCAATACCATTTCTTGTAATTCATAAGAAGATTAGACATATGTACAAAGATGTAATATAAGAACTCATAATTGCTAGAAAATTGAAACAATTTAAATGTTTATCATTATTGTTGATTAAATAAATTGTGTAATCTATATAAAGGAATACTAATCTGATGTACTTCTGAGTCAATGCATATTTTTGAATCTTAGAAATAGGTTACAAAATATCAGGTATAAACTGAATTGTTTTAAATGAGATCATAAATGTATATAAATGGATTGAAAAACATCTGGAATGAAGTATACCAAAATTAGCTTAGGGTATTGATAATGGGATTTAAAGTATTTTTTACTTTTATCTTTAAACTTTTCCTTTTAGTTTGATTTTTTTACTACACACACACACACATATATAATTTTTTAAATCGGAGAGGAAAAAAATCCCTTTCATCTCATAAAACAAAGAATTCTAAGATCTGGATCATCTAATCAAAGACCTGAACCTATTTCTTTTCATGACAGATGCTAAGTACTGTTAATTTAGAGAAGAGTAAGATAATTTCATCTTAAGAGCAATGGTTCTCAAAGTGACCAGCAGCTGATCAGCATCATCAAAAACTAGCTAGAAATGCAAAATCTCAAGCTCTACTCCAGACCTGCTGAACTGGAACATCTGAGTGTGGAGCCCACAACCTGTATCCAGTTGATTCTGATCCATTCTCCAGTTTGAGGACCACTGTTTAAGATGAACTCACAATCTGGTGACCTGAAAGACCAATTTAAACACCTCTTGGTATTGTTGCTGCTCCTACTGCTGCTAAGTCACTTCAGTCGTGTCCAACTCTGTGTGACCCCATAGACCGCAGCCCACCAGGCTCCCCCGTCCCTGGGATTCTCCTGGCAAGAACAATGGAGCGGGTTGCCACTTCCTTCTCCAATGCATGAAAGTGAAAAGTGAAAGTGAAGTCGCTTAGTTGTGTCCAACTCTTTGCGACCCCATGGACTGCAGCCTACCACGCTCCTCTGTCCATGGGATTTTCCAGGCAAGAGTACTGGAGTGGGGTGCCATTGCCTGCTCCGCTTGATATTGTTAGTGCCACATAAATCCAAACAAATGTAGGTGACATCTCCACTAAGAGAACCTTCTTTCTGATAAATGTAGGGGATAAAGGCCTCAGAAATATTCAAAACATCATTAATGAAGGAGCAATCCCACCTGACCTGTGACTAATCTTGGTGCAAAGAGAACAAATAACAAAACTGCCCAGCCTAACATTACAAACAACAGCTCCAGATGGTGAATCCTATCAAAAGCCTGGTGCTACCCAGGGCAACCTTCTGAAAACTCTAGACAGTAACAAACAGAATCCCAGCTGATCACATACTGACAGAACAGACCTCTGGCAAAGATGTACGGTTTATACAACATACAATGGAACTATTAACAGGATCCAAGCATTAAGTCATCTCAAAATGTCAAGAACATCCATATTAAAGCTCAGAGTTGCTTAATTATGAACAAACTAAATATGCCAAAAATAAGTCCAAAAGTTTTTCATAGCAAATTTACTTGAGTTCATTTTTCCAGGGGTCCAGGGAAAGAGGTGAAAAAAAATACATAGTATTAAAATAAGGAAAATGTGAGAGACATAATAAATACAGGAAAGAGGCATTAAATATATGGACAATGCACTTAAAATTACTCTATCTATGAATACAACTTAAAAAAGAGTTCTCATTTACAGTTTTGCAAGAAATTTTTATATACTCAAAAAAAAAAAAAACATTTGCCCATATGGTATCTTTCTCCTCTTCAAGATACTTGCCTGCCATCTGCTGGAAAACTGTCCTAATCAATGTATAAACCTACATTACATATGCTATAAATGGCATCATCATTGATATGGCCCAGCTCAGCCCACTCGAGTATTCTTGCCTGGAAAATCCCATGGACATAAGAGCCTGGTAGGCTGCAGTCCATGGGGTCGCTAAGAGTCGGGCACGACTGAGCGACTTCACTTTCACTTTTCACTTTTATGCACTGGAGAAGGAAATGGCAACCCACTCCAGTGTTCTTGCCTGGAGAATCCCAGGGACGGGGGAGCCTGGTGGGCTGCTGTCTATGGGGTCGTGCAGAGTCGGACACGACTGAAGCAACTTAGCAGCAGCAGCAGCAGCAGTAGTCAGCCTGCTAGTGGTAAAGAATCTGCCTGCCAATACAGGAGCAGAGAAGGCAATGGCACCCCACTCCAGTACTCTTGCCTGGAAAATCCCATGGACAGAGGAGCCTGGTAGGCTGCAGGCCATGGGGTCGAGAAAAGTCGGACACAACTGAGCGACTTCACTTTCACTTTTCACTTCCATGCATTGGAGAAGGAAATGGCCACCCACTCCAGTGTTCTTGCCTGGAGAATCCCAGGGATGGGGGAGCCTGGTGGGCTGCCGTCTCTGGGGTCGCACAGAGTCGGACACAACTGAGGCGACTTAGCAGCAGCAGCAGCAGCAGCTATCCACTACACAACCTGCACAAATGTGCAAAACAAACACACTTAAGAATTAACCTAATTTAGACCATACATGAACCTCCCAGTAAATCAGAAATCTTTAGAAGGCCTGATCATAAAGCTGGCAGACACTGGACTGACAGGAGTCTCCCCGCTCCATACATAACCAATAACCTCATCTTTCCAAGTAACTAGTGATGAAACCACATGCTTGCAGCCTCAAGCACATAAAGACCAGCAGGTTGTCCTCTGACTCTTGGCTTTTCCAGCAAACATGGTGATGCTGCTTTGACCATGGATCTAGTACACGGGAAAGCAAAATCAGTTTAAGAATTTTGCTGCAGATTAATATCCTTCATTTGACTCTAAGTCAATTTAATTTTTATCTATTTTTTAACAGATCTGATTTCCTATTTTATCTGTTATATCTCTAAAACAAAAACACCACAATAGACAAAGGTCTGATACAGCCCATCCATAGGCCATGAAGAGGGGCTTCCCTGGTGGTTCAGTGGTAAAGAATGTGCCTGCAATACAGGCAGACAGATACCCTGGAGGAGGGCATGGCAACCCACACCAGTATTCTTGCCGGGAAAATCCCATGGACAAAGGAACTCTGGCAGGCTACAGTCCGTGGGGTCACAAGGAGCTGGACACAACCAAGCACGCATGCACGCAAGGCCATGGTGAAATAAGTGGTCTGATTATGAGCAATAATCATTTTACTGACAACCTACTAACTTGGGTTAGTTAGAGCAAAACAGTCTTTCAATTTTTTATTTGATGAAAAGAACCCAATGGTGCAAAGCAGTAATACCAGAAATAAATCTGCTCGGGTATACAGCAATTTGTAGCATTCTGCAGCCCCTCCCTCTTCACTCCTGGACCAGACAGATGACACTTTCTTCTTCATTTAATACTTAAAAGAGCTATTTAAGAGCCATCTCCATGTATGATTGGCCTTTGCAGACTAGCAAACTGAGGAGAACCAGAAAGATTAAAGGAATTTCAAAGTCTTTCTAGCAACTTGTTGTAATACAGTGATATACTTTTACAACTCTACTTCAAGTATCTTAAGAAATTTCTCCCTGCTTCTTTGATCACTGATTAAGACTCTGTGCACCCAAGAAAGGAGGCACAGGTTCAATCCCTGGTCAGGGAACTAAGATCCTGCAGGCCGCACAGCACGGCCGAAAAAAAAAAGAAACCTGATTGCAAGTGACATGGAATTTGTCCTTCTACTTTGTCAAAGACTGCCAGATAGCAAAAAATAAAACTCTGGACCAAGTTTATGTAATAACATAGGAAATAAAACCACAGGAAAATGAGACCTGGGAATTATTTTAAGAATTAATTATTATAAACTCTTTTTTTAACAAGTCTGGTTAACAAGGGCAAATTCTGGGTCATGCTGTACAAATCTGACAAAGGAGATGATGACATTTTAAGTCTGGTATACCTTTGGGAGGTTATTTTCCCAGCTTTATAAACTCTCAGAACTTTGTGTGTTGAAATAAGCCACTTTAAAGTACTGATCACAGGCCCCCATACTGTAAAACTGATTTAAAAGTTCAAGCTAAACAAAGCCTTAGAAAGATTTCCTCACTCCAGCAGTATTTAAGAATCACTTTGCCAATTTACCTCCTCCACATGAATGGTCTTTTCTGATTAGAGAGAAGGGCCTGAGTCATTATTTCATTTTTATTTTATTTTTTTCACTGAGTCATTATTTTAAAGAACCTTTTCCTCATCCTCAGTTTACAAAAGAAAAAAAGTAGTACATTACTAAATAATCCATTAGTACATATTAAGTAATCCATTATAATTACATGCCAGCATCCTCAATGAATGCAATGAATAATAACAAAGAATATCAACTGCATTAGGCTTCCTTACTTAAGATTCTCAGTAAAAAAATTATGAACTCAAAGTCTTTAGAGTCAATTCCTAAAATTTGGTGCAGGAGCTGGGAACTATAGGCAAACTCTTCTGAAAGATCAGATGATAACTCAGTGAGATAAACGAAGACTTCTTTTACTGTTGTTTAGTCTTTTACCCTAAAGATTTAGACTCTTTTGGTTGAGCTGAATGCACGCTTTTCTTCCCCATCCCACCCTCCCCATGCCCACCTGCAGAGAATGGAGACAAAAGCTACATCTTATACATTGATCATACAGTTTTAGGTACGACCTTAGACAACTGGCCTTGCTGCCTGATTATTGCCAGAAAGGATGATTTCAGACCAACTACAGGCAGTCCCTGATTCATTCAATAAATAAGTTCCTAGGAGTCTATGTACAAAGCAAATATTTGTAAATCAAACCAAAATTTTCCAGAAGTAATACAGGTGTTTCTGAAATGTTTATGGAAGAATTGATATGATATCTAGGACTTACTTCAAAATTAGCCAAGGTTGGCATGGGGAGAAGGGGTAGGCAGTTAGAGAATTAGATGAAATAAGATTTGCTGTATGCTGATCACTGTTAAGCCTGTGAGAAGGGTACGTAGGAATTTATTATACTGTTTTTTCAATTTTGTACCCTTTAAATTTTCCACATTAAGTTCCTTTGGAAAGAAAAAAGAATATGACAAGAACTGGCTATACTTATCAAAGTTTTAAATTTACTAAGTTCATATTGAACAATCCCACATTTGAGAATCTATTCTATAGTACTGATATATAAAGAGACATTGATAACAAAAATTTTTGTAAAAACAATGTGAGGAAGGAGGAAAAGGAGACTATCTAAATGTCCATCAAGAGAGGAATATTTACTTCTACAACAAAGTATCCTACAGTCATTAAAAAGAATGAAAGTAGAGTTAGAAGTTTCAATTCACAAAGATACCTGACATATTTACATATTGCTAAATAGAAAAAAAAGATATGTAACAAAATGTAAATGATAATTCTTAGCTAAAAAGAAAACTATAAGACTATGTATGTACATACAAATGCAAGAATGTATCTACACATGCTTATATAAGCATATAAAAAAGTCTGGAAAACTATATATCAAATTAATAATGCTTTGAAGAGACAAATTTAGAGTGGGGAAGAGAGGGAATTTTACTTATATATTTCTAAATTGTTTCTTTTTTATAATAAAGATAAAATTTTTTAATATTTAAAACGCATTACTGTTTAAAAATAAAGTACCTGGAACATAAAGATTCCTCAATTAACAAAAGAAAAATTTTAAAGACTTGCCTAGGGGCTGTCACATGCTCATAGCTATGACATAAAATTTTACATAAAATAGAAAACAATAAAGTTTAAAGGAAAAATCACTTCAACCAATACACTTTTTATAAAATATGAAAGAAAAAGAAGAAATACAAACACTGGAACATATATATAAATAAGGTTTCTATAGGATAATCATGGATAGAGGTACACTGGATGAGAAAAGACAAGCAGTGGAAAACAAGGGAAGAGGAGAAAAAGACACAAAATATGTGGAAAGAAAATTAGGAGATAGTGAAAAAGTTCCATGCATGGGAGAGGGTCATCACGTCACACAAAAACAGCATTGATAAATGAGGGATGGGGAGCGGGACAGCCAGTTAGTAGCCATGGGAAATCTTTAGAGCTTTCCTTCATTTTTAAAACTCTAGTGAATATCCACTCTTTAATGTATACTGGCTTCAGCCTAGTGGGTAACAGCTTGAGCAGTGTGAGTTAACTCTGGCTTTCAGACTTCTATTTCAATATGATGAAACAACAACATACATTTATCTTCCTCCCTCTGAAGACTCCACTAAAGGAAAAGGTAAGCCTATTACTCCAAAGAGAACTAGGGAAGAACCTGCAGCTAACAAGAGATAGCAACATTTTCTGGAAAAAAAGCTGCTAAAAGGCAATAAGGATGAAGCAGATTAGTACAAAAAAGAGTCTATTTGCCAATGGAATAAAATCCAAAAGGGAGTCTAAGTACCAACCACAACCATGGAGAAGGTCAGGATTTAGAACGCCATGAATAACAGAAGCACTGAAAACAAATAGGTTAATTGAAATAGTTAATACAGAATAGTCAAACCCATACACATGTACCCCATACATGGAGATTCCAGCAGCCCAACACCTAACAAGGTATCAGGGGATTCTTTTCTGGAGAAATTATGTAGCCTAGAATATACTAAAAACCACTTAATAGTACAGTTTAAATAAGTAAATTGTATAGTACATGAGCTATTTTCAATAAAGCCATTGGGAAAAAAGAAAAAGCACTAACTTCTCTTTTCTTCCACAATGGGAAATTAATTAATATTGCCTAAAATTGAATGGAATTCAATTTGCCTAAAATATGGAAACTGACTTTTTACCTTAAGTAAAAAGTTCTCCTAAAGTTAATGATGGTTATATCTCATAAATAGATTTCTGCCTGATATATACTTGTATCATCTTTATACTCTCTCTACTGCTTAATTTTATTTTTACTACTAAGCATGCATCATACTTATAAAAAGAAAAAAAAAAAACTGAAAATCAAAAGGCTTATAATAAGACTTCCACTTCTGGAAAGATGTAGCAGACATAGTATTTTCTATTTCTCCCAATTAGTATAACTAAAAACTCTAGACATTACATGTAAAACAAAATAAAATATGAAAGGTGGAAAGAAGGCAGCAAACTGGCTTGGATCTCAAAACAAAAAGAATGCCACAATGATGCGTTCCCTGTGCTTTCTTTTGCCTCATATCTCAGACTTGGAACTAAAGAGACTGGCAACCCAGAAACACAAACAGGTGCAAATTTTTAAAAGCCCCCACAAACGCTTGCTCTCTCTAGTCAAAAGATGACCAAAGAGGCAGTCAGTCCAGACAGAAAACATTTGTACAATCACCCTTCTATTCAAGATAAACACCACAGGGCTGGGGGGAAGGGAGGGGGGGAAAGTGACCCACCCATAACCCAGACCACCACAGTCAGAAAGAAAACCTAGAAATCTACCCTCACAGGTGATGGATGACAAAGCACCCAACACCCCAGTCAGGGTGTCAGAGAAGGCCAAGAAGGGATCTGGAACTTTCTTCCCCACCAAATGGTTACAACCCCCTCTCCCACACCACAGTGTTAGCAGAGACCAAGTAGAGTCAGAACTGCCATCTCTGGCGGTGATGAGAACCTCTCTCAGATGTCAACAGAAACCAAGGGGGCACCCTAGCTAGCAGTACTGAAGCAGTGACCCACAAGTTCTCCTACCAAAGTGGTATCAAAGAAAGCCAGCTAAAAGAACAGGCTTAAATGAGAGCCAGAGTCACTTAACATAATACAAAAATGTACAGATTTCAACTAAAAATCATTCTTCATACCAAAAACCAGGAAGTTGCCAAACTAATGAAAAGGGCAATCATTAGGTGCCAAAACCAAGACAACAGAAAAGAATTATCTGATGGAGATTACAAAGTGGCCATGATAAAAATGATTCAACAAATAATTATGTACATGCTTGAAACAGAAAGAGAACCTCAACAAAGAAATACAGGAAATGATAACCAAATGGAGAGTTTAGAACTGAAAAATACAAGAACTGAAATTAAAAACTCAGTGGCTAGACTCAAGAATAGAGTGAAAGGGACAAAGGAAAAGACTCAGTGAAATAAAAGAACAGGAGAAATCATGTTATCAGAACAACATGAGAAAATAAACTGAAAGAACAAACAGAGCCTCAGAGGCCGTTGGACTGCACCGAAAAATCTAACATTCGTGTTACCAAAGTCCCAGAAGGAGAACAGAAAAAGGATGAGGCAAGAAAGTTCTTGAAGAAATAATGGCTAAAAACTTCCCAAATTTGGCAAGGGATACAAACCTACCAATTCAAAAAGATCAGCAAATCCCAAACAGGATAAACCCAATGAAATTCATGCCAAGACACATTATAAATTAAACTCCTGAAAACTAAAGACAGAAAAAAAATCTTGAAAGTAATCAGAGGAAAAATGACATCTTTTCCTCTAAGGGAAAAATTACTTGAATGACAACAAACTTCTCATCAGAAACCATGGAGGCCAAAAAGAAGTGGTACAGTACTTTTCAACCAGAATCCTATACCCAGGAGAAATATCCTCTAGGAATGAAGGAAAAATCAAAACATTCTCATGTGAAGGAAAACTCAGCCATTCCCATGTAAAGAGAATTTGTTGCCAGCATGCCTACTCTAAAACAATGTCTACAGGATGTTCTCTAAGCAGAAAGGAAATGATTTTTTTTTTAAAGGAAAGTTTGGAGTATCAGAAAGGACACAGTAAGCAAAAATGTGGATAAATAAAGGGACATGGTGAGGGGGGAGTAAGGTTTCTATACTTCACTCAAAGTAGAAAATGATGACACTAGTAAAACACTAGGAAGTTAAATAAAAACAACATCAAACCTAGAGAAACCACCAAAAAGTGTATGCTCAAAAACATTAGCTAAATCAAAATGAAATTCTCCAAAAATGTTCAAGTAATTCAAAGAACACAAAAACGAAAGAGAGAATAACCAGAAAACAACAATGAAACAACAGAACTAAGATTTAGCATATCAATAATTATATTAAATATAAATGTCCTAATTACACCTGACAGAGACTGAAAGGGTAGAGGAAAAAATGCAACTATAGGCCATCAGCACAAATTAAAATACAGTGAGGCAGGTTAAAGATAAAAGAAGGGAAAATTATATATCATGTAAACAGTAAAAAAGGAAAATGGGTAATCTATTATTATCATCAGATTTAATACTTAATATTTCAACCAATATTAATTTAATATTAATTAATAATTTAATATTTAATATTATCATCAGATAAAGCTGACTTCACAGCAAGGAAAACCACCAGGAAAAAAAAAAACAAAGAAATGCTCAGTCCACTAAGAAGACATCACAATTCTAAATTCATATGTACCAAACAAAAGAGTTGATACAGATAGGAAGCAAAAATGGACAGGTCTGAAAGGAGAAACAGACAATTCCACAATTATAATTAAGAGACTTCAATACCCCTCTCTCAACAATTAAGAGAAATAGAATATCAGCACGGATATAGAAAAACACAAATTAATCAAAATCTGATGAACATTTATAAAATACTCTGCCCAACAGAATGGGACTCCCAGGTGGCGCAGTGGCAAAGAAGCCAATGCCGGAGACACGAGAGACACGGGTTCAATCCCTGGGTAAGGAAGCTCCCCTGGAGCAGGAAATGGCTACCTGCTCGAGTTACTGAGTGTAGCATTTTAATAGCACTTTTAGGACTGATGCTGAAGCTGAAGCGCCAAACACTTTGGCCACCTGATGTGAAGAGCCAACTCACTGGAAAAGACCCTGATTCTGAAAAAGACTGAAGGCAGGAAGAGAAGGGGATGACAGAGGGAGAGATGGTTGGATGGCATCACTGACTCAATGGTCATGAGTTCAAGCAAACTCCAGAAGACAGCGAAGGACAAGGAAGCCTGGCATGGTGCAGTCCATGGGGTCACAAAGAGCTGGGCATGACTGAGTGACTGAACAACAACCCGCTCCAGTATTCTTGCCTGGAAAATTCCATGGACAGAGGAGCCTGGTTTGCTAAGCAGTCCATGGGGTGCCAAAGAGTTGATCATAACTGAGCATACACACACTCAACAAAATACACATTCTTTTCAAAAGTTTATAGAACATATATCAAGAAAGACCATATAGTCCATAACACAAATCTCAACAAATTCAAAAGACCTGAAATCAATACAGTATCTTCTCCAACCACAACAGAATCAACCTAGAAATTGATAACAGGAAATATTCAAATCCTTAGATACTAAACAACACACTTCTAAATAATTCATGGGTCAAACAGGAAGTCTAAAGGGAAATCAAAAATGAACTAAATGAAAATACAACATATAAAAATTTGTAGGCCACAGGTAAAGCAGAGCTGAGCTATTTATAGCACCAGAGATAATTTATAGTATTATAAATATAGAGATTGGTAGCACTAGAGATGGGCTTACCAGGTGGTGCTAGTGGTAAAGAGTCTGCCTGCAGGAGATGCCAGAGATGCAGGTTCAATCCCTGGGTTGGGAAGATATCCTAGAAAAGCAAATGGCAACCCACTCCAGTATTCGTGCCTGTAAAACTCCAAGGACAGAGGAACCTGGCAGGCTACAGTCCGTGGGGTCCCAAAGAGTCAGACACAACTGAGCAACTGAGCACGCACAGCATGAGAGACAGTTTACAGCATTAGAAAAAAGGGAAAATCTCAAACCATTATTCGAAGCTGCTACAAGAGCAAAAACAAAAGACAAACAGTAGGAAGGAAATAGTAAAGATGCAAGCAGAAATCAATACAAAAGAAAATAGAAAAACAATACAGAAAATCAATGGAATCAATGAAATCAATGAAAAAATGATTCTTTGAAGACACCAACAAAATCAACAGATATCTAACGAGTTATCAAGATATGGAATAAAACCACAGATATCACTATATACCCTGTAGCCATCAAAAGGATAATAAAAGAGAACTATAAACTCTTGACATAAATTTGATAACATAGACGAAACAAACCAAGTCTTCAAAAATGACAAATTATTACAATTTACCTATTAGAAAACAGTAATTTAGCCCTACAACTATGAAGGAAACTCAATTAGTAATCAGTTCAGTTCAGTCGCTCAGTTGTGTCCAACTCTTTGTGACCCCATGGACTGTAGCACGCCAGGCCTTCCTGTCCATCACCAGCTCCCAGAGCTTGTTCAAAGTCATGTCCATCGATTTGTTGTTTAGTCACTAACTTATATCTGACTCTTTTTGCAACCCCATGGACTGTAGCCCTACTGTCCTTGGAATTTCCAAGACAAGAATACTGGAGTGGGTTGCCATTTTCTTCCCAAAGGATCTTCTCAACACAGGGAAAGTAAAAGTATCAGTTGCTCAGCCATGTCAGATTCTTTGTGACCCCATGGATTGTAGCTTGCCAGGCTCCTCTGTCCATGGGGTTTTCCAGGCAAGAATACTGGAGTGGGTTGCCATTTCCTGTCTGAGGCACCAGGAAAGCCTCTCTGGATCGTGGAATCAAACCCACACCTCCTACACTGAATTTTTCACCACTGAGCTACCAGGGAAGCCCAGAATTTGTAATATTGATATAAGATCTCCCAAAAAATAAGTTTCCAGGCCTAGATAGTTTAATTGGAGAATTCTACAAAATGCTTAAAGCAGAATTAATCTAATTATGAATTAATTCTAAAGCCTCTTCTTGAAAACAGAAGAGAGAAGAAACACCTCCTAATTAACTTTTCTGAAACTATGCTATCATCAAAATCAAGATAATAAAAAATAAATAAAACTGCATATCAATATCCCCCATAAATATAAACATAAAAATCCTTAAGAAAAAATAGACAAGTAGGTATATAAAAAGGAACATATACAATGACTAAGTTAGGTTTATTTCAGGAAGGCAGGTTCATTCAGTATTTAAAATTAATCAATGTAATCCAAAAGACTAAAGAAGAAAAACCACATGATCATATCAATCAATGAAATAAAAGCACTGGACAAAATTCAACACTTTTTCAAGATTAAAAACTCTCAGCAAACAGCAATATAAGGAAACTTCCTCAACTTGATAAAGAGTATCTGCAAAAAATCGTATTAACTTAAACACTATACTTGGGGGAAGACACTGAATCCTCTCTAAGACTGGGAACAAGACAAAGATGTTCACATTTGCTGGTCTCATTCAGCATAGTCCAGTCCAGTCCTGGACAGTCCTGACAGCACAGTTCTAGACAGTGAAAAAAAAAGTTAAAAGAAAAAGAGTACAGATTAGAAAGAAAAAATAAAACTGTCCATATTGCCCGTGACATTATTATCCACATAGAAAATTCCAAGGAATCTACAAAAAAGGTCCTAGAATAATAAAGAAAGTTTTAAAGATATAAGGTAAACATCCAAAAATTAATTATATTTCTACATGTTAGCAATGAACATAATGACACTAAAATTAAAAATACTGTTTCTAATCACTTTTTAAAAAAGAAATACTGAAGTGTAAATCTAACAAAATATAGGCTGAGTTTATTTGCAAAAAATTACACAATGGTGATGAAAAGAGAGCTAAACAAATTGAAAGACATACCATGTCTGCGACTGGAAGACTCATGAAGTAAAGATGTCCATTCTCCACAAATTGATAACAGGTTTAATGCAACTCCTATCAAGATCTCAGCAAATTACTTTCATAGATGTAGACAAAATTATTCTAAAATTTATTTGGAAAGGCAAAGGAAATAAATGAACTAAAACTATTTTGATTAAAAAAAGATTAAAGTGGGAGGAATCAGTCTACCCATTATCAAGACTTATTCTATTTAGTTATGGTAACCAAGACAATGATACTGACGGAGGGATAGACATATAGATCAACAGAAAAATGAGGCCCCAGAATACACAAGTAGCTTTTGACAAAGGTGCAAAAGTAGTTCATTAGAGGAAAAAGAGCCTTTTCAATAAAAGGAGGTAGAACAACAGGATATCCATGGTGGGTTGGGGGGAGAGGAGAGGAGGAGAGAGAGAAAGAAATTTTGAAGTCTCACTCCTTATACAAAAACTACAGAATTACAAAACTTAACTCAAAATGAATCACAGGCTTTACATTTGAGTAAAACTATAAACTTTTAGGATTAAAAAATAACATGGGAAAATCCTCAAGATCTAGGGCTAGGCAAATAGCTCTCAGAATTGACACGAAAAATATGTTCTATATGAGAAAGAAATGGTAACTTGAACTTCATCAAAATAAAAAACTTCTGATCTGCAACAGACTCTGTTAAGAGGGTGAAAAGACAAGTCACAGAGTGGTAGAAAATGTCTACAAATTACACAGACAATAAAGGACTAGTATCTAGGATATATAGTTTTCAAAACTCAACAATTTAAAAAATCTAATTAGAAACTGGGCAAAACACATAAAGAGGCAACTCAACAAAGTATATGCACATATGGCAAATATGCACATGACAAGATATTCAGCATCATTAGCAGTTAGAAAAAGCAAATTAAAACCACAAGGCAATATTACTACACTCACATCAGAACGGCTAAAACAAAAAATAGTGATACCAAATGCTAGCAAGGATCTGGAAAAATGGAACCCACCTACATTGCTGGTGGGGATGTAAAATGGTACCACCACTTTAGAAAACAAGTTTAGTAGTTCTTCAAAAGGTTAAACATAGAGTTACTGTATGACCAGCAATTCCACTACCAGTTATATACCCCAAAGAAGTGAAAATGTGTGTTCAACCAAAATGCAAAACCTTTACAGATGTATTTATAGCAGTTTCATTTTCATAACCAAAACTGTAAACAAGCCAGATGTCCTTTAATGGGTAAATGATTAAACAACTGTGCTACAGCTATACCATGGAATACTGCTCTGCAACAAAAAGGGACAAACTTGATATAACACATCAATTAGGATACAATCTCCAGGAAATTATACTGAGTGAGTAAAGCCAATTTCAAAATGTTACATTCTGTAAGGTTCCATTTATATAACATTCTTGAGATGACAAAATTATAGAAATAGAGAAGAGTTTACTGGCTGTCAGGGATTAAAGAGCATATAGGGACAAAAGGAAAATAGGGATGTTTGTGATGGTGGAAATGTTCTGTACTTTGACTGTAAAAATGCCAGTATCTTGCTCCTGATATATTGTGCTACAGTTTTTCAAGATGCTACTAGTGGAGGAAAGTGTGTAGAAGGTACAAGGGATCTCTGTATAATTTCTTAGAACTGAATCCCCAATTATCTCAAGACAAAAAGTTACCTTTTTTAAAAATGCAAATAATAAATGTATAGAGTCAGATCCACATTTACCATTTAAAATGCTTCCAATAGCCTATTTTACTTTAGATTTCCAGAGCTCTTCTCATTCCATTTTCCTCTTTCTTTTGCTACTCCAATGCCAAAAGATCTTTGTTGTACACTTCTCCCTTATAAATGTCAAGTAATTCTTTTACCTCATCAAAAACAAAATGTTTGGTGAGCTCCTTTATTTCTTTTTTTTAACGTATTATACAAACACGTCTTTCTCAACATCAAACTCCATACCAAAAACGTTTCATAACATGGATTCAGTCAAGCTCAATGTCTGCTGTTTTTGTTCATCCCTGTGTGCGTGCTCAGTTGCTTCAGTCGTGTCAAACTTTGTGGCCCTATGGACTATAGCCCACTAGGCTCCTCAGACCATGGGATTCTCCAGGCAAGAATGCTAGAGTAGTTGCCATGCCCTCCACCAGGGGATCTTCCCGACCCACGAATCGAACCAGCATCTCCTGCATTGTAGGCAGATTCTTTACTGCTGAGCCACCAGGGAAGCCCTTATTCGTTCATATGTCTCGGTAAGATCATATTTCATATCAGTACCCTTAAAATTTTATTGTTTGCTGGCACCAGACCTTCCCCAGAAAGTGAAAGTTAGTTGCATTGTGATGATTCTTGCTTGCTTTGATGTTTCACAGGAAGCAGAAGAGAGATACAAAAAGCAAGCACAAATATAATGAAAGAAACAAAGCCAAAATTTACAAAGGAGAAAAACATTAAAAAGCACTTTTCAAACATACAGATATTGAGAACAATAAGAGCAAAGTCTTGGACAAGAAATAAGATGTCAGTGCTTCACTAAACAAAATTACAGTGCCAAAAGATGCAGCTTCATCCCAGTCTGTCATGTTCCAAGTGCATAAAAACACAATCAAAACTGAAAGTCTGTGTTGCTCCACAGCTTTTTATTCAAAAATAATTATAGCAAAAGAGCCTCACTTTAATCCAAATTATCACTTTTCGTAAATGGCCTATCACAAAAGAATATTTATCCAGCTTCCTAAACACTCAGTCAGTCTTTTCAGTCACTCAGTCGTGTCCAATTCTTTGCGACCCCATGAATCGCAGCACGCCAGGCCTCCCTGTCCATCACCAACTCCCAGAGTTCACTCAGACTCACATTCATCAAGTCAGTGATGCCATCCAGCCATCTCATCCTCGGTCGTCCCCTTCTCCCCCTGCCCCCAATCCCTCCCAGCATCAGAGTCTTTTCCAATGAGTCAACTCTTCTCATGAGGTGGCCAAAATACTGGAGTTTCAGCTTTAGCATCGTTCCTTCCGAAGAAATCCCAGGGCTGATCTCCTTCAGAATAGATTGGTTGGATCTCCTTGCAGTCCAAGGGACTCTCAAGAGTCTTCTCCGACACCACAGTTCAAAAGCATCAATTCTTCAGTGCTCAGCTTTCTTCACAGTCCAGCTCTCACATCCATACATGACCACAGGAAAAACCATAGCCTTGACTAGACAGACCTTTGTTGGCAAAGTAATGTCTCTGCTTTTGAATATACTATCTAGGTTGGTCATAACTTTTCTTCCAAGGAGTAAGCATCTTTTAATTTCATGGCTGCAGTCACCATCTGCAGTGATTTTGGAGCCCCAAAAAATAAAGTCTGACACTGTTTCTACTGTTTCCCCATCTATTTCCCATGAAGTGATGGGACCAGATGCCATGATCTTTGTTTTCTGAATGTTGAGCTTTAAGCCAACTTTTTCACTCTCCTCTTTCACTTTCATCAAGAGGCTTTTTAGCTCCTCTTTACTTTCTGCCATAAGGGTGGTGTCATCTGCATATCTGAGGTTACTGATATTTCTCCCAGCAATCTTGATTCCAGCTTGTGCTTCTTCCAGACAGGCTTCAGCAATACGTGAACCATGAACTCCCAGATGTTCAAGCTGGTTTTAGAAAAGGCAGAGGAACCAGAGATCAAATTGCCAACATCCGCTGGATCATGGAAAAAGCAAGAGTGTTCCTGAAAAACATCTATTTCTGCTTTATTGACTATGCCAAAGCCTTTGACTGTGTGGATCACAAGAAACTGTGGAAAATTCTGAAAGAGATGGGAATACCTGACCACCTGACCTGCCTCTTGAGAAACCTATATGCAGGTCAGGAAGCAACAGTTAGAACTGGACATTGAACAACAGACTGGTTCCAATAGGAAAAGGAGTACGTCAAGGCTGTATATTGTCACCCTGCTTATTTAACTTCTATGCAGAGTACATCATGAGAAACACTGGGCTGGAAGAAGCACAAGCTGGAATCAAGATTGCTGGGAAAAATATCAATAACCTCAGATATCCTAAACACTGGAAACATCTAAATACTCAAAAAATTATAGAACTACTCTTTTTAAAAGTCTGTTATTATGGTCATTGTTTCTGCTTTTGCTTTTATCTAGTCTGATTATCAAATTACCGTATAACTGAAGGTAAATTCATTACAGTGCAAGATACATGTCAATGAAATGATCATCAACTCTCTGAATGGAGGACTTCCCTAAAAGTCCACTGGTTAAGATTTCACTTTCCAACTCCAGGGGTGCAGGTTCATTCCCTTATGGGGAAGCTAAGATCCCACATGCCTCACAACCAAAAAACCAGAACATAAACAACGAAAGCAATATTATAACAAATTCAATAAAGACTTTAGAAATGGTGCCTATCCAAAAAAAAAACTTTAAAAAAAGAAAAAAAAATGAATGGGAGGCATGTATTAACAGAGTCCTAGTCCATATGTATCATCACAAATCACATCAAGGTAATCTAGCTGGTTGTACTGTGATAGTTCTTGCTTACTTAGATGTTTAATTGGGCAATGCATGTTTTTCAAAGTTCTAAGTCACAGTTATGCAAATACATATTACATGGTTAAATTTATTTTATCAATCACTGTGCTCTTGAGACTTATACATCTCAGTTTTTTAATTATAAATCTAGAATAGGTTCAACAGTACATGAACCGTGAACTTCCAGATGTTCAAGCTGGATTTAGAAAAGGCAGAGGAACCAGAGATCAAATTGACAACACCTGCTGGATCATCAGAAAAGCAAGAGAGATCCTGAAAAACATCTACTTCTACACCAAAGCCTTTGACTGTGTGGATCACAACAAACTGTGGAAAATTCTTCAAGAGATGGGAATACCAGACCACCTGACATGCCTTCTGAGAAATCTGTATGTAGGTCAGGAAGCAACAGTTAAAACTGGACATGGAAAAACAGACTGGTTCCAAATCAGGAAAGGAGTACATCAAGGCTGTATATTGTCACCTTGCTTATTTAACTTATACACAGAGCACATTATGTGAAATGCTGGGCTGGATGAAGCACAAGCTGGAATCAAGATTGCCAGGAGAAATATCAATAACCTCAGATATGCAGATGACACCACCCTTCTGGCAGAAAGCAACGAAGAACTAAAGAGCCTCTTGATGAAAGTGAAAGAGGAGAGTGAAAAAGTTGGCTTAAAACTCAACATTCAGAAAACTAAGATCATGGCATCCAGTCCCATCACTTCATGGCAAACAGATGGGGAACAATGGAAACAGTGACAGACTTTATTTTGGGGGGGCTCCAAAATCACTGCAGATGGTGACTGCAGCCATGAAATTAAAAGACACTTGCTCCTTGGAAGGAAAGTTATGACCAACCTAGACAGCATAGTAAAAAGCAGAGACATTACTTTGCCAACAAAGGTCCATCTAGTCAAGCTATGCTTTTTCCAGTGGTCATGTATGGATGTGAGAGCCAGACTATAAAGAAAGCTGAGCGCTGAAGAATTGATGCTCTTGAACTGTGGTGTTGGAGAAGACTCTTGAGAGTCCCTTGGGCTGCAAGGAGATCAAACCAGTCCATCCTAAAGGAAATTAGTCCTGAATATTCACTGGAATGACTGATGCTGAAACTGAAACTCCCAATACTTTGGCCACCTGATGCGAAGAAATGACTCACTGTAAAAGACCCTGATGCTGGGAAAGGTTGAAGGCAAGAGAAGAGGGGACAACAGAGGATGAGATAGTTGGATCACATCACCAACTCTATGGACATGAGTTTGAGTAAGCTCAAGGAGTTGGTGATGGACAGGGAGGCCTGGCTTGCTACAGTCCATGGGGTCTCAAAGAGTCGGACACAACTGAGCAACTGAACTGAACTAAGAGTAAGTTAGGTTCCAGACATTGTAGGTAAATAACCTCCATTAATTAATAGCGCATACCTTTTCCTGAGAGTATATTCTAAATTACACAACTTAAGACAAAATATCTACAATTACTTTATTTGCTGGCAATTTTTTAAATGGCCAAGGTGAGTTCGTCTTTTTTAACGCCAAATTTAAGACTATTAGGAATAAAATTATTATGGCTTTAACAGCATTTATGTCATTCTAGAACACAACCCAAATAACTTCCAAAGACCTTTGGCCCTATCCTTAAGTACTCTCTCTCACTGTATTTCTTTTGAAGGAATAAAGTGGCTTATTCAGGTTCTTCAACTTTCATAAAAATATTCCAACCCACAGATGGTTTACTTTTAAAGCACATGTGGGTCTTAACTTAACTAAGAACACAGGCAAGTGATACATTCAGAAAGAAAGGCAAGTATATATATGTATAATCTTGAACTCATTGATAACTGTCATTGTCAAAAACCTTGACTACTAAAAGCAGTACTTAGGGAGAAGTAACTAACGTACATGCAATGCATACACTGTTCTAGATTAGAAGTTATGAAGACTGGTCACAAGCATTTTACTAAGGAAAGGGTGTATAGCATTCAAAGATTCTCAAAGTGATCAATAACCAAAAAAAAGGAGGTAAGTGCAGAACTTTCACTGTAGGTATTATCAAATCTATGCCTTGATTCAGGCAAGACAGGCAGACACCTGCATTCCCTTGACTCCCTGCTTGCACTTTGGTTATGCCATATGTTTTCACTAGACGACAATGTAAGAAGCAGCCTGTCACATATTGCTGGTTTACTGTACGGATATTAAAGCTACATTACACAGGGTCTTCTTTGTGAGGACACATGGTATAAACAGCTCTCTGGTCTTACTCAGAACCAAGAATAGCTGTGCTTCTCCAAAGTAACTACTTTTGGTTGGTTTCCATCTTCCCCTTCTAGGTGTAGCTGGTGGACGAGGAGTCCCAGGAAGTGTTGTTCAGTGGCCTGTTTGAGAACTGCTTCCATATCAAGTGCTGCAAGCCTCGACCCTTATCCATTTACATCATCCTCGGCCAAGTCTCCCTGCTGTCCGCCATTGTCTTGTCTTTCCTCACCACTTTCATCATGGTGTCCTTTGCATCTCAGCTCTTTCCGAGGACCCAGAAGCACAATTCTGTGTCAGCCTTCATCAGTTTCCTCACAGGGCCTTGTGCCTTCCTGGCCTTGTTGCTGCACACCCTGGAGATTCAGAGTCTGCGGATGAAGCCCAGCCCCCCTCAGTTCTCCATACAGTGGCCTTACTACGTCCTGGGCTTCAGCATCCTTCTGTTCATGGTGGCTGGTGCCATCTGCCTCATCCAAGAAATAGCCTGCCCTAGATGCCATCTGTTGCCCATTTCCCAGAGTACTGAGGACACCCAAAAGATCTCATACCTGGAAAACCTGGATAGTCTGGGAGGATAACTGAGCTCCACACAGAAGGAGACGCTGCTGAAGGAAGAAACTATTATCTAGACCCAGACAGACTGTGCCTTGCCCTTCATCAAGTGCACACGGGTCAGTGTGTCTGGCTCTTCAGCCTCCACCAGTCTCTGCCGCTTCTGCTGAGGCTCTTGAGTGTCAAGTCAACCTCTCCCTTCCCCCTACTCACAGTGATTCTATCCTGCGTGTGTTTGATATTTGTTAAACGTTTTTTGAATTCTTTAAAAAAAAAAAAGGAACTACTTTTTAATTTTACACCATAACTCAAACAACGAAGCATATCTCATTTTTGCACTAGCTGCTGGAAACCCTAGAGCCAAACCGATGGCTACTTTAACAAACCTAATCTTCTCACAGCTCTCTCCTGACTTCATATTCTTTCCTACCTTTGCTTTCCCTTGCCCTAATTTGCTCACCACCGTTGACTGTATCTACTATGTGTATTTTTGTAAATCATATATATTTTTGAAAACCATCTAATTCCTCTCTACAACAAGGCAGGGGGAAAATCAGAGAAAAAGAGAGGGAAGGGGAGAACAGTCAACTGTCAACCAGAATAAGAGGGGAAGGAGATTGAGAATAACCACAAAACAAAGTTAAAACAAAATTAATCACCCTTCAAAAAAATTAGTCAAACGTAAAGGAAATATTAATGCTAAGCTACCTGCAATTTGAAAGAAAACATTTAGCATCCTTAGGATAGCTGTAAATGTAAAATACAACATAAATATAACTTACAAATTTACATCACAAATTCCTTTTTAAAATAGCCAAAATATTAAAATATGTCATTATCATTTTCTAGTTCTTAGCTGACCTCTACTTATTTCAAATATTCGAACAAAGTTCATGCAACATCAGTTAGTCAGCAAACTGTCTTCTTTGTTTTCTATTACATACTCCAGCAGATACTACAACACTACAAAAAAAAAAAAAAGGAGCTTTACTCTTTTTTCTCATAGCCTTAGCAGGTTATCTCTAAAACATAAGTTATTAGTCACAACAGGTCACAAGTGTTTAAGACCAGCTCTGTTTTTAACTCACTTTTTACTAACTCATCCCCCCTTATTATTTTTGGTATTTCCTCCAAGCAAATATTAAATATCATAGATGCTCAGCATCTCAGCCTAGATTCATACGTTTCATAGGGAAGCTATTCACCAATTTAATTTCTTCAGGCTATTTTCAGCAGAAAGCTGAAACCCTGTGTGTGATTAAATCAATTATTACATCATTAGTAAATCCTAAAAGCTATCAAACCCAATGATGGAAAGAATAAAAATATTATTTCCCTCAATGACATAAAAATATTCATATTCCAAACTATATTCATATTTTAAACTACACATATCATATTTCAAACTAAAGCAAAATCATAAATGTCATCTAAAATTCTAAACTGCTTCCAAAATAACTGTCCTTCTAAATAAATGTCCATACTAATAACTGTCCTCAATAATTTTTTGCAACTAATTCATAGACAAATTATGCAGATGCTGGAAATTATGTAAACATTTTAATATATAACATAACATTTTAAAGTAAAGAATTTATTAAAATGTTGACATACATTCATCATTTTACCTAGCAATCCCACTTCTGAAAATAGATCCTACAGATACAGTACAACATGTACAATAAGAAATGACAGATATTCAAGGTTATTCACAGTTGTATCATTTTGTCCAACAGAAGACTGGAAATACCCAAATATACAGAAATAGGGGACTGGATGAATAAACCATAATATTGTCACATTATGTAGCTGTAAAAAAGAATAAGGAAAATCTCTACATACTGATATGGACAGATCTCCAAAATATATTGGAGATATATATATATTGATTAAAAAATACAAAAACTACAAGACACTAAACTATATAACTGTATATACAGTATATTATTTATTATATAAAAGGGGAGGAGAAAATAAAATCATATATGCCTCTATTTGTAATAAAATACAATGGAAGAATAAACAACAAACTAATAAAACAAAGAGAGGGAATAGGAAACATACTAGATTTATGGTTCATATCTTTTTCTTTGCATTTTTTAAATATTTCTAACCCAGAGAAATAATTTACCTATTCATTTTTTTATTTTCAGAATTATACTAGGTAAAACTTCCACATGAGTTTTACCAGCATCACATATTTGATCTGATGATTCCTAATAAACTCTTCAAATTCAATATAGGAATGATTGCCAAATGTTACTCTTCCATTTAATTTCCGTATGTGACTACTAATTTTTCTATGGCTTGAATCTAACTGATCAGATAACACACTAGAATAACCTTCCACTGGAAAAGCTGCAGTGAAAATTTGTGTTTAGCTCAAATAAAATCAAAGTTGGAACCCACTGCTGATAGAACGAAACCAACACTGTCTTACCAGCTACACAGCTTTGTTCATTTTTCCAATTTGCCTGACAATTCAATGCAGTTACTAAAATAAAACCTAACATTATCAAACTACAAAAAAATTCATTATCCTACTTCATACTGTACAGAAAGCTTTTAATGACCCAGATAACCACAGTGGTGCACTCACCTAGAGCCAGACATCCTGGAGTGTGAAGTCAAGTGGGCCTAAGGAAGCATCACTATGAACAAAGCTAGTGGAAGTGATGGAATTCCAGTTGAGCTATTTCAAATCCTAAAAGATGATGCTGTGAAAATGCTGTACTCAACACGCCAGCAAATGTGGAAAACTCAGCAGTGGCCACAGGACTGGAAAAGGTCAGTTTTCATTCCAATCCCAAAGCAAAGACAAATTAAAGGGCCTCTGATGAAGGTCAAAGAGGAAAGAGTGAGAAAGCTGGCTTGAAACTCAACATTCAAAAACTGAAGATCATGGCATCCGGTCCCATCACTTCATGGCAAATAAATGGAGAAAATGTGGAAACAGTGTCAGATTTCGTTTTCTTGGGCTCCAAAATCACACATATGGTGACTGCAGCCGCGAAATTAAAAGACACTTGCTCCTGGAGGAAAAGTTACGACAAACCCAGACAATGTATTAAAAAGCAGAGACATCACTTTGCTGATAAAGGTCCATATAGTTATAGCTATGGTTTTTCCAGTGGTCATGTATGGATGTGAGAGTTGGACCATAAAGAAGACTGAGCACTGAACAATTGATGCTTTTGAACTGTGGTGTTGGAGAAGACTCTTGAGAGTCCCTTGGACTGCAAGGAGATCAAACCAGTCAATCCTAAAGGAAATCAACCTGAATATTCATTGAAAGAACTGATGCTGAAGCTGAAGCTCCAATACTTTGGCCACCTGATGTGAAGAGCTGACTCACTGGAAAAGACCCTGATGCTGCGAAAAAATTGAGAGCAAGAGGAGAAGTGAGGCAACAGAGGACAAGATGGTTGGATGGCATCACGGACTCAATGAACATGAGTTCAAGCAAACTCAGGGAGATAGTGGACAGGGAAGCCTGGCATGCTGCAGTTCATGGGGTCGCAAAGAGTCAAACTCAACTTAGTGACTGAACTATTCCACAGTGTAACTGAAACTTATTTCTATCCCCTTTGTCCCAAATTTATAAATATTTTAACTTAGAAAATAACATTTTACTCAAAAGTTATATTTAAACTTGAAAATTTTTAACAACACTGCAAAAACACTGAAGAATGACAGGCATTAGAGGTCAATTACTTTAGGTTATGCTTTCAATGAAGAGAAGAAGAAACTCTAAAATTACATGTAATTCCAAAAAATAAAATCTTCTGATATGTCAAGGTTTTCAAGATTTTCAGCAATTCTGTTTTCTCTCAAAAGTCTGAAGTGAAGTGAAGTCGTTCAGTCGTGTCCAGCTCTTTGCGACCCCACGGACTGTAGCCTACTACGCTCCTCCGTCCATGGGATTTTCCAGGCAAGAGTAATGGAGTGGGGTGTCATTTCCTCCTCCAGCTCAAAAGCCTGCTACTGCTAAGTCACTTCAGTTATGTCCAACTCTGTGCGACCCCAAAGACGGCAGCCCACCAGGCTCCCCCATCCCTGGGATTCTCCAGGCAAGAACACTGGAGTGGGTTGCCATTTCCTTCTCCAATGCATGCAAGTGAAAGGTGAAAGTGAAGTCGCTCAGTCGTATCCGACTCTTAGCAACCCCATGGACTGCAGCCTTCCAGGCTCCTCCGTCCATAGGATTTTCCAGGCAAGAATACTGGAGTGGGATGCCATTGCCTCCTCCGTCAAAAGCCTAGTCATACTTTTTTAAAGACAGTCAATCTGCAAATCAGTTAATTAATCCCCCAGATAATTAACAGCTCATGGTACAATTATTTTATTCTATTCATTAAACAAATATTTATTGAGTACCAACTGTTTGCCAGGCCCTCTCTTAGGTTCCCAGGATACAGTAGAAAACAAAAGGAACAGAATTCCTCCCCTCCTGGGATACAAATTCCAACAGAGGAGACAATCAAAAATATATGTCAGGCAGAAGTGCTATGAAGAAAAATAAAGTTCCTTCCCCTTTATTCGCTATTCCAACAAATGGCACCACCATTATTCACCCATTTACTTAGGCCAAGAGCCTCGGAATCATGCTTCGTTCCTCTCTTTCTTTAACCCCCTTAAGTAATCCCAAAAGTTTGACTTTGTTTTCAAAATAATATTTTAAATCCAACTACTTCTCATCACCTTCTCCCCAATAGCTTACTGCATGCTACAACCATCTCTTAGCTCTTATAATTCCAAAAATCCCTTGACTGGTTAAAGCTTCCCTGATAGCTCAGATGGTAAAGAATCCACCTGCAATTCAGGAGACCCTGGTCCCATTCCAATGCAGGAGACTTCCCAGTTCTTCCCATCGGGAAGATCTCCTAAAGAAGGGATAGGCTACCCACTCCATTATTCTCGGGCTTCCCTTGTGGCTCAGCTGGTAAAGAATCCACCTGCAATGCAAGAGATCTGAGTTCAATTCCTGGGTTGGGAAAATCCCCTGGAGAACAGAAAGGCTACCCAATCCAGTATTCTGGCCTAGAAAATTCCATGGACAGTACATGGGGTCTCAAAGAGTTGGACACGACTGAACGACTTTCACTTTTCTTTCACTTTCTTGACTGGTTTTCCTGTTTCTTCTCTTACTCCAATCCCCATGTAGCGGCCAGAATGTTCTTTGTTTAACTTAAGTTAGTGCATGTCACTTCCCTACTCAATGCTCTTCTGTACCTTGACATGACACTTAGAAATAAAAACAGTCTCTTTCTTAGTCTACGCTATCTGGACCCTCACTGGTTTCCTACCATCACCTCCCACTATGCTTCTCCTGAGGGTCTTCATACTGTGCCTGCTGTCTGGAAGAGATATATGGCTTGCTCCTTCAAACAACTTTTTATAAACACCTAGTCAGAAACAATATCCCATCATATGTAACATAACCACTAAACAGCACTATTATTTTATGTGCCTCTGTGTTTGTTTATTCTGTAAGTGCTCTAGTAGAATGCATGGCCCAAAAGGGCAAGGACATATCTATTTTGTTCTCTATTATAACCCAGAGTCCAGAAGAATACCAGGCACACAAAAGTTGTTTCATAAATATCTGTTGAATAAATGAATAAATTAATTCATGAATGAAGCCTCTAAAATAATAGATATATAACAATGTATAAAACTGTTACCTGAAAAAGCAACATATAACATGATATTATTCTTCTAATATAATAAAATTAATATGGAAAAAGTTTGAAAGAAACATACAAAAATAAGAGTTGTGACAGGGTGGTAGGATTAAGTTTGTTGTTGTCTGTTTCTTCTTTTTAAAAGTCACTACATTACAGTTATAAATTAAAATATTAAAAAAATGTTTTTTTAAAAGGTTCAGTTCAGTTCAGTCACTCAGTCGTGTCCGACTCTTTGCGACCCCCCCCTGGAGTTTACCCAAACTCATGTCCATTGTGTCAGTGATGCCATCCAACCATCTCATCCTCTGTCATCCCCTTCTCCTCCTGCCCCCAATCCCTCCCAGCATCAGGGTCTTTTCCAATGAGTCAACTCTTCACATCAGGTGGCCAAAGTATTAGAGTTTCAGCTTCAGCATCAGTCCTTTCAACGAACACCCAGGACTGATCTCCTTTAGGATGGACTGGTGGGATCTCCTTGCAGTCTAAGGGACTCTCAAGAGTCTTCCCCAACACCACAGTTCAAAAGCATCAATTCTTCAGTGCTCAGCTTTCTTTATAGTCAAACTCTCACATCCATACATGACTACTGGGAAAACCATAGCCTTGACTAGATGGACCTTTGTTGGCAAAGTAATGTCTCTGCTTTTTAATATACTATCTAGGTTGGTCATAACTTTCCTTCCAAGGAGTAAGCGTCTTTTAATTTCATGGCTGCAATCACCATCTGCAGTGATTTTTGGAGCCCAAAAAAATAAAGTCTGACACTGTTTCCACTGTTTCCCCATCTGTTTCCCATGAATGGGTAGTTACTACTAAAAAAATAAACGATCAGAAATAGGAGATCATTTCTTTCCCCTCATTGATTGTCAAGGAGGGAGAATATCAGAGTCACCTAATCTGCTTTTATAAAATTGTTTCCTATCTCCTCCTCCATTCTCCAATCAATCTCAAAATAACCACTTCCAGGGTCTGATTACTGATGAATATTTTATCCCTCAGATATATGAATAGAAGGGGAAAAAAAACTCAAGAATCACTCCAAACACAAAGTTTTGTAATTAACACTGGCTTGGTGGTAAAGAATCCCCCTGACAAGCAGGAGACACAGGTTCAGTCCCTGGGTGGGGAAGATCCCTTGGAGAAGGAAATGGCAACCCACTCTTGCCTGAGAAATTCCGTAGACAGAGGAGCCTGGCGGGCTACAGTCTATGGCATCACAAAGAGTCGGACACGACTTAGCAACTAAACAACAACAATGAAACACATAAGTCCTCATTACAAAGTCAAGGGTAAAAGGCAGAATATGACTCACACTATCAGAGTTACTACTACCTAGCAGGTACCATGAAGAATGCTTTATCTCCTTTTTTTTAATACTGTTCCTGCAATGTAGGTGGTATCCCCATTTAAATACGGGGATAAAAAATTGCCCACTCAGGTGGTAAGTTGCTTACAAAAATAATTAACTGCTTAAAGAGGTCCATACAGGGACCAATAACAAGAGTGTCAGCAACCAAGGATTATGATTATCTGGATTTTGTAAAACTTAGGTAATGGTGGAGAAGGCAAGGGCACCCCACTCCAGTGTTCTTGCCTAGAGAATCCCAGGGACAGGAGCCTGGTGGGCTGCAGTCTATGGGGTCGCACCGAGTCGGACACGACTGAAGCAACTTAGCAGCAGCAGGTAATGGGAGGCCAAAGGATGGAAAACAAAGTCATGTGGCCAAAGGCAGAGAAGCAGTAAGTGGGGAGGTCAGTTCGCCATATTTAATTATCAAATGACATCCAGCAAAAGAGCTTTTGAAAATATTCCCCATATTTGTTTTCTGGAAGAGGCAGTTTTATACACAGTTTGGGCTTTCCTGGTGGCTCAGCAGTGAAGAATCTGTCTGCAATGCAAGAGACATGGACAGGGACAGAGGAACCTGGTGGGTTAGGGTCACAAGAGAAGGTCACAACTTAGCAACTAAACCACCTCCACCACCAAATAAGCAAGAGAGAAAACTGTTGCTATACCAAAAATACAATTTTGTAACCACAGAATAAATAAAGCAAGCATCTAAAAGGAAATGCACCAAAACAACAGCAGCTATGTTACATTAGTACAAGTAATTCCTAATATAGCTTCCAAAATTTTTATAATGTTGACATAATTTTTAATGTTTTAATAGTGATAAAGATCGGAGGAGGAAGGGGTGTTCAGGATGGGGAACCTGTGGCGGATTCATGTTGATGTATGGCAAAACCAATATAATATTGTAAAGTAATTTTTAAAAAAAGATCAAATAGATAATATTCTATCATTAATACCCTTTGTTAATCTTAAAACTAAGCAGTATAGCACAAAACCATTCCATATGGTAAGACAAGATTCGGTCCCTACAGTCAAGTGCTTTACTAGGATCAAATATAGCAATAATATCATTCTTACAACACCGGCCCCTTAGAAATGGAAGGCAGCAACTAAGCTAAAAAGAGAAAATCGTGAACTGAAAACAATAGAGCAAACTTCTTCCCAGATGAGAACACGCAGCAAGGGAGGTGCAATAAACACAATGACAAGGTCTTGAAGGTTACACTGCTGCTACCAATAAAGAACATAAATTTCATGTTAAAAAGACAAAATAAGTCAACCAGAAATATACCTGGATAAGAAAAAACGGCACTCAACAAATGATGCTGGAAAAACTGCACATTACCATGCAAAAGAATGAAATTGGACACCCTTCCTTATATGACAGACAAAAATTAACTCAAAATGGATCACAGACCATGATGTAGAAATAAAGTTATACAACTCTTAGGAGCAAATCTTCATAATCTTAGGTTAAGCAAAGGTTACCTAGATACAACACCAAAAGCACAAGCGAAAAAATAAAAACTAGATACGCTGGCCTCATATCAAAATTTAAAACTTCCATACAGCAGGTGATACTATCAAGAAAAACGAAAAAAACCACCCAAAAGAATGGAAAAAAGTATTTGCAAATCCTATTCCTGGTAGAAGATATATCCAGAATATATAAAGAACACTTATAACTCAACAATAAAAATAATCCAACTTAAAACTGAGCAAAGGAACTGAAGGCACTGCTCCAAAAAACATAATACACAAAACATAAAACATAAACAAATAACTATTAAGCACATGAAAAGATTAATCATTAGAGAAATGCAAATCAAAATGACATTGAGATACAATTTCATATCCACTGGGATGGCTAAAATAAAAAAAGACAGCAACAAGTGCTGACAAGGATATGGAGAAACTAGAGCCCTTACATTGCTAGTGGGACTAAAAATTAGTGCATGCATTTTGTTACACAGTTTGGCAGTTCCTCAAAATGTTCTATGATTCCATTTATACAAAGTGAACAAAATAGGCAAACCCATGAAGACAGAAAGTAGTGACTGCCTGGGGAAGGGACAGAATGAAGACTGACTGCTAATGGGTATGGGGTTTCTTTCAGGGCTGATGAAAATGTTCTAAAATTAGATTGTGGTAACTGTTACACAATTCTGTGAATTCAATAAAAAACAAAACATTGAATTGTACAGTTTCAACTGGTGAACTGTACAGTATATGAATATCTCAATAAAGCTATTGTTTTAAAGGCAAGGTATTTCACTGCTAAATTTGAAAGTCTGTTTTAAAATCTCAAATAACAATTAAGACAATATTAATTGCTAGTACCCAGAGAGCAAAGTGAGGAAACAGCTTATTTTGAATAAGTGATATGAAAGAAGACTAGAGATACATGATGTGATTTGAAAAATGAGAATATAGAGCTATTGTTCATGAGTGATTTGTGACCAATATTCTGTGATCAATATTTGCAGTGGATTAGCAGCACAATATTTTGTGATCAATTTCTGTAGTGTATTAGCACTACAAAGCAAGAATCAATATTATTTTAAAAACAAGACATGCCCTTACATCTAATGGGCCTCTTTCCTCATCTGCAAAATTAGGACTTGTAGCTAACAAAATAATTTTTGAGATGAAGACAGAAGAGATGGCTGCTTCCCCAAAAGAATCTTCTAGGCAACAGCCTCTGTATATATGGATAAGCTTGGGACTTTTAGAATTAAAATAAATAAAGTCACTCCTTATGATAAACAGTAATCAACTACTACTGCAAGTACTATTTCAAGATTAAAATAAGGATAGTCATATAATGAAAAAGTCAAGCCATTGTGGCTCCTCAAACAAAAAGGGATAAAATTGGAAGAATAATTTGGTACCACAAATTATTATTATTTAATTCCTCTGCAGTTAGAACACCTATCTCAGGGACAGGTAAGAACCAAGAGCCTTAAAAATGCCTCAAAAGACAGAAGAAACAGGAACGACTATGAAAAGGGATAGAGGCTAAGATTTGCAGTTGAGGGTAACGGTAGGAAGAAGAGCCTATTGCCTTTATCATACCTGTTTACTGACTGCGATGGAAAACCAAGAGATAATGATTATGAACACGCACCCAGGGTTAAAGCATGAGATCTGAAACACCAAGTCTATGCATGTTGCTGCCTCTGCATGGGATATGGAAGAAAGATGAGATCATCTCCTATGAACATGGGCAGGAACAAGCTAGACTGAAGACAAAGACAGTGGATGTTACTTGTATTATAGGATGTTCACATGATTGCATCTTGGGACTGATAGTTAAGATTTAGGGTTATCCATCAAAGACAGGACAACGCCAAAAATGAAAAGTCCCTGATAAAGAAAAAAGGGAGTCAACAACAGAAAATAAAACTAGTAGGATAGTGCAGTGGTTCTCAAAACTTTTCTTACCATGTCCCCTTAGGACAAAAGATCTCCACTTCATCTAGCCCAAAAAAAAAAAATCACCACCTTCCAACGGAATTCAGTGATAATGCAGCAAATTTTAGGGAAAATGGATAACATTTTAAACATAATGTATATATTCTTCAGTCAATATAATGGAAAATTACAGGCTAAAATTCAGCTGAACAAATATGCATTCTTATTCAGTGGAGGGCTAACATAATAAATCACAACAAACTAAACTGATAACACTAAATTAAGTCATTTATCATATAAACCAAGAACAACAGCAACTGAAAACAACCAACTCAAGACAATATTAATGGTATTCCGACGAAAAATCCTTCCTAAAAACTCTGGTAATCCCAACTATTCCAGTGGGAGCTCTGCTTGGCTGCCAGCTATATAGCTCAGCAGCCAAATTTCTCAGTAGAATACTCAAACAGCATCCTCTGTAAGTCTAATAACATTTCGTTTTACAAAAACTAAATATTAATATCCAATAGTAATGTACATAGAATACAAGTAAGTAATCTTAGTTTTTATAAAAGTAAAGATAATGAAATAAGGGTCATTCACCTTTAAGAGCTCAAGAAAATATGAAAAGAGAGGAGTGTGACAGTCATGATCATAGTGCAGTCAGGGACAAAAAGCAGACTACTGAGGATGGTCATGCCCCATGTCCAGGGATGGCACTGGGGGAACCGCGTGCCCTGGAGAAGGAAGCTGTGGAGGTGGAGATGAGAAGCGAAGTCTGCAGCCTGCCCCTCTTTCAACCACTTTCATGAGGCAACTTCTCCCCACGAAAAAAACAAGCAGTGAGTAATAATCTTTATGAAGGGAGGAACAGCGCCCCAAGACTGTACGAGGTGGGTAAGATCATTCTCTCTGTTGGCTGCATGGAGATCAGAAGGTGCCACAGGAAGGACGCTGTGTTGGTTCTAGGGCACTAATACACTGAGGGGAAAGAGAAAGGTAGTGTGCGCTTGGGTGAGTAATTAGCAGAAAGTACGGATAGATGGTGATCCCCAACTGAAGCAGAACAAGAGGGGTTAAGAATGCATACTCTGGATCCAGAATGCATGAGCAGGAATCGCGACTCCCCTACTTTATTTTCCCTGTGACCTTGGGCAAGTCACTTAACCTCTTTGGGCTTCATCTGTAAAATGAGGGTAATAAACAGTACCTACCTAATAGGGCTGTTTTGCGGTTTGAATAAGTTATACTTGTAAATCTCTTAATAAATGGCTTGCGCTGTACACAGTAAGTTGTAGCTAAGTTTGTTAAATAAGTTGAGGTAGGTGGCGGCTTAGTTTGACGTCTCCAGTGAAATGGGGGTGTGTGGGCAAAGTAAGTGTCACGGGGAACGGAGGGAGATAACGTCTTTTCGGCGATGGGCACCCGGAATCTGACCTTTGGGGAGGTCGTCCTCCTGACAGTGCTCGGCAAGCACTCGCTCCCAGGAGAGGGGCGCGCGGGTTGAAACTTCCTTCCTTCCAGGCCTCGGATTTTCAGGAACTCGTTTCTGAGAAGTGATTGTGATTTTTAAAGAGGCAAGAGTTTGCTCTCCGAGCAACAGACCGTGGGGTGAATTTTGTTTTGCCTGAAGAGCAGGACCTGAGTCTGGGGCAGAAGGGTGATGTCCTCAGGGGGACCCTCTGCTAAGAGCCACCATCTGTCCGGCGCGCTCCGGCTGCCCGCGCCGGGCCAGCCTCGGAGGGAGAACGAAGGCTGCCCCAGCCCTGAGGGAGGCAGTAGGAGCCCACAGGGTAACGGGGCTGCCGGCGCCGACGGTCGGGAAGGAACCCCACGTCGGGTCTGCGGGGCTACGGAGGGGGACCTGCCCTGCCGAGGGTGGAGGTCGCTCGCCGGGTTCTCCGAAGGGAGGGGCCGGCGCTGGCCCTGCAAGAGGCCGGCCAGGCGCACAGTCCCGAGGGAGCCTCCTCCCGGGTCCCGCCCATGCCCACCCCTCTGTGGCCCCGGTACCCAGGGTACCTGAGCGTGGGCCCGATGCAGGCCGTGTCGGTGCTCTCGATCTCTCGAAGAATCCGTTCGTGCTCCGCCGCTGTCTCCAGGCTCTCCGCCTCCGCCATCTTAACCCGCTCCATAGACTCGGGGAGCCCCGCAGCGCGTCCCCTCCCTCAGCTCCGCTCACCTTTCGCTCTCAATCTCTCTCTCTCACTCCAGGCTCCCGGGGATCCTAAGCCTCCGGCCACCCGCAGGACGACCCCTCCCTCAGACTGGGCACGCCCCCTCGCATCACCACGTCCGCGGACGTTCCGCGCGATGCCTGCTGGGATTCGTAGTTCTCTGGAAGAAATAGCCTGATTTCACACATCATTCATTGAAGCCACAAACTTCTGTTAAAAGCTCCACTATAGAGGGAAGTGGGAGGGGGGTTCAGGATTGGGAACACGTGTACACCGTGGCGGATTCATGTTGATGTATGGCAAAACCAATACAATATTGTAAAGTAATTAGCCTCCAATTAAAATGAATAAATTTAAATTTTTTAAAAAAACCTCCACTATATCCAGTGGCTAAGACTCCGTAATCCCAAGGCAGGGTGCCTGGGTTCACTCCCTGGTCAAGGAATTAGATCCCATGTGCTGCAACCATGACCTGGTGCAGCCAAATAAATAAACTTGTTTTTTTTGGGGGGGGGGGGGAGTTCTACTGTAAGAAAGAACAATTAGGAACTTCATATGCAACGGCGATTGTCAGACAATTCTTGTTGAACACCCTTGCCTCAAAGTCCAAAAGGCTCTTTAGGCACGAATATTAAGGGAGGATTAACTAGGTTTCTCTGAACAGATATCTTACAAGTTATGACAGAGGAAAAGCCCAAAACTAAAATACCCAAACTAACAGATAAGGTGTAATGTACCTCTAAGCAAGTTCTGAGAATCAAACACTGCAAGCACTTTTGTCTGTGAAGAATTCATTGACAGACTATGCCTGAACATTTCAAAAGGTGTGATTGGAAGGTGTGAGAAGCACCTAGAAAGCCAGAAAGAACTTCATTTGCACAGGTGTATAGAGAATTAGCAACAAGAGATGGTGCTAGAAAAGCATCTTGGAAAAGGAACACCAGGAACAGAAATTTGTACTTTATTCTAATGGCTCAACTGGGCGAACAACCACCTGCGTCAAAAGCATCTTGGATCTCTTTTTAAATACAGATCAAAGACTAGAGATCTCTTCAGGAAAATTAGCAATATCAAAGGAACATTTCTTGAAAGGATGAGCACAAAAAGGACAGAAACCATAAGGACCTAACAAAAGCAGAAGAAATGAAGAAGTGGCAAAAATACATGAACTATACAAGAATGTGAAGTCAAGTGGGCCTTAGAAAGCATCACTATGAACAAAGCTAGTGGAGGTGATGGAATTCCAGTTGAGTTGTTTCAAATCCTGAAAGATGATGCTGTGAAAGTGCTGCACTCAATATGCCAGCAAACTTGGAAAACTCAGCAGTGGCCACAAGACTGGATAGGTCAGTTTTCATTCCAATCCCAAAGAAAGGAAAGGCCAAAGAATGCTCAAACTACCTCACAATTGCACTCATCTCACATACTAGTAAAGTAATGCTCAAAATTCTCCAAGCCAGACTTCAGCAATACGTGAACCATGAAATTCCAGATGTTCAAGTAGGTTTTCGAAAAGGCAGAGGAACCAGAGATCAAATTGCCAACATCTGCTGGATCATGGAAAAAGCAAGAGTGTTCCAGAAAAAACATCTATTTCTGCTTTATTGACTATGCCAAAGCCTTTGACTGTGTGGATCACAAGAAACTGTGGAAAAATCTGAAAGAGATGGGAATACCAGACCACCTGACCTGCCTTTTGAGAAACCTATATGCAGGTCAGGAAGCAACAGTTAGAACTGGACAGGGAACAACAGACTGGTTCCAAATAGGAAAAGGAGTACATCAAGGCTATATATTGTCACCCTGCTTATTTAACTTCTGTGCAGAGCACATCATGAGAAACGCTGGGCTGGAAGAAGCACAAGCTGGAATCAAGATTGCTGGGAGAAATATCAATAACCTCAGATATGCAGATGACACCACCCTTATGGCAGAAAGTGAAGAGAAACTAAAGAGCCTCTTGATGAAAGTGAAAGAGGAGAGGGAAAAAGTTGGCTTAAAGCTCAACATTCAGAAAATGAAGATCATGGCATCCGGTCCCATCACTTCATGGGAAATGGATGGGGAAACAGGGGAAACAGTGTCAGACTTTATTTTTCTGGGCTCCAAAATCACTGCAGATGGTGATTGCAGCCATGAAATTAAAAGACGCTTACTCCTTGGCAGGAAAGTTATGACCAACCTAGACAGCATATTCAAAAGCAGAGACATTACTTTGCCAACAAAGGTCCATCTAGTCAAGGCTATGGTTTTTCCTGTGGTCATGTATGGATGTGAGAGTTGGACTGTGAAGAAAGCTGAGTGCTGTAGAATTGATGCTTTTGAATTGTGGTGTTGGAGAAGACTCTTGAGAGTCCCTTGGACTGCAAGGAGATCCAACCAGTCCATTCTGAAGGAGATCAGTCCTGGGTGTTCTTTGGAAGGAATGATGCTAAAGCTGAAGCTCCAGTATTTTGGCCACCTCATGTGAAGAGTTGACTCACTGGAAAAGACCCTGATGCTGGGAGGGATTGGGGGCAGGAAGAGAAGGGGACAACAGAGAATGAGATCGCTGGATGGCATCACCAACTCGATGGACGTGAGTCTGAGTGAACTCCGGGAGTTGGTGATGGACAGGGAGGCCTGGCGTGCTGCGATTCATGGGGTGGCGAAGAGTCGGACATGACTGAGCAACTGTACTGAACTGAGCTGATATAAGAAAGGTCTTAATGACACAGATAACCCTGATCGTGTAGTCACTCATCTAGAGCCAAACATCCTGTGGTGTGAAGTCAAGTTGGCCTTAAGAAGCATTTATTTTTGTTTCGTCATTAAGTCTTATTCCCCTCTTCTGCAGCTCCACTGCCTGGAGCCTGCCAGGCTTCTCTGTCCATGGGATTTTCCAGGCAATAATGGAGTGGATTGCCATTTCCTTCTCCAGGAGATCTTCCCAACCCAGGAAGGAAGCCCACATTCTCTTCCATCTCCTGCTTGAAAGGTGGATCCATTACCACTGAGCCACCTGGCAAACATCACTATGAACAAAGCTAGTGAAGGTAATGGAATTCCAGCTGAGCTATTTCAAATGCTAAAAGATGATACTGTTAAAATACCGCAGTCAATATATCAACAACTTTGGAAAACTCAGCAGTGGCCATAGGACTGGAAAATGTCAGTTTTCTCTCTAATCCCAAAGAAGAGCAATGTCAAAGGATGTTTAAACTACAGTATAATTGCATTCATTTCACATGCTAGCAAGGTTCTGCTCAACATCCTTCAAGCTAGGCTTCAGCAGTATGTGAACCAAGAACTTCCAGATACATAACCTAGGTTTAGAAAAGGCAGAGGAACCAGAGATCTAATTGCCAACATTCACTGGATCTTGGAGAAAACAAAGGAGTTCCATAAAAGCATCTAGTTCTGCTTCACTGACTATGCTAAAGCTTTGGCTGTGTGTGCTTAATCCTGTCTGACTCTTTGCAACCCCATGGACTGTAGTCCACCAGGCTCCTCTGTCCATGGAATTCTCCAGGCAAGAAGAGTGGAGCAGGTTGCCATTTCCTGTTTCAGGGGATCTTCCCAACCCAAGGATCAAACCACTGTCTCTCGTGTCTCCTGGGTTAGCAGGCAGATTCTTTACCACTAGCACCACCAGAGAAGCCCAAGTCTATTAGGACATTTTCCCTTTAAAAGATTTACCATTGCAAATTGGATATAAAATTCTCATATATGGTTCCATCCATCCACAGGAAGAAAGTAAATATGAACTTGGTGTTTACAGTCAGAATATGGACCCTAAAGAACATTTACTGGGAACAAAGGTGAAAATGAGAAAGAAACTGGTCATTATAAGTCCCTGGACAATACAAAGTATGTTTTCAGTGCAAAACATCTTCAGTGTAAAAAGACTAATTATGTTTTGTGAAAAGTTTATGCATCGGTCTTTACTACTGTATTTTTTAAAACAAAAGTTATTTCAAGTTTTTAAAAGGCAATAGAATTTTAATTATTTCTTATTAAAACAACTTTTCATAAACACTTATATCATATTTAAAAGGTCAAATTCATTCCAGACCAGCTGACCTGCCTCCTGAGAAATCTGTATGCTGGTCAGGAAGCAACAGTTAGAACTGGACATGGAACAACAGACTGGTTCCAAATAAGAAAAGGAGTATATCAAGCCTGTATATCGTTACCCTGCTTATTTAACTTATATGCAGAGTACATCATGAGAAACACTGGGCTAGATGAAGCACAACCTGGAATCAAGATTCCTGGGAGAAACATCAATAACTTCAGATATACAGACGACACCACCCTTATGGCAGAAAGCAACGAAGAATTAAAGAGCCTCTTGATGAACATGAAAGAGGAGACTGAAAAAGTTGGCTTAAAATTCAATATTTAAAAAACTAAGATCATGGCATCTGGTCCCATCACTTCATCCCAAATAGATGGGGAAGCAAAGGAAACAGTGACAGACTTTATTTTGTGGGGCTCCAAAATCACTGCAGGTGGTAACTGCAGCCATCAAATTAAAAGACACTTGCTCCTCGAAAGGAAAGTTACGACCAACCTAGACAGCATATTAAAAAGCAGAGACATTACTTTGCCAACAAAGGTCCATCTAGTCAAAGTTATGATTTTTCCAGTAGTTATGTATGAATGTGAGAGTTGAACTATAAAGAAAGCTGAGCACCGAAGAATTGATGTTTGTGTACTGTTGTGTTGGAGAAGACTATTGAGAGTCCCTTGGACAGCAAGGAGATCCAACCAGTCCATCCTAAAGGAAATCAGTCCTGGATACTCATTGGAAGGACTGATACTGAAGCAGAAACTCCTATTCTTTGACCACCTGATACGAAGAACTGACTCATTGGAAAAGACCCTGATGCTGGGAAAGATTGAAGGCAAGAGGAGAAGGAGACAACAGAGGATGAGCTGGTTGGATGACATCACCAATGTGATGAAATGAGTTTGAGTGAACTCTAGGAGTTGGTGGTGGACAGGGAAGCCTGGCGTGCTGCAGTCCATGGGGTCTCAAAGAGTTGGACTACTGAGCAACTGAACTGAACTGAAGAACCAATTAGAACAGGTTGAGACCCTAAATCTGATTTTTGCTTTGAATTCTTTCTGGCTAAGAAATTACATCACATGTGATCAGCATAAAAAGTACAATACTAAAAGAGCATAAACCTTGACGTAGTTCAGTTCAGTTCAATTCAGTCGCTCAGTCGTGTCCAACTCTTTGTGACCTCATGAATCACAGCACGCCAGGCCTCCCTGTCCATCACCAACTCCCGGAGTTCACTCAGACTCACGTCCATCAAATCGGCGATGCCATCCAGCCATCTCATCCTCTGTTGTCCCCTTCTCCTCCTGCTCTCAATCCCTCCCAGCATCAGTCTTTTCCAATGAGTCAACTCTTCTTATGAGGTGGCCAAAGTACTGGAGTTTCAGCTTCAGCATCATTCCCTCCAAAGAAATCCCAGGGCTAATCTCCTTCAGAATGGACTGGTTGGAGAAGGCTAATGCAAAACTGATGGGAAATCATCAACTCATTTATAGTTTTCCAAGGAAAGTTATAAGTTTTTGTTTTTTTTACCTCAACTTCAGTGTAATTCTATTTATATTAAATATTCTGTTTCTATTTATCTGTGTTAAAAGGTGATAGAATGTGTCAATGAGTGTGTGGATTACAACAAACTATGAAAAATTCTTAAAGAGAAAGGAATACAGACACCTTCCCTGTATCCTGAGAAACCTGTATGCATGTCAAGAAGCAACAGTTAGAACCAGACGTGGAACGTCTGATTGGTTCAAAGTTGGAAAAGGAGTACATCAAGTCTGTATATTGTCACCCTGCTTAATTAACTTATATGCAAAGTACATCATGCAAAATGCTGGGCTGGGTAAATCCCAAGCTGGAATCAAGATTGCAGGGAGAAATATTAACAACCTTAGATTCAGATTGCAGATGATACAATCCAAATAGAGAAAACAAAGACAAACTAAAGAGCCTCTTGATGAAGGTGAAAGAGGAGAGTGAAAAAGCTGGCTTGAAACTTAACATTCAAAAAACTAAGATCATGGCATCTGGTCCCATCAGTTCAGTTCAGTTCAGTTCAGTCGCTCTGTCGTGTCCAGCTCTTTGTGACCCCATGAATTGCAGCACGTCAGGCCTCCCTGTCCATCACCATCTCCCAGAGTTCACTCAAACTCACATACATCGAGTCGGTGATGCCATCCAGCCATCTCATCCTCTGTCGTCCCCTTCTCTCCCTGCCCCCAATCCCTCCCAGCATCAGTCTTTTCCAATGAGTCAATTCTTCACATGAGGTGGCCAAAGTGCTGGAGTTTCAGCTTTAGCATCATTCCCTCCAAAGAAATCCCAGGGCTGATCTCCTTCAGAATGGACTGGTTGGATCTCCTTGCAATCCAAGGGACTCTCAAGAGTCTTCTCCAACACCACAGTTCAAAAGCATCAATTCTTAGGCGCTTAGCTGCCTTCACAGTCCAACTCTCACATCCATACATGACCACAGGAAAAACCATAGCCTTGACTAGACAGACCTTGGTTGGCAAAGTAATATCTCTGCTTTTTAATACTTCATGGCAAATAGAAGGGGAGAAAGTGAAAGCAATGACAGATTTTATTTTCTTGGTCTCTACAATCACTGTGGACAATGACTGCAGCCATGAAATTAAAAGATACTTGCTTCTTGGAAGGAAAGCTCTGACAAACATAGACAGCATATAAAAAGCGGAGACATAACTTTGCTGGCAAAGGTCTGTATAGTCAAAGCTATGGTTTTTCCAGTAGTTATGTATGGATGTGAGAGTTGATGCATAAAGAAGGCTGGGCACCGAAGAATTAATGCTTTCACATTGTGGTGCTGGAGAGGACTCTTGAGACTTCCTTAGACTGCAAGGAGATCAAATCAGTCAATACTAAAGGAAATCAAAACTGAATACTCATTGTAAGGAGTGATGCTGAAGCTGAAGCTCAAATACTTTGGCCACTTGATGCAAAGTATGGGCTCATTGGAAAAGACCGTGATGCTAGGAAAGATTGAAGGCAAAAAAGAAGGGGACAGCAGAGGATAAGTGGTTAGATAGCATCACCAACTAAACGAACCTGAATTTGAGCAAACTCCAGGAGATAATGGAGGACAGAGGAGCCTGGCAAAGGTCTGTATAGTCTGCTGCAGTCCACAGTTTGCAAAGAGTCAGACACAGCTTAGCAACTCAACAACAAAGATTTGATGAAAAATGAAAGACAAAAACAAAACTTTTATTCTATTGCACAGTTGAAAATTGCTAAGTGACTAGGTCTTAAAAGTTCTCACCACAAGAAAAAAAATTCCATAAATACGTATGGTGACAGATGTCAACTAGACTTATTGTGGTGATCATTTCACAACATCCATAAATATCGAATCATCATGTTGTATACCTGAAATTACTAATGTAATGCTGTGTGTCAGTTATACCTCAATAAAAAGTCACAAAGAAAAAAATCACATATATGCTTATATATGTATAAAATACTTCACAGAATATTTCTGAAAGGGTATCCAAGAAACTGTAAACATTAGTAAGGACAGATATTGGGAGGAAGGGGCATGAAGTAGCAGGAAGATATTTTTTATTATGCATACTGTTTTGGAATTCTTTCCCTTGTGTATGTACTTCTTTTTTAATAAAGAATGCTGCTGCTGCTGCTGCTGTTGCTGCTGCTGCTGCTGCTGCTGCTAAGTTGCTTCAGTCGTGCCCGACTCTGTGAGACCCCATAGACGGCAGCCCACCAGGCTCCCCCATCCCTGGGATTCTCCAGGCAAGAACACTGGAGTGGGTTGCCATTTCCTTCTCCAATGCATGAAAGTGAAAAGTGAAAAATGAAAGTGAAGTCGCTCAGTCGTGTCCAACTCTTAGCGACCCCATGGACTGCAGCCTACCAGGCTCCTCCGTCCATGGGATTTTCCAGGCAAGAGTACTGGAGTGGGGTGCCATCGCCTTCTCCGTTAATAAAGAATAGTAATTATTAATTAAGAACACATTTGATAAATAAACAAAGCAATACTGAGGAGAATGAGTTACAAGTCTTGGTTTGTAAGAATTTCAGACACAGGTAAGAGGGGCAGGAAGAGTATGAAGCCTTTCATATTTCTAAAGATCTCTGGTCCCTTCAATCACCAATTTTAACATCTAACTAAGCAAAAAGCTTTTTATACATCACAGGGAGAAGATGGGTATGTAGACTAAATACGTACAGTAGTGATTAAATGAGCTTCCGCTGCTGTCAGCAGGGTTTATTTCTAGCCCCTCCTCAGCAGCCAGAGAGCTCACAGGAGTTTTCACCAGCAACAGTGTGAGTTTGGAGTGACCAGTGTAGAAAACTCCAGTGAAGATGGCCTGCCTGACATTAATGCCTTCTAAATTAACAGTACGTCAGGTGATGTGGAATGACCCAGAAAAGTACAGGACTAAAATTTGGGGGCATTTAGTTCAGTTCCAACATTAGCAGTTAACATACTGGGCACTTCCTGGTAAAAGCACAATATAGAAAGTAAGCACTTCGTATTCATCATTAAGTCCTTACATCAGTCCTTTGCTATAAATATTATTGCTGTTGTTTAGTCAGTAAGTCGTGTCCGCCTCTGTGTGACCCCATGGACTGTAGCCCACCAGGCTCTTCTGTCCATGGGCTTCTCCAGGCAAGAATACTGGAGTGGGTTGCCATTTCCTTCTCTAGGGGATCTTCCCAACCCAAGAATCAAACCCCAGTCTCCTGCTTGGCAGGCAGATTCTTTACCACTGAGGCAGTGGGTAAATCCATGCTATAAATATTATATATCTCATTTTGCAGATATAATACCTTGAGTCTCACAGTGTATATGATGATACCAGTATTCAAACTCCATTTCCTTGTCAAGCCCCATTTCCTTGCCAGTTTAGCCACTCTGTCCCACCCACCCTCTCATTGCCACATTTGTTGTAAGAACTTAAAATTATCATTCTGCCTCTCGGCATCTGCTTCCACCTTGGTGTAACAGGTTGAATCATTTCACAGGCCCTTTCCAGATCACTTCAAAGACCTCTTCACACAACTACCTCTTTCCACTTATTCCCTTTAAATGAACCAATTTTTTGTCTCCTGACTTCATAGATTTATAACTTCTTGTTACTCTGCACTGACAGTTTGAAAATGTTGTTCTGACACCCTAACTCCTCAACCCTCCTGATGAAGTAAGGCACTAGGTTGTGCTGTGGTCATTTCCTAATTTCCATATTCCTCAGAAGTTTAACAACTTGACTTACAGATTTTCTATCCATCTCGTTCTCTGCCATCACCTTGAAGCACATCAACCTCAACATGGATGTTGTTGTTCTTCAGTCACCAAGTCATGTGTCACTCTTTGCGACCCCATGAACTGCAGCACGCCAGGCATCCCTGTCTCTCACCATCTCCCGGAGTTTGCCTATATTCATGTCCATTCCATCGGTGATGCCATTCAACCATCTCATCCTCTCTCGCCCTCTTGTGCCTTTAGTCTTTCCCAGCATCCGGGTCTTTTCCAGTAAGTCAGCTCTTCGTATCAAGTGGCCAAAGTATTGGAGCTTCAGCTTCAGCATCAGTCTTTCCAATGAGTATTCAGGATTGATTTCCATTAAGATTGATCCCTGTGCTGTCCAAAGCATTCTCAAAAGTCTTCTCCAGCACCACAATTCAAAAGCATCAATTCTTTGGCACCCTGCCTTCTTTATGGTCCAGCGCTCAGAACCATACATGACTATCGGAAAGACCATAGCTTTGACTATATGGACTTTTGTCAGCAAAGTAATGTCTTTGCTTTTTAACACACTGTCTAGTTATTCATGGATAACCCATCCAATACCCTGACTTCATGGATCCCAGCTATGCCAGCCATGTTCCTCATGCCACAGAAGCAATGCATTCACAACCTCATTTTTTTCTTTATATTCAATTAACACTGTTCTACCCCCAAGACTACAAACTCTGAAATTCCTCTCAGTGCTACTTTTCCATCTACCTCTTCCTCTGCCTAATTTCTATGGAACTCACACATTACTCTGATCCTTGTTTTCCTTTCTGATTTTTATGAAGCTTATTGGCATTTTTCCCTTCTATTCTGAGTTTTCTTCTATCCAAGCTTTTAATTCAGAGACATCTTTGTCTGATTCCTGGCTTTTCCACTAAACAGCAGTTGAATTTGAGTAAGTTATATAGTTTCTGTAAGCTACAGTTTTCTCAGGTATGAAATTGAGTATATAATATAAACCCTAGGCATTTGTAAGAATTAAAAATACTTAATGTAAGGGGCCAACCACAGGCCTTGGCAGAATAAATGTTAGAAGCTACTCATACTCCCATTAACCACCAACTTGACTAAACCATTTCCAAGGGATTCTCAAGGGTCTTCTCCAACACCACAGTTCAAAAGCATCAATTCTTCTGTGTTCAGCTTTCTTTATAGTCCAACTGTCACATCCATACATGACTACTGGAAAAACCATAGCTTTGACTAGATGGACCTTTGTTGGCAAAGTAATGTCTCTGCTTTTTAACATGCTGTCTAGGTTGGTCATAGATTTTCTTCCAAGGAGTAAGCAAGTCTTTTAATTTCATGGCTGCAGTCACCACCTGCAGTGATTTTGGAGCCAAAGAAAATAAAATATTCCACTGTTTCCATTGTTTCCCCGTCTATTTGCCATGAAGTGATGGGACTGGATGCCATGATCTTAGTTTCCTGAATGTTGAGTTTTAAGCCAACTTTTTCACTCTCCTCTTTCACTTTCATCAAGAGGCTCTTTAGTTCTTCTTCGCTTTCTGCCATAAGGGTGGTGTCATCTGCATATCTGAAGTTACTGATATTTCTCCCCGAAGGGTGGTGTTATCTGCATATCTGAGGTTACTGATATTTCTCCCCATAATCTTGATTCCAGCTTGTGATTCAGCCAGCTTGGCATTTCACTTGATGTACTCTATATGTAAGTTAAATAAACAGGGTAACAATATATAACCTTGTTGTACTCCTTTCCCGGTTTGGAACCAGTCAGTTGTTCCATATCCAGTTCTAACTGCTGCTTCTTGACCTGCTTATAGGTTTCTCAGGAGGCAGGTAAGGTGGCCTGATACTCCCATATCTTTAAGAATTTTCCACAGTTTGTTGTGATCCACACAGTCAAACGCTTTAGTGTAGTCAATGATGCAGAACTAGATGCTTTTCTGGAAATCCTTTGCTTTCTTCATGATCCAATGAATGTTGAGAATTTGATCTCTGGTTCCTCTGCCTTTTCTAAATTCAGTTTGCACATCTGGAAGTTCTAGCTTCACATACTTTGAAGTCTAGCTTGAAGGATTTTGAGCATAATCTTTCTAGCATGTGAAATGAGTGCAATTGCACAGTAGTTTGAACATTCTTTGGCATTGTCTTTCTTCAGGATTGAAATGAAAACTGACATTTTCCAGTCCAGTGGCCACTGCTGAGTTTTCCAAACTTGCTGACATATTGAATGCAGCACTTTAACAGCATCATGCTTTAGGATTTGAAATAGCTCCGCTGGAATTCCATCGCCTTCATTAGCTTTGTTTGTAGTAATGCTTCCTAAGATCCACTTGACTTCCCACTTCAGGATATCTAGTTCTAGGTGACTGACCACAAACTGTGACTATCTGGGTCATTAAGACCTTTCTTGTATAGTTCTTCTGCATATTCTTGCTATTTCTTCTTAATCTCTTCTGCTTCTGTTAGGTCCCTATTGTTATGGTCCTTTATCGTGCCCATCCTTATATGAAATATTCCCTTGATTTATCTAATTTTCTTGAAGAGATCTGTACTTTTTTCCATTCTATTGTTTTCCTCTATGTCTTTGCTCATTTAAGAAGGCCCTCTTCTCTCTCTTTGCTATTCTCTGGAACTCTGCATTCAGCTGACTGTATTTTTCCCTTTCTCCCTTGCTTTTCATTTCTCTTCTTTCTTCAACTATTTGTAAAGCCTTCTCAGACAACCACTTTTCCTTCTCGTATTTCTTTTTCTTTGGAAGGTTTTGGTCATTATCTCATGTACAGAAACTGCAAGACTGCTAAAAGCAATCACAGAGTGAAAGCTCTTTAACATTGGTCTTCGCCAACAGTTTTTTTTCAATGTGATATCAAAAGCGCAAATAAAACAACCAAGAATAAACTAGTGGGACAACATCAAACCAAAAAGCTTCTGCCCATCACACACACACACACACACACACACACAAAACAACGAACATCAATGAAATGGAAAAACAACCTATGAAATGGTAGATAACATTTACAAATCATATATTCAATAAGAGAATACTATCCAAGATATATAAAGAACTCATACAGCTCACTCAATAGCAAAATAATCCAGTTGGAAAATGCACAGAAGATCTGAATAGACCTTTTTTACTTCCAGTATTATTGAAATATAATGGATATTCAGCACCATATTAGTTGAAGGTGGGCAGCATAATGATTTGCCTTACATATATCATGAAATGATTACCAAGGTAAGATTAGTGAATATCCGTCATACCAAATAGACATAAAATTAAAGAAATAGGAAAAAAAAACTTTTCTCTTGTGATTAGAACTCTTTGGACTTATTCTCTTAACTTTTACACATAACGAACAGAAGTGTTAATTGCAATTATTATGTTGTACATTACATCTCTATTGTTTATCTTGTGACTGGAAGTTTGTGCTTTTTGACTACCTTCATCCAGTTCCCCTTCCCCCAGCCCCCACCTCTGGTAAACACATATCTGATTCTCTTTAATATGAGTTTGGTTGGTTGGTTTTGAAGTATAATTGATTCACAACACTATATTAGCTCCTGTTTGACAATATAGTGATTTGGTGTTGTTATACATTTCAAAATGATCACCACAGTTTAGTTGCATTATGTCATTATAAAAAGATACCACAAAGGTTTTGGCTATATACCCAACACTGTTCATTTTATACTGTGATTCATTTATTTTGCAACTGAAAGTTTGCGCCTCTTTATTTCACTCACCTATTTCTTTCCTCTCATACCCCTCTCCTCTGGCAATGACCTGTTCCTTTTCTATATCTCTGAGTCAACAGAAACATCTGTTTTCTTATGTTTGTTTATTTGTTTTGTTTTCATATTCCCCATAAAAATAAAATCATACAGTACTTGTCTCAAACATATCACTTGTCTCTAACATATCACTTAGTGTAGTATACCCTAGGTCCATCCATATTATCACAAATAGCAATAGTTCATTCTATCATATTATATAAATATGTGTATGTGTGTCTTTTCCATATATGCTGCATATTCTTTGTCCATTCATGTCCATTGATGGGCATATGGGATTCTTCCATATCTTGGCTATTGTAAATAATGCTGCAATGAACATAGGTGTGTATGTAACTTTCCTAATTAGTGTTTTTGTTTTCTTCAGATAAATATTCAGGAGTGAAATTGCTATTTTTAATTTTTTGAGCAATCTCCGTACTGTTTTCCACAGTGGCTGTACAGTTTGCCTTCCCATGACAGTGTACAACAGTTCTCTTTTTTCTAAATCACTGGCAGCACATGTTATTTCTTGTCTTTTTGTTAATTCCGCCCAGTTTTCCTAACACCACTTATTGAAGAGACTGTCTTTTCTCCAGTGTATATTCTTGCCTCCTTTATCATAGATTAGGTGATCATAAGTGTGTGGACTTATCTCTGAACTTTCTATCCTGTTTCATTGATGTATATTTCTGTTTTTGTGCTGCTGCCATACTGTTTTGATTACTGTAGCTTTGCAGTGTAGTCTAAAGTCAGGAAATTTGATTCCTACAGTTCTGTTTCCTTTCTTAAGACAGCTTTGGCTAATTGTGCTTTTTTGTGTTTCCATTAAAATTATAAAATTATAATTTTTGTTATAATAAAAGTATATATAATATAATGAATATAATATTATATATTATAATATATTATATAATATCATAGTGTATTGTATATGCATTGTATTATATTACATATTTTATAATATTATATATGCATTTATATGCATATTAGATACATTATATATATATAATATACAATAATAAAATTATTCCCTCATCCAAGGTAAGGAGCAGTGGCTGTGCTTTGCTGGAGCAGCCATGAAGAGATACCCCCATGTCCAAGGTAAGAGAAACCCAAGTAAGATGGTAGGTGTTGCAAGAGGGCATCAGAGGGCAGACACACTGAAACCATACTCACAGAAAACTAGTCAATCTAATCACATTAGGACCACAGCCTTGTCTAACTCAATGAACCCAAGCCATGCCTGTGGGGCAACCCAAGACGGGCAGGTCATGGTGGAGAGGTCTGACAGAACATGGTCCACTGGAGAAGGGAATGGCAAGCCACTTCAGTATTCTTGTCTTGAGAACCCCATGAACAGTATGAAAAGGCAAAATGATAGGATACTGAAAGAGGAACTCCCCAGGTCAGTAGGTGCCCAATATGCTACTGGACATCAGTGGAGAAATAGCTCCAGAAAGAATGAAGGGATGGAGCCAAAGCAAAAACAATACCCAGTTGTGGATGTGACTGGTGATAGAAGCAAGATCCAATGCTGTAAAGAGCAATATTGCATAGGAACCTGGAATGTCAGGTCCATGAATCAAGGAAAATTGGAAGTGGTCAAACAAGAGATGGCAAGGGTGAACGTTGACATTCTAGGAATCAGCGAACTAAAATGGACTGGAATGGGTGAAATTAACTCAGATGACCATTATATCTACTACTGCAGGCAGGAATCCCTCAGAAGAAATGGAGTAGCCATCATGGTCAACAAAAGAGTCCGAAATGCAGTACTTGGATGCAATCTCAAAAATGACAGAATGATCTCTGTTCGTCTCCAAGGCAAACTGTTCAATATCACAGGTATCCAAGTCTATGCCCCAACCAGTAATGCTGAAGAAGCTGAAGTTGAATGGTTTTATGAACACCTACCAGACCTTTTAGAACTAACACCCAAAAAAGATGTCCTTTTCATTCTAGGGGACTGGAATGCAAAAGTAGGAAGTCAAGAAACACATGGAGTAACAGGCAAATTTGGCCTTGGGATGCAGAATGAAGCAGGGCAAAGACTAATAGAGTTTTGCCAAGAAAATGCACTGGTCATAGCAAACATCCTCTTCCAATAACACAAAAGAAGACTCTACACATGGACATCACCAGATGGTCAACACTGAAATCAGATTGATTATATTCTCTGCAGCCAAAGATGGAGAAGCTCTATACAGTCAACAAAAACAAGACCAGGAGCTGACTGTGGCTCAGATCATGAACTCCTTATTACCAAATTCAGACTCAAATTGAAGAAAGTAGGGAAAACCGCTAGACCATTCAGGTATGACCTAAATCAAATCCCTTATGATTATACAGTGGAAGTGAGAAATAGATTTAAGGGCCTAGATCTGACAGATAGAGTGCCTGATGAACTATGGAATGAAGTTCGTGACATTGTGCAGGAGACAGGGATCAAGACCATCCCCATGGAAAAGAAATGCCAAAAAGTGAAATGGCTGTCTGGGGAGGCCTTACAAATAGCTGTGAAGAGAAGAGAGGCGAAAAGCAAAGGAGAAAAGGAAAGATGTAGGCATCTAAATGCAGAGTTCCAAAGAATAGCAAGAAGAGATAAGAAAGCCTTCTTCAGCAATCAATGCAAAGAAATAGAGGAAAAGAATAGAATGGGAAAGACTAGAGATCTCTTCAAGAAAATTAGAGATACCAAGGGAACATTTCATGCACAGATGGCCTCAATAAAGGACAGAAATGGTCTGGACCTAACAGAAGCAGAAGATATTAAGAAGAGGTGGCAAGAATACATGGAAGAACTGTACAAAAAAGATCTTCACGACCCAGATAATCATGATGATGTGATCACTCATCTAGAACCAGACATCTTGGAATGTGAAGCCAAGTGGGCCTTAGAAAGCATCACTGTGAACAAAGCTAGTGGAGGTGATGGAATTCCAGTTGAGCTGTTTCAAACCCTGAAAGATGATGCTGTGAAAGTGCTGCACTCAATATGCCAGCAAATGTGGAAAACTCAGCAGTGGCCACAGGACTAGAAAGGGTCAGTTTTCGTTCCAATTCCAAAGAAAGGAAATGCAAAAGGATGCTCAAACTACCACACAATTGCACTCATCTCACACGCTAGTAAAGTAATGCTCAAAATTCTCCAAGCCAGGCTTCAGCAATATGTGAACCGTGAACTCCCTGACATTCAGGCTGGTTTTAGAAAAGGCAGAGGAACCAGAGATCAAATTGCCAACATCCGCTGGATCATGGAAAAAGCAAGAGAGTTCCAGAAAAACATCTATTTCTGCTTTATTGACTATGCCAAAGCCTTTGACTGTGTGCATCACAAGAAACTGTAGAAAACTCTGAAAGAGATGGGAATACCAGACCACCTGACCTGCCTCTTGAGAAATGTGTATTCAGGTCAGGAAGCAACAGTTAGAACTGGACATGGAACAACAGACTGGTTGCAAATAGGAAAAAGAGTACGTCAAGGCTGTATATTGTCACCCTGCTTATTAAACTTATATGCAGAGTACATCATGAGAAACGCTGGGCTGGAAGAAACACAAGCTGGAATACAGATAGCCGGGAGAAATATCAGTAACCTCAGATATGCAGATGACACCACCCTTATGGCAGAAAGTGAAGAGGAGCTAAAAAGCTTCTTGATGAAAGTGAAAGAGGAGAGCGAAAAAGTTGGCCTAAAGCTCAACATTCAGAAAACGAAGATCATGGCATCCAGTCCCATCACTTCATGGGAAATAGATGGGGAAACAGGGGAAACAGTGTCAGACTTTATTTTTTTGGGCTCCAGAATCACTGCAGATGGTGACTGCAGCCATGAAATTAAAAGACGCTTACTCCTTGGAAGGAAAGTTATGACCAACCTAGATAGTATATTCGAAAGCAGAGACATTACTTTGCCAACAAAGGTCCATCTAGTCAAGGCTATGGTTTATCCAGTGGTCATGTATGGATGTGAGAGTTGGACTGTGAAGAAGGCTGAGCACCAAAGAATTGATGCTTTTGAACTGTGGTGTTGGAGAAGACTCTTGAGAGTCCCTTGGACTGCAAGGAGATCCAACCAGTCCATTCTGAAGGAGATCAGCCCTGGGATTTCTTTGTAAGAAATGATGCTAAAGCTGAAAATCCAGTACTTTGGCCACCTCATGTGAAGAGCTGAGTCATTGGAAAAGACTCTGATGCTGGGAGGGATTGGGGGCAGGAGGAGAAGGGGACGACAGAGGATGAGATGGCTGGATGGCATCACGGACTCGATGAATGTGAGTCTGAGTGAACTCCAGGAGATGGTGATGAACAGGGAGGCCTGGCGTGCTGCGATTCATGGGGTCACAAAGAGTCGGACACGACTGAGTGACTGAACTGAACTGAACTGAATTCTGTGAAAAATGCCATTGGTAATTTGGCAAAGATTGCATTGAATCTGTAGATTAGAACACTCTCTAACACCAAATGCAAAAATAAACTCAAAATGGATTACAGACCTAAATGAAAAGCTGGCTACTATAAAACTCTAAGAGGAAAATATAGACAGGACACTTTTTGACATAAGTCACAGCAACAAATATCTTTTTTGATCCACCTCCTAAAGTAATGAAAATAAAAACAAAAGTAAACAAATAGGCCCTAATTAAGCTTAAAAGCTTTAGCACAGCAAAGGAAACCATTAACAAATGAAAAGACAACACTCAGAATGGGAAAAAAATGTTTGAAAATGAAGCAGCTGACAGGGGAAAATCTCCAAAATATACAAGAACTCATGCAGCTCAAGATAAAAAACAAAACAAAGCAAATAATCCAATCAAAAAATGGGTGGGAGATATAAATAGACATTTCTCCAAAGAAGACATACAAATGGCCAAAAGGCATATGAAAAGATGTTCAACATCACTAATTATTAGAGAAATGCCAATCAAAACTACAATGAGATATCACTCATAGCAATCAAAATCGCTGCTATAAAAATATCCACAAAAGATAAATATAGGAGAGGTTGTGGCGAGAAGAAACCCTCCTACAGTGTTGATAGAGATGTAAACTGGTACAATCACTATGCAGAGCATATGGTGGTGGTGGTTTAATCACTCAGTTATGTCCAACTTTTGCAACTGCATGGACTGCAGCCCACCAGGCTCCTCTGTCCATGGAATTTTCCAGGCAAGGATCCTGGAGTGGGTTGCGATTTCCTAATCCAGGAGATCTTCCCAATCCAGGGATAGAACCCTGGTCTCCCACATTGCAGGCAGATTCTTTACTGTCTGAACAACCAGGGAAGCATGGAGAACAGTATGATGGTTCCTTAAAAAACTAAAAGTAGAGCTACCATATGATCTAGTAATCCCAATCCAGGGCGTATATCGGGAGAAAATCATAATTCAAAATGATACGTGAACCCCAATGCTATCGCAGCACTATTTACAATAGCCAGGACATGGAAGCAACCTAAATGTCCATCAACAGAGAAATGGATAAAGAAGATGTGGTACATTGTGCAGTGGAATATTAGTCAACCATTAAAAAGAATGAGATAATGCCATTTGCAGCAACATGGATTGACCTAGAGACTGCCGTACTGAGTGAAGTGACTCAGACAGAGAAAGATAAATATGATATGATACTGTGGAATCTTAAAAAAAAAGTACAAATGAACTTATCTACAAAATAGAAATAGAGTTACAGATGTAGAAAAAAAAAACATGGTTATTGGGGATAAGGCAGTGGGGGAGGGATAAATTGGAAAGTTGGGGCTGACATACACATACTACTATATATAAAGCAGTTAACTTATAAAGACCAACTGTATAGCACAGGGAACCTGACTCAATACTCTGTAAAGGGAAAAAAATCTAAAAAAGAGTGGATATATGTATAACTGATTCACTTTGATGTATACCTGAAACTCACACACCATTATAAGTCAACTATACTCCAAAAATAGACTTTTTTTAATGGCTTAGAATAGACAGCGCTTAGTTCATGTAGCTTGAGTGGAGCTGAACTGAACTGAAATGAACTGCTGGTTGCTTTTTTCGGGTTTGGTTATGCTATTCTGTTCCTTCTGAATGAAATACTCTTCCCTTTCCTCCTCCTTCCTCACTTGCTGAAATTATGCTTCAAGATCCAGGTTTGCGTGACCTTTTTCTGTGACGATAAGCCTTTCTTTCCTAACACAGGCAGTTGAACAGTAGGTCCTTTGTCAACACCTCTATCTTGCATTAATACATGACTCTATATTGTCCCTGTCACTTGGGGCAACAGCTTCTGCTTATTAAGACCTGCTAGGTTCCAGGAACATAATTCCATTTCTCTCATTTCATTGCCACAGTTACCCTGCTGTAGGACAAAAGTTGTAGTCTCCATTCTATTGAGGGAAAAACTGAAGCTCAGTATGGTTAAATAACTTGCCCAGAGTCAGAGGGCTAGTCACTGACAGACTGAGGTTTGAAGCCAGGCCCCACCTCAGAGCTCACACGCTTTCCTTTATTGCTTTAATTAGTTTTTATTCTGTCTCATCATCTATACCATGAGCTCCTTGCAGGCAGGAGCCTGTCTCAGCTGATGGCTCTCTTTCAAGGGAAAAAATATGCCTCCCCACAAGTCTAAAGTTTACTGGGAGCAGAGCATCAACACTCCTTCCTTCTCCCTCACCAGTGCTGAGGTAAGCTTCTATGCTAGTGGAGCTGTGAAGGAAAGGACAATAATTGAACAGCAAATGGAAGCAGCTCAGTCCCCAGGGTCCCTTTGGGTCATGTTTGCTGCTCCAGCATCTGTGGGGGCTGTGAGGAGGCCTCCCTGGAGTCTGAGCTCATTGGATCCCCTGGGCAATGATGTCAGCCTCCTGCTCCGCCAGGCCCCAGCGGCCACAATCACACTGACGTCACCCTTGGTTCCATGGAGCTTCATAGAAATTCAGACCTACATGCCCCTGCCTAAAACAACTTCTAACCGTGATTTGGGAGGTCCTATTCTTTGCCCAGAAGTCCCTTTCTTTTCTTTTTGTTTTTCACCATAACTTGCATCTCCCCTAAAATCATAAGCCTCACTCATTACTTTGCTTTACATGCACGCACGCACACACACACACACACACACACACACACACACACACACATACACTGCCTGGAATCTCTGACACACCAATATAAATAAGGAAACATAGGGAATTATCCAAAAAGAGAAAAAAAACCCAAAAAAAATATTCCTCAGTGGTTTTTTTCAGACTGGAAAAGGGAGAAGCTGAGCAAGAGGAAACTAGGACAACGGATCAACTTTTCCAGGTTCTGACTCTCACAGACTGGGAAATTTAAAAAGGCTTCAACACCGAACTTTTTCACTTACCAGTCTTTATTAACCATAAGGAAGTCATCTCCATAAGGTAATTCTCGCCTGCATCTACCAACTCCTAGTTTAATTCAGTTTGGCAAGGAATCATCAAAAAATCAAAAAACAAATAGACGGTCATTTCTCTTAAAACCTAGCACTATGTGATATGGTTTAAAAGAAATATTAGACAGACACTTCTCAATTTAAATTCCACACGTGACTCCCATTGCAGTTAGCACAAAATTTGAACTTGAACCATAGCCCAGCGCACCTTCCCCAAAGTTAGCACCCAGTTGTATTATACCCTGTTCTTCCCTCCAGCGCCATCAGCCATTTCTCATCCCTCAAAAACCGAAACCTTGACAACTTCAGGGTTTGCAGTTTATGTCTGAGACCCACATGATGAGCCAGATTTAGTAGTTACTCCTCAGAGTAGCAAACAGAATGTGACTGATGACTTGATTATGGTATTTGAATATTAAACACTCAAATTGAAAAGATCTAGCAGGTCGTGTTGTTGTTCAGTTGCTCAGTCGTGTCTGACTCTTTGTGACCCCATGGACTGCAGCACACCAGGCTTCCCTGTCCTTCACTATCTCCTGGAGTTTGCTCAAACTCATGTCCATTGCAGAGAAGGCAATGGCACCCCACTCCAGTACTCTTGCCTGGAGAATCCCATGGACAGAGGAGCCTGGTGGGCTGCAGTCCATGGGGTCACTAAGAGTCGGACACGACTGAGCGACTTCCCTTTCACTTTTCACTTTCCTGCATTGGAGAAGGAAATGGCAACCCACTCCAGTGTTCTTGCCTGGAGAATCCCAGGGACGGGGGAGCCTGGTGGGCTGCCGTCTATGGGGTTGCACAGAGTCAGACACGACTGAAGTGACTTAGCAGCAGCAGCGTCATGTCCATTGATTTGATGATGCCATTCAACCATCTCATCCTCTGTTACCCCTCTTCTCCTCCTGCCCTCAGTCTTCCCCAGCATCGGGGTCTTTTCCAATGAGTCTTTGCATCAGGCAGGTGCGGCCATTACAAAAAGCAGCATCAGGCCCAAGGACTTGGAGTTTGGTGAGGTGCTGCTCCAGCAGAGGAGCTGAGGCGTGGGTTACATTAGTGCCTCAAGTTCCCCTCCCTGACAGCACTGGCTTCAGGGCCAGCTTCTGTGTTAGGTCCTCAGCTATAAGATGAACAGCTGGTTCTTTTCCTTCATAGCATTCATCCTAATTTACACTTAGACTCCAGTATTCTTGCCTAGAGAACCCCACGGACACTATGAAAAGGCAAAAAGATATGACACCAGAAGATGTCTGGGGGAGAGAGGCGGGCAATTATTAATAGCCCCAGCAAGAATGAAGCAGGTGGGCCAAAGTGAAAAGATTGCTCAACTGTGGATGTGTCTGGTGGTGAAACTAAAGTCTGCTACTGTAAAGAACAATATTGCATAGAAACCTGGAATGTTAGGTCCATGATTCAAGGTAAATTTAACATTGACAAGCAGGAGATGGCAAGATTAAACACAGATATCTTAGGAATCAGTGATTAAAATGGATGAGAATGGGTGAATTCCATTCAGATGATCATTATACCTACTACTGTGGGCAAGAATCAATTAGAAGAAATGGAGTAGCCTTTGGAACTCAGGAAAGACCCAGGAGACTAAAGCCTGTTTCCTACAGACAAGAAATGGGAGACATAGAGGGTCTTTTGTACCCAGGAAGGCCACACAGAATCCTACTCAGTCTCAACTTCACACTGGGCCCACCTACGATATGCTGGACAGCCTCCTTTCTAAGACCCTTAATAGTATTTGTGAAGTCCCTTTTGTCTCGTAAGACAACACTCACAGATTCTAGGGATTCGGATGTGGGCATTGGAGAAGACTCCTGAAAGTTCCTTGGACAGCAAGAAGATCAAACCAGTCTATCTTAAGGGAGATCAACCCTGAATATTCACTGAAAGGACTGATGCTGAAGCTGAAGCTCCAGTATTTCTGGTCATCTGACGTGAATAGATGACTCATTGGAAAAGTCCCTGATACTGGGAAAGATTGAGGAGAAGAGGGTGTCAGTAGATGAGATGGCTGGACAGCATCACTGATGCAATGAACATGAACTTGGACTAACTCCAGTAGATAGTGAGGGACAGGGAGGCCTGGCGTGCTGCAGTCCATGGGGTCGCAAAGAGTTGGACCCAACTGGGTGACTGAACAACAACAACTAGAAAGGCAATTTCACCATATTAGTCAAAAATGATAACTTGGAATAATTTTATATTTACAGAAAAAATTGTGAAAATAGTGCAATATTGGGGAAGCCCAATACTGGTCAGTTATCTCATAGGATACCACTCAATTTAGGTTTGGCTGATGCTCCTCTCATAACTAGACTGGAGTTGTGAGTTTCAGGAAAGAACACCATAGAGATGAAGTCATTTCTCTGCATCACATTACGGGGCACATAAACCCAACATGAAACAACGACTGGTTCAAAATTGGGAAAGGAGTACGTCAAGGCTGTATATTGTCACCCTGCTTATTTAACTTATATGCAGAGTACATCATGTGAAATGCCAGGCTGGATGAAGCACAAGCTGGAATCAATATTGCCGGGAGAAATATCAATAACCTCAGATATGCAGATGACACCGCCCTTATGGCAGAAAGTGAAGAGGAACTAAAAAAACCTCTTTATGAAGGTGAAAGAGGAGAGTGAAAAATCTGACTTAAAACTCAACATTCAAAAACGAAGATCATGGCATCAGGTCCCATCACTTCATGGCGAATAGATAGGGAATTGACAGAAACAGTGACAGACTTTATTTTCTTGGGCTCCAAAATCACTGCAGATGGTGACGGCAGCCATGAAATTAAAAGACACTTGCTCCTTGGAAGAAAAGCTATGACAAACCTAGATAACATATTAAAAAGCAGAGACATTGCTTTGCCAACAAAGATCCATATAGTCAAAGCTATGGTTTTTCCAGTAGTCATGTATGGATGTGAGAGTTGGACCATAAAGAAGGCTGAGCACCAAAGAATTGATACTTTTGAACTATGGTGTTGTAGAAAACTCTTGAGAGTCCCTTGGACTGCAAGGAGATCAAACCAGTCAATCCTAAAGGAAATCAGGATATTTCACTGGAAGGACTGATGAATATTCACTGGAAGGACTGATGCTGAAGCTGAAGCTCCAATACTTTGGCCACCTGATGAGAAGAACTGACTCATTGTGAAAGACCCTGATGCTGGGAAAGATTGAAGGCAGGAGGAGAAGGGGATGACAGAGGACAAGATGATTGGATGGCATCACCGATTCAATGGACATGGGTATGAGCAAGCTCCGGGAAACAGTGAAGAATAAGGAAGACCAGTGTGCACTTCAGTCCATGTGGTCACAAAGAGTCAGACACGACTGAGTGACTCAACAACAAACCCACACAACATCACCTGTGATGTTTACCCTGATCACATGGTTAAGGCAGTATTTGCCAGACTCTTCCACTAATAGCTATGTTACTATCTTTCCTCTTCCAAACTCTCTTTGAATACAGACAGTATCAAGTCCACCCTTAGGTGTGGAAAGGGAACTAAGCTCCGATTTCTAGATGAGGGACTATTGACATTAGTGAAAAGAACTTTGAGGGCAAGATTTCTCTCCCATCCCCATTTAATTATTTCTTCAATCATATTTTCCTGACTATGAATACATGTACATATATTTAATGTTTTTGGATAATAATCCAATACTATTTTATTCATTTTATTGCTCAGATTGTTCCAGCTTTGACCATTGGGAGCTCCTTCAGATCAACTCCTGTGTTCTCTTGATACGCTCTCATTCTCTTGTTTTTTTGAGCACTTTCTTGCTTTTGATTCTATTACCTTGAGGCCAGTGGCCAATCTCCCTCTCTTGGTGCCTGGCTTCTTCCTCCAAGGTCTCCAGGTCACCTCCATACACTCCATACACCTCCTTTGGCCTGTCACCTCCATACACTCTTCCCTTTGGCTGAGCTAGACTAGCCCCTTGTGGAGGGCTAAAGTCAGAAAACACCACACCTCAGCTGTGTCTGTCACCAAGACAATTAAGAGGCCCTGCGTGAAAACCCAGGGGTCCTGCTCCCAAACCTCCTTCCAGCTGTGGTGCACCAGGTCCTTAGGGACATGGAGGTGGAGGCCTACGTCCGTCACATGACTACTGTAGCCATGGCGCTCTAGCGCAACTTCTCTAGAGACTGGGACCCAGGGAGCTTCTGGGTCTACAGGGAAGCAGCTGGATAGCTTTTCTCCAGAGTTCTCGGTGAGGGTCTGGCTAGATGAACAGCTTTGTTGACCTAGAGTGATCCACACCTTGGGATCTCATTCTCCCCATCTCACCTATTGTATGTTTATCTCCTTACCCAAAGCTCCCAGTTCCCTGAGTTCTCCCTCCGAGATGATTGACAGAGAAACCCTTCCCTCCAAAGTGAAGTGAAAGTATAAATGTAGGTGTGAAATTATAGAGAAAGGTAGATATGGCCATAGGAAGACAACCCTACCTTTGTGCTGTGAACATATCTTTCATTCCTCTCCCTCCAGATTCTAAATATGTCTTCTCTCCATCACCATCATCTCTCACTTGGGCCATAGCTATATCCTCCTGACATGCTCCAAATTATTTTGCAAACAGATTATTTTTTAAAGCACAAATCAGGTTGTATCACTTAATCTGCTTCAAAATATCGAATGGCTCTCCATCACATCATGATAAAGGTCAAAATGTTTAACCCCAGCAATCCCTGGCCTTGTCTTGCACTGGTCGCTCCTCACTGTCCAAGGGCCAGCCACCTCAGCTGTCCCTCATATTGGCCCCTTACCGTAGGATGTTCCTCCCTCCACTGCAACACCTATCTCCTTTTCATCCTTTAGACCAACTAAGGGGTCTTTTAAATGAATGTAATATTTTGGGATCATTTGCCTTGACCATCAAATTCAGAGGGAAGAACTTCCCTGGTGGTCCAGTGGTTAAGAATGCACCTGCCAATGCAGGGGAAATGGGTTCGATCCCTGGTCCCAGAAGACGCCACATGCTACACAGCAGCTAAGCCTGAGCACCACAACTACCGAAGCCCGCACATGCTCTGGAGCCCACGCTCTGCAGCAAGAGAAGCCACTGCAATGAGAGGCCCACATACCACAACTAGAGAGGAGGCCCTGCTTGCCACAACTAGAGAAAGTGTGTATGCAGCAATGAAAGCCCAGTGCAGCTAGAAATAATAAGGTTTTTAATAATTATATGTCTATATAGACAAATTCAGAGAGGAAAAAACCTAGAGGCTTGTCAGGGGCTGGGACAATTGGCTATGGGGAGATTATGGTGTAATCTCCATAGAGATTGGGGCTGCCATAGTGGGGATCCTCCTTTTTCAAAGTGTGGGCCCCTCTGTCGAGCCCACACTACAGAGTGTAAGTTCTCAAATGCTTGTCTGAGATGTCATGAGAGGATGGTTGCAATAACAGTAAGAACCTTTGTAGGGTGCTGGCTTCACTCAGCTGTGAAAGAGCATTGTGGTCAGGAGCAGAGACCTAAAGGGGCCCTGGTCAGTGAGAGCCCATGAGTGAGAAGGGGCCACAAGGAGAGTCACCCTCTGCCCTACTTGAACACAAGGGAAGCAACAACTTTTGCTTTTTATTGGCCATACCTCGTGGCTTCTTGGACTTATTTTCCTGACCAGGGATCAAATCTGGGCCCTCAGCTGTGAGAGCACGGAATCTTAACCACTGGACAGCCAGGGAATTACACAGATTAAAACAAACAAAAAAAAGTCTAGATAACCCTTCTGGCTTTTTTTCCTTCTGGCACTACACTCCTGAGAGTCTCTTCCAGAGCCACAGACATTTGATCTAGCCAGACCTCATTTTCTTCCTGAAGATGGTGAGAAGTGAGCACAGTCGGGAGGGCTGGTGGAGGGGGAGCATTCCATTGCCCCTGGTGCCAGCTCCAGGAACCTTCAAATTCAGTATCTGGTTATTCCACAGGACTTTCAAAGGTTCAGCCCCATTGTGGGTTATAAGGATGTTCTGGTTAGCGGTCTTCAATACAGCTTCTTTTAACTTCCCCATAACAAGGGTTTCCATGGTGGCTCAGAGGCAAAGAATCCACCTGCCAAGCAGGAGACTTGGGTTCAATCCCTGGGTTGGGAAGATCCCCTGGAGGAGGAAATGGTCGCTCACTACAGTGTCAGACACAACTTGATGACTAAATGACAACAACAACAACATGCCTATGAAACATACAACAAAAAGAAAGGCACAAACTACTGAAAACTCACTCCAAATCTCAGAGGAAATGGACCTCAGCGGCACCAAGACAGCTTCCAGGAATTTTAGAGTTCTCACCCTTGGGATGCTCTCCCAATCCTACATTTAGCTAATGCTAGGGTTTCCAGTGTTCTTGCCTGGAGAATCCCAGGGATGGCGGAGCCTGGTGGGCTGCCATCTATGGGGTCGCACCGAGTCGGACACAACTGAAGTGACTTAGCAGCAGCAGGGAGTCCATGGATTTCACTTAAGACTAGCTGCCAAAATTTGAAGGAAGTGATGAAGTGGTAAATTAGGAACCTTAGAGTATTAATAAATCAAAATAAATGCATTAGGAAAGAATTAAGCTTCAACAACACTCATTATAGTGGTTTTATATAAGCTACAAAAGTCACTGTGTGTTAGCAACTGTGATATTTTAACGCAAGCCAGAACTGTGTTTTTTCATACTGTTCAATGGGTTCTCAAAGCAAGAATACTTCAGTGGTTTGCCATTTCCTTCTCCAGAGGACCATGTTTTGTCAGAACTCTCCAACGAGGACAGGAATGGGAAATTTTAATTCAGATGAACATTATATCCACTACTGTGGGCAAGAATCCCTTAGAAGAAATGGAGTAGCACTCATCATCAACAAGAGAGTCTGAATGCAGAATGTGGGTGCAGTCTCAAACATCGCAGAATGATCTTGGCTTGTTTCCAAGGCAAATCATTCAACACCACATAATCCAAGTCTCTGCCCCAACTATCGATGTCAAAGAAGATGAAGTTGAGTGGTTCTAATGAAGACCTACAACACTTTCTAGAACTAACACCAAAGAAAGATGTCCTTTTCATAAGCGGGGACTGGAATGCAAAAGTAGGAAGTCAAGAGATGCCCAGAATAACAGGCAAGTTTGGCCTTGGAGTACACAATGAAACAGGGCAAAGGGTAGCAGAGTTTACAAAGAGAACACACTAGTCATAGCAAAGACCCTCTTCCAACAACCCAAGAGATGACTCTACAGATGAGCATCACCAGATGGTCAATACTGAAATCAGATTGATTAATTCTTTGTAGCCAAAGATGGAGAAGCTCTATACAATGAGCAAAAACAAGACCATGAGCTGACTGTAGCTCAGATCATGAGCTCCTTATTGCAAAATTGAGGCTTAAATTGAAGAAAGTAGGGTAAACTACTAGGCCATTCAGGTATGACCTAAATCAAACACCTTATGATTATACAGCAGAAGGACAAATAGATTCAAGGGATTACATCTGATAGACAGAATGTCTTAAGAGCTATGGGTGGAGGTTTATAACATTGTACAGGAGGCGGTAACCAAAACCATGCCAAAGGAAAAGAAATGCAAGAAGGCAAAATGGTTGTCTGAGGAGGCCTTACAAACAGCTGTGAAGATAAGCGAAAGGCAAAGGAGATAAGGAAAAATCTACTCAACTAAATGCAGAGTTCCAAAGAATAGCAAAGAGAGACAAGAAAGCCCTCTTAAGTTAACAATGCAAATTAACAGAGGAAAAAATAGCATGGGAAAGACTAGAGATCTCCTCAAGAAAATTAGAGATACCAAAAGAACATTTCATGCAAAGATGGTCAAAATAAAGGGCCATAAATGGCAAGGACCTAACATAAGCTGAAGAGATTAAGAAGAGATGGCAAGAATACATAGAATAACTGTACAAAAAAGATCTTAATGGCCCGATAACCATGATGGTGTGATCATTCATCTAAAGCCAGACATCCTGGAATGTGAAGTCAAGTGGGCCTTAGAAAGCATTACTACAAACAAAGCTAGTGGAGGTGATGGAATTCCAACTGAGGTATTTAAAATCCTAAAAGATGTTAAAGTGCTGCATTCAATATGCCAGCAAATGCGGAAAACTCAGGAGTGACCCCAGGACTGGAAAAGGTCAGTTTTATTGAAATCACAAATAAGAGCAATGCCAAAGAATGTTCAAACTACCACACAATTGCAGTCATTTCACATGCTAGCAGGATAATGCTCTAAATCCTTCAAGGTAGGCTTCAATAGTATGTGAACCAAGAGCTTCCAAATGTACAAGCTGCATTTAGAAAAGGCAGAGGAACCAGAAATCAAATTGCCAACATTCTTTGGGTCATGGGGAAAGGAAGGGAATTTCAGAAAAACATCTACTTCTGTGTCATTCATTATGCTAAAACCTTTGACTGTGGATCACAAAAACTGTGGAAAATTATTAAAGAGATGGGAATACCAGACCACCAAACAGTGGTTGCGAAACCTATATACAGGTCAAGAAGCAACAGTTAGAACAAAACATGGAACAATGGACTGGTTCCAAACTGGGAAAAGGGTACCACAAGGCTGTATATTGTCACCTTGTTTATTTAACTTAAATGCAGAGTACATTATGCACGATGCCAAACCTAATGAATCATAAGCTGAAATCAAGATTGCTGGGAGAAATATCAACAACCTCAGACTTCCCTGGTGGGTCAGACGGTAAAGCGTCTGTCTATAATGCGGGAGACCAGGTTTGATCCCTGGGTCGGGAAGATCCCCTGGAGACGGGAATGGCAATCCACTCCAGTACTCTTGCCTGGAGAATCCCACGGACTCCTCTGTCCATGGGGTCACAAAGAGTCAGACATGACTGAGCAACTTTACTTACTTACTTACTTACTTACTTACTTCAGATACACAGATGATACCACCCTAATGGCAGAAAGTTCAGTTCAGTTCAAACCCCATGGACTGCAGCACACCAGGCTTTCCTGTCCATCACCAACTCCTGGAGCCTACTCAAACTTATGTCCATCACGTCGGTAATGCCATCCAACTATCTCATCCTCTGTCATCTCCTTCTCGTCCTGCCTTCAATCTTCCCCACCATCAGGGTCTTTTCCAAAGGGTAGGTTCTTCGCATCAGATGGTCAAAGTACTGGGTTTCAGCTTCAGCATCAGTCATTCCAATGAATATTCAGGACTGATTTCCTTTAGGATTGACAGGTTGGATCTCCTTGCAGTCCAAGGGATTCTCAAGAGTCTTCTCTAACACCACAGTTCAAAAGTATAAATTCTTCAGCACTCAGCTTTCTTTATAGTCTAACCCTTACATCCATGCATGACTACTGGAAAAACCATAGCTTTGATTGGGTGGACCTTTGTTGGTGAAGTAATGTCTCTGCTTTTTAATATGCTCTCTAGGTTGGTCATAACTTTTCTTCCAAGGAAAAAGCATCTTTTAATGTCATGGCTGCAGTCACCATCTGCAGTGATTTTGGAGCCCAAAAAAATAAAGTCTGTCACTGTTTCCATTGCTTTCCCATCGATTTGCCATGAAATGATGGGACCGGATGCCATGATCTTAGTTTTCTGAATGTTGAGTTTTAAGCCAACTTTTTCACTCTCCCCTTTTACTTTCATCAAGAGGCTCTTTAGTTCTTAGCTTTCTGCCCTAAGGATGGTGTCATCTGCATATCTGAGGTTATGGATATTTTTCCCGGCAATGGCAGAAAGTGAAGACAACTAAACAGCCTCTTGATAAAGGTGAAAAAGGAAAGTGAAAAAAGTGACTTGAAAATCAACATTCAAAAGACAAAGATCATGGCATCCAGTCCCATCACTACATGGCAAATAGATGGGGAAACAGTGGAAACAGTGACAGACTTTATTTTCTTGGACTTCAAAATCACTGCAGACAGTGACTGCAGCCATGAAATTAAAAGACACTTGCTCCTTGGAAGAAAAGCTATGACAAACCTGGATAATATATTAAAAAGCAGAGATATCACTTTGCTGGCAAAGATCCATATACCCAAAGATTTGGCTTTTCCAGTAGTCATGTACAGTTGTGAGAGTGGGACCATAAAGAAGGCTGAGAGCCGAAGAACCGATGCTTCAAACTGTGGTGTTGGAGAAGACTCTTGAGAGTCTCTTGGACAGCAAGAAGATCAAACCAGTCAGTCCTAAAGGAAATCAACCCTAAATATTTATTGGAAGGACCGATGCTGAAGTTTCAGTACTTTGGCCTCCTGATGTGAAGAGCTGACTCGTTGGAAAAGACCCTGATGCTGGGAAAGAAAGAAGGCAGGAGGAGAAGGAGACAACAGAGGATGAGATGGTGGGATGGCATCACCGACTCAATGGACATGAGTTTGAGTAAACTCTGGGAGACGGTGAAGGACAAGGAAGCCTGGCGTGCTGCAGTCTATGGGGTCCCAAAGAGTCAGACATGACTTAGTAACTATACAACAAGTACTGTGTTTGCCCACTTGTGAGAAGCAGTACAGCAAGAAAATGGAAAGCAAGCCCTAAAACCAGACTAGAGACCAAAGGATTATAAGGACAAGGAGGGCTACTGTGTCTGGACAAGGCAAGAAATCCTGGACTGCATGTCAGTGAAAAAGCTTCAGATTTTGCTGCCACCTGCTGTCAGACCACAACATGATGTCAGATGCTCTAGTGCTGGGGCTCCTGATTTTAGCTTTGAAAAGACCAAGGTAGATATACATATTATTTTTTATATGCATACATAAGAATGGAGAAAAAACACTTTTAAAAGCATAGGAGAAAATCACTTTAAAATACTTTTTATTATAAAAATATTTATAATACTTTTTGTAGCACAATGATAACTCCAGTATCTTTAGAGTCTTACAAACATTATTTAGGCTTGTATGCTAAGAGGTTAACAGAGACAATGATTGTTTGACACTGAGTCCTTGTATATGGTGTCAGTTATTACAAATGATTGGTATAGGTGGCCAGGAAATCAGAGTAGTTCCTTTAATTTCAGATGCACAATTAGAATTAAAATCCTTGGTCCAAAATATGGGTTCATCAGTGGTGATGGGACACATGAAAAATGTATTTTTGTGTTTGGATTGGATGCTGAGAGTCTCTGGATTCAACAACTTAGAATAATTCAAGTCAAAGAAACAGATCTAGCACATTACAAAAACACAACTTTGCCCATATATCTTAGGCTTAATATGTTGTGCTTTCTTACTTATTCTTTCTCTAAAGAGTCTTATATTGTACACTAAATTTCTCCATGATTCTAGTGCTGTTTAGGATAATTTTCCCCTTTTTATGATTTGCAAGTGACTGGGTTTTCTTGTTTTGTTTTGGCATGTTTATTGGTTGCACTGTGGCCACAGAATGTAATCTGTACAATTTCTGCTTTTGGAACGTATTAATTGAATTATATGCATTCAATTTTTATGAATATTTATAACTGATATACATTTCATAGGCTGAAGATTCAGGTTTTGTAAAACAAAATGTAGCTTTATTTTTCTATTACACAATTTTTCCTCTATTTTGAGTTATTTTTTTACTCTTAATGGCCAAGAAAAGCAACACCCACAACCAGACATAAATATTATCACTCACTTTCAGATAAATTAAGCCATTTCTGCCTTTTCAAGATTTTCCCTGTGAATTATAATTTCCCCCTTCCCATCTTCTTACAGGAGGCTGCATCTAAGTCGGGGGAAGTTTTCGCAGCATTAAGGGAGAGTCATCTGAATGTTCTGTGGTCGTCACCTGCCAACTTTGGCATCCTTGAGATGTAAATCAACTTCGCCTTCCAGGTCTGTCATGTGCCACAGACTATGCAGGACCATGCGGGACTGTTTCCCACACTTCTTAGTTTTAGTACATGCACTTCTGGCCCAGAGCTCAAGGTCGCTTCTATTCTGCTAGCCCCCTCCCACCCACTTTTGTGAAACCTTTGCATTCTCAGGCCCTCTAGTCCTTTGATGATCTTGGTACCTTGCCAGGCTCTCTGGACTCACTTATGCAGGACTTGCTGCCTCCCTCTTCTCCCCAGAGAATATCCATTTTTGGATCCCACATCCCTAACTGGGGGCTTGTGGAAGAGGTTCATATCCCCTTAAGGGAAGTTTCAACCCTGAGGATTGGGGGCAGAGGACAGAAGAGACCCTTTCTCAAGAGACCTGCCTCAGTATCTGATTCTGCTTTCCCGACTGTCCAGTCTGAGGCCGCTAAATCCGAATGCATGAGGTGTGGTTGCACTTTGGTGCCACCTGGTGGCGGTGTGACAGGCTGGGCTTAAATCCCTGCTTGGTGGATGCTGATTCCGCCAGTGATCCTCCGTCTGCCTGTCACACCGCTGAGAGCTACACTCTTCCTAGAATCCACCCGGTTAGATGACGCCTTCTTTGGGCTTCCCTGATAGCTCAGTTGGTAAAGAATCTGCCTGCAATGAAGGAGACCCCGGTTCGATTTCTGGGCCGGGAAGATCCATCGGAGAAGGAATAGGCTACCCACTCCAGTATTCTTGGGCTTCCCTTGTGGTTCAGCTGGTAAAGAATCTGCCTTCAATGCGGGAGACCTGGGATCGACCCCTGGGTTGGGAAGATCTCCTGGAGAAGGGAAAGGCTACCCCGCTCCAGTATTCTGGCCTGGAGAATTCCATGGACTGTACAGTCCATGGGGTCACAAAGAGTAGAACACAAGGGAGAGACTTTCACTTTCTTCACTTTCTTTTGTTGGGTGAACTGGCACACTGGGCACCTAGAATACTCAGGACATGTTTCCACTTCCCAGTTTCTAAAAATAAAGTGGTCTGTGTTCTTACTGCCTGGCTGCCTCCATACCCCACCAAAAAAAGAAACTTTAATCCCCACAAAGCAAAATGGCCATCACAAATCACACCATAGAACACATGCGCAGCCGTCCTAATCAGACAGTCCCTGAAATACAAGATTGCAGTCTCTCAGAAAACCTCCTACAGAGACACAGAACTGCAGATCCAAGTACCAACAGAGTAAATGGAAATGCCTCAGGTCTTCGAATATTTCAAAGGGAGGAAAGGAAGCCAGGTTGAGAAAAGAGGGGAAGGAACAGGAGACGTCACAGACGTCTGGAAGGTCTGCCACCTGCAGACACCCAGGCATTACGGGACTTCACTCTGGGCCTCCAGGGAAGGCAGAACTGGAACTTGGCCCTACCAGAAACCAGACTAGACCAAAACAGAACCAGAATTCAAACCACAGACCAGACCAGAACAGAACCAGAATTCAAGTTCTTTGCCAAGCAGAGGTGATCATCCTTCAATCCTCAGCTCAGGCTGAGCCCCTTCTATCAGACAAATAACATACAAGGGAATCCCATAAGGTTATCAGCTGATTTCTCAACAGAAACTACAAGCCAGAAGGGAATGGCATGATCTATTTAAAGTGATGAAAGGGAAGAAACTACAACCAAGAATACTCTACCCAACAAGACTCATTCAGATTTGATGAAGAGATCAAAAGATTTTCAGACAAAGCAAAAGTTAAAAGAATTCAGTACCACCAAACCAGCTTTACAAATCCTAAAGGAACTTCTCTAGGCAGGAAACAAGAGGAGGAAAAGACTTACCTATAGAAAATAAACCCAAAACAAATAAGAAAATGGCAATAGGATCATACATATAGATAATTACCTTAAATGTAAATGGATTAAATGCACTGACCAGAAGACATAGACTGGCTGGGCAGATGAAAACATGTGTATGTATGCACTTCCCTTACCACATCACTCTACTTAACCCCCCAAATTGTATGTAATTATTTTATATTGTTAGGTTAATTATGCTTCCATTATGCCTTGCAAATAGAATTATCTGAATTTTTGTCTGGCAATTGATTGTGAAAATTGATAAACATCTTTTACTATTGTGATTAGGTAACTATTACTCATTCAACACCATTTTATCATGATTGGTCAATAGAAAATAATAGAATTTTATATCACCAAAACTGCCATTTAATACAAAAACCTGTAATCACTTTTTAAAATCCATATGCATATCAAAATTATCTTGAAACTTTTTTAAAAATACAAATGCCCAGGTAATGCTTCTTTTCTCCAAAGCTCCTGATGTGTTTCTAATGAGCAGCAATATTTAAAAACAACTGGACTATATGCTGATCTTTTACTTCCATCCAGTTTGTTTCACTTTTTCTATTTCATATTCAGTGCTCTCATTTCATTTCACTTGTTTTCCAATTTCTCCAGCTCTTCCTTTTTTTGTCCTTTGATGTTCTTTCTCAAGCCTTTATCAAGCATTGTAGAAAAACTTTTGTGTACATATGTATATATGTATATAGTATGTATAATATATATATTTTAGAAAACATGAAATTTGGCCTACTGTAAGAATTTATGACATTTTGATTCCACTTGTTTAGCTTAGTGTGACTAGAATGCTAGATTTCTAATTTAAAAAAATATATAATCATCAAGCAACAAAGGTTTACTGTATGGCACAGGGAACTATAGTCAATATCTTCTAATAACTTATAATGGAAAATAATCTGAAAATAATATATGTATATATGTATAATTGAATTACCTTGCTGTGCACCTGAAACATTGTTAAGTCAACTATATTTCAATAATATATATATTTTTTAAGTGTTAATTAGATTGATTAATAAGGATATAACAAGAAGCTGAGGGAAAATAGAGATTTCTTCCCAAGAAGATGGAAATTTTAAAGGAACTCATCCCAATAGGACAGAGATTTTCAGATGTTTATTAAGAAATGGGAAAAATAAAGTGGATGCTGATGGAATTAAAACAAAAGGTTTTGATACACTACTACCAGAGATTGAATAGGCCTAAGGCTATGGTTTTTCCTGTGGTCAGGTATGGATGTGAGAGTTGGACTGTGAAGAAGGCTGAGCACCAAAGAATTGATGCGTTTGAACTGTGGTATTGGAGAAGACTCTTGAGAGTCCCCTGGACTGCAAGGAGATCCAACCAGTCCATTCTGAAGGAGATCAACCCTGGGATTTCTTGGGAAGGAATGATGCTAAAGCTGAAACTCCAGTACTTTGGCCACCTCATACGAAGAGTTGACTCATTGGAAAAGACTCTGATGCTGGGAGGGATTGGGGGCAGGAGGAGAAGGGGACAACCGAGGATGAGATGGCTGGATGGCATCACAGACTCGATGGACGTGAGTCTGAGTGAACTCCGAGAGTTGGTGATGGACAGGGAGGCCTGGCGTGCTGCAATTCATGAGGTTGCAAAGAGTCGGACACGACTGAGTGACTGAGCTGAACTGAAGGGACCTTCATTGAACCCAAAATTAAAGGGCCCCAAACAAGTCCCACTCTATTTACCCCTGTTCAATATATGTATATTGAAAATATATATGTTTAAAGGACTGGAAGAAAATTACAGTGAAATATCTCGCCAAAAATTGTTTGTGAAATTACAGTGAAATACCTGACCTATTAATGAAGTTAAGAGATTAACAAAAAGGCCTGAGTCCCTCAGCTCTACCTCTCACTGGGGACCCCAAAGCCTTTATAAAAACAGATAAAATGGCCAAGGGATTAAAAAAAATGGCTTTTGGGGGATTTTGTAAGGCTAAGGCTTACTGATGGGATCCTAATAGAAACTAAATTTATAGGTATAAAATCTAATACAGATGAGATGAAATTTCATAAAAATTGGTTTATTAAAATGGGCTTTATATAAAATAATTACATCTCTTTTGCCTAAATATATTATGGGATAAACATTACGTCTCACAGGGGAATGCTTCCCCTGCCTTGTATTATAAGACAGGGCATATAGAACTGCCCCTTAGACTATGTTAATTAAATGTACAAAAGAAAATCAGTAGGGTTTTCAGTCCACACATAATGATGTTAAAACTGGGAGCTAATATTCAGGGACTAATACAAACAATAAGAGAGATTCCCGCCCGCCCCCCCCCCCCCCCCCCCCCCCGTGGATCTAACTTGTACCCTTAGAAAGAGGAACTTTGTTGAATGCCTTGTGCAAATTTTTATTGTTGTTACTCAGTTGCTAAGTCAGGTCCCCTTCTTTGCGACTCCATGGACTGTCTGTAACATGCCAGGCTCCTCTGTCCTCCACTAATTTCCAGAGTGTGCTGAAACTCATGTCCATTGAATTTGGTGATGCCATCCAAACATCTCATTCTCTGTCGACCCCTTCTTCACCTACCATCAATCTTTCCCGGCATCAGGTCTTTTCCAATGAGTTGGTTCTTCACATCAGGTGGCCAAAGTATTGGAGCTTCAGCTTCAGCATCAGTCCTTCCAATGAATATTCAGGGTTGATTTCCTATATGATTGACTGGTTTGATCCTTGTTGTCCAAGGGACTTTCAAGAGTCTTCTCTAGCACCACAATTTGAAAGCATCAGTTCTTGGGTGCTCAGCCTTCTTTACAGTCCAACTCTCACATTCATACGTGACTACTGGGGAAAAAAACAAAGCTTTGACTATACAGACCTTTGTCAGCAAAGTGATGGCTCTGATTTTTAATGCATTGTCTAGTTTTGTCATAGCAAGCGTCTTCTAATTTCATGGCTGCAGTCACCGTCTGCAGTGATTTTGGAGCCAAAGAAAAGAAAATCTGTCACTGCTTCCACTTTTTCCCCATTTGCCATGAAGTGATGGGACCAGATGCTATGATGTTAGTTGTTTTTAATATTGAGTTTTAAACTGCTTTTTCACTCCTTCTTTCATCCTCATCAAGAGGCTGTTTTGTTCCTCTTCACTTTCTGCCATTAAAGTGGTATCATCTACATATATGAAGTTGTTGATGTTTTTCCAGCTTGTGATTCATCCAACCCAGCATTTCGCATGAGGTACCCTACATATAAGTTAAATAAGCAGGGTGACAAGAGCCTTGTTGTACTCCTTTTCCAATTTGGAGCTAGTCGGTTGTTCCATGTCCAGTTCTAACCGTTGCTTCTTGACCTGCATACAGGTTTCTCAGGAGGCAAGTAAGGTCATCTTGTATTCCCATCTCTTCAAGAATTTTCCAGTTTGCTGTGATCCACACAAAGGTTTTAGCATACTCAATGAAACAGAAGTAGATTTTTTCTGGAATTCCCTTGCTTTCTGTGTGATCCAACCAATGTTTGCAGTTTGATCTCTGGTTTCTCTGTCTCTTGAAAACCCAGCTTCACAGCTGGAAGTTCTTGGTTCACATACTGCTGAAGCCTAGCTGAAGGATTTTGAGCATTACCTTGCTAGCATGTGAAATGAGCCCAATTGTATGGTAGTCTGAACATTTTTTGGCATTGCCTTTCTTTGCAGTTGGAATGAAAACTGACCTTTACCAGTCCTGTGACCACTGCTGGATTTTCCAAATTTGCTGACATATTGAATGCAGCAGTTTAACAGTACTATATTTTAGGATTTGAAATAGCACAGCTGGAATTCTATTACTTCCACTAGCTTTGCTTGTAGTAACGCTTCCTAAGGCCCACTTGACTTCACACTCCAGGATATCTGGCTCTAGGGGAGTGACCACAGCACTGTGGTTATCCTGGTTACTACGACTTTTCTTAGATGACATCTAAAAACAATAGAATGATATCAGTTCATTTCCAAGGCAAACCATTCAGCATCACAGTAATCCAAGTCTATGCCCCAATCACTTTGCCAAAAAAGCTGAAGTCGAGTGGTTCTATGAAGACATACAAGACCTCCTAGAATTAACTCCAAAAAAATATAGTTCTTCTGTGTTTTCTTGCTACCTCTTCTTCATTTCTTCTGGTTCAGTTAGGTCTTACCATTTCTGTCCTTTATGGTGCCCATCCTTGCATGGAAATGTTCCCTTCATATCTCCAATTTTCTTGAAGAGATCTGTAGTCTTTCCCATCCTATTGTTTTCCTCTATTTCTTTGCACTGTTCATTTAGGAAGGCCTTCCTATATTTCCTTGCTATTCTCTGAAACTCTGCATTCAGTTTGCTGTTTCTTTTCCTTTCTCCTTTTGCCAGGGTCCAGCCCCCGCAGGATCCAGGGAAACCCGAAGGAGAAAGGGCGCCGGCGATTGATTTAGAGAGAGATGAGGAAAAAATGTTGAAGATAAGAAAATAGAGGAGAGAAAGAGGCTGATATTCCTTGGTTTACATAGAGAACCAATAAAACTCCAAGACAAGAAGTTTGCCCTGTTCACGGAGGCCTCAGGTGCCCTCCCGGTCTCCCAAGGGAGTGAAGACGCAGAACGTCTTTCCGTTCAGGTCTTAGAAACCCAGGTAGATAAGTGAACTCAGGGAGCCTCTGTGCTCCAAGGGATCAGCCTGAAAAAGAAAGTAAGAGAGAGAAAATGATTGACACGGGGTGACCAAGCTGTTTCTGTCAGCGAGGCCCAATAGCTTTATTTTCAAAAGGTACTTATATACTTTTTTGTACATAGAGGGAAATGAAAGATGCAAGGTCATACCGAGTCAGCCCAAACATTCCAGCAGTTTTGCCCTTATCGAAACCAGGATTTTTCTGCATATCTTTCCCACAAATGATGTTGTGTACAGTATCTTTTGGCCTTGGAGGCCTGTGAACATTTTATGACCCTCTTTTGATAAAGGCTGCTCAACCAGAAAACTTATTTTCCCTCAAAGTGTCTTTTCTTTATATTTCTAATCTATGTCAGCCTCAGAAAATGCTAAACAGAGTTACATTTCTCACAGAGTAAAGATGCAGTAAGTTACAAGAAAGAACCAATTAGCTCAAAGATCTAATGTGGTTAAATTCAAGGCTACACTTGTTTTTCTTACATTTTCACTATGTTAACTAATGCATTCCCAGGTGCACAGTGGAAAAGAGATATGGGAACTTAGCAACAAGCATTGGCCCAATAATGAAATCCTATACCAGCACTACTCTAATAACTTTTAACTCTTTGAAAGGCTCTATGTTTTAGGCTTCCCGTGCCTCTCACAGTTGGGAGGCTGTAAATAATCACATGCATAACTGTAAGAGTCTGGATATACCTGCCAAGCAAGCTAGAATGCTAACAGAGGGGGTTTGATTTGAAATATTCCTCTCATGTCCAGGAGACTTATTAGCTATAGCCCTAAGTTGATTTTCTCCAGAGAAAGGTGGTCAGGGTTAGCCCCCTTTTAATGTCAGAGGAGTTGGTGAAAGTCATGAAATAGTAAAACAGACAGATTCTGGTTTTGGGGTAGATGCTCGAGAAAGCCTAGGGAGCCCCTTGGGTTCTGAAGCCTTGCTTAACAGTTCTCTTCCACATGAACTTTTTCATGGGTGGGATCTCCCGTGGTGGCTCCCAGCATCCTTTGCCTTTTGCTTTTCTTCTTTCCTCAGCTATTTGTAAAGCCTCCTCTGACATCCACTTTGCCTTCTTGCATTTCTTTTTCTTTGGGATAGTATTGGTCACTCTGCCTCTGTACAATGTTATGAACCTCTGTCCATAGTTCCTCAAACATTCTTTTTCTCAGATCTAATCTCTTGAATCTGTCATCTCCACTGTATAAATTATAAGGGATTTGATAGATCATATCTGAATGGCCTAATGGTTTCCCCTACATTCTTCAATTTAAGTCAGAACTTTGCAACAAAGAGTTCATGATCTGAGCCACAGTCAGCTCCTGGTCTTATTTTTGCTGACTGTATAGAGCTTCTCCATCTTTGGCTGCAAAGAATATAATCAATCTGATTTCAATACTGACCATCTGGTGATGTCCATGTGTAGAGTCGTCTCTTCAGTTGTAAAAAGGTGTTTATTACGACCAGCATGGTCTCATGACAAAACTCTGTTAGCCTTTGCCTTACTTCATTTTGTACTCCAAAGGCAAACTTGCCTGTTTCCTCCGGTATCTCTTGACTTCCTACTTTTCCATTCCAATCCCCTATGATGAAAAGTACATATTTTTTTGGAGTTAATTCTAGAAGGTCTTGTATGTCTTCATAGAACCATTCAAGTTCAGCTTTTTTGACAAAGTGATTGGGGCATAGACTTGGATTACTGTGATGATGAATTGTTTGTCTTGGAAACTAACTGATATCATTCTATTGTTTTTGAGATTACGGCCAAGTACTGCATTTCAGACTCTTGTTGATGATGAGGGCTACTCCATTTCTTAAAAGGCTTTCTTGCCCAGATATAACTGTCATCTAAATTAAATTCACCCATTCCAGTTCATTGATCCCTAGGATATTGATGGTTAATCTTGCTATCTCCTGCTTGTCCGCATTCAATATACCTTGATTAATGGATCTAACATTCCAGGTTCCTATGCAATATTGTTCTTTGCAGCATCAGACTTTACTTCCACTGCCAGACACATCCACAGCGTAGCACTATTTCTGCTTTGGTCCAGCCACTTCATTCTTACTGGAGCTATTAGTAATCATATTCAGCTCTTCCCCAGTTGCATATTGGACACCTTCTGACCTGTGTCACACCTTTTTGCCTTTTCATACTGTCCATGAGGCTCTCCAGGCAAGAATACTGGAGTGGGTTTTAATTTCTTTCTCCAGTGGGCATGTTTTGTCAGAACTCTTCACTGTGACCTGTCTGTCTTGGGTGGCCCTGCATGGTGTGGCTCATAGCTTCATTGAATTATACAAGCTAAGCCCCTTCACAGAAGAACTGTACAAAAAAGATCTTCACAACCCAGACAGTCATGATGATGTGATCACTAATCTAGAATGTGAAGTCAAGTGGGCCTTAGAAAGCATCACTACGAACAAAGCTAGTGGAAGTGATGGAATTCCAGTTGAGCTGTTTCAAATCTTGAAAGATGATGCTGTGATAATGTTGCACTCAGTATGCCAGCAAGTTTGGAAAACTCAGCAGTGGCCACAGGACTGGAAAAGGTCAGTTTTCATTCCAATTCCAAAGAAAGGCAATGCCAAAGAATGCTCCAACTACCACACAATTGCACTCATCTCACATGCTAGTAAAGTAATGCTCAAAATTCTCCAAGCCAGGCTTCAGCAATACGTGAACCGTGAACTCCCTGACATTCAGGCTGGTTTTAGAAAAGGCAGAGGAACAGAGATCAAATTGCCAACATCTGCTGGATCATCGAAAAAGCAAGAGAGTTCCAGAAAAACATCTATTTCTGCTTTCTTGACTATGCCAAAGCCTTTGACTGTGTGGATCACAATAAACTGTGGAAAATTCTGCAAGAGATGGAAATACCAGACCACCTGACCTGCCTCTTGAGAAACCTGTATGCAGGTCAGGAAGCAACAGTTAGAACTGCACATGGAATAACAGACTGGTTCCAAATAGGAAAAGGAGTACGTCAAGGCTGTATATTGTCACTCTGCTTATTTAACTTCTATGCAGAGTACATCATGAGAAACGCTGGACTGGAAGAAACACAAGCTGGAATCAAGATTGCTGGGAGAAATATCAATAACCTCAGATATGCAGATGACACCACCCTTACAGCAGAAAGTGAAGAGGAGCTAAAAAGCCTCTTGATGAAAGTGAAAGAGGAGAGTGAAAAAGTTGGCTTAAAGCTCACATTCGGAAAACGAAGATCATGGCATCTGGTCCCATCACTTCATGGGAAATAGATGGGGAAACAGTAGAAACAGTGTCAGACTTTGTTTTTTGGGGCTCCAAAATCACTGCAGATGGTGACTGCAGCCATGAAATTAAAAGACGCTTACTCCTTGGAAGAAAAGTTATGACCAACCTAGATAGTATATTCGAAAGCAGAGACATTACTTTGCCAACAAAGGTCCATCTAGTCAAGGCTATGGTTTATCCAGTAGTCATGTATGGATGTGAGAGTTGGACTGTGAAGAAGGCTGAGCACCAAAGAATTGATGCCTTTGAACTGTGGTGTTGGAGAAGACTCTTGAGGGTCCCTTGGACTGCAAGGAGATCCAACCAGTCCATCCTAAAGGAGATCAGTCCTGTGTGTTCATTGGAAGGACTGATGCTGAAGCTGAAACTCAAATATTTGGGCCACTTGATGTGAAGAGCTGACTCATTGGAAAAGACCCTGATGCTGGGAGGGATTGGGGGCAGGAGGAGAAGGGGATGACCCAGGATGAGATGGCTGGATGGCATCACGGATTCGATCGACGTGAGTCTGAGTGAACTCCGGGGGTTGGTGATGGACAGGGAAGCCTGGCATGCTGCGGTTCATGGGGTCACAACGAGTCGGACATGACTGAGCAACTGAACTAAACTGACTGAAATATAAAGAAAAAAAGCCAGAATGAATTTCAGGCTCTCATGATCTAGGAAATATTGAGTATTAAATACAAGTATTAAATCTGGCTTAAGCTTGATGGCTTAAGCAATAGAAACATGTCTTTTATTTTACCTAGGTTTATGGAAGGTCAGTAAGTTTATGTTATTTCTGTTGCAGTCTGTTAACAAAAACAAATAAATAAATAACTTGTTATGATGATATTTTCATAAGTTACAAAATAGAGATAAATGAGGTAGTTTTTAGGCGAACTCTTTAGAAATAATTATGTTTGGGGGTAATATGTCTATCAAAATACTTTCTCCAGATTTTTTGTAAGTTAAAATTACAAAGTTTTGCCATATTAAGTTAAATGATGAGAATTCACTGAATATCCAGAGAATTTCAATTAGGATAAAATATTGGAACATTAATTACTAAACAGGTCTAAGTTTACCTACTTTTTTCTCATGAGAGGAAAAGTTTGGGTTTGCTAGACATATGACTTGTACCACATTGAGGAAAGAAGTTATGCTCTGAGAAGGTGAATATTTCTAGACGTTATGAATGTTTCTAAGTTTTCCAGTCAAGAAATGCTAGCTTGGCAAGCAGTTCACAATTACTTGCTTCTCAGTTTTCATTAGATAGTGAGGTTTTTTTAAGAGTTAGTATTGTAATATATGCCATGAAAGCTACTGCAATAATAAAGGAAACATTTCAGTATGAAACAAAAAGTAGGATGTATTTTCAGCAAAAGAAGATATGAGCAAGGTAAGTGCATTCTGTTATGGAGGAAAAGTGATTTTGTCCTAAAGCTGGAAAAGAAAAAAGTTTTATAGATATATCTAATATAGATATAGATAAGATATAGATTAGATACAGATACATCTAACATAGATATAGAAAGTTGTGGAAAGTTTGTAGAAGGGGAGCCCTAAGAAAAGAGTTTTGTGCATGGTCAGGTTGGAACTGAATTTAACTTAATCAAGTAAATAAGTTTTGTTATTGAGGGTGAGCTGGTGCAGGACAGAAGTTTGGTTTTCTCTCTCCGTTAAGAGAACAACGTTTTCTTTGTAAAGCTATGCTACTTTTGGTAATAGAATATGAGTTTCTTTGCCTGCTAAATGACCTGTATTTGCCTTTAAATTATTTTATTGCCACTTTGGTTAAATGAACAAGTATTGTTTCACAGAGACCTGTGATCTGTTTTGACAAAGGTTTTTCTGTTTGTTTGTTTTGGCTAAACCACATGGCTTGTGAATCTCAGTTTCCTGACCAGGAACTGAACCTGAGCCCTGGAAAGTGAAAGCACTGAGTCCCAACCACTGGGCCACTAGGGAATTCCCTTGACCAAGTGTTTCAAAATCTTTGATATCTCTAAAAAATTTCTTCAAGCCAAATTAAATATGGTTCTTCATTAATAAAGTTCTCTAGCTAACTTTGGGATGCTCCAAAGGGCTCTGAAACACTCTGAAGAGAGATTTTAAACTAATTAGGTTTATTTGGTATGTTAAATTACATGGGAAACATTGTCAAAGAAGTGGTGATAAAATCATCTTAGGTTATACTGTGTGGGTAAATATTTCAAAATTTACATGGAGTTCCTAAAAAGTCTGTTATGTCCTAGGGTAATAATAATTGCACATATTCATAACTCTAGTTATCTTCTTAAAAAGTATGTCACAGAAATGACCAAGTTTCTTGTCAATTGCTTTGCAGTCACATCTTAATCTGGGCCATTTTAAGTCTTTTCTCATTGATAATCAGTCGTTGTTTTACTCTGATGCTTTCATAAAATGAAGACCTTCAAGAAAGTTCATAAAAAGGACTTTTTGACAAATACAAGTTTCTGACTTTTAGATCATATCACTGAACTGGGTGGGCTTCCCTCATAGCTCAGTTGGTAAAGAATCTGCCTGCAATGCAGGAGACCCCCTGGTTCAATCCCTGGGTCAGGAAGATCCCCTGGAGAAGGAAATGGCAACCCACTTCAGTATTCTTGCCTGGAGAATCCCCATGGACATAGGTGCCTGGTGAACTAGTCCATGGGGTCACAAAGAGTCAGACATGACTGAGGGGCTAAGCACAGCACTGAGCTGGGTAAGAACTTACAATACTCTAATGGAAAGTCTGATGACTTCCCTGATCAACAGAAATTAACTACATGGGACTAAATGAACTGATAAAGATGATTTATAATTTTATGACTTGTTTCTGGAATATACTGGTATTTAAGGTTTGTTTAAAAGACCGTGATGCTAGGAAAGATTAAAGGCAGGAAGAGAAGGGGATGACAGAGGATGAGATGGTTGGATGGCATCACTGACTCAATGGATATGAGTTTGAGCAAATTTTGGGAGATGGACAGGGGAGCCTGGCGTGTTGCAGGCCACGGGTCGGCAAAGAGTCGGACATGACCAAGTGACTGAACAACAACAAACGTTTGTTTTCAAAAAAACATTTCCTCCTATGCTAACCATGACTTAACCAGTTGATAAAACATACATTTATAAACAAAGATGAAACATTTCTCTTTTTTCTCAATACCTGATCCTTCCAGAATTTGGTTTCTCCAGTTGGTTCCCCTGTGGAATTGATGGCTTATTGCAACCAGATTACAACTATTTAAACTAACCCTTGTTTTATTTTGTTCCCTCATTGTTTTCCAATTATTTATGCCTTGTATCTCTCTGTGTTATATATGACATTATTAATAATGCTAGTTGTATTACTTATATCTTGTCTATTTTCTAAGATTGCTGTCTCTTGCTTTACCCAGTATGTAACTAAGCCTCTGACAAAATTGATGATGTCTAAAATATCTTGAGACAATTGATCAGATATATAACTCTACATAGAATAATCATAATATTATTAAGCAACTTTAGCCATGGGAAGAAGCAATAAAGGAAAACATTTCCTAGATCACAGTAGACTAGAAGAACAAGTAATCCAGAGAATTTTAGATTATTAACAGGGTCTAATCCAAAAATTAACACATTAAGTGGGTTAGGAACAGAATCCTCTCCTGATCTAGGAGTGAGTCTTTCTAGCACCGTGGGACAAATTGGGCATTAAAAGCTCCCCAATCCTTGGTTGAATTTATGACCAAGACAAGGCATTGTGGACATAAAACATTGCCTGACATTTTAGTAAACAGGGACATTCCAGGTTCCTATGCAATATTGCTCTTTACAGCATCGGATCTTGCTTCTATCACCAGTCACATCCACAACTGGGTATTGTTTTTGCTTTGGCTCCATCCCTTCATTCTTTCTGGAGTTATTTCTCCTCTGATCTCCAGTAGCATATTGGGCACCTAATGACCTGTGGAGTTCCTCTTTTGGTATCCTATCATATTGCCTTTTCATACTGTTCATGGGGTTCTCAAGGCAAGAATACTGAAGTGGCTTGCCATTCCCTTCTCCAGTGGACCAGATTCTGTCAGACCTCTCCACCATGACCCGCCCGTCTTGGGTTGCCCTGCAGGCATGGCTTGGCTTCATTGAGTTAGACAAGGCTGTGGTCCTAGTGTGATTAGACTGTGAAGAGAAGAAAGGTGAAAAGCAAAGGAGAAAAGGAAAGATAAAAGCATCTAAATGCAGAGTTCAAAAGAATAGCAAGAAGAGATAAGAAAGCCTTCTTCAGCAATCAATGCAAAGAAATAGAGGAAACAACTGGTTGGGAAAGAGTAGAGATCTCTTCAAGAAAATTAGAGATACCAAGGGAACATTTCATGCAAGGATGGGCTCGATAAAGGACAGAAATGGTATGGACCTAACAGAAGCAGAAGATATTAAGAAGAGGTGGCAAGAATACACAGAAGAACTGTACAAAAAAGATCTTCATGACCCAGATAATCATGATGATGTGATCACTAATCTAGAACCAGACATCTTGGAATGTGAAGTCAAGTGGGCCTTAGAAAGCATCACTACAAACAAAGCTGTGGAGGTGATGGAATTCCATTTGAGGCGTTTCAAATCCTGAAAGATGATGCTGTGAAAGTGCTGCACTCAAAATGTCAGCAAGTTTGGAAAACTCAGCAGTGGCCACAGGACTGAAAAAGGTCAGTTTTCATTCCAATTCCAAAGAAAGGCAATGCCAAAGAATGCTCAAACTACCGCACAATTGCACTCATCTCACATGCTAGTAAAGTAATGCTCAAAATTCTCCAAGCCAGACTTCAGCAATACGTGAACCATGAACTCCCAGATGTTCAAGCTGGTTTTAGAAAAGGCAGAGGAAACCAGAGATCAAATTGTCAACATCCGCTGGATCATGGAAAAAGCAAGAGAGCTCCAGAAAAACATCTATTTCTGCTTTATTGACTATGCCAAAGCCTTTGACTGTGTGGATCACAATAAAGTGTGGAAAATTCTGGAAGAGATGGAAATACCAGACCACCTGACCTGCCTCTTGAGAGATCTGTATGCAGGTCAGGAAGCAACAGTTAGAACTGGACATGGAACAACAGACTGGTTCCAAATAGGAAAAGGAGTACGTCAAGGCTGTATATTGTCACCCTGCTTATTTAACTTATATGCAGAGTACATCATGAGAAATGCTGGACTGGAAGAAACACAAGCTGGAAACAAGATTGCCGGGAGAAATATCAATCACCTCAGATATGCAGATGACACCACCCTGATGGCAAAAAGTGAAGAGGAGCTAAAAACCCTCTTGATGAAAGTGAAAGAGGAGAGGGAGAAAGTTGACTTAAAGCTCAACATTCAGAAAACAAAGATCATGGCATCCAGTCCCATCACTTCATGGGAAATAGATGGGGAAACAAGGGAAACAGTGTCAGACTTTATTTTTTGGGGCTCCAGAATCACTGCAGATGGTGACTGCAGCCATTAAATTAAAAGACGCTTATTCCTTGAAAGAAAAGTTATGACCAACCTAGATAGTATATTCAAAGGCAGAGATAGTATTTTGCCAACTAAAGTCCGTCTAGTCAAGGTTATGGTTTTTCCTGTGGTCATGTATGGATGTGAGAGTTGGACTGTGAAGAAGGCTGAGGGCCGAAGATGCTTTGGAACTGTGATGTTGGAGAAGACTCTCGAGAGTCCCTTGGACTGCAAGGAGATCCAACCAGTCCATTCTGAAGGAGATCAACCCTGGGATTTCTTTGGAGGGGATGATGCTAAAGCTGAAACTCCAGTACTTTGGCCACCTCATGAGAAGAGTTGACTCATTGGAAAAAACTCTGATGCTGGGAGGGATTGGGGGCCGAAAGAGAGGGGGACAACCGAGGATGAGATGGCTGGATGGCATCACGGACTCGATGGGTGTGAGTCTGAGTGAACTCCAGGAGATGGTGATGAACAGGGAGGCCTGGCGTGTTGTGATTCATGGGGTCGCAAAGAGTCGGACACGACTGAGCGACTGAACTGAACTGAACTGATAGCACGGCTGCACTCCTTTCAAGAGTGAAGAGAACAGTTTCGTGCTTCTTCCAGCCTCTGGTGACTCCAGTAATTCTTTCGCTGTGGTCACATTACTCTAAACTCTGCCTTCACGTGGCCATGTCTTCTTTGTGTCTGTGTCTTGTCTTCTGTCTCTTTTAAGGACCCTGGTCATTAGATCTAAGTCATGAGGATAATCTAAGATGATCTCAAGGTCACTCTTTTTATTATGCTTACATCTACAAAGACCTTTTTCCCAAATAAGGTTATCTTTACAGGTTCAGATGTTAGTTTATGGATATACACACACATATTTCATATTTTTCTCAGGAGTTGGTTACATGAATAAATAAAATGCTTTAACTAAATTTAATTCATAGACTCTGAACAGATTTTATTCTACTTATCCATTGTAAGTTTTTTCTATTCTTTACATATTTGTCCAAAACATAGTTATAATGGCTGTATCATAGATGGTCTTAAATACTCTATATTTATCAGTTCAGTTAATATTGAGATCTCATAACTTTATGGTGAGATAAATGCTTTTTGCCATAAGGATAAGTAGCTTTATGGTACTATAAATAAATGCTATAGTGATCATCCTAGCAAAAATCTAGCATCAAATGGTGCATAATGGACAATTTGTTGTTTTGCCATACCATATTCATTGCCCTTTCCTCTGATAGCACCATTCCAATTTTTCTTGAGGAAGTAATGTCCCCATTAGATACTACTTAGTGAAACCATCAATGAAGACACACTGAACTTTTCCAGATTAAGAAATAGACATGAAACCTGACCTAGGCTAATTTTATGCTCTTTCCATGGCAACTAAATCTTGGGCAAAATCATAAGACTTGAAGCAGCTGTAGCTGATTCATCTAGTAATTGATTCATCCTGTACTGATTCACTGCTTTCTGTTTCCTGGTTCAGAAAGCAACCCCAGAGCCACTTGCAATTTCTGCCCTTTATTCAGTTCAGTTCAGTTCAGTCGCTCAGTCGTGTCTGACTCTTTGCGACCCCATGAATCGCAGCACGCCAGGCCTCCCTGTCCATCACCAACTCCCAGAGTTTACTCAGACTCGCGTCCATCGAGTCAGTGATGCTGTCCAGCCATCTCATGCTCTGTCGTCCCCTTCTTCTCCTGCCCCCAATCCCTCCCAGCATCAAAGTCTTTTCCAATGAGTCAACTCTTCGCATGAGGTGTCCAAAGTACTGGAGTTTCAGCTTTAGCATCATTCCTTCCAAAGACCTGTGTTTTTTTAGCTTTTTCTTTCAGTGCTGAATTGAACCAAATTTTTTTTCTGTTTTATTTTGTCCAAGTTGATTTCTGTTGTTTGCAAACACAGATCCTTAACTCAATGAACTCATTTCATTCATTTCTTTTCTTTTTTGCTTTCTAATAAAAGCTACTTAGTAAAGTAAGTTTTCCTCAGAGAAAGGTTTTGCTAGTGTACAAAGTAGGGCTGTCATTGTTATTATTTAATGAACAGATTTTTATTTCTACTTTGAACTGAATTATCTGGAAAGATGATTTTAGAAATTCAAGTGATTTTTTTAAAAAAACCGTTTGCTGTTAATACTGGAGAAGGAAATGGAAACCCACTCCAGTATTCTTACCTGGAGAGTCCCAGGGACAGAGGAGCCTGGTGGGCTGCCATCTATTGGGTCGCACAGAGTCGGACAGGACTGAAGCAACTTAGCAGCAGCAGCAGCTAATAATACATTGTGGTAAGAGACTTTGAGGGATTTATAGAAATCTCTATGTTTATGTTCTTTGGGTAATTAAAATATTAATGTTGTTTAGTTGTGGATACAAAATATTCTCTCTCTGTCTTCACAAACAAATGCACACAAACACACATATATACACATGCAGGTTCACAGTATCTATCTTTTAAGTCAAACTTGTTCACTGTGTTGTTCAAATCTCCTTTACTATTACCCTAAGAACATAGAAAATGACACTACAAGAAAACTACAGACCAACATTCCCTTATGAATATAAAAGGATTAATTTAATCATTACCAAGTGGGATTTATCCCAAGAATGGAAGGTTGGTTTCACATATAAAATTAATCAATTCTATATATCTCATTAATAGAATGAGGGGGAAAATGACCATCAACATCTGAACTGATGCAGAAAATTTATTTGACAAAATCCAACATTTTTTCAAGATAAAAACACTCAACAAATAGAAATAGAGGGAAATTCTTCAACACGATAATGGCCATGTAAAAAAACCTAATGTGAAAGCCTGAAAGATTTTCCTTGAAGAACTGATGCTTTCAAACTGTGGTGCTGGAGAAGACTCTTGAGAGTCCCTTGGACCACAAGGAGATAAAACCAGTCAATCCTAGAGGAAATCAACCCTGAGTATTCATTGAAAGGCCTGATGCTGACGCTGAAGTTCCAATCCACCCTATATGAAGAGCCACCTCATTGGAAAAGACCCTGGTGTTGGAAAAGATTGAAGGCGGGAGGAGAAGGGAATCACAGAGGATGAGATCGTTGGATGGCATCACTGATTCAGTGGACATCAGTTTGAGCAAACTCCAGGAGACAGTGAAGGACAGGGAATCCTGGGGTGCTGCAGTTCATGGGGGTCACAGATAGTTGGACATGACTTAGTGACTGAACAACATCAGGAAAACACCAAAGATGTTGATTTTTGCCACTTCTTTTCCACATTGTACTACAAGTTCTAGCTAGAGCAATTAGGCAAGAAAATGTTACCAAGTTCAAGGCTGTAATACCACATCACAGGCCAATGAATCAAGAGAAGAAGTATTGGGGCGAAGAACAGTAACTTTATTTAGAAACCCAGCAGGCTGAGAAGATGGTGGACTAGTGTCTCAAAGAACTATCTTACCCAGGTTAGAATTACAAAACAGTTGCTGAAAGAAATTAAAGAAAACCTAAATAAATGGGGAAATACCCCCTATCAGATTGGAAAGCTGATATACAGATTCAATGTAATTCCTTTCAAAATTCCAATGGCATTTCTTGTTCTTTTTTTCAGGAATGGAAAAGCCCATCCTAAAATTCATACGGAATTTCAAAAGACCCTCAAGAGCCAAAACAATCTTGAAGAACTCACAGCTTCCTAGTTTCTTAATTTCCTAATGTACAAAGCTATAGTTGTCAATACAGTGTGGCACTGGCATAAAGATAGACATATAGAGCAATGGAATAAAGCTGAGAGCCCAGAAATAAATTCTCTTATCTATGGCCAATTGATTTTTGACAAGAGTACCAAGTCCATTCAGTGGGAGACAGGTCTAGAACTTCTCAACAGTGTATTTTTGTGAATACAGGATATGTGTGCATCTGTGCTAAATCCCTTCAGTCATGCCCTACTCTTTGCAATGCTATGGACCGTAGCCTGCCAGGCTCCTCTGTCCGTGGGATTCTCCAGGCAAGAATCCTGGAGTGGGGTGCCCTGTCCCATTCAAGAGGATCTTCCCAACCCAGGGATCGAACCTGTGTCTCTTGTGTCTCCTGCACTGGCAGGCTGGTTCCTTACCACTAGCACCACCTGGGAAGCCTGAAAACAGGATATCCACAGGCAAAAAAAAACCATAGTTAGACCATCACCTCACACCATACACAAAAGTCAATTCTAAATGGATCAAAAACTTAAATTTAAGAACAAAAAATAGAGAACGCTTACAATTGTGCAAATATCATCGCAATCCAGTGCTAGAACATATCAATCACTCCAAAAAGTTTCCTTGTGCCTATTTGGAGCTAATTCTTGCTTCTACCCTTAGTCTTAGGTAACCATTGGTTTGCTTTCTGTCTGTTTTGCTCTTTCTAGAAGTTTCATATAATAAGTAGTTATTTTTGCCTGGCTTCTTTCATAAAGTTTACCTGTGTTGTAGCATATATCAGAACTGTTCCTTTTTATTGCTTAGTGGTATTCCAGTTTATATGTATACCACCTTTTATTTACCCATTCACAAGTTGATGGACATTTACAATGTTTCCAGTTTGGGGCGACAGTGCATAATGCTGCTGTGAATATTTGTATGCAAGTTATTGCAGAGACATATGTTTTCATTTCTCTTGAGTAAATACCTAGAAATGGAATTACGGGTCAACAACCTAGATTTTACTGTTAACAATTCACTATTGTCTTTTTTTATTTAATCACATACCTGTCTATCTGGTTAGCCCTCTGTCCTTCCATTAATCCATCCAATATTTTGCATGCATTTGAAGTAATAAACCGTAGACTTAAAAACATATCTATCAGGACTCCCCTGGTGGTCTAATGGTTGAGACTCTGTGCTTCCAATGCAGGGGGCACAGGTTAAATCCCTGGTCAAGAAACGAAGACTCTACATGCTACATGGTACAGCCAAAAAATAAAAATAAATAAAGTAACAATAAGAATAAGAATAATAAAATAATTTTAAAATATATCTACCTAAGTTTGATAATTTTTTAAAAGAAGAGAAATTTATTGAGTGGCTCTTTTTTAAGAGTAATTTTAGATTGACAAAAAATACTGTGATGATATATCTACATGTAGCTTACCCCTCACTAATATTCTAGATTAGTGTGGTACATTTGTTTACAACTAATGAACCAATATTGATGCATTATTATCAACTAAAGTCAACACTTTATTCAGATTTCTTTAGTTTTTATCTAATATTCTTTTTCTGTTCCAAGATCCCTTCCAGTATAAAATATTACATTTAGTTGCTATGTCTCTTTAAGTGTCCTTTTGACAACGATAGTTACTCAGACTTTCTTTGTTCTTGATAATCATGATATGTTTGAACAGTATTGGTAAAATATTTTGTAGAATGTCCTTCAATATGGGTTTGACTAGTATATTTCTCATGATTATTCTGGGATTATGGGTTTGGGGGAGGAAGATCTCAGTGGTAAAGTGACATTCTCATCACATCATTGTTTTTCCACTGTAATGTCCTCACCCCCTGGCTCTTATATACTATACATTTGAAGGAATTCACTACGCACAGTCACAATTAAGAAATGGGGAGTTAGGCTGCGCTCCTTATGGTGATAGTATCTACATGAATTCTTTGGAATTGTTTTGTATGAGAGGGAAACCCAGGTTCAATACCTGGGTTGGGAAGATCCCCTGGAGAAGGAAATGGCAATCCACTCCAGTACTATTGCCTGGAAAATCCCATGGACAGAGGAGCCTGGTAGGCTACAGTCCATGGGTGGCAGAGTCAGACACGACTGAGCAACTTCACTTTCACTTTCACTTTTGTCTATTCGACTCCTTTTATTACTTGTTTTTTTATAGCATGTAGATTCATGGGAAATTAGTTTATGCTTTGGGTCACAATCCAGTCTACTTGGTTTTATTCCTTAATTTGTTCCATTTTGGCCACTGTGAGCACTTTCAGTTGCCTCCTTGCCCTGTCATTGTGAATGCTTTTATTTTTGAAGCACTGTTTTATTTTCTGGCACTACAACAGGCTCCAGGCCATTTTTTGTACCAGTTCTAAAATCACCCATTCCTCCAAGGAGCCCTGGTTCTTTTTACAGAGAATGGTTTTACAAGCCAAGATCTGGACACTTACTATACTCACTGCCACTGGGGTAATCTTTGCTTCTGACCCTCTCACAAGACAGCTTATAAATGTATATATATGTGTGTGTGTGTGTGTGCATGTGTGTGTGTATGCACATATCTATTATTATTTGTCTATTCTTTTGTGTCAATATTAATCTAAATATGAGTTCATATTGATATCTCCAATGCCAATCCATTATCACATGGGTCATTCCAGCCTTCCCTCCTGCTCATGTTTATTGTTAAATTCAGACAGAGAAAGGAACATTGCCTTCACAAGACAACTGAGTTGATTACTTCAGCTATGCCAGCAAATTAACTGCTTTATCTTGAAGCTACCATGAGTTGTTGCTGTGTTGCTATTGTTATCCGCAAAGAAAATGTCAAGGCTTTCTTTTGGTCCAACAGCAATTCCAAATATCTTCTGCATCACATTTTTTGCTTTGTCTGGAGAAGAGTATGGCAACGGTCTACTCTTTATTTCCAGAAATCCATAGTTCTTATTTTTGAAAGAATTTTAGTTATTTCTGCATTTTCAAATGTTTTCAAGTTTCTTCATCTTCAAGATGTACAGGATACACAAGTAGCACATTTAATAATATCATTAACATTTTTACACACCACAGACTTTAATTCTAAGAAATATTTTTAGTAACATTTTATAGAAGGATTTTATTTCTTCATCAAACATCGAAAATCCTTCATCTTCTAGCACTAAAAATAGTTTGTTGTCTATAGCAATATTTTTCAAGCTTTCTGTTTAAATTTTTGCATAGACTCAAAAGTCTATTTTGAGGACCTATTTTCTTGAAATGTTTTTATAAACCTGTTGTTTTGAAATTTGATTAATTAAGGAAAGAATGGGTGTGGGATATCAAATTTTTCTCTAAAACTTTCTCCTTTTATTCATAGTCTATATTCTTTGTTCTATCTGGGTCAGAGTTATTGCAGCATAGATATTGCTTTACAGGATTTTCGAGTTTTCTTTCTTACAAACTTTTATGATGGCCAAGTTGATGTTCTTGTAAGTCATTCTCACAAGCTGTGCAGAATTCCCAAATAGGCCTTTTTATGAAAGACTTAAAGATAAATAAAATTTATTAACTAAAAATTAAATTCTTAAAGATTATTTTGTTTCATGTTATGAATGCTAAAATGCCAAGGAAGTCTACAAAGATTAAAATTCTGATATAATCTTTCTTTGTTCTTTTAGTACATTTTGTTTTCACTTAGAACCTATTTAATTTAATTCTGTATAGGGAATACATTAATGAGGCTTAAAAAATCAAAATAATACAACAAGGTACACTCCGAGTATATTCACAGTCTCCTCTTCTTCTTCTATAGTTAACTAATTTTATAATTTATTGGGGATCTTTCTAATATTTAATATGTGAGTGTAAGAAAATCTAAGTGTATATTTTTATTCTCCCCTTATAATGCACAAAAGGTAGCATAATATACTCTTTTTTCTGTTCCTCACCTTGCTTTTCCAGTCAGTACAGTCTGGAGAGATCCTCGCACATTAGTACATAGAGTCCCATTCATTTGTACACACGTGTACTATTCCACTTTGTGGAGGTGCCACAACGTACCTAACCAGGCCACTGTTCATAACATTTAGATCTTTTCTAACCTTTTGTTGTTATAAGCAATGCAAAACCTTTAACATAAGTTATTTAATACATAGGAAGTCTGAGGTAAAATTCTGTAAGTGAGATTACTGATCAAAGAATAAAAACATTTGTGATTTTGAAAGATATTTTCAAGTTGCCTTCCATAGGGTTGCAATCAGCAATGCATAAGAGTTCCTTGCCAAAATATGTTATTAAATTTCAAATTTGGGGGTCAGTTTTGTTTTAATTTTCAGTTCCCACATTATAAGTGAAATTGAGTATCCTTCACGTGCTTAAAATCGTTTACATTTCTTTTTTCTGGTAATCATCTGTTTATATGTTTTGCCTATTTTCATATTGTGTTCTTTCATGTCTTGATAGCAAAAAATTTTTTATATATTGAGACAACTATCCCTTTGTCAGTTTTCTGAGTTGCAAATATTTCCTATTTCTCTGCCTTATAACTGACTCTGGGTGACCCAGTGGTGAAGGATCCTCCTGCCAGTCCAGGAGCCACTGGAGACGGGGGTTGGATCTCTGGGTCAGGAAGATCCCATGGAGGAGGAAATGGCAACCCACCCCAAGATTCTTGCATGGAAAACGCCATGTGCCGGGAGTCAGCATGGGGAATCCCGCCCGTGACAAAGGTCATGAGGAAGGGGGCCTGACAAACACAAAGGCGGGATCAGGCCTCAGGGGTCCCCCTGGATTTTCTCGAGCATCTACCCCCCAAATCAGAGTCTGCCTGCTTTACTGTGTTATGTTTTCCACCTACTCTTCTGACATTAACAGGGGGCTGTCCCCCCACCACCTTTTTCTGGAAAAAGTTAATTTAGAGCTTTTAGATAATAAGTCTCCTGGGCATAATAAGAGTGTTTCAATCCAAAAACCCCTCTGATGGCTTTCTAGCCTGCCTGACAAGTTTGTCCGGACTCTTACAGCTATGCATGTGATTGTTTGTGGCCTCCCGACTGCGAGAGGCACAGGAAGCTCAAAACATCCTAGGAACGTAGGGGCTTCCGAGGAGTCACAATCATTAGAATAGGACTGATAAAGGGTTTCATTGTTGAGCCAATACTTGCTGCCAAGTTTTCATATCTTTTATTTGTTGATATAGTTGGTATGTAGAAAAAACAGGTAGTAGCCCTGGTATTAGCAACATTAGATCTTTGAGTTAAGTACTTTCTTTGTTATAACCCACTGCACCTTTGTTCTACAGGAATGTAACTTCATTTAGTACTTTGAGAGTGATGCAGATTAAAGAAAAGAACACTTCAAGGGAAAATGAGTTTTCTGGCTGATAGACATTTATCTAGGAAAAGAGCCATAAAAATGTTAACAGGTCCCCTGGACAGAAGATGATGTAAAACCACCTGAGACCTTTTGTATACAGGAAGGTATGCAAAAGGAAGCCTGGTCTCAATAAAGGTCAGGACTGCTGCCCCTGCCTAACTCTGCATATTCCATTATTTCTTTATGTACAACTTGGGGTATATAAGCTGCTTTGGAAAATAAAGTTGTGGGTCTGGCACCAATGCTTGGCTCCCCCATGTCGTTCTTTTCTCCCTTTTCAGGCTGAATTCCCATCTGGAGCACAGAGGCTCTCCGTGTCTACTTATTTGCCTTGGCTTCTAAGACCCACGTGAGAGGGAGCCCAAGATGGGGCACCCTCCAGGGGCACCCTCCAGTGGGTGCCGGTGGCCTATGTAGACGGTACAAGCCCCTTGTCTTGGCACTTTTTTGGTCTCCTGTGTAAACCAAGTTATTCAGCCTCTTTTCCCCACTAATTTTCCTACTACACTATTCTTTCCTAATCTCTCTTTATATCCCTAAATAAATGAGTCTGTCCTCGCTGACTCCGTCCCTGCTTCAAATTACCCTGGATCCACTGGGGCTGTACCCGGGCACCCGTGGACAGAGGAGTCTGCATGACGACAATCCATGGGGTCACAAAAGAGTTGGAGACAACTGAGCATGCACGCAACTTGGACTGTTTCTTGCCATCAGATTTTTCGGTGGTAAATATAGCAATCCCTCTTATTTGGCTTTTGGACTTTGAATCGTAGAAAGGCCTCTTTCACACCAATGTTACAAAGAAATTGCCCATCTTTCTTCGACTCCTTTAATAGTTTTATTTTTCCACGTAAATTTTTGCCCTATTTGGGGTTTGTATTGATGTATATAGTGTGAGGTATGGATCCAAATTTATCTTTTCCAGAAAGATATCTAGTTGTCCCAACATATTATATAATATACATGGGATATATATATATATATATATACACACTTAAGGCACTAATTTTATTTGATCAAGAAAGACATGAAAAATGACTGTCTACAGTTTGCAAGCTTTCATTTTTCTTATCATATGAAAATATTTATTATTACTTTTTTCCTGAGTGGGTATGGTTGATGTTACCTCTATTGCAGGGGTTCCCTATTGCAGATACCATGCTTCAAAATGCCTTAGAGAGTCGTCTGTTGAACTAGCCTGCTGAATTCTACCCTCAGTAGGTCTAGAGTATATGCATGTGCTGATTCCCTTCAGTTGTGTTCGACTCCTTGTGACCCCATGGACTGTAACCTGTCAGGCTCCTCCGCCCATGGGATTCTCCAGGCAAGAATACTGGAGTGGGTTACATGCCCTCCTCCAGGGGATCTTCCTGACCCAGGGATAGAACCCGTGTCTCTTTCCTCTCCTGCATTGACAGGCAGGGTCTTTACCGCTAGTGCCACCTGGGAAGCCCACCCATCTTCATCCACACTTACTCTCTAAGTGAGCTCAACCTGCCTTGAGGCTTTAAGACTCTCTGCTGAAGACTCTTAAATTTATATCGCCAATGCCGACCTCTCTAGTTTACTCCAAACATTATCCACTACTTGATCCCTTACCTCTTGGATGTCTAGTAGACACCTAGACTCAGACGCAAAACCAAGCTCTGGATTCCCCCTGGAAGAATCCTGTTCCTTCTGCTGTCTTCCGCATCCCAGGAAATGGCCATTTCTATCCTCCCAGTTGCTCAGGCCCCAAACCTTAGGGTCACTATTGATTATTATCTTTTTATATGTCCAAATCTACTTCCTCAGCAAATACTTTTGGGTTTTTCTTCAAGATACATCCCCATATGAATCACCTCTCATGATCTTCCTGCTATCACTCTGGCCCAAAACTCCACAGTCATTCATCTGTATTGCAGAAATACTATCCTAAATGGTCTTCCTGCTTCTCCCTAGAAGATACAGTTTATTCTAAAAACTGAAGCAACAGTGATCCTAAATCTAAGCAGATCCCTCCAATGCTTATCCAGAGTTCTCTTAATAAGAGGAAAAGCCTATAAGATCCTATACAAATCTGGCCTTAAGTGATTTCTCTGATCTCTGCTCCAAATTCCCTCTGCCTTTCTGACACTAATAAAACTACCCTGCCTTTTTCCTGTTCTTCCTACAAGCCAAGAGCACTCCCACTTCAGAACTTTAACACTTGTGTTCGGAAATACTTATGCTTGAAATATCCCTCCTCTGGCTGTCTTCATGGATCACTCTCTCTCCTCCTACAGTTCTCAAGTATTGTGCTTTCAGTGTGGCATTCTCTAGCCACTCTACATTAAATTGCAAGCACCCTCCAGCCTAGCACTCCATAGTCACCATTTTTGTTTCGTTTTCCTTTGAAGTTTGTCACCATCCCCAATACACTACAGGTTTTACTTTGTGTGAGTGTGTGTGTGTGTGTGTGTGTGTGTGCATGTAATGTGTGTGTTTCTCCCTACCAGCCTGCAGGAAGTTTTGGGAAGACAAGAATCTTTGCCTTTTTTAGAAAATTGAAGTATAGTTGATATACAGTTGATTTACAATGTTAGTTTCAACCTATTTTTTACATTGAGGTCTCCCCAGTGCCTAAATGTAAGGTGGATGTGGTATCCTGGAAGCCTGGTACTTCACAGGTACTCAATAAATAGCTGTCAAATGAAGGTACAAATGAATGAAAGAAACCAAAGAATACAAATAAGGCAACTGTCACCAGGTGATAAATTATTGAGGAATCTTAGGTCAAAGGAGGCAATAAAGAAAAAGTAAGTTAAAGTTTTTTTAAATTTTATATTGGAATACAATGTTGTGTTAGTTTCAGGTATACAGCAAAACAATTTAGTTATATGCATACATATACCTGTTCTTTTTCAGATTCTTTTCTCATTTAGGTTATTACAAAACATTGAATAGAGTTCACTGTGCTATATAGCAGGCACTTGTCAATTATATGTTTCTTATATAGTAGTGTATATGTTAATCCCAACTCCTAATTTATCCATTCCCCACCCCCCTTCCCATTTGGTAACCATAAGTTTGCTTCCTATGTCTGTGAGTCTGTCTTTGTTTTGTAAATAAGCTCATTTATATCATTTTTTTAGATTCCATATATTAGTTATATCATATGATATTGGTCTAGAAAAGGTGAGTTTTGAGGAGTAATGACACGTATGAGGGCAAGAGGACTGGCTCTGATTTCTTTCCCTTTTTTCTCAAGCCACTAAAGAAAGGCAGGAGCTACCTTAATGACAGCAATGAAGTTGGAGTGTTGCTGTAGGGAAGGAAAATCCACTTCCATAACCCAGCTCAGGAACACGTGATTTCCATCCTTCCCAGTACATATATCATGTAATCAATTCTGGCTAATGGGATATGAGTGGAAGCTGCTTGCCCTCTTCTTCCTGAAAGTTGGAATGTAAATGGAGTGTTGGTGAGCCAGACTGGACCATGTAGATAAGGACAACATCCTAGTTGATGGCAAACCAATAGGATAGAAAGATTTGGGCCCCTGGACAGTCTTATGGAAGACAGAGTGATCGACCTTCCCAGGAGAGCACACCTACTTTTGACAGAGAGAGAGAAATACAACTTCTACCTGCCATCAGGTAGTTCAGCTGTTATCATGGGATCCTATTGTTCCTCTCCTGTGTTTTAGCTCTTCTTTTCTATATCCTAGGCCTTTCTTCATTGGTTTGTCTTATTTTACTGTCATAATCCTGAGTTAATTTATTGATATATTCAAGAGTATGTAAGAGACATATTTTGAGATTTGTATACCTGGGAAAAAGGTGGGCATGGCAACCCACTCCAGTATCCTTGCCTGGAGAATCCCATGGACAAAGAGCCTGGTGAGCTATAGTCCATAGCGTCGCAAAGAGCTGGACACAACTGAAGAAACTTAGCACGTACGTGTACCTGGAAAGGCATATGATTCTACCCTCATGCATAATTAATGGTTTTTGTGAATATAGAATTCAAGGTTAGAAACAATTTTCCTTCAGAATTTCTGGTGTGACTGTCCAGAAGTCCAACAACATTCTAATTACCATCTTTTGTTTCTATATAATCTATTTTTTTGTTGTTGTTGTTTTTACCTCTCTCTCTAGAAATTAGTAGGATCCTTTTTTTTTTTACCATTGTGCTGGGTACACAGTAGAAATTTGTGTCCTTTAATTCTGAACATTTTTCTAGAATTGTTTCTCTACTGATTTCCTTTTTTTTTTTTTTCTTTTTCCTTACTTTCTATCTCTCATTATAAAACTGCTCTCATCCAGATTTTGGATCTCCTAAGTTGGTCCACTAGCATTCTTGCTTTCTTTTTCCCTTATATTTTTTGCTCTACTATCTGGAAAACTGTTCTCAAATTTATCTTCCTACCAGTCTATTAATTTTTATAACTATTCTGCTGTCCTATTTTTAATTTCTAGCAACTTTTTTGTTCTCATATAGTATCTTCTTGTTTCATTCATAAGATAGTTTCTATTTGGGGTGAGGGAACTAAAAATTTATTTGAAAGCCCTGAGTAAGTGAATGGAGCTTGTTGACATTGGACTTCATTATAAGATGATCTCATTAAACCATTTGATGGTAAACTCCTGATGTTAGGTCTTTCCTCTTGGGATGGTCAGATTCTTCTAATGTGCAGTGTGAAGGATCAAGGTCTTGCTGCCATCATTCTTAGGGCTCAGTGGGGGAAGAAGCCTGGCCAGGGGTGGGGGTGGGGTGGTGTCCCAGACTTCAGTCTTATTTGTCCACTTAATCCTGCCTTCTTATTCCCTCGTCTCCATTTATTAGGGTGTTCATGGCCTCACCTGTACTTGGTATTCTCTAGCCCAGAGATCTTATGTTTCTCCCTTTCCAGAAAATGAACCTTTAGTCTTTGTTTTTGACAGTTCAGGCTGCTATATCAAATTACCATAGGCTGGGTGGCTTAAACCACAAACAGTTTAGGAGGCTGGGAAATCCAAGGTCAAGGTGACAGCAGATCCAGTGTCCAGTGAGGGTTTACAAACAGCCATCTTTTCATTGTATCTTATGTGGCAGTTAACAAGGACAAGCTCTCGAGTTCTTATAAAGGCACTAATCTCATTCATAAGTGCTCCACTCTCGTGACCTAATTACCTTCCCACCTTGAATCGAGGGCTAGGATTTCAACATATGAATTTTAGGGGTAAATATTTAGTCCGTAACAGCCTACAGATAATCTGAGGCAAGAGAGGATTAATCAACCACAGGTGTAGACTGAAGGAGGGGATTTAGATTCTCACTGGCTTTTACTTACTTGCTATCATAGCCTTCCTCATTATCATTCATTTAGAGATAGTTGGTGTTGCCAATTTCTGATCCTTTTTAGAATTTTGCCAGTAGGTTAAGCTGGATCTCAGCTCTCTCCATTGCTACCAATAATTTGGCCTCTTTGAGTCTCCTAAGTCATCTATGTTATTTCTAGCATCCAAAATTTTGTAATTACCTCCTTTCCCATCTCCCAAACCAAGTATGTTTGTATCATTAAAAGCAACAATAACAACTTTATTGTTGTTGTTGTTTCAGGAGGAAGCAAGGTTAAATGTGTATGCTTAACCCACTCTTTGTTCAGAGGTTCGGAATGCTTCCTTGTACAGGTATTATATCTGTGTGTTTTGCTATTAAGTCAAAGGATTTTGGAGTGCTTGGGCCAGATGCCTCTGCAAGCAATCAGCATCTTCTCTCCATGGCCAACAAAAGCAGACTTAGAGACCACCTTTTAGACATACACACATTCATGCACACAGGTGCACACACACACATATAACTTATAACCCTCCTGCATATGGAGCAGGTGACAATAATCCATTCTGCAAAGCACTGAGCTTGACTGCTACACAGAGCTCTGTCCTTACACCTTAAAGTAGTCTGAAGCCCTGCATTCAACAAGGTAAACCTAAGGAGGCAATGACTTACAGATTGATGCTACAGTGGTTTAAAAGGCTGATTTAAGAAATATTCATTGAGTTCACATAAAAGTGATAAAACACATCAATATGATGGTTGTTGTTCAGTCACTAAGTCGTGTTCAACTCTTTGTGATCCCATGGACTCCAGCACACTCCAGGCTTCTCTGTCCTCCGCTATCTCCTGGAGTTTTGCTCAAATTAACATCCATTGAGTTGGGGAGGCCACCCAACCATCTTACCTTCTGTTGTTGCCTTCTACTCCTGCCTTCAATCGTTTCCAGCATCAGCTTTAGCATCATTCCTTCCGATGAATATTCAGGATTGATTTCCTTTAGGATTGACTGGTTTGATCTCCTTCTGTCCAAGGGACTCTCAAGAATCTTCTCCAGCACCACAGTTCGAAGGCATCAATTTTTCAGTGCTCAGCCTTCTTTATGGTCCAGCTCTCACATCCCTACATGAATACTAGAAAAACCATGCTTTGACTATATGGACCTTTGTCAGCAAAGTGATGTCTCTGCTTTTTAATGCACTGTCTAGGTTTGTCACGTAGGTTTCTTCTCTAATATGCTGTCTAGGTTTGAAACCTATGTTTCTTCCAAGGAGCAAACGTCTTTTAATATCATGGCTGCAGTCACTGTCTGCAGTGATTTTGGAGCCCAAGAAATAAGGTTTGTCACTGTTTCCATTTTTCCCCATCTATTTGTCATGAAGTGATGGAAACAGATGCCATGATCTTAGTTTTTTGAATGTTGAGTTTTGAGCCAGCTTTTTCACTCTCCTCTTTCACCTTCATCAACAGGCTCTTTAGTTTGTCTTCAATTTCTGCCATTAGGGTGGTATCATCTGCACATCTGAGGCTGTTGACATTTTTCCTGGCAATCTTGAGGACAGAAATGGTAAGGATCTAACAGAAGCGAAAGAGATTAAGAATAGGTAGCAAGAATACACAGAACGGTACAAAAAAGGTCTTAATGACCCAGATATCCACAGTGGTGTGGTCACTCGCCTAGAGCCAGACATCCTGCAGTGTGAAGTCAAGTGAGCCTTAGGAAGCATCACTACAAACAAAACTAGTGGAGGTGATGGAATTCCAGTTGAGCTATTTGAAATCCTAAAACATGATGGTGTGAAAGTGCTGCACTCAATATGCCAGCAAATGTGGAAAACTCAGCAGTGGCCACAGGACTGGAAGAGGTCAGTTTTCATTCCAATCCCAAAGAAGGGCAATGCCAAAGGATGCTCAAACTACCGAACAATTGCATTTGTCTCACATGCTACCAAGGTAATGCTCAAAATCCTTCACACTAGGCTTTAACAGTATGTGAACTGAGAACTTCCAGATATACAAGCTCCTAGAGAAAATTCCTGAGAAAAAATAAAGCTGAAGTCATCATTCTCCCCAATTTCAAAATATATTACAAAGCTTTGCAACTGAAACAGTATGGTATTGGAATTAAAAACAGACCCATAGATCAGTGAAACAGAATAGAGTCCAGAAATAAACCCACAAATTTGGTTAAATGATTATGACAAAATAAAAATAAAATAAAAATGACAAAGAGGCCAAAAACATCAAACAGGGAAAGGACAGTCTCTTCAATAATTGGTACTGGGAAAGTTGGACAACCTTTGGCAAAAGAATGAAATCGAGCCACTATCTTACATGATACACAAAAACGGAACTAAACATGGATTAAAGACTTGAACGTAAGACCTGAAACCATAAAATTCCTAGAGGAAAGCATAAGCTGTAAGCTCCTTGATATATTGGTCTTGACAATGATTCTTTGAATCTGACACCAAAAGCAATAAAAGCAAAAAATAAACAAATGAGAGGGTATCAAACTAAAAAAACTTCTGCACAATAAAGGAAAGTATCAACACTACAAAAAGGGAAATCCACTGAATGAGGGAAAATAATTGCAAATCATATACCTGATAAGGGACTAAAACAGACAAATCATAGAATTCAGAAGCAGAAAGCCAAACAACCCGATTAAAAATGGATAAGAGGATCTGAATAGACATTTTACCAAAGAAGACACACAGATGGCAACAGACACATGAAAACATGCTTGACATTACTAACCATCAGGGAAATGCAACTCAAAGCCACAATGAGATATCACTTCTTACCTGTTAGAACTGCTGCAATAAAAAAGACAAGAAACAAGTGTTGGTGATGATGTGGAGAAAAGGGAACCCTTGTGCACTGTTGGTGGGAATGCAAATTGGTGCAACTACCATAGCAAATAGTATAAAGGTATCTCAACAAATTAAAAATAGAACTCCTATATGATCTAGCAATTCTACTTCTGGGTATTTATCCAAAGGAAACAAGAACACTAATTTGAAAAGAAACATGCATCCCTGTGTTCATTGGATGAGATGGTTGGATGGCATCACTGACTCGATGGACATGAGTCTGAGCAAGCTCCAGGAGTTGGTGATGGACAGGGAAGCCTGGCATGCTACAGTCCATGGGGTTGCAAAAAGTTGGACACGACTGAGTGACTGAACTGAACTGTGTTCATTGCAGCATTATTTACTATAGTCAAGATATGGAAACAATCTAATTGTCTAAGGATGAACGAATGGATACAAAAATTGTAAGAAGGTAATGGCACCCCACTCCAGTACTCTTGCCTGGAAAATCCCATGGACGGAGGAGCCTGGTGGGCTGCAGTCCATGGGGTCGTGAAGAGTCGGACATGACTGAGCAACTTCACTTTCACTTTCCACTTTCATGCATTGGAGAAGGAAATGCCAGCCCACTCCAGTGTTCTTGCCTGGAGAATCTCAGGGACGGTGGAGCCTGGTGGGCTGCCATCTCTGGGGTCACACAGAGTCGGACATGACTGAAGCGACTTAGCAGCAGCAGTAGCAGCAGTGCTACTATTAAATGAATTCTATGAGCTGTGTTGCCCATGAAGTATTATTCATAAATTACTGAAATATTACTTGAAATAAGACAGGTGGGAGGACAGGTACAGCAGATAACAATTTTTCTCAGAAAAGAAAATTTTTCCAGGCTCTCTTCCAGTCAAGCAAACCATACTCTCCTTGGGTGCTATTTCCAAATAGTTCCTCTTAGAAGCTGCTAAGTTTAGAAGAGGTTAGGCCATCCCTTTATTGTTCCCTCCTTTCTTCAAAGCCTCGCACATGGTAGAAATTCAATAAATCCTGAATGAATGAATGGATGGGGCTGTGCTTCCACCAAACTGTTATCTGAGGCCAGGAGAGCAGGGGAAGCTATTAAAGTTTACTTAAAGAGCAGGCCTTTGGGCCAGTACAAGAGAGCTTCGCTTTGAAGCAATCAAATCTAACCTCTGTATCTTCCATCCTTAATAGATAAGTGAAAAACAGGGGAGCTTCAAATGATATACAGGTATACAGAATCCTGTCCTTGTTAAAGCCTCAAAAGCCTCCTCATCTCATCCTGAGATCCACTTCACAATCCCGCTCAGTGCCCTGGCTTTTAATGTTTTGACCATCACCACTAAGTAAGAATTCAGCTATGTATCATTCAGTTCAGTCCAGTCGCTCAGTCGTGTCTGACTCTTTGCGACCCCATGAATCACAGCACGCCAGGCCTCCCTGTCCATCACCAACTCCCGGAGTTCACTCAGGCTCACGTCCATCGAGTCTGTGATGCCATCCAGCCATCTCATCCTCGGTCGTCCCCTTCTCCTCCTGCCCCCAATCCCTCCCAGCATCAAAGTCTTTTCCAATGAGTCAACTCTTCACATGAGGTGGCCGAAGTACTGGAGTTTCAGCTTTAGCATCATTCCTTCCAAAGAAATCCCAGGGTTGATCTCCTTCAAAATGGACTGGTTGGATCTCCTTGCAGTCCAAGGGACTCTCAAGAGTATTCTCCAACACCACAGCTCAGAAGCATAAATTCTTCGGCACTCAGCCTTCTTCACAGTCCAACTCTCACATCCATACATGACCACTGGAAAAACCATAGCCTTGACTAGATGGACCTTAGTCGGCAAAGTAATGTCTCTGCTTTTGAATATGCTATCTAGGTTGCTCATAACTTTTCTTCCAAGGAGTAAGCGTCTTTTAATTTCATGGCTGCGATCACCATCTGCAGTGATTTTGGAGCCCAGAAAAATAAAGTCTGACACTGTTTCCACTGTTTCCCCATCTATTTCCCATGAAGTGATGGGACCAGATGCCATGATCTTCGTTTTCTGAAAGCTGAGCTTTAAGTCAACTTTTTCACTCTCCACTTTCACTTTCATCAAGAGGCTTTTTAGTTCCTCTTCACTTTCACTTTCTGCTGTAAGGGTGGTGTCATCTGCATATCTGAGGTTATTGATATTTCTCACGGCAATCTTGATTCCAGCTTGTGCTTCTTCCAGCCCAGCGTTTCTTATGATGTACTCTGCATATAAGTTAAATAAGCAGGGTGACAATATACAGCCTTGACGTACTCCTTTTCCTATTTGGAACCAGTCTGTTGTTCCATGTCCAGTTCTAACTGTTGCTTCCTGATCTGCATACAGATTTCTCAAGAGGCAGGTCAGGTGGTCTGGTATTTCCATCTCTTTGAGAATTTTCCACAGTTTATTGTGATCCACACAGTCAAAGGCTTTGGCATAGTCAATAAAGCAGAAATAGATGTTTTTCTGAAACTCTCTTGCTTTTTCCATGATCCAGCGGATGTTGGCAATTTGATCTCTGGTTTCCTCTGCCTTTTCTAAAACCAGCTTGAACATCAGGAAGTTCACGGTTCACGTATTGCTGAAGCCTGGCTTGGAGAATTTTGAGCATTACTTTACTAGCATATGCGTCATTAGTGGGAAACAAATGTTACCCTACACATGTGAGTGATGAAAATCTTGGCAAACTGGAGCAGAGTCTTCTTTCCAAGAGGTGCTGTTGGCTCACCTCAATCAGAACCCAGCTTGCCAGGCATTCCCATTACTCCAAAGAAGCTGGAAGTTCTGATGCTATGTTAAATCTTCCACTTTAGAAATGTCACCTCACATTTTAAAAGGAAAAAAAAAAAAAAAGGCCTATTGGCCAAACAAAACACAAGCACAGAGTTTATCTGGGCACTGCTTTAATCTCTGCCGCTGTTGCAGGGAGAACTCTTAAAAAGGAGCATCATAGCATTACTGAGTGCAAGCTTGTGTTGCTCTCCGTACAACAGGCCAGTAAATTGAGAGACGAGGTGTTGGGGCAAGAGATGGTAACTATTCAGAAAGCCAGCAGGCTGAGAAGATGGTGGAGGAGTGCTCCACAGAATCATCTTACCCAAGTTAGAATTTGGGTTTATTTTATACCTAAAGGGGCAAGGTGGGTATGGCTAGTTGCAAACTTCTTGGTGCTAGAATCCTTTGTCCTTGTAGGTCTCCAGCAGGTAAGGTCTAAATGTTCCTATAAACTTCCAACAAGACAAATGTTATCCTCCGTTCTGCAACTTTTCATTTCTATTTGAGTAAGAGTGTTATACTTTTAAAGGTCAGAGTCTAGAGAATGCTCAGTCCCACGTACTTCAGGCTTAGGCAACACTTATTACAAAAGGTACAGAGCCAGCCTGACCAAAGCACCAGCACCAGAGCACAAAGGTTAGAGCGAAAGGAATAGATTCCGTATGGAGCCAGGTTTGTTTTTCTCTGTTGCAACAGGTATTGGAAAATGAACACATCAAAAGGGAAAAGGGGTTTTGGTGTTATTGTATAAATGTGAAAGTAATTGCAGTAAATTCTACCATTTTCTGGCTTCCAATTCAAACTCAATTTAGAGATTATTCCCTTAACTAAAATTGGTAGTCTTGACTCCCAACATCAGTTAGCATAAATACTTATTTTCTTTATCCTATTTTACATAAAAATGTTTCAAAATACATAAAAATGTTTCAAAATAATGCTATGCTATATAAACAAATAAATCTACTAATTTTTCCAGTTTCATTTGTTCTTAGAATAACTTCCACAGTGATGTACTACAGTCCAGGGTGTACATTTTACAAAAAGTCTGTGGTAATGGCACCTAAGTGGAAAGTGAAAAGCTTCTCCCAAATTGTTCTGGTGTTCACAGTGACAGCCCAAAGGACAAGGGAGCAAAGTGCATTTTTCTAAGAGCCTTGAAAGGCAAATTTGTTGTCTATCTCTGGGGCAGGGAAGAGCCCTGTGTGGACCTGGGCTAAGCTCTGAGGGTTGCCTACCATGCTTGCTAAACTCTCAGGAGACTGCTTTGAAGGAGATCTGGGGCCATCTGCCTACTTTCCCATTTTGCCTCTAAGAGATGGAATACTTCCTGCCATATCAGTAAACAAGGATGTCACAGTCATCAGCAGCCACCACAGATAGTGAGCTGGTGAGCCTTGAGGGAACTCATGGTTAGGGTTAGGGTTTAAGAAGGAAAGAATACTTGCCATCTAGTGGCCATCAGACTGCAGCCACTCCCTGTGGTGAGCTCTGAGGAACTTAGGGAGGTGAAAACAGGATACTGGCCCCTGAAAGCTAAGGCATGTATCAAAGGAATGATTTCAGTGAACCCAGACTCTTGCAGCTTCCCACACATAGAAAAGTGCTAAATTCCTTGACTTGGGTCATCTGGTTTTCTTTAACAATAATCTTTTGATGTTCAGATGACCTGCCATTTGTTGCAAAACTTCTATATAACCTGGTACCTCTCCTTGCCTCTTTGGAGTTCTTTCAGGGTTTCTTGAAATGCTATCTCCTTGGCTTGAAGTCCTAAAAATTCCCACCAAATAAAATAGAACTTATAAGTTGTAAATATTTTTTTTAAGTTGAGACCTCTCTGTGAAAAAATAGCCAGAAATGTGGGTTTTCTAAGCACAGGCCTGGTCACTTCTGAAAAGCTGAATGTGGGAGTGGATGGAATTGCCTACGAGGAAGAGTGTGGCATGAGTGGGTGCAGGATCCCAGCGAACACAGGACTTTAGGGACAGAAGGAGTGAGAAATCTCAGAGAGGCAAGGAGAATCTGTGTGAACACAGCAGAGAGAAGACTCTGTTCCCCCAGAGGCTGTTCTGGAGTGGCGATTTTCCCCTATAGTGAAAAGGAATTCATAGGGCCTGGACCCCATCTTAGGCCTGTTCATGCTGATCATGCTGGGCCACCTCTCCAACGGACTCTGGACTCTGTGCTTAGTGCCTATGGAAACTACAATAGAAGGATAAGACCCCCTCCAGACAGGGGAAACTTGAAGATCACATCCAGGTTACTCATCGCCTGAGAGAAAACATACTCTAATCACCCCTGCCTCTGGACAGGTCATAAGTTCTTTCTGTATCTATCGGAGTGTAACCGCAGGCTTACTGATTATTAACTGTTTGAACACCTAACACTTGATAACATTTGAATAATGGGGTTATTGTGGTTACATTTACCCTTCCTTTATTTTATGTAAGTCTCAAGGAAATTGGGGTGGTGGGTTCAGACACATACACACAGGGTATAAAAGATTTTCACAAATGTTGGTCAGGGTCCTTGGCTAAGAGGAGACTCTGCCTTGGGCCCACCGGTGTAATAAACTGGACTCCGCTATCTGCATTGTCCTTCTGAGTGAGTTTGTTTCCTGGATCGCGTGGCTAAAGCATTAGTAGGGACCCTAGTCCCTACACTGTGGCACGTGCAGAGGTGTCTAGCAGGAAGCAAGATGGCTTAACCTGGAGGTAATCACTTAAACTGGGCTTCCCCTGTAGCTCGGTCGGTAAAAGAATCTGCCTGCAGTGCAGAAGACCTGGGTTCGATCCCTGGGTTGGGAAGATTCCCCCAGAGAAGGAAATGGCAACCCACTCCAGTATTCTTGCCTGGAAAATCTCATGGCCAGAGGAGCCTGGTGGGCTGCAGTCGATGGGGTCGCAAAGAGTCGTGCACGACTGAGCGACTAACAATCACTTTCACAAGGAAGTTAGGTCTGAACTCGGGAGGAGAATGAGTTCCATAGGGGCACTGATGGATTTGCAGGGCAAAGGATGAGGCCCGCGGTCCGTACTGGGCTAAGATTTCCTGTGGGGCTCGGATTTAGTCTCTTCGCGCTTTAATTTTGCAGTCGCCTCCACTTTCACCGCCTGCGGCCAAGGAAAGGCGGCCCGGCGCTCTCCTCAGGCTCCCGCCCTCCTCCTCCTCCCTCCGCGGCCGCCCCGCCCCCTGCCGGGTCAAGGTAGCGGCTCCAGCTCGCAAATAGGAGGCATGGAGGGCAGCGTCGGCAAGGTGGGCGGCCTGGGGCGCACCTTATGCGTGCTGACTGGGGCTTCCCGGGGCTTCGGACGGACGCTGGCCCAGCTCCTGGCCCCGCTGCTGTCGCCCGGCTCCGTGCTGGTCCTAAGCGCCCGCAATGACGAGGCCCTGCGGCAGCTGGAGGCCGAGCTGGGCGCCGAGCGGCCAGGTCTGCGCATCGTGCGGGTGCCCGCCGACCTGGGCGCCGAGACCGGCTTGCAGCAACTGCTCGGTGCTGTGTGCGACCTCCCCAGGCCCGAAGGCCTGCAGCGAGTGCTGCTCATCAACAATGCGGGTAAGACGCCCGTTGGCCAGTGAGCGCTTCGAATACTGCTTAGCGTCCCGTTCTGTTTTCCCTTTCATCCCCCTCGCTTCTTGGAACTTTAAAGGTGACTCCTAGGAGTCAGCAAAGACGCCTGGAAGTCCTAGTTTCAGCGAGGTGTGGAGGAAGATCTAATGTTGTCTGGGCGGCTCATTGTCCCCCCTTCTCGCCCCCTCGCTCGCCTTCCTGTTTCAGCGCCATTTGTTCCAGAATGCCTGTGGTACTTTTCTGATCCTCTTGTTCTGCGCCCTCTGGCGGAGACCTGAATTAGGGCATGGAGTCCGCCCGCAGTTGTAAATTTCCCCCGCTTATCCAGATGGCCCTGAACCCAGCCCCAGAGCAGAGCATGCCCCTTCTCAGTTTGAAGCTTCGGGTAAGGGGGTTCCCCAGATATGTCAGTCTGCAGGGCTGGGAAGAGGGAGGCATCTTCAGAAGCCCTCGAGAGACTCCTTTAGGTGTGGTTGGGAAGTGGGTGTCTGAATGAATTTGAAAAGGGCTGGGAGAAGAGAAAAACCCGCCTTGCACTGGGTGATTCGTAAGATCTGGTTTTTCAGGCACTCTTGGAGATGTATCCAAACGTTGGGTGGACCTGGCTGACCCAACTGAAGTGAACAACTACTGGACTCTGAACTTGACTTCCACACTCTGCCTGACTTCCAGTATCCTGAAGGCCTTCCCGGACAGTCCTGGCCTCAGCAGGACTGTGGTTAACATCTCGTCCATCTGTGCCCTGCAGCCCTTCAAGGGCTGGGCACTGTACTGCGCTGGCAAGGCTGCCCGTAACATGATGTTCCAGGTCCTGGCGGCAGAAGAGCCTAGTGTGAGGGTGCTGAGCTATGCCCCAGGTAGGTGAGGCTTTACTGCCATCCATGTTCTCAGAACTGGCTGCTTACCCTTCAGGGACTGGGCTAGGAGCCTTCTCTGTCTCCTGCAGGAAAGGCCCCAGAGAGGATGTTGTCCTTGAATCATGACCCATCACTCCTTAAGGGAAATACAGGTTCCCAGGAAGTTAGGGCTGGTGGCGGCAGGAAGCTGTAATTAGTGGATATGGACTGAGAGTGGGGAGCTGCCTGGACTTGAGGGTGGGGACAGGAAGTCTGTGATATTAGAGTGTGAGAGATGGTTAGGATTTTAGGATTTGAATTCCAGGCCTGTGCCTCATTTCTTCATGTGAAATGGGAAAGATGTTACCTGTTTCACAGGGCCATTTGTAGGACTGAATGAGGTCAGACTTGTGGAAGTGATCCCAAACTGTGAAGGACTATCTAATTGTTCAGTTCAGTCGCTCAGTCGTGTCCGACTCTTTGCCACCCCATGAGTCGCAGCACGCCAGGCCTCCCTGTCCATCACCAACTCCCGGAATTCACCCAAACTCATGTCCTCCAAGTCGCTGATGCCATCCAGCCATCTCATTCGCGTTTGTTAAATAGGACTTATCATACTGTATTATCTTAATGTGTATACATCTCTGCATAGGAAAGCCTTGAAGGCAGGGATTATGCACTATTCATCTTTCTGTCCCCAGCTTCTCGCAAAGCACTCCACTAAGCCAGTCTGCAGTGAATGTTAGCTGAATGCAGAGCAAACAGACATTATTGAATGCTGACCATCCCATGCTGAACTGTGCTGGAACACTGGGGGATGCTGTGATAAATAAGATAGAGCCCCATTCTCATGAAATTTAAAGGAGGGGGGTGCCTGGTGACAGTTGGCCTGTCCTCCCTGCCTTCCTCCCAAATATATACAGTTATTCTTGCAGCTGACATTCAACATAGCACCCACTCTGAGCTCAGCCTCAGACTCAGTCAACAGAGAGCAAATGGAAACCATAGTCAGGAGCAGAACAAACTCCAGAATACCACGTGACTGGTTTATGTCTCAGGGAGCTTGCCGTGGACATTGTGAGAAAGTTGAACTTTTTTGTGGGGCTCTGAGGAATGAAGGCTGAGACCAGTTGGGTGTTTGTTTAAGTCTCCGTCTCTGGAAGAATGTCCTAACAGGTGTCCAAAGATGGAATGGGCTGTTTGGAAAGGGAGCAAATCCCTTCTTACTGGGGATGCACCGATATTTGATTGAAAGATATTTGAGGATCAGGAGGGTGGTTCTTTGAAGTCCAAGATTCCTTGATTTTCTGCCCATGAGGTCCATTGACTCCAAATTCTGGGGTGCTGTGGTTCCCCGGGTGAGAAAGTACTTACAGGGATTTCTCTGGTAGTTCAGTGGCTAAGACTCCGTGCTCCCAATGCAGGGGGCCTGGGTTTGATCCTGGTTCAGGAACTAGGTACTACATACCACAACTGAGAATTTACATGTAGCAACTAAAGATCACACCTGTCACCACTAGAAGATCCTGCATGTCACCACTGAAAGATCCTGCATGTCACCACTAAAAGATCCTGCATGTCACCACTGAAAGATCCTGCATGTCACCACTGAAAAATCCTGCATGTCACCACTAAAAGGTCTAGCAGCTGCAATGGAGGTTGAAAATCCACGTGCCACAACTAAGACCCAACACAGCCAAATAAATAAATAAATACTTTTAAAAAATAAAAACAGTGCACTTTAAGAATTCAAGAAGGAAGCACTTTCTGGTGGTGTGACCAGGGATGGCTTTTTTGGAGGCAGCTAAACTGGACATTGATCTTGAGGGCTGCTTCCATATCAGCAGGTGGAAGGCACTCTGGATAAGTGGATGTAAAGGTGGGAACACTCTCCAAACTCACTTTTTGAGGCTAACTTTATCCTCATACTAAAATCAGACAAGGACACTACAAGGAAGGAAAATTATAGGCCAAAATCCTTGATGAGCAGAGATGCAGAAATCCTCAGCAAAATTGTTAGTGAGCCAAATTCAAAAATACTTTAAGAAGATTGTATACCATGATCAAGTGGGATTTATCCGAGGGATGCGAGGATGGTTCAACATCTGCAAATAAATCAGTGTAATACACCACCATAACAAAAGATAAAACTTGTATGATCATCTTAGAGAAAACAATGTGAAAAATCAGTTACATTTCTATACACTAATAATGAAGTATCAGGAAAAGAAATTAACAGTCCCATTTACAACTGCATCCAAAAGAATAAAATACCGAGGAACAAATTTAATGAAGGAGATAAAAGACTTGTACACCAAAAACTATAAGACACTGCTGAAAGAATCTCAAGAAGATATAAAATGGAAAGATGCCATGTTTGTGGATTGGATGAATTAATATTATTAAAATGTCAATACTATCCAACCCAATCTACAGATTTAATGCAATCTCTATCAAATTTCCAGTGGCATTTTTCACAGAAATAGAACAAGCAATTCTAAAATATATATGGAACCACAGAAAACTCTCAATAGCCAAAGCAGTCTTGAGAAAGAAGAACAAAGATCCCCAGCATCATGTTCCTTGATTTCAAACTATATTACAAAGCCACAGTAATCAAACTAGTGTGGTATTGGCATAAAAAATAGGCACAATTTACCAGTGAAACCATCTAGTCCTGATGTCTTGGAGAAGATAATTTGGAGTTGAAATAATAGCTTCATAAGCTTAGATGTACAAATCTCAGAGATTTGAGAAGTTGTCAGCTATCATTTCTTTCTTTCTTTTTATTAATTTTAATTGAAGGATAATTACAGAATTTTGTTGTTTTCTGCCAGATGTCAACATGAATCAGCCATAGATATACATATCCCCTCCCTCTTGAACCCTTCTCCCATTTCCCTCCCCATCCCACCCCTCTAGGGTGATACAGAGCCCCTGTTTGAGTTCCCTGAGCCATACAGCAAATTCCCGTCAGCTATATGTTTTACATATGGTAATGTAAGTTTCCATGTTACTCTCTCCATACATCTTACCCTCTCCTCCCCTCTCCCCATGTCCATAAATCTATTCTCTATGTCTGTTTCTTCATTGCTGCCCTGCAAATAAATTCTTCAGTACCGTTTTTCTAGATTCCGTACATATGCATTATTATACGATATTTGTCTTTCTCTTTCTGGCTTACTTCACTCTGTATGATAGGCTCTAGGTTCATCCACCTCATTAGAACTGACTCAAATGCATCCCCTTTTTATGGCTGAGTAATATTCCATTGTGTATGTGTACCACAACTTCTTTATCCGTTCATCTGTTGATGGACATCTAGGTTGCTTCGATGTTCTAGCTATTGTAAATAGTGCCGCAATGAACAATGGGATGCATGTGTCTTTTTCAATTTTGGTTTCCTCAGGGTAGGAATCCAAGCTAGGAGTGGGATTGCTGGGTCATATGGTGGTTTTATTCCTAGTTTTTTAAGGAATCTCCACACCGTCTTCCATAGTGGCTGTATCAATTTACATTCCCACCAACAGTGCAGAGCGTTCCCTTTTCTCCACAGCCTCTCCAGCATTTATTGTTTGTAGACTTTTTGGGAACGACAGGAAGCCACCTAGGGCCGTGGGAGTTGATCTGGTGCTGGAGTGGGCTGGCTCGGGAGCCCTTGAGAAGTTGGTTGCTCACTTCACTCTCCTCCGACAGGGAGAAGAACGTCTCTCTCTGCTCTGGGACTTTGAGGAGTGATGGGGTAGTGTGAATCTGTGGATTTGGTAGTCTAAGGGGACCGTGTTCAGTGAACTGTGGATGAGCCTGGAGCTCAATAGTGACAGTGTGGAGCCTTTGGTGATGCTGACCACATGTCAGCTAAGATGAGGTGTTGCCTCTGGCCAGACCTGACACCACCCAACTCCACACATACATCAGGGGCCCCTGCCTTAGCCATGTCCCCTCATCTTCTGCTCTTCATCCCCTAGGTCCCCTGGACACTGACATGCAGCAGTTAGCCCGGGAGACCTCTGTGGACCCAGACTTGCGAAAAAGCCTGCAGGAGCTGAAGAGAAAGGGGGAGCTTGTGGATTGCAAGATATCAGCCCAGAAACTTCTGAGCTTGCTGCAGAATGACAAGTTCAAGTCTGGAGCCCATATTGACTTCTACGATGAATAAGACCATGCCCTTGGTTTTAGGGGCTTTCTTCCCCCTCTTACAGGCACACCCAGGAGCCCTGTGCCTCCCTACATGCTGCCACAGTGGCGCTGCCAACCCTGCCTTACACAGATAAGCACTCATGCTTACTGCCCTGCCCGCAGATCCAACCACCTGTGAGGGCCCTGGGTGGCTGGAGTCCCCAGTTTTCAGTTATCTGTATTAGGAGTGGACTTGGGAGAGAGGAGTTATGGCTGTTGGTGTTCTTTCTCCCTAGAAATAGAATTTTAGGGATGGGAAAACTAGGACAGGAAGCTAAAAACACTGAGAAAAGGAGGCTGGGTCTCCGGCCCATGACCGGTCCACGGGGAAGGAGGGATGAGCTAGTGTCAAACAGGAGGACCCATGTAAACTGACAGATGGCCTGGAGGGTTAGGAGGACAGCAAAGTCCCAGCCCACAGGGATGCTCTTTGCCAGGGTAGCAAGACCTGCACTTGAACTCTGTGTCCTCATTCTGATGCTTCCTCCCTCCAGAATCTGCCATCTATCCACCAGATGGGGGAAAGGAGCCTGAGAGTTTCTGTACATGTTAAAGGCAGATACAAATAAAATGTGGATTGTCCTTTATTAATACCTGCTTTCTCCTCTGATACAGGTCCTATGACTAACTCCCTGGTTTCCTCGACTCAAGGGGTGTTCCTGAGGCAGTTAATCCAAACTTGGGGTGTTGCCCTCATGTCCTGGGGCGTCTTGGGGCTGTCTGCCTCTTCTCACAGAGCCCCACTCAGTAGCAAACCCAGGTTCAAACAAAGTTGTCCTAGGTAGCCTGCCCAGATACCTGTGCCTCCATTATGCCTTTGCCTATTCATACCCCAGTCTTATGCCCTTTCCTCGCCCTTGACCTATTCAAAGAGTAGCCAGCCTTTCGGGCCTGGCTTGGAGCTCCCCCGCCCTTGGGGAAGGGTGGTTTCCCTGGCTCTCAGACTCCCAACTCTGCCCTTTACCCACATGGGAATGCTCTGGATGGATCCCAGATCTTCAGGGGACCTGTCGTGGGCCCTCCTGATAATATTTATATGCCCCACGGACCTGATCCTCAGAGGGTTGGACATAGGGCCAACATGCCTTTGTGGGAGGTAGACAAGATTCTAAGAGGGAAAAACCCTGAGAAACCAAGGGTGCGCTCCTTCTGCAGATCAGTTGGTGTGGGCTAGGCTGAGAGCTCTGCAGTGGTGGTGGTCTACAGCCAGCCAGCCCTTTGTCCCTGTTCCTTATTTGGTCAGAGAGACCATGGTTCCTGCCAGCCATCTCGGGCCTCAGCCCTGCCTCCGATTGCTGGACAGATCTCTTATGTTCCTCTTTGTGCACAGCAGAGGGCGCACTGAAGCCATGCCTCCTGGGGAACCAGAGGCAGCACGGGTCCCTGTGGAGGCAGGCCCTGAGCTAGAGCTGGCAGTGCCCTGCCGGGTTCCCTAGGAGGGAGGGAGTAACTCATGCGCTTTCTTCACCCAGCAGAGCCTTTGCCCTCAGTGGAGTCACCCCTGCTCTGCCACCCGGGGCAGGCTACTCCTCTTATTTCAGTTTCCCTATCTGAAAAAAGCGGATTATAATGGTGCCTCCCTCAAAGGGGCATCATGAGTATTAAATGACCTGATGTTTGTAACTGTTCAGCACAGTGCTGGCACTGCACTAAGTGCCCGCAGAAGCTTATACTATTTATTGCCTTTTAATATCAAGATGGGGTGCCCCTGATGGGTCCCCAATGAAGGAGCCACCTGGGTTCTATCCCTGGATCAGAAAGATACCCTGGAGAAGGAAATGGCAACCCATTCCAGTATTCTTGCTTGGAGAATTCTATGGACAGAGGAGCGTGGCCAGGCTACAGTCCATGGGGTCACAAAGAGTCGGACACAAATTGAGCAACTAGCAGTAACAGAATCAAGATCCAGAGCACGCCGTAGCCTCATCTCTGTGTGGCTCAGACGCCCGTTCCCTTGCTGACCTATGGCGAGAGCCCCTCACCGCAGCCCCTGTAACCCCGGCCTCTTGGGCTGGGGTTCTGTCTGGACAGCTTGTCCTGGATTCACCAGTGAAGTCGCTCAGTCATGTCCGACTCTTTGCGACCCCATGGACTGTAGCCTATCAGGCTCCTCCATCCATGGGATTTTCCAGGCAAGAGTGCTGGAGTGGATTGCCATTTCCTTCTCCAGGGGACCTTCCCAACCCAGAAATCGAACCCGGGTCTCCTGCACTGCAGGCAGACGCTTTACCGTGGGAGCCATGAGGCAGGAAAATGCTTGAGGCTTGGAGTCGAATCCTCCGTCTCGCTTCCCTCTGTGATAGAGATGCTGTGGGCCCTGGGCAGGGGCTTGTCTCTGGGCTTCAGTTTCCTTAGAACAGATGAGCTTTAAGATTCTTTCCTGCAAACTTTTCTCCAAGGTTCTTCAAATGTGGTCAGGCTGCATCTGCAGTTCTCAGATTGGCCTCTGTGGGTGGGGCTGGGCCAGCCTAGGCTACTTCTGTCTGGTGAGTGTGGGACAGATCTCCTCACCTGGCCTCTTGCTCCCAAGGGATTGTAAGGGCAGTCGGCACCAGCAAAATGTATGATGTCGGGTGGGGCTGTCTCCCTCCCCAGGAAGCTGGTTGACCAAGACTTAGGGAGAAGTACCATATGTCCCCACAAGGTGGCAACACACTCCCGCGCCTGACATGTCCTCTCTCAGCTTGGAGCTGGGGGATTTAAGAACCTTGGAAACCCTAGAACTTTCTGCCTGTGCTTTTCTGGACTCTCAGGGGCCCCCAGGGAGCTGGGGAGGCAGAAAGAGCCGGGATCACTCTCGCCGGCGGGTCCTCTTAGCCTCTGTAGTGATCCCTGTGCTCTGACCGTAGGGATTTCCCAGGCCTTGCTTCTTGGGCTGGACTCAGCCTCCCCACATCCTGCACCCCTGGGGCGGGGAGGCCTTCCTGCCACCTCAGCGGCAGCCATGTGTGTTCTCAGAGTGCGTGGCCTGTCCTTGGCTACCACACACACAAGCGCACTCGAACACACACACAGTACATGCCTGCACGTGCCTGGAGCTCAGCTGCTGGCCGTGCGGGCCTCAGATTAGCCTAAAGACAAACAAGGTCTCTTTGTCTGTGGCCTGAGCTGGTAGTTTTTCGGTTTTGTGTTTAATATGCCTGAGCTGGAGGCCAGCAGCTGGCCTGTGGGAGCGGGGGAGGGGGATAGTCCAGGCGCACCCCAGGGAGCCCAGCACCCACCTCTCCTAGAGCATGACCAGCGGGGGTTGGGTTGATCAGAAGCTCCCTTCCCCCCTCCAATTCCTCTCCTTCGTCCCCTGAATAAAATACAGGCTGGTGCCTGAGTCCACTGGCCAAGGCTGGATGTGAGCAGCTGTTCCTACCTGGCCTCAGGACCACTCCTGGGGCAGGGTACCACCAGCTCTCCCTGGGGTCTCACCTCAGAGCTGGGCTCGGGGTTGCTGCCTCCAGCCTCCTCTCGCCCAGCCTCTCCCTGCAGAACACGGCCTCCTGTGCAGATGTGCGCGCAGTAATTCCTGCTCCCAGTGCCCAGCCTTGCGCCCTCACCACAGGAACCTCAGCGGGGTCCTGTGCGGTGGCAGGGATGGGGGTGAAAGCACTGCCAGTCACCAGGTGGGATCCCCACAGCATCACACAGTGATGGGGTAGCGGCGAGGGAGGTGGGCCTGAAGACACCAGGCAGCTTGCGGGGACGTTAGCTGAGGATTCACTGTGAGCCTCTGGGGTCACTGAACATGGGGTTAGAGGGTAGCTGGACAGAGGAGAGACTGAGCTGTCGTTGCTTCTCTGCCCCAGCCCCAAGGTCTTCTGCCTGCAGTGCTGGGAGACAGGGCTAAATGCTGGACATTCCCTCAGACTTGAAGTAAAGCCCACCTCCCCACTCCCACCCCAAATTATCCCACTCCAGCAAGACTCCCCTCCCCTCCCCTCTGTCTCCCATTTCACCCAACCCCACAGCTCTAACTGCCCCTAGGGTGAGCTGAGAGGGTCCTGAACTTTGACTTTCAGGAAGCGGTTGGGAAAAGGAAGGAAGGGAAAAGGAAGCCTCCTTTCTCCTTTGAGGGATCCACCTCTCAGGCCTACCCCCAGCTGATTCCAGGGGCTCAGATAATTCCTCAGCTGACCAGCCTGCAAGCTGTCTAGGGGTCTCTTATCCCACAGGCCCATGTGCCCCGTCCCCAACCCCAGGGCAAGGGAAGAGAGAGGCCTGGGTCCTACTTTCAAGACCTGGTGCCTCCTCTTGGGGCCGCGGGAATCTGTCTGGTCCATACTCTGGTTCAGGTCTTGGTCCAGCTGCTGCAGAGTCCTTTTCTGTCAGGTCCCGCCCTTCCAAGGCCCAGTTTGACCCCAGGGATCCAAGGTTCAAGGGGCTGTGTATATCCCACAGACCTTACACAGACCTAAATCTTCGAGGCCATGTTGAGTCTTTGATGATAAATGAGTGAATGGATATGGGATAAGGGAGTGAAAGGATGAATGAATGAGTGAGCAAGTGAGTGCCATAGTGGCCCACTGCCCGGTGTATAGCGAAGCATTTAAAAGGGCTTGGGTGTGATGACTGGTGCCTGGCAGACAAGCCTCCACCCACCCCAACCTTCCCTATGTGGCGGTTAAGACCCACCCCCTTGGATTCCCCCTTGGAATCCCTAAAGGCAAGCCCTCATGTGTGTTTTGTGGACATGGGTAGGACTGGCCTGTGTCAGAATCACCAAGAAAGTTAAAAAAAAAAAAAATCGCTCCTCCATTGTTCCTCCTTTACTACAGATTCCAACTCAGTGGGTCCAAGTATGTCTCCACTCCAGTGCTACAGTACTAAAAAGTGAGCTGTGAACCTTGTAATCTCAGGTGATACTGGCAGAGATCAAAAGAGCTAACCCCTCAAAGAAAGGGAAGTTCAAGAGACAGAGTCAGGCTTAAGAGTTGGGGTTAGTCTAGGTCAGAATTAAGGATTAATATGTGGCCAAGTTCAGGGTCATTGTGAGTCCAGATTTGGGGTCAGCCCAGGGCCATGGTAGGCTGAGCTTATGCTGGAAGTTGAGAATAACAAGAGGGAGATAGAACATTTGGAAAGCAAAGGAGGCCTGCACATAAGTGATGAGCAGCGGGGTGAGCTGGCTCAGTAGGAGAAGAAAGCCAAGCCTGAAGACAGTGACCAAGGTGAGGAGTCAGGCAGGGAGCTGCTCTCAGCCTCATGACCACCCCAGCTTCCACCACCCTGTCCCCCAGGCAGGAGCCCTGTGCGCAGGGCAGGGACAGCTGCATCGTCCTCTGAGATGAAATGGTCTTTCTCTAAGAGTCCGTCCTCGGGGCCTGCTGGGTGTGACAGGAAAGGGATGGGCCAAGTGAGGGAGTCAAGGGAGGCACGTCTTCTCTCTGAAGCATCCAGGTCAGGACGATAAAACTCAGAGGGCGCAGGTGAATGGCTGAGACAGCATGAACAGGACAGAAGAGGAAGACAGCGAAACACAGGGAGGAAAACAGAGAAAGATTTGCAACATAGTGAGACAGATTTAGATGGAAGGAGAGAGAGTAAGAGAAACCACATACACACACACTCTCTCTCTCTCTCTTTCCCTCACACGCACTCACACACTCACACACACCCGGGCCTGCGCTCATGCAGCCGCCCTGAGCCTCGCTGGAAATAATCCCACTCTGACGTGGGGCCTCAGCTGCACAGGCGGCACCGAGCTGTTACCTTGCACATCTGTCAGCTCCAAATGTGGAAGCTGTCGTAGGGTTGTGTGTGTGAGTGTGAGAGTGTGTGCATGTGTGCGCCTATTCCTCCCAGAGAATGCAGAGGCCCTCAGCCTGGCAGAGGGAGATCCCCGAGGACCCGGAGGCTCTCCAGGAAGTCCACACCCAGGGAAGCAGGCCCACCCCCTCCCGGCCTGTACGCGGAGAGGCCTAGTACCGGACTTGGCTCCTGTGGCCTGGTTTGGCCTCTTAGAGCCATGTGGCCCCAGGGAATTGGAGCCGCTGGGTGTCCTCACTTGTCGGTAGGGAGGAAGGGTGGCCAAACCCCCTGGATCCCACAGAGGTGGTAATGAGTGTTGGCCTCCTGTATGTCTGTCATTCCTGGACCTCAAGGGTTCTTCGCAGCCTTTTACTAGAGCTGGGATCCCTTCGGTGACTGACTCCTGGCCTCTGGGGACGCACCCAGCTTGCAGCTCCCTCTGGGAGCGCCAAAGCCGTGGCCTTCCTCTGGCTGGCTCTTGTCCCAGCTGGATTCCCCGCTGGGCCTAGGGATGTGCTGGGACACTGACTCTGGGCCATAGAGGTCTGAGAAGCTCAGATCCTGAGCAGGGAGTGTGGGTATAAGGCCCAGGGTGCTTACCTTTTTCTGGTGAGGAGCAGGGGAGGCTGGCTCCTTTCTCTTCACTGACCCTTTCCAGGTTCTTAGCCCTAGCCCTTGTGTCAGGAAGTTCTTTTCGATGTGTTTGCACTCCTTGCTGCTTTCATCTACACTTATCATAAAGGGATTTTACAGTCATAAGGAAGGGTCCTCCGAATCTGTTCAGAAAGGAGGGCAGTCTTCTTAGTCTAAGTAAATAGGAGCCCTGGTGGAAGGCACCCCGCCCCAGGTCAGAGCTCTTTCCACAGTGCCAGGCCCAGAGGTGGAAGCCTCCCCACACCCACGTAACTGACCCCATCAAGATGGGGAGAGTCCAGAGGCCCTGCCACCCATCCCACTCGCCAGCAGCCCCACCTCTGCCCTGACTCCTCAAAGCCAGTCCCGACTCCCAAGTCCTCTCTCCCTCCTTCCCAAGATCCACCATCCTTTCTGCCCGAAGGTTGGATGGGCCATTCTAGGCAGTTTGTAGGTGCCTACATTGCTCAAAGCAGTGAAAGAGAACGAGGCCTGAGTGCTTGCATCTGTGGCTCCAGCCCTGTGTTCCCGAGAAGGTTCAGTTCAGTTCAGTCGCTCAGTCGTGTCTGACTCTTTGCGACCCCATGAATCGCAGCACGCCAGGCCTCCCTGTCCATCACCAACTCCCGAAGGTGAGTGGTCATCATTCAGGGTGTGTTCTTTCCTGGGGCCGGAGTCTCTGTATGCACATATGTGGATACATATGAATCATACATAGGCCTGCCCTGGCCCCCAGCCAAGTATGTATGGGTCACTGTTTGCCCCCTTAGTATTAATATTTGGCTCTGCTTACGCAAGAAAAATGTCAGCCACTCAGTCGTGTCTGATTCTTAGTGACCCTGTGAACTATAGCTTGCCAGGCTCCTGTGTCCATGGGATTCTCCAGGCAGGAAAACTGGAGTGGGTATCCATTCCCTTCTCCAGGGCATCTTCTAACCCAGGGATTGAACCTGGGTCTCCTGCATTGCAGACAGATTCTTTACCATCTAAGTCATCATAGTATACCTGTGTCTAAAACTTTTGATGTAAAACTTGCCAGGTAACAGTATATGCATGCAAATGTGCGCCTGGGTATCTATCTGTGCATATCTAGAAGACAGTTGTGTGAATTTGAGTGTAGGTATAAACTACTGTGAGTGCACACCCACTTTCATATCTGCATAACAGTTTGTTTGCATGCTTGAAGCATACATGCATAGAACCGTGTGCAGACATGATCACACGTGACTGTGTGTCACCACGTGTCCCTGGGTTACTCTCAGGTTATAACTGAATGTGCCTGTGTATAAAGGACAAGCCTGAACGTGTGCAAAGTTGTGCAAGAGATTTAACCAGCCAGCATATGTGGGAGTGTGTGATGTGTGTGTGTGTGTGTGTGAGATTTTGACATGGGGCGAGTGTACTTGGGAAAAAGGGGTGTGTTCAGGCCTGGAGCCGAGGAACAACAACTGTGTGTCAACAAACTCCAGCCACCCCTTAAACCACGTCCAGTGAGAAGGAAATGTGTAAATGTGTTTGTTAAATGCAAAATAGAAAGCCACAAAACGCCAGACCCTGCACTGGTAAGAAGAAATCAAGTAAGTTTCTCCCCCTCTCCCTCTCTCCAGCGTCTCGGCCCCTCTCTGGCGTTGTTCCCTCACACCTAAGCCCAATGGTGTTTTGCAGTCTTTCAGCTGTTACCTCAGTCCCTCCTCGCCTCATTCCCGATTCACTCCGTTGCTATAGGTATGTTTGAAACCCCAGCGTGGTAGATTTTAATTAGTCTTCCTACAGATGGCCAATTAACATTCATTACTTTTGCCTTGAGCGATTAATTATGAGTTTGGATAGAAAAGGAGAGAAGAGGAGAGGAAGATGGGCAGGTGAATGAAAGAAGAAAGAGATGGGGGTTTGATTGGGAGTTTGGAATTTTTACACAGAGCAGGCTGGTGGGGGAGAGGGTGGGAAAGAGCCGTCTGAATCCCCTCACTCCCAGTGGCCTCACTCTGCCCACAGCTGCTCTGGGGCCCTAATCGGCTTGGCTGGCCCAGCCCTCCAGGGAAATAGCGCTCACACCCTCCTTTGGGCATCCTTAAGCCTTTGGTGTTCCCTGACCCCGGCTTCTTTCATTAATACCAGCCCTCTTGTTTTTCGTGCCAGAGCTGGGTGGGAACTGTGTCAGGAATCATCCAAAATGCAGCAGATAACCCAGAAATGAAACCCTGCTGGCATTCACTCATTCTTCGAAAGGTAGCAGCTCATTGTACAGATGAGGAAACTGAGGCTCAGACAGGAAATGACTTGTCCAGCTCATGCCTCACTGGGGAGAAAGTCCAGCTCCCCTTGCGCTGCACCGGGGTGTCTGTAAAGACTTTGTGCAATGTTTAACCTTTCAGTCTGTAACAAACTCATCTGCCATCAGACAGAAGAGTTCTTCAGGGTTTCTGACGTAACTCACATCCTCCAGTGTGTGCTCATGTGGCTTCCCAGCTCATTAAAAGGCTCCCTGGGTGATGTTGCCTATTTAGGAGCTGCAGCTATGTCCCTAGTTCTAAATTCATTCCAGGAATGGAGGATAGATTCTAAATGCAAACGGTGGTCTTTCGGGTGGGAGGATCACAGATGATTTTTGTTTTCTTTGTTACAATCACTTGTGTTTTTTACTTTCTCCAGCACAAATATATGACTTGACCTGTATAAAGTACATTAAATATGACTATATTTTACTTAAAATTTCTTCAAAGTATATTTGTAAAGAGAAACAGGAGTCCATATTTGTTTATGATCTTTTTTTTAAGACCATAAATGTGTACAACAAAAATTGAACACCGCCTATCACTCAGCTTGCTTGTCACCTGCCCTGATTCGTGTTGCAATCTGTCTTCTACTTAGACCACGTCTCAATGTCCTCCTCTATCTGCCAGGTTGAGTTGCAAAGAATACTCACCTATTAGTGTCACGAGGACTAAATAAAATAACGCCTGGTAAGTCTGAGTGCCTTGTATCTAGAAAGAGCTCAACAAGTATTAGTTGTAATCAATAGCACCAAGATTTTTACAATAATGATATCAGAGTGGTGGAACTTTGAAGAATTTTTATATAGCTCTTTTTGCTTTATAGTGTACTGAAATTTTTTCTGTCATGAAAATTCCTTTCCTTGGCAATTAGAAGAAAATTTAATAAGAGAGAGAATAAACTGAGAAATAAAAAGAAGGAAGGAGGGTTGGAAAAATGTACACTGTTCATACCAAATGTAGCTCTTCTGATTTTTTTTTCTCACGTGTCTACTGCTTTGCTCACGCTGCAGTGAGCGCAGTGGTGGGGCCTAGCCCCCTGGAAGTCTCGCCCACACGGGGACAAACACTCTTAGCTCCAGGAGACTCACTCCTGCTCCTCTCATGGTGGTTAAGTCTGCTTGACCCCTCACATGCCCAGCGGCTTCGCCTGGCCAGTCCCACTCCCTGCTCAAGCTTGACCTAAAAGCCTGTTTTGTCGGATCTCCTTTATTCTGGGGTTGTGTGGCTCACACAGAATATGGCTCTTTGGACCAAAGATTCCTCGGATTAGGGTTTGGGTGGAACAAGAAACAGCTGGCATCTCTGATAGTGTGCTTTTGCTATGTTGCTCCTAAAACCTCCTGCCACCCACTCAGCGCCATTCACACCGTCAGGGCCTGGTTGCCCGCTCTGCCTCACCCACCATGCTACCAGGTAAGCTCCATGGCAGGGCAACCATGCTTCGTTTTGCTCACTGCTTTGTCCTCAGCACCAAGTACAATGCTTGGCACGTAGCAGGTGATCAGGAAATATCTGTTGAATATTGGGAAAGCACATAACCACACCATTCTGTACATTTACAAATGCCTAATAGATAGGCAAAAGTTGAACACGTTACAAAATCACTTGTGAGCCTCAAACTTCTCTGGAAGAGAACTGGCAGATCCAGGGCAGTTAGATGTAGAGTAGCTGGGGAGGCTTCCTGGCGGAAGAGCAAATGGCACTGAAGGCAGTAAGATGGGGATTCCACTGCAGCAAGAGGCAGCTTGGCTTGGCGTGTCCTGGCCTTTCTTGTGGCTCATGTCTAAGCAATCGGAAATTCCACCCATCACAGTGACAGCACTGAGAACATCAGACTAGTCAAGGCCTGGAAGCAGCCTCTCAGACTACGGGGAAAGGGAGCTGCAAGGTTGAGGCCTGAGCGGCAGGGGGCAGCAAGATGGGAAGGGCCGGGTAGACTCGGCGGTGACTGAGGGGACCAAGCCTGTGATCCCTTGAGAAAGAGAGGGGTCTCCAGGAGAGCTGCCAAGCTTACTAAGAATCGCGGGCTCACCACACCTGAGCGGTAATGTGCCATTAAAGGGTGGTTGGCTGCCTGGGGGAGACACAGGGGTGTCCCCAGGGTTGGGTGGAGGTGAGAAGCATCCTGTACCCATGTGGAGGCAGAATGAAAGAGAACAGCTGAAACCACAGGCTTCCTGGACTCGGGAGAAGGAGGACCAGAAACTCAGGCATGGATGAGCGAGAAGACTTCTTGTGGCTCTCATCTCTCACTGGAGAATGGTCACGGAATGAGGCAAAAGAGGGGTGAGGAGGGCCTAAAAGCCTGCTGTGGGAATCAAGGGCAGTGGCTATCGCCCCGGGGAGTCCTGAATTCCTGCCACATGCCTCTCCTGAGTTAACAGATGCAAGTGTGAATGGAGGCCCAAGCCTCCAAAGGTGGAGAAGGCTGCCTGGGAGAAGTAAGGTTAGAAGAGGCCCTGAGGCTTGAGCAGGGCTGGCTCTGGTGAGCGCTAGACGGCACAGCAGTGAGGGGTGTGGTGTGTGAGGACGTGGACCCCTAGCTGGCCGGGTGTCCCGAAGCCTGTCGGGAGTGGGTGAGGCCAGCTGGCAGGAGTCTTTGAAGCACTGGGACGGAGGCACTGGGCTCTCATGGGATGCTCTCCTAGGGATGACTGTCGACACCAACAGGCCCCTGTCCTCAGCCCCTGGCTGCTGGGACTTCTCAAGGCTGTCTCAGTTTTCCTCAGGCCTCTGCCCACCAATACTTCGGCCACCTTCCAGGAGATCCAGTAAGAGGCCAAGAGTCCTCTCCTGCAGTATCTACCATGCTCATCACATCCGTCACCCAGCAGATATTTCCTAACTGTCCCCTGATCCTAATTAATCCATTTATCAGGCAGTCTGGCAAACATTACTGTAGGGGGACAGGAGGCAATATAAGGACTGCTCTCAAAGACTCGGGGAGACAGACTGGGTTGGAGAGCACTTGCACGCTGCGGGCTGCGCTCCCGACCTTCAGTAGAGCAGGCTTTTGGCCTGAAGCCAGGATGGCCTTCCTGCATGGGCTGGGCTTCCCTGGGCTCACGCGGAGGCCCAGCCTGCAGGGCCTCTACCATCCCCAGCTCCCTGGTTTGCAATGTTCTCTGCCCCTCTGCCCACTACCAGGCGTCATTTCACTGTAAGTCACTTAACTCAAATGCCTGAGAGAGTATCCCATTGTTGAGCCCAGCCCGAAGGTGACGGGCAAGCTTATGGTGCCCATCGCAGTCCAATCAGCTGTGGCCAGGAGGAGGGCCCTAGTTCACCCAGGACAGTCAGGGTGTGTGGCGCTCTGGGCATGGCAGGCAGGAACAATGAAAATTCTTGTACATGTTTCACTTCATTTAATATACTGTTCCACAGGATAGTGTTTCTGAAATTTCTTTCATTTTATTAACCAGCTATTACAGGTTTTTGAAAATACAAAATGACTACTATGCAATATGACTACTATTTATTCAAAATAAAGTTTAGCAATATGACTACTATTTATTCAAAATAAAGGTTTCTTATACCTTTTCTGTGTAGTAGGGAAAATGTTTTATCTGAATTAACATGAAAACTTTTTTTTCTTAAAACAATTTTTTCCCACTTTGAAATCGTTAGGGATTACTTTTTGGCATAATTTCTCTATTCTGTCCCAAATGATTTTGAAATAGTTATCACTTCTTTCAGATGATAAACCATAAAATTTTGCTTCTAACTTTGATGGCAAAGAGAAAAATGTCTATAGCTTCCTTGGAAGCTCTTTAGGGGAAAAAAATGCCTGCAATGCTTATCCTTTTGTTTAAAATTTGTTAAAATTTGTAAACAAAGGTGAATTCAAATTTGGAAACCAGAGTTCGCCTTACCGTACCAGCCACTATCATTTCAAGAATAGCTTGATAGAACTTCCCATGTTTGAATAATCTGCAAAGTCCCTCAGACACAACCAACAATCCAAGATGTTTTCAACAACTTTGGAGCTTCCTGTATGTTATGCCTTCACTCCACTTACAAATGTTTTGAAAATTTGCCAGCTTTTCAGAGATGCATGAATAGTGTCATACAAAGAATTGACAGTACTGAGATCACTGTGGAGTTCTTTCATATCCCAACAAACCTCAACACCATTAAATCCCCAAGATGTGCATGACAATGTGTGTATAAAGCTCTTGGCTCATCCTCCGTAAACGTTGTAGCAACAACATTAAATCTTTCACTTGTGTCAGCAGCTCCCATGTAGATATAGCCATGCATTTTATTAAAATCAGCTTCCATAATAATTTCATGTAAGAGCCTCCCTGTGAATTCATCCATAGCCATGGCACCCAGGAACATCTGCTTAATTAGGATGGTCTGGGACATTTTCTGCAAAAAAACTTGCACAGAGTTTAGTGTTATTACACCATCAGTTGTCTTTTTGTATCTCATGCATAATTTAAGGAAACAATGTCTATATTATATTATTAATAATTCTAAATACTTGCTATGTGCTGGTCACAATTTTATGTGCTTTGCATTTACATACTCAAAGCAAGTTCTATGATATATTACCATTTCAAAAAAGGAAACTGGCACTGAAAGATTAAGCAACTTACCTAAGCTTCATATTGTGTGAACAATTTGTAGAAACCAACTTAAATTAGTTGATATTTCTCTTTGATTTCCAATCCAAGATACTTCCTTTTGTTCACAAATTAGATTCCCTACCCCCTTGATAGACACAGTTTTCATTTTCAGCTGTAGACAGAGTCTGCTTTCTTCAATAGGTTTCAATTAATCAAATGATAGTTTACAAAAGACAATGTCACCAAAAAGTAGATGTTTTCTACAAAACTATATCAATATAAATGTATTTCATGTCATTTCTGGTTGTCTGAAATTTCCAGTAATTTTTTTCAAGTACTTTCATTTCTGAATTCTTGTTAGAAGAATAACAAAATGCCCATTCCATAGAATGGGTTAAAAAACAGCACATCTTTTAGAATGCTCTGTCTCATCCATCAGTAATCTGAATATAAAGGTTTTAAAAGAATATTTTAATTCTTCTTGAAGATTTTGTGCAATAGTTTGAAGGTAGTTTCAGATTGATAAGGCCTATTACTTTCTTTCATAAATTTCAAACCACATACAGAATCTTGGCTTGAAATGTGTTACTCTCTATACCAATCTTCGCATCAACCCTGATTAACTCTTGATGGTGAAATATGTGATTATTCCTCACAATTCTATTTGGCATCATAATTTGATGGTAAACTCTTCGAAATTTTTGTGAAAAATAGAAACTCAAACTTTTGTTTTGACATCATGTTTTAAATTCCTGTGATTTAAGTATTTATTTAGAATTGCTCAGTGATTGTGTTCCATCTCCAAGAAGAGAATGCCAATGACAGATTCTCTAACACTTCTTGTTATGACACTTTCCATGTTTTCTCAGTTATTTTCTAACCAGATTAATGTCCCAAAGCAGGGCTCTTTCAGCCTAGTGGCATTCTACTGTATAGTATAAAAACCATGAATTTCAGATTTTTCCACTGGACTACAGTTTTTATTAAGAAGATGTTTTATTGTTGTTTAACTATCTTTCATTCTACATTTTTTAAATTCAATTTTTTCCTCTTTTAGTAACGTGGAAATAATATCCTGTTTTTGTTCTTTTGGTTGTTACCCTAGACATCTTATCAGGCACATGTAACTTCCAAAAATCGTTAATCACTATCTTTACTTTCCTTCAGAAAAATATGCAATTCAGATATGCTTTAATTCAGGTGCCTCCAGCCTCCAGAATTTAATGCCTTGATCCGAGGTGGTGTTGATGTAACAGTAATAGAAACAAAGTGCAGAATAAATATAATGCACTTGAATCATCCCAAATCCCCCACCCCAGTCCATGGAAAAACCGTCTTCCACGAACCAGTCTCTGGTGCCAAAAAAGTTGGGGACTACCACTTTAATTGGTCACCAGTCCACCCCAACTAACATGCTATTGTTCAATATTTAGTGGTTTTTTGGTCCTACAAATTATACAAGAACACTGAGGTTTTATAATCAATATGTATATTTTAGATGGATGTGTTGCAGAGTTTTTACTTTGCCAGAAAGAGGTATTTTAGGATATACACATATTTCTTGCTATTGCCATCATTTGTTTACTTATTATTTATTTATTTATTCATTTTTAAATTATTTTTTCATGGTGGAATACACATAACATAAAATTTACCATCTTAACCATTTTAAGTGTACAGTTCAGTGGTATTATGTGTTAGTCACTCAGTCATGTCCAACTCTTTGAAACCCCATGGACTGCAGCCCACCAGGCTTCTATGCCATGGGATTCTCCAAGCAAGTATACTGGAATGGATTGCCATTCCCTTCTCCAGTGGTATTAAGTATACTCAAACTGTTGTTCAACCATTACCACCATCCATCTCCAAAATTTTTTCCATCTTGCAAAACTAAAGCTCTCTACCCATTAAAAAATAACTCTTTATTCCCCCTTCTTCCCAGCCCCTGGCAATCACCATTCTATTTTCTGTCACTATCAATTTGACTGTTCCAAGTAGTCCAAAAAAGTGAAATCATGCACTATTTAATTTTTGTGATTGGTTTATTTCATTTAGCATAATGTCCTCAAAGTTCATTCATATCATAACATATTGCAAAATTTCCTTCATTTTTGAGGCTGAATAATATTCCATTGTATATGTACATACCACATTTTGCTTATTCATTCATCTGTTGATGGATATTTGAATTGCTTCCATATTTTAGATATTGTGAATAACGCTGCAATGAATATGGATGTACAAATATCTCTTCACAATTCTGTCTTCAATTCTTTTGGGTACTATACCCGTAAGTAGAATTGCTGGACCATAGAGTACTTCTGTTTTTAAGATTTTGAGGAACTGTTATGTTTTCCGCAATGGCTACCCCATTCTACATTCTTACTAACAGGCACAAGCCTTTCAATTTCTTCACATCTTTGCCAACACTGGTTATTTTCTATTTTAGTGATAGTAGCCATCTTAGTGGGTATGAGGTACTGTCTCATTACCTTTCGGGTTTGCATTTCCCTAATGATTAGTGAAGTTAAGCATCTTTTCATGTGCTTTCAGCCATCCATATATCTTCTTTAAAGAAATGTCTGTTCAAGTTTTTGCCCATTTTTTAATCAGTCAATATTTGCTGTATTAACTTTACTCACCATTTATCTTTTCATCTCAGACTTTTCTTCTGCCTGAAATTCCTTCAGGGAGGATGGGTTGGTAGAAATTTTCATTTTTGATTTGCCCAAATATGTCTTTATTTCACTCTTATCTTGAAAAGCCCGTTTTGATAACAACACAATTCTGTATTGTGCATTACTTTCTCTCAGTGCTTTGAAGACACATTCCACTCGCTCCTGGTATCCACTGTTGAGAGTCGCGTGTCAGTCTTTGTAATAATCCGTCCTTTTTCTCTGGCTGCTTTGAAGATCTCTTTTCCTTATGTGTTCTGCAATTACACTGTCTATGTGTGGATTTCTTTTATTTATCTTGTAGAAATTTGGTGGACTTCCCTAATCCAAGGGTTGGTGTCATTCATCGATTTTGGAAATGCCTCTGGCCTATGACCTCTCTTCTCTACTTTTAGAATCTTGATTAGATATAATTTCTCATGGATAACCCTCCATATCCCTTAAACTCTCAAAAGTTTTTACATCTTTGCCTCTCTTTGTGCTCTATTCCTTCAGTTCTTTAGATCTTTCGGGTGATAGTTTCTCTCTTGTGCTATGTCTGCTCTACTAACTTTCTGTAATTGAGTTTCTAGTTTCAGTAATTTTACTTTATATTTCTCCCTGGTACTGTTCCAAATGGGCTCATCCCTTTTGTTTATATAAGGTATAATTTACATAGTAAAATGCATAAATCATAAGCGTACTCATGATGAACCTTTCTGTTTGTGTGTATCCGTATAAACACCACCAAAGTTAAAATATAGAGCATCAGCATGTTCCACTCTTCCACTTTCCGGTTTACTGGAGAATTCCTCAGGGATAACCATTATTCTGACTCCTATCAACCCAAGAGTGCACCTGAGATCTATCCATGTTGTTGCCTGAGCCACTGTTCATTTTTACTGCACTGCATTGTATGAGTCTCATAACTTATCTGTTCACCCTACTGTTGATGGGCCTGTAGATTGTTTCCAGGTTTCAATGATTATGAATCAAGTTTTGTAGATATGTACTCATTTCTCTTGGATATATACCCAGGAGTAGAATGGCTGAATGGGTATACTATAATTTTATTTAAAACTACCAAGGGAATTTCCTGGCAGTTCAGTGTTTAGGACTCAGTGCCCTCACTGCCAGGGCCCAGGTTCGATCCTGCATCAGGGAACTAAAATCCTGCAAGCCACATGGCACGGCCAAAACAAAAACCAAACAAAACCCTGCCAAGTAATTTTTGAAGCTGAACCATTTTCCACACCCATGTTAAGTATTTTTGTTTCTTTTTTAATACTCTTTTATTTTAAAAGCATAATAGACATAATTATTTTATATTCTGTGCCTGATAGTTCCCATATATGCTGCCTCTGCAGGTCTGATTCATAGTTTATAGCATCTGCTGACTTTCACGATAGTTTATTTCCCTGTGTATTTTGTGATTTTTGATTGTGAGTTTATCTTCCTTGGAACTTTGTCTGGGGAAGTTATTTAAAGTTTGGCTTTCAAACAGAAACAGGCTCACAGACTTAGAGAACAAATTTATGATTGGGAGGGAGGAGGGCAGGGGCAGGGGGAGGGATAGATTAGGCCTTTGGGATTGACGTGCACACACCACTATAGTTAAAACAGATAACCAACAAGGACTTACTGTATAACACAGGAAACTGCTCAATACTCTGTCATAACCTAAATAGGATTTATATATATATGTATATATATATATGTATAAATTTACATATATATATATATATATAACCAAATCACTTTGCTGTACACCTGAAACTAACACAACACTGTTTATCAACTATACTCCAATATAAAAGAAAAAAAACTTTAAAGTTTGGCTTTCAAGTGTATTCCTCTAAAGAAGCTTGCTTGCTTCTTCCAGTGGATACTAAATTTCAGCTTGGAATCTTTTAGGCTTGCTAAAATTTCTGGCCCCTAATCCAAGTATAGCGGGGCTATGATTAGGAACTCTCAAGAGAACATGTTTTCTTTTTTCCCTTCCACACAGAGCCAAAGCTAAGCCAGATACATATGTCACCACCTCCTTTTGTGGCAGGTGAATTATTTTCTCATTCTCTCAGCTAAGATGTCACCTTTCAAAGGTCTTTGATCTGACTTCCTGTCTCATTCTTTGTCCTCTGTCCTTCGAACTTGGGGCCCTTTAAAGCCCAAACTCTGGACCACCAGTGAACTAGGATTTGTTCCAACACAAACTCTAACTTCAGAATGTACTTCCTTGTCTCAATTCAAGTTTCTATAATTTAAGAGCAATTATTTTTCTTTACTTTTGTGCCGACTCAGCAATCATTCAAAAAGATGTTTTTAAGACAGGCAAAAGACTGATAACTGAAGTTGAATGATAAACAACTTCATCATATCATTCTCTCTACAAAGTATGTTTGAAATTTCACATGGTAAAAAGTCTTGGTTTTTCAAAAATAATTCCCCAAGGAGAGTCACAGTGAGATATTTGAGGTGAAATATCATGATGGTTGTAATCTACTCTAAAATACTCCAGAGAAAAAAGGATGAAGCAAAATGGAAAAATGTGAGTGGCTGTAAAATCTAAGCAACAGGGAATATGGATAGGAATTATACGCTTTTGTCTACTTTTGGATATGTTTGTAAATTTTTACAAGGAAAAGTCAAAATATTCCTTCTGCACTGACATTCTGAGTGGGTATTCAGCAGAATCAATAACTTGGGGTGGGCTTTGGCACTTCTGATCAAGACCACACTATCAATGGGAGGTGAACGGCTTGGCCTTTCCTGCCGTTCAATTCCATAGAAGTATTTGAATAAGAGCACATCTACACTCCTAAGAAAGAGTTCTAATTTTCAGGGAGAGAGCAGCCTAGATCCATATGCTGAAAAGCAATAGTTGCCTGAAGTAATAGTAATCTACAAAGATACCATCCTATTAGAAGATGTTTATATTGTTATGCAGAACACTGCGTCATGGGATCTCTAATTGCTCCATTTAAGAACTGAGTCTTTTGTTTGTCTTTGCAAAAGTGAGGACACCATTGAAGTGGTCTTCCGAGAAGAGATATTTGCTCCAAGTTCACACATTTTACAATATAGAGAGACATTGGAAAATTTAGTCCTCCCCACTCAAGACTTTAGATAATTAAAGGGCAGGGTTCAAGTTCAAAGTGTCCGGGTTTCCTTTCCCATCTGTTGGAGGCTCTGCAGAAGAAATCTCCCAAAATGAGGCATAGGTCCAGTTCTCATCACAGACCTCACAAAGCATGGGGTCATCTTTTCTTTATGTTCTATGGTGATGAAAATTTACACTTTTACATTGTCTCAGAACGAACATAACCTTTAATTGTGTTTTTCAAATTGGTATATTCTGTCAACAATCTTGAACAAGCATCTATTATATGTCAGGCAATTATTCTCGGTATCAGGAACACAGCAATGAACAAAATAAATGACAGTTTTCAAGAAGCTGGCATTCTGTACAGTTGACTTCATGCACTTTTGACAATTTTCCTCCTCTCAGAAAAGGGACTGACATACGCCTTTGGGAGGAGAAATGTGTAGAGCATGCCACAGAGAGTAAGGGGTCTCTGGATAAATGCCTTGGGTGGTAGGAGTATTGTGCAGTACAGTTTATCCCTAGGTGAGCAGAGGACACGCTCTAGTAGGCATTTGTTCATGAAGGTCCTTGAATGCCCAGCTAAGGGGGTTGAACTCTATTGGAGACATTGACACTAACAGTTGATGCTTATTGAGTTTGCAAAGCTATACATGAATCACTTCATTTTAATTCTTTCTCTGGGTACTATTATTATCTGCAGATTGCAGGTGAGAAAACTGAGTCATAGAGAGGTAAAGAAGCTGCCCTGGGTCCCACAGTTGTGTGAAAACATCTTACTGAGATAGAGTTGTGTTGTAGAAATCTGGCTGCCACATATAATATGAACCATAGAGAGGAGAGACCACAAATTATTACTGTAGGAGGATCACTGGGGACAGGTGACAAGGAGGAAATATGCCACTGGCAGAGGGCACGGAAAGAAAGGAATGGATGAAAAGCCTGGCTGTGCAGGGTGCTGGCCAAGAGGAAGACATCACAGATGCTTCCTAGCTGCTTGGTATCTTGGAGAAAGATGGGGCGGTTTCAGAGGAAGCTGAGCCAGGGAGGGGCACAGATTTAGTGGGCAAGATATTGAGCTCAGTTTGAGGGTATTGTGTCTCAGGAGCCTGTGAGAAGGCATCTCACAAACATCTGAAAAATTAATGACTTGATCTGGGGAAAAATAAAGAGCTGGTATTACAAACCCATAAAGGAGATTGTATCAGTTATTGGTTGAAGCTGCAGGAGTAAATAATGGTATATAGATGGATAGATCGGAAGGTTGGAATAGACAGGGAAGTCTCAGTGACACAAACAGTCAGGAAAAGAAAGGGAAGTCCATGAAGGAGCTGTTCCCAGAGGCTGCAGATCTAGGCAACTGCTTGCTAGGAAAATGAAGGGAAGAGAGAATTTCCAAAAGAATGGAAGTTGAAGGTAGTCAAAAGCTGAAGAGCCCACTGACAATTATAACTAGAAAGACTTGGGTTTGGAAATAAGGAGTCCTGATTAGCATTTCAGAGGATGAAGAGAAACCCTTAAACTCTCTCAGGGGAGAATAAATGGTTACAACATTTCCAGGGCCAAATTAGCAATGTGGCTCAAAAGAATCAAAATACTGCATATCTGGAAATTAACGTACAGTGGACATAGCACAGCATGTGGCAGTTCATATAGAACTTATTAAATGATAGCAAATTTATCTTATTTATTCTGTCCATTTTCTTCCCCCAAACCACCAAGATACATCTGGAAATTATACTTCTAGAAATATATAGAAAAGTAATACCCATGTACATGTATTGATAGTAAGACTGGCTCAAAATTTTGCTTAAAATAGTGAAACTTTGTAAACAGCATAAATGTCCCACAATAGAGAATATTTAATGGATACAAAGATGCTTGTGATGGATACAAAGATGCCTGTGATGGTTACAAAGAAGCAGTTTACAAAAGTGTGTACAGTATGATTCCCCACTTTTGAAGGGAGACACATAGAGACAGAAAGAACTGGAAGGATATACTGCAAGAATTCCATAACGCTGTTTTGGTGTGGGAGGGCTTGACAATTATAAGACCTCTGTTTTCCCTTCCCCCAAACCCATTTACTCTTCCTCTCTTTTTTGCATTACTTGTATTTTCTACAGCAATTCTGTCCAATAGGAGTGTGAGACACATAAGCACTTTAAAATGTTCTATTAGCTATATTTAAAAAGTAAAAAGAAATTTATAAAAATAATATATTTTATTTAACCCCCAAAATCCCAAATATTATTATTGTAACATGTAATCAACATAGAAAATATTAATATTGTTTGCATTTTTAACACTCAGCCTTCCAAATCTAGTGTGTATTTTATATTTACAAAATATCTCAATTGAAGCCATCCACATTTCAAGCACCCAACAGCCACATGGCTTCCATATTGGAAAACACAGCTCTATAAAATAATTGCTAACATTTATCAAGTGCTTGCTGCTTCAAGCGCATTGGGTGGGGATTATAACTAATTCAATCTGACAATAACATGATGAGGTTGTTGTGCTTATTATTGTCTCTGTAAGCACACATTACTGTTGTAATAGCACCGTGATAAAAAGTTTTGGAGCTTTTACAAGGCTTATTCCTAATATGATGGGGATGGAAGCCAGGTTGTAAAGGCTTGCAGAGTCAAGAAGGAAATGAGGGAGCCGGAGTTATTAAAGACTTAGCTGGCTGTGAAGAAGAAAAGTTAACAGGGTGAGGGAAACACCAGGGCAGGGAGACATGAACATGAAGTAGGCTGAAGAGGAAAAAGGAAGACAGAAGGCCAAAGGGAGATGACTGGGGATGTTTGGGACCAATGTCTCCACAGAAAACTCCACTCTCCAGGGGAATGCTATGCCTGAGTGGTGAGAGGTGGGTGGCGGGGATAGGGGATGGTTCTGGGGGAAGTTGAACTGAGTTATGAAGAATGAAATCAGCCATCAAAGAAGCAAAAAGGGAGAAGATATAGATTTCAGAAGTACTTGACCTGAAGACCTGGTGACTGGTAGGATAAGGAGAATGGGGAAGAATGAGGATTTGAGGATGATTCTCAGGTTTCCTGCATAGGCAAAGGCAGAGAGCATAACATTCACTGAGTGCCTCTCTGGAGTCAGACATTGGTCCTGGACATCACAAACTTATCTCATTTAATCCACACAGAGGTCCCACTAAAGGCTTGCCATTTCACAGATGTGCAAGCTGAGACAAGATCGTTGGCCCCAGGGCTCACCATTAGTAAATGGATGAGTCAGGACTTGAGCCCAGTCTATTCCAGAGATGGAGAGGGGAGAAAAGTTGATGTGGGGCTAGAACTAGGACAGATGGTTCAGGTCTTCTCCTCTGAATAAAGCGAAGTGCTAGGTTTGGGGAGATAAGAACCCGGGAAAGGCACTGGGCTTCAAGCAGCCTGCAGATGTGTGAGACTATACTGTGCTCCAGCATGAGGGAGGCATGATCAACCTGGGGGCTCCTGCGGAACTCAGCAGCCTGAAAGGGAGGACGGGGAAGTGGAGGGGAAGGGCTGGGGAGCAGAGGTGGGGGAGGGGCCACAGGTTTGGGGTAAGGTGGGCTTCCATCCACTGGTGAGGGGAGGAAGCAAGCACATGGTCAGCTGTTTTGAGGGGAGGTCGCAGTGGGAGACCTGTGGGAGCTTGGCAGGGACCAAACAGGGAATCTGGCACAAGAAAAACTTGGGGCGTGGTGGGGCACATGGATGCTGGATCCAGAACAGAGAGGGAGACTTAGAGACCTTCTGAAGGTAACAAATTCTTCTCTTAACCTACTGCAAGGGAGGCAACAAGGGGAAAAGAGCCCCTAAGAGCAACGGAAACAGAGGAAATCAGGTAGGAGATAAATATCTGCCGAGGGAGGGAAGGGAAGGAAGGAAATTATGAAATCACAGGAAAGGAAAGTGAGAGGAAGGCACAATGAGAGAGGTTAAGGAGAGGGAAACTGAAGGTTAGAACCCCCTTCACCCAAGGCACTGGGTAACCCATCACTGATCCTGTGAGAGTCCAGCTGCAGGGGCCGGGTTGGGGTAGAATGGGGGCAGAACCTGAATCAGGCCAGGCCCACTGAACTGTCCCACCTCAACCCAGTCCAAGACTAGACTCCAGTCATTGGTCCCATGCTGACTGTTTCTTCATCTGTAAACAGGGTTAATGACAGACAACTGATGTCCACGTATTTGGAAAGTGCAACAAGAGGAGTTGTTACTATAAAGGTCTATGGATTTACACAGGGACATGTATACCCAGAGCCAGATGAGGAAAGTCCATGTGGCCAGTGTAGATATGTCCAGAACGGCCCAGTAGATTCCAAACTCCTCTACCGGCCCAACTGAGTCAGTTCAGTGGTCAATGTTCGGCCTTGCGGTGAGGTAGGATGTGGGGGCCTGCAGCTAGACTGGTGAGGTTCACCACCGCTAGGGGAACAAAGCCTGGGGCTGAGTTCAACCCTATCCGGCTCGTCTCCTCGGTCACAAGCCCAAGCACTTAGTCCTTCCTAGCCACATTCAGAGAACAGGCCCGGGTGATGCTTATCCCAACTAAACCTGCCTCCCTGCGGGGACCTTGCTCCAGCAAAATTCACGCTGTCTCCTTCCACATAGAACGAAAATCTCGGTTCCATGTCTTTGGCCAGCTTCGCACCCTCACCACCCCAGCGATATGGCCTGGTTAGGTCCTTATCCCCACTCGGTAGCTTCTCCTTACCCGGAACGGAGGGTGAGGCAAAGGGAAAGGGGGAAGAAACAGAGGGAAAGTGGTGGTGGGGGAGAGGGCGGTGAAGAGGCAGGAAAGGGAGAGAGAGAGAGGCAGCCTGAGACAGAAGCGGAGAAGCACAGTGAGCCAGAAAGATCTGGAGGGGCCAGCAAAAGAGACACAAGCCCTCGCCGCGAATTCAGTAACGATTCCTTCCTCAGGTGTTTCTGGGGCGCCTCCGAGGTGCTCCGCCCGGGTCTGCTCTGGACGCGACCGGCTGCAGGGTGCGGCAGTCTCCCCCCACCCCTCGCCGTCTCCTCCCCACCTCTCCCAAGGGGGCCGGAACGGCTTCGGCGCGCGGGGGCTTTTCGGACCAGTCGAGTGGAAAATAGACTTTAACCCGCTTTGTGGCAACAAGGGCGCCCGGAGCGCTCTCGCCGGCCGAGACTGCGGGCGCTTAGGCAGGCCACTCTCAAGACCTGGCCTGGAGTCCTCGCAGAGCCTCGCGGCACGAGGACCTTCTGGCCGCCGGGCGCCGGGACGCACTGCCCGGATCCGCGCACCCGGGCCGCGGCCAGGCCGCTCTGACTAAGCCGGGCAGCAGCGAGGAAGCAGATCGGCTTCTCGCTGTGCACCGGCAGGGTGCGGGTCCCAGCCTCCCCATCACCTCCTGGCGTCCTCTTGGGCCTGGATACTGTTTTCCTGCGGCCTGGAAGGCCCTGGTGGAAAAGTTTGCTGAGTATTTGTTCTCCTTCCCACTGCCCTTTCATCCCCGACGAATTAGTGCACGAAATAGAAACTGGCTGGTGTAGAGTAGTCCGCTGCTCCGCGTTCGCGAGTGGTGAGGGTCGGAGGAGGCCAAGTGGCCGCTACGTTCCCGGGATGGTCTATGTGTCTTCTTGGAGGGTCTTAGGCGTTGGTTGTGGACTGTTCGGCCACCTCCAACGTAAGACAGTGTCTTCAAGGCCCCGGCCTGTCCTGGACCGCCTGCACCTGAGCTCCGCAATCAGAGAAGAGGAGGAAAGCAGATGGCCCTGCGGGCCGGTCGCGATGCCCGTAGCTGGGCCAAGGACCTGCTTCCAAGCGCGGAGAACTGCAGCTTGAGACGTCTGGGTGACCACTCCGCCAGCTCCTCCAGCGCTTTCCCTGGCCTGGCCTCTTCTGAAAATAACTGCGCGTCCGCTTTCCGAAGCTGTCCCCTTTACCACTCAGAAAACGAGAAACCTCAGGAACAAGCCCGCGGCTTCAGACTGCGTCCCAGGAGACGGACGATGGGAGATCCCGAGGGTCTTAGCGGCCAGAGGAGCAAGTTCTCAGAACAATCTATTCGTCGAACCCCAAACACCCACACTGCACTCGAATTCAAGTTATCTGGGAACTGAAACGACATCCCGGGACGAACTGGAGAGGGTTCAACTGATTTACACACTGGGGAGCGGGGCTGGAGACTCTCCCAAGCTCCAGACCCCTCACACACCTCCTTCTGCTCCCGCCTGGGTGGAGACGCTTGCGGCTGCCGCCAGACTCAGCTAAAGGGCAGAGCTGCGAGAAGACGCGAGAGCAGGAGGAGGCCTAGCCCGCCCCGCACGAGCTCCAGTCCGGCTTTTGCCTCCGACCGCTGGCTCCTTTCCCTTCCCGCGGTCCCTCGCCCCGCCCCGCCCCGCCCCCCACCTTGGGGCAGGTGAGCGGCGGCCAATGGGCGAGCGCGGGGCAGGTGCCCGCTAACTCTCGCCTAGCAGCGCGGCGGCCGAGGCCGGGCAGGACACTGCTGGGAGGACCGGGGGCGGGGGTCGGTCCCGGCTGGACTCGGAAGGGAAGGGGCCGGGCTCAGTCCCCAGGCGGTCGAGGCAGCTCGCAGCTTCGTTCGGAGCCCGCGCCGGTGCCGGCGCCGGGAGCTGCCCGCTTGGCCGCAGAGGCCGGCGCGCCTAGCCTCGCGCCGTGGCCCGACTCCGCGTTCGCCGGCTCGCACGGCCCTCGCCGCTCCGCGCCTGGCTTGTGGGCAGGGGCTGAGCGCGCGGGCGGGCGGGCGGGGGAGGTGAAGGGTGCTGGTGTGTGTGCATGTGCCTGGCTGGGTGCACACCCCGCACGGCGGCGGCGCCAGGACGCGGAGCGCTCCCCAGAGCCCGGGTGCCTCGCTCGGCTCTGGCGGCCGCGACCATGTTCCAGCCCACAGCCAAGCGCGGCTTTACCATCGAGTCTTTGGTGGCCAAGGACGGCGGCACTGGAGGGGGCACTGGCGGCGGGGGCGCAGGCTCCCATCCCCTGGCGGCGGCCGCCTCGGAGGAGCCGCTCCGGCCCACGGCGCTCAATTATCCTCACCCCAGCACAGCCGAAGCGGCCTTCGTGAGCGGCTTCCCCGCCGCCGCGGGCGCCGGCCGCTCGCTCTACGGCGGTCCCGAGCTCGTATTCCCCGAGGCCATGAACCACCACGCGCTGACCGTGCACCCGGCGCACCAGCTGGGCGCCTCCCCGCTGCAGCCCCCGCACTCCTTCTTCGGCGCCCAGCACCGGGACCCTCTGCACTTCTATCCCTGGGTGCTGCGGAACCGCTTCTTCGGCCACCGTTTTCAGGGTGAGTGCCCACGTTGTGTCCGCTTCGGCGGCCAGCCGGCCCCCGCGCTGCGGCGGCGCGCGGAAGGCTCGGGGGAGTCCGGGGCCATTCAGAAGTTGTGTCAAAAAAGGTTGCAGGTCCACAGAGGCCGATTCCTAAGCAGGGAAAAGCCGCGCCAGATCCATTCGCTCTTCTGCCTCCTTGGGTTCCCCCTCAGAGAACCAGGTTGGGACCTCCAGGCTTTTCCAGGAATGATGCCGGTCCGGACACCAAGCCCGGGCGCATCCTTGGAGCCTTTCCTGGTCCTCCCTGCGGCCTGCCTTAATGTCTCCAGGCTGAGCCAGCCCCATCCCAGCGAACTGAGCGTCGGCCGCCCTCCCTCCGACCCAGCTGGACCTGGGACCGTACGACGTTCGCACTTCCACAACCAACTCCCAGGGATCCGCCTTCGCTGGCGCAAGGAGACAGGGGAAAGTCCACCTGCTTGTCCCGATTCTGTGGGAAGAAGGGGCAGAGGGGAGGGAAAACTGGAGAGTTAATGTTCAGTGTTCAGTGCTCCTCTGTTTGGGGATGTTTCTCAGCAACCTCGGCCCGACTTCTCCAAGTCACACGTGCCTCTCGGACCCAGGGTGGGAAGGTTTGCCAAAGCAAACCGGCTTCCCGCGACGCTCGCGGACTCCGAGAACCGACAGGCTGCTAGGGTACCGACTGAAGTCCTCCCAGGCAGGGGGCGGGGGCAGAGGGCTTTTAAGGTCGTAGGCAGTCTGAGCCCCCTAGTCTGCACTGGGCAATGGGATTGGTAAGGAAGATCCCCCACTTCTCTCTCTCTCTTTTACACACACACACACACACACACACACACACACACACACACAGAGGTTTCAGTGGTCTTTCTCTAAGCAAAGAGTTCCATTAGTTTGGAGTTCGTTTTCTTTTAATTTATTGGTTTTTTTCTTTTCTTTTCTTTCTTCTTGCGCACCCCCCCTCACTTTTTTTGGAGTGGCCTTAATTTGTGCAGTAATTGGTTTAGTCTTCAGTTCTATTTTGTTTGTGTAGACCAGACATCAGCCTTAGGTTTCCTGACTCAGAGCTAGGTAAACTGACTCTTAGCAAAACAAATGAAAAGGACGTGATTAGAGCTTTGGCTGATCTGGTGGTAAACTGGATCTACACAGTCAAAATAAATTGGGTATTTGGTACAATTATCTAGATAATAGAAGAAAATGACCTCATGAAGCTTTCGCTATGGATGATGCTTAACTGTATCATGGAAAGCCGCTTTCCCCACCCCAATTTATCAGACAATTTTCCGAGTCGTATCTGGCTCATAGATACTGACCTAGCAGATCCCACAAAATAAGGTAATGTAATTGTTTGAGCAAGAATTTTTGTGGGAAGACTTGTCTGCTCTGGGGATTTCAAAGATTTGCCCAAATCATCTGAAACAACAACAACAAAAAATGCCTATGGTGTCAGCCGCTATGGGAAAGAAGTCTGTCAATTAAAATCAATGTTTACTGATAAAATTAAGTATTATTTTAAATTGAGCAAACCACCTCGGTCCTCCATGGGCTGGGTCACCGGTCTCTAAACTTGGCGACTGCAGGCCAATTTGAAAGTCGCGGCTGTGTGTAAACCCTCGGGCTGGGGCGGCGGAAGGACCGGCGGTTAGCAGACCAGCGGAGGAACAGGCGCTCGAAGAAGAGGGCAGAACCGGTCCTGACCCCTGTAGTCTCCGCTCACCCGGAGATGGCGTCCCCGGCGACGCCCTCAGCTTTAGACCCGGCGCCCCATGCCCTCCGCGCTTCCTTTCCCGCCATTGACCTCGCCGACACCGGCTTTTAGGGTTCGAGGGCCGGGGCACCAAGGGTCGGGAACGCCTTGTAAGAGATCCAGCTCCGGCTCTGAGCATCCCCAGTTAGGCGAGGCTGAATAAATCCTCGGCAAAATCCTCTCGGAAATTGCCGCCGCTCCCTGAGCCTTCAGCCTCGGCGGGCACGTTGTCTAGTTGCAAAAACGGTTGCATTTTTCTCCCAAGAACTGTGTCTGGACGCGGAGATGGAGCCAAATGTGGTCTCATTTTTGAACACGAGAATCCGTTGGGCACGGAATGACCTTTTTTTTTTTAATTCTGAGAGGTTTTGGCTTCAGGGCTGGTCAGCGTCGGGGCAGACACCTTGAGGCCCCGGCGTCCTTGCGTCTTGGGGGCCCTCGGGGATATGAGCCGAGTCATTTCAGGCCCTCCGGCGCCGCGTTTTCTAGAGAACCGGGTCTCTGCGATGCTCATTTCAGCCCCGTTTTAATGCAAGAAGCAAAACCCTACACGAACGAAAAGGAAAACGTCTGCGTTCTGTGCGCAGCGCTCTCCAACAGTGCGGTCCCGGCGCGCAGGGTAGGGCTTCTCCGCTGAGCAAGGCGCTGGGAGAAGAAAAGTCAGCGCGGAATGGTCGGGACCAGGCGGGGGGACCCCGAAGCCGGAGGCGGCTTTCGAGGCCTGAGGAGGAGGGGCTGGAGAAGACAGCGAGTTAGCCGCACTTCGGTGCTATTTCCCTCGGTCAGCAGGAACTTTCCAGGCTGGGAAGCTGCGTCGGGAGGGGGCCGTGGGAGATTAGGCCCTCGGGACTGGTGGTGGTAATGGGCCGGTGCTTCAAAGGGAGCCTTTGTTCCGGCAGGAGGAGCGGGGAATAGGTTATCTCCGTTCACGGGCGGCTTCTCCTTCTCGTAGCCCCAGGCCCCTCCGCCTCGCCATCCGGCCCAGAGCCCCCAGCTTGCCATAGCATCTCCAGGAGGCACTGCAGCTTGGGCCCCAGGCCTTCGAATCCCGAGTTCTCAGTTCCTGCCGCCTCAGTCCTGGGAACGTCGATTGCTAGTTCCCAGCCATTGCCTTAAAGAGAGAGACTGGAGGAAATCGGGGCAGAGTGGGGTTCAGTTACTAGCTACAGAGAAGACTCAGCCAGCCCTTTTCCACTTTCCCGCCTGTCCTTGACTAAAACTGACAGCCTACTCTCACAGACTGTCTCTAAACAGGCCACACTGCAACCCCAGTCTGAGAGCTTGTTCTGCTCTTGTGGTCCAATTAAGGCAAACTGAAGCCATGGTAGGGACGGTTGAGGTCCCTTCTCCATAGATCAGAGTCAGAGTGGCCCAGGCTCCTAGGCATCATCCTGGTTCTTATAGAAACATGAAACTATGGATCAATTTCTCAGGATGGTTAATTTTGTACTAAACATACTCTTCCTTACAGGAAAAAGTCCTTGCTTCTTTTGAAATCATATCTTTCATCAGTAATCAGCCTCTTGAGTAGTTTTTCCTGGTCTCTGCTCCTTCTTGGTCGGGTCAGGACTTCTGTGTTTCTGCACATGCACACACACATTACAGGACACATGCTATCTGCCCCTTTGGGGGATTACAATGAGCTTACAATGGCTATTCTCTCCTCAGCTGAAGAAGACCCCAAGCAGTCTATCTTTCCCCTAAAATAGCCAGACTTGAGCCAAATGGTCCTATGTATGTCAGGACAGAGAAGCTTGCTGTTTCCATCCTCCACCTTGGGTTTATAAAGACAAGCACAGAGAACTCTACCACACAAGTGACCAACACACAGCATGGAATTATAAAACACCCATCAAGTCACACACTGAGGCAGGCTGCAGTCCTGCTTTCTCAACCCCACACTACCCTTCACACTTCTGCATCCCATTCACTCACAAATCAAGGGTGTCTCCACACTGCCACTTCATTTCTGACCAGCCTGGGCCCCATCATGTTGCTGAGGCCAAAGCCTGTGATCACAGGCGTGTGCTAGGCTTTCTCTCCCTCTCCAGCTCATTTGTCCAGAGAAAACCACTGTTGGTATTTGACTTGAGCTCGGAATGCTATTGTTTTTTGAAGCAATTTATTTTAACATCAACAAGGAGTGTTTGCTTCCCACCCACCTCTGCCACCTTTCTCTGGCCTCGTCACACTGGCTCCCACTTGAGGCTGTAATCCTTTTCTGCAGCTGGATCCTTCTCCTCCATTCTCTCCCTCCTATCCCTCTCTGCCAGACCACCTCCCCTGATCATCTGTCCCCTCCATCACCACAAGCTAAACTTTTCCTTCTGTCAGGCCTGAGACTCTGCCCCCACCTTGAAGAACCCAGTGGGCAGGGTATCCCTGGCCCTCCATCTTCCTGTGATGTGATCCCACTCACTTTTGTAGCAGCACAGATCCAGTCACTTGCAATGGATACGGCAACGGCAACTGGAAGTTAGTAGCTTCTCCCTCTCAGGGGACTCTGTCTCCCCCCACCCACCCAGGCACTGGCCACTCATTCCTAGGCAACGCTGTTCCCCAGAAAACCCCAGCAATCAGGTTTTCCTATGTAGATGTCCAAAGCCCACAGACTTGGAGAAAATCAGGTCAGGCAGTTTCCACCAGCAGAGGGACATGAACAGTTACCTGGAGAGTTGTAGCAACAGCATCTCAATTATGTGCTCTTGCCTCACTTACAGAGATATTTCCAGAGATGGGAGAGCTCAACTGAATTATCCAAAAAATTGTCTTAAGAACAAAACAACAAATCAAACTGAGTCAAACCAGTGGCCATTTCTGAAGAAATTAATTGGATCAGTCAATCTCAACCACTAACTGTCAAAACATTTCATGCAGTGCTCTGCATTCTTGGTGGGTTAGGGTACTAGTTAGTATGTGCCACTGCATGGGAATCCATGGATGGTGTCAGGGCCTGTTTCCAGTCTTGTTGGCATGTGCAACCAAGCCAGAGGTTGTGTGAGGGCCTAGTGGGGGGATTCCTTGAGACTGGGGCTGTGGATGGAAGCTTGTTCTAGCTTTTGTAGTTCCTGACCCTACTACCTCAGCCCTATTCAGCCCAATGTCAGCCCCTCCTCCTGCATGGAGCAGCTGAGTCCCCATGATGGCCAACATTTCCCCAGGGACTGTTACACTGTTTGAAAATCCTGTGTGGTAGATAGGAGAAAAAGACAGAGGGAGGCTGGAGTATATATTACACACGCCATGCAGAAACCAATATATCTATATCTATTAGAGAGAGAGATGACATCTAGTTATTTATACACATGTCTCTTCAGCAGGAGATTATTCAGGGATGAAGCAAGGTCTTTTTCCACCAGAGAGCAGTAAGTCTGCAGGAAGAGGATTTTATCTGAAGACCTGGGGGGAGAGAGGTGGGATATTTGGAAGAAGTAACCTAACTGGAGACCTCCAGATGCTGTCTGGATTTTGACCTGGCCCCTGGCCTGTTTTTACCACTTGCGGAGCCTCCACTTGTTGGCAGGAATTTTCTATGGGCTAGTGGCCTGAGCATTTAGTTGCAAGGCTGGTTTAAGCAGGTGTGAAGGGAGAGTTCCTAAGATACCCTCAGTTCTTGAATCTGCGTTTGGTACGGGGACATCTGACAGCCAGGTTGTGCCCCTTGCAACTTTCCTGACACCCAGCCCTGTCTCTACCCCTGGTCCACTTTGAGGGAGACACGACGGGGCATACCAGACAAAGAGAGCTTCCCTTGGCCTCTTAGGCTGCTCAGGCACTGTAGACTCGGGCGGGTGGGCGCCTCTACAGACCCCGGCCCGCCTCTTGGCCCAACAGTGATCCGCAGCGCTGATTCCGGGCGTCCCCTGACCCGATAGCTCTCCGCCAGGAGGAGGTATGGGGAGAGGTGTGGACTTAAAGAAGGGGCGGCAAAAGGGAAAGCCGAGACGTGGGTGTGTGTGTGTCAAGGGTTGGAGAGTGCAGCGGAGCGCTCCTGGGCGTGTGCGCGCGAGGCGCGAGGGCCGAGCTTGGCCGGCTTCGCGGGCGGCCGGGCCGCAGCTCACGGTGCGCTTCTCTCTGTCTGTATCTGCCGTCGGCGACGCGGCCACAGCGAGCGACGTGCCCCAGGACGGGCTGCTTCTGCACGGCCCCTTCGCGCGCAAGCCCAAGCGGATCCGCACGGCCTTCTCGCCCTCGCAGCTGCTGCGACTGGAGCGTGCCTTCGAGAAGAACCACTACGTGGTGGGCGCCGAGCGGAAGCAGCTGGCCGGCAGCCTCAGCCTCTCCGAGACGCAGGTAATGAATGGTCCGCGCTGCGCCCGGGGGCCAGGTGGAGGTGGGCCGGGCGGGTGCCGGAGAGGCACCCTAGCCTCGCCCCCTAGCCTGCCCCGGCTCCTCCCGCCACCCCTGCGGCGCCCCCGCCACGACTGTCTTCCCTCCAACTGCGTACAGCCTCGAAGGGGCCACAGGACTTTTATTAAGTACTAAGGACCTACCCGGAGGCTGGGATCAAACCTTATTCCGACCCAGCTCACACAGCCCACGGGAGGTGCCAGCTGTCAGGAGGCGGCGGGCGCCCTCGGGAGCCGGCCGAGCGCGGAACACCCACGCGCGGTCACTCCGCGCCCGCCCGGGCCCTCTGGTGTCGTCTCAGCCCTGCGGTGACTGCAGCCCTTCTCCCGCCACTGTTCTGGGGGCGCTCGGAGGTGTGTGAGGTGCCCAGGCCTGTCCCGTACTCGCTCCGCTGCCGTGCAGGGGCGACGGGGGCGAAGGCCTCGCGGTGGGGAGAAAGACCACGGGTCCCCGGGCTATGAAGAGCAGAAGGTTAGCCGGCAGTGCGCGCCCTTGCCCGGGGTCCGAGGCCGGCCCTGGTCTCTGCGCAGGCGGGCTGGCACCGCGCTGAAACGGCCGTGTGTGTGTGCGGGCGTCGGCGAGACCTGGAAACGGTGGGAAAGTAGATTCTGGTATCCAGGGCCTGTTTTCATCATTTGAAGAGCTGTTGAATTGGGGAGGGAATAAACTGCGATGGCATTGAAGGGGTTTGAACTGGATGAAATTACAATCACCACGTAGTGTTTTTGTAATTGATTTTAAAAAATTAAGGAACTAGAAGGGAAGTATAGGAAGGCAGATTTGGCCTTATTGTAAGTAAAGACTTTGGCATAAATAAATGTCTGGAAGCACCGCTAAGCTCTCGGTCCGCCCGGAGTCCAGCGCGCTGGGGTGGCTGGTTGCTGCCCTGGAGGAGGATTTCTGTAACTGGGTAGGCCTTGGGAGACCTTAACTCCTTAGCGTCCCCGACAGCTTCCAGATTCGCAAAGAGAGAGGTCGGCTGGCGGCCCAGCCGCTCTCGCCCGCCGCCGGCATCTCATCTTCCGCTGCTTTTTCTGCTCGCCTCTCACACCACCATCCTCCACCCGAGTCCCGACAGAGAGATGGTGCCGGGCTGGGGGCGGGGGTGGGGTGTGTGTGCAGCCTGGGCTCTCCTGGGTAGCAGTGAGGCTAGATAGAAGGCTTCATGTGGGAGTCCAAACTCAACTTCGTCCCCAGCCCCGACCTCACTCTTCCCGCTCACGACGCATGTTGGTATCTCTGTCCCACCTGTCTGATGCCCTGTTTCATCAATGCATTGCTCCCGTCTCTGCGGCACGACCCGGGCTTTTTCAGATTTGCTAGCCGGTCTGTTCTAACTGCAGAGATCAAGCTCACACACACACACACACACAAAACCCAGAGTTAAATTTTAAAAACTTTTTTTTTAAGGTATTTTAAAAGAATAATAAAATAACACCCACTTTTCCCTCTTCGCAAACGTTTTAAAATTTTTGTTTAAAACAAGGTGTCATTTAAGAATGGTATTTATAGTTACCTTCATTTAAAAAGTATTAGTTATTAAATTTAATTGCAGAAGTGTAAGAAAACAAAACCATTTATGCCCACCAACCACAGATTAACACTTGTTGAAATAATGTCATTTTTTTAAACTTCCATATTTTTAGTTCAGTGAGAGCATTTTTAATTGACCTTCTTTCAACTGAACTTATCTGCCTGTCACTATTTGGGCCTAACAATGCCAGTTAGTAAACCTAATGATTGTTTCCTCTCATTTTTATTAGAAGGTGCTTAAACATATGTTTAAAAGAAAACCAGCTAGAAAATAAAATGGATCCAGCTTTGTTAACTATCAAAACTCATGGCTAATCTTGTTGCATCTATAAATGAGCTGGTATAAGCATATGAAACAAACAAAATAATAGAACTGTGGGACGTTTGAGCCTGAGAAACCTCCTTGTGGAGTCCTGTCCTTCCAGGTGAGGCCTTTAAGATGGAGAAATGAACTAGGCAGAGCTCCCCAAGCACATGCAAATGGGATTTCAGCATTTGCCTCCCTACTAACTGTGTGACCTTGGGCCAGTTACTCAACTTATCTGAATTCTGGTATCATCATCCAGAAAATAGGTTTAAGGATCAAAGATACCTAACTTGAACTCAAATAATATTAATTATCACCCCCAGTACTTCTCTCCCCTTTGTTGAAAGTAATATGTCAAGTTATTGTTGTAATAAGGTCTACACCTGGAATTACTGATTCTTAATTCAGTCTTTTTCATCAGCAGAGCTGCTTTCTGTCTCTTCTGTAACTATCATTTGGACCTAGGCTATATAATTAACTAATTATCCATCCATCTCGCTGTATTTGCCAGGCAAGCTTACCTGTCAAATCTAGCTATCAGCTATTTGTCAAGCTTCAATCATTCCCATCAGCCCCCTGCCATCTATTTCTACTGTCAATATCTATATTTGTCTCTCAGAACTCTCTATTCTGTCCCTCACAGATAGCTATTTTATATCTAGCCATGTACTTCTGTCTACTCTCATTAAATTACCTCCACAAAGCTGGTTAATTTATATTTCCTATTTATTATTAATTCTATCTGTTATTAATTATCTATCTGTTATTATTAATTCTATCTCTGAACAATAATTCCTATTTACCCAACTGTTGATTATCTCTTTATCATCTACTCTGTTTTACCTTCTATATATCTACCATCCATGTCAAACTTCCATCTCTAAAGATCTTTAGCAGCTGACAGTATATGCATATGTCTATAATGGTTATCATCTCATTAACTCTTGCTTTGTCTTTTTTTCTGGGCCTCAGTTCCTGATCTGTAAGGTTGAATAAAATGAACTCCAGGGTTCTTTCCATCCCTGAGCCTCTGGCTTATCTATATTCTATTTCTCTGTATTTCTGTATAATCTCTCCTCCAGGTTCTCAGGACTCACAGCATATCTCCTGCATATCACAATAGATATAGGATTTTGCTATCGTTTAATAACCCGCCATGCCAAGTGTCAGACTATACACTGGTTGCGTCCATCTCTCAAAGAAATCTGAAAATATGGATTCCTAGAGCCTGCTCAGGAGGTTCTCTTAGGAGTTCCAGGGTGAGACCCAGGAAAGTTTATAAAGTAGCTCTCTGGGTGATCCTAATGAACTATAGGCCTGAGCATCTCAACTCTGGGAGACAGAGGGCAAGCCTTCCTTCTTCTTGCTGTGTCCCAGGGCCCAGTTCAGTGACCAGCAAGGAGTAGATGTTCCATAAACATGTACTGAATGAGTGGGCAGTTTTCTCTTAACTGTATACTTATCCATATGCTAATTTTATCAGTCATTCCCCTCACTCTTTGCCATCACTGCTCTCTTTCCGTCCTTCTGCTTCTATGATTCCCTTGCACTTCCATAGCTGATTGTTGATCAGTCATAGGTGATGGAGTTTTATTGACCAATTCATGGATAAAACTTCAGGGAGGGTTAAGCAGATCGGTGTGTGGGTCTTAGTTCAGAGTTCAGGGATATCTGTATGCCCAAAGCTCTAGCATGGGATGCTGTGGGTAGGCAACCCAAGCTTTTTAGTTGGGATAGGGCTTTAAATTGGTTGGGAGTGGAGTTAATGGCGTGGGTTAATCCAGGAGGAGGAGGGAGGGGCCCTGGGCAAGGGCTAGTTCTTCCTTCTAGCTCTTTGCTCCTCTTTGCTGTAGCGCAGCCCAGCAGTCTGACCAGGGTGAAGGCCATTTAAGATTCAATCCTGGTGGTGGGTAGGGCAGACTCGGGCCTGGGTTAGATCAGACCCTCGAGTTTGAGTGAGCTTGTGTGTGTGTGTGTAATGAGCATATGTAACATATATGTGAGGCTTCTCTGGTGGCTCAGCAGTAACGAATCCACCTTCAATGCAGGAAACATGGGTTTGATCCCTGAGTCGGGAAGATCCCCTGGAGGAGGGCATGGCATGAAGTAACTGGCCCAAGGTCACACAGTCAGTTAGCAGGGAGGCAAATACTGCAATCCCATTTGCCTGCTTGGAGAGCTCTGCTTAGTTCGTTTCTCCACTCCAGTATTCTTGCCTAGAGAATTCCATGGACAGAGGAGCCTGGAGCACCACAGTCCATAGGGTTGCAAAGAGTTGGACACGACTGAAGCAACTTAGCACACATGCATGAACATATGTGTGCCCGTAATGTGGAGGACATGTGGGTTGAGTGTGATCAGTGCCCAAAAGTCAGATGCTGTCACAGGTACAACCTGGCACGGAGCACCTCTGTGAGCTTCTGTGCATGTGGGCGGAGGGGCACATTAGTTTTAGGGGGAGGGAGAGAAAGCATTTGGTTGCTCCAGCTGATGGATTGGTCAGTATTTCTAGCTGTTCCTCCAACTCCAGACAGTTCAGGAGGTGTTTCTTGACCTACCCTGGCTGAGTTTAGCTGAATTGTGAGGGGAAGGGATGCAGAAATGTGGTCTCTTGGCCTTGGAGATTCCTCAGACAGTGGTGAGGCATGCAAGAGGTGAGTGACTGGAGTCCCACTGAAGCCACAGCTGTGGACTGAGGAGGTCAGGGGAGAGTTACATGGGCGGAAGGCTCCTGGAAGACCACAGCCACGGAGACAAGGAGGGCCGTCTAGACTGGTGGGAAGAAAGGGGGAGGGTTTGGGATTAAGATGGTGCGGGAGCTATCAAGTGTGGCTGCCTTCTTAGGGCCCAAGAGCATGGGTGGGGGCGATCTTAGGAGGCAGAAGTGTGTGGTCACCTGCCTATGGGTTTTCCCCAGAGGGGCATGGTAAGAAGACTTCCTGCCTGGAATATCTCCCTTTGGGGGATGGATAAAAGGGAGATATCCAAGGAACTTGAATTTTTGTGAAAGGTTACTGGCTCACTGTGTATTCTGAGATGGATTCATCCCTTCCCTAAGTCTTGGCTCTTCTCCAAGAACTACTGCACCTCTGAAGGTCCAGGAGTCCAGTGGGAGGCAGGAGAGGACAGGAGAGGTAAGGGAGGCTGGAGTGGTTCTCTGAGGGTGTGGTCCTGAGAAGACAGGCGAATCTTGTGATGTCTCCCTGAGAGTGAAGACATCCAGGGTGGACTGAGAGAGGAGGAAGCCAGAAAGCTTAGGAAGAGTTAGGACTCTGGTTGATGAGGAGCCAGAGGCAACCTCAGTTTGGGGGAGTGAGGGGTGAGCTTAGCATGGCACTGGGCTTGACCTTGAGTGTGGGAGCAGTTCGGGGGGGCAAATGTTAGGAAGCAGGTCCCCAGTGGAGAGGGCAGGGAGGCGAGCTGAGGAGTGGCTTGATTAATGCCTCCAAGCATCCGTCTCGTCTGAGGACGGCAGACTAGAAAGAGTGGTGTGTCTCGGCGTCTGAGGGTGACAGAATAGAAGGACACAGGCTTAAATTAAAACAGAACAGATAATAGTAGGACATAAGGAGAAACTTCTTGTATCAGAGTTACAAGACTCAAGTGCCCTTGATAGAGGTTTTTGAACTCTTTGAGGAGAGGACAAGTATTCACCTGAAAGTGTGCAGGAGCCCAGATAGGATGGGCTAAGACTGGGGAGTGGTGGAAAAGAAGGGATCCAGACCTGGTTCATTCAAAGGTAGTCTGAAACATTGGCTGGAGCTATAGTTTGCTCGTTTGTAAGTTCATCTGTCCATTCACTCACGCACATCTTCATTCATCGGTGTATACAGTGATCAATCCACTAATGCTTTGATACCTTCATTCATCCTCACCCGTTTCACCTGAATCAATCAGTCAGCCTAATTCAAGCTGACCCTTGTCCCCTCAACAATGGATCTCCCTCTCCACCTTCCTCCTAGAAGTGGTTAATCCAGTCCACAGCTGAAAGAATTAGGAACTGACCCTCTTATAGAAGTGGCCACTGAAGTAAGCCAAGAAAGGATCCCATCTCTCTAGCAGTCAGCAATTTCCAAACCCCTGTTCCAGTTAAGAGTCCAATCCCTCTACCACTGATTTTCTCCTGTTTGCCAGGTTGGCACAAGTGCCTCTTTCCTAGAGCACAGGGCTCAGTCACTTCACCTCTGCCCTGCCAGCTGAACATACCTGGAACATGCCCACTGGGCCTCCAAAGCCAGCTAACACACCACTTTTGTTCTCTAGGTTCCCATGCTGTCTGATGAGGAGACAGAGGTTTGAGCAAATAAATTAACACGTTGCTGGAGTCACTGTCACTGAGACAGAGAAAAGCACTAAGGAAGTACAGACAGGCAGTGGGCCACATCCAGGGACAAGGGAACAGAGCTTCAGAGGCCAAGTAAGAGAGTTCCCGGTGGTGTAACTTGGACAAAAGTGGAGACTCTTGGAAGGATCTTGCTTATCAAAAAAACTGAGACATTGAGTGTGGTAGGGACTTAGAAGGCCACAAGGAACCTCTCTCCAAACCCAGAGGGTTTCCCTGGTCAGAAAGCCAAGTGTGCCTTGGGCTTAAGGAAAGGTGAGTAGCTTGCCAGTGTTGGGGGCAGGCAGTGCAGAGTAAGTACAGCCTCCCACGGCCTCTGCCACTGAGCTGGTAGCCACGTTATGTGACCTGGCTCCTTTCTAGGTTTTCTGCCCTCTAGGGAAGGAGTTCTGGGATGACCCCAGACTTGCCTGGCTGGACTGGAAAGTTCATGGGGTGTCATTCTTAACTCTTACCACACTTGGGCCCAGTTCCTTTTCTATTACCAAATAAAAAATTACTACCAATTGTTATAAGTAAGCATTAAAGAAAAGTCGGAAAAGTGGAAAGAAGACAAGTCACCCATACTTTGGGTACATTTCCTTCTAGTCTTTTTTTCCCCATGCATAGGCTTTGTTTTCCATGGTTGTGACCACACTGTGCCCAAACTGTGCATCCTGCCGCTTTCACTGATATTACTAAGCCATGAGCATCCCCTTGTTATTACAGTCTTTGTAAACAGCATCTGGACACTCAGCCCAAGGCTGTTCTCCGGAAGATAGCCAGGCTGCCTGGGAAGAGAGTTTTCGTCCCCGTTTCTAGAGAGCGGCCTCCTTGACCCTAGTAGTTTTCATGGAGAAAATATTCAGAATTGCTTTTCGTTTGGGTTGGCCAGGAAGCTGTCCCTGGTGTGAAAACATACTCTGTGCCCTAAGTTCCACCACTAAAGCTTTCACTCTTTGGGCCAGTGATGCTGGGCAATGGTAGCAGGCTAGGCTAATCCCTCTAGAGATGAGTCTCCTTTCTGGAAGGAGACTTGGGAATGCATGGGGGAGGGAGAAGGTACAGAAAGGGCCCTGTGTCCCTGGTGCCGCCCCAGATCGTGCATCACCAGGCTGGCCATGCTTAGCCCTCAGCCAGCCCCTGGGGCTCTCAGGAATACCGCCCCAGCCCTGCATCCAGGCCTGAGTCACATACACGCCTTGCACAGGAGGCTGGGCGAGCTCACCCGCCTACAGGCTGGCACAGTCACAGTGGGCTCCAGGGTGGGGGGCAGGGGCCAGGCTGGCTGCCAAATGGTTCTGCCGAGAACCACCCAGGGCCCAGCCAGCCCTGTGCCTGAGGAAAGGTGGGCACGGAATCCAGAAGCCCTGCCCCTGGAGCATCTGCCATCTTCTCCATCTATCTGAGCTGGGACATGCAGGCAATGGGTTTGAATCCAGCCCGGGAACTGAAGGAAGGAGGCCTCCCCTCACTCCATCCACCAAGGCCAGTCATCTCTTCCCGTCCATGTGGCTGTTCTGTGTAGCACTGAGTGCCGGCTGCCCTCACACCCACCCTGGAGCTCGGAAACCAACAGGCAGGACCGACGGTGCCATGGAAACCCTGGGAGGGACAGGCTCCACGGAGGGAACGGGGGGGCGATGTCTGCAGAATGGGAAGGCGGGGCGCCCTGAGCATGAAGCTGCCCCCTGGGCCTGCGTGCCAGTCCAGCTTTGTCTGCCACCACCTGGCTTTGCGGCCAAGGCCTATGCTTTTCACCCATTCTCAGGGAGCAGGGACAGATCCGTGTAGTGTCTCTGAGGATTGCCTTTAGCTGCCCCCACCCCAGGATTCAAGGTTCTCCCCTAACAGTCACTGCTGTTGCCGCAGCGAGCTGCTCACCGTTGTTCCACACACATGACCTACCGCTCACCACCTGTATGGGGGCCAGGGGTCACTCCAACTGCGATTGTCTGCATCTGGGCTTAGTTGCTTCAGTCGTGTACAACTCTGTATGACCCCCATGAATTGTAGTGCTCCAGGCTCCTCTGTCCATGGATTCTCCTGGCAAGAATACTGGAGTGGGTTGCCATGCCCTTCTCCAGGGGATTTTCCCAACCCAGGGATCGAACCCGCGTCTCTTATGTCTCCTGCGTTGGCAGGCAGATTCTTCACCACTTGCACCACCTGGGAAGCCCATCCATTTGCTTTTTAAATGTGCTATTATTTTCAGGAAACCCTCCATGCCTCATAACCCTGCCCCTTGGCACCGCCTTCCCCAGGTATCCTGTGGAACAAAAGCCCAGAACGTGTCCTAAAGCTGTAAAGGGCCCCAGAAAGCATCTCTCTTAGGCATGAGGGACTTAAGTCCAGAGAGGGGAGGGAACACAGCAGATGATCAGCACTCAGTGCCTCCCGCCAACTCTGAGGGTGATCTGGTCTGGCCTGGTGCTGCAAGGCCAAGAAAAGGACTGTGTAGTCAGGAGGAGTTGACAAAGTGAGGTTTCCTCCACAGTCCTCAAGAACTAAAACTATAAAACTAGTGAAGGACCAGGACGATCCTCCCAGATCATGCAGGAGAGGTTGTTAAGGGCTGTTGTGGGCTGGGCACTGAGCAAATGCTGGAGGAGGCAGGAGAAGGCAGGATGATGAGATGGGACTGAGTCTGGGAGGCTTCCTAGAGGGGATGGGCTTAGCATCATGGGCCCGCCCTGCCTCCGCATCACGCAGGAGAGTTGTTGGCCTCCGACCCCTCTCCTTGTCAGGGCTCTCACTGCCTGACACGAGTTGGGGGGCTCTCTGTGTTTAAGAAGGAGCTCGCTTCTGTCCCCTGGTATTTCTCCCAGCTATTCCTTGTGTGACCTGTTCCCACATCTGGATGGGCTCCAAGGGCTGCTGATGTGGAGGCAGCAAGTCCAGAGCACCGGGTGGGGATGCAGACACCCCGATGTGTCAGGAGGATGAGGCCTCCATTGGTGGATTTCAGACTACCCTGAGGAGCTGGCACCCAAGGATCCCGGACTCCCCACCCATCCAGCTCCAGCTCTGAGGCAGGATGGAGGATTCTACCTGAGGTTACTAAGACAGGCTCCTCTTGTGAGACAGCCTGACCTGGACGGTATGAGATGTTGGCGCCTCGAGCGGTGGGGTCTGTGGGCCTCAGAGAGCTCTGGCTGTCCTGGACACTGCCCTTGGCAGGGACAGCACCTCCGGGTTAAGTGGCTGTGTCTGCTCTGCGTCTTCGTGCTGCTCTGAGCACAGGGTTGCCCTGGGGGTGGGGTTCACCCCAGCCATCCAGACCCAAGTGATGGCTACAGGAACCAGGATGCGTGGCAGCTCCATGCCCCCTCCCTCCCCTCTGTTGCTCCTGCTGCTGCTAAGTCACTTCAGTCCTGTCTGACTCTGTGCGACCCCACAGACGGCAGCCCACCAGGCTCCCCCATCCCTGGGATTCTCCAGGCAAGAACACTGGAGTGGGTTGCCATTTCCTTCTCCAATGCATCAAAGTGAAAAGTGAAAGTGAAGTCGCTCAGTCGTGTCTGACTCTTAGCGACCCCATGGACTGCAGCCCACCAGGCTCCTCCATCCATGGGATTGTCCAGGCAAGGGTACTGGAGTGGGGTGCCATTGCCTTCTCCGCCCCTCTGTTGAGGGGACAGCAAAACAGCCCCCCTCAGGCCCACTGTGCCCTGGCCCCCCTCATTTGCATCTGGAAGGGAAGACCTCCAGACCCATCAGGTGGCACCGGCCTTCGGAGACAGCCCTGGTCTCGATTTCCCCATCCGGCTCCCAGCCCAGCCTGAAGGCTGAGTGGCTGCTGGGGGCTTCCTGGGTGTTTCTCACCTGTGCCCCTCCCTCCCCGGCCCAGGTGAAGGTGTGGTTCCAGAACCGGAGGACAAAGTACAAGCGGCAGAAGCTGGAGGAGGAAGGGCCCGAGTCGGAGCAGAAGAAGAAGGGCTCCCATCACATCAACCGGTGGCGCATTGCCACGAAGCAGGCCAACGGGGAGGACATCGACGTCACCTCCAATGACTAGGGTGGGCAGCCACGACCCCACCAGGGCAGAGTGCCACGCGCTGCTGGCCAGGCCCCCCCACCGGTGGGCCCAGCAGGACTCTGGCCACTCCTCGGCCGGGCTGCGTGGAGGCCTCAGGTCACGGCCCCGGAGGGCTCGGCGCCTGGGGCCACCACCGACAGAGGGACAAGATATGGGCTGGCTGAGGCCCGGGACTGCTCGACCTTCTCCTTGGAGAGCCTGCCCACCTGGGCAGTGCAGCCTCCCAGCCATTCTCCATTTCTCTTATCTCCTTTTCGTTTTGGCGCATTTCTGTTTTAATTTATTTTGCAGGCACCCGCTGTAGTTCTTAGTGATCCCCTTGTGTCTCCCTTCCCTATGGGAACAATAAAAGTCTCTCTCTTAATGATATGGGTATCCAGCTCCAACCCCAGAGCCTGTGAGCCTGGTGGGTTCTGGCTCTGAGAGCCACAGGGGGAACCGGCTGAGCAAGCTTGTTCGGGGCCTGGGAATCCGGACAGGGCCTTGGAGACTCAATCCACTGACTCTTCTCTTGATGGTGCTTGACCCTGGTCTCTAGCTCCAACTCCACAGCAGGAGAAACTGAGGCTAGACGTAGGGAAGGACCACCCTATATTCTGAGGGAGGCTATGCTCGAGTCTTCCCAAACTTAATGAATGGTGAGAATCAGGCCCAGGTGGGTCATGGAGGAGAGAGCATCCATATTTCTCCATGCATGGAGCTCTAGTGACTTCTCCAGTGGAGGGGAAAATGGGGCTGGGTAGAGGGGGCACCCTTCCCAGAGGCTGACCACCTCTGTCCCAAGTCCTGCCCTACCAGGATGCTCTCCTGTCCCTGCAAAGCTCCTCTGGGTGGATGAAAGCTTCAGAGTCAGGGCTTCAGGCTGAGCTCACAGCTGGCTCCTTAGGGCCTTCCAGCCTGGGAAAGAGCTCGAGGCAGGGCCCACCGATCTCTAGTTCATCTGCCTCCAATTTGTTCACTTTTTCCTGCTTGTCACGCAGCACGGTTTCCTTCATCCTAAGAAAACCTGTGTTCGTAACCTGTATCCCGTGCCTCTGGCCCTTACCGTGGCCAGACCTGCCTCTACTGCTCCATCTGGCACGTGATCCACACCCCTGCTCCCCACCTCGGCCTCCCCACTGGGCGGGAATTGAAGACTGTCCCCAACCATGCTTACTGCCATCCCCTTGTGGCCCAACTCGACGCCTCCATCTGGCTTCACTGCTCTTTATCTTAGGCCATTCCCTCCTAGGCTCCCCCACCCCTCCCCACCTTCATTCCAGTGCCTCTATGGTTCTTCCTGCCTTTCTGAGTCCTCCCCACTCTTATCCCTGTCCTGTCCCCTCTGTCTACTCCAGGGTCAGTCCGTGCCCCGCCTGCCTCCCTCGCTGTGCCCTCTGCCTGGGCCTTCGCACCCACCTCCAGGACTTCTCTTTGGTTCCTGGTCAATGCCACCAGCTGACCTCTGCTGAGCTGCAGACCCACGAGCGGGCTGCCTGCGGCACCCCATGCCCCCCAGCACCTCATGCGCAGCCTGTTCACAGCTGACTCATTGCGCTACCTGTTCGCGAGGACTTCCCACCTTTGCCAACAACCAAGGTTTCTTCTACCTTGGGAAACAGCGTAGATGGATCCCAGGGGTTTGGGTGGGGAGGGGAGGAGTGGGAGGCATAATGAGGTTTGTGTGGATGTCAAGGATGAGGCCCACTTCAAAGGAGCTGTGCTGTGCCTAGGGCTCTCTTCCTGAAGCCCAAATAGGAGCACATTGCCCCCGTGCTCAGCCCCCACTCTGCCCCCTTCTTTCCCACCCCTGGCCTCTCCTGTTTCACTCCTGGTGTCCTCTGCTTCCGTCTCACCCACGTCATCCCTGTCGCCTGGTGAGTGAGGGGTTTTGCCTGTGCTGTGTCTTTCCTTAGCCTATTCTTGGTACCTACCTAGAATGTCCTGGGGGATTGATCAATGTTGAAGTCATTGAAAAGATGTCAAAGGCCAAGCTTCGTTGCTTCAGGCACATGAAGGGATCTAAGCACAGAAGGTCCTATTGCTGGGGCCTGTCAGTGTCTCTCGTGGGTCCAGTGAATGCCAGAAACCTAAGGGCTGCATTCCATCCCAATGCCTCCCTCCCAAACATCAACCAGGAAAATGCTTCCCTCACAGCCTGAAAGTCCTAACCTGGATAAGTCCAAGTTGAATCTCACAGTGAACTTTCGCTCCCAGACAGGTAGGATAACCTCTGGGGAGCATGTATGTGCAGATGGGGTGAAGGTAAGAAGAGGAGGCATTTTTTCTTTTCTTGCCCCACCAGGGGTGGAGGAACGGGTAAACTCCTTCTCTCTCACTTGGTGGGGGAGGGGATGCAGGAAAATCACAGCAGAGCACCCCTGTCATCCCCATAAAGGGCTGGAAAGGACTCGAGGAAGCCTGCCCATCTTCCCGGGCCAGGCCTGCAGGGGGCGGGGCGGGAGTCCCCGCGCACTCCCATCCATGCCCCATGTTGTGCCTCGCCCCGCAGACGGTAAATATTGGTGTTGTGACTTCATTAATAAAGGCTTCTGTGAGCCTGAAAAACATGGAATCAGGATGAACTATTTTCTGAGCTGTGGGCTTGCCAGGTTTGCTAATTTGGGAGTTTTTGGGCCCTCTCCAGGGAACAAACCAAAGTCTCTCTCGAAGAGACACAGATGCAGCGGGAAGGGGAGAAGCAGCGAGGAATGATGCTCCCTTCCCTCCCCCAACCACGCCTCCCCCCGGAGATCAGGGCCCTGCGGAGGTGAGGACCGGGACGAGGCCTGCAGGTGGACAAGACCGCTCAGCAGGCCTTCCCTGGGCAAGTCGGCTCAGTCGCAGCCCTCGGTTGGGCTGGCCTCCCGGGGCCCACGGAGTTCCACAGGCTGAGCTACTGACAGCACCTTGAGAACCCCAGGGGCATGTGGCTGAGGTGGAGGGGACGCAGGGAGCTGTCCTCAGGTCTGGTGGCCTATGCGGCGTGCCTTCCGCCCAGGGCATGATCTTGGCACGTCCCCTTGTCCATGGGACTTTCCGGGCCTGGTGCCTCTCGGGTCTCTGCAACCATGGTTGGGCTCCTCCCTACTGGTGCTGGGATCTCTTCCTGTGGGGCTTCATGGAACCCTCACTCATAAACCGGGTTCTTCTGCCTGGGAGGGAGCTGGGCCGGGGTCCACAGGCCTCTCTGGGGGCGCTGTTCAGGGCAGCCCCCAGGGGAGGGGCAGGGAGGCCAGCAGGCTGAGCGGTGCGGGGCCCAGCCAGCTTTCCTGTCAGACAGGCGCTGCCAGTGCAGAGCCAGACATCGGGAACAGGTTTAACCAATTACCCGAGCGCCCCATCTGCTGTCTGGGGCGCGTGTGAGGGTGAGTGCGTGTGAGGGTGTCTGGGAGTGTCTGGTGGGGCTGTGGGCGTGCTGCATGTGACTGTGCCCACGGGGGCGTGTGTGGGCGTGTGGCTGCAGGTCCCAGTCGGCCCCCTCATTTGTCAAAGACTGTGGCTCCTGGCTCCCGGTCCTCCCAGACGTCCTGAACCTCCTCGCAAAGCCTGAGGGTCTGCACGGACCACCCATCCAGCACCCTAACCCCTCACCCTCTTTGTCCCTCTCCACCACCCACTCTTCGGGCAAATCAGGGCCCAGCAGCCCACCTGCTTTCCCATCCCACGTTCAGATGTCCATTCCTCTCAGACCACACGCTCTTTCCTGTCCCTCACACGATTTTCCTCTCCATCCCTGCTCTCACCTCGCAGGCCCCTCCATCCTCTGACATCCCCTGGTCCTGCTGTTCCTTAGTCGCGCCTGGAGAAACCACACACTTGCTTGAACCCGTTTTCCCACCTGCCCTGGCAGTTGAGTCTGTGAGACCATCGGACCAGTGAGCTACGTGGCGCCCCTCCACTGAGATCTCACCCCATTTATAGGTCCATTCCTGTTCTCCATGGGGTGTCTCAAACCTCTCCCCAGGGTTCTCCCCCAAACCCCTTTCCTCCCTTACCCTCAGCAGAGGAACTTACTTCCATCTAGAAGCACTAGAAGGGAGCACCTTCGTATCAGCCAGGGGCCCAGTAGAAAGAGATGGTCTCTTCAAATGGAGCACTTTGAGGAGAGTTAAATAAAGGAGAATCAACACCTTTTAGGAGACCAATAAGAGGTGTTGCAGGACCCCAGGACTAGCAACAGTTGGGAACCCGTGTGGCCTTCAGGCCTTAGGAGGCCAAGCAAGCGCAGGAGCAAGCACCAGAGCCTAAGAGGACAGTAGGATGGAGGGGGCCCCAAACGAGCCACGGACTTTAGAGGCACAAGGCCCACAGACTGCAGGGGGTTCGGAGGGGAGAGCTCCAGACTCACTCTCCTCTGATCCCCCAGTCTCCTTCCGGTGACTCCCAATGGCGGGAGCCAGAGAGCAAGTCCGTATGAGTCAGCCTCCTGGGACGGACTGTGGGTGGAGACGGTTGCAGAGTAGATCTGGAGGGGCCAGGGAAGCTAGCCTCCATGCCCCACCAGCTTCCCACCCTCAGACCCACACCTCCTGCATCCAATCTGTTCTCTCCTCTTGCCTCTTGTTACCACTCCCTGCCACCCTGGGGACCTCACTTCTGGGTGGTTCTTCCCCTTTCCTGCCTTTACACTCTCTTTCACTCCCGTCCTTTAGAGTGCTGACCTGCCCGAGTCTCCCTCCTAGAGCCCTCACTTAACCGCATGTCGTGCTGGCAGTCAGTGAGAGTCCCGCTAAGTTCTCACCCATGGAGATCTGTGCCCATGACCGCACTCCACTGAGACCACTCTCTCCAGGTCTTTCCAAGACACACCTTGGTCTTCATTCTCCTTCAACTCTCAGCATCTATTAAACACCCGGACAACCTCTCCCACTTGAAGCATGCTCATCTCTTGTCGTCTGGAATTCCACACTCCACTCATCTTCCTCTTTCTTCTTGTATTAGTCTGTTAGGGGTGCCACAACAAGCACCATAGACTGGGTGGCTTAAACAATAGGATTTTTTTTTCTCATAGTTCTAGAGGCTAGAAATCCAAGATCGCAGTGTCAGCAGGGTTGTTTTCTTCTGAAGGTTCTCCCTTTGGCTTTGGCCGTCTTCATGTTCACCTGGTGCTCTCCCTCTATGCATGACTATGTTCGAATTTCCTCTTCTTATAAGGACAGCAGCCATGCTGCTGAGATTTGGGCCCTTCCTAATTGATCTCATTTTAACTTAATTACCTCTTTAAGGATTGTACCTCCAAATGGAGTCGCATTCTGAGATATTGCAGGTTGGGACTTCAACGTACTGGGGAGACATAGTTCAGCCCACAACACCTTTCTTGGGGCTGAGCTTCTTTGCAGTCCTCACAGATGGGGACCCCTGGAGGTCCCGGCCCAGGTCTCCCTCTATGTACGCCCGCCATGGTTGCCTCTGTTCCTTTAGCTCCAGGTGAAAAGTGAAAGTGTTAGTTCCTCTGTAGTGTCTGATTCTTAGTGACCCCATGGATTGTAGCCCACCAGGCCCCTCTGTCCATGGAATTCTGCAGGCAAGAATACTGGAGTGGGTTGCCATTCCCTTCTCCAGGGGATCTTTCTGATCCAGGGATTGCACTCCGGTCTCCTACATTGGCAGGCGAATTCTTTACCGTCTGAGCCACCAGGGAATCAATAAATGGACAACATACCAATCTGCATCGATTGGGATTGGATACCCCGCCCTGCCTCCTGAACTCCAGACAGGCAGTCCCAGTTGACTTTTGGTGTCTTGACTTGGTTGTCTCATAGGAACCTCTAGAAACTTGCGGAACAGAATGCGTCATCTTCTCTGCAAGTTTGTTCTTTCTTCTCTGTCCTCAGCTCTGAGAAATGGCACCACCATCTATGTCCTCAACGAACAAAGCCAGGAATCCAGGGCCATCTTGGACTGTCCTCTGCCATCCTTTCCGCATGAATCAGCAGGAGCTAAGCAGTCCTGAACCTCTTCACTTCTCTTCATCCCCATCCCATCACTTGGTCCAGGGTCCATCTTCCCTCACCTTGACTGCTGCAGAGGTCTCTTCCCCGGTCTCCCCAGCACTCTTGCCTGTTCACACTACCCTCTGCTCTGTTGATGGCTGAATATCCACTTCCCTACTTAAAGCCTCTAGTGGCTCCGGCTGTCTTCGGCGTTGCAGCTGCCGGCTCACTGACATCTCCAGTGTCTTTCTGCAACTAGCCTCTGGAAGAGAGTGAGGGTCCTGCTGCACTGTCCGTCCCTCTGCGTACACACATGTGAGGAGGCTGAGAGCCAGCCTGGGCGGCCAAGGGCTGATGACAGCCCCTTCCCTCATTTCCCCGCTGGATTTGTGTGGGGGTCTTCAAGGGGTGTCTGGTGCCTCTGTCTTGTCTATACACCTTCTCTTTTCCCATGTGTTCTGTCCTTCCTTCTCTTCACCCCTCTGCAAGGCCCAGGGAACCGGAGCGAGGTGGGGTCTCCAGATGCTAGCTCCGGCTGAGGAGCTGTCCTTGTCGAGAAGGAGCCAGGCTCTGACCTTAGACAGGCTGCCAGCAGCTTCCTTGGAGTGGAACGCAAACCCTTCCGGGCTACTGCCTGAGAGACACGCCTGGTACTGAGGGAAGCACGGTCCTGGGGGGTGAGGCCTTTCAGGGGACGCTGAGTCTTTCCTGTTTGGGGAGCTAATCAAGGGCAGTGGGATGGGTGAGGTGGCAGGAACAGCAGCAGCTCCGGGGGACCGAGGGAAGCTCCATCCTGAAAATGAGGCTGGGCTCCCCAGGGCCTTGGGAAAGTGTCACTCATCACTGCTTTCCTCCGCTGGCACTCTGACTCTCCTCCTAACTGTGGCCTGAGTGGGAGGAGGGAGGCCCTAGGGGCCAGTGGGTGGGGATGGGGCCAGGGGAAGCCACATTCCTGAAGTGTCAATGATCTCTGGGCTGGGCAGAAGTTGAGCCCCCAAACTAGCTAAAAACAACAAACAGCTCCCAGGAGGGATTTGTGTCTGTCCTGAGAGTCAAGGATTTCCGTCCGGATGGCAGCCGTAGCCAGTGAGGCTCTTAGCAAATTCCCCAGAGGCCAGAAGGCCCCTGACCTAAAAGCATCACTTTGAGAACAGACCCCTCCCTCGTCCTTTTCCTCCTCCCACCCTCCTAGGGAGGCCCTGTGCCTAGGTAGGGGAGGCAGCAGCCCCTCTGACACCTGGGAGGTGTGTGGAATAGAGTCTGGGTGTGTTCCTCACCTGGTCTCTCCAATACTTACCCCAGTCCAGCGAGCAATGCTGTTCTTGACATTTTATAGGCTTAGCCACACCAAAGTGTTGCTGGAGATGTTCCATAAACACCTGACCGAATGAATGGGTGAATGGAGGGAGTGATCGGTTAGAAGTCACAGTCATGCTGAGGCCAAATTGGAGTCGGAACCCGGGGCTGCCGGACCATGAACCACACATCCACTGCCTGGCAGGGGAGGCCGTCAGCTTCTCTCTGCAGAGGGCAGACGATGCTTGGAGGTCCCAGAGAAGAAGCCAGGCCTCACCTCCTCAGGAACCCTGGGAGCTGCCTGGAACTGGAGGAGCCAGAGCTGTCAGGAGGTGGCCAAGGCCTGGCCCTGAGGGACTGTGGAAGAGTCTGAAAGAGGCAGAGTTGCCAGGGATGGTACCATGCACAACACCCTCTGAAGAACCTTCTGGCCCCCAGGCATTCCAGAATGCATCCGCCCACCTCCCGCCCCCGCCAATGCCTCCCTCCTGTCTTCTGGCTATCAGCAGCTGAGGATCTACCAGAATCCCTTTCCTACTCATTTTCTTGCAGTGGGCCCTTAGTGGGTGCTCCATTCAGCACCCGCTTTGTAAAGGGTCCCTCGGCAGAGTTTCAACTCACCCCCTCGTCCAGCTCTCTGCCCTCTCCTGCTCCTCCATCCTTCTATCTCTCTTTCCCTATGGGCCTCCCAGCAGGCCTGACCCTCCTAGAGGATAGCTTTGCACCTTCCTCAGGGCCTTCCCACAAAATCCTCAGTCAGCTGTTGGCTGGTTGCCACTGTTTCCCCACCCCCACCCTTCCCACCTACAATTCACAAAGCCAAGCCCTGATGCCTTAAATCCATCATTTATTGCCCACAGCTCAGTAGTATTACAGAAATCACAGACTTTGAGAAATTTTCTGAGAAGGTTAAAAAGACACTGCAGAGTACGCTGGGAGTGAACACAGCGTGTGTGCTGGTGCTTCACTCGCTCTGACCCAGGGCTGGAGAACCACCTTGCTGCCGTGCCCCGGCCCTTCTCCTCCCAGGCCGTCAGGACAGGAGACCCGCTGGCTCACAGTCAGGAACTGGAACGGGGTCAGTCGGTCATCTCGACGTGTTGGGCTTTCAGTCCCTGTGCTCTCAGATTACTCTCTGGGATGGCAGCAGGGTATCCCCAGGCCTGAGGGAATGTTTCAAGTGACCAGAGGAGGGTGGGCTGGGACATCAGGGCTCAAGAGTCAGTGGCAGGCATGCCCTGGACTACGGCACAGCTGGGCCAGGCCCTGCCCTCAGTGGGTCCTGCCTCAGCCTCCATTCCAGATATGAACCAATCTGCCCACGAGGCCTCTTGTCCTCTGGCCTCAGCAGAGTAGAGAATGGATGTTGACCAAAGTTTACCCTCATGGTATTTAATGCAGCCAGACCAGGACTCAGCAGCATGGCCCCCTGAACCTCTGTCACTATTACACTGAGCTATCGGGATCCTTTGCCACCCACCCCTCACTCCCCTCTCTCCAGGAGAAACCCCCTTAGCTCACATGAAATTGCATTGGGAGCATGGCCAGAAATCACCCAGGAGACGATGTAAGTAGTTTATGAGATGCCAAGGCCACAGGGCTCCCAGGGCTGGGGCAGCAAGCACACAGACCGAGTTGGAAAGACCCCCGTCTCTGCCAGGGCCCGGGAGGGGATGGGAGAGGGGCTGGGGTGGGCAGTTTTGGTCCCAAGGTAAAGTGCAAAAGAACAAGACCCTGTGAGTGGTGGGGCAAGGTGAGCTTGAAGTGAGCTTTTCACGAGAGGCTCCAGACATGCCCAGCCCCGAGTCGGCAGCACATTCCCTTTACAGGGGGATTAGCTGAAATCCTGCCCGTCCAACGCTGCTCACGCCTTCCATGCTTGTCTCCACCTTCTGCCTTTACTGATGGGCTGCTCCTTCGGAAGGTGGGGAGCCCTCAGAGCAGTATCCTGCAGAGCTAGCTGGGGGGCACCAGGGTCTGGCTGGGAGGAGAGAGCAGCAGGGGCTTCTGGGGGTACACGGTGTCTGTGGAAGGCCCACCTCACAACTGCCCTGCCCTAAAGACAGGAAGAGCTGCCCGTGGCCGCGCACTTTCTGCCCTACAGGCTGCATAGCAAAGGCTGCCCTCCAGCTACGGCCAGGTGAGGGATGCCTGGAGGCCAGGCTTCCTCTTTGTTTGGGCCTTTCAGACGGGGGTGCGGCAGGGGGGTTATCTTGTTCATCCTCACCGCAGGCCCTGCTTCCCTCTGCAAAGCTCCTGCAGAGCTCTCCTCTTTCCTGGCCTGCCAGTGGGAGCCCGCAGCAAGGGGCCTCGGAGACCTGTGCACGTGAGAGGCGACGGCATGGGTACGTGCGCACACGCAGGCCCAGGCAGGCACTCTGCCCCCTGCTTCAGAACTGTAAAGTGTTTGGCAAACGTCAAGTGCTCCCAGGATGTTCACATACAGAAGGGCAAGGTTCCAGTGCTGAGGCCAACCGCTGGCCATTCCCAAAGGAGCCTGCCCCGTTCCCAGTCCAGTGTCCACACTGGGGATGTGCCTGGACTGCCCAGCAACTGAGCAGGACAGGCAAAGATGAAGTCTAGCTGAAAGAGCAGGTGGGAAGGCCTCTGTACAGTCCTCTGGTTCCAGACAGAGAGTGGAGACTCAGTGAAGGGAGTAGACTTGTCCAAGGTCACACAGCCCATGAGTGCCAGAGCTGGGGCCTGCCGTTCCAGGGTTGATGCTCTCAGGTCGGCACCTAGAGGCCTGGGCTTTGGGCACAAGACCCTCCAGCTCTGGAAATGATGAGCTGGGTAGGTGACCCAGTGGCTGGAAACGACAGCAGGCAGCCCGGCTCCAGCCCCACCCTCAGCCCCAACACCCAGCTCCCAGCCTGTGCCTGGAAGGAAGACCTTCCCACAGAGGCCAGAGTGCAAGTACAGTTTCCGCCAAATACTGCTGCTTCTTAGGGCCTCCTGCCTGGAGCCGGAATCATCTCGGGTCTCAAACGGATGAGGGCTCCATGAAGGGTGATGACAGCCTCAGTGTGTCACTGGGCTTCATGCAGAGGAATTGGTTTTGCAGGAGAGGCGTGAATGAAGGCTGGCCACACTCAGAGCCAGCTGCCCAAGCAATCTCCCAGTGCCCCTTGACTTCCTGGGCCACTTCCTGAGGAACTTCCTCACAGCTGGTTCATCCGCCTGCCTCCCCTCCCCAGCCCAGGCAGCTATCGGGCCTGGCCTCAGTAGCATCTTAAATCCAGCAGCCCAGCCACCAGGACCACCAGCTCCCAGGCCTTCTCCTCCTCCCACCACCTGCTGCCTCTGGGCAGCAGTAACCAAGGCTTGATTCTAATTAAAAATAAAAAAGAAATCAAGTATAAAAGGATCCTAACCCTACCCCATGGGCACTCTACAATTTTTCAGCTTCACACATAATTGTGCTAAGTAGAGTTCTGACAACCCCACGTAAGGCCCAGAAATGCACTTGATTATTTTTTATAGTAAATGTGTCAGAATTCTTCTCCCTTATGTTAATTCGTGAATAGATTAGTCTCCCTAGCACTGTGGGGGGAGTGCTCCCCCAGGTGGCCTGGGACTGGGGGTGGGGGTCAGCGTGTCTCTCCCTGCAGGTGCAGCCCACAGGACTCCTTCCTTGCCCCCAACTCCGGGCCTGGACAGCGCTCTGTCCCCAGGCCGGCCGGCCGCTGCTCACAGTCCCTTGTTGTACACCACTGTCCGGCCGCTCGTGGCCCGGGCTATCTCAGGCTCTAATTGGCTTGTTTCGATCTGAGGAGAGAGTGAGAGCAGAAAGAGGAGAGGTGAGGGGACGGGAGGGAAGGGACAAGTGGGGAGCTCAGCGGTCAGGACCGCCTGGTGCTGCCGCTTCTGCTTCTGCCCCCAGCCCCCAACCAGGGCCCACGCGTGCCGCCTCGTGACACATCTCCCTCTTTTCCTGTCCTGCTGGGGGGCTCACGACACCCCTTCCAGCCAAAGCCGTACCTCATCCGCTGCCAGCACGTCCGTGTAGGGCAAAGTCCTGCCTCCTGAGTTCTCCGTCTCCCTCATCTCCAAGGACCTCGTCCCCAACAGTGCACAAAACACGCCCAGGCCACACCCTGGGCCTGGTCACCCCCAGGGCTGTTCCAGCCAAACTCAAATCCAAACCCCACCCTCTTGCACCCCTCCGTCCCCTGTCCCTCCAAGCACCCTCCTCACTCTCCTATCTGCTTCCAGACCACCGACCCCAGCCCCAGACTCTCTAGAGCTCTCTTCACATCCTCCCCCTTCTAGCCTGGATGTGAGAGGCCACCACTTGAGCCTCTCCAAGCTGCAAGGCCCTTCTGGCCTGACTGGCAGAAGAAGCAGCTCAATCATGCATCCTACCTTCTCCCCACTTGAACCTGACCACCTAGCAGAGACTGCTCAGCGTTCACTGTCCTTGACTTTGGCTGGACCCTCACAGTGGCCAGAAAATCCCCCACCCCTGGGCCATATGGTTGGTCAGCTCCATCTCCCATTCTCCACAGAGGCCGCCTAAAGCCTCCTCTGCTCTCCTCAGCCACCCTGCCCTCAGCTGCCCACTCATCTTCCTACCTCGGAGTGAAAACAGAAGCCCTCACGAGGCACCCCTCAGCTTCTCGTCAGACCCATGACCTACCTGTGTCCACACTCTGCTCCGGATCTGTCCTCCTGCTGCCCCACTGTGGCTATCCCTGCCCCCAGAGGACCCCACAGCGGAGACCACTCCCAGATGGCCCACCCTGTTGCCCACCTTTTCAGGGACTCCTGTTCATCAGCAGAGAACCTCCCATCTGATACGCCCCTGTACCCCGGGTCATGTTCCTGCTGCTACTGGGGCTCTCTCCCCCATAACAGCCACGCTTCTTTAAGGCGCTGCCCACTCCTTTAGGGGCAGCTCCAGCTCCTCACCTCCCACTGACTTCCCAACCCACAGCAAACCTGGCTTCTGTTTCCACTCCCCTCCACAAAAGTCTTTCTCTCCAAGCTTACTGCCAGCTCCCTTTTTGTGACACCTACTGGACACATCTCAGGGTCTCAGGGTCCTTCTTCCCTGCACACAGCTCCATAGCTACTTCTACTAGACCCATCTAGAACAGAACTGAATTCCTCGTCTCTTCCTCCCCGACCCCAGCTTCACACCACTGTCCAACAGTGCTCTGGCCAGGGACCCCGGGGACTTTCAGATCTCCACTCTCCTTCCCTCCCCTCACTGTCTCACCCCCTCCAGCCCCTCTTCCACCACAGCCAGGGTGAGCCTTCTCAGCAGCAAGTCCGATCATGCCTCTCTTTGTTATGAAAGGGCTCACCGCCACCACTGCCCTCAGGGACCCAGACCCTGCCTCCCACTAGCCACCCTGTCCGTGGGATTGGAGACACAGCACACCTGCCTATCACAGTGCCTCAGATACGCTGGCTTATTCACACCCCAGGTCTTTGCCTGAGCTGCCCCTCTGCCTCTTCCTCGCCTGGCCAACTCTGATTCCCTGGACCTCCGCTCAGCTTCCAGGCCACTGCTTCAGCTATCTTCCCTCATCCAGGCTGGGTGTGGCCACCTCTCCAGCCCCACACTTGCCGCCCTCTGTACACTTGTCGTAGCACATGATTTGAGGCTGACTGCTTGCTCCTGCTCCTCTTCCCACGGTAGACCGCAAGCTCCACGAGGCAGCGAGAGCATGCTGCTGTGCATCCTGCATCCTCAAGGCCGGGAGACGGTAGGTGCTCTCAAGTGTTGAGTCAATGAGGGGAAAGAAGAAAGGCAGAAAGTACTGGGAGGGCGGGGTCCCCTGGGAGTCCCCACAGCAGCCCGGATGTTGACCCACAGCTCTGGGGGCTGCGCCAGCGGGGATGGCCGGAGCCCCTAAACCTGAGGGAGCCGGGAGGGAGGCACCACCTCCTCCGTGAGGAGCCCCGGCCTGACCCCCGCCTGACCCCCGCCCCGGGTTGAATCAGGAAGCACCAGCTGTAAGTCAGCTCAGCTGATCCTGGTCCCAGGTACCTGCTAGATATCAAGACATGGCAGCTCTGGGGAGCAGGCAGGAGGTGCCATAGCCTGGCCCAGCTTTCAGAGAACTCAGTCAGGTCTGAGGCCAGACAAGAGGGGATTCACTGTGGATTGCAACTGGCAGGGACCCTCTCCCTGTGGTCTCTGGTACCTCAATACACCGGCCACTTGAGAAGGCCAAAGAGACAAGAACCAGGCTCAGGGCCCAGGCCTCTTCCCCACCCGCTCTCCTCAAACCACCTCCTCCCTGCACACCCTGCTGGCCTCCGAGTCCTCTCCACCCCACCAGCTCCCCTCGTCCCCATGCTGCCACTGACACAATGCACAGCGCCCACGCTTAAAAATCTAAATGCTTTTGAAAATGTTTAACCTAGTTAGACAAATTAGCAAAAATTTGTGCAAAACAATTTAGGTATTTAAAATATTCAATGTTTTTAAAAAACTGGAAAACTGTTCTTAGCTTTCAGCTGCAAAAACCAACAAAATATAACATCCCAGCAATCTTACCATGAGGTGTAACATAACCCTTCGGGAAAGCTGTTAAACAGCTACTGAGGCATCCTGGGAAATAGCACTTCATTTATTCAAATGCACATATGTCAGGCTTTTGCACCATATGTCATTCCAAGCTATTTACAGTAATAATTAAATCTTAATCAACGTTTAACCTCTGTAAAATGTTTGAAGAATCCTAATCACCCTTCAGACTGCACTAATGAAGGAGAAATATATAAACATAAAAGGAAAATGATGCATAGATATCACGCTGGAAAGAACAGTAATTGCAAAATTGTATTTCTTTTAAATATAATCAGTAAATGATGTAAAGTAAGCCAAGGAGTATTTTAAGTTAAGACATCTTGGATGTCAGAGGTGTGAGCAGCTAATTTTGTTCTGCTACCCATAACAGATGTAGCATATTTTATTTTAGTGCCATTATTAGCAACTTCCCATGCCGGCTTTCACTGAAGCACTGAGTCCCGCATTAAAATCCGAGAGGCTGCTCACCACCATGGTGGAGGACCGCGGGCCAGGGCCACAGCCTCCTCGGCCCATTCCCTGGAGAGCGCTGGCCCTGGTGGAGACGAGACCTCATCCTCTAAGTGGAGCTGTCACAGACCCAGGCACCCCCCTCCAGCTTCCCACTGAGCTGAGGACAGCAGGTAGGAGGGAAGCAGGGGAAGAGCAGGCAATGGGAAGGCTGCGGGGGAGGGCCATGGTCGAGGCCCTCAACTCAGGAGCAGGCACCTGGGGACAGATGGCATCTAAGGCTTTTCCTCTCATTTCAATTCAGTCAGCCCTTAAGTAGCAGATGCTTATGGCTGCCAACGCCATACACTGGGCTGGGCACCCAGAGATGGACAAGACCAGCCCGTGCCCTTGAGAAGCTTCAAGTCTAGGGGAGGAGTCAGACAGGAAAGCAGATGGATTCCAGAGAGACAAAGTGCCATGGCAACTGGGGAGGAGTTACCACGCACTGAGGGTTACCATGCGCTGATGAAAGAACGGGAAAGGAAGACTTCTCAGGGGAGGGAAGCCAGGAAGCAACGGGCGTTTTGATGAGAGAGGGCAGGAAAAGCTTGCTGGGGAAGAGAAAAGCATTAGCTGGCCAGCATGGCATGTTTGGTGTGGGCAACGGTGGACAGGTTGGAATGTGGAAGAAATGGAGGCGGAGCTGGGACAGGCAGGCCCTCACAGGCCACTGAAGATGTCAGCATTTTATCTGAGGGCAATAGGGAGCCATGCAAGGCTCCTGAGCAGGGGTGGTCCAAGATCCCCATCTTGCTGGTGGTGGTGGGATGGAGGAGTAAGTGAGGGGGCAGCTGCAGGCATCAGAGAAAGGTGCCAGGTCTTCCCCATGATGCTGCCAGTGGGGGCTGACGGGAGGGTGTGCGGGGATCCTTTCTGAAGACAAAAGCCACAGGAGTTGATGACCAATTCCATGTGAGGGTGAGAGGGAGGTGTGCAGGATGACTGTGCGTTGGATGATTCCTAATTCTAGCTCGGGAGCCGGGGTGGCTGGTGACGCCATGCTCAGAGGCAGGGGAATATGGGGGGCGGGTCGGAGTGGGAGTGTGGTAGGCTTGGGTCTCCCAGGTTGAGGAGCAGGGGAGGCAGGCAGGTCTTGGGGGTGGAGCTCTGGGCAGGGCCCTGGGCAGAAGAGTGAGCCCGGGATGTGAGAGCAGTCGGAGCCCCGGAGTAGAGGAGCTTGCCCAGAAGAGCAGATGGCAGGGGAGGGTGCTAGGCCGAGGGAACAGGCGCATTGGAGGGGCGGGTGTAGGGAACAAGCCCACGATGGTGGCCTTGGGGGTCCAGCCCAAGGAGCGGACACAGTGATGGAGGGCGCCACAGACAACAGCCAGCATGGACATCAGGCAAACAGAATGGCCCTGGCATGTCTTTGGTCTTGACAGAGGGATTTGGGTGGGATTTGGTGACCTCCTAGAATCCAGGAGGACTCCTAACCCTCACTTAGCCTCTCACTTCTATCACGGGCCAGTTCAACTGGTCATTGGTTAAGGCCTCACCAGTTCTCTGACCATCTCCTGGACTCACGGATGCTGGGACCACTGGGGGTCCTCACCACTGGGCTTAGCAGGGGAGGCTGGGGCAGGGACCTCTGTGCTACCTACCCTTTGATGATCACCTCTCTGCAGTTGGTGGGGGGGGGGGGGGGTTGGGATGGGCCTGAATCTCCTCCACAGAATCATATCCAGGGCTGTGCTGGTAAATGAATGTGATTCAGGTACTGAGGGAGGGCAGCTAACCAGCTCCAGGGCCCCGAAGTAGAGACAGGAATGTCTTCTCTGGGGCTCCCCTTGGTTCACGTGCTACGTCAGCAGCAGAACAAATGGTGTGATGGCCACAGTGGCTCGCAGGTGGGTTGTGGATGGAGGGAGAGGCCAAGGCCCAGTGAGAGGAGTGAGTGTAGCAAGGAGAGGCCACTAGCATCAGCCCAGAGGACTAGAACCCCTGGGGAGGGGACCAAGAGCAGGGGCTTGACCACAGAGAAGCTCTGAAGGGCCTCCTCTGGGGGGAAGGTGACAATGAGAAAGAAGGCTGGACAAGGAGTGGCCACAGGGAGAAGGGTGACCCAGTGCAAGCAGCCCAGGGGGCCTGCAGGAACCTATGGGTCCCTTCCTTCATCTGATAAACCCCTCCCCAGGAGCCTGTCTACCAGCAGCCCAGGCCTCGAGAGAAGGGACGTCTAGGATGGGGAGCCAGAGCCCTGGCTGAAGTGATCCAGCAGCACTGGCTGACGGTACCCCACCCCAGAACTGGGGGTGCCAAGAAGACACGGGTTGCTAGGGACGGCCCCGCTTTGCCTTGGGATGAGCAGTGCTGTCCTGCTCATACTCACGGACTGCCAGGCAGAACTGCACCCTGGCTCCCACAGCCTCATCCAGATGCCCTCCCCAGCCGAGGCCCCACCCTGGTCTCCAGACCCGGCTCAGACTCTGCTCCCCGTGGAGCAGATAGCCCAGACTTCCAGCTGCATCTAAGGTCAGAGGCAGCAAGCAGGAAGCACCAGCCTCCGCGGAGTACCCCAGGCCCACTGGCCCCAGAGCACCCTGGAGCGGCCGGATGGGCTTCCTTGGTGGCGCTAGAAGGGTTAACCCTGAGCTATTCGCCTCTGTCTCCTGGCTCATCTTGGATGGGGGGCAGAGGCAGGAATGCATGTGGGGCCACCTCTGCCTCTGCAGCCTGGGAGCACACACACACCTGCAGCCCGCAGCCAGTGGATAGTTTACATATTTGAACCTGGAGCTAAGGTGCTGAGACATAAACAGGAAACTGGATCCCCGGTCTGTGCCCCATTCTCTGGGGCTTTTACCTACTACAAAGAAGTTCCTCCTCCTTGCCTTTCTTCTGGTGGCTTTTCTGCCTCCCTTTCAAAGGCGCTGGGCAGGGGGTGGGGTGATGCGCATGACCCTGTGACATGGCTCAAAGCTGCCTCCTGCTCCTGGTCAGGGTTCTGGGCCTCTGAAGGTCTGCAGGTGGTGGCGACATTGACACAGATCCAAAGCCCAAGCCGGCACCAACTTGTCCAACTCTGCCAAGCACGGAACCAACTTGCCCACTGGGCAGCTGCAAACCACCCTCTCTCACCAGGGTTGGGCAGACCTCAAGTCCTGCTTAGATATGCACACCTGGGCCTGAGCATCACCCTGAGCATTCTCAGGGGACAGGGGTGTTAGGCCAGGGCTGGGGAGCAGCTGGGGCCTGAGCCTAGATCCCTGGGTCAGGCCTCCAGTGGTGGCTCTGGGCCCCACTGCCTTCCCAATGAAAGCCAGACTCATCGACTGCACACTCGAGGCCTTCTGCCACCTTCTCCTGCCTCCTCACTCACCAACTCCTCCCCATCACATGTTCAGGCTTTGAGGCCTAATCCGCTAAGGCTGTCTGCCACCTCCAGGAAGCCTCCCCTGATCGTCTCAGACCAAATCCATTGCTGTTGCCTCTGGTACCCCTGGCACTTGTTTCATCTCCATCACACCCCCAGCTACACACTGATTTGTACTCTTACCAGCTGTGAAACCCGGGGTCCCTCTCCCCATGTCTGTGTGAGCCATTCAGGGTAGTTTCAGTCACCCTGTGCATAGTCAGTCCTTGATAAAAGTTGAATCAAACTGAATTCCTCAAGTCCAGGGATCCTATGTTATATTTTCCATCCCCCCCGCCCCCGCCAGGCGATGTGCATCCAGGTAATGTGCAGAGCCCCCTCCCCATTTGGACTCCTGAGGGGCCCCCTGGTGGGCCAATCTCAGAATCATTCTACCGCCTCCATCTTCTTCAGGTCTCAGTTTCCCCGTATGTGTGGTGGGGAGATTTTCTACTGTCCTGGGGCTGCGATGTGGATAATACCAAGAAATGGACGAGAGAACACTTTGGAGGCTTAGAAAACCTGCTTAAGGAAGGCAGGACTCCATGGTTATCCCACCACCAGCCTAGGTCTTGCTTGCCTGTGTCTCCTCACAGCTCACAGGACTGCGCCCTTGCTGTGGGCCAGGTACACCCTAAACTCTTCACATATACTGACCCGTTTAATTGTCTCCACAAAAGCTTTGCATAACCAAGCCTCCTTCCTTCCTGGCCTTTATTTAGATAGGTGTTCTAGAAGGTCCTGGAAAGAACTGGGGAGGGATGGGCTGAGAGGTGGCCCTGCTGATGCCTGTCACCAGGGCACGTGTGTGCATGTTCATGCACGTGCTTGTGTGTGGGCTTGCGTGCACGCGCAGGTTTGGGGTGGGGGTGTGCAGAACAGGCAACATGACAGGTGGCGTTGGCGTTCCTGGGCTCTGAGCGGCTTTGCCATTCCCATCCATCCCTCCTGGGGGGTCCTGTGGGCAAACTCCAAGAAAGCAGCGGGCGGGGAGGCGGCAGATTTCTGATGGCAAAAATAGCCCACTTCAGAGTTCAATAGGGACTGATTAAAGCAGTAAAGGAGGAAAGCCCCAAACAAACATCTCCAAGCAAAGTAGGAAATGGATTTGAGATTGGAGGGGAGGAAACACCTGCTCTTGGAGATGGTCAATCTTGGTGGACTAAGAGGGACACGATACCCCCTAGACATCGCTCTGGCCTTGGGTCAGCCCTGGAAGAGTGGGAGAAGCAGGAAGCAGTCAAGTCAAGGTGACCCCAGATAAGCCATGCTCTGCATTAGGTGTTGATAAATAGCACCAGTTCTTCGCATTAGCGATACCCGGAGACAGTACTACCATCCTGGGGAGGGAGCTGGGATGCAGGAAACATGTGACCAGAGTCTACACGTGTGGGGTGAGACAGATCCTAGTGGGGCTCATCAGGGAGGACTTCCTGGAGAAGGAACCTCCTCCAGAACAGCTTGCGTGCTAAGGTCGGTCATGTCTGAGTCTTTGCAACCCTATGGACTGTAGCCCACCAGGCCCCTCTGTCCATGGGATTCTCCAGGCAAGAATATTGCAGTGGATTGCCATGCCCTCCTCCAAGGGATGTTCCTGACCCAGGGATCGAACCCATGTCTCTTACGTCTCCTGCTTTGGCAGGCAGGTCCTTTACCACTAGTGCCACCTGGGAAGACCTGAATATGAACCTGAGCTCATTCCCAGCTCTTCTCCATTCTTGGTTGGGAATTCAAAGGCTTTCTCAGAGAAAAAGAGGCAAGCTAGGAGAGACATTTGCTTCTAGCAGGTCACAGCTTCCAGCCAAGCTGGTTGCTATCATTTTCTTCAGGGCTAGCGATGAGGAGAAAGATGGTGGAGGCTCTGGTACCCACTGGGGGTACCCACATTTTTTCCCACACAGGGATGGTGTGCCTCTTTGTTTTTTAATTTGGAAGCTGGGAGGGGGACCTGGGAGGAGTAGGGGAGTGAGCAGGGACATGGCTAAGCCTGACCTTCAAACACCTCATCGACAGCATGCATGTGACTTCTAAAAGCCAATCTCTGAGACCAGGGTGGCTAGAGTGAGGACACGGGAGGGCCTGAGCTTCTGGTGCCCTGGACCCTCCAGGGCTGAGTTAAACAAGGGCTCAGCTGAGAGGGAGAGGTTGGGGGTTAGCAGGGCTGACAGGGGAGCTCTGAGCAGGAAGCCCTCGGGGGGCTCAGATGATGTCTTTTCTTCCTGTCAAGGTGTTTGGCAGAGCCTGGAGGGACAGAGGAGGGGTTCCCTGGTGAGGTGTCAGGGACCAACAAACCAACAATCAACAGTCAACAATCACAGGGCAACAACCCTCGCTGCTAGGGAACCAGACTCCTTGGCCCCACACAGACCCTGTGAAGCTGGTGCAGGGGAGAGACAGAGAGACGTGTACACACTCGGGAAGCCCCCAGCCCTACAGAGGCAGTCCAGCCACTCTTTCCCACCTCTGTTGCTGCTGGGAGGGCTGAGGAGCTAAGTGAGGGTCCAGGGGCCCCAAGGTATGTTCCAAGAAAGGTTTTGCCCATTCGCCACTCAGCACCATTCACAAGCCATGCCTGGCCCCAGAGGGTGGTACACCCACATTACCAGAGAAGCACCCTACGGTCAGCATCTGACTTAAGGTCCTACAGCCCGCCATCAGCTCTCCTGACTCCAGTACCAGGGCCCAGTTTCATGGGTTCACTTCCAGAATCCTAATGGACCGAACCAGGAGAAAGCTTACTTCCAACCCCTCATCTTGTGGCAAAGGAAACGGAGGTCCTGGGGTGAAGCCCAAACTCACACAGAGTTGAGGTGGGGGGATGCCAGGCAGAGGGGAGGAGGGCATACCTGGGGCACGTGGGGCAGCCCCCAGCCTGAACCCCACCTAGGGACAGGACAGAGCCCCCAGGGGCCCCTGGACCCCTGAGCCTCACTCGTCCACAGAAAACCCCCACCTTTTCCTGTGGACACATTTCAACCTCACCAAACCAGCTAATTATTGACAGTTGGTGAAGAGGAGATCTCACTTTTTCCTCCTGTTAAACTGCTCCTAATTAGTTCCCTGTCACCACGGCTGGCTCGCCCGCCCGCCGCTCGCCGTCGCGGTAATCCCGCTGCACAGTGTCTCATTAACCTTTTGCTCCTCTCCTGCCGCCTGCCAACAAGATGAAGACAAAAACAGATTGTCGAACAATGGCTCCAGCTTGTATGTGCTGCCCGGTCCCCCAGCCCCCCAAGCTCCCGGGGGAACCGCGGGGGGAAGAGAGGGGAATGGGGTTGGGGGGAGCCCAGAGGAATCGAGGGAGAGAGGCACAAAGAGAGATGGAGACAGAGCAGGCAGGGCCGGGGCAGGGCACTTGCCAAAGGTGCAGCTTCTTGCTGTGCGGAGACAAGAGGTTCATTAAATGGGATTGGAAGTGCTCCCAGGTGGGGCACGCTGGCTGTCAGAGCGGGAGGGACGTTCGTCATCCCCAGGTCAGCCAAGCCCACGGGCCCGGAGACAGGACCTTGGACATCTCCCTCGAGGGACCCAAGGCACCAGCACGTGTGTACGTATATGTGTGTCTGGGGCAGGACAGAGCTGGCCACACTGGCCTGGAGCCCAGAGCCCCAATCTCCAGAGAGGGCAGGGCCAGAAAGGTCAAACAAACCAGGCCCCACACGCCACAGGGTGGCCCTCTGCGACCGACGCAGCCCTGGGTGAGCTCCAGCACAGCACCCTGCTTTATTTCCATCTTAGCTGCGCCGCACCCGACATTCCTTGGTTATTGGGTTTCTATCTGCCTCCCCAGAACAGAGCTCCCTGAGAGCAGGGGCTATGACACGGCCCTCCCAATTACAAGGAAAAGGGGAAAGCTCCCCAATATCTGTGGCAGGGATGCAGATGGGTCCATCGCTGCCTGGGCACAGCCTGGCTGAGTTGGCCTTGGCCAATGCCCCATAGCCTTAACCTGCAGGTCCCAGGGTCCACCAGGACACACCCCACATTCCCTGCGACAGGACTGGGGCTCAGAAGGAAGGCCAGACCTTGCTTCCTCATTCTCACACTCAAGCTCCTAAGGAAGCTTCCTACCCAAACTGCTGGCCTATAGGCCCACCTGACCTCAGCTCTGGGTTAGAGAACAAAGGCAGACTTCAGAAGGTCCCCGTGAATGTAGACATGGATTCCCCATGAAGGAGGAGGGCTGGGGGAGGGCACTGGAAAGTTCCTACTGGCAAATTAGCAAGGAGCCCGTTGGGGTTCAGACCTGTGCCTTCTCACTTGACAGTAAGGTGGGGGTGGACTGGGAGGGTTCTGGAATCTTTCTGTGAATACAGAGCCCCTCCATTATTACCACCTCTGGGCTTTGGGCACATTGCTTATATGCCTCAGTTTTCTCAGTTGTAAACACGGAATAATACTGGTCCTGCCTTGCAGGAGTCATGTTCTGCATCCACACTTCACCACCATATCAACCAGGCCCCTCTGCTTACTGGACCCCCGGACCCTGGGGAGGCCAGGCCTTTCCGCCCTGGGCTGTATGACTCCTTCCCCATCACGGCCCTCGTCCCAGGCTCACAGGACAGCGGCCACCCGAGGTGTCCCATCCCCTGACCATCTCACAGAACACCGGCAAGTGACATTTTCTTTGCTGTTCTCCAGTTGCTTCCCATTCCTGAGCTCATTTCTCGGAACAGAGAGCGAATCCTGACCACCACTTTGCCTCCTCAGCTTTGTCCAGCTACACCCCCAGGCTGCCAAGTCTCGTCAACCCCTGCTAGTCCCCTCTGCAGCAGCTCACTTGCAGGGAGCCCCCTCCTCCTCAAAATGGCCTTGTCCTCAGTGTCCATGAAAACGCTCATCAGGTTTCTCCCCTGGCTGCTCCTGCCCTTTTTAAGACAGCTTTTTTGCCTCTCATGGCAACCTCGATACTTCCAGGGCTTTAGTCTCCCCCATGCATCAGAGGTTCCATGTTCCCCAGCCAAAATCTCCCCCTAGAGCCTGAGACACATATATCTAACTGTCTAAGCAACACCCCTTAATAAACAGGAGTACTCCCTTGACTTAAGGAATATTAGGAAGATTTAATACAAGACACTCAGAGACCCCACCATGCTGCCTGGCCTAGTAGATGTTTAGTAAATGGTAGCTGTAATTATTATCATTTGCAATTTTAATTTTAAAATTAGCACCATTTTAATAGGCAGAAATACTAGTTTGAAAAGAGTAGACTAAACTCTCCCAGAGATTGCAGAGGGGATTGAAGTTTTTTCCTCAACTGCTGGGGTTAGTGGGTTGGAAACCCCACACCAATCACTGCAGGCCAGCCATTCTAGGAACCAGTTCCTAAATTCCATCTCCAGGTCACCTAATTAATTAATTAATGTGCCAGCGATTACTCCTATTGACAGCCTTGGTGGCTCTTGGCAAGGTTGGGTCAGCCCAAGCAAGTCTAGACTCATTGTGGCAAATCCCACTGGCTTCTGGGATGTGAGACGTGATCCCCACACAGCAGAAGCAGCACCTCGTTAGAGAGAATTAATTGGGAGGAAGAAAGAGGGAACCAAGTCCTCTCGGCCTGATGGCCTTAGTGCCATAAGTCAGAGACAGGCCTCCAAATACCCCATAATGCACAGGCTCGCCTGCATTCTGTGGGGTTGATGCAGGTGAGGAGGAGCCTGAAAATCACGTCCCTACCCTCCTTTCCCAGAGAAAGTTCTGGAGATTTATTACAAAATGACTACACTCTTTTCAATCTAGAGAAAGAGGCTTGGGTTGCAATGAGAGGAACTTTGGTTAGACACCCAGAACTAACTTCCACGCCTATTTGTGGCAGGCATGGGGGAAGGAAGGAGCCTGGACATTGCTCCCTTAGACCACCTCTCGGCAGCCAGAGCTGGAGGCTGGAGCGGCTGGACTATGGCCATTTCTCTGTTATTTGTCCCAGAGGAGCACCCTCCAAAGACCTACAGCTCTAGACTCCACCAGCACAGGGGGGCCCCAGCTCCCTCCTCTCTCGCTGCCCCAGGGTAGGTGAAAAGAGAGAGAGAGAAAAATCCCATGAAACAAGCAGATGCAACACCTCCTGGGAGCTCTGAGCTGGGAGCTGGCCTCTGAGGTGTTCTCCCGCATCAGTTCCTGGCTTATCTGTGACTCTGGGCTGGACGCTCAGCTTCTCTGGGCCTCCATTTCCCCCCACAGAGAGCCAGGGGGGTGCTAAACTGGATGACCTTGAAAATTCTTCCAGTGAGAGAGGCTCCAGTTCCCTCGTGAGCTTTCTCTGCCCTGGGTCCCTCCCCTGTGCAGTCAGGCAGAGCTATGGGAGCTACTCGAGGCTTCTGAACACACGGGTGCTTGCAAGCACCTGGGGCACTCAACTCTTGCCCAGAACTGCAGACACGGCCCAACGGCACAGAGATGCAGTTTATGACCACGGAGAGTGTGGGCTCAGGCCTTCCACATAGGGATGCTGGGACCACTAAGAAGTGCCCTCCCTCCCATCTTCAGAGCTCCCAGGCAACCTGGAACCCCCAGCTCCATTTGGAGTCCCTAAGCATCAGGATAGGCAATGGCACCCCACTCCAGTACTCTTGCCTGGAAAATCGCATGGACGGAGGAGCCTGGTGGGCTGCAGTCCATGGGGTCGCTAAGAGTCAGACACGACTGAGCGACTTCACTTTCACTTTTCACTTTGATGCATTGGAGAAGGAAATGGCAACCCACTCCAGTGTTCTTGCCTGGAGAATCCCAAGGACGGAGGAGCCTCATGGGCTGCTGTCTATGGGGTCGCACAGAGTTGGACACGACTGAAGCGACTTAGCAGCAGTAGCAGCAGCAAGCATCAGGATATAGCTGTTCAGCGTTGGGAGTGAGCTATAAGGTTTGGAAGGGTCCCCCGGCTTTGTAGCAAGGCTGGGCCCCGTGGGCATGAGGATACTGCCTTCCATCCATGTGCCTTGGGCTGGCCCCCAAGACAGGAGCCCCTTCCCGTTATAGCTTCCTCCTAAAACTCTGGGACTCGGTGGAGGGAAGTGACACCAGTCCATACCCTCCTTGGGGCCTGGAGGCTGGGTCACATGCTCCTACTTTAAGACCCTATGTCTCCAGTCCTCACAGTCTAGGTGTAACACCCAGGACCTTATTTTCACCTTCCTCAGCTTCCCTGGGGGAACCGGTACCCCTCCCAGCCGCTCTGGCGAGGACTCAACAGGGTCAGTGCTGCAGCCACCGCCGCCATCCTCCCATGAGTTCATGACCCCGCGGGCGTTCTTTGCCTCCAGAGGTCTGCCTCCGCACCAAAGCTTGCTCTTCTCACTCAGCTTGCTAGCGCTTCTTCACCCCAACCCAGCTAAGATTCTGGGGTCCTCTGCTCCTCCTGAACTCGTACCAGCCTCCCAAATGCCTCACCCAGCCAGACAAAACTGGAGCCGGCCCCGCACCTCTGGGTAGATGATCCCTGGCCGCCCCCACAGCCCTGAACCCTCCCCCAGCCATCCCCTCCGCTGACCCCTGGCCCTGCCCTCCAGGCTCTCTGACATCCTTGGTCCCCGGTCTCTCCTGCTCTTTCCTCTGAAGGTCTTCATCCTTCTCCATGGCCCTCTGACCTCTGACCTCCCCTTCCCACTCTCCTTCCTCTGCTCAGTCTTGAGACCCCAGGAGCTATCAGAACAACTTCCTTAACCTCCCACCCCTGAACTCCACCCCAGCCGCACCTGCCTCCCCCTACTGAAGGGGAGAGGGGTGGCCAAACCGAGCGAATCCTCCGAACTGCTTTCCATGCCCTGCCTCCCCGACTTCATGGACTTGCTCTCCATCCTCCCCTTCCAATGTCCTCCTCTCCTGAGGTCTTCCCTTTGCATTTGCACAAGCTCCAGTCTCTCCCACTTGTAAACAGTGAAAATAAAGCCTCTCTTGACCCCACATCTCATTCCAGTGGTGGGGCTGCTTCTCTCTTCTCCCTTGGCTTCCTTTCTCTTCTCTCTTTTCCATCCCAAGCCTCGAGGCCAAGTAGTCAGCCTGCCACCCTGTTTCCTCACCACCACCCCCCCACTGAGCCCCACTGATCCCTTGGGATGGGGTTTGCCTTCATGTCCAGAGATACCAATGACACTCTTCAACCTCACAGAGCTTGACCTCACAGCAAGGTCTGCTGTCTAAGGACGCCCCCACGTCTAATTCCACTTGGCTCTATCCCTACCTCCCTGGCCACTCGTCCTCGGGCAGCATGCTTCCGGAGGCCTCTTTTCACCACACGCTCCTTGACTGGTCCCACCCGCTACCCTGGCTTCCACCACTGTTTAGGCTGGGGGCCCCTGCTTCTGTCCTTGCAGCCCAGGATTCTAGACCCAAAGCCAAATCCCACAGGGCGCCTCCGTTTACATGTTCTGCAGGCTCCTCAAGCCCCACGCACACATCCAACTCTACTCGCTGTCCTCCCGCATGTCAGCTCCTCCGTGTCTCCATCTTGTTAAGCAGTACCTACATCTGCCTGGTAGCCGGGCGCATATCCTGCCGGTTCCTTGTCTTCCCACCACATGCAGTTCTTCATCAAATCCGGATAAAGCTGCTTCCTAACTCTCTCTTCAAGGACCCACTTTTCTCCATGCTCACTGCCAACAGCCTGGTCCAAGCCACCATCCTCTCACTGGATGCGCGCCACTGCCTCCTGAAGGCTCCTTCTCCTCTGGAGCTGCAGCCCAGCCTCACCATGCAAGCCCAGGGACCATTCAAAACCAGGACTCTGGTCCTGCACAGCTCTTCTGGTAACACTTACCCTCTGCGGTGGCTTCCAGCTTCCCAGCACCACCTGACCCTGGGCCCCCTTACCTAGCCCCTCATCTTCCCCACTCTCCACCAGAAATGCAGGCTTTCCTCAGTTGCCTACCTCCACACCAGGTGACTTCAGCCTATGTGTCCCCTCACCTTTTACACACCTGGGAAGCTCTAACCCATCCTTCAGGCCCCATGAAACGCCATGTCTCTCTAAGTGCCGTTTGGGCCTCTACTATCCCCTCCCACAGCCGAACACCTCCCATCCTCACACCACTCACCGTTCACTTGTTATTCCTTGTGGCTTCGTTGTGTTCACTTCCTGGCCTCGATTCTTTGAGGTTAGAACCTGCGCCTATCTCATTCATGTTCTAACCCCAGTGCCTAGTTAGCCCCTTGCTAAGGAGTCAGCACTAAGTATTGGTTTATAAATGACCAAACTGCAAACCTTCCCTGTCCTGCCCTTGAGCCCCTCCCTCCACTGACCTCTGACATCTGAGGGAAGAGGCTGATGGCCAGCGGCAGGGCCAGACCGAAGGCTGCCAGGCACACAAGGCTTTGCACAGGGAGGAGCAGCCGGGGACGCGCCTGCAGGAGAGCTGTCCTGTGGAAGAGAGAGAAGGGGAGCCATGAGACCCAGACAGAGTGAGCTGGCCACTAGCCACCACACTCGGTCCCACTGGGCCCAAGGGCCAGTGCCAGCCAGTAGTCAAATAGTAGTGGAGAAATTCTGTCTTGGGGACCTTCACCCATTGGCACCCCTTTCCCCAGGCTCTGCCTTGAAGAACATTGCTGGTTGAACTCTCAACCACAGCTCATAAACAAGCACTTGTGGGGGCCCCACCCCACTGTGTGTCCACTGTGGAAAGAAGGCCCCGAGTGGGGGAGACGATAGAGGAGGCTGCTGACCCCTGCTCCTGTGCAGGGGCTGGGGGGACCCCACCGGGATACAGCAGAGGAAGACGGTCCTTGAAGGCGCCATGTATTGAAACAGTGAACAAACCACCCACACATTCACCCACGCACGAACACGCATACACACATGTGCATAGCCAGGAGGAGATGATCCTCTTCTGGGTGTGGGAAGATTACATGCCGCCTGGTCAACTTTGACCCAAGAGCCACCGAGGAAGACAGTGACTTGCCCAAGGCCAAGTCTGCAGGAGGCAGGCAGGGCTCCTCTCTGGACTCCTGACTCCCCGCAAGTGCTGTCACTGAGCTGCTCCGGCTCCTGCCTTTGGACCCTCTGACTACATCATTGCCAGCTCACAGCTAATACCCCTCCCTGCAGCGAGTGTCAGAGGAGGGATTCTTGGAGAGGAAAGGGGTATGAGAGCCTCCTCCCTCTGGGGCCGGGTCCCCAAGCCCCATGACAGAACAGGCTTTCCAGACAGAGTGGGGATCATAGTGGTTGGCGGGTCCACCTTCACTGTGTTGTCCATCAGAGCATCTCATTCTGTACAATCCACTGGGTCCTAGTGAACACCACAGGCCATCTACTTGGGGGAGACCTGGGGTGGGATGAGCCAGCAGGATGGATTATTTGCCAAGGGATGTTGGGTGGGTACAAACGCTGCCCTCGGGAAGCGTCAGCCTTCACTGGAGGAAGACTGGTTCTGTGGGAAGAAGATGGAACTGGGACTTTTGCCCTTCCTTCCTGGAGTGGGCCGGGGAGAGGCGCTCCTGGGGGCTGTGCCTCAGCGTGTGGGCAGGCAAATCCCACACCACCTTTACCTCCAGACACAAATCCCAAGAGCGACTCTGGCTCTAAGGGGACAGCAGAATTGGGAGCAGTGGTTTTCAAACTTTCGTACCCAGGCTGGGGTTAAAAATGCAGACTCCCTCGCCCTCATGAGAGCCTGATTCTGTGGGTACCACACCTGGGAACCCTCCCTGAGTCTGAAACAGGTGATCCCCAGACCACACTCTGGGACACTCTGGCCCAGAATGTGCCTGCTAAGGTACCAATAATGATCCAATTACTTGTAAGTTCTATTCAGTAAAAGATGGGGACACATCAAGTGCTCAGTGAGGGGTGTTAGTGTTGCTATTGTTACTGCCCTTGTTTCCGGCTGGAAGGAGGGAGATCCTGGTGGCTGGGCTGGCCCCCAGCCCTCCCCAATGGCCCAGACCCCACCATCCGACCAGTTATTGAATTAAGCCCAAATTGATCTACTGGCGAGGGGAATTTCCACAGGATTAAGAGCAGCGGGACAGAATTGCCCAAATCAAACTCAAACCCTTCTGGCCTTCCCTGTGCCTGTTCTAGGTGGCACAGAGGGAGGAAAGGAATAGGCTGAGCTGACTTCATCTTGAAAAAGAAGGAAACTCCATCTTGCACTTTCAGTGAGCTTTGGACTATGTGCCTGGTAGTATTAGGGGAAGCACACTGACTGAGACCGCCCACCCTGGCCAGGCTCTCTAGCAACCATTTACATGAAGTGTTTTACGATAGGAGGTCCTGGTAAGGAATACGGAACTAATAAGCCACCACCAACCAGAAGAGTTTGGGAAAGGTCAAAAGGAGACACTGCATGTCCGTCCACTTCCCAGAATCCTTCTCTCTAGCATCCATCTTGGCTGAGCGATGTGTGTGCCATCAGGAAGGACTCTGAATCAGAATGACTGGCCAAAGACAACCCGGAAACTAATCCTATCACCATAAAACCCGAGACTGTGAGCCACATGGCAGAGCAGTTCTCCTGGGTTCCCTTGCCCTCCTTCTCTCCACCCGGGTGCCCTTTCCCAATAAAATCTCTTGCTTCATCAGCATGTGCCTCCTCGGACAATTCTTTTCCGAGTGTTAGATAAGAGCCTGCTCTTGGGGCCCTGGAGGGGAGGCCCCCCTCTTCCTACAGTAGCAATGGGGATAACATACCTATGGCCGAACTGGCCTCCTGGACTGATAAACACCAAGAGTTCCCATTGCCAAAAGGAATGTAATAATCCCGTATGCAGTCAATCACCTTTGTGATCTTTATGGCACCCATTGGTGCAGGCTACAGTGTCTAACCAGCTGACCCTTCTGATTAGGAATCATGGCTGTAACCTGATTGTGTCTCCCTTTAACACTTTCCATGCTAGGTTTAAGGAATTTGGGGATGTGGGCTTGAGCAGTACACTTGAGGTATATAAGGTTTTCACAAAAGTCGATCAGGGTCCTTGGCTGAGAGGAGACTCTGCCTTGGGCCGGCCGGTGTCATAAACTGCACTCCATTATCTGCATTGTCCTTCTGAGTGAGTTTGTTTCCCAGAACGTGTGACTACAACAGTACCAGTGATAAAGAGCCTGCTTGCCATTTTAGGAGACAGGAAAATACTCGGGTTCAATACCTGGGTTGGGAAGATCCCCTGGAGGAAGGCATGGCAACGCACCCCACTATTCTTGTCTGGAGAATCCCATGGACAGAGGAACCTGGTGGACTACAGTCCATAGAGTTGCAAATAATCAGACATGACTGAAGAGATTTAACACACACAACTTCTCCAGCAGGACCAGGAGGGGCAGTGACTGGGACCTCAGGCCCTGAGGGTGGCCAGAGCAGGGGGACAGACAGGAGGGTGTATTTTCCCTGGGGGCACTGTCTTTCCACCAGGGTCATGGAGGGAGGTTTCCTTCCTGGCAGGTGAGGGGCAGGCCATGGGCTCATTCCGGTGGGGACACTGGACAGACCAGCCCCCTCCATGTGGGGCTGTGACCTCAGCTCCTCTCTCAAGGTGGCTGGCTGAGGTCTTCACTGTACAAGGGATCCAGAAAGCCCCAGGCCTGGCTCCCCACTCGGGAAGGAGGCAGGCTCAGACAGCAGCCAACAGTAGGCTCTGAAGCCCCAGCCCAGGCGGGAGAGTGAACACAGCAGGACAGGGGGAGGGGTGGAGGAGAGGGAAATGGCAGGGAGGAATTGGAAAGGCAGCTGGGGGAGTTAAAATATGCAGATGGAGAGATGTGCGAATGCCTGGGAGAGAGGAAAGACCCGGATCCCAGGGACTGAGGGAGGCTGGGGAGCGGCCTCAGGAACCACCGTGGAGGGTGTGGCCTGAACCCCAACCAGCTGAGACCGGTCCTGGGAGGGCAGTGAACCCAAGGGCCCAATCCAGGGCAGAGAGGCACAGCTGGGGGAGAGCGCCCCACACCTGCCTGAGTTGGGGGATCACACGGGGGTATGGGGCTGCTCTCCCAGCCCAGAGTCCAAAACCAACTTCCTCCCCAGGACGGTGGAGCTGGAGTGTGAGCCCCAACCTGAGAGGAGGGGTAGTGGAGGGTGAGGGGAGGGTGTGCAGCTCCTCAGAGGGGTGCCCTGCTCTGGTGCTAAAGGCTTCTTGGCTTCTGACTTGAGACTCCTTTCCTTTCAGTCTCAGAGACGGGACATCTGAACATGCCCCCTACCTGTGCTATCCTAGCTGGAAACCCGGGGACCTCTCTCTGAGAGCTCCCCCGGAGAGGAGAAACTGAGGCCCGCCACACAACAGCTTGTCTCCCCATTGTTGTGCATTCCCTCAGCACTTGGAGCAGTTTTACTTTGCGCTCCATTAATTTGCAAGTAGGCTGCTTAGTAAGTGTTCTTTTGTCTTTTTCTCCCTGGCGGTCCTGACTCCCTCACCCAACCAGGGCTCCCAGGGTCGAGAGTCGAGAGTCAAGAGTCGGGCTGCCTCCCCCAACAGCCTCCTCAGCAGAGGCCCCGCCATTAGCACCCTGCATGGGAAGGCTGTGAGGTGCTCGACAGAGGGGCCTGCTGGGTGGTGCAAAATGCCGAGCTCTAGCAGACCAGGTGGTCAGGGGGTCCATGCTGTGGTTCTCCAGGTGGGAAACTGACCAGCCAGACCCGGAAGCGGAAGCGGTGGAGTGGAACCCCCGCCTCCAGGAGTCTCAGTTGGTGCCTGCCCGGCCCCGCCCCCTCCTCTCCGTCTGACTGTTCCCCCTATATGTGGGGTTAGTTATGTCTCTGGGGGTGCAAACTGAGTCTTGCCCACCTTATATTCCTGGGGCAACCCAGACTGGACTCCTTCTCCTCCCTCAGAGGCCCTCCCACGAGCTTTAAGAAAGGACCAACCAAATACAAGGCTGCCAGAAGACCCACTAACCCACACCTACCTGCCTTCGGGGCTTTTTCAGGACTCAGAGCTGAGCCAGACATGGGGTACCCATAGTCCAGGCTGATTTCAGGCCAGGATATTCAGAACTGGAACAATCTCACCCCATCCCCCGTGAAGCCTCCAACACATGGGACACTAACCACCACTCCACTACTGCAAACCCAGTTCAGATGTCACCAACAGGCATCACATACATTTTCCCTCTGCAAATTTCAGGTTCAAGATTCAGTAGCCTTGAAGACAGAAGCCCCCCCTCCTTCCTCACTTGTCAGGTGGGGTCCTTGTGTGCACTGGTAGTCACTGGTATTTGGGGACAGCCTTAGGTCACCAGAGAGCTATGTCTACATGGTCAGGGGGCACCAGAGCAATCACTTCCAGGATTTATTTTTGCGACTTCTAGAGGAGATTCATTTCCTTAAATCTCAGTGTTCAATATGCCATCCCCACTCAGGAACTCACTCCCACCCTGCACCTCCCCACTCTTCCAGGGGAGAAAGGGATCAGCCCCATAGCTGGACACAGGGCTCCTTTTCTTTTCCTAGGCTGGGCTCTTCAAGGTCCACACAGAAGCCCCAATCTTGCCCCCAAAGCCTTCCTTTCCACCAAATCCTGTCTTGATCTCAGAGTTGGCTGCAGCCCCTTTCCTCTGGACCGGACCTCCCCTCAAGATCACCTTGACCCTGTTCACACACTGCTGGGTCCCACCTGCAGCTGACCCGTGTGTGGGTCTCCCCCTTATCAAAACATAGGCTTTCTGAGACCAGGTCCCCAGATCTGCTCCTCCCTTGTCTCTATGTGGGGTGGATTCCAAAGACGTGATTCTGTGCTGGATCCAAAAACCCAAAAAGGCAGCCAGTGTGGTAGGAAGAGCCCAGCTTTGCAGCCATCTTCCTGGGTCACGCTTGGCTCTGCCATTTCCTAGTGAGTGACTGTAAGCAGATGTTACACAACCTCTTTTTGCCTTCCTTTCCTCATCTGTAAAATAGGGATACCATACTCACTTCATTGCACTGTTGTGAAGGTTAAATGAGATCATTCATTCATTCAACAAACACTGAACATCACTATGTGCCAGGAACTATGCTAGATGCTGTGCCAGGCAGAAAACAAAAGGAATTTACCCGCCTCCATGGGCTTCCCTGGTGACTCAGATGGTAAAGAATCCTCCTACATTGCAAGAGTCTTGGGTTCAATCCCTGGGTTGGGAAGATCCCCTGGAGAAGGGAACAGCTACCCACTCCAGTTCTGGCCCGGAGAAATCCATGGACAGTGTACTCCATGGGGTCACAAAGAGTTGGACACAACTGAGTAACTTTAAAAACAAAAGCGTAGATGACATTCAAGTGAAGCAGACAGATAATATACAGCTAGAAAAAGAATCTCAGATATTGGTAAGTGCTGTGAGTAAAAATAAGTCAGTGTAGCCGGGGAAGGAGTCCTGGTGGCTGTCATCTCAACGGGGTGGTCAGGGAGGGCATCTTTGAGGAGATGGCATTCAGGTAGGGACCTGGCTGAGAGAGGACTGGAATGTAACAAGTGTTTAATGAGGGTTCGATGCTAATTGTCATTTGTTTTGTGAGAATAAGAAAGTCCCCAAAGTGGGGAGAAGCCCCTGACCCAAGCCTTAGATGGAGTGCCACCAACCCCGTCCTTGTCCTACACAGCCCCAAGCCCATCCACAGCCCTGAGATGCCCCCTTCCAGGCTGGGCCCCCAGCGGGAGGGAGCGATCACCTCTTCACTTTTACCTGCACCAGACCTCCAGGCCTTTGCTTATCTTCCTCCCTGCCCCTAGAACCATTCCCTGCTCCTTGCCATCCTCCTAGACTTGCCCTCATCTTCAGGGATCTGCCTGCTTCTTCCCTCCTCCCCTCAGCCTCTCCTCCCAGCAGCCTCCCCGTCTTCATCATTCAATTTTACCCTCATTACTTAATAGAATCACTCCATCACTGTTCTTATTATTCTATCTCCTCTGTGCTGTGCTGTGCTTAGTTGCTCAGTAGAGTCTGACTCTGTGGCCCCATGGGCTGTGGCCTGCCAGCGTTCTCTGGTACATGGGGATTCTCCAGGCCAGAATACTGGAGTGGGTTGCCTTTCCCTTCTCCAGGGGATCTTCCCAACCCAGGGATCGAACCCAGGTCTCCCTCCTTGCAGGTGGATTCTTTACTGTCTGAGCCACCAGGGAAGCCCAAGAATACTGCAGTGGGTAGCCTATCCCTTCTCCAGGGATCTTCCCAACCCAGGAATCAAACTGGGGTCTCCTGCATTGCAGGCAGATTCTTTACCAGCTGAGCCACCAGGGAAGCCCTTACCATGGAATATCACTTGTCAATTAAAAGGAACAGAGTACCACAACACAACATGAATATATTATAAGTATATTAAGCAAGCACAGATATCTCTTTTAGAGATACAATCATGACTCCTGACTCTTTCTTTAGAGTCAGAACAAATATGTTCTCAGAACATCCCTCTGAGGGTGGCACGAAGGTTAATATTATTATTTTATAAATGGAGAAACTGAGGCATAGTGAGGTGGAGACTTGCCTCACTGCAGATACTTGAAAGGGGTATGCTGGGTCCAGGTCTAGTCTTCCCACCACAGTCCTCAGACGCTCTCTCTACCACTGGTCCTGTGCTGTGCACTAATAGAGTGCGTACACACACACACACCCCTAAGAAGCGCCAGCCCTGCCTTGTGCATCAGGACCTCCCTCCCAGCTCCTAGCACAGGGTCCTGAGCAGGGAGAGTCCATTCATTCTCACAAGATGATTGCAGCAGTCCTTTCAAGGAGAGTCAGAACAAACTAGGGCCCTTGCCCTGGGCCAGCAGGGCCCCCTCCCCTCCACCTCCACGATGGCTGCTGTCCTGGCCCCACTCACTTCTCCAGCATGGACATGACGATCGGGGGGAGCACCAGGATGGGCATGGGGAGGACCACTCGTGTCAGCGCTGTCTCCAGCAGGGCCTGAGGGGCAAGCAGAGGCTTGGTGAGCAGGGGCTTCTGGGGGTGGGACAGCTGCCTGGCAGCAAAACCCGCCCTGGAGCCCCTAGGTGTGTGTACTGCTGCTAAGCACATCTGGCTGAATGGAATAATTCATGGAATTGCTCGCTAAGCTGTATTCCCGACAACAGAAAAAAGCTCTCCCTGTCTTCCCATCACAGATTCCCATCACCTGCCACGTGTGGGGGAGGGGTGGCAACACAGAGGCAGTCCCAGGAAGGGGCCTGCGCCCAGGGAGGTGCCTGAGTTGGGGAGGGGGGTGCTGCGGCTGAGAGGAAGCACATGGAGGACTTGAGATGCTCAGAAAAAAAGCAGGGGCCGGAAGGATCAGAACAAACAGCTGGGACCTGCTGAGCTGCCTGAGGTTCCTTGTGCCCAGTGAGAACAGAGATTCTGGGACTGACTTTCTCTTTTGGGCCCTTAAAGACAAAGGTGTGGTGACGCTGCATCTCCTGGCTCTGGAGGAGAGTCTTTCTTAGCGACAAGAGGTCAACTTTGTAGTGGGAAAGGCTTCTGCTGAGTGTCTGCGGTCCCCATAAGGGGTCTGCCTGGGGCCTGGTCAGGGGGTTCCCTCAGGATCTCCGGGCAGTGGCGGCTGTCGAGGCATAGCTCAGTGGCATCTCTGCATCCTGATGGTCACTGATGCAAGCTCCTGGTTCTCAGAGAAGGCTCAAGGAATGCTTGGAACACATGGGTCCCTGCAGTCTTTCTCCAGAATGGCAAGGGGCCAGCAGGGTCAAGACAAGGGAAGCCCAGGGCTGCAGAAGAGTTGGGGGTCCCTGCTGTTTGGACCACGTGAAGGAGCTGTCACTATTGGCCACCCTCTCAGGAAGTCAGGGAAGAGTATAGGGCTGGATAGGAGGTTAGGGTCAGGTGGGAAGTTGAGGCTAAATCCCCTCTGATGAGGGGTGGGGGGCTGAATATTTCTCCCAGGAACCTGGGTTCTTCATCAGCAGCTGCAGAAAGACCTGAGAGAGGGTCCCTCCAGTCTCCTGAACAGGCTTGAGGGTGGAGCCTGTGCAGGAAGCAGGGGATGTGGCTTGGACACCAGCACCCTCGAGCTCCTTGCCCCTCACAAGCCTTGCATGGACACTTAGTTTCCAGTGGGGTCAGAGGCCTATGGAGATGGCCTCGCTGACAGAGCACAGCGGGGGCCCCACGTGGGAGCTGATTAGGGAGAAGGGCTGGAGCAGAGGGGACCCAGCACTCGGAGGCTAGAGCAGGACATGATGCTAGTCGCCATTAGGATGAAGGCCGGAAAGCACAGGGAGATATATACACAGGCTGGAATTTAAAAAAAAAAAAAAATTATAATTGCTAGAATGGGTGAGGCTGGTAAAAAGTGAAAGAAGTGAAAGAGGGCCTCTTGAAACAAAATACTCTTCCCCAAACCATCTCCATGGCTTCCTGCAAGCCTGAAATCCCTTCGCCTTGGCCACACTCACTCCCTGGTGACGTATCACCTGCAGAAGTGCCTGTTAGCACAGACCACAAATCATCCACTTCCACCTGTCCTCTTCTCACCCAGGGGGATATGAAGGCCCCAGGAGCAGGGCTCTAGGTCCTGGGGAAGGGAAAGAAAGCTCCGGGGGAGGGGAGGCCCTCCTCTGCCCTCACCAATTAACAAGTCAGAGAAAGCGGGTCCTAAGGGGCTGGGATAAGAGATGGGGATGTTTCCCAGGGGTGAAGAGGTTGCTGCAGAGAAGCGAGGGTGGGGCTGGCGAGGGCCAGACCTAAGGCCTGTGGTTCACAGGGATGGGAGTTGTGGGGGAGGAGGCGTGCTCAAGAGGAAAGGCAAGGGCCCGGTGGACAGAAACCCCTGGGGAATGATCACGTTGAGGTAAAACTAACCAGAGCCTCCCCACCAGCCCCCTGAGCCCCCAGATGACCCACATGTCTGGCGGCGATCTTGGAGGAGCCCACGAGGTTGCCGTCACCATCCAAGACGTCAATTCCCTCCTCCAGCTCCCCATACCGCATCAGAACCACGTTGCAGATATTGGCGCTGGCTGGAGAGAGAGAAGGGAGCAGGAGTGAGGGGGGGAGATGGCATTCTACCTTGCGGAGAAGACCACTGGGCTCTACCTGCACCAAGCAACCAAGCTTCTGAATAAATGCCAGGGCTTCCCTAGTAGCTCAGCGGGTAAAGAATCTGCCTGCAGTGCAGGAGACCCCAGTTCCATTCCTGGGTTGGGGGGATCCCCTGGAGAAGATCCTCTCTGGATACCCACTCCAGTATTCATGGGCTTCCCTGATGGCTCAGATGGTAAATCCTCCTGCAAGGAGGGAGACCTGGGTTCGATCCTGGGTTGGGAAGATCCCCTGGAGGAGGGCATGGCAGCCCACTCCAGTATTCTTGCCTGGGAGAATTCCCATGGACAAAGGAGCCTGGTGGGCTACAGTTCACGGGGTCACAAAGACTCGGACACAACTGAGTGACGAAGCACAGAACTGCTCCGACAGTGGGTGAAGGCATGGCTCTGCTGCCTATCAGCCTGGTGAAGGATGTGGGGCCCTTGGGAACCTGGAAAGCAAAGGTGGAAAATAAATAACCAGTGTGAGGGGGAAGGGGAAACTGTTCAGGGCTCAGAGAGCAGCCAGTTATCCAGAATGCTGCTTTCCTCTCCTCAGGGGCAGGCCCCACCAGCAGGCAAAGTGGATGCCCATCCAGGAGGGCTCTGTGGCTTGAAGGCCAACCCCCACTGGTGCCGGATGCTCCACTGTCAGCTCCTCAGTCCCTTGGCTGCCTTTCTGGGCATCCTCTTAAAATGCCAGCTGCCCCCCACACTTAGCCCCTCGCTCCTCAGAGTGAATCAAGCTCGCAGAGACTTGCTTCCCTGACAGCAGGTGCCAGAGCAGGCAGGAACCTCAGTGCTCACCCAGCACCTCCCCCTCATCATATGGATGGAAGATTGAGGCTCAGAGAGGGGGGTGACTTATCTGAGGTCACACAGCGAAGTGGGACAGAGCCAAAAGGCTACAGTGCCCCATCCTCTGGGTACCCAGGAGATGGACGAGTTTGGGGTGGGGGCTAGAGGCACGCCTTCTACATGCTTGATTCAGATGGCTGGGCTTCCTCCTTTGGCCATGCCTCCGCATCTCAGCTGAGATCATGGGGACCCGGGCTGAGGGGATGGCTCCTGGCGCCTTACTTCGGCAGAGTGTGTCCAACTTTGGGGGGCCACCCATCAGCTGGCTTCTCTCCCCTGGGATTCACATGGCTGGGCCTGGGCCCAGGGCTGGGTGAGGGTGCTGACCTCGCCTGAACTCTTGTCCTGCTCCAGGATGGAAGTGGGGGGACTTGGGGATGGTGGGAGGGTGGGCAGTGGAGGGGGGTGACAAATGTGGAGCCCGCCTGCTTCACTCCTCCCCCAAAAGCGCCTTGCTGTGTTTAAAGTTTTAATTTTTGCTAATTAATGTCAATTAATTTTGTATAATGAGTGTTTAATTTTGGGGAGTGTGTGAGCCTGGGAGCGACTGCAGTTCTGGGCTGTGAACGCTGATTAGCATCAACACCTGCTGCTTCCTCGCTCCCTCCAGTGAGGGGGGGCGCCAGGGTTTTGGGAACTGGAGGGCGGCAGGGCCTAGTGGGCAGGTGGAGGAGGAGGAGGACCGCAGATGCTCCTGGTGCCCAAGCCAAGGCTAGGAGCAGAGCAGGCCAGGGCGCTTGCAGTTGGGGGACAGGGCCCTGCAGGTGAGGGGCTGCTTGAGGCTCTGAGGGTCTCTGAGCCTCCGTCTCCTGTTTCAATAAAGCGGGGAGGTGGAAAAAACAGAGGGGAAGACTGAGGAACTCTGCAGCCTTTGGAGAAGAAAAGCAGGAGACCCAGTACAGTTTTGAAACGTGTTTACAGCACATATGCCGTCTCCGAGTAGCTCTCGTGTTTCCACACGACACACAGTCACAGTGGGAGCCATGGGCAGACCTTGTCGGCTTCAGTCCCTGCTGTCTCCACAGCAGCCACACTCTCCTGTCTTAAACAGGGGCTCTCAACCGGGGCTGATTTTGTGAGGCATCTGGCAAAGCTGGAGACATTTTTGATGATCCCGATCTGGAGGGGCAGGGGTTGTTACTGGCATCCCTAGGTAGACCAGAGACTAAACATCCTACAATGCCCAGGACAGCTCCTGCAGCAAAGAATTATCCAGCCCAACATGTCAGTAGTGTTGATGCTGAAAAGCCCTTGTCTTAGACACACCCAGAGACTGAGAGTCAGGCAGGTGAATCTGAGGTAAAGGAGGAGAGAATGGGAGCCTGGGTTTCAGGCCAGCTGGCCTTGGGTTGCAAGCCTGGCTCTGCATCTCCTGCTCCTCACCCTTAGAGGTGAGCTCCTGATAGTCCCAGGGCCCCCCTAGGGCTTAGGGTCCAGAAGGGCCCCAGAGAGGCCTGGGGTAGGGGCACCTGGCCTGTGTTAGTGACTTGCCCTCTAGTGGTGGCAGGGATGTACTGCAACCTATCACATCCTTGGGATAGCCAGGCCCTTAAGTACCAGGCAATGGCAACCCACTCCAGTACTCTTGCCTGGAAAATCCCATGAACAGAGTAGCCTGGAAGGCTGCAGTCCATCAGGTCGCTGAGGGTCGGACACGACTGAGCGACTCCACTTTCCCTTTTCACTTTCCTGCACTGGAGAAGGAAATGGCAACCCACTCCAGTGTTCTTACCTGGAGAATCCCAGGGACGGGGGAGCCTGGTGGGCTGCCGTCTATGGGGTCGCACAGAGTCGGACACGACTGAAGCAACTTAGCATTAAGTACCAGGAGACCCAAGAAAACCTTTGGAGATGATATTGGGGTTTTCTGCCCTGAAAGGCGTTAATCTCTGCCCTCTGAGAATACATTCTCCCTCCACCACCACCACCATTCCAGGAAAGACTAGGCCACAGGAATGTGGTTCAGGAGAGGAGCAGCTACTTAAACTCACTCTGTGAATTCCGCTCCCTGCTGGCCTCCCAAGGGCAAAAATGGGGCTGCATTTAGTGTGTCTGTGAATTTCTGGGTGCTGGCTGAGCTTACGGGCTTGTCCAGGTAGGGGGAAGCCAGGAACAGCTGAGAAATGTCAAGTCCGACTGTGTGCGTGTGTGTGCGTTGATGCGCATGCTGGAGACAGACAAGAGAGAGCATGGTTTTGGAGGTGATGGAGTTGTCCCAGGCTGCAGTGGCATCTCACCTGCTTTCTGAAATTTCTGAATATGCGATGTGGCCTCAGAAGGATAGAGGAGGTCTTTGGTTCAAACACAAAGCCACTTGAGATGAAAGATAAAGCATGAAAGGAAGTGAAAACCCAGCCTCCCTCCCTGTCTGGACCCTTTTGAGAATGACAATGTCCCCCTCTCAGCTAAGCTACGGCATGGAAGAGATAGAGAAATCCCTGGAAGCCACCTCAGAATGATGGCAACCCCAGGCTCCTCCCGGCGAACACCAACTTTCTTACTGTCAACTCAGACAGCACAGGCCCTGAGATCTCTTCCGTTGACTCTGTACAGTGGTTAGCCATTTATTGAGCACTTGCTGGATGCACCGGTTACCAGCCATCCCTACCTCTGAACAATGAGAATGCCAGCCTGTGTCAGTGGCTCCATTATCTCTTCCAGAGCTTTAAGTTCTACTGTAGTCCTTTCAAACCCTCCCAGGTCGCTCTTATCCCACTCCTGGAAAGCTCAGCTCCAGCGGTATTGTTACCGAGAGACTAAACAAATGAAAAGAGAGAGAGAGAGACCAACTGTGGGCTACGGGTCTTCTTTCTGGCATACCAGCAAGATCCATTATTGATAGTATCAGCAGGTTAATTAAGCAGTCTGTTAGTGATAATGTTAAGAAAGCTGGCACATTTTCAACTCAGATTGACACCATTCAAGACTCAGGCATAACTGATGTTGGAGCAGCGATGCTGGGAGATGTCAGCGGATGAGAGAGAAAGTGAGGGAGAGGAAGCGAGAGAGACTGCTTCATGCTGATGGCGAGCTCAGGGTCGAGGCCTGAGGAAAATATGCTCTTGACTACCGCAGATGTTCTCACATCAGACACACCACGATGCAAAAATCATGCAGATTGTGAACAGCTAATGAAGTGCCCGTGCGAAAAGGACAGCGTGGGGAGGAAGACAGAGCATCAGACAGAAAGACAAATGTGCAAGAAGGTTCTCAAAAAGAAGACTACAGGGGAGCTTGCCCCTTGAACTAGCAGTGAAACAGAAGCATAGATCAATGGAGTTAACAGTCCCAAAACACTCCTGGCTGTAGGGGAAAGGAATTTCTATAAATGCGGTTGTATCAAGTCACAGGGCAAGGGCCATTCAAACTATGGGGTGGAGCAGTGGGCTATTTCTCTGGGAAAATCAAACACCATAACTCCTCTGTTCTAAGAAGCATTTACTCATATTTTCCAAGTACAAAAATCACAATGTGCCTTACAATGCCTGTGGCAGGGGAGACCTCGCTGGCTCTTCATCACAACTGCCTGCACACGGGCGACCTCAGCCACGTTGTAGAGGCATCTGTTCATGCAAGTGTCACCTCAGCTGCCCACAGCAATCCACACAGAATTTGAACTTAAACTTAGATTCCTAATTGTTGCCTGAAACATCTTTTTAAAACTTACACCATAATAGAGCACGGACATGGAAAGTTATTGTGCATGCGGAAGATCGCCTGCCAGACACCAGGCAATGCAATTAAAGGCAGCAGAAATTGCCAAACCATAGATAGCTCCCCTAAAGAAATGCTTGCCCATATGCACAAAGAGACATTTACAAGGATGTTAATTATAGCACTGTTTGTAACAGCAAATAATTAGAAACAGCCTAAATGTCCACCATTAGGGAACTCACACGGGGAGATCGCCAGAACAAACTTCTGTGAGCAGACTTGCTGAGTATGTACAGGGTGATTTACGGAACGTAAACCATATAACTGGTACACACATGTGTCTGCATAAATCCTTGGATATGTTCTGGAAGGGTCACACCTCACCAAGTGATCCTCTTGGGGAAGAGAACCAAATTTGGAAATCAGGGATTATTGAAGGACTTCTACTTTTTACCCTGAATTTACCTAGACTGTTTGCATTTTTGCAAAGAGAATGTAACCAGGCTTTTCTTTTCTAAAAGTTGAAAAGGAAATGCCAAACTTCTTGAAGTAGATCAGAAAAATTTCAAACCCCAGCAGGGGTTGGTGTGACCTAGGCATGGGTCCTGTACTTAGGCATCTGTTTCAAAAACTTCCTAAAGAAGCTGATCAACTTTAAAAAAATTTTTTTCCCTCAAGTAAAGAATAAAATGAAACCACTAGGATAACAAAGTAGGAGTTAAAAAAAAAACCTCAATAATCTTTTATGGGTTTTGAAATTTTCCTGTTAATTTAAAAGGGATCAGAGAGGCAGAGATTACAAAAAGCAGTGGTGGTCATGATGCTGAATTTAACAATCCATGCCCAAAACAGAACTGTAAAATGTGGAAAAGCCTGAGATTCAGACTCTGTGATATTGAAAAAGTGATTTGGATTGAATGTGCAGTATATGCTTATTTATTCCTTCAAATGAAATATAGTCCTCTCCCCTTCGGGAAGATTGTTACATTAATGCCTCACAACTAAGGTATCTCAGAATTAAGAAACAATGGCATTTGATACCTATTTATGAACCATATTACAAGAAATGGGAAACTTTAAAATATATTTATTACATATGACAAAGGGCTACTGATATGAGGGGTCTAATGGAGGGTCATGGTGACTGACTCCCCATAATTAAGTATAATGTCCTTCCCGTGATCGAGGATGGGATGTGTGACCAACTTAGACAATGAGGATGTCTGCAGGACTTCTGGGAAAGTCCTCCTCCCACTAAAAAAGAGGTGGTGGTCAGCAGAACCTCCTGTCCTCTGGACAGTGGTGGGTTTGGATATGAAGTCTGGAATTGCAGTTGCCATCTCACAACCATGAAGGGAGTAAGCCTGAAGATGAAGCCCCAGCAAAGCGAAGATAAGGAAAGAACGGCCTTGATGCCTGAAGGGAGACTTGACCTCTGTAAAGTCATCATTATTATTTAAGCCGTTTGAGTTGAGGGTTTCTGTTACTTTCAGCCAAAAATGATCATAAAATACATAAAGAGCGTTAACAATTATTAAGAAAAAGATATAGTGATTAACAGACTCAAAGAACGAACTTTAGGTTACCGGGGTGGGAGCAGGGTGGGGGGAGAACAGATTTGGAGTTTGGGATTGACATATACACACTACTAATAATTAAAACAGATGACCAACAGGGACCCACTGTATGGTACAGGGAACTCTGCTCAATATTCTGTAATAACCTAAATGGGAAAAGAACTAGAAAAAGAACAGATAGGTGTATAAATATAACAGAATCACTATGGTATATATCTGAAACTAACACAACATTGTCAATCAACCATAGTCCAATATAAGGTAAAAATTTAAGCGAAAAATACAATGATCAAACTCACTGAAAAATATTTAAGTAAAAATTCATAAAAGAAATATTTTTAAATATTTTAAAATTCAATGAATGTGAACTTACTAATTGTCAAAGACTGATTTTTGAATCTAAGAAAAAAATTAACCTGCAAGAGTTCTTCATCTTTGGGTGTAAGCAAAAAATAAGGGAGTCTGACTCATTGGTTTAATGGTTTACAAATAGCTTGGGCTTGTTTTCTCGCTTTGTTGCTGGTGTCTTCGGTCATGCAGTTTAACATACACACGTGTTTGTCTATGCTCAGTCGTGTCTGACTCTTTCTGGCCTCATGGACTATACCCCACCTGGTTCCTCTGTCCATGGAATTTCCCAGGCAAGAATACTGCAGTGGTTTGTCATTTCCCATTCCAGGGGATCTTCCTGACCCAGGGATCAAAACCTCTATTTCTTGTGTCTCCTGAACTGGCAGGCAGACTCTTCACCACTATACCACCTGGGAAGCCCTTTAACATACAATATATCATCATATATGGTGTCATATAAGCAATCCTTTCCTCTCTGGTATATACTTTTTGTATTACCAAGAAGCTCTATCCCTAGTCCAAAAATGTTCATCTACATTTCCTTCTAGAAGCTTTAACATTTTACTGTACACATTTAGGTCTTCAATCTGTCTGGAATTTGTTGGACTGCGAGGAGATCAAACCAGTCAATACTAAAGGAAATCCATCCTTAATATTCATTGGAAGGACTGATGCTGAAGCTGAAGCTCCAATACTTTGGACACCTCATATAACAAGCTGACTCACTGGAAAAGACCCTAATGTTGGGAAAGATTGAGGCAAAAGGAGGAAGGGGTGGCAGAGGATGAGATGGTTAGGTAGCATCACCAACTCAACGGACATTAATTTGAGCAAACTCTGGGAGACAGTGAAGGACAGGGGAGCCTGGCATGCTGCAGTCCATGGGATCCCAAAGAACAGACAAGACTTAGCAACTGAACAATAAATGAAAAGAAATCTCCTTCTCTCTCTTCTATTTGGAAAACCACATGCCCAGTGAGGTTAAGAAAAGATTCTCAACCATACTGGGAATTGGAAAGCGCAAATTAAAATGAGAAAGATCCATTTCAGATGGATGAAACTTAGTTTTAAAAATTAATAATAGCAAATGCTGAAGAAGATTTAGGGAAACAAAAATCACCCTTGCAAGCAGAGTAAAAGCCAGTCTGCTCATTTGGTGCAGGTGGAGATGGCCTTGCTCCTGGGAAGAAAAGTTATGACCAACCTAGTTCAGTTTAGTTCAGTTGCTCAGTCATGTCCAAATCTTTGCAACCCCATGGACCACAGCATGCCAGGCCTCCTGTCCATCACCAACTCCCGGAGTTTACCCAAACTCACGTTCATCGAGTTGGTGATGCCATACAACTATCTCATCCTCTGTCGTCCCCTTCTCCTCCTGCCTTCAACTTCCCAGCATCAGGGTCTTTTCCAATGAGTCAGTTCTTTGCATCAGGTGGCCAAAGTATTAGAGTTTCAGCTTCAACATCAGTCCTTCCAATGAACACTCAGGACTGATCTTCTTTAGGTTGGACTGGTTGGACCTTCTTGCAATCCAAGGGACTCTCAAGAGTCTTCTCCAACACCACAGTTCAAAAGCATCAATTCTTTGGCGCTCAGCTTTCTTTATAGTCCAACTCTCACATCCATACCTGACTACTGGAAAAACCATAGCATTGACTAGACGGACCTTTGTTGGCAAAGTAATGTCTCTGCTTTTGAATATGCTGTCTAGGTTGGTCATAACTTTCCTTCCAAGGAGTAAGCATCTTTTAATTTCATGGCTGCAGTCACCATCTGCAGTGATTTTGGAGACCAGAAAGATAAAGTCAGCCACTGTTTCTACTGTTTCTCTATCTATTTGCCATGAAGTGATGGGACCGGATGCCATGATCTTAGTTTTCTGAATGTTGAGCTTTAAGCCAACTTTTTCACTCTCCTCTTTCACTTTCATCAAGACAGTCTTTAGTTCTTCTTCACTTTCTGCCATAAGGGTGGTGTCATCTGCATATCTGAGGTTATTGATATTTCTCCTAGCAATCTTGATTCCACCTTGTACATCATCCAGCCCAGCGTTTCTCATGATGTATCCGAATATAAATTAAATAAGCAGGGTGACAATATACAGCCTTGACATACTCCTTTTCCTATTTGGAACCAGTCTGTTGTTCCATGTCCAGTTCTAACTGTTGCTTCCTGACCTGCATACAAGTTTCTTCTGTATAGCAAGTCAGTGGTCTGGTATTCCCATCTCTTTCAGAATTTTCCACAGTTTATTGTGATCCACACAGTCAAAGGCTTTGGTATAGTCAATAAAGCAGAAATAGATATTTTTCTGGAATTCTCTTGCTTTGTCGATGATCCAACAGATGTTGGCAATTTGATCTCTGGTTCCTCTCCCTTTTCTAAAACCAGCTTGAACATCTGGAAGTTCACAGTTCATGTATTGCTGAAGCCTGGCTTATAGAATTTTGAGCATTACTTTACTAGCATGTGAGATGAGTGCAATTGTGTGGTAGCTTGAGCATTCTTTGGCATTGTTTTTCTTTGGGATTGGAATGAAAACTGACCTTTTCCAGTCCTGTGGCCATTGCTGAGTTTTCTAAATTTGCTGGCATATTGAGTGCAGCACTTTCACAGCATCACCTTTTAGGATTTGAAATAGCTCAATTGGAGTTCCATCACCTCACTAGCTTTGTTCATAGTGGTGCTTCCTAAGGCCCACTGACTTCACATTCCAGGATGTCTGGCTCTAGGTGAGTGATCACATCATCATGATTATCTGGGTCATGAAGATCTTTTTTGTACAGTTCTTCTGTGTATTCTTGCCACCTCTTCTTAATATCTTCTGCGTCTGTTAGGTCTATACCATTTCTGTCCTTTATTGAGCCCATCTTTGCATGGAATGTTCCCTTGGTATCTCTAATTTTCTTGAAGAGATCTCTAGTCTTTCCCATTCTATTATTTTCCTCTATTTCTTTGCACTGATCACTGAGGAAGGCTTTCTTATCTCTCCTTGCTATTCTTTTGGAACTCTGCATTCAAATGGGTATATCTTTCCTTCTCTCCTTTGCTTTTTGCTTCTCTTCTTTTCACAGCTATTTGTAAGGCCTCCCCAGACAGCCATTTTGCTTTTTTACATTTCTTTTTATTGGGGATGGTCTTGATCCCTGTTTCCTGTACAATGTCATGAACCTCCAGATCCATAGTTCATCAGGCACTCTGTCTATCAGATCTGGTCCCTTAAATCAATTTCTCACTTCCACTGTATAATCATAAGGGATTTGATTTAGGTCATACCTGAATGGTCTAGTGGTTTTCCCCACTTTCTTCAGTTTAAGTCTGAATTTGCCAATAAGGAGTTCATGATCTGAGCCACAGTCAGCTCCTGGTCTTGTTTTTGCTGACTGTATAGAGCTTCTCCATCTTTGGCTGCAAACAATATAATCAGTCTGATTTCGGTGTTGGCCATCTGGTGATGTCCATGTGTCGAGTCTTCTCTAGTGTTGTTGGAAGAGGGTGTTTGCTATGACCAGTGCATTCTCTTGGCAAAACTCTATTAGCCTTTGCCCTGCTTCATTCTGTACTCCAAGGCCAAATTTGCCTGTTACTCCAGGTGTTTCTTGACTTCCTACTTTTGCATTCCAGTCCCCTATAATGAAAAGGACATTGGGTATTAGTTCTAGAAGGTCTTGTAGGTTTTCATAGAACTGTTCAACTTCAGCTTCTTCAGTGTTACTGGTCGGGGCATAGACTTGGATTACCGTGATACTGAATGGTTTGCCTTGGAAATGAACAGAGATCATGCTGTCATTTTTGAGACTGCATCCAAGTACTGCATTTCCGACTCTTTTGTTGACTGTGATGGCTACTCCATTTCTTTTAAGGGATCCCTGCCCACAGTAGTAGATATAATGGTCATCTGAGTTAAATTCACCCATTCCAGTCCATTTTAGTTAGCTGATTCCTAGAATGTCGACGTTCACTCTTGCCGTCTCCTGTTTGACCACTTCCAATTTGCCTTGATTCATGGACCTAACCTTCCAAGTTCCTATGCAATATTGCTCTTTACAGCATTGGACCTTGCTTCTATCACCAGTCACATCCACAACTGGGTGTTGTTTTTGCTTTGGCTCAATCCCTTCATCCTTTCTGGAGTTATTTCTCCACTGATCTCCAGTAGCATATTGGGCACCTACTGACCTGGGGAGTTCATCTTTTATTGTCCTATCATTTTGCCTTTTCATACTGTTCATGGGGTTTTCAAGGCAAGAACACTGAAGTGGTTTGCCATTCCCTTCTCCAGTGGACCACATTCTGTCAGACCTCTCCACCATGACCTGACCATCTTGGCATGCCCTATATGGCATGGCTTAGTTTCATTGAGTTAGACAAGGCTGTGGTCCATCTGATCAGCTTGGCTAGTTTTCTGTGACCAACCTAGACAGCATATTAAAAAGCAGAGACACTACTTTGCTGACAAAGGTCTGTCTAGTAAAAGCTATGGTTTTTCCTGTAATCATGTATGGATGTGAGAGTTGGACTATAAAAAAAGCTGAGAGCCAAAGAATTGATGCTTTTGAACTGTGGTGTTGAAGAAGACTCATAAGAGTCCCTTGGACTGCAAAGAGATCAAACTAGTAAATTCTAAAGGAGATCAGTCCTGAATATTCTTTGGAACGACTGATGCTGAAGCTGAAACTCCAATACTTTGGCCATCTGATGTGAAGAACTGACTCATCGGAAAAGACCCTGATGCTGGGAAAGATTGAAGGCAGGAGGAGAAGGGGACAACAGAGGATGAGATGGTTTGATGGCATCACCAACTCAATGGACATGAGTTTGAGCAAGCTCCATGAGTTGGTGGTGGACCGGGAAACCTGGCGTGCTCCAGTTCCTAGGGTCGCAGAGCTGGACATGACTGAGTGACTGAAGTGAACTGAACTAGGAGACAGGCATTACCTCTGATGTGATCATTCCACTTCTCTGTACTGACCCTCGAGTGCTGATTCTCAGTACTGGCTGCACAACTGAACCAAATCGGAGGTAGGACCCAGATGTCTGCATCTCTTTTTAAAGCTCCCAAGGTGGTTGTTTGAAAACCTCTGGCCTGGAGAAGCTCCTACTTGTGTGCATACGGACACGTGTGTAAGGCTGTCTGGTGCAGTGGTACATATAATAGTGAGAAACTGCAAACAGCCTAGATGTTCCCAATTAGTCTTTAGAAGCTGAGATCAATGCATATGTATTAACATGGATAAATCTCAAAACCACAATGAAGAGCAAGTTTAAAATGACATGTTCAGCACAACATAATGTAAACTTAACATGTAAACAATACAATTTCTGGTTTATGATACAGACACATAAGATACAATATAAAAACACAAATGGGGAAGGTGTAAGTCAATAGCCTTCCTCAAGAGAGAAGGAAAACAGAATTAAAAAGGCAGAGGGCGGAGAAAACTTTGGGTGCATCTAATATTTTATTCTCTATTTCCTATAATATTCCATGTCTTGAAATAATATATCACAATCTTTTAAAATGCCACAGATGAATTATTGTGACTATTAAAAGGATAAGTTGGAATTTTATGACTGTCATGGAAAGACATCCAAAATTGATTGTGAAGTTAAAAAGAAATTTATGAACAGTATACACAGTATGGTCTCACTTATATTAAATATATATTTATATTGGCATGTTTATAGTATATAAATATAATAAACAGGCAGAGATTTCTATACTTTGAGATATTTATTTGAATTTGGAGGGATATATACCAAACTTATCTCTGAGGAGAGAAGTGAAATTGTTTAGCTTATATAACAATCAAGTATTATCAGAAAAAAACAGAAAAATTTTTATTAAAACAAAACCCAAAACACTCTAGTGGAAACCAGGAGACTTGAGCATAAAGCTCTCCAGACTCCACTTCTTCTCTCTCTTCTTATTCTGTAGGTAACAAGTGCATAGAGTAAACAATCCAAATCACGAAAAAAGAGTGAATAATAAAAAGTAAGTCTCCTTCCAGTCCCTGACCTTCAGTTTACTCCCCTCCCCTTAGGCAGCCACTGAAGCCAGATTCTCATGTCCCTGCCAGACATGGTCTATTCACAAGCAGACATGTATGTATTGATACATCATTACCTTATGTCTACACACACACTTGAATCACACCAGACTGTACAGCCTTTGTCTTCGGAGGAGCAGTTATCAGATGGGAATGTGTTCCCTAATACCTGCTTGATTTCGTGATATCCCTCACCATTCTGCCTGTGAGGCTGGGCTGTATGGCACATGTGTGAACATGCGGGCATGCTTCAGTCGCTTCAGTCGTGTCTGACTTTTAGCGACCCCATGGACTGTAGCCCGCCAGCCTCCCCTGTCCATGGGAGTCTCCAGGCAAGAATACTGGAGTGGGTTGCCATGACATCCTCCAGGGGACCTTCCCAACCCAGGGATCGAACCCGGGTCTCTTCCGTCTCCTGCACTGCAGGCGGATTCTTTTCCACTGAGCCACCAGGGAAGCCCTGTGGCACACATTTTCTTCTAAATAGCTTGAGAATTTAGGGAGAATTTCACAACCCATACTGAAGCATCACAAACTCAGGACTAGGAATTTCTGGGTTGAAAAATCAGCCTGTAAACATAGGTATAGGCTGAATCTGAAGTTTGGGATCTCCTAACAAAAGACTCCTGCTGGCACATTCATTTTCTGAAAAGCACCCTTTTATCACAGCTCCTCCCCAGCTGAAGATTGTTCAATGATCCCCCATTAATCATAAACTAAAGCTTGAACTCTCAGCTAGTATTCAGGGCCCCAAAATGCCCTTTCCCTGCCTGGCCCACCCCAACCAGGCCCCCTCCTCTCACATTCCTAACCCCTCCTCCTCTGTCTTGGGTTTCCCCACCTCTTCTACGTCTGGTCTTCTCTGCCTTCCGGATTTCAGAAATTAGAAGATAACTGAATTGGAAGGGCACTCATTCAACAAGCACTCTCTAAGCACCTACTGTGTGCCAGGTCCTAGGCAATCTGCCCACAACAGGTGACTTGGTCACACATAAGCGCCTCTCTCAGATTTTTGTACCAAGCTGATACTCAGGTGCTTCTCCATCTCAGGAGTCAGGCGGCTCATTCCTCCAATAGACTGTCGGTTTTTCAGGAGATCCTGCTACTCTTTTTGTCTCCACTCCCAGTGCTTTTCTGCCTGTGTGGGATCTAGAACCAAAGAGACAGCCTTGTTCTGGCCACTGTCTCTAATCTGCAGCTGAAGCCGGGCAGCCTCATCAGAGCCACACACCACATGTCTGTGTCTGTGTTAGTCTCACAGTCATGTCCAGCTCTTTAAGACCCCATAGACTGTAGCCCATCAGGCTCCTCTGTCCATGGGATTCTCCCAGCAGGAATATTGGGGTGGGTTGCCATTTCCTTCTCCAGGGGACTTTCCTGACCCAGGGATCAAACCAGGGTCTCCCTCATTGTAGGCAGATGTTTTACCGTCTGAGTTACTGCTGCTGCTGCTAAGTCACGTCAGTCGTGTCCGACTCTGTGCGACCCCATAGACGGCAGCCCACCAGGCTCCTCCGTCCCTGGGATTCTCCAGGCAAGAACACTGGAGTGGGTTGCCATTTCCTTCTCCAATGCATGAAAGTGAAAAATGAGTTACTAGGGAAGCCCAACACACCACTTGGGTGGACCTATTTCGGGCATACAGTCCACAAAATCCCCAGTCGTTATCCTAAGTACTCCAACCAAATCAAGTTCAGCACCTTCAAACTTGTGCAGCTGCATTTTTTGAATAGTGAGCCTTACATCAAACCTTGTGAGATCTTTTTGGATCCTGGTAGGTGGCTCAGTGATAAAGAATTTGCCTGCCAGTGCAGGAGATGCAGAAGGCCTGGGTGTGATCCCTGGGTTGAGAAGATCGCCTGGAGGAGGAAATGGCAACCCACTCCAGCATTCTTGCCTGGAGAGTCCCATGGATAGAGGAGCCTGGTGGGCTATAGTTCATGGGGTCTCAAAGAGTTTAACACGACTGAATGACTGAACATGCACACACACCCTTGCCCGTGAATTCATAATCATTGCCAAGTTACTATCTCCATTCCTTGTGTGTGACCCACTGACCTCCTCTGACCAAGGCAGTTATAAAATAAGTGAGGGGACAAGACTGAAGGCAGAGCCCTAGAATACACCACTGGGAGACTCCCCTCTGCTTGACTCGGGCCCACTGGCCCTGTCCTCTTGGGGCCTGACACACACCAGGGCCCCATGCCAGTTCCAGGGCCCTGATTCTGGCACCCAGCCTGGCCCACCTCCCCACCCAGATCCAACCAAGAAAGGCTGAAGAATGTGCCCAGGGCGACCGAGTCATCCACCCTAGGCCTGCCAACTGAGCGAATGACAGTGACTGCAAAAACTTGCATGAGAAAACATTCAAAAAAAAAACAATTAAAAAAAACACACCACAGTAAATTCTAAGCAGCCACAATGCAGCTACCAATGTCATCTAAGGTGACACAATGTGGTCACCAATGTCATCAGGGTGGGGTTTCACTTCTGGGTGCCCAATTTCAAGCCATTTTTACTAAAACGTTCATCTGCTCACTGTACAAACCCACACAGAACGCTAGGTGCCGAGCAAAGAGCGGGGCTGGGGGTTGGTGATGAATGAGATCTAGTCCCTGTCTTGGAGAGCTCGCAGTCTGATGAGGAAGGCAGACTCAAAAGCAAAATGAATAGTTCCAGGACAGACAGAGGCACACACAGGGTGCTGCGGTATAACCCTGACTGGGGCTCCCAGGGAGGACTTCCTGGAGAAGGTGATGTCGGAAGTGAGAAATGAAGGCCTGGCAGCCAAGAGAAGGCAGAGAGTGGGAAGAGCAAGCGCTCCAGTCAAACAGGGCCTTGTGCAGAGGCCTGGGCCAGACAGAAGGGGAGCCACAAGATTCCCCACAGTGCGACAGGGCTCGAGCAAGGCCAGGGGCCACGTCCAAAGGGTGACTCAAGGGCCTTGAGGCTGCCTAAGGTCTGCGGATGCCACTTCAAGTATCACTGACCCAGACAGAGGGAGGATAAGTCACAAGGCCCAGGACACAGTGGACACAGGAGCACCCTGCCGTCTTCCAACCACAGGGATGGAGGAGGCGACGCCTAGGGAGGACCGTCGCGGCTTGGGCACACTGCCAGGGCCCCTGGTGAAGCAAGAGGGTGGATTGAGCACCAGGAGGCGAGCGGTAAAATGAAGGGGGAATCAATGACAGGAAGACCTGTGGTCTGGGGTGAAGGGAAGCATAGAGACGGGGGTGGAGGTGGGCCACTCTGGGTATGAACCAACAGAAGACCTCCCCCAAAGGCTGCCCAAACACCCCGAGCAGCAGACTCCCTGCGGAACACAGAGACTTCTTCACGGCAGTGAAATAAGCTGTGACATTTAATGTAAGGGACTGCTGCCAACAGCACACAACGAAGTCACTTTCCACAAAGGGATAATTGAGGCTCCATGCAGGAGGGTTATTCCCTGTGCCAGGAGCTGACCGGCTGGTACTGAGGCTCAGGCCTCCCCCATCGGGGGCTCAGGCCCAGATGGGGCCCTTAGCACACGACACTGCCTGTCCGCTGCTCCACGTGGATGCAGCCGGGCAGCCTGGGGGTGACCTTCAGAGCCCCCTACCCTGCCCTGCACCACATCCACAGAGCTGGGCACAGAGGTGCGCCACCAGGTGACACCCGAGCCTCCCCTTCCCAGCTCCAGGCCACAGGCCCTGCCATGCCCACTTCTCACCAGGTGTGTCTATGCCTCTTTCCTGGTGTCCCATCATGGAACTGGCACCTGCCTCTGACCCTGCCTGCCACTCCTCCAGCCTCCCACCCCAAGGACTCACAGGAAGGCTGTTTGTGGAGCCCGCCTCCCCTGGAATGGACTCTGCTCATGGAGACTGGTGGCTGGACCTGGGGGCGGGGGTATTTTTCTGACGCCTCCTCGATTGACCTTTAATTACACTGTTTGCCCAGCTCCCCAAACCATTAACTTCCACCTCACAGCAATTGCACATCAATTAATGGAGGGCCTGCTCTGAGCTCGAGCTCAACACAATTAAGCGTGACAGTCCACAAATAAGAAAGAACTGAAGAATTAATTAAGGTCTAAACAAATTAATTACTAGTCCCCAATCAATTCCAATGCCAGCACACATGCTCCTGGGCTCACCGGCTTTCCTAACATCTCCACATATAAATAGAAACTGAGATTTCCCACATGATTGCTGTTCTAGACCAGGGCACGGCGAGGCTCTGAAACCACCTTGAGGGAGAGAATTGGCTGCAGTGAGCATCCTTGGGGCTTCCCACATACTCAGCACACACACACACAGACATTAGTTGCACACACGTGTGCACAGCCCTAGCTGAAAAACGAGGGGAGAACTGGTGGATTGCTCCTGGTGGCAGAGTGCTCCTGGTGGTGCAGTGTCTGGGGCCTGGCACACCCAGGGAAGACCTGTGGTGACTGTCACAGAGGCCCCCACAGGAAGGGGCTGAAGCAGGGTCTGGCCTGATGCCAGAGAGGGGTGGGAGCAGCAGGAATCAGGCGTCCTGTGCCCAGAGTCTCAAACCTCTCTCCTGGGCAGCAGTGGGGCACCTCCCGGACTTCAAGCTGGATCAGGACAGGGCAAAGTAGTAGAAAGAAGCAGCTGACCCCAAGAGCTTCCTTGCTGCCAGAGCCTGAGTCCCCAGCCCACCCAGGGGAGAGGGAGGAGGGGTGTGGCCACTGAGCCCAGGACACAGGGGCCCTCTCAGGACCCTCCCTCACCCTGAATGGGAGACCCTCCGCTGCTCCACCCTCCCGCCCCCACCCTGGCAATCGGCTTGAGTTGATCACTTTCACGTGCCTCAACCTGCTCCCCATGTGCACTGAGGGCTCCATGAGTTCTGTCTCTCCAATAGTCCAGGGGCCCAGAGGACCAACAAGCCCTGAGCAGACTTCTCAGCAGCCTTGACGGTGGCCAGCTGAGAGGTGGACGCCTGGAGGGCCTAGGCCCCGCCAGTGTGCAGTGAGGCAGACAGGTACTCTGTCTGGCTGGAGGCCCCAGAGGATAAGGTGCAGGAGGCCAAGTGCAGGACTATTCAGTGGCTTGAGGGGACCAGGGGGCTTTTAAGCCCCTGGGGGGTAAGGTGCATGCCCATTTACCCTGAACACTACTGTGTCTGTCTCAGCTAGGGGAGTCAGCAAATGCCATTGTAGGTGGACCTAGGATAGGCACTGGAGGCCAGAGAGATGGAAGCTCACATGTCGGGGAGGAGAGAAGGGGCAGGGTGTGGAGGCCAGGCACACAGCCAGGACTGGACCACAGTGTGAGGAAGCAGGAAGAAAGGGCCCGTTGCTGTTAGGATCCTGGTGAGCTAGGACCATCAGGGCTGCAGATGTCACCATGGACACCCCGTGCAACTGGCTAGGGACACGCAAGACTGCAAGACCCTCTGTGACAGCCGGACCAGGCTCCTCCCCAGCAATAAGATAGGAGAGGAATCAGCTGGAGCCAAAAGAGGGACAGGTCGGAAAGCCTCGGAAGGGGTCAAACCTGAAAGCAGGGGCCCTCCTCCTGAGGGAGCCCCCAGAGAGGTTAAGACCACTTCCAAGGTCACACAGCAAGATAGCTGGCTGAGCAAGGCTGCAATGGGTCCTGGTACAGTCCTTATCTGAAGTCTGGCTCAAGGACAGATTAAATCTTGGCTGAGACCAAGATCCAGTCCAATGCAGCTGAGAGCTGCCCCCTCCTCAGGCTGCATCTGACCCCCAGCTCAGGACAGCGAGGAACACAGGTTCGGCTGCTGTGTTCACTCAATTAGGCCCCTTAACAAAGTCAGATCTAAAGAGTTATTCCATTAATGGCCCACACCAGAAATAGCTGAGAGTTCATTAAAAGTGTGGAGTTGCTATAGCAATTATCTGGGTCGGCTGAGGATCAGCCGGGTGGCTGGTCCTGGGAGTTCGTTAGCCTCCGGGCCCACAAGGAGGTGGGGCTGCTCAACAATGATCTCTCACCTACTCACAGAGACTTTTCAGGTGCTTCAAAGCCCTTTCTGAAGAACAGAGCTAGTCTGCGGTCTCATCTGCTCCTCACTCAGCTCAAGGCTGTGGAAAGGTAGGTACTGGTGCCCACGTCTTACAGATGGGCAAGCTGAGTCCTGGAGGTGAAGAACAGGGTTGGGACCATGAGCTTGGGTCTCACGCCCCGCTCTTCAGACTGAGTCTTGGCACCAGGGAGCTCACGGGACCTCTTGCCCGGGCAGCTTTATTCTCTGGCATCAGATGGGGGACTCGATGTTGTGGTTCAAGCACTTGTTTCTCCTCTTGTACCTTCTCCCCAAGTAAGGTGTAGGCTTCTTAAGAGCCTGGCTGGGCTTTATGGTGAATTCATGACTCCCAAGACCAGCAAAGGCTCTGCTGAAAGCAAGTGAAAGCACCCACACACACACACACACACACACACACACACACACACACACACACACACACACACCCCACCCCCACCCCCACACCCACACACACCCTCCATGACTAGCCTTGAACCTTCTTTTGTGTCAGGAACCCGAGGCCCCTACACCCCTCTCCAAATAATGTCTCTAAAGTTTATGCTTTACAAGCCAAATAAGTGGGATAACAAGGAGATTATATTGAAATAAATCATCAAAATATTTTTTCAATTGTGATATAGTAAATAGATGTGCTTTTAAACTACTGAATTAAAAAAAACAAGATCTTTAAGTGGATCTTTTAACTTATAATTTGGGGTGAGTGTTAAGCACAAATGGTATTTTTAAGATCTCTGTAACAACTGTAATATGACATGAAAATACCTGTGATTTCTACTGGTGAGAGTCACGGTCCTGCTCTCTACTGCAATGTGCTGCCTATATTCATAATGGAAGGAAATGTTACATTTCAGTTTGTTGTTTAGTTGCTTGGTCGTGTCCAGTCCTTTTGTGACCCCATGGACTGTAGCCCGCAGGGTTCCTCTCTCTGTGGGATTTCCCAGCAAGAACACTGGCGTGGGTTGCCGTTTCCTTCTCCGGAGGACCTTTCCAACCCAGGGAGTGAACCCACATCTCCCGTGTTGGCAGGCGGATTCTTTACCCCGTCACTCTTTTTTCTCTCTGCACATATTTTCCTCCAGTTGCCCCAGGCAGAACTCCCCCCACCGCAGCGTCAAGAGAGGCCTGGAGGGGCCTTCCAGCTCCCCAGAGCCCAGCAGCCCATGTTCCCAGACATTCCTGTGCACACATGCACAGAAGCTCCTTGCTGTGCAAGGCTTACCTACAGCAGGGAATGGCACAAATCTCTGGACGAGAAGGCGGGTGGCCGGGGTGAACTTGTTGGCTTTCTGAACCAGGACATTAAGGCCCACCTTCGAAAGAGAAAACAGAAAGAGTGTGTGCTGCTGCAGCAGCCTGGGGAGGGAGGGGCAGGCAGGGGAAGAGCAGAGAGCGAGGGCCACCATTTTGCCCTACAACTGCACCCTCAGCCCCACCTGAGGCTGCCGAGCCCCAGTGCGGCTCCTTCAGGCATCACTGCCCAGGCGGCCCAGTGAGCCGGCCTGGGAGACAGCTGCACACAGGCACGCAGGCACACAGCCTCCCTGGGGACAGGACAAGGGATGGTAGGACGGTTGCTGCTAGAAGAATATATAAGCTGGAAGTAGGGGAAGTATAGGACGCCCCTCACTCCTACTCAGCTTTTTTTAAATTTTTTATTTTATACTGGAGTGTGGGTGTGTGTGTTAAATTGCTTCAGTCGTATCTGACTCTTTGCGACCCAATGGAATAGACCGCCAGGCTCTTCTGTCTATGGGATTCTCCAGGCAAGCATACTGGAATGGATTGCCATTTCCTTCTCCAGGGGATCTTCCTGACCCAGGGATCAAACTCGCCTTTCTTGTCTCCTGCGTTGGCAGGCCGGGTTCTTTACTCGAGCCACCTGGGAAGCATAGCTGATTAACAAAGCTGTGTTGGTTTCAGGTGTATAGTAATGTGATTCATTTACACATATTTATCTACTCTTTTTCAAATTCTTTTCCTACTCAGATTGTTATATAATATTGGGAAGAATTCCCTGTGCTATACAGTACGACCTTACTGGTTATCCATTTTAAATATAGCAGTGGGTACGTGTCCATCTCCCAGCCCCCCAACCTTTGCCCTCCCTGCCCGGTAACTGGCAGTTCCTTCTCTAAGTCTGTGAATCTTTTGTCTTCCAGCGTGTTAAGCGCCACATTTCTGGGGTCCCACTGTGAGCCCAGCCATAGGCCTGGCCAGACTGGAGGGCTCAACACAGGGAGACGCATAGCTGACTGGAGAGCTAAGCAGAGCCGCCCAGAGCAGGATGGGGGCTCAGAGGGCACCCTGGGCTCCGTGACCACCTTCAGACTCGAGCTCCCTTCACTCAGTCCAGGACGTCTGGGCCTGCCTTGCCTTTTCCATGGGCACTCCCAACTCCAGTCCACCCCCTACACTGACCCTCATCTTCCTAGAACACAGGTTCAATCATATCCACCTCCCTGCGGCCTGTGAAAGAGCCGCCATCTCCATGCAGCAGTCGTGGCCTTCATAACCTCCCTTTCCCACTCCTCCAGAGCCCCATTCTCTCTCTCCACGGTCCAGTCGGCTGGTCACCAACAGTACGTGCGTCTCCCACCCCAGGGCCTTTGCCCATGCTGGTCCCTGCGCCCCGAACCCCCTCCTTCTTCTGCTCAGTCCCCGCCTGTCCTTTAAGGCCCACCTCTGCACTCCACCTCCCGTGTCACTCACGCTGGGAGTCATTCAACCTTTGTCTGCCTTGGTTTCCTTGTCTGTAAAAAGGGATGATAACATCTGGCAGCACCAGGGCTGCTGTGAGGATGTACGCACAGTGCCTGGCATGAGCATGGCACATAAGAGGCATCAGTGAAAGAACCTAGGTAGGAGGGATGTCACCTCTCCCAGCAGAAAGTCACTCCCTCGCATATCACTCCCCTCATCCCCAGCACTCACTACCCTGTGAGTCTGTGAGCCTGGCGCCCTGGCCAGACTGAGAGGGAGGGACTGTGCCTTCCTCGTCTTTGGATGTCTGGGCACATAATACAGGCTCAGCAAAGCACTGGCTGAGGAATAAATGCAAGAAAACAACAAACAAGTGGATGGATGGAGAGACCAGCAATGGCTGGAGGAGGAGCATCCTGGAGAAGGGGGGATTGGGCTGGGGAGGACTCCGGTGGGAAGACAGGCATGAGCGCAGACACCGGGAGACACAAGAGGAGCCTGTGGTCTAGATGAAGGCTGTGTAGAAGCCTCTGCTCCCCCAAACCGAGGCCAGAGCCAGGCCTCCCCTGGGGGCCTCCTGGCCTGACAGGACCACGGACAGCCTGCTCTCAGTCTGGTACACCCGGCGGCTCAGCAGGCCACCCTGCACCCGCAGCCCTGGCTCTGGCCTCAACCTTCTGGGTTGTCGGGGAGAGGCAGAGCCTTGGGAAGGCCTCCAGGGCATCAGGGTGGATGCCGCAGCAATCAAATCAGGCCATGGCCTGGCACAAATGGCCCAGACCAGGCTGCAACTGTAAGACCCGGGAAGAGAGCAAGTGCCAGCCCACCAGCTGTGGGCAGCCCGAGACCCCACACTAGGAGCTGCCGGGCAAACCCAGCCTGGGCTCTCGGGGGCCTGGCTTTCATTTGAAGCCTCAAGCTGGTGGTCAGAGTCCAATTCTCGTCCTCTCTGCCTGCTTAAGGGGAGGCAGGGAGACTCACGGGAGCTTGGACACACTTCGGGGGCAGGGCAGTGCAGGTGGGTAGGCTGAGGGGATGCCAGCCCACCCTGGGTCCCGCAACCCTGCTACACAGAGGGAACTCACCAAGGTCAGGTCTCCCACTCAAACAGCAAGTGACTATTTTGGTGACTCAGAAATGGTCACCCCCAAGCCCCCCAAAATACCAGGGGTATGTTCTTACAGAAAGCCAGTCTAGAAGGAGGACACAGGCAGGTGTAAGTGATGAGGAAGGAGGAGGAAAGGGCGTGTGGAGATGCCAGGCCAAGTGCTGAGCTCGTCACATGAAATATCTTACTCCAGTCCCTAGTGCTAGCCTTAGAGACAGGGCGCGTTGCCCTTGAACAGACTCAGGGAAGTTCAGGCAGATTCAGAGAGGTGAAGTGACTGCTCAAACACAGACACTGTTATGAGGCAGGTAACACTAGGACTCAAGCCCACAGTCTGCTGATTCCAAAGCTTTGCTCTTGGCCACAGCGCTATTTCCTTTCCAACTGTCGTCTATCTCAGTCAGGAATGTCCGACAGCCCATTTTTTAAAGTGATGACAAGCCATTTCAGACTGGCTGTCTATAGCTCAAAAGCCTCCCTGAAAAGGCCAGCCTGGGGCTGAGGCCCAGGTGAGCGGAAGGCAGCTTCAGGTGGAGAACATGGGGCCCTTGAGCCACCTCTTAAACCTGGCAGCTAGAAAAATGAAGGTCTGGGTTCAAAACCCTCTGCATTTGTTTGGAAAGACGCGGGGAGTGCTGGAGGAATGGGCAGCCGGAGAAGCCAGCAGGGAGCTGGAGCCCTTCCCCACGCAGCCTTCTGGGGACAGGCCAGGCTGGTGGTGGGGGAGGGCAGGAAGGAATAGGGGCCATTGGTTGGAGCAAACACTCAGACTTGCCTGCTGCCCTCAACCCTTCCCCACACTTGGCTGACTGTTCTTCCCAGCGGCTAGGATTAGCACAGCCCAGGATGATGACCCAGCCTGTCTCCCCCAGGGAGGGGGCTGGGACCAGAGAGGTTTGGTATACGTAGTTGCAAGCTTGCTAGGAACCCATGAAGTCACTCTGTCCACTCATTGAGGATGGGCCTGGTGGCAAGAAGGCATGAATACAGGTGAGGCCTCAACCCAGATCTTATTGTCCCAGCAATTAGGATGGCCACAGTCTGGGAAGGAACCAGGGTGGGCTACAGACTGGGGGTTGGGAGCCCGTCTGTTCTGGTTCCTCGGGGACCCTTTGGCCTGGAACATTTGGTAGAGCCAAATTAAAATTAAAAAGCCAAGTGGCTGATGGCTCTGAATGCCAGCTCGCTTTCCCTGGCATGGTGGGTCCTGTTTAAGGGAACCAGCTGGTATTAATGGCACACAACTCATCACGAACAGCAGCTAGCGATCAGAAAAATCTGAGCTAATAATCGGGTTCGGGAAAGATAATGAGATATGGAACAGTCACTACTGAGGGTCCCCCAGGGTTTGTTTTAACAGCCTCCAGATAAACCACAAAATAGAAATTAACCAAACAGGGGCTCCATTTTGGTGGAGGGGAGCACAAACAGGATGGGGATTTTATATAAGAATTCCCCATGGGGCCAGCGGCAGGGGGCCTGGGAGAAGCCAGAGCCCAGGACCCGTGGACAGCAGATTGGGCTGAGAGAGCAGTGGACCCACCTTTGTCCAAGCTCTCGCTCCCGGGAGGGTGGATTTGCCATGGGCAGCTGAGGGCACAAGATGGGGAGGAGGGAAGTCTGGCTCCCTGGCAGACCCCCACAATGGAGACAAATGCTGCCCGGCACAAGAACTGGGGAGGGGTGGGAGACCCGCGTCCCAAGACCTTCAGTGTCATCGGGGAACACAGCTGATAACTGTCTCCTTGAGCAGGAGGGTCCTTCCAGGCCAACACCAGCCTAGCTTCTGCAAGGCCAGAGATGAGACATCGGATGGGGTTGGAACAATGCCTGTGTCCTCCACTCCAGCCCACACATCTGGCCCCCTGCAGGATGCCTCTATCTCCATGGGCTTCAGGCAATCCACCTGCACACATGGCAAATGAGGGTCATCTTGATCTTCCTTACCCACATCCTGTCTGCCTCTCCCATTCCCAGCTCAGCTCTTCAAGCCAGAACCCTAGCGGTCTACCTGGACAGGAGCCTCTGCTACCCCACACCCAGCTCTGTGTGCTGGGTGTCTTAAGTACAGCTAACTCTCTCTCTCTCTCTCTGCTCAAGCCCACCATTTAGCTTAAGCACCCATCACTTCTCCCTGGACAACTGCCCACCTCCTAACTGGGCTCCCTACTTGCACTCTTGACCCTTCTAATCCACTGTCTAATACACAGCAGCCAGAGTGGAACCAACACGCGTGAGTCTCTCAGTGGTTTCACTGCATTTAAGACCCACACGGCCCAAGCTGACCACCTGGCCATGCTTGCAAGGCTCTGGTCACCTCAGCCCCACCCTGCTCCTCCAATGAGCCAGTTCCCTCCCTCCTTCTCTCCCACCTTTTCTCAAAAGCCCTGCCCTCTCTCAGCTTCCTCACTTTTCAGCTTGAACATCAGGCCTTCAGAGGGGCCTCCTCTTCACTCAGGGCTCCCCCTTTTTACAGCCTCTCACGAAACCTGGAGCTCTTCTTTCCACATACCCATCACAGTCCCTAAGTTCATTGATTTACTTCTTAAAACGTTGGGAATCAAAGTAACACATGTGTATTATTTAAAACAGAATTATATGGAAATATTGTTATCTGTGGACACTTTACTAAGCATCCATCTTTCCCCATAGGCCCTAAAGTGCTGGGCACAGGGCCTTTGTACACTCTTATTCCTCATGGAATTTCTGGTGCCTGATGAAATGAGTAGGTGCTTAATAAATGTTTCTAGATAAATCAAGTGACTGATTTCTGAAGCAGAAAAAAAAAAAAAAAGAGCCGCAAATGAGACTTGCCTTGTGCAGCCACTGCTGTCCACCTCGGCAAACACAGCTCTATGGGGCCAGATCCACATGCAGGGCTAAGACCACCTGAGCGGATGGTATATCCACTCTGCCAGGAGGAGGAGCTTTGAGGGGGCATGTGCCCTCCCCCAGGGCTATGAAGGCTTCTGAGAAAGGGGATGCCCAACTGAGCCCTGAGGGAGGGTAGGAAGCAGCCAGGCAAGAAGGGAGGGGGACTCTGCAGGCTGCAGGAATATGAAATACCAGGTTGTCTGCAGCCAGTTCTGCAGACTAACAGCACCTGCCATAAGGGGTCCAAGGCGCCCTGGAGGACAATAGACGGAGCACATCTGAAAGGAGGGATGGCGTGAGGTCAGAATTTAGGATCTGCTTTTGGGTGGTGGATAATAAAATAACCAAGTGGTCATACAACCAAGTATGACAGTTGGACCATAAAGAAGGCTGAGTGCCGAAGAAACTGTGGTGTTGGAGAAGACTCTTGAGATTCCCTTGGACTGCAAGATCAAATCAGTCAATTCAAAACCAAATCAACCCTGAACATTCATTGGAAGGACTGATGCTAAAGCTGAAGCTCCAATACTTTGGCCACTTGATGGGAAGAGCTGACTCATTAGAAAAGACCCTGATGCTGGAAAAGATTGAAGGCAGGAGGAGAAGGGGACAACAGAGGATGAGATGGTTGGATGGATCACTGACTCAATGGACATGAGTTTGAGCAAGCTCTGGGAGACAGTGAAGGACAGGGAAGCCTGGCGTGCTGCAGGCCATGGGGTCACAAAGAGCAGGACACGACTGAGCTACTGAACAACAACAACAAAGTGGCCAGGGGTTTTTGCGGGCCCTGGTGGAGCAAGGGCTGGTACAGGTCAAGGCATCGCCGAGGTACCAAAATTGCCCACCAGAGGGCGTGCATTGATCCAATAGAATAAAATCGATAGCAACCAGTGGACCCTGAGCCTCTATGGAGGTCAGTTTGTCCTGCAACCCCAATCAGGCTGTTGCTTGGCAACAGGTCCAAGAGCAAAGGGCCAAGGTGGCCAGGACAGAGTTGTGCACAGGTTCAAACACCAGTCAGCTCCAGCTGCAGCTGTGTAGCTTCTTTGCTAGCAATAGTGACCAACACTGACCCCTGAACCATGCCCCAGAGGAACCTGCTGGCCACTTACAGGAAAACCAATTATATCAGACCCCTTCTGTCTAGGAAGGGACAACAACTTGTCCTCCCCAGGCTAGATGTGGAGCCGATATCTGTGTCAGACTTGTCACTGCCAGCATCACCATCTGCAGGCTTCCGGAACACTTCAGATTCTGATGCAGGTTCCATACAATGGGCCCTCCAACCTGGAAGCCACACAGAGTGACAGCAGAGAGGCAACAGTCTGGTCTGGATTCTCAGGCTGTTGGTCTCCTAACTCCATCAGGCTCAGAGAAGAGTATCTGGGCCTGAGCTACACCCTGGACCACAGAGGACACCCAGAGCTACACCTTGGACATGAGGACACCCAGAGATATACCTTGGACCATGAGGACACCCAGAGCTATACCTTGGGTTGCAGATCACACCCTGAGCTACACTCTGGACCATGAGGACACCCTGAGCTACACCCTGGAACACAGAGGATACCCTGAGCTACACTCTGGACCATAAGGACACCCAGAGCTATACCCTGGACCACAGAGGATACCCAGAGCTATACCCTGGACCACAGAGCATACCCTGAGCTACACCCTGGACCACAGAGGATACCCAGAGCTATACCCTGAGCTACACCCTGGACCACAGAGGATACCCTGAGCTACACCCTGAGCTACACCCTGGACTGCAGAGGACACCCAGAGCTACACCCTGGACCACAGAGGATACCCAGAGATACACCCTGAGCTACACCCTGGACTGTAGAGCACACCCTGAGCTACACCCTGAGCTACACCCTGGACCACAGAGGATACCCAGAGCTATACCCTGAGCTACACCCTGGACTGCAGAGGACACCCAGAGCTACACCCTGGACCACAGAGGATACCCAGAGATACACCCTGAGCTATACCCTGGACCACAGAGCACACCCTGAGCTACACCCTGAGCTACACCCTGGACCACAGAGGATACCCAGAGCTATACCCTGAGCTACACCCTGGACCACAGAGGATACCCAGAGCTATACCCTGGACCGTAGAGCACACCCTGAGCTACACCCTGGACTGTAGAGCACACCCTGAGCTACACCCTGAGCTACACCCTGGACTGTAGAGCACACCCTGAGCTACACCCTGAGCTACACCCTGGACTGCAGAGGACACCCAGAGCTACACCCTGGACCATGAGGACACCCTGAGCTACACCCTGAGCTACACCCTGGACCATGAGGACACCTGGAGATACACCCTGGACCATGAAGACACCTGAAGCTACATCCTGGACCGTGAGGACACCCTGACCTACACCGTGGACCATGAGGACACTCTGACCCACACCCTGGGCTGCAGAGCACACCCTGTCCTACACCCTGGACCATGAGGACACCTGGAGCTACACCCTGGACCATGAAGACACCTGAAGCTACATCCTGGACCATGAGGACACTCTGATCTACACCCTGGACCGCAGAGGGCTCCTGCTGAAGACGCTGATAAAGACACTGAGGCACAGAAGCGAAGTCAAGGACAGACACTATTTTACTGACACAAAGCCACTTCTTTCTTCCTGCTTCCCTGTGGTGTAGGGTGGTTAGAAAAGTCAGGCTGTGCTGTTGGCTCCCCACTGGAGGAACTCTTACCCTGCCCCCTGGTAAACAAGTCTCTCCCAGGTGCTCTGAGACCAGAGGGGACTGCAACAAAACTTTTGAGGGGCTCTTTAAGTGTAACAAGGGGTTGCACTCTACCCACCTGCATACTTGGTTTCTGGGTGTTCTGCAAGACTACACCTGACTCACTCTGTGCTTGAGCGAGTGGTGTCCTCCGTGGTCCAGGGTGTAGCTTAGGTTGTGCCGTAGGAGATGCCTAGCAAGTTGAAGGCGCTCCGTAAGTATTACCCACTATGATTACTTGCCAGTCTGACTACCACGGGGGCACAGAGCTCCAGTAAGCAATGGGAAGTGGGAGGGGTGGGGATCAGCCCAGGCAGCCCCTGGGATACTTCCTTGTGTCCACTGACTAGGTTAACAGACAACCACTGTATCCTGTACAGAAGGGACCCTCCAGGGCCCAGGCCCTTTAGGAACAGAGGTCAGCACTTCTCCAACAGGGAAAGCCTTTGTCCAGTGAAGACCCGGCTGAAGGTGAAGTGTCTGAGGATCAGGCATGAAGCAACGCTCATCCTCTGCTCTGCCATCCAGCTCCTGACTGTTCACGTGAGCCTTTAGCCCTGTGCCCTCTCTGGCCCCAAGTCCACTCTTAACCGGGACCCCATGTCCAGACAGGTGGTCCATCTACTGGCCCTGCCAACCACTCACAACTTCCCCTGCAACCCTCTTCTGTCCACACCCTCTGCGATGCCCCCAGGCCCCTGAGCCCAGGCAGGGGTTCCTGGCAGGGCTGTTCTCATGACTGACAAGGCACGCATGGTGATTCACGGCTGGCCCCTGCTGCCCCACCCCCGCCCGTTTCATCGTCCCCCCCGTCACCATCACTCCTTCCCTGGCAGCCATGCCCATTTTCTGACAGCTTCTGGAATCTGTCCTGTTCTCCTTCTCCTGGTGCCCCTTTGGGTGCTGTGCCCTCTTTCTGGAGCACCCAGCCCTGCCCTCGCCTCTGCAGTCTGTCTTATGAGTCAGCCCTGTGTGAACTGGGGGCACTCCCCTGTGTCCTTCCCGCCGAATCACTTTTATCATAATCATGGTGACACTACAGAGTATCCTCAGCTTCTTCCCCTCGCAGCACCTTGAAGGTCACACGGGTCTGTGCCATCCCCCAGCACTGGCGAAGCGCCTGGAACTCTTGCGCTCCTGAAGGGAATGACCGGGTCTCCCTCCGGTAGCCAGGACTCGGCGGGGGTGACCACAGAAACGCTCAACACGAACGCCCGAACCAAAGCACAGCAAGCACTGACAGAACTTCCTTTGTTAAAAGACAGCAAACTGCTAGATTTCAAAAATAACTTAAGACAAAATTTCTTTTTCATTCCCGAGTAAGAAGACAGACATTGCCAGATCTATTTAGAGGGTTCACCAAAAGGCTGCTAACCTCCCACTGGTGGTCCTGCCACCAGGAGGAGACTGCAGTTAGGGGGTGCACAGAGGGGACTGACTCTTGGGGCTGCTGTCCAAGGTCAGGGGCTCTTCTGAGAGGGGAAACAGGCTCTCCCAGGTCCGGAGAGAGGGCTGGACTCACAGGGCCTGGCCTTGACTCAGCAGGTCCTCAGTCTCTGCGATCTCTCCTTGGCTTGTCAGCCCTCATCCATGCCGCCTGCTTGTAGGACTCACTTTAATTAATGCCAGAACTGGGCCAACCACTGGGGCCGTGACACTTGTTTGCAGGTCATCTCCTCCTAACAGGCTCACCCTGGGGCAGGAGGGAGAGGGGTGGATTTGTCATTAATTGAAGCAGAAATCAGTTAATGAGGCCGCGAGGCCTGGGCTTCCAAAGAACAAGGGGAAAGGAAAATAAAATAAAGCCTCTTTCTTTGGAGGTTTCATGATTTACACACACAAAAGAAAAGCAAGCAAGCTGCAAATTTTCCAAGTCAGAAACTCCACTCCATCTGCCGGAGTTAGACCCTCACTCTGCGCAGACGTCAGGCTGGGGGACAAGCCGCTGGCGGGTGGAGCGCAGAGGGGCCTCCAAAGCCAACCATCGATCAGCAACCTAATCGCAAGCGTTTACGGAGCACTGCTCCGCACCCCACTCTGTGGGGGAGAAGACACGGGGCCTGTCCCTATCCCTGGTAAGTGTGAAATCCGGCAGAACAATGAGAGGGCAGGACACGGTGCGTAACTGAGCGAGTGTACGAGAAAGACAGAAGTTTCTAGGACTCAGGGCTGGCATAGTCAGGGAACACCTCCTCCAGGGGCTCTGCAGCTAGGAGGGGAGGGGGGAGGAGGGTGTCCCCAGCACAGGTACACCCCCTGGGGGTTGTGAGAGCCCAGCACGAGGCCCCGTCCCCTGTGAGTAAGACCCTGGCTCTGCAAGCCTGGAGGGCCTTAAGTCCCCAGGAACTCTGCAGCTTGAGCGTCAGAACCCTCCCCCCACAATCTGGGCTGAATCCGGCCCTACAAAGTTGGGATGGAATGACTGAGGACTGCAAGGGTGGGACAGTGAGGACTGGGGGTGCAAAGAGCCCGGAGCCCTGGGAAGAAGCCATGTCCCTGTCCCTGCAGCCCCAGGCCTGCTGGAGAGGGATGTTCCCCAGGACAGTGAGCCCTTTGCACTACAGCCCATCCCAGCCAAGGCCACGACCTGTGTGGCTTCCTCCTCCTGGCTCCTCCCCACCTCCCCTTACATCCCCTTACATCTCAAAGAAGGAACGTGGGATTTTCAAGCCACTAAAACAGGCACAGCTATGGGCCCCTCGTGTCATAAGGAGCAGGAGGAAGGTGACAGAGCCCCTTCTCCTCTCTCACAAGGTCCCCTGACCCTGACCAGCAACCCCCAGAATCAGAGATCCCAATTATCATGACCCTCAAAGGTATGAAGTCTCATGCTGGGTTGCAGGACCACCAGGGTGGGTTAGCAGCCTCTTGATGAGTGATATAAATAGATCTGGCAATTCTGGCTTCATGCTTGGGTGAGACATAAGGAAAGGAGAGGGATCTTGGGCATGAAATGGGGACCCCCCTCCCTCCTAACAGGTATTTGGAAGTGAACCTGGTCCACGTGGGAACAGAGTAAATGAGGCCATCTCAGTAAAGCCAAAAACCCCTGTTTTGGAGAACGGTGAAATAAGTGGTGGTATGTGGTATCACCACCATACCATACGGGTATCATCCATACCAGTGGGTCAATACACAGGTGTGAACCACCATATTTATTTAAAGACATGGGAAAGATGCTGCTGCAGCTGCTGCTAAGTCGCTTCAGTTGTGTCCAACTCTGTGTGACCCCACAGATGGCAGCCCACCAGGCTTCCCCATCCCTGGGATTCTCCAGGCAAGAACACTGGAGTGGGTTGCCATTTGCTTCTCCAATGCAGGAAAGTGAAAAGTGAAAGTGAAGTCACTCAATCGTGTCCAACTCTTAGCGACCCCATGGACTGCAGCCTACCAGGCTCCTCCATCCGTGTGGTGTTCCAGGCGGGAGTACTGGAGAGGGGTGCCATTGCCTTCTCCAATGGGAAAGATGAGAAGGTGGGTTTTACAAAAAGATGAGTATATGCGAATTTTGATTAAGTGTAAATGTTTTTAATTTTGCATTTCCTAATTATGTTTCTTGCCAACTACCTGTACTTATTGGGTAATGAATAAAATAATCAAGTTGTAAAGTGACTCTTACCCTCTGGAGTGGGCTATGGGAGACCACCAGCCAGGATGGAGAGAGGACCAAAGACAGGTGCAGGGGTGGGGTGAACATGCCAAGGTCTCGGGAGCCTGGTCTTCACTCTGGCTCTGGCTCAGCCCCCTCGCTGGGTCACCTGCCCTCTGCCTTCAACTGGGCAGATGGTTGGTCTCACACAGTCAGTCTACAAACCTTCCCTGCTTACTAGCTGCTGTATTCTCAAAGCCCTGTGGGATTCAAAAGGAGTCTATTGCCCCTGTCTTGAGGAATTCACAGAACTCCAGGAGGGCTTGGACGTGTGACCACATGACCAAGGCCACCAAGAGGGGACCCGGGGAACACAGGCAAAGGCTAAAGGGGAGCTGACATCTGGGCCAATCCTGGGGCTGGACTGCGAGGCCCTTCACTGCTGCAGCAGCCACACTGCCGAGCTTCCTCTGAGGAAGGCAGCCGGTAAGCATGTATCCCCCTAGAGCAGGCTTCCTGCCCCAGCGGGCCTGTCAGCCCTTCACACGGCCCGCGGGCACTGCCTCCCCTTCCCTCCTGTTCTCCTGAACTTGGAGCACCAGCCTGTGCTCTCCCTCTACGAAAGCATCGCTTCTCTACCTATGCTCCACTTTTCTCTGCCTGACAGCCCCTAAACAGACACCTCTGCCTCCCACACTGCTTGCCCAGCCCTGACCCTCAGACAAGGTCTGGCCCGAGATGCTGGGGGCACAGCCACAGAGCAGCAGGGTGGCGCGGATGGCGGGGGGTGGGAGCTACTCACAGCAATGGAGACAGCACTGATGACGGCTCCCAGGTAGCCCTGGATGAACTTGGATGCAGGTGAAGGCTGAAAGATACAGAATTTCAGGACCCCAGGGTGCCCAAAGCTCCCATCCTTGCAAATGGCCTCAGCCACGAGGGACATTCCCGCCTAGTAGCCTGAGGGGCAGGAGGAAAGGAAGGCCTCTGGGAGCCAAAGGGATCCATGCCTCCCTCAGCACAGCTCCGCACATGGAAACACGGGGCAGCTATGTCCAGTGAGACGCCAAAGGGCCCAATGCTCTTCTGCTTTCTATTCTAGAAAAGTCCTTGGCAGACATTTGGCTGGAAGTAGAAAACAGCAAGGGCCAAAATAGGTCACTTATGGCTGGGGCAAGCAGATCCAGTCAGGAAAGCTAAATGTTGCAAATGGGCTGTTTGGCACCCAGAGTCCTTCTCAGTGGAAATGGCAGTGTTGAGGTGGCCACAGCCTGACTGGCTCTCACAGGCCTCGTCAACCAAGCAGGTCTTCCAGGCCAGTAGGAGGCTGTTGCTCCATATTTCTATGGGAAAGTGGACCCCAAGTTGTGACACACAAAATTAAGCGAGAGGACCTACGACTGCAGTTCTAGAGATGTTCGGTTTAAGGTGAATGGGAGCCAGCCAAGCAGAGCTGTCCAGGTGTGGAGCATCTGAGAGAGACGTGGGCCAAAGGTTTAGATGGGAGAAGCTGGCGACGTGCCCGGAGTATCAGGCCCAGAAGTTGTACCGTTCATCCCAGCTCATGGTTCCCCTGTCACTCCCCACCAAGGCTGTGAGTGCCCAGACCCTCTCCTCCCCAGACTGCCAGCCCCCAAGGGGACCTAGACTCCCCCTCTCCTCTGCTGCCTTTGGACGGAAGTGTGGGGGCACTGATGCCAGAGAGAAAGCCTTGCCAGCAAAGTCCAGGAGCCCAGCCCTTCCTCGCCAAGAGAAGGGTGACTGGGCCTCTGCTGTGAGCTCATCCCAGGAGTGCAGGGCACTTCAGGGCGACAAGCCAGTCCTCTCAGACCCCTCACCCTCACAGGCGGCCCTTTATAAAGCTTTGCAGCCAGCGATCTTGGGGCACCAGGGCCGCTTCCAGGCAAACTTGGAGGCAGATTTAGAGGAATTCAGTCCTCACATGGCTGATGCAGTCCTGATCCAAGGGCTGCCCCAGAAATGTTCAGAAACCAGCGGGGCTTATCCCTTTTGCCTTCCCCACCACACTCCCACGTGATAGGCCTTCGTCACGCCAGGTGAACAGCCCCTCCCTGGTGGGGCCCCTCCTGAAGGGCTGGCAGTAAAACCCCGAGGAGCAGCCCTGATGGAGGCATGCCACATGGCAGAGAGGAGGGGCCACCCTGCCTGCAGCCCACCGCCAGGCGATGGTCTGCCATGCTCACCTTGGTAGCGTTTCGGTTTGCATAGTTGACACAGGCGTTGTGGCTCTGGTTCAGCCACTGAAAGGAAAGGGCAAGGGACGGGGGAGGAAAAGTCAGGAGAGGTGTGGTCACCTCCCTGGAAGCTAGGTGTGAACCTGGGAGGCCACAGTCCTCCAGAAAGACACGGGTCTCCACTCACAGTGGCTCCATCCACCCCCCAAGGTAGCGCGACCAGCCATCCTGATTTGCCAGGACGATGCAGGTTTCAGCGCCGAAAGGCCCCAGTCCTGGGAGACCCCTCAGTTCCTGGCAAACCAAGACACTGGCCCATCGTGCCCAGCTGTCCATCTCAGACCAGACCCGGCCCCCTCTCCCAGAATTCTAGGGTCCACCGCCCCAGATGGGCCCACCACCTCTGTCGCATCTTCCTTTTCATACTGACGACTGGACCAAAGGTGGACACCGCTCCAGAAGGGCCCTGGAGCGGCTGGCAGCCCTGCGCCCCTTTCAGAATACCCCAGCCCAGTGTCCCGCAACGCCTGCAGAGCCTAGACACGGACACTATTAGGAGGTCTTTTTCCCCTTCAGGAAGACTCTGACATTTTCTCCTGAAGACTGACAGGTTTTTCTTCCTGTCCTGCTTTCCCTACACAGACACACACAGAGCTGCTGTTTTGAGACAGCCACAACCCAGACTGCCTCCAAGGGCAGAGACCAGGGGCCACGATGCTCTTTCACCCACCTCATGACCGTAGGGTTGAGGGTGGATTACCTCCCCCACAGATTTGGATGAGGCTGATGTCAAAATGAGGCAGAGGGCCTCAGGGTCACTGGCCATGGAACAAGCGTCCCGGTGAAGCCAGCCCTCATCCCCTCTGGCCCACGGGCTGCTGGGACCTGCTCAGCAGGACTGAAGTCCTGGGGTGTCTCCCAGCGGCTTCTGGGTTGGGGAGGAGTCGGAAGGGGGGCGACTTTCCACAAGGGGACTAGACAGAGGTGACACTGGAACAGGGTGCTCTAACCAGCACTTGTCGGGTGCCCTCCCGGGAGCCTTCTGTGCACAGGGAAACTGTTACCTGCCAGAAGACAGTCGACGCCAATGTCTGATTGGGCAAGAGAAGGCCAACAACCTATGAGAGAGAAAGAAAAGGCTGAAGAGGGCAGAAGAAACCCCCTACACTTTTGCTAAGAAAAATGACACAGTCACGAACAAAAGTGAGCTGGATCTGTACAAACTGATGTGTACGATCTGTACAAACCAGGGCCCAAAGGGAGTTGACATACAATGAAGAAACCATGGTTGCAGAATTATATGACAGCATAATCCCATTTTTATAAAGGGAAAAAACCTCACCATATATATCATATACACAAATACACATACATATACATATCTCCAAGCATCAGAAAAATCTATAGCACAGCACGTAGACGTCCCTGCTGGTGAGTACTTCCGCACATTCTTCTGGAGTATTTCTGTATTCTTTTTATCAACACATCAACTCTTTTATGTGTATTTTCATAATTGGTGTCCAGGGGAACAATAAAAACAAAGGAACATACAAAACAAGCCCCTTTACTTCCACCCAGCTAACCTGGCTTCTTCGCACCCTAGCTGTCCAACAGGATCTTCGTGAGGACTCACTAATATTCATTTCAAAGGCTTTAAAGGAGATCAGTCCTGGGTGTTCATTGGAAGGACTGATGCTGAAGCTGAAACTCCAGTACTTTAGCCACCTCATGGGAAGAGTTGACTCATTGGAAAAGACTCTGATGCTGGGAGGGATTGGGGGCAGGAGAAGAAGGGGACGACAGAGGATGAGATGGCTGGATGGCATCACGGACTCGATGGACGTGAGTCTGAGTGAACTCTGGGAGTTGGTGATGGACAGGGAGGCCTGGCGTGCTGCGATTCATGGGGTCGCAAAGAGTCAGACACGACTGGGCACACACCCTTTCAGTTCAGTTCAGTCGCTCAGTCGTGTCCAACTGAGTTGACTCTCAGTCGACTCTCAGTCGATCTTGACACTCACCAAATCTTAGACTTCAAGGATTCATGTGTGTCTGTCAGATTTACCTTTTGAGTGCTTGTGTGCAAAATAACATCTACCAAGTGCTGCTGCATATGGAAAAAATGTGCACAGCCATCCACATATTGACTTATTTATTATTCCTGTAGATAAAATGGCTCTTTGGCAAGAATTTCTGTAAGGAACAAGTATAAACATTCAATTCTATGCAGTAAATCAAATTCTAGACATCCTTAGCAGCATTAGTAAATCATGTTTTAAACATTAAAATGTTTTAAAACAGTGAACATGCATACACATTTATATTTATTGGCCCATATCAGTTTGAATAAAATTATATAATGTAAAGCCATTCCACAGCACCAGTGAAGGATTATCTTATGATATTTTTCTCCCTCAGGTAAGATCCCAACTCGATTTTTCTTCACAATGACAGTTTAGGGTGCTGGAGTGAGAATCAGGGACCTGGGGTCTCAGCTTTGGCTCTATTCCTGTGTGGTCTCCAGCAGAAGACTTGCCCCTTCGGGGTTCTAGCTTTCTCCCCTGTAGGATGAAGAGGTTGACCTTGGAGTTCCAATCTCAACTTAAATTCTATTCCCAGAGTCCAAATAGTAGGTATAAAGCCAATACAGATGGTTCCATTGTCTGTAAAAGGGAATTTTCCCACCAGTCCTGCCAAGAAGGAACCCCAGGGGACCCAGGATCTCCTCCTAGGGCCCTAGTCAGGAGCCAGACCACAGCGAGGAAGCTGAGCCTAGAGAGGCCAAAGCTGGGCAGACAGGTGAGCCCATGAGTGTGTGGTATGCATATGTGTGTGTGTGTGTGTGTGTGTGAGTGCTTTCTCCTGCACTGGGATGTACATGTACATATGTGTATGTCTGCCTGCCTCCTGAAGCCCAAGGAAATAAAAGCTATTTTCCACGTTGGGAAACACATTCCCTTAACCCACTGGTTTACATAACACAGGTGAGTTATGAACTACATTGCATTCTCCCCCTCAGTTCCCTTTGCACCCCCTGAACTGCGCTTGGGTCACCAGGACCATCATAAGATGTGGCCCATGAGACTCACTGTATTTACCAGACAGCTCTTGTCCAGGACACTCACTGTCCATTACATTGGTCCCCTTTATGAATCCTCTTGGAGGAAATTTTCTGGTTTCAGGACCAGAAATTTATACTTCTGAACACCTGGTTTGCATCTATCTTATAGACACAGGGCATCCAACTGTGTCCCTCTTTGCACTGACTGTCAAGATGTCCAGCCTGGGTCTCGACAACCCACATCTGCCAAGGAGACAGACCACACTGCCTGTGTCCTGTGTGAAACTGGACTTATACCTTTATTTTTTCTTTTCTTCTATAACTTTCCTTTTGTCTCATTTTCAACTTACTTGTTTTTTATGGCATGCCTTTTTTACATGATATTGAGTTATTTTTCAGAACAAACTATAGCCCTAAACTAAAGCAAATTAGTACCCTGTCTATACAACACACACACACACACACACATACACACACACACACACACAGTGTAACCAGTGAGTTTTTCATCTGGTTGGCCAATATGACCAGACTCCTGTCCCAAACTCCTGCACAGGCTGGGCACCTGTGCCTTGGCACACTTTCTTAAAGAGATGAATTAATCGATTGATTTCACTAAGCATTTTTCCTTATGTCACCTTCAAGATCTTAATTATAGCTTTGGGGTCCAAACAAAATAAAGATTACTTTCTATATTCTACAAATGGGGCAACTGAGGCTTAGACAAATTCAGTGATCTGCCAGAGGCTTCAAAGCAAGCTAGAGAAAGAGTCAAGTCTCTTGATTTCTGGCTTGGGAGCCCCACCTCTCTAGGGCTTCCTTCTCTAGCTCAACTGCCTGAGTACAAAGGAAAAGTCACATTATACGCCCATTTTCGAGCATCTTCTATGCACTGAGCTCCATCAGCTTCCGGAGGAGACTACCAGAAGAGTTGAATATACAGCATCGAACCACAGCAAACACAAAGGCCAAACAGGAAAATGTATGGGGATGTCTTCTATAACTCCTGGGCATGGAAATGACTAGATGGTTTAAACAGGTATTTGGATGTGTGTAAAACTGATAAGTTCTCACATCCAAGCAGGAGTTGGGGAAAAGAGAGGTCTGGTTATCTGCCAAAGGAGGTGGTAGGCTGGAGCTGAGGTGTGCACGTGTGTGCTCCTGGGAGCAGGAACAGCTGAGAGATGAGCTTCATTGGAGGAGGTTCAGGCAATCGGCAGATGGGAGTCCAGGGAGGGTGAGGTGAGAAGGCAGCGGAACACCATGCCACACTGGCCAAAGAGGACGCAAGGGAGCCATCTGAGGCTGAGGCAAGAGGAACCGGGACCCGCCTTCCAGGTTCCTACAGTGGCTGGTGGGGCCGCAAGCACGCGGTGCCAGCCCCGCTCCCTATTAGGCAACACGCAGCACCATCTGCACAATCCCAGGAGCAAGAGCAGATATTTTATAACTTCCTTTTTTCTTTTTAAGTCTAAATTAAAAATAAATGTTCCTTCAGTTCTCAGATGTATATCTCTGGTGCAACCTGCCCACATTCCCTCACGCTGCCCTTTCCAGAACACGGCAGGGGAAAGGAGGAAAGAGATGAATAGAGAGAGGGAGCCAGTCCGCCGGCTTCAATGCCAGTGGATGGCACCTCTTCCAAGACGGAGATGCTTCAGCGTGGCCGCCCAGCGGGTAGAGAGCCCAGAAAGCGGCTGCGACCAGGGAACATGAAGGAGAGCCGACAGCCAGAATTCCCAGCCTGCACCCTATCTTGTCGCAGGACCTCGGCCAAATCGCACATCCTATCTTTGCTCTCATTTATAGTTCATAACACGACTGGGGTCCCCTCCACGGCTCCCGCCCCCTGGCAGCTGTCCTCTCTGCACATCTGTCTGCCTTTGCTTCCACTTCCCCTTGGGTGGCCGGCCACAGGCCCTCATGACCAGTGCTCAGACTCTGGCGGTGGGAGGAGCTGGACTCCAGTTCTGGTTCTTATATGTACTGGCTGTGTGACCACGCACAAGTAACTCAAGGTCTTTGTGCCTCTGTTTTTGCATCTGTTAAATGGGGATGGTCCTGGTACATCTCTGAATGACCAGAAGAAGTGAGGCATGGCAAGAATTGGGCACAGTGTCTGGAACGGAGTATGCACCCCGCCCCCCGCCCCAGGTGTTACGTGTTAGTATCGGTCCTCTCCTTCTATCTCATTCTTTTCCAGTCTTTGCTGTTCTCTCGTGCCTCTGACCTTCACAGTCCACATTACACAACTGAGCAACATTTAGTCCACAAAGGGTAGTGAACTCCTGGTGGTAGAATCAGGGCTTTTCTCTCTGATGTTCCCCAAAGCACTCAGCACACACTGGAAGAACATTGCTAGCTCATTATTAAGGACATTAACTCATTCTTGGCCAGGGAAAAGATCTATGATGGATTGTGACAATGATCACCGTCATCCATCTCTGTCTTACTCCTTTCATTAAAGTCTGATTGCATGAGGCTGTTGGCCTTTGAAGGGGGGGCAGATTGAGTTTGGTCCCTGCACACCCGTGCCAGGGGAGGAATTTGTTTCCACGCTCTTGGTATTGCTTTGGCCAGTGGCATGTGGGAGGAAGTAGCAGTGTGCCAGTTCGAAGCCCAGGCCTCAGAGACCTTATTTATGCTGGCCCTCTGTGCTCCTAACATTGCCAAGAGGTGACATGCCCTGACCAGTGTTCTCATTCATTGAAGGAGGATAAGATGTGAGGAGCAGAGTCCAGCCTGGTTGAGCTGACTCCCAGTTGACCCCAGACCTGTAGTGAGAAGCAAAACTGCCTCAGTCAAGCCCAGTCTAGACCAGCCAAACTCCCGGGTAACTGCAGATCCCTAAGAATGAATGCTATGGCTGCTGCTGCAATGTTGTGGATGTTTGTTACACAGCACTATAGTAGCAATAGCTGACTGGTATAGGGATTACTTCATATAGTGAATATGCTGTCCTTCCTGGGCAAAATTCGGTACCTCTACTAGTGCACCTATACCACTACTAATGTCTTCCCTCACGATGCTGTTTCCTGAGCAGCCCAGCTTGTCAACCAACTCCAACTGGTGACCACTGGCCCAGTTCTGGGGCCACCCTGGCTGGTCCAGAAAGAAGGGAAGTTTGTAACTGAGCTTCATCTCAGGACAGAATGAGGAACAGGGCCACAGTTCTAGCCACTGTGATATTGGGACTCAGAACTGAGCAGCCTCCCACCCCTTGGGCTGGCACTCATATGAAAGTGATTCAAGTGATAAGAAAAAGAAAACTTTAAAAGTATAAAAAAAATTCAAAGGGGAAGCAGGGTGTGTGTCTAAACGACTGAGTGGTGAAATTTAAGTCAGGGGAAGACTATAGGTACAGAATCGTCTTGCTTGGCAGGAAAACGGCAGAAATATTAGTCCTGCCACCCTCTACCCCATCTTCATTCGGCTAGTCCCTCCTCACCTCTGGCTTTCCGATCAGTTGTCACCTCCTCCAGGAAGCCCCCGCCAGCCCTCAAGGTGACATGGGTCTCCGTCACATGCTCTCTCAGCACCCTGCCTGCCTTCTTTGCAGTATTTATCTTGGTAGTAAATATATGTTTAAAATCTGTCTTCCTTGAGAGCTTCCAGATGCTTCAGAGGGATGAGACCACATAACATTCACTTCTCAAATACCTGGGAGTCCTCGCCGGCAAAGCAACAGTCCTTTAGCATCACACGCTTTTCCTCCACACTGATGCACTCAGTTCTAAAATATTCCTCTTCATTTTCAAAAGACCTTGCATGGGCTCCGGTACTCAACAATTTGCCTGCTTTTTCCTTCGACTTTGTCTCCATCTTCTGATTTCTATAGCTAATGGTCCGAAAAGTAACACTCAGGCGCATTAGGGGTGCTGCTATTTAAAGCAGCCCAACCATTTCAAGAAAATATCTTTTGTCAAATGAATGTTTGTCCCTGACTGGTCCATTCCAGTGTAACTGAACCCCACCTCTTGGATGGTATAAACTAAGCCAGAGCTGCAGTCAGAAGCAAACCAGACACCAGCCATTTTGGTGTCTGATCACAATGGCCAGGAAGAAAATTGGGGTTGGGATTGAAATGTGTGAAAAAGTGGAGTCTGGGATGAAGAGGGTTGGGAGATGTGAGAAAGGCCCTGAGACTCAGCCAAATCCTCACGTAAGTGAACCCTCCATGGTCCACCCGTCCTCCCCACAGAGAGGATGTGACTTATACCAGCACTTTTGCAGAAGTGGGGTTTCTAAGTCTACACAATCATCTGCAGCATTAAAACGAGAGGGTTCAGAGTAGATAGGGCTCCTCAAGTCCCAAGAAAACGTCAGGTTTGGAAGTAACCTGAGACCTCTGAATTCACTGACAGGATGCTCCTGGTCTGCCCTCCTCAGCCTTCCAGCTGGATATGAGGGGTTTCAGGCTTGAGTTCCGAGACTCCCAGAATGACAGGAGAGAGGAGAGGAGGACGGCAGTGTCAGGGAGCTCAGGGCCGAGAAGGGAGACACAGAGGTCGCCTGGGAGAACCTCAGGCTCGCTGCCCTGAGACATTATGCGGGCCAAGGGTAGAGGCTGGCAGCTGGAGAAATGCAGAGAGGGCAGGATGGGGGCCCACACCCTGGCCCTGCCTCTCCCAGCCACACGTGCCCAGAAAGCACAGGGCTGCATATCTCTTGAAGGAAACCTGAGGACTTAGATGCCAATTGTCAGAAGCAACCACAGCTGCTGGGGGTCTTTCTGGGAAGGTACCTGAAAAAGGGGAGCCATGAGCTGCACCCGCCTTGGGAACAGCCTTGGTGCACTGGCTTAGCCGCCATGCTTATGTATAAATTGGGATCTCTTTGCCACACATCAAAGGGGGAAAAGTTTCCATCTTCAAATGTTAAGCTTAAAATAAGACACTACATGGGTGCCAGTAGATCTGTGAAATCTGCTGACTAAACTGGCACCAGCTTCTGGGAGAAAACCAGCTCGTTTCTCCTGAGCTCTGGGAGTGAGCGGGATGGGGGCAGGGTTACTCTCAGGCAAGGCGGGAGCAGCATGGGAAGGGGGTGTCAAGTCAGGGATGCTCACCTGCGCAGGAGGTTATTCGGATATTACTTCCAGAAGCATCTTAGCCAAGACACCTGCCAGCCTGACTCACCCCTTCCCTTTATCACTCAGGGACCCAGTTCCTAGCACATTCGCTGGCACCCCATTTCTATTTTGGTAAGCATTTTAGTGGTTTCTGCATGTGTATATTTCTTACCCATTCTATCAGAGCAGGGGCTTCCCTAAGGCATGGACTGGAACCTTCACTCCCCTTCAGACCACGCCCTTACTGAGATGTTCAGTGCTAGTGGGAGACCGCAGGGTTTTAGGAGGGGTGATGTGGCTGGTGGAAGCCAGGCCTGGGGTTGAAGTGCCCAGACAATCACAATGCTCCCTCCTTACTGGGCAAGGTGGTGGCCCCAAGAAGGGAGTGGGTGGTCCTCACATTGCTCATCCACATCAAAGTGCCCAGATAGAAGGCCACAGGTTCTCCACAACCAGTGGCTCCTCCTGGGACCTGGCCTCTGGCCCAGCTGTTCTGAATCTTGGGATACAGCTACTTGGGGCTAAGAAGTGAGTCTCACCTAGGGAGGCTAGGTGAGTATTGTCATTTTGCTCCAGCTGCCACTGAGACCATCCCAAGTCATGTTGCCCATTAATCCCAATCATGTGTTCATACAGGGTATCAGAGGCTAGGATTCCTATTCTCACATCCTACACATTTCTTTGCAGAGGGATGTTTGCTCCAGGATGGGAGGCACTGGTCCTGGTAGGACATTCACAGTGTCTACTTTAGCAGTAAAGCCTTGAGCAACATGGGAATCAACACCCACATTCCTACAATGCCTACAAGGCCGTAGTGGCCCTGGGGTGATTGATTTGTCTTAGGAAGAGGAGAGAGAGGAAAACTAAGGGGTGTCCTCAATAACACTTGTGAACTAGAGAGAGTGTGGACATCCCTTGGGTTGGCTAGATTATACCAGTTGATGGCAGCCATTAATTTTGAAAGGGTCCAGTTGACCTCCTATGAGGAATAAGCCCCAAACTCAACTTCTGTGGTTTGAGAGAGATGATACTGCCAAATGATATATCTCTTTATTTTTAATCATTGATGGAATATTTGTTAAAAATTATTATGGAAGATCCTTGTTTGACTACCTATAGCTATTCTTTTCTTCTTTCTCACTAACAAATCCCTATAATTGGGGATTGACTATATATATCCAGCTAATTTCTAATGTAATATAAACAAAACTGTTGTGTGATACTCTGAAGAGGACTACTTAAAGGGAAATGACTCACATAAGAGGTACATCCTTTTACTTCTCCCTTCTTTCTCCTCCCTGGGATGTAGATGTGATGACTGGAACTTCAGCAGCCATCCTGGGCTATGAAGTTACTGACACTAGAAGCCAGCACTGAGAATGATGTAGAAAAATGGAAGTCTGGATTCAAAATGACTGTGGGTTCTGCCTATCTCCAAAATTCTTTGATCTGAGAGGGAAATAAATTATTTTGTTTAAACTACTATTGTTTTGAACTTTTTGTTATATACAAATGATCCTACTTCTCATATAATCATATACTATGCTACAAAGAAAACCATAATAAATTTCAAATGGCAAAACTGTAGAGGTGACTCTCTCTAAAAATAAAATAAACTAGACATAATAATAAAAGAATATATAATTTTAAAACACAATCATTTGGAATTTAAAATGTATTCTTCTGACTAATTGATTAAAGAGGATTCAAAGCTATAATTTCAAACTTATTTCAAAAATAAAAATATAGATCATTATATGAAAACATATTAGACATAGCCAAGTATTTGATATATACTCAGAAGCAAATTCAGAGGCCTAAAGAGTTTTTCATTAGAAGGAAAGAATGAGACTAAATAAGAATAAATTCAAAGCAATAAGTTAAAAAAAAATGCCAGCCATAACAAATCAAAGAGGAAAAGTGGATATTATGAAGATAAGAATAAATTAGAAAATGAAAATAGAAGAATTGATAAATACATCTACGAGCTGATTCCTAGACACAACTCTCAAAAATCCAGTTATTTTAATAAAGGAGATGGAGGTGAGAAGTGGGGACAAGACTCAAAGCTCAATCCTAAAAAAGACCATTATATTTTAAGAATCAATATTTAAAACTTATCTACCAAAGACACCAGAGAGTAAAGAAAGAATGGCTAGGAGAAGAGATTTCCAATATATATACTTCAAAGGATTAATATTCAAATATATAAGGAATTGGGGAAGGAAATGGCAACCCACTCCAGTACTCTTGCCTGGAAAATCCCATGGACAGAGGAGCCTGGTGGGCTGCAGTCCATGGGGTCGCTAAGAGTCACACACGACTGAGCCACTCCACTTTCACTTTTCACTTTCCTGCATTGGAGAAGGAAATGGCAACCCACTCCAGTGTTCTTGCCTGGAGAATCCCAGGGACGGGGGAGCCTGGTGGGCTGCCGTCTATGGGGTCACACAGAATTGGACACGACTGAAACGACTTAGTAGCAGCAGCAGCATATAATAAATACTTACAAATTAATTAGAAAAATATAGTCAATGGAAGAATGGACAAAGGGCGTTAATAGCTAATTCACAAAAGAAGAAATGTAAATAGTCAATAAATATATGAAAAGAAGTGAGATCTTTCGTTGTTCAGGGAAATGTGCATAGCCTTTTACACAGCAAGCTCAATTTCTGGGCCCTTAAGAAATCCTCATACTTGTACAAGAAAAGCTTTATAAGGATTTTCCCACAGCACTGTTATTTCTAATAGAAAATTATGAGAAACAATCTAAATGCATCACTATGGGAGAGAATGTTACTCAGCAGGAAAAATGGGACAAGGAGGGAAGTAAGGAAAGAGATCTTTACACAGGCAAACTGCTAAGTGTAATTAAGCTATTTGTAGATAAATAAGTATATTTTTGTATTTTTAATGGAAAAGATATAAAACAAAACAAAACTTTTAGTGATGATTCATATTTATGCAAATATCTAGAAAAAAGTCCTGGAAGTTCACACTAAAATTCTTATAGAGATTACTTCTGGGAACAGATTGGGAGTTCAGGATTGTCAGAGGAACTTTAATATTTTTTTGCATTGTTTGAATTCTGAGTTGAGAGAACATATTCATGTATTACTTGTATAACTTTAAAAATATTCTTTAAAAAATTCTTAGTGATATTTTTGAATTCCAAAGAACATATTCATGTATTACTTGTATAATTTTATAAAATATATGGAGAAGATTTTTTTTAATTCTAAGTATATTTCTGTACTCCAAAGAGAAAAAGAGAAAAAATACCAAAAGATCCCAAAGGGAATGGGGGAGGTTTACCTATAAAGAAAAAGAGAATCAGGCCAACTATTGTTCATGTATAAGAGGGGAAAAAAATCATTTCAGATATGCAAGGACTCAGAAAGTATTGCCCACACACTCTTAATATTATTCAAAAAAGTACTCTAGCCAACCATAGAGAACACACACACACACATACATACACACACACATATACATACACACACACGCAGCCTAAATACTTGTGAAGTTTAATATAGGTGTTAAGCAAGGGTTCAAAAAGCTGGTGAGATTCCAGACTATATGCAAAATCTGGGCAAGTGCATATGAATGAAATGGTAGAAAACAGGCTAAGATGGTGTGCTAAAAATCTCTCCCTTTATGAGTAGGATTGGGGAGATCCTATTTCCTATTCAGTTATTGATATTGATAAGGTAAATATCAATTAAATCTCTCTATAACACATTACAGGTAAATGGTAACTAGAGAGGATTAAGATATTCCCCTTCCAAACTACTTAAGAAACAAAAAGGACCAATAAAAATTATCAGTCTAGCATAAATCAGGAAAATAAATGGAAACAGTAACAAACTTACTACTGGATGGCTGGGATAAGTGCTCACAATAACCAGTGGCAGAATAAATATGAGCAAGTTCCATTAATTATTGAAGTTAAAGACAGTTTCTCAAAGTGGGTTAGAAAAAAAAGTAGAATTCAGTTCAGTTTTGTCTATGAGAGACATATACACAGAAATATCACTCTAATGAAAATGTGTAGGCAACAATTTACAAGTCAAACAAACAAAAAGAGAATAGAAATGTTAACATGAGATGAAGTAGAATTCAAGACAACGATATTCAGAGAAGCAGATATTTCGTGTGTGTGTGTGTGTGTGTGCATCTCTGAGAGAAAGAGAGAGGTGGGAAGGTGCAGACCGTAACCTCAAGACAAAAATGTCATGAACATACCGAATCCCACTGCACTGAAATGTACACAGCAACAACTATGAGCAATGTAAGGAAATTAAACACACACAATTATGGTGGGAGAAGTTTGTAATACTTTCTCAGAATATTTCAGAACAATGTAGAAGTTTCAGGGAACCTACAAAAGGATAAAGATGAGAATGATATGCCTAAACATGCTGATACATATTTAAAATACATGCATAAAATGAAACATTTCAAGTGTACAGAGAAGTCCAGAGGACAGTATAATGAACATCCACACACTGCCAAATCTAATTATTTTGTTAAATTTTGGTGAAAATTTTCTTTTTGAAAGATGAAACATAAAAGCTATAAATGAAGCTCCTCCTGTCCTGCTAGATCCCGTTGCTCTCTCTCCAGAGGTAAGTAGGATCATGAATCTGTTGCTGACTGTTCCCATGAGTGTTTTCATGGCACCATGAAAAATATACCCATAAATATTTATTATTATATATTGTTATATGCTAATATATAGTATATATGATATTGCTTTACGTATTGAAACATTACATAAATTACACCAGACAGGATTCTTACTCTGCTACTTTTTCTTCATTCATCATTGTTTTTGAGATTTATCAGTACTGACAATTGTAGCCCTGTTCATTTTTTTCTTTCCTGTGTTGTTTTCTTAAGTATCACTGTTGCTAAGTCACTTCAGTCGTGTCCGACTCTGTGTGACCCAATAGCCGGCAGCCCACCAGGCTCCCCCATCCCTGGGATTCTCCAGGCAAGAACACTGGAGTGGGTTGCCATTTCCTTCTCCAATGCAGGAAAGTGAAAAGTGAAAGTGGAGTCGCTCAGTCGTGTGTGACTCTTAGCGACCCCACGGACTGCAGCCCATCAGGCTCCTCCATCCATAGGATTTTCCAGGCAAGAGTACTGGAGTGGGGTGCCATTGCCTTCTCCATGACTTATATTTCCATTCTCTTGTTGATAGGGATTTCAGTGGTTTCCTTTATTTTGCTGTTATAAACAGTGCTGCAAGTATTTTCTTTTCATATAGAAAGTGTTTTGTGTATGAGGTGAAATCTACCCTTATTTCTTCTCCATATAGGTAGCATCATTTGTTAGAAGGTCCATCTTTCTTCTCCACTGAACTGTCAAATATCAAGCTTCCATATGGGTATGGGTATGTTTCCAAACTTTCTATTCTGCTCCAATGATCTATTTGCCTATCCCCAAACCCAAACCAAAACTCAGTTGGTAAGAATCTGCCTGCAATGCAGGAGACCCCAATTTGATTCCTGAGTCGGGACGATCCACTGGAGAAGAGACAGGCTCCCTACTGCAGTATTCTGGCCTGGAGAATTCCATGGACTGTATAGTCCATGGGGTTGCAAAGAGCCATACACGACTGAGTGACTTTCACTTTCACTTCTATACTACTTCCTAAGGTGACTCTCCTATTACCACATTCTTGAAAATTGTCTTGGCTGTTCTTGGCCCTTCAGTTCAGTTCAGTTCAGTCACTCAGTCATGTCCTACCCTTTGTGACCCCATGAACTACAGCACGCTAGGCCTCCCTGCTGCTGCTGCTGCTAAGTCACTTCAGTGGTGTCCAACTCTGTGCGACCCCATAAATGGCAGCCCACCAGGCCCCCCCCCCCGCCGTCCCTGGGATTCTCCAGGCAAGAACATTGGAGTGGGTTGCCATTTCCTTCTCCAATGGGTGAAAGTGAAAACTGAAAGTGAAGTCGCTCAGTTGTGTCCGACTCAGCGACCCCATGGACTACAGCCCACCAGGCTCCTCCGCCCATGGGATTCTCCAGGCAAGAGCACTGTAGTGGGGTGCCATTGCCTTCTCCCCAGGCCTCCCTATCCATCACCAACTCCCGGAGTTCACTCAAACCCATGTCCATTGAGTCGGTGATGCCATCCAACCATCTCATCCTCTGTCGTCCCCTTCTCCTCCTGCCCCCAATCCCTCCCAGCATCAGGGTCTTTTCCAATGAGTCAGTTCTTCACATTAGGTGGCCAAAGTATTGGAGTTTCAGGTTCAGCATCAGTCCTTCCAATGAACACCCAGGACTGATCTCCTGTAGAATGGACTGGTTGGATCTCCTTGCAGTCCAAGGGACTCTCAAGAGTCTTCTCCAACACCACAGTTTAGCCTGTTCATTAATTTTTAGTATCAATTTGTTAAGTTCCATGAAAAACCCTGTTATTTTGATTGGAATTATATTGAATATAATTTGAAGAAAATGAGTATCTTCATGATTACAAATACTTCTACCCAAGGTGATATATTTATCCATTTATTTAGTTGAAGTCTTCCAGTGGCCTTCAATAAAGTGCTATAAGTTTTCCCATAAAGGTCTTGCATATCCTTTCTTGAATTTATTTTGGGTAATTTATTTTTTCTTGAATTTATTTTGGGTAACTTATCATTCTAAGTGCTATTTTAAATTTTTTTTTTAATCAAAATCTAAATGTTTGCTATAGGCTTATAGGCAGACATTACTTTGCCAACAAAGGTCTATCTAGTCAAGGTTATGGTTTTGCCAGTGGTCATGTATGGATGTGAGAGTTGGAGTATAAAGAAAGCTGAGCGCTGAAGAATTGATGCTTTTGAACTGTGGTGCTGGAGCAGACTCTTCAGAGTCCTTTGGACTGCAAGGAGATCCAACCACTCCATCCTAGAGGAGATCAGTCCTGGGTGTTCATTGGAAGGACTGATGTTGAAGCTGAAACTCCAATACTTTGGCCACCTCATCCAAAGAGCTGACTCATTGGAAAAGACCCTGTTGCTGGGAGGGATTGGGGGCAGGAGGAGAAGGGGACGACAGAGGATGAGATGGTTGGATGGCATCACCGACTCGATGGACATGGGTTTGGGTGGACTCAGGGAGTTGGTGATGGACAGGGAGGCCTGCCATGCTGCGATTCACGGGTCGCAAAGAGTCAGACATGACTGAGCGACTGAAGTGAACTGAACTATAGGCATAGAGCAATGATTTTATATATTTGTCCTACACCCAGAACTCTTATAAAACAGTAGTTCCCACAGTTTGCCTGTTCTCATGAATACTTGTGTTTATTCCTTTCCAATCCTGATATTTTTCATGTCTTATTCTACTTGTTAGTCTCTTAGGAAAATGATGGATAGAAGCACTATTATCAAACATTCTTACTCTGTCCCAGACATTAAGATTTTACCTTTATTTGATTCATCTTTAAGAATGGTACTTGCAACGGACAACTTAATCAAATAATGGGTGGAACTCAAGAGGGAGGGAATATCTGTATGCTTATGGCTGATTCGCATGGTTGTACAGCAGAAACCAACATAATATTGTAAAGCAATATCCTCCAATTTAAAAAAATTGATGGGTGGAAGACTTAAACAGATATTTCTCCAAAGAAGACATACAGATGGCCAAAAAACACATGAAAAGTTGCTCAACATCGCTCAGTATTAAGAAACACAAATCAAAACTACAGTGAGGTATCACCTCACTGTAGAATGGCCATCATCAGAATGGCCATCATCAAAAAAAAAAATCTATGAATAATAAATGCTGGAGAGGATGTGGAAACAAGGGAACCTTCTTGCTCTATTGGTGAGAATATAAATTGATACAGCCACTATGGAAAACTGTATGGAGACTTTAAAAACTAGGAGAGACACAGATGTATAGAACAGTCTTTTGGACTCTGTGGGAGAGGGAGAGGGTGGGATGATTTGGGAGAATGGCATTGAAACATGTATAATATCATATATGAAACGAAGCGCCAGTCCAGGTTTGATGCATGATACTGGATGCTTGGGGCTGGTGCACTGGGACGACCCAGAGGGATGGTATGGGGAGGGAAGAGGGAGGGGGGTTCAGGATGGGGAACACGTGTATACCTGTGGTGGATTCATGTTGATGTATGGCAAAATCAATACAGTATTGTAAAGTAACTAACCTCCAATTAAAATAAATAAATTTATATTTTAAAAAAATAAATAAAAACTACCATATGACCCAGCAATCTCACTACTGGGCATATACCCTGAGAAAACAATAATTCAAAAAGACACCTGTGCCCTATGTTCACAGCAGCACTATTTGTGACAGTTAGGACATGGAAGCAACCTAGATGTCCATCAACAGGTGACTGGATAAAGAAGCTGTGCTGCATTTACACAATAGAATGTTGTTGCTGCTGTTGCTTAGTCACTAAGTCAGGTCCAACTCTTTTGAGACCCCATGGACCGTGGCCCACCAGGCTCCTCTGTCCCTGGGATTCCGCAGGCAAGAATACTGGAGTGGGTTGCCATTTCCTTCTCCAGGGGATCTTCCCAACCCAGGGAGTGAACCCACATTTCCTGCATTGGCAGGTGGATTCTTTACTACTGAGCCACCAGGGAAGTCCCACAATGGAATATTACTCAGTCATAAGGCAGAAGGAATTCGAATCTGGTAAAGCGAGGTAGATGAACCTGCAGCCTGTCATACAGAGTGAAGTAAGTTTGAAAGAGAAAAACAAATATTGCACATTAGCGAATATATATGGAATCCAGGAAAATGGTATTGATGAACCTATTTCCAGGGCAGGAGTAGAGGCACAACATAGAGAATGAACTTGTGGACACAGTAGGAGAAAGAGACGAATTGAGACAGTAGCATTGACACATACACTCCCATGTGTGAAATAGCTCACTCAGCTCAGTGCTCTGTGACGCCCTAGAGAGCTGGGATGGGCGTAGGGTGGGAGGGAAGCTCAAGACGGAGGGGACGCACGGATACTTAAAGCTGATTCATGTTGCTGTACATCAGAAACCAACACAAAATAGCAAAGCAATTATCCTCCAAATAAAAAATGTTTTAAAGAATAGTGCTTGCTATAGGGTTTGGTGGTTTTCCTCTTTTTTGACAGATATTCTATTAAGTTAATGAACCTCCTTTCTAGACCTAAATAATCTTTTTTAAAAAATTATAAATGGAGTTATATTGTATCAAATGATTTTTCTGTATCTACTAAGTCATCATTTCTCCTTCAATTTAATTAACTACATTAATACATTCTCTAATGTTACCATTTTTGGTAAATATTATATGATATATTTTAATACATTGCTGGATTCAACTTATTATTTCATTTAGACTATTTATGTACAATTTCATAAGTGACATTGGCCTAAAATTTTTCTTTCTTATATCTACTTATTTGGTATTGGTCTCAAAGTGCCTCATAAATGAATTGGGGAACATTTCCTCTTTTGTATTCTCTTTAAAGAGTTTTGTAAAGATCGAATTTGGCTATTCCTTTGAGTGTGTTCACCTGAAAGATCATAGGAGCCTAGTGGTAAGTTCTGGTTTGTTTCTTACTTCTTTGGTGCATACATTTTAAGCAACTGATCTAATTTCTTTCTCTTTACAGGTCTTTTCAAATCCTGTATTTCATCTTGTTAGGCAGTTTTTGGTAATCTATACTGTTTTAGAAATGTATCCATTTTTTCTAAGTCTTCAAATTTACTGCCTCAGATTGCTCAATGCATCCTGATCTTTTAAACTTAATTATTCTGTCTTTTAGTCCTAGTATTGTTCACTTGTATCCTCTTTCTTTTTTCTTGCTCAGTATTGCCAGAAATGACTATTTAATTACTCCTTACAGAAAAGCTACAAATTTACCCTTAATATATATTTCCAACAATATCAAAACACATATGTACAAGAGTATCTATTCTTGCTTATTCATACTGGCAAAATAATGGAAACAATCTAAATGTCCATATGTAGGAAAATACTGGAGTGGGTAGCCATTCCCTTCTGCAGGGGATTTCCCGACCCAGGGATTGAACGCAGGGTCTCCCACACTGCAGGCAGGTCTTTATTGTCTGAGCCACCGTGGAAGCCATGTAAGAAAATAGTTGAGTAAATTATGGGACTTCCACATAGTAGGTTATTATGCAGCTATTTAAAAAAAAAGAATGAGGAAGATCTCTATAAATTGATATACTGTGATTTCCAAGGTATGTCATTAAGTGAAAAAAACATTAGACAAAAGGGTTATACAGTATGCTGCTGCGGCTGTGAAGTTGCTTCTGTCGTGTCTGACTCTGTGCGACCCCATAGACGGCAGCCCACCAGGCTCCCCCGTCCCTGGGATTCTCCAGGCAAGAACACTGGAGTGGGTTGCCACTTCCTTCTCCAATGCATGAAAGTGAAAAGTGAAAGTGAAGTCACTCAGTTGTGTCCGACTCCTAGCGACCCCATGGACCGCAGCCTACCAGGCTCCTCCATCCATGGGATTTGCCAGGCAAGAATACTGGAGTGGGTTGCCATCGCCTTCTCCGTATATAGCATGCTACCTTTTATAAAAAAGAAAGGAAAATATATTTGCATTTGCTTATTTTTACAAAAAGAAATAGAAGCATAAGATTATTTACTTAGAGAGGATGAGTGGGAAGGACCTCCCATGAAGGGTTAGAGAGGGAAATGGAATTGTATTATGCCTTTTTAATATAGCTAGGTGGTAAAGAACCTGCCTTCTACTGCAGGAGACATAAGAGACACAGATTCAATCCCTGGATAGGGAAGATCCGCTAGGGAAGGAAATGACAACCCACACCAGTATTCCTGCCTAGAGAGTCCCATGGACCGAGGAGCTGGTAGGTCACAAAAAGTTGGACACAACTGAAACAACTTAGCACAAAGCACGCAATATAGCTTTGACTTTTGAATTACGTTGATATTTTATATAGTTTCAAAAATAAATCAATAAAAATGGGGAAACATCTGAAATTCAATGGCAACAGAAACAAATAAACCTAACTATATCTCAAATAAATAACATATACACACAGAAGAAAATAATTCAAATAACTTTTGAACACAGTCCTCTAACTATATGCTCTATATGTAGGATCTATTCCATGGACAAAAAGAGCTTCAAAGAAATCTTGAGGTTTATTTAGTACATTTTGGTGGATTAATATATGTTTGAGTGGCATTAATGCAGAAATGCTGAAGTTTTTTTATTTGTATATACAAGATTTTGTAACTGAATAAATGCATTGTTGTATTCTCACTCAGGGAGAAGAAAGATTGTAGGTACGGAATGGAAGGAGGGGATTAATTTTGAGATGTTGGATTGGAATTAGACATATTAGTCTGAAGTCATGATTTTTAAAAAGTTGTAGGTCCTAGATCTGTTTGCTAAGAGGGGCTAGAAGCGATGACACGCCAGTGACAATGAGCACAGTGAGCATACCTAGACAGCTAGATATTGGTTTCTAAATACCATTCCCCTCTGAAGGGAATCAGGCTCTTTGGAGAAATGGATGAGCCCAGGTCCAGAGCAGAGAAACTACAAGATGAGTTTGGAATATCCATACATTGTGCCAGTAAGTATTGAAGTACATAGAATAAAAAACATGTCATGTCAAATGGACAGAAAAATTGCCTTAAGGGTCTCTACTAGTCAAATTTAGCATAATTTTTATATAAAAATGAATAATGACAAAAGTAAATTATTATCCATGGAACACAAAAAATATATAAGACCATACTGATAATTTTAAAAAACAAGAAAGTGAGAGGTAGAAGGGAAGACCCTTATTTATAGGAGGCTATAAATTAATAAATATAGAATGATATTTATGAAATAAATAGGAAATTTTAGACTAGGTAAATATCCTGTTCCCAATCATTTTTCACTTAGTGGTTTTAACATCTGTTGGCATCTTGGCCATCAGTTTAGGCTAATATGAAAAAAGTTACTATAAACATTTATGTATAGATTTTGTACGGACATGTGTATTCACTTCTCTTAAAGTAAATACCTAACTGTAGGATTGCTGACTCACATTGTAAGCATATGTTTAATTTTATAAGAAACTGCGATATCATTTTACACATACACCTGTCCTGAACCCAGTTCTGATTCTAGGATCACCCCTCTCACTTAGCTGTTATCTCTTTGGCCTCCTAGGTAAAACGTAAGAGAAATGAGGATGTGTGGTGGAATATTATGCAGCAACGAACTAGAACAAGTTAATACTACATATAACAATAAGGCTCATAAACAGCTGAATGAGGGAAGCCAGGCCCCCCAGAACGTAAATTTATGTAAGTGATTCCATTCATATAAAGTTTGATAACAGGCAAAATGAGAATATAATGAAGGAAATTAGAAAAGTGGTTCCCTGTGAGGATAGTGACTGAGAGGGGTTCACAAGAGCTTTCTGAGATGCTGATAATGCTGTTTATCTAAGTGATGTTTACTTTGCTGACCTCACATTGTGAAAATTTATCAAGCTGTACATTTATGACAAATGCAACCTTTCTGTACATTCGTTTTATTCCAATATAAAAAAAATTTGAATAAACTTAATTTCAATTTTAAAACTGAACAAAAATAATGCTGAGTTCTTCAGTTTTCAGAAGGCATCCTTACTTTCTGACTTCCCAAGCTCCCTGGAAAAACTTCCCTCTAATCAAACCAGCAAGTCCTAATTACTGACAATCTATGGGAAAAGGTTTGATAACACACATCAAGAGAATTAAGGAGAAATACATGATGCTTTCTACAATAATTCCCCTCCAGGAATTTATCCTAAATCAGCAACTCACTCAAATATTTATGAATGGTGATGTAAAGCTATACATTAAAAAATATTTTAGAAAAGAAAACCCTTTGACGGTAATACTTACAATTGGCGTCCCAAAAGGAATGTAACCTGTGAGAGGACAGAGAAGAGTCAAGCTGTATAATCCTCTGTCCCACCTGCCTTTCAACCGAGATGCCACGGAGACTTCTGACCTTGATCTTAGCAGTGGCCCCAAGGAAAGGGCTCGAGTCAGTTAAGCAGGAGGCATCTCCAGCCCCCAGACCTTCTCCCAGCTCAGCCCTCCCCAGGACAGAGGGCTCCCCTGTGTCCCCCAAACTCTTTGTCTCTGTTCCCCTCAGTTCTCCTTCTGCTCCAAAACCAGGGGCCCCACTCCTGAAGGGGGCCACCCACGGCTGGGGCACTGGCACTCTGCACTTGGCGGTCCTCCCACAACTTCCTCCATGACGTCCACGTCCCTGCCCACACTCCCCATAGTGTCTCTGAAGGCCCTGGAATGTCCTCCACCTTCCCTCATCTTGTCTTTCTAAAACATACACTTACTTTCCTGGCATTATGACCGTTACTGGAGACTTCGTGCCAGAGCTCTTTGACTCTCTAGGTCCCTGGCTGGACAGCCTCAACAGATCAGGAAGGGGCTTGCGTGCGGTGTAGCTGGGCCCTGGGCTCCACCTCATGGCTGCCCACGGCCTCGGACTGTGACACGGCTCCCTCCTTCACCCTCACTGCTGTAGGTGGGCATCCTCCTGTCCCAGCCTCTAGCTCCCAGCAGCCAGTCAGCTGGTGGCCATGCAGCAGGGAAGCACACTTGTATGGGTCACTTCTAGAGCAAACGCTGGTCTCTTGCGTATGCATACCAGGAGACCGCTCTCCTACCCACACCGCTGGGGAGAGGCCCAAAGACTGAGGAGAGAGTTGCAGGATAAGTTTCTCAGCAGGAGAGCCTGCTATGGCCCCGTGCAGGTACTTCGGAGCACCCACAGCCACGGCTACAAGAACCTTCATTGCCTTGGAGTTCCTCACGGCCAGGTCGGGGTCACCAGGCACTAACTGCCCTGGTTTACACAGTGACATCACCTGGCTGGCTATATTCCCCCACCCTCATGAGGTCAGGCTCTCTGCGGGTGGGGACGCTGACTCAGCTCCTGGACTGAGAACCTCCCCTGGTGGGGCTTCCCAAGGCAGCAGTCAGCCGCCCTGCCACCCGCCCCACACCACCCTGGGAACTGGCATGGAGGAGGCGGCAGCACCCTGCTGTGAGACTGGCCTCTGTTTTGTGACTCTGGACAAGGACCTTAGCCTCTCAGAACTGGAGGCAGGGCAACCACGCCGGCCCCAGCCAGTGTACAGGCAAGGGCTTTCTAGGCCACTAAGCTGTACATAAGCTGTGTGTCACTCAGTTGCTAAAGAATCTGCCTGCAATGCAGGAGGCCCTGCTTCAATTCCTGGCTCGGGAAGATCCCCTGGAGAAGATCCCCTGGCTCGGGATAGGCTACCCACTCCAGTATTCTTGGGCTTCCCGTGTGACTCAGCTGGTACCTGGATTTGATCCCTGGGTTGGGAAGGTCCCTGGAGAAGGGAAAGTCTCCCCACTCCAGTATTCCAGCCTGGAGAATTCCATGGACTGTATAGTCCATGAGGTTGCAAAGAGTTGGACAGACTGAGCAACTTTCACTTTCAAGCTGTACATAGAGCTGTCCCTCTAGTGGCCACAGGGTGGGGACTTCCTGGGGGCAGGGATCTTAGACACATTCTCCCATTGGCCCCTCTGCCCTCTGGTCTCCGTGCAATGGGAATCTGCCTCCCTGTGTGTGCAGTGGTGCAAACTCAGCCTGTACATGCAGAGGGCAGGTTAAAAGTAGGATCAGAGACAAGGGAGTTAGACTGGGGATTCACTGCATGAAAGGGCTGAGCAGGGAGCGGGGCTTGGAAGGAAGGCATGCTGCTTGCACAGGTAAGAGAGGAGTGACTCACGGAAGGCAGGGCTGCCGTAACAAACGCCACCCTGAAGCTGCCGCTAAGTGAGAGGGCTATCAGCCTGGGGTGGGGGCACCAGATTTACCTGTGGATGCCTGGACTCCAGCCCAACTGCTCAGGCAGAGAAGACAGACAGACACATTTCAAAAGCTCCATAGGCTGGCCAGTCTTGTACAGCTGAGCCAAAATGACCTTGCAGGTGGAAGTGTGGCCATATGTGCAACAGGATGTAACATCCGATGCCCTTGGAGCTGTGACCCTCAAGAGTGGCCCAAACTGAGAAGAACCAGAGGGTCCCGAGGGCTTACCTGACATTCTAAAAGGCATGAAGATCTTCTCATTGGTGTCCGGGTGTAGAATAGCCTGGCAAGAGCAGGGAACAGGGCACAGGGTGACAACTGGGGAGGGAGAAGGGATGTGGGAGAAGAGAGGGGGAGGAGGTGAGGGAGCCCCCCCCAGGGGAGACCCCAGTGGCCTGTAGCTGTATCCTACCTTGCCTTGTGGCTGGTCAGTCCTCCCTACCATTTGGGGCAAGAAAAAACCAAACATGGGCCACAGGCGGAGCTTCCCCTCCTGACAAATGCTCAAACCGAATGCAGGCAGAACAGACCATGTCTGCCTTGCAGGCCCTCTGTCCCCCATGCCATGTGCACAAGAAACACAACGAGGATTCATGAAGAGAACCCACAGGGCAGGAGCTCAGGGGGCCCAGGGAAAGGCAGGCTGACCTGAGTACTCGTCTTCAGAGATTTAGGCCTGGGTGCAGAGCAAGAAGGAAGCGGGTGGGGTGGGGTGGAGTGGGGTGGGGTGGGGGCAGGGCAGGGCAGGGTTTCAGAGGTCAGCAGAAGGGAACGAAGGAAAGGAATCCAAAATGGAATTACCTGCTTGATTTTCTGTGCGCTCCAGAGCTGGAAAGGAGGAAGGGAGAAAAAGAAACAGAAAGAAAAGGAACAAAAATTAAAAGCACATATTAGTTTAAGGTCTCAAAGCCCCATTTTCTAACCAGGGGCTCAAAGGGCTTTAGAGGCTCAGACTGTTTAGAGGCAACCAGCTGCCCCTGGTTGCCCCAGCTTCCCTGGACTGCGGGCGGGTGGCATCACCAGGAAGGAAGGCCAGGGATCCCAGAAGAGCAGAGCTGGGGGGACTCACCCAGACTATTTAAACCAAGGGATCTCAACTCTGACTGTGCTGTAAAATTACTTGAAGAATTCTTCCAGCATGTTCCTAACACTCCCTGGTTAAAGCCCTGATTTAAATGAAGATACTTTTCATTTAAGTACCTTCTTTTCATTTCATTAGGTAGATACTTCAGCTGTCTCCCAGAATCACGGCATAATTTTTCAGAGCTAGACAGACTGCCTGGATCCCTGGATTTGCCACTTCTACCTCTGAGACTCAATTTCCTCATCTGTAAAATGGGGATAATAGCTGGGCTCTAACATTGTTGAAGAGGCATATGAAAAGTGCCCAGAGCAGTGCTGGACACACAGTAGATGCTTTACAAGTGCTAAATCTTATACATATTATTATTCTTATTCTTGTTATCGTTATAAGAAGGTTGTGCACTTTCACACGAATGAGGAGGTTGTTTCTTCCAGCACAGTGTGGGGACAGGCTACAGGAACAGAACAATTTGTCAATTTCTTCAAATAATAAAAAAATACTGTATTTCATTGACTGCTGCTGCTGCTAAGTCACTTCAGTTGTGTCCGACTCTGTGCGACCCCATAGACGGCAGCCCACCAGGCTCCCCCGTCCCTGGGATTCTCCAGGCAAGAACACTGGAGTGGGTTGCCATTTCCTTCTCCAATGCATGAAAGTGAAAAGTGAAAGTGAAGTCGCTCGGTGTGTCTGACTCATAGTGACCCTGCAGCCTACCAGGTAGACTGCAGCCTACCAAGCTCCTCTGTCCATGGGATTTTCCAGGCAAGAGTACTGGAGTGGGGTGCCATTGCCCTCTCTTCATTGACTCTAAGACATCATTTATCCTAAGATATGCTAACTGTGCCACTAAGAAAGAAAACTATGGCATAATACCATGATGTCCATCACTTAAAAGATTCACCCCATTTAAGAGATGATAATATGTGATAAAATAACCTTTTGGAATCAAGAAAATATGGCAAGTAAAAATGTACACTGTGGGCAAATGAAAGGCCAGTGCATCTTTACTGGATCAAGAAGGGTATGAGGTAAGAGGGGTGACCGGGTAAGCATTGATGTTTAAAGTTTTATAATGGAATAGCTATGCTTCATTTATATGGCAATGTCATCTGGGATATAAATTAAGATGCAGAATGCTGCTACTGCTGCTGCTGCTATAATAGAGTTATACAATTGACATACAGATTGTCTGCTACTTACAATGAGGTTATGTCCCAATAAACCCATTGTAAGTTGAAATTATCATTGTCAAAAATGCATTTAATATTAATACATCAAACCTACCAAACATCATAGCTTAGCCTGGCCCATCTTAAAAGGGCACACAACACTTACATTAGCCTACAGTTGAGAAAATCATCTAACACAGAGGCTATTTTATAATATAGTACTGAATATCTCATGTAATTCATTGCATACTGTACTGAAAGTGAAAAACATACTGGCTGTGTGGGTACAGAATGGTTCTAAGTATATTGGTGGGTCCCCCCTTGATCTCGTGGCTGACTGGGAACTGCGGCTCACTGTCTGTCCAGCATCACAAGAGGGTATCAGACCATGCATCGCTAGCTAGGAAAAGATCAATATCCACAATTCAAAGCACAGTTTCTCTGGATGCATATCATTTTCATACCATCATCAAGTCTGTAAACTGTAAGTTGAGCCATCGTAAGTCAAGGACCATCTGTATTAAAGTTTATGCTTTTACCAACAGTCGAGTCCTTAAGTCTAATTCACAGTCTAATCACTCTGATTTTAGATACATTTCAAACATATTTGATTGTCTGCTATTCCATATCCAGAAAGATTAGAGGCAGTAGATTTTTTTTTTAATTATAATTGAGGAACAGAGGGGACTAAAGAAAGAAAAACCAAATGTAGAATCACTGTTAGCCAAAGACAGTATGTGAGAGCATAACAGGAGAGAAGTAAAAAAATGATAATAGGTTGATCTCTCGTTGCTCAAAGAGTGCCTTGCTGAAGTGCAACCCACCAAGTCCCAGCACCGAAGCAGGTGTGACCCCAGGCCTTGGGCACAAAATCCTGACACTCGAGGCTCTCCACCCCAAGTCAGAATCCCCTACATCCGTGTCCCCTCACCCTGTGGGGTCATGGCCCAGATCCTTGGAGCAGGGTCCTGCCTTTGAGTACCGGCCACAGCATCTCCCAGAGCCGTGCACACAGCAAACCTAAGCCTATTTAAAAAAAAACAAACTAAGATGTCTTCATACAATTCTTATAAATAAAGAGAAAGATCCCCTGCCTGATGAACAGCCTGGGCTGAAAACACTGATCTAAGACATTGAAAGACCGTGTAAAGAACAGGCTTTATAACCAGCAGTCTGCATTCCTATCACCCACTGGATGTGTGACCCTGGGCAAATTACTTTGCCTCCATGCCGGTTTCTCCATCAAACAATAGGCTGTTGTAAGGACTATGCTTGATGCTCCCAACAGCTGGCGTTTCCCTTTGGGTACACAGCTAAGTCTATGCTTTCCAGCCTCCCCACGGTCAGGTGGGCTCACACGACCAGGTGCTGACAGGCTATAGGTGGAAATGGAGTTCGCCACTTCCAGGCTCAGCCCCAGCGCCTCCCACAGAGGAGCCAGTGGAGGACAGTGAGGCCCTAGAAGGCAGGAAAGCTACACGGTGAAAGGGGCCTGGCTCCTGGGCAACGGCAGGTGCTGGGCCCCTGGGCGGCACTGGACTCCGACCTGAGTGAGAAACAGACCTTACTGTCTACGCCCCCAAGTCCACGGGGTTTTGTTGCAGCACTTTGCTTAGACTGAGCATCACAGAAGTTTCCTGAGACATGTATGTATACCTGAATACTTGGCCCATAGATTGCGCTCCATAAATGCCTGACATAAAGGGGAAGCCAGTCAAATGAGCAGTAGTTTTCAAAGAACTTAATTATTTCTAAATAAATTCATCTCTGTTGTTTCATTCCTACAACATGAGTAGATTACATCACACAAAGCAACTCATCTCAGAGAGACTGAGTGACTCAGCTGTGGTTCCAGAGGCCTGGTGGCGGGACGAAGATGGAGGCCTCCTGGCCTCCAGACTCGTGTGCCCCCTGTTCTCTGGAGCAGACTGACGTCGGGTCTGGCTAGGGTGACAGCCAGACCTGAGGCACGAGAAGAGGAAGAGGACCTCGGCTGATGTCACCTGAGGTCCCAGAACCTCCCTTTGATGCTGGGCAGCAGATGTGCTTCCCCAGCACCTGTTCCTTCTCCCCCTCCCCGGGAAGACTAGCCAAGGAACACTTGCTACCCATGGCTGCATCTGTGTCCCTCAAGTTCAAGGGCTGCCTCCTCCATTCCCACCCAGCGATGGGAGACTCAGGCAGGTGCTGGCTCAGCAGCAAAGGCCGAAGTTCAGCAGGGATGTCAGCAGGTAAGGCCAGGAGGCCAGAGCTCACAGACATATTCCCTCCCCACAACAACACCCACACACACGGTGTGGGCAGGCCAGTGCCACAGATAAGAGGCAATGGCCCTGTTATCTATTTGAGCCTCACACTCAGAAAACTGTTTCCATAAGACAGACGAGAAAAGCAAAGCCCAGCCACACCCAAGTTCTCGCAGGTGGAGCCAGAACTTCAGGTTATGATCTGTGACTTGGATTCCTTCATTCATCTTCATTCATTCATTCACATTTAGTGAACAAGTGCTATGTGTCAAACATCTTTCTGAGGGCTTTGTACATATTAACTTATTAATCTTCTCAATAACCCTATGCAGCAGGGAGTAGTGTATCTCCCATTTTATAGATGTGGAAACTGAGGCACTGAGAGGTTCAGTGATTTGCCCAAAGTCCCACAATAGCACTGGGATTTGAACCCAGGCCGTCTGGTTCCATAATCCCCATCCAAATCCCTATGCACACATCTCTAAATGCTGGCACACCAGTTCACACTGTTCTGTCCCTTAAGGCATCTAGTATAATCTGGAGATCTTTCTACATCAGAGCATGGAGAGCAGTCTTATTCTTCCTAACAGAAACATTGAATGAACATATAAACTTCACCTTATTCAGTTCAGTTAAGTTCAGTCGCTCAATCGTGTTTGACTCTTTGCAACCCTGTGGACTGCAGCACGCCAGGCCTCCCTGTCCATCACCAGCTCCCAGAACTTGCTGAAACTCATGTCCATTGAGTCATTGACGCCATCCAACCATCTCATCCTCTGTTGTCCCCTTCTCTTCCTGCCTTTAATCTTTCCCAGCATAAGGGTCTTTTCCAGTGAGTCAGTTCTTTCTACCAGGTGGCCAAAGTATTGGAGCTTCAGCTTCAGCATAAGTCCTTTCAATGAATATTCAGGACTGATTTCCTTTAGGATTGACTGGTTTGATATCCTTGCAGTCCAAAGGACTTTCCAGAGTCTTCTCCAACATTACAGTTCAAAAGCATCAATTCTGTGCTCAGCTTTCTTTATGGTCCAATTCTCATATCCATATGTGACTACTAGAAAAACCATAGTTTGACGATATGGATCTTTGTCAGCAAAGTAATATCTCTGCTTTTGAATATGCTGTCTAGGTTGGTCATCGCTTTTCTTCCAAGGAGCAAGCGTCTTTTAATTTCATGGCTGCAGTCACCATCTGCAGTGATTTTGGAGCCCAAGAAAATAAAGTCTGTCACTGTTTCCATTGTTGCCCATCTATTTGCCATGAAGTGATGGGACTGGATGCCATGATCTTAGTTTTCTGAATGTCGAGTTTTAAGCCAGCTTTTTCACTCTCTTCTTTCGCTTTCATCAAAGGCTCTTCAGTTCCTCTTCACTTTCTGCCATAAGAGTGGTGTCATCTGCATATCTGAGGTTATTGATATTTCTCCTGGCAATCTTGATTCCAGCTTGTGCTTCATCCAGCTCAGTATTTCTCATGATGTACTCTGCATATAAGCAGGGTGACAATATACAGCCTTGATGTACTCCTTTCCCGATTTGGAACCAGTCTGTTTTCCATGTCTGGTTCTAGCTGTTGCTTCTTGACCTGCATACTGGACTTTTAAGCTATTTCCAATCTTTTATCGTGGTAAAATATACATAATAAACTATGCCATTTAACCATTTTTAAGTGGAAGTTCAGCGGCATTAAGTACATTCACACTGTTGTACAGCCATCACCACCATCCATCTCCAGAATTTTTTCACCTTCCTCAACTGAAACTCTGTACCCAGTAACTACTAACTCCCAAATCCTCCTCCCCTCAGGTCCAGGGAACTACCATTCTGCTCTCTTGTCTCTTTGAATTGGACCACTCTAGATATTTCATATAAGTAGAATGATACAACATTTGTCCTTTTGTGACTATCTCATCTTTTGCTATTATGACCCTACTCCAGTGAATGTCCCTGGAGTTACCACTATTATATCAATAACATTTAAAGGAAAAGGATGAATGTATGCAAATGATCTCTGGCAGGATATAGAAGAAACTGATCCTTACTCTAGGGAGAAGTGAGAAACTGGCAGACAGGGAAAGGGAAACACTGTATATTCTATTTTCTTTTGACATCTTTAGCATTCAGCAGATTGTTCAGTGTTGGTGGTTTACTCACTAAGTTGTATTCAATTCTTGCGACCCCATGAACTCTTCAGTCAGTCAGTCAGTTCAGTCGCTCAGTCATGTCCGACTCTTTGCGACCCCATGAATCACAGCACGCCAGGCCTCCCTGTCCATCACCATCTCCCGGAGTTCACTCAGACTCACGTCCATCGAGTCGGTGATGCCATCTCATCCTCAGTCGTCCCCTTCTCCTCCTGCCCCCAATCCCTCCCAGCATCAAAGTCTTTTCCAATGAGTCAACTCTTCGCATGAGGTGGCCAAAGTACTGGAGTTTCAGCTTTAGCATCAGTCCTTCCAAAGAACACCCAGGGCTGATCTCCTTCAGAATGCACTGGTTGGATCTCCTTGCAGTCCAAGGGACTCTCAAGAGTCTTCTCCAACACCACAGTTCAAAAGCATCAATTCTTCAGCGCTCAGCTTTCTTCACAGTCCAACTCTCACATCCATACATGACCACAGGAAAAACCATAGCCTTGACTAGACAGACCTTAGTCGGCAAAGTAATATCTCTGCTTTTGAATATGCTATCTAGGTTGGTCATAACTTTCCTTCCAAGGAGTAAGCATCTTTTAATTTCATGGCTGCAATCACCATCTGCAGTGATTTTGGAGCCCAGAAAAATAAAGTCTGACACTGTTTCCACTGTTTCTCCATCTATTTCCCATGAAGTGATGGGACCGGATGCCATGATCTTAATTTTCTGAATGTTGAGCTTCAAGCCAACTTTTTCACTCTCCTCTTTCACTTTCACCAAGAGGCTTTTTAGTTCATCTTCACTTTCTGCCATAAGGGTGATGTCATCTGCATATCTGAGGTTACTGATATTTCTCCTGGCAATCTTGATTCCAGCTTGTGTTTCTTCCAGTCCAGCGTTTCTCATGATGTACTCTGCATAGAAGTTAAATAAGCAGGGTGACAATATACAGCCTTGACATACTCCTTTTCCTATCTGGAACCAGTCTGTTGTTCCCTGTCCAGTTCTAACTGTTGCTTCCTGACCTGCATACAGAGTTCTCAAGAGGCAAGTCAGGTGGTCTGGTATTCCCATCTCTTTCAGAATTTTCCACAGTTTATTGTGACCCACACAGTCAAAGGCTTTGGCATAGTCAATAAAGCAGAAATAGATGTTTTTTTGGAACTCTCTTGCTTTTTCCATGATCCAGCAGATGTTGGCAATTTGATCTCTGGTTCCTCTGCCTTTTCTAAAACCACCTTGAACATCAGGAAGTTCACGGTTCACGTATTACTGAAGCCTGGCTTGGAGAATTTTGAGCATTACTTTACTAGCATGTGAGATGAGTGCAATTGTGCGGTAGTTTGAGCATTCTTTGGCATTGCCTTTCTTTGGGATTGGAATGAAAACTGACCTTTTCCAGTCCTGTGGCCACTGCTGAGCTTTCCAAATTTGCTGGCATATTGAATGTAGCACTTTCACAGCATCATCTTTCAGGATTTGAAATAGCTCAACTGGAATTCCATCACCTCCACTAGCTTTGTTCGTAGTGATGCTTTCTAAGGCACCCTTGACTTCACATTCCAGGATGTCTGGCTCTAGGTGAGTGATCACAGCATCGTGATTATCCAGGTCATGAAGATCTTTCTTGTACAGTTCTTCCCAAAAATAATTCTTAAAAATTTAAGAGTAACCATTAGAAAAATAGAAATAACATGCACAACTTTTCAGCTCTTTATAGTCCTCTATGGCATAGACTGTTAATGGTCTAACAAAACCTATGTCCTTTTCTGTCATAGTAATAGAAAGGTAGTGGGCAGGTGGCTGACCTGCTGTACTACATTTCCCAGCCTCCTTTGCAGGGCAGGTGGTTGGCCTGCTGTACTACATTTCCCAGCCTCCTTTGCAATTAGGCTTATCCATGTGACTGAGTCCCTTAGTGGCATCTGAGGGGAGGTAAGATGTGCCTTTCCCTAGCTGCTGCTGCTGCTGCTCCTCCCAACCTATACTTACTATCACCTGCCTGTGAGCCAGAACAACAATGTGGCTACAGCCCAGCCTGGGCCAGGCAGAGGGAAGAACCCAAGGAGATGGAGGAGAAACAGGACGGAAGGAGCCTGGGTTCCTGATAGACCCTGTGGAGCAGAGCCACCTGCCCACCTGGAACTTGAACTATGACATGGGCAAGAGATAAACATCTATCTTATTTGAACTGGTGTGTTCTGAGGTCATTTCATTACAGCAGTTAGTATAACCTTAACCAAAGTAACCCATTTGGGGTTTGGGGAAAGTGCTTCCCACAAGGTCAGGGAAGCCTCTCCACAGGAGAGAGGAAGGAATGAACTCTAAGTCATGCTGAGGCTCTTCCCACGGCATCTGGAAGTGCTCCTCTCTCAGCAAGTTTTGGGGTGAGAAGGGAGGGACATCTCCATCTTAAACTAACTTCCTAGTCATGAGCTGACCTCATTTGGGTTCATCCCATTTCCAGGCTGCACCAACAACAGTCAAGGTCACAGACCTGGGGCCCGGCTCAGCCGCTAACTCGCCTGATCTTCCTGAGCAAGTCACCTCACTCCTTAGAATTACATTGTTTTGGTTTTTTAATTAATGAGACAGGAGATGGAAGCTAGTCTCTCCAAGGTCCCTTCCCGTCTGATGATGCCAACTGTGGTTTCCAGAGAGCCCAGGACAAGGACTCGGGCCTGATTTCTTGAGTCTGGGTTTTCTCCTGGGATATGCTGGACCCATGAGTTGAATGCTAGATACAGAAATGGCAGCAGATATCACCCACAAGCCAAGAACTGGTTGCTAATTTGAAGTTTAATGAGCCAACCCTGCAAACAAGTTACAAGCAAGGAAACCCTGGAATGTAAAGCACTTGATGGAAGCCAAGGAGACATGGTGGACAGTCCATCCACACTGAGAATCTAGAACAGGGTGCCCCCTGCGTCTTCTTGCCGGCCCACCACAGCAGCTCCATTTTAAGCTACAATTCCTCAGTGTGACCTGGTCTCCTTTGGGCTCAGTCATCTCCCTCTGTGTTTCTGGCTGAACATTAAAATGCATAGCCCCGATCCCTTGGAATTTACTGGTGCAGCAACAACCAGTGTGGATGTGAGACTTTCAACCTTTCTTGATTTCTCAGCTTGGAGAATGAGGACACAGAGGACGTGGGGAAACAGCCTGGGAGAAAGGTTGCTGGAACAATGCAGACATTTGCTGATTTCAGAAATGGCCGAAGTCTCAGCTGAGTTGCCATTTGAACCTATCAGGAACCCAGTGCAGAGGCCAAGCAAGGGGCAGAGGATGGGCCCCAAACAAACTTCAGGGGGAGAAGCTTCTCCTTCTCAGGGCAGAGACCTCCTATGCTCAAACCTCAGATGGAGGAGTCACTGCCCAGGCCTTGTCCCCAGTCTGACTCCTTCCCCTTCCCCTCTCCTCTTTCCAAGCTGCTTCTCCAAACCTCTGAAGCAGCAACAACAGAGCCTATTTAAAACAACCTCTACAATGTAATTAAACAGAGCCTGAAAGGGATCCTTCTATAAGGCAGAGGATGCCTTCATGAAACAATAAGAAATCTTCTTAATTCATCATTTGGGCCAATCCTATTATTTCTCACCATTAACTTTGTTGCCATGGTTACTGCCAGGTAATATGTACAAATGCAAATCTACGTGGGGCAAAAGATGGGCCAATCTACAGATGAAAGGAGACAAATATCCCCCCTCACTCTGCTACACAACACACATGAGCAGTCACGACTTCCATGTACACACAGCTTCTCTCCATTAAGAGGCTCGAGCCTCTAGTCAAACCCTCTTTTGTGAATTGGAATTACAGATCTCCCACTTGCTAGCCATGTGACTTGGGGCAATTTACTTGGAGATGTGGGTTCAAGCCGTGGGTCAGGAAGATCCCCTGGAAAAGGAAATGGCAACCCACTCCAGTATTCTTGCCTGGGAAATCCCATGGACAGAGGAGCCTGGTGCGCTACAGTCCATGGGGTCGCAAAAGATTGGACACAACTTAGCAACTAAACAAAAACAACTCAATTTTTTGAGCCTCCATTTCTTCAGTTGTAATATAGGAACATGAATACTTACTTTCAAGCTTATTGTGATAATTAAAAACAATTCATTTATCCAACAAATATCTATTGAGCCCATATTATGTGCTGGGCACCACTCTAGGCACTAAGAATATATCAGTAAAAAAAAAAAAAAAACAAACACAAAATCTCTGGTCTTATGGAGCTTACAGGATTGTGGAGACAAACAATAAACAAAAAAATAATGGAAAGTAAATTTGCTCACATGCGAGAAGGATGAGTACTTCAAGAAACAAGAGAAAGCAGAGCAGAGTAAGGGTAGGGAGAGTGTGCTGGCAGCAAGGATGGATTTTTAAAAGCTTATTATAGTGAGGTCCTCACGAAAGGAGGGGGTGAAGGATGGGGAACATTCAGGAACGCGATGACATGACCAGGGTCACAGCTTCTGTCACGGGGGGAACAGAAAGGTAAAGGCTAGGCTGGAGCTGGGATGGAAGCGGGGCGGGGGAGACACTGGGGCTGCATCCTCCACCCCCAGAAGCGCCTCTAGTCGGATCCCTTCGCTGGCCACGGCCCCCTAAAATTCCATCTCTTGTCCTGCCTCTGGTTCTAGTGGCTCCTTCTTTTGCTCCCCCAACTTTTCTTTCCCTGGACAGATTCTCAGGTAGGATGATGTTTAGCAAGGTGGTCAGGGTAGTTTTCATTGAGATGGCTTTGGAGAAAATGCCTGGAGGGAATGAGCTATGCAGATGCCTGGTAGGAGATTTTTCTGTCCAGCGGAACAGCCAGTGCAAAGACCCTGAGGCAGAGTGGACCTCCCCAGCCTATCTGAGGGCCAGCAAGGAGGCCTGGGTGACTGAAGTGGGCTGAATGAAGGCAAGAGCAGTAGGAAATAAGATCAGAGAGGAATCGGGGCTTTGCAGTTTGTGCTGAGGACTGTGGCTTTTACTCTGAGTTTTTACTATAGAGCGGTCCTTAACAGGAGGGCAATTTTCCACCCAGGGGCCATTAGGAAATGTCTGGTTATCATGAATTGGGAAGGGGTACCATTAGCACACAGTGGGTAGACCAGGGGTGTTGCTAAACGTCCTACAGTGCACAGGACAGCCCCCACAACAAAGAATTACCCAGCCCCAAATGCCAATTGTGCTGAGTCTGAGAAACCCTGAGGCAGAGGAACAAACCCTGGAGCAGTTTCACAGGTCACTCTGAGTGCTATACTGGGAATGGGCAGAGGGAGCCCAGGAAGAACAGGAAGACCACCCAGGAGGCCACTGCAAGACCCAGCCCGGAGATGCTATACAGCACCCAGTACCACTTCCAGCATATCATACAAATGCTTCAGCTAATGCTGATCACTTGCCTGTTTTGTGTTAATAATAAGGGTCAGCTTGTAGCTGCCCCAGAGGTGCTGGGTGCTGATCAGGATCCCAGAGGCCAGGGGTCAGGGCAAGTGGGGTGGGGGGGATGTCAGTCAAGCTTCTGATAGACAATCCTGCTGATACCCAGAGAAGATTCAGGGTGCAAGAATTTTTAACTCTCTGGTATCTTCTCTGCTATTTTCAGCAAAACTCAAACACAGCTGACCCCATTTCTGCTCTGCCAGGGGAGGAGACCTGGTGAGCTGCCCTTTCTCCTTGGCAGGTTGCAGGCAGAACCCATCCTTCACGGGACCCCTGGGCATCCAATACACTGTGCTGGGTGCTGAGCAGGCACCAAGGAAGGCAGGCTGGTTCCCAGCCTCTGGGGATGTGGAATGATGGACCAGAACCGCCATTCAGAAGCCAACAGTGGCTCCCTGCCCCCTCACTTCCGACCACCCCAGTCGCTCCCAGGCTGGTTTCCTTTCAGCACTTTTCCCTCCCCGTATACCTGGTACAGAAGGATCCAGCCACAGTTCCACTGTCCTGCTCCCCGCTCACTCCAGGACAACACAACCAGCATCTCTTCTGGGTTCCAGAAACTCACAATCTGGCCTGAAACTTCCCAACTTCCTCTCTCATCTTCTGCCCCTCTCTCTCTCTCCACTCTTCTTCTCAGCCTTCGTCTGCAACTTACAGGGACGTCCTTCTCATGCCCTGGGTCTCTACATTCTACGTCCAACCGCTTGTGTCCTCCATGAAGCCTTTCCTCAGCACCTGTGTTCTCAGGAGTCTCTCACCGCTGAATTCCTTCTACCGCAGCCTAACTCCTGCCTCCAGCCACTCCCTTACGTGTGCGCCTGCGTGGGAGCTGGCTGCATGAGGGCAGGAACCTCCCAGTGCCCACCTGCCACTGCACCTCCATGTACCAGGTGCCCCACAGATGCCCACAGCCTGGCCTGACAGGGTTCACCGCCCTGTGTGACTGGGGCTATGAGACCTGCACACATGCCAAGCCCCTCTGATGGCACTTCTACCCCACCCCCTCACTCTGCCTGTTAGCACACACATTCCACTCCAGAGTATCACCTTCCCTTCCAAACCTGTCTTCAGACAGTGAGTGAAAAATGGGCATTGGATCTTCCAGGTCCAGTGTCCCTGTCCCACCACACATTAGTTATGTAACCTGAGATAAGTTTGTAATCTCTCTGAGCCTCAGTTTTCTTGCCTGTAAAACGGGATCAATATAGGCATCAACCAAACAAGGCTTCTGTGAAGATTAATTGAGAGAATACATATAAAGTGCAAATATTCAGCATGGCTCCTAGCCCTTGGTGAGCTCACAGTGAGTGGTGACTCATTACCATGGGGGTCTTCCATATTGAACCCCACCCATCTCCATCCATACCAAACCATCCCAGCAAAGCCCCAGCATACACAAAGCACACAGCACAGCAAACACTCAGAAACTTAGCTGCCTGGGCTCACGTTTTTGCTCTCATCTATGGCTTTGTTGTTTAACAATAGCTGCAGTCTTTATTAGGGTTCCTAGCACATCAAATATATACCTGTCAAGCCCAAAGACTGAATTGTGCTTATTTTTATTTTATCCTTAGGACTAACTGTTCATTGGTACAGCAACCTTTCAACAAGTTAACAGTCTCTGGAGGAGATATCAGCCACCCACTAACCAAGGCCATCAGGTGTGAATAAATTCTCAATCTGCTTGTAGCCCCCTGGTGGGATATTGTAACTGGAGGGCAGATTAGGGAACAAATTAGTGCATAAGATACCCAGTGGTGCCCAGACATTGCGTCAGGTCCATAGGCATCAGCACACAGCCACAGGCTTCTGACTCACACACCGGCAAAAGGACATCAGGGGAGGCACAGAGCCCAAGAGCACACAGGCCACCGTCCAGACCGAGGTCAAGAATCATCCTCAGCCTCTTCAGACAGCACCGGCATGACCCTTGAGCAGGGCCAGCCTGAACCAGGGATGGGGACTTGGTGAATTTCTGATCCCTGAAGCTCCCCAGATCCTGAGCTGGTATGTCACTACCTACCGGCTCTTGCTGTGGCCGTGGAGGCTGGTGGGGGCCAGGGCTCTGTAGACAGGGGCCAGGGCTCTGTCGACAAGGTCCAGGAGGTACTGTGAGAGCTGCAGCAGAGCCCAGTCCTGATGTCTGGGGAGCCGGGAGGGCGTGGGGAGGGGGGAGGGCGTGGGGAGCCAGGAGGGCTTGGGGAGGGGGGCTGGGCCGTGGGGAGGGGGGCTGGGCCGTGGACTCACACCTAGGGCACTGTGCTGCCAGCCTCCAGAGGGAAGCCACAGGCATCACCAACTGGAGCCAGAACGGGGAGGAGTGGCTAGTGCAGGGTCCCCCAACCCTCCCCCAGCTAGTGCAGGGTGCCCCCACCCTCCCCCAGCTAGTGCAGGGTACCCCCACCCTCCCCCAGCTAGTGCAGGGTACCCCCCACCCTCCCCCAGCTAGTGCAGGGTACCCCCCACCCTCCTCCAGCTAGTGCAGGGTACCCCCTACCCTCCCCCAGCTAGTGCAGGGTCCCCCCACCCTCCTCCAGCTAGTGCAGGGTACCCCCCACCCTCCCCCAGCTAGTGCAGGGTCCCCCCACCCTCCCCCAGCTAGTGCAAGCAAACCCCCCCCCCCCCTCCCCCGCCAACCCTCCTGGCCTCCCAGCTGCCTGGAGGCACATGAGAGCTTTCGGGATAGAAAACAAAGCAGGCCCAGAAAACAGGACAGGCAGCTTTAAGCTTTTGAAGGGAACAAAGAGAGGAAACATGGCCTCATTTCCCAACTCTTGAAAACTGGAAAGAGTCCCAGGAGGAAAAGCCAGGCTGGAGGGGAGCTTGGGCTGGGAGCAGACAAGGGGTCAGGAAGGGCCTGGAGGCTGGACTCCTCTGGTCCATGAGGAGCTGCCAGGGTGCGAGGACCCCCACCACCACTCTAGAGAGGGGCATGTCAGGTCACACCAGCGGGCTCCTCGGTGCCACAGCCAGAGGGCAGTACTTCGCTCAGGAATAAGGAGATCCGGCCCTGCCCTGTCGGCTGATGGCTGCTCCCGACCAACTCAGCCGGCAACATAGACTCCTGATAGACCTTGTGTAGCCAGCACTGCAACTGCGTCACTTCAGGGGCCCACACCAGGACGTCTGGCCAAGGGGCTGCCTCTCTTGGCACCTCTGCCCCCGCTCCATGTGGCAGGCTGCTGACCAGCACATTGGCATGTCCCTTCCTCTAGGGACCATCTTCCTCTAGGGGCCATTCTCTCTGTGCTCAGGATGTTTTTCTTCCGCCCCTTCCCAGCGCCCTGTTCTCACTAATCCTTGCGCATCCCTCGGTCTCAGGTGAGAAACCTCTTCCAGACTCCCTGCTTCTGGTCAGGGGACTCCTCCCTCTGCTCTCCCACAGCATCATGCATTTTCACTGTCGTGGCCGGATTCTGGGGATTCCCGGGGGCAGCACCCTCCTCCAGCCTCTCCCCTGCTCTCCCCCAGGTCCTAGCACCAACACTGGCCTGGAGGTGCTCCATAAATACATAGCAAAACAAACTGGATTGGGGAGGGCTGATGGCTTAGCCACCTGGCCCAGGGAACACCCAGCCAGGCGCCAGCGGGTGGCGTGGACTTTGTGCCTAAAGGTGTGAGAAGGCAGGGCGGTGCCTCACAGTCACCGACAGAGCAGAAGAGGCAACTGCACAGGAGGGACAGCAACGCGTTCCTGGACGGAAAACGAGCAGCGTTTTAGGAACTGATCCAGCAGAGAGGAGGAAGCCGTCCCTCGATGCCCGCAGAAGCCACACTTGAGAACCCAGACCATCACCCCCAGATGCCAGCGAAGTTCAGGGCTTGGAGGGCCCAGGCACCCCAGTTACAAAGGGTTAATCATCGGGCTAAACAGAGGGACTTGGTTGAAAATCTCAATTCAAAGCAGTAGGACCCCTCGGCCTTCCCCACACAGCAAGGGGGCTCCCACTGCCCTCGCCTGTGTCGCCCAAACACCGGAGGGTTATCAACCTTCTGGAGAAACTGAATCCAAGTGACTCCAGACTTGGGAACACTAGCCCAGTGGAAAGAGGGAGCAGGTGAGGCTAAAAGCAGAGAAATCAATGAAAATCTGCAAAGCGAATATTGGGGCTTCAGCCTTGCCCCTCTACTTGGCTTCCAGAATGCAGAGGTGAGAAGATACTGTATTGACAAAACAGGACAGGATCCTGTTGAAAGGAATAAAGAAAAGAAACAACCAAATAGCTCTCAGAAATTAAAATTTGTACTAGCTGAAGTTAAAAATTCGATAGACATGTTGAAAATAAACTCAAGGAAATTTCCTGTAAAGCCAGACAGAAAAAATAGAAGAGAAAAAAAGGATAAGAAAATCTGATTATCAATCTAAGATGTTGAATATTTGACTAATAGGAATTTCAGAATGAGAAGAAATTATCAAAGAAACAGTATAAAAAAAATTGCCAGAACTGAGAGACAGGAGTCTTCAGATTGAAAGAGGTCACCAGAAACCCAAAATAATAAATTTTAAAAGACATGGCATTGTGGAATTTCAGAAATAAACCATATACATAGAGAGGAGATCCTAAACATTCCCAGAGAGAGAAAACAGGTCACTTGCAAAGAATCAGGAATAAAACAGCATTGGATTTTTCAAAAGTTAGACTAGAAGCCAGAAGAGCAATGTCTTCAAAATTCTAAAGGAAAATGTTGTCAACCTAAAAATTGGAATTTTCTCCTCAGCCAAACTGTCAGTTAAAGCTGAGTACAGAATTACAATTACAAATTACATTATTTTCAGATATAAAAGGACTCCAAATTTTCTTTCCATTTACCCCAGGGAGCTACCAGACAAGGTCTTCCACTAAAATGAAGGTGTATACCAAGAGGAGCTGAGGGAGCTGGGCCCCAGAATTAAAAATTTCAGGGAAAAATACAGACGTGAAAAGGGCTTCTCTTGTAGCTCAGCTGGTAAAGAACCTGCCTGCCATACAGGAGACCTGGGTTCAATTCCTGGGTTGGGAGATCCCCTGGAGAAGGAAATGGCAACCCACTCCAATATTCTTGCCTGGGAAATCCCGTGGCCAGAGGAGCCTGGCTGGCTACAGTCCATGGGGTCACAGAGTCGGACACGACTCAGCAACTAAACCACCACCACCATTAAAAATATCAAAGAGCTGCTAGAAGATACCGTAAGGATTAGAGATGCTACAAAGAAAACTCTGTCAGTGAGAAAAATGAGGTAATTATTAAATCCAGATAAAACATAAAGTCAAAAAGGAGAGGAAACATAATCATATACAGCAAAGTTGTAGTATTATTCATATAATTGTCATAATGTGAATATTGAATATCCATAGACCCCAAAATATGATAATTATTTGGGGAGGGTAATGAGGGTAGGGGAGAGAAATGTGTTTATAGAGGTAAATAGTAAGAGAGATGTATCCTCAACTACCACACAAAAGAACTAGTTGAGAAATAGCAGTATAGATATGCTTAGTTTGAAATATAGGTTTCTATCTGAAGAAACAGCTAACAGCATTTGCTTCTGGGGAAGAGAAATGAGAATTGGGGAGGGATGGGGCAAGACACTATTTTCCCTTACAAGTGTTTTCATACTATTTGACTTTTTGAACTTTGTATATAAATTACTTTGGAAAAAAAACTGTGAGATTAGTTTTTAATAGCTTTTAAAATAAAGCTTATGAACAAAAAGAAAAACTTCAGCACATTAACCATCTGTCTCTACAATCACTAGAGCTACCCTATACTACATCTCCCTACCTTACCCCCAAACCAAACAAAACCATCAACTTTTCAATTAGCTCTAGTTCAAGTTTCTACATGATATTAACAAAACAGAAATTACCGTGTCTTAGCCTAATTCCACTCTGTCTCCTCCATCTTTCTCATCCTCAGTCTAAACTTCGGGATAGTGGTATGCTGGTGAATATTTTTGAGGAGAAAGTCCTGATTTATAGTATCTGTCAATTTCCATGGCGTAAATTCTCACATTGTGGCTGATTTCAAGTCATCACTGTGATGTCACTGAATGTGGAATTGGGAAAAGATGCACCTGTCAGAGCCAGCAAACTATTGCCTTAGGTTTCTCTAGTCTTAGCAGCCTCCACACGTCCCACCAGACCAGCTTTCAGGAGAGCCCTGAGCATCCCCTCCAAAATCCAGAAGTCCACAGGAGATGGGGCAGCAGTAAAAGTGGATTCTCAGGGGAAGAGAAGTGGTTCTGGCTGCAGGGGAGGGATAGTGAATTTGCCGCCGTCCTCCCCCGCCACCATTCCCCCACCCCTCCTCCAGCAGAGTTACCTGCTCATTGGTGACCCCCGGGTGCAGGGTCCCACGCTTATAGTCTTCCAGCAGTTGCACAGCCTCTCTGAGACGCCTCTGCAGGCAAAGAAAAGGGACACTGAGGGGCACAGACCCAGGGCTCCAGGAACACTTCCCTTTGCAGGGGTGCATCAGTCTTGACCCAGCTCTGACAGTCTTCACAGTGTGCAAGACCTGCCCTTCAGTTTATGGGACACACGCTAAACGATAAAGAAGACTATAGCCTAAACGCCCTTCCACAGGGAAATGGATAAATGTTTGCCATTCATCCAGTGTAACAATACCATGCACGTTATTCGGCAGTTTAAAAAGTAAAGTAGATCTCCATGGCCGTATCTCCAAGGTATTTTTTAAGCGTGAAAGCAAATTGCAGAGCCGTATGATGCCATTGGTTGTACCAAACAAACAACACACACACCCACCCACACACACACACACACACACACACAAAGAAAACAGTATTTCCTGTGAGAATATTTATGTGAGTAAATGTATCAAAAAAGCTCTAAAAGGAGACCCGCCAAACTAGTGACAGAGGTTACCTTGAAGTATGAGGAAAGAGTTCAGATTTGGCAAGTGGTGTTGGAAGAAATTTTAGTCTTAATTGTAATATTGAAAGTTTTTATAAAGAGAACATATTTATGTAATACTTATATAATTTCTTCTCAACATTTAAAAAACACTAGCAGAGATTTACATACTAAAATACATATGGCCACAGTAACTGATGGGGAAAAAATAAAAGAGAATAGAATTGTATGATTTTTTAAATCTTAAAACCTAGAGACAGCAACACTGAGAGAAGGCAGTCTTTGTCCACCGAAAGACTTGTATAAGAATATTCATAGTGGTACTCTCCAAACAGGCCCAAATTGCAAACAACTCAAATGTCAGTTAACAGACTGGGTAAGTATATGCACACAATGAAATATTACACAGCATTTAAAATGCAAACTACAAATATGTTACAATCGGATAAATTTTCTCAAGAATGGCACCCTAATATCTCTCACCCCATGCTCTTATAGAACTTTCCCACATCCTCCATCCAGAGGTAGAGTCTATGCCCCTCCACTTGATCCTCGGCAGGCCTTTGTGACTGCCTTAACAATAGAGTGTTGCCAAGGTGAGGCTATGCGACCTCTGAAGCTAGGTCATGAAAATGCCTTGCATTTCCACCTGGCTCTCTTGGGATGGTTGCTTTCTTGAAATTTAGCCATCATTGTAACGAAGCCCAAATAGCCTATGAAGAGACCCATGTGGATGAGAACTGAGGGCCTGGCCCACAGCTCCAGCTAAGTGACCAGCTAATGGTCAGCAACAATTGGCCCACCATGGAAGTGAGATATCTTGAAACAGACCGTCCCCCTGTCAAGCTGCCTTAGCTGAGGCTGCGGGACAAACCATCCTCTCTAAGTCCTGTCAAAACTGAAGGTCAGTGAGCAAAAGAATTGCCTGTTATTTCAAGCCATTAAATTTTGGGGTGATTTGTTACATGATAATAGGAGACCTATTCACATAATGATGAGCAAAAGAAGGCAGATGCAAAAAGTATATATAAATTTCAAAAACAGGTCAAACGCACCTATGGTGGTAGACGTCATTATGGTATTAACTTTTGTGAAGGTGGGTGGGGGTGTTGACTTGGAGAGGGCCCGAGGGAACTCTCTGGATTAATGGAAATGCTCAGTGTCTTGATCTGACTGGTAGTTACACAGTATAAATGTGTGTCAAGGTCCATTAGGCCATACACTTCGGATTTATGTATTTTGCTGTATGTATGGTATATCCTTTTTTAAAAAAAATCAACAATAAACAGACAACAGTGAGAGAAGGCAGCCTATGTCTAGGTCAGATGAGGAAGGGTCATCAAGGACGCTTATGATGAGGGAAGAAACCCAGGGAAGCCACCCTGATCCGCTTTGACCAAGGGACAAAGTTGGCTAAGGATGGGAGTGCAGAGAGACCTCCACAGAAGCCCCTGGTCCAAAGGCAGGATGCAGCTCCAGGGCAGGTGGCCCCATGGGGCATCTTCTGAGCAGGCTGACCGTGGTCACATAGGATGGGAAAGGAACAGCCACCTTCCACACTAAAACAGCAGGACTAACCCCAGCCCAGACAAGCCAATCAGGCTGTCAGGAGGCCAGGAGAACGTCTTACTTGGGAGTAGCCCGACTGCTGTAAAGTACTGCCTCTTCCCTTTCAAAATATGTCTATCAATCTCTGAATTCCAGAGTCCTTCCCCAGAATCTCTTTGCTTTCAAAGTAGAGGCTTTGAGTTTGTACGTTTTCCCAGGTGTAATCCACTCTGTTTAGAAAAAAGGTCAGAAAATTTGAAAGCACACACAAAAAAGTTGTGATCACCTGTCAACATACCACAGAGATACCCACTGCAAAAGTTATTCTTTTCCTTCTAGACTTAATACATTTGCTTTTCACGTTGGTTGATTGCTCTAACTTGCTTAAGTTCAACAGAAAGTGAGCAGTTCAGTATTTGAGGCCGGAGTTTAGTCAGACCCTCACTGTCTCCGCAACCACCCCCCAAATCCTCCTGGTGATACGGCAAGCTCCACGCTCCGAGCCTGCTTCCTGCCAGCCTCAGCCTTGGCCCCACAATAAGTGCTCTACCTTCCACCCTGAATGGCGAATGGCCCCACGTTCTCATTATGTTCCCACTCCAGGGACTCAGTTCCTCTAACAACCTGGCCAGATTCCATCTCATTCCACACAGTCATCAAAGGGAGGCCTCTTGCCACAGGATTAAGTGCCAAAGAGCCCCGATCTTGGCACTCACTGAGAAAGACCAAATCCAAGCTTCCCGAGACAGGCCTGCTAACGCAGCACTGGGACAAGCCAGAATGTGCTTGTCTGCCTCTGGGCCTTGCGAAGCCTCAGCTTGGCCTCCTGGCTCAGAGACTGAGGGACAGGGCTCCCAGTGCCTCTGTGGGACAGGCATGGCCTCAGGCCTTGTCTTGAGAGGTCCCTGAGGGCTGGCTGTTCTGGGAGCCGGACTTCTCACAGCAGAGAAGGGAGCCATTTTCAGGGAGCCTTGAGGGACAGGAGGAGGGTCTCGTTGCTTGAAGTCCTGCTCTCACCCTGATGCATTGACACACTTGACAGAGAAGCCCTGAGCGCTTGAAGGATGGGGAAATCAGGGGGTCAGTGGCAGGTGAAATTTGCAGGACGTCTTTTCAGTCAGGAACAAACAGGCAGCTACACCCTGAATGCTAAGATGGTGAGGGGCCCAGCTGGCCTGGAGACAAAGCTGCAGGCCCTTTTCTGGAGCCCTTGGCTTGGGGAGGGACAGCCCAGGTTGCTGCTTCCCAGACTCCATCACCTGCCTGCCAGAAACCATCACAGCAAGACTCTCTTCTTGTATCTGATGGGGCATGGTCTCCAGAAAGCCTCTCCGGAGACAGGCACCTAGGAGGTCTGCTCCAGGGCAGAGAATTTGAACAGAGGTCCTGCCCCAAGGCCCCAAGGGGAAGAAGGAAGCCAAAGGGCAGTCCTGCAGTGTTAGGGTGTTGGCAGAGAAGGCAGGAGACCCTGACAGACAGGAATGGGGATGTTGGAACACAGGACGGAAAGGCACAAAATAGGAAGATGAGGAAAGTCATCAGAAGCAAAGCTAATCTGTTTGGAGGGAAGGGGTATACCTTAGCAAAACCCCAAACTAAATGCACGCAGCATAATCCATGCTTGGCTAGGGAGCATGTCTAAATGATCTGAATATTTTATTTATTATGTTTAATATGTTAAAATATACAATGGGCGTGACAGCACCAGGCCAGGAGGTGAGGATTACCCAGAAACACTTCACCCCCACTTGTGATAAAGGCCACCCATTTTTCCTGCAGGCCCTCGCCCCTGATCTTTCCTATACCACCCCACCACCCTGGGGGAAGAGGACATCCCGCCTCCCCTGTTGTCTGTCCCTACCCATGTCCATCCTTCAAGGCTCAGGGCCATCTTCAGGAATCTTCCAGAAATGTTCCCTCTGCCCTCTGAACACTCAGAGAGCACTTGGTTTGCACCTCTTTGAGGTCTGTGATCACTTACCACCACGTGCCCATGTTACCTGTCAGAGACTGCAGGGTGCAGGGAGCGAGAGACTGGTTGTAGGTTATGTTGGCCTAAACGCAGGGCACACCTACCCCAGTCCATCACCAACACAGGACCACACATAATGAGCACTGATAAAAATGAGGCTGCTGGGAGGAGAGGTGAAGGGTATAATCAGGGTTAGGGACCAGGTTCCAAAGCAGCAGGCTAGAGGCCCTTGACAGCGATGCTGGTTTTTCGGATCTGGGATTCCAAGAGACCATGCCCTGTTCACACAGAATGTGGATGACTACTCCTCTGAGTGTCTGCTGAACCATGTGGACATTCCTTTCTCTGAGACAGCTGAGGTCCAAGCAGGAAGGGCATTTCGATGACCAGGGCCACAGAGTGGGTGGGTGTCATCTAGGAATCTCAAGTCCCTGCATTCCCAGCTCTGAGCCATTTCCATGAGACATGAGCATGGAAGAGCCTCCTGTCCTCAGGATGGTCAGTAATTGAAAGAGGGGTGGTCTCCCAGAGAAACCATAGAAATGCTTGCATCCTGAAAAGCTGATGTCAACAGGGGCCAGGTACCCCACATAAGGAAGGGAAGGGCCTTCTTTATTCTCATTCAAAGGCAAGCCCAGTTGCTGCTGCATGTTTAGCAAAAGTGGGTACAATTGAAACATGGACATTTCAGGCAATCAAAATTTGGGAGTCTCACTTAAAATAGGGGGTGGGGGAGAACGGAGAAAGGGAAGGAGAGAAGGAGAGAGAGAAGAAGAGGGAGAAAGGAAGGAAGGAAAAGAAAGAGAAAGGAAAAAGAAGTGTTGATGGTCAGGGTGAAAATGAATGTGGGGAGTGGGGTTGGTGTACATGAGGGAATGGAGCTAGTGGTAGGGACGGGGGCACGGCCTGCCTTGATCGCTCAGTACCTGATTGCTCTCACCTGGGCCGGTCTTGAATCAGCCCAGGGCAGGGCTGTGCATTCTTACCTTGCCTGCCGCATCTTCAACCATTCCTTTCTGGCTCCCAGACGGCAGGATTTGGGGGCCAAGGCTTTGTGCAGGCAGAGTCTCAAGCCCTTCTCTCATCCTCCCTTGGCCTTCCTAAGCCCTTCTTGTTCCTTCCCAGCAATCCTGGGACCCACAGGGTTATCTGTGGTGAGACTGTCTCCTAGCTCAACCACAAGCTACCTCTGGGAGGCCCAAGGGAAGGGGAAACCAGGCACACGTGTTTCCCCGTGGCCAACCTCTGGCCACCTTCAGGACACTGAATGTGAGTCAGTTCTGGCAGCATGACAGGTGGTATAGCCTTTTAGAAAGTAAATCTGTCCAGCTACACCTAAGAACTTTAAAAACAATCATGGTCTACATCCTGGATACCCTACTTTTGGGACTATTTTTCTAAAAAAATAAATTTATCAGAAATGAAAAATAATTTGCCTAAGACTGTTTTTGGCAGGAAAGAAAAAAGTAGGAAACAACCTATCTGTTAGACCTAAAAGCCTAACAGAGATGGATATTTATACTAAAAGATTTCCTAAAATTATAAAGACTTGGAAATATATGAAAAAAGCAAATAAAAAGTCTATGTTCAATGTAATAAGCATGCCAAAAATGTATACAGATGGGCAAAAACCTGAAGTGTATAAGGGTACTGAAATTTGGAAATTTCTAAATTTAAAATTAGACTACCTGATGCTGCCTAGAATGCATTTAAATGGATATTCTTACTACTATTGACAGCATAAACTGATAGTCTTGGTACAGGTTGGTACAATTTGCAGGGCAATTTGGCAATATATATCAAAAGCCTTAAAATGCCTTTCATTCAGAAATTCCACTTCTAGGAATTTACCCCAAGGAAATAAAGAGAAATATGGGGAGATATATATATAAGGATATTTATCGCCATATGATTTATAATGGCAAAAGACTTGAAACCACCCAAATGGTCAATAGAGAAGATGATTAAGTTTTAGAATAATCACCTGATGGATTACTATGTAGTTATTAAACACACTTTGAAATAACATTTAATGACGATGAAAAATGCTCAAGATACACTATATGGAAAAAACAATATATATCTTGTATACATATGTCACATATGATTTTAAATATAAATTTACATATATATATACACAATACATACAGAAAGAGATCTCCCTTGACTTATGATGGGGTTCATCCCATCATAAAAATTTCACTGTAAGTGAAAATATCACATCTTAAGTTGAAAATACATTTAACACACCTAACCTACCAAATATCATGGCTTAGCCTGGCCTTCCTTACACGTGCTCAGAACACTAACATTAGCCTACAGTTGGGCAAAATCATCTAATGCAGGCGCTATTTTATGATAAAATGTTGACTATCTCACGTAATTCCTTGAATACTATTTGAAAGTGAAAAACAGAATGGTTGTGTGGGTGTAGGATGATTCTAAGCGTATCGGTGGTTCCCACGTGTGATCACGTGGCTGACTGGGACCTGTGGCTGGACCCCAGCATCCCAAGAGAGTATTGAACTGTACATCACTAGCCCAGGATATAATCAAAATCCACAATTGGAACCATGATTTCTACTGAATGCATACTGCTTTCACACCATCATAAAGACCATAAATTGTAGACTGAAGTCAGGAACCGTCAATACAGAGAGAGAGTAAGATACAGACACGTATATATATATATGTACACATTATACAAACCATCCTAATTTTGTTCAGATCTATACACTAGAATGATAATTTTGATTATTTCTTGCAGGAGAGATAATGAGCAGTTTTTGTTTGTTTTTTTTAGACTTTTGTATGTTCCAGTATTTAGAGATTACTACCAGAATCACATCACATCAAGAGGCACATAATGTCAATTGTTTTCATTGGTCATCTGGTTAAAGGAGTGTTCTCCAAGCTCACCACCGTAAAGGTACCTTTTTCCCTTAGTAATTGCTAAGCAACATTTGGAGGCGATACTTACCTGAAAGACTAAGAATATCCTGTTTTACAACATTTTATTTCATGAAAATAGCATCTATTAATGATCCTGGTTGAAATCAGTTATTTCACTGAGGACTGCTGCTGCTGCTGCTGCTAAGTCGCTTCAGTCGTGTCCGACTCTGTGCGACCCCATGGACGGCAGCCCACTAGGCTCCTCTGTCCCTGGGATTCTCCAGGCAAGAACACTGGAGTGGGTTGCCATTTCCTTCTCCAACGCATGAAAGTGAAGTCCCTCAGTCGTGCCCGACTCTTAGCGACCCCATGGACTGCAGCCTACCAGGCTCCTCTGTCCATGGGATTTTCCAGGCAAGAGTACTGGAGTGGGGTGCCATTGCCTTCTCCGTCACCGAGGACTACATAATGTTTATTTCCTTCAACCTTTATCAGGTGACATTCTTCTGAGAATAAGAGCTCTCCTCTCTCATATTTTTAGTTTTACTATGGACTCATGGATTCTTTTTTATTATTCAATGTATTATAATCCATTGTTTTTCTTCTTCTTAATGTTCAAATTGTCTCAAATGTGGCTAGTGGGACTCGGCCACTTCCTGTTCCTGTGTCTCCATCATTCTAGAAACATTTTCTTACTTTCTGTAGCAATGCTCTTTGCCTCAGGTGTGGATTTGGCCAACTCTCCAAGAAGCCCTGGGTGCTTTAGTAAGTAATAGCATTTAGGAATGAAGATCTGAGTGCTAAGTGTGTCCACTATTACTGGGGTGTCAGTGTTTCTAGGCCCTTTCAGTGAGCAGAGTCAGAAAACTGAGAAATATAAATGTAAGTATATGAATGTATATGTGCATAAATCAATTCACATTGATTCCTCCAATTCAAATACAACATAACATAGTTTTTGCCTTTCCCCTACTTCATATTTGTATCTCCCTACTCCTGCGGTGAGAACCCTGGTTCCCAATATCAGCATAATGATTTATTCTGTCCTATGATACACCCAAAACAGTTTCAGATGACTTCACAAATACTAGTAATGTGTTTGTACTATTTGCACTGCTTCAGTTGGTTTTCCACGTCCTTCAGAATGATGATCTGCCAAACATTCATTCTCTTAAATAATTATTGAATTCAGAATAGCAAACCCCTTTCACATTCAGTTCACGATTTAACGCAACTTAGATGTCAGCTGGTACAAGATCTAATTCCATGACCCACATAAAAGGATGAAGCTAGGGCTTCTGCCGGGTCCCGGGGGTTTCCTTCCTCAGACTCAACTGTCCACATACAGCACCGAGAGCAGACTCCAGCCCCTCAAGAGCCCTTTAAAGAATGAACTCCTGCAGAGACTTCAGGAACCAGGCAGATGTTATGACAATATAATAGGAATGACGGTAGAAGGGACAGCAACTTTCCCAGCATGCACGACCAACCTCTAAAGAGCCCCCAGACATTGGCCTTTCCGTTCCTCATGGTTGCTTGCTCTCCTTCCCATTGCTTTCCCCTCATGTTCCTTCTCTCTCCTCTCTTAGGAGGATCAGAAAAGCACAATTCTTCCTCTTCTGTCAAGCAGGCAACCTCCTTCCTCTCTGAAGCCTTGCTCAAGGCATTCTTAGAACAAAGACAGCCTTCTTCCTAAGAGAAATTATGGTGAATAAAATTTGCTCCACCTCATTACACACACAAGGGCTGGAATCTTTTTAAAGCTTCACTGGTTATAAATTACAAACAATAGCTGCAAAACCCTCTCAAGAGGAGTCTATCCGTTGACTCAGCTACTGCCCCTCAGAACTGGGTCACCAGAAGGCTCCAGCTGCACAGCATCTTTCCACCTCAGGAAACTCTGGCTTCCAGAGCCACCTCTCCTGTCCTCCACTCTCCTCTCACACAGTTGCGCTGGCCTGTCCAGACCTCCTCCGCCTGGGCAGCCATCCCCCCACGCTCCCTCCCAGGACGCAGCCTAGGAGTGTCCCAGAACACTCTGGGAGAGAGACAGTGCTTTGAGGGCATAAGCCATGGTCTTGGGCTGAGCCTACCAGCAGGAGAAACCTGGCCCTCCTGATACCACCACAGTTGTCGGGGAGGGGCTCAGGTAAGGGATTCTTTCCTCTTCCTGCTCCTAATTTTCATCGCTTCCAGGCAGATGGCCTTGCCAAGCTACCTGCTTGGATTGGAACCAGGGAGAGACGGAAGGGCCCACTTATGGCCCTTTGGGATTTTTTAGGGCCTAGAAGATCTTCTATGGGCAGAAAATTTCCAAAAGGCAAGTAGTACTGGAAACAGTCCCCAGCTGGGTTGCAGTAGGAAAAGGTGTAGGTCTTTCCAGGAAGCCTATCGGCACCCTTGATGAGAAGAAACAGAAATTTGAAAAATATTTTTAACTGATTGTTGCATTGGTTATTTTCTGGTCATTAAATAGTAAAGAGTCTTTGACATTTCAACTAATGGTTAAAAAAAAGTGTATAAGACTTTTAAATTTACTCACAGGGAAATAGGCAAAAGATGGCTTAGTAATGTACAAAGATGCTGAGGTCTTTCAAAATGCAAGAGTGGAAGTAAAAATGTGGTAGAGGAAGACAGCAGTGACATGAAATGGCCTGGGGATGAGAGGAGTGTGGACTGGAGAGGAGGAGCTGAGAGCCCCCAGCACAAGCGGCATGCTGCCCAGCTGCCCCCAGAGCCCCTGCCTGCTCATGGTAACTGGGGGGAGCACTGATATACGTCCGGACCGCCCAGCACTCCCTCCACCATCTCTCAATGTGCTGCCTTCAAGTTCACCATTAGCACCTCCATCTTCTGAAATAAGCATTCGTCTCTGCTGCCTCCTCCATCAAGCAGGAGGCATTTATGTAGGGATTTTCGTCACAATTCTGTCTAGTTGGGCACCATTCCAGAGCTTTCAAGAAAGACACATAACCTAGGCTGGTAAGTAGTTCCTCTAGTTTGGCGCCCCTCCAAATTTTTATGTAATCCCATTGATTACTCCTTGGGAGAGTCCTGACAGGGCCTGGAAGTACAATAGCCTTGCCCTTCAGAGGCACTACACCCAGAAATAAGGTCAGCCAGTTAAATACTAGAGTCCTTCATCCTTCCTGAGCTGCAACAGGAAATCGCATATCAGGGTAATCCCCGCACTTCCCATAACTGGACTGCTCTCCCAGGCACAATGGGGATGGAGAGATGGAGATGGTTCTAGGGCCAGATGCCCAGCAGGCCTTGTGCTTCTTTTTCTTCCCAGAGCTGAAGCAAGCCAATGCTCAGCACAAACGTGAGCAGAGAAGGGCTGCCTACTCAGGGGGCTGACTCAGAGGCTGAATGACTTCCGTCAGGGTATGTGGGGACCTGGGGTGGGGAGTTCAGGCCTTCTTCCAGCTTGGGAGAGCTCCATAAACTTGAGTTACCTGAATAGGAATGCAAAGTGGCCAAAAATAAGTGTTCTGGAGACAAGCTTACTGGGGTTCATACCCTGGCTCCATCACTGGCCAGTACCACGTGTGTACTGCTGTCTGTCTGTTTCCTCATCTGGAAAATGGAACTTAAAATAGAATCTACCTCAAAGGGTTGTTTTGAGTTAATCCGACAAGCTAATACATGTAAAATGTTAATGACACTGCTTTGCTCACAGAAAGTGCTTAACAAATATTCCCTACATTATATGTGCATGCATTCCTATAAACGTTTGTAAATACAATACAAAGGATAGAAAGACACACTTCTTGGAATGGCTCAGAGAAATCTGTCAGTAAATGTGGCAATATCAAGGATTAGTGAGGATGTGGAGCAACTGGAACATCGTGGTTGAGAATGTGAAATGGATAGTAACCCTTAAACAACAGTTCGGCAGTTTCCTATGAAGTTAAACGTATACCTACCATATGAGCCGGCAACCCCAGTCCTAGTTATTCGCTCAAGAGAAATGAAAGCATACGTTCACACAAAGAATGCTCAGAGCAATTTTATTCATAATAAGCAGAAAATGGAAACAGCCCATGTGTTCCTCAGCAAGTGGACAGAAGAAACAAGTTCTGGAACATCCTTTCAATGGAATGCTGCTCAGCGGTAAGAAGGGATGACGTCCTGACACTTGCCAGAACACTGATGAACCTCAAAAGCACCGTGTCAAGGGGAGGAAGCCAGACACACAAGGCTGCACACTGTAGGGCTTCACTCATACGACATTGCAGAAACAGCAAAACAACAAGAACAGGAAGCAGACGAACGGTTGCCAGGGGCTCAGCAGGGGGCTGGGGAGATGGATTATAAATGGTCAGAGGAGTACGGTAGGATGACAGAAATGGTCTCCATCTTTATGATGGATACTTCATTGTGGCCACTTGATATGTCTGTCAAAACTCTTAGGATTGTTCACATATAAAATATAACATATACCTGAGTTGCAGTCTTACCTATCAGAGGAGGGGAGTGAGTAGGGAGAGGGCACGAAGGATCCTTTTTGTTCCGTACCATTTGAATTTTTATAATGAGCACATAATCCATGTACTTGGTAATCATTTTATTGAAGTTTGAAATAATAATAATTACATATCTACCTTGAAGGGATGTTGTGAGATCCAGATGAAATGAGATAATGATGACCTGCGGATCTTCCAAAGTCACAAGGTATAAAGGCCAAGGGGCCTCCATTGAGAGTGACAGCCACGACTCACCTCAGTGACAAAGAGCGTGCGAGGGTCGATGATGTCCAAGAAGTGCCTGAAGCGACCAAAGAAGGATGTCTGGAGAAGGGGCGGGAGAGGAGAGTGGGTCAGTTGCTGTACCCCTTTCTCTAGACAACAGGGAACCCACCCACAGCTCACCCTTACGGTCAGGGTCCCAAAGTCACCAGGACTCCTCATTGGTGATGAGCGCCAACGAGGCCTCTCACTTCTCGGTGACCTGACGGCAGTTCTCCCAGGTCGAGGGCTTTCTAAAGTCAACTCAGAACGACCATTAAGACATATCTGACCCCACGTCTCTTCCATGTGCCTCCCATTTTCCTCCCTCTTCTCCCAACGCCCGGAGATCAACTCCAAGCCTTTCAGCAGCTCCGAGAACCACAAAGCATGAAGGCTAGAGGGGCGGTCTGGTCCCCAGCCCTCTCCCAGTCTGCCCTGCCCACCACGGCCTTTCTGCTTTACTTAGGTCTCTCGGAGAGAGGGTCTCTTCCCAAAGTCCAGCACAGGCTCTGCCGCCAGGGAAAGCTCCCCACAGCAGAGCTCAAGCGTGGATGCCCAGCTTGCAGCCCTCAGGCCTTCCTTCACCCACGCCCCAGGACAGAAGGCCAGCTCCCCATCCTTATCCTTGAGCAGGGGCCTTGGAAAAGGAGGGCATTGTGCTAAACAGGCCACAGGCATCAGAGCACAGTGAAAGGAAACCAAGCAACGCTGCTGCTGGGCCTTCTGCCCTCAGGACAGAGCCAGTTTGGCAAAGCCAAGCTCTAGGGGAGGAGAGAGGGGACCGAGCCAGGAGACAAAGGGGAAAGCTGCACACTCTGGGGGTTCATGCCTCACTATCCTCAGGCTCCCTCCCACATCCTCCCTGGAGCCCCACAGCTCTCCAAGCCCAGCCTCCACTCGGGGGAGGAAACGGAGGAAACAGAACCCTCCCACTCTTTTCCCTTCTCACTAGGACATCAGACCCTGCAGCCAATTTCTGCTCCTTCCCCTTCTCAAAAAAGACCAAAAATAGACCTGGGTCACCACGAGGTCTCCTGACACACCATGGCACCCTCTGCCTGGGGCAGCCTCTCCACCCGACTCCCAGCCCCAGCCGTTCACAGATCTATCAAGCTTCCACACCATTGCTAACTAAAACGGTTGCTTCTCTAACTTCTTAGACATCAAAGGCCTAAACCATCCCCCAGCTTAGACACAATGCTCAGTCAGAGATGTTCAGAAGTGTGGGCAGAGGCGTGTGCGGAGAATACTCACTGCTGCATCATCTATAAAGGTGAATTGTGGAAATGACGATCCACTCACAGGATGGAACACGGCCGCAGCCATCATGTTTGGGATTATGTTTATGCCATGCAAAAAGTTGTGATTTGTGAACTGCATCTAAAACGCATGATTCCAACTTAATAGGAGATAAACAGAGCGAGATGGATACTAAATGGGTAGCAAGGAGACAGGATGACACCTATTAAAACAAACCAGGGGTCCTTAAAGCAGTGGATCCCAACCTTTTTGGAACCAGGGACCTGGTTTCTCGTGGAAGAAACTTTTCCACAGACTGCGGGTGGGGTGGGGGGAAGGGTTCGGGATGATTCAAGGACCTTACCTTTATTGTGCACTTTATTTCTATTGTTATGACATCAGCTCCACCTCAGAGCATCAGGCATTAGATCCGAGAGGTCGGGGATCCCTGACTTAGAGAAGTGGCTGATTCCAGGGCTGAGGTAGGGAACGAACACGATGCGATTGGCACATTTTGTTGTGCTAGAAAGGAACGAAGGGCCCCTCCCCAAAATGACGGGGGCGTGTCAGAAGGGCCAGTAAGACGCAAATAGACCCTGTGTGTCCCTGAGAAGTTCCCAATTCGGTTCACAGGGTATTCTGAAGGGACTGAGTCTAACCATGTGGAAACATCAGACGAACCCAAACTGAGGAGCATTCTGTAAAATAAATGGCCTTGTTCACCAAATATGCCAATGCTGTAAAGACAAAGAAAGACTAAAAAACTGCCCCACATTAAAGGAAACTGAAGAGATAAGGCAACTGAACATATCGTGTAATTCCTGAATGAATCCTGGACTAGAGGGGGAAGTGCGTTCAAGGACATTGCTGAGACAAAGGATAAAATGGGAATAGGATCCCACAGTAATAAAAGGATTGTATCCATGCTAAATTTCCTGAATAACCACACTCTGGTTATTGCTACAGACTGCATATTAGTGTCCTCTCAAAATCCATGTGTTAAATCCTAAACCCCTAGGGGATGATATTTGGAGGTGAGGCCTTTGAGAGCTGAGGGCATATATGAGGGCAGAGCCCTCATGAATGGCATGAACAGTTTTATAGAGACGCCAGAGGAACCCCTCGCCCTGTTCCACCATGTAAGAACACAGGGAGCTGTCTATGACTAGGAATCAGACCCTCCCCAGACACTGTATCTGCCAGTGCCTTAGCCCTGGACTTCCCAGACTTCAGTACTGGGAGAAATTAATTTCTGTTGTTTATAAAGCACCCCATCTATGCTATTTTTATTATAACAGCCCAAATAGAGATAAAAGAGAATGCCCTTGTTGTTAAGATTACAAAGAAGTATTAAGGGATAGCTGAATATAACCTACTCTCAAAAGGTTGACAGAAAAATGATGTGTGGATATACAGGGCAGCAATAAAACCTGGAAATGCAGGTACTATTATTCTATTTACAGATTGAAGATGTTCTTAGTATCATGTGCATTTGCTATCCTTCCTGGCTTTACGACCACCTGTAGACAAAGAGCATAATAAAGGAAATGTGACAAAATGTTGAAAGCTGGTGGATCGAAGCAAAGGGTATACGGAATTGAATTCTTCTTGCAACTTTTCTGTAAGACTGAAACTGTTTCAAAATTAAAAGTTCAAAATTACATTATTTAAAAAACTACATGGAAATATATTAAAATGTTAAGAGAGACAGCCTCCGGGTAATAAGAATATGGTATATTTTTATTTCCATATCTTTTACATTGCTTTTTAAATGAAAAAAATCAGTATTATATTATATATAATAATATAAAGAAGTAATATTCTATTTTTAAAATATGCATTTAAATTAAAATACAGACTGATATACTACTTGATTATAAACTGCTGAAGGATGTGGGCTATTGGATGTTCTTTCTGTATGTGCCTCGGCTCCTAATCGCGTGTCACACACCTAGAAGAAGTTCCGTAAATACATCAGCCACAACACAAACGAGTGTGCTGCTGAGCAGCCACTGCCCTGGAGGCTTCCTGGAGTGATGCAGCCTGGGCTGGACCCTGAAGGGAGGGTAGGATGTGAAAGGGACAAGAGTATTAGCAGTTAGCAGCCCAAGGAGGGAAGAGGATCAGCAGAGGGGAGGGCCCGGAGGAGAACAGCCTAAGGGAAGCGCTTCTTGCAGATGGTCCGGGAAAACACCCAGCCTCTGACTTGCCCTGTGGTCCGTCACTGTTTTCATTCTGTCCCGGCCTGCTGACCCTGCTGTATCACTCTCCACCACTGCCACTGGGAGAGAGTCCTAAGTAAAGCATTTTGCTCCATAGATGCCTACCAACCCCTACTGGACTAGCTGAGGGTAGACCACAGTGAACAAGCCCACAGGGAGCTGAGGCCATCGAGAGAGACAAACAAGTAAGGAGATAACTATAAAATTAAGTGAGGCATCATAACGGGCACTGGGGACACAGGTTATTTCTCCCTCGTGAGTCAGGAAGCGTCCCAGAAGAGCTGGGATGGGCGGATGGATGAATTTACCGAGAGAAGGGTATCAGCAGGAGCTCAAAGGCACGCAGGCTCAGGTCAGAAGCTGCACCTGGCTCCTGCAGTTTATTCAGTCATTCACCAGAAAGCTACTGGAGACCCACTGTGTCCCCAAGGCTGTGCTAGGTCCTGAGAATAGAGCAAAGTTGACTGGCTGGGGGAACGAGGAATAACATAGTCATAGTAATGCCCAGATTTCTAGTCAGACACTAACACTTACTAACCAGGAGGAGGAAAGCAAGAAGCGCATTGATTCAGTGAAGAGGAAGATAACAGTTCTGGATTGGTCATGCACACTCGGGACACTTGAGAGCCTTCCAGATGTAACTTTTCAATAAACACATATAAACGTCTGAGATTCCTTTTATGTGCACACATGACAATGTCCTAACCCAATCAGCCAAAGAACCTCCCCCCGACCCACCAGGGATACACAAACTTAGGCTTCCTGACTCACTGCAACGACGGAGGCCATAAAGTAGAGGAACCATAAGGCATTTTGTCAAACAAGGGAGGGAAAACTGAGTTAGTGCAGAATCCTGGGGAAAGGTAGAGCAAAATTTAAATGAAACAGTACATTAACAGGCTCAAGGCAAAGCAGGGCTGTGGGGAAGAGGCCTACATACGTCTGGACTGAGAAGTAAACAGAGGGTTTTGTTTCTTAAAAACCATAAGATTCAGTTAACCATGGCATGGGATGTCCAGAAACTCCTTCTTTGAAGCCCTGCCCTTGTACTGATTCTCTAAGTAAAAGTGCCAAAGACTCACCAATCAAAAGCAGGATGTTTCATTCCTATTGCCAAGTAGAGGAGGTCATTCACCACCTGGTTCCATTAATAGGACTGAGCCATTAGCCATTGCAGCCACTGACTTTCAACACACCCCGAAAGGAGTCTAGGGCAGAGCACTCTGTGCTCTGGGAAGACTGGTAAAACAGCCCTTCAGAGAGTTACGTACTTTTTTCAGGAGAAACTTTTTATGAACCTGGATTCTTACATCTTCCCAGACTTAGAAAAGCACTAAACCCATTAATTAAGATACCTGTTCCTCACATATAGCAGCAACCTTCTGAGATGTGTGCTTGATTACACGTAACCCCTTTGCCAAAATCACACACATGCTGACCTCTCCCCCTTTACCTCTTCAGAGCTCTCTGAGAGGCTGCCTCCCAGACTATAGTCCTCAATAGACACTAAATAACTCACAGTTCTTACAGTCTGCATTTTTGTGTTTGTTTTCCTCAATATTGACCCTACTGATATAAACAGCACGTGAGTGAGTGAGCTGCTCAGTTGTGTCCAGCTCTTTGCAATCCCATAGTCTGTACAGCCTGGATTTTAGACTGTAACCTGAGAGGCTCCTCTGCCCATGGAATTCTCCAGACAAGAGTACTGGAGTGGGTTGCCATTTTCTTCTCCATTTAAGCAGCGAAGTTCCTGGCAATCCACAACCTTGGAGAATGTGATTTCTCAGTGAGTACAAAAGAATGGCTACCCAGTGAAGGAGGCGGCTGGGGTCCGTCAGAGCTGAGTAGGCCTAGAGGGAAGCACTCTTCTTTGTAGCTGTCATAATGTGTCTGTCCTCCCAGTCCAATGCAAAACATGGCAACCTCATCAGTCTTTATTTTCTCAACAGTTTTGTATACAGGGTCTTTTGTTTTTTTCCCCCCAAAATTCACTTTTTACCCCATCAGATAATAGGTGGATTTTTTTTTCCTTCCCTTTTTCTTCACCAGAAGAGTGAGTCAGTCAAGTAATTCCTTCCCTTTCCCCTCACAAGAAAGGTGAGTCAGCTATTTCTCGGCAGGGGCTCCCGGCCTGCTGCTTCCTAACTCCCAGGCCTGGCCCAGGAGAGCAGAGCCAGAGAGCTGCCTCGGGAGCAGCAGCCCAGGGCAAAGGCCTGAGAAGAGACTGACAGCCGGCCTGTACCCGGACCTCTACACGGCTGCTCATCTGAATGAGGAATAAGCACTCTCTGAAGCTGTAGCCCAACGGCAGAAAGGCTAGATGAGCTCAGTAGTCCTCACCTGGTAGCACGCTGAATCCCCTGGGGTTTCTAAAATCCAGGTTGTACACCCAGGGATTCGAATTCTAGTGGCCTGGGGTGGGCTCCAGGCATGAAAGTCTGTTTAAAAATCTGCCCAGGTGATTACTGTGCAGCAGGGATGAGAACCACTGGACCTGAAGGTGTTGACCGTCTCCAAGGCACAAAGAAGCCCTAGGACCAGCCCTGCGAACAGTCACTCTCTAGCCTCTAGGACGTAAATGATTTAAAAACATAACTACCTGCAAGGCACTTTCACTTCAGAACTTATTTCAGCAAACTATATGAGACACTTCCCCATTGCCTCCTGACTCTCAGCCCACACAAACCTCTCCATCCTGAGGTGAAGAGTGCATTTCCGGGCCCACAAGCTGCCCAGAGCCAAGAGGGAGCCTTCAACAAGGCACCTGCTCTGTTCTCATAAGCCTTGGTGGATTCGGGGCCCAGCACACACATAGCACACCCATACCCCCAGTCATCTTAGCAGATAAGTGATATTTCTGAAGGAGCAAGGAAGTTTAAAAATAATAATAATAAAGCAAACATTTCTGTATAGATTAAATCACAAATGGAAAGAATCATGTATGTTGTTTTCCTGTCCTGGGGCCTCAACTTGCCAAAAATGGTGTCAGCCCTAAAGGAAGAAAAGAGTGGGTTCAGGAAAGGAAATGAGTAAAAAAGGGAGCAGTCAGAACACAGAGCTCCCCCATGCACTCTGGCCATTTCACCAAGTAACATGGGGCACTGGGTACAAGCATGGACTTGAAGTTGACAAGCACAACAGGGACAGAGGGGCATCTTACCTAATACCACAGAGAAGCCTTCAGCCACGTTCAGAATAGGAAAATTGTACAGGACAAGCAACCCAGTTTCTTCAACAAATATTGGGTTGGCCAAAAGGTTTGCTTGCAAAACTTGAATGAACATTTTGGCCAACCCAATAGAAAGAAAGAGGGATGAACCCATCTATCAGTCAAATATAATGTGTGGGCTTTGTGGGAGTCTGATGGAAACAAACCAATTATTTTTAAAACATTGTAAGGGAAATGTGAATAGTGCAATGGACTGAACGCCTGTCCCCACACTCTGAGAGTCATGTTGAAATCTTGACACTCCACCCCCACCCCCACCTCAAAGGTGATTGTTTTAGGAAGTGGTGTCTTTGGGGAAGTTTTAATGTCCTTTTAAAAGAAACCCCAGAAAGATCCCTCCTCTCTTCTGCCATGGGAAGTTTCAGCTAGAAGATGCTATTTATGAACAAGAAAGTTGGCTCTCATCCGACAATGAATCTGCCGGTGCCTTGATCTTGGACTTCCAGCTTTGAGAACTATGAAAAATAAATTTCTGTTGTTCATAAGCTACCCAGTCTACAGTATTTTGTTACTGCAGTCCAAACGGACTGGTTTGATGATATTAAGAAATAATTATTTTAGGTGTGTTAATGGTATAGTGGTTACATTAAAACTAATTTTAAAATCCTCTGATACCATATGAAAAAGAAGGCACTTCACTTCTGTGATATTCTCTCCCTAAAACCCATAACTGTCTAACCATTAAACACTGCTGCTGCTGCTGCTGCTGCTAAGTCGCGTCAGTCGTGTCTGACTCTGTGCGACCCCATAGACGGCAGCCCACCAGGCTCCCCCATCCCTGGGATTCTCCAGGCAAGAACACAGGAGTGGGTTGCCATTTCCTTCTCCAATGCATGAAAGTGAAGTCACTCAGTCGTATCACACTCTTCGCAACCCCATGGACTGCAGCCCACCAGGCTCCTCCGTCCATGGGATTTTCCAGGCAAGAGTACTGGAGTGGGGTGCCATTGCCTTCTCCCATTAAACAACACTAGACAAACCCAAACTGAGGGACCTTCTAAAAAATACTTGACCAGTACTTCTCAAAACTGTCAAAGTCATCAAACAGAAGGTAAGTCTGAAAAATTGTCATAAAACAGAGGGCAGACTGAGGAGACATGACAACTAAATTTAATGTGGGATCCTAGAACAGAAGAATAACATTAGTGCAAAAAATAGTAAAATCCAGCAGTCTGGAGTATAGTTAATAGTAATGCTGGTTTCTTATTCCGACAAATGTGCCACAGTAATCAGAGATGATGACTTTAGAGGAAACGAGGTGAGGCTTATACAGGAATCCTGCTACTCGAATTCTGCACACATAAAACTATTTCCAATTGTAAAAAGTGTATTTAGAAAAGCTAACTTAAACAGTCTTTCTTTTTTAGAGTTACCTATAGCAGGTAGAGTGAACTAATGGGCTTCGCATTAAAATAATTCCCTGACTGGGGGTGGAAGGCAGAGAAACGAAGCTGGCCTAACACTGGTAATTGCTGAAGCTGAGTGATGGGTACACAGGAGTTCACTGACAACTGTCCTCAATTTTGTATGTTTGAAAACCTCCCTAATAAAAAAGTTGACAATAAACAGAAAACCGCAGACTCTGGAGCCAGACTGCCTACTGAATCTGTTTCTTTGTGTGCCAGTTTTCTCACCTAGAATATATAGGATAATTGTCTCAACCTGTCTCACATGATTGTCATGAAAATTAAACAGGTCAATACATGAAAAGGTTAGAACAATACTCAGGTAGCATCATCATCTTATGGGAAGAAAGATGTTCACAGACCAAAGCCCATCAAAGCAAGCTTTCTCCACCCTCTGACACTGCTCAGAGCTCCTCCTTCCCCTGCCCCCTGCAAAGAGAGATCCTTGAGGAATGAAAGGAAGAAAGGTTCTGGGGGACTCCAGGGAGTAAGGAAAGGCTCTGTCCAGTCTTGCAGAAAATGGTGTTATTGGTTAGTGGATTAAGAGCAGTGCTCCTGCTGTGGGCTCTGGGACTGAACCCTGGATTATGAACCACTCAGGGTTCAAGGGGCTGAACGCAGTCAGTATGGTTGGAAGCAGGATTCCAGGGGATGGATAGGGGTTTGACTGGAGGGCAGCAGGGGTGGGCCATGCAGGCCTTTGGGGTCTTCAAAATAGAGGTCTTTACCTCAGAAGCAGGGGAAGCCACTGGAAGGTGTTTTAGAACATGTGTGATGGGGGAGGGTGCGGCATCGCCTGATCAGACCTGCACTGTTGGGACTCTGCCATGCTAAGAAGAAGGGGTTGGAAGGGGGCCAGAGAGCAAGCAGGGAGACCTGGAAGGAAGTTTCTGCAGTGGCTCAAGAGATCAGTGAATGGGAGCTCAGTCTAGGATTCCAGCAGTGGAGACAAGTGGATCTGAGAGCTATATGAGATGAAAATCCTGTTTGTATTTAGAGGATGAAAGAGAGGAAGTCAAGTACACAGGGGACTCTGGGTTTCTTGGAGTCTACTTGATGGCAGTTTGGGCTGCTTGCACAACCAGGGAGTCGTGTGAGAGGGGCAGAGCTGGAGGAAAGACAGGTTCCTTAACATGAATGAATATCACATGCACTGTGCTTTACACAGGGCTGGAGGAGAGCTGCTTCAAAAGCAAATATAGCAAACACTTGCTGCCCTTGGGAGTGGTGCCAAAAAGAGGTACCAGCAATGGCTGCCTCGACAGAGTAGCCTCAAGTATGCGATTACATCTCCAGCAGGGATAACAGCAATGGGCTCCATCATTTGGAGCCACTAGGAGGTTCTCAAATATCTGTGTGTGACTGTCCCAGGACAGTTGGTGGAAAAAAACGAACCCATAAATTAACTGAGCACATTACTATGTGCTGAGCCCCAGCTCAGGGTATCATGGAGACGAGCAGAGCTGCAAGAGTGGCCCCTCCTCTCAGAGTGTGTTCACCAGTGTTGAGGAGAACCAGTAATCACACAGAGGAGTAGGGATATTCGAGGACCACCGGGCAGACTGCAGTAAAGGCTGACTTATGAGGATCACACTTGGGGTAGTCAAAGAGCTGGGCAGGAGGGGTCCCACCAGGGGATAAGGGAAAGAAGGGAGGAAGCGTTTAAAAGGAGGTGGGCCTGAGTCTTGAAGGACTAGTAGAATGTGGGGTTGGGGAGTGGGGAAGGGGTCAGCTAACGAAGCGTCACTCAAGCCCAGGCACAGGCACCCCAACAGGCCACTCTGGGTGGCACCTTGCACTGGCAGGATGACATCAGTCTCGCCTTAGATACTTGCTGCTGCTGCTGCTGCTAAGTCGTGTCAGTGGTGTCCGGCTCTGTGCGACCCGATAGACGGCAGCCCACCAGGCTCCCCCATCCCTGGGATTCTCCAGGCAAGGACACTGGAGTGGGTTGCCATTTCCTTCTCCAATGCATGAAGGTGAAAAGTCAAAGTGAAGTCGCTCAGTCGTGCCCGACTCTTAGCAACCCCATGGACTGCAGCCTACCAGGCTCCTCTGTCCATGGATTTTCCAGGCAAGAGTACTGGAGTGGGGTGCCATTGCCTTCTCTGACTTGCATGTTGAGACGGTTTATTTTTTAAAGGAATTAAAGTCTTGTTTAAAAACAGTGGGGATGTTTTCTCAGAAGGCTCAAAAGCGCAGCTCCTTAATTAGCAAAGCTCAGTGCACCGCTTTGCTGGAACCAGTCCCTCTCCCACCAACATGATAATAACCAACCAATCAACCACCGCACCGATCTTGGTACAACTTTCTTTCTTCCTGCAAACTTTCCATCCACCTCCGTGGCGCTCCCCCCGCCCCTCAACCCCAGGCAAGCCTAATTCACTTTAGCCAAGTCTCTTTGCCCCTTTTCTTAACAAAGTCCATTTCCTCAGCGCTGGAGGCAGCAGGGACCCGGGTATGCGGTGTAGGAACGGTCCCACCCAGGCTCCTGCCCGGGCAATAAGTCTGAACTGCGGACTCTCTCTCCTGGGCCGAGGCAGAGGAAGAGACTGTCCTGAGGAGAAAAGGTCCGAAGGAAAAGGACGACTGTCACCGTGCTCCAAAGAGCCACATAGGGTCGGACAGAGACGAGCGCTTCGTGGAGGTCGCAGAGGGTTAGGGGGCTGGGGTAAACCCCCGGGGACGCGGACGCTCCGAGCTCCGGGGATGACACAGCGTTTCCTCTGCACCCCCGGCTCTCCCCGCACGTCCTCACTCCATCCCCGACAGGGCACCTGCCGGCCAACTCGCTGCATCAGCGGAGGGGACAAGGGTGGCCAGGCACCCCTCGGCAGGCGGTCCTAACCCATCCCCACCGCGGACCTAGCTTGGGGTGGAGAGCTGGGAGCGGGGCAGCTCGGGAAGAATGTGGGTCACCAACCGGGAAAAAAGTTAGAATGCATCTCGACCACGCCAACTTTTCACCCAGGGCCGGATTCGAACTTTCCGCCTGGAGTGGGCGGCTGCACTGCCCAAGCGACCCTGAAGCAGCAGCTTGGATCCCGGGGCTAGGATCCCCGGCCGCGGCGGGCAGTGTCCAATCACAGAGCGCCTCTGGCAGGAAGGGCTGGAGGGCGCGGGCGGCGGAGAATGACGGCGCCGATGGCCAATAGGGAGCCAAGATATCAGCCCTCGCCCACCCCACTGACCAATGGGAAAAAGGTGACTGTGGCCGCGGTCCACCAGGCAGTAGCTGCAGGCTCCCTGGTGGCCGCGGGTCGGAGACCCTAGGGCTAAAGAGGCTTTTGGGGAGGAGTTTGCTCGCCCTCTGTGCCACCCACCGACCCTCAAGCCACAGCCCGGTCCTCACCTGCTGGAAGCGGGGTTTGCCAAGCTGGAAAGGCGGTGCATCGGTCGAGGCATTAGCGGCACTAGCCGCCGCCGCCGATGCTGTAGTCGCTGTATCCGCCATGGCCACTGACGCCTGCAATCTCCGGCCCTTTTAAAATGTCCCTCCTCGGCCCCCGCCACAGCTGCCTGTCCCGATTGGCCATAAGCTACCGCAGCAAGCCGAAGGCGCAAAGGGTTGTGGGGAGTGTAGTTTTTCTTGTCTCGGAGCTTGACAGCCCTAGACTGCGGAGAGTTCCAATGACTCAGGCTGGGTCTGGGTTCCCGCCGCTAATTTTGCAGGCGTCGGCAGTCCAAGAAGAGGGCGCGTGTACGTCTCTTAAGATCTCAGTAGGGGTCAGTCGGGCTACCCCTCGCTGGTACTGCCCCTAGAATTTTGAGTTGAAGCAGTGGGCGTCGCCCCTGGAGCTGCAGCCCAGAAGGACACTACTGATATGGGTCTGACCCTTGGATCAGATGGGCAAGGACTCCAGACGTAGTAGGGAAATCTTGGAAAGCTTTTTACGAAGAATCGCACTGCAGAATCTTCATGCAGGTCCTTCTGTCACCACACTGTCCCTTGGCTCTTGCTCTCCAGTCACCCTGATTCAGCTCCTGGAGCATTCTGGGCGCTCGTCGCCATTGACCCAGAAGATGTTAACTTTTGGTCTTCGCCTAATGCAGGCTCTCTCTGGCTTCAGCCTAAATATTGCGTTTCCCGATCCTCGCCCTGCTTGGGCAAAATCTTACATGTTCCTATCAGCCAGCACTTTCCTTTCGCAGCCGTTACATTTATATTTATGGTTTTGAGTCGGAGAAGGCAATGGCACCCCACTCCAGTACTCTTGCCTGTAAAATTCCATGGATGGAGGAGCCTGGTGGGCTTCAGTCCACCGCTAAGAGTCGGACACGACTGAGCGACTTCACTTTCATTTTTCACTTTCATGCATTGGAAAAGGAAATGGCAACCCACTCCAGTGTTCTTGCCTGGAGAATCCCAGGGACGGGGGAGCCTGGTGGGCTGCCATCTATGGGGTCGCACAGAGTCGGACACGACTGACGTGACTTAGCAGCAGCAGCAGCAGTGTTTAACGGTTAGAGAGTTATGGGTTTTAGGGAGAGAATATCACAGAGGTGAAGTGCCTTCTTTTTCATATATCAGAGACATGACTGAAGCAACTTAGCAGCAGCAGCATGGTTTTGAGTATCTGCCTTTTCTTCTGTGAGGTCCACAGGGCAGGAGTTGTGACTTTGGGATTCATTGCTAAGTCCTCAGTGCTGAGGGCTCAAGCAGAGACTCAAATATCCTGTTGCTGTAAGAGTTAAAACAGCAGGGGCTTAAGAGCCCTGACAGCCTTCTCTTCCTCTGGCCAACAGAAGATCTCTTCTGGGTCCAATTCCAGGGCAAGAAGAGAACTGGGATGGGGAAGGGGAGTTTCAGAAATGCTTAACAACCATCAGGTACCAGGACTTTCCCTTAAGCAAGAGTACCACCAACTGTAGAGCAAGGCACCAGCGGGGATAATAAACACACTCATGCAGAATAGACTAGCAGACTCCCAGCTGAATTATCTGGTCAGTGAGCCAGACTCGGGGGAGGACTATGGGAAGGACAGAGGGAGAGCTGCCTGTTTTGCAGTAGAAATGTTTGGTTCTGACCTTAGGAACTTCCTCTCCGCTGGCCAGCTTTGAGTCTCCTCAGGCTTATGGTGAAGTTCAGGGTTGCACCACGCCTCTGGACACTGCATGATCTGTAGCAGTCAGCTCCTCATCCATGTTAAACCACAAGAAACAGACTTTTCCTAGATGTGGAGAGTCTAGCTGGCCATGAAGAACCATTTGTATCTTGGATCTGTATCTCATCCTTCCCTACTAGACTAAGTGGCTTGAGAGTAGGAACCAAGTCCTGAAATCCCTCTGTATTTCCCACATTACGCAACAAGTATGGGTAACCTGGGAATGAGAAAAGGCTTAGCCCAGCCCACTGGGCAACACTGTGCTGCTGCCCCTGAGGTCAGGGCAAGGACAGTATTATCCAAGAACCTCATCATCTTGATTAAAGGCTGCTTTCTTCCTGAAGAAGCCTCCTTCATATGCCTATCAACAGTAACACAACAGAGCCACCTACAGTATGTTAATTTTTTATTCATCATAAAGTGCTCAAAACATGAAGAACAAGCTCTTTATAAACAGGCGTTACAACTAGGAAGACAAACAGCAAAGCAGTACTGTGCCTGCTCCCTGCCCACTTCACCTGCAGCTCTCCTCCACGTTTTGGCCAGGAGCATAAACAGCTACAAGAACCCTGGGCTTCAACCCAAAACTCTTAAAGAGACCTCTGCCCTGGGCATTTTGGAAGCCCACAACCAAGGGTGAGCGGAAGACCAGGGTCAGGCCTGGGACTGAACAGTGCCCAGGGGAACATCCAGTGGAGGAGTAATCCCCCTCCTCCTGAAGTGACACCCTCAGTGACCCCCCCCCCCCAAAACATGACCAAAGTCTTGAGCACCCATGGACACTCTTCAGCTTTGATGAGTGATTCTTAAGGTAGATGGCATGACAGGGGCTTTCCCCTGTGTGTGGGGCTCCCCTGCTTCATCCTGGAGGAAGGAAAACGTCACCCAGATAGCACATCCCTTCCCGTGGCTTTCCAAGTGACCCCACAAGCTGTCTCATGAAGAAGAGGTGGCCACAGAGGAGCTCTCACATTTTCAGTGGGCCAGAAGTATCCCCCTTCAGCACCTCCTCACCCCACAGTGTTTGCTAAGGCAGAGTGGCCCCAGCCACCAAAGATTTCCCTGCAGATGCCTTGGGGAAGCCTGTCATGTTTACCACAAGCAAACCAGAGGCTGTGTCAAGGGTAGACACTTTGTTTCAAAGTGCACTGCAGCAAAGCCAGGCAAGGACATGGGGCAGAAGGGACAGGCTGGTCAGCAGCTAGTGGATGAATGGGAGGGCAAGAAAGGCTTTTTCCTAAGTATAGGCAGGGTGGGGCCTCCCACTTCCAGAATGTGGTTTTTATCCTAAGACCCTCCTCAGCTGGGGAGGTGGAGATGGCAGGGAGGCTGAGCCAGCAGCAGCAGCTTGGCCAGACTCTTAGCTGGAATTAACTCTACGGGAAGGGGCAGAGCATGCAGCAGCCCTGCCCTACCCCCTTCCCCACTCCCAGGCTCCCGAGAGATCCAACCCCATGTGCTCAACAGGAGGAAAGCGGAACACCAGTTAGGAGGAGAGGTCTACAGCCAGAGGCTTTTGACCCCACCCACAAAAGGCACATTTTAATTGGTTTCCAAAAGTTCAAACCCTGCACTAGCAGGGTTTTGGTATCTAGACAGGCAACGAGAACAGAGCTGGAGGCTTGATCCCCAAACATAAGCAACCCAAAGCCCAGAGGTGAGGAGGCGCTCTCCCAACTCTGGCCCCAGCTCTCCACACATTCACACGTGACACTCACTCGGTGCAAAAGTCAGAAGAGGAGGGCGGGGAGTGGCCTCCGTCTTCTCCCTCCATCCACGCTGCACTCGCTCATGAAACAAGCAGACTCGGACATGGCAGAGAAAGACCAGACCACGAGGCTCCCTGCTCCCGGGGGTATGGGTGTGAAGCTGAAGAGTAGCCACCCTGGTTGCCCACAACTCACAGCCACCTGGGCAGCTTGGTCCCTGCCACAGCCCCAGTAATACTAGGAGCCCTCCAGAGGCGGAGGGAGGTGGAGAGGACAAGGTTTAGCTGTGGAAGAAAGGGGGGTAATAGAGCATGTCCCAGGTTCCCAGGTACCACATCAAATTGGAGCTCACCCTGGTTTCATCTTGAGGGCTAAATTCTTTGTTCCAATTCTCTGGAGCCCCCATAGCTAAGGGGTATGAAAATAGGCAGGTGGGAAAGACCCAGAGCTCCCAAAGACACACAGGTTGTCCACAGTATTTGACGGTGCCAATGGGAGTCCATACGGCCCCCTTTCCAGCAGCCCCAGCTGAGGGAGGAGACGGGGGGGGGGGGGTGGGGGGGGGTGGGCACAGGGAGGGACTTAGTTCGGAGGGAGGGAGGGAGTGGCCCTGTGGGATAGCAGGTCTGCGCCAACCCTCCGAGAATGGGGATGAAGGGGGCTACTTGGGAGGAGTGGGGGGTATCTGCAGCAGCGTGGGCGAGCTCTCCATGATCCGCACCAGCAGCCTGTCAATGTAGCTCTCCAGCTCCTGCACATGCTCGTCCCGCTGGCTCAGCTCCCGCTCCCGCTGCAGGAGCAGGCCAATGAGCTCGTCGTGGGTCAGGTGGTAGTATTTGGCTGACTGGTCCAGCACATCCGAGTCCTGAGGCCAGACGGAGGGAGTGTGGGCAGAACAGCCTTGGGCCCACCTGCCCCGCCCCCCACAGCCCCATTTCCCAACCCCGGCCCTAGGAGCTGCCTCTGTCCCCAATGCCAGGGACAGCCTAACTGGCTTCAAGGCTCTGGCCAAGTGGGGCCAGGGGCCAGGCCTGCTTCTTGCTCCAGCCTGCCTGGCATGCCTCCCCCGCCCCCAAACCTCGAGACGCCTGGCATCTCTTCAGAGTACCACACGCCTGGTCTGAAACCCCTGGCACCCTGCTGGACCTCACCTTCAGCCTCTTGGCATCCGCAGTCTGGCCAACCTGGGGGGCTGGAGCCACAGGCTGAATGCTGCCAGAGGTGACTGTCTTGAGCTTCTCCAACCCACTGCTCAGGGCTGTGCTCAGACTGGAGCGGGACTGCTTCCGGTCAGGGCTCCCCTCCACTGGGGCAGTGCTGAGGGGCCTCACAGGGTGGGGACTGTGAAGACAGACAGGAGACGCGTTACAGGGAGGACGAGCGGCACGAGGGAGCAGCGGCCACCTTCTCCGTGTGGCCAGCAGGGCTCACCACCTGGCGGCCCCTTGCCCTGCTCTCCACCTGCCCCCACCTGCCCCCTCCCTCCCTCAGACCCCTTCCTCTTCACGGAGACAGCCCAGGCGTGCTACAAACTTCTCTGGACCTAATCCCAGTCTTTAATCCCAGAAGCCCCACCCCCACAACTCCCTCCCTCCCTCCTCTTCTCTACTGTAACTTTTCTCCAGGGCGATGATCCATCCTCCCAGTTTCTTAATTTTCCCAGGACGGGGGATTCCCAGCAAGCAGGTCTTTTCGTGGTAGGACCGGAAAGACCAGGCAAACCTGTGGTGCTGGGTCACTGGCCTACCTCACTCTACTGGTTGCTTGCTAGCAGCATTTACACAGGCCTGAGAAACACTCCCTCGAGCTGGTCTGAGCTTGTCTTCATCTAGCCATCCCCCTCAGTCATCTCCACCTCCTCCTCCTTCTCACGAGCCTCTCCAGAGTATGCGGACTGCATTCTCTCCGTAAGTTCCCACCTTTCGTCGACTCCTCAACCCGTTAGGACAGCGGCCCCCACCGGCCTGTCACAAGCGTTCCTGCTGAGGCCACCGACCCCTCAGCTCTCACCTCACTGACCTCTCTGTGGTCCTCCCCTGGCACCGCTCACTTACTTTTCCTTTGGGCTGCTCTTTCTCCCTGGTTGGAAACCCAAAACCTCTGTCTGGCTTCCAGACACCTGACATCCTTCCCAGTCTCAGCTGAGGGTCTGCCTCTCGGTTCCCGCCCCAACCCCTACTCTCCATCTGCAGCCCAGACTGCACCCCTGAGCTCTAGACCTATGTAGACAGTTGCAGACTGGCTCCTTCAGGGTCCACACTCGCCTCCAGCCTGACTGCCCTTTCCGGTGCTCCCTGGCAGCGAGTCTCAGGCACCATTAGCTTCTTATGGCTCCAATCAGAAACCTAGGAAGCCCTCTGAACGCCCTCCTTCCGCTTCAACCTTGACAAACATCAAGCTCTGCTGCCTTCTCCCACACTGTCCCCTCCCCTCCAAGCCAGCACTGGGTAAGACTTTCCAGCTACACCCAAGCCACCACCTCCAGCCGCTCCCCCACCCGCTGTGGGTAACGGTCTCCCCTCCCTGGCAGCCCCTATCAAAGTGTGTGTGTTCCAAGTCGCTTCAGTCATGTCTGATTCTTTGCAACACCATGGACTGTAGCCCACCAGGCTCCTGTATCCATGGGATTCTCCAGGCAAGAATACTGGAGTGGGTTCCCATGCCCTTCTCCAGGGGAATCACCCAACCCAGGGACTGGACCCGAGTCTTCTGCAGTCCTGCATTGCAGGCAGACTCTTTACCACTGAGCCACCTGGGAAGTCCCTATCAAAGTAAGAAAACACAATCTCCACCACAACCGGGCCCCAGGTCTGTCCTCCGGCCCCTACTCTGTCTGTCCCTCCAGCCAGAGGAAAACATGCTCTCCGTCACCTTCAGGTTCTTATAAAAGCTGTTCCTCTGTCTGGAACACTGTCCCTCTGCCTGTCGGCCTGCTAACGCCGGTTCATATTTCAAGGCTGTGCAAGTCCATTTCTTCCAGGAAACCTTCCTGATCCCCCCCATGCTTACTGGGGTGACTCTCCCCGGAGATCCCCCAGCACCTGGTACCTGTCACAGGTACCCAAACTGCAAGCACTAGCCTCCAAATCAACGTACCTGCCTCTAGGGCACCTCTCAGAATCTTCATTTACTTCACAGAGGATGTGGACTGTTCAGTGTGGGGAAGCACAGCGGCTTAGTCCAAGGCCCTGACTACACTGGAGGGAGGCCCAGCCAGCCCCTGAGAAGCCAGCGCTGGCACTCAGGACAGGGCTGCGGATTCAGTGTCAACCCAGGAGGAGAGGCAGAGAGCCCGGGGGGGGGGGGGGGGGGGCAGACAGTAGGGAGAAGAACACATCCAGCCCGTCCTGCCCATGGAGGCTTCACAGGAGGAGCAGGATGTAAAGGCAGCGCTCAGGCCACCGAGGGGGCAGTGCCAAAGGAGGGGAGGGACGCAAGTGGAGCGCAGAAACACCCTGAACGGGGGCTTGGAGTCCTGAGCCCTCGGTCTGCTTGTCCGCTACGTCTGAGGGACCCCAGACCCCGCGACTCTCACAGACTTCATTTCCTCATCTGAGAAATGGGGACAGCTTTACTTGGCCCATCCATGTTATGATGTAAGGAACGTGCCAAGTACAGATGTGATGTCAACTCTGAAGAGAATAAAACTTCCAGAAAGTGGTGAGTATAATTAGAAGTGGTACTGGAATGTGGCAGTGCCAGCTGAGGGTGCTGTCATCAGAGCAGGGAAGCTGTAATCACCTCCTCTCTCCCACCTCTGGGATCAGCATCACCACCTCTCCCCGGAACAGCAGCCGGAGCAGCCCAGACTCCTTCCCACCCACTTCTCAGAAATCAGCCCTGGCCCTCTGGGGCTTCCCTCCCCTGTTTCACTTTTGTCTGCTGTCTGGCTTGGGAACTCCTTGGGAATACAGCAGGAGTGTCTTTCACCTCTGTTCAGTGGCTGACACACAGTGGACACTCAGTGAGTCTGGATGACCAAAGGTATGAGCTGGTGGGCTGGGGGCCGCCAGAGGCCAGTGCGAGAGCCTGTGCCCCCTGCTACCCACCCCTGCCTCTTCACTCAGCTCTCCCAGAGCACCAGACTCCCTCTGAATTTTGCTGCTCCTGCTAAGTCGTGCACCATTCCCCACAGTGACCTAGCTCTGCAGGACTCAGCTCTGGTCACCCCTCACCAGGCACCTGGTGAGGTCTCGGCCTCCTAAGTCTCCCAAACAGAACAATGCCACAGTGACCACAGCCTCACAGGCATCCACTGATCTCTCAGCACAGTCCTAAGCACACTGGGACCACCCCGTGCAAGGCACAAATGCCAACCAATGAGGCACCTGCTGGAGTCAGAAAAAAACAAACCTTTTTTCTGGGGGTCATACCCAGGGAGCATCTTAGATTTTCTTTTGTCCTCTAAAGGTATTTTGGCTCTCCTCTCTGATCCCAGTACCAGGCCCTCCCCTCTAGTCTCTGCCTTCACAACCTACTCCCCCAGGCCTGCCTTGGAGGACATGGCCCCCCTCTGACAAGCTGAACTGCCCCAGCCTCCCTTGTGCTGGGAACCTAAGCTCTCATCTCTGCTCCCCCGCTGGCCCGTATCATTCTCCCCACTCCATGCCTCCCCTCTTCACCTCATCGTCATCATCCCCCAACTCCTGACCTATGGGGGGGCACCTGCTGGCCCAAGGTACCAAGAGGAAGCAGCCTCTGAGCCAGCACCATGGAAGGCTCATGTCTCCAGAGCTCTTGGGTGAAGGAACCCCTCATCACCCCCGAAGGGGCTCAGGTGGGAATGTGAGCACCTCAGGCCTTGGGCCGCTCTGCCCTCCACCTCCCTTCCCCCCGGAGAGCGTTTTCCGGTGGCCGCTCACCTGGCACTGGGCTGTGGATCCTCAGCTGGTCGTGTCTCCAAGGGCAGAAGCGCAAGCGGGGAGGCTGGGGTGCCTGCAGCGTGGTCCTCCCCAAGTGGGGTGGAGGGGCTCCCAGTGGGGGAGGCTGGCTCCCCGGGGGCTGGGGAGGAAGAGGTCAAGGTCCAGGCTCCAGGCAGGGGAGAACGCGGAGGGCTGGGGCCCCCGTGGTGGTGGCTGGCCCCGGGCAGGAGAGGGGGTGGTGGCAAGGCAGGTTCTGGGGGGCTGGGCAGCTCTTCTGGACCAGAGCGGATGGAAGATTCCCTGGACCCTGGAGGGGATGTGGATGGGAGGCTGGGGGGATCCTGGCTCCCCTGAGACGTGAAGGGGTTCAAGGCATCCTCCTCTGAGAGCCCTAAGTCAGCCTGTCGGCGGCTGCCTGACGGGAACCCAGGCCCCTCTCCTACTGGATCCTGGCACTGGGCCTCAGGGTCTTCTCTCTTTGGAGTCCCCCACATCTGCTGACTCTGAAGAGCCAAGCTCTTTGAGTAATGGGGTGCGGGGGCAGGGCCCTGAGGGCAGCTGGCGGGCACAGAGAGGCAGGGCCCGGATGCCACGGGAGGGCTGGCATCCTCTGCTAGAGCTTCTGGGCCTGGCCCACCCAGCGCGGCTCCAGAGGAATGGCTGTCAGACTCCAGCTCAGGTTTCTGGGCCTCCTCCTCCTGCTCGGCCTCCTGGGGACCACCGACAGGTGCACTTGGGATGACATCTTCTTCTCCTCCTGTCTCTGACCCCCTGCGACTCAGCCCCCCTACCGCCTCCTCCTCCTCCTCCACCGCCTCTGCCTTCTTCTCTTCCTCCGCTGCCGCCGCCTCCTTCTCCTGGGAATCTGAGGGGGTGAAGAGACGCGGTGGCTTGGGAGGTGGTGTCTGGGGCTGCAGCCCCTGGTCCAACTCCCACTCAGGCTTGGACTCTGAGTCTGGCTCCGGGGGGGCCAGCCCCCCGCTCCTCTGGGGGCTCACAGGTTCTGGTGACCGTAGCTGCATCTGGGGAGGAGGAGGCAGCTCATCAGACGACCCTCCCTGCAGGACCGGTGAGGCAGTCTCCGCCGCAGGAGAAACGGTGACCACATCCCATGGCCAGGAATCATCCACTGTATCGAGCTCGTGAAAGAGCTGGCTTCCACCTCGGCAGGTCTCCTCGTCCTGGTGGGCCTCAGGGGCGCTGTCTGGGTCAGGCAGCCTCTCCCACACGCTGATCACTTCTGGGGAGCTAAACAGAGACGTCGCGCTGTCTGCCGGACTCTGCCCTGCTTCCCCTCCTGGGGCCGGCAACTCCCTGTCTGCTCCGGAGGCTGAGGCTCCCGGGTGCAGCTGGGCTGACGCGGGGGGCAGACAGGCCCCTTCTGACCCGAGGGGCCCTGGGTCAGCCACACTCGTGCTCGGACAGTCCAGTCCCAAGTCCAGAGGAACTCTGGGCTCCAGCCACACGCTGCTCCCACCTCCTTCTCCTCCCTCAGGGTCCCCCTGGGGCTCAGCTGCCTTCATTGTCATGGCCCTGAGGCCTGGGTCTTGCAGCCCAGTTGCCTCCAGCCCGGCTCCTGGTGGGGCCAGGATCTCATTCCTGGCCTCTGGACGCAGCCTGCTGGCAGCAAAGATGTTGAAGGTGTCGTCCCACTCAGGCGGGGCTTTCCCAGGGGAGGCCAGAGGGGTGGGGTTGGCCCTCGAGGCACTGGGGAGAGAGGGAGCAGGTGAAGGAGAGTTAAGTGCTATGTCGGCTACGAGCTCCTCGAAGAAAGGGTTGCTCTGCAGGGAGGTGAGGAACGGGTTGGTGAGACCCGCGAATCCAGACGGGGTGGCTTCGGGGATGGCGGCGGCAGCGGCAGCGGCAGCAGCAGTGGGGGAGGTGGCTGCACCAGGGTTAGTGCTTAGCAGGGGAGCAGTGGGGGGGGCCGGAGTGCAGGGGGAGCAGGGGTGGTGGTGAGGAAGAGCAGCCAGGCCAGATTCTACCTGAGGAGACACGTCCAGGCTGTGGGGGGAGACAAAATCGTGAGCCTCCTGGTTAATGCCAAGACTGGAGAGGCCCCTGCTGAGCCCCACGGCCTGCCCCCCACCCGCCTGGGGAAGAGGTGCCAGTGCTACGCAGGCTGGGCTCAGGGACGCGGGCCCGGGGACAGAGGGAAGCCCCCGGCACGTACATGATGAGGCAGCACCCCCAGGACGAGGATGCTGGACAGAGCTCATCTGATCCTCACACCAACCCCGAGGAGCAACACTCCCATTTTACAGGTGGCATCCCAACTACGAGCCCCTGCTGACAAATACTCAATGCCAGACTGCCATCTGAAGAACCAACTAGAAAGCACTTTACATCTCTTTATGGACTGAGAAAAGAAAATACTGGCTGGTTGGGACAGGATAGACAGACCAGAGAAAAGCCAGGCGCAGGTATGTGGCTGGACGAAGTCAGGACTAACAGAACCCAGCTGGGGCCTGACCTTCTGACCCCTGAAACAGCCTGGGTCCTCCTGAGCCCAGGCAGAAATGGAAGGTGATGATGGGGCTGTTATCAGATGTGACACGGTATCAACCAGAGAGAACCTTCTGTTGTGGCCTTCTCGCTTTTGGGAGGGGTACCATAACCAGCCAGAGGATGAGACACTGCTGAGGATGTCTGCTGCCAGGCGTCCACCTGGCCCGGCACCCGGCAGGCAGCCTCTCACCGAGGACACCGGCAGGCCAGGCTTGGAAGTGACCCCGCAGGGGAGACCAAGGCTGGAACGTGGCGGCAAGAGCAACTCTAGATGTCACCAGGGGCCTCCTGGGGTCCCCCACACAGATCCCTGGCTCCCCTGGGAAATCCACTCCCTGATGATACACTTCCATTAACCAAGACACATGCTGGCCTTCAGGTGCCCCCTCCGGGCTCTCCCTGCGGGGAGCACACCCTGCACCTATGCCTTATCTGTGGCACGCAGCTGACTTGAGGGGAATGGGAAGGGACAGACTCTAAAATGAGAGCTTTTGGCTTCTCTGGGACACCCCCGGGACACAGACAGAAGGCCAGAACGATAGCACAGGGGAAAAGGGGGTCCTGACACCCTCATTTTCAGCAGTCTGACAATGCTTTGCAGCTCAGCCCACCTGTCAGACCCAGACCTCATTGGCCGCGGCTGCTATCTCGAGTGCCATCTTCCATTCCCACAAGCCCTAAGACCCCCAATTCCTCGATCCCTGCCAGCCCAGATGGAAACATCCCGAAGAACTCCTATACATCTGTCTTCTCCATTCAAGCAGCTCCTTCCCATGGGGAAATGCTGGGGGCGAACTCTGAGGTGGCAGAGGCCAGGCTTCAACAGTCAGCCCATGAGGAAGGAGGGCAGGGGTAGGAGAGGCGCCTACAGAAAGAGGCCCAGGAGTCTGGAGTCAGGACGCTTCCGGGGAGCCAGGGCCCAGTCAGAGGAGGTCCAGGGGGCTGGGCGGAGGCCGGGCCGCTCATCTGCAGACACCAGGGGCAGGTGATGGGAAGGAGTCACAGGAGGGCTTCCCAGACAGGCTGGAGTCTATCGGCCTAGTCTCAAAGGCGGGACACAGTCAGACCCCAACCCCTGGGCTTCTCTTAAGAATCCAGCTTCCAGAGACTCTTCTGAGCCTGTTTTTGCCCTGTAATAACTCCCGCAGGCGGGGAAGAAAGAGTGGGGGGCGGGGCGTATAAAGTCTGCCTTCTCCCACCTCACCAGGGCTTTCCAGAACAGCTCTGCTTCTACGGTGAAGACACGGTGAAGACACTGAGCGAGGGAGGACCCTGGGCCGAGTTCCTTTCTCCTTTCCTCCAGAAACGTCTGCCTCAGGGGCCAGAAGAGCAGAGCCCCACCACTGCGTGGTCCAGTCCACCCCACCATCGGAACGCCAACCCTGCTGGCGGGGCTCGGCCCCAGAAACAGGGCTGAGCGAAGCGGAGCCAGCTCTTCCCAGTGCCCTTGATGGCAAGTAGACAGAGGAGTCTGGCAGAAGCAGGTCCATCAAACATTAAACAGCCCCAAGCTTAACCCCACAGCCCTCAGTCCCGGCCTGGCCCCACTCACCCGTACGGTCTTGCAGCAATCTGGCGGACTGTCAGAGCCACAGGGCAGGAGAGGGCAGGGGAAGGGCTGGGAGCCGCAGGCTCGGCTGGCAACCCTCCCTCCACTGGCTCCCCAGAGGGGCACACGAACCCGTTGGTATGGCACCCGCAAATGGCCTTCCCTAGAGGAAGGAGCTCCAGGTACAAAGCCTAGCTAGCAGCCGCCCCAGAGCCAGCACTTCACCACTTCATCCGCCCTCCCTGCCCCCGTGCGCCCCCCAGCTCCACACCAGCTGCACATTCTGCAAGTTCTCACTTTACAAAGTCCCCTCCCAGGAATTCCTTTGCGGTCCAGTGGTTAGGACTCCATACTTTGGCTGCGGAGGGCCCAGGTTCAATGTCTAGTCAGGGAACTAACATCCCCCAAGTTGCGCAGCCGGGGCAAAAACAAAAAAAAACTCCCCTCCCTACCACTGCACCTGACACAGATCAGAAACGCATTGCCGTGTGGGGCTGTCTTCGCAGGGTATGCTCTGAGAACAGGGCCCACTGTGCCAGCCCCACACACTGCTGCCCTGTTCCTCCCAATCCCCACCAAGCATCGAGGCTTCAACACACCCTGACTCATCTTCTCTTCCAGGACCAAAAGCTAGGGAAAGCAATCAGAAGTCCAAGGGTCTCTGCCCCTCCGGTGTGAGAGAGTAAAACTTCAGGGCCTTAGTGTTGCTTCAGGAACCTTACAGCAATCGCATGAACCCACCACTTAACATAGCAATCCTCTGCTCACTCTGACAGGCCCCCTCTTCTTAAACACAACTGTCGCTGGGTGACCCCCTACAGCACGAAGAGGACATCCCTGTAGCTAGGGGCCAGTCTGCACTGGTGGACAGCTCTTCCTTAGACTGAGACGAGCCGTGTGTCCTTGTTATCTCCATGCACTGGTCCCAGGGTCATCAGTTCAGTTCAGTTCAGTTGCTCAGTCGTGTCCAACTCTTTGCGAACCCATGAATCGAAGCACACCAGGCCTCCCCGTCCATCACCATCTCCCGGAGTTCACTCAAATTCATGTCCATCGAGTCGGTGATGCCATCCAGCCATCTCATCCTGGGTCATCCCCTTCTCCTCCTGCCCCCAATCCCTCCCAGCATCAGAGTCTTTTCCAATGAGCTAACTCTTCGCATGAGGTGGCCAAAGTACTGGAGTTTCAGCTTTAGCATCAGTCCTTCCAAAGAACACCCAGGACTAATCTCCTTTAGAATGGACTGGTTGGATCTCCTTGCAGTCCAAGGGACTCTCAAGAGTCTTCTCCAACACCACAGTTCAAAAGCATCAATTCTTCGGCGCTCAGCCTTCTTCACAGTCCAACTCTCACATCCATACATGACTAATGGAAAAACCATAGCCTTGACTAGACAGACCTTTGTTGGCAAAGTAATATCTCTGCTTTTGAATATGCTATCTAGGTTGGTCATAACTTTCCTTCCAAGGAGTAAGCGTCTTTTAATTTCATGGCTGCAATCACCATCTGCAGTGATTTTGGAGCCCAGAAAAATAAAGTCTGACACTGTTTCCCCATCTATTTGCCATGAAGTGATGGAACCGGATGACATGATCTTAATTTTCTGAATGTTGAGCTTTAAGCCAACTTTTTCACTCTCCACTTTCACTTTCATCAAGAGGCTTTTTAGTTCCTCTTCACTTTCTGCCATCAGGGCGGTGTCATCTGCATATCTGAGGTTACTGATATTTCTCCCGGCAATCTTGATACCAGCTTGTGCTTCTTCCAGCTCAGCGTTTCTCATGATGTGCTCTGCATAGAAGTTAAACAAGCAAGGTGACAGTATACAGCTTTGACGTACTCCTTTTCCTATCTGGAACCAGTCTGTTGTACCATGTCCAGTTCTAACTGTTGCTTCCTGACCTGCATACAGATTTCTCAAAAGGCAGGTCAGGTGGTCTGGTATTCCCATCTCTTTCAGACTTTTCCACAGTTCATTGTGATCCACACAGTCAAAGGCTTTGGCACAGTCAATAAAGCAGAAATAGATGTTTTTCTGGAACTCTCTTGCTTTTTCCACGATCCAACAGATGTTGGCAATTTGATCTCTGGTTCCTCTGCCTTTTCTAAAACCACCTTGAACATCTGGAAGTTCACGGTTCACGTATTGCTGAAGCCTGGCTTGGAGAATTTTGAGCATTACTTTACTAGTGTGTGAGATGAGTGCAATTGTGTGGTAGTTTGAGCATTCTTTGGCATTGCCTTTCTTTGGGATTGGAATGAAAACTGACCTTTTCCACTTGACTTCACATTCCAGGATGTCTGGCTCTAGGTGAGTGATCACACCATCGTGATTATCTTGGTTGTAAAGATCTTTTTTGTACGGTTCTTCTGTGTATTCTTGCCACCTCTTCTTAATATCTTCTGCTTCTGTTAGGTGCATACCATTTCTGTCCTTTATCGAGCCCATCTTTGCATGAAATCTTGCCTTGGTATCTCTAATTTTCTTGAAGAGATCTCTAGTCTTTCCCATTCTGTTGTTTTCCTCTATTCCTTTGCACTGATCGCTGAGGAAGGCTTTCTTATCTCTCCTTGCTATTCTCTGGAACTCTGCATTCAGATGCTTATATCTTTCCTTTCCTCCTTTGCCTTTCACTTCTCTTCTTTTCACAGCTATTTGTAAGGGGCATGGAGATCTACAGAGGCTCTCCCGCAGACACTCCCTGAAAAGGCCAAAGCCGGCCTTTCAGGCATTCCCACCCCAGCCAACATGCCTTCAGCCAGCACCCCCCACGACTCCATCTTCTGGCATCTGTCTAACAGCTACCCTAATGTTCAGGAAATGTAACAAGACACCCTCTCCCTTCATCTGGGCAGTGAGGTGCCCTGGGCGGGGTGGGGGGGGGGAGCGGAAGTGGTGCCTGTATGCTGCCACGTAGGGAGATCATAAGAGTTATCTTCCAAACCAGAATAGTTTTAATATAGTAAAGGGGACTATGCCAGGAAAACAGGCATAAACAGGACTTAGAGCCTCATTACCTCTAAGTCACTAGCACATGCCAGAGTCACGGGTTTACACCACTAAGGATGCCCCTGAGACCCCGAGTTCTCTCAGCAGCCAGCGCACACTCCAGGTTCATCAAGATCTCGCTGTTCACACCTGGTGAGAGGCTGGGGCTGACGCAGAGACTGCTAAAGACCACCACAATACATATGCCTCTAGGCTGGACCATGAGTGCTCTCAATTAAAAAAAAAAATGTTTTTATATAACACCTGATCTGCTACTGAGCACAAAGATCCACGGTTAGTGTGAAGGGAGGGACGGGAGCCTGAGGTGCCCTAAGAGGTCACCCTAAGAGGATCAGAAAGGGACAGACACAGAAACCACCTGTTTTGGCACTGTTGGGTTTTACACGCATGGTCATGATGGTCCTAAAACACACACTAAAGTAGCCTGTGCTTCAGCCCAGGGTGAATGGCCCACAGCAGGGCTGGTAAGCAGGGCCTACTCCAACGGCCCAGATCTGAACCACCCACTGCCCCCAACACACACACACACGCTGGTAGGGGCTAGTGTTGCAGTCACGGGACCTGGCGGACGAGGGGCAAGGCAGGAGGAGCGGGAGGACCCCCTTCCTGGCCTCTCATACTCTGGCTCCTTCTCCAACAGCAACAGCTTTTCTCTGCATGCCGAGCACAGTACACCCTGCCTGCGGCCTCTCCCGGGGGCTCAGTGCCATGTGGGAGCACTAGAGGGCGCCGCTGCCCTGCCTAGTGAGGAACGCCCAGCACTCCTCAAAGGTAGCCCTGGGGCAGAGGCACCCAAACCTCTGGGTCTGCAGACAGGCTCCCCTGGGGGTCTCGCAGCTACAGTCAGTCACTCCAGTTCTAGGTGTCCAACTTATGGCTTCCTACCACAAGTTCTTCCTGCTCACCTCTTACTCTCTGCTCAAAAGCCCCAAGCCCTCTGAGCAGACACCAAAGGTGGTTTCTCCCAGACCAGCCCCCCACCTCTGAGGCACTGGGCCAGGGTGACACTGACAAGGCTTAAAGTCCAGGTCACTCTACACCAAGAACAGTTCCCTCCCACCCTGCCTGGACACCAGGCCGCTCTGCAGCCACTGCAAGCAAATAGGCCCCAGGGAGGGTAGGAAGCCCCATCTACCCTCCAACCTGCAGAGGATGAACTTGGAATTCAAGTCTAGAAGGACAAAAACCTCAGCTTCCTTATGTTTGTCAGTCATCCAACTTCTCTTGCCTCTGAAAAGCCATCAGAAGACATGGAGAAACTGAAGGAATATAGTAAGCAGCCCAAGGACAACCCCCACATCACTCAGTCACGGCTTGCAGAGCTCTGAGCCCAACGCCCGGCACACGCCTAAAAACTGCCTTACAGAGACACATCCCCTCATCCATCCTGGCCTGGAAAAGGCCCAGAGACACCCCACGGACAGCAGCACTGGCCCGCGGTCTGTGCCCCTCCCTCCACCACACCACCTACAATCTCCTAGTGGCCACAGGGCCACTGGCTCAGCCTGGGCATCTGAGAAAGGCCCACCGCTCCTTCCCCTAGGCAGCAGGCAGCCAGCAGTTCCCCGGGCTCCAGTGAGTAGGGCTGGGCAGCAGGGACAGAAGCTGCTCCTAAGTAGGAGAAACATCACCCAGAGACTGATCCCCCCACATACTCATCTCCAAGGCTGTACGGAGAGCTGCGAGACGCTCAGGGCTCAAAGCTAAAAGGCCCTGCATCTCTCTCCCTGCTCCCCTGAGCATACTGAGGATTTCACAGGGAAAGAGAAGAACCGAGACTTGAGGAGTCCACGCCTCCCTGCTGGGGAAGAGGCTTAGGGCCTTTCTCTCCACCCTACCTTTTAGCCCTTTACCACTGTGCCCCATCTTCCCCCTCCACCTCTGGCCATATCCACTGATGGGGATGGGTGGGCTTGCTGAGAGACCAGTGACAGCCGCCCTTGCCACACTGGGTGAGGCTGTCACAGAGGCACATGTCCAGCCCTTGGGAGGGCGGGATACCTGCTCTTGGCCGAAGCCCAGAGCCCCTTCCTGAGCCCTGCTGGACAACGCAGCAACCTCCACCGGCTCCAACTTAGGAGGAGGCCAAAGGCCTAAGGTGGGGGCTAGGGGCTCTGTCCCGGGCCTAGGCTGAAGGACTGCATTCTTCTTCTGGGTGGGACTCAGGATATTAATAGAGCAGCTACCATCAGCACACACCCTACCCCAAGACCAAGAGACACCAGAGGGGGCCAGGGCCCCAAGAGTCTCCAAAGATGCAGAATAGGTCAGACTTCAGGGGAGCTGCCCACAGCCTCTGGCCAAGTCCTGGGAGCAACCAGGGGTGAGTATATGGGGGAGGACTGGGCACATCCATTACTCGACTCCCGTCTCTCAGAGAGAAGAGAGCAGAGAGCCAGCTGGGACAGCTGGTGGGAAGTCATCTAGGTTCAGACAGGGTGCTGCTGCTGCTGCTGCTAAGTCACTTCAGTCCTGTCCGACTCTGTGCAACCCCATAGACGGCAGCCCACTAGGCTCCCCCTGGGATTCTCCAGGCAAGAACACTGGAGTGGGTTGCCATTTCCTTCTCCAACGCATGAAAATGAAAAGTGAAAGTGAAGTCGCTCAGTCGTGTCCGACCCTCAGCGACCCCATGGACTGCAGCCTTCCAGGCTCCTCTGTCCATGGGATTTTCCAGGCAAGAGTACTGGAGTGGGGTGCCACTGCCTTCTCCGTCAGACAGGGTGGGGAAGCCTCAAGTGAGTCCTCAGTCCCCACCTCTCTATCTGGCAAAGCGAGGCCAGCAGGCAAGAGGCAGAGGTTGGGAAGCAAAGAATCCCTACAAATGGCCTTTCCTGCTTTTGTCCCCTTCCTCCCCCTCCTCAGGGGATAGTTGTGCCAACTCAGGAAGTGAGGCCCACAGGACTCCCAGAGCGCCGTGCCCTTCAACTCACCTGTGTCCACGTGTAGACAACAAGCCTTGGCTTAGGGAGATAGGGTTCCCCCGCTCAACCATGCAAAGCCAGAGCCCCAGCAGCCTGCCCCAGGGCCCCAGCTGCTCCATCCTCCCTGCCCCGGGGTTCACTGCAGACACCCCAGCATCTTCCCCGGGGACCAAAGCTGGTCTTGCCAAGGACATACCTGGGTTTCTGGGATGGTTCCTTGGCTTCTCTCAAGCCAAACCAGCTACTTTTGGCCTTTTCCTCCCCACTGGACGAGTGGTGGGGGGAGGCTCCCAGAGTGGGGCCCCCCTTCTCCCCCAGAGAGCCTCGGCGCCCCATCTCGCTCCGACTCAGCCCCTGGTGGTGATGGTGGAAAAGGCCCATCCGGGGCTTCCGCTCCTCCTTCCGGGCTCCCTCCTTCTCCACCGCAGCCTCAGAGGAGGCCACCATGGGGGTGGCGACCTGCACCGGCCTCCCCTCTGAGGGCCGGGCCCCCTCCTCCTCTCCAGAGCGGCAGGACCCCACGGCCAACACTCTAGCCTGTGAGCTCAGCTCCTCCTGTCCAGGCGCCGCCTCAGAGCTGCTGGGGCGGTGGCCGCCTCGGGCCCAGGAGTCGTCCGCAGACCGCGGCCCCTCCTCGGAGGGCCGGGAAGAGCCAGCGTGCAGGGAGCTGGAGGGTGGAAACGGGCCCGAGATGGAACTGCGGTGCCGTGGGGGCGCCGAGAGCTCCTCGTTGTATATGTGGCTCCCGTTGACACACAGAGAGGAGCGCGAGGCCCCATCGAGGTGGCCCTGAAGGTCAAGAAGGGCCCGGGGAGGCGCCGCCCGCATCTGGCTGGCCTCGTCACTGTAGGTCCGTTTGTGTTTGAGCAACTTGGGGGACTGTGCAGAGTCCCGGCCTGGAAAGGAAGCACACGTGGGGTGAGACACCTGCTCCCACCCCGGCCTTCCCTACAGCCGAGGGGACAGCCCGCCCTCCGCTGCCCTCGCTCACCCCCTTCCGAGGACAGCCAGCTGCTGCGGCTGGGCGAGCGGGTGAGGAGCTCAGCGCCGGGGCCCTGGTAGGCCAGGCTGCCGCTGGCCGAGGACAGAGTGCTGTCCGAGCCCAGCGAGGTGTTGGACTGGGTCAGTGAGGACTTCCGCAGCTTGTTGCGGAGGAAGAAGCCTTTGGCTTTGCCCATCTTGCCCAGGCTGCCCAGCTCGGGGTCCTCCAGGGCACTGCTGGGGAGGATGGCAGAGGCAGACTCCAGGTCAAACTTCTTCTTGCCCTTCATCTTGTCCTTGATCTTACTGAAGGGGGACCGCGGCTTGTCCTTCACAGACAGGTCGAACATGCTGGCGCTGAGGTTGTTGCGCGTGAACTGGATGGTCACCTGGATCTCCCCGCGCTCCTTCTCCTTCTTGCCCGCCTTCGAGCGCAGCTTGTACCACCTGTGAGAAAGAAGGGGGTGTCAGGGCTCCAGTCGCAGGGACCCCCCAGAGCCCTGCCCTGAGGGTCATGACAGTCCCCGCTAAAGGCTCCCACAGGCCTGGGAGGAACCCTTACGACTCCAGGCCCCAGGTACAGACACAAGTACCCGCATTTCCCCATTTACATCATCTCCTCTGACTGGTCGTAGCCTAAGCTCTGCTCTGAGCCACCAGTGAGCCCTGGAAAGAACAGCTCTCCCCGAAGCCCAGGGCCAGGAATGCTAGTGCACGCATGCACACACACACACACACACACACACACACACACACACCCCACCCCCCTCACGCCGTCACTTACTCACCCACACCTCTACAAGACGGAGAAGCAGGCAAGATGGCATGAAGAGGCCTTAAGCAACAGGCCCAGGGAAGGAAAGAGCACTCCTCATCTGGAAGCACCCACCATGTGTTACAAAGGGATGGGGAGGGCGGTGGTTCTCATCTCCCCTCCATGCACTGCTCACAACAGGCCTGGGATTTTACAGATCAGGAGGTCAAAGCTCCATGGTGAGGCAGCTCAGCCAAGACAAGCAGCCAGGAAGGAGACTGAAATTAACAACAATGTACTGCTCCTGGCTCATCAATCATAAATGTACCACACTAATGTTAACACAGATGTTAATAACAGAGGATACTACAGCAGGAGCAGGGAGGGGGTATACACGGGAGCTCTGTGCACTTTCCACTCGCTTTTCTGTAAACCTAAAACTACTCTAAAAATAAACTCTTTTAATTAAAAAAAGCAGACACAGTGAGCACAGCGAGAACGTGAGCAAGAAGCCACGAAAGGAATAACACAAGGACGCTCTCCTGAAGACCAAGAGCGCCAGCACTCAGCACAGTGAACAAAGACAGACCTGGTGACGGGGCCACTGAGGCTTCAGAGCCCCAGGCATGAAAAGGAGACTAGAGGCTTCCGCAGAGGGGAGCCAGGCCCATGTAACACAGTCACAAGTCAGAGCAGCATCAGCTCCTCACTAGCAACACTGGATACCTTATGGAGCCATGCCTCTGCAATTCTGAGGGAAAAATGCCCCAGAATTCTAGACCCAGCCAGTCAAGTTTTATTCCATAATAAAGTCCAGTGGAGGTGGTCACACTGGTCACCAAAGGGCTCAAAGACCCTCAGAGTATACACACAGCACACGCACATACCCCCCATATCACACACAAACACTACACACGAACCCCACCACACACGCCTCAGTCCCTGCTGTGGTGGTCATCTCCCACCTAACATCTGCTCACCCCACAGCACGAGCTCCCTGAGCTTCTCATGGACATAAAGGGGTGGGAGATCTTCTGTATGAAAGCCCCTACATGTCCAAATGTCCAGATTAAGTCACTGCAAGGAATTGGTGGTACTGGTGGGTTTAAACCTTGTAACTTAAAAAAAAGAAAGTCTACCCAGGGGTGTTTCCAGTTGGATCCCTTTGGAAGCATCCATCATGACTAACCTCTTGGGTGCCCATCACGGGCTCTGCACCTGGCCTCTTCTTGGTGACCACTGGGTAGCCTAAGTAAAGTGAGCCCTGGCTGCTGGTTTTCCCTCCCAAACCTGAGAGACCACCCCCTGGGAAGGCTGGCTCAGGACATAGCACAAGCAAGGAGGGCAGAGGGCCGTGCTCAGAGCGGGGGGGTGTGTGTTTCTGTACTCTCAAGATGAGCAGGGGCAGGGAAGAAAGATGGGGGAGGAAAGGCGAGGAGCAGAGAAGAGAGCCAAGAGACAGACTGGTGGGATGTGTGCGAGGATGGGTCTGGGGGCATGAGGAGACATTTACTAGAAAGACAAACCAGCGGGCATCAATATCCTCACCCCCCGGCCTTCTTAACCCAACATCCACCCTGGGCCTGACCCTTTAAGTCATCCAAGGGCAAGTCAACTTGCTCAAAGCTGGACTAGACCTCATTTAGTACAAAAAGATTCTGGGAGGTGGAGCAATGAGAAGTATTAATACATGGACTCCAGCCACAAAGCCACCAAGCCCCGAGTAACGGGAATCAGCAAGCACAGACATCCATCTCCGGGGCTGAGGTCAGAGGCCCTGAGCCCTAGTCAGTCACGCTCCACACACCATGGCATTAACAGTGGTTATCTCTGGGGGCGAGGCTGCAGGGCACTATCACTTCCTACTGTCTATTTTTGTCCTGTGTGAATTTTTTATAAGGGCCATATATTACCATCGTAATCGGAAAGCGATGAAAGAAAGCCCCATCCTTTCTTACGCCCTCAGCTGCCTGGGACAGGCGGGCTCCTCGCCTCTCCGTCCAACCCCTCAGTCACAGAGGATGTGTCGCCAGCCCAGCCTGGGGCTCGGGTCCTTGGCCCAAAGGATCCTTGTCCCCGCCTTTCCCAACCTCTGGCCCATAAGGTCACTTTTGCTGCTCTTGCTCTTCCCGAGGGAATCTGGGTGCTTCCTCTGCACCTGCTTTTCAGGGAGACAGCAGGGAAAAGAAGGCTTTCTTTGCCATTTTCTGGCTGTCACCCTCCCCATCCGGAGCAGAGTGAGGATGGCTGGGACACACCTATGGATCCTCAGTCACTGTCACCATCTGTCTCCCTACAGGTCACGGGCAGGACTGGTCGGACCCTGCCAGGTACTTGGAGCAGGCCTTCTCCCAGGAGTGTGACCCACACAGGCTGAGCACAATGGCAAGGCCACAAGCCAACCGCTCTTGGACAAAGCCCGGTCACTCTCATCCACGGCTGAGACCTGGCAGAAACCAATCAGGATTTGATCACGGCCTGAGCACACACCCAGATATTGGCTCACAAGACAGATTTTATCTTCAGAGCTCTGATGCTGCAGTACCCTAACCTGCACATATCAGGGTAGCGTTTCTTTATACCTACTCATACCAAGATACAACCTAAAACCCATTAAATTAGTAAGGCCAGGCCTAAAAAATATTCCCCATTGGCTCAGTGGGTAAAGAATCTGCCTGCGATGCAGAAGATGTGAGTTCAATCCCTGGGTCAGGAAGATGACCCTGGAGAAGGGAATGGCAGCCCACTTCAGTATTCTTGCCTGAAAAACCCGATAGACAGAGGAGCCGGGCAGGCTACAGTTCACGGTGCCACAAAGAGTCAGACATGACTGAGCGACTAAGAAGCAGCAGGCAGCAACAGGCCTGGAAAATCTGTGATTTAAGGTTGAAGGGAGCCCATCTTTGGGTGACGGAATTCACCAGACCCCTTGCCTGGCGCCCTGCCTACTCTACGTGCTTCACAGATCGGAGACCAACTCTCCCTCCGCCTGGGCGCCTCATCAACGACTCTCAACTGGGGGACTTTCCCGGTGGGCCAGTGGCTAAGACTACTACTTCCAATACAGGGGCCCAGGGCCGATCCCCCTGGCCAGGGCACTAGATCCCACACGCCACAACTGAAGATCCCAAGTGCTGCAACGAAGACCTGGAGCAACCAAATAAATAAATTTTTAAAAGGGAACACTCAATTGATACCCAGAAGAAACCTACGCCTCTCCCCTGACCAGCCAAGGCTTCCCTTCCAAAGTTCACTGAACCTGCTTCTTCTGAGAGAACTGACCCTAGCTCATCCCTCCCCCACCTCCCCTACCCCGCTGGGGACAAGTTACTGAAGGAATACAGACATGGGGGAGGGGCAGGCATCATTAAGTGCTTTCTGTGAATAAAGAGTTGCAAAATGAACAAGGCCTCTGTTCCACAAAGCAACTTCTAAAATGGGACTCACTAGCTCAGGAGGAAGGACAGTGATTCTGACCCAATACAACTTCCCTGACACCCGCTCAGCCCTCAAAGCCTGGATTCCCTGGCCCCTGTGGCATGTAAAACACACATCTGCACATTCTTCACTGCAGGAACCTAACTGTTCCCCCTACATGGCACCCACCTCAACTCCAGCACCATCTAAGCACCTAAACTTTCCAAAGCCTGGACAGCAAGTGCTCAGGAAACAAGGGTTTTGACAATGATCATTATCTGGGACTTATCCTAGGTATGATCGCAGCCAAGACAGGCTCCATCAGGAAAAAAGTAGGAAGAGAAAATGCCTCGCATGTAAGAGGTATGGGGCTTCCCTGGTGGCTCAGACAGCGAAGAACGCACCCGCAATGCAGGAGACCCGGATCTGATCCCTGGATTGGGAAGCCCCTGGAGAAGGAAGTGACTACCCACTCCAGTACTCTTGCCTGGAGAATATCATGGACAGAGGAGCCTGGTGGGCTACAGACCATGGGGCTGCAAAGAGTCGGACACGACTGAGCGACTTTCACTTTCACTTCACTTTCAAGAGGTATGCACCGCTATAGACGCTGCTCTTCAGGAGTGACAAACAACAGAGCTTCTCAAGTATTAACACAAAAGGACCACTGAGTCTAGCTAAAATGCAGATTCTGATGCAGTGGGTGCAAATGGACCCGAGAGAAGCTCCATCTCTTCCCAGCTTCCAGGGGATGCCAGTGCTGCGGGCCTGTGGACCACACCTGAGAGGCAGGACTCCGCAGAGCGAGACTCAGTGCATGCTCAGTGTGTGCTGAACTCTGTATCTCCTTTGTTACCCACAGAGTCCAGGAGATGAGATCCACCATCCCCATTCTGTGGATGAGGAAACCAAGTTACAAAAAGGTTTGTGACTTGTCCAAGATCAAACAGCTATTAAGTGATACAGTCAGTCCTTGAACATGAAGCTGCCTAACTCCCAGTCCACATTCTTACCCTTCCAGGAGCAGCCTTTCTCATTAAGCTGGACATCCTGAGAGGACAGAAGCTGGAAAAGGTCTGGAGTACACCACAGAGGCCCAAAGAGGAACGGAGGTGGGATATGGAGACCAGAACCCCCGTCAAAGGGTTGGCACAATCCCAGGAGGATGGAGCCCTGAAAGGTCACTAAGGGAACCACGGGGTTTTGTCCTGTCCCCAGACCATTAAAACCATGGCTGAGAGCAGCCCAGCCTCCTCTCGCAGCCATGAGCATTCAGACTTCAGGGATGGCGGGGGAGGGGGTAGCAGGAGGAGACGCAGAACCACAGGAAACCTCTACAATGGCCCTTGCTCGGTCACCATACTCCCCCTCAGACTCCCTCTGTGTGACGAAATTCAGCAGGCTGAGTATGAACTTAGGATTCAGCCCTCAGCCTCCTACCCTGTCGGACCCCTCCCCACCCTCTGTGGGGGCGCAGAGGACAGAGGCGGGATGAAGGAGGGTGGTAGTTGCCTCACCTGTTACCAAGATTCTGGCCTAGCTATTCCTATGAGCGGGGCTCCCAGGCCTACCGTACCCAGCTCTTCACCTGTTCCTCAGTAAACAGAACTGGGCTGACAGCTCCCAGATAGCAAAACTGGAAAAGCCACCACTGCGGGAAAGCAGACCCAGGGCAGATGTCAAACACACACATGTAAGGGCCTGGCTGGCTTCTCAGGATCCCCGAGGGCAGTGGGGTCCTTGACAGCCACAGGGCCAGGCACACCTGACTTGTCTCCAGTTCTCACTGAAACCAAGTCCCCCTGCCGACCTTTTCCAGCTCTGTCCTCTCAGGATGTCCAGAGGCCCAACGTGTGCGTTCAGCTTGATGACAAGCACTGCCCACTGAAGGTTAAGAATGTGGACTTGGAGTTAGGCGTCTTCATGTTCTAGTCTCTCTAATGATTTATCTCTTGATCCAAAACTTTCTTCCTTTCCTTGTCCCACCCGTCTCCCCAGGATTTGCGGAGTTCCACAGAAAAAGGGAAACTGAAGCCAAGGAGGACTCTGTGGGGCCTTCCAGGACACAAAAGCCCCGCCGTGTCCTGTTTCTTGCTTGTAGGGAAAAAAAGGCTTCAGTACCCTAGACCTTCCCTGAGTTCCACAGAGCAGACTCAAGCAGTTAATGATTAGAAGAGTGGAGCCACAGGACTTCAGGGGTGCCTCCAGGAGGCTGATGCCTGTCTTCGAGGTGCTCTGCAGGAGCTAAGCCCCTTCCGCCACCTGGCAGAGGGTGGCGACTACTTATTGACCACAACAAGCAAGCAGGCCCAGACTGCTTGGAACCAGACAGCTAACGACTGAGGCTCCCCACACAACATCCTGTTACCTCACCACCGACCGACCGGAAGGTCCACGAGCTAGCTCCTAACACAGTCTTTACAAACCTCTGCCTGAAAGCCAACGGGGAGTTCAGGCCTTTGAGCACAAAGAAGACAAACACTGAAGACAAACACTGTTCTTTACTTCACCACTACCCAGTGTCAGGAGACTGGCTCTGCTGCCTGTCAGGCAGGCAGACCTGAGTTCAGTTCAGTAACACTATCAGTCCAGAGTTCAGCTTATGACCCAAATAATGGTGCCCCTTCCCAAGCATCCACTCCTCATTTATTTCAAATCCCAAACCAGGAACCATCCTTGTCTCTTTTTCCCCGTCATACCCCACATCTAAATTTTGAACTCTGTCGACCAACTACATCCAGATTTCAACCGCTCTCCCCACTGGCAGCCTACAGTGCAGTCTACCACCCCCCGCTGCTGATTACCACAGCTCCCTGCTCACCTGCCTCCCTGCCATCCACGCCGCCTGCAGCACGTAGGCTGAACCTGGAGTGCACCACACACGGCTCCTCAGCACGGCAGAAAGGACTCATCCTTTGGGTCCCGGCTCCTCTGATCCTCTGCATACCTCATCCCACACTGGTCTTCACTGTGTCCCCACCTCCAGGCCACGGCTCTTGCTTTTCCCTCTGCCTGAGACACAGGCCCAGACTGTCACTTACTCACTCACAACAGGTCCCCATCTGTCTGAACTTTCTCAGTCTTCCCTGAGTACCCCAACTACAACTGCTCCTTGACTCTGTTCTATTTCTTCAGCATACTAACACCACCTGACAACGGGGTGTGTGTGTGTGTGTGTGTGTACACGCGCACGCATGTATCCCACACAGTAAAACAACAGAATGGGAAAGACTAGAGATCTCTTCAAGAAAATGAGAGCTACCAAGGGAACATTTCATGCAAAGATGGGTACAAAAAAGGGCAGAAATGGAAAGGACCTAACAGAAGCAGAAGAGATTAAGAAGAGGTGGCAAGAATACACAGAAGAACTGTACAAAAAAGGTCTTAATGACCTAGATAACCACAATGGTGTGGTCACTCACCAGAAGCCAGACTGGGGAGTATAAGGTCAAGTGGGCCTTAGGAAGCAATACTACAAACAAAGCTACTGGAGGTGATGGAATTCCAGCTGAGCTACTTCAAATCCTAAAAGATGATGCTGTTAAAGCGCTCCACTCAATATGTCAGCAAATTTGGAAAACTCAGCAATGGTCACAGGACTGGAAAAGGTCAATTCTCATTCCAATCTCAAAGAAGGGCAATGCCAAAGAATGTTCAAACCACCACACAATTGCACTCATTTCACATGCTAGCAAGGTAATGCTCAAAATCCTGTTGAAGCTAGGCTTCAACAGTATGTAAACCAAGAACATCTAGATGTACAAATTGGGTTTAGAAAAGGCACAGGAACCAAAGATCAAGCTGTCAACATCTGTTAGATCATAGAAAAGGCAAGAGAATTCCAGAAAAACATCTACTTCTGCTTCATTGACTATACTAAAGCCTTTGACCGTGTGGATCACAACAAACTGCGGAAAATTCTTCAAGAGATGCGAATACCAGACCACCAGATCATGAACTCCTTATTGCCAAATTCAGACTTAAATTGAAGAAAGTAGGGAAAACCACTAGATCATTCAGGTATGACCTAAATCAAATCCCTTATGATTATACAGTGGAAGTGAGAAATAGATTTAAGGGCCTAGATCTGATAGATAGAGTGCCTGATGAACTAAGGAATGAAGTTCGTGACATTGTACAGGAGACAGGGATCAAGACCATCCCCACGGAAAAGAAATGCAAAAATACAAAACGGCCGTCTGGGGAGGCCTTACAAATAGCTGTGAAAAGAAGAGAGGTGAAAAGCAAAGGAGAAAAGGAAAGATATTAGCATCTGAATGCAGAATTCCAAAGAATAGCAAGAAGAGAAAAGAAAGCCTTCTTCAGCGATCAATGCAAAGAAATAGAGGAAAACAACAGATTGGGAAAAACTAGAGATCTCTTCAAGAAAATTAGAGATACCAAGGGAACATTTCATGCAAAGATGGGCTCGATAAAGGACAGAAATGGTCTGGACCTAACAGAAGCAGAAGATATTAAGAAGAGGTGGCAAGAATACACAGAAGAACCGTACAAAAAAGATCTTCACGACCAAGATAATCATGATGATGTGATCACTAATCTAGAGCCAGACATTTTGGAATGTGAAGTCAAGTGGGCCTTAGAAAGCATCACTACGAACAAAGCTAGTGGAGGTGATGGAATTCCAGTTGAGCTGTTTCAAATCCTGAAAGATGATGCTGTGAAAGTGCTGCACTCAATATGCCAGCAAGTTTGGAAAACTCAGCAGTGGCCACAGGACTGGAAAAAGTCTGTTTTCATTCCAATTCCAAAGAAAGGCAAGGCCAAAGAATGCTCAAACTACCACACAACTGCACTCATCTGACATGCTACCAAAGTAATGCTCAAAATTCTCCAAGCCAGGCTTCAGCAATACGTGAACCGTGAACTCCCTGATGTTCAAGCTGGTTTTAGAAAAGGCAGAGGAACCAGAGATTAAATTGCCAACATCTGCTGGATCATGGAAAAAGCAAGAGTTCCAGAAAAACATCTATTTCTGCTTTATTGACTATGCCAAAGCCTTTGACTGTATGAATCACAAGAAACTGTGGAAAATTCTGAAAGAGATGGGAATACCAGACCACCTGACCTGCCTCTTGAGAAATCTGTATGCAGGTCAGGAAGCAACAGTTAGAACTGGACATGGTACAACAGACAGGTTCCAAATAGGAAAAGGAGTACGTCAAGGCTGTATATTGTCACCCTGCTTATTTAACTTCTATGCAGAGTACATCATGAGAAATGCTGGACTGGAAGAAACACAAGCTGGAATCAAGATTGGCAGGAGAAATATCAATATCCTCAGATATGCAGATGACACCACCCTTATGGCAGAAAGTGAAGAGGAACTCAAAAGCCTCGATGAAAGTGAAAGAGGAGAGTGAAAAAGTTGGCTTAAAGCTCAACATTCAGAAAACTAAGATCATGGCATCTGGTCCCATCACTTCATGGCAAATAGATGGGGAAACAGTGGAAACAGTGGCAGACTTTATTTTTTTGGGCTCCAAAATCACTGCAGATGGTGACTGCAGCCATGAAATTAAAAGACGCTTACTCCTTGGAAGGAAAGTTATGACCAACCTAGATAGCATATCAAAAAGCAGAGACATTACTTTGCTGACTAAGGTCCGTCTAGTCAAGGCTATGGTTTTTCCTGTGGTCACTGGACTGTGAGGAAGGCTGAGCACCGAAGAATTGATGCTTTTGAACTGTGGTGTTGGAGAAGACTCTTGAGAGTCCCTTGGACTGCAAGGAGATCCAACCAGTCCATTCTGAAGGAGATCAACCCTGGGATTTCTTTGTAAGGAATGATGCTAAAGCTGAAACTCCAGTACTTTGGCCACCTCATGCGAAGAGTTGACTCATTGGAAAAGACTCTGATGCTGGGAGGGATTGGGGGCAGGAGGAGAAGGGGACGACCGAGGATGAGATGGCTGGATGGCATCACGGACTCGATGCATGTGAGTCTGAGTGAACTCTGGGAGATGGTGATGGACAGGGAGGCCTGGCGTGCTGTGATTCATGGGGTTGCAAAGATTCGGACACGACTGAGCGACTGAACTGAACTGACCTGAACTTACCTGCCTCCTGAGAAATCTGAATGGAGGTCAAGAAGCAACAGTTAGAACTGGACATGGAATAACAGACTGGTTCAAAATTGGGAGAGGAATACGTCAAGGCTATATATTGTCACCCTGCTTATTTAACTTACGTGCAGAGTACATCATGTGAAAAGCCGGGCTGGATGAAGTGCAAGCTGGAATCGAGAATGGCAGGAGAAATATTAATAACCCCAGATATGCAGATGATACCATTTTAATAGCAGAAAGTGAAGAGGAACTAAAGAGCCTCTTGATGAAGGTTACAGAGGAGAGTGAAAAAGCTGGCTTAAGGCCAACATTCAGGCTGATTCATGTCAATGTATGGCAAAAACCACCACAATGTTGTAAAGTAATTTGCTGCCAATTAAATAAAATTTTTTAAAAGACTCAACATTCAAAAAACTAACATCTTGGTACCTGGTCCCATCACTTCATGGTAAACTGATGAGGAAAAAATGGAAACAAATGACAGATTTTCTTTTCTTGGACTCCAAAATCACTGCAGCCATGAAATTAAAAGATGCTTGCTCCTTGGAAGAAAGGCTGTGACAAACCTAGACAGCATATTAAAAAGCAGAGACATCACTTTGCTGACAAAGGTCCATATAGTCAAAGCTATGGTTTTTCCAGTAGTCATGTATGGATGTGACAGCTGGACCATAAAGAAGGCTGAGCACCAAAGAACTGATGCTTTTGAATTGTGGTGCTGCAGAAGACTCTTGAGAGTCCCTTGGACTGCAAGGAGATCAAATCAGTCAATCCTAAAGGAGATCAACCCTGAATATCCACTGGAAGGACTGACGCTGGAGCTCAAGCTCCAATACTTTGGCCATCTGATGTGAAGAGCCGACTCATCAGAAAAGACCCTGATGTCGAGAAAGATTGAGGACAAGAGAAGAAGGAGGTGACAGAGCTTGAGATGGATGGCTGAATGATACCACGGATTCAATGGTATGAGTTTGAGCAAATTCCAGGAGACACTGAAGGACAGGGAAGCCTGGCATGCTGCAGTTCATGGGGTCACAGAGTCCGGCATGATTTGGCGACTGAACAACACACTGCTGTTGAATGTCTGTCTTTCCCAGCTCTACAGGCAGGAACTTTATTCTGCTCATCTCTGTGTCACCAGGTTTGAAAGAGTGGATAGTCAAGTATCTTTTCAATTAACTAACAAATTAATCTATGAAATTACTTAGGAACTTGTTTGTCCCTATTCACAACTGAATGTATATGTAATGCTTATATCACCACAAACCCACAAGTCTTAATCATGAGACCAGAAGCTCCCAAAGCAAAGAGGGTACCCCTGTCCCCAGAAAGAGCCTCCTGAGGTGGGAGCCACATGCCAGGCTTCAGGAGACAGACAGTTCCAAAAGGATGCCTTCTTTAACCCTGAAGCCCTCATCCCCAATCCCTGAGCTAAGAATTCCATTAACTTCCCTGAGAGAATACACCCATTAGCTCTGGTAAGTGCCCATTTCCTGAATGGAGGTCAGCTGTTGATCCCATGCTAGCCCGTCACTAGGGCAATAATCTTAGCATCAACAACTACACCTCTCATTTAGCATCTACTGCGGGCAGGCACTGTACTAAGCACTCAACACACCAAATCAGATCCAAATAATACCCTTAACAGCCCTATGACGCAGGTGTGGGAGGCTGACCTTGAAAGTGGCTACCAGCCTGGACTCTGGAGCCTGGCTGCCTGGTCTAAGACCCAGCTCACCACATAACCAGCTGCATGACGGAGAGTGGGTTCCCCTGTCTCTCTCTGCCTTTTCGTACTTACCTATAAAATGAGGGTAATGGATGTTGGCTTCCTTCACAAGACCACGCTGACAATTAAACAGATTACACGTGAAGCACACAGAACAAGGTCTGGCACACAGGAAGTGCCACACAAATGTTAGCTTACATATTTTGCAGATGCAAGCACTAGGACAGAGAGAAGTCCACAGGGTTACAGCACATGCTTCTTTTTAGTAAACAGAGGAACCAGGATTTGATCTCAGGCTGCTTGTCTCCAGAGCAGCTGACCCTGATCACTGCACTAGACTGCCTCCCTCCCCAAGTACAGCACACACACCTGGACCCAGAAACCCCCATGTTCCTTCCCAACCAAGGAATTTCTCTAAAGCAGGGGGTATGTGTTAGATAGGAGAATTACATCTCTATCTCCCCTCATCTCTAACTGAAATTTGGCACTTTTTTCGACTATGAGTTTTTGCAAATCTTTGTAGAGCAGCAGTACCTCTGAACGCGCCACCAAGGGAAACCAGGCATTTTCATACCACGTGACAGCTGCAGCAGGCGTTGCCAAGTCTTGTCTACGCTCATCACCTCTATCACTACTTTGAACTTTAAAGTTACAGGCTTCTGCTGCTATCTGAAAGTAGAGGATTCCTACTTTTTATGCTGAAATGGCATACAGTGATAAAGCAATTACCTTAGAACACATCTTGCTAACAGAGGCACAAAACAATAAAGGACACTTACAGATACAGCTGAAAGCTAAAGCGAGGGCTCTGTGGAAGGTGCTGAGTGTAGTTCCCAGAGAAGGAGCTGGACGATGCTAGTCTCACTGCTCGGGCTGTGCTGCCTCTATAAGGCTTGCTGCAAAACACATGCTGAGCACGTCTTCCCCTTCCTGTCCCAGTGCATGGCTCCCAGGCTGAGATCTCAAAGGAGAGGAGAGACACCTCATGTCCCATTGGGTACAAGAGAGCCTTGCTGGTAAGGGGCAAGGAACCAGCCAAAGGCTCTGCAGCTCCTGAGCGTCTCACCACAGTGCTCAGTCTGACCCTCAAACACCCAGCAAGGCAGTGAAGGTGACTCCAGACAAGCAAAAGCAGCCAGGTGTACCTGCTGCCTCAGGGGCAGGCTGCTCCCAGAGCTTCTCCTCGTGTCCCCAAGACCACAATCTCCAACTGTCCCAGGCTGGTCCCCACCTGAGCCTTACCTGCCTACTCATCTGCAGCTTCTCCCTTCTGGCCGTAGCCACCATCTTCAGAGACAGGCCTACCTCAGGCTAGGGAACAGCTACCACCATGCTGGGGATGAGGGGCCTGCAAAGCTGACGGCTGTAGGAATGAACTGCACCCCAAGACAAATGAAGTTGAGGGGCCCTGAGAAGACAGCTGTCCTGCCCGGTGTTCTGGCTGAAGAATCTCCTGAAAGAACCACCAATGTGAAGGAAAGATATACTTATCCAGTTGTCCTTTCCAGGGCTTACTCTCCCCATTGAGCCTCCCCAGGGAGTCAGTACAAGTGGGGGCTACAGAGCTCCAGAGAGGAGAACACTGCAGCTCACAAAGCAGATGTTGGGGGAAACTCTAGGAGAAGACATCAAGATACCTGTCCATGACATTCTGATGGGCATAACAATCTGCCCCAAATCCCTATTCTAGGCCAGCAGCCATCAGTCACTTCAAGTAACACTGTATTGATTAAATCGCTTGCTTTGGAAAGGCCTGAGGGCTTCCCTGGTGGCTCAAACAGTAAAGAATCTGCCTGCAATGCAGGAAAACCAGGTTTGATCCCTGAGTCAGGAAGATGCCCTGGAGAAGGAAATGGCGACCCACTCCAGTGTTCTTGCCCGGAGAATTCCATGGACAGAGGAGCCTGGACATCTACAGTCCATGGGGTCGTGAAGAATCGGACCAACTGAGTGACTCAATAACAACAGCTGAAAAGGCCTGAAGCCTTCAGAGACCACCCTGTCTCCCTTTCTCCAGGCTCACAAAGTCCTACAGTTTCTCTTTGGCAGGAAACCCCCATCATGTAAGTGACTGCTGTCATCACACCATTACGGATTTCTAATTTGGACAACCACAAACTGAAAAACAATGGCAAAGAATTGCCATTCCTGATGTTCCTATGTAGAATGACCAAATAATCACAGGGAAAACTAAAACTCTTCCTTATGCCAGATTTCTGCTAATTAGAAAAAAAAAAAACAAAAAAAAAAAAACTAGAGTGCTAGGCAGCAATCACTAATGGATACTAAAATCCATTGGGAGAAAGGCTGAATGGAAAACTTCATGGTAGCTGGGTCAGCTAACAGTCCAGAACCCACTGCTTAATCTCAGCCCCACTGAAGTGGAGATGGAGCTGGTGTGCCTGCTGAGGCCGTAGCAGAGTCAGCCTCCTCAGGCAGAGGGACTCCTACAGGAGGCAGGGTCTAGGGAGCAGGCCTTCCAGACCCAGCAGCTAGCCCTCAGGGGCTGCAAAATTAGGGTGAAAGACATCAAAGGGGAAGCCATCAGCCACAATGTGGATGTTCTCAAGGACAAGTGACTCAGCTCCTCCCTCAGGTGAGGGAGGAGGGGACTGTTGCCCTGGGAGACCTAACAACCAGGCCCCAGCTGGGAGGGAGCCCCATTTGGATCCTGATTCAACAAACCACTCATAAACAGGGAGTCCTGATATCAGGGCAATTTGAATATGGACTGGATACCGACTGGATGATTAAGGAACTGCTGATTTTGTCTGTTAACAAGCACCATGGTGATGTTTTTTGAAAAGCACCAGCATCTGCTGGAAATGGTTGGAAACACATACTGACTCAGCTATACTCTCCTTCGGTCCCACTTGAGACTAACAGGGCCTTTCTATTAGATCCCTGTGGAGGTGAGGGTAGTTGGGCCAGGACACAGGATTTCTTCTCCCTGTCCCGTAGACTGCGCCCTTCTCCTGGTCGCATACCTGAGTCTTGTGCCATCTACACACCTCCAGAGCCTCAGCACAGGGCATGGCACGTGAGATCCTGACACCCACAAAGTCTCACAGGCACAGGGAACTTGCCCATGAAATCCCATCTAACCAGAGGAGCCCTCAGCCAGGCTCAGAATATTTCCTAAGTATTTGCCAAAATTAAAAGAAAAAAAAAAGGGAGTGTCCTTGAGAACCTTACATCATAGTAGGGAGATAAGACAGCCACATAAATAAAGGAAGAAAGTGATTAACACCATAAAAATGTACAAATAAAATGCACAGATAGGCTAAATGGAAGAATATTTCAGGAGAAGTGGTAAAGGATGTGATAAAAGAAATTTTCACATATTGAGATACAGGAAGTCATTCTGGCTTATAGCTGAGAAAACCTGAATCTTATACTAACTAAAATAGCCTGTTTATGGCCTATCAAACATACATTGTTGTTGCTGTTCAGCTGCTACGTCACATTGTTGTTGCTGTTCAGCTGCTACGTCGTGTCTGACTCTCTGTGACCCCATGAACTGCAGCATGCCAGGCTTCCCTGTCCTTCACTATCTCCTGGAGTTTGCTCAAACTCATGTCCATTGAGTCCATGATGCCATCCAACCATCTCATCCTCTGATGCCCCCTTCTCCTCTTGCCCTCAATCTTTCCCAGTATCAGGGTCTTTTCTATGAGTCTCTTCACATCAAGTGGCCAAAGTATTGGAGCTTCAGCTCCAGCATCAGTCCTTCCAGTGAATTATCAGGGTTGATTTCCTTTAGGATTGACTGGTTTGATCTTGCAGTCCAAGGGACTCTCAAGAGTCTTCTCCAACACTACAGTTCGAAAGCATCAATTCTTTGGCGTTCAGCCTTCCCTATGGTCCAACTCCCATCTGTACATGACTACTAAAAAACCATAGCTTTGACTACATGGACCTTTGTCAGCAAAGTGGTTGTCTCTGCTTTTTAATATGCTGGTCTAGGCTTGTCATAGCTTTTCTTCCAAGGAGCAAGCATCTATTAATTGTGTTGCTGCAGTCACCACTTGCAGTGATTTCAGAACCCAAAAAAATAAAATGTCACTGTTTCCACTTTTTTCCCATCTATTTGCCATGAGGTTACAAACATACGTTAGACATCTGCTTTAATTATTAGAGAAAAGACACTAACAAAAAGTAAAGCATGCCCATGTTAAAAATAAAGATTAAATACTTCTCTTCTTGTGTCACCAATGCTCATAAATTCTCGTAAGTGAAAGTCGCTCAGTCCTGTCCAACTCTTTGTGACCTCGCGAACTATCCAATCCATGGAATTCTCCAGGCCAGAATACTGGAGAGGGTAGCTGCTCCCTTCTCCAGGGGACCCAATGCTGGTCCTCCCTTAATAAGATTCCCTTCCCAGGTGCAAGGCCATGCTGACTTGCTGTGTACATGCTTGTGGGTGGGTGGGTGGAGGTCTTCTTGACATATATCCCTGACTTGTTTCATGTTCTTTGTTCTGACAAGATATATAAACTTGTGCTGGAAACCATGCTTCTCCAGAGCAGTTTCTCAAGAGTAATCTGGGAAGTGGGTGTCCAGGCTAATCCTCAGTTTGGCTCAAACGAAATTCTTTCCTATTTTTATAACAGACTGTTTATTGATTATTTTCATTGACAGATGCAACACTCATACTGGGCCTTGAAGGCGGGAGGCAAGGAGGCAGGTGCAGAGACATTCCAGGTGGGAGGAACGGAATATCCAGATGCTCAGGGCTGGAGAAGTGAAGATGGACAGAAAGGTGCTTTGGAGCAGATAGAGGAGACTGCCCCAAACATCATGCTAGAGAGCTGCAGCTTTCCACTGGGCCTGGAAGAGCACTACAGGATAGGAAACAAGAATAAGACCTATGGCCGCTGGGCTCTAGGAAGAGCACAGGGCAGCAGGGAAAGGAGCAGGCGAGAGGTGAGGCCGCAGAGCCGGCCACAGAGCCGGCCACCCCAGGTCAGGTCCCACAGCCAGGCTGAGCCAGGCAATTCCCTGTGCCTTAGCAGTTATTTCTCATCAAAAATTAATACACTGCATTCTGGCTTATAAAAAAAGCTGAAGCAGCTATGCTAAGTCTGCAGGAGACGTTAAGAAGAAAAGAAAAAAACCTGCTTAAACTAGGACAGGAGCAATGGGGAAGGTAAGGAGGGGCCCAGAGTGCCTTTCTCCAAGCTGTTGTCTCTGTGCCTGCAGCAGGGCCACTCCACCTGGGCTGCTTACTGATGGCACGGAATGCTACTCACCTTTCACCCCACAGCCCAGGGACTGGGCCTGCTCCAACACATGCTGGATAGATGAGATGGCATGGACAGGGCTTAGCTTCAACCCCAGAAATAGGCTGGGAAAAATAATTATTTTAGGAACTTCCCTGGTGGTCCAGTGATGAAGAATCCGCCTTCCGATGCAGGGGATGCAGCTTTGATCCCTGGTCAGGGAACTAAGATCCCACAGGCCACAGGGCAGCTAAGCCGATGCACCATAACTCAGAGGCCACGTGCCCTGGAACCTGCGCACCACAACTAGCGAGAAGCCCACGTGCAGCAACTAAGACCCAGTGCAGCCAAGGGGTAAATTAATTTTCTAAAAAATAAAATATTTCTTTAAAAAAAGTTTAAAAAATTATTTTAAAGGAATAGTGGAAAATCCTCAGTTCAGTTCAGTCACTCAGTCATGTCCGACTCTTTGCGACCCCATGAATCGCAGCACACCAGGCCTCCCTGTCCATCACCAGCTCCCGGAGTTCACTCAGACTCACATGCATCGAGTCCGTGATGCCATCCAGCCATCTCATCTTCTGTCGTCCCCTTCTCCTCCTGCCCCCAATCCCTCCCAGCATCAGTCTTTTCCAATGAGTCAACTCTTCGCATGAGGTAGTCAAAGTACTGGAGTTTCAGCTTTAGCATCATTCCTTCCAAAGAATACCCAGGACTAATCTCCTTTAGAATGGACTGGTGGGATCTCATTTGCAGTCCAAGGGACTCTCAAGAATCTTTTCCAACACCACAGTTCACAGTTCAAAAGCATCAATTCTTCGGCGCTCAGCCTTCTTCACGGTCCAACTCTCACATCCATACATGACCACAGGAAAAACCATAGCCTTGACTAGACGGAACTTTGTTGGCAAAGCAATGTCCCTGCTTTTGAATATGCTATCTAGGTTGGTCATAACTTTCCTTCCAAGGAGTAAGCGTCTTTTAATTTCATGGCTGCAATCACCATCTGCAGTGATTTTGGAGCCCAGAAAAATAAAGTCTGACACTGTTTCCCCATCTATTTGCCATGAAGTGATGGGACCAGATGCCATGATCTTCGTTTTCTGAATGTTGAGCTTTAAGCCAACTTTTTCACTCTCCTCTTTCACCGTCATCAAGGGGCTTTTAATTCCTCTTCACTTTCTGCCATGAGGGTGGTGTCATCTGCATATCTGAGGTTATTATTGATATTTCTCCTGCCAATCTTGATTCCAGCTTGTGCTTCTTCCAGCCCAGCGTTTCTCATGATGTACTCTGCACAGAAGTTAAATAAGCAGGGTGACAATATACAGCCTTGACATACTCCTTTTCCTATTTGGAACCAGTCTGTTGTTCCATGTCCAGTTCTAACTGTTGCTTCCTGACCTGCATATAGGTTTCTCAAGAGGCAGGTCAGGTGGTCTGGTATTCCCATCTCTTTCAGACTTTTCCACAGTTTCTTGTGATCCACACAGTCAAAGGCTTTGGCATAGTCAATAAAGCAGAAGTAGATGTTTTTCTGGAACTCTCTTGCTTTATCCATGATCCAGCAGATGTTGGCAATTTGATCTCTGGTTCCTCTGCCTTTTCTAAAACCAGCTTGAACATCTGGAAGTTCACAGTTCACGTGAGGAAAAACCTCAGCGAGCTGTAAGACAGGAGACCCAGGTTCTAGTCCTGGATCTGACTTACAAAGTGTCTTTCAACCACCCACTTCACCTCTGTAAAAGAGGGATGATAAAATAAGCCAGTGAAGACAGGGAGAAATACCAACTAAAACCGTATTACCCAGAGTTTGAAGAGCTAGCTGGAAAAGTTTTCCCCATAGGCTCCTCCATCTGGATGCCTTCCCTCCTCCCCAGATCTCCCTCCGGCCGACCTCCTCACACACCAGCAGACAGGATGCAGGGAGGAGGCCACTCCCTTATGGATCTCAACGCTCACAACCTAACCCTGCCTTTGATTTGGTATCAAAGGTAAAAACTGCAAGCCAGACTCAACTGCAGGAGAGGACAGTGCCCTTTTATCAGGCCAGATGATTCTTACCACCTACTCTGGCCCTGGGCAACAGTCTTCAGAGCCCAGAACCATTGTTTCATTAGTTACCCCTGCCTCTGTGGGCATGGGCTGCTTGGGCTCACCTCGGCCCAGGCAGGCTCAGCCTCCCTCCCGCCTGGGCACAAACTTCTCCACCAGCCCTCACCCCTCCTACTGCTGTAGGCTCCAAAGGTCTGTCTCCGTCAGCTTGCCTCAGGCAGAGGCCAGGGATCCATACCTACTTGGAGACAAGTCTAACCACAAAGCAACAGGAAGTATGGACAGTTGAAAGCATGATGTATGGGAAAAGCACTGGGCTTAGGGGTCGGAAACCTGACTACCACTAATGAGCTGCGTGACCTTGAATAGGTCATCCCGCTCCTCAGACCCCAGTCTCAACATCAGTAAAAATGGGAGTCAGCCTGCCTGCCCTCAGGGAAGAAGGAAATGAGGTGATGCTGGGAAAGCACTCTGAGAAGCAGGTCAACCCATACATAAAGATTTGGATTTACCGTCTGTCAGGACCTTTCACAGGCTGTTGTCAGCCCTATGGGAGGAAGGTGGCCCAGGATCTAAGAGCGAAGACCCTGCCCAGGAGAAAGGAGAAGCAGCGAATGGCCCTCCCAGGGGAATCTCTGGCAGACGAGGAATAAGGAAGACATTCTACTTACCCACCCTCCCCTCCCCGGTGCTCCTAACCCAATATTCCCCCTGAACCAGAGTCCTGAGTTCCAGAGGATAAAACTAAGTATGGCCGTCCTCCTGCTAGGGTCTCGGCTCAGACACTACAGGTGGCGTGCTCAGTCCTTCCGTCGTGTCCGACTCTTTGCAACCCCATGGACTATAGGTCATCAAGCTCCTCTGTCCATGGGATTTGTCAGGCAAGAATACTGGAGTGAGTTTCAGTTTCCTCTCCAACCTTGCAGACCCAGCGTCTGCTGTGTCTCCTACATTGCAGGCAGATTCTTTACCTGCTGAGCCACCGGGAAAGCACCGCAACAGGTGGACACAAGCAGTGACATCCCTCTGTGGGGAAGCCAGGCTGAGAGTAGGCATAGAACTGTGTGCATGAAGAAAGCTGCATTTGTGCAAACACAGTGTGAGGGGGAGAAGAAAGCTATAATGCACTGGCTTTTAAAAGTATATGAGAACTGGTAATCCTGGTTGCCTCCAAAGAAAGGAGCTAGATGACTCAAGGTCAGGGCAAGGAAAATTTTTCACTGTGTAACCTCTGTATCTTTAGAATTTTTAAACCAGTAAACTACTCAAAAATAAATGTGGAAGAAAGTCAGGCTGTTTTACTGAGAGAAGCACATGGCTAAACTAACTCAGCTCCCCTCCACTCCCTTTCCTGGCCCAGCCCATCCCACTTCCTTTCCCTTCAGAGGGGCAGTCTCCCTCCCAACTCACCCAGCCCCTATCACACCTCATCTGTCATTCAAGGCTCTACCTCCTACAGGCAGGCCACCCTGATCACAAGCCTGGTGAGTTGGTCCTTCTTTTGATCCTTTCTCTCATACTTTTTATATACTGCTTTTTAGTTAATTACCCTTCCTGTATTAAGTCTTGCCTCAAACATATTTTTGCCTTCCTAGGGAAAGGGCTATAAATTTTCTTTCTCATGTTTCCTCCAAAGCCCTAACCTTGGCACAGTGGTTGCCCAGTAATTACTTACCGTATGTTGAACAAAACAAAGAAAGAAAAAAGCAAACCGCCGCATGACTGTAAGAAGAGGAACTAGATGGCTCAGAGGGTTCCATCACAGTAAAACAAGCATGTCATTTTTTGGGAAAGGTCAGGAAGTCTGGTATCTGGTGATGATATCCCAAGCCCAGCTATACTGCACAAGTCAACGAGAGCAAATCTCCCTGGGGTGGGGGTTGGGGGTGTCTGGGGCCAAGGCAGAGCTTTCCAGCCCCTCCCTCACTCCTGTGAGACAGCGTAGTGGCAGTGATACCCTCTTCCCCAAACGACCAGGCAACACCCCCATCTCCTGAGAAAGCTATGACTAGACACGGAGCTGCAGACTAAACGCACTTATCCCAGCCAGTCGAGGCCTCTCACAGGAGAAGCAGGTCATGCTTCCAGAGCCTCCAAGCCTGACCACAGAGATGGACTTTGGGGAGGAGAGATGAACCCTAAGGAGGGCAGCTGCTGAACACCGGGTTCCGTGCCAAGCTGAATGCTGGGAGACAGGAGGGAAGACTCAGACGGATGGTGCAGCATGGTGCTGAAGAGCACAGAATCTGGAGCCAGACTGTCTGGGTACAAGCCTGACAGCCATGTACTGTGTACCTTTAGGAAAGTCACTTCACCTCTCTGTGTCTCAGTTTCCTCACTTGTTAAACACAGCAACAGTACCTACACCTCAAGAGGTTGTTATAAGCTGACGGAAGACAAATCCTCAGGACAGCGTCAGCACCTAAGCAGGACATACTCAATGATACACTAGACAAATGAGGCAATGACAATTCTCCAAAAACGAGTGCTACATGTGGTCTGTATGGGAACTCAGAGCAAGCCAGGTGGCAAACGGGATCCCTGATGGCCAGCCTGACAGGTCTGGGGTAACTCCTCCTCCAGGAGGCTGTCTCTGACTACAGCTGAGCCCAGGACTTCTGTCTGCTCTGAAATCTCCAGTGTTTCTTGGCTAGGCCCCAAAATACAGCACCCGGCCATGGCCCTTCCTTCAAATGTGGGTCTATCCTCCTAATAAGACTGCACCCTCTGAACATGCAGGCTGGGGTCATGTGCTCCCCTCCTTTCAACTCCCCGCCCAACCAGTGGCCTCCCCTGGCCTCTGCCCAGGCAGAAAGGCCTGTGGATTAGACTGTTCCTCAGCGTTTCAGAGAAAGGCCTGTGGATTAGACTGTTCCTCAGCGTCTCGGAGAAGTCCCAAGGACCCCTTCCCTAACCCAGTGGAAATGTCCCCATCTCCCTAAAAGCCCTCTGGCACTTCCACAGAAACCTTGGGATGCACTCAGGGCCTCAAGTGCCATCTCTTCTTTGCCCCCAGTCCTTCAGCCCCTCAGGCTGCCAGGGCCTAAGAGAAACCACAGAGCCCCACCCTTCCTAATTGCTACATACCTGAGCCTGCCACTCGCCCTCCCAGCCTCCATTTCCACACCTCTAAGCACTCTGACAGCTCTGACATTAGAATTCCACGGTCAGTCGAGGTCAGTGCTTCCATTTCCCACCCCTGGGGTCAACTGAAGGTCAAGGTGGCCCCTGACAACACCCCCTCTCCCCTACACCACCAGCACTATCTCCTGGGAGCTAAACTAGCTTATTATGCTCACTGAGGAGACCTGGGCCCAGCCCCACAGGCCAGCTCAGTCAGAACAAAGCCATCAGACTCCTCCTTGACAGAACTGCCAGCTGCAGAAATGACCCACTCCATGGACTGATCCCTATTACTTGGCCATGAGGAAGGGCAAGGCTTCTTCACGACCACACCAGTTTGCAGAAGACGGCCCTGAGCAGGAAAAAAAATAAGGTACAGACTCCCAGAGAACACACAGAGCTCCTGTCATTGTGTTAATCTTCTGTCCCTGCGCAGGGTGGGAATGGCAGGGGAAACACCTGCACGAGGCCAGATGAGCCTTTTAGTGTCGGTGTGGCTGGCGAGCGTGTCACAGCACCAGGGTGGCAGCAATAAAGAGAGCAGGCAGCCCCATCAGAAGAAAGGGACAGCTCTCAAGGTCACCCACATGGAGCTCTGCTGAGTTGCGTCTGTCCCCAGCTGCCAGCAGGGAGGGGAAAACAGGGCCAGCTGTGGAGGGAAGGGAAAGCTGCTGTGCTTGCCAGTCTGACGGGGGAGTCACTTCCTACCCCTCCCCACACCCCCAGACGCTGCTGCTCAAGCAACCCCAAATAAAAACTGCCCCATAACTCAGGGAATGCAGCCTCCCCAAGCCCTAACTACTGCTTTTAAGAACAGCCACGCCCTTCCCAGCAGCCAAGCAGACTTCCCCAGCGGCCAGGTCTGAGGCTGGAGCAGCAGCTAGAGCCAAGGACCCTCATGGCCTCAGCTGCTTCCTGAGGAGCAGTCACAGCTGGAAGCCAGCAGGGACGAGGCCGTGGGTCACGCACCATCTGTCTACAAGAGGAACACGCAGTCCATCTGGAGGCTAGGGACAGGTGGGAGCCCTCAAAGACCATGGCACCTTAGACCAGCAGGCTACACTGGCTTCAGGTGCCTCTCCCAGGGCCCCAGACCCTCCTCGAGGAGGTCTCAGGGCACCACCGCCACCCAGGCAGAGGGCTCAGGTCGCCAACCTAAGTCCTCCGCAGCACAGGCCCCCCGGAGGCCCTCATAAAACCAACGAGACAGGTCTGACCAGGGCTGATCGAGCCACTTTGAGGGCCACAGCTGCAGCCTGTCCATGGTCCCATTTAACCCAAATCGAGGCCACAGACGTGGCCTTTCCAAGGAGCCAGACTGTAACCCTCTGTCCAACAGGCCCAGGAAGGGGGTTCTTTTCAGGAAGGGACCATTTTTCTCCATACAAGTACCCACTGGGGAGTACTATGGATGGCACTGAGGTACAAAGCAGAAAGTACACATCTAAAGAAGCTAAAGAGGGAATTTCCTGCAAGTCCAGTGGCTAGGACTTGGTGCTTTCACTGCAGGGGCCTGGGTTCGATCCCTTGTTGGAGAACTCAGATCCTGCAAGCTGCTCGGAGTGGCCAAAGAAAGAAGTATCTCGGGATTTTCAGAGCCACGGTGATCCATGAATGGTTTCACTGAAGGGAGAGGGTTATAGTTAGTTTCCTTGTGTATCCCATTAAATGTTGTTTCGACAATTTTCTTTTTAATCAATTGGAAGCGTCCGGTGAAATCCCTCACCTCAAATAGCATCCCACTGACAAAGCAGCTTCGGGGACTATTGAGGTACCTAGTACCCTTGCCCTCATCATCATTACCAGCACATAAGGAGGGCCCTGGGAATAACCCAACAAGAATATCTTGAAAGCTTGCTATGTCTCTAGGACAATAATTAGACTTTTAGAGACACCACTGTATTTAATTTGTACAATTCTGACTGTTATCACATAGGACCTTTACAGAATTGAAGAAACAGGTTAAGTAACTTGCCTGCTAATAAGTGATAGAACTGGGAAATCCCAGTTTTCATGTTCTTAAACAGTATGCTGCTGCCCTGCCAGGAAAGACAGCTGCAGAGATCTAAGGCTGATCTGAGCGTGGCTCTAGAACTGCAAAGGGCTCCCAAGACTAGCCCAATTCTCAAAACTCCAGCAGCAAAGAGAATGGTGGAAGGCTGTGAAGGGCCAGGTCATTTCATTAGGAGCTCTCATACTTCTGTGAGTACCCTGCCACCACAGTCCTGGGGCTTCCCCAGGTGCTAAGTTCTGTATTATCTCCTCCTGTCACATGAGAGGCTCCTCTAAGACAGGGGACATCTCCCAGATCATAGCTACCAGGCTACCAAAACCTCCCTCCACCATCACTGCCGTTCACTGACCACCAAACATGTCCAGGAACTAGGTGCTCGTTTCATCTCTTACATCAACCTTGTCAAGATATGAAATTAGCCCATTTTACAGATGAAAATACTGAGGCACCAGCGTTTACTTGACTGGCCACAAGGTGGCAGGTTTGGGAAGGGAATCTGCAACTCCACAGGCCCCTCCTCCTAAGCTTGAGACTGCTCTTCCCTAGTCAAGTGCTGTCTGGGCAACACAGGGCCATCTGCTCTCCTTAAGAGCACCACAGCTGGTTCCTGGACTTCTTCGCCACCATTATCCAGAGCTGAGGAGGGCACACCCTAATCCTCTCCCCACTGGAAAATGTGCAGACTCACTGTCTTAGCAGTTCACGCCAAGGTGCTCCAGGAAAGGCCATGAAGAGTGGCCATCAGAGCCAGAGGTGGAAGGTGCAAACTAGAGCGGGAGCAGCAGCCCTCACCTCTGTCAATGGGCATGCTGTTTGGTCCCATAAACTAAAAGATTGGGCTGATTTCACAGGCATTTCTGCTGCCCGTAAGTCCCCCTCCTCCTGCCCCCTCCAAGTTCTATAAATAACCCAGGTCAATGCATCACAGGAAAGGCAGCCAGGTGGGTGTGGAAAGATCCTGTGGAAAAGATGACTTCTCTAAAGTAAATTAAAGCTCCCACTGAGATCAAGGGGTGGTACGTCCAGTTCTCCAAGAGGGACTGTCCTTGGCTGAAAACAGGTGCATGCGGGCTGAAAGACAGCTCAGTTAAGGAAGACCCAGAGGCCAAGAAGAAAGCAAGAGCAGGAACTGAAAAAAATCAAAGCCCCTCCCCAACCCCCTTCCCCCGCAAATCACTGACCTCACAGAAGCCCCTCCCCACAAGCCTAGAGACTCTGTGTCTGTGCTCTTAGTCTCCCCTCTAGTACTCACCCCCAACCCCACCCCCACCAGCCCGGGATGTGTTATCTACCAGTCTGGTCAGATTAGCTGAGAGGTGGAGATTGAAGGACCAGGAAAGAAAGGGATGGAATGAATTTGGGGGCAGGAGCCTCTCCTGGAAAAGAAAGGGCTAAGAGAGCCAGAGAAGAGCTTTCTGCCCCACCCCACCCCCTTGGGCTCCCTCAGCCAGGCAGGGGGGAGAGGACAGAAAAGGGGAGGAAAAAAACAAAAGGAGGGCCAAACTATACCACGTGATCCCACAGCCAGCAACCAAACAGCAAGTCAGGAGGGAAGGCGAGGCCAGGGAGGGAGAGATGGCACTAGGTCACAGCCCTCCCCAAACCTGCCCTGTGCTAACTAGTTTCCCACCAAAGCCACAACAAGCCATGAAGGCCTTCTGTACCCATGTTTTTAAAGCGTTCAAGGTCAGATCTTTTTTGTCCAATTACTGCTTTCATCTGGGTCTGTACCAGGCTCATCCTTCTCCAGCAAGCCTTCCTAGATTGACTCAGTTGGATGCCATTTCATTTGGGCAAACCTTTCCAGCACCTGTCCCAACCCCTTACCCTCCTCATCCAGGAGCCATGGGACCCCTGACCCCCAGCCCCTTACGCTCCCCATCCAGAGGTCATGGGGCCTATGGGTGGCATCACCCCAGTTAACTATCTGAGAGACCCATGGCTGGTTGTCTGGCCTCCAGATCCTGCCCAAGCCCAAAACAGGAAATGAGGCTCCAAGTCTGAAGCCTTGATCTTAACACAGGGAAAGTTAAATGCTGCCAAAATAAATGATTAAAGAAAAAAACAGTAACTCATTGGCCTTTCTAGGTATAAGTGACTGGGAGACCATCTCCTGCTGTGCCTTAAGCACATGCTGCCTCCACCTCAGGCAGGACACCTGAAGCCTAACTAACGCGTTTCCTTCTTAGAGGTCCTCCTGTTTTCCGATCAGGGACACTGAAGAGTAGGCTTTGGGGCGTCTCTAAGCAGCAGAGGGCACCCGAGTGCCAGGAAGCAGTAGATGCCCTCTGCAGCCTCTGGATCTGGTGTGGCACCTCCGTTCAATCGCTGCCCTCCTCTCACAAGGCGAGGCAGCGCCTCTCCACTTCCCTGCGGGCCTGGTGTGGAACAGGCGTCCGCAGGCAGTTACACTCCCCTTCGAAGAAAGTGGGGCAGGCCCAGAGGCCCTAGGAATGGCCCCCAGATTTTCCTTCTTGAGGTTCCCACAGCCCAGGAGTCTCTGGATCCCACTAACTTCACTTGACAATCTACTCCTAACAGTAGACCACCATTCTCAACCCCCCAGGCCTCCCAAAGATCTGCCAGCAGCCAAACACAGCTCAGAGCATACTTGGCGGCCGGAAGGAGCCCCTATATGTGAAGAACCAACGTGTCGGTTTACGCCCTTGAACCCCAGGCAAAAGGGCGCACCGCCCCCGCCAAGGTGTGGGGTCCTGCGTCCCGCAGCCCCGCCCCGCGAGGCCTTTAACCGTTTCTGCTCCTCCGCGCCCCGCACTCACTGAGTGTGCTGGGCGCGGCCTGCGCCGAAGACCTCATCCAGCGCCACCGTGGCCTGGCCCAGGAATTTGTCGACGCCGATGAGCGAACGGTGCATGGTGGTGAGCACCAGCTGGCAGGCGGCGGCTGAGCCCGCGGCCCAGGGCGCCGGGCCCGCATCGGCCTCCTGCGCCCGTAGCAGGCCGTCCAGGGCGCCGGGTGGCAGCTCGAAGGAGCACTCCTCGCGCCACTCGGGACATCCCGGCGTCTTCTCCACCACCGACGTGCTGTACTTCTCGCGGCCCACCTGGATCACCGTGTACGCGTCGCTGGTGCTGCCCGCGCCGGAGCTCTTGCCCCGCAGCCCGCGGGCCCGCAGCACCGTCACCTGGACGTGCGTGGGTAGCCAGCGGGAGGGCCCCGCCGCCGGCTCGGCGCCCCGCACCAGGGCCATAGTGGGGGAAGCGGCGGCGGGCGAGGCCTGGCCGAACCAGGACCGCAGACACCCGGACCAAGTAAGAAACTGGACAGCGGCGGAGGGTGGCCAGGAGCCGGCTCGGAGTGCCGCCGCAGCTGCGGGTTGGGCCGGGCCGGGCTGGGCCGAGCCGGCCGCCGCCTCCCCGCCTTCCCGACCGCCGGCCGCGCCACGACGTCAGCGCCCCGCCTCCCGCCCCGCCCCGCGGCCGGCGACCCGCGACTAGCGACCGGGACCCGGACCCGCGCGACAGTGCGGCAGAGCCGGGGGAAGGTGGCCGCCACGCCCTCGCCCCGGCCGCCGCAGACCAACCGGGAGCTAGAGGTCAGCCGGGTGCCGCGCGGGCCGTGGGCGGGGCGCGCGGCCTCCGCAGAGCAGGGGGCGGGGCTCCCGCGTCGGTACCGCCCCCCACTGGGGGCGCCCGGGAAACCCTGCCTCGTCTGGGGGCCGCGCCGCACCTTCGGCCGGGTCTGAAATGCCCGCTCCGCGCCTCCCGGCCAATCCCAAGTCTTCCTTCAAGACGTCCCTGCCCGGAAAGCCCTCGCCCTAAAACTGCTCCGCCCCACCCCTCCCCTGGGTGGCCATCCTTTTGGCGCTGGCAAGTGGGAGCCTTGCGGACCCCGGCTGCCCCCTTGGTTTTTCCTCCAGCCTGCCCTTGCCGGGGAAGTTCCCCGCGTGAAACCAGAGGCGATTCACGCTACGCCGCGTTGATGGTTCCGGGTCAGCGACCCGAAAGCGGGTGAGCTGCCGCTCTCTCCCACTTCTACGCGCGGGAGTATGCAGCAAGAACCCGGCGAGGGAGTCCAAGGAGCTCGCCCTCAGCGTCCACTGCGGCGGAGAGCAGAGATGAATAAATGAGTAACCACATCAATATTTAAGTGTTCACTCGGACCGCTGGGGCTTATGCGTCCCGAGTTGGGGAAAATTATAGGCTCTGGTTGAGGTTTTAAACAATTCCTTATATCCATTAAGTGCCTACTCTGTGCAAAACCCTTGGTATTACTTGCATGGTTGGGTTTATTATTGATAATGACAACAGTGGTTAATAATTGCAGATGCTGAATTTCGGCCAGTGCTGGCCCATATGTTTTACATACGTTACCTCATTTTGTCCCCAAAGCAGCCCTGTGGGGTGAGTATGGTTTTTAATCCTTATTTTCAGGAAGATAAAATTGCAGCTTAGAGAGGTTAACCTGCCATGATTCATAACTGAAGGAAGTGGGATGTGAATCCACACAGATGACTCCAAAGTCGTTTTTGTTGTTTTAGTTTCAGAGCCTGTATTAAAAATCGTATTTTTAAAAATATATATGAAACACAGAGCTTAAAAAAAATCAAATAGGACAGAAATGCTTATGATGAAAAGCAAAAAATTTCTTTCCCACCCGTCATTCCAGGGTTAACTTTGGGCTTGGTGGTTACCTCCCCATCTCTACATGCTTACATAGTTACATCTAGATTTATCAGGACTGGTCACTATCTGTTGTCTTCCTGCTATGACAGATAATGATTTAGCTCCTGCCCACTTTTCTTTCTCAATCTTATGTGTTGTAGTTATGCTTTTGCTGTGTTGTTGCTCCTCTATTGGATACTTTGATAGTGAAGTGAAGTGAAAGTCGCTCAGTCGTGTCCGACTCTTTGCGACCTAATGGACTGTTGCCCACCAGGCTCCTCCATCCATGGAATTCTCCAGGCAAGAATACTGGAGTGGGTTGCTGTTTCCTTCTCCAAGGGATCTTCCCAACCCAGGGATCGAACCCAGGTCTCCTGCATTTGATAGTAGAAACGTTGATGTCTTCTTGGGGAGACTCCACAGTACTTCTTGATGTTTTATGCTGTGAAAGAAGGATGCCAGAATCCCCACTTTTCCAGGCTATGTCCTCTACCAGGAATATGGTGGTATACCAGGTTCATGAAACCCATGGGAGCGTATTATGCACCAGGGCTCAATCCTTCCACCTCACCTATGATCAAAATGGGGTGAAGGAGTGTACTCTGAGCCCCGCAGCCCAGCATCCCTGTGGACAGCACCTATCTTTGGAGACAGCCACCTCTGCCTATGGATCGTGGCTCTGTGCCACTTAACAACAGTAAGACCTGAAGGTTAAGCCAGCTCTCTAACCTCTCTCAGCCTTGTTTCCTGATCTACAGAATGGGGATAATGATTCCTACTTTAAGCAGTTGCTGAGATTACATGATAGAGACCATCACAAATGATCTCAAAGCATCTGAACATCATACATAGCTTCTTTCTGATTATAAAATTTATTTGGAAAATACAGAAAAATGCAAAGAAGGAAATAAAAAATAGATTAGGATCTCACTGTTCAGAAATAAGCACTGTTAACAACTTGTTGAATTTCTTTCCAGTCTTTACAGTGTATGTTGTTTTATATGCTTTACGGTTGTGAGGGAATTATAGTGTAATGGTTAAACCTGGGCGCTCTTGAGTCCTTGCTCTCCCATTTGCTTTATGTATACTTTTTCATTTACCTTTGAAGACAACCCTTTAAAGCAAATGCTATTGCTACCTTTGGGCTTCCCGGGTGGTTCAGCAGCAAAGACTCCAACTACAATTCAGGAGATGTGGGTTCAGTCCCTGGGTTGGGAAAATCCCCTGGAGATCGTGGCAACCTACTCCACTATTCTTGCCTAGGAAATCCCATGGACAGAGGAGAATGGCGGGCTACAACCCATGGGGTTGCAAAGAGTCGGATACGACCTGGCGACTAAACAGCAGCAACAAATTGCTACTTCATCTTCATGGGTGAGGAAGCTAAAGCAGCGAAAGCGCGGATGATTCTCCCCGAGTTTATAACCAGAAAATTGCAGACTGGACTTGGGCTCAGGTCCAAGTGACTCTATTGCCTGTGTTCCTCTGCCCTTACGCTAGCTTAGTTTGTTGGTCGCCTAAGCCTACTGCATCATTTGAAGTCAATAAAGCAGGAAGTGTTGTCATACCCATTTTACAGATGAAGAAATTGAGGTATAAAAAAAGGTTAAACAGGCTTGCCTGAGGTTAAAAGTCAGGATCTAGCCCCACTTTAAGAATAAACTCCCTGGGGGCTTTGCAAATGAAGGTATCTTTGCCAAGCCGTGACTAGCATATGCTTGTCATTGCCCTTTAATGGCTCTGTCTAATGTGTTTTCTTAGCTCTCCAACATGACAGGACTGGCTCCGTCCACCCACTTCCCTCCCCATCCCCCATGGAGTAGTAAGGCTCCAGGAAAGGGCAAAAGAGAACAAAGATGGGCTACTCCCTCCTTCCTCCTGCCCTGGCCCTCATAATTTGGCAAGCTCAGGCTTCCTGCTAGCCTGGGATTGCAGCTGCAAGAGGGCAGTGAAGTCAGGAAGGTCTCCACTGCAGGCCACTTGGCCCTAAGAGAAAGGGTGGGCTCTACTAGCTGTTTGCAGTTGAGAAAAGAGCAGAAGCTCTGAAAACATTGAGGTCTTGGCCACCTAGAGGTGTTTTCTGCTCTAGGAGATGAGACCACCCACTGCAGTCTGATGTGAGGGTTAAAGAGAGACCCCTCCTGCTTCCTCTTCTTCCCCAGGGCTGGGTGTGTTCTCTGCCTTCCTGGGCCTCTCTAGTGCATTCAGGACAGTTCTTGCTTTGAAACAGTGGTCCTTTTATGTAATTTCCACTCATTGCTTCCCTGTGCAATATCATAACCCTTCCATGCAGGCACTATAAAATGCATTTCCCCGGCTCTGCAAGCTACATTTCCCCCTGTCCTTCACCTCTCCCTCCCAAATTTTGAAGGGCCTTTACTATAATTGACTTCCCTGGTGGCTCAGACGGTAAAGCATCTGTCTACAATGCAGGTGACCCAGGTTCGATCCCTGGGTGGGGAAGATCTCCTGGAGAAGGAAATGGCAACCCACTCCAGTATTCTTGTCTGGAAAATCCCATAGACGGAGGAGCCTGGTAGGCTACAGTCCATGGGGTCACAAAGAGTCGGACACAACTGAGCAACATCGCTTTCACTTTACTATAATAGAGTCACCCAGCCTGGGTTTAAATCCTGGTGCCACCACTTACTAGTGGTATAAGCTTGGGCAAAATACTGAGCCCCAGAATCTCAGTCTCCACATTATAAAATGGGCCTAATAATATATCTAATAATTCATAAGATTAGTATTAGAGCTAGCTCAAAATACCCTAAGCAGTGATGAGTAACACCTTAGAAATCTTTGCTGAAAGCTAAAGGTAGTATCTTCTTGATGTTCCCTTTGCAGTTCTTTGATTGCCAGTGAGATTGAACATTTTTTTCAGTTATTACTCATCTGTATTTCCCCTTTTATTAAGTTTATTTTTGAATTGTCTCTTTTCTATGCCCATTTTTCTTTGAAGCCTTAACTTACTAATTTATATTAACCCTGTCTATGTTAGGCATAACAATACTTTGCCTTTTTTATTTATTGCAAATATGTTTTGACATACGTTATGGAGTCAAATCCTTGAATTTCTTCTAATATTTCAAGCTTACGTTTTATCACACTCACAGGTCCAATAATATCCATTCATATTTTTTCTAGTTTTTAAATTGTTTGGCTTTTTCTTTGTTCCTTCATTCTCTTTAATTTCTTCTAGAAACTATTTTGATGAATGATTTGAGGTGAAAATGTAACTCTGTCTTCCCCAGCAGCTATCCAAGTTTCCCAATACTTACTAAAAAACCCTGTCCCTTTGCCATTGGTTTTCTTGTTCTTATATATACAGAGTCTGAACTTTTTACTCGAATCCACTGAGATTTGTATCTTTCTGTCAGTGCTATTCCATTTTGATTATTGTTGATTATTGTTGTCTTTTAAATGCTTTACTACAGCAGAAGGGGAAATCTTCACTCGTTTCTCTTTTTATAACTGCTCTCACCTGTGTATTCATCCCCATGAGCTCTAATTCTTTTTGGAATTATAAGAGAAATTGTTATGAGAAAAACTGACATCTTTTCAAACAATAGCCATACTCCTGACTTCTATTTAACATTGTGCTGGAGGTTCTAGCTAGGGCAATTAGGCAAGAAAACAAAATAAAGCTAGATTGGAAAGAAAGAATAAAACTATCTATTTACAGATTAGATGACTTTGTAAACAGAAAATCATAAGAAACAATTAGAACTAATAAATGGGTACAGGATACAAGATCAATATATTAAAATCAACTGTTTCTACATACTAGCAATGAAAGTTTTTAAATAAAATTAAAATAATTCCATTTATGAGTATCAAAAAGAATAAAATGCTTAGAAACAAATAGGACATAACAAAAGAAGTATAAGATTTACACACTGTAAACTACAAAACATCACTGAAAGAAATTAACAAAGACCTAATTAAAAGACATCTCCTGTTCATAAGTTGAAAGACTTAATATTGTTAAGACGCCAGTACACCCCAAATTGGTCTGCAGATTCAACACATTCCTCATCAATATCCCAGCTGCTGTTTTTTGCAGAAATTGACAAGCTGATCCAGGAAATCATATGGAAATGCAAAGGACCCAGAATAGCTAAACAAATCTTGGAAACAAAAAACAAAGTTGGAGGACTAACATGTCCTGATTTCAAAACTTACTACAAATCAAGACAATAAGATACTGGCATAAGGATAGACATAGATCAGTGGAATAGAATTGAGATTCCAAAAATACACCCTTACATTCATGGCCGACTGATTTTTCAGTAAAGATTCCAAGACCATTTCATGGAGAAAGAATAGTCTTTTCAACAAATGGTGTTAGGACAGCTGGATATTTGCATGCAAAAGAATTAAGTTGGACCCCTTCCCTACACCATACACAAAAGTTAACCTAAAATAGATCTAAATCTAAGCACTAAACCTGTAAAACTTTTAGAAGAAAACGTAGAAGTAAATATTCATGACCTTGGGTTAGGCAAGGCCTTCTTAGATACAACACCAAAAGCACAACCAACCAAAGGAAAAAATAGATAAACTACACTTCATCAAAATTAAAAACTCTCGTCCTTTGAAGAACATCATCAAGAAAGTAAAAGGACAACGAATGGGTTGAGAGAAGATATTTTTAAATCATAGTATATGATAAGGTACTAGTATCCAGAATATTTTGGAGGAAATGGCAACCCACTCCAGTATTCTTTTTTTTTTTTTAATATATATATATGTTTATTTATTTACTTGGCTATGCTGGGTCTTCATTGCTCTAGGAGATTTTCTCTAGTAGTGGTCAACAGGGGGTCACTTTCAGGCTTCTCATGGCGATGAGAAGTTTCTCATGGCTTCTGTTGCAGAGCACAGGCTCTGAGGCTCCTGGGCTCTAGAGCGCAGGCTCAGTAGTTGTGGCTCATGGGCTTAGCTGCTCTGCAGCATGTGGGATCTTTTCGGACCAGGGATCGAACCCGTGTCCCCTGCGTTGGAAGGTGGATTCTCCACCACTGAGCCACCAGGGAAGCCCCACACTCTGGTATTCTTGCCTGGAGAATCCCGTGGATAGAGGAGCGTAGTGGGTTGCAGTCCATAGGGTCATACGGAGTCGGACACGACTAAAATGACTTAGCATGCACACCCATACAGAATATTTAAAGAACTCTTACAGTTCAACAATAAAGACAAATAACCCAGTTTTAAAATGGGCAAATGATTTGAATAGATATATCCCTAAAGAAGATTAGCAAATAGCTAATACATATGTGAAAAAATACCAAAATATTAGCCATTAAGGAGATATAAATCAAAGCAACAATGAAAAGTTTCCTTGGTGGTCCAGTGGTTAAGAATCTGCCTGCCAAAGCAGGAGACACAGGTTCAATCCCTGGACGGGGAAGATTCCACATGACTCAGGAGAACTAAGTCCGTGTGCCACAACTATTGAGCCTGTGCCGCAGAGCCTGTGAGCCGCCACTCCTGAGCCCACATGCCACAGTTACTGAGGCTCTCACACCCTAGACCCTGCGCCCCACAGCAAGAACAGCCACTGCAATAAGCCAGCACCGCAGCTAGAGACAGCCCGTGCACAGCACTAAAGACCCAGCACAGCCAAAAACTAATTAACTATAGATCCCCTCAAAGCTTAAAAAACCCACAATGAAGTACCACTTCACTCCCTCTAGAATGGGTCTATTTAAAAAAGACAGATGATAACGAGCGTTGTCAGGATGTGGAGACCCTGGAACCCTCATACATTGCTGGTGGGAGTATAAAATGGTACAGCTGCTTTGGAAAACAGTTTGGCAGTTAAATTGTTAAACATGGGAGCTACCATATCACCTAGCAATTTCACTCCTAGAAATATGCCCAAGAGAAGTGAAAACATACATCCTACATAAAAAATGTGCATGAATATTCATCCCCAGATTCCAACCCCAAACCTCCAAACCTGTCACCACCTGCATTCTTCCTTTCTCAGAGGAATGGGTGTTCCTGTGTGCTTAATGCTCCTCTTTCTGCCTAGGAATAGTCCAGGGTTCCATCTCTTCATTTGCTTATTTCCTATCCACTGGCTCCTTCATCTCATCATGTAACACATGCTCAAGTCACTGCTAAGAAACACAAGAGAAAACAACAAATCCCTCCATCAGTCTGTACCACGTCCTTTCTGTCAGGTTTCCGGAAGATGACTTACCTCAATCTCCTTCCCCCTTCCTACCCTGAACCGCAGCAGCCTGGCTTTCCAGGCTCCTGCCCCGCCTATGATGGCAGCATCTCAGGGCTCTCCTCCAGCCCTTTTGTTACTTGACCTCTCTGGCATTCAGCAGTTAGCCTTCCGTCTCCAACTCCCTAACCCCGCTTTCTGCCTCTGGGCCTGTTTCTGGGCTTTTGCTCCTGCCTCCCCCTCCACTCGCCTCTAGGGCTACTGCAGGGGCTTCTCTTCCTCCCTCCGCTTCTTTTTATGTATTTATTTCTGGCTTCGCTGAGCTTTCGTTGCCGTGAGGGCTTTTCTCTAGCTGGGGCGAGCAGGGGCTACTCTCCAGGAACGGCGCGCAGGTTTCTCCTTGTGGTGGCTTCTCTTGTTGGGGCGCATGAGTTCTAGGGAACACAGGCTTCAGTAGGTGCAGCTCATGGACTCTAGAGCTCAGGCTCAATGGCTGTGGCACACGGGCTTGGCTGCCTCGCAGCATGCGGGATCTTAGTTCCCTGTCCAGGGACCAAACCCACGTCCCCTGCAGGCCAGCGGATTCTCAACCCCAGATCACCAAGGGGATTCATAACTGCTGGACCACCAGGGACACCCCTTTCCCCCATTTCTTAACATGGGTTTATTTCCCAGCTCTCTTCTCTTTCCACTCCTCAGGCTCTCCCTGGAGATTCACTTCCCCCCACATGGCTTTATCCACCCTGTATTTGTCCCCAGCTCCCATATTTCTGCTTCCACGCCAGTCCTCTTTCCTGAGCCCTGAGCCCACCCTTGTGGATGCTGCGAAACATCCCCCAAATACCTCTCACTCAACAAGTTTGTATTCATTTTCTAGGGCTGTCATAACAAAATACCACAGCCTGGGTGGCTTAAACAACACACATTGATTTTTCTCAGTCAGTTCTGGAAGCTAGAAGTCCAAGGTCAAGTTGTTGGCAAATTTGGTTTCTTCTGAGGCCTTGCTCCTTGGCTTGCTGGCGGTGGTCTTCTTGCTGCCTCCTCACATGGATTTCCCCTGGCCTAGGTGTTGTCCCTGTCCTAATCTTCTGTTCTTATAAAGGATACCAGTCCTGCTGGATTCAGTTCAGTTCAGCCGCTCAGTCATGGCTGACTCTTTGCGACCCCATTTACTGGCACACCAGGCTTCCCTGTCCATCACCAACTCTCAGAGCTTGCTTAAACTCATGTCTATCAAGTTGGTGACCATCTCATCCTCTGTCGTCCCCTTCTCCTTCTGCCTTCAGTCTTTCCCAGCATCAGGGTCTTTTCCATTGAGTCAGTTCTTCACATCAGGAGGCCAAACTATTGGAGCTTCAACTTCAGCATGAATATTCAACTTGAATGATTATTGAATATGCAACTTCAACTTCCAATGAATATTCAGGACTGATCCTTTAGGATTGATTGATTTGATCTCCTTGCAGTCCGGGAGACTCTCAACAGTCTTCTCCAGCACCACAGCCTTCTTTACAGTCCAACTCTCACATCCATACATGACTACTGGAAAAACCATAGCTTTGACTAGACGGACCTTTGTCAGCAAAGTAATGTTTCTGCATTTTAATATGCTGTCTAGGCTGGTCATAGCTTTTCTTCCATGGAGCAAGCATCTTTTAATTTCATGGCTGCAGTCACCATCTGCAGTGATTTTGGAGCCCAAGAAAATAAAGTTTGTCACTGTTTCCATTGTTTCCCCATCTATCTGCCATGAAGTGATGGGACTGGATGCCATGGTCTTAGTTTTTTGAATGTTGAGTTTTAAGCCAGTTTTTTTACTCTCCTCTTTCACTTTCATCAAGAGGCTCTTTAGTCCCTCTTTGCTTTCTGCCATAAACACGGTGTCATCTGCATATCTGAGGTTATTGATATTTCTCCTGGCAATCTTGATTCCACCTTGTGCTTCATCCTACTGGATTAAGGCTCATTAATATAACCATATTTTACCTTAATTACCTCTTCAAATGGAGAAGGAAATGGCAGCCCACTCCAGTACTCTTGCCTGGAAAATCCCATGGACAGAAGAGCCTGGTAGGCCATGGTAGTCCATGGGGTTGCAAAGAGTTGGACACGACTGAGCAACTTCACTCCACTCACTTCATACTTTATCACTGGAGAAGGAAATGGCAACCCACTCCAGTATTCTTGGCTGGAGAATCCCATGGACAGGGGAGCCTGGCAGGCCGTGGTCCATGCGGTCACTTCGGACACGACTGAAGTGACTGAGCAAGGCAAGGACCTCTTCAAGGGCACTGTCTCCAAATACAGTCACAATATGAGGTACTGGGGGTTAGGACAAAGGAATTGGCAGGAGGAGCAGGGGGGTGTCAAAATTTAGCCCATAACAAAGTTAAAAGTTGAACTCATCATCTCCCCACCATCACCACCAATTCCATCTGTGTCATCCCTCTCTTGGTGACTCTCTCAAGGCCCTCACCAGAAACCTAGAAGGTGTGGTATCCTCTCTAAGGGGGAAACTAAACAGAGGTGTTCCCACAAGACCTGGGAGCTGCAGAGGGTGTCTGCCTCCTGCCTGCTTACTCGATACCGTATTGGAAGAAACTGCCAAAGACTACTAGTATTGTGTCAGGAGCCGACTTGAGAGGCTTTCACTGGCCCAAAGTGCAACAAATAGGGCATCAAAGGGATAATAAATCAATGCACTGAAATACATAAAATATATTTAATGATCTCATAATGATTTGTCATCATTAGAAGATACTAAGGAACTTGTTTGGAGGTTCTAGTAGGAGAGCACAGCTACTAATTTACCCTTAACCAAAAAACCATCCTGGGGGAAGGTCATCCTCTCTGAGTTGAGCGTGCAGCTTCAGGAAACACATACCCAGAACTGTGAGGGAGGAGCAGGACACCCACCAGCCCAGCCACATCAGCCAAACAAATGCTGGCAATCAATGGGGTGACAGGATGTCAGAGAAGCCAACACTTTATTTTTAAAAACTGCTAAATAAGGGGGGGAAAGCCTCCCTTTCTATATGAACTGCAACATGAGGTAACAGAATAGTAGATGAGGAGAATATTTTTTTTAATAGAATGAAATGAATTTTTGTGTGTTCCCACAAATGAATGAAGGAGGAATGACTGAAGTGGAAGCTCACCATCTGGCAGCCTTGAAGAAATGAGTAGATCTGGGCAATGATTGCCCATGGCTGTTGACATCTCACCAAAAAATAGATAACCAGTAATTATGCACCTCCTGATGGAAGAACCATGCCACCACTTATGAGGCAGTCTTGCCCCCAAAATCCAGCCAGAATCTGCTCATGCCTGTAGATCCAACCACAAATTTACAGGAAACACATATGGGACAGAGAAAAATGTTGAACAACAAGTCAGGGACGTAACCAATAAAATCCAAACTGTGGGAAATTACAGGACAATTTTTTTCAAAAAAATAAATTGCAAGGAAAAAAGAGCTAGAGGAAGAACCCAGAAACTTGAAAAATACATTTTCAAAAACGAGTAAATACCGCCCCCTCCCATAGCAGTGAGTACATCCAGCACCCAGACTGTGGCTTCTAAATACCATTCACCAATGAAAAAGAACCAAGATCCTTGGAGAAATGGCTGATTCTAGAACTAGGGCAGGGATAATACAAGACGGGCTTGTATGCTTTTGTAATGCCAGAAAACAAGGAAGTCCTCAGGAAGAAAAGAGGGGAGGGATAGTGTCAAAAGAGTACAGCCACCAACCTGAAGGAACTCCCAATGGCCAGAGCTGGAGTAATTTGAGCAATAAAATATATCACAATAGTGTTGGATTATAATCCATAAACCTAAAGTTATATGAATAAATGATTGAATAAGTAAGAAGAGATGGAAGAATTTTTTTTAATTTTTATGTATTTATTTTTGGCTTTTCTGGGTCTTCATTACTATACTTGGGCTTTTTCTCTAGTTGCAACAAGTGGAGGCTACTCTCTATTTGCATTGTCTAGGCTTCCCTTTGCGGTGGCTTCTCTTGTTGCTGAGCAGAGGCTCTAGAGCACAAGAGCTTCAGTAGTTGCGGCTTAAAGGCTAGAGGGCAGGATCAGTAGTTGTCTAACACAGGCATAGTTGCAACAGGTGGAAACTTGCAAGACCAGGGATTGAACCTGTGTCCCCTGCATTGGCAAGCAGATTCTTAACCACTGGACCACAAAGGAAGTCCAAGAATTCTAACAGATACTGCTTCTCCAAGAAGTGGAACGTATTTCACCTCTCCTTGGGTGTGATTGGACTCAAGAGACTCACCTTCAAAGAATAGAGTATGAAAATTAGAAATTTTATAGTGACAAAACTTGACAGACACCACCTTAATCAAGTGATCTAGATTAACATCAGTTCAGTTCAGTTCAGTCGCTCAGTCATGTCCGACTCTTCACGACCCCATGAACCACAGTATGCCAGGCCTCCCTGTCCATCACCAACTCCCAGAGTCCACCCAAATCCATGTCCATTGAGTGGGTGATGCCATCCAACCATCTCATCCTCTGTCATCCCCTTCTCCTCCTGCCTTCAATCTTTCCCAGCATCAGGGTCTTTTCAGATGAGTCAGCTCTTCGCATCAGATGGCCAAAGTATTGGAGTTTCAGCTTCAACATCAGTCCTTCCAGTGAACACCCAGGACTGATCTCCTTTAGGATGGACTGATTGAATCTCCTTGCAGTCCAAAGGACTCTCAAGAGTCTTCTCTAACACCACAGTTCAAAAGCATCAATTCTTCAGTGCTCAGCTTTCTTTATAGTCCAACTCTTACATCCATACATGACTACTGGAAAAACCATAGTCTTGACTAGACAGACCTTTGTTGACAAAGTAATGTCTCTGCTTTTCAATATGCTGTCTAGGTTGGTCATAACTTTTCTTCCAAGGAGTAAGCGTCTTTTAATTTTGTGGCTGCAGTCACCATCTGCAGTGATTTTGGAGCCCAGAAAAATAAAGTCAGCCACTGTTTCCACTGTTTCCCCATCTATTTGCCATGAAGTGATGGGACCAGATGCCATGATCTTCGTTTTCTGAATGTTGAGCTTTAAGCCAACTTTTTCACTCTCCTTATTCACTTTCATCACTAGTGATAAATCATATTGATTAGCATATGTACAGTGCAATAAGGGCATTTCACCTGTGTGCCTTTATATTAGAAAAACTCATGGCCCTCCTGCCCTGTAGGTGGGAATGTAAACTGCTACAGCCACTATGGAGAACAGTATGGAGGTTCCTTGAAAAATTAAAAATGGAGCTACCATATGATCCAAGAATCCTGCTCCTATGCATATATCTAGAGAATACCATAATTCAACAATACCTGCATGCCAATATACATTGAAGCACTATTTACAATAGCCAAAACATGGAAGCAACCAAATGTCCATCAACAAAGGAATGGATAAAAAAGATAGGTACATATATGTAGTGGAATATTACTCAGCCATTAGAAAGGTCAAAATAATGTCATTTGCAGCAACCTGGATGGACCTAGAGATTGTCATATGGAGTGAAGGAAGTCAGATAAAGACAAGGGTCATATAATGTTGCTTATGTGTGGAATCTAATTTTAAAAGGCTACGAATGAACTTATATACAAAACAGAAATAGAGTTACAGGTATGCAAAATAAACTTATGGTTACCAGGGGCAAAGATGGGGCAGGGAAGGATAAATTGGAAGACTGGGATTTATACATACACACTACCATATATGAGATAGACAGCTAATAAGAACCTATGGTATAGAACAGGAAAGTGAAAGAAAGTGAAGTCGCTCAGTCGTGTCCGACTCTTTGTGACCTCGTGGACTGTAGCCTGTCAGGCTCCTCGGTCCATGAGATTTTCCAGGCAAAAATACTGGAGTGGGTTGTCATTTCCTTCTCCAGGGGATCCAGACCCAGGAATCAAAGCCCAGTTTCCAGCACTGCAGGCAGACTCTTTATCATCTGAGCCACTAGGGAAGCCCGTAGAACATGAAGCTCTGCTGAATACTCAGTAATGGCCTATTTGGAAAAAGAATCTGAAAAAATAGAATCGGTATATGTATACATATAACAGATTCACCTTGCTGTACATCTGAAACTAACACAACATTGTAAATCAAGTATATTCCAATTTTTTAAAAAAATAAAGACTCATAGCTGCTTTCTAGCAAGAGAAAAACAACAGACAAATACAAATTGAGGGACATCCTTCAGAATATCTGAGCAGTACCCTTCGCAAGTGTCAAGGTCATGATAATCATCAGAGACGGGAGGAAACTTAGGAGACATGTCCTTCCTTGAGGGGACCTAAACTGTGCACATCCTTGTCTAATTCATCCCCCAAGTGTGATCCCCAAACACTAGGTTTTAGTTTTACCTGTTATTTTGAAGAAATTGCCTTTTAAAAATTATTTTTATTGAGATATAGTTAATTTATAAGATTAAATAAATTTCAGGTGTATAGATAGTGATTCACAATTTTTAAAGTTTATACTCCATTTATAGTTATTGTAAAATATTGGCTATATTCCCTGTGCTGTACAATATATCTCTGTAGCTTATCTTACACACTGCAGATTGTACCTCCTAATCCTCTACTCCTATCCTGCCCACCCCCCTTCCCTTTCCTCTCTGGTAACCACTAGCTTGATCTCTGTAACTGTGAATGTTTCTTTTTTTGTATTTTTTAATATTTTTTATACTTTTTTATATTAACTGGTTTGCTGTATTTTTAGATTCCACATATAAGTTATAACGTACAGTATTTGTCTCTCTCTGTCTGACTTTTCACTAAGTGTAATATCCTCGAAGTCTATCCATGTTTTTGCATATGGCAAGTTTTCATTCTTCTTTAGGGCTGAATAATATTCCAGTGTGTGTGTGTGTGTGTGTGTGTGTGTGTGTGTGTGTGTGTGCGCGCGTGCATGTGTAATCAGTTTAGTCGTGTGTAATCAATTTAGTCGTGTCTAATGCTTTGCTGCCTTATGGACTGTAACCTACCAGGCTCCTCTGTCGATGGGATTCTTCAGGCGAGAATACTGGAGTGGGTTGCTATGCCTTCCTCCAGGGGATCTTCTTGACTCAGGAATCAAACCTGTGTCTCCCACAATGCAGGCAGATTCTTTACTCCTGAGCCACCGGGGAAGCGCTATATTGTTATACATTCATCTGTTATTGAACACTTAGGTCGCTTCTGTATCTTGGCCATTGAAAACATGCTGCTATGAACATTGAGGGGCTCATATATCTTTTCAAATTAATGTTTTTGTTTTCTTCAGATATAGAGCAAGGAGTAGAATTGCTGGGTGAGGCGAGTTCTGTTTTCAGTTTTTTAGGAACCTCCATACTCGTTTCCACAGTGGCTGCACCAATGTACATTCTCACCAGTAGTGTACAGAGGTTGCCTTTGCCCCACATTCTTACAGACATTTATCTTTTGTGCTCTTTCTGATGATAGCCTTTCTGACAGGTGATATCTCATTGTGGCTTTGATTTACATTTCCCTGTGATAACAGCATTGTGCATCTTCTCATGTGGCTGTTGGTCATCTGTATGTCTTCTTTGGAGAAATGTTCAGGTCTTCTGCTCGTTTTTTAATCGGGTTGTCTGTTGTTACTGATGTTGAGTTGTGTGATCTGCTTGTGTATTTTGTATATTAACCCGTTATCAGTCATATCATTTGCAAATATTTCCTCCCATTCAGTAGGTTATCTTTGTGTTTTGTTGATGATTTCCTTTGCTGTGCAGAATGTTTTAATTAGGTCCGCTGTATTTCTTTTTGTTTTTAGTTCTTTTAGACACAGTCAAAAAGAATATTGCTATAATTTATGTCAAAAAATATTCTGCCTATGTTTTCTTTTAGGAGTTTTGTGGTTTCCTGCCTTACATTTATGTTCTCAATCCATTTTGAGTTTTTCTTACATATGATATGAGAAGATGGATTTATTTCATTCTTTTATATGTATCTGTACCATTTTCCCAGCACCACTTATTGAAAAGACTAACTTTTCTCCGTTGTATAGTCTAGCCTCCTTTGTTGTAGATTAACTGACCATAATTGCATGAATTTATCTCTGGGCTCTCCATTCTGTTCCACTGATCTACACACACACACAGTGGTGTGTGTGCCAGTACCATACTGTTCTGATTACTGTAGCTTTGTAGTACAGTCTGAGGGAAAAGAGACCTTTTATTCTATTTTAGAAAATATTACAAAATCATTGTTATGTGAAGACATTGTCAAATGAAAGCAAAACACAATAGGAGAAAAGTATTCTTAAAGTATGTGAGTTGGTTAGCTTTTTGAATTACATTGTTTTCTGGATTGCAGGATGTTTTTGGAATTTGTCAGCTTAAACTTTTTTTTTTTCAATTTTGGGGACAATTTTGAGTTTACAGAAAAGTTGCAAACATAATATAGAGAGTTCCCATTTATCCTTAACCCAGCTTCCAGCAATGTTAACAGTTTATAGGTACATTGACCAACCTAAGAAACCAACATTTGGTACAGTATCATTAACTAGACTACAGACTTTAGAGTTCACCAGTTTTTCCATTAACATCACTTTTTCTGTTCAAGACCCAATCCAGGATCCCACGTTGCCTTTGATCATCATGTCTCTTTAGCTTCCTCCCATCTGTGATGTTTGTGTGTACGTGTGCTGAGTCACAGCAGTCATGTCCTACTCTTTGCGACCCTATGAACCATAGCCTGCCAGGCTCCTCTGTCCACGGAACTCTCCAGGCAAGAATACTGGAGTGGGCTGCCATCCCCTTCTCTAGGGGATCTTCCTGACCCGGGAATTGAACCCATGTATCTTACATCTTCTGCCTTGACATGCAGGTTCTTTACCACTAGCACCACCTGGGAAACCCTCTGTGATGTTTACTTGATATCAGTTCATTAAATGAGACATATGCTCTATATGATTTTCTGAATTTTGTGTTCTATTTAACAATAACAAGTTAAAATCAAAAACAAAAAATTAATTCAGTAACTTCTCATTGCTCTTAGAATAGTGGCAGCTAGCCTCAGCCTGGCCAGTGGAGCCCAGATGACTTTGTGCCAGCCCATCTCTGCCTGATTCATAGTGGCCTAGTCGAGCAGGCCCCCTTTCTGTCTCTCATATCTTACCTGCTCCTTCCTGCCACAGGGTCTTTGCACCTGCTGTTTCCTCTACCTGGCACACTCTTCCCTCCTCTGCCAAGGTAACTCCTGCTCCTCTGTTGATCATTTCAGCGTCCTTCATACAGTCTAGCCTTGCCTGGCCTCCCTAGCTGGGTAGCATCTCCTTACCACAGGCTCTCGTTGCTGTCCACAGTGCTGCACTGGTTTGAGTGGCTATTTGTTTCTGTCTGTCTCTCTGCTAGACCATAAGCTACACGAAAGTAGGACCGCATCTGACAGTAGGGACCACCTCTATCGGCTTCCTCCACAGTGCCTGGCATGTAGTACATGCTGGGTACTACTTGTTGATTTCAGAGATGAATGAAAATCATAAAACATGCTTAAAAGGTGGGGGGGTGGGGTGGGGAGGAAGAGAGGAGGAGGGAATTACCACAGTGTTTATAGCTTATTCATTTTTCATGGAGATGGGGATGGAAAATGATTAGATACTGATTGTATATGAAGTTTCCATTAAAAACTTCTTAGGAGCGTGGAAGTCAGAAGATAACCCTTTTGTTTCTGCTGATCACCTGAATGGGTTCTGGATGAAAAAATTGGTCCATGAGCTCCTCAAGGAGAGGCTAGAGAATCTGACTTGCTGTGCAGAGTGAGAATTTCAAGTTTCCCACAGCCACAAAGCACTCCAAGAGGGCGGAGCAGGCAGAATAGATTGGCGGGAAGAACAGACAGCAGAATCAGCAAAACTGCAAGAGGCATATGCTTTTAAGCCCTACTTTTGTTATTAATTTCTAATTTTAGTGCATTATGGGCAGACAACATGGTCTATATGATATTGATTCTGTGAAATTTATTATAGTTTCTTTTATGGCCAATTTAAATGTTCTTCTGGCTCAAAAAGAATGTGAATTATTTGTCCAGTATGGGGTTCTTTTATATCTAATTGATCAAATTTATTAACTGTATTGTTTATATCTTCATTGGTGGTTTATGGTTTAGTTGCTAAGTCGTGTCTGACTCTTTGCGACCCCATGGACTGTAGCCCACCAGGCTCCTCTGTCCGTGGGATTTTCCAGGCAAGAACACTGGAGTGGATTGCCATATCTTCATTATCTCTATTTAAATTTTGTCTTGCTCTCTTGGTGTCTAGGTTTCTAAGAGGAATGACTTTGGAGTTACACAGGCTTAAGGATATTTCTCTGTAAGTAAAAATATAAAGACTAATTTATAAAAATTATACCTTTTTCAAATTATGGAGGTTGGGGAGAAACAACAAAGAGAACACAGACCAGAAAGCAAATGAGGGAAAATGAGAGAGTATTAAAAACCAATCTGAATCTGTAAAAGATGACGCAACTAAGTCTATCTGCTTTACAATAACTGAATGGGATAAACTTGCAAACTAAAAGAAAATCCTGTCAGATATAATTTTAAAAAAATAAATGAAAACACATGCTATCAATAAAGATAGCCTAAAATAAAACGGCTCAAGGAGTTTGAAAGTAAAAGAACTAAACAGTGGATTTTAAAAAAACTTGACAAATTGATTCTTAAGTATATTCAAAAGAGTAAGTTCAGAGAGTACAAATATTTGTTGAATGCCTACTGGGTACCAGGCATGTGTTTTAAAGCTGCAATAATGAAAACAACGTGGGGTAGAGCCAGAAGTAGACAAATAGAGTCAGCAGGAACAGAACAGGAAGTCTGGAAATGGCCTTACATACGCATAAGAATTTAATCTATGATAATGATGATAGCTCAAACACATAAAGAAAGGACAACTTTACTTCCTACTTGTAAAAAATAAACAGCCATAAATATTCAATATAAACTTAAGAGTTTCAACTTAAAAAAAGGTATCAGATAGACTAAAGATCTAAACATTAAAAATCCCACTTAAGTAATAGAATAAAATTTAGATGTTTACTTTTCACATTTGGAGTTCCATCTCAACTGCTCAAAGAATTTGAATAAACAGTTCACAAGGGAAATGTAAAGGGCAGTTAAACATGGAGAAAACAAAGCTTAACTTCACTGGTAGCTGAAAATGAAAATCAATATGACAGCGATACCCAGTGGGGTCAGGGGGCAAAAGGACACCTTTGGGGTATGAACTGCTGCTGCTACTGCTAAGTCGCTTCAGTCGTGTCCGACTCTGTGTGACCCTATAGACGGCAGCCCACCAGGCCCCCCTGTCCCTGGGATTCTCCAGGCAAGAACACTGGAGTGGGTTGCCATTTCCTTCTCCAATGCATGAAAGTGAAAAGTGAAAGTGAAGTCACTCAGTTGTGCCCAACTCTTAGCAACCCCATGGACCGCAGCCTACCAGGCTCCTCCATCCATGGGATTTTCCAGGCAAGAGTACTGGAGTGGGGTGCCATTGCCTTCTCCAGGGGTATGAACTGGCAAAGCCTTTTTGGAGACTAATTCAACATTATCTACCAATCATTTAAAACAGGTCATCCCTATAATCTGGCAATTGCATTTCAAGGACTTTGCCCTGTGGAAATCCTCACATAAGTATACAAAGAACATTGTATAAGGATGTTCATTTCTGCATTAAAACAGCAAAATTTTTGGAGTGGAGTATAACTATCCATTAATAGAGGTGAGGTCACAGCCTATCAGAGAAAAAGGCCATGAGCACTGCAGGCTGCTGAGGAAAGGGAAGCTGTAGTCTCACTGGCCCTGTGCTAGGGAAAATTTCTGGCAGAGCCTGCTGGTCGGAGGTCCAGGGTCACTCAGACCTTCAGTCCCACTGGGGACAGGCTCTGGCCTCCCAGTGCCAGCGTATTTTTATGCTGCTAGACTTCAGCTTTGGTGACTGACTTATCATTGATTTTGAGAAAAATGTTTAAACCCTGGGCCTTTTAGTTAGGAAAATTGTAAAGATATATACAACATCCTATTTTAAAATAAAAAGGTTTAAAGCAGTAAGAATCTCTGCATATTTTATACTGCTGGTGATGGAGGGGGAAAGTGTCTTTGTAAATGGTTCCCTTTCATTCGTGTATTGATTCAACAAATGAGGAACGGACACAGCCTCTCAAGAAGCTCCCTTCATGAGGGGAGGAACTCTTGTGAAGGAATGGATGTGTGTATGTCTGTGTGTGAGTTGCTGAGTCGTGTCCGACTCTTTGCGACCCCATGGACTGTAGCCTGCCAGCTTCCTCTGTCCATGGGGTTTCTTAGGCAAGTATACCGGAGTGAGTTGCCATTTCCTTCTCCAGGGGATCTTCCTGACCAAGGAATTGAACCTGGATCTCCTGTACTGCAGGCGGATTCTTTACCACATGAGCCACCATGTGGACTCGGAATTCTCCAGGCAAGTCTACTAGAATGGGTTCCATTCCCTTCTCCAGGGTATCTTCACAACCCAGAGATCGAATCCAGTTCTCCTGCATTGCCGGCAGATTGTTTACCATTTGAGCCACCAGGGAACGGATATTAAATATTTAACCACAAAAAAGATAAAACTACAAAGTTCAGTAAGCACTGTGAAGGATTATGGGAGCCTGTATTATGGGGTTTATATATAGGGGACTATGTTATAGGGAATATAGGTAGACTTCATTTCAGTTGGTCAGGGATGGTTTCCCAGAGGAAATTACGTTAGGTGAGACCAGAGGAAGGAGTCCCAGAACAGTTTGCATGAAAAGGAAAGGACTTGGAATTTCCCTGGCAGGCCTGTGGTGAAGACTCTACACTTCCAGCTCAGAGGCCTTGGGTTCAATCGCTGGTCTCTCGTTGGGGAAGTAAAATTTCACATGTCATGGGGCGCAGCAGAGAAATGAAAAACAAGGGCTTGTGCAAAAGTCCAAGATAAGGAATTGCTGGGAGCATTTACAACATTAACAAAAGGCTGGTGTGGGCCACTTTAAGAATTTGGAATTTTCCACCAAGGGCAATGCAAAACTGTGGATTAGGAAAATGTTGCTTTTCAACAAGTGTGATTCAGACCCGGCAGTCTCCAGAGCCAATGTTTTTGGCAAGGATGTGGGTATATCCTGCTCAAAACAGTTACCCACAGGAAATTGGGAGGAGAGCCAGGGAGGCAGCCAGAGCACTCTAGGCCAGTCTCCCCTTCAGAATGGAGACCCCAGGGGGAGAATGGATATCCCAAGGGGCCCCCACTGGCAGTGCCAAAGCACAGCTGCGGGGCTGTTCCGTGAGGCTTTCCATCCAGATGCGGAAAGTACGCCGAGGGTGTTCTTGGGTGGGGAAGGGGTTCGGGAAACGGGTAGATTGGGGTAAGTTCTGCCATATTGATGGGGAAAATTTGTGCTGCCTAATTTTCCAATATAAAAATGTTCAGAGTATGAGATTTTAAAGTTTTTATGTGTTTTCAATGAATTCAAAATTTATAAAATATAAATCAAATATGTTTGAGATTGAATATTATGTTAATTTCCTATTGCCATTTACAACAAATTACCATAACACTGGTGATTTAAAATAGCACACAGGTATTCCTTTAGTGTTCTAGAGGCCAGATATCTGCAGTCAGTATTACCAGTCTAAAGTTGAAGCATCGGTGGCCCTGAGTTCTTCTGGAGGTTCTGAGGGAGAATCTACTTCCATTTCCAAGCTCCTGGACATGCCTGCATTCCTTAGCTCATGATCCCTTCCTCCAGCTCTTGCTTCCATTTTCACATTTCTTACCCCTGTAGTCAAATCTCCCTCGGCTTCCTTCTTATAACAGTGCTTGTGATTATATGTAGGGGCCACATACCTGGATAATCCAAAATAATTTTCCCATTTCAGGATGCTTAACAATCACATCTTCAGAGTCCCTTTTGCCATATAAGATTATATTCACAAATTTAAAGAATTAACATCTGAATATCTTTGGGGCCATTTCAACTTTTCACAGGTATATAGTTGAATACAGCCCTCAGATTTCAACCTATCTCAGATTTTTCCCTCAGCTACAATAATAAAATATCCCTTCAGTTCAGTTCAGTTCAGTTCAGTTCAGTCACTTAGTCGTGTCCAACTCTTTGCGACTCATGAACCACAGCATGCCAGGCCTCCCTGTCCATCACCAACTCCCAGAATCCACCCAAACCCGTGTCCATTGTGTCGATGATGCCATCCAACCATCTCATCCTCTGTCGTCCTCTTCTCCTCCTGCCCTCAATTTTTCCCAGCATCAGGATCTTTTCAAATGAGTCAGCTCTCCACATCAGGTGGCCAAAGTATTGGAGTTTCAGCTTCAACATCAGTCCTTCCAATGAACACTCAGGACTGATCTCCTTTATGATGGACTGGTTGGATCTCCTTGCAGTCCAAGGGACTCTCAAGAGTCTTCTCCAACACCACAGTTCAAAAGCATCAATTCTTCAGTGTTCAGCTTTCTTTATAGTCCAACTCTCACATCCATACATGACTCCTGGAAAAACCATAGCCTTGACCAGGTGGACCTTTGTTGACAAAGTAATGTCTCTGCTTTTTAATATGCTATCTAGGTTGGTCATAACTTTCCTTCCAAGGAGTAAGTGTCTTTTAATTTCATGGCTGCAATCACCATCTGCAGTGATTTTGGAGCCCAAAAAATAAAATCTGACACTGTTTCCACTGTTTCCCCATCTATTTGCCATGAAGTGATGGGACCAGATGCCATGATCTTCGTTTTCTGAATGTTGAGCTTTAAGCCAACTTTTTCACTCTCCTCTTTCACTTTCATCAAGAGGCTCTTTAGTTCTTCACTTTCTGCCATAAGGGTGGTGTCATCTGCATATCTGAGGTTATTGATATTTCTCCCGGCAATCTTGATTCCATCTTGTGCTTCCTCCAGCCCAGCGTTTCTCATGATGTACTCTGCATAGAAGTTAAATAAGCAGGGTGACATATATAGCCTTGACATACTCCTTTTCCTATTTGGAACCAGTCTGTTGTTCCATGTCCAGTTCTAACTGTTGCTTCCTGACCTGCATACAGATTTCTCAAGAGGCAGGTCAGGTGGTCTGGTATTCCCATCTCGTTCAGACTTTTCCACAGTTTATTGTGATCCACACAATCAAAGGCTTTGGCATAGTCAATAAAGCAGAAATAGATGTTTTTCTGGAACTCTCTTGCTTTTTCCATGATCCAACAGATGTTGGAAATTTGATCTCTGGTTCCTCTGCCTTTTCTAAAACCAGCTTGAACATCAGGAAGTTCACGGTTCACGTATTGCTGAAGCCTGGCTTGGAGAATTTTGAGCATTACTTTACTAGCATGTGAGATGAGTGCAATTGTGTGGTAGTTTGAGCATTCTTTGGCATTGCCTTTCTTTGGGATTGGAATGAAAACTGACCTTTTCCAGTCCTGTGGCCACTGCTGAGTTTTCCAAACTTGCTGGCATATTGAGTGCAGCCCTTTCACAGCGTCATCTTTTAGGATTTGAAATAGCTCAACTGGAATTCCATCACCTCCACTAGCTTTGTTCGTAGTGACACTTCCTAAGGCCCACCTGACTTTACATTCCAGGATGTCCCGCTCTAGGTGAGTGATCACAGCATCGTGATTATCCAGGTCGTGAAGATCTTTTTTGTACAGTTCTTCTGTGTATTCTTGCCACCTCTTCGTAATATCTTCTGCTTCTGTTAGGTCCCTACCATTTCTGTCCTTTATCGAGCCCATCTTTGCATGAAATGTTCCCTTGGTGTCTCTAATTTTCTTGAAGAGATCACTAGTCTATCCCATTCTGTTGTTTTCCTCTATTTCTTTGCATTGATCGCTGAGGAAGGCTCTCTTATCTCTCCTTGCTTTTCTTTGGAACTCTGCATTCAAATGGGTATATCTTTCCTTTTCTCCTTTACCTTTCATCTCTCTTCTTTTCACAGCTATTTGTAAAGGCTCCTTAAACAGCCATTTTTCTTGTTTGCATTTCTTTTTCTTGGGGATGATCTTGCTCCCTGACTCCTGTACAATGTCACAAACCTCCGTCCATAGTTCATCAGGCACTCTGTCTATCAGATCTAGTCCCTTAAATCTGTTTCTCACTTCCACTGTATAGTCATAAGGGATTTGATTCAGGTCATACCTGAATGATCTAGTGGTTTTCCCTACTTTCTTCAATTTAATTCTGAATTTGGCAATAGGAAGTTCATTATCCTAGCCACAGTCAGCTTCCGGTCTTGTTTTTGTTGACTGTATAGAGCTTCTCCATCTTTGGCTGCAAAGAATATAATCAGTCTGATTTCGGTGTTGACCATCTGGTGATGTCCATGTGTCGAGTCTTCTCTTGTGTTGTTGGAAGAGGGCGTTTGCTATGACCAGTGTGTTCTCTTGGCAGAACTGTTAGCCTTTGCCCTGCTTCATTCTGTACTCCAAGGCCAAATTTGCCTGTTACTCCAGGTGTTTCTTGACTTCCTACTTTTGCATTCCAGTCCCCTATAATGAAAAGGACATCTTTTTTGGGTGTTAGTTCTAAAATATCCCTAAATTATCCCAATTCTCTGGTCCCTAAACTGATTATGTTTTTTTAAAAACAGTTTTACTGAGGTTCAATGTATATGCCATGAAATCCACCCATTGTAATTACATAAGTGAAAGTGAAAGTGAAGTCTCTCAGTCGTGTCCAACTCTTTGCGACCTGGTAGACTGTAGCCCACCAGGCTCCTCCGCCCATGGGATTCTCCAGGCAAGAATACTGGAGTGAGTTGCCATTTCCTTCTCCAAGGGATCTTCCCAACCCAGGGATCGAACCTGGGTCTCCTGCATTGCAGACAGATGCTTTACCGTCTGAGCCACCAGGGAAACCCCCGTAAGTATATACACAATTATTTTTAGTAGATTTTTAGAGTTATGCAACTATCACAGCAATCCAGATTTAGGACATTTCCATCAACTCAAAAAGTACCCTGTGCTTATCTGCAGTCAATCACCACTCCTAAGTCCAGCTAAGGCATCCATTAATCTACTTCTATCTGCATAAATTTACCTTTTCTGGGCTACTAATGAACGGGGTCGCCATATAGTCTTTCGTGTCTAGCTTTCACTTAGTATGTTTTTGAGGTTCATCTGTGTCAGAGTGTGTATCAGTAATCAGTAGTATTCCTTTTTATTCCTGAGTCATATTCCATTTTAAGAATAAATCACATTTGTTTATCCATTAACCTGTTGATGGACATTTGGGTTATTTCCTCATTTGGGCTCTTACAAATAAATGGTGCTGTGAATATTCATATATGAGTCTTCGTGTGGACGTATGTTTTCATTTCTTTGGATAGATACCTAGGAAGGGAGAAACTACCAAGCTGTTTTCCAAAGTGGCTGTACCATTTTCCACTCCTATTTGGAAAGTGTGAGGGGTCCAGTTTCTCCACATCCTTGCTGATACTTGTATAGGATATCCTTTTCCCATTGAGTTGCTTTGGAAACTTTGCCAGAACTAAATTGACTTTACATGTGAGGGCTTATTTCAATTCTATTCCATTGGCCTATATTTCTGTCTTAATGCCAGTACCATGTTTTGTTTATTACTGTAATCTTGTAGTAAGTCTTGAAATCAGAAATTGTGAGTTCTCTAATTTTTTTCGAGATTGTTTTGGCTATTCTGGATCCTTTGCATTTCCATATTAATTTTAGAATTGGTGTGTCAATTTCTGCAAAAAACAGAGCTGGGATTTTAATAAGGATTGCATTTAATTTGTAGATCAATTGGGGCAGTATTATTATATTAACAATAGTAGTTTTAAATTTCATAGCATTTTCTGTATGCAAGATCATGTCATCTTTGAATAAAGACAGTCTTACTTCGTTTCCAGTGTGAATGGCTTTATTTTTATTTTTTACTTTTTGGCCTTGTCACACTGACTAAAACCTCTAGTACAATTTGATTAAAAGTGGCATCAGCAGATATCCTTGCCTTGTTCCGGGTTTATAGGGATGCAGTCTTTTACAATTACATATAATGTAGACTGTAAATTTTAGTTAGATACCCTTTATCACATTGAGAAAGTCCCCTTTTATTCCTAGCTTAAGAGTTTTTATGCTTATTTTTATTCCTAGCTTAAGAGTTTTTCAAATGCTTTTTGTGCATCTCCAGAAATGATCATGCGGTTTTTGTCCTTTATTTTATTAACATGGGATTTACCCTCATTGATTTTCAGATGTTAAACCAGCCTTGCATTCCTGGGATAAAGGTGACTTGGTTATAGTGTATAACTCTATTTAAATGTTGCTGGATTTTATTATATAATGTGTTAAGGATTTTTGCCAAATATGTTTATAAGGGATATTGTGTAGTTTTCATAGAATAATTGACAACTGTTCCCTTCTTCTCTGCTTTATGAAAGGATTTATTGTTGATCAGTCGCTCAGTCATGTCCTACTCTTTGTGACTACATGGACTGCAGCACGCCAGGCTTCCCTGTCCTTTACTATCTCCCTGAGTTTGCTCAAACTCATATCCATTGAGTCAATGATGCTATCCAACCTCTGTCATTCCCTTCTCCTCATGCCCTCAGTCTTTCTCAGCATTAGGGTCTTTTCCAGTGAGTCAGCTGTTTGCATCAGGTGGCCAAAGCGTTGGAGCTTCAGCTTCATCATCAGTCCTTCCAGTGAATATCCAGGGTTGATTTCCTTTAGAATTGACTGGTTGGGTCTCTTGTTGTCCAAAGGACACTCAAGAGTCTTCTCCGGCACCACAGTTAAAAAGCATCAGTTCTTTGGCACTCAGCCTTCTTTATGGTCCAACTCTCACATCCATGATGTGACCTTACAAGAGACCGAGCCGGTCTTGCCGTGAGTGTGTGGGAGTCTCCAAGAGAGGTGTGGGTTGACAGCAGTGTGCTGTCGGGGCAGGAGCACCAGCAGCAGCAGTCCTGGGAGGCGCAGTGCCTCGACATAAGCCCTCTTGGAGGAGGTCGCCATTAGTCTTACCATAGAACGTATAGCCCATCAAAGAGACTGCAGACTCCATGACTGGGCCACCTCAGGCCAAACAACAGGGAGGGAGCACAGCCCCACCCACCAGCAGAAAACTGGATTAAAGATTCGGGAAGCCTGGCCCTGCCCACTAGAGCAAGAATCAGCTTTCCCCACAATCAGTCCCTCCCCTCAGGAAGCTTGCACAAACCTCTTATCTTCATCCATCAGAGGACAGACAGAAGAAATAAGAGCTTCAGTCCTATGTCCCCCAGAATGAAAACCACAGTCACAGAAAGCTAACCTCACATGGATCACACCTTGTGTAATTCACTGAAACTATGAGCATGCCATGCAGGGCCACCCAAGAGAGACGGGTCATGGTGGAGAGTTCTGACAAAATGTGGCCCACTGGAGAAGGGGATGGCAAACCGCTTCAGCATTCTTGCCTTGAGAACCCCATGAGCAATATGAAAAGGCAGTAAGAATTTATAAAAGATAGTATTATATTGCCTTTAATTATCCAAAAGAATTCACCAGTGAAATGTTCTGGGACTGAGCTTTTCTTGGTAGGAAAATTTTAAGTATGAATTCTGTCTTGCTATCAGTCTACTCAGATTTTCTATTTCTTCTTGAGCCAATTTTTATAATCTATATCGTTCTGAAAATTTGTCCATTTCAACCAAATTTTTAAATTTGTATTTTACCCCCATATATTCCCTTACATTTGTGAAATATTCACGTTTATTCTTTTCATTTATTTAGGGTCAGTAATGATTTTGTAATTTGTCTTTTTTTTTTTTTCTCTTTGTTATTCTAGCTAAAGATTTGTCAGTTCTGTTAATTTTTTCCAAAATACTAGCTTTTTGTTTTAAAAGTTTTTTCTCTGTTATTTTTTTCTATTTCACTTACTTACACTCTAATCTTTACTATTTTCATCCTTTTTCTTATTTTGGATTTAGTTGGCTCTTCTTTTTGCAGATTCTTAAAGTGAAAACTGCTTCTTTTCTAATCTAGATGTTTAAAGCTACACATTCCCCTGAAAATACTGCTTCACTACATCCCCCAAATTTTGGTATGTTGAATTTTCTTTTTTATTAAGTTAAAAAGAGGAATGATTTTTCTTGTGATTTCTTCTTTGACTCATGGGTTATGTCTAAATGTGTTGTTTAATTTCCAAATATTTGGAGATTTCCCAAATTTCTACCTACCCTCAATCCTTTATCAATTTAATATTATATAGAATTTTAATCTGAAGTTATTATGGATGCACTTTCTATTTATTTTCATTGGTCTTAAGTTTGTGGTTGTTCTTGCTATTGTCCAGACAACACAAAATTTTACCAGTGTATTTAATCACGCTTACTCTATATATTTCTTGCAAAGTCTTCTGAATATGTATCTCTTCTTGTTTGTGCACTTCCTCCAAAATGTCTTAAATTTTTTATTATAAAAGTTTTCATACTTCTAAGAAAATAAAAATCATCGTACAATGAACATCAATATATCCCTCCCCCATAACATTTTTTAAACAGTTTGCTTTATATATTAGGTTAAACAGTTCAGAATCCTTCCATTGATATTTCAGTTTGTCCTTCCTTTTCAGCTCCCCAGAGATATTTTTAATGTGTTTCTTAGTGCAACAAGCATTTTGAAACTTTATTGCCTGAGAATTTTTTAAATGATAGTGATTTATAATGTTGTGTTACTTTATAACATAGTGCTATAGCGTAGCACTTTGCTGCTGCTACTGCTAAGTCGCTTCAGTTGTGTCCAACTCTGTGCGACCCCACAGACGGCAGCCCACCACGCTCCGCCGTCCCTGGGATTCTCCAGGCAAGAACACCAGAGTGGGTTGCCATTTCCTTCTCCAGTGCATGAAAGTGAAAAGGGAGAGTGAAGTCACTCAGTCGTGTCCGACTCTTCTCGATCCCATGGGCTGCAGCCTACCAGGCTCCTCCGTCCATGGGATTTTCCAGGCAAGACTACCGGAGTGGGTTGCCATTGCCTTCTCCAAAAAGCACTTTACTTTATAGCATAGTGATTATTTTCTTTTTCAGATTATATTCCGTTATACATTATTACAAATTATTGAATATAATTCCCAGTGCTATACAGTAAATCCGTGTTGCTTATCTGTTTATGTGTAGTAGTTTGTATCTGTTAATCCTATATTCCTAATTTGTCTATCCCTCACTCCCCTCTTTGGTCACCATAACTTCATTTTCTGTCTGTGAGTCTGCTTTGTATATAGATTCACTTGTGTTATTTTTTAGATTTCAGATATAAACTGTATCATATAATATTTATCTTTATCTGTCTGACTTACTTCACTAAGTATACTGTTCTCTAGGTCTATCCATGTTGCTGCAAATGGCCACACTCCATTCTTCGTTAGGACTGAGTATTGTGCCATTGTAGGTATGTATGCCACATCTTCTTAAATCAGTTGTCTGTTGATAGGCACTTGCGTTGTTGCCGTGTTTTGGCTTTTCTATATAGTGCTACTTTGAACATTGGGGCATGTGTATCTTTTCAAATTAGAGTTTCTTTTTTTCCCAGATAATATGCCTAGGAGTGGGATTGCTGGATTATATAATAGTTTTATTTTTAGTTTTTAAGGAACCTCCATACTATTTTGCATAGTGACTATACCAGTTTACATTCCCACCAACAATGCAGGATGACTCCCTTTCCTGATACATTTTTTTCACTCTTTTCACATTTGAAAGATAGTTCAGTTAAGTCGCTCAGTCATGTCCTACTCTTTGTGGCCCCATGGACTGCAGCACGCCAGGCTTCCCTGTCCATCACCAACTCCTGGAGCTTGCTCAAACTCATGTCCATCGTGTCGGTGATGCCATCCAACCATCTCATCCTCTGTCGTCCCCTTCTCCTCCTGCCTTCAGTCTTTCCCAGTATCAGTGTCTTTTCCAGTGAGTCAGTTCTTCGCATCAGGTGGCCAAAGTATTGGAGCTTCAGCTTCAGCATCATCCTTCCAATGTATATTAAGGACTGATTTCCTTTAGGATTGACTGGTTTGATCTCCTTGCAGTCCAAGGGACTCTCAAGAGTCTTCTCTAACACCACAGTTCAAAAGGATCAATTCTTCAGCACTCAGCTTTCTTCATGGTCCAACTCTCACAACCATACATGACTACTGGACAAACCATAGCTTTGAAGATATGGACCTTTGTCAGCAAAGTAATGTCTCTGCTTTTTAATATGCTGCTAGGTTGCTTATAGCTTTTCTTCCAAGGTGCAAGCATCTTTTAATTTCATGGCTGCAGTCACCATCTGCAGTGATTTTGGACCTCAAGAAAATAAAGTCTATCACTGTTTCTATTGTTTCCCCATCTATTTCGGCATGAAGTGATGGGAACGGATGCCATGATCTTAGTTTTTTGAAAGGTAAGTTTTAAGCCAGCTTTTTCACTCTCCTCTTTCACTTTCATCAAGATGCTCTTCAGATCCTCTTCCATTTCTGCTGTCAGGACGGTATCATCTGTGTATCTGAGATTATTGATATTTCTCCCAGCAATCTTGATTCTAGCTTGTGCAGCATCCAGCCCAGCATTTTGCATGATATACTTTGCATGTAAGTTAAATAAGTAGAGTGACAATATACAGCCTTGACGTACTCCTTTCCCAGTTTGGAACCAGTCCATTGTTCGTGTCTGGTTCTAACTGTTGCTTCTTGACCTGGAGGTCAAGATTTCTCAGGAGGCAGGTCAGGTGGTCTGGTATTCCCATCTGTTTAAGAATTTTGAAAGACAAGCTGGCTGTAGACAAAATTATAGGTTCCAAGTTATTTTCTTTAGTACTTAAGAAACACTGCCCCGTTGTCTTCTTGTGCCCAGTGTTGTAGGTGAGCAGTCTAACATCAATCTAACCCTGTTAAAATTTTCTCTTTGGTTTTGATGGGTTTTTTTTTTTTTCTGTTTTTGTTTGCTGTTGTTGTTACCGTTGTTTTGGCCACACTGTTTGTGGGATCCTAGTTCCCCAACCAGCGCTCTCATCAGGGAAAGCACGGAGTCCCAACCACTGGACCAGCAGAGAATCTCCTCTCTGGTATTTTTAAATTTTACCATCTAGTGGGTTTTCATTTCTCTCTTTTATTTTCCACTCTATGGCCTTTTCAATCTGGTCATTCATTCTTTTTAAACCTGAAAAAAAAAATTAGATCCTTTGTTCTTCAAATGTATTCCTCTTTTCAGTTTCACTTTCTCCTGAATTCCTGTTGCATGGGTGTGGGCATTCTACTTCTATCCTCTTTATTTCTTAAATTTAATTTTTTATCTTCTCATTCTTCAATGGGTCCTTCTTAAAGTGTTTCTCAATATGGTATTCGAGTCTATTTTTATCAGTTATATATCTCATTTATTGTGTTGTTTCAACTATTATCTTTTTCATATCAATACTTTCTTTTGACTCTTGTAAGTGTTTTCCTGTTTTTCTTTTACACTGCTAATATATCTTTTGTGTATTTGTAGAACTGATTTGAAATCCTTAGTCCATCTCTACTAATGAATACTGCTGCTTCTGTCCTGCTGTTTCGGATCTTACATGTTGTGATTTTATTTTTCTTTTGGTTTAATTTTACTCTGTGAGTATCTCAACATTTTTGGCTTGTGAACCCCTATTCCCTGGGGGTATTTACTGCTCTACCCTGTACTGCGTTTGAGGGAAGGACAGAAGGCCATTCAGTGTCTGCCAGCCTATTAACTTCAAGGAGAGGACAGGGCCTCAGATCTCAACTGGAGTACCCCAGGCATCACACAATCACAGGTCATCACTCCCGCTTGTTTGCATTTGGTCCCAAAACTCCTTGGGTTCTTGATTTCACTTTCTACCCTGTGCTGAAAGGAAGCTCCTCTATTGACTTGAGGGAGGGGCCAGCCTGGGAATTTGGAGAGCAAAAGATGGGGTGAGGGATTGCTCAAAAACAGTTGTTCCCCAAGGTCATCAACTCTTGACCCTGGCAGGGCTTTATGCTGCCCTAAGTTCATCCCCGTAGACACCTGACCGGTGGTCTGAGCCACTGCATCTGCAGTTCTGCAACAAAGAATAGACAGTGATCATCCAGTGCAAAGATGCGGATGAGGCAAGAGCAAAACACCAATCACTCCTGCACACCTGTGGTCAGTTAATCTCTGACAAAGGGGGCAAGAATATGCAATGGAGAAGAGACAGTCTCTTCAGCAAGTGATGCTGGGAAGGCTGGACAGCCACATGTATATCAATGAACATTTATTTGATTGATTTGAACAATTCCTTCAATTTAAACATTCCTTCACACCATATACAAAAATAAACTCAAAATGGCTTAAAGTCTTAAGTATATAAACATATATGTGCTACCGTAAAACTAGAAGAAAACAGGTAAAACATCATCTGGCATAAATTGTAGCAATATTTTCTTAGGTCAGTCTCCCAAGATGATAGAAACAAAAGCAAAAATAAACAAATGAAACCTAATCAAATTTACAAGCTTTTGCACAGCAAAGGAAACCATAAACAAAATGAAAAGACAACCAGTGGACCAGGAGAAAATATTTGCAAATGATGGGACCAAGAAAGGCTTAATTTCCAAAGTAGGCAAACTCCTCATACAACTGAATAGCAAAAGAAAACAAACACCCTGAACAAAAAAATGGGCAGAAAACCTAAATAGACATTTCTCCAAAGAAGACATTCGGCGCACAGGAAGATGGCTGAGCCGGTGACCAAGTCGGTGCTGTTCCTATGTCTGGGTAACATCTGTCGATCACCCATCGCAGAAGCGGGTTTCAGGAAACTTGTAACTGATCAAAACATTTCAGATAATTGGAGGACAGACAGTGCAGCAACATCCACGTATGACTAGGAAACCCTCCTGATTATTGCGGGCGGGCTTGCATGAAGAAGCATGGGATCCCCATGAGTCACGTTGCCCGGCAGGTTACCAAAGAAGACTTTGCCACTTTTGATTATATACTGTGTACGGATGAGAGCAATCTGAGAGATGTGAATAGAAAAAGTAATCAACTTAAAAACTGCAGAGCGAAAATCGAACTACTCTGGAGCTATGATCCACAAAAACAACTTATCATTGAAGATCCCTATTATGGCAACGACGCTGACTTTGAGGCCGTCTACCAGCAGGGCGTGCGGTGCTGCAGAGCCTTCCTGGAGAAGGTTCACGGACCCGGCCGTCCCGCTGTGGCCCAGGCTCGTCCCCCCAGGCCATGCGGCAAGTGTCAACAGTGTCCTCTCTTCAGTTGACTCACTCTTTCTCACCTGGAAAAATAATTGTAGATGGAACTCAGTCTTTGTGTTTGGCGAAAGAGTAAATAAAAAATCTTTGATTCAGATAGTTTATGGGGTAAGAGTTCCTAAGGCAATGGCACCCCACTCCAGTACTCTTGCCTGGAAAATCCCATGGATGGAGGAGCCTGGTAGGCTGCAGTCCATGGGGTCGCTAAGAGTCGGGCACGACTGAGCAACTTCACCTTCGCTTTTCACTTTCATGCACTGGAGAAGGAAATGGCAACCCACTCCGGTGTTCTTGCCTGGAGAATCCCAGGGACGGTGGAGCCTGATGGGCTGCCGTCTGTGGGGTCGCACAGAGTCGGACACGACTGAAGCGACTTAGCAGCAGCAGCCGCAGACTAGCTAAACCTCCCACGATGCCCCAGTTACAAAAACAGTGGAACAGCCGAAGTAGTGGAGCGGCACAGTAGACCATAATGAAGTGAAGCAAGACGCCCCTCAGGAGCCTGCACTGCCCCTCCCTCTGTGGCCGGGCTCTGCCCGCCCGCCTCTCGACTGGGGCCTGGCGCCCAGCGGCCACTCGCTCGCAGTGCGGGGGCGCACACTCTCAGGACAGGAAGGAGCAAGGTTCGTGGGATTCATCCTTAGCACCTTCACTCCTTCTTAGTTTGTGTCTGTGTGGTTCATTTCACAAGGAAGTCACCTTATGTGTTCCCATTTGAACCCCTTTGCCTCTGGAAATGTAGTTATATCCAGGAGAAGGACATGTGTGCTGGTTTATCTTATGGTCAGTTTGGGGACTGTGTCTGCTTCTGCATGCGTATAACTGCCTGAATGTCAATTATAGATCACCTTGTGTGGGAAATAGTATTAAGCTGGAAAAAGTCCTTTTATGTTGGAATGCTTCAATGTTGATATATTAGGTATTCTTTTGTTAGTGCCTGGTTATAGGGAAATATACACAATTTGTGCACACTTTGAAATAACTGATCTAAAATTCATATGAATATATGTCAGAAAAAAATTGTTCTCAAATAAACAGGAAATTACAAAAATACAACTGAGGTGCCAAAACAAAAAAACAAGACATTCAGATGGCTAACAAGTACATGAAAAAATGCTCAATATCACTAATGATTGTGTGCGAGCTCAGGTTCAGTCATGTCTGACTTTTTTGCAACCCCATGGGCTGCAGCCTGCCAGACTCTTCTGTCCATGGGATTTCCCAGGCAGGAATACTAGAGTGGGTTGGATTTCCTCCTCCAGGGAATCTTCAGGATTTCTCAGGGAAGCTTCAAGATTCAGGAGATCTGTGACTTAGCGATTGAAAGCCTCAATAAAGTTAAAAGACAGAAAAAACCCAGAAGGTGATTGCAGAGAAGAAAGCATTTAAATGAAAAATTAATATCAAAATGAAGAATTAATATCAAAAATACTTTTAAAACCCCATGTATTTGGAAACTGAATGTCCACTATTAAATGATGGGTACATCTAAGAAGCCACAACAAAGAAAATTAAAAAACATTTGTAACAGAATAAGAATGAAAAGAGAATCTATCAGTATTTGTTGCATGCAGCTGAAGCTGCTCAAGGCAACTAAATACAATGTGGACTCTTGAATAAGCATTAGCATAAAATTTTGTGAAATGTGAACACAGTATGTACTTTAGTTAATAATTCAAAGCAGGTGGATGCTTAACCACTGGACCACCAGGAAAGTCCACCTATTTATTTTATACATAGTAGTTTGTACATCTTAATCCCATAGCCCTATCTTGCCCCTCCCTTCTCCCCTCTCTCCACTGGTAACAGTTAATTTGTTCTCTTTATCTGTGAGTCTGTTTCTATTTTGTTATATTTACTCATTTGTTATATTCTGTTTCCACATTTTAATTCTACAAATTGTGCTGTAGACTCCCCACTTCCTTCCAGGAGTGTGGCTTACTATATACTTATGAAAGGCCCTGCTGCTACAAAATTATTAGAGGTAAATAATAGTAATAATAATAATTACTACATTAGAGGTAAATAATAGTAATAATAATAATTACTACATAAAACATAGTATTTTCCTGAGTTCACTAGAAGCAAGAAAAATTTCAAAAGAAAAGAAAAACAAAACAAAATACAAAGAAGCAAAAACCTTAAGCTAAAAAGGAAATGGCAACCCACTCCAGTGTTCTTGCCTGGAAAAGTCCATGGACAGAGGAGCCTGGCGGGCTGCAGTCCATGGGGTCACATGACTGAGCATGTGTTCATGAGGGAGCAGGGAGATGGGTTGGTAGCAATAAACTGGTAGAACTGAAAAAAAAAAAGAAAGCCTTAAGCTGAAACCAGAATGGTAAATGATAGGAACTCACGTCAAATGCCAACAGCGCCCTCCATCAATCTGCAGGACTGAAGCAGGGTGGGGACCCAAGTCTGGGGCTCAGCACCACAGTCAGGACTCTATACGGAAACTGAGGTTGTTCCAGCCCCCTGTGCCCAGTTTCTCCTGGAAACAAAAGAAGACGCTTTCTGGAGAAAGCGTCCCTAATCACCTTAAATAGAGTACCATCCAAACCACAAAGGGTGAGAGTCAGCAGATGTAGATTCTCAGTGAGAATGGAATTATCAGCTACATAATAGAAATGCCTATGTATGAAATGTTTAAGGAAATAAGAGACGGAATCACAGATGAGAAAGAGAAAAGAGACTATTTAAAAGGACAAAATACAATAGAAAAAAATGAGCGCTTCTAGAAAAGAAAAATGGAATTCTTAAAGTGGGAAGACTCAGTGGATATGGAGCAAGGGCAATATGAGCATGTTGATGTGGTGGAATGTACAGGACACAGCCCTGTGCACAAAGTGATCTCAACAAAATAAGAACCCAAACTTAAACAAGCCTTCGGAACTGACTTCCAGTTTACCTCAACACAAAGCAAAGGAACACTGGCCACCACACCATTAAGAAGGTCAGAGATAGGAACAAAAACTGGGACATTCCACAAGACAACTGACCCAGTTTCTTCACCATGTCACTATCACAAGGAAAGCAAACAAACGACAAAGAAAAAAAGATAGCTCTAGACTAAAAGAGGGAGAAGGAAATGGCAACCCACTCCAGTGTTCTTGCCTGGAGAATCCTGCGGACAGAGAAGCCCGGAGGGCTGCTGTCCATGGGGTTGCACAGAGTTGGACACGACTGAAGCCACTTAGCATGCATGCACGCATTGGAGAAGGAAATGGCAACCCACTCCAGTGTTCTTGCCTGGAGAATCCCAGGGACAGAGGAGCCTGGTGGGCTGTGGTCTATGGGGTCACACAGTCGGACACGACTGACGTGACTTAGCAGCACCAGCAGACTAAAAGAAATTTAAAATACACAATTACTAAATGCAGTATGTTAATCCTAATGCAAAGAGATGAACTAGGAAAAGACATTTCTGGGAAAATTAGGGAAATTTGAATATGACCTGATATTAGAGAAATTATTGTTAATTTTATTAAGTATGATAATGGCATTATGTCTATGTAAGAAAAAGTGTACATATTTTAGGGGGCTTCCATGGTGCTCAGATGGTAAACAGTCCACATGCAATGTGGGCAACCTGGGTTCAATCCCTGGGTCAAGAAGATCTCCTGTAGAAGGAAATGGCAACCCACTCCTGTATTCTTGCCTGGAGAATCCCATAGACAGAGGAACCTGGTGGTCTACAATCCATGGGGTCACAAAGAGTTGGACACAACTGAGCAAAGTTGCATTAGTCTGGATTTTGTTTCCAAATACTTCATCAACAGCAAACACACACAATCACAAGGAAAAGATGAAGCAAGTTTGACAAAATCTTGATAATTGTTGAAACTGGGTAATAGATATGTGGGAATTCATTAAAATGTTCTCCCCCAGTTTTCAGGTATGTTTGAAAAATGAAAGTTGCTCAGTCGTGTCTGACTCTTTGCGACCCATGAATCGCAGCACGCCAGGCCTCCCTGTCCATCACCATCTCCCGGAGTTCACTCAGACTCACGTCCATCGAGTCCGTGATGCCATCCAGCCATCTCATCCTCTGTCATCCCCTTCTCCTCCTGCCCCCAATCCCTCCCAGCATCAGAGTCTTTTCTAATGAGTCAACCCTTCATATGAGGTGGCCAAAGTACTGGAGCTTCAGCTTTAGCATCATTCCTTCCAACGAAATCCCAGGGCTGATCTCCTTCAGAATGGACTGGGTGGATCTCCTTGCGCAGGCGGCTGCAAGCCATGGACTATACAGTCCATGGATTCTCCAGGCCACAATACTGGAGTGGATAGGCTTTCCCTTCTCCAGGGGATCTTCCCAACCCAGGGATTGAACCTAGGTCTCCTGCATTGCAGGGGGATTCTTTACCAGCTGAGCCACAAGGGAAGCCCCAGGTATGTTTGAAATTGTCCGTAATAAATTACTTTTAAGTCTCTAGAGAAGGATATTATACTTATCTTGTTAACATTTATAAAATCTCCAAAATCTTACTGTTGAAGAATGCTTTATAAATTCTATCTGAACAGTTTTGTGCTTAGTCTTTCTTATTCATTTCTCACAGCAATTAATACTTATAGAAGGACTTCTCAGGTGGTGCAGGGGCTAAGACTTCATGCTCCCAATGTTGGTGGGGAGGGGTGCGGGTTCAATCCCTATTTAGGGAACTCGATTCCGCAGGCCGTAACTAAAAGTGTGCATGCTGCTAAAGATCCCACAAGTAGCAAATGAAATTGAAGATCCCACGTGCCACAACTAAGACCCACTGCTAAATAAATAATAAGTGTTAAAAATAATACTTGTAGAACACTGTGTAACATTCTCAAAGTGTCGTCACTTTGAGGTCATTGCAATAACCTTGTGAGGTACATATTATTGTCATCATGCAAGAAAAACACCAAAATGCTGGGTTTTTCTTATGCATGCTACTGCTAAGTCACTTCAGTCGTGTCCGACTCTGTGCGACCCCATAGATGGCAGCCCACCAGGCTCCCCCATCCCTGGGATTCTCCAGGCAAGAACACTGGAGTGGGTTGCCATTTCCTTCTCCAGTGCATGAAAGTGAAAAGTGAAAGGGAAGTCGCTCAGCCGTGTGTGACTCTTAGCGACCGCATGGACTGCAGCCCACCAGGCTCCTCCGTCCATGGGATTTTCCAGGTAAGAGTACTGGAGTGGGGTGCCATCGCCTTCTCCATTTTCTTATGCATAAGGACCAGTAAGATATCTCACCTAAATTTTCCGTTTTTTTTTCTTTTAACATTCCAATATGAGGTTCATTTCTAAAAACATTCATCTTTCTCCTGCCAACTTTTCATCTTAGCTGGGAGATATTTTTCCGCCTATAAAAGTAATACATTCTTGCTGTACAAAATTTTAATGACATAAAAATAAAGAAGAGGGGGAAAATCACACATCATCAAAATGCCCAGATGCAGCAATGACTCTCACTGAAATATATTTCCTTTTACTCTTTTAAACATATGGTCTTATTGAATGCTGAATAATTATAAAAGAACATTTATTACATATGTTTAAGACATAAGGAATAGAAACAAAATTTAAACATCAGTGGATCCACCACCCAGTTAGTAAGCCAGAACTTCTGAAATCTCTGCTGCCCTTCCCAGATCTCAGCCCTTTCATCCCAAATAGCATCAGGTGTTTCCAATTTTGTTGTTCTCACTTAACTTTTCTTTATAGTTTTGCCACATATATATTAAGCAATTTCACATGGTCCAAACTGTACCCATTTCTAAGCAATATGTTGCTTCGTTTAGTTTGGACTTTTCTATAAATCATATTGCATGTATTTTCCTGTAGTTTGCTTTTTCATAGTCATGAGATTTGTTCATGTTCATTTGCGTAGCTATATTGCATTTCTCACTGCTCTATTGTGTTCCAAGTACCACAGTCTTATCTATTTTTCTTATTCTACTTTCAATGAATCACACTTTAGTTATTTCTGTACATAATCTATATGTAACTGAGATAAATGTGTATATAAATTGATTTTTTGCTTGAAATTGTTTAACATAATTTTGTATACTATTTTTAAAGCTTTATATATATCATGTAAATGACTTAAAAATATTCATTTTATATACATATAATAGTTTATAGTGATGGAATTTAATCTTCTTTCAGTTTTACCATCAACAAATAATAGCACACAGGGAACTGTACTCAATATCCTGTGATAAAGTCATAATGAAAAAGAATATATATGTTTAAAAATATAAATAATACCACAATAAAACAGCATTTCACTGGATATGGTGAGCAATAGATTATATACAACTGAAAAGGGATACAGTGAAGAAAGAGCTGAAGAAATTACTTAAAATGCAGCAGAGATAAACAGGAAATGGAAAATGTGAAAAATGGTTTAAGAGTCACGGAGTATAGAATGAAAAAGCCTGTAATTTGTTTAACTGAAGTCCCAGTAGGGCATTCTATAATAGCAAGACTGTAGGAGAAGCAATATATGAAGAGGCAGAGGAAGAGTATTGCAGAACTGATGAAGTATATGAATCCACAGATACAGGATGGATGCACAACATAATATCAAGTGGGATAAATAAAAAGAAATCCACCCCTAGATGCTTGTAAGGAAACGAGAATACCAAAGACAAAGAAGGAGTTGTAAAAGGCACCAGCGATTTAAAACTTTCTGTTCAGTTTAAAAATCTCATAATCTTGAAATTGGATTGGAAGTATCACTATGAACTCATGACTTACTTAAAAAAAAAAAAAAAGAAAAACTGGTATTTTCCAGCTCTGTCCTCTGAAGAAATGACAATCCAGTAGCAAGAAGCACCTTTAGTGACCAGGTTTTGCTGTCTGAATACCATCTTTCACAAAAAGGAACTAGAGCTCTCTGGAGAAATGGCTGATTCCAGTTATGGGGCAGGAAATGTACAAGTCAAACCTAGGAGATCAATTGAGCCGTAAAGAAGGAAGTTGCAAACAACTACCTGTTGTTGTTCAGTCGTTAAATTGTATCTGACTCTTTGCAGCCCCATGGACCAGCACACCAGGCTTCCCTGTCCTTCACCATCTCCCAGAGTTTGCTCAAATTCATGTCCATTGAGTCGGTGATGCCATCCAACCATCTCATCCTCTGTCTTCCCCTTCTCCTCCTGCCCTCAATCTTTCCCAGCATCAAGGTTTTTTTCCAATGAGTCAGCTCTTCACATCAGGTGGCCAAAGTGTTGGAGCTTCTGCATCAGCCGTTCCAATGAATATTCAGGATTGATTTCCTTTAGGATTGACTCTTTTGATCTCCTTGCTGTCCAAGGGATTCTCAAGAGCCTTTTCCAGCACCGCAGTTCTTCAGCACTCAGCCTTGTTTATGGTCCAACTCTCACTTTCGTACATGACTACTGGAAAAACCATAGCTTTGACTGTACAGACCTTTGTTGGAAAAGCAATGTCTCTGCTCTTTAATATGCTGTCTAGGTTTGTCATAGCTTTTCTTCCATGGAGCAAGCATCTTATAATTTCATGGCTGCAGTCACCATCTGCAGTGATTTTGGAGCCCAAGAAAAGAAAATCTGTCACTATTTCCACTTTTTCCCCGTCTGTTTGCCATGAAGTGATGGGACCAGAAGCCATGATCTTAGTTTTTCGAATGTTGAGTTATAAGCCAGCTTTTTCATGCTCCTCTTTCACCTTCATCCACAGGCTCTTTAGTTCCTCTTTATGCCATTAGGGTGGTGGTATATGCGTATCTGAGGTTGTTGATATTTCTCCCAGCAATCTTGATTCCAGCTTGTGCTTCATCCAGCCCAGCATTTCAAATGATGTACTCTGCACATAAGTTAAATAAGGAGGGAGAAACAACCATCTCAGGAATTTTTAAAAGATCATAGGAGGCAACTTGAAGGGACTTTGGCTAAAGATGGGATCACTTCAGCATAAAAAACAGTAAATGATAATGACTGCATATTAAAGCACATGGAATACAGAAACCCCCATAATTTTATAATCTCACACATACACACCTCCCCTCACCTTTGGGCACATCAACTGCATTTTAATCAAGTAGTTAATGAAGAAAAGTTTCTGATGAATAAATTCCAGCTAATAAATGGAGAAGGAATGACAGATTTGAAGGAGATCACCATTTTACACCCCCTAATTCAGTCACAGATGAATTTAAAATCAAAGTGGGACAACTACACATTGTGTGCCTCCTGGCCTGATGCACAGGGAGCTTTTCCCAAAATAACCTAAATCTAATTAAGGCCTAGATATAACTGCCAATTTATGGGAAATACAGGGTCCAGAGGAACAAGTGAGATGACACCTGAAGAAGCAATCAGCCGAATTCTGTGGGAAATTCTACAGGCAAATGTTCTGTTTTTATCAACAAATAAACGGAGGTGGAGTGGAGCTAAGACCTTTTTCGAACAGAGGAATCTGAACATGCTGAGGAATTAGATGACATAAAGAAATTAACATAAAAATAAAGCAAAAAGTCCTCATCTATCAAAGACACAATCTGATCCGTATACATAATGTGGAATTGCTTTAAACGCTTCAGCAAAAGCAAAAAATGCTTCCAAGAAGGGGAGGCAGAACAGAGGAAACTCTACTGGCAAAATGTTAACTTCTGAATCTGGGTGTGGGGAATGAGGAAGTTCACTAAACTCTTCTCTCTGCTTTGGGATACATTTGAAATTTTCCACAATAAAAAGTTTTCTTGGACATTCTCTGGTGGTCCAGTGCTGCTGAGTCCTGAGTTCAATCCCTAGTCAGGGAACTAAGATCCCACAAGCCTTGCAGTGCAGCCAGGAAAAGGAAAAAAAATTTTTAAGGCAATCTGAAAGAAAAGCCTTATCACTCACAAAGAAACAACTATTAAGCAACAAGGACTGCTTAACAACAAGAAACAGAAGATAGCAGAATATACTCAAAGGACCAAGAGAAAATAGCTGCCATGCTAGGATTACATACTCAGCAAAACTATCTTCGAAGAATAAGGTGGGAACTTCCCTGAAACTCCAGTGGTTAAGATTTCACGTTCCAATGCAGGGGGTATGGCTTCCATCCCTGGTCAGGGAGCTAAGATTCCACATGCCTGTGGCCAAAAAGACGAAACAAAAGTAATATTGTGACAAATTCAATAAAGACTTTAAAAATGATCCACATCAAAAAAAAAAACTTAAAAAAAAAAGAAGAATGAAATGAATTAGGGACATGTATATGGAAAAGACTTTGATGCTGGGAGGGATTGGGGGCAGGAGGAGAAGGGGACGACAGAGGATGAGATGGCTGGATGGCATCACTGACACGATGGACGTGAGTCTGAGTGAACTCCAGGAGTTGGTGATGGACAGGGAGGCCTGACGTGCTGCAATTCAAGGGGTCGCAAAGAGTTGGACACGACTAAGCAACTGAACTGAACTGAACTGATATATATAATGATAAGGGCTTCCCTGATGGCTCAGATGGTAAAGAATATGCCTGTAATGCAGGAGACCCAGGTTCGGTCCATGGGTTAGGAAAATCCTCTGGAGAAGGGAATGACAACCCACTCCAGTATTCTCGCCTGGAGAATTCCACGGACAAAGGAGTCTGGTGGGCTACATACCATGGGGTCGCAAAGAGTCAGACACAACTGATCGACTCACTTTCTTTTATACATAACAAAGACTACGCTTAGCTTGAATAAACCTATACAAAGAATGTTCTTTCAGAAAGAAGGAAAATGATTCAAGAAGGAAGGTCAGAGATTTAAGAAGGAATGGTGAGCAAAGAAATTAGTAAACATGTACGTAAACAGATATTGCCTATAAAGTGATTCTAATACTGTCTAATTTGTGAGGTTTAAAAACATAGTTAAAATACTAGAAAACAATAGTATCTCAGAATGTGGTGTATCTCTTCACTTGTTAGCTTTTCTTCTTTTCTCTTAAGTAATGCTTTAGAGTTTTCGTCGTATAAAAGTTGCCCCTTATTAATTTAAATCCTCGATATAGTGTTTTTAATTGTTTTATTGTATAAAGTATAAATAACATAAAATTTTACCATTTTAACCATTTTAAAGTGTATACGTACAGTATTGTATAGTTTTTAGATCCTATTAGAAATGGTATCTTTTGACTTTGATGTTTTTTAATCACTTATTATTGTGTAACTGTTGATTTCTGTATGTTGATCTTGTATTGGCCATTTAATTCTCTGTTCGTTAAAACAGTTTTTCAGTTAATTCTCTTTTCTAGGTATATAATAGCAACATCTGTAAACAATAATATTTTGATTCTTCCTTTCCAAAAAGTAGACTCTGTTTGTGTCTTCTTGTCAAGGCGGGACCTTTAGTATATGTTGAATAACAGCAATGATAATGGACATTTTTGCCTTAGTGTTATTATTATGGGAATGCTCTTAACAATTCACCATCAAGTATGGTATTGATTTCTGGTAGTTTCCCTTCAACATGTTAAGAATATTTTTTTCCATTTTTAGCTTGCTAAAGTCTAATGAATCCTAATAAAGCTGAGATCCTCAAAGATCTTCAAAGATGCATTCCATTCAAAGATGTGTTATCTGGTCTCCAAATAGAAATCAAGAAGAAATTTCTATTTACATCCTACTGAAAGAACATACATTCCAAGAGCCCCCTTTTCTTTCCTTCCTCTAATTTTCTTTCACTCTGGAGCTACTCTGGAGACCTTCACATTTCCAAATTAAAAACATTTTTAAGCCCCAAGACAGTAATGCTCCCCCCCCCCCCCGACCCCATGTGGATTTTCTTTCTCTAACTTTTTAAATGTACTCTTTTTATCAGGTACTTAGTCTCTCAAGCTAAGGGCCCCACCTTCCCTCCAGCCTCTTGGTGTTGTCTCTCTCTTTCTGAATATTTATTTATTTGGCCATCTCGTGTCTTGGTTGCACCGTGCAGGATATCTTGGTTGTAGTGCACAGACTCTCTAGTTGTGGCACACAGACTCCAGAGCAGACAACGACGGGCTCTGGTAGTTTTGGCGTGCAGGCTCAGTTGCTTCATGACGTGGCAACTTAGTTCCCTGACCAGGGATCGAACCCACGTCCCCTGCATTGCAAGGCTTTACCACTCTTTACCACTGACCCACTAGGGAATTCGCTGTTTCTCTTTTCTCACTCTTTGGGCTGTACATCGTAAAAGATCCTGGGGCCAGGCTGGCAGTTTCTTTAGATGGCTGGCAATCGGGAAACTCGTCTATTTTTAAAGTGTCTCATCCCTTGCATCTACTGCATGATCCCTTGGTTATTCTTCAACATCTCTGGTGTCTCTCTTCCCAGCCCTTAAACACTAAGGCTCCCCAGGCCTCTGCGTTTGGCCTCTTTCTCATGCTCCCTAGACAGTCTCAGTCACTTCGAGCCTCGCAGCATTGCATACACAACGATGACCTCAGATCTTTGTGTTTGAGGTCATCTCTCCCAGCTCCGGAGTTGTATATCAATCACCCAATATACGTCTCCCACGAGATGTGCCTCAGGACCTCACTCCCCGCAGGTTCAAATCTCACTCACTTTCCCCGACTACCACCACACTGCTCTCTCCTGTATTCTTGGCTTTTGAATGTTACACATGCGAGAAATGTGGAAATCAGCCCACCTCTCTCTCACACTTGCTTCCTACGTTCAACAGCTTATCGGAACCTTCCTATCACATCTCACCTGGCACACCCCTCCCGGCAAGGAGCAGAGGTGAACTGAGGGCGCCCTCTGCTGATGGTTTGAAGAAACTACAACTCCTTTGAGCACCTGCACTCCTCGAGTCGCTCGCAGGATCGCTCCACTGAATTTGGTTGCTTTGCCCCAACAAGGAAGGCCACCCCCAGAGAGGTCTGCGAGCAGTGGGGAAGTCACTCATCCTCCCCTCTTCCGGCCGCTGACCATCCTCACTGAACCCACTGCTCCACAAGGCACACCGCCCCTCTGCCCCTTCCCCTTCCCTCCTCCCACCTCTCCTGGCTCACAGCCAAGTGGAACCTCCTGGAAGCAGGAGTCCCTCGCTTTCCTTGAGCTTAGTTGGACATGCAGCCTGCTGGACCAGATTCTGGGTGTGGATGAATCTCACCTTTGAGTGTTTAGAAAGGGCTGCCCCTTTTGATTGCAGCCCTGAAGACACAGATTTAAAGGCTCCACTTCGCCTTGAATGGAGGGTGGTGGCCAGGGAGAGGTGACGGGAAGCCATAGGCAGGTCCCACAGTTTTGTGCCTGTGGGTTGGACTTCATTCTCCTGTAGCATCTTATTACAGTGTCCTGGGCTCACAGCTCTGCCACCTCTGAGATGGGTCCCATAGTCTAATGAAGGAACAAACAACAGGCGATGGAAGGTGGTGGAGGGAGACCGACAGGCCTTAGTGTCATTCAGAAGGTGGGACTGACTGGGCTTGGAGGTTGATTAAAATCATTAAGTGAATATTAATTGGATGTTCCTGAGTGCCGGACACTGTGTAGAACATGAAGAAAGGGGGCAGAGCGGGAGGAACTCCCAGGTTCCTAGTGTGAGAATCTGGAACGAGGAAGTGGAAGGACAGACTTGAAGGCTAAGGGAGGGAGATGATGGGTCCCGCGTGGACAGACTGAGTGGGTGGTGCAGGTAAGACCTCCACGTGAGAGGCCCAGCGGACGGCTGACGGGCAGGCTGGAGCTCAGGTAGCCATGGGGAGCGGCTCCTGTAGACGGGGGTGCATAGTGAAGAGAGAGCCTGAGAAAGAGGCACAGAGGACCAGGCAGACAGGTAGGAAGAAGGTGCGTGGACATGGAAACCCAGAGTGCTTCAGAAAGAGGAAGGGGCAACAGCCAGAAGTCCTAGGGTAATAAAGGTCCTGAGAGGTGGCCACTGGACTCAGCCACAAGGAGACTGAGGGGACAGCTCTGCTGAATGGGTACAGGCAGCAGGTACGCTAAAGTGGACAGAGAATGTGGGAGTGACAAAGAGAAAGCTGCGCATACGGGAATTCTTGGCAAAGAAGGGTTTGTCTTAATGAGAGAAACCTGAGTGGGCTCTAGAAAGGAATCAGGGAGAGTAAGTTGAAGAAAAAAGACAAGAATGAGTGGTTGAATGGGTAAAATAACACAGGGCCCCAAACAATTTGGCCAAAAGTGATCTGGTTTGAGATGGAACGAGATTACTTAAATATCCAAAAAGGGATTGTTTCGGTTAAATAAATGTCTAACAATATGGAGTTTATAGCAAAATATTCATCTAAAAAGTGGTAACTCATTGGAATAAACACAACATTGAACAATATAATTTTAAATGTCTCTTTTATTATGTTTGTTATCACAAAGAAACACTTATTTCAGGAAAAATCAGAAAATGCCATGAAACAAAGACACTTTAAGCACCCATAATGACACACCCAAAGTTACTTATCCTGCAGTTTTTTGTTTCAGGTCCTTTTCTGTGCATACATCATTACTCTGCAAAACTGGAATCATAGTGCACATATTTAGGGTATGCATATTATTGATGTCCTGCTGCAGAGTAAGAAACCCCAATTCTTAGTGAACTAAAACAGCAGATATTTACAGTTAATCCTCCTCGTTTGTGTATTCTGTATTTGTGAACTCACCTACTCATGAAAATTAATTTATAATCCCGCAGTCAATTCTCAAAGTGTTTTCATGACCATTTCTGTATACATATATATACGTTTGTGTTCTTAGGCACTCAGTTGTGTCCAACTTTTTGTGATCTCATGGACTATAGCCCACCAGACTCCTCTGTTCATTGGATTCTCCAGGCAAAAATACTGGAGTAGGTTGCCATTCCCTTCTCCAAGGAATCTTCCCAACCCTGGGATCGAACCCACGTCTCCTACATTGTAGGCAGATGCTTTACCATCTCAGCCCCCAGGGAAGCCCATGTGTACATATGTATATATAAAATAGAGCAGCAAAATTTGAGCTGCCCTGTGGGTGCATTCCCAGCTGAGGTTGAATAAGATGCCCTGATTCAGTTTACACACCGTAAAGAAGTATCCTTTTCTTATTGTACTTAGTGCCATACTTTTTGTATTTTTGCACTTTTCACTGGTAATTTCACTGCTTAAAATGGCCCCCTTAGCCATAAAAAGGATGTGATGTGCTTTACGGAGAAAGTATGTGTATTAAAGAAGCTTTGTTCAGATATGAGTTACAGTGCTGTTGGCTAATGAATCAACAGTATATATTGTTATCCTTAAAGAGAAATACACATAAAACAGGCTTATTGATCTTGATCAGTTGATAAAAATGTGACCAGGAGCTTGCAGAATCTAACTATATTTCCCATAGGAGCAATGGTTTAGATAATTCAGTGTGACTATAATTCCTGGTGACTATATAGAACATAAATAACAAGAATCAACTGAATTATCTCATAATTTCTGTAGGCCAGAAATTACTCTTGCCTGGAAAATCCCATGGACAGAGGAGCCTGGGAGGCTGCAGTCCATGGGGTCGCTAAGAATCAGACACGACTGAGTGACTTCACTTTGACTTTTCACTTTCCTGCATTGGAGAAGGAAATGGCAACCCACTCCAGTGTTCTTGCCTGGAGAATCCCAGGGACAGGGGAGCCTGGTGGGCTGCTGTCTCTGGGACCACACAGAGTCGGACACGACTGAAGTGACTTAGCAGCAGCAGCAGCTGGGTGGCTTTGGCTCAGGGTATCTCATGAGGTTGCAGTCAAGTCGTGGGCCAGGGCTGCAGTCATCTGAAGTCTTGTCTGAGGCTGGACGTTCTGCTTCCAGCACAGCTCCCTCACACAGCTGTTGGCAGGGGGCCTCAGTTCCTCATCGTGCGGGACACTCCAGAGGGCTTGCTTGAGGGTCCTTGTGACACAGCAGCGAGATCCACTAGAGGAAAGCAAGGAGAAGGTCACAATGCCTTTACACCCTAGTCTTGGAAGGTTTACCCACTACCATAAGTGAGTCAATTAGTCCAACCCACATTCAAAGGAAGAATATCAAAGAATTTATAGACAGTTTTAAACTACCACAACCGAATACCTCTGGGGAAAAAAAAAAGGACGAGATACTAATAAAATTTTTTTCCTGTGAGCATAAGAACTGGGTGGCTGAGAGAGGCAAGGGAGAATTTTACTTTGTATCCTTTGCAGATATAAAGGGTACAATGTAAAGCTATTATCACCAAAAAAAAAATTCATTTTAAATGTCTCTGGAATATTCTCTATTTTTTTCATCAAACTGATTTCAGTCCACCATAGTTGTTAAAGTGAGACCTCTGAGGGTCGGGCTGGTTGAACTGGAAGCACAGAGGCTGGTAAAGAGAAGTCTGAGTCGAAGGGATTCTCTTTTTATGGCCACTATTTTGTTAAGTCGGAGGCTTTGTGGAGGAGGTAAAATTTAGCTGAGCCATAAAAGATGGGACGGATTTGACCCGGCTGAAATGAGAGGGGAGGGCACTCCCAGCAAAGCAATGTGTGAGCCGAGATAGAAACAAGGGACTTAGGAGAACAGCTGGAGGTTTAGGGAGGCAGGATGGGGAGGCTGGGCCCAGCACCTGGAGGACCTTGTATGGCAAGCCTGGCATCAAAGTTCTATTTGGAGGCAGTGAAGGCTTTTGACCCAACTTATGACCTAGCTAGAGCAAGGCTTTAGGGATATCAATCTGTGAGCCGAGTGTCAGTTGGATATGGTAAGGTCTGGAGGCCAGACACTCTGTCACAAAGCAATCTCAGTGAGTAAGGCTGTGTTGTGATGCAGTCAGTCTCACCACAGACTCTGGACGACTTGAGACCAGATCCTGGACTCACCATTTCCTAAATGTGCTGATGAATCTGAGCTTCAAAGGCAAATAGAATCTTTCTTGAAGTGTGAGGTTTCACATTTGCTTAGTAATTCTTGCATCGTGCTTGGTACACAGCAAATACTTAGAAAGAGTCAGGCTTTATTGTCAAGGGAAGCTTAGTCCCAGACTGACTGGTCTGGAATTAGAAGGGGAAGAATCACGGGAAGGGTGGCTCGGGGTGACTAATCAGTAGGAGGAGAGAGTGGGGGACACAATCTCCCCCAGTTTCCTGGAAGCACGGCAGCTGCATAAATAAAGCCAGGGCTGGTAGGTGAGGAACAGCTTTGGAGGGCAGTGAGATGCTGAGTCGGATTTGGGATGCCTGGCTCACAGTGCGGGGCCACGCTCTAGTGAAGTTGACTAGAGCTGAGAACAGAGCTCAGAACTGTGAACTTAGAGCAGGAGCTGCCTAATAGCAAGTGTGGCTGAAGATGCAGGTGGGACAGGAGAGAGCCAAGGACATCTTGCTGAATGTCTGCAAGGGCCGTGGGGAATAAGTGGAAATGTGGAAGAGATCATCAGACAAGTAAGGGACCCAAGAAAGACCGGAAACCCCGAAAGGAATGTTTCAAACAGAAGGGTGGTGTCAGCAACATCGCTGGCCTCTGAGAAATCGAGGAGGGTGAGAGTGAAGGGTCGGTGGTGGCCTTGGAGACCGCCCTTTCACTGGTGTGCTGGGGGCACAGGCCAGACTGCTGCGGGCCAGGCAGGAGCGGAGAAGGGCGGCAGCTGGCAGTGGGCTGTACGCTGCTCTTTTAGGAGGTCCACCTCTGAGTTATCCTGTAGCCCTGCTCAAACCAGGGCCCAGGAAGCACAGATGTGCTCCTCTTTTTGAAAGCTCACCGCACCCCACTTCAATTTTACAAAAGACTGGCATCAGTAACTGCTTTCACTAACGCAAAGAAATTAGAAGAGGAGTTTCCCTTTGAAGTGAAAATAGCCTTCAGCATTTGTTTTGCAGTGAGCTGTTACGGAGGCAGCTCGCATCTCCAGCAGCAAGAGGGCCACACCAAGCTCCTTCCGTGGAACTTCTCTCAGCATCAGCCAGCGCAGCTTTGAACCATGTCTGTGAGCATCTGTGCTTTATCTCCGTTTAATCTGTGCATCTGTTAGCAAGATGTGTCCTAAGGTATATCCTTCTTCGCTTTACTCCACTTCAGCTTATGAAAGGTTTCACAAGAACATTTTACTTTCAGAAAGCGGGGAAAACCTGTACAGGATATGTATTACAATATTGTAATTAAAAAAAAATCAGAAATCACCAATACAGAGTTGCTAAGGGAAGTATGGTATATCCAATACTCATAGGAAAAAATGAGACAGAGCTATATGAATTAAGAGGGTATAATCTTCAAGATCCACTGGGTGAAAAAGGCAACAAAAGCAAAATATGTGTATTATCAGATCACTTCTATTTTTAAAAATTACGGTTTCTCTTTTATACACACATACATGTGCACGTGCACACACACGTCTTTGGAAAAATACAGAGAAGAAGGTAATGAAGGCTCCCTGGGGTGTTAGAGGCCTGGGAGGAGATTTGCTCCCTTTAATTTTAAGTAACTTACTTGTGACCCAGCAACCCCACTCTGAGGTATTTACTCAAGAGAAATGAAAACTTACATTCTTATAGAAACTGGTCTACCAAAATACATATAGCAGCTTTATTCACTATAGCCCCACACTAGAAACTACTCCCGTGTCTCTCACCCGTCATGAGTAAGCAAACTGTGGTACATCTATACGACGGAACACTGCTGCTGCTGCTAAGTCGCATCAGTCGTGTCCGACTCTGTGTGACCCCATAGACGGCAGCCCACCAGGCTCCGCCGCCCCTGGGATTCTCCAGGCAAGAGTACCGGAGTGGGGTGCCATTGCCTTCTCCAATGCGTGAAAGTGAAAAGTGAAAGTGAAGTCGCTCAGCCGTGTCCGACTCTTAGCAACCCCATGGACTGCAGCCCACCAGGCTCCCCCGTCCCTGGGATTCTCCAGGCAAGAGTACTGGAGTGGGGTGCCAGTGCCTTCTCCGACAATGGAATGCTCCTCAGCCATAAAAAGAACAAGCTACTAATACACACAATAACATGACTGATTCTTAGAAGTGCTCTGCTGAGTGATGAAGTCAGATATAAAAGGCTGCAGAGTCTAGCATTCCTTTTATGTGACATTTTTGGAAAAGGCCAACTACCAGGAAGAACAAATGAGAGGCTGCAAGGGGCTGGGTGGAGGAGAGGCTGAGGAAAAGAGGAGGCAGGAGGGAATTGGGGATAGACTGTTGTGTATCCTGATTTTGGTGGCGGTTACAGGATTCTCTGTAGTGGTCAAAACCCATAAAACTACATGCCAACAAGAGAGAAGTTTAAATGTATTCCAATCGAAATGCTGGGGCTCGTTCTCTGGTCCTTCTTTGTTCCACCCTGTGTTGTTTGTCTCAGTGAAACAGTTAAAATGAACAATCATGGCCCTTTTAAAGATGACTTCCAATACTTTTGGATGCTTTGTCCGGGTTTCTAAAGATGAAGAAGTTGAAGCCGCTGGCCTCCAGGCCAGTGACGGCTGAGATGGGCCTGGCTTAACCCAGGTTAAGATGGACCTCGTGTGCTGCAGGTCCGCGGGGTCGCAAAGAGTCGGACACGACTGAGCGACTGAACTGAACTAACCCAGGTCAGGAAACAGGCTTTAGGGAGCCCAGGGTATTCAGTTCAGTTCAGTTCAGTTCAGTCGCTCAGTCGTGTCCGACTCTCTGTGACCCCATGAATCGCAGCACGCCAAGCCTCCCTGTCCATCACCAACTCCCAGAGTTCACTCAGACTCACGTCCATCGAGTCAGTGATGCCATCCAGCCATCTCATCCTCTGTGGTCCCCTTCTCCTCCTGCCCCCAATCCCTCCCAGCATCAGAATCTTTTCCCATGAGTCAGCTCTTCGCATGAGGTGGCCAAAGTACTGGAGTTTCAGCTTTAGCATCATTCCTTCCAAAGAACACCCAGGGCTGATCTCCTTCAGAATGGACTGGTTGGATCTCCTTGCAGTCCGAGGGACTCTCAAGAGTCTTCTCCAACACCACAGTTCAAAAGCATCAATTCTTCGGCGCTCAGCTTTCTTCACAGTCCAATTCTCACATCCATACATGACCACTGGGAAAACCATAGCCTTGATTAGACGGACCTTTGTTGGCAAAGTATAAGGATGCTTTTTAGCAGGATCAGAGAATTGAGGAGGGAGATTGACCTGAGGACCAGAGCCCTGGGAGGAGGTGAGCTTGCGCAGGAGTGCTGCACCTGGCGGAGGAAAGGCGCAGAGCGCGGAGGTGGGGGCGGGGGGGGGGGGTGGGGAGCGGGGGGAGGGGGGAGGGGAGCGGGGGGAGGGGGGAGGGGAGCGGGGGGAGGGGAGCGGGGGGAGGGGGGAGGGGAGCGGGGGGGAGGGGAGGGGCACCTTTCCGGGCGACTTTAGGTTGGCTTCCGGGTCTGCGGGGCGTGTCTGCCTCCGCCCCACTGGCTGGGGAAAGGGGCCGGCAAGTGATGGCTAAGATAGGCCTGGCTGGGGGAGCGGAGGAGTCAGGGGTCGGCGGCCAGGCCCCCAGGCTGGGTCACAAGGGAGCTGGACTCGTGACTTATCAGCCTCATCGGCGCCTGCCACACTCCACCTCCCCTCACCCCGACCAACCGCTCCGGCCCATTGCCCCGCCTAAGGGAAAGGGTGGAAATGGACTCTGCTGGATTTCATTCATGTCTGCGTTTAATTGCCCACGAAAGCACTGCTCGCCCGCGGGCGCATCTCCAGAGCGAGCAATCAGGAGGGAAAGAAGGGTGATAATAGCCCACGCTTGCTGACTGCAGGCACTGTTCTAGGGCTTACGCCGTGTGCCTGCGTGCTTAGTCGCTCAGTGGTCCGACTCTGCGACTCCATGGGCTGCAGCCTGCCAGGCTCCTCTGTGCATGGAATTTTCCAGGCAAGAATACTGGGGTGCGTTGCCATTTCCTTCTCCAGGGAGCCTTCGGGGACCCAGGGATTGAACCTGCCTCTCCTGCATTGACAGGAGGATTCTTTTATCACTGAGCCACCTGCGAAGCCCTCGTAGAGCTCGGTGTGTATTAACTCATTTGATCTTTAAAACCCCTTAACCTAACCTCTGCCCACTTTACAGATTAGGAAACAGACACAAATCAGTTACGGAATTTCTCCAAGGCCACTTTGGAACTTGGGTGGGATTTGATTCCATTCTTACGACACTCACGCCACAGTGTGTTGAGTTTTTTCGTTTGTTTTCTATGTAGAGGCCTGTCTCTAACGTCTTTCAATATAGGGACCTCTTGGAGGTGGGGATGAACGTTGGCGATGGCTCAGTTTAAAGATAAACCTCTGGGCTGGCACTTAGGTTGGTAGTGAATGCAGCCAGCGCTGCCACCTTGTGGTCATGCCAGCAAAGAACATCCTCTCCATGTTCCCTGCGGGACTTGAAACGACAGTATCCTGGCTTCCTCTCCTGACTAGCAGGACCCCTGACCACCAAGGCTTTCTTAAGAGGGCCCAGCAGCCCCAACAGTTTAGACAGTGTTTTCCAAAACTGCATTTTGGAACCCATTAGTTCTTGAAATCTATGTAGAGGATCACAATCAGTATTTTTAAAGGGAAAAAATTTTTTTAATAGAAAAACGGTACATGACATGTACTAAGGGCAAACATCTTTTTGTGGAATTTCTGTTTCAGATATATATACATGTGTGTACTTGGATCTCCTGGGAACCTATTTCTCACTATGACATCAGGCCAAAATGATTGAAAAATACTGATTTGAGAATCTAGACTCCCTCGGGTTAGGTATCTATTTTGGCATGGGGGACCCTCCAGGACTGGAAGATGCTTTGCTGGGGATGAGTAGCAACACTCTGAGTTAATTATTTAATTGGGCGAAACATCCATTAAGGAGGATTCTCACTTTCCAGACAGCCTGTGAGTAAACATGTCGAGAAGAGAAGACTGAGGTGTTGGCGAAAGCTGCCATTCACCCTGGCTCCTCCTCTGGCCCCCACTCCCAGCTGGGGGAAGGGACCCTGCAGCCCTCTGCCCAGATGTGCCTGCAGTCTGGACCAGGACAGACTGTGTCCCTGAGGAGGGAAGATGTGGCTTGGAGCCCTCAGCCCCTCTACTGACATGTATGGGGAATAACATTAGAGTCAGGAAAAGTCATTCATACCAAGTAGCTCACTACAGAGGAGATTTAATTTGAGACTCCAGTTACAGGAGCACTGGAAGAGATAAAAACAGGGGAAGGTGAGGCAACTCAAAGATTAGCTGTTGCAGGAAGCTGCTAGAACCCCAGAGCTGGACTGTCAGGGGAGGAGGTGCTGTTGACTGGAACCTGAGCTAGAGCTGCCAGGGCAGAACTACAACTCCAAGGGGCCAACACCTGGGAGCTGGAGCCATCAGGGAAGGGTGCTGGCAGAAGCTGACTGCACAGAATAGAAGCCAGTGGAAGCAGAGAGAGGATAAGCTTTTTCCTCCTCCCACCCTCCAGTCACCCACCAGTGCTTCACGTTAGTTTAACCCAGCAGTAAACCAGTGGACAGAGCAGCTTGCTGCTGCTACTGCTAAGTCACTTCAGTCGTGTCTGACTCTGTGCGACTCTATAGACGGCAGCCCACCAGGCTCCCCCTGGGAAACACAATTTGCGGGAGTCAGCTCCATGCATACAGGGGAGAGCAGAGAAAGGGCAGGAGGTGAATGGAAGTGCAAACGAACAATGACCAATGCATGAAGCCCATGTGATGATGGGTCTGCAGGTGTGAAGGGTGAGGTTTTCTTTGAGAGGTGGAGGCCTGTGTAGTGTGCGCTCTGGGTGTGCAGAACAAAGAGAAGGTCTGGTTTGCACCTGTGCCTGTCAAGCTTCTATATAGAAACAGAATCTCAAGGAGAGATTTAGTGCAGAGAATTAGATGCGTTCCAAATTGTTGGAAGAGCTGGAATAGTGAATTCAAGCCTGAACACCCAGGAATGGTTTCCAGAAGAATTCTAAACTGACCCCAGTAGCACTACAGCCTCTGAGACCATCTCTTGGACTCATCTTTTGAATGCATTCACAACCACTGTAGCTGCAATACAGAGATCAAGAAACCAGAATGAAGCCACCACTGACATTGTCACCCACTGTCTTTGCCTCTTGAAATCCAGAAGCTAGAAAACAGACCATGAGAAGCTGCTGTAGAAAACAAGCAAAAACCCAGAAACAACCAGAGACGGGAAACAGCCTTCCCCTCACATCCACCTTCCAGACGTCATGGATGTAACGGATTGGTGGAATCCTATTCATTTCTAGAGAACTTTAGCTGCAAGGGAGTCTGGGAATGCAGGTTTTAGTTTTCCAGCCTCTTCATGGGAAACGAAGGTGAGATGGGACACGAGGAAGCCTGTTCTCCTTGTCCACCATCCCACCTGGGGTGGGAAACTCAGACAGAGGAAGCAGTGCAAGACTGCAGGCTGCATGGTGTGAAGGGGACTCCAGACGGTACAGACGTTCTGACAGGGCAGCTCGCCTTATGGCCTCCCAGGGTGGTGTGTGTATATTCACGTATACATGGGGACCCGCCCCTGCACAGCTCATTCTATCCTCCCATGTACCTCATAAGACAGGGCTTAATACATCCCCATTTACTCCCCAAGCTCAGAGAGGTTAAACAGCCTGCCCAAGAGCACACACAGGAAAAGGGCAGAATAGGGCATAGAACCAGGGCTGATTGACACCAAAGCTCTGGTTAGGTGTGAAAAGGCAGACGGAAATAAAGTAGACAGGAGATGGGAGGGGGCTGAAGAAAGATCCCCCAGGTGAGGAAGCCACGTGAGCAGAGGTACTGCGGGGTCTGAGTGTGCTGGATGTGGGCAGCAGTGAGCAGGAGGTCTTGGGGGGAGTGGGCATGCTGAGGGGAAGGGCGGAGGAAGGGTGGGTCCAGGCTCAGGAGGAGACTGCTGCGCACACCATGAGGGGCACTCGCTGGGCAGAGAGGGAAGGGGAGCTGCAGGCTCAGGACTGCCTGGGAAAGGGGCAGGAACCGGGAGGCAGGCACTGGTGAGGAAATAATAGGACCACGTTCACAGGAGGAAGCTGAGGCTCAGTGATCACCAGACCATCAAGGCGGCCTTGCCCAGGCGTGAGTTGTTCTGTCCACCACCAAGTAAGCATTATTTCTGGGCTGGAGAACAGGCACTGCCGAGGGGAAACAGAGCCACGCTGACAGCTGCTCAGTAGCTGGGGGTTCCTGCCTTGTTCCCTCCGCAGCCCACCCAGGGGTAGCCCTGGCCCACTGGGACCTCCCCAGGGTCTCAGGAACAGCACTCATCTCTTTAAGAATGGCCTCATTCATTCCTCCTCCAGAAAGCCTTCTTGCATTACCTCCACCAGGAGCTCCTGGAGCCAGGGCCAGCTCCATGGGCATACGGCCTGTGCAACTGCCCGAGCCCCACGCCCAGAAGAGGGAGGCTCCATGCTCGGTTTACTGCCTTACCATCACCATCTTGAAACTCTCACTAATATTTTAACAGGGCAGTCTCCTTTTTTTTCTCTTTTTTGCTTTATTGACTACCCCAAAGCCTTTGACTATGTGGATCACAACAAACTGTGGAAAATTCTTCAAGAGATGGGAAAACCAGACCACTTGACCTGCCTCCTGAGAAATCTGTATGCAGGTCAAGAAGCACCAGTTAGAACTGGACATGGAGCAACAGACTGGTTCCAAGTCAGGAAAGGCCTATGTCAAGGCTGTATATCGTCACCCTGCTTATTTAACTTATATGCAGAGTACATCATGAGAAATGCCAGGTTGGATGAAGCACAGCTGGAATCAAGATTGCCAGGAGAAATATCAATAACCCCAGATATGCAGATGACACCACCCTCATGGCAGAAGCAAAGAACTAAAGAGCCTCTTGATGAAAGAGGAGGGTGAAAAAGTTGGCTTAAAACTCAACATTCAGAAAACTAAGATCATGGCATCTGGTCCCATCACTTCATGGCAAATAGATGGGAAAACAATGGAAACAGTGAAAGACTTAATTTTGGGGGACTCCAAAATCACTGCAGATGGTGACTGCAGCCATGAAATTAAAAGACACTTGCTCCTTGGAAGAAAAGCTATGATCAACCTGCTGCTGCTGCTGGTGCTGCTACTAAGTTGCTTCAGTCGTGTCTGACTCTGTGCAACCCCATAGACTGCAGCCCACCAGGCTCCCCTGTCCCTGGGATTCTCCAGGCAAGAACACTGGAGTGGGTTGCCATTTCTTTCTCCAATGCATGAAAGTGAAAAGTGAAAGTGAAGTCTCTCAGTTGTGTCCGACTCTTTGTGACCCCATGGACTACAGCCTACCAGGTCCTCCATCCATGGGATTTTCCCGGCAAGAGTACTGGAGTGGGGTGCCATTGCCTTCTCCGATGATCAACCTAGACAGCATATTAAAAAGCAGAGACATTACTTTGCCAACAAAGATCTGTCTAGTCAAGGCTATGGTTTTTCCAGGAGTCATGTATGGATATGAGAGTTGGACTATAAAGAAAGCTGAGCACCAAAGAATTGCTGCTTTTGAACTGTGGTGTTGGAGAGACTCTTGAGAGTCCCTGGACTGCAAGGAGATCCAATCAGTTTATCCTGAAGGAAATCAGTCCTGAATACTCATTGGAAGGACTGATGCTGAAGCTGAAACTCCAACATTTTGGCCACCTGATGCGAAGAACTGACTCACTAGAAAAGACCCTGATGCTGGGAAAAATTGAAGGCGGGGGAGAAGAGCACAACAGAGGATGAGATGGTTGGATGGCATCACTGACTCGATGGACCTGAGTTTGAGCAAGCTCCGGGAGTTGGTGATGGACAGGGAAGCCTGGCGTGCTGCAGCCCATGGGGTCGCAGAGTCAGACATGACTGAGCTGCATCTCTCACTTTGCACTGGGCCCGCAGATCATGAAGCTCGTGCTGCCTGGAAGGATGAATAATCGAAGAAAGGTTTTCGATGATTCCTGGGCATTGGGGTGGGGGCTCCCCATGGATCTTTCAGGGAGGGTGGCTGAAGGCCTTGGAAGGCATTCCTCCTGTTGTTTTGGATTCCTACCCCTCACACGCACCCAGTATATTCCTTGTAATTGTGCGTGACTCTCCCATATCCTGTATCCAGCCCAGCTCTAGGCTCTGAGAAGCAGGGCCTGTGTCAACTGCTCGGTGCACCTGGGCCCTCCCACCCCTGCCAACTCCACAAAGAGCCATGCGCACAGTGGGTGCTCCATGAGGCTTGCTGAGCCAGCGGGAAAGCAGGCCAGGAGGCTGGGCGGACAGACTGACCATCTCCAGTGGTCCTCTTCTGCCGCCTGGGCAGGAGTGGAGCGGGGAGAGAAGGGAGGGAGACCAAGGGTGTCTGTGTGTGTGTGTGTGTGTGTGTGTGTGTGTGACAGAGACAGAGGGAGGGAGGGAGCACATAAAACAGAAACAAATAAAGAGTTCAAATGTGAAACGATTAAAAAAATAAATCGAAGAGAGTGAGATAAGGCAGTGGAGCCTCTGCTCCCTAGTTAACATTCATTGGATTGAATAATCAGGCTTCATTATCTCAAATTGGCTGCATATTTGCCCTCAAAATGCTAATTTACAGTTGGCTGGGAGCAGTCTCGACCTATTTTGACTAAAATATTATTTCACTTTATTGAGCATTGTTCTTAGCTGTCGGGCATCTTGGTTCGCAGGGAAAGGAGGGGAAGAAATAGAAGGAGAGAGGAAAACATTTTCTATCAAAGCTCTGCCCTGCTCAAGTCTGATTATGGGTTCCCTGTTTTGCGTAGAAATGGCATTTCTAAGCCTCCAAGTAAAATTAGAGTCTTTATCATTTTCTTTTAGGGGATAGACAGTTTATCATTAATCTCAGCAAAGGAAATAGGAGAAATAATTTTTTGTTGTTTTATTGAAGGGGTGAAAAGTCTTGCTCACCACTGCCCCCCTCCCTCCTCAGTGCCAAGGCAGCCGGCTCCCGCTTCCTCCATATTCTCCTGACATCCAAAGGTCTGGAATTCTCTGCCTCTTGCCCTTCGCTCTCCTAAAGGCCCCAGTGACCAAAGCAATGGTCGCAGGTTACTCACAAAAGCTCTGGAGTTTGGCTGGGCTTCCCCAGAATCTAAGCCTTGGAAGTCTATCTTGACGTGAGCTCCAAATTTGATTCTATGATTAGAATTAGAAAGACAAAGCCCTCCCTGGAGCTAACAGTTTGTACCCATCCTTTCAAGCCTTTGTTCGCTTGTGAGGCCAGTGTTCCAGACAGCGGGCTATGGGCCCTGGGCTGGGTTTCCACTCCACTGAGCCACACACACACTCTCCCAGCCTCCTTGCGACTGAGGGCAGGAGCTAGTGTGAACTGTCCCCGGGTCAGGCTGTGGCCAGGCCAATTCTGTCTGTGGTCAAAGTCACAGGGAAACGAATCTTAAAGTTGTCTTAGTTCAGTTCCCAGAATCAGATGACAGACCTGAGGACAGAAATTGGCAGATGGAGGCAGTGAATCCAGTCAGTGGGTCATCTTGATGATATTACTGTTTGGGAGGCTTCTCTCCTCTCCTCCAGCAAGCTCCTTTCTGAATGCCCTTTTTGGTCAGCCCTCCGACCTTTTCGTCATCTCTTTCCTGTCATAGCTCCTCCGTAGGAAATGCGTGGCCATTCTGGCCCTCTGAGTTGCTGGTGCCTTCTGCCTTGCCTTCCTGTGAAGGTCAGCCCAGGACCTAGGAGACCATACACCCAGCCAACAGGCCTCCAGCCATCCTGCCACAAAGCCATCCTCCCCCAGCCAGCCAGGCCTTCCCGCTCCTCCAGAGCCTAAGGAAGCTGTCTTCCTCTTCTCTACCCCAGCGCAAGTGGAAGCCACAGGTTCCCAGTGTCCAGAATCATGGCGGCCCTTGGGCAGGTTGCACACTGCACAGAGGCACTGGCCAGGTGGGCAAGGGCTGAAATACAGCCCCTGCTGCTTTCACGGAGCCCTGTGCTGCCCAGCGTGGATCTGCCTCTGCCCAGAAGGGTCCCAAGTGGACGAGGGCTCGGAGCTGACTCACTTCTCTGCCCCACATGCCCTAACCCTCTGAGCTCAGCCTTCTCCCAGGGCTCCTCTCCTTCTGAATGTCCTAAGCATGAATGTGTTATCTGGCTCGAGGCCCAGATTTGACGTGTCCACTCCTGTCCTCCATCCTGGGTCTGTGTGGAGCTTGGGGCCTTGCCATCTGTACTCATCAGGAGCCAAGGCCCCCAGGCACTGGCCTCTGTCCACTTACTGCAGCCGGCCTCTGTCCCTGCCTGGGTCTCCATGCCTCTGGTCACAGCAGTCCCTGCCGTCCCTCAGCTTCCTGACCTCCTGAGACACTGGACTTCCCAGACCCTCCTTGCATGGCTCCCTAGCCAGCCTAGGCTAGGGACAGCATTCTCTGGCCACTCATAGGGTCACTGGTTGGGGACATCGGAAGGCAATATCACCAAACAGCCTATAGACACGCTAGCCACGCTGCATACATAGCAGAGATCACACACACACATCCCCGTGAACACTGCAGATGCTCCACCGACACAGCCCTCCCCGCAGACACCCTTACCCTCCCCTCGGCAAACACTACACACATACAGACACAAGGCACGAGGCACTACAAACACACCCACACTCAGCAGGCACACACACCCAGCTAACACTGCCCCACCAACCTATGCTCACAACCGACCAAAGCCGTGTATACCCTCTGCTAATAGAATATGCATATAGCCTCACACTTTCCCGGGCACCCACACATTCATACACAGCAGACACCACACCCTCACACCCCCAACACACACTACACCTGCTCACACGTGCCCTCACATTCATTGGAGTTGGTGGCCATACACCTGGTATATGAGAAAGCTGAGAAGCCCCCACCAGGCCGCACCAAAAAGCCTGAGGTGGAGAGAACTCCGCCTTCGTAATCTGCCTGATGAGATGCAGGAGGAGGAGATCCCACCGCTTCCGGGATGTAGGACTCAGGCTTTAGCTCAGTCCTGTCACAGCAGACATGTGACCTGGGTCACCCTGTCCACAACCAGGAAAAAAGCAATAGGAGGAACTGTCCAAAGTCTTCAGACAGGCATTAGGGACCTGGGTATTCACCCTACAGCATATACTGAGGGCCACCCCGGCCTCGGTGCTGCAGGGCAGATAAGAAATTCCAGGCTAGGCTTGGTCCCTGCCCTTAAGGAGTCAGCATCAAGCTGGAGAGAGAAGCAGGGCTTCGTATCAGAGGATGTAAGAACAAACACACACCAACTGTGCAAATTCACTCTCAGGTGGAGACTCTGAGGATCAAATGGGGTTCAAGGTAAATCAAGCAACCCCGGGGTGGCCACAGCAACTGGCCATGTCTACAGGGAAGAATTCAGACTTGGGAATGAGGAAGGAGGGAGAAACAGTCATTTATTCATTTATCAGCTATTTATTTACTCAGCCTCTACAGCCTACCTAGTGCTCTGAGGAAGGAGACCCCTGCCTTCTGCAACTTCTATCCCAGCTGGGAGAAAGTCAGCACCAACCTAATGCATAGGGAGGGTTACCCTAGGACAGGGGAGGGCTCCTAGGGCAAGAGGGCAGGCCTGGGACTAGGGCAAAGCAAGAAGACCCTCCCTCCCAGGAGCCGCCCCTGCGCCGTGCAACCTCCGGGGGAGTGGCCTTAAATCTGTGCCCTCAGTGGCGCCTCCCTTGCCTCACACTCATCCCAATTGTGTCAAGAACACTAAGGGGAGGAACCTAGGCAGGAAGCTCCAATTTGTTATCAAGTCCTCCTAGTCTGATTTCTCCTCTGTGTGTCTCGGTTTTTATCCTCCGTTTCCGTAGAGCCCCAGTTACCCTGGCCCAGCCTCTGGCCCCAGCCTTAGCTTTCCTTCCCTATGCCTCAGGGTGTCAGAGGAGGTCCCCCTTCCCTACCCACCACCGCCCCTCCACCTGCAATGGCTGTTCTGGGAGGGGGGTGGTGGGGAGGTGCACTCTGGGGACCTGAAGGGGAGACTGGGAAGAAAGAAAGCTCACCCTAGCTAGGAACAGAGTCTGGTCCCGGTGAAGCCATCATTAGAGCCTCAGTGGGTTTGTCCCCAAAGGCTCCCATGTCACCCTCTTTCTCTCTTTTCCTGCTATGATCTCTCTTATTAAGGACCTGTATAACACAAGTAAAGTGAAGTCGCGTCACCAGGCTCCTCGGTCCATAGGATTTTCCAGGCAAGAATACTGGAGTGGGTTACCATTTCCTTCTCCAGGGGATCTTCCCGACCCAGGGATCGAACCTGGGTTTTCCGCGTTGCAGGCAGACACTTTACCATCTGAGCCACCAGGGAATCCCATATAACATAAGAGACCATGTCTGTTTCCCAGCTTGGAGCACTCTGCACTCCATACTCAGTGGAGAAAGACTGAATGTGGGTGCAGTGACGCCCAGGCCCCTCTGGCAGACTTCAGGAAGTGGGACCCTCAAAAAACTGCAGAAGCTCTGGGGTCTGGAGGGTAGTTTGGGGCACACAGGGGCCTCTCAACGCCCCCCAGCTCCATAGCTGACTCTCACAGTGTCAAGCTCAGCCAGACCCCATCCCTCACCTAACGAAGGCCAGCGCGATCTGCGGTCTCAGCCTGGCGGGCCCTGCCAAGGGTGTGAGTGTTCTCTTCCTCCCGCCACGGTCATTTCCCCCTGGCAACCTCGATGCCCTTTCCAAGGACGTTCTCCCCCTTCAAGGCCGGATTGACCTCAGCAAGAGGGGCTCTAAGAACAAGAGGTGGGGGACGGGTAGGTGGGTCTCCACTGCCTCCTAGGCCCCGGGGAGAAGGTGGGAAGCCCCTCCCGGAGCCCTCGACTGCAGCGCTGATCAATGGGCCGCAGCCGGCGGACTGGGCCGGACCGAAGGATTAGGGCGGAGAAGGGCAATTACAGCCGAGCGGCCAGCGCCGGCTTTCCTCCACTGCGGAGCTCAAATGCCGCATTTTGGATGCAGCGCCGCGCCGCCCTGTTTGCTCGGGGAGTGGGGGCTCCGGGGCAGGAAGCCAACTAGCAAGAGTATCGGAGATTAGGGCCCGCGGCGGCGGGGGAGGGCGCTGGACAAACATGCGGCGGCCACCTCAATCCGCCGCCCTCTATTCCGCCCGCGGCTACGCAAGGCCGGGACGCGGGGAGGCGCCCTCGCGGGCCGGGGAGGCCGCGGCCCCTACCCCGCCCCGGGCTCCGCGCTCCCCCGGGGACGCTCCGCCTGCAGGCTCGAGCTGCGGGGGCGGGGCGCAGAGCCGAGCTGCGCCTGGCGGGGAAGCGACGGATTTTATTTTTTTTTCTTCCTTCAAATATTTATCAGTTTTGCTCCTTAATAAGCTTACACGTGGAAGACCAACTCCCGTAAAAATTGGGTTGGTACCGTAGATCATGGTGGGAGAATGAGAAAAAGAAGGAGGGCATGGATGACAGAGCAGGACCTGGGTGGAGTCGGGAGGACAAGGAAGGGGAAGACGGAGGGCGAATGGAGGAAAGCCAGGCGCCGGTCCCTCCGACCCTCCTCTCTCCCCGCACCTCTACCTCCCCATCTGCCTGGTGGGGTGAGGGCCAAGAGCTCCCGGCTGGGGATGGGAAAGGAAAAAGAGGCAAAGGTGCAGGTGTGAAGACCGGGGAGCGGCGGGCCCCTTGCAGCCCCGGGCCATGCGGCAGAGGACGGCGTCTCCTGTGTCCAGGGGCCCGCGCTGCCCGGCGCCGACCGCCGCCCTCTGTCTGAGTTCTCCGCTGCTCTGGGAAGCGAGCCTTTGATAAGCCTCCAGGAGCGCCGGAGGACATGTCCAGACTCTCAATCCAGAGCTTCCAGGGACCCAAAGGCCAGAAGGACAGTCTGGGACCCCAGAACAAATTCTGGGGCTGTGGGATTCACCCCCTGGCTTCTGCCACAGCCCCAGCTACAGCCCCTCCTGCCCTTCCGCAACTCTCAGACCCTGCTCCTCCCTGTTCCCTGAGCAGACTGGCCATTCCTACAAACATGCCTTTGCTCAGGTTTCTGGGAGGGTCCAAATCCTGACCACCAAGGCACAGCAAGCATCCAGTCTCTTCCTCCTGGAAGCCCTCTAGGGCTTCTCCAACTCAGAGCCCCTTCCAATTTAGCATCTGATTCCATCGCAAGACCCCTGTGTGGTGGGCCCTGGCCGGCTCTCTTCTCTTTCAAAGTCGGGCTGTATGTTCTCTTAGGACTGAGCAGTTTGGCCGTGAATAGGATCTGCCCACACTCGCCGCCACCTCCAGACAGCTGGAGCTTAAAAAGTTAGTGGGCTGGTCGGGGAGGTACTTGTGCCCATGAGGGCCTCTGTCCCTTAGGAGTGACACAGGTTCTCTCCCAGGGAACCCCACCCAGTTCCTCACTCCTCTGACTGGCTCCTCTGCTCCTTCCCCCACCCCACCGGGATCCCTTGGGAGGTAAGGCCACTTTGTAATCTCCCCTGTTCTTGGAAAGCTTATGAAGTCCCTTCTCTGGCTGTTGACACCTCTGAACTAAACAAGCTTCCTTTTCACCCTCTCCTGAGGTCCTTAGTGAGCTGCTGGAACCTCTAGAAATGATCAGGCAACTACCAGTTCCAAGATTCGGGAGGTTAAGACCTCACCTCAAGAGAGGTTGTGGCTAAAACCACCAGGAAGCTGCCCTCACCATGGGTGGACATACTGACCAGACAGTGCAGCCTGTGGAGGGCAATGCAGCCACATCAGCCATTTCAAATGAACCTCTCTCTCATCCCAGGAGTTACACAAGAATCTCTCCTTAAAAGTGCTTGCAGGGAGCACAGCACCTAGGAGGATGTTTGTCATGAGGGGAAAGAGAAAAAAATCTTAAAGCCCATCAGTGGTGGGCTGGCTCAACCGTTTGCATGCTGTGCAACCATTTGTGAAAAATTTGGTGGAGGTATACATACCGACACAGCGACATGTCCAATATATATTAAACGAGGAATAAAGCAAGTTTAAAATAGTTTAAAATACTTTGATTCAATGATTTTTTTGTAAAAATTGTTATAATAAATGTTAGTATGGGACAGAAGCAAACCTGAAAAAATGGTAGTTATTTTGTTAGATTATAGAGCAGCTTTCATTTTCTTAATAATAATTTTGGTATTGTTTAGTTTTTATGCAAAATGTATATATTAGCTTCGGAATTCGAAAAGAAAAATAAGTCTATGGACCATCTTGTCAGGACAGAAGGGTCTTGACTGGAAGCACATTTGAGGCTGGCAAGGGTTATGCTCTGGCAGGAAGACTGCATAGGAGGAGGGGGACTTTCCTCGAAACCCCCCCTGCCTGCTCCCGCTCCGTCCCTTGCCTCCCTTCCGCCCCAAGGTTGGGAAGGTAGCCAGACGAGAATTGTAGTCTTTTTTTGTTTTGACATTTGGGAATATCCTGCAATTGGCTGTTTTCTTCCAGCCAGTTGAACCAGCGGGTCATGCCTGTCTCTACCCCACAGCTAGGAAGCGTTGACTTCACCAGCCGGAAAGCAGTGATCTTAGACACCGGACACAACGTCCCTCCTTGCCCCTCTAGTGCCCTCGGAGCACAGCGCTGCGTACCACCTCCCGACTCGGGCTTCATTTCCCGGAGTTTCTGAGGGGTCTGTAGACCAAGTTGATCCTAACCCCTAACTAAGCTCCCGGGTAAAAGGCCTCAGGCTTCTTCCTTGCTCAGGCCGCTCGCGCGCTCTCGCCAGAGCTGCCGAGACCCGGCGGATGCGATTGCAGCCTACAGCCAGCGGAGGCGGTGCCCACATCACACGGTCTGCGCGCGCCCCCTGCTGCCCGCTGTGAGAAATGACACTCTCCATCGGCCTGGCCCTTTGGCCCTTCAGTCGGAGAGCTAAGGGCCAGGACCCCTTCTCCCTGAACCTTTCCTGTGGCAGTCGTTCCCCAGGCCTTGTTAGGACAGCGCCCAGGCATTTAAAAAGCAAAATGGTGCCTCCGTGAATGGGCACAGCACCCCCGAGGCTATAATCCCACCTCGGAGGAGGCCTAAGTGACTTTTCTGCATCACGTTACGCAGGTAAGATGTAGGAGCAAACCACAGCCTATGTTTCCTGACAGCAAGTCCAGACCTCTACGAAGCTCTGAGGGAACAGAGGGCGTAAATTCTCCAAGCACTGTATGAGGAGCTCTGCGGAGACTGAGAAGATAGGGTCCTGCCTCCCGAAAACCTAGAGCCCCAGAGCAGGAGCAGGCCTGATTCTCTGTCCTGTCAGCTGCCCTCGCGGGCCGGGGGTCAGCCCTGTGAGTGTAGCTGTTCTGTCCTGGGCTGGACCTGCCCAGGCGGTGAGCATTGACAGGGGCCTCCCCAACCAACTCCAGCTGTGCTTCCAGCAAACAGAAAAGCCCCCGCTCAGGAAAGCTCCAGAAACAGCTCCCCCAGGGGTGAAGCTGTGAGTTCCCTGGGGAAGGAGACACAATGCAAGGTCAGGGCCAGAGGATCCTGAAGGCAGGAGACGGTGCCCTTCTGCTGTGTACTGGCTGTGACGCCTGGATAAGTGGCTTGCCCTGTCTGAGCTTTATGTTCCCTATCTGTAAAACAGCATTCATAGTTTATCACAGGTTGAGAAGTGCATTCACTGCTACAATTTCGCCATATCTAGCACACAGCACATGACCCGCAAATCTCCATTAACAGTGTAATGGAAAAATAAATTGTAGTCTATTCGTTTTTTGAATACTCTGAAGAAAGTGAAAGTTGCTCAGTCTTGTCCAGGTCTTCACGACCCCGTGAACTATAGCCTGCCAGGCTCCTTGGAATTTTCCAGGCCAGAATACTGGAGTGGGTAGCCATTTCCTTCTCCAAGGGATCTTTCCAACCCAGGGATCGAACCTAGGTCTCCTGCATTGCAGGCAGATTCTTTACTGTCTGAGCCACCAGTGAAGTCCGAATACTCTAAACCCGTGAAAATTAATGAACTATAGCTACATATAGAAAGTGAAGAGGAACTAAAAAGCCTCTTGATGAAAGTGAAAGAAGAGAGTGAAAAAGCTGGCTTAAAGCTCAACATTCAGAAAACGAAGATCATGGCATCTGGTCCCATCACTTTATGGGAAATAGATGGAGAAACAGTGGAAACAGTGGCAGACTTTATTTTTGGGGGCTCCAAAATCACTGCAGATAGTGATTGCAGCCATGAAATTAAAAGACGCTTACTCCTTGGAAGGAAAGTTATGACCAACCTAGATAGCATATTCAAAAGCAGAGACATTACTTTGCCGACTAAGGTCTGTCTAGTCAAGGCTATGGTTTTTTCTGTGGTCATGCATGGATGTGAGAGTTGGACTGTGAAGAAGGCTGAGCGCCGAAGAATTGATGCTTTTGAACTGTGGTGTTGGAGAAGACTCTTGAGAGTCCCTTGGACTGCAAGGAGATCCAACCAGTCCATTCTGAAGGAGATCAGCCTTAGGATTTCTTTGGAAGGAATGATCCTAAAGCTGAAACTCCAGTACTTTGGCCACCTCATGCGAAGAGTTGACTCATTGGAAAAGCCTTTGATGCTGGGAGGGATTGGAGGCAGGAGGAGAAGGGGACGACAGAGGATGAGATGGCTGGATGGCATCACGGACTCGATGGATGCGAGTCCGAGTGAACTCTGGGAGTTGGTGATGGACAGGGAGGCCTGGCGTGCTGCGATTCATGGGGTCGCAAAGAGTCGGACACGACTGAGTGACTGAACTGAACTGAACATATAGAAAACTCACATAGTGCTGAGTGAAAGAGGCAAGCTGAAAAATGACAAGTACAATGTGATACCACCTATATAAAGTTTAGAAGCATGCAAAACATTTCATGCTGTATCCTGCTTAAGGATAAATAACTATGGAAGAATTGTAAGAGCATGAATGGAAATGACAGCACCAGGTTAGAATAGTAATTGACATCAGTGAATGGAACTGGTGAGAAGTATAAGTATATATGTGTCCCTGTCCATGATACACTTTTTTTTAAAGATTTATTTATTTATTCATTTTATTTGTTGACCGTGGGGGGGTCTTTGTTGCTGCATGCGGGCTTTCTCTAGTTGCAGCCAGCAGAGGCTACTCTTCATGCTGGAGCCCAGGCTTCCCATTGCAGCGGCTTCTCTTGTTGCGGAGCACAGGCTGTAGGCTCACAGGCTTCAGTAGTTGCAGCCTGTGGCCTGCAGGCTCTAGGGTGTGGACTCAGTAGTCGGTTGCTCCACGGCATGTGGGATCTTCCTGAACCAGGAATCAAACTGGTGTCCCTTGCATTACAAGGCGGATTCTTAGCCAGTGGACCACCAGGGAAGCACTATAATGCACTTTTACTTAAAAAACAAAACAAGACAGAACTGAAGTAAACATAGCCAAAGTTGACAACGTTGGATGGTGAGTTCTTGGGTATGTATCATATCTTTATCTATTTCAAACACAGTGTTTGAAATACTTTATTATAATAAAAAAAAAAAAAACAGAAGATAACAGTTGCTCACCTAATAATAGACCCTTTGATAACCTCCTTCTTTCAGCAGCCCTGCATCCTCACTTGACCAGTTCTCCTCCATCTTTACTCTTATCCAGCCATGTTTTTCTTGCTGCTGCTAAGTCGCTTCAGTCGTGTCCGACTCTGTGCGACCCCATAGATGGCAGCCCACCAGGCTCCCCCGTCCCTAGGATTCTCCAGGCAAGAACACTGGAGTGGGTGGCCAGTTCCCTCTCCAATTCATGAAAGTGAAAAGTGAAAGTGAAGTCACTCAGTCATGTCTGACTCTTGGCGACCCCATGGACTGCAGCCCACCAGGCCCCTCCGTCCGTGGGATTTTCCAGGCAAGAGGACTGGAGTGGGGTGCCATCGCCTTCTCTGGTTTTTCTTATCAAACTAGAACCCAAATGCAGATGACTCCCAAATCTAGCTCAGACACCGTCTCTTACCCAACTTCTTGTCAGAGGTCTCCACAGTGATGTTTCTCAGACCCTAACCCTCAATATGGCTAGAAGTACCCCCAAAAGGACATGTTGAAAGAAGAGAGATACTCAGATATCTTGTGGAAACTTTTGAATGCTGATGATAAATAAAAAGATCTTGCAAGCTTTTTAACAGCAGAAGGGTTTTCTGCAAATAAAAGCCAACCTGACAGCAGGCTTTTCATCTGCACGTGAGATGCTAGGAAACAGCTGTCAGGAGTGAGGGGACTCCTGTCCACAGGGCACCGAAGAGAGAACTTTAAAACAGTTTTGAGTAAAAAGGAACAAGGGAAAAAAATTTACCATTTATGTAAATTAAGAACACATATACAAAACAGCCCTGCATATTTTTCATGGATCCATAAATAGTCAATGCAGATAACAAATATATGAGAGAAAATTTATTAGGGGAGCAGGAGAACTGGCAAGAGGATGAGGACAAAGAGGGAAAGCCAGGCGGAAAGAAGAGCAGTCTGGTGTGGACCTCTGATGGCGGTGGCCAAGAAGAGGCAGGAAACATTACCTCAATCCTCTGCTCCTGAGATCCAAAATGTGAAAACATCATTGAAAAAGAAAGTGAAGTTGCTCAGTCGTGTCCAACTCTGTGGGACCCCATGGACTGTAGTCTACCAGGCTCCTCGGTCCACGGACTTTTCCAGGCAAGAGTACTGGAGCGGGTTGCCCTTTCCTTCTCCAGGGGATCTTCCCAACCCAGGGATCGAACCCAGGTCTCCCACATGTCAGGTAGACGCTTTACCGTCTGAGCCACCAGGAATTCAGGCAATGGATTAAACAATGAGGGGTGTGGGGGTGTGTGTGCGCACGCTCAGCTGTATCTGACTCTTTGTGACCTCCTGGACTGTAGCCCGCCAGGCTCCTCTGTCCATGAGATTTTCCAGGCAAGAGTACTGGAGTGGGTTGCCATGCCTTCCTCCAACTCCCCTACATTCACAACGTGTGTGTGCGTGAGCCTCTGCTCCACCCTCGGAACTGTATCTGTATTCCTTGTGTTAGATTTTACTAAATCCAAACAAACTGGATGGACTGTATTTGGTGAAGCTAAACCATCAGTTACACTCATTCATCCATGGATTTATTCATGTAGCAAATATTTGTGGGCTGACCATTCTGTACCAGGCTCAGTTCTAGGCACCAAGGGAAAAATCAGTAAGCAAAGCAAATTTGAAAAATCTCTGCTCTTTAGGGGGCTTACATTATTGTTGAGAGACATAACAAAAATAAATAAATAAGGAAAATATATATTTATTAGGAAGTAATAAGCACTTATGGGTCCCCAGATGGGGCAGTGGTAAAGTGCCAGTGCAGGAGGTGCGAGAGAAGGGTTGATCCCTGGACCAGGAAGAGCCCCTGGAGTAGGAAGTGGCAGCCCACTCCAGTACTCTTGCCTGGAAAAGTCCATGAACAGAGGAGCCTGGTGGGCTTTGCATGGGGTTGCAAAGAGTCAGACACAAATGAGTGTCTGAGCAAACACACACACATAAGCACTATGGAGAAAAATTAAGCACTACAGGGAAATAAGGACCGTAGGACAAGGCCAAGAAAGTCAGGCCAGAGAAGGCCTCATTAAGAAGGTAACTTTGCAGCAAGGACCAAAAGAAGGTGAGGGATTGAGCCATGCGCACAGCTGCAGGACAAACAGGAGGAGGGAATAGCAAGTGCAAAGGCCCTGAGGTAGGAGTGTATTTGGTCAAGGGAAGGCCAGAAGGCCAGTGTGTCTGGAGCAGAGTGAGAAGGGGGACAGTAGTGGATGAGGCTAGAGAAATAAGAGGAGTGGAGGACCTTGTCAGTCCCCACCTGGGGTGACTCGGGGAGTCCATGGAGTTGACAGATTCTTTACTGCTAAGCTACCTGGGCTCTGCAAATTATGCAGCTGTCTGGCTTGCGATCAGATAGTGGCTGGGACTGGACCATTCAGGATAGCTTCATTCACAAATCTAGCATCTTGACTGGGAGGCTGGGACTCTCTCATTCTCTCTGCATGATTCGCTTGGGCTTCCTCACGTAGAAGCTGGATCCCAAGAGCGGGCACCCAAATGGCAAAGGGAAAACTTCAGAGTCCTGCCTCAGAGGTTACACAGTGTCACTTTCTTCATATTCTACTGACGAAAGCAAAGTCACAGGGCTAACCCAGATCCAGGAAGAGGGGATGAGGAAACGGCAAGGCCTCTGAGCAACAGAGCACGTGGGGAAGAAGCCTTCTTTGAACACATACCCTCCCATTCCATGTTTGCGGCCTCTAGGCCCACAGGGTGTGCCTGCAGCTTTTGCTGCTGCCTTCTCCCTACCTCTGCCACACCTCCCAGCCGAAGCCAGTTGAATTGGTTTGTCTCAAGTAGGGTAGGGGGTCTATTTCGTCCACTTAAACTTCGAGAATGACTAGAGGACTGGCCTTGGCCACAGAGGCTGTGAACTATGTCGATCGCTTAACCAAGTAAGGTGGTGAGGAAAGGGCAGGCCGAGCAAACAGGTGCAGTAAGCTGGAGACATGGCTCCACCCCCTTCCCCTGACAATAGGAATGAGGAGTGCAAAGCATGTATAAAGCCTTGTCATTCAGGGAATAGTCCCCAGACTAGCCCCACCATGTAGGAGTGCGTTGGAAGTGAAGAATCTAAGCACCCAGCCCAGACCCACTCTGAGGTGGATCTGCAGTTTAACTAGACTCCTGGGTGATGTGTACGCACACTAAGGTTTGAGAAGCTGGTTGACTAGAACAGAGTTTCTCACCTTGGCCCCGCAGTGGACTCACTCGGGAAAGTTTTACAAGTCTCAGTGCCCTGGGCGCACCCCAGGCCAACCAGATCAGCATCTCAGGGTGGGAGCCTGGCCTTAGAATACTTCGTTCCTCACTAGGCCCTTCCCCTGCTGAGTGAGGAAGCCAGGCTCCACACCCTTCCTGGCTTAGGACTCCTCACTGAGCGAGCCCCGCATGGCTCCCCTCGGGAGAGCTGGGAGCCGGGGCAGAGTTTCCAGGGGCGTCCAACCCTCCCTCTGCTCATCAGGAGCTTATAGACACTAGTTTTCCCAGAGCACTCTCTGGACCCTGGGGGAAGTGCTCCCACATCTCACGCCCACCCCTGCGTTTGAAGTCAGGACCCCAAGGGGCAGCTCTCCATGCAAGTGTGAACAGCAAACAAGTCAGTCTGAACACAAATAAGGCTACTTCCTAACAGGAATCTCAGTTCAGTGCTGAACAAACAGGCAGCCAGAGCGCCCGCCACCCCGACCCCTAGACCTCCAGCTGGTGGCAAGGCCCAGCCTCTGCTCCTGGCCTGGACATGAGGTTTCCCAGGACTCCAGTGCTCCTTTCCACCCAGTTCTCTCCCCAGTCCTGGACTCAGCCTCCCCGGCCTTAGTAGGCGATGGCAAAGGCTTGCTGTCAACCCCAGAAGCCCACTTGTGGAAGAGCCTTAAAACAGCTACAAGGGCACAAGGGAAGGTCTGGGCAGGTATGAGGGCCTGAGACAAGTCTGCCCTCTTTTCCCTGCCAAACACCCTTCACGTCTGCCTGTGACTCACACGCACACCACCACCACCAAAATGATGACCTCTGTTTCCCTTTCTTCTGAGCACAGAAACTGCTTTCTAGGTCTTTCTTTCATCTTCTCCCCCTCCAACTCCACCTGCTTACAAGACACTTGGAGAGGTCACACACATGATAACCCAACTCCTCTTGGGTTTTTCCATTTCATCAACACCCCTGAGTTTCTGGACCCTCGGACCAGGTTTGAACATGATGATGCAGAGACCGGCTCAGCCTGACTGGCAGTGACTTTTTTTTAAAAGACCCAATCCCTCTGTTCGCCCCTTCTAGTGGTGTTGAGTTCAGTCAGTTATGAGCAGTTGAAACAAGCTGGTCTTTTAAAGGCTTTACTCTGTCTCTCACACACACTCTTCTACTATAACATCATCCTGCAGTCACCCCCAAAGGGAAAAAAATACTCCTTCCCTTTGGAAGGGGCTTCCCTGGTGGCTCAGAGGTTAAAGCATCTGCCTGCAATGTGGGAGACCTGGGTTCGATCCCTGGGTCAGGAAGATCCCCTGGAGAAGGAAAAGGCAACCCACTCCAGTATTCTTGCCTAGAGAATCCCATGGACGGAGCTGCAGTCCATGGGGTCGCAAAGAGTTGGACACGACTGAACGAGTTCACTTTCCCTTTTGAAGGACTATGAAGCAGAGAGGAGAAATTAATTAATTCAATTAAATTCAATTTCAGGACTTCCCTCGTGGTCCAGACGTTAAGAATCTGCCTCCCAGTGCAGGGGACACAGGTTAGATCCCTGGTCTGGGAAGATTCCACATACTGTGGGGCATCTAAGCCCATGCGCCACAATTACTGAGTCCGCGCTCTGCAGCTACTGAAGCTCACAAGCCTAGAGCCTGCACTCCACGTCGGGAGAAACCACCGCAGTGAAGACTAGCCCCTGCTCATCACAGCTAGAGAAAGCCTGCACACAGCAACAAAGATCTAGCACGGCCATAAATAAAGTTAAAAAAAAATTAATTACAGCCATTCAAGTTGACACTTCATTGTGGAATTTAGAGTCAGATGGACCTGTGTTTGAATTCTTATAGTTCACTAACTAAAACAAATCTTAGCTCTTCAAGATCCAGTTTCCCCATCTGTAAAATGTAAATGACAGAAAAACCATAGAGATGAATAAGATACACACCTTACACAGGGCCTGCGGTATACATAGGGGTTTGGTAGAGGACCATCCCTCTTCCTTATTCCTTTCTTTAGAAGCTGGAGGGATAAAGGAGAAATAGAATTCAGTTCAGCAAATATGTGGTAGGCGTGGCTGGTGGGTAAAATGACAAAGAAGCTGCTGACCGGGTCTGGGTTGTCATGAGGGCATGGTGTACAGTGAGCTGGAAACTGAATCCTGGACCAAGTTTTGCCTTTTGCGCAAATCTCTCCCCAGTTAGCTGGCTGGACTCAGTGTCCTTCTTTTCAGTACAACAGAGGGCTTTGACTAGCTGGTTGTGAAGATCTCCACAGCTCAGTTGAGGTACTTTAGACCTCAGTTCTAAAGTACTCTCAGTGGGTAGAAAATACACCAGTTCCCTGAATGAGGGCTGTTTGCCCTGGTACTCACACTTCCCCTCTGCTCACTGTTTCTTCCCTCTGCCTTCGCCCATCCCTAAACCTGAGGAGTCCACATGGGTCCATACTAGCTAGCCCTTCTCTCTTCTCTCAAAGCACTTTCTTTCTGCATAATCTCCCCATCTTCTTGCCTTGGCAGGCTTTCCTCTCTTTGGAAGCATCCGCAGAAGAAAGCCTCCTCTGAGGAGACTTCCCAGATCTTTGAAGCTGTAACTAATCTCTGTCCTTCGTACTCACCTGGAACCTGCACTTTCAGTTTGCCAGTTGCATTACTTGGCTTGACAGTTGTATCACTTAGTGGTGGCTCTCCCCTACCATGAGACTGTGAGTTCCCAGTGGGAACAAACGGTAGTCCTCATTTCTTTGTAGCCCTCATAAACCCAGCACATAAAATAGGTCTCAAGCAAATAGATGTTTGTTGACTTCAGTCTAATTAAAGAGCGTAGAATTTCAGAGAAAGTCTTCAAAGCAGCATGCATAAGAAAAAGCTAGGAGACAGTAGGTAACTGCAAAGTGTGTTAGCAATGTGCGCCTCCTCTGTGTCGCTGTGCGTTCCTGGGAGAGAGGAACAAACAACTTGTTTGCTCTTGGCCTGTCAGGTGCAAAGGGGTGCAGGGGGGGCAGAGGAGCGGGGAAGCAGGTGGGGGGGGGAGCTGAGGCAGCTGGGCAGGAGGTGTGGGGCTTCCCCCGAGGTAGCCCTCAGGCTCTCTCCTCCTGCAGGCTGGGCTGGACTTGAGCCCTGATATGTGTGGGCCCTGCATCTCCGCTGCAATGACCTTCATATTCCCCAGTTAGCTCCTTTCTTCTGAGTGAAAAAGTCTCCCTTTGAAAAGATGAAAGAGAAGAAGAGATGGAGAAAGAATCTGCCATAGAGAAGGTGGGGAAAGAGAAAAGGGACAAAGATTTTCAAGGGTGCTGGAGGAAAGGGCAGCTAAGGGGCCTCCCAACATACCTGTTCCAACTTCCTCAGTCCCCAGTGGCCCTGGGGTCCTGACTAAGGCTCAGAATATTGGTGTGTACTGCGAGGCTTCTCCCCTCAATCCCGAGGAAGAAGCTAGTTCTCTACTGCGGTGGAGTGTTCTGCTGCTGCTGCTGCTAGCCACTCCAGTCGTGCTCAACTCTTTGCAACCCTATGGGCTGTAGCCCGCCAGGCTCCTCTGTCCATGGGATGCTCAGGCAAGAATACTGGAGTGGGTTGCCATGCCCTCCTCCAGGGGGATCTTCCCAATCCAGGTATTCAACCTGCCTCGCTTACATCTCCTACATCAGCAGACAGGTTCTTTGCCAAATAATGGACACTAGCATAACATTTGGTTAAATTTGAACAAACTCTGTACTTTAGTTAATAATATTGTATCACATGTTCATTTGCTATTTCTTTTACAGCGTAGTATTTCTTTATATTCTCAGAATTGGATTAGAAGTTTCAAGCTTCATTCCAAAAAGCTTTTTAAATCATTAAGATAAAATTTCTAGATTTTAGCAATAATACTAGTTGCCAAAATGCATGCAATTATATTAAATTTTTGAGTGAATATAAATTAGAAATCTAGCATTTTATTCATACTAAGTCAAACAAGTGGAATCAAAATGTTATACATTTTTAAGCTGGGCAAAAATTAGTGTTTTCTAAAGTATATATTATGTTATAATATATAATTATATATTAAACATGTTTTCTAAAATATATATATTATATTATACAGGAGGCAGTGATCAAGACCGTCCCCAAGAAAAAGAAATGTAAAAAGGCAAAATGGTTATCTAAGGAGGATTTATAAATAGCTGAGAAAATAAGAGACGCTAAAGGCAAGGAGAAAAGGAAAGATATACCCATTTGAACGCAGAGTTCCAAAAAATAGCAAGGAGAGATAAGAAAGCCTTCCTCAGTGACCAGAGCAAAAAAATAGAGGAAAACAATAGAATGGGAAAGACTAGAGATCTCTTCAAGAAAGTCAGAGATACCAAGGGAACATTTTATGCAAAGATGGGCACAATAAAGGACAGAAATGGTCTGGACCTAACAGAAGCAGAAGATAGTAAGGAAAGGCAGCAAGAATACACAGAACTATACAAAAAAGATCTTCATGACCCAGATAACCATGATGGTGTGATCACTCACCTAGAGCCAGACATCCTGGAGTGCAAAGTCAAGTGGGCCTTAGGAAGCATCACTATGAACAAAGTTAGTGGAGGTGATCGAATTCCAGCTGAGCTATTTCAAGTCCTAAAAGATGATGTTGTTAAAGTGCTGCACTCAGTATGCCAGCAAATTTGGAAAACTCAGCAGTGGCAACAGGACTGGAAAAGGTCAGTTTTCATTCCAATCCCAAAGAAAAGCAATGCCAAAGAATGTTCAAACTCCTGCACAATTCCAATCATCTCACATGCTAGCAAAGTAATGCCCCAAATTCTCCAAGTGAGTTTTCAATAATACGTGAACCAAGGACTTCCAGATGTTCAAGTTGGATTTAGCAAAGGCAGAGGAACCAGAGATCAAGTTGCCAACATCCGTCAGATCATCAAAAAAGCAAGAGTTCCAGAAAAACATCTACTTCTTTATTGACTACACCAAAGCCTTTGACTGTGTGGATCACAACAAATTATGGAAAATTCTTCAAGAGATGGGAATACCAGACTACCTTACCTGCCTCCTGAAAAATCTGTATGCAGGTCAAGAAGCAACAGTTAGAACCAGACATGGAACAACGGACTGGCTCCAAATTAGGAAAGGAGTACATCAAGGTTGTATATTGTCACCCTGTATATTTAACTTATATGCAGAGTACATCATGAGAAATGCTGGGCTGGATGAAGCACAAGCTAGAATCAAGATTGGCAGGAAAAATATCAATAACCTCAGATATGCAGATGACACCACCCTTATGACAGAAAGTGAAGAAGAACTAAAGAGCCTCTTGATGAAAGTGAAAGAAGAGAGTGAAAAAAATTGGCTTAAAGCTCAACATTCAGAAAACGAAGATCATGGCATCTGGTCCCATCACTTCATGGCAAATAGATGGGGAAACAGTGGAAACAGTGGCAGACTTTATTTTGGGGGGCTCCAAAATCACTGCAGATGGTGATTGCAGCCATGAAGTTAAAAGACACTTACTCCCTGGAAGGAAAGTTATGACCAACCTAGACAGCATATTAAAAAGCAGAGACATTACTTTGCCAACAAAGGTCCACCTAGTCAAGGCTATGGTTTTTCCAGTAATCACGTACAGATGTGAGAATTGGACTATAAAGAAAGCTGAGCACCGAAGAACTGATACTTTTGAACTGTGGTGTTGGAGAAGACTCTTGAGAGTACCTTGGACTGCAAAGAGGTCCAACCAGTCCATCATAAAGGAGATCAGTCCTGAGTGTTCATTGGAAGGACTGATGTTGAACCTGAAACCCCAATATTTTGGCCACCTAATGAGAAGAGCTAACTCATTTGAAAAGACCCTGATGCTGGGAAAGATTGAAGGCAGGAGGAGAAGGGGACAACAGAGGATGAGATGGTTGGATGGCATCACTGACTCAATGGACATGAGTTTGAGTAAAGTCCATGAGTTGATGATGGACAGGGAGTCCTGGCGTGCTGCAGTCTATGGGGTCGCAAAGAGTCGGACATGACTGAGCGACTGAACTGAACTGAACTGAAAACTCAACATTCAAAAAGCTAAGATCATGGCATCCAGTCTCATCACTTCATGCCAAATAGATGGGGAAACATTGGAAACAGTGACAGGCCTTATTTTCTTGGGCTCCAAAATCAACTTCAGATGGTTCCTGCAGCCATGAAATTAAAAGATGCTTGCTCCTTGGAAGAAAAGCTATGACAAACCTAGACAGCATATTAAAAAGCAGAGATGTTACTTTGCTGACAAAGGTCTGTCTAGTCAAAACCATGGTTTTTCCAATAGTCATGTATGGATATGAGAGTTGGGCCTTAAAGAAAGCTGAGCACCAGAGAATTGATACTTTTGACCTGTGATGTTGGAGAAGACTCTTGAGAGTCCCTTGGATTGCAAGGAGATCCAACCGGTCAATCCCAAAGGAAATCAGTCCTGACTATTCTTTGGAAGGACTGATGCTGAAGCTAAAGCTCCAATACTTCGGCCACCTGATGCGAAAAACTGACTCCTTGGTAAAGACCTTGATGCTGGGAAAGATTGAAAGCAAGAGGAGAAGGGGATGACAGAGGATGAGATGGTTGGATGGCATTATGGACTTGATGGACATGAGTTTGAATAAGCTCCAGGAGTTGGTGCTGGACAGGGAAGCCTGGTGTGCTGCAATCCATGGAGTCACAAAGAGTTGGACATGACTGAGCCACTGAACTGAACTGATATTATACACACTATTTATATATATATGTATATGAAAGTTTTTCTGCTATGCTTGATAAAGGCTTGAGAAAGAACAACAACAAAAAGGAGATGGAGAAATTGGAAAACATAAACTAAGTGAAATAGGAGCATTGAATATAAAATAGGAAAAGTGAAACAAACTAGATAAAAGTAGATCATCTTATAGTCCAGTTATTTTTAAACACGGCTGCTCATCAAAAACACATCTGCAGCTTTGGAGAAAGAAAGCAACATCTGAACGTTTGTATGTTTCAAAAAATTCTGAGAAAATTCTGATATCTATCTGAATTTTTAAAAGTGATTATTGGTTCTTCTCTTAAATGGTAGTTTTAGTGATATAGAATTCAATTATTTTCTATTGACCAATCAAGATAGAATGGTATCAAGTGAATAATAGTTACATAATCACAATAGTAGAAGACATTTATCAGTTTTCACAATCAATAGCCAGAGAAAAGATGAAAGATAATTACAATTGCAAGCTATAATGGAAACATGATTAGCCTAACAATATCAAATAATAACATACAATCTGGGGGGTTAAGTAGAGTGATGTGGTAAGTGGAAGTGCGTACATGTACATGTTTTCATCCAACTAGCCAGTTTATGTCTTACGGTTGGTGCATTTAATCCATTTACCTTTACAGTAATTATCAATATGTATGATCCTATTATCATTTTAATTGTTTTGGGTTTATTTTGTGTAGGTCTTTTCCTTCTCTTGTGTTTCCTGCCTGGAGAAGTTCCTTTAGCATTTGTTGTAAAGCTGGTTTGGTGGTGCTGAATTCTCTTAACTTTTGCTTGTCTGGAAAGCTTTTGATTTCTCTGTCAAATCTGAATGAGAGTCTTGCTGGGTAGAGTATTCTCAATTAAGTTCTTCCCTTTCATCACTTTAAACATATGCCATTTCCTTCTGGCTTGTAGAGTTTCTGTTGAGAAATGAACTGATAACCTTATAGGAGTTCCCTTGTATATTGTCATTTTTCCCTTGTTGTTTTTAATATTTTATCTTTGTCTTTAATTTTCATCAGTTTGATTACTATGTGTCTTGGTGTGTTCCTCCTTGGGTTTATCCTGCCTGGGACTCTGTACTTCCTGGACATGATTGACTATATCTTTCCCATGTTAGGGAAGTTTTCAGCTATTACCTCTTCAAATATTTTCTCAGGTCCTTTCTCTCTCTCTTCTCCTTCTGGGACCCCTACAATGCAAATGTTGGTGCATTTAATGTTGTCCTAGAGGTTTCTTAGGCTGTCTTCTTTTCGTTTCACTCTTTTTTTCTATTCTGCTCTGCGACAGTGATTTCCACCATTCTGTCCTCCAGGTCACTTATCTGTTCTTCTGCCTCAGTTATTCTGCTATCGATTCCTTCTAGTGCATTCTTCGTCTCTGCTTGTTTGTTCTTTAGTTCTGTAGGTCTTTGGTAAACATTCCTTGCATCTTCTCAATCTTTGCCTCCATTCTTTTTCTGAGACCCTGAATTATCTTCACTATCATTATTCTCAATCATTTTTCTGGAAGGTTGCCTATCTCCACCTCATTTAGTTGTTTTTCTGGGGTTTTATCTTGTCCGTTCATCTGGGACATAACTTTGTGCTTTTTCATGCTGATTAACTCTCTGTAATGTGGTTTTTGTTTTAGTCACTACAGGACTATGGTTTTTTTTTTTGCTTCTTCTGTCTATCCTGTGATGGAGGAGGCTAAGAGGCTTGCATAAGCCTCATAAGCCTCTTCTGTTAAAATTAGGAAGTTGATTGTGAAGGAGTAGGACCATAAAATTTAGGATGGAGACATGTATTGACAGATTCCAGTGAACCTGGGGACCTTGAGTGCCTAAGTTCTGTTGAACCTCTTTTTTCAGTGGCAATGACCCTTCCACCCCAGTAAGGAATCTTTCTTGTCTGTGGGGCCTGTAATGGCCTTCTCTGAAATAGTGGTCTTGATTTTTCTCAGGATCTACCTCCACTGCTCATAGGCTCAAGTCCAGACAGACTTTAAAGGGTGAAATACAAAGCATGATCCATGAGAAGGTGTGATAAACACCAAAATAATTGCATGACTTTGTCAATTTACATCAACAGAAACCTAGGGAAATGTATAGAGCTTGAGCGTTTCCAACCATTTGTTCAGTTGGTTGATTGAAATCTGGAAGTTAGAAGGTCAAAACTTCTTTGGTATACAGTAGAAGAAAATATTCAAAGGTTAAGGAAGATTGGAATGCTACAGTAGATTTATCGTATAAGACTTATTTACCTACCACCTAAAAACGTGCTCCAGAAAGTCCAGAAAACACTCCTTTCATCAAATCTGTGAAAAACACATTCACAGGAGAGCTCTGATATCTTTGAAGAGGTCTATGGTGGCTATTCTCTGTTGACCAAAAATGATGGAGGAATTTACAACATTCATCTGGTTCCCCAAATTCAGTGGAGATGATGGAATCTCACATTAGCAGGGACCAAGTAATGGTACTTTATTTCCAAAGACAAAGTAGGTATAGTCACTATAATGGACTCATGAAAAAATGTGGCCCTGGTGGGAGGGATGGAGGTCATGCATGGGCTTAGTAATGGATTCTCATTCACCAACACCAGTCTGGCTACAGCCACTGCTGGGTGCCCAACCTGCCGAGAGTAGAAGCCAACACTGAGTTCCCAGTTTGGAAATCAATCGGCCACCTGGTGGCAGGTTGTTTACATAGGAAGGAACAGGGCTTTGTTCTCACTGGAATATTCAGTAACTGATATGGATTTTCCCTTTCCTGCCCACAATGCTTCTGCCAAAACCACCATCTATGAGCATAAAGGATGCCTTACCCATATGGCATTCCACATAACATTACTTCTGGCCGAAGAATTTCTTTTATAGCAAATGAAGAGCAGCAATGGGCTCAGGCTCATGGAATCCACTAGTCTTGTCCTGTTCCCCATCAGTCTAAAGTAACTTGGCCTGAGTACAGTAGAATAGTTTTTTGAAGACTCAGTTATGGTGCCAGTTGGATGGCAACACCTTGAGGGCTTGGGCAATGCCCTTCAGGATGCAGGGTATGCTCTAAATGAGCAACTGACATATTGTGTTCTTTCTCCCAAAGCAAGGATTCATGGGTCAGGAAGCTGAACATAGAGATGAGATAACACACAGAACTTCTCTAGCAGAATTATTGCTTTCTGTCTCTGAAACTTTGGTCTCTGCTATTTAGAGTATTAGTTCCCCAAAGAGAAATATTTTCTCAGGAGACATAGAAGTGGTTCCATTGAACTGTAAATTGAGACTGGCCCTGGCTACTTCCGGCTTCTCTTGCCAGTGAATCAACAGGCAAAGAAGGTTATTGTATTGCCTGGGGTGGTTGTTCCTGACAATCAAGGGTGGGGGATGGGGAGTATCTTAAAATCCATAGCAAAACTTAAAACCCATAGCAAAACTACTACAAACTAATACAAGAAGGAGTGCTATTGGCACATACCAGCAACAAAGGTCACCCCATCAGGCAGGGAACACGAAATGGGGAGTGGAAGAGTATTTATAATTACCAGCTAAAACAAGACAACCTGTTGCAGGAATAAGGACAAAATTTTTCTTATTTCAATGTAAATACTTTTGTCTTTTAACCAAAATTTTCCTTCCCTTCCAATTCCTCTACTGTATAAATAAATTTTTAACATTAATTGTTACAGGATGTAATGGGTAGTGTGACTTAGCTAGAAGTGAACATCACCAAACTACGAAAACTATGAACCTGTCACTGCAGATGGTGATTGCAGCCATGAAATTAAAAGACGCTTACTCCTTGGAAGAAAAGTTATGACCAACCTAGATAGCATATTCAAAAGCAGAGACATTACTTTGCTGACTAAGGTCCACCTAGTCAAGGCTATGGTTTTTCCTGTGGTCATGTATGGATGTGAGAGTTGGACTGTGAAGAAGGCTGAGCGCCAAAGAATTGATGCTTTTGAACTGTGGTGTTGGAGAAGACTCTTGAGAGTCCCTTGGACTGCAAGGAGATCCAACCAATCCATTCTGGAGAAGATCAACCCTGGGATTTCTTTGGAAGAAATGATGCTAAAGCTGAAACTCCAGTACTTTGGCCACCTCATGCAAAGAGTTGACTCATTGGAAAAGACTCTGATGCTGGGAGGGATTGGGGGCAGGAGGAAAGGGGGATGACCGAGGATGAGATTGCTGGATGGCATCACGGACTTGATGGACGTGAGTCTGAGTGAACTCCGGGAGCTGGTGATGGACAGGGAGGCCTGGTGTGCTGCAATTTATGGGGTTGCAAAGAGTCGGACACAACTGAGCGACTGAACTGAACTGTAGACTTTATATCCTCTTTTGGCAGGGGAGAGTTAGAAATGAACCTTTTCCACATGGATACCCAATTGATATGACATATTTTCACTGTATAGAAATCGGTATATCATGTTAAGCAGAAACACAGTTTTGCTGTCATTTGCTTTCAACCTTTGAGTGAAGTGAAGTCACTCAGTCGTGTCCGACTCTTTGCGACCCCATGGACTGTAGCCTATCAGGCTCATCCGTCCATGGGATTTTCCAGGCAAGAGTGCTGGAGTGGATTGCCATTTCCTTCTCCAGGGGATCTTCCCGACCCAGGAATTGAACTCAGGTCTCCTGCATTGCAGGCAGATGCTTTACCATCTGAGCCACCAGGGAAGCTATTTGAAAGTTAAGTCTGGTGAAAACAAGTATTTATGGATGCCAAGTTGACAAAGGGTGGACAATGATGGCTTTGTACTTTGTCACCTTAGCTAAGCTGGAATCATACTTTCAAGAATTTCCTTTCCTCTATGGTTCTGAGGTAGGATTGGCCACAGGAGAAATTTCCATGAAAGGTAGAAGTGAAGTAGCTAAGTTTATACTTGGAAGGTCACTGTATGGTCAGGTGTTATTGCAGCTCAAGCATAGAGCTGTGGACCTGTTGGTTCACTTTACTGGTGTAAGGCAGGAGCTGAGTCTGCAGCTTTTAGGTCTCATTGGATCTCCTTCTTCAGCTTCTTCAACTCCTGGGCTAGGTACAATTTTAGCTCTGAGATGAAAGACACCAGATTCAGCTATCGATCTCTTACATCACGGAAGTTGGAGGCTTCAAGATAGTGAAAGAAGTTTCAGTTTCTTCTTGTGAGTTTCAGCTCTTCCTCGAAGGTTCCAGTGATTCTGTTCCTCTCCACTTCATGTCCACTTTCATTCCTCACTGCCTACCCTACCTACTTGAAGTCTCAGTACTAGATGCAGAAGCAATATCTGTCCATGAACTGTTTAACTAGTTCCCATAGTTATATAACGGAGAAGGCGATGGCACCCCACTCCAGTACTCTTGCCTGAAAAATCCCATGGACGGAGGAGCTGGTAGGCTGCAGTCCATGGGGTCTCCACATCACCCCTAGTGGATTAGATTTTCTAATCAAATCCTGTTGGCTCTGTGGGTTGTAAATATCCTCTCTCATTTTGTGATTTGTCTTTTTATCTTTGTTTATGGTGTCTTTTATTGTACAGAGTTCTACGTTTGAATGTTTTAAACATTTATTGTGTTTCTTGTATTTAAGGAATTACTTCTTATCCTGAGGTCATAAAACTATGCCTTTTTGAAAAAAAGAAATCTCCTTTTTTCTTTTTCTATATTTATAACAAAGGTCCATATCATCAAAGCTATGGTTTTTCCAGTAGTCATGTATGGATGTGAGAGTTGGACTATAAAGAAGACTGAGCACTGAAGAACAGATGCTTTTGAACTGTGGTGTTGGAGAAGACTCTTGAGAGTCCCTTGGACTGCAAGGAGATCAAACCAGTCAATCCTAAAAGAAATCAATCCTGAATATTCATTGGAAGGACTGATGTTGAAGCTGAAGCTCCAATACTCTGGCCACCTGATGCGAAAAACTGACTCATTAGAAAAGACCTTGATGCTGGGAAAGATTTAAAGCATGGGGAGAAGGGAACAACAGAGGATGAGATGGTTGGATGGCATCACCAACTCAACAGACATGAGTTTGAGCAAGCTCCAGGAGATGTTGTAGGGCAAGGAAACCTAGTATGCTGCCATCCATGGGGTTGCAAGGAGTAAGACATGACTGAGCGACTGAACAACAACAAAAATGATAAATAGACACTACAACATTGGATATACATGTCTTATTCTTGACTTTAATTAGGGCTGCTTCTGAAGTTTCATTTTTAAATATAATTCTTGCTGTAGGTTTTTAATGACCATCCTTTACCTTCAGTTCAGTAAAGTGTATAATTTTTAAATGAATGAGTGTTGAATTTTATAAATTTTTTTCCTGTGTCTATTAAGATCATTATATTTTTCTTCAATCTAGTTTTGTAGACTACTACTTTGATATCTACCTTTTCACTCTGAAGTTTACTAAAAATGTTATTTTTTAAATGATTGTAGAATGTTATTAAATATTCTTCTGCATCTATTTAAAGTATCACATTTTTTTCTTTATTTTGTAAATATGGTGTATACCTTAATAGATTTTATGATGTTTTCTTACACTCCCAGGACAAACCCTACTTAATCATGATTATTATTATATAAACTGCCAAATTTGATTTGCTAACATTTTATTTAACGATTCAGCACCTTAGGATCATAAGAATAATTGGTTTAAAATTTTTTGTCTCACAGTATATTATTTTCTGGTTTGGACATCAAGGTTATGCTAGCCTCAAAAGTGATTTGGGTAGCTTGCCCTTTTTTCAACTGTGAAACAGTATAAAACCAGGATTTCTTAAACTGTTGGGACTGGATTTGGGAGGTTGAAGGAAAAATGATTTGTAAAATTTTGATTACCAATTGAACAGTTAGTGGCATATTGTTTTCTATTTTTTCTAAAGTCAATTTTAAAAATTTACATATTTCTGGAAGATGTTCTGTTTTATATAATGTTTCAAATGTATTGACAATTCATGATAATCCCTAACAAAAAGATGATCTCTATTTCTAGCTTTGTTCTGCCATCATTTCCAATAATTCTTATTTTGTCTTTTCTCTTTTTACTCTTGATCAATTTTGATAGTGTTTTGTTTATTCTATTTTCTTTTTCAAAGAAGCATTTTGGATTTTATTGGTTTTCTCAACTGTACCATTGTTTTATATGCTGCTGCTGCTAAGTCCGACTCTGTGCAACCCCATAGACAGCAGCCCACAAGGCTCCCCAGTCCCTGGGATTCTCCAGGCAAGAACACTGGAGTGGGTTGCCATTTCCTTCTCCAATGCATGAAAGTGAAAAGTGAAAGTGAAGTAACTCAGTCGTGTCCGACTCTTAGTGACCCCATGGACTGCAGCCCACCAGGCTCCTCTGTCCGTGGGATTTTCCAGGCAAGAGTACTGGAGTGGGGTGCCATTGCCTTCTCTATCTGCCCACTATATGTTCTATGAATTGGCATTTAGATCTAAAGACTTAATCAAATTCATTTTTGACGTTTTTTTGACAAGAAAACTTCATACATAAAGTTGCATACCTTCACCAGTAGGCACATAACTTCTAGTTGTTTTTCTGATTGTGATGTTAGAGGCCACTGATGATTCTTGCCATTATGATTAATGCTAATTTCTGTCCCACCACTTTAGTTGTCTAAAAAAATTTTTTTTCTTGTAAATTCTTCAGACAGATTCTGGGAACAATATTTTCTCTCTTTCTCTTTTTAGCTCTTCACAAAAACATCTTAAGAAGTTAGGAAAGCTATCCTGGCCTTTTCTCCTGTTCTGGAATAAACACTCATCTCACTTAAACATAGGCCAAGAGTTCTGTCTTTTATGTTGCAATGTGACTGCTTCTCTATCTGGACTTTTTTCTGCTATCTTTTTTTGTATTTTCTGTTTAGCATTCTTTTTAAAATTTTTGTTTGACACCTTTCCTACCTTCTAGAGAACTGATAAAATTTTCCATATACATCCTGCCTCCCTTTTAAAAACCCTTTACTGGTTTGGAAGATATGCATTGCATTTCTATTCTTTTAGTCTTTACCCTTCAGTAGTTAATATACATTCTTAACTATTATTTTTGTCTACTAATATGTAAAATTAGCCAATATCTTATATTTTTCTCCTGAACAGGACAATGACATTAAGAGGCCCATTGCATAATGTGTTCAATCTTATTTTGCTATGTGAAGCTTTAGCTTTTTTAATTAAAAAAGATTCTTTTTAACAATAAACAGTTGCTAATTAATCATCTTCTATATTTTTCTTATAACTGTACCTCTTGGGTTTTTTTCCTTGCTAAACTACTCTTTAAATAGGTTTCTCAAGGAATGGCCTTTGGGTTGCAAACTTTCTTGGCCTTTGTGTGTCTGAAAATATTTTCATTTTTACCTCTCTCTTGAATGATAGTTTCAATGGATATAAATTTTATGTACACAGTTAATGTCTCTCAGTACTTTAAAGAGACTACCTCATTGGTTTTTCCCCCATTTCTTAAAAAATTGTGATATAAAATGTGCAAAGAATTACCATCTTAGCCAATTGTAAGTGTGCATTTAGTAGTATTAAGCACCTTTACATTGTTCTATAACCATCACAACCATCCATCCCCATAATTCTTTTCATCTTGTATACTGAAACTCTATACCCACTAAATAATAATTTCCTGTAGTCCCCTCCACCTAGTCCCTAGCAACCACCATTATATTTTCTGCCTTTATGATTTTGACTACTCTACCTTATGTAAGTGGAATCATACAGTATCTGTTTTATTGTGATAGGCTTACTACTTAGCACGAGGTCCTCAAGTTTCATCCATATTGCCGAATTTTCTTTCACTGAAGAGATATAGCCAAAATGGTGGAGTAGGAAGACCTGAGCTCACCTCCTGTCACCAGCACACGAAATTTACAACTACTTACAGAGCAACTATCTATGAGGACAACCTGAAGGCCAGCAGAAAAGATTTTTCTACAATAAAGATATAAAACCTGGAGAAGGAAATGGCAGCCCACTCCAGTACTCTTGCCTGGAGAATCCCATGGACAGAGGAGCCTGGCAGGCTACAGTCCGTGGGGTCGCAAGAGTCGGACACAACTTAGCGACTAAACCACCACTATCAAAGATCTAAAGAAGGACCCGCAAGACAGGTAGGAGGGGCAGAGACCTGGTATGGTCAAGACCCCCATCCCTGGATAGGAAATGCCAAAACAGGAGGCTAATCACAACAGTAGAGGTTCTTCCCAAGAAGTGAGGGGGCCCAACATTGAGGCCCCCAGGCTGGGGGTTCTGTACCAGAAGATGAGCCCCAGAACATCTGGCTTTGAAGCTTTGCATATGGGAGAGCCAGCAACAGTAGAAAACAGAGACACTGTTCTTAGAGGGCACACCAAAATATTATATAGTCTGAGATCCAACACAATGGCAATAATTTGCATGAGCATGGGTCAGACCTACTTTCTGATCCTGGGAAAACCTCCCAGAGAAGCAGGAAGCAACTGGTAGTCCCTTCTGCTGCTGCTGCTAAGTCGCTTCAGTCGTGTCCGACTCTGTGAGACCCTGGAGACGGCAACCACCAGGCTCCCCCGTCCCTGTGGTCCCTTAGGGGCAGCCATTTGGAGGAGATCGTTCTACCAGGACACTGGTGTTGCAAAGTACAATTTTGGAATCCCCCTCTAGTTTATAATGCTAGCAGCAGGTCAGAACCAGTTCCAAGACCCCCCAGGGCTGAGCAGCCATACATGCAAGGACCCAGCCCTACCTGAAAAAGGGCTCAGCACCAGCCTTCCCAGCCCCCACAGCCAGGCACCCCAGGACCTGGTTCCACCTACCAGTGGCCAGCAACCACTGCCCAAGGCAGGACCTGGCAGCCAATTGGTCTGCGGGCCAACCCCGCTTACAAGCATGCCCATGGTAGTCAGCCTCACCACAACAGAAAGGCCCATGAAGCCTGCTTAGGAGGCACCCTGACAGAGGGGAGTGTATTACTGAGCCCCACAGGATGTCACCTGCATAAGATCACTTCTCCAAGATCAGGAAATGTAACCAACCTACCTAACACATAGAAATAAACATGGAGAAGTAGGAAAATGAGGAGATAGAAGAATATGTTGCAAACAAAGAAGCCACACAAAACTCCAGAAGAAAAACTAAGTGAAGTCTACTTATCTCCAGATAAGCAATCTACCCAATAAAGAGTCCAAGGTACTGATCATAAAAGATGCTCAACAAACTGAGGAAAAGAGTAGATGAACCATGGGAAGTTTAATAAGGCATCAGAAATTTACAAAGAAGGATGAAAGAGATTTGAAGATAATTACTGAAGTGAAATTGTTACAGGTCATCAAGTTAAGAATTTTGAGTTGGGGGGAATAATTCTGGATTATCTGGATGGACCCAGTGTAATCACAAGGGTCCTTATAAGAAGAAAGCGAGGGCTTCCCTAGTAAAGAATCCACCCGCCAATGCAGGAGTCACAGGTTCCACGCTTGGTCCAGGAAGATCCTACATGCTGCCCCAAGTCCACATGCCACAGCTAAAGAGCCTGTGCTCTAGAGCCCACAAGCCGCAGCTACTGACGGCCACGTGCCCTGGAGCCCATGATCTGCAATGAGAGACGCCACCGCAGCTCGAGGGTAACCCCTGCTCCCCGCAACTAGAGACAAGCCCGCACAGCAATGAAGACCCACACAGCCACAAAAAACAGAACGAAAGCAAGAATGTCAGAAAAAGGGAGGGAGATTTAAAGAGGTTAGGCTCCTGCATTTGAAGGAGAAAGAGGCTAGCTAAGAACAAAGACATACTAGCAGCCTCTAGAAGCTTGAGAAAAGCAAGAGAACAGATTAAATAAGGAATGACTAGCAAGGAAACAGATTCTTCCCTTGGAGATTCCAGAGGCGAGACAACCCTGTCAACATCTTGAATTAGTCCTAAGAGATCCAGTTTTTACTTCTGACAACTAGAACTATAATATAATAAATCTGTGCTGCTTTATACCAAAAAAAAAAGAAGAAGGAATCGACAGTAGATTAGATGATACAGAGAAACACTGAATTAGAAAACAGAGTAATGGAAATCACCCAAATTGAACAGAAAAAAAATTTTAATGAGGACAGTTTAAGAGACTTCTGGAACAATATCAAACATGCTAATATTCACATTCCAGAGGCCCAGAAGGAAAAGAGAGAGAAGAGGGGAGGCACAAAGAACTTACTCAAAGAATTAATAAGTGAAAACTTCCCTAACCTGGGAAAAGAAGCACATGCAGGTTCAAAAATCACAGAGTCCCAAATAAGATGAACCCAAAGAAGTCCACACCAAGACATGCTGCAATTAAAATGGCAAAAATGAAGGATATTCTATTATATTTAGACATAAATATAATTAGCTATAAATATAAAGATATTTAAAAGCAGCAAGAGAAAAGCATTAGTTACATACACTTATGACTCACACAAAAAGAAAGAAATTCAAATATAACACTAAAGATAGTCATCAAATCAAAAAGGATGAGAGCAAAAGAAAAAGGAACAAAGAAGAACTACAAAACAACCAGAAAACAATTAAAATGGCAATAAGGGCATATCTATCAATAATCACAAAAGAATATCTTCATGGCTTCAGATAGGCAAAAAGGTTTCTCTTGAAGGACACAAAAGCAGATTGTGAAGCTTTATTACAATTAGTTATCTTGTTCATTAAAAGAAAATATTAAAAGAACGAGAAGGCAGGCCACAGAGTGGAAGAAGATATTAATATTTGCATCTATATATACTGTAATAAAAGGCTTAATCCCAAATATCTATCTCTATCCATAACTACTCTTACAAATTAATAAGGAAAAGATAGTAGCCCAGTGGAAAAATAAGGAAACCACTGGAACAGGGGCTTCACACAAAAGGGGATATCCAAATGGCTAATATCCAAAAGCTCAACCTAAAGAGTTTTCAGGGAAATAAACATAAATTAAAATACATTTTTCTGACCACACCAGAAGCCAACATGAAGACAGGCACTATCTTCATTCCGCTGGCTTTCATCGACATGGGGCTAGAGGTGACCTGGGCTCGGAAGTCTCCTGTCAAAGGACGACAGAGACCTGATTCTGCCCAGAGGCGCCCAAAGGTACTCCGGGAGCTTGTGCTGAAATGTGCTCAGGAGATGATTCCTGTCCCAGGGGAATGAAATGCTGCAGCAATGGGTGTGGTCATTCCTGCACAACTCCTGCCTTCCAAAAGGGTGGCTCTGGTGGCCACGGGAAAGTTGGACAGAAGGTTTATTGAGCATGCCTGGAGACCAGCCCCAGAAGATTTCTCACAAATCCATGAATTTGATGCTTGTCATAACTACAAGACTTTCACATCCATTCCCGACTCGTTTCTATACCTGGAATTGTAGCCCTGGAAGATGAAGATCTAAAATGATGGGATGACTGCTTTCTAAAGCACCTGTGTGGAAACTAAACTAAATTTGTAGCATTAAAAAAAAAAAAATTGGTCATATAGCTAGGGGATTTGAACCTAGGCAGTCTGTTAACCTTTCTTGCTCTATTTACTCATACGTAAACTAGGGATATTAATGTCTATATACTCATGAACATACAGTTTGAAGAGAAATAAGTCAAACAATAGAAAACAGATAACAATGTACTGAAATACAGTGAATTATGTTTGGAAAACCCAGATCTAGAGACACAGTGACCATACTTTTTATCTAAAAATCAGCACAGACTTAACAAAGTTTTCATACATCTTCTATTTTACAAGTTTTTTCTTGTTCTTTGTCAACTCCCCCTGATTCCAGGGTGCATGCTGTTATTGTAAATAGCTTCTCTCCTCCCCACAATAGCTACCATATAGCTAAAAACTCAATCTCATTCAACTCTTGTAAGAATCTCATTAGGTAAGTATTATTTTCTCACTTAAGAGATCATTCCCATTTTATATGAAAATGAGGCTTAGAGTGAATAGACCACTTATCTGAAGTTACAGTTCAGTGACAAAGTCGGGATTTGAGGCCAGGTTTGTCCAACTCCAAAATCCACATTTTCCATCATCTTGCTTCATGGTTCCCCAACCACCTAAGTTGCTATCATTGTAGGCCCCCAAAAAACAGTGTCTGTATCCCTCCTCATAAGGCCTGCTTTTGGTACTTTAGCACTGCAGTCTGGGTGGTCCTGGGGGTAGGGTCAACACAGACCCTACCTCGTGGAGGAAAAGCTCCTCAAAAAGAAACACATTGAGGGGGACTTCCCTGATGGTCCAGTGGCCAAGACTGGAGCTCGAATGCCGGAAACAGGAGTTCCATCCCTTGTCGGGGAACTAGACCCAGTGCAGCCAATTTTTTTTTTTAAAGAAAGAACCATGTTGACAAATGAAATAGTATATGTAAGATTTGAAAGTTATGGCGTCCAGAACTTTCCAACTCCCAGTGGATCTGACCTCACCGGAAGAGAGAGTCCTTCCCACCCAGGCCCTTCCCTGGCGCTCTCATTGCTACCCTCATTTCTGACCCTGCATTCTCTGCCACAGCACAGGAGACCTAGACCTGGGGTCAGATGGGACACCTGTTCTTCGTTTTTCCCACAATCTCATGTTGCAGACTGCCTGGGGTGGGGGCGGGCTGGGGGTGTTGTTCAGAAGGCAGAGCCAGTATTTGCTGAAGCGGGAAGTGGGGAGGGACAGGAACCCAGCAAGATTTCCTCCAGCCCTTACTTAGCAGAGCAGATAGGGCATATTGGTGTTCCAAAGAGCTAACACCTATGGACAATGCCACTGAACCACGCCTCGACCTGCTAGAGTGGTTTCGATGTTAGGCATTGATTTGAGGAGGCAGAATACGATGGGAGCCTGGAAGGCAGGAATTCCTCCCAGTGCCACAATCACTGCATAGTGCTCACTGGCCAATTCTAAATGATTTACGTGCATTAACTCTTGTGTGACTACACAGCAACTCCATGAGGTACCTACTATTAGTATCCATTTTACAGAGGAAGGCTTTGAAACAGTCTTACCCGAGGACATTGGTAAACACCAATTATCCAACTGTAAAAGGGAGATGCATATGCCTGCCTTACACCTTACATAAGGCAGGTTTTGTAGGACACCAGCTCCCATGCATTTGTAATAAATTCGTATTTATAACCCTTCCTTTTTTTTTGGATACTGGAAAGATTTTTCCAGTGGGGCTTAAGTAATGCGTGAGTGCAGAAAGTCCCTGGAAAGACACCGAAGAAATCGATAACTACAGCGGTGTCTCCAGGCAGGAAAAGGTGGGAATTTTACTTTTCAGTGTTTAAACAAAGTATTTCAATTATTATATATTTTTATTTTTTTATTTAAGGGCTTGCACAGTCATAGGTGAATGTGGCCAGGGCTTTCAAAGACAGTGAGCCGATGAGCCAAAACCTAAAGTTGCGGCACTACAGGGTGGCTCGCCTGGGGTCACCAGCAAGCTACAGTGAGTTTAGGGTCCTTTTCCCTACTGCACAGGATGGAGATATTTTTTACGAGGAAGGAGGAAGGGTGCTGAGGCGCCCGGGGCTTTGGAACGTCGCGGGGGTCCTGCCCGCGGGAGGTGGCGCCCACCTGGGCGATGGGAAGGAAAGGCCGGGCCAGCCCGGCCCCGCCCTGTCCAATTTAAGAGCCGCGGGAGACAGCTGTGACCGTTCCTGGCCGACAGGGCTCGCTCCCGTATTTAAAGCAGGTGTCCTCCCGCGCCTCCCGCGCTGCCCACAGCCCAGAGGCCCCAGCTCCCCTTCTTGGGCCCTTCCGAGCAAGGGCCGCGCCATGCCCAGCCCCGGGCCGCGGGACTGCCGGCCGCTCCCTCTTTCGGGCGCCCGGGTCCAGCCCCAGCGCTCCAGCCGCTCTCCAGGGCCCGCGTCCCCCGCCCTGCCGCCTGGCTCTGCAAATCCAGGCCCACCCCGCGCGCCCGGACGCCTCGCGTCCTCCTTTTCCGTTGAGGCCATCCTGGCCAGACCTGACCCCCGCGCGCCTACCACCTCCCCGCTGTCAGTCTCCGCTGGCGCCCACGGGGCCCTCTGGAACGTGCTCTCCAGGCCTCCCGCCCAGGCTCTGCCCGGGGCGTGCCCGCCGACGTGGCTGCCCGCCTGCCTGAGCGCGGGGCTGCACCAGCCGTGCCCCCAGCCCCCTGCGCTGCGGCCCTTCGCCTCCCACTTCTGCGGCCTCCAGGGTCTCAGCGTCACAGGTACGAGGGAGCGGACGGCCGCCACGGTGGGCACAGAATAGAGGAGAAGTCCCCAAGTTTGAGAGCCACGCGTGGTTGGAGTGGATGTCAAGTTTATGGCTCTTGACCCTGCAGGTGATACCGGGAGGAGAGAGGGCCCCAGACCGGGTGGGAGACTATCCGGCCCGCTGCTGAGGTGGGAAAAGGTGTGTGTCGCGGGGTGGGTGGGTACGTGTGCAGAGAGGAAGGTGAGGCAGGCCGAGAGCGGCTCGGACAACCAGGATTGGCGCAGGGCTGCAGGCACCCTGGCCCCTCCCTGGACTAGGGAGTGGGAGAGGCCCTTGCTCCCTGCCACACCTGCTTTACACAACGCTTGGTGGAGCAGGCTTTTCCCCAGCGTGGCCAGCTCAGCCGGAGAAGCAGCTGCTACCGGTACCCCTCAGCGAGAGGGAGGAGCCGTTGGGTGTTAGCCGACCGGGTTACAGCCTCCACTGCTCACCTCTGTGTGAGCTTGGCTTCTGCACTTCACTGCTCTAAGCCAGGTTCCTTCAGCTCTTAGAATGGTTCCCTGGGGCTCTGGGCCCTGGAGCACAGTCACTTAAATCCCCATGAGACTTTAGCCATTGGGGTAATTTTCTCCTCTAGTATTAACATCCACCTATATGAGCTTTTACCATTTTTGGCTATCTGGTTCATGCATCCCCATGGCTCCCATGAGGGAAACAAGAGCAAATTTAGTGCAAGCCTTATCAACCCAAACCAAGATCCTGGTAAGACAGTCTTTCTTGGGTTCCCCCCACCCTGTGTCTCCTCACCTCCCTTCAGCTGGGCATTCCTCCCACCCATGTGGGAGAGAAACCCTGGTCTCCCAAACACTATCCAAATTCTTTCTACATAATGAGAGCCACCTCTGGTGGCTCAGATGGCAAAGAATCTGCCTGCTATTGGGAGATGCCGGTTCGATCCCTGAATTGGGACAAATCCCCTGGAGAAGAGCATGGCAACACACTCCAGTATTCTTGCCTGGAGAATTCCATGGACAGAGGAGCCTGGTGGGTTACAGACCACAGGGTTGCAAAGAGTTGGACATGACTGAGCGATTAACACTTTCACTTTCATGAGAGCCACAGCCCTCACTCCAAGCCACCTTTTTCTAACGTCCCCACACACCTGAGGTCTGAATTATAACTTTCTACTCTGTATTACTGTTGTCTCATTTTCAAGTTAGTTTTTACATATACATATTGATTGATTGATTGATTTGGCTGTGCTAGGTCTTAGTTGAGGCATGTGGGATATTTTAGTTTCAGCATGGAATCTAGTTCCCTGACCAGAGACTGAAACCAGACCCTCTGCACTGGGAGCACCAAGTCTGAGCTACTGGACCACCAGGGAAATACCTCGCTGGTTTTTGCATGGGTATTACAGCCACACAATCAAACTTCAAAATGTTAACTATAAAGTTACAGTATGGAGAAGAGTTTACCGTTCCTTTCCCCTAGCCACCTGGTTCTCCCCACCCCACAGGCAGCCAGACACCAGTTTCTTTATTCTTCCAGTGCATTTTATACTATTTAATACTTGGACACACGTGTGTGTTAAACGCTTAGTTGTGTCTGACTCTTTGTGACCCCATGGACTGTAGCCCTCCAGGCTCCTCTGTCCATGGAATTCTCCAGGCAAGAATACTGGAGTGGGTTGCCATGTCCTTCTCCAATGGATCTTCCCTACCCAGGGATGGAACCTGGGTATCTGCATTGCAGGCAGATTCTTTACCGTCCGAGCTCACACACATGTATACTTGTGAAAATACATGCATATATATATATACACACACATGCATTCTTCTAACCACCCCCCCATACTAGACACACTGCTCTGCACCTTACTCCTTTTATTTGACCGTGTATCAGAGATTTTTCCTCATAAGTCCACACAGAGCTTCTGCATGCCACAGAACGGTCCATTGCAAGAATATACCATATTTTAAATCTCGGTCCATTGATGATTTCTTATATTTTGCTATTAATGCTTATGTAAGCCAGCTGGGCCCAGTGGCTGGGGTCTTAGGCAGCCAGACCTCACTCCCTTCACTGGGGCAGTTTTGTCTGCTAGCCCTGGAGCCCCTCCCCAAGGTTAGTGGGAGCTGAGGAGTCTTAGCACTGCATTGCCAGAACTCTGTCTGGAACACTTCCTCCAAGCTAGCCCAATGGCTTACCTCCTCACTCCTCTGGAGTTGTGAGTCAGGTACTGCCCCTGGCAGACCAATCTGCATCTCTGCTGGCCCACGGCTCTATGAATAGCACCCTTATGTGCGTTAGAAAAGGGCACCACCTAACTTCATGCAAACATAACACCTTGTCAGGGAGGAAGAACAGGCTTGCAAAGAGCAGGCAGAATTTCAGACTCCACTTACCCTCTCAGCTGGGTACCACTGTTCAGGATACAAGCTGTACATAGTGGCCTTATTCAAGTGTCACCTTAGTGAGGTGGCTACCCTTTCCAAAGATGTTCATACCTACCCACACACACACACTGTCCTTCCCTGCTTTATTCTTCTTATTAGTGCGAATCACTTTCTGACATACTCAATATTTTACTTATTTGCCTTTTTTTTTTTTTTTTTTTTTTTTTGCTGTTAGGGATTCTCTGTTTTGTCCTGGAACCATGCCTGAATCATAGTACACATTCAAAAATTTGAATGAACAGAAAAGATGAACCTTCACTCTTTGTTCAAAAGGGGGTCCCTTCTCTGCTCATCTCATAGGGTTTTCCTGAAGTAGCCAAGGAAAGGAGAGATGGAGGTTTGGCAGCTCCTCTTAGGGCCAGAGATTATGCCACTAACCTGACTAATGGAGGCCAAAGCAGTCTCACAACACTGTCCCTTCTTTTAAAAAAAAAAATTGTTTTTAAATTTTGTATTGGGGTATAGCCATTTAACAATGTTGTGATAGTTTCAGGTGAACAGTGAAAGGATTCAGCCACACATAAACATATATATCCCTTCTCCCCCAAACTCCCCTCCCATCCAGGCTGCCACATAACACTGAGCAGAGTTCCATGTCCTTCTTTTGCATTTATTTCTGCGCAGTCTCTTCCCACCCTGCCTTCTTGCTGTGTTGTTACCTGGCCAAGGGTAAGACAGAGCAGTGGAGCTGTGAGTTTGTTTCTCTCCTCCAAGACGACAGGGGAGGGGATTACGGCTAACCTTTCCTCCTGCTGATTGCTCTTCAGGCTTGGACCTGGTTCACTGCCTAGGCCTCTGGGATCCTCAAGACTGGGCCCAAGCTCAGGACCTTCAGGACACTGAGAGATCCCAAAAGAGGATTCGAACCATGTTTAACTTGGAGCAGCTGGAAGAATTGGAGAAAGTGTTTGCAAAGCAGCACAATATAGTGGGGAAGAAGAGAGCCCAGCTGGCAGCCCAGCTCAAGCTTACAGAGAACCAGGTGAGAGCAGGGACTCCTGCGGGGCCCGGGCTGCACCTAAGGACAGTTACTACTCTCTCAAAAAGCCCTGAGTTGGGGCTGCGAGGAATTTATGGGCCTCTTTCTCTGTGCCAGCCTGATAGGGGATACGGGCCCTAACCACTGGCACACTCCCTTCTCTATATGATGAGAAAAATAGTCCTATTTGAAATCACAATATGGAAACAACACGTGTTAATCTAGAACTTTATAATATAATGTTTCCATGCTAAATAAGGAGCTGACAGTGAAATTAAGTTGGTATTCAAGAGACTAAATATTAAAAATAATAAAACATTCTCTTGACCCCATATTCCCCTCTGGCTACTGAATTATAGCTGCTCTTTTCACAGGCAAATTTCTCAAGAACTGGCTATGTTCTCTCCATGTCCTCACCTCCCATCTACTCTTTAGTTCACTGCAGTGTGATTTCTTTCATTCTGCCATTTCACTGAACCTTCTCATCAAGGTCTCTAATGACCTCCATGTTGCCAAAGCCACCATATGCTTTCTTCCCTCCTCTTACCCCACCGCTCAGTACAATCAACCACTCCTTCTGTTTTGAAACCCACAGTTCTCTTGGCTTCCAGACACCACACTCTCTTGGTTTTTCTCCAGGCCCTCTAGTCCCTTCTTCTCGGTTCCCTTTGTAGGCAACTCTTCTCTTTGTGGCCTCAAATTTTCTTCCCTAGCTGATTTAATGTATCCCCATGGGTTTTAAATACCATTTGTAAGCCAGTGACTCCCTACTTTGTATCTTCCACCCACCCCTCTTTTCTGACTTGTGCGTCTAACTACCTTCCTGGGGCCTCCACTTGGGTGTCTTGTGGGTAGCCATTTCAAACTTAAGAAGTCAAAACCTCAATTCTTGATTCCCCTCTCCCCCACAAATCTCTCCCTTTCCCCACACATGGCATCACTGTCCACAGAGCTGCTCAAGAATCTAGTTCAGATACTTAGATCTGAGTATCTAAGATACTCAGTCATCTTAGATTCCTTTTTCTCTCCCAGTTCCAATTCACCAGCCAGCCTTTTCACCTCTACCTCCAAAATACAACTGGAATCACTTCATTTTTCTCCATTGCCACCCGTTTCAAATGGGACCGTTCTTTTCAAGATACAGGGAAGGGAGTGTGCAACCCCAACTATTGCTGGATCACTGCAACAGTCTCCCCAGCTGTCTCCTCAAATCTGCTTTTATCCATTCTTCACCCACTGCCAGATTTACAATGTACTTGACGTAAATAGGACTATGTCACATCCTACTAAAATACTCGAAAGTGACATTTCTAATCCATGGCCTTCACAGTTTTGGGAGATCTGGTGCCCACTGACCTCTTCCACTTTCTCTTCCTTTGCTTTCCCCTTTCTCAGATGTGTCTGCCATGCTTTCCTCCTTTCTGATCCTCAGACACTCCAAGCTTGAGTCCCTTGCCCTGGCTTGCTTTTCTCTGTCCCCATCAGGCAGGCCTCTCATCCCCTGAGCCTCAGCTTAAGTGCTGGTTCTTCAGGGAGGCTCAAACTCCTATTTGTACCCTCATTTGTGTTTAGATATTTGTTTCCATGTTTGTTTTCAGTCTCCCTCCACTAGACTGTGAGCTCCGTGAGGGCAGAGCTCATACTTCACTATTATCACCATCACCTGGGAAGGGCCAGCACTGCCTCAGATGTGGATGTTTAAAGTGAAGCCAGTACACAGATGCTCAGTCGTGTCCGACTCTTTGCAATCCCATGGACTGTAGCCCACCAGGCTCCTCCATTCATGGGATTTTTCCAGGCAAGAATCCTGGAGTGGGTTGCCATTTCCTTCTCCAGGCTTCAGATCAGGAGCTCAGTAAATACTTGGGTGAATGAGTGGTACTGGAATTAGAGGGAAGGGTGTGCTTCCCTTAGAATGAAGAGTAAATTTTCAGAGAGGAGTGGGCACTGTGGGAATGGGGGATGCAGTGGAAACTGTTAGTCACATTCGGATCTCTTCTCACTGCCTCAATTATAGGTGAGGGTCTGGTTCCAAAACCGAAGGGTCAAATATCAGAAGCAGAAAAAGCTGAAATTGCCAGCTGCATCTGCCATGGCTGCCTCCCCAGATGAGCCCTCCAGCAGCTCTGACACCAGCATCCAGAGAGAAGACGCCGAGTCAGGAGTGGACAGCTGAGGACTGCAACAAAGGCTCAGTCCAGGCTGGGCTAGTTCTTCCTGGAAGCACCCATCGGACCTCCTTGTTTCAATTCTTAATGAAGAGCTTGTCAGGTCAAAGGGCACCAGGAGAATCTGAACTGTAAAGCAGGAGCCCTCTTTTTCTGTATCGACCCCTGGGAACTGTAATAATGCAAATAGTCACAGGTACAGACTTTGGCCTTCAGCTATGTCCTTGGCCAAGTTACTGAATTTCTGAAGGTTCCCCCCCCCCCCCCCACCTGTAGAATGGGTATGTTGATAACTTTGACCTCCCAGGGCTGAGATGATGTCTGTAAAACACTTAACAGTGTGCCAGGCTCAGCACTAAGTGTGCAGTAACTACCAAGGCTTATAGGTCTCCTTCACCTGTGGCAGTATTACCTCAGCCCCGGCCTCTCCAGAAAGTAATCTTTGCCTGACCTGGCTGTAGAGGAGAGACGGCCTCCTTGAATCAGCTGCTGGGCATTGCAGACTCTTTCCCACTGGAAATGGTAAAATTGAGAGCAAATAAGGAAGGGTAGACCATTTAGCCCACTTTCTTTCACAGAATTTCCTGAAGGTTTTTAGTTTTGTCTGAACTGCTACCACTCATAGAAGGAACTCAGGCCCAGCTGCCCCCTTGGAGCAGACACGCTATCCTGAACACCATCTTTTTCCCTCTAGCTACTCGACTTGACCCCCTAGCCATCTTTATGTTGAGTAGAGAGATTTAACTGTGCCGTTGCCAAAACTGGCATTTTACCATAAACTCTGCTGTATTATTACTCCAACCCCTTCACAACCAGTTCTCATGGCTTCCATTCCTTCCCGGGAACCACTCCGTTTCTCTCCAATAAGTGTATGTTATAGCCTCCCCTTGTGAAGTCCGCCACCAACATTTCCAGAGCTAATTTCTCTAGCACTTCACATTTCCTGGCGGGCCTCTGTTGAGGGTATTCCCTTAGAATACAGGATGACTTCTGGGTGTTGCGATGAGCTGGTGGAAAGAGGTGTGCCCTGCCACCTGGTGGTGAGAGAGGGCACGGTCCACGCTGCTCTTCAGAGTTCTTGAGGGAGGGAGAAAAGGTAGGGAGCAGCGGTCCTTGGAAAACTATCTGTCCCTGAGGCAGTGGACCATCGTCTCGAGGATACCAGGCTGCAGCTGGAGGGAAGGGGGAGGCCACGGTCCAGCTTCAAGAGCCTTCTGTTCCTGTCTTCCAGGAAATCCTTCCTAAAGCTGGATCCAGTCAACTCTATTAAAGGAACACAGCGGCAGGTGTCTCTTCCAGGAAATGTTGGCTCCCGTTTTTAAAAAATCACCAGTCAGTTACCTATTCAGCAGTTACCCGGCTCTATCCAATCCCTATATGTCACCATGAGACCACAGCAGATGTAGACACAGGTCTTATGTCAAGTAGCACAAGATCAATGGGAGGAAGAGGGAACAAAATGAGAGACAGGGGTCAGGCCTGGCTGTGGGGACAGATGCTACAGGTCAGTCCTGAGCGAGAGACCACATCTCTCTCCCATAGTCGGGACAGTCTGCATACGCAGACTCACTTCTGTATACAACATCACGGTCCTTAGACCCTACAGCACGCCCCCAGGCTACAAGGTCCCTCTGCCCCTGAAGCGTCTGAGTAAGACACACTTTCAGCTTGATCTTTCATAGGACTGTCTGTCCCCTGCCAGAGTGCCTGGGGGAATAGGAAATCTTGCGCTGGACTTCGTAGGCTGGCTAAGAGTGGTAAGCTAGCTCTTCCCTTTAGGCTGAGTCCAAAGAGCGACTGACAAGACAGGCCACTGAGAAGCAGAGACAACAGACACAAACACGAATTCAGACACAGACACGCACATCAAAACGACACACACACACTCTTGGTACCGGTCACGAAGATAGAGGCAAAACTGCACAGATGTAAAAGCACAAAAGCAGGCCAGCTGCACCCAGTCAACTAACCACTCGACCTACACGCACATCGCTCAAAAACTCGTGCGCAAACCCGCGCGTTAACCCGCACAGCCTCACGGACACGCACGCTGGGGGCGGGGCCTTAGGGGCGGGGCCTCCCGGGTCGAGGCTGGGTCAAGGGTCAGAAGGCGGAGGTACGCCCAAGATGGCGGCCTCCATGTGCGACGTGTTCTCCTTCTGCGTGGGCGTGGCGGGCCCGGCCCGGGTCGCCGTGGAAGTCCGGTTCGTGAGCAGCGCCAAGGTGAGGCCGCGGCGAACCGTGCCGGGGTCCCCCACCCAGCCCGGCCTTGGAGACAGCCCCGCGGGACACCATGCCTGCAGCTTAGAGGCTCCTCTGCCGCTCGGACACTGCTGTCCGGCGCCGGCTCGCGGCCGGGGGTCTCCGTGTCGGTCCCCGGGTGCAGGCTCTCAGGGCCATCACGCGGTGGGCTGGGGCCCGCGGAGTCTTCGTGCGCGCCCCTTCCTCCCGTAGAACCGGGCCTTTCGAGCGCCAGGCTGGGGGATATTGCTGCTGGATCCTGGGAGCTGTTGGGCGGGATGTGCCGGGCAGCGGGAGCTGCGGTACTAAAAAGTGTGGGCCATCAAGGAACTTTGAGTGAGATTTGGGTGGGGGGGTTGTGGAGAGAGACCAGGACACATCACAAAGGGTCTTGGAGTGCTAAGGAATTTGGACTGAAGCCCGTCGTAACACTGAAGAGTTTAAATCAAGAGGACGACATTTTGTGTTTTACTATCGTGTTTTAAAGTTCAGTGTAGAAAAAAATCGAAAGTGCATGTAGGGAAAGGAAAAGTAAAACACTCAAACTTGTATTTGTGCAAATATGTGCATCTTAAAGTTATATTTTTAGGCTGCTTTCTGATGCAGCAGTATGTATTTCAGTATCAATAATCCTTTTAGGTATTAATTTTTAAGAGTTGAGTAATAGTCATTCATGGGAGGACCACTGTTCACTCAACAACTGTTCATTTATGGATCCTTATACTGTATCTTGTTTTCCATCCCTGAGGTGAAAGATGATGAAGCTCATTGTCTGTGCACACATCCTTTTCTTCTCACCGGCACTAAGTGTTTTCTTTCTTGGTTATCTTTATTAGTTGATAGGTGCAAAATGATACTGCTTTGTTCTCATTTGTATTTCTTTACTAGTGAGGTTGAATAATTTATCATTTGTAGTGGCAGTGTGTATTCTTGCTCCTTGCCCTGGATGTCAGCCTTCTAGTCATCTGGCTCCTGCTCTCAGCATCATGGTATTCACACAGGTCCCCAAACTAACCTTCCATTGTCCTCTTTCCACTCCAGAGGCATCTGGAGCATTCCCCTCTTAACGTGGTAAATTAGCTCCCCTGTGTCCTTGGGCTCCTCGCTGCCCACAACTCCATCTCCACCCTAAGGCCTGCAGTGCTCTCATTGGCTCACAGTTTGATGGTGTTTCAGTTCCATCTCTCCTAGCAAACAGAGATATTCACCTCTACTTTCACTTTGCTCACGTCTCTGAACCTCCTCCTTTTTTTTCAAACTTCTTCCCTCTTACATCAGTTCAGCCACTCTCCTTGCCCAGTTGTCCTGTTCTACCCTTCCATCAAAACCCCAGCTCTGGAAGAAGGAGCTGGCTTCGCTGTCTATCTATGCCCGCAGCTTATGTGCTGCTGCAGAAGAATCATGTACCCAGACTTGGTGCCAAGATGGCTTATCCTTTTTGCATATGTATTCATCAAGTGGGATTGGTTTGTGATTTTTCTTTTTCCTTTATGGTATCTTCCTCAGGTTACCACTTCAGAGTTATACTTGGCTTTCTGTTTGTTTTGTAAAATAGAGAAACTCCATTTTTTTCTCTCCGTATTGAATAGTTTAAATAGCATAAGAATTACTTATTTGGTTCGAGAGAGCTGATTTATGAAACCATATAGACTGGGGGCCTCACGTGGGGGTGGTTTTTGACCACTTTCTGTGTTGCCTCTATGGATATTGGCAAGAAAGATTTTCAAAATTTTGCCAATTGCTATGCCAGGGATATGACTGGTCAGAACAGAAACCTGATCAAATATGATAAATGTCAACCAAGATGTTGTACTAGTGCACATCAGGCAGGTGTTGGTGTTACTTGTTAGCCTGTCTTGGCTTCCTTCCTGTTGAATTCACTTTTGGCAATTGATATTTTTCTAGAAAATAATTTAATAAAGAATTTATTTACTAGAGTCTTAAATCTTTATTATACAAGCTTTAAAAAAAACAACAAGCTTACTTTTCAAATTGCAAATAACTTTGCATAGTTTGTACCCTTTACATTCAGGTTCAGATTAATTTCTCTCTGGGCTTCTTGGTAATATGAATTAGAGCTGTTTTTTTCTTGAAACACTTCATATGTTTTGGGGATGCGTAGTTTCATAGAGGAACAGCTCTGATTCTTCCCTTTGCATTGATTATTAAATATTTCCTCCATTTGGTCCTCCAGAAAGAGGGAGAAAGAGATTAGTGCTTATCCAGTATCAAGCTTGATGACTGTCAGAAGTAACGTGGGTCCCTGTTCCTAGTATCTTTGCGTCCCACAGAGGAAGGCCAGGTTTTCATTTTGCTAGTTTGGGGTCGCAGGGGTTACTCACTGTGGAGGTGGGCTTCTAGAAAGAACCAAACTGCATCCATGGCTTTGTCAACGGTTTTGTTCCAGCTGCCCTAGCGTGCTGTTGGAGCTCCCAGAGTTATTCACAGGGCTGAGATTTGTGGCTACACAGCCTGCTGCTCTGATTCGGGGAGGTGCCCCTGCCTAGCCGAAGCGCCAGTGTTCAAAGGAATCAGGGAGCTACCCAGGAGGCCACATGACAGGACATTTCACTGCTGGCTCAGTTATTTTCTTTCTCTCCCTTTTTGTTACAGTTCACTGGCACTACTGGGGCAGTTGGCAGGGGCACCAGTCTTCTAAGTGTAGAGTGGGCAAAAGTGCCCAGCTGGGCCAGTAACTGCCTGGGTTCTAAAACTGCCGCCTGAGTTCCTTTTTACATTTGAAGTGAAGTGAAGTCGCTCAGTTGTGTCCAACGCTTTGCGACCCCAAGGACTGTGGCCTACCACGCTCCTCTGTCCATGGGATTTTCCAGGCAAGAGTACTGGAGTGGGTTGCTATTTCCTTCTCCAGAAGATCTTCCTGACCCAGGCATCGAACCTGGGTCTCCCACCTTGTAAGCAGACGCTTTACCATCTGAGCCACCAGGGAAGCACATTTGAGAGAAGGCAATTCAACAGTTGTTTTCTCATCTTTCATCCCATACATGGTGTCTGCAGTGCTTTAGACCAGGACTTCTCATTAACGTGCGTGTGAATCACCTGGGCATCTTGTTAAAATGCAGGTTCTGATGTGGCGGGTCTGGAGTGGGGCCTGAGGTTGTGCGTTTCTAACGTCTCCCGGGTGAACCCCATGCTGCCAGTCCATCACCTCATTTTGAGTAGTGTGGCGCGCATGGGGTTCCTTCACCTGTGCTGTGTCATTACATCCTGGAAACTATCGGCAGATACTATTATAGTACTCGCTTTTCACATGGTAGACAGATGGAAAAAGGCAGTCTGCTCAACGCTTCACAGCTAGCTAGGCTTAGGACTGGTGCTAGGGTTAGTCATTCCTTTCAGTGCAACACCTGAGAGCTTGTTGGGCACCAGGTACTGTGCTAGGTACTGTGAGTACCGAGCTGACCAGGGAAGTAGGGCACATTCTCCCGCAAACTAGGCCTCCCCCTCCCACAGTGTAGGATTTCTCTGCAACCCCAAGGAGCAGCATCATGACCAGGATCCTGGAGGGGCACGTGGGGACTCAGAAGGCGGCCCTGTACCACGTGCTAGTACTGGAGGCTCCAGCCTGCTATGAACCTCTGGCCATGCTAAAAACACTGCTCTCTGTAGTCCAAAATGGTTAACGTGGCGGCTCTCTTCCCATCCCAGGCCCTGTGCCCTGGACGGGCTGGAAGATGTGCTGCTGAATATAGGGCAGAACTGCATTTCCGGAGGACGTGGTTATGAAGGGGGGCTGACGACGCTCCAGGACTGACCCTCCTGAGGCAGAGGCCTCTGCCAAGAGGGAAGCACGTGGAGGGAGGAGCCCTTGAAGCTCTGTCCTCTGCCTCTTCTTATGGCCATCCTATTCCTTCTCTGCCCTTTTAGGGAAAGGGGCTGTTTGCCACACAGTTGATCCGGAAAGGGGAGACCATATTCGTAGAACGGCCCCTGGTGGCTGCGCAGTTTCTCTGGAATGCACTTTATCGCTACCGAGGTGAGCTCATCTCGCCCACTCTGAAGGCTGCTGTGCCCAGCAGCCTTGGCGCCTGGAGGAGAGCACGGATGTCCCTGACAGTCTCTGGGACTCCCAGTGTCGGGAGGGAAGGCACATCTTCTCTTGGAGAACTGTGCCTGAGAACCATGCCCCTGTCTAATCTCAGGCCGTCTGGGGCTGTGAGCCTGTAGCAAAGAAGCTCTTCCAAAAGGTACCCTGGAGGAGGCCTGTCACTCAGGTGGACACAGTGCCATCCTGAAGGGCTCTGTGCCAAAGTGGAGCCCCCACCAAGAAGAGAGCACATACCCCTGGTCAAAAAAGGCTGCATTAGGTGTCAGAAACAAACAGCATGCTCTTAGCTTTGCCAGCCACTTGCTTTTTTCACCCTTTCCTTGGGCTAGAGAAAAATCTATGGGAGAAGGGTCTATCAGCTCCAGAATGTGGGGAAAGCCCAGTAGGGGGGAGGGGTGGGGAGCCCCATAGACTAAGTCCCGTGGAGAAGCAAGGAGAGTCTGCTAGGCGGGGTGGGGACTCCAGAGAGGGAAGAAGGTATCATCTGTCTTTGAGTGCATGTGAAATTGATTCATTCATTCCATTCTTTAACATCGTCATTTGTTTACTCACCCCTTAAAACGTCTGCTATGAGCCAGGTGCTGTCCTAGCCCTGCGGATATTGCTGAGAAAGGGCAAATGCAGCCCTTGCTCTTAGACACACTGTCGTGTCTGGCTCTCTCCCCCAGCCTGTGACCACTGTCTTCGGGCACTGGAGAAGGCAGAGGAAAACGCCCAGAGACTGACCGGGAACCCGGGCCAGGTTCTGCCTCACCCCGAGCTGTGCACTGTGCGCCAAGACCTGCACCAGAGCTGTCCCCATTGCCAGGTGAGCAGCCCTGGGGCCGAGCTGACGTCCTCTCTGGGGAGACGGGAGTGAGGACGGACCTGGTCATGGCCCTCAGGGCCCCCGGTGGAGGGGAGACACTGAAAAGGCTTGGTTACTATTCCAGTTTTGTCCACCCGGTTCCAGTCCCACTGTCCAGAAAACAGGCTTGTTGGGAGCTTGCCCTCTTCCTTGGAGCCTGGCAGGGCCCCTCCCTGTCCCTGAGAAGCAGTCTCTTCTTCCCATGGTTTTAAAGCCTGGGGCAGGTGCCCCTCTCACATGCCCCCAGAGCACTGAGTGCTTCCTCGTCTCATAATACCATAATGCCACTGACTGCTGCTCTGGGGCTGTTTGTGGGAGGAGTGAAGTTAGAGGAGGTGAGGCCACACAGGTGTCTGTGCCTCACCCCAGGCCAGATCCTCGGGTGCTGACCTCCACCTCCCCCCGACAGGTGACATACTGCAGTGCAGAATGTCGACTGGCCGCAGCTGAGCAATACCATCAGATCCTGTGCCCAGGCCCCTCCCAGGATGACCCCGCGCATCCTCTCAATAAGCTGCAGGAGGCCTGGAGGTAGGTAGCATTTCCTCTCTTCTCTCCTTTATCCTTCCCTCCTTGCCTGTCTTCACGGCGCTCAGCAGATGCAGCCATTTTTCTTAAGTTACCACTCCCTGGATTTTTCCTCCATTCTTAGGGCTAAACAGAGATCATTTCACCTATTCCCCCTGCCTTAAATCTGAGCTGCCAGCCCCACCATCCTCAGCATTTTACACACTCCCAGAAAGGGCCTCATTAAGCCCATAGAGATATAAAATCCTGCCCATGTCCTTGCCAGTAGCTTTCCCTCTTTGGTTATGAATGGGATTGGTAGGAAGGATTCTCTGTAGCAGTCAGACCAGGCTTTCCTGAATTCGGCTACTGGGAAGGGAATTTCTAGGCCAAACCTTTTTCTTTCTCCCCAGGAGTGTTCACTACCCGCCTGAGACTGCAAGCATCATGCTGATGGCCCGGATGGTGGCCACAGTGAAACAGGTGAGCCCACCTGATTTTCCGGAGGAAGCTGATTCTGGCCTCATTCAACCCTTGGCCTCAGTTTCCTTCTTACTTTTAGACTGGCTTTGATACAGAGTTCTTTCTGGGCCTCTCAAAGAAGAGCTGCTTGCCGTGTAAACCTTAGGAGTGGCTAACCATAAATCTGGCAGGGAGAGGGGGGCTTATCTTGCCTGTGATCTTTGAGATGACTTCCTGTGCAGCAGCAGTTCATGCATGCCATTTATAAGCATCACCTTTTCAGGATCGTATCTCTTTAGGTACAGCAAGAGAAGCTACTCCAACCCCTTATCTAATATTGTTGTTCCTCAGCCTCATTCTGTTTTCCCAAGTGTCGTGAATTGGCTAGCTTGGCAGCAGCTGGGGAGATAGCTGGATGTGGGCAGGGCTGGGGGGAAGAGTCTACCTAGAAGCTAATGTGTGATGGTGTTTCTCTGAGGGCTGAGGCTTTGGAATGACAGCCAACCTCCCACAAGGGCGGGAGTGACAGTAAAGAAGAGGGTGTCTGTGAGTCCATCTGTGCACATGCATGTGCGGCATGTATCAACCTGACCTTGAAGTATACTTGTTCACTACAGGCTAAGGATAAGGATCGTTGGATCAGGCTCTTCTCCCAGTTCTGTAATAAAACTGCTAATGAGGAGGAGGAAATTGTCCATAAACTCCTAGGGGACAAATTCAAGGTTGGTCTCCCCCCATGACCCTCCCACCCCTGCTAGTAGCCTGGGCTGTCTATGGCTACCTGGAGGAAGCTTCACACTTGCTCCCTTCCCAGTCACAGGAAGAAGTTTGTGCCTGGGTCCAAAAATCTATTCAGAGACTTGTATTTCTGCTGCTGTTTAACTTCATAACCTAATGTGGACTTAAAATTGCAAAGTGGGGTGATGACCAAGGATGGAGGGGCTGGGTGCCCTGATATGGGAGGCAGGACCCCATGATCAGATAGCAGTGGGCAAATCAAGTGTAATGAAAAATGGAGGGTTGGCGGGGTCTGCAGGTTAGGAAGTGGGGTGAAACAGACTTCTAGTTGTCCATGTACTGAGCACTCGCTTCAGATCAAAGAGTTACACATTCTCCCCAAGGAGAGCAGACTTCTGTGCAGGAGCAGCCTGAAGGTAGAGGCAGGTGTAAAAGGGCTTTTGGGGCAGGTCTTCCTGCACTGAATCTGGGGAAAGGAGGGGAGCGTCAAGCTGCTCTGGAGGGTGGTGCTGGTATCAGTGCTAGAAAATAGGAATTTGGGGTTTGCTACCCTGGGTTGGAAAAGGCCAGCAGACTGCCAAGGCTCTTTGGAGATCAGGACTCCATGGCTTTCCTTTGCCCCCAGGGAAAGCTCAGTCTTTAGAGCTCCCCCTTTTCCTGCCCTTACATGGTCTTCTGGGCCCTGCCTGGGTGCTAAGGGGAAACCCCAGGGCTGCAGGCCTCTCCCTGCTTTCCCTAACCCAGGGTCAGCTGGAGCTACTGCGGAGACTCTTCACAGAGGCGCTTTATGAAGAAGCACTCAGCCAGGTGAGTGCAGGAAGGCAGGACCAGTCACTCCAGCCCTCTGGGAGCAACCAGGGCAGCATCTCCGCCTGGAACAGCTAAGCGAGTCTTACGGAGTTGGGGTGGGACTGACTCACAACCAGCTTCCTCAACAGAGTTGTATCAGGAAGAAGAGCAAGTGGCTGCCCACTGAGTGCCCTTCTCCTTTCTCCCACAGTGGTTCACTCCGGATGGATTCCGGTCTCTCTTTGCTCTTGTTGGGACCAATGGCCAAGGAATTGGGACCAGGTTAGGAGAGAATGTTCCAGAGCTCTTGGACTTGTCCCTCAGGGCTGGGGTGGGAGATTGAGAAAAGTAGCCCAGCTCCTTTCAAGACTAGGGTGGGGCAGGGTGCGACTCTGGCCAGAATGCTGGACTAAACTCAGGGGCGAGGGTCAGACAGACCGAGTCTTTCTTGGGAACACTTAGTCTGTTGGGAAAGGACACACCTACCCAACCCACCCCCACCCCCTCTCTGGAGAAAGAAATGGACTTAACTTGCTTGGAGGTGGAGAGCACTGTGAGCTGGGTCTTTCTCCTCTCCAACCATGGCTGCCTGGGACCCCCAGCTCCCTGAGCCAGTGGGTCCATGCCTGTGATGCTCTGGAGCTGAAGCCTCAGGACCGTGAGCAGCTGGATGCCTTCATTGACCAGCTGTACAAGGACATCGAGGCAGGTTGGTGAGATGGAGCCTTGGCCTCACCCGACTTCGGAAGCCCCCATCAGTCAGTTGGTGGACACAGTCTTCCCCCAGGGAGCTCTGAGTTCAAGGTTGGGGAAGGTAATCCCTGTGTGACGCTTCATGCCTGTCTTCAGGGCATACATGAGAAATGGCCCTGCGGTCCATGCAGAGGCCTCATGCAGGGGGTGGGGGAGTGCCGGATTATACGTTGGTATCATGTATAGGAAAGCAAGCTTGTGCCTCAGAGAAGCATTGTCAGGTAAATGGTAGTGACTGGGTGGCAAGACAGTGGAGCCATGCCTGTCCTTATAAGCCTGGTTTCCTTTTCCTACCTATGATATGGACGTAATACCATCTGCATTCTACTGTCTTACAGCAACCGGCGAGTTTCTTAACTGTGAAGGATCTGGCCTCTTTGTGCTGCAGAGCTGCTGTGAGTCCCGGCATTGAGAAGGCGCAGCCTCATGCTGCAGTTCACCTCTGTTGGTCCCTTCTGGTAGAGTTGAGTCTGGGAGTGGGATTAGGGCTGAGCTTGAGGATTTCCGCTTAGTCTCCCATATCATTTTTTCATTCATTTATTGGACTGCTCGTGCTTTCCAGTGGGCTAAGCCCGGTGCTAAGGCAGGGCACAGAGCTCTGATTCTTCCAGAGGGAACCCTGGGTCTTGCCCCACCACTGCCCTGAGTCCTGAGTGTCCTAAGAACCCAGGAGGAGCTCAGGCTGGAAGGCAGTCTCATCAGCGCCTGATGGAGGGAAGAGCCAGTTCGGACTGTTTTTCCAGATCCCGGCCTCCTACCCTCTGCTCTCCTCACCACAAACCTTTCCTCCCAGGCTCTGGGGACACTACCTTTCCCAAACTAGGCTCCCAGCTGTTACCGCTCAGACAGGCCTGAGTTAAGTTTCAGGCACGGGCATCCCTTTCACAGCCCTGTCCCTCCTTTTGTGAGACGCTGGGAACAGCTGAGGCTCGAGGGGACCAGTGAGGAGAAGAGCAGGGCCAGGCATGGCAGGTGGGGCAGGGCAGTGATGGGGGAGCCCATCTGGACGTGTGCTCTTCAGGAAAGAGCGCTGGACAGGGAGACGGGACACCGGGGCCCAGGACCTGCGCAGCCCTAGCAGGGATCAGAGAGCAAGGAAAGCCGGGGCCCAGGGCTCTGCACAGTTAAGGCTGTTATTTTTCTTAGTCAACAATCCTCATTACCTGCCTCTCATGACCCAGGCAACCACAGCTGTGTCCCCAATGCGGAGACCTCCTTCCCAGAAAACAACTTCCTTTTGCATGTCACCGCCCTGGAGGATATTAAGCCAGGAGAGGTGAGGGGGCAAGTAGCTGTGGGGGTGGGTGGGCAGGAGGCCTGGCCAGTTCTCTCCAGGAATCAGGAGCAGCAGTGGCTCCAGCCCCAGGTTCAGGCTGTTGGGTTGAATCCCCTCATGCTGCAGGACCTTAGTCTTGCCTGTGAGTGTGCTCTGACCCCACCTCACTTCAAAAAACAACTCCAGAAAGCCTTAGCATTGTTTGAAAGAGCACCGTGTGGCGGAGTTCTTGTCTCCAGCTACTTTTTGATCAAGGAATCTGCAGCTTCTAAGCAAACAAGAAATGGCCCTTTGTGGCTTGGACTATGGGTTGCTAATGTGGTTTGGGGTCCTGACTGTTAGAGCGGTACACAGAGCCTGCTTGAAACTTCTTTCAGGGCAAGTAGCTTCACGGCAAGATAACCTCTGCCCCAGCCACAGACAGACCTTGGCCATGGCCTGAGGCCCAACCATAGCCCCCAGTTCAGACTGTCAAAGCCTCACAGTCCCCTCCCTGCTCTGAGCACAAGGGGATGGATTGGGGTGGCCTGCCCTTTCGCTGAAGGGCAGCTCAGGCTCCTGGGGACGAGGCACTGGTTGGACACGGGGCAGAGGTTGGGGAGGCCCACATCCCACCTGTTAGAAGACCATCAGCCCGCCTCTCTCGTGCCCCTTAGGAAATCTGCATCAGCTACTTAGACTGCTGCCAGCGGGAGCGCAGCCGCCACAGCCGCCACAAGATCCTCAGGTGCCAGCGGGGGCTGCGGTGGGCAGCGGGGCTCTGGGGTCCTCCATTCCAGTGGCTGCCTGACTGTGCCCTCACCATCACGCCCCCTCGCCCTCTGCAGGGAGAACTATCTGTTCGTCTGTTCCTGCCCTAAATGTCTGGCAGAGGCCGATGAGCCCAACATGACCTCTGAGGAGGAGGAGGAGGAAGAGGAGGAGGAAGGAGAGCCGGAAGATGCCGAGCTGGGGGATGAGATGACTGATGTGTGATGCCACCCTGCTCAGAAGTGCTGGGCCTTTCCCCAGAGCAGAGGCCTGGAAGGAACAGCCCACTCCTGCCGCCCGCCTCCCCCCATTTCAGCACTCTTTCTGCCGGAGAGTGAGACAGGCTGGACCCTAGGCCCTCTCCCCGCGCCGGACCTCACGCCTCGACACTGCTGCTGCGCGGCTCAGGCTCTGCGCTGTCGCTGAGCTGCTCAGAACTGGCTTCCCCCTAAGGTTTGGATGCAAGTGGCTGGAACCAAGGCCAGGGCCTAACAGTGTTCTTCCCCATGGCCCCACTTACTCATCCGCTTGAGGCTTCAGCCCTCTCAACTCAGTATGCGGGGAGGGGGGCAGTAACAAAGTGGCAACCTGAGAACAGCCTGACTCCACTGAAGGAGAGAGGGGCCAAGATGCCCTTTCCGACTTCCCTACCTCCCACTGTTGCAGCCTGACCACTGGCACAGCCTGGAGAGGCAGGAGTGGGGAACTGGGCCCCACTGCACCTTCTCTGAGGTGCTCTGTGGGGAACCCTGAACCATGGGGATTACCCCCCTCTCCCCACCTCACCCACTGTTTAGACATCAGAGGAGTAGAGATTAGCCCCTCCCCCAGAATCTCTGTGCTTGTGCCTTGCCTCTAGGCCCTGGTACAGTGGCCAGCCTCACAGGGTCTGGAAGAGGTCTCTGCCTCCCTTGGGAGGGGTAGGGGGGGGACCACCACCCCTCCTCTTACCCTCCTCCATTTAGGACTCTAGCAGCATGGCTGAGACCTAGGGGGTGAAAGGTCTCAGCTCCCTAACTGAGGATGTTCTAGAGTCTTCTAGAACTTTCATCACTGAGGGGCTCTCCTAGTCTGAATCTCCATCTTTAGGATCCCCACAGAGGAACACAAGTCTGCCAGAAACCTAGAAGAGCTGGGCTGGATACTCGATTAGCCCTGACTGTCCTCCTCCCCAGATTAGCACCACCCCTTGCTCTTGGGTTGGAAGCTGTGGAAATTGTAACCTGTCACCCGCAATTCTTTTCTGCCCACCTTCCCTGAGGGGCCTGCCGGATGCCCCTGCTGAGGGATCCCAGGGAGGCCAGGTGCCGCCCCACGGGCCCTTTCCTGGATTGTGATCAGGTGGAATCTGCCCGACTAGCCTATTGGGTTCTTAATTCTTCAGAGCAGCCAGCACCCCCTCCTCCCCACCTGCCCACTGTTCTCAATAAAACATGAATGGTGACAGGCCTTTACAGGAATGCTTTGTGGAGGATGGCTTGACAAGCAGGCAACAGTCACGTGGATAGTGCCAAAATGCATAGGACAGAGCAGGTGACAGCAGGAGATGGGAGCTCCAGCTCCCCAGTTTGGATCCATCCCTTGTCTCGTCTATATCTGCTGTGCAAATGTTTCTCAGGTCTAAGAGCAGGGCTCCTCTGAAGTCCAGTGTGGATCCCCAGGACCAGGCTACAGAATGAGGAGGCTTTTCCTCAGGGGCTGAACCACCGCTTCCTGAGTTCTTGAGCAGGAGGCTGTCGGGATCCAGGATTAGCAGTCTGAGCACTGGTCCTAAAGGGCCCCGGGCAAGCCTTGTACCTTCTCTGGGCCTCAGTTTCCTCCCTTCAGAACAAGAGCGTGGGACCAAGTGAGTGTTTGAAGCCCCCCACCCCACCCCTGTGTGCTTTACTCTAGGACACAGTTGCAACCCTGATGAGAGGCTTTATTGCTAATAAGTCACTGAGGGTTTATTAAGTCCTCAAACACCAGCTCCTTACACCATTCCAGCAATTGCTGTGAAAGACTCTGGGTGGGGAGGCTGGAGCCAGGTGGGATGTGACAGGTCTCAGATGGCTCTCAAACCACCTGCTGTTGGCCCCTTTGGTTTCAGACCCAAGCCCACCAGCCCCAGCGCCTGGCTCTTGGCTCTTCCCATAGCATGAGACACCTTAGGGGCCCAGGGGAGGAAAGGCCAGTGGTGTGGCTTCCTTTAGCTGAGCCAAAGCCCAAGCCCTTTTCCTCTACCTGGCTCCACCAGTTCCCAAATACTATCCCCAAATCCTGAACAGCAGAATTCCTGGATTTTCCCTTCTCAGCCCAGAGTTGCTTATGGCTGGAATGTGGGACCAACTCTTCTACCAGAAGGTCCAGGGCGGTTGCAGCAGCTCAAAGGTGGGGATGCTGGTGACATTGACTGGGATGGAAATGATGGCCCAAGGCAGCCCATGCTGTTCCAGGGAGCGGCGGATCATGTAGCTGGGAGGGCATGGAGAGAGGTGGTGATGGCCACTTTCCCGGCACCCCATCATGCCCCACTGTCCCCACGACTCTGGGAGTTCCAGAGCCTGAGGACTTTTTTGGCCCTCCAACCAGGGCACCCCAAGATGAGGCTTGTGGGTAGGGACTAGTCATTGCCCTTGACCTCCCCGAGTTGTGGCGCCCAGTTTGGTGCTAATACAGCCAGAGACAAGGACCCCTCACCCATCTCGGCCAAGCAGGAAGAGGGCGGGGATGTCAGCTGTGCGCTGGGTACTGTCCTGAATCATCTCCACGTAGAAGCTGTCATTGTCAACCGCGTTGTCAGAGATGATCACTGCCCGCCCGCCGTGCTCCTGCACCACCCGGGTCTTGGAGAGGAAGGAGCAGCCCCTGGAAGAGGTGATGATGAGACCAAAGAAAAGGCAGGGTCCTAGCTATTCCCTCCCCAGACCACCACCCTGGGAGGGCGCAAGAAGGATCAACCATGAGGATTATTTTTTTATAGAGGCTCACAAGTAAATGGCCAAAGGCTTGGATAATTTTAAGACATTTCTAAAAGACTCTTTAAAAGACGAATTATTTAAAAACAGTTATTTCAAAGTATCACCACCAACGCTGATCTCAGACTCCCCTGGTGCCTGTGCCTGTCCACGCCTTACCCCCTCTCCACCAGTGCGATCTGGTCCTGGATGAAGAAACCGTTGCTGAGTTCCCCGCAGGCCTCTGAAGGTTCCGCAGGGACAAGGTGAATCTGCTCATACCTTGTGTGCTGAAAGATAATTAAACAGGTGAAAGTGTGGGGAGGGGTTAGGACTGAGCTGATCATCCCATTATATCAGCTCCTCACAAAATGTGAAGGAAATACGTGATTTCTGTGTGCTGGACACTTGAGCACTTTTACTCAATTCTCACAATTGTCTGGTTGTCCTATCCCACCCTCCCTTTCTCTTTCTTTTTTTTTTTTTGTCAAATCCTTATTTTATTTTTTTTTCCACCCTCCCTTTCACAGACACAGGGAAGTTGCTATGGACCCAGACTCACGTATTAATAGTTCAGCGGTGGAGCTAGCAGAGCCTTTGGCTTTTTTATTTTTTAAACTATTTCATGTCCCTAAGAAGACAGTTTTTCCCTCTGTGATGCCCAGGTCTGTATTATACCCAGAGGAACCACCGGAAGCCCTTCCTTCCTGGCTCTATAGCCCCTGGAAGACAGAGCAGGATTCTGCCCCCTTCTCTGTCCCAGCACTCAGGTATTGATTGAATTGATGAAGGTCACCTCAACTTAGTAGGGGGAAATGTGGAGACAGCATCAGATATGAGGGGGCCTTCCTCAACTTACAAAGATACCGCCAAAGTCCTTGGCAGGTGTGGCTGTGAAGATGTAGCGTATGTCCCCAGGACTCAGCACTTGAAAGTACAAATAATCATGGATGCGTAAGCCTGAAAGGTAAAACGTACAGGTGAGAAGCCTCCGGGGGAAAAGCTGGTTCAGGTTCAGATCATGGACTCCATGCCTTCGACAGGCTGGCTATGGTCTGGGCCCAGAGACCCAGCTTCAACGAATTGTATCCTCGCAGTAGTTAGGATAGATGGTCTCTGCCCTGGGGAGGATAGAGCTGATGCAGACAGAGTTAGTGACCCCAGAAGTTTACAGCTGCTGCTGCTTACAGAGGTGAGCCAGGGAGACTGAGAGTTCCAGTGTGACCTCTCAGAGGGTTAATTCATCTTTGCTCTGAAGCAGACTTGAGAGTTTCAAGGTGGTAGATGTCGTAGCTGTTGTAAAAAAAAAAAAATCTGGTTCCACTGCCATTCCCCCCTCGTCCAGTCACTACCATTTCTCATCCTAGCTGATGCAGCTTTCTAACTGGTCTATCTTAGCCTCCATTCTTGCTCTCTAAGCTCCATTCCCCTAACAACTGCCAGGAATTTCCTTAAAATGTCTTAAAGCATATATGATCATGTCACCAATGCCAGAGCTTCAATACCCTTCAAGGACTTCCTTTTGCACTTAAAACCTAAACTCTAGTCTGCAAGGCCCTGCTTGATCTGGCCATTGGCAGCTACTCCAACCTCATCTCGTTCCTTCCTGTGTTCTAACTACACTGGCTTCCAGTTTCTTCACATCTCCAAGTCTTCTCGCAAGTTCCCTCACCATACCGCACCTCTACCTCTTTACAGGGCTCACTCCTATTCATCCATCAGATCAGTTTCTCAGAGAAACCTGCCCTGTGACTGCCCTCCTTTTATGCCCATTTAAAAATGTACTTTGTCTCCAATGACACTTTTAACATAATTTGGAATTATCTTTGTTGTCTCTCTCCTGCACTAGAACAAGGACTTAAGTATGTAATTTCATTCCATACTGTATCCACCTTAACCAACATAGTGGCTAGACTGTAAGCGGTGCTCTAAAAGGTTGCATGGATGAACAACTATTTCTGGCAAGGAATTGCCAGAACAACTAGATTTTTCTGGGATGTGGATCTCTTTAGTACCAAAGTGTAATGTTTTACCTGAACTTAAGTGGATGGTTTCCTTAGCCCAGAGAGATTGAGTAATGTGAAAGGGTGGAAACTTCTGCCACAAGTTGCTACTGTGTGTCAGGGCTGGGATCAACTGTGGCTTTAGCTGTCCTTTTCTACATCCTAATCAGCCACCAGGTAGAGGTCCACTGGTTTGGTACTGGGCTATACATATAGCCTTTTGTCCTGGGAGTGGAGGCTTCCTGTCAAACAGAGATACACTCCCAGGAGGCCCTCCTGGATTAGCACTAAAATTCCCCTCCTCCCTACACATCTTTGCCTAGCCTTTGCATCCGCTGATCCGTGTAAATTAAGTGTAGATATACACATGTGCTCACGTATGTATATGGGTGTATGTTTACGTTCTCATGTAGGTGCAAACAGGTTTGGTGTGTGCGTATGTGCTAAGTGCGTGTAAGCCCACGAATAGCAACGTGTGGTCCCATTTATGTATGTGAGTGCTCACATATTTCCAGCTTGTATTCCTGTGAGTGAGTGTGAAAGTCACTCAGTCGTGTCCGACTCTTTGCGACCCCATGGATGATATAGTCCATGGAATTCTCCAGGCCAGAATACTGGAGTGGGTAGCCTTTCCATTCTCCAGGGTCCCCTTTATGTATGTGAGTGCTCACATATTTCCAGCTTGTAGTACCCCTAGGTGTTTCTTGTTCTTCGCCCCCCTCAGCCACCTAAGTCGGCGCTAGTGGGGGTAGGGGGAGCCTTCTTTCGACGTGGGTAGCTGGGGACTCACAGCCCAGCCTCAGGCCGCTCCCGGTTAATGTCCCTGGGGACCACTATCCACCCACTCCAGGTGCCGGTGTCTGGACCTGCCTTGCTCCGAATTCGCGGGGTCCCCAAGGTGACCCGTGGCCCCCGGCCCAGGACGCGCTCAAGCTGGTCCGCCAGCCCCGCCCTGAAGCGTAGCCCCGCCCGTTGCTGCTCACCGTGGGCCGCGACGCACGCGGGGAGCCAGAGCACGAGACACCACCAGCCCGCGGCGCCGGGGACCATCTCCAGGGCCCGGCCGGGCGCCGCGCTTCTTCCAGCCACCCCGCCGCGCGTAGCTAGCCGGACTTCGGCCTGACAGCTGCTCTGGCCTCCCGCCCCCGGACCCGCTCACGCCGTCTGTTGGCTGACCGGAATGAGGCCTAGGACTGATTGGCTCTGAGGCCTGCTTATGTAGCCACATTTTCCGCCCCTACGCCCTAGCCCACTTCCTATTGGTCGAGAGAAGTGAGGCCGAGAGCTGATTGGTCTAAACTGTTAACTGCAACTGTCGGCCCCCTCCCCAGCATTTCTCTTTTTGGGTTAGACTCTGCAGGACCTTTCAGGCAAAGGGCGGGCCCCGGAGGCCGCAGGAACTGAGAATGGGAGACCCGCAGGACTCGCCTCAGCCCCGAGAGTCTTGGCTAGTCAGCTCGTGCGTTCTCGGCCGAATCCTCACCGCGGCAGCTTCGCAAGACAACGATTTATCTTCTACCTGTGATTTCCTTTTTCCCATCCTCTTGGGAAGGCATTCGTCTAGTGCCCAGGTCTCCGGCGACCCCTGCTCTGCTCATCCTCTGCCTAGTTCCACTGGCGTTTGTGCGCTCGTAGTCAGTAGGCTCTGGGGATGTGGCCTGATGTACCCGACACTCGAGGAAGCTCTGACAGTGCCAAACCAGAAAACGAGCATTCGGGCCAGGTGCCCACGTGTGATTTTGGACACCTAACCTCTCAGCCTCAGTTCCCTCATCTGTAAAGTGGGCGTGATCGTGGTACTACCAAAACGATAGTGTTTAACAACGAGCTCCCTCACGTCAAATGCTTAGTAAAAGCCTGTCTCTCAGCAGTCAATAAATATATGCGTTTATTGCATCCCTTGGTCTTGGGAGATAGGGGGAATGGAATTAGTGGCTGACGCGGCCGAGCAAGGATTCTACATGCTCAAAAATAATGGCACCAAGGAAAACCGGCGAACCTTCCCTTACCAACGATTCTCTCAGCTCTCAACCGAGGCCCAGCCTCTGACCCTTCTAGCCACGCCGACTCTGTGGTAGCGAACTATAGAGAGGCGGAAGTGGCCCACCCCTTCCTCTCCCGGTCCAACGGCTTTGTGAAGCTTCTGGGGATTTCTCTGGCGCGGAGCATTGTGGGGTTGCTGGGCGTCCCGGGCGCGGAGAAGAGGAGTAGCCGGCCACTGGATAAGCTTACAAGATGATGGTGAGTCGCAGCTCAGTCATCCGGCCCCATCCGCTGCCATCTGGTCGGTAGCTGGCGCCGCCTGGCCTAGGCCAGTCTCATAGAACCTTCTCCTGCTTATTTACTCGGTTCTCGCCCCGACCCTCTGTCTGTGAGGGACCCCGGCCCGCTACCGCCTGGTGGGCCCGGGCCCGGAGCAGCTGCCCTCAGCGAGGGTTTTGTGGGCCTCAAGAGGAGGCTCCGGTCGGGCCGGCTGGGGACTACAAATCCCAGGGTACTTCGGGGCCTTGAATCTGCGTCGGTCACCCGGTTTTCGGAGCCCCCCATAATCATGACCTGGGTCAAATGACTGCAGGTTGAGCGTGCATACGCGGTCCAGGGCCAGACTTGGAAGCTCTGGCTGTCTTGAAAAATGTGGATGTGAAGGAGGGTGCTTCCTAGAACCGGCAGAGGCAGCATGGGGACGGAGCCCAAGGTCTCAGCTTTGGTCTCTCATTGCCCCGCTCCCTGCCCCCTTGCTGCTGTATGATTGAAAACAGATCCCTCCGCTCGTACTCCGCTCTTCATCCCTTCATTCATTAAGTAAACGCATTTCGTTGTTCAGTCGCTCAGTCTTGTCTGACTCTTTGCGACCCCATGGACTGCAGCACACCAGGCTTCCCTGTCCATCACCAACTCCCGGACTTGCTCAAACTCATGTCCGCCGAGTCGGTGATGCCATCCAACCATCTCATCCTCTGTCGTCCCCTTCTCCTGCCCTTAATCTTTGCCAGCATCAGGTGGCCAAAATATTGGAGCTTCCGCTCCAGCATCAGTCCATCAATGAATATTTAGGACTGATTTCCTTTAGGATTGACTAGTTTGATTTCCTTGCAGTCCAAGGGACTCTCAAGAGTCTTCTCCAGCACCACAGTTCGAAAACATCAATTCTCCAGCACTCAGCCGTCGTTATGGTCCAGCTCTCAGATCTGTACATGATTACTGGAAAAACCATAGCTTTGACTAAACAGACCTTTGTCGGCAGAGTGATGTCTCTGCTTTTTAATATGCTGTCTAGATCCTTCCAGGGAACAAGGGTCCTTTAATTTCATGGTTGCAGCCACTATCCGCAGTGATTTTGGAGCCCAAGAGAATAAAGTCTGTCACTGTTTCCATTTTTTCCCCATCTATTTGCCATAAAGTGATGGGACTGGATGCCATGATCTTTGTTGTTTGAATGTTAAGTTTTAAGCCAGCTTTTTCACTCTCCTCTTTCACCTTCATCAGGAGGCTTTCTAGTTGCTTTCTGCCATTAGGGTGGTGTCATCGCATATCTGAGGTTATTGCTATTTCTCCCAGCAATCTTGATTCCAGCTTGAGCTTCAGCCAGGCATTTTGCACAATGTACTCTAAATATAAGTTTAATAAGCAGGGTGACAGTATACAGCCGTGACACACTCCTTTCCCAGTTTGAATTAGTCCACTGTTTCGTGTCTGATTGTAACTGTTGCTTCTTGATCTCATACAGGTTTCTCAGGAGGCAGTTAAGGATGGTCTAGTATACTCATCTCTTTAACATTTTTCCACAATTTGTTGTGATCCACACAGTCAGAGGCTTTAGCATAGTCAGTGAATCGGAAGTAGATGTTTTTCTGGAATTCCCTTGCTTGTTCTGTGATCCAGCAGATGTTGGCAATTTGATCTCTGGTTCCTCTGCCTTTTCAAAATCCAACTTGTACATTTGGAAGTTCTTGGTTCACGTACTGTTGAAGCCTAGCTTGAAGGATTTGGAGCATTATTACCTTGCTAGCATGTGAAACGAGCACTGCTGGATGGTAGTTTGAACTTTTAGTACCTACTGAATGTACTAGGCCCCTAGTACAGCTTCTGAGGTGCAATTTCTCAACCAGGAGAATGGGCAGGGCAGTGGGGATGATGTATTAGAGGTGAGAAGACCCAGCCTCTGACCCTATCTGCCCTTCCAGATGTGGCATTAGATGGCTTTTCTAGTTGGCCACCTAATTCTGGGTCTCATTTTCTTTAGGGAAGCAGGTGAATCGTGGAGGCTGTCTGTAGCTCTCCCCTCCCCCCTTCTGTGGCATCCCTTTCTCCAACTCGGAGCTACAGGTACCTTCCATGGGCCCCAAACAACCTCAGTGGTGTCCCCTGAGTTGCTGTTGAACAGGGCCAGCTCTCAAGTGTTTGAGGTAAAACCCTGACCTGTGGTCCCTGTGCACTTGGCAGGTCGCTTGTCTGTTTTTATCTGTCCAGCTCAGTTCTCTGTTCTTTTCCTGCTTCCTCAACTTCTGCCTGACCTAGTCATAGTCAGACTGACAGCTGTCAGGTGTGCAGTCTACCAAATGCCCTGAGAATGCTGCTTGTGCCTGAGAGAGTAGGAACCTGGCGTTACTCTGTGTACCCTCTCTCCCTTTCATACATCCAGTACTGCCTTTTTCAGCCGGTCTTCACTGTTACCTATTCCCTGAGGTCACCTTCATCTCATGCAGTGGCAGCATAGTAGAACACTTGAGAGTAAGGGCTCTGGAGCCGCACCGAATGCCTATGTTTGTGATTAACTGTGCCACTTAATGGACGTGTGACTTTGAGTGTGGTTTTATATTTCCCGCCCCCAAAGTTCTTCTGACTTGTGATAAAACCCTTCACCAAGAAGCCCCAGCCCACCACCTTGGCTTTTTCCTGAACTGACCCCTGCTCTGTTTCCTTGCTTATTGCCTTTTTATAGCTCTCCTTTTTGTGTGTGAAACTTAAGTCACCAAGAACTCTTCTTGCTGTTGTTGTTTGGTACCTGGTGTTGAATTGGTACCTGGTATTGAATTGGTACCTGATACTCTGGAAGCCTTTTGTGATTGAAAAAGAGGTAAGAGGGTTCCTCAAAAAGCTCAGTCCTGTGACTTGGGTACAACCACACAGAAGGTATTGATATGTCCTTGCCTTTGTGTTCAGCACTGCATGCCTTAGCATATGAACACCTATGGTTTTATAGAGCATCAAGCTAAATAATGCTTATTAGAAGTCTTTAAGGAGAACGAAGACCATTAAGCTGAAATTAGCAAGCCTCTCATGGTAGGTACCCTTGGCAGATTATTGGATTCTGCTGTTGTTTCTTCACTTGAGTAAAAATGCAGTTGGAAAGTAACTTAGGACATGAGCTGGGCTTGCCCTTGAAGGCCTGACAGAAGAGGCACCATCCTGGTTGACCTAGCTTGGCTCAGTCCAGCCCTGCTGCCTTTTCCTCCCCAAAGGACCTCTGGACCCAGCCTGCCTTTCTGTAGGGCCTATACAGCATAGGAACTTGGGACAATGTGGTCAGCTGCTTCCAAGCCCTTCCTGCTTGTAGTGTCACCATACTGCTGATGCTTTTCCAAAGATAAGAACCAATTGCCGCCGTACTTCATGATGTGTATAAAGCACTTTCAAGTGTATTTGGCCCTTGAATAACTCCGGGAGTTAGGGGACCAGACTCTGCTAAGCCAAAGTTTGCATATGATTTAGTTGGCCCCCCATATCTTGATTTCTCTGTATCTGAGGATTCAACCAACCTCAGGCGGTGGTGTACTGTAGTATTTACTGCTGAAAAAAAAATTCAGGCATAAGTGGACCCACACAGTTCAAACCATGCTGTTCAAGGTTCAACTGATAATGTAATTGGAATTTTCGGCACCAAAAGCTTCTGTATACTGCTTTATATGTGGCCAAAACTAGGCACTCTATACATTGAAATTAGTGCCTTTACACATTACCTTTATGAAGCTTGTATTTTAAGATGGATGGCAATATAAACATTATGCTTGAGAAAGAGCAGAGAGAGTTCTGGGATCCCCTGTTCCCAGTGCCCATGTTAACTACTGTCGAGAAGAATGGCAGCTGCTAACTGAGAAGAATGGCAGCTCTGAGGAACTGCTGGCCTAGTGGGAAGGAAGTGGCTTTGGTAGAACGTGGCAGTGTGGCTCTTGTAGGTGGGGTATAATTTGGAGTTAGAGATGAGAAAAATAAACATTGGATAAGTTAGACTTGGTGGGGTGAATGACTCTGTTGAAGGGACTAGGAAGAGATTAAGACTCAAGTTGGTTTTTGATTGATAATGTAAATCTCTGTTGGGGCAGGGTTGGACCAGAGATGACTTGAGGCTGCCCTGAAGAATGATTTAGCAGAACTGGGAGAAGGGGTCTTTGGGGAACCCATTTTTCTTGCAAGGGACCTAAAGGAATTCTGAGAGTACAGAGAAGCCATTAAGTAATGTATGATACGTTTGTTGGGAAAAGTTGAAACAAAATAAAATGCCCAAGTTTCAAAATATTCTTTACTACCACTCTCTTACTTATTTGAGTTTGTTGTGCATCTTTCTAGCCTGTTTTTATGCAGTTGCTCATTATATCTTGCCTCTTATAGTTATTTTTTTGTTTTTTTTACCCCAGTGTAAATTAGACTATGCCATTACTCTGCTAAAAGCTTTTCCAGGGCATCCCTTCTTTGTAGGAATAAAATCTGTAAACTCCTTACCATAGTCTGCAGATGAGTAGTGATTTAATTCCTGTCTGCTTCTTCAACCTCATTCCAGTCTTTTGCTTACTCACTACCCTCCAGCTACACTGGCCAAAGAAGTCAGATTTTTAAAGACATTGTTCGGTTAATGTGGAGTCAGCCTCATGGGTTGTTTGACTTTCTAGTTAGTGAATTCCTGGCTCTTTTTGTTGGACTGAGACAGCCTGATGCTTTTCTATGTCTTCTCCACTCGAACACTTGAAATATCCCCTAGGGTAGACATGGGCAGTGACTGTCAAACTTTATATTTGCAATCCACAGTAAGAAATAAATTTCAAAGCATAGGATTGCAGAGGGTCAGATACAACTTTGGGACTAAATAACAACATAGCCTAATTGCACACACATAACTAACACAACAAAAGTTTTGAAACAGTGTTTACACTTATCTGTTTTACATACGTAAAATCAGTCATAAGAGAATAGTGACTGTTCTGGGACCAATGCAAAGAGAGAAAAACCTGTTTAGTGTATCTGGTTGGAGATTAGTCACACGAAAGCTTCGTGGAACCAGCATGAGAGATGGAAACACTGCTGTACAAATGAGAGTTGTCATTTTGTGAGGCAGGACAAACGTGCCATTTGTTTATCTGCCTGGCCATTTCCCTACGCTGCAGCTACCATCATTGGTAAAACCGCCTGCTTGGGCATCTCTGGGTCAACATCTGAAGCTCTTGGCATCTCACTCTGCATCAGTGCCCCATCTCCTTCTCTGCGATTAAGCTCTCATGGGGTTGAACGGGTGTTTGCTGGAGTGAGCACTGAGTGTGGCCCGCTTCCTGCTTATGCGGTGGCCTAACTCCTCAACCTGAGAAACAGGGTCAGAAGCTGAAAGGGCTATGCTTTTTCAACTGGGCACTGAGGAATACATTATTTGTTCTTTTTGACTAAATCAGTGCTTCTCAAACCATTTTCTGGTATATCTGCAGAGCATGCTATCTCGGGGGGTAGAGGCTGTTTAAGGAATAGATATAGTGGATGGACATTGGGGAAATGTGGTTTAAAGGGGCCTCCAGATTTTTTTTTTTTTTTTTAGTGAATTGCTCTTTCTTCTCTAGCCCACACCAGTTATCCTGTTGAAAGAGGGGACTGATAGCTCCCAAGGCATCCCCCAGCTTGTAAGTAACATCAGTGCCTGCCAGGTGATTGCTGAGGCTGTCAGAACTACCCTGGGTCCCCGTGGCATGGACAAGCTCATTGTGGATGGCCGAGGTAAGTGCAGAGTTTCTCAGACCAGTGTGCAGAAGAGGAGGCTCCTCTAAAGTGTTTGGGGCCGGCAGAGGTTGGCAACAGAAATTCCTCTGCTTTTAAGATCGCTGAAGGATTGCTCACTGTGAAGCTACTTCTTTTCATATGTTGTCCTGAATGCTGAACCTCTTGGGAATATATGGGAGAAGCCAGGTTCAGGAATCTTGCCTTGTAGAGAGATTTGGCCTAAAACATGAAATAGAACCTTCCAAAGTTGCCTGTGGTCACTCCTGTTGTATCATGTGGCTGAGACAAATTCCGCATTATGTTTTAGTGTATTAATTTACAAGTGAAATACCAGGGTATCAACTGTTAAGAATATCTAAATGATTATCCATTCTTATTTTTTAAAATATTTTCTACATCCAGTAGAGGTTTGCTGTTCAGGGAAAATGAAGAGCTCATGGTTTTTAGAAATGTGTGATTTTAGGTGGCCCTTTGTGCCCAGAGCTAAATCTGTAAAAAGATCAGTTTATTCCCACCACAAGACCCTCTGTCCTGTCCCAGTAAAGTGTATATGGGCTCCAAGTCCAGCTAGAAGTCAGAATTTAAGAAAAGATCTTTACATTTTTACTTTGTGTTTGTCCCTTTAAAGGCAAAGCAACAATTTCTAATGATGGGGCCACAATTCTGAAACTCCTTGATGTTGTCCATCCTGCAGCGAAGACTTTAGTGGACATTGCAAAATCCCAAGATGCTGAGGTAGGAATATCAAGTCTATGCTTTTCAGTGGAGATTGAAATACATGCCTGTTTGTTCCTTTGCTCTTCTTTCTTGAAGCATTTTGATTTTATATCTAAAACCATAATTTCACAAATACAGGTTTGTAAAACTATGTAGATGGAATTAATAGCCCTTTAAAATTCCTTCTGTTGCACTGTGTGTGGCTCAGACCTCAGGACTAGGCCTGTGTGCTGTCATTCATATGAGTTGCTCAGTAAATAAGTTAACCTCTCATCCGTTGGTTGCCTTATAAAATGGAGCTGGAGATTGTTTCCTGTTCACTTTTTTCTTTCTTAAAAAAAAAATTTATAGTGGTAAAACACACATTACATAAAATTTGCCATTTTATGTTCCTGTCAGTGACATTAACTTGTCTTTGCCTTTTTAAAAATCATTTCTAACACTGGAGTCTTATTGAGAGAGACAAGTTTGCATTTCAGAGTGTTACAGATAACGTCCCAAAGTTATATTAAAAGGTCTATTAGGACCCTGTAGCCTGGAAAACAGTATGGCAATTTTCAACAAAGGAATACCTTTCTGTATTGGAATAGGAATTCTGTATTCTGAATAGGAATTTGGCAGCTTAAACCCTTTGCCACAGTAACTTTTTTTCCTCCCTAAAATCTCTTACATTCCACAGAAACATAAGTGAGTTAAAAGTAAATTTCCTCTATATCAGAGGTTAACCAGTTTTCTAAAAAACTCTTTTTTCTCAAAGAAAAGGGGAAGCAAAGGGAAAAAAAGCTCTTATTCTTTTTCTCCTTTATTAAAAATAAAGTTTAGATCCCATTATAGAAAATTGCCATTAAGAAAAACAAGCTCATAATCTGCTTATTCCAAATAGTGTTTAAAATACAAAAGACTTTGATCCTTAGAGGTTTGTTTTGTGAACTACTGTAGAATTTGTTCCCATTTATCTCATACCTTTTGCTACCATTATTTGTTATTTGTGACATATTCAGTTCAGTTCAGTCGCTCATGTCCATCGAGTCGGTGATGCCATCCAGCCATCTCATCCTCTGTCATCCCCTTCTCCTCCTGTCCCGAATCCCTCCCAGCATCATATATATTAGCATTATAATATTATAAGCATGTATATTGTGTTACTGATCATAGTACCTTTGTCCATAGTAAGTTCTTGGTTAATTTGTGTGTATGATTTCATATTCTGGGAAAATTTGTCCAGATCAGCTCTCTTTGGAGAATGGGCCTGGCTGTGGAATTAATTTTGTGGCCCAGGACCATTTGATGGGATGAATATCTACCCAGCAACACCCCAGTTTAAATGGATAGGTTGCCTAGAAAACGGAGTTTGGGAGTTTTGTTCCTGAACGTGAGTGATGTGAGCTCCCTGTCATCCTGTTCCAGGTCGGTGACGGCACCACCTCAGTGACCCTGCTGGCTGCAGAATTTCTGAAACAGGTGAAACCCTACGTGGAGGAAGGATTGCACCCGCAGATCATCATCCGCGCTTTCCGCACTGCCACGCAGTTGGTATGGGAGTGCTAGTGAAGCTGGGCCGTTTGGGCACCTTTTTGTTTCTCTTAGGATATGGTCTGTATTGGGTTGTGGAGGGTCTGGGGACAGTATTCCTTGAGTATTTTCTGAATTCTACTCCATAGAAATCTCAGTTCTACCATTCAATAGCTATTGACTAGGTATATTACTTAGTCTGTTTACGCTTCCAGTTTCCTGACAGACCATGATGTAGACGTACCACAGGCTGTCAGTAAGTGAGAGCTGTTTTGTTTTTATCGAGTACTTCATAGCACATCTTGAGACCTTGCTTTTATTGACCTTTGACTCTCATTCTTTAGCTTGGGGCAAGTCAGTTCCTCTTCACCTTACTTTCTTTACTGTCTCTGTTTTGGGATGGTGACATTAAAATGAAATCATATGTGAGAAGTATGTACGAAAGTATATCTTTTGAAGAAGATGGCTTTGGAACGATACAATGTTTAACATACGAATATGTGTATCATATATTACATAACGTAGTTAATATATAAAGTACTGGAAGTTGTCACCAGTGCTGTTCTGTGCCTGCTCTACAGTTCTAACTTTGGGCATTTTTCTAAACTAGAGCTTTATATTTTTCTGGGCAGCTATAAGACTTAGAAATGGTATTTTGACTGTCGAGTAGAAATACTTAAGATTTGGGAGTAAAGATTAGGGACTAGCAAGACAGATTGGGATCCACTTTTCCAGTTTGTTTTTAACGTGAGAGACTCACCCAGTTTCTGTTCTTGGCAGGCAGTTAACAAGATCAGAGAGATTGCAGTGACTGTGAAGAAGGAAGATAAAGTGTAAGTTTGCAGTGAACTTTGTCAGAACCTTGACTTCCCATGGCCAGATTGGATGCAGAAGCGTGCTGGAATACCCTGCATGGACTGGGGCTGATTGGCTCTTGCTAAACCCCTTGCTGTACCCCAGTCCGTGTAGTACAAGAGTGGCTGTAGACTGCAGTTGAAAAGCTGTCACTCATGAAGTCTTTGACTGCAATTACCATCTGTCACTGGTAATCTGCCCTAAAGATTCAGAAGACAAAGGGTTGAGGGCTGAATTTAGAGGCTAGAATAGAAACCATCTCCACATTGCAATTGAGTCCGATAAGAGGGGCTTTCAAGGCCTGATGCAGGTCCCACCCTTGTGTCCCAGGGAGCAGAGGAAGCTGCTTGAGAAATGTGCCATGACTGCTCTGAGCTCCAAGCTGATCTCCCAGCAGAAAGCCTTCTTCGCTAAGATGGTGGTGGACGCGGTGATGATGCTTGATGATTTGCTGCAGCTTAAAATGATTGGAATCAAGAAGGTGCAAGGTGGAGCCCTAGAGGTGAGCCTGCCGAGGCCTCCCTAGGAGGCTCTTGCTTTCACATCAACCCTGTAGGCAGCTTGGCTTAGGAGGACAGCACACATTAGAGGAATAGAGAGAGTGCACTTGGGCTGAAAGCCAGACTGAAGCTGTGTTCCTCATACTGTGGCTATAAGCTGTCTCCTGTAGGTGCATTTTGTAACCTCCACAGACTTGTATTACTTGTCAGCAGAATCGAAGGGTGAACTGGCTGATTTTCAGAATCTCAGTGTTAATGTCTGAGGGGACAGGGCTAGCTCTGATAAATTATCTGAAACCTTCTCAATAAATATAAGTACTTTTCAGTACATTCTTCTCCAAGTGGTACAAGCAGGCTCTCCCTTCTTTTATTCATTTACCTTGAACAGATAATACAGAAGTCAAGCTGTATAGAAAGTCCTAAAGGAAAACAGAAATGTCTCCTACACCATCCCTGCCCCAGAAACCACTCTTAACTGTGTGTATTCTTCCAGACTGTGCATCTACAAGTATAAATGTAAATATTGTTTTCTGAAACGAATGCTCACCTGTAATGCATAGTGTCCTGCAACTGGCTTTTGTTTATTTAACAACATATTTTTTCACTTATTTAAATTAAAATAGTGGCTAGTGTCTACTGTATATGCACAACACAATTGCATTTTCATTCTGTTCGTCTCCTCCTCTTCTTCCTGTCATGGCACATGAGAGTGGGATGAGATTCCCTTTATATAATGAAGCTGTAAAGAATCTGAAAGTCATCTGAGCCGTTCCCATGCCTTTGGCCCCCAGATGGTCGTGTTTCAGCCCATTCTCTACGTCATGGCTTGCTGACATTGTCTTTACACACTGCTTTGATCTCAGTGTTCCATCTTCTGTTCCAGAAACCCTTGAGATTAAATTGGCATTCACTAAACTAGGGATCAGAACTGTAATTTTAACTGGTGAGAAAGCCAGGGGCTGCAAGCCACACATACGTTCAGTCTGTCTCTTTTACTAGTCCTTTGTCCTGGTAATGCAATTGTTATTTTGTCGACATATAGTTGATTTACAATGTTGTATTAATTCTCCTGTTCAGCAAAGTGATTGTTAATACATACCTAATTCTTTTTCATATTCCTTTCAATTATGATTTATCACTGAATATTGAAGAGTAGGACTTTGTTTACCCATTCTGTCTAATAGTTTGCATGGTAACCCCAAACTCAACCCATTTCTCCTCCAACCCCCGACCTCCATGGCAACCACAAGTCTGTTCACTTTGTGAGTGTTTCTGTTTCATAGAGAGGTTCATTTGTGTTGTATTTTAGATTCTACATGTAAATGATATCATAGGCTATTTGTCTTTTTCTTTCTGACTTCACTTCCTGAATATACCCTTCTTTATGGAGTGGGAAATGACTAGGTCATTTAATAAGAGATCTGAGATTGAGCCTGCCTTCTCATAGTATTAAAGTCACTCCCAAGTGCCGTGTGTTTTCTCTCATGCCCTTCTGTTAAATCTACCACGCAGCAAGCTCTGTTTTGGAATGAGTGGTGTAGTAGTTCATATTTTGAGGGATTAAGATGAGAGAAGCCACAATGATAACTTCAGAACTGTGGGAAATTTCTGACTGTTATGACCTTTTATTTTCATTTCCTAAAGAGAGGAAGCATCTAGGCTACAGCACACAGGTGTTTGTGCGCTCACGTGCAGTACAGGTAGGGAGGGATATGTGTACGTATGTGCAGTGAAGACTGGGAGGTGTCGAGTTGGAAGGACAGTGCATCCCTTGGCACGTGTGCTTTGGAGGGTCAGTCCTAAAGGACAGCCCAGACAGGCCTTTCCCATGTTTAGTATCTGCAAGCTAAGTGGTTTTCCTTATCCTGAAGGGACAACCAAAATATGTTTTCATATTTTTCCTAGCATTTAGGACGATGGAAAAACTTCATTACAGTAGTGGAATAAAAACATAATTAACCCTTTCAGGTTCACAGAAATGGACATGCGTTAGTCCAGCACACCACTAACTTGATTTTATTTCATGCCAGTACTGAACTGTTGAACCATCTGATTTTTTTAAACAGGAGTCCCAGCTTGTCGCTGGCGTCGCATTCAAGAAGACTTTCTCTTATGCTGGGTTTGAAATGCAACCCAAAAAGTACCATAATCCAATGATTGCCCTTTTAAATGTTGAGCTTGAGCTGAAAGCTGAGAAAGATAATGCCGAAATCAGAGTCCACACAGTTGAGGTAGGTCCTCCCGCTGGCAGCGGCATGAAAATGGGCAGCATTCTGGGCCAAAGCCTTGGGCCTTGGTGGTCATTTCGGGCTTAGCTTTGTTTCTCAGGTACCTTGTGGGCTCCTTTCCCCTCCCATGCCCCTAAGTATTGATGTCTGAATACTGGGCCCACGCTTCTCACTCGGCTCTCTCTGACCTGGACCTAAGGAGGTTTGGATAGGGCAAACCTGCTGAAACATTATCCTTTGGCCCTGGGGAAGGGGCTTGCAGGAGCCTTTCAGCTATAAAATGAGCCCTGTATTTTGATTCCTCTTATTTGGGCAGATGTGAGCTCTGCCCTTCTAGACTGTGTCCCATGCTGCTGGGACCAGTGTGCTCCTAACATTGGTATCAGCAAGGCTATCTCTTTGGATGTAGCATGGTCACCCAGCCATAAGCAGCTGTTCTTGGAAAATCCATCCCCAGCACAGAATGGCCTTTGAAGGAAAGGTCTTGTCACTGGGGACTCCATGGGTGCAGTGCCTCAGAGGAGCTAGAACTTAGCTGGCCAGACTGCCCCATACCTTAGCAAATACCAGCTCTGGAGTGGCTCCCAGTGCTCAGATTCCTTGCTGCTTTTGTGTTTGAAAGTTGTAGATGGTTCCTAAGTTACCTTAATAGGGTCCTTGTTTATTTGAACTGAGGGGAGTCTCTTCTGTTTACCCTCTGTTAATTCGCAAATAAATCAATATTTTCTGGGTCTCTTCAGGATTATCAGGCAATTGTTGATGCTGAGTGGAACATTCTTTATGACAAGTTAGAGAAGATCCATCACTCCGGAGCCAAAGTCGTCTTGTCGAAACTCCCCATCGGGGATGTGGCCACCCAGTACTTTGCTGACAGGGACATGTTCTGTGCTGGCCGAGTGCCAGAGGAGGATCTGAAGAGGACAATGATGGTAACCAAAATTTCTCAGGCTGCTTTTAGGTCTTTCTGGCCCCAGAGGGGTTTTCACTTACCCCTAGTGTACTGGAGTGGTATATGAATCTGGGCTTGTCTTCTTAACTCTTTTTGTCATAAAACACTTCAGTTCTAGTGTGTGCATACTTACTATATAAGAGTTAATCTAACCAAACAAGTCAGGAAAGCTGATTTGTGAGGGAACCTAGCAGCAGTGCTGTGATTAGCTGGCTGAGCTCCAGTCTTGATGCTGCAGGCTGGGTTTCCTCTCTTTTTTTTTTTCGCATCTTGCGCCTGTGGAATCTTAGTTCCCCGACCAGGGATGGAACCTGCACCCTCGCATTGGAAGCATGGAGTCTCAACCACTGAACTGCTAAGGAAGGCCCTCCTCCCTTTCTTCTTAAGCATCTTGCCAAGGTGCTTTAAGTTTTAAAGCACTGATCATGACTTCAGTCACTGCACTCAGCACCCTAGTTTAGGGAAGAGAGTATTGGGTAAAGCTTTCTAACTGGGCTTGTTTGCCCTTCATGTGTCTTCATTCTGTTTTGTTTTCTCCTTTTCCAGAGGGAGCCTTGAGGTCAAGGGTGAGAGTGGCTCATCCCGTGTATCTGGGGCACTGTGGCAGTCTAACATGGCAATTGGCTTTAAAACTAGGCAGCAGGATGCTTGCTTCCCGCCTCATGTGATCTGTCACTGCCGGATGATTTTGTCTTGTGTTCCTCAGGCTTGTGGAGGCTCTATCCAGACCAGTGTGAATGCGCTGTCATCAGATGTTCTGGGCTGCTGCCAGGTCTTTGAAGAGACGCAGATTGGAGGCGAGAGGTAAGTGGTAGGCCTGGGCTCCCTGTTTGCTTAGCTCATGAGACTTGCCTGATGGCCTTCTGCCGTCTTTGGTTTGTGGTGTATATATAACAGGCCTCCCAGGTGGCACTGGAGGTACAGAGCCTGCCTGCCAGTGCAGGAAATGAAAAGCGAGTTCGGTCCTTGGGTGGGGAGGATGCCCTGGAGGAAGAAATGGCAACCCACTCCAGTATTCTTGTGTGGAGAATCCCATGGACAGAGGAGCCTGGCAGGTTACAGTAGCGTGTGCTATTGTCTTCTGAGACTTTAATCTCTTGGGGTGTATAGTGCTCAGTTACATAAAGTGTTTCAGGAAGAAAGAAGGTCAAATCAGGTCTACAGTCTGACTCCACAGTCTTTTATGCCCCTGTGGTACAGCCCTAGACCTTCCCAAGAACACGCCTTTAAGGGCAGGCTTAGAGAACTTTAGTGAGGGACAGAAGAGCAGCTGCTGAGTGTTGGGAGGACTTGGTGAGGTCAGAACACTGTGGGTTGGCAGCAGGAAAGAGTTCACAGATACAATTTGATCCTGGGTGTAGGTACAATTTCTTCACTGGCTGCCCTAAGGCCAAGACATGCACTATCATCCTCCGTGGTGGTGCAGAGCAATTTATGGAGGAGACGGAGCGGTCCCTGCACGATGCCATCATGATTGTCAGGAGGGCCATCAAGGTACTAGACCGGGGGCTTCCAGCCTGCACAGCCTACTCTGCCTCTTGAGCTGATGCAACCCTGGATTTGTGTGGTAATCCCTTTCCTGTATAACCTGTCCTTCCATGTGGGGCATGTGGGCCCTGATTGTCTCATGGATCATAAAGAAACATCCTCAGTCTCTCAAAATAAGTCATGTTACGTTAAAAGCTAAGACTTGTTCTTGTGAGCACCTGTGGAGCTGATGGAGTCAGCCATCCCAGGGATTGTGCCAGTGCCCTCAAGGTGTAGATGACCTAGAAGAGGGTCAGAAACCATATGGTTCACCAGATTGCAGTTGGGATGTGCTAGGCGTGGTCCATGTCCTGGCTTCCTGTGGCTTGGGCTGGGGGAGGGAGTGAGGAGCCAGCCCTCCTTCTAGGCTAGGGGTCCTGTTGACTGAGTGGTCCAATTTGGCCATGGCTGGAGCTTAGAGAGAGAGCTCCTTGAATTTAGAGGTGAGTCTGGTCTTTGCAGAATGATTCGGTGGTGGCTGGTGGTGGCGCCATCGAGATGGAGCTCTCCAAGTACCTGCGAGATTACTCAAGAACCATTCCAGGAAAACAGCAGCTACTGATTGGGGCCTATGCCAAGGCCCTGGAAATTATCCCACGCCAGCTCTGTGACAATGCTGGCTTTGATGCCACAAACATCCTCAACAAGCTACGGGCTCGGCATGCCCAGGTGGGTTACTCCTTTCCTTTGAGTCCAGGGACTGGGTGGACGGGGCTAGATTCTTTGAGTGTGCTGTGCTTACTCAGGCTCTGTGTGGTCAGCCCAGGTGATGGTGCTGGAACCAAACCCAGTACCAACTGACTGCCTCCTCTGAGGTCAAAAGGAAAGCCATGGTGTCGGGACTGGTTGTTCCAGGGTTTCTTCAGTGCTTCTTGCAAGAGTCTGGTCACTCCTTTTGGTGCACTGAGGGAATGAAGAAACACGGTAGCCTCCTGCCTGGAAGCGTGTACTACCCCTGTGTGTACATGGTTCCTCATGGGTTCCTCCAGCACTTCAGGGCCCTGCTGATAGTCCAGCCGTGGCTGTGCTACTCCATGTAGAGCACATCTCTTGAGAATTTCCTTTGTTCGTCTGCTGTTCAGCCAGCACTCGTTTAGAGATGTTTGCTAAATGCCGTGTGTTGGATGCTCGGCGTGATGACGGCAGCGCTCAGTGAGCGGCCTTGCTTCTGACTTGTGGCAGAACTTGAAGCAAGTCAGTTTCCTTATCTGTAAAATGGGGGCTCCTGGAAGCGGTGTGATGATAAAAGGAGATCAAGGATCGGAAAGTCATCCTCTTGAGAAGCGTGGTTTGGCGTACAGTCCTCGGATGACCTGAGGGTGAGAATGGGGCCTTCCTAAGACCCAGCAGCTTGCCTGGGATAGGCCCTGGTCCGTACTTCTCAGGTTTGGAGGGGTGGTGGAGGGCAGGGAAGGGAGGAGGCTTCCAGGCTCCCGTTGGAATGCCGTCTTCCTTAGGGAGATGCCAGCGGGTTCAGAGAGCCTGAGGATGCCTCACAATCTCAGTCATTCAGAGGATGTGCAGGAAGAAATTTGAGAGCAGTTCCATATCATTTTCCCTCTTGTTCTGCTTTTTCAGGGGGGCATGTGGTATGGGGTGGACATCAACACTGAGGACATTGCTGACAACTTTGAGGCCTTTGTGTGGGAGCCAGCAATGGTACGGATCAATGCCCTGACTGCGGCCTCCGAGGCTGCGTGCCTCATCGTGTCTGTCGATGAAACCATCAAGAACCCTCGCTCAACAGTGGATGCATCCCCAGCTGCTGGCCGGGGCCGGGGTCGTGGCCGCCTTCATTGAGAGGTTCCCCAGCCCTCACACGAGTGGCCGGCAGGGTGTGCTTACTCTGTCTCGGTCAGATATTACATACAAGGAACGGGTAGTATTTGGCCCACTCTGTTCTCACTGGAGGTTATTTAAATAAAACTTGAAAAACTTAGAATCCATTTTGCACATTATTTGGGTGCAGGAATTTTACTCATAAGTGACTGTGCCTCAGAATTGTAGCTTTATGTGTACTCACGCAGCAGGTAGAAAAGAGAACTCGGTCAGGGGAGGCACTCCACTTGAGCGGCTGCTGTCTGGAAGTTTTGCTTTAACTGCTTTCTCAGTCTTAGAAGCAGCTGGAAGATATGGAGTTGCTTCCTTTTTTTCCCCTTTTTTTCTGACATCATCTTATTTAGCCCTGACCTTGCCCGGCACTGCTCCTAGGGTTTCTCTGGGTTTCTGTTAAATGCATTACATTATATCTTGTCTAACCCTTTTACTTCCATATTCTTTTGACTTGGTCCCTTAATCTTTTCTTATTTAAGATCTTGAGGTTGAAGACTCTTGAAGCAATGTTTCTAAAGTTGTCTTAGACTTCTTAGAAGGGCGTCCATTGAGGAGGTGGCTGAAGGAGCCACCTGGTCTTAATTCAGGTACTAATGGTCCTGGGGGAGGGGGGGGGGTCCCTTCTGCTTTCTTCTAACCAGTGAAAGTTGAAAATGGCCGGCACAGATAAAATCAGCATTCTGACTGCCTCCTCCTCTGTGCTAGTCCTGCTCCCTGAATCTGGGAAGTGATTTTTTTTTTTTTAAATCTGAATTTCAACCACTTGGAGTTTGATGAACTCAAAAGTAGAATGAGGTGGTGGTAGGTCCACATATTGGAGTTTGGCATCCCTCCTAACTTGATCTTTTAAGTAAATTTTTTCCAGTTGTTCTACCTGTATGATGATAATAGCTGGCTCAGAGTTGTGGAGATGTTTGCAGCTACTTGTTTGATGTTAGAGCCACACAGTTTTAAGCCTAAGCCACCTGTTTTCTGATTTTCATTTAAAGACCTGAGAAATCAAATCAGTAGGGGCAACCCCATTTTGTAAAATGGAATGTTGAGCCAGACCATGATGGGAAACGACCTCCATCAGTCCAAAGTCGGATTGGCTGGCCGGAGCCCTCTCTGGTGCCCAAGCCAGTGAGGCGATGGGCAGGTGCGTGCTGTTTCACTGGGCTTGCCCTTAAAGATGGCTTCTGGCTGAGAGTCAGAAATGACCCCTCAAGGCTCTTTACCTGCAGACACTGAAAGCTCTGGCGGGGGCAGTAACCTGCATGGTCTTCCTCCAGTGATGTCTACCATCCTGAGACAGGTCTTCATAATACTTCAGTTTGCCTCATTGATGCCATTCAGATCATCCACCTCCTTGCTAACTCAGTGCATTTCAGCTACAGGAAGGTTTGGTGGCAAATGTGGCCACCTACCATTTACTTTCCTGAGGCAGATATTCCAGTTTCACCATCTTTTATTGGATACAAAGCCACAAATTCAGATGCCCATTGGAGTCCTTTTAAATGCATACGCTCGGGTACATTCAGCAAAGGGCATCTATGGGCGATGTGGAGCAAAGTGCTGGGATGGTGGTGCCTGGGTGGGGCAGAAAAGTGGGGCCAGGGGAGGCCCCCTGGGGGCTGGAGGTACAGGCACCACTTCAGAAACAAAACCAAAACTTGCTGTCCACCCCTCTGCCTCATGTGTTTAGGGTGAGGAAAGCTCCCCTCTCAGCTCAGGCCCACTGCACCTGGCTGTTCAGGGAAGGCATGGCGTGGGGGCCAGCTGTGGAGGTCCCCGCCAGCAGGGTTACGCGAGCCAGGCCTACTGGCACCAGCCACAAGGCAAGCCTGACCCTGAGCGCTAGGCCCTTGCCAGGGCAGAGCTGAGGCCTGGGCCCCTGCCAGCAGTGGCAGGCGAGGGTTGGACTTGCAGCGGGGAAGCCTGCCTGATTGTCAGGGCAGTCTTGGGACTGGCCAGGGTCCCAAGGGGTTGGGGTCAGACTAGGAGCTGGTTGCCTTAGTTGGCCCTGGTATTCTGATCTTCATCCAATCCTAACTAAACCTTATCCTCAGGCAAGGCTGCAGATGAACACGCTTGTCCAGGAATAAATATATACACACACACACGTTACACAGCAGTATATACAGAAACGGGACCTGGGAAAAGGCTGGGTGAGAGAGCACAGCCACCAGTAGGGAGAAGTGCCAGGCCCCTGGGGAAGGGAAGTTCCATCCTCAGGGACTGATGGGTTGGGACAGATCCTAAAGCGTGAGTTAACTCCTCCAGGTGCTGGGCCCTGTACCCAGTCCCCAGCTTGTTTTCACCCCAAGCCCACCAGGAATTGGGTCTTTGGCACCAGTAGTCACTCTGGAAAGATCTTCGGCTTAGCACCCAAGAGGGACCAGGCGTGGGCGGCTCCCCACCCACAGCCCAGAGGACCAGAGCCCAGGGCAGGGGCCATGCAGAACCCAGAGACAAAGCATGGAGTCAAGCCTTGCAGCAGCAGGACTTGGGAAGGAGGCTGCCTTCCCTCCCCCATCCCCACCCCAGCAATTCTTGAAGGACTGGCTCAGACTCCACTCTGCCCTGTTCCCGAGGTGGTCTCCTGGCCTGTAAAAGCCATGGCTCTGGGCGGCCCACTTTGTCTCCCTCAGGGACCCAGATACATCATCTCCTTTGTTCTCCGCCAGTGCTGTGGGGAGGCAGCCTGAATAAAGCACGATGTCCTCCGAACAAACACCCAAGTCTCCCAGGCGCTGGGCTGGCAGGAGGTGGTAAGGACACCAAGTGGCCATCACCCAAGGGGCCTCCACACCGGCTGGGTCCCCAGGAGCAGGGCCTGCCTCGGTTTGCTCGCCCAGATAGCCCTCTGTTGTGCATCTCATCAGATGTGAGATATGTAAGATGCTCCGTGTTGGGTGAGTGAGAGATGAGGTGCCCCCACTCAGGGCTCACCCCTCTGAGGAGGGGCACAACTACCATCAAGCTGGTAAGGACCTGTGGAAGCCTGCACACCCAGCAGTTCTCTGGGCAGACACCCAGGCTGGGGCACACAAGCCTGTCAGTCCCAGGTGTGCAGTGGGACACGCTGTGACCCACCTAGGCAGGGGCTTGGACCCATGCACTATGCATCCCCCACGCTCAGCTGGAAAACAAAGGATGGGGGACTTGGTGGGTTTCTGGAAACAGCCCAACTCACGGAGAGGAAAACCCCACCAACAGGTGAGGGGCGTCCTGTTCACCCGGCTGCCCCCTGTGCTGGTGATACTCAGCGCTGCTGGTCAGAAGGGACTTCACCACCACCAGGCCTTTCAGCACCACCTTTCTCTCACTCGAGCTTGCTGCCCGTGCACCCTCACCTTTCCCAGAACTGATGGCAGGCATTCCACCGGGCATCTTCCCAAGGAGATTGCCCAAAGCCTTGTATTCAGGGATGGAGGCTTCCTGGGACAGAAAAAGCCCCTCAGTAGGACAGGCTCCGGCCAAGCAAGGCATCCCTTTGTGCTTTGTCCAGGAGACACAGGGAGGGCAACACCTCCGGTCCTAGGGTCGCAGGGAGCAGGGGCTGTGGTGGGTGCAGCTGGTAAAGCAGAACAGACACACCCAGGGCAGCCAGGCCAAGTGGACCTCCAGCTCCCTTCCGGTCCCAGAACAGAGGAAAGTTGTGCTTCTCCTTCATGACTCCTGGGGACAGAACTGGGAGGTCAGAGCCAACAGAACCAGTTGCTCTGGGGTGGGGATGCCACACAGCCAAGGCTTCGTGCAGAACTAGATGGAGATACCGACATGCCACCCTTGGTATTTGGAGTCTTCAAAGGGTAGGGCCAGAACAAGTCACAGGAAGAAAACAACAAAAAGAGCAAGACACAGCTGTGTGGGGAGCCAGGAGAGCTGGATACACTTCTGAGCCTGTGAGGGTCCCAGCTCTGGAGGCCTTTTGCAGGGAAACCCAGGGTGGGTCTTGATGTCCTGATGCCAGGTTGCGGCAGAAAAGTTGGATTCCCGGAAAGGACTGGGAAACTAGAGGAGCCTGGCCCCAGCCAGAACCTAATGTTTAGGGCTGAGAGCCCATCTTATAGCAAGAGAGAAGGAAACCCTAAGATGGATCCAGACTGTTTGAAAGAACTTTCCAAACGGAGGTTGGCAGGACCCACGGCCTTTGTGCCACTGTGGGAGGGCTAAGAGGAGGAACTTGGAGACCTGAGTCTTTACAGCCATAGTGCCAGGACCTGACCCTTTGGGAACCATGCAAGGGTCAGTGAGAGCCTCCATTTGTACTCTAAGCCAGTGATCCTGGTTCAGGCCCCAGCACTGCCCCAGGCAGAACACCCCCCAACATAGTCCCCAGCCCATGGACCAGTGGAGACTGAAGCGGGGGGACAAGTCTGATGTTGGGGCTCCTTCTGGGCTTCAAAGGTGTGGCTCCCCACCAAGGCCACATCTTCCAGCAAGGTAGCCGGACAAGGAAGCAAACTAAACCACCCCGCTTCCGGCCTCCTCCAGGCCCCAGCAGAGGGCAGCCAAGTGATTCCCTCTCACATGACCTTGGGGACCCAAAGGCCATCAGATTCCTGTCCAAGCACCCAGATTAGAAGTATACTCCTTGAGGACAGGAACCGCTTCTCACTGCTGACAGCATTTCCCAGAGCTATGACCCGGCCCCTCCAGAAGCTCGGGATTGGTGAAAGTATAGAAACATGCGCCTCATAGCTCTTGAATTTAGTTCTGGTGTGTCATGGGATATGTGGTGGCTGGGAGGAGTCTTGTCTTTTCTACAGCAGTAAAAACTCGAAGTTTTCTCACCCTAGCAATATCCACCCTTGGGAGGCGTGGCCTGGATGTCTCGGGGAGAAGTTCTGAATAGATGTCTTGCCCTTCCAAGCCGACCCCACTACCTCACTGAACCCCCTACTTCCCACTTTCAGCTGACCACATCCCCAAGACCGCTAGGGTTATCCCTGGAGAATATGGACCCAGAGCCCTGGCAGGCTGCCTGAAGGGGATGCCCCGCAGAAGGCTGGGACTGAGCAGGGGGAAGAGAAGAGCCTCTGGGCCAAGTCTGAGCTGTCTGTTGGAGCAACCCCTCTGGTCTGGGGCCTGACAGAGGCTCCCGACCAGGAGGCTGGGCCTCACAAAGGGGAGGCCGGCCCCAACAGCCTGAGCAGCCAAGGAGCCACCGGTGGTTACTGCAGATCCTCAGAGCGATGACACCAAGTGCTGGTGGAGACTCAGCTCTTCGCTGGCTGTGCCTAGAGGGCTGCTCCGGATGGGGTGGGGTGGAGGTGGGGGACAGCTGTCCAAGCCCCTGCCCTGGAGAGGCAGTGCTTAGGGTCAGGCCTGCGTCCCACTGTCCCAGCAGGAGGACAGGAGACTGACAACCCCTCTCCCAGAAACCAGGGATAACACCAAGCCTCCAAAAGTCTAGTCCAGATCAGGATCCCTCTGGAGGTCCAAAGAGCGCGGCTGGCGTGGGGCTGGCAGGGGCCCTGCCGCCCCCAACCCGGGTTAGCAGCCTTCCACCTTAATGTGCAGGATCTTAGAGAAGCCGGGCCTCCGCCGTAGGGCCTGTGGACCAAACCTGAGTTAGTTCCCCTTGGGGCAGACAGGCGGAGCCCTCCCTTCAAACACCCAGGTCACCAGTCCCAGCCGCGGGGTGCCCTGGGGGTCTTGATCAGAGCCAGCTGCTCACCTGGAGCTTTGTTATCATGTCCTCAAACAGCTTCTGGGCCTCAGGACTGCTAGGCTCTTTGAAATAATCGGCAATCCCAATCTGAACCACAATGGACTTGAGGTTCCGGCAGATGCCTAGGAAAAGGTAAGTGAGGTGGGGCCCATGCCTGACCTGGGCAAGAGACCTGTCTTCTCTCCTCTTATCAATTAATGAAATCAGAACATGCTGAGAGGCAGCTGTGTGCTAGGCACTGGGAGCAGACCCATGCTGCCCCCGGCTCCCCTGGGCAAGGAGAGAAGAGCGTGAGGTCCTAGAGCACAGGCTGTGGTGGACTTTGGGAGGACGAGTGGATGATAGCCAGCTGTGCAGGGGTTCCAGCAACTTCACTGGCAGAGGGGACCGTTGTGCTATGGTCTGGGTATGTGGAGATGAATTACAGGAACAGAGAAGCTGAGGTGCAGCTGCTGAGTCTTGGCCAGCCAGAGCACTGGAGGAGTGGAGGCAGGGGGCAGATTAGCTGGGAGCAGAGGGCTTAAGGGACTGGATGTTGCCATGAAGTCAGGGCAGGAGAAGCAAGAAGGTCAGGAGGCTGAGAGGATCTAGAAGTTAAGATTTTAGAGGCCAAGCAGTTAGTTCTGATGGTCAGCCCAGGGCAGGGCCATGAGATTGAAGGGGAGGGAAGAAGAAGATCCTGGCAATGATAAGAAAGTCAAGGAACCTGCAGTGCTCAGGATATGGGGTCCTGCCAGGGGCCAAATGGTCCCCGATGAGGGACTCACTTGGGTGTGTGCAGCTCAAGCTGGGCACCTGCATCCTTAATGAAGGTGGAGGAATCACAGGGAGGGAATGGGGGCTGGAGGGAGGTAGGGGCCAGCAGAGGCGTGCTGAAGGCTTCACCCTGAGAATTGTCCTGGGGGGCTAACACACATTATCTCATTAACCTTCCTGCCCATTCAGCTTAGAATTCCACTTAAAAGATGGGGATACAGACTCAAGAGAAGTACAGTGACCTGCCCAAAGTCACATAGCTAATAAGCAGTAAAGACAGAATGGACACATAGGTCAGTAAGCTCCAGAACCCATGTGTTCAGCCCTTGCCCTTGGCTGGAGGTTCACGTGGGGGTAGATGGTAGATGATACTGAACAGCCCATGTCTCCAGCATGGAAAGAGCACAAGGCAACACATGTCCATTTGGCTGAACTAAACCATTCGGGTCAGATGCTGGCAGGCCTTCAATGCCACCCTGGCCTCAGAAGGCACTGGTGGCAAAGCCAGGGCTAGAACCCTGGTCAGCTTTACCCGTGTTGGCGTTTGCTGACCAGGAGCAAGAGGGAGTTGGCTACGCTACCTGCTGACAAGACGTGGTAAGAGTTGACAGTGGCACCCCACCCCCGTTCCCCATCACTCACTATTGAAATGCAGCAGGGCCTTGGGGGTTACGGGGGTGGCTGTGAGCACCAGCATCTCCAGGCCCTTCAGGCCTTCCCGGCAGACCTCAGCCGCCACCTCCTGGGTGATCTCCGACACATGGTCCAACTCCAGCACCTGCAGCCGCATGCAGTTTCTCGCTAGGAAGAAGGAAGGAGAGGGGAGGGCCTGCTGACAAACACCCAGGTTACTTCCTGCCGCCACCCACGCCATTGCCCGAGCCCCGCTAGGATTTCAGTGATGCACCCACGCCTGCTTCCCATCACCCCCATGCCAGTCCCACGGAGAGACTCACCGAGTGATGCCAGGCCCTGCACCCCACAGCCGGCACCCCCGACCCCCAGAGCCCGGAGGTGGGGCCAACAGCGACCGATCATCTGTAGGCAGCGGTTACTGAAACGCATGGGCTGCTGGCTGGAGAATGGGGTGGAGGGAGGGTTGTCAGGGAGCCCCTGGCTGCATGCTATCCTAAGCCCGCTCCTCGGTCAGGACCCGCCCCACAAGGCGAGGGCCACACCAACCACCCAACTGTTCAAGTCAGAAACCTGGGATCTTCCCTGACTCCTCCTCCTTCACTTCCTGCCAAGACCTGCAGATTCCGATTCCTCAACAACTCTTCAATCCACAGCTCAGACCACAATCAACATTCAACAGATTATGCAACTAGTCTCCCTGCCAGTTCATCCAGTGGCTGCTGAGAGCCACTCACTCCCACATTTTCTCAGTCATTCAACAAAATGCTTCTCAAGTCCTGCCATGACTAAGAACAACAGAGCTGGGCCAGAATTCACCTGCAGTATGGGAGACCTGGGTTCGATCTGTGGGTTGGGAAGACCCCCTGGAGAAGGGAACGGCTACCCACTGCAGTATTCTGGCCTGGAGAATTCCATGGACTGTATAGTCAGTCCATGGGGTCGCAAAGAGTCGGACATGACTGAGCGACTTTCACTCGCTCACTAGGGATATAGTGGTGACATATAGACATGGACCCTGCCTCCAAGAGGCACGCAGTGTAGGGGAAGACAGAGAACATTACCGGTCTGATGTAATCCCATTTGTTAAGATCTATAGTCCCCCAGTGGCTTCCCAGTGCTTTCCTGATAAAATGCAAAAACCTGAATCTCTTAGGCAAGACCTGACCTTGGCCCAGCCTTCCTTTCCACACTTACTGCTCGTTGGGCCCTGCCCACCACTCACAGCAAACCTGCTACTTCCCTGAACACTTCATCACTTAACAACCCCCAGCTGCTGCCACGCACTCAGTACCAGGGGCACAGAAATGGACATTCACAGCCTCTGCCCCAAGAAACATGAGTCTGGTGTAAACTGAAACATTGAGAAATTATTGTAAAATTGACTAGATAGGGGCTAGGACCAGGCGCAAGAGGAATGGAGACAGGGGATCATTGACAAATCCTGAGTGTTAGTGATGGGATACTGGGGACCCATGAAGTGGTGTCATGAAGACAGAGTCTTGCAGGGCACGAGCAGGGAGTGAAAAAGCCTGGTAGTTTGAGAATTCCAAGTAGAGCAATGAATGATCTCATACTCTGGATTCTCTGAAAACCAGCTCTTTTGTGTATTATACACTGACCTCCCTAACTGCCTTTCACGTGTCAAACAAAGCTGGCTATCTCAGGCCAGCGTTTCTGAACACTCTGTGGGCTCTGCAGCCTTTAGGCACACATCTCAGCTGAGCCAGCTACAGGCTTAATAAGATCCACAGATCCTTGATACCACTTTTACTCTGCAGTTGAGAAACTAAGGCATGACCGGGTAGCCCAAAGTTACACTGCCCGCAAGCCAGGCCATGATCCCGCGTCTGATTCTGAAGCTTAAAGACAGATTGATGAATGTGAATCTCTCACCCCAAACAGCACATGGAAGGGGCCCACATCTGCTGGGTCCTCACCCCCACTCCGGGCCCAGCCCTGCCCATCCCCACCGCGGCCTCGCTCACCAGGGGTGAAGTGGCGCCACCTGGAGGGAGACGATCTCTCTGCAGCCTGCGCCCAGGGCCCAGATGACCTCATGGCCCACTGGGTCTGTGGCGCTTCTGTTGAAAAGACAAAAGCTGGGGCCACCCACTCTGGAGGCCTCTGCTCCTTTCCTTTGGGTCACAGAGCTCTTGGGTCCTTCTGCCCCAGAGCCCTGGGGGGAGGGGGAAGGTATGCGTATGCAGAGCTCAGGGATCCCTCTGGCCAATCCCTCGCCTCCAGCAATGGAGACCCACCTGTAGGTGACGGCCTGCAGGGCGCGGCAGTAGCAGCTAGCCAGCCACAGCGAACGGTCAGTGAGGATGTTGGGGCAGTGGGAGATGCGCAGGATCAACAGGTTTCCCCCCGCTGCCTTCAGCAGAGACTCCAGGCCTGCCTCCAAGCAGCCCCTGGGGACAGCCAAGAAGTCAGGGCACTGTCTGCAGCCAGATCCTCCTCTGGGAAGCACCCTGACATCACTCTGGGTCCGCAGCCCAGGAGCGGTCCCCCCACCCCCACCGCATGGCCTCACCGGGTACTCCGGGCATACTCCTCTTTGCTCTCCTTCTTGCCCCGCTGCCGAGGCTTCAGGTTCTGCAGTGTCAGCGAATGGGCCTGGGTGCACCACTGAGCCAGCATTGCCAGGAACTGCAGGGAGAGAGGAGTTATCTGGGCATAATGGGATGTGAGTCTGGTTGGCAGGACGTGGACCAGCCCCAGGATGGGAGGCCTCAGGAGAACATGTCGGGGAGCCAGGTTAAAGCTGGGGTGTGGTAAGGGTTACAAGGACCAGCCAGACCTTGCAGGGCTAGACTCTGCCAGGGAAAAGATAGGGCCACAGCAAGGGTGACTGGGAGAGCAGGACGGCAGAGAGGGACAGGCACCTTGGAACAGACGCGGGCGTTCTCAAGCAGCACCCGGGTCCAGACGGCAGGGTGGCGGGCCACGAAGCGCCAGTCCCGGCAGACCTCGGCGGCATGTAGCAGAGTGCGCGTGTCCAGGTAGGTGAAGATGCAGAACAGGGCAGCTCGCATCTTGAGGATCTCTGGGCTGATGACCTCATTTGAGCGGGAGGGGCTTCCCCTCTCAGCTCGCCGACCCCGCCCACTGCCTCCCTCCGGGCGGGCTGCACAATACCACAGGGTCAGAGGTCAGTGGGGGGGCATATAGGTGGGGAGCTGGGGTAGGGCAGGAACTGCAGGAGGAATGGGCATGACAGAACCATGCTGGGGGACCAGAAACTGGGGAGGAGGGACAAGGGGCCTCTGCTTCCCCCTCTTTTGCATTATCCCCCTCCCTAATTTTGCAAATTAGAAAAAGGTGGCCCTTCCTCAAGTGAACTTTCTTTTTAAGGTCTTATATCATGACACGGTCCAAAGTCATCCCCTAGAGGAGGCAACTGAGTCAAGATTGGAGGAGGGAAAGGGTTTGGATAGAAGCAGTGCATCTGTGAACAGAAGGCAGGTGAGGTTGCCCAGAGCAGTCACCAGGCACAGCCGTGCACCCTGACCTGAGCTTTCTGCCCCCGGACCCAACCACAGACGCATGTGGCCTTGTATGGATATGGGAGAGGGCTTGCCCCACTGGCCCCCGGCTTCACTTTGAACTCCCAACTCCTCTCCTATGAATGTCACGTGAATGGATCCCCGTGTCCCAGCAGCTCCTGCCCTAAGCCTGCAGGGCCCTGTACATGTGGGAAGTCTGGGGCAAGGGGAGAGGCAGTGCAGGAGCCCAGGAGATTTACTGCCTCAGCCTTGTGTCCCCTGAGAGCGGTCAGCACCACGGAAAACCCGGTCTCTCAGTACCCACCCCCTCAGGACTCACCAGAGAGCCGGCAGCTGCTCACCGGCCCAGCCATAGCAGGCCCAGGGCGGGGGACATCCAAGGGGCCCTCAGCCTCTGACTCGGTGGTTCTGGAGCCCACGTCGGAGACGTCACCTTCCTCCCCTTCCGTGCTGTGTCGACGGGGTCTGCGCTGCCAGTTCTGGATGGCCTGGCGCCGCAGTCCAGAGCTGCGAGGGGGCTGGCCCCGCTCCGAGCCGCCGTTGGCAGCCTGGACCCGCGTGCCTAAGCCCCCGGGGCCGCTGTCCTCGGGGGCCCCCTCTTCTGGCCGGGGCAGCTCCAGACTGTCACTGTCATAACAACCTGAGCTCTGAGATGCAGCTGGGATGCGACTGGAGGCCCTGGGGTGGGGGGTGGACCAGACGGTGAGGAGCAAGGGGTCCTAGGCCTGCCCAAACTCTCCATACCACCTACCACTGGCCAAGGGCAATCCACCCACCCTACTGTCCAAGAGTCCTCTCTGAGTGTGGAAAGGCAGACAGAGGTGACCCAAGGAGGATGGGGGAGGAGGAGAAGCCAAGCCCCAGAAGGGCCAGCAGAGCAGTGGATCTTTCTAGGGGAGAGTGGGCTGTGCGGGACGGGCCAGGCCCATGGCTTACCCTGTGCTGGGAGAGGAGCCATGCCGGGACACTGCATACGTGCTAGGCATGGCTGGGCCCGCGTGGTGTTCTCGCTGTGGGCCCCCAGAGAGGGAAGGAAAGGCAGGAGGCAGAGGGGGCCAGAGGATGAGAAGGAGTGGGAGAAACAGGGTACAAGATGGAGATAAGAGATGGGGGAGAAGAGAGAGAAAAACATAAACAGTTGGGAGAGATGGACAAGTAGACAGACAGACAGCCCAGAGAAGCAGGCTCACCAGCCCCCTCCCTGTACCCACCACACACCCCAGACCCCGGCTTGTGGCTCCTGGGCTCTCATTTGCAGAGATGGGCAGAGGGGAGCCCCTGCCTGAGGCCTGGGGCTGCTGGATGGTATCTCACTACAGCCTCAGGGAGGGGCTCCCCTATTCCTGGACCCCTGCTTCAGGACTGCAGCCTGCTCATGGGGAAGAGCCAAAGAAGGAAGCACAGAGTATCAGAGGGAGATTCAGGCATGTGTGAGGCGAGGTGGTAGGGGTCAGCTGGGCAGGCAAAGGAGGGAAGGCAGGTGGGCACTCACCGTCCTGCCTGGGGCCCGGGTACTGGGCCCAGCACCAGCTCCCCCACCTCCGCGGCCCAGGCTGGCACTGGGCGTGCTGCCACAGCTGCTGCTGATGACCTGCAGCTGCCGCTCGGCCCGGTCGGCCCGCTCGAGGAGCTCCTCGATGAACTGCTGCAGCCTCAGCTTGGCGCTGGCCTCCCGCGCCGCCGTCTCCTTCAGGAACTGGTCGATCTGCACCACCTCCCTGGGCCCAGAGCAGTCTCTTACCCGAGTGCCCTGGCCTGGCTGCCCACCCACCTGCTGGAGGAAACCCTGAGCAGTAGGGAAAGACAAGGGCACAGCTGGCCACAGTGTCTGCTCTTGGTCACATGGGTACACGCAGAGCACACCCAGGAACACTGCCCACACAACAGCGCATACAGAAATGCAAGCATACACCCCTAGTCATACGTTCACACCCCACCAACCCAGACCCAAGCACACAAGCAGACACCCCTGCTCCCCACAGAAGTACTCACAGGCATGTTCAGTCACACACAGCCACCTCCTCCCTCCAGAAGCCCACACATAGCCCAGTAGCCAGCTCCACACACTCATGTACACATATTCATATAACGTTCATCCACAGGCACGCACAGGCTGAGGCACAGTCCTACCAACACATTCAAACACACACACACACACATTTTCAGAAACGCTCTCAGATGCAGAAAAGCACACTTATGGTTGCACCAACCTCCAGGAGTTGCACACACAGCATACTTAAGAGAGTCATGTGAGTATTTACTCTCACATGCATTCATAGTCATTCATGCATCCATTCAACATGTATGGGCACCTTCTAGGTGCCAGGCACCGTTCTAGGTGTTGGGGCTACAGCAGTGAACAAAGCAGAAAAAAAATCCCTGCCCCCATGGGGCTTATCACGATAGGGACAAATAACATCTACGTTTGAAGACCAGAGGAATGAGGAGAAGCCCAGCAAAGGCTGAGAGGAAGCCAATAGAGAGAGATGGAAATTCCAGGAGCGTATCTTTAGAAGCCAAGTTAAAAGATTTGTTTCAAGGATCAGCTGTGTCAAATGGCTGCCAAGGGGCCAAATAAGAGGATGAGTTGGCCTTCGTAACATGAAGGTCACTGATGACATGGAGGATAAAGATGTTGGTGGATGCCTGATCAGAGTGGGTTCAAGAGAGAAAGTGGGGAAAGAAATCGAAGACAAGTAGAAACAATAATTTCAAGTTTTTCTCTGAGGAGGAGAGAAAAGAATGACACAATAGATAGGAAAAAACCTGAGAAGGGAAAGGAGAGAATTGAGCCTTGTCTTTGGTTGGCAGAAGAGAAGAGTCTGATGTCACAATCAGGAAACAGCCTTGTCAAGGAGCAAAGAGATGGCCGAGAAAGACATTCACACACATGAACGCGGTCACAACTGTCATGGTCTCAGAGTCCTAAACGCACACCTTCATGCCACTCATGGCCCCACGCGCACCACCATTACATGCCAGTGGCCACAGTGCCCGCGTAATTCGGCCGCACACACAGCCACACTCACGATGGTGGCGGGAACACAGTGATGCCATCACCGACTCTGGCACGTTCGCGGACACACCCACCCACGGGGCCCCGTGGGCCACTCACTGCTGCTTGCGGCTCAGCTCCTGTTCTTTGTGCACCAGGTCCTGCTTGAGCGAGGCCAGCAGCTCCACACTCACGTCCACCTGGCGCGAGAGCTCGGAGGCGCGCTCCTCCAGCTCCTCCTTCTCACGGCCCAGCCGCGCGCTCTCCTGCCGCGCAGTCTCCAGCTCCGCCGCCTTTCGCTCCAGCTCGGCCTGCAGCCGGCCCACCTGGCCTGCGATCTTCTGCTCCACCTCCTCGCTCAGCCGCTCCAGCCGTCGGTCCACCTCCAGCTTCTCCAGCGCCCGGATCTTGAGGCGGGCCAGGCCCTCTTCGTAAGCCACGTCGGCGGGCGAGGGAGACGCGGGCGAGGCGGACGCGGGCCCGGGGCCGGGCCCGGGCGGCGGCGTCGAGCACGCCGAGGAGGCCACGGACTTGCGGGCGAACAGCTCCCCCAGCGGGATCTCGATCTCGCGGAGCGCGTAGCGCGCGGCGGGCACGAGGCCCGGCTCCGCCAGCTCCTCGCAAGGCAGGCCGGCCGGCACCAGGTCGCCGGGAAAGTGGGCGAGGGGCGCGTGGTGGTGGTGGTGGTGCAGCAGGTGTGGCGCGGCGGACGACTGCCCGACTGCCTGCTCCTTGCCCTGAAAGGACGTGCTCTCGAAGACCTCGCGCCGGGCGCCCGGCACGGCCAGCAGGGCGGCGGGCTCGGGCGCCAGCGGGAAGGCCGCCGCGGCGCCGTCGCAGATGCTGTTGGTCTTGGAGAGAATGTAGAGCGTCTCGTACGTGTGGCTGTACTCCAGGTGCGCGCGCAGCGACGACAGGCTCCGGAAGCGCTTGTGCTCCCCGCAGCGCGGGCAGCGGTAGGGCAGGTCCAGCGAGGCCATGGCCCCGCTGCCCCCGTGGCGCCCGGGCTCCACCGCGGCCGCCCTGGAGGTCAGCCGGGCGCGCTCATGGGGGGACGCGGGCGAGCCCCCCTGAGGGGTCAGGCAGGCTCAGGGCGCTGGCAGCCAGGGGCAAGGAGGCTAGAAGAGAGGGGAGCAAGCCTTAGGAGGGTGGTATCCCTCCCCATCTCCAACCTGTATCCGCCACCCTTGACGAAACTGACTTCCCCAGAAAACACGTGCTCACAAGAGAGGGGCAAGGAGACCAATGGCCAGACCTCCCAGAGGAGACTGGCCTGCTCCAGTACCTGCGTGAGGGCTGTGCATGTATGAGAGTGAGAAAGAATGAGAATTCTCTAAGGGGGAGGGGGGAAGGCATTAGTTTTATTTATAATAGTAACAACCTGGACATAACCGAAGTGCCCATCACTAGTAGAATGGATAAATCGTGTTATATTCATAATGGGATGTTACCCAGCAATAAGAAGGAACGGTTGGTACATGGAACATGGATGAAGCCATTTAATATCATGCTGCATGACAGAAGCCAGACTAGAGTGCATACTGTTGGATTCCATACACATGGAGAACAGACTAAACTGATGAGGACAGAAGTCAGAACAGAGGTTACCTCTGGGACTCATATGGACTAGAAAGGGGCAGGAGGTAACTTTATGTGATGCTGAAAATGTTCTTTATCTTGATATGAGTGGTGGCTATACAGGTATAAAGTTATACAGTGTATGCACACGTACATTTAAGGTTAGTGTACTGTATGTACCAGCTGTATGTATATCTCAAAAAAAAAATGCTTATTTCCATGTCTTGCAACCACACTCATCAAACCAGCGGGACTACTGGTACCATGCTGCAGTGACCAAGATGCCACCTCGCTTAATGATACTGATGTGTACATGTCACTCTTTCTGTGCCTGCTTCTGTCCCACTGTCTCTCATCCCTGCTCTGCCCTTTGCTCCAAGGGCCATGATATTTGTCTTCTCCAGGTTCCTTCTGGCACAAGTCACCGCCCTTCCTGGCACCCCACTCCTGGCCACCCTCAGCTCCTGCTGTCCGTCCTGCCTCGTCTCTCGCTTCTGGTCACCCTTCCCCTTCCTCGTGGGCTTTCTACCCTGTAACTGGCCTTCAATCTCCTCGGCTGTCACTGTGCCCTTCCAAGTCACAGGCCATCTGCTAATCAGACAATGTAGTTGTCGTCAAGCGTCTTCACCTACTTGGTCTCTTGGGTGATACCACTGACTGCTCCATGTTGGCAGGCTGCCGTGCAGCTGCCCTGTTTGGGCTCTCTAACCTTTTCTTCTTGCTGTGTTCCTAACCATCCTGTCTTCTGATGGGAGGCGTGCCTTCACGCCCCTTTTGCCTCTATCTGGTTCACTCCCACAGTCTGGCTAACTCATATCTTTAAGCCTTTACTTTCAGCTCCAACTCTCCATCCTGACCTACTCTTAAGTTCCATTTGCCTTCTGGCTTTAGACCTGGGTGTATGAATGGATGCCTGTTCTCTATGCCAGCCCAGCTCCCAGTCCTCCTGACAACAGCACCCTGCCTTGACATTGGGGAACCATCCTTTCTTCCCCACTTTCTCAGTCCATGTGGTCTGAGTGGGAGCTGATGGTTCCCCCAGGGGTCAGAATGTGATTTAGGCCTGGCCAATCAGAGTCCTGAGATGGGCACAGATCACCTAACTTGAGTCAATGAGTCATTTCTCCAGGACTTCTCTGGCATTACTGGGGAAAGCATCCTCTTTGGGCTCAGGTTTCTAAGCGCAGGGGCGGGCCAGGCTGTGAGGGCCATCTTTGTCTCCTTTGGGAGGAACCACCTGGGAATTAAGCCAATACAGAGAGGTAGAACTGAGACGGAGAAAGAGCGATTCCTCACACAGTTTGAGGTCCTGGTCTGTTCAGTTAGGTGAGCCAGTTAATTCCCTTTTCTGCTTTAGCCAGTCTGTACCAGGAAAAAGTCCAAACTCAGAAATTAGCTTCAGAAGTCAAATTTTTTTGAAAGAAGGAATTGGCTGAACTAAACAGGATAGTGCCACTTCCCCTGTCTGCTACACAGCAGCAAAGCAGCTGACTAAACTCTCCCACTGCCTCTAGAGGTGAGCTAGAACTTTAGGGGACCTGTAGAAAAATGTCCAACAAGAGATACTTTGGCTGAAAGGGGCTCATCTGAAAGCAGAAAGGAAGAAAATGCTGCTTTGCCCAGAGAGGCCCTTTCTGCCTGAGGCCAGTAATTCAATAGGGCTGAGAGTCAGATAATTAAGAGCCAGTTCTCTGCTGCTAGCTAAAGTCAGCTCAAGCAAAGACAGACAGGCTGGAAACACAGAGGGAGACACACCTGGAGCCTGACAGGCTCTTGACTCCTCAGGCCCTCTTGAACTCCTCCCAGCTCAACAGAGGCCACCACAGCTTCCATTACAAGCAGGCTTCCAGTGGGTTGCAGCTTGAGGGAGAAGGGGCAGAGAGCTCTGCCTCTCACCACAGACTAGGAGTTGCATTGCCCTGCGGCAGAGCCCTACGAGAGCCACAGAACCATGGGCTCCTGGGACAAGCAGAGCACCAAGATCTGTTGCTAAGAGACAACTCCTCCTCCTCCCCCAACACCATCACCAGGGACTTGATTCAAGAGTTATAACTTTCAATGAGGTCTCTGGTTTGGTTAATAGCTCTGGGGATGGCTGAATGCAGACTGACTGAGAGCTTTCTAATGATTAAAGGGATTGTATTGCCAGGAAACCCCCACAAACCTGGAAAACAAAGGCCAGGAATTACTCAACCCCTGAAGTGTTCCCGCCCCCAAATTTGTACCAATGGGAGGTGACCCCTCAAAGCCCCTTGTGCATGTGGCCACAAAGCATGAAGGATAACGGAGGCTCTCAAGACAGCAGAAGCAGAGCAGCTGCTAGGTGGGCCAGGGCACCTTGTCCACACTGACTGGTCAAGCTTGTGGTCCGGGCTATGGACCTGTGATCCTGGAGTGTTCTCCCTCCCCTCCCCTCTTCAGCTGGAAAGGTTTTGCTATTTCAGCTATCCGACTTTTCCTCCATTGTTGTAGTTTGGCTGTAAATTGAAAGACCAGGAAGGACTAGCTCAACACCATAAGAGACAAGACTTGCATTGGGGCTGGAAGTAGTAAGTGAGGGAGAACTGGGAGCCTTTCCTTTCGGAGATGGGACAAGCGTGTTTTAAGTGTTGCGAGGGCTAACTGCATTATGATAAAACAGAAAATTTTTATATGAGAAGGGGGATCTGCTTAGATCTTGGACAGAGGTGGAAGGGAATGGACATTTGTTGGTTTTGCTGCTCAACTCCAGTCCCCCTTGGTAGGTGCACACCCCAGTTTTCCCTTGGAGAACCATTCCCTCCTCTCTGAGTCAATGTTGTTTGGCTGACCTCCATGAGCTTTGCCAGGGGAGCTCATATGACCTTGGCCTTTTCATCAGTCACAGCTGTCACTTAGTCTTGGGGAAGTTTCCTAGGCCAGGCCAAGACAGCCCTTCCAGGATCTGTGCAAAACTGGCAGGATGTGAGGCTGGAGCTGCTGGTGGCCCTTTCTGCCCTCTCTTTGGGAAGGGTGAAGAAAAAGACTCTTTATGACTCCCCTGAGCCACAGAGCCAGATGTGCCGAAAACTTTAACCCAGGACTTGTCAATTGCATGAGGCAGCAAATTTTTTTTGTAGATTAAACAATTTGAATTGGTTGCCAGGAATGAGGCTCTAGAATAACACAATGACCCACAGTGTCAAAAGACTAACCTTGGACTTCCCCTGACACACTCCCCAGCATCCTTGTTTCCCTCAACAGTGCCACCCACAGCCCTGGCCATCTCAATTTTGCTCCCTGCTAATCATCAAGACTGGCTGATTTTTCCTTTGAATGCTCTCAACACAACTGTTCTCTGCTTCATGCTCCCCCTACCCCTGGAAGTCCCCCAGGTCCAGTCTTGGGTCTCACAGCTCTCTAGCATCCTATATAAGGTACCACCAGATGCCTCTGATATGAGATAACGCCTGTTGATGATCCTTCAGTGGTGCCCATCGTCTGTCAGCTGCAGCCAAATTCCACAGCTTCATGCTTTGGCTTCGATGTAGCCTTGCCAGTTTGAAAAATGGCCTGGCTATTTCACTTGCATTTTTTTGGATTACTAATGGCTGGGCATTTTTTTCAGAATTTATCAGTCATTTATATCTCTTTGGTAACTTGACTATGTACTACTTTGCTCATTTTTGTACTGAAGGTTCATCTTTGCTTATTGATTTGCAAAAGCTTTTTATAATATTGATCTTTTGTCATTTATATACTGCAAATATTTTTCTCATGTGTTGACTGGCTTTTACTTTTGTTTATAATCTTTACTGACATGCTAAAGCTTTAAAGTTTGCATGAGTAAAATCTTTAGGATTTCTCATTTACTTGACATTCTTAGGAAGTCCATCCCTACCCAAGGATTATATAAACAGTTATATTATGGTTTCCTTTAGTAATTTATGGTCTCCCTTTTTTTTTCAGTCACTCAGTCATGTCCTACTCTTTGCAACCCCATGGACTGTAGCCTGCCACGCTCCTCTGTCCATGGAATTCTCCAGGCAAGAATCTTTTGTGGATAGCCATTCCCTTCTGCAGGGGATCTTCCTGACCCACGAATCAAAGCCTCGTCTCCTGCATTGCAGGCAGATTCTTTACCATCTGAGCCACCAGGGAAGCCCCTGGTCTTTTTTTGAAGTCCAGAATGTTTTTAAAATTAAGGGCTTTAAACAAACAACCATAATACTATAAATACAATGACTGGTAGCATTCAAATACTTCAGGATCTGTGGTTTCCTTTCATACAAAGGAGTTTTCATCCATCTAGAAAATTTTGATATGCATAGTGAGACAGAGATTAAAAAACTTTTTGTTATGGACATTTTCACACATATCCCAAAATAAAGAGAATATGATGATAACTCTTATGTACTCATCATCTAGCTTCAGAAATTATCAGCTGATGGCCAGTTTTGTTCATCTGTACACTGTTCTCTGACTTCACACCTCTTCCATCTCCACTGGATAATTTTGAGCAAATCCAAGTTATTGTATTATTTCATCTAAAAGTACCTTAGTATGTATAAGACAACTTAAAACTTCTTTTAAAAACTAAATATTAGTCACTTATTATCACAATATTATTGTCTTTTTATGTCTATGAAAACTCAGAAAAGTAGCCTTGAGAGGTAATCCAAAAGATGGTTCTCTGAAAAGACCAACAAAGTAATTATTCCTCTGGCAAATCTATTCACAGACAAAAGGAAGGGAAACAAGTGCTATAGCAAAAAGAAGGGTATAAACACTGGCACAGAGAAGATTTTTTTAAATTACTGAAGTGCTATCAGGTACAACTCCTGGCCCAAATTTATGAAAATCTGGATTAACTGAATACTTTTCTAGGAAAATATAAATGATCAAAAGTGACTCAGGAAGAAATTTTTAAAACCTGACTAGACTAATGGTTATAAGTAAAACTGCAGAAGTTGGCAAAGTGATCAGGGATATATTATAAGGAGAATGTGGTTCACACACACAACTGTTCAGGAACAGGGTTATTCTTCATGCACGTTCAGTCCAGTGTCTGAGCACCTGTGTTTGCCTGTCTGTCCCAGCTAAGTGCTGGTCCTTCCTGTGGGGGAATCTGGCCTACACAGCACCTTGCTAGCCAGGCTTCTTGAAGATCAGGGGTAATCCTGGGGGCACAGGCCTGAGGGTGGAGGTGCAAGCTAGAGGAAGAACGGGGTCTCTGGAATCCATGGTCTTCACCTGAGGCCCGCCCAACCCCACAGTTTCCCTCCATCTCCTGGAGCTGAGAAATGACTAAAAATCATTCTTAGGAATATTTCTGCCTAGATTTTACCTACCTCCTCTGCATAAACATGAAGCTTTGCCTAAACATGAAGCTTTGCCTGAACACAAGCAAGATGTTGGAGGGAGGAGAGGAGAGAAGAGCAAAACAGAAATGTGGTCCATTCAAATTCCATCACAGTTCTATACTGTGGTCACCTGGACAGAACTGTCAGAGATTTTCCTTTGTATTCTAGTCTCCCCAAACCAGCAACCTCTGCAGACCTAAGACCTGCCTCCTTTTTCAGCCTGGCCCCGTCTCTTCACCATCCTCAGGACCTGTTATCTCCTTCCCCCATCTCAAATGTCTATCTCAAGTCTACTTTTAAGTCCAGCCCAAGGTTCTCTTTGAGTAGAAGACTCAATCTAATCTAATCTGGTATTAGCTGTTTGTTTTTTTTTAATGGCTTTCCAGTGTGTGCGTTTCATCTCCTCAAATAAGACCAACCATCTCAAAATGTGTCTTCTTTGGCTCTTGCCCACTGTCACACTTTCACACGTTGACTCTGCCAGAAACACTGATAATCTTGCCTTTTCATGGCTTCCACTACCGCGTGGTCACTGAGAGTTCCTGCAGTGAAAACTATTATTTTTATCTGCTTAGCAAGTCTTCTTCATCTTCTATTAATAGCAACATCTCATCTTCTTTTGGGTGAGCTTCCCCTTCCTACTCCAAGGTGGAGTTCTGACGGGGCTGCCAATCCCAGTAGGCTGGTCCCAGACCTGACCAATCATAGTACCTGATCTTGGACATGGTGGTCCCTCAGGCTGAGCCAGCCAAACTCTTCTCTGGGAATTTATATGAAAGACTAAAGAGATCTCCTTTAGTCTTATATGAAAGACTAAAGTCTCTCTGGGATCACATGCTAAGGATGATGAAGCTGTCTATGGCCCTGTGCAACTTCTACCCATCACAAGCAGAAAACTCATGTATGGTGGGGAAAAAAATGTGGCAACACTCAGAGGGAAGTCGAGTCCAGAGTTAGAGTCCTCACCCATTTTTGAGAATCTGTGTACAGTTATGCCCAAGACCCACTCATCCCTCTTTTTTCCAGCTATATGCATTAGTACATATCCTTTTTTGCTTAAAATAATTTGGGTTGGGTTTGATTTCTGTCACTTGCAATCAAAAGTCTTAACTAATACTCGTATAAATCTTTATTTCTAACCTAGAATTCTCTCCTAAACACCATTCCAACATGAATTCATTCAACATTCATTTACTGAGTACCTACCATGAACCACACCAGGTGCTATGCTGGGGATGTTGAGGACCCACAAACCTACAAGATCCAATCCTTGCCTTCAAGCAGCCTGTAATCTGGGACAGACTAAGGCATTGGATGGTGCAGTCATGAGATAAAGGCTATGTAGGAGATGGGCACAGAAGTAGAAGTTCCTCTACACTAAGCTTGAGGAGTTTGGGGGTTGGGGAACCCCTGGGAGGAAAATGTAAGCTCCGCAAGAGTAGAGACATTATCTTTCTCGATCACTGCTATTTTCCCAGCAGTGAACAACAGTGCCCACTAAGTGCTCAGGAAATGTTCATGGAATAAAGAGAAGGCGTGCATGCATGCTCTGTAGCCTCCTGGTCTCTCTTCTGTCTGTGGGATTTTCCAGGCAAGAATACTGCAGTGGGTTGCCATTTCCTCCTCCAGGGGATCCTCCTGACCAGGGACTGAACCTGTGTCTCCAGCATCTCCTCCATTGGCAGGCAGATTCTTTACCACTGAGCCAGCTGGGAAGCCCAAGGGGAAGGCAAAGGCTTAACTAGATGTAGTTGAGAGAATGGCCTACAGAGGGCCAGGGTCAGGAAGAAGGTTCTAGGCACACAACACAGAAACTGTTAGCCAAGGCAGGAGGAGTGTAGATTGTGAGAAGGCTGGATCTGGGAGCAATTTAGAAAGCTTGGCGACAGAGTGACTGTAGTGAGTATGAAAGGCGGGAGTCAAGGGTCAGGCTCAGGTTTGGGGTTTGAGGATCTATGTCGATGGGGATGAGGTTCAGTAAAGAGGGCAAATGAGTGCGGGCCGGTTTGCGGGGAGAGAGTGAGTTTGGTTATAGATTCCATGACTTTGAGGTTCCAGTGGGCCTTAGAAACATTTGATACATAGTTTTCAATATGGAGCTGAAAATATAGTTTTGGCAATTTAAGCTTAAAAACAAAAGTGGATGAACAGGACCAGGGAGAGGGTCAGAGAGAGGAGAGCAAAGAGGAAAAGGTGGATCCTCAGAGAGGCAGAGGAGGCGGAAGAGCCAAGAAGTTCCTAAGAACCAACAGCAACAATGGGAATTCTGGCAGGAAACCTTAGCGGGGAGAGGATGTCATGGATGGAAGGATTATAGAAGACTGTAAACAACGGGAGTTGACAACTCAGGTCAGAGCAGAGGTGGGAAAGGTCCACTGGTGACTTCAGAGAGGGCCACTCTGATGAGCCTGGCTGCTGTGGGTTAAGGAGGGGATGAGGTGAGGATGTGAGTAGACAGTGAGTGGATACAGAAAGCCCAGCTGTGAAGGGGAGGAGGCTGCATGGGAAAATGACAGACTGTACTGAAGACGAAAAACACCTGAACATATTTAAATGCTTCTTAGAGATAACCTAATTTTAATCTATACCATCACTTCCGCTGGCCTGGAGTTATACATGCCTCAGACCTGTAATTTATAGCAATTCTTTCTTTTTTTTTTAACTGCTTCTAGAAGCAGCAGAAAGCAGAGAGGATGAAATGGATGATATTTTAGTGTAGGCAGCTGAGTGCTTAATATGGCTAATAGTGAACTCATACCACAGTACTCACACTGAAACCTGCTTCTTCCTCCTGCTTCCCATCCTGACCAACATGCTCACTGTCTACTCAGCACCTGTGTGCAACCCCAATGCATCCCTGAATTCTCAAGAGTCCCCCTCAGATCTCGTCAGTGACTGATTTTTGTCATTACTATCTTCTAAATATTTGCCTCTATTTGTTGCTCTTCCTTTAGCCAAGGCCCCAGATCTCCTATCCCCCTCTATCTGGACGCTGATACCATTTCTAACTGGAGTCTCTAACTCCTCCAGCTTTGAATTCTCATGGTTTCTCAAGAAGAGAGGCAGTCATGTCATTCTTCTTCTAGTAAAGACATGTCTAAAGGCAGGCCATCTTCTGAGAGGTAAAGGCTACCCTGCCTTGCCTGCCCTCAAAGCTGGCTGGAATCTGACCACCAGTCAGCTTGTCAGCCCCAGCTTATGCTTAGTGAGCCCTGTGGGGCTTAGCTTCACTGAGAAGTGCCATGTGATGTTACATGCTTGCGTCTTGGTTCATGCTGGTCCCTCTTTCCGGGACTCCCTCCACTAACTGGTGAATTCTGCAGGCCCAGCTCAGATGCTACTCTTTCCATGAAGCCTTCTACCCCCTCCTCCAGCTCAAGTCACATTATAACATGAATCACTCCTCACCATAGCTCTTCGCACAGGTATGAACACATGGTACATCGCATACTGGATGGTCATGGACTTGTTCGCACAGCTGATCCTATTCTTCACATAGATTTGGAGGGCAGGGGCAATACAACTGACTCATCCTCACACCTTCCACAAACAGAACAGACATCAGTATATTCTTAGAGGAATCACAATGAATAATGGAGGATGAACAGATTGATTTACATAACCAAAGTGATTTCCACCACTCATCATCATGGAATGGGTGAATTTGGTTACAATTTAAATCAACCCAAGAATCCCCTTGAGTAACATATTCTTCCCTGGCTCTGCAAGTCACCGCTGGGAGGTCAGACCTTGATGTGTCTTGTCGACACCATTGCTCTAGCAGAGTTCCAAGGTTTAGGACTTGTCTGCTTCATTCTATTTTATCCACCCAACAAAAAGATGTCATACAAGGCCCATGCCAGGCACTGAGGATACAAAGATGACTAAGACAGCAATGCTGTCAAAGTGCTTGCAGTCTAACAATCAAAACAGTGAACATTCACCTACTAATTATTCTGGTGAGATAACATGGTTTTCATTTAGTGCTCAAGACAGCGCTGCCAAGTACATAAGTATCATCATTTTAGGATGAGGAAATTGAGGCTCAGAGCATCCAGATCATGTGTCCAAGACTAGTAAGTGACTGTTACAAACCGCTGCTTTGGTGGCACCCAGTGAGCCATGCCTCCCAGTATCCTTGCCCTTACGTGGTCCTCTCCCACACTGACTCAGAGCTTGGCTATGTGACTTTGGCTGATGGGACATTAATCAAGCCTGATGCAAGCAAGGTTTGATAAGCAGTTGCTCAGAGTTTATCCTCTTGGAATAACTTCCCCTGGGGACCCAGCTGTCATGTAGAAAACTTGGGCTTGACCTGGGTGATTAGATGCCGTGTGTAGAGAGGCACTGTAGGATGAAAGGCCACCTTTCCAGCCAGTCTCTGAACTGTATGCACCTGAGAAGAGCTAAGTGAACCCATAGTCACAGCCAGCCCACAGACCATCATAAATAATAAATCAGTATTATTTTTAAGCCGCTGTATGCTGGGGAGGTTTGTTATACACCAGAGAATAACTGAAACAGTGACAAGCTAGGATTTGAACCCTGCACTATCTGACTGACTTCAAAACCACACTCTTAAATTTCAACACTGTGTTCCTTCTGGTTGGGAGTGGCATGTCATACCAATACTATAATATTTATAGGTTGGCCCATGGTAGCACTCAATATGTTTATTGTTGAATGAATGAATGAAGGGTGTGGTGAGCCAGCAGAGAGATAGGAAAGTCCACGGACTTCAAAGGCAAGATGGCAGTGACCTTTCCACAGCCATGTTCCTCTTTCCCACTACAATTATTCCAAGAACAAATATCCCCTAAATCTAGAAATAAGTATGTGGACGTCACCAAACTCCCTCTGTCTGTCTCTTTCTCTGTTAAATTCAAATCAGGTAAAATTGAGAATTTCAAAGAGTTTGGTTTTGATGGTCATTCCCTTTTGCCCCCAACTCTCCACCAAGCCCCTGGCATCTTTTCCCTCCTATGTTGCCTTCTAGGCCCAAAAGCTCTTTCTCCCACTTTCCATATAAAATCCACATGCAGGAAAGCAGAGTGGTGGAAATGACAGAAATGAGGAAGGAAGACTTGAATATTAGTAGACGGCATTATAGGCCAAAGACATGATGCTCCAAGCTCGGTGCTTCCAGGAGCCGTATGCCAGCAGGTGGAGGAGGGGGAGGATGGGGAGGCAACTGGAGGTGTCCCTGTGGCTGGAGAATAAAGGACTGCCCCCTGAGTCCCCCAAGAAGGCAGAGGCTCTGGCTGTCTCCACCTGGGGCTGTGGCCCAACATCTCCCCTCCCAGAGTAGTTCCTGTCACCTGGAAAAGACCCACGGGGTCACTGCATCCAGTCCTCTGCTTCTTGGTAGCTCTGACACTGCCTTTTCCATTCTAAGCTCCCCCTCACTCTCAGGCTCCTGCAAGCATGCACACACCTCCCAAGGTCACACACACATGGCTCCAGCACCGGGATCCCACACCCAGAAAACCACCTGGGCCCCTCACTGCAGACTCAACTAAGGAGAGAGCAGGCCCCACTCCTATGCACAGGCAGAGGGTGGCAAGCGCTTACAGGCACCGTGGCACACACTGACATGCAAAGCAATGCAGTGGGGCACACATATCCAGATCACTGTGGGCACAGTCACCGGCAGAAGCACTAGGATGTGAGGAAACATGCGTGCACACGCATGCACACCTCTAAACCATCACACGTGCACACAAACCCTCCCACCCTCAGACACCCGCACAGGTGCCCAGCCAGGCCTCAACACCAAGCCCCTCCCCCACCCCTTTGCAGAAGTAGGTGGAAAGGGCTGGGGTTTGAGGGCGCTCTTTCTCCTCCCTCCCTCGGGTCCCCGCTCTCCAAGGTCCAGAGTCCCAGTGGGGTTTGAAGCCCGCCCCGCCCCCCAACCTGGCTTGAGGAACGAATGGCGAGAGGGGGGATGGGAAGCCTGGTCTCGAATCGTTCTGATTTTAAGTCCTTATATTAACCCCTTCTTTGCCTATGGCCTGCTCCAATCCCCCGCGGTCGGGGAGCCTCCCGGGCCTCCAGAGGGCTGTGGGGGAGAAGCAAGGGGAGGAGGCAGCGGCTGGGGTCCTCCCTGCCTTCTCTCCAGGAGCGGTCCCGCAGCGCACCCGCGACTCGCCCTTACCTCCTCCACCCCGCGACGAGGCCAGGCCCCGCGGCCCTCAGCTGGGGGTGCAGAGGCAGCCCCCGCGTGCCCGGGCCAGATGCAGGGCCGCCTCGGGGCCTCGGATCTCGCTCCCCTCCGCAGCCTCGGGTGGCCGCCGCGGCTGGCGCCCCCGCCTCCCTATCGGGGCGGGGGCGGCCAAGCCTCCCAGCCAGTCGCAGCGGGAGGGGCACACAAACAGGGTGGGGGAAGGATGGAGGAGGGAGGAGGGGGCGCGCGGCCGGAGGAAAGGAAAGGAAGGGGTAGGGAGGCGGCGAGGAGGTGGGGCAGAGCCGGCCCCTCCTCCGGGGCGGGCTCTCCTGCGAGCTGGGGAGCGGCAGATGCCGCCAGAAGCGGCTGCGCCGGGACCCCACGTTTTCCGCTGAAGGTGGCTTCGGTGGGGGCGGGGTCCGGGCGCCGCCCTGGGGGTGCCCGGGCCTCTCCGGCCGAGCCCCCCTTGGCTCCCTGTCCTCCTCGCTCGCGGCACCGCCCAGTGCACTCCCCCTGCCCCAGGCACCTCCGGTTGTGAATTCTGCTGCCCACCTTTAATCCGAACCTCTCCGCCCTAACCCTACCAGTCCGGTTTGGGCCTGCTGCCCCCCGGGGCAAACCCTGGGGTGCGGAATTCTGTGGGTCGGGAAGAGGGCCGGCGCGCTGCGCTACTGAGATCTGCGCCGCCGGCCCTCCGCAGCCGCCTGGGATGCGCGCCTGGGGTGTGCACTCAGCGACCTCGGGGTCACAGCCTTCGAGGAGACTGCCTGGGCCCCATCCCCTCTGGGCATCCCCAGCGACCCAGAGGAACTAGGAGAGTCTTTGGCCAGACTCCACCAGGTCCCGGGACCCAATCTTGCCCTTGAGGGTGCCGTCTAGGAGCACATGTCCCCGTCACAAATCCTATTCGGGACCTGGAGGGGACAGGAGAGCCCTGGTTCCTTCCCACCCACTCCCATCTCAAACTTGGTTAGGGGAGAAGCCTGGCTCTATGGAACTTGAGCACCTAGAGGGCCCACCCTTGACTTGAGGCCCATCCAGCTGATAAAGCAGGAACAATCTGGCTGTCCAAGCTTGGAGGAAGTTTATAGGACTGCAGTGGGTAAAATCGGATAGGGTGTTTGGGCTAATAAGCCCAGGGATGAGATGAACTGAGCTTTGGATGAGAAAAAGAAGGCATTTCAGACTAGGGGTAGTGCTTGCACAAAGGCAAAGAAACTGTCTTGGGCAAAGTTGAGGGCCAAGACCATGAGCGGTCTTCTCACAGCAGCAGAACAGAAATCCAGCATAGTCCCAGGATTCTCCAGTAAATGAGGCTGATGGGGACTCTCCTTGACCCCATCCTTTTCCTGCTAAGGCAGGGTCACTGGGCATTTAGTATTTGGAAGGATAGTTTGTGGGCTTCCCTGATGGCTCAGCGGCAAAGAATCTGTTGGCAATGCAGTAGATGCAGGTTCAATCCCTGGGTGAGGAAGGTCCGCTAGAGAAGGAAATGACAACCCATTCCAGTATTCTTATATACTGGAATACAGGAAACCCATTCTTGCTGCTGCTGCTGCTAAGTCGCTTCAGTCGTGTCCGAATCTGTGCGATCCCATAGACAGCAGCCCACCAGGCTCCCCCGTCCCTGGGATTCTCCAGGCAAGAACACTGGAGTGGGTTGCCATTTCCTTCTCCAATGCATGAAAGTGAAAAGTGAAAGGGAGGTCGCTCAGTCGTGCCCGACTCTTAGCGACCCCATGGACTGCAGCCTACCAAGCTCCTCCATCCATGGGATTTTCCAGGCAAGAGTACTGGAGTGGGTTGCCATTGCCTTCTCCGAACCCATTCTTATATAATCTGAATACTGGAAACCCATTCAAATTTCCAATATTCTGGGAAATCCCATGGACAGAGGAGCCTGGCAGGCTATAGTCCATGGGGTCACAAAGAGTTGGACACCACTGAAGCAACTAAACAGCAACAGGATAATTTGTGGAGCTGTCGGGTAGCTTCTGAAGAAAGCCAAATTTAGTAAGGACCCAGGCCAGTCAGTTCAAACTCCCCTCCTCCCCCACATCTTCTTTTCCTTCCACAAGCTCCTGAATTTCTTTCCTTGAGAAAATCTTCTTAGATTGAGCAAATAAGAAATCGCTTCTCTTAAGACTTGTTATAACAGCTATTAAGCAAATGCTGCATACCCAGTCACTTGTCGTGTCTGACTCTTTGTGACCCTAAGGACTGTGGCCTGCCAGGCACCTATGTCCATGGGATTCTACAAGCAAGAATACTGGAGTGGGTTGCCATGTCCTCCTCCAGGGAATCTTCCCAACCCAAGGATTTAATGTAAGTCTCCTGCATTTCCTGCTTTGCAGGTGGGTTCTTTACCACTGAGCTACCAGGGAAGCCCACCCAAATGCTGGGCATTTCACATCATTTTTGTATATATTACTCAAATGTCAGACCTACTGAGTAGGTATTATTATTATACCCACTTTACAGATTGGGAAGCTAAGAGTTCAGAGCTCAAAAAAGGGAACAGTCAGGATCTGAACTCAAGTCATTAAATTCTAAGGTCTGTGCTTGAATATAGTGCCCCCCTGACACCCCTTGGCTGTATTAAGCCCACTGAACCTTCTGCTGCCAAAATGAAGATTCTCTAAATTCACCTGCTTTTGTAGGCTGCCAAAAATATTCATATGTTTTTTGTTCTAGTGATGTTTGTTCTCACTCTGTGCTTCCTCTGAATCTGTAAAACCAATTTAGGGCATGCGTGTGTACATACATGTGTTTTTGTGAATGCATGTATATATGCATATGCACACAGGTGTCTGTCTGTGCAGATGCACATGTATGCATGTGTGTGAGTGCATGAATGTGTGAATGTACGCCTGTGTACATGGGGGGTGTTTGTACATATGAAGGTATGTGAGTAAATGCACATGTGTGTGTAAGCAGGCATACATGTACTAAGTGTGTATTCAGGTGTGCATGTACACACATGTGCATAAGTATATGTGCATGTGTGCCCAGGCTACATTTTATGGACAACAGTTCCTGCTTGGTTGTTATGGGAACCACAGTTCTAAAAATGTTAAACTGAATCCCACTCCATGTGGGCCAGAAAAACCAAAAGGGAGAGAGCGAGCTGAATAACAGACACATCTGGGGACCCAAAGCTGAGGCAGAGCATCATGGGCTTGGGAAGAACTGGACGGGCACAAACCAGCCAGAAGTATGCCCTACTCATGGAGCCCCTGGGCTTGGCTCAGGGCCTCAGTCTCGCTTCTTCCCATCTCCCTCCTGACCCTTTCCCAGTTTCATGCTCTCCAACCACCTGCCTTCCTTCCTCGGCCCCTTCTCTTTTCCTCTTCTCCCTTTAGGCCTTTAGGCCTTTTTGTTTTGGGCCAATCAATCAGCACAATAATTGGGCACTTAAGGTGTACCAGGCAGAAGGCCTAGTGATACAGTGGCCACACATGTGGATCAGACAAGGTCTCTGGCCTTGAAGAAGCTTAGTAGTTGGAGGATTTGGTGGGAGGATTCATGTGGCTGGAGGAGAGAGGACAGAGCGAAGGGAGAGATGACAGAAGAGGATGGACAATAAGTTTGGATCAGATACGGAGGGCTTTAACTGCAGTGTATTTTTTGTAGGAAGCTGGAAGCTGTGGTCAGTTTGGAATAAAACACTATTACATCAGTAGTGGTGTGCAGTGTGAAATGGAAGGAGAGAGAATGGAGGCAGAGGGACCACAGGAAGCGGTCTGGTATAGTACAAGCTTGTTTCAAACAAGGCCAGAGGTTAGGGTGAAGAGGGAGGAAATAGCACTCTCAGTTGCTTTGTCAAACTCTCCCCCATGTCCCACATCATCAAGATTCTTATTACTCTTCCCTGTCTTTCCAAGATGAGAGCCAGGATTTAAGTGAGGCTTTGTTACTGATGTGTATGTGTGTCAAATTCTTCAGGTGCACTGGAAAGGAAAAAAATTGGTAACCACAGGCCCAACATATGGTAGGCACTCAGTAATACTTGTAAAACAAATGTATATATGGAAATGGGCTGGTCTTGGCCCTGGAAAGCCCAGATTCAAGGTCCACTTCAGTCTCTCATCATCTGTGTGCTCTTAGGAAAATCCCCAAACTTCTGGGACCTCAATTTCCTACTCTGTACAATGAGGGATCAGTCAGGATGTTCTTGTAAGATCCTTCCAATTATTATGTGATTGTCGTAGCCAAGGTGTTTGTATATGTGGAGGGGGTGGCATGGACTCAGGTGTTGGCAATAGGCACGGAGAGGATAAATGGGGGAAATATTTTAATAGAGGAATCTGTATTTTCTGGCTTCAGTTTTCAGCAATATTGTGGAATACACCCAAGTCCCTCCTGCTAAAGAATGCAGGGACTGATTCACAAGACATAACAGACATCTGAAATGCTCAACTGACCTTGCAAGAAAGGGAAGAAAATCTACTTGGACCAGAACGAGGGAGCTGAGACCAACAGATGAGAGAACAAGATGTGCTGTGGAGGTGTGGAGAAGGAAGACCTTCCCGTATTGCTTGTCTGTCCTGACCTGGGCCCTGGGTGGAGAAGGGGAGTTGCCTCTGAGAAGCTGTAACTACCTGAGTTAGAGTTTGAACTCACAACACCTGCATAATATAAGAACCCCAAGCCAAGAAATTAACATAAAGATTTGCCTTCATCAGTTGATATTCCTGGAATGCCCTGCAGAAGCAAGCACAAAACTGCTCAGGAGAAACATACCCTCTACCCAGGCTACAGAATATTACTGACCAGGTAAATCCCCACTTAAGATGATCTCACAAGCTAAAAATGACAGTACATAAAAGGAAGCAATGTACCATGAATTAGAGTGTGTAAGACCCTTTTGAACTTCAGTAAGATCCAGGAAGTCTGAGTTGACAGCCTGGATGTGGGGGAGAGAGGGGTAAAAAATGAATCCCACAGAACTGTAGTTATTTAGGTGATTTTGAGAACCAAACAAATGGTGGTCTCCATTAGCATAAACTGGGTATACAAAAGAATGATTTGGTTTTAGACAGACTGTATTTGAAATGGTGGTGAGTATCCCCATATAACACCCCCATATGGAGACGTTCATTATTCAGAGTCATGGGCTTCAGCTGGAGTAGAGATGAGGGCTGGCTGGCTTAGATGTCATCTGTGTAGCAGTGATAGCTGAAAGCCTAGGAATTAAGGTGCTCTCCAAGGAGAGTGTTGAAATGGGGAATCAGGGTCTCAGAACTAAGTCTGGGAAAACACCCACCTTTTTGAGGACTCAAGTAAGGAAAATGAGTTATTTGTCCCTGATTATGTTTGGGTCCTGGTTTGGGACAATTTTCTGAGTGTTTCACTTAATTCTTTCCATCTCTGGCCTATTATTCTTTTCCCTCAAAATCCCTAGGGGAAATTCCAGTAAATGGAGCAGTTTCTCTTGGGAATAAATAGGAGGGCCTTCTTAGCTGGGAGTTCTAGAACCCAGGCTGGGCCCTGGTACGAGCACCACTACTAAGTCACTTCTTTGGGGTACAATTTCCTTATCAGTGACTTTGAGCCTAGGTGGGTGTGAGGACAAGGAGGGACACAATGGAGCTGACAGTACGTGATGGAGTGCTGCTGAAGGGGACAGGGGAGGGGTGGTCAGACACCACTCGCCTTCTGCCCTTCTTACTTGTTCAGGTTGTGTAGTTTGAAACCAGTTGCTTGAAATCGGGGTCTTTATGCTGTTTCTTACCCTACTCTGCATGGGAAGTATAGTCAGGTGGTCTGTGCCTATAAAGTGAAAGGTGTGGTCCCTTAAATAGTAAGATAATGAGAGTCGTCGTCATCTTATGTCTCCAGGGATCTACCACTTCCCTGTTACAGTGCCTGAGGCTCCACCATTTGAGACTCACTACAGGGCTAAAGATTGCTCTCTATAGGCTACTCTATTAAAGTGCTGACTCTCCTAGAACTGTTAGTTGCTCAGTTATGTCCAACTCTGTCGAACCCGCCAGGCTCCTCTGTCCATGGGATTCTCCAGGCAAGAATACTGGAGTGGGTAGCCATTTCCTCCTCCAGGGGATCTTCCTAACCCAGGGTTTGAACCTGGGTCTCCTGTATTGCAGGCAGATTCTTGACTGTCTAAGCCAGGGAAACCCCTCCTAGAGGAGGGAGCAGTGAATCCTTTACCACAGACTGGTTTATTAGATACAAGGTACCCAACCACATGAAAGCACTTAGCACTTTGGGAGAAAAATGGGTAGAATTCAGTGACTTGATAATTTTGTCTCTTGTCAACCAGAGTGTGGGGGGTGGAGGGTGAGCACATCTGAGTTAGTGAAGGAATGAAGTGGCCAAAGGATCAAAAGCTGGGTTGATCTGGCATCTTAGGGCTGTAGGACTGTCTTAATTCAGGAGTAGCTCAGCTCAGAAAAGAATGAAGTCCTCAGACAGGCTCTATCCTTTCCGTAGCAGAGAGGAGCTATCAGGGAGGAGAGATGGGGTGCGCAGCAGGCTTTTAATACTCCAGCAGCTACCCAAGATGGCCAGGAAAAGTAAAACCTTTTGGGTTGGGAATTTAGGGAGAAAGCGAGGGCCAAGATTCACCCACTACCCACCTTCCCCATCACAGGATCATACTTTCCTCACCCTCCACCTAGCTCCACTCCCCGCTTCTGCCCTCCTCTCTCCCCCACCAAAGCCACAGATGTTCACCTGGAAGGAGAGTTAGGGAAAAGGAGCTGTGGTCATTGCATGACTAGGTGGTAAATGGACTGCTATGGGAAAAGCAACCAATGTGACTGTGAGCCTCTGACAAACATCCTCTCCTTACTGGGCTTGGCTCTTCTCATCAGTGGTCTAGCTGAATGCTGAGTCCCTTCTGGCCCTGACAGCATGTCATTCTTATACAGATGCAAACACACTGGCTGTTATAACCAATACTCTGGGCGTTCACAAGCAGCACTGAAATACTGCAGTCTTTTGCTGCTGTTGCTACTGCCTGGAGCTCCCTCTAGCTGCCAAATCTATTTCACCTCTTGCTAAGATGCCTTTCTAAACAGTGATTTTAAGCTGAGGTGCCGCCATACTGGAGCTGGGAAAAAAGCATTGGCTTTGGAACCAGACAGATCTGAGTTTGACCCTGTCTGAGTTACCCAGAAAGTTACATACTTTGCTTCCTTATGCTGCACTCAAGATTGCAAAGATTAAGGAGGATAATATACGCACAATGTTTAATGCCTAAGCCTCTCAACGACTCTCAAGTTCCAGAAACACCTTGAACCCTTAGGTCAGCTGTGATTAAATCCATTCGTTAATGCAGTACACATTTATTGAATGCCTATCACATGCCATTGTGCCTGATCGTAGGTGTGTAATGACTCCATGAGCATGACATCTCCTTTCTTTCCTGGCACACATCTTCATGGGGTGGGGGATGGTCAGGAGCTTGGATGGCAGATTCAGTAAGCTTTTAGCACAATAATTTTAATTGCAAAAATAAACAGTTCTGTCAACTGCTTGAGAGTAGCGTCTGCTTTACAAAAATTAACAACAAAAAGGAAATAACCCCAAAGCAAAACGTTACAACCAAAGGCCGCTGAAAACGACATTGCTGTACAAAATCCCGCACGAGACCAGCTCGGCGCTACCCCAGCCTGGCTCTGGGGGTCTTCGAGGGGGCGTGGGGCGTGCGCCAGTTACAAAGAGTGTTTTAAGTTCCAAGTAAGTGCCTACTCAGTGGGGTGGCCCAAGAGAACTTCCCTCCAAAGCGCAGCTGACTCAAAAACAGCGCCTAGACCACGGGAGCTGTCCGTGGAGCTGGTGCTGAACAGGGTGTGTGCGGCGGGCGCTTCCAGGGAACTAGAAGCCGGACCAGAGTCCCGCCCTAGGGCGTGCGGAAAAAAGCGGGCAGAGGAGTGGGGAAGAGGGCGGAGGGTGGGGGCAGGTTTTCTCTTGCGCGCCAGATTGCGGCGCCCCAATCTACAAACCCATTTCACCCTCACAGGGCTGCGAAGGAGAGGCCCAACGAATAAAAGCCAAGGCCCTTGAGCCGCTCCTCGGCGCGCGCCTTCTGCTTGAGGTGCACCTTGCTGTGCCGTTTCTTCTCATCGCTGCGCGCGAAGCGGCGGCCGCACACGTCGCAGGCAAAGGGCTTCTCGCCTGTGTGCGTGCGCACGTGTGTAGTAAGGTGGTCGCTGCGGCTGAAGTTGCGAAGGCAAATGCGGCACTGGAAGGGCTTGTGGCCCGTGTGGATGCGCAGGTGGCGGTTGAGCTCGTCGGAGCGCGCGAAACTGCGCACACAGCTCTCCACCGGGCAAGCAAACGCTTTTGCATGCGGCCGAGGGCAGAAGCAGCGTGCGCTGCACTTGCCGCCCCGGCGCCCCTTGCGCCGCGCCTTGGCTGGGGGGAATGGGGCCGGCGGCGGTACAGGAGGTTCGGGCACGGCGCTGCTCCCGGCGATGTCAGCCACTAGAGGTTTCGGGAAGTCCGCTGCGGCGCTGCGAAGGCCCAGCGGGGAAAGCTCAGGCTGCGTACCATCTAGAAACTCTCCGCCTTCGCCGCTACTCCCTCCCTCCCCGCTAGGAGGGGTCAGGAGCCCCGGGAGGCTCTCGGCTCCTTCTCCTAAGTCACCCGGGGCCAGCGGGAAAGCATCGTAGGTCCCCATGGTGTAAAGTCTGCTGGCAGGGCCACCCGGCAGCTCCGCGGGGCAGCTGATGGACAGCAGGTCTTCAATCTTGGCCCCCATCGGGGGGAAACGGGCCTCCGGGGCGGCCTGGTAGCCTCCTTGTGACCCACAGCTCCCTGGAGCCCCGGCTGAGAGCACCTCCCATGGAGAGTACGGACCTTTGAAGGCCGAGGCAGTGTCCAGCGCAGGGGAAGCCGGAGGAGCCCGGAGACCTGGCTTGACGTCGGGTGGGGAGAGATGAGGCTCATACAGACACTGTGAGGGGGCGCCTGCCGAGGGCGAGGCCTCCCAGAACGCCTCTGGGAAAGCAGCAGCGCCCGGATCCGGGGAGAAAAGGTCTGGCGGACCTGGCAGCAAGGCGTCGGAGCCTGCGGGAAAAGCGTCCAGAGGAGGCCGGGATGCTGCCGCCTCAGCGCCGGGGAAAGGTGTCAGGCCTAGGATGCCCGACATGAGGTTGAAGAGTGCTTCTGGATCGTGCGGGTGTTCGGGTACTGCCTGGATGAAGAAGCTACCACTGTAGCCGAGGCCAGGGGGAGACGTGGGCGCAGGCCCCTCCAGGAGGCAGGAGTCGGTTAAGTACTCCCCGGCGCCACAGCTGCTCAAGGCCCAGCTCAAGAAATCACCTGCTGAGGAGGGAGCAGGAATCAGCTCCGCGCACATCAAAGCGGGAGCCTCGGAGCCCGCAGCCCCTACCCAAGAAGCCCTCGGTGCTCGCTGACACACGCAAAGTGCCTTTAGCACATTCCGATCCAGCCGGAGCCGGCATACGCCCCAAGACATACATACAAACATGCACACACAAAACACACGTGCAAAAGCAAAAGGACGCCTCCGTACACGCACAGGTTCCTGCGGAGGCGCTGGAGGCCTGGTGTGGGTGGGACTGGGGGTGCGCACCACAAGACCCCGAATCTCCTTCCGCCCCTATCCCTACCGCTCGAGCGTCCCCATCCCTGCCTGTTCTCAGCCACCTTGCGTCCCCGCGGTGCGCCGCCGTCTGAGCACCCCTGGCCTCGCTCCTTACCTGCCGGATAGCCGGTGGCTGCGGGTGGGTCCCTGGAGGGCAGCCGGGTCAGGTCGGTACTGGGTTCAGAGCAACAGCCCTCGGTAGACTTTACTAGGAGCGCGTCGGGGCCGGAAAACTCGCTAAGGTGGAGCATGGCTCGGCGGCGGCGGCGGCGGCGGCGGGGCTCCCGTGGCCTCGCCCGCTGGGCTTGGGGGCGCGCGAATGGCCAGGAGCCGACAGTCGGGGCGCCCGCACCTCACAGACCTAGATGCTCGGACTCCTGGCTCTCACCTCTGGGAAGGGGTTGGGAAGGGGTGGCTGAAGCGCCCTAGCGCTGGGAGGTGGCAGTTCCTCGTCTCTCCAAAGCGCAACCGGGCTCCCCCAATCCGCGGCCCCCCCACTTATATAGCAGCGGCGGCGCTGGCTCAGGGCTTCCGACTCCCCGGGCCACTGCCATTTCGGGAGGCCCCGGCCCTGCCGCCGTGACGTAAATGCCCAAACATGGACACAGGATGTGTGCCGGGGACTCCCGAAAAGGAAAACTCGGGCTGTGACGTCGTTGCCTCAGCCGTCGCCGGGCCCGCGCCGCTGCGTGCGCGCGCACTCCCCGAGCGTGGAGCCCCGTGCGCGCCGGGACCGCGGGTGCATCTGGCTGGGGCCCTGCGCCGCGTGGGTCTGGACGTCTAGAAAGTGCTCTTCTCTCCTGGAGGTAGACGGCGAAGGACGGCTAAAAAAGACCGCGTGACCTTAGGGATTCCATAATTTGGGTTCGAATCCTCTCTCTGTCAAGTACTAGCTGTGTCGTTTCATCTCCCCAAACGTCAGTTTCCTCACCTGTGAAATGGAGATACACATATCTACTTCATAAATTTGCTATGTGAAAGTGAAATTGCTCAGTCGTTTCCGACTCTTTGCGACCCCACGGACTGTAGCCTATCAGGCTTCTCAGTCCATGGAATTTTCCAGGCAAGAGTACTGGAGTGGGTTGCCATTTCCTTCTCCAGTGATTGGATTAGAGCATATGAAATTCTAGGCACAGGGGCACTCAATAAACCGTAGAGATTATTGCCGTAATTCAGTATTTGCTCACGTCCGTGTGTTTTTCATTTTTTTAATAGTTTTGTTGGTTTTGGTTAGTTTGTGCTAGGAAAAATAACATTTAAATAAAAAAGAGTCATGTCTTGAGAGAAAATGTCAATTAGCAGAAAATTGTATATTCAAGATTGAAAAGTAAAGGTCTCTCTTTACCCACCATTTTTTTTTAGAAAAAAACATGCATATGCAAGCACACACACTGTCTTGCAGTAGAATTTTCCCCAACTTGTAACAGCTGAGAGATTGACTCATGTCCAAACATAAAGAGCTTGATCCTTCTTTTGTAAGGCTGTATAGTACTCCACTGCAAGGGCCATCAATTTGTCCCTTATCCATTAGCATATAGAAAGTTTCCAGTCCTTTGCTTGCCATCGTTGTTGTAGTCCTTGAGTGCATAAATGTAAATATATCTGTGGGATAAATTGCAATGAGTATAATTCTAGATCTAAGAGTATGTAAAATTTTGATACAACTGGCAGTTGTCCTCCAGAGAAGTAGGGCCAATTCCTGCTCCCCATTCCCTCACCCACAAGGTTTGAGATGCCTTTATAGTAGTCTTTTTTTTTTTTTTTTGCCCAGGAGCACACAGAGAATTTATAGGCTATACATGCCTGGAATCAGTTCCCGGAATAATTGGGCTGCTTCTGCAAAACTTAAACAAATATATTTCCTAGTGTTAAGGAGGCTGTGGCTTTTGGCTACTGAAGGCTAGTCAGCTCTAGCAAAGAAGCCTGCCTGCCCTCTTGATCCCCTTTCTCTTCTTCTGTAGTTTTTACTTTGTTTTATTTTCTCATCTTTAAAATTTTTTCATTTTATTTTGTATTATAGTTCACTTAACTCCTTTCTGGACCAAATTAGGAAATTAAGAAAATTAAGTATGTTTTTCTTTACAAAGAGCATCAATTCTTGAGATTCTGGGTGCCAGCTGGTACGGAGGGCAGGTCGGGATCCCCTTTTCCTTAGGAATGGAAACAAAGTCATTTAGGGATGATGGGCCCTAGCATGACTGGCAGTATATCTCCAAGCCCTGCTTGCCCAGCCTCCTTTTTCAAGGGAGAGTGCCAGGAATGCCCAAAACCCACCAAATGCTCAAGTGTTTACCCTGTGTTCATTATGCAAACATTCATTCATTTAACTTCTCAATGTTTGTTCATTCAGTATTTATTCCTTAAGTGCCTACTATGGATCAGAAGGTAGATTTTGGTTTTTATCCTACAAAGACTGTGAGATATATCTCCATCCCCATTCCACAACAGTGCTAAAGTGTGTTCACAGAATACGGCATCATATAATCACCCCCAAAACACATGCTGACACACTTGCATTCATTTTCTCGTGCCTGGAATTCACGTATGTCCAGAATGACCTAACAAATGCCATAGACATAGTTCCATGTTAGCAGCACATGTGTTTCCATGTAGGAAATGCAGAAACTCAGCACTTGTCTGTAAGGATTAGGCACACAGGCCGCCATTTCTTTTATACTCTATTTCAGACCCTGATTTGAATCCTTATCCAAATGCATTGCCAAAGCCAGGTGAGCCCGTACCAGACACACGGGGCACACATGTCTCCAGTCCTTGCTGGCATCTTGCTGCCTGGGAGGGAGGAGGAGTGGGGAAGTTTGACTAGGCCGGTGTCCAAGTCTCCCCAGGTTGCCCCGTCGGGCCAGATTGGCCAGCCCCAGGTTCTCCATCCCTCTGCTGTTCTTCCCTCTGCCACAGCATTCCTCCTCCTTCTTAGTCATGGATAATTCCCCTACTCCTTTGGCAAGTTCCCAGGCCATTGCTGCTCTTTGCCAAGGGCTGTTGGGCTAAGTCTGTGTTAAGACAAAGGTCCAACTTCCTTTTGTTAGAGGCCAGGCCTGGAGGCAGAGCTGGGAAGGGGAGAGAGTAGGAGAGGAGACAGGGGACACAACCTGTGTTCTGGGTGGGGCTGGCCCGCATCCCCGCCCCTGTGGCCTCACCTTCAGCGCATGCGCACACCCATACTCTCGCACATGGGACCTCTGGAGGGCAGCTGCACCTACGTTTGGCTCTTTGAGGAGGAGGAGGGAATATAAAGGGGGAAGGAGCATTTTGTAGCCCTTCGCAGCTCAGCCCATCTTACTCCCAAACTTTAACAGCTTAAAAATAGATCATAGGGAATTCCCTGGTGGTCTAGTGGTTAGGATTTGGCACTGAACAAAAAGCTCCATGGAATAATGAATTGAAGACCCACTTCAGATGAGAAAACACACTTAAAAATATTTAACAACTCACTCAAGGCCACACTTCTATTCCGTGGTGGGACTGACAGTCAAGCCCAGGCTAGCCTACCCTGTCAGATAATTTAGGAAAAGATCATTCATTTTACAAAAAGATTAAAATGGCTGTATGTGGAGAATCTTCCTCTAGCTTTTCAAACGTACACACTCCATCTGGCTGGGATCCATCCGTGCAAGAATTCTCTGGAGTGACTGCCATTAGGAACACGGTGGGTCATCTCAGACACGTGCTGAGGAGGACGGCATGCAAGCCTCTTGGGAGCCAGTGTGAAAGGTGGTGGTGGTGATGATGTGTCTGTGACTGTGGGGAAAGCGAGAGGAAACTTCTGGCTTCCGTGGGAAATGGTGATGGAAGGAGCGTTTGCTTTCTAGGCAAGCATTGAATAGACACTCACTGAATGAATGAATGAGTGAACAAATTCATTCATCAAATGTTCATTGAATACAGCCCTGTGCCAGGCGCTGCACAGGCCCTTCAGATGTGGATGCTGATGTCTCAGGGGTGAAATTGGAAGCTCTGGATCCAGGGAGGGTGGAGGGAGAAGGATCAGAGAAGTAAGCCTCCCTTTTCTCTCTTCTGGGAAGGGCCCAGACCCTGCCATCATTCTGGTAATGCTACTGTCTCCTCCCCCACTCCCCACCTTGATCTTTCTGCTCTAAATATCATTGTGTTCAAATAATAGTGTATATTTTAAAAGACTCCAAGAAGACAGCTGCCTCAGAGTATTATTCATGAAGAGGCCAGCGCTCAGTCTCCATGGCGACTCCTGGCGCAGAATGCCGAGGAGCAGCTCCACGTCCCACTTCCTGGGGCCGTGGAGATGCAGGCACACAGCGTTTCTCTCTCCTCTCTTCTCTCCTCTAGCCCCTCTCCCTTTCCTTTCTCCTTCTCTCCCATCTCCCCTTCCGCTGCCTCTCATTATTCTCCCAAGAGGGTTTATTTAAAAGCAGGGGCAGAGGCAAGATCCAGACGCCCGACTGACACAGGGTAAGGCCATTGAGGCTGCAGTGGAGATGAAGCTTGTTTCCAGCTGCAATTTCTGCAGTACCTAGCACCCCTCCCCAAGACCCTGCAGTGCCCGTATGCTTCACTGACCACTTGGCCAGAAGGAGTCCAGTATCTGTCCCTGAGGCAAGTGACCCATCATCAGGGTCCTTCTTTGTACCCCTCCTCTTCCCTGACCATGTTCAGTTGTTGGTTTATGGTTTGGATTCTCAATATCTGTTTTTTTTTTTTTTTTAATGACCACAAAAGTAACACAGGCTCATTGGAAAAAGACAAACATTTAAATTTATAATGTGAAAAATGATACATACAATTCTATACCCAGATATATAAAATTAAAAAGTTTCAGGTTGATTCCTTTAGGTTTTCTTCATGCATATTCACTTATCTTCTATTAATTCAGCTGTAGCATTGTTATACTTGTCATTATTTATACCAGTGGTATCATACTATACATACTCTTGTATGACATTGTACATTGAACAGTTTTTCTTTTTCCCTAATCATGGTACTGCTGCTGCTGCTAAGTCACGTCAGTCGTGTCCGACTCTTTGTGACCCCATAGACGGCAGCCCACCAGGCTCCCCTGTCCCTGGGATTCTGCAGGCAAGAACACTGCAGTGGGTTGCCATTTCCTTCTCCAGTGCAGGAAAGTGAAAGTGAAGTTGCTCAGTCGTGTCCAACTCTTAGCGACCCCATGGACTGTAGCCTACCAGGCTCCTCCATCCATGGGATTTCCCAGGCAAGAGGACTGGAGTGGGGTGCCACTGCCTTCTCCGAATCATGGTACAGACTAACTTAAAGTCTTATAGGTTATAACCATATATATGTATATGTATATATATATCTCCTTATATTTATATAACCTTATAACCTATAGCAATTAATAATTGCTCCAGAGTATTCCATCATGTCAATATATCTAATTTTTTAACTTGACAGTTTTTTTTTCCACTATTATAAAGAATCTGGCTATGCACAGCCCTTTATGTGTACTTGGTGTACTAATAGGGGTAATAACACTACAATATGCTAGTTAACATTTGTATACCACTCACTATGGGCACTATTAATTGGGTATTGAGAGCTTTACATGTACTCACAAGTACATGTAAATCCTCACGATGACTTGTTAAGTACTATTAACTATCTCTGCTTCATAAATGGGGAAATCGCAGCATGAGGAGGTTAAGAAATGTACTCAAGTTTACAGGGTTAAGACTAACCTACACTGTAATCATAGAATAGATTCCAAAAAGTAGAATTCCTCAGTAAAAGGTAGAATATTTAAAATATTCTACAGTGTATGTTGTCAATATTCTAAAATTTCTACAGTGTATGTTGTCAAACCTTCCTCTGAAAAGACTGTTCCAGTTTGGGGCCAGTGAGCAGCATATGAGAGCCACTGTAAGCATTTCTGGGAAAGGTATTCCTGTGATATTTTAATTTACATTGTAAAAATTATTAGTAAGGACAAGAAACTTTCCATAGGACCTTATTATTTCCTCTTCTGTGATCTAGGGGCCTAATGCCTCATCCAAAGACATCTGAGTGGGAGCCTTTCTTGTGCTCCTTACATTCCTGCAGCGGGCACTGGAGATGAGGCTGTTCTTGCATGAACTGGTGTGGGGATGTGGGGTCTAGGGGATTTTGCACTGTCCTTATTTTTCTTTTTTTTTTTTCTAGTTTGAGTCATGGTGGAGGTACAGAAGAGAATAAGGCAGCTGGAAACCATTCAGGAAAAGCTTCTTAGATTCTCCCAAAGCAGCTTCTAAACTTCTCTCACAGGAGAGAGGGAGGTTATTCTTTCTCTTCTCTTCCATTCTACACTCCTCCTTGGGCAAAATCAGCATTGTACAGAGCCGATCACAGAGGAGGTATGACTAGGGTGGGTTCTAGGAGGGTCAGAGGCAGGGGCATGGACAGAATGACATCTCAATGCTGCTACCCCACCCTGCAGTTTGGAATCAACCTCTTTTGTCTCTAAGCCTGTTTCTCCATTCGTGAGCAATAATGGACTTGGATCTTGATATGTGCTTTTATTTGATTAGGTAATGGTGTTCAGAGCATTGGTTTTCAATTCATGAACTGAGAAGGTGAAAAAGAGGCTGAGAGTAGAGTGGGAGGCCTAGAACTCGAGAACAGAAATGGAATCAGAAAGAAAGCTGGTAAACCTCCCCAGCATACCTCTCTTCTCCCTGGCCTCCTCCTGCTTCCTCGCACCTGTGCTTATCTCATTTTTTTCTTTTTTTTTTGAATCACCTCTCCTCCTCCATCCTGTAATAGCGTTCCTTAAACTGACTTGAGTAGATTGGTCAATGCACTGAGATCCAAAATACGCAGTTTATCTACAACTAAGTCCTCTGTGTGTTCCTGAACCCTGTCCACCACTAAGCTAGGTTTCTGCTTGAAAGTGATAGACATGCAACCTGAATTAGTTTAGACCCAAAAAGGAATTTATCAGTTCATAGAATCCAAGGGAGTGTCAAACAATGACCCTGTAAGGGAACAGAGACACAGCTGATGTCAGGAGCTGGTAGAACCAGGGGCAAAGAGTTTTTCAGATAGTTTCAACTCTTTCTCTTTTCTCTCACTTATGACTGAAAACTTGGCAACTAGCAGATTCTGAATTTTCCATGCCTATCTTCTGTGATTAATGGGTTCTCATTATCAATTCCAGGTAGGAAACCCTCGGAAAGTCCTCTGCTGTCCTACTTAAGATAATGATCTGGCTAAGGGTCAGGGTAGTACAGCTGATGAGACCACTCGAGGCTTGCAGTCGGGTCTTGAGCGCCATTACTGGAGAAGGGAAGCCAGTGGGAGCCAGGAACCTCCCAAGAGGCCTCCACCTCAGGCGTTGAGGGCAGAAGCTGGGAAGCATTGGGCTCTGCAAGTTCTCCAATGCCCCTGGAGCAAGTCACCTATTCCATCTGTCTGCCAGCTCCAAGGAGCACTGCCCAAAATAAAAATCCGTAATTAGTAATTCCTGCAATTCAGAAAACCAGTGTATTTGTTTCCTAGGATAATCTGGAGCCGTACTTGGCTTGGCAACCAGTGGGCCCCACAGATGCATGCAGTGTGCCACGTGAAGACTCCAGCAAGGACCCTTCTTCAGCCAGCGCATGACGGGGAGGCCCTGGGGCACCCCTGCCCAGGCAGCAGCAAGCAGGGGCCAAGAACAGAACCGGCTTTATCAATTGTATACCGTGGGCTTCTGAAACAGGGAGTTAGGGAACAGAAGGAATGTCAACAGGACTTCTAAATACCAGGCCCCATAAAGGCCAGACTAGGCGCACACAGCCTGCAGGATCATAGGTGATCCCATAATGGAGGAGTGACCTTCAGCCTGGAATCAGGGGGACTGATTCCAACCCAGCTCTGCTGTTACCTTGCTCTGTGACCCTGAACAAATTCCCAATCTTTCTGTGCTTGCAATTCCTCACCTGTGAAGCGGTAGTATGTTATTTGCTCTACCTACAGTCTGAGGACTGAGAGCTAGAAGGAACAAATTAAGCAGCTGAAGCACAAGTACTTACTGTAGCAATGAGAGGTGATGTGAGAAGCAGTGTATCTGCTTAAGAAATAGTGGATAACCCCTGCTACCCCCAAATGTGCTCCCTGTTTTCTGAGCACCTCTTCATATGGGGCTGAGACTGGTCACCATGACCTAAATTTTATTTTCAGTATAAAACATCATCTGTTTTTGTTATATCTCATCATTTTTGTGGGTGAGGAATTTGAACAGGGCTTTCATAGCTAATCTATTTTTCTGCTCCACATGGCTTTTTATTTTTTAAAATTTTTTAAAGTTGAAATACAGTTAACTTACAATATTGTGTTATTAATAGTTTCAGGCATACAGCAAAGTGATTCACACACACACACATATATTCTTTTTCAGATTCTTTTACACTAGAGGTTATTATAAGATATTGAATATAATTCTCTTTGCTGAAAGTAGGCCCTTGTTTTTTATCCGTTTTATATATTGTAGTGTATATGTAGTGTAAACTCCTAATTTATCTCCCCTCCAATCCCCTTTGGTTACTATTAGTTTGTTTTTTTATGTCTGTGAGTCTGTTTCTGTTTTTTAAATAAGTTCATTTGTATCTCTTTTAGATTCCCCATGTAAGTGATATCATATGACATTTATCTTTTTCTGTCTGAATTACTTCACTAGAGTATGAAAATCTGTAGATTCATCCATGTTACTACAAATAGCATTATTTCATTCATTTTTATGGCTGAATAATATTCCACGGTATATGTGTACTGTGGACTCTACACGTGGACATCACCAGATGGCCAACACCGAAATCAGATTGATTATATTCTCTGCAGCCAAAGATGGAGAAGCTCTATACAGTCAGCAAAAACAAGACCGGGATCTGACTGTGGCTCAGATCATAAACTCCTTACTGCCAAATTCAGACTTAAACTGAAAAAAGTAGGGAAAACCACTAGACCATTCAGGTATGACCTAAATCAAATCCCTTATGATTATACAATGGAAGTGAGAAATAGATTTAAGGGCCTAGATCTGATAGATAGAGTGCCTGATGAACTATGGATGGAAGTTCGTGACATTGTGCAGGAGACAGGGATCAAGACCATCCCCATGGAAAAGAAATGCAAAAAAGCAAAATGGCTGTCTGAGGAGGCCTTACAAATAGCTGTGAAGAGAAGCAAAAAGCAAAGGAGAAAAGGAAAGATATTTCCATTTGAATGCAGAGTTCCAAAGAATAGCAAGGAGACATAAGAAAGCCTTCCTCAGTGATCAATGCAAAGAAATAGAGGAAAACAACAGAATGGGAAAGACTAGAGATCTCCAAGAAAAGTAGAGATACCAAGGCAACATTTCATGCACAGATGGGCTCAACAAAGGACAGAAATGGTATGGACCTAACAGAAGCAGAAGATATTAAGAAGAGATGGCAAGAATATACAGAAGAACTGTACAAAAAAGATCTTCACGACCCAGTTAATCACGATGGTGTGATCATTCACCTAGAGCCAGACATCTTGGAATGTGAAGTCAAGTGGGCCTTAGAAAGCATCACTACAAACAAAGTTAGTGGAGGTGATGGAATTCCAGTTGAGCTATTTCAAATGCTAAAAGATGATGCTGTGAAAGTGCTGCACTCAATATGCCACCAAATTTGGAAAACTCAGCAGTGGCCACAGGACTGGAAAAGGTTAGTTTTCATTCCAATCCCAAAGAAAGGCAATGCCAAAGAATGCTCAGACTACCACACAATTGGATTTATCTCACACGCTAGTAAAGTAATGCTCGAAATTCTCCAAGCCAGGCTTCAGCAATACATGAACCGTGAACTTCCTGATGTTCAAGCTGGTTTTAGAAAAGGCAGAGGAACCAGAGATCAAATTGCCAACATCTACTGGATCATGGAAAAAGCAAGAGACTTCCAGAAAAACATCTATTTCTGCTTTATTGACTATGCCAAAGCCTTTGACTGTGTGGATCACAGTAAACTGTGGAAAATTCTGAAAGAGATAGGAATACCAGACCACCTGACCTGCCTCTTGAGAAACCTATATGCAGGTCAGGATGCAACAGTTAGAACTGGACATGGAACAACAGACTGGTTCCAAAGGAAAAGGAGTATGTCAAGGTTGTATATTGTCACCCTGTTTATTTAACTTCTATGCAGAGTACATCATGAGAAACGCTGGGCTGGAAGAAACACAAGCTGGAATCAAGATTGCCGGGAGAAATATCAATAACCTCAGACATGCAGATGACACCACCCTTATGGCAGAAAGTGAAGAGGAACTCAAAAGCCTGTTGATGAAAGTGAAAGAGGAGAGTGAAAAAGTTGGCTTAAAGCTCAGCATTCAGAAAACTAAGATCATGGCATCTGGTCCCATCACTTCATGGAAAATAGATGGGGAAACAGCAGAAACAGTGTCAGACTTTATCTTTTTGGGCTCCAAAATCACTGCAGATGGTGACTGCAGCCATGAAATTAAAAGATGCTTACTCCTTGGAAGGAAAGTTATGGCCAACCTAGATGGCAGATTCAAAAGCAGGGACATTGCTTTGCCAACAAAGGTCCCTCTAGTGAAGGCTATGGTTTTTCCAGTGGTCATGTATGGATGTGAAAGTTGGACTGTGAAGAAAGCTGAGCATGGAAGAACTGGAAAAGACCCTGATGCTGGGAGGGATTGGGGGCTGGAGGAGAAGGGGACGACAGAGGATGAGATGGCTGGATGGCATCACCGATTCGGTGAACATGAGTTTGAGTAGACTCCGGGAGTTGGTGATGGACAGGAAGGCCTGGCGTGCTGCGATTCATGGGGTTGCAAAGAGTCGGACACAACTGAGCGACTGAACTGAACTGAACTGACATGTGTACCACATATTCTTTATCAATTCATCTGTCAGTGAACATGTAGGTTGCTTCCAGTCTTGGCTGTTGTAAACAGTGCTGCTATAACCATTGGGGTGCATGTATCTTTTCAAATTAGATTTTTCTCCATATATGCCCCAGAGTGGGATTGGTGGATCAGATGGTAAGTCTATTTTTAGGGTTTAAAGAACCTCCATACTGTTCTCCATAGTAGCTGCATCAATTTACATTCCCATCAACAGTGTAGGAGGGCTCCCTTTCCTCCACACTCTCTCCAGCATTTATTATTTGTGGACTTTTCAATGATGGCTATTCTGATTGATGTGAGGTGATGCTTCATTGTAGTTTTAATTTGCATTTCTCTATTAATTGGTGATATTGAGAATCTTTTCATATAGATGGCTGTTGGCCATCTGTATGTCTTCTTTGGAGAAATGTCTATTTAGGTCTTCTGTCCATTTCTTTTTGTTTTTTGGCCATGCTGTGTGATACATGGGATTGAACCTGAGCCCCCTACAGGGGAAGCACAGAGTCTTAACCACTGGACAGCCACAGAAGTCCCTTTTCTGTGCACTTTTTGATTGTTTTGTTTGTTGTTTTGGTATTAAGCTGTATGAGCTGTTTGTGTGTTTTGGAACTTTATCCCTCGTCCATCACATTGTTTGCAAATATCTTAATGTTTTCTCCCAATCCATAAGTTATCTTTTTGTTTTGTTTATGATTTCCTTTGCTGTGTAAAAGCTTTTAAGTTTAATTAGGTCCTATTTGTTTATTTATTTTTATTTCCATTACTGTAGGAGACAGATCCCCTCCCCCCAAGAAAACATTGCTGTGAATTACATCAAAAAGTGTTCTGCCTATGGATTCCTATAGGAGTTTTATAGTATCTGATTTTATATTTAGGTCTGTGATCCATCTTGAGTTTACTTTTGTATATGTTGTTAGGGATTGTTCTAACTTTATTATTTTACATGTAGCTGTCCAGTTTTCCTGGCACACCACTTATCAAAGAGCCTGTCTGTTCTCTGTTGTATAGTCTTTCCTCCTTTGTCATAGATTAATTGACTATAAGTGCATGAGTTTATTTCTGGACTTTCTATCCTATTTTGTTGATCACTATGTCTGTTTTTGTGCCATTATCATAACTGTTTTGATGACTGTAGCTTTGTAGTACACTCTGAAGACCATAACCTGAATTTTATGACTAGCTATTTTCTTCCAATCCTTGCTCTCCTTCACTCATTTATTCATTTATCTAAATATTTATTGAGGACTTAGCTTATCAACACTTCACAAAATCATTACAGAAATGTGTGAAGCATGTGAAACTGGGGGAAGAACAGGGTGGTTTGGTATCATAGAATGAGGCAGGAGACAGTTATCTAGCCAAGAAATTTGGGGGAGGCCTCCTCAAGGAAGTTTCAATTCTAATTGAAACCAGAAATTTGAGTAAAAAGTTAGCAAAGAAAAAAGGAAAGGTTGAGTGGGGAGAATGTTCTAGGCAAAAGGATAGCATGTGAAAAGGCCCGAGTTGAGAAGGAGGAGTCGAGGAGAGAGAAGGAGTCAGGAAATTGAAGGAAGGCCATGATGGCTGGATGGTAGGGTGTAACAGAGGCTGGGAAATGGGGAAGAGAGGTTAGTCTGGAGGGGTGGGCAGCCTCAGGATCATAAAGGACCTTTTAAAGCATGTTTAGCATCTGGACTCTATCCTTAGGGCCATAAGATGCTTTTGAAGAGGGTTAATCTGTGTAGAAGATGCAGGTTTTATTTTAGGAAAATCAGTCTGCCTCCTGTATGGAAGGTGATCTGGAGGGGAGGTCAGTTAGGAAGGCGATTGCTGCAGAAATTCAGGTGAGAGAAGTGCATGAGACCTGAACTCTGGTGGCAACAGGAAAGGAGAAACTTCCAGAGTCAACAGTCACTTAGGAGCTAGTCTATTATGGACATATGTGAGTGCTCAGTTACACATGGGGCAGAAGGGAAAGGGAGGAATTAGAGTTGACTCTTGGGTTCTGGATCTGACAGTGAGGTAGTCATTTATTTAGGTGGAGAATCAGCAAGAAAATCAGGGTCCTCCAACCAAACAAACCATGTTTTATTTGTGAAGCTATAATTTACAAGTCCCAATTTATGTACCGTAAAAGGAGCAATTCTTAAGTGTATAGTTTGATAACTTTATGCCCAAATCAAGATATATATAGAACATTTATATGCCCCAGAAAATTCCCTTGTGCCCCTTTCCAGTCAGGGTAACCACTTTTTTTCCAACTCTGTCCCTATAGATCAGTTTTCGCCTGTTCTTGAACTTCATATACATGGGCTAATTCAGTACATACTGTTTTGTGTCTGACTTCTTTTGCTCAGCACAATGTCAGAGTTATCTACGACATGTTTTGGATGTATCAATAGTTTATTCATTTTTTGTTAATTACTGATTAGTGTGCCTTTGTTTGAACATACCACAGTTTGTTTATCCATTCTCCTACTGATAGAAGAAGGTATTTTTTTTTTGTTTTCTTTTATGTTTATTTGTTTTGAGGAATCCAAAAGTTAAATCATTTAGAAATGAATGACAATGAAAAGATAAAACAGTTATAAACTCTTATGCTCTCCTATATAGCATTAAAATATACAAATAAAAGCTATGAATAAAAGATCTCATTTACTTCAGCAAAAAAGAAATTTTGTAAAAATCTAGCAATAAACTCAAGAATGTATAAGATGAAAACCATAAAATTTTCCTGAAGGACATTAAAAAATAGAATAAGTGGGGGCATATGTTTTCTCAGATGGAAAGACTCAATATTATCCATAGGTCAAAGTGTCGGTGTTAGTGGGTTCTCTATGAAGCAGACATGGAAATAGAGTCAGGAGTACATGGGATTTACTTAGGAGCACCCCACTCCAGTATTCTTGCCTGGATATCCCATGGATGGAGGAGCCTGGTAGGCTGCAGTCCATGAGGTCGCTAAGAGTCAGACACGACTGAGCGACTTCACTTTCACTTTTCACTTTCACGCATTGGAGAAGGAAACGGCAACCCACTCCAGTGTTCTTGCCTGGAGAATCCCAGGGACGGGGGAGCCTGGTGGGCTGCCGTCTATGGGGTCACACAGAGTCGGACACGACTGAAGCGACTTAGCAGCAGCAACCTAAGTGAGAGATAGAAGAGAAGCTGGAGAGCCTCAGTTTGCAATGCATATCTGACAGGGTTTCAGTCAACTTGGTGATGAGTTCCAGAGTGAAAAACACCCATTATGAGCATCTTGCTCGGGAAGACGTGGCCAGTTCCCTGATACCCACTCTGTGCTCAGTCACTGGTGGGAGCCTTCCTTGAAAAAGCATGGCCTTGGCTTGAAAGCTGAGGTGAATCTTAAAGGTGCTAACGTCTGGGGGCTCCATTAGATCTGTACTGAACAGCAAGTTCATTCTTTTATTTTATCTTTTAACCAATTAATTATTTCCTTTTATTTTTAGTGAACTCAATAAGCAGAATCTTACATTTTATACCATGCAAGCATCCCTAAAATTTTTAAAATAAGATCTTTTGAGACTTAAAATGAGTTCTTTCAGTAAGACTATTCTGATCTCATAAATGTGGTGCTAAAAGATGAAAATTATAATCAAGAATTTAGAATTATCTATTATACTTTAATCAGAATATGAAAATTTGACTTTCCTTATTTGAGCACAGGCAAATACATTTACGGAGAAGGCAATGGCACCCCACTCCAGTACTCTTGCCTGGAAAATCCCATGGATGGAGGAGCCTATTGGGCTGCAGTCTATGGGGTCGCTAAGAGACACGACTGAGAGACTTCACTTTCACTTTTCACTTTCATGCATTGGAGAAGGAAATGGCAACCCACTCCAGTGTTCTTGCCTGGAGAATCCCAGGGACAGGGGAGCCTGGTGGGCTGCCATCTGTGGGGTCTCACAGAGTCAGACATGACTGAAGTGACTTAAAACAAATACGTTTAAGTATGTGATTGTGCCTTACCCCTGTAAATAATGAGTCGGGAAATTCACTTAACCTGGAAATATGTCAAAACATTAGTCAGCAAGTCCCATCTTGAAGCAAAACCTGAGGGGGCAACTTTATAGCTGCCACAGTCACTTCTCTCCAAATTAATCTGTAAATTTAATGCAATTCCAATAAAAAATACAAAGAGGACATGATTATATACAGAAAAATCCAAGGCAATGAACAGATGAACTATGAGAAATGAGACTACAAAAGTTTCTTGATACAAAGTCAACACATAAAAATATATTTTTCTATACATCAAGAATGAGTTAAGAAATGAAATATAACAGGATAAGAAAACAAAACAGAAGTTTAAAAATTCTATCATTTTCCAAAGACAAACATATGAAGTACCAAAGTATAAATATGACCAAAAAGTAAAATATAAAGAAATTAATAACATTTTACTGAAAGATATTACAAAGTTTAAATCAAGTGGGGCAACCTATCATTTATTGAAAATGAAGCAATTTTAAGGTAACAGACTTCCCCAAATTCATGGATAGTGAAAGCAAACTAAATATTAATATTATTAAAATATTATTGGCAAGTGATTATGATTATGAGGCATTTATGAAAATGCAAAGAACTAAGAGAACTTAAGATGCATTTTGAAAAGAATAGGATGGGCAGATAATTCTGCTAAATATCAGAACAAACTATAAATCTACAGTAAATAGTATAGAATTATTGAATTATTGTAAGTAGTAGAGAAATGTATCCCTGAATTAAAAAAAAATAATGTCAATAAGATGTGGATTATTTTAGGAATTGGGGTGCAATTTAACAAATTAATACTAAAGTATGTTTGGAAGAATATGAGAGAATGATCAAGAAATTTTTTTATTAAATTATGACTAATGCTCTATTAAGTATCAAAACCTATTTAGATAATGTCGTGTTTGAGCAAGGAATACCCAGATAAATCAGTGGAATAATCAAGAAACCAGACTTCCCTTGTGGTGCAGTGGACAAGAATCTGCCTGCCAATGCAGGGGACACAGGTTGGATCCCTGGTCCCGGAAGATCCCACATGCAGGGGGTGGGGGCAACTGCTGAGCCTGAGCGCTGCCGCTCCTGAAGCCTGTGTGCCCAGAGTCCGCGCTCCCTAAGAGCAGCCACGTCGGCTAGAAGCCAGAGCACCACGAGAGTAGCCCCTGCTTAAGGCAACTGGAGAAAGCCCACACGCAGCGACGAAGACGCAGCGCAAGCAAATGCGAGTAAGTACGGAACGCGACAGAGACGTCAGTGCAGTGGCAAAAATTAGATGATTGAATACACGGCATTGAGAGAACAGGGTGGACCCATAGAGGAGATGATAGAACACATACTTCATAAGACTTTCAAAAGTAAACTACAGCCGTGTCAAAAAGTATAACAAACCTGAAGCTATACAGCAACAAAAGAAAACTGTGTGAGAGGATATTTTTATAATCTTGGCATGAGGAAGGTCTTTGCAAGCATGAAGTAAAACTCAGAAGCCATATTAGAAAAAATTGGCAAGTTTGTCTATGTGAAAATTTTAAATGTTGCTTGACAATGGTCTTATAAAATTTAAAACAAAGGACAGTCTTGGAGAAAACAAACCTATCTATTTAATAGCCATGGCTTAATACTTACAAATAAATTTAAAAAGACAATCCAGTAGAAAACTAGCCAGAGGATATGACAGGTAAGTTGAAGAAGGAACAGTATAAATGATAAAGAGAAAAAAGATGTTCAACCTCATCGTTAATAAGATAACTGCAAATTAAACAACAAGATGTAAGAGATGAAGGCTTTTACCCTTCAGATAGGCAAAAGATTAAAAAGGTAATAATATTCAGCATTGGCATTAAAAGAAGAATGAGGTGTATCTAAAGAAAGTTATTCATGATAATGCTAATTATTATACATTCTTTTACCCTGAGCCACCAGTGAAGTCCCATTATTATACATTTAAGTTTTTACAATATTGTTACATTTAAAAGCAACATAGAACAATACATACATAAAATGGTCTCATTTTTGAAAAACAGTTTATGTGTATGTGTTTCTGTTGTGTGTCTTTGCATATTCCCACAGGAAGACATTAAAGGATACAGGTCAACCTGTTAACAGTGTTTAACTCTGGGGAAGAGTTGTGGAGGGATTTCTGCAGTTTACTTTATATAACTCCTTGTTTGAATTTTAAACATATAAAATGGCTTAAAAAATAAAAACAATAAGAATTCCCTTTGACTCAACAGCTACAAGACCTTCTAGAACTAACACCCCCAAAAGATGTCCTTTTCATTATAGGGGACTGGAATGCAAAAGTAGGAAGTCAAGAAACACCTGGAGTAACAGGCAAATTTGGCCTTGGAGTACAGAATGAAGCAGGGCAAAGGCTAATAGAGTTCTGCCAAGAGAACACACTGGTCATAGCAAACACCCTCTTCCAACAACACAAGAGAAGACTCTACACATGGACATCACCAGATGGTCGACACTGAAATCAGATTGATTATATTCTTTGCAGCCAAAGATGGAGAAGCTCTGTACAGTCAGCAAAAACAAGACCGTAACTGACTGTGGCTCAGATCATAAACTCCTTATTGCCAAATTCAGACTCAAATTGAAGAAAGTGGAGAAAACCACTACCATTCAGGTATGACCTAAATCAAATCCCTTATGACTATACAGTGGAAGTGAGAAATAGATTTAAGGGACTAGATCTGATAGACAGAGTGCCTGATGAACTATGGATAGAGGTTCGTGACATTGTACAGGAGACAGGAATCAAGACCATCCCCAAGAAAAAGAAATGCGAAAAAGCAAAATGGCTGTCTGAGGAGGCCTTACAAATAGCTGTGAAAAGAAGGGAAGTGAAAAGCAAAGGAGAAAAGGAAAGATGTACCCATTTGAATGCAGAGTTCCAAAGAAGAGCAAGGAGAGATAAGAAAGCCTTCCTCAGCGATCAATGCAAAGAAATAGAGGAAAACAACAGAATGGGAAAGACTAGAGATTTCTACAAGAAAATTAGAGATACCAAGGGAACATTTCATGCACAGATGGGCTCGATAAAGGACAGAAATGGTATGGACCTAACAGGAGCAGAAGATAGTAAGAAGAGGTGGCAAGAATACACAGAACTGTACAAAAAAGAGCTTCATGACCAAGATAATCACGATGATCTGATAACTCACCTAGAGTCAGATATCCTGGAATGTGAAGTCAAGTGGGCCTTAGGAAGCCTCAGTAGGAACAAAGTTAGTGGAGGTGATGGAATTCCAGTTGAGCTATTTCAAGTCCTGAAAGATGATGCTGTGAAAGTGCTGCACTCAATATGCCAGCAAATTTGGAAGACTCAGCAGTGGCCACAGGACTGGAAAAGGTCAGTTTTCATTCCAATCCCAAAGAAAGGCAATGCCAAAGAATGCTCAAACTACCACACAATTGCACTCATCTCACATGCTGGTAAAGTAATGCTTAAAATTCTCCAAGCCAGGCTTTAGCAATACGTGAACCGTGAACTTTCAGATGTTCAAGCTGGTTTTAGAAAAGGCAGAGGAAGCAAGGATCAAATTGACAACATCCGCTGGATCATGGAAAAAGCAAGAGAGTTCCAGAAAAACATCTATTTCTGCTTTATTGATTATGCCAAAGCCTATGACTATGTGGATCACAATAAACTGTGGGAAATTCTGAAAGAGATGGGAATACCAGACCACCTGACCTGCCTCTTGAGAAACCTATATGCAGGTCAGGAAGCAACAGTTAGAACTGGACATGGAACAACAGACTGGTTCCAAATAGGAAAAGGAGTACGTCAAGGCTGTATATTGTCACCCTGCTTATTTAACTTCTATGCAGAGTACATCATGAGAAACGCTGGGCTGGAAGAAGCACAAGCTAGAATCAAGATTGCGGGGAGAAATATCAATAACCTCAGACATGCAGATGAAACCACCCTTATAGCAGAAAGTGAAGAACTAAAGAGCCTCTTGATGAAAGTGAAAGTGGAGAGTGAAAAAGTTGGCTTAAAGCTCAGCATTCAGAAAACTAAGATCATGGCATTTGGTCCCATCACTTCATGGCAAATAGATGGGGAAACAGTAGAAACAGTGTCAGACTTTATTTTTCTGGGCTCCAAAATCACTGTTGATGGTGATTGCAGCCATGAAATTAAAAGACACTTACTCCTTGGAAGGAAAGTTATGACCAACCTAGACAGCATATTGAAAAGCAGAGACATTACTTTGCCAACAAAGGTCCCTCTAGTGAAGGCTATGGTTTTTCCAGTGGTCATGTATGGATGTGAGAGTTGGACTGTGAAGAAAGCTGAGCACCGAAGAATTGATGCATTTGAATTGTGGTGTTGGAGAAGACTCTTGAGAGTCCCTTGGACTGCAAGGAGATCCAACCAGTCCATTCTAAAGGAAATCAGTCCTGGGTGTTCATTGGAAGGACTGATGCAGAAGCTGAAACTCCAATACTTTGGCCACCTGATGTGAAGAGCTGACTCATTTGAAAAGACCCTGATGCTGGGAAAGATTGAGGGCAGGTGGAGAAGGGGATGATGGGTGATGAGATGACTGGATGGCACCACCGACTTGATGGACATGGGTTTAGGTGTACTCCGGGAGTTGGTGATGGATAGGGAGGCCTGGTGTGCTGCGGTTCATGGGGTCACAAAGAGTCGGACACAACTGAGTGACTGAACTGAACTGAACAACAGCTACACTTCAGAAATCTATTCCAAACAAAACTTCCCATAATATATAAGTGCAGGAAGATTACTTACAGAATTGACTGTGATAGAAAAACATTGGAAACAAGCTACAAATCCATTCAGAGACGATTGACTAAATGATGGCTGTAGTTCACTCCATTAAAAAACCTGTAAACTATTAAAAATGAGATAGTTTACTGTTAGAAAGGTGTTTTGGTACATTGTAACAATTTGGTGCATTGTAACTAATCGCAGAACAGTATATATATTTTGAGTTCACTACATTTTTGTGAGTTTTAAAAATGGGTGAATATACTTCAGACTGTTAACAGCACTAACCTTTGGAGAGTGGAGCTGAAGGGAGGGCATAAGACAGGCACAGCTGGACGTCTATTAGGAGAGGCCAGGTGCTGTGGTTGCAGCTGGGTGCAGAGGGTTTTGATCTCCCCTGCTTGTAATGTGCTGTCTCCTCAGTGCGATTGTTATTACATCTGTTAATTGCATAGAAGGTATAAATGCAGATCATGAAAAACAAGGCAGTATAGATGGGGAAGAGAAGGAAAAGAAAGTGAAATGAAAACAGCTTGAAAAGATAAAAGTTGATGTTATCAACTGGGCAGAAGGCAGATGTGACTGTTTCTGGTTGATCTGCTCCATTCCTATGTCACCTAGCTTCTAAGGACCTCCCTGTATTGTGGAGGCAGGGAAGTTGAACATCACAGTCCTCAGACTCCTTTTCAGCTAGAATTTTGAATGCAAACTAAGTAATACCAAGTAGCTGCGTTGTGTGAGATCTGGAAGACAGGTGTGGGACAGAAGTCATCTTTCTGCCTCTTCCGATTTTTTTTTCTGCTGCCAAACCAGAGTGCTCCACTCCCTGGCTTCTTCGATGTGGAAAGGTGACTGTGTTGGCCAGTAGGGACTTCTATTCTTTGGATTACATCTACTGTAGTGTGTTTCTGAGCTCAGTAATGTTACATTCTGAGAGTCGTTTCAGTCCTTTCAAAGATTTTTAAGTCCCCAATATCCTCTAATAAACCTCTTCCTCTTTAAAATACTGAAGTAATTTCTATTTCCTTGTTTCAGTTATCTTAGTGCTACCTGACAAACCACTCAAAACTCAGTGGGCTTTAAAACAGCAACAATTGTTTATTTTGCTCAGAATGTGATTTGGGCAGGATTTGGCAAGGAAAGCTCATTAGAGTGGCTCTACTGAAGGCTGATTATCTGTTTTTTAAGCACTAAGTCACTTCAGTTGTGTCTGACTTTGTGGGACCCTATGGACTGTAGCCCACCAAGCTCCTCTGTCTGTAGATGGGATTCTCCAGGCAAGAATACTGGATTGGATTGCCAAGCCCTTCTCCAGGGGAGGTCTCACTTCTATAGAGAGCAAATTGGTGCTGGCTGGCAGCTAAGTTGCTTCTTCTGATCCCCATGGGCCTCTCCTCAGGGCATAGTGGTTGGGCTTCAAGAATGAGTGTGCGTGTGTGTGTGAGATCATCTTTATCACATACCACACTTTATCACAAGTCCTGGAGCATCACTTCTGCCATACTCTAGTAGTTGAGACAGTCACAAAGATCCACTCAGGTTCAACCTACTCGGGGTCAAGGAGAGGGAACTTAAGACATCACCTCTTGATGGAAGAGTGACGAAGTTCTAGAAAAGCGTGTGGGATGGAAATATTGTCGCCATTTTTAGGAAGTACAATCTGCCACATTCCTGTTCTGAAACATAATTGATACAGTTAATAACAAGGTTGCTTTTCTATTTAAACCTGAAGAATAAAGAGTTGGGCTAAAATTAAATTCTATAGAAAGTATTGTCTGTAAATAACTAAACAAGTAACATTTAAAGCAATATACAAGAAAAGAAAAGGGGAGATTTTTACAAGATTAGTTTTTAAATAGAAAGGCTAAATATAGAAGCAAATATTTTTCTAGAAAATAAAGTTTCATACATAAGGTGTGAAGGTAGAGGAAAATAAGAGAGAGAAGGTAGAACTAGAAGACTGAAAAAAAGAAGCAGTAAAATAAGAACAAGGATAGAAAAAGAACAATGAAAATGGTCCACATTAAGACAACAAAACATGTTCAAAAGCCCTGCGACTGAAAGCATTAAACCAAATATATCTCTGTTAAAATAAGAAAAAAAGTAACTAAAGGCCAGTTTAGGGTGGGTTCTGGCCCTAGATGGAAGGAATCCTTCTTCAAAGGCCCTGTGACCTTCATGGCTGCCGCTGGTAACGCTGCCACGTGGCTTTGGAGGTCTCATCATTTGGACAATCTCTTGCTGAGTCTCTCATTTCTTCTCCATGCTAATTTCAGACTTCTGCCAAGGCAAATTTCCTTGGAGTTTGCTGCCTCGTCCAGGTCTTTCCTTGTCTTTGTGGTCATCACACCTGGGCCATCCTCCTGGTAAGGAGACAGCAGGGTCCCCCAGAGCCACTTCTTGTGGAGGCCAATTCCCCCTGTGCAGATGAAGGTAGAGAGACCCTGGACTTGGGCTGAAGTTGTCATCAGGACCCAGGAGACCAGTATATCCTCATAGAAGCATGCTGCCAGTACTTGGATTCCCTGCTTTCTTGTATTTAATCTGCTATTGCCCTTATGGTTGTTGGGTTTTAATGGTGGTGATTAAAAGAAGATTCAGTCATCGTCAGAAGCATCACAGTCATTTCCGAATGGGAGAGTCTGAGTTGATTCAATTCCTGGGCAGCGCTTCTATGCCATTTCCTTCGGTTCTTTCGTCCTTCTCTCCACTGGGTTGCTATCATTTCCACCACAGTGGATTCCTATTGTTGAACCCCAAGCCCCCATCACTGTGTAAGACCCATGCTTCCTCCAGGGCTGTTTGGGAAACTCATGTGAGCAGCATTCGCCCAGCTGTTGGGCACCAGCAGCAAATCCTCCAAAACAGTCCCAAGCAGAGCTGGAGTTGGGTGAGAGTAGAGGTGTGAGAGGAAGCCCAGCAGGCTTCAGTTACATTGCTGAGTTTTGAGTTGCTCCTTTCCTGAAAGGCTGTGTCAGCCTACCCTGGAAACACTTCCCTGGCAGCTCCCTGTATGAGCTGCGGGCTGCCTGCTGCCAGTACCTCTGCCTCCAACCTCGCCAGCCGCCTGTGGTTCAGCTGCCTTCAAGAGCTTCATGTCTCCTGTGTTATTAGAAGCTAACCTTTCTCCCAAGCAGCAGGAGCATCATCTTTCTTCATTTGGGTGTTGGCTTTGTAGAAGGGGCTGGAGGAGGTAGGAAGGCGGGAGGGAAGAAGAAGGAAATATTGACAATGTGATTGAAAATACTTTGTCTCCTTATTTTAGAAAATTAAAGAATGGTGGGTGTGGTGGTGGGGTTAAACGAGGAGATGAGGCCCCTGCCTGCATCTGCTTTCCTACAGGGCCCCCCATGACCAAGGGCACCGGCTTTTCAATGGCTGCCCACCCCCGCCAGGGTGGGGTCTGTGCTGGAGGTGGGCTTCTGTGCTTCATCTCTGACATAGAACTAAGAAGCAGTAGTGGCCTGGTAGAGAGACAGAGCCCCAACCTGTGGGACTCAGTATGGGTTTTGACCACTTGAATGAATTGGCCCTGGATTAAATGGAATGGATTTTTTAAAAAATTCAGTGAAGATAGAGAGATGGCGAGCAGGTAGGGGGCACTGAGGCTGAATGCCTAGAAACTAATCCTGGCAAACACAGGTGAGGGCTAACTATATGCTGTGCGTGCATGTGTGCTAAGTCGCTTCAGTCATGCCCAGTTCTGTTCGACCTCCTCTGTCTACGCTTTTCTCCAAGAATATTGCAGTGGGTTGCCATGCCCTTCTCTCGGGGCTCTTCTCAACCCAGGGACTGAACCCTCATCTCTTTAAGTCCCCTGCATTGGCAGGCGGGTTCTTTACCACTAGCACCACCTGGGAAGCCCAACTATATGCTGCTGCTGCTGCTGCTAAGTCACTTCAGTTGTCACTTCACCCCATAGATGGCAGCCCACCAGGCTCCCCCGTCCCTGAGATTCTCCAGGCAAGAACACTGGAGTGGGTTGCCATTTCCTTCTCCAATGCATGAAAGTGAAAAGTGAAAGTGAAGTCGCTCAGTCGTGTCCGACTCCAAGCGACCCCATGGACTGCAGCCTATCAGGCTCCTCCGTCCATGGGACTTTCCAGGCAAGAGTACTGGAGTGGGGTGCCATTGCCTTCTCCGGAACTATATGCTAGTACTTGTCAACTCATTTCTCAGAGTGGACACAGCTGCCCCCTCCCAGGTGGTGGGCCCTAGGGCAGATACAGCCCTTCACCTTTCCCAGTATCTATGCCCAGCCCGTCTATCAGTTTAGCCTTGTTAGTCTCACTCTAGTCCAGAAAAATATCTACTTCTGCTTTATTTACTATGCCAAAGCTTTTGATTGTGTGGACCACAACAAACTCTGGAAAATTCTTCAAGAGATGAGAATACCAGACCACCTGACCTGCCTCTTGAGAAATCTGTATGCAGGTCAGGAAGGAACAGTTAGAAATGGACATGGAACAACAGACTGATTCCAAATAGGGAAAGGAGTAGGTCAAGGTTGTATATTGTCACCGTGCTTATTTAACTGATATGCAGAGTACATCATGCGAAATGCCGGGCTGGATGAAGCACAAGCTGGAATCAAGACTGCTGGGAGAAATATCAATAACCTCAGATATGCAGATGACACCACCCTTATACCAGAAAGCAAAGAAGAATTAAAGAGCCTCTTGATGAAAGTGAAAGAGGAGAGTGAAAAGTTGGCTTAAAACTCAACATTCAGAAAACTGAGCTCATGGCATCTGGGCCCATCACTTCATAGCAAATAGATGGGGAAACAGTGAAAGGCTTTATTTTCTTGGGCTCCAAAATCACTGCAGAAGGTGCTTGCAGCCATGAAATTAAAAGACGCTTGCTCCTTGGAAGAAAAATTATGACCAACCTAGACAGCATGTTAAAAAGCAGAGACATTACTTTGCCAAAAAAGGTCTGTCTAGTCAAAGCTATGGTTTTTCCAGTGGTCGTGTATGGATGTGAGAGTTGGACTATAAAGAAAGCTGAGTGCTGAAGAATTGATGCTTTTGAACTATAGTGTTGGAGAAGACTCTTGAGAGTCCCTTGGACTGCAAGGAGATCCAACCAGTCAATCCTAAGGGAAATCAGTCCTGACTATTCATTGGAAGGACAGATGCTGAAGCTGAAACTCCAATAATTGGGCCACCTGAAGTGAAGAACTGACTCATTTGAAAAGACCCTGATGTTGGGAAAGATCGAAGGCAGGAGGAGAAGGGGATGACAGAGGATGAGATGGTTGGATGCCATCACTGACTCAATGGACATGAGTTTGCTTAAACCCCGGGAATTGGCAATGGACAGGGAGGCCTGGCATGCTGCAGTCCATGGGTTCACAAAGAGTCTGACACAACTGAGTGATTGAATCGGACTGAATTGAGTCTCACTCTTAGGGCTTCCCTCATAACTTAGTGGTAAAGAATCTGCCTGCAATGCAGGAGACCTGGGTTTGATTCCTGGGTCGGGAAGATCACCTGGAGAAGGAAATGGCAACCCACTTCAGTATTCTTGCCTGGAGAATCCCATGGACAGAGGAGCCTGGTGGGCTACAGCCCATGGGGTCGCAAGAGTCAGACATGACTTAGCAACTAAAGAGAGAGAGAGTCTCATTCTTAGGGACCCTTGGGCCTTCTAGAAAGCCCAGGAGTGTGATTCAGATTCAGAGACTGCCTTTCCTCATGCTTCTTGTCCTGGCTGCTTCTCATCCACCCTTCCTAAGCCCTCACGTATATGGCATCCCTGTCTCCTTTCTCCAAGCCCTTCACTCACGGACTTCTTCCTGAGGCTCTCCAGCCTTTCCTCTAAGCTTCAGCACAAGGTAACTCGCATTTCCAAACTAGACATTCCCCCGTTCACTGTGCTTTTATCATCCTCCCCCCATCCCTCTCTGTTGCTTTTTTTTTAATTGCTGGTCAAATTCTGTGGTTTTGTATAAAACAGCTTTCTGTGTAGACACCTATCTCCCAGATGAAACTCCAAACCCCTTGAGGGCAGGCGGTGCCCCTTATTCATGTTTGCAGCCCTTGCAGCACCCAGCCTGGGCCTGGCACACCTGAGACGCAATGCACGTTTGACCAGATGACTTGCCAGAGGGCTGCAGGTGATGCTTGGCCCCGCAGTTTCCCATCAAATGCCCTTCACTTTTTGCTTGAATGGAGTGAAAGCACCCTGCTGTATATTCATGTATTCATTTAATAACTGGTGTTCCAGTCTTCCCTAATCACTCCTAAATAGCAAGGTGGTGAGAGTTCCAGGATCTGGGTCCATTCACCTCCCTTTGCTCATCACTGAGACTCACATCATGGCAGTTATTTGTGAGGAAACACTTTTGAAGATATTTAAAGGGATATTTTTACCAAGTGGGTTGAGGGAGGTGATAAAGTGGAAGATCTGTCTATTATATTGCCATTTCCTTAGTTAGAAAATCTATGCTCCAACCTCTCTGAGGTCCCCTTCAGAATTTGGAGGTGTGGTGGGAGAGAAATGTTTATAATTCTCACATCAACCACACAATAGGATTATAGAGATGTTTACCCCTTTATGAATCTAATATTTTCTAAACTTAAAAAAAACCCATTTAAAAGATAGGAACATGCAGTTGCTAAACGCTTAGCATCCCTTCCACCCCACCCCTCATCCTCCTTTAAAAGGTCTTTTTATTTAGTTGATTTTAATAATGTAACAAGCACCGTAAATTCACCACTGAAAACTTGGCCCATGACAGTACTCCGCATCTGACTGTGTGGTCCCCCAGCCCATGGCTTCACCTTCCCTCACTCAAGGTGACTTTCCATGCTACACTCAAATCAGGTTGGAGTCAGGGACCTGCCTTGTTTTATCACTTTCTCATCTGTTCTCATTGCCACCAATAGGGCAAGTCTACTTTGGCAATCTTAACATTTCACAATATCCTTAAATGGCCTCACTTGGCAGAGAAAAAAGCTCAGAATAAATGCTACTTCTTGTAGCATAATTTTCTATGTTTAACAGGAGTTCAAATATAGCTGAGATATTATTCATCTTGAAGCTATCACCCACTAATTCGGATATAACTTCTTTTGTCATATTCTAGAAATTCTTCCTTCTAGGATAGGACCAGGGTCGCTGACTAAGAGATCCCCACCCCACACTCCCTGCCCGCCTCCTCTCCAGTACTGATTAGTGTTTTTCCCTCAGCCTCCGCCAGGGCGCATAATGGCTCCTGAGTGACAGTCTCCATCTAGGCTCATACTTAGAATTCAGAGGCTGCTGCATAGAGTGACAAAGATGGCCATTAGTCACTCTCCCCAGCACTGAGCCTGTATCATGTTTCACAGCCGGGTTTGGAGAGGGGATAAAAAGTACGATACATGTTGCAGATCCTTTCTTGGGGAGAGGGGCTCTTAGAATAAAAGTGAATTCTTGGATACAGAATACAAACTGATGGTTAGCAATGAGGAGAGGAAAGGGAAGAAGGGCAAGATGGATGCAGAGGATTCAGAGGTACAAACTACTATATTTAAAATGAACAACCTGCAAAAATATATTGTATAACACAGGCAATACAGCCAATATTTTGTAGCTGTAAATGGAATATAACCTCTGAAAACTGTGAATCACTGCTGTCACCTGAAACTAATATATTATTGTCAACTATATCTCAATAAAAGTGCATTCTGGGAGTTGATTTGAATTAGCAGGAGAAAGCCATTTGTCTCGTAGACATTTCACTCTGGAGAGTCTACAAGACCTGAAGGTAGCTAGACTTGAAGTGTTATAAGGAGGTTCCATCTGCCACCTAGAGAATGCAGTTTCTAAGACATTGACCACCAGGGACTCTGTCAGAGTAGAATCTGAGCCTGAAGACCATGAGTGAGGATGGGGGTGGGGTGGGGTAGGTGGGAGCAGAGAAGTAGAAAAAGAAGAGGGAGGGAGCCGGGGAAAGGAAGGATTTGGGACTTCAACCTAAGGCTTATTCAGTCTGCACTGAAGGGCTGTATTTTTTGTTTGTTTGTTTGTTTTCCTTTTTGGCTTATGGGATCTTAGTTCCCCAACCAGGGATCAAATCTGGGCCCTTGGCAGTGAGAGTGCAGAGTCCTAGCCACTGGGCCTGCAGGGAATTCCCAAGGGCTGTATTAAGTAAAGAGTAAGGACTTGTTTCTCATCCTTCTCTGGGCTTTTGATGTCATCATGTCTAGCTACAGAAAAGATTGTTTTCTTTCTGGTCAAGACATTGCAGGACATAAGAACAGGGTGACATAAGGAAGATCATAAGCACGAGCAAGCGTTTGGGTTGGCTTTCTGCAAGCCAGAGCTCCGCTGAGATGGTGCCCTAGTGCCTATGGCTTACGATGGGTGAAGAGCCCTGTAGGTGGTACCCTGCCCACAACTGCTCCTTGCCTGAGAGCTACCCCCCTAATCATAGCCCTGTGGCCCAGCAACCAGATCTGCATTCTCTAAATCTTCCCCAAGGTAGGTGATTAGCCCGGAGGAGGAGTCCTGATCCAGGTTGGGCCAGTTGTGTTCTACCTTCTGGTAGAATCTGGAATGTGAAACAGACACACGTGGACTGGGAGTCCCCAAAGCCAAGTCCCCTCAGTGGTGGTAATCTAGAGGGAAATGGATCCTCCAACCTCAGTCAGGCTCTCAGGCCAGCATCTTGACTTTAACCCCCTGGGACTTTCACCTGAGCCAGAACCACCCACATAAAATGCCACTGAATTCCTGACCCATGGAAACTGTGTGAGATAATACATTTTTGTTGTTATTGTTTCAAGCTGCTAAGTTTGGGGGTGATTTGTTATACAACTAAGTACATATTTGTATGTATATATTGGTATATACATCTCTGTGTGTGTTTTCGCTCAGTCCCTTGCAAAGTATCCTATGCTTTGCAACCTCATGGCCTGTAGCCTGCCAGGTTCTTCTGTCCATGGAATTTTCCAGACAAGAATACTGGAGTGGGTTGTCATTTTTTACTTCAGGATATCTTCCCAACCCTGGGATCAAACCCACGTCTCCTGTGTCTTCTAAATTGCTGCCCTGAGCTGGTCCCTCTCAATAAAGCACTACCACATAAGCTTTGCCTTTGCGTTGTTTGCTAGGCAGTGGGGCTCAGAAAGGGCTGAAAGGGAAATGGAAATTAAGGGATTATATGCAGGTGGATTCTCCCAACATAAATGACTTACTCAAAAGTCATGGCTTTTAGCAAAAGAGTCCCTGTAAAGTCTGAACACCCTGTAGGCAGGGACTCTACCGGGATGTGGGGACTAGAATTTCAATTTCCCATTTGTATCCTAGTGGGAACCAAGAGCACTGCCTCTGCACCAAGCAGGGTGCGATCAGGCTTCTCCTTCTCGTCTACAGCTACCAACATCTGTAACCCTGGGAAATTCACTTAGTTTCTTTGAGCCACAATTTTATCAGATCACAGATGCTGAGAACTGAAGGCTCATTTTATAAAACGGTGTATGTAGTGTGAAGAACACTGGACTGAGAACCAAGAGAGGTTGCCAGACCTTCAGGGGCTTCATTTCTACCTCTATAAAATGAGGTGGTACAACAACGTGACCAGCAACAAGGAAGAAATAAAATACTAACCCACACATAACAAAAGAAAAATTGAGGTGGCAGGTATAAATAAACTTCAAGACTTCTCCTCACTCTAAATTGTGTAATTAAAGATTTGAGACTTACTTAGGGTCACAGCATGAAGAAACTGGGGGCTAAAGCTGTTTTTTCCCAACCCCTAGTCTGAGAGTTCAGTCTTGCTGCTTGAGATTTCACTGTCTTTGACTCTTTAGCTCTGCCTTCCTCTCTACTCTTTGGGTTATATAGGTTTTGGACCATGTGGGATTTGGGGTTGGATTAAGTATTTCAAGACCTTCCCAAATATATGAGGACATTGTTTATAGCACTGTGTACTTTGGAGAGAGCTTTTAAATATATTATCTGGCCAAGACCTGACAGTCTCCTAAGAACTATATGTTTATATTTACTTTCCAGATAAGAAATTGACTTTTGAAAGAGTTAAAGACTCAAGGTCCCAAGGATTGTGAGTTAGGGGTAGAGCTGGGCAAGAATGCAGGTCACCCAACTTCCAACCAAAGGATGTTTACTCACAAATGTAGAGGATTCTAGGGAGAAGATACAGTGGCTCAATGAGGGGAAGCAGATCATAGAGGGAAGGAGACTTGAGGTGTGGCTCAAAGAAGGAAAGAGGAGGTAGGTTCCCTGCCTGGCTCCTCTTCACTGCTGCCAAGCCAGGCTAATGCCTCTGTTTTCTTTCAGTCACCTCTTTATTACTGTAGAAGCCATATGGGCTCATGGTAAGTAATTGAATCAGAAAAGAAGGGTAGCTAGTAACATGTCAAACTCCTCTGCTCCAACCCATCAAGAATCCTCTCAGAATGTCTCAAGAGTGTCTGGTTTAGTGTTGCCATCCTTTCCATGGCCCCTGGCATAGGTCATGTACTCTTGAAATGTTTGTGAAGATATTGTGGTCCATCCCACATATCCTATACTTCAATTTGGGGTGGGATTTTAGGTCATAGCATGTGCCTCTTATCCATCCTGGGCTTCATTAAGCTATAAATGGAGGTGGGAAACACTTCCACGTATATTTAGCATCACACGTGTGATAGTGCACAAGTAGATGTCACCTGGAATAATCAGGACTTAGTTCTGAAAACCGGGGAAGAGCTTCCTGTTCCCTCTTTTCTAAACTGAAGATAACTGAGAATGCAGAGTCTACACGTTTCCCTTCCTCCTACAGGTCCAGGCAGACAAAACAGGATGGTTGACCAGAAGGACAGTCAAGCCTGAGGTAGGGAGTAGAAGAAAGAGTTGAGCCCAGACACTCAACCTGTTACAAAATACAGTCACTCGACGCACCAGTGGACACAAGGCTCAAGAATGCCCTAGGCTTTGAACAACTCCTCCTCCCTCAGGAAGGACTCATAATGTGCTGTTTCCTCCCTTATGGGCAAAAATGGACATATGAGTAAAGTAATAGAAATACCCTTGTTCTACATATAACTGAAATTTCTCCTTTTTGGGAAAAATATGACACTTTTTATTTCGGGCACAATTTAGGGCACAATCAGTTCAGTTCAGTTCAGTCACTCAGTCATGTCCGACTCTTTGCAACCCCATGAATCGCAGCACACCAGGCCTCCCTGTCCATCACCAACTACCGGAGTTCACTCAAACTCACGTCCATCGAGTCGGTGATGCCATCCAGCCACTACTTAAATGTACAAATACCCTTTGAACAGACTATATTAATAACTACTGTGTTAGAGATTGGGAATCAGAGATGACACCGGCTCTCAAGGAGCTTACAATTCAGAATGGGAAACAAACACCCACCCAATTTTTGAAATAAGTATAATGATAGCAAGGACAATAGGTAAATGTCCATGGAATAATTACTCTGTATAAGTCATGTTTTATCTTGTTTAGTCTTCATGGCAATCTTAACTAAGGTTAATTTTAGTAGTGCCAGATTTCAGATGAGGGAGCTGAGGTTTAAAGAGGTTAAGAGCTTGCCCAAGGCCACACAGATAACAAGAGGCAGAGCCTGGAGTCGCGCTGAGTTCTGGCTGACATCTCCATATCCGAGCACTTCATCATGTTCTTACAAGAGAGGACAACATGGGCGCTACTGGAACCCAGGGAAAGGCGGTCACCCTGACTGCTGAGGTCAGGAGAGGATCCCAGAGGGCTCACACGCCATTCCGTGAGTGCTTGAGCACCTATCAGGGACTAGCCAGATAAATGAGGGCAGAAAGAGGGAGCATTAGTAGGTCAAGTCTACACAGGACACCTCAGTGGGAGAGGGAGGGGAGGAGGACGCTGAAAGGGGCAAGAGCAGTGTGGAAAGGGGTGCTATGAAGGCTGAACTTCACAAGTATGTATCATTAAGCTCATTCACCTCAAGGTTAATCCAGAAATGTTCAGTAATGACCGCTATTGAGGCGGGTTGACAGAAAAATATTTATCCCTGAGGAGAACACAAATGAAAATATCTAAGAGAGGAGGGAGGGGGAGGCATCAGGGCATCAGGAGCCGGATTCTCAACCATCTGGAATCCTACTGAGATTTGGCGGCCCACTCCAGAGTCTCAGGTATCTTGCCAAAATATTTTTTAAAGGAGAAAAAAACAATAATGTTGCCTTCTATAATAATGCACCAGAAACTCCTCACATTGACATTTACAGATTTCCTGCCAGTGGCCTGGAAAGCACATAATGGACGGAGAGCAAAGGCAGCAAGAGAGAAAGAAGCAGCTGAGTGACTGAGCTGTGCCTCCTTGGGTTTTTTATTATCATTGCTGCCTTTAGCCATATGCTTTTCAAAGGCACTGACAAGCCTGGACCAATTTCAAAGGAATTCCTAAATCCCGATTTCAAAATCATCATCGCATCTCCGAATTGTCAGTGCACTGTACAGGAAACACAAATTTATTTAAGTTCTGAAATGTTTCTCTATAAATGTTGATCAGCCTCTTCTGTCATTATATGAGATGCCTTGGATGTTGAAATAGATGCTAATAAATTGCCAATCCAGCTTATTGATTGCCAAGTAATGAAAAGCATTTCTCTTCCTTGGAATAGGATGTCTTACCATCTGAGTGGCTTCCAGAAGCTGCATAAAAAAAGGGAATAAGATGGTTTCTTTTTTAGTCTGTCTGGTTGCTCCTTACCACTCCCACCCCCACTGCCACTTTTTAAAACAGAATGAAAACAGATTCAATCTGCTGGGGAAGCTGGTATTTAAGTACAGGATGGACGCTATTTGTGCTACAGCTGTCATCCAAGACTTTTGTCATTCTTTGCCACCACTGGATATCCCGTGTGCAGAAGTCTCCACTCACTTCAGGTCTTTCTCTATCCATTTTCTTGGCCCCCTTCTCCATGCCAATCTTGCTCCATCTTACAAATAGACCCATTAAACCAGAGGCTGATAAGGTAGGTGGCTGATGAGTCAGGAACAGAGTCTGGGAGAACCCACAACCAAGTGGGACTCTGGAACTCTGCAGTGTTCCTGGCTCCATCTCCAGCCCAAAGAACAGCATGCTGCTTTGCAAGAATGGTGTCATACTAAAGGCTCTGGAGAGCTAGAAGCCACAAGTACACTGGATATTTCAGTAAGATTTGTGTGAACACAGCAAAGAAAAGAGATAAATCCTGTGAAAATACAGAAGTCTTTTACTTTAGAGAAATTCTTGGATGGAGTATGCAGAAATCTGGGATATTTTGGTATATTCCATCCAAAATGAAAGACAAGTTTCTCCACCTTGTGCTTCATCACTAAGAAGAAGACCAATGTTTCAAAGATACCCTTGAATTTTGGGGGCAGCATAGTAACATATTTAGCTCTCCATTCCATACCACTAATAGGATAACACAGAATACTCCCTGGGAACCAATACAAAATCATGTTCAGCACCTTGAGATGAAAGCATGGGACTATTAAATTCTTTTCTTGAGCCCGTACTGTGAGCCAGGTATTTTTTTTTCCCAAGTACTTTATTCATGTAGTCCTCACAGGGCACACAGGTTTCATGGCAGAGTGAGTATTTAGACCCAAGTGTGTGGTTCCCAAGCCCATTGTTCTTAACCATGTTTAAGTCCGTGTTCTCCTGTTTACATTTTCAGAGCTGCTGGTTAATCTTGGAGACTGCAGTTTCCAAGTGATGCCCATTCCTCATCTGCTGCTGCTGCTGCTAAGTCGCTTCAGTCGTGTCCGACTCTGTGTGACCCCATAGATGGCAGCCCACCAGGCTCCCCGTCCCTGGGATTCTCCAGGCAAGAACACTGGAGTGGGTTGCCATTTCCTTCTCTAATGCATAAAAGTGAAAAGTGAAAGTGAAGTCGCTCAGTCGTGCCGGACTCTTAGCGACCCCATGGACTGCAGCCTTCCAGGCTCCTCCGTCCATGGGATTTTCCAGGCAAGAGTACTGGAGTGGGGTGCCATTAGTCTACCATAATTCCAGGATCCTCTGACCTAGGAAATGAATGATAAATTTAACTACTGCCTACATACTCACTTAGAATAGTGAGAGGTAGAAATGAGTAAGAGGAAGAAATTGCCATAACTAGTATTTTAAAGAAAGGGAAAAGGTTAAAGTAATTATTCAATCTTCAAATACTCAAGAAGTAATACAGAAGTATGCAGTTAAATAAAAATATGGTAATCTACACTTATTTGTTCCCCTTTTCTTCACTACCACAACTGGGGAAGTATATAATCTCCAGAATTTGGGTATGAATCCCAAAACTGATACCTTCTAAAACACGACGTTTTTCAGCATTTTTCCTTCAGCATTCTAACTTCAGATAGATCAGTGCTTCTTGTGCGTGTCTCACACGGCCTTGAGCACTTTAAAGCTCTGGTGAGATTCTCTCTTTGGCTGTACTTCCATCCTACCCATGTGAGAACACGCTTTGCTCTCAGCCCACAGCTACCTCCTAACTTCTTAAATGGAGGCTCCCCAAAGTCAAAATTTCAAGGCTTATTCTGTAGAACTCTCAAATGTGGTAGAACAAAAATTTCCTATTGTTTTTAAATCTCCCACTGCCTCTAAATATGATGGGGTCTTTTGTTTGCTAAGTCCTAATGACGTCATCATCCTTAGTATAACAAGGATACACATATATACTTGTACAGTCTTGAGGATAGAATGTAAATGATGGGAGGGGTATGTGTACTTTTTCATTGCAATTTCATTGCTATTGAGATAACTATAGATTCACACGCACTTGAAATAATCCAGAGAAATCCCATGTACCCCTGACCCCATCTCCCTCAGTGGTAATGTTTTCAAGCTCTAGTAAAATATCACAGCCAGGACATTGTCACTAGTATAATCACCAATCTTAATCAGCTTTTCTCAGTGGTTTGAATGTGTATTCCTTCTAATAATTTGGAAATCAGACATTTTAATTCTAGTTTTTAGCTTTAATTTTAAATAACTATCTTTTAAAAATTGATACATAATTAACATGTAATGTTGTTTTAGTTGTACCACATAATGGTTTGATATATGTATGTATTGCAAAATGATTATATAAATCAGTTTAGTTAACATCCATCACCCCACGTAGTTACAAAATTTTTTTCCTGTGATGAGAACTTTTTAAGACCTATTCTCTTAGCAGCTTTTAAATATACAGTACAGTGTTGCTAACTGTGGTCACCATGCTCTACATAACATCTGCATGACTTGTAACTGAAGTTTATACCTTTTAACTACCTTCACCCATTTTGCTCACCCCACACTGCTAAACCCACCTCTGGCAGCCATCAATCTGTTCTCTGTAAATGTGAATTCAGTTTTTAAAACTGCTTTCTATTTTAAATTAATTTTTTTGGCTGCACCACACAGTTTTGGATCTCAGTTCTTCAGCCAGGGATTGAACATGGGCCACAGGAGTGAAAGTCTGGAATCCTAACTACTAGGCCAATTAGGGAACTCCTAATTCAGTCTTTTAAGATTTCACATATGTGTGATCATACAGTATTTGTCCTCTCTGTCTGACTTTCTGACTCATTTTGCCTTCAAGGTCCATTCATGTTGTAGCATGTGGCAGGATTTATTTTTTGTGGCTGAATAATTTTCCATTTTGCATACCTTTATCCATTTATCCACTAATGGACACTTAGTTTGCTTCCATGTCTCCGTTATTGTAATTAATGTTGCAATGAACATGGAGGAGCAGATAGCTTTTCAACATAATGATCTGACTCCAAATCAGATCAAATTTAGTAAAGGAAAATCCACATTGTTGAGTCATCCCCACCACTAGGACCAATTTGTTCGGGTGCCCATGCTCTGGACTGCATTCTAGGCACCTGCTACCATAGAAACTTTCTGCTTCCCCACTAGTTCCATGAGCTACTACTTTCCTCTCCCAAAGTATTAATTGGAATCTCACTGCCTTTTGCCTTATATTGGTCTGATGACCAACTCCAAATACCCCATATGTCATCAAAGGCCTTTTGCTTGGAACATGCTGTCAGGTAACAAATTCTGTTCCAGTTGGTGTTCTTTGATTGTAAGCAATGAAATGACTGGTCAACTTAATTAAAAGAGAAATTTATTGAAAAAGTATAGTTTAGCTCACATAATACATGAACCAGAACTACCCAGTCAACACACAGAACTGTGAAAGGCAATAAACTGTTGTTTTAAGCCACTGACATTTTAAATTTTTTTATTTTTTATCTTTTGGCCATGCCACATGGCATGTGCAATCTTAGTTTTTCTGATCAGGGGACCATGCGCCATGCTGCATTGGAAGCATTGAGTCTTAACCACTGGACCTCCAGGGAAGTCCCTAAACTATTAAATTTTGAGGTGGTTTTTACCCTGCATCAGATAACAAGCATTCACCTTATACAAAATAGTAGAAGAAAAATACATGGAAAATTAAGATGCATAACTCTAAATAGATATTCACATATACATAATTACATATGCATATACATAGTGTGCTGGATAGGGGCATGGCACCCCACTCCAGTGTTCTTGCCCGGAGAATTCCATGGACAGAAGAGCCTGGCAGGCTACAGTCCAGGAGGTCAGAAAGAGTCAGAAACGAATGAAGTAACTGAGCATGCATGCATAATGTGAGTGAAATAAGGTGACTCTTCAGTTCAGTTCAGTTCAGTCGCTCAGTCGTGTCCGACTCTTTGCGACCCCATGAATCGCAGCACGCCAGGCCTCCTTGTCCATCACCAACTCCCGGAGTTCACTCAGACTCACGTCCAGCAAGTCAGTGATGCCATCCAGCCATCTCATCCCCTGTCGTCCCCTTCTCCTCCTGCCCCTAATCCCTCCCAGCATCCGAGTCTTTTCCAATGAGTCAACTCTTCCCATGAGGTGGCCAAAGTACTGGAGTTTCAGCTTTAGCATCATTCCTTCCAAAGAAATCCCAGGGCTGACCTCCTTCAGAATGGACTGGCTGGATCTCCTTGCAGTCCAAGGGAGTCTTCTCCAAGAGTCTTCTCCAACACCACAGTTCAAAAGCATCAATTCTTCGGCGCTCAGCCTTCTTCACAGTCCAACAATTGCAGCCATGAAATTAAAAGACGCTTACTCCTTGGAAGAAAAGTTATGACCAACCTAGAGAGCATATTCAAAAGCAGGGACATGGCTTTGCCGACTAAGGGCCGCCTAGTCATGTTACTCTTAGTGTCCTCATCTCTGTAGCTGGGTGCAAGTCACCCAGCACTATAATGATTTGATAATGTCTATTTCATGTTCCCTTTCAGTGGGCATCTCAGCCAGCTGGATTTTTTACTATTGGGGTGACCCAAATCACCATTTCTGAGGAGTCTGTCCCATAGTTTGCTATAATCTTCCACTGAATTTTATTGCAGCGTATGTCATTGTTAGGAAATGTTCCAGACACATTCTTCTCTCATTCAGTGTTGTGGCAGTGTTCCTATTTCTCTTTGATAATGGCATTTCTCTTTGGTAATCTGCAGCCCAACAGTAACCTCCTTTTTGTCCTGTTAATCCAAATTTATAAAGAGCACAAAATTGTCTGGTGCGTTTTGACTTTCAGTTCAGTGGGACCCTTGTTTTGTCTTATGGTGGTAACACTCATTCTTTGGGTGCTAAAACCTCTAAACCAAAAGAGCCAAAAATGGAAGGAACAGGAAGCAAACATTTAGATATGTTACCAAAAACTAACACTACAACTTTCAAGCCTTTGGCTCTCAGATCCACCTATTCTGTCGGTAGGAGAAAGCACTGTGTATTAGTTCCTAGTTCAGAGCAAGCATGGCACCCACCCTTTTCCCCTGACTGGTTCAATAACTGAGTCTTAATTGGTCAGTTAACTGTTCTATAAGCTCAGATGTTTCTGAGTGACGAGTACATGATAAGACCACCAATTTCCATATGATTAAGCCGGTTGCCTTCTTTGCTAGCTAGAAACAATGTTGTGCAGATTACCGTGACCACGAAGAAGGCATCCAGTGATTTCAAGGATGGTGTTTGTAGCAGAGGCATGATAAGTAAGAAAGACAAGTCTATGTTTAAAATAAATATCTATTCTAGTATGGACACTGCCCTGGCAGGGATCCAACAAAATCAATCTGCCACCAGTTGACTGACTGGTCTGCTCAGGTTCTGTTACTCTATTACATGCTCGCCATTGGTTGGTCTGGTTGGTTGGTTTTGTTCTTTATTCCCCTAACTTTATTGAAATATTACTGACATATAACACTGTGTAGGTTTGAGGTGTACAGCATGATGATTTGATACACATATATGCTGTAAAATGATTACCACAATAAAGTTAGTTAACACATTTGTCACCTCATAGAACTATCACTTTATATATATAAAACATTTCTTTATCCGTTCATTCATCAGTGACACTTAGGTTGTTTCCGTGTCTTGCTATTGTGAATAATGCTGCAATAGAACACTGGGGTGCAGATATCTCTTCAAGACAGTGATTTTATTTCTGTCAAATATGCCCAGAAGTGGAGTTGCTGGATCGTACAGCAGTTCTACTTTTAATTTTTTGAGGCGCCTCCATCTCCATACTGTTTACCATAGTGGTTATACCAATTTACATTCCCATCAACAGGCCCAAGGATTCTGTTTATTCCACAATCTTGCTGCACTTGTCATTTCTTGTCTTTTTTATATTTATATACCTATCTTAATTTTCTATTTTTCTAAATAGAGTATTAATTCCACACTATGAGCAATGGTGAAATTAGAATATTTCTACTTCCCATTTCCTCTACTCACCTCTCCTCCCTCCTAAATATGAATTGAAAGTTTTCTTTTTATAGAGTTAAATTTTATATTGTTAATATACTTCTCTCACTTGATTTGGTAGCTTTGTAGCCCAAGCTATTAAAGATGAAGAAACACATTTATGCTGCAACGTATTTATACCTCATCTTGCCTTTGTACACCCTTCTCAACAGAACTTTTGTCAGTTAGATCATTTCCAGATCACTCCTAATCTGTTCCTCAGCCACATTCACTGCACGTGTTTTGCCTTGGTCTGTGGTGACGCATGGGCTTCCCCGGAGGCTCAGTGGTATAGAATCTGCCTACCAGTGCAGGGGACGCAGGAGACGCGGGTTTGATCCCTGGGTCGGGAAGACGCCTTGAGGTAGAAAATGGCAACAAACCCACTCTGATATTCTTGCCTGGAAAATTCCATGGACAGAGGAGCTTGGCGGGCTGCAGTTCACAGTGTTGCGGAACTGGACGTGGCTGAGTGCACACCTAGTGATATACATTCAGTATTCTCTGCCAGCTCTTTTGTTCCAGCTTCCTCATCATCTCTTGGTAGACCCAAGTTTACCCTCCTATAGAATCCTTCCTTTGAACTGATAGAAATTCTCAGAATTCCTTTATGTTTGAATCTGTTACCTAAGTATTTGAACAGCAGTTTGGCTTGGAATAAGATGTCATGTTTATTTTGCCTGAGGCGTTCCCGATTCTTTCTTGTCTTACAGTGTTTAAAAAGTTGCAGTGAATACAAATAATTTATGAAAATCAAGTTATCTTCAAGGAGAGAGGGAAAAGAGATGAGAAAAGAAGGCTGAAAACAAGTAAAAGAGGTTATTTAATAATATAAATAAAGAAAAAGATGTCATTAAAAGAAGTAAACAAAAGTTGAACAATACTGTAAAGCAATTATCCTTCAATTAAATAAATAATTTTCAAAAAGAAAGCTGAGTAGCAATCTTTTGTCTGATGAAATAGATTCCTAGATAGAAATAATAATAAGAGACAAACAGCATGATACTGGGAAAAAGAACCATAGGGCAAGGACATATAGCCATCATGAACATGTATGCAGCTACATATGAAATATATAAAATAACAACTGACAAAACACTGAGAGAAATAGATTATCAATTATCATCAGTGATTTTAACTACAAGGTGACAGATCAGCAAACAAAAAATTATCAGAGATATAGAAAATCCAAATGCCATTAATATCTAGCTGCTAAATGTATATTGAACTCTACATGAACTAGAATATATTCTTTTTTGGTATATGTGTAATATTTACAAAAATTTACCATATACTAGACAACAAAGTAAACCTTAAAAAATTCCATAAAATCAATATCATACAGACTATTTTCTATAAAGGAACAGATAGTACTAAATAATTTTGTCTTTGCAGGCCAGATGGTGTATGTCTTAACTACTCAACTCTGCAGCTGTAGCACAAAAACAGCCATAGATAAGCGAATTGATGTGTTCCAGTATCTGCTTTTTTAAGGAACTGGGTGAATATAAAGCATGGACTTTAGTTTCCTGACCGCTGGTGTAGGCTAATTTGGACATTCTAGAGAGTAATAATATAATCTGGGGTTTAGTAATCCTGTACACGCATGTGAGCTCAGCTGTGTCCAACTCTTTGCAACCCCATGGACTGTAGCCCACCAGGCTCTTCTGTCCATGGAATTTTCCAAGCAAGAATACTGGAGTGGGTTGTCATTTCCTCCTCCAGATCTTTCCAACCAGGGATCGAACCCACGTATCCTGTGTCTCCTGAATTGGCAGGCAGATTCTTTACTATTGAGCCAACTGTATATCACAAAAAATTCTCACATGGACTCATAAGGCAGCAAATCTGGAAATTTCAATCCTCTTTGCAGGGACCTGGGGGAAATCTAAGGTTGATTTCTGGGGAGTTGGATAAGTGAAATGTACTGGACATACCTCAGGGAAGACTGTGTAGCATGTAAAAGAAAGAGACTGGATGTGTTCAAGCGACGCGAATATATACTAATATTAGAGTGCTAAGTCAAAGACATGAGAAATAGGGGACTTCCTTGGTGGTCCAGTGGTTACAACGCCATGCTTCCAATGCAGGGATGCAGGGGACACGGGTTCAGTCCCTGGTTGGGGAACTAAGACACCACATGCCGTGCAGTGTGACCAATAAATAAAAATTTTTTTAAAAAATGAGAAATAGAATGAGACTTAAAGCACATAATTTTTAAAATTTCAAAAAATTAAGAATATGGATTAACAGATACAAACTATATAAAACAGATAAGCAACAAAGATTTTCTGTATTGCATAGGGAACTGCATTCAATAGCTTGTAATAATCGATAATGGAAAATAATCTGAAAAAATATATGTAACTGAATCACTTGAAACTAGCACAATATTGTAAACCAACTATTCTTCAATAAAAAAATACACAAAACGAAAATGTATGTTTTGTGAGACATGTATACAAAATGTATGTTATACATGTGTATAGGTTAAACACTTGTTTGTATTATATATACATTATACAGGCATGTTATATACAAAGTACACTTTTTAAAACTTATTTATTTATCTTAATTGGAGGCTAATTACTTTACAATATTGTGGTGGTTTTTGCCATACATCAACATGAATCAGCAATGACTGTACATGTGTCCCACCAACTTGAACCCCCCATCCCACCTCCCTCCTCACCCCATCCCTCTGGTTGTCCCAGAGCATAAGCTTTGGATGCTCTGCTTTATGCATTGAATTTGCACTGGTCATCTGTTTTACATATGGTAATATACATGTTTCAATGCTATTCTCTCATGTTGTCCCACTCTCGCCTTCTCCCACATAGTCCAAAATCTGTTCTTTACATCTGTGTCTCTTTTGCTGTCCTGCATATAAGGTCATTGTTACTGTCCTCCTAAATTCCATATATATGTGTTAATATACTGTATTGGTGTTTCTCATTCTAGTTTACTTCACTCTGTATAATAAGGCTCCAGTTTCATCCACCTCATTAGAACTGACTCAAATACGTTCTTTTTTTATAGCTGAGTAATATTCCATTGTGTATATGTACCATAACTTCCTTATATGTTATATATAACATTTCTCTCTATGTATGAAGGATATATTTTAATCTTATTAGAATACTTGCCTATGTGTGTATATGGATGGGGATTGGGGACAGATAGGCTTTGGTGAATGAACATTAGAAAAAGAACAAATTAGAAAATACTTTGCCTAGAACAAGCATAATAATGGCCATGAACTGATGAGAATTATTAATTCTGTATCTGAGGTCCAGAATGTTACAGATCAGTTGTAAAGGTAGAGTGTTTTCAGCTACTTACACTCATTTGTCTTTGAATGCATTGCTGTTTCACTGTCTGCCCATTTAGCAATTATAGTTTGATAATTACAATTGGAACAATGATATAATGTAATTTATCTTTTGATAATGTTTTGCAAATAGCTAGTTTTACAAAAGCATGACTTGTTTAGGACTTGTGTCTGGTTGAAACTATATAATCAATTGCTCTGTTACATTGCAATCCAGGAAATATTACCCCAAATATGAACAGCCCCATGAACAATATGAACAAAGATGTTCAAATTTTAAAACTTGGATATACATTTTAAATACCTTACACTTTTATTTGTCAATTATACCTCAATAAAGATTAAAAAAACTTGATAAAAATCTTATCATGAACCTTAAATTGTACTTTTAACATTATTGTATGTATTTGTTTTTGTTGTATTCAATGACAAAAATATATAAGCTACTATTAAAGACCTTGAAATAAACATTACCATCCACAGCAGTTGTTCCTGAGAATTCTTTTAAAAACAGATTTGGCTTGAGAGTTGAACCTATTTGGTCTCCCAGTCTAGGGGAAGGGATCTCACATTTACAGAGCAACTACCATAAGCCAAGCACTAAATGTGTCATTTCAATTAATCCTCACAGCAAGTCTCTAAAGCAGGCGATATAATCCCATTTTACAAATGGAGAAAATCAGGTTCAGATAAATCAAGTGATTTTCCTAAGGTCTCATAGCTGGTATGGAGAAGGCAATGGCAGCCCACTCCAGTACTCTAGCCTGGAAAATCCCATGGACAGAGGAGTCTGGTGGGCTGCAGTCCATGGGGTTGCTAAGGGTCGGACACGACTGAGCGAATTCACCTTCACTTTTCACTTTCATGCTTTGGAGAAGGAAATGGCAACCCACTCCAGTGTTCTTGCCTGGAGAATCCCAGGGACAGGGGACAGAGTCGAACACGACTGAAGCAACTTGCAGCAGCAGCAGCAGCATAGCTGGTAGGTGGTGATGTTAGAATCTAAACTGAATAAACACAAGTTTTACATCAGTATTCAAAGTTTAAAAACATCATGACAGATTTGAATTGTACCATGGTGGTGTACACAACCCCTCTCTCCTGCTAGACAAAGCACAAAAAACCATTACCTTAAACCTTTATCTGAAAATTAAAAAAAAATTTTTTTAATTGAAAATGCAGGCAGATTGTGGGGGAGAGTTAAAAATTAGAGAGGCAGCCACCATGGGGATAAGCTGGCCTTTGTTTCCCCTCTTTTTCTTTTCTGGCCTTACTCTGTGGCTGAGCCCTGGTTGTGGAAAAGTATAAAGGTACCTATGTCTAACACGTGAACAGAAATCCAATGCTTAGGGCCAAAAAAAAACCAGGAAAAGGGGCCCCTACCTGCCTGAGACTGGGGAGTAGAATCCTATATGAAAGAGACCCAAAGAAAAAAATCCATTAATTCTGCGTATGAACCCATGTAAGTCTCAGCACAAGCCCTGAGCTATGAGTGTGTGAGCAGATGCCACGGTTTTAACCACATGATCAAATGTCCGGGAATCCAACCACTGAGGAGCACTTGTGCAGAACAAATGCAAACACAGGTGACTCAAGAGCGGAGAGCCAGAGCAGGACTCGGGCCACCTGACCGACTTTCAGAGTCACCTCTGTGTTGCTGCTGAACAGGCCAGAGCCAGAGCAGCGTCACAAAGGCTTAGAGAACCGAGCTGAGAGGCTCTAAGCCTCTGTCACAGGAGGCGAGCCAGAAAGGTTGACTGCCTGCTAAAACAGAAACAAGCCTTCTTCAGAGGACTTTAATAGAATCCGGAGTCTGTCTAACATGACAGTCACAATTTCAAGGTACAATACAGGGAGGGGGGTGTTCAGGATGGAGGGGGCACAGGTATACCTATGGCCAATTCATACTGATGTACGCCCCAAACCATCACAATATTGTAATTATCCTCCAATTAAAATAAATAGATTTTAAAAATACAGTACACAGTTCATCAACATAATTAAGAATTAGGAAATATAAATAATTCTTGAGAGAAAATACAGTCAACAGATGCCAACCCCAAGATAACCTGGATGGTCAGATGAAAATGTTTAAAAAGCTATTACAACAAATATATAAGTATAGAAAATAAAATTATAATAATCTATACGTGCATAGGAGAAGGCAATGACACCCCATTCAGTACTCTTGCCTGGAAAATCCCATGGATGGAGAAGCCTGGTAGGCTGCAGTCCATGGGGTCGCTGAGGGTCAGACACGACTGAGCGACTTCACTTTGACTTTTCACTTTCGTGCATTGGAGAAGGAAATGGCAACCCACTCCAGTGTTCTTGCCTGGAGAATCCCAGGGACGGCAGAGCCTGGTGGGCTGCCATCTATGGGGTCACACAGAGTCGGACACGACCGAAGTGGCTTAGCAGCAGCAGCAGCAGCATATATAAAAACAATTATCTAACTATTATAACATGAAGTAAAGAAAAATACACTATAAGTGAAATAAGTAAATAGAAAAGAAAATAGAAAGCATAAAAAAGAACCTAATGAAAAGCGCACAGGTGAAAAATACAACCCCTGAAATGAGAAACTCACGGGAAGGGCTCAGTAGCAGAATAGAGATGACAGAGGAAAAGACAGTGAAATTAAAGCTAAATCAATAGAAATGATTCAATCAGAACAGAGATTGTTCTTGGGACATAGACTGAAAAAAATGAATAGAGCTTCAGGGAATCTGTGAAAAAAATGTCAAAAGATCTAATAGATGTGTAACTGGAGTTCCCAAAGGGGAAGAAAAAAAGGTTGGTACAGTAAAGAACATCTGAAGAAATGATGGTCCCCAATATCCTAAGTTTGGTGACAGGTGCAAATTTACAAATTCAAGAAGTTTAGCAAGCCCTAAGCAAGATAAATGTAAAGAAAAACACACAAACTTTTTTTAAAAAATTTATTTTCTTAAACATTTTCCTGAATCTTTTATTTTCCACCTTCATTGTGTCATTGCAGGGTCTTAATTGCAGCATGAGAACTCAATTGCGGCATGTGGGATCTACTTTCCTGACCAGGGATCCAACAAACCTGGGCCTCCTTCGCTGGGAGTGCAACAGTTTAGAAACTGGACCACCAGGAAAGTCCCAGCAGTCTTCCTAATAAAATCGCTTGAAAACAAAGATCGAGGAACATCTTTGAAACTAGCTAGAGAAAACAAAGCATTGCACAGAGGGAGTAATGATATGTTTACAGGTTTTTCATCAGAAAAAACCAGAATCATAGAGCCATAAAAATGTTCTATAGGAGTGAAAGTGAAATAAAGACATTTTCAGGCAAAGGGAAACTAAGATAATTCATTGCCCTATTTACAATGAGCTCTAAAGAAAGTACTTCAGGTTAAAAGAAATGTTACCAGAGGGAAATTTGGTTCTTCAGAAATGAGGAACCACAAAAATGATAAATAGCTATGTAAAAATAGATGACCACCCTTTTTCCTCTATGGGGGCGGTTTTTCAATAGATGTAGATATTATACATATGATAACTATATCATGTAGGTCAGTGGCGAGGGGGTTCTAAATGGACCTATATAGCTGCAAGTTTCCTATATTCTATATGAAGTGGTACAAGGTTAACTTTGAACCCTTAAAATGATGAAAGTGGTACATTTTATGTGTATTTTACCACACTTAAAGATTAAACAGTGAGTTATCATATGACCCAGCAACTCCACTTGTAGCTTCTACATACGAAAAATGAAAGTATATATCCACATAAAACCTGTAAATGAATATTTATAGCAGCACTATGCAGGATAGCTACAAAGTTGAAATAGCCCAAATGTCCGTCAATGGATAAATGGGTAAGCAGAATGCGGTATCTATACATTGGAATATTGTTTGGCAATAAAAAGGAATGAAGTATTGATACATGCTACAACATGGGTGAGCCTTGAAAACATTATGCTAAGTGAAAGCCAATCACAAAAGATCATGCTTTGTAAGATTCCATTTATCTGATATGTCCAGAATAGTATTAGCTAATCCATGCACAGCCCAACTAAAAGACATTAATTCATGGGTTCACATCTCTCATTTTAAAAAGACTCCTTCCACTTGAATGCACTTTGACCCCTGTTTCTAGCACCTGACTTCAACTAAGCCAAGCATTACCAAGCAAGGATAATAGGACAACTGTAGGAGACAGCTGACCCAAGAGTCAGAACAGACATAGAAGACCCATCCTCCAGGTTCAAATATAGTGTTTCCCAAATGTCTGTCTCTCTATCAAAATGGAAAGTTATTGCTTTATTTATATCTATGTTTTTGCCTCAGTGAAAACTCATTCTAACACTATCACAAAGTATAACTACTGGGAGCAATTTAACTGATTGTTGGATTTGTTATCAAATTCGTTGGTCAATACAAGGCCAATATAAGCCCTTCATAATTCTTGTCACTGACTTTTTGGATGTTCTTACAATCTATAAAATGCTTCTTCATCAGCATACACCTCCATGTTCATTTACTACATTCAATTTATATACTAATTTCTGAAGCTTCTATGATGAGAAAGTGATGTTGCAAAACCAAATGGTTCCTGATTTTTAAAACTACTTTGCAGAGGGAAACTTATGCTATAATTCACAGTGTTGTGCTTTCATATCAGACGACTCCTCTAACATAACCACCTAAGGACTCACATATCAAACAAATTTCTGCATGGAAGGATCCCCTTTTCTAATCTAAATGAAATCTTGACTCAGTTCTGGGGATTCATGGCTTCTGATTTTGTTAGTGTTGTTGGTAATTTTGATTGTGTTCTATATCATTTATAGAAAAATAATCTCTCGTGTTTTGGTGTATATTCAACTAAAATAATGGTGTCTGAATGACTTGAAATTATTGATCATTTCTATAGTTCTGTATAAAAGAATGAGCATGCACAATGCACATACAGGATAAAATCTGAATCCTATTGGACAACCTAGAATTGACTGTCAGTCCTTACCAAGCATTCTACTAGACCCACCCCCTAAAAGAAAAGAAAGAACTAGGCTGTTAAGACCTGGCATAGAGGGATATGATAGAGCCAGGTAAACAACCACCCTGGCATCAGGGGCACCGAATATTTGATTTGCTTTCTATTGAAAGATTAATGATCAAAAGGGCAGAAATGAAATAAAGTTTATATTTTAGGATAGGACAAGAAAAAATAAACATGAAATTATCTCTGTGTGTTTGTTGGGGCCTTCTCCCTCCCTAACGTGCAGTGTGCCTGCATTACACATAAACCAGGGCACCTCAAAGATGGGAGTGTCTGCTCAACAGTAAATATCAATTTTTTTTCTCTCTTCTGATGCTGGCAATGTAACTTCTTAAATGAACAGCATTCTTTCCCAGCTCTGTAGGGGGTTTCTGTGACTTGCTGCTCACTTTGTAGGTGCTTAGCTCGACTATGTATCCTTGGTGAATTTAATGTGAAGTATCAGTGTGTCATTTTGATGTATAATACGATCCTGTCTCACATGACTATGCCTTCAACTTCTAACAGGCATAACAGTGCTCAGAGCTTTCTGAGAATCTGCTTCTTTGGTTATAATCCTAAATTTGGCTTGAATAAAATTTTCTTTTCTCTTCTTTTTTTTTAATTTTAATTTTTATTTATTTGGCTGTGTTGGGCCTTAGTTGCAGCACATGAGACCTTTCACTGAAGCACATGGACTCCCTAGTTGGGCACACAGGCTCCAGAGTGTGGACTTCTGTATGACATGCAGGCTTAGTTATTCCGAGGTATATGGGATCTTAGTTCCCTGACCAGGGACTGAAACTGTATACTCTGCATTGCAAGGCAGATTCTTAACCACTCGATCACCAGCGATGCCCTCCTTTTTTCTTCTTTACTTGGTAGCTAATGGAATTTTCGTCAACAATAGGCAAATCTATAGAGAGAAAGTAGATCAATGTTTGTCAGAGTCTGGGGATAGGGGAAAATGAGAAGTGACTGCTAATGAGTACTGGGTTTTGGGACGATGAAAATGCTCTAAAATTAGTGGTGCAAAATTTTGTGAAAATACTAAAATTGACAGAATTTGTACACTTTGAAAAACAAATTTTACGGCCTGTGAATTATATCTCCATAAAATGAATATTCATAGAAATGTATCTAGAATGATAGGCACCAAATGTGTGTAATTTTAGGAGATTTGTTACTTTTATATATCACTTATATTTAAAATTGAGGGACATCAATACATTTTTATGAAAATGAGCCCCTGATTTCCAAGAAGTAATGGGGCAAGTGAACCCAGATTATAGAGGTCTCAGAAACTAAAGGAAGGCAGTGATTGTTCAGTGGTAAGAGGAGTAGATTTTGGAGAGAAAAATCTTGTGTTCCAGTGGCTGTTATCTGCTGTGCCTACGCCTGCTGAAGAGATGCAAACTTCATTAGCATGATTACAATTAGTGACACAAGTTTATTTTTATGCTCTCTTAAACTGAGTAATTTTCAAATAAAAAGAACTCCTCATGATGCAATTTTACCAAACTCAAAGAGGGTCTGTTGGGACAGAAATTTGCTGACAGAAAAGTCATTTTCAAAGAGCAAGAACAGAAATATCTCTTTTCCATGGTGTGCCATTGATTTAATCATGGAAAGTGTGCTGGCAAACATTATCGCAGCAGGTTAATCCATAATTAGAGCTCTGATTTTCCTCCTGGCTTTCTTCTCATTTGTCAAAGGGACCCAATGAAGGGTATCTATAAAACCATGATAATGGTTCTAAGCATTTTCAGTGCCAGCACTACTCCAGAGCTTGTGTGTGGGAAGAGGGAAGTTGCATGGGGCTATGGGAGAAAAGCAACTATACAACCAGTAGGCTTGCATCCAAATTCCTCCCTCTCTGAAAGGTTATAACTGATCCCCTATAAACATTTTCTATGAAGATGTTTTCCTTAGAGGCGCCCATCCGGGATAAAGATTGCCTTAGTCACCAGAGAATTCAGAACAAGATGAAGATAATCTGTAAAACCAAAAGTTTGGGAAACTTCCTCTGCTGAAAGGACAATAAAAGTAATCAGTGGCAGGTCGAAGACAAGTATTTGAACATCTGTCACCATTGGTTTCTGTACATCTCCAATATCTTGATTTCAGGCATCCCTTTCTTTGACTACTATCTCTTATCCTTCCAGTGTACTTGTTTTCATGAATCCATTCCAGCAATTCTCTTTTTAAAAATTTATTTATTTATTTATGACTGCTTTAGGTCTCAGCTGTGGAATGTGGGATCTTTTGTTGTGACCCAAGGGCTCCAGAGTACGTGGGTTCTATAGTTGTGGCACACTGCTATAGTTGCCCTGCTGCATATGGGATCTTAGTCTGAACTCCCATGCCCTACATTGGAAGGCAAATTCTTAACCACTGGACCACCAGGGAGTCCCCCAGCAATTCTTAGCCATATTGAGATCATAATCCATTGATTTTTAAAAAAATTTTTACTTTATTTTGCTTTACAATACTGTATTGGTTTTGCCATACATTGACATGAATCCGCCACGGGTGTACATGAGTTCCCAATCCTGAACCCCCGCTCCCACCTCCCACCCCATATTATCTCTCTGGATCATCCCCGTGCACCAGCCCCAAGCATGCTGTATCCTGCATCGGACATAGACTGGCGATTCGTTTCTTACATGATAGTATACATGTTTCAGTGTCATTCTCCCAAATCAGCCCACTCTCTCCCTCTCCCTCAGAGTCCAAAAGTCCGTTCCATACATCTGTGTCTCTTTTGCTGTCTCGCATACAGGGTTATCATCACCATCTTTCTAAATTCCATATATATGTGTTAGTATACTGTATTGGTGTTTTTCTTTCTGGCTTACTTCACTCTGTATAATCGGCTCCAGTTTCATCCATCTCATTAGAACTGATTCAAACATATTCTTTTTAATGGCTGAGTAATATTCCATTGTGTATATGTACCACAGCTTTCTTATTCATTCATCTGCTGATGGACATCTAGGTTGTTTCCATGTCCTGGCTATTATAATCCATTGATTTTTCACTATCCATCAATCCCTTCACAACCTCATTCAGTTCTTATCCAGCCTGGGCATGTAAGACTCAGGGAAATTATGAATCTAGATGTTTATTTGCTTTTAGTTGATTCTTTACCGTTTACCTACTTCCTGAAACAGTCTGAGATAGATTGAAATAGGAAAAACACTTAGGACAGAATACAGATTCAGAAAGAGAAATAACATTCTTTAAAATGTCAATCGAGAGACTTGGTTATGTAATTAGAAGAGGAAACACCCTTTCTCTCTCACTGTCGGAGAGTAGAGAAAAGATAAGCCTTGGCTAATTTAATTTGACTGATGGTTAAGATAAAAGGCAATTCCAAAGACAGTTCTTTGTGTAGCTAACCAGTAGTTATTAAAAGATACAAAGTTTAATAATGAACCCTGATCTTGGGCCCAGAACACTAAGGATTTGAAGGGAATGAAGAAAGGTTGAGAGAGTAAGATAAATAAGAGGAATTCACAGTGTTTTACATAATTTCATGTACTCTCAGGTAGGGGTCGGTTCAGTTCAGTCAGTTCAGTCGCTCAGTCGTGTCCGACTCTTTGTGACCCCATGAATCGCAGCACGCCAGGCCTCCCTGTCCATTACCAACTCCCAGAGTTCACGCAAACTCACGTCCATTGAGTCGGTGATGCCATCCAGCCATCTCACCCTCTGTCGTCCCCTTCTCCTTCTGCCCCCAATCCCTCCCAGCATCAGTCTTTTCCAATGAGTCAACTCTTTGCATGAGGTAGGGGTAGTCATTAAAGTTATGTGGTTCTAAGGAAAAATGTTTTCTTCCTCAATGTAAACTTAGACTGTGCTATCTTCAAGAAACCCGTATTTGTTTTTGGGAACTAAGTGTGATTTTGTGTGTGTATGTGTATTTGATCAACAGTTAATACCTGTTGAATATCAGGAAGACAAAAAGTAATAGCTATAGCCCACTATAGGATGCTAAGGTGGCTCCTATAATCTCTGCCTCCTGGTGTCCACACTTTCGGTAATCCCCTCCCTTTAGTGCCGGCAGGACCTGTGACTTACTTCTAACCAATACAATATGGTAAAGATGATGGGAATATCACACTTGCAATTACATTTGTTGTTGTTTTCCAGTCACTAAGTCGTGTCTGACTCTTTGTGGCCCCATGGACTGCAGCATGACAGGCTTCCCTGTTTTTCACTATCTCCTGGATTTTTAAGGAATCTCTATACTGTTCTCCCGGAGAGGGCAATGGCACCCCACTCAAGTACTCTTGCCTGGCAAATCCCATGGGCGGAGGACTGGTAAGCTGCAGTCCATGGGGTCGCTAAGAATCAGACATGACGAGCGACTTTACTTTTACTTTTCACTTTCATGCATTGGAGAAGGAAATGGCAACCCACTCCAGTATTCTTGCTTGGAGAATCCCAGGGACGGGGGAGCCTGGTGGGCTGCCGTCTATGGGGTCTCACAGAGTCAGACACGACTGAAGCGACTTAGCAGCAGCAGCAGCAGCAGCATACTGTTCTCCATAGTGGCTGTATCAATTTACATTCCCATCAACAGTGCAAGAGGTTCTCTTTTCTCCATATCCTCTTCAGCATTTATTGTTTGTTGATTTTTTTATGATGGCCATTCTGACTGGTGTGAGATGATAGCTCATTGTAGTTTTTAAAAATATGATTTGATTTATTCATGGCTGTGCTGGGTCTTCATTGCTGCATGAGATTTTCTCTAATTGCGGTGAGTGGGGGCTACTCTCTAATTGTGATGTGCAGGCTTTCTGTTGTGGTGGCTTCTCTTATTGCAAATCATGGGCTCTAGGGTGCACGGGTTTCAGTAGCTGCAGCACATGGGCTCAGTAGTTGAGGCTCCAGGACTCTAGAGTACAGGCTCAGTAGCTGTGGCGCATGGGCTTAATTGCTCCACTGCACGTGGAATCTTCCTGGATCAGGGATTGAACCCATGTCTCCTGCGTTGGCAGGCAGAGTCTTCACCACTGAACCACCAGGGAGGCCTCCGTTATTGTAGCTTTGATTTTCATTTCTCTAATAATGAGGTATGTTACACATCTTTTCATGTGTTTGTTGGACATCTGTATGTCTTCTTTGTAGAAATGTCTGTTTAGGTCTTCTACCCGTTTTTTTAATTGGGTTGTTTGTGTTTTGGGTATTGAGTTATACAAGATGTTTATATTTGTTGGATATTAATCTCTTATTGGTCCTATCAGTTGCAAATATTTTCTCAGTACGTTGTCTTTTCCTTTGTTGATGGTTTCCTTTGTTGTGCAGAAGCATTTAAGTTTAATTAGGTCCCATTTGTTCATTTTTGCTTTTGTTTCCTTTGCTTTAGGAGACAGATCCAAGAACTTCCCTCGTGGTCCAGTGGCTAAGACTCTTCACTCCCAATGAAAGGGGCCTGGGTTTAATCCCTGGCCAGGGAACCAGATCCCACATGCTGAAACTAAAGAGTTTGCATGCTGCAACTAAAAGATCCCACATGCCTTAACAGAGATCAAAAATCTTTTGTGCTGCAACTAGGACCCAGCATAGCCAAGTAATAATAAATGAGTAAACATTTAGGATACAGATCCTAAAAACATTGCTGTGAGTTATGTCAGAGAGCATTCTGCCTGTATTTCCCTATAGAAGTTTTATAGAATCCACTCTTACATTTAGATCTCTGGTCAATGCAGAGTTTATTTTTTACATGATGAATGTTAGAGAATGTTCTTTTTTCATTCTTTTACATGTAGTTGTCCAGTTTCCCAGCATCACTTATTAAAGACTGTCTTTTCTCCATTTTATATTCTTACCTCCTTTGTCATAAGTTAAGTGACCATAGTTCGGTGGATTTATTTCTGGTTTTTCTGTTCTGTTCCATTGATCTACGTGTCTGCTTTTGTGCCAGTACCACACTGTTTTGATTACTGTAGTTTTGTAGTATAGTCTGAAGTCAGGGAACACAATTCCTCCAGATCTGTTCTTTCTCCAGATTGGCTATTTGGGGTGTTTTGTACTTACATATAAATTTTAAAAATATTTGTTCTAGTTTTGTGAAAAATGCCGTTGGTTTTCTATAGGAATTGCATTGAATCTGTAGATTGTCTTGGATAGTATGGTCATTTGAACAATACAGATTTTCCAAACAAGAACATGGTATATATTTCCATCTGTTTGTTGTCTTCAGTTTCTTTCATCAGTGTCTAATAGTCTTCAGAGTACAGGTCTTTTGCCTCCTTATATTGGTTTATTCCTAGGTATTTAATTCTTTTTGATGTGATAACAAATAGGATTGTTCTCTTAATCTTTCTTTCTGATTTTTTTGTTGTTAATGTATAGAACTGCTACAAATTTCTAAGTGTTAATTTTGTATGCTGCAACTTTACCAAACTCATTGATAAGCTCTAATAATTTCCTGGTAGCATCTTTAGGATATTCTATATGTAGAATCACATCATTTGCAAAAATAAAGTGAAACCAGTCCAAATAGTAATACAGGAAACACTGGGGAGAAAATAATGTTCAACTCTTCAGGTACTTAAGTAGGCACATTGTTGAGCCTGACCAAGCAAGTGTGTTGGAAGAAGAGGGGATCAAGGAATCAGGATGGTTTACAAGCAAATCTGTAGTGAAGGACCATTAGGAGGAGTCTGTGTACACAGGATACTAAGAGAAGGGGAAGAGAAAATGAGAAAGGGCAGTCACTCGTTTGGATAATTGCCTAGTGTGGGGATACTAGAAGTAATAGACAGGAAGATTGGGTGGTGGTCAGAGAGATGCTTGAAATGGAAATTCTTGGAGGCAGCACATGGATTGATAATGACAGTTATTTGGATACTTGTCCTTTGCTTTCATCACTATCTGAATCCTTGAAATCTTACTTTCATGATTCACACAGACCACAGTCTCTAATTGTTTAAGCTCACTCTTGCTCTTATGCCTAAAATAGTGAAATCACATCATTCATGTTTTAAACTTATTTAAATTTGGTTTTACTTCCTGAAGGGAAAGTTAGAAAAAGAAAGAACAATTTAAATAGCACAGTTGCTTCAAGACCTTTCCTTTCAATGAGTGTGTGCCAATAAGTGAGGATAAGGTGGGAACCAGGATTCTGCTACTTTGCAGGTTGACCTCAGTTCCCTTTTATCTCTTATTGTGGGAGCATCTTGTTGCCTTCACTGTGATTCTAGTGGTCAAAGAACACTCCCTATTTTTGTCAATATGGCCTCTGAACACATACCAACTACTTACATGCTGCTCAACTGAAGAAACAGTTCTAGGCCAGCAGTGACTTGCTGAAAAATAGTATGTCAGGATGTCAGTGCCAACTATGTTTTAAGGCCAGTTTAAGGAACTTCCAGGGAAAATTTGACCTTATGAAACATATGTCCTAAGTGCTGCCTTTAGAATCTAATCCCTTCTGTGATGCAACTCTCTATACTACCATTTTGGTCACAATCTGACAGTAGGTCCCTTGTTTATTCCATTTTTTCCCAAAGAAATCAGCATCCTCATGCCATCACTTGTTTCCTAGTGAATCTATACCCTTTTATCCTTTTTATTTCCCTAGACCTTTTTGACCTTTGGCATGCCAGTGTATTTGACCTATAGAACCACAAACCTCAGTTAATCCAAGCGTTCAATTGTTCAGTTTAGCATTGCTAAAGAAATTTGCACGAGTGCTTTCCAGTCAAGTCGCCAGTTTCCAGTGGGTCTTTATACCTGCTCATCAGTTCCTCTCTGTATTTGAAGTTATGCCTCTTTTCATCTCTTTAGCACTTAATTCAGCTTGTTTGCTCTTTCCTCAAATCTCTTTCCCCATTGTCTTCCTCTGTGCTAAGGATGTGTCTATTCCATTGGGAAAATTGAGGCCATTAGGCAAAAACTCTTTCAACTTCTTTCCCAACCACCTACAAATTAAACTCTCTCTTGACCTGCCCTGTTTCCTTCCCTCTTACCTCAGGAAAAGTGGTTTCTCCCTCCACATGCTTGGAATCCCTCTCACTTTCTCAGGAACTTGCTCACTGACAGCTCTTTCCCTTGTCTCTTCAATCTCTTCTTCACTCACAGTGCTTTCCCTTAAGCACTTGCTCAAGTCAAATCCTCAATATCCTACTAGCCTATAATTTCACCATTTCACAACCAGGGTATTTTAAAAAATTGCCTACAAGTATTGTTGTTAATATTTCATTTAAAACCACTGTAGCCATGCTTCTGTCCCCATCACTCCACTGAGACTTTTCTGATGACTGATGACTTCTTGAATGCCAAATCCAATGCATCATTGCCTTTTCTTATCTTATGTAACTTCTCACTTTATTCCTCTTTGAAATTCTCATTACTTGATTTCTATGATACCACACAGTCCTGGTTTTCCTCTACCCTGTCTGAAACAAACTGGAATCAAGATTGCCAGATTGAGAAATCTCAATCACCTCAGATATGCAGATGACACCACCCTTATGGCAGAAAGTGAAGAGGAACTCAAAAGCCTCTTGATGAAAGTGAAAGAGGAGAGTGAAAAAGCTGGCTTAAAACTCAACATTGAAAAAACTAAGATCATGGCATCTGGTCCCATTAATTCATGACAAATATATGGGGAAAAATGGACACAGTGACAGACTATTTTCTTGGACTCCAAAATCACTGCAGATGGTAACTGCAGCTATGAAATTAAAAGATGCTTGCTCCTTGGAAGAAAAGCTATGACAAACTTAGACAGTGTATTAAAAAGAAAAGACATCGCTTTGCTGAAAAAGATCTGTATAGTCAAAGCTATGGTTTTTCTAGTAGTCATGTATGGATGTGAGAGTTGGACCATAAAGAAGGCTGAGTGCCAAAGAATTGATGTTTTTGAACTTTGCAGCTGGTGAAGACTCCTGAGAGTCGCTTGGACTGCAAGGAGACCAAACCAGTCAATCCTAAAGGAAATCAACCCTGAATATTTATTGGAAGGAATGATGCTGAAGCTCTAGTATTTTGGACACCTGATGCAAAGATGCTAGGAAAGATTGAAGGCAGGAGGAGAAGTGGGCAACAGAGGATGAGATGGTTGGATGACATCACTGACTCAGTGGACATGAATTTGAGCAAATTCCAGCAGACGGAGAAGGACAGGGAAGTCTGGCATGCTGCAGCCCATGGGCTTTCAAAGAGTCAGACGATTTAGAGACTGAACAACAGCACTCTGGCCATGAGACAATGAACTGCCATTACAAACTAAAAATCTATATGACTAGGATCTATTGTATCAATTCCTTAGGCCAATGGTTCCCAAAGTATGGTCCTGGACCTTAGCATCACCTGGGAACTTGTTAAAAATGCAAATTCTGCCCCAGATTTACTCAATCAGAAACTTGGGAATGGAGTCCAGCAAACACTTTCAACAAGTCTTCCTAGTCCTTCTGAAACAGGTTCAAGTTTTGAACCATTACCTTAAGCCTCTGACTCCCAGTTTTCTACCCCAATTAAAATGTTTTCATTTATGTGTTTATATCTCGAGGGATACTTTCAACTATTAGCTGGAAAGCGATGATTGGAAGATAACCTTAGTCATTTTGGCTTTCCATGATGCCTGTACATTTAGGCAGAACTTTGAAAAATTTTTGGCACCTAACAGTCAGCATCTTGAAAGTCCACAATGAAAAGGAGCAAGAATTTATAGGAAAGGGAAAACCATAATAGGAAAGGCAAATATATAAAAGGATTGAAGATCACTTAAATAAGCCAGTACATAGATTAAAAAACAATTTAAAAAAATTTATGTAAAAGTGATTATAACTACAAGTGAGAAGGAAATGGCAACCCACTTCAGTATTCTTGCCTAGGAAATCCCATGGACAGAGGAGCTTGGTGGGCTAAAGTCCATGGGGTCGCAAAAAGTCGGATATGACGGAATGACTTACACTTTTCACTTTCAACAGCAAAAGGATAAGTATGAAGACATAAAATAGGCCCTCAAAATCACAAAATATAAGGGAAAGAAATATAAAAATATAGATCTCTTAAAATGTGTTTGAACTTGTATGACTCTCAGTTTGAATGTCCGCAGTACTCTGGATACTACGCTGATGTATTTCCCCAAAGTGGTATCTTAGTAGTCATGTCTTCCAGGCAGTCCTCACTGCCTGCTAAGTACTTCCTCTGGAAAAACGTGGGGAAATGGAGGCCTGGCAGTTCAAGATAGAGTTTCCAGGGTCTTGTTCTGTCCAGCCAAGGGGTGGACACACTTACCAAAAAGAGGCCTTTTACGTGGAGTGGGGCCTCTGGTATCACAAAACCAGGGTCTCCTGAGATTACCAGATTCTCCTGATAATTCACTCCTGTGATTTTCACTCTGTATATTTTAATATCAGATTTCCATAGAAAGGAACCCTGGAGTGATGAAGATTTGTACAGCCAAGGTACTTATACAAGGCTCTCTCCTGGATACTTTTATGGGGCTGCCCTCTTCCATGGCCTTTCCCTGATTTTGAAACCTGGCTTTGCCATTTATTAACCAGGTGACCTTGGCCAAGTCATTTAACCTGTTTGAGCTTTAATTTCTTCATCTGTAAGATAGATATAAAGATACCTATCTCTTAGGGTTGTGAGGATTAATTGATGTTAAGCTTTTAGCACTGTGTCAGATAATAGTAGGCATTTCATATATGAGATCTAGTATGAGTTGTTTTTTTAATAAGCCACCTACCATGGTTTATGTCTGGAGATTTTGTGGCTCCGTTGCTTGTAAACAGAAAAAAAAAATCCAAGCACTGAGAAAATATACAGAGAAACAGAATGACTTTAAAATCCAAGTTCCAGCAGGATACTGGGAACAGAATATTAAGTTCAAAGAGATCAAATGAGAGAAACAAGATCACGCAACAGGAAAGCTCTAACTGAAGCCATTTCAGATTTTAATTTAATGATTTGCATAGTGGGTTAATTTTGCTTTTGCCTGATTCAGATACCATGGGGAGAATAAAAGACTACTTTGATAGAATCAGGGAACATATAGAAGAGTATTTTTTTTTAAGCAGTTAATGGCATGCCAACAAAGCTCTGGATAGATTCTGTCTCTCTCTCTTTTAACATTTAAAAAATATAAGTAGAACATCAAGTTTATGACAGAAAAATCAAATGATTCAGAAAGGCAAAAAAGGGAAGAAACCTGTAATTACTACTCAGAGACAACTATTTTTAATATTTGGGAGTGAATCCTTCCAGTTAATTTATTTGAATACACACACACATACACACACCCAAGAAACATGTGCCATATATATATATTTCACATATATTAAAAAATATATATACATATTTTAATGGACTTGCACTGGATACACTATTTTGTAACCTGCTATTTCCACTGAGTAAAGTGTTCTTAAAGTTTTCCATGGTTGTTATTTTAAGTGACAACAAATTATTTAATTTCATGGATGTACCTCAATTTATTTAACTAACTGTAATGAGTCCAGTGACATTATAGACACTGCAATGAGGAACCCTATTGTATATACATGTTTTTCATTAATAAAATGTAACTGAGGTATAACATACATACAAAAATGAAGAAATTATATGTGCATAGCTTGATAAATCATCAAAAAAATAAATATACCCAAGAAACTCCCAGCTCAAGAATAAGAACTATAAAAAAATAAAAACTATACCAGCATCCCAGAAGTCCCCTATTGTGTCCTCCTAGTCACTACTCTTTTCTCATTCCCAAATCTTAACCATTACTTTGGTTTCAAGCACCATAGAATGTTATTGCCTGTTTTTGCACTTTGCATATGTGCAATCCTACAATATATATTATTTTGTGTATGGCTCCAATGTTATGAGATTGATTTAGCATTGGTTTGTTCATATTCATCGCTCTATATTATTCCATTTCATGAGGGTACCATTATTTATTTATTTATTTATTGCCACACCCTCTGGTATGTGGGATCTTAGCTCTCTGACCAGGGATCAGTTGAAGTTGGGCCCTCAGGAGTGAAAGCATGAAATCGAAATCACTGGGCTGCCAGGAAACTAACTGTAGACCATAACTGATCGATTAATATTATTGTTAATGGACACTTGAGTTGTTTCCATTCTTATCTATTAAGAAAAATATTGTCCATAAACATTCTTCTGCGTGTCTTTTTGAACACAAATGTATACATTTCTGAAGTACAGGAGTAGAACTGCTGAGTCATAGTATATTTTTTAACTTCAGTTTATTTTGACCTTCAAAGGGGTTGCATCCATTTATTACATGTGAGAGGGCTCACAGCTCTGTATTCTCTCCAACACTGTATTGTCAGTCATTTTAATTTTAACCATGCTGATAAGTGAGGTAATATCTCATTGCTGTAGTATTTTACATGTGGTTGTGCCCTTTTTAATATGTTTATTGACTATTTTGATATTTTCTTTTGTGAAATATGCATTCAAGTCTTTTGATGATTTTTTCCATTTGGTTGCTAACTTTTTAATTCTAAGAATTCTTTCTGCAGTCTGGAAAAGAGCCATTTTTCAGGTTCACGTGTGTTGTGGCCTGAATGTTTTTGTCCCCCACAAATTCACGTTAAGATCCTAGCCCACAATGTGATGATATTAGGGAGGTGGGGCATGGGGATGTGATTACGTCATAAAGGTAGAACCATCATGAATGGCATTAATACCTTCATAAAAGAGACCCCAGGGTCTTCCCTGGTGGTCCAGTGGTTAAGAATCCACCTTGCAATGCAGTGGACATGTGTTCAATATCTGGTTGGAGAACTAACATTCCACCTGCTGTGGAGCACCTAAGCCCACATAACACAACTACTAAACCAGTGTGCCACAACAAAAGATCCTGTGTGCTGCAACTAAGACCTGATGCAGTCAAATAAATAGATTAATTAATTGAAAAAGAGAGGCCCCAGAGAGATCTCTTACCTTTCTCTCACGTGAGCACCCAGAAAGGAGATAACTCTGTGTGAACCAGAGAGCAGACCCTCACTAGACACTACATCCGCAGATGTCTTGATCTGGGACTTCCCATTCTCCAGACTGTGAGAAATAAACATTTATTGTTTGTTACCCAGTCCATGGTATTTTTGTTATAGTAGCTTGAACTGAGCAAGACAAGTGCCACGAATATCTTTGCCAGTATGTAGCTTTTACTCGTGCTTTTATGATGTCCTTTGGTGAGCAATAGTCCCTGATCCTAATGGAATCAAAATTTAAACTTTTTCTTCTTAGCTAAGCATTTTGTGTCCTGTTTAAGAAAAATTTGCCCTACCCCAAGGTCATGAAGGATCACAATAAACCGTGGAAAATTCTGAAAGAGACGGGAATACCAGACCACCTGACCTGCCTCTTGAGAAACCTATATCCAGGTCAGGAAGCAACAGTTGGAACTGGACATGGAACAACAGATTGGTTCCAAATAGGAAAAGGAGTACATCAAGGCTGTATATTGTCACCCTGCTTATTTAACTTATATACAGAGTACATCATGAGAAACGCTTGGCTGGAAGAAAAGCACAAGCTGGAATCAAGATTGCCGGGAGAAATATCAATAACCTAAGATATGCGGATGACACCACCCTTATGGCAGAAAGTGAAGAACTAAAGAGCCTCTTGGTGAAAGTAAAAGAGGAGAGTGAAAAAGTTGGCTTAAAGCTCAACATTCAGAAAACGAAGATCATGGCATCTGGTCCCATCACTTCATGGCAAATAGACGGAGAAACAGTGGAAACAGTGGCTGACTTTATTTTTTGGGCTCCAAAATCACTGCAGATGGTGACTGCAGCCATGAAATTAAAAGACGCTTACTCCTTGGAAGAAAAGTTATGACCAACCTAGATAGCATATTCAAAAGCAGAGACATTACTTTGCCAACAAACGTCCATCTAGTCAAGGCTATGGTTTTTCCAGTGGTCATGTATGGATGTGAAAGTTGGACTGTGAAGAAGCTGAGCGCTGAAGAATTGATGCTTTTGAAGTGTGGTGTTGGAGAAGACTCTTGAGAGTCCCTTGGACTGCAAGGAGATCCAATCAGCCCATTCTAAAGGAGATCAGTCCTGGGTGTTCTTTGGAAGGAATGATGCTAAAGCTGAAACTCCAGTACTTTGGCCACCTCATGGGAAGAGTTGACTCATTGGAAAAGACTCTGATGCTGGGAGGGATTGGGGGCAGGAGGAGAAGGGGATGACAGAGGATGAGATGGCTGGATGGCATCACCGACTCGATGGACATGAGTTTGAGTGAACTCTGGGAGTTGGTGATGGACAGGGAGGCCTGGCGTGCTGCGATTCATGGGGTCGCAAAGAGTCGAACACGACTGAGCAACTGAACTGAACTGAAGGTCATGAAGATATTCTCCCAAACTTTCTTCTAAATCTTTATTGTTTCACCTTTTACATTTAGCTCTGCAATCCACCTGCCAATGATTCTTAAGTATGGTGTAAAGTATGGTCAAGTCTGATTTTTTAATAAGTAGATTCCATTGATTCAATACCATCTACTGAAAAGACTATATTTTTCATAACTGCTCTACAATGTTGGGCTCTTTCTGGATTCTATTCTTCTCCATTTGTTTATTTACCCACTTTTTCACCCAGATCACAGTCCTTTTTTTTTTAAGTTTATTTTCTTAATTGAAGGAAAATTGCTTTACAGAATTGTGTTGGTTTCTGCCAAACATCAGCATAGTCAGCCATAGGTATACATACATCAAATAGGACCTTCTGAGTTCATGAATTCTTCAGTAGTGTCTAATCTGCTCTTTAACTCAACTATTGAGCTTTTTTTTCTTTTTTACTTAAAAAAATTAATTTATTTATTTTAATTTGAGGCTAATTACAATATTGTAGCAGTTTTTGCCAAACATCAACATGAATCAGCTGTGGGCGCACATGTGTTTCCTATCCAGAACCCACCTCCCACCTCCCTCTCCATCCCATTCTCCAGGGTCATCCCAGTGCACCACCCCTGAGCACCCTGTCTCATGCATCAAACCTGGACTGGCGATATGTTTCACATATGATAATATACACATTTAAACGCTACCTTCTCAAATCATCCCACCCTCGTCTTCTCCCACAGAGTCCAAAAGACTGTTCTGTACATCTGTGTCTCTTTTGCTGTCTTCCATATAGAGTCTTCAGTACCATCTTTCCAAATTCCATATATATGTGTTAGTATACTGTTTTGGTGTTGTTTTTCTTTCTCACTTACTTCACTCTGTATAATAGGCTCCAGTTTCATCCACCTCATTAGAACTGATTCAAATGCATTTTTTAAATAGCTGAGTAATATTCCATTGTGTATATGTACCACAGCTTTCTTATCCATTCATCTTCCGATGAACATCTAGGTTGCTTCCATGTCCTGGCTATTGTAAATAGTGCTGTGATGAACATTGGGGTACACATATCTCTTTCAATTCTGGTTTCTTTGGTGTGTATGCCCCGCAGTGGGATTGCTGGGTCATATGGCAGTTCTATTTCCAATTTTTTAAGAAATCTCCACACTGTTCTCCATAGTAGCTGTACTAGTTTTCATTCTCACCAACAGTGTAAGAGGGTTCCCTTTTCTCTGCACCCTCTCCAGCATTTATTTCTTGTAGACTTTTTGTTAGCAGCCATTCTGAATGTCGTGAGATGGTACCTCATTGTGGTTTTGATTTGTATTTCTCTGATAATGAGTGATGTTGAGCATCTTTTCATGTGTTTGTTAGCCATCTGTGTGTCTTCTTTGGAGAAATGTCTGTTTAGCTCTTTGGCCCATTTTTTTTGATTGAGTCACTTATTTTTGTGGAATTGAGCTGCAGGAGCTGCTTATATATTTTTGAGATTAATTCTTTGTCAGTTGCTTCATTTGCTATTATTTTCTCCCATTCTGAAGATTGTCTTTTCACCTTGCTTATAGTTTCCTTCATTGTGCAAAAGCTTCTAAGTTTAATTAGGTCCCATTTGTTTATTTTTGCTTTTATTTCCATTACTCTGGGAGGTGGGTCATAGAGGATCCTGCTGTGGTTTATGCCAGAGGGTTTTGCCTATGTTTTCCTCTAGGTGTTTTATAGTTTCTGGTCTTATGTTTAGATCTTTTATCCATTTTGAGTTTATTTTTGTGTATGGTGTTAGAAAGTGTTCTAGTTTCATTCTTTTATAAGTGGTTGACCAGTTTTCCAGCACCAATTGTTTGTTTGTTTTTTCCAGCACCACTTGTTAAAGAGATTATCTTTTCTCCATTGTATATTCTTACCTCCTCTGTCAAAGGTAAGGTTCCATAGGTGTGTGGATTTATCTCTGGGATTTCTATTTTGTTCCACTGATCTATATTTCTGTCTTTGTGCCAGTACCATACTGCCTTGCTGACTGTGGCTTTGTAGTAGAGCCTGAATTCAGGCAGGTTGATCCCTCCAGTTCCATTCTTCTTTCTCAAGAATGCTTTGGCTATTCGAGGTTTTTTGTATTTCTATACAAATTGTGAAATTATTTGTTCTAGTTCTCTGAAAAATACCATTGGTAGCTTGATAGCGATTGCACTGAATCTATAGATTGCTTTGGGTAATATACTTTTTTCACTCTATTGATTCTTTTGATCCATAAACATGGTATATTTCTCCATCTATCTGTGTCATCTTTGATTTCTTTCATCAGCGTTTTATAGTTTTCTATATAAAGGTTTTTTGTTTCTTTAGGTAGATTTATTCCTAAGTATTTTATTCTTTTCATTGCAATGGTGAATGGAATTGTTTCCTTAATTTCTCATTCTGTTTTCTCATTGTTATTGTATAGGAATGCAAGGGATTTCTGTGTGTTAATTTTACATCCTGCAACTTTACTTTATTCATTGATTAGCTCTAGTAATTTTCTGGTGGAGTCTTTAGGGTTTTCTATGTAGAGGATCATGTCATCTGCAAACAGTGAGTTTTACTTCTTCTTTTCCAATCTGGATTCCTTTTATTTCTTTTTCTGCTCTGATTGCTGTGGCCAAAACTTCCAAAACTATCTTGAATAGTAGTGATGAGAGTGGGCACCCTTGTCTTGTTCCTGACTTTAGGGGAAATGCTTTCAGTTTTTCACCATTGAGGATAAGGTTTGCTGTGGTTTTATCATATATGGTTTTCATTATGTTGAAGTATGTTCCTTCTATGCCTGTTTTCTGGAGGGTTTTTTTTTTTTAAATCATAAATGGATGTTAAAGTTTGTCAAAGGCTTTCTCAGCATCTATTGAGATAATCATATGATTTTTATCTTTAAATTTGTTAATGTAGTGTATCACATTGATTGATTTGCAGATGTTAAAGAATACTTGCATCCCTGGGACAAAGCCCCCTTGGTCATGATGTATAATCTTTTCAATATGTTGTTTGATTCTGTTTGCTAGAATTTTGTTACTTTGCTAGGATTTTTGCATCTATGTTCACCAGTGATATTGGCCTATAGTTTTCTTTTTTTGTGGCATCTTTGTCTGGTTTTAGTATTAGGGTGATGGTGGCCTCATAAAATGAGTTTGAAAATTTTCCTTCATCTGCAATTTTCTGGAAGAGTTTGAGTAGGATAGGTGTTAGCACTTCTTTAAATTTTTGGTAGAATTCAGCTGTGAAGCCGTCTGGTCCTGAGCTTTCATTTGCTGGAAGATTTCTGGTTACAGTTCCGATTTCTGTGCTTGTGATGGGTCTGTTAAGATTTTCTATTTCTTCCTGGTTCAGTTTTGGAAAGTTATACTTTTCTAAGAATTTGTCCATTTCTTTCAAGTTGTCCATTTTATTGGCATATAGTTGCTGATAATAGTCTTCTGTGTTGTCTGTTGTGATTTCTCCGTTTTCATTTCTAATTTTGTTGATTTGACCCTTCTCCCCTTTTTTCTTGATGAGTCTGTCTAATGGTTTGTCTATTTTATTTATCTTCTCAAAGAACCAGGTTTTAGCTTTGTTGATTTTGCTATGGTCTCCTTTGTTTCTTTTTCGTTTATTTCTGCCCTAATTTTTATTATTTCTTTCCTTCTACTAACCCTGGGGTTCTTCATTTCTTCCTTTTCTAGTTGGTTTAGGTGTAGAGTTAGGTTATTTATTTGACTTTTCTCTCGTTTCCTGAGGTAAGCTTGTATTGCTATGAACCTTCTCCTTAGCACTGCTTTTACTGAGTCCCGTAGGTTTTGGGTTGTTGTGTTTTCATTTTCATTCATTTCTATGCATATTTTGATTTCTTCTGTGATTTGTTGGTTATTCAGAAGCGTGTTGTTTAGCCTCCATATGTTTGTATTTTTAATAATTTTTTTCCTGTAGTTGACATCTAATCTTACAGCACAGATCACAGTCTTACTTACTTAGTTTTACAATGTATTCATATATGATTGTGTAGGTCCTTCCACTTTGCCTGTCTCCTTTGGAAACTGTTAATGAGACTATGGAGCAAGAGGAAGTCTTGCTGTTAGAGAATGTAAATTGGTACATGCACTTTGGAAAACAGTTTGGCAATACATGCTGAAGAATCATATATGCTATGACCTAGCAATCCCCTTCCTATGTATATACCCAACAGAAGTGTATGCAGATGTTTACAAGAAAGCAGGTACAAGAATATTCTTAGCAACATTATTTAGGAGAACAAAAATCTCTGAATAACCCAAATGTGCATGAATGCATAAATGTATTGTGATATAGTCATCTATACAACATACAAATGAACGGCTCCACAGTGAGTGACCATGTCCTTCTACAACTCCTATCAGGTGAGTTGTAGTTGTAGCTCAACCTTCTCCATAGCTCCAGTCTTGCTGGAAATTTCCTCTGTTCTTCAAACTTGGAGGGGTAATGGTTTCTCACTGTTGTGAGTCTATAAAAGTACACTAATCCTGTCCACATGTCTGTATGTAGCTCCATTATGTCTCTTTATTAAGCCATATATAATGAATTATTTTCTCACCAGGCACTGAATGACATACAAACACACAAAAAACTTTTCACATAAATGCATAAATGTGATCATATACATAATAATATATGTGCCATATATTATACATATAATATATGTATAACATGTGTTGTATAAAGTATATGAAGTTTTATACAATTCACTGTTCTAATACAATCTCTCCTTTAAAAAAAAGATGATCAGATTCTAGAACCAAGAGGAATTAAAAAAAAATCAACCTAAACAATCCCAACTTTGAGTAGGTAAACTGTTTTCACAATGTAACCTATGTGCCACTGTGGCTCAGAATAGTTAAAACCCTGCTTCAGGTCACACAGGTGTATTGGTGGCTATTTGAAGACTCAAACCCAGACCCCTGATAATGAGCCAGAGATTCTTCCTACACAGTGGTTCTTAAACTGACTGCACTTTAGAATCACTAGGGAACTTTAAAGCATACTCATGCCTGGGTCTCACTTTCAGAGAACTTAATATAATTGGCCAGGGTGTGACTGGATATAGGGAAGTTAAGTATATATATTTCTATTATGAAATAAAACACCATTGCAGAACACCCCACAAATAAAACATGTGGCTTAATGAATTATTTTAAGGTGGACACCATCTAAACCAAAAAAATAGAACTTAGGCAAGCATTCCAGGAGCTCTTCCATGCACCCAGCAATTCCACTCCAGTATCTACCTAAGAGAAATCAAAACACACAAAAAATGTGTGCACACAAAAACTTGTATAGTTTACTCTTCAACAACTGCTGGACTTGGGGTGCCTAACTCTCAGCAGTAGAAAATCCATATATAACTTTGTAGTCTGCCCTCCAGACGTATGGTTCCATATCTGGGGAATTAACCAACCACAAATCAAGTAATACTACAGTATTTATAGAAAAAAAATGTATATCTAAGTGGACTTGAGGGCAGTTCAAACTTGTGTTGTTCAAGAGTCAACTATATAATCATTTATAGCAGTACTTTTCTTTTTAAAAATTAATTTTTATTGGCTTATAGTTACTTTACAACGTTGTGTTAGTTTCTGCTGTACAGCAAAGTGAATCATGTTGTATATACGCATATACACTCTTTTTTAGATTTCTTTTTTTTTTTCTTTTTTAGATTTCCTTCACACTTACGTCACCACAGAGCATTGAGCAGCATTCCCTGAGCATTCGTGCATGCTCAGTTGCTCAGTTGTGTCCCACTCTTGACAATCCTATAGAGATTGGCCCGCCAGGCTCCTCTGTCCACGGAATTTTCCAGCTAAGAATACTGGAATGGCTTGCCATTTCCTCCAAGGGATCTTGCTGACTCGCCCACCTCTCCGGTGTCTCCTGCTTTGTTGTACAGTAGGTTCTCATTAGTTATCTGTTTTACATATAATAGTGTATATATGTCAATCCCAATCTCCTAGTTCATCCCACCTTTCCTTCCCCCCTTGGTAACCATGACTTCGTTTTCTACATCTGTGGCTCTGTTTTTACTTTGCAAATAAGTTTATCTGTACCATTTGTCTAGACCCCACACATGACTTATTTTCTCTGTATGCCAGTCCATCCATGTAGCTACAAATGGTGTTATTTTCTGGGTCTTTTTTATGACTGAATAATATTCTAGGTTGTAATGGCAGATTTAGGAAGTAACAGGGATTTCTTTGGGGGATAATGAAACATTCTAAATTTGATTGCGGTGATGGATGCACAATTCTGTATATATTCTAAAAGCCATTAAATTGTACACTTTAAAAGGATGAACTATATGGCATATGAATTATAACTCAATAAAGTTGTTTTTAGAAAGTGAAAAATAAAGGAGACACTTCTGCCATATTTACAGTTAGAATACATATTTATATATAATACTTTATCTTTTAATTCTCATTTATTCATAGTTCTACAGGTAATATACTTTGAATGTTTAATATCTGCCCTTATATCAATGAGTCTCTACTTATTTTGGTGGTCTGAAGCTCTTTCTCTAATAGATTTTTCCAGGATGGGCTCCTGAGAATAATAGTCCCTGGTCTTCACATGTTGATAATAGTTTGTCTATGTCCTTTATATCTGAAAGTTATTTTGAGGTGATATAAAACCCTTGTTTCACACGTTCTTTCCTTGAGTGTCTTATATTACTCCTTTTCTCTCTCTCTTTTTCTCTGGCATAGAGCATTGTTAAAAATATTCTGATAATCTAATTTCCTTTTCCTTAAAAATCACATGCTCTTTATTCTAGATGTTCAGAGAATTTTTATTTTTCTTTACAGTCCAGTAGTCTCTGTTGTGGCATTGCTTGTTCTGGGCCAATAATCTCAACTGTGTGGTATGCTCTTTTACATGTACAGTTTCAAATCTTCTCTATATTCAGGAAAGATTTGTTGTTGTTTGTTTCATTTTTTAATTTATAGGATGTAGCTTTTGTTCTATGCCCTTGCATTGGTTTTCTCCGTTAGGAATTCCTATTGCTAAAGGAGTGTGTGTTTGTTCTCCTTTGCTTTTCTCTCTCTTCGTTTCTTTTTGATTATAAAAATTTCCTATTTTCACTTTCTATTTCTTTTCAGTATTTCCTTCTTTTCCTTATTCTTTCTTGAGTTTGGTCAGCTCATTTCTGAGTTTTTCTGATTTATGTAGTTTTTTTGTGTTTTCTATAATTTTCTTAATATTTATTTTGAAACATGTTACACCTTTTGTGAGCATGTCCTTTTGACATGCTTTTGTTGTCTTTTGGGATGTCTTATGCTTCTTATTCCTTTTATTCTTTTAATAATTTTGGGTAGGATTTGCCTTTGATACTATTTGGTTTCTAATTTTCATGTGAAATTAGTTTTCCTGAACTTATAAAGAAACAAGGTGGAGTTCAGGAAAGCTTTTCTAATTTCATAGAGCTCCCTCTTCTGTTGCTTTTGTGTAATATGCAGAAATAAGGTGGTTTGCTCTCTGGGACTTTTCTGGTTCTATTCCCCTCCCCCATTTAGATCTAGCATTTCTATTTCCATGCAGTATTTAGAACCTACTTATACTAAAAACTTATTCCTTATTTACCTGAAATGTGAATTTGACTGGGCAGCCTGTATTTTCATTTGTTAAATCTGGCTGTTCTAGCTGTAACCATTTCTCATGCATGTTGGCTTTGCTGTCTGGTTGTTCTGCTGCTGCTATGTGGAGATTTGTAGATGCTGAAAGACTTTGCTGGTGCTGCCACTGCCAGCTTCGAGGAATCCATCACGTAGTTTTCAAATGTGATCTCTTTTCTTTTCTTCTTTCTCCCTTGATATTGTCTTCCCTTCCCTCACACATATATCCCCTCAGATAACTCATGTTCTAAACTTAATGTCTGTTTTTCTATAGTTTTTATTGCATTCATATAATCATATACATTATGCATTATATATGGTTTCATTTTAGTTTTTTTGACAGAAACAAGATCCTGTGTACTTTTTTTCATCTTGCCTTTCTGGCAACAATATCCTAAGGACATTGCTCCAAGTCACCTCATAGAACTCTATTTCCTTCTTTTTAATGATAGCATTCAGAAATGTACACGGATTGTGATTAATTCAACCATGTTTCTAGTGTTGGGCCTTCACTTCATTTATGGATTTTTATTGCTATAAAAGCATCTATAATAGACACCCTTATATAAATTCTTACATGTGAGTTCTTTTGTTTTCAAGAGGTAGAATCTCAGGAGTATATTTACTGGGCTACAAGTGTTTCTGATTGTTGCAGGAATGAAGATTGGGTCATTCAATATCCATTGCATCCCTCTTCTAGCACACTTTCCCACAGAAGCAAGGATGGAAAACTAAAACAAAATCCCAGACTCCAGTTAGTTCACCCAAGTTAATACACCTGTGCAGGATAAATTGTTAGAAGTGAGCTATGTGAGAACTGGTTTGGCATTTGATTCTTTTGGGGGAGCTTGTTGGAGTTCCTCCCTTCTACCTTTCTCCACCCTCAAACATGTCTATAAAAAGTAGTGGTAGCAGTGGAATTTCCACTGGGACCTTTCATAGTGAGGTTGAGTGTTTCTCCTGGCTGCATTAGCACCCCAAATTTCCTGGAAATTCTTAAGACAATATTATATAACAAACCGCTCTTCATTAAAACACACTAGAGTAGATTCTGTTGGCCAAAGCAAATAATCCTGACCAGTAGCAGCTGTGCCAGGAGACAATTCTATGGCAGTGAAATGGGAAAGTGGGATTGGCCATTTGACCTGGTTATCTAACATCATAGAATGGGTTGCTAAAATGGTGTATCATACACAGTGTTGAACAATCACTTCAACTATTGTCTGTGGTTATCTGGAGTGAAAAGTACATCTTGAAGACAATACCTCAGTGATGAAAGTGGTTGCTGTGATAGACCATGTCAAGGGCATAGGAATACAAAGATTGCAACTTGGATTGGCTTTTTCAAACCATGCTTAAAGAAGGCAAATGAAGTCTCTGGGTTTTAAGTTCTTGCCTCAAGGCATAGTTGCATCTTCCCCTGGTAGCTCAGTTGGTTAAGAATCAGCCTGCAGTGCAGGAGACCCAGGTTTGATCCCTGGGTTGGGAAGATTCCCTGGAGAAGGAAATGGAAAACTACTCCAGTGTCCTTGCTTGGAAAATCCCATGGACAGAGGAGCCTGATGGGCTGCAGTCCTTGGGGTTGCAAAGAGTCGGGCACGACTGAGTGACTAACACTTTCAGTTTCACACTTTCAAGGCATAGTTGGAGAACCAGGGAGTTCTTACATTTGTCCTAAAAGAATCTCTTCATGTAGTCACAAATGGCTGAGTGGGTTAACATAGGCTGAACTTCTGGTCTTGTCTAATCTTTTAGGCAAAAGTTAGGGCATCAACCAGGTGGTACTATGAGATTGAAATGGGGAAGCTGGAGGATCTGCCTGATACCAAGTACATTAGACTCTACTGAGCTTCTCTTGATGGCAGAAGGAGCCCTCTTCCCTGCTTTTTGTCTGATGTGCTGATTTCTGCCCCAGTTGAAAAACCTTTCTTACGACTTTACCTGAGACAGTTTCCTGGCAAGTGAATGGACTTCTGCACACACTCCTTCTATCCCCCTCTAATTACATTCAGGCAAATAAGTCATATTGTCCCATGTCCCAGGAGACCAATTAAAAGCCCAAGATTACTTAGCAAGATAATTGCAAAATTTTGCTAATTTATTTTGACACAAAATGGATAATACATACGAACACAGAATTCAACAGATTAGGGACATAATTCTACATTGGCCTAAATTTATTTAATTTTAGAAGATTTAACTGCTTGGTTGGTTGATTAAAACCTAGGATGGCTTATGCTACATGAAGCTGAGATACCAGAAACTCTTCAGTATGACATAGAGAAATCGAAAGACTTTGGTATTTGGTATTATAGAGTGGATTTATTAAATGTGGCTTTATCATTAACTCATCTAATTAAGAAGGCTGAGCACCGAAGAACTGATGCTTTCGAGTTGCGGTGCTGGAGAAGACTGCTGAGAGTCTCTTGGACAGCAAGGAGATCAAACCATTCAGTCCTAAAGGAAATCAACTCTGAATATTCATTGGAAGGACTGATGCTGAAGCTGAAGCTCCAGTACTTTGGCCACCTGATGCTGACTCTTTGAAAAAGACTTGGTGCTGGGAAAGATTGAGGGCAAGAGGAGAAGGGGGCGACAGAGGATGAGATTGTTGGATGGCATCACTGACTCAATGGGCAGAAGTTTGAGCAAACTCAGGGAGATAGTGAAGGAGAGTGAAGCCTGGCGTGCTGCAGTGTATGGGGTTGCAAAGGGTTGGACTTGACTTAGTGACTGAACAACAATAACACCACTTAATTAGATCACTCAAGAAGTCTCAGAGGACGTTCCCTTCATCATGGCGTAGAAAAATACACTGATGTGGAGAGCCCCATATCTTTAAAAGAAACCATAGTAGCTGTCCTCTGTAAGCTGTGGATGAGATGAGATATTCTGCTATTGAAATGCATTCCTTGATTTCAGTGGAGATAATCATATCTCAGAATGGCAGAGGCTATAGAGTAGTGCGTGACCAGCAGAAAAGGACGAACGTGGCTACCATAACACGCAGCAGGGCTAGAGTGGTCGTCAGAACAGTCTGACCCACAGAAAACTTCAATAATGCCTGACGCAGGGTATTCAAGGCCAAAACAGACAGCCCACTAAAGTTCTACTTAAATTGTAATAACAGGAAACAAACAAAACTTTAGGTATATGAAGAGAGTCCTGCCATAAGCCATCACAATGAAGACTCGTGGCTTCTTATCCATTTTCCATTTCTGAATCTGTTCAAAGTCCCAGGACCTTTTGAATGAAGGAAAAATCAGGAAGCTTCATGGAAGGACCATGTGATAACATAGATACACACAGGGCTCTTTTTCTTAGTCTTCCTGAAAGGGACTCATGCTTCTTTACTGTGGCAACTGTAGCTAGGGAAAGAGAAATACCCAGACCTCTTGGGAATTATTAGTTACTGGCTCAGAGCCAGAGTTAATCCCTAAAGAACCAGAGTCACCCTGTGGTCTACCCCAGTCAGGGTGTGGCTTGTGAGAGCTATGTGATGTAGTTTGCTTATCATTCTTCTCACAGTGGTCCAATGGGTCTTCAAATCCACCTGTTCTTTCTGTTTTGATGGCAAAATATTTTAATTTTACATAAGGCTATTTCCTGTCACCCTGTAGACACAAGACGGAAAAGAATCTGCACGCATGTGTTCTGGCAGACCAGGAGAATGACGTGTGCGTATACATACATGCATATACACACACGTGCATTTTAATGATCAGATCCATACTTTCAGAGGAGAAAATGGCAACCCACTCCAGTGACCAAAACCATCCCAAAGAAAAAGAAATCCAAGAAGGTTGCAAAGTGGTTGTCTGCAGAGACTTTACAAATAACTGAGGAAAGAAGAGAAGCAAAAGGCAAGGGAAAAAAAGAAAGATATACCCAACTGAATGCAGAGTTCCAGAGAACAGCAAGGAGAGCTAAGAAGGTCTTCTTAAATGAACAATGCAAACAAATAGAGGAAAACAACAGAATGGGAAAGACTAAAGATCTGTTCAAGAAAACTGGAAATACCAAGGGAACATTTCACACAAAGATGAGCATGATAAAGGATAGAAATGGTAAGGACCTAATAGGAGCAGGAGAGATTATTAAGAAGGGGTGGCAAGAATACACAGAAGAACTATACGAAACAAATCTTAATGACCCAGATAAGCACAATGGTGTGGTGACTCACCTAGAGATGGACATTCTGGAATATGAAGTCAAGTGGGCCTTAGGAAGGATTACTATGAACAAAGCTAGTGGAGGTGGCAGAATTCCAGCTGAGCTATTTAAACTTCTAAAAGATGGTGCTGTTAAATGCTGCACTCGATATGTTAGCAAATTTGGAAAACTCAGCAGTGGTGATAGGACTGGGAAAGGTCAGTTTTCATTCCCATCCTGAAGAAGGGCAATGCCAAAGAATGTTCCAACTATCATACAATTGCACTCATTTCACATGCTAGCAAGGTTATGCTCAAAATCCTAGGCTTCAGCAGTACATGAACCGAGAACGTTCAGATGTAAAAGCTGGATTTAGAAAGGGCAGAGGAACCAGAGATCATATTGCCAACATTCATGGGATCATGGAGAAAGCAAAGAAATTCCAGAAAACCATCTACTTCTGCTTCACCAGAGTCTTTGACTGTGTGGATCACAACAAACTGTGGAAAATTCTTAAAGAGATGGGAGTACCAGGCCACCGTGCCTGTGTCCTGTAAAAATCTGTATGCAGGCCAAGAAGCAACAGTTACAACAAAACATAAACAACTATCTGGTTCAAAATTGGGACAGGAGTACAGTAAGGCTGTATATTGTCACCCTGATGATTTAACTACTATGCAGAATGCATCATGCAAAATGCTACACTGTATGAATCTTAAGCTGGAATTAAGATTTCAGAAGAAATATCAACAATTTCAGACATGCAGCTGATACCACGCTAAAGGCAGAAACCAAAGAGGAACTAAAGAGCCTCTTAAAGGGAAGGGGGAGAGTGAAGAAGCTGGCTCAACATTCAAAAAACTAAGATCATGGCATCTGGTCCCATCAATTCATGGCAAATAGAAGGAGGAAAGTGAAAACAGTGACAGATTTTGTTTTCTTGGGCTCCAAAATCACTGTGGATGGTGACTACAACCATGAAATTAAAAGACACTTGCTCCTTGGAAGAAAAGCTATGACCAACCTAGACAGCATATTAAAAAGCAGAGACAACACTTTGCTAATAAGGATTCATATAGTCAGAGCTGAGGTTTTTCCAGTAGTCATGTACGGATGTGAGAGCTGAACCGTAAAGAAGACTGAGCACTGAAGAACTGATGTTTTCGAATTCTTGGGGGTGCTGGAGAAGACTCTAGAGAGTCCCTTGGACTCCAAGGAGATCAAACTAGTCAATCCTAAAGGAAATCAACCCTGAATATTTATTGAAAGGACTGATGCTGAAGCTGAGCTCCAATACTTTGGCCACCTGATGCAGAGAAATGACTCACTGGAAAAGACCCTGATGCTAGGAAAGACTGAAGGCAAAAGGACATGGGACAGCAGAGAATTAGATATTTAGATAGCATCACTGATTCAATGGACATGAATCTGAGCAAACTCTGGGAGACAGTGGAGGACAGAGGAGCCTGGCACGCTGTGGTTCATGAGGTCGCAAAGAGTCAGACATGACTTAGTGACTGAACACCACCACCACCGAATATTTGCTGTATTTCATATTATCGTATATCATATTATCGTTCAATTCTTTTTTTTTTAATCTGTTTAAAAGTAGTTCTAGTTCTTTACTTGCATATTATACCCAACTATTGTTCAATACATACATTTGGCCTCTTGCTTCTGCTACAAACACCATCCTAGAAATTACTGGATGCCTTACGCTTGGTCATGGTATTCTGCACAATGTTGTCTCTAGCCAAGAAAGAAGACAGTGGCCTAGTACTTATAGAAAATGGTGGTCTTATCATGTATCTCATTGGCCAGAAACAGCTGAGCTTATAGAATAGTTAACCGGTCAATTAAAACTCAGTAACTTGGGACTTCCTTGGTGGTCTAGTGGTTAAGAATCTGCTTTGCAGTGCCGGGGGCCAAGTTCGATCCCTGGTTGGAAACTAAGATCCCACGTGCCACGCACCAACTAAGCCTGCATGTCACAACTAGAGAGTGCATGTGACTCAACAAAGATTCCACGTGCTACAACTAAGACCTGACATAGCTCAGTAAAATTTTTTTTAAAAGGCCTCAGTTAGTGAACCAGCTGGCAAACAACTAGGGCAGTCAAAAGAAAGCATGTAATACACACTCCAAACTAGTAACTAATATTTAATACTCTCTTTTCTACAGTCAAAATACATGGATCTGAGAGCCAAAGGTGTGAAAATTGTAGTGTTACTTCTCAAAAGTACATCTAAACTGTTTCCTGTTCTTCCATTATTGGCTCTATTGGTTTAGTGGTCTTAGTATCCAAGGAATGAGCATTACCACCATTGGACAAACAAGGGTTCCACTGAATTGAAAGTCAAAACTGTCATCCGACGGTTTTGTGCTCTTTATACACCTGGATTAACAGGCCAAAAAGGAGGTTACTGTTCGATTGCAGATTACCAAAGGAAAATAATATTATCAAAGAGAACTAGGAACACTGCCACAACACTGAGTGAGAAAATATGTCTGGAACACAAGTAATCCTCTGGAACACTTCCTAACAGTGACATATGCTGCAATAAAAGTCAGTGGAAGATTATAACACCTTTCTGGGAAGGACCCCTCAGAAATGGTCGTTTGGGTCACCCCAAGGGTGAAAAGTGAAGTGAAGTCGTTCAATCATGTCCGACTTTTTGTGACCCGTGGACTGTAGCCCACCAAGCTCCTCTGTCCATGGGATATTCCAGGCAAGAATACTGGAGTGGGTTGCCATTTCCTTCTCCAAGGGTAAAAAACCCAGCTGGCTGAGACGCGCACTGAAACGGAAAATGAAATGGACATTATAGAATCATTCTCGTGCTGTGTGACTTGTGCTCAGCTACAAGAGTGAGGGTACTAGGAGTCACCTTGTTTTCCTTACTTTATGCATGTGTGTGTGTGTATGTTAGTTGCTCAGTCAGGTCTGACTCTGTGACCCCATGGACTGTAGCCTGCCAGGCCCTTCTGTCCATGGAATTCTCCAGGCAAGAATACTGGAGTGGGTAGCCATTCCCTTCTCCAGGGGATCTTCCTGACCCAAGGATCAAACCTGGGGATCTGCATTGCAGGCAGATTCTTTTCTGTCTGAGCCACCAGGGAAGCCCTCACATTATACATATGCATATGTAATTACTTATGTGTGAACAAGTATCTTTTTAGAGCTATCGATCTTAATTTTCCTTGTATCTTTCTTCTACTATTTTATATAACACAAATGCTTTGTTATCTGATGTTGGGTAACAAACCACCTCAAAGTTTAATGGCTTAAAACAAAACCAACTTATTACTTTCCACAATTCTATGAGTTGACTGGGTTGGTCTGATTCATGTAATATGTGAGCTAGACTATATCTTTTCAATAATTAAGTTGACCAGAGTCATTGCTATTGCTTATATTCAAGAAAGACCAGTTGGAACAGAAATTGTTACTTGAGAGTGTGTTCCAAGCAAAAGGCCCTTCGTGAAATAAGGTGCATTTGCAATAGATCATCTGACCAAGATAATGCAAAAGGCAGTGAGATTCCAACTGGTATTGGGGGAGAGGAAAGTAGTCGCTCATGGGACTCAGTGGAGAAACAGAAAATTTCTATGGTAGCATGTGCCTAGGATGAAGTCCAGAGCATGGGCACCTGAACGAAGTGGTCTTAGCGGTGGAGATGGATACTATTAATAAGTAGGAACTCAACAATATGGACTTCCTCTTCCTAAATTTGATTTGCCTACCACCACTGTTACGCATTTAAATGCTGATAGTAGCATCTGGTTGTGATCCAGTAGTACAGTAACAACCCTCAAGCAGATCAGTGAGTTGAGATGGTAATTTTGTACTTACAAAATTAGGAATAGAAACTTTTTGCATAGTCTATGTTGTCCTCATTGATTTATCATATATTAAAATTATTATTACATATATATTTACACATATACACAGGGAGACACATGAATCAGTGTATAAAACAAAATTTCTCTCTATATATGCCACATATAAACTTTTAAAATTTCTTTAACTGATTATGAAAATGAAGCTATCAGTGGATTAAGTTAGCCGTCAATGGAAATCACTCATCCTAAGGGAGAGTTTGCCACCAGGAGTCAACTACAGTTTGGGATCATCTTCCCCTCCAGCCACTCAAGCACCTGAGATGCACTCCACTTTCTGCTCACCTAATACCCCCAGGAGCCAGATGAGAGAGGAAATGAAAAGTTCCCCAGTAGCCAGACATCTTTATCAACTTCGGTAAAACCAAACTTATTCTGAAGTTCTATTCAGAAACTTTTGACCAGCTACCTCAATTCAGTCTCCATTTATTTCATTCAACAATGTAAAACAGACAAAATTTCTTCTCTCATGGAGCTTGCATCCTACTGGCAGCAGTGAGTTGGGGTGGTAATAACTAAGACATCGACAGATTTTGGGTGGTGGTAAGCACTAAGAAGAAAAATAAAGCATGGGTAAGGTGTGGGTGTATTGGGTTACTACAGAAGGCCTCTCTGATAAAATGAGCAGAGACTTTGTGGTTGTGTGTTCCAGCCGTGGAATAGCAGGTGCAAGGGCCCTGAGGCGGGTGTGGACTTTGCATACTGTGCAACAGTGAGGAGGCCAGTGTGGCTGGAGTGGCGTAAGCAAAAAAAGGATGGGCAGAAGTTTAGATCTGGAGATATCCAAGTGGGAGCCAGAACATGTAGGCTCTTTCAGGCCCTGATTAGTACTTTGAATTTTATTCTGAGTGAAGTTGAAAGCCCTTGTGGGGTTTTGAATAGAGACATGAAATACTCAGATTAAAGATTTAACTAGACCACTGTTGTTCCCCTGTAGAGAATGGTCTTTGATGGAAACAAGTTCCATACCTTTAAGTTTCTTCATTTTCAGCCACATCTATAAAGGAGAGCTCCTCCCATTTCTTCTTGCGGCAGGGCTTTCCTCTGCATATTTTTGCAAATCTTCTTTAGCCTCTCTTCCTGCTGACTTCCTTCTTCCAAACCTGTCCCACAGTTGTTGAAAATCTTCCCTTGCCCCCACAGCTCCTCACCTCATTCTACCCTAAACTGATACCCAGTTTGCTTCTGTGGACATTGTCCTTGTCACCTCTACAGGGAAGGTTGACCCATGTTCTACTTACAACTTAGCTAGGAGTTGGGGTGTGCCAGGTTCTCCTGCCCTACTGGAAGCTTCTATATCATAAGGTTAAACAGGAAGGGGCATAGACTGCATAGTCAGACTGGACTTGGAGCTGAACTTCACCCCCTCTTACTGACTTGGTTATATTGGGCAAATTGTTTAACTTACTGACTTTGGTTTCCTCATCTGTAAACTACTTTGCCAAACTGTGAAGATTAAAGGAAGCAATGACTGTAAAATACTGGCTTCCCTGGTGGCTCAGAGGTTAAAGCATCTGCCTCCAAATGAGGGAGACCCGGGTTCGATCCCTGGGTCGGGAAGATCCCCTGGAGAAGGAAATGGTAACCCACTCTAGTATTCTTGCCTGGAGAATCCCATGGACAGAGGAGCCTGTCCATGGGGCTACAGTCCACAGGGTCACAAAGAGTCGGACACGACTGAGTGACTTCACTGCACTTCATCATAGTGCCTGGTACTCAAAGAACCTTAGATTTCCCTTCCCCCTGTCCCTTGGATGTCCATATTGCTCTCCTTGTCACTCATCTGGGTGGCGTGCAGGGAGAATGTGGCATCTGATCAATGTCCTCTCTAATTCTGCTTCTGTCTCCATCCTAGGAGGTTTTAATGAGCACATAAGGAGACCCGTTTTAGGAACGCACTATTATACCACACCTGAAGCCTTTTCAACTCCTGTAGCCACACCCTGGACTTTTTAAACACCAATGACTTGGTCTCCAGTCAAAGCCTGCTCTTTCTCCACTCACACCTTCATGGCATCTCAGCATTATGTGCACTCAGTGTCCAAGTGCTTCTTCTCCAAGCCTGACAGCTGCATCCTGGGATGCCACCTTCTCCCCATTTGGCTTAGATTTCCTCCTGTGGATCAGTCAGTGAGAGCTTTCGATTTCAGGTAAAAGAAGCTGGCTCTAGATAGCTGCAGCAGGAAAGGAACCTCCTAGAGAGATTGCATAGGGTTCTTAGAACCAGTGGGAAAGCTGGAAGACAGGTTTAGAAAAGGGTTGGTATCATATATTAGGTTTATCATTCAATAAATATTTATTACTTCTCGTCCATCAACCTCCACGGGAGAAATATGAAGTGGATGGGCCCATGTGATTTGCTTTGGTCAATAAAGTACAGAAGGAATGTCTGTGGCCTTAAGAAGGACTGGTATTTCCACTCACCTCTGAGAGCTTCCTACCTCCAGCCTGGAAGGAGAATCCTTTGGGCAACCTGCTATTTTCAATGTCTTTCTTTCCTTTGGGTCAGTTTTCTCAGCATACCAATATACTCTCCCATATTAAAAAACTCCAGATTCCCATATTTCTTTTCCTGCCCTAGCTACTACCTCATCAATTTCCTTCCTTTCATGGCCAAATTCCTCCTTTCTATACTCAATATTTTACCTTCCTCACCCCCAATCATTTCTCAACTTCTGGATCTGGAGTTTCCTCTCACCATCCCATCAGAATAATTTCTTGTGCAAGTTACCAATAAATGTCTTGATGCCAGTTTCAATAGACACTTTTCAGTCCTTAGTTTATCTTTCTGCTGCATTTGATCCTATTGGTTTCTCCAGTCTTAAAACTCTTTGATGTCTCGTTTTCCATGATATAGATCTTTTTCTGTTTTCTTCCTATCTCCCTGGCAGTTCCTTCTTAACCCGCGTTCTCTTTTTCCTCTTTTGGGGATGTGTATATTTGTACATGTACTTGAGTTATGACTTCCTTTAACATATACAATCCTTGTCAGTAGTACACACCTCCCCCTTTCTTGAGTCCTAGATCTGTATATACAACTGCTAACTGAACATCCTTCCTGGATATCTCTCAGGCAACTAAAACTCAATATGCTCATAATTGAGCACATGATTTTCTCCTTCAGGCCTGCATCTTCCTACTTCTACACTTGATCTTATCCAAAAGGCCGAGAAATGATGCATCTTCCTACTTCTATCATCAACTCAGTTATCCAAACCAAAATCTGGGCTTTAGCTTTACTGTTTCCTTTCCGTCTCTCTTCCCCACCTCCAGTCACTAGATTCTGTTGATGTTGCTCCTTATGTAGCTTTTGCATCTGTTTTCTCCTCTCCTTTTCTACACCACTGTGTTCATTCAATTATCATCTAAAGTACTGTTGTAACTTCCTTAGGGGATCTCCTTTTTTTTTTAAACCAAGGTTTTCTTCACATCATCAAATGCTTTTATTTCTAAGGATAATGGGTGAAAAGACATAGGGACATATTTGTATAACCCAAAGAGGCAACCATTTTTTTAAAGGATGCTGTAGGTGAAGGATGATTTCTGTTTATTCTCTGAAAATCTCCGACTCAGGTTTGTCTTTCAGACTGTCCACTTGGAATATGAAAGCTGCTGGACAGGCTTAAACACTTCAGATGTAGACACTGGGATGGCTTGCCACCAGCTAATAGATCTACCTTCTCACACATAACTTTATACATTTTTGATGAGTCATCTTTGGAGGAAGTAAGCCACTGTATGCAATCACAGCAGAAGGAATCAATGAGAATTCTGCTATACTGACCAGTCCCAGTCTTGGTTCAAACAGTATAGACAGCAATAGCAATTAAAGTGACTTAAAAACAATTGTGGTAAAAATCACAGAACACAAAACCTATCCTCTTAAAATTTAAGTACAGTATGTTATGGTTAACTCTATTACAAGAATTACTGAAGTTCCCCAATTCATAATTTTATTACTGGTTTCATGAAAAATATCCCATGATTGAGTCCAGGGATGTTTTGAAAATGAAATACAAGCAAGACTGGACATTGATTGCAAAGGGGCAAGTCTGGTTAAGTGGCCCTATTGACTGTAAGTCCTCTGAAGGCAGAGAAAGTGTCATTCAGTCTCTGTTACTCTAATATCTGGCAAAGTGATTGGCATTTAGCAGTTGGTCAATAACTATTTGTTGAGTAAATGCCACTGGAGACTTGGGGCTGATCCAGAGCCACCGATGTGATAAGGCACAGCCTCAGGTCTGACAGGGAGCTGAAGAGGGACATAATTTGATTAGCTGTGCTGTAACCTGACTATCTGGGGGTAATCTTATGTATACTTTTCCCCAATTTAAAAACAAAAGCTTGAACTTTTAAAGGCTTCGGTTTGAAAAGTGAATCCTTTGATGGGAGAAAGTCAGCTGACCCTGCAGTAGGCTCAGCTTAATGACACCTGTCACTGCCATACTGGCCTACATGCTTCAAATGTTCTGTCTCAATGGTCATTGGAGACTCTTTCCATGGATTTCCTTTAGCACAGCTCTGGCAAGCTGGAGATTCATAATAGTTTTACAGACTGAAACTTCACCAGCCTCTGGCTCCAGGTAAGTCCAAGTTAATGGTAATCTCCCAGTTCAATTCTGTTCCTTCTTCAAATAGTCCCTCATCTCCTCTTTGTCCTCAGGTGGGGGTGGTGATATTAAAAGTATTTCAACATCTGGAATGGTGACAATCAAACCAGAAGCTTAGGATATAATAGGCATTAGCCCTTTAGTTTTTCCATCCTAGGAAGATAGGTCTGGGGTAGCAGAAGATAATGGGAGTGGAGATGAGAAGGGTGCTTGAAGCCCTGGCTAATTACCAGTGAATATGGAAATATCTCAATATTCTAACAACCAATATAGCTGTACCTGTACACATCAGATGAGTATCAGCCTTGCTTCCAGATTTTTCTGGAAGCTGTCAGTCTGTCATTCGTGACTTTCCCAAGAAGCCCAGCTAGCTGCCATGTGATGGGTGCAGGGCATTGTTGCCTCCAGCAAGGGAGAGCCTCCCCCATGGTTACACTGCCTTATCTGGGCATGGCTGTAGCTTCTCCTAGGTTGTTCATCTCTGGAACACTAATTCCCCCACTAGACACTATAATTGTTTCTGCTATTGCCTGATAGGCCCCATGGTCTTCAGCGGGCATGAAACTTGCCTTGGGCATTTCTGGACCTCACCACCAAAGTCTGGAAGCCCTCATATCTGATTTTCCAGATAGCTATAGTAGAATTGATGAGAATGTGGCTTGCTCCTTTTAAATTCCTTTTGTGAGAGGATCACTAAAATAGCATTCATTTATTCATTCACTGGACAAATATTAAGGGCAACTATATAGCAGGCATAATTCTAAGTGTTAAGGTTGTGAAAAATATAGGGTCTCTGCTTTCATGAAGTTTATATTCTAGTGGGTAGAAACAGAAAACAGACAAATATATACAATGTTAGCTAATGACTGATCTATTAACAATAAGGAAAATAAAGCAGAGTGATAAGAGAATGAGGAGGAGGTGGGGATATAGATGCCATCTTAGATGATCAGAAAAGACCTCTGATGTCTGAGGTCTTTTACTTTTAATAAAGTAAAAGAGTCTGCATAGGGGATATCAGGGGGGATAGCAAATGCAAAGGCCTTGTTGTAGTTTGCATGTGATTTGTGTTTTGCGGTTTTAATGAATCCAATGTTTTTCACTTTTTACTGAATTCTGCCTTTTGCTTTACATTTGAACTCTCCCTAGTAGACAACATTTTGTTTTTTTCACCTCTGTTTATCCAGAAAAGGAGAAGGAGAAGAATAAAGGAGGTGGAGGATCGTGAGGCAACAACAATGACTATGGGAGGGGAAGGGAGGGCATGATGCCCTTAACCCTGTTTCGCTGCTTCCTGGCTCCTAGATGAAGGCGTGGGCACGACCTGTGAGTGGGCAGGTCTAGTCTAAGCAGACTCAATCTTGTGGGCACATTAGACATGTGTTGTAGGAATCCAGACCATTTACAATTGGCAAATTCCAATGTTTTATGCACTCATTTGTGCAGTCCTGATGTAGGAAGTGTTAGCCGGGAACATGAACTGTCAGTCTCAGCTGTCAGAGCCTTTGTTCAACGTGTATGAGTAGCTCTCACCTTCCCCATAGGTCTCCACCTGTCTTTTTCCATTCTTCAGAACCCCGCCTCAATAGATGGCTATCACAGATAATAATGACTTTTTTTAAGTACAATATCAGTATCTAATTTAAACTTAACATTTTTAGCTAAAACCCTTTGCCACAATCTCAGCAGGTATGTAAGGTAAACTTATTATGTATCTATGTACTCAATCTATAAACAATATTTGCACAGCACTCTTCGTCAGAACTGGAGTCACTACAAAGTATTATGGCTGATAAAAGTGTGTGTGTGTATGGTTTCTTTCTTTTCTTTTTTTTTTTAATATTTGTTTATTTATTTTTGGCTGAGTCTTTGTTGCTGCTCAGAGGCTTTCTCTAGCTGCGGCAAGCAGGGGCTACTCTCCGGACTCTAGTTGCGGTGAGCAGGCTTCTCGTTGTCGTGGCTTCTCTCGTTGAAGAGCACAGGCTCCGGGAGCATGGGCTTCAGTAGTTGCCCTGCACAGGCTTAGTTGCCTCTTGGCATGTGGAATCCCCTCGGACCAGAGGTGGAGCCTGAATGCCCCTCATTGGCAGGTGGACTGTCAACCACTGGACTCCAGGGAAGCCACGTGTATGTGGTTTCTGATTTCTCCAAACTTCTCTGTACTATCTCTCCGCTATAAGACCTCAAACATCTGTCTATGGTGGGAGTTGGAACTAGGACTTAGGAGGCACAGTGTGAACAGAATCGCCACTCTCTTTTTGTGACTAAAGCCCCCTGCTTTTGCATTGAATGCATTCTTACCTAGTTTCTTCTTTCCCAGAGAAACAGAAAGCTCTGAATCTTTATTTGGGCAAAAGTTGAATTCCCTAAAGAGATAACAGCTGGGAAATAGTATGGAGAACCTAGGGAATAGGAAGAACCTGAATGATGAGGCTTGGGTTTTAATCTTACCATGGTGGGGGCCAGGTTTCTCTGTGCTTTCAGGGAAAAAGCATTTTTAGCTCCTGTCCTGTCTTCTTATGGCAGCACCAACTTTAACACTGGCTACTACTACTGCTCGGAGAAGGCAATGGCTCCCCACTCCAGTACCCTTGCCTGGAAAATCCCATGGGCAGAGGAGCCTGATGAGCTGCAGTCCATGGGGTCGCTGAGTCGGACACGACTGAGCAACGTCACTTTCACTTTTCACTTTCATGCACTGGAGAAGGAAATGGCAACTCACTCCAGTGTTCTTGCCTGGAGAATCCCAGGGACAGGGGAGCCTGGTGGGCTGCCGTCTATGGAGTCACACAGAGTTGGACACGACTAAAGCAAGTTAGCAGCACTGCTACTGCTAGAAGGAAACATCCACAGGGGTGCTTGCTTAGCCATAGAAGGACTGATGACAGGAGATGGCATTCCTACTTTCTAGCACAGTGCCTCGAACCTACAAAGCAATCAATCTTTGATCGAGAGATTTGTGCTTCAGAGCAGAAACCAGAATTCCAGCAACTGGGAATGCTCCCCACTCATAAGTTTAAAATCAGCATAGAGCTTACAGAGTTTCTTTAGTTTAATATTTCAGCGCTCTCCGGCCAGTGATCCTTGGAAACACATCTATAGCTAAAGCAAAGTTGGATTTATTATTTGTTGCACCAAGGCAGAACACGCATCACGTGAAATTAAAGAGTACCTCAGTAAGAAGATGTAAGGATCTACAGAATTTGGGCTTGTGTCAGTGATTTTGAGGAAGGTTCAGAGAAACAGGGCTTTACTCTGAATCAGACGATGCCAGGACAAGGGAATAATTCTATGACTGAGTACATTAATGAATCTTATTTATAAGAACGGAGTAAGGCTAGAGCTATAATTGATAAAACAGTAGCAGTCGCCCAAATTGGTTGGAAAAGACAGATGTTTAGTATGTTTATGGTTTGCACAGTAACAGTGTTTCTGTCTGTGCTTAGACAAGTGGTCTTGTTTTTTGTCTCCCCTCGTCACAGTCATAGAGTGACCTTGTGTGATGCTGGTGTTCTAAGAAATTGATTATGCTCAATAGGAAAGTATCATGGCATAGCTTCAACTGACAGGCCAGCTCCTAACAGCATCTAGTCAGACCAGTTTCCTGATCCAGAGGTTTCTTTTCTTAGTGCCCCTTCCCAACAATCTGAGTCAGGGGAAAAGTTAGTCCATGGGATGTTAATACATTATATTCAGATTTCTTTTCTTTTTACTATTACTGAGATTCTGCTGAGTCAGAAAATGGGCTGTAGTTGGACGAGGGTTAATCTCTTCTCATACTCCTGTTGTAGGATAAGTTATTGAATCATATGCTATGACAATGACTGTGTAGTAACATTTAGTACTCTGGACAGGGTACAGTGAACAACTGCAAACAAAGCCAGTTACCAGAAATAAAATGCTTATTCACATTCGTTGTAAATCTGGAAGTCAGAGGCCCAGATTATAAAACCCTGGCAGTGGAAACAAAGCCCAGAATAACCCAGCTGACTCTGTTTTAGGTTTTATCTTTTAGCCATGTTCTACTACCCTGAAGGGTACCGATGCAGGAATAAGTATTGCTGAACACAAACTCCCCTGTGGCTAGCTATGAGGAAATCAAGGCCTATATGACTGTCCATAAAAACTCTGGCTGATGTATTCAAATTTAATTGGTTGAGCTTCTAAAGTAGAAGTTCGGTCATTTATAATGTCTGCTAAGGTCATGGGAAATGCCGGGCTGGGTGAATCACAAACTGGAATCAAGATTGTTCAGAGAAATATCAGTAACCCCAGATATCATCCTAATGGCAGAAAGTGAAGAGGAACTAAAGAGCCTCTTGATGAAGGTTAAAGAGAAAAGTAAAAAAGCTGCCTTGCTTAAAACCCAACATTCAAAAAACGAAGATCATGGCATCTGGTCCCATCACTTTATGGCAAATAAATGGGGAAACAATGTAAACAGTGACAGCTTTTCATTTTCTTGGGCTCCAAAATCACTGTGGACAGTGACTATAGCCATGAAATTAAATGATGCTTGCTGCTTGGAAGAAAAGCTATGACCAACCTAGATAGCATAGTAAAAGGCAGAGACATCACTTTGACGATAAAAGGTCCATCTAGTCAAAGCTATGGTTTTTCCAGTAGTCATGTATGGATGTGAGAGTTGGACCATAAAGAAGGCTGAGTGCTGAAGGACTGATGCTTTTGAATTGTGATGCTGGAGAAGACTCCTGAGTTCCTTGGACAGCAAGGAGATCCAACCAGCCAATCCTAAGGGAAATCAGTCCTGAAAATTCATTAAAAGGACTGATACTGAAGCTGAAGCTCTAATACTTTGGCCAACTGATGTGAAAAGCTGATTCATTGGAAAAGATGCTGGGAAAGATTGAGGGCAGGAGGATAAGGGGGCAACAGAGGATGAGATGGTTGGATGGCATCACTGACTCAATGGATATGAGTCTGCACAAACTCCGAGAGACAGTGAAGGACAGGGAAGCATGGCGTGCTGCAGTTCATGTGGTTGCAAAGAGTTGGACATGACTTTTCAGTCGCCAAGTCCATAACAAAGTCAGAGAAAAATGTTTGCAGCATCTTTTTCAGTTGTATTAATTTTGCTGTGGGAATTTCATTCACTGAGGACATACACAGAGAAAGTCAGCTTTCCCTCCTGGGAGTTCTCCCAAGTTGTCTGTGAGTCTCTGCTTGCCTCATTTGCTTGGTTTCTGGGTATCTTTCTCAGGGAAATATGAGCCACTGAAGGACTGATCATTTTAAGCATCTGAAAACCTCTAACTATTAGATTCAATATACAGGGTAAGTTAGTAGGAGTGTATAAGCCTGACATTCATGTAAGAAGCAGTACTCTAGTAGGGGTACAGACTATACTGGGAGTACAAGTGTTATTAAGTGTATTGGGAGCAAGTCAGTAGTTTGTCCCTCAAGACGGGCAGATTTCTTGGTTAAGTAAAATAGGTTTCTGCAAAGTGGGCTCCAGTATTTCTGAAGAGAACAAACTGACTATTGGCGCAAGGATAGCCCCAATATTAGTTGCCATTCCTGAAGAGCTAGGTTTTTCTAATAAGGTTGTAATACCCTCAGAGAAGCCTGACAGGTTACAGTACCTGGGGCTGCAAAGAGCTGGACATGACTGAATGATCTTCACCCTCAGAGAAACATTTTGTTGAGGTGTGGATCAAGGTCTGATTTTTACAAGATTGAAGTTTGGGATTAATTACATGAGAAAAGCTTAAGAACCAGAAGGGGCCTATAGAAGAAAATCTACACTATGAAGTGCTTAGAAGTGCAGCTACTGAATTTTGTCAATAGCCAGTTTAATTAAGAGCATAGCTGTGGTTTGAGAAATATATACAAGTATTGCTTTTCTTAAGCAGCAGAAAAGTACAGAGAGTCAAAAGTAAAAAGACGTAGGTAAGGTAGATCATATTGAGAAATCACTTTGTTAGTTGTCAAAGTACAATAATAGGCAAGATTAGTGGTAGGGTGAAGGATGCTGAAGAATCAGAAAATTAATCTTGTTTTGTTGTCATGGGCACAAGCTGTCCACTTCTATAATCAGCAGCTTCTGGAGAATTCCCAAGAATCTTCAGTTTGAGGTCTTCTAATGGAATGGACATCCTGTAGTCAGGAAAAAATGATGCTTATACTTTTGGCTGGGAGACATGGACCCAAGATCAATGCCTTGGAATTTCACTGCTGGTCCACTTGTCAGCAGTACCTAATAAGGTCTTTCCCATTGAGGTTCAAGGGAAGTTTTCTTCTGATATTTTTTCAGAAAGATCAAATTTCCAGGTTTCAGATCATGCAAAAGTTACTTAGGTGGATGCTTTGGAAATGCAGATTCTACCTATTGTTGATACAGCAGGAATTATTATGTGGGCCCCTGGATCAATTAGTCATATCAGATTGTATCAAGGTAGAATTTAGTATTGAAAGTGGTTCCTAAATACAGGAGGCAGCCTATCGCTAATTCAGAAGGAGATACATCTATCCCAGAGAGGTTCCTGTTATTGCTATCAAGGTAAATAGAAGTTCTTTGGGATTTGGAAGTTTGAAGATTTCTGAGAGATTTGATAATTAGTTTTATAATTCCACTAGTTCTCTTTATTTTTCCTGACATTTGTGGATGATAAGGACAGTGGGGTTTCTAGGTAAATGGAAAAGTTTTACAGAATTACTTGATAACAGATTCAATGAAATATATGATTCTGTTACTGGAGAGGTTTCTCAAGTCAAAATATAAAATAAAGCAATTTTTTCCCTATCATTAAAGCCATAGCTCTCTAGCAAGAAAAAGCCCGAACCCACCATAAGAAGAATTGTACTTATATGTACTCAAAGTTCATTTAGAGGTGTTCCAAGGAGTCCTGAGGCTTTGGGCCTCCATATTCCATCTTTATAGCTTTCCCAGGATTGTGTCATTGGCAGATAGGACCTTCATTCTTGGCAAAGCCCCTAAATTATGCTACCACTGTCAGTTGTACCCTGCCCCTTTCCCTCCTGTTAAAATACCGTGAAGAATTTTTGCTGGACTTCACTTTAATTGTGTCTGTCTCCTTAGATAATAACAAGGGATCTCAAGATTCTTTAATTGGCCATTCATTTTATAAGCGTTCTTAAGGGATAGGGAAATCTTTGTTTTTTATTAAGCATTTAAAAATCATTGACTAACCCCCAAACATATATATTATCAGTATAAATATTTCTACTTTATTCTTAATTAGCTGTAGATCTGGGCAAAGGCAATTACTGGACTTACAGAAGACCTGGGATTGCATTGCCAGCCACGTATAAGGTAAGAGACTTTGGCCAAGTTATTCTTCTCAGCCTTAGATTCTTCAAATACAAAGTGATTATAACACTTGTCTCACAAATCTGTAAGCATTTACTGTTACTATTCAGTAGTCAACAAATAATACCTACCACTACCCCTTCACATGTAATCTCCCTTAATTATTACAACCATCCTATACAAGGGCCTATTACCCTCATGAGAAACGCTGGGCTGGAAGAAGCACAAGCTGGAATCAAGATTGCCGGGAGAAATATCAATAACCTCAGATATGCAGATGACACCACCCTTATGGCAGAAAGTGAAGAGGAACTAAAAAGCCTCCTGATGAAAATGAAAGAGGAGAGTGAAAAAGTTGGCTTAACGCTCAACATTCAGAAAACGAAGATCATGGCATCTGGTCCCATCACTTCATGGGACATAGATGGGGAAACAGTGGAAACTGTCAGACTTTATTTTTCTGGGCTCCAAAATCACTGCAGATGGTGATTGCAGCCATGAAATTAAGACGCTTACTCCTTGGAAGAAAAGTTATGACCAACCTAGATAGTATATTGAAAAGCAGAGACATTACTTTTCCAACAAAGGTCCGTCTAGCCAAGGCTATGGTTTTTCCAGTGGTCATGTATGGATGTGAAAGTTGGACTGTGAAGAAAGCTGAGCACTGAAGAATTGATGCTTTTGAACTGTGGTGTTAGAGAAGACTCTTGAGAGTCCCTTGGACTGCAAGGAGATCCATCCAGCCCTTCCTAAAGGAGATCAGTCCTGGGTGTTCTTTGGAAGGAATGATGCTAAAGCTGAAACTCCAGTACTTTGGCCACCTCATGGGAAGAGTTGACTCATTGGAAAAGACTCTGATGCTGGGAGGGATTGGGGGCAGGAGGAGAAGGGGACGACAGAGGATGAGATGGCTGGATGGCATCACTGACTCGATGGACGTGAGTCTGAGTGAACTCCGGGAGATGGTGATGGACAGGGAGGCCCGGCGTGCTGCGATTCATTGGGTCTCAAAGAGTCGGACACGACTGAGCGACTGAAATGAACTGAACTGAACTGACCCTCATTTCAAAGAGGGTTAGTCTCACTGCTGCTAGAGGCCATGTTAGGATTCAAGCTCCCATCTTTCTGATACCAGAGTCCAGTTCTTACTTAACCCCTCTACTGCCTCTGACACTTTTCCGCTGTTGGGTTCAAGTGCCCATAATACATTGAAAACTTTGAAAAATTTATAATTTGCAGGTTTGATTATTTTTGGTTTGTCCCAGAGTCTGATTGCCCCTCGGGGCAGGGGAAAATTGAGTTTTGGCCCGGCCCAGCCGAGGACTAGATCCTTCCCTATTCCGACAGGAGCCCTGTCTGGGTTTATTGTGAGCTTACAGTACTGTGAGCAAGCCCCCAGCCCGTGACGGGGACTAGGCGTCGGCTCAGCCATCCCGCAGGTCAGCGCCGCGGGCCTTCCCGCCGGCCCCTTCGGGGCGTCCTTAGCAACGCGCGCTCATTCCCTGCCCCGCCCCGGCCGCCCAACACCCGGCCCCGCGGAAGGCGTCGGCCGCCTTTGCGCCTGCGCGCAGCCAAAACCGCCAGTCGTCTCTTTCCCCTCCCTTCCCTCTCCCCTCCCCGCTCCTCCTCCTCCTCCACCTCATAGAGCGAGGCGCCAATATGGAGCCTGAGGACCTACCGTGGCCCGGCGAGCTCGAGGAGGAGGAGGAGGAGGGGGCGGAGAACTTGGACGAGGACGAGGTGGTGATGGTGGAGGAGATGGAGGAAGAGGAGAGACGGGAGCCGGAGGCGGATTTTAACTACGAGAGCCAGCGTCGGGAGAGTACGGACGACGAGGACGACGAGGAGGCCAAAGCCTGGCTGCAAGCGCAACCCAGCGCCGCTTTGCCTCAGGCGTCTCTCCCGAGGCACCGCTATTCGGAGAGCGAGCTCACCAGCCCCGGGAAGGTGAGCTGGGCCGGGGAGAGGTATGGGCCGCCGTCGGGCAGGGTAACGGGTGGTCTCTGAACGCTTTGCCTGTTCCCTGCCGTCTGCCTCCTGCTCGCCGCCCATCACGGTGCCTGACAACAGTACTTGTGCTTTTAATGGCTTGTAGGGGCCTTGTCGCTTCGTGGGCCCCGACTCTTGCCGAGTACTCCAAGTCTCCCGTCCTTTCAGGCAAAGATCTCTCTTGTTACCCCGCCCCAGGCTCCGGGCTTTTTGAATTACACCAGGTGTTCAGAGGAGTCAGTGTTGTGGTTTAAGAAACGCTGTTGGGAGGAGGTGGGGCTTATCCCCTGAGGGAGAGGAAAAGAGCGGTGTAGGAAAGGAGAGAATGGTTGCCCAGGGACTCTCTTGTTGGGGAGACAGATTATCTGCCTGAAGGGCGGGACTCCGCTTGAGAGAACAGTGTGGATTCTGCACGACATTTAGTTCAGTTGCTCAGTCGTGTCCGACTCTTTGCGACCCCGTGGACTGCTGCACGCTTGCCTGTCCATCACCAACTCCTGGAGCTTGCTCAAACTCATGTCCGTTGAGTCAGTGATGCCATCCAACCATCTCATCCTCTGTCGCCCCCTTCTCCTGCATTCAGTCTTTCCCCAGCATCAGGGTCTTTTCTAAGGAGTCAGTACTTCGCATCTGGTGGCCCAAGTATTGGAGCTTCAGCATCAGTCCTTCCAGTGAATATTCAGGACTGATTTCTTTTAGGATTGACTGGTTTGATCACCTTGCAGTCCAAGGGACTCTCAAGGGTCTTCTTCAACACCACAGTTTAAAAGCGTCAATCCTTCGGCCCTCAGCTTTCTTTATAGCCCAACTCTCACATCCATGCATGACTCCTGGAAAAATCATAGCTTTGACTAGATGGACCTTTCTTCGTCAAAGTGATGTCTCTGCCTTTTACTATGCTGTCTAGGTTGGTCATAGCTTTTCTTCCAAGGAGCAAACGTCTTTTAATTTCATGGTTGCAGTCACCATCTGCAGTGATTTTGAAACCCAAGAAAATAAAGTCTGTCATTGTTTTCATTGTTTCCCCATTCAGTAAGCTACCTGAATAGTAATCTCTAGTGGCTTCTGGCCAATTGTGCTTCTTCAGCTTCTTTGTAGCCTTAAAGGGGTCCCTAGCAGGTATGAGGGGCTTAGAGATACAGGAGGTTTATTAGGCTGTAGCTCCCAACAGTCTGGAAAACTAGAAAGAGCTGATTTTTTGGCTGGCTCCTGAAGGTCATTTTGAAAATAACTGCATTTAATTGATTATTTTTCAGGGAGAAAGGAAAGGTATACAATTCGGATATCTAGTCATCAGACATTTAAGTTTCTATTCTGTGAGAGGAACATTGTGGGGACAAAAAGAAGTCTAGGGTTTATTGTTCAAGACTGCTCCTTAGATAAGGTGTCAGCTGGGTAGAGTGAAACAAGGTGCAACAATTACAAAGACAGAGAAAAGACTGTATATAGATCTGTGCTGTTCAATACAGTAGTCATAGCAATGTCTGACTCTTTACATGTTAATTTGTTAAAATAAAATGAAATTAAAAATTCAGTGCCTCTGTTATACCAACCACTTTTCAAGTGCTCGGTAGCCACGCTTGATTAGTGGCTGTGTAATTGGACAGTGCAGATGTAGAATAATTTCATCATTACAGAAAGTTCTACCGGACATTATTGCTATAGGCTGTTGATCATTAAAGAATAATATTTGTTTTGCTTGGTAAATATTCCTGTCGGTCCTCAGTTCATTGAGCATGTTGAGCATTCATCATGGGCCACACATTATGCTTTATGCTGTGGAATCTTGATGAACACAAATATTTGTTGTTTCTTTTTTTCTAGTTGTAGGCACTTTAAAGAGGGAGGCAGACAAAATTCAGTTGGTCGAAGAAAGAAAAGTAAAAATGGTATGTCCTACCATGCTTTGAAAACATTTAGTAAGGGAATCTGTTTTATCAGTGAAGTTGGGGAAAGCTTCCCTAAGGAAGTTATGACAAGCTGAGATCTGAAGACAGATCACAATTAACTAGTTAAAGGGAAAAGAAGCTTTCCCGCTGAGGGAAATGCACGTGGAAAGGGACTGTAGGTAGGAAAGAATGGTGTTTTCAAGGAACCAGAAGCCAATATGGGTTGATTACAGACTTGAAGGCTTTCTGTTCCATGTCAGGGATTTGGAAGCTTTATCCATGGAAGTCATTGAAATGTTTTTAAACAAAAATAAAGGATAAGATTTGTGTTTCAGGAAGATCACTTTATAGCAGAGTAGAGAACAGCCTTGATAACTGGGTGGGGTGGGGAGCAGCAATAAGTCGAGGATGTTAATTAATTAGGTCATTGCAGTATTGCTGGGAACTGATGATATTTTGGAAGAGGGACATGTTGGTGGATATAGAAAAGTAGACTGATTCAAGAGGTATTTAAGAAGTAAAATAATCACAGTGGTACACTAATTTTACATTAGTATTACATTAATAATGGATTAGATGTGGAACACGAGGGCAAGGAGGTGTCAGGTTATTGGATAAATGGTTGTGCCAAATATTGAAAAATGGCCAAGTTTATGGTAGAAGTGGTGGCCATGGGGTAGGGTGATGAGATGGTTGGGATGGGTGTTAAGATTATGGGTTTGGCTTTGGAGATTGGAGGAGGGATCTGGGCTAGACATTTCAAATTGTAAGTTATCTATATACATATGGACCAGAACTAAAGCTACATTTGTGGATGAGATCTCCTAACTTTAATTTTGTTCTATGACTTCTTGTTTGAATAACTTAATATTTAAATTTAATATTCCTTGAAGATTTTAATTAAGCCCCTTTACCTCTTTACAGCCAATATGACAAGATTATTCTTTTGTTTAACTGTGATCTATCTGTGTAATAGAAGATACTGCTTTTTAGAGCCCAAGTATTTTTTCTGTAGAGGGTTTTTTCCTTTTTGAGAGAAATCAGATATTCTCTTGTTTACCTTGGAGGGTTTATGAAGGTGTGGGTGATGTGCTGTATTAAAGGTAGTTTTAAAATGATATAAAATGTATTAAGATAATTTTTTTGCTCACTAATATATTAAGGTTTATTTACTAATATATTAAGATTTACTGCCATAAATTAGAAAAATGTTTAAAGGAGAGACTTTTATATGTTTCTTGCTGGAAATTTATGAACTATAAGTTTTTGAAGATGAGTTTGTGGTGTAGTATTTAATTCAGTGTCTTCAAAGGATGAGGCTTCCCAGGTGATTCAGTAGTAAAGAATCCACCTGCCAAGCAGGAGATGTGGGTTCCGTCCTTGGATTGCGACGATCCCATGAAGAAGGAAATGGCAACCCACTCCAGTATTCTTGCTTGGGAAATTCCATGGACGAGGAGCCTGGTAGGCTACAGTCCACAGGGTTGCAAAGAATCAGACATGATATAGTGACTAAACAGCAGCAGCGTTCAGAGGAAGAGGCCAAATGATGGGAGACATTAATTTCATTCAGGATAGCCTCAAGTTAAATGACAAAATTGTAATATTTGACTCACTCTCATATGTCTCTGACAATAAGGATGTTCTAGTGGTGATTTGTAAAGTTTGCAAGTCCAGTTAATGACGCTGAGCTAAGGTATGGAACTGTTTTAAGTTCAGTACAAAATGTGACCTGCCTTACAACCAAGTCTTAAAAAAAATATTAATTTATTTTTAGCTGAGCTGGGTCTTTGTTGCTGTGGGAGGGCTTTCTCTAGCTGCGGTGAGTGAGGGCTAATCTTCATTGTGCCGTCTTATCGCAGTGGCTTTTCTTACTGTGGAGCACAGGCTCAGAGTTGGGGGGCTTCAGCAGTTGTGATGCGCTCAGCATATGGGATCTTCCGGGACCAGGAATTGAACCCATGTACCTGGCATTGGCAGGTGGATTCTTAACCACTGGACCACCAGGGAAGTCCCACAACCAAGTCTTTTTAAGATTTCGGGGAAGTGAGTGATTCAGAGCCTTTACTTTGTTGGTCTTATGCCAGTCCGGACCATTCAACATGAACCGTCTCTGCTTTGTAATTCCTAAACCTAAATTTCTGAACTGTGCTAGGGAAAATAATTCAATTCTGTGAATTGGTATCATAGAAGTTCTTGGTCCTCAGCTTTTTTTGTTTTTAGTTTTATCATTTATTTACAATAGTCTTTTCTTCCAACTATATTGAGATATAATTGACATGAAGCACTTAGAAGTTTAAGGTACATAGCATGATTTGACTTACATACGTCATAAAATAATTATCACAAGTCGTCATCTCATATGGCTTAGAAACATAAAGAAATAGAAAATAATTTTTTCCTGGTGATGAGAACTCAGGGTTTACTGTTAGCAGTGTTCATATAGAGTGTACAGCAGCGTTGTTTGTCATGTTGTGCATTATATACCTAGTACTTATTTATCTTATTGTTGGAAGTTTGCACCTTTAGACCACTTGCTCTCCAACTTTTAACTGAATCATCAAGAGATCTTGGAAACATTTTTCTGTTTGCTTTTTCAGATTCTTCTGCATTTTCATCCTCTTGCCTTCATCTAGTGTTCAGCATTCTCCTATCAGCAGGTTATAATTTCTTAGGAGAGACGCTTAGGCCTGAACTCCTTCACCTTCCTAGTCCTCAACTCCAAATTTATCTACAGTGTACCACTCTTAGTCTTTTTTTTTTTTTTTTTTGCCTATTAGTACAGATTTTGTTCTTATATTAAAACTTTCTTGTGCTTGGGGATGAAAGCTGTCAGTTATAGTGTGTTTCTCTCTTAAGGAAGTGCTGTATTTTATTTTTAGATATTTGATAAATGATAATAGTTTTAAGTTAAATTGTTTTCTTGAAATTTTTTGGTCAAATTTGAAATCAGAATTATGATGTTTTTATGTGAGGTACTGGGAAGATTTTTTAATGTCTTGGAACAGTTTAAATTATACAAGACTTTCTTGCATGTTGGAAAAATAATTTGTGAAGATACTGTGCCTGTGGATTCCTTTCAGGGTTGTAATTTGTATAGACTGTCTCACTTTTTTTGGGTTGAAACTGTTAGTTGCTCAGTTGTGTCTGGCTCTTTGCGGCTCCAGGCTCCTCTGTCCATGGGATTGCTATTCCCTTCTCCAGGGGATCTTCCTGACCCAGGGATCAAACCTGGGTCTCTGGCATTGCAAGCAGATTCATTAACATATTACCTACTGGATAAACCCCCTTTTGGGGGGGGCAGTTAATTTTGCTAATTTATGATTTTTCTGAAAAATCATTTCAATAAGGATTTTTAGTTAATTATAATGAAGTGTGTTACATAGTATTCTTTATTTTTTCCATTGCATTTGTGATTATTTCCATTTCTCATTCCTAATTTTATATATTTTATTTTCCTCTTGATCTGAATAACTATGGATATGTTTTGTTAATTTTTTTCATCCAAAGAAACTGCTCTTATATTTAAGTTTAATTCTATTGACTTTTTCACCATTTAGTTTGTTAATTTCAGCTCTCATCTTTTACTGTTTCCCTAGGTTTATTTTGATTTATTTAATTTTACTTCATGTGCTGAATGCTCAACCGGCTTATTTAAAAACATTTTAAATCGTTTTGTTGTGACATAATTTAAATACTGTGCAATTTACCCTGTATTTTATTGCACAGTTCAGTGGTTTTCAGTATGTTAAAAGATATGTGTAGCCACCACCACAATTTTAGAACAATTTTTTCACGACCTCAAAAAGAAACTGTATACACTTTAGCTACAACCCCTCTTGCTTCCATTCCTCTAAGCAACTGTTAATCTACTTTCCCCTTCTGTAGAGTTGCCTGTTCTGGTCATTTAATATAAGTGGAATCATGTAATATATGGTACATGCCACACGGATTCCTGGATCTTAGTTCCCCCACCAGGGTTCGAACCCTGGCAGTGAAAGCATTGAGTCCTAGCCAGTGGACCACCAAGGAATTCCAATATGTGGTCTTTTATGACTGGCTTCTTTCACTTAGCATAATGTTTTTAGGAATCCATGTAAATAACATCAATTTTTCATTCCTTTTTATGACTTAATAGCATTCCATTGTATGGATATACTACTTTTGTTTATCCGTATCAGTTGATGGACATCTGAGTTGTTTTCTGCCTGTTGTCTATCTCAAAATAGTTGAAAATTCTCTTTGTGATTTCTTTTTTCTTTTCATTGGTTGTTTAGGAGTCTGTTGCTTAATTTCCATGTTTGTGAATTTCCTTAACTTCTTTCTGTTATAGATTTCTAATTTCATTCCATTTTGGCTGGAGAATATACTTTCCATGATTTAAATTTTTTAAAAAATTTGACGCTTGTGTTTATAACTGAATCACTGTGCTGTACAGCAGAAGTTAACACAGCATTGTAAATCGCCTGTACGTCAGTAAGATAAATTTTCTAAAAAATTTGAGGCTTGCTTTGTAACCTAACATGCTGTCTATCCTGGAGATGTTCCGTGTATGCTGAGAAGAATGTATCTTCTGCTGCTCTAGGATGGAATATTCTGTGATGTAGTTTGCTTATAGTGTGTTCACATCTTATATTTCCTTGTCGATCTTTTCACAGGTGGCTGTCCTTTTTTTTTTAATTGTTAGCATTATGTTTTGGCTGCGCCGGATCTTTGCGGCAGCCCTTAGGCTTTCTCTAGCTGTGGTGAGCAGGGACTACCCTCTGTTGCGGTGCTCAGGCTTCTCACTGTGGCTTCTCCTGTTGCGGCACGTGGGCTCTAGGAATGTGGGCTTCAGAAGTTGTGCTGCAAGGCCTTAGTGCCTCTCGGCATGTGGTATTTCCCAGACCAAGGATGGAACCTGTGTCCGCTGCATTGGCAGCTGGATTCTTAACCACTGGACCACTAGGGAAGTCCCAGTAGACTTTATTGGGAGCAGTTCTATGGTTAGCAAAAAGTTCAGAATTCCATGTACCTTTTTTCCCTCCCCTGTTTTCTCTGTTATTAACATCTTGTATTAGGCTGGCATATTTGTTACAATTGGTAAGCCAATATTGATACATTGCTATTAATTATAAGTGTATGTTTTTATTAGAGTCCACTTTTTTGTACATTCTTTGGATTTTGACAAATGTATAATGACATATATCCACTATTACAGTATCACATAGACTAGTTTCACTGCCTAAAAAAAAAATCCCTGTGTTTTGCTTATTTGTCCTTTCCCTCCTTCCTCTGGAACCCTGGCACCTGCTGCTGTTTTTATTGTCTTTGTAGTTTGGCATTTTCCAGAAAGTCATGTAGTTAGAGTCATACAATATGTAGCCTTTTAGAATGGCTGCTTTCACTTAAGAATATGTATTTAAGGTTCTTCCATGTCTTTTCATGGTTTGGGGGCTCGTTTCTTTTTTCCTACCTTGATTTCTTTTTCTTTTCTTAAAAATTGTGGTAAAATATATATACTGTAAAATTTACCAGTTTAAGCATTCTAAAAATGTGTTTATTTTGGCTGAGCCTCGCAGCTTTCAGGATCTTAGTTCCACAACCAGGGATTGAATTTGGGGCCCTGGCAGTGAAAGCACCGAGTCCTGAATACTGGCCCACCAGGGAATTTCCCCATTTTAACCAGTTTTAAGTTTCATTAAGTACATTCACATTGTTTTATAATCTTTACCACCATCTATCTCTAGAACTTTTGCATCTTTACAAACTGAACCTCCAACATCTCTGCCTTATCTGAGTCTGATTCTGATCCTTGCTGTCTCTAACCTGCTTTTGTTTTTGTCTTTTATGTTTTGTAATGTGTGTGTGTGTGGAAAACCAGGCATGTACTGAATGAATATGATATGATAGGAACTGAAGTAAAGAGCCTTTTAGTGTGAGATTTCGTTAAGTTTATGTGGTTAGAGCTGATTTTGTGTTTGTTTCTCATAGCAGTAGGTGTCAAAGGCTAAAACTTCCTCTGATGACCTTGTTTTTGTTCCCCGTTTTCTTTGGATTTCTCTAAGGACTTCCTAAATAAGATCTGGATGTGCTGTTCTTTCATTCATATGCCGTATCATCAGGAGCCCCGTTGATGTAGCGGTAATGTATGGGTGGAGGGGAGGTGCTCTGTAGCCCTGTTATTAGGTCTCACTCTTTCCCTAGGCTGTGAGCTCCACTAGGGTTTTGCATTGGTTTCTCCTTAAATGAAATAAGAAAGCTAGGAGAGGGCTTGGAGTTGACTATTTCCCTTTCCCACATCACTTTGTCTCTGTAAAACCCCAGTCTCTGGTGAACTAGTTTCTTTTATGGGCAGGTCTTAAGGACAGAATGCTCTAGGCTTATTTCAGAATGACTACCTTTCCCTCTTCTCCTGCCAGAGCAAGAGGTTTTTCTCTCATCTTAACTCTGAAACCTGGTGCAGTTCCTGGAAGTAAAACTCCAAAAGTGTGGGAGCCCCTCTAAGACTTTCCCTGGAGTTTTTAAATCTCAGAGTTCTCTATCCTGAGCCTCTAATAATTTGTCAGTTACAATTTAGGCTTTCCTTCCCTGTCCTTGGTGGTGTCTGCTCTGGAACTCTGTCCCATTCGTTGTGATTGTCTGTATCTGTTTGTCTGTCTCTGATTTGGGGGACTGTAGTATGCCCTTAATTTCAATTCTCTGGTGGATGTAAGAAGAGTTGTTGGTTTTCAGTTTGTTTAGGTTTTTTCTTTTTGTAGTGATAGGAGTAATGACTTCCTAACTCCTTGCCTGCTGGACCAGAGCTTTGTTTTAGTTGTTTTTCAAGAGACTGTGGTTTTGTTTGTTTGTTTTTACCATGCTCCATAGCTTGGCTTCCCTAGTAGCTCAGTTGTTAAAGAATCCACCTTCAATGCAGGAGACCCTGGTTAAGTTCCTGAGTCAGGAAGATCTGCTGGAGAAGGGATAGGCTACCCACTCCAGTATTCTTCCCTTGTGGCTCAGCTGGTAAAGAATCCACCTGCAATGCTGGAGACCTGGGTTTGATGCCTGGGTTGGGAAGATCCCCTGGAGAAGGGAACAGCTGCCCATTCCAGTATTCTGGTCTGGAGAATTCCATGGACTGTATAGTCCATGGGGTCGCAAAGTGACTTTCACTTTTACTTTCATAGCTTGTGGGATCTTAGTTCCCGCACAAGGGATTGAACCTGTGCCCTTGGCAGTGAAAGCATGGTGTCCTAACCATTGGACCACCAGGGAATTTCCTCAACAGATCATTTTTTAGAGCAATTGTAGGTTCCAAAAAAAAAAATTGGACAGTACAGAGGCTTCCCATCTACCTCCTGCTCCCACACATGCACAGCATCCTCCACTGTCAATATCCCACATCAGAGTGTAATACATTTGTTATGATGAACCTACATTGACATCCAAAGCCAGAGTTTATATTAGGGCTCACTTTTGGTATTGTACATTCTATGGTTTTTGACAACTGTATAATGGCGTGTATCCACCAATATAGTTTCTCTGTGTCTTTTCATGACTTAGTGGCTCATTTCTTTTTAGTTCTGAATAATATTATTGTCTAAATGAACCACAGTTTACTTTATTCATTCCTCTACTAAAGGATATTTTAGTTGGACTTCCCTGATGAGTCAGACTGTAATGAATCTACCTGCAATGCAGAAGACCTGGGTTCAAACCCTGGGTCGGGAAGACCCCCTGGAGAAGGGAATGGCTACCCACTGCAGTATTCTTGCCTGGAAAATTCCATGACAGAGGAGCCTGGTGGGCTGCAGTGTGTGAGGCTGCAGAGAATCAGACACGACTGAGAGACTAACCGTCTTTTCAGTCCATTTGGGTCAGTACCAAGCAGTCGGATGACCAGCTGTATGTGTGCTCAGTGGTGTATTTTGGTTAACAGTCCTTATCAGGTTATGTCTTTTAGAAATATCTTCTCCTAGTCTGTGGCTTGTCTTCTTGTTCTCTTGACATTGTCTTTCATGGAACAAAAATTTTTAATTTTGATGAGTCCAGCTTATCAATTATTTCTTTCAAGGGTTGTGCCTTTGGTGTTGTACCGAAAAAGTGATCACCATAGCCAAGATCGTCTAGGTTTTCTCCTATATTATATTCTAGATGTTCTACAGTTTTTACAGTTTTATATTCTCTGTTTTCATCTATGATTCATTTTGAGTTAAATTTTGTGAAAGGTGTAAGATCTGTCTTGATTCACTTTTTGCATGTGTACGTCCAGTTATTCCAGCATTGTTTGTTGAAAAGACTGTCTTTGCTCCATTATGTTGCCTTTGTTCCTTTGTCAAGGATCAGTGGTCTTTATTTTGGTCTATTTCTGGACTTTGTTGTGTTACAGTGATCTGTTTATGTGGCCTTTCACCAATGCCACATTATCTCGATTGCTGTAGCTTTATACTAAGTCTTTAAGTCAGATAGTGTCTGTGTTGTTTTTTTGGCTTTCTTGGGTCTTTTGACTCTCCATATACCCTCTATTTTTAAAGTTTAAATTACTTTTTTTTTTCCCTCCATTGGTAGGTTGGTTTCTGCTGTACAACAGTGCAAATCAGCCATAATTATACGTACATCCCCTCCCTCCCTAGCCTCTCTCCCCACCACTCATCCCATCCCTCCACGTCATCACAGAGCACTAGACTGGGCTCCCTGTGCTGCACAACAACTTCTCAGCACCTATCCAGCTTGCACTGGACAATGTATATATATTGATGCTGCGTTCTGCATTTGTCCCACTCTCTCCCTCCCCCACGGTGTCCATAAGTCCATTCTCTACATCTTTGTCTTCATTCCTTCCCTGCAAATAGCTTCATCAATATTTTTCTAGATTCTGTATATATGCGTTAATTACTATATTTGTTTTTGTCTTTCTGAGTTCACTGTATATAATAACAGGCTCTAGCTTCATCCATCTCATGAGAACTGACTCGAATTCATTCTTCTTGATGACTGAGTAATATTCTGTTGTGTATGTATGTGCCACTTTTTTTTTGTTGATTCCTCTGCTGATGGGCATCCAGCTTGCTTCATGTTCTGGCTCTTGTAAGCAGTGCTGCAGTGAACATTGGGGTACATGTGTCTTGAGTTTTGGTTATGGTTTTCTCAGGGCCCAGTAGTGGGATTGCTGGGTCATATGATGATTTATTCCTAGTATTTGAAGTAATCTTTATCCTGTTCTCCATAATGGCTGTATCAGTTTGTATTCCCACCAACAGTATAGAGTTCCCTTTTCTCTACATCCTCTCCAACATTTATTGTTTGTAAATTTTTTGATGATGGCCATTCTGACTGGCGTGAGGTGATACCTCATTGAAGTTTTGATTTGCATTTCTCTAATAATTAGTGACATTGAGCATCTTTTCATCTGTTTATTGGCCATCTGTATGTCTTCTTCAGAGAAATATCTGTGCCCATTTTTTGACTGGGCTGTTTGTTTTCCTAATATTGAGCTGTACGAGCTGCTTATATATTCTAGATTAATCCTTTGTCAGTTGTTTCATTTGCAGTTTTCTCCTATTTTGAGGGTTGTCTTTTAATCTTATTTATTGTTTCCTTTGTTGTGCAAAAGCTTTTAAGCTTAATTAGGTCTCATTTGTTTTTTTTTAATTTCCATTACTCTAGGAGGTGGGTCATAGAGGATCTTGTGGTTTATGTCAAGGAATATCCTGCCTGTGTTTTCCCCTAAGAGCTTTATACTTTTTGACCTTACATTTAAGTCTAATCCAGTATGTATTTATTTTTGAGTATGATGTTAGGAAGTCTTCTAGTGTCATTCTTTAGCATGTAGCTGTCCAGTTTCCCCAGAACTACTTGCTGAAGAGGCTGTCTTTTCTCCATTGTATATTCTTGCCTCCTTTGTCAAAGATAAGGTGCCCATAGGTGTGTAAATTTATCTCTGGGCTTTCTGTCTTGTTCCATTGATTTGTATTTGTTTTTTTGCTTGTACCATACTTGTGATGACTGTAGCTTTGTAGTATAGTCTGAAGTCAGGAAGGTTGATTCCTCCAGCTCTGTTTTTCTTTGTTAAGATTGCTTTGGCTATTCGGGGTCTTCTGTCTTTCCATGCAAATCATAAATTTTTTTGTTCTAGTTCTGTAGAAAAATACCATTGGTAATTTGATAGGGATTGCAGTGAATTTGTAGATTTGTATATATGTGGGCTTTCCTAGTGGCTCAGATGGTAAAGTGTCTGCCTGCAATGCGGGGGACCCGGGTTTGATCCCTGGGTCAGGAAGATCCCCTGGAGAAGGAAATGGCAATCCACTCCAGCACTGTTGCCTGGAAGATCCCATGGATGGAGGAGCCTGATAGGCTACAGTCCATGGGGTCGCAAAGAGTTGGACATGACTGAGCAACTTCACTTCACTTCACTTGGGTAGTATAGTCATTTTCACAATATTGATTTCTCCAATTCAAGAACATGGTATATCTCTCCATCTATTTGTGACATCTTGGATTTCTTTCATTGGTATCCTATAGTTTTCTGCATAGGGTCTTTTCTCTTTTAGGTAGGTTTATTCCTAGGTATTTTATCCTTTTTACTGCAGTGGTGAATGGGATTGTTTCCTTAACCTTTTTCTGATTTTTCATTGTTAGTGTATAGGAATGCAAAGGATTTGTGTGTATTAATTTTATATCCTGTGACTTTACTCTATTCATTGATTAACTCTAGTAATTTTCTGGCAGAATCTTTAGATTTTTCTTTGTATAGTATCATGTCATTTGCAGACAGCGAAAGTTTTATCTTTATTTTCAATTTGGATTTCTTTTATTTCTTTTTCATCTCTGATCGCTGTGGCTAGGACTTCCAACACTGTGTTGGATAATAGTGATGAGAGTGGGCACCGTTCTCTTGTTCCTAGTCTTAGAGGAAATGCTTTCCGTTTTTCACCATTGAGAATATTTGCTTTGGATTTGTCTTGTATGGCCTTTATTATGTTGATGTAGGTTCCTTCTGTGCTTACTTTCTGAAGAGTTTTTATCATAAATGAGTGTTGAATTTTGTCAGAAGCTTTCTTTGCATCTATTGAGATGATCATATGGTTTTTATCTTTCAGTTTTTTGATACGTGTATCACATTGATTTTTTTGCATATATTGAAGAATCCATGCATCCCTGGGATAAATCCCACTTGGTCATGATGTATGATCCTTTTAATATATTATTGCCTTTTTTTTGCTAAAATTTTGTTGAGGATTTTGATATTGGCCTGGAATTTTCTTTTTTGTGGTGTCTTTGTCTGGTTTTGGTGATGGTGGCCTCCTGGAATGAGTATGGGGTTTTTCCTTTGCAATTTTCTGGAATAGTTTTAGCAGGATAGGTGTTAGTTCTTCTCTAAACTTAATGAGGGATTTACCTGTGAAGCCATCTGGCCCTGGGCTTTTGTTTGTCGAGGATTTTTGATCACAGTTTTTATTTCAGTGCTTGTAATTGGTCCATTCATGATTTCTGTTTCTTCCTGGTTCAGTTTTGGAAGGTTTTTCTAAGAACTTGCCCATTTCTTCCAGGTTGTCCATTTTATTGGCATATAGTTACTTGTTGTTGACTCTTAAGATCCTTTGTATTTCTGTGTTATCTCTTGTAAGTTCTTTTTCATTTCTAACTTTATTGATTTGAGTCCTCTCCCTTTTTTTCCTCGATGAGTCTGACTAGTGGTTTGTCAATTTTGTTTATCTTCTCAAAGAACTAACTTTTAGTTTTATTGATCTTTGCTATTGTTTCTTTCATTTCTTTTTCATTTATTTCTGCTCTGATCTTTCTAATTTCTTCCCTTCTGCTAACTTCAGGGTTTTTTTGTTCTTTTTCTAGTTGCTTTTGGTGTAAAGTCAGGTTGTTGATTTTTTGGTTGTCGTTTTTTGAGATAGGCTTGTATTGCTATAAACTTTCCTCTTAGAACTGATTTTGCTGCATCCCACAGGTTTTGGGTCATTGTGTTCTCATTGTCTTTTTGTTTCTAGGTATTTTTTAAAATAACCTTTTTGATGTCTTCAGTGACTTGTTGATTATTTAGAAGTGTGTTGTTTAGCCTCCATGTGTTTGTGATTTTTACAGTTTTCTTTCTTTTCCTATAATTGATATCAAGTTGCATAGCATTGTGGTCAGAAAATATGCTTGATACAGTTTTAGTTTTCTTAAATTTTCCGATGCTTGATTTGTGACCCAAGATGTAATCCGTCCTGGAGAATGTTCCATGTTCAGTTGAGAAAAAAGTGTATTTTGCTGTTTTGGGATGGAATGTCCTGAAGATATCAGTTAGCTCCATTTGGGTTAGTATGTGATTTAAGGCTTGTGTTTCCTTATAAATTTTCTGTCTGGATGATCTGTCCATTGGTGTAATTGGGGTGTTAAAGTTCCCTTGTATTACTATATTACTGTCAGTTTCCCCTTTTGTGGTCATTAGTATTTGCATTATATATTGAGGTGCTTCTATGTTGGGTGAATTAGTATTTATAATTGTTATATCTTCTTGAATTGGTCCCTTTTTCATTATGTCGTGTCCTGCCTTATTTTTCGTAATGTCTATTTTGTCTGATACAAGTATTGCTACTCCCACTATCTTTTGATTCCCACTTGCATGGAATATCTTTTTCCATCCCTCAACTTTCAGTCTGTATGTGTCCTTAGGTCTGAAGTGGCTCTCCTGTAGGCAGCATATACACAGGTCTTGTTTCTGTATCCATTCAGCCAGTTTGTGTCTTGATTGTAGCATTTAATCCATTTACATTTAAGGTAGTTATATATATGTTCCTAATGCCATTTTCTTAAGTGTTTAGGATTTATTTTTGTGAGTCTGTTTCTTCTGTAGAAGTTCCTTTAGCATTTGTTGTACAGCTGGTTTGGTGGTGCTAAATTCACTGAACTTTTGCTTGTCTGTAAAGCTTTTGATTTCTTCTTCAAATCTGAATGAGATCCTTGCTGGGTGGAGTACTCTTGGTTGTAAGTTTTTATCCTTCATCACTTTAAATATAAGTTTTTATCCTTCATCACTCTCTCTGGCCTGTAGAGTTTCTGCTGAAAAATCAGCTGTTAACCTTATGGGGATTGCTTTGTATGTTATTTTTTGCTTTTCCATCGCTGCTTCTAGTATTTTTTGAGTTTAATTTTTTTAAGTGTGATTAATATGTGTGTTGTTGTATTTCTCTTTGGGTTTATCCTATATGGGACTGTCTGGGCTTCCTGGACTTGGGTGCCTATTTCTTTTTCTATAGTAGGGAAGTTTTCCACTATAACCTCCTCACATATTTTCTCATACCCTTTGTTTCTCTTCTTCTGGAATGCTAATAATTTGAATTTTGGTGCATTTATTATTGTCCCAGAGGTCTCTGAGACTGTCCTCAATTCTTTTATTTCTTTTTTCTGCTCCTCAGTAGTTATTTCTGTCATTCTGTCTTCCAGCTCACTTATCCATTCTTCTGCCTCAGTTATTCTACTGTTGATTCCTTTTAGATTATTTTTAATTTCAGTGATTGTGTTGTTCATGTCTGTTTATTTTTATTTCATCTAGGTCTTTAGTAGATGTGTTAAATGATTCTTGTATTTTTTCTATTTTTGATATTTTGAAACTTCTTTACTGCCATTACTTGAAATTCTTTTTCACATAGGTTGCCTGTTTCCTCTTCATTTATTTGGTCCTGTAGTTTTTAACTTGCTCCTTCATCTGTAACATATTTTTTTGTTGTTTCTTTTTTTTTTTTTTTTTGATGGTTGGGACTACGTTCCTGTCTCACAAGTTGTTTAGCCTTAGTTTCCAGCAGTGGAGTGTTCAGGTAGTTGGGTAGAACTGGGTCTTTGTTTTGAGATGTGGACCTTTGGAAACCTCACTCTTCATTAATATTCCCTGGCACCTGAAGTTTTCTCTGTTACTCTAGCCATTCGGATTCAGCACTCCTGCCTCCTGGGGCTCAGTCCTGAACTGGGATTCCACAAGCCATGGTTGTGGAAAAGAAAACTGTAGGAAAGGAAGAAAAAGAAAAAAAAAAAAAAAGGCAAAACAATAACAAAGAATAGAAAATAACCTCAGAAGGGTGAAACTGGACTCCAGTAGCAGAGAAGAAAAAAAATTATGTCTATAAAAATAAAAAATAAAAAACAAGAGGGGGCAGAAGAATAATGAAGACTAAAAAATAATAAAATAAAGTTAGAAAACTAACAAATAATAGAAAAACAAGAATATGTATGAAACAACCTCTGGAGGGTAAAACTGAACTCTGCTGGTAAACAGTAAAAAAAGTATTGAAAAAAAAAAAAACACCCTCAAAAACAGAAAAAAACTTGAATGTGAAGGGCTGTGCTTAGGTGGGGGATGACTTATGTGGTGATGTTTGGGTGGAAGTGGGATTTAGCAGGGGGTGGGGTTCTGATTCAGGACTTAAGCCTCCAGGAAAGACTCTAGAGAGGGGACTCTACCCAAACTGAGAAAGCCTCTGCAGTGCCTCTGTGTAGGGCGTGGCAGGTGGCCTGGACTCCACCCAAGTTTCTGCAGTGCTTCTGGCTTCAGAGTGGGGAGGATAAACCTGGGTCTCCAGGAGGCTCCCTGGGGCCAAGTAGGTAGGGGAACACCAGTTGGATTCCCCTTTCCTCCCCATCCAGAGGGACCCTCCCCTGCTGCCTCTGCTTTGTCTTCCTTCCCTTCTGCATTTGCAAGACCTACATGGGCAGTGGGTGCCCTTGGAGGTGACCCTGGAGGGAGAGGGCTCCTGAAGAATAGAGGGGGCCCCTGGAAGGAAGAGGGAGCCAGAGGGTAGAGAAAGGGGTCCCAACTGGTGGAGGGCCCAGTCCAGAGGGCAGACAGAGCCCCTGGTTGGGGGATGAGGGCCCACAAAAGACAAGGACCTTGGAGGGGAGAGGAAACTGGAGAATAGAGGGGGACCCTGAAGGGTGGGGGGCCACCCGGATGGCCGAGGACTTGGCCTGGAAGGAGGAATAAGCCCTGGAGGGAGGAGAGAGGCTGGAGGAGGGCTCCCTGGAAGGTGGAGGGGGCCTGGAGGTGGTGGTCTTAGGAGGCCCTCCAGGGCCGAGTGGGCAGAGGGACACTAGGCAGTTCCCTGCTACTGGAACCCTGCAGGTGCCTCCCCAAGCTGGGTGGTCTTCTCTCCCTGCAAGAGCCTCCCTCCCCTGTTTCACATCTGTAGGACTCATCCAGGTGGATGAGTCCCTGAAGAGCAAAATGGGCTTTTTTTCCCCCCTGTGCATCATGTGGGATCTTAGTTCCCTGACCACATGCCAAGCCCACACTTCCTGCAGTGGAAGCACAGAGTCCTACCCACTAGACTGCCAGGGAAGTCCCAGTGCTATTGTGTTTTTAATTTTAAATTCTAATTGTTCATAGCCGGTATGTAGAAAACCCATTGACTTTGCTCTGGTTTTGTTGTTGTTGTTTGTTTTTTTAAATGTTCAGGTATCACCAAAAAATATCCATCCACTGCTTTGGGAAACTGGAGTATTGAATCCTAATTATTGTTGGATTGTTTCTTTTTTCCTTCAGTTCTGTTAGTTTTTCCTTAAGGTATTTTGGAGCTCTGATGCGAAGTGAATATATATTTTGAATTATTAGGTTATTCTTGGTGGTTTGACCCTTTTATCATTCTGAAATGTTCCTCTTTATTTTTAGTAACCTTTTTATTTTAATACATTTTTATATTGCAGTAGCTATTCTACATGTTTTATGATTATAAATCTGCTTTTCATCCTTTTACTTTCAACCTGTTTGTATTTTCAGCTTAAAGTGTGTCTCCTGTAGAGAGCATATAGTTGAATCTTGTTTTTCATGTAGTCTAACACAACTGTATATCTTTGATTGGATTGTTTAATTCACTCACGTTAAATGCTATTGATATGTTTTGATTTATATCTACTGTTTAATTTTTTGTTTTCTATATATCTCGTGTCTTTTTGTTCTTTTAGACCTTCTTATATTGCCATTTTTGGTTTTAAGTAGATATTTTTCTCTTGTGTTGATTTAATTCTAATGATTTTTAAAGTTATAATTACTGAGTTATTTTTTGGGGCTTACAGTGTACACTGTCAATTTATCAGAATCTGCTTGCGATTCATTAGGACTAAATTCCAGTGAAATATAGAAGGTTTATGCCAATATAACCCCGTTCCTTACCCTGCCCCTTTAATGTTATTACTGTTAAACATACATCTGCATATGTTACAGATGTATGTTACATACCAAGTGATGTAAGAGTTAATACTTTGTGTAATAGGTTTTTTGAAGAATCTGGGAGAAGGGAGAATAACAAGCAGATGTTTTGTAGTTAGTTATATGAATTTATTTTGTCTTCTTTTTTTGTACTCATTTCTTCCTTTTGAGTATCTGGTATTATTTCCTTATTTTAGCAGAGATCAGTACCTGTTGATCTCCTTTGTGCTGTCGTTGTCAAATACATTTCTGTATGTTTATGTGCCCAACAGTACAATTAGATATATATTGTTTCATACAATTGTGTTTTTTTTGAAATAGGAAAAACTTCACTTTATTGTCACATTGAATTTTAGTACTTTACTTTCCCCCCCCTTTCCTTCCTTCCTTCCTTTTGCTGTCGGGGCAGCTGTGGCATGCGGGGTCTTTCACTGCAGCACACAGACTCTCTCGTTGTGGCGCACAGGCTCAGTAGTTGTGGCGCGCGGGCGTAGTTGCTCTGTGGTGCGTGGGATCCTAGTTCCCAGACGAGGTATTGAACCTATGTCCCCTGCATTGCGAGGTGAATTCCCAGTCATTGGCTCACCAGGGGAGACACTGAATTTTAGTACTTCTCTGTACAAGAGCAAAATAAACTGAGTCACGGTCATGAGTTCAGGATTATATATGCTGCATTTTGCCTTGTTATAATACAGCTGTGGCTCTATGATAAATATAAATTGGGGACATAGCTTGTAATCCAAAGCTAATTTGCATAACTGTCACGAGGGGAAAAAGCATTAAATGCATTTCTGAAATAAGTATTTTCATTTAATTCAGAATGTCAAGACAGCATTAGACATTGGCCTTGTTTCAAAAAAGTTTAAATGCTAAGGTAGCTAACTAACCTTCTTGAAAGGTTTAAGCACAGTTGATAAACAAAATGTTTTCCCTCTAATCTCAATCTTACGTAAGTGAAAGAGATGAGGGGAAAAATGCAGACAGTTTCTTTAGCGTATATGGCTAAGTACATCCCTCCTTAAACTGCAGTGTCCTTTACTGACCTCATTAAATTGAACTGGGCAAATATCAAAAGTTATCCACTTTATAAACCAAAGACAGCAATTTTAGGGTTACGGTAAGTAAAAAAATTTTGAAACACTTGAAAAATGTTTGACATTAGAGAAATCATCTCTTCATTATGAGAAAGAAAGGCATAACAGAAAGTAAAAGACATTTAAACTAAACTGATTTTCAGTCCTCTTTGAATAAGATAAATAGAAAATAATGGTTGATTACTAAACTTTGTGCTTTAATCAAACTAATTAATTACAGTGATTTTAAATGGCAACTGCCCATCTGACTAGGTGGTGAGCTTGACAGTTTTGAATACTTTTGTAATGAGTATTTTTTAAAACAAAAAGACACTAAAATGATCTGGTCTTGGCAGTGTTTATCTTAATGCATTCTGCATTTCTTTGCCAATCTTGTAGTTAAGGATCTTGTTCCAATCAATCTTAGTGTGAGTAATTGGGAACTGTTGATGAAAGTTGTGTATGACATTGTCTGATAATTTTCACTGATGACAGTTTGGTATTCATTCTTTTTAGCCTCTTCAATCTTTATAAATGCATTTGCTGTTTGCACCTCAGTAGACGCTGTTAGGGAATCTTGTATATCTTTATGACTCATAGCTGAACCTTAACATTTTCATAATAAGGAACCTGAATTCAAGATGCCAGGCACCTGAGTAGTTGAAGGAATAATTGTAAACATCCACTCTGACCTCCAGTGACCGTTCCAAAAGTCTTTTGCTTGAAATTAATGGCTTTCTATGCATGCAATAACTGTTTGCTGTCCATCTATTTTTTTTAGCCATATGCAGTACTGACACAGAGTCAGACACGATTGAAGTGACTTAGCAGCAGCAGCAGAGAGCAGTTATTACTGAAGTTTGCCATGGTTCAGTTGCATTTTCTGCTTCATACAGTGTTGGATCAGTTGTGTCCTTTTTTAAGTGATCAGGTTTTTTGGTTCCAAAAACTGTCCGTTTCCCAAGTTACCATGTTCTGTTTTCAATACCTGATTTTCATAACCTTCAGTTTTTACTGAGGTAAACTGGTATGCATGGGCTGCCCCTTCCCTCAGAAGAGTGTCATTGTTAAGCAATAACAGAACATCATTAAACACCTCGTTAAATTCTCCAGGAGGGGCAGGAATGATGAATTTTGCTGCTATGCATACCTTCTCATCAGACAACTACTCTTCCAGATCTGCTGGTTTCCTTTCGGTGGCAAACTAGGCTGCCCGTGTTGATGGTGGCGGTGACAGCCTGCCTTACCCCTTTTTCCGCCTGGTCTTCCTTGCTGCACATTCTGCCAGTGAAGCTTTTCAGATCGTCAAAGGGAAGAAAGGAGAAGAAATAACGCAGTTATGCTGTCTTTTGCAGTTAGCTGTGTAATTGCTTTAATTAATTCTGTTATTTTGTGTAAATTTCAGCTACTCTCTAGTATCATCCTGAAGCATTTCCCTTAGTATTTCTTGTAAAAGAAATAAAGAAATTTTCTGTTTAGGTTTATCTGGGGATTGAAAATTTTTAAAAAGAATTTTAATTGTGATAAAATACGCATAATATCTTAACCATCTTAACTATTTTAAAGTGTATAGTTTGATAATGTTAAATACATTAACCCTGTTGTATAACCAGTGTCCAGAACTGTTTTCATTTTGCAAAACTGAAACTCTGCACCATAAGCAACTACCCATTTTCCCTCATCTCGGTTCCTAGCAACCACGTTTCTGCTTTGTGTTTCTATGAGTTTGACTACTCTAGATACCTCTTTTAAGTGGAACCATACAATATCTGTCCTTTGTGACTGTCTTATTTTCACTTTCCTCCTCAAGATTCATCCATATTGTAGTAGTGACCCGATTACCTTCCTTTTAAGTCTGAATAACATTCCATTGTATGTATGTACAACATTTTGTTTATCCATTATCAGCTGATAAGACACTTGGATTGCTTCTGCCTATTGGCTGTTGTGAGTAGTGCTGCTGTGAACATAGGTTTGCAAATATCTCTAGACCTTTCCTTCAGTTCTTTTGGATGTATATGCAAAAGTGGGATTGCTAGAACATGGTGGTAGTTCTATTTTTAGTTTTCTGAGGAGCCTCCCTACTGTTTTCCATAGTAGTCGTACCATTTTATAGTTTCACCAACACTACACAAGGGTCTCCACATCTTTGCCAACATTTGTTATTTTTTCTCTCTCTCTCTCTCTTTTTTTCTTTTTTTTTTTTTGATAGTAGCCATCCTGATGAGTGGGCTTCCCTCATAGCTCAGTTGGTAAAGAACCTGCCTGCAATGCAGGAGACCCTAGTTCGATTCCTGGGTTGGGAAGATCCGCTGGAAAAGGGATTGGCTACCCATTTCAGTATTCTTGGGCTTCCCTTGTGGCTCAGCTGGTAAAGAATCTGCCTGCAATGTGGGAGACCTGGGTTCAGTCCCTGGATAGGGAAGATCCCCTGGAGAAGGGAAAGGCTACCCGCTCCAGTATTCTGACCTGGAGAATTCCATGAACCCCAGTCCATAGGGTCACAAAGAGTTGGACATGACTGAGTGACTTTCATTTTCACTATCCTGATGAATATGAGGTGATGTCTTACTGTTTTGATTAGTGATGTTGAACATCTTTCCCTGTACTTAGTGGCTATTTGTATATGTTTGGAGAAATGGCTCTGCAAGTTCTTTGCCTATTTGATAATAGGTTAATTGGGTGGTTTTTTGTTTTGTTTTTGAGTTTTACTGCTGCTGCTGCTAAGTCGCTTCAGTCGTGTCCAACTCTTTGCGACCCCATGGACTGCAGCCCACCAGGCTCCTCCATCCATGGAATTTTCCAGGCAGGAGTACTGGAGTGGGTTGCCATTGTCTGCTCTGTTTTGAGTTTTAAGAGTTCTTTATGTATTATGGCTATTAAGCCCATATCAGATATGTGATTTGCAAATATTTCCCCCCATTTTGTGGTTTGCCTTTTTACTCTGTTGGTGGTGTCTTCTGATATACAGAATTTTACAGTTTTCATGAAGTCCAGTTTGTCTGTTGTTTTCTTTTGTTGCTTGTGCCTCTGGTATCATGTCCAAGAAATCATTGCCAAACGTACTATTGTATAACTTTTGCTCTGAGTTTTCTTCTAAGAGTTTTGTAGTTTTAGGTCTTTAAGTCTTTGATCCGTTCAGAGTTGACTTTTTTATATGATGTTAGGTGAGTGTGTAACTTCATTCTTTTGAATGTGAGCAGCCAGTTTTTCCAGCAGCATTTGTTGAAAAGTGAAAGTGAAGTCGCTCAGTCGTCCCTGACTCTTAGCGACCCCATGGACTGCAGCCTATCAGGTTCCTCCGTCCATGAGATTTTCCAGGCAAGAGTACTGGAGTGGGTTGCCGTTGCCTTCTCCGGTTTTGGACAGTACTGCAGCATGAATTCAGACTGAAAACCTGAATCAGTACTGGCTTACAGTTCAAATTCTCAGGGAAGTTCTTTTTAACTCCCTCCACTCAGTGCCAAGGTTGAGAAGTGGAAGTTTCTTTTCTGTCCTTTTCTGTGGGAAAGTTTATTTCCCTTTTAATTTTATATTTTATAATTGTTGAAAAGGCCATCCTTTTCCCATTGAATGAACTTGATAGTTTTATTGAAAATTATTTGACCATATATATGTGAGAATTCAATCCCAAAGAAAGGCAATGCCAAAGAATGCTCAAACTACCACACAATTACACTCATCTCACATGCTAGTAAAGTAACGCTCAGAATTCTCCAAGCTAGGCTTCAACAATACGTGAACTGTGAACTTCCTGATGTTCAAGCTGGTTTTCGAAAAGGCAGAGGAACCAGAGATCAAATTGCCAGCATCCGCTGGATCATGGAAAAAGCAAGAGAGTTCCAGAGAAACATCTCTTTCTGCTTTATTGACTATGCCAAAGCCTTTGACTGTGTGGATCACAATAAACTGTGGAAAATTCTGGAAAAGATGGGAATACCAGACCACCTGACCTGCCTCTTGAGAAACCTGTATGCGGGTTAGGAAGCAACAGTTCAAACTGGACACGGAACAACAGACTGGTTCCAAATAGGAAAAGGAGTACGTCAAGGCTGTATATTGTCACCCTGCTTATTTAACTTCTATGCAGAGTACATCATGAGGAACACTGGACTGGAAGAAACACAAGCTGGAATCAAGATTGCCGGGAGAAATAGTCAATAACCTCAGATATGCAGATGACACCACCCTTATGGCAGAAAGTGAAGAGGAACTCAAAAGCCTCTTGATGAAAGTGAAAGTGGAGAGTGAAAAAGTTGGCTTCAAGCTCAACATTCAGAGAACGAAGATCATGGCATGCGGTCCCATCACTCCATGGGAAATAGATGGGGAAACAGTGGAAACAGTGTCAGACTTTATTTTTCTGGGCTCCAAAATCACTGCAGATGGTGACTGCAGCCATGAAATTAAAAGATGCTTACTCCTTGGAAGAAAAGTTATGACCAACCTAGGTAGCATATTCAAAAGCAGAGACATTACTTTGCCGACTAAGGGCCATCTAGTCAAGGCTATGGTTTTTCCAGTAGTCATGTATGGATGTGAGAGTTGGATTGTGAAGAAAGCTGCGTGCTGAAGAATTGATGCTTTTGAACTGTGGTGTTGGAGAAGACTCTTGAGAGTCCCTTGGACTGCAAGGAGATCCAACCAGTCCATTCTGAAGGAGATCAGCCCTGGGATTTCTTTGGAAGGAATGATGCTAAAGCTGAAACTCCAGTACTTTGGCCACCTCACACGAAGAGTTGACTCATTGGAAAAGACTCTGATGCTGGGAGGGATTGGGGGCAGGAGGAGAAGGGGACGACAGAGGATGAGATGGCTGGATGGCATCACTGACTCGATGGACGTGAGTCTGAGTGAACTCCGGGAGTTGGTGATGGACAGGGAGGCCTGGTGTGCTGCAATTCATTGGGTCCCAAATAGTCGGTCATGGCTGAGCGACTGAATTGAACTGATGTGAGAATTTATTCTTGGGATCTCTTTCCTCTGACTGATACTCCCAATACTGTGTTGATTAGAAATGGCAAGAGTAGGCATTCTCGCGTTGTCCCTGGTCTTAGAGGAAAAACTTTCAGTTTTACACCATTGAGTATGATATGAGTTAGTTGTGGGTCCTCATAAGTGGCCTAAGTCATGTTTGACTGTTTGCAACCCTGTGGACTGTATCCCACCAGGCTCCTCTGTCCATGGGAGTCTCCAGGCAAGAATACTGGAGTGGATTTCATGCCCTCTTCCAGGGGATCTTCCCAATTCAGGGATTGAACCTGTGTCTCCTGTATTGCAGGCAGATTCTTTACCTACTAAGCCACCTTTGGGAAGCCCCATTGTATTGATTAGTTTCTTTCTGTTCCTTATTTGTTGAGTGCTTTTATCATGCAAGGGTATTGAATATTCAGGTGCTTTTTCTGTATCAGTAAAGATAATCAGTGGTTTTCTTCATTCTGTCAATGTGAAGTATTGATTGATTTTTATGAGTTGAATCATCCTTGCATTCCATGGTTAATCCCCATGTGATCATGGTGTATACTTCTTTTAATGTGTTGTGAATTCTGTGTGCTAACATTTTTGAGGGTGATTGAAGCGATTTGGTCCTTGGCTTTTCTGTGTTGGCAAGTTTTCGATTACTGATTCAGTCTCCTTGCTAGTTATACATTTCAGATTTTGTATTTTTTCATTGTTCACTCTTAGTAGGTTGTATCTTTCTAGGGATTAATGTGTGTCCTGTTTGTTGGTGTGCAGTTGTTCATAATGGTCTCTTATGATCCTTATTTTGTGGCATTGGTTGTAATATTCCCTCTTGCATTTCTGATTTTATTATTTGAGTCTATTTTTTTTTCTTAGTGTAGCTAACGGGTTATCAATTTTATCAGTTTTCTGAAAAAGTCACTTATAGTTTCATGATTTTTTTTCCTTGTTGACCATTTCATTTGTCTGTGCTCCAATTTTTGTTATTTTCAGCTTTAGGTTTTAGTTTTTCTTTTTGTTCCTTGAGGTACAAGTTAGATTGTTACTTGAGATCTTGCCTTTTTTTAAGGCATGCCATTTATAGCTTAAACTTCCTTCTTAGTACTTCTTTAACTGCATCCATAAATTGTTTTGGTATTTTGCATTTTCATTTTTGTCAAGGTATTTTCTGATTTCCTTTATGACTTCTTCTTGTTTAAGAGTGTAGTGTTTAATTTCCACATATTGTAAAATTTCCAGTTTTATCTTAGGCTGTTTATTTCCAGTTTCATTACATTGTGATTGGAAAAGGTATTGTGTATTATTTCAGTCTTCTTGCATTTATTCAGACTAGTTTTATGCCTAGACATGTGTTCTGTCCTGAAGAATGTTTCATATGTAATTGAGAAAATGTATTCTGCTGTTTATGGATGGAGTGTTCTATATTTATCTGTTAGGTTTGATTGGTCTATAGTGTTGTTTAATTTCTGTATTTTCTTATTCTTCTGACTGGTTGTTCTATGCATTATTGAAAGAACATTATTGTGTTGTTGTGTATTTCTCCCTTCAGTTCTTTCAACATCTGTCTCATTAATTTAGGAGCTCTGAGGTTTGGTGCAGAAATACACTTTTTATATCTTCTTGGTGAATTGACCCTTTTATCATTATATGACATACCTCTTTGTCTCTTGTAACAGTTTTTCACTTAAAAGTCCATTTTGTCTGAAATTAATACAGCTGCTCCAGTGTTATTTTGGTTACTGTTGCATGGAATATCTTTTTTTATCCTTTTAATTGATATGCATCCTTAGATCTAAAATGTTTGATAGGTAGCGTGTAGTTGGAAGACCACTAAAGACCACAAACTTTTAATATTAAAAGCTAATAATGGAAGGACTCGGAAAGTGTTTGTTTATACCAGAAGGCATTTAACCTCAGATCAGAGTTGGTGATGACACCTGCTTAGTTTTAAAGCATTCATCTTAAGAATTCTCTTTCAAGTGTTTGGGTTATACCAATACCTGAGGCAACTGTGGGAAAACTGATCAAACATACGGGAATGTATTAGAAATTAATTTCCTTAATGAAGTCTATAAACCATCGGGTAGGTAATAAAAATAAGTTCTGGGAAATGTATTTTTTAATAAAAACTTTTCCACTGAGCCCACTCACTGGAAAAGACCCTGATGCTGGGAAGGATTGAGGGCAGAAGAAGGGGGCGACAGAGGATGAGATGGTTGGATGCCATCATGGACTCAATGGACATGAGTTTGAGCAAACTCTGGGAGATAGTGAAGGATAGGGAAGCCTGGCATGCTGCAGTCCATGGGGTCACAAAGAGTCAGATACAACTGAGCAAATGAACAACAATAAGAACTTTTAACATTTAATTTTAACTTCTAAGGCTTTTTTAGCTGATAAAAGTGAGAGTGTGTTCTTTTTTCTCACACACTGGGTTAGTTTGTCAAAGTGTTGGTTTCATAATATTGTATCATTAGTGTTCTACAAATATCTTAGGGAATTGAACTCTTTTTGTAAGCTAATGTGAATCAGCTATTTCCAAAGGCAAGACCCTGTGCTGTGCACCCAGCATTATTTAGTTGCAGTGAATAGCCATTATGAACATTCATTTTGGCATTCTTCTTTCCTGGAGGGCTCAAGGAATACTAACTGTGCCAAAACATTGGCTCTATTTTTATTTATTTAGGGATTTCAAATTGCCAAAATGAATTTGCAAAGTGCCTTTCTTTGCTTTTTGTTCTTTATTCCTCAGAAAATGCCACTGAAGCAAGGTGGGTGTGCCCCATGTTGTTCTACCTTTTGAGAAAAACCTCTTGAAAGAATCTATACCATAGAAATCTCTTTAGTTATTGAATAGATTTTTGAGTTAAGCTTTCCTTTCTCATCAAAAGCACATTGTTGTATGTGCTCTGTAAAAATGTTTTGTTAGCGTAGTAACTGTTTTAATTCTGGGGGAAAAATTACCTTATTATCTTGAGTTTCCTTCAGAGGTTCTTTGACATTTGTGGTTTTGTGACCATGCATCTTTTCTTGACTCATAGCTGCCTGTTTTATTTTTATCAATCTCTTCTTTTTTTATGGACATTATGTCTCTTTTTCAAAAGTCTCTAAGAGTCTGAGGTATTCTCATTTTGAAGGCTTTTGAAGTACCTTTGAAAGTATAGTTTGTAATTTCATTTTTAGCCAAGTGTGTTGCTTTGTTTTGTCCTTTGGTACATTCTTCTCTACCTGGTGTTTTTCTGGTTGTCTCCACCTTGCCCCTTGCATCTCCTTTAAAAGGAGGTTTTAACCCAGAGGGATGTTGTGGGGAGGGAGGTGGGAGGGGGGTTCATGTTTCGGATCGCATGTACACCCGTGGTGGATTCATGTCAATGTATGGCAAAACCAATACAGTATTGTAAAGTAAAATAAAGTAAAATGATTTGAAATCTGAAAAAAATAAATAGTAAAAGGAGGTTTTACACTGGAAGCTTTGGGTTCTTACTCTCCAAGAATATTGGGGGAAATCTCAGTAACCCATCCTGAACCAGTAGGTGACTTTGCATGACCAAAGTCATTTTTGTTTGATTGCCTCTGATCTTTTCCATGTGCATTGCTTCAGTTTTTATTGCCTTCTTTCACAAATAGTAGAGCCCTGCTTCAACCTCTGATTATGCAAAATGAGCCCAGCTTTGTCCCCATTTTCTATGCTCTTGGATGATTTTAGTTCCTGTTATTAGGGTTAATTTCTTAGATGTCTCAAATAGTAAGATTGTGAAATAGGTAACTTGCTTGTTTCTATTTGCTTCTTTAACTTCTACAAGTATGTGTGCGAAGTCACTTCAATAGTGTCCGACTCTTTGCAAGCCTATGGACTATAGCCCACCAGGCTCCCGTGTCCATGAGATTTTCCAGGCAAGAACAGCAGAGTGGGTTGCCATTACCTTCTCCAGGTACAAGCATAGGAGGTTAAAGAACTGGTGTGGTTTGTTGGAATATGTCAGGTCCTTACTGTGTAACCAAAATCACTTATTTCCTTATTTTTTAAAAAAAATTAATTAAAAAATAAATAAGTTTGGCTGCACTGAGTTTTGTGCAGAGGCTTTCTCTAGTTGTGGTGAGTGGGGGCTACTGTCCAGCTAGGTTGCGCAGGCTTCGCTTTGTGGTGGCTTCTCTTGTTGTAGAGCATGGCTCTAGGACGTGCCAGCTTCAGTAGTTGTAACACAGGGGCTCTAGAGCTTGGGCTTAGTAATTGTGGCGCATGGGCTTAGTTGCCCTCTGGTATGTGGGATCTCCTTGGACCAAGGATCAAACTCATGTCTCCTGCATTGGCAGGTGGATTCTTAACTACTGGACCACCAGGGAGGTTGAAGATGATAAGTTGGACAGTGATTATGAAGTCTAAATGTTATATTTGTGAAAGTGCTTTATAAACTGACAAACATAATTTAAATGTTAAATTTGTTTATTGTTTAGTCATAGGGATTGTGTTATTACTCTGTTTAAATCCGCCTTTGATTTTCAGGTTCTTCCATTGACCTGTCATCTATGGCAACAGCCATTATATCAAAATGATAGTGGAACACAGATTTCCGATACTAACGTGGCCTCTTTGGAAAAGATAGCTCCGTGGGGTTCTGGGGATGATCAGGTATGTCTTGTGTAACTGGAAAACTATCTTTCTTTTGATAAACAGCGTGAGAAATTCTGATTTAGCTATGAAGAGTGGAAAGAGGTGAATTAGTTTAATATTCCACTTTTCTAGTAGATCTTTGGCAGCCGTAATTATATAGAACAACAGTTTACTTTTTTTTGGTCTCAGGATTCCTTTACATTTTTCAAAAGTGTTTTAAAGAGTTTTTATTTATAAGGGTTGTCTATATCAATAACCTCAGATATGCAGATGACACCACCCTTATGGCAGAAAGCGAAGAGGCACTAAAGAGCCTCTTGATGAAAGTGAAAGAGGAGAGTGAAAAAGTTGGCTTAAAGCTCAACATTCAGAAAACGAAGATCATGGCATCCAGTCCCATCACTTCATGGGAAATAGATGGGGAAACAGTGGAAACAGTGTCAGACTATTTTTTTGGGCTCCAGAATCACTGCAGATGGTGATTGCAGCCATGAAATTAAAAGACGCTTACTCCTTGGAAGAAAAGTTATGACCAACCTAGATAGCATATTGAAAAGCAGAGACATTACTTTGCCAACAAAGTCCATCTAGTCAAGGCTATGGTTTTTCCAGTGGTCATGTATGGATGTGAGAGTTGGACTGTGAAGAAGGCTGAGCGCCAAGGAATTGATGCTTTTGAACTGTGGTGTTGGAGAAGACTCTTGAGAGTCCCTTGGACTGCAAGGAGATCCAATCAGTCCATCCTAAAGGAAATCAGTCCTGGGTGTTCATTGGAAGGACTGATGCTAAAGCTGAAACTCCAGTACTTTAGCCACCTGATGCGAAGAGTTGACTCACTGGAAAAGACTTTGATGCTGGGAGGCATTGGGGGCAGGAGGGAAAGGGGACGACAGAGGATGAGATGGCTGGATGGCATCACCGACTCGATGGACATGAGTCTTAAGTGAACTCCGGGAGTTGGTGATGGACAGGGAGGCCTGGGGTGCTGCGATTCATGGGGTCACAGAGTCGGACATGACTGAGCAACTGAACTGAACTGATATCAAGTTATTAAAATTAAGTCATTCTAAGAATATTTATTTTAAAATAACAAATCCATTATATATTAACATAAAAATATGTTTTAAAATGAAAAATTACTGTTTTCGAAAGCAAAAAAAATTGGTTGAAAGGATGGTATTGTTTTACATTTTTGCACATCTCTCTAATGTTAGCCTTACTAGAAGACAGTTGTTGTGTTAGGGTTCTCCAGAAAAATAGAACCAATAGGAGATAATACATGTGTATTTACAATGTGTTAGTTGCTCAGTTGTGTCCAACTCTTTGCAACCCCATAGACTGTAGCCTGCCAGGCTCCTCTGTCCACGGAATTCTTTAGACAAGAGTATTGGAGTGGGTAGCCATTTCTTCTCCAGGGGATCTTCCTGACCCAGGGATTAAACTGAGGCCTCCTGCATTGCAGTCAGATTCTGTACTATCTGAGCCACCAGGAAAGCCCACATATATACAGTATTGTATATATGTGTATATATATGTGTGTGTGTATGTATATATGTATGTATATATACACACACATATATTATGTATATATGTGTGTGTATATATACACAAATATATATATACACATACATACACACACACACACACACATATATATATTTGTGTGTGTGTGTGTATTATAAGGAATTTGTTGCAGGAGTGGAGACCCCTTCTATGGCCCAAAAGTGGGCTCTTGTCTAAATACTTGGATATTAATTATCCGGGGAGACAAAGCAAGAGATTTTGTTGGAAGATCACCCGGCTGGTGAGCAGGAGGGTAAGGGAACCCAAGAGAAGTATGCCATGAGGCTTGCAGCCTCTGCATTTATGGTGATGGGGTTTAGTTTCTGGGTTGATCATTCTGTCTCAGGGTCCTTACTGGTGGTGTGTGCCTAGCTCAGCCAAGAGAAGGATTCTGGGAGGTTGGTAGGATGTTTGGGCTGGTGTCTCCTATCTCCTTTTGACCTTTCCCAAATTCTTCCTGACGGTGGTAGCTTGTTACTTCCGCATCACTTACCAGGATCTCCTATTGTTAAGATAACTCGTGCAAGTGGCTGACCACTTGCCTGGTCATGGCGGGCAGTTTCAGTCAGCATTTCCCTAAGCAGATTTGCTCATGTGATTATGGAGGCTGAGAAATCCCAGGTTCTATAATGTGGGGACCCAGGAGTGCTGATGGTTTAATTCCAGTCTGGACCTAGGAACTGACTGATGGTATATGTTCTAACCCAAGTCTAAAGGCTCAATGACAGGCCAGCAGATGGTGTAAGTTCTGTGCCAAGTCTGATTCTAAAGGCAGAAGACTGATGTCCCAGCTTGAAGACCATCAGACAGAGAGAGCGAATTATCTTTTGTCTAGCCTTTTGTTCTCTTCAGGCCTTTAGTGGATTAGGTGAGGCCTGCCCACATCAGGAAGGGCAGTCTGCTTTACTAAGTCTGTGGATCAAATGTTAATTTCATCTAGACATGCTCTCACAGTGCCCAGATTGTTCAACCAAATATCTGGGCACCTTGTGGCCCGGCCAAGTTAGCACATAATATTAACTGTCATAACTGAACTTTCAGATTTGCTTTCTGCATTTAGTCCATTGGGATATATTGTATCACTTAAATTATATGAAGAAAATCTAACCTTGTATAGGTACATAGTTAGGAAATGGAGGCCCATGTCACTTCCCTGAAAGAATGTCAGTGACTCCTAGGGATCTTTGGAACAAATTTTGGGAACCACTAATTAAGAACATAGTAATAAACTTAGAGGAAATGGAAAAAAAATTGTGAGCAGTTAGGAAAAAGCTCATGTATGTTTGTAGGAGGAAAAAGATACAGTCTTACTCATAATGATTAAATATTTAAAGGTGATTATGTAATAACTTAGATATCAGATTTCTTCTGGTTCCCTCAGTTTTCTCTGAATTGCAGTTATTATCCATTGAATGCAAGATATAGAGGAAGGAGATTTACTGTCACCAAGCTAAAAGGGTTACGAGAAACCCTAACAAGAAAAAGCACAGTAATTGTGACTGTTAAATAGAAGGGAGATTGTTATTTGTTGAATTGTGTCCCCTCAACTTATGTACCTACACACATGTGAGTTTTTGACTTCTGTTTGATATGTTGGAAAACTTTGATTCTCATCTAGGTCTGGGGCTTTAAATATACCTGTATACGTAAAGATTGCAAATTTGTATCTCCAGCCTTTACGTCTCCTTCAAAATTTGTTTGTATTTATTTTATTGTCATCCCTCTTCATATCTATCAAAAATATTTAGAGGTTTGAGGGCCTTTTTATATTAATTAAAAGGATATAACACTCAGGATCATAGCAAAATAAGCAGAAAGAAAAGAATGGTCAACAGATTTTTTTTTAAGTTTTATTTTATGATGGGACATTATTGGAGTATTTTTGCATGAAGAAAGCAATTGTTCAGTAGGAAGGGAAAATTTGTGAAGGAAAGTGGGAAATCACATCTCTAGAAAAAAATGGAATGAGATGGGAAAGCCATTGATAGGTAGAGGGAGGGACAGTTTAAGTCATAAAATGAAAATCTGGGTTAGGTACTAGGGCTGTAGATCTTGTGATAGGAAAATAAGGGAGCTCCATCTCCTGCTCTTCGCTTACTAAACTGGGAAATGAGGTCATCAGTTGAAAATGAGTAAGGAGAGTTCAGTAGTTCTGAGGAAAGTATAAATTAATTATTTTGGCCAGTCAGCTTGGCAGGAAATTATAATAGAACTTCCAGGCAGGGCTGAGTGCTTTTGAGGTTTAATGTTATCAATGTAAAGCAAATACTGTATATTAATGCATATATATATGAAATCTAGAAAAACCGGTATAGGTGATCTTACTCATAGAGCAGAAATAGAGGCACAGACAAGGAGAACAAACATGAATACCAAGGAAGAAGGGAGAGTGGTGGGATGAATTGGGGAATTGGGATTGACGCGTATATACTATTGTTGCTAAAGTGAAGTAGCTCAGTCGTGTAAGACTCTTTGTGACCCTGTGGACTGCAGCCTGCCAGGCTCTTCCCTCCATGGGATTCTCCAGGCAAGAGTACTGGAGTGGGTTGCCATTTCCTTCTCCAGGGGATCTTCCCAACCAAGGGATTGAACCCTGGTCTCCTGCATTGCAGACAGACGCTTTAACCTCTGAGCAAGAAGCTCACATTGTTGCTAAGTATAAAGTAAATAACTAATGAGAACCTACTGTGTAGCACAGGGAACTCTACTCAGTGCTTGGTGGAGACCTAAATAGGAAGAAAATCCCCCCAGAAAGATGTATGTATACATATTGCTGATTCACTTTGTTGTACAGCAGAAACTAACACAACACTGTCAATCAACTGTTCACCTGTGCATGTGTGCTCAGTCACGTCTCACTCCTTGTGGCCCCGTGGACTGTAGCCCACCAGGCTCCTCTGTCATGGGATTTCCCAGGTGATAAAACTGGAATGGGCTGTCATTCCTCCTCCAGGAACTGAACCCAGGGATTGAACCTGCATCCTTTGTGTCTCCTGCAGTGGCAGGTGGGTTTTTTGTTGTTTTTTTTTAACCACTAGTGCCACCTGGGAAGCGAGGTTTTTAAAATAAAAATAAACTATACTCCAGTAAAAATTAATTTAAAAAAAATGTAAAGGAAATCCAGTCTGAATGTGTGTTTTCTTCAGCAGTGTGTTGTTGCTTGGATTAGGACAAAGAGAAATTCAATTAGAACTCAGCTTTTCCAGGCAGATAGGATGGTGGGGGGAAAGGGTAAGAAAGTCAGAAAAGTTTGTGAAACAGTGTTGGTAAAGATGACTATGAACACTCATACTGTTCATGCTCAAACTACCGCACGATTGCACTCATCTCACATGCTAGTAAAGTGATGCTCAAAATTCTCCAAGCCAGGCTTCAGCAATATGTGAACCGTGAACTTCCTGATGTTCAAGCTGGTTTTCGAAAAGGCAGAGGCACCAGAGATCGAATTGCCAACATCCGCTGGATCATGGAAAAAGCAAGAGAGTTCCAGAAAAACATCTATTTCTGCTTTATTGACTATGCCAAAGCCTTTGACTGTGTGGATCACAATAAATTGTGGAAAATTCTGAGAGAGATGGGAATACCAGACCACCTGACCTGCCTCTTGAGAAATCTGTATGCAGGTCAGGAAGCAACAGTTAGAACTGGACATGGAACAACAGACTGGTTCCAAATAGGAAAAGGGGTACGTCAAGGCTGTATATTGTCACCCTGCTTATTTAACTTCTATGCAGAGGACATCATGAGAAACGCTGGACTGGAAGAAACACAGCTGGAATCAAGATTGCTGGGAGAAATATCAATAACCCCAGATATGCAGATGACACTACCCTTATGGCAGAAAGTGAAGAGGAACTAAAAAGCCTCTTGATGAAAGTGAAAGAGGAGAGTGAAAAAGTTGGCTTCAAGCTCAACATTCAGAGAATGAAGATCATGGCATGCGGTCCCATCACTTCATGGCAAATAGATGGGGAAACAGTGGAAACAGTGTCAGACTTTATGTTTTTTTGGGCTCCAAAATCACTGCAGATGGTGACTGCAGCCATGAAATTAAAAGATGCTTACTCCTTGGAAGAAAAGTTATGAGCAACCTAGATAGCATATTCAAAAGCAGAGACATTACTTTGCCAACAAAGTCCATCTAGTCAAGGCTATGGTTTTTCCAGTGGTCATGTATGGATGTGAGAGTTGGACTGTGAAGAAGGCTGAGCGCCAAAGAACTGATGCTTTTGAAGTGTGGTGTTGGAGAAGACTCTTGAGCGTCCCTTGGACTGCAAGGAGATCTAACCAGTCCATTCTGAAGGAGAGCAGCCCTGGGATTTCTTTGGAAGGAATGATGCTAAAGCTGAAACTCCAATACTTTGGCCACCTCATGTGAAGAGTTGACTCATTGGAAAAGACTTTGATGCTGGGAGGCATTGGAGACAGGAGGGAAAGGGGACAACAGAGGATGAGATGGCTGGATGGCATCACTGACTAGATGGACGTGAGTCTGAGTGAACTCCGGGAGTTGGTGATGGACAGGGAGGCCTGGCGTGCTGTGATTCATGGGGTCGCAAAGAGTCGGACACGACTGAGCAACTGAACTGAACTGAACTGTTCATGAGGTTCTCTTAGGCAAGAATCCTGAAGTGGTTTGTCATTCCCTTCTCCAGTGGACCACATTTTGTCAGAAGTCTCCACCATGACTGGTCTGTCTTGGGTAGTTTAATTGAGTTAGACAAGGCTGTGGTCCGTGTGATCAGTTTGGTTAGTTTTTTGTGATGGTGGTTTTTATTCTGTCTGCCTTCTGATGGATAAGGATAAGAGGTTTATGGAAGCTTCCTGAAGAGAGAGACTGAGGGGGAAACTGGGTCTTGTTCTGATGGGCGGGGCCTTGCTCAGTAAATGTTTAATCCAGTTTTCTGTTGATGGAGGACACTGTGTTCCCTCCCTGTTGTTTGACCTGAGACCAAACTACGGTGGAGGGAATGAAGATAATGGCGGCCTCCTTCAGAAGGTGCGTGCACGCACTGCTGCACTCAGTGCCCCCAACCCTGCAGCAGCCACTGCAGACCCCCGCCCCTACTGGACACTCCTGGACACTCATGGACAAGTCTGGCTCAGTCTCTTGTGGGGTCACTATTCAGTGGTGACTATGGCTCAGATCATGAACTTAGTATTGCAAAGTTCAGACTTAAATTGAAGAAACTAGGGAAAACTACTCTTGCCTGGAAAATCCCATGGACAGAGGAGCCTGGAAGGCTGCAGTCCATGGGGTCACTGAGGGTTGGACACGACTGAGCGACTTCACTTTCACTTTCATGCATTGGAGAAGAAAATGGCAACCCACTCCAGTGTTCTTGCTTGGAGAATCCCAGGGACAGGGGAGCCTGGTAGGCTGCCGTCTCTGGGGTTGCAGAGAGTTGGACACGACTGAAGCGACTTAGCAGGAGCAGCAGGGAAAACCACTAGACCGTTCAGGTATGACCTAACTCAAATCCCTTACGATTATACAGTGGAAGTGACAAATAGATTCAAGGGATTACATCTGATAGAGTGCCTAAAGAACTATGGATGGATGGACAGAGGTTCATGACATTGTCCAGGAGGCAGTGATCAAGACCATCCCCAAGAAAAAGAAGTGCAAAAGGCAAAATGGTTGTCTGAGGAGGCCTTACAAATAGCTGAGAAAAGAAGAAAAGTGAAAGGCAAAGGAGAAAAGGAAAGATATACCCATTTGAATGCAGAGTTCCAGAGAATAGCATGGAGAGATAAGAAAGCCTTCTTCAGGGATCAATGCAAAGAAATAGAAGAAAACAATAGAATGGAAAAGACTAGAGATCTCTTCAAGAAAAGTAGAGATACCAAGGGAACATTTCATGTGAAGATGGGCTCAATAAAGGACAGAAATGGTATGGACCTAACAGAAGCAGAAAATATTAAGAGGTGACAAGAATACACAGAAAAACTGCAAAAAAGATCTTCACGACCCAGATAATCACGGTGGTGTGATCACTCACACTCACCTAGAGCCAGACATCCTGGAATGTCATCAAGTGGGCCTTGGGAAGCATCACTATGAACAAAGCTAGTGGAGGTGATGGAATTCCAGTTGAGCTATTTCAAATCTTAAAAGATGATGCTGTGAAAGTGCTGCACTCACTATACCAGCAAATTTGGAAAACTCAGCAGTGGCCGCAGGACTGGAAGAGGTCAGTTTCATTCCAATCCCAAAGAAAGGCAATGCCAAAGAATGCTCAAACTACCACACAATTGCACTCATCTCACATGCTAGCAAAGTAATGGCCAAAATTCTCCAAGCGAATTTTCATCAATACATGAACCAAGAATTTCAGATATTCAAGCTGGTTTTACAATAGGCCAAGGAACCAGAGATCAAATTGCCAACATTGGTTGGATCATCGAAAAAGCAAGAGAGTTCCAGAAAAACACCTATTTCTGCTTTATTGACTATGCCAAAGCCTTTGACTGTGTGGATCACAACAAACTGTGAAAAATTCTGAGAGAGATGGGAATACCAGACCACCTTACCTGCCTCTGGAGAAATCTGTATGCATGTCAAGAAGCAACAGTTAGAACTGGACATGGAATAACAGACTGGTTCCAAATCAGGAAAGGAGTACATCAAGGCTGTAAATTGTCACTCCGCTTATTTAACTTATACACGGAGTACATCATGTGAAATGCTGGGCTGGATGAAGCACAAGCTGGAATCAAGATTGCCGGGAGAAATATCAATAACCTCAGATATACAGATGATACCACCCTTATGGCAGAAAGTGAAGAGGAACTAAAAGGCCTCTTGATGAAAGTGAAAGAAGAGAGTGAAAAAGTTAGTTTGAAGCTCAACATTCAGAAAACGAAGATCATGGCATCTGGTCCCATCACTTCATGGGAAATAGATGGGGAAACAGTGTCAGACTTTATTTTTGGGGGGCTCCAAAATCACTGCAGATGGTGATTGCAGCCATGAAATTAAAAGATCGCTTCTGCTTGGAAGACCAACCTAGGTTATGACCAACCTAGACAGTATATTAAAAAGCGGAGACATTACTTTGCCAACAAAGGTCTGTCTAGTCAAGGCTGTTGGGTTTCCAGTGGTCATGTATGGATGTGAGAGTTGAAGTATAAAGATGGGAGAGTATAAAGATGTGAGAGTATAAAGCCCCAGTATTATTTTTCTCTGTGTATTTATTGTTTTATAGCTGATATTAGGAAGTGGATAGTTGTGTATCCTTTTTTTTAAAAGCTTACTCTTAAGCACATTTGGTTAGAGAATTTTAACTAATGGAAATAATCCTTTAAAGTTTTGTTGAAATTATGAAATCGTCCTAATTATATATTTTTATACATGGGTCATTTGGGAATTAAAAAAATTTGATTTGGTTAAGGAAGAAAATAATGAATATCAGTACATTATATATCTAAGCCTGTTGATAGCCATCAATATAATGTCATTGTCTCATCTTTTTAAACAGATAGGTTAAAGTAATTTATTGTTTAACAAAAAATTTTGTTTGTATAATTAATGAAAAACTGCAAGTAGAGGAAACATGGTAAAGAGAAAAGCAGAAATAAGTTAGAATGTAGACTTGTTACACTGAAGATAGAAAAAATGGATACATTCCTAGCAAATCGTCAAGGAAAAAAAAAGACCTTAATAATATAGACTTAATACAAACCTATCAAAGCTTATGGAGTTGAACGGGAACTAAGAGGAAATCAAGAATGTTATAATAGTACCAACTATCAAAAAGGTTTCTGGATCTACTGCATTCACCGATGAAGTCTTTTATATTTTTAAGGAAAATAAAATTTCCTTGTATAAAAAAAATACATAGAACAAGGTTAGAGGACAAAAGCATTTTAAAATACTAATGAATCTTAATCAGTGAAAATGTTAAAGGCTGCTATCAAATCTAATTAAAGGTCTCATCTACCATCTGCCTACTACTGTGAAGTAACAACTTCACAGTATGAAGAAATTTATTGCTGTATTTTATCATGTAATTGGGGAAAAATGATGCTCTAATGCTGTTTGATCAAATTTTGTGCCCCTTCCTAATCAGATTAATTTAAAATGAAAATAAAGGAATACTTTAATAGCATGACAGGAAGAATGTTCTTAATTATTAGCTAATACTAAATTTGTTTTTTAAATAACCAGATTTAAACAGAAAATGCCTATAAAACTGGTTACCATTAGTCTTTAATTCAACTTTAGTTCAATGTTGCTACTTACTGTGGTTTGTGAATTGGTGCCAGTCCATGAATTGCCTGTTACTGTCAAGAAATAAAAAGAATTGAGAGGAAGTGTTTAGAAACTTTTGATGTGTTTTAGTACCAGAAAATGACACTTAGACATCATGTGTTTTGTATTTTGGGCTTATATACCTTTTCAGTTTCATTTTCCTAGTTTTTTTTTTTTTTAAACTAGTTTGTAAATTAATTTATTTTTTATTTACTTGTTACCTATTAATTTTTATTAGTATTAATAAAATGTTATTCTGTAATGAGTTGGAAGTAGAAAGAACTGACCATAGGTATTTTGAGAGACATTGTTCTGAATTATGCCACTAGTAAAAACATTTGAAAGAGACAAATGTACCACTCACAACTCATGAAGCCACATGATGTTTTGTACCAAGAAGTCCACTAGAAACTAGTATAGCAAATAAGAGTTAGTAAAGTGGTCACGTGTAGAGAACATGTAGCTTTAGATTTGGAAATTTTATTTTCAAGTTTATGATATTGTAGGATTTCATCATGAAGAACCAAGTTTAGTGTTTTAATGATGAGAAGTAATATTAGAGAATAGCAGAAATGCCAGTGGTTCAACACGTTAAAAGATGTGTAATAATGGGAAAAGGTAAAAAATCTTATTGTGGAAAAAAGAGAACAGTTTTGATTTTTAAAAATTTTGATGAAAATGTAAAATAGGAAGCTATATGCTAATGTAAATGGACATGTTAATCTAAATGTTAATATGTTTGGTAACTCAGTTAATGATTTAGCATATTTTCCTTTAAAATTCTTGTTTTAGAGAACAGAATCTTGGCATTGTCTTCCTCAAGAAATGGACTCTTCCTGTACCTTGGATACAGCCCAGACTGGGTTTAATATGAGAGAGAAAGGGACTGAAGTGACCGACTTCACCTCTTTGGAGGAAGGAATATTGACCCAATCAGAAAATCAAGGAAAGGATCCCAACAGAGACCTCTTATGTTCTCCATTGCTAGGTAATACCTCTTTATTTTTAGCTAGTAGTAATACCTCATGTTTACAAAATACATATGGGGGACTGCAAATCTTGCATCTAAATCCTTGCGTTGAGCTCTGTAGAACTGTACTCAAACATATGAGCTTATTTCTGGTTTTTCACACTGGCCAGCTGGTCCAGTTATGTTAAATATGCAATTGCTCCTCATTTTATCATTCCCTGTTGCTCTCAGAAGGCATACAAAGCTTTCTCTCATGAATATGCCTACTTAGTCCTGACTCTGTGGGATTTTTCTTGGGGGTAACCACATATGTTATCCTTTGACTGCTTCTCTCAGCAATGGAGGCTTCATGATGTATAAAAACCAAACAAAAAACAAATGTTCCTGCTTACCTAATTAGCTTCTTAGAACTAGTTAAGACATTTATCATCCTAAGTTTTTAGATCCAAACATTGAGATAAAGAGGTTAAATGACTTGTCTGAGGCAGATCTTCCTGTTTTCCTCTGTTTAATATGGAACTAATTTATTAGCTCTTTACAAAAGATAAACTTTTAGTCCTTTTCAAATCATCAGGGTAGGAGGTAGAATTGTACTATCATTACTTTAGATTGTTGCACATATATAGAAATGCTTAGGCAATATGGTAATTTCAATTTTTTTATGCCTAAATCATAATTCAAATATTATTTTGTTTTTCCTTCTGTTTTCTTCAGGTTTTTATTTTCAAAAATTGGAGAAAATGCAACCACCACAGATTTTACAGTTAACCTTTGTCAAGGGTATGGGATTCAACCATGGAGGTGTCTTAACAGAATTTTGTAGAGGAGCATGAATTAGCAGTTAATTTAACAAGTTCTTTTCAGATGCTATCCAAGTAAAAAGTATCAGTGCCAATATATTCAGTGATGTATATCATCAAAGTCAATTTTAGTTTTATATTTAAAGAAAGATGTTGACAAGAGTTAGAGTTCCCTTGTAAGAGGAGGTAACATTGATGGCATATGAAAGAAGACTTTGCTATAATCAGATATTTGAAGGGCTGTCATGCTAAAGATGAAGCAACTTATTTTTCATTTATTCGTTTATTTAGCAAATATCTAAGTGCCTATTGTGTGTTATACACAGGAATATGTAGAGGAAAGCTATGTTGTCTTTTGGAAAGACAGTACAATAAAAGGAAAATCATAGTACCATAGGATGAGTTGGATCATGGTCCACAGCAGGGGTCTGCAAGCTGCTAGTCACAGGCGGAAGCCTGGTTTTGTACCGTCTGTGGGCTGAAAAAGGTTTTAGCATCTTTATAGGATTGTGAAAAACAAATGAACTAAAGAATTACATGGGACAGAGACACCATGTGTGATCAACAAAGCCTAAAATATTTACTCGCTGACCTTTTATAGGAAATGTTTGCCAATTCCTAGTCTAGAGATGAAAATCGGAGAAGGCAGTGGCACCCCACTCCAGTACTCTTGCCTGGAAAATCCCATGGACGGAGGAGCCTGGTGGGCTGCAGTCCATGGGGTCACTAAGAGTCGGACACGACTGAGCGACTTCACTTTCACTTTTCACTTTCATGCATTGGAGGAGGAAATGGCAACCCACTCCAGTGTTCTTGCCTGGAGAATCCCAGGGATGGTGGAGCCTGGTGGGCTGCCATCTATGGGGTCGCACAGAGTCAGACACGACTGAAGCGACTTAGCAGCAGCAGCAGAGTTGAAAATGAGACTACAAAACCTGTAGGCAGGCTGTTTTCAACTAGTAGAGCCATTTAATAATGGGACATAGCTAATAATAATAATATAGCTAATAATGTTATATAGCTATATAGCAAAACAAAGTGGGCATTATGTCACAGCAAATAAGTGAAGTTCTCTAATAGAATAGTTTCAACATTGGGTTGGAGATTCTGCTACATGGCTTGAGTTTTATAGCTCCAGTTTCTCATTTACTGTAGATAAAATAGAACATTTTAATAATTAGATCAGATCCTGGGATCTGATGACCAGAGGAAGTTTCATCATTGTGACTTTGTTAGGCTTGAATCCAGTCATTGTAGAGTGGATCTCATCAATGGCAAATGTCATGATGATGACTGGGGCCAGAATGATTAGATATTTCAAAAAAGAGATCCAGGCCAGCAACAGTTGTCCAAGTGTGAGGAAATGTGGGGTCTTGTTTAAAAATCTTCATGATTCTTAGAGGAATGAAAGTTTCTGTTATGAAGGTTTAAGACTAAGCTTATAAGCCAGAGCCAAGGAAGAATTGTACCAATTAGTCCTTGGTGGTAAATGGTATTGTTATCTTTCAGTTTCCCATTTTTGATTAGTCCATTTAATAAATAAATAATTGTATTCTGAGAGCCTACTAAGTGCAGGAGGTACTTTGTAGCAGGTATTTTGCTAAGCACTGAGGATATAGCTCTGAATAAAGCAGACATGGAATTGGTAATCTAAGTGGGAAGCAGACAGACTGAAGATTAGAACAAGAGTGTGACAGTTATGGTAGGGAAGGAGTGCAGTATTATAGGCATTGTGAAATCAGGAAGGTATACTGTAGTCCCAGTATTACATTCATATTTGAAGAACATTTCAGTTTTAGCAAAACATCGCTTATCTAGTTAAATTAATATGAAATAGAAAACTATTGGTTTTATAGATTTGTTTCTGCTAGTGTTTACTTTTTTGTTTTTGTAATTGTAAAAATACTATAAGGAATAAGGAGTTTACACCTAGTTGTACATATTTAGGGATGTTAGAACTTATTTAAGGTGACAGTCAGGTATTCACAAGCATTTTTTTTTTCCTTTAAATTAGCAGTTTTCAAACACTTTGGCCACAGGATTTCCTTGACACACTTTAAAATTACTTTTGTTGATGTGGCTTATTGATGTTTTCCAATGTTAGAAATTATTAAAACTGAAAAACTTAAAAATGAGTTTATCAATTCATTCAAAAGTAGCAACTCCATTGATGTTGGAAATTAACCTGGTTTATTAGAAAAATAACTTTCAAAATCAAAAATATTTAGAAGACTAGTGTTGTTTTACTTAAAAATATGTAATGTCTGACTTATTAGAAGACAAACAGGTTCTGATATCTGCTTCTGCCTTCAGTATGTTGCTCTATCATATGTGATGTAGCTTTTGGGAAATTCCATGGTATCCTTATGAGATAATGAGAGAGAATAAATCAAAATGATACGTTAATATTATTTTGAATATCACTTTGACCCAGGCATCTTCTGGAAGTATCTTAAGGATGCCTAGGAGCCTGTGAACCACATTTTGATGTAAGATGGAAAGAAACAATCGTAATTGTTAGGAGCATTTGCTAAAAAATATAGTGTTTAGGTCTAGACTGTACTCTGGCATATAAGCTATTTTTGAATGTGAACAGATTACTTAGTATTTTTTAAGATTTATAATCATGTTTCCCCATCTGTAAGATGACTATAATAATACCTGTACTTCTTCAAGGTTGTTATGAGGATTAAATAAAATATTGTATGTTGAGTGCCTGCATCTTGTTGTTGTTTAGTCGCTCAGTTGTGTCTGATTCTTTGTGGTCCCATGGACTGTATGTAGCCTGCCAGGTTCCTCTGTCCATGGTATTTTCCAGGTAAGATTGCTGGAGTGGGTAGCCATTTTCTTCTTCAAACTTGGATCTTAATAAATGGTATTTGCTGCTGCTGTTACATTATCATACTAATGCTTGTAGAAATTTCTAGATGGCAACATTTAGGTTTTTTAAAATATTATATAAGCCAAGCAGTTAATTATCAGCATTCCCAACATTTTTATATTTGAAATTTTGCAGTCCTACAGGACAATTTTGCTTCTCCTGATTTGCCTTTGCTGACATGTTTGACAGAACGTCAAGAGTTTGGGCCTGATTCCTTATTTCATCAAAGTGAACTAGATTTTGCACCTCTGAGGTAGGATGATTTATTTTTGTACTTGTATGTAATCTTTTTACTGTTTGTTTTCTTGTTCTAAGTTGTTACTAAATTAATGACTTGTAGTGAGACTTTGGGGTGATGTTCTTTCTCAGTACACACTCTGAAGGTAACAAGGCCTTAAGACAGGGTACATGTTAATTTGGCAGAATAACGTGTGTAAAGATGAGGCAGGGGAGTGTAGTTTATTTAAAAATAATTTCTAATGTATTCTAGCATACTAGGCATATTTTAGTTTAGAAAGCACACTCGATTTTCTTCTTTATATATCTGCTGATTTGCTATCCATCAGCCCACTCCCGTTCCGTAAAAAGCATCCATTTCATGGTCACTCGCTTGTTTGGCATCCCCGTTTTTGTCGGCCAATATCGAATGAACCTGGTTCTCTCTCTTCCCTGTGTAGGAGGTGCACATAGGAAGTAATGAAGCAGCATGACTTTTCTAATAGAGGCATCTAAATTAAGTTATTCCAAATTAATGTCTTTCAGTGACCATGAGAGACAAGTCTCGAATTCTTTAATCATATTTGGAATTATCCAAGAATATGTTTTTTTCTTTTAGAAATAACAAAGACAACGTAAATGAAAAACTATAAATGTTTACAGAGTTACAAACCTCTGCCCTTATGCTGTGTTTTACTTTAAAATCACTTTTATGAAAAGTGTTCTATACACAGTAGTCAGCCAATGATTAGGTTATGTTTTGTTTGAAGAGTAGATCACTTAAGTGGTTAAGAACATAATAACTAGTAAAAGAATTAATGCATGTTAAATGAATATTAAATTATGGTAGGTAGTAAATTGCGTATTTTAAATGGTAAAGTTTGAAATTTTCATTTAAAGAATCATCTTTGGGGCATAGTATTGTTTTGAGAGAAGCCTGAGAAAATATCAGGTCATAGGATGGTAGTTCATCATCTGTCTACAAAAAATTTGCTGTATTCAATCATTAGCCACTCTAAAGGAATTTGAAATTAGAACTTTTTTCAACATACTTTTCAAATAACCTCAAGTTTAGTAACATCAGTTTTGCATTTTTTCCATATTAGTATTTAAAAAAGATAAATATTTTTAATGTGTTATTTATTTATTTTTAACTATGTTTTCAGGGGAATTCCTGGTAAGTCTGAAGACACTGAATGGTTTTCTCGACCGTCGGAAGTTAGTGAAGCTTTATTCCAGGCAGCCTCAGGAGTAGCTTCAGACTTAGTTAACAGTTGCTTTAGTATATCTCAGCACCCACTTATAGGTAGTACAGCTGTTAAGTCTCAGCACTCTTTGTTAACTCCTGAACAAGGAACTAAAGAAGAGACTGTTTCATCTAATACACTTGATGATCAGAAAACCTGCGAAGACTCTGGTAATTATGATGCTGTTTATTCATATATATCATGGGAGACACAAGAAGTTATGCAGGAGCCAGCAACCAATTTAGCTGATAAAGATCAAGTTTCTTTTTCAACTGCATCTGATATAAGTGATGAATACATAAATCCTAAAGGAAGTGACAGTTTTGATGCTTCTTACTTATATGCACAGTATGGGAACCAAGGAACTTTACAGCAATCAGAAAAATATTTAGCCAGTAAGGACCATGATTCTTATTCAGATTCATCTGACACAATTGATAGAAATAAAATTCCTAAGGAAAGTGACAATTTCTCTTTATCAAATATGCCGTGGAGCAAGCAGGGAGCTTCACACCATCCAGAAATATATCTAATCAGTAAGGATCGTGTTTCTTTTCCACGTGAAGTTGCTCCTCATTTTAATAATAAAATGCCACATTCTTTCTGGCATTGTTTGTTGGGATCAGGAGGAAGCGAGGTTCCCTTGATGTCTGATAGTCATTATTTTGAGAACGTTTGTTTAAGGGCTCCTGTTGAGAATGAGGTGAAACAAAAGGTGGAGAGTTATAAAAGCAATGAAGATCTGGGGAAAGGATTATCTCAATGTTTTGAATTAAAGGAGAATAGAAATACTTTAGTGTATTCAGAGGTGCATCCCAGATCTTCAGAAATACAATATGTTGAGAATGTTACAGTTCCTGATAATTCTGTAGAAGTTTCAGAAGCCCATATACTCTCCCGGGGGCTTGATACCTCTACGATGGAGATTTCTGGTGGTCCTCTTCAGACTATTAAATCCAACTCAAATGAGACATCAGAACAACTGTATTTTCAAGAAGAAAGAAACCAAGAGGCAACTTCTGTTTTTGATGGGGAAAATGTTGGTGCTACGAAAAATGTAGCTTTTCAGGCAGTTATTGCCTCTATTGAACCTTCCAAGAAAGAGAGTACAGTAAATGAAATCCAAACTGACATCAACAAATCTTTAACAAATGACAGCCAAGAAAGTGAACCAAAAAGTTCAGATCCTTCCCTGTTAAATTACGATGAAAACCTTTTCCTTGATAAACTTAATCATCCACGCTATCAGTCTACTCCTGCGGTGTTTGAATCAGGAGCTTCAAAACCATTGTATAAAAAAGATGATGGTGATAGCTCCCTGTACTGGCATCACAATTTAAAATCAATTCCCAGTGCTCCTCAGGAAATATTGATTAAGCCACTTTCTGTTAGTCCAGAGCTTAAGTCATCATCTTCTTTAAGTGAAAAATCTCTCAGACAGGCTGTTGGTCTTGGCAAAACATGGTCAACTTTATTTCAGTATGGTATAGACAATGAACAGTTTCTTCCCATTGGGAAGATAAAGTCTGTTTCTGCTCTCGACCTTGCAGAGAAGTTAGGACCTTCAAACATTATTTACCCAATGAAAGTATGGACTTCAGATTCTTTGGTTTCACAAGATTTAAAGCAGCACACCTTTGAAGAAGTTGCAGATTCCTCAAACTGTATTTTGGGTAAGACTGTAAACTCTAGTTACATCATTGAAGGTCCATCTGCAGCTGTAGGAAGCAGCTTTTCAGCAAACTTGGTGGCATGTGATGCAAAGTTACAAGGTGCTTTACCAGTGATCAGTAATGCACCATTAATTGCAGTTGGCCAAAAGACATTGCTGAAAGCTGATACGGGCCGAGGTGAAATGCCTCGGCCTTTGGGAGCCAAGTGCAGTTTTACTATACATACAATTATGCAAAATGACTCCTATTTTGTAGAGGGCCTGCAGGGGAAGGCTGAATCTGACATCTGTACCCTGGATGATGATACTGAATGCTGTAGCGTAGATGAAAATGCTGTTGTATGCAGTAAAAGACAAGAGGTAAGACAATAAAATGAGTATTGGGGAGAGACATGGTCTTTTTCATTATTGTTTTAGGAAATGGTATTGTTTGTTTTTATTTTTACTTTTTACTGTTTCCCAGATATGTGACCAAGGTGACTTGACTGGTGAGTGTGTTGAGCTAACAGGTTTAGAAAATTTGCTTGATGATCTAGAGATTTGTGACAGCTCCCTGCAGTGGCAATCTACTGTACAGCTACCATCTAAGGAAGACAGCAGTTTTGAAGATTCTGTAAGTCTTTCTATTAGACATTTCTTGTATGGTGGGGAAAGCGATTTTAGTTGAAAAATGGGGATGAGAATAAAGGGCTATTTATATCCTCCAATACCAAATTGTGATGTGTAATCTGGTTTTCATCTGATATCCAGGAGTATGCTGCATTAATTAGAGGTTGGCATAAAAGAAATATTTGTGATTTTCGACCATGAAACTCAATAAGTTCTGTGGTGTTTTCGGAAAAAAGGCCAGCCTTTGGAGCATCCAGGCCCTTCATATTGAAATATCTTAACTCTTTCAAATTGTGCTAGCAAGAACCTCTGGGATGGTGTTAAGATTAAAGTCATTCATTGCTGTTGCTGTTGCTAAGTTGCTTCAGTCGTGTCCAACTCTGTGCGACCCCATAGATGGCAGCCCACCAGGCTCCCCCGTCCCTGGCATTCTCCAGGCAATAATACTGGAGTGGGTTGCCATTTCCTTCTCCAATGTATGAAAGTGAAAAGTCAAAGTGAAGTCACTCAGTCGTGTCCGACTCTTAGCGACCTCATGGACTGCAGCCTACCAGGCTCCTCCGTCCATGGGATTCTCCAGGCAAGAGGACTAGAGTGGGGTGCCATTGGAGATACTCAATTGTGCTTTTTCCACCCTCTGGCCTTCAGTGTAACAGCCCTTGGAATAGGCCTTGAAATATTCATGTATTTCTGTTTAGAAGCCCCTGAAAGATTTTAATTTCAGACATATCTTAAAGTCAAAATTTTGTTTTATACAAGGCTTGATTTGCTTGGATCCTTGGATCTTCTGATTTTAATGGTTCTCTGGCCCCATTGCCCATCTGGTTTTGTCTGACACTGTCGGCCCCACCCTGAGTCCTTTTACCTGATAATGTATCGTTACATTCTATTAGTCATTAAATATAGTTAGGTTACATATATATGGTGTACTTAATGTTACTTTGCTTTTCCTATTTTCCCATGTATAAGATAAATATGTCATGGGAAAGCTGCTAGTTTGAGTTGCAATTATATTTTGACCTGTAGGTTCAGGTAGTTTTATAAAGAGAAAATGAACAAAAATATTGTGGTAAGCTTTTCCTTTTATTTCAGTTTATTGAATTTATTTACAGATAGTAGAATTTATTTATAGGTAGTTTTATTTTCTTCAATAGTCTAGACATTGTTTACTTCTATTTTTCAATTAATAACGGGGATAATAATGATAGCTAATGTTTTGCGCTCAAATACTATGCTAAGAGGTTTACTTTATATATGTTACCTCAATTCATTTAGTCCTTTGGTCAGTCCTATCAGGTAGGATTATAGAGATACCAAGGGAACATTTCCCTTGATACCAAAGATGGGCCAATAACAAAGATGGGCTCAATAAAGGACAGAAATGGTATGGACTTAACAGAAGCAGAAGATCATGGTGGTGTGATCACTCACACTCACCTAGAGCCAGACATCCTGGAATGTGAAGTCAAGTGGGCCATAGGAAGCATCACTACAAACAAAGCTGGTGGAGGTGATGGAATTCCAGTTGAGCTATTTCAAATCTTAAAAGATGATGCTGTGAAAGTGCTGCACTCACTATGCCAGCAAATTTGGAAAACTCAACAGTGGCCACAGGACTGGAAAAGGTCAGTTTTCATTCCAATCCCAAAGAAAGGCAATGCCAAAGGATGCTCAGACTACTGCACAATTGCACTTATCTCACATGCTAGTAAAGTAATGCCCAAAATTCTCCAAGCCAGGCTGCAACAATATGTGAACCAAGAACTTCCAGATGTTCAAGCTGATTTCAGAAGAGGCAGAGGAACCAGAGATCAAATTGCCAATATCTGCTGGATCATGGAAAAAGCAAGAGAGTTCCAGAAAAACATCTCTTTCTGCTTTATTGACTATGCCAAAGCCTTTGACTTTGTGGATCACAATAAACTGTGGAAAATTCTGAAAGAGATGGGAATACCAGACCACCTGACCTGCCTCTTGAGAAACCTGTATGCAGGTTAGGAAACAACAGTTCGAACTGGACACAGAACAACAGACTGGTTCCAAATAGGAAAAGAAGTACGTCAAGGCTGTATATTGTCACCCTGCTTATTTAACTTCTATGCAGAGTACATTAATAGAAACGCTGGGCTGGATGAAGCACAAGCTGGAATCAAGATTGCCGGGAGGAATATCAATAACCTCAGATATGCAGATGACACCACCGTTATGGCAGAAAGTGAAGAGGAGCTAAAAAGCCTCTTGATGAAAGTGAAAGGAGAGTGAAAAAGTTGGCTTAAAGCTCAACATTCAGAAAATGAAGATCATGGCATCCAGTCCCATCACTTCATGGGAAATAGATGGAGAAACAGTGTCAGACTTTATTTTGGGGGGCTCCAAAATCACTGCAGATGGTGATTGCAGCCATGAAATTAAAAGGTGCTTACTCCTTGGAAGGAAAGTTACAACCAACCTAAACAAGCATATTAAAAAGCAGAGACATTACTTTGTCAGCAAAGGTCCATCTAGTCAAGGCTATGATTTTTCCAGTGGTCATGTATGGATGTGAGAGTTGGACTATAAAGAAATTGAGCACCAAATAATTGATGCTTTTGAACTGTGGTGTTGGAGAAGACTCTTGAGAGTCCCTTGGACTGCAAGGAGATCAGTCCTGGGTGTTCATTGGAAGGACTGATTTTGAAGCTGAAACTCCAATACTTTGGCCACCTGATATGAGGAGTGACTCATTTGAAAAGACTCTGATGCTGGTAAAGATTGAAGACAGGAAGAGAAGGGGACGACAGAGAATGAGATGGCTGGATGGCATCATCGACTCAATGGACATGGGTTTAGGTGGATTCAGGGAGTTGGTGATGGACAGGGAGGCCTGGCGTGCTGCGATTCATGGGGTCGCAAAGAGTCGGACACGACTGAGTGACTGAGTTGAACTGATTATCATTCCCATTTTACAATTGATATTTAGAGGGTTAAGGAACTTGCTGATAATCATTTAGCAAGTAGGGGAACTAGTATTTGAAACTATCCTTGTATATATACTTAATGAATATGCCATAAATTGCCTCCCTGTTTAACTGTTCTTCAGTGACACCAAAGCTAAGATTTTGCATTGTTTTGGCAAGAATGAAGGTCAAAGTTAGTTTTAGTAAGAATGAGAAGCGAAATATCAATTTTAAACTTAGAGTTTCTTTTTGTTGTTTTTCTTTCAGTTTTATTGAGATATAAGTTTAAGGGATATAGTGTAATGACTTGACTTACATACATCATGAAATGATTACTGCAGTAAATTTAGTGAAGACCCATCATTTCATAAATATTAAAGAAACAGAAAAAATTTTTTTTCCTATTATTAGAACTCTTAGGATTTACTCTTTTAAAACAGCGCCGTTAATTATATTTACACTTGAGTTTCTAATTTTTTTTGCTAAAACTACTTTTGTAACGTATGTCAACTTTTCATATAGATAAAGTATATTTGAAGACGTGAGGATATATATTTATTTAGTTAATAGTGATGTGCTGAGATTAACTCTGACACAATTCCAGATTTTATTTGGCGTTAACTGTAACTTTAAGTATATTTTTTTTAGTCCAGGGAGGATGCTGTTTTCTATGTTGTCTTTCATTCTTAGGTCTCTACTATATTCTGGGACTTACATATTGCTAAATATTAGAGAAGCAGTGAGCCAGACCTGGTAATCATCTTTCTGCATGGCTCAACTTGCTCTCAGGAGGTTTGCCTATTGTTCAGTTTCTTCCTTATTATCATCTGTGTCTCAGAAGAGTCGTTCATACTTGTTTGTCTCACTTTGGTACCCATCCATCGTTCTTTGAATGATTATTTGGGTATCCATTTACATATGATGTAGGTTGGGGCTATGAAGAGAGTGTGGAGAACTGGAGTCAAAACCCTGTTCAGTTACTTTGTTAGCCTTGTACCTTGGTCAAATGACTTTGGAGGATTATTCTCCTTCCTTGTCTACATAAAGAAATAAGCAGTATTAATCAACCTGAAACATTGTTCTATTGAATGGGGTAAGGTATGTAGCATGTATATAATGCCTGGCTGTTAGTTCCCTTTATTTTAGTGAAATTAGATCAGGCTATTACCAGGGGTTTCCTACTCTCATTTGTTATTTTATTCTTTCTCTCGCCTTGTTCCTGGAAGCATATTACATTTTTCTATCCTCTATAATAAAATACTGTTTTAGTATCCCTTATTTTGGCCATATAACTCTTAACTATTATTTAAGGTTGACTCCTTAGATCTCTTTCCTTTTTGTCTTGTTGGTTCCCTATCCATCCCATGGGCTTCCCTGGTAGCTCAGATGGTAAAGAATCTGCCCATAGTGCAGGAAACTGGGTTTGATTGCTGGGTCGGGAAAATCCCCTGGAGAAGAAAATGGCAACCCACTCCATTATTCTTACCTGTAGAATCCCGTGGACTGAGGAGCCTGGTGTGCCCCAGTTCATGGGGTCGCAAAGAGTCTGACACAACTGAATGACTAACACCAAATTTCAGTGTGTTTCCACTTAAGATTTTCTGTGTGGATGATTATCATCTGCATTTTTAGACCTAGTATTTCTCCTACATAGACCCATATACTATCTTGTATGACATTTTCTTGTGAATATTCCCATCATCTCAAATTTACCTTGCCTAAATCAGAATAACTTATCTTTTGACTAAAGTCAGAGTGACTTACAGATTTTCTGTTCTTCTAGAGATGTTAACATTTCTTGGTTTATTTATTGTCATTGATTCTGTCTTCATTGTTCATTATAAACTAGGAGAGAAACCAATCTTGATTTTTTTTCCCTCCTAACTCCCCTAATTTTTAGTGATAAATATCTGTTGATCTCTTAAATATGTCTCATCTTTTTCATTCTACATTTATTACTTACTCTAATATCTGTATATTTTGAAGCTTTGAAATTTTATTAAAGTTAAAATTGGAATAGAAATCGTTTTCCCTATATTTAGAAGCTTTGGGGGAAACTGCTATTAAACACGGTGTGCACACACAAGTATTCATCTATTTCGTATGTGATATGTACAGTTGACCTTGAACAGTGTGGGAATTAGGGGCACTGACCCTTTGTGAAGCTGAAAATCCATAGTTGGCCTCCTGTATCCCCAATTACACCAAATCTAGGATTCTTCCACATCCACAGATTCATCCAATATTGGATCATGTGTAGTACTGTAGTATTTACTGTTGAAAAAAAAAATCCATGTATAAGTGGACTAGTACAGTTAAGACCATGCTGTTCAAGGGTCAACTGTACGTTAGTGAGCTGCATGTCTCCTTCAGCAGTAGGAGAGTTGGAAACTAAGAACTTTGTCTTATGTTTAGAACAGGGTTTTTCCACATTATTGGTTTGCTGCTGCTGCTGCTAAGTCGCTTCAGTTGTGTCCGACTCTGTGCGACCCCAGAGACGGCAGCCCACCAGGCTCCCCCGTCCCTGGGATTCTCCAGGCAAGAACACTGGAGTGGGTTGCCGTTTCCTCCTCCAATGCATGAAAGTGAAAAGTGAAAGGGAAGTCGCTCAGTCGTGTCCGACTCTTAGCGACCCCATGGACGGCAGCCCACCAGGCTCCCCCGTCCCTGGGATTCTCCAGGCAAGAACACTGGAGTGGGTTGCCATTTCCTTCTCCAATGCATGAAAGTGAAAAGTGAAAGGGAAGTCGCTCAGTCGTGTCCGACTCTTAGCGACCCCATGGACGGCGGCCCACCAGGCTCCCCCGTCCCTGGGATTTTCCCGGCAAGAACACTGGAGTGGGGTGCCACTGCCTTCTCCTCATTATCGGTTTGGGGTTGGCTGATTCTTTGTTGTGTGGGGGTGTTCTTTGCATTTTAGGATGTTCAGTAGCATCCCTGGCCTCTGTTCGCTGAACGTCTGTAGCATTACCTCCACTAAAGTTAGGACAGAGAAAAATGTCTCCAGGCCTTGCCTCATGTTCCTTGGTGGGGGAGGTGAGGGAGTGCAAAATCTTCCCCAGTTGAGAACCGTGGGTCTAGAGAAACGATGTAGGCAGTAGAAGTAGAATTATTTATTTTCACATTCCGCCAGCTTTATAAGAATGTTTGTTACTACACAATGAAAAAGCTTTCATAAAGACGATAGAAAAATTTCAGACTCTGTCCTGGGAGAGCAGCACCGGAATAATATTTTAGGAAAATAAACCTAAAAGTGGTATGTTGTTTTTATTGAGAGTATATGTTTACTCATATATGAATATAAGTCAGTATGCTATGAATTTGATGAAGAGTTGTATATATTTGTGTACCAACATCACTAATAATAGTTTCTAATTTCTTTTTTAGCAAGGACTTGCTGGAAAGCCATGAAACTTCAGAAACTTCCTTTTCAGCATTTAACTTTTATTTCATCAATTTATATTTCCTACTACTTTTGTTTCAAGAAATTTGAGGACTTATGTTTTTTGGTAACTGATCACAGATCCAGTTCTTTGGTGCTTTTATTTTTCTTCTAAACATTTGTGAATTTCTTGAAAATATTTCTGTTCTTATCTCTTTCCTTACCCTAGCATATCTTTCCTACTTAAGGAAAAAAAAAAACCCTTGAGCTTCTCAAGAGTATTATAATAGTTCAGATCCTGCAGTGTTGATACAATTATTGTCAGGATCAAACTTCTGAGTATAGAACACTATTATGTCTCCTATCTGTAATATTCTGTGCAGGTTGACTTGAAAACCCTCAGAATAATTTGTAGAGCCATCTTGGAATTAACCAAAGAAGATATGACCTATATATGAATTCAGGAGAGTTAAGAGTATGATCTTAAGGAACCTGGTATAACTGTTTAGCATTCATTTTCATAAAAACAAGGTTTATTTGTTAGTAGATGAAGTCTGAAGTTAATCTTCCTCTTTTTCATAGGTATGTCCTTCCAATACGGACATTAATGAATCTTTTTCATCTGTGTTGCCTCCATTCGTTCCTCGTGAGCCAGCTAGAGATTTGGAATATCACTCTTCAAATCTCAGAATGTTACGGGTATCTCCTGACACCGCGTCAAGGACTGTCAGACGTTTAACAGGTTCGTAGAGAAGGATATATTGTCTTTATAACTAGCTTGTTATGCCTAATTAATTTTTAACTTTTGAACTGCAATGATGTTAACTTTGGATTAGGTATATTTATAAATCCTCAGGTATTTTATTAGATGAACCATTTGATTTTTCATTGAGTTCTTCATGACAATGTTTCTAACTGAATTACATGGAGGAGTCTGATACTAAAGTCAGTTTGTTTCTATATTCCTTTTTGTGACTTGAAGGAAAAAGGAAACTGAATGAACACAGGAGCAGATAGAAGTTTATAGAGAGGAGACTGAGAAATTAATTTTGAGGTAGAAAGCAAGATTGTCTGCAGAGGGAGGTAGAGAGTTGTGGAGGTGGGTGAGGGGACTTGAGAAGAATGGCTTGGTGAAGGCTTAGAATTTATGTTAAAGTGAGTAGGGGATGGAACTGACCAAGGTTAAAAGGGTGGATTGGCAGGTAGTTCGAAGAGCTGAGGTTGATGACTATCCTGGACATTTTCATGTAAGTGAAATCATACAGTATGAGATCTTTTGTGGCCAGCTTCTTTTTACTGGGTACATCTTCAACATTCATCCATGTTATAGCATATATCAGAACCATTTTTATTGCCAAATAATAGTTCATAGTGTAGCTATATCACATTTTGTTTTCCTTTTCATCAGTTGATGGACATTTGGGCTGTTTCCACTTTATGATCATTAAGAATAATGCTGCTATATGAACATTCATATACAGGGCTTTGTGTATTTATTTTTATTTCTCTTTGGTGTGTATCCATGAGTGGGAATTTCTGGTTCAAGGTAACAATGTTTAAAATTTTGAATATCTGCTAAACTGTTTTCCAGAGAATGAGCACTATATTACCTTCCCAGCAGCATTATGAGCGTTCTGATTTCTTTGCATCCTCAGTGACACTTGCATTTCTGTCTTTTTTACTATAGCCCTCCTGGTAGGTGTGCAGTAGTATCTGTGGTTTTGTTTTTTGTTTCCCTATTCCAATCCCAAAGAAAGGCAATGCCAAAGAATGCTCAAACTGCCGCACAATTGTACTCATCTCACATGCTAGTAAAGTAATGCTCAAAATTCTCCAAGCCAGGCTTCAGCAGTACATGAACTGTGAACTTCCAGATGTTCATGCTGGTTTTAGAAAAGGCAGAGGGACCAGAGATCAAATTGCCAACATTGGTTGGATCATCGAAAAAGCAAGAGAGTTCCAGAAAAACATCTATTTCTGCTTTATTGACTATGCCAAAGCCTTTGACTGTGTGGACCACAACAAACTGTGGAAAATTCTGAAAGAGATGGGAATACCAGACCACCTGACCTGCCTCTTGAGAAACCTATATGCAGGTCAGGAAGCAACAGTTAGAACTGGACATGGAACAACAGACTGGTTCCAAATAGGAAAAGGAGTACATCAAGGCAGTATGTTGTCACCCTGCTTATTTAACTTCTATGCAGAGGACATCAATAGAAACGCTGGGCTGGATGAAGCACAAGCTGGAATCAAGATTTCCGGGAGAAATATCGATAACCTCAGATATGTAGATGACACCACCCTTATGGCAGAAAGTGAAGAGGAACTAAAAAGCCTCTTGATGAAAGTGAAAGAGGAGAGTGAAAAAGCTGGCTTAAAGCTCAACATTCAGAAAACGAAGATCATGGCATCCAGTCCCATCACTTCATGGGAAATAGATGGGGAAACAGTGGGAACAGTGTCAGACTTTATTTTTTGGGGCTCCAAAATCACTGCAGATGGTGATTGCAGCCATGAAATTAAGACGCTTACTCCTTGGAAGAAAAGTTATGACCAACCTAGATAGTATATTGAAAAGCAGAGATATTACTTTGCCAACAAAGGTCCGTCTAGTCAAGGTTATGGTTTTTCCAGTGGTCATATATAGATGTGAGAGTTGGACACACTCTCACATCCATACATGTGAAGAATTGATGCTTTTGAACTGTGGTGTTGGAGAAGACTCTTCTGAGTCCCTTGGACTGCAAGGAGATCCAACCACTCCATCCTAAAGGAGATCAGTCCTGGGTGTTCATTGGAAGGAATGATGCTGAAGCTGAAACTCTAATACTTTGCCTACCTCATGCAAAGAGTTGACTCATTGGAGAAGACTCTGATGCTTGGAGGGATTGGGGGCAGGAGGAGAAGGGGACGACAGAGGATGAGATTGCTGGATGGCATCACCGACTCGATGGACATGAGTTTGAGTGAACTCTGGGAGTTGGTGATGGACAGGGAGGCCTGGCATGCTATGATTCATGGGGTCGTGAAGAGTTGGACACGACTGAGCAACTGAACTGAACTGAATGGCTAATGATGTTGACCATCTTTTGTTGTGCTTATTGGACAGTTATATATCTTCTTTGGAGAAATGTCTATTAAAATCCTCACTCACTTTTTAATTGGTTTATTAACTTTTTGTTACTACATTTTAAGAGTTCTTTGTATATTCTGGATACAGGTCCCTTATTAGATATGTTATTTGGAAAAATTCTCCCACTCCTGTTGAGTTATCGGTTCACTTACTTGATGGTATTGACTTCACAGAATTTTTAATTTTGACAAAGTTTTATTTTATCTGTTTTTCTTTTTTGAAGTTAGTTTTAAGTAGTGGTAAAATACTGATAATGTTTCATGTTAGCTATTTTTATATATATAGTTCATTGGCATTAAATACATTCACATTGTCATGTAAACAATGTCATGCATTCACAAAGCTCTTTCATCTTGTAAAACTGGAACTCTGTATCTAAATATTAAAGGATAACTCCCCATTCCCTCCTACTTCCCCGTCAACCATGGTTCTACTTTTCACCTCTGCTGTGAATTTGAGTACTCGAGGTACCTCATATAAGTGTTTGTCTGTGACTGATTCATTTTACTTAAAATAATGTTTTTTAATTTTTATTAATGGTGTAGCAGGTATCAGATTTCTTTGAATTTGTAGATTTTTTTGAGAATATTGCCATATTAAAAATATTGCATATTTTGATCTGCGCATGTGGGATTTCTTTTTGTTTATTTAGGTCTTCATTTCTTTCAACAACGTTTTGTAATTTTCAGCATACAACTCTTGTATGTCCTTTTTAAATTAATTTCAAGTCTTTAAATCTTTTTGATGTTACTATAGATGGAAATGTTTTCTTAATTTCATTTTTGGAATAGTCACTGCTAGTATATAGAAATAAAGTTTAATTTTGTATGTTCATCTTGTAGCTGGCAACCTTGCTGACCTACCTCTTTGTTATTCCTAATAATTTTTTGTGTGGTTTTCTTATTTTTGTATACAAGCCAGTGTCATCTGCAAATAGAGATGTCTTCTTCCTTTCTAGAATGTATTCTTTTTTGTATATTTCCCCAGTTGCCTTGACAAGAACCTTCAGTACAGTGTTGCCTGTAAGTGGCAAGAGCAGTCTTCTGCAGGTCTTTGTGGGAACGTCTTTTACTGTGTTAGCTGAGGGGTTTTTGTAGATGCCTTTTATCAGGTTGGGGAAATTGTTTTTTATTTGTAGTTTCTAGAGTGCATTTATCAGAGAAGGCAATGGCACCCCACTCCAGTACTCTTGCTGGGAAAATCCCGTGTATGGAGGAGCCTAGTAGGCTGCAGTCCATGGGGTTGCAAAGAGTCGGACACGACTGAGCGACTTCACTTTTTACTTCTCACTTTCATGCATTGGAGAAGGAAATGGCAACCCACTCCAGTGTTCTTGCTTGGAGAATCCCAGGACCGGGGGAGCCTGGTGGGGTCTACAGAGTCTACGGGGTCGCACAGAGTCAGACACGACTGAAGCAACTTAGCAGCAGCAGCAGAGTGCATTTATCATGTAAAGGGTGTTAGATTTTGTCAGACACTTTTTCTGTATTTTTAAAACGGTGGTTGTATGTATGATTTTTGTTCTTTAATATTATGAAGCATTATTAATGAATTTTCAGATGTTGAGTCAACTTTGCTTTCTTGGTTATAATTGTACTTGGTTATGGTGTATAATCCTTGTGTGTGCTATTGGATTCATTTTACCAGTGATTTTTTTGGGGGGAATTTTGTGATTCATAATAGATATTGATGTGTAAATTTCTTGGCTTTTTTTTTTTGGCTAGGTTTTGGTACAAAAGTAACACTGGTGTCATAAGTTGAGTTAGAAGTAATTTGAGTTTTCTTTCTCTTTCTCTTTTTGTGAGTCTAGCTAAATTTTGTCCCACATATTGTTGATCTTTTTGAAGAAATTTTGATTTCTCCTCTTTTTCTAATCTGTTTTTTCTACTTCTTAAATCTCTTTTTATTTCCTTTCTTTCATTTGCTTCAGTTTTAGTTTGTGGTTTTTATTGTTTCTTATGATAAAAGGTTAAGTTATTGATTTGAGATTTTTCTTTTTAATATCGGTATTTATGTTGATAGATTTCTAAAGACTGACTGCACGCATTAACTTTTGGTTTGTTGTGTTTTTGTTTTAATTCATCCAACTTGTTTCCTAATATAATTGTAGGAGTTCTTTTAAACTTTGTTGAGGCATGTTTTATGTCCTGCGGTATAGTTTATCCTGTAGAATGTATGATTTGCACTTGAGAAGAATGTGCATTCTGTTGTTAGGTGGTGTGTTCTATACATGTGTCTTAGTTCCAATGGGTTGATAGTGTTCAAGTCTTCTGTATCCTTGTTGATCTTCTGCTAATTTTCTCCATTTTTGAAAGTAGGGTATTGAAATCTCCAACTATTATTGTTTATTTCTCCCTTTTCTGTCATAATTGCTTTATGTATTTTGATATTAAGTGAATCTATGTTTCTAATTGTTATATAGTCCTGATGAATTGGGCCTTTGGTTGTTATACGTTGTCCCTCTTTAATTCTAGAAGCATTTTTTGGTTTGTTTTGTTTTAAAGTCTACTTTGTCTTATATCAGTGCTGACATCCCACTTAATGGTTGCTGCTTGAATGTCATCTTTACTCATCCCTTTACTTTTGGTCTGCTTATTTTTTGAAGCTCAGGTTTATGTCTTATAAGTAACTTACAGTTGTATCTTTATTTCTTAATTCCAGAATGATAGTCTTTGCCTTTTAATGTGATTGTTTAATCCCTTCACATTTAATGTAATTATTGATAAGATTGGGTTTATATTTGCTGATTTACTTTTTGTTTTCCATCTGTCTCATATGTCTTTTTTTTTCTTTCCTCTTTTACTGGCTTTCATTGCATTAAGTGAATATTTTCCAGTATTTTAACTTCTTTAATAGTTTTCTAGCTAATTAACAGTATTATTAGTGGTTGTTCTAGGACTTAGAAAATTTATTTTAACTTACCAGAATATGCCCCAAATTTATACTAACTGAATTCTAGTGTGATAAAGAGGTGTTTCTGCTATATAGATCTGTTCACTCCCTGTATTTGCTATTCTTTTGATATATAATATACCTATATGTTACAAACCAAGGAGTACATTATTACATTGTCATAATTATTTATATAATTTTATGGCTTTTAAAAAAGCTTAGAGAGCACAAACATTTGTTTTTTAGGGCTTATTGCATTTGTATTTGAAGTTACCGTTTTTTATTTTTTATTTGTTCCTGTGGACTTGTTATCATCCAGTGTCATTTCTTGCTGTACTCTTTGTTCTCATGTACCTCCTTTTGTTATTGTCAAATATGTCACATTTCTGTGTGTTATAGCTCCAATAATACAATTAGATATGTTGTTTTATGTAAACGTTCTTTTAAAATTTGTTGGAAGAAAGGAAAATATGCAAGTATCCCGTTTTTTTCTAATTGCCTAATATAATTATCTTTACTAGCACTATTTGTTTTGTTATGTAAATTCGAATTACTGTTTGGTATCACTTGCTTTCAACCTGAAGAACTTCCTTTTGTATTTCTTGTAAGGTGGTCCTGCTACCAACAATTGCTCTCAGTTTGTATATATCTGGAAATATTTGTATATGTTTGGAAGAGTTTTGCTGGATTTTGAATTCTTAGTTGACAGATATTTTCTTTCAGTACTTTGAATATGTCTTTCCTCTGTATTCTACCTTTATTTATTGTTTCTGATGACCAATCAACTGTTAACTCTTATTAATGTTCCATTGTATGTGACTTGGTTTTTCTTACTGTTTTCAGAGTATCCTCTTTCAACATTTTGATTATGATGTGTCTGTTTATCTTACATTGAGTTCACTTGGATTGTTAGATATATAGGATGTTTTTCATCAAATTTGGAAAGTTTTCAAACATTATTTCCTTTGAGTATTTTTTTTTTCCTCTTTTCTGCCTCAGATAATCCCCCATTATACATGTGTCAGCGTACTTAATCTTGTTTAATAGCTCTCTGAGCCTTTGTTCATATTCATTTATTCTTTTGGGGGGCTGTCCTTCATCCTGCATAGTCTCTGTTATCATCACATTCACTGATTCTTCTGTATGTCCCTGTTTACCGTTGAGCCTCTAGGAAGTTTTTCATTTCAGTAATACTTTTCAGCCCCAAATGGAAGTTGAACTTCCATTTGGTTCATTTATAATAAGTACTATAACCTTACTTTATATTTATGAGACATTGCCATTACCTTCTTTTAGTTTTTAAGCATGATTTTCTTTTCTTCTTTGAGCACATTTATAATAACTGCTTTGAAATCTTTGCTGGCCAAATCCAACATGTGGGTCTCCTTAAAGGCAGTTTCTATTGGTTACTTATTTTTTTTCTATGAATAGTTCACTTTTTCTTTGTATGTCTCAATGTTTTTATAAACTGGACATTTTAGATAATATATTGTTGTAGCCCTGGATACTAATTGCTTCTCTGGTGCTGAAAATATTTGTTATTGTTTTGCTTGTCTGATTATTAAAATTTTTCTTAAAAAACGTATTTATTTATTTTTGGCTGTGCTGGGTTTTTGTGGGTGCATGTGGGCTTGTCTCTAGTTGTGGTGTACAGGCTTCTCATTGCAGTGGCTTCCTTCTCTAGCTGCGGCGCACTGCCTCTGGGACATGTGGGCTCAGTAGTTGTAATGCAAGGGCTCAGTACTTGTGGAGACTGGGCTCAGTTGCCATGTGACATGTGGAATCTTCCCAGACTAGGGATTCAACCTGTGTCCCCTGAATTGGCAGGCGGATTCTTAACAACTGGACCACCAGGGAAGTCCTGTCTAGTAATTTAAGTAAATCTAATGTTTCTCCTGCAGTATGGATCTTCCGAATTCACTGGAAACCAGAGGCTTTGGTATGTGTAGAGCCTCCCTTACTGTGATCTCCATCCATTCTCCCCTCCTCTGCCTATGGTTTTAACTCAGTTCTCTTTTACTGTCTCCTGTTTTCATCTTCTTGTTCAGTTCCGTTCAGTTGCTCAGTTGTGTCCGTCTCTTGGTGACCCCATGCTCTGCAGCATGCCAGGCTTCCCTGTCCCTCACCAACTCCTGGAGCTTGCTCAAACTCACGTCCATCCAGTCGATGATGCCATCCAACCATCTCATCCTCTGTCATCCTTTTCTCCTCCTGCCTTCACTTTTTCCCAGCATCAGGGTCTTTTCCAATGAGTCAGTACTTCCCATCAGGTGGCCAAACTGTTGGAGCTTCAGCTTCAGTATCAGTCCTTCCAGTGAATATTCAGGACTGATTTCCTTTAGGATTGACTGGTTTGATCTTGCAGTCCAAGGGACTCTCAAGAGTCTTCTCCAATGCCACAGTTCAAAAGCATCAGTTCTTCGGCCCTTAGCTTTTTTTATGGTCCAGCTCTCACATCCATACATGACTACTGGAAAAACCATAGCTTTGACTAGACAGACTTTTGTCAGCAAAGTAATATCTCTGCTTTTTAATATGCTGTCTAGGCTGGTCATAGCTTTTCTTCCAAGGAGCAAGCGTCTTTTAATTTCATGGTTGCAGTCATTATCTGCAGTGATTTTGGAGCCCCCCAAAATAAAGTCTGCCACTGTTTCCAGTGTTTCCCCAACTATTTTCCATGGAGTGATGGGACTGGATCTTAGTTTTTTGAACATTGAATTTTAAGCCAGCTTTTTCACTCGCCTCTTTCATCAAGAGGCTCTTTAGTTCTTTGCTTTCTGCCAAAGGGTTGTGTCATCTGTATATCTGAAATTATTGTTATTTCTCCCAGCAGTCTTGATTCCAGCTTGTGCTTCATCCAGCCCAGCATTTCACATGATGTACTCTGCATATAAGTTAAATAAGCAGCGTGACAATATACGTACTTGTTGTACTCCTTTCCCAATTTTGGACCAGTCTGTTGTTCCATGTCTGATTCTAACTGTTGCTTCTTGACCTGCACACAGATTTCTTAGGAGGCAGGTAAGGTGGTCTGGTATTCCCATCTCTTGAAGAATTTCTCCCAGTTTGTTGTGATCCACACAGTCAAAGGCTTTGGTGTAGTCAATAAAGTAGAAATAGATGTTTTTCTGGAACTTTCTTGCTTTTTTGATGATCCAGCAGATGTTGGCAATTTGATCTCTGGTTCCTCTGCCTTTTCTAAAACCAGGTTGAACATCTGGAAGTTCTTCGTTCAAGTACTATTGAAGCCTGGCTTAGACAATTTCAGGCATTAATTTGCTAGCGTGTGAGATGAGTGTGATTGTGTGGTAGTTTGAACATTCTTTGGCATTGCCTTTTTTTGGGGTTGGAATGAAAACTGACCTTTTCCAGTCCTGTGGCTTCTGCTGAGTTTTCCAAATTTGCTGGCATATTGAGTGCAGCGATTTGAAATAGCTCAACTGGAATTCCATCACCTCCACTAGCTTTGTTTGTAATGATAATTCCTAAAGGCACACTTGACTTTCAGGAAGTCCCGAAGTACAGATTGTCTTTCCATTTCTTTGGGTCTTCCATTACTTTCAACTGTGTCTTATTTATAGTTTTCAGCATACAGATCTTTCACCTCCTTGGTTAAATTTATTCCTAGGTATTTTATTCTTTTTGATGCAATTGTAAGTGTGATTGTTTTCTTAATTTTGTTTTCTGATCATTCATATTTACTGCATAGAAATGTAACTTTTTTTGTATAGTGATTTTGTATCTCACAACTTTATTGAATTCATTTTTTTTGTTGTCGGAGTCTTTAGGGTTTTCTATATATAGCATCATGTTACCTGCAGTAGAGACAGCTTTTCTTCTTTTCTGACTTGGATACCTTTTATTTCTTTTTCTTGCCTAATTACTCCACTAGGACTTCCGAAACTAAGCTGAGTAAAAGTGATGAGAATGAGCATCCTTGTCTTCTTCCCAATGTTAGAGGAAAAGTATTTAGCTTTTCACCCTTGAATGTGATCTTTTATAACCTTTATGTTGAGGTGCATTCCTTGTATATCCCTTTTGTTGAGAATTCTTATTATAAGTGGGTAGTAAATCTTGTCAAATGCTTTTTCTGTGTATATTGAGATCATATAATTTATCCTTTATTTTGTTAACAAAGTGTATTTCACTGATTGATTTGTTAATGTTCCCTGGAATAATTTCCACTTGATTATGGTATAGCACCCCTTTCATGTATTGTTGAATTTGGTTTGCTCATATTTTGTGGAGGATTTTTAGGTCTAAATTTATCAAGTCTTCAATTTAGATCTAAATTTATCAGGCCTGTAATTTTCTTTTTATGTAATGTCCTGGTCTGATTTTGGTATTAGGGTAATGATGGCTTAGTGAAGTGAGTTTGGAAGTGTTCTCTCTTCTACTTTTTAGAAAAATTTGAAAAGTGTTGGTTTTAATTCTCTGAATGTTTCATAGAATTCAGTTCTATAAATTCTGGACCTGGACTTTTATTTGTTGGGATACTTTTGAGTACTGATTCAATCTCCTTACTAGTCTGTTCAGATTTCTTGTTTCATGATTGAGACTTGGTAGATTGTATTGATATGTTTCTAGAAATTTATCCATTTCTTCTCGGTTGTCAAATTTGTTAGTCCATAATTGTTCCTAGCAGTCTCTTATCCTTATTATTTCTGTGCTATTATTTGTAACATCTTTTTCATTTCTTAGTTTATTTGTGTCCCTTTTTTCTCTTCGGAATCTAGCTGAAGGACTGCCAGTTTATCTTTTTAAAGAACAAGTCCTTAGTTTCATTGACCTTTTACACTGTCTTTTTAGTCTCTATTTTGTTTATTTCCAGACTGATCTTTGCTATTTCCTTCCTTTCTAACTTGGAGCTTCATTTTTCTCTTTCTAGTTCTTTGAGTTGTAAAGTTCAGATGTTTATTTGCTGTTTTTCTTGTTTCTTGATGTAGTTATTTGTTGCTATAACCTTCTCTCTGAACTTTTTGCTGTATCCTCTTAAGTTTTAGTATGGCATATTTCCATTTTCATTTGTCTGCAGGTATGTATTTTTTAATTCCTTTTTGATTTTTTTCTTTGACCCATTGGTTGTTCATTTTGTCAGTCTGTGTTGATTTATTAATTTTCTAGCTGTTTTTTTTTCCTCACAAAGATTTCTGTAACCCATATTCCTTCTCAAGTTACTGTGTAGCTTATATTTGTTTTTAGTTTTCTTGAAGAGTTATTGCTTGGTACTTTAGTTCTTTGCAATCATTAGTCATTAACTCAACCTGTTTCATCATATATTCAGCTACTTTTTTTTGTTTTAAAACTCATTAATGGTTTTAGAATGGCAATTCGTTTTAGTGAAAGGAGTTCAGAATTAAGAGTTAGAATTAAAGGGTTAAAGGGCCTGTTTTTGTCAATTAAGGTACAACTATTCAAAATGTAGTCTGAGGGTCAATAGTATTGTGCATTATCAGGGAGCTTGTTAGAAATGCAGGATTTCAGCTTTCATCCCAGACCCACTTAGTCAGAATCTGCAAGTTAACAAGATCTTCTCAATGAAAAGCACTGTTGCTTCATCATCTTTGAAACTTACTTTCCCTCTGTGTAAGGTATAGATCATGTTTGCTGTATATATTAATCATCTATCACCATCTGTCATACCAAGTTTTAATAATTTATTGTCTGCTTTCTTTTGGTAGAATGTAAAGTCTGAGGCAGAATTGGAATGCAAGCTTTGTTTACTGCTCTATTTCCTATATCTAGAACAGTGGCTAGAACAGAGTAAACATTCATTTTTTTGAATCACCAAGTGAATGTCAAAGTTTGTTACTTTTATTGCAGTTATTTATTTTTCACCGTTACTCAGAACTACTTTCATTTAGAATTACTGTGTTAGATAATACAGTATCAGAATTTGCCTGTAATGCAGGAGACCCCAGTTTGATTCCTGGGTCTGAAGATCTCCTGGAGAAGGGATAGGCTACCCACTCCAGCAATGTTGGGCTTCCCTGGTGACTTAGACGGGAAGGAATCCACCTGCAATGCCAGAGACCTGGGTTTGATCCCTGGGTTGGGAAGACTTCCTGGAGGAGAGCATGGCAACCCACTCCAGTATTCTTGCCTGGAGAATCCCCTTACAGAGGAGCCTGGTGGGCTACAGTCCCTGGGGTCACAAAGAGTCAGACGTGACTAAATGACTAAGCACAGCACATTAGATAATACAGATATAGCATGTTTCCATTGTTGCAGAAAGGTCTTTTAGATGGTACTGCTTAACCTTTTATTCCTTCCACTCATCCTGAATCTGTTTCTGCAGTATTGATCAGATCAGTCAACAATTCCCCATGTCATATAGAATTAATTTCAAACTTTTTAGTGTAACCTTTAGAGTCTTTAGAGTTTCATGTAGTTAGAAATACATATTTTATTCACAGTGTGTTTATTAGGAGAATCATTTAAATCCATTGCATGTATAGCCTCCATCTGGGCTATATTGCTCTGCCCTCATATGACTTAGGTGAAAGGGAATTTTTGAAAATAAGTTGATTTTCCTTTACTATCCCATGGAATAAAGTATTTTGTCTTTGATTGAGAAGTCTTTTTTCTTCTGACAACATACATGACACAGTAACAGGCTAACTTATTAGCTTATAAATAGCATGAAATCAGATGCCATAGTAGATACGATTTGTTCATCATAATGAAAATTCTTTAAAATCTAAATTTTAAGCTCCACATAATATTTCATAAAATATATATGCTGCTATTTTTAAAAAATTACTATCATTGAATATTTATTTCCACATTAGTTTGTTGTTATAAATCACTTTGTAATTTACATCTTTATCTGTAAATCTTTATTTCTTCTGATGGTGAGTTATTGCTTTTGGAGTCCTTTCTGGTAGTGTAAAGGCCAGTAGAAGAAAAGCTTGCCTGATTTCTTTTAATGCATAAAAGGAATACATTTTAATTCTATATATGTAAGTGTGTGTGTGTATTTATTTATAATATTAAAAATATTAACAAATCCTTTTTTCTTTAGGGGATACTTCTAAAGGAGGCACAGCTGAAATTCCTCAGTCCACCTTTAAACCAGGCATCACTACCTTTCTTGAAGATTCAGACACTGTATCTCCTTTATCCTTGTCCCCTGAGGACTTTCCTCAATTGGCTGGAAGGTCTCCTCAAGTGAAGAATATTGGTGGATATACTGATACTCTCAACCAGCAGACTTTAGTGGACAGTCGCCTAACTGAAGAGACTTTGAAAATTTCAGCTATTCCTGGCCTAGCTGACCAGAAGACTGGAATAGCAGCAGTGTCCTCTAGTTCGTACTCACAAAGAGAGAAGCCAAATATCTTCTACCCACAAGCCTTGCCAGACAGTCATCTAACTGAAGAGGCTCTAAAAGCTGGAGCTGTTCCTGGACTTGGTGACCAGAAGACAGGTCTATCTACAGTTCCTCCAAGTTCCTACTCGCTTGGAGAGAAGCACAGTATTTTCTACCCACAGGCATTGCCAGACAGTCATCAAACTGAAGAGTCTCTGAATGTTTCAGTTCTTCCTGGACTAGCTGATCAAAAGACTGGAAAACCAATAGTACCTGCTAGTTCTTACTCAGTTGGAGAGGAGCCTGGTATTTTCTACCATCAAGTCTTACCAGACAGTCAGCTACCTGAAGAAGCTCTGAAAGTTTTGGCTTCTTCTAGACCGGTTGATCAAAAGAGTGGATTGCCTACTCTATCCTCTACTGACTCATATGGAGAGAAGCCTCATATTTTCTATCAACAGACATTGCCAGATAGTCATCCAACTGAGCAGACTCTGAAAGTTTCAGCTGCTCCTGGATTGGCTGAGCAGAAGACTGGGGTTCCTACTGTAACCTCTCCTTCTTACTCAAATAAAGAGAAGCCCAGTATTTTCTACCAACCAGAATTGCCAAACAGACGTCTAATTCAGGAGGCTCATCAAGTTTCAGCTGCTCCTGGATTGGTTGAGCAGAAGGCTGGGATATCGATAGTACCCTCTACTTCCTATTCACAGAGAGAGAAGCCTAATGTTGTGTACCAACAAGAGTTGCCAGACAGTCATCTAATTCAAGAAGTTCAGCAAGTTTCAGCTGCTCCTGGATTGGCTGAGCAGAAGACTGGGATTCCTACAATACCCTCTGCTTCCTATTCACATAGAGAGAAGCCCAGTATTGTGTATCAGCAAGAATTGTCAGACAGTCAACTAATTGAACAGTCTCAGAAAGTTTCGTCTGTTCCTGGACTGGCTGAGCAGAAGACTGGGATTCCTACAGTACCCTCTACTTCCTATTCACATAGAGAGAAGTCCAGTATTTTCTACCAACAAGAGTTGCCAGACAGTCATCTAATTCAAGAGGTTCAGCAAGTTTCAACTGCTGCTGGACCCCTTGAGCAGAAGACTGGGATTCCTACTGTGCCTTCTACTTCCTATTCACATAGAGAGAAACCTCATATTTTCTACCAGCAAGAGTTGCCAGAGAGTCATGTAACTGAACAGGCTCAGAAAGTTTCATCTGTTCCTGGATTGGCTGAGCAGAAGATTGGGATATCAACAGTAGCCTCTGCTTCCTATTCACATAGAGAGAAGCCCAGTATTTTGTACCAGCAAGAGTTGCCAGACGTTCATGTAATTCACGAAGTTCCAGAAGTTTCATCTGTTCCTGGATTGGCTGAGCAGAAGGCTAGGATTCCTGTCATACCCTCTACTTCTTACTCACATAGAGAGAAACCCGGTATTTTGTACCCACAAGAATTGCCAGACAGTCATCTAACTGAACAAGTTCAGAAAGCTTCAGCTGCTCCTGGACCTGCTGAGCAGAAGATCAGGATTCCTATAATAACTTCTGCTTCTTATTTACATAGAGAGAAGCCCGTTATTTTCTACCAACAGGATTTGCCAGACAGTCATGTAACTAAAGAGGCTCAGAAAGTTCCAGCTGTTTCTGGACTAGCTCACCAGAAGAGTGGAATACCGATAGTGCCCCCTGCTTTCTACTCACATGGAGGGAAGACCAGTCTTTTCTATCAGCAGGAGTTGCCAGACAGTCATCTAAGTGATCAGACTCAGAAAATTTCAGCTATTCCTGGACCAGTAGACCAGAACACTGGCATACAGACAGCACCCTCTACTTCCTACTCATACAGGGAGAAGCCCATTACTTTTTACCAGCAGGAGTTGCCAGGCAGGCTTCTAACTGAAGAGGTTCTAAAAGTTTCGGCTCTTCCTAGAACAACTGACCAGAACACTGGGATAATAACAGGGTCCTCTCGGTCTTACTTATTTGGAGAGAAGCCAAGTGGTCTTTTCTATCAGCAGGTGTTACCAGATGGTAGTCTAACTGAAGAAGCTCTGAAAGTTTCACCTGCATCGAGGCCAAGTGACCAGAAGACTGGGGTCCTCTTACTGCCTGCTAGTTCCTACTCACATAGAGAGAAGCCTGGTATTTTCTACCCGCAGGCCTCACCCAGCAGTCACTTATCTGAAGAGACTCTGAAAGATTCAGCTGTTCTTGGACCAGCTGACCAGAAGGCTGGGACATCAGAACCTTCTGGTTCCTATTCACATAGAGAGGAATCCAGTATTTTCTACCAACAGGAGTTGCCAGATAGCCATATAACTGGAGAGGCTCTGAAAATTTCAGGTGTTTCTGGAACAGGTGACCAGAAAACTGGGATACCTATAGTAACCTCTCCTTCCTACTCACAGAAAGAGAAGCCCATTGTTTTCTACCAGCAGATCTCACCAGATTCATACCTTACTGAAGAGGCTCTGAATGTTTCAAATACTCCTTCACGGGCTGACCAGAAGACTGGGATACCCATAGTAACCTCTCCTTCCTTCCCATATAACGAAAAACCCATTATTTTCTACCAGCAGGCCTTGCCTGACAGTCAACTGACTTTGGAGGCTCTGAAGGTTTCAGATGTTCCTGGACCATCTGACCAGAAGACTGGGATACCTACAGTACCACCTAGTTCCTATTCATATAGAGAGAAGCCTGTCATTTCTTACCAGCAAGAGTCACCAGATCTTACTCAGGTGGCTTTGAAAGTTTTTGAGGTTCCTGGACCAGCTGATCAGAAGATTGGGATACCACCAGTAACCTCTACTTCTTACTCACATGGAGAAAAGCCCATCATTTCTTACCAGCAAGAGTTGCCAGATGCTAATGAAAATGCTTTAAAAGGTTTAGGGGTTCCTAGACAAGCAGACCAGACCATTGGTGTGCGAATTGTGCCCCCTGCTTCCTATTCACATAGAGAGAGTCCCATCTTTTCTTACCAGCAGGAGTTACCAGATCTTACTGAGGAAGCTTTGAAAGTTTTTGCTCTTCCTGGACCAGCTGATCAGAATGCTGAGATACCAATAGGACCTTCTAGTTCTTACTCACATAAAGAGAAACTCAAGATTTTACCAGACAGTCAAAAGACTGAGTTACCATTAACCCCCTCTGGTTCCTACTCACATAGAGAGAAGCCCAAGACTTCAACTGTAATTGGGCCAGCTGACCAGAAGGCTCCATTATTGACAGGTTTCCCTGATTCTTATCCTCAGAGAGTAAAGCCTAGTATTTTCTTGCAACAGCAGTTGGCAGATAGACATCAAAGTGGAGATATTCTGAAGATTTCACCTGTTGCTGAGCCAACTGATGTGAATTCTCGGATACCAATACCTCTTTCTAGTTCCCATTCACACAGAGAGAAATCTAGTATTTTCTACCCACAGGAACTGCCAGATAAACATCTAAGGGAAGATTCACTGAAGGTTTCATCAGTTCCTGGACCAGCTGACAAAAAAACTGTGTTACCAGTGGTTCCTCCTAGTTCCTTTTCACATAGAGAGAAACCAGCTATATTGTACCATCAGGATTTCCCAGAAAGACATCTAGCTGAAGATAACCTGAAGTTCTCAAGCAGTCTTGGGCAAGCTGATCAGATGAATGGGTTATCAACAGGTACCCCTGGTACTTACTCACATAGTGAGAAGCACAAACTTGTTTCACATCATGTTCAAAGGCTAACAGATAATTTGGATTCTTCTCACACCAGTGTTATCTCAAATAATATGCCTTTAAATTCTCAGGCTGATGGTAGAGTTGTAATAAATAAGCCAGAATCTTCTGGTTTTGAAGATGTTGGCTCTGAGGAAATGCGGGATACAGAAAACAGTTCCAAAACTCTTAAAGAGATTCAGACACTTTTAATGGAAGCAGAAAATATAGCACTAAGACGATACAATTTTCCTGCTCCCCTTGTCCCTTTCAGAGATGTTAGTGATATTTCATTTATACAATCTAAGAAGATGGTTTGCTTCAAAGAACCCCTCACAACTGATGAATCTAATGGTGATTTGTCTCAGAGACAGTCATTCACAGAAGAAAGCCCAAGCAACAAGTGTATACAGAAGGATATTAGCACACAGACGAATCTGAAATGCCAGAGAGGCATTGAAAATTGGGAGTTTATTAGTTCAACTACAGTTAGAAGTCCTTTACAGGAAGCAGAAGGCAAAGCCAGAGTGGCATTTGATGAAACCCTTAAACAATATAGGGCAGCCAGATCTGTAATGAGATCTGAACCTAAAGAGTATAGTAGAACCATTGGGAATAAGATTGTTATCCCTATGATGACTATCATTAAAAGTGATTCAAGTAGTGATGCAAGTTCTTGCTCATGGGACAGTAATTCCTTGGAGTCAGTTTCTGATGTGCTTCTAAATTTCTTTCCATGTTCTTCACCCAAGACAAGCATGACAGATAGCAGAGAGGAAGAGGGGGTGTTAGAGAGTGATGGTGGTCGAAGCAGTGTAGATTCACTGGCTGCACATGTGAAAAACCTTCTGAAATGTGAATCCTCATTGAACCATGCTAAACAGATACTCAAAAATGCAGAGGAAGAGGAATCTCGGGTACGAGCACGAGGTAGGAAAAGATAATTTGTTATAAAGGCAGGTCAAACTCAAACATAGTTTAATAATTGGCTTTAAGTTAAATATTTGACGCTCTAGATAATTTTCTTGTAGAACTGTTCTTGTACAACTGTTAAAATGATTGCATTATCTACTGGCATCCCAGAATAAACTCATTTAACCAATAATGAAGTCACAGTATTAATAGTGCTAGTTTGAGGTCTTAAGGAACTGTAAGTTCTGGTGTCTGAAGAAAAGTAAGAAAATTTGGGTTTCCAAACTCCTAAAGCTTGAATGTTTTCCTAATCTTTTCATTGTACTGTCCTCATTGTGGAGGCAATAAAATACTCATTAGAAGAACTTATGTATATTTTCTATCCCCTTCTCTAATAAGATTCTTAAAGCAGATCTTAGATAGACATTAGGAAAAACTGAATGAAAGTATTTAACACTAAAACTTGGATTAGAGTTAAATTCCATTAATCTCTAAATTGTAGAATTCCATTAAAAAAGAAAAAAAAATCTTTAGAGATAACATGGCAAATAAATATATTTTGGAAGGCAACTTTTAAGCAATTCAGGCCTACCTGGAAATCTCTTGAGGTCAGCTTCCTATACCATTCTTTTGATCATTTGTGCTTATTTTGATTCTCCAGAAACTCCCAGTTGTTAATATTTTAAGATATTAACATCTGTGGAAGTGGCAAAGACTGTAGCAGGAGCTAATAGGGGAGACAAAGGGACTCTTTTGATTGGCAGGAAGATTAAGATGAAATTGGCTAAATACTATATTTCAAGTGGCCTCATTGGAGAAGTGTCTGTAGAATATGTTTTTATTTGTTTTTAAATCTGACTTTTCAGTGAAATTATCTCTCTCAAGAACTTCGAATAGTTTATTATAAAATGGAGAGCACATACTGTTTACTAAGCACTGTGGTAGGCATTAAATTGGCTATATTGATGATGATCTCTGCTCTTGTAATCTCTGATAGTTTTGCACTGTATTATCTCGAATGCTTTTATCTTTTCTCTCCAGCCTGGAATCTGAAGTTTAATATGGCTCATGAATATGGCTACTCCATTTCAGAATTAAATGAAGATGACAGGAGGAAAGTAGAAGAGATCAAAGCAAAGTTGTTTGGTCAAGGGAGAACAACTGACTTGTCCAAGGTATACAAGAAATCTAAAAATTAAGAGACAAAATGTGACAGAAAGGGTGTGTAATTTGAATCTCTTACCTGGGCATTGATGACTCCTGCTGAGTCACTGATAGTCTTTGGCTAAAGGGTTGGGGGTCTTAAGTCTTCAAAAGTTAAGATTTAAGAATTTGATTCTACAGATTTTGTCTACTATTATGAATAGTAATGGGACATATCTCTCTTACAGGGTTATGCTATGACTTACATGAGATAATGCCTATAAAATGCTGGGGTGTGTGATATCTAGGTAGTACTCAATAATTGACAACTGTTACTATTTTAACTTTTAATTTTATATTGAAGTATAGCCAGTTAACAATGTTGTTTATATGTATCCATTCTCCCCCAAATCCCTCCCATCCAGGCTGCCACATAAGATTGAGCAGAGTTCCCTGTGCTATACAGTAGGACCTGTTGGTTATCTATTTTAAATCCATAACTGCTATTGTGTAAAAATTGATATAGCTATCAGATATGTACACTTAATGACTTAATTCATACAGTGTCTTAGAAAATTGTCAGTGATATAGCATAATTATTTGGCTTATCAGTTTTGGAAAGGTTATCAGTTTTTGAAACTGAATTAGATTGGATTTTAGTTTTACATAGCTCATCAGTTTTGAAAAGGTTATCAGTTTTTATAGTATAAATTAGATTGGATTTTAATTTTACATGTTGATATATTCCCTCTATGTTGTACATTTCATCCCCATGACTCATTTATTTTGTACATCTTAGCCTTCCTCACCTATTTTGCTCTTCCCTCCTGTCTGCCTCCCTTCTGGCAACCACTTGTTTGCTCTGTCCATGAGACTGTTTCTGTTTTATTACGTCTGTCTGTTTATGTTTTAGATTCCCCATGTAATTGAAATCATACAGTATTAGTCTATCTTTGACTTATTTTACTTACTGTAGTACCCTCTAAGTCCATCCATATTGTTTAAAATGGCAAGATTTCATTCTTTTTTATGGTATATTAACCATGTAGTATATATGTATGTACATACTTAGATTACTTCCATATCTTGACTGTTAGAAATAATGATGAAATGGATATAGGGGTGCATATGTCTTTTTGAATTAGTGTTTCATTTTCTTTGGAAAAATACACAGAAGTTAATTGATGAATCATGTGATGGTTATATTTTTCATTTTCTGAGGAACCTCCATACTGTCTTCCATAGTGGCTGCACCAATTTACATTCTCAACAACAGTGCGCAAGTGTTCCTTTTTCTTCATATCCTCCTCAACACGTCTTACATGTTGTCCTTTTTGTAACCATTCTAACAAGTATGAGTTGATATTTTAGTGACTTTTTAAAATTTACATTTCCAATGATTAGTGATGTTGAGCATTGTTTTGTGTGTCTGTTAGCCGTCTATGTGTCTTTTTTTTTTTTTTAAAACGAAAATGTCATTCATAACCTTTGCCCATTTTTTCACTGGGTTGTCTGAATTTTTTATTTGAGTTGTATGAATTCTTTGTATATGTTGGGTATTAATGCCTTGTTAGATACATTCATTGTTTGCAGATATCTTCTATTCATTTGGCTGCCTTTTTTGTTTCATTGGTAGTTCTCTTTGCTGTGTGGTAGCTTTTTAGTTTGATGTAGTCCATTTGGTTATCTTTGCTTTTGTTTCCCTTCAGTTCAGTTCAGTCGCTCAGTCGTGTCCAACTCTTTGTTACCCCATGAATCACAGCACGCCAGGCCTCCCTGTCCATTACCAACTCCCGGAGTTCACTCAAACTCACATCCATTGAGTCGGTGATGCCATCCAGCTATCCCATCCTCTGTTGTCCCCTTCTTCTCCTGCCCCCAATTCCTCCCAGTATCAGGGGCTTTTCCAATGAGTCAGCTCTTGGCATGAGGTGGAGTATTGGAGTTTCAGCTTTAGCATCAGTCCTTCCAAAGAACACCCAGGGCTGATCTCCTTTAGAATGGACTGGTTAGATCTCCTTGCAGTCCAAGGGACTCTCAAGAGTCTTCTCCAACACCACAGTTCAAAAGCATCAATTCTTCGGCACTCAGCTTTCTTCACAGTCCAACTCTGATTGTACCTTTCTAGGAATTTGTCTATTTCTTCCAGGTTGTCCATTTTATTTGTATACAGTCGCTGGTAAAAGTCTCTCATGATCCTTTGTATATCTGTGGTGTCATTTGTAACTTATCCTTTTTCATCTCTAATTTTATTGATTGGAGTCCTCTCTGTTTTTTAATTGATGAGTCTAGTAAAGGTTAATCGATTTTGTTTATCTTTTCAAAGAACTAGCTTTTAGCTTCATGTATCTTTGCTGTTGTTTCCTTTGTCTCCATTTCATTTATTTCTGCTCTGATCTCTATGATTTCTTTCCTGCTACTAATTTTATGTTTTTTTCTTCTTTCTCTAGTTGTTTCAGGTGTGAGGTTAGGTTATTTCAGATTTTTTGTTTTTTTAAGATAATACTGTATTGCTATAAAGTTCCCTTTTAAAACTCCTTTTGCTGCATTGCACAGATTTTGGGTTGCAGTGCTTTCATTTTCACTTGTCTCTAGGTATTTTTTGAGTTCCTCTTTTTAAAAAAGTCATGTATTTTGATGGACTGGGTCTTTGTTGCTGAGCGCAGGCCTTCACTAGTTGCAGCGAGCGAGGGCCACTCTTCATTGCAGTGTGATGGCTTCTCGTCGCAGAGCAGTAGTTGCAGCACGTGGGCTCAGTGGTTCCCGCTTGTGGGCTCTAGAGTGCAGACTCACTAATTGTGGCTCACGGGCTTAGTTGCTGTGCAGCATGTGGTATCTTCCTGGACCAGAGATCAAACCCATGTCCCTTGCATTGGCAGACAGATTCATAACAACTGGACTACCAGGGATGCCATTGAGTTCCTCTTTGATTTCTTCAGTGATCCATTGGCTGCTTATTAGCAAGTTGTTTAGTCTCCACCTGTTTGTGTTGTTTTATAATTTTTTTTTCTTGTAGTTTATTTTTAATCTCAGTTTTGGTTGGAAAAGATGCTTGATATAACTTCAGTCCTCCTAAACTTACCCATGACTCCCTTTGTGGCGCAGATCGTGATTGTTACTGGGGCTATTCTGTGTGGACATAGAGGAATGTTTATTCTGCTTCTTTTGGATGGAATGCAAATTATCAATTAAATCCATCCGATTTCGTGTATCATTTAAGGCTTGTGTTTCCTTCTTGATTTCTCTCTGGATGGTTTGTGCATTGATGAAAGTGGAGTGTTACAAAGTCTCCCACTATTGTTGTGTTACTATTGATTTCTCCCTGTATGGCTGTTAGTATTTGCAATACATATTGAGGTGCTGCTGTGTTGGATGCATATATATTTATAATGGTTATATCTTAATTCTTGCAGTGGTCCCTTGATGATTATGTAGTGACCTTTGTTTTAGTAGTCCTTGTTTTAAAGTCTGTTTTGTCTGATAAGACCATTGCAACTCTACCCTTCTTTAGATTTCCATTAGCCTGGAATACATTTTTCCTTCCTCTCACTTTCAGTGTGTACATATCCCTACGTCTGAAGTGAGGTCTCTTTTTTTAAAAAAAAAAAAAAGTTTATTTTTGGCTGTGCTGGGCCTTTGTTACTGCACACAGACTTTGTCTAGTTGTAGAGAGTGGGGGCCACTCTCATTGGAGAGCATAGGCTTCAGTAGTTGTGGCACACTGGCTTAGTTGCTCCTTGGCATGTGGGATGTTCCTGGATGAGGGGTTGAACCTGTGTCCCCTACATTGGCAGGTGAATTCTTATCTAATGTGCCAGCAAGGAAGTCCCTGAAGTGCGTTTCTTATAGACAACTTTTCAGTTCAGTTCAGTTCAGTCACTCAGTCATGTCCAACTCTTTGTGACCCCATGAATCACAGCACGCCAGGCCTCCCTGTCCATCACCAACTCCCAGAGTTCACTCAAATTCATGTCCGTCGAGTCGATGATGCCATCCAGCCATCTCATCCTCTGTCGTCCCCTTCTTCTCCTACCCCCAATCCCTCCCAGCATCAGGGTCTTTTCCATTGAGTCAACTCTTCGCATGAGGTGGCCAAAGTATTGGAGTTTCAGCTTTAGCATCATTCCTTCCAATGAACACCCAGGACTGATCCCCTTTAGGATGGTCTGTTTGGACCTCCTTGCAGTCCAAGGGACTCTCAAGAGTCTTCTTCAACACCACAGTTCAAAAGCATCAATTGTTCGGCGCTCATCTTTCTTCACAGTCCAACTCTCACATCTATACATAACTAGTGGAAAAACCATAGCCTTGACTAGACAGACCTTTGTTGGCAAAGTAATGTCTCTGCTTTTGAATATGGTATCTAAATATTGGTCATAATTTTCCTTCCAAGGAGTAAGCGTCTTTTAATTTCATGGCTGCAATCACCATCTGCAGTGATTTTGGAGCCCCCAAAAATAAAGTCTGACACTGTTTCCACTGTTTCCCCATCTATTTCCCATGAAGTGATGGGACTGGATGCCATGATCTTCGTTTTCTGAATGTTGAGCTTTAAGCCAACTTTTCACTCTCCTCTTTCACTTTCGTCAAGAGGCTTTTTAGTTCCTCTTCACTTTCTGCTATAATGGTGGTGTTATCTGCGTATCTGAGGTTATTGCTATTTCTCCCGGCAATCTTGATTCCAGCTTGTGCTTCTTCCAGCCCAGCGTTTCTCATGATGTACTGTGCATAGAAGTTAAATAAACAGGCTGACAACATACAGCCTTGATGTACTCCTTTTCCTATTTGGAACCAGTCTGTTGTTCCATGTCCAGTTCTAACTGTTGCTTCCTGACCTGCATACAGGTTTCTCAAGAGGCAGGTCAGGTGGTCTGGTATTCCCATCTCTTTCAGAATTTTCCACAGTTTGTTGTGGTCCACACAGTCAAAGGCTTTGGGATAGTCAATAAAGCAGAAATAGATGTTTTTCTGGAACTCTTCTTGCTTTTTCCATGATCCAGCGGACGTTGGCAATTTGATCTCTGGTTCCTCTGCCTTTTCTAAAACCAGCTTGAACATCAGGAAGTTCACGGTTCACGTATTGCTGAAGCCTGGCTTGGAGAATTTTGAGCATTACTTTACTAGCGTGTGAGATGAGTGCAATTGTGCGGTAGTTTGAGCATTCTTTGGCATTGCCTTTCTTTGGGGTTGGAATGAAAACTGATCTTTTCCAGTCCTGTGGCCACTGCTGAGTTTTCCAAATTTGCTGGCATATTGAGTGCAGCGATTTGAAGTAGCTCAACTGGAATTCCATCACCTCCACTAGCTTTGTTCATAGTGATGCTTCCTAAGGCCCACTTGACTTCACATTCCAGATTGTCTGGCTCTAGGTGAGTGAACACACCTTCGTGATTATCTGGGTCATGAAGCTCTTTATAGGGGTCTTATTTTTGTATCTGTTCAGGCAGTCTGTGTCTTTTGGTTGAAGCATTTAATCCATTTACATTTGATATATTTATTGGTATATATATATTCCTGTTGCCATTTTGTTAAGTGTTTTGGGTTTGTTTTTGGAGGTCATTTTTCTCCCCTTCCTCTTTTGTTCCTGTCTCTTGTTTGAGCACCGTCTTTAGTGTTATGCTTGGATTGCTCTTTCTTTTCTGTGTATGTATCTGTTGTAGTTTTTGTCTTTGCTGTTCACCATAAGGTTTTGGTATAGCTGTCTGTGTGATGTACAGGGTTGTTTTAAGTTTCTGGTCTTTCCCCTGCTAGAGAAGTTCCTTTAGCACTTGTTGCAAAGCTAGTCTGGTGGTGTTGAATTCTCTTAGCTTTTGCTTCTCTGTAAAGCTTTTGATTTCTCCATCAAGTCTGTGTGATAGCCTCACTGAGTAGAGCATTCTTAGTTGCAAGTTCTTCCTTTTCATCACTTTAAATATATTGTGCCACTTTGATCAGTTAAATGTATATATTGAATTTAATATATATTAAACTCTGGCCTGCAGAGTGTCAGCTGATAATGGTAATTCTCTTGTATATGTTGTTATTCCCTTGTTGCTTTAAGCATTTTTTCTCTGTCTTTTCAGCTGTTGTCTCTTCAAATATCTTCTCAGCACCTTTCTCTTCTCCTTCTGGGACTCCTATAAATGAACATTGGTGCATTTAATGTTATCCCAGAGGTCCCTTTGACTGCCTTCATTTCTTTTCATTTTTTCTTTATTCTTCTCTGAGGAGTGATTTCCACTGTTCTGTCATCCAGGTCACATGTCCGTTTTTCTGCTTCACACTCTCTGCTGTTGATTCCTTATAGTGTATTTTTATTTCGGTTATTGTATTGTTCATCTCTGTTTGTTCTTCAGTTTTTCTGGTCTTTGTTAAACATTTCTTGCATCTTCTCAATCTTTGCGTCCATTGTTTTCCTGAAATCTTGGATGATCTGCACTATCATTCTGAATTCTTTTTCTGGTAGGCTGGCCGTTTCCACTTAGTTGTTTTTCTGAGCTATCATCCTGTTCCTTCATCTGGGACAAATTCCTCTGCCTTCTCTTTTTTACTAAGTTTTTATTGTTGCAGTTTGTGTTCTATAGGCTGCAGGATTGTAGTTTTTACTTGTGCTATCTGCCCTCTGGTGGATGCCTGTCATGATTTTAGTTGAGCATCTATGTGATTACATTTTCTCTCATTTCTTAGCATATATGTTATAGGAAAAACGTATAAAAAATTTTTTTTGTAATTGTCCTAGAATTTGTAAAATATATTTGTACCCAGTTCAGGTATACTTTCAAATAACACTACAGCATTTCACGGGTAGTATGAGTACTTTCCAATAACAGAACAGCCCCAATGCTTTTGTTTTATTTCTTTTAACATTGCTACCATTTTTCCTCCCATCTCCAAAAGAATTTTAAAGTTTAGTTAATTGTTTACAGTAGTATATAATGAAGTTCAGTTCAGTTGCTGAGTCATGTCTGACTCAGATATTATGAAGACAAAAAATAAATAGGCAGTTGACTGGATTCAGCCCACAGCAGACCATGCATAGTTTGAGCTACAGTGTAGTAGAGTATAGTATCTCATAGATATACCTTCATTTACTTGTTTTCTTATTTCTGGGCATTTATTTTTTAATTTATTAGAAAAAATTTTTGGAATTCTAGTTAACTTAGAATATTGTGTTAATTTGAGGTGTACTGCAAAATAATTCATATATCTTCATTATACGTTCCCATTATGGAATCTTTTTCAGACTCTTTCCTGTTATAGGTTATTATAAGATACTGAATATAATTCCCTGTACTCTGCAGTAAACCCTTGTTTTTTATGTACTTTCTATATAGTGATGTGTTAATCTCATACTCTTATTTTATCCCTCCTCTCCTCCTTTCCCCTTTGGTAACTGTAAGCTTGTTTTCTATGTCTTTGAGTCTGTTTCTGTTTTGTATGTTCATTTCTATTATTTCTTAGATTTAACATGTAAGTTGTACCATATGATATTTGTCTTTCTCGTCTGACTTACTTCACTTAGTATGGTAGTCTTTAGGTTTATTCATATTGCTGAAAAGGACAATATTTCATTCTTTTTGGTGGTCAAGTAATATTCCTGTGTGTGTGTGTGCTTGCCACATCTTTATCCATTCATCTGTCTGTGGACACTTAGGTTGCTTCCATGTATTGTAAATAGTGCTGCTATGAAAATTGAGGTTTATATGTCTTTTTGAATTAGAGTTTTCATCTTTCTGGACATATACCTAAGTGAGAGGTTGTTGGATCATATGGTAACTCTGTTTTTAAAGGAAAGTCCTTGCTGTTTTCCATAGTGGCCACACCAATTTAAATTCTCACTACCAGTGTAGAAGGGTTCCCTTTTCTGTCCATCTTCTACAATATTTATTGTTCATAAAATTTTTGGTGATGGCCATTCTGACTGTTGTGAGGTCATTGTAGTTTTGATTTGCATTTCTCTAATTAGGATGTTGAGTATATTTTCATATGTCTCTGGCCATATATATGTCTTTGTAGAAATGTCTGTTTAGGTCTTCTCCTAGTTTTTTTGATTGGTTTGTTTTTTTGATACTGATTTTTATTACCTGTATGTTTTAGAAATGCAGATATTTTCTCTCAGTCCATAGGTTGTTTTCATTTTGGTTATTGTCTCTTTGCTGTGGAAAAGCTTATAAATTTGATTAGGCCCTATTTGTTTAAATTTGCTTTTATTTCTTTTGTCTCCCAAGCCTGATCTAAGAAAATGTTGCTATGTTTTTGTTTTTGTTTTCAGGGAGTGTTCTCTTCCAGAAGTTAAGCCTGTAAGTTATTTTGGGTTTATTTTTGGTGTGATAGACTGTTCTGACTTTATTGATTAACATGAGCCTGTCCCTCTTTCCCAACACTACTTGCTGAAAATACTGTCTTTTCTCCATTGTAGCTTTTAACTTCCTCTTTTGAAGGCTAATTGAGTGTAGGTTTCTGGGTTTATTTCTGGGCGCTCTATTCTGTTCTGTTGATCTGTATGTCTGGTTTTGTCCCAGTACCCCACTTGTTTGATTTCTGATGCTTATTTTCTTTGATTCAGTTTGGAATAGGATTCCGTTTTTACTTTCTCTCTCTAGCATTTCATAGTAAGTGTGAAATAATGCAGCAGATTTGTGTGTATAAATCTTATGTTCTGCTGACTTGCTGAGTTCATTTATTAGTTCTAGTAGTCTTTTTGTGGAATCTTTAGGGTATTCTATATAGACTATCATGTCATCTGCATCTAATGACAATTTTACCTCTTACTTTTCAATTTGGAAACCTTTTATTTCTTTTTCTTGTCTGATTGCTATATCTAGGATTTCTAATACTGTGTTGAATAGAAGTGGTAAGAGTAGGCATCCTTGTTTTGTTCCAGAATTTAGCAAGAAAGCTTTCAGGTTTTCACTGTTGACCGTTATGCTGACTGTGGGTTTGTCATAAGTGGCTTTTATTATGTTGATGTATGTTCCTTTTATACTCACTTTGGTGAAAGTGTTTATCATAAATGGATGTTGAATTTTTTGTATTTTTTTTTCAATTTTTGAGTTTTTTGCTAAACCTTCTGTTTAGCATGAGGTTTTGGTCTTTTGTTGATATGGTATATCACATTGATTGATTTGCATGTGTTGAACTATCCTTGTGACCCTGGTATTAATCCAACTTGGTCATGATGTATGATCCTTTTTATGCTGTTGAATTTGGTTTGCTGATACTTTGTTGAGGATTTTTACATCTATATTTATAAAAGATATTGGCCTATATTTTTCTTTTTTGGTAGTGTGTTTGTTTCGTTTTGATATTAGGGTGATGGTGGTAGTTTCATAGAATGATTTCGGGAGTCTTCCTTCCCCTTTAATCTTTTGGAAGAATTTCAGTAGTGTAGGTTTAAGTTCTTTTCTTCTTTGTTGTTTGGTAGAATTCCCCAGTGAGATCATTCGTTCCTTACTTTTGTTTGTAGGGAATTTTTTTTGTTTTCCCAGTTAAAGATTGTACTTCACTTCTAGTGACTGTTCTGTTCAGATTATCTGTTTTTTCTTAATTCAGTTTTGGCAGGCTCTATATCCAGTTACTTGTCCATTTCTTCTAGGTTTTCCATCTTGTTGTCTTAAAGTATTATAGTTGTTCATAGTATATTTTTTTTATTTTTGTATTTCTGTGATGCTTTCCCCCCCATCTTTTATTTTTCATTTTATTTTGTCCTCTTTTGTTCTTGGTGAGCCTTTCTAGAGGTTTTTTGATTTTATCATTTGAAAAACCCAGCTGTTGATTTTATTGATTTTTTTTTTTACTCTTTATTTTTTTCCTCTCTGATCTTTATTGTTTCCTTCCTTTGATGACTTTAGGTTTTGACTGTTCTTTTTCTGGTTTCTGTATTGGTTTCTCTGAGATTTTCCTTGTTTCTGAATGGGGCCGGCATTGCTGTAAACACCCCTCTTCAGACTGCTTTCGCTGCGTCCCGTAGATTTCATGTAGTTATACTTTGCTGTCATTTGCCTCAAGGTGTTTTTTATTTCCTTTTTGATTTCATTGTGGACTCAATTAAAGATTTTTTGCAGCCTATTGTTTAGGCTCTGTGTAGTAGTTTTTATCCTATGTTTTTCTTTCTGTGGTTGATTTTTAGTTTCATGCCATTGTGGTTTAAAAAGATGCAGAAGAAATTTGTTGAGTAAGCTATTGAGACCAATTAAGGATGAGGAAAAGAAGTTGTGTTATTATTTTTTTAAATCCTTTACTTGTTTCCTCTTTGACGATCTTACTATTTTTATGTAGATCTCAGTTTCTGAACTATATTTCTCTTCTTGAGTACTTCTGTTAAGTTATTATATGGCAATCCTACAGGTAACAGATTCCCTTGATTTTTGTTTTTCTGAGAATGTGTTTCTTTATCAATTTGAAGGATAATTTCATAGGGAGAGTTTACAATTCTTGCTGGTGCAGTTTTTCTCTTAACATTTTTAATATTTCAGTCTATTGTCTTGTTTACATGGTTTTGTGGGAAAGTTGGAAGTAATTCTCTGCTTCTCTTTAGATTTTTCTCTCTCTGGCTTCTTTCAGGATTTTTCCTTTTTCTTCGATTTTCTGTACTTTGAAAATGTTACATTATGCTTAGGCATAGTGATTTTTTTCTTCACATTTACTCTGCCTGATGTTCTTTGAACTTCATGAATCTGCAGTTTGGTGTCTGACATTAATTTAGGAGAAATTCTTAGTCATTGTTGCTTCAGTGGTTTTCTCCTGTCCTTTTCTTTGTCCAGCATTTCACTCTCATCTGTTAAACGCTTTGTAGTTTTCCTAAGGTTCTTTGAGATTCTGTCCTCCTTTTCCTGCTCAGTCTGTGTTCTCCTTGTTTTGTATTTTCAGAGGTTTTTGTTGAGATATCCTTTTTTAAAAAATTATTTATTTTAATTGGAGGATTGTTACTTTCCAATATTGTGATGGTTTTTGCCATACATCAACATGAGTTAGCCACAGATGCACATGTGTCCCCCCATCCAAACCCTCTCCCACCTCCCTCCCCACCCCGTATCCCTGGGTTATCCCAGAGCACTGGCTTTTAGTGCCCTGCTTCACGCATCGAACTTCACTGGTCATGTTCTACATATGGTAATATATATGTTTCAGTGTGAAGTCTCAGGTTTCTTGTCTTGAATCCTGTGCAATCTAATAATTCCATCAAAGGCATTTTTCATTTCTGCTACAGTGTTTTTGATCTCTAGCAACTGTTTTTTATTCTTTTCTTCAGATTTTTCATCTTTCTGCTTATATTATCCCTTTATTCTTGATGAATGTTTTCCACTTTATTCATTAGAGTGTTTAGCATATTAATCATAGTTGTTTTAAGTTTCTGATCTCATAATCTCAGCATCTTTGCCATATCTGGGTTTGATACTTGCTCTCTCTATGTAATTTTCTTTTGCTTTGTAAATATGTTCTTTTGTGGGGCGTATAACTTCTATATTAAATTAAGAATACTCACATTATAACTGGATGAATTAGTAGGCAAAAGCCATTCACATGGGGTTGACATACAGCTCTGTTAGCACCTGAGCTTTCACTTTGAGGAAGTGTAAACACTCGGTCATTTTGATTGAAGAAACAATGGCACAACACTCTATGACAATGTAAAGTCACGTTTATTTTTACAGATCGCAGAAAGGGGGATGGGGTGTCCAGTAGCCTAGGAAAGGCAGTCCTCTGTCCCAGGTCACAAGTGAGCAGAAGAGCATATATTAGTTGAAAAGCGTTTTGGGGGAGATTTTGCTACCTTTTTGTGAATTCACCTCTACGTGGCTATTTTGAAAGGAGCTGTGAGGAAAAGGAAGCAGGAACTTGTCACAGGAGTCCTAAGCTCAGGTCCTTATCTGTCCAGGCTCTGGGTGTGAGCAGGGTTGTCATACTGTAAAATGCTTATGTAGCAACTCAGGATAGCTGTTTTCTCATCACAATTGACCCTGTGATGCCTAGGCATTAGTCTTAGGGAAAATCATGGGCACTGTCTAGATGGTGGAGATATTAAAAGCTGCTGGCAGGATTTTGGTCACCCAGCACATGAAACATCTAAGCAAAGAAAAATGCCACTCAGCAATATAAATAGACAAATGGTGGTTTGAAATCCTGTCTGTAACCATCTCCTCCCATTTTGGGGGTTCAGCCCAGAAAATAAAGCTCATGGATAAGATTAAGGTAGGTATTTGATTTAAAACTTGGGTGGGATTATGAAATACTTGTACCTGTTGGGATATCATTTGTAAATGTCTAAGTTTGTCCAGAATTATTAATATACATGCAACAAGAGGTACCCTTTGCAGGTTCCCGTTCCTTGGCCAATAGTAACCTAAAGCTAAATGGTTGTCTGAAACCATCTACACTAAAGAATTGTTCTGTTACTGCATTAAGGCTGGGCTTTGGTGTAACAGCCCAGTATTTTTAGACAGGGGAGTTGAAAGTTTGGTGTTTGCCTTAATAATTTAATTTAATAATTTATTGTTGCTTGCCTGTTGTGGTAGTGCCTAACTCAGTTCCCATGAAGGATAGTAGCAGACCTATTCCCAACATAATGGGGATGAGTTTTTGACATGAGGTGGTTTAAAAAGAGACATTTGGGGGATCCTATCCAGTGATTTATAAGGATAGTCCCAGGGAGACTTAACTATCTTGGTGTGAACAGACAGGACTTAGCAGGGAGCTGGCAAGGAGGCAGATACATTGGTGGCTGAAGAAGGGAGAAGTGCATATATGAGGAACCATGTATATATGTTTGCTCCTGGGTACTAAGCCCACAGTGGACACCAACTGTTATACTGGGTATATCCAAATAAGTTGGGGTTCCCCTGAGGAGGCTGAACCGTGAGACTCAAGACCATGGGAATTGTGGTCTTTGGGGTGAGAGGTATAGATCGTATTCAACCATGTGGTGTCACAGGTGGAGTGTGTTAGTGCATGGACAGACATGGTGGATTATAAAGTGCATGTGGGGCTCCTGCTTTTTGCATACTGTATTGCAAAGTGCTGCATGGGAACAGTTGATCACCATAGAGAGGAGCTGGGTAAGCCATGGAGATGCATGAGATGGTTTCCATTGGGAAAATGGGGGCAGGGTCAAGAAATTAGCTAAGTAGGCCAATGACTCAGGAAAGAAGCCTTTGTTGAGTTTGATAATATGTTCAGCAATTACAGCAGCTCAGGAAAAAAAAAAAGCACTGGTTTCTGCCCATTGTATAAAAATATTAAGACTGTGGGAGGACTTGAATGAGAAGATTATGGAACACTGAGTGGTTCCACAACCAGTGGGAAAAGATTCCCTTGTGTTGTGTAGGGAGATGGCTATAGTTCTGGAGAGTGTGTATGTAGGGGAGTGATGGGGAGTCCTATGGTGATTGTAGCATCTATACCCAGGGATGAGTCCTTTCAACAGAATTCAATTTACTAGCCCTCAATTAGGTCACATAATGTGGATCAATCTAATAATGTGTGGTGAGGGTAAGCAATTATATGAAGCATTTAATCAGACATTTAAAAGGTTTAGAGATTTGACATACACCTTAACCTATCAAAATTTAAAGGTGTAGTGGAGAGCAGCCTGCAGTCAAAGTGCCACCTCAGATCTCAGCAGCAAGTGTAGTTAGCAAGGAGAACTTAGGGTAACTCTACAAAATGCCCCGAAAATGGGTCATCAGCTGGGAATTTAGATAACTAGGCATTCAGTTTGGCAACCAAGTTCTGGGAAGTGCTTGCCATCATCAGCTGCCCTGCTTTCCTGGGTGTCCCCTCTTCCATAGTGGAAAATTGTGGAGGCCATATTCATGATGAAGTTGTGTCCCGTGCTGTCATCTGCTGAGACATCGTCATCTCAGATGATCATGTTTTGGGCCCAACCCTTCTTGGGCTGACTTCCGACATATGCCATCCCTCCATCCTGGGGTTCAGTTGTGAGTGAGTGCTGTGGTCTTCCAGTAACTTTCTCATGTTGTCTCCTGGGGTTGTGGAGAAAGCCCCATGACTCAGATGGCATGAAAGTCACAGAATAGGGACAACAATAGCAGGCATATACACTTTATAGTTTTGTGCTTGCCCTCTGAGTGCCCCATGTGATAATTGGTTGTTGGGCTGTTGTGGGTCAGTATCTCATCGGTGGCTTCCTCCAAAGTGAGATAGGGCCAGGTGTGATTGTATCACCATGATGTCATCTTCTGATGTTGCTGGTGTCAACCTGAGTGCCTCTTCTCCCCTTTTAGATTTTCACCCACACCATCCTTTCACTGGATCCAGGGTTAATTATTTTTACTTCCTAGTGGGAGGTATGGTTAGGAGAAATGAACTGTCCACTGAAGGCACTCACTGTACATTGAAATCTCAGTTGAAATATGCATATCAAGTTACTTGGTTAAGTGTAGTCCAGCAGCCTCCTAGTGGGTCTGTGTTCCTCCAATGGGCCAGGACTCTCTCTGACCAAGGGGTTTTATAGCTAAAGTGCCCATCAGGTCCCAGGTGAGTATTAGAAGGCAAGATGACTGACATTTTAAAATCTGTAAGGGGACTCAAAAATGTTGGGGAAAATGTAATTTATATTGTCCCGTGAGATAAAAGCATCAGATTTCCTTCTGATAGCAATCTGTCATCTTTGGCGATTTATAATTTTTTTCTTTAAGGTATATGTTTTAACTGGGTTTCCCTGGTGGTTCAGTAGTAAAGAATCCACCTGCCAGTGCAGGAGATGTGGGTTTGATCCCTGGGTCAGGACTATCCCCTGGAGAAGGAAATGGCAACCCACTCCAGTATTCTTGCCTGGAGAATCCCATGGACAGAGGAGCCTGGGGGGCTACTGTTCATGGGGTTGCAAAGAATCGGACATGAATGAGTGACTAAACAACAACAATCTGCTTTAGGAAGGACTGGTTGGGTCTCCTTGCAGTCCAAGGGACTCTCAAGAGTCTTCTCCAACACCACAGTTCAAAAGCATCAATTCTTTGGTGCTCAGCTTTCTTTATAGTCCAACTCTCACATCCATGCATGACTACTGAGAAAACCATAGCTTTGACTAGACAGACCTTTGTTGGCAAAGTAATGTCTCTGCTTTTTAATATGCTACCTAGTTGGTCATAACTTTGCTTATGGCTGCTATCAAAATGCCAGACAAGGATTGGACAAGATGTGAAAAAAACTGAAGCCCTTGTGCATTGTTGGAGGAAATATAAAATTGTGCAGCCACTATAGTAAACAGTGTAGAGGTTTTTCAAAAAGTTAAAAAGAGAATCACTGTATGGTCCACATCCCTACTTTGATTAGATACCTAAAAGAATTGAAATTAGGATCTCAAAGAGATATCTGCACTCCCATGTTCTTTGCAAGATTTTGCAGTAGTTAAGATACAGAAATAACCTATATGTTTATTGATGGATAAACAGTAAACATATAGTGGAGTGGGTAGCCTTTCCCTTCTCCAGGGGATCTTCCAAACCCAGGGATCGAACCCAGGTCTCCCACATTAAAGGCAGATTCTGTACGGTCTGAGCCACCAGGGAAGCAGTATATTGATGGATAAATAAAATGGTAAATACATAGCCATTAAAAAGAAGGATATCCTGCCATATGCATCAGCATGAATTAATGTGGAAGACATTATGCTAAGTGAAATAAGCCAGGTACAGAAGGATAACTGCATGATTCTGCATATATGAGATTTCCAAAATGGCCAAACTCATAAAAACAGAGTAGAATGGTAGTTGTCAGGGCTGTGGGGAATAATAAGTAGGAAATTGGTGTTCAGTGGGCATATAGTTTCAATTATGTAAAATAAATCCTAGAGAAATACCTACTCTGCAATATGGTGCTTATAGTTTATAATACTCCTTTTTGCACTTAAAAAAGAGATGTACTCTGTCAACAGGATGTGTCTTGTATAAGTGTTCTTAACATAATATATGTTTTATATTTAAAAAAGAATTTAATGTGGCAAATAGATGAAAAATATTTAAAATAAGTATTAATATTTAGTATTCAGTATCAATAATGTATCATGAGCAAGTAGAGCTTAAGCCAGCAAAGCAGATAGTTCAGTCTTAGGAAATTTATAAACATGTTTTTCATAGCAGGAAAACTGTAGTTATTTCATTGTGTTCCACAAAGATACTTGGGGATAAAATTAAAAGTAAAAATCTGTTCCTAGTTAAAAATATTTCTCTAGAGTAGGCCAGTAATGCCTCAATATGATTAAAAAAATATGTATTTGAAATTAGCAGTCACATAATCAAAGATCATATACTCTTTTTTTATACATATAAAATATTGGTAAGTGATGTTGCCATAAATGATCAAGTAGGGAACTCCAAGGCTCCATTTCTGCACAAAAATAACAAGCTAGCAAAATCTATCAGAACCAGTTTTTGTAGATCTCTGGAATCTAGTCAGAACTTAAAAATAAAAAACTAGGGAATGATTACTGAAGTAAAGAGCAATTGTTCTGTAGGAGAACACTGACTGAGGCTTCTTCAATCGCCTGCCTAACCATCCCCCAGTCTATAGTAGCTTTGAAGATGACAGACCACACTCCTAATAACATTTACAGAGGGTGCAATACAAACCTTACTCTTAAAAAATGGTTATGAGGTGTTTCAGCCTGTCTTACAACTCCCTGAAGGACCAGTGTGGTGGCTTTCACTCAGCCAAGAGCTTTTCTGAGGATGAAACAACTTCCCTGCCAGTGTTTGGCCGGAGTATTGACTGTAGCAGACTGGGTCTAGGGAAAACAGGATAAACAATAGGAACATTGTAAAACTTGGGGAGAAAGCAGTTGAAAAAGGAGACACATGGGGAATAGGATTTTTTAAAGGTCCTGCTTATACTGGGGAGGTGAGGCCATGTGCTTGCCCAGAGCTGGACTTATTTTCAGAAAAGGCCCAAGAAGACCTTAAGCTTTCATCTCTGGCTAAACTTTCAGACTTGCATTGTACCGGCTATAAATGAAAGTACAGAGCTGGCTAACTGTTGGAGCACTTCAACATAGAGAAAGTCAGAACAGACTGGGGAAAGTTGTTTTCTTTTTTGTTTTTGGCTGTGGATATTTATGGAAACTCTGTCAAGATAACAGCTCACAGTTAAGCAAAGCTAACAAGACTTCAGTGCCACACACAAAGAATGTACAAAACAATTACCCATAACAAGCAGCAACACCAAATTCCAGCTGTGGGGGAGAATCTGGTATCCAGAGTTGCCACACTATATTTGATATGTCCAGTTGTCAACAAATCATGACATGCTTAAAGAAACAGAATATGGCTGTTGTCAGGGGGGAAATACAGTTTACAGTAACACTATGCAGGGATTAATTCCCATATAACTTTACTCAGTTCTCCATTTCTGTGATTTTTTTTAACCCCATCTGTTGATTCAACCACAGACCGTGATGTACTATAGTGTTGATATTTGTTGTTGCAAAATAATCACATAAGTGGACCCTCACAGTTCAAATCCAAGTTGTTCAAAAGTCAACAGTAATTAATACAAACTGTCCCTGAGTAAGCCCAGGAATTATAAAAAAAGATTTTAAAGGTGCTCAAAGAGCTAAAGAAGCTATGGTCAACAACTGAAGACAACCAAAAAAAAGCTATCTCACCAAAGAGAGATGTCAAAAAAGGGATAACAGTTATAAAAAGGATCCAAATTGAAATTCTGGAGCTGAAAATATAATAACTGAAAGGGAAAATTCACTAGCACGTTTTAGTAGCAGTTTGAGCAGGCAAACAGAGAATCAGTGAATTTGAAAATACATCAGTTGAGATTGGCAACTTTGAAAACCCAGAAAGAGAAAAGAATGAAAAAAATATTACCAGAGCTGTGAGATACCACCAGCATACCAACATGTTTATAATTGAAGTCCCAGGGGGAGAGAAGAGATAAAAAGGCACAGAAATAATATTTAATGAAGTAATTGTTGAAAACTTTTCCAACTTTGAGCAGGGTAAACAGAAAAAGTTCCCCACACTGAGACACAGTACAGTTGCTCCTTGAAATATACGGAGGTTAGGGAGTCTGACCTGGCTCCATTCCGCTGAAAATTCACATGTGGTTTCACAGTTGTCCTTCTGCATCCAGGGGTTTAAGCAGATGCAGATTGTTTAGTGCTATTGTTGTTGTTCCGTCTTGTCTGACTTTTTGTGACCCCATGGACTGCAGCACGCCAGACTCCGCCATCCTCTGCCATCCTCCACGTTGTCTCGGAATTTGCTCAAATTCATGTCCGTTGAGTCAGTGGCTTCTCTTGTTACCGAGCACTGGCTCTAGGGTGTGCTCCAGAGCATCAGTTCAGTTGCCCTGCAGCAGGTGGAATTTTCCTGAATCAGTGACCAAACCAGTGTCCCCTGCACTGGGGGGCATATTCTTAAACACTGCACTACCAAGAAGGTCCAGTTTTATTTTAAATACTTTGTTTGTTTGTTTGTCTGTCTGCACCATGTGGCTTGTGGGATCTCAGTTCCCTGAACAGGATTTGAACCTTGGCCCTTGGCAGTGAGACCACAAAGTCCTAACCACTGGACTGTGAGGAAGTTTCCTCGGGCGTTTTGCATGAAATAGTAATCCATGTTTCATTTGTTTGTAGAGAGTAAATTTTTTACTTTTAGTGGTAGATGACTGTGTTTGTGTGGCTGTGTGTGTGTATATATGTGTATGTTTGTGTTTAGTTTTGTTTGTTTTATGTGACAGGCAAGAGCTATTATTTTCTTTCTGGTTTGTTACATGAGGTCTATGATTTGTGATACTAAACTGAACAATAGGAGAATAATCTGATAAAACTCAAATAGCTCTGCTAGGTAGAAATTTTAATTGAGAAATAGTCTCTGGAAATTCATAAAGGACATATATTAGCTAAACTGTACTTTTTAACTTTGTGTTAGGGTATAACCAATTAATAATGTTGTGATAGTTTGAGGTGAACAGCACAGGGACTCAGCCTTACGTGTACATGAATCTATTCTTCCCCAACTCCCCTCCTTCTCAGTTGCCACATAACACTGAGCAGAGTTCCATGTGCGATATAGTAGGTCCTTGTTGGTTTTCCATTTTAAATGTAGCAGTGAGTACATGTCCATCCCAAACTCCCTAACTATCCTTTCCCCCCATCCTTCCCCACCAAGCAACCATGTGGTGTATATGTGTGTGTGTATATATATACACACACACATATACATATAATAGAGTCTTACTCAGCCATTAAAAAGAATGAAATAATGCTATTTGCAGCAACATGGTTGGACCTAGATATTATCATACCAAGTGAAGTAAGTCAGACAAAGAAATATCATGACATCCCCTGTATGTGGAATCTAAAAAGAAATAATACAAATGAACTTACAAAACAGGCTCACAGAGAATAAACTACTTTTTAACAGCTTTATCTCACTATAATATATACACAGTAGTATAATAATCACTCACTTAAAATATATAATTCAGTGGTTTTTTTTATTTATTTACAGAATTATCCAATAGCTAAATTTTAGAACATTTTTTTTTTTTAACCATTCTACCCTCATTCCTCTATTCCTAGAACCAATAATCTACTATCTTTCCTTATGGATTTGCCTGTTCTGGATATTTCATATAAATGGAGTCCTGTAGTACACGATCTTTTGTGACTGCTTTCTTTTACTTAGCATAACAGTTGTGAGATTCATGCATGTTGCATAGTAGCGTGAATTAGTACTTAAGTACTTTTAATTGCCAAATAATATACCACTGTATAGATATATTTTATTTATCCATTAGTTGCTAGACATTTGGTTCCACTTTTGGCCGTTGTGAATGGTGCTGGTATAAACATAAGTGAAGAGATTTTGATTGCACATTTTTTTTTAATTTATTTAATTGGAGGCTAATTACTTTACAGTATTGTAGTGGTTTTTGCCATACATTGACATGAATCAGCCATGGGTGTACATGTGTTCCCCATCCTGAACCCACGTCCCTCCCCATCCCATCCCTCTGGGTCATCCCAGTGCACCAACCCTGAGCACCCTGTCTCATGCATAGACCCTGGACTGGCAATCTGTTTCACACATGATAACACACATGTTTCAATGCTATTCTCTCAGATCATCCCACCCTCGCCTTCTCCCACAGAGTCCAAAAGACTGTTCTATACATCTGTGTCTCTTTTGCTGTTTCGCATGTAGGGTTATCGGTACCATCTTTCTAAATTCCATATATATAAGTTAGTATGCTGTATTGGTGTTTTTCATTCTGACTTTATTCACTCTGTATGATAGGCTGTAGTTTCATCCACCTCATTAGAACTGATTCAAATGTGTTCTTTTTAATGGCTGAGTAATATTCCATTGTGTATATGTACCACAGCTTTCTTATCCATTCATCTGCTGATGGACATCTATGTTGCTTCCATGTCCTGTCTATTATAAACAGTGCTGCAGTGAACATTGGGGTACACGTGTCTCACCTCTTGGCTATATACCTAGGAGTAGAATTGCCAGGACATGTGGTAACTCTGTTTAACATCTTAAGGAACTAATACAGTGTTTTACAAAGTAACCGTACTATTTTACATTCCTGCCAGCAGTATATGAGTGTTCTAGTTTCTCTGTATCCTTTTAAACTATTTTCTGTCTTTTTGATTATAGTAATTCTGATGAGTATGAAGTGGTATCATCACGTTTTTTATTTTCCTAATAATGATATTGAACATCTTTTCATGTGCCTGTCATTTGTTTATCTTCTTTGCAGAAACATCTCTATTCAGATCTTTTGACCATTTTAAAATTTAATTATCTTTACTGTTGAGTTCCCTCTTCACTGTGGGCTTTCTTCATAGCTCAGTTGGTAAATCATCCGCCTGCAATGCAGGAGACAGCAGTTCGATTCCTGGGTTGAGAAGATACCCTGGAGAAGGAAATGGCAACCCACTCCAGTATTCTCGCCTAGAGAATCCCATGGACAGAGGAGCCTGGCAGGCTACAGTCCATGGGGTAGCAAGAGTCGGACACGGCCTGGCGGCTAAACCTATCAGATGTATCGTTTGCATGTATTTTCTCTCATTCTGTATGCTGTCGTTTCACTTTCTTGGTTGTGACCTTCAAAGCACAAGTTTCTCTGTTTTGACAAAGTCTGACTGATAATTCTCTTTTATTGCTTGTGATTTTGGTGTCATATTAAGAAATCATGGCATAACTGAGAGTCACAAAGGTTTAACATTATCTTTGAAGAGATTTAGTTTTAATTCTTATGTCTAGGTCCATGATCCCCCTTTGAAGCAATTTTAAATTATTTTTCTTCTTAAAAATTGTGCTGAAATATACATAACAAAATTTACCATCTTAACCATTTTTAACCGTGCATTTGACTGTATTTAACTGTATTAACATTGTTGTCAAACAGTCCTCAGAGCTCTTCTTCTTATAAAACTGAAACTCTATATTCACTGAACCATAATCCCCTATTCCCTTCTCCCTTTTTCTCCAGCCCCTGGCAGTCCCCATTATAATTTGTCTCTGAATTTCACTCCTTTAGGTAGCTCCGTAAAAGTGGATTATATAGTGTTTTTCTTTCTCTGACAATTGTGTCCTCAGAATTCATCTGTTTTGTAGCATGTGTCACAATATCTCTCCTTTTTAGGCTGAATAGTATCTCATTGTATGTATGCACCACATTTGTTTATCCATTCACCCATCTGTGGACACTTGAGTTGTTTCCATCTTTTGGCTCTTGTGAATAGAGCTGCTATGAATATGAAAATACAAAAATATCCCCTTGAAAGCCTTCTTTTAAGTATTTCGGTAGAGACCCAGAAGTGGAATTGCTAGATCCTGTGGTCACTCTACTTTTATGTTTTTGTGGAACTGCCATACAGTTTTCTTTAGTAGCCATTTTATATTAACATCATTAATGCACAAAGATTTAAATTTTTTCGCATTCTCACCAACACTTACTATTTTCTAGGTTTTTTTTTCTTTCATAATGGCCATGTTGCAGATATAAAGTGATACATTATTGGGCTTTTGCTTTGCATTTTGCTGGTGATTATTGATTTGAATGTCTTTTCATGGACTTGTTGGCCAGTTATATATCTTCTTTGGAGAAATGTCTATTCAAGACCTGTACCCATTTTTGAATTGTGTTGTTTTTTTGTTTGTTTGTTTAAGTTGTAAGAATTCTTTATATATTCTAGGTATATGTGTTAGTAGCTCAGTCATGTCCGACTCTGGGACCCCACAGACTGTAACCTGCTAGGCTTCTCTGTCCATAGGATTCTCCAGGCAAGAATACTGGAGTGAATTGCCATTCCCTTCCCAGGTATCAAACCCAGGTCCTCTGCACTGCAGGAAGATTCTTTACCATTCGAGCTACAGGGAAATCCCAGTATTCTGCACAGTAACCCATCATCATACACACGGTTTGCAAATACTTTCCTCTTTCTGTAGGTTGCCTTTTAGCTCTCTTTATTGTGCACTTTGATACAGTTTTAAATTTTGATTTAAAACTCTTTTGAGTTTTTACTTTTCCTACTAAAGTAAATCAAAAGAGTTAATTTGAGTTTCTGTGCAATACTTTGCCATTGAATGTTGTGATTGATTTAAACTAAAATTTGTACGTTTCTTTGTTGTTAAAACTAAAATATGAATACTTACATATGAAAGATTCAAATTGTACCTCTCAATCTTAATCTAAATATTTAAAAAATTAAGATTTTTCTCTTTAAAAAAGCAACAAAAGTATTAACATTAGTTTTCTTTGAGGAGAAGGATCTTTCAACTGATTATGTGAAAGAAAGTGGTAGTCACTCAGTCGTGTCCAACTCTTTGCGACCCCATAGTAACCTGCCAGGCTCCTCTGTCCATGGGATTCTCCAGGCAAGAATACTGGAGTGGGTTGCCTTCCTTTCTCCAGAGGATCTTCCTGACCCAGGGATTGAACCCAGATCTCCCACATTGCAGGCAGATTCTTTACCATCTGAGCCACCTGGGAAGCCTTCACTTAAAATTGCACCAATATTTTTTTTAATTTGGGGTGTATTTCTTCAAATTAATTTTTGTTGGCATATAGTTGACTTACTATGTTGTGTTAGTTTCTTGCTTTACAGCAAAGTGAATCAGTCATTCATATTTATGTATCCATTGTTTTTTAGATTTCCTTCCCATTTAGGTCACTACAGAGCACTGCGTGGAGTTCTCTGTGCTATACAGTAGGTTCTCATTAGTTGCCTGTTTTATACATGGTAGTATGTTTGTGTCAGTCCCAATCTCCCAGTTCATCCCACCACCCATTTACCCCCTTGGGCTCCAAAATCACTGCAGATGGTGACTGCAGCCATGAAATTAAAAGACGCTTGCTCCTTGGAAGAGAAGTTATGACCAATCTAGAAGGCATATTAAAAAGCAGAGACATTACTTTGCCAACAACAGTCCGTCTAGTCAAAGCTATGGTTTTTCTAGTAGTCATGTATGGATGTGGGAGTTGGAGTATAAAGAAAGCTGAGTGCCAGAGAGTTGATGCTTTTGAACTGTGGTGTTGGAGAAGACTCTTGAGAGTCCCTTGGACTGCAAGGAGATCAACCAGTCCATCCTAAAGGAAATCAGTCCTGAATATTCATTGGAAGGACTGATGTTGAAGCTGAAACTCCAGTACTTTGGCCACCTGATGTGAAGAATTAACTCATTGGAAAAGACCCTGATGCTGGGAAAAATTAAAGGCGGGAGGAGAAGGGGACAACTGGATGAGATGGTTGGGTGGTATCACCAACTCAATGGACATGTGTTTGAGTAGACCCCAGGAGTTGATGGACCGGGATGCCTGGCATGCTGCAGTCCACGGGCTCGCAAAGAGTCGGACATGACTGAGCAACTGAACTGAACCATAACTTTGTTCCCTATGTCTGTGACTGTTTCTGAGTGTGAGTAAACAGTTTTGAGTTTATTTTTGTGTATAGTTTTAGGGAATATTCTGATTCAGTGCCAACCCTGTCAGAGTATCAAGGGCATTTTTCAGAGAATTAGAACAAAACTTTTTACACTTTATATGGCATCACAGAAAAATCCTGAATAGTAAAAGCAATCTTGAGAAAGAACAATGGACCTGGAGAAACCTGGCTCCCTTCAGACTATACTACAAAGCTACAGTAAGCTATAGGTAAAGGCGCAAGACCAGAAATATAGATTCGTGGAACAGGTTAGAAAGTCTAGAAACAAACCCATGCACCTGTGGCCATTTATTGTAGTCTGTGACAAAAGAGACAAGAATATACGATGGAGAAAAGACAGTGCCTTCAATAAGTGGTGCTGGGGAAACTGGACAACTGCTTGCATGTATTTTTACTTTTGTTGCCTGTCCACTTAGAGGCATTATTTGTTTATTTTAGCAAATTAATGGATTTATAAAGAACTAGAAAACACTTAAGAAAAAGTTAGGTTATTGGCAACGCACTCCAACACTCTTGCCTGGAAAATTCCATGGACAGAGCAGCCTGGTAGGCTACATACAGATCATGGGATCTCAAGGAGTTGTACATGGCCAAGAAATTTCACTTCTCATGAATCAGGCTGCTTGCCACTTCTTTAAAACAAACAAACAAAAAAGGTTCGGTTATACTAATATCTCCTATTTTATATACCAAAGTATCAAAACTTTAAATATAAAAATAATCCATATATTTAGTAGCTGAAATGGCATTTATTTATATATGGAGTACATATTCGTTATTTTACACATAGATATTTAGTTGTCCTAGCACTGTTTGTTTAAAAGACTTTTTTCCCCATGAATTTTCTAGCCTACTTGTCAGTTCATCATAAATGTTAGTATTTATTTCTGAACTATCAGTTCTGTTCTCTTACCCAGTACCACTCACTTTTGATTACTGTAGCTGTGTGGTTAAGTTTTGAAATCAGAATGTGAGTCCTCCAACTTTGTTCACCATTTTCCAAATGGTTTGGCTACAGTGTCTCCTTTGAATTTCTAAATGAACTTTAGGATCAATTTTTACAAAGAAAAAAAGCCAGCTGACATTTTGTTGGGAATTCCCTTGAATCTATAGATCAGTATGGGAAGTATTGCCATCTTAACAATATTAAAGTCTTCCAATTCATTGGGCCAGTTTTCCATTTATTTTGATCTTTTATAATTGGTTTCAGTAGTGTTCTGTGGTATAGTCTTCATTTATTTGATAAATATATTTATTCTTAGGTATTTTATTTTTTATGCTGTTGCAGATGGAGTTGTTTTGTTTCATTTTTGGATTGTTCACTGTGTGTTGAAATGCAGTTGACTGTTGTCTGTTAAACTCATGTCCTAAATTTTAAGGAACTTGTTTATTAGTTCTCGTTGGTTTTCTTATGGTTTCCTTGGTATTTTCTGTGTAGAAGATCATGTCATCTGCAAACAGAGATGGTTTTACTTCTTCCTCTCCATTCTTGATTTCTTTTAATTGGTTTCCAGATTGCTCTGGCTAGACCCTTTAGTATGATAGGAGGTATGTACATACTATGTTGTTCTTATCCTAAGGGAAAAGCATCTGATCTTTTACGATTTACTATAATGTTAGCTGTGCATCTTTTGTAAATGCTGTTCATCTAGTTGAGAAAGTCGCTTTCATTTATTGTTTGCTGAATGATTTTATCATTAAAGAGGGTTGTGAGGGAAACAGTAGCCTTTTGAGGGGCTAGTGTGCTGTGCCAGGTCTTAGCTATGGCATGCAGGATATTTAGTTGCAGCATATGGGATCAGTTCCCTGACCAGGGATTGAATCTGGGTTCCCCACATTGGAAGTGCATTTATTTTAGCCATTTTCTGTTAGGTATATCTTAACCACTGGATCACCAGGGAAGTCCACATTTAAGAGCCTATCCCATATCAAGGGATACATTATTGGGATGTAATATAAGTTCTTATGGCTATATCTGGAGAAGATTGTATGAAAATAGTGAAATTGATTTGCCCAGTACCAAAGCTATAACAAAATTTTAAATGGAAAAGTTACTGTAAAAAGCTGTTTATAATTATTATAAAGCTTGGAGGAGATGATGGATGGTTGTGGGGTTTGGAGTATTCTAAAAAATTATAAGACACAGATTGTTGGGAAGAAAGAAATGTCTTGTGGGATGAATATAAATCTAATCATGCCCAGTTTTAAGAAGCTGGACTAAGTTTATGCTTCTCAAATTGGAGCATTTGTTTCCCAGTGATATGTGTGGCAGTGTCAGGAAGTAAGAAGCCATTGAATTAAAATCACATTTTTAAAATGTTTTGTCCAGTGGTATTTAGTTTATTGACTTTTTAAAAAATTTAAACATTTTATTTTGAAATAATCATAGATTCACATAAAGTAGTAAATAATACAGAAGAATTGCCTTTACCCTTTACCCAGTTTCCAAAAATGAAGATGTCTTGCAAATATGTGATAATATATTACAACCAGGATAATAACATTGATGCAGTCCCGATACTTAATGTTTTCACCAACCCAAGGGTCCCTTTTGTTTCCCTGTAATAACTATATCCACTCCTATCTTATTCCCACTCCTTTCTTAACCCCTGGCAACCATTAATCTAGTTTCTGTTTCCATAATTTTGTCCTTTTAAGAATGTCATATAAAAGAAATCATATTGTATGCAATCTTTTAGTATTGGCTTTTTCTCACTCAGCATAATTCTCTGAACAATATTCAATGTCTATAGTCTGTTCATTTTTTTACTAGTGTGTAGTATTCCATGGTATGAATGTACCACAATTTGTTTAAATATATGCTGATTGAATGAGGTAACTTGGTTGTTTTCCAGTTGTTGGCAATTACAAATAAAGCTGCTATGAACATTCCTGTGTAGGTTTTTGATGAACATCAGTCTTTATTGCTTTGCTGGGTCATATGGTAGTTGTATAATTTTTTGACTGTCTCTAATACCACATTGGCCTGGATGCTGGGATCCTGCATTATAGAGTTTGCCAGGGATGGAACTTTAGGCTTCTCACTTGGCCTTTGCTGGTGTGGGTATGGGTGAGGCCATAGTTTTTTTCTGTGATGTTTGGCTGGAAGAGAGCAGTTATTGTCTAAAAGTTTTCTGTCTTGCTGAACTTCACCTTTACTTGTTTTTTAACTAATGAGAGCAGGTTTTTGTTAGAGCTCTTTGTATTTTTCTGTGCTCTTTGTTCATGGTTGCTGTCTTTAACTCAAAATCTGGGATATTTGAAGTAAAAAGAAAACCCAGGGATCACTCCCCAGTTATTCTCTGATCCCAAAGTCCCTAGCCAGTCTGCCTTTTTTCTCTTTACTTTTCAGATTCTTCTTAAATTTGTTCTGTATATGATGTCCAGGATTTTTAGTTGTACTTTGTAGGAGGAATAGGGAAAAATACATCTCCATTATGTGAGAAATGGCAATGCAATTTAAAATATTCTTATATGAAATCACATGTGGCACTAAAATTAAATAGAATGCCAGGTTATCATTTTAGATGTAAAACAGAGAAATCTCAAAGAAGTGTTAAATATTTACAGTATCTTTAGGACTGATCCTATATTTTAGTAAGAAGTACTAATTCTTTCTTCCTGTCTTTATTGGTAAATATTAGGCTGTAGGCCATGTTTCTGTAGCAGAGAGACCCAAATACAACGGCTGAGATAAGGTAGAATTGTATTTCTCTTTCAGGTCCAGGGTAAGAAAGTAACTTTGCTTCTTGAAATCTTCTGAGGAACCAAGCTGGGTGGGCAGTTGAGCCACCATTATGTGTGGCCTCCCAGGGTTGTTCTAGACCTCACCATTTTCATTTGGCAAGAGCAATGGTAATGGGTTGTTGCACAGCAGAAACTAACAACATGGTAAAGCAGTTACACTCCAGTTAAGAAAAGAAAGAGTAGTAGTGATGGTAATGATCGAAGGTGGCAGTAGGAGAACATGAAGGCCAAGAGCTTGATTTTTTTAAGGATGAGAGCCTGAAGTCGTACTTACTGCTTTTGCTTGCCTCCCATTGGCTTGTACCTAGTCACATGATCCTATCTGCCTGCAGGAGAGTCTCTGCTTGGTAGTCATGTGACCAGCAGAATTTGGGTAAGGGGCCCCTGTTATTAAAACTAAAAAGGTGAGCAAAAGTCTTTGCTTTTGTAACTTAAGTGAAAACTTTTAGAAGAAATTAACTGTGTGATTTTAGTTATCATGAGCCATTTTATCCTATAGTTAACTATCTTTTTCTTGTTGTGTTTTTATAATTATTCAGACTACTTCAAGTAAGAACTTGTTTATATCTTCTAGGATTTACAGAGTCCACGGGGAATAGGATGCAAGCCAGAAGCTGTTTGTAGTCACATTATTATTGAGAGCCATGAAAAAGGATGTTTCAGAACTCTAACAGCTGAACGACCCCGATTGGACAGCCACCCTTGTGTTTTCAGATCTGCTGAACCCTCAGAAATAGTCAGAGGACAACGGAGCCCATCATCATGGAGAACTAGGCACATCAACCTTTCCAAGTCACTGGACCAGAACAACTCCCAATTCAAAGTTTGGAATTCCTTGCAGTTACAAAGTCATTCCCCATTTCAAAACTTTATTAGTGATGACTTGGAAATTAGCAAGGGCCTTCGAATGCCATTTCATGAAAAGCTGGACCCTTGGCTGTCAGAATTAGTAGAACCTGCTTGTATGCCACCTGAAGAAATGGATTGTCATTCTTCATCACAAATGCTGCCCCCAGAACCCATGAAAAAGTTTACTACCTCCATCACTTTCTCATCTCACCGACATTCTAAATGCTTTTCAGATTCCTCTTTTCTTAAGGTTGGTGTTACTGAAGGTAGCCAGTGTTCTGGAGCATCTGTGGGGGTAGTTAATTCTCATTTCACTGAAGAGCAGAATCCTCCTAGAGATCTAAAACAGAGAACCTCTTCCCCGTCATCACTTAAAATCATTAGTCAGTCACCAGATAAAGCTGTGACTATTTTAGCAGAAAATAGTAGCCAAAGCCAAAGATTATCTGTTGCACATTCTTATCAAGAAGAAAAACCCTTAGAAAAATCAGATTTTAAAAGCAGTCATCCTAAGCCCAGTGCCAGTGCAAATGATAGTAATTTCAAAGAAGTTCACTTTTCTGATAATCATACTCTCATTAGCATGGGCAGACCAAATTCCACACTAGAAGTAAAAGAGAAAAATGTAACTATTACTGCAGATCTTCCTTCACACATTTTTCTTGAACAAGAGGTCTTTGAACAAAGCACAGCCCCACATGCAGATCAGCATGTGAGAAAACACCATTCTCCCCCTCCTCAACATCAGGATTATGTAGCTCCAAATCTTCCTTGTCGTATTTTTCTTGAAAAGCGAGAACCCTTTAAACAGAGCAAGGCCCCACATGTAGATCAGTTAAGAGAAAACCACTCTCCCCTTCCTCAGAGTCAGGATTATATAGCTTCAGACCTTCCTTCTTCAATTTTTCTTGAGCAGCGTCAACTCTTTGAACAAAGCAAGGCCCCAAATGTAGATCACCACCTGAAAAAACTCCATTCCCCACTTCCTCAAAGTCAGGATTCTGTAGTAGAAAAGAATAATGAACATAAGCCTAAATTACACATTTCTGATACGATAGATGTTGAAGCCAAATTCAGTGATGTGGTCTCCCCATCAGTCCCAAATCAATGTACAGTAGCAACATCTGCATCTTCTCCACCTTCAAATAGAAAAGCACTTTCTTGTATTCGTATAACTCTTTCTCCCAAGACTCCTTCCAAGTTGGATAGTGGAAACTTAGATAAAAGATTGCATTCATTGGATCCTGCCACTAAAACAAGGATGAATAGTGAGTTTAACTCTGACCTACAAACTATATCTTCAAGATCATTGGAACCAACCTCCAAATTATTGATCAGTAAACCTGTAGCACAGAATCAAGAATCTTTAGGTTTTCTAGGACCTAAATCTTCATCGGACTTTCAAGTCGTACAATCTCCTCTTCCAGATAGTAATGTTATTACTCAGGACTTGAAAACCATACCTTATCAGAATAGCCAGATAGTAACATCAAGGCAAACACAAGTGAACAGTTCAGATTTGGAAGAATATTCCAATCCAGAAGGGACTCCGGTATCTGCAGATCGGTGAGTCTCATTGTGATGACAAGCAAGCTGATGAAATTTATGATAAAGGGTTTAAAATACTTAAGCAAGTTTAAGTTCTTGGGAGAGAGGCAGATAATTTCTCTTAGGGGAGGTTGTTACCTGCCTAATCTAGAAATCTTTCAAGGAATGAACACCTAAGTAAGAGAAAACATCTGAATGTAATATAATGTATTTATACTCTCAAAAGGACTTCTGGAAAACAACTTGACATCAAGTATTTTAAAACATTACTCAGAAGAATCTTTGATCACCGAGTGGTGCAATTTAGTGATTCCTTATTTATTACATTGGAAATATGCTGAAGACCAGGCTTTGGAAGGGGATGCATGATGTATGTGCTCCCTCTCCTCCTCTCTCTCTGTTTCTGTTTCATGTTTCCTCTCTAAATGAATATCAAAGCAGTAATTTCTCTGTGAAAATTCCTGGCAGACGTCACTTTAACCAAGTTATCAAGGTTAATATCACGAGTAGTGTATGTCAAGATAATGTGGTCCCTAATGTGATATCTTATTTCACAATGATTGTAGGAATGAAAACCCAGTTTAGGGATAAATGCATGAGATCTATACTGTTGAGGCTGATTTTAAGACTATCATTCATTCTCTTTTACGATAATGAGTCCTTTACTGTATGGCTGAACACTTACCCTCTGTGTGTACTGTTTCCACGTTATGGTAGAGAAGGTAACAGATCATAGTGGTGAGCCTTGAAAAGAGAAAAAATGTTTAATCACCATCCGCATGTGGTAGTCATGGCAGTGAGGGACTTACATATGTTACCTGATTTAGTGCTTGTTAACCCTATAAGGTAGGTGATCATATCCGTATTTGCCCTCTGGAAAACTGAGACACAGTTTCAAAGAATGCAGTCTGTTCAGTGGAAGCAAGTGCTGCTTTGCCACGTTACCATGTCTCCCAAATCCTGAGCCATACTTAACCTATCCTATCAACTGTGCTCTTGGACAAGTCATTTAATATCTTTGGCACTCGTATATGGATGATTGGTGGGAAGAAATAGTTGGAAAGCTTGGAGGTCCATTATAGCTCTGAAAGTTAGTGACTGAGAATTGGATTGGGGCAGATAAAAACAAGGTCAATCTCTGATTTCCATAGTAGTATAAATAGATCCTTTTTGGGTGTGAAAAGTGTTTAGAAATTAAAAGATTGGCAAGTTTGCATATAATACTTAAACTCTAAGTGATAAAGTGTCAAGTTATTGGAGTTGAATTCTTTGAATGAGAAAGAAAATTATAGCTTATTATAAATATGAACTAATAACAATGCTGTTTGTTCCAGAATGTACTAAATGCTAGGCACTGTAGTCAATGTTTATATCATTTTATTCTTAGTATAATCATCATAGGTAGGTTTTATTATCTCAACTTATAGGTTTTACAAACCTTAGATTAAATGATTTGCCCTAGATTACCCTGGTGGCTCAGACGGCTGGTAAAGCGTCTGTCTACAATGCGGGAGACCCAGGTTCGATCCCTGGGTTGGGAAGATCCCCTGGAGAAGGAAATGGCAATCTACTCCAGTACTATTGCCTGGAAAATCTCATGGATAGAGGAGCCTAGTAGGCTACAGTCCATGGGGTCGCAAAGAGTCGGACACGACTGAGCGACTTCACTCTCATATGACCATTCACTGTTAAAAATAACACTTGAACCTAGTCTGTCTGACTCCAGAATCTGTAAATAATATACACACTCATCTGTATATGTGTGTATATATACATAAAATGTTTAAGAATATTAAACTTTATTTTGAGATTAAATTTAGACTTAGAGGAGCTGCAAAAATAGTAGAGTTCCTGTGTTATCTGTTATGTAGAAGCTTAAAACAGTAAATACTACCCCAAGTTTCTGTGGGTCAGAGATCCAGGCATGGCTTAGCTAGGTGCTTCTGGCTTTGGGTCTCTCACAGGGTTCGCACAAGGTATTGGCTGCAGCTGTGGTCCCATCCCAAGACTTGATCGACCAATGTCCTTTTAAGGTCACTCACATTGTTATTGGCCAGAAACGGCTTCTTCCTTCTTTAAGGCAGCTGTGACAATTAAGCTTTTCTCAAGTGAGCAAGTGAGAGTTCAGATGTGCCCAAGACAAAACACAGTCTTTACTTTGTAGTAACCTAACCTTGGAAGTGAATCTCATCACCTCTGCCACATTCTAATACTAGAAAGAAATGAATCAGTATTTCTGGCCAGCCCTCACGGGTTAGGGATTACTCAAATGCATGAATACCAGGAAGCAGAGATCACCTGGGGGATTTTTATTTGTTTGTTTTTGGCCATGCCATGTGACATGGGGGATTTTAGTTTCCAAACTACCCCCTGCATTGGAAGCATGGAGTCTTAACCACTGAACCGCCAGGGAAGTTCCATTGGGGGAATATTTTAGAGGTTGGCAATATACCCTTTGCTAAACCTCCCCTTATGTTAACATCTTATCCTAACATCATAACCATAAAACATTTACCAAAACTAAGAAATTCTCCATCATACAAAATTATAATTAAATGTGTAGACCAATTTGGATTTCTCCTGGTTATTCCAAAAATGAACCTTTTCTGTCTCAGATCCATCCCACCATCTCACCTTGCATTTAGCTGTTCTTTCTAGTTAACCTCCTCCAGTTGTTCTGGCTCCTTAATCTCCTGGAGAAACTGAAGGCAGTTTCTCAGACTTCCTTATTTTTCACGATCTTTGAAGAGAATTAGTTTTTTTGGTTTCAGGTTGGCTTTGTCTGATGTTGTCTCAAGATTAAATTGAGGTTACCCATTTTCAGTGTGTTTCATCAGGAAGCACATTAAGTTGATAGACAACTACTGATGATGTTAACCTTGATTACTTGACAAAGATGGTATCTGCCAAGATTCTCCACTGTAAAGAGAGAATCTTGGTAGGTAAATCATTTCCTTCATTCCTTCTACATTTACTAATCAGAACTCTTCTGTAAGCAAGAGCTGTTGTTCCTCCCATTTATTTTTTCCTTTAGTTTTCCATGTACATTAATCTGGACTCAGGGGCATTTATTTCATCCTTTGGATTATAATCCAATACTACTAAATTGATTCAGTTTTAGCAATTGAAAACATGATTGGCTACTGTACCCTGTCACAGCCCTGAAATCAATCATTTCCCCAAAGAATACTTATTTCTTTTTTGGAGTATAGGATTTCCCCCCTAGCTTTGTTGAGATAAAATTGATAACGCAGCCTTGTTTAAAGTCTACAGTGTGTTGATTTGATTTGCTTATATTGCAGAATAATTACTGTGATAAGTGTTAGCTGACACTTGCATCACATCACATAATTATCATTACTTTTTTTGTGGTGAGAAAATTTAAGATATACTCTAAAATAACTTTCAACTATATTAATACATTATTTTTAACTATCATCACAGCACTGTGCATAGATCCCCAAAACTTACTCATCTTCTAACTGGAAGGTTGTACTCTTGGACCAGTATCTGCCCAGTTCTCCTGCCCTCCAGCTTCTGGTAGACAGCATTCGACTCTGTGTCCTCTTGTTTAGGTTCCACGTGTAAGTGATCCATGGTATTTCTCTTTCCCTGTCTGGTGTATTTTGCTTGGCAAAATGCTGCAGAAGTCCATCAGTGTAGGTTGCCTTTTCATTTTGTTGACTGTTTTGCTGTACAGAAAATTTGGGGTTTGATGTAGTCCTGCATACTGACTTCTGATTGTGTAGCTTGTGCTGTTGGTGTTACATCCAAAAAACCACTGGCAAGACCTATGCCAAGGAGTTTCTCCCTGTGGTTTTACTAGGAGCTTATGTTTTCAGCTCTTATGTTTAAATCTTTAGCCCATTTCAAGTTAATTTGTTAGTATTAAAATAGGAGTCCAATGTCATTTTTTGGGCATGTGATTATCTAGTTTTTCCAGCACCTTCTATTGAAGAGACTGTTCTTCCTCTACTGAGTATTCTTGGCTCCCTTGTAAAATACTAGTTGAATGCACGTGTAGGGGTTTATTTACGGGTTCTCTGTTCTGCTCCACTGATCTATGTGGCTGTTTTTGTGCCAGTACCATACTGTTTTGATTATTGTAGCTTTGTGTTATAGATTGGAATCAGGAAGTGTGGTACCTCCAGTTTTGTTCTTTCTCAAAATTTCTTGGGCAATTCAGGGTCTTTTGTGACTCTATACAGATTTTAGAATTGTTTTTCCTCTTTCTATGAAAAATGGCATTGGAATTTTGGTAGGGATTGCATTGAATGTATATTGATGGCTTTGAGGAATATAGATATTTAAACAATATTTTTCTGGTTCATGAACACATTTCATGTGTCTTCCCATTTATTTGTGTCTTCCTCAGTTTCCTTCATCAAAGTCTTAGTTTTCAGTGAACAGATCTTTTACCTCCTTGGTTAAATTTATTTCTAGGTATTTATTGATTTGTTACTATTGTGAATGAGATTTTCTTCAGTTCTTTTCAGATATTTTGTTGTTAGTGTACAACTGATTTTTCTGTGTTGATTTTGCATCCTGTGACTTTACTGAATTCATTGATTATTTGTAACTTTTTTTTTTAATGAAGTCTCTAGGATTTTCTGTTAGATGTTAGATCATATCATATGCAAAGAAAGGGGGCTTACTTCTTCCTTAGTGATTGGATGCCTTTTATTTCCTTTTCTTGCCTAATCGTTCTGGTTAGGACTTCCAGTGCTGGGTTGAGTAAAAGTGCTAGCAGTGGGCACTCTTATCTTGTTTCTGATACTAAAGGGAAAGCTTCATCCTTTCACCACTGAGTTTGATGTTAGCCGAGAGTTTGTCATACATCACCTTTATTATGTTGAGGGATGTTTCTTCTATACCCAATTTGTTGAGAGTTTTTATCAAGAAAGATGTATTTTATCAAATGCTTTTTCTGTATCTACTGAAATAATCATATTATTTTAATCTTTTATTCTATTAAAGTGGCATGTTTATTGATTTTTATATGTTGAACTACCCTTGTGCCTCAGGAATAAATCCCAGTTGATCTTGGTGTATAATTCTAATGTGCTATTTAATTCAGTTTGCTAATATTTTGTTGAGAAGTTTTGTCTGTATTCATCAGATAATTGGTTTGTAGTTTTCTATATCTTCACCTAGCTTTGGGTCATCAGGGTAATGCTGGCCTTGTAAAATGAGTTTGCAAATGGTCCTCTCTCTTCAATTTTTGGCCAAGTTTCAGAAGGATTGGTATTATTTCTTTCTGAAACATTTGGTAGAATTCACCACTTAAAACCATCTATTGGGAAGATTTGATTACTGATTTTTTTTCCTTACTCCATTGGTCTGTTTATATTTTCTATTTCTTCATGAATCCGTCTTGGTAAATTGTATGTATCTTATGGATAGTGGAAATTATCCATTTCTGCTAGGTTATCCAATTTGTTGGCATATAACTGTTCATAATAATCTCTTATGATCCTGTGTATCAGTTGTCATGTCTTCTCTTTCATTTCTGATCGAGTCCTTCTTCCTTATTCTAGCTAAAGGTTCGTCATTTTTGTCTATCATCAAAAACTAGGTTCTTAATCTTGATCTTTTCTATTTTTCTGGTCTCTTTTTTTTTTTCCTTTGATTTTTCTTACTTCTACTTTGATCTTATTTCCTTTCTTTGTGTGCTTTGGGCTGGTCCATTCTTTTTCTAATTCCTTGAGGTGTGAGATTATTTGAGGCCTTTCTTTTTTCTTAATGAAGGCATTTACCATTATAAATGTCCTTAGAACTGCTTTTGTCTCATAGGTTTCGATATGTTATGTTCACAGTTTCATTTGTTTCAAGATATTTTTTGCTTTCTGTTGTGATTTTTTTAAGACATGCTAGGATGACACTGCTTCTTTCCCTGGTGAGTGAATAAAGCTAAAGATTGTAGGCATTAACTCACACATGTGTCTACATCTATAGTCATTTTATCTTGATTGTAATGTGTGTATGTATTTATGTGTGTGTATTTTTTTTTAAATCACAGGTCAGTGTTGATACCTCCAACTAGTCTAGAACCATGGTGTTGATTCTAGCTTTTTTCTTTTATTTATAAACTTTTTTCTCCAATGGTGATAAACATGGCTCTCATTATCTACAGTATATTTACCCCAGTATATGTAGTTTCAGAATTCTTATCCCATACCCAGGTGAGAAACAAATTCTCCAACTATGTATAGGTGTTTTTTGCGGGGTGGCGGTTGGGGGGGGGGGGGGGGCCTCCCTGGTGGCTCAGAGGTTAAAGAGTCTGCTTGCAATGTAGGAGACCTGGGTTCGATCCCTGGGTTGGGAAGATCCTTTGGAGAAGGAAATGGCAACCCACTCCAGTATTCTTGCCTGGAGAATCCCATGGACAGAGGAGCCTGGTGGGCTACAGTCCACGGGGTCGCAAAGAGTTGGACACGACTGAGCAAGCGACTTAATGACGACTTAACGAGGTTTTTAATGTGTAGTATTCAGTCCAGACATTGTTGCTGTTTCCCAGGTTAGTTATTTTCTTCCCTGTTTGCTTTAGCATGATGATATGATTCATTTATAATACTGTTAGATTCATTTCTTACATCCTATATTCCATCTTACCCCAATAACTTGGTTAGTTTTTAAAAAATTTACTTCCTATCAAATTCACTTTTTGTGGTTAAAAGGTTAGTTCTGTCAGTTTTGATTAATCCACATCACAGTTCCGTATGAAGCATTTCTCTAAGTCCAAGTTTTGCCTTTCCAGAGTGTCACGTAAATGAAATCGTAAAATATAGAATAGCCTTTTAGGTTTGGCATCTTTTACAAAGTGTATTTAAGATTTGTCCATCTTTTTTTGTCAATCAGTAGTTTTTTACTTTTTAATTACTTTTTTACTTTTTACAAGCATAAAGCAGTAAAAAGTTAAAAAAAAAAGCAACCCACAGTTTATCTATGTACATTGACTCCTTAAAGGATATTTGGGTTGTTTCCAGTTTTAGCTGATTATAGTTAGAGCTGCTAAAAAAATAAGAATATATTTATATATATATATATATGTATATATAGTTAGAGCTGCTGAGTCATGTGGTATGTGTGTGTATTTAACTTCACAAGAACTGTTTAGAACTAAACTATGCTAAGCTGATTTCCAGAGTGGCTGTACCTTTGTATTCCCACTAGCAATGTACAAATGTTTCAGTTACTCTCCATCCTCACCAACTTGTGGTACTGTCTGTATTTGTAGCAATTATAATAGATGCTTTCCTTTATGTGTTTCACCCTGAGCTCCCCTTTTCAGGTCCTCGGAACAGAAAAGCAGGGCTTAACTTAGCCCTTTCTTTCGTGTGTTTTTTGTGTGCTTCCTGTGACTGTGTCAGTGCCAAGCGGTTCAGTACAGAGAAAAAAATCACAGATTTGCCTTACCCTCTTGAGACCACACCTCCTCTAGCGGAAGAGGAGGGTTTCCCTCTGTCAGAGTTTTAAACTCCTTGTTACTGCTGGTGTTGCTGCCACCATGTAATCACTTGAGTGCTTGAGATTACTAGAAAGAAAAGAAAAGGGGATTTTCACACTATTTCCAGTTCCACTTCTCATGCCTGAATAGAAGGCTTCTTCTTGGAGGTCTTTCTGTCTGTACTAATGTCCACTTCTAAGTGTCAGACTCTGCTACTTCAGATGTACCAGTAAATCAAATTGCCAGCTCCTATTATTTCTCAAAAGTCTTCTAATAACTGCTCCATGTAGTCTGTCTCAGTTTTATAGCTTCACTTAGTAGAAGAGACAGAATGGGTTATGATTGATTATCCAAAACTGGAACTGACGATCATTTTTTGTTCTCAGTAACAGCATATGCAAATTCCATTGCTGACACTTGGTATTTCCAGTTATTTTTTATTTTGGCCATTCTAAATGTGGATGTGAAATGATACATTATTGTGGTTTTAGTTTGTTTTTCCCTGATGACACATGATGTTGAGTATTGTTTCTGTGCTTCTTGGCCATTTTTATATCTCTGTGAAGTATCTGTTCACTCTTATCCATTGGATTGTGTCATGATTTTAAGAATTTTTAATATATTCAAGATAATAGATCCTCTGTGTATTACAAATATTTTCTCACAGAATGAGGTTTGATTTTCATTTTCTTCCTGGTGGCTTCATGAAGAAAAAGTTTTAAGTTTATGAAATCAAGTTTGTTAATTTTTCTTTTTCTAGACTGCATAAGTTGCAAGTGTACAATATAGTGATTCACTATTTTAAAGGTTATACTTCATTTATCATAGTCATTATAAAATATTAACCATATTCCTTGTGTTGTACATTATATCCTTGTAGCTTATTTCATGCATAATAGCTTGTACCACTTTACCCTCTACTCCTCTCTTGCCCTTCCCCTCCCCACTGGTAACTACTAGACGGTTTTCTGTATCTGTTAGTCTGTTTCTTTTTTGTTATAATCTCTAGTTTGTTGTATTTTTTAGATTCCACATACAATTGATATCATATGACATTTTATCTCTGTCTCTTATTTCACTTAATATCGTAGCCTCCAGTCCATCCAAGTTGTTGAAAGTGCCAAAATTTCGTTCTTTTTTTATGGCTGAGTATTTTATTGTATATATAAATGTATATACAGTATCCTCTTTATCCATTCATCTGTTGATGGACAGCCATTTTCTCTTGTATGGTTGGTACTTTTTTGTGTCTTGTCTAAGAATGATGCCTACGCCAGTGTTATGAAATTTTCTCCTATATTTTCTTCTGGAAATGAAAATAGTTCTAGCTTTATTTTTTTATGTCTTTCATCTGTATCAAATTAATTTCTGTATGTACTGTAGTTTACATAATTCAGGACCATTTTCTTTTACTGGATATTCCAGCACCATCATTGAAATAATTATTTATTTCCTTATTGAAGTAGTTGGCACCTCTGTCAAAAATCGATTGACCTTTTATATGGGGGTTTATTTTTAAGTTTCTACTCTGTTCCTTTGAACTATTTATCTGTCTTTGCAGCCATACCATGATGTTTTTGTTATTGTAGCTTTATATTGTCTTGAAATCAGATTATGTCCTCTAAGCTTATTTTACTTTCAACATTATTTTTTTCTATTTTAGATTCTGTGCAGTTCCATATAAATTTTAGAATAGTCTTCTCAGTTTCTTCTAAAATCCTCCTGGGATTTTGTTCAATGTTGCATTGAATCTGTAGTCACTTTGAGAATGATTGACATCTTAGTAATACTGGAGTCCCCTCCAAGCATGGACATGTTCTCCCCTTCCTCCCTCCCTGCCACTGGCTTGATATCTCTCAGTAAGATGTAATTTTTATTGCGTAGGCTTTCACATTTTTCATTAAGTTTATTCCTCAGCATTTTATGTTTTATGATAATTTTGTATATGGTATTTTAGATTTTGTATTTTCTAGTTATTTGTTGCTTGTATATACAAATGCTGTTAATCCAATTTGTTGGTGCCAACCAGTTAATTTTAATTTTAATTTCTTACTAATTGGGTCAAAGCCTTTTTACTTAGAGATAGTTTAGGCTGAGCTTTCCAAATTTGGTGGCATATTGAGTGCAGTACTTTAACAATATCGTCTTTCCGGATTTGAAATAGCTTACCTGGAATTCCATCACCTCCACTAACTTTGTTCATAGAAATACTTCCTAAGGCCCAGTTGACTTCAAACTGCAGGATGTCTGGCTCTAGGTGAATGACCACACCATCGTGGTTATCCAGGTCATTAAGACCTTTTTTTTTACAGTTCTGTGTATTCTTGCCACCTCTTCCTAATATCTTTCACTTCTGTTAGGTCCATACTGTTTCTGTCCTTTATTGTGCCCACCTTTGCATAAAATGTTCCTTTGGTATCTCTAATTTTCTTGAAGAAGGTCTCTAGTCTTTCTCATCCTGTTTTTTCCCTCTATTTCTTTGCATTGTTCACTGAAGAAGACCTTCTTATCTCTCCTTGCTATTCTTTGAAACTCTGCATTCAGATGGGTATATCTTTCCCTTTCTCCTTTGCTCCTCTTCTTTTCTCAGCTATTTGTAAGGCCTCCTCAGACAACCATTTTGCCTTATTGCGTTTTCTTGGAGATGGTTTTGGTCGCCACCTACGTGCAATGTTACGAACCTCCATTATAGTTCTTCAGGCATTCTGTCCATCAGATCTAATCCCTTGAATCTGTTTGTCACTTCCACTGTGGGAAGGAAAGGGAAGGGATCCCTGAACATAAGGGATTTGATTTAGATTATACGTAAATGGCCTAATGGTTTTCCCTACTTCTGTTTAAGGCTGAATTTTGCCAAAGGAGCTCATGATCTGAGCCACAGTCATCTCCTGGTCTTGGATTTGTCACTTGAAATTTCTTTCTCTCAAGCATTAGTTATTTAGCTTCCTATCTTATGTAGGTTCAAAAACTGGCGAATTTGAACTGGCTTGTTCAAAAACAAGCCCCTTTATCTAGTGGGATTTCTCTTTCATTAGTTCTTTGACTGTGCAGGAAATTTCACTCAGCTTTCTTGACTCAGTCCCCCATCAGGTTGACTTCGTTTTCTGCTAGATTTCACTCCATTGTGCCAGCAAATGAGTTCACCAAAAGCTCTGGTAATTTCTCTTTCCAGAAGAGTATGTCTTCCTACACCAAATCCCCCTGCCTTAGATCTCTAAATGTCCCTTTCTAGCATATTAGTTGATACTGTTTCTTGATTGCTTCTGTAGCTCTGTGATATTTTTAAACTATAATGTTTATATAATTTATTCAATTTTGTTTACTTGTTGCAACAGGAGTGATTTTCTGTGGCCACCTAGTGCAGACGTATTATAGAGATATGGATTTGGTCCCAGACCATTACAATAAAGTGAATATGTTAGTAAAGCAAGTCACGTGAATTTTTTCATTTCCCAGTGCATGTAAAAGTTTTGTTTACACTATACTGTCGTCTACTAAGTGTGCAGCAGCATTATGTATAAATGATGTTCATATGTTAATTACAAGCAGACCTTAAAAATGCTAACCATCATCTGAACCTTCAGAAAGGTGTAATCTTTTTGCAATAGTAACATCAGAGATCACTGATCATGGATCATGTAGCAAGTATAATAATGAAAATGTCTGAAATATTGTGAGAATTACCAAATTGTGACATAGAGCCAGAAAGTAAGCAAATGTTGTTGGCAAAATGGCACCAATAGACTTACCTGACACAAGGTTGCCACAGTTTTTCCTATTGTTAACCTCTTTACCATAGTATATTTTTAAAAATTAAAAAGCCAACATTTTTATATTACTATTAACTATATATTACTATTACTACTGACTAAAATTCAATTTGTTTAAAAAAATGCAATATCTGCAAAGTACAATAAAGTTAAGTGCAATAGAATGAGGTGTACCTGTATATCATAACTGGAAGTGGCAATCCTATTCAGACCACCTTTAATTTCTCTCTGTGATGTATCAATAGTTTTCTGTTTAGTGTTCTTATATCTTTTTTATACTTAGGTATTTGATGTTTTGATGATAATGTATATTGCATTTCTTTTGGTTTTTAATTGTATAACTTTTCAGATACCCAAGAATATAGGGGAATTCTTAAAAGTTTGTTCTCTTCTCTGGTAACTCTTCTGAAAAGTTAACATATTTTATAAGTTATCTATAGATTGTTTTAGATTTTCTGTATCCCTAATTATATCAAATATGAAAAGTGACAGCATTATTTCTTCCTTTCTTATCCTTATATGTCTGATTTCTTTTTCCTGCCTTACTGCTAATGCCGTTTAAGACTTTTACTAACATACTGAATAGAGAAGGTAAGAGTTAGCATCCTTATTTTGTTCCTACGGTGGACATTCTTCACATTTCACTATAAATAGGATCATGGCTCTAAAGTTTTTTGTAGTTTCCGTTTGCTACAAGTTTTTAATCATACGTAATTATTGAATTTCATCAAATGTTTTATCTGACTATATTGATATGATCATGCAAATTTTCTTCTTTTGATGTGGTAAATTATATTGGTTGATATTTGAATGTTAACTTACCTTGCACTTCTGGAGTAAACCAGCTTGGTAGGAATTCATTCACACGCACACAGACATTCACTCACTCACTGTACATTTGGTTGTCTAACATTTTAGGATTTTTGCTTCTATATACATGAGGGAGATGTCCTTTTAATTAGTGACTAGTAGACAAAGGATAGGGATTTAAAAGCTCCTCTGGTTTTGTGATACAGCTGTTACATCAATATGATACAATACAGTATTACTCCTTTTTTCTTTTTCTGACCGTGCTGGGTCTTTGTTTCTGTGTGGGGCCTTTCTCATTCGGTGCTTGGGCTTGTCATTGTGGTGACTTCTTCTGTGGGCTCTAGAGTACAGGCTCAATAGCTGTGGCATGGGCCCAGTCACCCCACTCTTTGCAGAATCCTCCCAGTTCAAGGATTGAACACATGTGCCCTGAAGTGGCAGGAGGATTCTTAACCGCTGGCCCACCAGGGAAATCCAATATTACTACATTTTAAAAAAATAAATATTTTTTATTTTCAAATAATTTAAAATCTGGAGAAAAGATACAAACTTAACACAGTTAACTCCTCTCCCAGTTTTTCCTACTGTTAGTTAACCTCTTTACCATAGTATATTTTTAAAAATTAAGAAGCCAACATTTATATATTACTATTAACTCAACTTCAGACTCTCTAGATCTCACTAGTGTTCCCATTGGCAACCTTTCCCTGTCCCCGATATACTGGACCCTATCCAGTGTATCTCACTGTATTTAGTTAGTCGTCAGGTCTCCTTGGTCCTCTCTGGTCTACGACAGTTCCTCATCCCTTCCATGTTTTTCATGATTTTGACAGTCTTGAGGAATATTGGTCTGGCATTTTGTGGAGTTTTTCTCAATCTGAATTTGGCTGATGTTTTTCTCATGATTAGACTGGAGTTCTGGGATTTTGCAAAGAATACCATAGGTGAATGCTCGCCGCATCGTAACAGAGAATATGTCATGTCCACATGGTATCACTGGTGATGCGAACCATCATCACTTGGATAACATGGTGTTTGCCAGGTTTCTCCACTGTGAAGTTACTTTTTCTGCCGTTTTTGCTCTGTTCTTTGGAACTCAGTGAACTCAGGACTGAACTTAAGAAGATTAAGCTTCACCTCCTTGCGGAGGAGCTTAATGGCAAGAGGGGCTTACCTACATATGGGGGTTTTCTATTAGCATGATTTGTCTTCTCCCTCCTATTATTTAGTTGTTGATACAGTCATTTATTTACTAAATTATGTCTTAATATGTATTCTTTATAATCTTTATACATAATTGCAACCTTAAAAACCTCTAGTTCCCCCACTGACATATAAATTTTTTGAGGAAAGGTTTTATTTCTTGTTTTTTTTGTACACTCTATGTGTTTAGCATACTCCCCTAATTTATAGTGTACTTCCAGTAATTTTATTTTTGAATGGATATATTTTCACTTCAACTGAAAAGGACCTTGTCCTTATTAAATAGCATTGTGAATTGAAAATAAAAGTCAGTTTTTAAAATAAATGTGATCACATTGTAATAAGTATCTAAAAAAGTAAAGTGTACTCCAGAAATAACTTCACCATTGAAGTCTGATATGTCTCCACAAAATATTGAAGCGATGTTTGGAAAGAAATAACAATTTGTGATAAGCCAAGAATATGACCTGCTGTGCCCTTTCTCTTTTTTTTCAGATCACCAGAGGAGATTAAGACCCTGTTTTCTCCCTCCTCTGGAAAATTATCATCTGACGCAGTCACTCAGATAACAACAGAAAGTCCAGGTAAAGCCACGTTTTCATCTGAAATTTTTGTTAATGCTGAAGATCATGGACGTGAAATTCCAGAGCTCAACACACAGAAGTTGGGCAATGTTCCTGTCAAGTTTGCTTCATCATCTTCAGTTCAACAGATTACTGTTCCTCATGGTACAGATGGTAAGAGAAAGAGAATATGATTGCATTTTAGGCCATATTACATACTTTCGTCTGTAATTAAGAAATTTCTTGATTGAGTCCTTTTAGTTAAAAAACCTGATTTTAATTTTAATCATTAGGCTGTACGTGATTATATCGTTTGTTTTTCATAGCTATAAGGAGAATATTGTTTATTATGTTTTTATTTCTATTCCATTGGAGTTAACAACCTATGTGAAGCACATGCTACTTGTGGTTGACATATTTTCATCTCATAATACTTGTCATAAGCCTGCAAGTAGTTCATGAAAGCTGAAATAACTGTAGAGGTTCAGTTTAAGAGAGGCAGGCAAATGATTTGGCTTTTTTTTCCTAAACTATCATTTCGTATATGTTAAACAGATTTTGCAAACACAATACCAGTCTATTTCTTGCTCGTGAAACATTGACCAGGGACCCAGGTTGGCTATGACCCTGCTGTCTTTAAAACATGGAACGGTGGAGTCACCATCATAGTCAACTGCAAGGGAAGGAAGATGTGGAGGTGCACGTGTGGGAGGCTCTTACATGCCGGTCCTAGAGGTGGCCCAGATCACTTTCCACTGACTAGGGTCAGTTTAAGTGTGCTTTCCAGGATGAAGAAGAAATGAGATTTGGTGAACAGCTAGCAATCTCTACCATAGGGTCTACATTTAGGGTGTTTGTATGCTATCTTGACAGTGATATTTTGATAGTGCTTATACTGTGGAACATTCAAAATTATAGCAAGCTGTTTTCTTTTTCAGACCAGTAACTGGAAAATTAATTTCCTATTCTTCCTCTAAATAAAAGTGGAAGCTTTAAATTACTAATTTTAAACTATCCAGTAACTTGTACAAATCTATTCAAAATAAATTTTAAGTTTTCCTACTTGTGCAAAAAGTTTATGGGTCTGTAGATAAAGATGGGATAATCAGTTACCTATTGCCAACATTGTACCACGTAAGAACCTCGAAAATCTCAGAGGTTTATAGCAAACATTTGCTTTTCTCATTCATGGGCTTACTAGTCAGTTGAAGTTTGGCATCAGGTTGCAAAAATGCTTTGGGTCTGTTCTACATGCCTTGTTCTGAAAGCCAGGCTACTCTTGGCTGTGTTCTCATGTTGGTGGCAGAAGCACAAGAGAGGATATCCAACTATGAAATTGTATTTTATACCTCTCCTGACATCAAATGGATCAGTCTGTATAGAGGCCACAGTTTATGTAGTTTTACCTTTACATACAGGTACTTGGGAGAAAAGACTACTTTAAAAGGTAAATATTGTTTGGTTTACCAATAAAAGATTAACTCTGTGAATTTAAAAGTAAAATTTTCAAAAATATTTTAAAATATACAGAATAATAAGTTAAATTTATGATTGGGTGTCCACTGCTCTGAATTAAATTAAGGGTAATATGCTGTATGTCTACATTTAATTCCATTTTCAAGTTTTTTGAAGAAGTAAATTTTACAGTTGAACTTTCTTCTTTACCATTCTCCAGTCCTTTTTTTCTCTTGCAGGAACAATTATGATTTGCTGTACAGTGGCTTCTTCCCCCATAGAAAGGCAGTTCACACTTGAAGACTTCTACATCCATACATTTAAACTTGCTGACAATTCAAAAACTCACCTATCTCTCTCAGAATTCTCCATCTTCACATGATAGCCATTCTTGCTCTCGGTCCACTGTAATTCTGCCCAAATGTGATTGTCCATTTTCTGCGAACTTTGAACTAAATTTACATACACTGACAGAAGAAGAAAACTAATAAATCAATATTCTAACAATGATGACTGCAGCGTGTCCAAATAGAAGTGAAGGTTACAGCCCACTTTTTCTATTATTTAAATTCTTCCATCCTCTATACATCTCTTTTTTTCCCCTTGAATTCAGCCAGGTTCTCATTAGCTGGGTTTTTGCTTGTTGCAGTGGTACAGGTATTCTTAAGTAGGCTAAAACTTTACTAGCCCTGTACATATAAGTTTAAAATATTTTTTTGTTAATTTCTATGATCAAGCTTGGTAAAGTGGTCCCCTTGTTATTAGCCAGACTCCTATTGACTGTCTTTTTTTAAGGTAACCTTATTTCTCCTTGATAGTTAAGGTCAGTCATAGTTTAGTCAACATTGTCACCCCCTATTGGCCTGCTTATGTCACTATTTCAGTGACATAAAGAATGTAAAATGACTAGATGGCTCCTGTCTCTTGATAGAATTGCCCCTCCCTTATTTCTAATATCTGCCATCTAACAAAGCACGGTCACAGAGATGGAAAGGAAAGATTTTAAAGGCTTCTACCTTTTTTCCTGAATGCATGCATTCTGTCTGTGGGATAGAAGTGTCAGAACCATGTATGGTTCTGAGCTTGTGCCATATTCTGTAAGCTAGCGTTCCAGCCTCAGAGAGCGATACCCACCAGCTTGTGCCGCAGTGGTTTCAGTGAACTGTTCACTCACTTTTTTTTTCTTTTTTTGTGAGTTTACCATAGTTGTGGGTGATCAGACTTGTGATGAGAACAATGAATTCCTTTAGGCATCAGCCTCTTGTCTCATTCCTTCACTCTGAAGTCAGTTCCTTGGTTGAAAGCAGGGTACTAGTAATATGGATTTCATATCAAATCATCAGAATGATGGAGTGGTAATTCCAAGTAATATAAAAATTATTGTGTCCAGAGTGAGGGAGTTCTCATTCCTGGGGCTATCAGACTATCTCGAGTATCACTTCTTGGCCTTTTGGCTAAGATCAAGTGATTTTTATAAACTAGACATGTGTAACTAGGAGTCCATCTAGAGGTGATGACAGGATACAAGGGAAAATCATGGTCTGTAAGGATAAACTGAAGAAGCTGGTCTGTTTGATCAGAGGTGATAGCTGTCTACAAAATTCTGTTCAGATATGTGATTAGTTCAGTTCAGTTCAATTCAGTTGCTCAGTCGTGTCCGACTCTTTGCGACCCCATGAATCACAGCACGCCAGGCCTCCCTGTCCATCACCAACTCCCGGAGTTCACTCAGACTCAGTCCATCGAGTCAGTGATGCCATCCAGCCATCTCATCCTCTGTCGTCCCCTTCTCCTCCTGCCCCCAATCCCTCCCAGCATCAGAGTCTTTTCCAATGAGTCAGCTCTTCGCATGAGGTGGCCAAAGTACTGGAGTTTCAGCTTTAGCATCATTCCTTCCAAAGAAATCCCAGGGCTGAACTCCTTCAGAATGGACTGGTTGGATCTCCTTGCAGTCCAAGGGACTCTCAAGAGTCTTCTCCAACACCACAGTTCAAAAGCATCAATTCTTTGGCGCTCAGCCTTCTTCACAGTCCAACTCTCACATCCATACATGACCACTGGGAAAACCATAGCCTTGACTAGACGGCCCTTAGTCGGCAAAGTAATGTCTCTGCTTTTGAATATGCTATCTAGGTTGGTCATAACTTTTCTTCCAAGGAGTAAGCGTCTTTTAATTTCATGGCTGCAGTCACCATCTGCAGTGATTTTGGAGCCCCAAAAATAAAGTCTGACACTGTTTCCACTGTTTCACTATCTATTTCCCATGAAGTGATGGGACCAGAGGCCATGATCTTCGTTTTCTGAATGTTGAGCTTTAAGCCAACTTTTTCAGTCTCCTCTTTCACTTTCATCAAGATGTGATACAATCCCATAATATATTCAGAAGTAACCTGAACAAGAATTTTGTACAACCTTTGTGTAGGGATGGGGCTTCCCTGATAGTTCAACTGGTAAACAATCCACCTGCAATGCAGGAGACCCCGGGTTGATTCCTGGGTCAGGAATATCCGCTGGGGAAGGGATTGGCTACCCACTCCAGTATTCTTGGGCTTCCCTTGTGGGTCAGTTGGTAAAGAATCCGCCTGCAATGCTGGGGACCTGGGTTTGATCCCTGGGTTGGGAAGATCACCTGGAGAAGGAGAAGGCTACCCACTCCAGGATTCTGGCCTGGAGAATTCCATGGATTCTATTTCATGGACCATTCTGTATAGTCCATGGAGTCGCAAAGAGTCGGACACGACTGAGCGACTTTCACTTTCACGTTCACTTTCACTGTGTAGGGATAGAAAAGAAAGGACCAGTAGACTAAAAGAAGGGATGAAATACTTCTGAATAGTAAAACTGAATATTGTAAAGATGTCATTTATTCCCAAATGAATTTATACTCTTAACATACTGCTGCTGCTGCTGCTGATGCTAAGTTGCTTCAATCGTGTCTGACCCTGTGCGACCCCATAGATGGCAGCCCACCAGGCTCTGCCGTCCCTGGGATTCTCCAGGCAAGAATACTGGAGTGGGTTGCCTTCTACTCAAATTCTAGCAAAATTGTTGTTTTGTACTTGTTTAATTGATCGTAAATTTTATCATGGAGAATAACAAAGAAAATTCTGAAAAAGAAGAGTAAGAGGATAAATTTTAGCAGTAGCTGATGGAGTGTTTTAATGAGATACCTAGAAGTTGCACACATTATTCTCACACTTGACTTATGTGCCCAGACTTAGTCATATGTCCATACATGGCTTCAGGGAAGATTGGGAAATCTAATGTACAGATGGACAGTATGTACCCAGCCTAACATTAAGATCCTGTTACAGAGGGGACTTCCCAGGTGTGGCAGTGGTAAAGAATCTGCCTACAGTGCAGGCGATGGTGGGGGGAGTGGAGGGTGTGGGTTCAGTCCCTGGATCAGGAAGATCCTGGGGGAAGGAAGTGGCAGCCCACTCCAGTATGCTTGCCTGGACAATCCCATGGACATAGGAGCTTGATAGGCTACAAAGTATTGGGTGTGACTGACCACACATGCACACTGTTACAGAGGACTTCCATGGTGGTCCAGTGGTAGAGAGTTTACCTGCTAATACAGGGGACATGAGCCTCTTGATGAAAGTGAAAGAGGAGAGTGAAAAAGTTGGCTTAAAGCTCAACATTCAGAAAACTAAGATCATGGCATCCGATCCCATCACTTCATGGCAAATAGACAGTGGCTGACTATTTTTCTGGGCTCCAAAATCACAGCAGATGGTGACTGCAGCCATGAAGTTAAAAGACACTCCTTGGGAGGAAAATTATGGCCAACCTAGACAGCATATTAAAAAGCAGAGACATTCCTTTGTCGACAAGGGTCCGTCTGGTCAAGGCTACGGTTTTTCCAGTGGTCATGTATGGATGTGAGAGTTGGACTATAAAGAAAGCTGAGCACCAAAGAATTGATGCTTTTGAACTGTGGTGTTGGAGAAGACTCTTGAGAGTCCCTTGGACTGCAAGGAGATCCAACCAGTCCATCCTAAAGGAGATCAGTCCTGGGTGTTCATTGGAAGGAGTGATGTTGAAGCTGAAACTCCAGTACTTTGGCCACCTCATGTGAAGAGTTGACTCATTGGAAAAGACCCTGATGCTGGGAGGGATTGGGGGCAGGAGGAGAAGGGGACGGCAGAGGATGAGATGGCTGGATGGCATCACCGACTCGATGGACATGGGTTTGGGTGAACTCCGGGAGTTGGTGATGGACAGGGAGGCCTGGCGTGCTGCGGTTTATGGTGTCACAAAGAGTCTGGCATGACTGAGTGACTGAACTGAACTGAACTGAACAGGGACATCGGTCTGATCCCCAGTCTGGGAAGATCCCACACGTCTCGGGGCATCTAAGCCCATGAGCCGCAACTACTGAGTCCAGGTGCCTAGAGCCCATGCACCTCGACAAAAATGTAGCCTCCACTCACTGCAGCTAGAGAAAGCCTGTGAGTAGCAACAAAGACCCGGCACAGCCATTAATTAACTGAATAATTTTTTAAAAAGATGCTGTTATAAAATGAATGTTTCTACCACATCATGAAAGAAAAGTATACAGAAAAAGACTTCATCCTCTATAATAATCAAATTATTATACTGTCACAGACATTTTAGAAAGAATTTTAGAAGTTTATAATAAAACAACTTTATAAATGACATAATTTTTAACTCTGAAATCAGAAAATCTATGTGATACTGGACAGCAGGGGAGAATAGGTATGCTATAAACAGGAAGTCTTTTTTCACAGAATTCTCAATTATTGAAAATTTAGTTTACCCCTAATTTTTAACATTAGGAGAAGGATTAAATATACTTAATTTGTAGTATAATGATTTTTTTAAAATGTGAAGCTGTGAAATAAAATGAAAATTGTATTAATGTAAAGTGGAAAAGCTGAAGTCCAAGTTATATATACTGTACACAACTATGTAAACAAATACCGAGGAAAGACATGTAGGAAATACATTAAAATGTTAATAACAGCTATCTTTGATAGTAGAACTTTGTCTTTTTTACTTTTGTGTATTGAGAATTTATACTTTTATAATAGGAAACTTTTAGTTTGAAAATCTGCCACGTATAATAGAATTAGATTTATTTCCTATGACTCTAGAGGCAGAACCTCCAAAGCTGAGTTGTAGGGGTTAAGAGTGACCAGGTTTGGGTTCAGTATAAGGTAAACTGTTTCTTAGAGAAATATGTTTGAATAGATTGCTATATATTGGAATAGATGCTAAAGCCACTCTATTTAAACCGCATGCTGCTGCAGTTTCTCCAGTACTTCCTATCTTCCTCAGCATTTTCTAATTTTTATATCACTAATAATTTATTAAAATACTGGATGGTTTACTTATTTAGTGTGCTAATTGTTTACTATTTATCTCCTTCTAGAATGCTAGTTCATGAATATAGCCCAAGAATCTTGAAGGGTACTTAATATTTACTCAGTTAGTTAATAAATGTTTTCTTAATAATAATTCTGATCTTTATCTCCTTAGGCCAGCCTTTACTATTGCCATATAAGCCTTCTGGTAGTACGAAGATGTACTATGTTCCACAATTAACACAGATCCCTTCATCTACGGATTCCAAATCAGACACCACCATTGAGAGCTCACACTCAGGTATGACATATGAAAGCTCATTGCTATTGAGTTTTTAAGTGAAATATGGAACTATTTTTGATCAGTCTCTGGTTCAGATAGGTGTCAGATATATTGTGTACACTCAAACATTTAATAAATATTTCAAGAAAATTGCGTGAACAGTTACACGTTTTGGTTAGTGGATTCCATCTAGGACAAAGGTTTCCAAGTTTTCTCTGTTCAACCGTGACCTTAGTTTTTGGTTGGGTGACCTTTTTCCCCATCGTCATGTGGATATGAATCATCAACAGCATAGAATTACAAGAAGTATTTTTTTCAAATACTAAGCTATTGTGTAATTAGCACATAAAAATACTGTTTTGAACTTGCAACTTAATAAGCAAAAATACTAGGGTTTTTTTTGGCTTTGTGTTTGAAAGAAAATATCTTACTGTGTTCATAAATACACATAATTACTTACTGATGAGATATGTGCAGCTATTGGGTACTGTAAACTTTCTCAAACCATGAGATGAAATGGGACGTAACCACTCTCGCTTACTATTTTTGTTACAGAAACAGTCAAAAACCCAACTCTGCAAAGAGACAACAGAGTTGAAAGGAATGTAGCAGTATCTCATGTTGAAACATTTAGGTGCTAGTTTTGTAGTGTACGTGCTGTGTGTGCTGAGCCTTGTAACCCTATGGACTGTAGCCCGCCAGGCTCCTCTGTCTGTGGGATTTGGTTGGTAGTGTACACTAGATATTAAGTATCACTATTTCCCTAGGATTTTAAAATATCCCACAGCACTTCTTTGAGATCACCACAAGAGAACTGTAGATTTAGAAAGTGAATAGCACCCCATGGAACAGCTCAATAAACATTTTCTGTGGAAAATTATAAGATACAGATACTGAGTTGGTAGGATGTGGGGTTTTGATTGTTGGGATAACATATTAATTGGTCCACAGGAGATGATTTGATTCAGTTTAAATATGAATTATTCATGATTGGTCAGTAGACATCTTTATGTGTGTAGAAATTAAAAAGAAAGTAGTTGTCCCTGGTGTTACACAGATTCGATTTTAAGAAAACCAAACTAATGGTAACTGAGGTAAAACCCCTGTTACTGCTGCTTTTGACTTCCCAATGTGATGCCAGTGTTAGGATTGATTGTTAAGCCTATAACCAAGATCCGGAAAGAATTTTTCTCTACCTGCATGGCTATAAGACACTTAATGGCTACCAGAAATAAAATAAGCTCACTTAATTGATTGTAGGTAGGAACATCTTTGGTCTCAGTCTCACTTTCAGCCCCCTAGTTCAGAAGACAGAAATGTACCAATAGAAATCTGATCATAAGTGTTCAGTATTTTTGAGGTCTCCTGTGTACTTCTGTTCATTTACATCCCTAACACTTCCCTCTGGAGACATTAACTTTGAGAAAAATGGGACAGTAGTGGGAAGAGAAAATGACTCAGGAATGGTACATTGTATCATGAGAAATACTGTCCCTATCAATAAAGTACTGAATTCATCAGTTAGACAAGAGGAGATCTGTTAGCTGTATACTTGAGGTTTTCATTCTTTCATGTTCTTCCATCTGTTCTGAGAGTGGATGGAATTAACAATAGAAAATAATATTTTCTTACACCAGTAGAGCTACTAGTGAAAGCCTTGAAATTGTTTTTATAGCTATTGTCTAAAGAGTATATTGTGTTTCTATAGATATATGGAAGATCCAACTAGAGTTTGGGGCCGAGGGCAAGTCATAAACCACTGCAGATATTTGGGCCGAAAAATTTCTCAATTGAGAATGAGTAAACTGTTGAACTCATAAAATCCTTTAAAAAACAAAAACACAAGGCAAAGGTAATCTCACAAAAAAAGAGATTTGCTGTTGCTGTTCAGTCGCTCAGTCGTGTTTGACTCTTTGTGACCCCATGGGACCCCGTAGACTGCTGCACGCCATGCTTCCCTGTCCTTCACCATGTTCCAGAGCTTGCTGAAACTCATGTCCATTGCATCAGTGATGCCATCCAACCATCTTTCCCAGCATCAGGGTCTTTTCTAATGAGTCAGCTCTTCACACCAGGTGGCCAAAGTATTAGAGCTTCAGCTTCAGCATCAGTTCTTCTCATGAATATTCTGAGTTGATTACTTTAGGATTGACTGGTTTGATCTACTTGCAGTCCAGGAACTCTCAAGAGTCTTCTCCAATGCCAAAGTTCAAAAGCATCAACCTTCTTTATGGTCCAACTCTCACATCCATACATGACCAATGGAAAAACCATAGCCTTGACTAGATGGACTTTGTTGGCAAAGGAATGTCTCTGCTTTTTAATATGCTGTCTAGGTTGGTCATAGCTTTTTTTCCAAGGAGTAAGCGTCTTTTAATTTCATGGCTGCAGTCACCTTCTGCAGTGATTTTGGAGCCCAAGAAAATAAAGTCTATCACTGTTTCCATTGTTTCCCCATCTGTTTGCCATAAAGTGATGGGAATGGATGCCATAATCTTAAGTTTTTTGAATGTTGAGTTTTAAGCTAGCTTTTCACTCTCCTCTTTCACTTTCATCAAAAGTCTCTTTAGTTCCTCTTCACTTTTTGCCATTAGAGTGGTATCACTTGTGTATCTGAGATTATTGATATTTCTCCTGGCAATGTTGATTCCAGCTTGTGCTACATCCAGCCCAGCATTTCGCATGATGTACTCTGCAGTGGTTAAATAAGTTAAATAAGCAGGGTGACAATATTCCCTGAAATGAAAGAAAGAGATAGATGTTAGAAATATACTCTTTGGGACTAGTAACACTGTAAAATAGTAACAAGGTTCCAGTTACATTTGAGAGTAAGTTCTGTAAAGATAGGTACCATGTCTGTTTTTAAAGACATTTATACCTCATATCAATATAAAGTATAGATGTTATTTTTATATTCATTTAGAGACATTTAAATAATGTATATACTACTAATACTTAACTGTCAGTAAAAGCAAAAAGCCATGGGGAGAGAACAGGCTGGAATTTTTAAAAGAAGATGAGAAGTTATAGCTAAAAAATGGCAGAGAAAATTATAGCAGAAAAAAAAATGGCAGCATGAAAAATTTTGCCCTGTGATAGAAACAACAGAGTTTTGTAAAACTTTATAAAAAACTTTTCCAAAACTCTGGAAATAAACCAAAGTCTTGTAGCCTTTGCAGTAAGCATTTATTGAAGAAAAATGTCTGAACCTTGATAAGAATAGTAAGCTTGTGGCATTTTAATTTACTCTGTTCTCATCCCCACACTCAGCTCAATGAGAATCTTGAAAAATATCAGCCTATAGTTCCAGGACTAGAGGGAGTAGAACAGAGCTAGTCCTCTTTCAAGACTCCAGTCAAAAGGCTTGTCTTTATTTGACGTTACTCAGAGCTGTCCAGTGTGTATGAGCCTCCTTTAAAGGAAAAACTAAAGATGAGATGTCTACAGATATTTTGAAAACATTGACATACTCCTAGGACTCTAGAAGACTTACACATGTGCACAGCCTGAGTGCATGCTCAGGAAAGACCTGAGACTTTTAACCATTGCCTGCCCTTAAGGCTGTGGACAAGAAGAAAGGAAAGGCTAAGGCAGAAGTTTTAACTTCCTACCCTCAGTATTGAAGGCTCTGTGCACGTAATCCCTCAGCAAAGACAGAGATTTATTGTTTATGGATGTTTAAGGATATCTGTATCTTAGCTTATCATTAAGCTAGTTGAGTAGGAACTTCAGTAGAGTTTATAGAATTAGTTTAGAAAAGTTACGTTAAAAAAATAGCATAAGTCACAGTATGTTCAAAGAACTAAGTGAAACCATGTCTGAAGAACTAACGGGGGCGTCTCTGGTGGCTGAGTGGTAAAGAATCCACCTGCCAGTGCAGGAGACAAGGATTTGATCTCTGATCTGGGAAGATCTCACATGCTGCAGAATAATTAAGCCCCTGCCCCTGAGCTACATCTACTGAGCCTGTGCTCTAGAGCCCATGAGCCACAACCTGCTGAGGCCACGTGCTGCTATTTAAGCCTGCATGCCCTTAGAGCCCATGCTCAGCAACAAGAGAAGCCACTGCAATGAGAAGCCCATGCACTGCAACTAGAGAGTACCCCCTGCTCGCCACAGCTGGAGAAAAGCCTGCATAGCAAGGAGGACCCAGCACAGCCACAAATAAACAAGCAAAATTAAAAGAAGGTATAAGAACAGTGTTTTACCAAATAGAGAATATCAGTAAAAGAGACAGAAATTATGAAAATCACCAAACAGAGATTCTGCAGTTGAGAAGTGTAATAACTGTGATGAAAAATTCACTAGAGAAAACTCAATATCAGATTTGAACAGGCAGAAGAATGAATCAGTGACTTGGTGAAGATAGGTCAGTTGAGATTATCCAGTGTGAGAAACAGAATTAAAGAAAAGAATGAAGAGAGGTCAACAGAATCTCAGAGTCCTATGGATTACCCTCAAGCAATCTGTTATACACATAATGAGAGGAAGAGACAGAAAAAGACTGAAAAGTATTTGGAGAGATAATGGCCCCAAACTGGCCAATTTAAGGACTCCTGTTAATCTGTGCATCCAAAAAACTCAAGGAAGTCCAAGTAATGTAAACTCAAAGAGATTCATGTCTAAATACATCATAAGCCATCAAAAGACAAAGAATGTTAAAGCAGCCAGCATGAGTTATGTACAAAGTCTCTTCAATAAGACTAATAGCTGATTTCTCATCAGAAGCCATATAGACCAGAAGGCATTACAATGACATATTCAAAGGCTGAGGGAAAAAACCTGCCTACCAAGTACTCTGTACCCAGCAAAACTTCAAAAATAAAGGATAGATTAAGACATTCTCAGATACTCAAAAAATTGAGACTACATGGCTAACAAACTGACTCACAGAAAATACTAAAGAGATTTTTCAAGATGAAATAATAAATAACCTAAATAGTAACTCAAATCCAAAAAATAGAGTAATAATGAAAAAATAGAGTAATAATGAAAATAGAGTAATTATGAAAAAATAGAATAATAGAAGTAACTACATAAGTTAATACAAACAGTGGAAAGGTATTTTTATTTGTAGTTCCTTTTTCCTCCTATATGACATAAAAGACAAAGCAAAACAACAGTTATAAATTTATGTTATTGGACACAAAATGTGTAATGCTGTAACTTGTGAAAATAGCATAAAGAGGGGAGGGGACAGTTACAAAGGAGAAAAGTTTATATATACTATTAAAATTGGTATTAATTTAAATAGATTGTTGATTTATATTAACATGTGAATGTTAATTCCCAGGACAATCACTAAGAAAATATATATAGCAAAAGTCATCATAGGAATTAAAATGATATACTAATAAATAGCTATTTGACACAAAAGGGGCATAGTACAACTGAACAGCAAAAAAAAGCATAAAACATTGAAAACAGTAGAAAAATAGCAGACTTAAATCCTACAGTTTTAGTAACTACATTAAATGTAAGTGGATTATACTTTGATAGGCAGAGATTGACAGATTGGCTAAAAAGACATAATTTAACTGTATGCTGTCTACAGAAGGCTCACTTTATTTTTTTTAATTAAAGTATAGTTTATTTACAATATTATATTAGTTTCAAGTGTATAGCAAAATGATTCAGTTTTACCTATATATATTTCTTCCGACTATTTTCCATTATAGTTATTATAAGATACTGAGTATAGTTCCCGGTGCTAAACAGTAGATCCTTGTTTTTTTATCTTTATATATAGTAGTGTGTATCTGTTAATCCCAAACTCCTAATTTACCCCCGTCCCCAGCTTTCCCTTTGATAACCATAAGTTTGTTTTTTTACATCTATGAGTCTATTTTTGTTTTATAAATAAGTTTGTCTGTGTCATTGTTTTTAGATTCCACATATAAGTGATATCATATCATGTTTGTCTTTCTCTGAAAAAGACTCTATTTTGATAATTCACTGGTGGTTCAGTGGTTAAGACTCAGCAGTTTCACTGCCGTGGACCCAGGTTCAATCCTTACTCAGGGAACTGAGATCCCACAAACCATGCAGTGAGGCCAAAAAAAAGAGACTCACTTGAGATCCAAAGATAAATTAGTTAAAAGTTAAAGGACGGAATAGACTATGACTCTGTAAATAATAGCAAAGGAGGGCTAGAGTGTCTATTAGGAGACAAAATAAACTTCAAAAATTGTTATTAATGACAAAGAATGTCATTTTATAATGATAAAAGAGTGATTCCATCAAGAAAATACAACAATTATAAAATGTATATGCACCTAACAGCAGAGTACCAAATACGTAAATCAAAACTAACAGAACTGAAAAAAAAACCACATTATTAAAGGGAGAAATATTTCAACCCAATAGCAGACGGTCATATATTGTATAATTCATTTACATGAAATTCCCAGAATAAGCAAATCCATATAGACAGAAAGTAGATTAGTGCATGCCAAGGGAATGGTAGGGGATGGGAAAATAGGGCGTAACTGCTACCATATGGAAGATTTCTTTGTGGGGGACAAAAATGTTCTAGAATTAGATATCAGTATTGGTTGTGAAAGTACTAAGAACTACTGAATTGTACACTTATTCTAATTGGTGAATTTTCTGTTTTGTCTCAGTTTAGATAAAAGGGGGGCAGCAACGGTATAAAGGAAAAGACTGTGTAAAGCTATAAAGATTTGGTAGCAGGCGTAAAATATATTGTTCAGGCAGGAAAGGATGGAATTAGCATGGTGGAAGTTAAATTAGTGATGCAGAGAAATCTGAGAAAGTCTCTAAAATTACAGAGGAGAAAGAAGAAAGTGAAAATGCTGTGAGGGACTGTCTGGTGGTACGGTGGTTAAGAATCTGCCTGCCAGTGCAGTGGACGTGGATTTGATCCCTGGCCTGGGAAGATTCCACGTGCTGCTGGAGCAGCTAAGCCCATGTGGCACAGCTGCTGAAGCCTGCACACCCTCGAGCTGGCAGGTTGCACCTGCTGGAGCCCGTGTGCCTGGAGCCTGTGCTCTGCAACAAGAGAAGCCCGCGCAGTGCAAGGAAGGGTGGCCCCCACTTGCTGCAGCTAGAGAAAGCCAGCCGACAGCCGCGAAGACCCAGCACGCCCAGCAGCAAATAAGAAGATGCTGCAAAAGATGAGGAGAGACACAAGAAACAGAGCTGAGTCAACCAAACCAAGAATTTCACCTGTAGCTGAGGAAAAAGGTAATATTCAAAGGCTTAACTGAGGAAAACATCCCTCTCCTAAAAAAGGGAACACTGAATGCAGATTGAAAGTTATCATAAAAACCCAGGCAAAAATCAGTAGAAAGAGACTGAGATACATACCAGAAAAAGATTTTTGAGTATTAAAATAAAAGGGAAAAAAATCCTATAAATATACAGTTGAAAAAAGAGAACAAAATTAAATCTGATATCAGGCTTATCTGAAGTGCTAAATGTAAAAATAATGGAACCAAGTCTGTGTTTACTGGGAAAATTACATAATTCAAGGATTAATAAACCCAGTGCATGTTGATTAAGCAGTGTAACAATGAAAAGACATTTTCACATGTATACAAGAGCTAGAAAGTATATTCAACCTCTGTGCCTTCTTGAAAAATTTACTTGAAGACTCATCCAGCTGAAGAGATGAATCAAAATGGAGAATTCATTACAGAGAAATGAAGCTGAAAATGCCTGGTGGTGAACTTTGAAGGCAGTTTAACACAACACTCATCTAAATAGAAATTTTAGTTATACAGTGAGGGGAAAATGTCAGAAGTTAATTTTAGAATGAAAGGCACAAAAAGAATAAACAATTGTATTTTTTGTCTTTAAGAGACTAAAGAGGTTTCGTTTTATTCATGACTTGGTTTTCCTACAACTAATGATGCTAAGAGCACAGCCAAAAGAAGAAAAACTAAATTGGACTTTAATAACCTAACTTTCGCTACCCCAGAAAAATTATCAGCATAGTAAAAAGTTTGCTAACAGAGTTGAGAAAAAAAATTTGCAGTTCTTATATATCTGATAAGAGATTAATATCCTTAATGTCTGAAGAACTCTTACAGCTCAACAACAAAAAAAACAGTCTCATTTTTAAATGAGCACAGCATCTAAAGAGACATTTCTCCAGGAAAGATATACAGATGGCCAAAAAGAACGTGAAAAGATGTTTTACATCATTAGTTATAAAGGAAATGCAAGTGAAAACTATGAAGAGATACCCAGTAGGATCGCTGTTATGAAATAAAAAAGAACAAGGATTGCAGGAATATGGAAAATTGAAACTCTTTGGGTATTGCTAACGGTAATGGTAATGGTATAGCAACTATGGAAAACTGTATAGTGGTTCCTCAAAACATTAAACATAGAATTACTGTATGATCTAACAATTCTGCTTCAAAGTATGACCCAGTATTCCTGACAGATACTTTATCGGTGCTACATTTACAGGGTTCTGCAAAATAAGCATGTCCCCTCTGCTTATGCTCAAGTGGGGAGGTAGATGTGAACAAACAGATACAAATAAGTGCATAAATTACAAATGATGCATTAAGAATATAAGGGTTCTAAGAGAATAAGAGGATCCAGTTTAATTTTAGGAGCTCATGAAGACCTTGCTAAAGAGGTCTAGAACATATAGGTAAATTAGGCAGACAGACTGAGGAGTGAAAGTGCTCTGGCCAGAAGGAACAATATGGGCAGAGCTCCAACCGGGAAATTTGATGCATTTGGCAAATGAGAAGAAGGCAGTGTGGGTAGAGCAGAGCTGTGACTAGAGTTGGTTAAAGATAGGTAGGCTCAAGATGAGGCAGCATTGTGTAAACTATATTAAGGCATTAGAACTTTCTTCCAGTTGGCAATTACAGTTTGATTTACATTTGTAATTTTTTCATGCTGCTACGTGGAGGATGGCTTATGAATGAAAAGTAGGGAGTCAAAAAGTGGAAATGAGGATACTGGTTACCTAAAGGCTGTTGCAGTAGTCAGTATGAGAAAGGGTAGCGTCTAGGATTAGAGTGATGATGATAGAGATGGAGAGAAATGGAAACATTCAACTTATTTTTTAGGAAATAGTTCCTCCTGGATTGGTAATAAAATATGGAGAGTAAGGGAGAGGAGGCTAAAAAAGAGAATGCTTTCTAGTTTTCTAGAATAAGCAACTGGGTAAAAAAAAAAAGGTGACATTTACTGAGATGGAGAAGCCTGAGGAAGAAGCAGATTTGGGAAAGATGGTCGAGATACCTGCTTTGGACATGTTAAAAATGAGACTTCTGCATCCATGTGGAGATGTTAAATCTGCAGTTGAGTTTAAACAGAGTTGGTTTACAGATGTGTTTGTAGGCAAGTGCACTACATAGAATATGGCACATCATAAACATAGGCTATTTTTTATGAAAACATCCAGGTGGGTGTAAAGATTCCAAATCTCCTGTTAGAGTTCTGGGCTCTCTTCCTGTCCCAAACATTGATCTGTACTTATTTTGATACATTTTACAGCTGAACACAGATGCAGGAAAATAAGTATGCATACACTCAATGGCATATATATATTGTGTGGCTGCACTCTCTTTCAACTGCCTCTTGGTTCCAATGAGGTTGATTCTCTTTTATATATACCTAATGGCACCCCACTCCTGTACTCTTGCCTGGAAAATCCCATGGACGGAGGAGCCTGGTAGGCTGCAGTCCATGGGGTCTCACAGAGTCGGACACGACTGAGCGACTTGACTTTCACTTTTCACTTTCATGCATTGGAGGAGGAAATGGCAACCCACTCCAGTGTTCGTGCCTGGAGAATCCCAGGGACGGGGGAGCCTGGTGGGCTGCCATCTATAGGGTCGCACGGAGTCGGGGACATGGCTAAAGCGACTTAGCAGCAACTGCCCTCAGGAACTGTATTCTTCCCCACCTCTGAAGCTGACATAATCACCTCTCTTGGAGAATAAAGGGAAGTTGTGAAAAAAAACCTCATGTACAGTTGTTTGTGTTGTTCCATAATACATAAAGGCTTTAATTTTGCCACCAAATTCTTGGCTTTCTGTGCATTGATGCCCAACAGAAGTATAGACAGTTTTGGAGGAGGAGAGAGATGGCTTTATTCTTTTCATTGTCCAGCAAAGGGGAAAAGACAGCAGGCTAGTGTCTTAAGAACTATTCCCCTTTTCTTTGGGTAATAGGGAGAGAATCAAAATTAAGGTCTTGCATTTTAAAAAATGTATCTGTTTGCTTTTGGCTACATCTTAGATGCGCTGTGTGGGCTTCTCTCTAGTTGTAGCCTGTGGGCTCAGTAGTTTGCGGCCCAAGGGACCAGTTGCCTCAAGGTACACCACTTCCCCATGGCTCAGACAGTAAAGAATCTGCCTGCAATGCAGGAGACCTGAGTTTGATCCCTGGGTGGGGAAGAGTCCCTGGAGAAGTGAATGGCCACACACTCCAGTATTTGTGCCATGGACAGAGGAGCTTGGTGGGCTGAATGAAGTCCATGGGCTCACAGGGTCAAACTTGACTGAGTGACTTACACTTTCACTTTCATGTGGGATCTTAGTTACTGGACCACATCACCTACATTGGAAGGTGACTTCTTAACCTCTGGACCACCGGGGATATCCCTTGTATTTTTTTTTTCCTTTGCAAAATTTCAAAAAAGGCCACAGCTGGCATCAGGCAGCTCAGCGATTGGGCCTGCCTCTCCCTCCAGTTATTGATCCTAACCTTTTTGGAATGGAGAATGCTACTGAGTGTAGGGGGAGAAGAATGCCAGGTGCAGAGTACAATTCATATGGAGTCAGAGAGTAATTAGCTTTGTTTGGCTTTGTGAAGGAGAAGTCTAGCTGCACGTGTTAGCAGTGACAGTAAAGAATAAGCCGAGATCGCTCAACTCTTTGAGGCCTGTTTACGTTGTTTGCCCAGCCTGTTCACTGTTTCCTTATTTTCCTTGTTTATCAGAAAACTCCTATTTTTATTTAAGAAAAGTGTCATTTCTATTTTTGCTACAACAGTTTCTCCCCCAAATGCTGTAGAGGCTAGTTGTGTCCTAAGTACTAGAATCTGAAGCTCAGAAGAAAGGTTCCAGCTAGAGATATATATTTGTATGCAGTTCTATACATTGGTGATTGGTGAGTTCATCCAGGAAGAGAAGAGAACCCAGTCTGACCCCTTCAGGAACTCTTAACATTGAGAGTTTTAGTTGAAGAAAGGACAATGAGGATTTACCTGAAGGATAGGGAGCGAATGAAAGTGATGCCACAGAAGTAAAGAAAAGCTCAATGGACATACAACCCAGAGGGCTTAATAGGATTCTTACAGTCTGTCCTCATGACATATTTATATTGTACTAATGGACTGATATTTGTGGTGGTGGTTTAATCACTAAGTCACGTCTGACTCTTTTGCATCCCCAGGGACTGTGGCCCATGCGGCTCTTCTGTCCATGGGATTTCCCAGGCAAGAATACTAGAGTAGATTGCCATTTCCTTCTCCAGGGAATTGCCCCACCCAGGGATTGAACCTGCATCTCTTGCTTGTCAGGCAGATTCTTTACCACTGAACCACCTGAACTGATACTTGGTTTTTTGGCCATATACCTTTTCGGTGCTTACAAAATGCATGAGATACGGAGTATCAGATAAGAAGGAAAAAAAAATTTTTGTAGAAGATAATTCTGTAGTTACTACAAACTCTTATATATCCAGATATGTTCTTTTGCCTCTTCTTTGTGACATGGGTAAACTTCTTATCAGTTCCTATATTAGTGGATTTAAAGATGAAATGTGTTTTAAAAGAAAAAAAAATCTTACATTCAAATCTTACATTTATCACATAAAATTTTCCTTATAATATTTTATATTATTTCAGATTAACCTTCCTAAAATGTGACTGATTGTATTTCCCTTTATTATTACCCCCTTTAGTTTGGGATTCTATGCCCAGCTGAATTTTGTCCCAATTACTTTTTAATATCTCCCACGACTCTCTTTAATGTCTGACTACAAAAGTGTCTGATTTTCTTATTTACTGTTTTCCTTTTCTTTGCTAATACCATAACCTCTGCCTAAAATGCTTTTGTCTCTTCCTTCCTCTCCATATTTCAGAAAGTCCCTACTTGCAATCTGTTTCTCCTCGTCTGAAAAGATTTCTGAGCTAGAATTTGATCTTCCTTCTGAACTGATATTCTGCTTTATATGTCTCCTCTTATGTCATTTGCTTCTCCACTATATTGTTGCAATATTGTACATTTCTGACAGCTTCAGTTTGACTGACGTCTCCTTCTAATTACCCTATAACATTCCCATGGTAGTGCCTTTTTTATAGAAGTGGTTTAAGAGGTAATTTTTTTTTGTTTTTCTTTAAATTCATATCTGTACTTATGTTAACTGTACTACTTTCCCATTTTTCTGTAGGATCCAATGATGCCATTGCTCCAGATTTCCCGGCTCAGGTGCTAGGCACAAGGGATGATGACCTGGCAGACACTGTTAACATTAAACATAAAGAGGGCATCTACAGTAAGAGGGCGGTAACTAAGGCATCCTTGTCAATGGGGAAAAAACCCTTTCAGAAAGATAATGCAGGTGACTGGAGTGGCTTTGTGTATTTTGTGGCCTTTTTTTTTTCCCGTATTCATCCTAAGTGGGAGTATTGTCCTTTCTTTTTTTCTACTTCATTAATGTGAACTTTTCTCCTAGGTGTTTCATTGGGTATGTACAAGAAGGAAAATATAAAATCTTTTTAAATGCTTCAAATTTTTGAAAACAATAAACTTTAGTTTCACTATGGAAACTATATTGCAGCTTTTAAAATGAAATTATATCCAATTAAATGTTTTAAAGACTAAAATCCATGGAAAGTCTTGATAAAATGCTTCATGAATTTATCTGTCAGATGGTATAAATATCTCATAAATTGGATTCTGCAGGAAAGTCTGAGGCTTACATGTTGTTTTGAATTTTTTAAAATTTTGCTGCCAGCATTTAAAAATAAGATTTTGGGCTTCCTTTGAAAAGTCAGACTATCTGGTTGCACTCAGCTTGTGTTCCTTCTTGGCAATAATCAGTGAACCCTGAGGCATGACTGTCCTCTGCAGAAAGGATGTACATTCTTCTGTTTGCATCCGTCCACATGAGCCTCAGACTCACGAAGACTCAGTCTGCTTCATGCATCAATCTTGGGTCTTCATTCTTATTCCCAGATGAAGGCCCCAGCGTTTTATAAAAGCTTTTAATCTTTAGGAATCTCCTTGATGTTTTTTCCCCTCTGCGTCACTGATATTGTGCTTCTTTAATTGATACACAGTAGTATTTATTAAATGAAAATTCCAGGAGCCACTGAAAACTCTACATGTATACTTACACATGTTACTTTGTTACATTCACAGTTTTTTATTCATGTTCATAGCTATTAGCCAGATAGGAGCTACTAATCTGGGGGCAGTATTCAAACAAGGGCTGCTGGCTCTATGTTCTAGTTTTGGCATAGTGTTAATGATTTCCTGTGATGGTGTTAGTGCTTTAATGAGGAAACCAGATGAAAGGCTGCTTGCTAAAGTGCAGACATTCTTCCATATAACTTTTTGTTGCACTCAAAAGCATTTTGAGGTCTTTTGAAATGAGATAAGCTCATCTGCCAGTTAGCACTGAGACTGCCAAGTAAATAAAAAGGCAAATATTTTTTCAAAATGTAGTTCATAAATGAAAACTCTCATATGCTAGCTATATACTAGTGGCAGTTTGGTTCATATAGGTAACCCTGTGATCCCACTGTTAGACACTTGTGAAGAAGCTGGATATGCAAAAACTGACAGGAAGCAAAAAGTAATAGACTAAGGGAACTCCATTAGAAGTCTGCACAATGAACTTACTAACTGTAACTTACCTCAAGGTTGCATTTGGTAAGGGTGCTGTGTTTGAAATAAAGTTGGGCTTTGTTACCTGAGGGACCCCTGTAACTTCCCGCTTCTTATAGGGATCATCTGTTACTATTATTGCTGGTCTACTTCAGACTTAACATCCTAAGGGAAAGCCCTCCTGATTAACCGTGGGAGAAGCCCAGCCTTAGAACCTCTCACTTTAAAGGGTTAAGAAGAATAGGGAGAAGATACCTGCTGGAGAAAACTTTTGTATACCAGCTAAGTGAACCCATTAAATATATCAGAAATAAAAATCTCAGAATGATTGGAATATAAAAGTAAGAAAATCTGATAGGAAATAGAACGTAAAAAGAAGGGAAAAGAAAAAAGAAAACGAAAAGAAAATTCAAGATTGACTCCAAAGGGTCATCATCAAAAAACAGGTGTTCCCTACAGAAGATAGAGAAGGTAAAAAAGAAGAAATCAAAGGACTAGTATAGGAATAGATCCCAAAAGTGAAAGATACGAATTTTCATATTAATAGGAACTATTATGTACATAAAAATCCACATCAAAGCACATGACTGTTTGAAATTTTGATACACTGGCAAGAGGAGATTCTAAAAGCTTCCAAAGAGAAAACCATATAAAGAAATGATATTAGACTGATGTTAAACTTTTTAAAAATAATACATGCACTATTGATATTACCTATAAAATAGATAAGTAATGAGAATCTACTGTATAGCACAGGGAACTCTATTCAGTGGTCTGTGGTGACCTAAATGAGAAGGAAATCCCAAAATGGGGGATATATGTATACGTATAGCTTGTTCATTTTGCTGTACAGTAGAAACTTACTGTAAAGGGACTATACTCTGATTAAAAAAAGAAAAGTAATACATGGGACTAGAAACTAAAGGAATAATGCCTTGAAATTCTGAGGGAAAATTATTCCATTGAGATTAAAGATCTAATTTTTTTAAAGGGAAGCACAGAATGAAGGAAATGAGGTCAGTCTAGGTGAGTGGGAAGGGAATTGCCGATGGAGCAGTGGTGCAGAAGACCTAGATCCAGTTCAGACAGAGGACTGCAAGGAAAAAGTCAGGTTGATCGACTGCCTTACATAGTTGGCTGTATTTGGAAGAGATTTTCAATTCTGTTTCCATTTATAAGGATGAAGAAGGGAATGGCATAGAGAAACTTAGCAAATGTAAAACCAGGCAATTGTTAACGCCTCAGGAAAAGCAAGACATTGTGAAAGAAAATAAATATGATTACAGTATTCTAGTTGGTTTGACTGTAAATAACAGAAATATAACACCATCACATATGAACTGAATATTGATTATATCAAGACTCTTATTTACATAATATATAAACACAACATTAGTATAGGGTTAAGACTTCAAAAGATAGAATGAGGAAATATGGCTGTGACAGGAAAGGTTTCTACAAGGTAAATCCCTATTGATCATAGAAGAAAATAAAAAATTTTCTGGAACTAAAAAGGATACAACAGTATGAAACATGTTATTTGGAAACAAGGCTAGTGATACTGGAAGAAATGACTAAATGAATTGGTGGTATTTGAAAACTTGATTTCTATTATAAGCTTAATGGAACTATTCGACTTTCTGATATTTTGATTAGATTACTGTTTATTTTGTGTTACCTCCCAAAACATCTAAAAGAGATGGAGAAAGATATATTTGGCAAATACTAACCAAAGAAAAGGTAGTGAGCAGTGTTAATATTGACAAAATTCTAGGCCAAAAAATAATATATATATTATATATATATATATACACACTCCTAGGAGTAGGAATACTCCTACTAACAATATATATTAATTATAATATATAATATGTAATATATAATTATATATTATATAAATATGTAATATAATTATGAATTATATATATATATATATGCCCATATCTGTATATAAGAGTAGGAAATGGCAACTCTAATATTCTTACCTGGAGAATCCCATTGACAGAGGAACCTGGAGAATCCCATTGACAGAGGAACCTGGCAGCTACAGTCCATGGGGTCACAAAGAGTCAGACATGACCAGGACGACTGAATGCACACACACGCACGCACACACGAGTTTCCCTTGCAATAAAAAAGGCTCAAATATACCAAGAGCCAAGGTAAAATTTGAGCTTATTTTCATGTACTCAAACTTGTATGCAGGAAAAATGACAGGAAGATATAGGTAAACCCAACAATTCGTATCCATCAGAAACTGAGAGATGCTGGAAAGAGGATTAAAGTGTATGTGCTTGGTTGAGGAGCCAATTGGCAAAGCTGCCATCTGTGAGATTTAAGACTGTAGACCTCTGGAATCCCACTGAGGTAGAACCATAGGCAGCACCATGGAAGCCTTGGTGGGTTCAGATAGCTGGTGCCCCTCTGGCAGGCGGCTGCCCATATCCCCGGGGGTGTGGTGTGGCATGCCTAGCTTGGTTTTGGACAGTGCAGTGCAGCCAGAAAGGCAGCCACCCCCTCACCTGTCAGGTACTAAACCATTCATAGATAACCTGCTTCTGAATGGGGGTTTCCTAAGAAGCAGAGAAGCTCCTTTCTTGAGTTCTATTTAATGTCAGCCCTCCACACAAGGGTTTTAATAATAAAAAGGGAAAAAAATAAAAACAAAAAAAAGTTAGAGAAGATTTAAGCAATGGAATTTTAAAATTTGATTTATTGAGAACTTTGCATTTTTTTAAAGAACAGGTGAAACACTTAGAAAAATTGATGAAACTGTTGCTTTTAAAGAATTGATATTCAAACAGACAGCTTCTTTGACTACTGTAGCCAAATTAGAAATCAACAATAAAAAGTTGTAATAACAACAAAAATCTGTGTGTTATGGGTTGAATAGTATTCCCCCAAAATTCATGTTCACTGAGACCTTCAGTATGTAATGTTATTTGCAGATGTAATTAGTTAAAGATCTTTAGGTTAAATCATCCTGGGTTTAGAGTGGACCTTAAATCCAGTGATCCGTGTATTTATTGAATAGGAGAGGGGGCCAAAAGCAAAGATTGGAGTTATGCTGCCTTAAGCCAGGGAGTACTAGGGATCATTAGAAGCTGGAAGAGACCAGGAAGAATTCTCCCAGATAACCTTTTGAGAGAGCATGTTCCTGCTGGCACTTGACTCCAGATCTGTGGGAGAATAAATGTCTTTTGTTTTAAGCCACTCAGTTGGTAATACTTTACTGTGGTAGCCCTAGGAAACTAATATACATAATATATAAATATTATATACATATACTAATACAATAACCATGTATTTGAAAATTTAAAACTGTAATTCTAAGTAACTCAGAAGTTAAAGTAATATTGGAAGTTGAAATATATTTACAACTCTGATATCAAAATGTATAGAAGATAGCCAAAGTGATACTTAGGGTAAAGTTATACCCTTAAATATAAATAATAAAAAATTGAAATGGGAGAACAAATCTATAGGATTTACACTACCAAGTATCAAAACTTATTATAAAGCTGTAGTAATCAAGACGGTGTGAAGTTGGCCCAAGGATAAACAGACTGACCAGAGCAGAGAAGACTCCAGAAACAGATTCACATATATATGGACACCTGATTGATGATAAAGCTACCACTGCAGTACTGTGGGGAGAAAGATGATGTTTTTAGTAAAATGATGTTACGTAAATTGGATATGGGGTGGGGGGGAAACACTGACCCCCCCCCCCCTTCACTGCTTGTCAAAATCAATTCCATATACTTCATAGATTTAAATATGAAAGGCATAGGTAGATGAAATAAATCAGTTTTCTGCAAGAAAATACAGAGGAGTATGTCTTCATAATCTTGGAATGGGAAAAGATTTATTAAATTGAATCCCCAGCCCCCCAAAATAGTAACTATAAAAGAAAATATTGACAAATATATCACATGAAATTAAGGTATTCTATTAATTAACCACCAAATGAGAGAGTAAAAGGCAAACCACAGGTGGGGAAGATGTTTTCAATATAGATCTCACAAAGGACTTCTATCTAGATATAAAATGAACTGATACAAATGTGAAAAAGGTGGGCAATCCAAATTTTGAAAAAGACAAAAGTGCTTGAATAGGTACTTTATAAAAGAGAAGGTCAAATAGCCAATGAACATATGCAAAAATATTCAACTTGATTCATCAGCAGGGATTTGCAAATTAGGATCACAATAAGATCTCTCTGCATATCCATTAGAATGGCTGAAATGAAAAAGTCAGTACTGTGCTGGTAAGAATATAAAACAAGCGGTATTTATTCACTACTGGTGAGAATGTAAATTTCGAGAGTGACCTTGGAAAGCAATTTGCCATTATCTACTAAGTTACACAGAGCAAATTGAGCAATTCTGATCCTAATTATGTACTCCACCGAAGAGGATGTGCTTGAGCACCAGGAGACACACGTGAATATTCTTTACAGCAGTTCTTGTAATAGCTTCAAACTGGAAATTACCAAATGCCTAGTAGTATGGATGAATTGTATTAACATTGTTGAATACTAACCAGAAAATGAGACTAAGTAAAGGACAAATATGTGTTAACACTTAATGGATCTTAAAAATACAACATGAGAGAAGAAAACAAGACATAAGGCTATGTGCTCTTTTTTCTATTTACAGAAAGTTCAGAAATATAAGTAGTCCGTTGCATTTAAAATGGGCTGTTAATTATCAGCCTGGGGGAGATTGGAAGAAAGAATGAGGAGAGCATGTATACTTCTAGCCAGGTGTTTTTTAAAACCCTGGTACATGTTCACTTTTTTTTAAACAATTCACTGAATTCTCTGTGCAATATCTGGTATATGTCTTCGGAGACATAATGCAAAAGGTATTTTTAAGATACATTTTTTAAAAACAAAAAATAAGTACTTAGAAATGACTCTAACAAAGGACATAGAAAATGATTAAGCTTCATTGAATTACAGTAAGGAACCCTAAGTAAATTCAGTGCATCACTACTCAAAATTCCAGTAGAGTTTTTCCTGGGACTTGACAGGCTGATTCCAAGTGTTTTTTGAAAATCAAGAAGTATATTTAAAGAATAAGGTAGGGAACTTGCCATACCAGATATCAAAAGACTTACTGTGTGCATGTGTGGGGGGTGTGTGTGTGTGTGTGTGTGTGTGTGTGTAAAACATATTTAAGACCTAATATGTAGTAATAAACAAAAGTGGAACAATGTGTGTTGACCAGAAACACAGCCATGAATGTGGAAACTTAATATATGCCACAGATGACATATCCTGGAGAGGGGGTGAACTAGTCAGTAGCGTTTTGGCCACTGATTATAGATGTAAGAAGAAATAAAATCTGATAGATCCCTGTGTGCTCTGTGCTTAGTCACTCATTGGTGTCCAGCTCTTTGTGACCCTGTGGACTGTAACCAGCCAGGTTCCTCTATCCATGGGGATTTTCCAGGCAAGAATACTGGAGTGGGTTGCCTTGCCCTCCTCCAAGGGATCTTCCCAACCCAGGGATCAAACAAACCCAGGTCTCCCACACTGCAGGCAGATTCTTCACCATCTGAGCCACCAGGGGAGCCCCTACTGTAAACTAAGCAAAAGCGTAGTCCAAGTGATGTTAAATGTAAAAAGGGAAACTTCAGGCTTTTATAATTGAGATGACTGTGTTCTGACTGTGAAGTACTGGTTTATTAAATGAGACCTGCAAAGCACAGACCATGAAAGAAAAATAAAATAAATACGATATTATTAAAAAATTTTGTACACCAAAACACATCATAACAAAGACAAGACACAGTCTGAGAGAATATTTGCAGTTCATACAACTTACAAAGAAATTCTACAACAATGTTCATTATGATGCTTTTTAATATTAAAAAAAATAGAAATAGCCTAAAGTTTATCAACAGATAACTTGATACATTAATTGAATAGAATTCTGTGTAACATTAAGAATGAATGAATGAGAGTCATTATGAGTAAATCCTCCAATCATAATTTGGAGTGTAAAAGACAAGTTACTTAAAGGTACTCAGAGTATTATACCCTTTATATAAAGTTTAAAGGAGGACACATAAAACAATCCAATACATTAAATTCAAAAACATCCTTGAAATTGGCAGATTCTAAATTGAGCTTAAGGTTGCTGCTGAAAATGGTATTGAGCCTTCACATAGAGTATCTTTATCACTATATCTATAATGTTGTATTTTTTAAGCTCTATGATAGACGCATTGATGTCCATTATGGTGTTTTTAGTAATCTCTGTTACCTTTCTATTGCTTTGTTTAACAATATCTGTTCTTAGAGATAGAAAATGAATCTCATCAATCCATTGTTTAAAATATATATATATATATAACCATTATTAACTGCTTGGTAACTGTATCCTAGTTGTATTGGTGATTTTTAATTTATTTACCAACATAATTTTGCACTTGAGTTTTCTCATACACTTTAAAAACTCATACACAAAAAAACTCACTTTAAAAGACCAATTAAGTAGATAAATCTCAAGCAAATATGACCAAGAAAAAGGAAATAGAAAGTATTAGACAAATTTAACTTCAGGAGACTTTTAAAAATTACATAAGTACTGTATATAAAATCTAGGTGATAGGAATTTTTTCTAGTATTATATGAAATGTCAGAATTTGCCCCCTAAGTGACAAAAACTTTGAACAGGCCAAAGAACTTGAAAGGTGGTTCAGATCTACTTTTCTACTTTGAAAGATACCTGATCTGGACCCCCCGCCCCCCGCCTTTTTTTTTTCTTACTGTTGCATCAAATCAGCAAAGAGCAGATTTTATTTAAAATGATTGTACACAGAAAAATAGGGAAAGGTTTCCAAACTCCCCAGAACTGTCATGTGTTATGAAGTCCTCAGAACTGCCCCAGCTTTTACATGGTTGAGCCTATGAGATGCTTTTTTCCTCTAGTGTATAACAAGGTTTTGTTTTGGGGGGGAGGGTGGTGTATTACTTTCTGGTGTTACCTTTTCCTTCTCCAGATGCTCAAGTTCTCATCACTGGGGATGAGGACCTCTCAGACAAAAACCAAGAAAAGGAGATCTACACTAAAAAGGCAGTGACCAAGATTGCTTACTCTGAAGAAAAAGAATCCTTGCAGAAAGATGCCACAGGTAGAGGAACTGAATTATCTGCCTTTTATTTTCTTCTGCCCTTCTAAAATGACTGTATCAATAAATAGAAAAGTATTATCCAGTTGTCTTCAACCCTCCTCCATCTTGTTCATATCTGAAATAGAATATTAGCTGCAACTTTTGGTATGCACTGGCAGGTGAAATTAACGTTTTTAAAGCTCTTTGAAATATTTTTGGAGAACTTTGTGTATATTGTACACAAATTAATCTGATTGCCATAAATTCACATAATGGATTTTTAAAAACACTACTGATAAAAATATTTGGTGCCATGAGATGCTAGCTCTTTAATAACATTGTCATACACAGGCTTTTGTTCTTCAGAAATTTCGCTTGTTTACTTCCTAACTACCTACTTAGTTAAAACACTTCAGTAGGACTGTACTAATTAAAAATGGCTATTCAAGTGTGTTTAAGTTAGGATTAGCTTTAGCTCTCAGAGATCAAAACAAAACAAAAAAGACATTGGCTTAAAGAAGATAGAATACCAGGTAACAAAGCTCTTTCTCTCCTGTTGCTTCAACGTTTTAGCCTCCATTCTGATACTGTAGCCGTCAGACCCATATTCCAGCCAGTAGAAAGGAAAACAGGAAAAGAAAAGAGTATATTTCTTCCTTTAAATACTTCTCAAAATTTAAATGTATCATTCCCCTCCCATCCTGTTAGCCAGTTATTCACATGGTCATACCAACCTGTGATGCCAGGGAGGCTGGGAAATATAATTTCTGTTCTCGTAAACATATGCCCAGCTAAGTCAGGTTCTATTTTAGAGGCACAAGAAAATCAATTTCAGAAGACAGCTGGTAGTTTCTGCCACAGTTATAAATATTGAAACATACTTTGGAGTATAATTAGCCACTTCTCTTTTTTGTGTGTATTGCTTCTTTTTCAGAACTTATATGTATTCTGGGCAACACTTCAAAAATTTACCCCCTTTTTTGCTGTAGCTAAATCAGTGCTTCAGAAGTTTTGATCATGTTAATCTCCACATCAAAAAGTTTTCATTGCCCTTAAAAATTAAAAATAAAACTCTTTAGCCTAGTCTTTCAGAATAGTAGAATTGGCTCCCAAACAACTTTTCAGTGCTTACAAATTCTATAATCAAATAAATTATATAATTGTTCTGTTTCTTAGATGTTGAGTTGCTTTGCTGATTCCATTTTTTTCATATGTAGTCACCTTTCCCCAAGATGTCTTTCTCTTTCATTCTCAGTGTTTACCCATCTTAACTGTCGTCTCACGCTAGTGAAAGTGAAAAGTGAAAGTTGCTTAGTCATGTCCGACTCTTTGCGACCCCATGGACTTGTCCATGGAATTCTCTAGGTCAGAATACTGGAGTGGGTAGCCTTTCCCTTCTCCAGGGGATCTTCCCAACCCAGGGTAGCTGCTTGAAAGGTATTTTAAAATAAGGTTTGTCAACTTATAGTCTTCTTTTTCCTGTCTTAGGTTCCAGTACTGCTGCTGCTTCACAGCACTCAACTCAACTACAAGACACAAAGACTGACATTAAACAGAAAGAGGAGATCCATAGTAAGAGGAAGGTTACTAAGGAAGCCTGGTCAGAAGAAAAGAAATCCTTACAGATAGATATTGCAGGTAATGAGATTGGGTGGCAGGGTGGGAGCTATAAGAGAGAGAGAGCATGTGTGCCCCCAAGCACCAGTGTCCACATGTTTCCACTGAATCCCGGTGAGCATTGTTGCTCAGTCACTAAGTCATGTCTTACTTTGCAGCCATGTGGACTACAGCACGCCAAGCACCCCTGTCCTTCACTGTCTCCTGGAGTTTGCTTGAATCATGTCCATTTATTTGGTGATGCTATCTAACCATCACACCCTCTGCTGCCCCCTTCTCCTTTTGCCTTCAGTCTTTCCCAGCATCAGGGTCCTTTCCAGTGAGTTGGCTCTGCATATCAGGTGGCCAAAGTATTGGAGTTTCAGCTTTAGCATCAGTGCTTTAGTGAATATTCAGGGTTGCTTTTCTTTAGGGTTGACTGGGTTGATCTTCTTGCAGTTCAAGGGACTCTCAAGTTCTCCAGCATTACAGTTCGAAAGCATCAATTCTTCAGTGCTCCGCCTTCTTTATGGTCCAGGTCTCACATCTGTGTATGTATGTTAGTTGCTCAGTCATGCCCGACTCTTTGTGACCCCAGATTCTTCTGTCCATAGAATTCCTCAGGCAAGAGTACGGGAGTGGGTTGCTATTCCCTTCTCCAGGGTATCTTCCTGGGATCGAACCTGGGTTTCTGCATCACAAACAAGTTCTTTACCATCTGAACCACAAAGGAAGCCCCACATCCATACATGACTATTGGAAAAACCATAGCTTTGACTAGAAGGATCTTTGTGGCCAAAGCAGTGTCTCTGGGTTTTAATATGCTGTCTGTGGTTGTCATAGCTTTTCTTCCAAGGAGCAAGTGTCTTCACTCAACTCTTTCACCTTTATCAAGAGGCTCTTTAGTTCTTCTTCGCTTTCTGCCATTAGAGTGGTATCATCTGCGTGGAGGGAGGTGTGAAGATATTTCACAAAAAAGGAATTTTCCTGGGCTGTAAAACATGTAAAGAGTTGCCATTTTTGATAATATTATCCATTTAATTACTGATGATAAAAATGAAGTCTCAGGTTTCTTTGCTGAAGAGGTTAATAATACCTCTCTATCAGTTTTATAAGAGAAAAAATTAGAGATAAAGCATATCTTATAATATTCCACACATAGCAGGCAATGATAGATAGCAGCTGCTGTTATAATCCCAATAACCAGAGTGCCCTCCTCAAGGTCATACAGCCAGTTTGTGGCAGAATCCAACCCAGAATCTGGGTCTTTTGAGCCCGAGTCTCTTGAAGTATTACCATGCCAGTCTGGGCACTAGGCATACGGCATGAATCCTTTATACAGGCAGTGAATTTTCTGAATCTTTATATAAACCATTCTTTTTTTTTTTTTTTATGGCAAGGAAAGTTTGCTTGCTTTTGGAGGCTAGCAGACCAGGGGGAGTGTGGATGAGACATGTCCAAAGGCTGACTCCCCCACTGACAACCAGTGGGTAAGAGCTTTTAAAGGCAAGTTTCAGGGTGTATACATAGAAAGAGGGGACTACATGCAGAAACTGCAGTCAGCTCTGACAGTCGTCTTGGAAGTGGTCATGCAGTGGTTTGATCAGCATCATCTTGACTGTTTTAAGTATAGTTAATCTTCAGTTCCAGGGTCAATTTGTTCCCATTTCTTTGAGGCCATTCTCAGAATTGTGGCACTTATTTCACGGATACAGTCTGGCCATCATGTAGTTAACTTCTCCCACCTTCCCATCTCTGTGGAAAGGGAGGCTAAGCTGACGGCCTTGTAGTCCAGGAAAGGCTTGGGGACTGCCCACTCTTGCCTAACTGCATCCCTGACCTATATAAACTGTTATTTCCTTCAGTCTTTGTTTTGTATATAAAGAATTAAATGTGAATACTATTTCTAAATGGAATGCAGATATTTTGAAAGTACTTCAGAATCTTTTTTTTTTCCCTTCTTTTCAGAATCCAAATGTCATTCGGAATTTGAAAATACTACCCATTCTGTATTCAGGTCAGCTAAGTTTTACTTTCATCATCCAGTGCACCTATCAAGTGATCAAGATTTTTGCCATGAATCCTTAGGAAGAAGTGTTTTCATGAAGCATTCTTGGAAAGATTTCTTTCAACATCATCCAGACAAACAAAGAGAATACACTTGTCTTCCTTCCCCTTGTCAACATATGGAAAAGACTAAGACAGATTATACCAGAATACAGAGCCTCAGTATCAATGTAAACTTGGAAAACAAGGAATTGAAGCATGCTTCTAAAAGTCAGGCTAGAGATTTTCCAAAATCTGACAAACAAATTAATGATCTAAAAAGGGATCCTAAGGCCACCCCAGAGCTAACAACCGAGCACACTGTGAGTTTGAATGAACTCTGGAACAGATATCAGGAACGACAGAAGCAACAGAAACCTGAGTTCAGTGCCAAGAAGGAACTTTCCTTGGTGGAGCGACTTGATCGTTTGGCTAAACTTCTTCAGCATCCCATCACACATTCTCTTCAGCCCTCAGAAAGTACACAGGATGACAGCAGAGGGGAACAAGATGTTAAGGAATGGGGTGATAAACAGCAGCAGCAGAAAAACAAGCTTCAGAAAAAGAAACAGTATAAAAGCCTGGAGAAATGCCATAAAAACACAGGTGATCTTAAAAAAAATAAGATTCTTTCTACTCATCAAGCTGGGAGGTCCAATCAGATTAAAATTGAACAGTTTAAGTTTGATAAATACATTCTGAGAAAACAGCCAGGTTTTCATTATATAAATAACACTTCTTCGGATTCTAGACACTCAGAGGATAGTGAGCTGCTCACAGATACGGCCACCAACATCCTTTCTACCACCACTTCTCCTGTGGAATCAGATATACTGACCCAAACAGATAAGGAAATGACTTTGCATGAGAGGAGCAGCTCAATTTCCACTATTGACACTGCCCGATTGATCCATGCTTTTGGCCATGAAAGAGTTTGTTTGTCACCCAGGCGAATTAAATTATACAGCAGTGTCACCGACCATCAGAGGAGATACCTTGAGAAGCGGAGCAAGAAAAACAAGAAGGCATTGAATACAGGTTATCCCCAAATTACTTCAGAGCACACCAGAAGGAAACACATCCAGGTACATGGCTACAAATTCCATCTGGCAATGTGACTGCCTTTTTCATGGACTTCTTTAGTTCAGCTTTGCACACAGGTGAAAAAAAGCCAATTGCCCTTTCCTCCCTATAATATTTCTTACCAACTGGAAAAGAGTGAGAAAGTGTAGCACAGTGCTATTGTGAGTTGTCATTCTTTTCATCAACATTCATTTACAAATTACCCTTTGGATGAAAGGCTTTGCTGCTAAATGCTGCAGAATCTGCAGAGTATACCCTTGGTACAGTGGAACTTCAAGTTTAGAATGACCTTCATTCTGAACAATATTGCCTGCTTCTTTTTTGCCTGTTGATTTTGTTTATTCATTCCTCCCTATCTTTTAAGAAATTTTGAGATTCTTTTAAGCACACATGTACATACACACATACATATATAAGTAATATGATATGATTTATTTAAGTAGATGAAGAGATGGAATGATAGAAAGTTAGATTGAAGCCAGGGTGGAGTGAGCTACAACATGATTTTTAAAACAAATGAGTGAATAATTAAGAGTAATGGGAAGACAAGTTGATACCTTGTGGATGTGGTTCCTAAAAGTGAGTCACAAATTTTGCTGTATGTTTTCTACCAGTTAATATTGGTAGAATTTTGTGATCAATTACATAACTCTAGTAGAAAAACAAAATTTTCAAGAGCAGTACAGATATCTCTGGTTTTAAAGACTTAAGAGAAATTTCATCTGTCCTCAAGAAGGCATTGTGGTGTAACAAAATCCTCAACGGAGTCCTTACAATATGTTCTCAGTAACAATAGTCATATGAGGCTAATATGGCCTTAATGTAGAGAATTCCATAAAGGCAGATTTTACAGGGTCAGTAAATGCAGACCATCACTTTAACCCAAGATAAAATTTATTTGGAGACGTGCTCTCCAAATAAGGGTACTTGCAAAATGGTTCATTGGAATATGAACCTTTTAAAGTTTATGTTTTGTCTATGTTTTACAATATATAAATACAGCAATAATACATAATTTATAAGTATCTAATAATTTCTGCTCAGAAATATTTAATGAGTAGAACCCAATGATTAAAACAATTTGGAGACCACTAGTCTAGTGGGAAGAAGGCACAAAACATTCAGACATTTACCATAAATATTATTTCTCATAATTGAGTTTTTGGTAGGTACTTACATGTATAAATACTTACATGTATAAATAGTACAATAAGATTTTTTTTTAAGTAAGCAAAGAATAGGGAAAATCACGATTGAGGCATTTTGTTCCATAGAGGAGATAGGGGGAAAGGATGCAGATAGAGCATTTTGGAGGGGGGTGGGGGGAAGTGTAGTAAAATATATAGCGTGAAGTCTACAGTTTTATCATTTTAAAGTGTACAATTCCATGCTACCAAGTATATTCACAGTGTTTTACAACTATCACCATGTCTCATCCCAGAACTTTTCATCACCCTTGGAGAAACCTCATTAAGCAGTCACTCTTTTCTCATTCCTACCAGTCCCTGACAACCACAGAATTCTACTTTGTGTTTCTGAACTTTCCTACTCAGATTATTTCATTTAATTGGAATCACATCATATGTGATCTTTGTGTCAGGCTTCTTCGACTTTAGGATAATCTTCTGAGATTTCTCCATGTCCTAGCATCTGTCAGTAGTTCATTGCTTTTTATGGCTGAATAATAATATTTGTTTAGACATTTTATTTATCTATTCATCCATTCATGGACATTTGAGTTGTTTCTACCTTTTGGCTATTGTGAATAGACCTCATGGACATTTGAGTTGTTTCTACCTTTGGGCTATTGTGAATAGACCTAACATGAACATTTGTGTACAAGTTTTTTACATCTTCCTTAGAAAAACATCTATTCAGGTCTTTGTCCACTTTTAAATTGTTTGTCCTTTATGTTTTGAGTTGTAAGAGTTCTTTATATCTTCTGGATTGTGGAATCTTACCAGATGTGTAATCTGCAAATGTGTGTTTTCTGCTCACTCACTGCTCTTTGCTGCATGGCATTGTACATTTAATGGAGCCCCAGGGTGCCTGTCTTTTCTTCTGTTGCTTGTGCTTTTGGTGTCATATTTAAGAAGCCGTTGCCAAATCCAGAGTCATGAGGATTTGTTCATTTATTTTTTTCAAGAATTTTATACTTTCAGTTCTTTCACTTGCATCTTGGATGTAATCTTGGATGTAATGCATCTTGGATGGTATGAGGTAGGGGTCAAACAGACTTCCCTGGTGGCTCAACTAGTAAAGAATCCGCCTGCAATGCAGGAGACCCTGATTAGACTCTTGGGTCAGGCAGTTCCCCTGGAGAAGGGATAGGCTACCCACTCCAGTATTCTTGGGCTTCCCTGGTGGCTCAGATGGTAAAGAATCCGCCTGCATTGCAGGAGACCTGGGTTTGATCCCTAGGTTGGGAAGATCCTCTGGAGGAGGGCATGGCAACCCACTCCAGTATTCTTGCCTGGAGAATCTCCAGTAACAGAGGAGCCTGGCGGGCTATGGTCCGTAGGGTTGCAAAGAGTCGGACATGACTGAGCAGCTAAGCACAGCACAGCACAGAAGTCAAACATCATTCTTTTCCACATAGGTATCCAGTTGTCCCAGCACCAGGTGTTGAGACTGTTCTTTCCTTAATGAATGGTCCTGACACCACTGACCACAGGTGTGAGGGTTTATTTCTAGGCTCTCAATTCTGTTCCTTTGATCTACATGCATATCTATATGTCATTACTACACTGACTTGATTACTATAGATTTGGTAGTAAGTTTTGGGGTTTTTAAAAAATATTTATCTATTTGTTTTTATTGGGCTGCCTTGGGTCTTAGTTGTGGGAAGCAGGGTCTTCATTGCGTCATGCAGCATCCTTTGTTGTAGAGCACAGGCATCAGTAGTTTTGATGCTTAAGTTGCTTCACAGCATGTAGGATCCCTGACCAGGGATTGAACCCATATCCCCTGTATTGGAAGGCTGATTCTCAACCACTGGACTACCAGTAAATTTTAAAATTGAGAAGTATTAGCCTTACAACTTTTTTTTTTTTTAAAGACACTTTTGGCCAGTCGGGGTCTTATGTCTCCATATGAGTTTTAGGATCAGCTTTTTTATTTCTGCTGAAAATGTCATTGGGATTTTGATATAAATTGCATTTAATAGGTGGTTTGCTTCAGGGCTTAATGCCATCCTAATGATATTGTCTTCCAGTCCATGAATACAGAATGTCTTTTGATTTCTTTAGATCTTTAATGTCTTCCAGCAGTGTTTTGTAGTTGTCAGTGTGCAAGTGTTATGTTATTTTTCTTTCAGTTTGATTGAGATATAATTGGCATATCTGTTTGAGTACAGCATAATGACTTATCTTTTATTGTTCTTCAGTCGCAAAGTCATGTCTAACTCTTTGTGATCCCGTGGACTGCAACAGTCCAGGCTCCTCTGTCTTCCACTGTCTCCTGGAGTTTGCTCATATTCCCATCCATTGAGTCGGTGATTCTGTCTAACCATCTCATCCTCTGCTCTCCTCTCCTCTTGCCTTCAGTCTTTCCCAACATCAGGGTCTTTTCCAGTGAGTCAGCTCTACGCATCAAGCAGCAAAAGAATTGGAGCTTCAGCACCAGTCCTTCCAGTGAATATCCAGGTTTCCTTTGGATTGACTGATTTGATCTCCTTGTGGTCCAAGGAACTCTCAAGAATCTTCTCCAACACCACAGTTCAAAAGCATCAATTCTTTGGCACTCAACCTTCTTTATAGCCCAATTCTCACATCCATACATGACTACTGGAAAAACCATAGCTTTGACTATGGACCTTTGTAGGCAAAGTGATGGCTCTGTTTTATAATACACTGTCTAGGTTCGTCATAGCTTTTCTTCCAAGGAGCAATTGTCTTTTAATTTCATGGCTGCAGTCACCATCTGCAGTGATTTTGGAGCCAAGAAAAGAAAATCTGTCACTGTTTCCATTTTTTCCCCTTCTATTTGCCATGAAGTAATGGAATCATAAGCCATGATTGTAGTTATTTGAATGTTGAGTTTTAAGCCAGCTTTTTAACTCTCCTCTTTCACCTTCATCAAGAGGCTCTTTAGTTCCTCTTCGCTTTCTGCCATTAGGGTGTTCTCATCTGCACATCTAAGGTTGTTATTACTTCTGGCAATTTTGATTCCAGCTTGTGATTCATTCACCCTGGCATTTCACATGATGTATACATCATGAAATGATTATCACAGTATGTTTAGTGAACATCCATCATCTCCTATAGATACAAAATTAAAGAAATAAAAAAAAAATATTTTCCTTGTGATAAGAATTCTTATGCTTCCATATCTTGGCTATTCTAAATAATACTTCAGTGAATGTAGTAGTGGATTTATCTCTTCAGATTAGTGTTTTTGTCTTCTTTTGAAAAATATGCATAAGCTAATTCTTGGGTCATGTGGTAGTTCTATTTTTAATTTTGCGGGGAACCTCCATGTTCTCCGTAATGGCTGCACCCATTTCCATCCCCACCAGTAGTGCATGAGCATCCTGTTTTCTCTGCATCCTTTTCCACATTGTTATTTGCTGTATTATGCTGTCATTCTGACATGTGTTAGATGATATCCCATTATACTTCTGCTTTTTACTTTACTGATGATTAGTGATGTTGAGCATCTTTTCATGTGCTTCTTGGCCACCTGCATGTCTTCTTTGCAAAAATGTCTATTCAGATCCTTTGCCTATTTTGAAAATCAGGTTGTTTAGTTTTTTTATGTTGAGTTGTCTGAGTTCTTTACAATTTTCGTTTCTCACCCCTTCTCCAATAAATTGCTTGCAGTTATCTTCTCCCGTTCAGTAGATGGCCTTTTCTTTTTCTTGATGGTTCCCTTTACTGTGGAAAAGCTCTTTAGTTTGATGTAGTCCCATTTGTTTATTTTTGGTTTTGTTTCCCACGCCTGAGAGGATACATCCAAAAAAAAGTACTGAGACCAACCAGTGTCACATAGCTTCCTGCCTGTGTTTCCTTCAGGAAGGTTTGTCTTTTTTTGGTTGTAGTTTCAGTTCCTACATTTGTCTTTAATCCATTTTGAATTTATTTTTGTGCATGGTATAGTTCAGTGATATTAAATACATACCACCTTATGCTCCTCCCCTAGCAACCACTATTCTACCTTCTGTGTCTTAAGAATTTGACTACACTAGTTACCTCATGTAAGTGGAATACAGTATTTATCCTTACGTAGCAAGTTTATTTCCCTTAGCATTTCCTCAAGGATCATCAGTGTTGTACCATCTGACAGGATTGTCTGTTTAAAAAAAAACAACCCTGAATAATACTGCAGTGTATGTGTATACCACATTTTGTTTATGCATCCATCAGTAGATACTTGTGTTGCTTCTGCCATTAGACTGTTGTGAATATGATGCTGTGAACATGGGTGTACTGATACCCGTTCGAGACCCTGCTTCCAGTTTCTGTGGACATATATCCAGAAGGGGAGTGGCTCAGTTACGTGGCAGTTCTGTTTGTAACTGAGGACTGCTGTACTGTTTTCCGTAGTATCTACACCATTTTACAGCCCCACTAACAAGACAGACAGTTCCACTTTCTCCACATCTTTGCCAACACTTGTTATTTTCTGTTTCTTTAATAGTGGCATCCTAATATGTATGAAGTGATATCTTACAGTTTTGCTTTGCATTTCTTTCATGATTACTGATATTGAACATCTTTTTACATGCTTCTTGACCATTCACATATCATCTTTGGAAAAATGTCTGTCCAAATACTTTGTCCATTCTTGAATCATGTTATTTATTTTTTGGTCATTGAGTTGTTGAAGTTCTTTATATATTCTGAGTATTAACCTTTTATCACATATTATAAATTTTTCTCCCAACTGGTGAGTTGCCTTTTCACCTTTTTTGATTGTGTTCTTTGATGCACAGAAATTTTTAATATTGATGCAGTGCCAATTGTTGACTTTTGCTTCCTATACTTTTGAAACCATTACCAAGTCCAGTGCCATGAAACTTTCCCCTAACGTGTTCTTCCAAGAATTTTATGGTTTTAGGTGTTTATTTTGTTTTGAGGTAATTTTAGTATATGCTATAAAGTAAGGTTCCAACTTCATTCTTTTTAAGAGAGTGTGGATATCCAGTTTTCCCAGCACTATTTGTTAAGAAAATTACTCTTTTCCCATTGAGTGATCTTGGCCCCTTGTCAAGGGTCAGAGATCCTTTGATCGTAGATCCTGTGGCCATATGGCACAAAGGTTTATTTCTGTCTATCTATTCTAGTCCATTGATTTACTTGGCTTTATGCCAGTATTTCACTGTTGTATTACTGTTTTGAAATCGGGAAGTATGGATCCTCCAACTTTGTTGTTCTTTTCCAAAACTGTCTTGGTTCTTCAGTGTTTCTTATCACATTTAGTGATTTCTTACAGTTTTCAATTTTTTCATTGGTATATGATTTCTTTGAGTTTGTTTTTTGCTAATTTAGCAGCTGTGTAACTAACAAATTTGCTTAAGCTACTGTCTCAAATGTATCACTGTCAGAAATGAAGTTAGTATCTGTTGACTCCACTATTACACGAAGAATTAAGAAGTTGGTTATGCTTGCCCTACTTCTCCCCACATACAGCACACTTCCCCCAATGTACCAATATTTATTTTGTGAATTTTATGTTTATTCTGGAAGTGTTATTCCTATATTGATTGGCTTTATTTTCAAGAAGTATAACATTTTTCTTTCATATTATTAGCAAAATCACTGCATGTTTTTTAAAAGCATCAGTACTGGTCACAAGTCTTTTCAATATAACTGAGTTTATTAATTTAAATAATTATATTGTTTGGATAGATTTTTCAATAGTTTTTCAGCAGTGTGCATCTCTTCAGCTCTAGCAAATTTGAGATTATCATTCTGTCACCTTTGTATAGGAATAACAACTTGTTTGGGTATAAAACTTTTAACAGTTTTTTAGAATATTTATTGATTTGGCTGTCTCAGGTCTTAGTTGGCGCACACAGATCTTCATTGTGCAGTGTGGGATCTTTCATTGAGGCACATGGACTCTAGATGTGGCGTTCAGGCTTAGTTGCTATGTGGCATATGGGATCTTAGTTCCTTTCCAGGAATCGAACCCACCTCCCTTGTGTTGCAAGGCAGATTCTTAACCACTGGACCACAGGGGAAGTCCCAGTAATAATCTTTAATTCAGAGCTCAGTTAATTTTGTTCCCCCTTTTCTGGTTGCATATGTGTAATATATCTGTGCCAGATGCAACCATGATATATTTTTTCCCTATGTTGGATCCTGGATTTTCAAAATTTGTCAGGTTTTTAAATTTTGTTTTCTTACTTTCCCAGGGTGTGTCTCATTGTTGGTCAAAAAATAAAATTTACATACCTCACAGTTCATTCCTTTTTTTAATTATTTCCGTTTTTCTCTCTGCTGGTCTTTGTTGCTGCATAGGCTTTTGTCTCTTTGTGGCGAGTTGGAGTTACTCTCCAGTTGCCGTGCACGGGCTTCTCTTTTTGATAGCCTCACTTGTTGAGCACAGGCTCTCGGGCTCATGGGTTTCAGTAATTGCAGCACGTGGGCTCAGTTTGTGTGTCTCCTCGGCTGTAGAGCACAGGAGTCTGTAATTATGGTGCACAGGCTTAGTTGCCCTGAGGCCTGTGGGATCTTCCTGGACCAGGGATCGAACCAGTGTCCCTGCATTGGCAGGCGGACTCTTCACCACTGAGCCACCAGGGAAGCCCTGCAATTCATTCTTTTAAAGTGCAGCCATCACCCCTAATTCCAGAACATTCTTCCCATACCAAAAAGAAACTCCATGCCCATTAACAGTTGTTTCCTAGCCTCCTCTTAATTTTTTCAGGGTTCGTTTTGTAGCATGAGTCAGTTGTTGTTTATTATGGCCAAGCAGTATTTCATATGCATGTACAACATGTTTATTCATGAGTTGTTGGACGTTTGGATTGTTTCTGCTCTTTTGGCCATGATGAAAAATGCTGCAGTGAACATTAATGTACAGATTTTTGTGTCAGCATGTTTCCTCCACTTTCTTAGGTGTGTATATACCTAGGAGCACAATTGCTAAATCATGTTGTAACTCTGTTTAGGCTTCTGAGTAACTGCCAAAGTGTTTTCGAAATGGCTGCACCATTTTGCATCTGCGTCTAGTGGCTGCACCTAGATCATATTCCAGTTTTTCTACATCTTCATCAACACTTGTTTTCTGTCGTTTGGTGATAGCCATCTTATGGGTGTGAAGCGTTATGTCACTGTGATTTTAGTTTGCATTTGCCTAACAGCTACTGATATTGAGCAATTTGCATATGCCAGATGGCCATTTGTTTGTCTTCTTTAGAGAAATATCTGTGCAGATCCTTGGCCCATTCTAAAATTGAGTCACTTGTTATTTTATTACTATTTCTCTGTCTAGTCCCTTATGTTTTCCAAGCATGCCCTTACATTCTGCGACTTGCTTTTCACTTTCTTGATGGTATTATTTGTGGTACAAAAGTTTTCATTTTGACAAAACCATTCAATTTATCTTTTATTTCTTTTGTTCCTTATTCTTTTCATATAATATCTAAAACTGTTATCTAACCCATGGTTACGAAATATTTACTCTTTTTTTTTTCCTAAAAGTTTCATAATTTTAGTTCTTACTTTTAGTTTGATGAACATTTTTTAGTTAATTTTTGTACGTGGTGTTGAGGCAGTACAATTTCATTCTTTTGCCTGTAGATATCCAGTTGTCTTAATACCATTTGCTGCAAAGACTATTCTTTCCTCCACTGAACTGTCTGGGCACCCTTGGCAAAAACCAATTAATCATAAAGGAAAAAAAATTTTGTTAATTTTTTTAATGATAAAGTTATAAATGTAAGGGTTTATTTCTGGACACTGAACCTATGTCTCTCTCTATTCCACTACAACACTGTCTAATTAGTGTGAATCCTCCAACTTTGTTTTTTTCCTTTTCAAGCTTATTATTTTTAGGTCATACGAATTTTCAGATCAGCTTGTCAGTTTCTGCCCAAAAGAAGAAACTAGACAACTTGAATCTTGGGGAGGGATTGCATTGAAACTGTAGAAGAATTTAGGGAATCTTGTTACTCTAATGATATTAAATCTTCTAATCCATGAACATAGGATGTCTTTCCACTTACTTAGGTCATCTTTAATTTCTTTCAGTAATGTTTGTAGTTTCCACCTCTTTGTAGTTTGGTACTTCTTTTGTTAAAAGTATATTGAGTATTTTATTCTTTATTCTTTTTAATAACATAACTAGTTTTCTGAAGTTCAATTTGGGACTTTTCCTTGTTAGTGTAGACTAACAAGTGTAGCAAGAGAAGAGCTGACTCATTGGGAAAGACCCTGATGCTGGGGAAGACTGAGGGCGGGAGGAGAAGGGGACGACGGAGGATGAGATGGCTGGATGGCATCACCAACTAAATGGACATGAGTTTGCGCAAGCTCCGGGAGTTGGTGATGGACAGGGAAGCCTGGTGTGCTGCAGTCCATGGGGTTGCACAGAGTCTAACATGACTGAGCAGTGGAACTGAACTGTACAGGAATGTGCTGATTTTTTTCATATTTATCTTGGTCATTGCAACTTTGTTGAACTTGTTTATAAGTTTGAGTATGTTTAAGTTGTGTGTGTTCATTGGTGTTTTCTATGTAGAATAATGTGTCATCTGCAAATAGAGATTGTTTTCCATCTTCCTTTCCAATATGTCATTAATCTGTTTTTGTTGCCTAGTTGCCCTTGCTAGAACCTCCAGTACTATCTTGAATAGAAGTGGTAAGAATGAGTATCCTTGTCTTATCCCTGATTTTAGGGAGAAATCTTTCTGGTCAACATAAAGGATGATGTTTACTCTGAGATTTTTATAAATGCTCTTTGTCAGACTGAGGAATTCTCTTTTATTCCTATTTTTTTTAGTGTTTTTTTTTGTTGTTATTGTTTTACTTTTTGGCCATACTACAGAGCATGCCTGATCTTAGTTCCCCAGCTAGTCTAATCTGTACCTCCTGAAGTAAAAGGGCAGAGTCTTAACCACTGGACCACCAGGCAAGTCCCTGTTGAGTGTTTTTATTATGGAAGGGTTTTGGTTTTGCCATATGGTTTTTCTATGTATAATGAAATGACCATATGTTTTCTTTCTTTATTAACATGTGTATTGGATTGACTGATAATCATATAGGAAACCAACCTTGCCTTCCCTAGATAAATCCCTTTTGGTTTTGATGTATAATTCTTCTGTGTTGCTGGATTCAGTTTCCTAGTATTTTGTTGAAGATTTTCCTTCTATATTGATAAGGGGTACTGGTCTGTAGTTTTATTATATCTTAGCCTTTCTTTCTGAAGGTAATACTGTCCTCATAGGATGAATTGGGAAGTGATCCTCCTTGTTTTTTCTTCCTTTTGGCTGTGCTGGGTCTTCAGTGCCACGCAGGGTTTCTCTAGCTGTGGCAAGCCGGGGCTGCTCTCGCTGCAGTAGCTTCTCTTGTTGCAGAGCACAAGCCCTGGAGTGTGTGTCCTTCAGTAGCTGGGACACGGGGGCTCAGGAGTTTTGGTTCCCGGGCTCTAGTACACAGGCTCAATAGTTGTGACACACAGGCTTAGTAGCTCCACAACATGTGGGATGTTCCTGGATCAGGAATCAAACCCGTGTCTCCTGCATTAGCAGGCAGCTTCTTTACCACTGAGTCACCAAGGAAGCCTCTTGTTTTGAAGTTGTTGTTTTTTAAGTTTGTGAGTGCTTATTGTTAATTCTACTTTAAATGTTTTTTTTAGAGTTTACCAGTGAAATAGGCTTGGGCTTTTCTTTGATGGGTGTTTTCTGACTGCTGACTCAGTCTCTTTCCTTATTGTAGTTCTGTTCAGATTTTCTGTTTTTGCTTGAGTCCGTTTTGGTAGGTTATTTTTCTAAGAAATTATCTGTTTCATCGAGGTTATCTAATTTGTTGACATATAATTGTTCATAATATTCCCTTATGGTCCTTTTTAATTTCTGTGTGATTGATAGTAATACCCCCTGGTTCATTCTTAATTTATAATGATTTACATGTTCCCTTTTTTTCCCCTTGGTGAGTCTAGCTAAAATTTATCTAGTTTTTTGGATCTTTTCAAAGAACAAACTTTTGATTTCTTTTATTTTCTCTCTCTTTTTTTTATTCTCTGATTCATATATTTTCTTTTTTTTTTTTTTTAAGATTCATTTATGGCTGTGCTGGGTCTTTGCTGCTGTATGCAGGATTTCTCCAGTTGCAGCTAGTGAGAGCTACTTTCTAGCTGTGATGCGCAGGCTTCTCATTGCAGTGGTTTCTCTTGTTGTGGAGCACGGGCGCTAGGCATGTGGCATTCATTTGTTATGGCTCCCGGGCTCTAGAGCACAGGCCCAGTAGCTGTGGCATCTTAGTATCTCCACGGCATGTGGTGTCTTCCCAAACCAGGGTTTGAACCCATGACTCCTGCGTTGGCAGGCAGATTCTTTACCGCTGAGCCACCAGGGAGGCCCGTGATTCATACATGTTCATTCTAATCTACATAATTTCCTTCATTTTGCCTCCTTTGGATTTTATTTGCTCTTCTTTTTCTAGGTTCTTAAGACTGAAGATGAGGTTATCAATTTGAAATCTTTCTTCTTTTAATATATACACTTAGAGGTACAAATTTCTATAAGCTCTGCCTTCACTGCATCCAGTAAGTTTGGTTACATTTTGCTTTCATTTTCATTCATCTCAAAGTATTTTCTAATTGCCCTTGTGATTTTGTCTTTGAACATTGGCAGTTAAGAGTGTGTTGTTTAATTTCTTTTATTTCTAAAATTTTCAGTTCCTTTTTGGTTTCTAATTTCATTCCATTGTGGCCAGAGAACATATTAATACTGTGTTACAAAGCACAGTAAATATAAATGTTTTGTGACTATTTTGACCTAGCATATGGTTCCTTCTGGAGGACATTACATATGCCCTCGGGAAGAATGCATATTCTGCTTCCGTTGGTTGAAGTATTATGTATATGTCTCTAGATCTACTTGATGTATAGTGTTATTCAAGCCTTCAGTTTCCTTACTGGGCAGTCAAATTTTTCTATCCATTTTGAAAGTGTTAGATTGCAGTCTCTAGCTATTACTGCTGAATTGTCTTTGTCTTCCTGTATTTCTGTCCCTTTTGCTTTATGTATTCTGGATGTTAATTTTTTTCTGGTACCAAGCTCTGTATCCCTTGTACATTCAGATTTAATTTCAGCAAAAACTTGTATCCTAGAATGTTTTTTCCTTTCCTCTCAACCTGTTTGCTGTCTTACAAGTGAGTGTGGGGCCAGTGCCACATGTATAATCCTCTTCTTGCATTCTGATTAATTTCATTCCCTTCATCTTTTTCTCTACATTTCAGGAGACCTTTTAAAACTGTACTCTGCTCCACTGGCCAAGTTTTCTTAAAATCAAATTTGTTTTATTTTGCATAGATTAATTCTGCAATGATATAACGACATAATTACTGTCTTCATTTTTTTCCTTTGGTGCCTGGCGTTGGTTTTCCAACATATGGCATATATTCATTAACTTTTTATTGAATTGTGTTAATTTTGTTAACAACCTGTTAATCTCCCCCTGTTTTCCCAGCTTATCTTGGATCTATTTCATTAAGCCCATGTTCTTTTTAAATTTTCTCTGAAGCGAAAATGCAGATTCTTTTCCTTTTATTTATTTATTTCTGATTGCACCGGGTCCTTGTTGCTGGGCACCGACACTGTAGTTGCAGCGAGTGGGAGCCTACTCTGTGTTGTGGCACACTGGCTCATTGTGGTGGCTTCTCTCGCGTGGAGCACAGTGTCTAGACGCAGGGGCTCAGTAGTTGTGAACTGTGGGCTGGAGAGCACATGGACTCAGCAACTGCGGCACTCTGGCTTAGTTGCTCCGCAGCATGTGGAATCTACCCGGATCAGGGATCGAACCCATGTCCCCTGCATTGGCAGGCGGATTCTTATCCACTGTACCACAAGGGAAGTCCCCAGTTCTTTATTGACGAAAATGGGTAAACCTTCTGGCAAAGTAAATTCTTCCCCCCTCTTTTGTTCTTCCTTTCTTCCACTTTAATGCTATAGAATGTTTTCATATTATCTTCTCTTTTTTTCAGATTACCTTTGTCTCTAAACAGTTTTGTGAAAACCATTTATCTGATCCCACATAATGTGGTTGAATTCTTTCTGACTGGCTTATTACCTGTTTACAAGATACTGAGTCCCCTTCCTAGGACATGAACCTGAAGGTTGATTGTATATGGCTTGTATTTTTTTTTTTTTTTTTGCCTTTCAGAGTTTGGGAAAGGCAGAAAGATAGTCATTGATTTTAGGACCCTGGACAGCTTTAGCAGGTGATATTTTTCTCTGCCATTATTTTGAAACATAAACTGATGGCCACTTTTCTAAGTGTGGAGGTGAGAAAATACCTGGTTCTATAGGACATGCCCTTGAGTTTTGCTCTTATACTACTGTAAAGTCAGCTGGGAGCTGCTTTCATAGCATTGTTGCATGGGCAGTGATAGAGCAGAGGCCTTATTTTTTTTCTAGCAAACTTTAGTAATGAAACTAAAGACTTAATTTTAGACTTAAGAGGTTATTTTCCTATCCCTTTTTCTGATTTCTTCCTGGCCAAAGAGGGTATACAGTAAACCATTCTGGCTAGGACAGAGAAGCTGTTTTTCCACTGGAACGTGTCTCCCCTTGGAAGACATGTTCTTTTTCCTGGGCCACTTACTATAATCAGTCCCTTTTCTGAGATACCAGTGGGATATTTTTAATTCAGGTGACTCACCTTTACCATTCTGTATGATCCTTTGTGTAGGAAGAGTTTTGTGGTGGCATGAGTTGAGTCTGTTCCCTAGGCTCTGAATACTTTTTTCACTTTTTGATGGTTTTTGTTTGTGTATTTCAGTTATGAAAGAGGTTCATTAAGCCTGTCTCTGTGCTATCATATTTTCCAAAATCCATTATCTGTTTCCTTAGGTTTTTTTTTTTCTCTCTCTCTTTCATATTCTCTTTCTTCTTTTTCTGTAGGCTCCTTCTCAACTAAAACTGTGCTTATCATAGACTGTAGTGGAGGACTTGCCTGTCATGATAGCTTTTATTGATGCTTCAGCTACCTTACATCTTTCTCTTCTCTTTGGTAACAACTATTTTTGTCAAAAAAGATATTATTTTATTACTTTTAAATATAAAAGTAAAAAGATAACTAAATATATCCTTATATATATACTATTATATATATACTATATATAATATTTACTCTTTATATATATAAAGAGTTTAATACATAAAATATAAAGACCTTGGAAATCACCCATAATTCTCACCATCCTGAAATAGTCATGATTAACATTTTCATAAATAAGCTTCCAGGTTTATATTTTATGTTGCACACACCTACTGCTTACCCTGGATCTGCTTGATCGGCATTCTAATGAAGCTAAATATCAAGTGAAGAAACCTCCGTGACAGCATAAAATGAGACCTTTATTACTGTCCAGTTAAATTTTTATCACTGTTTCTTACATTTTTATAAAACCGGCTGATTTCATATTAGTCTTCACAATCATTTTCATATATGGAAACAATGGTCCAAAAAAAATGAAATCATACTATGTATATTGTTTTGAAACTACACTGAATATAGACATCTTTCTATGCCAATAAATAAAGATTTATTAGTCATTTTTAATAGCTTTATGAGTTCCATTGTATAAATACAATAGTTAGGTTTAAGGGTTTTTTTGCACTTTATCATAATTTTCACTTTGGTGGGTAGTCTTGGTACATCTTTATGAATTTTTCTTTCCTAGAGATACATTTCTAAATAAAGAATTTCTGGGTTACCAAGTACGTACATGAAAAATGTTTAATCCACACTACTAAATTATCCTCTTGAAATGTTGATTCAATACCTGCCAGTAGCATTTTTATTAATATTTGCCATATAGGCCAGAAATACGGTTATCTATCCTGACTGATATTTCTTTGATCACACCTACTGAGTTTTTATTTTCTTTTCTATATTTCTCTTTGAATTGCCTATCTTATCTTTAAACCAGGTGTCCTTAGATATGCTAATGCTTTTTTTTTCCCTGAACATGTGTATCCAGGACATGTTACATGTGAGGGTTTAAGAGTCAGTAGAAGGGAATAACTGCAAGTGCCTGCTTGTTCTGCCCTCCTCCTTTGATTACACCTGTTCTTTGTGTGACTCGCTCTCTGTGCCTGTCTTTGATGTGTCTGTGCAGGCTCTCCCCACACTCTGTGATTCATGCTGCAGTGTCTCTGCACCCTGTCTTCTTCGGTGTTCTTTCTCTCTGCCTCTGTGCACCCACATTCTGTTCTCTTGTGCTCTCCCACCCCACTTCATGCTGTCTGTTATCTCACCGTCTCTGCTGTGTGTCTTGTGAAAGCTACTCCTTTCCTTCTCTCTGTTTCATGTTCTCGCTGTGCTTGCCTGCTCTCTCCCTTTTTTTTCTTTCTTTTCCCCTCTCTCACTGTCTGGTTGTATGCTGGAGTCAAAGAAAAGGAATAGTTTACTACTGTCAGTACAAAGAGGTCACATTCAGTTTTTGTTTATGAAGAAAAAGCTAAAGATGAATGATTTTTCTGTATTTTTCACCTCTCATTATTTCCAGTTGCCCATGTTACCAGCAGTTGGGCAAATGAACAACATTAACTACCAAGGAGACATCCATGAGAGAATAAAATGATAGCATTAGTAGTGTTTAAATGTTTACTGGTGTTTCTTACATTTTTATAAAACAGGCTAATATCGTATCACTCTTCATAGTTGCACATATATGGAGAGAAACAACAGTCAAAGGCAGTATCTTTGAACCCAAGGATAAATTTCATTATGTGTTAATAAAAAGCAAGCCATAACATACACATATATTTATATAGCTGGAACAAAAATATTAGCAGGTTATTTTAAGATTATGGGTTTATACATTTTTTTCTTTTTAATTTTTCATGTTCTTTTTAAACAAGAATCAAGCATTTTCTAATATGAAACCATAAAAAAAAATTTGTGGCCCTAACTAAAAAGTGACCTCAGCCAGACTGAGCACACAAACAAAACATTAGCTAAGAGCTGGAAAACAGAATTCTTAAGCTTCTCATTGTGTTCTAGTTTTTGCCAATAGTGCCTATTTGAATTCCAATCTAGACATCATAAATCCTTCAAGAAGCAGAGTGAAAGAATAGAATTAGAAAAGTACTATACACAGTTTTTATCCCAAAATAAAACAAATTTTTAACTTCAGCTGCCAAGGATTGAGTTAATATACTCCTAGGTTCATGGCGTCTCTTTTAAACTCTTGGTTCCCACACCCCATCCTCATTCTCTCCTATATGCAACTGGCCTTGTTATGTAAATATCTTTTGACTTAGAAGAGTTCTTACAAAATATACATTCTGTAGCTGTCGTGTATTTTCAGCTTGTATAAAACGTATATCATTATTTTTGTGATTTTCACTAAGCATTGTATTTTTCAGACGCATCTACATTGCTATTCATACATCTAATTCAGGTTTCTGATCATTGCACAGCCCTCCGTTGAGTGCATCTACCAGTGTACCTTTCCCTGTAATTAACACCCATGTTGTGGTCAGTTCTCAACAATGCCAGGCACCAGCAGTGCACATCCTTGTTCATATTGCCTTATGGACCTTGTGAGGCTATCTTTGGCACATAAATCCAGAAGTGGAATTCTTGGATCATAAATTATATGTATACAGAATTTTCTGCATTAGTGCCAAATTACTTTCTAGTCTATTTCCACATGCAGTGCATGAAAATTCCTTTATTTTGATTTTTCGATCAATAATTTATAGTTTTGCCAGATTAGAAATACAAGTTTCTATACCATTGAAAGGTTAGGGTTTTTTTGGTAATTTTTAATTAAATGTTACTTTTTGTGAGAGTCTCCCTTATCTCCACTCTGTAGTTTCCAAGGGAAGAAAGTCTGTCAGAGACTGCCGAAATTACCGCTGTGCTTGCCACCAGAATGCATTCATACGCTCATCCAAACATGATTATGATATGGAATGTGACAAAATACAGGATGGAATGTTTTAATTGTTTTTTATGAGATTTTGATACATAGCAGGTGAAATAGCAGTATTTAATAGCAGTATTAACAGTGCTGATTTAAGACATCTATATAAAACTTTATCCCTAAAACACAGCTTTCACATTTGTTCCAAATGCCCGTGGAATACTTACAAAGATTAACTGTACACTTAGGCAAAATGTTGATAAATCCCCAAAGTAGATTACTAACTAAACTTATATTCTCTAACCACAATACAGTAAGGTTGGTATTTAACGGCTGTAATTTTTTAAGGAAACATTTTAAAACATTCTAAACTTTGGGGCTATAGGATAACTAAAAATTGAGATTGTAGAATTTTTTTTCATCAATGAGAGTAAAGTAAGTGAAAGTCGCTCAGTCGTGTCCGACTCTCTGCGACCCTGTAGACTATACAGTCCATGGAATTCTCCAGGCCTGAATACTGGAGTGGGTAGCCTTTCCCTTCTCGAGGGGATCTTCCCACCCCAGGGATCGAACCCAGGTCTCCTGCATTGCAGGCGGATTCTTTACCAGCTGAGCTATCGAGGAAGCCCAATGAAAGTAAAAGCAATATCCAAATCTTACAGGATGTGACTAAACCTATATTTAGAGGAAAATATAGAGCCTTTAATATTTTAGTTGAGCAAATTCAACTAGGAAGTAAAGTAAGCATTCTAAAAATCAGTCCCCCAGATTGATCAATATAACCAAGATCTGGCTCTTAAAAAAAAAAAAAAATCTTTAGTTATTGTGACCATAGGAAAAGGGTCAATGTTAATTGGAAGGTTGGAAGGATATAACTCCAGTCAAAGATGTGGTTTTCTTAAAGAAAATTACTATGTGCAACTTTAGGCTGATATATTTTAAAACCGAAATTAGATGGATGATTTTCTAAGAAAATATCTAAGTAGATCATTAACAACAAATTTAAAAGATCATCAGTAAATCTATAGCCCTTCCCACCCCTAACTACGTGCCGTCCAGAAATTTTGTACAAACATATGTGCCCACCAAAATTATGAGGGAATGTTTCTTCATTCCTTTGCCAGGTTTGAGTAGTATCAGTCCTTTCAATGTTTGTTAATCTGCTGTGTGAAAAAACTCATTGCTTTAAATTAGATTTTTAAATATTGAATTTCAGAGGTTGCTTGTTACATTTCTTATTTTGAGAATTAACTTCTTATATACTTTGCACATTTTTCTCTGAAGAATTTTTATTGTTGAGCATTAATTATATCATATTAATGAAGGGAATGGTAACCCACTGCAGTATTCTTACCTGGAAAATTCCATGGACAGAGGAGCCTGGCAGGCTACATACAGTCCGTAGGGTCGCGAAGAATCGAACATGACTGAGCATGCACTATCTAAAACCACCTAATGGTGCGATAGCGTTGTTGTATACTCAACTTTATTTATTTGTCACATGCTAAGGGAGGCCTCTCCATCCTCAAGATTATAAGAAAGTACTCTCCTTGGTTTGCTGTTGTTTTGTCATGCTTAGGGTAGAGGACAAGGAACTTAAATCCTTAATCCACATGGAATTTATTTTGGCGTGTCTAGGTGTAATTTTATTGCCTAATGTTTAGCTAATTGTCAGATTTTTAAATAAGATAGTGATATTCACAAGTTAGTTTATGAGAAAAATTAATATTGTTTTTAAGCTGAGCTTTGATCAGTTGGACTTGGTAATTAATAGCCATGGTTCTTTTGAAATTTCTGCCCAAAGCAACTAAAATCCTATGTGATAAGGTAATCAAAATGGAGCGATAAGAGGAAACTAATTCTGACTTACGAAATAATGGAGTTTTATTTATTAAACTTGAAGTTGGATCAGAGCATCCAAGTGAAAATATCTAAAACCGTAGATATACATGACCTCATGAGTGAAGTAAAGAGTTGAGAGCCATCCATGTAAAGGTGATCATAATCCTTATAAACACTATAGCCAAGAGGAAGAGTTGAGAGAATGCAGAGAAGAAAAAGAGTGAGAGGGCCACTTCCAGACCATAATTTTTGAGACTCATGTCATCTAGCTCTAGCACCCTCTATAAAATTTTAATGATCATTTTCTAACCTTCTAGTTTTTCCCATATTGAGGACTTCAGCTCTTGGTTTTCTTTCTTTACCCAAACCCAACCATTATCTGGAAAACTTTTTACTATCCTGTTAGAGATTTTTTAACCGCATTTCTAATGACAAGTACTGCTGTTACATTTTAACTATATAGTCTCATGGCCTTACTTCGAATTTTGGCATTATCCAGATTCATTACATCTCTGCAATCTTTATTCATTTTTGTATGAAAAGAAATTTTCTGAGGACCTTTCTGCAGGCACAATACATTTTAGGGGGCAGGATATTTTATAGTTATCATCTACCATACTTGCAGAAATAATTGACCAGTTCTGATTTTCTAATGGTGAATAATAGTGCTCACCTGAGTTCTGCTTAAGATTTAATCTTGCCTCTCAGAATTAAATCTATGTCAAAATGTTATTTTGAGGGCACACACTCTGTGTCATCTTTTACTGGTTAATAAGTTTTAGTATTGAACCTACAGTTGCCAGTTTGAGCTGCACATATCTAAAAACTTTTCACAAAAACTGTCTTTGGGTGCTATTGACTGTATTTCTGATTTTGACTCTGCTTTATCAATGTGTATCCTTGGTACTAAACTCGAGTAGTTATAAATGAATTAGCGTAAATCCATTACTCTGAAAGAAAAGTCTCTCTCAGCAGGTACCTTGCTGGCGGAAGGTCAACAATAACAATCTTCATACGTGAAGAATAGCCGTATAAGGTCATGTGAGAAAACATAGACTTTTTCCTACATTTGATATGTTTTCCTAAGCTCAGTTTCCACCTGAAAAACAATTACTTGAAAACCTTTTTTTTCTGGGTCTGATGGTGTGTCTAGTCAATGAATATAGGAATGAATTTCACCTAGATTTTAATTAAGAAGTACAACAAAAAACCTGAAACATCTGTGAGATGGTGGCAGTTACTTTTTTCCCAGTTGTAATCAGGCATCAACAGGTGAGTTTACTGTCACAATAATAGAAATTAAAACAGAAGAAGCCAGCCAGTATGTATCTCCTTTCAACTCTGCAACAGAAAGCTTAAAAACCATGGTAGCTGGTAATGTCAGTTGACTTGTTGTAGTCACTTAAATCTTTATGTGTAAGCCCAACTGCAGAGAACTGAGTGGGCTGATTCACCTCCAGGCCATGAGCGATGCTGAGATCACTATGCTGCTGCTAAGTCGCTTCAGTCGTGTCCGACTCTGTGCGACCCCATAGACAGCAGCCCATGAGGCTCCACCGTCCCTGGGATTCTCCAGGCAAGAACACTGGAGTGGGTTGCCATTTCCTTCTCCAATGCATGAAAGTGAAAAATGAAAGTAAAGTTGCTCAGTCCTGTCTGACTCTTAGTGACCCCATGGACTGCAGCCCACCAGGCCCCTCCGTCCATGGGATTTTCCAGGCAAGAGTGCTAGAGTGGGGTGCCATTGCCTTCTCCATGAGATCACTATAGGAGATGCCTAAGACTCTCCCTTGGACTGAGGAAGGTGGGTTATTGTGGGTTACCAACAGCATCTGTAAATGAATTCAGCAAAAATTACCTTCTATCCTGTGTTGGGTCCTTAGCACAGATTGTCAGACACGGTGCAAGGCTGTGAATTGATTATTGTTTGAGGAAGTCAACATGGCATGACTGTATCACTGTAACAGTTTGCACTTAGCTCTAGCCATAGTGTGTATACAGTGCTACCATGTGTACAATATCCTGTGCCCACATTTTTGTTAGGACTGTTCAGTATTATATGAAGACACTGTTGGTACCTTGCTTTGTTCTTGTATCCCTGATTCAGTAACAGGAGATATGAGACCACCAAGCATGAGCAGCAATTTTCCTCCAAATAAAGACTTCATAATCTGCTTGTATTTCAGTTTGCGTACACAAATACACACATTTTATAGCTTTCTTGAGATGTTTCACACACAATAAAATTCACCTATTTTAAGTGTACTGTTCAGTGGGTTTTAGTATATTCGCAGTGCTGTGCAACCATCATCCCAATTTTAAGGTGTTTTCAATACCTACTGTAAACACCCTATACACATTAGCAGTCATTTCTTCCAACTTCCTGTCCCTTCCCTGGCTATGTTGCTAATCTGCTTTTTTTTCCTCTCTCTCTAGAGTTCTTTATTCTAAACATTTCATGTAAATGGACATAATATGTGATCTTTTGTGACTGGCTTCTTTCACTTAATATTTTCAAAGTTCATCTGTGGTGTAGCATGTATTCATTCCTTTGTGTGACCAAATAATATTCCATTATATGAATATGCATATTTCACTTAACTATTCATTAGTTAATGGACATTTAGATTTCTTCCACTGTGGGGCTACTATTTTTTTTTTTTTTAATTTTAAAATCTTTAATTCTTACATGCGTTCCCAAACATGAACCCCCCTCCCACCTCCCTCCCCATAACATCTCTCTGGGTCATCCCCATGCACCAGCCCCAAGCATGCTGTATCCTGCGTCAGACATAGACTGGCAATTTGATTCTTACATGATAGTATACATGTTAGAATGCCATTCTGCCAAATCATCCCACCCTCTCCCTCTCCCTCTGAGTCCAAAAGTCCGTTATACACATCTGTGTCTTTTTTGCTGTCTTGCATACAGGGTCATCATTGCCATCTTTCTAAATTCCATATATATGTGTTAGTATACTGTATTGGTGTTTTTCTTTCTGGCTTACTTCACTCTGTATAATCGGCTCTGGTTTCATCCATCTCATCAGAACTGATTCAAATGAATTCTTTTTAACGGCTGAGTAATACTCCATTGTGTATATGTACCACAGCTTTCTTATCCATTCATCTGCTGATGGACATCTAGGTTGTTTCCATGTCCTAGCTATTATAAACAGTGCTGCGATGAACATTGGGGTACGTGTGTCTCTTTCAATTCTGGTTTCCTCAGTGTGTATGCCCAGCAGTGGGATTGCTGGGTCATAAGGTAGTTCTATTTGCAATTTTTTAAGGAATCTCCACACTGTTCTCCATGTGGGGCTACTATTAACAGCTGCTGTGAACATCCATATACAAGTTTTTTTGTGGACATAGCTTATATTTCTTTGGGGCATATGCCTATGAGTGGATAGACTCTGGATCATATGGTAAGTCTATTTTTATCCCTCTGAGGGACTGCCAGATTATTATGCAAAATATTGTTAACATTTTGCATTCTAAGCATCAATATGTGAAGGTTCTAATTTCTCCATATCCTTGAAAACACTTGTTTTTGTCTGGCCTTTTGATTTTCACCATGATACAGACTTAACTAGATATATCTTGTTGAGCGAGAATTTATTTTTAGACTATTTTCTATTTTTAAATGTTTACCTTTTTACAGGCAGGAATGAACTTAATCAGATTTAAAGTGGAAGCAGAAACACGCATACCAAGACGACTCATTTAATCAGATGTAAACGTGTTCTTTTACACCCAGTGGTGCATACCACCCAGTCGTGTACTTTGGAAGTGCAGGAGGTCCTCAGACTCATTCTTGGAAAGGACCGTCAACACTTTGCTGCCTCTGCCCCATGAGGTGCTCTAGCCTCTGCTTCAACAGCTCCACCACTCTCTCACTGCTCATTGGCATCTCATTTCATTTGTCTAGGCACTAGTTGGCAAAGGTTTTGAAAATTTAAAAATATCCAAAATCTGCCTGTGTTAGAGTTCCTGGCTCTGTTCCCAGTTCTGCTCTCTGAAGGCACAGGAAAGAGATCTAATCTACTTCTCAGGCTCCCACTTCCTTCCCCGAAGTATTTTCTCTCAGGTCTTCACTCACTGAAGCAGTTCTCACAGGTGACCCTTTCTACTCCACTTTCCTAAGTTGGCAGCTTCTGGGTCTATTTGTTTATATCCTGTTTTTTAACATGTCCTTTTGAATTACATAGGCTGTCCCTCAGATAGTGACGGCAGATTTATCATCCTCCTTTCTGTAAACTTTACTGGTAAAGCATCTGCCTGCAATGCGGGAGACCCTAGTTCGATCCCTGGATTGGGAAGATCCCATGGAGAAGGAAATGGCAACCCACTCCAGTACTCTTGCCTGGAAAATCCCACGGATGGAGGAGCCTGGTAGGCTACAGTCCATGGGGTCACAGAGTCGGACACAACTGAGCAACTTCACTTTTCACTTTCTGTAAACTAAAACATTTCTGTGGCCTAACATATGTTTTACTCCTGTTGAACTCATCAAAGCCATTAAAACTTTATTGCCACACTTCCTTATTTTTGTTTCATTTATTCTCATTTTTCAAACATAATACAATCACATGGTACAAAATTTAAAATATATTAAGTATTTGATAAAGTATCTTCCCTCTCCTGTCCCCCAGGCACCCATCTTTTCAGAGGTACTCAGTATTACTAGTTCTTGCATATCTTTAGAGATTTTTAAACAGCTTTATTGAAGTAAGTTTACAGAGCTGTGCAGTCATCACCACAGTTCAGCTTTAGAACACTTCTGTCACCCAGAAAAGTCTCACACCTGTTTATAACCAATTCACATTCCCAGCACAAGACAAACTCCCATATTCCTTTTTTCTGCGTATTTCATATAAATGGAGTTACATAATAGCTACTCTTTTGTATCTAGCTTCTTACGGATATTTTCAAGATTCGCCCTTATAGTATGTACCAGTTCTCCTTTTCATTGCTGATTAGTATTGTGTCGCTCTACTGCATTTTGTTTATCGGATTGCCAGTTGTTGGACATTTGGATTGTTTGATTGGGGGGGGGATAATATGAATAATACTGCTACGAATATTTGTGTAGAAGTTTTTGTGTAGACACAAAAAATTTTATGTGGACTCATTTCTTTTGAGTATATACCTAGGAGTGGAATTGCTGGGTCATAGGTAAGTTTATGTTTAGTTTTTAAGAAAATTCCAAAGTGTTTTCCAAAGCAGCTGTATCATTTTGCATTCTCAACAGCAGCTTGTGAAGGTTGCAGTTTCTCCACTTCCCTGTCAGCACTTAGTACTGCACATCTTTTTGGTTATCGCCATCCTAGTGGGTGTAAAGTGGTATCTCACTGTGGCTTTAGTTTGTTTCCCTCATGACTGATAGTGTTGAAATCTTTTCATATGTTTATTGGCCACTCTTACATCTTCTTTGGTAAAATATCTATTCAAATCTTTTGTCCATTCCACATATATGAAATATCTCACAACTTATTTAGACCTTTAATTTCTCCCACCAGTGTTTTATAGTTTTCATTGTACAAGCCTTGCACTTCTGTTGTTCAGTTTATTTGCTGGTATTTCATTCTTGTTGATGCTGCTGTGAATGGAGTTTGTTTCCTTAATTTTATTTTCAGATTGCACCTTGTTAGAATATAGAAATACAATTGATTTTTTATCTTCTTGGCCTTATATTCCACAATCTGGCTAAACGTTTTTATTTAATACTTGGTAGATTCCTTATTTTCTACAGATAGCATCATGTCATCTGCAAATAAAAAGTTTTCCTTCTTCCTTTCCAATCTGGGTTCTTTTCTTTCACAGGTATTTTATACATAAAAAGCAAGTAACTGTATATATTGCATATATTTTCTTCCCTTTTTTCAAAAATGGCAGCAAAGTTTGCTTTTTGTATTTGACAGTTTATATTGAAAGTCCATTTTAGTGTATAAGTTATTCTCCCCTTTCTTTAAAAACAGCTGCAGAAAAACTATAGTGTATTACCAGTCTGTCAAATCTTCCTCGCCACACTTTCATACATATTGGTTTAACATAATCTTTGTCTCCTAATTTTATATTAGCTTTTTACATTTTTTGCATCTAAATCATTTGTTCTTTGTAACACTTCCATAATTGCAGGAATGCAGCTGTTCCCTTTTCTAGATGGGGAAACTGGCAACTGAGACTATGGCTTGCCCAAGGAGAGACAGCTAGTAAAGGGAAGATCTGAGACAGGTTTAGGTATTTGGACTCCAGACTCAACAGCTTTTTCTACTGTATCAGAGTTATTGCCATTCTTCCTGCCTGATGCATAAGGCTTTACAATTATCCCTTGTTTGATTTGGCCTGTCATTCCTGTTATTATTAGGGATCCTGACAGCCCTTTAGTCCCTTCCGGATGTTTTATATGGGAAAGCTGGTTCCATCAGCTTATCCTTCAGCCCCTGTAACTCCATCTTGCCCTCAAGTATGCTATGAGAAGTTTTGTTGTTTTATCCAAATCTAGTTCTCTGCTATATATTCTGGTCTACCAGTTAAATGACCATGTCTACTTGGGAAAAACAGGCTAACCTGGCAGGGTTTTGTTCTGCCTGCTTTAGTGAACCTTGGCTAAAATTTGCTGATCTTTTTTTTAACCTGCATATGCTTGCAGATAATCAAATTTGTGACCCATTCTAGAATTTTACAGGTCATCATTTTTAAAGCCTGCAGTTTGCTATGCTTATCTTTTTAAAAGTTAATTTCCTGTCTCCAGACATTTAACATAGTTCCTCTGCTGCAGGATCTGTTGCAAGTTCCCTGAAGGTCCTGAAATATAGTTTATCTAGCTCAGGGAAGGAGATGCTCTGTTTCAATTTACTCTACCAAATGTCCTTAATCAGACAAGCACCTGGCATTTATTCAAAATGTAAATACCCAGACCCCTCACTTAAAACCTCCAGTTCATTGTTCTGGGTTAGGACCCTTCCTCAGGAGAGTGTTCTGATGAACCAGTTTAAGAAATACCATTTTATATCAATTTTTTTTTTACTATATTTTGGTAATCTTTTGGTTATTCACAAACATTCCAATATCAGCTCCCTTCATTGCTCTGAATACAACTAAAAAACCTTTGGGGCTCAAATATTTAAGTGCTTTTTGCAATATTCCTGACATTCAGGAATTCTTATAAGGCCTTTAAGTTTTTTGGCATTTATTCTTGAATAAACACCTAAGTCGGGTCTTACTGGAAAGCACTCTGCAGTTCACCACTCAGCCTCTTTAGTTATCCTCTGCCCTCTTTCTTATCAGTTTTGTGGTAGTGTCACTTCAGAATTTCTTTCTCAAGACACACCAGGCTAATCTTTGTCTAGCACCCTCTGAAGTGTTTTCAAGTCCTGGGAACACACCCAGTCTTGTCTTAGCTTCTTGAAACAGCTTGAGTCCTTATCTAACTACAGCATCCACCTGTCTATTGCAAAATACAGAGTAGCATGTTCACATGGCTGCAAGCTTGCTGGCGATGTCATCTCAACCATTTGAACTGGGTTAGAAAGGGCTCTGGTGACTTGTGTATTTTCTCATTCTGTAGGTAACTATGCATTTGACAGCAAGTAATGGTAACAGGATCTCTTTGTTTTTCCAGGTGACAGACCATGTCTCTTCTGACTCTGTTTCATCTTCTACCAGTAGTTTCTGGAGCTCGAACTCTACCCTTTGCAACAAGCAAAATGCACATATGTTAAATAAGGGCGTACAAGCAGGTAAATTAAACATTTTCATTGAAATATTAATATAAGTAGCTCTTAAACCTGTGATAAGACACACCTCACTCACAGTAAAAGAGATGAAGATTAAAAATGTACTCAAGTATATTCTCTGGTGGTCCAGTGGTTAAGAATCTGCCTTGCCGTGCAGGGAACATGGGTTCGATATCTGGCCGGGCATCTAAGATCCCACATGGTTCAGGGCAGCTATTGAGCTGGTGCACCACAATTAAAACCCGGCACAGCCAAAAAGAAGAAAGTAAATTATTTTAATTAACAAAAAATATTTACTCAAATGCCATTTGTCACCTATCAGATAGACAAAAATATAAGTTTGAAAGCAAGTTTGTGGGCAGGCATGTAAGGAAATAGGTACATTCTAGGAGGTGTGTAAGTTGGGAGTGCAACCCTTATGACTAACAACTTGGCAGTTCCTATCAAAATTACTTTGACCCAGCACTTTTACTTTTGGAGTTTAGCCTATAGATATATGGTGCAAATGTGTAAAATGACAAATGGTTAATGACAGAATTAACCTCTGAAGTATTGACTTATTATAAGCATTAAAGTAAAATCAACTTAGGTGTCCATCAGTAGCTAAATTGTTAAATAAATTATTATATATCAATATAATGAAGTCTTTGGAGAAGGAAATGGCAACCCCCTCTAGTACTCTTGTCTGGAGAATCCCATGGACCAAGGAGCCTGGTGGGCTACAGTCCATGGGGTTGCAAAAGAGTCGGACACAACTGAGTGACTAACACACATAATGAAGTCCTACCTAGTATGAAGAAGCTTTTGCTACTAATGTGTCAAGATCCCCAAGATACATAATTAAAAAGAAAAAGAAAAGTACAGAATAGTATATAGCATGCTACTACATGTATTTGAAAAATGAAAAGAATTGCTTGAATGTGTGCAAAAATTCTCTGGAATCACAGGGTTATAAACTTAATGGAGAACAGGAATGGGAAGGAGGCTTTTCACTTTATGACTTCCTATATCTTTTGATTTTATAAAACAGAAGTAATCCTGCCCCTTGATTATCTTTCCCTTCAAGTCATGTCTTTACATCTGTTAACCTCTTCCTTACCTTGGTGACTGCGTTTACTGTCCTTCTTACTTGGGATCAGAACTGAAATCTTTTCCCCAGTGAATCCATATTAGTAGTTCTTTCCCTCTAATATCTAAACTGACAGAAGTGAACTCCTCCCACACACAAACATCTCCATCTCTCTACCCTCATCTTCCTTCTCTTCTTCTCTCTCTCAAAGCCTTTTACCCCACCCAAGAGAAGTCAGTAGCCTGTGGTTCTGAAACCTTAAAATTTTTTTAATTTACTGAAGTAGAATTAAAAAAAACTAACTCTAGTGGTAATAGTTTAGGCAGCAGTGAAACTACCATTCTTTATGCAGACATCATAATAAGAAAAATATGTATATCACTTATCATAGTTTAGGATTCTTTCTGATGGCAATAAGAGAAAATACAACTCAAATTTGTTCTTAAAAATGAGATATCTCACATATTTGAAATTACAATAAAACTTTGAAGACACTTGATATAATAAATCAAATAATGTGATTCCAAAACTGTTTATATCAACTCTGCTTGCATTGTCTTTTTGCTTATATTCGTTCAGAGCATTGTCTTCAACAAATATTTTTACGTGATGATACTTGTTTAAAATGTGTCTTGATGATTGTTTTGAATATTTTACCAGATTTATTTATTTATGTATTTTTTCTTTTGGCCACGCTGCACAGCATGTGGGGTCTTAGCTCCTTGACCAGGAATCAAACCCATGCCCACTGTAGTGGAAGCATTGAGCCCTAACCACTGGCCCACTTGGGAATTCCCTATTTTACCAGATTTAGTTGTGAAGATTGTAGATCTCAGTTCTTTTTCATTGCAGAATAGAAAATAAATGATTAATTTTTTTTTTAAGTTTTCATTTACTGACTTAAATGCACCTGCCAACCAAATCTCAAGGCTTTTCTCAGAGAGGTCTGTGATCTTTACCCTCAGGTAACTTGGAGATTGTGAATGGTGTCAGAAAAAACACTCGAGATGTTGGAATGACTTTCCCAACTCCAAGTTCTAGTGAGGCTAGAATGGAAGAGGACAGTGATGTGACTTCTTGGTCAGAAGAAAAAATAGAAGAGAAGAGGCTCCTTACCAGTTATCTTGTGGACAGAAAGTTAAAGAAGAACAAGAAGAGCTGCTGTGAAGGTCGGTTTTTAAGTGCTGCTTTCTTAGTAGAAAAACTTGTGAATTTCTGTTCTCTTGCAATGCTAGGATTCTTCATTTCTAGACAACTTAATGTTGACCACCCAGCACCACCTTGGCACATTTTCAAAGTACAGTCATCTCTCTATATCTGGAGGGGCTTGGATTGAGAACTCCTCCTGAATACCAAAGGCTGTGGATGCTGAAGTCTTTTATATAAAATGACCTAGCACTGTCCCCCAAATGCAAGGATTCTGCATGCATGTATATGGATGCTGACTGTATGTGTCATGTATATGGAGGGGCTGACTGTATTTAATGCTGCAGTTAGAGTCTATATACCTGCAGTAAGCAGACTCTAGAACATTTTGCTGGCCCCTGACAGCTGATTCCCTGAGAGCCTATATTATGTATATGTTTCTGATGAGAAAAATGAAAAATCTTTTTTCTTTCTTAAAAATATCTCCTATAGGAGTTTCATGGTTTGTCCCTGTGGAAAATATGAAGTCTGGTCCTAAGAAGGAAAACATGCCCAAGCTTCATGGCCCTGGTGTCTCCTGGTTTGCACCAATAACCAACACCAAACCTTGGAGGGAGCCACTGCGGGAACAGAACTGGCAGGGACGGCACATGGACAGCCACAGTTCACCAGCCGGCCCAGGCAAAGAGCCGCTGAAGCCATTAGTAAGGGCAACCCTCCAGGTACAGTGAGATTGAATTAATTTTAGCTGTATGTTTAAGGAGGAAGAAAGGGTAAATCTGTGACTTCGCATGCTGAAGTATAGTCATGTGACCCTTGTTTCTGGCACCTCCACAGTTCATCTGTTCTCACTCATTAATCAAAGGTTGCCTTACTATTAGTATTATAAATCACATATCACCCTCAGTATCTGAGAGGGGCAAGGCAATAGAAGGGAAGTGTTGTGTAGCTACTCATTGGGTTTTGTAGATAGATAGCTGCACGGGGAGTGTAGTAGAGGCCTGATGTTTGCATCGGTCTTATGTTTGTTCCTCCACTTATATAACTCCTATTTCTACTTAGCACGGGGTTTAAAAGGCACCAAGTCTCTTTTTTATTAGTACTTGTAAGCCAAAGAAAATGTTATTTAATGATGTATTTCTTTGAAGGGAAATTTAAAATCGCGCAGTGAGCCAAATTTGATCCTATCCACACTGGGGAGAGTTGTAATTGCCATAATCTTAGTTCTTGATTTATTCCAAAGGCGTTTCTTTGATCCATTCCAAAGGCGTTTCTTTGATCCCTCTGATTTTCCTACTGGAACTCTCCTACTCAGGGAGTTGTTAGATCATCCTTCAGCTCTAGGTATTTTCTATAAGTTACAAACAGGCTTTCCAAACCTGCTGGGCAGGTACTGTTTTTCTAGGCCCTTGGAGAAAAGACTGCATCATTAATATGAGGTTGGAGGGCTTTTTCTTCTCCTCAGGAATCACTTCAGCTTCACAGACCGGACTTCATCTCCCGCTCTGGGGAACGGATAAAGCGCCTGAAGTTAATAGTCCAGGAGAGGAAGCTGCAGAATATGTTACAGAGTGAGCGGGAGGCACTGTTCAACGCTGTGCAGGAATGGCAGGGCTACCGGGACCCCATGCACCTGCTCCGTAAGAGAGGTACACTCTGCCTGTTCACTTTCCTATTACTCGGTAGAGAGGGCAAGGTCTGCTTCATGCAAGGCAGCACTGCTCAATGCCAGGCCAGTTACAGTTCAGAGAGTGACTTTTTGCTTGTTGAGACTCAGATCTCCTTAGATAACAGAACCTGCCTAATTAAGCTCTCAGCACTTCCATGATCCAGAAAAACACAGTTAATCTTGCCCTGTCACTACATCTTAGAAATGAGAGTGTGCAGTGAGAATGGGCACTTGGCTTGCAGAATCTTAGTTTCCTAACCACGGATTGAACCCAGGTCCTCAGCAGTGAAACTGTGGAGTCCTAACTACTGTACTACCAGGGAATTCCTGAGAATGATGTTTTTGAAAACCAGCTCTGTCACCATGAACAAGTTAGTTCCAAAAGCATAATGTTTTGACGGGGCTTGCCTCCCTCAAAGGGTAATAATAATAATAAATACTTATATAAGCTCTTGTGTTTTGCTCAGACATTATTCTTATTTAATGCTTATAACACTTCTCTGGGGTGGATACTGTTAATATCCCTGTTTCACAAATGAGAAAACTGAGGCAAAGAGACATTAAGTACCTTGCCCAAACAGATTTGAACCCCTGTGGGCTGGTGCTAGACTCTGTGCTCGTAACAATTATGCTAGATGTAATATCACAGTAAAATAATATGCGAAAGCTGTGAAAACTGTAAAGTACTCCCTAACGCTTTAATCACTGCCTTACCGGTAAACAGGTCAGTGTTTCAATTCACACTGTTTAGTCTGTGCCACAGCATTGTGTCTTCAGGAGCCTTAGGCTGCTGTCATAGTCATCATCGTCTAACCCTGGCTTTGGCCATCGCTCACCAGCCTGCACTGCCAGCTCAGGGTAGGGGCACAAAGCCCTAGCTGCTCCCTCTCACAGTTCTTGAGCAACACACTCTTCCTTCTTAAGACACAATCCTCTGTTACCAATCCCCTAAGGGTCAGGATCCCCTCAATGAATCCTTTGCCCAGAGTCACAGTTGACAATTGAATGAGACCAGGTTCAGCATACCAGAACATTAGCTGATCACGGAATGGAGAAAGGAGAGCTCATGTTTTTGTTTGGTTTTTTCCTTTAAAGATTTTTTTGATGTGAACCATTTTTAAGATCTTTATTGAATTCATTACAGTATTGCTTCTGTTTTATGTTTTGGTTTTTCGGCCGAGAGGCATGTGGGATCTTAGCTCCCCGACCGGAGATTGAACTATCACCCCTGCACTGGAAGGTGAAGTCTTAACCACTGGGCTGCCAGGGAAGTCCCAGTAGAGCTCATGTTCTAAAGAGGAGCAGAGTAAGGGAATTGAAGGAGGCAGGAGGAGGCAGATAGGTTGATTAGGGCTTGAGGAAAGGGGCGGAGATTTTCAGGGGCAGCCAGGGCATGCACAAGCCTCCATGGTCTTTTGCACATGGTAAAGATTGTGCCTCAGTTCAGTTCAGTCGCTCCGTCATGTCCACCTCTTTGCAACTCCATGAACTGCAGCACGCCTGGCCTCCCTGTCCATCATCAACTCCCACAGCCTTCCCACACTCATGTCCATTGAGTCGGTGATGCCATCCAGCCATCTCATCCTCTGTCATCCCCTTCTCCTCCTGCCCTCAATCTTTCCCAGCATCAGGGTCTTTTCAAATGAGTCAGCTCTTCACGTGAGGTGGCCAAAGTATTGGAGTTTCAGCTTTAGCATCAGTCCCTCCAGTGAACACCCAGGACTGACCTGCATTAGGATGGACTGGTTGGATATCCTTGCAGTCCAAGGGACTCTCAAGAGTCTTCTCCAACACCACAGTTCAAAAACATCAATTCTTTGGCGCTCAGCTTTATAGTCCAACTCTCACATCCATACATGACCACTGGAAAAACCATAGCCTTGACCTTTGTTGGCAAAGTAATGTCTCTGCTTTTTAATATGCTGTCTAGGTTGGTCATAACTTTTTTCCTTCCAAGGAGTAAGCGTCTTTTAATTTCATGGCTGCAATCACCATCTGCAGTGATTTTGGAGCCTAAAAAAATAGTCTGACTCTGTTTCCACTGTTTTCCCATCTATTTCCCATGAAGTGATGGGACCAGATGCCATGATCTTCGTTCTCTGAATGTTGAGCTTTAAGCCAACTTTTTCCCTCTCCTCTTTCACTTTCATCAAGAGGCTTTTTAGTTCTTTTTCACTTTCTGCCATAAGGGTAGTGTCATCTGCATGTCTGAGGTTATTGATATTTCTCCCACCAATCTTGATTCCAGCTTGTGCTTCCTCCAGCCCAGCGTTTCTCATAATGTACTCTGCATATAAGTTGAATAAGCAGGGTGACAATATACAGCCTTGACGTACTCCTTTTCCTATTTGGAACCAGTCTGTTGTTCCATGTCCACTTCTAACTGTTACTTCCTGACCTGCATATAGATTTCTCAAGAGGCAGGTCAGGTGGTCTGGTATTCCCATCTCTTTCAGAATTTTCCAGTTTATTGTGATCCACACAGTCAAAGGCTTTGGCACAGTCAGTAAAGCAGAAGTAGATGTTTTTCTGGAACTCTCTTTTTCGATGATCCAGTGGATGTTTGCAATTTGATCTCTGGTTCCTCTGCCTTTTCTAAAACCAGCTTGAACATCTGGGAGTTCATGGTTCACATATTGCTGAAGCCTGGCTTGGAGAATTTTGAGCATTACTTTACTAGCATGTGAGATGAGTCAATTGTGTGGTAGTTTGAGCATTCTTTGGCATTGCCTTTCTTTGGGATTGGAATGAAAACTGACCTTTTCCAGTCCTGTGGCCACTGCTGAATTTTCCAAGTTTGCTGGCATATTGAGTGCAGCACTTTCACAGCATCATCTTTCAGGATTTGAAATAGCTCAACTGGAATTCCATCACCTCCACTATCTTTGTTTGTAGTGATGCTTCCTAAAGCCCACTTGACTTCGCATTCCAGGATGTCTGGCTCTAGGTGAATGATCACACCATCGTGATTAACTGGGTCGTGAAGATCTTTTTTGTACAATTCTTCTGTGTATTCTTGCCACCTCTTCTTAATATCTTCTGCTTCTGTCAGTTCCATACCATTTCTGTACTTTATTGAGCCCATCTTTGCATGAAATGTTCCCTTAGTATCTCTACTTTTCTTGAAGAGATCTCTAGTCTTTCCCACTCTATTGTTTTCCTCTATTTCTTTGCATTGATCGCTGAGGAAGGCTTTCTTATCTTTCCTTGCTATTCTTTGGAACTTTGTGCCCAGCAGAGTACAAATGCCCCTTTTGGACAGAGACCTTAGCATGTTAATGAAGCAAAAGTCACTTTTGGACACTTTCAGGTTGCATCCACGCAGGCTCGTTCTTGTGGTCAAGTCAGAACTGGTTTGGGGCAGTTGACCACTATATATCTCTCAAACATGTATCTCTCAAAGTACAGCTGCAAAACATCTCTGCCAAATGCCAGGTACTTTTGAAATGAACATAGAGATAAATCTGGTCAAATGTCCAGCTCTCAGGATCTGGTATGGAAACATAAGTCACAGGTCCACAGGTTTTAGGAGCTGGTTTGGTGATACCACTTGATATTCAACCATAAAAAAGAATCAAATTTTGCCATTTGGAACAGCATGGAGTAATCTGGAGGTTGTTATGCTTAGTGAATTAAGTCAGACAAAGACAAATACTGTATTATATCACTTATATGTGGAATCTAAAAAATACAACAAACTAAAGAATATAAGAAAAAAGAAACAGATTCACAGATATTAAGAACAAACCAGTGGTTATACTAGTGAGGAAAGGGAAGAGGAGAGGGTCAAGATAGGGATTGGGGATTCAGACATAAGTAAGCTACAAGAAGGTATTGTATAGCACATAGGATAAAGCCAATATTTTATAACTATAAATGGGGTATAGTTTTTAAAAATTGTGAATAACTATGTTGTACACCTTAAACTTACATAATATTGTAAATCAACTATACTTCACTTCAAAGAAAAAATGGCACAATCCACTAAAAAAATCTCTTCTCTTGCTTAGGCTTCCTGGCAGCCCAAAAGAAAAGGCCTATTGGAAAGAAGGAAATGATTCAGAGGTCTAAACGGTAAGGCCAAAAGAATAAGTAACTATAAAAGTATAAATCAGGCCACCAAATGGTCAGGAGCTGTAGCTTGTCCCAGAATAAAAGCATTATGCTCTAGTTACAACATTATGACCAAATTAGCTATAAAAACAGTTTCTCACTTACGGTTCTAAAATGGAAATGAAAATTAGCAGATCATGGTATGGATGCCTCATATATAAAAAATACAAAGAGTTGCCATGAATTTTTATGCTTTACTCAGGCTTGGTTTTGTTAGAAACTTAAATATAAATAAAAATATTTTGAAATAAAGGTAAATACTTCTTTGGGGCTCTCTTTCTAGGCAATCCTTTTTCTAGGAATTGTATCCAATATAATAAGAGATAAGGAAATAATCTCAGAGATATAACACATTAGGCTTGTATCTAAATAAAGTTTGAAACTTGAAATAAAGTTTCAGAATCATATGTACACTGCCACCATTTGTAGTCTTTTAAAAAAAAGTGTTTGTGCTTACATAGATGCATATAGTGGGTTGGCCAAAATTCAGTGTTTTCCAGAAGATGGCTCTAGCAGCACTTACTTGTCTTTAACTTCTTTCAAAACAGTCTTGTTAGGTTGTATTGTGATAGCTGTGTATTCTTATAGATATCAGAATGCATTTTAAAACTTATCAATATTGGTGAATTTTTGTGTATCCATTTTAATATTGAAGATGGAAGAAAAAGAGCAAATTTTCAGTATATTATACTTTATTATTTCAAGAGCGATAAAAACACAGCTGAAGGGCAAAAAAAGATTTGTGCAATATATGGAGAAGGTGCTGTGACTTTTCGAATGTATCAAAAGCAGTTTACAAAGTTGCATTTTGTGCTGGAGATTTCTTGCTGGAAGTTCCACAGGTGATGAGGTTGATCAGTTGAAGTTGATAGCGATCAAATTGAGACATTGAGAACAATCAACATTATACCTCGCCAGAGACAGCCAATGTACTCGGTATATCCAAATCAAATATTGAGTCTCTAAAAACCATTTGCACCAATTTGGTTATGTTAATCACTTTGATGTTTAGGTTCCACATAAGTTTAAGCGAAAAAAACCTCCTTGACCATATTTCTGCATGTGATTCTCTGTTAAACATAACAAAAGCATTCTGTTTTTTAAAACAAATTGTGACGGGTGATCAAAAGTGGATACTGGACAATAATATGGAAAGGAAGTGATCATGGGGCAAGCAAAATGAACCACCAACCACACCAAAGTTGATCTTCATCCCAAGAAGGTGATGTTGTATATATGGTGGGATTGGAAGGGAGTCCTTGACTGTGAGCTGCTTTTCGAAAACCAAACAATTAATTTCAACAAGTGCTGCTCCCAGTTACACCAACTGAAGGCAGCACTCGCGGAAACGTGAGTCAGACTAATTCTGTTGAATCAGTCAACAAGAAACACATAATCTTTCATCAGGATAACACAAGACCTCATGTTTTTTTGTTGACCAAGAAAAAACTAACAGTTTGGCTGGGAAGTTTTGATTCCTCTGCCGTGTTCACCAGACATTGCACCTTCAGAGTTACATTTATTCTGGTCTTTATAAAATTAATGGAAAATTTTTCAATTCCCTGGAAGACTGTGAAAGGCACCTGAAACAGTTCTTTGCTCAAAAAGATAAAAAGTTTTAGGAGGATGGAATTACCAAGTTGCCTGGAAAATGGCAGAAGGTAGTGGAACAAAACTGAATACACTGGTCAACAAAGTTCTTAGTGAGAATGAAAAACAGGTCTTTTATTCTCGCTTTAAAACTGAAGGAACTTTTTGGCCAATGCAATACTTTTTTCCCCAAATGGTTGATCATGCTATATACAGAAGTTTGTAGTTTGTTTTATTTTGCTTAACACTATATTGTGAGTATTGTGAATGTTTTCCCATATCATAAAAGCTATTTGAAACATTTTGTGCTTTGTAATAATTTTATTATAGTCCATAATTTATTTGTTTTCTTGTTGGAAACTTAGATTATTTCCAATTAAAGTGTATATATCAAATGCATCTTTGATCCTGTTCCTCAAATCATGGTTCTTTAAAATCAGTGGCATCCAATCCGTGATGGACAGAGCCCAAGATTTTCACTTGGCAAGACCTTCCCCCCATCTGTTTCCCCTGCACTCTCTCCATGAAACCTTGGCTCCATTCTTACCAACACTCGCTTCTCCTCCCATCTCCTTTCTACTCTTAACTTCTTCAAGACCCACCTCAAACTTATTCTTTTTGGTCTTCATTGACCTCCTTCTGTCAGAATAAGTTTTTTTTCATTTCCTATAACTCTGTGTAGCATTTTGTAGATATGACCCATTGTACTTTTTTTGCATTATTTTTCATCTTTAGAAGTATGGTAGTAATATGTAGTCATTATCTTATATTGAAGCCATACATTTTTGCATACACAGTGCCAAGAAGTTCATCTGCACCCTTTATTCCACTCCTTTCTCAGAAGTGACCACTATCAGCAGAATTTTATATGATTTTGTGTATCTGTATCTCTCTCCAGATCTTGAACATAGGCCAGGGTTCTTTATGTCCAAGTGTCTAACAGGGAGCTGGGCCCACAGCAGGCCCACAGGCTGTCTGAGGGACTGAGTGCCCGGAGAGCGGTAGGGCTTAGGAGATGTGGGCAGAAGTGACTGTGTGCCTCTGTGGCCAGTGACCTCACTGCTTCTGTCTTCCCACCGGTACCATTTCCAAGGATTTATGAACAGCTTCCCGAAGTACAGAAAAAGAGAGACGAAGAAAAGAGGAGATCAGAATATAAGTCATACCGGCTGCGAGCCCAGCTGTATAAAAAGGTCAGTCGGTCCTAGAGCAGGATTGATGAGGTTTACCGGGGGAAAGGGAAATCGAGGCGTGTTTGAATTAACCGCATTTGGAGAGTGAACTTAAGCTAGTAAGTACAGTGTACCACCACTGAAATTTAGAGGACAAAAGCACCTGTAACTAGATTTCAAATCTGAAAATCTAAAAAGGCAAATCTAAAAACGGCTCCTTTCAGGGGCTTCACTAGAGGTCCAATGTGTTTGAGACTCCGTGCTCCCACTGTAGGGCACAGGTTCAATCCCTGGTTGGGAACTAAGATCACCCATGCTGCATGGTGTGGCCAAAAAAAAAAAATGTTTTTTTAATTTTTTAAAATTATTCAATAGATAAATAAGTCACCTTCCAGACACATTTGGAGTGAAACCAAATTTCATACTTAGGTGTCAGTTTAGATGCCATGCTGGAAATCCCCACATCCTTCAGAATTGTTGGGCTTTCATTTGAGTCCCAAATGGTAGTTTTATGTCCCTTATAGGTAAATCATGTACCATTAGAACTTTTCAGATAAACTGGAAAATGTCCACGTGTAGCATACAAGTTGCTAGTTTGGGGACTCGGGGCCTTGACGCCACCGCCATTTCCTACCCATAGCCCCAGTAGAATCAATGGTGCTACAAGTCCCAGAACCTCACAGGCCAGGGGACTTGCTGCCAATGAATTCCTTGAGAAAGCAGATGGACCTGAAGGTCTGGGTCCTTCAACTGTTCTCATTTCTTTAACCCCCTTGTTTCACCCTCAGAGGACTCTGAAAGCCAGGAACCAAGAGACGAGTTCATAGGAGACCCATGTGGGATTGGAGAGTTGCTCCTGGAGCGTGCACCGCGGCTCGGGCTGGGCATCCTCAAGTGGGGAGGCGTGGGCGCTGCTGCACCGCTGGGTGGTGTGTCAGCCTCCTGAGGCCAGGCTTCTCATTGTGCTTGTGTGTTTGTGAACTGACGGATGGATTAGTCTGTTAGGATTATATTAATGTAATGTTTCTGTATAGACTATAACAGACTGTAGATTGTCTTTCCTAAACACTTGAGGAAGTGTTTTTTTTACTATAATTACCATATTTTCTGAAGCTGGGAAAAATGAGGTTTGGGAGAACCACACTGATCTCTTCAGAAGCTCGACTAGGTCACCCTTGAGGAGCGGCTGTCTGCCTCTGATGGCAAGAATATCTAACTTCTTTCCTCCCTTTCTTTTCTTCCACAGAAAGTGACCAATCAACTCTTGGGGAGAAAAGTTCCTTGGGACTGAAATAAAGAGTATTTTCCTCAGCGCCTTGGAATTATATTTTATCAGCTTGGAGGAACACAATCCTTACTTTTATGAGTCTGGTTTAATAAAACTTGTTGTCCATGTGTAATGTAGAAGTAGTTACCTTCTAAAGAGTCTTGGGTAGAAGGATGACTAAGATTATTAATGGTTTAGGAGCAGTACTTTCTCCACAGTGGCCTTACCTACAAGGATATTTTTTACAATCATACTACCTTAATTCTAGCCAAAATTAAGTCCCTTTTTGTATGTGTTTTTATAGAAAATAAATAACTTCTGATTGACTCATAGTAAAGCAAGCAGCAGCAGGTTTTTTATTTTCCATCTGGAGAGGTGCTGGGAGGTACGCAGTGTTTCCCAGGGGTGTGCGGGAGACTTCAGTCTAAAAGTGCCAGTCAAGGGAAGTGGGCTGTTAGATCAAACGTGGTCTTTCTTTAGAAATGCCATGTAATGTATTGAGAGCCCTTTTGTTGATTCTGTGGAGACAGTGTCTGCTTAGGTAGCCATGAAGTGGGTCAGAGACTCTGGGCAGACGCAGGCACCTTGGGTCCAGAGCCACATCCTAGCTTCACGCAACTTCCCTCAGGGCCGCTAGCCTTTAGTGGACATGACTCAGGAGACAACAATAGCTGGATTTAAATCATGACCTGGTCCTGGCCAGTGAGATGCAGGTAGTGGCACCTCTAGGTCTAGCCATCCCTGGCTGCCTTCTCCCCTTCAGCAGAGACCTTGGGGACCATAACAGATCGATGGCATCGTTGGCCCCAGTCCTTCTCACGTGGGTTCTTCTCACACGCCTTTTCCACGCCCTCTTCATATGATTTTGCATTTCCGTTCACTGAAAGTGGGGAGGGTCCCTGGCATGACACCTGGACACCAAAGGGGCGACCCAGCCTAAACTGCTGACCCACAGACTCGTGAGCCAGAGAAAAAGGGTTATTATTGTTTTGTGGTAGCTTAACACGCAGCAGTCTGTTGGCATTAGGTAAATGAAACAGTAGCACTCCCAAAAGCCTGAACAGAGCAGAACCACCCCACCACCAGTGCCTGCACAGACAAGCAATAAGCTTTTACCCTGCCATCACACTGAGACCTCAGGGGCTGCCTATTTCTGCAGCAGAGCCGATTTCTCCTGACTAATCCGCTGCTAAACAGATCGCAGGCCCCCTCCCTGCTCCAGTGCCTGAGAGACCTGAGCAGAGGGGAGGCAGTAGGTGAATTGAATTTGAGAGAAAGAAATTAGCCTCCAGCTTGTGAATAAGAAAAACTGGCTTGTCTTCTGGAAGCCAAGGCGCTGGTAAAGGGCCACGGCAGAGTGCTACAGTATGCTGGTGGTGAGGACCACTTCACCATAGCCCTGGTCTCGTGCAAACGTGAGCACAGTCCTGACCAGGGCTTTGGCTATCCCTTGACCTCGGTGCTCAGGGGTCACACATAGGTGAAGCAGCTCCAATTGCATCTTTTGCAGGGTGGGCTTCTTAACAGGTAGTGCTCCCACTATGCCCACCACCTGCCCCTTCGACTCAGCCACCCAGAAGCAGGAGCCGCTCTCACTGAGGTAAGATTTAGTGATGTCAGACATGTCTGTGTGCAAAGACATGACTACAAACTGCTTCCAGGGGTATTCAGCAAGGAACCTCAGGGCAGCAAGGAGGGCGAGGCTGGACACGAAGGCCAGGACCCAGGAGCCAGAGACTAGGATTAGGGCGAGGGGTCCCCCAAGCAAGAGCACAAGGGTTTGGGGCAGCTTCGGGATGTGGCAGAAGGTGGTAGGAATGTGCTCGGCCATCGCCTCAGAGAACAAGTCTGTGACCCATTTGCGGTCATTTTCTTGGTATTTGCGGATGTGATAAGGAGCCATAGAAGACTTCTGATTCTCTGGATCCCAAAGTTCAAGAGAGACCTAGGTGTCCCCTTATGCTTGCCCAGCAGCCCTGGGGAAGAAAGAGGAAGCCATGTGAATGGCCCACTTACCAGAACCAGGAAGGCCCTGCGCAAAGATGTGTCTCTCTGCCTCTACCCAAGAGGAAGTAGGCCACAGCCACTGGGAGAAGGTGTAGAGTCCGAAAGACCTGCATTTGATCGTGGCTTCATGCATGACCTTGGGCATGTTATATAATCTCTTAAGAATCTGCCTTCTGAAGTTGTTCAGAGGATTTAATGAAATAACACCCTCCCCGTCTTTCCCCATTCCCTAGCCCTCGTCTCAGTTTCTCCATACATTGGCGCTCCATGCAGCAGCCACCCACGTGTCCTCCTTTTGGTCCCTCTCTCAGGGCCCATACACTGGGGGAAGCCTGTGTTTCCAAGTACAAAGACTTGGAAACAGCAAATGTTCTTTCCCCCTTGATTGCAGATTCTCAGGCTGCTGAGGTGGCATAAGAGCGTAGCTCCAAAAGTGGTCCAGCCTTGAAGGCCGGGGCGAGTCCGGAGCTCAGGCCACACCTGAGAGCACTGTCCTTCCACCCATGTCCTCTCACCTGCTGTCACAAGAGCCTGGAGTGTCCAGGGCAGCCTCTGCCTGGCCTCTGTCCTCAGTATCTGACTGGCATCCAGGAGAGACTGTGCAGGGCCTGTTATACTTCTGGGGCACAGGCCTGGATGGCACCTCATTGGCTGGCTTCTGAATATTTGTTAATCATAAAGCCCAAGCTCAAGGGGCTGGGCCATGATGAGCAGGAAGCCCATTCTTGGGGAATTAGGCTGGAGGGGTCACGCAGGGTTTGGAACAGCTCAGGGGTCCTTGCCCTTGTGGCTGGCCTACACCCCCCAGCATGGCAGTTCACCTGGCACCTTGGTGCCCTCTGATGTCCATGCTTGGCCCCACCGCACAGCTGCTGTGACCCTGGAGCATTCGCTCCTCACCCTGTGCCCTGTCATCACAGGCCAGAGTCCAGTTCCACTGGCTCAGTACACAAGGTCCTTCAGAGCTGGGTGAGGGCAGCAGGGCATATCATCCAGTTTACGAAGTTTGGGCTCTGTTCGAAGAACATCAGGAGCCCACTGCTGTTCTTTTAGCTGGGGCGTAACAACCAGAGGTAGCGATGAGTTGTGTGATATGTGTGTGTGATTCTGGTGACCTGTGGAAAATGGACTGAAAGGGCCTGGAATGGAAGTCTATATCCCCCTGCCCCCCAGAGGCTAGTGCAGTGGTCCAAGCAGAAGGGCCTCTGGATATAGATACACAGGTGCTCACTTTACAAGATCACCTTGTCAAGGAAGGCTTGTGGGAACTAAAATCCACAAGCCCTGGCACAGAGCTGAGTCTGACCAAAGGAAAAGGTATCTTTTTCTTATTTTGCTCAAAGGTGTCACTGCCCACTGAACTGTGTGTCCAGCAGGTTGTCAGATTGAAGTGGGTGCCTTGTTTGTTCACAAAGGAGCCATCTAGGCTAGTGGGGATCCTACAAGAAAAAGCAGCAACTTGGACCAGAATGGGGCCATGGAGGTAAACTGGCCCCCTTGGAAATATCTTTTGGGAACAGAAATGACAATGCTAATTTGAGGATGAAGAAGGGGTCAGAGGTGACAGCTAGGTTTCTGGCAAGAGCAACTAGGAGGATGCTCCAGAGACAAGACTTGTGAAAGAGATCACCGCAGAGGTGCCATTTTTAACATTTCAATGTTAAGCAAAATTTGAACAAGGAACCAAAAGAGAATAGAAGGCTCCCAAGTATAGCTGACTAACCCTAATGAGTCTGTAATGTTAACCAATCAGAAACCTAATGGTCAAGCTGAGGGGCCAGATGTTCTGTCTGTCCCTCCCCTCTCTTTCCTGTATTCTCACCAACTTCTGTGCCTTCCTCAACCCAGTGACCTCGGCTTTTTAGGCTTTTTAACCTTCCTCATAGCCATGAATGATGATCATGAGGATTTTATTGATATGAAAAATAATTGTCAAGCTATAAAAGATTATAAAACTATGTTTTCATTCATTTTTGAAAAATATAACAATAATAATTTATATTCACAAGCATGCAGAAAGAAATGTCTTGAATGGTTACACCAAACCTTGGCAGCATTTCTCTCTCTGGCTAGAGGAATTAAGGGTAATTCTCTGTGTAAGAGATACAAGTCTGGAAGTCTCAGCAGATTGCAGGCTCTTGACCCTGCTTTCAACTGATGAAACTGAGGCTTGGGAATCTACCTGTCTCTGCCTCAGCCAACTCCTTTTTTAAAAAAATTTATTGAATGACAGTTGATTTACAGTGTGTTAATTGCTGCTGCATAGCAAAGTGACTCAGTTATATATATACATTCTTTTTCATATTCTGCATTATGGTTTATCACAGGATATTGAATATAGTTCCCTGTACTATACAGTAGGACCTTGTTGTTTATCCATTCTGTGTATTATAATTTGCATCTGCTAATTCCAAATTCCCACTCCCACCCTCTCCCACACAGCAACCGTAAGTCTGATTCTGCTTCTGTCCTGTGGACGAGTTCACTGTGTCCTCTTTTAGATTCCACATACAAGCGGTCTTGTATGGTATTTGTATCTGTCCTTCTCTGTCTTCACTTGGCATGATGTTCCCTAGGTCCATTTACACTGCTGCACATGAACTTCAGCCAACTCTTGAGAGTCAGTCTAAACAGACCCATCGAAGATGGTGAATTCCTGAAGGTAAGGCAGGTGTGTTATTCTCCTATTTTTAATTAACCATTCAAATTTGTACAACTCAGTAGCTCTTAGTACATTCCGAATGTTGTATAATCACCACTTCTGTCTTGTTCTGAAGCATTTCCATCACCCCAAAATGAAACCCCTTAGTCAGTCACTCCATGTCCACCTCTTGCACCCCTGGCAACCACTAGCCTGCTGTCTCTGGATTTGCCTATTCTGGATGTTTCATTTAAATGGAATCACACAATATATGAACTTTTATGTTTAGTTTCTTTCACTTTGGTTCTCAAAGTTCCCCTGTCCTAGCAGGTATCAGCCCTTCACTGCTTTTTATGGCTGAATAATGTTCCATGGAAAGGACAGACCGCATTTGTTTATCCAGCCAACCTGCTGTCCTAAGTGTTACTTGCCCACCCGCAGTGAGTCCTGTTTTACTGCATGCCTCAGTATTAAGCCTGGCACATGCAGACAGCTGTTCTTTGCTGAGATGTTAGATGCCTGGCACTGTGAGAAAGCACTTTTCCTGTGCTGTACTATCTGACATTCACAACCATCTAAGAGCTAAGGCTCATATTGCTTCCATTTTACAAATGTGAAACCAAGGCTTACAAACCTGAGAGATCCTACCCAGGAGAGGGGCACCCAAGCCTTGGCAGTTTTGACTCGAAGGCCTGAACATTTTGCTTTTTCAGTACCACGTGCTGACCCCAAAAGGCAGGTATCTGACAAGTGTTTGAGTTATTAATTAGTATAAAGCACTGTATGCCAACAAAAACAGCTGTCTGCTGGGATGCAAGATTCACCTCTAAGCCTCATCATGCCCCTATGTTCAGGCCATACTTGACCCAGATCCAGTATGTGACTAAGGCTCAGGTCCAGTTCAGTGCTACCTCCTCCATCAAGATTTCTGACTCCTGACAACCAGATGGATCTTGTATCTGCTCCCTCCTTTGAAGACTTTGCACTTCTCATCCAGCACTTATATTGCTGTTAATCTGTTACTTGCTAAAAACTGTTAACTTATTAACAGTTAAACAGTTACTAGTAACCTGATAAATTATTTTATTTTTCTATTACCTGTAGGAACCTGATTATAATAGGTAGTTATCTTTTTGAAATCACTGTTATTCCGAGAGTTGTGGGACTTGAGGGCAGCATGTCAATGAAATCCCATGCTTGCATTTATGAAAAACACTTGCCTCTTAGACCAGCTAAGCCCAGAAATGGGTCAATGAAATGGAAGTTAGACAATCAAGTGGTGTCATGTTTTGGAAGTCTCAGAAAGAGGAGGAAAATGTCCTGGAAAGAACATCATCTCCCCTGATCTCTCATCAGGGTTCCCAGTAAGCCAGCCTCAGGTCAGTGCCCTGGATTCCCACTGAGCACTCATAACATGAGTGAGAGGAAGTAACAGCAAATTGTTTCAAGAGGAAAGAAAGTGGTCCGATAGGTCACTCCTTGGCAAGATGTTCAGAAATACTGGAACAATGATTCCAGCTCTATAGAAATACTTCTAAACTTTTAACGAAAGGGAGGTGTTATCAGGCCCCAACACTCAAACTAGGATAACCCAAGCTCATTTTATATAGATCACCAAAGGGCCTAATTATGAAGGTGTGGGTGGGTAAAGGGGAACCAGGTATGTTAATGCTCAAGAGGCCTGAAGTGAGGCAGGAGGGTGGGGGGACAGAACCTGACCCAGAAGTTGAGTAGCAAGGACCACCCTGAGAGGTCCAAGGCCAAAGCCAGCCTAGGGATCCTTGCAGCAAGGGGCCAGGAAAATAAATACCTTTGGCCTCCTTCTCCTGCTGGCCTCCCCACTCCACACACTGGCCGAAGCCAAGGGAAAGGGAGGACCTCTTGCTGTGTACATGGTAAGTCAGCTTCCAGGGCAGAGAGAAGAGTGGAGAAGGATGAAGAGTGAGCTGGAGGGAACGATGGCAGATAACTGGCACAGAGGATTATGAAAACAGTACAAACTTGGCTCATTCTGAGACCAATCACCTGGAGAGTTGTGCTGTACTCAGTTTTGTAACACGAAGTGCAGACAGCACAGCAGTCAGCAAAACAAAACCGGGTGCAGAGAAGCAGCCGCAACCCTAGCACAGGTTCCAGGTTTCCAGACAAGCAGAAAGGTCGTCAAAGGAAAAGCAAAAAGGAGAACTGCAGCAGGTGGCCTGAAAAAGCCTGTGAGCCCCAGGGCTCCTTCTAAAAAGAAGGCGCAGTGCTTAGGAGCATTCTTGTAGTTTTCCCGAGTGTGAGGTGGGGAGAGGGGCAGGGGGTTAAAGATTCTGCCGCTATAGTGGCAGCTTTCCTTGCTCCCAGGACTGGGGAGATGGGGAGCAACGACTGCCTGGGTGACAGAGCCCCCTTCCCTCACATTATCCTAGCAACAGCTGGCTTTTTGCCTTAGTATCCCTTGTTAACCTGGTAACCCTTGACCAAGGAGCCAGATGAGGGAGGCCAGCCAAACTGCATCCCTTTTCTTCCAGCATCAAAGGCCCTATAATCACTGGTTGCTTTTGCTGGGGGAGTGTTTAGGCTCTGAAGCAAACTGGTTAATTTAAGAAGAAAGAGAACATTATTCCTAAATTGGCCCAACTTTTTTAAGAAAAAAAGCTTGTGGACCTTATGTTAACTTTTTTCCCAGGAAATGGTATTACTTTTTTTTCCTCCTTCACCCAAAGGCTCATAGAGTTAAAAAAAAGAAATCTATATAGTTACAGGTATAAATCCTTTCAAAACTCTTCATAACAAATAAACATAGTTCAGCTTCACCAGTAGTCTGACATTTCGAAATGGTGAAAATGTTGAGAAGTTTAAAGGCACTGTTGGCGAGTCTGCTGAGATTGGCACACTTGTGCACCGCTATTACGACTGCGAAGTGGCACCTTTCTGGTATTAAAAATTCATGTCCTCTTCCCCAGTAATTCCACTGCAGGGAAGCTATCCTGCAGAAAAAGACGTGTACAGAGATTTACTTGCAAAAGCAAAATGAAAAATGGAAAGCAGTGTTAATATATAAAAATAGAATTACATTATGTGAAGTTTCACTTTTACAAAGAACATGTTCGATAGTTACGGCTGTGTGGAGTCGTTAGGAGCATCGAATCAGGGGTCACGTGGAGTTTTAATCCTGGCTACAGGCACTTTGAGCTGTAGGGCAGCTTTGGCTTCTCCCTAGGCTTCAGGAGAAAAGATGCCTTCATAATGGAGAAGTCTGGGGTACCACCTTAACAGAGCGACCAAACTGTACCACCAGGCCAAGTGATGGTATGTGCCTCCCGGTGATGTAAAACCGGAAGGACACAAAGTCTACATATCATTCTCCAAAATATTTAAACTGACTCGAATCACGAACAAACTCATTCCGAAATTCTGAAAGACATCTGGGGCACTCCTCAAAAAATGTCAACATCACCTTTAAAAAAAAAATTGTTCTAGATTAAAGGAGCCTTTAAAAGAGACATGACTGTGGATATACGACAGAAACCAACAAAATTCTGTAAAGCAATTCTCCTTCAGTTAAAAAATAATTGAGAGAGACATGGCAACTAAATACAACAGAGGGTGAAGTGCCCCAAGGTCTGCAATTTACTTTCAAATATTTCAGAAAAGAAGTGTTTGCCCATGCATAGACAAGACTAAGAACAAGCAAACTTAGCAAAACATTAACATACGGCCTGTAACCTACTCTATCTTGACTGACACAACCATATTTTAAGACAAAATATGAAAAAGAAAAAAAACATTTATAAAACATGATTTTTAGCTGTACGACCTTGCGCACATTATTATTTGTACAACCTTTTAACGGGAGTAATCGACTTCATATGATGCTGTGATAATTAAATGAATTCTTGCATACAAAAACTTGGAACCAGGAAGCTTGGAACGGGTGATGCTGGAGTAGCCAGAATTAAGTGCAAGAGTATGAGTTGATGGATATAAAGTCATTTAGATAAGAACCTCGTATATTGTAGACATTCAATAAATGTTTGCAATTATTCCAATTATATAAAAATAAAATATATTTGGACAGAAACAGAAGACAATAACAACAATAACCGTGATTATCTTTTAAAATATGAAAAGGTAGGACCAGGAGTGGTTTTTTTTCCCTTTGTTACTATTCTGTGTTTTAAAACTTTATACAACACAACAGATTTTATGATCTAGGAAAAACAATGAATTTTTTTATAAAAGCTGAAAAAATTTTAATATTTCTGTCATTTCACAAAACATCTTTTGTTGACATTCTACAAATGATACCATCCAATAATGTTCCAATACTTTCTTCTTGTGAAGATAGTTTATATACCTATAAGCATAAAAGACAGATTATGACATGCTGACATATTCATGCACTACTAATTTTCATTATACAAAAACATATGTGACCTAATTTATTACTCAATTATTGGGATAATAGGATGGAATCACAATGTGATTAAGGTATGCAAAGTAAACAGCAACTCATCACTTATGTCAAAAGTTTCAACTGCAGTTATAGTGATAACTCTCTAAACATCAAAACATTTGTATCAATTTTAAAAGCACACATCTAGACATTAACTTCATACTATATTTTATATTTCAAATGTAAGCTTGATATCTAAAGTTATCTATTCTTTTTAAAAGAATGTCTTTACCAACTAAGTTTCTAATTATATCTTACATAAATCTGCATTTCTTTGCATGTCTTATCATTTTTCAAGTAATTTTTAATTATATTAACCTTTCTTAAAAGTGAAAACAATATAGAAGCATTGGTGATCAATAAGCAAACAGTATTATTCCACATCTATCATGCTCTTTCTAAAAATACAGGTTTACAAACCTTTTTGACTTCTGTAATATTTGTTATTTCAGGGAGATTTTCCAGAGGAACCTGATGACCTTCTACCTGAGATATTAGGTGTTCTTGATTTATTTGTTTTTCACCCTCTTCAATATAAGCAATCAGAATTGAAGTATCATTTGCTGAGATACCAAATTTTTTCAAGGCCTCTGAAATCTAAGGGGTGAAAAAGACAATAAAATCAGTAGTCTCAACATGTGAAACCTCTCCCCATTTGCAGCCTTTCCTGGTCAGATTCTTATTTTTCATATCCTAGTGGTTCTGCCTACAGTTTTGCCATGTCCCTCCCTAATCTCTACCACCTCTGCCTCTAGAGTACTCCCCGCTCGAAGCTGCACCTCATTCCCACAGAATCCAGCCTGGACTTAACTGGATGGACCCAGTGACTCGCCACGCCCTCCTGCCCTCCAGCCAGTGGGGCTGTCTGGGCTCCCGTCCTTTCCTACTTTTCTCGCCTGTGCCTGCACTTTGTCCTCTATCTGGGCTGCCAGCATCTTTCAAGGGTCCAGTTCAAAGGTCACTCCTTTAGCACTTTCCTCCTTATAGCATGAATTGCTTCTTTGTTCCCACAGATTTGCATTATTATTCCATTATATCAATTATCTTAGGACATTTGAACCTTGTCTTGTTCATCTGCCTTTCTTGGGAACATTTCTGACCCCAGACTGGAACAGGGGCAAGCTTAACACATGTTTATGAACTGCAGTCTCTTGAGTTATTTCAGTGATCTCAAAGAAACAATCACCCAGTAATTTTCCCCAAGATATTGGGGAATTCTATAACTACCCATTTTATAAATTTTTCAAACATCTGTATTTTAAACCATGCCACACGTTTCCTAATCTTTCTCTCCATGTCAGTACTTGACTGTGTTTAGTAGTTACTAGTTAGTGAGTTCAGTTGCTCAGTCGTGTCCGACTCTGTGACCCCATGAGTAATAATTAAACTTCGTCAGCAAAATTAGTTGGTTTTTTAAAAAATATGCCCAGGTGGAATGTTTTTAACTCAAAAACTGATTACTATCAATATCTCAAACACAAACTCTTCCTATGTACTGCGTGTATGAGCATGTGTTAAGAGCTAGTCTAGGTATCAGGCAGATTTCTGGTCTATGGAAAAGGCATGGTTCTATCCTCAAAGAGTTTATAGGGAGAATAAAAGATGCGCATGGTAACACACAAATACCCATGCCTTATTTTTATCATGAGATTTAAATAGCATTGTCCTGACTCTGTATGTCAGGAAGGACAAATAAAACTATCCTCACTTAATTTAGCTAAATTTCACCAGTGATTCCAATGCTTACTTGTCTCGTAGGCGGCAATGCTAAACCTCAACTCTGTCCAGCACTCACTCTTCACTGTTAACACTGAGTCACACACAGGCTACCATGACAAGGTCAAAAGATATAAAGAAAGTATACATTCCATATTAATTACATTGTTATTTGGGGAAAGATTGAAAATAACTTCAGTAGATAGAGTTCTTGTCTTCATTTTCCCCAGTTTGTAGAGGTGAACTGCTTTGTTTGCGGCCACAATTATCTGAAATGGATCGACGATCTACCAAAGAGAACAGAAAGAATTACACACAAAGAATCTGGAGCACTCTGAAGAACAATGCCCTGTACCCTCGAGTGTCAGGCTGTTTTACTTCATCATAATTTCTGTATTTTCAAAACTGTCAAAATCTCAAGGGCCTAGGTGTTTAGAAAAATCACAGAATTTTACAGCTGCAGGCAATTAAGATACAAAAAGTTTTAAAACAACTTATTGAGGACTATTATGGGAAAGGCCATATTCTCAACATCTAAACTTTATTTTCTATTCTACTCAAAACTACCCTATTTGATATCTTTTATTATTTTTCATGTGCAATAAATGAGGAAACCAAGGCAAAGAATGGGTTAGAATTTCAGTTCTGCCACTTACCACCAAGGGAACCTGGGCAAATTCCTTAGCATTTTATCTTTTAGAAGCAGATAATCATCTCACTATTTCATAGAGTTGTTGTGAAGATTAAGTGAGTTAGCAGTAATATAAAGAACTTACCAAATAAGCACTGAATAAAGGCTGAATACCACATGCTCAAAGTCATAATAAATGGCATAACTGGGATTTAAGTACTGGTGATTCTACCACTGTGCAACGCCTCCTTTACAGAGGGTTTCTAGGTCACACAAGAAGATGGATATCTAGGCATCTGCCATCATATCAGAGGGAAACCACCTTTCACGTCAGGACGGGGCTTAGCACTTGGCTTCTGCTGCTGCTAAGTCGTGTCTGACTCTGTGCGACCCCATAGATGGCAGCCCACCAGGCTCCCCCATCCCTGGGATTCTCCAGGCAAGAACACTGCAGTGGGTTGCCATTTCCTTCTCCAGTGCATGAAAGTGAAAAGTGAAAGTGAAGTCCCTCAGTCCTGTCTGACCCTCAGTGACCCCATGGACTGGAGCCTTCCAGGCTCCTCCGTCCATGGGATTTTCCAGGCAAGAGTACTGGAGTGGGGTGCCATTGCCTTCTCCCACTTGGTTTCTATTCACTGTTAAACTGAAGGCTGGCCAAATCTGAATCCACTCTACAGGTTAGACAAGTCCTTTTACGTGAAGATAACAATTTCGGGCTAACCCATAACATCATGAAAAATCACTCATTGCCATGAGTACTTACCACTGTAGGATTTATTAATGAGCCATCAATGGCACCTTCCATGGCCTTTTTTCTCAAGCCCGCAGCATTTTTTACATCTTTAAATAACAGAAGGGTCACCCTGTATTCAGGAAATAGGTCCAGCTGACGTGTTAACTGCATTTCATAGATAAGCAGGACGCTACTGCACAGGACCAAAAGACCAAAAGTCAACAACTGTAAGTCACTACCGAATATCCTTGCTCACAATTAAAGTGTTACAGCTTTAATAGTAAGATGTAGAACTGTTAAACTTGAAAACTCCACCCCAAAACATCTGGCAGCCTGATGACAGACTGTCTTCCTAACCCTGCTAAGCTATTCTAGCTTCCTTCCTGGGAAACGATCAAGGGCAACACCCAGTCCCCTAGTTGTACAGAAAAGGCAGGCTCTGGATGAGGGGGAGCTTCTCAACAACTAGGAGCAGGGTACCAAACACTTTTTAGACCACAGGGTACTTAAAGCATTAAGGAAACCTCACTCCAACTTAGTCTTTTTAGCTTTCTAATCTCACCATTTTATTTATATTTTGGCAGAATCTAGACATAAATGTAAGGCAGAAAACAATCTTATAGAAGAAAGTATGACACAACTCAAAAGATATTCATTACATACATGGGAATTTAAGCCTAGAGGGTACAATTCTTAAATAGTAACACCCTTTATAGACATAAACTTGACAAGAAAAGGACAGGGTATATACAAAAACATAAAACCAGCATAAACAGCAAATAACTGGAGAGACATAATCTATCTTTGAATGAAAAAACTAAGCACTGCAAAAATATAATCTTTAAAACAATTTCAATTAAAGTCAGAGAGATATTTAGGTGAAGCAATTTTATATAGGTTCACTTTATCCTTTTATCTAGGAGGTTTTATTTCCACCATTTTTCTGAAGGAATAAATTGGCAATCTGAAGATTTATGTAATAAGATGTTTTTATCATTCTGAGTAAAAGGTTGAAAACCTACCTAACTAGTAACAGGCCCAACTACAGTGGCTTTACTGACCAACCACTAAAAACTGTAGTCTTGAAGAGTAGCTAAGGATGTGTAAATATAGTAATAAATAACATTAAGTACTTAACATCTGACTGGAAAATAAAACACAAAATGTGCATAATATGTGGGTTTTTAAAAATGTACACAAAAAGAAAACTACTGAAAAAAACAACAAAATATTATCTTTGACTTGCCGGAATTACATATGATTTTTTCGGTTACCATCTGGAAAAATAAAATTGTGAAAATTAATAATTGTTAATAATGTCTTGGCACAGCAGGGCCACACAATCTTTATTATCACGATAACATCCAATGGAAAAAATATATATATATACATAGAATGTATACCCAATTCTACTCCCCCCCCCCAAAAAATGGACTCAGAAAACAAAAACAAAGGAAGCACACCAAAATATGGCCATCTTGGGTAGCAGAATTACAGACAATTTTGTTTTCTAGAAAAAATATTTTTGCATGTTCTGAATTTTCTACAGTGAGCACACAAAAGATAATGAGTACATATAACCAGGGAGGAAACAATTTTTTTGTGTTTTTTGTTTTTACAATAGGGGGAAAAGGGCGCCTATCAAATGTCAAAAATGGTTTTGGTTTGTTTTATATAACTCACTCACTTAGGTCAGAAACTTCGAACCATCGCTGGATACTTACCTTCCACTCAAATCCCATATCTTATGCAAAACTCTTGTCAATTTTTAAGTACCATCTTGAAGGGTCCAATTCTCTCCCATACCTACTCTGCCACCGCCGTTGGCCACCTTCTCTCCTCAACAGCGGTGACCTAGAAGTCGCCTCACAATTCCTTCCCTCCTATCATCCAACTTCCACCCGGGAGTCAAAGTGATCTTTTCAAAACGTACACCAAATCCTGCCCTGCTATCAAGTCCCTTTATGTCACGGAGTCCCAGACTGTGATCTGAGACCTTCCTCCCTCTTCCGCTTCCTAGCGCAGCCCTGCAGACCGCGCTCATTTCCCCACAGCCGCACTGGCCCTTCCAGCTTGTCACCACCCCCAGTCCCTACCCAGCACGCGCCCTCAGACAGGCGGTTACGCTGAATTAATCCTCCCTCCCTTCGACTGGCCAGTAAAAGCCCATTTGCCAGCGCCCCTAGGACTAGTCTCCTATTCTACGAGCTCCTCTGTTACAACTTTGGTGAGTCTGAGGCTCATCAGAATGCTGTATCGTCCGCCCTCGAAGGGAGGCTGAGCCGATCACTGCCGGGCTGCATCCCAGGACCCGACCTTGGCAAACGCTCGATAAACGAGGGCGCCGAGAATCACAGGTATCATCTGGAAAATCACTGGTCTCCAGTCGCCGCCCGACCCGGCCAGCGATGTGGCGCCAGGAGTACTCACCGTCGCGTCCCCGTCCGTCTCGTAAGATCTTCCCCACGGAAACAAAGCCCTCAACTTCCGGGAGATCTGCCGCAGCTGCGCTTCTTCCTCTCCCTACCCGACCCTGCAGTGTCATTTCAGGTCGGGGTCGGAGGAAGGTTCTCAGCTACCTCCTTACACAGTGTTTCGCCGGCGTGAGTCGCGTCTGCTGACCCGAAGGGGAGCAGGGGCTCGGTCCGCCACTTCCTGTGAGAGTGGCGGCAAGGCTCCTCCGACCGGGCCGGAAGCTTGAGTGCGGGTCTTGGCCGCGTCCTTAAGCCGCTTGGCCTTGAACGAGACATCCTGTTTCGTCCTATGCGAAGAAAATTAATGGCTCCGATGAGCTCTACATATGTCTCCGCTGCTCGAGATTCTACAGTTCTTTTTCGAGGCAAGCAGGACTCAGTTTTTTCTTGTTCTGGACGAGGTCCACTTGGCCAGGATCTCCTGGAGCCGAAGGCGCTCGGCGATCTGCCTAGGGTACTTGAGAGAGGTGTCAGGACAACCTCTTCACCCAGCAGGCTCACAAGTTTGCCATCCCTGAGTATATGAGCCTCCGAAAGAGGAGGTCATCCGCTAAATGGATGTTTTTCTTCCATGTTATTCTAACATGTTATTCTTCCATGTTTTTTATGCTTGGGGGCTCATCTAGGTCAATACTTTTCTTTAAACAAAAAGGTAAATAATAAATAGGATAGATATGTGCTATGGAGAAAAAACTAGAGAATAGGGGGTAATGTCAGGCCGTGAGTATTACCGTTTAAAATAGGATGGTTAAGAAAGATCTCACCAAAAGGGGCCATTTATGACTGGGGGAGGTTTGGAGGCAGGTTCTGTGTGTATCTGAAGAGCAGCAATTCCAGAGAGAACAGAGAGAGTTAAAAGACTCAGAACAGATATGGCCTCATTTAAGAAAGAGCAAAGAGAACCGTGTGGCTTGAGCCCAGTGGGAATATATATGAAATTATTCTGAGGAAAGACTGGTATCCAGATTATATAACCAACTCCAATTCGAAAATAGTAAGAGACACAACCTGATTAAGGATAGATGGCACAATTGAACACATTTTAGGAAAGATACATGAAAGGCCAATAAAAACATGAAAAGATGCTCATCATTAGTCAGGGAAATAGACACAAATTAAAAACATAATGAGTTATTACTACATACCCATAAGAATGCTAAAATTTGAAAGACCTTAAAATTTTTAAATATCAAGTGTTGTCAAACATCCAGAACTGGAACCTTCACATATTGCTAGTCGGAGTATAAAATAAAAATAGTGTAACCACTTTGGAAAAGAGTTTGGCAGTTTCTTAAAAAATTAAATGCATGGTGCCAGTGTTAAAGAATCCACCTGCCAGTGCAGGGATGCAAGACTGCTGGTCTGATCCCTGGGTCAGGAGAATCCCCTGGAGGAGGGCATGGCAACCCACTCCAGTGTTCTTGCCTAGAGAATCCCATGGACAGAGGAGCCGGGCAGGCCACAGTCTATGGGGTTAAGAAGAGTCAGACACGGTTGAAACAACTGAGCACACTCCCTTGCACGTGCGTACTTAACCATTCGCAGCAGTTCCACTCCTTGATATTTAACCAGGAGCAGTGACAACGTGTCCACCCACAGGCTTGAACATAAATGTTCATAGCAACTCTACTCATGATGGCCCCAAACTGGGAACAACCCAGTGCCCAATAATACATGAATGGATAAACAAATTGTGGTAAATTCATGTCATGAAATACTATTCAGTAATAAAAGGAATGAACATACTTGCAACATGAATCAATCTAAAAACATGCTCAGCAAAAAAAACAAAGTAAAATTGTTACTGTATGTTTCCATTTCTACAAAACTATAGGGATTGCAAATATAGCAAATTTATTCTAGAGTGAAAGCAAATTAGTGGTTGTTAGGGATGGGGAAGTGGGAGACACTGGAAAAAAAAAAAAACCCAAGAGAACATTTGCGATGAAGCCAATGTTCTATGTCCTGATGTCATGTTAATTACAAGGGAACCTGCATTAAAATGCATCAAATTATGTCATTTTAAAGAGTACATTTTGTAAAATTTCTCAGTAAAGTTGATTTAAAAAGACAAAGTTGTCCAGTTCAAAGTGACTTGTCTGTGATCACCAAAAGCTGGAAACAGCCCAAACCCTTGTTAAGTGAATAAACAAACTGTATATCCATACAATGGAACACAACTTGGCAGTTAAAAGGAAATCAACTATTACTACATACAATAACATTGACAAATTTCAAAATTATGCTGAAAAAAAGTCAGACATAAAAATAGTGTATCCTGTGATTCCATCATTTACATAGAACAGATCCTACTGTATAGCACAAAAAACTATTCAATATTCTGTGATAAACCCATAATGGAAAAGAATATTAAAAGGAATAGAATATATATTCAATATATATGTATAGCTGATTCAGTTTGCTGTACAGCAGAAACTAACACAACATTGTAAGTCAACCATACTTTAATTAAAAAAAAAGTTTAAAACGGAAATTAAATTTGCTGAATTGCTTCATACGGAAATAGAAAAATGCCTTGTGTCAGGCTGTTGAAAATGTTCTCTCTTGAACATAACCTCTAGCAGATGGAAAGAGGGCTCTTTAATATTTCCGTTTTCTTTGATGCTATTAATATTCCCTTATAATCTCTGTGTATGTGGTCACAGTTGGTCTCTTGAGGTAGTTCTACTTTACCCTCGATTTCTGAAGTCATTAATGTCGATATAGTAGCAACCACTACCACCTACCTGTGGAGAAGGAAATGGCAACCCACTTCAGTATTCTTGCCTGGGAAATCCCATGGACAGAGGCGCCTGGTAGGCTATGGTCCATGGGGTCGCAAAGAGTCAGACATGACTTAGTGACTAAATAACAATTCTATTGGGGGTATATAAGAATAGAGTGGTGAGGGTGAGGAACAGGCTTCACAGTGAGCCAAAAAGACAGGTTGTTTGGTATATGTGTTCACTCAGCAGGTTGGTTCTTCTGTGGAAGGCTTGGTAGGAAAAGCCATTCCACGAGTATTCCACAGAAGGGAGAATGGAGGGGGAATTCACCTGCCAGGCTCCCTTCTCTCTTCTGCATTTCATTATTTAAGGCTCCTCACACGGGAGTCAGCTGCTCTACACTTCTGTACATCATCTCACCCTTCCATGGCAGCTTATAAAGCCAGAGCTCGTGGCCTGACACACAGCATTTCCTCCAACTCCAAAGTGGAGGGATGGCTGATAGAGAGGGCTTCATAGGGGGGCTGTAAGGGCCATGCAGGCCCAGAGTTTAACTTGGGCTCCAGTCAGCTTAGGGAGTGCTAGGTTTGCCTGCAAAGGCAAAACTGGGGAGCATGGGCCAGGTGGCAGATGGCACTTTCAGGAAGGAGGAGGAGACCATTCTTGGAATCTGTATTTCACATAACAGGATATAAATGAAATAAATGCTAAATAGTCCTACAAAGTAACTTGTAGCTAAAGGAGTAATTCAGAAGGTGGGTAAGGTTGGGAGAGATGGCTTTACTGAGGAGATGGGGCTTTGAGAATGATTTGCCCATAGAGGCTTCAGGAGAGCTGGTACAGCCAAGAAACAATCTGAAAGACAGAGATACCGTGGCATAAATGTGTATGTGCTCAAGAACTGCTGGCACAGTGAAGAATGGAGTGGAGCATGGCAGAGGCTTTGAAAAGTCAGCTGGGAGTCAGATCACACAAGGTCTTGCCAAGGAGTTGGAAATGGATTCTCAAGGCCATAAGCCATTCAAAATTTCCAAGGGTGGGATAACATTCATGAGTTTGTTTTAGGATATAATTCTGGGGCAGCTGTTAGAATTACACTAGAAAGGTGGTTCAAAGAGGATTCTAGGTAGGGCTTTCTCCATAGTAGGAGTGTCTGTAGTTGACTGTATGGGTCCAGATCATGACTTAGGGCACTGAGCGGCCTGCAATTCTGGAATGTAATGCCTAAAAATCAAGCTTACCAGACTGATGTTAAATCCAAAACTCATTTAATTGACAAAGTCTCATTATACCATGCCAGGAACCAGCGTGAGGAACTCGGCCTGTGGCAAAGGTCATGAGGAGGGAGGCTCGGCATACGCAAAGGAGGGATTGAGCCTCAGGAGACCTCCTGTTCCCAAACATCTACCCCCCAAACCAGAGTCTGCCTACTTTACTGTTTTATGCTCTCACCTACACCTCTGACTTTACGGGGGGCTGTCCCCCACCACCTCTCTCGGAGAAGGAGTCAACTTGCAGCTCCAGTCAATAAAAATTCCTGGGCGTGACAAGAATGTTTCAACTTACAAACTCCTCTGAAGTTTCTCTAGCCTGCCTGAACAGGTTCGTCCGGTCGCATGTGATTGCTTACAGCCTCCCAACCGTGAGAGGCACGAGATGCTTTAAACTTTCTAAATGCAGATTCTTTTGAGAACTTAGAAATTATTAGTATAGTGGGTTGGTTAGAAATTATACTGGTGAAGGGTTTTCATTTGTTGGGCCAATATTTGCTGCTAAGTCTCCATATTTCTTGCCCTTATACACATGAATGAATATAACTAGCATATAAGAGAAATAAGTATTAACCTTTGATATTAATCATGTTAAACCTTCAGTTCAGTTCAGTTCAGTTCAGTCGCTCAGTCGTGTCCGACTCTTTGCGACCCCATGAATTGCAGCACGCCAGGCCTCCCTGTCCATCACCAACTCCCGGAGTTCACTCAGACTCACGACCATCGAGTCAGTGATGCCATCCAGCCATCTCATCCTCTGTCAGCCCCTTCTCCTCCTGCCCCCAATCCCTCCCAGCATCAGAGTCTTTTCAATGAGTCAACTCTTCGCATGAGGTGGCCAAAGTACTGGAGTTTCAGCTTTAGCATCATTCATTCCAAAGAAATCCCAGGGCTGATCTCCTTCAGAATGGACTGGTTGGATCTCCTTGCAGTCCAAGGGACTCTCAAGAGTCTTCTCCAACACCACAGTTCAAAAGCATCAATTCTTTGGCGCTCAGCCTTCTTCACAGTCCAACTCTCACATCCATACATGACTACTGGAAAAACCATAGCCTTGGCTAGACAGACCTTAGTCGGCAAAGTAATGTCTCTGCTTTTGAATATGCTATCTAGGTTGGTCATAACTTTCCTTCCAAGAAGGCTAAGTAAATTTCTTTCGTGATTATAACCCCCTGCACCCTCACCCTATAGGAATGAAACTTTATCTGGTACCTTCGGAGGGTGGCGCCAGGTTTAAGAAAAAAATCACCCTGGAAAAAATAAGTTTTCTGGTTGACTGACCGTTATCAGAAAGGGCCATAAAATGTCAGCAGGCCTCATGCCCAGAAGATAATGTAAAGCCCCTAAGACCTTTGTATACATTTATATGAAGCACCTGATTTTGACAAGGGTCAGGTCTGCTGATCCTGCGTGACTCTGTATTCTATCTCTATGTGTAACAAAAAGTATATAAGCAAACCTGAAAATAAAGAAAACGGATCAGTTTCTGGAAAGACTGATTCCCTCGTGTCGTTGTTTCTTTCCCCTTCTGGCTGAATTCCCATCTGGAGCGTGGATGCTCGCCAAGCCTGCTAATTTTGCCCTGGCTTCTAAGACCCACTCGAGAGGGAGCCCAAGGCAGGGCACCCTCCGCTATTCAAGTGGGCGCCGGTGGCCTACGTAGGTGTGCAAACCTCTTTTCTCAAGGTTTTATTGGTATTCCATGTAAACCAAGTTATTCAGCCTCTTTTTCTCCACTAATTTTCCTACTACACTATTCTTTTCTAATCTCTCTTTATATTTCTAATTATATAGCTTTTTCCTAGGACGCCGACTCCATCTCCCCTTCAAATTACCCTGGATCCACCGGGGCTGGACCCCAGCAATACTGGCTAGATTGAACTCATGTCTATATCTCTACTCACCACCCAAACCCCACCAAAACAGATAAACTCCCAAAGATTAAAAACTCACAAGAGAAGGGGAGGAAGGATGAATGGTAGATGAGAGAGTACAGTAAAACTTTCAAAGATATTAACTATCAGAATAGAGACAAACAGGGTTTCCGTGGTGGCTCAGTGGTAAAAAATCCACCTGCCAATGCAAGAGTGATCCCTCGTCCAGGAAGATCGCACAAACCTCGGAACAACTAAGCCTGTGCACCACAACTGTTGAGCCTGCGCTCTGGAGCCCCGCTCTGGAGCCCAGGAGCCCTAGAGTCCGTGCTCCACAAGAGAAGCCGCCTCAGGGAGAAGCTGTGCACTCCAACTCGAGAGCAGCCCCATGCGCAGCAACTAAAGGAAAGCCAGTGTAGCAGCGAAGACCCAGCACAGTCAGAAATATAAAAGAAAATTTTTAAGGGCTTAAAAAAAAATGGAGAAAAATAAAACCTGATTCTGTGCAGCAAGGGGAAGCTAAACAAAAATAACAAGGTGAGTGACCGCCTTATTACAAGTCTACCATACATGAGCAGTTTCCAGCAGCTCTGAGTGCTCAAATTTTAAGTACTAAACAACAGGCAAAGATCACCAGATATTCCAAGATCACATCTAACAAGAGAGAAAGGCATCAACAAACAGGAGAAAACCAAAACCAAAAACAGCTGATCCAGAGAACAGAAGAAACTTAAAAACTGATAACTTTATAAAGAGAGAAAAGATAATGCAGTCATTAAAAAAAAAAGAATGAAGTGCCAGGGAAAGACAGCCATTCAGAAAAGAAGAGCTAGCTATTGGAAATTAAAAACATATAGCAGAAAAAACAGATCTAAATATGTAGCAAAAAACCAATAGAAGGGTAGAAATAAAGCTGAGAAAATTTTTGATTAAAAAAAAGATTAAAAATGGAAAATAGACAAAAATACAATTAACTTAAGAGGTACATTTCAGAAAATCAAATAGTCAACTAATAGAAGTTCCCCCAAAAGAAAACAGAGAAGGTAGTGCTCACTTCGGCAGCACATATACTAAAATTGGAACAATATAGAGATTAGCATGGTCCCTGCACAAGGATGACATGCAAATTGGGGAAGCGCTAAAAGATACAGAGGAAGTGAAAAAACTTTCCCAGAACTGATGCACAGAGCCTGCTAGACTGGAACGCCTCATTTGCATTATGAATTTTAAAAACACCCACACCAGGGACTTCCCTGGTGGTCCAGTGGTTAAGAATCCACCTTTCAATGCCAGGAGACATGGGTTCCAGCTCTTATCTGGGAAGATGCCACATGCTGTGGAGCAACTCAGCCTGAGAGGCACAACCAACTGAGCCCCCGCTCTAGACCCTTCAAGCTGAAACTCCTGAAGCCCATGTGCCCTAGAGCCTGTGATCAGCAACAAGAGGAGCCTGCACACAGCAAGAGCAGCCCCTGCTTGCGGCAACTAGAGAACGCCCTCACGCAGCAACGAAGACCCAGCGCAGCCAAAAAAATTACCCACGGCAAGCCATATCATGGTATTTCAGGACACTTGAGATAAAGATCCTAAAGCTTTCAGGAACAAAAATTACAGGTCACAAATACAAGTTCTGGGATCAGAATTGTTACTGTTGTTCAGTTGCCAAATTGTGTCCCACTCTTTGTGACCCCATGGACTGCAGCACAGAAATCAGAATAGCACAGGGTTTTAAACAGCAGCAATGAACTATGGAAAAATAATGAATAAATGCATTTTCAACTGTCCACCTACAAATGTATAGTGTATCAACTTATCAATGCAGTGAAAGAATAAAATAAACCCATTTCAGACATGCAAAAGCCTCAAAAAGTTTGCATCCCATGGATCCTTGGGAAACCATGGAAGAAAACGCTCCACCGCACAGGGAAGTAAACCATGAAGCAGCAGCTGTGGATCCAGGAAACAGAAGCGGCACAGAGGAAATGACCAGAGCGAAGGCAAAGAGAAACCCCAGGGCAAGAGCTGTGCCCCTGGTGTAGAGAACCACCACTGTGGACCTGTCATAGGTTGAGTTGTGTCCCTGCAAAAGCTGTATGTTGATGTCATCCTAACCACCTGGTCTTCAGAATGTGACTGTACTTGGAAGATGAGGTCTTTAAAAAGTGAAGTTTAAATGAGTTCATTAGGGGGGGGCACAATCCAGTGTGACTGGTTTCCATAAAAGAAAAGGAAACCTTGACATAGATACAGAGGGAAGACCATGTATAGACAAATGACCAAGATGGTCATTTACAAGCCAAGGAGAGAGGCCTCAGAAGAAACCAGCCCTGCCGATACCTTGATCATGGACTTCTGGCCTCCAGAACTGTGAGAAAATAAATATCCAGTGTTTAAGACACCTAGTCCGTGATTTTTTTTTTTATGCCAGCCCTGGCAAACAGTGTCTAACCTAGACCAAGTCAAGAACAAATCCAATCAACCCAAGGAAGATTTCAAACAAAAAAAAGAGTCTGATGTGTCTTCCCTATCCACATTAGGTCCACAGGAAAAGACACAAAAATGTAGGGGCAAAAGTGGCGTTAAAATAACCATGGCACACCCTGGTTCAGAGGTGAACACTTACCTAGAAAATAACATAAACTTAGGATATTAATTTAACCAAAAGCTGGAAAATAACTATACTAAAAATATGCGGGGAACAGAAGTGTGTATGTGGAAAAATGTTATGAAAGAGCTAAAAAACACTCATCTTCTACAGTAGGAAATCAACAGAAAGTACTAGGAACTGAAAAATCAAGAAGTGGTCATATAAGCCTAGTATTTAAATAACAGAGGTAAATATTAGATAATAATGCAAAAATACATAGAGTGTTGCCCTTGGGGAGTGACAATCAGGGGGTGGGGCAGTGTGCTAATGGGAAGACTGCTCTTTTTCATGAAAATCTCAGCAGAGCTATTTGAATTTTAAACTATGTACGTGTGTTTTTCTTATATGTGGTTTTTGACGTGATGAAAATAAAAAATGTAAAAGCTTACTTAAACAGACGACGACACAGCTTTAAAAGAGGAAGTTGCCGGTCCCTTTAGCCAGAGGACTTTCAGTGGTGCGATGTGAGCAGAAGCCAAAACCACAGTGTGCTGAAGAATAAATGAGACATGAGAGGAGTGTGGTTCTCAACAAGCCGTGTCCACAGCTGAGATGAGACGGGGACAGAGAGGACAGGACCCAAGACGGCTTCCCAGGTGGCGCTGCTTCCCTGACGCCTGTGCCGGCAGCGTCCTCCTCGGAAACCGCTGGCCAGGAGCTCCATGGAACAGTAGGCTCGCTGGAGCCCCATGCCTGTCCCTGGTTGTTCTCTTTCTGCCTCACCGGTTGTCCTGCTCCAATTTCTTTCCAAGTGAGAGTTCATGACATATGCGAGGAAACAATTCCACAAACACAGCCTTTCAGCAAGAACAACTCTTGTATCTCTGTTAAATCTGGTGGGTAGAAAAAATTTTTTCCAAGCCACCATTTAGATGAAGGGTAGCAGCCTGACTAGGTTCATCAGACACAGACCAGGGAGGAGGTGAGTTAGAGCACCTCCTTAGCATGAGGTTCCACAGGATGTTCACTTATGACACACAACAGGGCAAACAAGCATCACCGGCAGTATCATTCTATGACACAACACTCCAAAATCAGAGGCTTACAAAATGAAGCCAATTTGCCCAAGTATTCATCAAGTATCTACCAAGGCTTATGATGTCATGACAGTTACACCCTTTCTTGAGCAAACAAAGGTTTCTGGCTTCCTCTGCAACTAAAAATAATTACTACCTCCCAAGCGATCCATCTGTGTGTAAACCAGCTAAAGAGATAACTTAGAAAAAGTCAAGGTCAGGCACCATTCCATGGTGAGAGGATAGTAGAAAAAGACTGCAGCAGGTTACATTCAATAGAAAAGCAACAACTTTGGGAGCCATGCAAGTCTCCATGGATATTGCAGGCTTTAAATCTCACATCTTATTCAGTTCATCAAGCAACCTTTACAGTCTATAAAAGCCTTCAAGTTTTCGGAGTAGCTCTACCCAATTGATAACAGTTACCCTGTCAGGTAAATTACTCAGCATTAAGTATTTAGGTTTTTCAATTGGTCTTTTCTGCTCAACTCACAATCAGTCTCAAAGTTTATCCATTCCTGTGTTAGATGGCCTATCTGAAAATTTAGTGAAAGGAAGCTGATAATAACACAACAGGCTGCCAATGAAAGAAATGTCTAATGATAAAAAAACTACAACTAATTACAAATAGTGATTAGGTTCTAAAGAAATTATCTCCTAGGTAGATTTTAACAAAAATATTGAACAGTTAGGGGGAGAAAAAAGATACCCTAGTGATTTGGTCAATAATAGAATATGACAAAAACATGTTTCTGCATGCACACACACACATACACACAGACACATTAACACCACAAGTTTAGTCAGAAAAAAATACATAGAAAACGAAGGTAGAATTTTTCATTAATTTACAAGGGATATTCTTTATTACCTTTATCAGTTCTAAAATATTATCTTCTTTTAAAAAAAATTTGAGAGTGGAATGACAGATCATTTCCTTCACTGTTGTAAATACTGCAAATTTGTCAGCAGTAGTAAGTATCAATATAATTTTTCCTTAAGCTTGAACATGTAAGGGAGCAATAAAATAGATTATAAACCTCATTTGACCTGATCTTACAAAAAGTCACTTGCTGATTTGAGTCCTGCTCTGTCTCCAGACAGATTTCCAGGGTAGGCGTGTGTCACTTGGTCCATCTATAATAGGCTGAATAGGGTACTCTGTAGTAACTGCCAGGAGAAAACCTTCTGTTCGGGCCTCCTTGACTGGCATTTGGCTTTACATTCCAAGAGTATCTCCTCTGAAAATAGTCCTCTCCAGGGGGACCAGGAGGAGGGACATGGCATCTCTGGTAAATGTTCCGATTCTGTGAAAATTTTCTTAAAATGAAAGTAATAAAACATTATTAGTTTTAATAACTATATATAACAAGCTTTATAAAATTATACATAGACACGCTGGTTCTACTATTTTCAACCTGGGTGATTTTAGCGGATAAAACTGCTTAACCTTTGGCTCTCTCAGGGCTTTACAAAATAGAGTATTATTAAAAACCCTCCATCTTCATGACTGTTTTGAAGGTAAATTAAAACAACGTATTTCTATTACCCACCACAACGACTCGGCACACTGCAGGTCCCCAGAAGCCTTTACCACCTTTCTCTGTAGAGGTAAATGCTCATACTATTCTAATCGGAGATATTCTCTCCAAGTGTGGCAGGGCTGACATGAAACAGAATGAGCTATTTATGTTTGAAAACAGAAACCTGCTTTCACCGTATAAGTCAATACATATATAAATTAATTACAAAATGTAGAAATTCTAACCATGGCACATGCAGCAAACTTGGAAAATTAACATTTAATTGTCCCAAAATTAACACTGGTAAATCTAATATAATCATATAAAAGAAAAGTTGGAGATCTGAGAAAAGTAAACACCCCACAACCCCTCAACCCCAATTAATCTAATTAAACTGGTTAATATTTTCTTTTGGTCTTTACCTCTTGCATCTTTTTTTGACTACTGAATCATAACCTATTATTTTCACTTATTATAAGTGAGCTCTCACTTTTAATGACTTTATAAAATATCACAGTATGGATACATCATTTACTTAGCTATTCTTAACTGTTAGAAATGCAAGCTGCTATCAATTTTTCCACTACTGTAAATGACGGGGGGATTAACATTTCAGAACATATATGACTCTATCCTAAGCACTTAGTTTAGAGTGTGATGCACAGTAGGAACTCAGAGAAATGTGTTGAATGATTGAATGCATATATATTTCTCCATATTTTGAAGTTTTTTCTGTAGTTTCAAGGTTAGCAGGTAGGAGCGTTTTTATGGCTATTACAGTTATGTTTCAAAAGGGCTATACCTATTTTCAGAGTCCCTGGCAACACAAGCAATAATCTTTGAAATGTTTACATCTTCTAAAAATGTCAACATCTTTTGAAAGTGGAAAGTTCACAATGTGCTAAATTAACTTATGTAATAATCAATAACAATCCCAAGGTATGTATTATTAAAGTTTTATTTATAATATTATTAAAATTTCCATCCAACAGATAAGAGAACAGGAATTTAGAGATCTTACTGAGATCATAGAGAGAGTGAACAGCAGAGGTAGGCTGCAAACCCAGGCTCAGCCTGACAATCACCACCCTGGACTACCTTGTCAAAAACTGTTGCCAAGTTAATAGGCGAAGAAGAATACTGTGCTATTTTAATTGTCCTGAGGTTTTCCTGTTTCTCAAGTAAAAAAAATGTGTGTGAATTATGCTTCAATTCCTCTGCAGATTTCTCTACTGGCATTGTACTATTTTCCGTATAATTTGCATTTATTATGCCGTGCTAAGTCAGTTCAGTAGTGTCTGACTCTTTGCACCTATGAACCATAGCCCCAGGCTCCTCTGTCCATGGGATTCTCCAGGCAAGAAGACTGGAGTGGGTTGCTGTGCGCTCCTCCAGGGGATCTTCCCAACCCAGAGATCAAACTCAAGCCTTTTATGTCTCCTGCACAGCAGGCGGATTCTTTACCCCTAGTGCCACGTGGGAAGCCCTAATTTTTGTTTACTCTTAAAGAAAACAACCTTCCTTATTCTGAAAACTGTACCACTATTAATGGAGCCCAAGAATGCAAGGAGACTTCCCAGATGGCACAGTGCTAAAGAATCCACATGCTAATATGGAAGACATGTGTTCAATCTCTGGGTCAGGAAGATCCTCTGGAGGAGGAAATGGGAACCCACTCCAATATTCTTGCCTGGAGAATCCCATGATAGAGGAGCCTGGCGGGCTACAGTCCATGGGGTCACAAAGAGTGGGACATGACTGAGCGACTAACACACACAGACAAATATGCAAGATCCTTTTCGGCACGCACATCAAATTATTGCCTTAAACTAAGTTTAAGGATCAATGAAAACTTTTAAGACCTTATCCTGCCTGCCTCTGAAAAATCACCTATTCCCCATCCTATACTTGATTTTCCAGCCCTAAATGCAAAATATGGAGAAAACAACTCCTCCTTGGTTGACACTGACCAGCAAGAAAATACAAGTTCTTCATATTATCATACTGTGTTTGCACCAATTTATAATATTAGCTTCTAATTCAATGCTAGACAAAGGGAAAGCAGAGATACCTTTCTGACTGCTGTAAATCTTGAGTCCAGGTATGGAAATGCCGAGGTTCTGGGTAACCTTGGGTCTGATGCATGTTATAGTTAGGTCTTCGGTTAACAGACTTAGCAGCTGTGAAAACTGGCTCCATCATACGTGTTGAATCTTCAAAACCTCTTGTTCTAGATACACTGGAATCCCAATTCCTCAAACAGAATGTTTCCACAAAATATTATTGGTGTCCAAATTTGGTATCAGTTCAGTGACTATATTTTGGCCCATGAAAAAAACAATCCCACCTGACCCCCACACTCCTATGTGTTTAGGCTTCCTACAGCAAGTTAATGAGCTACAAGAAGAATGGATATGTGCAATTTACATGATACAAAAATAGATCTTTCTAACCACAAATACCAGGTATAAAATGCAACTTACTTTCTGATGGGACCGTTCCGAAGGTCTTCAATGTAGTTTTGCCTTTCTAAGCAATGTCCACGGCATCTATTGAATACTGAGGAGAAGATGAACTGTTAGAAATAAGTGTACAAAAAGCAAATCATTCCCAGAGAAAGCAGATCAAAGAGGAAGTCCACTTACTGATTTTTCAGGTTGTCATAGCTCATTATTTCCAGATACATCCCTTTATAAACTTTTGCTAAAAGGTTATCTTATGTCAGAACAAATGAATCACAAACTTTTCTCTTTTACCGAAATTTGAGAAATTTACCTACATTTCTACTTTCAAATTTTTTAAAAAAGGGAAAACAGTGACAGCTCTCATACTTACATTCAATTGCATCATCTGGCCTCATGCCTTCTACATCAATCAAATACCTAACAGACAACAAAATTCAAGTCATTTGTAAATAAAAAGGAAAAAAAAAATCATTTTTGAAAAAAAAAAAAGATCCAATTTCACTTTACAAATATACATATAAAAGTCCTAAGAAACTATCAGCACATCTAATCAGTAATTATTAAAGAATGATATACGAAAAGGCTTTATTCCAAGGATGCAACGATGACCTAGCTTTAGAAAATCTATTAATTATTTACTTACACTAATACAACAATTAATAAATGAAAGAGAATAAAATACAGGATCAAACTGGCAAATATTAAAAAGGTATCTAAGATACAACAGTCAGTTTTGATCAGAATGCTTTGCACACTAACAACAGGAGACTTAGTATGACAGAGTACTCACCAGGAACCAACAAGTAACAGACAAATTAGGAAAAGTATTAACATCATATCTTAAAAAAACACTATTAACCAACTGTAGGAACCAGAAACTTATGAATCGCCATCACTGACAGTTATTTCTTCCTCACCTTCATCCTCAACCTACCACCAAGGCCTAAACAATGATATTGCCTAAATATCTCTGGAATATGTTCACATCTTTCCACCAAAATGACCACCAAATCCTGGTCCAAGCCACCATTATGCCCAGTTTCTACTAACGTCTCCTAATTTGTTTCCTTGCTCTTTATCCCTGCAGTGTATTCCCCACTCAGTAGCCAAATGAGAGGCTGAAAATACAAACTTAATTACACTCACCTTCAACAAAAACAGTTCAATGATTTTCTAATACTCCTAACGTCTAAAACCTTAAACACAAACCTGCATGACTGAGCTCCTACCCACACTTCCAGCTCCATTTTAATGACACGCTTCCCCCACACCCCTGCCTTCCTGGCCAGTTCCTCCAACAGAGCACATGCTTTTCTCTTACAGGGTCTTTCTTATCTCTTATCCATAGAAATCTCTTCCCAATGTCTCTATCTGGTTAACACCTACTTCTCCATCAGGTATCAGCTCAAACATCCCTAAAGAAACTTTCTCAAAGGAGAAATATTGTATGAAGGTTGGAACTTTTATGGGCTAGAGACGGGCTGGAAGTTGAGTCCATTGCCAACAGCCAATGATTTAATCAATCATGCCTATGTAATAATAACCTCAATAAAAGCCCAAAAGGGGGGGGGGGGAGGGGAGAAACTTCTAATCTCCATGATGAGGTCAAATCCTCCCTAAAATATGTTCTTGTGGTACCATGCCCCTTTCCTTGGCATTTGTCAGAGTTGTAACTGCACGTGCAGAGTGTAATTCTTGAATCTCTATTCCCTCTCTAGCCTGTCAGAATTCACAAAGGGTAGGTAAAGTCTCTCTGCTCACACAATTTCCCAAGGCTTTTTGCTAGTACCCAGCACAGTGCTTAAAAACAACAGATGCTCAATATTTTAAATATTTTCTGAATGAACAAACAAAAATTGGTACAGTCACAAAAAGCGTAAGGGCATAAACTCTTTAATTCAGAAGTCTTATTCTGAGTTAAGTTATCTGAGACAAAGCGTATATAGTCAAAGACATTCACAGAGGAATGTTCATTACTTCAATGTTTTATAATATCAAAAACTTCTGACTTTCTCTTCATCAATAAGCAAAGGAACGACGCAGTCTTTAAAAAAGAACAAAGTCTCCAAATATTTTCATAGGAAGATGTCTACCATATATTAAATTATAAACCAGAACATCTAAATATTATACCATGAAATCACATGTAGAGTCAGTCCTCTGTATCCACGGGTTTCATTCCCCAGTTTACACAGGGGACCTGAGCATCTGAGGATTTTGGTATCCATAGGCTAGCCTGAAACCCATCCCCTGCAGATATCAAGGGACGATTATATGTGCTTCTATTTGTGCTTTTTAAGTTTAAAAAAAAATGTGCTAAATTATTACTGGTGGTACTCTCTTAAGTCGAGGGCAAGAGTGCCTCTACTTCATACATTTCTTTAACTGACTTCATTTTCTGCATTCAGCTTACATTACTATTGTAAACAAAAAATTTAAACATGGTCTGCCTCTTGGGGCTGGCAACTCACCTGCAAATGAGGTAGCCAGTCCTGTTTAAACCATGGGTACAGTGGACACCAATAAGTCTGTCTATAAAACAGAGAATACGGAATTAAATAAATGGAGTAGGTACCTAAAGACAGGTTATACAACTTTCTGAAGAGTAGCATTTATTGGTTACCACAATACCACCACTATCCTAAAATGGAAAAACTCTGAAGAAAAATATGTTTTAGCAGGAAGATACTATAAAGAATTAATATAGTCAAAATTCATTGCCTCGGGGCAATTTTGCATAGCCTCCAATCATATGCAATAGTATGGACTGGAGCATGCCCATCATGAACTGATTTGACTACAGAAAAAGGGAGTGGGGAAAAAACAAAACGAAACAGACTACCAAAAGAATGAAATCTGTTTTTGGGTGAAACAAATGGAAAGCCTTCACTATTAATGCTCAATAGTATTTATGAAAAGAACAAACGGCTTCTTGGCTTCCCAAAGTGCTTTTGTTCCTACCCTCATTCGCTGCTCCACACACACCATGGGTCTATATGCCTGTGGCGTTCTCGGGAACATAGCACTGTTCTTATATCACAATGAAAAAGTAAGGCTTGAGATGGTAAGCCCGAGCTGCACCGCAGGCAAACAGAACAAAGACTAGAATCAAGTCTCAGATTTTTCCAACTATGCCACAGTATCTCTTAGTTTAGCACTTAAAATATATGTATAGAGAAAGTAAATAGAAAACAACACGTTTGATTGCTGCAAAAGGTGTGTTTGTGACTAGGCGGTGTGTGGCATTCATCATCTCTGGCCTGGATTACTACTGCCCAACTTCTAACCCCTTCTATTTCAACTGACCTGCCACATGGAAGATGTTATCTTCTAAAATATAAACCTGGCTGAATTGCTGTTAATTAAAAGTCTTCATTTAGCACAGAATAAAGCCCAAATTTTTAGCAAAGAATTTAGAACTCTTTATAAACAAGTATCAATCTGTCTCTCCAACTGAATTATAAATTCAAACTATCAATCTGTTTCTCCAACTGAACTATAAGTTCAAACTTTGACCTGTGTCATCCACCTCCCTCCTGTCCCCTGCCAGCCTCTCTGCTCCCATTTTCTACTTCTCTGACTTCACTCACTCCCCGCTGTTCAGCCCCACTGGCCTTACTATTCCTTAAACCTGCCAAGCATAGCTGTGCCTCAAGGAATTTGCACCTACTAGTCCTTCTGCTTTAGAACACTCCCTCCCACCTCTTCCCCTCAGATATCCAATGGCTTGTTCCTTGCTTCCTTTAAGGCTCTGATCAACTGACATCTTAACAGAGAGGGCCTCCCTGGTCACCTTCCACACTCCCTCACTTCTTTATCTTATTTTCTTATTTTCCAGAGCACTTACCACGCACTGCCTGACACTCCATATGTTTCTTATTTCTCTCTCCCCCAACTAGAATGTAAAGTGCATAAGGGCAAGAACTCTTCTGTTCCTACTTGCTAGAACAGTGCCTTCAACTCAGATGGTTATACGATATTCTTGTTGAAAATGAACGTATGAATCCTCTGTCCTTCCCTACTACCTCTAGTCACACCAGAGGCTGCCCCTCACTGCACAAGTTCAAGTCCTGTGCCTTTTGTACCTGTTTCCAATACCTGGTCTGTCCTTTCCTCATTCTGGCAAGATCCTCTCCCCCCAAGCCCAGCTCAGATGCTGTCTCCTCAGCTTCTTCTGTGGCACCTGATTCTTTTTATTTTTGTTTATTTGTTTTTGGTCTCACCACGCAGCATGTGGGATCTTAGTTTCTGGACCAGGGATCGAACCTGCGACCCCTGCATGGGAAGCATGGAGTCTTAACCACTGATGGCTGGGGAAGTCCCTGCACTTGGTTCTTTTATTATAATTAACCCACTGTCTTATAGTTACTACATGCTTATCTTCCTAGATAACCATAAGTCTCTACTAGTCTGCTAGTCTAGACTGTAAAGACTGCTAGTCACCTCTGTTTCCCCATGCCCTAACAACAAACCGAATAGGCTCTCAGTGTTTACTAAGCCAATTTATTTTCTGAGTCTCTACCAATTTGAGGGAACAGAGAGTGTAGCCTCTCCCTCTTTATCAGTGAGCCTGGCATCTGTGGGAGGGATTTATAGCAGAGGAAACCACAAGGGTTCATAAGCAAGATCCAGACGTCAGAGAGCATGGTGAAGTTAGCCCATTGCTGGCAGAGACCTACACAGGGGTCGCATGCTGTCGTGTGGGTCAGTGGCATTCCAAAGACAAGAGATTACTCAGTCTTAAAACATGGCAAACACCATGTTCCCTTTGATACCTTTCAACCAATAAACAGGACAAAAGAACATTTTTATTATATATTTCCCATTCAAAGTTTTTAAAAAGAGGTAAGTAAGCTAGTTCAGTTTGTACTTCTCACAACAATCACCTTCCAAACTAAATTGACCCCCCACCAAAAAAACCCCAAAACTAAATTGCTTGAGACCATAAAAAGGAAAAATGCCTCTGTTAGCACCACCTTAATGTTATCAAACAAACAGGCCTAATGTCAGAACTATTAAAAATATTAAAACTCTCCAACCCCACTTGAAATGCATACCAAAATTCAGGTAAAGAGAAAAAAACAAAAACAAAAAAACAAAACACTCACCGTTATCTTTATTTTCTTTCAAAAACCCATTAACAGCATTTTTGAATTTTAAAATAGTGTCATCATCAGGAACCTGATGTCCGACCGTATAAATTTTTAAATAAGGGATATTTTCTGGTAATTCCTAGAAGGCAAAACCATGGAATGGATATTATTTCATTTGTAGGGAAAGAACAAAAGATTAATTAGAGAAAGCAAAATATAAACAAAGACATTATATTAATCTAAGTATGTCACTCACTCTGATAAGGGACTTTTTTTCCCAAAGCTGTTTTACCAGGAAGTACCACATGATTCTCGTTAAACTACAGAAAGGACAGTTACTAGGGATGCAAAAGCTAATCAATATGAATGAAGGCGCATATAACTCAAAGCGATAAATAGTTCTACCTAGTGTCTTACATTTCAAGAGCATAAAGCAGCTGTGATTGATTGAAGTAGAATAGTACAGTAGAGTCAAAGAACTTGGAAGTGGAAAATAGAGCAAATTTCGTGCACTGTTGAGAACTGGTATTCTTGGGGTGGGAGAAAGTAGATTATCAATAAAAGACAGAATAGGCTAAGTGAAAATTCTGTAGTTCGGAACTTATATGGAAAGTAGCAGTATGAACCTATGATATGCGTGCGAGCGAGCTACGTTGCTTCAGTCGTGTCTGACTCTTTGTGACCCCATGCACTGTACCTGCCGGGCTCCTCTGTCTGTGGGATTCTCCAGGCAAGAATACTGGTGTGGGCTGCCACACCCTCCTCCCCCAGATCTTCCCGACCCAGGGGTTGAACCCTCATCTCTTATGTCTCCTGCATCAGCAGGGGGGTTCTTTACCACTAACACCACCTGGAAAGCCTTCAACCGTGATATATTTCGTATTAAAAACAAACACACACATTTCCTATCTCGAACCACTGAAAAAGCCTAGGAACAACTGATGCCATGTCAAAAGGATGCAAGTCACTGAGAAGCTCCACTGGCCAAAGACAGGCCCTCAGTTAGAACAACTGTAACGGAGTCCACCGTTCTTGTTTAGTTACTAAGTCGTGTCCGACTCTTCGTGACCCCATGGACTGCAGCCTGCCAGGCTCCTCTGTCCTTGGGATTTCCCAGGCAAGAATACTAGAGTGGGTTGCCATTTCCTTCTCCAGGGGATGTTCCCAACTCAGGGATTTAACCTGAATCTCCTGCATTGGCAGGTGGATTCTTTACCACTTAGCCACCAGGGAAGCCCAACGCAGTCCATAGTGATACAAATAAATAAAGTTGGTCACCACTGGAGGATATTTGTCAATCAACTCATTATTTTGAACACTTTTAAGTAAAAGGAGAAAATCATGCCTCTATAGCTGGGCAACCAAATAGCTTATGCAGGGAATCTTCTCCTGATAGAAATACATCCAGTTAATAAATGAAAAAGGAACTATAGAATTAACCATTTTTTGAAGCTCCAACGGAGTTAATGGATGTAGGAATCAATCATCAGTGACTGTTAATATCATAAAAAGAGACAACCATATGTCTCCATCGAAGACCTATATCCATCATCACTTATGATGATCAACACCTGTTCATTCTCATCTATGAAACTGCTTTACCAAAAGAAAACATTCAAGCTTCATTCAGATCAAGCCTCTAGGTCCAACTACCAATTTACAGGAAATAAAAGGACTGAAGAATATGTTTAAAAACACATTAACAAATGAGATCATCAAAATCTAGATGGGACAATTAAACCAGTTTCTTTAAAAGATAAAATTCAAGGAGAAAAAAAAGAGAGACATGGAAGAACCTACAAAAAAATAAATAAAGATAAAATTAGAGACCTAACAATAAGACCACACCAAGTAACATGTGGACCATATTTGGATCCAATTCAGAATTCTTAAAAACAGCCTTTTATGACATTTAGGAGACAACTGCAAATTTCAGCACTGACTGGATATTTAATAATATTAAAGAATGATACTAAGGAATAAAAGTCCTAAATTTTAAATATATATATAACAAAAAATATTTATGTGTAATTAAATGTTATCTAGGATCTGCTACACAATGAAATAGAGTGAAACTGGCAGAGGTATAAATGAAGCATGATAGACATCAGTTGATAAATATTATAGCGAGATGATTTCATGGACTTCTCAACATACAAAGAACACTCAGTATTTTGTATACTTCTGTATATGTTTAAATTTGCAATAGTTGTTTATGACACTGTAGGAAATAGTTTGACAGTTTCTCAAAGGTTAAACACAGAACTAACATATAATCCAATAACTCTGCTCCGACCTACACTGCACATCCAAAAGAACGGAGAGCTACAATTTGAACAAATATATGTACACCAGTGTTCACAGCAGCATGGTTCACAATAGCTACAACGTGGAAACAAGCCAAGTGTCAATCAACAGAAGAGTAACAAAATATGGTATATACACACAATAGGATTTATGAAGTCTTAAAAAGGAATGGCATTTTGTCCCATGCTACAACAATGATAAACCTTGAAAATATTACGCTTTGTGAAACAGGCCAGATATAGGACAGATCTTGTAGATGCCACTTACACAAGGTACGGCGAAGAGGCAAATTCATAGAGACAGAAAGCAGAATAGAGGTTCCTAAGGGCTGGTGGGAGGGAAAATGGGGTGGGTAGTGTTTAAAGATTACAGTTTCTGTTGAGGATGATGAAAACATTTTGCGTGTAGACACTGGTGATGGCTACATGACACTGTGACTGTATTTAATGCCACTGAATTGTATACTTATAAACGGTTAAAATAAATATTATTTATGTATATTTAACCACAATAAAAAGAGAGGAACAACTAAGTTCAAATTTCAGCTCTTCCTTTTCTGAATCTGTTTCATTTCTGTAAAACTAGTAAGTGTAATTGTCTATCCTCTGAGCCAAGTGCAGAGGAAGGAAGCACGGCAGAAGATATTAGTACTACCACCACTTCAACAGCAAAGGACTGTTATGAAGATTAATTAAGACAATGGATATGAAAGAACTTTTTAAACGGCAAAATGCTATACAAGTATTAACAAACATTAGGTGTTACTGTTTCCCAAGGCCATGGAACAGATCAGAAGAAGAAGAATTCTTTTGCACTGATGTGTCCTACAAGGGCCAAGAGAATATACAGGTTTCTGTATTATATCAAAAGATATTAGGAAAAGAAAGCATAAAACTTAAGAGAACAATTGCCTTTTACTGTGATACTTAAACAAATAAAGACATAATGGATATACGTTCTTTCCTTTCAGGCTTACTATTCTTACTAACAGTTTACTTCATTTTCAAACTATACAACAGGGAAGCTTATAGAATTCTTAAGCAGATCCAGAGCCTATTGCCAAATGGTATAATTCAATTCATGTCTTCAATCTCATTTTCTTAATCTCATTGCAGAGAGAAATCAGAAATGTGTACTTAAAGAAACCACCAACTTTCCTTTTTGAACTATTACTCATGAAAGAAGGCCAGGATTCACCTTAGTATAAGATGATAAATATCGAATTACTAAAAATTATTACAGTTCCAGAAAAAAGGTCCATTTAAAGTGCAAGTTCCATTTACCTCTGGCTTGTAATAGCGGCGAGTATATGTTAAGTCAATAATCAGTCCAAGTTCTTCATTCTGTTCTTGGATTTTGTTAAAAAGATCCAAGGGGGAAAAACATTCTTCTGGGGCAAGATGCTTTTCAAAACTCTGTCAGAGAGAATGAAATTTAAAAAAAACATGTGCTTCAAATCCATTCTTATATTATTCATTTACTCAAGCCCTGTGATGCTAACATGAGATTCAAAGCAAAGTTTCCTCCTCTGGAATTTACAAGCTATATTACAATCCTTTCTTCCAGAGAGATTAGAGGGAAGCATTTCTATATATTTATTTCTGTTTTGTTTCTTTCATGCTGGTCTCCTAACCAGACTGGAAACTCCCAGAAGGCAGGGACCACATCAGTTTTGCCTACCACTGTACTGCCAACTCCAAGCAGAGTGCCTATAAATAGACACATATAAATAAATACTTCTTGAATACATATATGAAGGATGGCTTTCATTGCTTGTATGCACTTGGCTTATTTACCTACTCTTTCCTATTGATCTGTTTGGTTATTCAAGTCCCAGCAACACATTTTCTTTGAAATATATTACTAGCCTAGTTTTATAGCAGTTTTAGATTCAGAGCAAAACTGAGCAGCAAGTACACAGTTCCCATTTATACCGTCTGTCCTTCATCCCATACAGCCTTCTCCATGATCAACATTCCATACTAGTGTGCTTCATTTCTTAGAATTCATGGACCAAAACTGACACATCATTACCAAAGTCCACAGTCTTTTGCATTCACGGTACAAGTAACTATTTTTTTTATTTCTGGTACAGTCTTGCCCAAATATATACATACTGAGATATATGTCGTTGTTGTTGTTGTCGAGTTGGTTAAGTCATGTCTGACTCTTTTGCAACCCAATGGACTGTAGCCTGCCAGGCTCCTCTGCCCATGGGATTTCCAAGGTAAGAATACTGAAGTGGGTTGCCATTTCTTTCTCTGGGGGATCTTTCCAACCCAGGGATCAAACTTGTGTCTCTTGCTTGGCAGGCAAATTCTTTACCACTGAGCCCCCACGGAAGTCCCAAGGTACATATTACTTTATTATAGATTACTTTATTTACTCTTTACTTATAGTTAAAGCATTACGTTGATTTTTCCCTATGAAATTAGGTTGTATTTATCTATGAATTCATTTTAGGATAGTAAAGGGGGTAGTGAAAAGTATAAAAAGGAAAAAAAAGAAGTATAAAAAAGGAAAATGGAGTACAACAGGGTTGAGAACTAGGGTTCTATCTGGTGAATATAGATTTTGAAAAAATACTGTATCAACTTTTGCGTACCTTTTTCAAAGGAACTTTGAAAGCAATGAAACGAGTCCCAGGCATCCTCTGTCCAACTGGGAGGTAGTCTTTCCACCTATCAATACATTTTTTGTTAGGCAAATTTTATATTAGTCTGTCTCCCAGCACAGGATGAATGCACCTTCAAAATGGAAATGAAAGTCCTCTACAGTAGATTCCTCTTCTTTCAGCTTTGCATTTTATTCAAATCCACCTAGTAATAACCTTTACTTCCCCTAGTTCCAGTTTTTCGCTCGTGAACGCAGATAAAAAGTAACAGAACAGTGCAAAGGTCTTAACAAAATATATCTAAAACCAGAGATGGCCAGAACTTCTGACTCCCTAATTAAAACGGCCTGCTGTTGAATATTAAGGTATCATTAATACAAGCAGGTTGACTGAAATAGTTTAAACACAATACTTTCACTTCCCAGTTTATTCTAAGTCCTCATGTAAGTGATGCCATCAAATTCAGTTCAGTTCAGTTCAGTCACTCAGTCGTGTCCGACTCTTTGCGACCCCATGAATCGCAGCCCGCCAGGCCTCCCTGTCCATCACTAACTCCCTGAGTTCACTCAGACTTAGGGAACTTCAAATCGGTATTTTAAAAGAAAACTTGATATTAAAGGGATTGTGAAGGTCACAAAATGCTAGGAATCACAGTGAAAAGTAATATTTGAACTGATTTCTGTAAGATGAGTTGGAACTAAGGTTAACTCAGTATATCTGAAGCACAGAAAGTGAGCGCAAAAGTTCAGTATTAGGATGAAGAAGACGTGACAGATTCAAAAGAAATTCAGGAGATAAAATGGAGTTGATTTAATAGGATATGCAGTGGAAGAAACGAAAGTCTCAGGGAATAAATGGGTTTACTGTATATATGAGTAAAGTCTCAAAATTAATTTGAATGTATAGAGATAGACCTCTCAAATGACACCGGTTCTGAAGCAAGACTATGCTCTTTACGATTCCCGGAGACAACACAAATAACGCACAACTGTTTCTTTGGAAAATTCGGCGGTATTGTTTTGTTTTTTTTCCCCCACTGAAACTCAGTTCCTGTATTTTCTGTGCCAAAAACAACACAGCTTCAGGAACTGGAGGTGAAAACTGTAAGTGCTAGTCACTTAGTTGTGTCCGACTCTGCGACTATTCTCCACGCAAAAATACAGGAGTGGGTTGTCATCCCCTTCTCCAAGGGTATCTTCTCAGAGATCGAACTCAGGACTCTGCATTGCAGGCGGATTCTTTAACCCGTCTGAGTCAACCAGGGAAGACCTAAGGAATTGAAGGGGAGTCTATTTTGGTAATTACGCTGTGTCCCCAACACCGACAGTCTCACCTTAAAAAAGCAGTCCTTTGGCATTTTACCTGAAAAGCAATGACCAGAGCCTCCCTTTTGAAACAATGGGGAGAAATCAGAACATCACACACCGTCCCTTTCTGCTACTCTGAACGCAGCCGTGAGAGGGTCAATGCCGACTAGCACAAGGCGGACGGTCCAAGCCGGCCGGGGTATACACGACAGACGGAGAGCACAAGAGATGAAGACCAGGCCGAGGGGCTCTGAGCGGAAAGGGCAACTCCCAGGGACCAAGGCGTGTATTACCTTTCGGGTATATGGTTTCCGCCCTTCTTCTTGGCTGACGAATGTCCAGAAAAGACACGATCCTGGTCCCAGTGACCACCGGCATGATGCCACTGGCTCATGTGACCCCCAAGATGCCGCGCACGCAACGCCAAGAGTGCAAAAGCTGCCAGCCCAGAGACCCGGGGGCCGGCACGAACCCAAACCGGAAACGCCTAAGAAGCAACCCACGCAGCGCCAGGATTTCCTTCTATTGCGCATGCGCCACCGCCTGCCTAGATGACGTCATCACGACGGCTGACTGAGAGACTTGATCCGTAAACAGGACTCTGGCTGCGATGGCCTCCTTACCCAGAGGCGGGTTGCACAGGTCCATGATTTCGTGTGTGCACCCTTCAGAATTCCAATAGTGCGGGACATGGAGAGTTTTCCCACTCTCCCAGTGCTTTGTGTGGCGCTTTCAGCTATTTTCCAAGTGCTTACATTCACACTTGTGTATACGTATTTGTGCCTAATGGCTCAGATAAGCCCACGATACCACTTTAATGGCAGATAGCGAAAAGGAACTAAAGAGCCTCTTGATGAGGGTGAAAGAGGAGAGTGAAAAAGCTTGCTTAACAGTCGCATCACTTCATGGCACATAGAAGGGAAAGGTGAAAGCAGTGACAGATTTCTTCTTGGGCTCTGAAATCACTGCACGTGGTGACCGCAGCCATGAAATCAGAAGAGGATCGCTTCTCGGCAAGAAAGCTGTGACAAACCTAGACAGTGTAATAAAAAACAAAGGCAACGCCTTGCTGACAAAGGTCCATAGAGTCAAGGCTATGGTCTTTCCAGTAGTCAGGTATGGATGTGAGTGCTGGACCATGAAGGAGGCAGAGCACCAAAGAATTGATGTTTTCGAGCTGTAGTGCTGGAGAAGATTCTTGAGAGTCCCTGGGACAGCTAGGCGATCAAACCAGTCAATCTTAAAGAAAATCAACCCTGACTACTCATTGGAAGGACTGGTGCCGAAAATGAAGCTTCAATACTTTGGGCACCCGATGCTAACAGCCAATTCATCAGAAAAGACCCTGATGCTGGGAAAGATTGAATGCAGTATACCGGAATGGAAGATAAAGGACCCCAGGATATTTGGAGCACCAGACATCTAAGTGTTTGACACTAACAAAATATAACAGTATCTGGCAAGGCCATGCAAGGGTTTGAGGGATTTCAGTATTTAATTAAATCCAAATGTGACAATAAGGTGAATTAAGAAGAGCCTCGGGTAGATGAACTGGATATGTTACACCGAGACATCTCAGTTAACGTAATGGGTTCAAAATGCAGGAAGTGAGTCTATGGGACAAGACAATACCCTAACTATAAAAATAAAGCTTTGTAGTATAGTCTGAAGTCAGGAAGGGTGATTCCTCTAGCTCCATTCTGCTTAAGATTTCTTTGATTATTCAGCGTCTTTTGTGTTGCCACACAAATTGTGAAATTTTTTGTTCTAGTTTTGTGAAAAATGCCATTGGTAATTTGATAAGGGTTGCATTGAATCTGTAGATTGCTTTGGGAAGTATAGTTTTTTCACAATATTGATTCTTCCAGTTCAGGAAAATTATAGAGCTCTCCATCTGTTTATGTCATCTTTGATTTCTTTCATCAATATCTTATAGTTATCTGCATGCAACATTTTTGTCTCCTTAGGTAGGTTTATTCCTAGATATTTTATTATTTTTGTTGTAATGGTCAATGAGATTGACATCTTAATTTCTCTTTCTGATTTTTCAATGTTAGTGTATAGGAATGGAAGTAATATCTGTGTACTGATTTGTGTCCTGCAACTTTACAAAATTCACTGACTAGCTCTAGTTCTGATAGTATCTTTAGGACTTTCTATGTATAGTGTCATGTCATCTGCAAACAGTGAGAGTTTTAATTCTTTCCAATATGGGTTCCTTTTATTTTTTAGTCTTCTCTGATGCCATGGCTAGGACTTCCAAAAGTATGCTGAATAATAGTGGTAAAAGCTACAGTCTTCAAGACAGTATGGTAAAAGTGAAAGTGAAGTCGCTCAGTCGTGTCCGATTCTTTGCAACTCCATGAACTGTAACCTACCAGGCTCCTCCGTCCATGCAATTTTCCAGGCAAGAAGACTGGAGTGGGTTGCCATTTCCTTCTCCAAGACAGTATGGTACTGACACAAAAACAGAAATATAGACCAATGGAAAAAGACAGAAAGCCCAGAGGTAAACCCACACACCTATGGGCACCTTATCTTTGACAAAGGAGGCACAAATATACGATGGAATAAAAGATAGTCTCTTCAATAAGTGCTGCTGGGAAAACTGGAAAGCTACACGTAAAAAAGTGAAATTAGAACACTTTCTAATACCATACACAAAGATAAACTCAAAATGGATTAAACACCTAAATGTAAGACCAGAAACTATAAAACCCTTAGAGGAAAACATAAGTAGAATACTCTTTGACATAAATCACAGCAAGATCCTCTATGACCCACCTCCTAGAGTAACGGAAATAAAAACACAAATAAACAAATGGGACCTAATTAAACTTAAAAGTTTTTGCATAGCAAAGGAAACCATAAGCAAGATTAAAATACAAAGCTCAGAATGGGAGAAAATAATTGGAAATGAAACAACTGACAAAGGATTAATCTCCAAAATATACAAGCAGCTCAGGCAGCTCAATATCAGAAAAACAAATAGCCCAATAAAAAATGGGCAGAAGATCTAAACATGCATGTCTCTAAAGAGGACATACAGATCACTAATAAACACATGAAAAATGCTCAACATTGCTCATTATTAAATAAGTGTAAATCAAAACTAAAACGAAGTATCACCTTATTACTGTCAGAATTGACATCACCAAAAAATCTACAAACAATAAATGCTGGAGAGGATGTTGAGAAAAAGGAACCCTCTTGCATTGCTGGTGGGGATGTAAGTTGATATAGCCACTGCAGAGACCAGTAAGGAGATTAAAAGAAAAAAAACATAGATAAAACCATTATATGACCCAGAAATCCCACTACTGGGCATATACCTTGAGCAAACCACAATTCTAAAAGACACATGTACCCCAGTGTTCTTAGCAGTACTGTTTACAATAGCCAGTGCCGGGGTCCAGCCCCGGTGGATCCAGGGTGATCCGAAGGTGGGGGGACGGAGTCGGTGTCTTTGGAAAAATACATATTTAATTACAGATATAGAGAGAGATTAGAAACAGATAGTGTAGTAGGAGATAGTGTAGAAAAGGAGGCTGAATAACTTGGATTACGTGGAATAGCATCCATGCTCCAGATGGGAATTCAGCCAGAAAAACGGGAGCAAGAAAGAAGCGACATGGGGGAATCAGTCTTTCCAGAAACTGATCCCATTTTCTTTATTTTTAGGTTTGCTTATGTACCTTTTGTTACATATAGGGATGAATACAGAGTCACGCGGGGGTCAGCAGTCCTGAACTTTATCAAAATCAGGTGCTTCACATAAATGTATAAAAAAAGGTACATCATCTTCTGGCCATGAGTGAGACCTGCTGACATTTTATGATCCTTTCTTTCTGATAACCAAAAAACTTATTTCTTCCAAGGATGTTTATTCTTAAACCAGGCACCACCCTCCAAATAAAGTTACATTCCTATAGGGTGAGGGTGTAGTGAGTTACAATCAAGAAAGGAATTTATTTAACCCAAGGTTAACATGATTAATCTTAAAGGTTAATACTTATTTCTTCCTATATGCTTAAAGGTTAATACTTATTTCTCCTATATGCTAGTTATATTCATTATAAGGGCAGGGAATATGGAAATTTAGCAGCAAACATCAGCCCAACAAATGAAAATTCTTTCACCAATGCTCCCCTTAAGATCTATTTAGTCTTAAGATAGTGATAAAGTTACATTTTTACATAGCAAGGACACAGTGATTTGTAACAAAGTACAGTGATCTATTACAAAAGAGAAGATCCATTAACTCAAAAAGTCTAGTATTGCTAACATCAAAAACTACTATATTTCCTTTGCTATATTCCAAATACATTGATTTATATATTCCCAGGTGCCTAAGGATATGGAGGCCTGGCGGCAATCATTCACTCAACAAGATGAAAAAGCCCTATGCTAATTAAGACTCTCAAAATACTCCAAAACTCTCTGTGCTGTTTATGGTTAAGAGGTAGTAAACAATCATGTGGCAGGAGTATGGATAATCCTGTCACACAAGCTAGTCTGTCAGCAGAGAGGTTTGACCTGAGACATCCTTGTTCCACCCAGAGCAGGGAATTAGCAGCAATTATTGACACAACAAATGAAAAACCCTTCACCAATATAATTCCTAACCAACCCACTATACTAATAATTTCCAACTCCCCAAAAGAATTTGCCTCTAGTAAGTCTAAAACATCTCGTGCCTCTCAGGTTGGGAAGCTGTAAACAATCACATGTGGCCAGACGAACCTATACAGGCGGGCTAGATAACCTTCAGAGGAGTCCATAAGCTGAAACACTCTTGTCATGCCCAGGAATTTTTATTGACTTGGAGCTGCACGTTTACTCCTTCTCCAAGAAAAACGGTTATGGAGGAGAGCCCCCCGTAAAGTCAGAGGTGTAGGTGAGAGCATAAAACAGACTCTGGTTTTGGGGTAGATGCTCGGGAACAGGGGGTTTCCTGAGGCTTGATCACGCCTTTGCGTATGCCAAGCCTCCTTCCTCATGACCTTTGCCATGGGCGGAGTTCCTCACGCTGGCCCCCGGCAAGCCAGGACATGGAAGCAACCTAGATGTTCATCAACAGATGAATGGATAAAGAAACTGTGGTACATCTATACAATGAAATATTACTCAACCATAAAAAGAATGAATTTGTCAGTTCTCATGAGGTGCATGAAGCTAGTGCCTATTATACAAGTGAAGTAAGTCAGAAGGAGAAAAATAACTATCATGTATTAACATATACATATGGAATCTAGAAAAACAGTACTGATGAACATCTTTGTAGGGTAATAATACAGGCTCAGATGTACAGAACAGACTTGTGGACACATTGGGTGAAGGAGAGGGTGGGGTGAATTAAGAGCATAGCATTGAAACATGTACATTACCAAAGGTGAAATAGATAGCCAGTGGGATTTGCTGTATGATGTAGGGAGCTTGACCCCATGCTGTGTGACAACCTAGAGTGGTGACATGGGATGGAAAGTGGAAGGGAGGTTCAAGAGGGAGGGGACATATGTATAGCTATGGCTGATCCATATTGATGTATGGCAGAAACCAACACAACATTGTAAAGCAATTATATTCCAATTAAAAATAAGTAAACTAAAAAAACAAAAAAGACCTAAGGTCAGGGAAGGGTTGATGTTCCAAAGTGTTGAACTCTTTAATTTCTTCTTCCTACATGTAAGATTCTCTTAGAGGATAAGATGATGCTGAGATTGCAAGCTAAACTTCAATGACTGGATCTAGGGAAACCAAATAAGCTACTTAGGTTTGGTGGAATCAGGAAAAGCCCAACTCATAGTTTCCCAAAGTAGAATTGAATACTGGAACTGAACATTTTAATATGTAAACATTTTATTGCTACCAAAATTGGTCTTACTGCATTTCCCTCTATCACACCATCCACCCAAACCTGCAGTAGTCATGTGAAAGTGAAGTCGCTCAGTCATGTCCGACTCTTTGCGACCGCATGGACTGTAGCCTACCAGGCTCCTCTGTCCATGGGATTTTCCAGGCAGCAGTCATGAGTCCCTTGATATCCATGGGAATATAGAGAAAGAGAGACTTGTTTGGCTTGCAGGTATTTAGTATATATTGTTAGCCTCACATCACATACTAGAATCATGGAAATAGGCCATCTGAAGTATGAAGCTTAGGGGGGAAAACCTTGATATACACTTAAAAGCCTAAGCCACATCTGTACACCACACCGTTCACAATTTCTTGTCAGTTAAGTATCATCCCCCATATATTTCATAAAAGGGAAAACAAGCATATAGATTAACTATGTGTCTTCAGAGATCCCATCTATGAGAAACGTCGGTATTAGCAAAGTCCCCAGATAGATTGCTCTTTTTTCCCATCTATGAGAAACGTCGGTATTAGCAAAGTCCCCAGATAGATTGCTCTTTTGCATCATGGAAATAGGCCATCTGAAGTATGAAGCTTAGGGGGGAAAACCTTGATATACACTTAAAAGCCTAAGCCACATCTGTACACCACACCGTTCACAATTTCTTGTCAGTTAAGTATCATCCCCCATATATTTCATAAAAGGGAAAACAAGCATATAGATTAACTATGTGTCTTCAGAGATCCCATCTATGAGAAACGTCGGTATTAGCAAAGTCCCCAGATAGATTGCTCTTTTGCACCCCCAGATAGCTTACTACCAAGGAAAATGAATAGAACCATAGATTCCCTCCTTCAAATCAGCTTACCCCACATATAAGTCATTAGCAACTCAGCCATAACTCACATTATCAAAATCACAAGAGTGGTTAGTGGGAAAAGCACTAACGGGGCAGGGGAGGGTGGGAAGCAGAGGCACTCCAGACCAAGTCAGGCTGACAGCAGATAGTGGCTCCTTCCACTTGGGTGCACAGTGCAACTCAACAAAATGCCTTTTTCACAGACGCTGTTTACAGCTTTTCCACAAAATCCATCAGGCCAAGTTAGTTTATGATGCTTCAAAATAAACATGCAGTATGCCTTAAAACGCTGGATCCCTTAGAAAATATGACAAAAAAAGAACCATGTAGGCAAAACCAGAGCATTTAAAAACAGTCTGTATTCTATAAATACACCAGTGAATGATATAAATAAGGTAATATGACATAAAATGAAAAATACCTGTAAGATTATTCTTTCTAGTGTACAGAATTCGTGGCAGTTGCTGCACTATCTAGCTACATAAATATATCCGTCTCTAAAATTGTTGGTTCTGTTAATACAAAGTGAGGCCAAAGTGTGTCCACTTGCTTCTCACAGAAATTGAAAAACCTACATGACTCTCTTTTAACATGCGCCCTTTCACCTTACCAGCACCCTGCCCCCAGCCTATTTTCCACAAATGTCCTCTTCTATCTCTAATTCTCCTGTTCATTTTGTCTGGCCTCACATCCAAGCATGCAAGAGAGAATCCTAGAGGCTCAAGATTCTAGAGTGGCTGTTTGCCAAGGGGAGGAGGCTACAGCAACTGCCACCTTGGATATACTTATGTGGGAAGGAAAAGGGACAGTATCCAGAATGCCTCTCATATATAAAAGCGCTGGATGGCAGGATGCCTGTGTGGGCCAAGGAACCAGAGGTAGTAAATTATGGTCAAAAGAATTGCAACCAAAGGCTGCAAGAGAAAAGGTCTGCAACCAGCTGTGTGTCCTAGCTCTCTGGTATTTGCTTCCATTGGGCTGAGTCTATTTTGTGAAGCATCAAGCACTGAAAAGAAGACTCCGATGCTGGAAGTTGACAGGAAGTAACAAACAAGATGGTAAGCATGCAAGATCAAGAGTTGTCCCAGAAACAAGGCCTAAAACAACAACAACAACAAAAATGGAGGGCAGAAGAGAAAAGCAAGTCCAACCTGGCCCAGCCCAAGAAAAGGAGGAGTCAAGGAGACGAAACTAAAAGAGAAGAGCCTTGGACCACATCATTCTCCACAAGGTGCACTCAACCAGCTTTGCCCTACTCTTTAACGAAGTTACGGAGAGAGCTTCTTAATCCCTTCCTTTGCTCCTTAAAAGCTACTGCAAGTTCACTAATGTAATAGACTGATAGGATTTCAGAACAACTATAATAGTTCAAACTGGATGTCTCTTTCCTTCTTCTCTAAGGTTATTAATTAACCAAGACATATGTAACTGTAAGTGCATAACATAAAATATAATGCTACATAGAATATAAGTAACTATGTTAATTATATTAATGAGCATCTATAAGAAATGTTGCAATGATTTCCTTCATGGAAGAGCTTGAGGGAAGTAAATCTGTCTTGGAGGACTTCACCTCCCCGGAGCTCAAACATTTAGGTGTTTCCTACACCTTTTTTTCTGCATCCAATCCTGTCTTCTTATTGGTGATCTGACCTCCCTATTGGCTGTATCATACCTTTAAACTGCCCACTTTGTGACATCATTCTCCCACCAAATCTACTGCCACCTGGTAGAATCTTGGGGTTTCCATGGAGTTGTCTGTAAATAAATTTGGATCATCGCAAGTGACCAGTGACCAGTGACCAGTGACCTTTGTACTGGACACACTTGTACTGTACACTTGGCTGCAATCATTCCAGACATCCTCTTATATCATCTCCTCCTCCCTTGTATCTGCAGTTAATTTTTCCTCTTCTTCTCTGACCATGTCAGGTATGGAAAGAAACTTTGTAAAGTTTTTCATTAGATTTTTTTTTTCTGCCTGTAAATTTAGTAGTAGATTCAAAATGAATAATGAAGGAAAGTATTGAACTAGAAATCTGGAGACCTAATTTCAGTTTTGACTTGGACATTTACTATCTCTGTGACTTTGGACACTTTGGACAAGTCACTGTCTCACAAGATCTGTTTTTTCCTCATCTAATGTTACATCCAGTGTTACATTAGGATGCTACATTGGTCTATCTCTCTGGTTCTTTTCTTTTCAATATTGAATCTCAAAGGGGACCCATGTAGAACATGAAATCAGAGACTTCTCAAGAGTGTTTCAACAGAAACAGAGAAAAGCCAGGTGGTGTAGAAAATTAGCAATATATACTGAGTTGTTTTGCCCATAATGGTCACCCTCAGTTAATATTTCAGTCTTAGTGTTTGAAATTTAGTGCTGCTCAAGAAGTAATATTCACTTGTTTTTGGAGTTTTCTACCTAAATGAGTTGAAAAGAGAAAACAGGGAGAAAGGATGGAGAGCACTGGGCTAGTGGGAGGCGTGTAGTCAAACATAAGGAAGTTTAGGACTGTCTTCATCAGCAGAGGCCAATGGGAACCAAGAGGAAGGAGCAAATACAAGAATGAGGAGAGAAAGCAAGGAGGAGGTCTCAGGAAAACAGTAGTTTGGGATGGAATGTTGACAGGATCCAAAGATTTTAAATTAAAGCAGAAACAGCACAGAGAACAATCTGCTTAGAGCAGGGCAAAATACCGTTGATTTTTACAAATGCTTCTATTAATAGACTAGGAAGGAAAGTAAGGCCAGAATAAGGTATCACCAGGAAAAACAGCTTATCAGAAAAGTCATACTCAGGATTTTTCTTTTATTGCCTCTCTCAACACAGATGGCACTTGACAATTTTGAATATAAATATTTTAGAAATATGTTTTAGAAATGATACTTCCTATAAACAAGAAACAAAAGTGATTATCTAGGGGGCTGATTTTCAGTGTTTCATTCATTCTGACTTTGAAACTATTAGACATTTTACCAATTAAAAATAACATTTTAAAATGACATTTTCTAACTTAAATCAGAAGGACTAATTCTTTTGTATGATAGCAGGTTCTAAGTCAAGGTTGCTTTTCATCTTTACAATTATTTCCTTCCTAACACAGAGAGCACGTTGATCAACAGCCATCATCCATTTTTAGAGCTTGGCTACCTAAGAAGAAAAAGAAAAAGGCAAACTCTGTATCTCTAATTCCACATATAGGGAATTCCCTGGTTGTCCAGTGGTTAGGACTTGGTGCTTTCACTGCCAGACTGCACAGTGCTGCTAGGGGGGAAAAAAAATCTGCATTTATCTAAAATATTGTTGTGGAGTCCTTTGGATTTTCCTACATTTAAAATCTTTTAAAACTGGATATTAGTGAAGATGGTTCTTTCAGGTTTTGGAATATCATCCTTCTGGATGTTGAAGATGATTATAATCTAAGTTCTAGGATAAATATGAAAACCATCTTGATACTTCTTAAGTTTTCCTTTCTGCTTGTGACATAGTTATATTCATTGAAATATATATTTTTACTAGACTTAGTACCTGTTACTTGCTGCATAAAAATATGAATGAGCCCAATAATGAAATTCTTTTATACATTATTTTATTGTCTACTTTGTACTGTTTTTTTTTTTACTGAAATAATTGTCTACATATATTGGGCTACCTATACATTCACATTTATTGCATTCTGTAGCTTGCTCTGCATTTTTTACAGATATATCTTCTCTGCCAGTATGTATTGGCTAGGAATTAATTCAAAGTCACCTTTTTGTGTCTTTTCATTAATAGTATTTACCGAGATAAAGTGAGCAATATTCACTCATAATATTGTACATATGATACAGAACTTCATTTATCATGAAACTTATTATGCTTTAACACTTGCCACATACTGAAGTTTTCATATCTATATTATACATATACATTAACTAATATGTTTTTCATGACTTTTCTATGTCTTTCTAGAACTTATTAAATCTTGCTCCATATGAATCATATGTAATGTATCATTTATTCATGTATTATTATTTATTGTGTAATGTATTAATGATTCATGTTTACTTATTACTGCTATTATTATTTTTGTTGTGATAACCACTCTACAGATAAGTATCCTGAAACTCAGAGAGTTAAATAACTTTTTTCATTCAAAAGGCAGTTCAGAAATTCACTTTCAGATAATCATTCTGAGGTGGGATGAGAAGTCCGGCTTGAAGAGGGTAAAGATGACCCTTTAAATTCATCAGTGGACTCTAGGTAACAGTGAGGGAAATGTGCAAGCAAAGTGAGACACTAAAGATTACAATAGTAATAGCTCTACCGTTTCCAAATGCCTACATTATAAGTTGAATTTCTCCTGGTTTCTGGCCGTATCATGCTCAGATCGGCATCCTGGCAAGCAAGTCAGGATACTTAGATTCTGAAACCTGGTAATGATACTAACATAACGAGAGAACTTGAACAAGTCAGTCTGAACTCTCTTAGCCTCAGTTTCCTTACTCATGAAATGAAACTATAAGAACAGAAGTTCTCTAAGGACCTCCTAGTTCTAAAATGCTTCAGTTCTAGGAAACAGCATGCAAGTCAATACTAGTGCAGACTTAAGGGAAAGATAGGGCAGGAGGAAGGATATTTCCTGCCTGGAGAACAATGTCTGAATCACATCACTTGGGTCTTCTGCACAATGTATGCCCAAGACGGGGGCACAGGTAGTCAACATAAGGAAGTGTCAAACTGCTCCAACCCTTACAGCCATCATAACTGCCTGATTTTTGGTTTCTCAGGAAGTATTGAGATTAGAGGCATCTGATAGCAAGAACCTTAAGATAATGCTGTTCCTCAAACACAGTGCGAATTTATCAATCTCACTCATCTTTTTCTTACCCTCTTGTTCTTACAGAAAATTTCCAAAATCCATCTGTACCTGGAACCCAGAATTCTCTGCAGCTCTCTCTTCCTGTGGTGAGCAATGCAGCTTCCCTCACAGAAAGTGCCTGCAACTTCTCCAGGGTCTCTGCTCCAGCCCTCAGTTCAGCATGGCTATTTCCAGCAGGCTCTGACACCTCTTTCCAGCCACTCATGAGTAGTGCCTACCTTTACCAACATTCCAGCACAACTATGTTATCTGGAGTCACTGGCCAGAGCCAGCTCTCCACTTCAGCTGCTTCCTGTCCAGGTATTTTTGAGTGGGACATCACAGGAAGCACTGAAAGGAAGTCTTCTTCACTTGGAGACTTCACTGTGACAGTCATTGACCAAGACACAGCTGTTTCCTCCATGCCTATGGCAGCCCAGTATGACAAAACATTAGACATCAATAGCATGGTCCCTCTACAGCCATCTCTTTCTGCCAGCCTTGTTCAGGGAACACCATCTCAGATTCCAAACCAGGGACACAGCCTGTCACTTCCCCACCAGGGAGGAGGCCAGGTATATTACTATCACCAAGGCACACTGGGGCCTTTACTATCTGAAGAACTTGGCCCCTGCCTGCAGTCCTATAGCTCTGTGTCGTATGCAGGAAGCAGGACCTCTGCCCAACCAGAAATGGTCATGGTACTAAAGGAGATTCAGCCCACAAATATCCTACCACCAGCTTCTACCTCTGGAATCTACTACTCTGTGTCTGCTCAGCCCATCACAGACACAGGTTGTCAAGGTAAGTACAAACAGCAAGAAAGTAGAATGAGCTCAGCATTCAAAAAATGGGGTCAAATCTACAGTTGGGAAGTGGCGTATAGACAGATAGAATTTAGATCCTGGGACTTTAATAACCACTACCTTTGCTCAGTGCTCTCTGTTTTTAGACTGTGTATGAGAACATCTAATGCAGGTGGAAGGTTGCACACTGTAAAGGTCATTTATGCTACATGTAAGAGAACCATAATTCAGTCCAGTTGCTCAGTTGTGTCCGACTCTTTGCGACCCCATGGACTGAAGCACACCAAGCCTCCCCGTCCATCACCAGCTCCTGGAGCTCACTCAAACTCATGTCCATTGAGTCGGTGATGCCATCCAGCCATCTCATCCTCTGTCGTCCCCTTCTCCTCCTGCCCTCAATCTTTCCCAGCATCAGGGTCTTTTCAAATGAGTCAGCTCTTTGCATCAGGTGGCCAAAGTATTGGAGCTTCAGCTTCAACATTAGTCCTTCCAATGAATATTCAGGACTGATTTCCTTTAGGATGGACTGGTTGGATCTCCTTGCAGTTCAAGGGACTCTCGAGAGTCTTCTCCAACACCACAAGCACGTACCCAAAGGTACCACGTTTTTCACTGCTCTAGTTGATCAGTCCCCGCCCTGTACTACCACACTGTGTCACCCCCTTCCCTGATCTATTGCTATAGTCTTCTTGGGAGGTGTTTCAGAACTCTTATTATGATAGTGCCAGTTTAACTGTCCCTCACTTCCTTACTTTACACCAAGATTTAAGCCCTTGTGGTCTGAGATCCTGTCCGGAGCAGGCAGGCTGAAGATTCTTTGTTTATCTACTTTATCAGGAAGAGCTCTACTCCCTCTCATAGTTCATGGTGTGAAGTGTTTTTAGTCTTTCAGGAAAGCGGGGAGAATTGAAAGGACTCTACATGAGAATGCTAGGCTTTGTAAGACATGCTATATTTTAAAAATATGACTCATTTTAATTTGGCTTATAAGATCCCTATGGAATACAAAGAAAGCCAAAAATCAGTGACATCAAATGATCACCAGTAAGAATTAGAACAGTCACCTCTTAGCTCCTAGCATAAGACAGTGTCCACTGTCCTTAAAACCAGGTAGTAGAAATGCCTTGCCCATCATTGAAAGGTACATGATTACTGTGCTGGTGTCTGGGGGTGGAGGGAGCATCTCAATCACCAGGGACTGACTTCTTCCTTGATTCCTCTGTAGTGATGGAGACTTCCCTGAGGATGGAAAATTCCCTGGGATCGCAACCTCCAAGCCAGACATTTTGTCTGTCAGAAACTTCAAAATTACCTAGGTCCTGCATTAGCAGAAATATCCAGATACTTGAGAGTAATCCACCACTTGAACTTGGGGACATTTCAATGATAGCTCCAGTCCAGAGTGCCAGTAATCTCCTGGCACTGCCTCCAGTTCCAAGCCAGGAACAAACAGAGAATAAGAATTTGGATGATATTAAAACTAAGTTTTCAAAGCCTCTGGATGATGCTTACCAGATCCCAATAGAAAACCAAGAACCTCCACTAGTCCCTTTAGAAATCTCTGATATTCACGAGCTCCTGGCCAGCATTGATCCCCTCAGCCAAGAGGAGCAACTTGTTTCTGAAAATGTGAATCTGGGAAAGAATAGCCTGAGTTTTGAGGACTTAGGGACACTTGAAAATGGGTTTGAATCCAGCAGTGGCTTTGCAGACATTGCTACACTGGTAGAGGATATTCACCTTCCCCAGTTCTTTCATTCTTTGAAAGACCTTGATCAATCTGAAGCTCCAAAGTTGATCATAGCCAAAGATACCAGCGCTGTTAAGGTGAATCAGGTGCAGGAAAAGCCAAATGTCATAAAGGCGCCCTCTGATCAACCCAGGAAGAACAAACATAAAGCCTCTGAGTCTGTCAGTGATGCTCCCAAGGCCAAAATCCAGCCAAAGAACCCAGAGTGCCTGTTAGGGGGAGAAGTGATTATATGCAATGCTGCAGTCAGTGACAAGGCTCCTGTGAACACAGCCAGACAGCCGAACAGCAAAGCTCAGAAAGCTGCATCAGGCAGGATCAACAAAACTAAGAGCCGCGGGCAGGAAAAGACCAAGAGAACCAGAGAAAACAAGAAGGCTGAAGAGAATAAGCCATCAGGGAACAAAGTCAAGGCAGAGGAAAAGCCAAGCATTCCCAAGATGAAGCGAAAGAAAAATCAACCTGACTTTAGCCAAGAGAACTTTAAAAAGCCTCGAAGCTGCCTAGGCATGCACATGCTGGAGTCTGTGCAGGTTTTTCATGCACTGGGGAAGAAGAGTGATAAGAAAACTGGACTCAATTCCTCTCGGGTCCTGGGAAATTCAAGCAACCCTAAAGACCCCCAGCCATCCCCTGCTATCAAGTCATGGCTCAATACCCCATGTGAGGGTAAAGGTCCTGAGAAAACTCAAGTCAAAGCCCAGAAACCAGATGACAGTGCTGCAAAAGAGAGTCTATCTCCTTCGCAGTATGAGCTGCCTCCTCCTGGGAAGGTCAAGTTAGTACCTTTGCCTTTTCCTACCTTAGACAAGCCTCAGGCTCGACCTGTTCCTCGGAGGCCACAGTCTCTGGCCTCATATCGGCCTGCTGTGGCTTATCCTGCCTGCCCTGGTTCTACTAACTCAGCTCAACCTGCTGCAGTCAATGTATCCCGGCCAGCTCCTGCATCTTTGCCAGGTCCTGTCAAACCAGCTCAGACAACTGTGACCAATCCAACCCGACCAGGTTTGACCAAACCTACCCGGCCTAGCGTCCCTCAGCCTGCAGCTCCTCGGCCTGTACCCTACAGAACTTCATCTTGCACTTCTCTCCAGCGGGAGTCCGTACCCCCTGCTGTGACCAAGCACCAGTCCCCACCCAAGCCTCAGACCCAATTTCTACTCCAAGACTTCTGCTTCCAACCCATTCCTTGGAGGAAACCCAATGTTCCTGAGCCCGTAATGTCAAAGCCGATCACAAAAGAGCAGCGGCCAGAGCGGGAGGCCATGAAGAGGCAGGCTCAACTAGAGCGTGAGAATGCTGCTAAATACACCTCTTTGGGGAAAGTGCAATATTTCATTGAGAGGGAAAAAGAGATGGAAATTGCTCGATACTATGGGTATGCCATGTAAGAGCTGCTAGGATTGTTGGTGCCACCTGGGGTACCAGTTGTTTTTCCATATATAGATAGATATAAATTTCTCTATTTATTCTGATATATTTTAAAACTTAAAACTGAACAAATATAATAGAGTTAGTAGACAAATAATAAAGAAGACTTTTAAATTTGAGATGATGTTAACTGTGCCTCTTTTTTTTTTTTTTTTTTGGTTGGGGCAGGAATCAAAGTCTGCACAGGAAAGGAAAGACTGAATGTTGAATGAGAGAAGGAGGGAAAAGGTGTGAAACCTGAGGAAAGAGGAAGGAACTTGGCCCAGGGCTAGGAAGGCCAAGAGCTTTTATGGCTTTATAAAAGGAAGCAGGAGTGGGGGAAACGGTAGAAGTAAAATGTAGGATCTGAGGTTAGGGCTGAAAGAACAAAATTTGAGTAGAGTTGAAGATAACAGAAGATGAGTCTAGTTTGACAAGGAGAGACCGAAAAACTGTCTCCCTGAAATTGGCCTTATGTCTCACCACCACCAGATAGGTATTTCAAGAGGTTCAGGACACCCCTCTGAAAGGTCTGCGTTACTTAAGTGTGAGGACAGAGGGGAACTGGGAAGTCTACCAGGTGAGTGGCAAGGGCTCAGCGTTATCTTGGCAGCTGACAAGCGGGCGGGGGCCAAGTGAACTGCTGCAGCAGGAGGCTCAGGAACAGGGCCTGGGATAGAAAGCACCATTTACTCAACACCTAGGCACCAGGGCAGCAATACACTGTTGAGTGAACCCTGGCAACAACAGGCAAGGCCAGTACTCCTGTGCCCCTGCACTTAGTGAGGTTCAGCAACGGGCTGAGGTCCCATCGCATGCGGAGGGACAAGGCCTCAATCTGAGGCCCAAAGGCCCCTCAAAGTTCTCAGTATTTGGAAGTTCCGGTAGGCTGCCAACCTGGCTTTTAGAGCATAGCATCCGGAGGTTTCTGGTAGAAGAGATCAAACTTCTGCAGAGGCCGAAACGTTAACTTGAGGGGCTTCCTCCATTGACCCGTGCGCGTGCTGCCTTCTCTAAATAACGCCATCAAATCATCGCCATCAACTGAAGCGCACGAGAAAAATCCTCTGCAAGTGTCCTTTTTCAACAGGGAGAGCGGTAGGCACATGCGCAGTAGGTCGCTGCTCCCGCAGCCACAGGTTGCAGGTATCCTGCAGTCCAGAGGTTCCTTGGGAGGCAGCTCAAGGGAGTTAAGATGAGGAGGTGGGGCGGCAGGGGTGGAGGGTGAGTAGTGGGGGGGCGTGGCAGAGCCGGGGGCTGGGGTTAATTCGGGCCAGGGGTTGGGGGGAGTGGCAGAGGGTGGGCCTGAGAAGGAGGGAGAGATGGAAGCAGAGGATAGTGACTATAGGAAAATTGGCACTTTTCATTTGTAAATTATTTTATTGAGATGTGATTCACACACCTTAAAATTCGCCTTCTGAAACTCCAACTTCAGTGCCATTTAGAACATTCACAAGCCTATGCATGCAATCATCACCATTTTCATCACCCCGAAAAGAAACCCCCTTAACCATCAGCAGGCCCTCCTCATCCCCTCCTCCTTCAGCCCCTGCAATTTACTTTGTGTCTCTATGGTTTTGCCCTTTTCTGGACACTGCATGTATATGAAATAATGTAAATGTGACCGATGTGTCTGGCTTCTCTCAGTGTAATGTTTTCAAGTTCATCCATATTGTAGCTTGTGTCAGTGTGTCATTCCTTTTCAAGACTGTGTAATCCAACATAAAAATCCTTTCATCCATTGGTGAACATTTGGGTGGTTTCCACAAATAATTTCCATTTATCGAGAGTTTATCTTGTGCCAGGCAGTACCAGGATAAGTTATTGACCCTATTTTACAGATACAGAGGTTTGGAGAGTGGGAAGAATTTGCCCAAGATTAAGAGCTAGCAACAGGGGGAGCTGGGGTTAGAACTCAGGCAAACTTCACACGACAAAACGTTTGAAAAGGTACACAACGTATTCAATGTAAATTCACCCTATTCCCTAAGTTCTGCAGCCACACATTTCCCTCCTCAGAGATTTGCTTCCAGAGAAATATTTATACCCCAACATGTATATATCACAATTTATTGACTAATCTGTCTCACAGATTTGAGATGTCACCTTTATGGTAAAACAGATTCTTCTACATATTTATATTACTCTTTATAGATTGTCTTCTTTTTTGCCTTTTTAAAATATTTCCCATTTCTCTAGAATTCTTTGCATCTTATTTTAAAAATTGTTCTCCTTTTTTGGGTTTCTTGGTGACTCAGTGGTAAAGAATATGCCTGCCAGAGCAGGAGACATGGGTTTGATCCCTGGTCCAGGAGGATCCTTCAGGCTATGAAGCAGCTAAGCCCATGTGCCCTAACTATTGAGCCTGTACTCTACAACGAGAGAAGCCACCACAGTGAGAAGCCTGTACCCTGCACCAAAAAGTTAGACCCGGCTTACCACAACTAAAGAACAGCTCGTGCAGCAACAATAAACAAATAAATCAAATTATAAAATTTTTCTCCTTTTCTTGTTTCTATTAAGACATTATATACACTTGTATTATTTTAAACAGACTTCATTTATGCATTTATTTCTTTTATTTTGAGTTCTGTCCTGTTCTGTTATCTTACCTAATTCTAATTTATACTGCTTTTTCATCTTTTATTATGGTAAAACATACATAAAATGATTTCAACCATTTTTAAGTATACAATTCAGTGACATTAAATGAATTCATGATGTTGTGTAACCATCACCACTGTCCAAATTCAAAATAATTATATCAAAACATTGAGCAGGACCTCAAAAAGATGGGCCCAGCAGAATAGTTTTTGAATCCCCAAACCCTTTCATGGAAATAGATCCACCAAATACCCACGGGTGGCATTTATCAGCATTTACTATTTCTGGAACTTTTTCACCATCCTCAACAGAAACTCTGTAACCATTAAATAGTAACTTCCCATTCCCTTCACGATCCACATTCTTTCATTTTTTTGCATCATTTTTCCTACTGTCTTTTCACCCACTTTGAAATGATAGGCTACAGTTTTGATCTGTTTTGTGGCCCTATCTTTTCCAACTTGCCTTTATTGTCTGAAGAGATGACATTCTGCTCCTTATTCTCTCTTTCCTTACACTGCTTTTGTATGGGATTTAATCCCAATCCTTTTCTGCTATTTGCTTTTAGGTGAAACCAGTTTTAAAACACTTCGAAAGAGAGATGTGAGGCCACCTGGAACTAGGTTCTTCTTGGCGGTTCCATCAATATTTCACCTGTTCTGGAATAACAATAACTTTTGCAGGAGGCATAAACCAGTGGGCTTTATCATTAGACACCATTCAGAGAAGGACCCCATGAACGCTTAGCAAAAATGGTTTAGTTAAATGATTTTACCTAAGATGATCACACACCAGCCCCAGGAAACTCAGTGACCCCAGACAAGGTGTAATGGCATCCTTCCTTCTCTCTGCCTTAGCTCTCAAGGGTTGGTCACCTACATGTTATAAGCAATTATTATTTGGTTTCTATTCATAACTACTATCAGAAGACATAGTATCTGTGGGCCTAATCACACTGCCCTGATCCAATATTCTTCATTTTGGCTTCTTGCCCATCAGCAGGAATCTGGTTTATTTTTGTTCTCCTTTTACCACGGCCTGGTAATTTTTGTGAATGACTCAATCTCACCAGAGACTGAGGGGGTTTCTAGTTTCTCAACAACTGCCACCCATGGGCATGTGGTGTTGGCTGCTCTATTTCCATGAGAGGGTTTTGATGTTGTTGCTCAGTCACTAGGTCATGTCCGATTCTTTGTGACCCCTGAACTGCAGCACTCCAGGCTTCCCTGTCCTTCACTATCTCCTGGAGTTTGCTCAAACTCATGTCCATTGAGTCAGTGATGTCATTCAACCATCTTATCCTCTGTCACCCCCTTCTCCTCTTGCCTTCAATCTTTCCCAGCATCAGGGTCTTTTCCAATGAGTCAACTCTGCATAAGGTGGCCAAGGTATTGGAGCTTCAGCTTCAGCACCCAGTCCTTGCAATGAATATTCAGGGTTGATTTCCTTTAAAATTGATTGGTTTGATCTTCTTGCTGTCCAAGGGACTCTCAAGAGTCTTCTCAAACACCACAGTTTGAAAGCATCAATTCTTTGGCGCTCAACCTTCTTGATGGTCCACTTCTCACATCCATACATGGCTAGTGGAGAAGCCATAGTTTTGACTTATACAGACCTTTGCTGGGGATGTCTCTGCTTTTTAATATGCTGTCTAGGTTTGTCATAGCTTTTTTCCAAGGAGCAAGCATCTTTTAATTTCATGGCTGCAGTCACCATCCACAGTGATTGTGGAGCCCAAGAAAATGAAATCTGACACTGTTCCCACTATTTCCCCATCTATTTGTCAAGAAGTGATGTGAGTGGATGCCATGATTTTGAATGTTGAGTTTTAAGCTAGCTTTTTCACTCTCCTCTTTCACCTTCCTTAAGAGGCTCTTTAGTTCTTCACTTTCTGTCGTTAAAGTGGTATCAGCTGCGTGTCTCAGGCTGTTGATATTTCTCCTGGCAATCTTGATTCCAGCTTGTGAATCATCCAGCCCAGCACTTCGCATGATGTACTCTGCACAGAATTTAAATAAGCAGGGTGATAATGCAGCCTTTATGTACTCCTCTCCCAATTATGAACCAGTCCATTGTTCCATGTCCAATTCTAACTTGCTTCTTATCCTGCATACAAGAGGCAGGTGAGGTGGTCTTGTATTCCCATCTTTTTAAGAATATTCCACAGTTTGTTGTGAGCCACACAGTCAAAAGCTTCAGAGTAGTCAATGAAGCAGAAGTAGGTATTTTGGGGGCATTCCTTTGCTTTTTCTATGATCCAGCAGATGTTGGCAATTTGATTTCTGGTTCATCTGCCTTTTCTAAATTCAGCTTGTACATCTGGAAGTTCTCAGTTCATGTACTGCTGAAGCCTAGCTTGAAGGATTTTGAATATAATCTTGCTAGCATGTGAAATGAGTGTATTTGTATGGTAATTTGAACATTCTTTGGCATTACCTTTCTTTGAGACTGGAATGAAAACTGACTTTTTCCAGTCCTGTGGCCACTGGTGAGTTTTCCAAATTTGCTGGCATATTGTGTGCAGCACTTTAACAGCATCATCTTTAAGGATTTGAAATAGCTCAGTGGAATTCCATCACCTCCACTAGCTTTCTTTATGGTAATGCTTTGTAAGGCCTGCTTGACTTCACATTCCAGGATGTCTGGCTTTAGGTGAGTGACTACACTATGGTGATTATCTGGGTCAGGAAGATCTTTTTTATATAGTTCTTCTGTGTATTCTTGCCACCTCTTCTTAATCTCTTCTGCTTCTGTAAGGTCCTTGCCATTTTTGTCCTTTATTTTGCTTATGTTTGCATGAAATATTCCCTTGGTATCTCCAATTTTCATAAAGAGATCTCTAGTCTTTCCCATTCTATTGTTTTCCTCTATTTCTCTGCATTGTTCACTTAAGAAGGCTTTCTTATCTCTCTTTGATATTCTCTGGAACTCGGCATTCAGATGGGTATATCTTTCCTTTTCTCCTTTGCCTTTTCCTTCTCTTTATTATTTCCGTATTTTTTTCCTTCTCTCTTTTTTCAGCTGTTTGTAAGACCTCTTGAGACTACCACTTTGCTTTCCTGAATTTCTTTTTCTTGGGGATGGTTTTGGTCATCATCTCCTGTACAATGTTACAAACTTCCATCCATAGTTCTTCAGGCACTCTGACTACCAGATCCAGTCACTTGAATCTACTTGAGACTCTCACTGTATAATCATAAGGGATTTGATTTAAGTAATACCTGAATGGCCTAGTGTGGTTTCCCTACTTTCTTCAATTTGAGCCTGAATTTTGCAATAAGAAGTTCATTATCTGAGCCACAGTCAGCTTCAGGTCTTGTTTTTTGCTGTCTGTATAGAGCTTCTTCATCTTAGGCTGCAAAGAATATAATCAATCTGATTTCAGTATTGACCATCTGGTGATGTCTATGTGTAGAGTCATCTCTTGTATTTTTGGAACAGGGTATTTGCTATGACCAGAAGGAAATGGCAACCCACTCCAGGACTCGTGCCTAGAAAATCCCATGGATGGAGGAGCCTGGTGGGCTACAGTCCATGGGGTCACAAAGAGTTGGACATGACTGAGTGACTTCACGACTTCACGAGTGCATTCTCTTGGCCAAACACTTTAGCCTTTGCCCTGCTTCATTTTGACTCCAAGGCCAAACTTAGCTGTTACTCCAGGTATCTCTTGACTTCCTACTTTTGCATGCCAGTCCCCTACGATGAAAAGGACATGTTTTTTGTGTGTTAGTTCTAGGTGGTCTTGTAGGTCTTCATAGACTTGGATTATTGTGATGTTGAATGGTTTGCCTTCATGAAATGAGATCATTCTGTCATTTTTGAGACTGCAACCAAGTACTGCATTTCAGACTCTTTTTTGACTATGAGGGCTACTCCATTCCTTCTCAGGGATTCTTGCCCACAGTAGTAGGTATATTGGTCATCTGAATTAAATTCACCCATTCCCATCCATTTTAGTTCACTGATTCCTAAAATGTCCTTGTTCACTCTTGCCATCTCCTGTTTGACTACATCCAGTCTGGCAGATCTGCTTCCCAGATGGGAGGGTTTGATGAGATTCAAAAGCTACACCACGGCCTCCATCTTTCTGAAGTTCTGCTCCATCATTTGACGCAATTATTTGAAATTTGGGGATCATATAATTTTCAGTTCCCCAAGCAGAGACCTATTTGCTCTACGTTAGGACTCTGGGTCAGGTGAAGCTTTCTGAGTCTTCTCTAAGTTTCATCTAAATATTTGCTCAGCCCATGTTTTGAGTAGGAAGTGAAAACACAACAACCTAAATGGCTCATGGATTGGGGGACATTTGGCCACCATGAAAGGAAGAATAAACTGGGGACAGGGGGAGAGTCTGGAGCCAGGTCCTGGTCAGGAGTGTGTATCTTTTTTCCCCCTTCCTTCTTTTCCTTCTCTCTTATTATTGACTTTTCTAAACATGTACAAAATGGAATCTCCAACCTGCCCTCTTACCAAGCAAAAATATTGGTTCATGCACAGTTTTCTTCATCTCAGTTCATGGTAATGCCATTTCTCCAGTTTCACAGCCCAGAGGCCTTCAGAACCGCTTGACTCCTCTTTGTTGTTCCCAACTGCACATCAGCAAATTCCGTCTTCTTTACCTTCAAATTGTATCTAGAACTTGTCCACTTCTAACCTCTTTCCTTGCTGCCCGGATTACTGGGAGAGACATTTAACTCAGAAGCTTCCCAAACTTTCTAGATTCACAGAGCCCTTGCTGTCTCACCTATAGGCTCAAAGAAATACTTAACAATCTAACTTATTAAGAAGCTGGGTGGCAACAATAAATAAGTACTTATGTTTGTAGTAGGCTGGAAAATGGCCACCCAAAGAGATCAGGTCCTAATTTCTCAAGCCTATAAATATTATTACCTTATTTAGAAAAAGATTTTTACATATGTGGTCAGATTAAGGATCCAGAGATGGGGAAGTTACCCTGGATTATCAGGGTAGGCCCTAAATACAGTCATTATGTGTCCTTACAAAATGGGGGCAGAAAGAGATTTGATAGAGACAGAAGATGAAAAGGCAAAGACGAGTTTTGCAGGCACCAGCCAAGCAATGCCAGCAGCCACCAGAGGGTGGCAGAAGCAAGGAATGAAATCTCCCTCAAGAGACACCTTCATTTTGTCCCAGTGGTACTGATTTCAGAATTCTGGCCTCCAGAACTATTAAATTTCTGCTTTTTTAAGCCAATAATTGTGGTGATTTGTTAGAGAAGTCACAGGAAAACTGTTCCATTGTATAATAATACAATGTTCCAATAACTAGGCAGACATTTGGAAAACAATACAGATAAAATAAAATATATATATATATATATATTTTACTCTGAAATAACCACAGTTATTTGCTAATGGAATGTGGGGGACTGTCGGGCACTATGCAACATCTCAAACTCTGGAATCAGATTGAATGCTGCTAGTCTCATGTCCTGCTCCACACTGATTTTCAAATAGTACTTGTCTTTTGTTACAGCTACTGCCAGAATCCCAGGTTTATATGTCAGCATTTAAAGGAATACGGCACAACCTAATGTTGAAACTGTGAACTACTTACCAGATAGAAGTCACGTGGTCTCTAATAGATGTCAAATATTGCTGTGAATCCTTCAACAATTTTAAATATCCTGCTACAGCCTGGTGAATTTGTATGGTATCCTGGGAGGACCCCAGTGTATGTTGTGAACCACAATACTGACTGACTTCTCTCTTCCTACCCTTTCCTGCCTAAAACTTGTCAACTCAGTCACCATAATGATTCTTGAAAAACACTAGATCCTGTCCTGTTTGAATCCTCCCATGTTCTCATTTTTGTTAGAGTCAAGGCCAGTGGCCCTGCAATGGCCTATGAGGCCCTACCTACACCAGGAGTCAGCAAATAAACAGCCAGACAGTAAATACATTAGTCTTTACGGGCCAGATTGCCTTTGTCTCTGCTGTTCAACTCTTCAGTGGTAGCATGAAAGCCGTCATAGAAACCATGTAAATGAGTGGGCACGGCTGTGTTCCAGTAAAACTTCCTTTACAAAACAGTAGCTTGCTGACCCCTGCAGTACACGATCTACTGCTATGCTCCCTGTCACTCATTCCACTTCCAACAAAGCCATTCAGTTCGGTTCCGTTCAGTCGCTCAGTCGTGTCCGACTCTTTGCGACCCCATGAATTCCAGCACGCCAGGCCTCCCTGTCCATCACCAACTCCCGGAGTTCACTCAGACTCACGTCCATCGAGTCAGTGATGCCATCCAGCCATCTCATCCTCGGTCGGCCCCTTCTCCTCCTGCCCCCAATCCCTCCCAGCATCAGAGTCTTTTCAATGAGTCAACTCTTCGCATGAGGTGGCCAAAGTACTGGAGTTTCAGCCTTAGCATCATTCCTTCCAAAGACATCCCAGGGCTGATCTCCTTCAGAATGGACTGGTTGGATCTCCTTGCATTCCAAGGGACGCTCAAGAGTCTTCTCCAACACCACAGTTCAAAAGCATCAGTTCTTTGGCGCTCAGCCTTCTTCACAGTCCAACTCTCACATCCATACATGACCACTGCAAAAACCATAACCTTGACTAGACGGAACTTAGTCGGCAAAGTAATGTCTCTGCTTTTGAATATGCTATCTAGGTTGGTCATAACTTTCCTTCCAAGAAGTAAGCGTCTTTTAATTTCATGGCTGCAGTCACCATCTGCAGTGATTTTGGAGCCCAAAAAAATAAAGTCTGACACTGTTTCCACTGTTTCCCCATCTATTTCCCATGAAGTGATGGGACCAGATGCCATGATCTTTGTTTTCTGAATGTTGAGTTTTAAGCCAACTTTTTCACTCTTCTCTTTCACTTTCATCAAGAGGCTTTCTAGTTCCTCTTCACTTTCTGCCATAAGGGTGTTGTCATCTGCATATCTGAGGTTGTGGATATTTCTCCCAGCAATCTTGATTCCAGCTTGTGTTTCTTCCAGTCCAGCGTTTCTCATGATGTACTCTGCATATAAGTTAAATAAGCAGGGTGACAATATACAGCCTTGATGTACTCCTTTTCCTATTTGGAACCAGACTGTTGTTCCATGTTCAGTTCTAACTGTTGCTTCCTGACCTGCATACAGATTTCTCAAGAGGCAGGTTAGGTGGTCTGGTATTCCCATCTCTCTCAGAATTTTCCACAATTTATTGTGATCCACACAGTCAAAGGCTTTGGCATAGTCAATAAAGCAGAAATAGATGTTTTTCTGGAACTCGCTTGCTTTCTCCATGATCCAGTGCATGTTGGCAATTTGATCTCTGGTTCCTCTGCCTTTTCTAAAACCAGCTTGAACATCAGAAAGTTCACAGTTCACATATTGTTGAAGCGTGGCTTGGAGAATTTTGAGCATTACTTTACCAGCGTGTGAGATGAGTGCAATTGTTCGGTAGTTTGAGCATTCTTTGGCATTGCCTTTCTTCGGGACTGGAATGAAAACTGACCTTTCCAGTCCTGTGGCCACTGCTGAGTTTTCCAAATTTGCTGGCATATTGAGTGCAGCACTTTCACAGCATCATCTTTCAGGATTTGAAATAGCTCCACTGGAATTCCCTCACCTCCACTAGCTTTGTTCGTAGTGATGCTTTCTAAGGCCCTCTTGACTTCACATTCCAGGATGTCTGGCTCTAGGTGAGTGATCACACCATTGTGATTATCTGGGTCATGAAGATCTTTTCTGTACAGTTCTTCTGTGTATTCTTGCCACCTCTTCTTAATATCTTCTGCTTCTGTTAGGTCCATACCATTTCTGTCCTTTATCGAGCCCATCTGTGCATGAACTCAGCCATTGCCGGTCCTTAAATACACCAGCCATCTCCTGGCTCAGGGCCTTTGTACTTGCTGTTCCTTCCAAGTCTCTACTCAAATCTTTCCAACGTGGGTTTACCTGACTACACTGTCTGAAACTGCAATTGTACCCCCTGCAGTTCTCCTTTCCTTCGATCTGATTCCTTTCACCCAAACTCACTTTTCCCATTGTATTTAGAATCTTCTAACAGGTAACTTACTTGTTTGTAATACATCGCTCCCTCACCCCTCATTAGAATATACGATCCTTGAGGGCAGCATTATTTAATTTTTTTGCCTGCTTGTTTGCTAATATATGTCCAATCCCTTGAATAGTGTTTGGCACATAGTAGGTAGTCAGTAAACAGGTGTTCATTGAATAAATAAATGAATGTTTTTCAAGGAGTATAAATACAGTGGCATGCAATTCTTTATCTTGCATTCAAAGTTATAGTGGTTGGTCATGTGCCAATATTTTTCCAAATAAATATGTAAATCAAATATAAAATGATAAAATCCCTCAGCCCAAATTGTACAGCTCAAATAGTCCTAAAACTTCTTATCTCTTTTAAGTGAAAAGTGAAAGTGAAGTCGCTCAGTCATGTCCGACTCTTTGGGACCCCATGGACTGTAGCCTACCAGGCTCCTCCCTCCATGGGATTCTCCAGGCAAGAGTACTGGAGTGGGCTGCCATTTCCTTCTCCAGGGGATCTCCCCCTGGACCCACCGGGTCTGCCACATTCCAGGCAGACGCTTTAACCTCTAAGCCACCGGGGAAGCCCTATCTCTTTAACTCTTGCTGAAATTTCAACCTTGAGAATGACACTTTTACTTAAAACAAATGGCTCTGAGTTATTAGGAAATAAATCATATAACTCATGGCTAACTAGCAGGTAACAAACGAAGAAAATATGCCAAATAAAATTGACCGCATATGTGCAAATTTAAGCATAGTTGTAATAATAGACACACATTTAAAACCTTACAAGCATGCATAAAAGCTCATTTTCCTGACTAGATGTGTTTCTTGACGACAGGAGATACCATTCTTCAAAACTAACAATAGGTGGAGCCCCAAACCTCAGGTTCGCCTTTATGTTACTGGTTTTTCTGTAGGCTTCTCAACGAACCTCCTCATAATGTATTTCCAAACTCTAGCTGAAAAAGAACATAATTTCCATGCATTCGTAGTATACAAATGTAAAAGATCCCAGTGTACTTGTAATTCCCTTCTTGTAAACAGCTCTTTTCACGTCTCTTCTTCTCAAATTCTTGCTTTTGGAATTCAAATTTGTGATTTTATATTCCCAATGGGTTCACAGAAAAAGTTTTAACAATGTGAATAATTTGTCTTAAGTACACATTCCATTTCTGCTTTCTGAGCATCCTCTTTCCCTAGCAATGTTAAAGATAAACTGTTTTGGTGTCTCAATGCATGGAAATCACCTAGCAACCGCTTGAGAAACTTACTCATTTTTGTTTTCCTTCTGATGGCTCTCAGCTTTAATCTATGAGGGCCTTAAAAGAATAAGAGCTGAGTTTTTCTGTTTCATTATTGTAAACCCATGGCCTGACACTGATCTATGAGTATGATAGGTACTTAATAAAAAATTGCTCAATAAATGAAGGCATCTAGCCTTGGACTCTTTCTGCTCTTGGTTCTAACTGTCTTGTAGAGAAGATTTGGTCCCAAGAACATAATGGCCACTATTTTCATTGTTCATCTCAGTTATCACCATGATTATTACCCATCCCAATAATCTTTTTTTGGGACAGTTAGACAGCATTTATTTCAACATTTGAGCATCCAATGATCTTCACTGAATATCATCTGGGGTCCCAACCTTTCCTAGGCACTAGGAATTGAGCTGTGAGCATCAAAAGAAGTTTTCAACACCACCACCCCACCCCTTCCCACCTCCAGGGGAATCCTAGCACCGACTTGCATATTTATGGTTGTGAATGGAAAAAATCTGATAAGCGCTTTCAGCCATAAGTCTAAAAAGCCAATGCCCCTGCAAAATCACTCCAGGGAAATTTAAGAAAAATATACATAACTGAGAATGGGAGAAATTAGAGATCTGGATGCTGGCCTAGTGGAGGAGGCTATACCTGTGCCGGGGTTTAAGCTAGACCTTGAAGTGTCATGTCATCACACTAACAAACTTACAGACAGTCTTTCAAAATTTGGGGTTTAAAGTATGTATAGAGAGTTTAACCCTTTATTTTATATTGGCGCATAGCCGATTAACAATGTGGTGGTAGTTTCAGGTGGCTAGCAAAGGGACTCAGCCACATATGCACACATATCTAGTCTCCCTGAAATTCCCCTCCCATCCAGGCTGCCACATAACATTGAGTAGAGTTCCCTGTGCTATATGGTAGGTCCTTGTTGGTTACCCACTTTGAATATAGAAGTGTGTACATGTCAATCCCGAAACTCCCTAATTATCCCTTCCCCGGTTCTTCCTCCCTGGCAACCGTATATTCATTCTCAAAGTCTGTGAGTCTATTTCTGTTTTGTAAATAAGTTCATTTGTATAATTTCTTTTTAGATTCCACACATAAGGGATGTCACATGATATTTCTCCTTCTCTGTCTGACCTACTTCACTCAGTATGACAATCAAGAGCTAAACTATTAAACCACAGCATAAAGCTTTGGAGTGGTGATAGTGTCCTGAGACAGAATGACTAGTAGGCTTGCAGAACTTTTTGGAAAGAGGCTGTGCATACATTCATACATATACACATCCACAAATAGAATGTGTCACTCTGTATTTGGTGTAAATAAACACCATGCCCTGGTCTTAGGGTAGGAACTGTGTCATACAGATATTTGTGTCCCCATTGCTTTGCACAGTGACCCTTAGAGATTAAACACTCCTTTTCAATACATTTTTTTTTGGTGTTGTGACATTAAAAAGTTAGTCTTTTAGGCAAAAAACAATTGTCTAATACTTCAGGCCAACAATTTTGTCTAGAATGTAACACAAACCAATGGAAATTTTCAGGAGTTTCTTTTCTCTGATTTAGAAAACCTGGTAAGTTTAGCCAGGTTTTCAGATCAGCAATCCCTCTTTGAATACTGGATTAATGTCAGTGTGTTAGAGTGTCTATCTGGCAGGAAAACCCTACTCAAAATGAAAATAGTAGTTCTTTCATAAGATTCAAAATTGTAAGTTAATGAGATAATGAGGCAAAAGATGTTTTTTATTATAGCAACTATTTTTAGAATTTAAAGAAGTTGTGAGTACTCTTCCAGACAGCAATAGAACAAAATCATTCAATTACTGGGTAATACAATCAGACTCCAAAGCAAATAGGTTTCTACTTCAGTTTTAAATAGTTTAGTCCTTGTTAAGCACACCCATTTATGAAATAGTATGTGTAGACAAATAGAAGAGTTCTTGACAATTTTGCGGTGGTTAAAGCAAGCAGATTCATCGATATTATATAGCGGTCATCAAAAACTCAATTGACACGAGTTTGAGCAAACTCCAGGAGACAGTGAAGAACACAGCAGCCTGGCATGCTGTAGCCCATGGGGTCACAAAGAATTGGACATGACTGAGCAACTAAACAACAATATAGTGGTAAAGAACAAATATATATTGATATAATATTTCTAGATAATCAAATATTAAACATACTGGGCTTTAGTCTATTAACATATTTTTAAATTTATTTTTAATTGAAGGATAATTGCTTTACAATATTGTGTTGGTTTCTGACATACATGAACAAGAATTAGTCTACTAATATTTTTAAAAGTTTATAAAGCTGAATACTATACCTTGAAGCAAGGGATAAATTCAAATGTCATTTTTAACAAAATTCAGACTGGATATTGAAACAGCTTTAAACATTAAAACTCCAACAGCCAAGATCTAATATTGCTAATCTAAAACAAATGTACACCTGTTTTTTGCCAATGGTAACCACAAATTTTATGATCACAACAGAGTCAGGTAACCTATGAAAACCTAGAAATTTCTAGTGAAATGCTGAAGAAGTCTTTTCTTAACAAAGCTTTGAAAGTCCTATAGTCTGAAAAGGAAATGGTTACAAAATAAGTGCTTTTCAAATTTACAGATAAAATTTTATTGTGATATATGCTAAAAAAAAATATATATATAGGGACTTCCCTGGTGGACCAGTGGTTAAGACTCCATGCTTCCAAGCAGGGAGCATGTGTTCAACCAGTATCCCACAGTCTGTGCTGCATGGCTAGGAAAAAAAAAAGTTAATGCCCCCAAATTTTAATGGCTTAACCAGTATGCAAAAAAGAACTCGAGGGGCTTAAGTGGTGTGCTAAAGTTTGCAAAATGAAGTGTACTTTTAGATCCTACTAGTGGAAACCACTAGAATGACTGCTCAGTTCCCCAAATACTCTTCCTCTGAAAATCTGGTCACTAACCAGGATGGACCCTAACAGCCAATGAGTCCAACGTGGCCTATCTTTCTGGCCACAAAGGTTTAAAAAAGAACTCGACATGACCTTTCTGAATGTGGCAATAAACAAAATTGAGGTGAAATGAGCTAAGATTTGTGTAATTTCTAAAAAAAAAGTGAGTGGAAATTCAGGGAAAGCAAATTTCCACATAGAGAAGACCCAAGGATGTGTATTTAGTATAAAAAATTCAAGACATAGCTCATCTGGTTTTTCAGTGACTTCGTAATATAAACAGGGTATTAATAATCTGGTGGGGTAGGTTTCAACATGCAATCAATCTTGATAAAGCTCATAGAATTTTCTGCAGAAAACTGAGATACCCTAGTTTTTAGGACTGACATAAATATATAACACGTGCTTCCCAGGTGGCGCTAGTAGTAAAGAACCTGCCTGCCAATGCAAGAGACATAAGAGATGCAGGTTTGATCCCTAAGTCAGGAAGATCCCCTGGAGGAGGGCATGGCAACCCACTCCAGTATTCTTGCCTGGGGAATCCCAAGGACACAGGAGCCTGGCAGGCTCCAGTCCATAGGGTCGCACAGAGTTGGACAGGACTGAAACGCCTTAGCACGCACACACAAACATATAACTCATCTGCACAAACGTGGAGGACATAAAGGCATGCGGTAAGCATGAAGGTTACCAGTCTAATTTCAATACGCGTATGATTTATGCAACAGATTTTATCTGACTTCATACTTCTTAAGTTTTTCCAAGGGATGTTGTATTACAACGTGTGTAGCCTTTCACTGTGTCTGTACTGACCTAAAATAAAAGTTAGCTTGGTCATTGGGTCCTTTGCTCGTTTTCTCTTCTTTGCTGGTTGATTTTCCTTTACCAAAATGGCCCCGCTCTCTCCTCATTGGTGTTTTCTTCTCCTGCAGGTGGCAGCTCTAGCTCCGCCCACCAGTCGCCGCTCGGGTCCTAAGTTTTTGAGAATTTAATTCACAGACCAGAGGGAGGGGGTGGGGCGGGGCGGGGCGGATGCCGGACGTGACGTTTTCGGAAGCGCCGAGAGTCGTCCGCGGGGGACAGGTGGGGAAGGGTCCCAGCCTTGTGGTGGGGCCCGGGCGCTGAGCGTGATCGGAGTCTGACGGGGAGCGGCCACCGTGAGTGTGGGGCCTGCAGCCTTCTCCTCCCTGCGCCCCCTGCCCGGCCTGTCGCGCGCGAGGCCCCTGACGGCTCCGGTCCCCAGCCTGGCCCAGCGCGTCCCCTCCTACTGCTCGCGATAGACGCGAAAGCCTTGAATAATTTTGCCCGATGTTGACAACTTGGCTTGAGTGCCTTCGAGAAGGCCTCGAGTAGTTGTCAGTGGATCCTTCTCCGCTGTAAACGCCCCCTTCGCTCATTCCTGGTACTTCCTTTCGCCTCCCGGTCATCTTCCCCCGTTTCGGTTTTTTCCGCCACTTTCCCCCTTATTTGCGGACGCTGCGTCTCCTCTTTGGAGTGTTGGTCAGCCTTGTCGTGTGGGGCAGCACTTGCTGGCCTTGGGAAGAGGTTCCATTCTCGACCAAAAGATCCTCTCCCGAGAGGTGATAAAGAGCAACAAGCCTCTCCTGCCTCAGTTAGCTTTGATGGGCTCTGCACTGAGTTTACTAATTAGGCAACTTGGGGAGCTTTTAGATTTGCTAGTGGCTTCTTGAGCCCCTGAAAAGACTCCCACAGGAGGTGGACTGCCTCTACATCCCTGGTAGTCCCCACAAGTTTTGTACCCTTAGGGTGTTTGAGAAAAAGCTTGGTGGAGGAAGTGTGACCTAAGGATAGAATTGACCTGGAGAAAATCATCTTTGAGGGAGTGCTTGGAATGGAAAACAGCAGTGGGTAGACAGATGAAACACATATGAGGATTTCTGGGCAGATAAGAATCCTGACTGAAGCGAAAGGTCTCTGTTGGCAATGAGTAAGGTTTAAAAGGACCGAATGGGGCCAGTTGACACAGGGCCTTGAATTCCAAAATCTGCTGTAGCTTGTATGTTCTACAGCATGCTGGTTGTGCTGTGTCGCTTCGGACATGTCCGACTTTGTGACCCTGTAAACTATAGCCCACCAGGCTCGTTTGTTCATGGGATTCTCCAGGCAAGAATACTGGAGTGTGCTGTAATACAGGGGGTGTGCATCAAATACCCAGAATCTTCCTGGAAGTGATGTAGAGTGATATCTGATTGGAAGAAAGAATCTAATTCTAACAGCAGCAGTATCAGGAAAGACTCTAGAATGACTGCAATCTGAGACCCGGGGAGGGGAGACTCCCAGGTTGTTTTTGTTGTTATTTTTGGTTTGGGTTTTGCCTTTCAAGTTACCTTTTTGTCCTTTTGTTATTCAAGGAGTACTTAGTCTTCGAAGATAGATTTGAATAAACTGTTTTCTAGATCTGAATTCCTTACCCTGAAATGATGATGTTGTACATTGACTGGACTAGTGATTTTATGAGCAGAGTCAGGATTATAAATATTCATCCCCACACCATTTCCCCTCACTAACCTTGTGCTAAAGTGCGAAAAGTTGTAGACAAAGTCCGTTACTCTCAGGTTAAATGATCAACTTAAAGTCAGTTAACAATCATCAGGAAATGTCATTGAGTATTCTCTGTCAGGTACTGGGGTGGGTGGAAGTGGGTAGCTGGGAGGAGAGATAATGGAAAAAATACAAGATACTGTCCCTCTTTTTATGGTGCCAAGGTCAGGGCCACCTAATGACAGGGAATGATTAGCATGAAAAGAGAACTGAAGCCCTTGTGGCTCATTATAGTTATACTCTTTGTACCACCTAATCATGCCACAGGCATTACGGGTTTCTGAGTCTGTCAGCCCTTTCATCCTTGTGAAATGGGCTTCCTGGAGGGTCTCAGGCTTCTTGTGGGGAAGAGACCTTAGTTAATATGGGCAACAGCATTTGGTGTTTTTCTCTTAATTTCTTTGTAGGGTGGAGGTTTGTTGAGATAAACGCCTGTGCCGAGGTGACGGGGGCCTTGGTATTGATGCCATCTTTTACTTGTTTCAGGACGTCTTGGTCCTCATGTCTGACCATGGAGACGTGAGCCTCCCACCCGAAGACCGGGTTAGGGCTCTGTCCCACAGGGGCAGCGCCGTGGAGATAAATGAAGACATTCCACCCCGCCGGTACTTCCGCTCCGGAGTGGAGATTATCCGAATGGCATCTGTTTACTGTGAGGAAGGCAACATCGAATATGCCTTCATCCTCTATAACAAGTATATCACGTAAGACACCTCCGGTTTCCTTTTTCTTTTCTGGTGACTGATGCCTCACTCATGGTGCTCTTGTGCTCATTTATTTCTGCTCAGAATTGCTAAAACCAGAGGACTTTACAACATCATTATCATTAATCATTTTTGCTGGCAGCTCCGACATATTAGCTGTTCTTGACATTCAAAGACATGGGTACTGCAAGTGTTTTCGTGACTCAGTAATTTCATGAGTAAGAAACCTAGCTCTCTGGGCTGTGCCCACATGGCCCAGCTGTTAGGCAAGAGAGTTGGTGTTTAAACTATACATGTTTTGTATCAATGAAGGTTTTTTCCTGTCCCTTCTCTATGAAGGCAGCCAATCAGAGGATTATCGCTGAGGTTTAGCAGAGCCAAAATTCCTCACCTCTGCCTATTTTGTAGCAAATTGATTGTCTCGGGAAAGAGTTTTTTTGTAACCTTTATCATAATCATGTAAATCATTAAATAAGTATTGACCACCTACGGTTTGTGTAGCTCATCATAAGACCTTTCCCTTGAGTTGCTTAGCCTCTTGGAGCTTTGAAGATTCCAGTTAACAGGAACAATTGCTAAAGTCCCAGTGACATTGGAAAAGATGTGTAATTTAGGAAGGGAATAATAATGTTAAAAGATCTCATTTCTAGTCTTGTTCTTTCATAATATTAGGACCTTAAGGTAACAATAATTACAGTGTATTTGTATAGCTCTTCAATAGTTCATAGAGTATTTCACCTGCATTCATGTCATTTGATCTTTACAGTTCTGTGTGCGCTGTGTAGGGCGCATCATCCTTCCATTCTGCATATGAGGAAACACCCTCCAGGTTCAGTGGTAGGCTTTAGTCCACAATTTGCAGTGGCAAAACCTGGATTTTCCAACTCTTAATTCAGGATTCATTCTACAACATAAGTCCTATTCTTTTTGTTTTCTTTTTGGTACTGTTTCTTGAATTGAAGGTAGTCTTTTGAGATTATAGTCTGGTGACACACTAATTTTGGGTTATTCTTTATTGTTTTTTGAATAGGTAACATGTGCATGTAGTGCAGAATTCAGAAGGCACAAAAGGGTATATATATTTCTAATCCTCTTTTCCCCCAAACCTTTAGTTCCCCTCCCCACAGGCAGTCACTCTTATTAGTTTCTTGTATGTTCTTCCAGAGGTGATGGGTGCATATTAATTATATGATACTAAGTTTTTGATCACATACTGCTCTAAAGCAGTGTTTGTCAACTTTGGCGTTAGTGACATTTTGGGTTGAACAGTACTTTGTTGCACAGGAGTGGCCTGTGCATTGTAGTGTGTTTAGCAGCATCTTTGGTCTTTCTACTAACTAGATGCCAGTAGAGCCCCTTACCCCCAAGTTGTGACAACCCAGAACGTCTCCAGATATCACTAATGCTCTCTGAGAGGGAAAACTGCCCCAGTTGAGAGCCAGTACTCTAAAGAAAACTAGGTGTAAGAGTGGATTGCCTAGAATTAATATTGTAATTTTAGGATGGAACAAAGGGAGTGCTGTGGTTTCATAAAGTTTCATAGAATTATAATTACCTTTCTCCCTCTCTTTGCTATTAGGAATTTTTCATTCCTAGGCACTATGGGCACAAAATTTATTTTCCCGAGATATTTCTTTGGCTATTGTCCTCCTCTTCATTTACTCTGCTGCTGCTAGGACTAGTATATTTCCAGTGATCTTGTAGACAGCTCTCTCAGAATGAGGGGCACAGTTCCTTTCGGAAATTATAATTGAGTAAGTGCAGTAGAATCATGGAATCACTGTACCAGGTGTTTTCTGAAGGGCCTTCTGGGTCTTGTTGTTCCACATAGAAAGTGCTTTGAGGGTGAGGATCATATTCATTCAGCAAATATATATTGTGTATATCTACTATCTACTTGACGCTGCAGTAAGTCCTACGTACATAGTAAGTAAAATGGCCCTTGCCCTTATTCTTATTATGGGCGAAGACAGCATACACGTAAGCAAAGAAATATATGGTAACAAAATAGAGAAAACGCTTTGGAAGCAACAGAGAAAGTGCTGTGATAGAAAATAACCATGGATATCTAATTAAATAGAGTAACATCTATCTGAGAATGTAAAATTTAAACTGAGACTTAAAGGGTGCCATAGAGTTGGTCATTCCAAAAGCAGAAAGCAGAGTGTTTAAAACAGATAGTACTGTGTATTGAGAAGCTCTCAGGTAGGAAAGACCTTAGTGTGTTCTGAGGATTAAAGATCATTGTGTTTGGAGTGTAGCAAATGAAGAGAGAGAATGACCTTAGATGAAGTTGGAGAGGCAAGCGGGGCCAAATCATGGAGGATCTTATTGGCCACAGTAAGTTTACATTTTATCTTGAGAGTAATAGAAAGCCACTGAAAAGTTTTAAGTGAGGTTGTGACCTAATCTTATTACGTTTTAGAAATATAAATTTTGGCTGCCATATGGTAGCTGGTGGAGGGAGTGTTAAGAGAAGGCAGTGATATTAGTTAGGAAACTCTTAACAGCAGTTCAAGAGAGAGGCTGGTGGCTTGAAAGAACATGGTAGCCTGGAAAAGAGTAGATGGATTTTGTTTTCTGGAGATAAAGTCCATGAGACTTACTCATAATTTTGGAAAGAAGATGGTATCAAGGTTGACCTCAGTTTCTGCCTTGAGTAACTTAGGATTTGCTGGTCCATTTATTGAGATGGGGGAGAGTGGTTGGGTAGTGGGAAGACAAAGAGTTCAGGTCTGGGTTTTTAACACGTTAAGGTGTTAAGTTTAAGTTATCTATGAGATATCCAAGTAGTGATGTCCAGTAGGAGGTGGAGTGTAGCAGTCTGAACTCAGAGGAGAGGTCTCTGTTGGAGCAACAAGCTTAGGAGTCCTCAGCATATAGTTGGTCTTGAACCCATAAGGATGCTGAGACCGTCTAGTGCAGTGGTTCTTAATCTAGGGTCCAGGAACCCACAGGGATTCGTTGATAGAATTCAGTGTCCATGCACTTGGTTGGGAAAGACTTTTCTTATTTTTACTAATGTGTAGCTGAAATTTAGCATTTCCTTTAATTTTGAATATAGGCTCAAACCACAGTATTATTAATATTTGTAGTTTTGTCACCGACAGAAATCAAGACATTTTCATATTATGATAGTCCAGTAGGTCTCAAAATAACATTTATACTTATCACTACTTCAGAATTCTGGTACAGTTCTTAAACCCACAACTAGATCTTGTTTTTAAATGCACTAACAATGCATCAATAAGTAAGCATATGTCATCATTTTTTAATATTTTGAAAACTGTTACAGTAGAATGGGGCTTTTTGTAATCTTTCATTATTTATATTACATCTTTAAAAAATTATTTTGAGAAGAGTCCATAGGCTTCATTAGAGGCCAGAAGGATCCGTGGTGTGTTAAAGGAAACAAGACTTTGATTATAAGACTGTAGAATGAGAAGGAAAGGAGCTTAGGAGAGAGCCCCAAGGTTGGTTAGTGGAGGGAAGGCCAGTAGAGGAAACTTGGAAGGAAGTTTTGAGAGATAGGAGGAAATCCATCACTTTGTCGTGGGAGCCAAAAGAAGTAAGTAATTGCAGGACACTGGGCAGCTGTGTCAGGTGGGCAGGGGTTTGGGTTTGATGTCACGAGTTTCACTGAAGTGGGTCGAAAGGCAAATGGGCGATAAGAGTACAGTTCTGAGATTGGCCTGATAGTAGATATTTTTGGCATCACAAGCAAGTTGGTCTCTGTCACAACCTCTGCTTTGTAGTGTGAAAACAAGTCATAGATAACACATGAATGAATGAGTGAGGCTGTGTTCCAATGAAATTTTATTTACAAAAACAGATGGCGAGCTAGATTTGACCCACTGGCCGTAGTTTGCCAAGCCCTAGCATAGTCAGCTCTTTGGAGAAGTTGGACCAGAAGTAAAGTGGAAAATTGAAATAATTGAAGGGGACAAAGAGTGCATGATTGTGTTTGTGTCTGTTTTCAGGTGGGAGATGCTAAAGCATATTTTTTGGAAAGGATATTGTGGAGTAGGAGAGGCTAATGGTACAGAAAAGAGGTTGAGCATAGACATAAACTCCTAAATAGGCCAGAAGGAGTAGGCGTAGGATTAATAGTACCCAGAAACGTCAGTTGATTTTTTTTCTGTGCGTTATTACATTGAGTGATATGAGTATCAGTGTTAACAAGACTGATAAAGGGAGCCTTTCCCTGTATGTGGTATTCTGCTTATAGGACCATTTAACGTGATGAACTCGGCCTAGAGCAGAGTCAAGTGAGAGGAGGGGAGAATGTATTACTTGTTAGATTTGGGTTTTAATTTGATACTTCGTTGGATTGGCTTGACCTGAATCAATAAATGTAGCTACATTTATTTTGCTTGCAGATATCTTCAAGACCCTAACTCTTGATTCTGTGAGCTGACAAGTCCTAGGAGTTGCAAAAAAACGTTCTAGCTCAGTATTCTCGCTCTGTTTTTCTACCACACTTTCCTTGGTATGTTCCTGTCAGTTAACAAGAGCTCACTTTGGCAATTATTACACTGAGGAGGAGAGAGGAGGGTAGGCCTCTATTTCACCACTCCCCTGCTTCGCCCCCCACTACTGAGTCATTGTTCTAGACCTTTTGTGGATACTTTAATTCAAGATTTTAAAGGGTATATTTGTTCTTTTCCCTCAATCAGTTTAGGCATCGTAATGATCTCAAGCACATTCCCCTCCTCAGAGGTTTTCCTTACTGTAGGAATGCTTTTCCTTTTGCAGACCCCAGTATAGAAGAAGGATCCTCAACATATTAAATCAGTACATATTTTCATGGTGAGCACAGACAGTAATCCAGGCAGTGGATTCCTTCACAGCTTTTTATGGTCATTGACTAGGCTACATCGAAAAGAGTTACAGAGGACTTAGGCAGTCCTGTCTGCTGTGTGAGCCTCTTAGCACACAAACCTGCTTTCTGAAAATGGTCTGTCACCTGTGTTGAAAGTGTTTACCACCAGGATTGGGGCTTATGGACTGAAGAGGGTTTTCCTCTGTGATCACCCTCGCTTTGCTGACTAACTTTTCAGATTGGAAGAAATTAGAGCCCTTAATGCATCCACGTTATAGATTTTCTTTTTGACTTTTTAAATTATTTTTACACAAAATTAATACTTTTTCATGATTAAAACAGTTTGTTTTCAAACCGTACAGCAAGGGAAATATTAAAGTGAAAAGAAAATCCCCATCCACCAGAGGTAATCACTGTTCTGTTTCTTGTGTGTTTATTAAGAAAATATCCCCATGCAAGCACCTGGGCTCATGTCTTTATCCTTTTTCCTTGGTGCCTGAATGAGATCATACAACATAGTCTTCTCTACAGCTTGCTTTCTTAACAGTCGTATCTTTACATATCAGGACGCTGATCCATCATCTCATTCTGCTTTAGGGCTGTTTCTTCTACCTGGAGCAGTCTTATCCTGGATATCTTCGTGGCTCGCTCTTCCGGTCCTTACTTAAATGTCACCTTCTCAGTGATGCCTTCCTTAGCTGCGCTACCTAAAATCTCAATCCCTTCCCTATTAGTGACTTTTCCCCAGCACTGATTATCTGTATACTCTTCGTTTGGTTTATTGTCTGTTCCCCCCTGTCATGTATACTCTGTGGTGGGGAGGAATTTGTGACTGTGACATTCACTGCCAAGTCCCCAGCCTTTATAATTATGCCTGACCCCGTCATAGATGCTCAATAAATGTTTTTTGAGTGAAAGAGTGATTGATAATGTTGTTTTTCCACATTTGGGTCCACCATAAATTATTAAGTAATCCCCTACTGATGCCCATTTAGGGTTTCAGTTTGCCTTTCTTTTGTGAACAATGCTATATTGAATAATCTCATTCATATATTTTTGTATTATTGTAGGATAAATTCATAGAGATGGAATTGTGAGTTTAAATGATATACACATTTTAAATTTTGAATACTTGTCTCCTACACCCCTTCCCCCCATAAGGAAAAAGGTATTATCAGATTCCAGTCCTGCCCAGGAGTGTGTACGGACACCTATTTCTCTGTGCCTTTACCTACACTGGTTGTAATCCAGCTTTAAGCCTTTACCAGTCTGATAGATGAGAAATGATAGCTCGTCTTAATTTGAATTTCTTTCATTTATAAGTAAAATTGAGTACCATTTTATTTAATTATTTACCTCTTTTATTTACTTTTATGCATATTTTTTCCTTTTGTTCTTTTGGATTGTTTTGCTTGTGTTTTGCCCGTGTATCTTTGCTTGCTTTTGTACAACTCCTCTCTCTAGACTGCAACCAGATATAACCCAGAGAACAGTATACCTCTGGGCCACAGCTATTCTCTGCCTGGAAAATTTCTAACCTTGATGTTAGCATCTTCCTCTCTTTTTCTTGCTCACATCTTTATTTATTATGGTAGTAAAAACAATAGTATATATAGCAGATGTTGGCTGTGTGCTAGGCACTGTGCTCAGCACTTTATTTATTTTTAAACTCTGTTTGGTGTCATAGCAACCGTTTCAGGTAGTCCTAGTTTGTCTCTGTGTATATAATTTATAGAGAGAGAGCAGCTGAGGGATGGTGCTGGAGGTCGTACCGCTGGTAGATAAATGGCTAAAACCTGGATTTGAGCCTAAGCAGGGTGGCTCCAGAGCCTGCCCTCCTAACCATTAAGCTTTCTTGCCTCCAGTGTGGGCACTGGGTTGTGTTATTCATTCTGTTTTCAGGAGACCCTTGTGCCCATATGTCCCCGTTCAGAAAATTGACTGCAGTTACTGAAACACGAGAAAGGTGTTCATGTTCAGGTCTGGAAGTTTTTTGAACTCGTTTTATTTATTTATTTTGACTGTGCTGGGTCTTCGTTGCTATGCACAGGCTACTCTCTAGTTGCGGGCAGTCTTCTCATTGCAGTGGTTTCTCTTGTTGGAAAGCACAAGCTCGCTAGTTGTGGTTCATAGGCTTAGTAGCTCCACAGCATGTGGGATCTTAGACCAGGGATCAAACCCATGGCCCCTGCATCGACAGGCGGATTCCTAATTACCACCAGGGAAATCCTTTATGAACTAGTTTTCATTACATGGTTCAAAATCAAAATAATGTTTTAAAAGTATATAGATTTTTCACTCCCACCCTTGCCTCATGCACTCTATTTCCCCTGCCCTCTGCTTTTGTTAGTTTCTGTATCTGCTTCCTGTGTTACTATATATACTTATAAGCAGAATCTGGAATCAGCCTGCTGGCACTGAATTCTGAGCCCGCCACTTCTGGTTTTGACAAGTTGATGAACTTCTGTTTGTTTTCACCATTCCCAAGTAGACATCATAAATGTTAGAGCTCATGAAGTGATTCAGTTTATTTTTCCCACTGAGCTTTACAGTCAAGGACAAGAACTGAAAGAGGAAATCTAGCACTTAGGTCTCTCTAAGCAGTCTTCATCGGAGACCATAATGCACATATTAAACGTGATGCGCATGTGCATGTGTTACACATGACACATGTGATGTTCACGTATAACACATCACTCTCTGAGCATCCCAGTGCTTATAACGTGGTGCGAGGATGATTCTTCGACAAAGGAACATGAATCCCAAAGAAAATAAGCCGACCTCAAAGATCACACAGAGCTAGGAGTAGTAACAGAACGTGGGTTTTCTCTTAGCCTCCTGCCTTTGGCTGCCAGACTGTTCACTGAAGAATGCTTTGTGACAGAGGGCTTTTCCTTTGGAAGCCTGTTACTGTCACAACCAGGAAAGAATTTCTTTGGAGGCGTATTTTTGGGCACAGGCTAGGATTTTCTCCCCTCCATAGTTTTTGTTGTAGGCGTCTGGTGCTGCTGCACGCCTGAGTTGGGATGAGAGCAATTCTGTGGCTCCTTACGGGGCTGAGGGTGATGGGGGAGGTGGCCTGTTCCCCGTGCGTACCTGGAAACCTGTCAGATAGCCGCTACAGGGTAAGGGAGTTGCACTGCTTCAGAGTCTTTTGGGCATTTGCGTGTCTTGTTTGCATCACCATCAATCTGTTCTGTCCCCTTAGGCTCTTTATTGAGAAACTACCAAAGCATCGAGATTACAAATCGGCTGTCATTCCTGAAAAGAAAGACACAGTAAAGGTGGGTCTTCACTTTCACTCTTGCACATCTAAAAGCTTCAGAGAGCCACAGACTAACTTCCAGATATAAGTAGCAGAGTCTGCATCTGAATGTCAAATCCTGCAAATAGGAGATAAGGCCATTTCAGTAGATCAGTTATGAAATACCAGGTACGGTATGGCAGGGGTAATTTTTATTACATCATTTAAATGTTTTTGGAAGTGTTGTTGCCATTGCCAACTTGACTTAAGTCTTTTTACTTTTCTACTTAATTGGCGACCATTGTCCTAACTCTCAGATTTTGATTTTGTATCCCAGAAATTAAAGGAGATTGCGTTTCCCAAAGCAGAAGAACTGAAGGCAGAACTGTTAAAACGATATACCAAAGAATATTTAGAATATAATGAAGAAAAAGTGAGTATGGATTAGCAAAAAAAGGAAATTATTTTGGTTTCTTAGGCTGTGTTCTAGGAATCTAGTAGGTATTCCAGCGGATCTTTTGATTTCATTGTGATATTTTATATTTTTGGCAAAATCCAGAAAAAAGTGTTGAGGCTGAGGATTCGAATATAGATTAACCCCTTTATCTAAGAGGATGACTTGAGGGACAGAAAATCTATTGCTTGTCTGTTATGTCTAGAGCTAGAACCTAAGAACAAAGAAAGTTCTCACGAAAGTATAGCGTTTTTAGATCAGAGAATTTGGGGATTTGATTCACATTTGATTATATCCAAAACAGATTATACCTGTTTATAATAATCAAATTTTTTCAAGCTGTTAATATTTTCAGATGACTTCTTTTTAGGAAGAGTCAGTTAGAGCATGTGAGAAGCTCTGAGACAGTGTCCCTGGTGTGTGCCAGGTGGGAACACACACTGCAGGCACTTGCGCACTCTTTGTACATGCTACTGAACTCTATTCTGGACTCTGATGTTGAAAATCAGCTGAGAGGAAACAGCTGTATATTTCTAAGGTACCTAGTGAGTGAAAATCTTCATGAAGGAAACTGTTACTTGATGTTTCTTAATAGTTCAAAATGTCAGTCTGTATTTTACTAATCACCAGAAGAATTTCAGAGGCTTCATTCAGGGTTAAAATTCAATACAGACCCCCTACATGGCGTTTATAAGTTTGGATCTGGTTCCTTTTCACAGCCCTACTTGGGATACGGAATGTATACGTGGCACACCTAGGGACTAAGATTGTATATGATATGCATGTGCGGCAATATGCTGCATTAAGATTTTGGTAGAGAAGAAAATACGTTAGTTAGAGTTATTGGGAAAGGGTACTGAGAGGATCAGGACTTTAATGTCCTTAAAGGATAGGTGTACGGTGCTTAGATCCATTAGGGATAACTGTTCTGTGGGTGTAGAGGCACTGAGGGAAGCCTGAATTCTGTGTTTGGAAATCAGGCCAGAACATTTGGGAGCAGTCTCCCTGCTAAAAAGCTTTGTCCTCCTAAGGTGTGAAGTTACTTGAGTGTGAAGTGTTATTGTTAACTGCTATTTGTGCTTTGTAGAAGAAGGAAGCAGAAGAATTTGCCCGAAATGTGGCCATGCAGGAAGAGCTGGAAAAGGAAAGACAGAGGGTGGCACAGCAGAAGCAGCAGCAGCTGGAGCAGGAGCAGTTCCATGCCTTCGAGGAGATGATCCGGAACCAGGAGCTAGAAAAGGAGCGACTGAAGATTGTGCGGGAGTTTGGGAAGGTGGACCCTGGCCTGGGTGGCCCACTGGTGCCCGACTTGGAGAAGCCCTCCCTAGATGTATTCCCCACGGTGCCTGCTGTATCCACACTGCCTTCAGACTGTAATGCAGCTGTGAGGCTTGCCAGGCCACCGGTAGTGGACAGATCCTTGAAACCTGGAGCACTGAACAACTTGGAAGGTAGTGAATTCATTCGCTCGAATCCTCTTCCGTCTCAGCTGCAGCCAAATAGGGTGTCATTCCAAGGGATTCAGCGGACAGCTACCTCCGTGATCCCACTCATTAGGCTCTGGTCACAGAAATCCACTTGATCAATATTATCATACTGTGCTCTGTGACAGCTGTATTATAAAGTTGCTTAAGTCATATAATTCACCTGGGCTAGGTTGATTTCCTGAAGAGCTAATAAAATTCTTGAAAGTCAGACTCACTCTCAGCTTTTAAGGGTTATATAGAGATTTGAAATGTTCAGTGAACTAGAGACCAGTGTTAACCTTTTGTAAAGGAAATTTGAGATTTACAGTAACACTTTAAAATTCAACAACTGACTAAAAAATAAAAGCTACTGAACTGTGTTTGCCTTGCAAATGTTCCTAATTGGTAAGGAGTTTAGTCAAGGTAAATATTCTGTGTAGTCAGTGGTATTTCAGTCTAGCCATAAAACTATTAAGTCTTTCCTCACCTCACCAATGAATGGTTACCCAAGAAAATAACAGTAGCAGCAAAATGATGAGTATGCCTTGACGATTAGAATAGATCTTTTAGGAATCATCTTTCAAGTAGTCATGTAAGGAATTCAGCTTTGCAGAAGATCTACTTAAAAGGACAAGGTAAGAGTGGGCAAGAGGTGTTAGACTCTGAAGCTTTCAGGATTTCTCCCCATGTACTTGGCAGGGTTGCCTCTCACTGTTATTCCTGAATAGCTCAGAAACTTAAGTAGTAGTTTCTCTTTGCCTTCACTTGAATGATTAAAGCCTCTTCTCTTTTCTTGAAACAACATACTCCCAATGGCTATGGTCAGAGGTTGGAGAAGAGCCTTTGCAGCCCTTTCTCTTCTGCCATTAGGATGAGATCCCCACTTACTACCTGCAGTTGTGGGGACCCCACTGATTTGGCATTGCTTTCCTAGGGCTGCCAACTCTGAGGTCTGCTTGGGGAGGCTGTGCCCCACGGTCTTAGATTTTTTTCTCTCTCCCTTACAGCTCCTACAATTGATGGATTGCGCCATGTGGTGGTGCCTGGGAAGCTCTGCCCACAGTTTCTCCAGTTGGCCAGTGCCAACACTGACCGGGGAGTGGAGACATGTGGGATTCTCTGTGGAAAACTGGTAAAAAAAAAAAAAAAAAAAATGCTTTCTAGAGCTTAGACTGTTTCTTCACCCTTGGCCTCCTATGACTCTCAGAGAGATATCCAGGGTCAGTTACTCTTTGTAGAGACCCCTCTCCTGAAGGAGCCATGGGCAGCAAAATGCAGTGTCACCTTGAATTCAGTGGCCCTGGATTTGATTAATTTTCAGAGTCCCTTGAAGGTAACTGAGAATTTTAATGCTGGTAATAAGAAATGCTTAATTCTAAACTTCGTAGGAAGATCCCTTGTTCAGCTTTTGAACACCTGCTTTGTGGTAAATCATCAGAATATGAAATATATAAGGCAGATAGCATCTGTCCACAAAAAGTACCCAAGCACTTTAGAGAGATGGGAGATAAACACCAAAAGATAGTTTGTTGACTAGCATGTACAATAAAAGCACTAGGAATTATGGGGAAAGAAGGATCATTAAATGGAGGTGCTTAAAGAACTGATTACTAACTGCTAAATAAATAAATGAGTAAAGTGGAATAGACTTAAACTGAGCCTTAAAGGTGGGGAAGGGCTTAGAGAAATAGTAAAAGGAAACTACTCTAGATGTGAATAAAGGAAGAGAAATAGTACTATACCCAGAGCTTCTTAAGATTCATGAGTAGACCTGTTTGGCTGCAGCAGGAAATTCCCACAGGGCTGTGGGCATCTTGGCCTTGCAGAGGGCCCCAGGCAGTGTACAGTAAGAGTTGTGAGCAAGACTGACATGAGGGACTCACCTCATGAAGAAGACTCAGGCAGGGAGAAGGGCCTTTGCTTGTATGGAAATTTAACTTTCCACTGCTGTGACAGAGAGAGTTGCCTACGTACGGGGGAATTGTGACGAGCTGTTTTCTAATTTGACAGATGAGGAACGAATTTACCATTACCCATGTTCTCATCCCCAAGCAAAGTGCTGGGTCTGATTATTGCAACACCGAGAGTGAAGAAGAGCTTTTCCTCATACAGGATCAGCAGGGTCTCATCACACTGGGCTGGATTCATGTAAGCAGTGCTGTGCCCTCCGGGGCTTCATCTCACATGATGTTACAGACGCACTACTTGTTCTTTCCTTGAAGAAGAGTGAGTTGTATCCAGACTGTTTAGATGGTTGTATTTCCCTCTGTTGGGTACAGACTTGACTTCCTTAGCATACTTAACTGCTTGCACTCCAGTATTGATTTCTGGGGCTTTTCGTTTCTAAAAGATGTTGTGATTTATTATATTTTTAAGAGATGTATATATTTATTTTTGACTGTGCTGGGTCCTCATCGCTGCACACAGGCTTTCTTTAGTTATGGTGCATGGGCTTCTCCCTGTGGTGGCTTCTCTGTGGAGCCTGGGCACTGAGTACATGGGCTTCGGTAGTAGCAGCACTGAAGCTCAGTAGTGGTGGCACACAGGCTTAGTTGCCCTGCACGTCTTCCCAGATCTGGGATCGAACCCATCTCCCCTGCATTGGCAGGCAGATTCTTCCACTGGGCCACCGGGGAAGCCCAGGACTTTTTAATTAAAATAATTTTTTAATAGAAATGAAATTCTTCCTCCAAAGTCCCAATTTCCCTGTGACCATGAATGTTGATAGGATGCTAGCTGAGAGTGTATGTGAGCCTTGACCATAGAGGTTATGCCTTACTTCATACGAATGATGTTCCTGAAAGGTGTACAAGTCAAAGTATTTAAAATGAACCAAGGAAGTTAACACAGATACTTGCATTTCATCTTTCTTAAAACAACCTATGAAAGAAAGTGAAAATGTTAGTTGCTCAGTCGTGTCTGACTCTTTGCAACTCCACGGACTGTAGCCTGCCAGGCTCCTCTGTCCATGGAATTCTTCAGGCGCAAATACTGGAGTGGGTAGCCATTCCCTTCTCCAGGGGATCTTCCCGACCCAGGGATCGAACCCAGGTCTCCCGCATTGCAGACAGATTCTTTACCACTTGAGCCTCCAGGGAAGCCCAAAACAACCTATATGTAAACCTTTATGTAAATCAGAGGGGCTATCAAAATAGAAAATGTTTACGTATCTGCATATGTTAACAGCCTTCTAGTAATATTCAGGTAAAATATAATTCCATCCCTAAAGATTACATTTTAATTTTTCTTTTTATTCTTTTTCAACCCCTCATTCTCATAGACCAAGCCGTTTTTTACATTGTGTAACAGGGTTCCACACAAACAAGGCAGCTTATTTCTGGATTTGGGAAGATTGCACATACTTGTATATTGGCATTGGGGAAATACTGACTTGTGAGGCAGTCCCATGTGCCTCTGTCCTTTTGTAAATACTTGCTATTGTGTATCCCCCATTATAGATACATGGGGGATAGAAAACTTGTGTCTTATCCACCAGGGGATACAATTTGAGTAAGATATGGTTTTAGTCTAATAGAGGAGATTGACATATAGACAAGTCGTTAACTCCTTATGTGAAGCAGAATGTGCCTGGTGCCTTAAGAGATGCCCTGTAGAATTTAGAGGAGGGAAGGATCACAGCAGGGGTGATGTACTAGATATGTGGCAGGGGGTGCCAAGGGAGGGTTGCATATGGAGGGGACAGCAGTGAAATAGGTAGACTGGAATCCTGGAGCATTGAGTGGTCAAGTTTTCTGGGGCTTAGAGTTCATATCAGGAAACAGTGATAGGTAAGTTTTCACATAACACATTAGGAGTGGTATTTTGGGTGGACAGGCAGGATAGGTCTGCTTCTTAGTGAGTAGGATGAGGCAGGGAGCTCATTTAAGAGGTTAATGTGATGATTAACATGTAATAATGAAGAGAACCAGGGTGATGGCAGTGCATTTGGGAAAAAAAGAGACAAATGTAGGATTTCAGAGGATGTGGGGAATGAGTCAGAGAGGATGATGAGTAAATGTGATGACTTAGAAATTTCAGGCCTGACTCATGGAAGTGGCAGTGATCAATCATCTCATAAGGAAAAACAGAGGTTCCAGCAAGAGAACTTACTTGGAAGTGGGGCAGATGTTGTCTTCAGTTCTGAGTATATTGAATTTAAGATACTGGTAAGACATTGGGTTTTCCTGGTGGCTCAGGTGGTAAAGAATCTGCCTGCAGTGTGGGAGACCTGGGTTTGATCCCTGAGTCGGGAAGGTCCCCTGGAGAAGGGAATGGCAACCCACTCCTGTATTCTTGCTGGGAGAATCCCATGGACAGAGGAGCCTGGAGGGCTGCAGTCCATGGGGTCACAAAGAGTCGGACACGACTGACTTTGACTTTTTTCTTTTTCAAGACATTATGTCAGTAGAGGTAGTTATCGGGCAATTTGAACTTGGAAACAAGGTCAAGGTGGGAAAGAGAACCAGGAGACCTTTATGTAGAGCTGACCTTGGAGACTTTGGAACTGGGGGAGGATGGAGAACAAGAAGAAATTAACTTGCAGCTGAAGGCCAGGCCACCTAGGGGAGCATAGGGAGTAGTTAGCCATGAAGCACAGAGATGTCAGAGAAAGGTGAGGTAGTGTTGAGGCATAGGTGCCAAAGGAGGAGGAATGTCTCAGAAAGAAACTTCAGGGTGTTCACTGTGTCACATGCTGCAGAGAGCTCCAGAATGATGAATACTTATATGAGCCGATTGGACTTGCTGAGTCATTGATGACCTCAGTTTAGTGGGTTTTAAGCAGTGGTGGGAATAGATTTAAAAGGTTTAAGAAGTAATGGGTATTGAGGTTGTGGTGATAGTGAAGTGTACACTGATTTTTTGGAGAGGTTAGCACTAACTAGAGGAAAGGAAAGAGATTGAATAGTGGCTTAAGGAACAGCCAGGGTGAGAGAAACTTTGCTTGATTTATGGTTTAGTGTGTGAAAATGTGTTGTTTTTATTTTTATTTTCTTGAAACTTTATATTTGAAATATATATAAAAAAGTGTTATATAAATTAAATGTACACTTTAATGAATCATTAAACAAAAATATATGTGTACACATTACCTAGGTTAAGAAATAGAGCATTGCCAGAAACATACTCCTCCCCCATGCTCCTGCCCAGTCACCCTTCCTCTCTGGTACAGGTAATCCCTCTCTTGATTTCTTTTGAAATTCTTTGCTTGCTTTATAGCTTTGCTACCTTAGGGTGTGTCCCTAAACTCAATAGTTTACTTTTTCTGGGTTTGAACTTTACATGTGTGCGTGTGTGCTCAGGCGCGTCCAGTTCTTTGTGACCCCATGGACTGTAACCCACCAGGCCCTTCTGTCCATGGGCTTCTCCTAGCAAGAATACTGGAGTGGTTTGCCATTTCCTCCTCCAGGGATCTTCCTGAACCTATGCGCCACCAGGGAAGCCCTTGTTGAACTTTACTTAAATAGAATTATATAACGTATTCTTTTGTCTTCAGCTTCTTTTGCTCAGTGTCTTTAAGGTTCATCTGCATTCTTATGTATAGTTGTCTGAGCATGTTTTTAAGCCCAGTGAGTGGGTGAACTATAGTGGAACCTGTGAATGAGGGGTAAAAGGACAGGAGAGACAAGATAATGTGGAGGTAGGAAGGAATTAAGTCAAAAGTACAAAGAGGGTGTCATCTTCATATTAGGAGGGAAACACTCCTCTACAACAGAAATGAAGGAAGAAAGTTACAGAGAGATTTTCAAGGTTATAATTGGAGATGTTGAGGGAACTCATTTTAGACGATCTTTCAGGGTTGAAATCTAGGTCCATTGCCCCAGCAGGAGGAGACAGGAGAGTTTAAGAACTGGACAAGATGAGACAAAGTTGGGAATCATTACTGTTTAGACTTTAGGTACATCTTAGCCACAAGTGAGTAAAAGTATTTTTAATATCAGTGAGGGCCTAGCTAGGAAGAGATTTAGAACTTAAATGGATAGTATTCCAGCTTTTATTCCCCCATGATATTCCTGTACCATTTCTTCCTAACTTGGGATGAAGAGCAAACCAAAACAGACAGTAATGTTTGCTCAGATCTTAAAGTTGGCAAGAGGAGAATACCAAAGGTCCGTTCTTCTGTACCATGCCAGCTGTGAATCAGGTTCCTGGTCAGAATCTTTGCATTTTTTCGGCTGTGCTGGGCCTTCGTTGCTGTGCAGGCTCTCCTCTAGATGTGGCGAGCAGGGGCTGCGCGCTGGCTGCGGTGCGTGGCTTCTCCCTGCGGCGGCTTCGCTTGTAGCTGGGGCACGTGGGCTCAGTAGTTTCGGCTGCCAGGCCCTAGAGCGCAGGCTCAGTAGTTTTGGTGCATGTGCTTAATTGCATGTGGGATCTTCCCAGAACAGTGACTGAACCCACTACTCCGGCATTGGCAGGCAGATTCTTTACCACTGAGCCACCAGGAAGCCCCCCTCGTCAGAAACTTTGTATGGTTGTGTTTATCGCCAACTATTGTGTAACCCCCAACTCAGTATTCAAGGCACTCCTTCACCTTGTCTCAGCCCTACCTTAGCTGGACACTCTGCTCATCTGAACACCCAGGCTGCCCTCAGCATTCACTTTTCTCACTCATTTCTGTTCCTTTGGTATATTCTTTTTGTTTTTTTTCATAAAAATGCCTTCCTCTGTCTCCAGCATGTGGGCACAGTGGGCATAACTTTTTTTCAAGAAACTCAACTGTGAAGGGAAGGAGAGAAGGCATAGTAGTTAGAGGGGAGCACAAGTTCAAACAGGATTTTTTGGTTTACAGTTATTTATTGAGGCCCTGCTATATGTCTTTATATCATCTTTCTGGCTAACCCAACTTTAGGTTGGAGACCTTCATCAACTTGTGTAGACCTTGTTTGTTCTCAGTTAAAATTTCAAGCTGTAACCATGGGATGAAAGGTGTTGACACAGGCCGTATGTTCCTAAAAGCCTGTGGGATCGTATTCTTATTGGTAGAAACTGCTTCTCCCCTGTGATCATAGAAGTCCTTCCCTGCCCCGTGCAGACGTGTGTATGGATTTGCTGTCAGTACTCAGCTGACTTGTTCCTGTGTTGTAGACTTCTTCCACAGTGAGCTGGTCACAGCGTTTTGTGCAGTCATGCTTCTCGGATGAGGCTACGCATAAGAATTATTTAATGAGCTTTAAAAAAAATATTTTTTTTCCTTCTCAGGATGGATATTTCCAGGGTGGGGTGCAGGAACTTGTGCTTTTGACAAGTTCCCTTAGGAGCTTCATTTTTGCACAACAGAGTTAAAAACACTGGTCAAGTGCACATATTTATTTTCTGTGCTTTTAAGTCAGTAAAGATTGGTGTTCTTTTTGAGTCATATTTGGTCTTTCCTTTTTCCATTCTTGTTATCTAACATCATACCCCCTCTGAGATAAGTCATTATATAGTGTTCATTTGTATACAAAGACAGTGTTCAATAAAACATTAAATAACTGGAGAATTTCAGTGGTTAGGACTTGGCACTTTCAGTGCCATGGCCCAGATTCCCTCCCTAGTTGAGGAACTAAAATCCCACAGGCCATGTGGCATGGCCGAAAAAACAAAATTAAAAAACTGAAAACAAATGAGATAAACTGAATGAAATTTATATGGTGCTTTAACTGATTACTTTCAAATGTCAACATCGTGGTCTTTTTCTCAGATAAGACAGGGTCCTTGTGATTAACCACCCTCTGAAATCCCAGTCATCCTCTGCCTCTCATATCCTTGAATGATATGCTTTAACCACAGGACAGCTTTTGCCACTTTTGCCTATGGAGCCCCTGACTTGTTCCTGACTTTTAAACCCCTTTGTCAAGAAGAAGAATCATTCATCTGTGGTTTGTTAAGTCCTTGACTTCTACCAGGTTGAAGTACTGGGTAGCACATACCGTCTATTCCAGTATGGGTGACTTTTTTCATTGTGTCAAGAGAGCTTGTGAGGAGCCAGATAGATCTTGATGGTCAATTAGAAATTAGGAGTCTGCACATACTCATGTTAAATTACATTTGTTTACAATGCAGGGAAGGAAGTTCATTCCTTATTAGGAACTTCAGGCATATTCCTCATGGCTGCTAATGACTTTATACTTAAGGAGATCATGGCAAGTTATTGAGAATTATTTGGCTCTGCCTTCCTTCATGGGGCAGGGGGGCTTCCCTGGTGGCTCAGAAGGTAAAGAATCTGCCTACAGTGTGGGAGATCCAGGTTCGATCCCTGGGTCAGGAAGATCCCTTGGAGAAGGGCATGGCAACCCATTCCAGTATTCTTGCCTGGAGCATTCCATGGACAGAGGAGCCTGGCAGGCTGCAGTCCATGGGGTTGCAAAGAGTTGGACATGACTGAGCAGCTAACATTTCACTTTCTTCATGGGCTAGGCTTGCCTGTGTATTCTCACTGAGACTTTTTTTCCCTCTTCTCAGACTCACCCCACGCAGACAGCCTTCCTCTCCAGTGTCGACCTACACACTCACTGCTCGTACCAGATGATGTTGCCAGAGTCGATAGCCATCGTTTGTTCCCCCAAATTCCAGGAGTAAGTACACGGGGTGTGGTTCCGGGGAGAAGCTTCAGAGGAAATGTTCTGCGTTCTAAAGACCTTGTTCTCTATCTAATATATAGATTGTGGTATTTGACTGGCTTTTCTAAAGGTCTTCCTTTTAAGTCCTATAGCCTGATAAACCTATTCTGCTTGTTTACAAAAGTATTCAAGCAATAACGTAGGTGCTTTTATAAGAAAAAGATGTTAGAAATTTGAAGTGTTTGACTTGAATCAGTAGGAATTTCAAGAGATTGATATCAGATTAGAGAATTTCAGTATCTAACAGATTATCTCTGAAAATTAACTTTTTCATTTTAAACCCTGTTATTTACTATGAATTCTCCCAGTAAAACTGATGTGGTGGCAGTGATGAATCACTCTCTGATTCATTCACCAGAGAAGAGAGCTGTGGGCCAGCAGACTTTTGAAGGTGTCTCAAAATGAGTTCTGCCCTGCCCAATGTGTGTGTGATTGAGGGGGACACCTTTGCTTGATTCTGGACCTGCTTTTTCTTATTTCAGAACTGGATTCTTTAGACTCACTGACCATGGACTAGAGGAGATTTCTTCCTGTCGCCAGAAAGGATTTCATCCCCACAGCAAGGATCCACCCCTCTTCTGTGTATGTATCCCTGTAGAGGAAGCTGGAGCTACGCTTTAACCAGGGAGCACAGTCAGAGCTGATGCCACACAGTGTCCTTCACGACCCACACAGACGATCAGCCTTGTCACTAATTTTCTAAATCTTCCTACAAAGACATGTGTGGGAGGCAGTGTGGAACAGGAAGAGGTCTGAGTCTTAGCTCCGCTACTTATGGGTTGTGATCAAGTTATTTAACCTTCCTGGGCCTCAACTTTCTCACCTATAAATGGAGATGATGATGATGATAATAATAATATATACTTTTACAGGGTTGTTGACAGGATTAAATGAAAGTACCAAGTGCAGTAGCTTGCTTACTAAACATTAGGTTTTTTCCCTTCATCATCATCAGTTGCTAAGCGTGCATTTCAATAAGAGATTTGAATTCAAAAGAAAAAAGCCATTTAACATAGGTAAAGTATATTTAATTTTGGAATTTTGCTTTTAATTTGATTTTAGGTCATAGAGATTTTTACGACCTTCTTAGAAAGTTTTTCCCCCAAGTGGTAAATGTTGTGGGTTTTTGGTAAATTCACAGTGGTAAAAAGCTGTAGTTGCTGAAAAGTATGTTGCAGTTTTCTCCTCAAATCTAATGAGATAGTACTGCCTCACTCCATGCCGGCCATGGAGTAGTAGTATTTCTTTTGGGTGCACTGAAAAGAAACCAATGTGGAAAAGGGACTCCAGAGCCTTGTCACTCTAGTGACAAATAGAAGAGGTAAAGAGACTAGGGATGTTTAGGAGAGAACCCCAGGGAGCATCTGAGAACTGACTGTAAGTATTAGAAGAGCTGTTGTATAAAAAGGTCCCAGATATTTCATATGACTCCCAGAACCAAAACTTAAGACCCTGTGAAAGTGCCAGTTTTTGGCTGAGTATGAGAAAGAAATTTCTGACAGATTTGCTCACAAATAGGGAAGTCTGCCTTGGAATGTAAGAAGTGTCTAGGTACCAGGATGTTGAAACAGAGACTGCACAATCCCCCAGAAATGCCTAGGCTTTCGGTTAGGATGACCCCTTGCGCATGCGAAGAGGGAATATTCCCCTTGTGAGAATAGGTGTACTTTATTATCTGGTTCACATAATGACCCAGCATACTGCAATTAATTCAGCAGTTATTTTAAATAAATGTATATTTTGTAAATTACTCTAGAATATACATACATTTGAAGAATAAATGGAGATATATAGGTCCATATTGATTCAGACTACAGGCTATTGATTCTCGATTGGTGGAAATAATAATTCCCAGACCCCTTACCATAGTTGCTGCTTAAGTAACAGTCTGGCTGCCCGCCTGGGAACCACTAGCCAGAATGAGCATTTCAAGTATTTAAGCATTTAAAAGATGGCTTTTCTGAATTCTCCAGGACTTCCCCTTTCTTTCTGTTTCGCTATTGCAGAGCTGCAACCACGTGACTGTTGTGGACAGAGCTGTGACCGTCACAGACCTTCGATGAGAGTTTGACTCAGACGCCTCCCAAGAATTGTAAAACCATATCAGTGTACTGTAGCCCCTTAATTTAAACTTTCCAGAAAGCTCTGGAAGCTTTTTAAAACAACAGGAAGTACCACCCAGGGGAGAACTGATTTTCTATTTCTGGTTTGAAAAGAAATGATCAAGTATGTCTTTTAGGCACATCTGGAAAATAGCATGGTCATGCTAAAGCAACTTTTCAGTCTGCCTGCAGCTAAAAAATCAAGGTGAGAAACTGTGATAAAGACTCACATGTGCTTTGTTAAAGATTCACCAATTGTTAACATTCACCAATTGTTAACACTTTTCCCCTGTCACCTATCCTTCTAATTTCTTTGCCAACTTGTTTATTGTTTACCTTTGGACTAATTAAGAGCATCTATGCAGAAGTTTGGAAGCCATTTAAAAAATCTTTGGGTTTTCCTGTGGTTTATGGCAAGATTAATGAAGCTTATTATAAAGCTGAAGGTCAGCTTCCTATGTCTGACCAAATGGTGAGGCTCAAAAACCCTAAAGAATGATTTTGTCAGAAATTATTGTTATTTAACAAATATTTCAGGATATTTTTTCTTCTACAATAAAATAACAATTAACATATATATATATATGGTGTGTGTGTGTGTGTGTGTGTGTGCTCTAGAATGATCGAGCATTGTTGGATCAAGCATTGTTGGATCAGGCATTGTCTAGACAGACAATGCTTAGTAAATGTTAACTAAAAGGTCTAGTTATTTGGGGAAAAGGTGAGGGAAAAATAGAACTTGGAGATGTGTCGACATTGCAAGTATGTCCCAGTTCACTTTAAATTGTTCAGTCCTTTCATTCTGCCTCTTGCCGTCTTCCAGAGGTGTGAGGTCATCTTTGTTCTTTTGGTGCTAGCTCAAGTGGGTCATCCATTCACTTCCTCCTTATGACCTAAAATCTTTCAGCTGAGGGTAATAGTGCCTTTATTTGGAGTACCAGGTTACACTCCAAATAAATGATTATATTCCCATGCCAACACACCCTACTGGCTTTTTTGTGTTGGTTATTCCTTTCTGACTTCAGCAATATCTAGGGAGATGTTTGAAGCTGTAGCTGATTCTGTATTTTTCCTGTGAGCTGAGCCTAATGTTCTAAGGTGTTCTAGAAATTAATCGTATTGTTTGTGTCCCCTCAGAGGGCAGAAGAATAAATACTTTGGGTAGGAGAATGATTTCTTTTTGTGTCAAAATTCTGTGGGCAAAAAAACTTTATAACTGTATGAAGTTTTGCTTCATTTAAAAATTTTGTGTCCTGAATATATTCATTCTTTATTACTTAGGTTTGTGGCCTTTGAACTTTTCCCCTGAAAGAGACAAGTGTCTATATTCATGTTCTCATAGGTTCTTAACTCCAAAGATACTGGAAGTTCTCTTTTCTGCAGTTTCAGAGTAGGTGGGAATGTGGGGCTGGATGGGTCTGGGCAAGGGAGAGTATCTCTCTGGCCAGTACCCTCCTTTCCCTGCTGCAGCCCCACAGGCAGCCTGGTCTGCCTTGTCCTTACAGTCCCACACTTGCCTGGCTCTGTACTTTCTAGGCAGTGCACGCCTTCTTTGCATTCTCAAGGCTACTGTTTAGTTTATGACTTTATTACCCCTTACTTGAACTATTTCAGTAGACTTCTTACCAGATGGTTTCTGGTGTTTCTTTTTTTATTTTTTTGGTGGCACTATTTCTTTGTTATTGTGCACAGGCTTTCTCTAGTTGCTGCAAATGGGGGGTTACTCTTCGCTGCGGTGTGTGGGCTTCTCATCTCAATGGTGTCTCTTTCTGAGGAGCACTGGCTGTAGGCACGTGGGCCTCAGTAGTTCTAGCATGTGAACTCAGTAGTTGTGGCACACAGGCTAGTTGCTCCATGGCACGTGGAGTCTTCCTGGATCAGGGATCGGACCTGTGTCCCCTGCATTGACCAGGGGATTCTTAGCCACTGTACCACCAGAGAAGTCTTATTAGTGTTTCTTGACTCTAGTCTCTTCTGCCCAATACAGTCAGAAGAAGTTTTCCCACGTTACAGCCATCCTCATGTTTCCTCACTTGCTCAGAAACCTACAGTAGCTTTCTGTCGCTTAACATCTAAAGTTAGCCTTCATTCCAGACTTTCCATATGGTCACGTAAAGCTCTTACCCTCAGCCACACACTAGTTACCTGGGAAGCTTTTTAAAAAGTACTGATACTTATGCTTCACACCCCACCAATGAGATCCAGATCTCTGGAGTGAGACCTCAGACATTGTGTTTGTTTTTGTCTTTTAAGCTGGTAGGATTCTCAAGGACAGCCAGGGTTGAAAGCCACTGCACTAGTCATTTATACCTAAGAGTTTTGAGCTCTCGTCAGTCTCTGTACATCATAGACATTTGATGAATATTCAGGGTTGATCTCCTTGCTGTCCAAGGGACTCTTCAAGAGTCTTCTCCAACACCACAATTTGAAAGCATCAGTTCTTTGGTGCTCAGCCTTCTTTATGGTCCAGTTCTCACATCTGTACATGACTATTGGAAAAACCATAGCTTTGACTATACAGACCTTTGTTGGCAAAGTGATGTCTCTTCTTTTTAATATTCTGTCTAGATTTGTCATAGGTTTTCTTCCAAGGAGCAAGCTTACTTTCACATACTCCTAATTAAATACCAAAGCAGAGAGGAAGAAAAAAGCCTCTTAAACCTTATAATGCTCTCTTGGGTACCAGGCACTTTATGTGGGAAGCATTCCCTAGTGTGGCTGGTGTCATGATGGATATGTGTTGCCTAAGAGGTGAGGGTTTCAACTTTGACTTGGCACCTCAGAATTTAAAATCATAATAGGCCTGTCCCTTTTGATTGCTGTTCACTTCTTCTGGGTTTCAGGTACCCCAGTGGAAGAAATTCTTTCATGTGGGGGAGAGTGCAGGCTCAGTAGCTGGGGCCATCAGTAGCTGCTGTGTGGTATATGGAATCCTCTTAGACCAGGGATCAAACCCATGTCCGCTGTAATGGCAAGTGGATTCTCAACCTCTGGACCACCAGGGTAGTCCCCAAGGCTCATTTCTTTTTGTGAGGAGCTTTGCTCGGGGCACTGAGAAAACCTGTTTGGAACACTGGAACATTATCCTTTGGGGAGGAAGTGCTAGACTAAACATGAAATATTTTGATTCTAGGCCCCGATGTTCACTTACCAGCAAGTCACCTAACTTCCCAAACATCTTTAAAATCTATAAAGTGAGGTCAGTCTAATATACCTACCTCACATGATAAAATGAACTCCATATGTAACTATGAGAGTTGTAAAGATGCTGTGAAGTCTTAACGTACTTACTGTCTGTATCCCTGGAAAACTTTGAGTTGAGGTGCCCTTGCTTCTACCTGTGAGACCACTACCTGCTTCAACTTCCAGCTAGAGGACTCCTCAGACAGATTCACATTGTTTATCACTAACTGGGCTTTAGCTCCGATTATCTTTTCTGGTCTGCTCTGATGTTCTGAACTGAAAAAACTGAAAACCTCAAGAACCAGGAGAAATACTCCAAATTTCTACTCATTTTCCCTAAGACTCAGAGCAGAGCCAGGACCTAGAGAGGTGGCACCATATCTTTTATCTCTTGTTTCCACCCCCACTCTTTTTTAAAGCTCATTTTTGATTGGAGGCTAATTGCTTTGATTTGTTGGTTTCTGCTGTACAACAACATGAATCAACTATAAGTATACAATGTCCCCTCCCTCTTGAACCTGCCTCCTACCTCCTCCCCCACCACCCCATCCCTCAAGGTTGTCACAGAGCCCTGAGCTGAGCTCCCTGTCTTATACATCAGCTTCCTGCTAACTCTGTTTTACATGTGGTATTGCATCTGTGTCAGTGTTACTGAGTTCGTCTCCCCCTCTCCTTCCCCCACTATACCCACAAGTCCGTTGTCTGCATTTTTATTCCTGCTGTGTAAATAGGTTCATCAGTACCATTTTTCTAGATTCCATACGTATGCGTTAATATATGATACTTGTTTTTCTCTTTCTGACTTACTTGTGTAACAGGCTCTAGGTTCATCCACCTCACTACAGCTGACTCAAATTCATTCCTTTTTATAGCTGAGTAATATTCCATTGTGTGTGTATACCGCAACTCCTTTATCACTCCTCTGTTGATGGACATCTAGGTTGCCACCATGTCCTGGCTATTGTAAATAGCGCTGCAGTGAACACTGGGGTACATGTGTCTTGGAATTACAGCCTCCTCAGGAGAAGGCAATGGCACCCCACTGCAGTACTCTTGCCTGGGAAATCCCATGGACAGAGGAGCCTGGTAGGCTACAGTCCATGGGGTCACGAAGAGTTGGACATGTGTTCTTGCCTGGAGAACCCCAGGGACGGTGGAGCCTGGTGGGCTGCTGTCTGTGGGGTCGCACAGAGTCGGACGCGCCTGAAGCAACTTAGCAGCAGCAGCAGGGTGTAAGCCCAGTAGTGGGATTGCTGTGTCATATGGCAGTTTTATTCCCAGTTTTTTAAGGACTCTCCATACTGTTCTCCATAATGGCTCTATCAGTTTATATTCCCACTAACAGTGCAAGAGGGTTCCCTTTTCTCCACATCTTCTCCAGCATTTATCGTCAGCAGATTTTTTGATGATGGCCATTCTGACCAGTGTAAGGTTATACTTGTAGTTTTGATTTGCATTTATTTAATAATAAGCAGTGTTCAGCATCTTTTCATGTGCTTGTTGGCCATCTGTATGTCTTCTTTGGAGAAATGTCTGTTTAGGTCTTCCACCCATTTTTTGATTGGGTTGTTTGTTTTTCTGATGTTGAGCTGCATGAGCTGCTTGTATATTTTGGAGATTAATCCTTTGTCAGTTGTTTCATTTGCAATTATTTTCTTCCATTCTGAGTGTTGTCTTTTCATCTTATTTACAGTTTCCTTTGCTCTGTGAAAGCTTTTAAGTTTAATCAGGTCCCATTTGTTTATTTTTGTTTTTATTTCCATTACTCTAGGATGTAGGTCAAAGAGGATCTTGTGATTTATTTCAAAGAGTGTTCTGCCTATGTTTTCTTCTAAAAGTTTTATAGTTTCTGGTCTTACAGTGTCACAAAGTGTTCTGATTTCATTCTTTTATATGTAGCTGTCTTGTTTTCCCAGAACCACTTATTGAAGAGCTTGTCTTTTCTCCACTGCATATTCTTGTCTCCTTTGTCAAAGATAAGCTGCCCATAGGTGTGTGGGCTTATCTCTGGGCTATCTTGTTCCATTGAGCTATATTTCTTTTTGTGCCGGTACCATACTGTCTTAATTACTGTGTGCTTTAGTTGCTCTGTTGTGTCCGACTCTTTGCGACCCCATGGACTGTGGCCCACCAGGCTCCTCTGTCCATGGGATTTTCCAGGCAAGAATACTGAAGTGGGTAGCCATTCCCTTCTCCAGGGGATCTTCCTGACCCAGGACTTAAACCCAGGTCTCCTGCACTGCAGTTGGATTCTTTACCGATTGAGTCACCAGGGACGCTCCCATCTTGATTACTATAGCTTTGTATTAATAGTATAGCCTGAAGTCAGGAAGGTTGATTCCTCCAGCTCTGTTTTTCTTTCTCAAGATTACTTTGGCTATTTGGGGTCTTTTGTGTTTCCATACACATTGTAAAATTTTTCATTCTGGTTCTGTGAAAATACCATTGGTAATTTGATAGGATTTGGATTGAATCTGTAGACTGCTTTAGGTAGTGTTGACAATATTGATTCTTCCAATCCAAGAACATGATGTATCTCTCCGCCTGTTTGTGTCGTTTTTTTTTTCTTTCATCAGTGTCTTTTGGTTTTCTGCATATAGATCTTTGGTTTCTTTATTCCTAGGTATTTTATTATTTTTGTTGCAGTGGTGAATGGGGTTATTTCCTTTTAGGATTTTTTGTTGTTAGTTTATAGGAATGCAAGGGATTTCTGTGTATTAATTTTGTATCCTTCAATTTTACTTAATTCACTGATTAGATCTAGTAATTTTCTGGTGGCATCTTTGGGGTTTTCTGTTTATGGTATCATGTCATGTGCAGAGTTTTATTTTTTCTTCCACCCCACTTTTGTTTGAACCTCCTACTTTTGTTGTTCCAACTACTTCTTGAGGTGAAAGAACAGGAGGAGAACTTTGACCCTCTTCACAGATGTCTTTATTTCTTTTTCCAAGGTTGAATTTTTTGTTAACCTTTGCCTACTTGTGTCAGAAGTGGACCTTACGCTTGTAAGATACGCGCAGTATCTAAATAACCATGGACTTTTGTGTCCTTGTTAATTAAACCTGCTTCCCTGAGGATTTGATTCAAGTTCTACCTTTTCCAGTGTCCACTCGAACTGGTAAATTCACTCTTAGGGCTTCCTTCTTTGAGCTCCAGTGGCACTTCAGCCTGTTACCCACAGTTTGGTATGTGATTTTTTTTTGCTATTCTGCAGTGTTTTTTAATTGTCTTTTGTGAGTCAAGTCGCTGAACTGTCATGTAAACTCATGTCATGCTTGCTTTCTAACACTGTGTTGAGTGCCTTTTAGTCAACACAGTACTTCCTTTCTTTTGCTGAGCCCTTCCTTGAAATAGCAGCCTTGGTGTTGGACCACGTGCTAGAAAGCCAGCTGGACCCATGCCCTGACCTCCACCTGTGGGAAGCCGTGTTAAGGCCTTGACTCAGACGTGTGTCCCGGGCCTGTCCCACCACCCCAGTGTCACCTCATGCCAAAGATCTGAACATAGGCACGAGCTGCCAGCAGCTGTGCTCTTCCTCCAGCTGCCAGGACGGCTGCTTGTGCTGCCCAAAAGGCAGGCAGGGGAAGATGTGCCCACACTGAAGGCTGAAAGGGGGAGGTCAGAGAGGGAAGAGGAAACAGAGAGAGTCTGGTAGCAAGTAATTACTGTCTTATCACAGAAACAAAGGAAAGCAACAGCTTAAACGAGGAGGTGAGTGGCACCAAAAGGCTCAGGGGAGGTTTTTAGGCTAATGACCAAGGGACCCAAGGTCCATGAGATCTGGCAGCCGGCAGAGGTCTTCCCTGACAACCCCATATAAAACGCCTCCACTCCATTACACTATCTCCTTCTTTACTGTCTGCATAGCACTGTCGTTAGCTTAAATCATCTTATATATAGTATATATTATATACAATAATAATAATGTATAATATATAATTAATAATATATAATATATCTAGTGTATATATATATATATATATAATACTCTGAAAACAGCAATTTTTGTTCACTCTTCTAGTCTCAGCTCCCAGAACAGTTCCCGACACTGGATAAGATAGGAATAAATGCACAGACTTACCCAAAGTCACCCAACCAATAAATGGGAAAGCTTTGGCTTTTTCAGGAACAGCACGTTAAATGTGCACACAGTTTGAATAATGACTTTAAAGATTATGCAATTTAAAAATTAACAAGTTAATCATAGAAGATTACCTCTTAGAAGGTAAAAGAAGGAAAGCATATGAAAAAATAAAAACTGCATATATAGAGATCAAACCCAGGTCTCCCACATTGCAGGCAGATTCCTTACCAGCTAAGCCGCAAGGGAAGCCCATAAGAAAGTCTTCTGTATAACTAAGCTTCTCAGTGAATAATCTTATCAGTGAAACAGATGATTTTCTAGTAAAAAAAATTATAGATATGCATGAAACTAAAATTTGTCTTAAGTGCAACTTAAAAGACCAGTAGTCGATGAAGAAATGGGAAAACGTGTACAATGTTATCTCCAGAAGCTTTTATGAATGAGTTCTTTCAACCTTTCAAGCAAAGGATAATTCCCATGCCCTTTTTTATTTTGGTAAAATATTGCAAAAGAGTAGCAATGTTTGTCCACTAAAAGATGTATATAATTCTAGCTTTCTAGTACAGGCAATAGCCAGTTGTGATTGGGGAAAAAGATTCTTAATCACCTTAGAAACCAAAACTATGAAATAACTTGGAACAAGATGAACAGGAAATGTTCAGTTTCTTTCTTTATTATAAAGAAAACTAAGCTGTACAGAGGGACATGAAGAAAATAAATGGAAAGACAAATATTCTATATTCTCTGAGGGGAATATTTAATGCTTTATGGATGTTAATTCTTTAATCCATAAAATTAAATGCAAGTCTACAAAAATTTTAACTTGAAGGAATTTCTCTAAAATTAATCTGGAATAAGGGAATAACCATTTTTTAATTGAAAGGTGAAGAATGTTGGGGAAATTTTATTACTAGGTAATTCTTATTATAAACGTAAGTTAAAATAATAGTGTACTGATGGAAGACTAGATTAAGAATAGCAAACTTTATTGTTTAAAGAGAAAAGACAATGCGTGCATGGCATGGACCGTGTCTTGTTGGAATTGTGCTTTGGTATATGATGCTATTTGGCTTTTTCTGTGATGCTTTTTTTTTTTCAAGGCAAAGTGAGGTGAAATGAGGTACAGAGGAATAGGGAAGCTAACTCCAGAGAATGACTGAGAAATATCCAAGAATAGTCTTACTTCCTTTAGTCTAGGTGATGTTTCCACTTCTTTCAGCCACTAAAACCCATTACTTTTTTGTCCAACACAAGTAACATCCTATATTCTCACTCAGACCCAGGAAAAAACAGAAATAACCCTTGGACCACTGTGGGATTTCTTTTTTGGAGTTGCCAAAAGCCACAGAACTGCAAATGAGTGGTGTCAAACTTCCAAACCCACACTCAACCACAATGCAATACCACCTTCCTAAGATATACATAGATATATGCATTCATTAAAACTATGAGAAAGAAATACACCAAAATATTAATCGTATTTTTCTGTAGGTGATAGAATTATGGCATAATTGCTCTCTTTTTTCCCCTCCATACTTTTTTGAATTTTCCAAATATTCTACAGAGAACATGCATTGTTTTTATAATTGGACAGAAAGAACAATGCTTACTATTTTCAGAAACCAAAGCTCCACTGCCCTTTCAATGTGGGAATCCAGCCAAGACCTTATTCTTGGACAGCACCAGTGAAAGGGCCTTAGGAATGCTCGTGGGCACAGCAGCAGAGGATGTCATATATGGAAACCTTCCATGAGGGTGACATCACACTGGAACCTAGTCAAAATAAACCTCGCTGCAAGGGCTGGCAGAGATCTTTGGATAAAACCTGGAGAGTGGAAAGCCCAAGAAAGAATAGACCTAAAGAAGACAACCTCTGGGCTTTGGCCTGAAGAACTCCTGTGTATCTGTTTGGGCTTATTAGCAGATTTTCCTCTCTGCTCAGTTTCTAGGGAAGGATTACTTTTCCCCAACTCACCGTCCTCCAAAAAAGAATTCCCACAGTGGCTCAAGGGTTATTTCTGTTTTTCTTCCTGGGCCTGAGTGAAAATACAGGATGTTACTTGTGTTGGACCAATAGTAATGGATTATTGATAGGTGAAAGAAGTGGAAATATCACCTAAAGGAAGTAAGATTTTTCTTGGCTATTCCTCAGTCATTCTCTGTAGTTAACTTATCTACCCATCTGTCTCCTCTTTTCATCTCTCTTTGCCTTAAAAAAAAATCACATCAAAACACAGTTGCATCAAGATATGGTTCATGCCATCTACAGCATTGATCCCTTTGTCACCATGAATAGCTCTTCACTTCCCTGCACACCATACTTAAACATCTGTGTCTAGGACTTCTTTTATCCAGCTTAGTGTTCTAGACCTTCCAATGGCCCAGGAGTTTTCAGTTGTTTTAATTGAACCATGGCAGACTCAGGATAAGTTTACCCAAATCTTTGAGTTCCCAGTCCCAGTGTCGCTCTGTAAGCACGAGGCTTCTGATACAGCCCTTGGAGCTTCAACACAGCGTTGGAAGAGACCATATGACAGAGAATCCTGGGTTGGTTTGAATTCTTTTCACTGCACTGACAGAAAACTCAGTTCAAACTTGTGTTCAGGCACAGTTGAATCCAGTGCCCATTGTTATCAAAGACTCATTTTGTTTTCTTCTCTTAGCTCTTACATACTCAGTATTCGTTGATTTAATTAGATTTTTCCAGTATGGGAACTTTGTCAGCTATAGGTTTGTTTCTACTGTCTTGGTAAATCCAGCAAGAAAAAGAGAAGCTGTGTCCAACAATTCCAACAAGTCCTGGAATTGAGTCATAGGGTCATGACTTCATCCTTGAATCAGTCACTGTGTCCCAGAGGATGGAATGCTCTGATTGGCCTGGCCTGGGTCATATATCTATACCCCATCTGAACTAGGTGCATGGGAATGGGGGAACATTCATTCTCCAAAGAGAAATCATGATGGCATTAAGGGAAGAGTGGATGCTGGCCAGGAAAAAGCTACAGCGTTCACACTAAGTGCCTAGAAGGAGAAGCTAGGGCACCATCACTGTGGACACAATGACCAAGGTGAGCAAGCTAATAAAATGCAAATGGAAACACCAAGTGCTCTTGCCTTTAGATAACAGCAGCTTGACTATGGGGTAGTAACCATTTCACTCCCCAAAAGACGGGTCGTTTAATTTGCCCTTATTGAGCATCTACTGTGTGCAGAGCACTCTTAAAAATACACAGGAAGTAAGTGTTGTACTCTGTCTTCAGGGAGGAAAATAGTGGAGTAAATTAAAGAAACTGTGTTCTTTAGTTGCTCAGTCACATACGACTCTTCTGTGACCCCGTGGACACGGGACCCCAGGGTCCTCTGTCCACAGCATTTCCCAGGCAAGAATACTGGAGTGGGCTGCCATTTCCTTCTCCAGGAGATCTTCCCACGCAGGGATTGAACCCACATCTTCTGCACTGGCACGTGGATTCTTTACTAATGAGCCACCTGGGAAGCACTAAAGAAACTATACTCCCATGAAATAAATTTCTGCACAATTGGTCAGTGTATACAGAAAGGGCACCAATTCTTTGCCTGAGTATTGACAGAACCCAAGTTAGGGAGAGATGAACGTTTTCGTCATTTATAGTCCACTTTTATAATTTAATTTATACTCTATGTAATTGTTTTGTATTCTACTTTTCAGCAAATATTTACTACTAAGTGCCAAACCCCCATGCTAGACTCTGAACCTAGTAGAAAGGCTTTCCAGGATATGTAAAATACTACAAAGGAAAAATAAGTTGAAGGTAGAGGCAAAGGACCAGAGAATACAAGCATACAACAAAGTAGATACAGTAATAGAGCAAAAAAGTGAAATGATCACTTACATTCCCATGGATAGGCCACATGAGGTGTGATGTCGTAAATAATAGAAACATTTGTGTAATAAACCCAAACAGCACATAGAGGATTATTTTTATTCATATAGAAGATGGCATCTCGCTAAAGCACAATGTGTTGTAAAAGTAATTCTATTGGAAAAATGGGGAATGGAGGCAGGCAGGATATATAGTTCAGCTCAGATACCTAGTTGTCTTTTAATCTGGCTTAACCTAGGGATGTATTTTGTCATATTTGAAGGCTCAGATGGACTGCATAGATTTTAAACAACTCCAAGTCTCTCTGGTGACATTTTAATAAATATTTAGTGACAGTGAACTTGGAATTGTAATCTTTGGCAAGTATCTGGAATTTAGCTGCCATTCTTTATTGGTGGCTAAGTAAGGTCTGAGACTCTGACTTCAAATGACTTTTGCTTTAACACAGCTCACCACGGTGGAGTAAGAGAGCTCTTGGCCCACTAAATACATAGATTCCCACTTTACAGTTGAAAAGGGACTTGGAGTAACCACAAAGATATTTTGGACAGCGAATTTGGGGAATCAAATTTTGAACAACATGGTTGTCTCCTCATTTATGAACTTGGGAATAACATGGGAGTACCTTCCTAGGTAATAACTTTATTGTTCGAGATTTTGATCCGTAGCCCTTCTGTCCTTAGCTAATAGACTGTTGTATATATAGACCATTCTTTGTCCAGGAAAAAAAGCCATCTCACCACAGTAAAAAAGAATACCTCCTTTTCTTTTTTTATCGCAAGGGGCTGCGCAACTAACTCATCTAAAGATAGTATCAGGTTTTTGTTTTTGTGTTTTAATGAGTGGAAAAGTACTGGTGTCAGAACTCAGCCTGGATCAGCCCTCAGGAAAGTTGTTCCCCCAACTCTGGCCCATGAAGTGGAATAGCAGTGCCAGATCAATTTGTCCATGGCCCAGACTGAGGAAAGGTCAATGAAAGCTGCAGTCAATTTCATATTATTCTTGCCACTGTAGGGCAAACATTGTAGCAGTGACCTGTGGTGGCATTGTTGTTTGAAGACCATCTGCTCTTTATGTCAAATGCTGATCTGAGAATCCTGGAATTTCACGAATTGTTAACAAGGTGGCAAAGAATTTAGGTAGAATGACCACTTTTAAAAAATAGACTTAATTTGAGTTAAGGGAAGCACAGGTTATCCTTAGTTAAGGAAAATAAGCTAGAACTAAATCCAAAGAGTAAAATAATAAACAATACGCACAATTCATACATAAAGATGGGGATTAGAACCCATCATTCAGAAGGAACATTAAAAATTCAAGAGGCAAAAAGTCCCCATGGATGCTTTACTTAGCTCAAGTGTTCAAATTGGGCAGTGATGGACCATAACTGGGCTCTAGTCAGAGACTGACCTCATATTTATAACAATGGGGGCTGTTGACCACGTGGTCAGAGAGCTGGAGGAAGTGAACTTCCTAGGTGTTATTCTGCATTTGGTCCGACACAAACACACTTTCCAAGATGACCACTCGCAAATGTTTTCTAGAGTCTGCCCTTATTGCCATATTCCGTACTCACCACAAGATAATAGATTTTCCCAGTTTTATTGAGATATAATTGATGTACAGTCCTGTATAAGTTTAAGGTGTATAATGTAATGACTTGACATATGTGCATGAAATGATGACCACAATAGATTAAGTGAACATCCATCATCTCACGTAACTACAGCATTACAGGGAAAGAAAAAGGCAGCCAAAATAACTCACTTGGGAGAGTGTAAAGACTGAAGAAATGGAAAAAAAATTTTTTTCCTTGTGATGAGGTCTTAGGAGTTACTTGGAAGAGTTGTTGCTCTTAACAACTTTCATTTGTGACATAGCTCAGTTCAGTTCAGTCGCTCAGTCGTGTCCGACTCTGCGACCCCATGAATCGCAGCACGCCAGGCCTCCCTATCCATCACCAACTCTCGGGGTTCACTCAAACTCAAGTCCATCGAGTTGGTGATGCCATCCAGCCATCTCATCCTCTGTCATCCCCTTCTCTTCCTGCCCCCAATCTCTCCCAGCATCAGAGTCTTTTCCAATGAGTCAACTCTTCACATGAGGTGGCCAAAGTACTGGAGTTTCAGCTTTAGCATCATTCCTTCCAAAGACATCCCAGGGCTGATCTCCTTCAGAATGGACTGGTTGGATCTCCTTGCAGTCCAAGGGTCTCTCAAGAGTCTTCTCCAACACCACAGTTCAAACACATCAATTCTTCGGCCCTCAGCCTTCTTCACAGTCCAACGCTCACGTCCATACATGACTACTGGAAAAACCATAGCCTTGACTAGATGGACCTTTGTTGACAAAGTAATGTCTCTGCTTTTGAATATGCTATCTAGGTTGCTCATAAGTTTTCTTCCAAAGAGTAAGCGTCCTTTAATTTCATGGCTGCAATCACCATCTGCAGTGACTTTGGAGCCCAAAAGAATAAAGTCTGACACTGTTTCCACTGTTTCCCCGTCTATTTCCCATGAAGTGATGGGACCAGATGCCATGATCTTCGTTTTCTGAATGTTGAGCTTTAGGCCAACTTTTTCACTCTCCACTTTCACTTTCATCAAGAGGCTTTTTAGTTCCTCTTCACTTTCTGCCATAAGGGTGTTGTCATCTGCATATCTGAGGTTATTGATATTTCTCCCACCAATCTTGACTCCATCTTGTGCTTCTTCCAGCCCAGCGTTTCTCATGATGTACTCTGCACAGAAGTTAAATAAGCAGGGTGACAATATACAGCCTTGACGTACTCCTTTTCCTATTTGGAACCAGTCTGTTGTTCCATGTCCAGTCCTAACTGTTGCTTCCTGACCTGCATATAGGTTTCTCAAGAGGCAGGTCAGGTGGTCTGGTATTCCCATCTCTCAGAATTTTCCACAGTTTATTGTGATGCACACAGTCAAAGGCTTTGGCATAGTCAATAAAGCAGAAATAGATGTTTTTCTGGAACTCTCTTGCTTTTTCGATGATCCAGCAGATGTAACATAGAACAGTGTTAATTATCTTTCTCATGTTGTACATTACTTCTGTAGTATTTATTTATCTTATAACTGAAAGTCTGTACCTTTTTATCACCTTCATTCAAATCCTACCCTCCCCCACCTCTGGTAACCATACATCTGAAGTCTTTTCCTATGAGCTTGTTCTGTTGTTTACTTTTGAAGAATTGATCTCCAACGCTATGTTAGTTCCGGGTGTACATCATAGTGATTCGATATTTCTATACATTTCAAAATGACCACCATGATAAATCTAGTTGTCTATCATCATACAAAGGTATTACGTATTATTGACTATATTTCCCACACTGTACATTTCATACATGTCACATTTATTTTGTAACTGAAAGTTTGTATCTCTTACTCTTCCTCAACCCATTTTTCTCCTCCCCTCCAAAGTAAAATATTTTTAAGACAGTGAAAAATGTATCCTAAACCTTAATTTTTATGAGGTGCTAAGTAGCCTCTTACTATTTTGGTTTTTCACAGTTGCTTCATTTGACTTAATAAAAGTTACTTTGGCTACTCAGGAACATTTTGAAAATTAAGGCTGACTCTAAATTATGTGCATTATGTTGTTACGGGAGACTTCCCTTTCAGAACACTATTAGTTCTCAGCTAATACCCAATTGCAAATATATACTTTTTCCCCTCAGCACTAGGGGAGAGTGAAATGCTGAGGTTAAGAGCAGGCTTCAAAGCTAGACTGACCTGGGGTGGATTCCTGGCTTCCTCACTTGCTTATTGTATCACTTCAGTAAGTACCTTACAGCTTCAAAGTTCTCAAAGTTCTCACAGTGTAGAAAATACCGTGTTTAGATAAGCGAATGCATACACAGGGCCTAGTACAATTTGTAAACCACAGTCAATAAATGGCAGCTGTCGATAACAGCAATAATAACAATAATAGTGTGGCCCAAGGCCAGTAGTTTGCGCCAAATCTTCCTTTGGGGGCTCTGGTCTTTCAGGGGAACATCCTTGCCTTCTTCAAGAGATGGGCAGAGGATCCTAACAGCCCAGGCTCAATGGTGTCCCTATATGCTGAGGCCTATCCCAGGGAAACCACTGCCCCAATCCCAAAATGAAATGGCCTGGCAGGTGTCTGTCATTTCAAAGCCACCCTTCTGAGTGGGCTCGCCTGAAGTGTTAGGTAGAGCTTTACTTTTAAAGAACCATCCAGCAAGGAGGCTACCAACTCTACTTTTAAAGCCTTCCAATCGTCCTTCCCCCAACCCTCCCCTCTAGTTTCTCTTGTCTCCTAGGCTCATACTAGTGACCTGGGGCACCATACTGCTAGAGCTTGCCTGGAAGGAGTGGGAGAGGGAACTGCCTAATAATAAGTAAGGGAAGGAACGGATCCCAGGGCACCTTCCAGTTCAGCCCCAAGGCTCAGGACGCCTAGAAAGTGGAGAAGTGGTGAGGTCTGTTTCTAGCTCCTCCAGACTTGGGGTCATCCCTGAGAGTGGGCAGGTAAAGGGCATGTGTCTTTTTACTTAGTTGTCTGGTAGGTTTCAGAGTTCTTCCTTTGGCTCTCACGTCTCCATTTAGCACTGTCTTTCTCATAGTGATTGCATGTGGGGTTTTCAGCATGCTGTGTGCAAACTGCCGCCACCACCCCCCCCCCCCCCAACACCTAAATAGCACCCTTCCTTGATGTGGGGAATCTGGGCTAGTTCAAACGCTTTCACTCGCCCTTAGCCCCACTCTAGGGATACATTCTCCAGGGAACCACCCACAGTCTTTCTCTTGCTTAAATATTGGCAAGAAGGCTTAAGCCCAACCACTTTCCCTGTGCCCATTGGACCTGTAAGAACATCCCAGATGGGGGTGTCCAGTCTTCTCCATAGACTTCCCCACTGTCTGACCTGTCTCATTGCCTTCCTGCAAACCCCACTCAGGTGGACTCAGAGAAGATCAGTACAGCCTCTGCACTGGCAGACCACCAAGAGGAGAATTATTGTGGGCACTGGACCTTCTGGGGCTTCCCTGGTAGCTCAGTTGGTAAAGAATCCACCTGCAATGCAGGAGGCCTCAAGTTTGATTCCTGGGTCGGGAAGATCCCCTGGAGAAGGGAAAGGCTACCCACTCCAGTATTCTGGCCTGGAGAATCCCAGGGACTGTGTAGTCCGTGGGTTCTCAGAGTCAGACACGACTGAGCAACTTTCACTCACTGGACCTTCCAAATCGTCCTCTTGGAAACCCCCTTACTTGACAGGGAATTACTTACGAGCAGCCCTCGCCTCCCCACAGAGAAAGGAGAGAACGCCTCCTTCCCTAGCACTGCTCTCCCTGCAAGGCTGAGGGCCCCAACTGCTAAGACTCAAGTCTGTCTCTAGCGTTCTCACATGGGTGGCTGGGGGCTTCGAGTGGGGGCAGGGGTGCTGCTCCCAGAAAGCAGGGTGGTTGAGCTGCCTCTCAGTAAGCCCTGGGAGAGGAGTTGGGCTCTGGTTTGGCCATCTCCTGTAGTTTGTTGTTTGCAGTTGGGGCCATAGCAACAATTCAGGGGTAAAAAAAAAACATTCACTCAACATCGTACACAGATAAGAGTTAATCATGTTGTTCAGATCCTCTAAATCCTTCCTGATCTTTTTGTCGCCTTGTTCTAACAGTTACTGAGACTTTCCTGTGTTAAAAATCTTCCAATGTGATTGCAAATTTGTGTCTTTCTCCTTTTTGTTTGGTTAAGTTTTGCCCTGTGTGTGTGTCTTAGGTGCACACAACTGTGGAATTGTTATAATTCCATATAACTGTGGGATTTGCTGGTGGACTGACCCATTTTCATTATAAAATGTTCATTTATCTTTAGGACTGCTCCTTGCCTTAAAAACCTACTTTGATATTAGTATAACATTCTTTTGATTAGTGCTTCTTACTTTCAATTTTACTGAATCCTTACATTTAAGGCATATCTCTTATAAGCAGGATTGATTATTGCTGATTTAATATCAAATATGCAGTCAAACAATTTTTATCTTTCAGTTCAGTTGAGTCGCTCAGTCGTGTCTGACCCTTTGCGACCCCATGAATCGCAGCACGCCAGGCCTCCCTATCCATCACCAACTCCCGGAGTTCACTCAGGCTCACATCCATCGAGTCTGTGATGCCATCCAGCCATCTCATCCTCTGTCGGCCCCTGCTCTTCCTGCCCCCAATCCCTCCCAGCATCATAGTCTTTTCCAATGAGTCAACTCTTCGCATGAGGTGGCCAAAGTACTGGAGTTTCAGCTCTAGCATCATTCCTTCAGTTTAAATTTAACATAATTACTGATATGTCTGGGCATAAAGTTAGCACCTTACAATTTGTTTTCTATTTTTTCCACCTGTTTATCTTCCTTCTGGCCTTTCTTGATTTCTTTTGAATTAATGGAGTATGTTCTGTTATTCTAGTTGTTTTCTCTTCTTTTAGCTTATTAGTTATACATTCTTTTTCTTTCAGAGATTACCCTAGATATTTTAACATTCATCCTTAACTTATTAACATTTCATGTAAAATAGAATTTTCTCTTTCCAAGATGATGCAAGAAACTTAGAATACTTCGACTCCATTTATCCCCTCTTGACTTCAGTATTACTGTTGTTGTATAATTCCGCATATATTTTAAAGCTCACAAGACACTTTTACCTTTGCTTTGTATAATTAATATTCATGCAGATTTATGCAATACTAACCCTTTTCATTGTTCTTCACTCCTTCCTGAATTTATGTGCTTCCTACTGGGATAATTTTCCTTCTGCCTGAGGAATTCTCCTTAAGGCAATTATCACAGTGTTAGCATCTCTAGAAATGTCTTTATTTTTTGCCTTCATTTTCTGGAATATTTCACAGATTATATAATTATAAACTGCATCTATTCAGCATTTTAAAGATGTCATGCCATTGTGAGAAGTCAGCTGTAAGTCTTTTTGCTGTTCTTTTGAAGGTATCACATTTCAACCCATTGCTTTTAAATTGTTCTCTTGATTTTAGATTCTCCCACCCACCCCCCTCCTGGCATATCCTGGTTCCACTATGATGTACCAAAGGAATGATTTTCTTTGTATTTATCCTACTTGGGATATAGAGTACTTCTTGAATCTGAAGCTTAATGTATTTCACCTGCTTGGGAAATTTCTTGGCCGTTATTTTTCACATATTCTTTTTCATCTCATTCTTCTCTCTTCTCCTTCAAGGATTACATTTACACGTGTTAAACCTTCTCACCATATCCAGATTTCTCTCTTTTGTATTTTCCCTGCTTTTCAAGATACAGATCATCAGTGACCTGTTTCTGTTGTTTGCTGTTTCTCTCTCAGTCCTATTTCCTGGTATTTCTGATAATTTTTAAATTGAATGCCAGATACTGTAGACTAATATTTGTACAGGCTTCTTAAAGTATTATCTTCCTCTAGAGAGAATTTAAATTTTTGCAGATAGTTTGAGATCAGCTTATTCTAATCTGGAATTGAACTCATTTTAAGCTGGGTTCAGTCTTTGTAAGGCTTGGTCTATTTCTGGCTTGCCCTTAATTCTCTAGAGCATAGTTTTTCATGGGACTAGTATTAGTTAGGGTTGTCCAAAGAAACAGAATCAAAATTGAGAGAAAGAAAGAGAGAGAGTGTGTGTGTGTCTGTATGCATACAGCCAGCAGATTGCAGACCCAAAAAAGAATTGCAGCTTAACTCCAAAGATGGTCTGCTGGCAGAATTTCTTCTTTCAGGAAGATCAGTCTTTTTCTATTTAGGCCATCTGATTGGATGAGAACCACCCACATTGTGGAAGATATTCTGAATTATTCAAAGTCTACTGATGTAAACGATAATCTCATCGTTAAAAAATACCTTCACAATACCTCAGTTAGTACGTGACCAAATATCCGGATGCTGTGGCCTAGCCAAGTTAACACAAGAAGTTAGCCATCACAGGCCCCAGTGGGGGGCCTGGAATATGTGGCAGTGCCCCTCCTCCTGAACAGTGTTTTTCTCCCTGCCCTCGGTCTGTCAAAAGTACTGATAAGCTTCCCATTCTCTTAGTTAGTGCTCCTTATTCAACTTCTTGACCTCTGCATAAACACTGAAAGACATCTCAGGAGAAAAATGGCATAGAATATCAAGTTCACCCAAGTGAGTTTTCTCTCTCCAGAAACCTGGCCTCTTAAGTCCTATTTTGGGTGTTCTCTGGTGCCTTTGAACAGATGTTTTCATGTTTTATCATGAAGGGAGGATCACTGAGATGCTGAGAAGACATTTTATTAAATCCCAAACTCCCAATTAATAACTCTTAATAAACCTTTGGTGAAACAATAATTCCATAATATGAAAAATAATGTATACTATACTGAATTATATTTAACGGGAAAATGCTAGACTACCATCCTAATGACATATTGGGAACATGGTTCAATATTATTTGTGTAATTATTAGGATGCAATTGCCTGGGTGCCACCTCAGATTTAATGAATTAGAACCCTTGAGTGTTGTAGAGATGTTAAGAAAAATGAACTAGAGGCATTCTCATTAAAGACAAGGATACCACCTGTAACAGCGAAACATTAAACATTGTTCTGTAAGTTCTAAATGGTATAATAAAAATAAGAAACTAAATAAAATATAGAAATATTGGTTGAAATAAATATTATTTTCAAATGATATGCTGCCCACTAAATAAAAACCTTTCAAACTAATGAGATAGTTTAGCAAGATGACAAGATATGTATGTATAATAATATTTATATATGTACATAATAAAATGTATGTGTTTCCTCTGTCAGTAATCAGGAAATATTGCAAAGATGCTAATATAATATCATCAAAAAACATAAAATCTTAATTTGAAAATCAGGACTGTGCAAAGTCTATATGATGAAAACCTTGAGATGTTATTAAGGAACATAAAGGTTTGAATAAATATATAATGGTGTAAAGGTATCAGTGTTTTCTAAATTAATATGTAGGGAATTCCCTGGCAGTCTGGTGGTTAGGGTTCCATGCTTCCACTGCAGGGATCATGGGTTCAGTCCCTGGTTGGTTAACTAAGATCCTGCATATTACTCAATGAGGCAAAAAAAAAAATCAATAAAAATTTTAAAAATAATATGTAAACTCAATGTAACCAATTAAGATTTCAACTTTTTCAGGGGATGTGGGGAGAGAATTTCACAAAATTATTTTAAAGGTTTTCTGGAGAATAAATAAGAAATAATAACCAAGAAAGGTTTGAAAGAAAATAACAATGCAATATTTACTTTAGGAGATATTAAAACCTGGAGCTGTATTTAAAATGCTGAGATACTGGTGCAGAAAATGGCAAATAAAGCAAGAGAGTAGACTGTATAAAGAATGTTTTAACTCATGGAGATGGTGTTGACTAGTTTATAAATGATGTTAACTTATTAACAAATAACGCTGGGTAATAGCCTTGAAGGAACAGATAGGGGAGTTTGATCATTCTCTCTTATCTACATTAGAATAGATTTTAGCTGGATTAAATAAAGATTTCAATATAAATGACATAACTGAAGTGCCAGAATAAAACATAGGTGAATATTTATATAATTATGAGTAGAGGAATGAGCTTCCCAGGTGGCGCTTGTCTGCTTAGTCAGATTCTTCATGACCCCATGGATGGGGATTCTCCAGGCAAAAATACAAGAGTGGGTAGCCATTCCCTTCTCCAGGGGATTTGCATGACCCAGAGATTGAACCCAGGGCTCCCGCATTGCAGGCAGATTCTTTACTGTCTGAGCCACCAAGAACACTGGAGTGGGTAGCCTATCCCTTCTCCAGGGGATCTTCTCAGCCTGGGAATCGAACTGGTTTCTCTTGCGCTGCAGGCAGATTCTTTTCTGTCTGAGCCACCAGGGAAGGCCTAGTGGTAAAGAACCTGCCTGCCAGTGCAGGAAACATAAGAGACGCAGATTCAGTCCCTGGGTCAGGAAGATCCCCTGGAGGAGGGCGTGACAACCCACTCCAGTATTCTTGCCTGGAGATTCCCGTGGACAGAGAGGCCTGGTGGTTTACGGCCCATGGGGTCACAAAGAGTCAGACACAACTGAAATGACTGAGGATGCACGCAGGAGTAATTATTTTAAAACATGACCAAAGGTACAAACTATGAAAGCCAAAGTTTTACTACATCAAAAGTTAAAGCTTTATCAGAGTAGTGTTGACCTTGGGAGGATTATCAACTGGGAGAGGTCACATGGAAGCCTGATACAGGCAGTGATGATGGGGGTGTAAAAACTCATTGATGTGTGTGCTCAGTCGTGTCCAACTCTTTGCCACCCCATGGACTGTAGCCCACCAGGCTTCTCTGTCCATGGGATTCTCCAGGCAAGAATACTGGAGTGGGTTGCCACTTCCTTCTCCACTGAACTTGCCTCTCTTGCGTCTCCTGCACTGGCAGGTGGGTTCTTTATCACTAAGGCCACCTGTAAGTAAAATTTCTTACGAAGAATTTTTTTTAAAAGATACCATGAAAGCAATTTTAAAAGAAGTGACAAACTAGGAATAAATACTTGCAGTATTCATGACATTCAAAATGTTAATATCTTAAGTATATAAAGAATTATTATAAATCAATAAGAAAAGTTTAGGCATCTAATAAAAATGCATCCAACAGGCAATTTACAAAAGAAGAAATACAAGTTGATAATAGACAAGAAAATATACATAAAAACCAAACAAATGCAAATTTAAACCCTGTACAGCACATTTCTCACCTATTAGATTGTGAAAACTAAAAGGTTTGATGCTCCACACTGAAGAAAGAGGTGACAGACATCCATACTAAAAACAGCCCTCACAGCAAAAATATTAAACCCACACAGGCTACACAGGGACAATCCCACATAAAAATAGCCCTTCAAGACCACAAGAGATAATCGTTTCTCCTAAACTCATGGAATAAGAGAAATAGAAGCAAAATGAAGAAGCAGAGGAACCACTCCCAATTAAAAGAACAAGAGAATTCCCCTCAAAGAACAGACGAAGCAGACCTCTTCAGTCTAAAAGGCACAGAATTCAAAAAGGAAATAATAAAAATACCGAAGGAATTAAGAAAAGCTGTTGATAAAAATGCAGATTACTGTAAAAGAAGAACTAAAAACTTTAAAGAGGAGCCAAGAAAAATTCATTTGCCAAGACAAAAGCTGAGCTAAAGACAATAACTAGCAGATTCAATAATGCAGGAAAATGAAAAAGTGATCTGGAAGAATAGAAAAAAAGACAAATGAAAGTGGTATAAAAGTCCTATGGAATAATATAAAGCATGACAATCTATGCATAATAAGGATCCTAGAAGGAGAAAAGGGATCAAAACATATTTGAAGAAATTATGATTGAAAACTTCCCAAACCTAAAGAAGGAAACATATCCAGGTATAAGAAGCACAGAGGATCTCAAAGAAGATGAACCCAAGCAGATCTACATCAAGACGTATTGTAGTTAAAATGGCAAAAGATAAAGAAGACTCTAAAGGCAGCAAGAGAAAAACAAACAGTTAATTATGGGAACCCCCATAAGGCTCTCAGCTGATTTCTCTTCAGAAATGTTGCAGACCAGAAGGGAAGATGGATTTAAAGTCCTGAAAAGAATCTAGGATACTCTACCCAGCAAGACTGTCATTTAGAATAGAAGGAGAGAGAAAAAATTTCTCAGATAAGCAAAAACTAAAAGAATACCACAATACTAAACCTATCATAAAAGAAATATTGAAATATCTTCTCCAAATAGAAAAGAAAGAATCTAAAGAAAAGAGAAAATCACAGTTGGAAAGTATATCACTTAAATAAGCCAGTGTACAGATTTTTTAAAAAAGTTTAATTTGTGAAAGTGATGATAACCAGAATGAATAGCAGAAGGACAAACACGAAAATGTAAAAGAGGACATCAAAATCATAAAACATGGTGGATGAGAATAAGAAAATGTACATTTATGTATATATTTTAGAATGTGCTTGAGCCTGCATGACTCAGTCTAAAGGAAGTAGATATAATAACGGGTTAACATACTTGAAAAACAGGATAACCACAAATCAAAAACACACAACACATTCACAAAAATGAAAAAGAAGAGAACACAAGCATAATGCAAAAGAAAATCATCAAATCACAAAAGGAAAAAGAAAGGAACAAGAAGAAATATAAAATCAGCTGGTAAACTAGGTTTAAAATGGCAAAAAGTACATATCTATCGATAATTACCTCGGGGACTTCTCTGATGATCCAGTGGCTAAGACTCTGTGTTGCCAATTCAGGGGACCCAGGTTCGATCCCTGGCCAGGGAAATAGATCCTACCTGCTGCAACTAAAGATATAATGTGCCACAGCTAAAATCTGGTGCAGCCAAATAAATAAAAAATTAAAAATTACCTTAAATATCAATGGACTAAATGCTCCAGTTAAAAGACACAGAGTGACAGATTGGATTAAAAAACAACAACAACAACAACCAAGAGCCGACAATATGGTGTCTACAAGAGACCCACTTTAGGGCAAAGGATACACAAAGATTGAAAGTGAAGGGATGAAGAAAGATAATTCATGCAAATGAAAATGACAAGGAAGCAGGGGTCACAATACTTAGGCAAAATAGACTTTGAAGCAAAGACCATAAAGAAAGGTTTTTAAAAAGAGAGCTCCAAACCAAGATCTAACAGGACTCAAGAGTTCTAGTGAATTCAAGTATAATTCTAGAATGGTGAAGGAGGTTTCAGGCATAGTTTGATTATACTATCTCTTAAACTCATCCAACTCTCCTTGCTGTAAAACCATGATTATCTGGCCACTTCTGATAGTCTGGATCAAGGGTTGGTGAACTGTGTCTTAAAGGGCCAGACCATAAATATTCTAGGCTTGCAGGCCACTTGGTTTCTGTGGAAGCCAGTCAGCTTCTGTGGCACCACAGAACAGCCAGAGACATTGCATAAACATGGGAATGGCCACATTCCAAGAAGATGATGTTTGCAAAAACAGGTAGCCAACTTGAAGGCTGCAGTTTGTCAGCCCCTGATCCAGATGCAGAACCATATTATCTTGGTTTTAAAGAAAATTCTTGCTAATAAAGAAAATTTATTAGCATTATTCTAGGCTTCTTAGTAGGTTATACTTACTGCCAAGTATTAATAATATATGGAACAGAATATCAATCACTCAACTGCTAATATGGCCAGGGAACCAGTCAGTTTAGTGTGAGTGGACATAAATCAGTGTTCTGGATTTTGATCCTCACAGTACCTAAAGAGGCCCAAAGTGGGCAGCTGGTATACCTCCCTATCTATGAGACACTATGGCTACACTGAAGAATGAGCTCTAAGAACACAAAAGTCACCATATTGGGATCACTAAAAAAAAAAAAAAAAAAAAAACAGAATTTGGAATAAAAATTGAGGGAATGTAAGTCAGTGCAAAAACATCCTGACAATCAGTAAAATATGTGTGCTGACAAAAATTCAATAACATGTTTGGAGAAGAAAGATACCAAGTATTAGAAGTGGTAAACCAAATTCTGGTCCCAAAGAGGCCTTAATACTAAATCTAGAAGCTAATGATTAAACTAAAAGGGCAAAACAAAATACAAGGGCATTAGTATAACTGGCCACTTAGCTTACTGAAAGTTAAGTAAAGAATCCACCTGCCAATGCAGGAAATGCAGGTTCGGTCCCCGGGTCAGGAAGATCCCCTGGAGAAAAAATGGCAAAACACTCCAGTATTCTTGTCTGGGAAATCACATGGACAGAGGAGCCTGGCAGGCTACAGTCCACAGGGTCCCAAAAGATTTGGACATGACTTAGCGGCTAAACAACAACAAACATGTAAGTTATAGATAGCACAAGAGGATAACTGCAAGCTAACTCCCAAAATGCAATTAAGAATTAACACATTAAGTAAACCAGTCATCTGCAGAAATGATACAAACCGAAAAATGTTTGGTATCTGCTGCTGCTGCTGCTGCTAAGTCACTTCAGTCATGTCTGACTCTGTGCGACCCCATAGGCAGCAGCCCACCAGGCTCTCCCGTTCATGGGATTTTCCAGGCAAGAGTACTGGGGTGGGTTGCCATTGCCTTCTCCGTTGGTATCAGTTTTAGGAATATCCCAAATCTATTCCAGGTGATCTAGATGATGAGTGGGACATAGTTCTTGATGAAATCAATGGTAGAGTTTGATAAATAACCTGATGAGGTGAGAGCCCTGAAATGGTAAGGGCGCAGCTTCTGTTTACTGATAGTTGCCACAGAACCCTTACCATACACCAGAAGCTTTACACACATGATTTCATTTAATCCTCACAACAGTCGTATGAAGAAACACTGTTTATTGATGAGAAAATTAAAGCTTGCCTAAAGTTAATAGTAGAGGGCAGAGCTGTGATTCAAACCCAGACCAGGACTCCACAACTAACTGTATTTTTCAAGTGGATCATCTGTAAAACTCTATCCTGCAATATTTTAAAAGATATGCTTTTAAGAAATGTTCTAAGGGTAAATCAGTTGGGAAATTCTGAATGTTTACTGTACTCTAGGACTTCTCTGAGCCTTTACTATAAATTTAAAAGCCAAGGAAGATAGCAACTGGATTGACTGGCCTTTCTAGACCGTCTCTTCCCTTGTCCTTTCTCTTTCTAACTGTACAGAGTGAATAATTAACAGAAAACAATACTTCTAGGATGTGGACTAGATATTGTAGGAGTATGTAATTAGGGGGCTCAAAAATGCCTGGATGTGAGACTTAGCATTTAAAAATAAATGTTTATATGTAAAAACAAAATAGAGCTTTTCAAAAAGATTAAACTTAAAGAAATACATTGGAAAATAGCTACAGTATAGAATATACTCTAAGAGTAGGAGTAAAAGCTGTTTGGCTCCCCTTGGTTGTTTGATTCATAGAAGATCTGAGTTGTAAACAAGCAGAGGATGATGCAATTTCTGATATAATTAAAACTGGGTAAGCCACTGGAAAAAAAAAAAAGGGTTGATGCTCTCCAGTTAGGATCTAAGAAAATACCCATTCTCATACCTAAGTGGGAGAATAAACTGCAGTTACTTTCAGGAGCTCTGGCTTAGGAAAATGATTTTTAATTAAAATGTGTATTCTATTTAACCAAGAAACTTCTCCTTTTGGAATAATCTAAGGGGATAGTCCCATACGTATACAAACATGAGTAAAAGCATATTCATCACAGTATTATATATAATAGTGACAAAGTGGAAGCTAGTTGTTACAAGCAATCAGTAAAGGATTAATTTGATAAACACATTGAAATATATGCAGCCAATAAAACAGATGATGAAAGTCTGAATTTATGGACACAGAAAAAAAAAAGAAATTCCAAGACATTTTGTTAAGTGATTCAAAGTGGAACTTGTTTCTTTCTTTCTTCATTTAGCAGATGTTTCTTGAGTGCCCACATGTGTCAGGCCCTCCTGTAGTCATGGGGGTTAGAGAGATGAGCAAAAAAGAAATAAAATTATTGCCTTCCTAGAGCTGACAGTCTAATGACAAATGAAAGATAATAAAAAGTGAAATAAATTATGTAGTATATAAAGCAGTGTGTACAGTAGAATAAATGTGTATTTGTATTGAAAAATGTCTGTAAAAGGTTTGGTTCATAATGGTTATCTGTATGGTGGTATTTTTATTTTTCATTTCAGACATCTTTTTCTTGAAATGTTTTTAATTCTTTTTAAATCAGAAGAAAACTAACAAATTTCTATTTTTGACAAAAATGACAAAATTTTATTTTAAAGAGTGTATGAAAAAATGATATTTGTTGTTTCCTTCCTTCAAAGAAATTAAGAGATCAACAACTGTGAAACAGGAGACATTTTTGACATTAAAAAGAAGTGCTCACATGTAAATCAGAACCACAGTGATGTGAGCAACAGGCTCTCTCTTATTCATTACTAGTGAGAATACAAAATGGTATAGCTACTTTGGAAGGCAGTTTGAAATTTCTTACAAAAGTAAACACACTCTCACCATGTGATCCAGCCATCACACTCCTGGTATTTAATCAAATGAGCTGAAAACATTATATCCACACAAAAACCTGCTCAACAATGTTTATAAAGCAGCTTTGTTTATAACTGACAAAACTTGGAAGCATCAAGATGTCTTTCAATAGGTGAATCGATAAACTGTGGTACATTCAGATAATGCGATATTATTCACTACTGAAAAATCAGCTATCAAACCATAAAAAGACATGAAGGAACCTTAAACGCATGTGACTAAGTGAACAAAGCCAGTCTTAAAAGGTTACCTGCTGTACGACACAAACGAAATGACGTTTTGGAAAAGGCAAAACTATGGAGACAGTGAAAGGACTGGTTATTGCCAGGGGTTGGAGGGTGGGGAGGGATGAACAGGTGTAGCCCAGAGGATTTTTAGGACAGGGATTCTGTCTTGTATGATACTATGATGATGTATACACGACGTTATATGTTCGTCAAAACTTAGAGAACACACACCTAAAGTGAAGTCTAATATAAACTATGGACTTCGGGTGTCAATGACATGTCATTGCAGGTTCATCAGTTTTAACACACGTACTAGTCTGGTGGGGGATGTTGCTAGTGGGGAAAGCTATGCATGAGTAGGGATAGGGCATATATGGAAAATCTCTGTACTCTCTGCTCAATTTTTCTATAAGCCTAAACGACTCTAAGAAATAGTCTATTTAATTTTTAAAAACATACACACAGTGATATACCATTTTACATCCATCAGGATGACCACTATCAAAAAGTGTTGGTGATGACGTGGAAAAATTAGAACTCTTGTGTACAGTTGGTGGGAATATAAAATGATGTAACTGCTGTGAAAAATACTGTATCAGTTCCTGAAAAAGTTAAAAATAGGATTATCATGTGGTCCAACAATTTCACTTCTGAGTATGCACCCAAAAGAATCAAAAGCAGGGTCTCAAACAAGTGTTTGTACACTCATGTTTATAGCAGCAGTATTCAGAGTAACCAGATCTGATAGAAAGAGTGCTTGATGAACTATGGAATGAGGTTCGTGACATTGTACAGGAGACAGGGATCAAGACCATCCCCATGGAAAAGAAATGCAAAAAAGCAAAATGGCTGTCTGGGGAGGCCTTACAAATAGCTGTGAAAAGAAGAGAGGCAAAAAGCCAAGGAGAAAAGGAAAGATATAAGCATCTGAATGCAGAGTTCCAAAGAATAGCAAGAAGAGAAAAGAAAGCCTTCTTCAGCAATCAGTGCAAAGAAATAGAGGAAAAGAACAGAATGGGAGAGACTAGAGATCTCTGCAAGAAAATTAGAGATACCAAGGGAACATTTCATGCAAAGATGGGCTCGATAAAGGACAGAAATGGTATGGATCTAACAGAAGCAGAAGTATTAAGAAGAGATGGCAAGAATACACAGAAGAACTGTACAAAAAGGATCTTCACGACCCAGATAATCACGATGGTGTGATCACTCATCTAGAGCCAGACATCCTGGAATGTGAAGTCAAGTGGGCCTTAGAAAGTATCCCTACGAACAAAGCTGATGGAGGTGATGGAATTCCAGTGGAGCTATTTCAAATCCTGAAAGATGATGCTGTGAAAGTGCTGCACTCAATATGCCAGCAAATTTGGAAAACTCAGCAGTGGCCACAGGACTGGAAAAGGTCAGTTTTCATTCCAATCCCAAAGAAAGGCAATGCCAAAGAATGCTCAAACTACCGCACAATTGCACTTATCTCACATGCTAGCAAAGTAATGCTCAAAATTCTCCAAGCCAGGCTTCAGCAATACATGAACCATGAACTTCCTGATGTTCAAGCTGGTTTTAGAAAAGGCAGAGGAACCAGAGATGAAATTGCCAACATGCGCTGGATCATGGAGAAAGCAAGCGAGTTCCAGAAAAACATCTATTTCTGCTTTCTTGACTATGCCAAAGCCTTTGACTGTGTGGACCACAACAAACTGTGGAAAATTCTGAAAGAGATGGGAATACCAGACCACCTGACCTGCCTCTTGAGAAATCTGTATGCAGGTCAGGAAGCAACAGTTAGAACTGGACATGGAACAACAGACTGGTTCCAAATAGGAAAAGGAGTACGTCAAGGCTGTATATTGTCACCCTGTTTATTTAACTTCTATGCAGAGTACATCATGTGGAATGCTGGACTAGAAGAAACAAGCTGGAATCAAGATTGCTGGGAGAAATATCAATAACCTCAGATATGCAGATGACAACACCCTTATGGCAGAAAGTGAAGAGGAACTCAAAAGCCTCTTGATGAAAGTGAAAGAGGAGAGTGAAAAAGTTGGCTTAAAGCTCAACATTCAGAAAACGAAGATCATGGCATCCGGTCCCATCACTTCATGGCAAATAGATGGGGAAACAGTGGAAACAGTGTCAGACTTTATTTTTGGGGGCTCCAAAATCACTGCAGATGGTGATTGCAGCCATGAAATTAAAAGACGCTTACTCCTTGGAAGAAAAGTTATGAGCAACCTAGATAGCATATTCAAAAGCAGAGACATTACTTTGCCGACTAAGGTCCATCTAGTCAAGGCTATGGTTTTTCCACTAGTCATGTATGGATGTGAGAGTTGGACTGTGAAGAAGGCTGAGCGCCGAAGAATTGATGTGTTTGAACTGTGGTGTTGGAGAAGACTCTTGAGCGTCCCTTGGACTGCAAGGAGATCCAACCAGTCCATTCTGAAGGAGGTCAGCCCTGGGATTTCTTTGGAAGGAATGATGCTAAAGCTGAAACGCCAGTACTTTGGCCACCTCATGCAAAGTGTTGACTCATTGGAGAAGACTCTGATGCTGGGAGGGATTGGGGGCAGGAGGAGAAGGGGCCGACCGAGGATGAGATGGCTGGATGGCATCACTGACTCGATGGACGTGAGTTTGAGTGAACTCCGGGAGTTGGTGATGGATAGGGAGGCCTGGCGTGCTGCGATTCATGGGGTCGCAAAGAGTCAGACAGAACTGAGCGACTGAACTGAACTGATTCACAGTAACCAAGAAGTGGAAAAAAACTTATCTCCCAATGAAACAAAATGAGGTACGTACATGCAATGGAATATTACTCAGCCTTAAAAAGAAAGAACATTCCAATACATGCTACAACATGGACAAACCCTGAAGACATTGTACTAAGTGAAATAAACCAGTCACATATACTGTGATTCCAGGGTTGTCAAATCCGGACAGAAAGTGGAATGGTGACTATCAGGGGAAGCGGGGAGTTGTGTCTTAATGGATACAGTTTCAGTTCTGCAAGACGAAATTGTTCTGGAGATTGCACAACAAAGTGAACATGCTTAACAATAATGAAGTAAACACTTAAAATGGCTAATTTTATGTTATGTGAGTTTTACCACAATTAAAAATAAGATAAAAAATAGAAGAACTAAGAATATAATGAAACAAAATGACAGCAAAATGGAAAGACTTTACATTAAATTCCAATTAGGCAAATGCTACCAGATAAAGCCAAAAGGTAGATAAATAAAAGTTAAACTGGTGGGAAAATAATTGCAGCTCTTGTGATAAACAAAAGGCTAATGGTATCACTATTGAAATATACCAAGAACTCTTAAAACTCAAGAAGATAAAGACAAACCATACAATAAAAAAAAAAAATAGACAAAGATATGATCTTTCTCAGAGAAAGGTTCTCCCCAAAAGATTAATAAACGGGTCTATTCTCATTGTTTACGAAATACTTTTAAATCTTAATTTCAGCACAAGAAGATGCTAAGTTTCTCCTTTTGGATTAGGAAAAGTTTAAAAGATGGTTCATTGCCACATGGTTCTTTTGGGCACAAAGAGAGCAAGAGAAGCAGAGATGCTCAGTTGGCCAACTGTCCACCAAAAGAAACATCTTAAGATGCAAACACCTGTTTCCATATTTTCCTTTTTTAAAAAAAATTGCATGCATTACTTTTATAATGAGGGGGAAAACTTAACCAATTCTAAGGTGGTGAGCCACATGAAAATTTGTGTTTCCGAAGGTAACAAACTGATGTAATGGACAAAAAACCACTGATACTCGGGGTCTGAAAGAGTGTGAAGGAAGTGGTCTCATATCTTATTGGCAAGAGTGTAAACTAGTACAACCTTTTTGGAAGACAATTTGGCCATATCTATCAATATTTTAAATGTTCCTTGCTTGATCAGACAATTCCACTGTAGGAAATGAACCATATAGATATACTTACACATGCATACAAAGGCACAATATATAAAGTTTTATAAACTGCAGCAATGTTGGCATAAGTGAAAAATTGGAAATGACTCAAGAACCTATGAATCAGAATACTGGTTAAAATTTTTACAGTATATCCCTACTATGAAAAACTATGTCAGGGTTTTAAAAAATCTATAAACTGATTTGGACAGCCATCCAAGAGTGTTATTAAGAGAACATGGCAAGTTGCAGAACAGTTGCAAAAATGTATGTTATAACATAATCCCATTTTTATAAAGTAACATAAAAATGGAAGAAAAAATCTGGAAGAAGACTGAAAGAATATACATCATACTGAAAGCATATTAGAACCATCTCTGACTCAGGTCTGTATGAGATTGTTGGAGGCAATTGCCTTCTAAAACACACATTTTTGTGTTCTTTGAATTTTTTGCATTATTTTTGAAACCAAGGGAAAGAAAGAAGTAGCTGTTTAAGGGTGGGAATCTTCATACTATAAAAAAATAAAATAAAACTGAGCACCTCCGACAGCTGGCTTGGCCTCCTGCCTCCTCCACCCTTTCTCTCTATCAAAGTCAAGGCAGACTCCAGCCTAAGTATTTCTGACAGGCTTCAGTTTATTCAGATAGTCTTCTCTGAACTCTGGACTGTTTGGACCCAGACTCACAACCAGTTCCCTTTGATTATAGGTTCTTCATTGCTTATAAACTGATTGTGGCAACCAAGGTAAGAACTTTCACCCAAGTCACAGTTCAGAATGATTAGAAGAGAATGAAACCAACCCTGAAACTGTGAAGAGAAAAAACGCCCCCATTAGACCCCTGATCCAGTCAGAGGAGACTCAGGCTCTGTCGCTGCCCAGGGAGGAAGATTAGCTGGGAGCACACCGCCTGGCGCTGGCGCTGAGCTGTCGCCCAGTCGGGACTGGCAGCACCATGTCCTTGCTGGACAGCGCCCACCCCATCTGCCGCCCTCATGCCCCACCATCCACAACGAGGGCTTTTTCAGGGACCTGAAAGGCTCAGGGAATCTTCCCGGGGGCCTGGAATTTAGACCTGGCATTAGGCACTCAGGCCAGTGGTCAAAGATAAGAAAGTATACCTCATGATGGCTACTGTGTCCCTTCTATGCCGGGGACAATCCCAGGTCTCCATGCAAAGCCTTCCCTAGTCTTTCCTCTGGGTCCTCTCAGCAGTGGCCACTCCTTACCCACACCTCTGCCCGCCTCAGTCCTTAATTAGTGAGCAATACAGACCTATACCAGCCGTTGTGCCAGGACCCCCAAAACCACTGGACACTCCACGCAGTGTCTCCAAAATGGACACAGTTGTGCCTGGTCTGGTGCAAGCCCACGTCAGCTAAAAGCCAAAGGGCAACGGCGTCCACACCCGGGGAAACAACCCCGTGTGCCCTCCTCCCCTGCTGCCCCTCACACAGCCCCTAACTTCGGGGCTGAGTCACCTGGGGGCCCAGGACAATGTAAGCAGGTATGCAACGCACATTTCTTCTGGTGACGGGTAGGAACCCTGGACGTCTGGGTGGGAGGGAAGAGGTTTGTGAAAGACAGAGCCGTACCCCCAGTGTTTCTGATTCGGTCCTGCTGATTCGGTCCTGCTGGGTGACACCCGAGGGTCTGCATTTCTAACATGGCCCAGGTCATGCAGTCGCTGCCTGCCAGTCAGCCTGGGGACCACACTCGGGAACTGCTGGGTTTTAAGGTGGGGCAAAGTCAGGAAGGCCAGTCAGGAAGCTGTGCTGGGCAGGACCAGAGCCTGAAGCAGGGTGGGGGCCCACGGGGGTGGGAGGGAAGAGGCAGAGCATTTCCAAGGGGAACGGGCACCAGAAAGATGCCTGGGTGGGTGTGGGCATGAGGGAGGGCGAGGCACTTACTAGCTTAAAGGACGGAGAGGAAGGGCTCTGAAGTAGGGAGCCCAGTTGTCACAGCAACATCGACAGGAGGGAACGAGGATTCCATTTTGGAGGGTCATCTGGGCAGGGACGTCCAACAGGCAGTCGGTACTCTTAGTCTGGGTCAGGCATGAGGCGTTGGGACTGTGGGAATATGGCGGGCAGAGTAATTGCCACAGAGCTCTAGCTGCTAGCTTGGAAATGAAGCGGCTATTCAGACAGAGGACATGAGAAGAGCGGGAAGCCCAGGACTGTGGACAGGTCTACAAGCTTGAGGACCTTGTTAGGTGGAGCGGGTCTTGTTGGGTGTCCCTCCAGGTCCAGGCTGAGTTCCCAAGGTCCAGGGACTGGCAGAGGGAATCAGGAAAGGAGACAGAGGTTTCAGAAGAGGCTTATGCTGTTCTGGGCCCGCAGGTGACTCAGCCCAGGGGTTAGGAGCGTGTGTGAGGGGCAACAGGTGAGGAGAGTACACGGGATTGCTTTACCAGTGGGGATGGCATTTCCCTCTGGTTTTCAGCTGACCTGGGCTTGCACCAGACCAGGCACAATTGCATCCATTTTGGGGATACTGCCCTGGGGTGGCGGGCAGCAGGGCCTAAGTAGGGAGGTGCGGAGGGAGGCGGCCCACTGCCATTCTTGGTATGGTTCTCTCTCCAGGAGCAGAGCTCCATCTGGCCTCACTCTGGGCAGCTTATAAGGCCTGGTGTGAGTTTTGTTTATGCAAGTGCAGCATAAAAGGAACAAATCCGCCAGCACCGAGGCTGCTGCCTCTGGAGTCCTTTTGCATACATTTTTTCAAATGATAATTCACTCTACCCAACCCCCTTCTCCACCCTCCCCACCCCCAAGGCCGATTTATTGAAAAAACCACCTTATATGGTAATATTGCTAACACACCGTCAGCTGGCCTTTTTAGGGACTCTGTTTAAAGAAGATCCGCCTCTGGGGTTTTATATTGCTCTGGTATTTATGCCAAAGACACACCAGCCCTCAGTCACTGGGAGAAGGATCGCTCCTACACTCGGTGAGTACTATACAGCCTCTGCTGTCTCTGTCTTTCTGGGGCTGCCTGGCCCCCTGGGTGCAGGAGGCGCCTTCAGATTGGCCTGGCTTCCGTGACGCTGGCCTAGGTCACACGTCAAGGCCCTTGGTGTGCAGTGGTGCCTGCAAGCACACTGCTGCCTGCCAGTAGAAGGCATTTCTGGCCGTGGGGCATCCTAGGGCAAGGGCAGCACAGAATTCGGCTCCCTGCCCTCTTAACTAGGTGCTGGGTGGAATATGTTACCTGCACTCTCTCTCTTCTCACTGCTCGCCGGGGCCAGTGCAGGTCTATACCGTGTCCTTTGTCATGGCTCAGAATGTCTGGGAGGCTGTTTAGGGGAGCAGATGCTTTTCAGAGAAATGACTTCCTAGGGCATTTAAATCCAAACCAGTCATAACCCTTGTGTCTGTGAGATGTCTTTTTGGGGATGGGTGAGTACTTTCTTCAGACCACCTCTTGTCTCTCTGACTTCTGATTCATGCTTGGCTAAGCGTTTTCTCAGTCTTGAAGGCTCCAGGGTCATTGGAGGATGCAACAAATCAGAAGTAGGGTGGGGTAAGTGTCCCGGGGCATCATGTGATTTCAGGGCTAGAAGGAAGTGGAACCGTCTATTAACAATTCATTCTCCGATGAAGACACTGAGACCTGGGGAAGTTAAGACCCTCACCCAGCTGTGAGACCACCACCAATGTCATTGTCTTCCCCCAGTGACACACACAGACAGACACATGAGCATCAATAATTAAGAGGAAAATAGACCAAGGGGCTGTGTCAACTTTTGTGATCAAACTCTGCTAACATGTCTTTACAGCTGAGGCTGGCCGGTGTAGTGGTGCAGGCCTTGGAGACAGACTACCCAGCAATGGAAGTAATAGTAATAATATCTCCCTGGCAGTGCTATTGTGAGGATTAAATGAAATAATATTTGTAGAAAGTTCCCAGCTCAACACTGTCAGGGCCTGGCCCTGAGTGCTCAGACCTTAAATATCACCTGGACAGCTTGCTGAAACAGATTGCCTTATCCCAGATTCTGACTCAGTAGACTGGGGTGGGAGCTGATAATTTCCACTCCTAATAAACTCCCAAGTGAGGCTGAGGTGGCTGGTCTGGGACCATACTTTGCACAGAGAGGCTTTAAGCTCTTGCTTTAACCATTTGAATGGGTTTAGAGTTTGAGGTTAGCCCTTGGGCTGCAGAGAGACAGAGATTCCTGTGACAGAGATGGAGGGGAACTAGAAGAAATCTAATGAGCAGATATTATATGTCACACCTGGGAAACCAGGATGGGCAATATGACATCATGACCTTGAAGCTAGATTTCTTTCCTCCTTCCCTTTGTTCATTCTAGCAACATTTCTTGCGCACTTGTTATGTAAGCAGGCCTTGTCCCTGCAGAGTAGGGGCTCTGCAATCACTAGGAGAGACTAATGAAAACCATGGAAAAGATAAATATATGAAAGGGGTAAAGCCCAGGAGCCCCTCACCCAGCCCAGGAGTTATCAGGGAAGGCTTCCCTGAAGAAGTGGTACCTAACCTGGGTCCTAAAGTCGGGATAGTCCCAGAACAGAGGATAGTCCCAAAGACCACTTTGGGACTGTTTAAGTGGCTCAGCTCCACTGAATATAGATTTCAAGACAGCAAGCAGGGAGTTCTAAGGTCAGAAGAGAAGGCGGGGCCAGATTACTACGGCTTTCCATTGCTACTGCTGCTGCTGCTGCTGCTGCAGCTGCGTTGCATCAGTCATATCCAACTCTGTGTGACCTCATAGACGGCAGCCCACCAGGCTCCCCTGTCCCTGGGATTCTCCAGGCAAGAACACTAGAGTGGGTTGCCATTTCCTTCTCCAGTGCATGAAAGTGAAAAGTGAAAGCGAAGTCGCTCAGTTATGTCCAACTCTTTGAGACCCCATGGACCGCAGCCTCCCAGGCTCCTCTGTCCATGGGAGTTCCCAGGCAAGAGTACTGGAGTGGGGTGCCATCGCCTTCTCCACTAAACTAAAGGACTGGGCAATGGGGCATCGCAGAATGGTAACAGCAAGAGGTCTGCCCCCTGAAAGGACTGCTCGGGCAGCTGTGAGGGGAGTGGGCTGGAACAGGGCAAGACTGCTGCAGCAGTGCGCTGGTCCCAGTTGGTGCACAGATGCAGAGATAAAAGGCCTGAGGCTTGAGGGGAAGGAGCAGGGAGCACTGGGGAACCGGGTTCTGTCCTGGGTTGGGGTACGAGTCTCTGAGGGGCCAATCCAACCAGAGGACATTGATGAAGATGGCAGTCTCAGAGATGGAGTTGAGGTGCCAGGGCCGTGGGGCTCAGGAGAGGGGTCAGGCCTAGATCTGAGCAGGGGGAGAGAGTGGCCAGGATAAAAGTCAGAACAGCAAGTCCAAACGGCAGATTCCTAAGGACCAGAAGGGTTACGAGCAAGAAGCCATTTTTAATTTAATTAGTATTAACCAAGTCAAGGTACCCTGAAGTTAATAAGAGGTGCCACTAGAATTTTCCACCGTAGGAATGTTCCTCGTGCAATCATTGTATGGATACATGCATTTGCAGATTATAATAGGCAGCTGCTTAGCTGTCAACTGAAGCCCTCACTCGGATCTATTTCCCCAACTATTACTTGAAATCTCACTATATTTGAGAGGCTTTCCTTTTAGGACTCAAACTTTTCACTGAAATGAAAATGCCTTTGGGAACTGGCATAAATTCAACCTTCCTTTCAATAATCATTGATTGGTGAAGCAGAGCCTTCATCTCCTTCCAGTGTGGCAGACTTCATCCTGAGAGCAAGTTCTAATGGAGAAGATAAGAGAGATAACAAGAATTATTATTTTTCAGTCCTTTACAACAGGGATTGGGAAACTTTTTCTGTAGAGAACAAAATAGTAAATATTTTGGGCTTTGTGAGTCTAAAGGTCTCTCTCACAACTACTCAACTCTGCCATTGTACTGGAGCAGCCATGAACAGTATGTAAATAAATGGGTGTAGTTGTGTTCCAATAGAACTTTATTTATTATTTGATTTCATATAATTTTCTTGGGTATTAGAATCTTATTCTTCGATGTTTTTGCAACCATTAAAAAATATCAAAACCATTCTTAGTTCAAGGGTCTCACAAAAACAGGTGTTGTAGTTTGTAGACTACAGGGTCCTGAGTTTACTGACCCTGATTTGCACTTTATAAAGCACTTCATTTCCATTATTTCATTTGATCCATTGTCCCGGGAGATAGATGTCGCCATTTCCATTTTACAGTTGAGGAAACTGAAGGCCAGAGAGGGAGCTGTGGGACTGAGCCATGGGAAGGGGCACCCGAAGGGAGGTGAGAAAAGAAAAGAGGGCGGGAGAGAACTCTGAAACCAGACCTTCAGAGTGAGGGTGGGGAGCTCTCATCCTGTTCTCTGATTTGCTTGGGGGTGACCAGGGGCACGTGTGGGTGAGCAAATCCTTTGCACTCATTATGTCTTTGGGTTTTGGCCACTTTTGGGGGAGGAGTGGGGAGCTGTGTTTCTAACTCTGTGAAATCCTCAATGAAGGCCAGATGTAGTACGTGTTGAAAGGGCCAGAACAGTGTGCTTGGGTTTTCTGCGAGTGCAAAGTGATCGTGACCCAGGAAACCACAGTGACGTTGGCTCTGGTTCAGCTGACATGCTCGAGTCTAGCCACAAATTACCAGCAAGCGGCTGAGTGAGGTTTAGAATTTCCCCCAGCGGAGACCTTCCAGGAGAGGCTGGCTCCAGGGTCCAAGCCTTCCCCCAGAGGGCCCCCGCCGCCAGCTGCTCTCCCCCTGCGTTCACCTCCCTCGCTTCTCATTTGGTTCCAACTTCAAAAAAAAAGCAGATCTGAGTGCACCTCAAGTGCTGCAGAATGGCACGGCTGACAGCTTGAAGTCGCTCTGTGGCTTGTCTCAGCTGCTGGGAAATGAAGTCCAACACTCTTTCTTCCTGTGAGTGCAGAACTTCGGGGGGAGACAATAGGGTTCACCGAAAAGCCAGCCCGGCTTGAACTACAGGTCACCCGAGAGAGGGGACCCCAGAGGGAGACAGTCACAGACGTGCAGCTTGGCTTCTTGGTCACCTTTGGAGGTTGTTTTCTCCCCAAGGTGGACCACCTGCGAGAACAAGGAAACCCAGCGCTCTGTGACCCGCTTGTGAAGAAGACTGTCCCTTCGTGGCTCTAAATCATGTGACCGAGCTGCCTGGGACTGTGGGAACTGGGAGTTCAGCTCTCAGGGGCAGAGCAGACTGTCACGGCGGAGCCCAGGCAGGTGGTGGGACTGTCATCCGACGTTTACTGAGCCTCTGCTTCGAGCTGCACACCGGCACGGGGGCCGTAAACGCAAATCTAGATCTTGGCATGGCACGGGAGGGGCGCAAAGGCTCCGGGAGAGAAAAGAACACTGACCCTTTTGTTTTAGGGCTTTTGCTGCCAGCAGTGCTAGGGAGACAGAGAGGCAGAAGCAAAAACACCAAACATGGAGAAGTTGTGTGGGTGTCACTGAGGTGCTGGGGAAGGGGCAAGCCCAGGCTTTGGAGCCTCATGGGCTGCGGCCAGCCCTACCTCTCCCAGTGAGCGGCCTGAGAGCTACGTCCTTTCACTTTTCTGAGATTTGGTTTGCTTATCTATAAGTTAGAACTAAGGATATCTTCACTCAGGGCTTCTGTGAGGATTAAATAGATAATATGTGTGAAAGGCCTTCAAATTTTAAAAATCAAAGATGTGTTTTTACCAAAAATCCAAATACAGAATATACTGTTTCACCTAACAAGACAGCCTGCTCCTTTTCCAGGGCAGTAAATATTCTGCTCTATTATAGGTAGGTTTCTGGCAACTAGTTAACCAGCATTTTATTTATTAGTCAATAACTTTTTTGGCATTAAAGTGGGCCAAATCTTTGCACTCACCCAAGGATAAAAATGGGCTTCCCGGGTGGCTCAGCTTGTAAAGAATCTGCCCGCAATTCAGGAGACCTAGGTTCAATCCCTGGGTTGGGAAGATCCCCTGGAGAAGGGAAAGGCTATCTACTTCAGTATTCTGGCCTGGAGGATCCCATGGACTGTATAGTTAATGGGATTGCAAACAGTTGGACACACTTCCACTTTCACTTTCAAGGATAAATTGCTAGAAGTGTATTTGTGAAAAGACGTGCATTTTTTAAGACTTTTGATAAGTATTTGTGAATTCTCCTTCAGAAAGGTAGTCCTGTTCACCTTGTCAGCTGTGAACGGAAGCTCACCTTCCCGCACCTCTGCTGGCAAGTGTAGTCCTAAAGAGCAGACACAGCTTTCAGGCTGGAGGTGGGGTCAGCGTTTATCCTGGCTCCAGAACACTGCTGACTGTCCACAAGACCCCAGGTCCTTCTCACAGAGGCTGAACAAGAACTTTCACAGTTTGTTATTCAGACTCACCTTCACAACTTCATATTTATCCTGTTAAATTAAACCCTAGTGAATTTAACTTGTTTTTCTCTGCTTTTTGAGATCTTAGATTTTGATCCTTCCAGCCAACACATGTGCTTTATCTGGACATATGATCTGCATGTACTCTCTATTTTCATCCAGTTCATGTATAAAACATGAGAAAGGACCAAGAGTGGAGTTCTGAGGTATATCGTTGCCTCCAGGTTGACAGTGATCTATCAATTAACACCTTTCAGTGACAGTAACTCAGGTAGCTATAAATATGCCTAATTGTTTTATTGTTCGGCCTACATGGCTCTATCAGTAGTGATGTCACAGGAGAACTTGTCAGATGCCAAGATCAAATTAAGCTCAATTTCTCCCACCTTCTCCTTCATTTCCAGCCAGGGAGTCCTGGGGAAAAAAGGAGACTATTTGTTGTTGGTAAACCCTAGTCAGTTATAAGAAATCACTGCTTCTTTATAATGCTTTCTTTAATAGTGCCTTCTGGAAACCCACTTAATCTGGGTATCAAGATTACCTGAGGTTTCAGACATCTGCCTTGTTTCCCTTTTTGAACATTGGAACTTTTGCCACCTCCATCTCCTGACAGCTCTCCATTTCTCCATGGTTCCAGCATGGTAGGTTAGGGAACTTCTCTGCAATCCAGAAACTGTTCACACCAGAGACAGCATTGTTTTGAACAACTAGGTACTTTTTCTTTACATTTTTAAACTTTTTATTTTATATTGGAGTATTGCCAATTAACAATGTAGTGATAGTTTCAGGTGGACAGCAAAGGGACTCAGCCATACATATACATGTATTCATTCTTTGCTAAACTCCCCTCCGATGCAGGCTGCCACATAACATTGACCAGAGTTCCCTGTGCTATACAATAGGATGTTGTTGGTTACCTATTTGCAGTATAGCAGTGTGTACATGTTGATCCCAAACTCCCTATCTCTTCCCCATTGGCAACCATAGGCTCTGAGCAACCGGGCACTTCCCTTCAGTCTCCATCACACCTCAGACCTTCTTGTCTTCTCACCAGTGTTTGTTCCATGCCACTGAGACTGGTGGGCCAAAAAGACTGAAAATGCAATGTCAATACAGAAGCCTGACAGGTGATGGGGGTCAGAGTAGTAAACAGGTTGGGGGAAGCGTGTTCCAGACCCTGCATCTAAAGGTCCAGAAGGGACAGGAGATGACACAGTACAGAGGATGGAAAGAAACGCCACATAGCCTCAGTGAGAAGGCCAAGGAGGGGGTCCAGACAGGAGATGAGTCTGGGGACACAGGCAGGGGCCAGACCTTGTTGGGCCCTGTGGGCTGAGTGAGAAAGTTGGGACTTGTTCTCCATGGCCAAAGGGATCATGAGGGTCAGCAAGGACAAGCAGGGTTGGATTCTAGACGTCCCAGTGGCCTCTCCCCAGGTGTGCACACTGCTTTGAACAGAACAGGAAAGGCTTCCTTTTAGCCTGAAAGTTGTGTGAACAAGCTTTTGCTCAGTCTCTAGGTAGGCTTTGGCATTCGCAGGCCCGGGACTCTTCCTCTTTACTCTGGTCATGGTCTGTCCTGTCCTCCTCCCACGTAAGGTCGTACGGGAGCCGGGGTCCCAGGTGTCTGCAGCAGCTCTCTTCTTCCCCTCCTGCTGCATGTCCTGAACGAAGCTTGGTGGGCTCCGCAGCCACCTTCCCTTTCCACGCCATGTGCCTCTCTTGTCTGGACTCCTATCCCCCTCAGCTGAGACTCTCCCACCTCCCACTCGGGGCTTGCCAGCCGGATAGCGATCTGCACACCGTCTCCTAGACTGCCACTGCTTCTCTTTTGCCACAAGGGTCAAAAATTTGTTGGGTCACTCAAAAAACAGAAAACCTGCACCACATGTTAGAAAAATTAATTTCCTAGTCAGTCTGCAGCCATCCCAATTCAGTATCAGCCCTGGAGGAAGGACTTCTCTGTTTTTTTCCATCTGAAGCGACAGGGGCAGTGAGTCCCATCATGAATTCTCTTGCTTTCCTTGTCCTCCAGGGGCTTCTATCCTTAGGATTGTACATTTCACCTAGAACTGCTCCATCTTTTTTTTTTTCTTAATGATACGTTATGACTGATTTTAATTATAAACTGTACATGGATACAGTCTCCTTGTTAAAAATTAAAACATTACGGCGCTTCTCCTCCCAGTCCCTTTCCCACCTCCAGGTAACTGCTACAATCAGCCTTAGTTTTTTTTTTTTCTCCACCCCCCAGAACTTTTTGCTATGTGTTCATATCCACAAAAAGAAAATTATGGAAAATGCACAATATTTTTTGTGCTTTAAATAAAACTCACTAATTTTTAATGCTGGGCCGTCTATCTGGCAACTTGCTTTGTTCACTCAGCAGAATGGGTTAGAAACTTGTCCCCATTAGTCCATGTTGATCTGCCTGTCCCTTCCCTTAACCTCAGTACAATATTCCACAAGGGGCATTTAGGCAGTGCCAGATTGTACACTGATGTGTTTTTCTGATTAAAGAGTGCCAGTGTTCCCACAACCTAGCCAATAGCTATGATGAAACTTCGAATCTTAACAATGAGATGGGTGAAAATGGTCTTATTTCATTTGCATTTCCTGATAACTAATGAGGCTGATCACCTTTTCAGATAATTGTTGGGTATGTGCATTTCCTTTTCTGTCAATTATCTATTTCATAGTTTTGTGTTTTTTCCTCCTTCGGGGCTATTTACTTTTTCTTATTGATTTATAACAGTTCTTGTATGTAGTAAATGATAACCCTTATTATGTTTATTGCAAGTTTTTTCTGTTTCTTTTCTAAACTTCAAGTCTGTAGAGAGTTTTTCCACTGGATTAACACTTTGTATCTTTTCAGGTCTTTGAGGGGCAGGTGGATTTGTTTGTGAGGGCTGCCATAATGAAGTATCACAGACAGGCTTAGCAAGGGAAATTTTATTTTTTCACAGTTCTGGAGGTTAGAAGTCTGAGGTCAAGGTGTCAGCAGGGCTGGTTTCTCCCGAGGCCGCTCTCCTTCGCTTGTAGATGGTTGTCTTCTTGCTATGTCTTTACATGGTCTTCCTCTGTGTGTATCTGTGTTTTAATTTTCTCTTGTAAAGAGCCATTCTATTGAATTAGGCATATTTGGTACCAGTCGTAATAGATTAATGACCTCATTTTACTCTTAATTATCTCTTTAAAGGCTTTATCCCCAAATACAGATACATTCTGAGGCACTAGGGTTAGACTTCAACACAGAAATTGGGGGGTACACAGTTGAGCTCGAAACAGCAGGGTAGAGAGAGGGAAGAGGCCCAAATGCCAGAGCACAGGGCCGGGTCCTTGCCTGTCCATCTGGAATTATGTCCTAGTTGCCGATGGGGTCAGACCCCAAAGCCGAGAAGATCGCCTCCAACATGATTTTGAGAGGTGGCCACCTACCTCTCTTCTCCCCACTTCCCTAGGTGCTCCAGCCCCTGGTTCACTCGGCCACACTCACCATGTGTGAAGAGGAGACCACTGCGCTCGTGTGCGACAACGGCTCAGGCCTGTGCAAAGCTGGCTTCGCAGGAGATGACGCCCCCCGCGCCGTCTTTCCTTCCATTGTGGGCCGCCCTCGTCACCAGGTATGTGCTCACGTGGACCCAAGGCTTTGAGTTCCTGGGAAGAAGCACTGCATTGTGGCTTCCATGGAGAGCCGTGTGTGTGTGTGTGTGTTTCAAGTAAAGTAAGAGGGAGAAGTGTATGGATGAGCCCTGTTCTCTCAGAAAATGACATTGTTTTAGGACAGAGGAGGGAGATGCCCGCGAGAAATCATCCGTCTTCTCTCCCATCACTTCCCCATTCATCAGCATCTGCCTCACCCTGCCTCCTTCAGTCTGGTTTCCAGTGGGAAAAAAAGGACATTCTTCTTGTCTTTATCCTTGTTCAGAGACTCTCCAATGCCTGAATCCCTCCAAGCAGAACCTCAGCCAATTCCATTCTCCTTCCTTCTTTTTTGCATTGCAGGGTGTGATGGTGGGAATGGGCCAGAAAGACAGCTATGTGGGGGATGAAGCTCAGAGCAAGCGCGGGATCCTTACTCTCAAATACCCCATTGAACACGGCATCATCACTAACTGGGATGACATGGAGAAGGTATTGGTGGCCCCCTCCTGTAATGTGCTCATTTGAATATCATCAAGACCTTCTGCCCTGTCAACTCTTCCTCTACGATGTTTCTCACATCTTTCTTTTCTTCCTGTCCATGCCCCTGGGCATTCCCCAGCCTAAGTTGCCAACATCTCTCACTGGATGATTCCAATGGCTTCCTGACTGATTTCTCTGTCTCCTGTCTCAATCGCCTAATTCATTCTCTGCACTGTTGCAAAGCTTGTCTTTCTAAAACAGACCAACTCATGTCACTTGCCTCCTGGGACTCTTCAGTAGCTCCTCACTGACCAGGTAGGTTCCTAACTCTGTGTCTGGCATCTGAGGACCTGGTCCAGCCGAGGTCCCAGTTTTATCCTTTCCTGCAGCTTTCTTCCCAGCCCAGTACTTGTCCTTCTTTAAAATGCATGGTCCCCTCCAAAAAGGTGAATAACTTCTCCTCTTTATTTTCCCTGTCATGACCTCACACAGGTACATTGATGCTATACTATTATGATGCTTCTCTAGTGAAAAATTTAAGAAAGAATCGCTACTGGTTTCTAGAAGCTTTTTTTCATGTCAGAAAATGGGAGAAGGGGCAGACTTCCCTGATGGTCCAGTGGCTAGGACTCCATGCTTCCACCACAGGGGATGAGGGTTCCGTCCCTGGTCTGGGAACTAAGATCCTGCATGCCGTGTGGTGTGGCCAAAACAACAGCAAAAAATCAAACTTTCACTAGATACCTAGGAAATACTAATATCAGGAACAAAACCACCTGTGAATGATAAATGAAAATAAAATATCTAGAAAAGGAAGATATGGGGGTACTTTTTAAATAGTAGTTTGTGTTCAACAAAATCACATGCAAAATGCTAATAGAACCTTTCTAATATACTTTTCTAATTGAAGTAAAGTTGGTGTACAATATTTCCAATATTCCTTTGATACATTCCACTGACAGTTGTCTGAGAATTCTTGTTTCTGCAATGACTGTCTTTTGAAATGTAACAGAGGGCTTATTGAGCAGCTGCAGTCTTGCAGCTGGGAATAAAGAAAGCTGATTTGAAATCTGTGCTTCACACACACTTTCTCTAAACCTTAAATTCAGTCACTCTGAATGAGAGATAAACAGATAACAAATGCAATTGCTTTTTGTTCCACTCTGTGGGGCAGTTAAAAGCACAGACACTGGAACCAGAGGCAGGGGGATCTGGGAGCAAAAACTCCCTCTAAACCTCAGCTTCCTGATTTGTGGAAATAAAAATACTTTCTTCACTAGGTTGCTTTGAAGGTTGAATTAGGCAAATAGTATAATCCCAAAGCATGGAGCATACTTAATGCTCAACACGTGGCACATATTACTTGTATATGTCTAATAATATCTAATTTAAAAACAATAGACAAAATTTTTATTCACAATAGTAATATGGATTCTTTAAAGAAACTCCTAAAAATACATTGCATGCTTTAAAAGAAAAACTGAATAGGATAAAGCTGTCAAATTTTTTCAAGTAGATTTATAGGCTCATTAAAAGTAAAGTGAAAGTCGCTCAACTATGTCTGACTCTTTACAACCCCATGGACTGTACAGTCCATGGAATTCTCCAGGCCAGAATACTGGAGTGGGTAGCCTTTCCCTTCTCCAGGGAATCTTCCCAACCCAGGGATCGAACCCAGGTCTCTTGCATTGCAGGCGGATTCTTCACCAGCTGAGCCACAAACCTTATAGTGTGGTATGTTACTTGTCTCTTAGTAAACCTTGAGAGGGAGGGGAGGGGAGGAACCATGTCTCATTCATCTAGAATTCCCTGGAATTTGAAGAGCAGGAAGACCATGCAATTGAGGTTAAGTACATCTAGTTTAAACTCTGGCACTTAAATTCAATAGGTGAGGACTGACTTGGGCTCCTCTGTCCATGGGATTCTCCAGCCAGAATACTGGAGTGGGTAGCCTTTCCCTTCTCCAGGGGATCTTCCCAAACCAGGGATCGAACCCAGGTCTTCCGCATTGCAGGTGGGTTCTTTACCAGCTGAGCCCCCAGGGAGGCCCAAGAATACTGGAGTGGGTAGGCTATCCCTTCTCCAGTGGATCTTCCTGACCCAGGAATTGAACTGGGGTCTCTGGCATTGCAGGTGGATTCTTTACCAACTGAGCTATCAGGGAAGCCCTCATTGCCATTCTAATAAAAATCTCACCATTTAAAAAACTTGATAATTTGATAATGTATATACATTATGTATCAGTCACTATATTCAAGCTAATAACATATCTACTACCTCACAGTTTGTTTTTTTTCCTTGTAGGGAGAATGCTTAGGATTTACCCTCTTAGCAAATTTTAAGGACAGTATTGTTACCTCTAGTCACCATGCTAATATATTATGTTAGATCTCCAGGTTTACTCATTCCACATAACTGACCCTTTGTGCACCTTGACCAAGAGCGCCTCCCTTTCCCCTCCCCCTCAGCTCCTGGTAACTCCATTTTTACTGCTTCCTTGAGTTAGACTAAAAATAACACAAGCTTTAATTATGCAAGATAATCATTAAGTGTGGAGAAATAAATAAAATAAAATTTATGAGACTATTATGAATAAGGAAAACTGACAGAAGACTTGCTATATCTGAATATTAAGATATAAAGTTATATAAATTAAAACAATCTGATGCCAGTACAGAAGTAAAAAAGAAATACACAGTAAATGTAACTTCTAAGACCAGAGAGGAAAAAAGGATTATTCAGTGAATTATTCTGTGACAACTGACCCATTATTTGGGTGGCAGGGAATCTGTTTATGGCCCTTACCTCATACAATTTCATTAAACACATCAGTTGAATATAAAAGTTGAATATAGAAAAATTAAAGAGAAAAATACAATATAGTAAGTATGAGTATCAAATTTCTGGTGAAAGAAGTCATAGAAAGAATAACAAATGTGATTTCTTAAAAATCATAATTTCTAGTATGTGAAAAATAAAACCAAATTTAGAAGGCAAACAACAGGTTGCAAAGAAATTTCACAACTAGTGTAATAGAGGATTAATATAAACAACTAATGTAAATTGATCATTAAAAACACAAAGTCTCCACCAGATGAATAAGGGACATGGCCAGACAATTGGCCAAATAGAAATGATTAAAAGTCAAAAATCTGAAAATTATTTGAAAAATTATTTAAAGTTTTATTTAAAAATTTGGAGTAAAACAGCTAGGTGTTATTTTTATCTGTCAAATTATTTCATATTTTAAGAATGAGAACACTGGATGCAGATAAGGGTGAAATAGGCAATTTCTTATTCTAAAGTAAAGACAAAATTAACCTCTTTGTGAGTAATAGAAATCAAGCATTTTCCAGCAGTCACCAATATGGCAACACTCAGGCATGAGGCTGGACCTGACCTGAGAGCTTCAGGTGTGGTGCTGGTGGGTGCTGGGGAAGCGTGCAAGGACCTCAAGATGCCAGCATATACACATGGTCAGTCCAGTCCTTCTTTAGGAGATGCAAAACTCAGAAAACCAATGGTCATTGAAATCATAGAAAAAATTTTGAATGCCTTAGAAAAGACTTTTCTATATATGGAACAGTGACCTTTAGAACAACAGCTGCTTTCCCTGGAATATCGGGAAACTTCATTTTCAGGCATTGCTTCAAGGTTAAACATGATGCTTTGAAGACATACGCATCATTGACTATACTTCCATTTTGTGCACCATAATTTCTTACAGGCTTCTTATAACAGATGCTTTGTGTTTAGGTAATACAAGCCAGGAAAATTGTGTTCTGAGAAGTTCACTGATCGGCATGGCGTGTGGTGTTTTATACCACACTGCTTTGGCTTTTTATAAAAATGGATGTCTGGCAGTCGAGTATACTGTTCCACTGCCACCAAAAGGAAGCGTTTTATTTTATTGGCTGCTGCCTTGTCAAACAGAGATAAAAGCAATGGTGATTCCTCTCATTTTTCAGACAGTCTTTGGGATATTTCATGGTTTTCAGCATTATGCAATATTTGAAAGTACATTTGAGAAAACTGTATGTGAAGATTAACCAAAGAATGAATGGATACTGAATCAGCTGAATGCACTTTTTTTTATAAGGACTCAGGCGCTGCTGAAAGAGTTGAAAGTAATTCTAGATGGACAATTTGTTGTTGTTGCAGAATGCTTGCTTTGCAGTGCTGTGCTGGTCTCTGCCATATATCAGTATGCATTAGTCACAACAGTATGTGCAGCCCCTCTTAGAACTTTTCTTCTTTGGAAAACATCCTGAATAGAAAAAAGAAAATGTAGTGGATACAGAGATAGTTTTCACACGATTATAAAAAAAAAAATCAAGGCTACCCTGAATAGCAATGTGATTAAATATATGATGGTGATGAGATATGATCAACTGTTGTATAAGCATTAAAATAATTTTAAATTCAATTTGTTAAAAATAAATATTTCCTATGAAAAAGAAAATTATTTATTTATATTAACTGAAAAGTGACAGGAAACAAAGTTGAACACAGAAGTGTAATCGTAGTAAGTAATAAATAAATGAAAGCATATGAAGTGAATAAATGATAATAGTAATGAATTTGAAAATACATTAAGATGAAAGATTAGGGAGAGAAAAAAGCCAAAGTGTTAACTGTTTACTAGTAAGTGATAGAAATATGGGGAATTTTTATTCCTCTTAAAGAAATTTTCCTAATTTAAAAATTGTCAACATCTTTAACTTTTAAAGTACTTCATAACTTAAACTTCAAAGTACTTTATAAAAGCTTTTGAAAATGAAATAAAATGAAGTGCAGATGGTTGGACCCAACACCCAGAAAGATTCTGATTTATGGGCCTGGGATACAGCCTGGGGAGCTGCAGCTATAGCAATTATCCCCGCACAACTGAGGCCACATTTGAGGAAACACTGGCATCACCTTATTAAGCCTGATTGCGGTCTCTCCCGTCTCCTGTGACACCTCCACAGCCTGTGGCCTCTGCCTGGGCTGTTTGCTCTGCCTCAGGTGCCCTTCTCAGTCTCTGGAGACCTTCCTTTGCCTTCAGGGCTCTCTCAGATCTCCTAGAAAATGAACTTCTCCTGCCTCTTCCTTCACCTAAATATGAATGTGTCTTTGCATTTTGTCTTTTTGACTGCTTTTCTCCACTCTAGACTTGGAAACTAAGGTTACTTTCAGCACCATCCTAGCGCAAAACCGGAGGCCCATAAATACATGGGTACAATGGACACAAAGGACTCTGTGCCCCACCTCTGAGGAAATCAAAGCCCTGTGTCCCTACCACTCTGCTGAATCCCTCTGAAATAAAGGCTCTTGTTTGCTGTCTGGATCACTCAGAGGGAACTGGACACAGTGGGAAGAAGTAACTTCCTCTAAAACTACCATGCAATGTTTTCAGAATCTAATATTGTGCCCTGTAACTATTAAATATTCAATATGTAGAAGTAAACTACCAGGCTTCCCCGGTGGCTCAGACGGTAAAGAATCTGCCTACAGTGCAGAAGACTTCGGCTCAGTCCCTGGTTTGGGAAGATTCCCTGGAGGAGGGCATGGAAACCCACTCCACTATTCTTGCCTGGAGAATCCCATGGACAGAGGAGCCTGGCGGGCTACAGTCCATGGGGTCACAAAGAGTCGGACGTGACTGAGCGACTAAGCACAGCACACATGTAGAAGTAAAAAAAAGAACTAGCTTCACCTAAAGCAGTGATTCTCAGCCAGGATAATTTTGCCCCCCGGGGGCATCTGGCAACTTCTGGAGACATTTGTGCTCCTCACAGCTGGACAGGTGCTACTGGCATCTAGCGGGTGGAAGCCAAGGATGCTGCTAAACATCCCATAATGCACAGGTCAGCCCCCACGATGAAGAATTATTGACCTAAAATGTCAAAGCGCTGAGGCTGAGAAACCCTGCTGTGAACAGCCCAGTCAATAATAGACAGTGGCAGTCCATGCATATCTGTCAGGCTTCAACAGGAGACAGTATACACTCAGCTGGGGTTCTGAATTAATTTAAGGCAGGACTACTTACAGAGGTGTGAGCAGGTTAGGGAACCAGAAAGAGAGGCAGAGACACCAGAGTACCAGCAGCAGGGGAAGCTCTTAGAGCTGGAAGGCTGAAGGGCAAGGGCGGCGAGACTAGAGGTGAGTGAGAGCTGGAGCCTGAAGAGGGGCCGCACAGCGTGTGCTCAGGGAGACCTCAGCTTGGCCAGGAGGGCGCCCTGCCCTCCTCTCGCCTCGCACTCTGCAACCCCTTGCTGGTATCTTCGATCAGCCAAACACAGCCAGAAGCCAGAGAGCTGCAGTATACCTGGTGCCTCGGAGTGCAGGGGAGACGAGGGAGCAGAGTAAAGAGGACCCAAGGTCAGATGGAAATAATCAACACACTGAGTATGCTGGCCCTAGGTCTGAGTCCTGTCTGGGGCCCTGATGAGAAGGAATATACCCTTGAAAGAGCGATCAGAAATTCCCGGTATTGACGGGCCTCCTCTCCAGATCCAGTCTGTTCTGAGACCATCAAGCCATCCTCCCCCAGTACGGACATGCCAGTTGGAACTTCCCCACCCACTGAGAGTCTGCTGGACTCATCTGACTTTTCTCCCAACCAGATCTGGCACCACTCCTTCTACAATGAGCTGCGGGTAGCCCCTGAGGAACACCCCACCCTGCTCACGGAGGCTCCTCTGAATCCCAAGGCCAACAGGGAGAAGATGACCCAGGTAAGAGGCCAGGAAGACCTGAGTACCAGCGCAGGAACACACATGGACGCTTGGCCAGATTCTTTTTCCCAACAATGCATCAATGCAAAGGAGTTTTTTGAGGACCTGCTGGGCATGCAGTCCACGCCAGAACCCATGGAAGGTGGGAGCGGGGTTAACAGGCACATGTCCCCCCATAATAAAATTACCAACCATTCTGTGGGCCAAGAGAGCTGTGATTTCTGATAGTCTTCTGTTCTGCATTGTTCCTTCAGATCATGTTTGAAACCTTCAACGTCCCCGCCATGTACGTCGCCATTCAAGCTGTGCTCTCCCTCTATGCTTCTGGCCGCACAACAGGTAAGTAGCCCTGTAATCTGTTCCCTTTTTGACTTGAGGGGAAGAAAGGGAAAACTGGGCTCCTGGAGAGATTCCTGTTCAGAGGAATCAAAGGGTCAGCCAAAGTCCAACGAAAACCTGGGTGAGGGATAACAGAGGTAAGCCCCGGTAGAATACAGGTGCAAGTCCACCCAGTATAGCTGAAGAGAATCTACATGAGCAAATCATGACCGCAAGGGCCATTTCCATCACAATAGTTAGTCCGGGAGCTTGTGCACACTTTCCAACAGTACTGAAATGTTTCTGCTCACGAAGCAGCAATGGCAGAATCTGTGATGGTGGGTGTATAAGTATGAGGTGGCCTTGGCATAGAAAACTCAGGGAAAACAGAGGGAACTTCAAAACGCAGTGATTTTTAATAAGGGCTTGACAGCTAGGAAATGGCAATCCACTCCAGTATTCCTGCCTGGAGAGTTCTGTGGATTGAGAAGCCTGGTAGGCTACAGTCCACGGGGTCGCAAAGAGTCGGACACGACTGAGCGACTTCACTTCACTTTGACAGTTTCCAGAAACATCTGTCAAACATTCATTCATGTATCCATTGGTTTGTCCATTTATTCATCCATTCAAATATTCTCCAATACTTCACACCATGTGCCAAACACTGCAGGCCATAGGCACACACTGGGAAACACGACAGATCAGCCATGTTGCAGTGAACACAGTCTAGAGGAGGAGAAGAAAGCAAAGGGTAATTTCACTGCACGTGATAAGGACAGCGACGGGGAAATGCAGGTACACACAGTTTTGTATCCTGCGCCTTGCGCTTGGTTTTATGCTGTGGATGTCATGCTCACACGCCACATGGTAGTCATTGTGTCTAATGCTTCCATGATTGGTTGACTGATTTTACCATTTCTGTAATGCGGAACCTTTAGGTTGCCTCCAATTTTTGCTTATTATAAGTTATGCTGTAACCAACGTCCTTGTATAAGAGTAAGCTACTGATCTCTGGACATTTATTTTGGATCTGCCCTTTACTGAGACACCTTATTAACTCTAATGGTTTCTCAGTTGGTCCTCTCAGGTCTTTTAAGTATGGGCTACAGTCCATGGGATCTCAAAGAGTCAGACATGACTGAGCAATTAACATACACACCACTTTATCTGCAAATAATGATGATCCTCTTTCCTTTTGATAATAATACCTCTTATTTCTATTTTTTGTCATATTGCATTGGCTAGAACATCCAGGACAATATTAAATAATAATAATATAGTAACAATATCGTAATGTTTCCCCATCAATTATATGGCTGTTGGATCAAGAGGGATTTCTTATCATGTTGAGAAAACTTACATCCTTTCATGGTTTACTAAAAGTTTCATCAGTAGAGAATGTTCATTTTTTTTCAAGCTGGTTTTTATAGCCCTTTAAGTGCTAACATTCTAATTGCATGAGCGCATATGTTAGTTTGATGCCTGAAGGATATGCAAATTATTCACTCTAACTTAAAGAATGTGCATCCTAGATGCCAATTGACAAGTATGCATTTTTGTGAAAGTGTTTCAAGGAATATAAGAAGAGGAGATGTTTCATTTGCCTTCCAGAAGCCTACAGTTTCATTTGGGAAAATAAACTGACATACACAAAAAATATGATTGATAATTCTCACAATGGGTGAATTTTCCAGCTGCTAAAGAAAAATATGGTTGCTGAGGATCATTTGGTGACAGGTCCCAGAAAGAAACAGATGGAAAAAATAAAGGGTTTCATAGGCCTTATCTCCTCTGTCTTTAGGCATCGTCCTGGATTCAGGGGACGGTGTCACCCACAATGTTCCTATCTACGAGGGCTACGCACTGCCTCATGCCATCATGCGGCTTGACCTGGCTGGCCGCGACCTCACGGACTACCTCATGAAGATCCTCACAGAGAGAGGCTATTCCTTTGTGACCACAGGTACCCATCCTCTTTCTGGACTTGACTTGAGCTCAGAACCAAATCTGATCTAGGACCAGAAACTCTCATGAGTAATGAGAAGTCAGTGGCCCTGTGTCCTCAAACTCTCTTCGGGTAGATAGGGAGGCCATAAGCTGGGGTTGGGGCCCTGGACCAGACCAGATAGTCAGGGGAGCCTCTTTCAAGGGACAAGTTTCCCAACCAAGACACCCTGGGGAGGGGTACCAGGCTTAGACCTACTCATTCTGAGAAGTGCATGTCTTCACCCTCCTTTAACTGCGTTCACAGCACACCCTCCTTCCCCAGGAAGGAGGATCAGAGCTAGTTTTTATGGGGCTGAATGGTGGCAAGACTGGTGGTGCATTTCATTACCTAGAAGTGTTTATGGTTTTAGGACAAATGGAATAACTAAGGTCTGAATTTCTAAGGGGAAGTGGCCCCCAGGGCAGGAAGAATTTATAGGTAGGGGCCTTCCTAGATTCTGTACAATCTCAGCGTATAAGCCTCCATCTAGATGGGAGATGTGTCCTGCAAGGCCCTCAGGAAGGCCTGCAGCTTTGTCAAGACAGAGTGATAAGAGCTAGATGAAAAGTACATGCAAAGTTTTGCTTGAGAATCAGGCAAATCTTGAGACTGAATCCAAAGGACAAGAAAGAAGGAAGTTAGTTTTCATGGAGACCAAAATGGGACAACCAAACTGGCAGAGCCGCGTATCTACCGTCTGTCATTTCTACTCTTTCTAGCCGAGCGAGAAATTGTGCGAGACATCAAGGAAAAGCTGTGCTACGTGGCCCTGGACTTCGAGAATGAGATGGCCACGGCAGCCTCCTCTTCCTCCCTGGAGAAGAGCTACGAGCTGCCAGATGGGCAGGTCATCACCATTGGCAATGAGCGCTTCCGTTGCCCAGAGACCCTCTTCCAGCCCTCGTTCATTGGTGAGGCTCTGCCTTAGTTCCGGCCAATCACACACACAGTTTATTGTTTATACTTACCCATATTTTTCCAGAAAGGGCTGAAAATACATGAACAATACAACTAGATAAAATCTAATTTTAAATAAAAGGGTAAGGAAACCAAAATAAAGGAAAAATGGGATGGGAATATAACATGAAACTAAGAATGAGGTTAAAACACAAAACTCTTCTTGAATTCTCACCATTTAGATCACAGAGTCTGAAATCTATAGGAGTAAACAGAGTGGGTTGGGGGGTCAGACCTGGTTTTAAGTCTTGATTCTGGTCCTTCAAGCACTATACCTTGGGCATGTTACCTTCTTCAAATCTCAGTTTTTTTATCTACAAAGTAGAAATCGTGATAGTACCTACTAGATGGGGATTAAATAAGATAATGTTTAATACAAGGATAACTATCATCTTGAGAAGTATATAAGAGAAAGGCCTGTTAGCAAACGTTGACATACAATGTAGTGGTAAATAGCAAACTGGATAAAGTGCTATAGGCCTAAGAAATCAGGTAAGGCTTCTCATAAAGCTGAATCTTTGAACAGAACCTTGAAGAATGAGCATTACCTTATGGTATCTGGGGATGGAAGGAGTGCAAAGTGGGGAATGGCATGCAAGGCAGATGGAAAGCTTGTGAAAATTATGGAATATGTACACATCATATTCTATTTGGGACATCATAGGTGAAGTGTGTGTGTGTGTGTATGTGTGTGTGTGCATGCATTCACACATGGAAAATTGAAGAGAACTACTGGGTCACACAAAGGGCATGGGTGTTGATCATATCAGCAATTTCAAATCCCCTGGAAGTCTTTAAGCAGCAGAGTAGAGAAGTCAGAATTTCAGCTTAGGAAGATTCCTCTGTCTACAGTGTGGAGTAATACCACATGGAAAAAGACTGGAGGTGGGGAAACTCAGGTATGTGGGCATGAGCTGTTTTGGCAGGCAGGACCTTTTACTGTGGAAGATCTTGGTTGCAGACAAAGGTGGCTAGATGTCAACTAGTAGGCAAACATGCTATGATTGTTGTGTCCTTAGAGTGGGATATTTTTTGGCTATAACTGACTATAACATGGAAGAACCTTGAAATCATTGTGCTAAGTGAAGTGAGCCAGACATGAAAGAACAAAGATTGTACGGCTTCATTTATATGAAATGTCCAGAATAGGCACATCTATAGCGATTGAAAACAGATTAGTGGTTGCCTAAGGCTGGGAAAGTGGAGATGGGGAAAATGGAGAGTGTCTGCCAATGGGTATAGAGTTTATTTGAGGGGTGCTAAACACGTTCCAAAATTAGACTGTGGTGACGGTTGTACAACTCTTTACAGTAAACTCTACCTTAAAGGGGTGAGCATCATGGTGCATGAATTATATCTCAATAAAGTTGTAAAAAAAGTGATACAATGGAAGCGTCCCTCTAGAAATATTGTCATCAGGCAGCAGTGTGAACGATCACCCAGAACAGGGGAAAGTCAAGGCAGGGCAGTGACCAGTTAGAGGTCTGATCTTACAGTCCAGTAGGGAAGTGACTGAGGCAAATCAGGGTAGCTGTCCCAATAGAAGGGTCACCTGAGGAGCTGTAGGTGTGGGGTGGTGGGTCCTGACCAGATATCATGGTCTCTGCTAGGCATGGAGTCAGCTGGAATTCATGAAACAACCTACAATTCCATCATGAAGTGTGACATTGACATCCGCAAGGATTTATACGCCAACAATGTCCTCTCCGGGGGTACCACCATGTACCCAGGCATTGCCGACAGAATGCAGAAGGAGATCACAGCCCTGGCCCCCAGTACCATGAAGATCAAGGTGGGTGCTACCCTGGCTCTCCTTGTCCTGTTCCTTGTACAAAGACCTGTGTACTTGGGTACATGTGTCCAAGTCAGGCTGCCGGGCCTACAGCTTGGTGTCACCTTTATCCTGGCCTGAGGCAGACTTCATCTTGGGCTGGGCGGGGAGGAGTATGTTCCTGGGACCCTGAACGGGAGACACATTTATCCTGGGCCCTTAAGCACAATCTCATGGACACTGTACAAGAAGGAGGTGAAATGAATTTGGAATGGAGAGAATGTGGAAGGGGTTGAGAAGGAAATGAGGAGATTGAAGAGGGAAAGAGAAGGAAGAGGCAACACCTCACCATCTTTAAACTTTAAAAAGGACCTGGGAAGCCTTTTTAAGGTGAAAGTTCCAGAGAGAGAATGTTGGCTGTAGGACAGGCTACAGGGACATGCCTCGATTCCTGGATAACCTCTGACCTGTCGTCCCATCTCGGCCACAGCCCCCCCACACTGCTGCTCACCTCATAGGCCTCCTCAGCACAGGAGCCCACCTGTCTTACCACCCGTCCCCAGCCCCTGTCTGCAAGCAATCAGACAGACCCTTTCAGGATTTATAGGAACTGTTTTGCTAGTGGGGTTAGAAGAAGAAAGTGAAAAGAAAGTGAAGTCGCTCAGTCAAGTCCGACTCTTTGTGACCCCGTGGGCTACCCCACCAGGCTCCTCCATCCATGGGATTCTCCAGGCAAGAGTACTGGAGTGGGTTGCCATTTCCTTCTCTAGGGGATCTTCCCGACCCAGGGATCGAACCCAGGTCTCCCGCATTGCAGGCAGACGCTTTAGCCTCTGCACCACCAGGGAAGCCTTAGTGGGGTTGGAGAAAGGTAGGCACAAAATAGCGATAACAAATAGGTTGAAAGTTACAGATGCTCATGATAAAGTTGGCCTCTGAGCTGAGGAAGTGTGTTCTATATGTTAATATTCTAAGAACCTTTTCCACAAAGGCCTCCCTGCCCAGGGAAGCAGAATGGGCCACCAGAAAACAGGTGAGCACCTCTGAGCTCTTCTCACCTGGAACCACTGGAGCAGTCATGTTTATTGAGGCCTGCCATATGGTGGGCACTGTGCCAGGCCTTAGGCAGTGGTTTTTTTTACTAAGACCATGTGTCAGGATATCAGACTTAGCCTCACCCCCAGATTCCTCTTCAACAGTTATGGGGTATCACCATCACCTCCACTGACAAACGGACACCAGTGATTTGATGCATATCCCAATTTATGAGCCAATGCCCTGAGTTTAATAACATGGCCAGCTGTTCAGGAGTTTAAGATCTGCTTATTAGACATGCTCAATGGGAGAACAGCTTAAATAAGACCAGAGGAAGGGAAAGGGCACTGCAAGCAGGGGGAAGAGAGTGAGTAAAGGTGCCCAAGGGTGTGTGCGTGTACAAACTCCCCAGCCAAATTGGACAGCAAGACGTGTGGGGGAGATGAGGCAAGCTCCAGAATATGGAAGAAGAGAGTAGGGTGGAAATGGGGCTGAGACTTAGGGCCTCCAGCCCAAGACAGCCCAGAGTTTTCTCACAACTAGAGCTGCCCAGCAATAAAATCCTGTACCTTCTTAGTGGCTGCACCAGTCCTTGAGGTATCTGTCAAAGGAGCCCCGGGGTGACTTTTGTCTGTGTGCAAAAGATAACTTCTAAAGACCCTACTTATTCTGTAATTCCATGATCTCTGCAATTTAGGAAATATGTAGGGAGATTCTTAGGAGACCAGAAAAAATCTGTTTCACATCGGGCATGTTCTAGCATTGGATTCTTAGTCCCTTCAGAAACAGGAGTTAGTTGAAGAGTCATAGTCCTTTTGGATCCACTGTTAGGTGAAGTTCAAAGTTGTCTGACATGGCAACGAATTTCTACAGGCCAAGCTCAGGAACCCCAGTGGCATGTTTGAATTTGAGAACTTCTTAGATACAAAAGACTATTGCGTAGACTGGCTTATACTCCAGAAAGGAGGAATCCCAGCCCAAGCTGCCCATGCATCCAGGCAAGAAAAGAACAGCACTCCCCTTATAGATGTCTGTATTGGTCAGTTATTGCTGGGTAACAGCAACTGTGAAATGTCAGGTCCCATAACAATAAGCATTTATTGTTCATGCATCTGCAGGTCAGCTGGGAGTCAGTTGTTTCGGGTCAAGTTTGGCTAGGCAGTTCTTCAGGTCTAGCCAACTCAGGTCAGGGGTGTATCTCTTACTGTGGGGCTCAGGCTAAAGGGCCAGTAGCTCTTTAAGGGAAGCTCTTCTCATGAAGATGACAGAGACCCAAGAGAGTGTGCCACTTGCAAGACTGAAGCACATTTCTAGCCACTGTGTCGTCTGCTGATATCCCATTGGCCAAAGCAGATAGGGCCCAGCCCATTCTTCTCATGGAGGGGCAGGGGAATGAAGTGGGAGAGAGAGTGACAATCTGAGCAATAGTATGACCTATCACAAGGCTTCTCCTAGTTCCCTTCTGACCACAGGGGCTGTCCTTTCCCAGGGCAGTCTGGCAGTATGATGAGATGATTCCTGGACCACCTTCCCTATACCTTGGCAACTGACCATGATTCACCACCTTTGCTCTTTGCAGATTATTGCTCCCCCAGAGCGGAAGTACTCGGTCTGGATCGGAGGCTCCATCCTGGCCTCTCTCTCCACCTTCCAGCAGATGTGGATCAGCAAGCCAGAGTATGATGAGGCAGGGCCCTCCATTGTCCACAGGAAGTGCTTCTAAAGTCACAGCAGATTCTCTGGGGACCTCCTTGAGCGTGCTCTGTTAACAATCATGAAACATTAAAACCTACAAGCCTTACTTCTCTGTGTGGAGCTCTTTATCTTCCTGGGCTGTGTCTCACACACAGTGCTAAGGGCTTTTCACACCTTATTTCTAGTCCACACAAGGACTCTATGAGGTAGGTGCTGCTATTACATATCACAGATGAGGAAATTAAGCTCTGAGAAGTTAAAAACTTGCTGAAGATCACACAGAACCAGGGTTAAAAATTCATGTGTATCTGACGCTAAAGCCTAGGGCTTCTTCTACCAACTTGTTTCCTTTTTCTTTGAACTTTAGTAAGAATGAGGACTAGATGACTCTTGGGGACAGGAGGGTTAAGAAACAAGGGCTTTCAGAGATGTAAGTCCTTTTACTCAAGGGTGATAACACTAGAGAATGTGAACAAAAAGAGAAACACAGCACTTATAAGATGTAACATATGAGTGGTTGAAACACAGTGTTATTTAAACTTAGGTGAAAGATGGTCATAGTGGGCTTAAGGTCTCTATGATCCTTTGTCATTGAGGATTAAGTTGTATTTTGCCCCAAAAACTAATCAAGAAAGGAGCAGCACCACGGGGAGAATATTTTCTCTTCCTGCACTCCTCTTCTCCCTCCCTCTTCTCCTTTTCTGTCTGTCTCTGTCTCAGATTATTTGCTACCCACTCCCTGCCCTTGGTCAAGTCTGCTATTTCACAAGTATTTACTGAATTTTTGGCATCGACAATTCCTGGTTAAGGTCAAATGGGATTTATGTACCCCACAAAGATGATTCCTGCCCATCAGGGTCACAATGCCTAAAGAAGAAGACAGACACATACATATAAAACAAAGATTTGAACAGAAAGAGAAGCCTTCACAAAATACTATGGGAGAACAACAGATAATGACAACAGCTACCATTGATTGAATGCTTACAATATGCTGGGCACTGGGGTTAAGAGCTTTACATGGATTTTCTCATTCCATCCTTACCACAGCCCTATGAAGCAGGTGCTAGTATCATTCTCATTTCATAGCTAGTTTACTAGTTAACTAGATTGCCCAGCTAGTTATTGGCAGAACTAAGTCCTTACTTCTGCCAGCATGTCTTTTGCTCTTGCCTCCTGGCCAGGTCCCACTTTTAATGCTCCTGAACAGAGCCCACCTGGTCTTTGCAGACACACCTATATGGAAACAGTGGAGTCCAGTTAAAGCATTACAGAACTCAAAGTCAGACATTTCTCCTCCACCATCCCCTCACTTGCCCTCTGGGGTTATGGTAGAGAGGCATATTTTCAAAAACAAAATCCCTAGAGGATTTTTGTCTTCTAAAGGGTTTCCCAGAAGTAGACCCTGGAATGAGGACTCACGTGCAAGTGATTTATCAGAGAAGTGCTTTCGCTGGAAACCAGTGAGTGAGGAGAGAGGCAGGACAGAAGAGGGTGACTTCAGCCCGGTCTCCAAGGAGCCCTGGTGTATAAACCTTACTGCAGGCAAGGAGCCACAGCCACATATCAGTGATTGGTGATGGCACTTCCTAGGGGACAGAAAGTCCCAGACTTTCCTCCAGTAGGTTAAGGGCTGTCTTGCAAAGAAGAGCCACAGGCACAGGCTATCGGGAAAGAAAGCACAGGGAAGACGGGTTATGAATGCCCAGGCACACAGACCCTTCCCACTGTGCAGGGGCACAGAGGAGTCTCCACATGGGGCAAGAAGGGAAGGCTGACCCGTCCTTCCTCCTTTTCCCTGACCTGATCTTACCCCACTTCAGTAAGTGCTGTCCTAGACTTCTGCAAGGGAAGTCGAGTTATGTGGTGGTAGAAGGGAGAGCATGGATCAGTTACAGTGGTTTGAGGAGTGTGTAAATCCAACAGGAAATCAACTAAACAGAAATAACATCCTAGGACCTGAGGGCCAAGCTGAAGGTGGCCATTACTTGTTATGTAATACCTATTGGTTGGTAACCATGTTGCAGGCATTGTATTAAACGCTGCACATGGATTATCTTTCTTAACCCTCACCCTCAGCTGTCTGAATACAAGAGCCCACACACTTAACTGTTCCCTATATGCCTCCTTTTATGACTAGGTCTATCAGTGTTCATTCAGGCAAGCAGAGCCACCATGCACATTATGGGGATAAGGGAGTTATTATAGGAATGAGACTGCCCCAACGTGGGACAAGCTAGGGGAGTGGAGGTCCGGAGGGAAATGTGGGGCAATCAGGGAGGAGTCGCTAGGCCTCAAGGACTAGCTGGGATCTATCTCTGGGCACACCTGTCTGTCACAGTGTCTGATGACAAAGGTCTCCTCAGAGTTGCTGAGGCTCCCATCCTGCTTTCTAAATCTCACACCTGGTCTTCCTTTGATCAACTCAAACTCAAAGCCCTGTTAGGAAGGGGGTTTTGGAAGCATACTTCCCAGCTTAACCAGATTGAGTTAGCACAATCCAGTACATTAGAATATCTTTGATGTAGATAAAAATATAACTGACCAGACATCAAGGTCCAGAAGAAGTTCAGGATCACATTTGTGTATGTTTATCTCCCCATTTTTAGTGGCTGCATAGCGCGTTGGTAGTACAGATCAGTTTACTTGTCACAGCAGCATTTACAGAGATTTGAAAGTGGTAATTCCTTCAGAGCTCTAAGGACTAAGCTGAGTGTCTAGTATATGATAGATGCTGAGCCAATACTGGATGAAGGAATGGATGCTGAATGGCTGCAGTCCTCCCGGAGCAACATCAGCTTTTACTCATAAACTTCAGCAGATGTCTGACAAACCCCAGGAGCAGGAAGTGACGTCATTCTTCCAAGCAAATGGGACATAATTCTGTGCACCAACTGCTTTCTGGCCAAAACCTGTTTACCACTTCCAGGAAGAACCTATCACCACCTTTTTTTCTCCCTTGCTCCTGACGATCCCTTTAATCACCCTTCTTCCTCATGCACTCTGGGGTGGGTCTCCAACACACCCATTTGTTTCTTGAGCCCTTACTTTTTGGCCATAGCTGGGCCAATCAGAGTCTCTCTTTTGGAAGTTTGGAATTAGGATTAAGAAAGGTATTGAATTTTTCTGCATGGTATAACATAATAAACATACATGAAGAAATACAGAGGAATAGAAGGATCATCAATAACTGAGGGATAACTAACAGGCAAAAGACATTTAAGCGTCTTACTTTACAGTATACATCCCCTCAATTTGAAAGCTTTTGGAAGCAAGGAACATAGTGAGAGGAAATATTCACAATGGATTCATATCCAGAATATACAAAGAACAATAACAATAAGTAAAAGACAGATAGCCAATAGAAAACGGGCTCAGGACTTGAACAGGTCCTTCACAACAGAGGTTACTGAAATGGCTGATAAACATACAAAAAAAATGTTCCATTTCATTAATCATCAGGAGAAGGCAGATTAAAACTGCAAGACACCATTATACAGCAGAATGAATAAATTGGAAAAAGCTGACAATACCAATTGTTGGCAAGAATGTGGAACTATAAGAGCACTGACTCACTGATGGTGGCACTCTTGATTGGTGCAATCAAACACCGTGGAACTGTATACTCTTTTGGAATATCTACTAAAGCTCAGCACACATGTAACCTCTCATGCAGCAGTTCTACTTGTAGGCATATGCCCAAGACAAATGAGTTCTTAAATTTACCAAAGACATACTCAAGAATATTCATAGCAATGATATCTATTATAGCTTTAATCTAGGAACTTTCAAATGCCCATCAAGGGTAGAATGGATAAATTAAATTCAAGGTGGTATAATAACATAATGGAGCACCACACAACAACAAGAATAAATGAACTACAGCTATGTATATAACATACATAAATCTCACAGACATTATGTTGAATGAAAGAACAACTGACTACATGATTTCATTTACATAAAGAATGGGCAAACCTAATGTCTGCTGTTAGAAGTCAGCCTATTGGTTAACTTTGGGGGTAGTAACTGGCATGGGAAATGAATTCTGGGGATGCTGGTAATGCTTTATTTCTTGCACCGAATCTGGGTAACAGGGTGTGCTTAGTTTGTGAACATTTCATAAAACTGTCTACTTATAACACATGCTCTTTTCTTCACTACATATTCTGCCTCACTAAAAAGTTGTTTTAAATGACTCTTAGGGGAATTCTCTGGTGATCCAGCGGTTAAAACTCTGCACTTCCACTGTCAAGGTACGGGGGGAAGTGGGTTCAATCCCTGGTTGGGGAACTAAGATCTTACATGCACGAAGTGCAGGCAGACATCTTATTTTAAAAATAAGTAAATAAATTAGTTAAATTATTTTTAGGAGCTCTAACTTTTAGGAACAGGTTAATTGCCTATCTGTGCCTAAACCTGCCAGCAACTTTGGTAGTTAACCTTCACAGTCACCCTGAGGGCAAAGAGACAAACAAAGCCGTAGGATGGTGAGAGCTTCTCAAATTTTTTTGGATGAATATTTCCCCAAGTCAGAGTTTACATAGATAAAGAAACAGAAGTAGTTTTTCTACAGAGAAGTGACTGTGGCGGAGGGAGTGGGGGAATGGGACAGATTTTACCTGCTCCAATATCCTTTAGCATCTACCCAGGTTATCCTAAATAAATTTAGAATCTATTTTTTAATGTGTGGGTTTGTATGTGTATGTGTGTGTACTCAATTTTGTCCAACTCTTTGTGACCCCATGGACTATAGCCCACCAGGCTTCCCTGTTCATGGGATCTCCCAGGAAAAAATACTGGAGTGGGTTGCCATCTCCTTCTCCAGGGATTGAAACTATATCTAAATATATGAATGTCACTTCAGCCATCCCATATAAACATCAATATAGGAAAAAGATCTTGTGCCTGCTTTGCAAATAGTTGTCCTGAGACTGGCAGGAAGGCAGCAGGGCACAATCATTAAAAGAATGGCACAATTAATAAGAAGAACAGGAGATCACAAAAACAGGTTAGAACCTCCTAGGCCCAAGATGGCAGAAGATTTGACTTCCAGTAGATGAACCTCATTATATGCTCACTGTAATACATTAGCATCTAAATGACACCCACAGGCACCATGACAGTTTTGAGGCTGAACATAAATGGGCAAAAAGTGGGTGGTTCTCCAATTTCTGGAAATCCTTGCCCCTTCTCCAAGATGTTAGAATATTCCACCCACTCCTTAGCCTATGAAATTACCCAGCCCATAAAAACTAACCACCTCCACATCTCTGGTGCTCTTGCCTTCTGAGACAGCCCATACACTGTGGAGCCTATATCTTCCTAAATACACCTGCTTTCACTTTACTATGGCTAGCTCTTGAATTCTTCCTGCAAGAAGCCAGGGACTCTCACTTTGCAGCCTGTCCCTGGGATTCAGTCATGTCTCTGCTCTTTTTGACCCCCATGGACTGTAGCCCACCGGGTCCCCTGGTCCATGGAATTTTCCAGGCAAGAATACTGGAGTGGGTTGCCATTTTCTACTCCAGGGGATCTTCCCCACCCAGGGATCGAAACCAGCTTTCTGTTAGTCTTCTGCAATGGCAGGTTGATTTTTTACCACTGCACCACTTGGGAAGCCCTCCACCCTCTCCACCCTTATGGAATTTTTGCTTACTACTCAAATCAACTGATTGAACTTTATATTTATTCAAGAGGCAAAACAAGAGGTGGAGTGTAACTGACACACTAACTTGCTAATTTATTCAATAAGATGCCAGCATTGCGGTGGAAGTTATACGGAATGTGAAGTTAACGTGTGTAAATCATCAGACTGCATCATTTTCCTACTTAAAACTGTCCAATTTCTTCCCACGTTAGAACAAAAGCCAAAAAACAAACACTTGGGGGAAAAACTCGTTTAAAATTACAATTATTTTTATTTGTCTTTAGTTACGAAATTTATTCTAAAGTGAGATAAATATGCAAAGGTGATGAATTGTTGAACTTAAGGCAGTTTTTAAATGTTGCTTTTCCAGTGAACACAAACAGACGAGCGAATAAAGCAGCAGCAGCTCCAACTTTCAGTACTCTCCAGTACCCCACTCTAGAAGTCTTTCTTGCAACACTTTCCCACACATATCGCGAGAACAGAGAGGTCCCCTTGGCCCCTCCCTTCGAGCCAGCTCAACTCCACCTACTTCCCGCCTGACGTCAAAGGTGCGCCGGAGTGGCTGAACAGCAGTATCGGGGGCGGAAGTGCTCTCGACGGAAGTGATCGCTGCGTGAATCGTGGGTGGGATGACCGCTTGCCGGCTCTATCAAAGGTTGCTGCGCGCATCCTCGAAGTTCATGGCTCAGCGCTTACTCGAGGGTGTGCCCCCTTCCAGGGGTCTACACGCGGGGCGTGGTCCCCGAAGGCTCTCCATCGAAGGCAACATTGGTAAGGGCCAGAAAGTAGTTGCCAGGCTTCGGCCTCCGCAGAGCAGGTTCCTAAGAGGCTAGGAAAGGGAGTTGGGCCCAGAACCCCTTCCTTTTCGGTCTGATGCGGCCAGGCTGCTTGTTCTCAGCTCCCAGACCTTTCCCCACTCAAGGTGCGCTGTGTGCCTTTGCCTCTTGGATTTTTCAGACGTCAGGCCTTCGTACTCTCCCACAGGGATACGTTTATTGAGGCATAAAAGCCACGCAATCTGTTAATGGGACAAGAGCTAGCTTGTTTTGGTAGGTCAAAACGGAAGCGACAAAGAGAAGGATGCAATTTCTTTGTTCTCCTAAGATGAGGTTGCTAGATTGAGGGGAGGAAAAAAGGATATCCATTTAAAATAGCATTTCAGATAACGAATAATATTTTAGTGTGTGTCCCATGCGGTATTTGGAACATACCACCTCCCCACCCCACAAATCTTAAATTCAGATTTAACTGAGTGTCCTTATTTTATCTGGCAACCCTACCCTAAGTTCATAAACTCCAGTCATTCAGATATCACTTTCACTATTTTTGCCATGTCTCTGCTGGTCCCACTATAGTTTCTTAATATTTTTCTTAGAACAGCTCACTTTTTAAACTTAAAAACGTGTGTTAAATTAAAAATAACTGTTATAAGAGTGAATAGAAGTCCAGTACCTTAAATAAAAATATTTCAAAATAAAATGAAAGCAAAATATTCAATTAGTTACTGTTAGTTACTAATGTTGCTAAAGTCTGACTTGAGGCTTTTACCTGTAGGGTGCTGAGCCCTAAAAAAGGATTAGGAAGTTTTAAGTATTGAAGACTTTTAGCAGCAAACTGACAATTTCTCAGTTTGTTCATTCAACAAACAGCCCTTTGAGCAACTTCCGTATTTCAGCACTGCTGTTGGCCCTGAGGATACAGTAGTGAACAGAACAAATAAAAATCTCTGCTCTCATGGGACTCTAGTAGAGAGAGATACACAATAAACAACATAAATAGTATGTTAGATATTAAAAAGTGTGATGGAGGAAATACAGGATTGAGAAATTGAAGGAAGTTGCAGTTTTAAGTTGAGTTGTCAAGGCAGGCCTCACTGAGAAGGTGATAATTTGAGCGAAAGCCTGAAGAAGATGAGGGAGTGAACCATGTGGATAATGTGGGGAAGAATCTTCCAGGCAGAGGAAAGATCAAGTGCAGAGGCCCCGAGGTGGGAAGTGTGTTCAGGGAACAAGATGAAAGCTGCTGTGGCTGGAGTGGAGTGAGGCAAGGGGGCAGGTGAGGGAGATGAGGTCAGAAGGTAAGGGGTGGCTAGATTGTATAGGCCTTGTAGTCCATTATGGAATTTTACTCTGACTGAGATGAGAAACTGTTGGAAGATTTGAACAGTCAAGTGACTTGATTTGACTAAGATTATAAAAAGATCACTCTGGCTGATATGTTGAAAATAGAAGGTGTCAGGAAGTTGCTGCAGTGATGAGTTATGGTGTGTAGGACCAGGATGTTAACAGTGGAGGTGGTGAGAAGTGATTCGATTCTAATTTCATTTAGGGTAGGGCACACAGGAATTGGTAACAGGAAATTGTGGAGTATAACATAAAAGGGGTCAGTGATGACTCAAATCATTCTGGCTTGAGCAACTTGAAAGATGGAGTTCCAATTCTCTTAGATAGAGAAAAGTGGGAATAACAGTCTGGGGACAGAAGGGTGATTTCAAGTTTTTGGTTTTAGGCATGTTAGATTTTTATATGCTTATTAGATATCTAAGTAGGGCTGCTGAATAGTCAGTTGGATATATGAGTCTAGAGTTGAGAATCTCTCTGGATTGTAGTTATACATGTAGATGGTATTTAAAGCCAGGAGCCTATGTATGTTGATAGAGAGGACCATGTCCTGGGCATGCAAATGTTAAGAGAGATTGAGACAATGGGAAGGAACCAGCAAAAGAGACAAAGAAGGAGTGACCACTGAGATGAGAGGAAAGCCAGAAACATGATATGCTGGAAACTAAATGAAGAAGGTGTTCGGGAAAGAAATGATCGACTGTATAATGCTGTTTGAATAATGGAACTCTTTGGTGAACTTGAACAATTTATAGGAGTCGGGCATGAAAGTCTGGTTATAGAGGTTCAAGGAGAATGGGAGGTGAGGAATTGGAAACAGTGGGTTAAGACCACTGTTTGCAGTTTTCCTTGAAAGGAAAGATGTAGAGTAATAGCTGAAATGGGACAAGGGTTTGAGAGAGTTAGATTTTTTTTTCTTTTCTTTTTGTAAGAGGAATTAGATCATATTTATAAGCTGATAGAAAGGGAGAAAATTGGTGAAACAGGAGAGAGAATAGACTTGCCAGAGTGATTTTAGTAAGCAGGAAGAAATGGAATCTCTTGCCCAAGTTAAGAAAGATTGACTTTAGCTAGGAGCAGTTTATCCCTAATAAACAGGGAGAATAGCAACATAAATGATGACTGACTGGAGTAGGTGCGGTGGGAACTTGGGAAACATCTTCTGGTTGTGTCAGTTTCTCAGTAGAATAGGAAGAAAGATCAGCTGAGTGTGAGGAGAGAGGAAAGACATGAAATAGTCCAGCGAGTGAGGAGGAGAAGTGTAGAACTGCTGGGCAGCATTAAGGACCCATTTGGACTCAGCGGTCTTGAATTTTAAGTGAGACCAGTCACCACAGATGTGTGTTGTCCTCCAGCTAAATCAGAAACATTGAAGGGAATGAGAGGGGCTACCTGCCTCATGGTGTTTTAAAAAAAAAGATTTTCTGTCCTATACTTGGGGAAACATGCCGCTAAAGGAAATTTTGTCCCCAGAGCCCAGAGAGGTACAGAGTACTTCACAAAATAAGTGGTTTGGACGGATGATCTAGTGAAATTTGAAGTGCCTATCCCAGTTTTCCTGCCTTTTGCTTCTCTTCTTATCCTTTCCAGATTTCTGTGCCGCCTCCTTGCTTTCTCCTGCCCCCAAAGCTCAGTGGGTGCCTGCTGTGGAGGTAGGCTCAGATGTGGTCCAGGCCTTCTCTTGTAAGGAACTCACGGCTAAGTGGGAGGAGCGGACTTCTAAGCATAGTTTCTGTACCAAATGATGAGTGCTATGTTCGGACATGGAGACTTGGAACCTCTGGGGTAGGAATTCCTCCCCCAGAGGAAAGAGTGTTCTAGGCACAGGAAGTAATATTTGCCAACACAGAGCCTCAGGAGACATGCAGTTTTAATATCAAGCTTGTGCCGGGAGTTTGAAGGGCCTGTGAGAGGATAGCAGAACAAGAATTTGGAAGGGTAGGATTTGCCAGATGCTGGACAGCAAGGAGTTTCTCACGTAGGCTGTGGGAAGCTACTGAAGACTTAAAGCTAGTGTGTGCCATGGCCAGATTAATTTTTGAAAGGAAGTGGACTAGAATGAATAAAAAATAAAACTTCATAAAGTGGGCATTTTGTATGTCTTATTTGCTGCAGTACCCATCATGCCTTGCGTCCAGTTTGTTGAATGAATGTTGGAGTAGACTAGGTATTGTGGCCATTGTAGTTGTTGGAGGGAGGGAAGATGCAGGCCCGAACAGAGAGAATGGTGGACATCACCGGACATCATGATGGCGTGAGGAAGGTTTTGAAACTGGAATTGACAGGACCTGGTGACCACTTGGAGGTGAGAGATAAGGAGCCTTAATTTAGACACTGACTGAAAACTGAAGATGGGAATGAAGGAAGAAGTAGTCTGGGGATGTAAGAGTGATATTTAGAGGAGGTGCCTCTGAGACAAGAGATAGATGTTCTGAGGTAGATTAGAGAACCTGGGGTAGATGAGAGTAAGTGCCTGAAGTGCATAGACAGATTGGAGCTGCAATCCCAGACATGGAAGTTGTTGACTTGTCAGGGTAGTTGTTGAAGTCTTGGAAGTGAATGCAGTTGCCCAAAGGAAGTGTGACTAATGCAAAGTGGACTGGGGGATCTTAATCTGGCTCTTTCTAGTTTTATCTCCCATTATATTAGTCTCCATCACCCCCACATGGTGATGACTCTCCCCAGACAGAATTGGGCACTGCCTCCTCTGTGTGCTCACATAACATTTTGTACCCACAACTTCTGCTGCACTTGAGTTCTGTTGAGATTGTTGACACCCTCCATACTTTCCCTGGATTAGCCACAGAGTGTCTTGTTCATCATTGTGTCACAGCATCTAACCCACGTGTGGCCTATGGTACTTAGCCAGTGTTTGCTAGATGCTTGAATCCTGGGCTGTGATAGCCATGTGCAAGTTAGTCACTGGTACCCACACAGGAAGTACAATAAGCTGCTTTTACAGTTATCTTGTTCTCTAACCACAGGTGACATTCCCCTGCCCCCACAGAAATCAGAGTATCCATTCAGGAAACCTGAACAGGGGAAGGTGAACCCCTGTCCCAGCTGGAGTTAGATAGGTTTAGAGGGACTTGTTTTGCTGCTCTAAATCTTGTTAATCTGATCCTGCAGGTGCACACAGTAGCACGGAAGGAAAATAGATCAGTGAAGCAGCAAGTAATGGCATCCAGCATGAGTTGTGAGCCATATGTTATGATTAAAAGTCAAAGCTTGGGATCTAGAATCCCTTAAAATCTAAAAAATAAACTACCTAGCCTATCTTTTTTATATAAGTGTATCCATCACTAAAGTGTATTATCACCTTCAGTTATTTTGTGTTTACAAACCTAAATTGAATAAAGGATTGCTGTAGGAACTATTGTTAGTGAGTCATCTCAGAGTAGTCTCATTTTTTTTTTTTAAATCTTCATTTTCAAACACCCAACAGAGAAGAAACCTCCCTTTTGCCATTTAGAGGCTTTTATGTAAAGCAGTGGAGAGCCTTCCTAATAACATATCCTCCAGCATTCAAAATTAGTGATTTAACATCACTAGTGTCATCTTTTATTTTCCTTAAGTGTAAACATTTGGGCAAGATTCCTAGGGAAAAAAGGAATCTTTGTATATTGGATACAATGTTAGGAATAAACTGGATTCTCTGTTTCTGTGATTTACATCATTCCATCTATCCATCTCATTCTTAGCACCTGGCCAGATACTCAGGATGCAAAGGAAGTAAGGTTAGTCCCTGTCTTCAAAAGGTGAGTTCCCAGTCTAGCTGGAGAGACTGATGAGTCAACAAATAATTGCACTGTGATGCCTTTTAAACCAGAACGGGCAGTAATTAACTATGCCCAGGGATAAAGTGGAGCTGGAAAGAGTTCAAGGAGACCTCGCTGAGAAGGAGACAGTGAAAGGATGAATCAGCTGGTGGGCAGAGCTGGGGAGGACATTCCGGATCAGCGAGGGTCTTGTGCTGAATGCAGAAGCTTAATTTCCACTTTGGAAGTTGTGAGGAAAGTTTTTTTTTTCCTTTTTTTAACAACGAATTTTTTTTTTTCTTCTCCTGAAAAGAAGATGAAAGTAACCAGGGCTGAAATATATCAAGTTTCTTTTAAGTCAGCTGATGATTTTTTTCCCCAGAATGCTTTTAGGCTCAGAGCCTGTCTGATCGTGTGTACTTAGCCTCAATATAAGTTCCTTGAGGGCAGCATCTCAGCTTACTTCATTTTAGTTATAGTACCCGCCGTTAGTGGCTACTCAGTAAACATCTGTTGGTTGAATGAATGAATATAGCATCAGATATAGTTCCTGAAATGAAGGCTTTAAATTTTCTTTGGCAGAATTTTTTTGCTTAAAGATAGGCAGTTTTATATTTACTGCTTTTGGTTGCTTCTTGGTAAAGGATTTTACATATTGTTCAGAAGACAATGCCTAGAGATGATGGTATATTTAAGAGGCTCCCATGAACTACAGCTATATTTAAAATGATAGATCATTTTGAGTGTTACATCAAGATACTATCTTAACTACTAGGTTTTAGTATAATGTAGCTGTAACAGGCATTGTATTGCTAGTTTATAGAAAAACTTGAGGGAGGAAAAAAACATGATTTAGGAGAAGATGAATGTTAACAACAGAACTGTTTGATCCATCCTGTGGAATGACAATACTGGTGCTAATAAAAGTCAACTTGTTGATGTAATGTGCTCTAATAACAGTACCTCCCACCCTTTCTCGGGTCATGGCACGCATAATAAAGTACAGCGATAGCCAAGGCCCTAAGGGAAGGTTTAATGCTGCTTACGAGGTGAAACCGCCCAAATTTCGTGATATTAGAAGTATACTGGAAAAGAATGGTTAATTGTGATAAGTCTGAGATAATGATATCAGAAGACGCTGGTGCTCAGCATAGAGACCAGACAAGGGGAGGCATTTTTCAGTTGGCCCAGTGTTATTCTGAAGAAGAGAACTTCTGCACACAGATGTTCTGGTCACCAGGAGGAAACCAGTGTAGCAATGGAGAACCAGACAGCACCATTCTTGTGAAACCCCTGGGAATATTTTAAAACCGAAGTCTTAAAAAAATTTAAAAAAAGGAAAAAACTATATGGTCAAGTATCCTAACCCCCAAAAATGTATTGTAAATACATAATTTTGAATTATTTTTAAAAATAATTATTCCGTATCGGTGGGTGGTGCTTGGCACAGCTGAGCTCCACTGGAGTGCAGTTCTGTGTTCATTCTATGGTAAATTACCCAGGCTCTCAGCCCTACAGTGACATGGATGGCAAAGTTCCTAGGACCGTCCAGCAGCATCCACTGTTATTCTTTGCTGAAAGTCTAGCTTCTCATTTTTAAAGTGGCTTTCCAAAATTTTTGGAATGGGGAGTGGTGTGCAAGTTGGGGGTGTTGCACTGGTGTGATTGCTCCAGTAATTAGGACTGTATATTTCCCATTACATCTCATTTATTGGCATTCCGGGTTTTGTGTGTTTAGATAGCACCAGTCTCAGAGTACTGACTGCCCTTGGATGAACTAATAGTGTCTGATCTCAGAGGTGAAGTTGGCACGCCCTACTCCTCAGGGCCCTTCCTTTCCATCTGCAATTGTTCCTTGGGTAGTTGTTTTTAACTTTTAAAAATTTAATTCTAACAACCATTTTACCCCACCCATGTAAGAAATAAGTTACCTTCATCTTTTCATGTGAATTAAAATAGTTTTTCAGCCCATAGCCAGGAACCATGTTTTAGCCTTAATCAAAAACCTGCAATCTAAATATTGACCATCTCTGCCAAATATTTTGAACCAGGGGTGATTCAGGGCAGGCAGATGTCTGATAATAGAAAATTCAACCAGTTTGTAGTTCCTGCGACCCTGTTGGGCACTCCATGACAAGCCCAGAAGGTCTTTTTGGTAGTCTGGGATGTGGTTTTAGAACCTATATTTTTTAAAAACCACTTCTGTTGATTGTGATCAGATTGTTCTGGATACAGTATGAAATGTAAGTCTACATCACAGTCACTTGGGGCATACTTTAAAAATGTGGATTCCTAGGGATCCAACTTCAGAGGTTCAGATCCTGTTAGGAAACCAAAATTGAGACCCATGAAAAATCAAACCAATTAAATGCTAAATGTATCAGAGGCAGTTAATAAATATTTGTTTGAGTCAACTGCCCAACATGGTAGGAATTTGGGGTGAGCTAGAGATGTCCTGAACTTTGGAAGAGGTGGGCCTTGGGCATGGTGGGGAAGGGATTTAGACACAGGCGGAGCAGAGCAGGGGAAGGCATTTATTCATTGAAGTGTGGGAGGGGCAGAGGCGCACACGAGCTCAGTGGACGTGGGATTGAGAGATGAGCATGACTGTGCAAAACGCACAGATTTCTGTGTGTGTTCTTCACCCCCTGTGTTCAGAGAGGAGTTGGAGCAGTGTGTAATAAATGTCACATATTGGATGTGTGGGCTCTCCTGCTGAGACATCTCTTTACTCCCAGTCATCAACCATGAATGGCTGATAGAATCAACTTAAAGGATGCCTCCCCTTTCCTTCTCTTGGTTCCATTTGGGTTCCTCTTAAGGGCAGAATTCACTTGAGGAAGATCATCTCTGATAGGGGAGATTGAGCCCCAAGTGCTCAGTTGTTTTGGTTCATGTTTTGGTTTTTAACAGATGTGGATTTTGTAGGGAACTGAAATTAATAATCTATGTTTTATTCACTTGGCTGGGTCATTAGTCTGGGCTTTGGTTCCTGCCTTGGAGGAACCCCGTCTTCTACTTAGAGAAACAGAATTACAATGGCAGTGATGGAGTCTTATCCACATTGCCAGGCCAAGCACAAGCATTGGCGGGCCAATCCAGCTTATAGGTGTAAGGTCCTGAAAGGCTGCACACAGGGTGTGTATCTAAGCAGAATCTAGAAGACTGAGTAGTAGCTGGTCAGAGGAGGAGAGGAGGCGCTCCAGGAAATGGGAGAGCGTATGCGAAGTCGCATTTGCAGCAGACCACACGGCCTGATGAAAGTTGCAAGGCGTTTGGTCCAGCAGGAGCTCAGGATGTCTGAAGAGAAGCTGAGGCAGAGCAGTCTATGCAGGGGCCAGGTTGGTGGCTCAGACAGTAAAGAATCTGCCTGCAATACCGGAGACCTGGGTTTGATCCCTGGATCAGGAAGATCCCCTGGAAAAGAAAGTGGCAACCCACTCCAACCTATTGCTTGGAGAATTCCATGGACAGAGAAGCTTGGTGGGCTGCAGTCCATGGGGTCATAGAGAGTTGGGCATGACTGAGAGACTTTCATCGTCACCACCACCATCATACGCCATATGCTAAAGGGTTTGAATTTTGTCATGAAGGGAGTTGGGACCTGTCACAGGATTTTAAGCAGGGTTATTTTGTGTGGTGTGGCTGCTGCAGTATGAATAATGCATCGAAGAGGGCAAGGCCAGAGTTTGAGAGGCAAGAAATGAGAGCCTGGTCTTGAGTGGGAAATGGGAATAGAGAGAAGGACAGATGGGGAAATTTTAGAAGGCATCTTCAAAAGCACTTGGTGGCCACTTGAGGTTTGGCAGAGGAGGAAGAAGTTGTGACTGAGTGGATGGTGCCCTTGTGCCCTGAGATTGGGATATGGAAGGAAGCTCAGTTTGGTGGGGAAGACGGTGAGTTCATTTAGCACATGTCAGTACTTTGAGGTGCTTGTGGGACATTCAAGGGGAAATGTCTGGAGGGCTCTTAGATAGTGAGACTGGAATTTAGGAAGGTGTGGGCTAGATGTTGGTGTAAATGGGAAAAGAGAACTTAAATGTTGCAGTGCTGGGTTCATTTCATCTCCAGAATATTTCTCATAGCACTCACTACTTCCCACCTCTGCTATTGCTTTGGTTGAAGCTCCTGTTATATCCCAACTGGTCTATGTCTACATCCGTCCATTCTTACCTAGCTGGTGGGGTGTCTTTTAAAAATGAGATGGTAACTTGTTATTTTCCTGCTTCAAACTCTTCCTCAATGATTCCCTGTTGCCCTTAGAACAGAATTCAGACTTCTTCGCATGGTACAAGGCCCCATGTGGCCTGGCCCCGCCCTGCCGGCTGCCCTCTCCACACTCATTTTGAGCTGTCCTTAGCCCTCTTTGGACCACACTGTCGCTACAGTGCCTTCTTCAAGGCCACAGATTTCTCTTCTGTCTTCTTGTGCACTGTTCTTCTCTTTTCCTGACCTTTCCCCCCACCCTTGGCCTGGCTGCTCCCTCTCCCCTTACCCCACCCGTGACCTGACCAGTCCTCGTCTTTCAGGTTGCACCTCAGGTCGCATTTTTCAGGGGAACCTTCCTTGATCTTTTGAGCCACATTTGAGTCAATATGCATTTTTCTTGCCTAGCACGTAACACTGCTGTTAGTTACTCATGTGTTTATTTGGTGTCTGTCTCTCATACAAGCTCTGTGAGGGCAGAATCCATCCTGTGTTTTGTTTACCATTGAACCACCAGTGCCAGACGGTTCTGAGCACATAATAGCACTCCCTGAGTATTGGTTAGATTTGTTGAATGAATGAGGGTCATTGTCTTCATTTTCTACAGAAAAACTTGCAATTTTATACTGTCAAAGAATAACTGACTGTGATTCAAGGTTTATAACATATGTAGTTGATTTCATCTACTTTTGAGAGTCTATTCCATTTTTAACTGGTATTAAATATTCCTCTGGGAGGTTGGGGCAATAAAATTACAAATCAAATCTCAGGGGTGTTTTTCCTCCCTGTTACCTGCATTCATCTGGTTAGCACAGCATGATCCATCATCTGTCTGACAATGATGTGGCTGCTGAGTTGGGCATTTGTGGAAGAGTTGAGTAGCAGCCTTCTCCTGTAACCCTGATTTGGGAAGTGTCCCAATACATGCTGTTTGCATTGCAGCTGTGGGAAAATCCACCTTTGTGAAGTTACTCACGAAAACTTACCCAGAGTGGCACATAGCTACAGAACCTGTAGCAACATGGCAGAATGTCCAGGCTGCTGGCTCCCAAAAAGTAAGTTTTCAGTTGTGGTGGGTAGTTGGCAGGCTTGGGTTCATAAACTAGTTGTAGTAATCTAATTTGCTCTGAGTAGGTAAAGTAGTCCGTTTTGTGTATCCTTTTTAAAATAGCTTCATTTCAGAAAGCAGACCATGTACATCAGGGAGGGATGACTTGTTTGAATGTGTTTAGTTTTGATTTTTGTAGTTTTTACATTTCTGTTTAAGTGATTGCCTCTGTTCTTTCCAGTTTCCCAAAGCATGGTCAGCCATCCTGGCATTGAAGATTAAGTTTGTCATTCCTACCCTCAAGTATTTTGTTGAAACTGACCATCAGGATTAGTAGTTGTGATTTTAGCTTAGTTTTGAAGTCTTAGAAATTGAAAGGAACCTTAGAGAACATCTTGTCACATTTTGAGTCAATGCAGAAATCATAGCTAGCATTTATAAAGTGCATACTACGTGCCAGGCACTGTCCCGTCCCAAACACTGTACGTTTCACAGATGCCTCGTGGCTGAAGCCCTCCTGTCAGGTATGTTGCTGTGGGAGAGGCCACGGGGTTGGTTTCTCACCAGCCACATCAGTGTGAGTAGGCACCAACCAACTGGACGTGAACCTTAGAAGCAACCGAGTGGCGGCATCTCCGCAGACTCCTGTAGTTCCAGGAGCAGTCATGAGTACCTCATTCTTGCTTTTAACAGCCTATTGTTAGAAAGTTCCTGTATGAGCCACTTGGCATACCTGTGACTCTGATTCATTGGTTCAAGTTCTGACTCTTAAGTCCTTTAACTTTTCCACATGGCAAATCTTCATTCATTTCTAAGGCAATGATTTCTTGCCTTTTTGCCCCCTCGAGTCTTCTCTTTGAACCCAAATACCGTTTTCCTCCAGACTGTTTCTCATGCAGAAGTAACTTTGTGTAGGAGATGCACTGCTGTTTGTTGGTTTTCCACCAGATGTTAGTAAGAGTAGTACTCAGAGCTGAACAGGACCTCTTGGTGTAGTCTACATGGTACAGAATACCATAGAACTGGTTCTCTGTGCCCTTTTCTTGTTCTTCCAACTTAGGATCGTGTCACCTTTTTTTGGCAGACACTTACACTTATTGAGGATACTTGTTTTAACTGTCTCCATCTATGTATGCGCATGTGTGTGTGTATTTGTGAAATTAACTTTTCTATTTAGTAAATAAATTATCTTTTTCTGAGTATGCCACAGGGCACCTGCTTTGGGGATTTAAAAATATATCCACAGATTTGGTACTGTTTCCTTCTTGAAGGAAATAGTATTAATTCTTTTATTCTTAATTCTCCCCTGGAGTGTGATCTGGACTTAGTGACTTGCTTCTAATGAGTACAGTGTAGCAGGATTAATAGTGTGTGACTTTCTGTGGTAGGTGGTAAAAGACATTGTATCTTCCATCTTGCTCTCTCTCGATCACTTTTGGCTCTGGGGCTGCCAGCTGCCCTGTGATGCAACATACCTGTCTGTGAAGAGGTCCACGCAAGCAAGGAACGGGGCCTGCCAAGAGCCGTGTGATTGAGTCTTCTTGGAAGCAAATCCTTGAATCCCCAGTCAAGTCTTCAGGTGACTGTAGTCTCGGCCGATATCCTGACTGAAATCTCATGGAGAACCCTGAGGCAGAACCACCTGGCTAAGCTGTGTCCCAAATTCCTTTCCCGCAGAAGTGGATTTAGTGAATGTCTTTTCTGTTTAAGCCACTAAATTTTGGCATAATTTAGATAATTACTACTCTCATAATCCCATTGTCTAGAAATAAAAGTTAACATTTTTGTCCTTTAAAATTTTTTTCCTAGAAAGAAGAAAATGTGTATGTTAACACATATAAATGTATGAAACATACACATTATTTCATCTTTTTAAAAAATTTATTTATTTGTTTATTTATGGCTGTGCTGGGTCTTCGTTGCCGCGCAGGCTTTTTCTCTAGTTGTAGCAAGCAGGGACTTCTCTGTGCAGTGCTCAGGCTTCTCACTGTGGTGGCTTCTCTTGTGGCGGAGCACGGGCTCTCGGTGAGCAGGCCTCATTAGTTGCAGTGTGTGTGCTAAGTCGTAGGTGGCGCGTGGGCTTATTTGCTCCAAGGCGTGTGAGATCTTGCCGGACCAGGGATCCAACCAGTGTCCCCTGCGTTGGCAAGTGGAGTCTTTACACTGAGCCACCAGGGATGCCCACATTTCCTCTTTTAAAATAAAAATTGTGATTGTCGCTTGCACGTCACTTAATACACAAGGTCTCCTTCCTTTCACAGTAATGTCACTTTGATGGTTGCCGTATACTGTATAATGTGGTGTGCTATCATTTAGTTATCCAGCCTTATTTTGACTGTTTACTTTTCCAATTTCTGCTTATTATAAAGTGTCACAATGATGAATATTTTTGTACCTATATCTTTTTTTCTTTTTAATGGCTAAATTTTGAGGGTAATCTAGAAGTGGTATTTGGATGTCCAGAAATTACATGTTTTGTTGAGACTTTTGTTACATTTTGTAAAATCTTCCTTCAGAAAAGTTTTACTATTTTTCTCATATGTTTAGCAACACAGGGTATTATTTTTTTTATCCTTTCTGACTTGAGAGTAAAGAAAATGAATGGTATGTTATTTTATTTTACGTTTATTTGATTACCAATTTGTAACGCCTCCTCAGACAGCCATTTTGCTTTTCTGCATTTCTTTTTCCTGGGGATGGTCTTGATTCCTGTCTCCTGTACAATGTCATGAACCTCTGTTCATAGTTCATCCGACACTCTGTCTATCAGATCTAGTCCCTTAAATCTAATTCTCACTTCTACTGCATAGTCATAAGGGATTTGCTTTAGGTCATACCTGAATGGTCTAGTGGTTTTCTCCACTTTCTTCAATTTAAGTCTGAATTTGGCAATAAGGAGTTCATGATCTGAGCCACAGTCAGCTCCCGGTCTTGTTTATGCTGACTGTATAGAACTTCTCCAACTTTGGCTGCACAGAATACAATCAGTCTGATTTTGGTGTTGACCATCTGGTGATGTCCATGTGTAGAGTCTTCTCTTGTGTTGTTGGAAGAGGGTGTTTGCTATGACCAGTGCGTTCTCTTGGCAGAACTCTATTAGCCTTTGCCCTGCTTCAATCTGTACTCCAAGGCCAAATTTGCCTGTTAGTCCAGGTGTTTCTTGACTTCGTACTTTTGCATTCCAGTCCCCTATGATGGAAAGACATGTTTTGGGAATGTTAGTTCTAGAAGGTCTTGTAGGTCTTCATAGAACCGTTCAACTTCAGTTTCTTCAGTGTTACTGGTTGGAGCATAGACTTGGATTACTGTGATATTGAATGATTTGCCTTGGAAACAAACAGAGATCATTCTGTCATTTTTGAGATTGCATCCAAGTACTGCATTTCAGACTCTCTTGTTGACTGTGATGGCTACTCCATTTCTTCTAAGGGATTCCTGCTCACAGTAGTAGATATAATGGTCATCTGAGTTAAATCCACCCATTCCAGTCCATTTTAGTTCACTGATTCCTAGAATGTCGATGTTCACTCTTGCCATCTCCTGTTTGAGCACTTCCAGTTTGCCTTGATTCATGGACCTAACATTCCAGGTTCCTATGCAATATTGCTCTTTACAGCATCGGACCTTGCTTCTATCACCAGTCCCATCTATAGCTGGGTGGTGTTTTTGCTTTGGCTGCATCCCTTTATCAGAAAACTAAGATCGTGGCATCTGGTCCCATCACTTCATGGCAGATAGATGGGGAAACAGTGGCTGACTTTATTTTTCTGGGGTCCAAAATCACTGCAGATGGTGATTGCAGCAGTGACATTAAAAGACGCTTACTCCTTGGAAGGAAAGTTATGACCAACCTAGACAGCATATTAAAAAGCAGAGACATTACTTTGCCAACTAAGGTCCGTCTAGTCAAGGCTACGGTTTTTCCAGTGGTCATATATGGATGTGAGAGTTGGACTATAAAGAAAGCTGAGTGCCGAAGAATTGATGCTTTTGAACTGTGGTGTTGGAGAAGACTCTTGAGAGTCCCTTGGACTGCAAGGAGATCCAACCAGTCCATCCTAAAGGAGTTCAGTCCTGGGTGTTTATTGGTAAGACTGATGTTGAAGCTGAAACTCCAATACTTTGGCCACCTGATGCGAAGAGCTGACTCATTGAAAAAGACCCTGATGCTGGGAAAGATTGAGGGCAGGAGAAGGAGAAGGGGATGACAGGATGAGATGGTTGGATGGAATCACCGACTTAATGGACATGGGTTTGGCTAGACTCTGGAAGTTGGTGATGGACGGGGAGGCCTGGCGTGCTGTGGTTCATGGGGTTGCAAAGAGTCGGACACGACTGAGTGACTGAACTGAACTGAACTAAGTACCAATTAATTGAGCAACTTTTTAATGTTTATTGGATATTTTTTAGTATTCTTTAGTGAACTGCTTGTTCAAACCTCTTGCCATTTTCCCCCCCATTGAGATCTTTAGGTTTTTGTAATGGCTTTATAAGAGCTCATTGTCTTGTTAAATATCTTAACTCTTTGTCATATACTGTCGATTCTTTCCCCAGTTTTGTCATTTTTTTCTTTCCTTTTCTATATGGTATATTTTGCAATATAATACTTTTAAGTTTTTATGTGGTCAGATCTACATTTTCTTCATAGTTACTGACTTTGATGTGAAAGTTTAAAAAAACCTGTTACAAGCCCAGGATGATAAAAACATGCACTTGTTTTTCTCTTTTGCTTTTAAGGTTTTACCCTTTATGTGACTTTAAAAGTTACAGAAGTCTAATTTTCCCCCAGTTGTTATCTGCATTTCCAGTAATGGTCTTGTTGAGTTTATTCCTGAGTGGTTATCTATTTTGTGGTTATTGTGACTGGGAAGTATTTTTCCATCGTCCTTTTCAAACTGGTTATTGCTGTTTTAAAGAAAAGCAGTTGATTGTTGTATATGTCTTGGTGTGACTTAATTCTCTCTCTCTCTTTTTTTCTGCTTTATTTGCTTGAGGTTTTAGAAAATAATAGTTTTCTCTAAATCCTAATCACTTGTAAGGGCTTTCCAATATCCAAACCTCATTTCTGTTTTCTTCTGTTAGATAGAAGTTCCAGAATAATATTGAATAATCGCAGTGATGGTAGTCACCCTTATCTTTTCTGTCTTTAGTGAAACTACCTCTAATGTATCATCATTAAGTTCTGTGCTTGTCATTCATTTCAATAGACTGTGTGGAGGAGGTACCCTTCTATTACTAAGATATTAACTGTTTTTATCAGTATCAGATGTTAAGTTTTCATCAGAAGCCTTTTTTAGCATCTAGTGAGATAACCATGGGATTTTTCTTTCTTTTGCTTTTTTCTCTTAGTGTTAGTCATAGATTTGATAATGATGTCATCCTCACATTCCTAGAATGAACCCTTTTGATCATGGTGTACTGTTGCATTAATTTGCTAATACATTGTTTGGACTTTTGCATGTGTATTTATAAATTTAATTGATATTACTATTTGGGTATACAGTTTTTGACAGGTTTTACCATTAAGGTTATGAAAATGAATTGAGGAGCTTTGTATTGTATTTAGCATAGAAATTGTCTATTCCTTGAAGGTATGATAGAAATTAGTTTCAAAATTACATGGACTTAGTGTTGTTTGGGGGAAATATTGGACAACTCTTTCTCCCTCAATTATTATTCAATGTTTTTAGTCACTTTTGATAATTTTTTTCCAAAGAATTGCCTTTTATTAAGATTTTCAAATTTAATAATGTAGAATTAGTACATGTCTTCTTTTATGCTTTAAATTCTTCTGTATGAGAGTTATTTTATTGTTTGTCCGATGTTGCTTATCTGTGTGAATATTTTGAAAGGAGAAGACTTGGTAGGTGATTATTCTTTTTTAAAAGGTGCAATTAATAGATTGTAATTTTTAATTCTGTTGGGGCTTGCATTCTAGTTCATTACTCTTTGCTTTTAAATTTATTTCTCAGAATTTTTGTATTTTTAAAACTCTTTAATAAAGTTAATGATTCATTTGTGTATTTTTCCCTTTTTTTTGCCTTAATAATACTGTTGGCCCAAAAGGTTCATTAGGTTTTTTTCACCCGTTTTTCGCCAACCCGATAAAAGCATAGAATAAGTTCTGGCCCTATCTTCTAGATTTTGATATATGAGACTGTAACTGAAATTTCTAAAAAAATATGTAATTGTAGTTTTAACTTATTTTTTGCCTAAGAATTATTTTTAGTGTTTTACATATTCTGAGTAGATTTTGTATGTTTATTATTTTGTTAATTCTAGTTTTACTTTGTTATGATCAGTGTGGCTTATACAGTTTCTCATGGGAAACTTACTGAAGTTTTCTTCATGGCCTGTGTATGGTCAGTTTTCATAAGTTTGCTGTGGACTTTTAAGAACAGTATGTATTTCCTGTAAATTCTGTGTAGTTTGGTGTGACATATTTTATCCATTCTAAGATGCCATTGATTATGAGACATCAATTTAGTGATGCTCCTAAGGAATAATTAAAATGTCTGTTATGTTTAGTAAGCATTGGACTATGTATCCCAGTTTCTGATATGTGAAAAAAATGATTTAGAGTCTAATCCTCTGAGTTCTCTACTGTTTTTTTTTTATTAAATTCTAAGAGAAGTGAACTAAAGTTTTGTGCTTTTATTATGTTTTGCCCATTTCTCCTTGTATTTTAAAAATATTTGTTTACTTATTTTTTATTTTTAAAATAAAATAAATGGGTCTTTGTTGCTGCACACTGGCCTCCTCTAGCCGCGGCGAGCAGCGGGGGGCCCCTCTCTTGCTCCAGTGCGTGGTCTTCCTCTTGTGGGGGCTTCGCTTGTGTAAAGCACTGGCTCTCGCACTTGGGCCTCAGTAGCTTCAGTGCGGGGGCTCAGTAGCTGTGGCTCCGCAGCTCCAGAGCGCAGGCTTAGTTGCTCCGAGGCATGTGGGCTCATCCTGGACCAGGGATTGAATCCACATTTCCTGCGTTGACAGGAAGATTCTTCCCCACTGGATCACCAGGGAAGTCCCTAATGCTTTTTTTCTTAACACATCTTTGCCACATCTGCTTGCTTTTTATTTGCACCTACTTGATGGATTTTTCTGCCGCTTTGTTTTCAACTAATCTATGTCATCTTGTTTTGTTGTTTCACTTATGAACAGGATTTTTAGCTTTTACACATTGTGAGGGTCTGCTTCCCATTCCTGGGAATTTTTCTCTTTGATCATGATTATATTTAACTTCTTCCTGCCACCTTATTTTTGTGCTTTCATCTCCTTTCTTTCCCTTCTTTTCTGTATTTAAATATTTCTTTCATCTTTCTCCCCTTCATTCCTGTGGAAATTTTTACTATTTTTACTCTGCTAATGGAAACATTTAAACTAAAAATATACATGTTAAATATATATATATATATGTTTAAGATTCACAGATACAGAAAACAAACTTGTGGTTACCAAAGAGGAGAGGGAAGAGGGAGGAACAAATCAGGAATGTAGGATTAACAGATACAAATTACTGCATATTAAATAGACAAAGCAACAAGAATACACTATAGGACACAGGGAACTATAGCCATTTATGTTGCAATAAGCTATAGTGGAGTTTAATCTGCAAAAATACAGAATCACTGTGTTGTATACCTGAAGCTAATATAATATTGTACATCAACTATACTTCAGTAAAAACTATATATATTCATGTTTGAACCTATTTATCAATATTAATGGCATCTCCATAAAAGAAAAACATAAAATTTACTCCTTTTTTATTACTTTATTCTCCAGGCTCTACTACCCAAGCATAAAATCTGTAATTTTATAGTTCTGGAATGTTAGTAAATAGTGAAATTTCTCTCTCTCTGTCTCTCTCTCTCTTTTTTTTTCTGGCCAGGCTGTACAGCTTGTGAGATCGTAGTTTCCTAGTCAGGGATTGAACTTGGACCCCAGCAGTAAAATCACTAGTCCTAACCACTGGACCGCCAGGGAATTCCTGGAAATTTCTCTTTTAACTATAGAAATTGGCAGTAAACTTCTTAACCACATTAATAATAATTTATACTTAACTCTCTTCTGCTGGTCATTCAGTGAACACTGTTTTCTTATTGCCACTTCTTCTCATTTCTTGATTCTTTGATTCATTTTCAATTGGTTGAAGTTTATTTTAGAGAATTTTTTTTTTTAGAATGTAGGTCGTATTAATACAGTCTCTGAGTGATTGCTTATTTTAAAATGTCTTTAATTTCTGTTGTGTTGTTGTACAGTTGCTTAGTCGTGTCTGATTCTTTGTGACCCCACAGACTGCAGCACACCAGGCCTCCCTGTCCTTCACCATACCCTGGAGCCTGCTCAGACTCATGTCCATTGAGTTGGTGATGCCGTGCAACCATCTCATCCTCTGTCAGCTCCTTCTCCTCCTGCTTTCTGTCTTTCCCAGCATCAGGGTCTTTTCCCATGAGTTGGCTCTTTGCATCAGGTGGCCAAAGTATTGGAACTTCAGCTTCAGCATCAGTCCTTCCAATGAATATTCAGGACTGATTTCCTTTAGGATGGACTGGTTGGATCTCCTTGCAGTCCAAGGGACTCTCAACAGTCTTCTCCAACACCACAGTTCAAAAACATCAATTCTTTGGTGCTCAGCCTTCTTTATGGTCCAACTCTCACATCCACACATGAATACCGGAATAGCTTTGACTATAGGGACCTTTGTTGGCAGAATAATGTCTCTGCCTTTTAATAAACTATCTAGGTTTCTGCTGTAGGGAAGTGTTATGTGGTTCTGATCCTTTTTTAAATGTAAGAAATTAATATTTCCCCCTCCTTAGGTTTTTGTTTTGTTTTTATGAATTATTGACATCTTGCTAGGATAGGTCTGGGTGTGTGTGTGTATGTGAGAGAGAGAGAATATGAAAGCCACATATGTAAATCCGTATTAAATCCTTTCTGATACTCAGCAAATTTCTCTGGTGGAAAGTCTCAGGTCTTCAGAGATATTCTTTAATTTTTTTCTTTGGTTTTGGCTTCCTTTTCACCTGAACTAAAACCATAGTAAAAGTACCGTTGTTTAAGTGTATTTGTGTTCTAAAATACCTAGAGATATGTCATGTTTCTATTAGACAGTGATTCTCAGTGACAGTGAAATTTGATGAGAGGGAGACACAGACCTCACAAGTAGTGGTCTTCCTCTGTTCATCTCTTTTGGGGAGGGGAGTGGCATTTCACTTCTCTGTATAGGGCTCATCACTGGAGAAAGAAAATTGTTTACTTTGGGTAGGTAGTTTTATCTGAAATATGGGTACTGCAAAGTTGCACATTATTTTAGCTCTTGTTTGAAGTTAGTTGATACAAAATTGTATTAACTGCTGTGGGGTGGGAGAAGGTGACATTACATCTTGATGTATCTTTCCAGAAGAAAAAAAGATACCCTACCACTATGTAACAGTGTATACTGGATCTCCTAAACTGTTTCTGTTTATTTCTAACTTTCTGCTTTTTTCTCTTAGGAAAAATTTCTTGAGTTGGTACTCTGTATGTGCTGTGTGCTGTGCTTAGTCGCTCAGTCCTGCCCGACTCTGCTCAGTCCTACCCGACTCTGCTCAGTCCTGCCCGACTCTGCTCAGTCCTGCCCAACTCTTAGCGGCCCCATGGACTGTAGCCTGCTGGGCTCCTCTGTCCATGAATTCTCCAGGCAAGAATACTGGAGTGGGTTGCCATGCTCTCCTCCAGGGGATCTTCCCAACCCAGGAATCGAACCCAGGTCTCCCACTTTGGAGGCAGATTCTTTCTAGTCTGAGCCACGAGGAAAGCAGTATTCTGTTTGATACTCACTAATCAGGTTTCATACAGTTTACAGTCTGCTGGTTACTATCTTCATTGGGAGTTTTGTTTTGGCAATTGCATTTTTTTCCTCTAAAAATGTTCTTTTCATATTGTTCCATTTGGAGCATGGCTTCATTTCTTTTGCTGGGGGGCATGCCATGCAGTCTGTGAGATCTTAGTTCCCCTACCAGGGATCAGACCCTTGCCCCTGCAGTGGAAGTGCAGGGTCTTAACCTCCAGGGAAGTCTCTGGCTCCTTTTTTTGATAACCTGTTCTTAGTGTGGCAGTCTCTTGAATCTCATGGAGCTTTTTCCATTTTCTCCTCTTTCTGGCAATAGCTCTGTCTCCTGAGAGGCTGCTTGTCCCGAGCACATTGATGAGTTCACTCCTTTTGAATTGCTGAGTATCTTTATTTCCACTGATTGTCCCCTTTTTTGTTTTTATGTCTAAAGGGATATGTGCTTCATGTTCTGTAGTTGAGGTAGGTTCTTTAGAAATCATGTAGGCCTCTGTACAGTTTTTTATTCTACAACAGGCTCCCTTTGGTAGCCCAAAGCCTGCCGGTAGAAGCCCCCACCCAGTCAGCCTGGTGCCTCTGCCAGCGCAGTGCCCCACTCCAGTCAGCTGGCTTCCCTGCCAGCTCAGAACTGTGCCACGCACCATGGGCTCCCTACAGTCTCCAGTGACCCTGCCAGAGACCCCAGTAGATCCAAATTTGTCCTCCTGCTTCAGCCTCCAGCTCTCAGCCAGGGGCCGTTTGTGAGGCTGGTGTGTGTTTGTAGGTTGGGACTGGAAAGAGGGAGGTTGTTTTGGGACCTGCTGTGCTCTACCTGCATTGCTCCTGATGAAACCTTCCAAAGGGTAAGACCCTTCTTTGGAATCCAGGGTTGATATTCTGTGAAACCGGACCACTTATGGTTGTCTAACCTCCCCTTCCCCACCCCCTCCACCCCCACCAAGATTTTTGTCTCTACGTGAAATTCTTTCTTCTTAATCTCCGTTTCCGTCTATGGAGATTCCATGTACCATTTACTTACTTCCCTGCTTAATGCCACTTTTTTCCAGAAACTTCCCAGATTCTCTCACCACATGTGAGCACCCCTTTGTTGTATGTTCTGCTTTCTAGTCTAGTTTTCCATATTTTTGTCACCGCCTTTCTGTTTGCATTATGAGCTCCTTAAATTTAGGAACCATGTCTTGCTCGCTTTTATATGGAGAAGCATTAGAATGAAGAAGTTAGTGGAAGCCAGGTTTGAGTCCCCGTTCAGCACTGAACCATGAAGCCTTAGACAAGCTCTGTCACCCTTCTGAGTGGGTGTTCTCCTCGAGGAAATGGGCATAACAGTGGTACCTACCTCATGGTGCTGTTTTGAAGATTAAATGAGACAGCATAGCACAGTGAACGTTGAGATAAATCTTAATTTTGTTTTCTGTACCCCTTACAGCACCTAGCTCATGTAGCACCTCATCCACACAGGCCTTCAGTTAATGGTGACTAAATGAACACAGGTGAGAGTGCTTTGTGCAGAACTCACTTTTGCACTGAGTCAGTGGCAGAGCCCAGGGAAGAATCTAGGCTTCCTGAGTATCTTACACACATTCCCCCTGCACATGCTGAGTAAGTGGGTCTTCACGTGCCTCTCGTAAAGTGTCTAGAATCCAGGAGGAGGGATTTGTGTGTTTTTGTTTGTTCCTGTGTTTGTTTTTAACAATGTGTAGCTCTGCCATAAGAGAGACAGCACTCTTTATTTTGTGGGTTGGATTTTATAGTCAGTTACTTTCTTGTCTAGGTTAGTTTTAGAAAGAAAGAACCACAAATGGAAGCCCCAGAGAGAAGCAACATAGTGTTGTCGTAGAAGTAATATGGTTGCAAGTAGAGTTTTAGATGGTTGTGATTGTTACCTCCTCTGGCCCCCCTCTGCAAACACATCTATCCATGAATGTGCTAATTCTATGGGCGGTTCTGCCACTGCTCTTATTTGGTATGTTGAAGGTGGCATGTCATCTCACTCTATCAGATTCTCACCTAAGAAAGTAGGAAAGTCTCTTCCTTGATTGTGTAGCTTCGACTACACAAATGGTGTGGGATGCAGTATCTTTTTAGTGGGAGGAAGCCTCTGTAATTGGTTCTCCCAGTGATTACAAGGTACAAGGTAGAAGGGTGGTAAACACTGAGAAGAAAATGTGCCTCCTAGGAAATTCTCCTCTTTTGTAATTTGCCTCTAGGCCGGCGCTGCCACCAGTCTTGGAAACTTGCTGGATATGATGTACCAGGAGCCAGCACGATGGTCCTACACCTTCCAGACATTTTCTTTCCTGAGCCGCCTGAAAGTACAGTTGGAGCCCTTCCCTGAGAAACTCCTGGAGGTTGGGAAGGCAGTACAGATCTTTGAGAGGTCTGTGTACAGCGACAGGTAAGATCCTGAGCCTCTGCCGGCCACAGGCTCTGTGCTCAGCACTACAGGTTTTCTTTTCTTGCTCAGACCCTGTACTGCTGTTGTCATTGAATGTTATCCTTGAAAAAATTGTCTTCTTTTTAAAGACAACACTGTAGAGATTTGTTCAGACTTACAATTTCAGTTACCACACATGTCAAGAAAGGAAACTGTGTTTTTCATAAACTAAATGCATTTAATTTCTCACATTTGCACTGATTACCTTGTCTTCTTCTTTTCTGTCATAGAAGCAGGCTGGTGGCTACCTAGTATAACCGTTACATGCAGAAAGGCACGAAAGAGACACTTAAGTAGCAGTGTATGTTGTAGCAAACCAGATGAGTCAGTGACTGGCTATCACCTTGAAGAAAAAAGCAGATGGAATTAAAGTCTGTGTTCTAAAATAATAGGAGAAATACATTTATCCTTGTTTTATTCTTCAAGAAAGGATTTCTGAGCAGAAGCACATCTGAAAAATTGACTTCTGTCTTGGATTTAACCATTTTTGACTCTGTCGTGTGAGAGGATTTATTATTGGCCAGAGTCTATAAGAGATATCCAGTCTCTCATAGGGCCAGGGAAGGGCATTGTCCTATCTACCGGACGGAGGGAGGTGGGGAGTCACTTTTCACGAAGGCTAGCAGCTAGCTTGGGAATTCAGCCCCTCGATTCTAGAGGAGCTGGTCCGTCTATACTCCTGAATTCCTGGTTCTGCCACAAGACCAGGCTGAGACTTGTGTTTCAGCCATTTGAAGAAGTGAGGGTGCCTCGATCTGGACATTACTGAGGGTTTTTTATCTGAAGGCTATGAATGACCTGTGTCAGTGTGAGATGGTGGCTCAAAGCATGTTGAGCTCTGAAGCCCCTTTGAATTATCAGAATGGAAAGTTTCACTTCTGTTGTCCATTCACGTCATTTTGTTTATATGTTTTTGTCTGTGCTGGGCCTTCGCTCTGCCCAGGCTCTCTCTGCTTGCGGAGAGTGGGGCTGCTCTTCGTTGTGGTGCTCAGAGGAGCAGTGGCTTTTTTTGTTGGGGAGCATGGGCTTTAGGGCCTGCAGGCTTCAGTCGCTGCAGCTCCCCAGCTCCAGAGCACAGTCTCAGTAGTTGCGGCTCATGGGCTGAGTTGCTGTGGGGCATGTGGGATCTTCCTGGATCAGGGATTGAACCCATGTCTCCTGCAGGCAGATTCTTTACCACTGAGCCACCAGAGAAGCCCTGTCCATTCACTTCTCAAGACGCTAGATTGGTTACCTGTTTACTTCCAGATTACAGAAACTAGCCCTACTTCTTAGTCTTCCCATAAAGCCTCCTGGAGGGGGAAAAATAAGGGTATATTTGTAATGTATTCTGATTTTTTTTTAAGCATTACTTAAAAATCATTCAAGATATGTAATACAAACGCTATAGGCTAGGCACTCCTTCTCTGTGGACCCCAAGAGAGAGCCTGTTTTTATAAAAGCTAAATATGTGAATTGTAAATGGTTGAGCTCTAGATTTTTGTTTTTTCAACTGTTGGATAAACTACTATTTATTTTCCTTTCCCCTCTCCCAAGCCTTGCCTCTAGAATTAGGAAGATGAATTACATATTGCTACCTGCCTGGAAACATACTTGCCATTGGTCTTTTGATATTCTGCCCTTTAGAGAGGTACACATGTGAGAGACCCCTTAGAAATACTTTGTTTAGAAAGTACACGGACTTTAGAAGATCTGTTTAGAAGATCTCCAGACTTCTCTGGCGGTCCAGTGGTTGAGACTCTGTGCTTCTACTGTAGGGGGCGTGGGTCTGATCCTTGGTCAGGGGACTAAGATCCCTCATGCAGCGTGGCGTGGCCAAAAAAAAGGTACCCGATCTTGACATTTACATGTAAAGGGAGACAGCTGATGGTGCTGTAGGCAGCTGCAGCATCCTAGATGTTTTCTTCAGAGGGGACATTTTTGAGACAGAGAGGATAACTGATTACACACTCTAGCCCTGATGGTGATTTAGAGCCTCTCCACTCCTTTAAACATTTATTCATTTGGCTTAGCAAATGAACAGATTTGTTGAATGCCACCTGTGTTCAGGCACTGGGTCAGACCTGGGGGCTGCAGTAAGCAGAGCAGACCCAGTTCCTGCCCTCATGGTGACCTTAGTCTGACAGGGAACTCTGAGACTGCACACCTGCTCAGGTGTGTTATATGTATTCCAAAGGAGCAACATAGCCTGTTTGGGAGAGTAGATGACAAGGAGGGAGAGTCTAAATCTTTTCTGTTTGACTTGAAAGAAAACACTAGCATGTGGTTTTAGAGCAGGGACCCTGACGCCTTGGTGCTTAAGCTGGCTCTTTCCTGCAGCCCCTTCCTTCAGGCTGTAGGGGCTCTCCCCACCCTCCTCAGCATTTAGCACCGCCATGACCTCTACATCCTCTCGCCCCTTCACTGCCAGCTTTGGAGAAATAAAGAAGTGCTTATCCTCAGAAAAGGGCCAGGGCCTTTTATAAGACTAAGTAACAGATATTTACTTGCTCTTTGTAAGATCTTCATTTTCATGTTACTTATGAAAAAGCTGAAAACATTTTTCAGATACTGAATTAGAAATTCACCTCTTTTCTTTGTTGTCTTCAGCTAGGCTATAGGTAAGCCATTTCAGACTGAAAGAGTTGGCTTCTAGAGCTCCCAAATTAGTGCCTTCATAGCCTAACAATGAAGTAGTTACAGTGACAACTAAGGTGTCTTTAATAGTATCTGTCAGTCACTGTTTTAAGTGCCTTGTAAGTATTACAGTTCTCACAACTCTAAGAATTAGGTTCAACTGTTATCTATGTACAGAGGAAGAAGCAGCCTGAGAGTTTGATGACTTGCGCCTGGAGACACAGCTAGTGAATTTTGAAGCCAGGTCAGACTCAGAGATGTGACTCTTGAAACCCTTCTCTTATGCAGCACTCGCAGACTTGTGGTATATACCTCCCTGAGCCATTCATAGACAAGGCTTCCGAATTTCATTTTTCCAGAAGTAGCCAGTTGCTGAGTATTGCTTTAGAAACTGGAATTCATTGCTTGATGTAAACTGTTTTGTATCAAGATGCCTGAGGTTGGAAAGCAGAATTGCCCCTCCTGAAACAACGGTTTCTAGTAAGCTCCGACTTCCTATTTACCAGATGCTCCTTTAGTTATGGAAGTAAGCAAGGGGCAAAATGAGATTGAATTTTAGATTTAGCCTTCTCATATCTGTATTAGAAGCTCAGAGGTAGAGGAGGCTTGCTTTGGAAGAGAGTTTGTTTTCTTGGTGATACTGCAGTTAGTAGGAAATGCATTTCCTGCTCCATAGGGGACATGACTTAAATACAGTTCTGCTCTGCTTCTTGGCTAGACCGAAGGATGGCTCTGCAGCCTCAGAACCCTTGAGTCCTTAAAGTAAGTCGTGGGTGCTTTATACTAGGTTGTTTTGTTTGGGGGCTTACTTACAGTAATAATAAGGAAATCTTAAAAGTCTGAGTCTACTTGCACCATTTGCACATCTTTTGACTGGTTTCCAGGAGGGGAAATTGTTAGTGACCAATGAGACTGTCTTTCAGTGCCCTTTTTCTTCCAGTGGATTAATCCACTCAGAGATTTTGGCCTCTAAAGTTTAAATGCTATTCTCAGTATTGAGTGAAAGATGTAGGTAAAGAATTCAGACTTCTTAAAAATCAGTAAGGAACCAAAAAGGTTAAGTGGTTTGGACAGACATGGAACAAGTTGTTATTAATGTTTTTTTTGCTTCTTTCTTTTGCCTTTCATTCCATTTCCCATTCTCTTCCCCTCACCCATCCCACCTACATTTCCAACCAGGTATATCTTTGCAAAGACACTTTTTGAAAATGGGTCCCTCAGTGACATTGAATGGCATATCTATCAGGACTGGCATTATTTTCTCCTGCAGGAGTTTGCCAGCCGGCTCAGATTACATGGCTTCATCTACCTCCAGGCTGCTCCCCAGGTAAGACAGAATTTAAAGCCTTGAACATTAGGACCGTATGAAACTTAAGAGGTGACGTTCTCTGAGCCTCTGATTTTCCAGTTGGAGAAAGTTGGTTATGGGTATTACCTGGAGCATGGAGAGCAGTGGGTGAGCACCCTCCCATTCTAGCACAAGGACCCAGTTCCCATAGGCTTCCTGCAGCAGGGGGCTGAAGGGTTCCTCTTGATGTAGCGACTGCCTAGAGAGGATTGGGCTTTATCACTGGGATCCACAGTTTCGACCCTCTGACCAGCGAACCTGTAGCCAGTTGCCTCAGCTTTTCCTTCCCTCTAACTGGGCCATCAGAGTCCATTGTGGTCTTGGTGGTTTCCTGACTAGCATGTCAGGAGGACGAAGAGGCTTTCCTCACCTCATCCTGATGCTTTCCTAATTCATTGTCTGCTTTTCTGAACCTTAAGGATGCCACTGGTAAGGCACGATAGACTGTGGGAGTTGCCTCCCATGACCTCCGACCTGGACCATGGGGCCAGCCCAGCACACAGTAGGGTGGTGGTGTGGAGTCTCTGGAGACGGCAGGGGTCCTTGGCTCTGCCAACTGCGGGCAGGCCCTGGAAGCCCTTCCCTGGAGGGGTCCTTGTCTGTCCAGTCCAGTGTCGCAGACACATGATCTCGAAGGGCTCCTCTGGAGTGGGAGTCAAGCTGGGGGGTCTTTTTGAGGGCTGTGTTGCTCTCACCTTTTTAGACAGATATCTGACATACAGTCAAATGCCAGGTATAGCACATAGTCTCAGGAGGGAGCATTCTCTTCAGGCTGGAGGCCAGGCTTTTAGGTTTATGACCAAGTCTTGTGGAAGGAAGAAGCCTGAGAGCAGGCTGGCCAGGGTCAGAAAATGGGTGGGAGAGCCCCCATGACACAGACCCCTGGGAGCCAGAGGGGAGAGGACCGGATGGGAGGGCCTGGCCTCAGCAGGGGCGGCAGCAGGCGAGGGCCCTGGGTGTGAAGGGGACCAGGCATCGGGGCTCTTTATGTTGGGAGCTTCTGAAGATTGTGAGGAAATAAAGAGAGTCCACGGAAGTAAATAGGATCTCAGGTTTAAGTGAAACTCAACTGGAGATGCAGTGAAGCCAGAGGGCTGAGAACCTTCTGTGAAAAGAGCAAAGCTGAAGGTGGCAGCCTCGCATGTTTATCACTTCTTGAAGTAGTTGTCATTTCCTGGGGCAGGAATAGAAGAGACCAGTTATGAAGGTGACTGGACTGTAGGGGCAGGCATTGGTGCCAGTGTTTAGGGGAAAAGGAGAGCCGTGTCAAAAGGATGGTTTGAGGTGGCCGAATGTAGGGTTCAGGGTGAGAGGAAAGTCCTGGTCCCCAGGAAGGCTCATGGCCTGAGCCAAGGGTGAGTTAAGAGCATTGTGGACTTGAACTGAGTGAAGACTGTGGTTGGATTTGAAGAGGTGACAGGTTTCCAGTAGGCGTTCATGGGATGGAGAGTTGAAAGCAGCTGTAGGTTGAAGGGCTAAGCATTAAGAGAAGAATTGAAAGTACTGACCTCTAACCTTTTCCTGGTTCCTGACCTAACCTGCTGGGACACCGGGACCCAGCAAGGAAGAAAGAAAGTCTTCCTCATGTCTTTGTGTATTTGGAATGACTTTGTGAGATGGGACAATGATGATAACAGTGGTGGTGGTGATTGTAATTATTATGGTGTGGCTGATAACATCTTTTTGGAGAGACGAATTGAGGTATTTCAGCTGGGGTAGAATAAGGATTGAAGGATTAAGGATTACTGCAACTTGATGGTAGAAAAAAATTACTTATTTTGGGATTGGATGGGGATTTTGGTGCTATTTTGATGGCACCAGAACTGAGAATGTTGATATCCTTCCCCTGAAGTCACTCCTGATTTCTGCTGTGAGACCCAGAGGAACTGTGAGAGAGCAGAACAGAAGTGAAACATCTCTATGTAGAAAGTGGTGTGAGCGCCCAGTCCCCAGTGCAGAGTCCCGGCAGATGTTGGCTTAGAGCTCATGTGATGGGCTTGAGTAGGGCATTTTGCTCCTTCCTACCTACTCTTCACTAACCTGTAAAAAGCAAGCTAGCCAACAGTAAAAAAAAAAGAAATCAGAAGAGAAATGGCTGGGCCTCAGTGCCCCAAAGAATCAGCAAGAGAGAGTGCAGCTGGCCAGTGTGCCTCCAAGAGCCAGGCCATGTCTGCAACCTGGACAGCGAGTGCTGCAAAGACCTGGGACTAGTGGCACCTGGGTGTGGGGCTTAGGAAGTGCAGTGGTCAGACCCACTAGCAGTCCCTGTCCAGTTGCTGCCTCTGACTTCAGGCAGTCCAAACAGCAGCTCTTCCAGGAGGGTGGGGTGGAGTGAAGCAGGCGGCTGCCGTTTCCAGCCGCACTGTCTTTCCTGCTCACATTCAGCGTGTCCTCCCCATGAGGACCGAGGTAAAGAGGAACCAGACTAAAGCACTGTTTACGCAAGGTTGTTGTTTTTTTTAAAGAAACTTGTAACCATATCAGTACAGCAAGAATTACACCAAATGTTCAAAATAGAAGTTTACCTAGGCTTCTGGGTGGGGGAAGAAAACTTTGCTCTCTTAAGTAAATTAATAGTGCACAGGGAAATGTTAGCCTATTTTAACAGGAGAGACTTTAGCATCAGGTTTGCCTGCCAGCAATGAATGAATAATTATAGCTTTTATAAAAAGAATTGCTCTGCCCTAGTGTATAATTGAAAACATAACGTCACATTTTGAAAAATACGCATTTTCATTAATTCTGATAATATTTTTCTCTCAGGAAAATTAGGTAGCTTTGCTATGTTAAGAAATCCTGAAGCTACCTTGCTGGCAGGAATGTGAATTGGTCAGCCTCTAAGGAGGCAGTCTGGCAGTATATACTAGCAGGGTACATAGTTTTGCCCTATTAATCATGCTTCTTGGAATTTACTCCATAAATATGCTCCCACATAGGCAAAATGGCTCATGTGCAGGGCAGCTTTGTTTACAATAGCAAATTATTATAAACAACCCACGTAGTCATCAGTAGAGGCCAGTTAAATATATTATGCTCCATCGATGCACTGAAAAACTCTGAAGCCATGAAAAAGAACTGGAAGGTACTATACTGACATATAACAATCTTCAAAATATATTCTTAAGAAAAATAAGAACTAAGTGTGTAATAGGAGACCTTTTATATATTTTTTTAAGTGGAGGTAAGACTATATGTGTAAAATCTTTCTGAAAGTAGACAACAGTCACTAACATCTGTCATCAGTGGGGTGGAGCACTGGGTCGTGGTTAGTCAGGGCCGTAAAGCTGTGTGATGGGGAGGCAAGGGAACGGCGAAGAGGTCTGGAAGCAGTCAGCAATGAGGAAACGATGTAGGGACAGAATGACAGAAGGAGAAAGAGAAGGTTCAGAGGGAAGGAAGGTAGAGAAAAAGATGAAAGTAGGAGGTCCACAGAGATAAGCTGGGTCAGAAATGAAAACTTTCAATGAGTATGTGCAAGAAATATGTATTGACCACCTCCCCTGCCAGGCCCTGTGCTCAGCCCTGAACCAGACAGATTCTGGCCTGCTTTCAGAGTGGTGCTGAGTAAGCTGGTGCCAGCGATGAAGGGGGAGCCCCTGCCTCTTCCAGGAAGCTCTTCTGACTGCCCCAGCCCAGTTGCTGTCTTCCTTATCTGACTTCTGTACTTAAGATCCTAACCTCACAGTAGGGCACCTGATTTGCTGTTTTGCATATGTTGTTTTACTTGTTATCTAATTAAATTATAGACTCCCTAGGACAAGGACTTCATCTAACTTTAGAACAGTTCTTGATTCAAGGGAAAGAGATGAGAAGGGATAAGTGCTAAAAGTATTAGCATGTTAGACTGTTAACCTGTGTTAATCAATTTGAAAAGTTGGGCAGAAGATCATAAATGGAATTTGTTTATATGGTTTTCTTTCCCTAGAGAAAAGATGGTACAAGAGGGAAACAGTGAAGATTGCACCTTTGGGAATCTTATACATTATATTTGGGGATAAAAGTTTACATTTGGGAATAAAACTCAACTATTTGAAGGAGAGAAGTCCTAAATCAGTGAGTTAATCTACGTGTTCTTCCCAGGACAGATGACACTGAATAATGAAGTGTTTGCCATGCATAGAGAGGAAGGAAGGCAATTCAGCAAAGCAGACATTCGGAGCAAAAGTTTTGAGATGCAAAAGAGCTTGGTCTGTACTGCAGACAAGAGGTCACATCCAGCTTCAGGGGAGGAAGGAGCTAAGAATGTCAAGAGTGGAGAGTTAGGAGGGGTGGCCAGACTCTGGGAATGGCCCTGTGTGACCAGTAAAGGAGGTGACATTCCCTGAGCCATTGTGCTTCAGATTTTCTGATCAGATGAAGACAGACTGGAATTATGCACGCTCTGGAAGGACTGAGGGACAAAGTGAGTCTCAAGCCTCACTTTTTTATTTTTTGAACTGTGACCTATGCAGAATTTGCATTCTACGCCAGAGTGAATGTGTGATATGACATGACTTCAAATTACTTACCCTTTTGTAAATATGATGTCACTCATACTTCCTTGCACCTGGGACTAAAGGCGATAAGCACCCTGTGAGGTACTTTAAGCAAGGAGAGTCAGCCCTCCGGGTCCAGACATGGAACCCCCTGATGTGGAGAGCCCACTGCCATTTCATACACATAAGGGGCTCTAGCAGCGTTGGAATTTCGTACCCACAGAGGGTCCTGGAACCAACCCCCCTGAAACCCCCACTGCACATGCTGAGGGACAGCTGTATATTGCAGTAATCTGGAAGGGTGGAGTGAGCAGGACAAGTAGGAGAAAAGACAGCATTTGCCTGGAACTGATGGGCTCCCTTCTGTGAGTCTTCACAGTGACCCATGGGGTTGATGAGAGGAAGTAGAAGCCCACAAATCTTACGCCCCTGGTGCCTGGCGAAGATGGGAATTTAATCCTGGACTTTCTGACATTAAGGCCTGTGCTCTTTCCATACACTTCACTGCCTCCAGGAGGCAGAGAGTCAGAAGGCTCTTGCTCCATGGTCCAGGTGAGAAATGCTGGGGACCTGACCAGGGCAGGGGTGAGAGAGGGGCAAGGAGAGAACCAGCTGGAGAGAGATGAAAGAGAACTCAGTGACTTCCTGGATGTGGCAGGGAGGAGGGAAAAAATAATAATCCCAGGTTCCTCGGGTAGATGATGTTTGCCATTAACCTGTGATTCAGTAAGAAGACAGGCAGCAGAAGGAATGTCATAGCACTAGCGCCCGGGATAGACGCAGCAAGGAGGCCTGAGAGCCCCAGCTTCTGTGACAGCCGAGATAGCCCAGCAGCTCAGCAGAGCCCGGGGACTGTCTTTCAGGTTTGTCTAAAGAGACTACACCGGAGGGGCAGGCAAGAGGAGAAAGAAGTTGAGTTGGCCTATCTGGAGCAGCTTCATGGTCAACACGAAGCCTGGCTTGTCCACAAAACAACCCCGTAAGTGGAGAAGAGGGCGCCAGTGGACAGAGGCCTGCCTTCCTGCAGCCAGTCATTAAAATACAGGCAGCTGAACACGCAGCCCCTTAAGCAGGTTCAGAATGTCCCGGAAGTGGTTAGAATTGTCAAGCATTATCCCCAGCAGAAATTTAATACTGGATATAACCTATATATTCCAAGAAACTTTTTTCATTAGATTGTTTCCCAGTTTTTTTTATTTTTCGATATGCCCCTAGACTGAACTTGGTGATTGATGATGATGAAGTAGTTGGCTCAGGGTAAAGGGCTGAAAAATTGTCAGTGTGTACTAAGTTAACATTCCTGGTTTCAGCCTTTCCTCCCTTCAGGCTTGTTGTGCTGTCCATTTAAATTGTTTGGGGCTCCGACCTTCAGTATCAGTCTTCAGACTAAAGAGAAATTTCAGTCTCATCTTTCCAGCCAACTTTATTGAATTCCTTTTTTAAACTGTTTACGTGAAATTTCCCTGAGAAGCCCTGTGACCTTAGAGCTGTTCTGAATTATTAAGACTGGTGAGTATGTGAAGCTTACCGTCTTTTTTCTGCTCCCTAAATACTCGTGCTTCTTACAGGCTCCACTCTGAGGCTCTGCTGAACATTCCAGTGCTCGTGTTGGATGTCAATGATGACTTTTCGGAAGAAGTAACCATACAAGAAGAGCTCATGAGGAGGGTGGGGAAGACCTTAACGCCTGCTTTTCTTTCTTTACACTTCTATGACTTCAGAACTTCACTCTGGGTCCTATGCATTGTGCCTCAAATAGCATTTCACACTCCAAAGCCTGTGGGGCCTTGGATAAGTTATTAATATAATCTCTATTCTCTAAAGTATTTGGGGCTAATAATTGTTAAATACTTGCCTTGTAAGATGTGCTTTCCAGCTGACTTCCTCGTCTGAGGTATTCTAGAACTAGGGAAATGAGACTTCTGGATTCACTCCAGCTCTGCCACTTGATACCCTGGGCAGGTCACATTTCCTTTCCATACCTGTGTTCTCTTCCTCACAAAACACTCGGAGGCTTGGCTACACATGCGTTATGGATGGGCTAGTGTATAGTCTCCTGAAAATGTGAAATTTAACTTTTCGTTTTTCTCTTTCCCACAGGTAAACACCTTTGTAAAGAATCTATAACCAGGACTGGGATGTTCTAGCTGGGATCTGGGCTCTCTGACTTTCTAAAGCCAGAGACTACCAAAGCACCCACGCTTCTGTCCCCTGCCCCCACCTGCTTTTACCCCTAGAGTGCTCTGACACGCGGGGGGTTAAGCTTCTGTTAGCTGTAGGCCTAGCCCTAGTCTTCTTTTGTATCTCACGGACTTCTTAAATAAAGTCTATGCTCTTGTGGGTTTTGTTAATCTAGTTGTTTGTTTATTTCATCTTGTATCTACTGCTCTGAGCTCCCCTCTAGACTAGCCATTTTCACTTGAGAAGAGTCCTTGCTTGCTTTTAAATCCTTCACCTGTCAGACTTCCCTGTGTGTTCACTGGTTCCTTCTGACATGCCAGGGCAGGGACTACTTCAGAACCCTGACCAAGCTCTGCCTTAGGCATGAAGAAGGGGAATAAAATGACTCAGGAGTGGATGGATGTGAAGTGAGAGCCCTCAGAGCTAGGAAATGGAGCTCAAACTCCAGGAAGGTTCTCTGTGTCTCCCCATCCAGCACTCTTGGTGTGGGTGGTGGGGTGGGTACTTAGACCTTTGTCCCAAAGCTGAAGAACCTGGATGAAAGAAAAGGAGGGAAGGAGGGAGAGAATAAATCACAAGCTTAGAAGTTCAGCATATGACATTTAGGGCTTGGTCGTCCTGGCACTCTGGCCTCCTCCAAACACCTACCAAGTAAGTTTCAGGTTAACTTCACGGAGTGAATTTGTCTGTGCTGGAAAGAGAGAAAATTTTGTGTGTGTGCTGCAGTTCAAGCTTCAAGGACAGTTTACTGTAAAGAGAAAAATACATGACTGTCTAGAATTGAAGTGCTTCATTGAAAGAAGCCTGCAGATCCACGATTCATCAGGATTGGGATTCTTGCACTGAGCCCTTAATAGCTGCACAGGCCCACGAGAAGATGAATGAGCTTGGGACCCAGAGTGTCCCAGAAGACACAAACCTGCGTTTCCCCTGATACTTGGGAAAACAAATGTGAGACTGGTTTCTAATAGATGTGTGATGTTTTGAAATAGCACAGCATTTCTTTATGCTACTTAAAAAATTTTTTTAACAGCTTTATTGAGGTAATTCACATTACCATACAATTTACCCATTTAAAGTGTTCAATTCTGGAGTTTTTAGTGTAGTCATAGAGTTGTACAGCCATCACCACAGTCAATTCCAGAATGTTTTCATCACCTCAAAAAGAAATGCCATGCCAATTGGAGTCACCCTCTATCCCCCACTTTCCCACAATCCCTACCCACCTATACCCTACTCTGGGCAACCAGCAGTCTACTTTCTGTTTCTACTGATTGGCCTATTCTGGACATTTCATGTAAACAGAGTCACATAATATGTGGCCTTTTGTGACTGGCTTCTTTCATTTTCAAGGTTTTTAAGATTCATTCCTTTTTATGGCTAAGTATTTTGTAAATATACATTTATTTATCCATTTATCCATTGATGGACATGAGGGTTCCACATTTTGACTATTAGGAATAACACTGCTATGAAAATTCATCTACAGGTTTTTGTGTGGACATATGTTATAATTTCCCTCGGGTATATACTGAGGAATGGAATTACTGGGTCAGATGACAACTCCACGTTTCACTTTTTGAGGAATTGCTAAACTTCCGAAATTCCGTGTTATGTTCCCTCCAGCAGTGTGTGAGTGTTCCACTTTCTTCACGTCATCGCCATCTGTCATTTTGATTATAACAATCCTAATAGGAGTGACGCTGTATCTCACTGCAGTGGGGTCTTGATTTACATTGCACTAACAGCTAATGATGTTGAATGTAACTCTCATGTACTTATTGGTCATTTGTATATCTTTGGGAAAAACCGTCTATTCAAATCCATTTTTTCAATTGTGTTTTGTGGCTTTTTATTGTTGAGTTGTAAGAGTATATATTCCGGATACAAATCCTTATTACATAGATAATTTATTCATATTTTCTCCCACTCTGTGGGTTATATTTTCATTTTGATAGTGTCCTTTGAAGCATGAATGTTTTTAATCTTTATGAAGTCAAATTTATTTTTATCAACTTATTTTGGCACCATGTCTAAGAAAGTTTTGAATAACCCAGCGTCACAAATATCTGCCATGTTTTCTTCTAAGAGTTGTGTAGTTTTAGCTCTTACATTAGGTCTGTGATCCATTTTGAGTTAATTTTTGTGTAGAGTTTAAGGAAGGGATTCAACATCATTCTTTTGCATGCGTATATCCAGTTATTCCAACACTATTTGTAGAAAACATGACTTTTCTCCCATTGAATTGTTATGGCCAAAAAACAAAATAGTCTTGGCACCATCTTGGAAATCTGTCCCACTTGTTTGTGTGTTTATTTGCCGCTTCGGGCTTTGGACAAGACCAGGGATGAATACAGGATATTAGGTGTGTTTGGAAAGTCAATGGTTTTGGTATTTGAGCTCTGAGGGTCTCAAATGTTTCATTCCTATTTAAGTTTCCAGGAGCCGCTAATGTAGAAATCACCTGTAAACCCGGAGTAAGAGCACTAGGTCCCCACCCTTCATTCATTTATTCTGTCATCAACAAATATTTGAGTATCTCCCATATGCTAGAGACCAGGAAGGTAAGGCAGACCTCATCCTCACCTCACAGAAACTGTCAGCTAATGGAGAGGGTGACAGTCACGGACCAAGTGGTGCAGACGTAGTGACTGTTTCAAAAGATGTGCAGGTGCACTGTGGCGGCCAGAGCAGAAGGAGCCACATAGTCCGGGACAGCCCCCTACAAAAGCGACAGCTGCCCTGAAGAACGAAGTGTCCAGGCAGAGAAAAACGTCCTGTGCCAAGGCTTTCGTGTGAGAACAAGGCATTAGGCCCACACTGACAAAACTTGAGGTTAATGAGATTATTATTTAAGAATGCCTTCCTCTCTACACACTTGAAGTCTGAAAATCTGCAAATACAGTGTTTCTTTCCATTTGTAAACATTGCCTTTAGAATGTAAATATTCTCTGAAATAATCAAAGCTGTCAACAGTCTCACCGGAAACAATTTGTCATTTTCCAGATTGGTAGCTGAGCTGGTCTGGTGAGAGTATATATTTTAATTAGGAGTAGTTTGGAACTTTAAGAATGTGGGTAGGGGTAGGTCTAGGTGAAGTGTTTAAATATGGAGATTAGGTCTTCACTGGCAGGCCAGACTGGGTGGGCTGTTCTCAGTCTTGGATTAGACAGGCCCCCAGAATCAAGTAACTGGGATTAACACATAAAACACATAACACAGCTACATTTCTTTCTGGCTTCAGTTCAGTTGAGTCACTTAGTTGCATCTGACTCTTTGCAACCCCATGGACTGCAGCATGCCAGGCTTCCTTGTCCATCACCAACTCCCAGAGCTTACTCAAACTCGTCCAATGAGTTGGTGATGCAATCCAACCATCTCATCCTCTGTCATCCCCTTCTCCTCCTGCCTTCAATCTTTTGCAGCATCAGGGTCTTCTCAAATGAGTCAGCTCTTTACATCAGGTAGCCAAAATATTGGGGCTTCAGCTTCAACATCAGTCCTTCCAGTGAATATTCAGGACTGAGTTCCTTTAGGATGGACCAGCTGGATCTCCTTGCAGTCCAAGGGACTCTCAAGAGTCTTCTCCAACATCACAGTTCAAAAGCATCAATTCTTCAGCACTCAGCTTTCTTTGTAGTCCAACTCACGTCTATACATGACTACTGGAAAGACCATAGCCTTGACTAGATGGACCTTTGTTGGCAAAGTAATGTCTTTGCTTTTGAATGTGCTGTCTAGGTTGGTCATAACTTTCCTTCCAACGAATAAGTGTCTTTTTATTTCATGCCTGCGTCACCATCTGCAGTGATTTTGCAGCCCAAAAAAATAAAGTCAGCCACTGTTTCCTCTGTTTCCCCAGCTATTTGCCATGAAGTGATGGAACCAGATGCCATGATTTTAGTTTTTTGAACGTTGAGCTTTAGGCCAACTTTTTCACTCTCCTCTTTCACTTTCATCAAGAGGCTCTTTAGTTCTTCACTTTCTGCCATAAGGGTGGTGTCATCTATATATCTGAGGTTATTGATATTTCTCCCAGCAATCTTGATTCCAGCTTGTGCTTCTTCCAGCCCAGCGTTTCTCATGATGTATTCTGCATATAAGTTAAATAAGCAGGGTGACAATATACAGCCTTGACATACTCCTTTTCCTATTTGGAACCAGTCTGTTTTTCCATGTCCAGTTCTACCTGTTGCTTCCTGACCTGCATACAGATTTCTCAAGAGGCAGGTCAGGTGGTCTGGTATTCCCATATCTTTCAGAATTTTCCAGAGTTTATTGTGAGCCATACAGTCAAAGGCTTTGGCATAGTCAATAAAGCAGAAATAGATGTTTTTCTGGAACTCTTGCTTTTTCCATGATCCAGCAGATGTTGGCAATTTGACCTCTGTTTCTTCTACCTTTTTTAAAACCAGCTTGAACATTTGGAAATTCACAGTTCACGTATTGTTGAAGCCTGGCTTGGAGAATTTTGAGCATTACTTTACTAGCATGTGAGATGAGTGCAATTGTGTGGTAAGTTTGAGCATTCTTTGGCATTGCCTTTCTTTGGGATTGGAATGAAAACTGATCTCTTCCAGTCCTGTGGCCACTGCTGAGTTTTCCAAATTTGCTGGCATATTGAGTGCAGCACTTCCCATCTTTTAGGATTTGAAATAGCTCAACTGGAATTCCATCACCTCCACTATCTTTGTTCATAGTGATGCTTCCTAAGGCCACCTTGACTTCACATTTCAGGATGTCTGGCTCTAGGTGAGTGATAACACCATCGTGATTATCTGGGTCGTGAAGATCTTTTTTGTACAGTTCTTCTGGGTATTCTTGCCACATCTTCTTAATATCTTCTACTTCTGTTAGGTCCATACCATTTCTGTCCTTTATTGTGCCCATTTTTGCATGAAATGTTCCCTTGAAGAGATCTTAAAGATCTTGAAGAGATCTCTAGTCTTTTCTATTCTATTGTTTTCTTCTATTTCTTTGCACTGATCATTACCATGTGGTAAAACCTGCTCTTCTGGAACCAGAATAATTACCTTAATGGGTTTATAATGCGGATTGAGGTTGTGAAAATTCTCAAACTCTCAGGCTTTTAACATGAGGGAGAAGGTGATAGTTTCAGGTGAAAATTGTTTGTTATATACAAATACAAGAATCACTGGGAATATGAAGCAAGAAATAACATATACTTGGAGAGACTACTACTTAATCTTCAGCTGTCCCTGTAAAGAGTAGGCAGTTTCAGTCTCTGGACCACTTTCTCCTTGAAACTTTCCTTTGTTGGTCTCTTCTGGCTTTTCCAGTGCTTGTATCGCCCTTTCTGTCTCTGACTGCCTCGCCTTTCTTTTTCTAGTCTGAAATGCTGGTGCTGCCCCAGGCACCCTTGGCTCATCCCTTATCTCTGCTCACTCTTCTGGGTGATCTTGCATTGGTTTCTATTGCTGCCATACCAAATTACCACCAAGGTGATTTAAAGCAGTACAGATTATTATCTCACAGTTCTGAAGGTCAGAACTCTTACATGGGTCTCACTGGGTTCAAGTCAAATTGTCTACATGGCTGCATTCCTTTCTGGAGGTTCTAGAGGCGAACTTGTTCCCTTACCTTTTTTGGCCTTCTAGAGGCTGCCCACATCCCTTGGCTTGTGGCCCCTTCCTCTTCAAAGCCAGCAGCGCTGCATCTCTGACTCTCCCACCATCTCATCTCTTTCTGACCACAACCAAGAAAGGTTCTTTGCTTTTAAGGGCCCACTAGAGTACACTGGGCTCATCTGGATAGTCCAGAATACTCTGCCAACTCAAGTTCTTTAGCCTTCCCTACATCTTCAGAGTCCTTTTTGCTAGTGAGGTAAGATTCGCAAGTGCCAGGAATTACGGTCTGTACGTTGAGGGGTGGGGCATCATTCTGCCTTAGACCTCAAACACTGTCATGGTGCACACTACTAACATGGGGTGAGGACTCTTTAAAAACTTGGAAATGTTATGGAAAACGTGGATCATTTACAATAGAATAGTATAGAGAATTCCTGTATCCCAGTTGCTCATGACATAATCAATCAGCCTAAGATCACTGGGAACAGACCTGTATTTTGGCAAAATCAGATTTATTAACTCACTCAAACGAAGGAACCCACATACCAGGGAAACTATGGGGTGTCTCACCAAGCAGACACAGAGTTAACAGGATTTAGGGTAAGGATAGAATTTAGGTAAAATTTAAAAGAAGCCATGTTTTGACAGACTCAAAGCAAAGCAGGAGTCAACATCTGGTCTGAACTGCACACTAGAGCCAGGTTCATTTCCTTAGGAAGTGCAAAGTTAAGCTAAACATGAAATGTGTTCAGAAGCCCCTTATCATGAGGCTCTGAGCCTGGGTTGCAAATCAAGACTGCTTCCCTATGTCAAAGTGACTTAGATCCTCCTGGCAACAGAAGGGTGTTTCATTTTTACTGATAAAATTTCAAACAGCGAAGTTTCTGATCCATCATTTTAGAGAACAAGGTTTCCCAGTGAATCAGAAAGCAGTAGTCACACAAAGGAGGGGGTGGTTATGACACTTTAGCTGTAGCGTGCCCTTGGGGGGAATATTGTTTCATGGTAACTTTGTATCTAGCCTTGCAGATGTCTGTCCTCCCAGCCTGATGAATGGCAGGGCAGCTTTTTTTCCCTTAGTATGAGCTAATTTTTACTTTTTCACCCACTTCAGTTATCTACTAATAGCCAATTCTGTTTCACTTATAGCCTACCCACCTGGTTTTGACACATGGTTTTGAAGCAAATTCCAGGCAGGAAGAGGACTTCTAAAGCTACAGCTATATCGACCTCTGGATATCATAACCTGGACATCCATCATGCTCAGTGTGTATGAGATAGCATCTCATCCCCACCCACGCGCTACACCCACCTGCAACCTGAGCTAACAAAACCCACTTCTCCTGCGCCTCCATTCACCTAGTTGACTCACCAGACTCTCTGGAGTCGTCTTGGCCTCTTCCAGCTACCATCATGCCCTGCTTTTTCACCAGAGTCTACCTGTTCATCCGAAACAGTGCAGGTCTTCTCTGCACCCCGGTCGGTTTCCCTAGTTGCAGGTGTAGTGGGTATCGCGGCTGACTCATCCATTCTGCCTGCTCTGTCATGGCGCTTACATGGCTCCTTCTCTGCATGGGCATGCCAGGAGTGGCTGGAATGCCCACTCCCTGCCCAGACCCTGCCCTTCACTGCTGCCAGTAATCATCTCTTGCCCAAGATACCTCAACTAAAGTGTGTGTGTGCACGCTCAGTCGCTCAGTCATATCTGACCTATTGCGATCCCGCTGGACTGCAGCCCACCAGGCTCCTCTGTCCATGGGATTTCCCAGGCTAGAATACTGGAGTGGGTTGCCATTTCCTCCTCCAGGGAATTTTCCCAACCCAGGGATCAAACCCGGGTCTCCTGTGTCTCTTGTATTGGCAGGCGGATTCTTTACCACTGAGCCACCTGGGAAGCCCTCCCCTCAACTAAACCATGTGTTAAAGAAGCAGCTTCCAGTTGGGTCTCGGGCCCTGCCCCCACACAGCTCTTCCTGTGCAGAAGTATTCCAGCTGCCATGTTTTCATAACCTCATTTCCCACCACTCATTCCATACAAGACTAACGTAGGTTCCACAATATGACCTGTGTTTCCCACATAATGCAATTCTCTCTCTCTCCTTCTCGCTTTTTCCTCACTCTTTTTTTACTGGAAGACCTACTAATTTGCCAGTCCCAAGTTCTCTTCCTCCTCTCTCTGTGAGGCTCTTCCCTCACCTCTCAACACAAGTAACCAGCCTTTGTACCTTAGGCCCTCTGCTTATTAAACTATGTCAGACTATGTATCAGACCTGAATAAAGTTCTCTCTCCTTCCTGGGCTTCGCCATTCTTGACGCAAACCATCTTAGTCACTTAGCACAGAGCCTGACAGTTACCTGTTTATTGATATTTAGTGAGTGACTAATAGAGACTTGCTCAATAAATGAATGCTGTGGTTGGAATCATGATCTGCTCTTTCATAAGTCATTGGGTTTGTGAGCTCCATATCACAATCATCAATGTATGAACTGCTTTGCAAATGTTAAGCACTTTGAGGATATGCAAGAAAATTATGGGCTCAGCCCTCACCTTCCTGTTGTCAAGGGAGCCAATTGATAACTGAATGCCTATTGTGTGCCAGGCCCCCTACTGAACACTTTGTAAATGTTAATCAATCCTCTAAATAATCTTATGAAGGAAGTTTAATATACCAGTTATTATCAGTGAGGAAACTGAAGCTCAGAGTTCAGTAACTCACACATGAGTTGAGTTACTGAATAAGTGGTGGAGTCAAGACTTAAATCCTGGGCCATCCTGATCCTAGAGCCAGTTCTCTTTCCACAACATCAAACTGAATTGTAAGGGAGACAAGTCTAGACTTTCAGAAAAGAAGGCAAACACTCATTTCTTTGGCTACCTGTCTGGGTTACCAGCCAACTTTGGGTGCCTAGGCAGGAAGACCTTCTAGCTTGCCTCACTGCTAGGCGAAGGCTCCCAGATGTCTTTCTCTCTCTTTTTTTTTTTTAGTTTTCCAACCAGGGATTGAACCTGGACCCTCAGCAGTGAAAGCATGGTGTCCTAACTACTGGACTTCCAGAGAATTCCCAAGGAAGGAGTTTTCTTTTTTTTGGCTCCCAAGTGTATCCTAAATATATATTTGGCCCCTGGACCCTGAAGAGGCACAGAGATGCTTCCAGTGGCCCAGGTTTCCTCTTCCTGGCAACTGCACTTTCAAGGTGGTGAGCCCCTTCAGATGCTGGGCAGTGGGATGTATTTAGACGTTCAAAGGTTCTAGAATGCCTTCCTATCTCACTTACTGGACCATTGCTGTCAGATGGTTCTCCTAAAATGCCTTTAATAATGTTAATATTCTCCTTTAAAAAGGTTGGTGTCTAAATATAGAATGGTATCCTGGAGAGGACTGTGGAAGAGAAAAGAAAATTTTAGTGGAAAAACTAGTGAAATCCGAATTAAGTCTGGAGTTTGAATAATAGTAATGCACCAATGTCAGCTTCTGAGTTTTAACAAATGTGCCATACACTATAAGATGTTAGCACTAGGGAAAACTGGGTAAGGGATATATGGAAATTCTCTATGGAGTTTCTGAAACTTCTCTGTAAATCCAAGGAAAAGTTCATTTTTCAAAAATGTTGGTGCTCCTTACAAGATGATGACCAGGTTCCTTTACTGGGATTTTGAGGTCCTCCAACCTCATCTTCTGCCTCTATGAAAGAACTCTCTGTGCCAGCTCAATGGTTTTACTCACTGTCCTCTGAACAAAGCCACGCTCTCCTGGTCCCCACGTTTGCCATAGCCCAGCCCTCTGCTGGACTGATGGCAGCCGAAGACTCCATCATGGTCCTAAACTGCAATGAGGAGCAGGTTACTGTGAACCTGATGAAGCCCTCCTCAGACAAGAAAGAAATGCTAAGTGACTGTCGTTTGGGATGTTATCACTATGTACAGCTGTGACTCGTTTGGGATGTTATCACTATGTACAGCTGTGACTCTGAACTTGTTGCAACATCCTCTCCTGTCTAATTTGGAGCCCTGTTGCCAGGCAGTTGTGTCAGATGGCTTGCAACTGGGGACCCCAGGGAATGTTACCTGGTATTAGGGACCACTGCAGCTGACAGATGGTTTCTGGGAGATATGAGGAAAGCAGGTAGGAAGAAACTGTGTCACCTTGGGCAAGTCATGACACCTTAGGCTTCCTGCATTGAAAACAAAGATCATCTTCAAGGTCCTAACAGTCTTATGCTTAAAATATTTGCCCTGTGAATGAAGAAGTTGCATGGAATGGAGGGAAGGCTTGGGTTCCAGTGTCACACAAGCCTGGGGTCTAACCCTGGCTGGGCCACAAGGTAGCAGTGCAACTCAGACACTTTCTTAACCTCTCGGAGCTTCTTTTCTTACCTCTGAAAGTGAGACTCTGCACCTACTTTGCAGAGACGTTCCAAAGATCAGAAATACCAGAGATAAACTTCTGGGCACTGAGTAGCCACTCAAAAAATGGAGCCAGCATGTCTGTGGGTGGAGAGATGGAGAGAGCTGGAAAGTCCTTCACAGTCTGTTTCTGAGCTGAGCCTCAAAGCGTGAGGTGAGGGGTGTGATGGTGGCAGGACCTCAAAGATGTATAGGCAGGTGGGCAGCACAGAGCTAGGAGGGAAGTCACATGATGCCATGGTGAGGAGTGGATACGATGCGATTCCAAACCTGGGCAAGAGAGACAACATGGCCCACCTGTGATGCAGAACAGACGGTAACAAGTGCTGCTTCCAGCTCTGGGGGCTTCATGGGTCACATGGCTTTCCAGCTGGGCATTAAATGATAGTAGGATTTTCAGAGCAAAAGTTGTGATGAGAATGACTTTGGGGTAAACACCAATGGCAAAGGCAGGGAGCTGAGAGAAAATCCTGTGTCTAGGGGAGGGGAGGCCGTGAGGCTGGAGGAGGACAGCAGTGGACGACGAACTCTCTAAGGCTTTCAGGAGAGCGCTGCAAGAGGCCAAGACTCGACCGGCCGGCACCGCGTGGGTGCTCGCGCCTGCTTCTCCCAGCCCTCAGCACGGGCTGTGTCCGCAAGGCCCAAGCCAGGTGGCCGGGGTCTAGAAGGAGGCTCCGAGGCTCCCGAGGCGCCCTGGCCAAGGGGCTGGCACGAGACTCCGTGTTCAGAAGGCGAAGGGCTGGGAGAGCAGGCGGGCACTCACTGCAGCTTCCTTCCCGCCTGGCGGCTGGCTGCGTTCCCTGAACTTGACCTCAGATGACCTGTGTATTCCCTTCTTGGAAACAGTTGCATTGCCAGGAGCAGTTGAGCTCTGTCTGGCTTGCTTTCTCCTCCAGAGCAGGGACTTGGTCTCAGCAGTCTGCTCTTCTGCTCGTTCGGCAGCACCCAGCTTTCCCTCCACTGCCCTGCCAGCAGGGTGCCTGCTGTTAGCAACCTGCCCTCCTTGCTTCCTGTCCTCCTCCATTGTTCTTAGGATTGATGGCTTTTAGAGTGTGAGATCACTGATGGATAAAGACCAAGGAGGGGAGGTGTGAAGCCCCCTCCGCTCCCCAGGCCACACAGCTAGTTACCCACTGAGCAAAACCAACTCAGGAGTTCTGACTCACAGGCAATGCTCTCAGTCCTGGCTGTGAGCTGCTTAATTCTGTACTTCTCAAATTCATTAGTGTGTCACGGTGTGGACCTCGGCTTATCTGCAAGTCTTAATCTGGATTCATGTCAGTGTCTTGAAATTCTTTTGTGACAAAGTATTTTGGGTATTGTCCTTATTGACAATACCACGTTTGTGTGTTTTGTGGATTGGGTTGGCACGAAAAATAATTCCAAAACTGCCTGGATTTGCCCAGTGTTGCTGATTAGTGTTGTCTTAGGAGACTAAATCCAGTATTAGCCCCAATAAGGGGAAGGAACTGCACCATTTTCTCCTTAATCAAATGCGTAAGGTATACCCACAGCATACTTATCAAAAGAAAGGGACAGATTTCTAATCAGCATACAATCTAGAAATTAATCCCAAACAGGCGGCTTTGTTCAAAACCTTTTTCAGACTTACCTATTGAGTCAGTTTCTGGGTCCCGGTAGAGAACCAGGCTCTATTCACCACTCAGAAGACTCTGCGCCGTAGAGGGTGCTGGGAATAACACTGGAGAGCAAGACAGACACACACTTACAAGTGACGGCTTCACTTAAAGAATAAACTGTCTTCACTCTTTCTTCAAAAGCTGAACCTCGTTTCTACAGTTGAGTGACCTCCAAGCTCCCAGTCACTCCCTCTCATTCACTGAAGTCTTGGCACTGCTCATCTTTCTCTTCAACCCTACTCATCATTTTTGTCCAAATCGTCTCCTATCTAACACCTCGGTTTCTCTAACCCACTGACCCCACTACTTTTTAAAAAATTCTCTATAATGTTTTTCTTGCCTTTATTCTCCCCTTGTCTACTTTTGATTCCTTGACCCATCATTATGAAAAGCAGCTCTGTGTGTGCCCAGTCACTCAGTCGTGTCTGACTCTTTGTAATCGTGTGGTATTTTTCAGGCAAGAAGACTGAAATGGGTTGCCATTTCCTCCTTCAGGGGATCTTCCTGATCCAGGGAGTGAACCCACATCTCCTGAGTCTCCTGCCTTGCAGGTGGATTCTTTATCACTGTACCACCCAGGAAAGCTATGAAAAGCAACTCTAGTTCTTTTGTGTTCACTTACCCTCCTGGGTATAACTCCAGACCCTCTCCAGGCCTACAGCCAACTAGCTGAACACGGAAACAGTGCCTTAAATTTATGACAACATAATACTCCTGGATACAAGCAGCCAAATCCAGAATGTAACATTCTATAGGGAGAATGAGTTGATTTCATTAACAAATAAATGGTGATTGCTGCTGCTGCTAAGTCACATCAGTTGTGTCCAGACTCTGTGTGACCTCATAGACGGTAGCCCACCAGGCTCCCCCATCCCTGGGATTCTCCAGGCAAGAACACTGGAGTGGGTTGCCATTTCCTTCTCCAATGCATGAAAGTGAAAAGTGAAAGCGAAGTAGCTCAGTCGTGTCTGACTCCTCCTGCAGCCTACCAAGCTCTTCCGTCCATGGGATTTTCCAGGCAAGAGTACTGGAGTGGGTCAACAGTGAACCTGCAAATTAAAAGAAATTTAAGAGTCATAAAAATAGTCTTACCTAGGCTTGAAAACCTTCTTACTTGTCAGGTTTGGTTCTGAACTATGTTTCTGGCTGCTTTCTCAAAAGAGGAATTACTAAGACATTTAAGCAATAGCCACATAATCTCCCAAGGAGATGGTTTAGATAAGAACATTTATTTTGAGGTGACAGTCTGGGGTGTTTGTGTAAAAGGTGCAGGCACATTTTCATGAGAACAAAATTTTAGCTTCCAGAGGCCAGCCACCTTTCAAAGCAAGATGACCAAATGGTCTGAACCAACTCAAATCTATTGGCTACTGTCCACAGCCCATGAGCCCTCAGGCTAGGACTGCCCCAGGCATCCACATTTGAAAACACCTCTCTATAGCATCTCTGAATCAAATCAAATTACAAGACTGATATAGCTTAGAAAAAAACCTGTCTATTTGCATGAGCTCCCGAGTTGCCAAGGATATTTCATTGATCAAAGATAATTGCTATCATCTGAGTTTCCAGGTTCTCACAAAGAGCACATTCTAACATGCTTTCTATTTCACACAGCACTTTCTCATTTATTCCTTCCTTGAAGCCAGACTTCAAATATTGCATTAAATATTCCCATTTTACAGACAGACTAAGATGCAGTTAAATGACTCAGCTAACGCACACAGCTAGCGAGGCTACATGGGTCTTCCTGAGGAGGACCGGCAGCTCCTCCTCCACCAGACCACAGTGGCCTAACTCTTGAGGAAACTTGTGATGACTTATGCAAGTGCATCCCAGCCTGGCTGCACATTATACGCCCACCCAAGAGTGACTAGATATTGCCAAGGGCATAAAGCCCAGACCTGGCTCAGCCCATCCCACTGGAATCTCTGGGAGTAGGGCCCAGGCAACGGCTTCCTTAAGATCTCTAGGGCAACTCCAGTGTGAAAGTCAAAACCATTCTGTTAATTGTCATTATTTGCATCCTGCTCTCTCAACAACCTGCTTTCAGGCAGCTTCACTTGTCCTTTTACAGAAATAGTTTTCTATCAATATTTCTCAATTACAGGATTAATATCCATTTGTTGTAGAAATTTTAGAAGTATGAACAAAAATCATCCAGAGACCCATTGTTAATATTTTTATGTATTCCCTTCCAATCTTTATGCATATTTACTTACAAATTCTTAATAGTTCAATATATACTGATTATTTTGTTTTGACTTCATATGGTAAATATTTTCCAATGTTCCCAAATATTTTTCAAAACACTATTTTAATATTAAGATATAAAAATTTTTTAAAGAGATAGTCCACATTGTTAATGGTGATTAATATTGGACTAATGCAGGTTCTTCTTAGATTTTTCTTTTTGCTCATTTGCGTATTCTTATTCTATAATTAACTTGTGTTTAATTTTAATTTTTAAGTTAATGAAATTATAATAGCTGCATCATGTTATACTGTGCTTATATCTTATGAATTAATCATTCTGTAATGTTGGTCATTTAGGTTGTTCTTAATTTTGTTGTTATAAATAAGCCTTCCATGAAGACTCTTGTATCTTGATTTTTCTGCCCCATTTTCCTAGAAGTGGGATTATTGAGAGGGTGTAAACATTTTGAAGATTATTGATAAGCATGCTAAATTGTTTCCCAAAGGGCATGTGAGTTTATGATCCCATCAGTGGCATATCTTGGGGATGAAACTGTTAACAATATTTGCAAAATTGAGTACAGTTGACCTTTGAATTACACGGGCTGGGGGGGAGGTTAGGGTACTGACACCCTGGTAAGAAGTCCAAAATCACAATATAGTGTAGTCAACCCTCTGTATCCTTGGTTCTGCATCCTCAGATTCAACCTACCACTGCTGCTGCTAAGTCGCTTCAGTCGTGTCCGACTCTGCAACCCCAGAGACGGCAGCCCACCAGGCTCCCCTGTCCCTGGGATTCTCCAGGCAAGAACACTGGAGTGGGTTGCCATTTCCTTCTCCAATGCATGCAAGTGAAAAGCGAAAGTGAAGTCGCTCAGTCGTGTCCAACTCTTAGCGACCCCATGGACTGCAGCCCACCAGGCTCCTCCGTCCATGGGATTTTCCAGGCAAGAGTACTGGAGTGGGTTGCCATTGCCTTCTCCGCAACCTACCACAGATGGCGCTATACTATAGTACTGCGTGTGTGTGTGTGTGTGTGTGTGTGTGTGTGTGTGTGTGTGTGTGTGTGTGTGTGTGTATGCGCTCAGTTGCTCAGTCGTGTCCAACTCTTTGTGCCCCCATGGACTGTAACCCGCCAGGCTCCTCTATCCATGGGATTCTCTTGGCAAGACTACTGGTGTGGGTTGGTATTTCCTCCTGCAGGGGGTCTTCCTGACCCAGGGATTGAACCTGGGTCTCCTGTATCTCCTGCATTGCAAGCAGATTCTTTACTGCTAAACCACTAGGGAAGCCCAAAACTATAGTACTTACTACTGAAAAAAATGTAGGTTAAGTAGACTTGCTTCATTCAAACCTCCTGTATTTTCAAGGGTCAAATGCATTTTCATTTTGTGATCTGTCAGTTTGCTATAATTAATGATGCTGGACTTTTTATATCTTTATTGGTCATTTGCATTTCTTCTTTTGTGAGTGTTGCCTTCTCCCCATCCTTGTGGGTGTCTTTTTTATTATATATCAACACTATAACACTTTTTCTTTTCATTTGTTTTGTAAGTATTTTCCCTGAGTTTATAATTTAACTTGGGTTGTTGACATGCAGAAGGAGTCACTGATTTTATGCTTAGAAATACTTTTTGATTGCTTGATCAGGTAAATAGTTCCATTTTTCTGCTACAGGTCTCAATGAATAAATGCCTGCTTAAGTAAGAGCAATTTTTCTGGTTAAGCAGGGTTTTATCGGTCTAGACTAAGAAGCAGCCCAGGATTCCTTGGTGGCTCAGACAGTAAAGAATCTGCCTCCAATTCAGGAGACCTGGGTTCGATCCCTGGGTGGAGAAGATCCCCTGGAGAAGAGAATGGCTACCTACTCAATATCCTTGCCTCGAGAATTCCATGGACAGAGGAGCCTGGTGGGCTACAGTTCACGGGGGTGACTCGCAACTAACACTTTCACACAAGAAACAGTCCCTCTCCTATAGGAACCAGACTTGGAAGTATCAAAACTACTTTAATGGTATACATTCCTTGAACCACCTCACCAATACATGTAAAAAAACATGTTGGTAGCTCCTACTTTGTAGGAAAAAACTTTTAAAAAGCAAACTAAGACTGCCCCACCCCAAAACTAACAAAAGCCCATTTCCACTCTGTATTAAAAAACAGGGTGGGTCTTAGGATAGAAACTGGGCCTCAGGTAGAAACTTTCTTTCAGGCCAACCCCTATACCTCTACCCTGCCCACTCCCCTGGCCCCATGCCTTGAGTACAGACTCTAATCCTGGGCAGAGTTGCTCGGGCATGTAATATGTGGGGCATACATACACTAATAACTTACTTGTTGTTTCTGACTTTTGAATTTAACTGGATGCTCTGTATTTTTATTTGCTAAATCTGGCAACCCTAATCCTGAGGTTTCCTTTTGGTGTTGATATTGGAGCCCAACTCCCAGGAGAGCCCACAGAAAACAGTAGATAAACCTGGCATCTCTGGCATACACATGAAGGAATTTACCTGCCTGTGTCCAAAGAGGGCTCTCACAGCCAAGAGGCACCAGAGATGTTCTCCAGAAACCCTGCTCATTGACTTTTCTACAGAGATCAGCATCTGCTTGTAAATCTGCACTCTAAGCCAGGCCTCTGGGGTGGGGATGGGGGGTGTGTCCACACTTCCCGTACTGAATTGTTCTTCCTCCTTTTCGCAGCAGCTCTGAGGCTCCTCTTGGGCCTGTGGTTCTGGGCAGGCCCTGTTGAGTGCCCACCACTGCCTCACTCAGGTGCCCTTCACCCGCTGCACATCCCTGTTTGAATGGGCAATCTGTTTGTTCCCTGTGGCTTCTTTTGCCTTAATGTTCGTTTTCTCTCTTATAGGCTTTTGAGTCACTATAAATAATTTGATTGCTTTCCAAAGGCTGGATATTCAAATTCAAGTTTTATTGTGGTTTGAGATGGCTGAATATCATCAGGTGGATGTAGGCGGTGACCTAGTCATGCCACCATTAAGACCATCCTAGAGATTGGCAAGAAGACTGAGACATAAGCTGATAACCCCCTGCCTGGTTTAGCAGATAAATAGTGCAATGTTGGGAACACAGAATAGCTCCCCAGGAACGAGGTTAGAGTGACCTGGAATGACTCGATCCATTAGCACAGGTGTTTCAAAGAATGCCTCGCCCAGCTTGAGGGACACCTTTGTCCTTTTTCTCTCTAACCTTCTTATCCCTAGTCCTTGCAGACTTCTATTAATAAGGTAGAGCTTCTCAATCTTTACCTATGAATCACAATGGCTGAGTGGGAAGAATGTGGTCTCTGGTAGGGGTTTGAGGATTTGTCCCCCTGCATTGCACAGTTCGAGCAAATGGGGCTTGACCTTCACCCATAAGAGGATTTGGGGAAGGGGTGTCTCAAGAACAAAAGGAGTTGATATCAAGTTCACGTCTCAAATGGGACAAGTAGGCCCCTGCTCAGCAGGAAGTGGGATGGGAGGAACATACAGAAATAGTTAATGAGACAAACTGGTGGAAGTTGAGCCAGCTCAGCTCCTTCTGTGAAACCTTTGCTCTTCTCTAACTAGATTCTCAGGATCTGTAGTTCAGGAATTTCATGATTTCTATACCACACATATATTCTGTGGCTTCCTCCCCTGTTCGAGGATTCGATGCTGACATTTAACCAAGAGGTAGATCTAGGAGCTGGGTGCAGCCACTCGCTACTCCTGAACCCTGGCCCCTGTGTGCACTGCTTCCAGGTCTCTCTGCAGACTAGTCCCACAGAGGCCCCAAATGCAACATGTCCTTGCTGACCTGATGTAGCAACCTACTCCTCCTCTGGGCCCCTTGATGCTACCGTCTACCCTGCTACTCTTCCAGAAACTTCCTTGCCACCTCTCCTCCAATCAGTCCCTTCCTGTTATTTGATTCCCTAAATGTCTCCTACACATAATTCTCTTTACCCCACTCCCACTAACCTAAGGGAGACCATTGTTTTTTTGTCACCTGGGATCCTGCAACAGCCTTCCAGCTCATTTCTCTGCCTCCGTTCCAAGACCCCAGGCTGCAGCTGGCACTGGGCAAGATATGGTCCCTGTCCAGTGCACTGCGGATGGGACTCATGATGTGATCGGTGGGCTCAATCTTGAAAGATCAAAGGCTTCCTGGAGTGCCACCTGAGTTTAGCCAGGGAGGATGAGGGGGAATGAATGGCAAGAAGCAGGGAATGCTTCTGCTGAAGCTATGCTGTCTTAGTAGTTTTATGAGGCAGATCTTTAATGACACATATATCATGAATCTCTTCCTTTCCTGGATTCTTTTTCTATTTATGCACTAATTTCTACTGAGTTTGCCCCACTGTCTCTTACCTCTCCCACCATGCTTCCCTCAACTCAGGTTTCTTTCACCCTAGCCTAAATCTCTGAACATGCATAGGGGGAGGAATGACAAACCATTAGAGTGGAAATCTCAAATATATGTTCCTAGGAGGCAGAAATGCTCTAGAAATGGGCAGCACTCATTGCATTAACACATACCTCAAAGGCACACACATCTAGCCCACACGTCGCACACATACTTTCCCCCATATATTAGCTATTAGTGTTATTAACCAAGTATTTCTGCTTCTCCTTCTAGGCACATGAAAGCATTGCACCTATGGCGTTCCCCTGCCCCCTTGTGACTTGCTTTGGCCAATGAAATCAGAGCAGAAGTGACCTATGTTCCTTCCAGGTAAGTGCTTTAAGAGCTCACGCTCAGTTTGCCCCACCCTCATTCCCTGCCTTCTGAGTTGAGGAGGCAGCGCGTCGAGCTGCAGCAGCCGGGGCCCCTCAGTGGCTATGGAAAACAGAGCTCCTGTTGATCTCCAGAAGACATGTTTCATGATGGAGACAGAAACCTGTGTCAGACCAGGGAGACCTGGGGATTGCTTGTTACCCTACCACAACCTAACTGATCCTGATTGATACACGCAGTCAAACCAAGGTTTGGGGGCACCAAGGCCTTTATTCCTGTTGGGTATTCAGCATCTTGAGTCTCTGAGTCAATCAAAGTTCCCATTCTCCTGCCCAGTTCCCTTAGGTTGGAATATTTTTAGGTTATTTAATCTCTTTTCCGTCATGAAGGGGACCCTTTCGTGTTCCTTGTAATAGTAGAACAAGGAGTCTCTTTGACTGAACCTAAATTCAAAATGAAGTCTCAGAAATAGCTGTAAAATACAAAAGCAGGGTTTCCCTGGTGACACAGTGGATAAGAGCTCGCCTGCCAATGCAGGGAACACGGGTTCGAGTCTTGGTCCAGGAAGATTCTACCTGTCGTGTGGCAGCTAAGCCCATGCACCACTGAGCCCACGCTCTAGAGCCTGAACTCTGCAACAAGAGACGCCATGCAATGAGGATCCCATGCACGGAAACCCAGAGTAGGCCCCGCAACTGGAGAAAGCATGCACAAAGCAGTGAAGACCCAGTGCGGCCATTAGTTAATTTAAAAAACACGAAGGCATTTGCTGTTATCCAAAAGCACAGTCTAGACACCCTGCGTATGTCACACTAACTAGTGCACATCTAAAAGCAACCCACTGACACATCTCCCTTTCACCAAGAGCAAAATGCCAGTTTCTTCCCCCGGAAGAGCCCTAGCACTAGTAGGCGAATTTCAAAGGTCCCAGACTGTAGGCCTAATTCTGCCATTTAGCAGTGGATGACCTTGGAAAAATTACCTCTTTGAGGCCTAGTTCCCTTATCTGAAAATGGTTATAGTAACAACCGGCTTCTCTGGTAGCTCAGATAGTAAACTATCTGCCTGCAGTTTAGGAGACTAGGGTTGGATCCCTGGGTCGGGAAGATCCTCTGGTGAAAGGAATGGCTGTCCACTCCAGTATTTTTGCCTGGAGAATTCCATGGACAGAGGAGCCTGGAGGGCTACAGTCTATAGGGTTGCAAAGGGTCAGATAAGACTGAGTGACTAAAACACACACATAACAATAATAACCATGTCATAGAAAGAGAAGGCAAGTTACATTTACACAGTTGGTATACTCTTCAAACAGACTGAGAAAGGGTATGGAAAGGGAAGCTCTATGCAAATGTAAGTTGATAACGTTTTTAACCAACACATGACCAAAGAAGAAACATAAAATGAACTCCCCAGTGCCTTCAGTTTTTAAAACCAAGCTAAAGTGTGGACATTGGAGTGTATTTACATTTCTGTAAAAGGGCCCATAATACAAAGCTCATTCTTCAAATAGGACAGATTGCTTATTACCTAAAAGGGAACGAGTGGTGTCAAATGCCTCAGAGGAGGTCAGTCACATTCAATCATTTGCTGGTTGGGCAAACACCCAGCGGTGGCGCTTCCACGCAGTGACTTCCGGAAGAACCGCGCGCGCACATCCAATTATACCTCTTGTGCCCTTTGCTCAGTGCTGAATTAAGTTCAGTTCATCAATGGAAGCCCTACTTTTTCCCCAGCCCCACCTCCATCCTTCTCCAGCGAAACGCCCCCTGCCAATTATGTAGTGCCAGAACCTTTAGGCTTTTCCCTCGCCAGACGGTATTTCCCTTTCTAGTCCTCGGGCCAGCGGCGCAACCAGGTCCTGACCATACCTGAGCGATTGCCTAAAAGGCGCAGCCCTCGGCCCCTAGGGGTAGGGCCCGCCAAGCCGGTTTATAAATGGAGCCTCCGTGGGTCCGCCTCCTCTAAGCGCCTCCGGCGTGATCTTGGCCGGCGCCTAGGTGCTGAAGTAGCTTCTCGTCCGCTTCGCAAAGTTGAGGGTGCAACACCTGAAGGGCTTGTTAAAACAGAGCGCTGCGCCCCACCCCCAGAGTTTCTGCCTGAGTAGGTTTAGGGTGGGGTCCAAGAGCCGGCATTTCTAACAAGTGCCCAACTGTTGGTGACGCTGCGCGTCAGGGACCGCACTTAGCTTCTAGGCTGCCTGGAGACGGAGAGGCTCGCCGGCCACCTCCACGCTGGTCCCAGCTGCGCTGCTGCCCTGAGCGCTGGTCTAGTAGGAATAACCCGGCAGCACAGGAGGCTGCAGCCCTGGGTAGGCAGGGCCTGAGGAATTTGGATTTTATCTTAGGGGCCCCTGAAGGGTTCCTGCAGGTAGGAAAGCAAGCAGGAATAAACCTCGGAAGCCTGTGGGTGTTCGGTGTTACCAGGATATTTCATTCATCAGGTTCTCCTGACCTCCTTTCTGCACGGAACACATATTGATTACCTAGGTTTAGGGTCACAACGGTGAAAAAGACAGGGTCCCAACCCGCCAAGGGCTCGTAGTAACTAGGAGGGAAACGTGCAAATGATTACAATACAGGTAAGATAACTGTTTCTAGGGAGGCAGCGTCAAACTTCTGGGGAGGGAGAGTGGGTTGGACTCAGAGTCTGAGGAGCCGGAAGAACTGGCATTTATGCAGAGACTTGCAGAATGAATGGGAATTTGGCAGGTAGAAGCAGAAACTGGGAATGGGTTAGAGTGGAAAGGGTTAGACAAGACTGCTCAAATAGAAGATTCCAGAGGGAGACTGGGAGCTTGTCTGGTGGGCCCGGTTTCCCTCCCACCTCTCTGGTTGCACTTCTGTCTCCTTTCTTTGCTGGCCTCTCGTCGGCTGCTGTCCCTCACGAGCTGGTGTTTGCCAGGGCTCTGGCCTGGCTGCCTTTCCCTCTCACTCTCCATGTCCACTCCTGCGAACGTGAAGCCTCCTGAGCTGCTCCCTGTTGGGGCCCACGTGTGTCTCCAGCCCAGGCCTAGCCTCCTCAGCACCACACAGATGTCCTCGGTGCCTTCTGTACTCTATCTTGGTGAGTGGGGCCCTCACCCACCTTGTTACCTAAGCCAGAGGATTTTGTGAAATGCCTCTTCCATATATAGCTGGTGAAGAGTGAACTGGCACAGTGAATTGCTGGTGCCATTCATCAAGACAGAAAACAAGAGGAAAGATGCCGGGCTCAAATTCTGTCTACAATTCACTAGCTGAGTGACCTTGGGCAAATTAATCTATTTCCTTACCTGTAAAGTGGGTTTCAAGATAGGACCTACCTCACAAGGTTGTTATACGGATTTAACAATAATTGCTATTTATTAAGCACTGTTAAGTATTTTATATGGATTCCTTCAGAGTTGATGAGTCCAAGGTCACTCTGCTATTACGTGCCACCTGAGTTTAGCCAGAGCCAGGTCTGGAACCCACAGTTTGCTCCCTTCTTCATTGTCACACTATCTGGAGATTGTCTATCAAATAGGGAAATACTTACAATATAATGTTAAGTAAAAAGTGGACCACAAATTGCATAACCAGTGTGAGTGCAGCCATTTTTTAAAAAAAGGAAATACTCTCAAAACTAGAAAATGCTAGAAGGAAATATAGCAAACGGTTAAATGTTGTATTGAGGTTATTTTTGTCTTCTAGTTTTCTATTTCCTGTGTTTTCTTCAATATATATAATTTTTACTAAAAATAAAATATTTAAAACATTAAACATTCATTACATTAAAAACAAGTACAAGTCCACAAACTGTTGACTGGAAATTACACTCCACTGGTATCTCTTCTCAGTTCCAGTCTTAACTTCCCTGAACAGAAATTTTTTCCTACTCTCAAAGGCCAGAGTAGGAAGTAGGTATTGCAGCCGTGTTCACCACCCTCCCCACAGCTGACAACCTGGCCCCTCCAGGAGGCTGTCAAAATCAGGTCTGTGGGGAGGGAAGTTCCAGACAGAACGCGGGCTTCTCCTACCGCCTAGGGCTTTCTGGACAGCGCTGCTTGAGATCAATTACTTTTTTCTTCTTCTAAATAAGCGGCCGAATGCTCTTTTTCCAGTTCTGGCTGAGTTGTTAGCTTCAGCCCAGTGGTGACGCCTGCCAGGTACCTGGCTCGGTGAACACCGCCCAGACTGGTCAGGCCAGTCCTCCCGTGGATGTTTCTGCCAGGACTTGCCTGTGTTTGTGTGTGTGTGTGTGTGTGTGTTGTGTTAGAGACCCACCCTTCTCCCCAGCAACCTAGGTAGGTGGAAGGTAGCTTCGGGGACCGGCCTGGCAGTGTGGCCAGATGGGTGGAGCTGAATTAATCTAACCTGGAATTTCAACTTGGCCTGCACAACAGGTGAGAGGAAAAAAGCAGCAGAGAGAACGGGCAGTTCGGCAACTTAGAAATACTCTTATGCCTTGCCCCTTGCCCCCTGGCTGGAAAACAGCCCGGGGTGACTTTTCAAAGTCTTTGCGATGCGTTAATCCCTCGGAGGCTGTCCGAGCCCCTCCTGAACGCTGTCCTCCTCGGTTACCCTCCGCGACGCGCCCGTTCCCCCTCCTCTGGGAGGCAGGGCGGGGGTATCGGATTAGTCTTTGTTTTCGACGCGAAAGAGCCGAGAGCGGCGCAGGGGAGGCTCGCGATGGCAGGGCCCCGGGGTCCGCCTGGGTAGGGCGCTGGGCTGCGATCCCGGCGAAGGTTCCTGCCGGCTGGCCCTTGGCCTCTGCTCGCGGGGTATCCCCTCCTTGCCCGCTAGGCTGACTCGGTACGCAAACGCGCGATGTCCCCCATTGTCCTGCCTCGGAATGAGCGAGCGGCGGCCAAGAGAGGGGGGTCAGTGGGGCCCGGAGTTCAGGACTCCCAGGGGCACCGGGGCCGTCCCAGGCCGCTCGGCCCGCAGGGAGTGGCAGGAAGTGGGGACACCGAGGCCGGCTCGGCCGAGGGCCTAGGCTGGGAGCTCCGCGTGCCCCACCCCGCGCCGCCCGCCGCGCCCGCTCGGCTGCAGAAGCGCCGGAGGGCGGGGGCGGCCAACCCGAGGAGGGCGGCCGGGTCCCGGGAGGACCGACCGCGGGGGAGGGGAGGTACTGCAGGTGCAAAGGCGCGGCGTCCGGGCCGGGCCCTGCCCCCATCCGCTTCAGGACCGCCCGCGCCGTCCCCTCCCCCTCCACGGAACGCCCCCCCTCGCGCAGCCCCGAGCCCGGCGGAGGGGGCGGCGGCGGGGCCGGCGGGGCTCGGCGGGGCCGCACGTGCGCGCCCTCCCGGGCGGGGGAGTCCCCGGGCGAGCACGTGCCGCGGCGCGCGGGGGGCGGGGAGTCCCGCGGACGCCTTCATTGCTGCTGCTGCTGCCGCCGCGGCCGCCGCTGCCTCTTCCTTCCTCCTGCGCCGTCCCCTCATCGGCCCGGGCGGGGGGCTCCGTGCGCCGAGCTCGGTCGGGCCAGGCGCTCCAGGAGGCGGGCGCCCCAGGCGGCGGCGGCGGCGGCCGCGACGGTGGTGGCGGCGGCGCGGGCCGGGAAACTTTGCCCCTTTGTGCGCTCCGCCCCGGAGGCGGCGGGCAGGTCGGTGCAGTCGGTGCCTTTCCGGCTCCGGGGTGGGGGAGGGGAGGCCTGGGGGGGGGGCCCCGCAGGGGAGGGGATGGTCCGGGGGGGGGCGCCCCGCTACTTTGTTGCGGGAGACGAGGCGGGGGTGCTGCGGGTCACGGTGTAGCTGAGCCGGGCGGGGGCGGCGGGGCGGGGCGGGGGCTGCGGAGCCGCCGAAGCCGAGCGGCCGAGGCCCCAGAACAAAGGAGCCCGAGCGGCTGCGCGCGCGCGGCCGGGCCTGAGCCGGAGCGCGCCCCCCTCCCCGCGCCCCCTCGTTGGAGCGGGCCGCCCTCCAGGGTCCGGCCCGCTGGCTAGGCGGCCGGCGCGGGCTACCCCGGGCGCGCCCCACTCCAGGCCGCCTCAGTGCCCGGGGCGCCCGGGCAGCCCCGCCGAGTGAAGCTCTCGGCAAACTTTATTTTGAAAGCTGTGCTCCCTTGGGGAAGGCCCAGCGACCTCCAGTGAGGGGCGTGTGGGAATTTAGGCAAAACTCTCCCAAGCCCGTGGGGGTGGGGAAAAGGACAACTTTCTTAGACATCTCACCGTGACCGCCCCCTTAAATTCGCCGTCCAGGTTTCCTTAACACCTCGGCAGGCCCTCGTCCTGCTCCATCAGGGAGCGGGTGCCAGTGTGTCCTGCCAGAGGTTCTGGACAGAATTTCATGAGAGCAAGCCCGTTCTCTTCCCCCAACTTCTCTTTTCCCAGAAGCAGGAAGAGGTAACAGAAAGAGTGAAAGTTGTCCCCCAGCCCCGAGTGATGCGCTTCCCCTTTCTGTCTCTTTTCCAGGCTGCGCGCTGCCTTCTCCATCATTCTGACCTGGGAAAGGAAAAGCCAGGAGGAGAACCACCTCACCCTACCCTGCCCCCGTCACACATCCACCTGCTCACCTCATGCCTGGGTCCAGGGTGGGTGAGGGTGAAGAGCCCACCCAGCCAAGATGATCCCTTCTCTGGGGACTGCCGCTGATGTCCTCCCCCAGATCCCGGGCCCCGGCAGGTGGGAGAGTGGCCCCCAACTGAGTCCTGTCAGACTGCTGCAGAGGAGGTGAAGAGGGGTTGAGAAGAGGTGCCCGACCCGCGGCCTGGAGCTACTTGCCTTCGCTCTGTAGATTTTGACTGCGTTAGGAAGAAGGACTTGTTGGTGGCCTTTGCAGGCAGGAAGCTGGACTGTGGCTCTGCCCCAGCACCTATGCCCCCACCTCTGGCAACGTCATGAGTCAGTTTCAGGTGCCCCTGGCAGTCCAGCCGGACCTGCCAGGCCTTTATGACTTCCCTCAGGGCCAGGTGATGGTAGCGGGCTACCCGGGGCCTGGGCTTCCAGTGGCCGGGAGTGAACCCCAACTCCGAGGGGGTGGAGATGGGCGGAAGAAGCGGAAACGGTGTGGTACTTGTGAGCCCTGCCGGCGGCTGGAAAACTGTGGGGCTTGCACCAGCTGTACCAACCGCCGCACACACCAAATCTGCAAACTGCGCAAGTGTGAGGTGCTGAAGAAGAAAGTGGGGCTTCTCAAGGAGGTAAGCTGGGTCTTGCTTGACAGCCCTGTTCCTTCCTTGAGGGTGCTGCATTCACAGGAGTCTTGCTGAAGACCGTTAAGCCCATTATCCCGTTTTGATCCTCCTGGTCCAACTTTGAGTGGGGCTGCAAATAGGAACATAGCTGTCTTTAGAAGCTGGTTCGAGCTAGTTTGCTGCGCTTACAATTGGTGGGAGGGTAACCAGGTTGCACAGGGCTTTGAGCTAGCCCTCTCATCCCGGATGTTTGCATTTGACATGGGACAATGGTATCCAGCTTTATCTTTAGAAGTTTTTTGTCTGCTTGAAGCCTCAGATATATTTCAAGGTCATGCTAATGCTTGGGTGATATGGGAGTGATGGTGTCAGGTAAGGGTTGGAGGCTGATGGGTTTGGAAGGAAAAATTTGGAGTGACAGGATGGTCTTATGCTGCCCTGATGGAGTGGGATGTTTCTTTCCCTAAATCTCTTTTTGAGCGCCATCCTTTTGGGGATGGTACCTAAACATGTTTGGGAATTTAATGAGAAACCCATGGTTTGAGTTCCCATGCTAGACAGTACTTGAGGTCAAGGACTTTTTATGCCTTGTGTTCTTAGGACCTGGCTCAGTTCTTTGGAGTGTAGGAAGCCCTCAGATGCTAATTGAATGAATGAATGAATGATGTGTGTTTGAGACGCTGTCAACCCCAGGAAGGAGTACTCCCTTAATTGGGAGTTGGGAGGGCAAGGGAGGGGAGGAGGAGTTGGAATGAGAACAGAGGGGGGAAAGGAGAGGCAGTGGCACTGCACCGGCCGTCTTTCCTTTGCATGCCGGTGGTGGGTTGCCGGCCGTGAGGCTGGTGGCAGCCGTCACAGCGGAGAGTTGGCAGAAGTAGGGACGAGTGAAGTGAAGCAGCTTGGGAGGAGCGCTGTAGCGGCCGAGGTCGCTTCAGGCAGCGGGACTCGCGCTGGACAGAGACCGAGGCCTGCGCTGTCCGTGGGGCTTCCCCGCTTTGCCCCTGATTTGTCCAAGGGCTCGGACGACTCGGGTCCTCTCTCTGAGTCTGTCTTCTCCCTGGGGATGTGGAGGGGCTGTGCTTCTTGGCCTTTGAAGCCCTTTCCAGCTGGGCTGGAAACCGCTGTGCTTCTGGGAGCCGGGGCACCTGTGGCTTCGATGGGCTGGCGCCTTGCACTTGGGATTTCCCTGACCGCTGAGTGTCGGAGCTGTGCCGCCAGTTTGGTGGGGCTGTGGTCTTGTGGCTGGGAAGACAGATCCAAGTGTTTTGGTCAGGAAAGTGGCCGTTGCTGGGACGTTTCTGCCCCTTCTCTCCTCTTGTCTGCTCCCTGCGGAATCTGCGTATCACGGGCCAGGGACAGCGATGGGTGCCCTGTTTCCCCAGTCTAAGGTTAAAGCGGACATCTGGATCACATCTGTAGCTCCCCACCCCAGCCTGGGAGGCTGTGTGCAGCCCCTTTATGTTGCTGCTGTTTACGGGGGAGTTGGTATCCTGCTGGCCCAGTGCCCTGTGTGTCGTTTCTGAAAGGGGGGTTGGACCAAGGGTAGGCTTCAGTCCGGGGCATGAGAGCTTTTGTTTCGGTATAAGGAGGACATGCCCCGTCTACTTTGGTTCCTTTGCTTGCTTCCTTCTAGGGTTTATCTCCTTCTTTGCTGCCTTCCTCTCACTTCATTCCTCTCAAACCCTGGGGGATGAGCTTTCTGGGCTGGATGTTCCTAGAGTGCGTGGCTCTTGTGAACCGTGTTTAAGTTCTTCTTTTGGCAGCAAGGAGGTGCACCTGAGTGAAAGGGGCTGGGAGTGTAGCCAGGGGCCTGTCATCCTTGTGTGTAAGCTGCTGCCCTGGGTTGCCAGTGGTCGCAGTTAAGAGAGGAGGAATCTGGCTTGGCTGAGGCTTAGAGTCAAGCCCCTGGATGTTTACATCCCTGTGGACCTTGCCATGGCCGGCTGGCTCTCAAGGCCTGCAGGATTGGGGAAAACGCAGCTGGTGTCCAGTGGTTCCCCCAGACAGAGGGTCCACATGCTGATCTGTGGACCAGTGCGGCCCCATGACAAGTTCTCTGGGTTTCTGCAGAAATGGGAAGGGGATAATGGAGTGAGCTTTGTCTTGAAGTTAGCTTTGTTTGACTTAAAGAGCAGAACTTTGTTTTAGGGATAGGTACTTTCTACTTTTTGATGATTGAAAATATACTTTCTTTTATGGAATGGAAATGTTGATAGAAAGTAGATCTATTTTTTTTTTTTCTAAAAAAGAGTCTTTACTTGGCAAAATACAGAATAGTAACTAGTGTCTCTCACCATAATTTTTTTTTTTTAATTGGTCTGTGAAGGCTAAGAGCGTGGGAACCACTGTCCAGGCAACACTGCATTAGACAAATGTATTGCTGGCAGAGCTGACAGGCCCTCTAGGCTGTTCCTGAGTGAGAGCCCAGGGAACCACCCGGCATTTACAGCCCCTAGGGGACTGCTGGGACCTTCACCACCAGGTCTGAGCAGCCATGTAAAAGAGGGGACATGTCCCAGTATTTGGGAGGTTGGGAAAGGAGGAGACCTGACTGTTGGAAACAGAACTTTAGATCTTAGTCCCTGCTCTTCAGGTGGGACAAGAAGAGCATCCCAGGAGCCTCCTGGGGATCAGGCCCTCTCCTTGCATCCGTGCTTCTCAGCGTCTCCTCTTTGGGCATCCTTTCTTCATGTCCAGCCTGTCTCCACCTCCTCCAGCTTCCTTTGGGATTTCTGCAGAGCTGTCTGCTGGCAGCTGCTTTGTGTCCTCCTGTAAGAGGGGGAACATTATCTTGATTTTCTTGTCTCCTTCCCTGCTCCTCACTTTTTTACCCAGTGTGGGTAGGTGGTGCTACAGAGCCCCCCTAGTCAGAGACATTCCATATTTTAATACTAGAGGCGACTCCCGGGCCTGTTCCTGTCCACCACAGAGGTAAGTGACTACTTACTCCTCTGGGCCCTAAAGAGAGGGAACACACCTGAAGGAGTTCGTTTCTGCGGCTGTGGTCTTCCTCCCTAGTTCCAGGAAGGATTTAGATCCTAGGCTGATGTCAGAGGCTGTTTGACTTCCACATCCTTTTTCACCTGCGTGGTGGCTTGCAGCACAGTGGAGATGGCTGACTAGAAAAGTAGGCTTTGGTGAGTGTGGAGATGCAGAGCCCAAAGGAAGTGCTTGCTGCTTATTTTTTGGAGCATTGGTTTTGTTTTGTTTTGTTTTCCCCCTCACATGTCAGATAGGGTAACCCTTCTTTGTGAGGATTAATTGAGATAAAATATGCAGAATCTCTAGGACATGGTAGGTAATCAGTGCATGGTGACAAAACGTTCCTAGAACATCTAGAAGAGAATTACTCTTTATGCATAAAAATTATATATGTTCGTCTCTGAGCTGTAACTGTTTATTAAATGTTTATTTCAAGACATCCCAGCTTACTCATAGAACTGTGGGGCAGGCAACAGGAGGGAGGAGTTTGCCAGCCTCTTTCCTTGGACATCCAGGAACAAGGAGCTGGTGTGGCCCAGGGCCTGACTGAAAAGTTGCCCATGGGTGAGGGAAATGAAGGTTTGATAAAGAGGGTAGGAGAGAAACTCCTTGTAAAAAAAACTTCCTGGAAGTATGTATACATGAGGTTAGAAGCATGAGTGAGAAATAGAAATATATATGGTGTGTCTAGCCCTCAGCCAGGTAGATTTCGTGGATGAAACAAAGCTCCATGCCTGTGTTGAGAAAAGATACTTTGGAATTTGGGATCTTTCAACAGTATCGGAACACCTGACCAATTCTTGCCTCACCTGCTCCTGGTTCTGTCTTCCTGAAGATGGGCTGTGGGTGGGGTGGGATGGCGTGGCGGATGCTATCAGGAGGGTAGCGGTTTCCACCAGCGAAGGGAGAATTGATTGGTAAAGTAGAAATGATGAGACTTTAGAGATAGGGAGCCCATCTCAGCATTTGTGAATCCAGGGAGACGCCTGGGCAAGGAGAGGTGTTGACCATAGACCTCAGAAGATTGTTTTTCAGATGTAAACAGTTTTAAACCCCATGGCTACAGACTCTAAAAGGGAAGTTAGCTGGAGGGATAGGATTGCTTTTTAAAAAGAAAATGCTGACTCAGCAGTTCTAAATGGGGCGGGGGGGGGGGGCCCTAAGGAGGAAGGTGGTGGGGGCTAAGAGCTGGACCATCTGTGTGGCTGCTTGGGCAGCTGTCTAGGGAGTGCAGATGGTGAAAGGTCATGCTTTTTACATGGAAAGGGGGTGCGAGTCAAGGGTAGTCTGACCCTTTAAGAAGAATATTAGAGAGTCCAGTGGCCAGAATCTGCTGAGGTGGTGGAAGATGCTCAAGACACTAATAGTGTTTTACATGTTCCCAGTAAGAACATAGAAGGAAAGGGTGGTCTTACAGCTTTGGAGCAGAACTGGTGACCGAGAGAAGCCTCTAGGTCCCTGTTTTGCCATGGAGTATAAACTGGGGAAAGGATAAACCATGGCGTGTGTGGTTAGGGAGGGAGAGCCAGCTACCCTACGTGAATCTGAGTTCCTACTACACACCTTCAGGTATGCCCATGGAATGGCGTCGTTGTGGAATTAGATGATGATTGGGAGAGAGCCAGAAGACCAGAGACAGGTAGAAGGTTCAATTTTTCAAAGATACGCTGGAAATTGTAAACCAGTGTCTGTTTTTGCCCATCCTAGAGCAGACTTCTAAATTAGTTATCTTTCATTTCTGCCTGTGCTGGGCCTTTGCTGCTGCACGCGGGCTGTTCTCCAGTGGTGGGCGGGGGCTGCCCTCCAGTCGCGATGCATGGATTTCTGACTGCAGTGGCTTGCTTTGTTGTGCAGCACGGGCTCCAGGGCCCGTGGGCTCAGTAGTTGTGTCGCATGGGCTTAGTTGCTCTGTGGAATACGGAATCTTCCCAGATCAGGGATCAAACCCCTGTCCCCTGCATTGGCAGGCAGACTCTTAACCACTGGACCACCAGGTCCTAGAGCAGATTTTTAAAAAGGTGGTTCATGAGATTTAGAAAGACAAACGGTGGGCTCGGGAATACCTGTGTTTCTCTACAAAGCAACTCAAGTCAAACCAGTGGGCCTGGATTTCTGCAAATAAATGATAGTGCTTCCTTCCAGCATCATAGATCAGAGGGCCAGTTTTTTTATTTAAAGTCATTCTGAAGAAGCGGAGAAGGCAACGGCACCCCACTCCAGTACTCTTGCCTGGAAAATCCCATGGACAGAGGAGCCTGGTGGGCTGCAGTCCATGGGGTCACAAAGAGTCGGACACAACTGAGTGACTTCACTTTCACTTTTCACGTTCATGCATTGGAGAAGGAAATGGCAACCCACTCCAGTGTTCTTGCCTGGAAAATCCCAGAGACGGCAGAGCCTGGTGGGCTGCCGTCTCTGGGGTCTCACAGAGTCGGACACGACTGAAGCAACTTAGCAGCAACAGCAGCATTCTGAAGAGGACACAGGTATAATTACCCTGTTCAGAACTTTTACCAGCCAATGTGGATCAGGGATTCCATGTTGGGATCACCTGGATCCCACTCCCAGGGATTCTGTCAGTAGTTTGATTGTTCTGGGGAGGACTCCAATTGGGCTGGCGCTCCCCAGGTATATCTAATGTGTAGTTAGAGTGGAACTCCTCTGATACAGATGAAAGCTGATTTGATGGGCACTCACTTGGACTGCACATTGCTCACCTGAATCTTAGGGGACCTGAATGGATTACAACCACATTTCCACCTTGCTGATCAGTGGACTGGCAAAATCAGCATCACCTGGGAGCTTGTTAGAAACACAGAATCTCAGACCTTACATCAGACTTACTGAATGAGAGCCTGCACTTGAACCACATTCCCAGGTGATTTGTATGTCCTTGAGAGTTTGAGAAGCCAGTCTGCGGCACTTCTGTGAGTGGAGAAGGGGGTGAGGCATGGAAAAGGGGACAGAAATAAGTCTTGATGAACACAGGTAAGGTATTCCCATTGCCAACAAGAGTAAGGAGGGTGACCCAACCTATTTTTTACCCTGTAGGCCAGGGAGACAAGAACATCTTGAGATTTACTCCATGTTTATTCTTGTTTTTCTGGAGTCCATTTCAGTCTAGTCTTACGAGCTATCAGTAACCCCTTTAAGAACGCGTGTGTGTGTGTGTGTATGAGTGTGTATATCTGTGTGTTCTGAGAACAGCTGGGAAAGGGCTCTCAGAAGATGTTGGCTGCTCAGCAGCCTGACTTGGGACGTGGGAGCCCTATGAGGGAGTGGTAGCTGGTGGTAGTTGTGAATAGCAGGAGCACATCCATAGAACTCTGGGTTTCATGGAAGGGCCTGGAGGGTTAGGAGCAGAAGAGATGTGTGCCCTCTCCCTCGGATGTAGGTGGGAGCAGGTATGATCCGTGGGTAGGTGTGTGGCAGTCGCAGGAGTAGTGGTGATGCGATATTGAAGTTGAATGGTGAAACATGGGTAAAGGAGATGGGGGCAGTCTGGAACAGTGGGATTCAGCAAAACTCAATGGAATTGAATCGGGGTAAATCCAAAGTCCTCCACATATTTTTAAAAAAGAAAGAAATGTACAAGTAAGGATTCCTGGCTTCCCAGCAGGTAGGAAGAGCTGAAACTCTAAAAGGTGTGTTGAAAGCCTGTCTCTAGGAGCTCTGTCAAAGTGGTCACATGGAAGGCAACTGAAAAAGATGGTTGTTCAGCTTGGAAACGAGTAAGTAGGGGAACTCAGGCTAAGATGAATCCTGTGTGGAAGAGGGAGTTAGTTCCTTCGTGTCGGGGAATGTGCAGGACTTTTATTCAGTTCAGTTTAGTCTCTCAGTCGTGTCCGACTCTTTGCGACCCCATGAATCGCAGCACCCCAAGCCTCCCTGTCCATCACCAACTCCCGGAGTTCACTCAGACTCACGTCCATCGAGTCAGTGATGCCATCCAGCCATCTCATCCTCGGTCGTCCCCTTCTCCTTCTGCCCCCAATCCCTCCCAGCATCAGTCTTTTCCAATGAGTCAACTCTTCGCATGAGGTGTCCGAAGTACTGGAGCTTCAGCTTTAGCATCATTCCTTCCAAAGAACACCCAGGACTGATCTTTAGAATGGACTGGTTGGATCTCCTTGCAGTCCAAGGGACTCTCAAGAGTCTTCTCCAACACCACAGTTCAGAAGCATCAATTCTTTGGCACTCAGCTTTCTTCACAGTCCAACTTTCACATCCATACATGACCATTGGAAAAACCATAGCCTTGACTAGACGGACCTTAGTCAGCAAAGTAATGTCTCTGCTTTTGAATATGCTGTCTAGGTTGGTCATAACTTTCCTTCCAAGGAGTAAGTGTCTTTATTTCATGGCTGTAATCACCATCTGCAGTGATTTTGGAGCCCAAAAAGATAAACTCTGACACTGTTTCCACTGTTTCCGCATCTATTTCCCATGAAGTGATGGGACCGGATGCCATGATCTTCGTTTTCTGAATGTTGAGCTTTAAGCCAACTTTTTCACTCTTCTCTTTCACTTTTATCAAGAGGCTTTTTAGCTCCTCTTCACTTTCTGCCATAAGGGTGGTGTCATCTGCATATCTGAGGTTATTGATATTTCTCCCGGCAGTCTTGATTGCATCTTGTGCTTCATCCAGCCCAGCGTTTCTCATGGTGTCCTCTGCATAGCAGTTAGATAAGCAGGTGACAGTATTAGAGCATAGCAATTATAAGCAGGCAGACTGAGTCCATGTGTGAGAAAAAGAGTTGTCTGACATTTATAGCTGTTCCAAGGCTGAAGACCCGGTCTTGCACCTGCATGGGTCTTTGTAGAGGCTGGGATGTTACGAAGACGTCCTCTATCAGGTGTTGTCCTCCATGGTCTCTAAACCCTCACTGAAGCCTGTTTCTGGGTTGGGGAAGTAGCTGTCCTGGTTGGCTATTCTTGGGAGGAATTTTTTGGGTTAGGGTCCTTGTTCCCCACCAAGGTAAGTGGTGAGAGGGATAGGGAAGTTGGGTTAGGGTCCCTGTTCCCAGGGGCAGCGCTTTTTTTGGGGGGAGGTTCTAATCCAAAGCAAAGCTTATTGCTTCTCATTGAAGGCTTGAGCCATGTTTAAATTATCTGCTGTGGGGAAAAACAGTAGGAATGAGAGGTGGCTTCCTATTCAAAGACACTTTCTGAAACTCCCTGGGGGGATGACTCTCCCACCCTCACTCGTGCCCAGCAGCCCTGGTGAACCTTGTCTGAGTGTTCTTGCCCTGGCGCGGACCCCACCCTGAGTCAGCCTCTCTGCTTTGGGCCTCTTGTACTGGAGGAGGCAGTGTGGGGACTGGGTGAGCTGAAAGACCACTCTGGGGGGCGGGGGTCTCAGGAGTTGTCACTGATTCCCCTCCCCCATCCCTTCTTTACAGCTCCCTTGTGGATTGAGGGCAGCATGCTCAGCAGGACAGAAGGTGTTGGAGGGAATAGGACTCCTTTATGTGCCTTGAGCTCTGCCACACTTTGGCTGGGAGAGTCCTTTAGGGTGGCTCTAGGCCTCAGCCTGAGTGTGTCCGTGCAGGGCCCCGCCTGCTGGCACACCTGGGGTGGACGCACCCCCCTGTGGCCTCGTCTCCTGTCATTTGCCTAAGAGACCTGATAACCTGGGTTTTTATTAGTCACTGAGGGAGGGGAAAGTAAAAGTTGGCACTCAGTGTGGGGTAACTGGCCAGGCCTCTGGTGACCACTGGGGGGTTGCTTGCTTGCTTCAGGGCGTGCGAGCTCTGTTCCTGAACTGCTGGTTCTGACCTGTACGCATTCCAACTCCATTGTGCCCACCTCTCCACAGCCGGCCAGGGCGTCTGTGGACAGAATGGTGCGCCTCCCACTACTGGTACAGAGCAAATCTTGATGCTCCACATGAAAAGAGAGTTGCATGAGGTAGACTCATTTGGGCCCGTTTGTCAGAGTGCATGTACCCCCTAGGCCCCCACCCCATTTAATTACTGCCAGAGGAATCCTCAGGAAGGGGTGTGGAGATGCTGGGTCAGGAATAAGTGACAGTGTACCAGACTAGAGTCTGTCCCCTTCTGAGTCTTTCTTGTGGGAAGGACACTGAGTGGCTTTCTCTGGTCTCATTTTGTTTTTTTTTTTATTGTTTTTATTTTATTTTATTCTTTTGGCTGTGCTGCATGGCATGTGGGATCTTAGTTCCCAGACCAGGGGTGGAACCCTGTACCCCTTTCATTGGAAGCACAGAGTCTTAATTGCTGGACTGCTGGGGGAGTCTCAATCTTTTGACTGACTGCTCTGCTTTTTAAGGGTAAGCTCTGGGTGTCCTGGTTCCCTGGTTGATGCTGGGAATGACCCTGGAGCCCTGGAGAAGAGATAGAATGGCATCTTCTCATGGGGAGGCTGGGTCCAGTCCGGATGGTTGACAGTGCAGGATGGGGTGGGGTGCTGAGAGCCAGTGAGAGGAGAGCTGCTGCTAGAGGGATATGGAGGAGAGGTGGCTTCCTGGACTGTCTCCTCGGTCCCTGGACCTCCTGTGTCCCCTGTGCCGGGGGAGGGCACTGGCGTCACTTCAGTTTCTGGAGGCAGGATGTCACCTGCTTTGACTGCTAGACCTGCAAGTTGCCTTCCCAGCCGCCTCCTGCACATCTCGCTTGGGACCGGCTGTGTTTGAGGCGCTGCGCTAAGCCCGAGTTGGCGGTAAAGGGGAGGCAGCATTTACTCTGTCCTTAATGAGCTCACAGTCTGGGCAGGGAGACAAGCGTGGCAACAAATAATTACAGAGCAGTCTGGTAGGGCTACAAGGGAGGGATGCCTTGAGGGCAGAGACCAGTCTTAGTCACTGTTAGGCCAAGAGAGCCCATCATGGAAGGAAAGGGACCTGTTTTGAGAGTTTCAGCAGAGTGATATGTGAAGGATGAGGTGGGGCTTCCGGGAGGAGGGAGGCATCTCCCCTGAAGCTGAGTTGTACAGATATGCTACTCAAATGCTCGAGACTGGTGGCAGGGGTGTGAAAGGACATAGACCGCAGGGCACCAGCTGAGGGTGTTCATGAATCTTCAAGGTGGAAGGTAAGACGCTTTGTGTTAATTACTCTTAGAAGGCTTCCCCTGGGGCTGTCCCCAGGTTTCTAAACCACTCAGTATTCCGGTCTCACCTTCTCAATAACCAATTAAGTTTCTGTTATTCTGTCATTCCAATTATTTGCTTGGATCCTGGGACATTTGATGGTCCAAAACTGTTGAATATGGATTGGGGAGACCCTGACGAAGTTCACAGAATGTAAGATCTTCTTAGAAGCATTTAGCGCAGCATGGGGGGTTGTGGGCAGAGGCACGGCTGCTGCCTGCCAGCCTGGGGGGGTCTGGGTGTGTCCTGTTTGTTGGCATGGAAGTGTGCAGGTGGAGTTGCTGGCTGGCTGTGCTTTCCCCTCTGACATCACCAGGTGCCCGAGTTCAGTCTGGTTCTCCTGCATCTCCAAGGAGGAACACCTTTTCTTCCCTTGCTGCTGTTCTTCCACCTCCTCGGCTTTCTCCTCCCCGCGATTGCCGTTGACACAGACTTCCGCTGCCAAAGCTAATTGTGAGGCCTGATCAGTGAATGAAGGCAAAGGCAGTTCCCATGACAACCGCAAAGAGTTTCAAATATAGGGGATGATGTGTGTGTGATGGGCTGCAATTACTTGGGTGGAAATTGATGCGTGGACACCAGTGACTTCAAACATAGGCTCCGAAGGTGGAGGGGGTGTTGGGTTTCTTTGGCAGGATCCTTTGTGCGGTGGAGAGGGAAGGGAAGGTCACAGACTTCCCCCACGTTGGATTCCAAGTGCCTTCAGTGTGTGGAATGCTGGGCAAAGAAAAAAAACCCCAGGGCTTTGAAGAGGCACAACTCTAGCCATTCTGGTTGGAGAAGCAGGATACACAGACAAATAGCAGTACCAAGTGTCAAATGAGAAACACTGGAAGTGTTGTCAGCTGGCAGAGGACTCGGGTAACCTGAGAAGGCTTCCTGGAGGAAGTGGGGCTTGAACTGAGCTTTGAAGTAAAGCCCTGTGGCGAGTGACCTTGTTCAGGACACAGCCATGGCAAGGGAAGAGAAGTCGCCCGTCTACCCCCTGCCAACTCTAGAAGAGGAGGTAGGTTGATAAAATCATAGAGCTACACAGAGCAGCACCACCTGTATTGCTGCCAGTGAGGGAGTGAAGAGGGCCCTACTCAGTCTCCCAATTTCTCTATCTGTAAAATGGGCATTAATAATTCCTATGTCATTGGTTTGTTCTGAGGGGTAAATAAGATACGGTACATCATGCTTCAGTTATGGGGCTTGGCATGGGGTTGCTGCTTGGTTGATCCTCCTTTAAAGCCCCCCAAATCTGTGTCTGGATGCATCCCCACTTCTTAGTCTTCATATATCTATGTGAGTTCTGGCCTGTGAGGATCTGTATTTCTGAGGTTCTCTGTGTTGGGGTATTTAGTGGGTTCTGCGAGTGAGTTAATCCATTCACCTCTTGCCTAGTGGAGAGGGCTGTGACCCCATTTCTCCTGCTGGGAGTGCAGTGGGGTCTAGGGGTCATGATGGAAAGTGCGGAGAGACCTTCAGCCCCTATGAGAGGGGTCCCAGTGACCTTTGGGTTGGTCACTGTGAAGCCCCAAATACAGAAAGAGGGCCTGATAGAGAGGAGAGGGGGTCAGGTGTGAAGTGTGGGGAGTGTCCCTGCTGGAGGCAGGGTGGTCCCGGTATGTGCCTCTGTGAGTCCTTGGAGCCCTAGCATTCCGGGTGCTTCAGAACAGGGCAGGAGGCCAGCGTGGGGTGGAGGTGGTTGCAGGTGCGCTGCCTTAGGGACCATGGGCTCTGCTAGTGTGTCTGCAGGCTGCCAGGGGGTGGGCTGGGACCTGCAGTTGGTGTGGGATTTAGTTAGCACTGGGAGAGGGATGGTTCAAGCAGAAAGTCAGGGTGGCTTGCAGCCTTGTGAGGAAAACACGTGCTGGCTGAACAAGGCTGGGTCTTGGCTATAGTTCAGGTGGCAGGTCCTCTCCCAGGAGAGCAAGTGTTCCTCTGATCTCTGGGGACCTCAGCGAACAGACCGACCTGGAGAGTGGCTTCTGCATCTCAGTGCCCAGCCCCCTGCCCTTCCACCCTCCTTGTATAGAAACTCAGCTCAGCACATTCCAGCTCTGTGCAGAGCCTAGTGAGTGGGGAAGATGGGGCCCCTGCCCACGTGGGAGAGACGGCCGTGTAAATAAATAACTGTACTTGGTGTGACTGCTCTAGAAGAGGCCCCGGGAGGAGTGGGGTGAAGCTCATGGGGGCTAGATGAGCTGGGAAGGCAGCAGTGGGAGGTGACGTTTGGATTAAGCCTTGTACTGTATTAGCTTGCCAGGTGGGGGAGAGGCAGGGGAACCTAGGCAAGGAGCAGCATTGCCAAGTCTCTGAGGCATGAAAATATTACTATTCTCAGACCCATAGCTTAAAGGGAAGTAGTGTGGTTCAAGTGACCCTATCCCTCTTTGCATTTCCCTGAGGTAGGCTGGGAGAGAGGGCTTAAAGAACTGGAATGAGACATGCCTGGCTTGGAATTCTAGCTAACCACTCACCAGCTGTGTGTTGACGGGCAAGTCACTTAACATCTCTAAGCCCATTTCCCCATAAGGTCGTGTGTGGAGTAAGTCAGATGAGATGCTCCCACAGTGTGCTGGCACAGGGCCTGGTACGTAGCAGGGGCTTGATAAACTGTGGCAGCCGGAGCAGCAACAGTATTGATCGTTATTATCCAAGCAGTGTTAGTTGCTCTTATCCAGCAGCAGACTGTGTTTGCGGTGGGTGGGTGGGGCAGGGGTTTTGGGGACCAGGATAAAGGAGGGGACCTCGCTTGGCCTGGCCAAGGTCAGAGCTAAGGGGAGCAGAAGCACACGGCTCAGGACAGTGCCCCTTGGCCTGCTTTGTCACCTGCCTCCCTCCCTGCCCTAGGGAGGAGCCCAGCAGGGCTGCCCTTTGTCCCCAGAGGTGAGGCAGGTGTGGTCCCTGGTGCCTCCTGGAGTCTCACCAGAGACCAGCTTTGCTGTCTCTCCTAGGACAGCTTGTCCCATTCCGAGTGCCCCCTTGGAGCTTCAGGGACGGGCGTAATTGGGCGACGCGGTGGAGTTGGTAGCAGAGCACAACGCTGAACGCTCTCACACGTCCTGGCTAGTCCCGCAAGCCACATCTGCGAGACAGAAGTAGCACACCACGAGCGCTGAGAAACAAAGCGTGGTAGTGGGGCACCTTCAGTGTGGCAGGGACTGTGAGGCATTTTTTCATTCTCCTCATAACTGTGTAATGAGGTAGCTGCTATTGCTCACGAGCAATACTAATCTATAAAATAGAACTACAAATAGGCTGAGAGAGAGAAGGTACCACCACCAAGGTCCTGCAGCTGGATAGCAGAGCCAGGAACTGACCCAGATGCATGAGTACCAGAGTCCATATGACGGTTCCCCTCCTAGAAGGTGGAAACTGTGGGGTGTTGGCTACAGGGAGGGCTTGGGGTGAAGCAGGATGTCTCTTGGGTTGCCTAGGAACTGCAGGGCTTTCCTGTCCCCATTCTGTTCTCCTTCAGTCTCCTGGGCGTTGCAGCCTTCAAAGGCTCAGAGTCTGGGCTGCCTCCTCTCCTCATGGGGAGTCCTGAAGTCTGGGTGTGCCACCTCCCATGGCCTTTCTGAAAGAGGAGGAAACATTGCGAATGGTGGTGGAGGCAATACTGCCTGGAGGGGGTGGCCTATGTTCAAGTTGCAGGGATGAGCGATAGTAGGGTGAGGTGTGGGTGTTTGTGAGCAAAGGAGGGCAAGTCTGACTTGGTGAGGCTTTGAGCCACAGGCAGTGTTGGCTTCAAGAGGAAATCTGTTGATGGGAGGTGGGGAGGAGACGACTGCATAATGGTTGAGAGTCTGGTCTTCGGTGCGGGACAACCTGGCTTGGAGTCCCAGAGCTGCTGTTTTCTAGCTGTGTCACCTTGGGTGAGTTACTTCACTTATCCGGCCTTATTTCCTCATCTGCAAAACGGGGTAAAAGGTTCATACTCCAAGGCTTTTCTTTTCCTTGGAGGATTTCAGGGGCTGTTGCTTTTATCATAGTGCCTGGCACTGTCCTAGCTGCTGCTAGGATGAGGCAGTTTGCTGGGCCAGAGAGCGGCCTGAAGGGGAATCCCGCCAGCGTCTGCTCGACCCCGAGCGCAGTCAGTCTTTGACCCTGGAGATGGCAGAGGATGCCTGTGGGTATTACCTTCGGATCCTCGACTCGGAAGGAGACGGGGGTGCCCCGGGATCCCCAGCCTGCCGGGGAGCGGCGGAGGGCCTGGGCCGCAGCCAGCCCGGCTCCGCGGCACCGTTGGCGGTGCCCCCGCCTCCCGGCCGGGCAGGTCCAGCCCCCGGCGGCCCTGCCCCCGCCCGGCCGGCCGCGGGGATTGGCTGGCGAGCGCGCCGCCCCCTCCACACCAGCCTCGCCGGCGGCGGGGAGGGGAGCCAGGCCGGCAGCTGGCCGCCGCCGCCTCTGCAGTGCCTCCCTCCGTGCGCTCCGGCGGGGATAATGGGAGGCCCGCCGGCCGATGCACCAGAGGAGGCCGGCCGAGGTAGAGCGGGCAGGGCGGGGAGGGACGAGGCCAGACCGGACACAGGAGGAGGGGCCGAGCCCTCCTGGATCTTGGGAGGGTGGATAGGGGAGAGATGAAAACAAAAACACTCTTGAAGGCGAGTGAGTCCATCCACCGCGCGTCTGGGTGGCAGCTGGAGGCAGGAAGATGGTCCCTGCTATCCTTTCTTTCAGAGGCCCCCCTGCCTTCCCTTCTCCCCCTTCCCCTGCAGCGTGCTGGGAGCGCAGCAGAAGGACTTTGCTGCTTTCCCGGTGGTGGCCTGGCTTATCCGTCTCTCCGGCTTCTTTTGCAGGTGGAAATAAAGGCTGGTGAAGGAGCCGGGCCGTGGGGACAAGGAGCTGCTGTCAAGGTACCTTGTGTGTGTGTGTGTGTGTGTGTGTGTGTGGTAGAGGTGAAGTGTTTGACTGGATTGGATAAAAATAAAGGGTCTCCTCTGGTGATCCCTTAATCTCCCACTGTGTGTGTAGCAGCAGCTGAGGGGGAGGGGCGGCGGGGGTGTAGGCGGCCAATGAATTCTCAGGCCTGTGTGGGTTTTGTTTGGATTCTTTTTGCTTTCTCAGCTGGATGGTTTGGGTGCAGTTGGGATTGGGTTGGTTGAACTGTTTTTTTTTTTTTTAAGACACACAACCCACTCCCCACCCTTGCCTCTGGAAATCTCTCGAGAATGTCCCTGGCACTGTTGGTTTGCATCCAATCTGCAGAAATCCCCGGGGTGGGGTGGGGGGGGTGCTGCGGAGGGCGGGGGGGAGTTGCGCTCCTGAGTCTGAAGCTGATAGGGTGTCATTAGTCATGCTGCTGTCACCATGGAGATGGCTGGAGAGGAGAGGAGGTGGTGGGGGTGAGGATATTTTGGGTAGGGTGGGGGCTGATGCAACATCATGACTGGGAATCCTGCAGGCGGTGGGCTGCTGTTACTCTGTGCAGATGGGTGTCTGGGGGACTCGGAAGGGAATGTTACCAGGTGCGTGGGAAGTGGAGAAGGGGACACTGAGCTTCTCCATGTGGTTGTCTTCAGGCCAGGGCTGGGGTATTTGGGGCAGGGCAGAGTCTGTGGAATATAAGCCATTATAAGGAAACACAGATGTTCTTCCCCGGTTGGCAAAGGCCAGGATCAGTAGGTTTCCTTGGGCTTTGCCCTGTTTTCAGGGCTGAGGATCTGCTGTGAGTTTGGGATTACTCAGCAGTATCTTCTGCTGGCCCAGAGTGAAGAAAACAGAGCAAGAGGCAGCTCAGAGTGGCTGCCTCTCAGGTCAAGAGCGGAGAGAGGCTGGGGAAAGAGAGTAGGCACAGGTGGGAGGCAGGACTGGATGGGACTTCTCCTAGGAGAGTGGGGCCCTTTCCTGCCCCTGCCTCAGCTCTGTCTTCCCCTTCAGCCCCTGGAGCCTGTGAGGAGCTGGCGGAGTCTGGTTGCTTGGGTAGCAGGTGGGCAAGCTGCTCATGTCCCCAGATGCTCTTAGATTTTCCTCCTGGGAAATCCTCCTCTGACTTCCTGGGAAAACTATGGGAAGCTCCCTGGAGGTGCTGAAAGTGCCGCCGTCACTGCCTGGCCGGGATGCTGGCCGGGAGGGCCTCCACTTTCCCAGGGGGTTTGGGGGTTCCTAGGTGAGGTCGTGGGGTGGATCAGGAACCAGGGTGGTTCCCTGGCCTCCTCCCAGAGGAACTTACAGCAGGAAGTGCCTGAGGGAGGGCAAGAAATTTACTTCTTGGGGAAGGAGAAGAGCCAGGTGGCATTGGCTGCCCTGGAGAGTTGGGCGAGCCTTGGTGGGGCTGCAAGTAGTGGGCGACTGCCTGGGACTAGACCGTGGCAGGCCCCTGAGGCAAGCAGAGGTGGCTGATACTGGCTTTGCTGTGGGTGGGGAGGAGAGAGGTGTGAGCTCACTCCATGCCCTTTATCCAGAGCAGAACCCCCAGGTTCCACCTCCACTTGTGCCCCTGACTGCCCACTGTTATAGACACCGGTGTGCTTTGAGGGCTGTGGACACAGAGATTGTGCGCCTGTTCTGCCCCCCACTCTAGAGAAAGCAGGACAAGGGGATGAGGACAGATGGGCCCAAGGAGCAGGCAGCTCCCTCCCTTCTCTGTGTCTTTGGCCTTGTCTGCCAGAGCTTCCCTTTCTGCTGAGAAGAGGGACTGCTGGCAGGTTTGTTTACTCCGGAAAGCACCCCCTCCTGCCTAGCGATGGCTTCTCTTCAGCTTTCTCCAAGTGTGTTCTCCATTCCTCCCTGCCTGCATTGTGCCGGCCCTGCCACCCTGCTGGGATCTCCCAGCCTAATATCTCCATCCTTAGTGTTGTGGGCATGGGGCAGGGCTGCCTGGGAAAGTAGAGAATGCCCTTCACCCGTGTCTTCCTCCTTCCCGCTTCTCAGCGTGGGGCCTGAACTGGTGGTGTTTTTAAAGCTCTGAGGTGTCTGTGCTTGTTTTTATTGTTGAGTTGTCTCTTGGAAAGTCCTAGGTTGCTCTTGGCCCAGCTTGGGCACTGCCAGCAAGCACTCGGATCTGAGCCCTCTGTTCCTGGTGCCACCTCCCCCCCCACCATGCAGTTCTCTCGCATAGTTCAGTGTGGAGTTTCACATATACCCTCGGAGAGCGGTTTTGTGAGATCCTCTTCTGTCAGAAGGTGGTGCTTTAGGAAGATGTGTGTGGTGTGTGGACTCGTTCAGAACAGTCAGAGACTCTGGGACACAGGGCAAAGGGGGTCTCCCGGGTTGGGGGTTCCCATGGGAGGGTCCCAGGGTGGGTAAGCTCGCCGGGTGAAGAATATCCAGCAGCCAGTGGGCTTGTGCACGTCTCGCAGGTGCCGAGTCCTGACGGGGTTTCAAGAATATCCGTGACACAGAGTGTGTGTCATGCCCAGCACAGGCATAAAGTTGAGCTTGATGAATGCAGCTGGTCACTGTGCTGTCTGGGCGTGTTGCGTGTCTACCTATGATATCCCAAGGAACATGCCGTAGCACAAGCTGTTGTCACCTCCTGCCTCTTGGCAGCCTGGACAAGAGTGAGTGCCCAGAGCCGCAAGCACCAGGCTCTTGGGCTTCCCACGCTGCTCCCACGCTCTGCCCCATGGGAACCCTCCATTGGCTGAGGATGTGTGGAAACTATTTTGGGACTGTGCCCAGGATCTCTGCCTTCTGTCTCTCCTTTGGACCACTGCTCCTTTTGTCAAGGATCTGTGATCCTCAACTTTCCACACACCGTGGGGAACTCCTCCTAGTTCTTTCTTGCCTGCTCTTCCCACTCTCCAGCCCTTTGTGAGGGTCCAGCGGGAACTCTTTTATCTCTGAGGTATTGTTTACAAGCGGTAGTGAAGTTGGGCAGATACGGAAGCAGGTGGGCATATCAAGCTAGGCTAGGAAAGGAACCAACCAAGGGGATTTCAGAGTTGAGTTTGAGGATGGAAAGAGAGGGCTTCCCCATGCATAATAAGTACAGTATTAGAGTCCCAGAGCTCAGATCCACCTCCTTTGTGACCCCAGCCATTTTTGAATGTTGTGGGAGATGGGGGAAACTTTGCAGTACAGATGGGTGAGTGAGTCCAAAGGAGAGCCTTCCTGCCCCTGAGCAGCCTGACGGCCACTGTGATGGCTCCTTAGGCCCCTGGCTGGGCTGGCTGAGGAGGGGCCTAGGTGCTGGGCTCCCTTCACCTGCAGATGGACATTTCTGCTAGAAATGGTTGTTGTGGTGTTGCCAAGTCCCCTCCCATGCCCCTGAGGCTGTAGCAAATGGTTTGGCTGGCTGGGGATGGGGGCAGGCAGTATAGGGAGGGGCCTTGTTTTGGCTTAGTTTTGGGGCCTCTTGTCTTTCCCATCCTGACCTCCTAGGTTTTAGGCCTCATTTTCTCTTGTCCTCAGGCATCTGGCAGTCAGCTGAGGACTCCCCTTGTTACAAGGCTGTCTGTAGCTTCTAAGGAGGAGGTAGCTTCCTTACAGATTAGTTGAGGAAGCCTTTGGGCAAATAGAGATGGGGGTGGCTGAGACAATTAAAATCTACAGATTATCATGCTATCCAGAACTGTGACCCTGTCCCCATTCACCTTACCTCTGTTTCTTTCTCCCTTTGTCTTTCTGCATTTACTGTTTGCCGTGTTCTGTGTATAACACTAGGTCCTGAAAAATAGGAGACATCATTATGATGTGATAGTCACAATATCACTGGAAGCAGGAGACATTGACTAAATTGCCTAAAACTGTAACACTGAATGGGAAAACCAGCTCTGGCAGTTTTTTTTTTTTTTTTTCCCTAATGCAGTGAATGCTTTTGATCTTTGTATTTGGGGTTGTGAACTTGCCCAAGAGAGAGGAAGCCTCTCGCCCCCCACCAGCCCTAGCTCTTTACATCTACTTTCACTACAAACTCAGTGGACCTCAGGGGACTTTGAAGGAACAATCAACATACCAACTGTGTTTTCAATAAGTTGGCGTTTCTGGGATCTGGCGATTACAGATTAGGGTGGTGGGGTCAAGAAATGGACCAGCTGGGACAATAGCTTAATTCTGAAAGGAAGATGTTGGCTTTAGCTGCGTTGGGTTTGAGATTCAAGAAAAGCTGGAAGGAAATTCTGTGCTGGGGCCATTTACCTTGAACCCCAAATTGTCTTCTACTCATCCGAAGCAGTAAGCAGCCCTCACTGGTTTGGGGGCTCCCGTGAGACCGCTGACCGGGAAGAGGAGGGTGAGACGTGCAGTCGTGCAGTGACTTTTCCTGGCTGATCCCACCTCTCCTGTTCTTGGGTTCTGTCTTTAGCCATTTGGCAGTCCCTGGACTTTAGTTTCCCTGTAAACTGAGGGGGTTGTTCTCAAACTAATGGGTTTGAGGGTCAGTTTTCCTAATTTCCAAAATATTGCGGACCAAAACAGCTCCTTCTGTATGTAGAGCTGGCAGCTCTCGCCATGCATAGCTCCCTTCAGGGGTTCAGCACCGTCCAGACCGATCTGTGAGCCATTGAACGAGGCGGTCTGGCAAATGCATTCCAGGATGGAGCAGGAAGTTCACCTCACTGTGCTAGTTTCTAAAGGCTTCCTCTTGGTTCCTGTGTTTATGTTGTGATGAACTGGTGAGAACGTTTATGGGTCATTCCTTGAACAGCATTACTTTAGAACTTTGCTTCTGGAAGAGCAGAGGGTCTTTGTTTTGACCCCTCTCTTCCGTACTGTCCATCTTGGGGACAGAGCCACTACTTGGAAGAGGAGAGATCTTGCTACCCCAGAATTCTCTTGGAGTACCTCAGAAGATTTTACTTGCATCATAGCCTCTGTAGATAAGGTTGCCTCCTGTCTGTCCTTTTATCTCTGTAAGTCTCAGTTCTGATGGTAGATTGGCGGGACTCTGTGTCTGTGTCTGAGTGTGTGTGTGAGCGCGTGTGCACGTACAGTTAAGGTTGAGGCCAGGCCCCTGTAGTTGCCAGAATAGACTTGGGCCCTGCCAGACTCTAAGGCTCTATTGCCCTGGCGGGGTTCCTTGACTTCTGAGCTTCTTCCATTTGGTAGCTCTTGATAACATAGGGAGGTTCAGCCCGTTTCCCCTGAGGGCTGATCACAACCTCTGCCCTGATTTCTCTAAGGATGAGTCTCCTAATATTTCTGATAGTTTTGAGTTCAGGAAGCTCCCTCCTACTTTATGTCACCCCCTTAGCCCCCCACACTCTGCAAAGTTTTTTTTTTTTTCTTCTGCTTAAGATCTTTGACCTTTTCATTTAAGATGCTGAAGATTACAGAAAAAAGTTAAAATATTAATTGCCTTCTATGCCAGCTGCCTCATCCTGGAGGAGGGTGGGCAGAGGGTCTAAGGTGTAATATTGTCATGCCGCAGAAATATTCCTTAGGAGGCAGACATTCCAAGGACAGTGAGATTAGGGTCTGAGCAAATCCTGGTTACCTCTATGACCTGAAACTCTTGTGCCCTTGGTGCTTAAGTAATTGGATTTCTCAGTCCCACCTCCAAGCATTTTCCATGTGTAATCCGAACCTCACGGACCTTGCAAGGGAAACAAAGACACTGAAAGGGTTTTCAGCTTGTCCCTGACAGTGAGCTGCTGAGCTCGCGGCCCACTTGACTGAGTTTTCCTGCTTTGCCTCTGCAGCCTCCACACCACTCCCAGGGTCCTCCTCCCCGGGAGTCTGCTCTTAGCTTGCGCGTCTTGGTTCCCAGCCCTGCCAAACAGATGGAGTTTCCAGCAGGAGCTGTTTCCTGCAGTCCACCTTCCCATGCATTAGGGGGAAGGTTCTACCTCTGATTACTGCTGGCCACTCTACAGAAGGCGGAAGAACCCGGGAGGCTAGTAACTGCGGACAGGCAGAAACCCTGGAAGGGATTCAGGCTGATGGCCTCATCTGAATCCCCAGACAGACTCCCTTTGCTGCACCTTCCCCCTGGAGCGCGACCCTGGGTTCACTCGTTTCTCTGTTGGCTTGAACAAGTTCAGGCTGGGTGAAGAGGATGCTGCCTGACTGTCCAGGCCCTGCTGGACCCAGAGAGGGGAGACTGTGCCTTCCCAGTTGGGATCATTGTTGCCGTGCCCCCGAACTCCAGTGGGGGAATACAGAAATGGATTTTCATTGGAGTGCTGGAGGCTGTGCCTGAGAGATCTGCACCCTGTTTGCTGGCACTGCCCATGCCTTTCTCTTCTCCCTCTGTGCTCTCCATCCTGGCATGCTCTTCATGGTCTCAGCCCATCCTCACTCTCACCCCTCGTCCTGTGAGCTTAGCCCTGTAGACTAACAGAGGGCCTCCGAGAATGCTGCTTTTCAGAATATGGGCAAAGGGCTCCTTGTGTTGAAATTATCTAGGCGCTTGTAAAAATGCTCTGGGACTGCCAGGCCAAGAGAGCCATCTGTTGGAGTCACACCTTAGGTTCCTGTCACATAATTAGGTGGAGTGGATGCAGGATGGGTGGGAGTGGGGCCCCTGGAGGTGCGTGTGTGAGCCTCGCAGCAGGTGTGTCTCGTAGCATCCTCTTTACTGCCCCTACCGCTTGTCCCTGAGCCGGGTCCTACCCGATGACTGGGCTGTGCCCTGACCTCTGCCCTGTGGCCCTTTTCCCCGCTGTTACCTCTCCTCGGTTTCCTGTTTTCCAGCTGTGGGTTCCCAGTGGTGTCATTTGGACCCTGGGTAGTAGTTAGGGCTTGGTTCTGGGGTTGTGTGGTTGGAGTGGTATATGTCTTGGGACGGTATTGACAAGTGGTCCGGAACAGTCTGAACACCCAGCAGGGAGCCAGAGCCCAGGATTCTGTGTCCAATCCCTGGGAAGCCCCTCCCTCTTACTTTCCAGAGGCTGCTTCCTTCATGTGGGGGGCATCCCTCCTCACTGGAGCTCTGCTGAGGTCTAGGGAAGCCGGATATGGAAGAAGACCTGGGTGGATCAGGGCACCTCAGCCCTATACACTTGCTCCCTCTCCCACAGCCTCCACCAGGATGGGCAGGGGCCAGGCTTCAACTTGCCTCAGTGGCTGGGCCCTCTGGTCCAGCTAGTTTATTGCATACTAGAACCTCTGTGGAGCGTTTAAAAAAGAAATTGTTGGTGTCTAGGCCTCAGCCCCTGAGAATCTGAAGTAACTGGTCTGGGGTGGAGCCCAGGCACCAGCGTTTTTCAGAGCTGTCCAGGTGATTTAGATGTGCGCTCAGGCTTGAGAGCTGCGGCCCTCATTTGATTTGGCTTTCCCTGTGTCTCCTATTTCCTTGGGTTGCCCTGGAATTTTTTTTTCTCATCTATTGATAATTTTAGTGAGACTATTTGCAGACTCTATTAAGACAGTGAGACATGTCAGACAAAATACTGGGTGGAATATTCCTTTCCATGAAACTGACCCATAAGTTCATATTAAAGCCAGAACTTTAGAAGGTAGTTCTGTAGCTGATAACAGAAACTAAGTGTTCTCCTCTCAACTTTAAATTTGAAAAAACTTTTTATTGAAGTATAGCATACGCAAAAGCACATACTGTGTAGAGCTGGTGAGTTTTTACAAAGTAAGTACAGCTGTGTGACCAGCGCCTGAACCGAGAAATGAGTACCCTCACCTCCCTGCCATTGTTCAGTATTTCTGTGGTATTTGAGCAAAGCAGGTGAGGCTGTGCTTAGTACGAGACTGTATACTGGCTTTGGACAGGCTTCAGCTTGTCCTCTGCCAGGAGCACCTTTCCACACCTGTGTGGGCGTTCCTGAATGGGAGCGGGTTTTGTGGCGATAGGGTGCAGGGCAGAGGAGTCCTGCAAGCTCCTCCCTGATGTTCCTTTTTACTCTGTCTCCCTTCTACTTCCTTTTCCACCTTGGCCTTTAGGCTTGCCAGTCCTCAATCTTGGCTAAATCCAATAGTCTATAACATTTTGGGGCTTTTATTCGCTTTTTTGCTTATACAGATGCTACATGTTCTTTGGAAACATTAGAAAATAGAAATAAATAGAAGGGAAGGAATTGTCCATAATTCACAACCTGGTTAATCACTGTAAACTGGAGTATCCCTCTACCCTTGACTGTATGCACACTAGACGCTTGTTCTGTGTCGTTTACAAAGAGTCATGCTGTATTAGAACCTATTTCCCCCCACATGATAACTAACTGCAGTTTACCTGTTGAGCAGTTACTGTGTGTGTGTCATGGGGTGAAGTTTTCATAGTTCTCTGTCTCTTGCAATTCTCATTACAGCTCCAAGGCACGTGGTAGCTCCACCTTTCAGATAAGAAAACTGCAGTTCGGAACAGTAGTATGACCAAGGGCCGATGTTTTATAATGGGGTGGAACTGGAATCAAGGTCAGGGATATTCCCCATCCCCCGCCTCCCCGCCCCAGGGATATATTTTCAACATGGTTTGAAGATAAAAGATATTTCTCCCTCACCTACTGATAAAGTGAATTTTGTTAATACAGTTCTTAATACTGAACTGTCTTTGCATTCCTTGAATATACCATAATTGGAAATGGGGAATTTTTAAAAACATGCTGTTTTGACTTGTTAATGTGGGAGTTTGGAATCTATATTTGTGAATGAGATCATCCTATAATTTTCATTTTGTGTTTTCATTGTCAGATATTGGTAGTAGAGTAATGATAACTTCATATAATACAGAGTGAAACTTTTATTCTTTCTTTATGCTCTGAAATAGTTGAAACAGTTAACTATTCCATCTGTTCCAAAAAAACAGATTTTTTTTTGGAAAAAAAATCTGATGAAACTGCCTGAGCCTGGTACCTTTTTGAAGGCTGGGTCTTTGCAGCTTCCAGAGTTCTTTCCCTTTGTGGCTGTTGGTACATTTACTTTGTCTTTCCATGAGGTCTATTTTTCAGGTTTATTCCTAAGATGCATATATAGTTATTGCTTTTCAGTTTCCTCAGTAGCTGTGACTTTTTTCATTTTCTTAATTTCTGATGTTGCGTATTCATCTTTTCTCTTTTCCTTCTCAGTTTTGCCAGTTTTCTGTATAAAAGAAGGTAGATTTGTCAGTTGTGCCTTCTGTTTTCTGAAGTGTTAATTTCTACTTTAGTCTTTATTAATTGTCTTTTTCTTAGGTTTATTTGGTATGTGCTTTTTCTAGATTCTCAGTTGGAGCCTTAGGACACTATTTTTTCTGTCTTTTTCTGCTTTTTTCTTCTTTGATCACAAACACATATAAAAATATGACCTTTTCTCTAAGTTGCACTGTGGCCTCATTCTCCTGGTTTTGCTGTTTTACGTCTGCTGGCGTTCTTGGGGAGGTGCTGATGGCTTACCCTGTGGGAAAATAGCAAGTCCCAATGTAGCCTGACTACCTTCCTCCTAACATGGGCCTAGCAAAGAATCCCTGTATGTGGAAAATGGCAAGACCAGACAATGCAGCGCTTGCTTACTTGTCTCCAAACCCCTGGGAAGGGAACGAGTAATAGTTTATCAGCTTATTAGACAGAACCTGTTGAAAACTTTGTTTTTAAACCTAATAAGCAGTACCGGTTTGAATTACTAGGACCAAAGCATATCCTAAACCCAAATGGAAGCTTCAGTAGTATTTAGAAAAGCCTCACACATTAGCACCAGAGAAAGTTAGAAGCTGAGAGGAGCAAGAGAGAAATGTTTGACCCAGAGCTCACAGCCTAGCTGAGCTGGCTTAGGCTGCAGCTTCAAGCCTTGCTCCTGCTTCTTTCATGCACCTTAAGAAACTATGGCCCAGCTGGTGTCCCTGAGGCTGTGAATATCGTCCTCAGATGGAGAGGACAGTGGAAGACAAGTGAAGCATCCACAGTGCTAGGAGAAACAGGGTGGGCATCTGTCTCCAGCGGTGGTCCACTGAAAATCCATCTGAAGGGTGCTGATGACAATGGTCCCCGCTGGGACAGTGGATCCTCCGCTCTCTGAGACCAGCAGGGTGTGAGGCAGGAAGGCCTCTGTACCCAGCCTAGACTTGTTCAAGCCAGCAGAGAAGGGCCGGGCCTGGGGCTTACGCTAAAGGGAGACAGTGCAGTACCTTGGTCCATAGAGTTTCTCACCCTTTATCTTCACTCCCTAGAGAACAGTCAAGGCCAGGGGGAGGGTTTGGGCAGGGGACAGAGAAGGGATGAACTTCAAGTTCAACCTAGAAACCAGTGGCAATATTACTACTTTTTGCTTTTTTTCCAAATGGAAAAGAAATTTTTGAACTTTAAATAAAACAATACATGCCCATTTAAAGAAATAAAATAATGTCAAAGTATGTAAATCAGAAAATGAAAATCCCTACATCTTTTCCATCCCAGTATAACCTCTATTTGCAACTGAAAATGAGTACATGACTCCAAAATGAGCACATGAACTTATTGCCTTTCCTGCAATAACGTGTTTGTACCATGCCTGTTTTGGGGGTTGTGTTTTCTTTTTTAAATGGAAAATGATTTAAAAATCAAATGTTTAAAACAAATGTTTTAAATAAAGTTTATAACAAACATTATGTTTTGTTTTAAAATTTTTATTAGAGTATGCTGCTGCTGCTGCTGCTGCTAAGTCGCTTCAGTTGTGTCCAACTCTGTGCGACCCCATAGATGGCAGCCCACCAGGCTCCCCTGTCCCTGGGATTCTCCAGGCAAGAACACTGGAGTGGGTTGCCAGTTCCTTCTCCAATGCACGAAAGTGAAAAGTGAAAGGGAAGTCGCTCAGTCGTGCCCGACTCTTAGCGACCCCATGGACTGCAGCCTACCAGGCTCCTCCTCCATGGGATTTTCCAGGCAGGAGTACTGGAGTGGGGTGCCATTGCCTTCTCCGTTATTAGAGTATAGTTGATTTAAAATGTGATGTTAATTTCTGATGTACAGCAAAGTGAATCAGTTATACATATGGGGTCATTTTTTATTTGCTCATAATATGCTGAGGCCATCTTTCCATGTTAGTACACTTATCTTAACCTTTTAAATGGCTGTGGAATCTTTGATTTTAATGGTATGAATTATTTCCTTTTGGTGGACATTTGTAGTTCCAATTTCTTGCAATTATAAATAATGTTAGTAGTTTACATATTTGTACATATATTTTGGGGTTATTTGTTCAAGTATTTCTATAGGACAGTATCATATAAATGAAGTTTTAAGTGACATCACCAAATTACCCTCCAACAGGTAATTTGATAATATCTATCAAATATACTCTCCTACTAACACTGAATAAAAAATGATCAGTTTTTAATTGTTAGCAAATTAGTAAGTGAAAAAAGGATCTAACATATTAGTTTATTAGTGAACTTGAAAATGTTCTATTTATTTATTTAGGCTGCAATGTATGGCTTATGGGATCTTAGTTCCCTGACTGGGATTTGAACCCAGGCCACCGCAATGAAAAGTACTGAGACCTAACCATTGGACTGCCAGGGAATTCCTGAGAATGTTTTAAATGTTAACCATTTTGTATTTATTCTGTGAATTACCTGTTATATACAGGTACCCGCTTTTACTTTAGAATTTTTTTTAAATTAACTCATTCATTTTTATTTATGTATTTACATGGCTGTGCTGGGTCTTAGTTGTGGCAGTGGGATCTAATTCCCTGTTGGGAGCCAGAGTCCTAGCCACTGGACCACCAGGAAAGTCCCTAGATTGTCTTTTTATTGATCCTTTATTCATATATTATCAGTATTAGCCTCTTATATTTTGAAAACAGTTTGGCCTCTGAGTTTTCTTTCACTGTGTCTGTCAAATGGAATTTGATTTTTGTACAGTCGGAATTCATCAGTATTTTGGCATCCAAGTTTGTATAGTTTTATTTTACATATTTAGATCTCTTTAAGCTGAGATTTATTTTTGTATATGATATAAGATAGAGATTGAATTTTCCCCAATAGAAAGTCTGTTATCTCCAATCTGTTTATTAAATATTTATAGTTTTCCAAATGATTTGTAATTCTACCACAAGCACTTTATAAATATGCATATATTCATGGGCAAACATTTTAGGGCCTCCCTTCCGATTCCATGTTGATATTTCATTGTTTTAATTATTGGAGTTTTTATACAACGATTTGGTTTAAACAAGAACAGAAATTCATTTTTTCCCCAAATGTTTCTTTGGCTTTTCTTTTGACAAATAATTTCCTTTTCCAAATAGGCTTATAAGCAATTTGTCAAGCTCCGTGGAAAACGTTGGGATTTTTCATTTGGGAATGCATGAACTTTATAGATTATTTGGGGGAGAACGGACAGCTTTATATTGAGCCTTCCCATCCAGGGAATAGGAAGTGTATCTATTTATTGTAGTCTTTTTGTGTGTCAGTCAAAGTTCTTTTTAACATTTTCTTCAGATAGGTCTTACATGTTTCTTATTAAGCTGCTTCTTTGGATACTGTAGCTTCTGCTGTTGTTGTTGCCATTACACTTTCTAGCCTGTTACCACAGGTTTACTAGAAATGCTCCGGTTTTTGTCAGCTGCTCTGTGATGGCCAAACATCCCCTTGTTTCCTCACTCCCTGTGTGCGCTGGCTGTACCAGGGCAGCGATGCTTCAGTGCCTGGTGTGAGTGGCTAGTGATGAGGTGCTCATCTCACTCAATTTTGTTCCCCAGTACCTGGCACAGAGCCTGGCACGCAGTAAATCCTTTTAGTAAATGCTGTGAAATCAAATTGATGACAGAGACAATGAGCTTCACCTCCTCAAAGTGTGACAACCTGGGCCAGCGTGAGGAGCAGAATCTAAAGCAGGCCTGCAAGCTGTGAGGTGGATAGCAAGAAATGGGGTACATGCTCTGTCCCCACATAAAAAGAAGGTCCTGGGCCATTTTCCCACAGGCTGATATCAGGGAGGAACCCTCTGAACCCACACCTCATAATTAACCGTTGACTGACAGCCCACTGCCCATTAATCCTCATTAGCACTAAAGAATAGAGAGAGCTGCCTTCGTGGTTCCCAGATACCTGAAGACAGCGTAGAACAAACTTAACTGCTTACTGGGGGTGAGGATTCATCAAGGCTGAACACAGAGCTTGTAAGACCACTCACTGGAGATACTGGCTCTGCATCTGTGTGGCTGGTCTCCTTTCTCAAATGTGGTGTCTGTCTGCTATTTCTCCAGAGTCTGTGACACTCTCCTCCCCGTCCACCCCCAGGATTTCTAGGTGAAGTTTATTCCCATCAGTGTGCTACTCCTCCTTACCATGTTTTCATTTTCAGCTTTTACTTATGATTGGGAAATGGAAGTCGCCTTTTCTTGGTGGAGCTGTCCAGTGCAAGCCACTCTGCCTCACTCCCTTGCCAGTCTTCCCATAACCATAGGTCCCTGATCGCTGCTGCCTGGGAAGGCTGGATCCACCAGGGCCCATGAATGAGGCACCCCCCCCCCGCCATCCCTGGGGTATGGTGCTACAGACCTAAAGACAGAGAGTCCCTGCTGCTTTTAAGCAGAAGTTGAGAGTTCTCCCTCTTAGCAGAAAAAAGAAACTGGGAGAGGGAATCAACTTGGCTCGTGCACGTAAAAGAAATGGCAATTAGAGGTGGGCTCTGAGCCGCTTCCCAACCACTCTGTGCTGGCACGCATCTGGTTCAGTGTGTCACGGAGTTGCATTGACTACAGCAGTGAATGGTTCTCATTCAGCCTGTGGTCTGTGCTCACCCTCCCCTTCGATGCCCAGGTCGCAGAGGAGATAGAAACCCTTTCTCTGGCTCTTCTTTCTGCTAATTCATTTAAATCCCCCAGAAACAGTGGACCCCAGGGTACACCCATGAGGTTGAGAAGAAGGCAGGAGCACTGCTCTGCACGCCTGCCCCAGCTGAGTCTTACTCCTGCTTCCAGTGTCCACCCAGGCAGGAGGAGGTTGCCATGGGCCCTACCTGGGCCATGCTGAGTCCTCAGGCTTCTTGGGGCAGCCACGGCTGCATTTCTCCCAGCTCTGAAGGAGCTGCCCTCTCTGGGTCCTGAGCAGGAACTCTTGACAGATGGGCCTCTGTGAACCCATGGAGTTGTTCCAAGTGCCTTCTCCCAGAGCAGAGTGCATTCTGGCAGTTCAGCTGCAAAGTGGGGCTGCTTAGGGCTTCAGCTCACCTGTTGGAGAAAGCCTTTTCCTAGCCCTGCCCCCATCTACTTGTCGCCCTCTTCCAGAAGTAGAGGCACAGACTGCCAATGGGTGGAGCTGGGTGTGCGCCTGGTGGGTGGAAAGAAACTGTTGTTCTCTGTCAACCAGTTAAAGACCCTCAGTTTACCCAGGTTCTGAACTAGCTAGGACTTCCCATTTTCTACACTCACCCTCACTCCCATAAGCTTATTGGAGGGTGATTCTCAAAGAGTAGTTTGAGGGTCACTGTGTGTGAATCCCCTCCATAGACACACAGGGTTGCTATCTGTGGGTGGGCCCTGGGAATCTGCATCAGAGGCCAGCTTCCTGCAGGCAATTCCTCTGCCCACAGGAGTTTGAGAAACTGCTGGTCTGTGGAGTAATGTAAAAGGGGCTCTGCTTTTTTGGGGCTCCCAGTGCTTGATGATAACTGAAAAGATATGCCTTTAAATGCTGTGATGGTTTGTGAAAAGGCCAAGTGTTATGCAAACACTTGTGAAAAACCAAGAAATACTTAAGTGTAAAAGCTATTAAATTTCAGACAGGATCAAACTCTAGGGAGTAGATAACTTTTTTGTTGTTGATTATAAAGAATGCAAATTCACTATAGAAAAATCAGAAAGTTCAGGTATGCAAATAGAGAAAACGTCTGTAATTTTACCACTCAGAACTCCTGTTAATGTTGTTATAGCTTTTAAAATTTTACAGTCTTTATAAGTCATATTTTAAAAAATTTAAATATCTTTAGTGATTTTTACCCTGATTATAAAAGTAGTATGTTTACTATAACTATTTTTAATTGGTATAAAAACTGGTATAAAATACTTTGATTTGCAAAATTTTTATTGCTGTATTTAGGTGTGATCTGCACTTCTTTGTGAATATATTTTGATTTGCTTTGCCTATTATTCTTGTGTGTGATTTTTCTTATGAGTTCATAAGAGAACTTTATATGTTAATGGTATTAATGCTTCATTGTACCTTGGCAAATACTACAGATGTCTTAATTTTTTAATGTTTTTATTTTAGTTTGCCATACCTTTTTTTTTTACATGTTTATATAACTAAATCTAATTCTAATAGTTTAACAGTTGGTTTTTTGTTTTGTTTTGTGTTTTTCCTAAGAGAACAAGCACTGCTTTTGCATATTTTAAGAGAAATTTAAGATCAAACTGATAGAGACCATTCCTGTGCTTCTCATTTTTTAATGTCCATTCAGATCACCTGGATGTTTCTGTACAATACATTCTCTAACTCAGCAGGTCTGGTGTGATGCCTGAGAGTCTGCATTTCTGACAAGCTCTCTGGAGATGCTACTGGACCATGCTTTATTTTGGCCCTGCTTTGAGTTTTACAGAATCTTAGTTCCTGACCAGGGATTGAACCTGAACCCTCGGCAGCGAAAGCACACAATCCTAACCACTGGATCACCAGGGAATTCCCTGGACCACACTTCAAGTGTGGTCAGAAGCAAGGGCCAGAACGTTCCAAGCCTGGCTTATCACAGAGGTACTTAAGGAACATTTTAAGACACTGGGTTTTCTGGGCCTTCTCCTGGAGATGTCAGGCTGTGAGCATGTCTGGCTGGGTTCCTTAGAGACAGCCCTTCTGAGCCCTTGGATTTCTTGTCTATAAAAATAGAGAGGTAGTGCTTACCTCACAGGGATCTGGGATAATTAATGAATAAGAAAGATCATCATTTTTTATGACCTAGGAAAATAATGTAATAAACAACTAGTGGGCCTGGTACCTTTTTTCAAGGGTAGCTCTCTGACAAATTTCTACTTGTTTCCTGATTGCTGTGCTGTGTTGCTCAGTCGTGTCCAGCTCTTTGCAACCCGATGGACCGTAGCCCGCCAGGCTCTTCTGTTCATGGGGATTCTCCAGGCAAGAATACTGGAGTGGGTTACCGTGCCCCCCTCCAGAGGATCTTCCCAACCCAGGGATCAAGCCCAGGTCTCCCGCATTGCAGGCAGATTCTTTACCATCTGAGCCACCAGGGCAGCCTGTTTCATGATTAGTATTTTCATATTTCCACATCTTGAAAATCATCCTTTCATCCCATGTTTTCCAAGTTTTTAGTAAAGCAATTCTTAATCACTGATTTTGGTTATATTCTTTTTACATTTCTAATGTACATTTTTATGTTTTCTGTTAAAAATGACCAAGCTTGCCAGAAGTTTGCTTATTTTATTGGCCTTTTGATTTCCCATCTCTTAGATTTATTTATAGATACCACTACTTTTTGTTTTCTGATCAACTGTTTTGGTCGTTATCTTTACCAATTTCTCTTTCTTGCCTTTTATTTAGTGTTTATTTTCTAGCTTCTTGGATTGAAATCTTTGTTTTCTTCTGACTTAACAAAGGTATTATAGAAGCATACTTTTTTTCTGTTAATATTATTGTTTTCATTGGTCTAATTCACCTTAAAAAAACAAAACAAAACTCTTGCCACTCTTTTTTTGTGCTGGGTCTTCATTGATGTGCAAGGGCTTTCTCTAGTTTGGCAAGCAGGGGGCTGCGATTCTGTACTCTGGGGGGGCCTGTGTATTCTGTTGGTGCTTGTGTGTGTTGTACGTGTTGCTGAAGCTTCAGGCTAGCCCTTTGGGGTATGCTTTGTATGTGGGCAAGGAGAGGGTCTAGATAGTGGGGAGGGCAGTGGTCTACATCCTGAGACTCTCTAAATCTCCTGACAGCCAGCCCGAAACTGCCCAAGAATCCTCTTCTTTACTGGACTTCTGCCCTGCCGTTCTCATCCAGTGCCCAGGGTGATGTCTGTCAGTGGCTGGGAGAGCTTGGGCTCTGGTGCGGAGCAAGGACTTGAGTCAGACACCCTGAGTTCTAAAGCCCCTCTTCTGCTACCAAGGAGCCTTACTTAACTGTTTCCTGTTCCTTGTCTGTGAAACGTGGGTAATGTTACCTTTTCACAGAAACTGGAAGAGTTTTAGAGATCTTCTAGTAATATAACTCTTTTAACAAGTAGTTTGATTTTGGCGCAATTTCAGTAAAGTTGCAAGAATAGTACAAAGAATTCTTCTCACTCAGATGCCCAAATGTTAACATTTTGCTACATTCGCCATATTCCTTTTCTGTCTCTTTATAATGTTTTGAAAGTAAGTAGCAAATGTGACACCCCTTTCTTCTAAATACTGAATGTGGATTTTCTAAAATCACATAAATAACCACAGTGCAATGATCAAAATCAGGAAATTAACAGACACAACACCAATACAGACTTAATCTACAGACCTCATGAGCACTAGTAACACTGATCTGTCCGACCTTATTCGAATTTTGCCAGTTGTCACAATTTATCTTGCAGGGGGTAGATAGCCCAGATCACGCATATTCATTGGTCAGGTCTTTTACGATTTGTCCAAAACTTAACAGCCAAACCATCTTAGGAGAGCTGGGGGCTGGGAGTCTGGTCCCTCTGCTCATGTGCTCACGCACGGTCCAGCTCAGGTGAACACTTAACTCCTTTCTCATTTGCCAAGTCCCCAGGCAGAGAGGTGGGGCAGGGCCCAGTTCTCCAGGGAACAGCCTTCTTCTGCATTTCCCTTTGCCCCTCTGTCTGCACTGCCTGCCCATAGCACCCCTCCCTCCCCTTCCCTAGATGGTTTGGTGTTGGCCAGGGATCACTGCCAGAGGTGGTGAAAGAGAGAGCCTTTAAAACTGGTCCAGCCAGCATTACCTCAGGGCAAGTTAGTTACTTAACTTCGTATGCTTCAGTTTTCTCTTGTGAGGATGAAAAATGTAAAACTCTTAGAACATACCTGGAAAGTACTGGTTGATCAAAAAGTTTGTTCGGGGTTTTTCCATAGTTATGGAGCAAATCCATAGAAAGTTATTTATATGTGTGTGTATATGTGTGTGTGTGTGTGTGTGTATATATGTGTATGTGTATTTCTCCAGCCTCCGAGTCAAGTAGGAAAAAATGAGTAATTCATACTAAAACATTCTGATAGCTGAAGCCAAATAAAAATATACTTCTAATTTTAAACAAACAGAAAAACTGGTTCGGCCACTGCCACTCCCTTTTGAGAACAGGGTTGAAGAGCAAGTATCTCAGCCTTGGGCAGGGTGTGGCCCTCTTCTGAGGAGTGAAGCCTCAGCTGGGAATGTGGGATTAACCCCCCGTGGCAATGTTGTGGTAGCACCCAGACAGTCAGAAGTGGGAGCCCCGGGTATGTCCCAAGGCTGGGGCAGAGCTAGCAGGCCACCTGCCCACCTGCCCCAGGTCCTTCTGTGGAGGTTCTGGAGTGGTCGTGTGTGTGGAACAGATAGTTGAGAGTAAGGTTATCTTGCAGTGGCAGCACCCTCTTGTATAATGGGCATTAAAAACATGATTCATTTTTTCAACAACGTGTAGCTTTTTAAGGCCATGCCTATTGCTTAATACATATTCTTTGTCTCACTTGTTAGAATTTTACTGAATCTCTTGCAAACTTCTCCCCTCCCCCCTTTAAATAATAGGGACCTTTTGAACCATCCTACATTTCATGTCTGTGACTATGTTCAACTGTTCAGCAGGATTTATGTCCATGATTCTTGGTTTTGGGGACCTTGGTGTACGTACTTTCAGAGTTCATGTCTTTCTTCCTCAACCCAGAACTCATGGCCACACAATCTTGCTCGCATCTCCTCTCAGAAGTTACAGCCCTGCTCTCCTCAGGGGTCCGTCCCTTCAATACTTGGCAGGGGGGTGGGAGATGGTCTCCCCATCTTGATCACCGCTTTCCCTGAGCTAAGTAAGGGACATGTTATTATCACTTTCACTCGCAGCCCAGTGAGGAACTAAGAGGCGTGATAAATGCTTCTGTGAAGGAGTTACTGAGAAGAGGTTTTAAATGATTCTCCTGTTGTTCCTCCATCCTTTCCTTCTGCCTTTGGGCCGGGCTCAGCAGCTCAGCCTGCCCCTCCTGGAGCAAGTGTTCTGCTTCTTTAAAACTTCTCGTCGTTGTCTAGTCACGAAGTCGTGTCTGACTCTCTTGCGACTGCACGGACTCTAGCCTGCCAGCTCCTCGGTCCATGGGATTTCCCAGGCAAGATTACTGCAGTGGGTTGCCGTTTCTTTCTCCAGCTTCTTAGGGAGATAGAAATGAGGATTTTCTCTAAAGGTTTTTTAAAATTAAATTTGAATTTATTGAGATGTAATTTGTATAACATATAATTTCTCCATTTAAAGTGTACAGTTCAGTGGCTTTAGTATATTCAGAGAGTTGTGCAACTATCAACGCTATCTAAGAACATTTCTACCATCCCAAGGGCTTCCCTGGCGGCTCAGACAGTAAGAATTTGGCTGCAGTGTAGGAGACCAGGTTTGATCCCTAGGTCAGGAAGATCCCCTGGATGAAGGGAATGGCTACCCACTCCAGTATTTTCCCTGGGAGAAACCCATGGACAGAGGAGCCTGGTGGGCTACGGTCCATGGGTTCACAAAGAGTCAGAGATGACTGAAGTGACTTAGCATGCATGCCTTTGATATTCTCAGTAATTACACAAAGGGCAGCTTCACTCAGAGATAAACTTATAGTTAATAGCAGTTCTTAATGGTTTCATCACATACTCAAAGTCACAGAGTACATCACAGGTTTCTGCTGCCACACACATTGTAGAGATAGTGGTACCTGTCTGCTCTCAAGGAACTTACCTTTGAATGGGGCCCAGGACAGATCCAACATCTATAACGTCTGTCCATGAGGCTGGGACTGCTCAGTCACTGCTGTATGCCCAGTGCCTGAAACTGACGCTCAGATAGTAAATGCTCTGTATATATTTGTTGAAGGGATAGGTAAATAAATACTTAATTATATATATTGATATATGAAAGGTATGATTGTTAAAATGTGTTGATAGTATCCACAGGTGAGATTTCATAATTCTTTGGGGCTACTACAGCTATTTTCACTTAAAAAACTCTTACTTTTCCTCTTTTATCACTTGCATGCATCGTTTTACATAGTTCATTCAGTATGGTATTCATTTCCCACTTTACCCAGTATATTTCCTTGGTGTTCATAATTTATGGGTTTTAATGACTCTGTAATATTCCACTGAGTTATATCATAATTTACTAAACTGTTATCCTTATCTTGAGTTTGCAGTTTTCACTAATATATATAATATATTTTTTGAAGTTCATATTTATAAAGCTAAGTTCCTTGAAGCAGCATGACAAGATGGAAAGTTCTTTATTGCCCTCAATACATTTATCTATCTATTTGCTTACGTATTCATTTATTTCTGTCATTTATGTCAAGAGAGAAGACTGAAGTAGTGAATTAGAGAGCACCCTAGCCTGGGAGTTGGGGGATGTGGGTTTGAGGCTTAGTGGATTGAACATAATTCTGAAGCTAGTGCGCTTGGGCAAAAGCAGAGGTGGGTTGTCTGGTCAAGGAGCCTCCTGCATTTGTCCCTGTGAGAGAGAAGTAAGGAGAGAATTGAAAGAAGGCAGATCTGGAATACTGTCAAGAGGAGCAGTTGACAGGACTATGGTCTGATTGCATATGGAAACATCAAGAGGAGGGACATCAAAGGTGACTGGACATCAAAGGTTTGAGCCAGGATCCCTAAGATAGTGACTCTTTACACGAATTGTAATAAAGGAATGTTCAGAGGAAGAGTTGCTGGAAAAAGGGAACAGGTGCTGAGTTAGGTTTTGAATGTGCTGGAGTTAAGTTGTACCGAGGTGGAAATATGTGCTGGTTGGAGAACAGGCCGGGAGCTTGAGGAACAACAGTCCAGGAGAAAGAATGCTTTTAGGTTATTGGTGCAGGCTGAGCAGTGCAGCCTTGGGTGTAGGTGAGGTTTCCAGGAGGGCAGGGAGCACCTCTGTGGAGGGAGTGAAGGAGGACCGGAATCCAGCAACGTCACGAAAATCTAGGGAGGGAGGTATGGGGGTGGGGGGTGGGGGTCTGCCACAGAGCGGTGGGAGGACTCCTGCTGACTTCCCTGTCACCCCTAACCTCATGGAGGAGAAAATGGATAACAGGGGGCTGAGGTTTCTATTGCCCTTTTTTCCAACAATGAAGACAGAACTTTGAGAGAAACGTGTACAGGACCCCAGATTACTGGCATCTTTCAGTTATCTGGGCTAACAGACCTGCAGTGACTGCAGAGAATGAGACTTTACACTGAGATGTGCTGTGTGATTCCTGGCCTCCCCCCACCCCCCCCGCCCCGCCCCCAACACCCAGGGCTTTAGAATAAATAAAACTTGTTTGTACTCCCCAGTTTCCCCCTTTTCCATTTCCTAACCCACTGTGTGAAGTCTGTCTTAGGACTGGCGTCCGCCAGGCTCCTCTGCCAAAAGTTACTTTTCCTATAGGTTTTTGAGTGGTGGCTTAAGAATTCTTTTTTTGAATTAAACAAACAAACAAACATGGAAATCCTCTCAAGTCTTTGAGAAAGGAATGGATGAGGGCAAACTCACTCAACAGGGGTTCAAGTAGGAGGCTGAAATCCATAGTTGTTAGACTCTTCTGCAAATGTGGGCATGCCTTCTCCAAAAGACTAGAACCCTGGTGGTTAGGAGGCCATGGGCATCCACTGTCATCCTGATGTTAGATTTGGGCTTTGCCACTCACCAATTTCGAGGCTTCGGAGCACGTGCCTCCATTGCTTATCCGCTAAAATGGGGGTTGGGTTGTTGGAAGACTTCAAAAGGTTGTGTTTAAACATGAAATAAGTAAGTGTTACTGAGTAACTGTTATTGCTCAGTTGTGTCTGACTCTTTGCAACCCCATAGACTTGTAGCCCACCAGGCTCCTCTGTTTATGGAATTCTCCAGGCAAGAATAATGGAGTGGGTAGCCATTCCATTTTCCAGAGGATCTTCCCAACCCGGGGTTGGAACCTGGGTCTCCCACATTGCAGGTGGATTCTTTACCATCTGAGACACCAGGGAAAGTGCTTTTTTAATCCAGAGGTTAGCACCTAGAACTCAGAACTATTATTAGCTGCTCTCTCGTCGTCATTGTCCCCTAGTGCTGGTCCTTTTGACACGCTGGAACTGTCATTATGTTTTGTGGGGTTTGGGACACTTTTAGGGAGAGTGCATGGGGCTACTAGTTAAGGATTGGCTCTCTGTCAATGGACTGTGATGTTGGCAAAGTTTCTCATTTCCTTCGCTTTTTAGACTTTGGGGGTAGGAGGTGGGTGGTGAGAACTGCTTATGAACAGCTGGGTGGGTGGAGCTGTGGCTTGCCTAGCCTGGCTGGGGACTCATGGGGGCTTTTCTGGCTGTGGGACGTGCACTGCGTGGCTTGGGCCATGGCCCCGGCGGCTGTGGCGCTGTGTGTGGGTTGTGCGAGGTGTGTGTGTGTGTGGTGTGTGTGTCAGCGAAGACGCGCTCTCTCGCTGTCTGGCTGAGGAGCCGCCTCTGCGTCCTGACCTGGTTCTTGTGTGCTGGCGGCCTCCGAGGCAGCTGTTGCTCCTTTCGCCAGGCCTCAGATGTGGTCGGCTCCATTTCCTCCCGCTGGCCTCGGCTGGCCGCCGCTTGAGGCAGGGGCTTCCGTCTGGAGAACCGGCGAAGCTGGCTCCATCCCGCCCCTGCCGCGGTCATCGTCATGGGGGAGGAGCGAGCTGCTGCAGGGTCAGCGTGGTAGGGCTGTACTGGGCACAGCGACTTACAGAGGATTTCTGATGGGTGGGGAATCTCAGGCTTGGCACCTTGCCTCAGCCAGACCCAGTCTCCCTCCCAGAGGGCCGCTTGTGTGTGTGTGAGTGTGTGCGTGTGTGTGGGTAGCAACAGAAATAGCAAGAAGAAAACGCACGCACGAATTCCTCTCCCTGAGACTCCCCTGTAGTGCTTGTTCAGAGGTCTGCATAGTTTATGCAGAGTTTCAGGTGTGTTGTAGCTACTCTATTCTTAAGCTTCCCCCCCCCCAATAAAAATATAACACCTATAATAAATTCTGGAGCCTGTGAACAAGAGAATGCACCCATTCTCTACTAGCCCGCGATGAGCACTGTTTGCGTTCCTGCAGATTTCCCTTTGCTGTTTTGTGTGTGCACAGATGTGCATTGTTAATAGAATTGGATTCTTAAATTGAGCAGTAATTCCAATCCTATTTTTTTCCACTTCAAATAGTGTAAACACATCCCCTGTCATTAAAAACCCTCAGAAAGCATCCATTTATAAGTACATTCTTCAGTTTCATTGAAGACATTTCCCAGTGGTTTTATTAATAATATGTTTTTATTCTTTATCACTTTAAGTAGGCATATCTGCTGATGGAATATTATATGTTAGTTTTTCTCATGTATTATTTGAAACGCACTTAGTGTTTTGTATATGTTAAACATATAAAGCATAATAACAAACGCATGTAAACTCCCTACCTGCATTAAGAGCTAGGATGTTGCTAACACCACTGAGACTACCTGGGTATTTTCCTGACCACCCCCCCTTCACCTCCAGAGGCAACCACTACCTTGACTTTTGTGTTGATCATTCCCTTGCTTTTTAAAAAAGTTCTGGTTACATATGTTTGTATTCTTACACAATACATTTACATATCCTTTTTTTCTTTAAGCTTTTTGGAGTTGATAGACTATATATAGTCTTTCGAGGCTTGCTTTTTTTTTTTTTACCTTACTCAGTGTAGTCTCTGAGAGTCATTCATGTTCCTGTGATTCATTCATTTGCACTGCTGTGTAATATTCCATTGTCCATTCTGTGATTTGCACTGCTGTGTAATATTCCATTGTCCATTCTGTGGTTGGTGAGCCCTTAGACTATTACCATAATTATGAGTAATGCTGCGGTGAACATTTGTGTACACATTTCCTGAGGCACGTGTGCAGTGTTTCTCTAGGAGTATAGAATCATAGGGTACATGCATGTTTATTTAACATTAATAGATGGTACCACAGACCTTTCCAAAATGGTTGTTTTGCCCTCTAACAGTGGATCATAAGAAAAAAGTTTCTGCTAAATCTCACCAGCACTTGGTATCAAACTAAAATACCCTTTGCTAGTGTTTACTTGGAGAAGGCAATGGCACCCCACTCCAGTACTCTTGCCTGGAAAATCCCATGGACAGAGGAGCCTGGTGGGCTGCAGTCCATGGGGTCGCTAAGAGTCGGACGTGACTGAGCGACTTCACTTTCACTTTTCACTTTCATGCATTGGAGAAGGAAATGGCAGCCCACTCCAGTGTTCTTGCCTGGAGAATCCCAGGGACGGGGGAGCCTGGTGGGCCTCTATTTGTGGGGTTGCAGAGTCGGACACGACTGAAACGACTCAGTAGCAGCAGTGCTTACTATGTACCTGGTGCTGTTGTAAGTGTTCTTCATATGTTAGTTTCAGGTGACCACCCTGTGAAGTTAGGTACTGTTATTAATCCAGGCATAGGGAGGTCAACTTTTAACCTCAGGTAGACAGAGTGAAGTGAAGTGAAGTGAAAGTGGCTCAGTCGTATCTGACTCTTTGTGACCCCATGGACTGTTGAGTCCATGGAATTCTCCAGGCCAGAATACTGGAGTGGATAGCCTTTCTCTTTTCCAGGGAATCTTCCCAACCCAGGGATCGAACCCAAGTCTCCCGCATTGCAGGCAGATTCTTTACCAGCTGAGCCACCAGGGAAGCCCAGGAATACTGGAGTCGGTAGCCTATCCCTTCTCCATTGGATCTTCCCGACTTAGGAATCGAACTGGGGTCTCTTGCATCACAGGTGAACTGAGCTATCAGGGAAGCCCAGATTAAAAAATGAGAAACAGAGAGGTTAATTAATGTATTCAGGACCACACAACTAGTAAGCAGTGGGGGTAAGATTTTAACTGAACATTCTTGCTCTTAAATTCTTCAACATGGTTATAAAATAGACTCTCACAGCAGTCTTATATTTTTGTTTACTATTGAAGTTGGATGTTTTTTACTTATGTTCATTCCCCATTTGCTTCATAAAAAGAAACATTTAAAAATCATCCCCTTATTGTTGGGGCACTTACGTTATTTGTAACTTTTTACTATTAATGCTTCCGGGAAAATCTTTGTAATTTTAAAATTTAAAACGTAATTTAAGCATTTCTTCTGCTGTTTTATTCATTTTGTTTGCATTTCCTTAATATGAGTTTGCTAGTGCTCATGCTGAGTCACTCAGTCCTGTCCGACTCTGCGACCTCGTGGACTGTGGCCCACCAGGCTCCTCTGTCCATGGGATTCTCCAGGCAAGAATACTGGAGTGGGTTGCTATTTCCTCCTCCAGGGGATCTTCCTGACCTAGGGATTGAAGCCGAGTCTCCGGCATTTACAGGTAGATTCTTTACCATGGAACCACCTGGGAAACCCTTAAGTGAGTTTGTTGTTGTTGTTCAGCCACTAAATTGTGTCTGATTCTTTGTGACCCCACGATCTGCAGCACACCAGGCCTCCCGATCCCTCACTATTTCCCAAGTCTGCGCAAACTCTTGTCCATTGAATCAGTGATGCCGTCCACCCATTTTGCCCTCTGTTGCCCCGTTCTCTTTCTTCCCTCAGTCTTTACCAGCATCAGGGTCTTTTCCAGTGAGTCAGTTCTTCGCATCAGGTGGCCAAAAAGTATTGGAGCTTCAGCTTTTTCATCAGTCCTTCTAATGCATATTCAGGGTTGATTTCCTTAAGGATTAACTGGTTAGATCTTGCTAAGAGACTCTCAAGAGTCTTCTCCAACACCACAGTTCGAAAACATCAGTTCTTCAGCACTCTGCCTTCTTTATGGTCCATCTCTCGTATCCGTACGTGACTACCGGAAAGACCGTAGCCTTGACTACACGGACCTTTGTCAGCCAAGTGATTTCTTTGCTTTTTAATACACTGTCTAGGTTTGTCATAGCTTTCCTTTTAAAAAGCAATCGTCTTTTCATTTCATGGCTGCAGTCACCATCTGCAGTGGTTTTAGAGCCTGAGAAGAGAAAATCTGTCACTGCTTCTGCCCTTTCCTCTTCTGTATTAGAGTTTAAGAGTTGTTTAAAATGTCTGTGCTCTTTTGGGTTGCTGTGTGGTACCGTGCCCTCATCTGTGCAGGCAAGCCTCTACCTTCTAGGAGTTTATGATGATTGGAGGAGGCTAATGAGTGTGCAGTGATGAGCATGGTACTCGGCCTGTCGTAAGAATATTCCATCATTATTACGTAGAGACTTCTCCTAGTCACTCTTCTTTTTCTTTCTTCCCCCAAACCACAGTAATTACTGTTCGATCAGGAGGCATGAACAATCAAGGTCCCGTGCTTCTGCCAGATACGATGACCTCAAGGGATTAGGCCTTGTTTCAGCTTCTTCTCTGAGCATCACCCCAACCATTGAGAGATTTGCTGTTCATTTCATAGTAGGAAAAAAGTTAGACTTTAAACTATATTATTGGTATGTACATAGTGACCACAAGAAACAGTACCTCCCAGCGCCTCACACAGGGACACTCATTTTTACACTGTCCAGTGAGTTTCTGGAAGTTAGGTATAACCCTCTGAGATTTGCTGTCTACAAAGAGAACTTGGATGTGGAGCGTGAAGTCAAGGGACTGGGTTAGCCAGTGTACCCACATACACACACCATTCACTCCTACAAAAAGAGGCAAATGTGTACGTCCTCTGAAAGGGTTTCCCTGAAAGTCTCTTTCCCTACTTATAAATTTGTGTCATCAATAGATCCCCGGAGGGGAGAATTCTCTAGAGAGGTGACCAGCCGATCAACTCTAGACGGAACATGCCATGAATGCGACCCCTGTGGTACCAGAGGCAGTGGGGCCGTCCATATGGGGGAGGGAAGGAGAGAATTGGTTTTGCTTGGAGGTGGCTGCTGAACCCTAGGACTGGGGAAAAGGATGCAGCTAGAAAGCCGCTGTCGAATAGCTGCTGGAAGAGTAGAGGAGCTGAGTTGGTAGTGTAGGCAGCTGGGAAAGTGCGGGGTTAGGACTTGCTGGCCTTTGTGGAACCTGCCTACAGGCTTATCCATCCTGGCTTGAAACACCTTCTTGGACATGTTTCTTCCGACATGGTGTATAACTGCTGGGCAACACGACAGCCCCCGGGACTCTTGGCTCTTCTAATGTCTCCTTTCCCAGAGGCCCTGAGAAAGATAGCCAGTGAGGACTTCGATCTCTCACAGTAACAGTTTTTATCTTCCAGCCTTCCTTCCATTTCCTTTTAATGGAGGATTGCTGATCTGCTTTCACGTGTTAATATTCTGAGTGTCAGGAAAGCCTTGGAAAACCTGATGCCATTTCCACGCCTTTCATTGTGTTATGGATAAAAAGAGATGTCTGGGGGTGGCGTTGCATGTTTCTGCAGCCTTGCCTGGTATCCGGGGGGCTCTGGAGCCGCTGTGGTGGGGTTGGGGGTCAGGCTGTTGTTGGATGCCTGACGTCTGAGGGACGTCTGAGGGAGGGAGAAAGGCGAAGGCTGTAGGGGAGGAGGGGCGTTGGGCCTCGGGAGTCCTGAGCAAGCAGGGCACAGGGCCGAATTCTGACCGGGCTTCCTGGGCCCCTGGAGTCTTCTGCAGATGAGCGTGGCAACTGCAGGAGACGATGCTATACATACATACCAGCCCTTCCTGAAGTAGGTGGCGGGTTAGGTCTCTCTGCTCTGAGAAGGGCACTTACTCTGCCTGTCTTTCAGTAACAGCGCCCTGCTGCCCACCGCCTGGTGAGGGGAGCACGTACCCCTGGCCTATCCAGGCCAAGTGGGATGGGCCAGAGTTTTTCTAGTGAAAGCAGGAAGGAGACCTGGTTAGACTAGGTGTGTGGGTCCCCGTGAGGGCAGGGCTGTGTTCCATGCTTGGAAGGTGGCTCTGGGAAGGGCAGCACCAAGACCTTCGGGGGCCCCCCCGTGGAAGCAGATGGAGGGGCGCGCCAGGCTGTTCAGGAGCCGATGGCTTTGGCGGCTTTGCGGACCTCTGTGTGCGTGCACTGTGACAGGTGTCGTAACAGAGGAGGGTCCCAGAGTGCCCAGAGACCCCGCAGGCCGCCTGCAAGTCGAGGCTGAAGAGGCTTGCACCAGCCAGGTCCTGGGAGGAAGGAGGAAGCAGCTGACTATTTGAACACATACTGAGCACTCTGTCAGATCCTGAAGCTGTCGTGGAAGCTGTGTCCCCTTGGAGTTTTTATGGGGTAATCGGTCCCCGTCTCTTAGAAAAAGGTCTGCAGTAGCAGGTGGCCGTGTGTACGATCTGGCTCCGACCTGTGGCGGGCAGGACTGGTCCAGGAAGACTATCACGAGGGGCTGATTCTGTTCCTTGTCTCCGCCTTTATCTAATCACTTGCTTCCATAATCACACTTCATTCCCATCTCTCTGCTGTTGCCTTAGTTCAGGCCCTCATCATCCCTGATCTGGACAGCAGCGTGTCTCCTAACTGGCCTTCGGGTCACCAGCCTTCAGCTCCGTCTGCAGTCAGTGCTCTGTGGGATCGTCTGAATGCCCCTCCCAGAATGTAAACCTGCTCCTGTGTGTCCATGATGTGTGCCCTCCCTATGCCTCACGCTCAGGATGTGCCCAGCTGCTCACCTGCCAGGCCTTCTCATGGTTCTGTGCCTTTGCACAGAGAGTCCCTCCATCTTCCTCCTTCCCCTCCTTGAAAATACCTGCCCATCTTCTGAGTCTCGGCCCAAAGGTCTCTTCAAGAGGAAGCCTTTCTTGATAGACACGTCTGCCTTCCCAGAGAGAAGTGGCTCCCGTGCCCCAGGCCCTGGAGAGACTGTTCTCGTGGCACCAGTGCTCTCAAGGGCATTTGTTTGTTTGTGGGCCTGTCTCCTGCCTTTTGCCTTGTAAACTTCTTGATGCTCCTGAAATATATAGTTCAGTCCATTGTAGGGTAAGAAACCACCCCAGAATTAAGTGGCATGAAGCAGGAATCGTTTTATTAATATTATGCTCATGGAGTCTTGGATCTGGAAGTCAGGAAGGTAACAGCGTGGGTAGGTAGCTGGTCTCTGCTCTTTGACGTTGGGGCCTCAGCTGGGAGGTCTCAAAAGCTAGAGGTGACTCGATACAGGGCTGGAATTCTCGCAGGGCTCCTTCACTCACTGACTTGGCACGTTGATGCCCACTCTTGGCTGGAACCTCAGCCAGAAAAGTCCAGAACACCCTCATGCGGCCTTTCCAGACAGGCTGTGTCTCCTCGCAGCCCGGTAGCGGGTGCCAAGCGTGGGTGTCCGGGAGAGCCAGGAGGAAGCTGCATTGTCTTTTATGACAGATTTGAAAACCACGACAATGGGGCTTCCACCACTATCAGAGGCTCACCCCATTTCAAGGGGAGGGAAAGAGACCCCACTTCTCCATGGGAGAAGTGTGTATGGGTGGAGGGCTTGTGATGGCCATCTTTGGAGAATAAAATCTGCCCCCCTGTGAAGCACTGGATTCTGAAGGTTGAGCAAGGGTGGTGTGTGAGGAAGAGTCTTGAGGGAGGGGTATGAGCAACAGCAGATTGTAGAGTGGAGAAAAGGTGGGGGGCAGAGGCGGGGACTAGGGAGCTGCTCTCAAGTTGGACAGTTAAAACGTGTGTACACGCAAGACCCCAACTAGGAGGGGAGGAAGGAGATTAGAGAGACATTTGTGTTTAGAATTGTGCGGACCTGGTGGCTGGGCACATTGGAAGAACATGGGTGATGTCTGGGTTGGGACCACTTGCGAGAATAGGGGTTGGGGACAGAGCTTTTGGAGGTGGGACAGGGAGTTTGGTCCTTTTGAGAGAGGCTGCTCTCTGTGGGCCTGTAGCATGTTCCAGGGGCTGGAAGCAGCTGGAGGCCAAACTTTAAGGAGCATCCTCAGAGCAGTGCTTGCCACAGCCCAGAGGGGAATGAGAAATGAGGGAGAAAGTGTGGAGGGCTTTAGGGTTAGGGCATGTCTAGCTGGGACTTTGAAAGGGCCTCCATCCTCCTCCCACATTGTCCTGTGTCTTGCTAGTAATCGTCAAGTAATAGCTTGGTTTCCTTTTCAATATCCCCTGCTTGTTCGGAGGACAGGATTCGGTGCATTTTTTATTGAAGTGTTAAAACTTTTTCCTAAATTGAGCTGAAGCTGCCTTTCTCAAGCTTTCCCCATTTTCTGATTCCACCTCTTAGGGCCACTCGAAACAAGTTAAATTTTATTCCCAAATGATAGGCCCTCGGATGTTTAAAGATCTTCTTGAGTTTCGTCTCCTTCAGAACCAGAAGGGACCTGTTTCTCATGTGGTTTTGAGCTGTTCTGCTTGCCCTTCCTCTGTGCCCCCTCACTGCCCAGGCACAGCTGGGCTGTTGCTCTCTGTGCTGAAGGTCCTGTTCCAGGCAGGTCCCATGTGCGTGTCCACCTGCAGATAGGCTAGTGGACTGTGAAATCAACCTGCAAGGAAGAGGGAGGGAGGGATTTGGGTATCTAGCGAGGCGAAATCCTGGTTTGTAAACTGGTCATATGTATACAAGAATCTAATGGATCACAGTGTAAAATGTGTTTCTTACTGTCGGCTGCATCAACAGTGAAGAAGTTTGGAGACACCTTGAGTAATAAGACCTGTTGAAGCTGTCAAACCGCGTCACATTGAGTATGCGGAATCAGTAAACCTTTCCCCCTCCTGATCACTAAGATGGTTTCACGTGCGCTCCTGCTCTGTGCTGCTTCCATCTTTGACTTGCACAGATGTGTTGCAGGACCTTGTTTACCCTGTTAGATCTTTTCCTCTCCTGCCTGATGACCTTCTGGCCTGGTCCTGTCACTTGTCTATTTAATAAGTGTGCCTTCACTATCATTATTAATAAATATGTTGGCCAGGGCAGACCACTGAAGACACCTCCCCGCCCGCCCCCGCAGCCCCGACTTGTACTCTGGGTATGGTTATTCAGCTGTTAGTGAGCCAGCCCATCCAGCCCATCATTTCCCGAAGCTGGCCCTCAGAGGGATCACAGCCAACCTCGTGGAACGTGGATGTCTGCAGCCTGATTTGCAAACCCAGGGCCCTGGCAAATAACACAAATGAATGAAGTGCTAATTAATTTGAGCAGTTAATAAATAACCCCTGACTCCTGGCCTTGGTTTAAAGGAGGCAATGTGAATAATGTGGCTGGGCGTGAGCTGGAGAAGTAGTCTGTGCTCAGTTGTAGACAAAGTTGCCAGACAGGAGTGTGGGTCTTCCCAGAATATCTGGGCTTCTTGTGAAATTTGATTTTTTTTTTTTTTCCCCAAACAAAACCCAAACAAAACAGATCCATGGCAGATTTGGCCTGCAGCCCTTGCGTTTGTGACCTGTGACCTCCTCATCTCCTGGTCCAGTGACCACATAAAATAAGGCACTGATTACTTGGGTGTAGATGGGTTGATAGCTGTTCTTGAACCTGACTCCTTGAGGTCCCTTCAGTTACCCACTCAGGACTCTGACCTGGACTGATCTCACCCAGTGTACTGCAAGTTGGGGATGATGCTTGCTCTTTGCTCACCTGTTGGCACCTTCTCCTGATGGCAAGCTTCTTCTAGGATCACTGGCAGGTGTCAAGAGTGTGTCAGTGGGCTCCCTTGGCTGGGAAAACTGAAATTTAGAGGTTCTTAAAGTCTCCCACCTATCTTTGCTTCACTTTACTCTTATCTATATCTAATCTTCCTTTGCTTTTTGGTCCAAAGAGTATTTTCCTTTCCTGGGAATTCATAGGCACGAGAGTGGGCCTAACTCTTCCTTGTTCTTCTTATTCACACACCCAGAGTAACTTTTTAAAATCCTTTTAGTTGTTTTGACTATTTTGGAGAAGCCTCTGCTCATACAGCGTTAGTCTTCCTGCCACTGTTTCTGTAAATCCATGCTAATCTCTCATGTTTCTCCTTGATTGTACATACTTCTTCTGTCTTTTATAGGTAAACATGTAAAATTTGACCACCTCAAATTCTGTAGCCTTTGCAGCCACATGAGTGTAGGGTTTAAAGTAGGAAGGAGGGGCAAATAGGGTGTTCAGCCCCATTTCTAGAGGAAAGGTATTTGTTCCTAGTTCCTAGTTCTGAAAGACTGTCTTCCACCAGCGTCAGGGAGAGGCTGATGTGTTCCATGGCCTGTGGGCGTGTATAGGGGACTAGGCGGGAGACACAGAAGTTATTAAGATTTGGCTCTTGGCTTGAAGGAACTACCATCTAGCGGGGGGAGGCAGCTACTTGGTGTGTGGTAAGTGCTGACAGAAGCATGTGTAAGTTACTGTGGGAGCCTCAGGAAGGGAGCACTGGTCAGTCTGCCAGCCAGGTCAAAGAGGAGGTGACACTGAGCTGATGCTGGAAGAAGAAGCCGGAGACCCCAGAGAGGCTGGGAATTAGAGCTGCATGTGCAAAGCTCAGAAAAGCATATTAGAAAAGCAGGAAGGGCTTTTGTGGCCAGAATTGGGCAAGTGACAAGAATGAGGTGGGAACCATTAGGCTGGGTCTTCTCTCTGCTCACCTCCCAAAGTGAGCTGTCCCAGTCCCAGCTTCCCAGCACTGCTTTGGAGCCCATGATGGCTCTGCTTGACCATCTAAGGACTCGTATCACTTAACGTCTGCTCAATATACTTTATGTTCTACCTGAGGGACTAATTTGTTTAACTTTTTATTTTGATTGAATTTTAAAACTTACAGAAAAGATTAAAGAAGAGTACCTGGGGCTCCCATGTACCCAAATTGTTCACATTTTACCTTATTTTTTTAATCATTTTGTGTGATATTTTAATATATGCATGGATTTTTTTCTGAGCCATTTGAGATTAAGTTGGAGATACCGCTTATCCCTAAATACTTCAGTGTGTATGTGTTCTAAGGACAAGGACATTCTTTTATACAATCATAGAATAATCATCATGTCAGGAACACAGAGATTGCTATGGTATGTTCTTATCCACATCCATATTCAGATTTCATCCGTTGTCTCAGTCATGTACTTCATAGCTGTTTTCCCCCAGTCCGTGATCATGCATTTTGCTGTCCTGTCTTTTAGTCTCACGTCAGCTGAGAGAGGTGTTTGCTTTTCTTGTCTTTGAAACTTTTTGGAGAGAACAACCCAGATGCTTTCTAGCCCGGCCTTTAGTCTCAATTCATCTGATGTTTCCGCATGATTAAGTTTAGCTTATATGTTCTGGTTGAAGGTCTGTGTATTATATCCTTCTCCTCAATTAGTGTATCAAGAGGCACATGATGTTGGTTTGTCCCAGTATGGTGATAACTTTGATCATTTGGTAAAAGTGGTGTCTGCCAGATTTCTAAGTTGCTGTTGTAACTAAGTCATTTTTAGAGAGATGTTTCGCCAAGCCTTCATCTGCTATTCGTAGCCTCCACTGATGAGTTTCTATATCCTTTTCTAGCCTTTTCTATGTTTTATTCACATTCTACTGTAAGGCAGAGCTTTCCTTTCCAGTGGGATGAATTCATGCAAACTCGCTTCTGCCTCTTTGCCTTACTTTTAACTTTCTGGACTGGAGCCCCAGCCCACTTCCTCTTGTGTTCTCCCCCTTCGGTGTCCTTCGGGTGGACATCAGCTGAATAATGGTGGTTCCGGGGATTGGGAAGCAGCTTGGATCTTCTTCCCAGCAAGAACTCGCTTTTCATAGGCATGAATGGCTCGGTGCAGGGCTAAACACGGGCTGTATGGGATGATCAGAGCTTCCTCAGGCCTGGGGCTGGGCTAGGAAGGTCGTCCTGTCTGCCACCTGCGCTCAGCCTGGGCTCGAGTGAGGACAGTAATAGGCCAAGAAAAGAACCATGGATTCCTTCCCACGAGAAGCCGTGCTGGGCCCTTGTGCAGCCTGAATTTGTTAGTCAGAGGTGCTCGTCCCCTGCCCGTCACACACACTTGGCCCTGCTGGCGCGTTGCCGCGTGGCTGCTTAGTTAGCTTTCTCCTCCTCCTGGCGGAAGGCAAAGGTTCTGGCATCACTTTGGTCGTCGTTGAAGACCTTTACGTGTATCCTCAACAGATGCTTGGTTTCAAGGGCCTCTCATCGGTGTAATCAGTATGAGACCCAGCAAGGATCTGAGCAGCATTCAGACGTCCACGTTAGGCTCTCTTAGAGATCCGCTTCTGTTGGTGCAGCCCGCTGGGAGAGGAGGTGTGGGGCGACGCGCTGAGGCTCAGGCTGTGTCAGAGACAGGGAGAGCAGGGCTAGGTGTGCCTCTCACTGGTGTGGCACAGGACAGTGTGTTTCATGTATCGTGGCTCATCTTTTTCCCTCTTCTTCCTCCTCCCCTCTCTCTCTCTTCAGACAGGCTCAGAGCTCAGCCCAGTTGATGGACCTGTTCCAGGTCAGATGGACTCAGGGCCAGTGTACCATGGGGACTCACGGCAGCTAAGCGCCTCAGGGGCGCCAGTCAATGGTGCTAGAGAACCTGCTGGACCCAGTCTGCTGGGCGCCGGGAGTCCTTGGCAAGCAGACCAGAAGCCCAACTGGGACACGGCCCCAGGACCAGCTCACACCGCTCGCCTGGAAGATGCCCACGATCTGGTGGCCTTTTCGGCTGTGGCCGAAGCTGTGTCCTCTTATGGAGCCCTTAGCACCCGGCTCTATGAAACCTTCAACCGTGAGATGAGTCGTGAGGCTGGGAACAACAGCAGGGGACCCAGGTCAGGGCCCGAGAGCTGCTCTGCCAGCAGTGAAGACCTTGACACGCTGCAGACGGCCCTGGCCCTCGCTCGGCATGGCATGAAACCGCCCAACTGCAACTGCGATGGCCCAGAGTGCCCCGACTACCTCGAGTGGCTGGAGGGCAAGATCAAGTCTGTGGTCGTGGAGGGAGGGGAGGAGCGGCCTAGGCTCCCAGGGACTCTGCCTTCTGGTGACGCTGGCCTCCCGGCGCCAGTCACCGGGCCACTCCTCAACTCCGAGGTCCCCCAGATGCCTCCTCTGGAGGGCCTGCCCCTGTCCCAGAGCGCCCTGAGCATCGCCAAGGAGAAGAACATCAGCCTGCAGACTGCCATTGCCATTGAGGCCCTCACACAGCTCTCCTCTGCGCTCCCCCAACCTTCTCACGCCACCTCCCAGGCTTCTTGCCCCCTTCCCGAGGCCTTGTCCCCTCCTGCCCCTTTCAGATCTCCCCAGTCCTACCTCCGGGCTCCCTCATGGCCTGTGGTCCCTCCTGAAGAGCACCCATCCTTTGCTCCTGACGGCCCTGCCTTCCCTGCAGCAACTCCAAGAACAGAGTTTCCTGAAGCCTGGGGCACCGACACGCCACCGGCAACTCCCCAGAGCTCGTGGCCCATGCCTCGCCCAAGCCCTGACCCCATGGCTGAACTGGAGCAGTTGTTGGGCAGTGCCAGCGATTACATCCAGTCAGTATTCAAGCGGCCCGAGGCCCTGCCCACCAAGCCCAAGGTCAAGGTCGAGGTGCCCTCGTCCTCCCCGTCCCCCATTCTCCAGAGGGAGGCGCCCACACCATCCTCGGAGCCCGACACCCATCAGAAGGCCCAGACGGCCCTGCAGCAGCACCTCCACCATAAGCGCAGTCTCTTCCTGGAACAGGCCCACGACGCCTCCCGCCCGCCGCCCCCGGAGCTTCCTGCTCCTGGCTGGTGGGCGCCACCCAGCTCACCTGCCCCTCGGCCTTCCGACAGACCACCCAAGGAGAAGAAGAAGAAGCCCCTGGCACTAGCTGGAGGTCCTGTGGGAGCTGACAGAGCTGGCCCTGGGATCAAGCCCAGTGTCCGGAAGCCCATTCACATCAAGAAGTCCAGGCCACGAGAAGCGCAGCCCCTCTTCCCGCCTCTGCGGCAGATCGTCCTGGAAGGGCTGAGGCCCCCAGCCTCTGAGGATGTGCAGGCTCACCCACCTGCCCCTGTCCCCACCTCACAGGGCTCTGTCATCCCCCTGCCCCCAGAACCTTCTCTTGCGCTATTTGCACCTAGTCCCTCCGGGGACAGCCTGCTGGCCCCTACTCAGGAAATGAGGTCTCCCAGCCCCGTGGCAGCCCTGCAGCCAGGCTCCACTGGCCCTCTTCCCCCTGCTGATGACAAGCTGGAAGAGCTCATCCGGCAGTTTGAGGCTGAATTTGGGGATAGCTTTGGGCTTCCTGGCCCCCCGTCTGTGCCCATTCAGGACCCTGAGAACCAGCCAACTTGTCTCCCAGCCCCCGAGAGCCCTTTTGCTACCCGCTCTCCCAAGCAAATCAAGATCGAATCTTCAGGGGCTGTGACTGTGCTCTCAACCACCTGCTTCCATTCAGAGGAGGGAGGCCAGGAGGCCACACCCACCAAGGCCGAGAACCCACTCACACCCACCCTGAGTGGCTTCCTGGAGTCGCCTCTTAAGTACCTGGACACACCCACCAAGAGTCTGCTGGACACACCCGCCAAGAGAGCCCAGGCCGAGTTCCCTACCTGTGATTGTGTGGGTAAGTCTTTCTGGCTGGCAGGGAAGGGCAAGGGGATGAGGCCCGGTGGGCTTGGATTTCTAGGCTCTGACTTTGATTTGGGAAACATTTGCTGTGTGCCGGCCACCACACTGGGGCCTGTGGACACAGAAGTGAGCACGCAGGCTAGTGGAGAAGACATTGAAGGAAACTGATGGTGATGCTGTGTGGTATATCGTGTGTCAGTGGTGGTGCTTTGTCGTACAGATTGAGGCGAAGGCGTCGTGGAAGCCTTCCTGTGGGAGGTGGTGCTTGTGCTGAGGCCTGCAGGGCTGTCCGGTGGAAGGAAGATGTGCTGAGAAGAGGGAACAGCTTGGGCAACAGCTTGGTGCCCGTGACAGGGTAGGGCCTATTTCGATGGCTCTTGGCCCGAGAAAGCAAAAGGGGAGGAGTCTGTGTGGGGATGAACGAAAGGCGGCTAGAGAAGCAGGCAGGGACCAGGTCTCGCATGCAGGGCCCAGGGAGCCCCGCTTGGGAGTTTGGCTTAATCTTACTGGTAATATGTAATGAGCTCCTGAGGGTTTTAAAGCACCAATCATCAGCTTGTGCTTCTGAAAGACTGTTCCGGCTTGTGGGGAGAAAAGACAGTGGTTGGGGGGCCTGTAGGAAAGGTGTTCTTGTGAGCCAGGCCTGGACTGAAACAGTAGGTGGGGAGAGGCCGCAGAGTTAGTAGCCTCTGAGGAGGGGGCTGTGGGGGCGTGGACAGCTCAGGTCTCTGGCTTGGTGGCAGTGAGCACTGAGAACGCATGTTTGGAGAAGTGGCGAGTTCTGTTTGGACAGCCTGAGTTGAAGGGCACAGAGACTGTAGATCGGGCCCTGAGTTATGCATTTGGACATAGTTAATTTCAGGTGATGGTTGAAGCCCTGGTGTGGATGAGAGCACTGAGGAATTGGGTCTGTTTCTGAGCCTTGCCTTCTGGAAGAGAAGCAGGGCACCGGGCCTCTGGAAGGCTGCTCTGGGGGACTTCGCTGTCTCGGGGGAGGTCATGGATGCCTCAGGAAACTCCAGGTCCACTATAGAAGGTGGATATCTGCTACTTACTGAGCATTCCGTAAGAGATGTGCACGTTTCAGATGTTGGCCAAAAAACACATTGAGACCGATGATGAGCATGTTGAATTGCTGCGATCTTATGATACACTGATAGATCTTATGAGAAGGCTGTCTGCTCTGCTTGTTTAAATACACTGTAATGTTTGGTCAGTTGTGTGATTTGTTTGGCTATTGTATCTCAGTTGATAAGGAGAAGCTGGGCTGTCCTGCCTGCTCCAGCTATCCCAGACTCCTGGGGTACAAGACAGTGAGTGGGGCTGGCGACAAAGAATCTCTTGGAGAACAAGGAAAAGTTGGCCTCAGTGCTTCCATCCAGGGGTGCACAGATGTGCAGCGTCCTGCCAAAGGCTCACAGACGTGCCCTGAGATTGTGGTTTCCACTGAGGGCCGACCCTCCTCATTATTGGGTCTAATAATGATGTGACTTTGAGGGCCCCTTATTTCCCAGCATTTGGGGGACACTTGTTCTGATCATAGGACGTGGGGGGCCCCCTTTCGCTCTTCATGTTTGTAGATGTCTGGCCTGTCTTCCTTTTGTTTAGGGCTTCATTTGCTGTTTCTCCTCCTCCATGGAAGGAAATATTCTTATATAGGGCTGAGGACATAGTTGATCCATGATAAATATTTAATTGTGGAATTCAATGATGCAGATATTGGGATGAAATACTATGTTTGGTCAAACTAATTTTTTTTAAACTTGAATTTTAATCCCATCACTTCCCCATGCCTAAAATGAAGGGGATAGTAGTACCCGGTCACCAGGGTTTATCTGAGCATTAAATTAGTTAATACAGGTAAAGCACTTAGGACTGTGTCTAGCATGTAAGAAGCACTGTAAGAGTACTTAGCTATTATCAAGCCTAACAAGTGCAAAAAAGCAAGAGAAGGATGTAAAAACATAAATATTACGAAGGAAAAAAAGTGTTGGCTGTTACTTTATTGATCTGTCATTTATTGTTTACCTAACCCAGTCCTAGTGACCAGTGTGATAAAATTTAAGAGAAATGGTTTAAGGACATCGTGGTCTGCTTAAAGAGACAACGTAAACAATGAAATACCCAGCGGCCCAGTCAGCAGGTATCTGCCAGGTGCCTGTGCTGTTATGTGGAAGTGGTTGAACTGCCATCGTGCTCTGAAACACTAGGCTTGGTTGTCATTTTGGAGGGCAGTGCTTTGCTTAGGAAGCTACTTTTCGGAGCTGGGTTTTGAAGACTGTAGTGAACATAGGTGGGGCGACGTGAGAAGGTAGCCACCCTAGCCCGAGGAATTCGTGAGCGTGGTTAAGGAGCAAGCCGCTGGCACATGGTAGACCTGAGCCCTCAGGGTGCGCCTGCATTTCTTAGGCCAGAGGAGCCCCCCAGTGGATAGGACAAGATTCAGCTTGAAGCTCCTGAGCGAAAGCAGGGGCAGCAGAGAGTCGGTGTCAGAGAAATCCAGCGTGGCAATGGTGGCAGCCTGTTGCCGGGCAGGGTTAGGGGGGTGGCAAGGGCAGTGGGCAAGAGGTAAGGGGAGCACCACCACTAGTTCTTTATTACTCCAATTTGTATTTTATTTACATGTAATACGGATAAAATATTTGTATGCTATCTATTGCTAAACAATTAGAACCAAACCCACCTTGTGTTGTTAAATGTTAAATTGTGGAAAAATGCTGACAATGAAAACAGCAGATACAAAGAATATTTAAATGATCAGCTCACCTAGGGTTAAAACAAGAATAGAGAGGGGACTTCCCTGGTGGTCCAATGGCTAAGATTCCATGTTCCCAATGCAAGGGGCCTGGGTTCAATTCCTGGTCAGGAAACTAGATCCCATGTGCTGCTACTAAAGATCCTGCATGCCACAGCTAAGACCTGGCACAGCAAATAAATCAACATTTTTTTAAAAATAGAAAAAAGTCTAGGAAGAACTACATCAACAGTGGGATTAAAATTCAAGTTTAAAAAAATTAGTTTGACCAAACATGATATCTCATCCCAATATCTGTATCATTGAATTCCACAATTAAAATATTTATTATGGATCAACTATATCCTCAGCCCCACAGAAGAATATTTCCTTCCCTGGAGGAGGAGAAACAGCAAATGAGGTCCTAAACACAAGGAAGACAGGTCAGATGTCTACAAACATGGAGAAAGGGAGGGGGCCCCAATTCCTATGATCAGAATAAGTATCCCCCAGCTGCTGGGAAATAAGGGGCCCACAAAGTCACTTCTGGTCAGACTGTGAGGGACTTTCCTCTCATTATGTTTTCTGACTTTTCTGTAATGAAATACGTATTTTATAACCAAGAAATATTTTTGAAAATGCCTCCTCCTAGAAGTGGCCCAGAAGATGGATTGGTGAAGAGTGGCAACCCTGTAGCAGGAGACCAGTTAGGAAGCTGCTGAGAACAACGATAAGAACTACAAGAGCAGTAATGAAGTGGCAGAGGGGAAGCTTGCTCTATTCTAGGCACTGTGCCAAGTGCTGCTTTGCAGGCACTGCCTCGTTTAATCCTCTGTAGCATCTATATGAGATAGATACTATCAGTAGTTCCATCATAATGATGTTTTTTCATTTCTTGCTTTCTTGCAAAATTAGATTCAGTGACTTTGCCAAGTCAAAGAGCTAGCATGGTGGAAGTAAGATTTGAACCTAGGCAGCTGGACCACTGTGATTACTGTGATTTACTGTGATTAAAATTGTGTCACTGAGAAATAAGTCCAACTAAAATAGTGGTGTTAGAAATGGAGAGGGCCGAAGAAGGAAGGATTCACTTGGAAGCAGTTTCTGGAGGTGCTGAGGTTTTTGTTAAAGCCTGGACAGGTGGTTTGGCAGAATTCAGCTGGTGTGGTGGAATTTATCTCTGTGAACTCAAGCTTGGGACAAGGGCTAGGAATGAAGCTTGTTCAGTCTGGAATTAATGTCAGGTGGGAACCATCTCATATTCCAGAAGCTCAGCCTCTCAACAGTGGTATGTAGAAAGGTGCAGATGGCAGGAAGCATTTTCTGTAGAAGTGCCAGTGAAATTTGGGGATGCCATTAAGCTCTCATAACAGATGATTTACATATGGGAACGACTTTATAAAAACATGAAAAGGTCTTAGAGCATAGCAAAAGAAACCCAGTGTTCAAGCTCCGTGGTGATTTTTGCTAAATAAGCAACTTTGGCCAATATGGGCACCACTAGGTAACCAGTAAGCCAAGCACCAAGAGCATCGTTTTGCACTTGTATGGAGATTACAGGTTTTCTGAAGGTATGGCTGGGGTTCATCTCTACTTGTTCTCTGAATCTTGAAATACTGCAATTAAAGGTACCTTTTGGGGCTTCAAAAAAGTAAATTTAAAAGACCTGAAAGGAGATGCTTTACTCCAAAAGGTACTATGATATGTACAGACTTGGGAAAACATGGCCCAAATTGAAGTTCTATATTGAAATACCGGGAGAAGAGAGTATTGATGCATTTGTAGTATTTGGAAGCACACACTGGATCCTCTTCTAACCACAGCTTAACCTTCCTGTGACACTCCTGTCAGAGGCAGGATGGCTCACTGCTGTGCCTGTTGGCTAGGCCCTTTATGTATTTTATCTCTTCTCAGAAATGGGGACATTCACAGGACAGGGAATGCGTCCAGACGATGTTTTTGTGGGGAAAGCATCCTTGGAGGTTATCTGCCCGTCGTTTCATAGGTAAGGAGACAGGTCCGTACCAGCTCTCACATCTTGCCCTGCTGTCTGTGAGGAGCAGCCCACAGGTCGCTGGAGACATATAATGACAGTGAAAGCAGGGAGTTGAGACAGATTTTAGAGGCTGTTTTCCTAGGAATGCTGTGTTCTGTTCCGTTGATCATCTTGCCCTAAAGTAATGGCCAAAGATCAATACAAGAGAAACATCTCCTTGGCTTCCCTGGTGGCTCAGTGGTGATGCAGGAGGTAGGCCAGGGAGATCGCACGTGCCCCAGAGCAGCTAAGCCCATGTGCCCCAACTCGGGAGCCTGGGAACCCTAGCACCTGTGCCCTGCAGCCAGAGGAACCACCTCAGGGACACGTGCGCACGCCGCCGCTGCAGAGCAGCCCCTGCTCGCAGCCACTGGAGAAAAGCCTGCAAGGCAGCCACAAATAAATAAATAGAATTATAAAAAGGAAAGCTGCGGCTTTGCCTGGAACGTGGTGAAAGTTTGGATGAGGGGTGAATGTTGTCCAGCAGATGTGGCTGATCGCAGTATCCACGGGGTGACTTCAGTGTGAGCCGCAGTTTTGAATGGGAGACGTATCTCTGTCTACAGTGAAGTCTATTTCCTGTAAGTTTTTTGCTGCGTCAGGTCTCAGCTGCGGCATGGGGGAATCTTCGTTGCTCCGTGTGGGAGCTTTCCTTGCGGCACACAGACGCTAGAGCTGTGGCGCACGCGCTCGGCAGTGGAATGTGAGGTCTTAGTTGCTCTGCAGCGTGTGGCATCTTGGATCGCTTCGTGTGGGAGCTTCCCTTGCGGCACACAGCCGCTAGAGCTGTGGCGCACGCGCTCAGCAGTGCAGTGTGAGGTCTTGGTTGCTCTGCAGCCTGTGGCATCTTGGATCCCCGACCAGGGGGTGAACTCGTGTCTCCTGCATTGCAAGGCAGATTCCCAACCACTGGACTACTAGGGAAGTCCCCATTACCTACGGTTTTTATGAGAATATAGTTCCCTTCTTTGTATGAAGTTTGATATGAAAAAGAACTTCATCTCTTTTAAAAGTCTTCCTGGTGGTTCAGATAGTAAAGAATCTGCCTGCAGTGTGGGAAACCGGGGTTCAATCGCTGGGTAAGGAAGACCCCCTGGAGAAGGAAATGGCAACCCCTTCCAGTATTCTTGCTTGGAGAATTCCATGGACAGAAGAGCCTGGCAGGCTACAGTCCATGGGGTCTTTTACTGTTTTGTTTTTTTTTGGCAATAGAATATTTGTATACCAGTATATGGTGGGGAATCTGACTGTATAGTGGGTTGGAGGGACTCAGAAAGAACTTCTGGATGAAGTTTTGTCTTACCTTTTAAAGGATACGTAGAAGTTTAGTAGATTAATAGGGAGAAGGTAGAGTATTCTGGGCCAAGGGACATAAAGATTATAGAGATGAAAAACCACATGAAGATGTGGAGATGAGAAAGCATGGAGAAATACAAGTAGTTCTGGTATGACTGGTGTGTTAGGTGAAAGATTGGGAGTGGCTGGAGAGGAGAGTTTCAGGGGAAGAGGGGATGATACCAAAGGCAGAGAAACCAGTTTGCAAGCCCAGGCAAGAAATAATGTGTGCCTAAAGTAAGAATGGGACTTCCCTGATGGCTCAGATAGTAAAGCATCTGCCTACAATGTGGGAGACCCAGGTTCGATCCCTGGGTTGGGAAGATCCTCTGGAGAAGGAAATGGCACTCCACTCCAGTATTCTTGCCTGGAAAATCCCATGGACGGAGGAGCGTTGTAGGCTGCAGTCCATGGGGTCGCAGAGTCGGATATGACTGAGCAACTTCACTTTCATTTTCAAAGTAAGAATGACATGGAGTAGGAGGGAGGAAGAGGAGGGGTGGATAAAAGAATAAGGAGAATTAACTGATTCAGTGACCTGTTGAATGCAGAAGTAAAGAAGCAGTCACAGATGACTCCTGAGGTTCCAGGTGGATGACTGGGTGATGGTGGTGCCGTTCTCCAGGATCTGACATACAGCAGGGAAGCAGGCTTGGGCATTTGCCTTTGAGATGTCTGTAGGATCAGCAGGGGTGCACTTAGTTGGATCTGTGAATTGGAAGTTCTTCAGCTTCCAGTGATGGTAGTTGGAGTCGCAATTATAGACATTTCACAAGGCTGACTATGTAGATCAAGAACAGAGGATACTAACTTTTATGGCAGAGACTCTCACACAGGAGGCCCTGAGGGAAGTGTGGAAGAGATGTGGGAAGTATAATTGAGGAGAGATTAGGTTAGAACAAACAGATAGTTCTGGAGAGCTAACAGCATCACTGCTGAAGATGGGTCAAGATTTCATGCCAGGTTCTTCTTTGTCTTACATGATTTCTTGTTAAATACGCGTGCTCGTCTTTTCAGTTAAATCGCAGGGTCCTTAAGAACCAGAACTGAATGTTGTATTTCTAAAGCATCTAGACTGCTGCTGATTTTATGGTGGTGCTCCACATATTTTGTGCTCAACTGATTGGCCTTATTTTACCTCTATATTAAGTTCTACAAAGATATCAGATAGATTTGGGCATAATCTCCTTACCTTTAATCTTTATCATCAGTGAGTGTGCCCATTGTTATGGAAGCATTTCTGTCTGCTACCAGCAGGCCTAGTTTGCTACTCATGAATTCACAGGCAGATGATGGAGGTTTTAATTTTAAAAATGTTCATCTGGCACACCTGATCCAGGATGGGGCCCAACCATCTGCCTGTGAGAATTTGTAATTACCAGGAGGCAACATTCTAGCAGTTATTGATTTTCAAGCAAATGGAATTAGTTACATAAACTTAAGGTATTTGGCTTTATGTCTACTAAAATTACATCAGGAAGCTGAAGTGTTGCATAGGATTGCTTGGGAAAGATGGGTACAATAAAACCTTTGTGTGATCTTGACACCTATGCATTAGTTATCAACCGTCAGTGTTGTAAAGAAAAGAAACACCTGTGCCTGTATCTCTACATGGCTATGAGGTTCCCCAGTGGAAAAGTGTGGGTGCCCTGATCTCTGTGTAGAATGGGGTAGAGAAGGTAGAAGGTTCTTTTAGAATTTAAGGACTCCTCTTTCTGTTAGGCAGTAATGAGTAGTTTGTTGTGTTTAATCTCTCTTCCTGATAGCGCAAAGGATACATTACATTCTTTCCCCAGCCTAGTGCAAAAGTGGAACAGAGCATATTTTTCTATTTTGAGAATAAAATTAAGTGCACAGGGCAGAAAAAAAAAAAAGCGCACCTAGAGCCACGTAACTAGCATATTCTCGAAAATTGGATTTTGCTCTCCTGAGCTCTACCCCAGAGCTTTCCACTGTGTATTTTAGGAAAAAACATCATTTCTCTCACTGCTCAAAGTGAGACATAAGAGATTTTACTTAAAGAAGAATTGAGCCGTTTCCTTGCCCCGTCACTTTACCTCTGTGAAGAAGGAAGAAATACTACGCTGGGCACTAAAAGGAAAAGTGATGACTTAATAGCAAGGTGGTAAAATATTCCTTTTCTGAAATGTGGCGAAAGGAACCAAGACAAACAAAACTAGAAGAGAAAATTTTATCAACTGAAATCTGAAAATGGCCCCAGTCTTAAACTATGAATTCCAAGGGCTATCTGCCAGCTGACAATCAATTTGAATGGAAATAATGATGACACGAGGTGTATACAACTCCCAGTGTCGGGGGGGGGGGGGGGGGAAGAGTGGAGGTCAGAAGGAGTCCGCAGCTTGGAAGGGTGGGCTTAAGACCACCCATGTAGAAGGCAAGCACTTAGGGAGGTCGGAATGCTGATAGGCTCTGTTTCCTAGTCTATTCCAGTTTCTGATGGGGTTAAGGTCTGGGGTGAGGATGGTTGGCTGGAGAGTCGAGGAACCATATGTTAGGAGCCAGCCTTGTAGCCCAGGACCAGCAGCACCAAACAAAGGCCATTGTGCAGAGAAAAATATTTGCTGAACCACCTAACCGACCATAGGACTTTATCTTGATCAGAGTGACCAGTCCAGTCCTATATGAGAAAATAAACCAGAATCTTAGCATCAGACCAGAGCACAGCCCATACAGATTGAGAGGCATTGGCCCAGTGAACAGAGTGCATAAAGGTGAAATTTCCCAGTTGCAGCTGTTCACAACCAGATCCAGATCCTCCTGGGCTGCTGAACTTTTGAGCTAATAATTGAAACCTCTGCAACATCTAATTCTCCAAGCTTAGTTTCTAAGGGAAGAATTTGAGTTAGTGTCCAGGTAAATACACAAGAATAAGGAGATTCTACCCATTCTGCTTTTAGGCAAATGAGTCTAGACTGGTGACTTTCAACCGAGTGCTGTTTACCTCCTTTTTACCCCAGGGGACACCTGGCAATGTCTGAGGACAGTTTTGGTTATCACAACCAGAGAGGTTCTACTGGCCTCTAGTGGACAGAGGCCAGGGATGCTGTTACACATTCTACAATGCACAGAACAGCCACCCCCACCTCCTGCCCCTCAATGAAGAATTATCTAGTCCAAAGTGTCAGTAGTACCAAGGGTGAGAACGCCAGGAGGTAAACTTCCTCCATTGAATGATTAATTAATAAGTAAAAAATCCAATATGTAACCCATTCAGATTCTGTAGGGGAAAGTGGAAAGATTAAATATAATATTCAAATGAAGACTTGCATTAGGAAATAAGAGTTTGAAGAACTGAATTATACCTTCAGGGAAGTTCATTGTGAAACCAGAAATGAAAGATGAGCTTCTAGATTAAAATTACAAGGAAGTCACAAGAGGAATGGATTAAACTGTGCAAGAAGCATAACTTTTCACAAAGCACTTAGAATATCCTGGAAGTGGCAAAAAGCAGAATCAGAGTTAAAAAGCAAATCAGTGAGGAAGAGGGACAGGCTTGAAAGATCACTCAAAGTGAGAACAGAAAATAGAAACGAACAGAATCAGAGTGGAGATAAGGGATACAGAAGAGAGACAGAAGGGATCCTCTACACAGACTAGTTCTGTCAGGAATATTGGGAACATTTGCTGCTGTTCCCAATGAAATCATGGAACAAATTGAACAAAGGCAGGAGTCAAAGATAAAATAGAAAATGTTTTTGAAATGAAAGAAAATAAATAAAAATCAACAAGTAATTATCTAGATGAGTTTCAAGATGCATTTCAGGGATGATGGATTTCTTACTAATAAAGTAACCAAAAATTAAGTTGGTTATACATACTTGGTTTTTTAAACGTTTTTTTTTTTTAAGATATCCTTTTTAAATGACCCTGTAATCCCACTCATGGACATGTATCCAGAGAAAAACATGATCCAAAAGGATACATGCCCCCCAGTGTTCATTGCAGCACTGTTTACAACAGCCAAGACATGGAAGCAAACTAAGTGTCTGTTGACAGAGGAATGGATAAAGAAGATGTGGGCCATATATACAGTGGAATATTACTCAGCCACTAAAAGGATGAAATGCCATTCAAAAAAACATGGGTGGACCTAAAGACTGCCATATTCAGTGAAGTAAGTCAGAGAGAGAGGGAGGAATACCTCTTCTATACCTTTTAGAGAAATACCCTGTGGAATCTAAAAAGAAATAATACAAATGAACTTACAAAACAGAGACTCACAGACTTAGAGAATGAGCTTAACGGTTGTCAGGGTTGGAGGGGAGGGATAGTTAGGAAGTTGTAGATGGACATGTACACATTACTAGTAATATATGTAAAGTGGATAACCAACAAGGATCTACTATATAGCATGTGGAACTCTGCTCGATGTTATGTGCAGCCTGGATGGGAGGGGAGTTTGGGGGAGAAAACATTCTCTTAATTGAAACATATATAGGAAGATATATAAATCTCAAGCATATCTCCGAGATACTGCAGATTTGGTTCCAGACCACTGGAATAAAGTGAGTATCACGTTAAAGTGAGTCCCATGGAATCTTTGGTTTCCCAGGGCATATAAAAGTTATGTTTGCACTACACTGTAGTCTGTTAGGGGTGTAATAGCATTATATATATATATATAATATATACACATACCTTAATTAAAAATACTTTATTGATGAAAATGCTAAACATCATCTGAGCCTTCAGTGAGTTGTCATCTTTTTGAAACAGTAGCATTAAAGATCACAGATGACTGTAACATATAAAATAATGAAAAAGTTTGACCTATTGTGAGAATTACCAAAATTCAAAGGAAAGCAAATGCTGTTGGAAAAATTGCACTGATGGACTTGCTCATCTTACGTTTGCAAGGAAGTTTTAGTTTGTTAAAAAAAAAACAAACCAGTATCTGTGAAGCACAATAAAATGAGGAATGCCTATACAGCTTTACAAAAAGCATGTATTTGTGTAACCACATCAAGATCAAGAAACAGAACTTTATTATCTCCCTGGTGGCACAGTGGACGATAATCTGCCTGCCAGTGGAGGAGACATGGATTCAGTTCCTTGTCTGGGGAGATTCCACGTGCACAGGGCAGCTGAGCCCGTGAGCCACGACTCCTGAGCTCATGCGCCACAACTGCTGAAGTCCACACACCCTAGAGCCAGCAGGCTGCAGCTGCTGAAGCCTGTGTGCCTAGAGCCTGTGCTCCAGGAGAAACTGCTGCAGTGAGAAGCCTGCACACTACCACACAGAGTAGCCCCCACTCATGCAACTAGAGAAAACTTGTGTGTAGCAGCTGAGACCCAGTGCAGCCAAAACTATAAATGTTTTTTAAAAAGTGGAGTAATCTCAGCGAGGTTTTCTTTTTTAAAATAATTGTGTTTATTTGGGGCTGTGCTGGGTCTTGGTTGCTGAACACGGGCTTTTCTCTAGTTGCAGTGAGCGGGGGCTGCTGTCCAGTTGCAACGCACAGGCTTCTCTTGGTGGCGGCTTCTCGTTGCAGAGCATGGGCTCTAGGGTGCTCAGGCTTCAGTAGTTGCTGCATGCAGGCTCAATAGTTGCGACTCACGGGCTCCAGAGTGCAGGCTCAGTAGTTGTGGTACACAGGCTTAGTTGCCCCGAGATGTGGGAGATCCTCCCGGATCAAGGATAGAACTCATATCTTCTCTATTGGTAGCCAGATTCTTTTTTAAAAAATACTGTTAAGGGCTTCCCTGGTGGCTCAGTAATAAAGAATCCGCCTGCCAGTGCAGGGAACACAGGTTCGATCCCAGGTCCGGGAAGACCCCACATGCCTTGGAGCAGCTAAGCCTGTGCACCACACTGCAGAGCCTGTGCGCTGCAGCTTCTGAAACCCAAGTGTATAGAGCTTGTGCTGCACAACAGGAGAAGCCACCACAATGAGAAGCCCATGCGCCGCAACGAAGAGTAGCCCCTGCTCGCCGCAGCTAGAGAAAGCCCACGCAAAGCAGTGAAGACCGGTGCAGCCAAAAATAAAATTTTTTTTTTTTTTTAAGAAACAGAACTTTACCATCACATCAGAAACCTCTGTATACCCCTCCCTAGTCACTTAACACCTGACTCCCTGAATCAAACTGTGGCCTGCAGACCAATTCTGGCTTACAGCTGTGAGCTAAAAACAGAATGTTTTTAAATGTTTTTATATTGCTTTTTAAAATCAAAAGAAGAATAGTATTTCATGACTCATGAACATTATATGATCAGATTTCAGTGTCCGTGAAGTCTTCATGAGACACAGTCATGCTCATTTGCTTATGTTCTCTCTGTGGCTGCTTTTGCACTGCTGCTAAGTCGCTTCAGTTGTGTCCGACTCTGTGCGACCCCATAGATGGCAGCCCACCAGGCTCCTCCAACCCTGGGATTCTCCAGGCAAGAATACTGGAGTGGGTTGCCATTTCTTTCTCCAGTCTATGTATGCATGCTAACTCGCTTCAGTTGTGTCCGACTCTGTGCAACCCTGTGGACAGCAGCCCACTAGACTCCTCTGTCCACAGGATTCTGTAGGCAAGAACACTGGAGTGGGTTGCCGTTTCCTTCTCCAGCTTTTGCACTACATTAGCAAAAATGAATAGTTGCTGTAGAGACTGCATGCCCTGCAAAAGCCTTGAATATTTGCCATCTGGCCCTTAACATAAAAAGTCTGCTGACTCTGTCCTAAGGTAGCTACTGTTCTAACCACATTGATCAGCTTTGCCTGCTCTTAAACTTCGTATGTGTGTATGGTTTTATATTCTGGCTTGTTTGGTTCAGTGTTTGTGAGGTTCATCTGTTTGTGTGTAGCAATAGCTCATTGCTATTCCGTTTATTAGTATTATAGTATACATTTAAATGTTATAGTATTTATTTATTATAGTATTAGTATTATAGTATTCCATTTTATGAATATACTGCCCTTAATCCATTAGATTGTTGATAGTCTTTTGGGTTGTTTCCAGTTGGGGGTTATTATGAGTCATGCTGCTGTAAGACATTCCTATGTACATCCCTTGGTACATGCATGTACACACTTATATGCTACTGTTGGGTGTATATCTAGGACTGAAATTGTATGTGTTCAGCTTTAGTAGGTACTGTCTGTTTTCCAAAGTGGTTGTAGTAGTTTAAACTCCCACCAGTAGTACTTCACATCTAAACCAGCAAATGGTATCGATGGGCTTTCTGCCACTGTGGTAGGTGTATAATCATATCTCGTTGTGCCCTTAATTTGCATTTCCCTCATGATTAATGTATGTCTTCTTTTGTAAAGTTCAAGCCATTTGCCCGTTTCTCTGTTGTATTTCTTTTTCTTATTGATCAGTAAGGGTTCTTTTTTCTGGATATGAGTTCTTTGTTGGATGTTTGAATTCCATTTCTTGGGATATTGAGATTAAATGTTTGACTTAAGAATTCTGTGCCCAGTAGAGTTGCCATTCATGTGTAAAGGCTTCATAAAAACATTTCCAAACATGTTAGAACTCAAAATTTTTTGGAGGTGAATCAAATAAGTAGCAGATCAGGAAAGTGTGGTCTGTGGTGTGAAGGGGCTGGCACTAAACCTAAATGTATTGTTTTTCTGAAACAAAAGGTAATGTATTTATTTACACTATACTTGAACTTTGTTTTATATTAAATATCTCTTATAATAGAGGGGAAAAACATGTTTACAACGATACCAACAAAAACCAGGGGGTAAACTGAAGGAAGAAGTATGAGAAATTGTGTAAGGGTGCTGACTCCTTTTTTTCCCAAAGTACTGTTAGCATTACTGAAAGCATACTGTAGATCGGTGGGGCAGGGGGAAGTAAAGGAAAACACAAAATCCATTTTAAAAGATAGGAAAGAAAACCAGGAAACGTGGAAAACATAAAATGACAGAAGACCATGCGTATGTTACAGTAATAAATGGAATCAGCTCACTGCTGGATTTGATTAATAGCATTAGACAACACCAAGAATACTAACAGACCTTATTTCGCTATGGGAAAACAGAAGCATCCATTTGCCACTGATTCAAAGCATATACTATATTCTATAAACCTTGTGAAATCTTGTCACCCGTCTGGCACTGTAACTAAGTGAAAGCCCATTGCCACACAAAAGACGCACATATATAATGGTAGATATCCTTATGTATGTAAATATGTATGCAAACTAGAAGAATTAAATTCGAGACTATATCCTAGTTTTATGGGGCTTCCCAGGTGGCGCTAGTGGTAAAGAACCCACCTGCCAATGCAAGCAGGAGATGTAAGAGACGAGGGTTTGATCCCTGGATCAGGAAGCTCCCCTGGAGGAGGACACAGCAACCAACTCTAGCATTCTTGGCTGGAGAATCCCTGTGGACAGAGGAGCCTGGCGGGCTACAGTCCATGGGGCCGCAAAGAGTCGGACGCGACGGAAGCGACTTAGCACAGCACAGCACTAGTTTATAACTAAGCATATAACTGCCTCTAAGTCCAGTTTCTTCCCACAGAGTATCTTCTCCCCCATAAGGCATCGAATCAAAGGAAAGATCTATATGTATTTATCGGTTCAGTTCGGTTCAGTCGCTCGGTCGTGTCCGACTCTTTGTGACCGCGTGAATCGCAGCACGCCAGGCCTCCCTGTCCATCACCAACTCCCGGAGTTCACTCAGACTCGCGTCCATCGAGTCCGTGATGCCATCCAGCCATCTCATCCTCTGTCGTCCCCTTCCTCTCCTGCCCCCAATCCCGTATTATACATATTGGACTTCCCTGGTGGCTCAGACGGTGAAGCGTCTGTCTACAGTGTCTTCTTTGTATACATTATATTGTATACATAGTATACATAGTATGTGTGTATTATACATACATACGTTTTTAATATGTATGTATTGTATGTTTCTAATATATATGTATTAATATATTTTAAATATATATACATAAAATCGGGGAAAGGGATGTAATTAAGAGAAATAAGACTTCTAAAGGACTACTTGGATGCCTTGTAAACTGCAAGGCATCCGTATAGGAAAAGGGAGAGAATTTTCCTTATAGGAAAGGAAGAGAATGCCTTTGGTTTTGCTTGGCACTTGGAGCTGTGTCTGCCTTTGTGTGTTAGTGGCCTTCCCAGAGGATCCTGACCATCTAATTTCCAGGTTAACTTGGTCTCTTCCCTCCCCCACTCCATATATACATCCTTCTTTAATCCTCTCTGTCTTATGGTTCAAAATTGTGTCTGTTTGGAGCAAGTCAGTTTTAATCCTTTCATTGTTTTAATATATTTAAACATTGATAGGTTATGGACTGTGCCAGGTACCTTCCATCTCACGTAATCCGCAACAATTCTAAAATAAAGAAACATTACTTTCACTGCCTAAAGCTCCCAAGTATTGTGTGACTTGGGCACAGTCATACAGTTTGTTTGGCAGAGCCTAGACAGCAGCTGTGTATTGAGTTCATATTATACTCCAAATACTGCACTTGGCCCTTTATGTATTTTACACAAGAAGGTGTGAGGATTAGAGAGGCTAGGAAGATAATTTATCACAGTTGCCCAGGTCTCTGTAAAATCTGTGTTCATTCTGCTGTGACATGGTAACAATAAAAATGTGATCCCTGCTTTGATACTTTTGTTGTATGCAAGGTGCTCTGGGAGTCCAGAGGGAAAGAAGAAGTCTAAAAAGGCTTCACAGAAAAGGTGGCATTTAAACTAGGCCTTAAGAGATGAGTTTTCCAAAGAAAGAAAGAAATGAAGGCACTGTTGCCAATGGGAAAAGGTGTTTCAAGACACAGGAGTTTTGCATGGTTGTGTAAAAAGGAGATGCAAGGCTGAGAGGTATGCAGGGATGACTCCTTGGGAGCCTTGTGGACTGTGCTCTGGAATTGGGTTCTGTCTTCTGTCTGGCATGGAACTGGTCTGATCACATTTCTGTTTTGAGTCTAACTGGTATTGGGTAGGATGGTCTTTGGAGGACTGAGACCAGTTAGGAGACCATGACACTAATTCAGAGTGGGAGGAAGCGTCTCCATGAGCAGAAACCGTAAGCAGCAAACATCTTCTGTCAGTTAATTCCTCTACTGATGGACACACCATGGCCAGCCATTTGTTTGTTTGTTTTCAACCACAAATACAACTGAACTCATTTTCACAAACCTAGTCTTATCCTTAGTGTGGGTAATGACATAAACACCTTTATGTGTGCATATATACTGATGTATGTGTGATTGTGTGTGCATACTAACACATTATACACGCTATACTGAAATTTGCTTGTTTTCCCATTTGAAATATCTTGAAGGTCATTTTTTGGTCCGTAAATCTGGAGCTGTTTATTCCTTTTGGTAGATACTTAGTATTTCATTATATGGATGTGCTATAATGTATTTATTACACATAATGTATTCTGGACATTTAGCTTTCTGATATTTTGCCATTACAAATAATGCAGTGAGCATTCTTTTATATACATATCACTTTGTACATATGTACATATATCTGAGTTCCTAGAAATAAATTCTTAGAAGAATTTGACATTCTTTGAAATTACTGAGGCAAGCAGATTGGGCATTTGTAATTTTAATATATTGCTAAATTACTTCCCATACTGCCTGTTTTCCTGTACTCTAACCAACATGAGGAGTTACCAGACTTTGATGGTGACCCATCTGAAAGGTAAAACTGGTAGTTTACTGTACCCTTACATATGTTTGACCCATTTTCATTCCCTTTCAAAGAACCAGTTTTATCCTTTTTTCTTTTACCTCTTGTATTATTGACCTTACTTCGCTGGAGGAGCACTTGATAATGTTAAAGAAAGCAACCATTTGTCTGGTGTGAGATCCAAGTATTGCTCCCCAGTGTGGTGTTTTGTCTTTTGACTTGACTTTTGGTAGTTATTACTTAAATTTTTCTTTAGTTATATTTATCAGAGTTTGGGGAGTATCTGTGTGTATTTGCTTCAGAATTTCATCTTATACTTAAAGAAGACCTTCCCATTTCCATGATTATTTTTTTATAACTCATCCATTTTTTTTTTTTCTTCTAGAACTTGTATAGTTTAACTTTTTGTATTTAAATCTTTCAACCATTTGGAATGCATTTTGGGGTAAGGTATTCAGTACGGATCAGATTTTTCCCCAGTTCCAACACTATGCATTAAAAAATAAATCCTTCCCTGATCTTCTTATATGTGGGTCTTATCTTACCCAGCTAGACCATAAACTTTTTAAAGGCCCAATTAGTTATTGTTCTGTCTTGCTTTCCCCCTGAAACTGAGCATAATGTTCTACCTAGAATAGGTGCAACATTAATTTTTTACCTTTTAAAAGTTGTGAATTCCATATATTGGCAAGTACACAAAAGATTCATGTACAGTTTAATGAACATTTATGAAATGAACACCTGTGAACCACTGTCTGAATCAAGTAGCAGGCCATTTCCAGTTCCCAGAAAACCCCTGTATGCCTTTCCCAGTCACATTTCTCTCCCATCCCTCAGAGGCAACCACTCGCTTGACTTGTGACAATGATTTCATAGTTTTTCTTTATATTAAGATTGAGCTATATGAAATTGCCAGTTTTTTGTAGGCAAAAAAATCATTGAATAATTTAGACCTGTGTATGGATCTCTGTTGGTTGAACCTGGTTTTGAATATTATTTAAATATAGTTTTACTGTATGTATTATGTGCTGTGCTTCTGTCACTAACTGTGGTGGTGTGGTACTCAACAATGTTGCTGCAGTTTGTCAGTTCTCATTGCAGGATGTATGCTGTTACATGACTCTACTGTGTTTTCTGTGTCTATTTCATTGTTACTGGATTATGGGTTGCTTCCAACTTTGACTGCTGTGAATAATGTTGCTGTGAAAATCCTTGTGCGTGTTTTGATGCATGTGGCCAAGAATTCCTCTAGGACAAGCAAATTAGGGTCCCCTGTATAGTGTGTGGTTTGTTTTATTAAAAAAATAAAAAAATAAAAAATAAAACATTTTTCCTTGGAGAAATTCTTTTCCTTTTTAAAGGAGTTTACCTCATTCATCGGATGTGCTGCGTCTTCATTGCTGCTCGGGCTTTTGTGGTTGTGGCAAGCGGGGGCTACTCAACGTGCAGGCATTGCCGTGGCCTCTCTCATGCAGAGCGCCGGCTCAGGGGCACATGGGGCTCAGCGGTTGCAGCTCCCGGGCTCTAGAGCGCAGGCTCGATAGCGGTGGTGCCCGGGCTTAGCTGTTCTGTGGCGTGTGGGGTCTTCCTGGGTCAGGGATCAAACCTGTGTCTCCTGCATTGGCAGGCAGATTCTTTACCACTGAGCCACCAGGGGAGCTCTGTTTTTAAAAGTTTTTGTTATGAAATAATTTTAGATTTATAGAAGAGCTGCAAAGTTGATGCAGAGTTCCTGTATGCCCTTTACCCAGTATACCCTAACTATAAATGTCTCACATAATTATGGTACATTTAAAACCAATACTTTAATGTTGGTACAGTACTATTAACTATAGACTCTGGATTTTGTCAGTTTTTCCACTAATGTCCTGTTTCTGTTGTAGGAACCATCGCAGAATGCCACACTGTTTAGTTGTGTGTCTCCCTAGACGTGACACAAAGTTATCGGCCGTAGTACAGTATTTTACAGTATTTGTGTAAAGTTCTTTTGTTTATAGCGTTACAGTATCCAGTCAATATAGCATTTTCTAGAGTTACTATTACACAGTCTTTTTTTCTTTCTCTTAGAAAAATTCATATAAAACTTAGCCATGTTGTTGTATGGATCAGTTTTTTTTAATTGTGGTGAACTTCATATAACATAAAACTAAGCGTTTTAAAGTAAGCAGTTCAGTGACATTCAGCACATTCAGTGTTGTGAAATCATCACCTCTGTCTAATTCCAAAACACTTTCATCACTCCAAAATAAAATCCTGCGCCTATTAAGTTGTAACTCTCCATTCCTCCCCGCTCCCAGCCTCTGGCAACTGTGATTCCTGTTTCTGTTTCTCTGGATTTACCTACTCAGGATATTTCATTTGAATGGAATCATGCAATATATGTGATATCTTGTGTCTTGACTTTTCCACTTAGCATAATGTTTTTGAAGGTGTCTCCACATTGTAGCTTGTATCAGTAATTTATTCCTTTCTTTTTTTAAAATTGTGTTAAAATATATTTAATATAAATTTTGCCATTTTAATCATTGTTTAGTGCACAGCTTAGTGTCATTAATTACATTCACAATATTATGCAATCATCACCACTATCTGTTTCTAAAACTGTTTCAACCCTCTAAACAAACTCCATACCCATTAAGCAATAACTCCTCATTCCTCAGTCCTCCCAGCTGCTTGGTAACCTCTAATCTAACTTTTTCCTTAATGAATTTGCCTATTCTAGGTATTTCATATAAGTGGGATCATACAGTATTTGTCCTTCTGTGTTTGGCTTATTTCACATCAGGAAGCTTGCACAAGCCTCTTATCCTCATCCATCAGAGGGCAGACAGAAGGAGCAAGAACAGAAAACTAACCAAAATGATCACATGGATCACAGCCTTGTGTAGCTCAATGAAACCATGAGCCATACTGTGCAGCGCCACCCAAGATGGACGGGTCATGATGGGGAATTCTGAGAAAACATGGTCCACCATAGAAAGGAATGGCAAACCACTTCAGCATTCTTGCCTTGAGAACCCCTTGAACAGTATGAAAAGGCAAAAGATATGACACTGAAAGATGAGCCCCCCCGCCCCGGCCAGATCAGTAGGTGTCCATATGTTATTAGAGAAGAGCAGATAAATAGCTCCAGAAAGAATGAAGAGTCTGAGTCAAAGCAGAAACAACGCCCAGTTGTGGATGTGTCTGGATGGTGAAAGTAAAATCTGATGCTGTAAAGAGTATTGTTGCATAGCAACCTGGACTGTTAGGCCCATGAATCAAGGTAAATTGGTAGTGTTCAGACAGGAGATGGCAAGAGTAAACATTGACATTTTAGGAATCAGTGAACTAAAATGGACGGGAATGGATGAACTTAATTCAGATGACTGTTGTATCTACTACTGTGGGCAAGAACCCCTTAGAAGAAAGGGGGTAGCCCTCATAGTCAACAAGAGAGTCTGAAATGCAGTTCTTGGGTATAATCTCAAAAACTACCAAATGATCTCAATTCCAAGGCAAACCATTCATCATCACAGTAATCCAAGTCTGTGCCCCAGCCACTAATGCCAAAGAAGCTGAAGTTGAACAGTTCTGTGAAGACCTGCAAGACCTTCTAGAACTAACACCAAAAAAAGATGTCCTTTTCATCATAGGGGATTGGAATGCAGAAGTAGGAAGTCAAGAGATACCTGGAATAACCGGCAAATTTGGCCTTGGAGTACAAAATGAAGAAGGGTAAAGGCTAACAGAATTTCGTCAAGAGAATGCACTGGTCATAGCAGACACCTTCTTCTAGCAGCACAAGCGATGACTCTCTGCACATGGACTTCACCAAATGGTCAATACCAAAATCAGATGATTATATTCTTAGCAGCAGAAGATAGAGAAGCTCTATACAGTAAGCAAAAATAAGATCAGGAGCTGAGTGTGGCTCAGATCATGAGCTCCTGATTGCAAAATTCAGACTTAAATTGAAGAACATAGGGAAAATCGCTTGGCCATTCAGGTATGACTTAAATCAAATCCCTTATGACTATATAAGTGACAAATAGATTCAAGGGATTAGATCTGGTAGACGGAGTGCTTGAAGAAGTATGGATGGAGGTTCATAACATTGTACAAGAGGTGGAGACCAAAACCATCCCCAAGAAAAGGAAATGGAAGAAGGCAAAATGGTTGTCTGAGGAGGCCTTACAGATAGCTGAGAAAAGAAGAGAAGTGAAAGGCCAAGGAGAAAGGGAAAGATATACCCAACTGAATGCAGAGATTAGCAAGAAGAGATAAGCAAGCCTTCTTAAGTAAACAGTGCAGTGAAATAGAGGAAGACAATAGAATGGGAAAGACTAGAGTTCTCTTCAAGAAAATTAGAGGTCACAAGGGAGTGTTTGATGCAAACACGAGGACAGTAAAGGACAGAAGCAGTAAGTGCCTAACAGAAACAGGAGAGATTAAGAAGAGGTGGCAAGAATACACAGAAAAACTGTACAAAAAAAATGTCTTAATGACCTGGATGACCACGATGGTGTGGTCACTCACCTAGAACCAGACATCCTGGAGTGTGAAGTCAAGTGGGCCTTAGGAAGCATTACTACAAACAAAGTTAGTGAAGATGATGGAATTTCAGCTGAGCTTTTAAAAATCTTAAAAGATGCTCTTAAAGTGCTGCATTCAATATGTCAGCAAATTTGGAAAACTCAGCAGCGGCCAAATGAAAAGATCTGTTTTCATTCCAATCCCAAAGAAGGGTAATGCCAAAGAATTTTCATTCCAATCCCAAAGAAGGGTAATGCCAAAGAATTTTCAAGCTACTGCACAATTGTGCTCATTTCACATGCTAGCAAGGTAATACTCAAAATCCTTCAAGCTAGCCTTCAACAGTACATGAACCGAGAACTTTCAGATGTACAGGCTGGATTTAGAAAAGACAGAGGAATCAGTGATCAAATTGCCAACATCTATTGAATCAGAGAAAAAGCAAGAGAATTCCAGAAAAACATCTGCTTCATTGACTACACTAAAGCCTTTGACTATGTGGATCACAACAAACTGGGAAATTCTTAAAGAGATCGGAATACCAGATCACATTACCTGCCTCCTGAGAAACTTGTATGCAGGCCAAGAAACAACAGTTAGAACCAGACATGAAACAACAGACTGGTTCAAAGTTGGGAAAGGAGTACGTCAAGGCTGTATATTGTCACTCTGCTTATTTAACTTCTATGCAGAGTACATCATGCAAAATGCCAGGCCGGATGAATCACAAGGTGGAATCAAGATTGCTCAGAGAAATATCAGTAACCTCAGAAATGCAGATGACACCAACCTAATGACAGAAAAAGAAGAGTAACTAAGGAGCCTCTTGATGAAGGTGAAAGAGGAGAGTGAAAAAGCTGGCTTAAAACTTGACATTCAAAAACTAGGACTGTGGCATCCGGTTCCATCACTTCGTGACAAATAGATGGGAAGAGAATGGAAATAGTGAGAGACTTTATTTTCCTGGGCTCCAAAATCACTGCAGATGGTGACTGCAGCCATGAAATTAAGACACTTGCTCCTTAGAAGAAAAGCTATGACAAATCTAGATAGCATATTAAAAAGCAGGAACACCACTTTGTTGACAAAGGTGTGTACAGTCAAAGCTGTGGCTTTTCCAGGAGGCATGGATGGATCTGAGTTGGATCATAAAGAAGTCTGAGTGCCCATGAATTTATGCTTTCGAACTGTGGTGTTGGAGAAGACTCTTGAGAATCCCTGGGACTGCAAGGAGATGAAATCAATCAATCCTAAAGGAAATCAGTCCTGAGTATTCATTGGAAGGACAGATGCTGAAGCTGCAATATTTTGGCCACCTGATGTGAATAGTTGACTCATTGGAAAAGACCTTGATGCTGGGAGAGACTGAGGGAAAGAGGAGAAGAGGGTGACAGGGGATCAGATGATTGGATGGCAGTATGGACTCAATGGACAAGTTTGAGCAAACTCAGGGAGATAGTGAAGGAAAGGAAAGCCTGGCGTGCTGCAGTGCATAGGGTCACAAAGATGGGACATGACTGAGCAACTGGACAAGAACAGCAGAATGTTTTCCAGGTTCATCCATGTTGTAGCATGTATCAGAATAAATCCTTTTTATGGTCAAATAATATTCCACTGTATGGATATATATCTTCATCTGTGTTGATGGACACATCTGCTAGTTTTCACCTTTGGCTCTCGTGAATATGCTGCAGTGAACACTGCATACAGGTCCTGTTGGAGTCCTTGTTTTCAGTTTGTTTGGGATCCGTACCTTAAAATGGAGTGCTTTGCTAACCTCTGGTTCAGATTATATGTAGTGATAAACTAAATGCCAAAGTGGTTAGACCTCAGTCTTGATAGTATGTAGTTTTATGAGACTTTAAGATTTTTGCCAACCTGGTCTATGTATAACGGTGTTTCATTGTGATTTTAATTTGTAGTTCCTGAGTTCTATTTTAATTTGTATCCTGATTTCCTGAGTTTGAATGTATTTTCACATGTTTGTAAGCCATTTGAATTTCCTGTTTTATAATGTGCCATTCATTTTCCTATTGGTGGTTTGCCTTCCTAAATTTCTGTTGGTGAATTGATGTCTCCAAATGATGTTTACTCTGTTTCTGCAGAACAAATAGTGGAGAAAGATGAAGGTCCATATTATACTCATCTGGGATCTGGCCCCACAGTAGCCTCCATCCGGGAGCTCATGGAGGAGCGGTGAGTGACGCACAGATGTCCAAGGAGAAATGGGCAAGTTGTCAATAGAACGTGCATTTTTAAGCACCTCTCATTTTCATTGCCTTATCCTAGACAGCCTACAGAAAGGAATCCCTGATACCCAGACTGTGGAAAGTTGAACGTGGGATTTTCCCCCGCTCGAGGTCTGGGTTCCTGTCTGTCTGTAGGTCTGCCCTTCGTATATCCCTCTGTCCCCGCTTTCTCTCTCATAATTGACAGTTTTCCTTTAAGAAATGGGGTTGAGTGGCTGTCTGTCCCGTGGAGTCCCCAGGGCTGAATTTTGCACTACCTTTCCTGTGGCATTGTTCAGCAGGCTCTTCTGCCCTGTGTCCTGTAAATCGGCAGTTACGTCTAAAGGCTTGATCAGAATCTGATTGTTTCTTTCTTTTAAAACTACTTCCTAGGTGATGTTTTGTACCACCACTGGGAAGAATGTATGCCTCATATTTGGCCAGTGGCACCTGTTTAGATCATCTCCTGAGTCTTTTTGACATGATCCTAGGAATTCTTGATTTCTTGTATTTTTATGGGGGAGAAATTATTTAGAAAAGAGACTCCAGGTGCTGGGAGTGCTCATTTCTGTAGGCCATTTCAAGTAGAAAGAGCTAAGATATATGTGTAGGTGTTTTATTTTTGTTATTGTTCAGTGATTAAATACATTTGAGTTCATGTACATTTACAATTCAATACAAGACTGTAGGGCTTTTACTTAGCAGCTCTGTTCTGCTTTTTTACCAGTGAAAGTAGTTTTATATAAATAGAAACTTTTAAATCCATGTGTGTCCATAGTAGATACTAAAAATACTGTGAGTTCCAGAGTGTAGACAGGTAAAATAGCTTGGTGCTTGAGAACATTGGGACCCTGGAGCTGGACTAAGGTCCAGTCCTGGCGCTTCCACTACTGCTGAGTTCTTTGGTAAGTTGCTTTACTTCTGTGTGGCTCGGTTTTCTTATCTACAGAATAGGGATGATAAAAGTATGTACACTGAAGGAGAATTATGAGCATAAATGGAATTGATGTCTGGAAAGCATCTGGTGCTTACTAGTAAATATTACATACGGGGGGTCTACATCATATCCACATGGACTGTGGTTTTTTTATAACTAATGTTTATTAATATTTTAATAGTAAAGTCACAGATTATGTAAGACATAAACATGTTGGCTCATACATATGCATACAGATGTGGAAGGCCAAGGGCTGAGTGGCTTAGAATTTCCAGAAATTTGGGGACCAGATTTTATCTGACCAGTGTAGCTAAACTGATAAATCAGTAGAAAACATGATTTTGAACTGCATAACTATAGTGATGTCCTCGAATGAATAAAAAGTAAGATGGACGGAGGACAGTGATCTACTGTAAACACTCTTAATTATCCTGTAGCATCTGGAAGCATTTATATTCATAGTAGCCCATCAGAAAAGCATTTGATTAAAGACCCAGTCTGTAAATTCAAGCCTGATTGAAAGAGCACCTCTGAGTCCATGAAAATCATCAAAAAGTCTACAGATTACAAATGCTGGCAAGGATGTGGAGAAAAGGGAACACTTAAAACAGTCTGTGGGCTTCCCTGATAGCTCAGTTGGTAAAGAATCTGCCTGCAATACAGGAGACCCCAGTTCAGTTCCTGGGTTGGGAACATCCACTGGAGAAGGGATAGGCTCACCCACTCCAGTATTCTTGGGCTTCCCTTGTGGCTCAGCTGGTAAAGAATCCGCCTGCAATGCAGGAGACCTGGGTTCGATCCCTCGGTTGGGAAGATCCCCTGGAGAAGGGAAAGGCTACTCACTCTAGTATTCTGGCGTGGAGAATTCCATGGATTGTGTAGTACATGAGGTCACAAAGAAACGGACACGGCTGAGCGACTTTCACTTTCAAAACAGTATGTGGGATTGCTGAGAAAAACAGATATCATATTAACACAAATGATGTGGAATCTAGAAAAACAGTTCTGGTGAACCTGTGTGCAGGTCAGGAATCGAGATGCAGACATAAGGAGTGGATGTATGGACAGGGGTTGTGGAGGAGATGGGGAGAGGAGGGTTGGAGGAATTGGGAGAGTAGTGTTGACATATATATATATACACACACTACCATGTGTAAACTAGAGAGCTCATGGGAACCTTCTCTGTAGCACACGGAGCTCAGCTCCCTGCTCTGTGATGACCTAGAGGGCTGGGATGCGGGGGTGGGGTAGGAGAGAGGTCCAGAAGGGAGGGGATGTGTGTATACTTACAGCTGATTCACTTCATTGTACAGCAGAAACTAACACAACCTTGTAAAGCATTTATACTAAAAAAAGACCAGTGTGTGTGGTTTTACATGCACCCCTGCATGTGCCCACATGTATATGTGTTGCAGCTTTGAGGCTGGAGTGGGCATTATTTTGGCCAGCGATTTTTGTGAGGAATTTTGACACCATTGTTTACAGGTTGAGGGCTGCAGTGGAGTCAGATATACAAGTTTGATCTGAGATAGTTTTTACATTTGTTCGTTTCTTGGTAACAATTTTATAAGATTTCTAGACACTTCTCTAAATAACTTTTAGTTATAGAAAAGTATGCTTTGAAAGAAGGATTAAGAGATAATGATACAGTTGAGATTTGTCCTTTCCTTTTTTCTCATTGCTTTAAAAATAACAGCCAAGTGTAGATTCTTCAGAAACTGATCCAAGGGAGGAATTCCTCTCAAGACCAGGAATACTTGTGTTTTTCCTCAGCAACTGGTTTATTTTTATCTTAAGGACCTTGTAAATCATGGAACAGATTGTGTTTCCATCTTTATGTTGGCTGTTAGTAAGCTTAGCACCAGATTTGTGTATCCTCATTAAGAGGAACGTAATTTCTCATCTTTGGCCCATGGAAATCTATGCAGGTTCACCCCTGAGTCCTTCATACGTAACCCTAAGGAGCCTTTATTAGCTTCCTTGATTTCTTATGCGATGAAATGTTCTAGACTCATCTCTTTAAAATATGCATAAGATCCCACTGTTTGCATTTTGCATACAAATGTCATGTCTGTCTGTTTCCCCCTTTACTCTGATTTTATCACCTGTTATTTTTATCACATAGACATCTTCTTAAGCTTCTTCTGCAACAAGGAGGGGAATGAATGATTGCTGAAACACACCTCGATGGGAGTCTAGTTTGTGAATGATCTGAGCTATCTCTTTCTCTAGACTCCCCCCACCACCCCACCCTTTCTCTGCAGGACCACTCTACAGCCAGGAGTTGGCCAAGACGAGGAGGGAAGAAAACTGAAATCCAGGGGATGTTGGTGCTTTTAGCTTATCTGGTAAAGACTTTGGAAGGAGGGGGAGGTTCAAAGCAAGTCCTGAAATATTATACAATTTATTAATGGGTTCCATACCTCCAGGTACCCAAGTCCTTGTCATCATAGGTGATTGGAGTCAGGTGTTTAAACCCATGTCTGAGAAGGGCCTGCTGCACAGGGACACGTGTCCTGTAACTGGGAAGGGGATTCTCTGCAGCCTAGCAGTTCATTGCATGTTCATTCTAGGAATGAAGCACCAACACCCTGCTAGCAAATCCTCTGAGTTTGGGGGGAACTGGTCTCATTAATGTGTGATGGAGGTGACCCCAAAGAATCACAACTTTAGATCAGCGGTTATCAAGCTTGAGCATACTTCAGGTTTCCAAAGAACTTGTGAAAGCACAGATGGCTGGACCCCAGCCCAGGGTTTCTGAAACAGCAGGCCTGGGATGGGATTTGAGAGTCTGTAAGCTCGTCCCAGCACCACCTTTGAGAATCACTGGCTAAGATGATCAAGTTACCCTTTAGAATAAAGTTTCAGCCTATCCTTGCAGACTTGACTTTATGGTCTAGGAGTTCACCTCTATCCTAACCTCTTAATGATAGGCCAGAAACTAAGACATTTAAGAAAAAAAGAGTTAAATCCAGAGTTGTTGGTTGTCTTTAAACACAGAGACAGTCCTGGTTAAAAAAAATTCTGCCTGATCAGACAGTGCTTGGCTCTTTTATTTGCTCTCAAGTACAAAGTTCACTGCAAGAAGCATTTCTCATGAGGATAGCACAGTGGGGGAGGTCTTGGTCAGAAAGCCCGAGTCTGTGTCCTCAACTCACCGTTCTGTGGGGAACGATATCCTGTGGGTTTCAGTGAGAGCAGTATGGTTGCTTTGGGTCATTCTTCCCACAGCAGCCCCAGGACACACTGAATGCCCAGGCTCAGGCTCTGCGCGCATGGGCCTCTTCCGGATAAATGCTTGTGGGGTTGAAAGTTTTCCAGGAGTCAGACAAGAGCAGGACTATCTGGTCTTTTCCTCTTGAGCCAGACCACGCTATATATAAACTCCCTGGCTCCTGTCTGCAAACACATTCTATAGCATAGCCTGAAAACTTTAATGTAGCAGTTATCAGCTTTTTACTTCATTCCCGAGATCTTGAGTGAAATAGAAAACATGGAACTCAGAGAAACCTTAGATCAATCAGCATTTTCAAAAGTACTTGTTTTCTTTTCCAGTTACAAAAATAAACATGTCTATAAAAGGCCATTTTTAAAAAGCTTATAGTGAATAAAGCTAATTATCCTCCGAGAAGAAAAAATTTTTTCAAGTTTAATTTTTTTCTAAGCATTTACAAAGATACATGTATGTGATTAGAGAAATTTTGAACAAAATGGGACCAAGAATACTATACCCATGTTGATGGATACGTTCTTCTCCACTTGATTTTTTTCACGTCAGTACATATAATCCTGTTGAATCCTTTTTGATAGCTATATGGTTTTCCATTACATGGCCATTTATTTAATTACGTTTTATTTAGTCAGTCCTATACTAGACATTTGGGCTTCCCTGGTGGCTCAGTGGTAAAGAATCTGCCTGCCAACACAGGAGATGCAGGTTCGATCCCTGGGTCAGGAAGATCCCCTGGAGAAGGAAATGACAACACACTCCAGTATTCTTGCCTGGGAAATACTGTGGACAGAGGAGCCTGGCGGGGTTTTGTGACAATCCATGGGGTCACAAAAGAGTCGAACACAACTCAGCAACTAAACAACAACGATACTGGATATTTTCATTGTTTCTAAATTTTCTTGTTGATGCAACAATATCTTGTTCCTAAATGTTGGTGTATTTGTACAAGTTATGTCAGAGATAGAGAGTCCTAGAAGTGAAGTGGATAAGATAATTACGTATATGTATGTGTATAAAGAATATGTAAAACAGTAGTGGTTATGATAGTTATGATACAAATGCCTAGTAGTTATGATAACATTACCCTCTATTAAATAATATACTGAAATAATATGCCATGACCAAATTGGATTTATTACAGAAATATAACAATTGTTGGATTTAGACAGTCTGTTAAAATAACATACCTTGTTAATTGACCAAAGGAGAGAAACCATTCTTCTATGTCCTTAGTTGTTAAAAATGTCTTTGATAAAATTGATCAATTCTCTTTTTAAAGTTTTTTAAAAATTTATTTATGGCTGTGTTGGGTCTCATTACTACCTGGGGCTTTCTCTAGTTGTGTGACTAGGGGCTGCTCCCTAATTGCCATGCATGGGCTTCCCATTGCAGTGGCTTCTCTTGTTGCAGAGCATGGGCTATAGGGCGCACGGACTTAGTTGCCACTCAGCATGTGAAGTCCTCCTGGAACAGGGATCAAACCCATGTCCCTGCATTGACAGGTGAATTCTTAACCACTGGACCACCAAAATTGATCAATTCTTGATTAAAAATTCTTAGAACAGGAAACCGTTAATAGAGCTCTTCAAAATAAGGGAGTCTCTGTCTGTAGCCCAAAGTTAGCAAGCTGCATGCTCAGGGGAAAGTAGTTGGAAACATTTCCAGGAAAGTCAGGAAATAAGCAAAGATGCCTGCAGGAGCTCTGGAAGCGCTAGCCGGTACAGACAGACAGGAGCCTGAAGTAGAGCCATGGAAAGTGGAAAGGAGAAGCTGGCAAATAACTGTTATTCTCAGATGATACAATATTGTATTAAAAACTAGAAGCTATTAAAAATAAGACAGTTTAGTAAGATGGATGTTTGCAGTTTTATGGGCTCTTCCTTTGTGCCAGAAACTTTGACAGATTGGCCAGGAAGTTCATTCAGGTTTGCCAGCCCCTATTCCTGTATGGACTTTTTGGCAGTGCTTTAAGGCACTGCCAAGCGTAGGAGACAGGAACCATTTTTATGTCCATTTTACAGATGAGGAAACTGAGGCTTAGAGAAGTTCAGCTGTTTGGCCATAGTCTTGTAACAGAAGGGCTGCGTGGGCTCTCAGGCCGAAGCTCTCTGACCCCGTGGCTGCACTGTAGCCAGCATTGCCCCCGGGGTAGTTGTGTGCCCTTGGGCAAGTCAGTTCGGCTCTGAGGGCCACAGTTTCTTCACCTCTGAACGTGGCAAATCCCTGAGTGTATGCACACGTGTGTGAGCCAGGGCACGGGTGTGTTCAGGAACCAGACGTGTTTACTGTAAGTCCAAGGGGATCTCGGAGCCAGTTTGTACTGGGAGGCCACTTCCCCCTGGCCTCAGCTATCTTTCCTCATCTGTTCAAATGTCATTTGGGGATTGTTGAAAGAGAGTAATAAGGATTTCCCCGTTTGTTTTCTTTTGTCTATTGAATTTTATTGACTTCATAAGTAGCTAAGACTGCTAACAGGGCTGATACAAATGCCTGTGTTGAGCCTTTGGTTTGAGTGCTCAGAGAGAATCATCAGAGAACTTGTGCCCTGGGGCAGGATGGAGCCAGGTAGGCCAGAGGCCTTGAGGTCTGTAAGTGGAGTTGTGTTCTCAGAGGCTCGAACACAGAATAAACGTTTAAATCTTTCTCTCCCTTCTCTGTTGCCCCCATAGTAACTAGAAACCCAAGTGGAAAAACCCTGAGACTTGCCTTCTTACCAGGACTCCTTTGGGATTCAGTTGTGCTAATGGTGGCTTCTGTCTTGCTCTCCAGGTACGGAGAGAAGGGGAAAGCCATCCGGATCGAGAAGGTCATCTACACGGGGAAGGAAGGGAAGAGCTCACGTGGCTGCCCCATCGCAAAGTGGGTACGTGTCAAAGCTCCACAGCCCAAACTGGACTGGGGAGTGGGGGGCAGACGTGTGCACTACCCAGGGAGCTATGAGCCAGCATCTGGAGCTGTCAGGGTCATCTTCCCCCAGCCTCAGCTGCTGGTCCTCACTTTGTTTAAATGTCAGCTCCTGATGTCCAAGGCTGGCCTTGGAGCTTCTCTAGTTGTTATGCTCAACTTGTACTGCCCCTGTGGTTCAGGGCTGCAGGGGAAGGAGATGCTGAAGCTAGCTGGAGACATCATCTTGCTCAAGGCTGGGCCCCACCGTGACTCCTCTGTCCCCTCCGTGTGCCTTGGCGCTGGGTGTCCCTGTCTCTCGTCCATAAGATCTAAGCCTCTGAGCACAATCAGGACAGCATTGCATCTGCTGACTTCTGAGCCACTGTTTCCTGTAGGCAGCCTGCGTTTCATGGCAGAGGGAGCACCAGTAACTCAGACCCCAGTTTCACCCAAAGTTTTCTGACCCATCCTTCCAGCCCTCATAGAGCACTTTAGAACCACTATGGAACCCGTGCCCACAGCAGCAGCAAATTTATCAGGTAGCTGTTTGCTCACTGCTTGATAGGGAGACTATGCATGGAAAATAGAAGGCTCTGTCCCTGTGTTCAAACTGCTTGTGATGTAGAGACAGCAGGAAGTAAGATCGTGGAGACTTGAATAATCAAAGTTTAACATTGAGAGGCAGGCTTAGTGCTGTTGTGTTCAGGGGCAAGGGATGTGAGGGGCAGGAGGAGTTCAGGCTGGGTCTTCCAGAGAAGATGGATAGGCATGGGGCCATATTAAATGGGCAAGGAGAAAGGTGGAAGCATTCCTGGTGAGGAGAGTCGTGTGGGCAAAGGCAGAAAGGTAGGGTGAACATACACTCAGCTCACCGAGTGAAGGATCGTAGTAACATGAGCTTTGTCAGACACTGTTTTTATCTGGTCTATATCCCATCCCTTTGCACCTTTACGTTTAATGAAAGTAACAGGTATCTAAACCTGAACTTTGGAGAAAGAAATGGCAACCCACCCCAGTGTTCTTGCCTGGAGAATCCCAGGGATGGCAGAGCCTGGTGGGCTGCCATCTATGGGGTCGCACTGAGTCAGACACGACTGAAGCTACTTAGCAGCAGCAACAGCAGCAAACCTGAACTACCATGTATCTATTTGTAGCAATTTTCAGACAGCACAGAATGATCTGGAAAAATCTGAAATACATAAGAGTATTCACAGGAAGAATGTTTTCCCCACCCTTGTGAAAGATGGTCATTACAGTAGGAGGTTAGTTATTTCTCTGGCTGATCAGGGTGGGGTGTTATCCCTCCCAGAGAACCCATCAGGGAAGTAGTCTCTTTCCCTTCCTCTTGCTAATTTATGTAGTAATTTATGAGGAATTCCAAAGTATCCGGCAAGAAACTAAAGATCCCTGGGGCATTGGCAGACTTTTCAGCTTCAGAAACAGTTGCCACCTTAAAGAAAACAGTTGGCTCTGTGGACAGTGTTGAGGATAAGAATATGCATCTTAGTCCTCAGACACCCATGGTGAAACTGTAGCTCTTGACCAGCGCTCATGTGTCTCTGCTGAGGGCTGGGGAGGAAGGTGCCCAGGTAAAGCATGAGATCCATTTCTGGGGCTGTGAGAGGAAAGCAGAATGAAGGCAGGAAGAACGTGGTCCTCAGAACTCTGGTCCCTCCAGGCTCTGCGGACAAATGCCCAGAGCTGGGCACATGAACGCAGTGCTTTGTCCAAAGGTTGGAATAGCTTGTGGATATCACCAAGCCTGGTGGAGTGCCCATTACCAGCGCCCATCTTCTTTCTTTTTGAAAGAAAAGCTCATATAGAAGGGAATACATAGTGATGGAGAGGTGAGGAAATTCCACATCTGATGAGTGAGAATGAAATGAGAGAGGAGGGAAATTTTGTTAATGAGTAGAGTGGTAGATCGTAGAACTCTTACAGTGGCAAGAACATGGCACTGCTGTGTCGTTTTTTGGTTTCTAACCAAATCCCATAGTGTGGTGAATTTCCCTTAATTTTTGCCTACACAGCCACCAAATACCCTGTGTATTACGGTTGTAGGGCTCATCTAGATTCCACCTCCTTGGAAGCTGGAGAAGGGACAGAGGTTCCCTTTCTGTACCCCCGTGTGGAAATGGCCCACAAATGCTAAGGACAGCTTACTCTTCGTGGCAGCACGGCCGTGGTCCGTCACCGTGGGGGTGGCAGCGTCCACCTCCCTGGGCTGGGCAGTGCTTCCTGTGCTCTCCCTGCTGCCCCAGCCCAGGTCTAGGTCCTGGGTTTTCTTTCCAGCCAGGGTTCGTGTCTGTGTTTGCAGCCATTACCTTCAGCTACAAGCAGTGTGCCCAACAAGCTTTAGATTTAACCAGCTGGGATCTTGGGTGACAAAGCTGAGGTGCATCATGGATGCCCAGCAGATGTGTGTTCAGAGAATGATCTAAGAAACCAGTGGCGACCGCCCCCCCGCCCCCCGCCCCCGCCCCAGAGAGCCTGCTGGTAATGTCAGATTTTAAGGTGGCCTGTACAAAGTGTGGAAGTCAGCAAGCGTGGAGATGAGGGAGCGATGCAGGTAGCATTCCAAAGGCTCAGAATAAATGGAGGCACACCAGACGCAAACGCTGCAGACACGTAAATGGGCTTTTGGTAGAAGAGCCATGGAGATGCTGCTCGGGCCAGCCTGTAATGGTAACAAGTCAGAAGGCAGATACTTGAAGGCCCACTGGCAGCATGGTGGAGCAGACTTAACTGGGGAACCCCAGTGCTGGAGCTAGGACCGAGGGTGAGTCATGGGGGCACAGGCTGGGGTTTCTGCCCGGTGCTCTGTAGGCTCAGTGCTCAGGGAGTCCCTGCCCCAAGTCCAGGTGATTTGTTTATGATCCTGTGATGGCGCGTGAGCCGTCTATGTTGCTGTGCTCTGGGTGTTGGTATGTTCGCACCTTACGTTGGCCTTTGACTTCTGCACTTTGTGTATTCCTTCCTGCTGGGTCCCTCCATAGAGTATGGGAGCTCCGCTTTGTCGCAGCTTTTTTGAGTGTATCCAAAGGCCTGTGAGGGTGTGGCCACAGGACTGTCTGCTCGTGCCTCAGTACATTTATGTGTGACTCGGAGAAGGCGATGGCACCCCACTCCAGTACTCTTGCCTGGAAAATCCCATGGATGGAGGGGCCTGGGAGGCTGCAGTCCATGGGGTCGCTAGAGTCGGGCACGACTGAGCGACTTCACTTTCGCTTTTCACTTTCATGCATTGGAGAAGGAAATGACAACCCACTCAGTACTCTTGCCTGGAGAATCCTGGGGACGGGGGAGCCTGGAGAGCTGCCATCTCTGGGGTCGCACAGAGTCGGACACGACTGAGGCGACTTAGCAGCAGCAGCAGCAGAAGCAGCAGAGACATTTAGGGCTTCCTAGGTGGCTGAGATAAAGATCTGCCTGCTGGTGCAGGAGATGCAGGAGACCCAGGCTTGGTCCCTGGGTCGGGAAGATCCCCTGGAGGAGGAAGTGGCACCCCAGTCTAGCATTCTTACCTGGAGAGTCCCATGGACAGAGGAGCCTGGCGGGCCGCGTCCATGGGGTCGAAAGCAGTCTGACACGACTGAGTACGCACGCGCCGGCAAGCGCGGACGGGAAACCCCTAGGGCACAGCCGCAGTCCGAGCTGTGACAGTGCAGCTGTCTCTGTGCTCTCCAGACGTGTGTCACACGTGAGCGTAATTAGCCAGCGCTCTTCTGAGGCAAACCCTAGTGCCTACTATGTGTGCAGACGCCCGTGAAATGCCCGGCTCAGTCTGCAGAACGCCAGCCGCACAGGGATATGATGATTGTCATTTCATATATTTACTGATCCACAAAAACAGTTTTACAAATAATGTTGCAGTCAATGCTTCCACCAAGGGTGGAGGTGGTGGGCACCATTACTGCTATGGCTCAAAGCAGGAACTCTTGGCCCAGATACGTTTTGTTTAGTATACAAGATGTCCTTTAAATTTTGAAGGAAATTCTGGTACATGCTGTCTTATGGATGAAACTTGAGGATGTCATGCTAAGTGAAATTAAGCTGCTCACTGAAGGACAATTGTACAATTCCACTTATGTGAGGTACCTGGCATAGTCAAATTAATAGACTCAGAAAGCAAAATGATTGTCACCATTGACTGGGCTCAGGGGAGAATGGAGGGTTAGTATTAAATGGGTGGAGAGTTTTGTTTAGGTAAATTAAAAGTTCTGGAGATGAAAGAAATTCTGGTGATAGTTTATATAACAACGTCAGTGTGCTTAATGCTAATGAATTGTATACTTAAAATGCTCAATTTTACATTATACATATATTTCCCACCATTTAAAAAATGAATTTTTCTTATCTTTAAAAGGAGAGATTTCATATGAAAATCTGGATTTCTGTTTTCTTCTTCCCAAGCTGGAAGGGGTAGGTGCACTTGGCTAGAATTCTCACCAGGCAGTGACCCAGGGAGAGAGGTCTGGCTTCCCATGTACCCTCAACTCCTTAGTTGCACCTCTGGCCTGCTTTCCTTACTGATAGTGCCTGCCTGGTGGCTCCCTCAGCATCAGCCTGCACTGATGTACTCATGACCAAGCCTGCCTCCAGCCCAGATACCTCCTGACCTCCAGACCCGTTCTGTTGATTCTGCTCAGAATAGCCACCCCAGTGTTCCAAAGTGCCTCCACCTCGGGGTGCTCCCTGCTACCCTACCAGGAAACACTGCCCACACTCACCCACTTGTCTGCACCACGGAATGTCATTTAAGACTTGTGCCTGGCCCTCAGCTCCTATAGTGAGGTGGTGCCAAAGTCCCCTTTCTCCTGAAAGTCTCTAGAGTCCGTGTCTTTTCCTGTTCATTCCCCATTGTTCTAGTTCAGACTTTATCCGTTTTGCTTGTCTTATGTCAGTGGCCTCCCCATTTCACCCCTCTCCCAACCATCTGCTCCCCCTTCTAAAGCATGTAACTATGAATGTAAGGGAGCCCCCTGCTTACTTTGTAGAAGCCCTGTCTCAAGTCCTTGTCCCTCCGCTTGCCACTCAGAGCCCTTCCCAGTCTTCCCTCTTCGCAGGCCCCCACATCTGATCTAGTCACAGAATTCCCTGGGATTTTTGGAGGGGAGATTCAGCCACCTCACCCCCCACTCCTGGACCCTTTGCGCTTTGTGTGAGCCAGGACAGTGTTTAGGATATGAGTGAAGAGTGAGGTGAGAGCCTGGGTGACTGGACAGCTGGACCCTGAGGAGCAGAGCAGCACCCCATGGCCTATGCTTTTTTTTTAGCAGTCTTATTGAGATGTAATTCACATACCATAAAATTCACTCATTTAAAGTACACAATTCAGTGGTATTGCAAATTGTTAAAACATACCTAACATAAAATTTTCATTTTAATCGTTTTAAATGTGCAATCGAGTGACATCAATTACATTCACATTGTTATGCAACCCATCACCACTACCTAGTTCCAAAAATTTCTCATCATCCCATCCTGAAACTCTGGTTGTATTTTTAGGTGTGCCTGGTCATATAGGTTTAACTTTCTAAGAAACTACCAAAAACTGTATTCCATAGCATCCAGGCCCTTGCTTTTTAACAAAAACCATGCAGATATGCACCATTTTCTCTGCAAACGTTTTAGGACAATGTAAAAATTTATGAAATTTTGGCTTATAATTTTATCTATAGATTTTATTCCTTTTGTTCAGTAGTTCAGTTGTGTCTGACTCTTTGTGACCCCATGGACTGCAGCACATCAGGCTTCCCTGTCCTTCATTATCTTCCAGAGTTTACTCAAACTCATGTTCATTGAGTTAATGATGCCACCCAACCATCTCATCCTCTGTTGCCCTCTTCTCCTGCCCTCAATCTTCCCCAGCATCAGGGTCTTTTCCAGTGAGTCAGCTCTTCACATCAGGTAATTAGAATATTGGAGTTTCAGCTTCAGCATCAGTCCTTCTGATGAATATTCGGGGCTGATTTTCTTTTAAGATTGACTGGTTTAATCTCTTTGCTGTCTGAGGGACTCTCAAGAGTCTTTTCCAGCACCACAGTTTGAAAGCATCATTTCTTTGGTGCTCAGCCTTCTTTATGGTCCAACTCTCACATCCATACATGACTACTGGACAAACCGTAGCTTTGACTCTACAGACCTTTGTTGGCAGAGTGATGTCTCTGCTTTTTAATAGGCTGTTTGGGTTTGTCATAGCTTTTCTTCCAAGGAGCAAGTGTCTTTTAATTTCATGGCTACAGTCACTGTCTGCAGTGTGTTTGGAGCCCAAGAAAATAAAGTCTATCACTGTTTCCATTGTTTCTCTATATATTTGCCATGAAGCGTTGGGACCAATGCCAAGGTCTTCATTTTTTGAATGTTGAGTTCTAAGCCAGCTCTTTCACTCTCCTTTTTCACCTTCATCAAGAAGCTCTTTAGTTCCTCTTTGCTTTCTGCCATTAGGGTGGTATCATTTGTATATCTGAGGTTGTTGATATTTTTCCTGGCAATCTTGATTCCACCTTGTGATTCATCCAGCCTGGCATTTCGCATGATGTACTCTGCATGTAAGTTAAATAAGCAGAGTGACAATATGCAGCCTTGATGAACTGCTTTCCCAGTTTTGAACCAGTCCATTGTCCCATGTCTGGTTCTAACTGATGCTTTTTAACCTGCATACAGATTTCTCAGGAGGCAGGTATTCCCATCTCTTTTAAGAATTGTCCACAGTTTGTTGTGATCCACACAGTCAAAGGCTTTAGTGTCGTCAGTGAAGCAGAAGTAGATGTTTTTTGGAATTCCCTTGCTTAATCTGTGATCTGACGGCCATTGGCAATTTGAGCTCTGGTTCCTCTGCCTCTACTAAACCCACCTTGTACATCTGGAAATTCTTGGTTCATGTACTGTTGAAGCCTGGCTTGAAGGATTTAAGCATTATCTTGCTAGCATGTGAAATGACTGTGATTGTGCAGTAGTTTGAACATTCTTTGGCATTGCCCTTTTTTGAGGTTGGAATGAAAACTGACCTTTTCCAGTCCTGTGGCTACTGCTGAGTTTTATTTTTATTCCTAAGTCTATGTAAATCACCAATTACTTAGGTTTTATAGTAGTAATTTTTCATTTTGCAGTTTAATGTTTTTCTTTTCTGAATTACAATGCTCCTTTAGTCTGTGTAGTTGCTGTCACCAGGGTGTGACACCCCTGGGACCCTGCCCGGAAGAGCTGCACCCTGGGTCTGTTGGGCAGAGGGGAGGGGGGTGTGGCATTCGCTGTGGCCAAGCACAGCCGCTGGCTCCTGTGGTTCCCAGCGCCCCGCCCCGCCTCCCCACAGGTGATCCGCAGGCACACGCTAGAAGAGAAGCTGCTCTGCCTGGTGCGGCACAGGGCGGGCCACCACTGCCAGAATGCCGTGATTGTCATCCTCATCCTGGCCTGGGAGGGCATCCCCCGCAGCCTCGGAGACACCCTCTACCAGGAGCTCACCGACACCCTCCGGAAGTACGGGAACCCCACCAGCCGGAGATGTGGCCTCAACGATGAGTATGTGGATGGTCCCAGTGGCGGGGGTGGGACACGGGGTCAGCACCCTGTGTGTTCCGCAGAGTTAGGACTGGGGTGGAAAGAGTGCTCACCCACAGAGCTGGCCTGAGGTCTGACCCTGGCTGGGGAGGGTCTCTTGACTCAGCTTAGCTCTACTTTCTGCCCCAAATGGGCTCTGAGGCTCTAATAACGATGACAAGTGTGGAAACGTGTGTGAGTGCCCCACTAATATAGGGCATCAGAGATAGTCATAAGACCTATCTTTACAGGATCCTCCCCATTTTTTAAATTAAGGTATTTTTACTTACAATAAAATTCATCCTTTGAGGTATACAGTTTGAGGAATTTGACAGATGTTTATAGCCGTGTAGCCACGACCATGGAGAAGGCAATGGCACCCCACTCCAGTACTCTTGCCTGGAAAATCCCATGGACGGAGGAGCCTGGTAGGCTGCAGTCTGTGGGGTCGCTAAGAGTCGGACACGACTGAGCAACTTCACTTTCACTTTTCATTTTCATGCATTGGAGAAGAAAATGGCAACCCGCTCCAGTATTCTTGCCTGGAGAATCCCAGAGATGAGGGAGCCCGGTGGGCTGCCGTCTATGGGGTCGCACAGAGTCAGACACGACTGAAGCGACTTAGCAGCAGCAGCAGCAGCTACCACCACAATCAAGACATAGAACAGCTCCTTCAGCCCCAAACTCCACCATGCCCTCTATAGCCTGGGGCTCCCCTACACCCCTGGCAACCACACACCTCGTTTCCTGTCTATGTAGGGTTGCCTTTATAAGAATGTCACATGAAGGGAACCGTGCAGTGGGTAGCCTCCTGAGTCCGGCTTCTTTTCCTGAGCACAGTGTTTCTCAGTTTCATCTATGGATGTGTGTATCAGGAGCTCATTCCTTTTCACCACTGAGTAGTATTCCACCATGTGGATGCATCACAGTTTGCTTATTCATTCCCCAGTTGAGGGGTATTTAGATTATTTCTGGATTTTATTAAGTGTTGAATGGTAATGTCAGTGTTAATGTCTTTAAAGGCCTGTCAGCACCTGGGCCTGCAGGAAACAGGCATGTTCAAACTCTGTGGTTCGCATTATTCTCCGCTTTGAGTGGTCTGTTTTGAAGCTGGTCAAGATATTAAAGTCATGGCAAAGTGTAAACCTGAGTGGGTTTTTGATTAGGTCCTTTCAGCCATCTCACACAACCCAGATGCTTCTCCCAGCAGCAGACTCTCAGACCTTCAGACTCAGGAGTGGGAGCCCAAGAGGCTACTCAGAACTGGTCCTCTGCCCACAAGGGTAGAGACTTGGGAAAGGAGTTGAGGGGAGGGAATGATGTCATCCCAATAGTGGGAGGCTGGCGGATGCCAGGCAACAGCAGGGCCTCCCCCTCAGGGAGGGGAAAATTCCAGAACAAAAAATGTGCTTTGGATGCCTAACGTGTTGTATGTTGCAGCCGGACCTGCGCTTGCCAAGGCAAAGACCCAAACACCTGTGGTGCCTCCTTCTCCTTCGGTTGTTCCTGGAGCATGTACTTCAATGGCTGCAAATATGCTCGGAGCAAGACTCCTCGCAAGTTCCGCCTCGCAGGGGACAACCCCAAAGAGGTGAGCAGAGCCCCATAGGGAGCCCAGGACCTTCCCACTCACCCTGTTCCACCTGCTGCCTCCAACAGTCCAGATGGCACACAGGATTAGTGCACTGAGGCTCAGATGTGCAGAAAATGGAACTTCCTTTTTTTTTTTAACTGACCTTATCTTGTAGTGAAATAAGTTATGTGATGTGATATGGAAGGATATAACAAATGAAAAATTAGACTTACCAATTACAGGTACCTCAGGCTCTTGCAGTTAGAAAAGTCTCCTTAAGGTAAATGTTCTGATTCCTCATTAGAATGTGGCCCTCTTAAGGGTTATCACTTCCGTCCATTCTTTGCAAGATATCTTCCTGGGTGTGAGGTGTGGCAGGAAGAGGGGCCTCAGGCCACCTTTCGGCTGTTGCTAGACTTCCCTCATCCTGCCTGGCCGCTGGGGACACGTCTCTGTGCAGTTGTCCAGTTGTCCAGGTCGTTGCTCTCCCCTACTGGACACGTGGTGTGGTCCTTGGGCACTGGACTGGCAGCCACATGATGTTGCCTCTAGGCCTGAGGCCTCCTTCTGCCCTCCGGAGCTTTTTCTCAACCAGGACAAGGGTCTCAGGGTCTCCTCCGCAGGCTGAGCATAGGCTGGGAGCCAGGAGTGTCCAGCCAGGCTGCCTCCCCCTCTGCCACTTCCCCTCTGTTGCCTTGGTTGGGCAGGTCATCCCGAGGGACTCTCCCCTAGAAGTCCAGAGGCAAAGCCAGGCACAGGCTGCAGTGGGCTCCCCATCCTGCCTCCCTGCCGAGCCTCCCTCCCTCCTTGCCTCTGCTACTGCAAGGACGGGGGTACTGGATCTGGGCAGTACCTTGATCCCACTTTCTACCTTCCAATTCTCTCCAAGCTCTTTGTACCAGAAGGGCTTCCCCCCTTTTCAGGGGGCAAGGACTCCTGGGGTACATTTTTTTTCCTAAACCACATATAAATTTCTGTGCTCAAACTTCCAAGCTCTGCTTTTCAGAAATAAAAGGAAGCAGCACGTCCAAATTTAGAAGCTCTTTTTTCTTCTTTCAAAGGCAGCTTTTTTGACTGTTACATAACCTAGTCTGAGTCTAATTTGATGCTAGACTTTTATTTATGGCAGCACCCTGCCTCCCTCAGAAGCAGCAAATGCAGTTGCTTCAATGAATGAGGGAGTCTCAGAGCCACCAGGAACTAGGAATTATCATGAATGAAAGCGGTACATGGAAAACAAATATTTCCTCTGTTCCATCAGCTACCATTTCCTGTGCGCCTACTAAGTGCTGGGTACTCTGCCCAGAAGCTCACGAGTATCGCAGTTAATCTTACGGCACCTGAGACTCTAGGCACTGTTACTGCTCCCTTTACAGGTGAGGCAGATGGCTTGCCTGAGGCTGTGTGGCAGTGATGGTGAAGTCAGCGTTTAACCCTGGCCTGTGTTTCCCCAGAGCTCACAGTCCTCACCCCTATGTTGAGCTGGCTTCAGGCCCCCTGTGCTCGTGGAAGCATCTGGAAGGTAGCCAGGGAGGTGCAGTGAGGCTGGCTGGTAGCTCTGCTGCCCCACTGGACAGACAGCTGAGCCATTGGTCTCACCCTTCTATTTCTAATTCTATGAGTTTGACTTTTTCCTTCCCTCTTCCTCCTCGTTCTTCTCTGTAAACTCTTCATCCTGTGCTCAAGGCTGGCTCGGAGCCCCTGTAGCCCTACTTGGTACCCTCAGTGGGCTAGAGAAAGGCTGTGAATACCTTAAACTCTCTGTTTGGGGGCTGCTTCATTGAGGTCAGCACTGTCTGGTGGAACTTTCTGTGATAATGGAAATGTTCTCTGTAGAGAACAGCCAGCCACAAGAACCACTTGTAGTCACTGAGCATTTGAAATGTAGCTAATACAGTGGAGGGGCTGAATTTTTTATTTTATTTAATTTTAATTAAAATTAACTTATGCTTCAGTAGCCGCACGTGGCTTGTGAACTAAACACCTGACATGGTGCGCATCCTAAAGGATAGAACGTTGAGCCTGTCTGTGTACTTGGCTCATGACGGGCGCTGGGCCTGGCTGGCTGTGGGACTCCTAGCGCAGGCCTCAGCCGCCCCTCCCTGCCTCTGTTTACCTGTCTGGACCACTGCAGGAAGGATCCACACTTGCTGCTCATGCCCGTACACTTCTGCCATCCCCTCCTCTGACCGGGGGTGTTGAGCGAGTGCTTAGTAAGAGCAGGAACCTGTTCTAGGTGTTCTGAGCGGCACTGGGCTGGAGCCTGGAGAGCAGGTGCTTGGTAGTCAAGGCGACCAGACTCTCAGGAGTGTCTTCTCTGGTGAGCTTCAGCATCTCCAGCTTTAAATCAGACCTGGCCCCATACCCTTCCCGGAGGAAACACTGTTAAGATACCTGACGGCCCCTTACTTCTTACCTTGCCACCGGGAGCCCAGCAGAGGTTCTAGAATGGAGGTGAATTTCCAGGGTGCAGAATTTACCAGGCGGAGCTGCTCTGGGGGTGTGTGACTATTCTTATCTCCACAGGAAGAAGTGCTCCGGAAGAGTTTCCAGGACCTGGCCACTGAAGTTGCTCCCCTGTATAAGCGGCTGGCGCCCCAGGCCTATCAGAACCAGGTACTGGGTCTTGGGCTGTTCTCTGCCCACGTGGCACCCCATCTCTGCCCAGCTCCCTGCTGTGTGGCAGTGGCAGAGTGGGCTCCTGACGGGAAAAGCCCAGCCAGTGCTACAGCAGCGATGTAGGTCTTTGTTAAGACCTCTTGTTTACACCAGGCTCACCACCCCCCAGACTGTCTTTCCTCTATCCTTAGTCTTTATCTTGGTCCCCTTCATAATCCGCCATGTCCTCTGCTCTGGTTTCTACTGAGGAGGCTTGAGTTTCTCTCACCAGTCACCTCTGCACTCCGTAGATGAGGCAAGGGGGACTTGAGATAACCCAGAAGGAAGTAACCCCTGCAGGGGCTTCAGCCATAAAACCTCCCTCCTGCAGCCCACGTACAAGACAGCTGTGTTCCTTAACCTCCTCCCTCCGTCCTTCCCTCTGTGCCCCTGGCCTCCCCCATGCCAAGTCAGGGCCGTTCATCTCAGGTCGCTTGAGCAGCTCTCCTTGGCAATCTACACAGGTGACCAATGAGGAAATAGCGATTGATTGCCGTCTGGGGCTGAAGGAAGGGCGGCCCTTCTCAGGGGTCACAGCCTGCATGGACTTCTGTGCCCACGCCCACAAGGACCAGCATAACCTCTACAACGGGTGCACAGTGGTAAGAAAGCCTGTGAGCTGTCACAGCCCCACCTATGAGATGATCCTGGGAGGGGGCACACACCTGCTCTGTGTGGATAGGTGGGCTCAAGGCTGGGAGCGACCCTGCCACACTGCCTGCTTCTGCCAACTTCTTTGGGAAATGCAGGGACAGGGCTGGTTTGGGTGGATGCTGCAGAATGCAGCCTCTTGGGCACCTAGTGTGCCCCAGTTAGCTGAAGTGTGTGGTTCCAGGTCTCTCTGAACACTTGGATTTAAGTCCAAACAGTCTCTTGACTCATTCATTGGGCAAATGTTTATTGTGCCCCAGATACTGCTCTAGATGCTGGGGAATAAAATGGACAGTGTGCTGCCCAAGTATGTGATATAATGTCCAGTAGCAGTGAAGGCTGTGAGGAGAAGATACGGCAGGGTAAGGGATGAGATGAGCACAGACGCTATTTTAGATGAAGTGGAGGGAGCCTTGTCTGGGAATGGGCACCTGAGCAGAGATGTGGACGTAAGGGACCGAATGGGTGGGGGTGGGGGTGGGGAGCTCCAGGACCAGCACAGGCGAAGGCTCAGAGGAGTGAGATTAGAGGGGCAGGCAGGGCTGGGGTCGCAGGGAGCATGGGGGGATGGGAGGGCTCTCGGTTGTGCTCTGAGTGTGATAGGAAGCCCTGGAAGGCCTTTCAGCTGGGAATGCTAAGATCTCACTTATAAAGTCAGAAGCACTCTCTTGCTCCTGCAGATGGAGAATAAAACATGTTGCAGTAGGGGTGGGTGGGGGAGAACCAGAGCAAGCAGGCCAGGTAGAGGCCGGGACAGTTGTCCAGAGGTGACAGACAGAGCTTGGGCAGAAGTGAGAATTGGGGTGGGGAGTAATTGGACAGGTTTGAGATGATTTTGAAGGCATAGCTGAGGGTATTTTTTGCTCATGGCCTGGACATGGGCTGTGTGAATTGCTTGAGCAACTAGGCAAGTGTTAGTGTTATTTACTGAGATGTAGAATATCAGGAGAAGACCAGTTTAGGGTGAAAATCAAGAATTCTATTTTGACAGACACAGACTCACAGACTTGGAAAACAAACTTACGGTTGCTGGGGAGTAAGGATGGGAGAAAGGAATAGTCGGGGGGTTTGGGGTGGACAGGTACACACTGCTGTATTTAAAGTGGGTAACCAACAGGGACCTACCATATAGGAGAGGAAACTTTACTCAATGTTACGGCAGCCTGGGTGGGAAGGGAGCTTGGGGGAGACTGGATACGTGTATGTGTATGGCTGAGTCCCTTTGCTGTCCACCTGAAACTATCACAACGTAGTTAATTGGCTGTACTCCAATATAAAACTAGAAAGTTCTTTTAAACATGAAGAAAATTCTGTTTTGAGACGCCTGCTAGATGTCCAGGCGGAAATGTAGAGTAGGCTGGGAAAAAGAAGGGTCTAGAGAAATGGAGGTGAGACTAGAGAGCACTCAGTGCATAATTAGGGCCATGAGCCTGGATGCAGGTCCCAGAAGAGTGAGTACAAGATGGAGAAGGGAGGAGGTTTGGGCTTGGGTGGGGGCACCCTGGAAGGAGTGATGTGGCTCTCTTCTCTGCTTTTTACCTAGGCTCTGGGAGACAGGGCCCCCAGGGGGCTGTGGAAGAGACAAGGGCACTGGCATGTTCAACTAAAGAGGAACTCCTAGGATCAGAACCCCATGGGATGAACGGCCCAACCCTAGGATTTCACTTCCCCATCTTGTCCCCCTTCCCCATGTTCAAGACCAAAAAGCAAGATGAGGCAGGCTTCTGTCTACACTGCACTGTGAGGATTTTGTAGCTGAAATACAGAGAAGGAGGGGGCCCTTCAGGGTTAGGAAAGGAGCAGGGAAGGAGGACAGACCACTGGGAGATAAGAGCACAGTCAGGTTATTTGGATCCCATCTCTTCCAGAATGAAGTGAAAAATAAGTTTTTTCCAAAATGAATAGTGGGTTTTTTTCCTACCTGAACAATTATTATAAAAAGAATTTAATAATATGAGAAAGCATGAAGTAAAAATTGCCTGGCGTCTGATAGATAACCTGTGTTAGCAGTGTGATGGCCATCCATTCAGATACCTGGATATGTGTGTATGTGTGCACAGCTGTATACATTTTACACAGGTGGATGTGCTGTTCCATGACCTTGCTTCCCTGAACTCAGGAGCAGGCGGTGGATAGCTTTCTGGGCTGGTGGATATCAGTTTACTTCAGCATGTTGTAAGGCTCTGTGTGTGGCCCTGTCACCGTTTACTTGCCAGTCCCCTGCGGATGGACAGTACTTTCAGACTCCTTTCCATAAACCACAGGGAGGGTGTCCTCAATACAGCTTTGTGCAGTGGCTCCAGGATAAGGACACTTACAGCCTTTGGCGTGCTAATTTGGCAGCTTACTGGGCAGCAGTAGGGTTGGTCAGGAGGCAGAGAGGGGAGAGAATGGCCCACAGCTTTATTGGGGATTTCATAAAGCGGAATGAGCAAAGCAGGATAAATAAGCTGAGTAAGTTTAGGGTGGATAGTTTGAATAATTTCTTCAGGCTCTGGGCTTTAGAGGTGGTCTCTGTGGGGTGATTTAAGACAGGGAGAGTATTTGGTGTGTGAGAGTTTGATAAAGGAGATGGTTGGGGTGGGATAGATTGGTTTATGTATCAAAGTTGCATTGGCAGGGGGTCATTTGCTGCCTATAGGAATTAGCTAGGCTTCCCAGGTGTCACTAGAGGTAAAGAACCCACCTGCCAACGCAGGAGACGTAAGAGATGCAGGTCAGTCCCTGAGTTGGGAAGATCCCCTGGAGGAGAGCATGGCAACCCTCACCAGTATTTTTGCCTGGAGAATCCAATGGACAGGCGGGCTGCGTCCATAGGGTCGCCAAGAGTCGGACACAACTAAAGCAACTGAGCGTGCAGTCTTAGGGAGGGTCAGTCCCTTCAAGATCAAGGCCCCAAATGTTAGAACATCAAAAATTCAGAAAATAAAATACAGTCAATACAAGAGTAAAAAGAGTAAACAGAAAGAAATCAGACCGCCTTAGTAATCAGAGAAGCATATTCCAGTGGCGAGATACATTTTGATAACAAGTGAAAAGTTTTAAATGAATGGCAAAAATGTCAACAAAAGTGTAGGAAATTTGAAAATTCTGCCAGTGTGAGTGAAGCATTGATGCTAAATCGTTTTGGAGCACAGTTTGGTAGTATGTGGCAGTTGGGTTCTTCATAGTGTTTATCCCAGGGAATTAAGTATCTTAGAAAATTCAGTGAAAGAATAGAAGTATTACTTACGATAGGAAAAAATGAGAAACAGGTTTAAATAGTCGTGAGGGATTAGTTAAGGAGATTAACACATTGATATAATGGAATAATATAGTGTGGCTCTTAAATCGTATTGGGAAAGAATATCTAACATGTAAGAAGATATACTGTGTAAGAAAAGGTTATTCTAAAACTGTGCATAATATGGGCTTCCCTGGGGGCTCAGTCAGTAAAGAATCCGCCTGCAATGCGGGAGACCTGGATTCGATCCCTGGGTTGGGAAGATCCCCTGGAGGAGGGCATGGTAACCCACTCTAGTATTCTTGCCTGGAGAATCCCGTGGACAGAGGAGCCTTGTGGGCTACATTCCATGGGGTTGCAAAAAGTCAGACACAACTGAGTGACGAAGCACACAGCACGTACATAGCATAAATGATCCTATTTAATTATTAAACAGTGAACATGTCTATGACCAAGTATATGTATGGGTTATTTCTAGTGGGTGGGATTATGGAGCTAATTTTCATGTCCTTTGTGTTGCTGTAAATTTTCTACCACCAGCACGTACAATTTTCAATTTTAAGAAGAAAAGGAGATGAGTGTTGAGGGCAAGAAGGACAGTGGTTGAAGCTCCAAGGTCTGGGTAATAACATGTCCTGGCAGTGATGACAGTGGAGGGCAGAGCATGTCTCCCTGTCCTGACCTGGTCCCTTTCTGGCTGTTTGACCCAGAGCCAGTCATCTCATCCCCTCTCAGCCTTGTTAGGCAAAGTGAATGGATGTGCGTTGAAAACTGTCAAGCAAACTCTAAATGTTGGTGATACCGTTACTGTATAAACCAAGACAAGTGTGCTTTTTAGATACTCTGAAAAGTGATAATGGATAGCTGGGGTTGGGACTGTCTGGGGAAGGGGACAGCCTTGTATGTGGGCTGCTCAGCCCCTCCCTCTCAGTGTCGGGCTCCCCCAAGCCCTTCTCTCTGCTTGAGGCAGGTCTGCACTCTGACCAAGGAAGACAATCGCTGCGTGGGCAAGATCCCTGAGGACGAGCAGCTGCACGTGCTCCCCCTGTACAAGATGGCCAGCACAGACGAGTTCGGCAGTGAGGAGAACCAGAACGCCAAGGTGGGCAGTGGGGCCATCCAGGTGCTCACCGCCTTCCCCCGTGAGGTCCGGCGCCTGCCCGAGCCTGCCAAGTCCTGCCGCCAGCGGCAGCTTGAAGCCAGGAAGGCGGCAGCCGAGAAGAAGAAGGTTCAGAAGGAGAAGCTGAGCACTCCTGAGAAGATCAAGCAGGAGGCCCTGGAGCTGGCTGGCATCACCACTGACCCAGGTGTGTGGGGAGAGGGTGCCCAGCAGGGGTGGCACAGCGCCGTCGGGTCAGGGGCCCCTTACCACCCCTCTTCCTGCTTTGAGATAGAATTCCAGACAGAAAAGTACTGGAATCTCTCAGCCATCTGAACCATCAGTTTTGTCAGTCAGCAACAGAGGACCCCAGACCTGATGGGAGGCACCTGGGAGACAAGTGCACAGAGGTCCCCCATCTTCCCAGAGGGCAGCTGAGTGTCCCCCAGCCCGCCCTCTCCCCTCGCAGCGGGGCAGCAGGGCCTTCGGTGTGGGGCAGCCCTGATCTCTGCAGCAGCTGGCACAGGGGCGCTTCAGTGAGGACAGGTGGGGGTCTGCTTGGGCTGGGGGGCCGAGAACTCTGCCAGCCGCTCTCCCAGGGCTTCCTCGGGGCCAGGCCAAGCTGAGCGGTGCCAGGAGCAAGCCCAGCCTCACACGTCTTGCCTGCCTGGCTGAGGAAATCTCTCAGGAGAAGAGGAAGCTTCTGTGGCGGTGGTTCTCTGTGCTCCTTCTCTGTCTCACCTCCTGTCTTCCTCAGGCCTTTCTCTGAAGGGTGGATTGTCCCAGCAAAGCCTGAAACCCTCCCTCAAGGTGGAGCCGCAGAGCCCCTTCAGCTCCTTCAAGTACAGCGGCAACACGGTGGTGGAGAGCTACTCGGTGCTGGGCAGCTGCCGGCCCTCCGACCCGTACAGCGTGAACAGCGTGTACTCCTGCCACTCCCACTATGCACAGCCTGGCCTGGCTGCCGTCAACGGCTTCCACTCCAAGTACGCGCTTCCGGCGTTCAGCTACTACGGCTTCCCATCCAGTAACCCGGTCTTCCCCTCTCAGTTCCTGGGTGCTGGTGCCTGGGGGCACAGTGGCAGCAGCAGCAGTTTTGAGAAGAAGCCAGACCTCCACGCTCTGCACAACAGCCTGAGCCCGGCCTACGGTGGTGCTGAGTTTGCCGAGCTGCCCGGTCAGGCTGTTCCCACAGATACCCACCACCCCGCTTCTCACCACCAGCAGCCTGCTTATCCAGGCCCCAAGGAGTATCTGCTTCCGAAGGCCCCCCAGATCCACCCAGTGTCCAGGGACCCGTCTCCCTTTGCACAGAGCTCCAATTGCTACAACAGATCCATCAAGCAAGAGCCAGTAGACCCTCTGCTCCACACTGAATCTGTATCCAGAGAGCCTGGCAAGATGGGCAAAACACCTTTGCCTGAGGCATCTCAGAACGGGGGTCCCAGTCATCTATGGGCACAGTACTCAGGAGGCCCAAGCATGTCCCCCAAGAGGACTAACGGCGTGGGTGGCAGCTGGGGCGTGTTCCCTCCTGTGGAGAGCTCTGCTGTTATCCCTGATAAGCTCGGTTCTTTTGGGGGTGCCTGCCTGACCCCTTCCCACTTCCCTGATGGCCAGCATCAGTGGGGGTTGTTTCCTGGCGAGGGACAGCAGCCAGCCCCCCAGCCTGGGGGACGGCTGCGAGGCAAGCCGTGGAGCCCCTGCAAGTTTGGAAGCAACGCCTCGGCCTTGGCTGGGCCCGGCCTGACTGAGAAGCCGTGGGGGGTACGGGCAGGGGATTTCAGCTCCGCCCTGAAAGGTGGTCCTGGATTCCAAGACAAGCTGTGGAGCCCCTTGAAAGGGGAGGAGGGGCGGATTCCAACCCCGGGGGCGAGCCAGCTGGACAAAGCCTGGCAGTCCTTCGGCATGCCCCTGGGCCCCAGTGAGAAGCTGTTTGGGGCCCTGAAGTCCGAGGAGAAGCTGTGGGATCCCTTCAGCCTGGAGGAGGGGACGACAGAGGGGTCCCCGAACAAGGGGATGGTGAAGGAGGAGAAGGGCGCCGGTGGGGCGGAGGAGGAGGAGGAGCTGTGGTCGGACAGCGAGCACAACTTCCTGGACGAGAACATCGGCGGCGTGGCCGTGGCCCCCGCCCACGGCTCCATCCTCATCGAGTGTGCCCGGCGGGAGCTGCACGCCACCACGCCCCTCAAGAAGCCCAACCGCTGCCACCCCACCCGCATCTCGCTGGTCTTCTACCAGCACAAGAACCTCAACCAGCCCAACCACGGGCTGGCGCTCTGGGAGGCCAAGATGAAGCAGCTGGCGGAGAGGGCGCGGGCACGACAGGAGGAGGCTGCCCGGCTGGGCCTGGGCCATCAGGAGGCCAAGCTCTACGGGAAGAAGCGCAAGTGGGGGGGCGCCATGGTCCCTGAGTCCCAGCATAAGGAGAAGAAGGGGATGGTCCCCACCCGGCAGGCGCTGGCCGTGCCCACGGACTCAGCAGTCACCGTGTCCTCCTACGCCTACACGAAGGTCACCGGCCCCTACAGCCGCTGGATCTAGGTGCCAGGGTGCCAGGGAGCCAGCGTACCTCAGCGTCGGGCCCGGCCCGAGCTGCCTCTGTGGTGCTTTCGCCCTCACGCCTGGGGGCGGGTTGGGGGTGCAGAAGTCTTTTTATCTATATATACATATATAGATACGCATATATATGTATTTATGGTCCAAACCTCAGAACTGACCCGCCCCACCCTTACCCACCCCCCCCCCCCCAACTTCCCCAGCACTTTGAAGAAGAAACTACGGCTGTCGGGTGATTTTTTTCGTGATCTTAATATTTATATCTCCACATTGGTTTTTTTTTTTTCCTCCCTTGTTTGGGGGGCTTTTATTTTCTCTTGTTTTTAAAACTCTATCCTTGTATATCACAATAATGGAAAGAAAGTTTATAGTGTCCTTTCACAAAGGAGTAGTTTTAAATTCCATTTAAAATGTGTATTTATTGGATTTTTTTTAAGTGACAATTGTAATGGTAAACGATCGGCAGGAAAGGCCAGAAGCACTCATTCCTGCCCAGTTGTGCTGGGCCCGGTGAGCCTGGCCCTCTTGGGAGATGACGAGGTTCTCTCAGCCATCGGCCCCTCATGAGCCAAGTGCAGGCTGTAGCCACCCACTGCGTCCCCCTGACAGACACCCTTCCCTTCGGGGAGGGAGCCCTCAGGACAGCTTCCATCCTCTTCAGTAGGATGGGAGTATCTGTAGAGGAACACCTGGGGTCCCTTTTCCAGTCACCGGCTTGGAGTCGGGTATGGGGGGCAGGCGCACCCCAGGCCAGGCACCTGAGATGCTGGCATAGATTTCCCCCGAAACCAGGTTGGAAGTAGATAGCTTCAAGCTTGCTAGTCTCCACACTGAATCCTCTCTGTCCGTTAGCTATCAAGTCACGTGGTACCGTGGTCCCCTCGGCAGCACCTCGGGACGGAGCTGGAATCGAGAGGTTCTCAGGAGCCTTTTTCCACCAAGCTGACTAGCCAATGAATACTGGCTGAAGGAATTTGTCTTAGTGGCAGGTTTTAAAACAAACAAACAAATGCCTCCAAAGTCGATGCTGATACTGAAAAGGGCTACTGTATCTTTAAGAACAAGAAGTCGAACCCAAGCTGTGAAAAGCCGGCAGAGCCTGGTGCTGTAGTGCTGTGCTGGGACTTCCTTGGTCGGGCAGGCTGCACCCGCGGGAACTCCGCACAGCAGTGTGACAGCAGGAACGCATCTCCTTATCCCTGGATTTCACATTGGACAATGGTGCATGCCTCACACCTGAGCCCACCCCCTCCATGCTATCATTTGAGGAGTGGGCCTACCCTTAACAAGTTTTAAATGCAAGAGTCAAACATTTTCAGCAGGTAGCTATGATTTTCCTCCCTATTTGGTGCCATTTCTCTATTTGGTCATTTTCTCCTTTCCTTCCTCCCCTCTCCACCCACTTGAACATGCCCATTCTAAAATTCTGGTGCATTCGTTCAGTTCTTTGAAATGAGAATGTGGTGCTTAATTTTTTTGACATTTGTTAAGAGAGGTTGGGCCTGACAGGTAGGAAGCAACATCCGTCGACAGCAAGTCAGACTTCTTGGAGTGTCTGTTCTTCCTGTGGTATTAGCAGAAATGATGTCCAGCTACCCATGTGGATGTATGTGGTGCGTGAGAGGCTTCATAAGGACACAGAGGGGAATATGGCCACACAGTGATTGACAGCCAAACCCTGAGATAAACATCAGATATTTATTGAGCAGTTTTATTCAGATGTGGGTCTTCATAAAATGAGTTTAACAATCAGATGACGATGCTAAAGGCAAGTTCCTGAGCTTCCAGGTGCCTTGTGTAAGAGCTGAGAATTGACCCGCTGGGTGTTTACTGTAACTGTTCCAGAAGCACTGGCGGAGAGTCGCTGTGAGATATCCTAAGCATTTATGTGGTCTGGTTTTAATTGTAAATAGTGAAAAAAAATTTTTTAAGCACTTTTGCCTAGATTTAAACAGCAACTTGAAAAAAGTATGTTTTAACATGTAATTGTGGGAGAAATTGTAAATAGTAGCTGAATATTTAACGTGCTTTGTCTAGCCTTCACTTTTACCATATTCTGTAAAGTTGCATTTATTTTACAGGACAAAAATGAAATATTATTGCTTTTGAAATAAATACCCAAGAGCTTATCAGGATTTCGAATTATTCAGAACTCAGATTTATAGGAAAACCTCTGACCTTCAGTTTGACAAGCTAAAGGAAGCAGAGTCTTTAATGAGCATGCTGATTTTCTAGTTTTGAGGAAAAGTTGGGTCCTTTAAATGCTATTTTGCTTAACGCATCAGTACTCTTATGCAGGTCTCATTTGACTCCGTGCTTAGGTAGATGCGGGGGTGCCTTGAAAACTTCATTTTAAATTATCTTAAACAAGAAATACAATATTTTACAAAACATTTGGAGAATGTGACCGTCTGTATGACCCGGGAAAGCCCCAGGTTGGCTGTTGGTTTGGAAGGTCCCGAGTGTAACCCAGGTGATTCTGATACTTGGCATGTATGAATCTCCTTGATGTGTGCTCAGTAGACTCTTCCCCTCATCACCCTTTGGTAGCAAAGCCATTAGATGAAAGGAGAAACCAATACAATCTAAAAGCATGTGATGTCTGTCCCCACCCCAGCCCAAACAGCCTTTGGTTCATAAATTCTAGATTAGCAAATAGGCTGCTGAGAAGTGAGTCAAGAGGCAGTCTCCATTGGACGTCCCCATGCCCTCCAGAATGGTGTTTCAGAGATTAGGTGGTGCTGTTGCCATGCTCAAGCCCATGCTGATTTTTACACACTACATGTATAACCTACCTCAAATCTCAGTCATTAAATTAGCATGCTTTAGACGTATGTTTAAAAAGTAACTATGCACAGCTCTTTATCCCCTCCCCCTTGCTGCTGAAGGTTTCTTAAAGAGAAAAATTGAATTTTTATTTTTTACTGGCACTATCATTTTTTAAGTCTGAAAGATGATTAACAGACATTTTTATCATGAGAAGAAAAATAAAGCCATTGCAACTAAAGAACCTAACAGCATGACCAAGTTTTAGGAATAATAGTACAGCAACAGAAATGATGGAGTCCTAGAGTCATCTCCCCCAGTGTGCCCTGTCCACAGATGCCATCCACATGCAGTGCAGACAGTTGGTTCTTCTTTTGTTTTCCCTGCCTTTTTCGCGTGCAAGGAAAGTACTTGCAAAGTTTTGTGCTAAGAAGTTTTTAAAATTAAAAAATCGCTTTGCGGCAGGTTCTCGCAAAATAACTGGTGCTAGCTCAAGAAACCGTTATCTAACCATCAGAAATCTTGACTGAAGTGTTTCATGGCTTTTGAGGTTTCTTGTTTTTGTTGTTGTTTGGTGTGTTTTCTGGCAGGGCCTAGGTTTCCCACACTCTGGCTTCATGGGTACTGCTTTGCCGTCTCACTAAGATGACAGGTGCGCATGGAAAGAGATCATACCCGCCCCTCTTGGTCCTTTCACCAGCCTCTTTTGGAAACAGTAGTTTGCAGAGCAAGGGACTTTAAAAGTGCTGAAGCAAGGAAAGAAAGAGCAGATCTTAATTGCTTTGTACCCGACAGCACTGGGTATGTGAGGACGGGTGACAGTGAGTAGATGGTAACCTGATTCCATTGAGAGAACCCAGCCAGGCTTCATGAAGTTGACCACCGCCAGATCTCACACCAGGGCAGTGCTGCGGAAAATTAAAATGATAGCCCCGACGTGCCTCAACCAATCTCTCTCCTTTTGTTACTGAAGTGTGTTTTATGGACTAGGAAGCATTTTTATGAATTGAAATAGTCTAAATAAAATGGTGCTATGGTGTTTTAATGTGACTGTCCCTGATCCTGTCCTGCTGAGGTGCTATCAAGGTTCTGAAACCACAACCAACCAAAAACAAGGTGGGCTCCAGTCTCTCTTGGCTTCTTCCCCCGCCCCCCTTTTGGTGCTGTCTCCTTAGACTTCTGTTTACGTGCTAGAACCTGCTCTGAGCAGTTTTTATGTTTTGTTTTATTCTTCCCTTGCTGGCCAGACAGAAAGGCAAGTCTCGAAGGCAGCCAGCCCTCTTACTGGGGTGGGGAGTGGGCCTGCCTGGCTTGGAGGTGACGGGCACGCTGATTTCACATGTGTCCTCTTGGGTCTATCAAGAAAGGAAACGTGAAGGGGTCTTGGGGGGTTCTTTGGAGGAAGAGGAGTCGGGTGCTCCTGCGTCTTCTAACATGGCAGGCATTCTCATAGCCGACACGGTTTTCTTCCGCTGTCCAGGGTGCTGACTAGATGTCTCTGAGAGTTCCAAAGGTGCTCTGCAGGCCAGGGTGGGCCGGATGGGCCTCCTTCCTCCCCAGCACTGGCCAGGACCGTGGTGGGCAGGGGGCTCATTCCCTTGCTCCTCACAGCCTTTGCCCCAGCATTGCTTCTGCCTCTCATTGGTATCCCCTCGTGTTCAAACTAAAGGAAGGAGCTTTGCTCACTCGGTGCCACTGAGGCTGTTTTTAGTTGGTGCTATTCTAAATTTCTTCTTGGGTCCACAAAAGTTGATATTTTAAAAATTCAACAGGAAGCTCCATTTTGTGTCATCCACTGTCACAATAATTTTTTTTTAAATACCTCAAAAACAGGACATCATGACAACTTTGGTAAAGTAGATTCCAGGAGGGTCTGATACATACAGGTTGTCCATTTGATGACCTACTTGACCTTGAAGAATCTGGGGTCATTTTATTTTTCATTCTTCAGTTAAAATGGCAGAATGCTTAGAGGAAGGACTGTGGTTGACTTTTATTTTGTTTCCTTTTACGTTTTGCTTTTGAATAAAATGTGAATTTCCTATGCCCATCTCATTGAGCTTTTTCAGTCATTGTTGCTGTCATTTGAAATGACTCCCTCACAACCTATTTTTATTAACCAGCTGCATCTGCTGTAGTACATGGCCAACTTCAACATACCCTGGACCAACCTGCATATTTTTCGAGTTTCGTACCCCCAGCATAGGTTATACAGTCCCACACGCACTCACACGCACAAGGAGAGTTTTCCATGTGCGAGGCCCCGTCTTGGCACTCCCAGCCCTTCCTTCAGCAGAGCTGCCAACAAGAGACAAGCAATAGGCTTCTTCCCTGAGCAGAGATTGCAGCACAGAAATGCAAGGTCTACAGTCGCTTTTTGCCTAAGAATCGGTGAGAATTGGCCTACTTCCTCGTTTGCTCCTCTTCTGATATCAGGGATGCTTTTCGTAGTGGTGGTGTTCGCTCTCTCTTCTCATTTTGACTGCCTGTCATTCAGGGATAACTCATCATTATCACATGAGGATTTTAAAAAGTCTATTTGGCTCATTGAATATCCAAATTTTCTTGGTTCCAGTACTTTTATTCTTTTCTTTTGAGGGGAAAAAAGGAGGAGAAAAACAGGAGTGATGTAATTTCTTTTTCATCTGTTCTAATTAAAGAAACAAGGGCAGGTCATATTGTGGCATATTAATGCATTAGGCTTAATCTAGAACCCCTGTAGCTTTTTGATGTGTTTTATTTCTTCTCTCTTTAAATTCCTGTTTGGTTACTTGGCTTCCAATGGAGGTGAACTTAACAACCATACTTGAATATTCCGTCTTGACTTTGTAACTGTGGCTACTTGAAATGAAGTTTATCTGGGGTTGATGGATGAATGGTAGATTTTTGCAATGTCTCAAGGCAATAGGATGTGTATTATTAAACTGTAGATATTCTTAGTACAGTAAATTTATGCTGATAATTTTATTTTGTATAATTTTTACTTTTTTGTTAATATTTTTTCCTCCCACTTTATTGGTTTGCCTCCTGAGCTACCCTCCTTGCCCTCCCTTCTCCCCCAGTGTTTCAGCAGATTTAATTTAGGGTGCCTAGAAATTGCAAGTATGTATCCTTTTTTGATTTGTATTTTATTATAATTTACACAAACAACTGGGTTTGTGAACTGTATTACTCCTGGTATCTTTAAAATATTGTGGGTGTTTTAATAAATTTTATATTTATTTTTTGCACTCAAATTCTGTGTGGCTTCTTCTTCCCCACCTAGAATTGGGCCCAGATTGTGGTATTTAAGGTTCCCTATAATCCCACTGTGGTCCAACTCCCAGATCCATACATAACTACTGGAAAAGCCACAGCTTGAAATCCCACTGCAAGAGAATCACATATTATTGATCACGAACATTTTCAGAGTACTTAAATATAACCAGATGTGTGTATAACTTTTAAAATGGAATAAAACAATAATACTATCCTCTTCATGGATCATAGCCTTATAGTAAAGAGACTTGTGTAACTCAATGAAGCTGTGAAGCATGACGTGCAGGGCCACCCAAGACAGGTCACAGTGAAGAGTTCTGACAAACGTGGTCCACTGGAGAAGGAAATGGCAACCCACTCCAGTATTCTTGCCTGGAGAACCCCATGTACAGTATGAAAAGGCAAAAAGATATCACACCAGAAGATGAGCCCCCAAGTCGGTAGGTGTTCAGTATGCTACTGGGGAAGAGCAGAGGGCAGTTGCTAATAGCTCCAGAAAGAATGATGTGGCTGGGCCAAAGCAGGAACGGCACTCTGTAGTGGGTGTATCTGGTGGTGAAAGTAAAGTCCAGTGTTGTAAAGAACAATACTGCAGAACAACCTGGAATGTTAGGTCCATGAACCAAGGTAAACTGGCTGTGGTCAAGCAGGAGATGGCAAGAGTGAACATCGACATCTTAGGGAATCAGTGAACTAAAATGGATGAGAATGGGAGAATTTAATTCAGATGACCACTATACCTACTACTGTAGGAAAATCCCGTAGAAGAAATGGAATAGCCCTCACAGTCAAAAAGAGGCTCCAAGATGCAGTACTTGGGTGCAGTCTCAAAAACGACAGAATGATCTTGGTTCGTTTCCAAGGCAAATCATTCAACATCACAGTAATCCAGGTCTATGCCCCAACCACTGATGCCGAAGAAGCTGAGGTTGACTGGTTCTATGAAAACCTACAAGACCTTCTAGAATTAACACCAAAAAAAGATGTCCTTTTCATTATAGGGGATAGGAATGCAAAAGTAAGAAGTCAAGAGATACCTGAAATAACAGGTAAGTTTGGTCTTGGAGTACAAAATGAAGAAGGGCAAAGGCTAACAGAGTTTTGTCAAGAAAGTGTGCTGGTCATAGCAAACACTCTTTTCCAACAACCCAAGAGAAAGCTCCACACATGGACATCACCAGATGGTCAATACCAAAATTGGATTATGTTCTTTGCAGCCAAAGATGGAGAAGCTCTATAGAGTGAGTAAAAACGAGGCTTGGAGCTAAGTGGCTCAGATCATGAGCTCCTTGTTGCAAAATTTAGGCTTAAAGTGAAGAAAGTAAGCAAAATCACTAGGCCATTCAGGTATGACCTAAATCAAACCCCTTATGATTATGCAGTGAAAGTGATAGATATATTCAAGGGATTAGACAGAGTTCATAGTTCTTGTACAGGAGATGGTGACCAAAACCATCTCCAAGAAAAAGAAATGCAAAAAAACTAAGTGGTTGTCTCAGGAGACTATGAACAGCTGAGGCAAGAAGAGAAGTGAAAAGCCAGGGAGAAAGGAAAAGAAATATCCAAGAGAATGCAGAGTTCCAGAGGATAACAAGGAGAGCTAAGGCCTTCCCTGATGAACAGTGCAAAGAAATAGAGGAAAACAATAGAATAGGAAAAACTAGAGATCTCATTAAAAAAATTGGAGGTATTAAGGGAACATTTCATGTGAGGATGGGCATTATAAAGGACAGAAATGGTCGGACCTAACAGAAGAGATTAAGAAGAGATGGTAGGAATACACAGAACTATACAGGAAAGGGCTTAATGACTCGGATATTCACCATGGCGTGGTGACTCACCTACAGCCAGACATCCTGGAATGTGAAATCAAGTGGGCCTGAGGAAGCATTACTACGAACAAAGCTAGTGGAGGTGATGGAATTCCAGCTGAGCTATTTAAAATCATAAAAGATGATGCTTTGAAAGTGCTACACTCAATATGTCAGCAAATTTGGAAAACTCAGCAGTGGCCACAGGACTAGAAAAGGTTAGTATTCATTCCAATCCCAAGGAAGAGTTATGTCAAAGAATGTTCAAACTACCATAAAATTTATTTCATTTCACATGCTAGCAAGGTTATGCTCAGAATCTTTCAAGCTAGGCTCCAGCAGTGGTTGAACCAAGAACTTCCAGATGTACAAACTGAGTTTAGAAATGTCAGAGGAACCAGAGATCAAATTACTAACATTTGTTGGATTATGAAGAAAGCAAGGAAGTGCCAGAAAAACATCTGTTTCATTGACTAAGCTAAAGCCTTTGACTGGGTGGATCACAACAAACTGTGGAAAATTCTTAAAAGAGACGGAAATACCAGACCATCTTACTTGTTTCCTGAGAAACCTGTATGCAGGTAAGAAGGAACAGTTAGAACTGGACATGGAACAATGGACTGGTTCCAAACTTGGAAAGGAGTACATCAAGGCTGTATGTTGTCACCCTGCTTACTTATGGGCAGAGTACATCATGCGAAATGCTGGGCTGGATGAATCACAAGTTCGAATCAATATTGCTGGGAGAAATATAAACAGCCTCAGATGTGCAGATGATACCACTACAATGGCAGAAGGTGAGAAGCAAATAAATAGCCTCTTGATGAGGGTGAAAGAGAATGAAAAAACTGGCTTGAAACTCAGCATTCAAAAAACCAAGATCTTAGCATCTGGTCCCATCACTTCATGGCAAATAGATGGGAAAACAATGGAAACAGTGATAGACTTTATTTTCTTGGGCTCCAAAATCACTGCAGACAGTGATTGCAGCTGAAATTAAGATGCTTGCTCCTTGGAAGAAAAGCTATGATGAACCTAGACAGGATGTTAAAAAGCAGAGACATTACTTGGCTGACAAAGGTCTGTATAGTCAAAGCTATGGAATTTCCAGTTCAGTTCAGTTCAGTCACTCAGTCATGTCCGACTCTTTGCGACCCCATGAATCGCAGCACCCCAGGCCTCCCTGTCCATCACCAACTCCCAGAGTTCACTCAGATTCATGTCCATCGAGTCAGTGATGCCATCCAGCCATCTCATCCTCTGTCATCCCCTTCTCCTCCTGCCCCCAATCCCTCCCAGCATCAAAGTCTTTTCCAATAAGTCAACTCTTTGCATGAGGTGGCCAAAGTACTGGAGTTTCAGCTTTAGCATCATTCCTTCCAAAGAAATCCCAGGGCTGATCTCCTTCAGAATGGACTGGTTGGATCTCCTTGCAGTCCAAGGGACTCTCAAGAGTCTTCTCCAACACCACACTTCAAAAGCATCAATTCTTCAGCGCTCAGCCTTCTTCACAGTCCGACTCTCACATCCATACATGACTACTGGAAAAACCATAGCCTTGACTAGACGGAACTTAGTCGGCAAAGTAATGTCTCTGCTTTTAAATATGCTATCTAGGTTGGTCGTAAGTTTTCTTCCAAGGAGTAAGCGTCTTTTAATTTCATGGCTGCAATCACCATCTGCAGTGATTTTGGAGCCCCCAAAAATAAAGTCTGACGCTGTTTCCACTGTTTCCCCATCTATTCCCATGAAGTGATGGGACCAAATGCCATGATCTTCGTTTTCTGAATGTTGAGCTTTAAGCCAACTTTTTCACTCTCCTCTTTCACTTTCATCAAGAGGCTTTTGAGTTCCTCTTCACTTTCTGCCATAAGGGTGGTGTCATCTGCATATCTGAGGTTATTGATATTTCTCCCGGCAGTGTTGATTCCAGCTTGTGCTTCTTCCAGTCCAGCGTTTCTCATGATGTACTCTGCATACAAGTTAAATAAGCAGGGTGACAATATACAGCCTTGACGTACTCCTTTTCCTCTTTGGAACCAGTCTGTTGTTCCATGTCAAGTTCTAACTGTTGCTTCCTGACCTGCATACGGATTTCTCAAGAGGCAGGTAAGGTGGTCTGGTATTCCCATCTCTTTCAGAATTTTCCACAGTTTATTGTGAGCCACACAGTCAAAGGCTTTGGTATAGTTAATAAAGCAGAAATAGATGTTTTTTCTGGAACTCTCTTCCTTTTTCGATGATCCAGCGGATGTTGGCAATTTGATCTCTGGTTCCTCTGCCTTTTCTAAATCCAGCTTGAACATCTGGAAGTTCATGGTTCATGTATTGCTGAAGCCTGGCTTGGAGAATTTTGAGCATTACTTTACTAGCGTGTGAGATGAGTGCAATTGTGCGGTAGTTTGAACATTCTTTGGCATTGCCTTTCTTTGGGATTGGAATGAAAACACTTTTTCCAGTCCTGTGGCCACTGCTGAGTTTTCCAGGTTTGCTGGCATATTGAGTGCAGCACTTTCACAGCATCATCTTTCAGGATTTGAAATAGCTCAACTGGAATTCTATCACCTCCACTAGCTTTGTTCATAGTGATGCTTTCTAAGGCCCACTTGACTTCGCATTCCAGGATGTCTGGCTCTAGGTGAGTGATCACACCATCGTGATTATCTTGGTTGTGAAGATCTCTTTTGTAGGGTTCTTCTGTGTATTCTTGCCACCTCTTCTTAATATCTTCTGCTTCTGTTAGGTCCATACCATTTCTGTCCTTTATCGAGCCCATCTTTGCATGAAATGTTCCCTTGGTATCTCTAATTTTCTTGAAGAGATCTCTAGTCTTTCCCATTCTGTTGTTTTCCTTGATTTCTTTCCACTGATTACTGAGGAGGCTTTCTTATCTCTCCTTGCTATCCTTTGGAACTCTGCTTTCAAATGGGTATATCTTTCCTTTTCTCCTTTGTTTTTCATTTCTCTTCTATTCACAGCTATTTGTAAGGCCTCCTGAGACAGCCATTTTGCTTTTTTGCATTTATTTTCCATGGGGATGGTCTTGATCCTCGTCTCCTGTACAATGTCATGAACTTCCATCCACAGTTCATCAGGCACTCTGTCTATCAGATCTAGTCCCTTAAATCTATTTCCCACCTCCACTGTAATTGTAAGGGATTTGATTTAGGTCATACCTGAATGGTCTAGTGGTAAGGCAATAAATGAGGTAATATTATGGTATAACAAGGAAAAATTAATTAACATTTTGTTTTTAAATTAATAAATTTCATTTATAGTGAGGTTTTGTTGTTCAGTTGTTAAGTTGTGTCCAACTCTTTGCAACTTCATTGACTGCAGCACACCTGGCTTCTCTGTCCTTCACCAACTCCTGGAGTCTACTCAAACTCAAGTCGATTGAGTCAGGGATGCTATCCAAAACAGTCTCATCCTCCATCGCCCCTTCTCCTGCCCTCAGTCTTTCCCAGCATCAGGGTCTTTTCCAATGAGTCAGCTGTTCTCATCAGGTGGCCAAAGTATTGGAGCTTCAGCTTCAGCATCAGTCCTTCCAGTGAATAATCAAAGTTGATTTACTTTAGAATTGACTAGTTTGATCTCCTTGCTGTTCAAGGGACTCTCAGGAGTCTTCTCCAGCACCACAATTCAGAAACATCAGTTCTTCAGTACTCATCCTTCTTTATGGTCCAGCTCTCTCATCCGTACATGATACTGGAAAAACCATAGCTTTGTTGGCAAAGTGATGTCTCTGCTTTTTAATATGCTGTTTAGCTTTTTCTTCCAAGGAGCAAGCATTTTTTAACTTCATGGCTGCAATCACCATCCACAGTGATTGTGGAGCCCAAGAAAATAAAGTCTGTCACTGTTTCCATTCTCTCCCCATCTATTTGCCATGAAGTGATGGGACCGGATGCTATGATCTTAGTTTTTCGAATGCTGAGTTTCAAACCAACTTCTTCACTCTCCTTCACCCTTATCAAGAGGCTCTTTAGTTCCTCTTCACTCTCTGCCATTAGAGTGGTATCATCTGCATATCTGAGGTTGTTGATATTTCTCCTGGCAATCTTGATTTCAGCCTATGCTTCATCCAGCCCAGCATTTCACATGATTTACTCTGCATATAAGTTAAATAAGCAGGGTAACAATATACAGCCCTGATGTACTTCTTTCCCAATTTGAAACCAGTCTGTTGTTCCATGTCTGCTTCTAACTGTTGCTTTTTGACCCACAAACAGGTCTCTCGGAAATCGATAAGATGGTCTGGTATTCCGATATTTTGAAGAATTTTCCACAGTTTGTTGGGATCCACACAGGCAAAGGCTTTAGCATTTCAGAGCAGTTTTAGGTTTATAGAAAAACTGAGTACTAAGTAGAGAGTTCCCATATACTCACCTCATCCCCTGCTATTTTCCCTATTGTTAACAGTTTGCATTAGTGTGACACATTTGTTATGACAGATGAGTCAATATTGATATAAAAATATGAACCAAAGTCTACAGTTTACAATAGGCATCACTCTTTGTCCTGTACACTCAAAGCACTTTAACAACTGTGTGCTGGCATATATGCACCATTACAGCTTCCTACAGAATAGTTTCATAGCCCTAAACATCCTCTCTCTGCCACCTGTTCATCCTCACTTCCCCTCCAGCCTCGGCCAGTCCCTTACCTTTCTCACTGGTGTCTCCACAGCTCGGCCTCTTCCAGAATGCCGTACAGTCGGAATCCCACACCGTGCAGCCTTTTCAGCTTGGCCTCTTTCACTTAAAGCGTGCATCTGAGGTTCCTCGTGTGTTTTTGTGGCTTGACAGTTCATTTCTTTTTATTGCTGGAATCGACATATTTTAATTGCATGAACGTGTATGTTGAAAAAGGGAGGGAAGAGAGTGGTTTCTGTGGGTGTGAAGTGAAGTGTTTGGTGTGGACAGAGCACCAGGCCTGAGGAAGCTCGGGGCATTGAAGAGCAGAGCCAGGAGTGGGGCAGGGGCGGGTTAGCGAGAAGACGCGGCGTGGAGTCTGTGTGCTGATGGCGTGCTCCTGGCGGCTGGGGGAGCCCTAAGAAGCCCTGCAGAGAGACTTCAAGTCAGAGGCGGCCTGGAGTCCCCAGGAGGGGTCTCTGTTTTCAGTGAACGCTTGGGGAACTCTTCCACGAGAAGCCCACGTTGTTGGTCTAACAATTATAGTTACTCTTTTTAACAATAAAGCACCTTCAGATTAGCACATTTTAAAATTACTTACTCTTTAATAAACATTACACTCTGCAGGCAAATTAGTACCAAATCAGCCCATGACATGCATGCTCAGCAGCATGCTTTTATTTTTTTAAAATTATTACTATTATTTGAGCTACAGTGGTTTTCCCCCTTGGCTTCTGTTTACTTAGCAGTTTAAAATTATTTTATTTATTATTTTATCTTTTATATTGCTACTTAGCAATTTTTAAGAACTTTTTTTTTTTACCGTAAAATGTACATCAAATAAAGTTAACAGTTTTAACTGTTTACGCATGTATATTTTGCTGGCATTAATTACCTCATATTGTAGTTCAGTCTCCACCATCCATCCCCAGAACTTTTTCATCATCCCAAACAAAAACTTCATGCCCACTGAACAATAACTCCTCATCTGCCTCCCTCCTACCTCCTAGCAACCACCTTTCTATTTTCCCCCACTATGAACTTGAGTACTTAGGTTCCTCTTACCAGTGGAATTACACAGTAATTGTCCTTCTGTTTCTGGCTTCATTCACTTTGTAGTAATGTGTTAGAGATACATCCATGGACTAGAACGTCTCAATTTTTCAATCCTTTTTAAGGCCAAATAGTATTCTATGGTATGTAGAGTCGGACATGACTTACCGCAACAAATACACATACCACATTTCATTAACCACATACTTTTGTGAGTTCTGCATCTTTGGCTCTGGCTTTGAGCTCCTTCACGCTACTAACTAACCCCTCCCACCATACACCTCTTTAAACCATACATTTGAAATAAAATCCTCACAATAAAATGTACAGATGAAGAAATAGACATATTTTAATCCTGTCATTCTTTGTGGCCACTTTGAAATGCCTTGTATGTTAGAACTTTCCAGTTGAAGACAAATTAAACCCACTAGAATCAGTCCTGAAAAAAAATAGGTAAAGATATAATTGCAATTTCTGGAATTCATTGTGAAAGACACTTTCATGAATCCCCGCCACACTTAGTCGTTTGTTTGTTCTCTTCCTACTGGAATTCTTTTTCCATGAGTTATGACTGAAGATGACATATCTGTCTGTACTGTTAACTGAACATGAAAATGCAAAGAAAATCTTTTTGACAAATTTGCAGAAATTAAAGACATAAAAAAGAAATTGTAATGTTATTTTTTATTACCATGATAGACCAACATGTAGGTATAAATTTGCCATCTTTCTAAAAGGCATATATTACTATAATTTAAAAGTATTAATCCATTTTTTCTCTTTCGTGCTGTAACTTCACTTTTCTTTTTACATTTTCTTCCAAATATAAAATACTTCTAAGTTTTATATGTACAAATGTATGTATATGTAGCAGATTAAATAATGTACATTTATTACTACAAAAGTAATATACCATAATGACTAATGGTTGTGAAAGCTATGAATTACATAAAATCAATTGTTGAAAATTTACAAATAACTATAAATTTAATGACAGTTAGTACAAAGACTGAAAGACAGTGTTAACTGGATAACCTTAGAAAGAACCTATATTCTTTTTGAGCTGAAAGAATATTCTTAGTGAGCTTCGATCCAAACCTAAGAAGGAATATGATGAGAAAGAAACTATTGAAAAAAAAATTAACTACTCACTTTATTTTACTAATCTGACTTCAAACAATGGTCTTTATAAAAAATAGTTTAAAGAAAAAATTTATACTTTTATGATTTTAAAATAATGTGGGATTCCCCTGGTGGTTCAGTGGTTAAGAATCTACCTGTTAATGCAGGTTCGATCCCTGGTCCAGGAAAAGTCCACATGTCACAGGGCAACTAAGCCCACGTATCCCAACTACTAAGCCCGTGTGCTATAACTACTGAGCCCGTGTGCTATAACTACTGAAGCCTGTGTTCCAGAGCCTGTGCTCTGCAACAAGAGAAGCCGCAGCAACGAGAAGCCCATGCATCGCAACTAGAGAGTAGCCCCTCTGCCCGCCACAACTAGAGAAAGCCTACCCGAAGTAACGCAGATCCAGAGCAGCCATAAATAAAAATAAATACATGAAATAATGTGAAGCATAAAAATAAGATTAAATCTTAATTCAAATCTTTATAGAATTGTTTGTTACTAACATTCGTAACTTTGGACATGCTAATCTTTAAGAACTAAATTAACTTTATTTAGTCACATTTAGGTCATGAGGCTTTCAAGAGAAAATACTATTTGGGAATTCTGTAGGTTGCGTTTGGATGAATTAAAACATCATCAATATACATTTCTACCTCCAAAACATTGCAAGGGGAAAAAACTCCAAGATTATGTACCATTATCCATGTTAAGTGAGCTTCAATCCAAACATAATAAAGAATATGATAAAAAGAGAAACTGTTGGGAAAAGTTCTCATTTGTTTTACTAAACTGACTTCTATACAATGGCCTTTATAAAAATACTTTAAATTGTTTGTTGTTCAGTTGCTAAGACATGTCTGACTCTTTGCGACCCCATGAACTTCAGCATGCCAGGCTTTCACAATCTCCTGGAGTCTGCTCAAACTCATGTCCATTAACTCAGTGATGCTATCCAACCATCTCATCCTCTGTCACTCCCTTCTCCTGCCTTCAATCTTTCCTAGCATCAGGATCTTTTCCAAATGAATCAGCTCTTTGCATCAGGTGGCCAAAGTATTGGAGCTTCAGCATCAGTCCTTCCAATGAATATTCAGGATTGATTTCCTTTAGTGTTGACTGATTTGATCTCCTTGCTGTCCAAGGGACTCTCAAGAGTCTTCTCCAGCACCACAACTTGAAAGCATCAATTCTTTGGTACTCAGCCTTCTTTATGGTCCAACTCTCACACCCATACATGACTACTAGAAAAACCACAGCTTTGACTATATAGAACTTTATCAGCAAAGTGATGTCTCTGCTTTTTAATATGCTATCTAGATTTGTCATAGCTTTTCTTCCAAGCCTTTTAATTTCATGGCTGCAGTCACCATTCATAGTAATTTTGGGGCCTAAGAAAATAAAGTCTGTTACTGTTTCTATTCTTTCCCCATCTATTTGCCATGAAGTGATGGAACTGGATGCTATGGTCTTCGTTTTTTTTAAATGTGTCCAGCCAGCTTTTTCACTCTCCTCTTTCACCCTCATCAAGAGGCTCTTTAGTTCCTTTTAGCTCTCTGCCATTAGAGTGGTATCATCTGCATATCTGAGGTTGTTGATATTTCCTCAGCAATCTTGATTCCAGCCCAGCATTTTGCATAATGTACTCTGCATATAAATTAAATAAGCAAGGTGACAATATACAGCCTTGACATACTCCTTTCCCAATTTGGAACCAGTCTGTTGTTCCATGTCTATTTCTAACTGTTGCTTCTTGATTTGAATAGAGGTTTCTCAGGAGACAGGTAAGGTGGTCTGGTATTCCCGTCTCTAAGAACTTTCCACAGTTTGTTGGGATCCACGCAGCATAATCAATGAAGCAGAAGTAGACGTCTTTTTGGAATTCCCTGGATCATCCCTATGATCCACCAGATGTTGGCAATTTGATGTCTAGTTCCTCTGCTTTCACTAAATCCAGCTTGTATATCTGGAAGTTCTTGGTTCATATACAGCTGAAGCCTAGCTTGAAGAATTTGGAGTATAACCGTGTTAAGCATGTAAAATGAGTACCCCTTTTCCATAGTTTCAATATTCTTTGGCATTATCCTTCTTTGGGATTGGAACGAAAACTGACATTTTCCAGTTCTGTGGCCACTGCTGAATTTTCTAAATTTGCTGTCATATTAAAGGCAGCACTTTGACAGCATCATCTCTTAGGATTTGAAATAGCTCAGCTGGAATTCCATCACCTCTACTAACTTAATTCATAGTATTGCATCCTAAGGCATGCTTCACTTCACACTCCAGGATATCTGGCTCTAGGTGAGTGACCATACCATGGTGATTATCTGGGTCAGGAAGACCTTCTTTGTATAGTTCTGTGTATTCTTGCCACCTCTTCTTAATGTCTGCTGCTTCAGTTAGGTCCTTGCCGTTTCTGTCATATATATATATTTACCTATATATATTTTTTGATGAGCCATTTGAGAATTCATTGCAAACATCAGGACACTCTCCTCCAAGTCCTTCTGCCTGTGTCTACTAAGAATAAGGTTATCCTTCATAACGACATAATTATTGCGCTCAGAAAATTTAACGTCAATATAATATTATCTAATATAAACATCATATATTAGGTCATACCCAGTGGTTGTCACAATGTCCCTTGTAACTACGGTTTCCCCGTAAACCCAGAATCACACAGTGCATCCGTTGTGATGTTTCTTTCATCTCCTTTATTGCTGCCACTGTTGCCCTGTCTATCCCTTTTTTCTGTGATATTGTTATCTTTTAAGAGTTCAAGTCAATTGCTTTGCGGAATGCCCTTCGATTTTGGTTTGTCTGTTTCTTCGTTATTAGATTCAAGCCAAGTCCATTTGACAGGAATCTTACCCAGACAATGTGTCTTTTTCAATGCCTCACAGGGGGAGGTACTCTTGTTCTATTAATGGTAATGTGAGACTTGTCATTGAGCTCAGGCAGTGTCCAGGAGAATTCTCTGCTGCAGAGATGCCTGAAGACTTTCCCCTTGGTAATACATCAGTAATTTGTGAGGCGATGCTTTGAAACTGTATGAGTAACCCTGTTCCCCAATAATCTTGCACCCTGTGGTAGGGTTTTGTTTGTGGTGAAGGAAAATGCAGTGTTTATTCCAGGGCACCCACCCCAGAATAATGGTTTTATTTCCCATTGATTCTTGTGTGAATCAATCATTAACCCTAGTTGTTACAAAAATGGTAATTTTTCAATGGTATAATTCCTACATTTATTGATTGGCATTCTTTTATTTTAAAAAACATCTTTCCTTCTCCTTTTATATTGTTAATGTTATTAGTACTGTGAACTCATAGATTATTTATAATTGCATATTTTTAAGTTATTCATTTTTGATACAGAAGTTGTCTCATGTTTAACCAGTGGCAGCCTCTCAAGCTCATGCCTGTGACCTTTGACATGTCCTCGTGTTTTTCTTGTTTTCTGTCACACAACATATTTCAGGCTTACCTCACACTTTCCTGCCCCAGTCCTGGAATCGACCATTTCTCCAAAAAGCCCTGGCTCTTTTTAAATAGGAAATATTTAGAAATCAGAATCTGAGAGATATTCATGTCCAGTGCTACTGGAGTATCATTTCACAGTGGACAGATTTAGAAGATACACGAACACATTAAAAAAAAAAAATCATGGCATTCGAATGGATAACCCTAGTTTCACTCTAACACCACAAGACTTTTCCTCTCATTTCTGTGCTCTCCATCTGTACTGTAAAGTTCCTTCATCAACCAAAGGCCACCAGAAGCCCTTCTGTAGTTGAACAAAGTTACATATATTGACCTGTTGCGACAAGGGAAACCGCTCAACTTGGGGAGCCATGGAATGTCCCGGGGGAGGGTGTCAGGAAGAACTTGGCAGGATTCGGGCTTGTGTTGGATTATTATGGAGAAAGGTTTGAGGGAATGGGTTTTGCTCTGAATATGGCTGATAAGGAGGCTTAATTCTAATCTAGAAAGAGAGAAGCATGGGAACAAGGCTACCAATCACAGTGTTAGGCCATTTTGTGGTTTAAACAATATTCAAGGACTTCCCTGGTCCAGCAGATAGATGTCCACCTGCCAATGCAAGGCACACAGGTTCCATCCCTGGTCCAGAAGGATTCCACATGCCGCCAGTGACCAGGCCTTTGTGCCACAACTACCGAGCCTGCGTGCTGCAACTACTGAAGCCCATGGGCCTAGACCCGTGCTCTGCAACAAAAGGAGCCACCGCAGTGAGAAGCCCCCGCATTAGAACTAGAGAGTAGCCTCCGCTCGCTGCAGCTAGAGAAAGCCTGCATGCAGCAACAAGACCCGGCACAGACAAAAATATAAATAAATAAATAATTTTTTAAAACCAACTAGAACAAAAAACAATATTCACGTTTTTAAAAAATTTTTTTGTCTGTGTTTGGACATGATGATACGTGAAAATGAAGTGTACTTGCTCAGTTGTATATGACTCTGCAACCTCAGGGCCTGTAGCCCGCCAGGCTCCTCTGTCCAGGGAGTTCTTCAGGCAAGAATACTAGAGTGGGTTGCCTTGCCCGTCTCCAGAGGATCTTCCCAACCAGGGCGATCAAACCTGGCTCTGCCGCATTCCAGGCAGATTCGTTACCATCTGAGCCACCGGGAAGCGGTGGACATGATTATAAGGTAACTCTGCTTTTTTGGGGTCTATCACCATCACAGAGTGGCCTTCTCTGATGTTGCCGTTCTGTGAAATTATTTACTTTTAATTTAAATTGTTTACTTTATAATTTTAATTATAATAATTTAATAATATAAGTGTTTTAATAAACTCCACAGCTTAGCTCCCAGAACCAGGGGCTAATTCTCTCTTGGTATCTTCCTTTTTCCACAGTGAAAACATTCACTCCCAACAATATCAATATATTTAGGTCATTTGTTCAATCCAGCAATACACACAAAATGATTTCAGAATTGTTATACACATACCACTGTCAACAACAAAAATATCAAGTAAAATTCAAGATTTCTTTGTAGATTTTTTAAACTCTCAGAAATATGTCCAATTAAGAGAACTGTGTTTATTGCTATATTTAAAATGGATAACCAACAAGGGCCTACTGTATAACACAGGGAACTCTGCTTAATGTTATGTGGCAGCCTGGATGGGAGGGGAGCTTGGGGGAGAATGGATACATGTATAAGTATGGCTGAGTCCCTTCACTGTACACCTGAAACTATCACAACATCGCTAATCAGCTATATCCCAATACAAAATAGAAAGGTTTTTTTTTAAAAAAGAGGACTGTGTTCAAAGTTCTTGAACTAATCATTTTTTCTTTATGAGTTTGTTACCAATTTGACTTACAGCTAAGTTCATTTTAAAATGTTAAGCATTTTCCCCTATCCTCATTGATTTACTCTGGTTTTTTGAATATGTAAAATATTAACATAGTTAAAAAGTCAAAACTTTATGAATAAGTTGTATTCAGAAGAGTCTCATTCTTTCCTGTCTTCCTCTCTCTGAATTCCCACCTAGCCCCTGTAGGTAAGCCAATCTCATTAAATTTCTGGTCTATCTTTCCAACCTTTCCTTTTACAAAAATAAACAGACACAATATACTTAAAAAAATTAATTTGTTTTAATTGGAGGCTAATTACGATATTGTGGGGTTTGCCATACATTGACATGGGTCAGCCTTGAGTGTATCCACCATGTGTGCCCCATTCCGAACCCCACTCCCACCTCCCTCCCCATCCCTTCCCTCTTGGTTGTCCCAGTGCACCGGCTTTGGGTGCCCTGTCTCATGCATCGAACCTGGACTGGTGATCTAGTTCACATATGGTAATATACATGTTTCAATGCTCTTCTCTCAAATCATCCCACCCTCGCCTTCTCCCACAGAGTCCAAAAGTGTTCTTTATATCTGTGTCTCTTATGCTGTCTAACATATAGGGTCATCGTTAACCATCTTTCTAAATTTCATATATATGCGTTAATATACTATATTGGTGTTTTTCTTTCTGACTTACTTCACTCTGTATAATAGGCTCCAGTTTCATCCACCTCATTAAAACTGATTCAAATGTGTTATTTTTAATAGCTGAGTAATACTACATTGTGTATATGTACCACAGCTTTCTTATCCATTCATCTGCCAATGGACCTCTAGGTTGCTTCCATGTCCTAGCTATTGTAAACAGTGCTGCAATTAACACTGGGGCACATGTGTCTCTTTCAATTCTGGTTTCCTCAGTATGTATGCCCAGCAGTGGGATTGCTGGGTTGTATATATGCTTTTATTTCCCTTACACAAAAGTCAGCATATAAAGTATACTTTTAAACTTTTTTTTAAAAGGAAGGTTTATTGAAGTATGATATATTCACTACTTTTTAAGTGTATAGTTTGATTTATACTGATGTATCACACTAAGTAACCAGCACCAAAGGCAAGATACAGAACATGTCCATCACCCCAACAAGTTCCCTGGCCCTTTGCAGTCAATCTTCTTCCACTTCTACCCTCTGGCAAGCACTGATTTAATTCCTCTCTCTATTATTTTACCTTTTCTAGAATATCATGGGCTTCCCTGATAGCTCAGTTGGTAAAGAGTCTGCCTGCAATGCAGGAGACCCCAGTTCAATTCCTGGGTTGGGAAGATCCCCTGGAGAAGGGATAGGCTACCCACTCCAGTATTCTTGGGCTTCCCTTGTGTCTCAGCTGGTAAAGAATCTGCCTGTAATGTGGGAGACCTGGGTTCGATCCCTGGGGTGGGAAGATCCCCTGGAGAAGGGAAAAGCTACCCACTCCAGTATTCTGGATTGGAGAATTCCATGGAATGTATAGTCCATGGGGTCACAAAGAGTTGGACACTATTGAGCGACTTAAAAAAAAAAAAAAGAAGAATATCATACAAATGGGATCAGATGGTATTTAGCCCTTTGTATTCTCTGGCCTCTTTCACGTAGCATAATGAATGTGAGATTCATAATTGTTAAAAATACTAGTTTGTCGGGAGACACGTTAGGCATTACTGACGAAATGGAGGCACGGCCCCAGAACCCTCTCCTCATTCCGCAGGCACAGTCCCGGGATGAAAGAGTTAGGCCTTGTAATTCTGACTTGTCTTTTCCTTTCCTCAGTTGAGTCGACTGAAAAGGAATATTAGGGTGCTTATTGTTCTTGAGAGGAGCATGAGAAGGCACAAAGCCTTCTGCAGCTGTGCTCAGAGAATAATTCATAAAGTTAATCATTGACATTTGTTTAAGGACTTTTACAAAAGAGTGTTCCAGGATGAGCACATAGGCCGTAGCTTGAGGCCATGGGAGGCATTGCTATATGAAGCCTATTTGTGAGGAGAATGTTTATGGCAAAGGAGTTTACTGAATTTGGGGCTTAGAAATAATTAAAATAGTTAGAAGTTAAAGATTTAAGGAATGTTGTAAAGTTAGCATATTTTACTATAGCTTATAGAAGTTAGGAATTTTTAGAGACACTATAGCTAGAAGCCTTTTTTTAAATTTATTAAAAAAATTTTATTTCTACTTTATTTTGCTTTACAATACGGTATTGGTTTTGCCATACATTGACATGAATCAGCCATGGGTGTACATGAGTTCCCAATCCTGAACCCCCCTCCCACCTCCCACCCCATATCATCTCTCTGGATCATCCCCGTGCACCAGCCCCAAGCATCCTGTATCCTGTATTGAACATAGACTGGCAATTCATTTCTTACATGATAGTATCCATGTTTCAATGCCATTCTCCCAAATCATCCCACCCTCTCTCTCTCCCACAGAGACCAAAAGTCTGTTCTAAATATCTGTGTCTCTTTTGCTGTCTCACATACAGGGTTATCATTACCATCTTTCTAAATTCCATATATATGTGTTAGTATACTGTATTGGTGTTTTTCTTTCTGGCTTACTTCACTCTGTATAATAGGCTCCAGTTTCATCCATCTCATTAGAACTGATTCAAATGTATTCTTTTTAATGGCTGAGTAATATTCCATTGTGTATATGTACCACAGCTTTCTTATCCATTCATCTGTTGATGGACATCTAGGTTGTTTCCATGTCCTGGCTATTATAAACAGTGCTGCGATGAGCACTGGGGTACACATGTCTCTTTCCATTCTGGTTTCCTCGGTGTGTATGCCCAGCAGTGGGATTGCTGGGTCATAAGGCAGTTCTATTTGCAATTTTTTAAGGAATCTCCACACTGTTCTCCATAGTGGCTATACTAGTTTGGATTCCCACCAACAGTGTAAGAGAGTTCCCTTTTCTCCACACCCTCTCCAGCATTTATTGCTTATAGACTTTTGGATCACTGCCATTCTGACTGGTGTGAAATGGTACCTCATTGTGGTTTTGATTGGCCACAGCAATCAGAGGAGAAAAAGAAATAAAAGGAATCCAGTTTGGAAAAGAAGAAGTAAAACTCTCACTGTTTGCAGATGACATGATCCTCTATATAGAAAACCCTAAAGACTCCACCAGAAAATTGCTAGAGCTAATCAATGAATATAATAAAGTTGCAGGATATAAAATCAACACACAGAAATCCCTTGCATTCCTATACACTAATAATGAGAAAGTAGAAAAAGAAATTAAGGAAACAATTCCATTCACCATTGCAACGAAAAGAATAAAATACTTAGGAATATATCTACCTAAAGAAACTAAAGACCTATATATAGGAAATTATAAAACACTGATGAAAGAAATCAAAGAGGACACTAATAGATGGAGAAATACACCATGTTCATGGATCAGGAGAATCAATATAGTGAACACGAGTATACTACCCAAAGCAATTTATAGAGTCAATGCAATCCCTATCAAGCTACCAGCAGTATTTTTCACAGAGCTAGAACAAATAATTTCACAATTTGTATGGAAATGCAAAAAACCTCGAATAGCCAAAGCAATCTTGAGAAAGAAGAATGGAACTGGAGGAATCAACCTGCCTGACTTCAGGCTCTACTACAAAGCCACAGTCATCAAGACAGTATGGTACTGGCACAAAGACAGAAATATAGATCAATGGAACAAAACAGAAAGCCCAGAGATAAATCCACACACCTATGGACACCTTATCTTTGACAAAGGAGGCAAGAATATACAATGGATTAAAGACAATCTCTTCAACAAGTGATGCTGGGAAAACTGGTCAACCACTTGTGAAAGAATGAAACTAGATCACTTTCTAACACCATACACAAAAGTAAACTCAAAATGGATTAAAGCTCTAAACGTAAGACCAGAAACTATAAAACTCCTAGAGGAGAACATAGGCAAAACACTCTCCGACATAAATCACAGCAGGATCCTCTATGATCCACCTCCCAGAATACTGGAAATGAAAGCAAAAATAAACAAATGGGATCTAATTAAAATTAAAAGCTTTTGCACAACAAAGGAAACTATAAGCAAGGTGAAAAGACAGCCTCCTGAATGGGAGAAAATAATAGCAAATGAAGCAACTGACAACTAATCTCAAAAATATACAAGCAACTCCTGCAGCTCAATTCCAGAAAAATAAATGACCCAATCAACAAATGGGCCAAAGAACTAAATAGACATTTCTCCAAAGAAGACATACGGATGGCTAACAAACACATGAAAAGATGTTCAACATCACTCATTATTAGAAGCCTTATTAAGAGATAGTGAGCTCAGGATGTTAGGGGCAAACAGGACTTGGGAAGATAAGTAGTAAACTGAGGAATGTAGCATGAGTTACAATGAAATCACAAGTTAACTATAGAAGAAGTAGATAATAGATGGTAAGGCTGATTCCAAGAGAATCACTAAAGCAGGAACTCTGTGTGAAGAGCAACAGTGATTTATAGAGATAATAAATCTAGGTGAGGGGGAACTGAAAATGTCAAACCTCTGACCTAATGTTTTTTATGAAAGTATAAAAGAGAATCTTAAACTTGAAATAAATAGGCAGTCCAAAAGAAAGCTGAGAGGCTGTCTCATTTGCGGACACCGTTCATCTCTTCAGGTTGAATCCCTGGCTGCTGGAGCTGGACTCCGGCACTAGTTGTTCCTTCCTTTCTCTTGCTGTATACTATTCTGCTGTGTGGTCAGAACAATTTACTTATCCTTCTACTGGTTCATGGCCTTGCTTCCAGTTGATTGCACTTTTATATCCTAACAGCATCAACTGGAAGGAATTTCTTATCACTTTATAGAGTTCTTTCCTATTCTCTTACCTCCACTTTCATATAGGTTATAAAATTAACAGCTTTATTGAGATATAATTCATAAAACATTAGGTTCACCATTTTAAAGTGTACAATTCAGTGGCTTTTAGTTTATGCACAAAATTGTGTGTGGATCAACACTATATAATTACAGATATTTTCATCACCACAAAAAGAAACTCCATACCCATTAGTAGTCACATCTTATCCCTAATCCTGTCTACTTTCTTTTTCTAAGAATTTGTCTATTGAGGATTTTTCATGTAAATAGAATCCTATGTGGTCTTTTTTCTCTGGCTTCTTTCGCTTGGCATAATGATTTCAATGTTCATGCACAGTTGTTGCATGTATCAGTACTCCATTCCTTTTCAATATAGCACATTTTGTTTACCCATTCACCAGCTGATGGACATTTGTGTTGTTTGTACTTTTTGACTTCTAGAAGCAAAGCTATGAACATTCACATAGAAGATTTTGTGTTGGCATGCTTTTACTTCTCTCAGGTAGATATCTAGAATTGCTGGGTCATGTGGTAACTCCATGTTAAACTATTTGAGAAACTGTCAGACTGTTTTCCAAAGCAGCTGAACTATCGGGCCAGAATACTGGAGTGGGTGGCCTTTCCCTTCTCCAGGGGATCTTCCCAACCCAGGGATCAAACCCAGGTCTTCCACATTGTGGGTGGATTCTTCACCAACTGAGCCACAAAGGAAGCCACAGGGATAGAGACTGTGTTGCATCTATATAGATCAATCTGGAGAGTACTGCCATCTTTACAATATTCTAACTCATGAACAGGTGGTGTCTATCCATTTATTGTAGATCTTCTTCAATTTCTTTCAATAATGTTTTATGGTTTTCAGTGTACAAATCCTATACTTATTTAAGTAAATTTATTCCTGAATATTTTATTCTTTTTATGCTATTGTATATGGAATTGTTCTAATTTTATTTTCAGATTATTCATTATTAGTGTATAGAAATACAACTGATATATTGATCTTGTATCCTACAATCTTGCTGAACTCATTTACTGGTTCTAATATAGTTCTTTGTGGATCCCTCAGGATTTTTAAAACAAGTTTAATTTTATTAATTAATTTATATACTTGCTTAACAAAAGGATTTAGCTTTTTTTTTTCTTTCAGTTTTTAGTCCCTGGAACAATTTGCATAATGTTAGGATTATCTGGTGTTTGAGAAATTTGATAGAATTCCCTTATATATGGTATATATTGCAAGTAAATTGCAAGTGAAGTCACTCAGTCATGTCTGACTCTTCAATCCCATGGACTGTAGCCTACCAGGCTCCTCTGTCCATGGGATTTTCCAGGCAAGAATACTGGAGTGGGTTGCCACTTCCTTCTCCAGATCTTCCTGACCCAGGGATTGAACCTCGGTCTCCCACATTGTAGGCAGACACTTTACAGTCTGGACCACCAGGGAAGTCTGATATATGGTATATATAGGTGTATTTATTTGATAAATGTCTCTATTATTTTATGGAGACTGGTCTGTTTTCTCCCTCCACAATCCATTTTGGGAATTTTTTTCCCTTGGAAATTATTTATCTGTGGTTTGAAATTTGTTTACATAAAGTTGTACAAAATAGTCTCTCTCTTTTTTTTTTTTTTAGTTTCCTCTGTTCCTATGGTTATTTCCCCATGTGCCTTCTTATTGTGTATTTTTTGTGCTTACTTCCTTTTTCCCTTAATTAGTTTAGCTATTGATTTGTTGATCTTGTTAATTTTTTCCAAAAGAACCAGCATTTTGATTTATTCTTTCCACTATCTCTTGTTTCCTACCTCATTAATTATGCTTTTATGCTTATTATTTACTTCCTTGTTCATTCTTTGATTAGTCCTTTTCTGGCTACTTGTGGGAGCTAAAATTTTAAATAAACAAAAGATAACTTACAGTTTGTCAACTATTTTTTAGCAAAAAATGAAGGGTTTTAAAAACTTCAATTCAAGCTATGAATCCAAGGAACAAAGTTCCTTCTAGAATATTTTACTTAAAAAATTTCCTTCATGAATTAAGGTTAATGAGATCAATGATGTGATATTATGATGTGAACATAAACATTTGTTTTATTCCACAAATGTGTAATATGAGGACCATAGGAACAATCTAAGCCTGACACATTTGAGATACTGTCTGTACACCCTATTATATAATTTTAAGTTTTCAGTTGAATTTTTAATCATAAAGTATCAGATTATTGATGATAATTACCTCTGAAGCTAATTTTCCAATGATGGCATTTCATTTTATGCTTGTCTTTGACTTAACATTTATTTTGCCATATGGACTGAATGTGTTTGGTCCACTTCTACCCAGAAGAGGGCGAGGAGCTTGCAAGACACAGTCTGGTTTAGGGGTGGCCAAGAGAGAAGGGAATGGGATAGAGGTTAGTTAGGCTTGAAGTGCCAGCTAGAAGGCCCAATTGTGGTCCAGGAGCCCTGGGACCACCTCCCTTGGGCCTCCTATGGACCACCTCCCTTGTTACCTAAGAGGGCCTCTTGGACCTCGGGGTTCCTCCAGGATGTTGCATCCCAGAGACCCGTAGGACGTCCCTCTGGGGCGCTCCATCCTGCTAGACTCTGGAGCCAAGGGCGAAGCTTCCAGGGCATTGACAGGCGAGGTCCGTACCTACCTATCCTCAGTCTTTCCTTCCAGAACCTGTGCCCCTTCGCCTGGACAAAGCTTCAGCTCGCACTTCTGGACTTGGGAGAACAACCGAGTCATTTACAAACAAAAGCAGGCAAGAGGCTGCAGGGACCGTGGCAGGCAGTGGATCGGCCATCTCGGTGCGGAGCTCCGGGGAGTGGGGTCCCTGGAGAGACCAGCAGCAGGCTGCGCCTTTGCCGGGCCCGGAGCCCCTTCCCGATCCCTACGCCCGGACTGGAGCACCGAACTCGGGCATCCGTTTGACTTAGGAAAACATATGCAGTGAGGAATTGGTGTTCTTAAGAAATACATCACATTTGTCAGACAGAGATTGAACTCAGCTATACAAAGCAAGTCAGGAATCTTCTGAAGAAATAGCAACCTAAAAAAAAAAAAAAAACAAAGAAACCTAGAAGGAGGACGAAGAAAACAAGTATGTTCTCATGTGAAGCATCCTTTCTCATCCCGTGAGAAAATGAGCGGCCCCGCCGGACAGCATGTACTTACCTCGGAGCACCTGACCTCGCAGGGCACTGTGGCGCTAGCCTGCTGTGCTGACGGCCAGAGAGAAGTGGAAATCGCACTTTTCGCGGTACACAGAGGGCAGAGCCACCGTTAGACACTTGCTGAAAGCAGCGTAAATTAAGTAAAAGCCGGTGTCTTTGAGATTCCCAAAGACTGGCAGAACACAGCAGTATTTGGGGGAGGGAAAAAAAATCATAGCACCATTTGTATTTTAAAAGGTAGATGCTGAAACGGCACACCAACAAACTCAAAAGGCACACCAACAACTCCTCAATAACAGAGGACACAGGGCAGATTACTCACCAAATCTTCACGAAATTCGACCAGGGAATATATGTATGCTTATGGCTGATTCATTGTCGTTATATGGCAGAAACTAACACAACATTGTAAAGCAATTATCCTCCAATTAAAAATAAATTAATAACCCATAGTTCACACACACAAAAAACCAAATTGAAATAAAGACCTATTTCAGATAATAAAAAAGAGAGAAATTTGACCAGGACTTGTATGAATATTATCATACTCATATATCCATATACCTATCCTCTTATATCCATATTCACATATATTTCAGAAAATACAAGAGATGGAGGAAAGAAGGATAGTGAGAACCAGAAAATCAATGGAGACATGCAGAGATTGACCAACAGACAATAGCAGTCTATGTGAAATGCTTGTGGATACCATAGTTAAGCCAGCTGAATCAATGATCAAATAAATGACACGGTTGATAATAGAAACTGTCAAGTCAGAGATTGAGCCTCCTGGAGACATCTGAGGATGACACTCAGCCAATGACATGTATGTGTCTGATAACAGTCCTTCAAATTGCAGAGAAGGCAAATCAGAAGTCAAATCTGACAGCAAATCCAAAGAACAGTCACGGCTGTTCATGAGACTTCCTTGGTGGTCCAGTTGTTAAGCGTCCACCTTCCCATGCTGGGTATGTGGGTTCATCCCTGGCTGGAGAACAAAGATCCCACACGCCCCACAGCAACTAAGCCTGCACGAGGCAGCTACTGAGCCCATATGCTGCAGCAAAGACCCAACACAGCTGATAAAATAATAAAGTATTCAAAACTAAATTAAGTAAATCTCTCATACAGTAAAAGGAACTCATTGCTCCAATGAGTTCATGATCTTCAAACCTCAAATTCACTTCTCTAAAAACCTAAAGTATGGTGCAGTAGGGGGTTGGGGGGAGTGCAATACAAGAGAGTTCCAGCAATCTTTCCCTTCAACAAAGAAGAAAAAAGCTATATTAAGTCAGTGAATTGAATAAAGAAATCCAAATGGAGATCCAAATGGCCTAACAAAAATGAAGAGTGACTGTCTAAAAAACCCTCAAATGGGAGACCCAACCAGTTTGGGGCACAAATTAAATATATGTATACATGTATATGAAACACATTCTCTCTATATATAGAGAAAGAGTGTATGTATGTGTGTATATATATGTGTGTGTGTGTGTGTATGTATATATATGTGTATATATATATATATATATATATGAAGCATATACATAGGAAGACTGTGATTAGAGGCCCAGAAACTTAAAGTGTGGTTGACTGAGGTTGAATGTAAGCTCCCAACACCAAGTGAACAGGCCTGACAACAGAGTGGAACACACATAAATCGTAGTTCCAAATAACTGTGCACAAGACTGGAGGAACACAGACACCAGTTACACAGAGAAGCAAAGTCAGGAGAGTGAGGGCCAGGTTAGGCCATGGGCCAAGTTTGGTCATGAATTTTGATAGGAATCTCTTCTCCCTACAAGGACTTGTAAAATTCTACATATTAGAAGCTCAGAATGAAGGAATTCTTCCGGTAATCGAAGCAGAAACGTTGTATGTTATAGAGGAAATGAAAGTGATTCTGCATTTGAAGAGATGAATATGAAAAGGATTATTTTCCTACTTTGTCAAAGTCTATTTGGATAAAAATAGCAAAGGTGCTAAGATGTATGCAGGCAAACCTCAGAGATATTGCAAGTTTGGTTCTAGACCACTGCAATAAAGTGAATATAATACAGTCACATGATTTTGGTTTTGGTTTCCTGGTGTATATAAGAGTTATGTTTATGCTCTATTGAAGTTTAGTAAATGTGCAATACCATTATGTCTGAAAGAACAACATACATATCTTAATTTTTAAAAATACTTTATTGCTAAAAAATACTAACCGTCATCTGAGGCTTCAGCAAGTTAGGTCTTTTTGCTGGTGAAGGATCATGCCCCAATGTTGATGGCCACTGACTGACTGGGGCGGTAGTTTCTGAGAGGGGGGTGGCTATGGAAATTTCTTAAAATAAGACAGTAATGAAATTAACCACATCTATTGACTCTTCCTTTCATGGACAATTTCTCTGTAGTATGCAATGCTGTTTGATAGCATTTTACCCACAGTTGAACATCTTTCAAAACGGAGTCAGTTTTCTCAAACCAGCCTTTGCCTTATCAATCAACTAAGTCTATGTAATATTCTAGTTTCTTTGCTGTCATTTCAACAGTCTTTACAATATCTTCACCAGGAGCAGATTCCATCTCGGGAAACCCCTTTCTTTGCAAGTTTGCAAATATTGCAAGTTTGGTTCCAGACTACTGCAATAAAGTGAATATGATAATAAAGTCACAAGACTTTTTTTGGCTTTCCAGTGCATATAAAGGTTATGTTTATGCTATACTGTAGCCTAGTAAGTGTGCAATAGCTTTATGTCTGAAAGAACAACATACCTACATCAATAAGAAGCAATCCTTCATCTGTGAGAAGTTTTATCATGAGATTATAGCAACTCAGTCACATCTTCAGGCTCCACTTCTAATTCCAGTCCTCTTGCTGTTTCCACCACATCTGCAGTTACTTCCTCCAGGGTCCTAAACCCCTCAAAGCTATCTGTGAGGATTGGAATCAACTTCCAAACTCCTATTAATGTGGATATTTTGACCTCTTCCCGTGAATCATGAATGTTCTTAATGGCATCTAGAAGGGCAAAGCCTTTCCAATTCAGAGGGTTTTCAACTGACTTTGCCCAGATCCATCAGAGAAATCACTAACTATGGCAGCTATGGCCTTACAAAATGCATTCCTTTTATTTTCTATCTGAACTTTAATAGATATTGCCAAGATTTTCTTGTTTAGTTAAAATCAACTATGACTAATAAAATTAAAAATGTATTTCTTAACTACCAACACTTGAAAGTCAAAATTACCCCTTGGCTGCAGAATGAGTGTTGTGTTGTATTGTGTGTGTGTACTCAGTCATGTCCGACTCTTTGCAGCTCCACCAACTGTAGCCCGCCAGGCTCCTCTGTCCATAGGATTTTCCCGGCAAGAATATTGGAATAGGTTGCCATTTCTTCCTCCAGGGGATATTTCTGACCCAGGAATTGAACCCACCTCCTGCATTGCAGGCAGATTCTTTACCGCTGAGCCACCTGGGAAGTCCCAAGTTGGGTTAGCAGGTATGAAAACAGTGTTAATCTCATTGTATATCTCCATCAGAGCTCTTGGGTGACCACATGCATTGTTAATGAATAGTGATATTTCGAAAGAAATCTTTCTTCTTAATAGCAGTAAGTCTCGACAGTGGGCCTAAAATATTCCGTAAATCATGTAATAAGCAGACGTGCTGTCATCCAGGCCTAAGTGTTCCACTTACAGAGCACAGGTACAGGAGATCTAGCAAAATTCATAAGGACTTTAGGGTTTTTACAATGGTAAATGAGCCCTGGTTTCACCATAAAACCACCAGATGCATTAGCACCTAACTAGAGTCTTCGAAAGCTGAGCGCCGAAGAATTGATGCTTTTCAACTGTGGTGTTAGAGAAGACTCTTGAGAGTCCCTTGGACTGCAAGGAGATCCAACCAGTCCATTCTGAAGGAGATCAACCCTGGGGTTTCTTTGGAAGGAATGATGCTAAAGCTGAAGCTCCAGTACTTGGGCCACCTCATACGAAGAGCTGACTCATTGGAAAAGACTCTGATGCTGGGAGGGATTGGGGGCAGGAGGAGAAGGGGACGACAGAGGATGAGATGGCTGGATGGCATCACTGACTCAATGGACATGAGTCTGAGTGAACTCCGGGAGCTGGTGATGGACAGGGAGGCCTGGCGTGCTGCGATCCATGGGGTCGCAAAGAGTTGGACACGACTGAGCAACTGAACTGAACTGGACTGAAGATTGTCATACTGAGTGAAGTAAGGCAGACAGAGAAAAATAAATCTCATATGATAATTGCTTATATATGAAACCTTTAAAAAGAGGGGGTACAAATTAACTTGTTTACAAAAGAGAAGTAGAGTCACAGATGTAGAAAATAAAGTTATGGTTGCCAGGAGGGAAAGGTGGGGAAGGGATAAACCGGGAGAAGGTTATTGACATATACACACTACTATATAAAATAGACAACTCATAAGGACCTACTCTACAGCACAGAAAACCCTTCTCAATACTCTGTAATGACCTATATTGGAAAAGAAGTTTTAAAAGAATGTACATATTTACATCTATAACCAGTTCACTTTGCTGTACAGCAAAAATTAACACATTTTAAAATCAACTATACTCTCATAAAAAAATTTTTAATAGTAACATCAAAGATCAAAGATCACAGATCATCATAACAAATACAGCAATGATGAAATTAAAAAAATTTTTTGAACTATTGTAAGAATTACTAAAATGTGACACAGAGATACAAAGTGAGCAAACGCTGTTAGGAAATGGTCCCTATAGATTTTCTCAATGCAAGGTTGCCACAAACCTTCAACCTGCAAATAATGCAATATCTGCAAAGCACAATAAAGTGAAGAGAGATAAAAACAAAGCATGCCTATATTTAATATCACTTTAAAAATGTTAAAATAATCAACAACACTGGAGTTTTTTCTACCCACAGCTGTGACTATTACTGGAAGTTCTTCAAAATACTGCACAGAGACTTCCCTGGCAGTCCAGTGGCTAAGACTCCACATTCCCAATGTAGAGGGTAAAGGTTCGATCCCTGGTCAGGGAACTAGATCCCACATGCCCCAACTAAGAGCTCGCATGCTACAACTAAGACCCAGCTCAGCTAAATAAATAAATAATAAATTTTAAAAAATACTGGATGGATGGATCGCATCAGAATACATATTTTATTTATTATTAATAAATTATTTTATTTATTAATATTCCTTGACTAAATTTTGACCCTTAGTCAAGTTTCTCCTGCTAAGATGAAGTTTTACATTCAAAGCTGCCAAGTGCCAATTTCCAACCTACAGTATTTGAAATATGATAAACATTTCTACCTTTGGCAGCATCTATAAATAACAAAAAGTTGGATTCTACCTCTTAATCATTATTTCTGAATGAAAAAGCATAGTAGGGTGCTTCTGCTCCTTTATTTATATGCAGAGTTTGTCATAAATTGAAGCATGAATGTTACGTTTTGTAACTTAATAAATTGAACTATGCTAGTTTGCTAAACTTTGCCATTATTCACTTGGAGGAAATCTTGAACAAAACAAAATCTTACTCGAGTAAAGTAAGAAAATACCTACATTGGTACCAAATGGATAACTGGTGAAGATCATGGTTAGTTCATCATGATTTTCTCAGCATGTCTATGCGATCCCAAATGACTAACTGGAATCTGTAAAAGTTTGGTCAATCAACCTGCTCAGTTTTATGTATGGCACCAGCTGAGCTCTCCATCAAATCGTAGATCAGACAGTCTAGACATGGAAACAGCGTATGTCCTTTTCTCAGTCACCTTGGTGCTGTTTCAGCTGGAAGTTTGGCGGCAGAAGCAGCTGTGTTCAGCTCATGTTTTCCCAGCCTGGGCTATAGCTTGAATGCAGTGTGGTGATAACTACAATTAAGACCTAAATTAATTTTTCTTTTTTTTTTTAGCTTACTGAAACTTTTAAACAGAAGTAAATGTAAGGGCTCACTTCAGAAAGTGTGATTAAGTTTAGCCAGGATAAAATAAACATTTCTCACTGTCTTCAAAGAAATCTGACCACATAGGATTTGCATTCTTAAATTAGCAATGAAGTAGGAGGATGGATAGTGAAATAGTCACATGCATAGTCAGCTACCAAATCCAGTGTTTATTTTCAATAAAGAGATCTACCCAGAGATCACAGAGAACCAGTTATAAATGGGTCAGAAGGAAGGGTTAGGTTGAGACATATTCTTTTTTTTTTGCTGGCTTTGAAAAATATTTATTCATGTCTGTCTTACTTTTAGATAGGAAAATTACCTTTTTGCCTCCACTTTATGGGCTTATTTCATAAGCACACATCAAATGACCAAAAGATGTCAGGAGGACCTCAGACTTGTTGCTCAGGGTGGCCTGTGTTTCAAGGTAAGTTAGTTGCAATCCGCTTACCTTTTACACTGGCTACCAAAGTGAAATGTAGTGGACTGTACTTAATTACAGCCCAACTTACAACTATGTTTAATATAATTTCTAAAATTTTATAATTAAAATTTCTTTTGAATTATTATGCCTTTACTGACATGATATTGATAAAGCCACTTATCTAGATCGAGACCTCTTCAGAGGATTGTTTTAGTTCTCTTTTTTAAGTCTTGCAGAAGGAAAATCAGCTGACACTTAAATGATGGATATTTGTTTTAATGAGCCATCATGCTCATTAAACTAGTATATTAACTTCTTCTGGCATTTAATCAGATGAATGGAGACCAAAGATATTAAAATCTGACCTTCTTATATCAGATTATGAGCTCATTTCCAAACTATTAACTACCAGAAAAAGTCTAGAATAGAGCAAGTTAACATTAGCTTTCAAAGAGACTGACTTGAAAAACATCCTGTTCTTTGAAGCTTATTTTTCTTTAGGACTTTGCAAATTTGATTCAGAAAATAGCTCAATTGGCTTGTACAGAACAAGTGTTGTGTGCATAAACTTATGATCACTATTTTAAGCTGTAGCCTCTGCACCAAAACCAGATGAAGGTATGGGACAGTGAGTAAATAGTTCAAGATATTTCGTAGCTTCAGTGGCTTTGGTCAGTGCCTGAGTGTCAGAAAAATTACTGAACAATTTCCAAAGCATCAGGAATTTCCATTTCTACCCAAGGTATTATTTTCTTCCAACAGTTCTCTGTTAAATAAAGGAAGGAAAATCTCAGCTTGTATATAAAGTTTTCTTCCTTTATTTTACAGGTTAATAGTAACACATTTATGATAGGTGCAGAGTGAAGGGGCAAAGTAGGTGATTAAATAGTTAATCCTGCTAGAGGATTATAGGTAAAAAAAAAAAAGTATGAGAGACCCCTGTAAGTTAATGATCACTCAAGAAAGCAGGCTTGTGTAGCAACAAAACCATGTAACAGTAGCATGAGATATGCCCCTGAACAATAAAGCAATGGTGGAATGAGACCCACATCCTGCCCTGTGAGGTCAGTAAGTTGATGATTCCTAGGACAGGCTCCTCTGAGAACATTAAAAACAAAAATATAGGGAAAAGATGACATTATACTGAAACCTGAGATGATTTACCAGTTTTAGTATATGTTGCAGGCTTTTTGCCCATTTCCTTTGCACCATGACAGTCCTAGTTTGACCATGTAGGGACAAGAAAACTCCCCCACTTGGCATAGAGGAAGAGCTGATGATCCAAGTTTTATGTCTAATCAAGAATGAGGAAGAATTCTGGTGGTGGTCTTTCTCTCCCCGTTTTTCCTTTGATTATAGAAATGCAGTTCACCCAGCTTTCGGCCAGGTACTCCCTTGCCTCCCCATTTGTACCCCCTCACAAGTGTCCTATACTAATAAACTCTTTTCTTACTTGTCATTCTGCCTTTCACTGAATTCTTTCAGCACCAGCACAGAAGAACTTATGCTCTTCTAAGTCCCAAAAATGTGTTCCGCGGTTTCACTTACGGTTAACAATGCGTGTGTTAAAGTCTTTCCTTTCGAACCTTGTTTATAAATCTATCAAACCCTACCCCAGACAATGCCTTGCTTTAAACTCATCCTGTTTGGGTGAAGCTGTTACTTCCTAAGGTCTGAAACTCAGGGCACTTGTTTTCTTTTTAATAATGTTAGAGCACTTGTGTGTGTGTGTGTGTGTGTGTGTGTGTGTGTGTGTGTGTGTGTGTATAAGATGTGATTACCTAACGTTTGCCAAAGTGTTTAGAATAATTTTCAATTGGCCAACTAGATTGTGACTGCTTTTGTGGTTTTGCTTTTGTTTTTAAATTGCTTTCAATCAAGCACATCTATAATTTACCCCTCAGAATATATTTGTATGTACTGCTATTCAAAGAGTCACCAAAAACAAAGAAATTCTGAGAAACTGTCTTGAGGGACAGAGGCCTAAGGAGACAGTATGACTAAAAATAATGTGGTATGGTGGAGGGGCTACCTGGCTAAGACATCAGGGGAAAGCAATGGAAATCTGAATATACTTTGGGCTTTAACTTGTAATACTGTTATCAGTATTGGTTTACTAACTGTAACAAATGTGCCATAATAATGTAAGCTGTTAATACTAGGGGAAAGTGTAATATAGAACTCTCTATACTATATATATATATTTTTTTGTAAATCTAAAACTGTTCTAAAAACAGTTATATAGGACTTCCCTGGTGGTCCAGTGGTAAAAGAATCCACCTGCCAATGCAGAGGATATGACACGGTCCAGGAATATTCCATATGCATAAGGGCAGCTAAGCCCATGAGCCACAATTACTGAGCTTTGCGCTCTAGAGTCTGTTTGTCTAGAGCCCATGCTGTGAAACAAGAGAAGCAACGCAGCAAGACTGTGCACTGCAGCTGGAGGGTAGACCCTAAAGCCTGAGGGCCCCAATGAAGACCCAGTGTAGCCATTAAAAAAAAGGTTTCACTTGGACAAATAAGTCAGTCAGTTCAGTCCCTCAGTCGTGTCCAACTCTTTGCGACCCCATGAATCGCAGCACGCCAGGCCTCCCTGTCCATCACCAACTCCCGGAGTTCACTCAGATTCATGTCCATTGAGTCAGTGATGCTATCCAGCCATCTCATCCTCGGTCGTCCCCTTCTCCTCCTGTCCCCAATCCCTCCCAGCATCAGAGTCTTTTCCAATGAGTCAACTCTTCACATGAGGTGGCCAAAGTACTGGAGTTTCAGCTTTAGCATCATTCCCTCCCAAGAAATCCCAGGGCTGATCTCCTTCAGAATGCACTGGTTGGATCTCCTTGCAGTCCAAGGGACTCTCAAGAGTCTTCTCCAACACCACAGTTCAGAAGCATCAATTCTTCGCTGCTCTGCCTTCTTCACAGTCCAACTCTCACATCCATCCATGACCACTGGAAAAACCATAGCCTTGACTAGACGGGCGTTAGTTGGCAAAGTAATGTCTCTGCTTTTCAATATACTATCTAGGTTGGTCATAACTTTTCTTCCAAGGGGTGTCTTTTAATTTCATGGCTGCAGTCACCATCTGCAGTGATTTTGGAGCCCAAAAACATAAAGTCTGACAGTGTTTCCACTGTTTCCCCATCTATTTCCCATGAAGTGATGGGACCTGATGCCATGATCTTCATTTTCTGAATGTTGAGCTTTAAGCCAACTTTTTCACTCTCCTCTTTCACTTTCATCAAGAGGCTTTTTAGTTCCTCTTCACTTTCTGCCATAAGGGTGGTGAATTCTGCATAGCTGAGGTTATTGATATTTCTCCCGCCAATCTTGATTCCAGCTTGTGTTTCTTCCAGTCCAGCATTTCTCATGATGTACTCTGCATACAAGTTAAATAAGCACAGTGAAAATATACAGCCTTGATGTACTCCTTTTCCTATTTGGAACCAGTCTGTTGTTCCACGTCCAGTTCTAACTTTTGCTTCCTGACCTGCATACAGATTTCTCAAGAGGCAGGTCAGGTGGTCTGGTATTCCCATCTCTTTCAGAATTTTCCACAGTTTATTGTGAGCCACACAGTCAAAGGCTTTGGCAGAGTCAATAAAGCAGAAATCGATGTTTTTCTGGAACTCTCTTGCTTTTTCCATGATCCAGTGGATGTTGGCAATTTGATCTCTGGTTCCTCTGCCTTTTCGAAACCAGCTTGAACATCTGGAAGTTCACGGTTCACGTATTGCTGAAGCCTGGCTTGGAGAATTTTGAGCATTACTTTACTAGCATGTGAGATGAGTGCAATTGTGTGGTAGTTTGAGCATTCTTTGGCATTGCCTTTCTTTGGGATTGGAATGAAAACTGATCTTTTCCAGTCCTGTGGCCACTGCTGAGTTTTTCAAACTTGCTGGCATATTGAGTGCAGCACTTTCACAGCATCATCTTTCAGGATTTGAAATAGCTCAACTGGAATTCCATCACTTCCACCAGCTTTGTTCGTAGTGATGCTTTCTAACGCCCACTTGACTTCACATTCCAAGATGTCTGGCTCTAGGTGAGTGATCACACCATCGTGATTATCTGGGTCATGAAGATCTTTTTTGTATAGTTCTTCTGCGTATTCTTGCCACCTCTTCTTAATATCTTCTGCTTCTGTTAGGTCCATACCATTTCTGTCCTTTATCGAGCCCATCTGTGCATGAAATGTTCCCTTGGTATCTCTAATTTTCTTGAAGAGACCCCTAGTCTTTCCCATTCTGTTGTTTTCCTCTATTTCCTTGTATTGATCACTGAAGAAGGCTTTCTTATGTCTTCTTGCTAGTCTTTGGAACTCTGCATTCAGATGCTTATATCTTTCCTATTCTCCTTTGCTTTTCACCCTTTTTTCACAGCTATTTGTAAGGCCTTCCCAGACAGCCATTTTGTTTTTTTGCATTTCTTTTCCATAGGGATGGTCTTGATCCCTGTCTCCTGTACAATGTCAAGAACCTCATTCCACAGTTCATCAGGCACTCTATCTATCAGACCTAGGCCCTTAAATCTATTTCTCACTTCCACTGTATAATCATAAGGGATTTGATTTAGGTCATACCTGAATGGTCTAGCAGTTTTCCCTACTTTCTTCAATTTGAGTCTGAATTTGGTAATAAGGAATTCATGATCTGAGCCACAGTCAGCTCCCGGTCTTGTTTTTGTTGACTATATAGAGCTTCTCCATCTTTGGCTGCAAAGAATGTAATCAGTCTGATTTCGGTGTTGACCATCTGATGATGTCCATGTGTAGAGTCTTCTCTTGTGTTGTTGGAAGAGGGTGTTTGCTATGACCAGTGCATTTTCTTGGCAAAACTCTATTAGCCTTTGCCCTGCTTCATTCTGCATTCCAAGGCCAAATTTGCCTGTTACTCCAGGTGTTTCTTGACTTCCTACTTTTGCATTCCAGCCCCCTAGAATGAACAGGACATCTTTTTTTGGTGTTAGTTCTAAAAGGTCTTGATAAAATTAGCTTTAAAAACAATAGGAAAGTTAGGCGAACTGTGCTGTGTGTGTGCTTTGTTACTCAGTCATGTCCAACTCTTTGCAACCTCACAGACTGTAGCCTGCCAGATTCCTCTGTCTGTCGGGACTCTCCAGGCAAGAGTACTGAAGTAGGTTGCCATTCCCTTCTCCAGAGATAAACTGTGCTAAAAACTGCTTCAGTTCAGTTCACTTCAGTTGCTCAGTTGTGTCTGACTCTTTGTGACCCCATGAGTTGCGGCACACCAGGCCTCCCTGTCCGTCACCAACTCCCGGAGTTCACTCAAACTTACATCCATCGAGTCATGAGATGGTTGGTGATGCCATCCAACCATCTCATCCTCTGTCATCCCCTTCTCCTCCTTCCCCCAATCCCTCCCAGCATCAAAGTCTTTTCCAATGAGTCAACTCTTCGCATGAGGTGGCCAAAGTACTGGAGTTTCAGTTTTAGCATCATTCCTTCCAATGAACACCCAGGACTGATCTCCTTTAGGATGGACTGGTTGGATCTCCTTACAGTCCAAGGGACTCTCAAGAGTCTTCTCCAACACCACAGTTCAGAAGCATCAATTATTTGGCGCTCAGCTTTCTTCACAGTCCAACTCTCACATCCATCCATGACCACTGGAAAAACCATAGCCTTGACTAGACGGGCGTTAGTTGGCAAAGTAATGTCTCTGCTTTTCAATATAATATCTAGGTTGGTCATAACTTTCCTTCCAAGGAGTAAGTGTCTTTTAATTTCATGGCTGCAATCACCATCTGCAGTGATTTTGGAGCCCCCCAAAATAAAGTCTGACACTGTTTCTGCTGTTTCCCCATCTATTTCCCATGAAGTGATGGGACCAAATGCCATGATCTTCGTTTTCTGAAGCTGCTTATAAAAAGCCAAAAACCTAAAGTGAAGCAACAGAACTGGACATGGAATAGTGGACTGGTTCAAAATTGGGAAAGGAGTATACAAGGAATATACAAGGCTGTATATTGTCACCCTGCTTATTTAACTTATAAGCAGAGGACATCATACAAAATGCTGGGCTGGATGACTCACAAGCTGGAATCAAGATTGCTGGGAGAAATATCAACAACCTCAGATATGCAGATGATACCACTTGAATGGCAGATAGTGAAGAAAAACTAAAGAGCCTCTTTATGAAGCTGAAAGAGAGCAAAAACCTGGCTTAAAACCAAGCATTCAAAAAAATGAAGATCATGGCATATCACTTCATGGCAAATAGACAGGGAAAAAGTGGAAACAGGGCCAGATTTCATTTCCTTGGGTTGCAAAATCAATGTGGACAGCGACTGCAGCTGCGAAATTAAAAGACTTGCTCCTTGGAAGAATAGCTATGACAAACCTAGGTGGTGGTGGTTTAGTTGCTAAGTCGTGTCCAACTCTTGAAACCCCATGGACTGTAGCCTGCCAGGCTCCTCTGTCCATGGGATTCTCCAGGCAAGAGTACTGGAGTGGGTTGCCATTTTCTTTGCCAGGGGATCTTCCTGACTCAGGATTAGGAACCCAGGTCTCCTACATTGCAGGCAGATTCTTTACCAACTGAGCTAGGAGGAAAGCCCGATGACAAACCTAAACAGTGTATTAAAAAGCAGACATCACTCTGCTGACAAAAGATCTGTACAGTCAAAGCTATGGTTTTGCTAGTAGTCATACACACATGTGAGAGTAAAAACAAGAAGGCTGAGCACTGAAGAACAGATGCTTTGAAACTGTGGTGCTGGAGGAGTCTTGAGAGTCCCTTGGACTACAAGGAGATCAAACCAGTCAATCCTAAAGGAATTCAACCCTGAATATTCATTGGAAGGACTGGTGCTGAATCTGAAGCTCCAACACTTTGGCCATCTGATGACAACAGCCGACTCATTGGAAAAGACCCTGATGCTAGGAAAGATTGAGGGCAAGAGCAGAAGGGGGCAACATAGGATGAGATGGTTGGATGGCATCACTGACTCAATGGACACCAGTTTGAGCAAACTGGGAGATAGTGAAGGACAGGGAAGCCTGGAACGCTGCAGTTTATGGAGTCACAAACAGCTGGACACGACTGAGCAACTGAATAACAACTAAGTGATTGATTGAACTTCAGTTGTCTTAACTTCTTACACGTTTTTCCATTTGTTTATCTGGTTATTCTGCTCCCTAACAACCTTTTTGTTTTCATAACTGCCAGGGAAGCTGCCTGCTGACTGAGACGCCTGGCTACCATAGACACTGGGTTTTGAATCAACTGCGTTTGAACAAAGGTCAAGATGATTGTTTCTTTTTATTCTTTTTCTAAAAGAAATAAACCGTCTGGCACCTTTTACTTGTATCCTCTTTTCTGTCTCTCTAATAAATATTACATTTTTCTCAAAAAATTTAAGTACATAAATGTTCCTTTAAATTCACAGCATCAGAGTATTTTATCACAGCTTAAGAAGGGATCAGTTCCCTGAAATGAGGTGCCAAACGGAAGACTTGCACCTATCAACACTGTCAGAACAAACAAACAAAGAGGCGTCCAAAGCCGGTCCCCGGGCGACGGCTGGAGACCCCGCCGCGGCCAGGGGAGGGGCGCCGGAGCCGCGGGGAGGTCTGGAGCCCGCGCGAGGCGGCGGGGCTGGGCCCGGGGGCTGCGCTGAGCCGTGGCTGCGGACCTCAGCCCGGGGCTCCGCGGACCTCAGCCCGGGGCTCCGCGGACCTCAGCCCGGGGCTCCGCGGACCTCAGCCCGGGGCTCCGCGGCGCGCCGACGGGTTTGAGTTGTCGCGAGCGAGCGCAGGGCGGGAACACGGACTGGCTCCACTGCCGGCGGCTCTTTGCGGCTCCCCGGAGAGGGTCGAGGCTAGTGGAGGTCCGGCCCGTTGGCCCCGGGTGCCCCGGGTCTGACTCCGCCCGGGGCAGCGTGGCCTCCGCCCAGGTTGGGTCGGGGCTGCGCCGTCTACTCTGCAGGCAGGGGCCTGGGGGTCGCGCCCCTGGACGCGCGAGGCGAGCCGGCCGACTGACGCGTGCGCAGCAGCTCCCTAGAGGGACAAGGGGGTGGGCAGGGCAGGCCTTTCCGGGTGGGAGCAGGCAAAGCGGGCTGCGGGGTGGGTCCCGACGCCGGGCCTCTGAGGAGTCCGTGGCGGTTCACGTCGAGTCTGACTTTAACTTAGGCTCCGGCATCCACTAGCTGGTCTGTTTGGCTGGGAGGGGCCAGGCATGGGTATTTTTAAAATACTGCTCGAGGTAGTTCTGATTTGCACTAGGTTGACAGTTGCCGTCTTTACTTCCTAGTGTTGACTTGCTCTTAACTCGGAGCATGCCCCTCATGACAGCTCCTAGGCCGCTGTTCCCAATTTCCGCTTCTCCTCGACTGATTCTCTTCATACTTCCCGATTTGAACCAGATTTATTTGCCCAGAGTTTTCCATCAGCCAGTAGCTGTCCTTTGATCTTACCTTTTCCAGTCAGGATTCCCAAGAAAGGAAATTGAATCTATTGACCCCCTGGCACTGCCATTGTCTGGGTGGGACTCTGTGGCCCTAGTCCTCTCCCAGGTTGCAGGCCAGCCTGTCCCACAACTGCTAGTTGGGTGCCCTAATCCCAGTAAGAGGGGCACCGCAGGAACCCCTCTTAACAACACAGGGAGGGCCAGTGGACCTGGCAATGTCCCTTACTTAGGCTCACTTGCTTAGTTAGCTTGGACTTTCCACAGGAAGACTATACACTGTTTTTAAAAGGACATTTCACTCAGAAAATGTACCGTCTTAATTCAGCAGTTTCCATAAGTAGCCCTTAATCTAAACTCTAGGAATTGGCTGTATCAGATGCAGTGTAATATATACTGTGGCTGCTAACATTAAACAGTTCTTCCTATTCAGTCAGCTGAAAAGAAATACTGTGATTCCTCTCCCAGCTTGCCTTTTAATTTGGGAGTAAGAACAACTGGGGGTGGGCAGGGGAGTCCTCTGGGGCAGGGATGTGGTGAAGCAGAGGGAAGATCGTAGTCTCTCTAGTGCCCCCATGCTCCTGACCAGACTTTCTCTCCCTAGTCTCTCACTCACCTTTTCCTGCAGTTGCCATCGCCTTCTCCTGTCCTTTTCAGGAGGCACACATTAAGGTTTTAAAACTAAGAGCTACTGGCAGTATAGTCAGTTGTATACTGACAGCATGTGGCGAACGCTGATTTACAGTGAGAGACGATAAAGCGGATCTGCAGAGAGCGGACAGGAGTGGCAAGGGGCCCCAAGTGGTGGTGGCGGTGGTCCTGACATTTAGCTGTAGCCCTGTCCTTTCTGCAGTTTGGCTTTGCAGCCCTTCCTTTAATATGTGTAATCCCCAGGGTTGTCCTAGTAATGCACATGTGTATCAGTTATCTGTTGCTGCATAAAAGTTTATCCCAGAATGTTATCGTTGGAAACAACAAATATTATCTCACAGTTTCTATCGGTCAGGAATTGAGGAGTAGCCCAGCCGAGTAGTTCTGGCTGTTTGCAGTCAAGGTGTCACCTGGGAGTACAGTTTTCTGAAGACTTCACTGTAATGGACTTGGAAGGATCCACTTCCAAGATGAATGGCTCTTGTCTTAGCAGAAGGCTCAGTTCTTTGCAGGCTGCTGGCAGGCCTGCTTCACTGACAGTTGGAGACTCCGTGGTTCCTCATCACCTGGACCTCTCCACAGGCTGCTTGCGTGTCCTCACAATATGGCAGCTGCCTTCCCCCAGAGCAAAGCTGGCCTAGAGAGCGAGGAGGAGGCCGCAGTGCCTCTTATGACCTAGTCTCTGAAGCTGCACACTGTCACTGCCACCTTAATCTGTTCTTTAGAAGCAGATCACTGTGTCCAGCCTACCCTCAAGAGGATAATTAGGCTCCACACAAGTAATCAACATGTATCTAATTCTGTGGTCTCTCTGTGACCCCTGCCTTATCTCTGGGACTTAGGTGTTTCCTCACTACACCACCTAAAAGCTGTCCTCCAGGGCGTAGCTCTTTCAGGGCTGCCTTGGGCCCTTAGGAGTTCTCTTTTATCCTTTTTTCTCAACTCTGATAGAACTGAATGAATCTCTTCCCTGTAAAATCTGTTCTGCCTTGGCAGGACACCAATCCTTCCCCTATACTGTGGGGTTAGAGAACAATTTTAAACCACAAAATGAGGGTGCAGTATATGAATGGAACATTTAACATTTGTGCTGCTCCAGAGCACAAAGTTGTTTTACCTACATACTCTTATTTCTTAGGGAGGTAAGAGGAATCTTAAGAACTAATAGTGACCAATGATTTCTCTGGTGGTCAATCCCATGGAACACACAGGAGTTTGAAGAAGGAGTGGATGGTCAACCTCCCATCGCCGTGGTGATGGGTCACGTGGAAGACAGAGTGTAGTGGATGTGATTTCTCAGCTTTCCAGCGGGGAGGCGGGAGCAGGCGGGCAGGAGCTGCACGCACTGTGCGGGGCAGGTGAACCCATCAGGGCTCTTGTTTGTAAGCATCAGACACTGACTAGGCCAGTGTGAGCAGAAAAAAATTTAGTGAAAGGACATGGGGATAATCGTAGAATTTCTGGGAACACTGACGAAGCAGCTTCTGAAAATGGACTGGAAGAGGAAGACAAAGCCCAAATCATGTTGCAGACAGTGTGACTACCGCCGCGGACTCCAGAAATGGTGGCCTGTGACACAGACACCTCCCAGAACACTGGACATGGCTGCTACAGCTGCCAAAACGGATAGGCCACTGCCCCTGCTTTACAGCGTCACTTGCTCCCAGTGCTGAGTTCAAGGCAGATCCATCTGACTGGCTGAGTCGAGATCATCTACCTCTGCTTTGCTTGCCAAGGAGCTAGGAAAGCAAGCCTTTCAGCTTGTTATGGGAGGTGGGCTCAACCTCCCACCAGGGTGCGAAGGGTGGGGGATCCTCAGACTCTAGACCCTGACCCAGGCCGCCAAGACTCCTCAGAGTCTACTCCAGGAAGTAAGAAACTGGAGGGTCCAGGATCATTCTGGTACGAAGTTTGGAGGGAAAGGGAAAGAGAGTGGTAAACTAAGGGAAGAGCAAAACCAAAGTCTTTCCTTTCCTTTCAGTAAGATTAAGGGACCTGAGCAGTTTCATAGAGAAGAAAAAAAAAGAAAGTTTCTTGACAAGGAAGCTTGCAGTCCATTCTGCCTCTAGCATCAGAACAGAACTGTTCAAAAGACAAGACCAGTTTGAATAAAAGGACATGTTTCTGAAATAAAGGAACTAAAAGCATTACTCATCACCCTTTAAAAATTTCATACAGTCTTTCTTGGTCTGCTTCTATTAATTACATTATCCCCACGTTAAGAATGTTGCCTAGGCACACAGCAGGATTCAGTACATATTTTGTAATGAAAAAATTTTTTACTTATCTGTTGCCTTTAATTTAATATCTAAATAGATACCATATTCTTCTATAATTACAATATAGAAATGTCTATGAACAAAATAGATAATTTTTTTGTCATATGCTGAGGAAAGAACGGTGGTAGTAAGATTCATCCAAAGTTTTAGCAGCAGCATCAACGCAGCCAGAGTATGGTCAGTGTTTGGGGACAGAGGTAAATATCCGCAATCCATGCATACCTTTGATTTCTTCCTTTAGTGCCTAAGGAAGCAGAAGAGCATCATCATTGTTTTGTATTTGACACTGATTACAGTAAGTCTCTACTGGAATAGTTTTATATATTAGTAGCTTTATCTCTGTAGGACACTTTGCACACACACTTCCTTTAAACAATCACCTTTTTTTTTGAAAACACTTTTTTTTGGAATCACTATTTAAGTTCGCTCAAAAATCAAAAGGCATAAAAAGGCATGTCCTGAAGTCTCCCTTCCACAGCCGTCCCCATTTCCACCTCCCTCCCAAATATAAAACTTGTTACCTGCATGTGTATCTTTGTGAGAATTTTAAAAATGCATATTCAATCTAATATGAATATATATTCCACCCCCCTACCTTTTAAAAACACAAATGATAGCATGTCAAACACACTGTTCCACACTCTGTGTTTTCCCCTAACGCAGGGTCTTTCCATCTCAGGCATAAAGCACACCCTCGTTCTTTTCAGTATCAGCACAGTGTTCCATTATACATATTCTAACTTCTTAGACTGCCCCAGTGAAGAGCTTCTAGACTGCTCCTTGTGTTTTGCTCTTTGAGCAAAGAACAGCTGTTCTTTAAAACCACACTGAGGAGGCTTCCCTGGCGGCTCGGTGGTAAAGAACTCGCCTGCCCTTGCAGGAGATGTGGGTTTGATCCCACATGCTGCAGAGCAACTAAGCCCTTGCACCATAACTACTGAGCGTGAACTCTAGAGCCTGAGAACTGCAGCTGCTGAACCCCGTGCACCCTAGAGGCTTGCTGCACAAGAGAAGCCACCACAATGAGGAGCCCTCCCACCAGAGCCTGAGCGTAGCCCCTGCTCTCCATGACCACAGAAAAGCCCTTGAGGCAAGGAAGACCCAGCTTAGCCAAAAATAAATAAATGAAAAAAATTTTATTAAAAAAAAAACCCACACTGGGAGTTCCCAGGTGGTCTAGTAGTTAAGAGTCAGCACTTTCACTACAGAGGCCTGGATTCAATTCCTGGTTGGGGAACTTGAGATTTTGCAAGCTGAGCAGCATGGCCAAAATTTTTAAAAATTACTTGAATAAAAGAAAAAAATATATATATAGCTTCATGTAAAAATATTCTTTTAAAATAAAACCATGCTCATCAGCACCAATTCCCCAATTTTACTCTAGATCAGAATAAATAAAGTTGTAAAATAGGAGGTTTGTTTAAGGCCACAAATGATGTCAGGGCCCAAGTATAAATGAGGAACCACAATCAAATAGATATTTAGTCCCTGCAGCACCAGGACCTGAATGATGCCAGAGGTCAGGCTCAGGCCTTCCTCCCCTGCCAACCCTGCTCCAGTGGTGTGGGCCTTGCTGTGTAGCTGCTCCAGGTTAAAAGTACACCAGTACCAGGAGGTGAATTCTCCGAAGTGGAAAGTCTTTCAGGCATTAAACATTTAATTTCTCTGTAAAATAATAACCAAACCCAGGCCAGCTCTCCTTTCCCTCTATCAACTATGCTCCAATATAAAATAAAATTTATGAAAAAAAACAGACGCAGGGCTGGCCTGCAGAGTCGGCTTCCTAGGGCAATGACAAATAAGCAAGGTTCCCCAGCAAGGATGGGACCAGAGAAGGCACGTGTTCAGTAGGGGCCCAAAGGAAACTCTGAGCCCAAGATGATACAGGTGACATTCTCCCAAGCGGAGGAGACTGCTGTCCTGCCCCTTGGACTTGGTGCAGGTTCCTCGCAGTGCTTACAGGCAAGATGGTGATGGCGATGGCAGCTGACGTTTACGAAGGGCTCATCGTATGTCAGACGCTCTTCTCAGTGCTTTACATGACTTTACCACTAATGCCTTCAAAGAGGCAAATCCTGTTACTCTCCCTGTTACAATTTAGGAAAGTGAGGCAGCATTTGAGCCCAGCAAAGAAGTGAGGGAGGGGCAGCCCAGGCAGGAGATCTGATCTGGGCAAAGGGCCAGACTCATGGAGAGACCAATAGGCCGGGGGCAGGAGGGAGGGTCCGTGCCAAGAAGGGTGGGAAAGGCCTGGAAGAGTCGTTTGGAACACCTGGATTTGACCTTCATGGCCACAACTGTGCTTTACAAAAGTTAAACTAGTTTACAAAGTCCAACTTTCCAGAATGATAAACACACTGATGGAGGGGTGAGTTTACAGACACAGGTGCAAGGGTTAAGGCTGGTATAAATTTCAAGTGAAATAAGCATAGATAATGAATACACTGGGCCTTAATCAGGTTAAATCTGATGTTCCAGCCCCCTGCTGTTGTCATTGGGTCTGGGACAGCTGGAGCAGCTCTCAATCAGGCCATGCCTCAGTTTACCCACCTGTAAAGTAGTCCTAAAAGAGGCTTAAATGAAACCTTCAAATCTACAAGAACATGTATCTTTTTTGGTCTTATGTTTACAAACACTATTCAATACGCAATAATAACAGTAAACATTGATAGTAATATACAGGGAAACATAAAATAACTACTGGGTGGACTGTTTTCCATTTTGAATAAAATTCATATTTGCCTACAATACAATCCCAGATCGTTTCAGTTTATGTTTTTCTCAGGTCCCGAGTCCTGCTCACACGATGCGGTACTGCACTATGCTCTCCTAGGATTGTCAGTGCGATTCTGTCTCCACTCGCAGGCCCTCTCAGATGCAGTAATGTGACAAAAAGCACTGCTGCCTCTACTGACCTGATTCACCATCTGGTGCTGCTGGACAGTTCTCTTCTCTTTAAATTCTTCTGATTCAATTTTAATTTCATACATTGCCCCACAGCCTCCTGAAATAAATGTCATTTGAAAGTGTTTCTGTTATTAAGTTACAGCAGCCACAGTTACTTATGTCCTTGAATAAGTACCACACAATCCAAAGAAGGTCTGAATGTCATCATTCAGCAGAAAGCTGCTAAGATTGTTAGACAATCATGGCTTACAATCTGACCCCGCCTGCCCCTGGCAGGCTGCCTCAATCCCAAATGTGCTCTTCCTTCTGCAAAGCACTTGTATCTGGTACCCAGCACTACTGCTTCCAGGCAGGAAAGATAAGGCACAAAACATGCAGAGCCTCAGAAATGTCGGTTGTCCTACTAGCGCCTTTTATTACACCAGCAAATGCCATGGAAGAAGGTGGGAGGGACTGAATTTCAAGGTCCCACTTCCCAAAGGACCAGTAATTGGTATTTTTAAAAATGCAAAAACACATTAAAATCTGATTTGAAAACCACATGCAGTAGTATCCGAAAGTAAAGGAATAAGGAAGTGTGAGAGAGATGATCTGAATGCTATCATTCAGCAGAAGCTGAATGATATGGACACAGCATTACAATAAACAGTGAAGACGTGCTAATCACAGAGTTGGGCTCTCCAGCATCCCTGCTCTACAAGCTGAATTAAAGGTTTCCCCCCGGGCTATGGCAGGTAAGGGACAGCTCTCAAGGCAGAGTTTGTGTGGACCCATCTACCCCTAGACCAATCTTTGTCTCCATGTGGCTAGAGAGCTAGGGCTGATGAAATGTGCTGCTCTAGCATGAAACAATTCAGCAAGAAAGTGCCATTCATTCAATAGGCTTTGTTAAGCTTTTCTTATATGTTCTAGGAGACTAAGCTTTGGCTAAACCAAGGTTCCCAGCCTTGATCCCCTTTCTGCACTCTACCCAGGACTAGGCAGAGCCAGACCAGAGGTCAAGTTCCAGCTCTGCCCTAACTGGGCCTGTGGCAGTACAGGACTGGTGACGCCAAGACCTCAGCATTGCCCTGGGCCCCCTGCAGAGGGCTCACTCAACCTGCCATTCTAACAGATCTTTAGATTGGTTCATTTCCTATAGCAACCAGGATAAAAGGACTCTCTGAACTTTCTCCTAATCCTTGTAAAAGTTATGTTCTCAGAGAAGCCAGTGAGCCCTAGAGCAATGGAGAGTGATAAAGACTGTATGAGTGTGGGGATCACCAACTCTTCCACAGGTGTGTCTGGATAAAGGCCTTATCTTTCCTGTCCAGTGGGGGCAGACTGCCCAGCCTACTTCTAATACACAGTCAGCCTGAACTTCTGAGGCCCCAGGGGTTATTCGAGAAAGGCGGGGCCTGGCTAGGGCTGGTCACTGGGCTCAGGACAGTCTCCCTGAGTCCTGATTTTGCGGCCGCCTCCCTGTGAAGGGCCAGGCAAGTTCTTTGGCCTCTCTGGACTCATTCTTCCTGGAATCTGTTCCAGCTTTGGCATTCTAGGGTATCAAAAGAATGTGGGGAAATTAAAGTCTGGCTCATCTCAAAGTCAAACTAAAGCCTGGAGCTGAGCCCCACGGTGACTGAGAGGAATCTAATCTGAGCCGGACCAGGTTGGCAACCATGAGTCCTTAAGTAGTTCCCTGCTTAAGTCTCTGCATTCCCATCTCCACCCTTTCCAGGAGAAGAGGCCAAGGTCTATCTGTCCAAAATCCATATATCCTGAAAAGCCACTGGTGGTGGGTATCCTCCAAGTGCCCTACCCTCTTCCCCTCCAGCGAGTAAAATCCTACCAAACTGTGGGAAAGATGAGAGAAAACCTTACCTGAAATGTCAGTGACTTTGATAGCTGTAGCTCGAGGAAACTTTTCTCTGAGAATCTGGGTCACTTTGAGCTCCCCCTCGGTCTGTGAGGCAAACATGCGCTGGGCCCAGTGGAGAAGAGGAAGCTGCCACAGAACAGACGAGAGTCACTGTGCAGGCCCCTCTGACCTCCCCTGCAAGGCAGGGCCCTGGGCTAAACCGGGGGCACTGCATGGCATCGGATGCCCATTTAAGTTCCCCAGGATGCAGAATAAACATTTTTTGAGGGAGGAGTGGAATTGTAAATAACTAACTTGGACTCCAGAGATAACAAGGTCCCTAAGTTAATTCAACAGATGTTTATTCCTCATGATAGTGAGACACTATCATGAAGACAGTTTTAGTGAGGTGCCTGAAGCACCAAGTGATATGCCCAAGGTTGGATCCCTTAGTAAGATGCAGACCAGGAGAGGCCAGGCATGCCCTGCTTGGGCAAACATGCCGCAGACCATGTACTAATGGGACCAAATAGCACCCACCCTTTAGGCCTGATTAACATTCCACATTCTCTCCAGCGGGGTATAACCCTGTGACCTACTGCTCAATAAGGCAGCTATTCTCTGCAATCCTTACTGGAAAGAAACAGAATTCTATGAAAGGACCTGAAAGAGGAACTTTTTAGATTATTTACCATTGGAAGCAACATTCTTCCCTCCCCCAATAGCTACCCTAAGGAGCCAGTGCTTCTGATGGGAATGTGTCAACCCTTAGGGATGCAGATGCAGAAAATCATGTCAGCAGCCCCTTGGCTAGGTTAAGCACATGCTGAAAAGAGAGACTGAAAATAGCACGGCAGGGACTTGCCTGGAGATCCAGTGGCTAAGACTCTGCACTCCCAATGGAGGGGGCCTGGGTTCGATCCCTGGTGGGGGAACTAGATCCCACATGCAGCAACTAAGAGTTTGCATGCTGCAACTAAGACTCTTGTATGCTGCAACAAAGATCAAAAATTCTGCATGCTTCAGCTAAGACCCAGTGCAGCCAAACAAATCAGTAAAAATAAATATTGAAAAAAAGAAAATAGAGTATGGCAGGGCTTCAGTGCCAGGATAAAGATTTTGGACTTTTTACACAGGCTTCTTGATGCCAATGTAACAATGCCTTTGGAAGCAAGTCAGGAAAGAGTCCCAGATAAGAGTATACTTAAAAAGGGAGTAGTACCAGGCTCCCTGGCTGGAGGAGGATGGTGGGCGGAGTGCTGTTCACATGCTGGTGCTGAAGGTACCATCCCTTCACCCCCTCAGTCTTGCCCATCCTCAGGCCTTTTCTGATGGCCTAGAGCAGGGTCTTGTGTTATAGAACCTCAGAGCACCTTCTTTAAAATACCTTGTGCACTGACTCTTTCACCAATTGGTCTTAGAGGCCAAGACATGGGTCTGTCCTGCTATTGCAGTCTTCCAGAACTGACCCAGGGCAGGCCCCCAGGAGAACTTGAGTGGTGGATGAATGAATGAATGAGCAGGGGGGAAAATCCACACAGTTCAGGGCATAGGTACTGTGTGGTCAGTTGCTCAGTCGTGTCTGACTCTTCGCGACCCCATGGACTGTAGCCCGCCAGGCTCCTCTGGCCTTGAGGATTCTCCAGGCAAGAATACTGGAGTGGGTTGCCATGCTCTCCTCCAAAGGATCTTCCCAACCCAGGGATCAAAGCCAGGTTTCCTGCATTGCAGGTGCATTGTTTACCGGCTGAGCCACCAGAGAAAACCGGCATATGTACTGCTGCTGCTGCTGCTGCTAAGTCACTTCAGTCGTGTCTGACTCTGTGCGATTCCATAGACGGCAGCCCATCAGGCTCCCCCGTCCCTGGGATTCTCCAGGCAAGAACACTGCAGTGGGTTGCCATTTCCTTCTCCAACGCATTTAAGTGAAAAGTGAAAGTAAAGTCGCTCAGTCGTGCCCGACTCTTGGCAACCCCATGGACTGCAGCCTACCAGGCTCCTTCGTCCATGGGATTTTCCAAGCAAGAGTACTGGAGTGGGGTGCCACTGCCTTCTCCTGGCGTATGTACTAGGTACCCGCAAAGAAGTCCTGATTCTAGCAGGCAGCTGAAACGCAGGTCAGGAGAAAGATCTGGAGGGAGACTGAGTGCTGTTCAGAGGGACAGAATCTTATGTTGTGGACCTGGGTAAGGCTGGGTGGACGGGAGACCTCCTCTGAAAACAGTGCCCTGGGGGTGGGGGTGGGGGCAAAGGCAGAGGGTAGCCAGGTGGCAGGCAGCGCAGCAGTCACTAAAGGGTGAGAGTGGGGTTAGCACTATGACTCCTTGGGAAAAGTCTTTCCCTCATCTCTGCTGATCTGCAGGCAGCGGCCTTTAAACCAGCAATCAATTGCCAAAACCCCTGGAATGTCGATTGTCCACAATGAAAGTCTCCAGCAGCAGTGCCCTTCATGCTTGGGGGCGGCAGGTCCAAGAGAAGGAAGAATGTGAAAGGAAAGCAAAAGAAATGGATGGAGTAAAGGAAGAATGAATCGGCAAAGGGGAGAGAAAATTAGGAGAGCGTATGGTGAGTGCCCTCTACTGGCTCCCTACTCCAGGAGTGTGAGATTTGGAAAGGGTCAAGGTCACGGAAGCCAGGAGGACGTTCCGGAGCCCTGACTCAGTCACAGGAACCAGCACGCACGCCGCGACTCCAGGCTCTGACTCCATGTCTTCGGCTCGGTAAAGCAACATTGCTTTTTCCGTGCCTGCTGTATTACGACTGTCTATGTATCCGTTCCCCTCGGCCTCAACCCCCACCCCGTTGGGGAGCTCCCCCAGCACGCGCCGGGCCTGACACTTCTCTCAGTACCCGTAGTCGGGGCCACTGAATGAATGAACCAGCAAATCAATGAATGAGAGAAAGGAAGGCGAAGCCCCTGGCCCGGCGCGTCGCCCTCCGCAGGCCGTCTCTCCAAACCCGGCCCGCCCCGCGGTCCCAGCGCAGTTCCTGCCCCGGGGAGAGTGGCTCGGTCCCCGTCCGCGCTCACCCGGCGGGTTCCGCGAAGCAGAGGCACTGCCGCGGCCGGGCTCCACGCCGCCATGCCCGGCCGACGCGGCCCGCCGTCCGAGGTCGCCGCGTCGCCCGAAAGACGCGGAGTCCGGGACCAGAGCCGCCGCTGCACAGGCGAGGGCGCCCCCTGCTGTCCGGAGGCCGAGAGCCGCCCCGCACGCCCAGGACGCCCAGTCTCACCTGGCCTCCCAACCCTCGCCCCCAGTGGGTCCTTCCGCCTCGGCCTAGAAGCCGGTGCTCGGACTTTCCCTTGTCCCAAGAACCCTGGCGCCCTAGGTGGAACGCCCTCATTCCTACTCTCCACCAGAAAACCTGCTGCTAAACGGAGGAGCTTCGACTTCTCACTCCATGGGGGACCCGGGGGAGGATTTTAAGCAGGGGAGTCGTTTTCAGATTTGAGCTTTAGGAAGATCACTGGCCCCTGCGAAGAGCGGGGACAGTCGCAGTGGTCCAGAGACTAAAGGCCTGAACAGCAGCAGGAATCGGAGGAGTGGACTCGGACACCTGGGAGGTGAATGAATGGACTGGAAGACGGTATTGGCGGGAGAGGGGATGAAGGCGTCAGGGATGACTCTCAGGTTTCTGGCTTGGACAATGAAATGGGTAGAGGAGGATAGGTTTGGGGTGAAGAGGGTCGACTAACTCAGTTTTGGATGTCTCTGAATTGAAGGTGCCTGCAGGAAATGGCTCAGCAGAAGAGCCACTTGAGCCACAGATCTTGGATAGCCTGGCAAACTCTTGAGTTGTTTTGCAAAATTCAACCACTCCCATCCGCTGGAAAGCTCAACCAACCAATCAACTGGAAGCTAAGAAATGATATTGACCTTTCCTGACCCTCCTGACTTGAATCAACTAAAACTGACTCTGACAACTTCTGCCCCCGTTCCAGACAATTCTCCTGAGCCAAGACCCTTCATGAATGTGTATATAACCTTAGCTTAAAATTTCTCCACTTTTGCTCTTGGGGAGATACTGTGTTCTCCTTACTGGTTGCTGTCTGATCACTAAGTCATGTCCAATCCTTTGCAACCCCATGGACTGCAGCATATCAGGCAGGCTTTCTTGTCCTTCACTATCTCCCCGGATTTGCTCCAACTCATGTCCATTGTCAATGATGCTGTCCAACCATCTCATCCTCTGTCACCCCCTTCTCCTCCTGCCCCCAATATTTCCCAGCATCAGGGTCTTTTCCAATGACTCAGCTCTTTGCATCAAGTGGCCAAACTATCGGAGCTTCAGCTTCAGCATCAGTCCTTCCAATGAATATTCAGGGTTTATTTCCTTTAGGATTGACTAGTTTGATTTCGTTGCTGTCCAAGGGACTCTCAAGTCTTCTACAGCACCAAAATTTGAAAGCATCAATTCTTTGGCACTTAGCCTTCTCAACTGAAATATAGCCTTTCTTATTACTGGACTGCGTGTACCTCCCTATGCAAACTGTGCAACAAGATGGCTTATGTGGTAACCAACTCATCTTTTAAAGTCAGTTCAAGCCTTGTCTTCTGATCAGTCATATTCTGTTCAGCACCAATAAAATAATCTGTCACAGAAAAACCTTCTGTCTCCTGTGGGTAGGTTGCCTAAGCCTGAAATAACCTTTTTACTTGCCTTTTAGGGCTTTTCATTTCTGCAGCCCTTTGAAACTCCCCTTTACTGGCTAGATGAGATGCTGCCTGAATTGTCAATAAAGCCAATTAAAATTTTAAATTTTACTGTTGAATTCTGTCTTTTTACTATTTTGACCCTCATAATTTTTCCTTTCATCAGTGCTAATGCTCAGTTGCATCCAACTCTTTGTAACCCCATGGGTTCCTCTGTCCATGGGATTTCCCAGGCAAGAATACTGGAGTAGGTTGCTATTACTTCCTCCAGGGGATCTCCCTGACTCAGAGATTGAATCCATGTCTCCCGCAGCTCTGGCATTTGGCAGGCAGATTCTTTACTACTGAGCCAGCTGGGAAGCCCCAGTTTCTCCTTTGCATTACTATTAATAGCCTCTTTTTTTTTTTTCTTTGCTTGATTCTTTAACAATTAGGGTTGGTGGGATTAGGGATAATTTACAAACTTTCAATTTTTCTTCAGAGATGTAACTAAATTGCCAAAGATATTTCTTCCAGAGTATAGTGGAGAATCACCTCTTTACTACTCAAAACAGGGTGGTCTCAATGAGGCAGACCATATCCCATGACCTAGGCAGGTTGATCAGATTTAGGGATCGGCTTAGTTGGCCACATGATCTGAGCCAGACCAATCAGAATTGGTCTAGAGACTTCTGGGAACTAAGGAAAATAAAGGATCATTTGCACCTGGATTGCTAATCTGGTAGAGATGTACTCTTGGGGACCATCTTTGTAACCATGGGGGTAGTGCCATAGTGGAAATGAAGCAGGCAAAGAATAAACGAGAGCTGAGAAGACACACATGTTTGACATTGTTTGTGCAACTGGAAACAAGCAGAGCCAGAACTGAACACTCAAGTAATTTTAATTGGTTTAGTTATTTTTAACTAAGAGACCAGTGTTAAATTCACTGAACTGCATTTGCTAAATTCCTTGTTTCCTTTACTGAAAATCAGTACTTTTGCTCCAACCGTCTTCACCCCATAACTTAACAGTGGCTCACTTTTTTCCCCTGCCCCAGCTGTGCTGGGTCTTCACTGTAGCCTACGGACCTCTCTTGCTACAGAGCATGCAGGCACAGTAGCTTAGCTGCCCCATGGCAACTGGGATCTCAGTTCCCTGACAAGGGATTGAACCCATGTTCCCTACATTAGAAAGCAATTTCTTAACCCCAGGATCACCTGGGGAGTGATTTTGGACTATCTGCTTTAGTATCTTCCTCCTACCCTCAGCTTTTGGAACTGCTGTTGGAGCCACCTGAAATGAAAATTGTCCATTACTTGCTTAATTAAAATCCTTCAGAGTCATCACCTACAAGCAAAAAACCCAAGTCCTTTCATTTGACTTACCTCTACCTACCTGTCCAATTGAAACATAGCCTTCATTAATACTGGACTGCTTCACTTCCCTATAAAAACCGTGGGAAAATTCTGTTATGCTGCAACCACCCATCTTTTAAGGCAGTTCCAGTTTTGTCTTCTCCAGGGAGCTACCTGACTCAGGGTCTTTTCCAGTGAGTCAGCTCTTCCCTCGGGTAGCCAAAGTAATAGAGCTTTAACTTCAGCATCAGTCCTTTGAGTGAATATTCAGCATTAATTTCCTTTAGGGTTGACTGGTTTGATCTCCCTTCTGTCCCAAGGGACTCTCAAGAGTCTTCTCCAGCACCACATTTCGAACCCATCAATTCTTCCACAATCAGCCTTCTTTCTGGTCCAATTCTCTCATCCGTACATGACTACTGGAAAAACCATGGCTATGACTATACGGACCTTAGTTGGCAAAGCGATGTCTTTGTTTTTTAATACACTGTCTAGGTTTGTCATAGCTTTCCTTCCAAGGAGCAAGTGTCTTAATTTCATGGCTGCAGTCACTGTCCACAATGGTTTTGAAGCCCAAGAAAATAAGATCTACTACTGCTTCCACTTTCCCCCTTCTATTTGCCATAAAGTAATGGGACAGATGCCATGATCTCAGTTTTTTGAATGAGTTTTAAGCCATCTTTTTTACTCTCTCACCTTCATCAAGAGGCTCTATTAGTTCCTCTTCACTTTCTGCCATTAGAGTGCTATCATCTGCGTATCTGAGGTTGCTGATATTTCTCTCGACAATCTTGATTCCAGTTTGTGATTCCTCCAGCCTGGCATTTTGTATGATGTACTCTGGGTATAAGTTAAATAAAAAGGGTGACAGTATAAATCCTTGTACTCCTTTCCCAGTTTTGAATCAGTCAGTTGTTCCACATAAGGTTCTAATTGCTGCTTCTTGACCTGCATACAGGTTTCTCCAGAGACAGGTAAGATGGCCTGGTACTCCCATCTCTTTAAGAATTTTCCAGTTTGTTGTGATTCACACAGTCAAAGGTTTTGGTGTAGTCAATGAAGCTGATGTTTTGCTGGAATTTCCTTGCTTTCTCTATGATCCAACAACTGTTGGCAATTTTCTAAACCCAGCTTGTACATCTTGAATTTCTTGGTTCACATACTGCTGAAGACTACCTTGAAGGATTTTGAGGATGATCTTGTTAAGCATGTGGAGTGAGTACAACTTTTCCATAGTTTGAACATTCTCTGGGATTACCTTTCTCTGGGAATGCAGTGAAAACTGACCTTTTCCAGTCCTGTGGCCACTGTTGAATTTTCCAAACTTGCTGACATATTGAGTGTAGCACTTTAACGGCACCATCTTTTAGGATTTGAAATAGCTCAGCTGGAATTCTGTCACCTCCACTAGCTTTTTTGTAGTAAAGCTTCCTAAGGCCCCCTTGATTTCACACTCCACGATGTCTGGCTCTGTGAGTCACTGCACCATCATGGTTATTCAGGTCATTAAGAACCTTTTTTGTATATTCTTCTGTGTATTCTTGCCACCTCTTCTTAACCTCTTCTGCTTCTGTTGTGCTGTGCTTAGTCGCTCAGTCACGTCCAACTCTTTGCGACCCCGTGGACTGTAGCCCACCAGGCTCCTCTGTCCTTGGGGATTCTCCAGGCAAGAATACTGGAGTGGGTTGCCATGCCCTCCTCCAGGGGATCTTCCCAATTCGGGGGTCGAACCCAAGTCTCCTGCATTGCAGGTGAATTCTTTACTGCCAGAGCCACCAGGGAAGCCTCTCTACTTCTGTTAGGTCCTTCCCGTCTTTCACTGTGCCCATCCTTGCAAGAAATGTTCCCTTGATATCTCCAATTTTCTTGAATAGATCTCTAGTCTTTTCCCAGTCTATTGTTTTCTTCTTTCCATTTTTGATTGAGGAAGGCCTTCTTATCTCTCCTTGCTATCCTCTGAAACACTGTATTCATTTGGCTATATCCTTCCCTTTCTCCCTGGCTTTTTCCTTTTGTTCTTTCCACAGCTATTTGTGAAGCCTCCTCAGACAACCACTTTGCCTTCCTGTATTTCTTTTTTGGGGGGATGGTTTTGGTCACTGCCTCCTGTCAGGCACTGTCTACCAGATCTACTCCCTTGAATCTACTTGTCACTTCCACTGCATAATCATAAGGGATTTGATTCAGGTCATACCTGAATGGCCTAGTAGTTTTCCCTACTTTCTTCAATTTAAGTCTGAATTTGGCAATAAGCAGTTCATGATCTGAGCCACAGTCAGTTACCAGTCTTGTTTTTGCTGACTGTACATAGCTTCTCCATCTTCGGCTGCAAAGAATATAATCAATCTGACTTCAGTATTGACCATCTAGTGATGTCCATGTGTAGAGTCATCTCTTGTGTTGTTAGAAGAGAGTGTTTGCTATGACCAGTGTGTTCTCTTGACAAAACTGTTAGCCTTTGCCCTGCTTCATTTTGTCTCCAACGCCAAAATTGCCTGTTACTCCAGTTATCTCCTGACTTCCTACTTTTGCAGTCCAATACCCTATGATAAAAAGGACATTTTTTTTTGGTGTTATTTCTAGGTCTTGTAGGTCTTCATAGAAGTGGTCAACTTCAGTTTCTTCAGCATCAGTGGTTGGGAAAGACTTGGATTAAATGAACCTGGATCATTCTGTTGTCTTTGTGATTGCATCCAAGTACTGTATTTTGGACTCTTTTGACTAGGAGGGTTACTACATTTCTTCTAAGGGATTCTTGTCCACAGTAATAGATATAATTGTCATATGAATTAAATTCTTCCATTCCTGTCCATTTTCATTCACTGATTCCTAAGATGTTGACATCCACTCTTGGTGTCTCCTGCTTGACCACGTCCAACAGACCTAACATTCCAGGTTCCTATGCAATACTGTTTGTTACATTATCAGATTCTACTTTTACCACCAGTCACATCTACAACTGAGTCATTTCCCCCTTGGACCAGCGGTTTCACTCTTTGTGGAGCTATTAGTAACTGTCCTCTGCTCTTCCCCAGTAGCATATCAGACACTTTCTGACCTGGGGCTAATCTTCCGGTGTCATATCTTTTTGCCTTTTCATGGTTCTACTGCCAAGAATACTGGAGTGGTTTGCCATTCCCTCCTCCAGTTGACCATGTTTTGTCATAACTCTCCACTATGACCCATCCATCTTGAGTGGTCCTGCACAGCATGGCTCATAGCTTCATTGATTTATGCAAGCCCCTTTGCCACAACAAGGATGTAACCCATGAAGTTGTCTTTAACTTCATTCAAAAGTTTTGTTAGACTGTGACAGCTGTAGCATGCATTAAAAAAAAACACTATCAAAATTGGTGAATTTCTGCAATTTTAATATTGAATGTGGTTTGTCAGGTTTTGTGCTGGAGATTTCTCCCTGGATGATACTCCACAGTTGGGTAGACTAGTTGAAGTTGACAGTGATCAGATCAAGACATCAATTGAGAATAATGTTACACCATGAGGGACATAGTTGACATACTCAAAATACCAAATCATTGAAAATCATTTGCATGAGCTTGGTTAATCACTTTGATGTTTGGGTTCCACATAAGTTAAGCAAAAAAAAAAAAAAAGCCTCCTTGGGAGTTCTTTATTATGAGCGGTTTCTGGAAAACCAAATGATTAGACCAACCGGGATTTTAGTCAACAGAAAACTCAATCTTCCAGGTTTCCTTGATAACCAGGTAAAAAATGTTACAGATTGGCTGGGAAGTTGATTCATCTGCCATATTCACCATATTGCACCTTCAAGATTTCCATGTATTTCAGTCTTTACTAAATTCTCTGAATGGAAGAAAATTTCAATTCCCTGGAAGACTGTAAAAGGAAGCTGGCATAGTTCTTTGTTCAAAAAGATAGAAAGTTTTCAGAGATAGAATCATGAAGTTGCCTGAAAAATGGCAAAATGAAGTGGAACAAAACAGTGACTACATTCTACAGTAAAGTTCTTGGTAGAAATGAAAAATGTGTATTTTGACTTAAGAACCAAAGGAACATTTTGGACAACCCAATGTCTTTTTTATCCACTGGTCCATAAACTCCATGACAGGATCTTGTTTTATTAACCTGTGTCAAAGGCCCAGCATGACACAGGACAAAAAGAGCACGCACTGATTGACAGTGGGTGAATTTGAACCTTTTTAGAAAAGGATTTTCAAAACAAAACAATCTCGCTATCTTGGGCTTTCACTTTTTCCTTAACTCATTTGCATGATTTTTTAATTGCAGTCATTTTATGTTATAGAGCCTCCTAGCACTCTTGAGCATACAGAACTTTTACAAATGCAGCCAAGAGAAAAAGACCCACCTGCTATGTAGTTGAAGTCTGAGCTTTTGTGACATGTTCTACAAAACACTGAAAATCCCTAATGTACGTCTCAACTGCCACTCCCTCAATAGGTCACTGTAAGGATTAAATGCAATAAAACTGTTCAAAGTATTCCCCCTCCTCCCTGCTCCAAAAAAAAAAAACAAAAACCAAAAACCAGGTAAGGAAGTTCCTCTAAGGAAGTGATATTCAAAATACTGGTCAGCCACAGATAAAGAGCTTGGCATTATCTGTGAATCAATAATCTACTTCCTTCAACTAGCAAATCTGCTACAAAATGTCAGCTGAACTAAACAGTGCACTCAGATACTTACATCAGAGTGAAAACTCATCTTTTCACAGAACAGGAACAAAAGTTCACTGAACAGCAGACTGTCCAGGCTTTTGTACCATCCAGGATTTTTCAAATAGTTTGCTATGAGCTCTGCACCCCAAGTTAAAATCCAGAAATTTTTCCTAGCCCCACATGCAGCCAGGAGAGAGCTATGTGACCTAGGGTCTGCCAAAGAGAACCATCATTTCAAGTTGATTAGGAAGAGACCAAAATAGGAGGAAGTACTAAGTAAAGTCCTTTATTCTGGTCAAGGCAGATGCTTGACCAGCTTTAGGGAGGAGTTAAGGTTCACTGGCAACCCACTCCAGTACTCTTGCCTGGAGAATCCATGGAGGGAGGAGTCTGGTGGGCTACAGTCCACGGGGTCGCAGAGTCCGACACGACTTCACTTTCACGGTTCACTGACATCTAGTGGCCAGTAACAGGCAGGTAAGCTATAGGGTCCAAATCTACCCCGACAGCATTGGGGGATTTGCTAGAAAACGTCCAAGGCGTGGTTTGGACAGTTTCTGGCTGTGTGGCTTCAAAGTCAGACTCTGGCCTTCCCAAATATTATTTGAGTTCTTCTACTCATTCATGAAGTTTAAAGTGCTTTCAAACTTAACCACTAGACACTTTTACAAACTCAACACTTTAGCAATAGGTTTCAAGCCTATAGAAATATAACCATCAAAAAAGAAAGTTCAAATTTTGATTACTAGTTTACCCATACCTCTATATAAAATGAGAGTTAAGCCATATTATTTAGCCACATTCATTTTCATTAACTCCACTCAAAAAAGGTCAAAACAATTTTAGCAATGCTATATTAAACAGACCTAAAATTAGGCATCTGTAATTTGAACCTCTAAAAATAACTAGTATTTCTCCTATGATGAAAAATGACTGTTTAGGGTGTGGGGGAGCATCTTACACATATGCTGAGTACTCCTTTCAAGGTCAGAAGATTAATGAGTCTAGTCTTTCCTCTTCCCTTTTCTCAATCTCATTATCAGCAATGTATAAAAGAGGTCAAGAGCTTGTCCAGTGTGGTAAGGAGACAACTTATTTTTTCTCTGGGATGGGTTTTAGCCACTGCATCCCAAGGCAGTTTGTTTCTTGGGGGTGGGGCCCTGGTATTATAATACATTTGGTTCACTTAGGAACTTCCCTTTCTTCTAAGAGTTAAGAAAACATTTTCACTGCTAAATGATAAGCCAATGTAACCTTCCACAGACCCTGCAAAATTCTCAAGTTTCACAGTTAAATAGAAACAAATGTGTTGAGACATACTTTCATCAGTCCTTTCTTTCTTTCAATATATTTTATTCTGATGAAGTTACAAAAGTAGATACAAAACACTTTTTTTAAAAAGTACAGTTAACCGACTTAGAAAAATAGATAAAGCCCCTAAAGGTTTAAAAATACAAAATAAATTTTCATGTAAAGAACATTTAAAAATACTTTAGATAACCAAGACTAACTTAAGCAAGTTATTTTCAATGTAGACCAAACATAGAATGTTGTCCTATAATAAATCTATAGCACACTGGTAATCCATTTGGATTTACAGAATACTTGTTTGAAACAGAATCTGATGAGAGAAAACCCAAGTGAATTTCAACGCAGTTGCTTCAGTAAAATTACTGCTACCACAGATAATATCATCCCCCAAAGCCCATTACAATCTGAAATGTCAAAATCTAACGCAAAAGCACAGGAAGACTGAGAAGCTTCTATTTTCCCTCTTTGCCAGAAGTGTACACTAGTTAAAAACAAATCCTGAGCCAGTCACTGAACTGGTATTAAGAGGAAATAATGTCCCTGTTGAAGCTGCTTAGTTTGGTGTCCCAGCTAATATTCTCAGGCCAGAATTCTAGAGAAAGCACAGACAGACTCCTATAATCAGGCAAAGGTGACACCAGCAGCATGACTAAAGCTGCTTAGAAACAAATTTCTAGGACTTACACTCTTTGGGACTGGTTTGTTTATGCGTATGAGGTAATGATGTAATGTTCAGAAGCTTCTCCACTTCTAATGTGACCTCACTGCTCAGAGAGAGGGCCAAAGAGCATAATCATAAAATCTCAAAAATATCTGAAAAATTAACATCACCACCAGGACTGCTCCTCTTGCCTCTGCTCTACTAGAAAACCTTTCCTTTTGCTGTTATCAATGTCATGATGAATACAGATGTGCGTTTCTCAAGTAGGCAGCTACATGAGCTAAGGATATACAGGTCTTAAGATGAAAGGAAATACTTTGTTAACTGGCAGCCTACTAAAAACCACTTTTTTCACAGTTTGGCAAAGAATAAAGGAGCCATTTGGTTGTCAATACAAAAACTGTAGAACAAGGAAGTTTTACCATTTAAACAAAAATCTGCACATCACTGTCCGAATTTTTTTTTTTAAGGCCTGGAAATTAAAGCACCAGAGGATTAACCACATAATTCAGCAAGTACTATCCAACCCATGATTTTAGTCGGGAGTGAAAAGCAGTGATGAGACACTGAGAGAGGACTTCTGATTAGGAGGAGCCAGGGGAGTGAGTGTTACTCAGGGAGATAAATCAAGATTGAAAGGAGTCAAAGACTTGACTCCTTCCACCTTTAATCAAAGGCTGGCCTTCTAGCCAAGCCAAGAAGGTGCTATCTTCTCCATGTTCTCTGCCCTTTGCTCCATCTCTCCTGTTTACTTACTGGCCTTGGATATAAATAAATAATGTTAACACTAATGTTTGGTTGCACTGTTGGTTAAGCCAGATTAACTGGGAGTGATTTTTTTTTTGGTATTGCTTTTAGTTTTTTTAAAAAAGGGACATTTTGAATTACCTGAATTCTTAATTACCAACAAATTTTTAAATTTATGTTCCATTATTAAGCTATCTCTACTACTGTTACTTTAGTTACTTAGTTTTAGGGCTCTAAGTCATGCAGAGAGGGATGATTTCTACCACTGAAAATAAATGAAGGAAAGTAAGAACACTTTTGATGATACTTGAAATATTAGAAATGATAAAAATACAATCTTACTTGAGAAATATTTCATTCCTAGCAGACTTAATTAAAGCCAACAATGTTCAAAGTCAAGAGGCAGTAACATCCTAACATTCTAAAAATCTTGTTTGGAAATGATCAACATAAACATACAGAATGCCTGATGGTTCTTTTGGATAATCTTAAAATGAGGATTATGGAATGTTTCTTAGAGGACTTTTTTTAATAAGAGATTTTCCCACTATTTCCCAAAACAATGATGTATGGTTTCAGCCTAAATCAGATAAAATGTTTTGTTTCCTTTAAAATTCTATATATATTTAAGAATTTATTGAAATTGAGTTATTACAAAAATGGAGTTTCTAAGTCATTTTTTCTTTACTATCTAGTAGAATAATAAAAATAAATAACAAAAAAAAGCCTTCAAAATTTAACCTTAACCAAAGGTATCAAGGAACATGGTGAGTACTTTGCAAAAATCATAGCTCTGAAACAAATGTTGATGAACTTCAAGTGTTGCCAGTCTGGCAAGTCTTTAGTAATACGTGTGCCTCAATACACTTCAAACAGTCTAGATCTGAAAAATCTAATGAAAATTAGATCTTTTCTTCACTAAGGAGATTCTTTTTACCCCAACAGAATAATTTCAAGTTTTGATACAAAAACAATTAAAACAAATTAAATGCCAATCCATCCTTTGACTATTAACAGAATGAAGTTTTTTTTACTTATCCCATTTTTGTGTCCTTTAAACATATACCCCCCTACCCCTGACACACACACACACACACACACACACACACACACACACACACACACACACTAAAGAATATATAGCACACCAAACTTTTAGCTGGGTTATAAAATGTGCATACCTTTAAGGTTTTTAATTATGGTTTTTCCTTATGTTTTAACCTTATTGGGATAAAGTTCATGCATTTCTATACTACTCTTAACTAAGTTTCAAGACACAATAAAAATACATAGAAGTAGTTTCTATTTATGGAAAACTCAAAACAAAATAATCAAGTACTCTTGAGTACTTTCTTCTATTCTCCTATCCAAATTTCAAGGCCTCCAAAACCAAAATAATGAATGAAAATAATGGTTTTTGAGACCAAAATTTGTTATAATTTTTTTGGAAGTCTCCCTTTTCTCAGCCAAAACCTACATATTAAAATTAATCTGAATGAAGCTTTTCAAAATAAAAATCTGCAAGACAATTAATTCTTAGATGCCTTAAAAAAATTCTTTGATACACACTAAAAATCTAGATAGGCTGTGAATAAAATCCCAAATAAAGATTAAAAAATAAAGTCATTTTAGAAATAACTCTGGTTGCTCCCATACCATGTCTTATGACGATTTAAACTGTAATCATGGATTTTGAAAAAAAAATACGTGTATATAACCTATAAAAACACGAGCATACAAACTTCAAACTAAAAGGTTATCCAAAGTAACACAAATGTTTTTAATCTAAAGAAAATTTCAAAATGCCTCTTCTATTTGTAAAATAAAAGCAGAATAAAACTGATCTGACTGCATTATTAGGAAATTTGTTCTGGAAGCTTGTTAACAAATTATTGGTAGAAATATTTTATATCCATCATGCTGTTACCTGAATCAGACTTCAGTCATCTTCTTCAGTAAATGAATAAGTAAACTAATAAACTACAAGTTAGTCCTCATATACTACAACCAAAAATGACTCTGTGGTAGTAACAGCAGTGATCATACAGTGCCTCGAATTCAGCCATGATCTGAATTTCTCTCTGAAGGTATTAGGCCAACCTACCTTTGGGACAATTTTATCAGTAGACACAGACAATTGGTGTCTTTTTATCCTGTCTTAAAGTCTGTATCACTAGTCTATAACAGAAAGCAATGAGATAGCTCTAGCAGTAGATGAAGCAAGACGGTACTGTTCCAGAAGAAAAATTTATCTGTCTTTTGATCCAAGCTTCTCAATTAATTCCTGAAGAGGTGCCAACTCACGCCTATCAATCAGATTAAACTCCTAAAAAAAGAAGAAAAATAAAATTAAAAAGTAGATCTAAAATTAAAACTCTATGTCACTCAGAGAAAGGATTCCCAACTCTAGCTTTTTGAAATCCAAAAGAATGATGAAATAATCTCTATGAATATTTTAACACAGGATCATTTTTACTCCCTATTTTAAAATACAAGGGACTTGACAGTGGCCTCCATACCTACATCTACATACTATCTATGATAGGCAACAATCTCTAAGACAAAAAAGAAACCACACAGTACATTCTCCTATGTGTGGTACACAGAATTGGATATATAGTATCTACTCTAAAAGCTACTGATTTTCCCATCAAAATAGCTATAGAGAGATATTTCTAAAGTTAGGCTAAGGAGTCCCTATTCTTTGATCATTTTTTTTAAACAATGTGAATTATTTTTACTTTAAAAAGTTCTAATTCCAACTAAGGGCCCATAAGGCAATAGGCCACACCTCTGAAGGAGGTAGTTCTTTGTGACGTTTCTAGCTGCTAATTTTGTAAGATTCAGCCTGAAGTAGACTTCTGGAAACTTAACTCAAGATAGTAGCTAACGAGTTTTTCCAAAAGTTTCTCCTCCAGGCATAGACATCTCATGAAATGACACAACCCTAGATGTTTTCCCCATGGCATCCCTTTATTCAGCGGTGGCAACGGGACATGAGGGTGTTGATAAGCTTCCCTGGGTGTTTGGTGCTTCATGCCATATTCCAATCAGAGGACAGGTCTCTCCAGAGGCAAAAGGCCCCAAATGGGGGTGAGGCCTTCTATTCTGTTATGTACATCAAAGAAATAAACAAGAAAAAGGGAATAAAATAGAAGAACTCTGCATGCTTACCTCTATATCTATAAATAAGACATTATAAATACTCTTTATTAATTACCGATTCAAATACGTCCATGTCAAAGGACACACCAAATTCAATGCAATTCAACTTACCTGAACGAAGAAAATAAAGTGCTTAAAGGAGGTGTTGAGGTGGGCTTCCTCCTGCAGCTGCATTACAGAATCAAAGTGCTGGTGATAAATATGGGCATAAACCCTGAACAGACGCTTTAGAATGGTCTTTGCCACAGACATGAAGTTTTTAGGAAATGGGACACCTGTAATATATATATGTCTCAATCAGTCTTTATCAGTAAGAGGAAAATAAATAGCAGAAAAATTTAGACAATGCCATGAACATCTCCAATACACAAATTCACAAATACAAGCTTCTATCCATATATATATATTTCAAAAATGCAAGGGAAAAAACCACCCAAACCTAACTATGTGAGGTATCTTTATACCACACTTTTGCTGACTGCCTTAGAATAGCAGGCACAAGTGACAAGTTATGGAAGATGACACTAAATCAAAGTTGAATTTTACTTGTTTAACACTGGAGAATTTCTCCCTAAAATTAACGGCAACAAGTTTGTTTGTTTCTTGTTTTTCTGGCCCTGTCATACAGCCTGTGGGGAATCTTAGCTCCCCAGTCAGGGATCGAACTCAAAGCCCCTGCATTGGAAGCGTGTTTTAACCACTGGACTGCCAGAGAACTCCCAGGAAGTTCTATTTACAGTTTAGACTATAAATAGAAAATTTTTACTTTTGGGAATTTATAACCCTAAAAAGATTTTACACACAAACACACACACACACACACACACACACACACTCTCTCTCTCTCTACCAGGACTGGAAACTTTCCCAAGCAAAAGAAAAAGGCACACCTTGAGTCATTATTATCTACTGTCTACAAATGAAAATTATTTTATCTTCTGAAGTACTCTGAAAATCTAGTCTTCCTTCTTAGACTAGGAGTCCCCAACTTTATATTTAATTTTTTAAAGTGTTATTTCCATTTTCCTGTAGTATAAGAAGAGGAATAATACTTTCAATAAAAGGGAAGAATGGCACCTCCCTATTTTTCAGAGAAAACAAATATCTCTTCATAAAAGAACTGGGAGACATCATAGTCATCTCTCTCCAAGCAGTGCAGGTGGGGATCTGACTGGCTGCATTTCTGAGAATTTTGGTTGACAAGATCAATGTTTCTTAGGAAACAGGCACAGAAGACAATACAACAGGCACCAAGTACAGTTGACAAACACACAAGAAGGTAACTGCTTCCCAAATAACCTAGAATAGTTGGCCTATACTACTCTTGAACATGTCCCTTTCTCTAATTTTTCAGAAAACAAAAGTTAAAACACCTTCTCCTTCCCTGCATTCTGTATTCTTGACTTCTCCACCAGTCCTTAGTAGTTTGAAATTTAGTGTATTTTGCTCTTGTAAGCTGATGTATGCATATGTGTTCCTCCACCCCTCATCCCCAGTCTTTGTAACAGCTTGCCTTTTCTCACATTATTCTGAGAGTTATGGACATGTTTTTCTGGACTTGGGTCTTATATTCATGTATTGAAGAGATGGATATTTAAGTCAAATCCTTTTTCTCTCAGAATTAGCAAATGGGCACCTTGCTATTAAAAAGAATATTAATAAGCTAGATATATTAGCTTAAAAATGAGTGACAATCAAGTTTGGTCTAAAACAATACATAGTGGCATAAGTTAAGATCTGGATAACAGTCTAATGAAGGGGGAAATAATTCCAGAACATTAGGATAAAATATTGAAGAATTGGGAAGCTGAAGAAAGAGAATAATGACGAAAGTATTCTTTACCTCCGTAAGAGGGCTGCTAAGCTGCTAAGTCGCTTCAGTCGTGTTCAACTCTGTGCGACCCCATGGACGGCAGCCTACCAGGCTCCCCCGTCTCTGGGATTCTCCAGGCAAGAACACTGGAGTGGGTTGCCATTTCCTTCTCCAATGCATGAAAGTGAAAAGTGAAAGGGAAGTCAGTCAGTCATGTCCGACCCTCAGAGACCCCATGGACTGCAGCCTACCAGGCTCCTCCGTCCATGGGATTTTCCAGACAAGAGTACTGGAGTGGGGTGCCACTGCCTTCTCCGTACTGGAGTGGGGTGCCACTGCCTTCTCAATAAATACAAGTGATTATTTTAATCTAAGCACTTTCCAAGCTGAATTTAACATTCAAGCACAGCCAATACACAATAAAGGATCTATGAGAAAGGAAACAAAAGGCTTTATAGAACAGAAAAATTGACCAACAGCGAACAGACCAAATCTAACAACATGACATAAATTTTTCTCCTAAGAGCCTCTGATTAGATTTCAAAAGGGAATCTGCTATGTTCTGAATGTGTGTGTGCATGCACGTGTATGCACTTTGTTGCTCAGGCGTGTCCAACTCTTTGTAGCTCCCTGGACTGTAGCCCACCTGGCTCCTCTGTCCATGGGGAGTTTCCAGACAAGAATACTGGAGTCGATTGCCATGCCCTAATCCAGAGGATTTTCCTGACCCAGGGATCAAACCCAGGTCTCCCACACTGCAGGCTTTGTGCCTCCTTCAAAATCATATTGAAATTCTAACACCCTAGACAATGGTATTAAGAGGTGGGGCCTTTGGGGGTGATTAAGGCCATAAGGCCTCTGCCCCTTTGGCTAGAATTAGTGCCCTTATAAGAAGAAACAGAGATGGTTTCCCTCTCTGCCATGTGAGGATACAACAAAAAGACTGTTTTCTTGCTATCTGTAAACCAGGAATAGGACCTATGACAGAACCTGACCATGCTGGCTTCTGATCTTGGACTTTCAGACTTCAGAAGTTAAGAAACACATCTTTATTGCTTATAAGACCTCCAGTCTCTGGTACTTTTTGTTATAGCAACCCAAACAGATATGACAGAATCTAACAATATGTTGTTCATTAGATACCTTATACTGAAAATGACAGGGACCAATCACATCTATGAATATCAATGCCAAAATCTTAATCGAAATATCCAGAAAAAAAAAAAACTCTTGCAGCAGAACATTGAAAAAAGAGAAAACCTTATGATCAACAACAGAAAATAGAAAAGCATCTGATAAAACCCTACAATCAATTTGATTTCTAAAAATTCACAAACCTCTAACCAAAAGTAAGATTCCTGCTTAATGCTGAAAGACTAGAAGCACTCACATGAAAGTAAAGGATGTTTGCCTTCATCACCTTTACTCAGCACTGCTCTGAAGGTACTAGTTACTGCAATTAGTTAAGAGTACACAAGCAGTATATTTATCAGAAAAGAATAGATGAAATTAGTATTATCTTAGTCTGATGTGACTATAAACTTTAAAAACTCAAGAAAATCAATCCAAAAGAAATAGTCAGAAACTGATCATCAATTATAAAATTTAGAGATACATCAACAGCTTTCCTATATACTAAACAATAACCAGTTAGAAACCAGGTTATCAATAAAAACATTAAGGGCCTATGAATAAACTTAAGAAACATGAAGGACTAAAGTAAAATACAAAATTTTTCCAAGAGGGAATAAGAAATAATTAAAAGACTGTTCTTGGATAGAAAGACTCAGTATTGTCTAGAGAACAAGAATCCCTACATTAATTTAGAAACTGAATGAAATCTTAATAAAAATCTCACAGGTCTTCTTTTTACCTTGACAAAATGTTTATAAATTCTTTGGAAGAACAAACTTTCCAGAATAGCCGTGAGTATTCTGAAAAAGAAGAGCAAGGAAGAGAGACTAGCCCTACAAGATGTTCAAAGATACATGGCTGTGGAATTTCTATAAGAATAAAGACATTTAAAGACTCCAAAACATATGTCAATTTGCTGTACACACAAAAAAATCAGGGGATAAAAGACACATGTATTTGATAAATGGTACTGGACAAACTGACTCTCATTTATAATTGGGAAAAAATTCCTGACAGAACAAAAATTTAAAAACAAAACCACAAAAGTACTAAATAAAAGCATCGACAAATATTTTTATGATCTTTAAGTAGGAAAGTCCCTTCTGATCATTGTATTAAAATCCAATCATCATAAAGGCAAAGATTAATATGTCAAGATAACATACATAGCCAAAAAACCCTCATAAACAAAACAAGTCAATAAGACAACCTAAAGAAAAATACAACATGCACAACAAAGATCTAATATATCCTTAACATAAAGAAACAGAAAAAGGATATAAACAGAAAACAATGATCAATAAACCAAAATATGCTCAATCTTTTCAATATTTTGTAAAATGAAGATTATACTAGAAATTTATTTACCCATTTTAGAAAAGAAAAACTGAGAGGCAACTAGTACTGATGAAGAAACACAGGCAGACACAAACATGGCTGGAAGGAGGATACATCTACCACCTTTTTGCAGAGAAATCTGGCAATCTTTATTAGATTTTGTTATACTAATAGAGCATTAAAAAGAACATAACACATTTATCATTTAAAAACAATATTAGTTCTACAACATCAACTCACCAATTTTAGAAGGAAAAAGAGTTTCATCATCAAGTTGATCCTGAACCCAAGTCATCAAATAGTCAATGTATTTTGGTGCAGAACATTTGATTGGCTTTTTAATATTAGTACCATCTGCCCAATGATATTCATATCTGGAGAGAAAGAAGTTTTAGTAATGAAGTTTTAAAAAACATGTTGCAACTTATAATCATAGTAGGTTCATAGTTTGTCTACGTTGTTAAGTGTGTTCACACACACATACACACACATATAATTTTAGTAAATTAACCAAAGTTCTACTGAAGGTCACTTGGGAGCTCCCTGCAGAAAGACAGCTGACCCTTAAACAACATGGGTTTGAACCACACAGGTCCACTTATACACAGATACTTTTCAATAGTAAATTCTATGATCCACAGTTGGTTGAATCCATAGATGCAGAGGGACCATGGATATGGAGGGCCAACTCAACTTACACAATATTCTGAAATATGATGGTAATAAATGGAAAAGAAAAAAGTATGTCAGCTGGTTGTGCCGGAAATTTGTTTTACAACATAGCCCTGAGAAAGGCCAAGGAACTGAGTTCCTGTCAGTTAGACAGAGGGTGCAGAGGAGTGGGTAAGGTGCTGATGGATCCTCCATATTCTGAGCTTGTTGGCCATTAAGTAATTATCAATAGAGCCTGTTTCTTTGAGAGGGTTCTAAAGAATAAATCTTATGCATGCATCTTTTTCTACCTCACCTTTGCTAAGCGAGAATGACTAATAATAAAACTTCACTTTACGAATCATTTAAACCGAAAATAGGAAATTTGAGGACTAAAACAACACTTCACAAAATAAAACACATCTTTCTTAAAATAATGTAACTCAAATTCACTGGGGACCTTTTTCACCTTTACATAAAAACGACAGCAAATTCAGAAAGGACTATTTTTTCCCAAGAGGTAAATATCTTAATACCATCTATTATCACATAAAAGCAATCAATTGTTATGGGAAAAAAGACTGGAAGGATACTAAAACGTTAATTCTATAACATCTTAATCTTGTGGGTGATAAAGGGTTCTACCTCTTTGTCAATATTTCTAGAAATTTATTACAGTCAAAAAATTTTAATCTAGCATCTTTAAGCCAGGTAACTAAAGCAGCACAATTTGGAAGTAATTAATACCAAATAAACACAAGGAGAAAAATCAAATATTAAAGGGTCAACTAAAAATTCTATGAAATTAATTTAAAAAACAGAAACAAAACCATAAATTTAACAAAATTGAAAAAATAACTTTTGCAAAAGCAAGATAAACCTAAATTTCTTTACTTTCGATCCTACTGAACATTTATACTTACTACAATGCAATTATAAACAATCAAAACACTCAGAAACACATACCAAAGTATTTAATAACTAAAAGGCTAAAGGTACGCTTTTGTTTTCACAAGTGAACAGGCAAGAAAAACAATAAGTCTTTACTATTTAATTTATATCAATTGATGATTAGCTTTATTTAGTAATTCAAACACCTATATAATAGCCAGTTTAAGTACCTTGGACCTGCAGACATGACTGGACAGCTTGCTTCAGTGCAGAATTCTGTGATAGTTCCATATAACATGTTGATCTGATTGAAGAAATCCACAGCTGGAAAATTAATAGCAGAATTGTGTTAAAATGTTTATGTAAACACAATAAAACATCAGATCTCTCAACTGGAGGATTCAGTCAAGAATCTTCAGGAGATTCAACAATCCAGGGGCCACTATAAATTTGCTTTTTTTAATTGTCACACCTAAAGTAAACTTAAAAAAAATTATTTATTTATGTGGCTGTGCCAGGTCTTAGTTGCAGCATGTGGAATCTTTAGTTGCAGTATGTGGGATCTAGTTCCCTGACCAGGGATCAAACCTGAGCCCCCTGCACTGGCAGCTCAGAGTCTTAGCCACTGAAACCACCAGGGAACTCCCTTAAGTAAACTTTTAATATACACTTATTTTTAATATACTAAGCTTTTAAACAGCCTGTAAGCAGGAAAATATTAGAGATATTAATAACCATGGCAACTGAGCTTTCAGTTCAAGAAGGCAGAGTAGAAGAACGTGCACTTAGATCTCCTCTTGCAAGAGCACCAAAGCTGCAACTCGTTATGGAACAACCAGAGACAGGAGGATGCTGGAACCTACCAAAAGATACCCCATGTGCAAAGACAAAGAAGCTGCAGCAAGATGGTAGGAGAGGCGCAATCATGATAAAATCAAATGCCACAGCCACTGGGAGGGTGACCTACAAAAGTTCTCCCACTGTTGTGAAGATTCTGAACCTCACATCAGGCTTCCCAACCTGGGGATCCGACAAAGGGGCTGGGAATCCCCAGGGAATCTGACTAAAGGCCAACAGGATTTGATTACAAGACTTCCACAGGACTGGGAGAAACAGAGACTCCAGACTTGGAGGGCACAAACAAAACCTTGTGTGCACCAGACTTAGAGGAAAGGAGCTGTGACCCCACAGGAGACTGAACCAAAACTACCTGCTGGTGTTGGAGGGTCTCTTGAGGAGGCATAGGTCAACAGGGGCTCACTACAGTGTCGGTGGCACTGGCAGGTCCCCCTTGGCGTAAACCCTCTAGGAATCCCCCAGTAAAGCCTACCATAGAGTTTATAAAACCCAGGGCTGGGTTGCCTCAAGCCAAAAAGCTTCCAAGAAGGGAGCACAGTTCAGTTCAGCTCAGTTCAGTTGCTCAGTTGTGTCCGACTCTTTGTGACCCCATGAATCCCAGCACGCCAGGCCTCCCTGTCCATCACCAACTCTCGGAGTTCACCCAAACTCATGTCCATCGAGTCAGTGATGCCATCCAGCCATTTCATCCTCTGTCGTCCCCTTCTCCTCCTGCCTCCAATCCCTCCCAGCATCAGAGTCTTTTCCAATGAGTTAACTCTTCCCATGAGGTGGCCAAAATACTGGAGTTTCAGCTTTAGCATCATCCCTTCCAAAGAACACCCAGGGTTGATCTCCTTCAGAATGGACTGGCTGGATCTCCTTGCAGTCCAAGGGACTCAAGAGTCTTCTCCAACACCACAGTTCAAAAGCATCAATTCTTCGGCACTCAGCCTTCTTCACAGTCCAACTTTCACATCTATACGTGACCACTGGAAAAACCATAGCCTTGACTAGACGGACCTTTGTTGGCAAAGTAATGTCTCTGTTTTTGAATATGCTATCTAGGTTGGTCATAACTTTTCTTCCAAGGAGTAAGCATCTTTTAATTTCATGGCTACAATCACCATCTGCAGAGATTTTGGAGCCCCCCAAAATGAAGTCTGACACTGTTTCCACTGTTTCCCCATCTATTTCCCATGAAGTGATGGGACCAGATGCCATGATCTTCATTTTCTGAATGTTGAGTTGAGCCAACTTTTTCACTCTCCTCTTTCACTTTCATCAAGAGGCTTTTTAGCTCCTTTTCACTTTCTGCCATAAGGGTGGTGTCATCTGCCAGCAATCTTGATTCCAGCTTGTGCTTCTTCCAGCCCAGTGTTTCTCATGATGTACTCTGCATATAAGTTAAATAAGCAGGGTGACAATATACAGCCTTGATGTACTCCTTTTCCTATTTGGAACCAGTCTGTTGTTCCATGTCCAGTTCTAACTGTTGCTTCCTGACCTGCATATAGGTTTCTCAAGAGGCAGGTCAGGTGGTCTGGTATTCCCATCTCTTTCAGAATTTTCCACAGTTTACTGTGATCCACACAGTCAAAGGCTTTGGCAGAGTCAATAAAGCAGAAATCGATGTTTTTCTGGAACTCTCTTGCTTCTTCCATGATCCAGTAGATGTTGGCAATTTGATCTCTGGTTCCTCTGTCTTTTCTAAAACCAGCTTGAACATTAGGAAGTTCACGGTTCAAGTATTGCTGAAGCCTGGCTTGGAGAATTTTGAGCATTCTTTGGCATTGCCTTTCTTTGGCACTGGACTTCCCTGGTGGCTCAGATGGTAAAGCGTCTGTCTACAAAGTGGGAGACCTGGGTTCAATCCCTGGGTCGGGAAGATTCCCTGGAGAAGGAAATGGCAACCCACTCCAGTATTCTTGCCTAGAAAATTCCATGGATGGAGGAGCCTGGTAAAGGCTACTGTCCATGGGGCGGCAGAGTCGGACACGACTGATCAACTTCACTTTCTTTGACATTAGAATGAAAACTGACCTTTTCCAGTCCTGTGGCCACTGCTGAGTTTTCCAAATTTGCTGGGATATTGAGTGCAGCACTTTCACAGCATTATCTTTCAGGATTTCAAACAGCTCAACTGGAATTCCATCACCTCCACTAGCTTTCTTCGTAGTGATGCTTTCTAAGGCCCACTTGACTTCACATTCCAGGATGTCTGGCTCTAGGTGAAGATCTTTTTTGTGCAGTTCTTCTGTGTATTCTTGCTACCTTTTCTTAATATCTTCTGCTTCTGTTAGGTCCAGACCATTTCTGTCCTTTATCGAGCCCATCTTTGCATGAAATGTTCCCTTGGTATCTCTCATTTTCTTGAAGAGACCCCTAGTCTTTCCCATTCTGTTGTTTTCCTCTATTTCTTTGCACTGATCACTGAGGAAGGCTTTCTTATCTCTCCTTGCTATTCTTTGGAACTCTGCATTCAGATGCTTATATCTTTCCTTTTCTGCTTTGCTTTTCGCTTCTCTTCTTTTCACAGTTATTTGTAAGGTCTCCCCAGGCAACCCTTCCCATCCGCAGATAACTGGACTAAAGTTTTACTGCGCAAGGCCCTGCCCACCAGACCAAGTCCCACTTTTTCCCCGCCACCATTCCCTTCCATCAGGAAGCTTAGACAAGACTCTTAGCCTCTTCCATCAGAGGGCAGAGAGAAGATGCAAGAAGAATCACAGTCCCCCAGCAACTAAAACAAAAACCGTATTACAGGAAGTTAATTAGCATGAAAAAGCAGAAATTTATGTCCTAGATGAAGGGACGAGTTAAAACCCCAGAAAAACAACTAAATCAAGACAGGATACCTTCCAGAAAAAGAATTCAGAGTGATAGTGAAGATGATTCAGGATCTCAGAAAAAGAATGGAGACAAAGATTGAGAAGATGCAAGAAGTGTTTACCAAAGATCTAGAAGATCTAAAGAACAAACAGAGATGAGTAATACATTAGAAGGAATCAGTAGCAGAATAACTGAGGCAGAAGAACGGACAAATGATCTGGAGGACAGAATGGTGGAAATCACTGCTGCAGAACAGAACATAGAAAAAAGAAGGAAAGAAATGAAGACAGCCTAAGAGACCTCTGCTGCTGCTGCTAAGTTGCTTCAGTCATGTCCGACTCTGCGACCCCAGAGATAGCAGCCCACCAGGCTTCCCCATCCCTGGGATTTAAAGGCACCAATATTCGGATTATAGGGGTCCCAGGAGGAGAAGAGAGAGAAAGAAACTGAGAAAATATTTGAAGAGACAGTAGCTGAAAACTTCCCTAACATGGGAAAGGAAGTAGTCAACCAAGTCCAGGAAAACAGAGTCTTAGGTAGGATAAACCCAAAGAAGAACACACCAAGACACAGTAATCAAACTGACAAAAACTAACGACAGAGATAAAACATTAAAAGCAAGAAGGGAAAAACAACAAACAACATACAAGGGAACTACTATCAGACTATCAAGTTGATTTCTCAACAGACACTCTACGTGCAAGAGGGGAATGGCAAGATATATTTAAAGTGATGAAAAAAAAAGAACCTACAACCAAGAATACTCCACCCAGCAAGACTCTCCTTCAGATTTCATGGAGAAATCAAAAGCTTTCCAGATAAGCAAAAGTTAAGAGAATTCAGCACCACCAAACCAGCTTTACAACAAATGCTAAAGGAAGATTTCTAGGCAGGAAACAAGCGAAGGAAAAGACCAATCTACAGAAAATAAACTCAAAACAAGTAAGAAAATGGTAACAGGATCATACACAATCAATAATTATCTTAAATGTAAATGGATTAAATGCACCAACAAAAAGACAGACTGGCTGGGTGGATGAAAACATGTGCATGTATGCACTTCCATTTACCACATCACTCTGCTTGACCCCCTCAAATTGTATGTAATTATGTTCTTAGGTTAATCATGTCCTCATTATGGCTTACAATTGTAATTATCGTTTTTGTCTGGCTATTGAGTGTGAAAACTGATAAACATCTCCCACTATTGTGATTATGTAACTATCTCTCATTTAATACCACTGTATCATGATTGGTCAAAAGAAAAATAACACAATTCTGTATTACCAAAATTACCATTTAATAGGAAAACCTATAATCACTTCTTAAAATCCGGACGCATTATCAGAATTAATTCGGAATTTTTGGAAAAATACAAATACATAGGTATAGATTTTTTTTGCGCCAGAGTTCCAGATATGTTTCTAATGCGCAACCATGTTTAAAAACAACTGGACCATACGAGGAAATTTTACTTTTATCTAGTTTGTTTCACTTTTTCTATTTCTTATTCAGTGCTCCCATTGAGTTAATGTTTTCCAATTTCTCCATCTGTTCTTTTTTTTTTAAACTTTTCTTTCTCAAGCCTTTATCAAACATAGTAGAAAACTCTTATATTCATATATATAATGTGCATAACATATAAATTTTAGAAAACTTCTGAATTTTTGCCTAAAAAATTTAGTCTGTTTGACTTGGTTTAGTTTGATTCTACTTGTTTGATTCAGCATGAATAGAATGCTAGATTTCTAATTAAAGAAAAAAAGATATGCAAAAAGGTTAACTGTATAGCACAGGGATTATTGACTGTGTTGCAAAGTACAGTCAATATCTTGTAATAATCTATAATGGAAAACAATTTCAAAATTAATATGTATACATATATAGCTGAATCACAAAAAACATTCTACTTTTTGAAATTTAGTAACATTTATCTTTTTACCAGTTTTTCTAAATGTCCTGTGAACATCTAGTAACAATGTATGAGATACAAAATTTTAAATACATTTGTCTAGAATATAAGATTATTATTGTTCAGTCGCTAAGTCATTTCTGACTCTTTGTGACTCCATGAACTGCAGCACACCAGGCTTCTCTGTCCATCACTAACTCCTTGAGTTTGCTCAAACTCATCTCCATTGAGTCAATGATACCATCCAACCACTTCGTCCTCTGTTGCCCCCTTCTGCTCTCCATTTTTCGCAGCAACAGGGTCTTTTTCAATGAGTCAGCTCTTGGCATCAGGTAGCTAAAGTATCGGACCTTCAGCTTCAGCATTCATCCTTTCAACAAATATTCAGGGTAGACTTCCTTTAGGATTGACTGACTTGATCTCTGATGTAAGGGACTCACAAGAGTCTTCTCAAGCACCACAGTTCAAAAGCATCAATTGTTTGGTGATCAGACTTCTTTATGGTCCATCTCTCACATCAATACATGACTCCTGGAAAAACCAACCATAGCTTTGACTAGATGGACCTTTGTCAGCAAAGTGATGTCTCTGCTTTTTAAAACACTGTCTAGTACTGACATAGCTATTCTTCCAAGGAGCAAGCATCTTTTAATTTCATGGCTGCAGTCACTATCTGCAGTGATTCTGGAGTCGAAGAAAATGAAATCTGACACTTCCCACATTTCCCCCATCTATTTGCCATGAAGTGATAGGATCAGATGCCATGATCTTAAAGTTATTTGAATGCTGAGTTTTAAGCCAGCTTTTTCACTCTCCTCTTTCACCTTCATCAAGAAGTTCTTCAGTTCCTCTTCACTTTCTACCATTAACGTGGTTATCATCTGCATATCTGAGGTGGCTGATATTTCTCCCAGCAATCTTGATTCCAATCCAATGTTCCATGTCTAATTCTTACTGTTGCTTCTTGTTCTGCATACATGTTTTGCAGGAGGCAAGTAAGGTAGTCTGGTATTCCCATCTCTTTAAGAATATTCCAGTTTGTTGTGACCCACACAGTCAAAGGCTTTAGCACAGTCAATGAAGCAGAAATAGATGTTTGTTTGGAATTCCCTTGCTTTTTCTATGATTCAGGGTATGTTGACAATTTGATCTCTTGTTCCTCTGCCTTTTCTAAACCCACCTTGTACCTATGGAATTTCTCAGTTCATGTACTGCTGAAGCCTAGCTTGAAGGATTTTGCTGGCATGTGAAACCAGTGCAATTGTACGGTAATCTGAACATTCTTTGGCATTGCTTTTCTTTGGGATTGGAATGAAAACTGACTTTTTCCAGTCCTGCGGCCATGGCTGAGTCTTCCAAATTTGCTGGCATATTGAGTGCAACACTTTAACAGCATCATCTTCTAGGATTTGAAATAGCTCAGCTGAAATTCCAACACCTCCACTAGCTTTGTTCATAATAATGCTTCCTAAGACCCACTTGACTTCACACTCCAAGATGAACGGGTCTAGGTGAGTGACCACATCATCGTGGTTAACTGGGTCATTAAGAGTTTTATACAGTTCTTCTGTGTATTCTTGCCACCTTTTCTGCTTCTGTTAGGTCCTTGCCATTTTTGTCCTTTACTGTGCCTATCTTTGTATGAAATATTCAAATTAATATAAATAAAATCTACTGTATTTACATTATTAATGACATTATTCAAGATGCTCCTATTCTTATTTTTTTTGCACTTGATATTCTCAGAGAAATGTTAATATGTCTCACTATGATTATATATTTTTTCTTTTCCCTGATGTATCTTCTGATTTTTGTTTTATGTATCTTTGCTGTTAGGTGTCTAATGACTAATGATGTCTATCTTCTTTGTGAATTGTACCTTTTATCATTAAAAACGCTCTTCTTTGTTTCATTTAAAAATAAATAAATTTAAAAACAAAAATTCTAACTTAAAGGTAATTATTACATTAGAATATACAATTTGATGATATCCAAGCAAATGAAAAGCCATACCTTCTTACCATTTGTGTTAGGAAAGAGAAGAAAAGTATTGTGAATATACTGTGAGGGAGGTGTTTCAGCTATATCAGGCATTTAAAAAATCCAATTTATTCTAAAAAATTGAGACCCAGTGCATATTGAGGACATAAAAAATACATGAGATAAAGTCCCCTGTCCTAGAGTCTCTAGCTAACAAAAAGGACAAAATCAAGAGAGGGATAATACAACATATAAGAGAGCATCCAAAGGCCAACAAAAAGTACTAGAAGAATTCAGAGAAAAAGTAACATCTTGGGGAGCTGAGACAGTCAAGGAGTACTTTCTTAAAGAGCTTCAGCTTTTTTTTCTTTTCTTTAAGAAAACAGAAGAGGAAGGGGTAAGATACTCAGGCTTAACTGACTGAAACATACTGCTTTGCACAGAGAAAACCACATAAGCCTTGGAAAGATTTGTTAAAATGTCTCAGTTCCCTGTCTAAAAGACTACCTAAACGCAACTAGGGCTTTTCCAAGTTTCTTAAAAAAACAAATGCATAAAAAAGCTCCACCATGTCAAAAGGAGTTTTATACAAAACCCCCTCACTTATAAACTTTCCTCTTAAATTAGTCATGTTTTCTAGAAAGTAATACATTGAGTACTCTTTCAAAACAAAGACTGCACCTAGATGGAGTGCTGGTTATATTGGTCTGTTCTCAAAATATGGTCCAGAGATTCCCTGTTTCATAGGGGAAACTGTGAGGTCAGAAATTTTTTTTTTTTTTAAGAAATATTTTAATTGCTCTGAATTCTCACTCTCTTAGGAGGCACGGTGGAGCTGTCCAGAGGCTCCATGGTGTGACACCACAACAGATTGAATACAGAACCAAGTATGAAAATCCAGCCATCAGACATTAAATAAGATTTGCAACCAATGCCATACTTCTCACTAACATTTATTTTGGAAAATAACTATGTTTATAAAAATACATTTGTTAATGGATAATGTAATGGGTTTATTATTGCTATTTTTAGGTGAATTTTAAAATAAATATTTTTAATTGCTCAGTTTTAATTTCTAACACAAGATCATTAAACACAACTCATATAATTAAAAACTCTTTGGGTTCTCAATAATTTTTAAGAGAATAAAAGGATCCTGGAACCAAAAGGTTGAGACTAGCTGATTAGAGCAGTAAGTCTCAAAGAAAAGTCTAAGGCTGAAGAAGGCCAACAGATTCCTTCAGAATGAAAGATGATACACAGATTGCCAATAGGCAAATGAAAAGATATTCAACACGGGGGCTTCCCTGCTGGTACAGTGGTTATGAATCTGCCTTGCAATGCAGGGGACACTGGTTCTATCCCTGATCTGGGAAGACCCCACATGCCTTAACTATAAGCCCATGTGCCACAACTACTGAAGCTGTGCGCCACAGAGCCAGTGCTATGCAGTAAGAGAAGCCACTGCAGTAAGAAGCCGGAGCACTGCAACTACAAAGTAGCCCCCATTCTCCACACACAGTGGAGCAAGCCCACACACAGTAATAAAGACCCAGGGAATCCCAAAACAAAGAAATAAATGCAGATGAAGATGAGAAACAACAACAAACAAGATGTTCAACATCACTGATTATTAAAGAAACACAAATCAAAACTACAATGAGGTGCCACCTCACACCAGTCAGGATGGCCATCATTAAAAAGTCAACAAATAACAAATGCTGGAAAGGATGTGGAGAAAAGAGAACACTCCTACAATGTTGGTGGGGATGTAAGTTCGTACAGCCACAGTGAAAAACATTATGGATGTTCCTCAGAAAACTAAAAATAGAATTAACATATTATCTAGCAATTCCACTCCTGGGCATATGTCCAGACAAAGCTATAATTCAAAAAGATACATGCACCCCTATGTTCACAGTAGCACACTTCACAATAGCCAAGACATGGAAACAACGTAAAAGTCCAAATGAATGCATAAAGAAGATGTGGCACATAGACACAATGGGCTATTACTCAGCCATAAAACAGAACAAATATGGCACGTCCCTGCTGTCCAGCGGTCAAGACCAGGTGCTCCCAATGCAGGGGGCATGGGTGCAATCCCTGGTTGGGGAACTAAGATCCTGCATGCTGGCTCCGCCCCCTCCCCACAAAAAAAGAACAAAATAATCCCATTTGCAGCAACATGGATGGGCCTAGAGATTATCGCACTAAATGAAGTAACTCAGAGAAAGACAAATACTATATGATATCACAAATATCATAGAGAACAGACTGGTGGTTGCCAAGGGAGGGGGGAGGGGATGGAGGAAGGATCAGTTAGGAAGTTGGGATTAGCATCTGTAAGCTTCTTATATATAGAACAGATAAACAACAGGTCCTACTAATAGTAGGGAGAATTACTATCCTATGACAATACTGAAAAATATAAAAAACATATACACAACTGAATATATGTATATATAACAATCACTGTGCTGTAAAGCAGTAATTAACACAACATTGTAAATCAACTATACTTCAATTAAAAAATCTAAAAAAGAATAAGATAATAATTTGAATAAGATTACAAAAAAGGGGTCCTTTCTGAATAGATAATACTTAACACGGTTCACATAACAAAAGAGAGATAAAAATATACAGAGAAAAAAATCTAGGGACTTCCCTGGTGGTCCAGGGATTAAGAATTCACCTTTCAATGCAGGGGATGCAGGTTCAATCCCTGGTCCCTCATGCCACTGGGCAACTACTGAGCCCACGAGTCCTAGAGCCCATGCGCCAAAACTAGAGAGAAGCGGCAAGGAAACATCCTGCATGCCACAACTAAGATCCAACACAGCCAAATAAATAAATAAATTTTAAAAAAGATCAAATCCCAACCATTCCAACTTCCCCCCTACACACAGGAAACTACTAATTTTCTCTGTCTCTTGCCCCGTAAGTTTCCTTATCCCATCTAACACAAAAGAAAACACATTATATAGTTTTGCACCTTGTTTTTTTTTTTCTCTTAGTAACATGAATAACATTTTTTAATGAGTTGAATAAAATAAAATTTTTCTTAATGTGGCTACTGGAAATTTTTAAATTACATTTATAACTTACAATATATTCCTACTAGGCCACACTGACCAAGGCAATGATTATCAACCCAGAAGCATCTACACTGTTGGAAGTATGTACCACCACTTGAGTAGTCTTAAAATAAACAAAATCAAACCAGAATTTGACCAAAGCTCCAAATCTGTACTAACATGGTAGCCACTAGACACACAGGGCAATTTACATTAAAATGAAGTTAAATTTAAAATTCACTTTCAGTCCCAGTAGCCACATTTCAAGTGCTAAATGGCCATAGTGAAGACACACATTTTTATTATCACAGAAATATGTCTGGGATTTCATTCAAAATAATCAGGGTAGTATACAGAAACAGCATAAGGCCATGTACTGATAATTGCTGAAGCTGGATAACAGACACCTGGGAATTCATTCTACTAGTTTCTCTACATTTATATGTCTGAAAATTTCCATTAAAAAGTTTTAAAGATTCCTGGAACAACAAAAATTCCTAGTAGACTTAAACTCTATCATCCAGAACTGATCTTATCTCAAAAATCATGGACTCCAAAATGATGCTCCAGTCTCAGCACATCCTCCCATGTCATGCTGTTACCTTCCTGAATTCAGAGTGACTTTCAGCTCATGGATCACTCTGCTTTCTCCCAGTCTCTCAATTTCCTTCTGACTACTCCAAAGTCACAATAATCAAGTGACTGACCAAGGCAACTACGCTTGACTTTTCTGTATACACAGGCAAATGAAAGGTGCTGGGAGTGGGGGCACAACTGTGAAGATGGATCCCTACAAAGTCATGTCCATCACAGGTAGGATCTTTGTATTTTATCAATTTCTCATTTGCCCTTACTCAGCAATTCAGACCATTCTCAGAGATTACCCCAAAGCACACTTCATTTCTCCTCAGGTCTCTCTACTCAACCACACAACTACACCCTGAAGAGAAAACACTTTGGACATATTTGCACTTACATGTTTCTTCACAGATAATGTTTTATTATGATACTTAAACACTCAAAAGGGCTTCCTTGGTGGCTCAGATGGTAAAGAATCTGCCTGCAATGCGGGAGACCTGGGTTCAAGCCCTGGTTTGGAAAGATCCCCTGGAGAAGGGAATGGTTACCCATGCCAGTATTCTGGCCTGGAGAAATCCATGGACTGTATAGTCCATAGGGTCGCAAAGAGTCGGACATGACTAAGTGACTTTCACTCACATGCATAAAAGAAAATTCATTAACAAAAAGATTTTAGCAAAATCTTATCAACTAGTAATGCTGAAAATTATTAAACAACTTACTGTTAACAGCAATCCATTCATTGAGGTCCTCTCCCTCTGGCAACATAACAGCTTGTCTCAAATTCCCACTTCCTAGAGTTGCTTCTGCATGTTTTAAGAGTTCATACTGATGAGATCCTTCAGGGATATTCTTCTTTGGTTTGAATGTTTTAGAAGAGCGGCTACTACTGTTAGGTTAAAAGTAAGAGTATATCCATTTTTAGGACCGGACATAGAATGAACATTTTAGGCATATAAATTGTTTTGAAATCAAAAAACATTTCCTGAAAAGTGTGACAATGTGGGGGTGGGGGACACACAATAAAGTAAAGACTTAAAATTTTTAAAAAGTTTCCCCTACACAGAAACAGGAATAGCAGCACAATTTCGCATAAAGGGCAATCTTATTAAGCTGCACAAAGCAGTCTGGTATAACAGAAAGGGCAAGCTAACCAAAAGAAGAAAAAACCTGGATTCTAGTTCTTGATCTGCCACTAACTCTGTGATGACTTGAGAAACCTAACCTCCTTTCGGCCTGTTTTCATCTACAGAAAGCAGTGCTGCGAGAGTGGTAGTTCTAAGGCTCTTATAGCTTAAAAATCCAGTTTTCTGTATCAAAATACTTGTGGTGCCATCCAAGCAAACTACAGAAGAATCACTAACATTGGGAATTTATGGCAGGGAAAATAAACAACTGGTTTTGGAGGGGAAAAGCAAGCTTTTATTCCTCTCTCACACCATTCATAAAGTCTTCCTAATATGACACAAAGCTCAGAAAAAAATGGACAGATTTCTAACTATAACAATTAAAACTTCCATAATTCAGGAAAAAAAAGTACTTGTAACACATATTACAAAGTATGAACTACATAATAAAGGGCTTTTATAATTGGTTAAGAAAAGGCTTTAGAAACATGGGCTAAAGAGATGATTATATAATTCAGAAAGAAAAACAGTGACAAATCAACAGATGTGAAATGCTTCTCAATCCGTCCCTTCTACTTCTAGGCATCTGTCCTTGATAAGGATATGTTTTCCAAGATTGTTTTTAATAGTGAAAAACCTGGAAACAATCCTAAAGCTTACTAGTTGAGAAATGAGTATGACACATCTGTATCACGGAATACCATATGGCAATTAAGAACAAGACAGAGCTACATGAATTCACATAGATTTCAATACATGGTCACACATATTACAATATGAAATGTACAGCAGAAGTCTATTTTGTAAATGCATAGAAAATGCCACCCATCAAACTGATACTCGTGATTACTTCCAGGAAGGGAAGGAAACAAGACTGAGGACTTTCACTTTACCTGAGTAATCTGAATTTTAAATAAGACTGATTGTTAAGTAAAAAGGAGTTATGAAAACAATAAAAATCTAACATGGGAAGCTTGTGTTTAACATAATAAAGACCTAAATTTAATAGGTAAGTATTACATTAGAGGGAATGGCCCTTTACAATAAAAACAAGCTGTGAATGACAGGAAGCTAAATATGGAAAACTAGCAAGAAAAGATGTCTCAAGGTTCTGTATGATCTTCATGTAAAAGAAGACGTCTGTGCTTCAAACGGCACCATCAAGACAGTGAAAAGAATCTACAAAATCGGAGAAAACTTTGTAAAACTCATATGTGATTAAGGGACATATCCAGGATAAAGAATTATTACAACTTAAAACCAAAGACAAGCCAATTTAAAAAATGGTCGAAGTGTTTGAATAGATATTACTTGAAAGAATATACACAAATTGCCAATAAGCACACAAAAAGGTGCTCAACATCATTAATCACTAAGGAAAAACAAATTAAAATCACAATGAGATACCATTCACATCCACTTAGGATGTGCTATAATCAAAAATTCAATTAACAAGTGCTAGAGAGGCTGTGGGGAAATTTCCAAGAGAATTAACACATACATCCAAAACAAAAATCTATACACAAGTGTTACAGCATCATTATTCATAATAGCCAAAAAGCGCAAACTCAATTGTCTATCAACAAAATAAAGTTTAAAAGAAATAAACAGAGCCATATTTAGGTCCAAAAAACAAACAACAACTGTGCATCCACAAACAAACCACCAACTTAACATTAACATAAGAAAAAAAGACTGGTTATTGGGGGGGGTTGTTCTGGTAATAAGGAAACTTTCAATTAAAATATAAGTCACATAGATTTTTTGATATGGTAATCACACTTTGAAGGCTATTCGCTTAAAAAATAATCCAAAGGGGAAAAGCGATTGTTAGTCAAAGCTTTGTAATGGTATTTTACAATAGCAAAATACTAGAAAAGAATCCAAATTTCTCACAATAAGAAACGGGGTGAACTCTGGTTATGATACACTTAGATATCAAGTATGTGGGTGATGTCCATAACTAAAAATGGATTCGCTCATACAATAGATATTTAAGCAGTACACTAGGTAGAGAGGGCCACTCGAGGAAAAAAAGGTGTTACAGCAATGTTTCCCAAACGTTAATGTGCTTAAGAATCATCAGAGAATTTACAAACTTTTCCCACTTGAAGGCTCATTTGGGTCTAACAGCTATCTCTAAAACAGGATTCTCTAAAACTGAGTTGAAAAGATGTTAGTTAATTACACAAATTCACAAAGTGGGCTGAATCAGAACTGTTTGTAAAGGCCGCAGCTTAACTTTAGAGACACTCCCACATTTTCCAGGGGCGGCATTTTTCCGCGGGGGAAATTTAATCCTGACGATAATAAAGCTGGCGTACGGTGGAATAAAAAGCTTAGTCAGCATGCATCGTTTCTAAAAGGCTGGGGACTTGAGAGAAATTGGGAGCCCCGGATCGTCTCTCTGCCCTCAGGCGCACTCGAGCGGAAAAGTTTCGAGGCGCTACCGGCCTCGGGGCCTTTCTACACCCCAACCTTCTCGCTCCGCTTCCTTTGCCTCGACCTTCATCTCCGTCGGCTTCTGCCCACATTCTAGACTCCCCCAAGACTCCGAGCGCTAGGAGAGCAAGCACCTGGCACCCCTACCCCGGCCCGGGGGGCTGCCCTCGCCTCAGGCGCCCCATCGCCCCTTCCGGCCCTCACTCAGCCCTGGAGCCCCGGCCACACTCACAAGAGGAAGCTCATCTTCTGTCCTCGGAGGGGAGGGGCCGCTGGCCCCCGCCGCGGTCAGGACTCGGAGTCCGCGCGGAACCGGGAAGGAGCGGAAGGTCCGAAGCCGGCGGACAGCCGAAGCCGGCGCCGCCACAGCTCCAAGCCCGGGTGGAACCGAGGCAGAGCCGGTGCAGGCGGGTGTGAGCAACTGAACCCGCCTAGTACTCCTCCCCCACCTTCCAGACCCAAAATGCGGAACCAGCAAAATCTCGCGATCTAAGGCTTCGTTTCCCCCATCTAGGACCGCCCCCCACCTCTAGAGCGTATCTACAAACCCCCTTTTGCACCGCCCGCTCCTTCACCTCAGCCAATCAGGGGCCTCTAAGGTCGGGTTTCCGCTCCGGAAGTCGTGATGGGTTCACGGTCCTTGGCCTGGAAGAATGGCTGACCTTGCGCTTGGTTCTGATTGTCGCTGTTGTGTGCCTCCTGTCTCCCTAGGTGGCAAGAGGCCTTTGTGAGCGCAGAAACCTTAATTTTTTTTTTTTTTTTCCATTGTGGTGTGAAGTTTGTGGAATCTTAGTTCTTTGACCAGGGATGGAACCTGGGCTCAAGGCATAGAAAGCCCTGAGTCTTCATTCCCTAAAAAAATGTTTTAAATTTTAGTTTGATTTTTAAGTTGAGATTTAAAATTCACTATTTATTTTTGAGTAATTTTATTTATTTTATCATTTCTTGGCTGTGTTGCAGCTTCGTTGCTGAGCACCAGTTTTCTCTAGTTGTGACAAGCAGGGCCTCCTCTCTAGTTGTGGTGCACAGGCTTCTCTCTGTGGTGGCTTTTCTTGTTGTGGAGGGAGCATAGCCTCTGGGGGCATACCAGCTCCAGTAGTTGCAGCACCTGGGCTCAGTAGTTGTGGTTCCTGGGCTCTAGAACACAGCGGAATAGTTGTGGCACACAGGCTTGGTTGCTTCTCAGCATATGGGAATCTTCCTGGGTCAGGGTCAGAGATGGAACCTGTGTCTCCTGCATTGGCAGGTGGAGTCTTTACCACTGAGCCACCAGGGAAGCCCCAAATTCACGCTTCTAAAAAGTACGCTTTTGTGTTTTTTATCACAGAGTATTCAGAGTCCTTCAACCCCTATCTTGTCCTAGGTTTTTTTTTTCCCCAATACGTCCCCTCCAAAACAGGTACCCATTAGCAGTTGCCCCCTGTGCCTCCCTCTTCTTAAGTCCTGGCACAGCTGATCTACTTTCTTTTTATATGACTTTGCCTAATCTGAATATTTCATATAAGTGAAATCATACAATATGTGGTGTTTTGTGACTGCCTTCATTCAATTACCATAATGTTTTTAAGTTTGATTCACATTGTAGTATGTATCAGTACTTTATTCTTTTTATAAATGAACACTATTCCATTGCATGAATATACTATATTTTTTTAATCCATTCATCTATTGATGCACATTTGGGTTGTTTCCACTGTTTGGCTATAATGAATACTCTTGCTACAGTTTTTGTGTGGATGAATGTGTTCCTTTCTCTTGGGTATATGCCTAGGAGTGGCTGTGTCATGCAGAAACAGATAACTGTATGTTTAACCTTTGGGGTAACTGACAGACTGTATTCCACGTTAGCTGCACCATTTTACATTCCCACCGGCAAATATCCAAAGATTCTGATATTTCCACATCATTGATAACATTTGCTATTATGTATTTTTTTCTTATTATTGCCAGCCTAGTGAATGGCAACCCACTTCAGTATTCTCGCCTGGAAAATACCATGGACGGAGGAGCCTGGTAGGCTGCAGTCCATGAGGTTGCTAAGAGTTGGACACGACTGAATGACTTCACTTTCACTTTCATGCATTGGAGAAGGAAATGGCAACCCACTCCAATGTTCTTGTCTGGAGAATCCCAGGGACGGGGGAGCCTGGTGGGCTTCCATCTATGGCGTCGCACAGAGTCGGACACGACTGAAGCGACTTAGCAGCAGCAGCAGCAGTGTGTGTGAAGTACTTTCTCTTGCTTTTGATTTGCATTTCCCTGTTGCCGGATGTTGAGAATCTTCATGTGTTTATTGATCTTTGAAAAAAGTGTATATTTATCTTCAAGTTTGTTTTGTTCAGTTGCTGCTGCTAAGTCACTTCAGTCGTGTCCGACTCTGTGTGACCCCATAGACGGAAGCCCACAGGCTCCCCCATCACTGGGATTCTGCAGGCAAGAGTACTGGAGTGGGTTGCCATTTCCGTCTCCAATGCGTGAAAATGAAAAGTGAAAGTGAAGTCGCTCAGTCGTGTCTAACTACTCAGTTGCTAAGTCCTGTCTAATTCTTTGAGACCCCCATAGACTGCAGCACACCAGCCTCCCTGCCCTCTACTCCCTCCTCCAGGAGTTTGCTCAAATTCCTATACATTGAGTCAGTGATGCTGTCTAACCATCTCATCCTTTGCCACCCTCATCTCCTTTTGCTTTCAATCTTTCCCAGCATCAGGGTCTTTACCAATGAGTCAGTTAAAGCTTCAGCTTCAACATCAGTCCTGCCAATGAATAAGCAGGGTTGATTTCCTTTCAGATTGACTGGTTTGACCTCCTTGTAGTCCAAGAGACTCTTGAGAGTCTTCTCCAGCACCACAGTTCCAACCCATCAATTCTGCAGCACTCAGCCTTGTTTATAGTCCAACTCTCACCTCTGTACATGACTACTGGAAAAACCATGCTTTGACTATACTGATCTTTGTTGGCCAAGTGATGCCCGTGCTTTTTAATACGGTGTCTAGTTTTGTCATAGCTTTCCTTCCAAAGAACAAGCATCTTTTAATTTCATGGCTGCAGTCACCATCTGCAGTGATTTTGAAGGCCAACAAAAGTAAAATAAAATCTGTCACTGCTTCCACTTTTCCCCCTTCTATTTGCTGTGAAGTGATGGGACTGGATGCCATGATCTTAGTGTTTTTTTTTAATGTTTCCAGCCAGCTTTTTTCACTTTCCTCTTTCACCATCATCAAGATGCTCTTTAGTTCCTCTTTGCTTTCTGCCATTAGAGTGATGTCATCTGCATATCTGAGATTGTTGATATTTCTGCTGGCAGTTTTGATTCCAGCTTGCGATTTATCCAGCCCAGCATTTCACATGATGTACTCTGCATAGACGTTAAATAGGCAGGGTGACAATATACAGCCTTGTCATATTCCTTTCCCAATTTGGAAACAGTCACTTGTTCCACATCTGTCTCTAACTCTTGCTTCTTGACCTACATACAGGTTTCTCATGAGACAAATAAGGTGATCTGTTACTCCCATCTCTTGAAGAATTTTCTACAGTTTGTTGTGATCCACACAGTCAATGGTTTTACAGATTCAATGAAGCAGAAGTAGATGTTTTTCTGGAATTCCCTTGCTTTCTCCATAATACAACAAATATTGACAGTTTGATCTCTGATTCCTCTGCCTTTTCTAAACCCAGCTTGAACATCTGGAAGCTGTCAGTTCACATACTACTGAAGCCTGACTTGAAGGATTTGAGCTTAACCTTGCTCAGCATGTAAAATGAGTGCAATTTTATGGTAGTTTGAACATTCTTTGTCATCTCTGTCCTTTGGGATTAGAATGAAAACTAACCTTTTCCTGTCCTGTGGCCACTGCTGAGTGTTCCAAATTTGCTGACATGTTGAGTACAGCACTTTAACAGCATCATCTTTTAGGATTTGAAATAACTCAGCTGGAATTCCATCACCTCCATCAGAAATAGCTCAGCTGGAATTCCATCACTTCCTCTAGCTTTGTTCCTACTAATGCTTCCTAATTAGTAATGCATTAGTAATGCTCAAAGGAAAGTAACTTTGTCCTTTGCACAAAGTAATGCTCAAGATTCTCCAAGCCAGGCTTCAACAGTACGTGAACCATAAACTTCCAGATGTTCAATCTGGATTTAGAAAAGGCAGAGGAACCAGAGATTAAATTGCCAGCATCCATTGGATCATCAAAAAACAAGAGAGTTCCAGAAAAATATCTACTGCTTTATTGACTACACCAAAGCCTTTGACTCTGTGGATCACAACAAACTGTAGAAAATTCTTCAGGAGATGGGAATACCAGACCACTTTACCTGCCTCCTGAGAAATCTGTATGCAGGTCAAAAAGCAACAGTTAAAACCGGACGTGACACAAGTGACTGTTTCCAAATTGGGAAAGGAGTACGAGAAGACTGTATACTGTCACCCTGCTTATTTAACTTCTATGCAGAGTACATCATGCAAAATGCTGAGCTGAATGAAGCACAAGCTGAAATCAAGATTATGGGAGAAATATCCAATAACCTCAGATACGCAGATGACACCACCCTTATGGCAGAAAGTGAAGAACTAAAGAGGCTCTTTTTTTTTTTTTTTTTGGTACCAAATTACTTTATTTGAAGGAATGGTACTAAAGAAAGAACTTAAGTAGATGTTTTGTTACAACTTATAGAAAAGATGAAGGTCACCCAAATATGCATGCACTGCCTTGGTGACCAGGGAAGTCACCCGTGTGGCTGTGGGAAGCCAGCCTGAGGCTTAGCTGTCACTGTGTCCCAGGGTGTGCTTGTCAAAGAGGTACTCTGCCATGCCCGATCCAGGGGTCCCCATCTTGCGCAGGTTGGTTATGTGGTCACCCAATTCTTTGATGGCTTCCACCTGCTCATTCAGGTAATGAGTCTCAATGAAATCACACAGATGGGGATCATTTTTTTCAGTGGCCAGTTTGTGCAGTTCCAGTAGCGACTGATTCACACTTCTTTCCAAGCACAGCGCACATTCCATTGCATTCAGCCCGTTCTCCCAGTCATCACGGTCTGGTTTCTTGATATCCTGAAGGAAGATTCGGCCGCCTCGCTGGTTCTGCAGCTTCATCAGTCTCTCAGCATGTTCCCTCTCCTCATGGGATTGGTGAAGAAAGTATTTGGCAAAGTTCTTCACAGCCACATCATCACAGTCAAAATAGTACGACATGGACAGGTAGACATAGGAGGCGTAGAGCTTCAGGTTGATCTGGCGGTTGATGGCGGCCTCCGAGTCCTGGTGGTAGTTCTGGCGCACCTGCGAGGGGGATGCGGTCCTCATGGTGGGCGGCTGAAAAGGGGCGGTGGTGGTGGTGGCGGTGGCGACGGCTGAGCGGCGCTGGAGTGGCGGCGGGGACCTTGGGCCGGTCGGAGGGCGCTGTCAAGTGGTGATGAGGGCTGGCTCTGAGTGGCCACCGGGGTGAGGGGGGGACGAGCAGCCGGGTTCCGTTCAAGCACTGTTGAAGCAGGAAACCGCGGCGACTCTCCGCGAAGACTGTCCTAAAGAGGCTCTTGATGAAGGTGAAAGAGGAGAGTGAAAAAGCTGACTTAAAACTCAACATTCAAAAAACTAAGATCATGGCATCCGATCCCATCACTTCATGGCAAATTGATGGGGAAACAATGAAAACAGTGACAGACTTTATTTTGGGGGGCTCCAAAATCACTGCAGATTATGACTGCAGCCATGAAATTAAAAGACGCTTTCTGTTTGGAAGAAAAGCTATGACCAACCTAGAAAGCATATTAAAAAGCAGAGACATTATTTTGCTGAGACAGGTCCCTATAGTCAAAGCTATGGTTTTTCAGTAGTCATGTATTGATGTGAGAGTTGGACTATACAGAAAGCTGAGCACCAAAGAATTAATGCTTTCGAACTGTGGTGTTGGAGAAGACTCTTGAGAGTCCCTTGGACTGCAAGGAGATCAAACCAGTCAATCCTAAAGGAAATCAATCCTGAATATTCATCGGAAGGACTGATGCTAAAGCAGAAACTCCAATACTTTGGCCACCTGATGCGAAGAACTGATTCATTGGAAAAGACCCTGATGCTGGGAAAGATTGAAGGCAGAAGGGGAAAGGGACAATAGAGGATGAGATGGTTGGATGGCATCACTGACTCGATGAATATTCACCGACTCGATGGACATGAGTTTAGCAAGCTCAGGGAGTTGGTGATGGACAAGGAAGCCTGGCCTGCTGCAGTCCATGAGGTTGAAAAGAGTCGGACACAGCTGAGTGACTGAACTGAACTGAATGCTTTTTAGGGCCCACTTGACTTCACACTCCAGGATATCGGGCTTTAGGTGAGTGACCACACAATTGTGGTTGTCTGGGTCATTAAGACCTTTTTTGTATAGTTTGCCTGTGTATTCTTGCCATGTCTTTTTAATCTCTTCTGCTTTTGTTAGGGCCTTACTGTTTCTGTCCTTTATCATTCCCATCCTTGCAGGAAATGTTCCCTTGATATCTCCAATTTTCTTGAAGAGATCTCTAGTCTTTCCCATTCTATTGTTTTCCTCTATTTCTTTGCATTGTTCATTGAGGAGGGCCTTCTTATCTCTCCTTCCTCTTCTCTGGAGTTCTACATTCAGTTGGGTTTATCTTTCCTTTTCTCCTCTGACTTTCGCTTCTCTTCTCAGCTATTTGTAAAACCTCCTCAACCACTTTGCCTTCTTGCATTTCTCTATCTTGGGAGTGGTTTTGGGCACCCCTTCTTGTGCAGTTTAAGAACCTCCATCCATAGTTCTTCAGGCATTCTGTCTACCAGATCTAATTCCTTGAATCTATTCATCACCTCTGCTGTATAATCATAAAGAATTTGATTTAGGTCATACCTGAATGGCCTAGTGATTTCCTCCATGTTCTTAAACTTAAGCTTGGATTATGCAAAAAGTACACGATCTGAGTCACAGTCAGCTCCAGGTCTTGTTTTTGCTGACTGTGTAGAGCTTTCCGTCTTTGGCTGCAAAGAATATAGTCAATCTAATTTCAGTATTGACCATCTGGTGATGTCTATGTGTAAAGTCATCTCTTGGGTGTTTGTTATGACCAGTGTGATCTCTTGACAAAATTCTGTTAGTCTTTGCCCTGCTTCATTTTATACTCCAAGGCCAAACTTGCCTGTTACTCCAGGTATCTCTTGACTTCTTACTTTTGCATTCCAGTCCCCTATGATGAAAAGGACATCTTTTTTTGATGTTAGTTTAAGCAGGTCTTGTGGAAGAAGGCAATGGCAGCCCACTCCAGTACTCTTGCCTGGAAAATCCCATGGACAGAGGAGCCTGGAGGGTTACAGTCCGTGGGGTCGCTAAGAGTTGGACATGACTGAGCTACTTCACTTTCACTTTTCACTTTCATGCATTGGAGAAGGAAATGGCAACCTACTCCAGTGTTCTTGCCTGGAGAATCCCAGGGATGGGGGAGCCTGGTGGGCTGCTGTCTATGGGGTTGCACAGAGTCGAACACAACTGAAGTGACTTAGCAGCAGCAGCAGCAGCAGCAAGCAAGTCTTATAGGTCTTCACAGAACTGGTCAACTTCAGCTTCTTTGGCATCAGTAGTTGGGGCATAGTCTTGGATTAAATGAACCCAGATCATTCTGTTGTTTTTGAGATTGCACCCAAGTACTGCATTTCAGACTCTTTTGTTGACTATGAGTGCTACTGCATTTATTCTGAAGGATTCTTGCCCACCGTAGTTGATATAATTGTCATTTGAATTAAATTCTCCCATTCCCGTCCATTTTAGTTCACTGAGTCTAAGATGCTGGTGTTCAATCTTGCTATCTCCTGCTTGGCTACATCAAATTTATCTTGATACATAGGCCTAACATTCCAGGTTCCTATGCAGTGTAGTTCTTTATAGCATCAGAATTTACTTTCCCTCCATGGATCACAGCCTTATCATGGCAAAAGGGCATATATATCTCAATGAAGCTATGAACCATGCCACGCAAGGCCACCCAGATGGATGGGTCATAGCGAAGAGTTCTGACTAAACATGGTCCACTGGAGAGGGAAATGGGAATCCACTCCAGTATTCTTGCCAGGAAAAACTCATGAACAGTATGAAAAAGCAATAAGATATGACACTGGACAATGAGCCCCCTCAGGTCAGACGGTGTCCAGTTTGCTAGTGAGGAAGAGTGGAGGATAATTACTAAGAGCTCCAGAAAGAATGAAGCAGCTCAGCCACAGCAGAAATGATGTTCAGTTTTGGATGTGTCTGGTGCTGAAAGTAAAGTCCCTTAACTTAGACCCCCCCCCCAAAAAAAAACCATCTGAAAAAGGGTCCTGGTCCAATCACAGTCTTCATTCACAACATTACCAATTCCTTTGTTCCTCAGCTCCAACCAGTCCACATTCTGCAGAGTGCCAGCCCTCCCACGGAAATGTTTCTCACCATGCTCTCCAGTGTCAGTTTTCAGATCCCATAGGCATTTTTCAGTCATTCTCTTACTTGCCATTTACTTCTATCTGGCCCATTCTGCTGCTGCTGCTGCTAAGTCACTTCAGTCGTGTCCAACTCTGTGTGACCCCATAGACGGCAGCCCACCAGGCTCCACTGTCCCTGGGATTCTCCAGGCAAGAACACTGGAGTGGGTTGCCATTTCCTTCTCCAATGCATAAAAGTGAAAAGTGAAAGTGAAGTCGCTCAGTCGTGTCCGACTCAGCGATCCCATAGACTGCAGCCCACCAGGCTCCTCCGTCCATGGGATTTTCCAGGCAAGAGTACTGGAGTGGGCTGCCATTGCCTTCTCCAAGCCCATTCTGCTAGACTCCTTATTTGATCAGTGATTCTATTTTCCAAGCATCTGATTGTCTTTCCCCATAACCAGGCTTCTACAAGGTACAAGTAGGGTACAGAGAAGAGGAGATCATGGCCAGATACGTTGGTAATAGTCTACTTTAGCCAGACTTGGGAGAACTGACAGAAAATCACACTGTTTATATTCACAATAGAGCTATTTTCTTTACCGCTACACTGTGAATTTCCTTTGGAGGCAAAGATATACCTTGTTTTCTTGTCATCCCCAGTGCTCTGCACAGTACTTGGCACACAATAAATGCTCAGTGAATGAAGAGAGATATAGACTGGAATTCTCAGGCTAATAAAGGAAATTGACACAGGGATCAATGGTAATTAGTACAGTATTACCAGTACTGATAAGATGACAGGTAGTGGAATTCTAGTCTTTTTATTTTTGCCCTTTAGTTTTCTAGCTTCATTGTTCAAGGTGGTTTTCCAGCCAAACTACTTCTTGCGGTTTCTCCAATAACCCTTGGACCTCCTTCAGGCCATGCTCCTGTTCTTGCAGTTCTTTTTGCCTGGAATGCCCCAATGTCCAGATCTTACTTTGTCCTTCAAGATCTAGCGGAAATCCTCTTTACTTCCTCTGAACTCTTGTAGCCCTTTATCTATATCCTTCTTATAATATATTATTATAGTTCAAGTTAAAAAGTAGTATTTGTGGATACTTCCCTGGTGGTCCAGTAGGTGAGACTCTGAACTCCCAGTGCACAGGGCCAGGTTTCAATCCCTGGTCAGGGAACTAGACCCCACACACTGCAGCTAAAGATCCTAACTGTAGCAACAAAGGTCGAAGGGTGCTCCAACTAAGACTGGTGCAGCCAAATAAGTAAATAAACATCTTTTAAAGAGTAGTATTTCCATATTTAACACCTGTTGTGTTAGGTGGTAAGACTTTGAGAGTATCTTTTCTATTTTTCTGTATAATTCTAATTTTTCTCTAAGAAGACAATACTGATATTAGTTTCTTTTCTTTTTTTTTTTCTTCTGAAAAGAAATGAAGATAGAATAGTGACTAAAGAACTCGTATTCTGGAGATGACTGTATTTGAACCCTGAATGCTGCTCAATAACCATATAACCTTGAGTATTTTCATCACTTTTTGCCTCAGTTTTCTTATTTGTAAAATGGGGCAATCTCATAGGGTTGTGATGATTAAATAAATTAAGGTATAGAATTCTCTTAGACAGTTCTATGCTATGTGCTAAATTGCTTCAGCCGTGTCTGACTCTTTGCAACCCCATGGACTATAGCCCACCAGGCTCCTCTGTCCATGGGATTCCCCAGGCAAGAATACTGGGGTGGGTTGCCCTGCCCTCCTCTAGGAGATCTTCCCGACCCAGGGATCTAACCCAGGTCTCTTATGTCTCCTGCATTGGCATGCAGATTCTTTACCGCTAGCACCACCTGAAAAGCCCCTAGACAATTCTAGAATATAGAGTTAATCAATATTTTCTACATAAAAAGGAAGAAATTTTGACGTGTTTTATTACCTCTATTGGACGACCAGCTTCCTGAAAGCAAATCCTTGAGTTCTTTATCTTTGTATTTTAATCATGCCTATTGTGGAGATGTGTATCAGGTATTTAGCAGATATTTGCTAAATAATGTAACTGAATATTTGGGTATTATTTGTTTACTTATTTACTTATTGGCAGAATGTACAGCTTGTGGAATCTTAGGTCCCCAACTAGGGATCCAACCTGGGCTTTCAGCAGTGAAAGTGCTTAGTCCTAACCATTGGACTACCAGGGAATTCCCAGCTAAATATTATTTTACTTTTTTAAAGTTAATTTTTATTGGAGCATAGTTATTTTACAATGTCATATTAGTTTCTGCTGTACATAAATATTATATTAGACCAATTTTTTTTTGCTTTTTAAAATTTTTTTTATTTTTTTTTACTTTACTGTATTGGTTTTTTTAAAAACTGATACAGCCCCTGGATTGCAGCAGTTCTTGTGTACCTTGGGAAGTAGTTGCATCTGCTTGCCCAAAGAATACAGTCTCACTTTTTTCTGTTGTTCTTTATCTACCTCAGGTTTCCTCAGTGGAGAACAATCTTTGATCAAATGGTAGTGAAATAACCAGGTAAGGGGGTACATATTTTCTGGACGGGATGGAAGTGCCTGGATCCTTCCCCCAAATATTTTTTTATAAGAAGCCATGTGGGAAAACAACAGAGATATTATTACCAGTAAGCTACTAGAGTGAGAGCCGTGGGAAACTCCCATGCAAACGTCCATGCTGGCTGCTGAGAAGGATTGCAAGGATTAAATGGTAGAGCAGTGGTTTAAACTGGACACTTCTTCATTTTCCATGTGTTTTCTGTGAGAATTTTTTAATATGGTATTTTCAGTTTGTTGTACACCTTCTCTCTTTCACACACACACACAATTATTCTAGAAAGGTGCAGTCTAGTATATAGAGTTTGAGCCACATATGTAATTTTAAATTTTCTAGTAGGAAAAAGAAGATATATATATAATTATATGTATATATACAAGGCAAAAATAAAATTTAAAAACTTGAGTGGAATTAATCTTGATAATTTATTTAGCCTAATGTATCCAAAATAATTGTTTTTAACATGGAGTCAGTTTAATCATTTTAATAAGATGTGTTACTTTCTTTTTGCAAACATGATATGGATGTATTTACCTCTACACATAGCTCCGTTCGGACTAGCCACATTTCAAGTGCTCAGTAGCCACATATGGCTAACGGCTGCCATGTTGGACAAGAAAGTTTTAGATCTTCTGCTTGATCCTCTCATAGCATACTTTGGTTTGTGCTTGCTTTCGTTGGTACCAAAGTACCAAGTTGTTATGACCTAATGAAATATTAACAGAAGCAAACAATGTGAAAACAATGCCTCAGTACCAACGGACAGCCACATGACAATCCATGGAATGAAGAAATCAAGAAAAAGGATAATTGTGGATGGCATCACTGACTCGATGGACGTGAGTCTGAGTGAACTCCAGGAGTCGGTGTTGGACAGGGAGGCCTGGCGTGCTGCGATTCATGGGGTTGCAAAGAGTCGGACACGATTGAGCGACTGAACTGAACTGAACTGAAGGATAGCTCTGCAAATAGTGGTTCTGGATGCCCAGAGCAAAAGGGTTTGTTATGTACCTATCACTATTGCATTCTTGTCGCAGGTGACTTTATTTCACCCAAATATTACCTGTCACGTTGAGTAATGATGTGTCAACTACAAATTGGCACTTGCTAAGGACATTTGCCATCTGCCTCTAGGGGACTGAATCCTATACTGCTGCAGCTGTTGACCTTTGGCATGCCCTGAAAGGGGTTCAGGGTGGAGAATGAGGCACTTTGTGCATCAGGAAAACTGGTGGAACAGGTCTTTAGATAGTTAAGATATTTCAGGAACTGATTTCATGATCAGTTTCATGATCATGATTTCACAATCCTTGCATTTCTTCATATGTAGAAAAGCAGTAAATCCCTTCATAGTGACATCTGTTCCTCGTGACTAGCAAAAAAACCTTTTGTAAGATATATGCTTGCTTGCATTGAACCTCCCCCTTCACCACCTATATTGACCTTCCCTGGCGGCCTCTTTGGAGCAATTTCTTAGAGCTATCTGAGGTGCTGTCTCCTGGGCTGCAGTCCTCATTTTGCCCCAGATAAAACTCAACTCGCAGCTCTCACATTTTGCACCTTTTTTTTAGTCGACAGATGTTATTTTGATTTGATCAACTTTCCTTTATTAGCTTTGTTGGTGTTTAATTTATAACTGTGTGATTTGATAGCTGTTTAAAAGCTATAATAAACGTAAGTACATTTGGAAATTTATACTTTCATAATAATTTATATTATTTAAATAATGTAATTGTTGTTAAAAATATTTCCAGACAACATGAGGAGAAGGAAATTCATGAAAGTTTTTCTCCCTTTTACTGGAATTGTTCTCTAAGTTGGAGAATCACTGAGGATATGAAAAGCCAGCCATTTATTAGAAAACCTTTCCAGATAGCTAGATTTGAGAGCAGAGGGGAGGTGGGAGAGCCTTAAGAATTCAGGAAACATCCCAGGTCAAACTTTGACCAGGATATCAATATAGATCACTTAGGGACCAAACATAAGATTTCAGAATGAACAAACATCATGAAACAGAAACAGACTCATATACACAGCAACTTGGTGGTTGCCAGGGCTAGGGGTGAGGGTAGGGGGAGATGAGTGAAATAGATGAGGAAGATTAACAGATACCAACTTTCAGTCAAAATAATTTATTTAGTCATAGAGATGTAACACAGGACATAAGGAATATAGTCAATAGTATTTTAATAACTTTGCTTGGTAACTAGATTTATGGTGGTGATCATTTATGTATAAAAATATTGACCTGAAACTAATGTAAAATTGTAAGGCAATCACACTTCAATATCAAAAATAATAAAATATAAATATAAAAAAGTTTTTAAAAATGATAAGACTTCTGAGAGAGAGAAAGAGTAAAATATTGAAATAGAAATTGCTAATTGCTACAGGGTAATTTGCTCCCCGCAGACACAGTCTATAGTTTACAAATACTGGTGAGGTTTTCCTCCTTTCTTGGCTCAGTTAGCCAGAGAGATCACTGCACACCATCTGGTCACAGCAGATGCTGAAAGCAGAAGCTAAGCAGCAAATTATACCGCAGCCAATATTGCCTTTTCTGAACCTCTCCCACACCTCCCCTGCCCACCCCTATTCATCACACAGTTCCCCTTTCCAGCTCCCTCGGGCAGGATTTGCAACCTTGCATTTTCATTCTGTGTAAGTGCCCTGTCTCATCATTTGGTAAACTCCAGCTTTGCCTGAACACAACCTTGCTCAAGCCAGTCTGCCTTCCCTCTTTGGTCACAGCAAAGTTCTTACCCCTCCCAGCATGTCTGTGCTCTTGGCAGCCTGTGTTTTAGTCCCTGTCACAAGTGGATGGAAAAAGACAAGACAGTGAAGTAGCTAAGCTGTCCCTACCTGTTATCTTAGGACTCAGACCACAAGTGGTGAAAGAGAAATCCCAACTTATGACTAATCTTGAAAGTTCCAGGAAGAGAACCAAAGGGAGAGTTTATAAATGTGGTGACCTTGGGGAAATCTTTTGAGTGCATTTTCATCTTCTTGTTCCATTGTGGTGATTAGGTGAGAGGCTGTGTAAATGCCATCAGTGAGGAGGAAGAGAGTCAGGCAGAAACCAAATGTACTGATGAAAACCTTTGTCACCCAGGCATGTCCTGCGGTGAAGAGCAGCCTTCTCTGAAAGTGCATTCTTTTTTGCATCAGTCTTTTTAATCACACGAAAGATTCTTTAAATTCTGTAGTTCTTTACAATTTCAAAAATTTCATATACATGGTCTCATATAAGCCCACTGAAAGTGTACTCCTGAGTGAGAAAAGGTGACAAGAATTTGGGTCATATTGTCCTCAGTCACAGAGACCCCAATGACTCTATAAAGTTTTTAATGCCTTTTCTCGTATATTTTTGCCCTTTTCGTTTGTATTTTAACTCTGCCACTTACTAGCTGTGCACCTAGGGCAAGTTATTTAATCTCTTTGTACCTCAGGTTTCTTGTCTGTAAAATAGGGACAATAATAGGACAATAGATGTAAAATACTCAGAACAGTGCTAGTATATGTTGGCTATTATTATTAGTCTCAGAAACTAAAGATTGTGTTGCTGACATCTTTTTTTTCTACTAAAATTCAAAAGCTATTTTTCTAGTTTCTTAAGAAAGAAAATGGATTTGAAAATTAGATTTGCCATTTACTAGCTGTGTGATCTTCAGGAAGTTATTAACCACTCTGTGCCTTAGTTTCATATTCTGCAAAATGAGGATAATATCAGTATACTGCTTTATGGGATTATGGTGGGGATTAAATGAGTTATGAAGCATAAAGCATTTAGAACAGTGCTGGCACATAGTAAGTGCCACTTGTTAGGTATGTTGCTGTCTGCAGCTAATCATCTCCCTCATTATTACCACCACTTTTAATCTTGAATGTAATAAAATGAGGACAAGTAGAAAGTGTGTAGAATTTTTTTCATGATAAAATGTTTTGATTTATTTGTAATTAATTATAAGGAGATAATAAACAAGAACATGATGAATTGGCAATAAGTACTGAAGTCTGAAAAAAATGGAAAACAATATTTTTCATAGCAATTTTTAGTACTGCTGTCAGAAACATGAATTTTTAACCACTTTGTTTAAAGTGATTAAAAATCATCTCTCTCCTTTAAAAAACCATACAAAACTTTTGTAAATGGTAAACATTTAGTATGAGTTCTTTTTGGCAGGCCAAAAAGAAGAAAAAGGAGGAAAAAGATGAGAAGGAAAAGAAGAAGTCGGGAGGGCAGGCAGGCTAATAAAGTACTAATACAACCTTCATGGAGGATCATGTCCTTAAATGGTCCATAAGCTTGTCAGCCGTCCTGTTCCAGTTGCTCCCTTCCGACTGTTGCAGGAAAGGGGACCCCTTCCAGGGCCCAAGAGTAGGCTCTTGTCTAACACTTGGGAAGGAATTGTCAGAGGAGACACACGTGCTGACAAAGCAAGAGATTTTACTGGGAAGGGTTCTTTAGAGCAGTAGGCTAGCAGAACCCGGGAGAACTGCTCTGCCACGTATCTTGCAGTTTCAAGTTTTATGATAATGGGATTAGTTTCCAGGTTGTTTTGGTCAATCATTCTGACTCAGGGGTCCTTCTAGGTGGTGCACGCATTGCTCAGCCAAGATGGATGCCACTGAGAATTCTGGTAGGTGGGAGGTGGTGTCTCCTTTTGACCTTTCCTGAACTTTTCCAGTTGGTGGTGACTTGTTAGTTCCGTGTTCCTTACCAGGACCTCCTGTAGTAAAATAATTGACACAAATGTTTATTATGGTGCCTGACCAGGGTGGATGGTTTCAGTCAGTGTGCTTCTTCTCACACAACCACTGCATTCTGACAAGAGACCTCTCTTCAAACTGACCTCACACAGCTGTGACTGACACATTTTGTGAAAGAACATGAATTTTGGATGGAGACAGACCTATGTTTAATCCTGGCACTGCCATTACTAGCTGGTGGTCATGGACAAACTAACTTTGTGAGTTTGTTGCTTCTTTTATAATAGTTATAATAATATATTGACATCACAGAAATATTAGGATTATATGAGTAGATATAGGGGAAGTTTCTAGCACAGTTCCTTGCACATGGTTAATTGTCTACAAATTTAGTTCCCTTTTCTCCACACTCTGACTCTCTGCCCACTTTCCTATCCTGTCAAATAAGGTTCCCTTGCTTCCTTTTGAAATTAGAAGAAAACTGAATTGCATCTCCTCATGTTACCCAAGTCCAAGCTCGCTCTGCTTGCCACTCAGCAGGTCAATAAATCCGAGAGATGAGCTGTTGAGGCAAGTAGTATGGCTTTAGTCAACTGACCAAAGATAGCAGACAAACGTTTCAAGGTAACCATCTTGTGGGGGTCTGGATCCCAGTTTCTCTTATAGAACAGAGAGGGGGCCGAATTGAGGAAGTAAAGTAGAAGCCATTATCTTGCCAATACCTCCTGGAATGGCCAGCCTCAGGGAGAGGATGTGTTAATCTCTTCATTCTTACAGTCATTCACAGGTGGCAGGGTCAGATCATCTCCCTGTGAGCTGAACAATTAGTTTACAGCCAGGCAGAGGGGCAGGGTTCCCTTCAGGAACAGTATGAAAAGGCAGGCTATTATGTATGATTATAATAACAAAAGCAACAAAAAGCAAAGGTTAAAGTCAAAGGAACAGATCCATCATAGAGTAAGAATAGACTCTTTTCTGCAATAGTCAGGGTGCGACACATACTCCTCCAGTATCTGGAATGCTTTACAGAAGTCACCCCCAGTTCAAAGATAAGAAAGAGAAGACTTGAAGAAAGAACCTAAATCCTGGAAATTCTGAGATTGGTATTTTCCAGCCACAGGATCCTTAACCAGATGCCTTTCACCCCATAATGGTTCATGAAGGAGATATGCAAAGTGGGCCTGTAAATCACTGAAGCCTTCTGTGCAGTCTTCTGTACAAAGTTCTCAGCTTTTATGAGTTGAGGTGAATTACTGCCTGTGAGCTGTAAGCTCTCCTTTTTTCTATCTGCTCTATGGCCCGTCCAAAAAGGCTGAACATGCTCCTCAGCCTGCTTCCCCAAGGCTACACTTTCCCTATGGCCATAAAGACGACTCCAGTCTAAAAGCAAGGATAGTACTTTGCCTAGAGTCAGGGGTCCCTCTACTCAGCTTCTCAAGACCCCTGGGCAAACCTCTGGCACTTACCTACTCAACTATTAACATGATTTGTCTTCCACCTCACTGGGCTAGAACCAGTGTGCAACTTCTTCAACTTTAAAAAAATATCCTTACGTCCAAGCACAGTGCCATTTACCTAATCCTGAGTGTTTCTGATTGGTGCTGGAGTGTTATTTTGTCTCTCCTTCTTAGTCTTTTTTTGGGTAGTTTCCAGTGTGCATGCATATGTGTGTGTGTGTGTGTGTGTTTTAAATATAAATTTATTTATTTTAATTGGAGGTTAATTACTTTACAATAATGTATTGGTTTTGTCATACATCAACACGAATCCGCCACAGGTATACACATGTTCCCCATCCTGAACCCCCCTCCCTCCTCCCTCCCCGTACCATCTGGGTCATCTCAGTGCACCAGCCCCAAGCATCCAGTATCATACATCGAACCTGGACTGGAGATTCGTTTCATGTATGATATTGTACATGTTTCAATGCCATTCTCCCAAATCATCCCACCCTCTCCCTCTCCCACAGAGTCCAAAAGACTGTTCTATACATCTGTGTCTCTTTTGTTGTCTCGCATACAAGGTTATCGTTACCATCTTTCTAAATTTCATATATATGCGTTAGTATACTGTATTGGTGTTTTTCTTTCTGGCTTGCTTCACTCTGTATAATAGGCTCCAGTTTCATCCATCTTATTAGAACTGATTCAAATGTATTCTTTTTAATGGCTGAGTAATACTCCATTGTGTAAATGTACCACAGCTTTCTTATCCGTTCCTCTGCTGATGGACATCTAGGTTGCTTCCGTGCGCTGGCTATTATCAACAGTGCTGCGATGAGCATTGGGGTACACGTGTCTCTTTCAATTCTGGTTTCCTCGGTGTGTATGCCCAGCAGTGGGATTGCTGGGTCATAAGGCAGTTCTATTTGCAATTTTTTAAGGAATCTCCACACTGTTCTCCATAGTGGCTGTACTAGTTTGCATTCCCACCAACAGTGTAAGAGGGTTCCCTTTTCTCCACACCCTCTCCAGCATTTATTGCTTGTAGACTTTTGGATCGCAGCCATTCTGACTGGCGTGAAATGGTACATCATTGTGGTTTTGATTTGCATTTCTCTGATAATGAGTGATGTTGAGCATCTTTTCATGTGTTTATTAGCCATCTGTATGTCTTCTTTGGAGAAATGTCTATTTAGTTCTTTGTCCCATTTTTTGATTGGGTCGTTTATTTTTCTGGAATTGAGCTGCAGGAGTTGCTTGTATATTTTTGAGATTAGTTGTTTGTCAGTTGCTTCATTTGCTATTATTTTCTCCCATTCTGAAAGCTGTCTTTTCACCTTGCTTATAGTTTCCTTTGTACAGAAGCTTTTAAGTTTAATTAGGTCCCATTTGTTTGTTTTTGCTTTTATTTCCAATATTCTGGGAGGTGGGTCATAGAGAATCCTGCTGTGATGTATGTCGGAGAGTGTTTTGCCTATGTTCTCCTCTAGGAGTTTTATAGTTTCTGGTCTTACATTTAGATCTTTAATCCATTTTGAGTTTATTTTTGTGTATGGTGTTAGAAAGTGTTCTAGTTTCATTCTTTTACAAGTGGTTGACCAGTTTTCCCAGCACTATTTGTTAAAGAGATTGTCTTTAATCCATTGTATATTCTTGCCTCCTTTGTCAAAGATTAAGTGTCCATAGGTGCATGGATTTATCTCTGGGCTTTCTATTTTGTTCCATTGATCTATATTTCTGTTTTTGTGCCAGTACCATACCGTCTTGATGACTGTGGCTTTGTAGTAGAGCCTGAAGTCAGGCAGGTTGATTCCTCTTGTTCTATTCTTCTTTCTCAAGTTTGCCTTGGCTATTCGAGGTTTTTCGTATTTCCATACAAATTGTGAAATTATTTGTTCTAGCTCTGTGAAAAATACCGTTGGTAGCTTGATAGGGATTGCATTGACTCTATAAATTGCTTTGGGTAGTATACTCATGTTCACTATATTGATTCTTCTTATCCATGAACATGGTATATTTCTCCATCTATTAGTGTCCTCTTTGATTTCTTTCATCAGTGTTTTATAGTTTTCTATATATAGGTCTTTAGTCAATAATTACCTTAAACATAAATGGGTTGAATGCCCCAACCAAAAGACAAAGACTGGCTGAATGGAAACAAAAACAAGACCCCTATATATGTTGTCTACAAAAGACCCACCTCAAAACAGCAGACACATACAGACTGAAAGTGAAGGGCTGGAAAAAGATTTTCCATGCAAATAGAGACCAAAAGAAAGCAGGAGTAGCAATACTCATATCAGATAAAATAGACTTTAAAACAAAGGCTGTGAAAAGAGACAAAGAAGGACACTACACAATGATCAAAGGATCAATCCAAGAAGAAGATATAACAATTATAAATATATATGCACCCAACATAGGAGCACCGCAATATGTAAGACAAATGCTAACAAGTATGAAAGGGGAAATTAACAATAACACAATAATAGTGGGAGACTTTAATACCCCACTAACACCTATATAGATCAACTAAACAGAAAATTAACAAGGAAACACACACTTTAAATGATACAATAGACCAGTTAGACCTAATTGATATCTATAGGACATTTCACCCCAAAACAGTGAATTTCACCTTTTTCTCAAGCGCACACAGAACCTTCTCCAGGATAGATCACATCCTGGGCCATAAATCTAGCCTTGGTAAATTCAAAAAAATTGAAATCATTCCAAGCATCTTTTCTGACCACAATGCAGTAAGATTAGATCTCAATTACAGGAGAAAAAGTATTTAAAATTCCAACATATGGAAGCTGAACAACACGCTGCTGAATAACCAACAAATCACAGAAGAAATCAAAAAAGAAATCAAAATATGCATAGAAACAAATGAAAATGAAAACACAACAATCCAAAACCTGTGGGACACTGTAAAAGCAGTGCTAAGGGGAAAGTTCAGAGCAATCCTGGCATACCTCAAGAAACAAGAAAAAAGTCAAATAAACAACCTAACTCTACACCTGTGTGTGTGTTTTAAATAAAGAACACACATTGCTGTCATAGTAAGAAAAAAGTCACGGCTCTCTCTGGTCGAATGTTCTAGAGACTGGTCTGCCTGTCTTAGTGCTATCTACTTTAGTGGTATTAAAATAGAAGGTACATTGGCCAAAAAATAGTATGTTCCAAGATAAGAGAAATTCAGGGGATATGAGATGGATAGACGTGTTCTAAACTGGCCTACTGTGAAAGCAGGATCATGGTCTGGGTGTCAATATTGATTTCCCTAGGGAGAGAAGCCAGGGTTCGGTAGACAATCAGAGAGCTTAGGAGAGCAGGTTTCACTGATTGATACAGAAATATTTCAATGTTTCACAACTGTAGTGGCTGTTCTGGTGCCATTATGAGTTCCAGATCACGAGGGATGCCTGGCATAATCCTTACTTAGAAATTGCTCTGGGATGATAATGAGTCCTTGATTTCTTCAAGTAAATCAGTTACGCTGGAGGTTTGATGGTTGGTGGAATGGATTGGTGTTCATAATCTCTGTGGGTTCCTTCTAGACATGGAACACTCTTAGAGTTTAGCTACCAACTCTGTGGGTTCTACCACAATGGCCTTGTCTGCCCCACTGTTCTCTCTCACCCCTTTATTGTTCTAAGTTACTTTGCCTGGGTGTAGTCTGGGTTTCTCCTTATCTGTTTATTAAATATTCAGGCCACATGAAGTGGAGGGCTAGAGGCAAGGCTTCCATGTCAGGCCCATCTAGCTTATCTTGCTGGTGAATGACTTCAGGCAAGAGCTGAGTCTCAGCTCTTTCCGCATAATATGTACCCCACAGGATTGTTGGGATCAAAGAAGATGCTTCTGAACCCAATTCGGTTCTGTTCAGTTGCTCAGTCATGTCCATCTCTTTGTGACCCCATGGACTGCAGCATGCCAGGCTTCCCTGTCCATCACCAACTCCCAGAACTTACTCGAACTCATGTCCATTGAGTCGGTAATGCCATCCAACCATCTCATCCTCTATCGTCCCCTTCTCCTCCTGCCTTCCATCTTTCCCAGCATCAGGGTCTTTTCCAGTGGGTCAGTTCTTTGGATCGTGGCCAAAGTATTGGAGTTTCAGCTTTAGTATCAGTCCTTCCAATGGATATTCAGGACTGATTTCCTTTAGAATGGACTGGTTTGATCTCCTTGCAGTCCAAGAGAACCCAGTGTCTGACACCAAAGAAGTGCTCAATAAATTGTAGCTAATAGCAGAGCATGGGCTCTGGAGCCAGTCTGTCTGGCATCAATCTCTGCCCTCCCCTTACTAGCTCCCTGACCTTGGACATGTTCCTTAAACTTCCTATGCCTCATTTTCCCTATCTGTAAGATGGAGGTAATAATGGCACTTACTTCATAGGGTTACTGTGAAAGTTAAATAGGATAATATATGCAAGGTCATAAAACAGTGCCTGACACATTGCAAGTATTCAGTAAAGCTTAGTTATTATTAGAAGGATTGTTAATAGATGTTTGGTTATAAAGGAGGTTTGTACTTGCATAAATGAAACGAGTCAGGAGATATGAATGGTCTCGGTTTAATAAGCCCACATCATATTGAAACAGGAGGGAAGGGGGCATGGCACAACTTTTAAAAGAATGACATAGCCATGTTGCTGTTGTTGTTTAGTTGCTAAGTCCTGTCTGACACTTTTGTATCCCCATGGACTGTAGGCTATCAGGCTCCTCTGTCCATGGGATTTCCCAGGCAAGAATACCAGAGTGGGTTGCCATTTCCTTCTCCAGGGGATCTTCCCGACCCAAGGATTGAATCCACATCTTCTGCATAAGCAGGTGGATTCTTTACCATTGAGCCACCAGGGAAGCCCTGACATAGCCATAGGATATGAGAAAAACTGGTTAGAACCAGCTAGGTCCAAGATGGCAGAAGATTTGACTTCCAATGGAACTGGAGCCTCATTATATAGTCATTGTAATACATTAGGATGTCAAGTGACACATCCACAGGTGCCATGACAATTCTGAGACCAACTGGAAGAGGCCCAAAAGTGGGTCCATTTCCTAGAAATCCCCTCTTCCCTGAAATAGTTGGAATAATCCTCTCACTCATTAGCCTATGAAATTACCCAGCCCATAAAAACCAATCATGCTGTATTTTGCCTTCTGAGATGGCCCACACCTTGTCTGTGGAGTCTGTTGCTTTCTAAATAAGTCCTTTTCTTACATATCAGTTTGTGTCTCACTGAATTTGTCCTGTGACAAGATATCAAGAACCTGAACTTCATTAGATCCTGAGACTAGGTGTGTGATCTCAATTAAAGGACCATGGGGGACTTTTCTGGTGGTCCAGTGGTTGAGAACCTGCCTGCCAATGCAGGGGCCATGGGTTCAATCTCTGGTCCAAAAAGACTTCACATGCTGCAAGACAGTTAAGCCAGTGCACCACAACTACTGGGCCTGCGTTCTAGAACCCTTGAACTGCAACAGCTGAAGCCTGCACACCCTAGAGCATGTGCTCTGAAACGAGAAGCCACCACAATGAGAAGCCTGCACACTGCGATGAAGAGTAGCTCCTACTTGCTAAAACTAGAGAAAGCCCGTGCACAGCAATGAAGACCCAGCACAGTCAAAAATAAAAATAAATAAGTAAATAAAAGAAAAAAGACCATGGGTTCAAGTCCCAATCTAGCTTGCAGGTTTTCAGCTGGCAAGCCGTGAAGGGACAATGATAAGATAAGAAAATATTGAGAATTAGGGGTTGGTCCTAGATGGGCTGTGGGACACATGAGCCAGGTGTACCAGGGAGGACGCTCTGCTGATGTGTACCCATTTTATCAGACTGGTCAACCCAGAATGCTTTGGGGCTCTAATGCAGAACCTAGGTCCAGACTAGAGGAATGATGGCAATTAACATGGTTTATTATAGAAAGATGGTGTGGAATGGCTATGCTTATGCACATCCAACAGCAGGTCTAGGACAGAAATATTGCTGGAGGTTTTGATAATTTATACTGTTCTTCTGACTCTGAACTTTTTCTTCTGTGTTCATTCCTATTCCGTTTCTTTCTTTTCTTAACCCCAGAACACTGGTGTGGCTACCAAGATGTACTTTCTGTTGACAAGTGCATGTGTGCTAAGTTGCTTCAATTATGTCCGACTCTTTGTGACCCCATGGACTGTAGCCCAAGCTCCTTTGCCCATGGGATTCTCCAGGCAAGAATACTAGAGTGGGTTGCCACGCCCACCTCCAGGCAATCTTCCGGACCTAGGGATCGAACCCGCATCTCTTACGTCTCCTGTTTTGGCAGGTGGGTTCTTTACCACTAGCGCCACCTGGGAAGCCCTCTGTTGACAAGTGCTGACCCTTTATTTCCAACTTGCAGCTAGGTCAGCTCCTGCTGATCATCCACACTGAGTGATATCTTCTGTACCATTCCTTTGCAACAACTTTTTGGGCACTAACATCTGCTTGGGAGACTACCTTGGAAGGGATAACATCTAAACTCTTAAGTGCCTGGTGGATTTTTTTCTTTTTTGCCACACCACACAGCTTGCAGGATCTGAGTTCCCCAACTAGGGACTGAAGCTGCACCCCCTACACTGAAAGTGTGGAGTCCTGACTACTAGACTGCCAGGGAAGGAAATGGTGAGTTTTGACGGCAGAATGAAACCTCTAGATAGCACGGGAGTTAGCAAGTCACCTCAGGTTCAGGCCTGAAACGGGTCAGGCTGTATCAATCCTGTCCCCTCTGGGCCATATACTCTGGGATGGGATTGGGAAAAATTAAGACAACAGGAATTAAAACAGAAAAAATTTACTAGATTATGTAATTTGATTTGGCCACAATATGAGTTAGGATATTTAAATGGAGTGAGATATTCAAATTTTGTATCTTGGCAATGGAACCCAAAAGGAATTTAAGACATATGTAGCTCAGAGGTATAAACTTTAGGAAGGACACAGAGGACATATTAACTGACCCAGCCTACAGGGTCAGGATCCCATACAAACAAAGCTCCCTCCTCCCTGAGGTACAAAATATTTTGGTTATGAATTTCATAGCCCACAGTGCCCCAGACATTAGGCACAAAATTCAGAAAACAACTGCTGATCCCCAGACTCCTGATGAATGATTTCTTCCAATTGGCTTAGTTGTTTTTCAATAATAGGGATCTGGCTGAAAAGACTGAACACACCCAGAGAAATAGGCAAAAGGCCTAGATGATGGCAGTGGTTTTGATCACTCAAAGGCCAACAAAGGGGAAACTGGTTTTTCTGGACTGATTTGATCCTTGCAGACCCTTAGTCCCACGGGTACCTGGATAGGACCAGTGTACCCCGTGTGGACAAAAGGGGCATGGGAGGGAGGATAGTAATAAACATGCCCTGTGGGGGGTTGGAAGAGGGAATGCCTCAAACACCAGAGAGCCTCCGGGGCCCCTTAGCCATTGAGGGTTTTGCAATCAGAAGACTGAGGGGGCCCAAGGCCAAAAGTGACTCTGCCTAGAGATACAATCTACATAACTAATGCCTTGCCTCAGGTGGTCATTGATGTAGCAGGCTACTTGAAAGAATTCCTTACAGATACTAGTGCTGTTAGGGGAGACACTGACAAAAGCTGTCTGCCTGGACTGGACACAACATTAACCACTTACAACAGGAGGTCCTGGTAAGGAACCTAGAACTAACAAGCTACCACCAACCGGAAGAATTCGGGAAAGGTCAAAGGGAGAGACACTAGTTCATATGTCCTACCAGTTTCCCAGAATCTTCTCACTGGATCCCTCTTGGCTGAGCGATTTGTGTGCTACCAGGAATGACCCTGAGTCAGAATGATTGGCCAGAGACAACCCATCACCATAAAACCCAAGACTGTGAGCCTCATGGTAAAGTAGTTCTCCTGGGTTCCCTTACCCTGAAGCTCTGACTGGAGACACTTCCCAATAAAGTCTCTTGCCTTGTCAGTACATGTGTCTCCTTAGACAATTTCTGAGTATTCGCTAAGAGCCCACACAGGGGCCCTAGAAAGGATTCCCTTTCCTGGAACAGTGCAACATTTTCAGTCTTAACCTGAAGAATTGGAAACCTTAGCAATCATAAGGAGTGAGGGGGTGTCAGGGAAGAGGCAGGGGTGCACTTTCCTGGAATGCCTTATGTGCAACATCAGTGGCCAATGGTTTCTACATTCCTTGCTGTTTGTGCCTGATTGTCCCATCGCTTTAAAGGGAAGAGGTTTATTAACTATGTTAGGAGCCACTCTTGTTTCTGGATGGGTGAGAGAACCACCCTCATCATCTAATGATTCTAACAGAAAGTGGAAAGGAAGAAAATCTGAAGCTAAAGTAGAAGCCTTAGTAGACCCTGGAACGTGGAATATCGAGGTTCTTGTTCAGTTGCTCAGTTGTGTCGGACTCTTTGAGACCCCACGGACTGCAGCATGCCAGCCTTCCCTATCCTTCACCATCTCCCAGAGTTTGCTATGTCCTTTATAGGAAAAAAAGAGAGAAAAAGAAGAATGAAGGAAAAAGAAAAGTAATTGTGGGGGTGGGGTGGGGCTGGAATCACGTGTTACATTTAAGTATCATGCTCAGGGTCATTTGATCTAGAAAAGTACCTCATCCTTTGTCTTTCGTGACTTTGAGGTTTTTGAAGAGTACCGGGTGCTTTTCTTGTGGAACCTCTCTCAGTTTTGAGTTGTCTGATACTTTCTTGTGTTTAGATTTACTAATACCTTCCAAAATTTCAGGACTGTGGCTTTTTCCTGTTTTAACATTCCAGGTCTATGATCCCTCCTCTATGTGTGTAAATAAGAAATCTGTAATGAGTTTAGGGAATTCAATGGTTTAAGAAAATCACTCCATTCAATATTCAGGCTGGCTATGACTTATAAACTGATGTGTCCTCCTTCATATAATGTGTGCTTGTCCTGTTACTGGTGGTGTTAATTTTGATCACTTGTTTAAGGTAATGACTGTCAGGTTTCTCCACTGTAAATGTGCCATTTCCCTCATTTGCTATTAATAAAAATACTTTGTGGGAGAGATACTTTGAGACTATGCAAATAAGGCTGCCAGACAGATAAAATACAGGAAGCCAAGTTTAATCTGAATTCCCGATAACAGATTAATACTGTTTTTGTGTTTTTTACTCTGCTGGGTCTTTGTTGCTAGGCAAGGGCTTTCTCTAGTTGAGGTGAGCTAGGGGTTACTCTCTAATTGCGTTGGCTTCTCTTCTTGCAGAGCTGGCAGGCTTTGGTAGTTGCTCTGCACGAACTTAGTTGTCCTGCCATACATGGGATCTTAGTTCCTGGACCAGGGATGGAACCCTGGCACCCTGCGGGGAAGGCAGATTCTTAACCAGTGTACCACCAGGGAAGTCGCCAGATGAAAGCTTTTTTAGTAAAGTATGACTCGTCCTCCCAAGTTTAATTGGGCATCTTGTATTTTTGTTTGCAAGATCTAGCAAATCTATATATAGATCACTTGTTCCTCATCCAACTTCAATCAGTTGTTTTGACATTCATTGATGTCAATTGAACAATTGTTCACTGAACAATTTTTACTATGATTTTGCCAAATAGTTGTTTTCTAACTGCACCTTTCTTCTACTTATACTAGCTGCTATTCCGTCTTCCGATCTTTTTATCCACTCTTAACAGCGTCTGGCACACAGTAGGCACTCAAGATATTTGCTCAATGAATGAATGACATGGCCGGGCATCCCTGAAGACTTTTGCCAGGGGCGCTTGCCTTCCTCAGCCAGTCTAGGCAAGCTCTCCAGTCTTCAGAGTCATGCCGGGGCTTCTCCAAGGTAAAGGAAGACAACGATTGGCTCCTTCAGCTCCAGCGGCCCAACAGACTGCAAGTGGAGAGCGGCAGGGACCAATGGGTGCCGGCAGGAGGCGAGGCCTGCCACGCTGCAGCGGTATAACCGTGCGGTCAGCGCGCGTATCTTTCCCCGCGCTGACGATGGCCGCAACCTCCTTTATAACCACTCTGGTCACCCGACTGCTCCGGTCCGCGCAGAGTGGCCGCCTCCATCAACGCCCTTTCCACCTCTCGGCAGTGCGGTAAGAGGGTCGGCGGGCTGGGTCAGAGCGGAAAACCGAGGGGAGCTGAGAGCCGGCCCGCCTAGGTACGCCTTTCTGGAGCATCTCGGTCCCGGGCGGTGGTGGTCACAGAGAGGGGTGTGGCGGGGCGACGCGGCAGCCCAGCGTGGCCTCAGTGTACCGCTCGGGCTCTCGCTCGGCGTGTGGGCTGAGCCCGGGAGCCCGCCTTTCGGGAAGGAGCTGGTCTCCGGCAAGCTCCGGGCGTTGCCCTGTCCCGAGGCCAGTCCGCCGGTGGGACGGCGCCCACGGTGTGGAGCAGAGGTGCAGGCGGGCTCTGGGGCGCCACGATTTACGTGGGAGCATACAGAAGTCACAGGCCAGGACCGACCTTGGCCGTGAAACCGAGAGCTGGAAAGCCGAGACGTTTTGGCCAGCGCGAGTAAGAGTTGTAACTAAGCAGCCTTCTGCGACCCGCCCCTTCCCGGAACCCTAGCGGCGGAGAGGGTTAAAGCAGTCTGATGAAATCCACAAGCTTTGCTCGCCCGGTACCAGCACTTCCCTCTTCCTCCAGGTTGTGGATGTGGCTCAAGCTGCTCTACAAGCTGCTCCTTTCCCTCCCAAGAGAATAATCAACGTGCAGTGGTCCCCGGGACTGTGACTGCAGCCCGCCTGGAGTTGGTCAGTGCCAGATCAAGTAAACTGAGGTGGTGAACACCCGGGAAGAGAAGAGGGAAAGCTCCGTTTGAGTTTTCTTCAGTTCAGTTCAGTCGTTCAGTCGTGTCCTACTCTTTGCGACCCCATGAATCGCAGCATGCTAGGCCTCCCTGTCCATCACCAACTCCCGGAGTTCACTCAAACTCATGTCTATCAAGTCGGTGATGCCATCCAGCCATCTCATCCTCTGTCGTCCCCTTCTCCTCCTGCCCCCAATCCCTCCCAGCATCTTGGGAGGTTATACATATTTCATGATCTCTCTGGACCACAAATTCCCATTCTAAACATAGATTGAAGAGTTTTGGGGGGAGGGAGCGCTGTGATTTCAGTTCCCGAAATATATGCACCCTCTTTCCTTTCAGTCTTTAGAGCTTATTTGTAACAGCAGCCCCTTTATCCAGGTACTGTGCTAGGCTGTGCATTATTCAGAGATGGTAAAAAAAAAAAAAAACGGCTCTTTCTTTAGTGGAACTTCCCTACCTGTTAAGGGGCAGAACAGTGTGTAATTTCCAATCAGTGTAAAATGCTGTTAGAGATGTTTTCCAAGGTGCTGTTGGAACACAGAATGGGGATTAATGCATTAAAAAAAAAATATTTGAGACTTCCCTGGTGGTACAATGGATAAGAATCCACCTGCCAATGAAGGAGCACAGGCTGGATCCCTGGTCGGGGAAGATTCCACATGCGGTGGAGCAGCTGAGCCCATGTGCCATAAATACTAAGCCTCCCAGTTGCAGTTAACTGAAGCCCGCAAGCCCTAGAGCCCGTGCTCCCTGGCCGCCTATGCTCCCAGGGCCGCAAGAGAAGCCACCACCGTGAGAAGCCTGCGCTTGGCAAGAAAGAGTAGCCCCTGCTTGCCGCAACCAGAGAAAGCCCGCAGGCAACAATGAAGGCCCAGCACAACCAAAAATAAAACTAATTCATTGACATAAAAATATTAATTTATTAGGCTGTACTGGGTCTTAGTTGTGCGAAGTGGGATCTAGTTCCCTGACCAGGGATGGAACTGACCCCCTGCATTGGGAGGTCCGAGTTCTAGCCACTGGACCATCAGGGAAGTCTCTAATGCATTGTTGGAAGATTTCCGAGGAGATGTTCAAGGATTTTCTTAGTCTGACCCTGATCTGCCTTTCCAGCCCCATGTTTTCTTACTCTCTGTTCTCCTCCCTCTTACTCCCTTCCTGAGTTCTGGCCACATGTGGTTCCATGATTGGAAGGAGATTTATAAGGAGCTTCCAATTTGTAATTTAAAGAACTGGAACAGTTTGCTCACGCTGTCTAGTAACCAGTGTCCTCCTTTTACTTTTCTGGATGAATAGGTTTCCACATCTCTGAAGGTAGTAAGTACATTTAGTATTCAGGCTTCTGATGTATTGCTTTGATTACTGCTAGTTGGTAAAAATAAAATGTCTTTTAAAACTATAGGTCTGCATGTGTTCCTTTGGGTGGGTGGGTGGGGGTAGTGTGAGAGTTTTCATGGTTAGATAGTATTGTAGACCATGGGGTATAGAAAAAAAAAAGAACTTTGGAGGCAGAAGTTTGTGTTTGAATTTTGTTACTATTGTTTCAGTTTCTTGTTCTGTATAATGGGCTTATTATAATAGTCCCAAGTTAACTGAGACCAATACAATTATTTCTGTGACCAAGTGAACTAATTTAAGGGAGTTGGTGATGGACAGGGAGGCCTGGCGTGATGCGATTCATGGGGTCGCAAAGAGTCGGACACGACTGAGCGACTGAACTGAACTGAACTGAAGTGACTGAGAGTGATGTATGTAAAGCTCTAACTGAAATGTCTAGTGTTTAATAAATATAGAGTTCCATCTCCCTCTGTGTCTTTGTTTACTCATTACTGACTAGTTAGTAGATAACAGAACTCTTTCCAAAATAAGTCATGATCATGAATTGTAAATTATATCTGATACTAATTTTTCATGGAAAATCTAGTACTATAATCCATTAAATTAGGAGAGTGAAGATACTACTGACAGATTTTGGTTTTTAATTTTATTTGGACAGTCCTTCAGTCCTTTCTAGTCTGTTGATTCATAATTTTAAGGGAAATTTTCCTAAACACATTTGTGAAGGCACTTCTAAATAAGTGTTAGCTAATATGGTTAATACATTTTGGATTCCCTGTGGGACTAATTCAGTCTCCATTTCCATTTATTCTGGGGTAGCAGTAACTTTCGGGGAAGGCAATGGCACCCCATTCCAGTACTCTTGCCTGGAAAATCCCATGGCTGGAAGAGCCTGGTAGGCTGCAGTCCATGGGGTCGCTAAGAGTCGGCATGACTGAGTGACTTTACTTTCACTTTTCACTTTCATGCATTGGAGAAGGAAATGGCAACCCACTCCAGTGTTCCTGCCTGGAGAATCCCAGGGTCGGGGGAGCCTGGTGGGCTGCCGTCTATGGGGTCGCACAGAGTCGGACACGACTGAAGCGACTTAGCAGCAGCAGCAGCAGTAACTTTATCTGCCCTTCAGCAAAAAAAGTTAAAAAGTTGGGAAATTAGATAATGAGGCCCTCATAGGACTGTGTTTCACATTTGGCAGAGCTGTGGTCCAAGGAGGAAAGCTGAAACAATTATATTATGAACAATACTTATTGCACTGTGGCTTTGTTTTGGCTCTTGTTACTGTTTGACTTTTTTTTTTTTTTTTTTTAAAGCAAATTGGCATAACATCCAGAACTTGCCTCTGAAATTTGGAACACTCGTTTCTTCCAGAACCCTGTGTCCTTAGCTTTATTATATCATGCTTAGCCCAAATGTGCTGCTACCGTTTTCTCTTCCGTTTACTACTTTCAAAAGGAATTTTTTAATGAAGTGGAATCTAACTTCACTCAATATTTTTTATAGATCCTTATGAGTATATAAATAAATAAATATATCTATTGTATTGTTAAAGATGTGTCTCTGTAAATCTAACCAACAGAAGAGAGTTAGAAATTAATTTTTAGTTAATATATATGCTTAGCACTTTATATCTTATTTCATTCAATATAAATTACTGTCCTAAGCCCTTTTAAACTAATCTTTCACTCTATTTCTGTCCCAGGCCAGATCTTTTCGGTATTATCATAGATCAAGAATGTTGCCAGGGGTACTTGTATCAGCAAAGCCCTTTTGAAGAAGTTCCCTTCAACCCTAAATCTGAAATGGATTTGTAAATATTAATGTGTTTTCCTTAATTTCCGTAATATACCATGAATATATATGAAATGTTGTTACATATTTTACACTCTACTAGTATTATCAAGTAAAATCTAGGTAAAAGCATTTGGTTTGCTATAAAATTGTGGTATCTTTTAAAAATGTTTATTTAATTTATTTATTTTCCAGGTCTTAGTTGCTACATGTGGGATCTTAGTTGTGGCATGTGGGGTGTAGTTCCCTGACCAGGGATTGAACTCGGGGCCCCTGCATTGGGAGTGTGGGTTCCTCTTAGCCACAGGACCACCAGGGAAGTCCGTTGATACCATGTTAATATCTCAAAAGATGGAAATACAAATTAATATAAGGTTTAGGTATGAAATGACTGCATTACATGTAAGACACTGAGACTTGGTTTAAAGTAGGTATTTAATCACAATGCAACTTAAAAGCAGGCATTGAAGACTTAGACTGTTAGAGCGTTAGCTTTAACATTTTTAATTAACGGTGGCCTGGCAAATCAATTATATCTGACCACACAAAATATCCAGTACCTTGATGTCATCCCTGAGTGTTAAATATGTGCTGTTAAAAAAAAAATATGTGCTATAAGGGGAAATAGACTGTTTCAGTGTTTCAAAGAATTATATTCTTAATTAATGTTGAGTTGTAGCATTCCTTATGACACTGGGGACAAAAATCTGAAGGGAAAGTCTTGTTTTCAGTGGGGGTCCTTTTTCTTAATGTACACTTTCTTATTCTACTTCAAGTAATGTGAACTTTACTGTACAGATATATGTGGAAATAAGAAAGCCAGGAATCTTCCACATTGGAACCCAGGAAGAGCTGCATAATCAGTTGTGATTAGGGAGAGATAGACTTTCAGAGATTTGAACATATTTGAGGGACTACAGGTTCTTCTAGATCTGAGTTGTCTTATTGTCTGTCCCCTAACAAGCAGTTTCTCATCCCTGTGATTCTCATATGTGAATGTAGGTCAGAGAGAGGCTCTTACTGATCTGGTTCCCTACCACTACTCCTGATGCATAAGCTTTTGGACCAACTAGACTGCAGGCCAGCCTAGAAATTGTTCTGGGCATCAGATACTCCTGGTGTGTCAGCCATGGATGGGGAACTGAGGTCTTGTGGTAGAGCACACTGCCATCGATGAGATGGATTTGCCCTAGTTCCCCTTCCAATCCCTATTCTTTTAAAATTAATTTTTGGTTGTGCTGGGTCTTCCTTGCTGTGTGATGGCTGTCTCTAGCTGCTGCACACAGGGGCTACTCCTCGTTACAGTGCACAGGCTTCTCATTGCGTGGCATGGCTTGCTGCAGAGCATGGGCTTTAGGTGTGCGGGCTTCTGTAGGGGCAGCTCACAGGCCGTAGAGCGATGGCTTCCTAGCTATGCCACATGGGCTTAGCTGCCCTGAGGTATGTGGGATTTTCCTGGATCAGGGATTGAAACTGTGTCCCCTGCGTTGGAAGGTGGATTCTTATCCACTGTACCACCAGGGAAGTCCACAATCCCTATCCTTCTGAAAAATCGTTTCGAGGAAGGACTATGGAGAGGAGTTGTCATTGCTGTGTCTGACTCTTTGTGACCCCGTGGACTGCAGCACGCCAGATTTCCCTGTTCTTCACCATCTCCTGGAGTTTGCTCATAATGGCACCCCACTCCAGTACTCTTACCTGGAAAATCCCATGGATGGAGGAGCCTGGTAGGCTGCAGTCCATGGGGTCGTGAAGAGTTGGACATGACTGAGTGACTTCCCTTTCACTTTTCACTTTCATGCATTGGAGAAGGATATGGCAACCCACTCCAGTGTTCTTGCCTGGAGAGTCCCAGGGACGGGGGAGCCTGGTGGGCTGCCGTCTATGGCATCGCACAGAGTCACACGACTGAAGTGACTTAGCAGCAGCAGCAGCATGTCCATTGAGTCGGTGATGCCATCTAACTGACTCATTCTCTGTGGCACGCTTCTCCTTCTGCCCTCAATCTTTCCCAGTATCAGGGTCTTTTCCAGTGAGTTGGCTGTTCCCATTAAGTGGCCAAAGTATTGGAGCTTTAGCTTCAAGCAGCAGTCCTTTCAGTGCATAGTCAGGGTTGATTTCCCTTAGGATTGACTGGTTTGATCTCTTCGCCATCCAAGAGACTCTCAAGAGTCTTCTCCAGCACCACAGTTCAAAAGCATCAGTTCTTCGGCGTTCAGCCTTCTTTATGGTCCAACTTTTACATCTGTAAACGACTACTGGAAAAACCATAGCTTTGACTATGGACCTTTGTCGGCAAAGTGATGTCTCTGCTTTTTAATATGCTGTCTAGGTTTATCATAGCTTTTCTTCCAAGGAGCAAGTGTCTTTTAATTTCACGGCTGCAATCACGATCTGCAGTGATTTTGGAGCCCAAGAAGATAAAATCTGTCACTGTTTCCACTTCCCCCCCTTCTATTTATCATGAAGTGATGGGACTGAATGCCATGATCTTAGTTTTTGGAATGTTGAATTTTAAGCCACCTTTTTCACTCTTCTCTTTCATCCTAATCAAGAGGCTCTTTAGTTCTTCAATTTCTGCCAGGAGGGTGGTGTCATCTCCATATCTGAGGTTATTGATATTTCTCCCAGCAGTCTTGATTCCAGCTTGTGCTTCATCCAGCCCAGCATTTCTCATGATGTACTCTGCATATAAGTTAAATAAGCAGGGTGACAGTACGCAGCCTTGACATACTCCTTTCCTGATTTGGAACCAGTCTGTTGTTCCATGTCCAGTTCTAACTGTTGCTTCTTGACCTGCATACAGATTTCTCAGGCGGCAAGTCAGGTGGTCTGGTATTCCCATCTCTTGAAGAATTTTCCACAGTTTGTAGTGATCCACACAGTCAAAGGCTTTAGTGTACGTAATCAATGAAGCAGAAATAGATGTTTTTCTGGAATTCACTTGCTTTCTCTGTGATCCAACAAATGTTGGCAATTTGGTCTCTGGTCCTTCTGCCTTTTCTAAACCCAGCTTGTACCTCTGGAAGTTCTCAGTTCATCCTGCTGAAGCCTAGCTTGAAGGATTTTGAGCATTACCTTGCTAGCATGTGAAATGAGTGTAATTGTGTGGTAGTTTGAACATTCTTTGGTGTTGCCCTTCTTTGAGATTGGAATGAAGACTAATTTTTCCAGTCCCGTAGCCACTCCTGAGTTTTCCAAATTTGCTGACATATTGAGTGTAGCACTTTATCCAGGTCATTAAGACCTTTTTTGTATAGTTCTTCTGTGTATACTTGCCACTTCTTAATCTCTTCTGCTTCTGTTGAGTCCCCTACCCTTTCTGTTCTTTGTACTTTCCATCATGCATGAAATGTTCACTTAATATCTCCAGTTTTCTTGAACAGATCTCTAGTCTTTCCCATCCTATTAATTTCCTCTATTTGTTTGCATTGTTCACTTAAGAAGAATTTCTTAGCTGTCTTTGCTATTCCCTGGAACTCTGTATTCAGTCAGGTATATCTTTGCCTTTCTCCCTTGCTTTTTGCTTCTCTTCTTTCCTCAGCTATTTGTAAAGCCTCCTCAGACAACCACTTTGCCTTCTTGCATTTCTTTTTCTTTGGGATGGTTGATCACTGCCTCCTGTACAATGTTAAACCTCCATCCATGGTTCTTTAGGCACTCTGTCTACCAGATCTAATCCCTTGAATCTATTTGTCACCTCCATTGTATAATCATAAGGGGTTTGATTTAGGTCGTACCTGGATGGCCTAGTGGTTTTCCTGATTTTCTTCAATTTTAGCCTGAAATTTTGCAGTAGGTATTGTCCAGTATATTGTTTATTGGTTTAACTGCATAATATTATTTAAATATTTTAAAGTACATGTAGATTAAAAGCCAGTTCACTAACTGGGAAATGATTCAAAACATATGACTAGATGCTAACACGGGCAAAATGTAAACTACAAATGGCATATAAGCATAGAGAACAAACTAACACCACAGTGGTGAGAGATCAAACAAATTAACAACATTGCAAATTAACAACATTTTTTTTTTTTGCCTACAGTTGTCAGACATCAGGAGGCAGGATGGTATAGTATTAAGAACCTAGACTCTGGATTCAGAAGAGCTACACATGACATCTAGTGACATGACATTATGTCAAGTAGTAGTTATCAGTTACTTAAATTCTCCAAGTTTAGAATTAATGGTAGTAATTATTTCAATCAATTTTATTTTCTTAAATATGTAGCTGGACACAGATTTACCACTTGAACCTCTCCTTCAGATTTTAGTTGTCCCTTGATTAGGAACTATGTAGTCTAATCTAAACTTTTAGTTTGGGAAAGTTTGTTTTTTCCAGTTTTACTCAGAAGTAATTGACATACATCACATCCTTAGTAACTCAGTGATGAAGAATCCACCTGCAATACAGGAGACACACGTTTGATCCCTGGGTCAGGAAGATCCCCTGGAGAAGGAAATGGCAGCCCACTCCAGTATTCTGTCTAGGAAATCCCAAGAACAGAGGACCCTGGTGGGCTACAGTCCATGGGGTCTCAGGAAAGTCGGACATGACCTAGCAACTTAACAACAACAATTGACATGGATCTCTGTGTAAGTTTAAGGTATACTGCCTGATGGTGTGATTTACCTACATTGTGAAATGATTACCACAATAGGTTTAGTTAAAATTCATCATTTCATATAGATGTATGTTTTTAAAAAATATTTATTTAATCTTTGGCTGTGCTGGGTCTTTCTTCCTGCACGCATTCTTTCTCTAGTTTTGGCAAGCCGGGCTACTCTCTAGCTGTGGTGCTCCAGCTTCTCATTGCGGTGGCTTTTGTCTTGTTGTGGCCCATGGGCTCAGTTGTCCTGTGGCATGTGGGATCTTCTGGACCAGGGATCAAACCTGTGTCCTCTGCATTGCAAGGCAGATTCTTAACCACTGATCACCAGAGAAACCCTCATATAGATATTGTTATAAAAATAAAAAATATAAAAATTCTCCTTGTGATGAGAACTCTTAGGATCTCTTATTTTAGCAAGCCTTCTATATATTATACAGCAGTGGTAACTAAAGTCTTCACTGTATATAGTACATTATGTCCCTAGTGCTTATTAATCTTATAACTAGAAGTTTGTACAGTCATCCTTCATTATATGAGTAGGATTGTTTCAGGAACCCCAAGGATACCAAAATTCCCAGATGCTCTAAGTCCCTTATATAAAATGGCATGGTATTTGTATATAACCTATCCTTCCATATACTTTAAATCATCTCTAGATTATTTATTTAAAATACCTAATACCATGTAAATGCTGTGTAGATAGTTGTAAATACAATGTAAATGCTATGTAAACAGTTGCTAGGTGCAGGGCAAATTCATGTTTTGCTTTTTGGAATTTCCCTCCAAGTATCTTCAGCCCATGGGTTGGTGAATCCTTGAATGGGGGACCAATACATAGAAGGGCCCACTATGCCTTTTGACCATCTTCTTCCAATTCCTCCTCCCCTTCCACCCCAAGTTTTTGGTACTTAATAACACTTTTGTAGTCTTTATTCTTTACAAAAATTCAAGCTATTTGTTTTTGTGATTCTGTTGCCTTCTGCAGAAATGAAGCTGTTATCATTTCTGGAAAGAAACTTGCTGAGCAGATCAAGCAGGAAGTGCGGCAGGAGGTGGAAGAGTGGGTGGCGTCAGGCAACAAGCGGCCACACCTGAGCGTGGTTCTGGTTGGAGAGAATCCTGCAAGTCAGTCCTATGTCCTCAACAAAACCAGAGCAGCTGCCAGCGTGGGTATGTGTCACTCTCAGACCCCAACTACTGTTAAATTGAGATTTAATCTGAGGCAAATTCTATTGTAACTTACACTTCTTTTTTCTGCTCAGAAAACCCAAACAGAGGAGACTAATGTGATTCAACTGAATCGAAATATTTGTCAGAAAGAAATCAGGCTGTATGTTGGGGAGGAGGTTTATAGACTAGGACTGGAGGAATATGGTTGGTTTCTCGGTGTCTTCTGGAATGTAATTTAAATTCTGTTACAGGCTAACTTTGATAAGTGACCTTGACCACTGTTTACATCTGCTTTTCTTGAGCAATGAGTCTGTGGCTAAACTATCTGAGCATTTGGTTGAGGAGACCTCAGTGATATGGCCTAGAATACAGTCATGGATTTGCAGGAAATGACTCTAGCTTCCTTGAAATAGGCTGTGGTTTCTCTACCAATGGGTTCCAAAGCCAATTAAATCATACAGTTTAGACATGGTTGAAAGTTTGGATGCAGAAGGAGTAGGTCTGAGTGATGGGAGGTTTGGGGCTTCTCTGTGGGTCAGTGTTCTGAGCACTGTGTGCCCGCCCTTCTGAAGGGCCGTGAGACCACTGCACCATGAGCCCTTGGCATACCCTGTTTTTTATCACTGAGGATTGAGGCCCCCTGCCGTCTTCATTGAAAAACCTTTAGAGTTTCCCTAGTAGTTCAGCGGTAAAGAATCTACCCGCTAATGCAGGAGACACAAGTGCAGTCCCTGATCTGGGAAGAGCCCATGTGCCATGGAGCTGGTAAGCCCATGCACCGCAACTGTTGAGCTTCTCCACAAGAGAAGCCTTGTTGCAATGAGCCTGTGTACTGCAGCTGGAGGGCAGACCCCACTGACCACAACTAGAGAGAAGCCCACGCAGTAACCAAGACCCAGCACGGCCGAAGTAATTATAAACAAAATTAGAAAAGTAAAACCTTTAGAACGTCTGGAAGCTAGTAAGCTATGGCTTTCTAAGACCTTGGAATGGGAGGTAGCATGGTATAGTGGAAAGAAGGTGGACTTTGGAACCACAAAGACTGGCTTTGTCACTAGCCGGCTTCTGTTTCAGTTTCTCTGAGCCTTGTCTATAAGATGAGGTTAATGATAATTATGTAGCATAATAGATAGAAAGTATCAAGCTAGTACTCTTTTAGTGTTGAGAAGTTACTCAGGGTTACCTGTGAGCCTGTTCAAACTTTCCAGCTACCAGGGCAGTTGTGATGATTAAAAGCCTTGCTGATAGTGTGGCAAGCAGTGTAGCCTTGCCTCAATAAATGCCTCTATTTTATATTATTCTTTTATTCTTCAAATACTTTTGCCTAAAAATTTTAAAGAAGTTTTTATTGGAGTATAATTCTTTCTACAGTGTTGTATTCCTTTCTTGTTATAGCAAAGTGAATCAGTCATTGTTCTCCAGGCACCAGTCTTGCCTGACTCTTTGCAACTCCACGGACTGCAGCACTCCAGGCCTCTCTGTCCCTCACCATCTCCCAGAATTTGCCCAGCTTCATGTCCATTGAATTGGTGATGCCATCCGACCATCTCATCCTCTTTGGCCCTCTTCTCCTCCTGCCCTCAGTCTTTTCCAGGATCAGGGTCTTTTTCAATGAGTCAGCTGTTCACGTCAGGTGGCCAGAGTATTGGAGCTTCAGCATCAGTCTTTCCAATGAGTATTCAGGGTTGATTTCCTTTAAGATTGACTGGTCTGATTTCCTTGTTTTCCAAGGGCCTTTGAGTCTTCTCCAGCACCTCATTTTGAAGGCATCAGATCTTCGGCGCTCTGCCTTCTTTATTGTCCAGTTCTCACATCTCTTCGTGACTACTGGAAAGACCACAGACTTGACTATATAGACCTTTGTCAACAAAGTGATGTCTTTGCTTTTTAACACACTGTCTAGGTTTGTCATAGCTTTCCTGCCAAAAAATAGTAGTCTTTTAATTTTATGGCTGCAGTCACCATCCACTGTGATTTTAGAGCCCAAGAAGAGGAAATTTTTCACTGCTTCCGTCTTCTCCCCTTCTCTTTGCCATGAAGTGATGGGACTGGATGCCATGATCTTAGTTTTTTTTATATTGAGTTTTAAGCTGGCTTTTTTACTCTCCTCCTTCGCCCTCATCAAGAGGCTCTTTAGTTCCTCTTTGCTTTTTGCAATTTAAGTGGCATCATCCACATATCAGGTTGTTGATATTTCCCCCGGCAATCTTGATTCCAGCTTGTGCTTCATCTAGCCTGGCATTTTGCATAATGTATTCTGTGTATAAGTTAAATAAAAGGGTGACAATAAACAGCCTGTTGTACTCCTTTCTCAATCCTGAACCAGTCACTTGTTCCGTGTCTGGTTCAAACTGTTGCTTCTTGATCTGGGTACAGATTTCTCAGGAGGCAGGTAAGATGTTCTGGTATTTCCATCTCTTTAAGAGTTTTCTACAATTTGTTATGATCTACACAGTCAAAGTCTTTAGCATAGTTAATGAAGTAGAGATAGATTTTTTCTGGAATTCCCCTGCCTTCTCTGTGATCCAGTGAATGTTGGCAGTTTGATCTCTGGTTCCTTTGCCTTTTCTAAACCCAGCTTGAACATCTGAAAGTTCTCGGTTCATATAGTGCTGAAGCCTAGCTTAGAAGATTTTGAGCATAACCTTACTAGCATGGGAAGTGAATGCAACTGTCCAGTAATTTGAACATTCTTTAGTACTGCCCTTCTTGGGAATTGGGATGAATATTGGCCTTTTCCAGTCTGTGGCCACTGCTGGACTTTCTAAATTTGCTGACATATTGAGTGCAGCACTTTAATAGCATCATCTTTGAGGATTTTAAATAGTTCTGCTGGAATTCTATCACCTCCATTAGCTATATTGGCAGCAGTGCCTAAGGCCCACTTGACTTCACATTCCAGGATATCTGGCTCTGAGTGAGAGACTACACCATCGTGGTTACCTGGGTCATTAAGATCTTTATTGTACAATTCTTCAGTGTATTCGTTCCACCTCTTTTTGATCTCGTCTGCTTCTATTAGGTCTTTATCATTTCTGTCCTTTATTGTGGCCATCTTTGAATTGAAGTGTTCCTTTGATATTTCTAATTTTCTTGAAGAGATCTCTAGTCTTACCCTTTTTGTTGTTTTCCTCTGTTTCTTTGCATTGTTCATTGAAGAAGGCCTTCTGTCCCTCCTTGCTATTCTCTGGAACTCTGCATTTAGTTGGTTATACCCTTCCCTTTCTCCCTTGTTTCTTGCGTCTCTTCTTTCCTCAGCTATTTGTAGAGCTGTCCTATGTATACATACATCCTCTTTTTTGGATTTCTTTCCCATTTAGGTCACGCAGAGCATTAAGTAGAGTTCCCTGTGCTAGACAGTTGTTCTTGTTGTTGTTTAGTCACCAAGTCATATCTGACTGTTTGCAACCCTGTGGCCTGTAACACACCAGGCTCCTCTCTCCATGGAATTTCCAAGGCAAGAATTCTGGAGTGGGTTGCCATTTTCTTTTCCAGGGGATCTTCCCTACCCTGGTGTCAAACTCACATCTTCTGCTTTGGCAGGTGGATTCTTTACCACTGAACCACTAGGGAAGCCCTGTGCTATATGGTAGGTTCTCATTCAGTATCTCTTTTATACAGACCACCTTACTTGCCTCCTGATAAATCTGTATGCAGGTCAAAAAGTAACAGTTAGAACCAGACATGGAACAAGTGACTGTTTCCAAGTTGGGAAAGGAGTATGACAAGGCTGTATATTGTCACCCTGCTTAACTTATATGCAGAGTACATCATGTGAAATGCCAGACTAGATGAAGCACAAGCTGGAATCAAGATTCAGTTCAGTTCAGTTCAGTCGCTCAGTTGTGTCTGACTCTTTGCGACCCCATGAATTGCAGCACGCCAGGCCTCCCTGTCCATCACCATCTCCTGGAGTTCACTCATACTCATGTCCATTGAGTCGGTGATGCCATCCAGCCATCTCATCCTCTGTCGTCCCCTTCTCCTCCTGCCCCCAATCCCTCCCAGCATCAGAGTCTTTTCTCATGAGTCAAATCTTCGCATGATGTGGCCAAAGTACAAGAGTTTCAGCTTTAGCATCATTCCTGCCAAAGAAATCCCAGGGCTGATCTCCTTTAGAATGGACTGGTTGGATCTCCTTGCAGTCCAAGGGACTCTCAAAAGTCTTCTCCAACACCACAGTTCAAAAGCATCAATTCTTCGGCTCTCAGCTTTCTTCACAGTCCAACTCTCACATCCATACATGACCACTGGAAAAACCATAGCCTTGACTAGACAGACCTTAGCCGGCAGAGTAATATCTCTGCTTTTGAATATGCTGTCTAGGTTGGTCATAACTTTCCTTCCAAGGAGCAAGCGTCTTTTAATTTCATGGCTGCAGTCACCATCTGCAGTGATTTTGGAGCCCCCAAAAATAAAGTCTGACACTGTTTCCACTGTTTCCCCATCTATTTCCCATGAAGTGATGGGACCAGATGCCATGATCTTCGTTTTCCGAATGTTGAGCTTTAAGCCAACTTTTTCACTCTCCTCTTTCACTTTCATCAAGAGGCTTTTTAGTTCCTCTTCACTTTCTGCCATAAGGGTGGTTTCATCTGCATTATCTGAGGTTATTGACTGGGAGAAATATCAATGACCTCAGATATGCAAATGACACTGCCCTTATGGTGGAAAGCAAAGAGGAACTGAAGAGCCTCTTGATGAAAGTGAAAGAGGAGAGTGAAAAAGCTGGCTTAAAACTTGACATTCAGAAAACTAAGAACATGGCATCTGGTCCCATCACTTCATGGCAAATAGATGGGGAAACAATGGAAACAGTGACAGACTATTTTGTTTGGCTCCAAAATCACTGTGGATAGTAACTGTAGCCATGAAATTAAAAGATGCTTGCTTCTTGGAAGAAAAGCTATGACAATCCTAGACAGCATATTAAAAAGCAGAGACATTACTTTGCTGACAAAGGTCTGTCTAGTCAAAGCTATGGTTTTTCCAGCAGTCATGTATGGGTTTGAGAGGACCTTAAAGAAAGCTGAACACCGAAGAATTGATGCTTTGAACTGTGGTGTTGGAGAAGGCTCTTGAAAGTCCCTTGGACTGCAAGAAGATCAAACCAGTCAATCCTAAAGGAAATCAGTCCTGAATTCATTGGAAGGACTGATGTTGAAGCTGAAGCTCCAATACTTTGGCCACCTGATGCAAAGAGCTGACTCGGTTGAAAAGACCCTGATGCTGGGAAGGATTGAAGGCAGGAGGAGAAGGGGACAACAGAGAATGAGATGGTTGTATGGCATCCCTGACTCAATGGACATGAGTTTGAGCAAGCTGCAGGAGTTGGTGATGGACAGGGAGGCCTGGCGTGCTGCAGTCCATGGGGTTGCAAAGAGTCAGACACATGACTGAGCAACCGAATTGAACTGATTGTATATACGTAAATCCCAACCTCCCAATTCATTCCACATCCCCTTTCCTCTGCTTGGTATCCATAGGTTTGTTCTCTATGTCTGTGTCTGTATTTCTGCTTTGCAAATAGGTTCATTTTTCTATATTCCACTTATATGCATTGCTATACAGTATTTATTTTTCTCTTCCTTACTGACTTCGTATGATAGTCCCTAGGTCCATCCATAACCCTGCAAATGGCACAATTTTGTTCCTTTTTATGGCTGAGTAATATTCTGTTGTATATTCCATCTACTTTTTCCATTCTTCTGTTGATGGCATTTAGGTTGCTTCCATTTCCTGCCTGTTGTAAAACGTGCTAAGTTCCTTCAGTTGTGTCCGACTCTTTGCGACCCTATGGACTGTAGCCCCCCAGGCTCCTGTCCATGGGATTCTCCAGGCAAGTATACGAGAGGGTTGCTATGCCCTGCTCCAGGGGTCTTCCCAACTCAGGGATCAAATCCGTGTCTCTTAAATCTCTTGGGTTGACAGGCAAGTTCTTTACCACTAGGGCCACCTGGGAAGCCCACCTATTGTAAATAGTGCTACATTTGGTCACATTGTAAATAGTGTATCTTTTGGAATTATGCCCAGATATGGAATTGCTGGATCATATGGTAGTTGTATTTTTAGTTTTTTAAGGAACCACCACCGTATTCTCCATAGTGGCTGCACCAATCCACATTCCCGCTAAAAATGTAAGAGGGTTCTGTTTTCTTCACACCCTCTCTAGCATTTATTGTTTGTAGATCTTCTGATGATGGCCATTCCGACCAGTGTGAGGTGATACCTCATTGTAGTTTTTAATCTGCATTTCTCTAAAAACTAGCGATGTTGCATTGCAATTCATGGGGTCACATAGAGTCGGACATGACTGAGCAACTGAACTGAATTGAACTTGGCTATCTTTATTTCTTCTTTGAAGAAATATCTGTTTCGGTCTTCACCCCGTTCTGTGATTGGGTTGTTTTGTTTTTTTGATGTTGAGCTGCAGGAGCTGTTTGTATATTTGGAGATTAACCCCTTGTCAGTTGCTTCATTTGCAAATCTTTTCTCCCATTGTGAAGGTTGTCTTTTCACTTTGTTTATGGTTTCCTTTGCTGTTAAAAGCTTTTGGGTTTAATTAGGGCCCATTTGTTTATTTTTGCTTTTTATTTTCATTACTCTAGAAGGTGGGTCAAAAAAGATCTTGCTTTGATTTATGTCAATGTTCTGCCTATGTTTTCTTCCACGAGTTTCATAGTGTCTGGCCTTACATTTAGGTCTTTAACCATTTTGAGTTTATTTTGTGTCTGGTGTTAGGGAGTGTTCTAATTTCATTCTTTTACATGTAGCTGTCCAGCTTTCCCAGCACCACTTACTCAAGAGACCGTCTTTTCTCCATTGTATATGGTTTGCTCCTTTGTCAGTATGTGACCATAGGTGCATGGGTTTATCCCTGGGCTCTCTAGCCTCTTCCATTGATCTGTGTTTCTGTTTTTGTGCCAAAACCATACATACTATCTTGGTTATGGTAGCTTTGTTTATATTCTGAAGTCAGGGAGCCTGATTCCTCCCACTCTTTTTTTAAAGATAGCTTTGGCTCTTCAGGGTCTTTGCTTCCATACAAATTGTAAAATTTGTTCTAATCCTGTGAAAAATGCCATTGGTAATTTACAAGAAATTTCATTGAATCTGTATATTGCTTTGGATAACATAGTTATTTTTACCATATTGATTCTTCCATCCCAGGATTGTGGTATGTCTCTCTGTTTGTGTGGTGTTTGGTTTCTTTCATTAGAATCGTATAGTTTTCTGAGTACAAGTCTTTGCCTCCTTATGTAGGTTTATTCCTGGGTGTTTTATTCTTTTTGTTGCAGTGGTAAATGGGATTGTTTTCTTAATTTCTCTTTCTGAACCTTTAATTTTTATTATTATTTTTTAAAATATAAATTTATTTATTTTAATTGGAGGTTAATTACTTTACAATATTGTATTGGTTTTGCCATACATCAACATGAATCCGCCACAGGTATACACGTGTTCCCCATCCTGAACCCCCCTCCCTCCTCCCTCCCCGTACCATCCCTCTGAGTCGTCTCAGTGCACCAACCCCGAGCATCCAGTATCATGCATCAAACCTTATGACCCAGCAATCCCACTGCTGGGCATACACACCGAGGAAACCAAAATTGAAAGAGACACGTGTACCCCAGTGTTCATCGCAGCACTGTTTATAATAGCCAGGACATGGAAGCAACCTAGATGTCCATCAGCAGATGAATGGATAAGAAAGCTGTGGTACATATACACAATGGAGTATTACTCAGCCATTAAAAAGAATACATTTGAATCAGTTCTAATGAGGTGGATGAAACGGGAGCCTATTATACAGAGTGAAGTAAGCCAGAAAGAAAAACACCAATACAGTATACTAACGCATATATATGGAATTTAGAAAGATGGTAACGATAACCCTGTATGCAAGACAGCAAAAGAAACACAGATGTATAGAACAGTCTTTTAGACTCTGTGGGAGAGGGTGAGGGTGGGATGATTTGGGAGAATGGCATTGAAACATGTATAATATCATATAAGAAATGAATCGCCAGTCCAGGTTCGATGCATGAACTTTCTACTAGTGTATAGGAAAGCAAGAGATTTTGGTGCATTACTTTTATATCCTGCAACTTGACCAAATTCATTGATTAGTACCAGTAATTTTCTGGTGACCTGTTTATGATTTTCTATGTATAGATTCATGTCATCGGCAAACAGTGGCAGTTTTACTTCTCTTTCAGTTGTGTTCCTTGTATTTCTTTTTCTTCTCTGATAGCCATGGCTGCATCTTCCAAAGTTATGTTAAATAATAGCAGCGAGAGTGGACATCTGAGTCTTGTTCCAATCTTAGAGGAAATGCTTTCAGTTTTTCACCATGAGAAAGATGTTGGCTGTGGGTTTGTTGTATATGACATTTATTATGTTGAGGTAAATTCCTTTCATGCCCACTTCCTGGAGAGTGTTTATCATAAATGGATGTTAAGTTCTTTCAAAAGTCCTTTCTGCATCTATTGAGACGATTATAGTTTTTATCTTTCAATTTGTTAATATGATGTATCACATTGATTGATTTGCATATATTGAAGAATCCTTGCATCCCTGGGATAAAATCCACTTGCTCATGATGTATGATATGTTTGATGTGTTATTGGATTGTTTACTGGTATCTTGATCTATGTTCATCAGTGGTATTGGTCTGTAATTTTCTTTTTTGTGTAATATCTTTGTCTGGTTTTGGTATCAGGGTGATGGTGGGCTCATAGAATAATTTTGGCAGTTTTTTATTCTTCTGCAGTATTTTGGAGGAGTTTGAGAAGGATGGGTGTTATCAAACACTCCTCTAAGTGTTTGATAGATTTCACCTGTGAAGCCATCTGGTCCTGGACTTTTGTTTATTGGAAGATTTTTAATCATATTTTCAATTTCATTACTTGTGCTTGGTCTGTTAATTTTTCTGTTTCTTCCTGGTTTGGTCTTGGAGAGTTGTGCCTTTCTAAGAATTTGTCCTTTTCTTTTGAGTTGTCCATTTAATTGGCATATACTGCTTGTAGTAGTCTCTTATGATTGTTTGTATTTATGTGGGGTCAGTTGTAATTCTTCCTACTCATTTCTAATTTTATTCACTGGAGTCCTCTACCTTTTTTTTCTTTCAGTCTAGCTAAAGGTTTATCAATTTTGTTTATCTTCTCAAAGAGCTAGCTTTTAGTCTTATTGATATTTGCGTTTGTTTTCTTCATTTCTATTGCATTTATTGCTTCTGTGATTTTTATGGTTTATTTCCTTCTGCTAACTTTGGGTTTTGTTTGTTCTTCTTTCTCTAGTTGCTGTAGGTGTGAGTTAGGTTGTTTGAGATTCTCCTTATTTCTTGAGGTATGGTGGTATTGCTATAAACTTCCCTCTTAGAACTGCTTTTATTGCATCCCGTAAGTTTTGGGTCACTGCGTTTTCATTGTCATTTGTTTCTATGTCTTTTTTCATCTCCTCTTTGGTTTCTTCAGTGATCTCTTGGTTATTTTGTAGCATATTGTTTACCTTCCATTTGTTTGAATTTTTTACAGGGTTTTTTTTTTTTTTTTTCTGTAATTGATTTCTAATCTCATAGCATTGTGGTCAGAAAAGATTCTTGATGCCATTTAAATTTTCTTAAATTTATTGAGGTTTGATCAGTGTCCCAAGATGTGATCTATCCCGGAGAATGTTCTGTGTGCACTTGAGAAGAAAGTGTATTCTGCAGCTTTTGGATAGAATGTCCTGTTAATATCAAGTCTCTCTGGCCTAATGTGTCATTTAAAGTTGTGTTTCCTTATTAGTTTCTGTCTGGATGATCTTCCCATTGGTGTAAGTAAGATGTTAAAGTTCCCCATGATTATTGTGTTACCGTCAATTTCCCCTTGTATGGCTGTTAGCATTTGCCTTATGTATTGAAGTGCTCCTGTGTTGGGGGCATAGATATTTATAATTGTTATATCTTCTTGGATCGATCTCTTGATCATTATGTAGTGTCCTTGTTTGTCTCTTTTGTCTTACATGATAATTGCAACTCCAGCCTTCTTTTGATTTCCATTTGCACGGGATATCTTTTTCCGCTCCCTCACTTTCAATCTGTACGTGTCCCTAGGTCTGAAGTGCGTCTATTGTGGATAGCATATTCAGTTCAGTTCAGTCGCTCAGTCGTGTCCAACTCTTTGTTACCCCATGAATCACAGCACGCCAGGCCTCCCTGTCCATGACGAACTCCCAGAGTTTACTCAAACTCATGTTCGTTGAGTCAGTGATGCCATCCAACCATCTCATCCTCTGTCGTCCCCTTCTCCTTCCACCTTCAGTCTTTCCCAGCATCAGGGTCTTTTCCAATGAGTCAGTTCTTCGCATCAGGTGGCCAGAGTATTGGAGTTTCAGCATCAGTCCTTCCAATGAATGTTCAGGACTGATTTCCTTTAGGATGGACTGGTTGGATCTCCTTGCAGTCCAAGGGACTCTTTAAGAGGCTGCTCCAACACCACAGTTCAAAGCATCAGTTCTTTGGCACTCAGCTTTCTTTATAGTCTAACTCTCACATCCATACGTGACCACTGGGACAACCATAGCCTTGACTAGATGGACCTTTGTGGGCCAAGTAATGTCTCTGCTTTTGAATATGCTGTCTAGGTTGGTCATAACTTTTTTTCCAAGGAGCAAGTGTCTTTTAATTTCATGGCTGCAGTCACCACTGAAGTGATTTTGGAGCCCAGAAAAATAAAATCTGTCACTGTTTCCATTGTTTCCCCATCTATTTCCCATGAAATGATGGGACCAGATGCCATGATCTTAGTTTTCTGAATGTTGAGTTTTAAGCCAACTTTTCACTCTCCTCTTTCACTTTCATCAAGAGGCTCTTTAGTTCTTCTTTGCTTTCTGCCATGAGGGTGGTGTCATCTGCATATCTGAGGTTATAGATATTTTTCCCAGGAATCTTGATTCTAGCTTGTGCTTCATCCAGCCCATCATTTCTCATGATGTACTCTGCATATAAGTTAAAGAAGCAGGGTGATAATATACAGCCTTGACGTACTCCTTTCCCAATTTAGAACCAGTCTGTTGTTCCATGTGCAGTTCTAACTGTTGCTTCTTAACCTGCATACAGATTTCTCAAGAGGCAGGTCAAGTTGTCTAGTATTCCCATCTCTTTAAGAATTTTGCACAGTTTGTTGTGAGCCACACAGTCAAAGGCTTTGGCGTAGTCAATAAGACAGAAGTAGATGTTTTTTTGGAACTCTCTTGCTTTTTCGATGCTCCAGCGGATGTTGGCAATTTGATTTCTGGTTCCTCTGCCTTTTCTAAACCAGTGTGAACATCCGGAAGTTCACAGTTCACGTACTGTTGAAGCCTGGCTTGGAGAATTTTGAGCATCACTTTGCTAGCGTGTGAGATGAGTGCAACTGTGGGATAGTTTGAATATTCTTTGGCATATAAATGGGTCTTATTTTTGTATACATTCAGTCAGTCTGTATCTTTTGGTTGGAACATTTAATCCATTTACATTTAGGTAATTATCAATATGTATGTTTCTGTGACCATTTTCTTAATTGTTTTATTTATTTTGGCTACGCTGGGTCATCATTGCTATGTTCAGGCTTTCTTTAGCTGTGGTGCGTGGGGGCTACTCTCTTGCTGTGCGTGGGCCTCATTGCAATGGCTTTTCTCGTTGCAAAACACGGGCTCTAGGGTTTGTGGGCTTCAGTGGTTGTGGTGCATGGGCTGAGTTACCCCATGGCATGTGGGATCTTCCCGGACCAGGGATCAAACCCGTGTCCCTTGTATTGCAAGGCAGGTTCTTAACCACTGAACTGGGAAGCCCGTTGCGTTTGTTTTTAGAAGTCTTTTTCTTCTCTTAAGTTTCTCATGTAGAGGTCGTTTAGCATTAGCAGTAAAGCTGGATTGATGGTGCTCCATTCACTTCGCTTTTGCTTGTCTGTAAAGCTTTTGACTTCTTCACTGAACCTGAATGATATCCTTGCTGGGTAGAGTAGTCTTGGTTGTAGGTTTTTCTTTTTCATCACTTTAAATATATCCTGCCTCTCCCTTCTGGCCTGTAGAATTTCTGCTGAAAGATCAGCTGATAACTTTAGGGGATACCCTTGTATGTTATTTGTTGTTTTCCCCTTGCTGCTTTGAATATTTTTTCTTTGAATTTAACTTTCATTAGGTCAATTAATATGTGTCGCAGTGTGCTTCCTCCCTGGGTTTATCCTGTATGGGATTCTATGTGCTTCCTGAACTTGGGTAGCTATTTCCTTTCCCATGTTAGGGAAGTTTTTGACTATAATCTCTTCAAGTTTTTTTTCAAACCCTTTCTGTTTCTCTTCTTCTTCTGGGACCCTTATAATTTGAATGTTGTTGTATTTAAAGTTGTCCCGGAGATCTCTGAGACTGTCCCCATTACTTTTCATTCTTTATTCTGCTCCTCAGTAGTTATTTCCACCATTTCCTCTTCCAACTCACTTTTCCACTCTTCTGCTTCAGTTATTCTGCTATTGATACCTTCTGCTGTATTTTTCATTTTAGTTATCATGTTATTCATCACTGTTTGTTTTCTCTTTAGTTCTTCTAGGTCTTTTGTAAACATTTCTTGTATTGTCTCAATCCAGGCCTCCATTTTAAAAATTGTAATTTAATTTTATTTTTTAACACCAAAAACATTTTGTATTGCTATATAGCTGATTAACAATGTTGTGATAGTTTCAGGTGAACAGTGAAGGGACTCAGCCATGCATATACATGTATCCATTCTCCCCAAACCCCCCTCCCATCCAGGCTGTCCATGCCTCCATTTTATTTCCGATATTTTGGATCATTTTCCTATTATTTCTCTGAATTCTTTTTCAGGTAGATTCTATTTTCTCTTCATTTACTTGGTTTTGTAGGTGTTTACCTTGCTCCTTCATCTGTAACATATTTCTCTGTTGTCTCATTTCTGTTGATGAAGAGGGCTGTGTTTCTCTTGGTGGCTGTTTGGCCTGAGGCATCCAGCACTGTTGCTTGTGGGCAGTTGGGTGGAACTGGGTCTTGGTGCTGAATGAGGACCTCTGCAGAGCTCATGCCAACTAGTATTCTCTGGAGATCTCTGGTGGTCCAGAAGCCTGAACTTGAAGCTCCCCCTACAGGAGCTTCTGACCCACCACCTGGGAACCATGACCCCACAAGCTGTGTGGCATGGCAGAAAAAGGAAAAAAACCAGACAAGCAAAGCCCAAGGCGGATAATAACAAAACTGGAACAAATATACAAAAAAAGGAAACAGACACACACAACCCTCAACAAGTAATAAAAACAAATCCAAGTAACCAAAACACAAACCAATAAAGAAAAAACAGCTACAACAAAAAAGAAAAAAACAAGGAAAGCAAAAAACAAGAAGACAAACAGAAGAGCCCCCAAACCAAAACTGATGATAAAAACAAACCTAAACTAAGATCATGGCCCCTGGTCCCATCATTTCATGGCAAATAGATGGGGAAACAATGGAAACTGTAACAGATTTTATATTTTTGGGCCCCCAAATCACTGCAGATGGTGACTGCAGCCATGAAATTAAAAGACACTTGCTCCTTGGAAGAAAAGCTATGATCAACCTAGACGGCATATTAAAAAGCAGAGACATTACTTTGCCCACAAAGGTCCATCTAGTCAAAGCTATGGTTGTTCCAGTGGTCATGTATTGGATGTGAGAGTTGGACTATAAAGAAAGCTGAATGCCAAAGAATTGATGCTTTTGAACTGTGGTGTTGGAGCAGCCTCTTAAAGAGTCCCTTGGACTGCAAGGAGATCCAACCAGTCCATCCTAAAGGAAATCAGTCCTGAATATTCATTGGAAGGACTGATGTTGAAGCTGAAACTCCAATACTTTGGCCACCTGATGTGAAGAACTGGCTCATTGGAAAAGACCCTGATGCTGGGAAAGATTGAAGGTGGGAGGAGAAGGGGATGACAGAGGATGAGATGGTTGGATGGCATCACCGACTCGATGGACATGAGTTTGAGCAAGCTCCGGGAGTTGGTGATGGACAGGGAAGCCTGGTGTGCTGAAATCCATGGGGTCACAAAGTGTCGGACAGTAGGGAGTGACTGAACTGAAACTGAAAGCTAAACAGAAAAGAAAAAATAAATTAAAAAAACAAACTAAAAGAAAAGGTCTGTGTGTGCTCCTTCACCAGGGTCTGCTCTTGAAGCTGGCCCAGAGCACACGTGTCAGCACAGGCTGACTGGAGCATAGGCTTCCGTGGGCATGTCCGCAGGGGCTGGAGCAACTGGAAGAAGCCTTGGAGGGGGCGGCCCTCTGCCTGCCTGGACCCATGACTCACGGAGGCTTTGAGCAGGGGTGGTGCTTGGGTCCACTGGGACCCCAGCAGCCAGAGGAGGCCTTGGTGGAGGTGGGGCTCAGCCTGGAACCCCAGCAGGCTTGCCAGGGCCTGAGCAGACTGGGGAGACCGTGGCTTGAGGGGTCAGCGAGCCTGCCATACCTCACCCAGTCAAGGCTGCTGGGCAGGCGTGTGCTCCCATCACCGCCCGAGGAAGCTGGGTTGGCGGGCCGGGAAAGGTTCTGCAGTGGTGGCCCCACCCTTCATGTGCCACTCAACAGTGGTGCCTTGGTCCCACTGTGGCCCAAGACCCTGCCCCCACCAACACCCCAGGCCATCCCCAACTGCTGTCCCCTCCCTGGGTCCACTGCCCGAATCCCACTCTGCAGCACCCAGCCCTCCTCCCCACCATGAGACACACAGACTGGGGTGTGAAGGGCTGCAGCATGGACCGCATGCCCAGGCTCCACTCCATCCTGCCCCACCCCCCACACTGGCTGCTGCATTCCCCTCCCATCCTGAGGTCCCCCTAAGCTCCTTGCCTTTCCCTGCTGACCCCCGACTGTGAGCACGCTTCCCTGAGTGTGGGGTTGTTTCCTCTCCCCCAGCTTCCCCCAGGGGTGCTGGTCCTATCCTGCCTCCACTGCTCTCCACTTCCTTCCCACACCCTACCTGGGAAGGGTGCTAAACAGAAAAGAAAAAAAAAATTTTTTCTTCCTGAAAAAAAAGATTGCGCTGGGACTCCTCCCATCCCCCTAGGTGTCCAAGGCCCTCTACCAGTGCCCAGCATGCACTCCGTAAGAACTTCTCCGACGCACTTCTGACACACCGTGAGGATATGTGAACTGTGTGTTCTACTCTGCCATCTTCCATAATCTATTTTTTTTTTAACCTTGAAAATTTCTTATAGGAATTAACAGTGAGACCATTGTGAAACCAGCTTCAATTTCAGAGGAAGAACTGTTGAATTTAATCAATAAACTAAATAATGATAATAATGTAGACGGCCTCCTTGTTCAGCTGCCTCTTCCAGGTGAGATTTATATAGCACTATTTAAAATGATTTCTGAGGCGCGGGGAGGCTTGTTTAGTTTATACAGTTGGCTCCTCATGTGTATTTGTCTTAAAGAAAGGGGAGGTAAACTCAAGAGAGTGAGTATGTTGTTAGATATGGGACCGACCTCTTCGGAATACCAATTACTCCCTGATTTGGTATTGAGATCTTAATACACAGGACAGTGGAGGGAAGCAGTTTGGGGAGGACAAGAGGACACTGGTTTGGTCTTGGCATTTGGCTTTGCTTGCTGTGTGTTCCCAACGCACAGATGAATAAGTTGCGGGGTGAGTTATAGACGGGGAATCGGTTTTTACTGCAAACCGGGTAAGCTGGAGTCAAGCAGTGCTAACTATGTAACAGTGAGTTGACCACTGCTCTGATTTCTTTTTCAGAGCACATTGATGAGAGAAAGGTCTGCAATGCCGTTTCTCCAGACAAAGACGTCGATGGCTTTCATGTAATTAATGTAGGGCGAATGTGTTTGGACCAGTGTTCCATGTTACCAGCTACTCCATGGGGTGTGTGGGAAATAATTAAGCGAACTGGTAGGTATATCCATCTCAGTATTATCAAAACATACTGACGAAATGGTAAACATTCCTACAGAACAAACAGTGGAAAGCCCCACCTCAGATCATCTAGTCCTACTCCCCAGAGCCTAACTCCCTTAGCAATTACCTACAACTGTTTTTGCTGCTTGATCCAGAAAACTCTGAAGGAAACTTAAGCTTTGATAGTGTTGATAGTGCACATTCATATAACATTTTGCAGCTTATGTTCCCTTTCAGCTATCACTATGGGTAGCAAGTGATGGTTCAGTTGACTGAAGAGTCAGTAAGCTGGTGATTTCCTTCATTATCACAATTAGAGTCACATCCTAAGGTGTCAGTCTTCCTTTTTCTTAGGTGCCCTAAGATAATCTGGCACTATGTGAAACGCAAATATATTTTTTTTTCATAGGCATTCCAACCCTAGGAAAGAATGTGGTTGTGGCCGGAAGGTCAAAAAATGTTGGAATGCCCATTGCAATGTTACTGCACACAGATGGGGCACATGAACGGCCCGGAGGTAAGAATATTGCTCTCAGGAGGGTGTCCTCCTCTCGCTTGTGAGAGAGACTGCCCTGTGGATGCTTGGAAGTGTTTGTTAAGCTTTATTTGTCTTTGTTATAATTTTGTTAATAGGTACTTTGGGAGTAATCTTTGTGGAAGAAGATGAGTTAATTTATATTCACTAGTATGGAACTAGTTCAGAAATAGATATTTCTCAGAAATTTGAGTTTTGAGTGTAAGCATGGTTATAGACAATTAGAATTTTCAGTTATGGCTTTGACAGTTGGAGTTAAGAAGTATAACTTATTCAAAATTAGTATCCTGATCTGTGCCACTTGATAGGAAAAAAAGATCTTAGACCATTGCAAAGGATTAACTTCATATGACTGTGATGTGTCATCATCCTGTCACATTCTGTTAATTTGAGAAAAACTCTCAAATCAAAGTTATATGATTATCATAATATGACCATACATGATTATATCAGAGATAAAATATATCAGAATGAAATATTTCCACATATCTTTCAGCACACTTTTAAGAAAAATCCTTGAGTAATTCTAGTGACATTTTGTTCAGAAAGACTATTAAAAAGGATAAGGAATAAATCTAATGATATATGACTCCAAAGGGTAGAGCTAGGACCAACAGGTAAGAGTTACAAGAAATTGAGTATTAGTTGTTGCTGTTGTTTTTTAATGACAATTGGCTGCCCAGAAAATATGGTGTAAGATTTGCCCATTATTGTTTCAGAGGTCTTGGATTTCTGGCATGGTTTGCCTAACTGAGATCTAATCCATTCCTAGCTTTGATTCAGAAATCAAGACATCTGTTTTTTACCTCACAGGCGATGCCACTGTCACAATATCTCATCGATACACTCCTAAGGAGGAGCTAAAGAAACATACAGCTCTTGCAGATATTGTGATCTCCGCTGCAGGTAAGAGCCCCAGGGAGGAGGTGGAAGTACCTTGCTCAGAGGATGAAGGTGGACCTCTTATCTTCGAATTTGCCTGCTGCCCTGTCGTTTTATTTCCTATTCCCCTAGGTTTGACCATAATGTCAAAGCTGCTTACAAAGATGAGAGTTGTGGTTGGAATACTGACTTCTGGCATTCCATTATATATTTGATGGATAAATGTTATTTCTACAGCCTCAAAATATTTCTGTTCACTATATGAAGTTTAATTGTTTCCCTGGTTAATATTTTTTATGAGTTTTTATAAAACAAGCTAATTCATTCTTGCAGGTATCTTGAAATTGATAAGAATCTTACAGGTGGAATATTCTTTTCAGTACTAAATTGATCATTCCTATCTCCTCTTTTAGGTATTCCAAATCTGATCACAGCAGATATGATCAAGGAAGGAGCAGCTGTCATTGATGTGGGAATAAATAGAATTCAAGACCCCACAACTGCTAAACCCAAGTTGGTTGGAGATGTGGATTTTGAAGGTAACTTTTTAAAATATAAAAATCAATAAATACTACTTTTATTGGACAATTAGGGCAGACTATTTACTTTTTCTTTAGCTTTAAAACTTATATTACCTTGATTATTACCATTTATTGTCATTTTTACCATTATTATTATCATTATTACCATTTATTATCGTGCTTTCCATGATAATAAAGAGAAATCTTTTAAAAAATTTTAGTCATTCTAGAATTTTAGGTGTTTGTATCATCGAATTATGGAGAACAAAACAGTTTTCAGGAAATTTCTTTCTTCTCTTTAGGGTTATTCTATAAAGAAAACAAGACTTTTAATAAGTCTGAAAATTTAATGAAGTGATTTTTCTAAACCATTGAGTCTCCTAAAAAGTATTACAGACTTCTCATTTTCATATTGAGAGGAGAGATCCAGACTTGCAATATTAAAAGTCCAGGAAAAAGCCATATTACTAAAATTTTGGAATTCACTGATAGATTTCTCCTTTCAGTTCTGAATTTATCTGAATTTTATGCTGATAATTCTATTTCTAGCTTTCTATTTCTTCTCAAGCAGTCAGACCCAAGCCTAGGTATCTAAGTAATTTTTCCCTTTAGATTGGATTTTAAAAAATCTTTTTACTTTCCAGAAAATTACTTTGCTTGGTGCTTTGGGAAACAGTATAGTTAAATAAATAGAATAAAATTAAGAAAATATTGTAAGCAGGTTTTAATTGAAGTAATCCTTATTATTATTATAGTTACACTTCCATACAGTTAACTACTAAGATGTTTCTTTTTAAATTGATTTAATATAATGAAGATCATGGCATCTGGTCCCATCACTCCATGAGAAATAGATGGAGAAACAGTGGAAACAGTGTCAGACTTTATTTTTTTGGGCTCCAAAATCACTGCAGATGGTGATTGCAGCCATGAAATTAAAAGACGCTTACTCCTTGGAAGAAAAGTTATGACCAACCTAGGTAGCATATTCAAAAGCAGAGACATTACTTTTCCGACTAAGGTCCGTCTAGTCAAGGCTATGGTTTTTCCTGTGGTCATGTATGGATGTGAGAGTTGGACTGTGAAGAAGGCTGAGCGCCGAAGAATTGATGCTTTTGAACTGTGGTGTTGGAGAAGACTCTTGAGAGTCCCTTGGACTGCAAGGAGATCCAACCAGTCCATTCTGAAGGAGATCAGCCCTGGGATTTCTTTGGAAGGAATGATGCTAAAGCTGAAACTCCAGTACTTTGGCCACCTTATGCAAAGAGTTGACTCATTGGAAAAGACTCTGATGCTGGGAGGGATTGGGGGCAGGAGGAGAAGGGGATGACAGAGGATGAGATGGCTGGATGGCATCACTGACTCGATGGATGTGAGTCTGAGTGAACTCCTGGGAGTTGGTGATGGACAGGGAGGCCTGGCGTGCTGCGATTCATGGGGTCGCAAAGAATCAGACACGACTGAGCAACTGAACTGACTGAACTGAATATGGAGGAAAAGTGTGGCTGGTTATTTAAGTATATTCACTGAACAACTCTGCTTATTATATGCATGTTTTTCTATTATTGGTTTTCTTTTGGCCACATTGCACAGCATGTGGGATCTTCGTTCCCTGTGAGCACTCAGTTGCTCAGTCGTGTCTGACTCTTTGCAACCCCATAAACTATAGCCCACCAGTCTCCTCTCTCCATGGGATTTTCCCGGCAGGAATGCCAGAGTGGGTTGCTGTTTCATCCTCCAGGGGATCTTCTGACCCAGAGATTGAACCCAAGACTCCTGTGTTGCCTGCATTGCAGGCAGATTCTTTCCCACTGAGCCACCGGGGAAGCCCTTAGTTCCCTGACCAGGCATCAAACCTGTACCCCCTGCAGTGGAAGCTCAGAGTCCCAGCTGCTGGCTCGCCTGGGAAATCCCTAAATGTGTGTTACTTTGTTAATATGTTCAAAAGCCCTTGTTCTTGGGTATTGTAGATGTGATATTTTTTAATGAGTTTGAGGTTTATTGAGATGCTTGTGTATATTATTGCTTTTTGTTTGAATGCTTCTTCCATGATATGTTAAAGTCCTTAGAGTTCCTTTGCCATAATTAAAGAGTTTGCCTGTCTGATCTCTGTGTAGGAGTCAAGAAGAAAGCAGGTTACATCACTCCAGTCCCTGGGGGTGTTGGTCCCATGACTGTGGCAATGCTGATGAAGAATACCATTATTGCTGCAAAAAAAGTGCTGAGGCTCGAAGAACGGGAAGTACTAAAGTCTAAGGAACTTGGAGCAGCAAGTAATTAACTATTGTGTCTTCTGTGTCATGAACAGGACTCCAAGCCAGTTCAAGAGGAAAACCAGGTCAATAGAAATGCAATATTTTTTCTTTACTTACATGGCTTTAAACAATACTTCGTATTTATTGTAAGCTTAAATGAGTGTGTGTTTGCACACCTAGCTCTGCAGTAACCTACCAGGCAGCATGCCACTTTCGTGCTGGGTCATGCGATCCAACCAAGAGAAACATTACCCTAGAGATGAACAGGGAGGACCCTATCACACTGAGAATGGCTGCTTAACTCCGTGAGGCCACTTCAGTTGAAATCTGTCTTCTTTAGAAAGGCAGCTGTGCTCACCGTTATACCACCAATGCTGCCCAAACTCGTCTTTTCTATGATTACATTTCCCAAGTGCTATTCCAATAATGAGTTGATACTCACTTTAGGTTCCAAACCTTTTGAGTTCGACTGGTCAAACCAAAGGAAAAATGTTGCTAGAGAAAATTAGGGAAAAGTTAAAAAAGAAAGAAATGATGGTAATTGAGTAGAAAAAACTTTACCCTAATTTATATATGTATTGATGATAAACAGAAGGAAAACTGCATGTTAATAGTCTCCTAAGCTATCATTTTGTGACTCAGTCATTGGGAAAATGGTTGGGTTTTTCCTATTTGCTATTAGCCCTTGTTTTATGTTCATTACCGCTTGGGATCTCCCCATTTTACTTTCCTAGGATTGAAAGGCTTGTTTTATAAATTACTTGTGTGTGTTGTCATATTTGAGTTTTCCTATATCCTCAAACTTCACTGTCAAATTTTATACTGTTAGAGGTGTCTGTATGGTTTCTTTAGTGTATCTTGAAACCTATTTTTGGAAAACATAACTTGGGCTTGATAATCATTAGGGCAGCTATGTATAAGTATGCAACTTACTTTTCCACCAAAGAACTGTCAACAGCTGCCAGCTTTTCTCAGCTGCACCTGTTGGCTTTCCTTGATCAATTTTTGATAATGAGAGTTAATACTGAATTTAATCAGACTTTATTAAGGGACTTTTTTTGCATCATTTTGATTTTTTAAATAAAACACTTCTGACTGATATGGAATGAGTTTCTGAAATACTTTATCTTTCCTCTACTATCTTCTTGTGACCTAATTTTTCTCATTGGATGTAATCAATTTAAATATTCCTGTATTTGGTAAGATCTAATCCTATGCCTTTAACAAATTGGTTTAAAGAGCTATGGAGAAACCAGCCTAGTCCTTTTAATTGTACATCCCAAGCCAGAAGTTTCCTCTGTAAGATTCATTTCAGTGGTTAGTCTTGTTCTGAGTATTTTAAACCATATGTTCAATTTACGCAGGACTTCTCGATGTTTTGCCAAATCTCCCCCTCCTCCACATTATATATATAAATTTTTTTCCTGTGTGTGTGTGTGTTTAAGACATTAGTTTGATTGCACAGATCGGAAAGTATTTGCCTGGCAGGCATATTTGCAGCTCGGATAGGTCCTGTGTGTTCTGCTCAGGGCTGAGTAGTTGGCTATCATAAAGGCAGGAGCAACTCCCACTCCAGGCAGCTTGAGGCAGCGAGAGGAAGGAGAGCAATGCAAAGCCGCCCTTCTCCCCTGCTTGTTCCTTTGCTGCCTTTATGCTTTTGACAGTTTTCTGGAGATGAAGAGGGGTGATAGTTCTAGAGACGTTTTCGTAAGTGAGGTATAGTTCCTGTCTGTACGTCATACCTACTGACTCACCTAAATTATTAAACGTGGAGCAAGATGAGCAAATGGGATTAAGTTTTATTGAATTGTAGTTACAAGTGGAAAAAAGTATGACCTGTATGAAGAAGTAACAATATGTCAACCTGTTAAAAGCTATTAAAATTATAATGTTCCTGTGTATGTGTACAAAATGCAAATAACATACAAGGTAAAAATTACAGTGATCAATTTACAACAAAAAAGAATCAACATTTTAGCTTTCCAGCTTGTTTGATTAATCAAGCACATTTAATCCTGAATCCATACCATTTCTCCAACACAGTTTGGACAAGTGCTATTGGAAATCAGCCAGGTTTTAAAACTGCAATGTTAAGAGTGGATTGTCAGCTCTCCCAGAATTGGTGTAGATGAAGACAAAGAATTTATGCTTAAACTCAGGCAATGGTTCTGGATTAGTGAGCAGCTAAGTGATTCTGCTGCTCTCAGTAAAAGTGGTGGAGGTTTAGAGCTCTACCTCATGGCAGTATCCTTAGAAGGGACTTCTGATATTTCATTTCATAAACACTGAGAGCTTTCTATGGACTAGGCACTATACTGGCTCTGGGGATCAGAGGCAATTAGCTATCCACATACTCAAGTTGGTTAATGAGTCTAGTGTCATTTGTACCTTTAAAAAATAGAAAGGAATAAAGAAAAAGCACCTGCATTTGTCATCTTGAGTAAGTCTGGTAACTGTAACTAAAGTAATTTACCCAAGATTCAAATCCATAGTCGTTTTGGAGAAGGTAAATGTCAGATGCACTGTGGCTATCAGGCACACAGAGGTGGTAAATAAACATGGTTGGTGTTTGTAAGTGTGAATTGAAGATAAAAAGACTGATCTTAATCAAGGTCTGTGATTTAATGGGTTTTAATCTACCCAGTTTGTTTCCAATTATTCCTTAAGGTACTAGTCTGACTAGTACTACAGAGTTATAATCTTCCAAAATTTCATATTAGCCTTGCCAGGCATGCAGTGTTCATGTGAATGCTAGTTGGACTTTGGGAATCAGGCCATTGAAAACTTTCAGGAAAGAGCTACCCAAATGCATCAAGAAATGTGATTCTGTGCTTGAAAAGCCAGTGATACTAATTTAAAGGATCATTTGGTTGATTTGCCATGTGATTTGAGATTTCACTTGTTTTTAAAACATCCACTCGAATGTGTTGGTTCTTTCACAGCCAGACTTTCAGAACTAGCTGTCAAACTGGGAAAGCCCCAGTCACACTTCTGTGCTGGCACAAGGCCAGAATGCAGATGGTTCAAACTCTTCACAGAAAACTGAATGGGATGGAGAGATAAGAGGACCTTTTTTGCATTTCTTAATATGCAAAACAAAATTTCCAACCTTGGTCTATTGAAGTACAAGTATTTTAACAGTTCTTTTAAGACCATCTAGATAATTTAAAATCTAAGCATTAAAAAAAAAATCTTAACTGATATTTGTTTTAAATAAAAACTGACTAGTGCCCCTTTATCTTATCTACAGTTTTGAGAGGCAAGCATTTTTTTTTCATCTCAAAAGAAATGTTATCATTTCTGTGCTGGATTGCATTTTAAAATAAGGTGTACCAGTAAGCTTTAGTTATTTTCATAACTACAAAGGGAAGGAAAGGGCTTTGCACGACAGATCTCCAGTTTTCACCGATCAGGCAGGATGACTCTCTGCTTGGTAAATACAGGAACAGGCTTTGAAAAGTGAAGGGTTTTGGCCCAGACCCTCACACTGAAGACTAACGCAGGCCCTCACGGTGCTGTGTCCAGGGAAACTCCTCCTCCTAGAGGGTGGTCTCGCCGTCAGCTTCTCTCCCATATCTGTCCATGTCTGTGAAGTCACACTCTGGCTCCATCTCTATTTTCACCTGTGGCACCATGAAGACGGGGCTCTGTGAGTAGCTGAAGGCAGGTGAGGCTGGACAGGAGATTTTGAAGTGCAGGGTGATGCTGAATGAGAAAGAGAGGAGGGAAGAATGATTTTTCTAGGGTATGGTGTTTTTAAATGCTATCTCCCAGAACAGGGTTCTAGGGCAAACGGTTCTGTCTTTGCTGTTGATCTCTTAGCACGTCACAGGAACTAGCAGCATCCTATCTGCCTGGCCTTCAGTGGTCACAGTTACTGCTCTTGCCCTGCTTCAGCCTATTTTCCACGTGGTTGCCAGAGTGAACTTCCAGATCACGAACCTGACTGGTCCCCCATGGTTCAAAGGAGAGGATTCATGCTCCTTAGCCTGGCGAGACAAGAACCTTCTCTGCTCGAACTCCTGCTTGCAGTTTGCCCTGTTCTTTGCCCTGTGTCTCTGTAGTATTTCAGGCCTCTTCTCGGTACCTGCAGGGCCTTTTCTCTCTTTTTTCCTTTTCTGTGCACACCCGGTAGACTCCTATTTATTGTTCCCAGATTCTCTGGGTAAGGCTGATCCCTCCCTTAGATTCCTGTCCTTTCTCTGAGGTGTGCTCCATTGTTCTTGGCACAGGGTGGTGTATATCTTTGTTCATACGTCTGTCTTTCTCTAGGCCCAGGGATTAAGCACCATGCCTGGTAGATCATGGATGCTAATCTGCTGAACTAGGTCATGTTGCTGAGTTTCTTTTCTTCACTGAAATGGAATCCTGTTATTTAGTCATCTTTGCTTCCATCTACATAGATTCAGTAAAATACCAGTGTAGTTGAGGTACCATTACCGTTTATGAAAGATTCTGCATTTTGACCTTGTCCTATGCTTTGAGTCCTTTAACAGGGTTTTGGAGATATTCTATCTTGATCCAAATTCTCTCTCCATTAACTGAAATTGGAGCAATTGGAGATTCAATTTTCTATAGGCTACTTTAAAATGAAAATAAATCAAGATAGACAGAGTGCTTTTCTCCTAACACATTTGTTTATAGAGATCAGTAGCATGAGGGGCACAGGAGCCCTGGCTCGGGAAGTGGGATGAGGTGGCAGGTAGATATGTCATTTGGACTTGACACTCCTGGGCTGCAGTGGCCTTGGGCCTAACGCTTGTACTGGTGATAAATCTCGTCTGGGCAATGTGATAACAGCTTGACTTATAACTCAGAAGATCCCTTGGGTGATCTACATTCTCTGGTACATGTGTCTGACAGTCTTCTGGGTGGGTGCCATCTATATCTGGAGTCAGCTGCCTCCGGTCCTGGGACAGCCCATGCTTGTCCCGTTGGATCTAGCACGGTGCCTCCGGTCTAGTTTAGGGTGAACTGTGGGAGTACGACCGCCCTCACCGTCTTCCATAGTGATGACTGAGGCAGACTCTATTGACCCTCAATTCCTCTTTCCCATTTTTGATCCCTTTCCTTGTTTTCAGTCATCAAGCAGTCCCACCTGTTTTGAGGGCGGCTGCTCATTAAAAAGAGCAAGGAATCACATTGTTGGCATGGGAGCTGCTGGGCCTTGAATTCTTTCTTGACTATTTTTATCTCCACTTGATCATTATTTTCCTTGATACCTTTTCTCACCTTTGCTAATTAACCATGCTGTTATTTTATTTCACAGAGTATTAAAGTGCTTGGTGTTTTGATCCTTAAAGTTCACTTATCCTGGCTTTCAATAATATATACTCAAATCATGTCTAGTTTCTATTGTCTTTTTTTCAATATTTACTTTCAATTTTCATTCTACTTACTATTTTATAATAATTTCCTTTACCAAACTTGAATACCCTTGTGTGCTGTCATCACATTATGTCAGTAAGAGGACAGATTTATTATCTGAGAGTTCATCAGGTCTGTGCCTTTGCGTCCTGTGGTGGAGCAGCAAAGGCCCTTTACTGAGACACTGGCTTGAGAAATCATAGTCGGTCAAGCCATTGCATATTCTCTTAGCTACCACCCAAAGAGTCTGTCTCATGGCTATTACCTTCGGTCAAGTTCTGAATCACTGAAGGAAGAATCAGAGTGAGTAACTCCAACTGGAAGATCTTTGTCCTGGCAGGAAAATTGAAGTGTCAGATTGCAGCAGGTTGAGAATCATCCTGGAGAACACTCTGTTTCTCCAGTGCTTCCCTCCCCCATTTCCTCTCCTTTCTGTTCTCTGACCCCATGGCCAGTGCTACACAAGATGAATGCAGGGACCCCGCAGATGGGTGGCTTCCGCTTCAGTTATTCCTTCACCCAGAGGTAGGTGGGAGGCACAGCAAGGGCCAGGGGAAAATGAGGAAGGGAGGTGGATGTATACAGAGAGGAGAGGAGAATGCGAAATGCAAAAGGAAGAAGCGCTTCTGTGGGAGAACATAATGGGAAGCCCCTTTGTTGGAAGGCCCTTGTGGGGGCTGGCAGGATCCCTAAAATGGGAAAGTGGCAAGCCCTTAGGAGCACCAGGGTCAGGACTCATGTTGCGATCTTTCAGACTACGCCCAGGATAGACTGTGTTGTCTTGATGACAGGACTGTCCACCGATAGGAAGCTGAGGTTGGGAGTGGGTAAAGACAGCAAAAGAAATCCCCCAGGCTCTTCATAAGCCACATCTGATCCTTCCGGGGTAGGTTCCCTTTCAACATGTGGAAGGTGCTTGTGACTCATTCAGAATCTTGGGGACCAACCCCTAAGACCTTGACTAATTTATAATCCTAGTGTGATGCTATTTGCTCTCCCAAAGGGAGCAGTTCAGCTGGGATTTGAGCTCTCAATCATTTCAAAAATCACGGGAAAACGTCTGAGGCTCAACAGGTCATGTTTGGATTAGTGCATCTGAAACAATGCAAGAGGGGGCAGGCTGGTGGCATGGGCAACTGGGGGCACTAGGGGCATAGGGGGTAAGGAAGGAAAGAGGAGGTTTGCCCACACTAAACTGAAGATCACTGAAATCTATATAGTCTGATTTGGGGCTTCCATATGGTTGGAGTCCCAATTCTTATAGCCCAGTTCTCTTTGAATTATGCCTAGCACAGGAGTCCTAAGACCAATAGATCTGAGCTAAACATGAAAACCCTTGAGGAAGAGGTGGAAGATTAGTAGTAAGTGGGAAGGGAGAGACACCATGTGTTTTACTTACTGTTAATGCAGAACACACAGAAGAACTGTACAAAAGAGATCTTCACGACCCAGATAATCACTATGGTGTGATCACTCACCTAGAGCCAGACATCCTGGAAGGTGAAGTCAAGTGGGCCTTAGAAAGCATCACTACGAAGAAAGCTAGTGGAGGTGATGGAATTCCAGTTGAGTTATTTCAAATCCTGAAAGATGATGCTGTGAAAGTGCTGCACTCAATATGCCAGCAAATTTGGAAAACTCAGCAGTGGCCACAGGACTGGAAAAGATCAGTTTTCATTCCAATCTCAAAGAAAGGCAATGCCAAAGAATGCTCAAACTACCGCACAATTGCACTCATCTCATATGCTAGTAAAGTAATGCTCAAAATTCTCCAAGCCAGGCTTCAGCAATACGTGAACCGTGAACTTCCAGATGTTCAAGCTGGTTTTAGAAAAGGCAGAGGAACCAGAGATCAAATGGCCAACATCCACTGGATCATCGAAAAAGCAAGAGAGTTCCAGAAAAACATCTATTTCTGCTTTATTGACTCTGCCAAAGCCTTTGACTGTGTGGCTCACAATAAACTGTGGAAAATTCTGAAAGAGATGGGAATACCAGACCACCTGACCTGCCTCTTGAGAAACCTATATGCAGGTCAGGAAGCAACAGTTAGAACTGGACATGGAACAACAGACTGGTTCCAAATAGGAAAAGGAGTACATCAAGGCTGTATATTGTCACCCTGCTTATTTAACTTCTATGCAGAGTACATCATGAGAAACGCTGGGCTGGAAGAAGCACAAGCTGGAATCAAGATTGCTGGGAGAAATATCAATAACCTCCGATATTCAGATGACACCACCCTTATGGCAGAAAGTGAAGAGGAACTAAAAAGCCTCTTGATGAAAGTGAAAGAGGAGAGTGAAAAAGTTGGCTTAAAGCTCAACATTCGGAAAACGAAGATCATGGCATCTGGTCCCATCACTTCATGGGAAATAGATGGGGAAACAGTGGAAACAGTGTCAGACTTTATTTTTTTGGGCTCCAAAATCACTGCAGATGGTGACTGCAGCCATGAAATTAAAAGATGCTTACTCCTTGGAAGGAAAGTTATGACCAACCTAGATAGCACATTAAAAAGCAGAGATATTACTTTGCCAACTAAGGTCTGTCTAGTCAAGGCTATGGTTTTTCCAGTGGTCATGTATGGATGTGAAAGTTGGACTGTGAAGAAAGCTGAGCACCAAAGAATTGATACTTTTGAACTGTGGTGTTGGAGAAGACTCTTGAGAGTCCCTTGGACTGCAAGGAGATCCAACCAGTCCATTCTGAAGGAGACTAGTCCTGGGTGTTCATTGGAAGGACTGATGCTGAGGCTGAAACTCTTGTACTTTGGCCACCTCATGCAAAGAATTGACTCATTGGAAAAGACTTTGATGCTGGGAGGGGTTGGGGGCAGGAGGAGAAGGGGACAACAGAGGATGAGATGGCTGGATGGCATCACTGACTCGATGGACGCGAGTCTGAGTGAACTCCGGGAGTTGGTGATGGACAGAGGCCTGGTGTGCTGCGATTCATGGGGTCGCAAAGAGTCGGACACGACTGAGCGACTGAACTGAACCGAACTGAACTGAACTGAACTGAAATAATTCCTGGCATGTGGTAGGTACTCAAATATTTACTGAATGAATCAATGAAAGAATATTTGTCTTTAAAAGGCACTTAGACTCCGGTTTCTTTGTTTGCAGAACCTAACTTTCAAATCATCTAACTCATTCACACAGGGGAGTTCCCTGGGGGCCTAGTGGTTAGGATTCTGGGCTTTCACTGCTGTGACCCGGGTTCAATTCCCTGGTCGGGGAGCTGAGGCCCTGTAAGCTGTGCAGCATAACCCTTTGGGGTGGCGGGGGTGTGGAAATCAATGAAAAACATGTGGACAGGGATTATGGGCCTCTTACCTTCCTGGAAGAGGACAATAATCAAGGACCAGGGGAGTTTGGGCCTATCACTATCATCAGAAGATGGTTTAATCATCACCAGTCAGTCAGCAAGAGCTTGCCTATGAGCAACTTTGATCTGCAAAAGGCAGGGTTGCTAGAATAGTTGATGGTGGAGGCAGGGATATGGGTTTGGGTCAGACTGGGAGAATGGGAGCCAGACATGGTTATTAGGAATGGCATGGGCAGCTTAGTATATGGGAAATGATCAAAGTGGGGAATGGTTTTTTTATTCCCTCCTACACATGACCATCTTGGATGAGTCACTTCCATTTTGGGGACAGTTTCATCGTTTGTAATGAACACTTGAAGTAGACAATCTTATCCCCAAATATTTTGTGATTTACTATAAATTCAGGACTGGCTTCTCGTCTGTTGACTCACTGTTTTAGGGTGAGATGGGGAAGAACATGGGAGAAGAGAGGGGCGGATGGGGCAACTGAGAGGTCCCAGACATCTGGGGAACAGGTTACTCTTTCAGTGAGGACCTGTGCCTCTTCCCCCACCTCCCTCCCCAGGACCCTAGGGACAGCTCCGAGCAAGACTCAGCCCCAGTCTTCCCACTTGCCCAGGAATCCAGTCTACTAATGAGTCCCCATTAGCACCCTCCCCCAGGCCTGCTCTGTCCTTTGGAGGTCAGTCGTCATAACCTTGATGATGCCTCCTGAGGCTTCTGCGCTGTCCCCTTTGGGGTCTGTATTGCTGTTACAGTGAGCCCAGGGGTCCACAGGAATTGGAGACAGTAGGCCTGGCCCACCTTTTCCCTGGGTGAGGGGGCTCATACATTCTGGCCTACACTAATGGTATTCACAGAAACAGACGTGATCTCAGCACATCAGACCAAGGCTGGGCCCGGGCAGTGCCCCCTGGCTCCCTGAGAAGCCACCCCTCCCTGGCCATGGCAGAGGTGGAGGGAGGGTCTTGATCCCTCCCATCAGCTGAGGCCTCCCATCCTCCCCACCTCCTCGTCACTGTCCTCCTGGCCCCCTTTCCTTCTCTTCTTCTTATCCGCCTCCTTTTTCTCCTTCTCTGGAAGGATGTTGTCAATCCAGGCCAGGTCATGCTGGGAAAAGATGAGGTCCAGAAGCCTTCGAACAATGATGAGACCCAGGATCTGTGGTGAGAGTTCAGAGAAAACCATGGGTTCAAGGCCCCACACTCTGGCATTTTTTTTTTTTTCGCCTCCCTCAGTCAGCTATGTTTAGGGACTTTTGCTGGTATCTTTGGAACCTTCTCAAAACTTCCCCCAAACAATGGTTCCCCTCCCACCCATCTTGGTTCCTCTCATCTGGCCCTTCCTCAGTTGAGGGACAGAGCCTGTGACAGCTAGGGTGGGAAGCCAGAGGGGGACCATGGGTGGAGAACTAGTTATTCTTTAAAGTAGTGGTTCTCAAACTGGAACTTGCATCAGATCACTTGGCGGACAGTTAACACACAGATCTGCAGCTCTGACAAGAGGCTTCATCTCCTGGCAGAGGTGTTCATGCTGCAGATTCAGGAATTAGACTCTGAGATCAACTGTGCCTATGTCCCCATTTCTAAGAGCTGCCAACCTCTCTGCTAACAGAAGCTGGATGCTGCCATATTTAAAGGAAAGGCTAGAAAGTTTGTGTTTTTTTCAGGGTAAACAAATTAAAGGCAAAACATGCATTCTTTGGAGAAGATTAAACACTGACCTTTTAATAAATGCAGTGGGTCCAAGTAGCTACTTTTGAATATTGTCCCTTTACCCCCAAGAACTGGCCATTAAATGAGATCAGGGAGAAAACCATCCAGCCATATTTAACACTGGGTCCTGTGTCTTGGGAGCAAGCAGGGCTGGGGAGTTGGACAGACCTGGTTTTCAAAAATCCTGGCTCTGAAAACAGATCATGGTTACTAGGGGCAAAGGTGGAAAGAAGGGCTGTCTTCGCAGGGACAACACAGAATTTTAGAGGTGACAGAACTGTTTGGTTTCATGACTATGGTGGTGGAATCACTACTCTGTGATTTATCAAAACTCATAGAATAGCAGAGTGAATTTTACTGCAAGTGAATTAAAAAGCATCAATGTGGGGGAAGGGATGAATCTTGGCTCTAGTCCTTTCTGGTTGTATGACTTGAGTCACTCACAGCCTCAGGGTTCCAGCCTATAAAATGGGGTTACTAGTAGTTCTTAGGGCCAGTGACAACTAAATGAAACAGCACTCAGTCCCTGCCCTTCATCACTTTTGAACTCCCCACTGTTGGAGAGGATCCATTTCACATTCCCTGGAGTGGTGGTTTTCAACCTTGGATGCAGATTTATGCTTACCTGTAAACTTACTACAAACACCAATGCTTGGGTTTTTCTAAGATTCTGTCTTAATCAATCTGTGGGTGAGGCCCACATGTACTTTTATAAAGCTCCCAAGTGACTCTTATGAACAGCCAGGGTCAAGAAGCACTGACTAGAGCCCTCCCAGGATATTTCCGATCTCCTCTGTGTCCTCAGTTTGGCCCCTATTCCAGCCCTGCAGGCTTTGGGGCCTACCTAGGGCTTCCCCAGAGCATTAGCCCACGGTAACCCCCTCCGTTTCCCAGGTCCCAGCAGGGGCAGAGCCCACTGCTCCCCACGGGGACAGATGCAATGTGCTGTGGGCTTTTCTCCTTTTCCGTTTTAATTTTGGAATAATTTAAAACTTACCCACAGTTTCAAGAATAGCCAAAGAATTCTCACATACTTTCCCCAGCCTCTCCAAACAATGACATGTTAATGACATTAAACTTTGAAATTCTAAATCTCTGATTCTAGCTCTCCCTATCCGCCCCCCCCCCTTCATTTTTTCAAATTCAGTTATATGGAAAGGTGGACTGAGAATAGCTCTACTTCTGCACTTGGTTTGAATTTTGGCAGTGGGGCTCTCAGCCTCCTTGCTAGATTTGCCCAGCTCCATCACACCACAGAGAAGGGGAGTTTGGGTGGCCTTTGCATTCTCACTGAGCCACCCTGACCTGAGCTGGGTGGAGGCAGGCGTGTGCATTGTCACTACAGTATCCACCCACCACACACAACTTCTGCCCCCTCTAAGCCTCTCCATTCCACCATCGACCCCCCAGCTCCATCTGGCCTGGAGTCACAACCCGAATCTTGATCCATGCCTGCCTTTGTGACCCCAAGAGAGTCAGGCCACTGTGGAGGAGACTAGGGTGGGTCTCCCTGTGGACACCTTCCCTGGCTGACCCTGCAGAGCGAGCAGGGAGAAGCCTGTGCCCATCTTACCATGATTGGGAAGATGATAGCGGCCACTGTGGACTTGAGGATCCAGAGCACAGCCAGGCAGAGTATCTGCACCAGGGTGAAGAGGTGGATCCGGCGCAGCGGCACGTGCCGCAGGAAGGCATGGTCTGGCTGGTGCTTGGCGGGCATCAGGAAGAGTTTGCAGCGATCCCAGAACTGGTGAGGACAGTGTGAGCCTCAGCCAGGCCTTGGGGACCCTGCTGGCCCTGCTGGGGTCTTGGTTCTGGTAGAATGGGTGCCACAGCAGGGTCTCACTGAGGGGAGCCCCTGGTCAGGTCTCGAGGATGCAAAGGAGGGGGAATGGAGGTCTAGGAGGAGGTATCATGAGATTTTATGGGGGGCTGCTGAGCTCTTGGGGAGGGGTACAGCCCTGGTGCAGGCCCCAAAAAACACTCCACTTTCAAGGAAAATGCAACTTGAAAGCAACACAAGCTATCCAAGACATCTGGTATATCATGGTAAGTAACAAAATGTTTTCTTCCGTGCAGCTTGCCTTAGCAAAGAGAGAAGGGTAGTGGAAATGCTCATAGGAATCAGCGTGATCTGGGTTTTGAGTTCTGAACCTGTTTCTTCACCTGTAGACTGAGGACCTAAGGACCTAAGGGTCCTTACCTGTATGCCATTCAGGGAGGCCACACCCATGTAGAGGAAGACTCCATACAGCACCGGCAAAGGGATGTACTGAAACGAGAGGGGAGGCAGAGCTCTGGACTGGGCCGCGCCCACAGCAGGCTGTTGGCCACTCTGTTCAGGATGGGAATGTCTGCCAAGTCACGGAGGCAGCCTGGTCAACCTCGGCTTTCCCCCAAGTGTTGGAAGAGCTGGAATTTTGGAGGAACGGAGCGTCTGTGAGCACATCTGGAGCCAGAGTGTCCGTGGGGGAGGAGATGGTCTCTGGGGCTCTGCTGCCCCTTCTCTAGCCCAGTGAACAGCTGCTCACCCAGCCTCCCCACCCCCCACCATCTTTATGCCCTACAGAAGCCGTGTAGTCCAGCTGAAGATTAACCTTCTGGAACATGGCAAATCTCTACAGACTGCTCGTTCGTGCCAGCCCCTTCCCACCTCCAGCCCCAGCTAAGGGCCCCCCTAAACTGCACTGCTCGGCTTGCAGGGGGCTGGTGACACTTGATGAGCTTACCTATTAGTGGGGAGTACCTGCTGAGGAACAAAACTCATGCAACATATACAATCAGGTAAAAAAGAAGCAGAACAGAGTGTATGAAGTGACCACCCCTGGGCGACAACCAACTGCTGATGGTTTTGTGGGTAGCTATCCTCCCTATCATGCTCTCGGGCAGTTCGCTTTTTCAAACATGGGATCATATCACTCATACTGGTCTACAGTGGGCACTGTGACTCTTTAGAAGATTTCTGAGGTACGTCTCCACTGTCTAAGCTGCATCTTTCCTTCTTTTCTCCTTCTCTTTACCTGCACAAGCCTGGTTCTCTCCCTCCCAGGGCTGCTGTGCTGAACACTTGCAAGAACACAAAGTCCTATATCCAACTTTTAGAAGTCCATTTAAGAATGCTGGCAAATCCAAACAAATCAGCAGCCTCTCATTTAAAATAAACTAGGCTGTGTTCATTTTTTAAACACAAAGCATGATTTGGCCCCACATGCTGTAAACGTTACTCTACAACATTTGAACTTAAAGGAAACATGGGTCCATGACATCATTCCATTTGTATATGACTTAGGAGGTTTTTGCCTTATTATTAAATAAGGTAAAAATTTCAACTCATCAATAGACAATTGGTTTAATAAATGTGGGTATATTTCTACATATCTACAGATAAGTATACATCATACATACAATGGAATATTATCCTATTACACAGCAATAAATGAAATATTGCCATTTGTACAACATGGATGGACCTAGAGAATATCATACTAAGTCAGACAAATATTATATGACATCACTTACACATGAAATCTAAAAAATAATACAAATGAATCTGTATAAAACAAAAAGGCTCACAGACGAAGAAAAGAAATTTACTGTTACCAGAGGGGAAGGGAGAGGGAGGAATAAGTTAGAGTATGGGATTAACAGATACACACTACTGTATATACAACATTGAAACAACAAGGATCTACAGTACAACACAGAGAAGATCCAATATTTTGTAATAACTTATAATGGAAAATAGTCTGAAAAAAATCTGGCCTAATCAGCCTCATAGTGTGGGAGCAATGAAGAGAGAAATGAAATCTTAAATAAAAGATTAAGCTATAATCTGTAACAACAGAAATCTTTTAACTAATTTATTTTTGGCTGCGCTGGGTCTTAGTTGCTGCGTGTGGTTGAGGACAGTGGGGCTACTCGCTGGTTGCAGCTGCAGGCTTCTCTCGGCAGTGCCTCCTCTTGTTCAGCACATTTTCAATAGTTGTGACACATGGGCTTAGTTGCCCCACAGCTTGTGGAATCTTCCTGGGACTGGGGATCGAACCCATGTCCCCTGTATTGGCAGGAAGATTCTTAACCACTGGACCACCAGGGAAGCCTGACACAAATTTAATATGGCTTAAAACTTCTGTTTTGCTCTAACGAGTGTGAAAACCACATCAAACAGAAGAACTGGACTGTCTTAGTTTGCAGTTACCAGTGACTGATTATCATCACCTCATTATTAAGCCTAGGGAATTGTTTCCAGTCTTGCCATTTGTGTATTAAAAAGCAAAGACATCACTTTGCTGAGAAAGGTCCATATAGTCAAACTTATGGTTTCTTCCAGTAGTCATGTACAGATGTGAGAGCTGGACCCTAAATAAGGCTGGACATCAAAGAACTGATGCTTTTGAATTGTGGTGCTGGAGAAGACTCTTGAGAGTCCGTTGGACTGTAAGGAAATCCAACCAGTCAAACCTGAATATTCACTGGAAGGACTGATGCTGAAGCTGAAGCTCCAATACTTTGGCCACCTGATGTGAAGAATCGACTCATTAGAAAAGACCCTGATGCTGGGAAAGATTGAAGGCAAAAAGAGAAGAGGGTGGCAGAGAATGAGATGGTAAGATAGCATCACTGACTCAATGGACATGAAATTGAGCAACTCTAGGAGATAGTGAAGGACAGGGAAGCCTGGTGTTCTGCAGTCCATGGGACTGCAGAGTCAAACACCACTTAGCAACTGAACATCTTGTCATTTGCAGGCTGAAAGAGCTTTCTCAGAAAATCTGAAAGGCCTGTGACATTACACTCTGACCAGTGATGGGGCTGTGATCTAGAATTCTACATTAATTGATGCAAATCTTTCTTGGATATCCATGGAGGAGCTTTTCTCAAATATTAATGACAGAGTAAAGTGGCAAAAAGGTGCCTCTAGTGTCAGCTTTATACCACTTGCTAAAGCAAAGAACAAGGATCACAATCCTACAAACATAAGGCCTTCCTATATAATTTGAGTCTGAGACTGTGAGAACAATATGGGGACAAAAGGGGAAGCTTCTTGATATGATCAGGAGTTCCTCTGAGGCAGTATGCAGAAATTCACAATCCTGACAAGCTGTGGTGAGTTGCAAAGAAAACAGTAAAACAAGAAAAACCCTTTGGGGCTTGGAAAGAACTGAGAATCTGCAGAACTGAGTATGCAAGACATTTATGCTGCCCATCAGATACACAGCCACTTCATCCCCCAGTGCCCTTGTTTGGCAAGATAACCAAATATTTGCAAATTGGTGATGGAAGGACTGAAAATTATCACTGATACTCTAATAAACATCACTGTATCTAATGTCAGTCTAACCATTCATTGATTCAGAGAGATGGGTAGGAGGTGGTTTTGTTCCTTGCTGCTCAAAGTGTGATCTTTGGACCAGCATGATGTGGTACCATTGGTGAGTTTGTTAAAAATGCAGAATTTGGGGGCCCCCACACAGCTATTGAATCAGTATCTTCATTTAACAAAATTTCCAGATGATTTTTAATACACATGAAAGTTTGAGAAGTCCTGGAACAGAACTCTACTGGAGGAACTGGTCCAGAAATAGGTGAGGTTAATAAACGATATAGAAACAACAATAACAATAGAAACACTAACAACTAGGATCTAACTTACACCCTCAAAATCTGCAGCATCTTCTCTTTTGGCTACATAAATAAAAACTAAAAATTTCAACTAAAGCATGGCCTTGGGTAAATAGTTCTCTAGTGTAAATTCTCAATGAGTCTAGTACTTCCCTATGTTGATAGAACCAGGAAAATTTAGAGTTGCAAAAACTTAAACAAACTTCATGGAAAATTTTCTTGATTGGAAATAAATTCTGGGATTGTATCTAGTAACTCAAATCTGTTTTAAAATTGTATTTTTCTTGAACTGGCTATACCAAATATCTCTACCTAGAATCAATCTCATGTTTAGTACTGGTGTCAACTAGTGGCTTCCCTGGTGGCTCACTGGTAAAGAATCCGCCTGCATTGCAAGAGATGTGGGTTCGATCCCTGAGTCAGGAAGATGCCCTGGAGAAGGAAATGGCAACCCACACTCCAGTATTCTTGCCTGGGAAATCCCATGGACAGGGAAGCCTGGGAGGCTACAGTCCTTGGGATCACAAGAGTTGGACACAACTTAGTGACTAAACAACAGCAACAAACTAGTGATAATGCTTTAATCATCTAACAAGTTTGAAATCCTTGATATAGACCTTGATATAATTAAATCAGAAATCTTAAATCTTATGGTCAATAAGACTTGAGATGTCTTTCCTGTTATAAAATGTGTCAAAAAGATTAAATGATTTTATATATATATATATTTCAACTCATTGTAAAAGAGTGGCAGCCAGATTTTTCAAATCCTTTTGTGAGAAAATGCAATAACAGTATCAGAGCATTTGGAGCTATAATAAACCCCATAAAAACTTTTTCATGACAGCTAAAGCAATAAGGAACATTTCCCCATAGATGGCATCTTACCCTGTTTACAGAGCCTGTTTTTCTCTTCTTTTTGCTGCACTGCCTGGCTTGTGAGATCAGCTCTCCAACCAGGGATCGAACCCAGGCCACAGCAATGAAAGTGCAACTCCTAACCACTGGACTGCCAGGGAATTTTCTCATTTTTCCCCCCCCAGGGCTGAAATTTTATTAAAAAATTTTTATTGCAAGATACTTGCTTTACAATATTGTGCTGGCTTCTGCCATATATCAACATGAATCAGCCACAGATATATATATGTCCCCTCCCCCTTGAACCTCCCTCCCATCTCCCACCCCCTTCTACCCCTCTAGGCTGGCATAGAGCACTGGGTTGAACTCCCTGAGTCACACGGCAAATCCCCACTGGCTATTCCACACGTGGTGATGTATGTTTCCGCTCCCCTCTCCATTCGCCCCGCCTGCTCCTCCCCCACCGTGCCGCAAGTGTGTTCTGAGGGTCTGCGGCTCCACCGCTGCCTTGTAGACAGGCTCAGCAGTGCCATCTTTCTAGATTCCATGCACGCGCGTTAATATACAACGTTTGTCTTTCTCTTTCTGACTTCACTCTGTATAATAGGCTGTATAATAGGTTCACCCGCCTTATTAGGACTGACAAATGCATTCTTTTTCTTAAAGCTGAGTAATACACATTGTATATATGTACCACAAAAAATAAATGCTGGAGAAGATGTGGAGAAAAGGGAATCTTCTTGCACTGTTGGTGGGAATATAAACTGATACAACCACTATGGAGAACAGTATGGAGATTCCTTAAAAAACTAGGAAAAAAACTACCATATGACCCAGCAATCCCACTACTGGGCATGTACCCTGAGGAAACCATAACTGAAAGAGAAGCGTGCACCCCAGTGTCTGTTGCAGCACTTCTGGCAAGAGCTAGGACATGGAAGTGGCCTGGATGTCCACTGACACATGAATGGATACAGAAATTGTGGAGATGTATATATATATACACACACACACACAATGGAATGTCCCTCATTTTAAAAATATCTATTTATTTGTGCTGGGTCTTAGTTGCGGCATGTGTGGGATCTAGTTTCCTGACCAAGGATTGAATCTGGGCCCCCTGCATTGGGAGCCCCAGAGTCTTACCCACTGGACCACCAGGGAAGTCCCCTCATTTGTTTTTATAAGATGCATAAATTAATAAGTAAATACAGTCCACAAGCTTTTTGTGTGGAAAATTGCAGCAGAAAGGAGTTTGCATTACTGCTTAGAATAGGAAACTCTATTTTACCAAAGAATGAGCAATGACTACACATCGTTTAAAGTATGACCATCACAGGCCTTGGCAATAGCATATCTTATGCACAGAACTATTTTCATCCCAATTACTTTAAGTGTATTCCCTGGGCATGCTATTGATATTTATGTTAAGAAGATAGACAATATTAGTGCAAAAACAGAAGTTTACTAAAGTCAGGGAAAGAATCCGCCTGCAGGTGGGGGACTTGGGTTCGATCCCTGGGTTGGGAAGATCCCCCGTAGGAGGGCATAGCAACCCATTCCAGTATTCTTGCCTGGAGAATCCCCATGGGCAGAGAAGCCTGGCGGGCTACAGTCTGTGGGGTCACAGAGTAAGACATGACTGAGAGACTGAGCACAGCCCACAGCAAACATGAGTACAAAACCCTGGAAGATTTACACTCCTAATGTGTCCATAAGATAACTGATTAAAGTGCAAATGGAACAAAAGGAGGGAAATGAGTGGAATTTTCTAATTGCTTTATGTTCCATTCAAATACAAACAAGAGCTTGTGAGAAATGACTAAATAGCTGAACACTCAACAGCTGGGGCAGCAGGCCTCTCTCAGGGAGACAGACACTGCACCTGCAGTGTTCGTAGGAATGTTTGGCTCTTAAAGTGCCCGTTGGAGCTTTTTTAACACACACACTCAGCTGTTAGACAGTATTGGGATTGACAGGCACAATGGTTCTTTGGGAGCCTCTCCGTAAAAGCAAATATTCCCCGACCATTTAGAATACTCTTTTAAATTAACAAAACGTCCCTCTCTCCCCCGTTGTATGTAATCTCTTTCCTGCAAAATGGAAACATCCCTTAAAAAATTATTCAATACTGTTTGGTTGTGTTCAGCACCAATTCTCAAGCCAGACATTTTTCCCATCATAAATCAATTAACATCATGGTTCATTAGTTTTTTTTTTGTTTGTTTGTTTCCACAAGCTCACCCCTGAATGAGCCATTCTGGGAGATATATGCTCCAAATATATTCCTCATTGCTATCACCTCTTCCAGCTGATCCAAAGGGACTATTTGAAGCTATAGTATGAGGAAAAAGTCACTTATGTGACCAAGACATGCAAGACAGAGGAGCAGAAAACAGGCCCAAGAGCAGTGACAGAAGCCTCCCCCTGCAAGTTTTAAACTTCAGAAAACAAGCGAACAAGGAGGCCAAAACTCGCAAAATGGAAAAAACCAACTTAAGAAGCCACTGATTTAAGCAAGGATGGAACTTGGCAGAACTTTCTGAAGGAAGTGTCCTCCAAAAAGGTGAAGGTGGACCCTGGGAGGGGTAAGATAGTGCTGGTGCTGATAGTAAAAGTGAAGTCGCTCAGTCGTGTCTGACTCTTTGTGACCCCATGGATTGGGGCCTACCGGGCTCCTCTGTGCATGGGATTCTCCAGGCAAGAGTACTGGAGTGGGTTGCCATTTCCTTCTCCAGGGGATCTTCCCGACCCAGGGATTGAACCCAGGTCTCCCACACTGTAGGCAGACGCTTTACCATCTGAGCCACCAGGGAGGTCCAGGGAACAGAGATGTAAAGGGTGTGATATTACAGAAAACAGCAGTGAGGATGGGATATCTTTGGCCTGCTAGGGGCCACGTGGAGAGCCTGTTCCACGCTCTGAAGCATCAGGCCAGCACCTGAGAAGGTGTCCGTCTGAGAAGACGGACAGGGCCCTCGCAGAGGGTACGGAGCCTCACCTGCAGGATGGGAGCCAGGAAGACAGAGATCCCTGTCAGGATGAAGACGATGGTGCCAGTCACTCTCTGTTCCCTGGCAGAGAAGAGCACACGGTCAGGGTGGGCTGGGAGGCGCTCCACGGCACCCCAGCCTTCTGGGCACTTGAAGGCTATGTCCAAGGCCCGGGGCTCTGCCTTGCTCTCCCATTCCAGAGAGTAAACCATTGACCTGAGGACAAGCTGCCCGGCACATGTGTAGAGAGTGAATCTGACTGAGGTGACGACATTTGTAGGGGCCTTCAGGAGGCTGTTCAGGGGGTGCTTGAGCCAGACCGACTTGGGTTTAATCCTGGCTCTGCCACTTACTAGCCATGTGGCATCAGTCAAGGTCCTAAACGTCTTCAGCATCAGGAGGATGTATTTCATGGCACCCACCTGAGGGGTTGCTGTGAGAATGAAGTGGGAGATGAAGTGCTCATTATCCCTGCCTTTCAACTGTAACAGGACCTCATGTCTGTGGGACATGATTGATGAGGATGTAGGGGAAGGGGGCCAGGCTGCTGGCAGAGCAGGTATGGGGGCTGCAGGGCAGGTGTGTTTTCTGGAGTGCTCAGACCCAGGCACAAGCCTGGAGGGAGCTTGGGGCTCTGTGGCAGACTGCTCAGACCCAGACATCTGGGGCTTGGGGATCCAGGAGAGGACAATGCCCTGACCCCAGGAACTGCTTGGGACCTGCTGGGTGGCCCAGGTATTCTCAGGCATGGGCAGAAGTTCTTAGGACAGCCATGTATGAGAACATCAGTGTTTGATGTGGGCTCACCCCAGAGCTCCTAAGGGCTGGAAGATGCACTTCCCTGCCTGAAACAGGTCAGAGACCTGACTTGGGCATGAGAGGAGGGGCGAGGGAAGGGACAGAAGTGACAGGCCAAGGGCTACAGCCCAGGGGCAGATGTGGTCCTGGAAAGGCTTTCTGGAGGAGTGAGATTGAGCAAGACGTGAACCCTGATTTGGGGGGTTTGAGGGATGGCATGGCAGGGAGTCTTAAAAAGGGGACAAAAACCAGGTCAGAAGGTGCTCTGTAGGAACCCTTGAGTGGCCTATATAGGCAAGAAGTGAGAGCGTGTGAAGGGGCTGGGGTGCACTGCTGGGAATCTGTTAAAAAAACTCCACGACAGCTGAAGTTTTGTCTTCCCCTTCCCTCCCTTCAGAGCTATCACTCCTATCCCTGTGGTTCCTGGATTGTTAGAGAAGGGGCCCTATTCACCCAAATACCTCGATGGTAAGAAAAACCCACTTCCCCACCCCCTAGACTGACCCCAACTCCTGCTCGGGTGGTCCCCAGGCCCTGACCTTCACCTACCTGACCCCCAGGAACTGGGGCTGCTCCCCAGGGGCGCTGGTCTCTGTCTCCATCTTGAGGCTGTCGATGTGGGCAATGGAGATGACCGTGGCAGCCACGTACCAGGGGAGCCCCATGAAGGAGCAGAGGGCCATGAGGGTGCCCACCCAGAACAGGTCCAGATGGTAGCCAGCCGCCTTCTGCAGAGGCAGTGGGAGGGAGGAAGCTGTCTAGGGAGCCTGCTCCCAGCCACCTGTTGGGGTGGGGTGGGAGAGACAGAACTCTCCCAAAGCAGCCATTTTGCGGGAGAGGTTTTGAGGGCTCTCCTCAGCCTTCTAGGCAGCACTCTTCGAGGACTGCCACCCTAAGGGGGTCAGGCCTTACCACCCCCAGAGTTTGGTGAGCCAGGGAACTGATGCAGGTCAGGGAGGAGAGAGGTGTTCAGGCTCAGAGAGGCCCTGGGTTTGGGTCCTTGGGAAGCAGGGTCTCCTACCCAGCAAAGCAATATCTCTACAATTCCCTAATGAGAGGCCCCAAATGGGGCATGTCTAGCTCAGGCCTAGAGTGGTCTGGATTGGGATGGGGGAGAGGATAGCTGGAGTCTCCTCAGACCCAGAGGCAGGGAGAGGAGCTGGAGGGGCCAGGAAGGCGAAGAATGCTCCTCTGTCTATGGTTCTGGATCAAAAGCCCCTTGTTAGGATTTGTTCAGACTTCCAAGTTCAATGTCGGGAGACAGAGCTGGGAGAGTCACTTTGGGAGAAGCGAGAAGCGCATGCCCAGGGGCCCAACCTGGGTTTGGCCCTGGCTCTATCCACATCTGGAGGTTCCATTCCCCCTGCCCTCCCTGCCCCCGGAACTCCAGTCTCCTGCCCCCAAACTTGCTTCACAAATGGCCCAACATTCTGCAAGAAGCAACACCTCCCTCCTTCGTCCCTTCTGACTCTGTGGAAAGAGGCTATGCCCCTGCCTGCTAGCGCCAGGCTTACCCTCAGCTTGTTCTCCTTCCGGTTGACTATGACGGCAGTGATCTGCTGGTCCATGAAGATCAGGATGGTCACCAGCAGGGCGGGCAGGATGCTCGCTAGGTACACCCACCACGGGTTCTTCCCAAAGGGGGCCACGAACCAGCCTCGGTCAGGCCGTGTGGGCTGAACAGAGCAAAGGAGAGGGCCCTTTCCTCGCTCCGTTGTCCTGGAGCGCTTGTTGTCCGGCCCACTCTCCCAGACCTCTGCTATTCCCACACCTGGAGTACTTTTCAAGTATATTCTTTCTCCTTAAAGCCATTAGGCACCTGCAACTTTAAGGAGATCCAGGAGGCACAGGGGCCTTGGGAAGGATGTGGTGTCTACAGAACAAAGGAGATGATTTGTTGCAGCTGCCCTGGGCTTGTTTGGAAAACAGGGTGGTGAGAGTCAGAGGACACTGGGAGAGAGTTTGTGGTCACTAATTGCAAAATATGCTAACAAGAAATGGGAATGAGGCCTAAAAGCAAGAAAAAAGAAAATGAGAGGCCCAGTGCCTGGCACTTTCTGCCTCTCCTCTGAGTCATCTGTCTGGGGAGTGTTATAGTGTCTGTAAAACACCAAACATTAATTCAGACTTGCACATTGAGAAAAAGGCATTATCTGTGCAGGAGCTGGGGTGGAGTTTATATTCTGCTTATTTAAGAGAAAGAAGTGCTTTAAATTTCAAGGCCAGTGTGTTTTTATGAGATGTTGAAGCTGAAATAACGTTGCAAAAGTCAAGCCCTCAGAAGTAGGGAGGGTCAGCTCTAGAACCTCTGCCTCCCAGTTCAGTTGAGGCGGGCGGTGCTCCTTGTGGGGGAGCAGGGCTCAAGCAGAGCTACAGGCAAATCACACCAGCTCTGGACCAATGGCTCAGTCAGTGAAGAGTCCGCCTGCAGCACAGGAGGCCCAGGTTCCATCCCTGGGTGGGGAGATCCCCTGGAGAAGGGACTCTCGCCTGGAAAATCCCATGGACAGAGGAGCCTGGTGGGCTACAGTCCCTGGGGTCACAAGAATTGGACACGACTTAGCAACTAAGCCACCACTACCAATGGGAAATTTATGAAACTTAAGCAGGCTGGATGGCATCACGGACTCGATGGACGTGAGTCTGAGTGAACTCCAGGAGATGGTGATGGACAGGGAGGCCTGGCGTCCTGCGATTCACAGGGTTGCAAAGAGTCGGACACGACTGAGCGACTGAACTGAACTGAACTAAGCAGGCCCTGGAAGCTCCTGGAGGACTTGTTAAAATGCAGAGTGCTGAACACCACCCCCAGATTTTCAGAGCACACTCTGAGGATCATTGGTTTGTGTTTGTTTTGCTCACCTTGCGGCTTGCAAGATCTCATTTCCCCGACCAGGAACCGATCCTGGGCCATGGTGGTGACAGCCCACCATCCCAACCACTAAGCTACCAGGGAACTCTCGAGGATCACTGTCTTAAAGGATCATTTTCAACAGATCCCAAGTGGCTCATCTTATAGACTACCATGAGTGAGGGAATTGTCAGTTCAGTTCAGTCCAGTCGCTCAGTCGTGTCCAACTCTTTTCGACCCCATGAATTGCAGCATGCCAGGCCTCCCTGTCTAGCACCAACTCCCGGAGTTCACTAAGAGGGAACTGTAGACCCATAAGTGGAAATCAAGCGGCCTCGGCTGGACTGGAGGGTGGATTCAAGCACCTTCCCTTTATCCTGTGGCTACATAGCAGAAATTCATCATGGATATATCTGCAAGCCACCACTGCAAAGGACTGCCCCCAGAAGGCTGTGTAGTGAAAGTGTGAAGCATATACAGAGAACCGATGTGGCCCCTTGGCTGAGTACATTAAAAACTTGATCAGCATAGAGGGCAAGATATCTGCAGCTGGGGGGCAGGCAGAAAAAATGCCCAGAGCAGGGTTCCAGAGCAAACCTTAATTTCGCTGGGCACCAGCAGCTTGGGGGTTGCCAAGCCGAAACAGGCATCAATTCCACAGAAGAGCAAGATGGAGAAGATGATGGAAAAGTCAGCTATTAGGGCGCGAATCTGCAAAAGAGAGATGAGCAAGTCAGAGAAGCTCCTGCTCACTCCAGGCAGATATCATCCTCCAGCAGCAAAGAGGAGAACTGCTGGGAGCTTGAGCTCCAGAGTCAGAACACCCACCTTCAGCTGTCTCAGAGAGGGCCAGCTGCTCTCTAGGCTGGATGGTCCCGGTGACACTCCCGCCCATTGCCTTTTGTCTCCAACACTTGGTTTTCTAAAACCTTTGTGTTTTTACCAATCTGACAGCTGTGAAATGGTTTGTTTTCACTCCTCTCTGCAACACTGAATTTCAAGGGGCAATGTGGTGGTTTGTAAGTAATTTGACAGCGAAAAAGGCGGTGATTTTTTAAAAGTCTTCACTGAGTTTGTTACAATACTGCTTCTATTTTATGTTTTGGTTTTTTGGCCACAAGGCATGTGGGCTCTTAGCTCCAACCAAGAATTGAACTTGCACCCCCTGCCTTGGAAGGCAAAGTCTTAACCACTGGTTCACCAGGGACGTCCCAGGACTTTGTTTTAATGCATTTATGTTGCAAGTACACTACTTTTCACTCAAGTTGTATTTTGTAAAGGCCAAATAAAAGACTCTTTAGAAAGAGTAAATAGGTAAAAAAAAAAAAAAGAAGAAGAACCTAAGAGTAAATCGAATAAAAAATGTGCAAGACCTCAAGATCAAAACTTATAAAACACCATGAAGAGAAAAGAGACCTTAATAAATGGCAAGGCATACCACACTCACGGGAGCTTCCCTGGTAGCTCAACTGGTAAAGAATCCACCTGCAATGCAAGAGACCTGGGTTCGATCCCTGGGTTGGGAAGATCCCCTGGAGGAGGGCATGGCAACCCACTTCAGTATTCTTTCCCGGAAAAATCCCATGGACAGAGGAGCCTGGCGGACTATAGTCCATGGGGTCGCAAAGAGTCAGACATGATTGAGTGACTAAGCACAGCAAGCATGCCATATGCATGGATCAGAAGACTCAGCATTTCTCCTCAAGTTGACATTTAGAGCCAACATAATTCTATCAAAATTCCAACAAGTTTTTATTTTGGATTTAAGATTCTACAGTTTATGTGGAAATGCATAAGGCCAAGGCATTATTGGAAAAAAAGGACAAAGGGGGAAAGTTTGGTCTGTAAGCTATACATATGTATTAATCAGTCTTAGAAATCAAGACTGATATTGACATAAAACAAATCAGTGAAACAGAATAAAAAGCTTAGAAACAGATCCCATCACATATGAACATTTGGTATATGGCAAGGGACACACTGCTTCCCTTGTGGTTCAGCTGGTAAAGAATTCTGTAATGCAGGAGACCTGGGTTCCATCCCTAGATTGGGGAGATCCCCTGGAGAAGGGAAAGGCTGCCCACTCCAGTATTCTGGCCTGGAGAATTCCATAGACTATAGTCCATGGGGTCGCAAAGAGCTGGACACACTTTCAAGGGAAGCACTGCAGAGCAGTGGGGAAAGGATAGCCTATTTTAAAAAAAGAGTGCTGGAGCAATTGGCTATCAAAATAAAACCACTCTCTCACACGTAACATCAAAAGCAATCCCGGAAAATTACGGATTTAACATGAAAGGAAAAACAATGAAGCATTTAGAAGATAACATAGAATATTTCCTATCCAATATTTTCTTTGAGGAAAAATGTGAAGCTAAGAGTCTCCATTAATCAAAATATACCATTAAGGAACTTCCCTGGTGGTCCAGTGGTTGGGAGTCTGCCTGTCAATGCAGGGGACACGGGAAGATCCTACATGCCACCAGAGCAACTAAACCCATGCTCCGCGATAAGAGCCGCCACAATGAGGAGCCAGTGCACCACACCTACAGAGTAGCCCCTGCTCACTGCAACTAGAGAAAGCCCCTGTGCAGCAATGAAGACCCAGCGCAGCCAAAAACAGAAAGGAGATACCATTAGCAAAGTAGCAAGGCCAGTCATAGAGCAGAAGATACATGATCACAAAAAAGTTTCTATCCAGACTGTATAAAGAGCTGCAAATTGGAAAGAAAAAGACAATCCGGTTGAACATATGCAAGAAATGGAAACAGCCTCTTACAAGAAGAAAGTCAATGGTCTTATGGCCAATAAACACATGAAAAGATTTTCAACTTATTAGTTGCTGGGGAAATAAAATGAAGAAAACCACAATATACTACTAGGCTAAAGCAAAAAGTCTGATAATATCAAGTGTTGTCATGGGGACATTGTCATTGACAACAAAGGAACCCAGTTCTCTCCGACTACAAAGTCTGTGCTCTTAACAAAAAACCCCTCAGTGAGCAAGCGCTAATGTGGACCCATCACATGGACCAGAACCCTCTCAGGGACTCAGCAGAGGCTGCCATGTGGACTGTCTGACTAGAGGCCCCCTTCTAATTGCAGGGTGAATTTACCTTCGTGGGGAAATAGCGGCTGAATTTGAACTTCTTCAGGGTCAGGGTCATGGAGTATGTTCCGAAGAAAAGGATGAATGACATGAGTGCCAGGTCTGGGATGAACTGGCAGGAATTCCCAAGTAGGCGCCCACCATAGTTCAAACACTCCTTTTTGCTCAGCAGGGACCAGTCCAGTGCTGTGAGGTTAAGGGGGTTGTACTTGGAGACCAAGACAGGAGAGAAACAGTCAGGGCCTTCCTGGCAGGTCCGCTGCATCCCCCCACCTGCAGCTTCCAGGCAGCCCACACAGCCCTCCCATGCTCACAGGGGGTGGGGGGCCCAGCTCTCCTGCCCCATATTGGTGCCCAGCAACAGAGTTATGCTTCTGGGGACAGGCTGTTTCAAGGAATGACGAGCAGGAGGCTCCCTGGGAAGGTCAGAAGCTGACACGTGCTTCTTCATTGTGTTCTAGGAGGTACTGCTGTGTTAGGATAAAAGTGCAGGTCTGGCTCCCATCCCAGCCAGTCAACCATGGGTCCTGTGCACACCGCCTTTCTGGAGTGTCTCACATGTACCCTCCCCTCTCCTTCCTCTTTGAACACCCTTTCACATACTGAGGCTCACACCCCACCCGTGTCAGACCTCTGTAAGGTTAGTCACTTCAGTCACCTGACCTTTGGTGTCCCAGAGGTTTAAAATCCAGGGCACATAAAACAATTACATATGTGTATATAATATACATTCCTATACATATTCATATATATATATATGTTCCTAAGTATGTACGTGTACATACATCCATATACATGTCTCTAAGCATACTAAAAGGAGAGTAATTTATTTAAAAATTTATATTTTGAAAAATTAATGGGCAAATATTCAGGAACCCACATAATGAACTACACAGATGCTTGCCACTAGCCATTTTGTATGTTTGTATTGAGATGTGTTGGTAGTTTGATATAATGAAGGTCCCCAATGAATCAGGCCACCCTATGTTCACACACCTTTGCAATGTGATATCCACAGTTCTCTAACAGACAAAAACCCTTAAATGTCTGAAATAAGAGAAAAGGACTTACCAGAGAAGTGTTGGTATTTGGTGGCAGCGTGGCTGAAGCATTGAACAGGGTTGTATTCACTGCGGATGAGCAAAGGGCATGGGGAAGGGTCATCAACTGCCGGGTGGGGAGCTTGCACCCCACCCCGGGCCCCGCCCTTTCATATTTCCTTCCAGTTCCTTAGGGCCAAAGACTGTTTTCATTGTGAGGGTAGCTGCCCTGCTTCACTCTTCTCACTTTGCCTGAGGAGGGACCTTAGGCCACAGTTCTGATAGACTAGCTGCATCAGGTTAGGACAGATCCTGTCTGATCTCAAAGGGCTGGCTTTAAAAACTGCTGCCAAGACAAAACTCTAACACAAGTGGGTAAATAATTTGCCTTATGGAATCCTACCACTCACCTGACCAATGTCTCTGCTCTTAGACTTTAAAAAACATTTTCAAAGAACTTACTCTTTGCCATGTGTTATGCCAAATGCTTAAACACATCATCTTGCTAAGTTCCTAAATCCCCAAGAAATCTCCCCACTTTAAAGATGAGGTAACTGAGGCCCAGAGAGGCTAAGTAACCTGCCCTTTGCCCAAGGTCACACAATTCCTACTCGAAGGAGCCACTATCTATCCCAGACAGGCTGGCTGGAGCCGACAAACCTCCCAGCTCTAGACAGCAAGCTTCCTTTCCTGCTCTGCTCCCTTTCAAATTACACTTCCCTTCTCTCCTGCGCTCTCCATATGTGTTTTGCTTTGGTTTTTTAGGTCAGCTGGGCCTGCAAGAACTTGTTTGATATCTTTCCTAATCTTCCCCTTAAATGCTTGCTGAGGAAAATTAAAGCTGGGTCCAGGACCTGAAGGAGAATTAGGACCCCAGAGGTGCTGTTCTCAGCCTTCACTCTGGATCCCTTGTCCGCATTCCCCTGCCCCAGCCTCAGTGTCCCTGAGTGAGTGGAGCAGAGGAGGGTTCCTTTCAGGGGCCATGAGATGTGGCCATTTATTAAAAGGCAGCTTTGGAGGGCTGCTTGCTGCCATCTCTCTTGCTCCTGCACTGCACAGATGAAGGAGCATGGCCAGAGCCTCCTTGCCTTCCAAATGAAGGCTGACTCAGTTCTTTCTCTGTGGCTGACTTGAGCAGGAAGGAAGGAGCCCCAGCCAGCTGGCTGGCAATGACCTGAAATCCATCATAAGCCCCATTTGGCTCCTTCTAGCTCTGGTTAGAAACCCAGAGGGAAGAAGAGGCTATTCTTGAAAAATCCTGCAACCTCCAATAAACTGTCATGGGGTGGATGTGATCAAGGACCCTTTAATGTGGCCCATAATTGGGCTTTTGGGGCTGGGAGTGGCTAAGGAATTCAGTCTTGACCCATAGCAGAATATTCTGAGAAGTTCTACAAACCCAGAGGTTTGTTACAATTATTCTGAAGAGAAATCAAGGACAGCTGCTGCCTTTCCTCACACGACTGACCAAAAGAACATGATGCGCAGTCAACAGTGGAGCAGAGAAGGCAGGCAGGAAGGCTGACTCAGGGCTGCTGCACAAATGCTACAGGACTCCCAGCTAACACCTGAGCTGGGGAGTGCAGCGCCGTTCAATTGCCCGAGTTGTCAGACCAGATTTTCCTTTGATGTCTTCTGCTTAAGCTTTATCATTCTTTGATATTGAGAACAATATAAGGTTTATTCGAAAGCCACTTGGAGATGAAGGTAGAACTATAACATGGAAAATCCCAGAAAAGTTCCAACTGTCAACTAGTTTTAAATTCCAGTGTTTACAAAGTGGTACTCACTTGGGATTGAAAGCAGCCAAGTCAGTGTATGCAGCATCCATAAACAGAATACAAATCAGTTACAATGGAAACAAGATTAAATTAAAAATAGTGCCCCCAAACAAGCTCTTATGATAAAGAGTGAGAGTGCTATGGTCAAACTGGGTTTTGCAGTACCACTAGGATCATGGAACTATTAGAAAATGAGTGGCCCATGGACTGGGAAAGAAACCGTCCTAGTTATCTCCCTCACTCCAGCCTGCTAAACATCTAGAATCTTCCCTTTCATATTCCCCTAATCAAAACTAACTTGTCCTGTTTCCTGTTCCTTTGCTTTTCAGGAGGAAATGGAAAACCTAATCTCACTAGGGCTAGTTGCTAATAATGATTTGGTTTAATAGAGCTGTGGTTCTCAAACTTAAGCATGAGACTCACCCAGAAGGCTTGTTAATATACAGCTGGCTCTATCCCCCCAGTTTCTGATTCAGCAGGTCTGGGGTGGTACCTGAGAATCTGCATTCCTAACAAGGTCCCAGATAGTATTGATGATGCTTCTAGGGACCAACTTTGAGAACCAAGGCAATAGCATGACCTGAAAGAATGCAGTGACATCAGGGACCTGGGCCAGGCCAGGCCAGATGCTATTTGGAGTTAGGTGGATTCGATAATGATTCTCAAATCCTACCTTATATGTCCTTTCATGCTTATATCCCCTGTTCCTGCTGCTGCTGCTGCTAACTCGCTTCAGTCGTGTCCGACTCTGTGCAACCCCATAGACGGCAGCCCACCAGGCTCCCCCGTTCCTGGGATTCTCCAGGCAAGAACACTGGAGTGGGTCTCCTGTTCCTAGGGAACCCCTATATTTGATTTCTCCTGTGGATAGATGATTCCCAGAATGTCCATATGACCTCAGAATTTGGATCATTTCTGAAAGAAATCAAGCACGTGTAGTTCTAAAAGCCATGTTTGTGGAAACATGTGTTTAATGCAATGGATCTGTAGTTCAAAGGGTGTGAGCAGAAAATGAAAGAGCCCCAGTGGGGCTTTGGCCCACAGAGGCAGGATTTGCTCTAGGGTATGATGACAAGAGCCAGCAGGTGGGATCTCCTCAGTCTCCTGGGCAAGCGATATGCCCTGGCTCAGGGTGAAGGACAGCTTCACCTCCTGCTGGATTTTAATGAAATACCTCAAAATTAATGATAGAGGAAAAAAAGAAAAAATTAGGTCTAGACATCTTTACAAATTCAGTGCAGTGACAGAGGGTGAGAGTGTACAACCAAAACCACATTCTCTGAGGTCAAAAAACTTTTATAAGTGAAGTCGCTCAGTCGTGTCCGACCCTTTGCGATCCCATGGACTGTAGCCTACCAGGCTCCTCCATCCATGGAATTTTCCAGGCAAGAGTACTGGAGTGGGTTGCCATTTCCTTCTCCAGGGGATCTTCCTGACCCAGGGATTGAACCCAGGTCTCCCACAGTACAGGCAGACGCTTTACCGTCTGAGCCACCAGGGAATCCCTAGCCTAAAGTCGAGGGCATGGTAATTGTGCAATAAATATTTTGGTTGACTTATGATCAATTATTTTTAATCAATCATATGTATTAAGGTGCTGAACAACACAGTGTCTACTTATGTGCAATTCCAACCCAATCTGAGTATAGAAATGAAAATGTCACAAGCATCCCATGAGACCAGCGGCACTGATACCCGTCTTTTACAGCTAAGAAACTGGTGTGACCTTGGGTGTCTCTGGACCTCAGTTTGCTCTGTGAGTCCAGCCTGGTGGTGCTAGGAAATACGTGGATGTCCCTCTAGGCTCTGCTCTATAGCATCCTGGGCACTCTGGGTGCATCCCTCTGAGGGTTGCTAGGGGCGTGATTACGACTGTGAAGGAGGCCAGTGGTCCACGAATGGAAAGTCCTAACATTACAGATGATGCTTTTTTGGTCAGAAAGGAACTTCACAGGAGTGGCACTGAGTATTATCGGACTGATGTTGGTTGATTTAGCCTCCCACCCAGAGTGGGGGTCCTTTCTAAGATACCTTTGGCAGATGGATATCCAGGTAGTGTCCAAGCTGTTTGCTACTACCCAAGGGGACCCATACCTCTCAGGGGGGTGGCTCCCACCTCTGTAAGTTATACCTTGAATTCAGCCAGCATTTGGCTTCCTGGAGCTTTCATTCCTCAGCCTTCCTTCTGCATCTTATAGTTACACAGGCTGAGTCTGGCCCCTGTGTGACATGACGGTACTTCTCCCATACCACTCTAAGATCTGGTTAACCCCAGGTTCTCCAATCATTCTTCAGTGGCATGGTTACCAGGCTCTCCTCACCCTGACTGGCCCTCTACCCTGGACATGTCACCATCTGCAGGGATGCTCATCTTTCGGCTGTAAACACTGGCAGAGATGTGTCAGGGAGAGCTCACGGTGTCATGAACTCTTGTAACTTGGAGGGACTTGAGGTCCCATCAAGTCTACCTCTGGCCTGACGCAGGAATCCCTGAGCAGCACTCCTGACGCTGCACATCACCCCACGCTGAGGCCAAGCATGCCTTCTTCCTCTCCCAGGGTATCACTACCACTGCTCCCTCCTGATTATAACCCTGGGCTCTGGGATTTTGACCCTCATTAGAGCTCTTGTCCCCTTGGATTCCTTCCAAAAACTGGTTTAAACCCCTGTACTTGCTCCCTTGGGATAGAAAGCCCTTGGCTGAACTGCCCCTCCCAAGCTGCTTCACTCTCCTGCATTCGAGTAGAGAAACGGGGACAGAAGGGGTCTGGATGTTGTCGGGGAGTGGGTGGTGGGTGAGGCCCAGGGCACCTCTGTCAGCACCGGTCACCTGTGTCAGGGGCGACGCACTCGCATTTGTAGGTGGTGATAGAGTCAGGCTTAAAGTTCATGTTGATGGGGTAGTACTTGAAGGTACCGATCATCTTCTTGATGGCATCGTAGATGAAGATGAAGCTGATGAGGGTGGAGAAACCCTCCTCAGTGAAGCGGGTGATATACTTGATGACAAAGCTGGCATCTGTGGCCACCAGGATAAGGCACTGGACGGCCGAGTGCAGGCCAATCCAGAGGCGGAACTCCATGTAGTCCAGGCCGTTGCCTCTGGAAGGCAGAGGGAAGCGAAGACCTCCAGCCCGGGCCCTGGGCTGTGCTCAGCTCCCCAGACCCACCCTGGGGGGCTCATCTGCTCCTCCTGTGGCACAGATATCCCTCTAAGAACTACAAGAGGACTGGGACTATGGGCAGGTCCTGGGTGGGGTTGTCTGGTCTGGGAGAATTCTGGGGCAAGGATCTCATGGGGTGGCAAAAAGGTGCTCACACACTTCTGTTCTGAAACATTTGGTAACAAACAGCCAGACTGAATGAAAACAGGGAATTTCAGAATGATCGAGCTGGAGCAGGCCTTAGAAACGGGCTCAGGCTGTAGGTGCAGCAACTGAGCACTGAGCTGCCTGAGTCAGGGTATAGCCTTCCAACCTCCAGCCTGAAACATTTTATACACTTCATTGGCTTTCAAGTCATAATTGCTCACTCTGCTAGTGGTGTGAATGCTCTCTTCTTGTCTTGCCTGGATTTCTCCCTATGCGCTTTGCTAATATGCACTAAAATGGATTTAAGGCAGGTAGCGGAGGGGAGTCAGGATGGACCGCCTCGCAGCGCCTCCTAACAGTTTTGGTGCCTTCTCAGCCCATCTCCCTCTCGGGGCTCCTCCCCTACCCCACCAGCTGCATAACTGCAGCAAGTGAGGAGCAGATGCAGCGGGAGGCGGGGTGGGGCAGGAAGGGCACCTACTTGCTGAAGTCGAAGAGGAGCTTCTCAAAGATGAGGATGGGTCCCGTGCTGCTGAGTATGATGAGAGGCTGTCCCGAGAAGAGGCAGAACAAGGAGCCAGCCATGGCAGTGCCCAGGAAACTCTCCATCACTCCCTGGGGGCACAAGGACTGTGAGGCTCAGTACAGGCATGAGAAGAGGCCTCTCCAACAAGCTGGAACCCAGCTATCTTGGCAAGGGCTCAGGCCACAGTGCCTGTCCTTTGTCCCAGGTCCTCTCCTCCTCAAATTCTGCTCCCCATCTCTGACTCCACAACCTCCCACAGTTGCCAGCATCACTCTCCCTAATTCTAGGCCCCATATGACTTCCTTTTGGCATGCTAGGGCCTCAAATGGAGAAGGAAATGGCAACCCACTCCAGTAGTCTTGCCTGGAGAATCCCAGGGACAAAGGAGCCAGATGGGATGCCGTCTATGGGGTCGCACAGAGTCAGACATGACTGAAGCGACTTAGCAGCAGCAGCAGCAGGGCCTCAAAAACAGGGCTGCCAATGGTTGTGCTTGTACCCCATGCCCATTTTACTCCCAGAGACAGTCTATTCATCTACCCAGTCATTTTTTCATTCAAAGATCTAGTAGGTGATTTTAGAGATCAGATCATTCATTCATTCAAAATCCATTAAGGGCCAACTATGCATCAGGTATTGTGCTAGGTATTGAGGACCCACGGGCAAACAAGAAAATACATCTTCATTCTAGTGGGAGATATAGACAAGTAACTAGGCAATTTCCATACAGAAGAGTTTCTCAACTTCAGCACTACTTACATTTCAGGCTAGATCATTCTCTGTTGTGGGGCCGGGGGTGGGGGGATGCCCTGTGCATTGTAGGATGTTTATTAGCATCACAGTAGCACCTCACCTCCCAGTTATAATAACTCAAATTGTCTCTAGATGTTACTCAATGTCTCCTAGGGCTCAAAATCATCTTATTAAGAACCACTGCCAAGGGATGTGATAAGCTGGGATAAGATAAGGGTGTCACAGGAACACACAGCAGGAGTGAAGGGTGGTCAGGAAAGCCTCCCAAGAGGTAGATAGACTGAAGCTGAGACCCCAAAATTGGGCCGAGAATAGACCAGGAGCATGTGTCAGTGGAGTGATGAGAAAGAGTGTGGTCTGGGAAAAGAGAACAGAGTGTACAGAGGCTGGAGCTGAAAGGGAGCCTGGCTTTGAAAAACTGAAAGATGATCAGGATTGATGGAAAACAATGCAGATGAGCGAGGACAGAAATCTGAGAAGGGGAATAAATGGGAGATGGGGCTTGAAAGGCAAGCAGGACCACGTCATGAGACCTACTGGGCAACCCCGGGATTCATGAGTCAAGGATGATGTGTGAATATCTGGGTCAACCATGGTCTTGCTCGTTGGCTGGGGTAGCATCAGGTCTGGAGGGAAAACAATAGATGGAATGTTGGTCCTGTGAGTTGGGGAATCCCAAGGGGCAGCGATATGGACATGCCCAGGAGGCAGTTGGATATTTAACCTGCTGCTCAGGAGCGTGGTGTGGGCTGGAGATAGGCACTCATTTCAGTTTATCTAGGAAAACGGGTCTTCACCTTGGTGCTTGAGCTTTCCAGTGGTGCTATCCTGAAGGCCCCCATTAGAGAAGGCCCTTGTCTGGGTCTCAGTCTAGTGTCGCTGTTGAACTGTTTTCCCCAGGGAGACCTGTCTTACTGTCACGATAGACATTTCTAAAAATATCTAAACTTCAAGCTAATTATTTAAGGTTAGGTTTTTTTTTTTTTAAGTACAGGAAGAAGGTCACAATTAGCCACTCAATTAATTGTGATGATTAAATTCATTCAAGCATCAGTAGGAAAAATATCAAATACCAAAGCAGATGATTTCCCCTTAAACATTTGATCTATTTCTGTCATCTTTAAATTTTGTCTTTAGTAATATGACTTAGCTTCAGGTTTTTCAATTATGTCAGCTTGCTATTATTATTATTACTATTTTTTGAAGTGTAAAGGATTGCAAAAAGTGATGAACTGCCCCTGAATGGTAGATGGAATCCTTACTTTGGTTCCGGGATTATGGCTTGTAGCTCCTTACCACCACCTTGTGGTAACAGATTTTTCTGAGATTTGCACTCACGTCTCCAACTTACACACGCACCTGATAATTGTCAGTGGCATCTCCCAGAAGCCCACCAAAGGTGATCGCGTTGGTAATGCAGCCGAGGTAGATGAACAGGATGGCAGAGATGGACTGAATGTGGAAGCCATCGTAGAAGTCACTTGGGAACCAGGGCAGCTTCCTCTTGACATCAAGACACAGGCCACCGAAGAACCTGCTCAAGACAGGCCCAGGGATTGCTTTCTCACCACAAACACCAGTGTGGGGGCAGAGCTAGTCCCAGGAGCCTGCAGGGCCTGTGGCAAGGAAGGGAACTTGACTAGGGATGGATGGAGGAAGGGATCTTTTCACCAGAACATTTCACACCAGGAAAGAATTATCTCCTTAGACCCACCATCTCCACTGGGAAGGGTGGTCACAGACAGCCCGAGTGGGAGAGGGAAGGCCTTATGGGATCATGTCTTGGGGGCAGACTTAACATTCTACAGGGAATGAAACTCTTGGGGTCCAATGATGGCTATCTTCCTTGTGTCCCTGATTATCTGCAGGATTTCTGTGCTTGGTAAACGTGTGTCCAGTGTTAGGAGGAGATGGAGAGATCCTGGTTTATAGCAGATTCATCAAGGGCAGATTCTGAACCTTATTTTATTTTATTTACTTCGTGGAACAAACAAGTGGGAAATTTAAGGTTTAGGGAGAGCGTTTATTGGGGCCGCTATTCTCCAAAGCTCCAAACACAGTGAGCAGGGTTTAGCATACAGCAGGGCTTTTCAACCTTGGTTCTACTGACATTTTAGGCTGGATAATCCTTTGTTAATGGGGAGGGCAGTCCTGTGCATCAGAGGACACTGAGCAGCATCCTTGGTCTCTATCTGCTAGATAACAGTATCATCTCCCCTCCAATTGGGACAAACCAAAAATGTCTCTGAAAATTGCCAGATGTCCCCTGGGTAAGGATCAGGGTAGGGAATGGGTAAAGTTGGGAAACACTGGCTGGCAGAGAGCCAAAGGCATATAAAACGTGACTCCCTTCTCAAAGTCATAGCTTTGCAGGACTGATTCTGTCCTTTCCTAAATTCAGATCAAACCAAGTTATTCTAAAAGCTGGCAAAGAAACCCAAACAAGCCAGGAAAATCTATTGTTTTCTTTTAAAACAAGTTTTTTGACTAGGTAACATAAGGTTAAAAAATTCAAAAGGTACTGTTATGGACTGAATTGTGTCCCCAAAAAAGATGTATCAAAATTCTAACCTGTAAATGTGACCTCATGTGGAAACAGAGTCTTTGCACATGAAATCAAGTTAAGAGGAAGTTGCTGCTGCTGCTGCTGCTGCTGCTGCTAAGTCGCTTCAGTCGTGTCCGACTCTGTTCGACCCCATGGACGGCAGGCCACTAGGCTCTGCCGTGCCTGGGATTCTCCAGGCAAGAACACTGGAGCGGGTTGCCATTTCCTTCTCCAATGCAGGAAAGTGAAAAGTGAAAGTGAAGTCGCTCAGTCGTGTCCGACTCTTAGCGACCCCATGGACTGCAGCCTACCAGGCTACTCTGTCCCTGAGATTTTCCAGGCTAGAGTACTAGAGTGGGTTGCCATTGCCTTCTCCGAAGACGGAGTCGTTAGGAGGACCCTAATCCAATATGACTGGTATCTTCAGAAGAAGAGGAAAATGCGATATGAAGACAGAAACACAGGCAGGACAGCATGCGAGGACACAGGCAGGATGCACGGCAAGCAGCAGCAATGACTGCTGGCCGCAGGCAGCAGCTCGGGACAGGCAAGGAAGGAGTCAGAGGGAGCCTGGCCCTGCTGGCACCTTGATTTGGAACTTCTAGACTCTAAAACATCGAGAGAATCAATTTCTATTGTTTAAGCCACCTAGTCTGTGATATGTGTTGCCGCAGCCCTAGAAAACGAATGCAGTTAACAGAGGGTGTGCTAAGAAAAGTCTGGGTTCCTTCACTTTATGCGCGCTTCCCCTTTCCTGTCGGATCCTGGAGGAGCTTTGCAGGCGAGGGAGGAAAAGCGTGCAGCGGTCAGACCCCAAGGCCTGAAGTGGGTGCAGCAGACAGAGGAGGAGATTCCTAAAAGGAGCAGAGAAATCTGAGACAGCTGGAGTGGCCGGCAGGCCTGGAGTGGGCACCTTCCTGTCCAGATCAGCTCTTCCCCGATTTCATGCGCGGTTGGCATCTCTCCATCAGCCGCGCCGCTCCCTCCGCCGGCCCCGCCGCCACCGCCGCCGCCGCCGCCGCCGCCGCCACCGCCTGTAGCGCCGCCTCCAGCAGCCCCGCCGCCGCCTCCCGCCACAGAGCCGTTCATCTGGCCTAATTCAGTCGGGGAGAACACGGACTTCCTGGAAGGAGAAGGGGGACAGGGGGCAGGTAGGGCTCCCAATCCTACGAAGAACTCAGCACCCCCAGGACTGGCCTCATCAGGCTTAACCTCTTCAGCTACAATCATCAAATATCTTCAAATACAGAGAAGAATACATTAAAGGATCCAGCAATACTCCTCACAGGTCACCCAGGTTTTACAGATGCTCACATTCAGCATATTTGCTTCTGATTTTTTTTTTTTTTTTAGAGAAATAAAACTGGAGAAAAAAAAAGTATAAACCTGTGTATGTTGACGTCTTTTTTTAAACCCAAATAAGAAAGGAACAGACTGAAAGCTCCCTCTGGACGACTTCCCCGCTTGCCACCGCTCATTCTCACACACCTCTTGTCAGCAGAAGGCACCTTCTTGGGTGGCTCAATTCGGATATTCGGGTCCCATTCTCCCGGGGGAAGCACGATGACCTCGTCCAGAAACTCATCGATCCCCGCGATCAGATCCTCTCGATTCCGGGCCTTGTAGGCCACGTCGCTGAAAAGCTGGCAGGGAGAGAGGTGTAGCAAGAGAGAGGGCCGCTGCCTTGCTGCCGTCCCCGTCTCATCCACCTCCTTGGGGCACACTGCATATACTTTCAAAGAAAGGTGCCTCCTGGGCCTGAAAGCCAGGTTTCTGTATTCCAGTCATCTGACCTGAGTTGAGTTACCTTCCTGCTCTCAGTTTCCCACAGAGCAAGCTCATCAGAAAGCCTGTGGACAGCCCAAAGGAGCTCAGGTATTTTAACTCTGTTTTACGTCCCAGCCCTTCATCTTTGGAGGATCAGGCTGCATCATTCCGCACCATCTCCAGCATGTTCTTTCTGACTTTACAGATCTGATTGGGTCATGCTGGTTTTTAAACTCCCCTAGTCTCCCCATCACAGATGGTCAACTCTCAGCTCTGCCTACAGGCTCTGGCTCCTCTCTTTGGTGTCACCTTCTGCTCTTGAAACCCTTCCACTGAGCCTGTATCAAACCACTCCCATCCAGCTCTCCATCTCTGAGCCATGGCCCTGGTTCCCTTTGCCTGGAATGCCTGCCTCCTAAGCTTGTGCTCATCCTTAACTGTGAAGCTCCATCATGTGTGAAGGGCCCCCTAACTGCCTGGGCAGTTGGTATGTGGTTCACTCTTGGTTTGTCGGGCTATGTCTCCCACTTGATTGGTGCTCCTAAAGGGCAGTGACTATTCCCTCATTGTCATAATCCTCACACCTGCACAGGACCTGGCATACAGGAGATGCTCAAATGTGACTGTTGAATAAGTGAATGAATGAAGGCACAATGTTTGATGCAGGAGCCGTGACATTCAGGAGTACCTGCTTCTCGTGGCACTTACGTCATCAACCATGAGGGTTGCAATGGCACGGCCAATTTCATTGTAGGATTTTGCTCTCCCAGAGGGTCCCAGCAGTATGAACAGAAATCTGCAAACAAGATGGAGGAGGAGGAGGAAAGCAAGAAGGAAAAATAAAACCAGATGGAGAGAAGGATTTTCTGGTCCAAAATAGTATCCATTCTCAGCTTTTTAACTGACCATAAACATCTCCCATATTCGCTCCCATGAATCCCATATTTGCTTTGGAGATACATTCCTCTTCACTTCTGCCTAGGCATCCTCACCATGCCCTGGTGTCCCAGAACTCACCCAACAACCCCCCTCCCACTTGGCTGCTGCTGCTGCTGCTGCTAAGTCGCTTCAGTCGTGTCCAACTCTGTGCGACCCCATGGACGGCAGGCCACCAGGCTCTGCCGTGCCTGGGATTCTCCAGGCAAGAACACTGGAGTGGGTTGCTGTTTCCTTCTCCAATGCAGGAAAGTGAAAAGTGAAAGTGAAGTCGCTCAGTCGTGTCTGACTCTTAGAGCCCCCATGGACTACAGCCCACCAGGTTCCTCCATCCATGGATTTTCCAGGCAAGAGCACTGGAGTGGGGTGCCACGGCCTTCTGGAGTGGGGTGCCGTTGCCTTCACCACTTGTTGGCTACTTCTTGTCTATGATTATTTTAAATAAACTCTATAAACCTCTCCTCCAGTCAGATCTCCCTCCCCAGCCAGTTCCCTAGTTTTCCTTCTTTATTTTAGGGGTGTCTCCAGCAGCACTGCTGGCTAACTGCATGGACAGCCGGCCACCTGAGGGTGAGTGTGGTGGGCGGATGTCAACGGTTCTCACCTGGTAGGCACAGGCACCTCGGTCACACCTCCCAGCATGGCTGACTGGATGAGACGCACGAAAGCGATGAATGGCTGGTCCAGGAAGTCCACCTCGCCCACAAGCACGTTGGAGGCTTCTGAGTCCTTGGGGATCTTCTTCATGAATTTGTTTTTCCGCTGGTCAGTGAGGGGGACATGAGATACCCATGGGTACTCATACACAGTGGTTTTGGCTCTTACTCAGCTCATTCAGACTACTCTGGAGGCCTAACCTTACAAAATTCTCCCAGCGTTTCTCTAGAGACCGAAGGAAATAGCCCAACACTCTCCTGCAGTCTGCAGATGAGGAAGCTCAAAGTTGGTTAACCCCAGGGACCAGCTAAGCCTTTCGTAGATGGGAAGGAGCAGGCAATGACTTGACCCCCCCATACTTCCTTGTTCTACTGAAGTATGAGCTGAGGGGTCAGAGAAGAGAGCCAGGCTTGCTGGACAGCAGGTCTCATCCCCCAGCCGCAGCTCAAGCAGATGAGGGTCTTGGCTCATATACTCCATTGCCTAGCCCTTCGTCTTTTCCCTCACCCTAGTGGCTATGGGAGGAAGAAAACCATCCTGATGGGCAGAGTGGACAGACTTTGTTTTCTCTTTGCCACCAGCATTCCGGCTAATGGGAATCCCTGTACCTGTGGATCCGAGTCTGTGGGAGACTTCTGTGCCCCCAAGTCACCCCCAGGGAACCTCCCAGGAAACTCATAGCTTCTGAGCCTTTCCAGCTGAGACTATTGAAGTGCCCTCCAGCCAGTCCCTCTGGCTGGTGTTTATTTAGGGCAGAAAGGTCAAATAGGCAGAGTGAGTGGGGTCTGATGTGAGAGGTGCTGGAGACAAGCCCCCTGCCCACTCTCTGTGGTTATGACTTCCATTCTATGAATAAGACACTGATTCCTCCCAAGACCTCTCAGACAAAGAAAACACCCAGGGGTGGTCACATACATGCTCTTCTTCATCTTGAACATCTTAGGGTGCATTAGTTTTTCAGATCACTTTCCCTCTAGGTAGCAAGAGGTGGGCGAGGGACAGATACAGTTTCAGAGAAAGAGGTGGGGAGGGGTGTTTGGGTAGCACAGGGCTGGTGGGAGTCCATAGTAGCTGACAAAGGAAGAAAGGGCCCAGGAGGAGCAGGCAAGTGCTTCAGAGAGATCCTTGGGTGCCACAATTTTGCCACCCACTCCCCACCTGATGGGAGTCTCTCCTGTGAGCACAGAAGCTCAGTGAAGATAGGTTCCTCTGTCCCTGGAGAGGGGTCAGCTGTAGGCATGGGCATGGCCAACAGGTCTTACCCCTTTGGGCCCACAGCCATTTCCTGATTTGACTCATGGAGTGTGTGATACAGACTGGGCTGGGGCCCTGCCAGCACTCGATAAGGCTCTGTGAGTAAGGGCTACACCCTTATAATCTCTTAAAACCTCTCAGAAACATTAAACTGTCTATAACCACCCAGGAACAGCACCAAGGACCCTAATGTAGTGAGAAGAAGCAACAGCAGGTGTTAATGGGAAGGCCAGAATCCCCAGGACTCAGAAGGTCCCTTTGTCCCAAGCTCTGTCAGCTGATTCATAAGCAGGTTCTTCAGGATGGAGGGCTGAGCATGCCAGGGCAGCCACTGTGCCCCTGCCAACTCCATGTCCCCGGGCACCAGGCAGGGAGAAGCTCTAGGGGACTGGAGGAGAGGTCGGTGGTAGGCGTGTCCTGGAGAACAAGGTTTTGAAACCACAGTGCTCTGGGATAGCCCATGTAGCATGTGTAACCGGGAGCAGAGAGGAGCGAAAACAGGGCCTGCGGTCCCAGTAAGGAGGCGGGGGTGGTAGTACCCCAGCAATGGACCGTGAGAGCGTTCTGGCTGGGCGATGGTCTGGACGTGGGCCTGTCTAACCAGGGTCCTGCTGACCCCACTGCCTAAACCCGGGGGACTCTAGTCCAGCTCTGCCAAGTCACTGCACATGGCCGCACTGTCTGAATCCATCTCTGCCCACTGGGAACTCACTGGAACTCAGGGCCGATGTGGAGTGGTAAAAAAAAAGATGCACCTAAAGAAACCTTCTGTTGTACAAAACTGCTGTCCCCACAACAAGTCAACTGCTGCTACAAACACTGAGAAGCAGCATCCTACAACCGCTTAGGGGAACTGGACGCTGGGGCCTGGTGTTGGGCTCCAGTCCCTCGGTTAAAGGCAGCTCTGCTTGGAGAAGGTAGTGGATAGTATTCTTGTCACCACTTAGGCAGTAAAAAAATAGGTTGTGAAAAACTTTCACGAGCCAGTGCTTTCTTGTCATGGCTCAACTAAGTGGGGTTCTTCTCTAAATAATATTCCAGGGCACTCGTTCCTAAGTCAGCCCCAAATTAAGGGCTCTAGAGTCAGACTGTCTGGATCAAATCATGGCCATGCCACCTTTCAGCTGCATGAACTTGGGCATATTATTTCACTCTTTTATGCCCTCATCTGTAGAGGGAAGATGGCATAGTACCCTCATGATGCACAGGAAATGCCCCGCACGGTGTAGTGCATCCAATATGTGGACCTCAAATGGTGGTTGATGTTGTTATTGTTGTTTTATAAATATTTTGGCCACCAAAAGGCCATCCAGACACTGACTTCACTGACTTGAGGGAATGCTTTTGTTTTGCCTTCTCCCAAACTTGGGGCTGCCTGAACCCCGGAAGTCGCCCGAGCTCTTGAGAAGTTGGTACCAACTTTCAGATGCCCTTCCTCACCTTCCTTTCCACTCCTGGGGGCACAGGCAAGGGGACCTTGAGACCTTCTGCCCCTGAGGTGTGAGTGTTTGGAACTGAGGGCAACTTCCTGTGCGTTTCCCTCAGGGGCATAGTCATGGGGCTCCCGGGCTGTTTGCGGGCTTCTGACCTTATCAAGGTTTCAGCCAAGCTGGTGAGAAACAAGAATTGACTTTATCCAGCACCAGCCAAGGAGAAGATACACTATTGTGCAGTCCAGCCGATTCACTATCATTAATGTCTCCATGGGGAGGCCCTACTGCTCCTCTACCCACCCGAGTCCCCGCTTCATCATTCAAAGTGCTCGTGGGTGGGGGTCATGGCAGAGGCAAACCGTGTGGCAGTCTCTTCAATAAATCCCCAGTTCAAGGACAGCTGACACCTCATCTCATCACATCTCTCTGTCCCCAGGGCCTAGCACACAGCCCCAGTGATGGATTGTCAGTCACCATGGCTGCCCAGAGCCCCACCTGTGTCCTTCCTGAGGACCCCACTTTTTCATGGGACTAGAGTTTTGCCCATAGGGTTCCCCATCCCTAAAACCAAAGACTTCTTCCTGCCCTGGCCCTCTGCTGCAGCCAAGGGCAGGGGTTTTCTACCTGGTCGGTATTTGGGGTGAGAGAAATATCATTCATGCTTCTGCTCTGGGCGTGACCTAGGAGAAAAGGAAAAGAAGGTCCATCAGGGGAGACGGATTCTTGCAGAACCCTTTCTCTTGGTCTCTACACAGGCTTGTTCCATCTTCACAACCAAAGCAACCTCTCCCGTTATCCTGCAGCCCCTATCAGCTAGCATCCTCTCTCTTTTCTTCCTTTCAATGGCAGCTTTCTTAGAAGAGTTGCTGGACCCCACGTTCTTCTCACTCCTCAGTATGCTACTCTCTGGTCCCAGCCCGCTGCCCTGCCTTCTTAGAGACTAAGATATCTGCTCTGCACAGGCCCTGCGGGTGGGGAGGGACACGGACGCCCTACTGGGTGAGGAACCAGGCATCAGCAAGCTTCGTCTCTGTTGGAGAGAGGAGAGCAGTTTCATGTCTGTCTGCCCTGACCCATGGGAGTCTTTAAAGAAGGCTGGGGATTTGGGCTGGCAGAGGGGAGGTAGGTGGGGCTCCCCAGGGCCGACAGTTCCTTGCTGCATGAAGGCAGGAGAAGGCCAGCTCAGGAGAAGGCCAGCTCTCATTTCCCACCAGCAGCCAAATCCAGCGAGCTCCCTCAGGCTTTCTGTGGCCTCTGGAGTCCCTGTACTGCCAGACTCTGCTTTCCTTTATTTCCATCCAGGATCCTCTCAGGCTGGGCTTTTCTCAGGGCCTTGCTTTGCACTCAAACCCTTCAGAGCTGACGCCCTCCTCCTTGCTCAATCCCATCCACTTCCGATTCTTCCCCATCTACATTTGTGCCGGGGATGCCCAGGTTGTATCTCCAGCCCAGATCTCTCCCCTAAGCTCCAGATTTCTCTGAGCAGCCCCGCCTGGCACCTCAGACTCCACACAGTAGGAAACAAAACTCATTGTCTTCCATCAAATCACACTCCCTCTATAGACCCTAGATCACCCAGTGCCCTATCCCACGTGTTCACGGGCAATCAGAGCAGACCTTGGAGCCAGCTTCAATTCCCCTCTCTTCCCTTTTCCCACTTCCCACCATTCGCTGAATTCCACCAGCGTCCTTCCCTTTCCATTCTTGCTCTCGCTGCCTGAACACGGCCCTCATCTCTTGCTCCCAGTCATTCAGTCCCTTCTAGCTTATTTCTGATCATGACATGTGCCCGCATCAGACTTCTCAGGAGAACTCATTACCCTCAGAATAAAGGCCGGGACCTTTTTCAAGACACATAGGCCCTCTTCGATTCGGACCCTCTTTCCTTTATATCCTACATCGCTGGTGAACGGAATCACTCTATTTCCCCATACATGTGGTGCCCTTCACAGCGCCTTCCCATCACCTGCTGTTTGTTCCCTTTGTTCTAAAGACTATGCTACTGGAAGACTTCTATTTATTCTCCAAGACTCAGGCAAGTGTCTCCTCCTCTCTGAGCCTTCCCAGGTGCCGTCTTGTGGTGGGGCAGGGGGGCGGTGTGTGCACACAAAGCTGTAACCACTTATTCATGTCTTTTATCCAGGTTCCCACCATGGCAACGTTGGCACAGGATGACTTCATACACAGTAAATAAATGAGCAGAAGGCTCATATGCCAAAGCCACTCACAGCCTCTGACTGCCAGCACTGCTCTGCGGAATAACCAAGACCAGGGAGACTAAGCACATCCTGGGGTCACTGAGACTGTTCTCAGAAAAGACCGCACCACAGCCCAGCTGTAGCTCTGGTCACATCACCACTGCGGTCCCGAAGCACTCCCCTGGCCTGGTCAGCGGCTCAGCCCTGGGCTGTGCTTGTTCATACCTTGTCATTTTAGTGAAAGTGTGTAAAGGAAAATACTCCTTTGCACTGCTTTTTATTTTCACTTCCCAAATTCCCTCTTTTTTTTTTTTTTTTGCCTCATGGTTCACCCGTCTGTCCATCCTGACAAACTGCCTGACAGAGCGTGGTCTGTGGCCGTGCCCCGCCCAGGCCCCCGTGGGGGCTGCAGCTCCCCCAGTGTTTCACTTCGGGGGGCCAAGACTGTCAGGCAGGATGAGAACATCCTCCGACTGTCCTGGAGGAAAAGCTGGGCTGCAAGACAGATCTAGCCTGCTTTAAATCCTGTTTCTAGGAAGACTTGTCACCAAAAACATGATTGATGATTAGTGTGGTGACAACAAAGCCTTAGACCAAGTGAAGGATGCCCAGATCCTTCACATGGGACAGGACTTGCTTCAGAGCACACGGGACTGGGTATTACGACAGGACTTGATTTAGAGTTGCATTTTTTGGAATAATTATCTAGAAAATTTTGGTAGTAAGTTAGACTATGAGGGCAGCCCAGGGTTTAGGGTGAATGCTAGATTTCTTCTGACACCTGAGAATTCTAGACAGACCTTGGTCTTTACCCCCTCTGCTATGACAAGTGTGAAAATTGACTTCAGAGTGCCCCCAGCCAGAACGAAGGGGCTGCACCGTGGCGGAGAAACTCACACAGACGGCCGTAATTCGCACTTTGCCGCACCCTCAGGTCCTCAGTGGAGTGGTGTAGGCTCGGGCCGGGCTTGGGGCTCCGGGCTGGGCTTCGACCTGGGAGGCACAGAGGGATTTAACTCCAGCAGGCCTGCTGCAGCGACGCACATTAGCACAGTCCTCATTTACAATCACTTCACCTGAATAAAGCTAGGCTACAGGACAGATCTCTTCTCCTTCGAGGAAGAAAGGATGGTTCGGTTGTTTTGGATTTTGTTTTTGTTTTTCAGAATCTTTCGAAGCAAGTGGATAGTGTGACTGTGATTAGAGAAAAGACCTGTGCTGTTGAAAGTGGGATAGCTACACAGTTGATTAAATAGGCATCAGGTGTTGTAGATGACCTAGGTTCACTCCTGATTCCACAACTACTGATCATTGGACCCGAGGCAAGTAACTTAACCTCTCCACGCCTCAGCCTCCCGCCCTGGGGGTGGTGAGAACAATTGCTGGTCAGGGGCCTCTTGTGAGGATGACGTGAGTTTACACCTAGGGAGCACTCCTGCCTGGAGCAGGGTAAGTGCTGGTATGTACCTGCTGCAGGCTAAACGTTTTCCACTTTAAAATAATTGATCTACAGAGATTCCTCAAGTGTTTTCAGCTAGCAGCATTATCAGTTTTGTACTGATTCCGGCACTTATCTGACAGGTCCAGCGAGGCTAGAGTCTGGGCATCTCGACTCTGGGATATCAAGAGTGGAGGGTTGGAGATTTGAGATGCATGCAGAGGACAAGCGTTATGGCCCAACTCACTGCTGGTGGAGGAGACCGCCTTTCCAATGTCGGCCAAGGAGCGGTGGATGGGCTTTGTGGTTTGGTGGCGGTGTTTCCTCAGGAGGACGTAGCTGACCCTCTCGCGGAGCTCTGGACGAAGGAGGCCATCCTCAATTTGCTTCTCAATGACGTCGTCTAAGTGGGAAACAAACACGCCTTGTCCACGGGGGACAGAATGACCAGGGGTGTGGGGGTCTTCAGTTTCACCTGTTATTTGTGGGATTAAAAGTGAACTAAAGGAGGCATGGAAGGTAGAAACAGTTCCAACCTTTGCCACAAACTGAAAATTTGGACCAGTCATGAACCTTCAGGCTCCTTATAGGTAGAAGCGTGTGTCTGTGGGAGTTCGTGCATGTGTGTGCATGTGGGTGCATGTGTGCAGATGTGGTTCATGTGAGTGCATTGTGGGCACGTGTGTGCACGCATGTATGGGTATAGGATTCTCTGCTCTATCAATACTATTGTGGAAAGTAAATGAAATTATAACTATGAAAGACCCTAAGAAGCACAAGGTACTATGCCAAGTGGTTTTAGTCCCAGTGTGAATTCTTTTTAGAAAAGTATTTGGGGCAGCATACTTCTGGTAAAACTGAATGTGCTAAAACAAAATTCACAAGGAGTTTTAGGGACAGTAAGGCAAGCTACTCCCTTCCTTTGTCACTCCATCAAACGAGAGCTAATTTCCTGAAGATGAGTATTGATCCATTTACCCTGATAAGAAACAGGTTGCCATGGCAATGGGTGTCTCCAGCCAGGCTCAGAAGCGCTCTCCCTTTCTTTCCATTGCTGAATGGCATTTCAGAGGCTGATCTTGCCCTCTCTATAGGCATCTGAAACTAGGAGCAACCGTGATGCTGCTTTGGGAGCATCAGACCCAAAACCTGGTCTCCGCAGAATTAGGCAGGCATCAGAGGTGGGCATGCCACCTAGACCAAGGGTGGGCAAGAGATGGGGCAGGGGAAGGGGGATGTTGCCCTGGTTTGCAGGGGCCACAGCAGTCCTTGCCTCACCTATGATCTGTGGTAAGGAGCCACCGTCCAAATCCAGCAGCACGGTTCCCGTCTGCAGGCAGGTGCGGAGCTCAAAGAGGCTGTGCAAGGACAGTGTGGACACGTGGGGCTTGCTCCAGCGTTCGCCTCCTTCCTCTACCTTTTCTTCAAACTTTATCCACCTGGAGAGGTAAGGATGGGGCTCAGCATGGCCTTTGCCCTCAGGAGGCGCCCCAAGCTGGGCCTCTTCAGGAGAGGGATGCTGGCTTGCAGGTCATGCTCTGCACGTTGTGGGGGCATTGGCCCTCTACTCACAGGAAGAGGGTCTCCTGGGGACTCATCCCTCACTCCTGATGTGTCCATGCTCAGGACAAAGTGGCAGCAGAGAATGACCATAAATGGGTGTGAAAACTATTCTTTTTTTTTCCCCCTTTTATTTATTTTCTAATTGGAGGATAATTGCTTTATTGGATATGTTGCAAAATTGGATTTGGTGATGGTGACACAACTCTGCACATTTACTAAAAATCATTTAATTAATACACTTAAAACAACGGAACTTAATGGTATCCTACAATAATAGAGCTCTTTAAAAAACAAACCATCCACTGGATCCTAGTTACCTGTCTACTGGTCACATGTGTTTTCAGTGCCTGTCTCATGAGGGTATGGTTTGCTGGGAGAGGGGATCGTTTCCCCACAGTTCCACTGTAGGGCCTGAGGTTTCCATGAATCACACTCAGATTTTGGTTCTGAAAGTTCAGGGTAAAATCCAAATGTAATTTATGGGAGGAAATAAATTAAACCAAAGGTGTGTAAGAATTTGTCCTTTCTAGAAGCCTCGGGATCATAGGCTGAGGGGGTGGCCGCGTGGGAAGGCCTCGGGCCACTGGCAGAGGCAGCGCTGGCCTGTAACTCCTCTGCAGAGGGCAGCACTGGACAGCCTGTAGAGCCACAAGGAGGCAGAGACTCCTGGCTGGAGAACTGCTAGCTCAGTTTTATTAAATATTGACCTCAAATTTCTGAGTAGCTTCAAACTATTCCAGTCAAAATGCTATGGGAATGTTTTTGGGCTGTGACTAGCTCTAAAGTTCCTCTGAAAAAGAGGATAGTTGGGGAATGTCAGAGAATAGTTAGGGAAAGTCTAAAAAAGAAGAATGGGGATGGGACATGCCTTTAGCAGATATAAAAACTTACTGAAAACCTTGAGTAATTAAAGCATTATAATTCCAGCCCAGATATAGACAAAGGGATCTAGAAAACAACAGCCCAGAAATATACCTGAGCCCCCATGGGGGTCTTGGTTTTGATGGAGGAGTTGTTTAAAAGTCCACTAGGGACTACCTTGGAGAAGGCAATGGCACCCCACTCCAGTACTCTTGCCTGGAAAATCCCATGGATGGAGGAGCCTGGTAGGCTGCAGTCTATGGGGTCGCACAGAGTCAGACACAACTGAAGCGACTTAGCAGCAGCAGCAGCAGCAGCAGCAGCAGGGACTACCCTGGTGGTCCAGCGGTTAATAGTACTCCTTCCAATGCAGGGGACAAGGGTTCAATCCCTGCTCAGGGAATTCAGATCCCATGTGCCAATGGGCAACTAAACCCATGCACCACAACCATGCACTGCTTTTAGAGAAGCCTGTGTAAAATGAAGAGGCCACGTGCTGCAATGAAGACCCAGCACAGCCAATACATAAATAAATACAATGATAAAAAGTAAAAGATAACCAACCTAAGTATAAAAACATGAAGTCCCTACTTCTTACCAAACACTTCTAAATTCTATATGGATTAAAGGCTAAATGAAAAATTAATCTATAATGGAATATTGTTGAGCCTTAAAAAAAAGGAAATCTTGACACATGCTGCAGCATGGATGAAATTTGAAGACATTATGCTAAGCAAAATAAGCCAGCCACAAAAGGACAAATATTGTAAGATTCCACCTATATGAGGGGCATAGAGTAGTCAAATTCATAGAGACAGGTGGTTGCTAGGGGCTGAGGAGAGCCGGGTGGAGGAATTGCTGTTTAAGGGCAATAGAGTTTCAGTTTTGCTGGATGAAGGCATTCAGGAGATGGATGGTAGTGATGGTTCTGTAACAATGTGAATGTACTCAATGTCACTGAACTGTACACTTCAAGATGGCTCAAATGGTAAAATTTATGTTATATGTATCTTGCCACAATTAAATAAATAACAATGTGAAAATCTATAAATATAAATATAAACATACTAGAAGAGAATATAGGGGAATATTATATTCTTACTATAACATTATATAATATAATACATATTATATATTATTATATAATATATTATAATTCTTATTATAATAATATATTCTTATATCCTTGGTTGGGGAGAAAGACTTCCTAAACAGTATGTAAAACCATAAAGGAAAAGAAATGGGCACTTTGTTATACAAAAATATACTAAAACCTGTGCATAACACAGTAAGACATAAAGTTCAAAGAAATGCAATATACTCAGAAAATATTTGCCGCAAACAGGACATCAAAGGCTTTTTTTTTTCTGGCTGCACCACATGGCATGTGGGATCTAGTTCCCTGACCAGGGATCAAACCCACACCCCTGCATTGGCAGTACAAGTCTTAACCACTGAACTGGCAGGGAAATCCACGAAGCTTCTTCACAACAATAGGAAAAACTCAAATTACCCAACTGAAAAGTGAACAATTCTGAAAAGAAATGAAGACGGGCAATAAACCTCTGAAAAGATGTTCAACTTTCCTACTAATCAAGAACACTTAAAGAATGTTGTGGGGGGCTTCCCAGGTGGCCCAGTGGTAGGAATCCTTCTGCCAATGCAGGAGACACATGTTTGATCCCTTATCCCAGAAGATTCTGCACACTGAGGAGCAGCTAGCCTGTGTGCCATAGCTATTGAGCCTGTGCTCTAGAGGCCAGGAACTACAGCTGCTGAGCTCACCTACTGCGACTGCTGAAGCATGCAACCCTTAAGCCCATGCTCAGCGACGAGGGAAGCCACTGCAATGACAAGCCCAGGCATCACAGCTAGAGAGTAGCCCCTGCTCACCGCAACTAGAGAAAAGTCTGCACAGTAACAAAGACCCAGCACTACCCCAAATGGATAAATTTAAAATGAATGTTGTTGCAAATGAAACAACATCCTTTGCTTCTCATATTGGCAGAAATTTAAAAGATTGACAACTTCCTGTGTGGGTGGAAACATGGGGAGCTGGGCACTCATATACTGTATGTAGGTACATAGTATGTGTGTATATATATAGTGTGCATATTTATATCATGTGTGTTTGTATATATATATTGTGTGTGTATATATATAGTGCAGCCACACAGCCTTCTTGGGGTGAGGAATTGGGGAGCCTCTTTTGTCTTTCAACCCAGTAGTTCAAATTCTAGGAAGTTATCACAGGAGTAGCATCGCACATCTGCACACAGTAATGCGGATACTAGGAGACGCTCACTTCAGCTTTGTCCATTAGGGTGAAGAATTGGAAACCACCAGTGTTCAGTAAGGACTTTGTCATATCAGTTCCATATGTCCATGCCACGGAATACCCCTCAGAGATAAAAAGTATGAGGATGAACTATGTACTGACAGGATGGACAACATCATCCCATTTTATAACAAGAAGAAAAACACATGCATGTGTGCATGGGGGTCTTTACACCTGTGTCTGAACAAATCCAGCAGCTCTTTTGGATGGATGCCTATCAGATGGTTAAATGATTACTTCTGAAGGGAGGTATGAGGTTGTTGGGGGCAAGATTTAAGACATTTTCACTCTATTGTGGTAATTAGTATCATAAGAGTGCAGCCTACATAGCAAGACAACCAGTTTGAATCCCAGCTTTACATTCACCAGCTATGGACTTTTCTTCCCTGGTGGCTCAGATGGTAAAGCATCCACCTGAAAGGCAAGAGACCCAGGTTTGATGCTTGGGTGGCGAAGATCCCCTGAAAAAGGGAGTGGTTACTCGCTCCAGTATTCTTGCCTGAAGAGTTTCATGGACAGAGGAGCCTGGTGGGCTACAGTCCATGAGGTTGCAAAGAGTCAGACACAACTGAGTAACTAACGCTTTCACTTTCAGTATAGTAAGAGTGCAGCCTGTGGAACAAGACAACCAGGTTTTGAATCCCAGCTTCACATTTACTAGCTATGGACTTTGAACATGTTACTCAATCTCTTACCACCTTTATTTCCTTCCGGAATAATAATAATTTATAGCAATTAGAGAAGTGCCTGGCACATAATGCACATTCTGTTAGCTTTGTAAATGTAAAAGGAAAGAGCATTGCTTTTGTAAACTGAGAGACAATAAGCAAATAAGAAAGTAAAGGCATTCAAGGCTCTTCCAACCAGACGACATTATGGTTGATATTTTGATGACCTACATATTAGATCTCTGTGTATGCGAGCATGCACACGCACACACACATTTTATACTAATGACAGTATTAAGGACGTGGTATCTAATGGATATCCTTTCACATCTATGAAACGAAATGAAAGTCTCTCAGTCGCGTCCGACTCCTTGCAGCCCCAGGGACTGTAACCTCACAGGCTCCTCTATCCATGGAATTCTCCAGGGCAAGAATACTGGAGTGGGTTGCCATGCTTTTCTCCCACCCAGGGATCAAACCCCGGTCTCTCACATTGCAGGCAGATTCTTTACCATCTGAGTCACCAGGGAAGCCCATGTTCAGTGCTAAAGAACCGTATTACCTGTTAGACGTTTTATCTCTATAAAATCTATAAATATTCATATCATTTTAAAGGCTCTTTAGCATGCCATTGTATGAGCAGACCAAAATTTATGTGAATAATCCTAATTTGGTAGACATTTATATGATTTCTAATTACTCTGTATTGTAAATAAGGTTGGTTTGAATATCCTTGGCCCCTGTCTGCACATTTTTACGTGTATGACATACATTGTCAAACTGTTCTCCAGAAAGCCATGCCGATTCTTATTTCCACTAGCGTACAGGAGACCTCACATTTCTCTGACGTCTCTCAGGCTCTAATATTGTCATTCCTTTTCAACTTTGCTCATTTAGTAATTGAAAAATTGTATCATATTTGCATTCTTTTGACTACATGTGAGGTTAAATATCTTTTCCTTTATCAGATCTCCTCTTCACACAATTGTGTGAGTGCTTTGCTATATTAATGTTTAACATCCTGATTCAATACATTCATTTGAGAATAGTTAACTGGGAGCCTGGAAGGACCTTAGGGGCTTAGAGGGACCCAGGATGAAGAGGATTTTTTCCCTAATATACATGTGTTTGTTGACTGTTTAAGCTGGCTTAAACTCAACATTCAAAAAATTAAGATCATGGCATCCAGTTCTGTCACTTCATGGCAGATAGATGGGGAAACAATGGAAACAGTGACAGACTTTATTTTATTGGGCTCCGAAATCACTGCAGATGGTGACTGCAGCCGTGAAATTAAAAGATGCTTGATTCTTGGAAGAAAAGCTATGACAAACCTAGACAGCATATTAAAAAGCAGAGACATTACTTTGCCAACAAAGGTCCATACAGTCAAAGCTATAGTTTTTCCAGTAGTCATGTAGGGATGTGAGAGTTGGACTATAAAGAAAGCTGAATGCCAAAGAATTGATGCTTTTGAGTTGTGATATTGGAGAAGACTCTTGAGAGTCCATTGGACAGCAAGGAGATCCAATATTCATTGGAAGGACTGATGCTGAAGCTGAAACTCCAATACTTTGGCCACCTGAGGTGAAGAATTGACTCACTGGAAAAGACCCTGATGCTGGGAAAGATTGAAGGCAGGAGGAGAAGGGGATGACAGAGGATGAGGTGGTTGGATGGCATCACTGACTCAATGGACATGAGTTTGAGCAATCTCCGGGAGTTGGTGATGGACAGGGAAGCCTAGTGTGCTGCAATCCATGGGGTCGCGAAGAGTCGGACATGACTGAGCAACTGAACTGAACTAATACGCTGTGTGCTTTTCTCTGTTTAGTTACTCAGTTGTGTCTGACTCTGCAACCCCACGGACTGTAGCCTGCCAGGCTCCTCTGTCCATGCTGATTCTCCAGGTAAGAACGCTGGAGTGGATTGCCATGCCCTCCTCCAGGGGATCTTCCCAACCCAGGGATCAAACCCAGGTCTCTGCATTGCAGGTGGATTCTTTCTGATATGTATATATATATATATATATAAACTTTTCATATTCTTTTCCATTATAGTTTATTATAGGACATTGAATAAAGTTCCTTGTGCTATTAACAGGACCTTGTTGTTTATCCACTGTATATATGATAGCTTGCAACTGCTAACTATTTCAAACTCTGAAGAATGGGAAAGTTTGACTAGAGGAGTCCTGGGAGGTGAAGACTGAAAACATGGGGCTGGAGCAGAGACTCAAGGACTTGCCTTGGAGATTCACAAAGGTATAGTGGACATCTTTAATTGGGAAATATGTTTGGGAGAACATTATTTAAATTATGCTAGATCCAAGTCTCTATGTATCCCTCCAAAGTTTTTCTAAAAGTTGTCTAAACATAAGGGTTTGCAAGGAAGAAATCAAAGGACAGGTCCAAATGTTTTGGTGAGGAGATGGTTTCTCTTCTCCCTGAGAGTCTTTCTCCTATTGAATCACTCATATTGCCAATTTTTATCTCAAAAATTACCTTCATTTAAAAAAAAGCACTATATGCAGACAAGGTCTCAACCAACCTGAGCACAGTCTGCAGAAAAGCAAAATTATCTGTTTCCAGTTCAAGGCAATGCCAGAACTAGACTCCTGCTGCCAGCATCCCTTGAGAACTTGATTTTTAAAAAAGTCCAGGATACTCAACAGCTTCACTATTGATATGTCTTCAGTTGTCCTTGCTACTATTTTGGGAATCCAGATATTGAAACAGTAAGCCCAAGACCTGAACTTGATTTTGTGTTTTTAATGACTACAGCTAGAAATTAAGCTCCCTTTCACCTTGAGTAGAACATAGAAACATGGAGAGAACCCAAGGTCTGTAGCTTGGTTTTCAACTTTGACTGTTTATTAGAACTGCCTAAAGAGCTGTCTGGAGAATCCCAGGGACGGGGGAGCCTGGTGGGCTGCCGTCTCTGGGGTCGCACAGAGTCAGACACGACTGAAGCGACTTAGCAGCAGCAGCAAAGAGATTTTTAAAATTCCTGCTGCCTGAATACACACCACGAGCAGGGTAGCCTGGCCATAGAAGCTCCTAGATTATTTGTGCCCTGCGTGAGCCTCTACCCTACAGTCATATAGAACTGTGTGGCTCAGGGATAGTTGGGCTTGTCTGAGGTCCCAATACTGGTAAAGAGCTCTGTGCACATGGATCCCATTCTTTTTATATAGGAGGGGATATGGCCTCTTCCCTTAGAATGGCTCTGAGAGCCCCAGCTGAAGAGGTGGAGTGGATCTCTGAAGGCTCTTTTCCAACTTGGTCATTCTATACTTTCTTTTCTCTGATTTTTAAAGTAGAGTGCATACCTCTACACTAGCATATCTCAAACTCTAGTGAGCATGCAAGTACCTTGGGGATCCTGTTAGAATGCAGGTTCTAATTCAGCAGGTCTGGGAAGGGGCCCAAATTCTGCATTTCTTTTTAAAAAGTTTTTTACTGAAGTATAGCTGATTTACAAGGTTGTGTCAGTTTCAGGTATACAGCAAAGTGATTGTTTTTTAGGTTATTTTCGACTGTAGCTGGAAACACACTGTAGGTGTAGTTGTAGGTTATTACAAGATATTGACTATAGTTCCCTGTGTTATATATTAGGTCCTTGTTGTTTTTCTATTTTACATACGGTAGTGTTTATCTTTTAATCCCAAAGTTCTAATTTATCCCCTACCCCCACCCGCTTTCCCCTTTGGTAACTGTGCTTGTTTTCTATGTCTGTGAGTCTCTTTCTGGTTTGTAAATAAGTTCACTTGTATAACTCTTTTAGATTCCACATATAAGTGATATCATATGCTATTTGTCATTCTCTGTCTGACTTCACTTAGTGTGATAATCTCCAGGTCCATCCATGTTGCTGTGAAAGGCATTATTTCATTCTTTTTTATGACTGAGTAATATTCCATACTTTAAGAACTGCTATCCTAGAATGATGATCCTTAAACTTAGTTGCATATAAATATACCTCAGATGGGCCTTCCCAGGTGGTCCTGTTGTTAAGAATCTGCCTTCCATTGCAGGGAAGGTGGGTTTGATCCCTGGTTAGGGAACTAAGACCCCACATGCCATGAGGCAACTAAGTCAGGATGCTGCAACAAAAGATCTCTCGAGCTGCAACGAAGACCCGAGGTGATAAACAAACAAAACCCCTCAGATACTCTTTGTGGGCTGCACTGGGGCTTTGTTGCTGCACATGGGCTTTTTATTTAGTTGCTACAAACAGGGGCTTCTCTTTGTTTCAATGCACAGGCTTCTCATAGTGGAGCGCAGGATCTAGATGGGCAGGCTCCAGTAGTTGCAGCAGGCTGGCCCAGTGCGGTTCACGGGCTCTAGAGCGCAGGCTCAGTAGTTGTGACACACAGACTTAGTTGCTCTGAGGCATATGGAATCTTCCCGAACCAGGGTTTGAACCCATGTCTCCTGAATTGAGAAGCGGATTCCTATCCACTGCGCCACCTTAGAAGTCCCTTCGAATACTTTTCACACATTAGTGACTAGAGACATATTAATGCCACAGGCGTAAGTTTCTGCAAAAACTCCTTCAGTCAATAATGTGTTAAAATCTTGACGTCCAGGTCTTATCCTAGACCGGTTTATCTCAGAATATATGGGTCAGATACAGGCAACTCTGCTACAGATTGTTCCAAGTAAAGTTCCTGACTTCCAGGGCCCAGAGGCTAAAATGACATTTAATTTTTAGTCAGCCATCTTTGCTCATTGTTTCAGTGTATACCTGCCTCTCCAAATAGACATCAGGCTTTTTGAGGACAGGGACCATCATTTCTTCCCTGCTGTCCTTTCTGGTCTCCTACCCAGAGTAGCTCCATTAAATGGTTGCTCCTTCCTCTTTGAGGTAGTGAGGCCTCAATGATTACTTTGGGTGAAGTCTGGCTATGAGGAAATGACTGGGAAAAAGAGCTCTCAACAATCATGGGGTTTAACTGTGTTTTGTTTTTTTTTTTAAAGAAACTTTTGGCCATGCCAAGCAGCATGTGGGATCTTAGTTCCTCTACCAGGGACTGAACCCACACCTCCTGCATTGGAAGCATGGAGTCCTAACCACTGGACCGCCAGAGAAGTGCCCCCCACCTTTTCAAAAAGATTTTTCAAAATGATCTAAGCAATGATCATCAGAGTCTAGTAACATCACAAACATACACACAAAGGTCAGCTGGGCAGGAGCTGCCTTCTGATGGAAGCAAACATTACCACCCGTGAAACAGTCTTGTGGAAAAGTCAGTTAGGAATCAAATAAGTCTGAACTCAACTGCACTTTCAGGAAAAACAGGCACAGAGGAACATGGAAAACTCAGCTGCAGGGATGCAGTTAACAAAATCCAGTATTTAGAAAACCATATAGGAAAAACAACGCAGTTTCTTTAGAAATAATGACTACTGCAAGGGAAAAATAAAGGAGAAGGGACCTGTAGATTGAAAAAGATGTAGAAGATAAATCTCCCAAATGCAGTGTGTGGACTGTGAAATGGAATATTTGCTACCTTATCAGTAAACAAGGATGTCATAGCCATTAGTGATTTCAGGCCTCTGAATATGAGTTTCTAAAAACAGAGTGCCCAAGTGTGAGAACCATGTCTTTGATCCAAGAGTTGTTGGCTGCCACCACTCCCTATGGTGAGGAACAAAGGATGTTAAAAATCAAGAAGCAGGACGCTGGTCCCAGGTAGCTGAGATGCATATGAAGGGAATGATTTCTGTGAGTCGAAATGCTTTCATCTTCCCATACATAAGTTCAGCTCAGTTCAGTCGCTCAGTCGTTTGACTCTTTGCGACCCGATGGACTGCAGCATGCCAGCACTCCATCACCAACTCCCGGAGCTTACTCAAACTCATGTCCATTGTGTCGGGGATGCCATCCAACCATCTCATCCTCGGTCATCCCCTTCGCCTTCCACCTTCAATCTTTCCCAACATCAGGGTCTTTTCCACTGAGTCAGTTCTTCACATCAGGTGGCCAGAGTATTGGAGTTTTAGCTTCAGCATCAGTCCTTCCAATGAATATTCAGGACAGATTTCCTTTAGGATGGACTGTTTGGATCTCCTTGCAGTCCAAGGGACTCCCAAGAGACTTCTCCAACACCACAGTTCAAAAGCATAAATTCTTTGGCACTCAGCTTTTTTTTATAATTCAACTCTCACATCCATACATGACTACTGGAAAAACCATAGCCTTGACTAGACAGACCTTTTTTGGCAAAGTAATGTCTCTGTTTTTTAATAAGCTGTCTAGGTTGGTCATAACTTTTGTTGCAAGAATCAAGGATCTTTTAATTTCATGGCTGCAGTCACCATCTGCAGTGATTTTGGAGCCCAAGAAAATAAAGTCTGTCGCTGTTTCCATTGTTTCCCCATCTGTTTGCCATGAAGTGATGAGGCAAGATGCCATGATCTTAGTTTTCTGAATGTTGAGTTTTAAGCCAACTTTTGTGCTCTCCTCTTTTACTTTCATCAAGAGGCTCTTTAGTTCTTCTTCACTTTCTGCCATGAGGGTGGTGTCATCTGCATATCTGAGGTTATTGATATTTCTCCCAGCAATCTTGATTCCAGCTAGTGCTTCATCCAGCCTAGCATTCCGCATGATGAATTCTGTATTTAAGTTAAATAAACAGGATGACAATATACTGCCTTGACATACTCCTTTCCTGGTTTGAAACCAGTCTGTTGTTCTGTGTCTGGTTCTAACTGTTGCTTCCTGACCTGCATACAGATTTCTCAGGAGGCAGGTCAGGTGGTCTGGTATTCCCATTTCTTTCAGAATTTTCCACAGTTTATTGTGATCCACACAGTCAAAGGCTTTGGCATAGTCAATAAAACAGAAGTAGATGTTTTTCTGGAACTCTCTTGGTTTTTCAATGATCCAGTGGATGTTGGCAGTTTGATTTCTGGTTCCACTGCCTTTTCTAAAACCAGCTTGAACATCTGGAAGTTCATGGTTCACATATTATTGAAGCCTGGCTTGGAGAATTTTGAGTAATACTTTGTTAGTGTGTGAGATGAGTGTAATTTGTGTGGTAGTTTGAGCATTCTCTGGCATTGCCTTTCTTTGGGATTGGAGTGAAAACTAACTTTTTTCCAGTCCTGTAGCCACTGCTGAGTTTTCCAAATTTGCTGGCACATTGAGTGCAGCACTTTCACAGCATCATCTTTCAGGATTTGAAATAGCTCAACTATAATTTCATCACCTCCACTAGCTTTGTTCATAGTGATGCTTCCTAAGGCCCACTTGACTTCACATTCCAGGATGTCTGGCTCTAGGTGAGTGATCACACCATCTTGATTATCTGGGTCATGAAGATCTTTTTTGTACAGTTCTTCTGTGTATTCTTGCCACCTCTTCTTAATATCTTCTGCCTCGGTTAGCCCCATACCATTTCTGTCCTTTATTGTCCCCATCTTTGCATGAAATGTTCCCTTGGTATCTCTAATTTTCTTGAAGAGATCTCTAGTCTTTCCCATTCTGTTGTTTTCCTCTATTTCTTTGCATTTGATTGCTGAGGAAGGCTTTCTTATCTCTCCTTGTTATTCTTTGGAATTCCGCTTTCAAATGGGTATATCTTTACTTTACTCCTTTGCCTTTCACTTCTCTTCTTTTCAGAGCTATTTATAAGGCCTCCTAAGACAACCATTTTTCCTTTTTTGCGTTTCTTTTTCTTGGTCTTGATCACTGCCTCCGGTACAATGTCATGAACTTTCATCCATAGTTCTTCAGGCACGCTGTCTATCAGATCTAATCCCTTGAATCTATTTGTCACTTCTACTGTACAATTGTAAGGGATTTGATTTAGGTCATATTTGAATAGTCTAGTGGTTTTCCCTACTTTCTTCAATTTAAGTTTGAATTTGGCAATAAGGAGTTAATGATCTGAGCCACAGTCAGCTCCCGGTTTTGTTTCTGCTGACTGTATAGAGCTTCTCCATCTTTGGCTGCAAAGAATATAATCAATCTGATTTTGGTATTTACCATCTGGTGATATCCATGTATAGAGTCTTCTCTTGTGTTGTTGGAAGGTCACAAAGAGTTGGATATGATTGAAGCTACTGAGCATGCACACCACTAAATGACATACTTAACAGTAGTTAAGACAGTAAATTTTATATTAAGCATATTTTTACCATAATAAAAAAATGAGGGAAGAAAGAAACAGCCTTATCATTCAGAGTCGCCTACTAAAATATTTACAGATGGATTGATATGGTGTGTGGGATTTGATTCAGCATAACATGGTGTGTGTATCTGGAGTAGTGGGTTGAAATAGAGGCACAAGATTAGGCATGAATTAGCTGGTAACCATTAAAGCTGGGTGATGGGTACATTGAGGGAGGTCATTCGGCTACAAACCACTTTTGCGTAAATTTGAATTTTCCATAATAAAACATTTAACTGCTTTTCATGCTGAAAGAAAAGAAAGTGAAGTTGCTCAGTCGTGTCCGACTCTTTGTGATCCCATGGACTGTAGCCTACCAGGCTCCTCCATCTATGGGATTTTCCAGGCAAGAATACTAGAGTGGGTTACCATTTCCATCTCCAAGAGATCTTCCTGACCCAGGGTTTGAACCCAGGTCTCCCAGATTGTAGGCAGATGCTTTACCATCTGAGCCACCAGGGAAGTTTCACATTTCATACTGAATAAAGGTGAAACAGGAGGGAATGGGGCAGGGCACAAACTTTCAAAGAATGATATAGCCTGAGGACATGGCATACACTGATTACAACCAAATAGGCCCAAGATGAGTTGACTTCCTCTAGACCTTGAGCCTCAGTGTATACCCACTATAACACATCAGCAAGCTAAGTAACATACCCACCAGTGCCATGACAGTTCCAAGGCTGCATGTTAAAGATCAAAAAGTGGGTGGTGGCCCAATTCCTGGAAATCCCTACCCCTTCCCCCAAATAGTAGGAATAATCTTCCCATTCATTAGCCTATGAAAGTACCCAACCCGTAAAAACTAACCAAGCCATATTTGGGGACTGCTCTCACCTCTTGAGATGGCCCACACTCTGTGGAGTGTTTCACTCTAAATAAATGTACTTCTTAGCTATCACTTTGCCTCACACTGAATTTTTTATGCAATAAGACATGTAGAACCTGAGCCTCATTAAGTCCTGAAACCAGGTATGTGATCTCAGTTAAAAGATTGTGGATTCAAGCCCCAAGCTGGGTTTTGGCTGGGTTTGAGTCCTGGCTGTGTGGATTCACATCCCAAGCTGAGTCACATGGTTTCAAAGGAATCGACTCTAAAAAGCCTCTGGCCGAAGCTGGGCTTAAAAACTCTTGGAAGCCTGATAAAATGGTTAATGTGTAATCCCAAGCAGCTCGTTGCAAAGTGACCTTTGTACCATGGTTGGCTTCAAAAGTGGGGAATTAGAGTTGGAGAAGCAGGTCAAGCGGAAAGAAAATCTCTGGGCTGGAAAAGAACTCTCAGAGATTTTGTCCAGGCCAGCGTAGGCACAAAGTGCCCCTCCCAGCTGGGACGGAGCAGAATGGAAGCTTGAAGAGTCACATGTCACAGAAAGCAGTTCTGAGTCACGCAAAGGTGACTGAACTAAGGTCCAGAACTGAGGCCTTTTCTGTGACTAGTAACGCGGTCACTATACGATTTGTGGAAGTTGTTTTTCATTTAATTCCAAGAGTGGTAGCTATTAAGCACTGCCAAATCACCAGATAGGAAAGTCTCCTTTTAAGGAACCAGAAAGGGCAGAAAACTGACAAACCTAAACTAGTTCTATCCTCAGATGGAAACAAATTATAACCTTCACTGGCCCTGCCCTGACTAGCGTGTGTATCGTGGCCGTCACCCTCAGCTGCAATAGGATCATCAGGGAATTTTTAAGAAATTCCAGCATCCCGGTTGACTGCAGACTAATGACATCAGAATCTAGGGGGCTGAGAATCAGACACCAATACTTTTTAAAAGGGACACACAGACCTTTGAGAAGACAAAGCAATGAATGGACCATTAAGTGTGGTTGATGATGTTGTTTTGTTGCTAAGTCGGGTCCAGTTCTTTGTGAGCCCATGGACTGTAGCCCACCAGGCCCCTCTGTCCACGGATTTCCCAGGCAAGAATACTGGAGGGGGTTGCCGTTTCCTTCTCCAGGAGATCTTCCCGACCCAGGGACTGAACCCTCATCTCCTGCACTGGCGGGCAGACCTTTACCACTGAGCCACTAGGAGAGCTCTTATGTGTGGTTCAATAAGAGTAAAATCTGCCATGTGTGTATATACATATATCAATTAGAGCGATTGTCCCTTTCTTTGCATATAACTATCATTAAAGTTTGCCCTGTCTAATTTGTTGAAAATTTCCCCTTAGGACATCCTGATTTAAAGATTTTTTTAAAAAAAATGTAATTTCCTATAGAATGCAATCTTTAATGATAAGGTTACATAGCCTCTAAACACTTGCTTTAAGATTTAAAACTATATAAATTTATTTCTCAGATGAAGTTTACTCACCTAAAAGGTGTAAAGTACATACACACACTGTGGTAATTCTCTATCTATGTGGCCTCATTGACTTTTATCCTGTAAGTCTTCCATCCCTACCCCATCATCCATCCTCCTGAAACTTGACTGCCATGTATTAGTTACAAAGTATCAAAACACAGTGTTGTCAGTTTCTGCCTGTGCTGATTTATAATAAATTTTGTGATTCTAACAGATTCATTTCTTAAAAGTAACCAGTTTTTCCCCACTATCCAGCAAAGCTCTTTAACACTGAGGCTTAACCAGCACCCTGAATTTTCCAGCAGAAACCAAAAGCCAGTTTTAATTCTCTTATATGGGCCAATGAAGAGCTTTCCTAGAGATATCTGAGGAACCGTTAGATACTTCTTAGGTTCAGTCTTTGACAGAACACCAAGAGATGAGGAAAAGCTTTTTGAAAGAGGAACTCCTAAACCCCTTCCTACAGTTTATTTGGCAAATTCATGCTACATGATGACAAGCACATGCATTAAAATGTGTATTTGAAATAATGTAAAAGTTATTTGCACGACTGATTAGAACTACACATATAATGTGTATTTTTAAAAGTGAGAAATGGAATATTTCCTGCCATATCAGTAAACAAGGATGTCCCAGTCTCAGTGATTGCAGCCCTGCAATGGGAGCTGGTGAGCCCAAAGGGCACTCAGGAAGGAGAATATCTGTGATCTCAGAGCATCTCTCAGGGAGAAACGAGAGATGTTGAGATGCTATCTCCTGGACTTGAAGTCCTAAAATTTCCCGATGAATAAAACATAATCCTCAACTTTTAGGTTATGAACATTTTTTAAGCTGACAAAAGAGAGCAGGACCCTGTGGGGCCCTCCTGGGTACAAATTCTTTGTCCCCCATTTCTTGTTTGTACAGGGAATAAGCTTCACTCAGTATCCTTGACCTTCTCTGAATTCCACAGAGCAGATTAAAGTAGTTGTTTATTAGGGGAGGGAAAGAATGCAGAAACTAAGGAGGAACTGACAAGAAACAATAGTACAACCGTAAGGCAGGGTCCTGGCTCCTCCTCAAGAAATATGCGTGCAACTCTGTGCTCATGCTCCACCACAGTCATGTTAGGGGAAACACACTTACTGAAAACATCCACCCAGGCCAGGCACCACAGTAACCATTTTCACGAGTTATTTTATGACACTGGTAAGGAACATGGAACTAATAAGCCACCACCAACTGGAAGAGTTCAGAAAAGGTCAAAAGGAATCACTATATATCCTACCACCTCCCAGAATCCTTTCTGGCATCCATCTTGGCTGAGCAATGCATGCACCACCAGGAAGGACTCTGAGTCATAATGATTGGCCAAAGAAAACCTGGAAATTAATCCATCACCATAAAACCTGAAACTGTGAGCCACGAGACAGAGCAGTTCTGTCCTGGGTTCCTCCTGGGCTCCCTTACCCTACTGCTCTCCACCTAGAAGCCCCTTCCCATTAAAGTCTCCTGCTTCGTCAGCATGTGTGTCTCCTTGGACAATTCATTTCCAAGTGTTAGATAAGAGCCCACTCTCAGATCATAGAAGGGGTTCCCCTTCCTCCAACAGTCATGTCCGACTCTTGGTGACCCTATGGACTATAGCCTGCCAGGTTCCTGTGTCCGTGGGATTCTCCAGGCAAGAATACTGAAGTGGGCTGCCATTTCCTTCTCCAGGGGATCTTCCCAACCCAAGGATCCAACTGGCATCTCCTGTGTCTCCTACATTGGCAGGTGGGTTCTTTCCCACTGAGCCACCGGGAAGCCCCAATGAATATACATAACAACATTTTTGAGCTCTTCTGTAGGAACAAAAGCCTTCACTCAAGTGGAGGACGGTAACTTCAGGGTGAGCACAAGATTTCTTTTACCTTTCCACCAGCCAATCAGAAGAAAGTCTGCACACAGTGGAAGATAATGAAGATGTTGATACCCTTCCCAAATGATTCTCCACTTAAAAATTTTCATGATCACAAACACAAACAAACAAACAAAAAAAACTTTCATGATCAAGCAGAATCTTTGGGGTTGGGACAGGCTTTTGGACAGGAGTCTGCCATCTCCCCAGATCCTCCCAAATAAAGCAACTTTTCCATTCCTACTAGCACTTGTCTTTTTGAGTATTGGCCTTTGAGTACTGAGCAGCCGAATCTGAGTTCAGTAATATGTTCATAAACCAAACATGACATTGAATTTGAAGGACTGTGAAGTATGCGACCTCGTCCAAGGTAAGGAGCAGCGGCTGCGCTTTGCTGGAGCAGCCGTGAAGACATGCCCCACATCCAAGGTAAGAGAAACCCAAGTGAGATGGTCGGTGTTACGAGAGGGCATCAGAAGGCAGACACACTGAAGCCATACTCACAGAAAACTAGCCAATCTGATCACACAGACTACAGCCTTGTCTAACTCAATGAAACTAAGCCACGCCCATGGGGCCACCCAAGACAGACGGGTCATGGTGGAGAGGTCTGACAGAATGTGGTCCACTGGAGAAGGGAATGGCAAACCACTTCAGTATTCTTACCTTGAGAACCCCATGAACAGTATGAAAAGGCAAAATGATAGGATACTGAAAGAGAAACTCCCCAGGTCAGTAGGTGCCCAATATGCTACTGGAGATCAGTGGAGAAATAACTCCAGGAAGAATGAAGGGATGGAGCCAAAGCAAAAACAATACCTAGTTGTGGATGTGACTGGTGATAGAAGCAAGGTCCGATGCTGTAAAGAGCAATATTGCATAGGAACATGGAATGTTAGGTCCATGAATCAAGGCAAATTGGAAGTGGTCAAACAAGAGATGGCAAGAGTGAACATTGAGATTCTAGGAATCAGTGAACTAAAATGGACTGGAATGGGTGAGTTTAACTCAGATGACCATTATACCTACTATTGTGTAGATATCATGGAGTAGCCATCATGGTCAATAGGAGAGTCTGAAATGCAGTACTTGGATGCAATCTCAAAAATGACAGAATGATCTCTGTTTGTCTCCAGGGCAAACCATTCAATATCACAGTAATCCAAGTCTATGCCCCAACCAGTAACACTGAAGAAGCTGAAGTTGAACAGTTCTATGAAGACCTAGAGGACCTTTTAGAACTAATACCCAAAAAAGCTGTCCTTTTCATTATAGGGGACTAGAATGCAAAAGTAGGAAGTCAAGAAATACCTGGGGTAACAGGCAAATTTGGCCTTGGAATACGGAATGAAGCAGGGCAAAGGCTAATAGAGTTTTGCCAAGAGAACACACTGGTTATAGCAAACACCCTCTTTCAACAACACAAGAGAAGACTCTACACATGGACATCACCAGATGGTCAACACCGAAATCAGATTGATTATATTCTTTGCAGCCAAAGATGGAGGAGCTCTATACAGTCAACAAAAACAAGACTGGGAGCTGACTGTGGCTCAGATCATGAACTCCTTATTGCCAAATTCAGACTTAAATTGAAGAAAGTAGGGAAAACCACTAGACCACTCAGGTATGACCTAAATCAAATCCCTTATGATTATACAGTGGGAGTGAGAAATAGATTTAAGGGACTAGATCTGATAGACAGAGTGCCTGATGAACTATGCACGGAGGTTCATGACATTGTACAGAATACAAGACCATCCCCATGGAAAAGAAATGCAAAAAAAGCAAAATGACTGTCTGAGGAGGCCTTACAAAAAGCTGTGAAAAGAAGAGAAGCAAAAAGCAAAGGAGAAAAGGAAAGATATTCCCATTTGGATACAGAGTTCCAAAGAATAGCAAGGAGAGATAAGAAAGCCTTCCTCAGTGATCAATGTAAAGAGATAGAGGAAAACAACAGAATGGGAAAGACTCGAGATCTCTTCAAGGAGAAGGCAAAGGCACCCCACTCCAGTACTCTTGCCTGGAAAATCCCATGGATGGAGGAGCCTTCTAGGCTGCAGTCCATGGGGTCGCTGAGAGTCAGACACGACTGAGCACTTCACTTTCACTTACTTTCATGCATTGAAGAAGGAAATGACAACCCATCCCAGTGTTCTTGCCCAGAGAATCCCAGGGACGGGGGAGCCTGGTGGGCTGCCATCTATGGGGTCGCACAGAATCGGACACGACTGAAGCGAATTAGCAGCAGCAGCAGAGATCTCTTCAAGAAAATTAGAGATACCAAGGGAACATTTCATGCAAAGATGGGCTCAATAAAGGACAGAAATGGTATGGACCTAACAGAAGCAGAAGATATTAAGAAGAGGTGGCAAGAATACACAGAAGAACCATACAAAAAAAGAGCTTCATGACCAAGGTAATCACGATGGTGCGATCACTCACTTAGAGCCAGACATCCTGGAATGTGAAGTCAAGTGGGCCTTAGAAAGCATCACTATGAACAAAGCTAGTGGAGGTGATAGAATTCCAGTTGAGCTATTTCAAATCCTGAAAGATGATGCTGTGAAAGTGTGCAATATGCCAGCAAATTTGGAAAACTCAGCAGTGGCCACAGGACTGGAAAAGGTCAGTTTTCATTCCAATCCCAAAGAAAGGCAATGCCAAAGAATGCTCAAACTACTGCACAATTGCACTCATCTCACATGCTAGTAAAGTAATGCTCAAAATTCTCCAAGCCAGGCTTCAGCAGTATGTGAACTGCGAACTTCCAGATGTTCAAGCTTGTTTTAGAAAAGGCAGAGGAACCAGAGATCAAATTGCCAACATCCACTGGATCATGGAAAAAGCAAGAGAGTTCCAGAAAAACATCTATTTCTGTTTTATTGACTATGCCAAAGCCTTTGACTGTGTGGATCACAATAAACTGTGGAAAATTCTGAGAGACGGGAATACCAGACCACCTGACCAGCCTCTTGAGAAACCTATATGCAGGTCAGGAAGCAACAGTTAGAACTGGACATGGAACAACAGACTGGTTCCAAATAGGAAAAGGAGTACGTCAAGGCTGTTTATTGTCACCCTGCTTATTTAACTTATATGCAGAGTACATCATGAGAAACACTGGGCTGGAAGAAGCACAAGCTGGAATCAAGATTGCCGGGAGAAATATCAATAACCTCAGATATGTAGATGACACCACCCTTATGGCAGAAATTGAAGAGGAACTAAAAAGCCTCTTGGTGAAAGTGAAAGAGGAGAGTGAAAAAGTTGGCTTAAAGCTCAACATTCAGAAAACGAAGATCATGGCATCTGGTCACAACTGTATGGGAAATAGATGGGGAAACAGTGGAAAGGGTGTCAGACTTTATTTTCTTGGGCTCCAAAATCACTGCAGATGGTGATTGCCGCCATGAAATTAAAAGACACTTACTCCTTGGAAGGAAGGTTATGACCAACCTAGATAGCATATTAAAAAGCAGAGATATTACTTTGCCAACAGAGGTCCGTCTATTCAAGGCTATGGTTTTTCCTGTGGTCATGTATGGATGTGAGAGTTGGACTGTGAAGAAAACTGAGTGCTGAAGAATTGATGCTTTTGAACTGTGGTGTTGGAGAAGACTCTTGAGAGTCTCATGGACTGCAAGGAGATCCAGCCAGTCCATTCTAAAGGAGATCAGCCCTGGGTGTTCATTGGAAGGACCAATGCTAAAGCTGAAACTCCAATACTTTGTCCACCTCATGCGAAGAGCTGACTCAATTGGAAAAGACTCTGATGCTGGGAGGGATTGGGGGCAGGAGATGAAGGAGACGACAGAGGATGAGGTGGCTGGATGGTATCACTGACTCAATGGACATGAGTTTGGGTGAACTCTGGGAGTTGGTGATGGACAGGGAGGCCTGGCGTGCTGCGATTCATGGGGTCGCACAGAGTAGGACACAACTGAGCAACTGAAGTGAACTGAATTATGTAAGACTGAGCAAGGAGGCATGAGTCAAGGGTCAACAAGCATATGTAGGAATTTAGAAGGTATAAACAGGAGCTGAAGGCACCAGAAAGTCCCCACAGGCTTCTTGGAATATCCACTCCAGACTAGATTCAGCCTTTACGTTATCCCAGAGATGATTAGGTCCAGAGATACTGACAAACAATAACCAAGTTCACAAGGGTTGCGATATAAACCCAAAGGCCAATTTATTTAATTTAAAATAGGATTTACAACAGGATTTACAACAGATATAATACTTTGGCCACCTGACGTGAAGAACCGGCTCATTGGAAAAGACCCTGATGCTGGAAAGACTGAAGGCAAAAGGAGAAGAGGGTGGCAGAGGATGAGATGGTTAGAGAGCATCATGGGCTCAATGGACATGAGTCTGAGCAAACTCCAGAGACAGTGAAGGAAAGGGAAGCCTGGCATGCTGCAGTCCATGGGGTCACAAAGAGTCATATACTACTTAGCGACTAAACAACAACAATAATGAAGGGTTAGTTATTCTTATCTTTTAGCCCCTGCATTCTCTCCTTATAGGCAGCCATACATGCAAAGTCAAATTATCATTAGAAAATCATACAGTCACAATGAGGCACATTAGCTAAGTGATTCAAATGTTTGATAGACTCAGAATAAGATGCCTGGAATCCTCTATGAGACTTGCCTGGGACTGGGTCTAGACAGGCAGACTCTGTCTTAGGCTGTTCTGGAATGAACCTATGAGCTTCCATGGCCAACTAACTCCTGGTGATTGAAAGTTTTTCCTCTTGCAAACCTGGGAGTCTCTTCTAAGGATCCTCAGTTATGCAGAGCAATTCAGGCATTGCTGGAGAACCGCTTCTTCCGCAAAAGTGTACCCAGTAGTACAGGTGGCAGGGATAGGGCAGAGGTGTGGAATTTTAGGAGCTGTGAAGAACTGAAAGGGGCTCGGGGACTTGCACCCAGCTCATGCATTTGGTGAAGGGCCCATCCTGCTGTACATTACATCTTCGTTCAGGGGTAAGGAGGAGGCCGTGGCTAAGTGAATGCCAACAGAAAAAGCTACAGCAAATTCTGAACTGGCTCCTTCAGGATAGATTTCTGGAGCCAAACTTCTCTGAAGGCTACTCGTCTGGATTTCCGGGGGTTTTTGTAATTACCTCATAGTTCTGTCATTTATAGACTTGTCAGTGTCTATAGACTCTTCCTCAGAGTCAGCCAGCGCCTTTTCCTCACTGCCTCCAAGAAGAGGCCCCTTCCTCCTCCCGGGTGCTCTCTCTTCCACTTTTGCTTGTTTAATCACTGAATCACGTCCGTGCGGGACACACGTCGAACCTGCATCTGCTGCACTGCAGGCGGATGTTTTACCACCGAGCCACTGGGGAAACCCATTCCTCTTCTGCTCTTCAGGGCCTGATTCAAAGGCCATCTCCTTCATGACCAAGGCGTCCCAGGGGCCCAGCTTGAAGAGACCTTTCCTTCTTCTGATTCCCATTCATTTTGTCACATGCACAATAATACCAACAATGGTTAAAGCTTACTGAGTACCTTCTATGTGCCAGACGCTATGTTAAACACTACATATATTATTTCCTTTAATCAGCAAGTCAATCCCTGAGGTCTGTTACTACTTTAACTGTATAGGTAGGGAGACTCTTTGAAGATGAGGGGCTGGTAAAGCAGCTTCTAAGAGACAGGGTTTGAGGGCAAGCCTCTTGCCCTCACGAGAGCCATTCTCTCACCATTTCACATGTACTGCCCTTTTGTTGTTTTTATCCTTATATAATATATATCTATATTCATGATTATGTGCTTAAAACTTAAGTTTCTTAAAGAATACTTCCCAGTCCATGTGCCATGCACTCTCTTCTATTTTACTTAGCTTTTTAAATGCTAGTGGCATCACCAACTCAATGGGCATGAGTTTGAGCAAGTTCCAGAAGTTGGTGATGGACAGGGAGGCCTGGTGTGCTGCAGTCCATGGGGTCACAAAGAGTCAGACATGGCTGAGTGACTGAACTTTCAAAGGCTAATTTAACCCCCTAAATTGACTTCATGATCTATAGTAATGGGTGGTAACCTAGGATGAAAAACACTTCAGGCACTGTTCTCTGAAACAAGTACTGAAAGTGAAGTCGCTCAGTCGTGTCCGACTCTTTGGGACCCCTGGGCTGTAGCCTACCAGACTTCTCCGTTCACGAGATTTCCCAGGCAAGAATACTGGAGTGGGGTGCCATTGCCTTCTCCAGGAGATCTTCCTGACCCAGGGATTGAACCCGGGTCTCCTGCATTGTAAGCAGATGCTTTACCATCTGAGCTACCAGGGAAGCCCAAAACAAGTAGTAGTAAGACATAAAACCAAAGATATGGCTTGGAAAGATAAAATTAAGCAGCAGCAAAAATGGTTAGAAAAAAGGAGACCTGTGGAGAATGCAGCAATAATACAGGAGAGAAAATGGGAATGGAGAGAACATTTTAGCAGCTTTTGTTTAAAACTGACTATTACCCAGGTGGTGTTAGTGGTAAAGAACCCACCTGCCAGTGCAGGGGACAGAAGAGACGTGAGTTAGATCCCTGGGTAGGGAAGATCCCCTGAAGGAGGAAATGGCAACCCACTCCAGTATTCTTGCCTGGAGAATCCCCATGGACAGAGGAGACTGGCTGGTCCATGGCGTCGCAAAGAGTCACATACAGACTGAAGTGACTTAGCATGCAGGGGTGCATTCTGAACTTACTGACTGGGTATGCAGGGAAAGTGAGAGGGCAGAACCAGAGATATAACTGTGGTTTCCAGCTCAAGTGGCTCAGTCCTATCTGCCTTTTACTCTAGATCAGGCTGGGAAAACGATGATCTAGCCTGTATTGTTTTTTATATGGCCAGCTAGCTAAGAATGCTTTTAAAATTTTTAAAGAGTTGTGGGGAAAAAAGGAGAAGAAGAAGCAAGCAAGAAGAAGAGATCATATATAAGCAAAAGCCTGAAACATTTGCTGTCTGGCCCTTAACAGAAAAATTTGTTGACACCTGTACCAGAGAAGAAGCATTTCGAGAACAGTTTCATATTTTAATCCTTTTAATTCAACCACAGGACCTAACATAACAGCCCCTAAAATGTTTGTAGACTGAAAGAAGCAGTGTGTGGTGGATAAGACAAGATTCCTGAAGTCCTCCTAGGCACACAGGTTAGAGCTTCCACTTTTCCACTGCCCTGGGGACTGGTGTGGTGTTGTAGTGACATCACTGGCGTCCATTCAAAGACAGGGCATCACCCCTAAGCTTCCCGTCCGAAAGGGTTTGCAAAACTCCACTACCTATACTCTCATGGGAAACTTGAAGAATTCTGAAAGTTCTGTTTGTCATGAGGAGCACAACTGTGGCCAATGAAGGGATAACACAAAGTGCATAGATTTACTATCACATATGTGTAAAAGGTATGTTTGGGGTGTCTGCTCTGCTGCCACCCGTACGGATGTAGTCTCCAGGCTATGGCCCGCCCTCTCATGCTTCCCTGTAACTCTGATCTGAGGCACAATGATGGGACAACCAAAGTTGGGCAAATTAGATTATCTCTGAAGAATTACAAATTGATGGATTAAGGAACACATTCTGGGATGGTCCCTTGAGTAGAGTAGATGTGAATACAGAGGCTGAGGAATGGCCTAGGGCAGGGACAAGTGAAGAAGCTGGCTGCAGCAGACTGAAAAAAGATACCCGGAGAGAGGCAGAGACCAGAAGCAGAGATAGAGGACAGCCTGACTCCCCAGGTCCAGCCCCTGAGAGATCTGACTGTCCCTGCGTTTCATGAGGTTATCCCATGTTCTGCTGATGCTCCCTGTTTTTGCATAAATTAGCTTAAATGGGCTTCTGTTTCTTACAGCCTAAAATATCCTGCCAATGAAGTGGCACTTCTCTTTCCCTTGAACATCATACACAGGCTCCGACAGCTCACCTGAGTTTAGGCTGTAGTTGCAAACCTGGACATATCAGATTGGGGGGGTGGGGCGGGGGCTCTTGACTTTAGAACTCCTGACAAAGGATTTCCAGAGAGGACAATTCCTTTAGCACCTCTTGAGTCTGAAGGTTGTGATCCTAACAAGATGGGAGATGGAACCACCCAAATCAGTGTGTATACCTTGTTTTGATTCTAAATTGTATAAACCAACAGTGAAAAGATGTTTTTTGAGATAAGTTCAGTTCAGTTCAGTTGCTCAGTTGTGTCCGACTCTTTGCGACCCCATGAATTGCAGCACGCCAGGCCTCCCTGTCCATCACAAGAGGGGACATTTGAATCTAGACTGGATTTCCCATCATATTAAGGAGCTATTCTTAATTTTGTTAGGAGATATAATGACATTGTGATTGTGTTTACAAAAGAAGTCTAATTTCATAAAGATGTGTACTAAAATGTTTACAACATCTGGGGTTTTGTTTAAAACATTCCAGCAAAAATAAGCAACAAAACAAAATGCCTAAAAGCAGACAAAATATTTTGCTTTTGGAGACTAAATATTAATCACTGATGAAGCTGAATGATGGATACATGGGGGTTCACTATTACCCTATTTTCTCTACTTTTTGTGTTTGAAATTTTTCATAAGAACTTTTGGTAGATATATAATTTACTCCAGCACTCTTGCCTGGAAAATCCCATAGACAGAGGAGCCTGGTGGGCCGCAGTCCATGGGGTTGCTAAGAGTTGGACACGACTGAGTGACTTCACTTTCACTCTTTGCTTTCATGCACTGGAGAAGGAAATGGCAACCCACTCCAGGTTCTTGCCTGGAGAATCCCAGGGACAGGGGAGCCTCATGGGCTGCCGTCTATGGAGTCGCACAGAGTCAGACATGACTGAAGTGAATTAGCAGCAGCAGCAGCATACATATACAATTTATATATGTAATACAAAACCTAGACAGTGTATTAAAAAGCAGAGACATCATTTTGCCAACACAGGTCCCTATAGTCGAAGCTATGGTTTTTCCAGTGATGTATAGGTGTGAGAGTTAGGTCATAAAGAAGGCTGAGCACCAAAGAATTGATGCTTTTGAACTGTGGTACTGGAGAAGACTCTTGAGAGTCCCTTGGACTGCAAGGAGATCAAATCAGTCAATCCTAAAGGAAATCAACCCTGAATAGTCATTAGAAGAACTGAAGCTGAAGCTCTAACACTTTGATCACCTGATGTGAAGGACTGACTCATTGGAAAAGACCCAGATGCTGGGAAAGATTGAAGACAAAAGTAGAAAGGAGAGGTAGAGGATGAGATGGTTAGAAAACACCACTGACTCAATGGACTGAATTTGAGCAAACTCCAAGAGATACTGGAGGACAGAGGAGCCTGGTGTGCTGCAGTCCATGTGGTTGCAAGGAGTCGGACATGACTTAGTGACTGAACAACAGCAAGGTTCATCAGTAGAGACAAGTGTACCACTCTGGTGGAGGATGTTGATAATGGGGGAGGCTATGAATATGTAGGGGCAGGGCACACATGGGAACTCTACCTTCTGCTCAATTTTGCTGTGAATCTAAAGCTGCTCTAAAAAAAGTATATTTGAAAGGAAATGCAGATATATACTCAAAAAATATGTCTCAAGGCCATACCTTCTATTTCCATGATCACCGTCTTGGTTCAGATGGCACCACCTCACCTCACCTCACCACCTCATCACTTCTCCCGGACCAGCCTCCTAACCAGCCCAGGCTTGCCTCACACTGACACCTGAGTGATCCCTCTCAGACAGACAGTTTAGTCTCTCTCCCGCAGTGGTCCTCCAGAGTTCTCAGCATCACGTTCAAACTGCACAACACGGTCTGCGCAGGGCCTGCCTCATCGGCCACTCTCTCTAGGGCAGCTACAGGGAACTTCTGCTCTGTTTCTGCTCCACCTGTTCCAGGGGCCCCTTCCCCCTTCTGTGCCTCTCTTGGCTAACCTGACTCGTCCTTCAGGGGTCTATGTGAATAGCTGTTCTTCCTGTACGCCTGCCCTGGTCCCTTCTGTCTGGGTTAGGCGCCCCTACACTGCGCTTTCTTAGCATCCTATCACCAAGCGTCTAGTTATTTGCCTCCGTGCTCCATTAGACTGAGAGTCTGCATGAACAGGCACGGCATCTGCCATGTTTTTCGGACCTCTAAGCATGTGGTTCACGTCTTAGAGACAGTAAATGCTTACTAAATAGTAGTTGAATGAATGAGTGACATTTGTCAATATCTGTGCTAAGAACTTTCAGTTCCCTTCTCTGCTTTCTACATAGAGAAGGCATCTCAGGCCCTTTAAGGGTGATTCCAGGTGAGTGGCAAGACCAAGAGGACTGGGGTGCAGACGAAGAGGGCAGATGATGTTAGGAGAATATTCTACAAGGCTGTAAGCAGGAGCAGTTTCAGGGTTGAAGCAAAATTCAGGCTTCCTTTTCCATCAGGTACAGAGTGAGAAAGCATCTCTGCCTATGTGTGGAGAACCATTCAGCGCTTTTGAAAATGTACTGATCTGGTCTGACGCAACTAAGCTGACCTACTTCTCCTGCCCCTCTTTCTGCCTTTCCCTGATCATGGCAGGAATATTATCAGAGCGTATGTGCCTTATAAGAACATTCTGGCAAGTTCAGCTCAAGGTTTGCTGAGTTGAGATCAGAGGCAGCTTGGATCTGGAGTTCGCTGTCAGAGTTCAGGGAAGGCTCCGATGTCTATTTTTTGAGTAACCCCAAAAGTCCCTCCACGAGCTGCCTGGCTTCCAGCCCAGATCATCCTCCTTCCCTTCCTCCCCTGTGGTCAGGCAGATCCAAGCTTGAGAGACAATGGAATCCTGGGTAAATTGTTTGCTCACAGTGAGGGAGTCCCCCCGACCCCACCCATCCAACCCTCCCTTCAGGCAAGGTCAGTATCAGCAAAGAGCCAGCTGCACTCCCCTCCCGGGAACCCTAAAGAGACAAACTTAATAAAAATCTATTTTATTAACAGCCTGACCTACCAGCATTGATCACGTTAGAAATGATGCCCACATGCACACTCCCAACCACACACACAGACCAAGCTCAGCAGAGCTCAAAAAGCCGTTTAAATCTGTCCAGTGGTGATTCCTTCTCTAAGGGCCCAAAACATCCCCCCAAATTAATAACCCCCAGAAAGCAGTGCTGGGGAAAATTCCTTGCGGATTTGAGATTTTCACTCTGTTAATCTCCTAACTCAATAAAGCAAGCACTCTCCCAACAAATTAAATACTTTTATTAAAGGGTGCCCTCCTGCAATCTCTTTGATGTGGGTACAGACCTGCAACCCTCTCAGGGTCTGAGTGTCCATGGGAGAGGTCGCTCCTGCTTCCTATCATTTTTTCCTGTTATTCCAAAGAGTCTCAGAACCCACTGGGATTTGCTGGTTCTTAGATTCTGGAAACTTCTGAGACCTCTGGCTTCCCTAAGTAGATTGCACAGCCTGTCAGCTGAGGGCAATTCTTACCATTCTCTGGTGGGGGTAACAGGCCCCAAACAGGCCCCCATGACCTCTCCTGTTGCAGCCTGCCAGGAGGAGCCTCCAGTACAGCTGTCCAGGCCAAGGTGGACTGGCTGGCCAGCAAACAAATCTTGTCTCTGAACTCTGGCAGAGTTCTGCTGCCCAGATCTCCCAGAGTGAGCTGCAAACCAGCCAGAGTGAGCTGGAGAGATGATAAAGAATCTGCCTGCAATGTGGGAGACACAGTTTGATCTTTGGATTGAGAAGATCCCCTGGAGAAGGGAATAGCAAGAAGGCTGGAGAAAGGATCTCAAGATAAGGAGGACTGAGTGGCTCTCCCCCGAATGTTTCCTTCCTCAAAAATGACCCGCAAGATGCTACTCTTTCCATCAGCCTGGCACTGGGTTCAGCTGTTAGACTTCCTCCAGCCTCCAGGTTCCTTTCACTGTGGGTGTGAGGAGCTGCTCGGGTTACACTGGGGGTCCTTCCCAGGTGTCTTCAAATCCTGTCCTTGGGAAGCTGCCTGTGGAGAAACACCCACACCCACTGCAGCGGCAATGCCAGGCCCCTTTCTATTTTATAAGGGGCCTTCTCCCAGAAACATCATTGTCTGCAGTTTATCACTCTCCTTCAGGGTCTATAGTGTGCAAGGCCCTACGGATCCACACTCAGATTAGAAACTGGGTATCTCATCTATGGCAACAGCCATGTGTCTGAGGGCCTCAGGCCTTCTCAGAAAAGGTTCTATGTATGTGAGTGACAGGTACTCATGGGGGCCGGGTCCTGGCAATTATTGCCAAGGGTTCTGAATGCACACCTTGCCCAGGATGGGGAGAAGTCACCCTCTTCCTACTGGGCATTGGAGAAGGCCTTTCTCAACTTTTGTTCTCTCAATATGCCCTGCTTTGGTCAAGAAAGGCATTTGCCCAGGGAGTTATAAGTCCTTCAGAAGCATTAAGCCACAAGAGCTCACACTGGGCCCTGGGCATTTGAAATATCATCTCCTCACTTATCAGCCCCAGATGGATGTCCTGGGCTCTGTGGCTGTCCCTGTTTATCTCTCACAGCAGTCAAATTCCCTCCAGACTTAAGTCCTCCCCTGGAAATCAGAACAGAGTTCCTAGAAGTTGAAGGAAGGGGAGAGAGGTGGCTGGGAAAATGGGGAAAAGAGAAGGAAACACATAAGCACTCAAGCTGGGGACTCAGACAGCCCTGGACTGGCATCCAGACTTGGCTACCTGCAGGCTCTGACTCTTGCATTGATTTGACTATTAATCTCACTATCATCAACTATGAAATGAGGATAATAATATTTCCTGCCTCCCCAGGGTCATTGTGCAGATTGAATGAGAGGAGCCTGTGAATTGTTAGCATGCAGTAAGGGCTCCTTGAATGGGCTGATAAGAAGAGGCTCCATACCTTCCGGACAGGGATTGGGCCCAGCCATGAGGCTAGGAATTCAATCCTTCTGAAGCCTGCAGGAATTTGCTAGTCACTCAATGGCCTCTTTTTCCTCCCAGGAAAGACTGGATAGGGGGGAAGCTTGGGAATGTCAAAATCTGCCCCTCGTTCTATAGAACAACTACTGAGGTAAGTGAGTTTGGTAGGTGAGGATGGGCCCCAGGCTCTGATTGGTGCAGCCAGGTTCTGGGTACTGTGGTGGCCTCCAGGCAGAGCCACCTTTGGCACAGCTGGCAGTAAAGTCCAGGCATTCTCAACTGGAGCAATATCAGCCCCAGGGGGGCAAAAATGCATTCTTAAAGGAGCAAAAAAGTTTAAAGTATTGTTTGTGGGGCTCCAAAGCTCAACCCTACCTGAAAAAATATAATTTCTTAGCATTGCTTTGTCTCATTAGAAAAAAAAATTTAATTCTATTTGAGCAAAGTTAATTTTAATTACAAATTTGGGTGTGGGGCGTTAGTACAAAAAAGCTGGAGAACACTGTTATATTCTGTCTTCCAGACTCTCAACTTCTGTCCCAGGGCTCCTCCTCTTCTCAGCAGCCCTTCCTGCTGCCCCTTCCTATATCCTGCCTTCTCCCTGGGCCCTGGGCAGCATTTGGCACTGCTAATCGGTCTAATTCAGAGGCCTTTGTGCCCCAGGCACGGGCACGGTCAGCACTATTCCTTACCCTGATTCTCCGCTGGCTCCGTGACTTCACTGTGTGGGTCCCCTCCAGCCGTCTGGCTCTCCTCTCTCTTCTATTGCCCCTACACACAGCTCCTCCTGATCCCCGTGTACCTCTATAGCTCCACTCTGCTTGTCCTGCCGCAGACTCGACCAAGTTCCTTTGCTTCAGTGCCCGCTGGAGCACCCGACGGAATTTTTCCTGGGACACGTTCTCCTCCCTCCAGGCAGCACTCGCACCTATGCCAGCCTGCTTGGTGCTCTCCCTTTCACAACATTCAGTTTGACGTGAAAGGACACATGCCCTTGTGTTATTCTCTCCAAGCTTCACGGGTGTCTGTTCTACTTTCCCACTTGGATTTTCATTTCTTCAAGGATGAGACAATCATAAGTCTCTGTTTGCTCCTTAGTGTCCACACCAATTCTGGACACCAAGGAAAGGCAGGTAGGTGGGTCTCTGGGGGCCAGGAAGTGCCCTGGCAGGACTCAAGGTGCCGCTGGTCAGCTCAGCCCTGGCCTAGGCAGACTGCCGTGGGAAGCCCCCTCTGCCGCCCTCCAGGGAGGGACTCACCTGGCCGACTCCTTCCACTCCATCTGGTCTCCATCATGCTGCAGAGTGTCCATCTCTGTGAAGAGGGTGGGGTTGGGAGCCTCATCTTCCTCCCCCAGGATGTCCTGGAGCTGCTCAGCAGCTGGAGACCCTGCAAAAGGAGGGCAGCGAGCTCGGCTGAGTGCCCTGTGGGGGGTGGAGGCCCTTGAAATGGAGCAGAAGCCAAGGGCAAGGGGAAAGTATTTCCTATACAGTAAGACTAAGTCCACCTTCTGGGTGAAGCTAGAGTTGGATGTGGGTGGATGTGGGTGGGATATTCTCCCAGATAAAAGAGATGAGAGGATTTAGTCTGTATTCAGACTCCAGGGACTTGTAGCCGACACTGAAGAAAGATGGAAAATAGCCAAAGCCAGGGCAGCAGCGGGGATAGGGAACAGAACAGATAAGAGAGGTGAGAAAAACTCTGTCCCAACTTCAGCATAACGGAGGGATCCCTTTTCCACTGGGCCCCAAAGAGTCACCTCCCACACCGGCCTTAAAGCGGCGATCAGCCCTGTGAAAGGATGTGCTTGCACCATTGGGCCGTGCGGGCCCACCTTCTTCACGGGCACGATGACAGTCTGTCTCTGACCTCCCAGTGTGCTCTCCAGCTGCCCAGCGGGTGTTGCCTCCTGGGGGGCACCTCAGGTCAGCATTCAAACACAGAACACGTGCCCTTCCCCAAACTTACTTCTCCAGTCTTCCCTGCCTCCTTCTCTCCCATGCTCCCTCCCTCCCTTCTTTCTCTCACTTAATATTTGATGAATGTCTACTGTGTGTCAGGCACTGGTCTAGGTGCAAGGAAGCAAAACTGTGAAGAAGGCCCAGATACCCTTGATCTCCTGAGCCTCTCCAGTGGCAGATGCAGACAATAAACAAGTAAACAAATCTAGAAACAGTCATTGCAGGCAGTGATAAGTGTTCTGAGAAAAAAGAAAAGACCACGAAGCTACACTAGATAGCAAGATCAAGAAAGGCCTCTCTGAGGAGGGTATATTTGACCTGTGACTTGAAAAATGAGAATGAGCCACTTCCACAAGTGCTGAGAGTGTGCCTAAGGTCTGAGGTAGAGCGCGCTGATTAGGGTACCCAGAGCATGATGAGCCAGAGACAGAGAGACATACCACGTGACATCAAAAGCATGACTGTCTACCCAGCTGCGTAGGTGGACACCCTGGATCATCCTCACCTCACCTCTTTCTCTCAGCTCCACTCCCACATTAAAAATTTTCGAGAATCCTTTCCTTCCTCACCAATTCCATTGCCTCTGCCCTGATTCAGTCTCTCACTGACTCTCTTTTGCTGTTGCTGTTCAACTGCCCAGTTGGTCCGACTCTTTGTGACCCCATGGACTGCAGCGCACCAGGCTTCCCTGTCCTTCACCAACTCTTGGAGGTTGCTCAAACTCATGTCGATTAAGTCAGTGATGCCATCCAACCATCTCATCCTTGGCCACCCCCTTTTCTTCCTGCCCTCAGTCTTTCCCAGCATCAGGGTCTTTTCTAAAGAGTCTCTTTTGGCTCTTTGCATCAGGTGGCCAAAGTATTGGAGCTTCAGCTTCAGCACCAGTCCTTCCAATGAATATTCAGGGTTGATTTCCTTTAGGATTGACTGTTTGATCTCCTTGCAGTCCGAGAGACTCTTACGAGTCTTCTCCAGCACCACATTTCAAAAGCATCAGCTCTTTGGCACTCAGCCTTCTTTATGATCCAGCTCTCACATCTGTACACGACTACTGGAAAAACAGTATCTTTGACTATACGGACCTTTGTAGGCAAAGTAATGTCTCTGCTTTTGACTGTCTTTGGGCTTCATCAAGTCTTCCTCTCCCTCCAAGCTTTTGTTTCTTTAGTTTTATCATCCCCTTTGGCCCTCACTTATTTCTCCATTGACTCCCAACTGTCAATAATTTTAGCTACTCTTTCATCACAGACTCTACTCTCTTACTCTTTGACTTCCCAGTAACACCAGACAGCTGATGCCCAAACAAGAACTAATTGACCCAGTCTCTACCTCTGCCAGGGTGTCCTGGGGTGCAAGGAGGGGCAGTGTGGTACACAATGGTACGGTGGATGCAAGGTGCCAGCTGGGTTTTCAATCTAGCTAGATGTCAGTGCGAATCTCAGAGGTGCTACTTACTCATGAGTGAATTCAGTCTGAGCGAACAAGGTTGTTGTCCCAATAAATCAGATAGGGAGAATAGTACACAAGACACAGGGCCTGGAATGTAACAGGTGCTAATTCCCCTTGCCACCAACGCTAGCACCCAGGATCATGAGCCCCTCTGCATAACCCAGCCCCCTCGCCCCCAGCTGCACCAATGAGGGTTTCCACTGTTATCAGGTCTCAGAAGTACAGTCACTTCCATTCGTTCTTGTCAGTGACTTTTCCCATGTCCCTCTAAGCAAGCCTCTTGATGCATCTCCTACCTCACTTCACCTAGAAAACAAGGCCTCCAGGCATGAAATCCATCAACTTCCTCCCTTCCAGTCCTTCTGTGTCCTTACCATTGCTGCAGTCTATCTCTGAACAAAAGAATTCTTCCTCTAGCCCATCTCTGGCCCTATCTGTTCCCTTCTACTGGATTCTTATTTCTTCAACCAGCCTTTCCTTACCTGGGTCTTCAATTTCTCTCCTCCACCCTTTTTCTCTCAGCCTGTAAAGAGCTCTTCCTACCTGATCCTGTTCTTTTTTTCCCTCTCTCCCCTGAACTTCTTGAAGAGGTGGTTAACACTCACTGTCTCTACTTCCTCCTTACCAATCACTTCCCAATATGCTGCAACTGGTTCATCCCCACCACACTAAAGACATTGACTAAGGCAGAGATTTTAAACTGGCAGCACAAAGATGTGTTTAATTCAGCTCTCATAGATGACAATAGTTTTTTTTTTAATTGTTGCTAACATAAAGAATTATGAGATTTCACGTAAAAATCTAGAGACCTTTCTTGAAAATTCAGACTCCCTGATGACAGTGCCCGTATTTCTACTTGGCAACAATCAGCTAGAGCTGAGTGATGGATAAGCATATGCATTTTAGTTTGCCACAGTCCCCACTACTCCCTACTGTACCGCTAATCTCATTTATGCTGAGCACCCAAGTTTAACTCTGTTCTCAGCTCTCTCTTTTTTGTCTTATTCTCAAATCAGTAAGTCGATAAGATAAAATAATCAACAGCACTGTGAAGCTATGGTCTGGCTTATCTCTCTGGGATATCGGTGATGCTGACTGCATCCTCTGAACTGAGATGCTCGTGGTTGTTTTAAGGCAGTACTTTCTAGATATTTTTTCCTATCTCTTTGAGGACTCCTTCTCAGTGTCCTTACCTGGCTCCTCTTGCAGGTCTCCCTTAAATCTTGGTCTTCCTCAGGATTCCTCCTGGACCTTCTTGTCTCCCCTCTTTCTACACTCTTCCTGGACCATCTCATATTGCTTCTGGCATCATCCTGTAACCGGGGTCACCAGCGTCTCTAGGTCCTAAGGGTACTGGGCATTTCCAACTGCCAAATGTCCTACTCCGTCTGGGGCTTTGGCAGTCTTCTCAGGGCAGCCTCAACATATTCAAGGCAGCTCCGCCTCTTCTTTTTCTGTCACCCCAGCCTCATCCTCCTCCGTTTTGATTGATAGAGCCCCTAGCTAATGGAGGAGCCTGGTGGGCTGCAGTCCATGGGGTCGCATACAGTCGGGCACGACTGAGCGACTTCACTTTCACTTTTCACTTCCATGCATTGGAGAAGGAAATGGCAACCCACTCCAGTGTCCTTGCCTGGAGAATCCCAGGGACGGGGGAGCCTGGTGGGCTGCCGTCTATGGGGTCGCATACAGTCGGACATGACTGAAGCAACTTAGCAGCAGCAGCAGCCCCTAGCTATCCAGCCATCTAGAGGAGAAATTTGGGTCTCACTCTTGAAGCCTCCTCCTCTCGCATCATCCATGTCTAATCAGACACTAACTTCTTTCACTCACTTCCTGACTATTTTCTTGGCTCCCTTCCCTTTCCCCACCATCGCCACCACCTTTATTCAGGTTTTTATTGTCTCACATTCCTGTCATCACAATAACCAGCTACTGCTCCCACTGTCTCTGGTTGCCCCATCCATCCCATGCCCTAGGTAGCCGCAGAGTTAGCATTAACTAACTGCTCCTTTGGCAAACTCCTGGGAGTCATGGTATTCTGGGGGGCAGCACCATAAAATACTGTGCATATGAGTTAGAAATAATTTTACTAGCAGAAAATACTACCAATTTATCTGTATATAGCTTAAAGGACTGCATTTACTTCAATGATTTTTTACTTCTGAATTTTTCTACTACTTTAAACTTACATCCTTTTTATTGATTATTGATACTTGTTGGCAGGCATCAGAGGTTTACAGAAATTTTATAGAAGAAAATTTAACCGTTGAACAAATAACCTTATCTTTTCCTTAAATTGGGAGAAGACTAGGACTGCTTTATTCTGAGAGGGTAAACCAGTTCTCCGTGGGATGAGAGTTCAAGTACTACTCTCTTCAAATGTAGATTTGGTCATGTTACTCTTCAGGTGAAAAATATTCAATAGCTCTCTAGGATCTAAAGCCTAGGGTCTATGACATGGCTCTAAACATCCATCAAGATCTGGCCCTAACCTGCCTGGGTAGGTTCTGTCACGCCCCTCATCCAGACACCCCAGCCACCTTGGACCCTGTATTTTCCAACTTCAGCTACCCTTGCTTGACCCCACATGCCCTGGATTCCAGCCACATCAGACCACACACCGCTCTCCGAGGAGGAGAGCACGTGACTCCCTGGACCTTTTGTGCCTACCATTCCCTAAATCTTCAATCCCCCTCCCCCTTCAAGGCCAAATTAGAAGGCAGATCAGTGGAGCTGGTATGAGAGGATGAGACAGGACAAAGAGCAGGACCCCTGAGCCAGCTCTGTCTGAGGCATTACCTGCTGCCCGGAAGAGCTGGGCGCTGGGGTCTCCGGCTGTGGACACTGCCTCTGGCCCCAGCCTGTTTCTGCTGCGGCCACCCTGGCTGCTGCCGCTTGCTCCTCTTCCCCACCAGCAGGGCTCAACAAACTCACTTTTGTTTTCAGTTAAGCACCAGGGGAGGTGAGGGGAGAGGAGAAGAGGGAGAGGGAAAGGGAGAGAGAGAGGGAGGGACAGGGAGAGAGAGAAAAGGAATATGAAAGACTGGGGAAGTGGGGAGAGCGTTATGTGAGAAGATGCAGTAAACGGGAGAGGAAAAACTACCGAGAGTGCATTAAAGATACTCCGAGTAGAAGAGAAGTGTGTGTGTGTGTGTGTGTGTGCGTGTGAGAGAGAGAGAGAGCAAGTGAGCAGTGAGCAAGAGAGGAAAGACTCAGGTTCTCAGATGTACTGGGGAGAGAAGGTCTCGGTGGTGGCCGAGGCAGAACCTCTCGCAGGCAGCCAGGTCTCTGCAGCAGCAGGGGGGTGGCACCTGCAGGCGCTGAGAGGCCTGGCAGGACTGCCCTTTTGCCCCCTCCCCCATGAGCCCTTCCCGCCAAGCCTGGGGGCCCTAGGGGAGCCCAGGCACCTCTCCTCAGGCCCCTTTATAAAGGCAGAGGTAGGATTTTCCTTGAGACTCCCTGGAGCTTCCTTAGGGCCTTGGCTGCAGGTGAGCTGGCTGGAGCAGGTTCTGGCCTGGCCTCTCTCAGTCATCCAGCCCCAGGGTGGAGGTGGGGTGGTATGAGGAGAGGTGCTATGGGGTCTCAAGTTTCACAGCAACTGCCCTTGGTCAATAATGTCCCCTAAAGCTGGTTTCTTCCCTTCCCCAACTTCACAACCCAAATCCTGATCCTTTCCATCTAAGTCTGCTTCTAAGACAAAATGCCAAATATCACTTGGTGGGTGTTTTCTGAGAGCCCATGGACAGGGGAACTGGTCACTTCAGGGTAAGTGGTGAACCCCCCCTGGGGAATTATTTTGCTCTGCTGAGAAACTCCTAATCTCCTGGGTTCAGTTCAACAAGTACTTACTGAGTACTTAGAATGTGCCAAGGTTGATTAGAGGTCATGAGTGGCTGCTGCTCCAAGAAGCTCTGAACCCTGAATTTGCCAAGTCTCAGAGCTGGGAGAAAGCTGAGCAATGGTTGAATCCAAACACTTTACGGATGAGAAATCTGAGAACTGGTTTATAGCACAGAAGGCCCAACTGGGCCCCCAGTTACGGGAGCCTAGAGGAGAGCAGTTTGCTGACACCCTCAGCCCGCACTGCGACTCCCAAAGCCCCTGCCTCTGCCACCGGCTCCCTTACCACATCTTCAGGCCTGAGACTCAAAGTCAAGTGTGCCCACTTTAAACCCAAGAACATAGCAGCAGAGGCTCAGGGCTGTGTGATTAGGTCGGACGCCCCAAGAAAATGCCACCACCAAGGAGTTCCTGCTTTGGTGGGCTCCTTAGCCTGGAGAATCCCATGGACGGAGGAGCCTGGTAAGCTACAGTCCATGGGGTCACTAAGAGTTGGACATGACTGAGTGACTTCACTTTCACTTTTCACTTTCATGCATTGGAGAAGGAAATGGCAACCCACTCCAGTGTTCTTGCCTGGTGAATCCCAGGGACGGGGGAGCCTGGTGGGCTGCCGTCTATGGGGTCGCACAGAGTCGGACACGACTGACGCGACTTAGCAGCAGCAGCGGTAGCAGGGCAGGGCGGTGAAGAGGTGGGCCCCTAAAGGGTCTCAGGCTACTGTTTGTACTGCACTGTGGCTGGCGCCAGCCCATCTCCTTCTGAACGCCACTGGGCAGACCTTGCACGCCACACTGAGTCAGGGGCTGTGTCCGATCTCGAAACCCCAGAGGAACACCCACAGAGAGATCACCAAGGACGCCAGAGGATTCTCTTTATTCCTGTGGTGCTTTAAGAGCTCAGACCTGGGTTCAACTCCGGACTCTGATAATTACTGGCAGTGGGATCTTGGCAAAGCATTAAGCAATCTGAGCCTTAGTTTCTCCATCTATAAAGTGAGAATAGTCACCCCTGCTTTACCAGATTATGGTGACCATCAAATGAGATGATGTATGTAACATGAGTGGCACAGTGCTTGGCACATGCCAGTCACCCAGTAAACATTGCTATGGTTGATGTTGCCAACAGGCCTGACATTTTCCTCCCTCATAACAGTTCTTTTAAACATTCCAAGAGCTCAATCCTTCTCAGCTTCTGAACACTACTACTCCCATGCTACCCCTCCCCATCTCCCTTCCCTCGGGTCCACAGAAACCTAGTGATGTGCTGGGTTCATGCCTCAGGGTTTCACTGCCTCTCCAATGCACTCCAGGTCCCATGCGCAAGTTCATCCACAAATGAGAGAGGCTGCAGATAAGAGCCCCTCTGGTCAAGAGCTCACAGCAACAGTTACATAGTGATGGCCCAAGTGGACTAAACTAGCAGGTTCTGGGAGAAATCCAACCTTGGCAGGACCAAGCTTGAGGAAACACACAAAAAGAAGCAAACAGAATCGTGCTTTTACTGGTGGCAGGGAGGGGGCATCTGTCTAGTCATTAGCTGAGCAAAGCACAAAATCACATGGATTGCAACTGGACCGCAGCCTGCAGGTATTCAACTCCTAGAAGACCCAGGAGGTGTTTAAGACCTCAGTGTGAGGGCCTGGGGTCCTCAGCTCAGAGTCTCCTCAGAAGCACCCTCTCCCAGTCTCCACATGAGTCACTGGACACCCAGCTTGGTGAGGTCAAGGTCTGTCTTGCTTACATTGGTTACTGGCCCCAGAAAAGTGTTCACAGCATGGGCATTCAATAAACACTTGCTAGGTGAATGAATTTCACTGCTTAACACTCACGAGTATATCAGCAAGGACCAGCCTCAGCGGAAAGAAGCTGGGAACAAGGAAATGGAGCTAGTTATGGTTTTTCCAGTAGTCATGTATGGATTTGAGATTTGGACCATAAAGAAGTCTGAGCACCGAAGAATTGATGCTTTTGAACTGTGGTGTTGGAGAAGACTCTTGAGAGTCCCTTGGACTGCAAGGAGATCCAACCAATCAATCTGAAAGGAAATTAACCCTAAATATTCACTGGACGGACTGATGCTGAAGCTGAAGCTCCAATACTTTGGCCAAGAGCTGACTCATTAGAAAAGACCCTGATGCTGGGAAAAATTGAAGGCAGGAGGAGAAGGGGATGACAGAAGAAGAGATGGTTGGACGGCATCACCGACTCAATGAACATGAATTTGAGCAAGCGCTGGGAGTTGGTGACGGACAGGGAAGCCTGGTGTGCTATAGTCCACGGGGTCACAAAGAGCTGGACACGACAGAGCAACTGAACAACAGCAACAAAGGGGATCAAGAACAGTTCAAGGACCCCAAGTTCTGAGGAGTGGGGGAGACAGAAACGGAGGCTCCCAAGTCATGCCTGCATTCATCTGAGGTGGTCTTCAAGAGAAGACAGGAAGGCCCCAAGTCCTAGTTTCATGGACAGTAGGGGTTTTTTTTTCTTTTTTTCCTAGAAAGCAGTCCATAAACTCAAAATGTGCTCTCTGAGAAGGCAGAGAAGAGAATCTGTAAACCTGTAGTGTTTATGGGAATCGTCCTGTCCGTAGCTTCGGGTCATCTGCTGGCCCATACACTGCCTCACCGAAGGGATGACGCTCTGGTGGCTGCGTTTGTGGAGTACTTGAACTGCGCCTCTTGGCCATGGTTAATTGAACGAGGAACAGTTAACTGGACACCTGACTCAAGCCTGGAAATTTTGAATTTGGTTTCCGAGATAGCTGGGTGTTTCCTAATGGAAGGAGCGTATAAACTGAAAGCTGAAGGCACGGAGAGGCAGTAAAGGCTACACACATTGAAAAAGGAAGCAGCCTTATAGAAGAAGCAGGGGGAAGGCCATGAGTCCCAAAGAGGGGACTGGGAGGGTATTCATCCTCCTGCCGAGCCTGGTTGGTTGTTCTTTGGGGACTGTGAGAAACTCCTTTATTCATGTAGTATGAACTTTTACTCTCCCTCACTCCCTCCCTGCTCAAGACAGCTCAAGTAGGTTTCTGATTGTTGTCTGACTCTTTCAAAACCCCATAGACTGTAACCTGCCAGGCTCCTTTGTCCATGGGATTTCCCAGGCAAGAACTGGAGTGCGTCCCATTTCCTTCTCCAGGAGGTTCTGATACTTGTGATCAAATTACTTTTTTTTTTTTTACTTTATTTTACTTTACAATACTGTATTGGTTTTGCCATACGTTGACACGAATCCACCACGGGTGTACATGAGTTCCTAAACATGAACCCCCCTCCCACCTCCCACCCCATATCGTCTCTCTGGATCATCCCCGTGCACCAGCCCCAAGCATCCTGTATCCTGCATCAAACATAGACTGGTGATTCGTTTCTTACATGATAGTATACATGTTTCAATGCCATTCTCCCAAATCATCCCACCCTCTCCCTCTCCCTCAGAGTCCAAAAGTCTGCTCTACACATCTGTGTCTCTTTTGCTGTCTCGCATACAGGGTCATCATTGCCATCTTTCTAAATTCCGTATCATGAGTCTCCCTCATACGAAATTCTAGGGCATGGAGATTTTCTTCTGTATTCCTTCTCAAAAATGGTAAGTTTAAGAGTTATAAAAGAATGTTAAGTCCAGCTAAAGGGCTAAACTTAAGACAAGACAGATTTTGTGTTTAGTTAATACTTTGTGTGTGTGTGTGTGTGTGTGTGTGTGTGTGCTCAATCACTCAGTTGTATCCAACTCTGCGTGTCTTTAGCTGTGCAAAAATGGGTGGTGAGCTAAGGTGGGGCTGAGGGAAACTGATGTGACCAAAAAGTGAGTGCGGGGAGTGAGCGTACTGAGAGGGAGGGGAGAAGCTGGGCTGGAGGTGGCTGAAGAGAATCAGATGTGATGGGACTGGTGAGGCGCAGTGAGGGTGAGGTGGGAGTTGCTAAAAATATGGTAGAGAAAAGTAGCCAGTAGGAAATTTCAAGTGACAAGGGGATTTTTAAGAAAGGGAATATTTAGTGAGTGAAGTGAAGGTCACACAGTTGTGTCCAACTCTTTGTGACCCCATGGACTATACAGTCCAGGGAATTCTCCAGGCCAGAGTACTGGAGTGGGTTGCCTTTCCCTTCTCCAGGGGATCTTTCCAACCCAGGGATCGAACCTAGGTTTTCCACATTGCAGGCAGATTCTTTACCAGCTGAGCCACAAGGGAAGCCCAAATATTTAGTATCTCTCTTTAAAAACTGTGTATCTCTGCAAGGTGAAAAGGCTCCATGGTTCGGAACCTCAAGAAAGCCTGCTCCTCACTTATATGTGGTAGGTGACCAATTTGGGGGAGACCAAATGAGGACTGAACCCCATTCATGAGCTGTAGCTTGCCTGGAGGTGAGAACAGAGAACAGGTACAAGAAGTGAGACACAGTGAGACTGTGAGCCCAGCACACAGGTCTTGTAGCAGGAGTGCTACTGGGGCTGGACACCTCTGGAAATTCACAGAAGTTTAGGCAGAGGCGAGGACACTAACTCTCAAGGAATAAGGTAAATCCAAGTACCATATGTGTTATAATAACTTTATATATATATATATATATATTTTTTTTTTTTTTTTTGCTGCACGGGTGTTTTCTAGTTGCAGTGAGCAGGGGCAACTCTCTAGCTGCAGTGTGCGGGTTCCTCATTGCGATGGCTTCTCCGGTTGTGGAGCACAGGCTCCAGGGCGCTTGGGCTTCGGAAGCTGTGGCGTGTGAGCACAGTAGTTGTAGCTCTTGGGCTCTGGAGCACAGACGTAATAGTTGTGGCACTGGGGTTTAGTTGCTCCATGCGTGCAAATCTTCCCGGATCAGGGATTGAACCCGTGTCACCCACATTGGCAGGGGGATTCTTTACCACTGAGCCACCAGGAAAGCCCTAATCACTTTGTATTTATCAGAACTTTAATGGGTTCACTTGCAAACTTGAACTTACAACCTTAATTTCCCCTTAAGGTGTAAAGTTCACTAACTCAGGATTCTCTTCCAATAGGGGTTTGTGTTTGTTTGAATGTTGTATATGTTGATAATTCCAGGAAATAAAAGAAATCCAATTGTCTTTGTTCCTATGTTGGAAACAAAGCCTGTCTCAGGAGTCCCTTAGTGGAGGAGATGCTTTAGAGATAAATTTGTTCTCTGTCCCAACCCTCACACCTTCCTTATCAGAAATGGGAAAGGCCATATGAAACCTATTTTTGGTCCAAAAGTCTTAAAGTCACATGAGGCTCAAACACCTGGTGAGAAAACAGCTGCTTTCTCCCCTACTGCTCGTCTTGGTGGTTTTGATCTTTCAGTGACTCTAGAGTTGTTCAGAGCTCGGCAAGTAGCAGAAGACCTTAATACTTTTTCACACCCCTCCCACCAGAAGGATCTCATTAGCTTCTCAGTACCAGTGAGAACAGCCAAACTAGAGGTCTACTCATAAAGGAAAAAAGATCTGGGCTCCTTGCTTTGAAATTGGGTTAACACAAATCAATTGAAGTAACATATGTCAAGTGCCTGTAATGTACCATGCGCCGTGTGAAGGACTTTGTGTCTGTTTTTATTCCATCTAGGAGCTCACAGCTCAGCGTGACCAACATCCTGATTTTCTTTGAACTGACCGCCTTTAGCACTGACAGTTCCATGTCCCTTGTCCTGGGAAAGCCCTCTATCCCAGGCAAACTGCAACAGTTTGTCACCCTACAATAATCTTCCACTCTACAGATGAAGGCACTGAGGCCTTCACACACCAGAGCCTACACACCAGGCAGGGCTTGGCCCGTCTCCTTTCTCTTAGATCTTGGCTCCAGTTCTTAGCACCAGCCAAGAAAAGCCAAAGAGCAGTCATATTTCTATAGCTGCTCTTCACCCCCTTTCTCCTAATAGCTTCTCCAGAGGCTCTCAGAGCCAGAGAATGCATTCTTTCAAGGGAAGGAAGCATGGCTTTTACTGATTCTCAACACAGCTTGATGGTTCTATTCCCTGTATACGTTCTTCTAGAGTCAAAACTGGAGGAAGGGGTGGCCAAAATGATATTCATATTGGAGGAAGGGGTGGAGGTGGGGCAAATAACCCTATGCTATGGCATATTATATTCTGGGATATGTACTATCTACCTATCCCTTTCATCATAAGGTAGTTTGGCTGCTTGAAAAAATATAATTCTTAGCCCATGTCCAACTGGTCATGACTGACTGGTGATGACTTACAAAGGGCAGAAGCGTAGTGGAAGAGACACACAAGGGTTTTGGAGTCTACTGATGTTTTCAACTTTTAGCTTCACTGATTCCTGTTGTGCCACACTACATCTCTTTGAAACTTGACTTCCCAATCTGAAGATGAGGATAATAATATCTCCTGTTTATTAATGTGACACATTTAGTAAACAAAATTGTAATGAAATGCCATGTCATGGCCTACATCTCTTTCACACACATCATCTTGCTGGATTCCTGTTGTTGTTTGTGAGGCAGGAACTGAAGGAGGCACCTGTCAATCCTTCAACTACACAGCCTGCTTTACTCGCAGGCCTAGCTATGTCTAGCCACCGTGCCTGGCCCACCCCCTGACCCCATTCTGCACAGTTCCTCTCTTCTGTAAAGCTAGGTCCTCTTGGACTTTGTGGCCAGCTGAAATGCCTGCCTGGGCTGTCCGAATGGATTCACAGAATAGACGAGGCACTCAGAGAGGAAAAACATATCTGGTCAGTTGCCCTGCAGCAAAGCAAAGTGGCAGATTCAGGCGGTCACCTAGATGAAGCCGTGCAATGATTTGGGCACTGGTTTGTTTTCCTTTCCCCAGGTCACTGTCACTGACCCGGGGATCCCATAGAGTAGGGTTTATATTTGCATCACACACACAATGCCCCCTCTGATTTGGAACAAGTGCAGGACAGAGGGGTGGACCTCTACCACCCCTAACAGAATGGCTGGAACAAGTTCAGCTGCCATGGGTGAAAACTCACTGTGATTGCTGACTTGGCTTGCAGGCTTTGTGGCTCCCTCAAATCAAGAATGTCTGTAACTGGGGCCTGGAAATTATTCTTAGAGGTAGGTGGGTTCTATCAGAATTGTTAAAGTTCGTGTTTCCATTTTGAAGATAATCTTTAAAAGATTTATTTTATTAGCTATAAGGATAAAACTTATAATTCAAAATTATAAGATATGTTATGGAAAAAAGCCTTAATGAATTCATACATTATTTCTTAAACTGGGATTTTATGTTCCCTTGGGGCTCTACAAATATACAAATGCACTTTCATGAGTCTCCAATAAGTTATTTTCCCTTTAAAGGAAGTTCGCACTTTACCCAAGGTGGAAAGACGTGCCCTGGAATTCCCTGTCTTCCTGTGCCTTCCCACTGTCTCCCCTGTTCCACAGCCATGCCGCGTGCCGCGTGTGAGGACGGCAGGCTGTAAAGGGATGGACTGAGTGTGCAAATGTACCAAAGGATTCTCCTTTCTCTCCCCTTTGGTTTCCAGTTAAAACCAGTGTCCCCTTAACTCAACCAGAAACCACCCAAACAACACAAAATCCACCATTCATGGCCACTTCTGTGAAGTACCGCGTCACATCAATAAATATCATTTGCAGTGAGTACCAGCTCTAACCCACTTTCCTCTTTCCTGACTGAGGAAGGACCCAGCAGACTCCACTTGTAAAGGGTGACTGCATCCCTGAATGTGGTGGGGTGACAGGGGAACGCTCCAGAGAGTGAGTGGGAGGCCTCCAGACCCAACCTGGGGAGCAGGCCTCCCTGTCAGGCTTGCCCTCCTTTGGGTCGCAGAAAAGCCAACCCCCAAATAGGTATGTGTGCACATGCCTGTGTATGCATGTTTGTGTGTACGTGTGTATCAGAGCTCATTTCTTACACTAGACACTGCCAAAGGACTCCCCATTAATTCCTCTCCCACATAGGCACAGGAGAAGTCATAGGCCTTGGTAGACTTGGTGCCAATAACCGCAGTTGTTCAGGGCAGTGCTGGGATGGGGGTGACTCAGATGGCCTTTGCCAGTGTGTATGTCACAGTCTGCTACAGGAATGTTAAGAGGCTGCTACTGCCTGACATTCCTTTGAAGGTTCAGATGGTAAGATAGCTCATTTTGCTTTCTTCAAGACCATGGAAATGTATAGTAGAAACCAGTTAGATGCTATTTATTTCACAGATTTGGGATGTGCTGCAGGTGAAATCATATCCCTAGAAACAGGAAAGACGCTAAGGGATAAAATGTCACAGCAGCTGCGCTCTAGTCTTTTCACTCCTCTCAAGACTGATATTTTTCTTTCCACAGGAAAGAACAAAAGACTGCTTTTTAACAAGCCCAGAACTGATTCCTGCAGCAGCAGAGGCATGCTTCAGGGGCTCTGCTGACCTGGGAGAAAGCCTCCAGGACTCTGGAAACTGATGCAGAGTGTCCAGGCAATTCCAGACCATTCCTTCAAGCTCCGCTGAAGAGAGAGGGTGGAGGTAATGCAACCAAGAATTCGATATGCTGAGCACAACACCTCACACCAGTCACGTTTGTTATCGGTTCTTAGGGCGGCTGGAAATTTGCCCTTAGGAATTTAGAAACAGGAAATAATTCTGAGAATTAAACCATGAAATCAAGGTGGAATGCGGCAGAGCAGAGGTCTCAAAGTTACCAGAGATGACAGGGGCTCAGCCTGCCTGAAGGGATTCTCTGAGCAAGGGTTGGTCTGCTGTGGCAGCAGAGCAGAGGGGCCTAAGAGGCCTGAGCCACAAGGGGCATTCCTCACATTCTCTTGAGAGTCCCCCCACTCCCCTGCCCTGCCCTGTCTGGACCCCCCAGCCGATGGCTCCCAGAATGTTCCCCAAACTCACGCGTCTTGCTGACACGGTCCACACCGCTGCCCGCACTGGCCAGCCCCTGCTGAGGCTTGTCTGGCCGCAAGCCCCAGCGGGCCGTTTGCAGGCCTGGAAGATGTCCCTTCTGGTCTCTTTTCCTGTGAGGGTAACTGGGAACGGAAAGCCCGATGTGAATGGAACGGCAGTCTGTGGGCACAGAATAAAAGAGAGGGTAGGCAAAGTGGCTGAAAGCTGGCATTTCTTCTTAATATCCTCCAGTTACAGAGATCTGAGACCACCGGAAAAGATCAGAAGACATGGGATTCCTGGACGGGGCCACTGGGCTTGACAGAATTGCAATTCTGAACCAACTCAGCAGTTGCTGGAAGGGGGACCTTTGGGACTATAGTTAGAATTCTTTCAGAATGAACAGAATTCCCATCTCCCCATTCTTGCTAGTCCAGAGCAGCAATAACTACATATGATTTATGACACATGGGCCAGGAGAGAGGCCTTTAGAAGGTCACGTATTTAGTCCAAAATGCCAAGTCTCAGCTTTGATTGTTAATAGGAAAATCATATGCATTTCCATCAAGGCCATTTTTACTAACAACCGAGGACCATGTGAACTACTACTTATCAGAGAAGCGAGTTATTAAGGATTTCTCAAAAATGATTTTGTAAGCTAGAATTTTCAAGAGCTAGCAAGGACCCTAATTCCAAATTCCTCTAAGAAGCCACCACTAAATCTGTGCTCAAGGAGGCAACTAGAATCCCCTCAGCTCTCCAGAAAGACCTCCTACTATTGGTTTCTCATCTATATTATCTTGAGTTGGTCAACAATTTTTAAAATTATTAATAGCTTTTTAGTGCAATTTTAAAATTTTAGTTGTTGGGTTCCCTGGTGGTGCAGAGGTTAAAGCGTCTGCCTGCAATGCGGGAGACCCAGGTTCGATCCCTGGGTTGGGAAGATCCCCTGGAGAAGGAAATGGCAACCCACTCCAGTATGCTTACCTGGAGAATCCCATGGATGGAGGAACCTGGTAGGCTACAGTCCATGGGGTCCCAAAGAGTGGGGCATGACTGAGCAACTTCACTTTCACTTTCATTTAGTACAATTTTAGATTTACAGAATAATTGAGCAGATAGTACATTAAGTTCCATGTACTTAAGTTCAACCATAGTGCCACCTCCACAATTTTCCCTATTATTATTTTTAAATTTGGATATGGTTGACATATAATATTATATTAATTTAAGGCATATAATATAATGATTTGATATATGTATATCTGCAAAATGACAACCACAACAATAAGTTCAGTCAACATCCATCACCACACAAAGATATGAAGTTTTTTCTTGTGATGAAAACTTTCAAAATGTAGTCTCTTAGCAACTTTCAAGCATATAATATGGTATTATTAACTATAGCCACCATACTGTACATTACATTCAGGTATCATAACTAAAAGTTTGTGCCTTCTGACCGCCTTCACCCAATTCCCCACCTTCCACCCCCAGCCTCTGGTAACCCCCAACCTGTTCTCTGTCTCTATGTCTTTGGATTTTTAGATTCCATATGTAAGTGAAATCAAGAGTATCTGTCTCTCTGACTTATTTCACATAGCATAATGCTTTCCAGCTCCATTCATGTTGCAAATGACAACATTTCTTCCTTTCTTAATAGCTGAATAATATTCATGTGTATATCACATTTTCTTTAAACATTCAGTGGCTGATGGACACAAGCTATTTGGGAGAAGCCACCCCGCACCCGAGGCCAGGGGCGGCGGCCGGGAGGAGCAACCCGAGGAGCAGGTGGCTGCCCGGGCGCAGGAGGGCCTAGAGGAGCTATCCCACGTTGAAGGTCAGGAAAGGCGGCGGTAAGGAGATACCCCTCATCCAAGGTAAGGAGCAGTGGCTGTGCTTTGCTGGAGCAGCCGTGAAGAGATACCCCATGCCCAAGGTAAGAGAAACCCAAGTAGGATGGTAGGTGTTTCAAGAAAGCATCAGAGGGCAGACACACTGAAACCATAATCACAGAAAACTAGTCAATCTAATCACACTAGGACCACAGCCTTATCTAACTCAATGAAACCAAGCCATGCCCGCGGGGTAACCCAAGACGGGCGGGTCATGGTGGAGAGGTCTGACAGAATGTGGTCCACTGGAGAAGGGAATGGAAAGCCACTTCAGTATTCTTGCCTTGAGAACCCCATGAACAGAATGAAAAGGCAAAATGATAGGATGCTGAAAGAGAAACTCCCCAGGTCAGTAGGTGCCCAATATGCTACTGGAGATCAGTGGAGAAATAACTCCAGAAAGACTGAAGGGATGGAGCCAAAGCAAAAACAATACCTAGTTGTGGATGTGACTGGTGATAGAAGCAAGGTCCGATGCTGTAAAGAGCAATATTGCATAGGAACCTGGAATGTCAGGTCCATGAATCAAGGCAAATTGGAAGTGGTCAAACAAGAGATGGCAAGGGTGAATGTCGACATTCTAGGAATCAGCGAACTAAAATGGACTGGAATGGGTGAATTTAACTCAGATGACCATTATATCTACTACTGTGGGCAGGAATCCCATAGAAGAAATGGAGTAGCCATCATGGTCAACAAAAGAGTCCGAAATGCAGTACTTGGATGCAGTCTCAAAAACAACAGAATGATCTCTGTTTGTCTCCAAGGCAAACCATTCAATATCACAGTTGTCCAAGTCTATGCCCCAACCAGTAACGCTGAAGAAGCTGAACTTGAACGGTTCTATGAAGACCTACAAGACTTTTTAGAACTAACACCCAAAAAAGATGTCCTTTTCATTATAGGGAACTGGAATGCAAAAGTAGGAAGTCAAGAAACACCTGGAGTAACAGGCAAATTTGGCCTTGGAATGCGGAATGAAGCAGGGCAAAGACTAATAGAGTTTTGCCAAGAAAATGCACTGGTCATAGCAAACACCCTCTTCCAACAACACAAGAGAAGACTCTACACATGGACATCACCAGATGGTCAACACTGAAATCAGATTGATTATATTCTTTGCAGCCAAAGATGGAGAAGCTCTATACAGTCAACAAAAACAAGACTAGGAGCTGACTGTGGCTCAGATCATGAACTCCTTATTACCAAATTAAGACTCAAATTGAAGAAAGTAGGGAAAACCGCTAGACCATTCAAGTATGACCTCAATCAAATCCCTTATGATTATACAGTGGAAGTGAGGAATAGATTTAAGGGCCTAGATCTGAAAGATAGAGTGCCTGATGAACTATGGACGGAGGTTCATGACATTGTACAGGAGACAGGGATCAAGACCATCCCCATGGAAAGGAAATGCAAAAAAGCAAAATGGCTGTCTGGGGAGGCCTTACAAATAGCTGCGAAAAGAAGAAAGGCAAAAAGCAAAGGAGAAAAAGAAAGATATGAGCATCTGAATGCAGAGTTCCAAAGAATAGCAAGGAGAGATAAGAAAGCCTTCCTCAGTGATCAATGCAAAGAAATAGAGGAAAACAACAGAATGGGAAAGACTAGAGATCTCTTCAAGAAAATTAGAGATACCAAGGGAATATTTCATGCAAAGATGGACTCGATAAAAGACAGAAATTGTATGGACCTAACAGAAGCAGAAGATATTAAGAAGAGGTGGCAAGAATACACAGAAGAACTGTACAAAATAGATCTTCACAATCCAGATAATCATGATGGTGTGATCACTCATCTACAGCCAGACATCCTGGAATGTGAAGTCAAGTGGGCCTTAGAAAGCATCACTACGAACAAAGCAAGTGGAGGTGATGGAATTCCAGTTGAGCTATTTCAAATCCTGAAAGATGATGCTGTGAAAGTGCTGCACTCAATAGGCCAGCAAATTTGGAAAACTCAGCAGTGGCCACAGGACTGGAAAAGGTCAGTTTTCATTCCAATCCCAAAGAAAGGCAATGCCAAAGAATGCTCAAACTACCCCACAATTGCACTCATCTCACACGCTAGTAAAGTAATGCTCAAAATTCTCCAAGCCAGGCTTCAGCAATATGTGAACCATGAACTCCCTGATGTTCAAGCTGGTTTTAGAAAAGGCAGAGGAACCAGAGATCAAATTGCCAACATCTGCTGGATCATCAAAAAAGCAAGAGAGTTCCAGAAAAACATCTTTCTGCTTTATTGACTATGCCAAAGCCTTTGACTGTGTGGATCACAATAAAGTGTGGAAAATTCTGAAAGAGATGGGAATCCCAGACCACCTGACCTGCCTCTTGAGAAATCTGTATGCTGGTCAGGAAGCAACAGTTAGAATTGGACATGGAACAACAGACTGGTTCCAAATAGGAAAAGGAGTACATCAAGGCTGTATATTGTCACCTTGCTTATTTAACTTATATGCAGAGTACATCATGAGAAACGCTGGACTGGAAGAAACTCAAGCTGGAATCAAGATTTCTGGGAGAAATATCAATAACCTCAGATATTCAGATGACACCAATCTTATGGTAGAAAGTGAAGAGGAACTGAAAAGCCTGTTGATGAAAGTGAAAGAAGAGAGTGAAAAAGTTGGCTTAAAGCTCAACATTCAGAAAACGAAGATCATGGCATTTGGTCCCATCACTCCATGGGAAATAGATGGGGAAACAGTGGAAACAGTGTCAGACTTTATTTTTTGGGGCTCCAAAATCACTGCAGATGGTGATTGCAGCCATGAAATTAAAAGACACTTACTCCTTGGAAGAAAAGTTATGACCAACCTAGATAGTATATTCAAAGCAGAGACATTACTTTGCCAACTAAGGTCCGTCTAGTCAAGGCTATGGTTTTTCCTGTGGTCATGTATGGATGTGAGTTGGACTGTGAAGAAGGCTGAGCGCCGAAGAATTGATGCTTTTGAAGTGTGGTGTTGGAGAAGACTCTTGAGAGTCCCTTGGACTGCAAGGAGATCCAACCAGTCCATTCTGAAGGAGATCAGCCCTGGAATTTCTTTGGAAGGAATGACGCTAAAGCTGAAACTCCAGTACTTTGGCCACCTCATGTGAAGAGTTGACTCATTGGAAAAGACTCTGATGCTGGGAGGGATTGGGGGCAGGAGGAGAAGGGGAAGACCAAGGATGAGATGGCTGGATGGCATCACGGACTCAATGGACGTGAGTCTGAGTGAACTCCGGGAGATGGTGATGGACGGGGAGCCCTGGCATGCTGCGATTCATGGGGTCGCAAAGAGTTGGACACGGCTGGGTGACTGAACTGAACTGACTATTATAAATAATGCTCCAATGAACATGAGAGTACAGATACGTTTTCAAGATAATGACTTTATTTCCTTTGACTATATATCCAGAAGTAGAATTGCTGGATCATACAGTATTTCTGTTACTAATTTTTTGAGGAATCTCCATACTGTTCTCCACAGTGTCTGCACCAATTTGCATTCCTACCAATGATGCAAAATGGTTTCCTTTTCTCCATATCCTTGCCAGCATTTGTTATCCCTTGTCTTAGATGATAGCCATCCTAACAGTTGGGAGGTGATACCTCTTTGTGGTTTTAGTTTGCATTTCCCTGATGATTAATGATGTTGAGTATGTTCATGTACCTGTTGACCATTTGTATGTTTTCTTTGGAATGAATTCTATTCAGTTCTTCTTCCCATTTAAAAAAAGTATTTAGTTAGTTAGTTATTTTTGGCTGCACTGGGTCTTCATTGCTGCACACAGGCTTTCTCTATTTGCAGTGAGCAGGGGCTACTCTTCTTTGCAGTGTGCGGGCTTCTCGTTGCACTGGTTTCTCTTGTTGTGTAGTACAGGCTCAATAGTTGTGGCGCACAGGCTTAATTGCTCCACGGCATGTGGGATCTTCCTGGACCAGGGATCAAACCAGTATCCCCTGCATTGCAAGGCAGTCTCTTAACCACTGGACCACCAGGGAAGTCCTTCTTCCCATTTTTTAAAAATGGTGTAGTCTTTTTTTTTTTTTTGTAATTGAGTTTCATAAGATCTTTATATATATTAACTTAACCCTTTATCAGATATATGATTTGCAAATATTTTCTCCTATTCCATAGGTTGACTTTTTGTTTTATTGACAGTTTCCTTTGCTATGTAGAAGCTTTTTAGCTAGATGTAGTTTAACTCATCTTTTATCCTGCTGCTTTTGCTTTTAATATCAAATTTAAAAAATTATCACTGAAACTGACATCAAGGAGTTCACCCCTTATGTTTTCTTATAAGAATTTTATGGTATCATGTTTTACATTCAAGTCTTCAAGCCATTTTGAGTTGACTTTCCTGTATGTTTTAAGATAGGGGTCCTGTTCCATTCTTTTAAGTGTAGCTGTTTAGTTTTCCCAACATCATTTATTGAAGAGACTATCTTTCCCCATCATATATTTTGTCTCCTTTGTTGTAAATTAATTGACTATATATGTGGGCTTACTTCCAGGCTCTCTAATGATCTTTATTGATCTATATGTCTGGTTTTATGCCAATATCATGTTGAATACTAAAACTTTGTAATATAGTTTGAAATTAGGAAGTGTGATCTTCAAGCTTTGTTCTTCTTGCTCAAGATTGTGTTGGTTATTCAAGGTCCTTTATAGTTTCATATGAATTTGTGGATTTTTAAAAAATATATCTGTGGGGAAAAATGTCACTGAAATTTTGCTTGGGATTCCACTGAATCTGTAGATTGCTTTGGGTAATATGGACATTTTAGCAATATTCATTCTTCCAACCCATGAGCATGGAATATCTTTCCATGTATTTGTGTTGTCTTAAATTTCTTCCATCAGTGTTTTACAGTTTTCAGTGCACAAATCTTTAATCTCATTGGTTAAATTCATTTCTAGGTTTTGACACAATTGTAAATGGAACTATTTTCTTAATTTCTCTTTCTGACAGTTCATTATTAGTATAGAGAAATGCAACTGATTTTTTGTATATTGATTTTGTATGCTGAAATCTTAATTTTTTTTAGTTCTAACAGTTTGGTAGAATTTGGGGGGTTTTCTATTTATAATATCATGCCATCTACAAATAGAGACAGTTTTACTTCTCCCTTTCAAATTTTAAAATTTCTTCTTCCTATCGTTTCTCTCTTGTCTAATTGCTCTGGCTAGGACTTCCAGTACTATTTTGAATAAAAGTGGCAAGAGTGAGCATCTTTGTCTTATTCTTGATCCTACAGGAAAAGTTTCAGCTTTGCTTCCCTGGTGGCTCAGATGGTAAAGCGTCTGCCTGCAATGTGGGAGACCTGGTTTTAATCTCTCGATGAGGAATATCCTCTGGAGAAGGAAATGGCAACCCACTCCAGTACCCTTGCCTTGAAAATCCCATGGATGGAGGAGCCTGGTATGCTACAGTCCATGGGGTCGCAAAGAGCTGGACGTGACTGAGTGGCTTCAATTTCCTTTCCTTTCCTATGGTGTTAGCTATGCGCTTGTCATACATGGCCTTTATTATATTGAGAAACATTCCCTCTATACCCAGTTTGTTGAGTGATTTTTTTAAAATCATGAATGGATGTTACATTTTGTCAAATGCTTTTCCTGCATCTATTGAGATGACCATATAATTTTTATTCTTCATTTCATTAATGTGGCATATCACATTGATTAATTTGTGATAAAAATTTTCCCTAGGGCTGATCAGCAACTGACTATTGATCAGCAGCTGATCATTGTGACTATTTTTGAGGCCCAAGAAAGAAACGAAGGAGGAAAGAAAGTGAAGTCACTCAGTTGTGTCCAACTCTTTGCGACCCCATGCACTGTAGCCTTCCAAGCTCCTCCGTCCACGGGATTCTCCAGGCAAGCGTGCTGGAGTGGGTTGTCATTTCCTTCTCCAGGGGATCTTCCAACCCAGGCATCGAACCCGGGTCTCCCGCATTGCAGGCAGACGCCTTACACTCTGAGCCACCAGGGAAATCCAACAACTAAAATTTGAAAGACTGTGGCAGACTGAGAAATTAGACTTCGTGTTCTTACATCAAGCTCTACATTAACTTTGTTTTTTTCTGTTGTTGCTGTTTGTAGCTTTTTTCTGGAGGAGAGGCTACCTCTTGATTCAATTTCCTGAAACTGACATACCAGATGCTTGGGCATCATGGACTGCACATGTCACAGTGAAAGCACATGAAGCTGACCTTGAAGAAGCATGTCTAAACCTTTTAGAGACATGTTGGGTGTCCACTCTGCTAAGCAGATTTGTGTGTGCCTGCTCTGGCTGGTCCAGTCCTAGGCACTGGAGAGTAAAGTTACCTGGATGTTAGTGTCCAGATCTCTTTAGAATTCCAGCTCACCCCACCACATCCTTGCTTGCTCTTCTGGATCCTCAGTCTTCCTTGGGTTAATGGGGTTAATGAGAAATGTGAGGTAGACATTTTTATGAAGTGCAGCCTCACTTCCTAGTGAACCAGTATCAGAATGACATGCTTTTCCTTCCTTCTGTCCCCCACCCTAAGCCTGAGCAAAGCTAGAATTTGAGGTAAGCCACGGACACCAATATTTAGAGGTAAGCAGTTCTACTCTTGGTGGCGCTGATGATAAAGAACCCACCTGCCAGTGCAGGAGACAAAGAGACACAGGTTTGATCCCTGGGTTGGAAAGATCCCCTAGAGAAGGAAATGGCAACCCACTCCAGTATTCTTGCCTGGAGTATCCCATGGAGAGAGGATACTGGTGGGCTATAGTCCAAAGGGTGGCACAGAGTCGGACACAACTGAAGTGACTTGGTAGGCAGGCAGGCAGTTCTACTCTAAAGGTTTAGCATTCTTGATTCTTTCAATGATGAGATTGTTTTCTCTGCCCTAAGGCCAGGAATGGAGATGGGAAGCAGCAGATGTATCAGAAAGGCCTTTACCCAGTGTTAGCTGCCCCGGGTGCTCCCTGGCTTGTTCTTCCCTTGCTGTATGACCATGCGCACTGGGACTCAGTGTTCTCACCGATACTGCAGGAATAAAAATTCTTTCTCTACTAACTAGGCATGGTTTTTGAAAAGGCAGAATAGAATGGTGAATGGGAACATGATTATGAAAACCATGCAAAGAGCACCCTTTTTAAAAAAATCAGGGGAGATGGCTGTCAGAGACATATTTTGCTTTTGCCCTGGATCTAACTTGTCTTATTTTTTCCCACTATAACCATCAGAGTGTGGCTGTTCAGCTGGTGAACTGTAGGGAATCACTAACCCACTCCAAGGCTTCTTTCTTTGCTCATACGACCTGTTCTCTCCCTGTGAGCATTTTGTAGTTTGGCTCAGGAGAGTGCCAGCTTCTCACCACATTCTTCTCCATCAGCAGCCCCAGAGTGGTGTTACACGTTCCTCAGCTCAGGGAGCATCAAGCTGGATAGGAAGATTGCTACCTCCTTCCAAAAAGGTTGTGGTAGTGCCTCTTTATAAACTCTGTGGCTGCTTTTCTGTAGAATGTAGGATACTTAGAGTCTCTGGGTAAGAAATTCTGGAGCAACAAAAATATCACCACTCAATACCCTCTTTTATTGGTTTTAACTGAGCTGCTATTTTTAAAATCTATAAAATGTTTATATTTGGCATTTAGTATGATTTGTAGAGCTTGTAAAATTGAGTTTGATTTTATATTGGGGAAGCTATGCCATAATCCTAGCAAAATCCAAGTTACCGGTCTCCAGTCTGACCACATGGTCCCTTTAAGATATGGTTAAAGCTAGTCCCACCAGATCTAGGGTAGACACTGTGGGTGGATCAGGGGAAAGGGACAAGCTCTGTAGTTTCCCCCAACTGAAAGGGCTGTTATAAAGCTATCCAAGGAAAGTCTAGACCCTCTGAGAATTTGCATCAATTTCTCACTACGACCTTACTTACCTTCCTGGTCCTGACATCGCCTCCTGTAGTTAGTGGGGTCCAGCTTCCCTACCCCAACCTCTTCCTCCTCCACCTTCATATCTATAAAGTAAAAGATGAACACAACCTCAAAATGTACACAACATAAAAAGGTAGAATTTCAAGGAGAAATGGTCAAATTCATACTCACAGCGGAAGACCTTAGTGCAAATGAAAAAAATTAAGACAAAAGAACATATAAACAAATTGAGGAACCTCAAATACATGTATGGTGGGGAAAGGGAAAGTGAAAGTCACTCAGTTGTGTCTGACTGTTTGTGATCCCATGGACTATACAGCCCATGGAATTCTCCAGGTCAAAATACTGGAGTGGGTAGCCTTTCCCTTTTCTAGGGGATCTTCCCAACCCAGGAATCAAACCAGGGTCTCCTGCATTGCAGGCAGATTCTTTACCAACTGAACTATCAGGGAAGGCATATGCTGGGGAATATTCCATCTGTACTTGGAAAAAGGGGTGTGCTTTTTCAAGTACACATGGAATATTTACAAAGAGCACACAAAGAGAACACATAAACTAGGTTTTGGGAAAGCTTTAGTAAATTTTAAAGAATCTGTATCATACTTCTATAGTATCAATAAGATAACAACCCCCCCCCCCAAAAACTACATATTATCTGTGGAGTCAGCATCCATGAATTCCACAAATCATGAATTTGAATCTGTCATGCATTAGCAACTATTTACATAATATTTACATTGTATTTATAACTTTTTACTTAGTATTTACATTGTTAGGTATTATAAGTAATCTAGAGATGATTTAAAGCATACAGCAAAATGGGTTATATACAAATACTATGCTATTTCATATAAGGGACTTAAGCATCACAGATTTTGGTATGGAGGAGGGAGCCTGAAACAAATCCTCCACAGATACCGAAGAATGACTATATATATAAATAAACATTTATTTATAAATGTATATATAATAAATGTATTATATATACATATATACAGAAACTAAAATAATCTCTAATGATGGATTTTATAGAAAATCACAATGGAAATTATTTCATATTTAGAAGTGAACAATTACAACTTGAAACTTGTGGGTTGTAATATACTTAGAGTGAGAAAGAAGGAAGAAAGGAAAGAAAGAGGGAGAGAGCAGAGTAGAAGGAAAATAAACATGATAAGCACTTAACCAAAGAACCTACAAAAAGAATAAGAGAGAAAAGAAAGCAGATTGTTAATATAAAAGATGAAAGCAAAAATTGTGAATAGAAAACAATCAAGCATAGAGATGGTAAATAAAGCCAAAGGCAATTATTTGAAAAGATTATTAAAATAGGAAAATCATGCAAGACTAATCAAGAAGAATATTCATAAGTAAACATAATTTGGAATGAAAAAGGGATGTAACTACAAATAAAATAGAGAATTTAAAAATTATAAGTGAATGCCTTGAAAAATTTCATGCCAATATATTTAACTCAGATAATAATAGCAACTACTGTTACAATATGCTAGGCACTGTTTTAAATGCTCTGCTCTGCATATATGAATTACTTGAATCTTTGCTATGAAATAAGTAACATTATTGTTCCTATTTTACAGATGAGGAAAGTGAGGTATAGAGAGCTTAATTAACTGCTTAAATGGGGGAACAGGGATTCAAACCCAGACTCTCTGAAACAGTTTCTGGAACTAGACCCAAGCTCTTAGCCACAAGGCTAATAAATAGATGCTTGATTAGGAAAATAATGGAAATAATCAAATAACTTAAAAAAATCAGAAAACCTGAATTAACCAGCAACCATTAATTGAAAGGGCTTTTCTGGTGGCTCAGTGGTAAAGAATCTGCCTGCCAATGCAGGAGATGTGAGTTTGATCCCTGGTTGGAAAGATTCCCTGGAGAAGGAAATGGCTACCCACTCCAGTATTCTTGCCTGCAAAATCCCATGGACAGAGGAGTCTGGCAGGGTATAAGTTCAGTTCAGTTCAGTTCAGTCGCTTAGTCGTGTCCGACTCTTTGCGACCCCATGAATTGCAGCACACCAGGCCTCCCTGTCCGTCACCAACTCCCGGACTTCACTCAAACTCATGTCCATCGAGTCAGTGATGCCATCCAGCCATCTCATCCTCTGTTGTCCCCTTCTCCTGCTCCCAATCCCTCCCAGCATCAGAGTCTTTTCCAATGAGTCAACTCTTCACATGAGGTGGCCAAAGTATTGGAGTTTCAGCTTTAGCATCAGTCCTTCCAATGAACACCCAGGACTGATCGCCTTCAGAATGGACTGGTTGGATCTCCTTGCAGTCCAAGGGACTCTCAAGAGTCTTCTCCAACACCACACTTCAAAAGCATCAATTCTTCAGCGCTCAGCTTTCTTCACAGTCCAACTCTCACATCCACACATGACCACTGGAAAAACCATAGCCTTGACTTTTGTTGGTAAAGTAATGTCTCTGCTTTTGAATATGCTATCTAGGTTGGTCATAACTTTTCTTCCAAGGAGTAAGTGTCTTTTAATTTCATGGCTGCAATCACCATCTGCAGTGATTTTGGAGCCCCCCAAAAATGAAGTCTGACACTGTTTCCACTGTTTCCCCATCTATTTTCCATGAAGTGATGGGACCAGGTGCCATGATCTTAGTTTTCTGGATGTTGAGCTTCAAGCCAACTTTTTCACTCTCCTCTTTCACTTTTATCAAGAGGCTTTTTAGTTCCTCTTCACTTTCTGCCATAAGGGTGGTGTCATCTGCATATCTGAGGTTATTGATATTTCTCCCAGCAATCTTGATTCCAGCTTGTGCTTCTTCCAGCCCAGCATTTCTCATGATGTACTCTGCATATAAGTTAAATAAGCAGGGTGACAATATACAGCCTTGATGTACTCCTTTTCCTATTTACAGTCCAAGGGGTCACAAAAGAATCAGACATGACTTAGTGACTAAACAGCAACAGCACTAATTGAAATGGTTATGCTGCCCTTTGAAAAGCATTATTGAAACTGCTTTGTAGGTACAAAAGGATCATCGTATTATTTTTTCTATTTAAATAATTTTATCTGTTATTTTTTCTATTTTTATTGTTTGAAAATTTTCTATTATGAGAAGAGAAATAAACACCAGAAGAAGACAGTTTTTAACAAATGCTTTACTGAACCATCAAGTATTACATAGTCTTTAACTTATACAAAATTGTTCTCAAAGTAGGGAAAGGGGAGTCGGAGGCTGTCAATATATCTGAAGACCAGGATAAAGGATGCAGCTGAAAACAGGAAGGTTGGTTGAAAGTCTTCATAAGGACTAAGTTAAATCCTCAGATCTCTCCCCTAAGTTCAGTCTCCTAGAATGGTTCCCCTACCCCAGAAGATGGAAAGGTTAGCTCAGAAGGCCCTTGAATAACTGAGAGCAAGAAGGAGTGATTTCCCTGGGGGTAAAAAAGGATTTAATTAAAGATCATTAGCCACTCAGCCCTCTGACTACTTGACTCCTAGAACACTAATGAAGATTATACACTCAAGAGAGGAGGTTGGAGGACTTAAAGACTCTGCCATTTAGGAGATCTCCTACAGAATGATAAGGCCCCAATTGCCACCCAATTGCCCATCTTTAGTCTATCATTCAAGAACTCCAGGCTGTCAAACATCTGTTTAGCAGCTCTACCCCAGATTATGATGGCCAGCCGAATCGCCAGAATGACACAGACCAAAACAAACAGGAAAAGACAAAGTCCAAGTAAACAGGAACAGTGTGAGCAGCCAAAGAACCATCAAAAAACATACAATTAACATATTCAAGTGGACTAGAGAAAAACATCATAACCATGACGAAATGAAATGCAGAATGCAACAAACCTGGGACTTGTAAAGAATAAGAAAGCAGCAGTACAGGGAGGGACAGGTGTATCTTAGGTCAGGCTCTGGACACAATGCCTCCAAGGGAATCCTTGAGTGCGTGCGTGCTCAGTCACTTCGGTCGTGTCCAACTCTCTGCGACCCCATGGACTGCAGCCCACCAGGCTCCCCGGCCCATGGGATTTTCCAGGCAAGAGTACTGGAGTGGGTTGCCATTTCCTTCTCCAGTGATAAAGTATGAAGTAAGTGAAGTGAGGGACGTGAAGCTGCTCAGTAGTGTCCGACTCTTTGCGACCCCAAGGACTGCAGCCCACCAGGCTCCCCTGTCCACAGGATTTTCCAGGCAAGAGTACTGGAGTGAGTTGCCATTGCCTTCTCCAAGGGAATCCTTAGAACAATCAATATTCTGGATGTGTTTGAATATTTTGAGAGGATACCAAGGTTCTATCAAGAATAAAGAGTTGTAGAAAGGAAAAGCAATCATGGTGCATTATGCAAGTCAGTATTTATACAATCATAATAAGTAAAAATAAGTGTTAATTTTACCAAAAATTATAAGCAGAGTTGGTTTTCCACTAATGTGTACTGGTAGCTCCACTAATGTGTACTGGTAACTCAGGCATAGCTGAGGAGTAAAGAGAAGCTGAGTAACAAATCTTCTTTCCCACAAAGAATGCCTCCAGTCACAAAAGGGAAAGGTCACGTGACCTAGGTTGGCCAATTAAATGCTTCTCAGTCCCCCGTCATAGATATTGATTCAGAGATGACCCCATGCTCAAATTTGGGCCAATCAGAATTCTTTCCAGGACATTTCCACTTGAGCCATCCAAAAACACTGCCTTGTTCTGGCTCTGGTGTTGTGAAGCTGATGAACTTGAGGCTAACCTGTGGAGGAATACATCAAAGGGAAGTAGAGAAACAATTCTGATAACACTATAACTCTCTTGCTTTTGTTGCTGTTGTCGTTGCTGTTGTTCACTCAGTCATGTCTGACTCTTTGAGACCCCATGGACTGCTGCGCACCAGGCTTCCCTGTCCTTCAGCATCTCCCAGAGCTTGCTCAAACTCATGTCCACTGAGTCAGTGATGCCATCCAACCATCTCATCCTCTGTCATCCCCTTCTCCTGCCTTTAATTATCAGGGTCTTTTCTGATGAATCAGCTCTTTGCATCAGGTGGCCAAAGTATTGGAGCTTTAGCCTTAGCATCAGTCCTCTAACAAATATTCAGGATTGATTTCCTTTAGGTTGGCAGGTATGATATTGCAGCCCCACCACTTTTCTATTTATCATTTATTTAAAATTCAAGGACTTTTGGTTTCACGTCAGTGATTAGAGGCTTGTCTCCAAATGGTAATTGAACATAATCCCTGGTTCCCTGATGAAAGCAATTTTGATTTCAAGATTTGGAACCGGGTTAGAGAGAATGTTAAACGAGCCGCAAGATGGGGAAAAAAATATTCCAAGAGATTTCTGGCCCTTATGGGCCCTCATTAAAGCCATGATTTTACCTTTCCAAAAAAATTTTAGCCACCCTGATATTCAACAACAGTCAAAACACTTGTTACATGAATATGAATCAGATGATAAGACTTTACAAAAGGCCCAATTAGAACAACATAAAATATTTCAGAATTTTCCCACCAGCACTGCTCCAGTTGCCCCAACTGCTGCTCCTCTCACAACGGGTGCCAAACCGAAAGTCCTCTCAACTCAAGGACAAAATGACTCTAACAACGACTCTTCTGAGGCTCTTTTTGACACTAAAGCTAACAATACTTTCTAAAATGACAATGATAAGCCTTTAACACACATTCACATTTGTAAGAAAAAACTTTCTACTCATTCTCCTTCACAACAAAAGCTTTATGAGTTACTAGACTGAGACATGGAAAACGAGTTCTTTCTAGCCTTTACCACGTCATACCTGCCCTTAGCCGGACAAAACCTTCCCAAATATAAACTCCGAAGAACTGAGCCACCCAGTTCTGACAAAGATGGTCCATATTTTGAGCCCAACCTATGGATGTGGGTAAACCCCAACATCGTATTTCCCCCTGGAAAGTTAGAAGTCAATAAAACCTGAAGACAGCGACACTAAAATATTCCAAGGACCTAATGAAGCCTATGCTGTTTTTTTAGCTATATTGAAAGTTGCTATTTCCCATAGTGTTATCGGAGAAAGAGCCAAAAGGAAGATAGAAAAACTGCTTGCTTATGAGAATGCCAATCAGGAATGTCAAAGAGCTATCACTCCAATTCATGAGACTGGGAATATTATTGACTATCTGAAGGGTTGTCACAATTTAAGATCAGAAACTCAAAAAATGCAAATGCTAGCTGAAACAATGGCTGCTGCCTTTAAAAGGGGGAATGAAAGATGCTTTACATATGGGGATAAGACACATTTTAAAAAAAAAAGATTGTCCTAAAAAACACACAGAAAAAATTAAAACTGCTAAAAAAAAAACCTCCAGGATTTTGCCCTCGTTGCCGTAAGGGGATACATTGGGCCAGGGAATGTCAGTCTAAATATGATGTTGAAGGAAAGCTTATTTTGAAAAACTCCAAGCTGGGGACTCCCCAGGTCCCCATCAATGAACTCCAGGGACAAACTCCATCTTTTCCCTCAAACCCTCAACATCCGGCAGTGCTGCCATCCATATACCAGCCTTAAATGATTTTCTCCTTTTTCCTCAAGTAATCCCTTCAAAATACCTACTGGACTTTTTGGACCCTTACTCCCACAAAACTTCGGTCTTTTACTTGGCCGATCTAGTCTGACTTCTAAAGAAATTACTGTTCACCCTAGATTATTTGATTCTGATTATAAGGGAGAAATTCAAATTATAATGTCATCTCAAATATTATGGCAATTAAAAAAGGGAGATAAAATTGCTCAATTACTTCTTTTGCCTTACATTTCTATTGATTCCTCTGATGGTATGCGGACAGGTGGATTCGGCAGTACAGATCAAAAACAATCCTTATGGACATCAATTATATCTGAATATACCCGACCAAATATAAATCTCAAAATTAATGGCAAAAATTTTTCTGGTCTTTTTGATACTGGATCTGATATTACTATTATCTCCAAACGTTTATGGCCCAAATCTTGGCCTATACAGAAAATTTCTTGCCAAATTGCAAGAGTTTCTTAAACTAAAATACAAGCAGTTTATCAACATGTCCAAATATATCCATGTGAGGGACCAAAAGGCCAGCTACAAGATTACGACCCTACATGATAGAAGCACCTCTTAATTTAATAAAAAGAGATTTACTTATGCAATGACAAGCTCAAATATATATTCCACATTTTTCTTAGGGGCTCACTTAACAAACAATGCAATTATTAAAATAACTTGAAAGAGTGACGAGCCTATTTGGACAAAATAATGGCCCCTTACAAAAGAGAAACTAAAGGCTGCTAAGAAACTTATCGATACACAATTAAAATGAAAACATATTGAGAAATCTTGTTCCCCTTAAAATTCTCTCATTTTTATAAAACAAACAAAATCTAACAAATGGCATCTCTGAACAGACCTTCAAAAAGTTAATGCGTCTATAAAACCTGTGGATACATTACAACCAAAAATTCCATCACCTACCACTATTCCTCAAAACTGGCTTATTATTATTACAGATTTACAGGATTGCTTTTTTACTATACCTTTACACCCTCTAGACCGAGAAAGATTTGCCTTCTCTCTTCCTTTTCCTAGTCATATCAGGCCTCATAAGTGATATCAATGGACTGTATTGCCTCAAGGAATGACGCATTCTTCCACCATGTGTCAGTATTATGTAGCCAAAGCCCTTGAACCTGTGAGAAAACAATTTCCTGACTTTCTTGTTATTCATTATATGGATGATATATTGTTTTCAGCTCCATCTATTTTAGAGACTCAACAGATATTTGACATAACTCAACAATGCTTAAAAGATTCTAGATTAATTATTGCTCCTAAAAAAGTTCAAACCTCTACACCTTACCATTACTTAAAATCTGTTGTTAATAGACAACATATTACTCCCCAACTACTGGATTAAACCCTCTTTGGACATTATAAATTATCAACTGACTAATTTATTTAATACTTTGGAAGAAGATCCTGATTCAAATAGCCCTCGTTCACTTTCACAAGAGACACAAAAAGAACTCTGTTTAATACAAAATAAATTACAAAAACAATTTCTTACCCATATTAGACAAATTGCCTTTAGAGTTGTTTATACTGCCCTCTCTCCATTCTCCCACAAGACTTCTTGCCCAACAAGAACACCCAATAAAATGGATATGTACCTATTTTAGAGAGATAAAGTCACTTATGCCCTATCTTGATTTGATTGCTCTAATAATTATTCAATAAGAAAAAAAACTAAGACTTTAATTGGCTCTGATCCTCACCAAATTTTATTGCCTATTGATGAAACTCAATTTAAAAATACATTAAAAACTTCTACCAATTTCCAAATAGCCTTCTTAGACTATTTCAGAGAATTTCATTTCATTACCCTTCTAATAAACTTTGGAATTTCTTCAAAAATATTGAATTTATTATCTCTCACATTGTTACATCACAATCTATACCTCCAGCTGATGTTTTCTATATCAGTTCAGTTCAGTCGCTTAGTCGTGTCCGACTCTTTGCAACCCCATGAATCGCAGCACGCCAGGCCTCCCTGTCCATCACCAACTCCCAGAGTTCACTCAGACTCACGTCCATTGAGTCAGTGATGCCATCCAGCCATCTCATCCTCTGTCGTCCCCTTCTCCTCCTGCCCCCAATCCCTCCCAGCATCAGAGTCTTTTCCAATGAGTCAACTCTTCGCATGAGGTGGCCAAAGTACTGGAGCTTCAGCTTTAGCATCATTCCTTCCAAAGAAATCCCAGGCCTGATCTCCTTTAGAATGGACTGGCTGGATCTCCTTGCAGTCCAAGGGACTCTCAAGAGTCTTCTCCAACACCACAGTTCAAAAGCATCAATTCTTCAGAGCTCAGCCTTCTTCACAGTCCAACTCTCACATCCATACATGACCACAGGAAAAACCATAGCCTTGGGACTAAAAACACCAAAGCCTCATTTTGGTCTCTTAAAAAATATAAAGTCTTTTATACTAAATTTCATTCTGCTCAACAAAACAAATTATATGCCCTTATTCAGGTTATTCACCTACATCTTTACCCTATTAATATAATTTCTGACTCCTCATATTCAGTCTTTATATTAAAAAATATAGAAACTTCTACCATAAATTCTAATCAATCTATTATTCAACAACTTTTTTTTGAATTACAATCTGTTATTAGGAATCACACTTCCCCCATTTCACACACTGAAACTACAAATTAAAAAATTAAAAAAGGTGGAATACACAGGAACAATTCTATCTTCCCTATCCAAAGCAGACTTTACTAGATTGCAACGTAAGATATTCTTTAATCCTATAACTATTGTTAATACAGCTTTATTTATTAAAAAAATTTTAAAACTCACCACAAGGAGTTATCTTGACATAAGCAGAAAAACATTTCTAGGAATTGAAACACTTCCCTTCCTCTGCCCATTTGGTATCAAGATGGGCTAACTAAACAATGGAAATCTGGGAAATTAATCTTACAGGGAAAAGGGTATGCTTGTATTTCTCCAGATAAACCCAATGAAAATCAGTTGGCTCCCTCTTCAGAAGATCTGCCCCAGGAGAGCCTCCGGTGTTAAAAATAAAAAAGAAGGAACAAAATTCCCGGGAAGAAAAAATTCCAATACAAACCATGTGACTCTAAAAATCTCCAAGAAACATCACCCTCAGCGTCATCAACCTTATGATCTCCTTACCTAGAGATAAACAAAACCCTTACTAATCAAGCTAAAAATCTGGTTTTTCAACAGGGAATCCTCTGAATCCGGAATTGAAGTGCTCTTGGCCCTTTTGGCTCTCAGTTGCTATATTGTTTTCGTAGAGTTCCACAAAAGTGTCGGAATCTGGAAAGTAATTTTGTTGCTGTGCTTGCATTGCTTGCTTTTGCTTCCCCCGCTCAAGCAGAGTTAATTAATCATACTTATTGGACTTATATACCTAACCCCCTTTTTTACTACAGGTATTTTAGACAATAGACTGGTGGAACCCATCCTTATTATAAAAATGTCTCAGAGCAACCGGGAACTAGTGGTTGACTTTCTCTCTTACAAGTTTTTCCAGAAAGGATACAGCTGGAGTCAGTTTAGTGATATGGAAGAGAACAGAACTGAGACCCTAGAAGGGACAGAATCAGATATGGAAACCCCCAGTGCCATCAGTGGCAACCCATCCTGGCACCTGGCAGATAGCCCTGTGGTGAATGGAGCCACTGGTCACAGCAGAAGCTTGGACACCGGGAAAATGATCCCCATGGCAGTGGTGAAGCAAGCCCTGAGGGAGGCAAGCAATGAGTATGAATTGAGGTACCAACAGACATTCAGCGACCTGACGTCCCAGCTCCACATTACCCCAGGGACAACATATCAGAGCTTTGAACAGGTAATAAATGAACTCTTCCAGGATGGGGAGAACTGGGGTGGCAATGTGGCCTTTTTCTCCTTTGGTGGGGCACTATGCATGAAAAGCATAGTCAAGGAGATGCAGGTATTGGTAAGTCAGGTCACGACTTGGATGGCCACTTACCTAAATGACCACCTAGAGCCTTGGATCCAGGAGAATGGCGACTGGGACATTTTTGTGGAACTCTAAGAAAACAATACAGCAACTGAGAGCCGAAAGGGCCAAGAGCACTTCAACCGCTGGTCCCTGACGGACATGACTGTGGCTGGTATGGCTCTGCTGGGCTTGCTCTTCAATGCATAATAACTATTCCTTTCATTATAGTCATTCAAATTTTATACAAGCTTATGTTCCTCTTCCTTTTGTTATAGCTATAGAGACCTTACAATTTAATAAGACTCTATGTTTTGTGACTTGTATAGATTACAAATTGTACACTTGTCTTAATTCCTCTGTTTCTTTGAAATATGAATCCCTAGAAAGAGCGTCCCATGGCAGGACTTGCCTCCCGACTATTTACTAAATTACTCCGGCGATCTAAACGATTCATTGGATGGTTGATTCTTGCTATTTTGAGATTAATAGCCATTCATACTGCTGCCGCTGTCGCAGGCATCACTTTACAAACCTCAATTCAAACACAAAACTTTATTCAAAATTGGACCAAAGATGCTCATACTCAGGCACAGATAGATGAGGAAATTCAAGATGAAATACAGGAGCTAAAGTGAAAGCGAAGTCGCTCAGTTGTGTCTGACTCTTAGCAACCCCATGGACTGCAGCCTACCAGGCTCCTCTGTCCCTGTGCTTTTCCAGGCAAGAGTACTGGAGAGGGTTGCCATTGCCTTCTCCGTGTAAGTGTGGTGAATGGCACTTTATATACCTGGTCTAATTTAATCCTGCAAAGAATCCTAAAGGTCTATTTATTTCAACATCAGACATTACCATGTGCTCACACAGGTATAACACCTATATGTCATGAAGGGCAAAAACTCATTCCTAGAACATACACTGTGACTAGCAACCATCTCCCCTGCAAAAGCAACCATCTCCTCAGAGGCTTGGGCTGTCGGGAAGTAGTTCAACTTGGTGTTTTTCACACAAGTGCAAGCCTGTTAGCATTTTGCCATTCCCATAAAAGTGTGTGTTTCAATCTCTGTGAAGTCAACGCAGAACGTATGGAATGAAGATAAGTACATTTTTGGCTTCTGAGAAATTCAAGCAAGATGTTTCCCAGCTGAGGGAGTTTAGCTCTGTGGCTTTCAGGATGACGTCTACTGTCCATGTCTGAAGGAGGAGGACCCAAGGAACCGAATCTCAAACTTATCCTGATTTCTGTTTTCTCCCTTCAGGATTTGTGCAAGGAGGTAGGAAATGAAGACTTAATCCAAGAATCTTTTTTTTTTTTGGCTGTGTGGCGTAGCACATGGGATCTTAATTCTCCAACCAGAGATTGAACCCACACCTCCTGCACTGAAAACTCAGAGTCTTAACCACTGGACAGCCAGGGTGAAGTCCCCCAAGAATCTATTCTTAAGTAGCGACTTGAAGATCCAAATGCTGACATCAGGTATCTATTATCTATTTTTAAAACGTGAGTTTCCTGAAAACCACCTCAGTATATATAACCACCTCAGTGGTGTACTGGACCACCTCAGTACAGCTCCTCCTTCACACCGACAGGATCATGGAAGGCAGCAGCCACGCAAGAACCACTGTAACCAGGAATAAGATCACCAGCCCATCCCAAACAACACACTTGCAATCACAACTCCCAGGATGTCTGCTGTGACCGTGGGCTTTAAACCACTCCACTGCATCCAGGAACTAAAAACAGCCATCAAATGGGTTGGAAATCAATTAATAGATTTACAAAAACTAATAATATTAAAATGTGATTGGAATTATACTCAATTTTGTGTCACTGCTGTTCAGTTCAACTATAGTGCCTACATCTGGGAACAAATAAATTTCATTTGCAAGACATACATGATAATGCTTCCCTAAATGCACAATTATTACAAAAAGAAATCTTTGAAACTTTCTCTAAAAGTCTGCCCTCTTCCAATAATTTGAAAACTTTAGCTGAACAGCTAGTTGATCAATTATCTGGGCTAGACTCTTGAAGATGGTTCCAAAGTATTACTCATAGTATTGGGTCCGGTGCTGTAACATTGGTAATTGTCCTGGTAATTATATTTGTTGTATACCAATGCAAAGAAATAGAGGAAAACAACAGAATGGGAAAGACTAGAGAGCTCTTCAAGAAAATTAGAGATACCAAGGGAATATTTCATGCAAAGATGGGCTCAATAAAGGACAGAAATGGTCTGGAACTAACAGAAGCAGAAGATATTAAGAAGTGGCAAGAATACACAGAAGAACTGTACAAAATAGATCTTCACGATCCAGATAATCACCATGGTGTGATCACTCACCTAGAGCCAGACACCCTGGAATGTGAAGTCAAGTGGGCCTTAGAAAGCATCACTATGAACAAAGCTAGTGGAGGTGATGGAATTCCAGTTGAGCTATTTCAAATCCTGAAAGATGATGCTGTGAAAGTGCTGCACTCAATAGGCCAGCAAATTTGGAAAACTCAGCAGTGGCCACAGGACTGAAAAAGGTCAGTTTTCATTCCAATCCCAAAGAAAGGCAATGCCAAAGAATGCTCAAACTACCCCACAATTGCACTCATCTCACACGCTAGTAAAGTAATGCTCAAAATTCTCCAAGCCAGGCTTTAGCAATACGTGAACCGTAAACTTCCAGATGTTCAAGCTGGTTTTAGAAAAGGCAGAGGAATCAGAGATCAAATTGCCAACATCCACTGGATCATCAAAAAAGCAAGAGAGTTCCAGAAAAACATCTATTTCTGTTTTATTGACTATGCCAAAGCCTTTGACTGTGTGGATCACAATAAACTGTGGAAAATTCTGAAAGAGATGGGAATATCAGACCACCTGACCTGCCTCTTGAAAAACCTGTATGTAGGTCAGGAAGCAACAGTTAGAACTGGACATGGAACAACAGACTGGTTCCAAACAGGAAAAGGAGTACGTCAAGGCTGTATATTGTCACCCTGCTTATTTAACTTATATGCAGAGTACATCATGAGAAACTCTGGGCTGGAGGAAGCACAACTGAAATCAAGATTTCCAGGAGAAATATCAGTAACCTCAGATATGCAGATGATACTACCCTTATGGCAGAAAGTGAAGAGGAACTAAAAAGCCTCTTGATGAAAGTGAAAGAGGAGAGTGGAAAAGTTGGCTAAAGCTCAACATTCAGAAAACGAAGATCATGGCATTTGGTCCCATCACTTCATGGGAAATAGGGAAACAGTGGAAAGAGTGTCAGACTTTATTTTGGGGGGCTCCAAAATCACTGCAGATGGTGATTGCAGCCATGAAATTAAAAGACGCTTACTCCTTGGAAGGAAAGTTATGACCAACCTAGATAGCATATTCAAAGCAGAGACATTACTTTGCCAGCAAAGGTCCATCTAGTCAAGGCTGTGGTTTTTCCAATGGCCATGTATGGATGTGAGAGTTGGACTATGAAGAAAGCTGAGTGCCAAAGAATTGATGCTTTTGAACTGTGATGTTGAAGAAGACTCTTGAGAGTCCCTTGGACTGCAAACAGATCCAACCAGTCCATTCTAAAGGAGATCAGTCCTGGGTGTTCATTAGAAGGACTGATGCTGAAGCTGAAACTCCAACACTTTGGCCACCTCATGCGAAGAGTTGACTCACTGGAGAAGACTCTGATGCTGGGAGGGATTGGGAGCAGGAGGAGAAGGAGATGACAGAGGATGAGATGGCTGGATGGCATCACCAACTCGATGGACGTGAGTTTGGGTAAACTCTGGGAGTTGCTAATGGACAGGGAGGCCTGGTGTGCTGCGATTCATGGGGTCGCAAAGAGTCGGACACAATTGAGCAACTGAACTGAACTGAACTGAACTGAACCGATGCCTTTCAACAAGTATTTTTCAAATTAAACAAACTCCACTGCTCAGGACCTTTTTAACAAAAATAATAAAAAAGGAGGAATTGTCAGGGAACATTTAATTTTAAGGAATCCTATACGTTGTTTTCTGTTTCTCAAGGGCCTTTGGTTCTTTATCAGTTCCTTATCAGTTCCTGGAAACCAGGAATGAGCAGAGCTGCACACAGTTCTCAGGACTCAGGTCATGAGGCAAAACACATACATGGGTTCCCTTCAGTAACCTTTTTCCTTTTCTGTAAAACTACTTAGTCATATTTCTATTTCCAATATATGGATTGTCTTCTGGCCCTGTGACGATTGTTATTCCCTTAGTTACTGTTGATAAGCGTCTGGTTTCGGTGTTTTTTGCTCAACTTTATCTTTCTGCCTAAAGCTTCCTTGTATAACAATATATAAGCACACGCTGCCATGAATAAAGTACCCTTGTTCCACTAGAGACTTGGGTCCCCCGCGTCCTTCTTTTCTTCACCTTCTTTTTGTCGACTCCTGTCCCCAGGTTCCAGTCTGTCAAGACCATAACAGATATTGAAAGATGAACTCTCCAGGTCAGTAGGTGCTGCCTATGCTACTGGGGAAGAGCGGAGAACAGCTCCAAAAGGAATGAAGAGGCTGAACCAAAGCAAAAACAATGCCTAGTTGTGGATGTGACTGGTGATGGAAGTAAAGTCCAATGCTGTAAACGACAATACTGCATAGGAACCTGGAATATTAGGTTCATGAATCAAGGTAAATTGAAGGTGGTCAAACAGGAGATGGCAAGAGTGAATGAACATCAACATTTTAGAAATCAGTGAGCTAAAATGGACCAGAATGGGCAAATTTCATTCAGATGACCATTATATCTATTACTGTGGGCAAGAATCACTTAGAAGAAATGGAGTAGCCCTCATAGGCAACAAAAGAGTCCAAAACGCAGTACTTGGCTGCAATCTTAAAAATGACAGAATGATCTCTGTTCTTTTCCAAGGCAAACCATTCAATATCACAGTAATCCAAGTCTATGCCCCAACAACTAATGCTGAAGAAGCTGAGCCAGACTGAGCCAAATGGTTCTATGATGACGTAAAAGACCTTCTAGAACGAATACCAAAAAGAGATGTCCTTTTCATCATAGGGCACTAGAATGCAAAAGTAGGAAGTCAAGAGATAACCTGGAGTAACTGGCAAATTTGGCCTTGCAGTAAAAAATGAAGCGGGGCAAAGGCTAACAAAGTTTTGCCAAGAGAATGCACTGGTCGTAGCAAACACCCTCTTCCAACAACACAAGAGACCATTTGACACATGGACATCACCAGATGGTCAATCAGAATGATTATATTCTTGGCAGCCGAAGAAGGAGAAGCTCTATACAGTCAGCAAAAACAAGACTGGGAGTTGACAGCAGCTCAGATCATGAACTCCTTATTGCCAAATTCAGAATTAAATTGAAGAAAGTAGGGAAAACGACTAGGCCATTCAGGTATAACCTAAGTCAAATCTCTTACCATTATACAGTGGAAGTGACAAATAGATTCAAGGGATTAGATCTGATAGAGTGCCTGAAGAACTATGGGCAGAGATTCATGACACTGCACAGGACATGGTGATCAAAACCATCCCCAAGAAAAAGAAATAAAAAAGGCAGCTCCCTAAGTTGTAAAACTGTAACTACCTAAGTCAGTTAATTCTGAACTGGCCTTCTCAGTTGTGTTGAGCTGATAAATTCCCTTTATTTTTTCTCATGTTTGAGCTGGCTTTCCGACACAGTCAACAGTTTCTGAATAATACAAATGAAGTAAGAATTTTCCAACATGTTTTTAAAAATATGGTTTTTCATATTTCACGGTCTATGGATTTTCAGATTAGAAACCAAGCAAAAATGAAATCAAAAGGGCAATACAGATGCAAACAGAGGTGGAAACTCTCCAGAGCCACAGAAGTATGGAGCCATAATGTAGCTTAGATTCAGGTAGAGGCCTACCTTCCAGTTCTGCTCTAGCTGAGACCGTTCCCTCCTCACCTCCTCTGTCCTGGATCCTGCTTCCTCACAGTTTGAGAGAAGCTCCCTTCCAGGAGAATACAGAAGTAGAAGAACCCAGGCTGTCCCAGATTATCTTTGAAGAAAGCCATCCTTTTAAAACAACTCAAGCAGAGTGTTGACCATATGGAAAATGTTTAGATTAACTAGAGCTCTGATTGGCAGCTACCTGGCTAATCATAAAAGTTCCCAATCATGACCTAAACTTTGAAACAGAAGTTCTATCTCCACCATTTCATATAACACATATTAATTGATTGCTAAATGTTTTTGTTTTCATAATCTCATTTAACCCTGACTAAAATTCAGTGAGGTACATAATTTTGATCCCCACATTATACGTTGGAAGTGGAAATTAAGTAAATTTTCCTGAGTCACAGAGCTAGGCACGGTGGAGCCAAGAATCAAATTGGATTATCTGATTCTGGGACCCAAGAAAGGAAGAGAGACAGGGAGGGAAAGATGGAGGTGGGGAGGGAAAAATACAAGCCAAGAAACAAGAGATAGAGGGGGTCTGAAAGGAGCCTTCCACTTCTGAATTCCAGACCTTTTCTTAGGTCCCAACCATCATACTTCCCCATGGCTGTATACTAAGCCCCCTTTCTCTTCAATGTTGGGAAGATTGAAGGCAAAAAGAAGGGGGAAGCAGAGGCTGAGATGGTTAGATAGTATCACTGACTCAATGGAAGTGAACTGGAGAAATTCTGGGAGATAGTGAAGGACCAGGAGCCCGCTGTGCTATAGGTCTCAAAGACTCAACAACAGCAACTGAACAACAACAAACTTCAGTTGATTTTAGTTACTTGCATCCAAACAGCATTAATCAGTACAACAATCCACCTCAATACATTGCCAAAGGAATGGTGTTAGAACACAGCAGTCCCAGCATGTAGCTAGGGAAAGAGCTTGTAACAGCAGTGTTTCCTATACCAGCCCCTCCACTGTGCAACTAGCTCACCATTATCTTCTCATCAATCTTTAGCTTATAGATTGTTTTGGGAGTGAGAATGGCTTTACAGTGAGGGATCAGACTAAATTCTCTTCTGTCTGATGTCACTTAAAGGCCCCAGTCTACTTCACTGCTCCTGCCACCAGTATGCAATCACAACTGGGAAGCCTGAGAATAAAAACCCTACTGATCAAATCAATGCCTTAAGCCTGAAAGGCTAAGGACCAGAGTGCCACACCAGTGAACATCAAGGTCCCTGCCAAACAACTTTCGTGTCCACTGGCACAAGGAGGTGGTGATACAGCCAGTCTTAGGGGTCAAGAGTGTGTTTTGACCTTCAAAACCCTGGTGATTGAATCACTTGCCATTTAAACACTCCCCTCACCCCACCCTCCATCTCCCACCTCCCAACCACCAACCCTACCCCCACCTCCCTTCCACAAGGATGCATCAGATCAGTCCAGCAAATCTACTTTGTTCCAGATATTTGCATTTGACACTGCAAACAAACAGAACTAGTTTATTAGGGAAGAAGGGCAAAATGTGATAATAAATCCTTGAAGTTAGACATTCATGTTTCCGGAAGGAAAAAAAAACTAACGATAAAAAAGGGTTGTGCCACATTTATCAAAAGTCAGCCTTTAAAAAAAAAAAAAAGATCAGTCTTTTAGGAGCTTTTCCTCATACCCCATATTCTAAGCCATTTGACCTTATATCTAAGAACATGGGACTTGCCCAACGTGGGATCCAATGAACCCCTCTGATAGCCCAAAGTATTTAAGAAAAGGACCTCTCCAAGGGCTCATCAGGGTTTCTTTTGTGAACTGAATTGACGAGAATGGCATGGGGTCGTACTGGACTTTTGAAAAAACTAAGCTAGAAGCTAGAGAAAGGCCATCTTCACAATCAATAGATTATCAGTTGCCTCTGGGCTTAGCAGACCCCAAATGTGCATGTCCCAGGAGAGGAAAGAAAAACAAGAAACAAAATATCCATAGGCAAACTTCCAGTAACATAACCAGGTTTATCCAAAACCTAACAACAGACATGTCCAATATAAGTAGACTAGCTATTATTCAGTTTCTATCCCAAGATGTTACGTTAAAAGATGCAATCTATTTTCCCATAGTTTTCTGGGGAAGAGGCAAGTCTCAGGGCTTTTGCTTACTTCATAAATATTTCACTCAGTCTTGTAACTTTGGCAAAGACAATAGAAAGTTATTTGCCTAGAAGAAGTCAGTTTCACCACATGAGAACAAAAAAGAACTCACCAGCATGTCAGAAAGAATGAGTCTCCTGTCATTTCTGTTCATTTGGTGTGAGGTTTTGTGCCCCAAACCAAGGAACTCAAGGCACCAAGATGACATGCACTATAATTTTTTTAAGGAAAAGCAAATATTCAGTGCTCATTTGGAGGATTTATTCAGCTCTCATCTTTTTCTCCTCAGTATGTGTAAAGGTCACTCTTAAATACTCTGGTCATACTGTAAAGCATGTTTCCCCTTATCTGCATAGCTTTGTATACTATCTAAAGCTCCATGCTGCAAACTTACCTTCAAGCTCTTAGCACTGGAAACCACAATCCAAATTTCAGGGAGGCCAGTTACTTGTTCTGTTGCTGTTGGGTGGCGAGAAGGACGCCCTGTGATTTCCAGGCTGAACAGTATTTGGGGCATTGGAGATTGACTTGTGGGGCTCAGTGGCGGCCAGCCATGTGACCAGGGTGGGGGAAGGGACACTCCTGCAGGCTTCTGATGCCTGGTTGGCTGACAGACCAGGGTAGTGCAGGGTCTGAACAGAGTGCCCAGGATCATAGGCAGACATCTTCGCTCCAAGTTTCTTCTTAGATTTTAACTTGGTGGTTTTACACGGCAGTGTTGTTTCAGCCTGGATTTTGAAATGCTGGCTTATCTCTCTGCATAATTTCTATCCTTTTGAGTTCTGTCTTAGAGGTAGGTCTAAAGGACCTCAGAGATGACCCAGTTCTGCCCCACAGCCTCCCACTTTATAGGCAGGTAGTAGCACATCCAGGACCCTGCAGAAGCTTGTATCTGGAATGCATACTGGAGTGAGCAAAACTGGCTGGCACCAATATTACAGCTCACTTGAATATATTCAACCATTGGGTCATTAAAGCTTTGAGGACTGCTGAGATGCAATAAAATGGATCTTATCACATTGCAGGTACCTAAACCTGCAGCTATTAGATTAGGGATTAAAAATTACAGCAATTTGTGCTTGTGGTCAACGAGTTTTTGTATAGACATGTGTACTTATGTTTATGTATCTTTACCACAGTCTTCATAAAATATTCCAAGGTGGGGCTTCTCTGGCAGTCCAGTGGTTAGAACCCACCTGCCAGTGCAGGGGACACGAGTTCCATCTCTGGTCTGGGAGCATTCCACATGCTGTGGGGCAACTAAGCCTACGTACCACACCTACTGAGCTTGAGCTCTAATGCTGTGAGCTGGAACTACTGAGTCCCTGTGCCAGCTACTGAAGCCCGCACGCTGTAGAGCCCATGCTTAGCGACAAGAGAAGCCAAGCAAGGAGAAGCGCATGCACCACATTTAGAGAGTAGTCTCTGCTTGCCACAGCTAGAGGAAGCCCATGCAAAATTACTTTCTGCCCTGAGGCTGGTGTCATCTGCATAGCTGACTTCCTGTGATTACAAGTATGAAATGGCAAAGTATCGACATCAGGAATCTGAAGAACTTTATTCTGTCCCCAGAGCTCTGTTACCTTGAGATAACCCTTCACCTCTCTGGGTTTCAGTCTTCTTGGAGCAGAATTGGTACTTAATAAATGGTAGCTTGTTAAGGGGAACTCGTTTCTCCCCATCCAATTATTTTATTCTTCCCTACAAAGTAGGAACTTCTGTCTTTTTTGTATCTTTGAGAAAAGTACTCTCCACTCACCTTTCTACCTCTTTACTCACTTGACTGTGTAGATCACAACAAACTGTGGAAAATTCTTAAAGAGATGGGAATACCAGACCACCTTATCTGCCTCCTGAGAAACCTGTTTGCAGGTTAAGGAGCAATAGTTAGAACGAGATGTGGAACAATAGACTTGTTCAAAATTGGGAAGGGAATATGTCAAGGTTGTATATTGTCACCCTGTTTATTTAATTTATATGCAGAGTTCATTATGTGAAATGCTGGGCTGGATGAATCACAAGCTGGAATCAAGACTGCTGGGAGAAATATCAATAACCTCAGATATGCCGATGATACCACCCTAATGGCAGAAAGCGAAGAACTGAAGAGCCTTTTGATGAAGGTGAAAAATGAAAGTGAGAAAGCTGGCTTAAAACTCAACATTCAGAAAACTAAGACCATGGCATCTGGTCCCATCACTTCAGAGCACATAGATGGGGAAACAATGGAAACCAAGACAGACTTTATTTTGGGGGGCTCCAAAATCACTGCAGATGGTGACTGCAGCCACAAAATTAAAAGACACTTGCTCCTTGGAAGAAAGCTTTGACAAACTTAGCATATTAAAAAGCAGAGACATCACTTTGCCAAAAGAGGTCCATCTTATCAAGGATATGGTTTTTCCAGTAGTCATGTATGGATGTGAGAGTTGGACTATAAAGAGAGCTGAGCACCAAAGAATTGATGCTTTTGAACTGTGGTGTTGGAGAAGACTCTTGAGAGTCCCTTGGACTGCAAGGAGATCAAACCAGTCAATCCTAAAGGAAATTAACCCTGAATATTCACTGGAAGGACTGTTGCTGAAGCTGAAGCTCCAATACTTTTGCTACCTGATGTGAAGAGCTGACTCATTGGAAAAGACCTTGATACTGGCAAAGATTGAAGGCAAGAGGAGAAGGGGGCAACAGAGGATGAGATGTTGGGATAGCAGCACTGACTCAACGGACATGAATTTGAGCAAACTCTGGGAGATAGTGAAGGACAGAGAAGCCTGGAGTGCTGCAATCCATGGGGTCACAAAGAGTTGGACACGGCTGATCAACTGAACAACAACAGCAACTTAGTGAATAAGGAATGGCTCATGAGCTTGATGAATTTAGGGAATAAAATAGGCGTGTGCCATGGCTCAGATCCTTCTGAGACCTGCCTGTACCAGAGAAGGCCTGAGTTGCCCTCCTCTCCTCCTCTCTTTGCAGTAAGCTTCCCAGGACAGACTCTTGTCCTGCAGGTAAAGTCTTCCAGTGCCGCGAAGATAAGTTTGATTCTTGGGGCACGAGTTAGGAAGCCTGCTTGTGGTTGTTCATTCTAAACCAAATTCTCCAATCAGCTTTATCTGTTATGAAGATAACAGAAATTCTAATGCTGCTGAATTAATAAGAAAGCCTGCATGGAGTTGATTGGACTAAACAGTCGCCAAGTTTCCTTCAAGCTCTAACATCCTGCGAGTCTGTATCTCTAGAAAAAAACAAAATGTTAACAAATAACGTCCTAATCTCTGACTCTCCTCCTTCCTGCTTCTCAACATAATGAAAACCTCAAGTCTTCACACATTTTCCTCTTTGTCTCCACCTCGACTTCATTTATTCCCTGCTCCCTGGACCCCATGATGAATCCCTTCACTCTTCCTTCCACCATTAACCTCTGGCTCCTGCCCTGCCAATCTCTTGTTCTAGATCAGCCCACCCATTAAGCCTTCTCCTCCAGCACTAAGCTCATTTTCATCCTAGGGGAATCTTGTCTTCTGGGAAAGAAAATAAAAGCAATACACAGAGTGGCGGGTTGAGGCGGGGGCAGGAGGAGAGTGAGAATGGGGGGAGAGGGGGAGACCTGGCCCCGTGATGCCTCTGGCGAATTCCATCCCTGCCCTCCCCCATGATTGAGTTTTGTGAGCCAAAAACTGTGAAGAGACGATGTGGCCAACCCTTTGCTCTCCTCTCCCTTCCATCTGGCCTCTCTCCATGTTACTTCCAAAGAGACTGGTTCACCCAGCTGGCTTTAAGCTCTGAGATAAATGCCTGGACTTGTGGTCCTTCCTCCCCAGCAGGGTGGTAACTGCAGAGACCCACATATCAGCTTAGAGGGAAGGGAAAAACTGGACCTAGTGGTTCTCAGTCAGAGTTATCCAATTCCCTCCCCCACCTGGGGGGAGCACATTTGGCAATATCTGAAAACATTTTTCTTTCTCACACTGGGAGGAGAATACTTCTGGGCTCTAGTGGGCAGAGGCCAGGGATGCACAAGACACCCCCTCCACACACACAACAAAGAATTAACTGGCCCCAGTTGGCAATGGTGCTGATGCCAAGAGAGCTCAGCCCCCTCTGGTCTGGGCTCTAGGTGGTCTGTGAAAATGTTAGTTGCTCAGTCACGTCTGACTCTTTACAACTCCAAGGGCTGTAGCCTGCCAGGCTCCTCTATGAAATTCGCTGGGCAAGAATACCGGAGTGGGTAGCCATTCCCTTTTCCAGGAGATCTTCCAGACCCAGGGATTGAACCCCGGTCTCTTGCACTGCAGGCAGATTCTTTACCATCTGAGACACCAGCAAAGCCCAGGTGGTCTGTAACCCAGGCCAAAAGACCATTCCACATGGACCCATCCTAGTCTGGGCTCTACGAGGAAGAAGGAGGGACAGAGATTCTTAGTAATTTGCAGCTTCTGACTTCCGTGCTTTCATTTTCTTTAGAGATCTGGCAGAGGGGGTGGCTACTCACAGGGACAGATTCCCTTCCATCTCTTGGCCAGATACCATCTGAACACAACCTAGGTTCAACATACAGCAGGGTTTAAACAGGTTGACACAGGGTCCTGGCCTGAGGGGCAAAGTATGAAGTGAGAACAAGCCTCCTACCCTGGAGAGGCCTACAAGGTTCAGGTCCTTGTGTTAATGGGAATAAGGATGCATTTCAAGGCCCCAGCTGGCCTCCCTAGAACTTTTACCCATAAGAAATTCTCCATGGGCAAGACTCACTCCAGTATATATAATATTTGGCTCACAGATTGTGCCAAGCTTTGGCAGGTGGTGCAAGAGTGGCTGCCCCAGATTCTTGTCAACTTTAACTGCTTTCAAACTGTATCCAGGATCAAGGAGGGAACTGTAATAGTGTCAAGTCTGTACAGGAGGACAAAAAAACAGATGGTAGATATCTTAATGGGAAGCTGAGATGCCCAAAGAGACAAGGCCCAGATTAGGCAGTGGCTGGGTCTTGGCCTTGCACATCTCCATCTAACCCCTGATCATTCCTGTGGCCTGTGGCCAACAACATCATAGACCTTAGCTCACTCCCTACCAGCCACACTGCGTATCCTGCTGCTCCTGTTAACACATCAAGCTCATTCCTCGGGACCTTTGCACTTACTGTTTTCTTAATCTTCAGCGTGGCTTGCTCTCTTGTGTATTCAGCTCTGTGATCAAATGCCCTCTACCCAAGAGGGGCCTCTGTGACAAGCCCATCTAAAAGACCCCTCTCTAGTCTTTAATTTTACTTTAATTCTTTAATTTTTTTGTTTATATGACGTTTCTATCCAAAACCATATTTTGTGTTTTGTTTGTTTATTCATTTATTGTCAGTTGCTTTACTATAGAAGGGATTTTGTCTTGCTCACTAACTTATCCCTGAGATCTAGAATAGAGGTTCATAAATGGTTGGGTTCAAACCCTTGCTCCACTAACTGGAATTTTGGGCAACTTCCCTGTTTTTTAAAATTTTTATTTATTTGTCTATGGCTCCCCTGGGTCTTTATTGCTTCATGCAGACTTACTCTAGTTGCAGCAAGCAAGGACTACTCTCTGGTTGCAATGTGTGGGCTTCTCATTGCAGTGATTTCTCTTGTTGCAGAACACAGCTCTAGACCACAGGCTCAGTAGTTGTGGCACACAAGCTTAGTTGCTCCACAGCATGTAGGATCTTCCCAGACCAGGGATTGAGCACACGTCTCCTACATTAGCAGGCAGATTCTTAACTACTGGATCTCCAGGGAAGTCTATACCTATTTTTTAAAAAAACTTCCTTCATTTTCCTGGACTGAAAAATGAGAATAATAATTGTATCTATTTCAAGGATTGTTATGAGAACTGATTGAATCTACGTATATGGAATGTTGGGCTTCCCAGGTGACTCTAGTGGTAAAGAACCTGCCTGCCAATGCAGGAGACAAAGGAGACACAGATTTGATCCCTGGGTTGGGAAGATCCCCTGGAGGAGGGCATGGCAATCCACTCCAGTATTCTTGCCTGGAGAATCCCATGGACAGGGGAGCCTGGCGGGTTACAGTCCGTGGGGTCTCAAAGAGTTGGACATGACTGAGGCAACTTAGCACACACATATAAAATTTTAGCTCAATGTTAAATGACAACCCACTCCAATATTCTTGCCTGGAAAATCCCATGGATGGAGGAACCTGGTAGGCTATAGTCCATGGGGTTGCAAAGAGTCAGACACGACCGAGCGACTTCACTTTCTGGCCCACAGGAAATAATTAGTATTGACTAGGAATATTATTATAATTATTACACTTCCAGGAAGGTTATGACATGTATATTCTGAGGAAGCATGGAGTGATATTCCTGGCAGTTTGCAGGAATGGAGCTATCATAGTTACTTCTCCAGGTGCCAAGATCCCACAGCAAGCTCTCAACCAGAGTCCTTTTCTCTCCTCTGTGCCTGCTCTCTGATTCCCTCTGGAGTTCCTGGCTGGAGGCTGGTGAAAGCTGACCTTACTAGGGACTATGGATGATGGACGTATTTCCTAGGGAAGAATGAAGGCTTAGCAGATGGCAGTCCTGTACTTAAGTTTGCTGCTGCTGCTGCTAAGTCACTTCAGTAGTGTCTGATTCTTTGTGACCCCATGTACTATAGTCCTCCAGGCTCCTCTGTCCATGGGATTCTCCAGGAAAGAGTACTAGAGTATTCATTCCCTCCTCCAGGGGAATCTTCCTGACCCAGGGACCAAACCTGTGTCTATTATGTCTCCTGCATTGTCAGGCAGGTTCTTTACCACTAGCACCTCCTGGGAAGCCTGACAATGGTGGTAGACAGCATTTATAAACCCATGTGTGTGTGTGTGTGTGTGTGTGTGTGTGTGTGTGTGTTTGGCCCTTGACAGAACTGCCACTGGAGCCATCATTTGGCAAACTTGATTGGAATGACTGAGATCACAAAGGAACTGTGGGTACCTAGGAATTCATCCCTCAGACCCCAAGAGGGACCCAGAGCAAGGCCACTCCTCCCCTCCCCTAGATCGTACTTCCTGAGCCAAGGGACAATGCTCTGGCCACCTGGGCCAACTTGAGACCCCTATAAAACCACTCCTCAGATGAGCCAATTCCTCCTGCAGCCTGGTATTTTCTTTGCCTCCTTTTCTTTCCCCCATTCAAATAGCCAGACTACTCCATGCTTTGCCTCAGAGAGCATGTATGAAAGCAGAAAGTAAAAACAAGAAGAGCCTCTTCCTTTAGGGGAAGAGAAAAGACTCCTGGCTAACCCAGATTGAAGTGTAGGAGAGGATGTTTATAAGAAAGATCAAGGCTATCTGTTGTCCCTCATTCAAGGCCACATGGAAACACAAGGGGGAGCTCCACAATGACTGGCAGGCCCCAGTGAACTGGGACTATATGGAACAAGAACAAATGACATGAAGTGTAGGGACCGATGTAAGTCCCTAGGAGTCTAGAACCCTGCAGTGTACCCCACTCCAACCCCAAAATGGAAAACATGAGGGACACTCAGAACCAACAGGGGTTAAATGTCAGCACCTTTAAAAAATATATACAGAGAGCTTTAGAAACTAATGTTTCTAACACGGTTGAGTTTAGGAGCTGAAACTCGTATTCCAAAGGATAGAATTTTTTTAAAGGAAACAATGTTGGGGAAATATACTATTTTAAAAACTACATTTAGAGGAGAAGGCTTGGCAGCAAAGGCAGAGATTTAATCATTTGTTGGACTCAGTATATTTATCTCTGCTCTGAAATTAAATGTGATTGTCCCATAAGACTGCAGTTGAACGTGCATCCTAATTTGCCTTGGACAGGCACCATCTGCCCTGCTGTCTTGGCTTCATTATTAGCAATGTCCACTTTCATTCTCAAAAGGGATTCCGTTTAAGCAATAAGTTATGTGGTTACTCTGTTTAAGACTTTTACTGTTTATTTATTTATTTATTTGGCTGATCTGGGTCTTCTGTGCTGTGCACAGTCTTTCTCTAGTTGAGGCAAGTGGGAGCTGCTCTTCGTTGCCATGGGTGGGCTTCTCATCACAGTAGCACCAACTCTAGGCACTTTGGCTCAGTAGTTGTGGCCCCATGGACTTAGCTGCTCCATACGCAGCACCTGGGATCTCCCTGGATCAGGGATTGAAACCATGTCTCCTGCACTGGCAGCTGGATTCTTAACCACTGGACCACTTAAGAAATCCCTGCTTAGGATTTTTAAATGTGCGATCCCACAGGCTGATCAACTCTGAGCGAGGTGCTATGAAACAGAAAGTAAGGATTTCTAGGTGGGTGTGGCTGGAGGCTGTGAGCCAGTGAAGCTCGGGAGGGCCTGACAATCTCACCCAGACAGGAAAAAGGGCAGGTGCTGAATGATGAGAGGGGTCATGGTGAGGTTGAAGTGGTGTGTGGAGCTGAGAGGACAGTGGCGGGGGTCAGAGTAGGATGTTGACACAGAGTATTTCAGACATGGAGTAGCGCAAGTTAAAAGCAATGGCAAGTTATGACCATGGGAGCAGGTAGGAGAAATGGACCCTGATTGCTGTTGGAGATAGAAACTAGGCAGCTAACAAGAGATGTGGAGGCAGGCCTGGCTACTCGATACCTTTTTATTTCTATTGAATTCTGAATCTTATCTTTACAAAAATATATCAGTTCAGTTCAGTTCAGTTCAATCGCTCAGTCGTGTCCGACTCTTTGCGACCCCATGAATCACAGCATGCCAGGCCTCCCTGTCCATCACCATCTCCTAGAGTTTACTCAAACTCACGTCCATCGAGTCAGTGATGCCATCCATCCAGCCATCTCATCCTCTGTCGTCCCCTTCTCCTCCTGCCCGCAATCCCTCCCAGCATCAGAGTCTTTTCCAATGAGTCAACTCTTTGCATGAGGTGGCCAAAGTACTGGAGTTTCAGCTTTAACATCATTCCTTCCAAAGAACAACATATAAATAGAAATAAAATAAAAAGGAATCTAGGGGCAGTCCTAAGATGGCAGAGAAATAGGATGGGGAGACCATTTTCTCCCCCCAAAATTCAACAAAACATCATTTGAATGCAGAGCAATTCTACAAAACAGCTTCTGAACACTGGCAGAGGACACCAAGCACCCAGAAAGGCAGCCCACTGTCTTCGAAAGGAGGTAGGACAAAATATAAAATATAAAAAGAGAGACCAAAGAGTTAGGGATGGAGACCCGTCCCAGGGAGGGAGTCGTGAAAGAGGAAAAGTTTCCAAACACCAGGAAACCCTCTCACCAGTGGGTCTTTGAGGAGATTTGGAATCTCAGAGGGCAATGTAACCGGGAGAAAATATAAATAAATAAAACCCACAGATTACGTGCCTAACCACAACTCCCAGCGGAGAGTAGCCCAGATGCTCGCATCTGCCACCAGCAAGCAGGGGCTGAACAAGGAGGTGTGGGCTGCATTGCTTAGGGTAAGGATCAGGCCTGAATGCCCTGAGGACAATCTGACGGAGCTAATGTGAGATAGCAACCCAAACTGTGGGATAGCCAGAAAGATGGGGAAAAAAAAGAGAGAGAGAGGGAAAAAAAGAGAGAGAAAGAACTTTCCCGCAAAAAGCTCTAACCTAAGGCACTGCCGGCCTGCTCACAGAACAAAGGACCCAGCGAATACCAGAGGGGAGCTAGCCAGCTGCAGACTGGCCCATTCCCCACCCCTCCCCAGAGGCAGAGAGGCAGGCAGGCTACAGCCAGAGCCAGAAGGCGGGCAATCTCGGCCCCAGAGACGGCATCCTCTGCCAAACTGCAAGCAGGCTTCCAGTTGCTAACCAAGTCTTCCTGGGATCCTGGACGGTTGGCATCTGCTAGGAGGGTCGCAGCCAGAGATCAGCTCCCCAGAGGAGACACATGGCACACCTGAGACGGTGCTCCTGCTGTGCACCCAGGAAACCGAGCAGCTGGGACAGGGGAGGTGATAAGATGCACTGACCATCTGTGGAGAGGGTGCTAACCAAGCACCTGGTCACCTGAGCTTCTCGGACCTGGGAAGGACACAAAACGCATGCCCAACCGAGTCTGTGCATTTGTGGAGTACCCAAGAACCTGAACCTGAGCAGCTTAGACCTGGGAAGTGCACACAACCCAGAGCCTGCTTTAGAGAGCTCCCCTGCAGAGCAACCTGGAGCCTGAGCAGTATAGACCAGGAAAGCATGCACACTGTGAGTGGGGGCAAACCCAGTGTGGCTCAAACACTGCAAGCACTCCCCACACATGCCAATGTTATTTGTTTGCAGTGTTCCTCCCTCCCCACAGCATAACTGAAAAAGTGAGCCTAAATAAGTGACCACCTTTGCCCCCTCTTGTGTCAGGGCAGAAATTAGACACTGAAGAGACTTGCAGAAGAAGCCAAAAGAAACAGAGGGAACTGCTTTGAAAGTGACAGGTGCAACAGATTAAAACCCTGTAGTTAGCACCGACTACATTGGAAGGGGCCTATAGACCTCAAGAAGAAGTATAAGCTGGAACAAGGTACTATCCAGAACTGAACTGACCCCACACTGCCCTCAACAGCTCCAGAGAAATTCCTAGATATATTTTACTATTATCATTTTTCAATTTTAAAAATTTTAAGTCCTTTATTACTCCTTTAATTTTCATTTTTATAACCTCCTACTTTGCCAAAAAAGGCCCTATTTTTAAAGCAAATTTCGTATATATTTTTATAATTTTTGTGATTTTTAAAAATATTGTATTTTTGAGTCAGAAAGTGAAGAAGAACTAAAAAGCCTCTTGATGAAAGTGAAAGAGGAGAGTGAAAAAGTTGGCTTAAAGCTCAACAGTCAGAAAATGAAGATTATGGCATCTGGTCCCATCACTTCATGGGAAATAGATGGGGAAACAGTGGAAACAGTGGCTGACTTTATTTTTGGGGGCTCCAAAATCACTGCAGATGGTGATTGCAGCCATGAGATTAAGACGCTTACTCCTTGGAAGGAAGGTTATGACCAACCTAGATAATATATTGAAAAGCTGAGACATTACTTTGCCAACAAAGGTCCGTCTAGCCAAGGTTATGGTTTTTCCTGTGGTCATGTATGGATATGAGAGTTGGACTGTGAAGAAGGCTGAGCACCAAAGAATTGATGCTTTTGAACTGCGGTGTTGGAGAAGACTCTTGAGAGTCCCTTGGACTGCAAGGAGATCCAATCAGTCCATTCTGAAGGAGATCAGTCCTGGGTGTTCTTTGGAAGGAATGATGCTAAAGCTGAAACTCCAGTACTTTGGCCACTTCATGCAAAGAGTTGACTCATTGGAAAAGACTCTGATGCTGGGAGGGATTTGGGGCAGGAAGGAAAGAGGACAGCAGAGGATGAGATGGCTGGATGGCATCACTGACTCGGTAGACATGAGTTTGAGTGAACTCCAGGAGATGGTGATGGACAGGGAGGCCTGGCATGCTGCGATTCATGGGGTTGCAAAGAGTCAGACATGACTGAGCGACTGAACTGAACCTCTACTCTAGATTTTTAATCTTTGCTTTTTGGTATTTGTTATCAATTTTGTACTTTAAGGATTCAATCTTCAGTACCCATTTTTACTTAGGAGTGTGATGGCTGGCTTGATTGCCCTCTCCCCCTTTTGACTCTCCTTTTTCTCCCCCAGGTCACCTCCATCCCCTCTTGCCCACCCTCTCTTCTCTACCCAACTCTGTGAATCTCTTTGGGTATTCTGGGTTGTGGAGAACACTTAGGGAACTGATTGCTGGCTTGATTGCCTTCTCCCCTTTTTGACTCCCCCTCTTCTCCTCCTGGTCACCTCTGTCTCCTTCCTCCCACTTCTCTTCTCTATGTAACTCTGTGAACCTCTCTGGGTGTTCCAGGCTGTGGAGAGCACATAAGGAATTGATTACTGGATAGACTGCTCTCGCCCCTTTTGATTCCCCCTCTTCTCCTCCTGGTCATCTCTATCTCCCTTCTCCCTCTTCTCTTCTCCATGTAACTCTGAGAACCTCTCTGGGTGTCCCTCACTGTGGAGAATTTTTTCTGCATTAACCTAGATGTGTTATCATTGGAGTGGTATGGATGGAGAAGTCTTGAGGCTACTGTAAGAATAAGACTGAAAACCAGAGGCAAGAGGCATAAATCCAAAATTTGAGAACACCAGAAAACTCCTGACTCCAGGGAACATTAATAGACAAAAGCTCACCCAAAAGCCTCCATACCTACACTGAAACCAACCTCTACCCAAGAGCCAACAAGTTCCAGAGCAAGACATACCACACTTATTCTCCAGCAATGCAGGAACAAAGCCCTGAGCATTAATATACAGGCTGCCAAAATTCACACAAAACCCATAGACACCTCGAAACTCACTACTGGGCACTTCATTGCACTCCAGAGAGAAGAGATCCAGCTCCACCCTCCAGAACACTGACACAAGCTTCCCTAACCAGGAAACCTTTACAAACCATTCATCCAACCCCACCCAGAGGGAGGAACCTCCATAATAAAGTGGAACCACAAACTTCCAGCATACAGAAAGGCCACCCCAAACACATCAATCTAAACAAGATGAAAAGGCAGAGAAATATTCTTCAGGTAAAGGAACATGATAAATGCCCACCAAACCAAACAAAAGAGGAGGAGATAGGGAGTCTCCCTGAAAATTAATTCGGAATAATGATAGTAAAAGTGATCCAAAATCTTGAAAACAAAATGGAGTTACAGATAAATAGACTGGAGACAGGGATTGAGAAGATGCAAGAAATGTTTAACAAGGACCTAGAAGAAATAAAAAAGAGTCCATTGATAATGAATAATGCAATAACTGAGATTAAAACACTCTGGAAGGAACCAAGAGTAGAATAACTGAGTCAGAAGATAGGATAAGTGAGGTGGAAGATAGAATGGTGGAAATAAATGAACCAGAGAGGAAAAAGGAAAAAAAGAATTAAAAGAAATGAGGACAACCTCAGAGACCTCTGGGACAATGTCAAATGCCCCAACATTTGAATCATGGGAGTCCCAGAAGAAGAAGACAAAAAGAAAGACCATGAGAAAATACTTGAGGAGATAATAGTTGAAAACTTCCCTAAAATGGAGAAGGAAATAGCCACCCAAGTACAAGAAACCCAGAGAGTCCCAAACAGGGTAAACCCAAGGTGAAACACCCCAAGACACATATTAATCAAATTAATGAAGATCAAACACAAAGAACAAATATTAAAAGCAACAAGGGGAAAACAACAAATAACACACGAGGGGATCCCCATAAGGACAACAGCTGATCTTTCAATAGAAACTCTTCAGGCCAGAGGGGAATGGCAGGATATACTTAAAGTGATGAAAGAGAAAAACCTACAACCCAGATTACTGTATCCAGCAAGGATCTCATTCAAATATGAAGGAGAAATCAAAAGCTTGACAGACAAGCAAAAACTGAGAGAATTCAGCACCACCAAACCAGCTCTCCAACAAATGCTAAAGGATTTTCTCTAGACAGGAAACACAGAAAAGGTTTATAAACTCAAGCCCAAAACAACAAAGTAAACGGCAACAGGATCATACTTATCAGTAATTACCTTAAATGTAAATGGGTTGAATGCCCCAAGCAAAAGACAAAGACTGGGTGAATGGATACAAAAACAAGACCCCTATATATGCTGTCTACAAGAGACCCACCTCAAAATAAGGGACACATACTGATGAAAGTAAAGGACTGGAAAAAGATATTGCAGCAAATGGAGACCAAAAGAAAGCAGGAGTAGCAATACTCATATCAGATAAAATAGACTTTGAAATAAAGGCTGTGAAAAGAAACAAAGAAGGACACTACATAATGATCAAAGGATCAATCCAAGAAGATAGAACAATTATAAATATATATGCACCCAACATAGGAGCACCACAATATGTAAGGCAAATGGTAACAAGTATGAAAGGGGGAAATTAACAGTAACACAATAATAGTGGGAGACGTTAATACCCCACTCACATCTATGGATAGATCAACTAAACAGAAAATTAGCAAGGAAACACAAACTTTAAATGATACAATGGACCAGTTAGACCTAATTGATATCTATAGGACATTTCACCCTAAAACAATGAATTTCACCTTTTTCTCAAGTGCACACGGAACCTTCTCCAGGACAGATCACATCCTGGGCTATAAATTTAGCCTTGGTAAATTCAAAAAAAAAAAAAAAATTGAAATAATTCCAACCATCTTTTCTGATCACAATGCGGTAAGATTAGATGTCAATTACAAGAAAAAAAAATTATTAAAAATACAAACATATGGAGGCTAAACAACATACTTCTGAATAACCAACAAATAACAGAATAAATCAAAAAAGAAATCAAAATATGCATAGAAATGAATGAAAATGAAAACACAACAACCCCAAACCTGTGGAACTCAGTAAAAGCAGAGCTAAGGGGAAGGTTCATAGCAATACAAGCTTACCTCAAGAAACAAGAGAGAAAAAAAAAATAACCTAACTCTACACCTAAAGCAATTAGAAAAGGAAGAAATTAATAACCCCAGGGTTAGTAGAAGGAAAGAAATCATAAAAATTAGGGCAGAAATAAATGAAAAAGAAACAAAGAAGACTATAGCACAAATTAACAAAGCTAAAAGCTGGTTCTCTGAGAAGATAAATAAAATAGACAAAGCATTAGCCAGACTCATTAAGAAAAAAAGGGAGAAGAATCAAATCAACAAAATTAGAAATGAAAATGGAGAAATCACAACAGACAACACAAATACAAAAGATCATAAGAGACTACTATCAGCAACTATATGCCAGTAAAATGGACAACTTGGAAGAAATGGACAAATTCTTAGGAAAGTATAACTTTCCAAAACTGAACCAGGAAGAAATAGATAATCTTAACAGACCCATCATAAGCATGGAAATCAAGACTGTAATCAAAAACCTTCCAGCAAACAAAAGCCCAGGACCAGACAGCTTCACAGCTGATTTCTACTAAAAATTTAGAGAAGAGCTAACACCTATCCTACTCAAACTCTTCCAGAAATTTGCAGAGGAAGGTAAACTTCCATTCTATGAGGCCACCATCACCCTAATACCAAAACCAGACAAAGATGCCACAAAAAAAGAAAGCTACAGGCCAATATCACTGATAAACATAGATGCAAAAATCCTTAACAAAACTCTAGCAAACAGAATCCAACAACGTATTTAAAAGATCATACATCATGACCAGGTGGGATGCAAGGGATTCTTTAATATCTGCAAATCTATCAATGTGATACACCAAATTAACAAATTGAAAGATAAATGATATGATTATCTCAATAAATGCAGAGACAGCCTTTGACAAAATTCAGCATCCATTTATGATAAAAACCCTCCAGAAAGCAGGAATAGAAAGAACATACCTCAACATAATAAAAGCCATGTATGATAAACCCACAGCAAACATTATCCTCAATGGTGAAAAATTGAAAGGATTTCCTCTAAAGTCAGGAACAAGACAAGGGTGCCCAGTCTCACCACTACCATTCAACATAGTTTTGGAAGTTTTAGCCACAGCAATCAGAGAAGAAAAGAAAGAAAAGGAATCCAGATTGGAAAGGAAGTAAAACTCTCACTGTTTGCAGATGACATGATCCTCTACATAGAAAACCCTAAAGACTCCACCAGAAAATTACTAGAGCTAATCAATAAATATAGTAAAATTGCAGGATACAAAATTAACACAGATAAATCCCTTGCATTCCTATACACTAACAATGAGAAAACAGAAAGAGAAATTAAGGAAACAACTCCATTCACCATTGCAATGAAAATAATAAAATACTTAGGAATAAATCTACCTAAAGAAACAAAAGACCTATATAGAGAAAACTATAAAACGCTGATGAAAGAAATCAAAGAGGACACAAATAGATGGAGAAATATACCATGTTCATGGATCAGAAGAATCAATATAGTGAACATGAGTATACTACCCAAAGCAATCTATAGATTCAATGCAATCCCTATCAAGCTACCAATGGTATTTTTCAGAGAACTAGAACAAATAATCACACAATTTGTATGGAAATACAAAAAACCTTGTATAGCCAAAGCAATCTTTAGAAAGGAGAATGGAATTGAAGGAATCAACCTGCCTGACTTCAGACTATACTACAAAGCTACAGTCATCAAGATGTATGGTACTGGCACAAAGACAGAAATATAGATCAATGGAACAAAATAGAAAGCCCAGAGATAAATTCACACACCTATGGACACCTTATCTTTGACAAAGGAGGCAAGAATATACAATGGAGAAAAGACAATCTCTTTAACAAGTGGTGCTGGGAAAACTGGTCAACCACTTGTAAAAGAAATGAAATCAGAACACTTTCTAACACCATACACACACACAAAAAAACCTCAAAATGGATTAAAGATCTAAATGTAAGACCAGAAACTATAAAACTCCTAGAGGAAAACTTCAGCAAAACACTCTCTGACATAAATCACAGAAGGATCCTCTATTACCCACCCCCCAGAGTAATGGAAATAAAAGCAAAAATAAACAAATGGGACCTAATTAAACCTAAAAGCTTTTGCACAATGAAGGAAACTATAAGCAAGGTAAAAAGACAGCCTTCAGAATGGGAGAAAATAATAGCAAACGAAGCAACTGACAAAGAATTAATCTCAAAAATATACAAGCAGCTCTTGCAGCTCAATACCAGAAAAATAAATGACCCCATCAAAAAATGGGCCAAAGAACTAAATAGACATTTCTCCAAGGAAGACATACAGATGGCTAACAAACACATGAAAAGATGCTCAACATCACTTATTATCAGAGAAATGCAAATCAAAACCACAATGACGTACCATCTCACGCAAGTCAGAATGGCTGCTATCAAAAAGTCTACAAACAATAAATTCTGGAGAGGGAATGGAGAAAAGGGAACCCTCTTACACTGTTGGTGGGAATGTAAACTAGTACAGCCACTATGGAGAACAGTGTGGAGATTCCTTAAAAAATTGCAAATAGAACTGCCATATGACCCAGCAATTCCACTGCTGGGCATACACACCGAGGAAACCAGAATTGAAAGAGACACGTGTACCCCAGTGTTCATCACAGCACTGTTTACAATAGCCAGGACATGGAAACAACCTAGATACCCATCGGCAGATGAATGGATAAGAAAGCTGTGGTACATATACACAATGGAATATTACTCAGCCATTAAAAAGAATACATTTGAATCAGTTCTAATGAGGTGGATGAAACTGGAGCCTATTATACAGAGTGAAGTAAGTTAGAAAAGAAAACACCAATACACTATGCTAACGCATATATATGGAATTTAGAAAGATGGCAACGATGACCCTATATGTGATACAGCAAAAGAGACACAGATGTATAGAACAGTCTTTTGGACTCTGTGGGAGAAGGCGAGAGTGGGATGATTTGAGAGAATAGCATTGAAACATGTATATTATCATATGTGAAACATATCGCCAGTCCAGGTTCCATGCATGAGACAGAGTGCTCAGGGCTGGTACACTGGGATGACCCTGAGGGATGGGATGGGGAGGGAGGTGGGAGGTGGGTTCAGGATGGGGGAATACATGGCTGATTCATGTCAATGTATGGCAAAAACCACTACAATATTGTAAAGTAATTAGCCTCCAATTAAAGTAAATTAATTAATTTTTTAAAATTAACATGAGCTAGCCAATAACAGAATAAAAGTTCAACCTCTAATAAACAGGAAAAAAAGGAATCTAGGTTTCTAGATCAATGGTGAAGTCATTTTATCAAATTTTTAAACCCCACTAGTAAAACAAGTTGCCTTTAAACATTTGAAAAGATGCTCAACCTCACTCACTTAAAAAAAGAAATATATGCAAATTAGAGCTACAATGAAATACTGTTTTTCATCTTCAGATTGGTAAATATCAAAACATTTCACAACAGCAAGAGAGGCGAGAAACCAGCCCTCTTGCACACAACGGTTGGAGACACTGCAGTTGGCCGCAGGCTCTATGGGGCCACTTTAGCAGTATTTGTAACTCCTGAAAACACATCTACCTTTGGGTAGCAGCTATTCTTTGTCTAGAAAGTTGTCTTACAGATATACTCCCACTTGTGGACAAAAACACACCTGTGTGGTTTGAGGCAGTTACTCACCTCCCTGCACTTGTGTCAGAGGGTTACCATGAGAGTTAAATGTTAAAATGCATGAAATGAATTTTAAAGAAAGCTTGGCACATAGTAAGTGCTCGGTAAGTACTGACTGTTATTATTACAGCATTGTTCATAGCAACAAAACCCTGGAAACAAAATAAATGTCTATTAACAAGGAACTGATAAAATAAGGTTTGTCTTATGTTGGAAAATTCCAATGACTTTAAATACAATGAGGATACTCTCTAAACAGTGCTATGGAGTGATCTTTTAGAAATATTGTTAAATGGAAAAAAATGAAGTGTAGAAGAATGCTTGTGGCTTGTCACTGTCTGTGTATGGAATGTGCCCGTAAGTGCACAGTCTCTCCAAGGATGAAGTCACAAGAAACAGGTAACAGTGATGATTCCTGGAAATGAAACTGAGAGGCAGGAACTCAGGGGCTACTGTGTAACTTCTTGTACCTTTTATATTGTGTAACTTCTTGTACCTTTTATACTATAGGGATGTATTCCCTAGTCACAAACAAATAAACTGGGGTTTATGTCAAAAGGGTTTCCCTGGGGGCTCAGTGGTAAAGAGCCACTGCAGAAGACATGGGCTCAATCCCTGGGTCGGGAAGACCCGCTAAGGAAACAGCAATACTCTAACATTCTTGCCTGGAAATTCCATGGACAGAGGAGCCTGATGGGCTATAGTCAATGAGGTCACAAAAGAGGCGGGCATGACCCAGCAACTAAACAACAACAGCATGTCCAAAAAGTTGAAAACAGGGACTTAAACAGGTACTTGTATGTCATTGTTTATATGACCATTACTCATAATAGCCAAAAGGTGGAGACAACCCAAATGTTTATTGATATGTGAATATATAAACAAAATGTGGCTTATCTATACAAAGAAATACTTGCATTATTCAGTCATGTCTGATTCTTTATGACCCCGTGGACTGTAGCCCGCCAGGGTCCTCTGTCCATGGGATTCTCCAGGCAAGAATATTGGAGTGGGTTGCCATGCCCTCCTCCAGGGGGGTCTTCCCAGCCCAGGGATGGAACCCATGTCTGTTACATCTGCTGCACTGGCAAGCATGTTTTTTTTTTTACCACTAGCGCCACCAAGTGAAATAAGCCAGTCAAAAAAGGACAAATACTTGTATGATTCCACTTACATGGGGCACCTAGAATAGCCAAAGTCACAGAAAAAGAAAGTAGTATAGTGATTATCTGTGGCTGGGGGGGAGGAGAAATGGAGAGTTACTGTTGAATGGGTACAGAATTTCAGCTGGGATTGATGAAAAAGTTCTGAAGATGGATGGTAGTGATGATTGTACAGTAAAGGGAACTTAATGCCATTGAATTACACATTCAAAAATGGTTAAAATGGTAAATTTTATATCATGTACATTTTATCATAAAAAACAGTTACATAATTTTAATAATAAAATAGTCATTTTTTACTTTGATTGGAGTTATGTCAAATGCAGGGATTAATTATGAGGAGCTGTACTGAATGAGCCACAACAAAGAATAAGCCCTGTCAAGAAAAGCCTTGGTCTCCAGCTCTTGGCGGTCTCCATGCCAGTTTATCCTGTTCTGCTGACTGGCTCCTGAGGGATTCACAGTACAGAGCACTGGTGATGGACTGAGCCAGAACCTGGGGAGGAGGGCAGCTTCATCTAAGCCAGTGAAGAAAAAGGAAGGGAAGAGGTGCTCAGCGAGAGCAGAAGCAGAGGACATTCCTGCCACACCACATAGACATTCTCCATGAGGAATGTTGGAGGGTAGATATTGAGGGGGCTGGTAAAGGTTGGCCCCTGGGGGGAACAACAGTGGGGTCAGATCAGGGATATGTAAACGAATCACCACATTCCACTGAGGAGCCTAGTGAGGCTGGAAATCATAAATGTGTAGGCAGAATTCTCCCCCTTCTCCCTCTTCTCCCTCCCCCAGCAACAATCTTGAAGGGGTTACAGATCCCTGGTACTATAGAAGTGAGGAGGAATAGATTCCCCACCCAGACCACCAACTACTGGAGGCTTCTATTCTCTAACAATGCCAAACTGGGACTGGAAAGAGGCATCAATTTTAAGTTGCAACGGAAGTTTGGGTTACTACTGGGATGGACATTATCATTACTAAAATCAGACCAAAGAGGACCAGAACGATCATGTAACTTGTCTAAATTTTATCCAGTAGCAAAGCAGGCTCTAAACATACAGAAAAAATTTTGAAAAGCAACAAAAAGCAGAAGTCAACTTACTTTCTGATTTTATTCAACGAGCCATGCTTATTCACAATATTATTTCCAGTTGTTAATTGAAATGCGTGTATCTTGTCTCTCCCCCTAGATTGTAAGCTCTCTGAAGGCAGGATCCATGGGCTGTTCATCCTCATACTGCCCCCACAGCCTAGCAAACTACCTTGCATATACACAGAAGGCCCTGAAATGACTGCCGAGTGAATTGTTAACCAAGAGGAATTACCCCATATGAGGCAGCAGCAAGCCACTTTGTATAGTATGCTTGCACAGAACCCAGCACAGAGCAGGTGAGTGACAAGACCTGATCGAGCTGAAATCACTCTTCCTAAAGAGACAGACTCTTTGCGACCCCATGGACTGTAGCCTATCAGGCTCCTCCATCCGTGGGATTTTCCAGGCAAGCGTGCTGGAGTGGATTGCCATTTCCTTCTCCAGGGGATCTTCCCGACCCAGGAATCGAACCCGGGTCTCCCGCATTGCAGGCAGATGCTTTACCGTCTGAGCCACCAGGGAAGCCCAAAGAGATAGACTATGTTCTAGGAAGTCTGATATAAAATGATGCTGCAGGTTGCCCAGACTTCAGGTAAAAGAAGCAGGGATGAAGGAGGTGTGAGTGGTCATTTTCTATTTCTCTGTTAGGGCTGTTCTTGTACTGGATTAAGGTGATGATGGCTAAAACACAAGGGGAGGGTGAGTCAGACCCAGTTCATGACCTATGATACAAGAAGTGAGTATTTCAGTGCCTGATTAAGCCTCAAACCAAGCTGGATTCATTTTTGATTAGGAGAATCTTAAAGGGCCCTGTCCTCAAGATTATATAAAAATCATCCCAGTCAGGTACTTTTGAGAAAATAAATCAAAATAAGCACAGAGCCCAGTTCTTTAGAGAGGAAATTACATCTCAAATAGTTCAAGAAGCACTCCTTCCTACAATGAAGGTTGAGAGAAAGAAAGCCAAGACCAGTTGATTCTGGTTTGGGGAATGGTAACACTGGAGAACTCACTCTACTGTTTTTTTGTGATGGCATCATCTGTGCTGAAGTTATCTCCTTTGTTGGCCTGGCCATCATCCCTCTTCACAGAGCAGGGAGGTAAAAGAGATGTATGAGTGTCTCCATAATTAAGTCTAAGTACTTGATTACTGCCTCTCTGGGAAAATGAACTTGACTGAAGGGAGAGTGAGCAGGCATTCATTCAAGCAGCAAGCCACTTACTGAGTGCCTGCAATTGATGGGGAAAGATGACTTTTCTTAGATTGGACCATCAAAATCAGTTGGGGGCAAAAAAAAAAAAAAAAAAAAAGCCGGAGGGGTGAGAGGGAGAAAGACCATAGTTGGTGGGTCTTTAGGGTACTCCTGAAGAAACCTCTCAGCTCCTGAGCTCACAGCTCAGTTCCAGATTCCAGGATGCCTGGTTAGAGAGAAAGGGAAACACACTTTCTCAGGGACAGAAGCCCACAGAGCCAAGGGGTCTGGATTTCTAAGGCAGAATTTCATCAAGGGCTGGGTGACACTTTGGAAAGCCATCTGATCTCTAGAGGTCCTGATACACAAGAACAACTCGGCCCGTTCCATCAAGAGAGAGCGATGTGGACTCACCCCTTGGCCCTTAATGCACGCCCTCCTTCTTACCCCCTCAAGAGCCAAAGCAGCAGATCAGTCATAAAAGGACGCCTCCCTTAGGCCTGAAAGCTTAGTTCAAGTGGGGATTTTTATACAAGCCCCATGTTTCCTGGATTCTTAGGAGCCTCCAAAAAGGCTGTAAATAGTCCTTATTAAACAGGAAAAAGTATGAAATAGGCACAGGACCAACCACTGTGACTTCCATGGCTGAAAAGCACAGATTAAAGAGAGGCAGTCAGACTTCCATGCAGTAGGGGTAGATCTCAGCCCCTTACTGTAGCAGTCCGATGTTGCTCAGATGCACACATGCGTACATGATCCCTTCTCTGCAGGCAGAGGTGAGAGCGCAGAAAACAACACTGGATAAACTGGTCCTTCTCTTACTTGTCCTTTACTGTGTTGTAATAGATAAAGATTAATTTAAACAATTAGACTGCTCCTTATCTTTGCTCTCTGTCTTCCCCAGATCTTTAGCAAAAAGCAATAAAATTCTCACCTGACCCTCAGTGGGCTGGGGATTTCTGCCTAGACTACTGTTTATTCACTCACATCCCCAAACCAAAACCTACAGCCAAGTTGTAACTCCATATATTTAAAATTAATTCTACTCACCCCCTGTGCAGTGGCCCGCTGCTCCTGGGTCCTTGAATTCAGTCCCTTTCAGGTGGGTCTTACTACCTTAGAACCCACCCACCACTCCTTTTTCCTACCTCTGCTATTAAATTAGCCCCTCCTCTATTGCCTCACCAACCAACTACTTTAGAACCAAAAAGTCTTTGTCTATTCATCAACACTGTAAAAGTAACATTCATGTTGTTTTTTAATCTACTGTCTGTGTCTTCCGTGGTTCTCATCAGCTTATCTAATCAGCATGTCCTAGGGAGGCCTGTTACTTGCTGGTTTAGCTTGTCCAAGCACAACACGACCAGCTGAGGCATTTACTCCAGGAGAATAGGCAATCCTCAGGAAAGACGTCAGACTTTGGGCCTCTTCTCTCCACGGGATTGAGACGAAGGAACGTCTTCCACACCCTACTGCCACCGCAGCTCTACAGACCCCAGTACATGACTCTTTGGAGAAGGATACAGACAAGGAAAACCAAAGAACAAGCCAAACCCTGCAGAGCAATGTTTCATACTTTCTGAGTTTTCTAGGTTTTATGCTGATTTTTGCCCTCATCTTATTAATTCCTTTTTTGTTTTTAGGAAACATATGATGAGGGAGAAATAAGTGGAGGATTGAAATTTTGGAGAGAAGAGAGACAGTGAATGGGAAGTGAAAAGAAAAGAAGAAAGTTGGAGGCCAGGCATCAGCTGGTTTGGGCGGGGTGGGAGGGTGCGAGTAGTGGGGAGGGGCAGGTGGAAAGCAAGCTGGGAAGTCTCTGGCATCTCCAGGTACCAAGTGCTAGACTTGGTACTACACACATTTTCCCTTATTTAACTCCCTCAGTGGTCCTGCCAGAACAGCATTTTCATCCCCAATCTTTGTAGACACAGAAACTGAGGCTCAGAGAATGCAATACTTGCCCATGGACTCATAGGAGGACGAGCAGGGGCTGGAAGCTTCACTGGAGAATGAACTCCAATCCTCTTCTTTCACAGGCCCTTCTTGTGGATTTTCTGTGTCTTGAGGCTTGTATTTCAGGGTTTGCTTCCCTTTCATTTAGGAAATTTATCTGCTGGTTTAGCCTCACTTTATTCTTAGATCATGTGAAGTTTTCTCTCAGTGGAAAAATCACACTCTTTGACCTAGTCCTGCCTGCAGGAGATGATGAAAAAATGCGTTTTGGAGGCCATGGCTGAGCCTTCCCTGTAACAGCACATCCTAGTTCTCTTCACAACCCATGGAATGAAAGAGTGGCAAGACTACAGTGACCAACTCATCCTAATTTGCCTGAGACTTTCCTGATTTGAGCACTGAGAGTCTGGTGCCAAAGGAAACAGGCAGGCTTAGGCAGACCAGGAGAGCCTAGCCCAGAAGACACACAGTCTCAGGCCTTAGGGAGTTTCCAGCAGGCCAGAGATTAGACAAATTCACAAGCAGAAGAGGAGGAGGCCCATAAAGGAGCTCAAAGGGAGGAAGGTATTCAGTAAAAGAGAAACCACATTGTTTGAAGAATTAATTCAGTCCACAAATGGTCATTTCTTGCCTTCTAAGCATATTTGAGACAGAGGGAAGGAGTCATAGCAATGAAGAACTGAGAGGTGGACGAACACAGCGTACCCTGGGAACATGGAGGTGGTTTTCCCAGCACAGGGCAAGTTTGGGGAGAAAAAGGTTTGGGCCTGTAAACCTTGGCCACCCCAGAGAGAGACACAAATGTCAGCAAATGTGTCTGAATTCAAAGGAATGTGGGACTGGACTTTGCACAAGAATGGAGTAATTAGCTTCAGCGTGGATCACAGCACAGGTGGAAAGACCAGTGGAGACATTACTGCCAAGCATTCAGGCAAAACCCTTTGGTTTCTACCTACCCAGATTTTATTTAGATCGTCTGGACTTTAGTTCAGGTTATTTTAGCTTCTAATTTTCATTTTTGTCTTTTATTTCATACAAGAAATAATTTGAGGGTGAGCTTTATCCAGGGTTGGGGAGGGGACAAGAAGATATGGGATGGGTAGCTTTCCCTCCAGGAAACACAGAGGGAACAGGTTTGCAGCCTGTGGCTCCTTCCTGCTGGAATAAATAGGGAAGGAAGGGCCCGGGCATCAAAGCGCTTTCCTCCTCGCGTCTAGTGCCTACTCAGTTGGCTTGTACTACCTGTGCCTCTGTTGACCTCTAACGCAACTGAATTTTTGTGAATGTCTCATATCCATGTTTATATTGGGTTATTTCTTTTTCCTTATTTATTTATTATATCCTTTATATTCTAAACTCGGTTTTCCTTTTACAAAAATGTCGTAAATATTTTCCTGTTTTTATCATTTGTCATTCATTCTCTTTAAAATGTTTATTTATCTATTTTGGCTGTGCTAGGTCTTCATTGCTGGGCAGGCTTCTCTAGTTGTAGGCGAGCAGGGGGCGGCTACTCCCTCACTGTGGTGCCTTCTCTTGTTGCAGCTCCAGGCTCTAGAGCACATGGGCTCAGTAGTCGTAGCGCACAGGATTTATTGCCCTGTGACATGTGGGATGTTCCCAGAACAGGGATTGAACTAGTGTCTCCCGCACTGGCAAGTGAATTCTTAACCATGGGACCACCAGGAAAGCCCTATTTATCCATATTTTTCTTGAAGATTCCTAGGTTTGATGTCAATCTCAGAAATGCTTTAACTATCCCCAAGTTTATGTACACCTACATTTTCTTTTAGTTCTTTTCTGGTTTTGTTTTCTCTGGACTTTAAATTGATATATGTTACAAGATAGGTTTTCACTTTATCATTTTTCTCAAGTGTTACATCACCATTTATCAGACTTTGTACCCTCTACCCACCAGGTCAAATTACTGTCTTTATCACATACTAAATGTTTCTGCGTGCTGAGTCTGCGCTCAGCCACCCATCCTGATAGTATGTTCTAAACTTGGTTTCCTTTTGCTACTAGCTACTCCCTCCCCAAGCCACTGCGTTCTGACTTCTGCCCTCATAGTGTCACAAACATTTCTCTAGCAAAGCTCATCATCAGATTACTAATTGCCAAAGTTTGAATGCTTTTCAGGTCTGTTCTTATATGGATCTCTTTGTGCATTTGACATTGTAGGCATTTCTTTCCTTCTTGAAATCCCTTCTTTTGGGGTGATTTTGTTTCCCTGTTTGTTTTGGTAAATTTGGGGGATTTCTCAGTCATTGGCTAAGGGAATCATCATCTTTGCTAAATAATGCCACGGTGTTTTCTAGAGGGACTTTAGCAGTGTGCTACAGTCTAACTAGATTTTTTTTAAATTTATTTATCTACTTATTTTTGGTTGTGCTGGGTCTTCGTGGCTGCATGGGCTTTTCTCTAGTTTCAGTGAGCAGGGGCTACTCTCTAGTTGTGGTACGTAGCCTTCCTATTGCACTGGCTTCTCTTGTTGCGGAGCACAGAATCTAGGGTGCTCAGGCTTCAGTAGTTATGGCACATAGGTTTAGTTGCTCTGTGGCACATGGGATCATCCTGGACCAGGGATCAAACCCATGTGGTCTGTATTGGCAGGCAGATTCTTCACCACTGAGCCACCAGGGAAGCCCCTAATTAAATTATTTAAAATCAAGAGTTGGTAGATCTAGGATGCTCTGGGTCTTAGTTCACCCCACAAATTTTCTCCTCTCTTCTGTAAGCTTGCATCCTACTGTTGGCTTAAGTGAACCCCACCACCATTACTACTCTCTCCTACAACACAAACCAACTGAGAACTTTAAAGACTCACCTTGCTAAAGCCTCATTTTTGTATTTTATTCCATGTTCCAAAATCAACAGTGGCTTCACAGGAAAGTCAATAAAGTCTAAACTTCTTGGATTCACACCCAAGACCTTCCCTTGCCTGGCTTCCTCCTTTTTTTCAAGACTTATGTCCCCCCGCTCCCAAAGGGGATGACTTGAGTCCAACCAAGTGACTCACACTGCTGGTGGGAGTGGAAACTGATACAGCCACTCTGCAAAAACAATGTGGTAATGTTTAATAAAGATGAACATACATATACTAAATGACCAAGCAGTTTCACTTGTGTATGTGTGCACCAGGGCACATGAACAAGGGTATTTACATAGCATCATTCATAGGTGGTCAAAATGGAAGCAACCCAAATGTCCATCAAGAATAGAATGCATACATTCCAGCCTCTGCACCCTTCTTCACTCTGTCTCCCCAGTGATCTTAGGTCAATGCACAGGTTTCATTTTCAGACATATCTTCATTTAAAACAGGAGCCCAGGGACTTCCCTGGTGATCCTGTGGTTAAGAATCTGCCTGCCAGTGCAAGGGACACAGGTTCGATCCCTGCTCCAGGAAGATCCCACAAGTCCCGAGGAGCCACAACCAAGTTGTAGCCGTTAGCCACAACTACTGAGCCCACACTTGAGAGCCCGTGTTCCCCAACAAGAGATGCCACCACAGTGAGAAGCCCATGCACCGCAGCTAGAGAGGAGCCCCTGTTCACTGCACCCAGGGAAAGACCAAGCACGGCAACGAAGGCCCAGAGCAGCCACAGATATAATTTTTTTTTTTTTACAAAAAGGAGCCAAATTACTTACTTTCCAAAATAGAAAGTTAGGATTTTTTTCCACTGAAAACTGGATCTCCAATATCATAGTGTTAATATGTAGAAAAATTCTAACAAGTTGAGGTCATGTTTTATCATTATGTTAATCTAAGTGCTCCTTTTCTTTTTAAAATTAACTTTTAAAAGTGTATACACATTAAATGAAAAAATGAAGTACAATCTACAAAAGTATTCAATCTATGTTGTATACTTGAAACTAACATACTATTGTAAATGGACTATAGTTCAATAAGTAAATAAATAAAATAGATACATATAAAAAATAAAATAAAATTTATATAAAATAAAATCCATTCTCTTTTGGGGTTCAGTTCTGTAAGTGTTAACTAATACGTACATATCCTTTGCTTTTCTTTTTTTCAAGATGGGTTTAAAGTAACTTATCTTAGACACTGTTCACTGGGGCTTTAGAAAACGAAGTTTGACTTCACAACTTAGTAGGCCTGTTGAGTTCACAAACATGCAGTTCCATCTATTGGTCCTTCCTCAATTGTTTAAGTCCTGATTGTCTTCCAGGACAGCCAGTTCTGAGCGGACCCTTTCCACTAAGATTGGAAGGATTTCTCCTGACAAAACAGGCCTGAATTTATCTCCATGGAAAATTAACAAAATGTTGCTGCAGATGAAGGATCTTTCTAAACCAGCTGCCCCTGGCTGCCAAGTACAAAGGTGACCCAAAACTCCAGAGAAAGGCCTGCCATATCTGAGCTCCCTGTCTTCCAGAAAGTGTCAAGATTTGATGACTTATGCTTTGAGGGAGAGTGAACACTTGTCCCTCACTTCTACAAGAAAGGCAGGGAACACTGAACCATTAGTAATCATAGTTTTTGAAGTATATTAAATGAGCTAAACCAACTGTTTAACCATAAGCCCACCATTCTACTCTACTTGCTCTGACATTAAGCAGGAAAAAAAAAAAAATCAGAATTTTCATTATTAGTAAAAAAAAAAAACCAACTAGAAATCCCAACCTATTTGTAAACCAGCCACTACCTTGGCCACTCCGTTCATCCCTTCCCATTCCAGTTGTTTTGACCGTTCTACTTCAGTGGTTGACTTCACAAAAATGAGATGCTAGGCCGCACCAAGATGGTGACCTTGGTAGCCAGCCTCTCTGGATGGTTAAGATTTAGCATCTCCTACAAATCCCCAGGTGATGCTAATGTTGTTGGTCAGGTGACCACACTTGGATATCACTGCTGTAAATCTAATTAATAATTCATAGGAAATATGAAAGGTAGGGGAACCATGAGGATACATTAAAGACAGACTCTGAGAAATAGTTCCTTCAACAAATAAATTATAAGGAAAAAGTGAGCAAGAAAGAACCTAGAGATTAAAACAAATAATAGGCATAAAGAAGAGGGCCAAGATAGCAGCTTGGTCAGAATACAAGCCTTGTCCTGCATATGAAGTTGGGTGTCAACATTTCCAAGCTTCTCCCCCAGGCCTCCAATGGTGCCTACAGGCTGGAATTCAGGCAGTCTGCTTAGACTGTTCCCATTCAACTCGTCTTAAAAGGAAGGACTACCTATATCAATTCAAATATAAAGTATCAGGGGAGTTCTCTGCTCAGGCACCAGAACAGTATCCTGGTTGAGGAAACAATGACAAGCGACAAATTTCAGGTCTTATTTTGAAATCTAACTCCAGGATGTTACCGTTCATATAGCTTTCATTTGCTTCATAGACCAGGGTGATGTCTTTGATTTTAACATTCCTTTGCAAAAATCACTTCAGGTGGGTAACGCAGGAGGTATCTGAGATATCCAAAGAGCCCTAGGAAATGGCTGCTCATCCCAATTGAATCTGGGTTGCAGGAAGAATGAGATCATTAAGTAATGGGAAGATTATGACCAAAAGAGGACTTGTTTCTAAGCCCAGGACTGCAAGTTTACTCCCAACCCTCCTAGGCGTAAAATCACTATTGTCCCTCCATCCTCCAAGACTGCCATCAGCAATCACGTTGCCCCACCACCCATCTACACTTAACCACAGAAGCAGTGATGCAGGTTTCCCTTAAGGGGGGATTCTATCGCTCTTGTCATGACACCAGCTCGTCGCTGAGCCATGACCTGGGGAAGCTTTTGCACTGCATCCAGCTCTGTTCCAAACCTGGCACGCCAGCCATCCAATGGAGTCCAGGTCTGAATGGCACTGGCAGGACATCAAGGACATACCTGAAGAATAAAAATACCCTTGAGAAGACAGGGGAAAGAAAACCCCACCTTTGAGGAAGAAAATGAAGAAAGTTTTGGAGGAGGTACAGAAAGCAGACCTAGTAAAAGAAACTTGTTTCTAAAGAATTACAGGAGAGCTGTATGGGTTTGGGGATGGTTAGAATCCTTATACTGTACCTTGTCATAGATCTCATCGCTGAAATGACTTAAGGAGATGTCAATTGGAAGACAAGGTCAAATGCAAATTGAAGAGATCTTGATTTGAAAGGATCCAGGGAAGTTTGCTGAGGTTAAAAGTCTTGCTTACTATGAATGAAGAACTGACACTTCTTTTATAATTTTAAATTTCTGAGTTTCATTGTTTTCTGGGCAGCTATAAATAGCAATGATATTTTCTACAGTAAGGTTCTGATATCTAACTATTTAAATGAAAGATGAAGAAAAACAAGATTTTCACATCTTTGATTTTAGAGTGATATTTGAGATTTTAATTGCCTGCCTTTATATTACCATACTCAAATACTTACTGGGTTTTAATGACCACACAAAAGCTAAAGTATCTTAGAAACCATGTAGCTCCTTTTGACTATCTGAAGTATTATGTGTTTTTATTCCATTGTAGGCTATATATAGCTGTTCAATATGTGAAACCTAAATGTCACCTTGGACCCTATGATAGCTGAAAATGCATTTCATGTATTCTTATTTCTGGACAACAGTAATCTAACAGATTATTAAGGACAGTGAGTTAATTTTTGGTTCTTTTAAGTAAAAGATGATTTGTAAGAATGTTTATCTGCTCCAAAAGATAACTTGTTTTAATACTTTCTTCAGATAGCAAGTGATTTTTTTTTTTTTAGAAACAAGTTTCACATGAATACTTCAGTGTTGGAAGGTTTTTTATTTAAAAGCTTTGAGACTTATATATACTATTTGTCAAGTTGTAGAAGAACCCATTTTCCCAGATCAGATTAAAGCTTCTAAAATAAATGCTTTCAGTAGTAGCTAGAATGGCATTGCTTAACAAGTTGAGGCAGAATAAGCATTTGGCATAACAAATATTAACATGTTTTTTAGTACTTGTTCATTGTGGAAAAGTGTTATTGACTAAAATCAAATATAGCTACTGAAACCACTTGCTCAATTTCCTATAGTTCAGGATACACAGATTTTCTGTATACTTCGCTATAATATTACACTTAAGAATTGATATTGCATTTCAAAGGATCAATGGATGTTTTTATTTGTGAAACTGAACATTTTATGTGCTCCTTATAAACATTACCTATAAATCAGTACTTGGGAAAGTTGTACTTTCTTAACCTATGAATACCAGGAAAAAAAATATGAAAAATTAAACATAGAACAAATTTCCCTGGGAGCACAAATCTTTGAGAAGTTGGAAATGCCTCCCTCCTCCAGGATGAAAATTGCTGGGCAATCTTTTCCTTAGCTTCCCCACTGCGTGCACCCTGATCTGTACCATCTCTTTTGTTGTTGTGCAGTGGTCATTAATGAGATGGATATAGCAGCCCATACATTCCATACGCATGGCAGACTCTGAAGAGCTCAGCAAAGCAGGGAGGAATGACCTCAATATGTTTAAAATTCTCCACCTTTCAAATTCCTCAACTTATTTCAAGGTCATCTCATGACCCTCCTATTTAGCAGTTTCAGGGGATAAAAATCTTGCCACGTCCTTCTCCACTAAGCGAATTCTCTGAAAATGGATAGACAGACAGACTGGCCTCAGTGTTTAAAAATAATTTTGACAGGAATATGATAGAGAGGCTTCCCTGTGGCTCAGCTGGTAAAGAATCTGCCTGCAATGCGGGAGATCTGGGTTTCATCCCTGAGTTTGATCCCTGGGTTGGGAAGATCCCCTGGAGAAGGGAATGGCTAGCCACTCCAGTATTCTTGCCTGGAGAATTCCATGGACTGTATAGTCCATAGGATCACAAAGAGTTGGACACGACTGAGCAACTTTCACTTTCACTTGGGGATAGACAGAGTCACTGTTCTACACTCTTCCCAGCTGCACGCAGTGCTGACTGCAGCTCTATCGCTCCCTTGCACATTTGCATGCCTCCTCCTGTGATAAAAGGGTTGTGCCTGTGGCACTTCTACCATTCCATTTGTTCTGAAAGTGGAACATCTTTGGCCAATTTGGTATGGCTTGAATGAAGAAAGCTCCAAGGGCTCTTCTAAGTTATCTTCTATGGAAGTGTTTCTTACAACCATCCAGTTGCTGCATTTGAAGAAAAGCTTTACTTGGTATTTGTCCCATATTTAATCCAAAGTCAGAGGATTTAGAATTTTGAAACTGACCTGTGGAGCAGAGGTTGAAACCACTGAACTCTTGTTCAATACCCAGGCTCTCTTACTGCCTGGGTATCTACCTGGTCCCTTTCCATAAATAATTTTTTTTAACCCTTTCAAATCTTCAGTATAAATTTATTACCTCTACCATCATTTGAAAAGTTGGAAAATCACCCCTTCAGCTATTTGACAGGCTTCCCAAAGTGAAAGATTTTATATCTGTCACCTAGAGCAACTCAGAAGCAAGTGGCTCTCCCATCACTTTCCTTTCTTCACTCCCCAGTCCTTCCACACACAATGCTGGGAGGAGAGTACTCCTCAGGTGATGGGCACTATCTACTTGCACATTACTGGGTAATCTGAGGCAGAAACAAGAGAATATAATTTCTTTCCTCAGGGCACATTTGGATGCTGTTATAGAGTGAATGTTTGTGCCCCCCCAAATTCATTTATTGAAATCTAATTCCCAATGTGATGATGGTATTTCACCAAGTAAAGCTTTGAGAGGTAATTAGGTCAGAAAGGCGGAGCCCTTGTGAATGGGATTAATACCCTTACATAAAAGGCCAGTTATTGCTGTTGTTCAGATGCTCAGTCTGTTTGCGACCCCATGGCCTGCAGCACAACAGGCTTCCTTGTCCTTCACTATCTCCCAGAGTTGGCTCAGATTCATGTCCACTGAGGTGGTGATGCTTTCTATCTCATCCTCTGCTGCTCCCTTCTCTTTTTGCCTTGAATTTTTCCCTTCATCAGGGTCTTTTCCGATGAGTCGGCTCTTCACATCAGGTGGCCAGAGTATTAGGAGTTTCAGCTTCAGCATCAGTCCTTCCAATGAATATTCAGGGTTGATTTCTGTTATGATTGACAGGTTTGATCTCCTTGCAGTCAAACGGACTCTCAAGAGTCTTCCTCAGTACCAAAATTTGAAAACGTCAATTCTTTGGCGCTCAGCCTATTTATGGTCCAACTCTCACATCTGTAAATGATTACTATAAAAACCATTGCTTTGACTATATGGACCTCTGTCAAAAAAGTAATGTCTGTGCTTTTAATATGCTGTCTAGGTCTGCCATAGCTTTTCTTCCAAGGAGAAAGCCTCTTTTAATTTCATGGCTGCGGTCTCCACCTGCAGTGATTTTGGAGCCCAAGACAAAAGGCCAGAGAACTAGCTTGCTCTCTTTCTGCCATGTAAGAATACAAGTCAGCCACCTGTAACCAAAAGAGCACTCTCTCCAGAACCTGACCATGCTAGCACCCTGATCTCAGACTTCCAGCCTCCAGAACTGTGAGAAATCAGTGTTGGTTGTTCATAAGCAGCCCAGTTTGTGGTATTTTGTTATAGCAGTCCAAGCTAATACAGATGTTTACACTCTGAATGAAAGAAATCCGTATATTTCGTTTCAAAACATATTCTCTCTCCTTGACTTCCATCTTCAATCTCTTCCTAACACCACTGGCCCTTTTTCTTTTTTTTCATTGTACTCCCCCTCTGGCATCTCTATTCTTGCAAAGCCATAGCAGGACATCTTTAAGTTAATGTTTTACATAGAAAATACTAAAAGGAAAATCTCTACCTTCACTAGTGACTAAGTATTGAGAACCTATGTTCTCAGTCCTCCTCCATATTACGTTCTTTGTATTCTGGGATGCTAACATTCAATATATTTGAATTGTTGACATATTGAAAATAAAGTTTAAGATAATTCATATCTATATATGTTATATTGGTATGATAATAGCAGTTTAGAATATGGAACTCAAGAGACAACTATTTTATATATATATATAGTTATAAATAGTATAGCATATACTATTTACATAATATGAAAATGAAAGTCACTCAATTGTGTCCAACTCTGTGACCCCATGGACTACACAGTCCATGGAATTCTCCAGGCCAGAATATTGGAGTGGGTAGCCTTTCCCTTCCCCAGGGGATCTTCCCAACCAAGGGATCGAACTCAGGGATCAAACCCAGGTCTCCCACATTGCAGGCGGATTCTTTACCAGCTGAGCCATAAGGGAAGCCCAAGAATACTGGAGTGGGTAGCCTGTCCTTTCTCCAGCGGATCTTCCCTACTCAGGAATCGAACCAGGGTCTCCTGAATTGCAGGCGGATTCTTTACCTACTGAGCTATCAGGGAAACCCATTTATATAATATATATATATATATATATATATATATATATATATATACAGTATATTATCTTTTTCTTGAAACTTATCCAAATACACATACTATAAAACAAAACTTTAAGACAGTCAGGGAAATCTGAACACTGGATATTTGATGAAATTTTTTTTTAGGTGCAATACTGGTATTGTAGTTTTTCTTAAGTATCTTTTAGGGATACTAAAATACTTTTGGATGAAATGATAAACTGTCTGGGATTTGCTTCAAAATAATCTGGGGGCAGAGGTGAGTGAAGAGCCTCATGGAGGAAACAGGATCACTACACTGTACTTCTTTTCATCTTTATGCTAAAATTTCCCACAATATCAAGTAAGAAAACACAGAGAGACAGACATATATCTACTCGGACACCAGTTACTTGAGTGAGATGAGTCCAGGTCTCACTCCCAAACTCCCCGGCCTTCTGCAGAGAAATGGAGGCCAAACGTCCTAGGCCCCAGTTCTGAGCACCTCAGCAAGAGGGGCCGTCTGCCCCTGGGAGCGGCACTGCTGGTTTCAGCTGGCTCGTGTGGGAGAGATGAAGGAAGCCCGAGTGAAAGGACATGCGTCCCTGCACACACAGAGGCGGAGAGGGCAGCACGGAGGTTAACGTCCACAGGGAAGCAGGAGGGGCCGCTCACCCTCAGATGCCATGTCCTCTTGGTGTTCCAGGCCTACTGGACGGGGTTCAAGGAATTCAGCGCCACGAAGCTTCCCCAGGGACGTGCCCGGGTGCGGCAGCGCTCGGGCTCCGGGCTCACTCTCAGCCTCTGGACCCTGGCCTACTCTCTGTGATTAGCCAGCAGAGACTCGGCTCTCTGTACTGCCTCCACTCCCGCTTCTCGCTGCAGGATAGCTCAGAAGATGGCAACAAAGCAGGTAAATTCAAACTGAGGTGAGGTAGGAGTACCACAAACATTTAACGCTTCCCCAGCCTTGGCTAAGAGTAGGAGGCAACAGTGCCTGGATGGTAGAAAGAGGATGGCAATTGCTCACGGAAACAAGTCAAAAACTGGGGCCCTGGGGACTGCCTGGCCTTTGGAATCCAAAATATGATTATTTGTGTCACAAGTATATGTCTGGGGAATGTGGCTGCTTATATTTCATTTCCTTTTCATTTGCTCAGTATCAGCCTCCCCCAGTATCACTTTTTATTGAATATCTGTGTCAAACATGTTATCTCAGTTAATCTTTCCCCAAAGGCTACCTGAAGAAAAAAACATCACCTGAGGAAGGTACTATCAGCCTCATATTATAGATACAGAAACTGAGGCTGAAAAGTTAAGCAACTTCCCTGAGTTCATACAGCTTGTAAGTGGAAGAGCTGGGACACAAGCCTTATATAACTTCATTAAGTTGTCTCTACCTTGGGGAAGGTAATGTTGACCCTGGAAATCTGCCCAAGGTCCCCAAAAAGAGAGGGGCTCCTAGGAGACAAACTTGAGACTGTATTCTCCTATCACAGCTCTAGGCAGTTCTAGGTTTAGATGGATCAGAGGAGGCTGTTGCCATGCTCTGCACAATCCTTGGTGCAGAGTGCCTCACAAAGCCTCCCTACCCACCATTACATCCTATCCCAGGTCCCAGAAATCTCTTGGGATCCATGAGCAGCTCCCATCATCACCTGCAGACAACCATGCTTGCGTCAGCTGTCTGCCAACCCCCTGGCCGCCCAGCTTGAACCTCTGAGTATCGGGCACAGCAGCGCATACACATTGCTCTCCCCTTTCTCACCACCACAAACCAGTTTCTTTTCCCTCTCTGCCATCAGTAGAGGGAGCTCCGGCCAGCTCACCAGGCATCTCAGAATCAGATGCTACTTTCTTTCTGAACCCAAGCCCATTGACCTCAGCCACCAGAAACTATCAGCACTCTCTCTCTCCCCCTTGGCCCTGTGACACCTGCTCTGGGGCCTCTTGTCCAGCGGGTGACCCTGGGCCTCTGCTGTGGGTTAACTCTCAGAACTGCCCAGGGCTCCACCCTCCTCCTGCCCTGGCCTCTCTCCTCAGGTGATTTGCAGCTTCACCTGATCCCCGGGCCTCTGCCTTGATCAAGTCCTATTGGCCAGTGCCCTTCTGTTCGCCTCGCCACTTTGGGACCTACATGCGATGCCATGCTGCAGGGCGTGGGATCTGGCTTTTCTGGTGGTCAGCTAACACAATCCCAGCAAATGACGGGGAGCAAACACCCAACGGGGCAAACCTGGATCAATGAAGGACAGGAGACAGAACAGAGAGGAGGCTGAGCTAGCTCTCCACCTCCCCATCACCCCAAATATAGTGTTTCTGCATTGTCTATCCAGAGACCACACACGGACAAGAGGCCAGTTGTGTATTGGTGAAGCAGTGGCCAACTCGTTAAAACACAGCTTTTGCTTCCTTCACCTTCCCTGCCTAGCTTTCCTCAACCTCACTTCTTGGGTACTGGATCTATCAATAAAGCACCAGCACTTCAGCTCTGCCTCAGGTTCAGTGTTCTAAGTAACCTGAATTAAAACAATACACCTCATCCCAATCATGCCTTCAGCCACCACTAACACACTCCCACCTCATTCCCCAAACTGCATCTGCAATCCAGACTTCTCTGCTGAGCTCTATACCCAGCTGGATCCAACCACAATGGACATCTCTACTAGGACACTCTCGCAGGCACCCCAAACTCATTTCTAAAATGAAAGCACAGTGCTCCTTCACGAGCATGTGCCCGTCTCCTGTGCTTTGGGGGAGGCAGAGATGAAAGACACTTTAAAAGAACTCTCAGTCTGGCTAAAGGGGGAGACAGATGGCCTAACTCACAATTAGTATGAAAGAGAAGCTTACTGGCATAAAGGAATGCCAAAGGATCATGTACTAAAAAACAGGAGGCCTGCTGTGGGCCACTCTTGCACGCATTAACTCTTTCAGCCTTCACCACAGCCCTGTAAGGTATTGCTATTTTTATTTTGCAGTTGAGAAAGCAGACCAAGAGATGAGAAATCTTGACAATGTCACAAAACAACTAAATCCAAACACACCTGAAAAAAAAAAAAAAAAAGGTTCTAGGTTTTTGCTGCTCCAGAAGAGGAGCACCTAAGAGGTTACTGGGATTGGTGTTTTTCTAAGATAGCAAAGCCATAACTGTCTTAATAAATGACCAAGATGTCAGCTAAGATGGGGTGGGGTGGGGGCAGAGAGGTAGGAAGAAAGAAAGGAGGTGACTGGCATTCTGGGCAGTGGGAAGAGGCCTGAGAATCACAGGGTGACCGAGCAACTGCAGGGCACTAATGCTAGACTGTAAGGCACCAAAGAGGCTGGAGAGGTGGGCAGGGTCCAAAGCACGGATGCGCCATTCCAGTGAATTTAAATTTTAACCTCTATAGACACTTGGAGGAACCATTTCAGGATTTAAACAGAGAATGACATGGCCCAGGGTGTATTTTGGAAAGGTGTCCCTCAGGCATCTATGAGAACTGAGTGAGAGAGGAAATGGAGGTGGGAGAACCATTTTAAAGACTGCTGAAATACCCACAGCAAGAAAATTACACAGCAAGTTAGCCGTAAAGGGGGTGGGGAAAAGTGAACAGATTTGAGAGACAGTAATGAAAGAAAAACTGAACTGAGTAACTAAATTAGCTCAGGTGCCGGGAGCCAGCTCGGGAGATCCCACCATGACAAGGTCATGTGGAGAGGCCTGATGGGCAAGGCGAGTCAAGCCTCAGAGTTCCCCCTGGAATTTCCTGAGCATGTACCCCAAAAACCAGAATCTGCCTGCCTTATTGTACTGTGCTTTTCCACTCTTCTGACACACTCTGGAAAAAGTCAACTCAGGGCTTCTGTCTTCTGCATCTGAAAGGAATGTTTCAGGTCAAACCCCCTCTGATAACTCTCTAGCCTGCCTACAGGACTCTTACAGCTGCGCATGTGAATTGTTCACAGTCTCCCAAAAGTGAGAGGCACAGGAAGCTTAAAACATCCTAGGAACGCAGGGGCTTCCGAGGTGTCAAGATCATTAGAAAAAGACTGATTAAGCGTTTCATTGTCAAGCCAATACTTGCTGCCAAATTTTCATATCTTTTATTTGTTGATATAGTTGGTATATAGAAAAAACAAGTAGCAACATTAGATCTTTGAGTTAAGCAACTTCTTTGTTATAACCCACTGCACCTTTGTTCTACAGAGATGTAACTTTAGTGCTTTAAGGAGATGCAGATTAAAGAAAAACACTTCAGGGGAAACGAGATTAACATTCATTAAGGAAGAGAGCCAAAAAGTGTTAGCAAGCCTCTTGGCCAGAAGATAATGTAAATCACCTGAAACCTTTTGTATAGGAAAAGATATACAGAAAGGGTCAGGACTGCTGCCCCTGCATGACTCTGTATCTTCCATTATGTAAAATTTAGGGTATATAAACACCTTTTAAATAATAAAGTTGGAGGGGTTTTTGCACAAGCCTGGCCTCCCCCATGTCGATGCTTTCTCTTGCTCCCTCTCCCTCCCTCTCCTTTTCAGGCTGATCCCTTGGAACGCGGAGGCTCACCGAGTCTACTTACTTGCCCGGGCTTCTGAGACCCACGCGAGAGGGAGCCCAAGGTGGCACCCTCCGCTATTCAAGCGGGCGCCTGTGGCCCAACGTAGACGGTGCAAGTTCCTTGTCTGGAACTTTATTGGTTTTCCACGTCAACCAAGTTATTCAGCCTCTTTGCTCCACTCATTTTCCTACTACACTATTTTTTCCTAATCTAATCTTTTATTTCTAATTAAATAAATCTCTCCTCGCCGACTCCGTCCCCCTTCAAATTTCTCTAGATCCACCGGGGCTGGACACCGGCAGTCAGGAGGGTGGAAAAGACCTCAGACGCCCTGGTGTGTGCCTTGTCGTACACAGGACACGGAGATGATTTCCATTTTAGAGATAGGTACACACAGGCAACTGAATGAATCTAAGTGTGGCATTCGGAGAGCAGTAATGGTAAGAAACCACCTCCAAGGAAAAAGGACAGAACAAGAAAGACCGGCCCTCTTCTCGTGCCCCCAGGAGTTGCCTAGTCTTGGCCCTTGGAATCTTAGCCACCGAGGGGAAGGCAGGTCAGCCAATTAGGTAGACAGGACAGGAACACAATCCAATCCCAGGGAAAGAACAGTGTGGTCTGCAACTTCCTCAGCACTGGAGCAGCCCAGTGTGGAGAGGTGAGGTAAAAACTCTGTGATACCAAAACACAGCCACCCTTTTCAACCAGTTCTAGAAGAATTAAGCCCAAACACCCCAAGGTATCCCTTGTATAAAAAGAATTATACTCGATGCATCTAGAATGGTATCAGCTACGTGTAATCACTGAGAGTACTGAGGAAAGTCACACAAATCATTTTCTCTTGAACCCCAGTTGACAGAAGCTAAGGTACAGAGCAGGTATCAAACACGGTATTCCACTGGCCTCCCCAGAGGGTGCACTACTGGGGACGTGCCCACCTGGAGCCCCTGTCCCGTTTGATCCTTCCCCACGAGGCAGAGGGTGTGACACAGCTGGGGCTGCTCCTAAGCACCAAGGGGGCCTCCATCCACCTGGGTCAGAGGCGTCCAGCAGCCTAGGCAGGGTGTCTCCAAGGAGGGAATAGAGAGAGTGGGAGGGAATTCCCTGGCAGTCCAGGAGCTAGGGGGCTGTGCTCCCATTACAGGCAGTGCAGGTGTGCAGTGCAGCCGGAAAAAAAGAGTATCAAGAAACTGAACTAAACTGGGGCTAAGCTCTAAAATGCCAAGGCACTGCTCATTGGCCTAACGGGCCCCAAATCTGAGCCAAAGCCCATGTGTGCTAAGTCTCTTCAGTCCGACTCTATAAAACCCTACAGACTATAGCCTGCCAGGTTCCTCTGTCCATGGGGATTTGCCAGACAAGAATACTGGAGTGGGTAGCCACGCCCTCCTCCAGGGCATCTTCCCGACCCAGGTGTCGAACCCACGTCTCTTATATCTCCTGCATTGGCATGTGGGTTCTTTACCACAAGCACCACCTGAACCAAAGCCCAGAAATGTGCAAACTTTTTCAAAGGAACTCCCCAGGTGATCTTAATTTGTAGTGGGCCTTGGGAGCAGCTTTAGTAATATCTATTCTTTCTTACCAGTCTAGACTTTGGTCTTCCATTGCTCAGTAAACGTTGCCTCTGAGAGGCCTCAGGTCTTACAGGGAGACTGCCAGCGCCTCAGAAAGTTGGCTGGAGTGGCCATCATACCATCAGCCAAGCCCCAAACACTGCTGGCCTGAAGAGCAGTGACAGATTCAGAGAACAGAGGCGGGGCTTCAGAGGCGGCACACTCCCCATCCTCCTAATTCCACTAAATGAGCTCAGGAGCCAAGCCCTTGGTCGAGCCCTTTCCCCCTGCTCAGAGAAACTTAACTGCACACAAATTTGAGGGACAGAGCATTCCACTGGTCATGAAAGAGGGAGATCTTCAAATCTGGCACAGCCAGAGCCTTCTCAGCATCCCTTCTCCTCCACTCCTGCTCTGAGTCAAGTGGCCCAATCCCCACTCCCAACATCACACAGACAACACTGAAGCAGAAGTGGCTTTAATCAAGGAGTGAAGTCCTCAGTCGGAGAGACCTCATTCAACCTTTGGTTGCGGGGTCTCAACCTACCTACCCCCTAGAGCCCCTGAAGCTCCTCAGGAAGAAGGGAGCAACTGAACAGCGAACTTTGGCAGAGGCCAGGGACGGGAAACAGGGGAACCCGGGTCAAGGGGCCGGGGCAGGGCGCCAAAGGTGGGCGTGGAGCCGAGTGGGGCAGGAACAGCTTACGCACGCAGTCCTCCCGGGGGGCTGCCCGGTGGCTAGGCATGAGGAGGAGCAGCTCCAGGAGGGCTGCGGGCAGGAGCGGGCAGTGAAGGAAGAAGCATTCAGGAGATGAGGCGGTCGTGGAGCTGGTGCAGCTGCTCCTGGGTGAGCACCAGCCGGTGTCGCTGCCCAAGGCCAGCTGCGCACGAGAAGGTCACTTTGCCCATGTACACAGTGTCATCCTGCTGTTCTTCCTTGGCCTGGGAATTGGGAAGGGACAGAGGCCGCCAGGTCAGGGGCTCACTTGAGCTGTGTGCAACTGACAAGGTCCCTGAGCACCCAGACCCTGGGAGACGGGGGCTTTGAGGCTCCTAGGCTATAATGACCACACTTTCCAAATCAGAATTGAGGCCATAGTCTGACAAGGGAGTTTTGAGTCTCTCCTGGTGCCAGAAATCACAGATGATGTTTAACTGCTAAAATACTGGAATTTCGGAAAGCATTGCAAGCACTGTTAAGTTACTTGCAAGTTAAGACTTGGCCAGGTGACTCAAGAAATTCAGTCGTTGGATCTGAGACCTCCAGAAGCCTCTTCAAATTCTGGAGGAGAGGGCAAGGACTCACCTGAGCCTTCACTGCCCACCTCCTCCCCATGCTCCCTCTTACCCTGAGGAAGGCTGATGAAGGGAAGGTGGCAAAGTCAGTGGGAACCGTGGCTCCAGGGCGCTGAGATACAGTCTCCTTAAGAACCTCATCCTGGCAGATGGGGGAACAGGAGTCATTTAGGGGACCCTCCACAGGTTAGCCCAGTATCTCCCTGGCTTCACAGGAATACTAATACCAAGGACAGGGACCCAGTTCTCTTTTATCACCATACCTTTGCTCTCAACTCCAATCCCATCCCTACCCAACATCCTTACTTTATAGATACTAAACCTTCAGGGTTAATCTCAGGTTCTGTAACTTCTGGGAAGCCATTCTCAACCATTCTACTCTGCAGTGATCTCAGCTCTGACAGAGCTGCACTACACTGAAGATGATCCTAGCTCAACCCGTTCTGTTGGTAAGAATCTCTCTTCTATTGAGAGAATCTGTTTGGGAGTGAACTCCCAAGGCAGGAACCCCGTCTTCCCTCCCACCTCCTTTGCAACGTGTCACCTAGTACAGGGCTGGACCCCTAGGAACCCCGGGGGTCCTGGTGCAAATGACCATGCTAGGGCCTCCAGCACAGAATGCTCTGAAGTGTGCACTCCTCGGTGAGCAAAGACAGGTCTAAACTAACCTTGAGCTTCTCAATGGTGTCGCTTAGGGACTTGAGCTGAGCCACCTGCTCCAGGAGCTGGGCCGATGGGCTCTTGGCAGCTGTGGGGAGAGAAGGCCAGTGAGGCCCGCCAAGGCGCAGGCAGGCAGCTTGACTAGTGACCCTTCATCCAGTCCAGCTGCCTGCCTCAAGCACACTGAACACTGAGGCCAAAGAACAGGGCTAGGAAGAGCTTCTCCGGCGTGGGACGTGCCGAGGCGGGGACTACATCCCTGGGGCAGGGGCAGGGGCTGTGGTTCTCGTCTCAGGAGGGGGTAGGTCCATACCAGGGTTGGAGCGAGTGATGTCCACTACGTGTGTGCGTGCGCTCAACTGATTCAGTGTCTCCAGCAGCTGGTTGGTCTTACGATACAGCGCTCCAGCAGCCAGCTCACTGCCAGGGCCCTCGTGGGGTGGGAGAGAGAGTTTGGCCACGTGCAGAGGGGGCAGGGCTGCTAAGGATGCCTTCATCTGGGCTCCCTGTGAGCAAAGAGGGAAGAAGAGTGGTGGTAAGAAGTGACGGACAGCCCTACCATCACCAGTGAGGCACTTCCCCTCCCTGTGACCTCCTCACCTTGAGGGTGCTGTTCTCGTGCTGGAGCTGGGAGATGTGCAGCCTCATGGCAGAGATCTGCTGAAGCAGCAGTGGAGAGTCCTTCACCAGCCCTGGGCCTGGCACAGACCCCGGAGCCTGCCCAGGGGCGCCTCCTATGGGGACCACAACGAATGCCATGAGCCCCAGGTGGGAAGGGTTGAAGATGGGTTCCATTCCTACCCATCCCCCTTCCTTATCCCCTGCGACCTCCAGTCTTGATTGCTCCCAAGGGGGCAGTCTCGCCCTGCTCCCCCAGCCCCAATTCCCATCAACCCTGTTAACCCCCCAGCAGGTTGGCTCTCTACCTCGCTGCTGTTCTTCTGCGCTCAAGACAGCCCATGGGGGAGCAGGAAAAGAGGAGAGAGGAATTAGACGGTATGGCGGTGAGGGGGACACACCAGAAGAATCCTGCTCATGCAGGAAAACGTTTTTCCTCATCACCATACCTTCTCTAACAAAATCCTGCCTTTACGTTCGGGGAAAGAGCAAATATGTGTGAAAGAAAGATAGAAAAGGGCAGTCAGGCCATGATACAAGCTGCAACATGTGAGGAGGAGTGGCAGCGGCAGGGAGCACTGGAGCAAACACTTGAGGCACAAGGCTGTCCCTGCCCTACACTCCATCTCCCAGAAGGGCAGGTGGACCGCTCCCAAGACCCTGATACGCCTGCACCCTTTTAGTGCTCCCCACTGGCAAAACTTAACTGAGCATGAAGACACACACCCGTTTCTTCAGGTTCCCTATTGCTCTGAGACAAAAGTCACCCTTTCTTGGTGCAAAGTTTCAGAAATTAAAAACCGCTATTTGGGGCTTCCCTGGTGGCTCAGTGACGAAGAATCCACCTGCCAATGCAGGAGACATGGGTTCGATCCCTGGTCCGGGAAGATCCCACGTGCTGCAGAGCAGCTAAGTCCGTGAGCCCTAACAACTGGTCTGTGCTCTGGAGCCTGCAAAATGCAACTACTGAGCCCACGTATTGCAACCAGTGAAGCCTGCGTGCCCTAGAGCCCATGCTGCACAACAAGAGAAGCCACTGCAATGAGAAGCCTGTGCCCTGCAAAGAAGAGTAGCTCCCGCTCACTAGAGAGAGTCTGCAGCAACAAAGACCAAGCATAGCTGAAAATAAGTAAGTAAGCAAAATTATTAAAAAAAAAAAAAAGAACCAGTATTTGTTTAAAGAGCCTATGCTAGGATTCCCTTGGTGGTCCAGTGATTGAGAATCCGCCTTCCAGTGCAGGAAATGCATGTTTAATTCCTTGTCAAAGAACAAAGATCCCGCATGCAGCAAAGCTACTGAACCTACACACTGCAACTAGAGGAGTCTGTCTATTGCACAAAGACCTAGTGCAACTGAAAAAAAAAAAAAAAAGCCTACGCTAAAACCACACAATATGGTAATTCTGTCCCATTCCAAGGAACACAGAACCATCTGACTCACAGGAGTCCAAAGACAAGAAGATACTTGGTGACTTTTCAGAGTCAAGCAGCACCAGTGATGGGGGCTTTGACGAGGACAAGACCCTAGGTGAGGCCAACTGACAAGACAAGCACAGCAGGGGAGTTCTAGAGATCCTGCAGGTTTAATTCCATTTCAAGGAGTTTGTCTTCTGCAGGTGAGCAGGGGAAGTAAGAAACTAAAGAGCGAACAAAAACCATACTACATAGTAGATGAGAACCAAGACAGCAGTGGCCACCTCGTCAGGAAACGGGAAGGCCTGGAAGCCGGAAAACCTCCAGGCAAGGAGCCCTGACCACACTAAGAGAGCAGGCAAAGGTCAGAACAGAAGCCCCAAGTGGAAGTGGGAGAATTCAGCACTGGAAGAGAGGACCATACTATAGCGTGAAGCGACGTGAACTCTGGGGAAAATGCAGTGGCCCTGCAGAGGAAGAGTCAAGAGCAGCACCAGGCACCACTGGATATCACAGCAGGTGCCCCGGTCTGCTGCAGGCTGATGACCTCCTGGAATACAGGGTGGGGACAGAAAGGCCAGACAGCAGACCCAGGAGGGAGAGCTACTGGAATTCTGAGTTTCACTGACACCTTGGTGAGGCCCCACGGCCCCACCTTGGCCAAAGGAACTCTGCACACATCTTCAGAAGAAGTAAAAACTTGGTGACAGTTGCCACAGAGTGAAACTGGGCAAGCGTGTTTCTGGCTCAGCAACCAGCTGTGGGCAGAGTGGGGTAGGGGAGAAAAGTCAAACTGAGACCAAGGACAGGAGTGGGGACATTCAATCTCCTCTGGGCTGGTGCTGCCTGCTCCACGGCACTCACCCCCAGCAATGCCAGAGACCAGGGTGGCAATACCCGAGGGAGGGGGCCCCCGGAGCCCCTCAATCGTGCGCTTGGACTGGCTGTTCAATCGCTGCTTTAACTCTGCCTTCTCTGCCTCCAGCTGGTCGATGTCAGCCTGAAGTGCATCCATGGTCTCCTCAAACTCTCTGTGAAAGAGAACCTGGGCTTGGGCAGTGTCCCCTCCCCAACAGCCCCGCCCCCATTTCTCGGTTGCGACAGGTCCTGAGGGCAGGGGCAGAAGAGGCTCAGATCGGGATGAGACAATGGTGCTGTCAGCTGGGAAGGAGATGGCCTCTGTGCCCCTGGGGAGGCTCACTCCAAGAGGGCCTGGTTTAGGAGGCAGGGAGCTGCTTGCAGGAGGGAGGGTGGAGTGAACAGGGGCCGGGGAGGTGCCTGACTTCTCCTTCTTCCGCAGCAGCGTCTGGGTCTCCTCCAGCCGAGTCTGGACTTTCTCAATGCGCTCATCAGCATCCTTGGCAGCACTGTCCAGCTTCTTCTCCAGGAGGCTCAGCCGCACATTGGCCTCACTGAGCTCTTCCCCCTGGACGAGGATGGAGCGTGTCCAGTTGCCTTACACTTCCCATGACCGCCCCCAACCCGAGACCTGGGACAGACCATGAGACAGCAAGCTCCCACAAGAACTCCCACTGATCACAGGTGCCACATCTTCCCCTCAGTCCTCAACCCCTCTCAGTTACAATCAACACTCACTGCCTCCCTGTGCCCCCTGCTATTTCCTGGCCTTTCAGATCCTGAGCCTCCCCTATTCTCACCTTGATCTTCAGTGACTTCTTCAGCTCTTTAATAACTGTCTCTCGATCCTCAAGCTTCAAACCCAGGCCTTCAGCATCCATGATCTCTGCACGAAGAGCTGCAGCCCGCAGCTCAACTGGGGGAGGCTAATGGGCAGAGGGAGGGGCACAGGGCAGGGTTATCAAGGCTCTCCTTTCAGAGGGATCCAGTCAAACAGAAAATCTTCCTCCTTGCCTTTTAAGCAAGAGGAAGGTGCTCTCCAAATTCCTGCCTCCCAGCCCTCCCACACTGAGTAGCAGCTCCCCAAGCCCTGCTCCTCCTGGCTCCTGCAGTTCCCTCCAAGCAGCTACCCACCTTGCTAGGGGGCCGCTCGGCATCGTACTCTCCCTCCTGCATGGCTGTGGCCAACTTGTTCATAGTGCTGATGAGGAGGCTGCATGACTGACGCAGACACTCATAGGGGTTGCTGGAGGGGGTCCCGTAGATCTGCAGGTGTCAACGGCAGTAGTGAAAACCCCACACTGGCCACCTGACTCTCCCATCACCACCTTCTGCCCAGTCAAGCCAGCCCACCTGCTCGCTTGCTTTGAAAGCCAGCTCCTCCAGGGCAGCCACAGGCAATCCCTCGTTCTCTGCCAGTGGGGCAATGAGCTGGGCAGCAGCTGCTGCCACCTCCTGCAGCACTGCCACCACCCACGTCAAATGCTTTCTGCAGTCGAGGAGTGTGTCGGACACCTGTGCAATGGGCCGGAGTCAGGAGCCCCACTCTGGGCTCAACACCACAGCGCCCAGCTACCTCAGAACCATTCCTGCCCCCTGACCGGATCCAGGTCTCGACATGCTGCGCCCCTCCTGGTTCTGCTCAGTTTCCTTCCCGTCCCCCTGCACAGCCCTACACCTGTGGTCCAAAGGCCAGTGCAGCCGGGATCCCAGGCGCATCCGTCCCTGGCATCCGCCGCCGGATCTTCTTGCAGAACTGCCGGGTATCACTGCACGAAGTTTCCAGGTCCCGGAGCAGGAGGGCAATATCTGAAGCCTCCTGCCCACCCTACTCAGAACAGGAGACAGATGGGAAGCCAAGTCAGAATTAGGGCTGGGGGCAAGGAGGTGGGGACTCCGAAGGAAGAGGAACTCCAACAGATCTGGTTGTGCTCTCACCTGCAAGAAGGCCCGTAGCCGTCCCACCTCCACACTCATGCAGTCCAGGGCACTCTGGGTAAACTGTGAAGACAGAAGCAGGTGGCTGTCAGCCTCCAACGGGGCCCTTCTGCCCCATTAACATCTCTAAAAGAAGTCTCCACCCTTTGCGGACCCCATCCATAAGTGAGCTCTCTGGCTTCCCTGATCTGGCCTTAGTGACCCTGTTCCAGTCTTATGTGACACCCTTTGAGGGTGTGATCTGATGTCTTTCATTTCCTATCTCTATAAGGGGCTCAACCATTGGCCCAAACACCTCACCTTAATGTGGTCAGCCAGCTGCATGGTACTGTCCTCAGGTTGTTCAGCAAGGTGGATGCTGTATAGATGCTGAGGAGGGATGGCAAATGAACAGTCTTTAGGCCTTGGAGGAACACAGCATTCTTCCCAAACTTCAGTTTGAGCCCCAGTTATCAAGGGACTCCAGAGGTATGAAAGAATCCAAAACCCTCAAGGAGCTGCATCCTAAGGTGAGTTCATCTGAGTTTCACGCCTTCAGCCTGGGACATACAACCTTGGCTACACTGGCAACAGCCCCAGAAGAAACCCTCCCTCCTGTGCTAAGCCTCAATTCTCGCCCCAGACCTGGTAGTACTTGATGGCCTTGGTGAGAGGCTCTACGTTGACAGTCTCATCCAGCTGATCCTTGTGCAGCAGCTCAATGAGGAAGTCCAAGGAGCGTTCGTGGGCACTCATCTCAGGGTAGAGGCTGCCTACCTTCTTATACACGTCCACACTGCACTGAGAGAGGGCACTGGAGACCAGAGGAGGGCCCTGTGAGGCCAGAGTCTACAAGGCAACCTCAGTTCCAGCCAACCTGGGACCCATGGCCCTGCTGTGGAGGCCAGGGATCACTTACTGCTCGTAACGATGGAGTGTGGCCTGCAGCAAACTCAGTGAATACACCAGCCCAGCAGCAAAGCTGAGCTGCTCCCCTGCAGCGCCTCGAAGTCCTGGCCGCTCTGAACAGCTCTCACTTAGTTCAAACTTTTCCTGGGCCTGCTTCCGGATTAGCTCTGCCTGTGGGAAGCAGCACCAGAGACATGGGGCTCAGAGCAGAGGATGGAGAACACAGACTCAGGACTATAGAGAGCTGAGCAACTATGTGGAGGGCATGAAGACACAGGAGAGAAAGCAGCAACAGCTCTTAGATGGGCAGGGAGTCGCACGTGGGCAAAGGGTGATGTGACTGCTGGTGCTGATGAAGATTCGGATGTGGGCTAACAGGGCAGCAGGACCAGTGGGACCAGCTCCTTCCCACCTTAAAGCTGCTGCTCCCACTGCCTTTCCAACTAGAGCGTGATCCGGACAGTTGTCCCCCCACGAACTCCAGTCATCTTCTGGGTCTCACCTCAAATGGTACTCCTTCAGTAATAGCCCACTGTCTCCATCAGCTCCCCAGCTGTGCTCTCTCCCAGACACTACCTCCACTTCACACCCTGCATCTCCCCTTCATAAAACGTCATCTGTAACATACATCTGTCTGTGATTCTGCGTCCCTGTACATCATAAACCCTGAGAGCAGGACAATGACTGCCACCTTTCCTTGGCATCCCCAGTGCCTGGCTCACGGCCAGCTCAGCAGACCCCTGCTGGGAAAGTGGCCGACAGACCGTACCTTGCAAATGAGTCGAGGCATGAGCAGCAGCACCAGGACGCAGTCGTGGTCCCCGCCCGGCCGAAGGAAGCTGTCGGGCATGAAGGCTGTCAGCAGGCCCATGTGCCGGTTGGCCTGGACCACCTCCATCTGCCTCAACTCCATCTCAATTGCCTGCGAGGGAGACAGGGGGGTGGGCTCTCAGCTAGGCTGCGGAGACCCTCCTGACCTCCATGCCACGTTCCAATGTGTCTCCTGCTTCTAGGACAGGCCCAGGCCAGGAGTCTTCCAAACCACCGCACAAAGCACTCCCAACTCCAGGAACCTGAAGGCCAGAACCCCGCAGTGGATCAGCCCATGGCCACACCCAGGCTGGGGTCTCCAACACCCACCCCTCTCCAGCTCACCCACTTTCCTGACCTTAGCATGAGCCTTAGTCTCGGCAAACTTGATCTTGAAGTCAAAAGTCTCTGGAGGTGGCTGCTGCTGCCTCTCCACAGACGCTTCCTGCTGGTTTGTCAGTGCCCGATTCACGTCCTGGGAGCAAGGATGGGCGACAAGACACAGCTGAGCCCCGGGGGGAGCCCCAGGGCAATCGTGGGCAGGGAGCAGTGGGTGTGCAGGCACCTGCAGGTGGGCAGTCAGCTGGCGGTACTTCTTGATGGTCTGCTGATAGTCTGCGACTGTCTCCTGGGCCGCTTCCACACGCTTCTGGGCGTCCCGTACCTGGGCACCCGCCATATCTAGCTGCTCCCGCAGCTCCAGTTCCGTCTCACGGGCGTTCTCCTGCAGTTCATCGTTCATTTCATTTATTGCTTCCTGGGAGACCACAAGGTAGTTGGGGCAAAGAAAAGTCAGAGTCAGGGTGGGTGCACTCACCACACACCCTACTCAAAGATCAGGGATCACGTCAACCCCTCTCACGGCAAGTCTCTTCCAAATACCCTCCATCAAGGTTGTAAGTCAGCAGTCTGCTCTTCTCTTACCAAGTCCCCCACCGTCTCCTTCAATTTGCGCACTTTCTCTTCCAGATCCAGGTTCCGGTCTGTCAGCGTCTCTACCATCTCCTCAGCCCCCAGAGCAGCATCCACCTGTGTCAGACAGAGCAAACAAGGAGAAGGACTGAACGGTGCCAAGACAGAGGAGACATCGGAAGGCGAGCATCGCAGTGCTCTGGGCAAGCGGCTGGGCTGCTCAGACCTGCTCCTTGAGCTCATCAATGGTGCGCTCTGCCTGGCTCAGCTCCTCCTGCAGACGCTCCCGCTGTTGCCTCACAACTTCCAGCTCTTGGTTCTTCTTTTCCATGAGCTTCTGGAGTTTCACGTGCTCCTGCTTCTCTGAGGAAGAAAGATCCCGCATTCTGTGGGAAAATGGCAAGAGAGAAGGAGAAAGACCAGGTATCAAGTCACTCAGATCTGGAGGCAGGCGAGTGAGCCTGTCAGTGAGAGGGCCCTACCTCACGAGGGCGTCCTTTAAGCGGGCATTCTGCTCCTCAAGCTGCTTGAGTTGGTAACTGGATGCGGCACCATCTGAGCCTGGGGAAGACCATTCATACTTTCAGTCAGGGGTCCAACCCCATCACTTGGCCCCCGGCACCTCCTGGCCCCTTACCCTTCTCTTCAATCTCAGCTTTGAGGATTTCCAAGTCGGTAGTGAGCTCTTCCACACGCTCCCGCAGCACCTCGGCCTCCTGCTGCAGAGACTCAGCCCGTTCTTCGGCCATCTCCTTGTCCAGCGTGGCCATCTCGATGGCATCGGCAGTGTCAGCCATCTCCTCCATGTAGCGTTCCTTTGCCTCTAGGGCCTCCTTGGCTTCCTGAAGAGAAGTGGAGGGTGGGGGTACAATCACAGAGACGCCTCATGTACCTTTTCACAGGATAGTCCAGGCTCCAGTTCCAGCTTCCAGTACGCCTCCTCAGGCCCCATGCCTCCCCAGACTCCCTCTTCACCCCAAGTCCCACCTTCCGAGCCTCCTTGAGGCGCCGCTGCAGGTCTGCCTGCTGCTCCTGCATTTTGCTTTTCCATTCCTGCACCTGCTCCAGCTGGATCTTGTGTTTCTCCAGCTCTTTCAGTTTTGCCTTGTCTTCTGCACGTTTCAGCCGCAGGGTCTCCAGCTTCTCCTCCAGGTCCCGCACCTGGGCCCTCAGCCCCTCCTCTTCCTGCAAAGGAGAGACCCTTCAGTCCGTGCATAGCCTTCCCGCTTTTCCCCATCAAGACTGAGCTGCAGAGGAAGGACAGGCATGTGTGCAGATATCACTCCAGGTCCAGGGCCAAAGCAAGTGGCATACAAGTATCTGTGAAGAGCCCACTCCCTATGGAGTAAGTGTGGAAGAAGGGCAGAGGCGACAGGGTGGCTTAGTCAGTAATGGGATACTTATATGCTGGGACCCCACCCTTCTAATCCAAGGTTCTGGGTCTCCCCCAACCCGGGAAACTTCTAAGACCCTGTCAGGGGTCACAGGCCCCTTTGTGTCTTGGTTCTTCTTTGCTCCAAACCCAGAGCTTACCTTAGAGGGGGAAGGAAGTGGGAGTGCTGCTCCAGGAGAGGTGAGGGCCGGCGTGGGGATGATGGGTGCTGCCAGCGGAGTCTGAGCTGGGGTGCTGGGCTCACTGCTGCTCAGCTCACCTGCTGATGCTGAGCCAGAGGGGCCCAGGGAACCACTGGCCCCGGCTACCCCAGTGCTGGCTGGGCGGGTGGGCTATTCCGAGAGGGCAGGGGCAGACCAGAGAAAGTGCAGGGGACGGGGTGGTGAAAGAGAGTGAGACAGAATACGGGCATACAGTGAAGGAAGTGACAGAAGGAAAAAGGCAAAGAGGATCACAGGACAGAGAGAACAGAGAAGCAGTTGAAGGGCAGAGGGAAAGCGCCACAGTCAGAGGCAGTGACAAAGGGCCGGGCGGGATTTGGGTGGGGGGATGGCGGGGGAGGGAGGGACGGAAGAAGACATACGATTACCGGACTCCTCCCTTGGCACTGACCCCACATTCCTCCAAGGTCTAGCACTACCCTGCTAGGGCAGAAGTCCCCATTCCCTTGACCATTCCTTTTGTGACCCACTTGTAATCACTGTAGCAGCTTCTTAACACTCCCAGCGCTACTGTTGCTCTGGGCCTGTACCCACCTCCCCCAGAGGGAACAAGCGCCTCAGGGTCATTCCCAGAGAGAAAGAACAGACTGAGCTCTAATTTTCACGTTCCCAGAGAAGGCTGGGCTAAAACTGGGGGTCCTGGGCTCTACACTTTGATAAACCATCAAGCTCATCTTCCTCCCCCTGGTCTATTTCAGGGGATCCTGCAAGTAAGAGGGCCAGGGTGAAAGTTGTAATCCTTGGCTCTCCTCTGAAACAAGGTCCGTACCGCCAACCCATCTGTCACCTCCCTCCTCTAAGACAGAGGGGCTCTAATCAGGTGACTGTACCCGGGTCCCTGTGGAGCTGAGGTGCTAGAGCAGACAGGCCTGCCCAGTGCTCCTCCCTGTAGCGCTGAGCCCTAAAGCCCTCCCAGTGGGCTGACACCCAGAGACCACATGCTATCCACGGACGTCCCCACCCAAGGCCTTTCACAGACACACCCACCTCCGTAGCCCCTGACATTTACGTTCCAAGTTCTTGTTCACATTTCTTCTAATTCCCTGCCCCTTCGCCAGCAACACACACACACGCACACACCCGCCAAAAGCCGGTCAAAAGTGGCTGAAAGAAGATGCCCCTCTTCAAGAAAGTCTGCCTTGGCTAACCACAACCACTCTCATTTCTCTTCTACACTCAAGCTGCTGGCTCAGACATGCTCCTAAGAGCTGGAAGTCACTTTCCCAGGAGGGGCCTGTCCTTACCCTCAGAACCCTCACTCCCCTTAAGGGAACCCAGGACACACTGTGACCAACTTACACTTGCTCATACAAAAGGCCACATACATGCACACGCCTAAGAAATCTGTGTCCACTCAGCAGTGGCTGGTACAGAGGCCTGTTTTTTCCTCACCTTGGGCCGCCGAGTTGTAGTCTGGACAGGCAACAGGAGCCAGAGGAGGAGTAGTCAGGAAAGAAAGGGTAATGGCAGAAAGACAGACAGCAGAAGGGACAGCAATGAGAGCAGAAGCAGCAGACACGAGGCTCCAGTCAGCAGTCCCTCCCTCCTCCCCAACCCGGCCCTCCTTCCCGTGCCCTCCTTCCCGTGAGTCACCTTGATCCTACTCCAGGATGGAACTCCTATCTCCCACTGGTTCCTTCTCCCACTTTTGTCCTACCCTTGTAGGCCTCACCCCTTCGGACACCCTGGAAATGATGTCCCCGTCTCCCAGGCTGAGCCACAGGAGACCAAAGCCAGCAGCTGGTAGAGAGGGTCTCCAGAGGCCAGAGAGGAGTCCTCCCACAACCACCTCTCCCACTCCAGCCCAGAGCCCCGCCCATCCACCACTCCCAAGGACTTTCCCAGGTCAGCCCCTTCCTTAGAGTGCTAGATTCCACACAGGACTCCTGAGAAATACCACGTGACAAGAATGATAATACAAGCCTAGCAGTGATATGAAACCAGCTAGGGGAGATCAGGTCCCCAAGGGAGCACAGTGCGGCCATACGCCCCACCCCCACCCCCTTCCCCGGGACCAGTTCCTGCAGCAGTCCCCATCCCCATGGCAGAGGGCTCAGGTGTCACAACCATGAATACTGCATTAGCCAGAAGCCCAGAGCTCAGCACAGTGACCCCACCCGGCTGCAAGAAAGGAGGTGGGGGTAGGCAGCAGCATAGGAAACTACTGCCCTACACCAGATCGCAGATCAGCCACCCCGGACTATTGCAAAGGGATAGACAGGTGATTAACTCCAACTCCCAAACAGTATTCTTGATACCCAGGGGCTCAGAGCTCTGGCAAACACAAGACTTGGCCTGGGCCCTTCTAGGTCTCCCAGGGAGACCAATCCCCACCTCTACTACCCTGGGCTAAGCCTCCATAACTGTGTGTCACAAACTGTTCTAGAGAAAGCCCCTGATACGGACCCCAGTCGGGGAGGGATGCTAGTATGGCAACCAAGTGTCATTCTAGCAAAGGCTGAGTGAGGTAGGCCTGTTAGAGGCACAAAGACATCTGGACCTGCTTCCCCAGATTCTCTCCTAGGAAACACATCCAGAGCCAGTTTGCAGCAAAAGATGCCTGAAGCTCAAGCTGGTGAGGCCACTGGGTACAAGGCCTAAAGCACAGATTCAGAGCCAAGAGCAGGAAGGCTAGGGAGCAAACGCCCAGGGTGTGGGGCATGGCAGTGACACACACTCTCCCTGCCCCCCGCCTTCATCCCCATCCTCGTCCCCCAACCAGATAGAGCAAGTGGAGCAGCCCCCACCCCCACCCCAGCGCCCGCTGCCACCATCACGCTGGCAACCTGGCAGCAGGACCAGAGCAAGCAAGAGTACCTTTCGGGCTGTCGGTGCCTGTCTCATCATTGCAGAAAACCAAAGAAAGCCAGGAGAGGAAAGAGGAGGAAGGACAGGCCAAGGGAGGGAGGGAAAGAGACCGAACAGAGGGAAAGGCGGCGGAGACAGGAGATTAGTGTATCAAATCCCAACAATGCAGCCTCAGCTCCCCGGCCCGGCAGCTCCCCAGCTGGCGAACGGCGGCAGCTCAGATGCAGAAGCCCCCACCGGTGCACGGTGGGGTCGGCCAGCTCCGGCAGGCACCGGAGAGGCACTCGGGAGGCCCCCGGCCTAGTTCGCCAGCTTAGGCTGACGGCAGCCTCAGTGGCCGCCGCACCAGCTCCACCTGACGTCATGCACCCACCCTCCTCTGCTCCACGAGGGGTGGAGCCACTGCTCCTCAGTCACCTAGCAACCACCAGGCTCTGATGGCTCCTCCTCCTCCTCCTCCTGACTGGACCAAGTCCTCTGCTAAACCCGCCCTGCTTCCTCCTCCAAAGAACAGGTTCTGGCTGGCTCCTCCCTCTCCCGCATCCCCAAGGATTTGCTCAAAGAAATTGGGCTGGGGGCTGTCCCATTTCTGTGATGACCTCTCTGGAACCAGGGTATCACTGCACAGGGACATGGGACCTCACTGCTTCATCAGGCCTCTCTCATACTCACACTCCCCTCAGTCTACAACCCCGTCAACTCTACTTCTGTCTCTTATACACACTGATGATACCCTGCTGGTGGCTCATCAGGCGCGCGCACACACCCAGCACTCCTGCGACGGCTCTGCGGGGCACACTAAGAAACCCGGAGAACATTCCATCTGGGCAGTAGCAGCTCTAATGACAGCAGCTGGCTCCCTTCCCAACTCTCCCTGGGCTGTGGGCAGGTTAGAGCCTGCCTCTACAGAGCTTCCAGAAAGGACTGGGCACCTTCCAGAGACAGCTGGGCCCCCTCTTCCACCCTGCCCCTCAAAGTCCCTTCTTTTGTTCTGTGCTAGCTCCCTGTTTCCTGTGTTAAGTGATGCTCTGCGAGAGCAGCACTGGAGAGAAAGAACCAGGGAAGGACTCGACAACTTGACCGTGAGCCCAGGAGGTGCTGCACCCCAGCGCAGGCAGCCTACTAGGCTTTGCCACACTTCCCTAGTCAGCCGGATCTGGGCACGGCTCACATCCCACCCATGGTCAGATCAGACTGCAGCCAGAACCCCTCCATAGACAGTAGACTGCAGGTCCATGCTCTTCTCTATTTGGGGTCTGATGCAAGATGGGAGCCCCAACCAGGAGCCAATAATCAAGGGAAGAAGCCAAGTTCCTGGAATGGGCCCAGCGTCCTTTAGAGAATTATCTTCCTTCGTATACCCCCATCCCCTCCCAAGCCAGGGCCCCAAAGCAAGGACCATCATGTCGTCTCTTCCAAGGCAAGACTCCAAAGTGAGGACCCATCACCAACCAGAAATCAAAACAGAGAAGTTTCACTCTCCCCTCCCACTGCCCCAGTCTAACAGCTCTCCATGCAGAGTCAGAAGGTCCTGACACAGACGGGTAACACAGAAATCACACAACTTCATACACACAGCACAGCACACACAGGCCAGACAGGCACATGCAGGTCGGAGGTGGCTCGGGCACAGCCCGAAGGCATGAGCTGGTGTGAGGAAGTGGGCATGGCAGCAACTTCAGACTGGAAGAGTCTCAGGGGTGGCAGCCCCGCTCCACCGATGGCTGATGGAAGGCTGTAAGGTGCGGGAGGCAGGCCCCGGGCACACCACCAGAGGAAGGAAGAGGCGGGGAAAGAAGGACGGAGCAGAGCAAAGGTGTGCATTCTGGCCACAGCACCAGAAGCAGGCCCCACTCAGGCTCTCAGCTCAGCACTGCTCTTCCTGTGCTCGGCTCCCTGACCTCCCACCTACTTAGCTAACCTCCTCACCTCCACACCCCCAGTCTCTCCTCCAGGCTAAGTGAGAATCCACTGTAACCCAGTCAATGCTCTCTTCCATGCTGCTCTATTTACAGTCAAATGCTTGGAGTCTCTGACTAGAAGTCCTGAGGCGATGGGCAGAGTGTGAGGAGGAGTGGGGTTCGTCCCTAACGCGATCTGGGCCTGGACACTGAGCCTGATATCCTCGCACCCCTCAAAGGAACTCTGAAAGCCAAGGCTGCCATTTCCTCTGGCCATCCCAGCCCCAAGGTCACACATACATGCATGAAGCAGCCCAAGGACATGCAAGACAGCTGGGGAGGGGGCTCATGGCCCTCACCCACCCAGGCACAAATAGTAAACACACCACCTTCTTAGGCTTCAGTCCCCGCTGCATGAGGAGTTGGAAAGGGCAGAGTTAGAGAACAGACTTAAACAACACACTGTGCTAGCTGGTCAGACATCTTGGGTGTAGGTATTAAGACCAACAGGCAAACACCGGTATGGGAGGAACAGGTCACTGTCAAGGCCAGGGTAAGTGAGATGAGGCCTCCCTCAAGATCAGCTTCCAGGAGGTCCACACCCTGCCCAGAGGAGCTGGAGAGCTGGGAGCCCCACCTCACACACCCTGTGCAGGGCAGCGGAGGGGAGCTGCAGTGGGCCCTCTACATACAACCTGAAAAGATGGCAGAGGGCCCAGCTCCTTTCCACTTACTTGTGAACCAGAGAGCACCTTCCTCCTCCAGTTTTTACCTTACCCCCTACCCTACATCCATCAGATGACGGCAGCCTCAGGTACCAAAAGGTAGGAAGTTGGCAACAACACTACTAGGGGCAGACCGGTCCTCCCTTTCACCCCCAGCCTCAGTTCCAACAGATCCAGAGCTTCTGGGCGTTGGTAGCTTTTCCCTGCTAGCACCTTTACACCTAAAGCGGCAACTCACACCCAGAAAAGTTTCCTTCTCAGAGAGGATGGACCCTGGAAAGGCTAACTCAGTTCACTGCCTCGGGCAGAAGCAGCAGACGAGTAAGACCTAGTATGGGCCTCCCTCCTTTCTCTTCTCCCTCTGTCCTCCATTACTCCCCACTCCCATCCTTGACTACTTACCAGTTTGCTGGTCTTTGGATTTGAGTCAGCTCCCTCTGTAGAATGCAAACAGAAACAAAGCATGCGTTTGTGTGGAGGGACAGGAGCAGAGAACGTCATGGCAGGGTAGGCAAGACGGAACAACAGAATATGGTGGTGACAGAAAGTCTCAGGATGCACTGCGGCCCCCTGTTCTGGGGAGAAGTCCTGGGGACTCCTGCGTGTGAGGGGGGAGCTTAAGTGGGTGGTTGTTACCTCTTCTGAGGACCTTTGAGGCAGAGGAATCAGGTGTCTCTGGTGAAGTAGTATCCGCTCCATCTTCAAATACCTGGATCTGAGGCCACAGAATAGACTCAGTATAGCTAGATCAAGGCTGGAGGTAATATGGGCCCCTCTTCAGGCCCTAAGCAAGCCTAGAATACAGGGCAGATTCCCTAAGCAAAGCTCTCGATCTTCCCTCCCTCGTTACCTCCCACTCTCCCAACCAGAGACTCAGGCTCATGCCCAGGAAAAGAGAACACCAACACACCAGCTGCACATGCAACAGCGCGTGTATACACACACACACACACACACACACACACACACACACACACACAGCAGGAAGTGAGTACCTGGGATTGGCGCACAAAGATGCCATGTCCTTCATCGCAAGTGAAGTACTTCCTGCCTTGGACGGTTCCATCATTCTTGCCTTTTGCTTCATCCAGGATCACACCTACCCATTTGCCAGTAGCAAAGAGTGTGGCTCCAACATAGGCCACGGTGCCACGGTGGCCTTTTCCAATCACCTCCACACGGGAGCCCACTCGCAGGGGCCGGGCACTTGCCTCAGCACTCATTCTGCTGCCACTGGGAGTCTGAAAGACACACGCAAACATACACAGTTAAGAGCCTCAAGTTAAGGGTGTCATCCTAATATAAAAGAGAGGCCCCAGTCAGCATCCTGGCCTGAAAAAGGACCAGAATTCACTTGCCTGAACCCCATTCTCAAATTAGAGTGCCCCCCGCCAACACCTACCAAATTTCTTTTGGAAAAATGTCAGTGTTATGTTATAAAACTTCTTCAAACTCCCCTGGAATCTGTGAGAATTTTTAGGAGTTTATATTTAACTTTAATAAATCAGAATTCATTGATAGATCTGTGAATGTCACTCCACATGGCTACTTTCTCAGGAGCACTGTCCCCTAGGAGGGGAATGAAGCTCAAGCGAGTTAACTGTTTACAGTGGTTCCCCACAACCCAGTGCCTGACACAGAAGCCGGAGCTGGGAAGACGGGTGAGCCAGTGAGTGTTCGCGCAGAGCCCGGCTCCCCTCCCTGCCTCTGCCTGTCCTCCCTGAGGCTCACACGGCTCTCTCAGGCCTCTCCCTTTCAGCGGCACACAACTGGGCCTCCTCTACAACCTGATCCCCCCCCCCACCATGACACCCCGAGATGCCTCACCAAGCCCATTCAACCACTTAACTCCCTTCTTCCAGGCCTCAGCCCTGGTCAATCGACTCCATCTATAAGCTTTGGAGATCCTTCACTCATGCTATCTTGCTACAAATAAATAAATATATAAAGGCTAGGCCAATCTGGTATCTCAGATCTGTCCTGCAAACTGTCCCCCGACTCTGCCCAGTGGCCCAAATGAATAGGCAAGCCAAGGGAATAGACTAAACATTGTCCTTGGGAAGCTCTCGGCTTCTGACATACTCGTGATGACAAGACATGAAATTAGGTCCCAAATAGGCCCATGGCTTAGAAGAAAATCACACCTAAGCCATTTTTAGCAACAGCAGCTCCATGAACCAGGGGCCTCGCAACAGAGAATGAGGCATGAAGAAGTGACAGCATGGACCTGAAGACCTCACAGGGCTCCCTTCTGATGCTCCCGCTTGGCTTCCTAAGGAAGCTCTGCCAGAGCCAGTCACTGCCCAACTCTCTTCCCCAAAGAACTCATCCAAGAAGGCGAGGATGCCGTTCCCAGGGGCTATGAGAGGCCAAATCATACCTGGGACAGTTGAGCAGCTCTCATGGACCTGACAATAAAAGGAGCTAACAGGCACATCAGGGCTGGCCCCAAAGTCAGAGACTGTCACCACCGTCCTAACCCTAATAAACCTCAGGACCAGGTGGACACACAGTGGCTACAGAGCCAATCTGAGCCAGAAGAGCAAGAAAGCAAGCGACAAACAATAAAGGCCATTCCAACCCACCAACCCCATTTGAAATCCCCAGGACAAGTCCGGCCCCCTCAGGAACCTCTGGCCTGAGGTCCAGCTAGAGTCAAAGGTCAGGCCTCACCAGTACCCACAAAGGGCCCAACTCTGGGAAGGGACGCCTATGCGGTCTAACCCCATCAGGGCTGTGAGTGGCCCCGGCCGAGTCCAGCTTTGTCTCCCAGCCCCCACAGCACTGTCCACAGGCACCAGGCCTTCTCCAGCAGCCCTCCCATGGCCATCCCAGATCAGGGCCACTTACCCGGCTGTACACGTGCCTCTTGTTCTGGGCCATGTTGCTCACTCGGCCTCCACCCCCACCCCCAGCTGACCAAAGACAGAGAGAAAAAGCAGAGACCTAGGCAGGAGGGCTAGGGCTCCAGGCCCTCATGGACAAACACAGAAGCCGGCAGGCGTGGCCCTCCCCCGTCCATGGACCTCACTGGGTGGCCTACTGGGGTAGGGGAGGGAATGGAGAAAGGGGCTGAGGAGCAAGTCCCCTCTGCTGCTGGAGGATTCCTGAACCCAGAGACACCGAATCCTGCTTGCCAGCTGATGAGTCTCACTCTGCGCTAGTGCTGCTCTAGACTTGTCAGGAACCGAGCTAGCCTCTGGGTCCTAGTGCCCCCCTGCTGCACCTGGGCCAGTCCAGACAGACAGCGAGGAGGCGACGAGGGCCCACGCCACAGACTCTCAACGCTCACCTCTAGAGGACACTGTCCTACGCTGGGAGCACAGCCCTGATGACTCTCCTGGTCTGCACCCCCTCACCCTCTGCCACCCGCCCACCCCCACGATGTTAGAGGGCAGCAGCCCTGCCAGCTTCAAGTGACACTTCCAAACAATCAACTGCCAGGGCCTCTCCCAGCCAGAAGGGTCTCTCACCCCCTTCTGATGCTCTTCCTTCTCCCTCTCCTTTCTAAACTTGGGAGCCCGGTTCAAACCCACGTGATCAGGGTTTAAATTTCAATCTCACCCTGGGCCAGAGCAGCCAGGCCCATGCCCAATACATAGCAAAGGAAAAGCAGCAATAGAGGCAACTACACACACACACACACACACACACACACACACACACACCACACACACACCACACACACACACACACACACACACCACACACACACACACACCACACACACACACACACACACACACACACACACACACACACACACACACACACACACACACACACACACACACACACACACACACACACACACGGCAAAGCAAGTCAAGTACTCCAGCTTCCCCCAAACTGGCAAAGGTTGCCATGCCCCTAAGTAGCCAACGAGACTGTCCTAGGGTCTGACCTATGACTCCCCCAGGTCAGTATGGACGTAGATCCCCTGGGCCGAGGGCTACCTGTCTCGTCCATGCTGGGCTTCACTGGCCGAACAGGGTCTTCCTCCATTCCACTTTCTAAGGAAAACCAGATAGCCTAATAGTAGAATGACAGCCAACAGCCAGATATAGGGCCCCCAAAACACCTCTCCCCATCTCCAATGCTGGTCAGACCCCCTAGGAAACCATTTCTCTCTCCTGCAACATATCCATGCTGCCCCCTCCTTTCCCTATTCACCATTACGCAGGGCCATGCAGCTCCTTGCAAACTGGACTTCTGCATGTTCAGAGCACCTTACAGTCTACAGAGCACCTTAAAAAACACTCAGTACTGTGGTTAAGAGTACCAGTTCTAGACTCAGACTGCTTACATTCAATTCATGGCTTCACCATTTGATAGCTACAAAAACTTGGTCCAGCTGCTTAACATCTTTGCGCCTCAATCTGCTCATTTGTCAACCGCGAGCAAAGAACATCTCAGAGCTGCTGTGAGGATTAGCTGAGACAATCCATGTATGACATTTAGGACAGCGCCTGGTATTCAGTGAGTACTCAACAAAAGTTAGCTAATAACAAAAGTTATCATCAAATCCGGACAAACCCCACAGAGAGGCAGGCTAGGAACAACGCTGACAAGAAGCTGGGGCTTGGAGAACTGAGTGACTTCTCTGAAGTGACACGGAAGACAAGGAGAGGAGCCAAAACTATAGCCAAAGCCTGAATCAGAACCATGTGCACTGTTACTCACTGTTACCACACATAGTTCTAGGCCTCCAAAACACGCTCTTCCTCCGGACCACATTACCTTCCAAGATTCAGAGGAGCACACATCTGAGGACATCACAGAGCTCTCCAGCAACACAAGTATATACAGTCATCTAACTTCTCGGATGCTGCTTCTTCTATAAAGTGAGACTGTCACCTGGCATATCTACATTAATACTCAAATAAGATAAAGCATATAAAAGTGCTCTATAAAAAGTGCAAAAGCTCGACAGGTCTTAAACATCTAGGCTACACATATTATAAGGAACCACAGAGAGGAGCAAGGTGAGCTGGAAAGAACAGGGGTACTTGATTATGCCTTATATGAGGGGGTTTTTGCGGGGCGGGGGGTGGAATATGCAGAAAGGAAAGGCCTACAAGCATAATTTGTGACGACAGTATGAGTAGACAAAGGACAATTCTGCTTGAGCGGGGGAGATTAAAGATGCCTAGCTTGGCTGAAATAAAGAATTCTAGATGAGTTCTCCTTTCAAACTGTAGGCCTGCTAAGGCACACTCCACAACGTTTCCTCTTTATGATTCCGTCACTCTTGGCACTCGGTGTCAAATGTTACTGAAAGAACTGACACTGATGTTGAGATGTATTGGAAGGTAAATATGGATAGATTCGGGAGTTTAACAACAGGTAGAGATAGATGGATTGGATCCAATAGCAACAGGAAGCCAGACTCTTCCCGAACAGGAGACCGGCATAGTGAAAACTGTTTTAGGAACGTCAAACAGGTGGCGGACAGAGGGATGGGGCTGAGGCATAGCAACTTGATAAAGACAGGGATGACAGCAAGGACGCTAACGGCAATAATGAGCAAGGGCGGTAGGAGGTCTGAACTAGGCTCATAAGAGAAAAAGAAAGGGAAGAAGAAATGGACCAACTCAGAGACACTACCTAAAAAAAAAACCAACTCTGAGAAGGAACTACAATAGATCAAACACGGGGAAAGCAGCAGCAGGCAGGCCTGTATGGGTTCTGGAGATGGACAGATCTGGGTACAGCTTTGGTTCTCCCATTCCCTCACCGGTATCACTCTAGGTAACATATTTTCGGAGCCCTCGTTACCTTATCTGAAAAAAGGGGGGAAATAATACTTACCTCACAGGGATGTTGTGAAGATTAACTAAGACAGAAGTAAAGCACTTAGCACAGTGCTTAGCATAGAATATGTGTTCAACAAACTGCAGACACTGTCTTCATCACCACTGAGAGGGTTCATCAATGGCAACTGCACACAGTAGGAACCCAGATGTTGCACGAATAAGTGGATGGAAAGATGAGTGCATGGATAAGTAAAGGAATGAATAAACCTGGGATTTCTCAAGCAGGAGCAATGAGAATGATGATAACAGAGTTCAGAAGGGAAACCGAACATGTTAAGAGAGAGGAAATAAGTCACGAGGTCTTCTCAGGGGCAAATTTAACTCTGACCACTAACATATGAATTTCACGATCTCCTTCCAACACGAACCTGTGATGAAGACAACACGGGTTCCATCATTTCCGTTTTACAAGTCTCAAAAGTCAAACAACTCATCTAAGCCTCATAGCCACTGGGGCACATTTGACTAGCTGGAAATGGCAACCCACTCCAGTGTTCTTGCCTGGGAAATCCCACGGACAGAGCAGCCTGGCGGCTACAGTTCATGGGGTCGCAGAGAGTCAGACACGACTGAAGCGACTAAACAACAACAGGTAGGTGATCCTTCAACAGCATCTTTGGGACCCATCCCAAGTCACACAGAACGATCATAAGTTATGTGTTACCCCAACCAGAAGACAGATACTCCCTGGATTTCTAATCCATCTTCCTTCCCAATGACATTAAAAATTGCTTAAAAAAAAAAAAGTAGGAAAAAGGGAAGAGATGAGGGACACAAATCTAAGTCTGATAAACAGGTTACCAGTGGACTTGGTGAACATTTCAGAAATGGCAGGAAAAGAAGCAGACTATTGGGAATTAAGGAGGAACTGGTAAGGAGGAAGAGTCTGTACCATTTCCACCTTGCTTTTTACTGGTATACCAGTATCCTTTGAGCCCCTGACCTCTTCTTGTCTCACCTTACCAAACCTTGATCCTGGGCTAACCCAATCGTTTGCTTTCTCTGATTCCGCCTATAGAGGTCTGAAATTCAGGCAGTCTGACAGCAGGGTCCACACGCTTGAACTGAACTGCATTAGGCACTGGGTATTTTGATTTGGTTGCAAAGAGATAAAATGAAACATAAAAGTAATCAGCAAGATACGGATTTTCTTAAAACTAGGGTGCAGTTGTACATCTCTAAAAGCACTGGTGGGGGAGGGATACGTGTGGCTATAAGTCCCTCAAGAGTCAGGAAAGGAGAGGGGAACAGAAGCTTGGGGACTGGAAGCTTGGAAGGCTGGATTCCTGATATACCCAGAAAGAAGATACACGGAGCCTTCTGTTCCTGCCTTGTAAATCTCAGAGACAGGACCTAGACCCTAAACAGACTTTTTTTTTAACCTCTCCAAGCTCTTCACTTATCCCCAGAAATTTCTGTAGCCCACTCCCAAACTGAAAACAGGTCTACTCCCTCCCAGGGTGTTCCCCTCTAGGAATACCCAGTGACCGCCAGACCCGCTTCCGAAGGGCCCAGACTGCCAGCAAGGAGAGCTACACAATACGCCTCACTTATCCTCAAGAAAGGCGCTTTTACAGGAAGGCAACCGGCACCTGAGTGCAGCCCTCCCAGAGCTAGTGGGAGTCCTACTTAACGGACTATTCAAAGTTCCTGCTGCTTCCTCCCCTCGATCAATCAACAAGCCCCTGGCACTAGGACCCTGTGGACAGGGAACCCTGAGCCTGCGCTGTAGAGAGAGAGATGCACCATTTCACAACTTCAGCAAAACCCAAAGCAGCCAGCAAAGCCACAGCCACCTCGGCTATGCTTGGCTCTGCCTTTTGGGCAGCTCACCAGGCACTCCCCAGCAGCAGAGCATTCTGTCCTTTCTCTTTTTAAACCCACGTCATCAACTGATCATAACGGAAATCAATCCCCTCAAGTCACCAAGCAAAGGCGTATCCATGGCAACCTCAAGAGGAAGGACACAGAAATGATGCTCCAGTGGCTGCAGCAGGAAAAGGTAAGTCCATTCTCTTCCATCCATGCCATCTCATCATTCTCCTCTTTCACTCAGGTCAGGTGTGCGCCTTACCGACAAATTCTATCACACCAATGGGGAAAACACCAAAGCTGAGTGTTAATAATGTATGTTATTATGAAAGGTTATAGATCTGCCTAGTCCCATAACTGACAGAAAAAAAAATTTTTTCTGGCTGACTGAGACAAGATCTCTTTTCTTATTCACCATCTCAAGTGACACAGTGTCAGCCTGCAATACGGAACAAATCATTACAGTCACTTGTCCTTCTAGTCAGGCTGCTGGGAAGTCACATAAGGATTTCAGAATTCCATATGTGGTTGCAAAAAGATAGCAGCAACACTGACCCCACCACCCTGCCCACCCATCCACTATCATACCCACAGACTGGCCTGGTAAGGCTCCCTCCTTATCAGCCCTAAACTCCAGCCCCTCAAGACCAGAAGCTGGGACTTGGGAGTAAATTTCTGCCTTTCTCTGATGCATCAGAGAAGGCATGGCATTTCTGCAGAAGTAAGAGATTCATCAAACATAAATACTACTGTTCCATGCCTCAATTTCTTCTTCTGTAAAACACAGGTAATAACAATACTTTTCTAACAGGGCTGAAAAGCACTTATAAGAGTGCCTGGTATGACACATTCAATAAATGACAGCCATAATTATTACAAAGAAGAGGAAAAAAGAGACCTCGGTGCAGGATTCAAGTTCAGAGGGCATGCAACATTCTTGGAGCGACCTTGAGTCTGCTCTCTTTCCCTCTCCTCTCTGGACAGTCGTTTCAAGCCTTCCCTTGCCACTCTCAAGTCCCTGTTCCTATCTGAGCCCACACCAGAACCCCTCCCCCAACAGATAACCTTGCTGAGAAAGGAAACGGACCCTATTTGCAAATTTAGATGTGTCCATCATTGCCTCTTTCTTCCTACATTCTTTCCCTTTTTTCAGTCATTCCTCTTCAAAAGAAACGGTGTCTTCTCTTCAGAGGCAACCCTCCACCCTCCTCTGCGATCATCTTTTCCACTGTACCTTCAAATGTGATCTCTCATCAGATAACCCATGCTCGAGACTTCCAGAAAAACCTGACGCTTGTTTCTGCTACTCCTCCACAAGCTGCCACCATCTTCCTTCCTTCCTTCCTTCCTTGCCAAACTACTCAAGTACACCCTCCTTATCCTCACTTTCCATCCACTCTTCAATTCACTTGCCTCCTGTCCTTATGACTCCACTACAGCTGCGCACACTAAAAAAAAAATAAGAGTCCTGGTAACCACAATCTCTTAACTGCCCAATCTCCACGTACATTTTCCAAGCTCATCCTCCTCGACCTCCCTGTAGCAACAGACACTGCTGATTCTCCTCCTGCAACTTTTTCCTCTGTAACTCCGTGGGACATTCTCTTACCTTGCCCACTAAGCCTTGTCATTCCCTCTATCATCTTCAGCTTTCTGCAAGCGTGACTGGGATCATCCATTTCAACAGCATCATCCACCACCCCAAGGCACAAACTCTCTTCTGAACTCCAGACCCACATTTCCACCCATCTGCTAAGGGCCACAGACCCCCAAATTCAACGTGACCCAAAACACGTGGAATCTTCCCCCAGAAAATGTTCCTCTTCTATATTCTCCTTTTTACTGGTACCACCATCCATCCAGCATAGAAAACTGAGTCATCCTGGACAATTCCCTCTCTTGTTCTCAATTAGTCATTACATCAGGGAATCTCTGTCTCTACAATCTGATTCCTCCCCTTCTTCCCATCCTCACTAATCCTTAATTCAGCCCAAAGCCAAGCCCAAGGTTATTACAAGATTCTCCTGATGTTCCTTATCCAGATTCTCCCCTTTCAGTCTACTTCCACAGTTAGCTTCCCCAAATATAAGCACATCACCTCCCTGCCTGAAAACCTCCAGAGACTTCCCTCCCACAAAAGTGCATCTTAGAACGAAACTACAGACCATTAAAACCTGGCCTCATTATGAATCTAATCTCATCAATCACCCCTTCTTTGATTCCCAAATCCTCTTAGAAACTTGGATCCATCTCTCTTATGCTTCTGCAGATGTTGCAAACATCACCATGTCCTTTCTCTCTCTTCATCTTCAAGGCTCTACTTACTCATCACCTCTTTCCTGAAGATTCTCCTGATGTCTCCATGTGGAGCTGTCACACAGATCTTTGGAAATATCTCTATTACAAGACCACATTTTCCTTACAATAGCAAAGTGAAGTGAAGTCACTCAGTCGTGTCCAACTCTTAGCGACCCCGTGGACTGTAGCCCACCAGGCTCCTCTGTCCATGGGATTCTCCAGGCAAGAATACTGGGTTGCCATTTCCTTCTCCAGGGGATCTTCCTGACTTAGGGATCAAACCCAGGTCTCCCGCATTGCAGGCAGATGCTTTAACCTCTGAGCCACCAGGGAAGCTTCCTTACAGTACTGTCTTCCTTATCCCATCATGAATTCCTCCAGGGCAGAGTTTTTATTCATCTCAGTTATCCTAAGCACTGAACAGAGAAGATACGCAATGCTGAATAGAAGCCTGTACCAACATCAGGCTCTAGGGATATAAGTTGGCTCTGATAGGTTTCCCAGAGACACCATGGGGGAAATACAACATACACCCCAACAAAGGTAGCTCTTTCTTCTCCAGTTAGAAGCCTAAAAACTAAAACTGCAGGGACAGCTCCAGTTCCTATGGAATTCAGTAGTGGCAATAAATCTCAATTTCATATGCTTCTAAGGTAAAAGGACAGAGAAAGAAAGACCCCTAGGCTCCAGAGGAAGTGTAGACCTGGGAAAATAGCTTTCGTAAGGTTTTAGGAGTGACAGGGATCCAGTCTCTGTTTCCTTGAAACCCTCAGTGGATACGTCAGAGCTTAGGGAAGTCAGACTGGATAACCAATTTGTCAGCCAAGTACAACCAGTACAAGCTGCAACTTCGAAAGAAAAATTATATAAAACCACATCCAGAAACTTCAGGATGGCAAGGGCCCTAAGATAGGCTTGAATCAGTCAACTGCTCAGCACTTACCTTCTCAGGGAACACTGAACACCCAGTTCTCATCTCCTTCGGCATGGGACAGGTAACCCAAGCCGCCACACACCACCTGGTATCTTTAAACAGGCTAAACCTAGGAATCCTCTACAATACCTTCTGACCTTTAACTCCAAGGAGCTGCTAACAATGTCAGATCTGTCAGAGTACAAGTTATGGCAGCTGTGAGTCATGTACTACGATTTTCCCAGCCATTCTGACTCCTCCCTAACAACTTCGTTTCCTCTGCACTCATGCTCAGTCAGGCCCAACTTATCAGTTCTTTCTCAGTATCGTCTCCTGCATTCTTCCTTTCTCCTCCGCTACCACTGTCATCACTTTGCTCTGCCGTGTCATAGCTTTGAGAACCAAGACAAATCATTTACCCTCTTTGGTGCCCCGTCTATAAAACAGGGTCACAGCTGCTCTGCCTACCTCCCAGGAAAGGCTGTCTGTGAAAAGTTCTGTAAAGTGTTACATAAATAGAAGGCATTCCTATTGTCACCATCCTAGGCCATCTTTACTGGTATGTGAAGCCTATCTGGCTCCCGGCCTTTCTCCCTCCTCGTTTCCAACCACATCATACACTACAGGAGGACTGCTACACACTGTAAAACGTAGCTTTGCCCCAAATCTTTCAGTGACGTAACATTTCCTACTTGAGTCAAACCGTTCTGGATCTGACCTGTCTCCGCACCACTGTCAAACGCTTAGGATGCTTCCCCTGGTTTTGCAAGCCCCACTCGTCCTTCAAAGTCCTGCTACAACTCCACTACTCTCCACAAAGGAGGATGAGATTTAAGAGACAGGAATCTGCAACGATGCCAGGGAAGAATAAAGGACAATTCAGTTTGGGGAAAACATGGTAGAAACACGGCCATCTCACACTTTAAGAATCTTCTTTTTCTTTTGGCTGTGCCACATAGCTTGTGGGATCTTAGTTCCCTGAGCAGGAACTGAATCTGACCCTCGGCAGCGAAAGAACTGTCCTAACCACTGGACTGCCAGGGAATTCCCAAGACTCATCTTTTAAAGAGGAATTATATTTTTCACTTCTCTGATTCTAAAAGATAAGCTAGGGATCAACAAGATGTAAGTTACAGAGATGTATTTTAGCAACATGAAAAACTTCCATATTGAGCTATCTAGTGATGAAATGGGATGCCTTACATTCAGTAAATTCCCCATTACTAGAAATGTTCAAGCCCAAACTGGCCATTGGGCAAGAATATTTTAGAAGGAATTCAACTATCACAAGATCTGAAACAAACAGTAGCGCTCTTCTAGTCGTCTCCTATTTTATAGGCTTGGACAGGGGAAGAGATTATTCAAGGCAGCGCAGCTTGTTCTGGAGGGCAAGGAATAGAACATGGTCTCTTCCAACCCACAGACTTACACCCTTGTGCTCAAAGTGTATGTGGTCCATGGACCATCAGCATCACCTAAGAACTTGTTTAAAATGTAGAACCAACCAAAGCATGTACTTTAACAAGACCCCTAGGTGTATGCACCATTCAAGTTTGAAAAGCACTGACCTAAACTACCCCTTCCAAATCTTGAGTTTCCAATTCTGGAACTCCATTCTCCAAACTGTCTTATATGCTAAAGAGGCAATACCCAAGAAAAATAGTATTTTCCACCCAAATTTGGGAAACTGCATACTATACTTCCAGTGGGAAATTCTTGGTAAAAATACTATTAGCATATTGAAAGCTGAAGTTTCTAAACATGCATGTGCTGCGTGCTAAGTTCCTTCAGTTAAGTCAGACTCTTTTGTGACCCCACAGACTACAGACTGCCAGGCTCCTCTGTCCATGCGATTCTCCAGGCAAGAATACTGGAGTGGGTTGCCATGCCCTCCTCCACAGGATCTTCCCCACCCAAGGATAGAACCTGTCTCCAGCGTTGGCACGGGAGTTCTTTACCACTAGCGCCACCTGGGAAGAGAAAACTTGAACCATGAAGTTTCTAAACATATTTGAGTACAAAAAGCCTTTTGGGAAAAAAGTTGTCATTTACTACTATTGTTAACATCCCCGTGCCTTGGGCTTCGGCCGTAGCCTAGGTAAAGGACGTCAACCTTCACCTCATTGTTCCCTGATCCTCAGTGCCTTAAGCATACTGGACTGGCAAGGGGTCAGGATGAGCTTGCTGGTCTCCACACTGGAACAAAAGAGGGTACATTTCTAAATCACCGCCTCTTGAAAAACAGCGGAGCTCCTCATCTGTGTGATTTAGTGTGGGGGATGCGCAACATGACTGCTCAAGAGTCACCCTACCAGTTAAGGCGGACCCCAGGAATGGGAGACAGACACACCAAACGCATATCGGCCTCCAGCTTTAGTCCTCTTTCTTCTTTTTTCTGTTTGACACAACTTTTCAACCATGTGCCCCACTGGAAACCTGTAGCTTGGAATAGGTTCAGGAGTGCCTTGCACGTTCCCAGGAAAGGAGGGGAACCCCTGCAGTTCCGGAAGAATTGGGAGACGCAATCACTCTGGCCCCGCCAAGCTGAAGAGCTCAGGCGGGTCAGACCAGGCCAGACCCAGGCGGGTGCCCACCCCCACCGCGGCCCACCCCTGCCGACCCCTGCCCGGCACACCGGGCTCCCCGCCGCGCCCCAGGCGAGCGCCGAGCCCCCAGAACACAGCCAAGAGCCTTGCGAACACGGCGGGGGAGGAGGCAGTTGCCATGGTCGCCGCCTCCGTACCTGTACTGTCAGGGGCTCCGCGCCCGGCTCCGGGCCCCACTGGCGACCGACGCCCAAGCCTTAGCGGGGTCCCACCCCGCCCGCACGGGCTGCCCGCCGTGCCGCCAGACCCCTGGAGGCCCACTCCAGGACCTCTAGTCTCTGAGGCCCAGAGGCGTTCTGGGTCGGGGGGGGACACGCTAGTCTTCCCCGAGGACCAGCCCGGGTTAAACCCTGCGCGCTGAGCGCAGCCGGGTGGACTTCGATCAGGCACAAAGCTGGACACCTGGAGCGACATTTGCGCGTGCGTACTGTACGGGAAGCCGATTAGGACCACGGGGAGAGGCGCGCGGTGGCCAGCGCCCTCTGCCGCCAGAGGGTAGACGGCGTAGAGAAGGCCTGGACGACTCATATGGTCAAAGCTCCCCCAGAGACTCGCTGCGCTTTTGCGTGCTAGGCTATTAATTAAAACAATGGTGGTAAATATAAAATAATGAAAATGTACATAATGGACTTTGGTAGTTTTTAATTAAAAAACACTTGGGCTGGAGTCGGGGGGCGGTGGGTGCCGCAGCTGCCGGGCCCTTCAGCTTCGCGACGGCTTGCAGGCACCTGGCGCGCTCCCGCCCGGCCGTCACGGCTCCCCAGACGAGTCAGCTCCGACGAAGGGCACCGAAGAAAGAGCCCAAGAGGAGATCTGAGAGATTGTCAGCTAAATCGGCTCCTGCAAAAGTGGAAACGAAGCCGAAGAAGGCGGCAGGAAAGGATAAATCTTCAGACTAGTCAAATAAAAGGGGAAAAAAGGGAACAACGGCTGAAGTGGCTAACCAAGAGACTAAAAGGAGAGCCCAGCCTTTGATGAAGCAGAAGCCAAGTCTGATTAATATCACACCCTATCTGTCTCCCTTCTTGTACAATCCAGACGATTATTTTTATCAACTATTTTGTAAACGTAAGTTTTTTGACAGCTGTAAAAACATTTTTTTAAAAGAATCGTCTCTCATTCCACTTTTTAAGTGTAAGTGCTTTTTTTTTTTTTTTAAAGAGGTGAAATGATTTGCTGGTTATTTTTTGATTCAACCAGAAAATAGTGGGATATTGAATATGGGAGGTTTTGGTTGTCATGGGTGTCAGTAACATTCCATAAATTGATATGAGCTTTTATACTCTATAATATAAAGCACACTAAATGGCAGTTTGGAGTCAACTGTGCATTCAATGTGTTGGATACTGTTACTTCTCTTCCCATGTTTTTGGTAGAATTGTATCCTACAGCAAACCACTGCTTGATCTTGGCTCTCCTGGTCAGAATTTTGTGCCCTGTAGCATCTTTAGTCGTGGTGGTCCAGTTCTCCTAGTAACATTGTTAATGTGCTGTGAACGATTGAAAATTTGAGTATGTAGTATGACATTAAATTGTGACTGGTGGAACTTCCAATATTGTACTGGATATCCTGTTAAGGAAAATTTGCCTCCCAATTTAAGCTGTAAAGTTCTAGGAAAACTATTCAGAAAAGAATCAAAACTACATGATTTTTTTAGATTTTTGGTACAAATGTTAAGAATTATGTACAAATTAAAATGTCTGTGTACTGATCCTCAAAACAACCAATGAAATCTCAGTTACGAAAAAAAAGAAAACATTGGAAAGTACGAATTCCCTGACCCAATGAACCCACTTCTAATGATGCCAAAGGAAAAAAAAAAAAAAGAATAGAACAAGTGTTCAGACATCCTTGTACAAGGATCTTGGAAGAGTCAGGATCTGATAAACAATGGGTTCAATTCTGTTTACCCACTGTCTCAGTCCTTGAGTTGTTTACTTAACAACTCCCAACCTCTGTTTCGTCTTTCATAAAATGAGAATGTTAAGGATAGAACCTGCATTATTTGGTTGTTCGTAAGTTTGAGTGCGGAGAAGGCAGTGGCACCCCACTCCAGTACTCTTGCCTGGAAAATTCCATGGACAGAGGAGCCTGATAGGCTGCAGTCCATGGGGTTGCTGAGAGTTGGACACGACTCAGTGACTTTACTTTCACTTTTCACTTTCACGCACTGGAGAAGGAAATGGCAACCCACTCCAGTGTTCTTGCCTGGAGAATCCCAGGGACGGCAGAGCCTGGTGGGCTGCCATCTATGGAGTCGCACAGAGTCGGACATGACTGAAGTGAGTTAGCAGCAGTAGCAAGTTTGAGTGGATTCATGTAAAGAGCCTGAAATGTAACTATTGCAATATTATGTTTGTCTCAGTTAATCTCAGATTGAAAAACAACCTGAAAAATCCATAAAACTGTTGGTGGGGTGGAAGTGGGGGTGGTAAATGGTAGGAAAGATGAATCTCTCCACTACTGCCCCTCTTTTTCCCATTTCATCATCTAAGTATTTCTGGAGAGGACTCTCGAGAGTCCCTTGGACAGTGTGGAGATCAAACCAGTCAATTCTAAAGAAAATCAACCCTGAATATTCATTAGAAGGACTGATGCTGAAGCTGAAGCTCCAATACTTTGGCCACCTGATGCGAAGAGCTGAGTCATTGGAAAAGTCCCTGGTGCTGGAAAAGATTGAAGGCAGGAGGAGAAGGGGGTGGCAGAGGATGAGATGGTTGGATGGCATCATCAACTCAGTCGACATGAGTTTCAGCAAACTCCAGGAGATGGTGAAGGACAGGAAGCCTGGTGTGCTGCTGTCCATGGGGTCACAAAGAGTCAGACACAAATGAGCAGCAACAAGTATTTCTTGTTATTTTCTAAATAGCTAATGCACTAGTGTGATTCAAAACCTCACTGCAACCTCTCTCCCTATCCACTGCTTCCTCCTTGCACACTGTAGTTAACCCTTGGTGTCAGTTTCTCGCTTAGCAAATTGCTCAGCAAGTTGCTCAGTTTCTTACTCCTCCCACTTCTTATCCACAAGACAGCATACTATATACACTTGTACCTTACTTCTTCACTTAACAGTATATCCTGGAGACCTTTCTAAATCAGTAAATAGAGATCTTCCTCATTCATTTTTTGAGCTGCATAGTACTCTGTTGCATGGAAACGTAATTTGTTAACCATCATCTTCTAGTGGGATAACAATTTTTGCTATTGCAAATGATGCTACAATGAATCACCTTGCACATATGACATTCCATATGTGAGCAGGTTAATCTGTAGGATACAGCTGGGCCAAATATTAAGTGTATCTATAATTTAAGTAGAAATGGTCTTTATCCCCTGCAGTGAAAGAGAAATGGTATAAAATATAAATTTAAAGGCTCAGTTCAGTTCAGTTGCTCAGTCGTATCCGACTCTTTGCGACCTCATGAATCGCAGCACACCAGGCCTCCCTGTCCATCACCAACTCCCGGAGTTCACTCAGACTCACGTCCATCGAGTCCGTGATGCCATCCAGCCATCTCATCCTCTGTCCCCTTCTCCTCCTACCCCCAATCCCTCCCAGCATCAGAGTCTTTTCCAGTGAGTCCACTCTTCACATGAGGTGGCCAAAGTACTGGAGTGTCAGCTTCAGCATCATTCCTTCCAAAGAAATCCCAGGGCTGATCTCTTTCAGAATGGACTGGTTGGATCTCCTTGCAGTCCAAGGGACTCTCAAGAGTCTTCTCCAACACCACAGTTCAAAAGCATCAATTCTTTGGTCCTCAGCTTTCTTCACAGTCCAACTCTCACATCCATACATGACCACTGGAAAAACCATAGCCTTGACTAGACACACCTTAGTCGGCAAAGTAATGTCTCTGCTTTTGAATATGCCATCTAGGTTGGTCATAACTGTTCTTCCAAGGAGTAAGTGTCTTTTAATTTCATGGCTGCAGTCACCATCTGCAGTGATTTTGGAGCCCCAAAAAATAAAGTCTGACGTTGTTTCCACTGTTTCCCCATCTATTGCCCATGAAGTGATGGGACCAGATGCCATGATCTTCGTTTTCTGAATGTTGAGCTTTAAGCTAACTTTTTCACTCTCCTCTTTCACTTTCACCAAGAGGCTTTTTAGTTCCTCTTCACTTTCTGCCATAAGGGTGGTGTCATCTGCATATCTGAGGTGATTGATATTTCTCCCGGCAATCTTGATTCCAGCTTGTGTTTCTTCCAGTCCAGCATTTCTCATGATGTACTCTGCATAGAAGTTAAATAAGCAGGGTGACAATATACAGCCTTGACGTACTCCTTTTCCTATTTGGAACCAGTCTGTGGTTCCATGTCCAGTTCTAACTGTTGCTTCCTGACCTGCATATAGGTTTCTCAAGAGGCTGGTCAGGTGGTCTGGTATTCCCATCTCTTTCAGATTTTCCCACAGTTTATTGTGATCCACAGTCAAAGGCTTTGGCATAGTCAATAAAGCAGAAATAGATGATTTTCTGGAACTCTCTTACTTTTTCGATGATCCAGCGGATGTTGGCAATTTGGTCTCTGGTTCCTCTGCCTTTCCTAAAACCAGCTTGAACATCTGGAAGTTCATGGTTCAGGTATTGCTGAAGCCTGCCTTGGAGATTTTTGAGCATTACTTTACTAGCATGTGAGATGAGTGCAATTGTGTGGTAGTTTGAGCATTCTTTGGCATTGCCTTTCTTTGGGATTGGAATGAAAACTGACCTTTTCCAGTCCTGTGGCCACTGCTGAGTTTTCCAAATTTGCTGGCATATTGAGTGCAGCACTTTCACAGCATCATCTTTCAGGATTTGAAATAGCTCAACTGGAATTCCATCACCTCCACTAGCTTTGTTCATAGTGATGCTTTCTAAGGCCCACTTGACTTCACATTCCAGGATGTCTTGCTCCACATGAGTGATCACACCATCATGATTATCTGGGTCGTGAAGATCTTTTTTGTACAGTTCTGTGTATTCTTGCCACCTCTTCTTAATATCTTCTGCTTCTGTTAGGTCCATACCATTTCTGTCCTTTATCGAGCCCATCTTTGCATGAAATGTTCCCTTGGTATCTCTAATTTTCTTGAAGAGATCTCTAGTCTTTCCCATTCTGTTGTTTTCCTCTATTTCTCTCCTTGCTGTTCTTTGGAACTCTGCTTTCAGATGCTTATATCTTTCCTCTTCTGCTTTACTTTTCACTTCTCTTCCTTTCATAGCTATTTGTAAGGCCTCCTCAGACAGCCATTTTGCTTTTTTGCATTTCTTTTCCATGGGGATGGTCTTGATCCCTGTCTCCTATACAAGGTCACGAACCTCATTCCATAGTTCATCAGGCACTCTATCTATCAGATCTAGGCCCTTAAATCTATTTCTCAATTCCACTGTATAATCATAAAGGATTTGATTTGGGTCATACCTGAATGGTCTAGCGGTTTTCCCTACTTTCTTCAATTTAAGTCTGAATTTGGCAATAAGGAGTTCATGATCTGAGCCACAGTCAGCTCCTGGTCTTGTTTTTGTTGACTGTATAGAACTTCTCCATCTTTGGCTGCAAAGAATATAATCAATCTGATTTCAGTGTTGACCATCTGGTGATGTCCATGTGTAGAGTCTTCTCTTGTGTTGTTGGAAGAGGGTGTTTGCTATGACCAGTGCATTTTCTTGGCAAAACTCTCTAAGTCTTTGCCCTGCTTCATTCCGCATTCCAAGGCCAAATTTGCCTGTTACTCCAGGTGTTTCTTGACTTCCTACTTTTGCATTCCAGTCCCCTATAATGAAAAGGACATCTTTTTTGGGTGTTAGTTCTAAAAAGTCTTGTAGGTCTTTATAGAACCGTTCAACTTCAGCTTCTTCAGCGTTACTGGTTGAGGCATAGACTTGGATTACTGTGATGTGCAAACAAACAGAGATCATTCTGTCGTTTTTGAGATTGCATCCAAGTACTGCATTTCGGACTCTTTTGTTCACCATGATGGCTACTCCATTTCTTCTGATGGATTCCTGCCCGCAGTAGTAGATATAACGGTCATCTGAGTTAAATTCACCCATTCCAGTCCATTTTAGTTCGCTGATTCCTAGAATGTCGACATTCACTCTTGTCATCTCTTGTTTGACCACTTCCAATTTGCCTTGATTCATGGACCTGACATTCCAGGTTCCTATGCAATATTGCTCTTTACAGCATAGGACCTTGCTTCTATCAACAGTCACATCCACAGCTGGGTATTGTTTTTGCTTTGGCTCCATCCCTTCATTCTTTCTAGAATTATTTCTCCACTGATCTCCAGTAGCATATTGGGCACCTACTGACCTGGGGAGTTCCTCTTTCAGTATCCTATCATTTTGCCTTTTCATACTGTTCTTGGGGTTCTCAAGGCAAGACTAGTGAAGTGGTTTGCCATTCCCATCTCCAGTGGACCACATTCTGTCAGACCTCTCCACCATGCCCTGCCTGTCTTGGGTTGTCCCGGCATGGCTTGGTTTCATTGAGTTAGACAAGGCTGTGGTCCTAGTGTGATTAGATTGACTAGATTTCTGTGAGTATGGTTTCAGTGTGTCTGCCCTCTGATGTCCTCTTGCAACACTTACCATCTTGGGTTTCTCTTACCTTAGGCATGGGGTATCTCTTCACAGCTGCTCCAGCAAAGTGCAGCCGCTGCTCCTTACCTTGGATGAGGGCTATCTCCTCATCGCCGCCCTTCCTGACCTTCAACGTGGGATAGTTCCTCTAGGCCCTCCTGCGCCCACGCAGCCACCGCTCCTTGGACGTGGGCTGGCTCCTCCCGGCCGCCGCCCCTGGCCTTGGACGCAGGGTAGCTCCTCTTGGCCTTGCTTAGTGCACTGGTCGCAGCCTCCTGCGCTTAGTGCGCCGGTCGCTTAGCCAGACACAAAAGGAAAAATATTGTATGATTCTGTTTATATGGAGTACTTAGAAAAGTCAAATTTATAGAGACAGAAAGTAGAATGCTTGTTACCAGAGACTAGGGTGAGGGGAGACAGGGGAATTACTGTCTAATGGATACAGTTTCCATATGGAAAGATGAGAAAATTCTAGAGATGGATACTGGAGATAGTTGCAAAATAAGGTAGATGTACTTAGTGCCACTGAACTGTACACTTAAAAATAGTTAAAATGGTAAATTTTATGTATGTTTTGCTGCTGCTGCTGCTAAGTTGCTTCAGTCGTGTCCGACTGTGTGCGACCCCATAGACGGCAGCCCATCAGGCTCCCCGTCCCTTGGATTCTCCAAGCCAAGAATACTGGAGTGGGTAGCCATTTCCTTCTCCAATGCATGAAAGTGAAAAGTGAAAGTGAAGTCGCTCAGTCCTGCCTGACTCTTAGCGACGCCATGTATTGCAGCTTACCAGGCTCCTCCATCCATGGGATTTTCCAGGCAAGAGTAAATACATGTACACTGATTCTTTTAGAACTAACACCCAAAAAAGATGTCCTTTTCATTATAGGGGACTGGAATGCAAAAGTAGGAAGTCAAGAAACACCTGGAGTAACAGGCAAATTTGGCCTTGGAATGCGGAATGAAGCAGGGCAAAGACTTAGAGAGTTTTGCCAAGAAAATGCACTGGTCATAGCAAACACCCTCTTCCAACAACACAAGAGAAGACTCTACACATGGACATCACCAGATGGTCAACACTGAAATCAGATTGATTATATTCTTTGCAGCCAAAGATGGAGAAGTTCTATACAGTCAACAAAAACAAGACCAGGAGCTGACTGTGGCTCAGATCATGAACTCCTTATTGCCAAATTCAGACTTAAATTGAAGAAAGTAGGGAAAACCGCTAGACCATTCAGGTATGACCCAAATCAAATCCTTTATGATTATACAGTGGAATTGAGAAATAGATTTAAGGGCCTAGATCTGATAGATAGAGTGCCTGATGAACTATGGAATGAGGTTCGTGACCTTGTATAGGAGACAGGGATCAAGACCATCCCCATGGAAAAGAAATGCAAAAAAGCAAAATGGCTGTCTGAGGAGGCCTTACAAATAGCTATGAAAGGAAGAGAAGTGAAAAGTAAAGCAGAAGAGGAAAGATATAAGCATCTGAAAGCAGAGTTCCAAAGAACAGCAAGGAGAGAAATAGAGGAAAACAACAGAATGGGAAAGACTAGAGATCTCTTCAAGAAAATTAGAGATACCAAGGGAACATTTCATGCAAAGATGGGCTCGATAAAGGACAGAAATGGTATGGACCTAACAGAAGCAGAAGATATTAAGAAGAGGTGGCAAGAATACACAGAACTGTACAAAAAAGATCTTCACGACCCAGATAATCATGATGGTGTGATCACTCATGTGGAGCAAGACATCCTGGAATGTGAAGTCAAGTGGGCCTTAGAAAGCATCACTATGAACAAAGCTAGTGGAGGTGATGGAATTCCAGTTGAGCTATTTCAAATCCTGAAAGATGATGCTGTGAAAGTGCTGCACTCAATATGCCAGCAAATTTGGAAAACTCAGCAGTGGCCACAGGACTGGAAAAGGTCAGTTTTCATTCCAATCCCAAAGAAAGGCAATGCCAAAGAATGCTCAAACTACCACACAATTGCACTCATCTCACATGCTAGTAAAGTAATGCTCAAAAATCTCCAAGGCAGGCTTCAGCAATACCTGAACCATGAACTTCCAGATGTTCAAGCTGGTTTTAGGAAAGGCAGAGGAACCAGAGACCAAATTGCCAACATCCGCTGGATCATCGAAAAAGTAAGAGAGTTCCAGAAAATCATCTATTTCTGCTTTATTGACTATGCCAAAGCCTTTGACTGTGGATCACAATAAACTGTGGGAAAATCTGAAAGAGATGGGAATACCAGACCACCTGACCAGCCTCTTGAGAAACCTATATGCAGGTCAGGAAGCAACAGTTAGAACTGGACATGGAACCACAGACTGGTTCCAAATAGGAAAAGGAGTACGTCAAGGCTGTATATTGTCACCCTGCTTATTTAACTTCTATGCAGAGTACATCATGAGAAATGCTGGACTGGAAGAAACACAAGCTGGAATCAAGATTGCCGGGAGAAATATCAATCACCTCAGATATGCAGATGACACCACCCTTATGGCAGAAAGTGAAGAGGAACTAAAAAGCCTCTTGGTGAAAGTGAAAGAGGAGAGTGAAAAAGTTAGCTTAAAGCTCAACATTCAGAAAACGAAGATCATGGCATCTGGTCCCATCACTTCATGGGCAATAGATGGGGAAACAGTGGAAACAACGTCAGACTTTATTTTTTGGGGCTCCAAAATCACTGCAGATGGTGACTGCAGCCATGAAATTAAAAGACACTTACTCCTTGGAAGAACAGTTATGACCAACCTAGATGGCATATTCAAAAGCAGAGACATTACTTTGCCGACTAAGGTGTGTCTAGTCAAGGCTATGGTTTTTCCAGTGGTCATGTATGGATGTGAGAGTTGGACTGTGAAGAAAGCTGAGGACCAAAGAATTGATGCTTTTGAACTGTGGTGTTGGAGAAGACTCTTGAGAGTCCCTTGGACTGCAAGGAGATCCAACCAGTCCATTCTGAAAGAGATCAGCCCTGGGATTTCTTTGGAAGGAATGATGCTGAAGCTGACACTCCAGTACTTTGGCCACCTCATGTGAAGAGTGGACTCACTGGAAAAGACTCTGATGCTGGGAGGGATTGGGGGTAGGAGGAGAAGGGGACAGAGGATGAGATGGCTGGATGGCATCACGGACTCGATGGACGTGAGTCTGAGTGAACTCCGGGAGTTGGTGATGGACAGGGAGGCCTGGTGTGCTGCGATTCATGAGGTCGCAAAGAGTCGGATACGACTGAGTGACTGAACTAAACTGAACTGTGTCTTCAAAATTTGTTCATGTTGTAGTATGTGTCATCATTTCTTTCCCTTTTAAAGCTGAAAAACATTCATTACATATATGTGTGTGTGTGTGTGTGTGTGTGTGTGTGTGTGTATACATATATGCACACCTCAGTTTGTTTATCCATTCACCTGTAATGGATTTGATGGATTTGGGAGCTGTTTCTATCTTTCGGCTACTGTAAATAAGCACCTTTAAAAAAAAAAAAATAGTGCGTACCTCATTGGAGAAGGAAATGGCAACCTACTTCAGTATTCTTGCCTGGATAATCCCAGGGACAGGGGAGCCTGGTGGGCTGCCATCTATGGGGTCGCACTGAGTCAGACACGACTGAAGTGACTTAGCAGTAGCAGCAGCACATACTTCATTTATCCCATCCCCAAGATCCTTGGAAAATCCCATGGACGGAGTAGCCCGGAAGGCTGCAGTCCATGGGGTCGCTGAGGGTCGGACACAACTGAGCGACTTCACTTTCACTTTTCACTTTCCTGCGGAGAAGGAAATGGCAACCCACTCCAGTGTTCTTGCCTGGAGAATTCCACGTTCGGGGGAGCCTGGTGGGCTGCCATCTATGGGGTCACACAGAGTCGGACAGGACTGAAGTGACTTAGCAGTAGCAGCAGCAAGATCCTTACCCAAAGTAACTTGATGCCATTTTTTGTTTTTGGTTCCAGAGTCAGCCTCTGAAATTGCAAGCATTTTAGATGCAAAGAGCAACTTTGTATACACACTGTTCTAAATCTTGTTGTTTTTTTTAAATTGAAGTATAGTTGATTTACAATGTTATGTTTATGGTGTATGGCAAAGTGATTCAGATATATGTATATATACATATATATATATGCTTTTTCAGATTCTTTTCTATTGTAGGTTAATACAAGATATTAAATATAGTTCCCTGTGCTGAACCTTGTTTTTATCTCCATGTGACACTACATCTTGGAGGTTTTCCATATTAATACATCTTGATCTGCTTTGAATTTGTTTTTAAATATATATTTTTAATTTGAACTGGAGCCATCTCTCTGAGTGCTTTAACAACCTTTAACAGATATGCTGACTTTTCATGTGAAGATGCCAAGCCTTGGTTAGAAGCAGGGTATTGATACAAGAAAGACCCAAATCCTTTTCAACATCATGAAAAGGGGTCTGAAGACATAACATAAAAACAGGAGACATATTGTTTCTTTTATATTGAATTAGACTGAGTGGTCTTCAAAGAAAATTAATACTCTCTCTGTCTTATGTGCTTTTTCACAGGTGCCAACCTGATGCCCTGTGTGATAGGGACCATGGACAAGACTCCAAAGACCCTAAAACTCCAATTTGTGTGACTAGAGCCCATCCTTCCAATCCCTGATACTGGACAGAGAAGAACATCTGTGCTCCTTTGGGTAGACTTCTAAGCACTTCAGAAAATGGGGTGGAACCAACAGGGAAAAAAATCTCCCCTTGAAAAAAGTTCAAAGGACTCATTTAAAAAGACCTTGACACTGGGAAAGATTGAAGACAGGAGGAAAAGGAGACGACAGAGGATGAGATGGTTGGATGGCATCACCAACTCAATGGACATGAGTTTGAGTAAACTCTGGGAGTTGGTGCTGGATGGGGAGGCCTGGCGTGCTGCAGTCCATGAGGTCGCAAAGAGTCGGACATGACTGAGCGACTGAACTGAACTAAAAAAAAGAATGCTGTTTCCAGGAGGAAGTAGTTTTTCAGGCTGAGACATGGAGAAGGGATTAGATAAAGGCAGAGAGCAAATCAAAGCCAGGTATGGCGGAGGACAGATGCAGAGAAGAGAAGCATCTACATTAGTTATACTGGTGCTGTCCAAAAGAAATAAAATGTAAATTTTAGAATTGTCTTTAAGTGATAAATATGCTCATAACTTTTAAAAATTTTCTGGGTGCTCTGGGTCTTCGTTGCTGTGCATGTGGGCTTTTTCTCTAGCTGCGGTGAGTGGGAGCTACTCTCTAGTTGGAATGGGCAGTCTTCTCATTGTGGTGGCTTCTCTTGTTGTGGGCATAGTCTCTAGGGTACATAGGCTTCAGTAGCTGTAGAACATGGGCTCAGCAGTGGGCAGCTCCCAGGCTCTAGAACACAGGTTCAATAGCTGTGGCACACGGGCAGAGTTGTTCTGCGGCATGTGGGATCTTCACAGATCAGGGATCCAGCCTGTGTCTCCTGCATTGGCACGCAGATTTTTTACCACTGAGCTACCAGGGAATCCCCACTAATAACTTTTTAACAATTTGGGGAGTGGGGGACTTCCCTGGTGGTCCAGTGGTTAAGACTCCATGCTTCCACTACAGGAGACACAGCAATCAGAGAAGAAAAAGAAATAAAAGGAATTCAGATTAGAAAGGAAGACGTGAATGACATGGTACTATACATAGAAAATCCTAAGGCAGCCACTAGAAAACTACTAGAACTCATCCATGAATTTGGTAAAGTTGTAGGATACAAAATTAACATACAGAAATTTGTTGCATTTCTATACACTAACAATGAAATATCAAAAAGAGAAATTAAGGAAACAATCTCATTTACCATTGCATCAAAAAGAATAAAATACTTAAGAATAAATCTACCTAAGGAGGCAAAAGACTTCTACTCAAAATAGTGTGAGATGCTGATTAAAGAAATGGAAGAGGATACAAACAGATGAATTGAAGAGGCTACAAACCATGTTCTTGGACTGGAAGGAGCAATACTGTTAAAATGACCATACCACCCAAGTCAATCTATAGTTTGGGATCGCATGTACACCCATGGTGGATTCATGTCAATGTATGGCAAAGCCAATACAGCATTGTAAAGTAAAATAAAGTAAAAATAAAAATTTAAGAAAGTTAAAAAAAAAGAATAAAAGGAAATAAAAGGTATATAGATAGAGAAGGAAGAAATAAAACTGTTTTTGTTCACACACACACACACACAAAATCTATAGTTTCAATGCAATCACTATCAAACTACCAATGGCATTTTTCACAAAACTGGAACAAAAAAAATTTTTTTTTTTAATTTATATAGGAACACAAAAGACCCTGAATAGCCAAAACAATCTTGAGAAAGAATGGAACTGGAGGAATCACACACCCTGACCTCAGACTATACTGCAAAATGACAGTAATCAAAACAGTGTGGTACTGGCATAAAAACAGAAATATAGATCAATGGAACAGGCCCAGAAATGAACCCACACACTTATTGTCAATTAATTTACAACAAAGGAGGCAAGAATATACAAAGGAGAAAAGACAGTCTCTTCAATAAGTGGTGCTGGGGAACCTGGACCACTACATGTAAAAGCATGAAATTAGAACATTCTCTAATAACATATATAAAATAAATTCAAAATGGATTAAAGACATAAACGTAGGGAGTTCCTTGGTAGCCTAGTGATTAGGATTTTGGGCTGTCACGGAACTGAGATCCTGCAAGAGGTGTGACCAAATAGAAAGACCTAGATGCAAGACTGAATACTATAAAACTCCTAGAGGGAAACACAAGCAGAACACTCTTTGGCATAAATTGCGACAGATTTTTTTTTGATACATCTCCTAGTAATGGGTAATGAAAACAAAAGCAAAAGTAAACAAGTGGTACCTAATTAAAAGCTTTTACACAGCAAAGGAAAACATAAATAAAACAAAAAAGACAACCTACAGAATGGGAGACAATATCTGTAACCAACAAGGAATTAATTTCCAAAATATATAAATAGCTTACATAGCTCAATATCAAAAAACAACCCAACTGAAAAATGGCCAGAAGACCTAAATGGACACTTCTCCAAAGAAGACATAACCAACAGGCACATGAAAAGATGCTTGATATCACTAATTATTAGAGAAGTGCAAAACAAGACTGCAATGAGGTATCACCTCACACTAGTCGGAATGTCCGTCATCAACAAGTCTGCAAATAATAAATGCTGGGGAGAATTTCCTGGTGGTCTAGTGGTTAGGCCTCGGTACTTACACTGCAGGGGGCACAGTTTCAATCCCTGGTCAAAGAACTAAGATCCTGCAAGCCAGGCAGTGTGCTAAAAAATTTTTAACATATGCTAGGGAAGGTATGGAGAAAAGAGAGCTCCCCTATACTGTCTGTGGGAATGTAAATTGGTACAGCCAATTTATGGAACTATGGAAATTATGGAAAACAATATGGAAATTGTTTAAAAAACTGAAAATACATTTACCATATGATCCAGCAATCTCACTCCTGGACATATATCTGGAAAAAATGAAAACTCTAACTTAAAAAGATACCTGCACACCTGTGTTCATTGCAGCACTATTCATAATAGGCAAGACATGGAAGCAACCTAAATGTCTATCAACGATTCAATGATTAATGGATAAAGAATATATATATATATATATATATATATATACACACCATGGAATATTAATCAGCTGTAAAAAGGATGAAATACTACCATTTGCAGCAACAAGAATGGCCCTCAAGATTATCATACTAAGTGAAGTAGGTCAAAAAGAGAAAAATAAATATCATATGGTATCACTTATATGTAGAATTTTAAAAAAATGATATAAATGAACCTGTTTACAAAACAGAAGCAAACTTCAAAAACAAATTTATGGTTACCGAAAGGGAAAAGTTGAGGGGAAGTATAAATTAAGAGTTTGGGATTAATATATGCATATTACTATATATAAAATAGATAATCAACAAAGATCTACTGCACAGGGAACTCTGCTCAATATTTTGTAATAAACTTCATAGGAAAAGAATCTGAAAGAGAATGGATATATGTATATGTATAGCTGTGTTACTTTGCTGAAACTAACATTGTAAATCAACTTTGTTCCAATGTAAAATTTTAAATTTTAATTAAATAACAAGGACCTACTGTACATCATAGGGAACTATATTTAATATCTGTAATAACCTATAATTAAAAAGAATTTTTAAAAAATATTAAAATATATATGTAACTGAATCACTTTTAGTACACCTAATTTTTTTTAAATCAACTATACTTCTCTTGAAGTTTAAAACAATGAAGGTAAAATAAATCTTCAAACAAATAAAATTGAAGAAGTTTGTTATCACTAGATCCTGTATTAGTGGTCTATTGCTGCATAACGAATTATTACAAACTCAGTGGCTTAAAAGAAAACACGCATTATCTCAGATAGCTCTTCAGGCACTCTGTCTGTCAGATCTAATTTCTTGAATCTATTTGTCACCTCCACTGCATAATCATAAGAGATTTGATTTAGGTCACACCTGAATGACCTAGTGGTTTTCCCTACTTTCTTCAACTTAAGCCTGCATTTTGCAATAAGGAGCCGATGATCTGAGCCACAGTCCACTCCAGGTCTTGTTTTTGCTGCAAAGAGCTTCTCCATTTTCAGCTGCAAAGAATATAATCGATTTAATTTTGGTATTGACACTCTGGTGATGTCCCTGTGTAGTGTCATCTCTCATGTTGTTGGAAGACGGTGTTTGCTATGATCACTGTGTTCTCTTGGCAAAACTCTGTTAGCATTTGCCCTCCTTCATTTTGTACTTCAAGGCAAACTTGTCTGTTACTCCAGGTATCTCTTGACTTCCTAGTTCTGCATTCCAATCCCCTATGATGAAAAGGACATCTTTTTATGGTGTTAGCTCTAGAAGGTCTTCTAGGTCTTCACAGAGCCATTCGACTTCGGCTTCTTTGGCATTCGTGGTTGGGGCACAGACTTGGATTACTGTGAGGTTGAAAGGCTTGCCTTGGAAATGAATTGAGATCATTCTGTCCTTTTTCAGATTGCACAAGTACTGCATTTTGGACTCTTTTGTTGACTATGAGGGCTACTCCATTTCTTCTAAAGGTTTCTTGCCCACAGTAGTAGATATAATGGTCATCTGAATTAAATTCACCCCTTTCTGTCCATTTTAGTTCAGTGATTCCTAAAATGAATGTTCAAACTACCATATAATTGCACTCATTTCTCATGCTAGCAAGATAATGCTCAAAATCCTTCAAGCTAGGCTTCAACAGCATGTAAACTAAGAACTTCCATATCTACAAGCTGGATTTAGAAAAGGCAGAGGAACCAGAAATCAAATTGCCAGCATCTGCTAGATCATAGAAAAAGCAAGGGAAATCCAAAAATACATCTACTTCTGCTTTGTTAACTAGGCTAAAGCTTTTGACTGTGTGGATCACAACAAACTGGAAAATTCTTAAAGAGATGTGAATACCAGACCACCTTACCTGTCTCCTGAGAAGACTGTATGCATGTCAAGAAGCAAGAGTTAGAAACAAATATGGAACAATAGACTGGCTCAAAATTGGGAAAGGAGAGTACATCATGGGAAATGCCAGGCTGAATGAATCACAATCTGGAATCAAGATTGCCAGGAGAAATATAAATAACCTCAGATATGCAGATGATACCACCCTAATGGCAGAAACCAAAGAGGAACTAAAAAGCCTCATTTTTTTTTTAAAGAGCCTCTTGATGAAGGTGAAAGAGGAGAGTGGAAAAAGTTTGCTTAACACTCAACGTTTAAAAAACAAAGATCATGGCATCTGGCCCCATTCAGTTCAGTTCAGTTGTGTCTGACTCTTTGCGAGCCCATGAATTGCAGCATGCCAGGCCTCCCTGTCCATCACCATCTCCCGGAGTTCACTCAAATTACTGCATGGCAAATAAATGGGAAAAAATGGGAACATGGCAGATTTTATTCTCTTGGGCTCCAAAGTCACTGTGGATGGTGACTGCAGCCATGAAATTAAAAGAAACTTGCTCCCTGGAAGGAAAGCTATGACAAACCTAGACAGCACATTAAAAGCAGAGACATCAGTTTGCCAACACAGGTCCATATAGTCAAAGCTATGTTTTTTCCAGTAGTCATGTACAGAAGTAGGAGTTGGACCACAAAGAAGGCTAAGCACCAAAGAATTGATGCTTTTGAAATGTGGTACTACAGAAGACTCTTGAAAGTCCCTTGGGCAGTAAGGAGGTCAAACCAGTCAATCCTAAAGGAAATCAACCCTGAAATTCATTGGAAGGACTGATGCTGAACATGAAGCTCCAATACTTTGGCCACCTGGTGCAAAGAGCTGACTCGTTGGAAAAGACCCTGATGCTGGGGGAGATTGAGGGCAGGAGGAGAAGGGTGTGACAGCAGATGAGATGATTGGATGGCATCACCAACTCAATGGACATGACTTTGAGCAAACTCCAGGAGATAGTGAGGGACAGGGTAGCCTGGTGTACTGCAGTCCATGGGGTCACAAAGAGTCAGACGTGACTCGGGGACTGAGCATTATCTCACAGTTTCTATGAGTCAGGAGTCTGGGTACAGGTTAGCTTGGTCCTCTGCTCAGGACCTCCCCAGGCTGAAATCAAGGTGCCATCCAGGGCTGCAATCTCATCTGGGCCCCAGGTCCTCTTCCAAGGTCACTGGTCACTGGCAAAATTCAGCTCCTTGTAACTATAGAACTGAAGCCTCAACTACTAGAGGCCATGTGGTTTTCTCCACAACATGGCAGTTTATTTCTACATGGTTGTATTGCTGATCCTGTCCGTGATGCCAGTTGTCTTGCTGTTCACACGGTTTGCTGAACCCAGGGTGAGCAAGGCACAAGTTAAGAGGCTGGAAGATGACTCGAGGAACCGTAGGCCCTGCAGACACACGTTTTCTTTCCTGGCTGGCACGGCAGCCATAACACAGCCTCTCTCCCGGCTGACGCAGCAGCTGTAACAGCAGCCATAACGTAACCATAATGCAGCCATGGCACAGCCGTAACATAACCTCGTGTAACAACACCGTGATGCCACGCCAGTGTAGTCTCAGGGCAGCAGCAGCCGGGGCTTCCACGCTGAAGCTCATGCAGGTATAATGCACAAAGCAGCCCGTGACCCGGTGAGTACCTCATGATGCTCATACACAGTGCTATAAGTGATCTCAGCTACATAACTGTGCAAAGTCTCTGTTTACAAAACATGGGGCCAGAGAGCATGAGAGGGTGGGGCAAGAGAGTCTGGCTGGAGCCGTCTTGTTAAACGTCTCTGACTGCTAAGACTAAGCCCTTTTAAAGGGCTCACCTACTTCGGCTAGGCTTCCCTGGTGGCTAAGATTGTAAAGAATCTGCCTGCAATGCAATAGACCTGGGTTCAGTCCCTGGGTTGAGAAGATTCCCTAGAGAAGGAAATGGCAACCTACTCCACTATTCTTGCCTGGAAAAATTTCATGGACAGAGGAGCCTGGCAGGCTACAGTCCATGGGGTTGCAAAGAGTCAGATATGACTGAGCAACTAACACACCCAAAATAAGGTCCCCTTCGATTATCTCAAAGTCAGCAGGTTACTTGAATCTTTTTTACTGGCCAACCTATTTAAAATTTTTACCCAGGCCCCTGATCATGACACTCCTTTTCTTTCTTGCTTCACTTATGTCCACAGCACTCATTGCTGTTGCTTTTGTTCAGTCACCCAGTCGTGTCTAACCCTTTGCGTTCCCATGGACTGCAGCACACCAGGCCTCCCTGTCCATCACCATCTCCTGGAATTTGCCCAAGTTCATGTCCATTGCATTGGTGATGCCATCCAGCCGTCTCATTCTCTGATGTCTTCTCCTTCTGCCCTCAATCTTTCCCAGCATTACAGACTTTTCCAATGAGTTGGCTGTTCACATCAGATGACCAAAATATTGGAGCTTCAGCTTCAGCATCAGTCTTTCCAATGAATAGTCAGGGTTGATTTCCCTTAAGATTGACTGGTTTGATCTCCTTGCTGTCCAAGGGACTTTTAGGAGTCTTCTCCAGCAGCACAGTTTGAAGGCATCAATACTTTGGTGCTCTGCCCTCTTTATGGTCCAGCTCTCACAACTGTACGTGACCACTGGGAAGACCACAGCCTTGGCTATATGAACCTTTGTTGACAGAGTAATGTCTCCGCTTTTTAACACATTGTCTAGCTTTATCATAGCCTTTCTGCCAAGAAGCACTCATATCTATGTAATTTTACCACATATTTTTATTATCTCTCTTACTCCACTAGAATATATACTGCTTGAATTCATGAACATTTATCTATTTTACTTCTTACTTCAGGACAATAACATATAGAATAATGCCTGGATCAGTTGACACTCCATTAATTCATTTAATGAATAAATGATTGAACGACACAAACTATGGAAAGCTTTGAGGACCTCAAATGTAGAAAGATGTAAGAGAAATACATCAGACGTGACTATTGTGCAGTCACACACAGCACATACACAAAGCCAAATGGTTACAGACTTTAATTACCATTAACCTGATAGACAACATAATCACAAGAGTAAGATTCCATCATGTTCATGAGATCTGCTCACACTCAGGGAGAAGTGATTATAGAGAAGGTGTACGCAAGGTAGGGTGCAGATCTTGGGAGCCATCTTAGAATTCTGTTTACCACAAATCCTCATGAAAGGAACTTCTTCTAAAGGTTGCATATACTTCAGGGTAGAAGAAAAATAATCCCAGATAGAGGATCTGAGACACAAGAAAGAAGAATGAACTAAGAAAATACTAGGCATATGAGTAAATCCATATAAATGCCAACTATTTAAAATAACAAAATATCTGATTTGTGAAATTAATGAGATAACAATATAATTAAGTATTGGATTATAAAAGCATATGAATCCAAAGAGAATGGTTAATGTTAAAGAACGTTAAAGACCTCTAAGATCTATGTATTGTTTGAAAGAAGAATGAAGATATAGATTAAAGATAATGTTAAATGCAGGGATGGAACTTCCCTAGTGGTCCAGTGATTAAGAATCATCCTTCCAATGCAGGGGATGTGGGTTTGATCCCTGGTCAGCGAACCAAGACCTCACATGCCTTAGGCAATTAAGCCTGTATGTGGAAAACTACAGACCCCAAAGGCCACAATTAGAAAGAAGCCCTCGCAAGGCAACTAAGACTCCATGCAGCCAAAAAAAAAAAAAAAATTAATTTTAAAAACAGTTAAGATTTTAGGCTTTTAAAATGCAGGGACTTCCCTGGTAATCCAGTGATTGAGATTCCATGCTCCCATTGGAGGGGGCACAGGTTTGACCCCTGGTGGGGGAACAAAGATCCTGCATTCAGCATGGCCAATAAAATAACATTTTTAGACTAACCACTAAAGAACAGAAATAGATTGTGTACAAGAGGGACTTTTTAAAAGGAAAAACTGGGATTTTTCTGGTTGTCCCCTGGTTAAGACTCTGTACTTTCACTGGCAGGGGCTGCGGGTTTGATCCCTGGTAAAGGGAGTAAGATCCCTCATGCAACATGGCCCAAAATAAAGGAAAAAGCATTCCACTGCACTCTAAGATGCTTCCAACCAGCCTTCTCTCTGGGTCAGACTTGTATCATGGTCTGATGGATCTCTTAGCTTTCTCTCCCCACTTTCCTCTCTCAGCCACTTCCCCTAGCACGTTTCTTGCACATTTAATCTTCAATTAATTGACATCTGCTTTTTATATAAGAGCTTTCCTGGTAGCTCAGACAGTAAAGAGTTTGCCTGCAATGTAGGAAATCTGTGTTCAATCCTTGGGTTGGGAAGATCCCCTGGATCTTCCCTTTAGTATTCTGAAGGGAATCTTCATATTCTTGCCTGGAGAATTCCATGGACAGAGAAGCCTGGTGGGCTACAGTCCATGGAATCGCAAAGAGGTTCAATCCCTGAGTTGGGAAGATCCCCTGGAGAAGGGAATGGCAACCCACTCAAGTATTCTTGCCTGGAGAATTCCATGGACAGAGTGGCCTGGTGGGCTACAGTCCATGGGAGTTTTAAAGAGTCAGACACAACTGAGCAATTAACACTTTCTTATATAACGTCCCTACACTAACATGAATTCCAAATTCATCCTATAAAATGAATCTATCCATGACAGCAAAGCTAGACAATGGAAATATAAGTAGGAAAAAGTACAGTACAGGTCAGTCTCATTTATGAATAAATAGTTCCAAATAAAAACATGAGTATACTAAATTTAGCCATGTATACCAAGTTATATACTAGTGGCTTCCCTAGTGGACCAGTTGGTAAAGAATCTGCCTACAATACAGGAGATCCAGGTTCAATTCTGGGTTAGGAAGATCCCGTGGAGAAGGAACCCACTCCAGTAAACTTGCCTGGAGAATTCCATGGACAGAGTATCCAGGCAGGCTATAGTCTACAGGATCACAAAGAGTCAGACATGACTGTGCAATTGACTTCCACTTTTTTTCATACAAAATTAGCACTCTGACAAAGTTGGTTTAAATGCAAGTTTGGTTTAATAGTAGAAAATCAGTTAAAGTCTAGGAAAAGAAATAAAATTTATATTAATATGAAAGAGGAGAAACAAATGTTATTATTCCTAGATGGTATGATTGTCCATGTGCAAAAACCAAAAGAATGTACGGATGACTTATCACAATTAGATAACAGTAAACTTTGGCCACCTCATGCGAAGAGTTGACTCATTGGAAAAGACTCTGATGCTGGGAGGGATTGGGGGCAGGAGGAGAAGGGGACGACAGAGGATGAGATGGCTGGATGGCATCACCGACTCGATGGACGTGAGTTTGAGTGAACTCCAGGAGTTGGTGATGGACAGGGAGGCCTGGCGTGCTACGATTCATGGGGTCTCAAAGAGTCAGACACGACTGAGCGACTGAACTGAACTGAACTGAAAGTTGCTCAATGATATACAATTAATACACAAATTTTAAAATATCATTTGCAATAGCATAAAAAGTAAGGTATCTGAAATTAAATATAGTAAAACTTGTGTAAGATGTTTATTCAAAAATTTATAAAGATATTAAAAAGATTTCGATAGAAGTACACACTGTTCATGCTTAGAACAACTCATTGTCATAAAAACTTCAATCCTTCCAAGTAGATACATACACATACAAGCTTGGTATACGTGAAATTTGAAAAGTTTAGTTCACATTTCATTTAGATTTTGAAGGAAACAGTGGTCTCTCACTCTCAGAATTCACTATCTTTATTGCAGGACTCAGCACTCAGGAACAGCTGGCTGGATAGACAGGTGGAAGGGTTACCTGCAGGCTCAGTTACGGCACAGCTGGGAGATAGCACCCTACGGAGTTAGAGTGCTGTCCGGCAGGATGTGGCACACACCTTGATCCAGAGGACGCAGTGTGGTGCCGCCTCTCCCAAGGCCAGGAACCAAGGGCTACAGGTAGAAGTTTCCCCTCTTATTGGCACGTCTAATACCCATTGAAAGGAGTTTCACTCCCCGTCCCTATAATGTGGGACTCGGTAGGTCTGGAGATCCCAGTGCCTAAGACATGAATACTTCTATCAGACAACTAGCAATAAAGTAGAAGCTGAAACTGTCCCCTGGCTGATCTGAGGTCCCATGCCCCTGAACCAACAGAAAGAGGAAGTGGTCACTCTACTAGACAAAGAGATTGATCCTTGGAGCTGGCAAACAGAAGGCATAATCAGAGTAAGGGCTGGGAGTCAGAGGGAGGGTGGCTGGTTAAGGCAGGGGTCACAGAAGATCAGTCCACCTTGTCTAGGTTTGTTAGTCGGACTGAGGTATTCCAGAGGCTTTGGGCCACGTGAGGATCCTGAGCAGCTTCAGGGGGTAGAGTTATCACGCAGGAACTGCTAAAATGTTTCCCAGAAACGCCATCCAGCTCCTTTGCTAAGCTCAGGTAGAGGACTGGGACTGCACCTTGTTTGCTATCCTGTAGAGACACAGAGGAAGTGAAGAGTAAAGCCAGGCAAGCTCCAGCTTACCAGGACGGGCAGCAGCAGAGCCCTGACCCACCCTCTTCAGGCAGCGCCAGCTTCTCCACTACCCACCTTAAAGAAGAAGCTGAGGAGCCAGAAGAGGAAGCGATATGACCAGGAGAAATGCTTCATGATTTTCGTGTACACAACCCCTGGGTCCACAGAGTTCACAGTCACACCTGAGCAGTGTAGTGCACAGTGGAGTGAGAGGAGGACGGCGGGAAGGAAGAGTTAAGCGTGGTTCTGCAGTGTGCAACTAAGGAAGGATCCTACCAGCCCTGTCGGGTAGACGAGACAGGAGACTTGGGGGTGGTGCCAGAGAAGTCCGTGTTTCGTAACTTACATGAGTGCCAATACCCAAGCCAGTAAGGAGATATAAGTATTAGGAAGCACGGGGCGATCTTGAGGGGGAATATGATGGATGGTGTTGGAGGAGAGGGAAGTTGTAGATGATGAGAAAGTTGGAAAGGAATGAAAAGGAGGTAGGAAGATGGGGTTGAGAGAAATACTGGGTGCACAGGCGATAAATGGAGGAGATTAACAGCTGGCTTGGGGATATTGGGAGTATTTTAAGGCCGGAATATATTGGAATGAGATGGGAAGGGTTGGGAGGTAGTGTTGGGAGTGGAAGGGCAGGGAGTGTCAGAGGCAGTTACCTGTCCCTTGAAGTCTCTGGGCAAGCTTCCCAGTGAATGAGGCCAAAAGCAATTTGCTGCAATCATAGTTCTGGTTGAAGGTCAAAGGTCTACCGGCCCCTATCAGATGATCCTCATCAATGTACCCGTGTGATTGCCGGAAGGAAGATACATTCACCACCCGGGCTGACCCTGCCCGCTGAAGGGCCCCTAGGTGGAGAGAAGACCACATACCCTTAATCCAAGTAATGGAGTAAACCCCCAATGCCCACTCCCCAACCTGCTTCTCCACGAGACTACCGGAGAGCAGGGTCCATCCCAGGCTTTCAGAAGACAGTCAGTGGGCCCAGTGCACAGTGTAATGTGAATGGTGACTATTTTCATTAACTGCTTTCGGAAGGTTCTTCTTCTTGTTTTATTCTAGTGTTTTTTGTTTTTTGTTTTGCCTAAAGTAAAAGTGGAGTTTTCCCTTTTCTTCCACTTGCCAGCTGAAGCTGGTTTAATTAATCCTTGTTTATATTTTTATTTTGCTGATGGCTAAGAATGGGGAGGAGAGGCTGGAAAGGCTGTGAAAATTGGCTTTCACACATTCATACACTCATTCATTCACTAATTCATCCCACAAATATTCACTGCGCCCCTGAATTATGGCAGACACCATGCTAGGCACTAAAGACATATGGGTCCTCGGTTTAGGGGGAAAGAAATATGTGCAGAGATTTTTGGGAAAGAGTTTTATTAAACACTTTTTTTAATTAAAAAAAATTTTTTTTGGAATTTATCTTCCAAAAGAATGAAAGTAAAATTACTATCAATAGGAGAGGTACAAGCAAATCTTTGGGGAAGAAAAGAGTGTCCTAACTATACAAAAAAAAAAAAGTCTAGATTACATGAAGTATAAAAAATTATAGTTATCACATATGAGTTTACTTATTGTTTCAAAATACTAAAACTATTTTGAGCCCTCCATTTAGATGAAGAATCATAAATGAAAAATTGAGTGGAGGTATTCAGCCATAATTTGCTGAAGAGAAAATTATTCTTAAAGAGGACAGTGACCTCCAGACTTGCAAACATAGTGACATAAAGACCAAAGGGGCTCACAACCTAGTTGGAGGCTGATCTTCATGCAAAAGCATCTGTACAGGAACAGAGCTGTTTACAGGGGCTCAGGTGGTGGTAGTGGTTTAGTTGCTAAGTTGTGTCCAATTCTTTGTGACCGCAGGGACCGCCTGCCAGGCTCCTCTGTCCATGAGATTCTCCAGGCAAGAATCCTGGAGTGGGTTGCCATCTCCTTCTCCAGGGGATCTTCCCAACCCAGGAATCAAACCCAGGTCTCCTGCTGTGTAGGCAGATTCTTTACCAACTGAGCTATGAGCTAAATGGGGGCACCTGGTGGGAGGCAGAAGTGTCAGGACAGGATCCACAGTACGAACGGTATCTGTGCTGAGTGCTGGAAGCTGAATTAAGTTAGCCAGGCTGAAAGGATGGGAAAGGATATTCCAAATAGAGGGAAACACATGTGCAAATTACAGCCAGGATTTAGAAGACAGAGTGTGGCCTAAGAGAGACAAAATTTTGGCTGAAGATGAGGGTGTGGGTTTGGGAAAGGTCAAGGCGAGGCTCTCAGTCTGCAGGAGGTTTTGTAAGTGGAGATAAACAGCTTAGTTATTGTATAAAGGTCAGAATACCTTCCAAGAACTTCAAGCAAGAAAGTGATGTGATGAAAGGTGATTTCTTAGAAGACACAGAAGGGAAACTAGACTAGACAGAGGAGATAGGAGAGAATGAAAGAGTAGGACCATGTGGTCCTTGCCCCCCTCCCTGCCCCATGTCCTCTGCCTGCCTTTTGTCTATGGAAAACTTTAATTGAAGAATAAGTTTAATCAGAAAAGTGAAAAACGGCTGAAACCAAGGAAAACAGTCTAAAGTGACTAAATAATAGTAATTTAGTCATTAAGCACAGTCAAGGACCTTTAGTTCTTTCTCAAAGGTTATAGATAATATGTTGAGCCATATCCTGTGAGTTGTCTTACAGATACCAGAATATCAGGTGGAAAAGTTAACTCCATGGTGACCAGACTGCACCCAGGACATGAGCTGCCACAATTCTGAAAACTGACTACAAAGAAATGGGAACAAATAGACCCTGGAACTGAAGATTAACTCTACCTAAAACAATGAAGACAAAGCTGTGGTCCTAGTGTGATTAGATTGACCAACCTAGATAGCATATTCAAAAGCAGAGACATTACTTTGCCGACTAAGGTCCGTCTAGTCAAGGCTATGGTTTTTCCTGTGGTCATGTATGGATGTGAGAGTTGGACTGCGAAGAAGGCTGAGCGCCAAAGAATTGATGCTTTTGAACTGTGGTGTTGGAGGAGACTCTTGAGAGTCTCTTGGACTGCAAGGAGATCCAACCAGTCCATTCTGAAGGAGATCAGCCCTGGGATTTCTTTGGAAGGAATGATGCTAAAGCTGAAGCTCCAGTACTTCGGACACCTCATGTGAAGAGTTGACTCATTGGAAAAGACTCTGATGCTGGGAGGGATTGAAGGCAGGAGGAGAAGGGAACGACCCAGGATGAGATGGCTGGATGGCATCACGGACTCGATGGACGTGAGTCTGAGTGAACTCTGGGAGTTGGTGATGGACAGGGAGGCCTGGCGTGCTGCGATTCATGGGGTCACAAAGAGTCAGACACGACTGAGCAACTGAACTGAACTGAACTGAACTAAAACAATGAAGATGATGCTAGTCAGACCACTGATGACCAATTGAAGATGACTGTTAGAGATAAATGTGCTGTTTCCACATGTAATCTCCCCACTACACACACTCTGTCTATCAAAGCTCTCACCCCGTGCTTGTCAGGTGGTGGAGTCGGCCTTTGCACAGATGTCCGCCACCCTCCCTACCACTAGTTGCCAGAATCCGAAATAAAGCAAACTTTCCTTTCCATCAACCTGGGCTGTTTATTGGCTTTTGAGTGGCGAGTAGTCAGACGTCCCACACACACATTTTTCAGTAACAAGAAGACAGTTCAAGAAATTATTACTAAGCAAGACACAGGGTATTGTAGCATGTTACAATTTTTGGAAAAGGGAAAAACATATATTAACACATTACAAACACATAGAGCTTGACCTTGCTCTTTGTTCACTTTCCAGTCAGGACTAATTTAATTCCTCACTAAAGGGTACATGAGACCTGGCAATAGGAGGTGCCTCCCAGGAAGGGAATGGGCAGCTGATTTTCCAGGAGAGGAGGAGAGTTTTCCTTTTCTTTCTTTTTCTATATACCCTTTTGTACTTTGGACATATATTCATTACCTGACCAAAAAATTAATTTTCTTTTAAAGAGGCTATTAGAGAGCTTCCTAGATGGCTCAGTGGTAAAGAATCTGCCTGCCAATACAGGAGACATGAGTTCAATCCCTGATCCAGGAGAATCCCATGTGCTGCAGAGCAGCTGGGCCCGTGCACCACGACCACGGAGCCCCAGCATAGCTGAGCTGCAACTACTGAGCCCGCAGGCCGGAACTACTGAACCCCGCGCACCCTAGAGCCTGTGCTCCACAAAAAGAGAGGCCACTGCAACGAGAAGCCTATGCAGGTCAGCTAGAGAAAGCCCATGCAGCAAGGAAGACCCAGCACAGCCAAAAATCAATCAATCAATAAACAAAATTATAAAGAGGCTATTAGACAATCCAGAGAAAATGTTAGGGAGAATGTGCCTGCTGCTTAACCCTTCCCTTCCCTAGAAGAACACAGCCTTCTTAAACCTAGTAGCCTAATGCCACCTTCAAGAAGCTTTTGTTGAGATGACTGACTCTACCGGTCTAGCTAGAACTCAGACCTGAGGGAAAGAGAGGTGTGGTGTAGATCTTATATCCTCTTGCTGGATGTATTGATATTTGGGGGCTAACTGATTCCATTACCAGTCTTCTAATCTTGACTGAGGCCAGGTATGGAAAGTAACAATGTATTGGCTCATTACTCAGCATGCATCTGGGAGCCAAGGGAAAGGAGATGAGCATGATAGACAGTAAGCCATGAAAATGCTAGAGGAATGGAAAAGCAGGGGTCACATAGAAGGTAAGTACCCATCCTTCCTTACCTTGGAGCAGATTTGTGAGCAGAAAGGGTCCAGTGTAGTTGGTAGCAAAGGTGAGATCAAGGCCCTCTGGAGTAAGTGTGGTAGGGAACCCTGTGAGAGATGAAAACATAGGTGGTGGGTAATGGAGTGAGAATCCTTAGGGAGACAAAGTCTGGGGAGGATATATTGGGTTCAATAGAAATGCCCTGGTGGCTCAGACAGTAAAGAATCTACCTGCAAGGCGGGAGACCTGGGTTGGATCCCTTAGTTGGGAAGATCCCCTGGAGGAGGGCACGGTAACCACTCCAGTATGCCTACAGAATTCCACAGGCAAAGGAGCCTGGTGGGGTCACAAAGAGTTGGACACGACTGAGTGACTAAACCCAGCACAGAAACACCAAAGGAGCATGGATGTGTTGAGATGGCGGCAATGATGTTTGAGACGATAATTTTAGGTTTTTCAAGATAGTGTCTGAATTAGAGTTTCCATGGTATGTACAGGTTAGGCTTGAAGGATGCCTGTTTTGAGGTCCCTGAGCTATAAATGAAACTCTGGAAATGTGTTTAGGGGAAGTAAGTCAAGGCACATACCACAGACTGCAGCATTGTTAACCAACAGATGAATCTCAGGACACTCCTGCAGCAGCCGCTGAGCAAAGCTCCGGATGGAGGCCATAGAGCTCAGGTCCACCTCACCAAGTAGGAGGCGGTTGCTCTTAGACGTTGCTTGTATCTCAGCCAGGGCTTGCTGTCCTCGCTCTCGGCTACGGCAGGCCAGGATCACACGGGCCCCGCGGCGGGCCAGCTCCTGGGACACAGCCTTCCCAATGCCTGTGGGAGGGCAGCTTCAGAGTATGCTAGTCTGGGGAGTGACTAGAGGGCAATGGAGCAAGTAGGGTGGGAAACAAGGGTTCTGACAGTGGGAGCTGGTCCTCCTCTCTGCCCTCCCTGTTGGGGCAGTTGGAAGCTGTGGTTGTGGCAGCTCAGGAGGAACACTCACCACTGTTGGCCCCAGTCACCACTGCTGTCTTCCCAGTCAAATCCGTGGAGCAGTGCTGGAGGTCCCAGAGATAAAACTTATGCCAGATCTGCACACTTAGTCTAAGCAGGAGGACCAGAATGAGGACGACAGAGCCAGGACCCCATACTGGGCTGCTGAGTACAGACCACAGCGACATGGCAGAGAAGACTGGCCCGCCACCGGGAATTGCTGCCCACAGGAGAGGGGCAGGGAAGGACTAGTGAAAGCTGAGTAGCACTAGCCAACAGGTTGATGTGGAGCATAAAGCACAAAATTTAAGGAGGCACTCACTCTTGGATGTGTTCGAGTATCCCATTTGGACCTGAGGGTGAGTTCCTCCTTAAATTATTTTCACTAGCTATCTGATTGCCTCATTCCATTGCTGGTCGAAGTCAAAGATCAAAAGAGTCAGAGTTTCCCTAAATCCTGCATAGCCTCAAATTTGTCTCCAAAGAAAACTTGGATATGCACTCTAAGGTGAATTGATAGAGCTCCAGGGGCTGAAAATCGAATTCCTCATGTCTTGAATCACTCTGTGCTTAAACAGAGCTACCCCCTTCTTCCCGTACTGGAAGGAGACTAAGTTCTCCCAACAGAGGCAGATCCCTCTTGTAACACTTGTGTGCTCCTTTGTGGAAATGGGGATGGCTCTCCAGAATGCCTCTCCTGGAGAGCCACCTTGACCCTAAAGCAGGGTCTCCTAAGGGTGTAGCGTAATTATGTGCTGTGTTCTTATAGACCTCTCCAGTTCAGTGGAAGCACACACTTGGAAGGAACTGCTGGACATCAGGCCAATTTTTAAGGCAACTCAGCTGTTTATTTCTGGCAAGCAGACAGAAGGAAGGTAGAATTCCCACTGCCTAGGGCTTAGAATGGGGCAGGCGCTTGGAGGGGAGTGACCACATTTTGAGGGCTGAGTTCATTAGCTGTGCCACAGTCACCTGCGGCTTCGGGGCACCTGTATGGATGGGAGCAGAGGCGCTGCCTTCTCTGTCGTCCCGTTGAGCCTCAGCGGAGCTAAGCAGCACTTGCGTACTTGGGTTCCACATGCTCACACCAGGAGCCAGCTTCAGTGCTCCCGGCAGTAACACGGGCTTCCACGTCACCTGGGACGTGGCCTCCAGAACTTGAGGCACGGGATGAAGACATTGGTGAGGATCCTGGCTTTCTCGGTCCCCAGGGCCCAGGCCCTGCGGAGGTACACGGGTGCGGCCGGCCCAGAGCTCACCCAGCAGTTCGGCCTCCCCCTCCCAGCCGCTGGGCCACTTAGCACTCGGCCAGAGCTTGGGGCTGGGGCTGCGTGCCATGTCCGGGCGCGCCCGGTGTGTGTCGAGAAAACGGAGCCCGGGACTGGGGAAGGGAAGCTTTGAACCAAAGCCTGGCGACGGTAGGCCTAAGCTTAGAGTAGGGAACTGGAGGCTGAGACCGGGGCCCAAAGCTCGGACAGGAACGCCAGGTGGGAAAGGGAAGAACTCTGACCCGGAGACACGGAAGCTGGGGAGGGAGGCTTGCGGTCCGGCTGGGGCCTCGGTCTTCTTGCCCCGCTGGCGCCCCCGGTAGGCCTCCAGGGGGCGGCCCTCCGAGTCTGGGACCAGGACCTCCGACAGCGGGCGCACCCAGGGGCGCGGCAGCCGAGCGGGGTCCAGACGCGTCATTGCCCCTTTACGGCCAGTTCTGGAGTGAAGTGCGCTGGGCTGCTCGTCAGCCAGCCACGGCGGCTGCGGCTGGAATCCCGCCGAGGGGTTGAGCGTGGTGGGGCCGCCCTCGGAAGGATCAGACACCAACACCCGCGAGGGGATGAGGGGCACCTTCTCCTCCCTGAGTTCCAGCCCGTCTCCAGCCGCGTGCGGCTGGGGCGTGCAACTGTAGAGGTCCTCGAGAGAGAACTGAGAGCTGATGGGCTGTGCCCGCTCGGCAGAGGCCTGAGGGCTGGCTACCAAGGACAGCTCCAGAGAAGCGTGGGTACTGCCTGCCGGCACCATCTCCATCGACAGTTGGCTGCTCGAGTTCGAGGATCCGACTGCAAACAGGTCAGTGTGGTCGCTCCTCGACGGGTCACCCAGTTTCTCCAAAGGACCCCGGGACCCTGTCTCCTGAAGCAACTCGGGCGTGGGTGGAGAGCCCGGAGTGACTGTTAGCTCCCAAGATTCCATCCGCTCCTGAGAACCTGAATCCGTCCACGATCCTCCTAAAGGATTCTGGTCCACGCTCTCTTGGTCCTGGGGAAATGCACAGGGGTGGAGGTTAGGGGTGAGTAATGGATCGGGGGCGGCTTGTGAGAGGTGGGCGGCAGCTGGAGGCTGGGCTTACTTCGCCTTGAGACATCTCCTCCAGCCCCACCGAGGCCCGGGCGTGCAGCACTGGCACGGATCCCTGAGCCCAGGCATCCGTCGTGCAAGCCAAGGGCTCCTCATCCTCGCCCCATGTGGGGTCCTCTGCCACTGCAGATTCTCCCTCGTCCCGAGCCAAAAAGCGCCACTCGGTGATCTGCAGCATGGCCTCGCGTGCCTGACTGATGGTGAATGGAATGCACTGCGAAGGCGAGAAAGGCTCTTAGTCCAGCAGGGAGGGGTCAGGGAGAGTGGAGATGTGTCTGAAGGACAAGGATCCAGGCCTACCTGCTGGGTCAGATAGACTTTAAAGGCGGAGTCCATGACTCGGGCCACCAGATCAGCCAGGATGTCACCCACCACGTCCTCGCCCTCTTCGAGAGCTGTGAATGCTATCCATTCGGCCTCAGTGAGCCGCCCAGGCACGATGTCCACCTGTGGCACCGGAACCGTAGGTGGCCGCACCTTTTCCGCCTTGGATCGGGTCACGCCGCGGTCTCGGACCTGCCTCTGTGGGAAAGGAACAGGGCACTCAGGGCGGGAAACCGAGGGGTGGAGCAGCAGTTATGGGTTAGGAGGAAGCTTCCTTAGGTTGTCTAAGACGAAGGAAAGGCCTTTAGAAAGGGACACTTTACTACTAAGAGCCTACTATGTGACAGATGCTTTTCAGGTGACCTAGACGATTTAATTTTTCAAACAGCTCACTCAGTCCCTTTCGCAGACAAAGGAACTGAAGCCTGACAGCAGTTCACCTCCACTTGCTTGGGATTACACAGTGAACCCAGGCTATATATAGCTCTAATTGCACAGTCCCTGCTATTTGCGCTAGTTCAAAGTATTCAAAATTCTTGAGAGTTCAGGAATTTGAAAAAGTCAATAAACAGTACAGGAATTATTGGTGTGTTTCCCATCTCCTCCCACTCCCCAAATCAACTTAGATCCTCATTTCACAATATACATCTAAATAAATTCCAGATGAATTAAAGCATGCACACAAACAAAATAAAATTAAAACAAAAGATAAAATGTAGGGAAAATAGTTTAAACTGTCATATAATCTCTGGGTGAGAAACAGCTGCCTAAGCATAAAAGTAATGTAAGAAATAATACAGAAATGGGTAGGTACCTGTATATATATATATGTCAAATTTTCCTGCGCTTTTTATAAATTCCTAATTACAAGCTGATAATAATAGTTATCATTTACTGGCACTTAAAGTATATCAGTCACATACATGGATTCAGTTCCTACATTTTTTAGACTATATACTATTTTTATCCCCATTTCACAGAATTTGCCCAAGATCACAGAGTAAGGAAGTAGTAGAGTCATAATTCATACGCAGGTTTGTTTGACTCCAGAGCTTGGCTTTATCCTGCTTCCTAAACAAAAAATACATGCAACAAACTTTTTAAAAAGATATTCCCAAATACATTAAAAATGCATACAAATTTTTATAACCATAAGATCTCCAAGGATAATAAACAAAGAACATAATATTTCACAAAAGTGGAACTATTGACTAATAAACATTTGAAAAGATGTCCAATCTTCAAAAGTACCAATTCCAGTTTTATAAATACACAAAGGCATACTCTGAAATGAAAATATATTCTCTAAAATATTCCCTGTGATGTCACTTATAATAGCAGAATATTGAAAACATACATCTAACAAGGAAAATAGGTGGCTAATTGTGTGCTACCTATATGATGAAATATTATGTGATGATTAAAGGCAGTCTTACAATAGCATAAGAAAATACTTATGATGTAATGTTAAATGAAAGAAATGATATAAAGTTACATATCAAGTATGATCTCAGGTATGTAAACCAATATGTGTTGAAGAAAAGGAAAGCACCGTGTATATGTTTCTTTCCTACACTCTTCTCCAGTTTATAAGTTCTCTACAATGACTTTATATCCTTTTATAATCAAGAAAAATCCACTGGAAAAGAAAAGTCTAGTCTCCCGAAAACCTATTTTAAGGACATACGAATTTACTAATAAATTATTGGGAGCCTCTTAAATTCCCCACGACTGTCTCCCTCAAGTTGATTCCTTCCCGACACAATTTCCCTAACTTTTGTCTCCCCACCCCCTAACATTATTGCTTCATACATGGTGTTCCCCAAAATTCATTCTCCCCCCAAATCTGGTATTTCCTAAACCTCACACGGAACTCAAAATCCCTTAAGTTTCGTTTCCCATCTCTGCTAGTGAGAACAGTTCTGTTGGCAAGCCAAAGGAACGGTCCACAGCCCCGCTCAGGCTTGGCCAGAGCACAGGTAGGTAAGGCTGGGAGAGGAGAGCTGATTCCTTAGACAACCCCGCCCAGGCTCTCATTACACCCGCGCTAATGGCTACACCTAGATGGCCTGACCAGAGGGGTTGGAGATATTACTGCATAAATGCTCTTCAGTCTATTTTAGAGTTTCTTGGCTTTTAAACAATAGACTTGAAGTGCAGCCTCAGAATTGTTGTTTAATCCATTTCTTCCTCCCGAAATTGTCCAAATGAATCCTATCTAGCAACACCCTCTCCTCAGTGCCTGACCAATTCTGATTTATCCATTTAAATAAGTACCTCAATATAAGAGACTCATTAAACGCATTAACTGTTGTCAAAGTCACTTCTTGTTCTTGGCCTCTTCATCACCCATTTAACCTCCTTCCCTCAGGCTCCAAGTGTGACAATGCTTGTGAGTGCGCGTGGTACAGGGGTAGGTTTTCTGTCCTAGTGCACCGACAGGGCTTCTTCGGTCATCTTGAACGCCCGCGTGAAGGGCGGATGCCGGGTGGCACAGAGCTGGCCCACGGTTCCGGACACTGGTCTTAATCCCGCTCTGGGCCACCCTCAGCTGAGCTAAAGCTCACCGGGCCTTCGTGCGCCATCGCCTCAACTGTAGCTTCAACCCCCAGGCTCCAGCAGCTTTCCTGTCCAGCAGCAGCGGCTGCTGCAGCCTATCGGTCTCCTCGGCAACCGCGCTGCAGGCAGGCTCGCCCCGCCCACAGTTGCCCCGGCAGCCGCGCCGGGCGCGCGTCGCACGTTAGGGTAGTTCACCCCACCCAACGGCCGTGCGTCCGTGCGTCGTCTCTATGGTGGCGGCGGATTCGGAGAGACCGAACGCTTCTGGAGTCTCGGAGCTGCTGGTGTGAACTCTGACCTGGTCCGGGGGCTTCGGGGAGCCAGGCTGAGGGAGGAAGAGCCTAGGGGCTACCCTGCTTCATCCTGCCTTGACTCGGGCTCTTGGGGCCACTGGGTCCTGGGCCATCACCATTCCTCCTCTGGGGTTCCCCCCATCACCTCATGACTCAGCCCTAGGGTTCCCCTCGCCAGCTCCGCGTTACCCTTCCCACACTACGTGACCACCAACCCCCATCACCATCCCCAAGGCCCTCGTTCATTCACATCGCGACCCAGTCGCCGGGCGCTTTCCCAGTGCCTCATGTCAGCACCACCCCACCCCCCAAGCCCCCTTAGGAATCTCGGCTGTCTTCTGCCTTCCGCGCGCCTGGGATCGACCGTCTCTCCCCAAGAATGTTCCGCCGGGAGCGCTCCATCCCGCTTCGAGGCTCGGCGGCCGCCCTGTGCAACAACCTCAGTGTGCTGCAGCTGCCCGCCCGCAACCTCACTCATTTTGGAGTAGTCCATGGACCCAGCGCCCAGCTACTCAGCGCTGCTCCTGAGGGTGTGCCCTTGGCCCAGCGCCAACTCCATGCTAAGGAGGGCGCTGGAGTGAGCCCCCCACTTATCACCCAGGTGAGGCGTGGAGTTGGGAGTGGTGTTGCTGAACCTCGCCCTACCTAGAACCCGGTACTTCCTCTCCAAACCTTAAGGAATAGGCCTTCCCTGACCATCTGAATTTCCACACTTCGGAGTCCTCATGTCCTCTGCTCTGACTACTTTTTACTCTGATTCATCTCCCTCTAGATCCACTGGTGTGTCCTCCCTTTCCGAGTATTGCTGGTACTCACCTCTCATCGAGGAATACAAGTAAGAAGAGGACCTTCCTATCCTCCCCCGCTAGAGTCTTAACTTCTCTCCAAAGCCCCTAGTGTGTGTGCTGTGCTTGGTCGCTCAGTCGTGTCCGACTCTTTGCGACCCCATGGACTGTAGCCTGCCAGGCTCCTCCGTCCATGGGATTCTCCAGGCAAGAATACTGGAGTGGGTTGCCATTTCCTCCTCCAGGGGATCTTCCCAACCCAGTGATCTTACTTCTAAACATTTCCAAGCTGTTCTCATGCTTAGCCCCCTCATCTCTCATCTTCATAGCTTCCTTGTTTTCCAATTCTTAAGTGCCATCTCCAATATCTTCCCTTTTATTAGTTGTGTGACCCTGGGCAATTTAGTGAACTTCTCTCAGAGCGTCAGTGTCTTCTGCTAAATGCAGATAAAAGTAGTGCCTCCCTCCCAGGGTAATTTTGAGGATTAAACAGGCTAAGGTTAACATGAGTATGTGGAGTAGCTGGTACAGAGCTCAGCAAAGGTCAGCTGGGTTATGACCCATCCTTGCCCTGGTCTTCCAGATGTACGAGTCTGACGGCTCCGTCATGGTCTACTGGCATGCACTGGACGCTGGAGATGCCTCTCTAGGTACCTGCAGGACTGGGTTGGGGGTAGGGAGTGTTTGCTGGGGCTAGGGGGGATAATACTTCTAATCATTTTCCCCTCTCGTACTCAGTGCAGGCTGTGTTTGCCCGAGGAATTGCTGCCAGTGGCCACTACGTCTGTGTGGGTGAGGGGGCCAAAGGCAGGGCATTGGAGAGTGCTGAGGTATAGGGGTGTGGGCTTTGACCAGGATGCTGCAGGTCTGAGGAAACTGTGGAGTGTTAGAGGGGTGGGAGTGAAGGAGGGTCTGAGAAACTCCAAAAAGCCATGGAGGGGTTCAGAGGGGCAGGATGGTATGGGAAAAGGGCAGTGAATGTTGGGAGTGGGGCTGCTGGAGCAGTGAGAGGTGGGTTTGTTACTAAGGTTTCTGGGATGGAGGGAAGGCTGAGCATGGTGGCTGGAGGCCTGGGTTCATCAGGAGGCCGTCAGTGGAGCACTGGTTCTGCAGGAACATGGTCGGGCCGGGTACTGGTGTTTGACATCCCCACCAAGGGTCCCAACATTGTACTGAGTGAAGAGCTGGCAAGGCACCAGACGCCAATCTCAGACATTGCCACTGAGCCTGCCCAGGGACAGGTGAGTCGATCCCCCCTACCTGTTCCAGAGAATCTGAGGGCCTTCCCTACCTTGGGGAAGCAGGGGACCTGGGTTCAAGCCTTGGCTTTGTCATTAAGCGGCTGAATGACTATGGGCAAATTAGTGCACTTTGCTGAGTTTTAGCAATCTCAGGTCCAGTGATAAGTCCAGAAATACTTTATATTTACGTGGTACTTAATAGTTCACTCATACTTTATGCTCCTGGTGTGAATGGAGGAGTTGGGACTGATGGTTTCTGGCATGTGTGGCTTCCTTCTCCAAACTTGGGCGAGTGCCCCCTATTGAGGCCCACCTCCAGTGCCATCCTCTCCTGGAAGCCTTCCCCCTCTTCCAGCCCTGACTCATCTCCCTTAGCTGAACCCTGAATTGACACTGCCCGCAAAGACAACTCTTTATCTCCCTGATTAGGTTGTAAACCTCTTGATGCTACACTACACCTGGCACAGAGTTGGACCCGTGGGCTCTGTTGGCTGCCTGAGTTGAGGGGCTGTCAAGAGTCCCAGAGTCTAGTCATACTGTGGCTCAATGCAAGAACTCCAGAAGGTCCTAACACTGTGGCCTTAGTTTTATCATTCATCCAATGAGGACAATTATATACCCTAACATACAGGATGTGTGCTGGGGTTGGGTTAGGGAGTCAGAGTCTATAAGGAATACAACGAAAGCATTTAATGCTTCCAAGAGACCCTTCCAGCCAGTGATGGGTCCACATCTTCCCCTTTCCCTGGAGAGGCAAAGATGCAAATACTGCCTCCCTTCCCCTCCTACCCTGTATATAGGACCCAGCAGGGAGAAAAAAAGGCTAATCCTGCCTTTCCCCTTAGGACTGCATGGCTGACACTGTGACAGCAGATGACTCGGGCTTGCTGTGTGTCTGGAGATCAGGGCCCAAATTCAAATTACTGACCCAGATTCCAGGATTCGGGTAGGTGAGGCAGAAGGGGGCTGAGGCCTTCCTGAGGTAGCTTCAAGGTGGGGAGTGGGCTTAGGTCTGGGAAATCCAAGTGCGATGTCACCCTTGCAGGGTGCCATGTTCTTCTGTGCAGCTGTGGCAGGGGACCGTAGCAGCAGGCTACGGGAATGGGCAAGTGCGTCTGTATGAAGCCAGTACAGGAACTATACACGTCCAGATTGACGCCCATGCCCGGGCCATCTGTGCCCTGGACCTGGCTCCTGAGGTGGGCAAGGTCAGTCTCCCGCTCTGTCCTTGCATAGCCTTGTTTCCTGGTGCTGGGATGTTGAGAGGCACTCCACAGACTTATCTCTGCCTCTCAGGGTAGCCCCATCCCCAGGCACCTGGACTGGGCTTTACAGCCTATACCAGCCCTCGGTCAGCACATCTGACTCCCACTGGTCCTTGCCTTTCTTTAAAATAGCTACTCTCTGCTGCTGAAGACACCTTCATACACATCTGGAAGTTGAGCAGAAGCCCAGAGGATGGCTGCATTGAGGTATGTGTCATGAGAGGAGTGGAATGAGGACCGGAGGATGAAGCCACAGGCCCTGAACAGCTGTCTTCTCTCCCAGGTGGAACACTGTCACAGTGAGTGTGTGCCTGACACCCAGCTGTGTGGTGCCCGATTCTGTGACCCCTCAGGCAGCTCCTTTGCTGTGACTGGCTATGACCTCGCTGAGATCCTGAGATTCAGCAGCATGTGAGAGAAGAGCAGCCCTCTATTTCCCTGTGGTATTTATAAAGTACCCCCCATCTACCCAGCCATTGTCTGATTACTCAATCTCATGGTCACACTTCACAACTAGTGAACTAAGCTCCAGGGATAAGGGGCTATGACGGGTCCTGACCAAGTCAAGAGGCAGTCTGTCCTCAACAACCAGGTGAAGGGTGATGTTAAATAACTTTAATGGTCAATGTAAAAGTCACAAGGGAGTGGTGTTCCCTCCCAGGGCTCTTCAGTGCCATTCTCAAAGCTGGTTAATGAAGGGAGGTAGGGCAGGGTTGGTTCCAGTTTTCTCCCAGGAAGGGTTTACGGGGTCCCAGCCAGCCCTGGGAACGAGTCCCTCAGCACCGTGGCGACCGCAGCTTAAAGGGGCTTCGGCTACCCCTTCTCAGCCTACCCCAACTCCAGCAGAGGAAGGGGAGGCCAAGCTGGTCAGCCTGCTACAAACAGTGTTGAATCCGAGCCCAGCTGCACACAGATCTTCCCCTCTTCTGGCCAGATCCTGTTGCCAGCACCTTTTTCTCTCACACTGGTGACTGGAGCCAAGTGTGGGGTGGGCCTTTGCTGCAGAGGCCTCTGGATCGTGGGGATCGCTGCAGGGGGAGAGGGGCGACCAAGCGAGAAGCCCCAGGGGAATGGTCTGGGGGGACAGCATCCAGAGAGAATGTTCGGGGTCTCCCCCAGGGCAAGGAATGGATCCGGGCTGGAGCTGGGGCCACTGAAGCAGGTGAGCAGGGGCCAGGCAAGGCAGGCTGGTCTGTAAACACTGCTAGCCAGGGTGGGGGCGTCTCCAGCCTCGCGCCCTCCCGCTGGGCCAGGATGTCTGTCACCGCTGCGATGTCATCCAGCGGCTCAATAGCTGTGGTATCAGGAAGGGATTGAGGGGAGGGGAGTCAGAGCTTGGGCCCCAGAGCTACTCAGCCCTGAGCATCACCTGTCACTGTAAGCGGAGGAAAGCAGAGCCCGGATCTCAGCTGAGACTGCATTATCCTGCAGGAGCAGCCCCTCACATGGGCCCCCAGGAGCCACGGGCTCTGATAAGACTGTGGCACATGGGGGCAGTGGATGGACAGCAAGAGGGGAGGAGGCAGAAGTAGGCGAAGAAACCAAGAAAGAGGGGGAAAATAAAAGCATTGCCAGGCAAGTGAAGGGTCAGAGGAAGAGACAGGAATCCACATACAGAAAGGGAAACAGGAAAGAAAAAATTAGGGGAAAAAATCCATGAAATGAGTCTGGTTCTACAGGGTTTTGTTTGAACTTTGGTGGAGGTGATTTTAAGAAGAGTTGGAGAAGGGAAAGGAATCCTGGGTGGGACTTGGGTCCCCAGAGCTCTGCCTTAGCCCACAGTGTGCTTTCTCTCTGTCTCTATTATCTGGGTTCCCCTGAAGCCCCCAATGCAACTTCCCACGAGGATCCCACAGTGCATTTTCACTCACCCATTTCATGGTACAAGGACCCCTGCTTGGCCAGCACTTGGGGTGGTTTCCGAGGAGCAGGCGTTTCAATCTTCATTATCTCATCGCAGCACTGCTTCCACTGACCTGAGGGGGGAGCATTGGTGGGGGTGGGCTGCCTTCTCCCCTGCTACATTCCCTTCCACACATTCTTGAAATAAGCGCATTTCAAAAAGCATTGTGTTATTGTAAGAATTATTATAATAATTTCATATTGTATTAATTATATAATTTTGAATTATAAGAATTATCAAATTATTTTGGTAAAAATAACAAGCCCCAATCCAGACCCTTCCTCTTACTCATGTCAAAGAAAAGCTGCCACAGAGCCTCCATCCAGCTCTGCAGGGCTCCCCGACTCTCTGCCTGAAGAGTGTGTGTCACCTCTTCCTCCCCATACCGGTTACTGATGCTCAGGGTGAAGGGCCAGTCGGCTGCCTGGTCCAGCTCCCCTGCCCGGACTTGAGTCTCCTATAGGAGAAATCCAAGATCTGCTTCCACCTTCACCTTGGTCACAGAAGTCAGCTGTGACATCAGGCAGGCTTGGTCATCCCTACCCTTAGAAGGAGGAGCTTGTGGAGCTTTCACCAAGCCGTCTCATTTGCCTCCTACTGATCAGAGTAGGAAGAAATGGCAAGAAAGTAGAATGAGACAAGTCATCCTTAGTCAGGAAAAGGAGCAAATGGAGACAGGAAAGGAGAGATTGAGCAAGGCGGGGAAGGTGAGGAGGCAGGCAGGAACAGGAACACTAAGGCCCCTCAATACTTGTATAAAAGTCGGCAGGAATGCCAGCAAAAGGGCCAGGAAACAAAGACGGTCCTTGGACTTGGGCTGGGAGGGAAAACCAGGAAAGGGTAAAAGAGATGCAGACTGGAATCTGAAGAAAGACGGGAGGAGGATGAAACGTCCTAAGCTGGCGCTAGAACCCTCTGCGGCACTTGGCAAGGGCTGAGGCTGGCGAGTAGAAGGGACGCGTTTTCCGTGATGCTGGTGGGGAGAACACGGTCCCTCGGCATCCCTGGCCCTGAAGCTGGGTGTGGTGCTGTTGGGAGCAGGAAGCTAGCTTTGATCTCTCTGAGGTCTCTGTGCCCACCCTCCTGGGGCCTGATGGAGAGGTTCCCGAACCCTGGCACCTGGTGGCTTCACCACCAGAGACTCATCACCTTGTTGATTGCGATAGTAAACAGCGGCTCGTCCCCAGTGTCTGTGTCTTCAGGTTGCCGGTAACAGAAGAGGTTTGTGCCTTTCAGGACTCCATGTACTTGCACCCAGTCCCGCGGCTCCCCAGCTTGCTGCATAAATGACTCAAGGTTTCCTAGGGGAATCACACCCCCAACACCCTTCTTCCCAGCCCCCCACAGAAAAATGATTCCTTTCTGTCCACCCTCCTATCTTACCCTCCTTTCATCTTACCATGCCCCTTCTTCCTCCACCCAGATCTTACATTTTCAATAGTTCCTTGATCCCTAGGTGATCTGGCTCTCCTTTGTCTTCTCCCACTTCCCTTCCACTCCTCAGGGCCCCTCACCTGCACCCTGAGGGTACCACTTGCAGTAGGCTGAGTCATGCAGAGAGGCTGAGCCACCAGGCGGCAACACACGCTACCATACAGGGGCAGCCAGGCAGGGTTCTCCTCTGGGGGAAAAAGAAGTGCAGGGTGAGGGTGGGAAATGTGAAGGGGAAGGGACCATCTAACAGCCCCTCTTCTCATCATCCAGCATCCCCCACATAGACACATACTCACCAGGAGTGGCGAGGGTGAGGTCATGTGTACGGAACCCATCTTGCACAGCTGCTAGGGTGAGCGTGGTATGAGCCAAGAGGTGGTAACGAGGACCACTGCAGGACAGAGAAGTGGGCAGCAGCCAAGTGAGGGGCATGCTGGGTGGCAAGAGCAATAAGAGCTGAGCAGGTCTGTCTGCCCCACTGTTTAGGCTGCCCCACAGGGGATGAGACAAACATTTACTGTACTCCCGATAAGTGCTGGGGCCTGTGCTTTAAATACGTTATCCCACTGTATTCCCACAACAGCCCTGAGGTTGGTGGCATTCTTTAGTTAATAGACGAGGCAGCTTGAGGCTTAAAAAGGTTAAGAAGTCTGCCCCAAAATAAAACTGAGGTGGCGGAACTTGAATTTGAATCTGCGTCTATCTCCAAAATAAGCAATCTGTTCATTACCTGCAAGGTTCTCAAACTGCTCCTCAGAGACCCAGTGAGTCTACTAGGTGCCTCCAGCTGCCTGTAGGCAACACCACAGCACCCAGGTATTCTGCTGTAGCCAGGGGCACTCTGTTATATCTACATAAGGTGTATCTGTTGCTGCAAAAGCAGTGAAGACCCCAGAACCTAGCTCTTCCTGCATTCCTGTTGGTCTTCTCAGTTGGTTGTTTGAGGTACCTGAGGTATCGGCCAGAGTGCCTCCCAGTATGTGACCACTGCTCATTCATATCTGTCTGCGTGTCCTGGCAACAGTAGAAAATAGGCTCTGCATGCTCAACACAGCTCAGAGATCAGCGGTGGCCAGCTGAGGGCTGGGGAGGAATATAGGTGCTTACCCGACAGCTGGGGTGGGAAGCAAGATGGGACTGCTGCCTGAGCCCCCAGCAGTCTCCAGCGATGCTCGGACACGCCTCCCTGAGGAGCGGCCCAGGGAGCTGCTGAGTTTGGTGGCGAGCCTCTTGGGGGCTCCAGCCAGGGCCCCCTCCTCTTCCACGCAAGCCCCATACAGCTCCAGCCGCAGTTCAAAGTCTGGCCCTGCCTCGGCACTGTAGGAATAGGAATACGGGAGGAAGCAAGGAGAGGAGGATAGTCTGGGCCAGTCCAGGGAGCGGCGCTGGGGTTAGGATGGATGTCATGCAAGTACAGGACAGCTCCACAGGGAAGGCCCAGCTCCCTCCCTCCTTCTCTTCCCTCCTCTAAAACTACATGATTCGAGCCTAGTAGATAAAGCCGGGAGCCACAGGGATGAGGTACCCACAAGAGCACGTTGTTCTGAAAAGAGATGTCTGTGAGGGTCCTGTCCACCAGGATCATCTCTGTGTCCTGAATGTGCTCCCCTATCTGCAGCAGCAGGAACACAGCCCAGCGGTGCAGGTCTGGGGGCCGAGAGCAAAATCGGTAATGATGTGCCCCCAGGGGGACCTCCAGTCTCAGGGCCCCTCCCGTTAGTCTGTCCCACGTGAGTGGAACTCACCGCCTTTGTTCTTGAAATATTCTGTGTCCTTCCACATGAGTGGAATCCGAAGATCTAAGGGGCAGAGGGATAGGAATAGATGTCAAGCCGGGACAGGAGATCTTATCACTGGGCAAAGAATGCCAGCAGCTGGGGTAGTTGTGCTTCTTACCAGAAATGCAGATCTGGCCACGGCAGGGGGAGCGTTCAGTGGGTGGCCCACTGTCCGAAGGCCTGTGGGCAAATCACAACATCCTAGCCTGGCCTCTTGACACCATTCCCCCTGGTTCTGGTTCCCAAAGGCTCTAGGACTCCCCCGGCCCAGAGCTCAGCTGCCAGATCCCTGCCAGGCTGACACTGGCAGAGCTGAAGGACTGTTAGGGAGAGTTGTCCATTGAACCCAGGAGGTTGCTGGGCTTGGGAATACTAGAGGTACTTAGCTTACACACACAGTACAAGCTCAGGCCACCCCCAACAAGCACCCTTCCTGACCACCTCCCTAGACTCCTGCCAGGAAGAAGTGGGGCTTGAGGAGACAGGTTGCCCACAGAGAGACTCCCTTTCAAGGATTCTCCTCAGGCTTGGAGGAGTTTGCAGGCTTTCTTTTTAACAACAAAGGCTGCTTGTCTCCACCATCTCATCACTTCAATAAAGGAGGGTACTCGGTCAGTCAGAAAATCAAGAACCCAAAGGGGACATTTATGTCCCATTTATCACAAATCTCTCTCCATCTTCGCCCCCAGCTTTGATTTCTCTACCCTTCTGGCCAAATTGGCTAAACCTTCCCAGTGCCCCAAGTTCCCCAGTTCCTCCACTGTGGGAGGGACATCAGATCTTCCTCCCCTCCCTGCCTATCTTTAGAACTCACTGAGCATGTGTCCCTTTCCTAAGGTGGTGGCCAGCTTCTCCATACTAATTTATAACTCTTCATAATGAAACTAGTGACTTGGAACAGCCTTAAACTAAACGACGTGGCACTGATGGCAATGTGTTCAGCTGCCAGGGCCTAGGGTGCACCACAGATCACACTGTATGGGACGTGTGGGGACTTGGGCAAGGCAGAGCTTGTCAACAGCCACCTCTTAAGAGACAGCAGACTCACAGTAGAAGCTGTCCCTATGCCTGCTTGCTCTTCCTTTAACTTTATGGAGCAGCCGTTGAGGGGTTCCTGCCTTCCCCTGGTGTCTTCACGGGTGAACTCTAGAGGCCTCCTGACAGCCTCTCCTGTGTGTGAGCTGGAATGGACACTTTGCCTGTAAGGGGCCTGTACCTTCTCCCCACTCAGCCTTGTGGGGTCAAACAGGTTACTTTGCCAGAAGCCAATTTTCCAAGCGACCAATTTATAAAAAAATGGTCAGTTCTCAGAATGATCAATTTGCCAAATATTTTCTCCCACATTTTAGTTTTACCAGAGCATCATCTCAACCATTTCACTACAGTTTTGTCAGATTGAGTCCTTTTAGTACACAGTCTAATTTATATGAATGGGTAGGCTTTTACTTAAGTTTTTTTTTATTATTATTTCTCCCAATTTCTGCCTCAGATGACGCAAACCCCAGGTACAATTAGCTACTGTCTGTTACAGTAAATGACTAATTGGTCATTTAGCAAATTGACCATTTGGTGAACTGGCTTTGAGAAAATTAGCTTTCCAGAAGCCAGACAAACAGGCTCATCAGATCACAGGCACGGCTTAGCAAATTAGCACTTCCGCATTACTCTCCTCAGACTGCCGGCCTTTCACCAGACACACTGGCTTTACTGGGCCCTAGCAACTCACTAGTGTGCCTCCGGGCAGCACACTGTGGTGATAAAACACCAAGGTATCTTCTAGGTCCCTGGGAAGTCTTCATCAGGAAGTTGTCTTCGAGGTGCCCCATACTCCATGCTTCATATATATATCCAGTGCACCACTATCCCCATAAAGCCTCGCCTCCCCCTTGCTTACCGCCGGCCTGTCTTCTTAAGCACCTGTGCCTCCTTGCGCCGCTGCAGCTCGCCCATGTAGTTGAGGATGCGGCTGTTGCACACCAGCAGGCTCTTGGTGGCCTCCAGAGCCTGTTCTCGCTGGGAGCAGGCCGCCAGCAGCTTGCAGGCCCCTTCCCTCATCCGGATCTCATGGTCCAACTTTCTTTGCAACTCTGTGTCCTAGCCAGAGTGGGGATAAGGAAGAGAAGGAAATATCAATCGGGGGACAGGCTGATGCACCCTTCAGTCCCTAAGTGGGCTGTGGTCAACAAGAAACTGATGAACTTAGGTTTCAGGCAACTAAAGGGCAGGGACTGAGTCTCAATTTCAACTGCCCAGGAATAACCAGAGAAGCTTTGTAAAAATACAGATGCCCTTGGGAGTATAAATTTTTTCATCCTCTTTGGAGCACAATTTGGAAAAATCTGTAAAAGCTACAAATTCACATCCTTTTATCCAGCTATGCATCATCTAGGATTTTATTCTACAAATACAGTGACACTTGTGGGCAGAGCCATATTCATTGCAGCATCAATTTAAAACACCAAGATTAAAAGTCCTTCAATAGGGCATTGGTTAAATATGTTATAGTACATCTATACCACGGAATATGGAATATTGCAGACATTAAGGTAGACGTATGCAAAAATGAAACTATTCAAAATACATGAAATGAGAAAAGATAGTAGAACAGTATTACAGCATGCTCCTATTTGGAGCATATTTATATATGCATATATTTATATATGCATATCCATATCCATAGATACACATAAAATAGTAGTGGTTGTGGGGCTGGGAGCCAGGAATAGAAAGTCAACTTATGATAGTTTATAAATCTACCATACTATTGGAAATTGTGTTACCTTTTAAAAAAATTAAATCTTCTGATTTTTTTTAAAAAAGGTCACCAGGCCCCACCTCAGATTAGCAAAATAAGAATCTCTTAAGAGGTGGGGCGTGTGCATTTTTGGGAAAATTCCCCAAGTGATCTTGAGGTGTAGCCCAGGCTGAGAACCACCACCTAAAGGGAATGGCCACAGATGGTAGATCCTGGGTTACCCCAAAGACTCAAGTGATGAGAGACCCTAGTTGGCAAGCGGTCAGTGGAGAAGAAGCATACTACCTACAGTGTTCACCCATGCTGTACAGAATGCACTACACACCCCAGATTCTGGAGCGTGCCACCTGCTGGCCTTCTGAGTAAGGGAGGTGAAGACAGACAGGAAGGCAGGTGAAACAGAAGGTCAAGAGCGAGTTGCTGAGCAGGCACTTAGCAAAATGCCCAGCATATGGTGTACTTGGAAGGAGGTGGGGGCGGGGAGGAAGTAGTGTGTACTTATTTTAATGCTGCTACTCAGCCCCAGTAACATTCAGCCAATAATAACACTAGAGCATCCCTGTGCTGTCGAAGGCTTCACATTTGAAATCCAGCTGGGAGGTGAGAGATGCAGACATTAATGGCTGTTCTGTAAGTGCCAGGTCATGGCACAGATGCACTCAGGAAACAGACCCTATTTGTTTCTGGCTGAGGTGATGGGGAAGGCTTCAGAGAGCAACTGGAAGACTAACCCTATTACAGTGTATACACATCAGAAGCAAGCCAAGTGGAGTCACAGGGTTGGAAGAGGAGGGTGAATGTGACTGCCCAACATCAAAACCTGTCTTCTCCCTCACACCAGCTCTCTTTCACACTGTGCCCTTGCCTCTGTCCCGGATGACTCTAGCCTTCAAGTCTCCAAGACCTGAACACCCTAAATTACTGCTTCCAGGAACTGCCTTGTCTGACCTACCTGCTGATTCTTCCTTCCCTACTTGGGCTAGGCCAGACTCTCATCACCCTCACTATCCACGTTTCCCTTCCTGACTATAAATAGGCCAACGTGTAGAGTGCCCCCTCCACCAGAAAGCCCTCTCAGACTACCCAGTTGTCCCCACCTCCACCATGCCTGCCTGCACCAAGATCCCATCTCTGCTAAGGTTTGTTGCTTGCCCATCCCCATCTCATTCTCCATCCAGCTTCTACCACAAATACCCCAAACAAGTGAGGGGGGTAGGGCTGAGCAACATCCTCAGGGCCCCTCCTAACTTGCCTTTTGGTCCCAGCCCCAGCACTCATGGATTCTTCCCTAGCCCTGTCCATTGCCCATGCAGCACGATGGAGGCAGTATGGCTGGTCCTCCGGGGAACCTCACCACCAGGTACCTGGGGAGCCGCCACGGCTGCAGTGAGCGCCGATGACAGCTCCCAGCTGTCACAAGAGTGAGCCGCAGGCAGCCCCTCGGTCCCTCTGTGCGCCTGACCCCATTAGGCTCCAGCGGCAGCGTTAACCAGAGAGACCTAGTGGCAGGGGGCGGTGCCTCCAGAAGCACTGCCCTCACCCTGGAAAGGGCTCCAGGCTCTTGAGCTGCCGGAGATCAGGAGACCCCTCCATGTTACAAGTGCTCCCCAGGGTGACTCCTGGCCTGGGAGCTTGCCAGAGGAAGGAAGGTATATACATTGGAATACATTGGTATAATGGGCTGCAGAGAAGTCACGGTATGCAGCCCGGATGAGCTGGCATAGGGGCCCAGACACCCTGTCTGCCACTGCCCCCACAGCCCTCTGGTTTGAATCCACTCGCCCACAGCCCCACAGTGGAGAATGCCCTATAAAAATCCCATCCTTTGGGCAGACCATTTTGGGAATCCTGACACAGGATCTGGATCCCAGACCTTCACCCCCTCTCCCTACCTCAGGGATAGCTCCATGTCCCCTCCTCCCCACCCATATGCCCTCTCTTCCCAAGCTGGCGGTACTTTCACCAGGCTCTCCTGGTAAAGAGCCCTCAGTTGGATGTCAGCTGGACTGGGTCAGGACCCAAGGGGCTGAAGAAGGCTGAGTCATGGCCTGAAACCCCAGCACATACTAGGCCCTCTCTGGACATCCTTTCCAGTTCCTCCCACTCTCTTCTGGCTCTAACTTCCTGCTCTGCTTCTCATCGCCTTATGATCCTTTTAGAAACTCCACCAGGACTAAATTCAAATCCTGGCTTAGGAACTTGACTAGCTGTAAGAACTTAACCTCTGGGGGTGGGGGTAGGGGTAGGGGGTGGGAGTTGGGTATTCCACCTGCTCCATAGCACTGTTTGAAGATTAAATGGGAAAATCTAACTTCTGCCTGGGTCCGGCACTCCCACCTCCTCCTTACTTGCACCTTAAGTTGCCTTCTCCAGAAAAATCTTCTTGAATTTACACTTTCACAACTACCCCTCTTGCTAATCCCTAAAACATCAATGAGCTGGGGGTTGGAGAACTGCTGAGCCTCCTGGAGAAAGAACACAGCACCCTCAACCAACCAATGGCTGAATAAGAGATGATTAAAGTGAAATCTAAGCCCCCTTTTCTGTCCCAGAACTTGGGCAGGGCTCCTATGAAGAACAATTACCTGGAGGGGGAGGGATGCAGAATTTGAATACTTAAATACCTAGACCAGCCATGTCCAATAAGATCATTCTATCATCCTACAGTGATGGAAATGCTCAATAGCCATGGACCACATGAAATATGGCCAAAGTAATTAAGGAACTGAAAATTATTTTATTTCATTTTAATTAAAATTTAAATGTAAATAGCCACATAGTAACATGAACAGTGCAGAGGACTAGGGATGGCAAATAGATTTTATTTCATGTGCCAACCCAAGTCAACAGGTAGTGTCAGAGTCCCACTGAAGACCCTGGGCAACTTTCTGCATATTAGAAAAAGATGACCCTCACTAGGCAAATAACTTAGATAAAGGTGTTTCCTCCTCACACAGCCTGAAACTAGGCCAGGACTCTTGCCACTATGCAATGCCCTTGTGAAGGACACAATCTGCATAATTTATGCCAAGATTGTGCTGAGAAAGATTGTGAGGCCATGCATGGATTTGTTGGTGAAGAGTGCCACGAATGACTAGTAATGTCTGTCATTATCTAGGGCGTGGGGACCAGGTTGAGGGTGCAAAAACATGTGATAAATCCCCCTTCTGAGCTAGACTCTGTACTGTCCGGCCTCTGACCTTCCTCAGCAGCAACCCTCTGCCTGGTCCAGGCAGTCCCTGCCACAGCTTCCTCTATCTTTCCCATCTCTGTAAATGACCACACTGCCCCGGTGCTTAGCCACACACCTGAGAATCATTCAGGAGCCCTCTCTTTGCCTCAGCCTCACATCCACTCCATCAACAAGCCCTGTCAGATCTACCACCATCATTTCAAATCCGCCCTTTTCTCCCTGTCTTCACCATGAGCATTTAATCCTCACCATCAGGTTCATTCCCCAAAGGCTGTAATGATCTCCTAGCTGGTGGTCACGACCCCCCCGCCCCCCGCCCCTGCCGCCACACCTAGCCTATTCCTTTCAAACACAACAGCCATCATATTAAAACATTAGGTGAGTCGTCCCACATGCTTAAAACCCTCCACGGGCCAATATCACACTTATAGTAAAATCTAAATGACCTGTCATGGCCTTCAAAGCCCTGCATAATCTGGTCCCCGCCCATCAGTTTGACCCCAACCAGTATGTTTTAGCCACACTGGCTCTCTTTCTTCCCCATCATCATCATCCTCATTTAAGGTCCTTACTCTGCCCTCTGTCTGGAAAGTTCTTCCTCCCATCTCTACATATCTTCATCCTTCTGGCCACAGCTCGAAGAGCTCACAAAGGCCTTCCCTGACTCCTACATTTAATGCTGCCTGTCCTACCTGATGTTTATGACAATTTCATTGTGAGATTATTTATGTGTTTGCATGTTTCTAGGTCTCCTAGAGTGGACCCTTCCCTGTTCACTGAGGTGTCCCAAGATCTAGAAAGCAGCTGGCATATAGTAGGTGCTCGATAAATGTGATTAAGAATAAATAAATGAATAAACAGCTCCCTGTCATCTTCAGGGCCACAGAATCGTTACATCCTGCTCTAGAATCCTCTTCCCCTTCTCTGGTAAGGCCATCTCCTTCCTGAAGATCACGCTCACAGTGTACTCTCTTCTTCCCACACCTAAAAGGGGCCCTCAGCCCCAGCACACACAGCCACACCAACCCACAGAGCTTCCAGAAATAAGGGTGAAGACCCTGTTGACAACACAATACTCTAACTGGCAGAACTGAACCTGGGTCCATAAGTAGCACCCAAAGAAGGGCACACAGAACCACCTAATCCCTCTCCCCACTGGGAGCAGGCCCAGCGTGAAAGGGCAGCGCAGAACCGGGACTGGGATGCTGTGGAGGAGGTGCACTCCAGGGGTGGGGTCGTTACCTCCAGGCTGAGCGCCATCTGCCGGATGTAGAGCATATTCAGGTCCTCCAGGATGTGCAATCTGTCCTGCATCTCTGTGCCCCCTGGGCTCCCCTTCCCTTGCTGATCCCTCAGAGGGGTGGGGCAAGCAAGCCCCACGCTGCCCCACAATTCCTCTCCCGCTGCTCTCCTCGTCTTGAAAGAGGTGGGCAGTTCTTGGGCAGAGGGCAGAGGCAGCCCCTGTCCCTCTCGTGCTCCAGTTAGACCCCTCTGGCTGCTGTGACAAAGTCTCCTTGCCTACCGTTGTTCCCGGCCCTGATGGAGCCAGGCATGAGAGGAAAGGAAAGCGAGGTGAGGATGAGCAGGGTACCCGGAGAGGAGGCCAGCTGCAGAAGGGGCTCTGGGCACAGAGTGTCCAGTCTTGCTTTGGTGGCAGCTGTTCTCCCAGCTGTGGAAGAAAAAGGCTCTTTCATTCCGACCCTGGCCCCTCCCCAGCCCCCGCCCACAACCCTGGCCTGCTGGACAGAGAATCTGTGTGCTGTAGGGTGTGAGGGGCAGGCACAACTGGAAGGGGGCCGGGAAGGGACACTTCATGCAGGTTCTGTGGAGTCGTGGGGATTGTCAGGCGGTTGCTTTCTGAAAGGGTTCGGGCTTAGTTTGAAGAAGAAGAGGGATAGAGGTGGGGACTTGATTGAGTGAGCCTAGGAAGTGGGACAGAGGGGTAATTGCGGCCCAACCCCCAGGGCCACCACTTCCAACTTGGGACCTTCATCCAGCCCGCCCCACCCTGGGTTCACAATTACCTTGCTTTTCCAGCAGAAGGGAGGAGAGGGAGGGAGAAAGGCAGGGGTGTGCCTGGCTGCGCTGCCCCCGCTCCCCTCTGCGGGCCCCTTCCCTTCCAGACAGGAAACCAGCCCCGATTCCCAGCCAGCTGCAGCTTTGCCACCACCGCCCCCTCAACCCTAGGCCCACGGAGTCACACTCCGCTCCGGGGCCCAACGGCTCCACCCCGGTTCCTCCGCGATGGCCCCCAAAAAGGCCGGGCTTATCCCGGGGGCGGCCCCAAGCTCACAGGCCCCTCCTCCTGGTCCCTGGGCCTCGCCCCTCACTCCCCCACGCTGGCCCCACGCGGCGTTGCTTATGCGGGACTCCACAGAGGCCCTGTCTCCCAGGCCCACTAGCTTCTGAGTCAGAGAAGGCCTGGGACTGTGGGACAGGAGTGTGAAAGAGCCTTTGTTCTGGGCAGGCTGTGGGGTAACAGTGCAGAAGCCAGGACTGGAATCCGGGAGGAGTGAGGAAGGCCCCCTCACTTAACTCTTTCCAGGACCAGCAGCGAAGGAGAACTGACCTGGGAGGACAGCCTCTGCTGTCGCTACTGGCCCTCTCCGTCCTGGCTCGGTCCTCACATCTTTCAGCCTCTCCTGAGCCTCTTTAAGGAATTACATACAAGTAGGGCTCAGACCTGGGCAAAGTAGTGGGCCAGGAAGGGAACTGTAAAGGCTGGACCCTTCTTAGGCCACAGAAAAGGAGGCTGAAAGCTTGAGTGTGGGAAATAATCCCAAATCGTTAATCGGGAACCCCTCACTTCCGATTCCCCCAGCCACAGAGGAGCAGTTGCGGAGAGTTTCAGCGAAGGAGGCCGAGAAGTCAGGACTGACGACGGAGGCTGTCCCAGACGGTAGAGACGGGCTGTGGGATGCGGCTGGAGGCCAGGGAAGGAGCGGGCACAGGCCAGGAATCTTGTTAGACCCCGGCTAGTTGCACATGTCCAGGTTGCCCGGAAGGGCTGCCATAAGGCACATCTTAGGAATCGAGCCTAGGGCTCCTTAAACTGAAGTTTTTCCAGGCGGAGGCAAATCATCCCACTGGGCCAGAGAATGTCTGGGGTGACACGGTTGGATTAACGTGCAGACGGTCCGCGCCTGACTTTTTAAGTCAACAACCTCTGTTCTGTACCCGACCCACCGCGTCTCCGCCCCTCGGCGCGCGCGGGCGGGGCGGGAGGCCCGGGCGGCCCGAACTGCGGGAGCCGGGCGAGGGGAAGGCAGGGACGCGGGTCTCTCACCTCCGGCGGGTCGCATAAGAGGCTGAGTCGGAAGCGGCCGCGTTTGAACTCCATCTCCAGGGCAGAGCCCCTGGCCACGGTGACCCGGCTCCGGTGGTTTCGGGAGAACATACTGGCGGTCCCGCGCCGTTGCCTGCCTTCTGCACTCCCCGCGCCGCCCGGCTCTGCTTTGTCCCTTAGGCTTCTTTCCCTCGTTGCCCTTCAGCTAGTCCGGCTGGGAATCTCCCGCAGCCGGATTCCCAAACTCCGCCTCCGGAGACGACACCTGGGCCGGGCAGGGCGCGGCACTCTCTCCCTCCACCCCCCCTGCCCCCGCCCCCGCCAAAGGCCCGGGCGGCCGGGCCAGTCCCGGGCTACAAGCAGGCCTACACCTCGGGAGCACTGAGGGGGTTCGCGGCGGGGGTTGCGGGCGCCACACCTGGGCGAGGGGCGGGCCTAGAGAAGCCCCGCCCCAAAGGCTGCGCCCCCTCCGCGAGCCGGACTACCTGCCGCGGAAAGCCCCAAGGCCCAGGGAGCACAGCGAGTCACACCGCGCCGCCCTGGGACGGCGCCCAATCTCACCCCTGAGCAGCTTCTCAGGGTTTCAACTTCCTACGGCCCCAAATGTCCCTTCTTCGTCCCCCTTTCCACTTTAAGCTCCCCTCCGTCCCTAGTGGCCACAGTTCACCGAGCAGTGCTTTAGCAGGTCTGGTAACTCTGCTCCATTCGTTACTAACCGTGGATCCTTGACTGTCAGAGAACTTCTTGGCTTCAGCTTTCTCACTTGTACGGTGAGGATACAGTAACTACCGCACTCCTCAGGTCGCTATGAGGATTACATACAGCATGAGTGCCTGGCACGAGACAAGCGCCCCCTAAGCGGAGTTATGAAGAAAAAGGGTAGGAGGCAGCAGCGACCTTCAGTTCCCTGGACCCAGACCTTGACTGCCTTAGAGGGTGAGGATATCTGTTACCTAAAGATGGGCTCTCTGCTGCTTTGCTGTGTGGCTGAGGCAGGGTTAGGATTCTCATCTTCTGCAGAAAAAGGGACCCCTCACCACCACCCCCAGCTCTGTGGGACAGAAGGAAATGGCAGAGGATTAGTTTGCTGCCCACAAATGAGGAATTCCGGGGCCTTAGGAATTTACTGGGGAGAACTAGAGAGACAGAGAGAATGGTCCCTTCAAAGCTAGACCCAGAGAAATACCAGGCTATAGCTTTAGAGAGCCCAGGTTAGAACTGCTGGGCTATGAAAAATTACTCAACATTCTTTTAGAAAACTTGACTTAAATTTACTTTGGCAAAAGGGGAAATTTATGGCTTAAGGAATGATGATATCTAGGGCTCAGGCTTTCGTTGTGGCTTGACCCAGGTATTCAGCGTCCACAAGGATCCTGTCTTTCTCCTTCATCTCGATCTACTTTTCTCTCCAAGGGCTTCATTCTCCACAGCATTATAAAATGGTTGTCAAAAATTCTGGGTCTGTGTACTTTCAGGCTTATATGCAGCAGAAAAGAGAGCTGTTTCTTGAAGCTCCTGTGCATGTCTGGGATTCACTATGGGCCATTTCAGATCGTTTATCCATCTCAAACCGATATTTATAGGCAGAGGGGTGGCCAGACCTGAACCAATCGCTTTGGCCAAATAGGATTCCATGTGCCAGCTGGCCAGGCCTAGGTCACTTCCCAGTCCTGGAAACCAAATGGAACCCAGTGAGCTGGGAGAGAGGGGAGGGAGACATGGTTTCTGAAAAACGGTTACAGTTACTACCACCAGAAAGTGAAAGAATGGATGCTAGACAGAAAAAAACAACAAACATCTCTGTTGTTTACAGAAGTTTACATGAAGAAGGGAGTTCTTCTGTCACTAGGAAAGGCAGATCAAAAGATTATGAAAAATCTGTGGCCTCTGAGATAAATCTCAAAGGAAGAGTGAAGGGGAAAGGAAGGCATTGTTTCTAAATTTCTTCAAATATCTATCATCACTCTTTTAAACTGTAAGCTCCCTAAGGAGAGACAGTCTATCTTATCCACTGGTTTATGCCCAGTGCCTGGCACATACAGAGTTCTCAATAAATCACTGGTTGAACTAAATGAACAAATGAGATGCCCAAAGGAAACATACAGATTTGAGAGTGCTTGACTGGGATGAGCCATGCTATGGGACTAAAATGGTTCATTTCAAATGTTTAACTTTTAGCAGCAGAATGCTTTTTTCCCAAAATGAAAATGTCACCTGAAATATATGAAATATGATCACAGATGCTGTAATAGAAGCAGGGGCTGGAGCCCCAAATCTTGTCCTCTCCAGAGGCCCCCTCAGCTGCATGCAGGGACACACACACACACACACACACACACACACACATACACACACACACACACCCGTGGAACAGAGGCTATACAGAAGGTTTTGAAAACCCCGAACAAGAGCTGGAGGAATACAAAGCATTTGGAAAGGAAATAGAGCTCAAATCTTGCCTGAGAATTTATTTGTACTTGATGTGACTTCAGATTTTGGGAAAGGAGTGACACAACCAGAGTTATATTTTAGGGATCATAATCTGACGCGCATTTGCATAAATCTGCTGGACTAGGTTATGTCTGGGGTTTGGGAAGCCAGCTGACACTGTCCTCAACTGAAGGTGGAGAGACAAGGGCCAAAATTTCGGAGGAGTTATTATTTTTTAATTAAATTCTTTTTTTGAAAGTACTCATTCCGTTTTTGAAACATTTCTTTTTCTACCACTTAAAAAATAATACAAAGTAAAAAATACATGAACAAACCACACTTTCCCCATAAATCACAGAAAAACACTGAGACAGTTTGGTGCCAGAGAATGCTGAAGCCTCATACTAGCTCATAAGAGAAAATTGCTGAATTTTCTGGAATTGTGCATTCCAGCTGTTAAATACAACTTTGTTGTCACTCAGTCGTGTTTGACTCTTTGCGACCCCATGGACTGGGCTTCCCAGGCAGCACTAATGATAAAGAACCCTCCTACCAATGCAAGAGACGTAAGATACGCCGGTTCAATCCCTGGGTCCGGAAGATCCCCTGGAGAAGGGAATGGTAACCCACTCCAGTATTCTTGCCTGGAGAAGCCCATGGACAGAGGAGCCTGGCGGCCTACAGTCCATGGGGTCACAAAGAGTCGGACACAACTGAAGCTACTTAGCACACACGGACTGCAGCACGCCAGGCTTCCCTGTCCTTCACCATCTTCCAGAGTTTGCCCAGACTCATGTCCAATGAGTCGATAATGCCATCCAACCATCTCATCATCTGTTGCCACCTTCTCTTCCTGCCCTCAATCTTTCCCAGAATCAGGGTCTTTTCCAATGAGTTGGCTCTTCGCATCACATGAAGAACCTCTTCATCAGGAGGTTCTTTAATTCCTCTTCACTTTCTGCCATTAGGCTAGTATCATCTGCATTATCTGAGGTTGTTGATATTTTCCCCCACAATCTTGATTCCAGCTTGTGAGTCATCCAGACTGATATTTCGCATGATGTACTCTACATGTAAGTTAAATAAGCAGGGTAACAACATACAGCCCTGAAGTACTCCTTTCCCAATTAGGAACCAGTTTGTTTTTCCATGTCTGGTTCTAACTGTTGCTTCTTGTCCTACATACAGGTTTCTCAGGAGACAGGTAAGGTGGTCTGGTATTCCCAGCTCTTTAAGAATTTTCCATGGTTTGTTGTGATCCACACAGTTAAAGGCTTTAGTGTAGTCAGTGAAGGAGAAGTAGGTTTTTTTTTAAAATTCCCTTGCTTTCTCTATGATCCAACAGACGTTGGCAATTTGATCCCTGATTCCTCTGCTTTTCTAAATCCAGCTTGTACATCTGCAAGTTCTTGGTTCATGTACTGTTGAAGCCTAGCTTGAAGGATTTTGAGCATAATCTTCCTAGCATGTGAAGTGAGCGCAATTGTATGGTAATTTGAACATTCTTTGGCATTACCTTTCTTTGGTATTGGAATGAAAACTGACCTTTTTCAGTCCTATGCCCACTGCTGAGTTTTCCAAATATGCTGGCATATTGAGTGTAGCTCTTTAAAAGTATCATCTTTTAGGATTTGAAATAGCTCAACTGGAATTCCATCATGTCCGCTAGCTTTGTTCATAGTAATGCTTCCTAAGGCCCACTTGACTTCACACTCCAGGATATGTGGCTTTAGGTGAGTAACATCATGGTTATCTGAGCCATTAAGACCTTTTTTTGTACACTTCTGTGTATTCTTTCCACCTCTTCTTAATCTCTTCTGCTTCTGTTAGGTCCTAGCTGTTTCTGTTCTTTATTGTGCCCATCGTTGCATGAAATGCTCCCTTGATATCTTCAAGTTTCTTGAATAGATCTCTAGTCTTTCCCATTTTATTGTTTCTCTCTATTTCTTTGTATTTTTTACTTAAGCAGTCTTTCTTATCTCTCCTTGTTATTCTCTGGAACTCTGCATTCAGATGGGTATATCTTTCTTTCTCTATCTCCTTTGCCTTTTGTTTCTCTTCTTTCCTCAGCTATTTGTAAGGCCTCCTCATACATTCATTTTGCCATCTTGCATTTCTTTTTCTTGGGGATGGTTTTGGTCACCATATCCTATACAATGTTACGAAACTCCATCCATAGTTCTTCAAACACTCTACCAGATCTAATCCCTTGAATCTATTTGTCACTTCTCCTGCATAATAATAAGGCATTTGATTTAGATCATACCTCACTGACTTAGTGGCTTTCCCTACTTTGTTCAATTTAAGCCTGAATTTTGCAATAAGGAGCTGATGATCTGAGCCACAGTCAGCTCCAGGTCTTGTTTTTGCTGAATGTATCAAGCTTCTCCATCTTTGGCTGCAAAGAATATAATCGATTTGATTTCAGTATTTACCATCTGGTGATGTCCATGTGTAGTGTCATCTCTTGTATCGTTGGAAAAATAGTGTTTGCTATGACCAGTACATTCTCTTGCCAAAACTCTGTTAGTCTTTGCCCTGCTTCATTTTGTACTCCAAGGCCAAACTTGCCTGTTACTCCAGGTATCTCTTGACTTAGTATTTTGCATTCCAGTCCCCTATGATGAAAAGGGCTTTTTTTTTTTTTTTTTTTTTGGTGTTAGTTCTAGATCTCAGAGGTTAAAGCATCTGCCTCTAATACAGGAGACCTGGGTTCGATCCCTGGGTTGGGAAGATCCCCTGGAGAAGGAAATGGCAACCCACTTCAGTATTCTTGCCTGGAGAATCCCATGGAGGGAGCAGCCTGGTGGGCTACAGTCCATGGGGTCGCAAAGAGTCGGACACGACTAAGCGACTTAACTTAACTTAACTTAGTTCTAGATCTTATAGGTCTTCATAGAACCATTCAACTTCAGCTTCTTTGGCATTAGTGCCTGGGGCATAGACTTGGATTACTGTGACACTGAATGGTTTGCCTTGGAAATGAATGGAGATCATTCTGTTGTTTTTAAGACTACACCCAAGTACTGCATTCTGGACTCTTTTGTTGACTATGGGGGCTACTCCATTCCTTCTAAAGGATTCTTGCCCACAGTAGTAGATATAATGGTCATCTGAATTAAATTCACCCATTCTCATCCATTTTAGTTAGTTCACTGATTCCTAAAATGTCAGTGTTCACTCTTGCATCTCTTGCTTGACCATGTCCAATTTACCTTGATTCATGGACCTAACATTTCGGGTTCCTATGCAATATTGTTGTTTATAGCAATGGACTTACTTTCACCACCAGACGCATCCACAATTGAGTGACATTTCCACTTTAGGCCAGCCACTTCATTTTTTATGGAACTATTTCTCCACTCTTCCCCAGTAGCATATTGGACACCTACCCACCTGGGGGAGCTCATCTTCCAGTGTCATATCTTTTTGCCTTTTCATTGTGTTCATGCGGTTCTCAAGACAAGAACACTGAAGCGGTGTGCCATTTCTTTTTCCAGTGGACCACATTTTGTCGGGCCCTGACTAGCAGGGACATGCCCTTCAACCACTCCATGTAGCTGAAGGACATGCCCAGTGCCCTGGTTGACCTACTGTTGGTCCTCACTGAGCATGTAAACCTTTGCCAGGGGCCAGGGCAAAGGTCCTACTACAGTTGCCAGGAAGGGGGTCCAAGGAAGGCTGGAGCCAAGGTTGGAGGATGCCCAGGAGCACAGGGCTCCCCAGCCTCACTGCTGCTGCCAGATGCCCTGGGGCTGATCTGCCACCTGCACGGCCCGCCGCCAGCTGATCTCTGGCCCCTGCCTTTCCTCTCTGGCTCCTTGTCGTTATTGTCCAAGCCTGTTGAGACTAGCCTAACTGAGTGGGGCGCTCAGTGCTTCCTGACTTCACACCCCATCGTGCTAGGAACTCAGGGGCTCCAGTCACTACCCTGCTCTGCCTCCATGGGGATCTCTGCAAACCCACTGCCCATGACACTACCACCTCTCTAGGGCACCACTGCCTCTTCAGTCTACTGCTGCCATGCTCTCCAGCTGCCATCTTGAACCAACTGGGCTCAGCATAACCTCAGCCATATATTCCCAATGCCTGGCTTCCCAAGGGTTTCCACCCCTTATCCAGGGAGAGTACAAGATGAGACCAAAATATTTTGTAGTGCTGGGAAGTAAAAAGTGCTCAGGGAATGATGAAGATATGGGATAAGAATATAGAAACCATCTTAAATAAATGTCCACTGACCAAATCTGGGACAAATTTAAGCATCAAAATGGATTACAACTCATTGACTGAAATAAGAATCCATACTGATATAATAAACACTAATGTAACTGAATGTAAGGAGAATGTAGTGCACTTCACTATAGAACACCAACTAACAAATGTAGATGGAATAATGGAAGTAGAATACCTCTTGGCAATTATTTCAGTAGAATTGATTCATACAGTATTCATCAATGGATATTACACCGCGTGGGTGGAAGTTTGATGGAGGATAGTATATCAGAGTAGTTTCAGAGTATTTCCCCAGAAAACACTCAGTAAAGTGTTGAAAATGGTGAGTTTGGGAATTCCCTGGCATCCCAGTGGTTAGGATTTGGCACTTTCACTGCTGGAGCCCAAGTTTAATCCCTGGTTGGGGACCTAAGATCCTGAAAGCCACACGGCATGGCCAAATTTAAAATAAATTTAAAATAAATAATAAAAAAAAATTGTGACTTTACAGTGGAAAAAACTGACAGACACCACCTTGAACAGGTGATTAAGGTTAGCATCATCAGTGGAATAAGCTGATGTCCTGTACTTCCTGATGTGATACAGTGAGAAGAACACAGCAAAATATTTTTTGAGTAGCATTCCTGCCAAAAACTTATGTCTTGACTTGAGGAAACACCAGATGGTCCAGGTTGAGGGACATACTACAGAATCAAAGGCTTGTACTATTTAAAACTGTCAAGGTCACTAAAGATAAGGAAGGAGTGAGGAAATGGTTTAGCAGATTAAAGCAGATCAAAGACAATATGACAAGGAATTGTAATGTAGGACTGTGGATTTGAATTCCAACCTAGAAAGGAAAAGGAGACATTGGGCAGTAGGTAAAATTTGAATGGGATCCATGGAAAGGATGGTAGTATTGTATTAGTGTTAATTTCCTGATTGGGAGGGTTGCAAAAAGGTTATAGAATCGTGTACTCATATTTGAGGAAAATACACAATGAAATATTTAGAGATGAAACGGCATCACGTCTCCAACTGGCTCTCAGAATGATCAGAAGAGGAGTAATGATAATGGAGAGGAAGGGGAAGAAATGGTAAATGTTAATGATGGTAGAATCTGATTTAAGAAGCTAACAGAGTTCTTTGTAGTCTTCTTGGAACTTTTCTGTAAGTTTTGAAATTATGTCCCCAAAAAATATCTAAAAAATTAAAGCTAAGAACTTTTTCAGAAGGACAAAGTTCTTCCTTTCAGCCTACAAACCTGTTCAAATCTCTCTGATGCTAAACAAAGCAAAACTAAAAACAAAACAAAATAATGAAGCCCATAGCTCTTTACTGTCACCACTTCCTCCCTGCTGGGCATCAGGATGTTGAGGAAACTCCACTGGGCCTAGTGTCAGGAAGTCTTTGATGCTGGTTCTGCCACTCCTTCACTATGGGACTCTGGCCACATCATTTAACCCTTCTAAGCCTCAGTTTCCTCATGAGGGAACAATAGCATCTCCCTGATAGAGCTGCCATGGGCTCAAGGGAGGGAAGGAATATGAAAGCAGGTTATAAACTCTAACATGTTTGACAAATACTAATTACATTTTAACTCCTGGTGATACAGGACTATCGTCTTCACACGTTGCTACAGTGCATGCTCTTCTTGGAGCTCAACCTAGGCTCTGCAAAACTGTACGGAGCTCATCATAGACTTTGTCTGCTGATAATCTCTGTTCTTGGTGCCTTTATTGCCCCTTTGACCTGTTCTCAACCCTGCCTTCCCCCTCTGCCAGTATGCTCAAGACTGAGGCCCACTTGGGTTTGTTCCTGGTCCTTTCCTCTTCATCTGCTCATTCTGGAATGTCTCATCTATTCCCATCTCTTGAGGAGGACCTTCATCAGCATTTCCAGTGCTGATGACACCCCAGCTCACACCTTCTGTGAAGAGAAGAAGACTTCTCTTCTCAGTATTCCATCTCCATGTGGGCATTCCCACATGCCCTTTGTTTCATTTTTATTAATTTTTGTTAAGAGTATAGTTGCTTTACAGTGTTGTGTTCGTTTCTGCTGTGCAGCAAAGTGAATCAGTTATACCTATACACGTATCCATTCTCTTTTAGGTTTCCTTCTCATTGAGGTCACCACAGAGCACTGAGTAGAATTCCCTGTGCTACACAGTAGGTTCTCATTGGTTACCTATTTTCTACATAGTAGTGTATATACGTCAATCCCAATCTCCCAATTCATCCTCCTTCTCCGCTTGGTAACTGTAAGTTTGTTCTCTACATCCATTACTATTTCTGCTTTGCAAGTAGTTCATCTGTATCATTTTTCTAGATTCCACATATAAGAAATATTATACAATATTTGTTTTTCTCTTTCTGAATTACTTGACTCTCCAGGTCCATCCACATCTCTGCAAATGGCACTGTTTTGTTCCTTTTTATATCTTGAATAATATTCCATTGAATATCGGTACCACATCTTCCTTCTCCATTCCTCTGTCGATGGATATTTAGTTTGCTTCCAAGTCCTGGCTATTGTGAACAGTGCTGCAATGAACATCAGGGAGCATGCATCCATTAGAATTCTGGTTTTCTCTGGACATATGCCTAGGAGTGGAATTGCTGAGTCATATAGTAGCTCTATTTAAGGTTTTTAAGTAACTTCCATACTGTTCTCCATAGTGGTTGTACCAGTTTACATTCCTACCAACAGTGTAGGAGGGTTCCCTTTTCTCCACACCCTCTCCAGCAATGATTGTTGGTAGATTTTTTGATGATGGTCATTCTGACGGGTGTGAAGTGATACCTCATTATAGTTTCGACTTTCCACATGCACTTTAAATTCACGTTAGGTGACACTAAATGGTTTTCTTTTTACTTACTTCTCTTCTTATGTTCTCTTCTGTATTTAAAATATTATTTCCCTCTAATACTTGGGCTAGAAATGTAGAAGTCATCTATTATTGTGGCTGTATGCATGCTGAACAGCTACTATGTGCAAGACACTACCCTACATACTTTGCATTCTCCGTTTGCTTCATTCTTTGGGAGAGTCCTTTTGACGTGGGAAATAGATGGGCTTCAGGCTAGATATTTACAACTGGCCTCCTGTTTGCATTTCATGGGGCACAAATAAGTGGGGTTCAGGCTGGATACTTAAAACTGTTAGCGTGTTCTGAGATGAGAGATAGGTGGGCTCCAGTTAAGCATTTACAATCAACCTCCTGTTTGCTCTCTGAAATGGAAGTAACAACATAAACAGGGTAAATAGCCAGTGTTTGTCTCTTGTAAACATCTTAAGGTTAATAGTCATGGCAATAATCAAGGTAATAGTCATGCAAGGACAAAGAGGGGCAAAATCCTGTTTGAGTCAAGGATTAAGGGATCTCTGCTCCCCCCATTTTGGGGACACATAGGCAGAAAGGCTCCTTGTGGGTCAAAAGTCAAGGTATAACTCCAGGCCATAATGAGCCTTGCTCCTCTCAGAAGCCTTCACTTTGAGAGCCATCTTGGCTGAGGGGTGCGTGAGCACCCAGGAGAGGGTCCCAGGGTAGCTCAGGTGTGGAAAAAGAAACCAGATAATTGGTCAAAGGAAGACAAAGACCCAGGAGAACTGACCTATATAAATGACTTAACCTCTTTACTGCGCTCCTCCTCCTCTCTAGGGAGGATGTACACACCCTTTCTCTCTGTTTTGCTTCTAGCTCATCTAAACACATTGTTTCTCTGTTTTCTCTCCCACTTGTTGTTGTACTATGTCTCTAATAATAAACTTTGGACCTGTATCTACAGTTTCTGCCTCTGTGATAAATGCATTTTTTCACTGGGGGCAAAGATCCAGGGAAAAATAGCTTTTAGTCTCTGGCCCTTGCTGGTCCAGTGGCTAGGATTCCTGGTTCTCATCCAGGCGACCCAAGTGCAGTTCCTGGGCAGGAAATTAAGAACGTACTTCATGCCACCACTCACTGCTACTTTACTGAGATCACTATGAACTAGATCCTGCTGCTGCTGCTAAGTCACTTCAGTTGTGTCCAACTCTGCAGCCCCATAGACGGCAGCCCACCAGGCTCCCCCATCCCTGGGATTCTCCAGGCAAGAACACTGGAGTGGGTTGCCACTTCCTTCTCCAATGCGTGAAAGTGAAGTCGCTCAGTTATGTCTGACTTTTAGCGACCCCATGGACTGCAGCCCATCAGTCTCCTCTGTCCATGGGATTTTCCAGGCAAGAGTACTGGAGTGGGGTGTTGTTGCCTTCTCTGAACTAGATCCTACTTCATTCCATTTTACAAAACTGGAATATGAGGTTCAGAAAACTTAAATAACTGTGAACCGAAGGTTACACAGCCAATAAACTGGAATTTGTTAATAGGCTTGTCTGACTCCAAAGTTCATTCTCAATCACTATACTATATTGACTTCTTCCTGAATTCTCATATACAATTGTTTATCAGTTCCTTTAAATTTCATTAATGAAATATTTCTTAAGTCAGTTCTTCCCTTACTTTGTTCACTATTGCTACTCTGTTCAGACATGTATCCCATGTATATATCTATACACTACATGTATAGTGCTTTTTGCTAATTATAAATGTGATATATATTGGCTGTAAGAAAATTCATTACACAAAATACTAAGGAATATTTTAAAAGAAAAAAAAAAAAAAGAAAACACTACAGATCTTGATAGTGAAAGTTCCCCAACTCTAAGTTTCAAAGATAATCACCATTAACCATTTAGTATACATTCCTTAGTTTTTTCTCCGAATGTAGTAGCATATTATGCCTTTTAAAAATGGAAGAGCAGGTGCTTCGTGAGGGCAGTAGGTAGTGCCTCAGTCTCATAAAATGGAATCACCTCATCTTGAAACTTGCTTTTCTTATTCCGTATGTCAGCACATATAGAGCTACCTTGTTCCTTTTTTTAAAAATTAGTAAAACACACGTTTCATGCGTGCGCGCACTTGCGTGCTCAGTCCTTGTCCGACTCTTTGTGACTTCATGGACTCCAGCCCATCAGGTTCCTCTGTCGGTGGAATTTTCCAGGCAAGAATACTGGAGTGGGTTGCTATTTCCTCCTCCAGGGGATCTTCCCAACCCAGGGATGGAACCCAAGTCTTCTGCGTCTCCTGCACTGGCTGGTGAATTCTTTACCACTGAGACATGAGTTATCTTACACACGTTTTATACAAAGTTCAATAGGCACAAAAGTGTATATTAGGAAGAATAAGTCTCCCTTCACCCTTGTTCTCCCAACCATCCATTGGAATTGCTGTCACCAATTTCTTGGGTAACCTTCTGGGGCCCCATTTCTTTTAATAGCACCACAGCTTCCCACTATGGTGTATCAAATCCCTGTACCAATTTTGGTTTTTCTTTAGATTGTTTCCAATACTATTACCCACCGGGATCTAAATCCTACGTCTATCTTATCAATTACCGATCAACTCTTAGCTTGTACCATAATTCATCTATCCACTTCTCTACTGATAAAGAATTGAGGCTTAAATACCATCTGCCCACCTTGTAGGGCACTTGTGCTATTAAGCCCTCCTTCATTTTGCTGGCAAATAGTTTGTTTCGTGCTCCTCCATCAAACTGTAAGCTCCTCAAAGGCAGAGAGGAGTATTTATATTTATCTTTGTATTATCATTGCCTAGCCCCGTGTAATAATTGAATCTCCGGCGCTGAGCTCTGATCTCGATTGTGGGGCTGCGGGGCGAGCGGAAAACCCTCCCGGCCTCAAAGTGTCCGGAACTATTGTTGGAAGGACCCGTGTTTCTCCTGGAGCATGTTTGTCGCAAAGCGTGCCCCGCACAAGCATGGTTCCTAGGCACCGGAAGTACCCGGCTATTTGCTGGGATAAGTTCTTCCGCGGGGCGGAAAAGGTATGTCTGAATGTGTTTCGACTATTTACAGCCCCCTTTCCTTGCAGGGCCCCATGAGTAAGCTGTGGCGGCGCGGGAGCACCTCTGGGGCTATGGAGGCCCCTGAGCCTGGTAAGCGTGGATCCATAAGGCAAGTTTGCCCTTCGCATAAAAGCAGTCTCTTTCGTGCTCCTTCGAGCTTCCCCTGGGTACTTCGCCACAGGTGGGAAGCAAAAAGGCGGGGCTGTTATGGTAATACCAGAATACCGCGGGAACAATAGGACCCTTCGGGGTACTGGGCTTTTCTTGCCCCTCCCATACATCTTTGACAGGCTCTCCTTCTGCAGGGGAAGCCCTGGAGTTGAGTCTAGCGGGTGCCCACGGCCACGGAGTGCACAAGAAAAAGCACAAGAAACACAAGAAGAAACACAAGAAAAAACACTACCAGGAAGAGGAGGCTGGGCCAACGCAGCAGTCTCCTGCCAAGCCCCAGCTCAAACTCAAAATCAAGTTGGGCGGGCAGGTCTTGGGCACCAAGAGGTGAGGCCAAGAGAGCCGAAGTTTTACTTGGGGGACTTTAGAAGCAGGCAGAGACAGAAGGAGAAACTGGCTGCAGTTTTCATAAGACAGAGAATGGATGCTGTGACTTCAGGGCCCAGGTTAATGTAGCAAGAACCCAAGAGGGCGTGGGGAAGACTAATGTACTGAGCAGGAGGAGACAATCGCTCACCTTACAGAGTGGTTGCTTCTCTGCAGTGTTCCTACCTTCACTGTGATCCCTGAAGGTCCTCGCTCACCCTCTCCCCTTATGGTCGTGGACAATGAAGAGGAACCTGTGGAAGGAGTCCCCCTTGAGCAGTACCGTGCCTGGCTGGGTGAGAAGGATCTAGAGGTGGGGAAACTGGGTTTCTCATTATACCTGGTTAAGGGAAGAGGGTTCGTTCTGAGGAAGGTGAAAATTTTGTGTTTCCCAGTATTAACTTGGCCAAAGTAAGGTTCCCAATCTGAACAATTCTACTTTTAGCTCTCCAACTTTACTTTACAGATGAAGACAGTAATCTGTCCCCCTCCCCACTGCGGGACCTGTCCGGGGGCTTAGGAGGTCAGGAGGAAGAGGAAGAACAGAGGTGGCTGGATGCCTTGGAGAAGGGGGAGCTGGATGACAATGGAGATCTCAAGAAGGAGATCAATGAACGGCTGCTCACTGCTCGGCAGGTAAGTAGGTTCATTCTTTATTTGTTTGCCAAATTGATACTGAGAGCTTTCCACATCTGGAGAACTTTGCAAGGCAGCAGGGATATCAGCAGTGGAGAAAAGACAGACAAGGTTTCTGTTCTCATGGAGCCAGTATTCTTGTGTAGTAAATAATTTTGAAAAACTGGAATGTTTATAACAAAAATAGGGTGATGAAATAGAAAGTAGAAAACAACATTAGATAGGGCAATCTGGAAAGACCTCTCTAAAAATATAATGTTTCCAATACCAGAGAAGCTTTCCAGGCAGAGAGACCAGCAGGAGCAAAGACCCTGAGGGTGGAACATGCCTAATTATGGCCAAGGAGAAGAATAAATGTGACTGTGACAAAAAGGCGGTATGCAGAGAAATGATATGTTTGGTTTATATTTCATTAGTTTACTTTGGTTTCTTAGTGGTGGTAAACGATAGAAGCAAGACCAGTTAGGAAGCTATTGAAGTAGTCAGGTAAGAGATGGTGGTGGCTTGAACCAAGGTGAAATGAGTTGGAGAAACCAGATAGATTCTGGATATATTTAGGAAACAGACACTTGTTGGGGGAAGGAAGGAATCAAGGATAACCCTGAGTTTTTGACTTGAGCAATTATCCAGTTGATGCTATCCATTGGGATTCAAAGACTGAAAAAACAATAAAGCCTCCAGAGAACTAGTACAGAGTTTTGGGACTCAGGGCGGGAAGGTAATGTTACTAAAGCATTTGTCCTTGAGGATCAAGGATCTAAAGCTGAAAGTCTGGAGATCTGAGAGGAGGCAGTATGAAAGGCTCCTGGAGACTGTTCTCATTGTACTCTTTTCTCAAGGCCTGCTCCTCAAGACCCTGCTTTCCGTGTCCGCACTTTCCCCTCCCTCGTTCTGGCAGAACTCCCTTCTCTATTTGCTGACATCTCCATATCTCCCTAGCGAGCTCTGCTGCAGAAGGCTCGAAGTCAGCCTTCCCCGATGCTGTCACTACCTGTGGCTGGGGGCTGCCCGGCCCCCGCTCTCACCGAAGAAATGCTGCTGAAGCGTGAGGAGCGGGCACGGAAGAGGCGGCTGCAGGCAGCTCGGCGGGCCGAGGAGCACAAGAACCAGACTATCGAGCGCCTCACCAAGACTGCGGCGCCCAGTGGGCGGGGAGGCCGAGGGGCCTCCCGGGGCGAGCGGCGGGGAGGGCGGGCGGCGGCCCCAGCCCCCATGGTGCGCTACAGCAGCGGGGCACAGGGTTCCACCCTCTCCTTCCCGCCTGGCGTCCCTGCCCCCGCGCCTGTGTCTCAGCGGCCATCCCCATCTGGACCGCCGCCTCGATGCTCTGTCCCCGGCTGTCCCCATCCGCGCCGCTATGCCTGCTCGCGCACGGGCCAGGCACTCTGCAGCCTTCAGTGCTATCGCATCAATTTGCAGATGCGGCTAGGTGGGCCTGAGGGCCCCGGATCCCCACTTCTGGCTACTTAAGCGCCCCCCTCCCCCACCTGGACTCTGTGCCTTCTCCTCTGCCCCTTGTTTTCAGTGCCCTTCCCACTTTATTAAATTTCATCCAGTGCCTTGACTTGTACAGAATTGGGGGGATGGAGTACGGGTAGGCCAATTCCCCATACACACAGCTTGCCCCCCCACCCGCTGCTTGCATTGGTGCCGGGAAACGTCCACCAGGCCCCAGAATAGCCGGTCCGCACCCACCCAGACTCCAGCAGGCTCTTGGGGCTCCGCGGCTCCTAGCGGGATTACCTGGCGTGGTCAAGCGTTTGGCGTCATCCAGAAAATAGGGCTCAAGCCAGTCAGCGGGAACTTTGCTGTCCCGGGCGGCCGTTCATTGGTTGATAACTCTAACCCTGTTCTGTCGTCCGTATTGGCTGTTGTCGCTGTCAGTCACAGCCATGGGTCGAACCTTCCCCACTCTTTGTCTGTGCAAGCTCCTGTTGTCTGGGAGAGTGGCGGAGGTGCTTTTGTAGATTGGTCGCAGGGAGAAGCCTGTGAGCTTTCCTATTGGCCCATCTGTCCGAGAGTGATGCGGATTGGTGGGACGGAACAACCTGGGTGCTAGTTGGCAGAGCTCTCGCTGGATGGAAGGTCCGGTCGCAGAGTGATGGTGGCGGCAGCGAAGATGGGCCGGGCAGGGACCATGGCGGTGGAGGCAGAGGTGGCAGGGGCGGGGCAGCTGGCGGTAGAGGAGACTGTGGTCTTCAGGGAGCTGTAGGTGGAGGCATGGCTCGGGCTACCGGCGGGAACGGCAGCGAGGAGGCCTGGGGGGCACTTCGAGTGCGGCAACAGCAGGTATCCCAACAGCTCCAAAAGCCTATCACGACAGCCATTTATTTCTCCTTCCCCATTCCTTGCCCCTGCCTTTTGGCGGGTGGCGGAGGAACTCTCGGAGCCAAAGGTACTGTGAAATTCCTAGATATGGCCCTTCTACTCTGTGTAAACTTTGTGATGTAGGTGCTGTTGACTTTTGCCTGCAGCTTCATAGATCCCATCCCTTAGCTGCAGTGGAAGCTTGCAGTGGCTCTCCAGTGACCAGAGGCATAGTGAGGCCCCAGGGAGGTTCCTTCTGTCTTGCAACAGTTATTTGTGATGTTTTTCTATGTGCCTATTGTCATAACAGAGTCTGGCAGTGTCTTCTCTTGAGGGAGCAATTTGGAGAAGAGATGGAACCCAGAATCACGCCCTGGATGCCATCCTTTATCATCCACAGCAATCCCATCTGGTTGGGAACCCTGCTCTGGGTCTCTTATTGCTCCTCCTCTACCCTAGGAAGCCTGAGACCCAGGGCTGGAAAGATCCAGCTTAGGAGTGGGGATTGGCAGACCACAGGGAATGATAATGAAAACAGCTTTGGAAATTACCTAAACCCCTTACCCATCATCTGAGACTTTGAGATAGCCCAGTCTTCGGACTTCTGCCAAAACACTCCCTTAACATTAAACACCCTAGGGAGCCAGGCTTGAATATGAGAGGTCTCCTATATGCAGAGCTGCAATCTGCCTCTTTGTATGCCCACACCTTGCATCTTAAGTCTCTAGACTGATTCTTGCTATTCCAAATCCTCTTCCATGCTGGCAGCCCTTCAGATATTTGAACACTCCTCTCAACATCACTTTTTCCTCTCCCCATAGATTTCTGAGCTAAGCTTGGCTCACAGGATGGGACTGTGTATGTGTATGCAGGGGGTGGGGGTGGACAGTGTCTTGGGCTGGAATTTCCCTTTAAGTGCTTCCTTGCTCCCAGCTTCGAGAGCTGTGCCCGGGAGTGAACAACCAGCCCTACCTCTGTGAGAGTGGTCACTGCTGTGGGGAGACTGGCTGCTGCACGTACTACTATGAGCTCTGGTGTGAGTCTTCAAGGGGGCTCTTCTTTTGTTCTGCCCACCCGCCTTTGGACTTCAGCCTTCAAGGACCCTTCTCTGCATAGGAGGTATCTAAGTCTCTTCCTCCTCGCCTCCTGCAGGGTTCTGGCTGCTCTGGACTGTCCTCATTCTCTTTAGCTGCTGTTGCGCCTTCCGCCATCGACGAGCTAAACTACGGCTGCAGCAGCAGCAGCGGCAGCGGGAGATCAACTTGTTGGCCTACCATGGGGCGTGCCATGGGGCTGGCCCTGTCCCTACTGGCTCACTGCTTGATCTTCGTGAGTGACGAGGCTCTGGCCTCTCAGTGGTCCCTCCCAAACCAGGACCCTGGTTCATTCCACACTCCCTTTTCAGAGATTTCAAGGCACACTTTTCCCTCATAGGAAAGACACCACCACTCCACCCCTGGTTGCCTTCTATCGACCATACCATTCTTTCCTGCAGGCCTCCTCAGCGCCTTCAAACCCCCAGCCTATGAGGATGTGGTTCACCGCCCAGGCACTCCACCGCCTCCTTACACTGCAGCCACAGGCTGCCCCTCGACTGCTTCCAGCCAGTGCACCTGCTGCTCCTCCGCTTCCAGCTGTCCTGCCCGCCACGAGGGAACAAACGTGGAAGACGTTTCCTCCCACCAGAGTGCCCCTCCTCATCAGGAGGGTGAGCTTGGGGCAGGAGTGAGCCCTGCCCCCACACCCCCCTCCTGCCGCTATCGCCGCCTGACTGGTGACTCAGGTATTGAGCTCTGCCCTTGTCCTGACTCCAGTGAGGGTGAGCCAGTCAAGGAGGCTAGGGTTAGTGCCACCTCACGAGAGGTGGAAGACCAGTCCCCTTGTGCACGGCCCCTAAATCCTGCACCCCAAGTCTCTCCTGTGGGGCTGGCTTCCAGCGAAGGGGACATCCCATAAGCAATTTTGGGAGGCAGGGGGTGGGTTACTTCCCCACCAGAAACAGCCCTAATCCCAGCTCCCTGGGTTCTTGGCCTCTCCCTGCCCTCCTAGAATCTGAAAAGGCTGGAGTCCTGAGAAGGGCAGTGTTTGGGGGACTGTGCGAGCTCTATCCCCCAGGATATACACAGGAGCCTTTGATCTCATTAAAGAGATGTGAACCAGCTGCTTGTGGATTTGGGTAGACTAGTGCTCGACTGACTGCATTGCACTTGACCTGACTAGGTTTGGAAGGGACAGTCAGTGGCCACTTTTCCCACCTTCTCTGAAGGAGAACAGGCAGCCCTAAGGCCTGGACTGAGTGAGTTAAGACCTCTTGGTGAGGCAAAGCTGGCAAAAGCAATAAGAGTCTGGCATGGTTTTCCCATTTATTTAGAAAAATAGACTCTGAATTCACATTCACCCCAGGGCTATGTGGGATGTCAGTTAGGAGACACCTGAGATGAGCTGAGGAGGGTTTGAAGCACTGGTATCTGACAGCTAGGGACAGAAGTGAGAGACCTGTCCCTTTAGTCCAGAATGGAATAAGGGGGCTGGCTTCCCCTCCCACGCTCCCCTTCAGTAGTCTTCAGCCATGGCCAGTAGGACAAGGCTGGTCCAGCCCTGGAAAGGGCGGCAGCCCATGCCTCGCCCATCCTGGTCACTGTACTGCTCCCACAGGAAGCCTGTGGCCTGGTACTGCTGTCTCACATTGCCCACCAGATTGGCACGGAGCTCTCTGTGGAGCCTGGCAGCACGGGCCTGGTGGGGACCCTCCAGATGCCCATAGTAGTGCAGAGCCCCCAGTGCCAGGTAGTTTACATTGAGCCACACAGCACCTCGCCAGTAGGGAGGATCATGCTCTGAGTTGCGCTGGCTGTAAAAGGGGCTGGATGCTGCAAGAGAGCGCAAACCAAAGGGGCTCCAGAGTTGACGCCGATCAGCTAGAACATCCAGCATGGGTCCAAGGCGAGGTGAATTGCGGTCCAGCAGCCGCAGCAGAAAGGGGAAAAGACTGACGTAGCCCAAGGCATCCACATACTGTAAGTGAGGGTGGGGCCGGCCCACCACCCGCATCAGCCCCTGAGGGGGCCGAGGCTTCAGCTGCACCGCTTTTGTATGGTTCCCAAAGTCTGCAAAGACTCCTAACTCTGGGGCCCAATGCAGCTCATCCAGGCTCTCCTCTTCCAGGGAGGCAGCCAGTGGGCCCAGCTCTGCAGCTGCCTCAGCCTCTCCCAACTGCTCTGCTAGCCGCATAAGCACACGGGAACCCAGGGCCACCCAGCACCGCAGATCCAGGTGCCGCTCACTGGCTGAGGGGTGTGAAGCCCGGGGATAGTCATCCAGCCCTGAAGGCAGTGTCTTGGGGTTTAGTAGGGTTGGCAAGGCTGGGTCCCGGCCGCGCCAGCGGTAAGATAGTGGCACTGGCCCTGCCTGGCTGTGATGAAGCCAGAAGAACCAGGCGCGCAGGCGAGGGAAGGCCCTGCGGAGGAAGGCCAAGTCGGCAGGGTCACCACCGTCTAGCATGTGGGCTACAGGCAAAAGCAGAGTTGGAGGGTTGGCATGGGCTGTCCTTTGCACCAGGAACTCTGAGGGCACCCGGGCTCGGGCCTCATCCCCCAGCACCTGCTCCCGCCCAATCCAGCCGTCGGCATTAAGCAGCCCCAGCCAGTGGCCTATGGCTTCCCGGGTGAGCCGGGGATCCCACCGTTGGATCACCAGCTGGTGAAAGCCCTCATCCCAAAGGAAGCCTCTTGGGAAGAATGACCGAGAGGGCACTGCTGTGAAAAGAGGGACAGATGGAAAGAGGACTGGGTCCACCTTCTGCTCAGACCCCTCAACCTCCATGTCTGGCAACACCAGACTCTGTCCATAGAAATAGCCAATCCCACCAAGAAGGCCACTGAGGGCACCCTGACCCAAAGCCTGCTCCTCAGGGCTCAGGCCCTTCTCCTTTAGCCGGAAAGTCTTCTCAAAGCGCTCTCTAAAGGCTTCAGCATGGCTTTCGAGGGCGTGGGTCAGCAGGCTGCCTGCCAGCTGCTCTAAGGCTTGGCTGCCTCCTGTCCGGGCACTGCCTGATTCAAACACCAACTCCACAGAAAAGGGGACTTTCAGTGTCACCTGTTGTATCAAAAATTGCCCTTGTGCCTGTCCTTGCCCACTTGGGCCTCTGTCGTCCCACTTCAGAGATCCTGGCAAGCCGAGGTAGCGTTCAGGGGAAGCCCCCGGGGGCCGATGCTGAAACCAGTTATTTAGGCGACTCTTCACCATCTCTGTCAGCAAGGGAAGTCCTGGATTGGAGGACCAGAAGACATTGTAGCTTGAAAGGAAAAAAATGAACAGGAAATATTATGCAGGAGGAAGCGGTGAGGATTATAAAGAGAAAGGAGGTGATGAGGAGTCAGGATGGGAAGGTCTAGGCAATGCAGGGAACATGGAGCCTAGTGAGAAGGGAAATGCCTGGTGAAAAGAGGGTAGGGTTAAGGAGATGGAAATTAGACTAAGTCAGCATCCATGCCACCCCTCCCACCATCCCACACTCTTCCCCCAGTTACCTGCCATACTTGGGGGTGGTATCTCCTGGACTGGTTGGTGCCAGAAGTGTAAGGCGGAAGTCACCAAGTTCACTAGTGTGCCCACTGATGAACTTCAGCTGCCCCTTAGCCCCAACCTCTGGCACAAGGACTTCTTTGCCGTCTGTTACCACATAGAAGAACAGGGACACCAAAGGGAGGGCAGAAGTACCTGAGGCCTGGGTGACCAATGAGGAGAGAAAAGCAGCATTAGGTCAGCAGGCCTTCCCCTGAGAATCAGCCTTAGGGAAAGGGACAGCAGGTGAAAACAACACACATCTCGCAGTGTCAAGGGTCACTGACAGGAAGCACCAGTGGGGCGGGATAAAGAGCTATGCTCAGCTCTGGGAAACGACAGTACTTTTGTGCCATGTACTGTGTGAAGAACTCTACATATTACTGGTATTTCCTTTAATCCTTAACGATTCTGTGAATTAGGTGCTATTTTTATTTACAGTTTACAGACGAGAAAACCAAGGCTCAGAAGATAGTAAAAAGAGATGGTCATACAGGCAAGTGTTTAAATCAAGCAGCAAACTCAGAGCCCCTTCTGTTTACCCCTACTTTATCCTGCATTTGCAGGCAGCAAAGAAAGGGTGGAGGAAATCTGGACTGGGGGAGGGGTGTCCTGAGGGCCCTGACCTGAGGCTCTACAGTCACTCTCCAGCTCCAGTCCCCTCCGTGCTGACCCCCAGGCCTCTTGACGAACTCAGTGGTGAGCCTTAAGGCTCCATCCTGGATGTGTTGCCGCCCGAAGGAGACACCGTCGTGGAACTCCCAGCCATAGGGACCCACGCCGTCCCCCTGCTCACACGTATGCCTGAGCTTAGGGGTCCCTGGGGTGGTGCCTTGCTGCGCCCACATCAGTCCTGGGGGTAGAATGGCCACGTAAGTCAAAGAGAGAGCTCTTGTCCCTCTGGGTCGCCGATTACTTCAGGGTCATCCCTCCTCCTAACTCTCTGATCCACTCCTCACCACCCTTGATCTGGCGCGAAGCTGGGGCGCCCAGATTAAATGCCCCCCTGCCTGTCCGCCCCGGGTCCAGGTTACCGGTGAGGAGAGGCTGCGGGCTTCGGGTTTTCATGCCGAAGTAGACGTGAGGGCGGTAGGTGCCCCAGAAGAGGTCCGGAGCCACTGTAGGGCTGGAAGAGTCAGGAGGCAGCGCCGGCGGGGCGGAGTGCAGCATGACAGCCCGCCGCGAACGGTACCACGCTAGAAGCCAGCGGCTGGACAGGCCCAGGGCCAGAGACAGGACCACTATGGCCAGAGCCGCGCCCCCAGCCGCGCCCCGGGCCCTGCCGCCCCGGCCATCCCGCCGTACGGGGCCTCCCCGAGCCACCCTCTCTGCCGTCCGCGCTCCGTCTGCCGGCGCTCCGCGGCGCCGCCGCTCGCCCCGAGCCATCCTGGCATAGAAATCGTCGTCGCGGGGACCGGGAAGATGGCAACAGAGCCCGGTCCTGCTTTGCCTCCTAGCCTTGCGCGGCGCCGGGGGCGACCACCGATGTGTCAGCCGCACCTGCCCGCCGGTGCCTACAGCTCGGCTTCCGCCTCCTCCCGGAAGTCCCGCCCCGCCACGTCAGGTTAAGCTCCACGACCGGGAAAGGCTGTCGCCCTCGTGGCGTAAGGTTGATCTCGAGGGTGGGCCTTCTGAGCTGTGTCCACTGGATCAGCGTTTATTTGGCCTCCTCACAGAGTTCACCCGAGAAGGCAGTGGCACCCCACTCCAGTACTCTTGCCTGGAAAAATCCCATGGACGAAGGAGCCTGGTGGGCTGCAGTCCATGGGGTCGCGAAGAGTCGGACACGACTGAGCGACTTCACTTTCACTTTTCACTTTAACGCTTTGGAGAAGGAAATGGCAACCCATTCCAGTGTTCTTGCTAGGAGAATCCCAGGGACGGGGGAGCCTGGTGGGCTGCCGTCTATGGGGTCGCACAGAGTTGGACACGACTGAAGCGACTTAGCAGCAGCAGAGTTCACAGGCTAGTAAGAGAAACCAATCTCACATTTGTCTTTTTTTCCCCTTTTAGTAACTTCTATATATAAGAGCCTGAGACGCCATCCTGTTTTACTTTTAATGTCTCCCCACAGTGCCCCAATCTGGTGGCTGAAAACCGTGGCTTAGAAAGTTCAGTAAGCTGGCCCTGGCCACAGAGCTAAGTGGCTAGCTTGGAACCTAGGTGTATCTGAATCAGACTGCACCTATTGTCCACATACCTATGCCTTCTTTTCTAGTGAAATGGAGTGGATACAAGAGCATCTTTTCCAGCAGTGTCTTTAAGCCTGCTTCTGACTTTAGCTGTGGCATCTCCAGTCTAGGGTTCCTAATTTAGATGAACCCTAAAAGGACCATAATGGTGCTGTGTATACTTTTTTTTTTAGCCTTTTCTACAACCCAGGAAGCAAAGGTGCTTAGGGGAAAGATTGCTTATGTCCAGGTCAGGGAAGGCTGAAGCAAAGAGGTGGCGTCTGCACCTGGTGTTGACATAGAGTCAAGGTTACATTAAAAAAAAAAAAAAGATTTATTTTTGGTTGTAGTGGGTCTTGCTTGCTGCACACGGGTTTTCTCCAGTTGTCGTGAGTAGGGGCTACTCTTCATTGTGATGCATGGGTTCTCACTGCTCTGGCTTTTCTCATTGTGCTGCTGGGGCTCTAAAGTGCAGGCTCAGTAGTTGCGGCGCAAGGGCTTAGTTGGCTGGGGCATGTGAGATCTTCCCAGACCGAGGACTGAATCCAAGTCCCTTGCATTGCAAGGTGGATCCTTAACCACTGGACCATGAGGGAAGCCCTACTCTTTTTGTTTTTTGTTGAGGGCTTTAGAAAAAAAAATTTTTCATTTGGTTGTACCAGGTCTTAGTTGCAGCATGCAAACTCTTAGTCGCTGCATGTAGTATCTAGTTCCTTGACCAGGGATCGAACCCGGGCCCCCTGCCTCAGGAGCAAGGAGTCAACCACTGGACCACTAAGTAAGTCCCAAGGTTACATTTGATGATGGTTCAGAAATGCAACTTAGATTCATAGTTACTTCTTACCAACAGCTCAGCATAAAAGGTGTTTTCATAAAGTACAAATTTCTATCATCCTCTAAAAAAAACCCTGACTTCCCTGGTGGCTCAGAATGTAAAGCATCTGCCTACAATGTGGGAGACCCAGGTTCAAGCCCTGGGTCAGGAAGATCTCCTGGAGAAGGGAATGGCAACCCACTCCAGTATTCTTGCCCCCCCCCCAAAAAAAGAGCGGCTCAAAGAAATATTTTAGAGAAGGAAATGGCAACCCACTCCAGTATTCTTGCCCCCCACCCCCGGCCAAAAAAAAGCGGCTCAAAGAAATATTTTGGAGAAGGAAATGGCAACCCACTCCAGTATTCTTGCCTAGAAAATTCCATGGATGGAGGAGCCTGGTGGGCTACAGTCCATGGGGTCACAAAGAGTCGGACAGACTGAACGAGTTCACGACGAAAAAGACCCTAATCCACATTTATGTTATTCTAGCTATTTACACACCTCCCACCCAAATTTTAATTACATAAAACTAACACTTTATGTTGCACGCTCACTTATTTCACTTCTGGCCCTACCCTCCAGTGGTAGACTTTTTACTCATTTAACAATCACCTTCTGACTAAATCAAATGGTCAGTCCTTTCTTGCTACCATTACACCTGGTCCACTTCTATATTTTAGCACTTAGTACACACCTGAATTTCACCATTCATCCTTGAATCTCAGTAATAATAATCAGTTCAAGTCACAAGGTTAATGCTAAACATCTATAAATTCAACACGTTTATTGCACACTGCATATCAGCCACTAAGCAAAATGTTGGGCACACAGAGAAAACAATCCCAACCTCAAGTTCACAATCTAGAAGCACAGTGCCAGCATTCAATCCATGTTTACAGCAATGTTTGAACCATCTGTGTTTTTACAGATCAGAGTGGTTAATCTAGTCAAAGATAAGAGGTTAACCATGGGGGTGGATAACTCAAATCTAGGTAGTCAGTATCCTTTCATCACTATACAGAGGCCTGTAGCATAAGGCCTCTTACATCCTTATGTTATGCTCACTCAATATTCTAGGCAGTTTACAGACATCTACTTACTTAGACCAGGGATTGAACCAGTGCCCTCTGTAGTGGAAGCCGCAGAGTCTTAATCACTGGACTATTAGGGAAGTCCCAGATATCAATTCACTTAATCCTCTCAACAGTTCTATGAGGTAGGTACTGCTACTGCTAAGTCACTTCAGTCGTGTCTGACTCTGTGCGACCCCATAGACGGCAGCCCACCAGGCTCCCCCGTCCCTGGGATTCTCCAGGCAAGAATACTGGAGTGGGTTGCCATTTCCTTCTCCAATGCATGAAAGTGAAAAGTGAAAGTGAAGTCGCTCAGTCGTGTCGGACTCTTAGCGACCCCATGGACTGCAGCCCACCAGGCTCCTCCGTGGGATTTCCCAGGCAAGAGTACTGGGCTGGGGTGCCATTGCCTTCTCCGAGGTAGGTACTATTATCCCCATTTTACAAATGAGGAAATAGGCACTGAGACTAAGTAATGTGTCCAAAGTTACATGGCTACTTAAGGGAAAAGCTTAGGATTTCAATCCCAGGCATTCTGGTTTTTACTACACTTGATTGTCTCCTAATAGTTTTTCTTTAAAGGGAGAGAGGAGAAAACCAGTCCTTTGAAAATATCACTGATTTAAGCAGAGAAGTACTATAGTAATGTGGTAGGAGGATATATTTGGCAAAGTACATAGCAGCCCGTGTCCAGAGATTCTTGAATGCCTGGCTGAACATTCTTAAGTTTTTCTCTAAACCAGGGCTATCAAGCATTGTTTCTTACAACCTATGGTAAGAAATAATTCTATACTGCAACCAAGTACATGCAAATAAAAACACATCCACACACTTTATATAACTATATTCATGATTACATGCTTAAAAGTTACATTTCTTAAAGAATACTTCCCACTCCATGTGCCATGCACTCTGATACTTTTTATCCTATTTTACTATTTTTTTTTAAGGCTGATTTAAACCCCTAAATTAACTTCATGATCCACAGCCTTAATCTAGTATGAAAAACACTTTAGGCACTGTTTTCTGAAACAAGTAGTGAAAGTTAGTCACTCAGTCGTGTCTTAACTCTTTGTAACCCCATGGACTGTAGCCCACCAGGCTCTTCTGTCCATGGAATTCTCCAGGCAAGAATACTGGAGTGGGTTGCCACTTCCTTCTCCAGAAACAAGTAGTAGGAAGACATAAAACCAATGCTTTGGAAAGATAAAATTAAGGAATGAAAATGGTTAGAAAAAAAGGAGACCAGGTGAGAAAATACAGCAGTAATACAAGAGCATGAATGGGAATGGAGAGAACATTTCAGGAGATTTTAATACAAAATATTCTGAACTTACTGCCTGGATATGCAGGGAAAGGGAGAGGGCAGAACCAGAGATAAAGCTGTGGTTTCCAGCTCAAGAGGTTAAGCAGATTAAGTGCCTTTTAAAGGAATAAGGAATTCAGAAGAAGAGGCAAGTACAGTTGACTCTAAAACAGTGGGGGTGGGGAAGGGAGTTAGGGGCTCCACTCCTTCAGCGTTGAGAAGTGGGGGATAACTTTACAGTCAGCATCCATGATTCCACAACTGCAGATTCAAACAACCACAGATCATGTAGTATTTATTTTAAAAATAAGCATATAGGAGCACCCCTGCAGTTCAAACCTGCCGTTGTTCAAGGATCACTATAGACAGCACGCAAAGATTATCAGTTTTATTTTGGACAAAAAGTGTTGCTGGAATTTGGAGAAAATTGGTAGTAGGTACCCTGACTATATAGCACAGAACTTAAGATTAGAGCCAAACAGAAATATAGGATTTTACCCAAGAGGATAGTTCAAGTCATGACAGAAGACAAGATACCTCAAAAATAAGAGGGAGAGCAGTACACCTTTATGGTCAAGAGAAGACAAGGGGCCCGAGAGGAAGAGAAGTCCCACAAGGAGTGAATAAAGAGCGGCAAATGCGACTGGAATGGAAAGATGAGGACTGGGAAAACAGCATTTCTAATAAGAGTAAGAGGTACCTTGAGTAGTGGAAGAAGCAGCCAAATTCAAAAGGGTTAAGCAGTGAGTGATGGTAAGAAACTGAAATAAATTCAAATCTGTCCGCACCCCTCCCGTCTTTCCTCGTCCCAGAAACACCGGTTAGGCTTGTAGTCACAGGCCTCTTTTCTTTTTTTGGCGTTCTGTGGCCCTCCAGATAGTGATATGAGTAATTAAGTTCTTCTTAAATAAGTGTCCTCAGCAGTCTTGGGTTAAAATCTGTTGACTGGTCTCTTCCGTGCTGTCAGCGCCCGGTACTGGCGCTCGGCTTGTCCCCACTCGCCGCCGCGCCCCTAGCCTGGATGTGGGAGGCGAAAGCAGTGAGCATTTCCTGGGCGGTCAGGTGAGCGCCGCGCATAATCAACCGATGCCCATCTCCTGGAGGGGAAAAACGAGTCAGGCACCAGGACTGCGGGGCCAGGGCCGAGGGCGCGCGACAGGCGCGCGACTCCCGCCCGACTCCCAACGAAACCCACCGAACAGCACGTCCACGCAAGGCTCGGAGCCGTCGTGCCTCACGTCCGCAATCACTGAGCAGTTGAGGTTCGTGCAGCGAACCTTCTCGCTGCTCACCGCCTGGAGGAAGATCCTGCAGTGAAAAAACGGCGTGAGCGCCGGGCAGAAGGGACTAGATCCTCAGCGGCAGGGAGGCGTGACCCTTCGCCCCGCACCACTGCCCCTCGTACCTCGTCGATTCCACGTTCTTCTCGAAGGGGCAGAACTGAACCCGAACCTGCTGGACCGAGCGGAGTCCGAGCCGAGCCAAGGCCGCCGCCATGGTGACACCCGCCCCGGAAGGACTCGTGGCTGGCGGAAGTGTCTCTAGTGCGAGAGTCTGTGAGCCGCGGCGCACTTCCGCAGTCACGGACCTCCGCTCGGTGCGGATTCTCCGCCCGTGTTGGCGGTGCTGGTCCCCAAGCCGCCGCCCTGGGCTCCCCAACCGAGAAGAGGAGGAACGCCAGGAAGGAGAGAGACGGTTTCGGCACAGGGTATGGAGGGCCCAAAGTACGCCCTCAATAAACACTACGTGACATCAATAGCCCTCTTGTACCACGGTGAAGACAGTGAATAATACGAAAGCCATTTGCTCCTGGCTCGGATGACACGCCTTCTGCAGCCTCTCCCTCTCTGCACCCTGCTGATCTAGGTTAACACCGTCTTAAGTGCTGGTCCCTTCCAAGGGGAGGGCACTACCACCGTAGGGATTATAAACCTACCAGAGGGTGAACCCCACTCAGGTAATTTCAGATTAAATGTGTGGACTCTGGAGTAGCTAACGCTTACACGTGAAGGTTCTACAGCCCACTATTCTTAAATGACTAAAAATAGTAAGGAGGGGAGTACAGGGTACTGTAACATAGGCCGCGGGGACTGATTTGGGTGCAGAAATTCCACCTCTGTGGTTCCTGAGGAATTACTTTGTAGTAGTGTCCCAACCTGTCTTGTGTTTAGCCTGGCTCCTGGGATTTAAGAGGAAGTGACATCAAGGCTCCCTGCTTTCTATTGGTTTTCCCCTTTCTCCTGGGATCCAACCCTAGAGTCTTACTCCCAGGATTTAGCTGCTAGTGTCTAGCCCTGAGATGTCTTTACTGATGGGGAACTGTGCCTGAGCCTCCCAAGGATGCTGACCTCCAGGTTTCAAGCTGTGATTATGCCCTTTACTCTGGATTCCAGGCAGTTGGAGTAGTGATCTTGGGTTAGCTTTTCAAGTCCAGGCTCTGTGTAGCTTGTGGTTCTCAGATATGCTTTCTTCCAAGCTCCCAATTAAGCTTTTAAAATATGCATGTCTAAATGTCTGGGCTTTTTCAGACAGAGATGGGGAGCTCTGGCTAGCTTTTGATGAGGGTCTTTAGGATTCAGAACTGGTCCCCAGGCAGGAAAGAAAAGATAAGTGCCAGCGAGGATGCTGGTGCTGCCTCAGAGCAAGCCAGGCCTGCTGGTTTCCTACCAGGTAAGCATCAGGGCTAGGTCCTCCTCCCCACAGTGTGCTTAGCAGCTGAGCTGTCTGGGTTGGAAATACTCCAGGCTGAAGAGGGGGCTCCAAGCTCTCCAGGCTGTTGAGGCTGCTGCTGGGCAATTCCATGGTCTGAACCTCATTACATGCACCTGGTAAGGCAGGAGGGGAAGGCAGGTAGCTAGCAAGGGGGACACTAAAGCCAGACTGAGGATGGGAATGGGTTACGAATAATGAGCTAGGGGCAAAGAGAGCCTGGAGTTGGGGAGGGAGAGTGACTCACAGCAACAGGGAAGCCCCCTGTGGACTTGAGTCTTGGGTAGGGGCTGCTGCAACAGACACAGCAGGGCCCCATCCAGCCGCTGGAAGATGCTGAGCATGAACAGAGTCTGGCGAAGTTCTGAGGACAGGCCCCACTGCTCCTCCTCCAGCAAGTCCCTGACCACTCCAAAGTCTTGTCTGAGCTGCAGCGCCCCCTGCAGGCTGAAGGCCAAGGTACAGTGTGGCCACCTGACCCTCCTGCCTCTCCAAACTGCTCTTCCCCACCGTTCCCCTCCCTTGTTTCAGTTCTGTTCATTGCCCTGCCACTTCCTTCTTTTCTTCTCACCTGAACCGGATCCCATGAGAGAGGATGTGGTCAAGCCAAGCACCCAGGATGGCGTTCAGCGCCTGGCTCAGGGCAGGGGCCTGGGCTTGGGGTGGCAGTCCGTGCAGTCCTTGCAACACAGGCTCCAGTATCCTGCGGACCACCAACCCAGCATACTCACTAGGAATGCTGGGAAGTTCTGGAGTGAGAGAAGAGAAAGGACAGGATATGAGGTTAGGGAGATCCCTCCAACCCCTAATGGAGCATTTGGGGGAAGAGGGTAGGATTTCAGGGTGTGGGGACAAAGAAGGTGAGGACAAGGATGGAGGCAGAGAGGTGGAGCCCCTCAAGGACGCGGAGGGGCTTGGAAACTGTTACCCTGGGAAGCCTGGGAGGGAGTGCTGAGATGAGTTACCAGGACACAGACGATGCCGCCAGTACCGACCCCGTGGCATGTGGAGTTCGAAGTCCTGTGTGGCTTGTTTATGACATTCGTGAAAAAAGAGACTCAGTGACTCTTCAGGCAGGAGCTGTGGGGATAAGGAAAAAGTAAAAGGGCTTGCTTATCTGTGAGGGATTTGTCAAGTCATATGCTCTTCTAAATCTGAGGTGTTTATTAACCTGGCATCCATAAAGCCCCAGAACAGAATTGTATGCATAATTGTATGGGCTTGGGCATTTTCTGAGGAGAGATGCTATAGCCTTTACTGAGTTTTCCAAAGGCCTGGACTGAGAAAAGATTATGGACAATTGACCTAAGATTACCCTGCTCTCCTCAGCTTGATTTAGAAAATGGATATCCTCCAGGTTTATTCTGTAGGAACATTAATAGGAAAAAAAAGATGGAGACACCCTCACTACCACCAGTGTTCAAAAACAAATGCTACAGAGAGGGGTCTGCATGATGTGCAGACAGGCAGTGGCTGAAAAGAGAAGTGAATTGTATGATCTTCTGTCATCTATGAAAGGAAGGCAAGGACTGCTTGTAGATCAGGAGCAATCAATATAACTTTCTGAGATTCAAGAACCTTTGGAATGTCCTCACACTGAATATTCTTTATAGCCACTTCCGTTTCCCCAAAGCATTATAACCCACAAAGCAAGAAAAAGTCCATGTGCTGGTTTGGTTTCTCTGGTTTGATAGGTTTTGTTTTTGGATGGGGGAGAAGACAGCAAAAAGAGAGAGGTGTCTACAGCCCATCTTGGAGAAGAACCCCACGAACTGGGGTGTATAGTGGCCGGTCTAAAGAAAAGGTGACTGTATGCCTGAAGCCTGAAGAGGATGGGACTGGGTTGGGGGGCGGGGGTGGGCAGACTTGGTGGGGGAGGGCCCCTGTGGCTCCTGATACATATCCTGACAACAGCCTATCTAAATCCAAACTCTTCTCTTAGCCCAAACATCAGTACCCCTTTCTCCCTTATGTATGATAAAGAAGTTACCCTTTTGTCAACTGACATTTGTCAGGAAATTCTGTACTCAGCACTCAGGAAATACAAGGTCACACTATGAGACAGTTTTTTCTTTGAGACATTACAATCCAGCTGAGGAGAAAATGCACATCTGATTGTTCTTTTTCGTCCCAGTGCTGTATGTAGGTGAAAGCCCAGAACAGACCCAGCAGTAGAGCAAGGCATGAAACTAGACGGCGTTTTGTTCACATGGTGAGCACACTGTCCCTGCCCATTTTGCTCCGTTCTCACTGCAGCTACCACGAGTTGGACCTTTCTCATATTATGTCTCCCCACTTCCCTTCTATCCTGACTGCTATAGCTAGATCAAAGTCTATCACTTACAACTTAGAATGGCTCCCTGTCACTTATGAGATAAAGTCTAAAATCTGTGGGCTGGTGTTCACTGCCCTCCATGTCTTGATGACAACCTACTCCTCCACAATCCTCCGCCCCTGCCCTTGACATGTGCACAAGTATATGCCCATGTACATGCACACACACACACAAAGGGAGCTTTTGCTTTGGTCAGGCCATCTCCCCACTATTCCCCCAAGGAACTATGAACTCCCCACCTCCAGTAACCCCTGCTGCTCCTCTGAGGCTACCCATCCACCAGCGTGAGCCACAGGCCCTGTATGGAGCTTCTGTTACTACATGCCCACCAAAGCCTTCCCTCCCCAGAGCTCCCACAATCATCACTGCCCAACCCTACTCATGAAGAGCCCGTTCTGGGACATGTTGAATTGAAAGAGGACATGGGAGTAGAAATGCCCAACAGGCAGATGCAGATGGTGGATTAGGGCCAAACTGTGAGGGTTCACAGCGCCTTGGTGCAGAGAGAGGAGCAGAGGGACAGGGGCTACACTCCACAACCATGCCCCTATATTCAGGGCAAAGAGGCGACATCTAGGCAGGAAGAGAAAACAAAAAGCAGAGGGACATCATCCACAATAGGGACAGATAGAGTATAAGATGGAGAAAAAAAAGAAGAGCTTCAGTCATAAATTTAGAGGAAAATAATAACATATTAGAAGAAACAGCCAAGAATGAATGAGCATCACCACTGTAGAACGGGGATTAGTCGTGGAGGCAATTAAAGTGCTAGTTTTTCCATCACAAGCCTTCTAGAAGAATATTTTGAGTTTTAATAAAAATACAAGTTGTACTTAAGAAAAAGAAACATTCTATCAAAAACTAGTAAAGTCAATCATTTATCTTGCTTATTCTCTACAAAATATACCTCAAAGTAACCAAATAATTTTTGAGGCCAAGTTTCACTTGGGACTTCCCAGCTGGTCTAGTGGTTGAGTCCAGTTTCCAATGCAGGGGACCCCAGTTCAGTTCCTGGTCAGGGAACTTAGATCCCACATGCAGGGGGCACCTGAGCCCCCACACTGGTGCTCATGCACAATGAAAGATCTCACATACGTCAATGAGGATTGCACATGCCACAGCTAAGACTCAGCCAAATAAGTAAATTAAAAATTGTAAAGTTTCACTTTGTAAGAGTAATCTGATTAACAATGAAGAAAGGATGACAGAGTTAGAATGTCACCACCTTGCACCCTCTAATGAAATAATGGTCATAGACAGTGATCATCAGTGGCTGTTAAAGTCACAACAGGAGAGCCTGACATAGGAGTTGGGGGTTGGGATATACAAATGAAAGAAACTGACCATGAGTTGATTGTTAAAGCCTCAGTGGTAGGAATATGGAGGTCCATTATATTCTTCTACTTATGTATTTTTAAAAATTTTTCCATAATGAGAGGACAAAAAGTGGATTTAGTGGCAGTCCACACAAGAAAAGATACATTCAGTGGCAATTCCAAGGCACTTTAGTTGTTCCACCACCATCACAACCAACCCCCAAGCTGGTGCCTCTCCTTACCTGGATCTGCACAGTCAGCTTCCGGATCTCCAGGCCCAGCTGCTGCTCCACATCCAGAGCCAAGCTTTCCTCTGAGGCCAGGCGAGACAAAGCTTCTGCCTCCTGCAGTAGAGGCTTTGATAGAAACAGAGTGAGGTCTGAGCCCAACGCAGGATGCTCCCCTCCTGCTCCCTAGCTACTCACAGGTAAGTCCTTCTGGATCAGGAGCAGGAAGGAACCTGGGGCCCATGCTGCCAGATGCTGCTGAGTTCTGCTCCAAAACCAGAGCAAGGTAGTTTGCAGGGTACAGAGCCCCAGGGCAAGGGGTGCAGGACCTGCGGAGAGGAGGGACAGAATATCTGAAGGGATATGGAGCACCTTTGGGAAGAGGCAGGTTTCAGAACACAATAAGGAATAAAGGGGGTGTCCTCAGTGTTCTCCTATCCCCCCCATCCCCAGCACCTTGTCTCACCTGGTGGCCCGCAGAGGAGGAGTCCTGACCTGGGCTCCCGGAGGGCATCCAAGAGAGGAGGGAAGAGCTGTTGTAAAAGTTCGCTGGTACAAGAGGATGAAGGAAGGCTGCTCTCATTTCCACCAGCAGATCCCAAGACCTGGCAGAAGCCTGAAGATGAGGGGTATGGTTTGATAAGGAAGGGGCAATCTGGGGCTTGTGTGACTGCCATTACCCCTTCCTCCTCACCTTGATCCCAGCTCCAAATAAGAGACTGATGAATTAGGTTGTGACACAAAGAAGCCAGCTCCTTCTCACACTCCTGAGGCAGTGATGCTAGTGGAAGAAATGACTCTGGAGCCTGAAAACAAGGTCTCTCTTTTCCACAGCCACTGCCCCCACTCAGTGATGGAGGAAGTTTCCCCCAAGACTCAAGGCTGGCATGGAAAGCAAGACCTTGCCTTTAAAGCTAAGAAGCTTATAACCTGAACCCCCAGGGGTTGGGAGGGGTGGGGGATGTTCCTTCTAAAGGGCCTGCTTTTGTAGTCTTGTGGCAGGTGAGTGAGGTGTATACGGAAGTAAGACTCCAGCCTTCCCAAACACCCACCCAGGCCCATCACTCACCCTGACCCAGTGCCTGACTCAGTTGCTGTGCCGCTGCCCTGGGGTCCCTCCAGGGTCCTAGACTTAGGCTCTGGGCACAGGCTGCCCACAGCAGGGTCCAGTACTGGCTCCACAAGGCTCCGGCCCTTCCAAGCCCCAGTTCACTGCTGGCTGAACCCGTCACGCCCCCCAACAGGCCCAGTAGCCCTGGCAACAGCTCCCGCTCCTCTTGGCACCATCTGAGGAGCTGGTCCCTCAAGCCAGATCCCCTGAGCGCCTCATCCAGCCAACCTGCCGCCTGGCAACCCCGCTCCCCTGTCAGGAGGCGGAGCACACGGCCGGGAGGATACGGGCGCGCTGATGCTGGGACTTGGCTGAAGGCTTTCCCCTGCAGCTGGTGGTACGCTGAAAGTGCCAGCAGCAGGTCGGCGAGTTGGGACGACAGGGCTGGGGTGGCGGGCGCCCGGCCCAGAGCTCGAAGCCGCATCTCGACAGTAGCATCCAAGCGCTGGGCTGCTAGTCCGACGGGGCGTGCCAGGAGTCGCGGGTGGGGCGTCTCCAGAAGCCTGCTTCGCAGGACCGCCCCTCTGGAAAGGTGCTGTAGCAGGTCGCGACACAGCTGAAGCAAGGGGCCGTGGCTGGGAGATGGAGCGCCGGGACTCAGGATCCTCAGGAAGCGCACGGCCGCCTGTAGGTGGAGGGCGCAATCCCGCGCTTGGAGGAGCTGCTCCCGCTCGCGCTGCAGTCGCAGCAACACAGCCCTGAGACGCCGTAGCGCCGGAGGAATCAGGCCGCCAGGTGCCAGCTCCCGCCCACAGTCTACAGCGCCCGCCTCACTGTGCTCTCCTGCGTCCGCCGGCGCCACCCACCACGGCTGCTCTTTCGGAGCCCCGTCAGGCCGAGGGTCCTGGCAGAGGATGCTCCGGGCGACCGGCAGCGCCAGCCAGCCACGGACGTCCCCGCGGAGAGCGCCTGCCCGCTTTCTCTGCCACTGCTCCTCCTCGCCGCCCCCGGGCTGCGCCCGTAACGGCGGCACGGTAGCCAGCGGAGGCAGAAGGCCACCAGAGCGAGACGCCTGGGCCATGGGGACACCGTGTCCGGAGCCAGCCTAACGATTCCCGCCACCCCGCACTGCCCAACGCCCGCCACAGCGGCGGCTCCGCCCTGTCCCCGGAGCCTTCAACTCTTGCCAGGGTGCCGCCGGGACCGTCATGGACTCTCTGGCGCTCCGTAAGCGCATGCTTCCGCCCTCGACAAAGATGGCTGCATACTCCGTCTCACTTCGCCCTTGGCCGGTATCAAATACCCTCCTGTCTTTCATTCTCGCGTCACTGTTGACGGGGATGGCGCCGATTCCGAAGGCTGTGGGGCTAGTCAAGTTAGGTAAACAGGTGAGACAAGACCAGAGCGGGTCCAGGAGGGCTCCACTTGGATCTGTTTTCAGTGGGATTTTGTGCTTCGCGAGGCGGGCAGAGGGCTCCGACTCGCCTACCTCGAAGCCACCCGACGCGCTGCCGCTTTAGTTTCCTGTAGTGTTCTTGCCTGGAGAATCCCAGGGACGGGGGAGCCTGGTGGGCTGCCGTCTATGGGGTCGCACAGAGTCGGACACGACTGAAGCGACTTAGCAGCAGCCCCAGCAGCAGCGGGCTTTCCTCTGCGGCCTGGCTGCCCGCTGGGGGTCGCTGCTGTCTCCAAACACTGCAGGGTATTCGGTCCTGAGAGCTGAGGCGCCGCAGAGGTAAAAAGGACTCCATGGGAATTCCCTGGCTGTCCGTGGTGCTCTCCCGGGTCTTTGGAGAGGAGTGACTGTGGGGGCTTACTGTCAAGCAGCGCGATGCAAGTGGAGGGAGGGTGGGGAGCCAGGGACAACTCGGCGGTGATAAATGGGCAGGATTGGGCAAAGGAGGGTTGAGGATTGGGGAGTGGGTAGTTGAGGATTGGGGATGGCTCAGTAATGAAAAACCCACCTGCCAACGCAGGAGACGTGGGTTCAATCCCTGGATGGGGAAGATCCCCCGGAGAAGGAAATGGCAATCCGTTCCAGTATTCTTGTCTGGGAAATCCCATGGACAAAGGAGCCTGGTGGGCTACAGTCCATGAGGTCACAAAGGAGTCAGACACTACTTAGTGACTAAACAACAAGGAGTTGCTTGGGGAAAGATATTATGAACAGAGGGAACAAAGACGCTAAAGCAAAAAACAAAACAAACCTTAAAGAGAACTTCACTGAAGTGAGACCTTAGTTATGGGTTTGAGAGAAGAGGCGAGAAAGAGGACAGCAAGTGGCTTGAAAGAGTGGCACATGAGTTTGGAGGGTTATTGAGGGAGGGACAGGATCAGATTTGGGAGCACTGAGAAGCTACACTTCCAGCTGCTTCCTGGTTATCTCAAAAAGCGACAAGTCCAGAAGTTAACTCATCATCTTTGCAGATTCACTGCATTTCCTCTAATCTTGATTAACCACGCAAATGTCCTTCCAGTTGCTTTATTCAGAAATCTGAGAACCAGTCTCCATATTCCTCTTTTCCTTCACCTCATTTGTGTTGTTAGTCACAAAATCTACTTCTGAAGTGTCTTTTGGATCAAACCCATTATTTCCAGTCCTGCTTCTGCAGCCACTGCCCTAGTTCAAGAATTCATTATTTCCGACTTGAACAGTTGTAATGACCTGCTGACTAAACATTTCACGCCTAGATTCATCTCTTTCCCCAGTACTCTTTCATTTGAGCATTTCACTGTCTAGATCAGATCCACTGGTATCACTAACAAGACAAAATCCAAACTCACTAGATCACACAGGGTTCTTCAGGCCCAGCTCCTGGCTGAATCTCAATTACAGTAGCCACCTCACGCATCTTTGAGCATTCAGCATACACTTATTGAGCACCAACTATGTACTGCACACTGTTTTAGGCACTGGGAAGAAAACATTAAGCCAAACAGACAAAAATCCCTTTATTCATTGAATCAGGAGTGTCTAGTCGGGGCAGCCAGTCAATAAATAAACAATATGTCAAATATGAGAAGTATAAAGGAAGATAAAGCAAAAAGGAAGTTAGGGAACACTGAGAAGAACTGAGAGGTTTCACTTTTTAAATGGAGTGATCAGAGAAGTCCTCCCCCGAAAGATTTAAATAGGGATCTGAAGGGGGTGAAGGACTGAGCCATTCACTGGTGAAAGAGCATTCAAGGCAGAGGAAATAACATATACAAAAGCTCTGAAATGGGAGCACACTTGGTGCATTGTAGAAACTTCAAAGGAGACTGCTGCAGTTGGAAGAGGATGAAAGGGTAGGAGATGATTTCCTGAAGAGATTGGGTGGCCAGATCATGTGTGGCCAGGTCGTGAATTAAGAGAGTAGAGTAGACTGTGTTTTGGGGAGAAATAGAAGGTCAAGGTAGCCCTTTTTCTGTTTGGTTTTAAAGATGGCTTACACTTACTAAATTACTGCACAGTTGCACTCATCTCACACGCTAGTAAAGTAATGTTCAAAATTTTCCAAGCCAGGCTTCAGCAATATGTGAACTGTGAACTTCCAGATGTTCAAGTTGGTTTTAGAAAAGGCAGAGGAACCAGAGATCAAATTGCCAACATCCGCTGGATCATCGAAAAAGCAAGAGAGTTCCAGAAAAACATCTATTTCTGCTTTATTGACTATGCCAAAGCCTTTGACTGTGTGGATCACAATAAACTGTAGAAGATTCTGAAAGAGATGGGAGTAGCAGACCACCTGACCTGCCTCTTGAGAAACCTGTATGCAGGTCAGGAAGCAACAGTTAGAACTGGACATGGAACAACAGACTGGTTCTAAACAGGAAAATGAGTACGTCAAGGCTGTATATTGTCAGCCTGCTTATTTAACTTCTATGCAGAGTACATCATGAGAAACGCTGGGCTGGAAGAAGCACAGGCTGGAATCAAGATTGCCGGAAGAAATATCAATAACTTCAGATATGCAGATGACACCACCCTTATGGCAGAAAGTGAAGAGGAACTAAAAAGCCTGTTGATGAAAGTGAAAGAGGAGAGTGAAAAAGTTGGCTTAAAGCTCAACATTCAGAAAACGAAGATCATGGCATCTGGTCCCATCACTTCATGGGAAATAGATGGGGAAACAGTGGAAACAGTGGCAGACTTTATTTTTTTGGGCTCCAAAATCACTGCAGATGGTGATTGCAGCCATGAAATTAAAAAACACTTTCTCCTTGGAAGAAAAGCTGTGACCAACCTAGATAGCATATTCAAAAGCAGAGACATTACTTTGCCAACAAAGGTCCATCTAGTCAAGGCTATGGTTTTTCCAGTAATCATGTATAGATGTGGGAGTTGGACTGCAAAGAAAGCTGAGTACCAAAGAATTGATGCTTTTGAACTGTGGTGTTGGAGAAGACTCTTGAGAGTCTCCTGGACTGCAAGGAGATCCAACCAGTCCATTCTAAAGGAGATCAGTCCTGGGTGTTCATTGGAAGGACTGATGCTAAAGCTGAAACTCCAATACTTTGGCCACCTCATGTGAAGAGTTGACTCACTGGAAAAGATTCTGATGCTGGGAGGGATTGGGGGCAGGAGGAGAAGGGGACGACAGAGGATGAGATGGCTGGATGGCATCACCGACTCGATGGACATGAGTTTGGGTGAAGTCCGGGAGTTGGTGATGGACAGGGATGCCTGGCGTGCTGCGATTCATGGGGCTGCAAAGAGTCGGACACAATTGAGCGACTGGACTAAACTGAACTGAACACTTACTAAGGAAACAATCCTCATTATAACCACAGAATATCCAGGCCAAGCCTTGAAGGCACTTGCCTTATTTTGTGAATGAGTAAGCTGAGGTCCAGAGAGGTTAAATGACTTGTCCAAAATCAAACAGCCAGGCAGTGGCAGAGGTGGAACTAAGGTGCAAGCAGCTCTGCTCCAGTACAGTGTTCTTTCCAGCTCTGTGCTACCCGGCTAGTTAAGAGCAATAAAAACCAATGAATAACAAGGTTTTAAATTATATAACACGGGCTGTGTTAGTGCCGCTTTTTTGAGTGAGGGCAGAGAGAACTGGAGGGGTTTCCCTGGTGGCTCAGATGGTAAAGAATCTGCCTGCAGTGTGGGAGACTTAGTTTCGAACCCTGGGTTGGGAAGATCCTCTGGAGGAGGAAATGGCAACCCACTCCAGTATTCTTGCCTAGAGAATTCCACAGACAGAGGAACCTGGGGGCTACAGTCCATGGGGTTGCACAGAGTCAGACATGACTGAGTGACTTAATGTGTGCACACACACATACATACACAAACTGGAGATGAAAGAGTCTGGAAAGTCTTTAGGCAGAAATGGGATTTGAACTTGAACTTCATCTTGAAGGTAAGGCAAAGTGTGGTAAGAAAGAAGCTCAGAGTCAGAAAGGATTCAAGGACAGCTGGGGGAAGACCCTCAAGGCTGGAAGAAGTCTGGTAGCAGAGGGAGGGCAGCAGCTAAGTAAAGGAAGACTGGAAAGCTTAGCCAGGGCGCTAAGCTTTGGAAGGGTCCAAGTCCCAGGGTAGACTCAATCCTGCCTGTGGCCCTGGCATTGGGGGATTACTGGAAAAATTTGAGACCGTGCATAATTGCTGAGAACTTGGTTTTGGGAAGAAACAGATAAAGTGCAGGGGAGAGGCCAGCCAGGAACTATGGCACTCATTTAGGCATTGAGCTAGCCCCAGGGTGGATTATATGGGGATGTTCATATTCAAGGATATGACAAGGGACACAGCTGGAAGAGCAGGTAAGAGGGCTCCATCTCAGGGGTGTCATTGTGGCTGAGTAGGGACAGGATGGTGAAGAAGGCTGGACTGAATGCCGCTATCATCAGCCCTTGGGAAAGCAGGAGAATTAGTGAAGGAGGGGATATCACCATGAAAGCCAGCAGCATGCTTTGAGATGCTGAGCAGGGAGAGGCCGGCCTGTCAAATTCTCCAGGCTGGGTAGCTACTTTGTGGTTGCCATGGTGGAGAGGTTATCCCAGCCAAGCTCCTTGCCCTGTCCCAGAGTTCCCCACAATACCAGCTTCCCTCCCCCTTCCCATCCCAGGACATAGTGGATTTTCGCTGATGGAGAAATGATCAAGAAATGATCGGTTGTGGAGAAGGATCCTCCAGGAAGCCAGCAACCTGCTAAGGAGCTGGTGGCTAAGGAGGAGCGTGTGGAAGAGAACGCAGAGAAGAAACGACTTGGGAAGAAGGTAGCTGGACGGCAAAAGGGGTGGGAGCCCTGAAGGATTTGGGGGCGGGAGTAGGAAAGAACTCAGGATGGCTGGGGGGCCGGCAGGGCTCAGGGACTGGAGGGTCTCCTGGAGGCCGTTCGGTGCGGTGGTTGAAGAGCCGCACTCTGCTGCCTGGGCTGGAATCTGCCTGCTTTCTAGGAGCCCTTCGCCTGGTGACTGTCTTATCTGCTTTTTCACATGTAAAATGAGGATGACAACAAAACCTACCTGGGAGAGCTCCAAGATTAAGTGACATAGTGTATGCAAAGCTGTTAGCCCCGTAACATGGGATATAGTATATATTGTCCACATGAAGAGCTGGTCTCAAGTTACAAATTTTGTGTGTGGATGTGTGTGGATGTTTAAGTATAGTGCTCAAAATACGTCCTCTTCTTTGTCATTGTTAAGTGTCAAAAGGATCAGAAGCAAAGAGAGTGCTTGGAGAAGGATGGCAGGGAGTCCAACACGAATGTCTGCAGGCAGATCCCAAGAGCACCAAGTTCCAGGAGGTGGGACTGGAAAAGCAGGCAGCTCAAGGTGATCCCAACTCTGTAGCTTTTCACCTTCCCTTCAGGCTGAGGCCATTACAGATGGCAATGGCAGCCCCCCGTCCAGCTCTGGGAACCCAGCTCAGGGACAGTGTAGCGACGAAAAAGAAAGAGCCTCCTTCCTTCCCTTCATGGTCTCTGCCTGCCCTCTCCTCCCACTACTCTAGGACATACGTCTCATCCCTGCCCTTCCTTAACTTTCTGCTCGCAAGACTCACTGGATCTATCTGTTAATAGTAGCTCTGTGTCTCTGGCTTTCGACAAGGTTGGAGATTGACCCCTCAATGCCCACAGAGAAAAAGGACTAAGTCATTAGCCCCAAGGCAGAAGCCTGGGTCTCCAAGAAAAGATGAACCGGGAAGAAGGAAGCACTCCAAAAGAAGAGAGCCCTAGGCAGAGTCGTAAGGCAGAGGTGAGGAGGTGGGCAGAAGAACCTCAGCTAGAACCAGGGGAAGGGGTGCCAGAGGGCTTTGGGAAGAGAGGTGATCTAGTAAGGGTTGAGCGCAGTGATTAGTAGAAGGAGTTCTCTGGCCCCAAGGTTAAGAGACCAGGGATCAAGATCCATCACTGTCCCCCTGACCCAGGGTAGTTTCCGCTACAGGAAATTAGGGCTGATTCGATCTTGCAGAACTGTCATGAGGACTCCATGAGGTGCATGATGCAAAGTGGACAGAGGAGAAGGATTTGGGGAGGCTGAGGCCTTGACTTTGCTTCCCATCCCTAGGTTATCTCCAGGACTGCTGGCAGCTGCCTTACAACAGAGCCAGGAGCTGGCAAGTGAGATTCTTTCTCTCTCCTTCCTCACCCATCCCTCCCTAGGATAGCCCCATCTGAACTGCCCACTCTCCCTTCTCCTCAGAGTTGGGTACCAGCTTTGCTGAAAATGGTTTCTACCACAAGGCCATGGTCCTCTTCACCCGAGTCTTCAAGTTCAACCCCCAGGACCACTAGTAGGTGGCAAGGTGGGGGGGCAGGCCTCTGTGCTGAGCTATCAGGGCAAGGCTGGGTGCCAAGGGCCGAGACTTTTGCCTATTTGTTTTTTAGCAGGTTATTTGGAAATTGCTCATTCTGCAATGAACGGCTGGGTCAGCGGGTGTGAGCCCTGATTGATGTAGCCCCTGGGGCCTCTTCCGCCTGGGCAAGGCCTTGATGGGACTGCAGGTAATGGGTCTGAGGTTGGGAGCAGAGGAGGAATTTGGGTGGGATGGGGTGGGGATCAGGTGTACACTGACATTTTCTAGTTAAGGTACTACCAAAATGTCTTAGTGGTACTAGGAGCTGGAGCCAGTTTGAGAAAAGGGAAGTTTTAACATTCCTTGACTCCGCTAACACCTCAGCCTTCTGCTTTCTAATTCCTCTGGGACCAAAGCATTTTGAAGAGGCAGCGGTGTGTTCTGGAGACTCTGAGAGGCGGGTCCCAGCCTGACGCAGTCTGGGAGCTAACATTCCTGCCTCCTGCAAGTCACCCTGGTAAGGGGATCAGGCCCACTCTTATGCGGAGGGGGCAACAGAGGGAACTGGCCGAGTTTGCAATAACAAGTGGTGCTACTTTCTGCCTCAGATAGATAAGGGGTACAGGACGCATAGGATAAGGGGGACATGGGCAGCCCTGCTGGAAGGTGTCAGGTGCCCCTCCCTTTCCTTCCTCAGCAGTACCAGCGAAGAGGAATCTCTGGGCTGCCTCCGTCAACTGAACTTCTCCATCCATTTTTCCATGTTGAGCTGGGTGGGGCCTTTAAGCCTCTTCTCCTGCAGTTGCCCTGGAAGTACTGCCCCAACGGCCCCTGGCCTTCTATCTCCACCCTTGCATTATCCCCAACCTGAGCCAGTCTGACTGGTCCTTCCCCCAGACTCAGAGCAGAAGACCCGGTCCTCTCCACCTCCAGGACTCCTCAGAGGGCTGGGGCACCCTGGAACTTGGGCCCCAGCACCTACCTCACACCAGATGAAGGAGAACCTGTCCCTGATAAGGCAGGGCTGTGTGTGAACCCCACAGGGAGAAAGGACACGGTGTAGTCGCAGTTCACTGCACATTGTAAGACCTGTACTCTAAAACCATGGTTGGGAACAGCCCTGGCAGTCATACCTTTTGACACAGAGACCCTCTGATGAGAGAAAGGAACCCTGCTTCCACTGGAATAGCCTTTCTTTGGTTCTTAAGCAGATGGCTTCTCCTGGGAGCAGTAAGGAAAAATGAAATCCCCCAAGGCTCAAGAAGGGATCTGCACAAAAATTCAGATTTTCAGACTATAACAGACCTGTCTGCAGGGGCATCTGAAGCTTGCTCTTGGTCTTGGGGACTCACCAGCCAGAGCTCTGTGCTCAGGAATGGGGTCACAGTGATGAATAAGGCCTAAGTCTTGATCTGCAGCTTGATGGAAGCCCACTTCTTCCTAATCCCAGTTCTCACCCTGTTCTCTCCAGCCTCAGTTCTCTTGCCTTGCTTCCTGTCCACTCTTCTACGCATATTCTGACCTCTCCTTTGTCCAGTGGTTCTGATGCTCACCTCCTTCCACTGCTAGAAGATTCACCAAGGGCATGCATTTGGGAAGCCCCTTACCAGCCCCTTCCTGGAGCTGGCAGAATCCATACATCTCCATACACCCCACCTGCTGGCTCTCCCACTGATGCAGCCTCAGCAGATACACAGGCTTCTGCTACGTTGGTCTTACTCTTTCTCCACTCCAGTGCTGGGCATTGTAACTAGCATTTCCCCCATGTGAATTTACTTAGTTTTTCTACCCAGGATCACTGCCCCTAAAAAAACTAAAATTCTCCAATTTCTCTATAAGAAACACGACCTCCTTCTAGTTTTTCCTCTAAGATCTTGACAGGTCCTCCTAGCTGGTTCCTCCCTGGCTCTGCCTGGGACTCTCAGCTCATTAAAGTGTGGGTCTGCAGGCCTCCCAGTGTGCTTTTCTTTGGAGAACCATTTATCGGGATAAATGACTCTTGCTGCCCTATGGGTCTTACTCAACACCATTTGTACCTAGAGACTGGAGGAGCTGAGACACCTCCTTTGTTTAAGGCTTTCCCAAATTTTTTTGTTGACGGCTGTGGTCCTCTTAAATACTGTACGGCAGATTTCAGTCTGTCTTTACAAGTTGCGTCACCTTGGGCAGATTTCTTAACACCTGTGCTTCAGTTTCCTCTTCTGTACAATGTGGGCTATCCCTACCTCACAGGGCTGCTATGAGGGCTGAAAGAGAAAGTGTGAGAAAATACCTTCCCAAAGTCTGGGACATAGTGAGTGTTCAATAAACTGATTTTTATCTGAAGTTGTCCTACATTTTCATGATTGCGATGCCAGAAAGAGACGGGTGTGACTGAACTGCCGCTTATCTCACAGAGGGCCGGAGTTCGTGGGACTGAGCTTCTCACGTTCCCTGTGCCAGTAGCATCAGTGTCTCCTGGGAACCTTTCACAAACGCAAATTCTCAGGCCCACCCTAGGCCTTCTGAATCAGAAACTAAGCGTCGGGCGCAACAAGTTATGTTTCAATAAGCCCTCCAGGTGACTCTGAGGCATCCTGACATTTGAAAGGTCTGCTCTAGGACCTGGGCTTCCCTGGTGGTTTATCGGTAAAGCATCTGCCTGAAATGCAGGAGACATTTGATCCCTGGGATGGGAAGATCCCCTGGAGGAGGGCATGGCAACCTACTCGAGTACCCTTGCCTAGAGAATCCCATGGACAGAGGAGCCTGGTGGGCTACAGCCCATAGGACCACACAGAGTCAGACATGATTTAAGTGACTCAGCAGCCGCAGCAGCATCTCTAGGACCTAACAGAGGAAACACCCATCCAGGAGGCTATTTTGGTGTTACAGGTTTGAGTTTTGTTTATTCAAGGCTTGATTATAAGAGGTGGCAGCCCTGAGCTAGAATTTAGGAAGCCTTAAGTAGAGAAGGGTTCTAGCCTCTCAAAAGCAATGTCTCCTCCCCAGTACCTCTTAGACTGTCCTGGGCTTGAATCTTCCCCAAGAGCCATAGGACTCCTGACCCTTGCCTCCACTTTATCCCACACTCACACTGCTAACTGGTAGGGTTCTGACCCAGTGCCTCAGCTCTGGGGCTGGAAAGCAGAATGGTTAGAATGACCGAACATCGTGGTTTTCCTGAGACTGAGGGATTTCCAAAGGTGTAGAAATTTCCGTGCAAAAAGTGGGAAAGTCCTGGGAAAACACGAATGAGTTGGTCACTCCAATGTAAAGGTTCCAGAGAGGCAGACTTTAGAAGAGCGTGAAGGGAATACAGAAGGGATCCTGAGCAGGAACCAGGGGAGGTATGTGTGTGTTGTATATGTGTACTGAAGAGGCAACACAGGTGTAAAGAATACTTTTTGTACATGATAGATGACAGGTTCTTAGCTCTATACTAGTTAGTAGTCATTATCTGTTCCTGTCAATGATGGGGAAGCAGGAAGGCTCCTAACCATGAGTGGGGATGGCCGGCTCGGGGAAGACCTGCACTCCCTCCCCATCACAAGCAGGAGGATGATTAATTAGCAGCGTCAGAAATTATCTCAGGAAAGCCTGCTGGAGGAGGTGAGCTGGGCTTTCTACCCTGCAAGCAGCTACCTCAAGCTCTGCCTCAGAGTGTAGGATCAGTCCTCCCCACCATCCCGCAGCCACCACCACCATCCTGGTGGGGACGTTTTCCCACCAGCGCAAGGTGGGATGGAGGTCCCAGAAGCAGGGGTACGTCACCTCTCCCAGCGCTTATCACTTTGCCTGGGTCTCAGTGTAGGACTCTCCTGTGGAAAAGACGAAGGGTCGGGACCCTATTAACAAATGGCCTCAGGGTGGGGAAAGAGGAGAGGCAGGTGGGACGCTGTCACTCTGGCACTAGTCTGTTAGTTAGGTGCAAAGTCTGCCAGGCGGCGGCGGATCAAACCCCGAGTGGAGTTCTGGAACTAATGCGGCCCCTGAAGTGAAGTGATGTGAAAGTCACTTAGTTGTGTCCAGAATACTGGAGTGGGGTAGCCTTTCCCTTCCCTGGGGGAATCTTCCCAACCCAGGAATAAAATCGGGGCCTCCCGCATTGCAGGCGGATTCTTTACCAGCTGAGCTACCAGGGAAGCCCAAGAATACTGGAGTTGGTAGCCTATTCCTTCGCCAGCGGATCTTCCCGACCCAGGAATCGAACCTGTGTCTCCTGCATTGCAGGCGGGTTCTTTACCAGCTGAGCTACCAGGGAAGCCCCATGACGGGGGCTAGAGGAGGGGTTGGCAGCTGTCAGAGTCCAGTGCCCTTCCCCTCACCCAGCGTTTCTGGAGCAGAAAGCTGACAAGCACCAGATCTGAAGGCTGGCTGGATGCCTGGGTCTACATCCTGACTTAGGGGTTCTTCTTTTGTAAAACGGACATAACCCTATCACCTACCTTATAGGGTTGCTATGAGGATTAAAGGAAACATCGGGATTAAAGCGCTCGGCACAGTGCAAAGCATGGAATCTTCGCAATAATCAGGAGGTTTTGCTCCGGGCGCCAGGACTGAGGAGTGCTGTGGAGAAGGCAATAGCAACCCACTCCAGTGTTCTTGCCGGGAGAATCCCAGGGACAGGGGAGCCTGGTGGGCTGCCGTCTCTGGGGTCGCACAGAGTCGGAGACGACTGAAGCGACTTAGCAGCAGCAGCAGCAGCATCGGAGAAGACAATGGCAACCCACCCCAGTACTCTTGCCTGGAAAATCCCATGGACGGAGGAGCCTGGTAGGCTGCAGTCCATGGGGTCTCTAAGAGTCGGATACGACTGAGCGTCTTCACTTTCACTTTTCACTTTCATGCATTGGAGAAGGAAATGGCAACCCACTCCAGTGTTCTTGCCTGGAGAATCCCAAAGACAGGGGAGCCTGGTGGGCTGCCGTCTATGGGGTCGCACAGAGTCGGACACGACTTAAGCGACTTAGCAGCAGCAGCAGCAGCAGCAAAGTCTGGACTTTATTCTCAACAGTTGGGGAAGGTGGGCGTCTGGACTGTGAGCCGGAAAGGGCGCGCATCGACACGTTCCCTCCTACCCCGGAACCCAGACAGGGCGCGGGGGCGCGGAGGTCAGCGCCGCAGAGCCCTGGAGGCAGCTTTGCCTTCAGTCGTCCACCTGTATCTCCTCGTCAGAAAGGTGGAGCTCAGAGTCAGGCCTGGCGGGGCCAGGGCCGAGGCCTGGGGCGCCGTCCGGCAGCGCGAGGCGGCACTGGGCTTCTGGGGACAGCGAGCGCAGCGAGGCCAGGTCGGCGCGCATCTCCTCCACGTCGCGCTTGAGCTTGGCGCGCCGGTTCTGGAACCACGTGACGACCTGCGCGTTGGCCAAGCCGAGCCGAGCCGCCAGCCCGTCGCGCTCGGACGGCGCCAGGTACTTCTGGAAGACGAAGCGCCGCTCCAGCTCCAGCACCTGCTGCGCGGTGAAGGCCGTGCGTGACTTCCGCCGTCTGCGGCCAGCCCGGCCGGAGCCCAGCGCGCCCGGGGCCGCGCGGCCTGCGGGGACAGGGTGGGGGTCAGCTTCCTAGCCTGGGGGAATCAGGCTTCGGTCCGCAAGGACAAGCGGGCGTGGGGTCAAGCCAGAGATGGGGGAGGCTTGGTGCGGAGCCAGAAGGCGAACCGGAGCCAGAGCCGCGGACCCTTCCCGAACTTTGCGAGGGGCGACGGTGGTGTTGCAGCCCGGGGGGTGGGGCGCAAAGTGGAGCTGGCCTCCAGGGTACCCTTGGGAGGCAGAAGGATGAGGGCATCTCGCGGGGTCGGGGGACTACGAGGAAGGCGGGACAAGCCAGAGGAGAAAGGGCGCACCGTCTGGAGGACGGGGCGGGGACTCTGAGGCCTTCCGGAGCTCCTGCTGGAGCGGACTTGCAGGTCCAGGCCGGCACCGGTTGGGGGGGGGCCGACCATGGTCAGAGTAGGGGCAGCCAGCTGGCATGGTGAGTGTTAACAGAACCCTGATCTTGCCCTGTTTCAAACCCGTGGGTGTCGGGCACTCTCGGCTTATTCGTTTTGGATGACACAAGCACTCCCTCCTCAAGCCCCAAATGGGAAGAGTGGGGTACAAAGGGCGAGGAAAAGCAGAGTCCAGAGTCCCGCGGCCCTTGCGGCTCTAGGGCCTCTCTGCTCCTTGAGCCCTCTCGAGAAGAGAGCGGCTTGGAGCGGAGCTTGGTCACCCGGCGAGGCCCAAACTTCACCTCCCAGCACTTTCTGTGCGGTCCTAACCCTAGCTCGCTCATTTACAGCCTCCAGGCCAGGCCTTTTGTCTCCTCTCCGGCCTGTCTCTGTCGCGATTGCTCCTCCTACAGCGAGCGGACCCAAGGGTCGCTCAGTTCTCGACAGTCTGGTCCTTTCCCTTCGGCGCTGGCGGCCTCCAGGAGCGGCAGCGGAGCCTGGGAACTAACGGCGGGGAGGGGAGGAGAGGAAGAGGCAAACCCTGGCACGTGGGCCGCGGGCAGGGTGCAGGTTAGGGTAGCGGCCAGGGTGAACGAAGGTTCGAGACCAGGAACCTGGAGGAGAGGAATGGGAAGAAGGCCAAGTCACAGTGTGCGACCTCGCCGGAGCTATACCTTCAGAGGGCTGCGGTGTGTGCCCGTCAAGTCCGCGGAAAGTTTTACTAGTCAGCTCCTCCAGCGCGCACAGCGGCGACGTGGGACCCTGGTTCGACTCTGGAGGCTGCGACACAGACGGCCTTCGGGGAATCATGCACGGGCCTAGGATATCTGCGATGCTGAAGGATGTCCGGGATGTCCGGGGCTCGGATCCCGAGCTCATGGCCAGCGGGGCTGTGGCGGTCCAGCCGCCCGCCGCGCTCGAATCCGCAGCTGCCTGGGCCCCAGCGCGGCTCCCCATCTGGGCCCCCCGCCTCGGACCCGCCCCCCGCGCTGGGCCCGAGCCTGTGTGCCCCTCCTCCTGCGCCCCCACCCCCTACCCCAGGTCCGCGGTGGGTCTGGAGCTGGTAGACGTCCCGGCAGCGGTATTTTACAGGATGGGGAGGTGCGGAGAGAAACCAGCGGAACCACCCGCCAGGCCGGGCCGCAGGGCTACTCTGCGCTGCCAGACGCGGCCCAGTGCACACTCGGGCTGGGCCCGTCCTGGGCGGCCCCCAGATTCTGTGCACCGCAGACTCCCCGCCTAGCCGCAGCTCTGGCTCATAAAGTCGTCGGCAATAAAATTGCCTTCCCTGGCCCCAACGGCTGGGGATTTGCGAAATTTCAAGGAGGAAGAGCAGAGCTGACAGTGGCAGGGTCCCCAGCCTCACCTAGTAAGAACCTCTGTCTCCTGACCTGGCCCCCTCGTCCCGCCCCACCCCTGCGGAACGCTCTTAAAGAGGTCCTGCGGCTGGAAGTTATTAGCGCGGCGCTGGGGGCTGGGGACCGCCAGGCAGGGCGACTGTAACCGGGGATTCTGGGGATGCCACGGGGAAGCAAGCGCAGGTGAGTGGATTCTGCAGGCTCTCTGGCCGAATCCAAGGCCGTCCTGCCAAGGCTCGGAGGCCCCGAGGAAGTCTAAACACACGAAGAACCGGCCAGAGACCTGGATCTCAGGAAAGAGAACACAGCAAACCAGAGCTGCTGTTACTGCTCAGGAGGCCAGTAAAGACTGGCCTCCACTGAGGGCCTCCTGATTAGTCTTTCCATCTATCAGTCGATCTGTCTGTCTTTGACTTCCTATTAAGCTCCTATAGTTGAAGTATGGGTCCTTCAGCCTGGAGAGGCCCAGAAACCACCCAGCATCTGCAATAGTGGGAACCACCCACTGCCGGGGAGCATCAGGACCACTGGCTGTAGAAGAGTAACCTCAAGTGCAGACTTCATCTACCTAACCAGATCTGGAGACAGAACCCCTACAAACCCAACTGCAAATTCTGGGACCGGGAATATCCTTTTCTATTTTATCCGTGTCCCGTCTTCCTTCTCTCCCACACTTATTCTAGTCCTGGGCTCCCACCACGTCCTTCCACTGTAGGAAGAAGGCAGCTCTGGGACAGCACTGCTCACCAGTGAAGGTTCAACAGGGCAAGGATTTTGTTCACAGGTCACATTACAGAGGCAGAGAAGCCCCACCACTCTTGAGGAACTCACCATTCCTAGGGAATGTGGGGTTTTCTTCAAACAGTGCCATGAAGTCCCTCCTGGTCACCTTCTCTGCAGACTTCCTCCCACCATTTGCGCAGTGATCCTCTGAGTCCACCTGTCTGCTCTGCAGCAAGTGGAGCCTGAAGATGGGGTGCACCAAACGGAGCTTGGGAGAGCCAAGGCACCTGGATAAAGATTCCTTGACAAGGACTGGAAGGCACTTTGATAATGGGGGTCAGGGAACCTCATGTAACCTGAGGCATTGACCTAGTCCACATCCAGCAAAGGTGGAGAAACACAGGGTCTTACTGATAAAGGACTCCCTCCTATGACACTCCCCATCCCCTAAGACACACCCAGATACTCACATAGTACCTTCTCGGCAGCCTAAGCAACAGACTCAGCCCAGTGGGCCCACTGTTGGGTCAGAGAGCAGACAGTGGAAAGCTGAGAGGCCTCAGGACCTTGTTAACTGATTATTGATGGTGGCAGGTGGCAGAGAGGCAGGAGGCCTCAGCCCTCTGAGCCATGCTGGTGGTTTCACTTAGTCTGCAACGAAAGAAGGTCTTTCTAGGGAGGCTGCAGGAAGTGCCTAGCTCGTGTCCCGCCACCAAAAAGACACTCTGACCTTCACTCATGCATCTTCCATGTAGCTTTTATGTCATCTCTTCTGCTCTTACTCTTGTGTGTTCTTGTGGAGTGCTCCTGAAGGGCCTTTGCTTTCCTCCCCTTCTGTCTCTCAACCTTTTCCAGGCTTAGAGATGGGGTTGGACAATGGGCTTGGGCAATCCCCAGATGTAGGTGTGGGGGGAGGAGAGGGAAGGGGAGACTAGTCAAGGGAAGAGGTTGCTGACAGCAGAGCCCAGCTAAGGTCATCCCAGCAGCCAGGGATTTGTCCAGACAATTGTGGGGCCTCAGGAGGGGACTTTTCCCAGCAAAGCCCCTGGAACCTGAGCTGGGGAGAAACCAGATCCTCTGAGGGGTGTAGAAGGAGGGGGAATGATTAATGAGGGAGATTAGGAGATTAAACCTGGGTTGAGGAGGGGGTGCTCAGCTGTCTCCTAGGCTTCCCCCAAGCCCAGCTTGACAGTGGTGCTGTGCTCCAGCGCGCCTCTGCCGTGCCTCCCACCCCCACGGCCCAAGCCTCTCTGCCCTGGGTCCTTCTCGGAAGGACTTGAGCCTACATTCCTGCCTGCCACTCCCCTTCTTCAATGGATTCTCCCCATTGTCCCTTCAGAGGACATCTGGGGGCCCTCTGGTCCCTCACTTGGTAGAGATCCCCTCTTTCTCACTTAAGGATGCCTTCACACACACACACCACCTTCTTTCAGAATTCCCTTTCCCCATCACCCCCATCTTATTTCTCATTCCCTGACACTGCATCTCTGACTCGCCTTTGTCCACTTCACCCTCTCATCTTGCAGATGCCTCTACCAAGGCCTTCTCCAGATGTACCCCTCTTTTTGCCATCCAGAAGTGAAAGTGAAGTTGTTCAGTCATGTCCAACTCTTTGCGACCCCGTGGACTGTAGCCCACCAAGCTCCTCCGTCCATGGGATTCTCCAGGCAAGAATACTGGAGTGGGTTGCCATTTCCTTCTCCATATCAGCTCAATAAATGGTCTTCAGGCCCCTGGATTTCCCACCGCACACATTTCTCTGAGTTCTGTGGGTGAGGGGGAAGGGGGAACGGGGATCCTCAGAATAACTTCCTAGGGGTGGTGGATGACCGAGAAGGACAGCCCCAAGAGGTGTGTTTCTCCTCACCATCCCCTCATCTTAGAGAAAACCTGTTAACCAGGGTGAGAGGGCCATGGAAGAGCTGGGGCCGGAAGTCCTTCCATCTCACACACCTCTGGGATGGTTTTCTCTTTCAGAAAACGTTAATGCAGAGTGACCCGATTCAGACATAAATCTTCATTTCCTTACTTCCAGGACCCTAGGTCTGTGCGTTCTTAGGCTCTTTACACCGCCTCACAAAATGCTTTGTGCAATTGCTGCCAACTCGGGGGGTCTGCAGGCTGGGGCGGGGGAGCAGTGGGATGCTCACCACCCCCACCACACCCCGACACTGGCATACCCCTTGAGGCGCATTTTTCCAGGGAAGTCCCTTTTCCCTGTCTCCTCACCATCGCTCACCTCCAAGTCCTGGGAGAGGGACCAGCCTGAGAGGGACCTTTCCTCCTCTGTGCCAAAGGGGAGAGCAAGTCTCAGTGCCCAAGTGAATGTGGACCACAAAAAGAGCTTGGTGAGAAAGGGCATCAGGAGCATGGGCAAGCTTGGCCCTGCAGGTGAGGACCAACATTTCCAACCTGGCACCCCATGAGGTCTGGGGCACCTGGGAGTATACTGGGGCAGCCCTGCAGCTGCTTCTCTGAGCAGGCATGTGCATTCTAGGCCACTGAACCCAAGAGCAACGCAGGCTTGACTTGCCCACCCCGGCACAGATAGAGACCCAAGTGACTCCAAGGGGCAGGATCTGTGTGGAGCAGGCTGGGGAGGGAAGTAATGGACCCATAGCTAGAGAATGGCGTGGTGCCTGCAGATGGCTAGCATTAGCCAGCTGCCACTGCTGCTGACAAAAAGAAGGCTCTGCTGAGCTGGGGGTCAGGCGGGGAGCCATGCCACCCCAGATCAGGCCTGAGCGCCTTCTGGGGCTTCTTGGCTGCAAGTCATGTGTCATCAAAGGCCTCATCCTAAGGCTTGGTCCTCAGGTCTCCCCCAGAGTTATCTTCTGACTGAGCCTGCTAGACATCAAGCTACCGCCAAGCCCCAACTGGACTACTGTGCCAGAAAAAGTCCCCAGGGGTATTTCCACTCTCCTTACCTCCAACACCCCACCCCACCTGCCTTGGAAATGCCATTTCACACACAAATGCCTTGAGAACAATCTGAGTACTGTGGCTTGAGTGGGCCTGGGAGTACCCAGGGCTTAAATTCAGGGAGAAGAGAATAGGGAACCCTGGGATAGATATAATTAATCAGAATCCTCGAGATATGTGCTGGTGTCGAGGCAGGCCAAAGACACTGGAAGAAGGCCTGATTCTGATTGAAGAAAGGTTTTCTGGAGGAGGTGAATTTACGCTTTCAAGAACAGCTGTGGGCAGGGAATGGGGGATACAAATCAGGCATAAGGCCTGAAGCGTGGGAGGTTCAGGAATCCTGCATATGGTACCAGGAGGGAATTGTGCCTGGGCAGTGTCTACCCTGGGCCCTGTTGCCTGCCCAGTTCATACCAGGGCTCTGCCTTGCCATCTGCAGTCTCTCCACACAGGCCTTTTTTTGGCCTACAGGCTTCATCCATGGGGAGCAAAGCCCCGGCCTACTGTGTCCTGGGAGAGAGCTCAGGGTTTTTGCCCCCAGAGCCTCTGGCTCCTCTGGCCAGTTAAGGATCTTTCACTGTCCCCTTTCCCAAGTCCTCTGCCACCCAGTCTCCATCCAGGGAAGCTCAGGCACCTTCAGCCCTCACAAGCTACGCTCAGTGACCCCCTTGAACTCGTACTGTCAGACTTTGGCCAATGCCAGATTTGGGCTTTAACATCAGGTTCTGGCAACATCTATGCTGCCTGCACCATTCAGCTTGTCCCAGATTCCACAGCAGCCCATTAGCTTCTTACAGGAGGAATGCCTTGCTTTGGCCTCCAGTTCCCTCCTTTGTAGCAATCAACCTACAAGGAATGATTGCTAAACTACTCAAGAGAGTTCTCACCCTGCTGCTTCCCTCTTGTTCCCAAAAGGTGCCCTTTCTGGGAACCAGTTCCCTTCTCTCAACCACCCTCTCCACACCTTGGCTTCACCTAGCCCAGGCACCTGAATCTCACATGGACAGCCAGGTTTCCAATTGTGACAATCCCCAGTGTGTTCTTGCATCCCAATTTTTTTTTTCAAGGCTCCTCCCATGGTGCAATTCTTTGTATTTTCTTTAAAATATCACCCTTCTTCATTCCTGCAGTGGCCACTGTCAGACCCTAGCCCCATTCTCACCACTACTGAATTAGGACACCTGATGCACTCGGGTCTGCTTTACACGTGGTAACATTCAAGGACAGCGAGAGCGCCCCTTCCCTTCACCAAAAGAGGAAGGTATGAGTGACCTGGTTCACTCGGCTCACTTTCTGAGTTTTACATATGTAGGGTCCTCTACGGCTGTCCTCTGTTAACTCACTGAGGGAACACCAACACAGAAAGGCCCTCCTTTTCGATGAAACTCAAGAAGACTTCTCAACAGGGAAGCAGGACACAGGACAAAGCAGGAGTGTGTGGCAGAACGAAAAAGGGCAAGGAGAGATGCTTTTTTCAAGTTTTTATTTCAAAAAATAAAGCCGAAGTTAATTTCACATAAATATCTGGGGAAGGGAGGGGACAAGGATGGGTGGGGGCTTGGCCCCTACCTCCTCTTCTCTTTCACACTGTATTGCAAAAGCAAAGGGGATGGCTAAGGAAAAAACAAGGGGAAGAAGTAGTCAGTGGGAACGTTCTTACCCAGAAGGGCCCCCAGCCCACCTCTGCCCCGGGGACTGCCTTGGCACTGCCTTACTTTGCCGAACCAGTGGGACAGCCATATCTGCTTCATGGTCATGTGATCAGGGAGAACTTCATTGTCAAAAAGGAGCTGCACCTAGGAAGGAGACAGGGGCAAAGTTTCAGAAACTATCCTCTTGCCCAGGTCAAGAACTACCCAAGTATACCGTTGGCTCTGTTCCTCCTTTCTTACCCCTTTCTGCCCCCTCAAAAAAATCTACATGGGGATACTCACATGCTGGGGATTTAGCATCAAGCGATGACATAGGACCCTCCGGAGATGACGAACTTCAGCTCTAACAGAACACCGGACATATTTGTTCTGGGGGTTGGTGGGGGGCGGGAGGGACAGGAAGAAGACAAGATGTGTGAGGCAAGGGTCATGGAGTGCTGAGTCTCCTTAGAGAGGCCCTCCCCTCAGCCCTTCTTACCTGCAGGATGCTTTTATTCTTGTCTTTGCCAGAACTGGGGGGAAACAGACACAGGTTAGGGAGCCCTGGCTTTTCCCCTGCCCCCCACCCAGAACTAGGATATACTCTCTTGAATGGAAGACACTCCCTTACTGCTCGCCTTCTCCCTAGGCCCCTCCCTGGCTCTGGGTCACTGTCATTGTCACTTCAGATAGCCCATGACCTATCCTTCACCTCAGCCGCTCCAGGCATAGGCTCAGCTGCTCATCATAGCGATAGTAGTGGGCTTTTGAGTGGTCGAAGCTGCTGAAGGGGAGGCCAAGGTTGCTCAGGGCTGGCTCTGAGAAAGACAGAGTAACAAGGAAAGTGGCACATGTTCCACACTCCATTTTCCCCAGGTGGCAAATCTGGGCAGGAGGAATGCTCTGGGGGCTTTACCTTACCCGCCTGCTACCAAGCAACATACCTTCCCCACTGGGCTGGGTGACCCGGTCTAAGCCTCGGGACTGGTAGAATTCTCGGATTCGTTTCTCTTCACCTAGAAGAGGGTAGTATGGGAAGTAAAATATAAGCCCTCTCTCATTCTTTGTTCCTCGAGCTGTCAACCTCTTTACCAAAGCCCTTGCCACCTCAAGCTGCCCCCCAGCAACAGTGCTCTAGAGGCCCCTCAAAGTCCAGTTGGTTACTCACTGTCTTGCAAGCCTGGCACTAGCTTGTACACGATGTCCTGCATGACCCGGTCCAGTTTGAGGTTGAGCAGTGGTTGTGTCTCATGGATCTTGATGTTACACATGGGGCAGTACTTGCTGGTTTGGAGGTACTTCACAATACAACTCTTGCAGACTGTCAGGAGAGAAAGACTCTCAAGCCCTCTGAAAACTGGGTTTATGGGTTGGCTGGGTTTCCTGGGTGGTTAGGGCAAGCAGCCTAGAGGCTGACAGACAGCTTAGTGGGATACAGGGCTTGGAAAAAACAGCCAGGGTTCTGGGCACTCACACGTATGAAGACACTCCGTTATGGTGGTGGCATCCACGAAGTAGCCTGCGCACAGGCAGCAGACGATGTGCTCGTTCAAGTCTTTGATCTTCACTCGTACTTCCTCCTGCGGACACACCCTCCGTCAACGATCATTTCCCCAACCCCAACCCCCGTGCCTTCACGATCTGGAAGTGGCCACTTATCAGAGCCCCCGCCAACTCTGCACCCGGCGCCGTCAGCTGATTAGCTCCCAGGGGGCTGACACTCCCCCTCCACCCAGCAGAGGGCTCTGTGCACAGCAGGGGTTCTCTCTAGCCTGACTCACCCGACCTTCCTTTCCCAGGGGAGCCTACAAAACGTCAGCGGCGCAATGCGCAGGCGTCCTAGCCCAGAGTTTGGCAACCCAATCGCAATCGCGCAGGCGCACTGGCCACCCTGTCTCTGCGCAGGCGCACTGGGCGCCCGGCCAGCCACCGCCCGTCCTCTAGCCGGCCCCAGTTCTCACTGCTAGCCGATCGCAATGGTAACCCTGCCGCCCCTTCACCTCGTTCCGTAGTGGGTCCATCTTGTACACTGACTGGAGCTGGTTCCGAAGCCTCATCGCGATCGCAATCTGGCCCCCCTGAGGAGACGCCATCTTAAAGGCTGATCTCGGCCTGCTACTTCCGGTGCCGCCTGCGGGGCGGGACTTGTCGCCCCGCAACGAAGGCTTAGGTCTTTTCGGATTCGCTGACCCTCTGTAAGGCCCCGCCCATGTCCCTTCTCCCCGTGTGCTCACCTGAGCCCCATTGGCCCCTCCCCCTCCTCAATGTGTAATTAGGGAGTCCAGGGGGTTCGTGGGAAGGGGTCCTGTCTCCTCGACCTCCTGTAGTAATCGTCATAGTAGACCCTACATGATCTCGGGACTGACTTTTGGAGCCTGCAAAAGACTGCCGCCTTCTATCCCAAAGGCCCGGCGGTCTCCGCCCGCCACCACTCAGGGTTGTCGATCTCCTGTGGCGACGTCCCTGATAAAAGAAACCCCTCCGGGTCCCCTGCTTGTGTCCTACTACGCGCCCGCATTACGGAGCTTCATCCCGGTGGAAGGCCTTGTCCCCCCTCCACAAGGGAGGTTTCTTGGAGCTCTGCGGAATCTCGTAGAGGGTGGCGGGGAAGGAGGGACCCCAGGGACTTGGTAGTGATCGTGCCCACCCCCATCACTCCCTCCTGCCGCCGAGGTTGGGGGGGCAGGCCCTGGTTAATGATGATGATTCAATCATCGGCGCCTGCGAAGGCCTGGGACAGACTAATGCAGAGCAGATGCCCAAGGAGGAGGGGAGGACGGCTAGGACACTACCACACATGGACACGCTGAGGCAGCGAGCTCCCGAGATGGCATAGATCCAGTCCCGCACTTGGGGGGTATGCAGGGGCACTGGACCTGATACACCGACGTCCCTAGGTACTTTCTAAAAAGTGGGATTCAAAATCCATCGAAAACAAGGATAAGATTACTGTGGAGTATTAACATCACGTACAGTTGGATAATCAAGAAGCGAGAGATACCAGTGGAGACGGGGAAAAACTTTCTGGAGGAAGTGGGTCTTTGTGTGGGCACAATTCGGGATTGGGAGTAGGGGAAAGAAGTGTGGTGGAAATAGAAAAGAAAGGCACAGTGGAGAGGGACCTGAAAGAGGATAAGGTGTAGATTTGAGAGCAATGATAGAGAAGAATGAGAAGCAGTAGAACCTTATGGAGTTGGGACTTTAGTGTGAAAGCAATAGGGGAGAAAAAAAACTTTTCTGAAGAAAGGGGGTTATCCGATGAAAGAAACATATTCATTTATCTTCAGAGTGGATTAGAGGCAAGGAGTTATAAGTGATTTTTAAAAATAACTACTCGCTATAGCCACTGCTTACTTCCCTGTTCCAAGATGCCATTATCTCTTCTCTGGGTGACTGCAGTGGCTTCTTGCCTGCTTTCTTGCTTCTACTTTTACCCTCTTTAGCCTAGTCTAAACATAGCAGCTCACAGTGATTCTGGTAAAACATGAATCAAAATCCAAAAGGATACTTAGAAATGTTTTTTTGAGTTGACAGATGCTTATTATCTGGATTGTGTTGATGGTTTCATGGGTGTACACATATATCAGTGTATCAAATTGCACATCTTATGTACAGTTTATTGTATGTCGGTTTTGCCTTGAAGTTGTTTCAAATGTAAAAATCAGGTGTCTTTTCTGTTTAAAACAATCCAGTCATTTTCCAATTAGAATAAAAGCCTTCAAGACTGTGTGGTCTCTCACAGTCTCTCAGTCTCTCCAGACACACAGGACCTCCCACTGTTTGTTCCACAGGTACACCAATATATACTCTCATTGTATCCCCAACTTGAAATGCTCAGATATCCAAATGGCCCTTTTCTTCCTTCAGGTCTTTACTCCATGAGGCCTTCTGTGATCAATCTAGATAAATCATCATCTCCTACTCTTGTACTTTTCCCCCCTTCCTTGCTTTATTTTTCTTAGCATTTCTGAGTATATGGTATACATTTTCTTTTTCAGTCGCCTCCCCCACTGGAATGTAGCTGTTCAGTGGTAGGACTTTTGTTGTTGGAGAAGGCAATGGCACCCCACTCCAGTACTCTTGCCTGGAAAATCCCATGGACAGAGGAGCCTGGTAGGCTGCAGTCCATGGGGTCACAAAGAGTCAGACACAACTGAGCAACTTCACTTTCACTTACAACTATATTTCCAGTGCCAGGTACACAGTAGCTAGTACGTAGTACCAAGCACATAGTACCTTCAATCAAAATTTTGTGGACGAACACATGAATATGGGGGGTGGTGATGATGGCCTATATCAGGCTTTTATTAAGAATATATTTTTACTGTGCTGCGTCTTCATGGCTGCACAGGCTTTTCTCTAGTTGTGGTGAGTGGGGCTACTCTCTGGTTGCAGGCTGTGGTGGCTTCTCTTGTTGCAGGAGATGGGCTCTAAGGCATGCACAGTCTCCACAGTTGTGGGTCCTGGACCCTCCAGCACAGGCTCAATAGTAGTGGCATGCAGGTTTAGCTAGAAAGTGGCTCCAGAGTGTGGGGTCTTCCTGAACCAGAGATTGCACCTGTGTCTCCTGCACTGGCAGGCAGATTCTTTACCACTGAGCCACCAGGGAAGCCTGGCCTATATTAGGGTTTTATCTGTGGAAATGGAAAGGAAGGGCTGTGCATGAAACATTTCAAAGAATAATAGGAGGAAATGAATACGGAGCTTCGGGGGAAGCATTTCCTTCAGCTTGTTGGCTTAAGGTGGCTAGAGCAAAAGCAGGTAGAGCTGGCCAGAAGACTAGAATGGTAGGATGGAACACAGCAAGGGTCGCAACCAGGGACTGAGGTCACAGAGTTTTCTGGGTAGATGTATTAGATGGAACTATTGGAAAGGATGAAAACTGAGCAGATGTAGATATGAGTAAAGCTGAAGTCTGAGCTCTGAATGCTCACAGTCTTCAGTGGAAGAAGAAAAGTCAGTGGAGGAAAAAGATAAGCAGCAACTGTGAATGTCCAAAGATGTAGAATAATACAATATTATGGAAGCCAAAAGAAGGGATATTTCAAGAAAGAGTTGATGGTCAACAAAGTAAAACATGTCAGAGAAGTATTGGATAATAGACACTGGATACTGGATATCTCTGAGATAGGGTCCATGTAGTAAAGCTAACTTACAGTGGATTAAAAGAATAAATACTAAGGAAATGGAGGCAATGGATATGGGCAGTAAAAAAGAAAAAGAAACATAATTTCTCTTGAAGAGTTGGGCAAAAACTTTGTCCAGACAGTAGAGACCTAAGACAGTCGGCAGTAGGAGGGACTAAGTTGATAAGGAAACTGATGATATAGGAGTGGGGACCACCTCAACCATGGAATACTGCACCAACAGCAGGATGAAGAGAAGATGCAGGAAAACAGGCTAGGAGTGTGGCCTCTCCCTGTGAAGCTGCAGGTTTGAAGAGTTGGGCAGCCACATGCATGTGAGATATGGTGAGATGGATCCAAGGAAGTCTGTATGAGAGGTGGGGGTGCTGACTCCAGAGCCTCTCTTCAACATAAACCAATAGAACCATGCTTTTCATAGAGTCAGGGAATCAGCAAGGTAGAGGCAAACTGAGAAACTCCTAGGACTGTGGCTGACAGAACTGGATGCCTTTTGTCCCTGAAGCAGAGCACTGAAATATATATATTTTTTAATTCCCAGAATATATATATATATATACACACACTACCAGGTTTGTGCCCATTCTCTTCTAAGGATCAGTTGGGCAAGCTCTGGATGGCAGAGCCATCTGTGCTTACCTCAAAAGGCAGGATGTAGAATAAGGAGGTATAAAGGTCTGCACGATGCTTCGTTTTTCACTTGTATTGATTTATTCAAGAAGGATTTTATTCAGCTTGATTGGAGACACACCAGTGCCCACTCTCTCCTCCTAGAGGCCCACCCGTGGAGTGGCAAAAGAAAGTGAAAGATGCTCAGTCATGTCCAACTCTTTGCATGGAATTCTCCAGGCCAGAATACTGGATGGGTAACCTTTCTCTTCTCCAGGGGATCTTTCCAACCCAGGGATCTAACCCAGGTCTCCTGCATTGCAAGCCGACTGTTTACCAGCTGAGCCACAAGGGAAGCCCCCAAGGGAGTGGGGAAAGGGACTGACAAATTCCTAACCTGCCAGAGTTATTTAATCCACTGTCCCCCTAGGCTCTTTGTTCTCATCCAGGGGAATCTAGCCCATGCTATCTCTGAAAGGTTTGCCTGAACACCAGAGGTTTCATGCTCTCTAGTAGCCCAAGCCCTTAACTGCTGAGAAAAGATGCCTGGAGTTCTGTGAAGGCTTAGGGAAGGTGATATTATCTGTCTTCTTCACCAAAACAAAAACAGCTACCAATGGGCAGTACCTCCCCACCCCCAACCCTTTCAGAAGATTGTTGGCAGGGTGGGGGGAGAGCTGGATAAGTGGGTGATGAAGGTGGACAAGTCTGGGGGAGGATGTCTAGTGTTATTAATGCCCACTGCCTCCCTGCCCCATGGTTCCCTGCCTCAGCCTTCACCTTGAGGCTTCTGAGAACACTGAGGTTTTGTGTGGGGAGAAAGCCTACCCCCTTCTTCCTCTTCCTTATCTTCCTGCCCAGATGCCCAAATATCACTCCTGGTTCCCTCGAGAGAAAAGACCTCTTACCCTGCCCTAGGCTCCAGGCTGCCAGCCCATCTGCTAGGGAGAAAGGAGGGGCAGAGTTTTCCCCAGGAGACCCTGGAGAATCAACTGGAAGATCCGTGCTCCCGGGGAGACACAGCTATTAAGACTTAGAAGGCACTTCAGCTCACAAGGGTCACTGGCAGTCAGGATCAGAGCACCTGAGTGGGCTGCGGTGGAGGGGCCAAGGACTGCCACAGCAGGGCAGGGTCCTTTGGCCACCAAGTGTCTGAGACAGGCCAAGCTGCTCATCGGGTGCCCACCCTCCGAGGGATGGTAAGAACATCCGCCTCCAGGCGCCCAGTCTCACCGGCTCGGAGGCGCCAGGATTCCCCCCCCCAACCCCCGGGGGCCGGGGCGGGCCGGGGAAGGTAATGTAATTCCGACCCAGCTAACCCGATTATGGCGGCCTGCACCGGGCCGGGTGGCGGCAGGGGCGGGTCTAAGGCTCAGGGGCCCGGCAGGCCCGGGGTCCCATCCCGGGGAAGGATGCAGAGTTCACACGCTCCCAGCTCCTGGGTCCGCGGCCAGAGGTCACAAGGTCGCTGAGCGGCTTCGGTCTTTCCCCACCTCCCTTCTCTGACACGCTCCAGGCACAGTTTCCTGGGCTTGGGTGGGGTGAAGCAGCTATGCGAAATGAGGCGGTTAGGATCCTCCGAGGACTTCGTAAGGTTCCAAGTGTCGCCTGTGGCGATTTCGTTGGAGGCTGGGCAGGAGTGTGTGAGAATAGACTTCCTGGGCGAAGAGTCGGGGCGCAGAGTCCGCGTTGCTGGTTCCCTGTCGGGGGCAGAACGCCAGCCCCAAGTCCTCACCGACCTAAATTGGCTCGGGTACAACCACCGGTCCGCTTTACACCGATTTACGGAAATCGAAATTCTAAGAAACACTGGCCGCCCATTACTGGCGCTCTGGAGAGGAGTGGGGCCCCTACGGGAGAGGCCGGGAGGAGCACCAGGATCACTGGCCCAGTGATTCCCCGCCCTAGCTCACCGGACACCCTGCCACACCTCCAACTGTCCTCTTCCCCAGCCTCCAACTCGCCGGCGCCGTTCCCCAGCTGCTTCCCATCGCAGCCAGAAAGCCACAACGAAATTTGGTCTTCGAGAGCATTTAGGCGGGGGCCACAACGAATCCGGGAGTCGTCAGGCTGGACCCATCGGGAGGCGAAGAGTGGGGGCTGTGGGAGGCGGCACCTGCAAGGAAGTTGGTGAGGAGAGGAAACCCAGAGGCGGAGGCCAGTGAGGATGGAGTCGCCTTGCGCATCTCGGCTGACTCAGCGCGCAGCGGCCCGAGCTCTGGCCCCTCCCGTGCAAGTTCATAACACACTCGCCACCTTCCCCCTTCCAGTACCCTCACCACTCCCGCCGGCCAGTCTTGCCCGCGCTTGGAGCAAACAGGCGTCTCTTCCCCTTTAACGGGCCCGGCCCCGCCCCTGCCCTACCCCCAGCCCCCACTGCCCACCCAAGACTGATCTGTCAGTCACTGCCCCAGCCCAAGTCGGCCAACCCTCTCCACCCTGGACTCGGGCAGAGGCCCTGGCAGTCCAGCGTCCATCCGCGCTTCAGAGTCAAGAAGGGCGCTCCTGGGGCCCCAGGCGGTCGCGCTCCCCCGGGATGCGAGTCCCTGCGCCGACACCCGGCAGAGGCCGGCAAGGGCTGGGTTACTTCCAGTACATAGGGATGAAGATGTCCTGGGCGTCCCGGCGCCTCTCTGCGGCCAGCCCGGCAGGTCCCTGAAGCCACCGCCCTAAACGCTCCGCTGCTGGGCTCCCACAGCTGTTTGGGGGGCCCTCCCTAACCGCCAAACCTCCTGAGGTCCTCTTTGACCCGGACCCATGGAGCCGGGGGTGCTGGCCTCGCACAACCTCCCGCACCACGAGCCAATCAGTTTCGGCATCGATCAGATCCTGAGCTGCCCGGAACCCCCCGGGAGCGGCCTAGGCCCGGGTCGCATGGGCCAGGGCCATGGAGAGAGTGCGGCGTTCTCGGGTGGATTTCACGGAGCCTCAAGCTACGGCCCCGCGGCCTCGCTGGCCGCGGTCCCAGGCAGCTCTGGTGTTGGCCCGGGCGGCGTGATCCGCGTCCCGGCGCATCGTCCTTTGCCAGTGCAGCCGCCCGCGGGAGGCGCACCTGCAGTTCCTGGGCCCTCGGGCTTGGGCGGCGCCGGGGGCCTGGCGGGACTCACCTTCCCCTGGATGGACAGCGGCCGCCGCTATGCCAAGGACCGGCTCACGGGTGAGGTTGCCCGATCCCTCCAGTGTCATGCCCCACACTGACCCTGTTTTCTCATCTTTGATCCTTCTGCTCCAACTCAAGGTCCCTTTTATACCCTTCGCCCCTAATCCCAGGGGATCCTCCCTCAACTTGTATCTCTTGGTTCCGCTACTGAGAGGCGCTGGGGAGGTAGCTGCCGTCGATGCCCGCGCTCTCCTCTGCAGTTCACTGTCCGCACGGCGGGGAGGGCAGGGTGAACTTACATGGGAGGTTTCTCCCTCACCCAAGAGGGAGGGCCATTTCCGAGGCTCCCCTTTTTTGTGTAGAAGACTCTAGTGGTGCGGAGTCGAGGTTGGGGCACTGTAGGGACCCGGCGCGGGAGCTCTGTGGCCTCAGCAGCCGCGCTCTCTTCTGTGACACCTCGGGCCGCCCGGAAAACCTAGCCTTGCTCTTTCTTCCTCCTTGTAGCGGCGCTCTCGCCCTTCTCCGGGACGCGCCGTATAGGTCATCCCTACCAAAATCGGACCCCCCCAAAGCGGAAGAAGCCGCGCACATCCTTCTCCCGCTCGCAGGTGCTGGAGCTGGAGCGGCGCTTCCTGCGCCAGAAGTACCTGGCCTCGGCCGAGAGGGCGGCGCTGGCCAAGGCCCTGCGCATGACCGACGCGCAGGTCAAGACGTGGTTCCAGAACCGGCGCACCAAGTGGCGGTGAGGCGCGGGGCGGGTGAAAGACCGGGCTGGGCCAAGTGGCGGTGAGGCGCGGGGCGGGCTGGGGCTGGCCTCGCTGACCCCGCGTCTCCGCCCGCCCAGGCGCCAGACGGCCGAGGAGCGCGAGGCGGAGCGGCACCGCGCGGGCCGACTGCTTCTGCACCTGCAGCAGGACGCGCTGCCTCGGCCGCTGCGGCCGCCGCTGCCTCCGGACCCGCTCTGCCTGCACAATTCGTCGCTCTTCGCGCTGCAGAACCTGCAGCCCTGGGCCGAGGACAACAAGGTGGCTTCCGTGTCCGGGCTTGCTTCAGTGGTGTGAGCGACGCCTGCCCGAGCGAGCGAGCGAGCGAGCGCTCTTCCGGACCGAGGCGCCTCGTGGAGCCCCGGAGCTGGGGCCTAGGAGCGCATGGCCGCCCACTCCGTGGTTCTGTAGCAGTGGAGCGTGTGAGGGGAGCTGGCTTTGAGGCTATCGCCAAGGGCTCCTCGGCCACCGTCGGTTTGCAGGCCAACGTCGCGCAATTGCCCCGCGCGCTTAAACGCGATCTTTCCCGCCATTTCCCACACTCTTGTCGCTCGGCGGCTGGAACCGGGGGCTGAGGGGGCGGGACCTGCAGTTTGATAGCCAATGAGGTGCGGGGAGGAGAGCAGGCTGTCCTATGGCTGCCCTCTCGAGGGACTCCGGATTCTTCCGTGGGTGGGGTGGAACCAGGGTTCTGTCCGGCCCAAGCTGTTCACAGGCCCCGCTGGGATTCGGCAGCTGCAGCCTGCCGGGTCTGTACCAAAAGTGTGAGGGAAGGAAGGAAGACGCCAATGACAGGGGAGTAATGGAGGAGGTGCTAGAGGGCGAGTCTGACTGTGATGGGAACCAGAGGGTTATCCATGCTGGGCATGTCATTCTTCAACTGTAAAATAATCGCTAAGGACTTTGAGCCCCATATTGTCTGTGTGTTTAACCTGCTGACTATGTCCTCCCACTTGCACCTCCCAAGTGAGTGGTGGGCGAGACACACTTGATGAAAGAGAAAATCTAAGAACACTAATCAGGCTCTGGTGTCCCTCAGGGACAGAGAGGGAAGCAATGGACAAAGTTAATGGGCCCAGGGGAGTTAGGGTGAGCAGAGTCTGGCAAATAATAGGAAGTGATAGGCTTAAAAATAATCAGAGATAACTCTTAGGTTGGAAATGTAAAGGATCAAGAAATCAATGGTATTGTGGATGATGAAAGGGAAATTGGGAAGACAAGACCAAGATTAACTCTGCAGGCAAAACTAAATGCTAAACCTAGAGAGAAGGATCCCCTAGAGTAGGAAATGGCAACCACTCCAGTATTCTTGCCTGGATAATTCCATGGACAGAGGCACCTGGTGGGCTACAGTCTATGGGGTCACAGAGTCGGACACGACTGAGCGACTGAGCAAGCACACTGGAGAGAATACATTCTGGAAAAATGCCTTTCAGGGGAGGTCAGTTGACATCCACATAGAGGAGGAAATACATGGAATGATAAAAGCAGACAGCATCTCCAAGGGAGGGAAGTCTGAGTAGAAAAGCAGAGTTCTAAGGATTAAAGGTTTCTATCAATTTCTATAAACACATTTATAATGTGTAAGATGATTGAGGATATCAAAGTTAATAGTCTAAGGAAAGAAAAGAGAAAGGAGTATCCAGCTGGTAAAAGCATGATGTTCCTGAAGTTGCTAGAACTTATGGGTGGGCCAGGGGCTGCTGGGAAGCTTGTTGCTGGAAAGTTAAGGATTTGGGTACAGATCCAACAGCCTTGAGTTTTAAGAAGGAGCAAGATTTAAGTTGTATGAGAACAAAAGGGTCAATTGTTTCTTATTCTTATAGCACCCCCATTCTTCCTCCCCTGCAGGCAAGAGCAGTTGATAGAGTGAGGTAAGCTTTAGGCAGGGTCAGAGGCCAACTGTAGTCAAACTACCTGTTTCCCATGTTAGTGACAGCGAGGTCAGTCAGAGCACAAAGGGTCGACCAGAGGTGGGAGCCAGGCAAGAGGGTATCACTGTTGAAGTTCACCCTGATTCTTTTATGTTGTGTCATCTTTAACTCATAGATACTGTAAATGATACTAGAGAACTAAACTCAAATTTGGTATCATATAAACAGAACTTTTATAGACCAAAAGGATGGGTTTGGCATAAGTTGGGGGTATAGAGGGCATGTCAATTCCTCTTCAATAAATAGCAGAAAGCTAAGAAATCGGTCCTACCCTGTATAGACTGGGGCTTAACCAATTTGCTCCACTCCCAGCTCCATTTCTTGGGACTCAGGTTCCAGTATTTACATTTGACCCTTGGGCTTCTAAATCTGGATGGCTGCCTAGGTGCTAGCCTGAGGGAAGATCTCATGTGATGAGATGAATTCAACTTCACCCCATAGGCAGGTCACTGCAGGAGACAGGCATTTTCAAGTTCTTGGGTGGAGGAAGATTCACTCCTGGTTGAAGAATCTGTCCTTTCTTCCCTCAGCTGGTTCAGGAAGTCTCTGCTCTCACTAGGGGGTAAGTTACTCAGGAAGTATGGAGGAGCCAATTCCACCAGCCTGATAGAGACAGTCATAATTAGATGGTTTCCATGTCTTCTTTCATAATGCATATTGTTGAACTTCTTACTACCCCTTCCACAAACCTGTCTCCTCAAATCATGTTACTACAAACCGCAAAGACCCTCTCACTCCCCTCCATTCCCGCCCTTGCCATCCCACCCCCCACCCCCACTTAGCTTCTCTAAGTCTTCAGCTGTAATTTTGGCCCCAGGAAGAGGAATGGACAGTGCAGGAGGGGTGTCAGGGAACTCACATCTGTGGCTGAATTTCAGAAACAATGGAAAGACAGTTGTCTTTGGAAATGGAGAAACTGTGGTAAAGCACCCACAGTGGGGGTCTGGCAGGAGCCCTTCGGCTTCTGTAGCAGCAGTATGGGGACAGCTGGGCCACATGCTTATGGGTTAGAAGCAGGTAATTTCCAGTTCCATCTGTGTCTCGGGCCACCTCATTGAAAGACAAAGATATTGAAGGAATAAGTGAGAGTGAAGTGTCAGTCAGTAGAAGAAAGAAAGGGGGGTTGAGAAAGACTTATCAGCAAGGGTAGTGAGAGTATTAAAAGTAAGGCATACCTCTAGGTATTATAGCCCTACCATACTACCATAATGTATGGCATTTCCATAGCCCCTTATACCCCAAAACATCAAAGGAAAAGTTTCTCCTGGTTCTAAAGAGTTCTTTGAATGGCCACCTGGGTCCCAATTTCAGAGGTGGCATACATTAACCTTTGCTCCCTCTACTTTCTGTTCCTTTTATGATCCTTACCCCAACTCTTTCCCCTAACCTTAAGGAAGTATCCTGACACCAGCGCTTTCTGAAGGTCTCTGCGATTCTGCTCAGATCCAAAGGCTGGTTGAGACAAGGGAAGTTCAATCCGTTGCATGAGTTCTAGGAGTTCTCCCCGAAGTTTACGGGCCTGGCACAATGCTGCCCAGTTTAGACCCCGAGCCTGGCACCAAGCCTTGTCTGCTCCACCTAGGAACAGAAAGGGACCAGTTATAGCTAAAGTCGTTGAGACCCCTAAAAGAACCCAACTCTCAGTCAAAGGGCTTCCTTTTCCTGGGACTAGAGATCTGTCAGCTGGCTGCACACCACTTCCTCTCTTTGGAAAATCTGGGATTCTGTAAGAGGATGCAGAGTGGAGCACTCACTCTGTATAAAGGCTTCATACACTTGGATCAGAGAGCTGTGATCACCATCCACGTGTTCTAGCGCTCGACGCAGGGCAGCTTCTTCTGCACAGAGTGGAGGACGAGTAAACCCGGGGGCAGCTGGAGGCAGAAGAGAGGAAGTTCACTGGGGGCATGAGAACAGATAGCAGTACACTGAAAAAGGCAGCAATGTCACTCTGGGAACTTTACTCAAAAGACTTCTAGACACTATGCACTTTATTGGACATTGAAGATAAATAAATGAAAAACAGTTTCTGCCTTCAAGGAGCTTAGAGTCTAGTGGGAGAGACCAACACGTAAGATAGGTGTGTGGGCCAATATTTGAAGTTTGAGAATTAGCTGAGTGGAGAAGGGCAGAGAGGGTATTCTAGATGTGGGAATAGCATGTTTGGAGAACTGCGAGCACCTAGGATTATGGATAGAGGGAACGGTATGTGTGGCAGGGTGGCAGGAGATAAAACTGGAGGGAGGTATGGGCAAGGCTGTGCAAATGAGTTTACATTCTGTTTGGAAGGTAGAGAATAACCGATAAAGAGTTTTTAAGAGAATCCACATGTTTGGAAGAAGTTCACATGACTAGTTAGGAGGCTACTCAAGGAATCCAGCTGAGCAGCGATGAAGAGCTACATTGGCATTAACTCTGAGTATGGAGTGAAGGTGAAGCTGAAGTCGCTCAGTCGTGTACAACTCTTTGTGACCCCATGGACTGTAGCCCACCAGGCTCCTCCATCCATGGGATTTTCCAGGCAAGAGTACTGGAGTGGGTAGCCATTTCCTTCTCCAGGAGATCTTCCCGACCCAGGGATCGAACCTGGGTCTCCTGAATTGCAGGCAGCCGCTTTACCCTCTAAGCCACCAGGCAAGTCCTTAAGTATGGAGAAGAACAGGTGAAGAACAGGTAAATTTTTTTTTTAATTAGGAGATAAAAATTAAAAAAACAAACCTGGAGAAAGGTTAGTCTAGAATGATGATAGTAGAGCCGCTGAGGTGATGGTATGACTTTTTGGTGGTGGTGGTGAGGGAGCAGATTTAAAAAGGGCTCAGCTCAGCAACAACAGAGGTGCTCGAGTTCAGTTCTGGGTTGAAGTTTTGTGGACCATTCTGATAGGAACGGCCATCAGGAGTCAGATATATAAATCCAAGATTCAGAAGAATGATATTGTAGCATTTCAGACCATGAATGTGAATGAACTTGCTCAGAGAGTTCAGGGAATGAGAAGACAAAAGGGGCAAGGGGAGAGCCCTGAGGTTCAACTTACTTTGAGCAAGCAGAGGATGAAGCAGAGGAGGAAGAGCTCAAGTAAGAGATTAAGGGAGTGGCAAGAGAGGTAGGGTGAGAACCACAAGGAGCAGGTCACAGAGGCTTAGGGAGGGGGCAGTGTTAAAGTGGTTGCCATTCTCAAGTGTCAAAAGAAAGTCATGAACAGGGCTCAAAAGTGCTCACTGGATTAGGTCTCTAGGAGGCCACTGGTGAGCAGAAGTGTCACCCTTCTGCTGGGGTGGGCCTGAAGCTGGAATGCAGTGGGCGAGGAATACCCTAGATTGAGCAGGATAGAGATTATTCTGAATAATGAAGGGATTACAGGGTTGAGCACGACAGGTACAGTTTTAGTAAAAACAGGTAGGAGAGACTTGTTGCGGGACCAGAAGCAACAGAGACAGGAGAGGGGTAAGTGATGAAGCCTAACTCTTTAGGCAGTGAGGGCTGGGAACTAGAGCAAAGGGGAAGGGGCCAGCTTAAGGAGCACCAGAACACCAGAGGGAGGGCTGAAGTAGTCCTAAGAGCCAGAGAGGTAAGTGATTCATACCAGTGAGCATGGCGGCCAGGGTGAGCATCTCATCGACACAGTCAAACTCACACGAGGCCAGCAGGGCTTTGGCCAGCTCAGGGGCCAGGGGAAATTCTGATAGGATAACTCCCAGGTCTGACAGGTCCCCATCATCATCCAGGGCAGCCAGATAGTCTAAGTCTTCCAGGGCCTGCATCAGTGCTTCTGGAGCTGGAGAGGCAACAAGGATTACAGGTCAGGGGATCTCAGAACCTGGAGGGCAGCAGGATGTGGGCAGGAAGGGTGCTCACCAGGCCGGTCCAGGAAGTGACACTTCCCTGGCTCTGCAATCTGTCTCCTCTTTAGTAGTAACATCAGGGGGCTCAAATTCTCTGCCCACACTCTGGGCTGGGGCAGGCAGGGAGCCTCTAGTTCTAGGAAGGACTTAGGATACAAGCGGAGGCAGGATCCTGAGGGGAGAAAGATCTGGGAAAGAAGACCACTGTAGATTTCTCAGGGCCTATGGTTCGGTGACTCTTTTCGTGTTTGATCCTACTGAGGGCAAAAGCTCTTACCTGGTGGGATCCCTGCTGCCCGTAGTCGTCTTGCCTCTGCCTGACACTTGCTGACTGGTCTCAACACTTGAGATTCTGCTCGGATCTGAGGACTGTAAACCTGTCACCACCCCCAACCAAGGCCGGGACAGATGAGAGCGGGCTATTTCTATCTTTAGCCCCTGTGTCCCCCTCACTTCTCTTTCACTCACACTTCGAAGCTCCAGTCCTGAGTCAATGACATGTCGGATGGAGGGGAGGGAAAAGGAGAAGTCGGCCAGCCAGTGAGTGACCACAACCTTCCGGGCACCTGATTCTGTGTCCTCGTACACAGCCTGAACAGCTTGTCCACAGCCTGGGTGAAGGGGCAGCACCCGTGGTGGGGGCCCTTGGTTTTCCAAGGACCCTACCTTCCTGGACAAGGACTCACAGCACAGAGAAATTTCCTGAAGAGAGAGGTGGGGTGTTAGGGTAATTCTCACCTTTGTGGGTCAGATCCCTTTGAAAAATTGATGAAAGCTATGGACCTTCACTCTGAAAAAGTGTACATACTCATATAAAGTAGGGGTGCTATAATTTCAGGAACTCACTGAACTGCAAATCTCTACATTGTATGGAATCAAAAAGTTTTTATACCAAAACCCTGGAATTTTTCAAGACCCCAACAGAGAATAAGTACTAGAACTCCAGTGTTCCTAACCAGCATTGCTCCCATTCTCCCCTGGGACAGGAAGGGGCAGACATTCGACATGAATACCTCCTTTCGCGAGCCATTTTTTTACCTCCTCACTGGGCAGGTACACTAGCACATCTCCTGGAGCCTCCTTCCGACACAGTTCAAGCACAGCTTGGCAGGCAGCTTCTACTCGGTCAGTAGGGAGAGAGTCCCTGTAGACCGGAGCGGGACAGCTGCCAGTCTCTCTGGAGACACACACAATAGGAGGATTGCCCCAGAAGTCTTGCAGCTTAGGTTCAAGGGTTGGGTCGGTAACTACAACCACTCTGAGGTCCCCTGGACGGCTTCCCAGCCTGGCATCTCGCAGGAGTCCCTGGAGCAAATCTGAGGCCACTGACCGCTCCTGAGCCTCATCCAGGACCAGCACACCCTGGGCTCCAGTGCCCGGGGTTGAGGCCATCTCCTGCAGAAGCAGCCTGTCCCAGCAGAACCTGTTGACATTGGCAGTGGGCAGAGGAGTCAGTGTGGACACCGACCAGCCCCAGAAGTGCAGAGGAGCTTCTCCCCAGGGGGCCTAGGCTCTGACAGTAAAGGTCAGAAAAAGATCCTGTGACTGAGTTTCTGTGGCCTATTGATGACACTGTTATAAGCTGTACTCCAGTTAGGAAAGTCAGACTTTCATGATGAGGGTGAGGTTGAATGTCTGAGGTTGCTGGCTAGGGTTAAATGGCTGAATTCAAAAGTTGCATCATGCATGATTTAAAGGGTGAGCTAAGCTGAGGGAGGGTACGATGAGATGTCGGAAGCTGGGTTTGTTTCTACAGACTGAGGGGAGATTTGAGTTGGGCCTGCAAGGGGCCACACCTTAGCAGAGTGTCAGGCCCAGTGCAGTCTTCTTGGGGGATGCTGTATCCAACCTCATGACCCAGGGTCAGGTCCATTTCATCAGCAACTCGCAGGGCCAAGCTCAGGGCTGCTAGAGGGTAAGGCTGAGTCACAGTTACCCAGCCCTTCTGGAAACCTCTTGCCAGCACAAACTCTGCACACCACTGTGGGATCTGGGGTAAGCGTAGGAAAAGACAACCCGTCAGCGGGACACAGAACTCCAGTCAAAAGTGCTGGAGGAGCTGTGGCCAGTTTCATCTCTCCTTATTTGAGGAGTCCTCTGGTGCTTCAGTGTCTGTCTCCTTCTGACCACTTCCCCTATTATTCCACACAGCAACCGCCACCCCACGCCCCGCCTTGTCCCAGGAAGAGGCAGTTCCCACCCCCCGCCCCCCCCACCTGGGTGCTCTTGCCGCAACCAGGCTCTCCAGACACCAGTACCACTCCACTGGGGCTACTCTCCAAGTGCTCCAAGAAGATAAAGCGAGCAGCCCAGACAGGCAAGGATCGGCGCTGCTCAAGTAGTTTGTAGTAGCGGGAGGAGAAGGGGAGCCCGTCAAAGGGGTTCACAGCCAATTCAGACTCCTCAGGGTTTGGGCCAGACTCTTCTTCCAACCCGAGAAGCTGAGAGGCCATGGTGACCATCTAGCAGGACCTACAGAAGGCAGGGCATTCATCAAGGCCTCATATTTGGTGACTGACACCATCTTCCCACCTCAGCCCTGATCCCTAACTTGTACCCTCAGGTGATAATGCACTGGGGTTCATCCTTCCTAGTACTTCTTGTCTGCCGGGAAACAGGGAAGAGTTGAGTCTCCAAGTAAGGGACTATCAAAAGTGGACTATTGGGACTTCCCTGGCAGGCCAGTAGTTAAGAACCCAACTTCCAATGCAGGGGACGTGGGTTAGATCCTTAGCTGGGGACATAAGATTCTGCATATGGCAGGGCAACAAAGCCCATGCACCACGACTAAGAACTGACATAGCCAAATAGAAAGAGAGAAAGACCTGGTGGCCTGTGGGAAGGCCCCCTGGGGAAGAGAGTGAGGAACAGGAGTGGGGTCAGGAATCAGGGAGCAGGGCCACAAGGATCCTGGATTCAAACCTTTGCCTGCCGCTCTGAGACGCGTTGGAATGGCAGCCAGTTCCAGACCCACTCAGCAAGTCACCACAAACCCTGACCTGCTGTGAGGTACAAAGGTCAATTCCGGATCCACCCTGGGGCACAATCCTAGAGGCTGTTTTGGGGTGGGGCCATGTGCTCCACCTTATTTAATCTAGTTAGGAGCCTATGGAAAATAGGCTCTAGCCACCACACTGAGCATGTGTGAATTCTACAGACTTTGTGTACTGTGCTCATTAGTGAAAGGTATCCTGGGACTTGCAGTTCTGCCACTGTTTCCTCATGGGCTGAATTCTGAGGCCAGGGTCCACTTGCTGCTGGGCATTCAGCTTAGTTATACTTCCTTAATATCACTCATCTCTTGACATGAGGAGCTGAGTGCAGACAGTTCCATTCTGACCAACCCTCCACAAACCCACAAGGAGGCCCTCATTCCTGATCCCGCAACCAAGGGAAAAGGAACCTGCTACAGGGCTTTTGGGACCCAAAGAGGCAACAGAGACCTTGAGTGAAAACCCTGAATTTAATGTGACACTGGGGGGAGCCCCATTCCTCCCCTTAGCACCCACCCATCCGGCCTGTTGTGAGTTGGGTGAGGGCTGCCCCCAGTCTCCGTCCTGCGGCTCTGGGTGCCATCCTGTACTCAATCAGCCTCCTGGGCCTGCCTCTCTGTGAATCGCCTGTGGGACACAAGAAGACATTATATGGGCTTTGCTGTATTATTCCCTTTCTCCAACCTACCCTTTCCTACCAGCTGCCCTCTAAGCATCTCACCTTCTCGCGTATTCATACAGCGCCTGCTTTCGCTCCTGTAGACTCTCCTGCCGGGCCCAGGAGGACTTGGCAAATGTGAGGGCTGTGGGCTGAGGGGTTGCCGGGCCAGAGCTGGGGAACTGAGGTGATCACAATGTCAGAGGGCTTGCGAAGTCATCATCATTAAACACGCATCGAATGCCTACTTTGCAAGAGAGGTACTGTGCTAGGGTCTCAGGATCAAAAAACAGACGTCAGGACGGGGAATATGCAGACTGCCCCATCCCACCTCAAGTCCTGGAGCTGCTCATTTTCTGGGTCTCACCTTGGGAGTGGAGGCTGTGGCAAGGGACTGGGTCCCCTCAGTGATGTCTTCAGGCATGAAAGCTACGGCTCCCTCAAGCAGGTTAGTGATGGTCAAGTCTACACACCCAGTCCTGGCTGCGGAGGAGGGGGGAGGGGACAGCACGGTCTATTCCTCTGCTCACCTTGTCCCTGCACCACCCACTTTCCCTCTCTGTGCCTGTCTCCTTGGGTAACGCTACTCTTTCTCATACCTAGGTCTCTCTGGATGACGCCCAGTGGAACATGGGGTAAAACCTCCTTCACTCTCTGAGCCAGAGTTGCCAGATGCACATCAGGAGAAGGGCCAGGGGAGTGAGGGAAAGAAGACTGGGCTGCAAAAAAGAAATCCGAAATATGGTGAGTGGAAAACTCGAGGAGAGAGGCTGATTAGTACAGGCATAGGGAGGAAGTCAGAACAGGCTGCAAAAGAGTTGAAAAGCCTTATGCCCAGAGACCACACACCTGACTGCGGGCGCAATCTGGGGTGTCTCTGTCGCTTCACGTGCTCTGCTTTGTCTGCTGGAGTGAGTCGTGTCCCCGTCTGGCCCAATTCTTTGGCCACCAGCTAGGGAGGATTGGAGGATTGGAAGTTTCGCAAGTGTTCTCCTCCTTCCCCCTAAAGAAAGAACCTACTTCCACCCTGCCCATGTCCCCTACCACCTGTTGTACACGGAGGGCAAACTCTTCACTCCCCTCCCCCAGCTGTCGATGAACAGGACGGAGCCACCTGCAAAAAACAATCCAGGTCCACGTTGGGGTCACCCACTCTCCACTCTGATGCCTCTTTTCTTGGAACAGTGGTGGTGACAGTAGGGGAGGTAGTAAATACTTTATATTGCCTCTGTGGTAGAACCTTGACATTAAAAGATCTGCAAATGGACAGGGCAGACAGCTACTTCCTTGACCTTGAGGTGAGTTTCTCCCAGCCACCAAAAAGTGAGGACAGTTAATACCTTACTTGATACACCGTGAAAGGGACGAAAAGTGACCACAGCAGTTCTGAGACCCAGGATGCATCTGACACCGTCTGAGGGGAGGGCATGAGTGAGGTCTAAACCAGGGCCAGGAGTAGGAAACTTCCCCTCCAAACCCAGAGATTCCCTGTGGAACACACTCACCACGGAGACAAGGGGTCTCTGGACTCGCAGGGTAAGAGGCTGTACCACATCCTGGATAGAAAATGGCCAGGAACTAGAAGAGTGAAAAAAGTAAGATGGGATTCTAGCCAATCTAGTCAGCAGCTCATACCTGACTTAAAACAGATACTGCCACACTGTACAAATAGAAATGTGGGAAATAAATGGATTCAGGGGAAAGAACTAAAAGTGGGCAAAAAGTAAATAAACTAGGAAGGTAGTGGGGAGGGCTGTGAAAACCCGAGGGCCCCCAAGCCTGATCACCTACAGTTGGAGACAGATACCTGTGCTCACCCACCTGAAGCGCAGGAGCCCCTCCCGGCCATTGGTGGCCTCTTCCTCGGGAAATAGTAGCAGAGGGGTAGGGGGAAGCCTTGTTGAAGCACAGAATCTCTTGAGTGACTCCACCAACTCGCCCTGACCATCCATCTCCATAAAGCCCCGAGACCAGCACACAAAGCTTGGGGGACTATTGAGTAGAGGCTGGGAACCGGAAGGAGAAAGCAAGAAGAAAAGAATGCTGTGAAGTGAGAAAAATTGACATATGGGTAGAAAAGTGAGGTCGGGGTAAGGGTCAGTATCTTGTGGTCCCCATGGGAAACCCGAACACGGAGAGGGGTGCCTTGAGCTGGGCCCCAGGGAGCCAACTCCGTGGCACTCTCGGTTTCCTCCCTAACTCACGGTGCTACAGCTGGTGAGCAGGTTGACTATGTTGTGGTCGAAAGGTGTCACGTGGTTGGAAATGAGGACCCTGACACGGTGATCCCGCAGTCCAGAGTCCTCCTGCCGGGCCACGAGCCCCAGCACTGCACACATGGTCCGTACCACGAACCTGCGAACGCAGGCAGTGGTGACTACCTGGCCTTGGGCCAGGCCCAGCCCCAACCCTCCCCGACCGCCCGGGTCGGAACCTGCGAAAGACACTGTCTGGTAGCGCGCAGCTGACCAGGAAGACGTGGATCCCAAGAAACAGGCGCAGGACGAGGAGGCAGAACCCGACTGGAGCGTAGAGTAGTAGCGCGAGGAGCAGGAAGCCGTCACCCGGGAGCCTGGGGGCGAGAGGCGGGGTGATTGGGCGCCGAAGGCCAAGTGGACGCGGAAGTCGGTCTCTTCCCGCCGGGGCTCTTACCGGTGCGAATCAAAGAGCCGCTCCGGCCCCGGCGACGACGGAGGCTCCATTGCCGCTGCTTTAGGGTTGTCTGGCCGATGCCGCCATCTTTCCGCCCCGCCGCAGGGGCTCTTGGGAAGGCGGAGTCTTCGGGCATCCGCCCAGGGTGCCGGGACCTGAAATTCTGAGGCGCCCCGGAAGGGCTAGCGGTCCCATCATGCCTCGCGGACCCGTGGGCCACCTCATAACTCGCGTCCCGCGGGGACCACAATTCCCGGCATTCGCGGGGCGGGGGCGGAGTTGGCCTCCCGGAATCCTGGGTCCCAGCGTGCACTTCTGGAGACTTCAGGTACCGGCGTCCTCAGCGTCCAGCTGTCCTCCTGGTCGCGTCTAGGGTGCCGCCTCTGCGCTGGGCGGGCGAGGAAGCCGCCGAGGCGGAGCTGATGGCTGCACTGAGGGCGGGGCGGGGTGCTGGCTGGAGCCTCCGGGGATGGCGGGCTTTGGGTGGGGGTCGCTGGGGAAAGGGACCCCTGTTGACCCCTGACCTCCGGGCCCTGCTGACGTCAGGAACTCCTGACCTTCGGACCCGAGTGACTTATGGGACCCCCAGTTTCAGGGCCCGGTTGTCTGTGGGGGTCCCTGAACCACCGACATGCCTGAGGTCCTGGACTTCGGATCTCCGAGCACGGCTGATCGCTGGGACCCCAGATCCCCGGACTCCGGAAGACTCCGGAACTCCCGGAACCCGTCCGCGCGTGTGGCTAGCGGTGGCGCTGGGCGCTGGAGGGGCGGTGCTGTTGTTGTTTTGGGGCGGAGGGCGGGGTCCCCCGGCTGTGTTCGCCTCGGTCCTTGGCTCGCCGCCCACCTCTCCCCGGAGCCAGTACAACTTCATCGCGGACGTGGTGGAGAAGACGGCCCCTGCCGTGGTTTATATCGAGATCTTGGGCCGGTAATGGTGGGGGTAAACACTAAGGCACCGAAGCCGCGGGCTAGAGGGCGGGCGAGAAGGATGGGTCTGAGCCTCCTCACATCTGTACTGTCCCCCCGCCCCCCTTTTTCCAGGCACCCTTTTTCGGGCCGCGAAGTCCCTATCTCGAATGGCTCAGGATTCGTGGTGGCTGCCGATGGACTCATCGTTACCAATGCCCATGTGGTAGCTGATCGGCGCCGAGTCCGTGTAAGGCTACCTAGCGGCGACACGTATGAGGCCGTGGTCACAGCTGTGGATCCCGTGGCAGACATCGCCACGCTGAGGATTCAGACCAAGGTGGGGGTCGGGGCAGGCCATGTCTGCTCGGGGCTGTGAATTTGTTCACATCTCCAGATGCCGGGTCTCTTGTACCCATTCTCCCTTAGGAGCCTCTCCCTACGCTGCGCCTGGGACGCTCAGCTGATGTCCGGCAAGGGGAGTTTGTTGTTGCTATGGGAAGCCCCTTTGCACTGCAGAACACAATCACCTCCGGCATTGTCAGCTCTGTTCAGCGTCCAGCCAAAGATCTGGGCCTTCCCCAAACCAATGTGGAGTATATCCAGACTGATGCAGCTATTGATGTGCGTCCTGATATGAGAAAAATGAGACTCGGTTGGGGGAGAGGGGAGGGGTGTGTGGTACAGGCACCAGTTGTGATAGATGGTGGATGAGCCTATATACCGGGATTGGGTCGCAAAAAATGTGGCCACTCCTTCACGGGCTGGGAAAGGAGAGGATCTGGAGAAAGTGTCTACATCCTGATTGTGCCCCGAGGCATAGAGTCCCTGGATCTCTGCCATATTTTCTCGTTGTCCTGCAGTTTGGAAACTCTGGAGGTCCCCTGGTTAACCTGGTGAGTGTGACATCCTTTCCAAGAATCCCTCTCTCAGGTCAGTATGGGAAGGGGTGGGTTTCCCCTAATTCACTGATGTTTGGTCAAGTTTCTGAGCAGTTTCTTGTTGGCTGTCTCCCAGAATCCAACTAGATCTCCCCCAAAACTCCCTGCCACTCTTGCTCAGGTACCCCCATCTCCTATTATTTGTCTGGACTAGAGAATAGTGGGCTGTGTCCCAACAGGATGGGGAGGTGATTGGGGTGAATACCATGAAGGTCACATCTGGAATCTCGTTTGCCATCCCTTCTGATCGCCTTCGAGAGTTTCTGCATCGTGGAGAAAAGAAGAGTAAGCCTGGCTTTCGGGGAAACGGGTTTCTTTAGTGGCAGGGGTGGGGAGGGTTTGCTGGAAGAGGGGTCAATTGGGAGGAGGAGGGGAAGTAAGGATATACCTGGGTGGGACTCATTTGTCCTTCTAACACAGATTCCTGGTTTGGAGTCAGTGGGTCCCAGCGCCGCTACATTGGGGTGATGATGCTGACCTTGACTCCCAGGTATGAGCTTTAGGGGTAGTGACACGTAGGGCCATCAGTGTAACCAGTGGTGGGTACCTGGCAGTTCTGTTGAGCTTCGTTCTTAGTTCTGTTTTTATTTAAGATGAGTTGCCTCATTCCTTTCTCATTATCTTGATTTTTCTCACCTCACTCTATTTTGCATACCTCCCATCCTGTTATTGCTTAGATTTACAATAAATACCCAACCTTCCAGACGTGCCTTCCCTATGAGTATTTTCTGTTCCGGCCAACTTGATTTCCTAATTCCGTGTTTTTATGTTGTTCTTGTTTTATATAGTTTAATATCAGATTGATCCTTCTAGGTTAAGCTAAAGTTATAGCATTTCCTAAGTTATAGCTGCTTTTAGGATTCTAGAATGACATTAGTGCTATTGATTTAACCCTGTGTGTCATTTGGAATGTTACCTTTTATATACACATTCTGCTTCCTAACTGCTAGAAGGCAGAAAGTGAATTGTTTTTGTATCAAGAAGGTCTGGTGCACGCCCTGCTCACACACTTGTAGCGTGCTGATGAAAGATGTGAGGCAAACCCTGAATGGGGAGAGTGCCCTGTGACCACCAGAGTGATCTGTGTCCTTTCAGCATCCTTGCTGAACTACAGCTTCGAGAACCAAGCTTCCCTGATGTTCAGCATGGTGTGCTCATCCATAAGGTCATCCTGGACTCCCCTGCTCACCGGTGAGGGAGAGGCTGCATTAGGAGGTGGAGATGGGTGGGGTGTATGCGCCCTTGAAGTGGGCCATCTAGTTCCTCCTTTATCTCTCTATCCTTTGCCATAGGGCTGGTCTACGACCAGGTGATGTGATCTTGGCCATTGGGGAGCAGCTGGTACAAAATGCTGAAGATATTTATGAAGCTGTTCGAACCCAATCCCAACTGGCAGTGCGGATCCGGCGAGGACAGGAAACACTGACCTTATATGTGACCCCTGAAGTCACAGAATGAATGGATCAGCAAGAGTAGGAGGCTCCTGCTCGGATTTCAACCTTGGTTTCGTGGCTTGGGCTCTGAGGGCGCCTGGACAGAGGATTAACTGAACCAGTTGGGGGCAGGTCCCTCCGACTACCACCACCACTTCCTGGGCTCTGAAGAATCACAAAAACACTTTTTATATAAAATAAAATTATACCTAACAACATGTCTTACTGAAAAATGAGGGGAAGGGTGGAACACTGCTCTTTCCCCCCACAAAAAGGCTAGAGGTAAAGCTTTATCTTCCAGAACTGAGGGGAGATGCTGGAATTAAACCATTCTGACCTCCCTATTCAAGAAAACGAGCTGCTGTTGTCGGTTGTCCTGGGCAGCCAGTCAGGTGTGCCTCTCTGTGTTGTGCTTGGCTTGGTGCTGGGCCTGGGAGCAGAATGCCCCGTGCCTGGCAGCAGATCAGGACAGCTGGCCTAAGAAAGAGGGCAGTGATTTCTGCTTGATGGTTCCACATCTGCAGTGCACAATGGAAGAGTGCTGTGGGCATGCTGACGTCAAAGATTCCTTGGTGAGCTCCTGAGGTAATGGCAGCCTCAGACCCCTGCCGTTAGGGGCCAGTGGTGGTCTGCAGAGGAAGGTAGTGGCACCTTAGATGATCTGGTTACTAGTCTGGCCAGGGTAGCGTTCAAACCTCCTGTTGGCCTCTTCACTGAAGGCATCCCCTGCAAGGTGAACAGGTGGTTTGGGTAGGAAAACAGACCCATTGTGGGGAAGGGTGGGTGGAAGTGGAGAGACTGGGAGATCCAGAAGTGGGTGGGGAGACCTAGAAACAACTGAGGGAGATGGGAGTGAAGGCCTTTCCCTCCCACCCCCAGGCCTTCTGGCTTCTCTTCCCACCAGGTACCAGTGTGACAGTTGTGCACCCAGATGCGGTGCCCGTCATATTTGCAGTTACATTTCATGGCGTTGTTGGTGAAGTCGCTCTCTGCTACTTCAAAATTGGGGTTGATGACCACCTGTGAGTAGGAGAAAGCCAACAAATGAGCTGCATTCCTCAAATCCAAAGGTGTCTTTAATAAACACTCCTCCCACTCAACAACTGGAAATCTCAGAGCCCCGGCACCTGCAGAATGTAGTTTCCTGGTTTTACATCTGTGATGTCAATCCATTGACAGTCGATGTCATGCCGGTAGAGATCCCAGCAACCCACAGTGATGCCCTGCTCTCCAAAGTTGGCACACTCATACCTCTTGGAGACATCTGAGGAGATGAGCGTATGTCGTGTGAGGCAAGGCTGTGGAGATGAGGTTAGTGCAGTCTATTCTAGGCCCCAACTCACCCTCCTGACATTCGGTGTCTTCTAGACAGAAACTAGCTTTGTGGCCCTCAGCCACCTTGGTGCCGTTGGGGGTCAGGATATCGTAGTGAGTGAAGATGTCCATACTGTGATAATGCCTGTGGGGACAAGGGGATCCCTGATTCTTTCCCTGCCCCCAGCAGGCTTGCCTCTTCCCCAGTGGCCTTGCCCTTCTGCTACTTGACCCTCTCACCCATGACATTCATGCCACACCCAGGAGTGGCGCCCAGCCTTGGGCCTGAAGTCAGCACGCCCCAGGTTGTGGATCTGGGAGGAGAATCTGAGCAGACGCCGGTGGCCGTAAGGCCAGTTGGCTGAGCGGGCTGAGCTGGCCAGGCAGTTCTCCTCAGCGGCACAGTACAACATGTGCAGAGGCCGGTCCTCGATGTAAGCCGTCTCCTGCACCAGTGCGGAGTGCAACAGCAGGTCTGAGGCGGCTGCACCGAGGGAGGGAGGAGAGTTAGACGCCACTGGAGAGGGGCAGGGACAGGTGGGAGTGCTTCCATCCCCCTCCCCCAGGAAACAGGTGAGACTGCCTCTCCACAGGGAAGGTGTACCCCTCCAGATTGCAGCTCTTCCTGCCAAGAGGTGACCCAGAGCCTCCCCTCCCTGGGTTGCATCCCCCGACACGTCACTCACTTTCAGAACAAATGACTCCAGCAGTAAAATGGCTTCCTGTCCTCCTGCAGGTGACATGGGTGCCATGGTGAGCACATTGGTCCAGGGACAGCTCAGTGCCTGTGCAGCGCACTCCACTCATCACCACCTCTGTTACATTCCCTGAATCCCAGTACCAGGTCTCCTGGGGACATACAGAGATGTTTTTGTGAGGCCACCATCCAGCTTCCCCAGCCAAGGGGCTCATTTTGACAGACCTCTGTCCCAAACACCACCTCTGGAGGCAATAGCCTTGGTTCCCTTCTCCTTCCCACTCACCTGCAGGCCGTGGTTGGCATAGCCCAGTCCAAGCTGCCTGCAGGCAACCATGGCCTCCAGGGTTCCCCAGTCATCTCCACAGATGAGGCCCCAGCGGAAGGACCCAGGTCCCCCTATTTGCACCTCGACTCGCCCTTCATGTCGGCTGCGGCCCCCACTGAGTCGGATCTGTAGTGACGCAATGGAAGTGCTGTGGAAGCTTTTGGGGTGGAGTAGTGGGAGTCCACAGTGGGCCTGTGGCTGAATGGTGATTCAGAAGCACTTACAGGGCTAGCAAGTGGTGGCATCAAGGGGGAGCTGCCTGATGATAGGGGCCTGGGGCAGTGGGCAGTAGGGCCATCAGACTGCATCATGACCAGGCAGGACTGGATAGGACATGAGATTCCTGAACCAGGGTAGAAAGAGTGACTGACCTTGGTCTCTACCCCAGTGTAGGGCAGGTTGCATCGGACGCCAGCATCTTGGCTATGGGAGCAGTCTTCAGCTGTGATGTTCTTGTGGGGGCACTTCCAGAGAGAGAGCTCCTGTCCAGAGCATCTAACTTCACTTAAGTGGATGGCACCCATGCCTAAGGTCAGAAGTCAGAGATCGGGAAGTTCTAACTTTACTGTCTGCCCAGGGGCCTCCTTCCTAAGGAATGTACCCCTCCAGGAGTATGTACCTCCTACCTCCCTCTCCCTCCAACCTGTACCCGCCTCACCCTGCCCCATGCGGGCACCGCTCAGAGCCTCTCGAGCACTCCCGAAGCCTAGCTCCCGACACACCACGCTGGCTGCTTGCACGTCCCACTTGCGATCACAGACCGTACCCCACGTGCCAGCCTTCAGGACTTCTACCCGGCCCTCTCCTGGGTGGGCTCCGCCCTTTAGACGCACTCGGACCTATAGAGGAGAGAGAGGTGCCCAGCAGTGAGTGGGGACATCAGCACAGAGACAGTAGACCTGGGAGATCAAGGAGATTCTGGTGGGAGGGAGCAGGTGGTCTCAGGTCTGTGGCCCAACCCCTGGAAGGTTCCTCTCTGTCCTCAAAGGTCAGAACTATGCTTAATCAAGGGATGGCCAGGCTACGGGGTTCTTCACCTGGGCGGTGGGGAAGGTCATAGTTTTTCACACACCTCCCCCTGAGGCTTCGACTGTTGCTTCTTCTGGCCACTGGACGCTGCGTAGAGAGGGCTTGGCACACAGCTCACCACCGCAGGGGCCCCCCCCAGGCACCTGGTGGTGTCATTGGCTCGATAGAACTCCAAAGAGCAGAGGGAGAGATGGGCCTCCGTGCCCACGCACGCCACCCCATGCAGACCAAAGGAGTGTTGCTGCCGCTGGGCCAGCAGCCTGGGGGGACAGGAGTGGGAGCAGTAGGGTGAAACGGCGCTCCTGCCTCTTTGCCCGCAGCCCTCCCCCCACGCCATGCCTCCACCATCCCCCAACCTTCCATGACCGCTTTAGTTCTTCTCTTCTCTGCAAAAACACAGAGACAAAGAGACAACGGTAATGGGGAGTTTCCAGGCTGAAAGAGCCCAAACAGGGGGGTCCTTGGGTATGTTCTGCAACAGAAGAACCCTGTGGGAAGGAAGGCTAGTTTTGACTTGCCTGACAGAAAGCTTGTTCTGTGTGCTTTCAGGGAGCTGGCCCTAATGGAGGCTGAAGCTGCTGTGCAAAGAGATTAGGAAGCCAGGACTGACCGTCTGGAAGAGATAGGCAGGAGGGAGTAGCTAACAGGAAGCCTGAATGGCCAGAGTAAGCGGATCTTTATTACGACTGAAAGAACTAAATGAGTCAGGATGCAAAGAAGTGAGTAAGTCTTGGGTTTACATGGCTTCTTAAGGCCAGAGGGGCTTCCAGGCCAGAAGATGATGGGCAGTTACAGTGAGAACAGACCAGAGGTGAACACAGGAAAGACGCGAGCTGGTATATATGGGAATGACGATGTACAAATACAAGACAGAGAGAGACCGCAGGACCAGAGAAGGAGAGTGAATATGAACACCAGAAGGGTACGCGTGACCCCAGACCTAAACCTGAACTGCATGAGTCTTTAATGAGGTAGTCCATGCTTCCGTAGGTTTAAATGTAACAGAAAGAATGTTCCATAGCCACCTGAGCAGGAAAATGGGACTAAATTAGAGACGTTAAAACTTTGAAACGCAGCAGAGAGATGCTGGAGAGAATGAGGGGACTTGCTTATCAACACCCACGGAATGGAATGTTGCAGTGAGCCGTGTGATAAGAGAAGTGCTTTCTTCCCAGAAGAGCCGGTTTGAACCCAGAGAGGGAAGGAACCAATGAGGTCTTGTGTTGGTGGGGTGGGCCTGTGAGGGTGGTCTGGAGGCGAATTACTGCACTAATGTGCTCTATTACTTGATGTCAGAGGAGGAATATGATGATTTGAAGCCACCGGCTAGGAAGACACAGAGAGAGGGATAAGTTATAGACAAATCAGACAAAGGAAGCCTGGAGACTTTACAGAATACCTTTGGAAGCTCAAGATAAGTGGACTCTGAAGCTCAAAGAGACTCAGTATTCTTTCAAAGTCCTTTCTGGCTGAAAATAAAAGTGAAAGAGGTCATCACTTTAATGTGGGGGTCAGGGAAGGCCAGAGTATGGCCATGTTGTGCAAGACAACCTAAGCTAGAAGGGCACTATGGGAACACCCCAAATTCCAAGGCATGCTGAAGGCACCAGAGGGAGGAGCTGGGGAGTGAGGGGTGTCTGGGGCCCCTGAGAGACCCTGGAAGGCTGTGAAGAGAGGAGGAGACGGTAGAAAGGGCTGACTTCTCCACAGCTCACCCACTGCTGAAGGAGCTCTCCAGGGGACTTTTCATGCGCGAACTGCCTTCAGAAGCCAAGTGAGACGCAGTCATTGGGACTGGCACCTTTTTGTTCCCTGGGGTTCTGAAGGAGCCCAGGAGGAAAATGATGGAACTGGGAGCCTAACTGTGTTAACTGGGCCAGAGGGCAGGGCTGCCATCTGACTCCTGCCCTGGGAAAGGTTCCACAGGGGATCCTGAGTCTCACTTCCAACCCAGTAGCACTTATTCCATTTAACAATTAATCAAATAAAGGTAGGATGGGAACACTGATCCCTCAGGGAAACTTAACTTCTTGGGCGAGAGGCAAGCATGGCGTCTGAAGGACAAGAGTGCCAGAGTATCTACTAAAATCTGCTGGGGGAAGATAAGTAAGCATGTGGAACAAGAGGAGTCAATGGGCAAACTTCTACGGAGATTTTTCAAAAATCCTGTGATGAGCAGAATTCCTCAGACAAAAAGCATAAGGGGAAAAAAAAACAACAACCCAACGACAACAAAACAACCCCCAAACAAAAGGGACAATCTTACTTTACATTTTGGTGAATCATCTGGAAGGTGGCTTATAACAGTTGCTGCTGCTCCTCGACCTCCTGGTGGAGGCGTCTCTTGCACCCCTTCCTAACCACAGCCCGATGCCCCCGACTCATCACTTGGCACTCCCTCTCCTCTCCACCCAGCCTAAACTTTATTTACCTCTTAATTGGCCCCCTGCCCATTCGGGTTTTGGGTTTGGCTTTAAGCTTGGTGACTGGTCTGAAAAAAGGAGAAAGAAGTTAGTGGCAGTAGTGGTCAGGTGCGTGACCCGGGAAAGGCAAAGGATTCTGTCTTCTTTCTGTCTCTAGGAAGGACCCTTCATGCAGAGCACAGGAAGGGGCAAAGCAAAGGCAGTCAGATTTTCCACATACACTGCTGAATGCCACTTAACTATATGTTTGGAATACATGCTGCTCTCTGGATTCAGCAACACTGATGAGAAATCTGGTGATGTCAGGCCAGGTGGTGAGGGGAGAGGAGATAGGAGGAATGGTGGAGGGAGGAGAGAGTGTGGGAATGTGGGTGAACGAAGGGAGGTTAGGAGTTAGTGGGGGAGGAAGCATGCAGGCGGCTGAGGCTGGAGTCCAAGCTATCTGGGGGCAGTATAAAGATGCGGAGGTCTCTACATTATTTCCTCCTTGTGTTTCCTAAATCAAAACGTACCCATCCCCATGCCTGCCTCCCCTCCCCTCCCTCCTGGAATGGCCACTTTCCAGCCATATCCCTAATTCATCAGCTTGGGTTCTGGGATGGACATGGATAGGCTGCCTTCCATCCATCCACCTCCTGGGGCCACAGGGATGAGCAGGAGGTCCCGGGGCTCTTGCCCCATTACCTTCCAAGGGGTTTGGAGCGTCGGGCCGAGGCTTTGGCCGCTCGCTTCCTCAACTTTCTGTGAGGATAAGACAACAGCAGAGTCAGGAACAGTCTAGAACCAAGTGGGAAAAGTTGGTGGAACAGGGACCAGGGGCAAGATTTCTGTTTTAGCAGTTAGTGGTCTCCTGGTGGCAGGATCTTATAACATTAGATGCCCCCAAGGCTCTACCCTTCACAGCTGTTTGGCCTCAGAAGCACATGAATGAGACGGGTGAGTTGCAATGAAGGACGTGGCCCCAGGGCTGATAAAGACCCTGTACCAGGACCCACAGAAAGTAGGCTAAGGCAGACGGGGAACAGGATTCTTGGACTGATATTAGGGCTGCTCTAAACCTAGGGGGGAGGGCTGGGGGAACAGGTTAAAGTGGAAGGGTGTTAAGATTGCCAGACTGACTAGACAAGGAGAGAGAACTAGCCTGGTCACACCTAGGGAGGCTGTGTATTTTTTTCCTGGATGCGCTCCGGCTTCTGGAGTATCCAGGCCTGAGGCCAGTGAACGAGGACCAAGGAACAAGGCTGGACAGCAAGGGACATTAACTGGGTCTGACTGGGGAGCATGAGGCCAGGATGCTTAGGATGACAGCATCCTTCCTGTCTAAATTAAATCCCATATGCTTTAGTCATTCACAAACAGCTCATCTCCCAAACTTACTTCTAGGGAATTAAGGTCTAAAACCTTATTTCTTCTTAATTGCCCTAAATATTTGACCTATTTCACTCTTCGAGAGGTTATCTTAAGTCTGATGAATGGAAACTAGGTCTGTTTCTCCTCTCATTCTCCCTTTGATTTCAAAGACTTTCATTTTGCCCACTCTTTGTCCTGTCCAACTATATATAGATGAACGCAGGTCTTGTCTGTCTGTCCTTACAAAATTTATGGAATTCCCCATTATCCTCTTAGTTATCGTGTCCTTGAACATGTTCCTGTTCTGCTGTTTCTCTTGAGTCATACTTGGATGTGGTATATTACATGCAGATGTGCTAGGATTTTAATATATGGATTTAAACAAGGCTGAATCTGCTTGGTATTTCCTACCTTGGCTTCTTCCTGAGGATGATCTTTGCCAAAACATCCAATACATCCAACATTCCTAACAAAGAGTCTACAATAACGCTTGGGTCCCTTTCCTGAGACACTACTAAGAGTTTAGAACCTTTCATCAGATAAGTATAGTGTAAAATGTCTTCTCCAAATGTCTTTTTTTCAAACATGTCTGAAATGAAATATATCTGGCACTTTCTATCACCAGTAACCAAGAGAAACCATGTAACAGTACTCAGAAAAATGTAGTATTATCTAGAAATTGAGAAGGACTTCTTCTCTAGTTATTTAAGGACTTTATAAGCTCTTTATAATTATATGGTATATATAATTATTAATATATATCAGGCAAACATAGGTTACATTGAGGCCCTGGCACTTATTTACGACCAGTGCTGAATCTGTCTCTCTTTTCTAAAGCCACCACCCCTAACTGTTTCTGAATTTCTTTCTCTAGGATCCTTTCTCTCTCAATTGAGAAGTTGCAAATAGCCTTTCCTCAACTGAATCCTTTTAAACATATTCAAATCTCTCTCTCTCTCTCTCACACACACACACACTCCACCCCACATTTCTTCTTAGTAGAAAAACTTTTCAGTAGTGTCAACACTCATCATCTTTCCCACTCTCTCCTTAATCCACTCCTTTCTGTCTTTCCCTACCCATCACTCTGTGATAATAAATCTAGAATTTTTTTTTTATCTCACATACCACTGACTCTTGGTAGCATCTGACACTGCTGTTCTCTCTCCCTCCTTAGCTGTCACAACACTATTAGCTTTATTTGAGTCCTTTCTTGGTCTTCTTTGCAGGCTCCTCCTCTATATAGTCATTTACTTTTTTGGAGCTTTAAGGCCTTCTTCTCACTTCACATCCTCACTTTATATGTTCTCATTTACATCTAACCTTGTATATCCCATTGCCTTCTTGATGTTCCTACTTAGATATCTCAAAATTATCTAAAATTTAATGTGGGTCCAATTCTTTTAGCAAAATCTATGCCAGGAACTTAGGAATCAACCTTGACATCTCTCTCTTCTTCGGCTCTCAAAGTCAATCCATAACCGAGTCCTGTCAGTGTTCCTTCCTGAATGACTTTCTAATGCATTTGCTCTTGCTCTTCTCTAAACCATTCTCAAAATGCAGTCAAAGTGGTGTCTGGGAGCCACAAACCTGATCACGTCCTCTCACAGCCCTCCTCTTTAAAAAACTTCAATCACTTTCCATTACTTTTATCATAAAGATTCAAATCATTACCATAGCCTACAAGGTCTTCTATGATCTGGTGCCAAATTAACTCTCTTATCACCTCTGTAGTCTCAGCACCTTGCACAGTGCTTGGCAAATAGTGGGAGTTCAATAAATATCTGTCAATGAATATATCTGAATATGAACAAGAATATCTGAAATGAACTAGAAGAGTGCCTTCTTAAATAGCACTTAAGCTCTTAGAACCTCAATTTCTTTGCCTGCAAAAAGGCATTAAATGGTTCAGTTATCTGTACATTCTTTTCCTCTTCTAAAATTCTACAACTTTCACATGTTCTAGGGTAGAAGTACCAAATCAAGTTGAAAAATGATAAACACATCACATTCTGATTTTCTTATTCTCTAAATCTTACTAACTTCCTCTAAAAGCTAGCAGATGCATCTTCCTTCTCCAAGGAAGGCAGAGTTATTTATAACTATCCTGCCTAGCCTTTATAATTGCATTACCTATGAGGAGTCTCCCTCTGTCTGACTTGACCTGTGAAGGAATATCTACATCAAATTCTCATCACAGAATCTCCCAGGACCACTGTAATCTCTTTCCCTACTAAGAATGAACTCTGTACTTAATATAGATCTCCTTTTCCAGCCTTCATACTCCAGACTCAGTAAGAGATTCCAATATGTACAAATATATTCCTGATTTCTGAAACTTTCTTGAGTCTGTGCATACTTGGGGACAATTCCTGGGCCTCAAAATTCCCAGAGATGGCCCATATCTAAAGCTAGTTCATGTTAACTTGAAGCCCAGAGATGCCGGGCACCATCCTTCTCTTAAGCAGTTTCAGAATCATTTTAATTATCTCTTCTTTTATTTTCTGTATTCTATCAGTCATCCTACATCTATTTATTCCTTTCTCTTTGTCGTCATCCTCCTAATCAGCTTAATTTTATAATTCCTAATTAATCTTACTGCATCTAGAACCTCCTCTTCCAATTCACTACTATCAGACAAACTTTAAAAAAACTGGCCTTATTTTTATCACTGTCTCATACAAGTACTTTTATTTTTTAATTTTTCATAGGATAAAGATAAAACTCTCCAATCTGGCATTAAAAGTGTTCCATTTCCTAGCCTTACTTTATCCATTTTTCTTCCACTGTTTCTCAGTATACATCTTCTCTCTTTCTTCCCTGGTGGCTCAGCAGTAAAGAATCTGTCTACAGTGCAGAAGACATGGGTTCAGTCTCTGGGTTGGGAAGATCCCCTGGAGAAAGAAATGGCAACCCACTCCAATATCCTTGGCTGGGAAATCCCATGGACAGAGGAGCCCGACAGGCTACAGTCCACGGGGTCACAAAAGAGTTGGACATGGCTTAGTGACTAAACAACAATCTTCTACTCTAATCAACTGTCTTTCAAAAGTTCCTATTCATTTTCATCTCTGTGAGGGTCAACAATGACATCCAAGTCACTAACTTGCATTCATTTCTCAGTCCTCATGTTCTCGGAAGCATCAGCAGTAGTGCCTCAGTTGATTCCTCTCTCTCTTCCCTGAAGCACTTTACTTGGCTTCCAGGCCTCCACACTCCCCTGGTTTTCTTTCTGCCTCACCTCCCTGTTTGCATTTTGCCTCATCTTCCTCCCCTCCTAATGTTTAAACTCCCTAGAGTTCAGGCCCTGCGCCTCCTTTTCTCTATTTACACTCCCTCCCTTGGTGATGTTGCCCAGTTTCAGGGCTTTAAATACTTGCATTCAGCTGAACTCTAGAGTCATATGCCCAATAGCCTCACCATTTCAGTGTCTAAAGCACCTCAAATTTAACTGGTCTAAAAACAAGTCCCTAATATACCATCTCCACTCTCCCATCCCCACAGAAAACATGCCCCACTCACTGTCTTCTTTATCAAATGAGGCCAACTCCATATCTAGCTCAGGCCAAAAACCTTGGAATGATCCCTAATTCCTCTCATTCTCTCATACCACAATGAATCCATCAGCAAATCCTGTTGGCTTTATCTTCAACACAGAATTTGATCACTTTTTCACCGCTTTCGCTGGTCACATCACCTCTCACTTTCTTTAGCTGGCTTTCAGGAGACAATAACTGCCTAACTAGTCTCCCTGCCTCCTTGACTCTACACATTCCTTACAGTCTATTCTTAACAAAACGGCCCAAATAATACGCAAAAAGTGGAAGACATGTCACACCGCTGCTCAAAACCTCATCTCACACAGTAAAAACTAAAGTCTCTCAAATGGCCTTACATGATCTGGCTCCTCATTCTTTCCTTATCTCCTCCTAAATTACATCTCCTGTCATTTTCTGCCTTATTCCCTTAGCTCCAGCCCCAGTGGCCTCCTGGAGTATGACAAGAATTCCCCCTAACTCCTCACCCTGATATTTTCTCATTTATGATGGCTTTTCCTGGAGATGCTCGTCAAGATTTTTGCAGAGATTGTGCCCTTTAAATATTTTCTCAAATGATGCCTCCTCTGACTTATTTTAAAACTGCAATTCCAGTCCCACTTCCTAACATTTTCCCTGCTTTATTTTTACCTATTACACTCTTTGCCATCCTTACATTTTGTAATTTTACTTTCTTCCTGATTCTTCCCTAGTTCATGAGATCAAGGATTTTTGCTGTTGTTGTTCACTGTTGAATTCCTAGTGTCTAACAGTCCCTGGCACACAATAGGCACTCAATAAATGTTTATTCTCTATACCTTTGTTCACGCTACCCTCTTCATCTGAAATCCTGCTATTTAAGTAGCACTAATCTTTCAGAACCTGGAGTTTGGATTTGGGAAGGTAAAGAACAAGCACAGGGAAATACAGGCCCAAGGGAGATAACAGCAGCGGAGCACAGCACACAGATGTTTTAAACTGTATATGAGTCGCTATACCAGAAAAAGGATATTCCTTGGGGCCTAAAGAACTTTCAGATGTGTCTCAGAGCCAAGGCAAAAAAAAAATTTCAGCAAGTGTGGAAAAGACTGGAGGCTGGATAATGTACTGACTTTCAAAAAGGAGGAAAAGGATTCCTCAATTTACAGATAATTTATGTTCTAGAATAGTCATTAAGTAGAAAGTTTGTGAGCATTGAGGAAAAAATATGGTGATCCTTAGAAATCTAAAAGGATTTCAGTAAAAGTCAGCTCAATCAAACCACCATGATTTCCTTTAAGATTATTAAAATTGCAGAATGGCTGTGAACACAGTATATCTGGATTTTAGCAAAAGACTAATAAAATCTCCTATAATTTCATTATAGATAAGATGATGAAATGTTGGCTGTATCACTGTAGTGTTCAGTTTGTCTCAACTGTTGAAAAAACATTTCACAACTAATGATTAAAGGTTTGATGTAAATCTGAAGGATTCATAAGAGGAGTTAGACTTCGGTTTTAAAGATTTCAACATATTTAACAGTCACTTCGTTGAAGTCAGGAGGGATAGGTATCATGTCTATTGATCAGAGGGGGCAGGGAGGGATGACAAGTGCAAAATAATGTCAAGATTCAAGATAATCTCTTGGGATCATTATGGTTTTTAAATGATGTATCAAACATGAGATCATGTATCAAACATTTCATAGGGTAAACTCAACAGATTTAGGTTCAAATAAGCTGCTCTATCAGTATCAAGGAGGAGGGAAGACCTAATTTAGGTGATTACAAGGTCAATATGAGCAGTGGGATGCTGCCTCAACGGAAAGGCAGTGCAAAATCTAGATGCTTTCATTAAAAAGAGCTTTTATGGTGTACCCTGCCCCGATCAGCCCTACATCTGAAGTAGCGTGCCCAGTAGGTCACCCAGATGTTAAGAGCTCTTCCTGCAAGTCTGGTCTAAGGAAGAGCTGAAGAAAATGATCCTTTTAATTACAAAGAGATCTCCAAATTTAAAACGGCCAAATTAGATGCTGCAGGGAAGCGAGACGCAGTAAGCAAAGAGCCGGTCCCGAGTGTGATACATTCCCCGGAAGCCGGCGCGTACACCAGGGCTCCAGTGCAGGTGGAGAGGACCGGCCTCCAAGGCTGAAGGATGTTCTGGAAAACTAGCTTAGCAGTCCTGAGTGCTCTCGCGCTCACAGACGCCTAGAGGGCCGCCGGGACCCAGAGAAGGGCCCCGGCCTCTTCCGGCGCCCTCCGGCCTTCGGGGATTGGCGGCCAGGATGGGACCGCCGCCCCGCGGGCGCCCCGGGCCTGTCGCAGTCAGACTCACGGCGTCTGGCCCCGCCCGGGTGCTGCCTCGGCGGGGCGTGGTCGCCAGCCCCACCCCGCGACTCGGACCCGCCGGCTCCCGGGCCGCTGGGCGTGGCCCCGCGAGGCCCAGCTCTAGCCCCGGGGCGCGGAGACGCCACCTGTCGACCGGCGGCCCCGACGCCACCGCCGCCGCTCGCCCCGCCCCGGCTCTGGCCACTGGGGCCAGAACTTCGCTGGTCCCCGCAGCAGATCCGCCTCGGGGACCGCTTCGTGGGCCAAGATTTCTCTCTCAACTCTAGTTTCACAGAGGCCTCCACATTTCCCCCGGCTCCCCAGGTGAACCAACCCCTTCAGAGGTCCCTCAACACCACTCCTTAACAAGCACCCCTCAACTCCAGACTGCTGCACCAGCGCCCACGTCCCTTCACCTGTAGAAGGCCACGTTGACCCGCTTTTCGCTCGGGAAGCCCAGCATCCCGCAGATCACGTGGCTGTTGTGCGCACTCCAGCCTTTGTCACACACTTGCGACCAGCCATCCGGAAGCCTGACTTCGACCAGTCCCTCAGTCACGGGCAGGGGCCGTCTGCCCCTTCCAACGGCTGGCCGAAGCCGCACCTCCTCCACTTGCAGGTGATGCTCTACCTGGGGATGGGACCACAAGCAGAGGAAGGTATCCCAGGGGCCCCTTTCCCATGTCTGGCCACTTAAGAAACCCTGATTGAGTGTACTGGCTGTGAACCCAATGGCGAGATGGGGCTGAGGTGCACGCTCTGTGAGGTGCAGCCACCAGAGTGTAAGGACTTGCTGGGCTCTGAGAAATGACTAAGGGTCCAGAAGAAGCTGGGGAAGGAGCATCTAACTCTGCTTGGAGCCTGAGGGAACTCTTCACAGAGTGGCACTGAAGAAGTAGGAAAAAGTAAGAGTGAAAGGTTCCCTCAGGAATATCTGAACTGAGAGAGAGCACAGGTGCCCTGGGGACCAAGGATGAAGTTGGAGAGATTCATGCCAGGCTTAGTAACTTGACTGCTAATACTAAAATAAAGCTGGACTATGCAAGTGCCTCAGAGCTCTATCATTTTGCCCACTCCCCCAGTCTCCCACTAACCCCAACTATCCCATTGGGCACATGGGATCCCCTACATTCTCGTATCTCCACTCATAACCACCCCACAGCCCTTTCTGTCTTGCCGTCCTGGGTGGTATGTATGCATGTGTGTGTGTGTGATTATGAACTACAGACCTCAATGACATTGGAATCTGAGAAGCCAGGGAGGCGCTCGTCCTTGCAGATGACCCCAGCGTCCTCATCGTGGGTACAGTCACTGTTCCCCCAACCCCGGGAGGCACATTCAGTCACACTCCGCTCAGTCCCTCTGCAGCTCAGGTTGTCCAGCCAGATGCGGCCTGTGTGGGAGGGGAGATAAGGGGATAGAGAGGCTTGGAGAGGTAGCATGGGGATGTTGGTGAGAGTGAGCATGGAAGCCTCACACCTGATAATGGGTAGGGAAGCGACAGGGGACCCTGGAAAGGCATAGGAAAGAGAGTATAGGACTGATGGAGGGTTGATAGTGTTCTGGGGATACGCCAAAATTTGGTAGGGTGAATACAAAGACCCAAGAGTCGACTTTGAAGTTCTGATCAGCCCTTACCCATTCAATGACAGCTGCCTAGTGTGCGTGAGGCACTCTGCCAAGGTATGTACATACGTGATCATTCTTAGAACAGAGCTGCCAGAAGATATCATCACCATTTTGTATAAAGAATTTGAAGTTCAGGGAAGTGAAGTAGCTTGCCTAGGACCATCCAGCCAATGCATGAGGGCTTAGGGATTTGAGCCATTTGTGAGACTTGGAAATGTAAGATCCTTTCACCTTAGCCTTACATTCTCCCATGTGACGGCTCTGTGCTGCCATGATGCCCCATGTTCTTCTCTTGACCTGGGCCAAACTGAAATGAGTATCGCTGACTTTCTCTCAGAACTGGTGGCCCCTCAAAGGGCCACGTGCAGGGAACCCTCGTGCATATCCGGACAGGACTTACCCAGCTTCTGCTGGGATACCTATCTCTTGCCCCATTAGGCTGTTGGAACTATCACAAACTATTGAGATTCTTTTACTACTTTCCTCCACTCCAGGTCTGATTCAGTCCTTTGATGCCACCCAGAAAAATCCCTCAGTCAAATGACTGTCTTCAAAGTTGAATTCAACCATCATGTAATTATTATCCAAAGCTTTTTCATTTCATATCAAATATCCCTGGTTTATTCAGCTATTCCTCCTTGAAATGTGGCTTCCAATCTTTTACATCTGGTAGCTCTCCTCTGAAAGTACTTCTATTTCCAGGAACCTAAGTTCCCTATTCAGGGATTAAACCTGTGCCCTCGGGAGTGAAAGCGCCAAGCCCTAACTACTAGACCACCAGGAAATGCCCAGTACTTCCATTTTCTATTGTCTCTTTGAAAATGTGGCATCTAAAGTGATAGTTTATTCCAGATGTGGTCTAACCAGTGGGAATGGGGGGTTAACTGCAGATTGCGCCAGCTCCACCAATCCCACTGTGAGTTTATACAATGCAAGTGCCCCCAGGTCTCAGAATTGCTCCTAAGCCCCTACTAACCACATCCTGAAGTTTCTACTTGTCTTTGGAAGCCCAGCTTGTCGGTTTCAGCTCTAAATTACAATCTGATCTTGTTGGCTGCAGTATCTGCGATCACTTCTGTCTCTGGGACATCCAGACGTCAGTTACCTGCTCTCAGCTTCCCATGAAACCAGCTGGTCTTTAATCATACAGGGCTCCTCTGTGTCAGGGCTGTCTTTGCATGGGGCTTTGTAGAATCATACTTTTGCAGAAGAAAGTAACTTACAGATCATCTAGTCATTTTGCACATGGAGGCATCTGAGGCTCAGAGAAGGCATCGATCAGCCTAAGTTCACGTGGCTTTATGTTGGTTGGTTTCCCCTCCACGGGTGTACTTGACACTGGCTGTTGTTGGTGTTCTGTGTCCCTGGGGCAGTTCCCTCCCCTACATTTAGGCTGTACTTTGGCAGTACCTAGGCTGTGCCTGAAGCATTGCTCACCTGTTCCAGGGCCATATTTGGCACTGTGGGTCCAGCCTGTGGCCTCTGTGAAGCCCAGCTCCCGGCATAGGACATGAGCAGCCTGCAGCGTGAAGTCATCATCGCAGATGGTGCCCCATTCACCAGCCCGCTGTATCTCCACGCGGCCCTCGAATGGCTTCCTGGGGAAACCAGCCAGCCGAAACCGCAGCCCCTGGCTCCCGGCCCTCTTTTCAGGTGCCGTGGATGGGGTTGGAGATCCCAGGCACGAACTGCACAGCAGGCACAGCAGCAGCCCCCACAGGCTCCACTGCCAAACACTGACAGGTCCCATGGCAGGGAAGGCCTGGGTGCCCCAGAGAGAGAGGAGCTGAAATTGAGAAGCCCAGGTCTCAGAGAGAGGTCATGAGAGGAGAAGAGACACCGGCTAAGACCAGAGACAGAGGGCCAGTGTGACAGAAAGGGAGGGACCCAGGGGCTGAGAGAGACAGAAAGAAATCCATCCTAAATAAGAAGAGAAATGCAGAGTAACAGAGGCACAGACTGAGACGCCCAGACTGGTGGGGGGGGAGGGGGGAAGAGAGAGAGAGAGAGAGAAGCCTCTCCCTCCCTCTGTAAAGAATAAATGCTCACTATTAGTTGTTATGTCTCATAATGTCCTTTCCCTGGTTCTGCTATCATCACCTCTATCCCGACTCACGGGTCAAGGACACCCAGTGATCAAAAGACAGAGATTAGAGACCGAGATCAGAGGCCCATCAAGATAGATAGGTTGAGACTGAGCAAGAGACACAGAGAGGGAGACCCAGACAGACAGGATGTGAGAGGGAGGGAAACTGTGGGAATAAAAGGGGACCAAACAGACAGTAGAGAGAGAGTGTTGAAAATGGACAGAAGGGGGTCAGGAGAGAGTCTGGCACACAGAATTGGGGAGCAACTGAGAAAGGCAGGCAATGAGTAAGGAGGAGTTCAGTTCAGTTCAGTCACTCAGTCTTTGCGATCCCAGACTGCAGCATGCCAGGCTTCCCTATCCATCACCAACTCCCGGAGCTTGCTGAAACTCTATAATTGCCTTGAGAACCCCACGAACCTCATGAAAAAGCAAAAAGGAGGAGAGGGGCTGACAAAAACCAAGGAGCAGAGGCAGGAGGGACCCAGATGATCCTGTTCAGCCAGTCAGAGAGAGGACAGATAGTTCCTGATTGTGGAAAGAGGCAGGCAAGAAGGGGCTTAGGGCACCCTCAGATCTCAGGTCCCCTAAATGGCAGTCAGGCTGAGAGTCCTTTCTGGGCAGATTCCAGGTAGAAAAGGCAGAGAACCAGAATGCATTGGAGAACTTGGTACACATCCTGCATGCCCTTGCAGGGTCAAGGGGCCCAGAAGGGCCAGGCCTCAAGATGGGGGTGGGGTGGGGTGGGGTGGGGTTGTCCAAGCCTCCTGCCAACACAGCCATCTCTTTCCCGGGGCAACAGGAGGCAAGAGCACTAGTCGGCTTCTCAGCTAAGGCCTTCCCTCTGTCGGGAGAACAGCTCCTTTACAGCAAACTCCCCCTACCCCCCCACCCCCACCCCCCTACCCCATGCTTCCCCCAACTCAGACAAACAACACAACAGGGAAGCTTTGTTTGGGGACATTTTGGCTTGGGGACCTAGGGAGAGGGCCTCACAGAGGAGCCCCTAGCCTTCGGGCACTTCGGATGCCCTATTTGGAACACCCTGTAGCCCTCACTCCCCAATATCTGCTTCCTTTCTCCACTCTTCTTGTGTCTTCTTTGACTATACAACCCTCAGTAGCTTGGCTTTCCTTTGATTCTATCCTACATCACTCCTTTTCCCAGGTCCCTCCATCATCCTCTCCATCTACAACTCTCCTTCCCACCGGGAGCGTGACTCCCCCTACCTTTGGCTGAACGGGGACCCTAGCGGCTGGGAGAAGAGTCTTGATCCTGTAGATCAATCCTAGGACTTCCAAAAAAAAGTACTTGGGAGACTGCCCCTCTTTCTCCCCCGCCCCCCCTCTTCGTTCCTCCCACGTCCCCTTGAGCCCTCCCACATTCCGCCTTCTCCCAGGATCCCTCCCAGGCCAGTTCCCTCCTCTTCTCCCCTCCTCCTTGGAGCTGGCCGCTGTCGCCGCGCAATCTCCCTCCCGCCCCCCTCCTCGCCCCTCCCAGCCTGTTTAATAAAGCTCTCTTTTCCCGCGGGTTGGGTGCCGGGCAGCTGCGGTCAGAGAGCTGGACACACGGGAGGCCATGGGGCCGCAGACTATCTCGGGCTGCGCCCCATGCGGCCACTCGGCTCCGAGCTTCGGGAAGTCTTCAGTCCCCAGCCCCAGCCCTTCCCCCACGTCCCCGGCTCTGCGGATCGTAAATAGCCGAATTCCCGCGGAGCAGGGGTCGAGTCAGGTCCGGGGAACTGAAGCCTCGAAGGCCCAGACAGTCCCTCCAATGCCCCAGGGTGCCCGTAGGCATTTTCTAGATGATGTCACGGCCTTCACTCTGATGTCACGTTGAGCATCTGACGTTGTACGCAGTCCCCAAGCCTAAGAGCCAGAGTCCTCTGACCGAAGTTACGAGGTTTCTCTCGGTGAAGCCACTAGTGCGAGACCTAGGGCTGGGAATGGGGGTCTGGAGGTGGTACCCCTTCCCCTTCCTCTGGCCCATCTCCTTCCTCCCCTTTCTGGGTTCGCGGAGGCTGGGGAGGGATGGGAACGCCTCCCGCGAGCCCCGCCCCGCCTCGCCCCGCCCCGCCCCGCCTCCTGGCCGCCGGGCCAGGAAGCGCGGAAGGAACCGCCGGGGGCCATGGACGGGGCCGTGATGGAAGGGCCGCTGTTTTTGCAGAGTCAGCGTTTCGGGGCCAAGGTAGTGTGGGCAGGGGTTGCCGAACCCCATCCGAGCTAGAGGTGGGCGACTGAGCCCAAACGGAGGGAGGGGGCGCGCGGCGGGTAGGGGAGCGGCGCCGGGACCCGGAGAGCCCTGTGACGTTCCCGCTAAAATGCTTTGCACGTTCTTCGGAGAAGCGTCCGCTGGCCTCCGGGTATGCCTCTCTAGCCCTGGGGAGACAGAGCGGCATCCTCTTGGAGAAACTTCGCCAGCGATCGGGAGACCTTAGTGTTGAAATCGGCCCGCGCGGGTCTTTTCTTTCCCCGTCGGGGCCGGGCAGCCGGTGCTTGTCCGCTCCCTCCCCAGCGTCTCTCGGCTCTTTCCCCAGAGATGGAGGAAAACCTGGGCGGTTCTCTACCCGGCCAGTCCCCACGGTGTCGCGCGGCTCGAGTTCTTTGACCACAAGGGGTCGAGCTCTGGAGGTGGCCGAGGGAGCTCGCGCCGCCTGGACTGCAAGGTGATCCGTCTGGCAGAATGTGTGAGCGTGGCCCCCGTGGCGGTGGAGAGCCCCCCTGAGCCTGGCGCCGCAGCTTTTCGCCTGGACACCGCACAGCGATCCCACTTGCTGGCGGCCGACGCCCCGTCCAGTGCAGCCTGGGTGCAAACGCTGTGCCAAAACGCCTTTCCGGTGAGGGGCCCGGGGCTGCACTGGGCCCAGGAGGCGAGGCAGGGTGGGAGCAGTTACAGCGGCAGAGGAACTGGGCTGGCTCAGACCCTGGGAATCGCGGTGAGGGAATCACAGCCTCCTTCATACTCCTTCTCTTTACCCCAGAAAGGCAGCTGGGCCCTGGCACCTGCCGAGAACCCACCCAAGCTTTCTGCCCTGGAGATGCTGGAGAACTCGCTGTATAGCCCCTCCTGGGAAGGTAGATGGCCTGAAAAGCCCCAGCAGGGATGGGGTGGAAAGAAAGTGTCCTAGGAGGGGAAGTAGGAAGCTCCTCAGAGCTGGCTTGAGAGAGAGAGAGAGAGAGTGTGTGTGTGTGTGTGTGTGTGTGTGAGAGAGAGAGAGTGTGTGTGTGTGTGTGTGTGTGAGAGAGAGAGAGTGTGTGTGTGTGTGTGTGTGTGTTTGTGTACAATTTGCTCCCTTCCCTACCCCAGTCCTGGCCAGGTCCCAGTCTAATTGTATATTCCTTCCAGGATCCCAGTTCTGGGTAACGGTGCAGAAGACTGAGGCCGCTGAGCGCTGTGGGCTGCATGGCTCCTATGTGCTGAGAGTGGAGGCGGAGAGGCTGACTCTTCTGGCCATGGGGGCCCAGAGGCGGATATTGGAGCCACTCTTCTCCTGGCCCTACACTCTGTTGCGTCGCTATGGCCGTGACAAGGTAGAGTGCTGTCAAGACAGGACTGGCTGACTGGGTTGGACACCTGTGGGAGGAGGGGTGGACAGGAAGGTGGGAGACTGCACTCTAGATAACTCTTTCTTGCCTAGACCATGACCAACCTCCCTTTCCAGTAGTCTCTTCTTTGTAGGTCCCCTAATTAGTTCTAGCCCTGTGACTCACCTCCTCTGATGGCTCCTGGTAACGTGTTTCCCTCTACATCCTCTTCAGGTCATGTTCTCTTTTGAGGCTGGCCGCCGCTGTCCCTCCGGCCCTGGAACCTTCACCTTCCAGACGGCACAGGGAAATGACATCTTTCAGGCAGTTGAGACTGCTATCCACCGACAGAAGACTCAGGGAAAGGCTGGCCAGGGGCAGGATGTTCTCAGAGCTGATTCCCATGAAGGAGAAGTGGCAGACGGGAAGTTGGCTTCCTCCTCGGCCCCTCTGGAGCTCCCAGGCAGCCCTCCAGCCCTGTATGCTGAACCCTTAGACTCCCTGCGCATTCCTCCAGGCCCTTCCCAAGATTCCCTGTACTCAGACCCCTTGGACAGCACCCCTGCTCGGGCAGGGGAGGGGACACAGTTAAAGAAAGCTCTCTACTGGGACTTGTGTGAGCATGTGCAGCAAAAGCTGATAAAGGCCAAGTTGACAGACCCTAAAGAAGACCCCATTTATGATGAACCTGAGGGCCTGGCCCCAGCCGCTCTCCGGGGCCTTTATGATCTGCCTCAGGAGCCCAAGGATGCATGGTGGTGCCAGGCTCGGGTGAAGGAGGAAGGCTATGAGCTCCCCTACAACCCTGCCACGGATGACTATGCTGTGCCACCCCCTCGGAGCACAAAGCCCTTCCCAGCTCCTAAGCCCCAGGGCCTGGCCTTATCTGAATCTGGTGCTGCAGCTGGCAGTGGCAGCCAAGGCCGTAGCTCAGACACTGCCCTGTACAGCCAGGTCCAGAAAAGCGGGGCCTCAGGGAGCTGGGACTGTGGGCTCTCTGGAGCAGTGACTGACAGCACTGGGGCCAAGTCAGAGGGTTCCACGTGAGACCTGGGCGAAGCTGAGGCTGCTGACAGGAGGACCATGGGGAAGGAGCACGGGATCAAAGAAACCTGTTAGGACCAGCAGGAACCAGAGGGGCCTGTGTGCAGAGACCAGGGTACAAGGGGAGTCAAGGGAAGGACGATCTGTCCCAAGAAGTCATGGAAGTGGGACAGAGTCAAAAAGGGGCTCAGGGATGGGATCTGGGGGAGGCCAGCACCTCCAAGTCATCCCCACCAAAGGAAGGGATAGCTGCTGGAGCACAACTATAGAAAAGGGTATTTGGTCAGAGGAGGTGTGGTTTGAGAGGCTCGTATGCACGTAAAGGGAGACACTGAGTTGTGTCAGGATCCCTCCCCCTTCATTGTTCTTTACCATGTATATATATATATTTTTTTTCTTTTTTTTTTTTTTTTTGGCGGGGGTAAGTTTTATTCTCATTAAAGTCAGTTTGGATTTAAGAGGTCTGTGTCTGTGAACAGTCATAAAAGGGACAGAGAGGCAAGATGTGCTGGGCAGACATTAGGAGAACCAGAAAGGTGTTGGGGGCCACTGAAGGAGGAAAATGCCCCAGGGAGGGGGTGACCATTCAGAGTCTGAAAGGTCCAGTTAGGCCCACCTGGGGTGGGTGGGGCCCTGGGCATAATGTCGGTAACCCTCAGTTTCCCCTGTTGCCCTTAGGTAAAATGGGAAAGCTTAATTATAGGCACAATCTCACAGGGTTGTTTGTATGGAAGGAGCTAAATTTCTCAAGTACTTAATTGATTTGAAGTGCAGAATAAACATTTTACAAAAGGTAGTTATTCTGTGGATGGACAAGGCTGCTGGGAGGGTGTGAGGAAAGGGGAACAGGGAGGGAATAGGCCTTTTTCATACCACCCTCTCCCCTGTTCTCAGCTCTAGGATGCCCCCCTCCCCTTGTCTCTCTTTCTCTCTCTGTCTCTCTCACACACAAACACAGTTTGCATGTAGCTAGCAAGCACCAGCCACTTTTCTGTTTGAAGGCTGATGGGACTTGCAATGTGATGGGAGGGGCACAGGCTTTGAAATGAAGCTTAGATTTCACTCCTACTTGTTTTTCATGAGCTTGGAAAACCTCATCCTTCTCTCCTGAGGTCCAGTTTCCTGAAGGTGACCTGACATCATCCACCTGCTTACACAGAACTACAAGGAGAAATTTGGGTCTGGGAATACTCCTAACAACGGTAGAGACCTACTGGGTATTTATTCTTCATTTGTGTTAACAGTATCAAATGATCCAAAAAAAAAAAGTCCCTTCTTGGAGAAAGAAGAAGGTCAGAAGGGTCTCCTCATAGCCTGAGGAGTGGGGTGCTGAAAGCATTGGAGGCAGAGGAGGGGAAGGCTCTGTTTCCCAGTCACCTGGAGCTCGCAGAGGGTCAGGTGGACAGAAGGCAAATCGGCCACAGAAAGCCACTGTGGGACAGATCTGGAACCTTGGCGCGGATGTGCTTTAGCAGGGGAGTCGGACTATGGTGCTAGTGACTTAGGGCCCTGAGGGATACTCCTCCTCTGCCTCTTCTTCCTCCTTCTCTTCCATAGGAGGCTGGAAGAAGACTTCTGAGGAAGCTTTGCTGGCTGCTGGCATCTTGGGGGCTCTGCCAGGGGCTGGAGTCATATGCAGAGGGGCCACTGTAGCTCGCACTCGATTTATTTGCAAAGGCTCAGCCTGCAGAGAAAGCAAGAAGAGCTCTCTGTGAAGACTAGACAAGTCCTGATTTCCTATTCCATTCCCTGCTGGGTCTCCAGTCCTAACTCCTTCTTGGGTCCCATGAGTGACAGCCTCAAGGCCCAGAGCAGCGGAGTCCCCGTGGCTCTAGCCTCCACAATGCCTGTCTCCGGGCTGAGTGTCCTCCTCTGTTTGCTTGCCTACCAGCTAACTTATGGTGGGTTTTATTCCCACCTCTAGACTGTCTGTAGTTTGGAAACCTCTTTCTCTTGTAACTTCAGATAAAACAAAAGCTTTTTCCTACAGGCTTTGTTACTGAGAAACAAGGAAAAGATTTATAAGAGCACAAAAGGAAGCCCATATACTATAGAACATGGATTTCATTAAAATAAATCCTCCCCCCACCCCAATTCCTCTTCTCTTTTGAACTCTTGTCACTGGAGCCGTGTCTCTAAGCTTCTAACCTTGGTCAGCCTCCCTTTCCTCATCTGTAAAATGAGCATAACACTTACCTTGTAGGGATGCTGTGAGGATTAAATCAGAAAAATATATGTGAGAGTACACGTCATAAAACCTGGCAAATAACTGTTGCTTCGTAAATACTAATTTCCCTTCCCTTGGGCATTTCTTATCCCACCGTCTTTCAACAGAGGCTGCGGTTGTGGTTCCAGTGCAGCCAGTTTGCTTAGTGGGACAGTGATCTGTTAAATGACTACTGAATTTCCCAAACACCTCAATTAAGATAGCTAAATATTTATGGAAATGCCCAAGCAAAAAAAGTCCCACTACTGCGTAAGGTTTGTAATTTTCTTTGTCTAGGGCAAAAGGCTTCTCTTCCCATTGATCTTCCCATTGGTTGTTCCAGAGGAGATCAGGGAGGATCTCCCTTGGATGGGGGACAGGGGAAGAGGACTTTGGCATTCTGGGCATAACGGGGAAGGAGGGAAGTACCTTTCTTACAGCCCGGCTCTTCGAGCTTGGGTGGAACCGGCCATGAGGGTTGGCAAAGGTGCTGCTCAGGTGTGAGTACAGGTGGCTCCAGACTTGCAAGGGGTTGTAGGTGGATTCTAGTTCAAGGTCATCAAGCATGCTCTGAAGAAGAGAGAGGAGGCGCCTCACTGGGAAATGCGAGGTCACAGAACCCAAGATGTCAGGCAGAGACCTGAGCGTGAGAAGCTGAGGAGGTGTGATGGCCCCGGGCTTCACTGAAGGGTGTGAGAGAGATGCGTGTCCTCCTGGGTGTTCGGGCCCCCAGGTCTGAGCGCTTGTGAAGTGTCAGGCAGGGGTTCAAGAAGTAGCAGCAACCGAATGGTGAGGGACACGGAGCATTCTGGCCCCAAGAACCATGTCACAGGATTCTGAGGGGCCAGAGTGCCATGAAGGTTACAAGGGAGCCAGTGTGTGAGGCTGTGAGGGAGGGCGGAGTCGGGGGCTGAGGCGCTCAGCCTGCAAAGCAAGCACACGGTGTTCTCGGCCTGTGAGGCGAGCATAACCGGAGGATATGCGAGCAGAGCATTCCTGAGCAGTCAGGTTTTCCGGCCACAGCATCCTGTGCCAGGAAACAACTGGCCCTGAAGTGAGACGCTGAGTGAGCCACGGCCACTCGTGCCCACCTCTCTCGCATCCCTATGGCTGCCAAGCCAAGAGCACAATCCCAGGCTCTGTCCTCTCAGCACCTAAGCCAGGAATCCAGCAGCAGGGGTGTGGTTCTCTGCGCCGTGAGCCCCCCTCCCACCCTCAGCTGGCGGGGCTGGCAGAGGAAGTCCAGAATCCAAATCCAAGATGAGAGGAGGGGAAGGAGAAAAGTGGCCTTTAGAGCTGTTCCCTCCTTGGCATCATAGTCTCATTTTAAAGCTCTTCCTATTCTCAGCGCCTATATTGGCTGCCCTTTCCTCTTTCTCTCAGAGATAGAGACATACAAACACAGGCACACACACATGCATTCAGAGGTTGCAGAGAAGGACCCATGAGAACACACCATCACGCACATGCGTGCTTTCTTCCGTCTTGCCTCAGTTCCTTGCCTTCTTCTCTGTTCCTCTTACCATACTCTTGGAACCACTTCTCCCTCTGCTCCCGGGTCCTTTCCTTCTGGGGCTGATTCGTTTCCCTCATCCCTTTCTTGAACTCCATTCTCTTCTCTCCCCTCTATCCCATGAGACCTGGGTTCACTTGCCTCCACAGCCTTAAGGCTGTCAGCAGGCATGTCCTCAGGTAGCAGGGGGAAAGGGCTGGGCAGCATCAGTTCCCGAGTGGCCACTGCCTTCACCAGCAGAGTGGGAGAGTGGGATGGCAGGATCACGTAGAAGGTGCTAGCGGGCTCTCTCAGTTTGTGTTCTCGGTTCAGGGGCTCTCCCTTGGCCAATAGCAGCCATTCTCTTTTCTGAAACAAAGACATACAAAAATGTAGGCTCATCTTCAGTCTCTGACATGTTTGGAAGGTTAGTCCCAATTGCTGGCCTGTTTACTCTCCCTCCCCTCAGCTAGTTCTAGACACTTTAAAGCAGTGCCATAATTTTGTACGGCACAGAACTCTGAGGAGGTCTGGTAAGCCAGGCAGGTGGTAGGTGCCTGCAGAAGTTCATGGTTTCTTAACATTTTGCTTGTTATCTGGAGATGTACCGTGTTCCTGAAGAACAGATCCAAAGTGTCTGGAAAGTACCTGATGCTTCTCAAGTCCCTCAAATTGGATAGAAATGATATAGAACTCATGGTATATGTGTGCATGGGGAGAATTTGCCCTGGTCCAAGGACATGGACTTTTTAAGACTGGAAGGGATGTTTGCTGGAAGGGATATTAGGAAATTGCAGGGTACTCCATTTCAGTTGGCTCAAGTAAAAAGTGAGGGCTTATTACTAGACTCTCAATTCTTTTTTTTTTTTTTAAGTATTTATTTATTTATTTGACTGCACCAGGTCTAGTTGCAGCATGCAGGATCTTAGATTTTGGAGCAGCATGCAGGCTTTTTAGTTGCAGCATGTGGGACTAGTTCCCTGATCAGGGATTGAACCTGGGCCCTCTGCTTTGGGAGTGTGGAGTCTTAGCCACTGGACCACCAGGGAAATCCTTCAAGTAACTTCTGATCTGGCTCAGGGTTTAGATTATTATCATTACTTTAATCTTTTTTTTTCATGCTGGTTCATGTATTTATTTGTAGATTAGTTTATTTATTAAGAATTTGTTGAATGCTCATTATGTCCCAAGCACTAGGCATGGGTATATAGAAATTCATTAGACATGTTCCTTGTCTCCTTAGAGCTTATAATATAGTAAGCAGGTTTGTAAACTAATCTTTGTCCAAGATTTAGGATGACCAACTGTTTCAGTTTGTCCATCTTTAGCACTGAAAGTCCTGTATCCCAGAAGACACTTCAGTCCTGGGCAAAGTGGAGCAGTTGGTTACCTTTCTAAGACTCCTTGGAGAATAAAATATCTTGCCACCGTGGCAAGTCTCTGGGGGCTAAAACTATGGCAGTGTGACATTTCTTACACCTCAGGCTTATAAGACAAATTCACAACTGTTATATCCTGGGATTACAGGGTGCTTTAAAATTTCTGGACTAATTTACAGAGAGATTGACAGAGGCTCTGGAAGAAGACAGGCAAATATACCCTTATTAGAATGGTAAAGATATTAATTTATCTGCATTTCCCAGGAACATTCTGAGAAAGTAAGAGGTAGGGAAATTGAACTTTAAGGCTCCTATTTTGTCTCTGAATTTCTAACCTTTTCCTGGACAGTGATTATTTGAAGTCCTGGAACCAAGCTTGAACATGTTACCCAGGTCATGGGGTGACTTGTTCCTATAGGCATTGTACCTGTGATGAAAATATTTAATTGACAAACCAGGTATCTGAGGTTGAGAAAAGGCAGTGGCATGGGGATGTCTCAGAAGACCTTTGGGGTCCTCAAAGTGAACAGTGCTTAATGACTGGGTTGCTATTGTTCAGTCACTAAGTCATGTCTGACTCTTTGCGACCCTGTGGACTGCAGCATGCCAGGTTCCTCTGTCCTCTACTGTCTCCTGGAGTTGGCTCAAATTCACGTCCATTTAGTTGGTGATGCTATCTAACCATCTCTTCCTCTGCCACCCCCTTCTCCTTTGGCCTTCAGTCTTTCCCAGCATCAGGGACTTTTCTAGTGAGTCGGCTTTTCCCATCAGATGGCCAAGTGTTGGAGCTTCAGCTTCAGCAACAGTCCTTCTGATGAATATTCAGGACTGATCTCCTTGGAGTCCAAGGGACTCTCAACAGTCTTCTCCAGCACCACCATTCAAAAGCATCAATTCTCCGGTGCTCAGCCGGAGAATTCTTTATGGACCAACTCTCACATCTGTATATGACAAATGAAAAAACCAGAGCTTTGACTATACAGACCTTTGTTGGAGAAGTGATTTCTCTCCTTTTTAAGATGCTGTCTAGGTTTGTCATCGCTTTCCTTCCAAGGAGCAAGCCTCTTTTAATTTCACAGCTGAAGTCACCATCCACAGTAATTTTGGAGCCCAAGAAAAGAAAATCTGCCACTGCTTTCACTTTTTCCCCTTCTATTTGCCATAATGTAATGGGACCAGATACCATGATCTTTGTGTTTTGAATGTTGAGTTTCAAGCCAGCTTTTACACTCTCCTGTTGCACCCTCATCAAGAGGCTCTTTAGTTCCTCTTCACTTTCTACCATTAGGTTGGTATCATCTGCATCTCTGAGGCTGTTGATACTTCTCCCAGCAATACTTGATTCCAGCTTGTGATTCATCCATCCTGGCATTTTGCATGATGTACTCTGCATAGAAGTTAAATAAGCAGAGTGACAATATGCGGCCTTGTACTCCTTTCTCAATTCTGAGCCAGTCTGTTGTTCCATGTAAGATTCTAACTGTTGTTTCTTGACCCTCATACAGGCTTCTCAGGAGACAGGTAAAGGGTCTAGTATTCCCATCTCTTATTTCTCATAGTTTGTTGTGATCCACACAGTCAAAGGATTTGGCATAGTCAATGAAGCAGAAGTAGATGTTTTTCTGGGATTCCCTTGCTTTTTCTGTGATCCAACGGGTGTTGGCAATTTGATCTCTGGTTCCTCTGCCTCTTTGAAACCCAGCTTGTACATCTGGAAGTTCTCAGTTCACATACAGTTGAAGCCTAGCTTGAAGGATTTTGAGCATAACCTTGCTAGCATGTGAAATGAGCAAAACTGTATGGTAGTTTGAACATTCTTTGGCATTGCCCTTCTTCGGGATTAGAATGATTAGTTGACTGCTGAGTACTTTAGAATATGTTTTTTCTAATTCAAAAGAAAGGAGCATGAGTTGGATGCTGAATTTACCAGAAGGTGGGTGAAAAAATTTCTATATTTATGTTGTGGTTAGGGGCTTTGCTACATAAGGTGCCAGGGAGCTTAGATTTTAGGAGGTGGAGGTGGATTCTTACTAGAACAGGTATGACAGGGGGAGAATTGAATGGCATACTGTATTCCAAGTTCAGCCTGATTAAAGTCATCCTCCCCACTTCTAATCACTAAAGCTAGGAAGGAAGGTGTGGTATGACAGCCACTGTTGGTTTCCTGGCCACTGGTTTCCCACCCCCTTTCTCTCTGTTAGTCTTTCAGTGATTGTAATGTGGACTTAAATAATGAGACATCAGCAGAAGTTGCTAGGTGTGGCTTCTGGAAAAGCTTTGTAATATGCTGGCAGGCTTTTTGCGTCTGCACCCTACCCCTTCTTTCTCCCTAGGACAGGACTTGATCTTAAGGCGCAGCAGCTGTCTTGTGACCATGAGGCAGCAGGCATGAGGATGAAGTACACCTGCTAAGGATGCTATGGGGAAAACGGCAAGAGCCTGGGTCCTTGGCAGCACTGATCAACTGCATCAGCCCCAGAATTCTGTCCTTGCACTTTTGTTATGTGAGAAAAATAAACTCTTAATTACTCAAAGTAGAGTTGGGTTGGTTTTCTGTTAGTTACAGCCAGATGGATCTTTTACATATTTCAAAGAAAAAGAAAAGGATGTGGTTATTTACTTCTAGTATATGGGAAAACAGGAGTAGAAAGGACAATTCAATGGCACTGGTGTAGGCCTTGCTAGAAGGGCAGGTGGGAGTTTATCATCATCAGGTAAAAACTCTAATCTCACTAAACCATTCCTCCCTTGACTTGCCATCAATGATGAAAAAGTGAAAGTATTAGTCACTCAGTCCTGTGTGACTCTTTGCAACCCCATGAACTGTAGCCCGCCAGTCTCCTCTGTCTGTGGAATTGTCCAGGCAAGAGTACTGCAGTGGGTTGCCATTCCCTTCTCCAGGCGATCTTCCTGACCCAGGGATTAAACCTGGGTCTCCTGCATTGTGGGCAGATTCTTTATCATCTGAGCCACCAGGGAAGCCCATCAATATAATGACCTGGGACCAAATCCATCCATTAAAGAAGCACTGACCAGCTCCTGAGTGGCAGTGTTCCTGAGGCAGCCACTGAGAGTGGGGAAGAGCCAAGAGCACTCATTTTGCATTGCTTGTGGGAAGAGACACATTTTACTGTCATAATGTGTCTAGTAAGAGAAATTACAGCCAGTTATAGTACAGCCATGCATACCTGGGGTTTTTTGGAATCCGGAAGGGTGTCAGGAAGACGCTGTTAATTTGGCATTCTTTGCTTATTCTCTCCCTCCAGAAGGCAGGATGCAGGAGGGGGAGAAAAAGAAGCCACAGTGCCAGCTCGCCTGCTGCTCTCACACTGGCCTCCACAGAGGAGACCACGGGAGACGGGAAACGGGATTCCAAGCCCCCGAGCAGCAGACTCTATATTCTTGTCACATGAACATGGAACATTCTCCAGAATAGATCATGTGATAGGCCATAAAACAAACTGTACTAATTTAAAAAATGAAAATCATCCAAAGTATCTTCTCTGATCACAGTAGAATGCAATTAGAAATCAACAAAGAAAAGAAATTTCGGAAATTCATAAGTATAAGAAAATTAAATAACATACTCCTAAGTAATCAATGGATCAAGGAAGAAATCACAAAGAAAATTAGAAAACAATTTGAGATGAGTTTAAGTAAAAACACAACATACCAAAACTTATGAAATACAGCCAAAGCAGTGCTTAGAGGGAAATTTATAGCTGATAACTCCTCTATTAAAAAGAAGAAAGATCTCAAATCAATAGCTTAATCTTATACCTTAAGAAACTAGAAAAAGAAGACCAAACTAAACTTAAAGCAAGTAGAAGGAAGGAAATTAAAAAATTACTGGAGTAGAAAAACATAAAATAGTATAAAAATAATAGAGAAAATCAATGGAACCAAGGTTGGTTCTTTGAAAAGATCAATAGAAATGTAAAAACTTGTTAGCTAGGTTGATAAAGGAAAAAGAGAGAATATCTAAATTACTAAAATAAAAAATAAAAGAGGTAGCAGTGGTTAGGACTCTGTGCTCCCAAAGCAGGGGGCCTGGGTTTGATCCCTGGTCAGGAAACTAGATCCCACACACCTCAGTTAAGATTTACATGCTGCAACTAAGACCTGGCACCGCCAAACAAAAATAAATATTAAATTAAAAAAAGAGGTAGCATCACTACTGACCTTACAGAAATGAAAAAGATTATAAGGGAATATTATAAACAATTGTATGACAACAAATTAGGTAACCTAGATGAAATGGACAGATTCCTAGAAAGACACGAACTGCTAAGACTGACTCAACAGGAAATAGAAAATCTTCTGAATAAATAAATCTGTGTCAGGAGTCCCCAAGACTACTCCTGGGTTGAGTGATTCACTAACAGGACTCACAAGACTTAGCATAAATATGACTTATTATGGCAAGAGAATACAAAAGAAAATCAGCATGGAGAAAAGGCTTATGGGGTGAAGTTCAGAGGAAACAAATTGTAAGCTTTTAAAAGTCCTCTACCTATAGAGTTGGGCTTCCCTGGTGGCTCAGCGGTAAAGAATCCTCCTGCAATGAAGGAGTTGCAGGAGATGCAGGATTGTTCTCTGGGTTGGGAAGATCCCCTGGAGGAGGCATGGCAACCCACTCCAGTATTCTTGCCTAGAGAGTCTGATGGACAGAGCCTGTAGGCTACAGTCCATATGGTTGCGAAGAGTTGGGGGCATGACTAAAGCAACTTAACATGCACACACACACAAACTGTAGAGTCACAGAACATACTTAATTCCTCTAGTGTTAAACTGTGACAATATATGTAAAATGTTGTCTCCCAGAAGTCATTAGAGACTCAGTGCCCAACAGTTTTTTGGAGGCTGGTCACATAAGCACCTTGTATCCAGCACATCCCAAAGTTCTAGACCCCTTTTGCACAGTGAGCCACTGGGGGATGGTGGGAACACTCCCTAAATCCAAATTCCCATATGCTAGACAAGGGTTAATCTCGTAAGCAGGACTTCCTAAGGAAAGAAATCTCAGTCCTGCTATATTAACTTTTTGGCACAATCTATAACAAGTAAAGATATACAATTAGTAATTAGATTTTCCACAAAAAAAATCAAGGCCTAGGTGGCTTTACTGGTGAATTGTGCCAAACCATTAAATAAATATCATTAATCTTTCACAAATTCTTCCAAGAAAATAGAAGATGAAGGAAAACTTTGCAACTAATCTACGAGGCTAGTATTATCCTGATGCTAAAGCTGGAAAAAGACATCACAAGAAAATTACAGACCAATATTCCTTATAAATATAGATGCAAAAATCCTCAGCAACATACCAGCCAACCAAATCCAGCAAATACAAAAAGGATTATACACTAAAAGTGGGGTTTATTCTAGGAATGCAAGGTTGGCATAATATCTGAAAGACCAAACAATATAATACATCATGTTAATAGACTAATGGACGGAACTACACAATTATCTCAACAAAGGTGGGAAATGCATTTGATAAAATTCATGATAAAAACATTCAACAGAATGGAACTTCCTCAACCTATCAACGACCTCTATGAAAAACTTACAGTTAACACCATAGATAGTGGTTAAAGACTGGGTGCTTTGCCCCTAAGATTAGGAGCAAGACAAAGATGTCTGCACTTGTCATTTCTATTCAACAATGTTGGAGATGTATTGAAGGCCAAAGGGCAATTTCCCACATTTCTGGACTATTAGCCCCCCCTAGGATTATGAGCATGTTAATATCCTAGCACTTGAGGACTAATATTTTTAAATTTTTATTTATAAAAATATAATAATGTGACATTTCTCAACATCAGAGAGCTAAGGTGCATATTCATACCATTTACCAGTTCTGTGAAGGTCGAAATAGATGTGACAATGGGTACACGGGTGGGGACAGGGAAAAAAGGATGAGTAGGGGAAGGCTGTGGTGGGAGGCAGGAACAGCTTCATTGTGAAGGTATTTAAGCAGAATCTGGAAAAAAAGTTAAAAAAATTTGTGTGGCTAGAGGCAAGGGGAAGGGAGCAACTTGTAAAAGGGTGTGGGGGTGTGAAGCAGTTTAGCATCTTTGGGAAACATTTAGTAATTTACAAGTATGGCTGGTGTGGAGGATAGAAGGGACATGGTGAAAGATGAAGCAAGAGGCTGGGGCACAAGAAGGCTACTGATGCTGTGCTGTCCTGCTATTCTAGCCCCTGTCTGTATACACTGGAGGCTGCATACTCTAACTACATTCTGATCATTTTTAACAAATGGCTCTTGACCTGCCATCACCCCACTCTCAGCTTAGATTCTGGCTCTTGACTCTTTGGCTAATATAACCACGGAATTTCCATTTCCCCACCCATTTACAGCCCAACCAGGTCATTGCCTATGTACTTCAACTTCTGCTGGGCATACCTTGGCTTGAATCCTGTCACTTCTGTGGCCAATTAGGGCAGACATGGGCTGTAAAGCTCTGGAATGTGTATCCAGAAACTCTGATATTTTAAGTTGGAAACTGAAAGATCTATTAAATATTTAATATAAAGATCTATTAAATAGGTGGTATTTTCATTTCTTTTCCTAGTTCACACAGACATGACTTTGTAAGAGAAATGAGGATGTGGAAAGTGAGTCACTAGCTACATAATGGGGACTATGTAGTAGGATTTTGTAACTGAAAAGATGTTTTCCTAGTGATGAATAAATTCATCTAATAAATACTTGGAAAAATTATATATATAATTCCCTACCACATTCTCCAAAGTGGTTATCCAAGTTTAGAAAAAGGCAATAACAACAGCAAAAAAATAAACAATTAGGGGGACTGGACAAAGGAAATAAAAGGTGCTGCTCCATGCTCCGTCGCTTAGTCATGTCCGACTCTTTGCGACCCCAGGGACTGTAGCCCGCCAGGCTCCTCTGTCCATGGAATTTTCCAGGCAAGAATACTGGAGTGGGTTGAAGGGTGATAGTAGAGCCAAGATTAGATAAGATCATAAAAATGTAAACCGCCCACTTTTGCTAGAAGCTATGCCCAGGAACCTGAAAATGAGAACACGGTGGAACCAGCCAACTAACTGAGGGTAAACTAGAAAATGTATTACAGATTGTCCAGCCAGACAAAGGATGCAAAAGGGAGTAAATGAACATTTAATAACCTTCAACTTCTACATTTAAGTGGGTTGGAATGGCCAGAGGCAGACTGGTTTTCCTGCCTAGAATATCTGTGAAAGCTGAAAAATATATAGAAACCATTTGATTGAGGGCTGTGAGAAAGTGCTGAGACAATAGAAGTGAGAGGTAGCTAAGTTTCTGGAAAAGGAAGAATTCAGAGAATTAAGGCAGGTATTGTAATCCTGAGGGCATATGTTTATCTTGAGTTGAAGGGAATGGTGGTTGGGAACTGAGAATCTAGGATTTATATCTCCTGAGGCACTTGCAAGGGAACAGAGAAACTAGCAGGACTTTTTGGTGGAGGCTTGACAGGGGTAAGATGGGTGCTCAAGTCAATTTCTCACTTAGCATATTTGCCAAATACTGGGACTGCATGGAGCAGAGGACAAAAACACCCAAGGAGAAAGCCTCTAGAAGTAGAGCATTTTAGCAGACTTGAGAAACAGTGATTAGAGTTGGGATCATCATGCGTATTATAGACCAGGTTTTCAGTGGGAAATTCTAGAGGGCCTGGAGCAAACCAGGAGGTAGATTGAGACTTAGCAGAACTGCAGTCCAGCCTTGACTTAGCACAGCTCCTGAGTAGAAAAGGATGATTTGTCAACACTATCTGCTTAGTGCAGGCCAGGATAAACTTGCTCAGAGGAAGCTAACACCAACTGGAGCCTTTATAATTTCTTTAGGCACAATGAGCATCTTTCATTAAAATATTACCAGGTTCACCAAAAGACAAGACACATGTCTAAAAAACCAAATGAAGAAAGAGACAATAGATACAGAACTACAAGTGATCCAGGTGTTGAGTTTAGCAAAGTACCGTAAAATAACTATGATTAGTTTGTTTTAAAAAACATGTTAAAATGTGGAGAACTTCTCTAGAGAATTAGAATCCATAAAAAAGAAACATATGTAATTCACAGAACTACTAACCAACCATTATGTACAAATCATATGCCAGATGTATGCCAGGTGCTTTACACATGTAGTATTACTTAGTCATCTTTAAAAACCACACGAGGTATTTTTTATTGTCTTGTTTTACATGTGAAAGAGACAAAGGTTACTAATATGTCCATCATGCACCTTCTCCCTCTTTTCCCTTCTCTCACACTCCACTTCTCCTCATGAAAGGAGAAGCTGTGTGGATTCTATTCCTGTATATTTTAGATAGGTAAAGAGAGGCCTAAGAGGGAAGAGACTATGTCAGAGAGGCTAAACCAATCTGTAGAATATATGTACATATACATGGCTGAGAGAGGAAGGAGATAGAGGAACAGGGACTGGAACAGAGTCTTAGTTTTTGTGTGTGCATGTATTTGAAAGGCTCTTAGAACATCTCCAGGTTAAATGTGACTGAGGAGTAGAGGAAGAAAATTTGAAAAATATCATTGTGGGTAATGAACTATTTCTTATTTGGTGTTTTTTGAAAGCACACATAAATTTATTTTAAAATTACAATTTGTCTTCTGAGTAGTGCTTCAGTTCAGTTCAGTTCAGTCGCTCAGTCGTGTTCGACTCTTCGCGACCCCACGAATCACAGCACGCCAGGCCTCCCTGTCCATCACCAACTCCCAGAGTTCATTCAGACTCGCGTCCATCAAGCCAGTGATGCCATCCAGCCATCTCATCCTCGGTCGTCCCCTTCTCCTCCTGCCCCCAATCCCTCCCAGCATCACAGTCTTTTCCAATGAGTCAACTCTTCGCATCAGGTGGCCAAAGTACTGGAGTTTCAGCTTTAGGATCATTCCTTCCAAAGAAATCCCAGGGCTGATCTCCTTCAGAATGGACTGGTTGGATCTCCTTGCAGTCCAAGGGACCCTCAAGAGTCTTCTCCAACACCACAGTTCAAAAGCATCAATTCTTCGGCACTCAGCTTTCTTCACAGTCCAACTCTCACATCCATACATGACCACAGGAAAAACCATAACCTTGACTAGACGGACCTTAGTCGGCAAAGTAATGTCTCTGCTTTTTAATATGCTATCTAAGTTGGTCATAACTTTTCTTCCAAGGAGTAAGCGTCTTTTCATTTCACGGCTGCAATCATCATCTGCAGTGATTTTGGAGCCCCCCAAAATAAAGTCTGACACTGTTTCCACTGTTTCCCCAACTATTTCCCATGAAGCGATGGGACTGGATGCCATGATCTTCGTTTTCTGAATGTTGAGCTTTAAGCCAACTTTTCCACTCTCCTCTTTCACTTTCATCAAGAGGCTCTTGAGTTCCTCTTCACTTTCTGCCATAAGGGTGGTGTCATCTGCATATCTGAGGTTATTGATATTTCTCCCAGCAATCTTGATTCCAGCTTGTGTTTCTTCCAGTCCAGCCTTTCTCATGATGTACTCTGCATATAGGTTAAATAAGCAGGGTGACAATATATAGCCTTGATGTACTCCTTTTCCTATTTGGAACCAGTCTGTTGTTCCATGTCCAGTTCTAACTGTTGCTTCCTGACCTGCATACAGATTTCTCAAGAGGCAGGTCAGGTGGTCTGGTATTCCCATCTCTTTCAGAATTTTCCACAGTTTCTTGTGATCCACACAGTCAAAGGCTTTGGCATAGTCAATAAAGCAGAAATAGATGTTTTTCTGGAACTCTCTTGCTTTTTCCATGATCCAGCGCATGTTGGCAATTGGATCTCTGGTTCCTCTGACTTTTTTAAAACCAGCTTAAACATCAGGAAGTTCACGGTTCAAGTATTGCTGAAGCCTGGCTTGGAGAATTTTAAGTATTACTCTACTAGCATGTGAGATGAGTGCAGTTGTGCGGTAGTTTGAGCATTCTTTGGCATTGCCTTTCTTTGGGATTGGAATGAAAACTGAACTTTTCCAGTCCTGTGGCCACTGCTGAGTTTTCCAAATTTGCTGGCATATTGAATGCAGCACTTTCACAGCATCATCTTTCAGGATTTGAAATAGCTCAACTGGAATTCCATCACCTCCACTAGGTTTGTTTGTAGTGATGCTTTCTAAGGCCCTCTTGACTTCACATTCCAGGATGTCTGGCTCCAGATGAGTGATCACACCATCGTGATTATCCGGGCTGTGAAGGTCTTTTTTGTACTTTTTTTGTGTATTCTTGCCACCTCTTCTTAATATCTTCTGCTTCTGTTCGGTCCATACCATTTCTGTCCTTTATCGAGCCCATCTTTGCATGAAATGTTCCCTTGGTATCTCTCATTTTCTTGAAGAGATCTCTATTCTTTCCCATTCTGTTGTTTTCCTCTATTTCTTTGCATTGATCGCTGAAGAAGGCTTTCTTATCTCTTCTTGCTATTCTTTGGATCTCTGCATTCAGATGCTTATATCTTTCCTTTTCTCCCTTGCTTTTCGCTTCTCTTCTTTTCACAGCTATTTGTAAGGCCTCCCCAGACAGCCATTTTTCTTTTTTGCATTTCTTTTCCATGGGGATGGTCTTGATCCCTGTGTCCTGTACAATGTCACGAACCTCATTCCATAGTTCATCAGGCACTCTATCTATCAGATCTAGGCCCTTAAATCTATTTCTCACTTCCACTGAATAATCATAAGGGATTTGATTTAAGTCATACCTGAATGGTCTAGCGGTTTTCCCTACTTTCTTCAATTTAAGTCTGAATTTGGTAATAAGGAGTTCATGATCTGAGCCACAGTCAGCTCCTGGTCTTGTTTTTGTTGACTGTATAGAGCTTCTCCATCTTTGTGGGTAATGAACTATTTCTTATTTTGTGTTCCTTGAAAGCACACATAAATTAATTTTAAAATTACTATTTGTCTTCTGAGTAGTGCTTCTTTATATGCCATTTATATGGAGACTAAAGCACGTGGGGCCACTAGATTTGTTAGTGTTACAAATAGGTAAATATACTATGTTTAGAGAGGTTTAGTATATGGCCTAAGTGCACACAATTTGAAAATAATGAAGCTTTCAGAAACCTAGGACTATCTGATTCCAAAGCCCAATGCTTTTCATGGACAATATAAATTGTATTTTACCACAACAGATTAGAAAACTGCCTGGCCTTACCATCACCCTGATAACAAAACCAAAGATGCCACACAAAAAAGAAAATTATAGGCCAACATCACCGATGAACATAGATGTAAAAATCCTCAACAAAATTCTAGCAAACAGAATCCAACAACATATAAAAAGGATCATACATCATGATCAAGGGGGCTTTATCTCAGGGATGCAAGGATTTTTCAATATATGCAAATCAATCAATGTGATACACCATATTAACAAACTGAAAGATAAAAGTCATATGATCTACTCAATAGATGCAGAAAAAGCTTTTGACAAATTCAATACACATTTATGATTAAAAAAAAAAACTCTCCAGAAAATAGGCATAAAAAAATCTCAACATAATAAAGGCCATATGTGACAAACCCACAGCAAACATTATTCTCAATGGTGAAAAACTGAAAGCATTTCCTCTAAGATCAGGAACAAGACAAGGATGTCCACTCTCACTGCTATTATTCAGCATAGTTTTGGAAATCCTAGCTACAGCAATCAGAGAATAAAAAGAAATAAAAAGAATCTTGACTGGAAAACAAAAAGTAAAACCCTATTTGCAGATGGCATGGTACTATACATAAAAAACCCTAAAGATGCCACCAGAAAATTACTAGAGCTAATCAATGTATATGGCAAAGTCACAGGATATAAAATTAATAACATAAATATCTTGCATTCTTATACACTAACAATGAAAAGTCAGAAAGAGAAATTATCCCATTCACCATGGCAACAAAAAGAATAAAACATCCAGGAATAAACATACCTAAAGAGACAAAAGACCTGTATGCAGAAAACTATAAGACACTGATGAAAGAAATCAAAGATGACACAAATAGATGGAGAGAGACCATGTTCCTGGATTGGAAGAATCAGTATTGTGAAAATGTCTATACTACCCTACCGAATCTACAGATTCAATGCAATTTCAATCTCTATCAAACTACCAATGGTATTTTCCTAGAACTGGAACAAAAAATTTCACAATTTGTATGGAAACACAAAAGACCCTGAATAGCCAAAGCAATCTTGCAAAACAAGAATGGAGCTGGAGGAATCAACCTGACTTCAGACTATACTACAAAGCTACAGTCATCAAGACACTGGCACAAAACAGAAATACAGACCAATGGGACACTGGCACAAAAACAGATATACAGACCAATGGAACAAAATTGAAAGCCCAGAGATAAACCCACGCACTTATGGGCACCTTATCTTTGACAAAGGACGCAAGAATATACAATGGAGAAAAGATAGTCTCTCCGATAAGTGGTGCTGGGAAAACTAGACAGCTACATGCAAAAGAATGAAATTAGAACACTTTCCAACACCATACACAAACATAAACTCAAAATGGATTAAAGACCTAATATAAGGCCAGAAATTGTAAAACTCTTAGGGGAAAACATAGGCAGAACACTCTTTGACATAAATCACAGCAAGATCCTCTATAACTCACCTCCTAGAGTAATGGAAACAAAACCAAAAATAAACAAACAGGGTCTAATTTAACTGAAAAGCCTTTGCACAGCAAAGGGAACTATAAACAAGATGAAAAGACAACCCTCACAATGGGAGAAAATAGTAGCAAATGAAACAACTGATGATTAATCTTCAAAATATACAAGCAACTCATTCAGTTCAATACCAGGAAAACAAACAATACAATCAAAAAGTGGGCAGAAGACCTAAACAGACATTTCTCCTAAGAAGAAATACAGATGGTGATTAACTCAGGAAACAATGCTCAACATTGCTCATTATTAGAGATACGCAAATCAAAACTACAATGAGGAGGTATCACTTCACATGGGCTGGAATGGTAATCGTCAAAAAAATCTATAAACAGTAAGTGCTGGAGAGGGTGTGGAGAAAAGGGAACTCTCTTACATTGTTAGTAGAAATGCAAATTGATATAGCCACTATGGAGAACATTATGGAAATTCCTTAAAAAATGAGGAATAAAACTACCATATGACCCAACAATCCCACTACTGGACATACACCTTGAGGAAGTCATAATTAAAAAAGACACACACACCCCAATGTTCATCACACCACTATTTACAACAGGTACGACGTGGGAGCAACCTGGATGTCCACTAACAGATGAATGGATAAAGAAGCTGTGGTGCATATACACAATGGAATATTACTTAGCCATAAAAAGGAACACATTTGACTCAGTTCTACCACGGCAGATGAATCTAGAGCCCATTATACAGTGTGAAGTAAGTTCAGACAGAGACAAATATTGTATATTAATGCACATATATGGAATTTAGAAAGATGGTACTGATGAGCCTAACTGCAGGGCAGCAGTGGAGATGCAGACACTGAGAACAGACTTGTGGACACAGTAGGGGAAGGAGAGGGTGAGGCGAATTGAGAGGGTAGCATTGAAACTCATACACGACCATAGGTAAAATTAAGTAGCCAGTGGAAATTTACTGTATGATGCAGGTAGCTCAAATCTGACGCTCTGTGATAACCTACAGGGGTGGGATGGGGTGGGAGGTGGGAGTGAGGTTCAAGAGGGAGGGAACATATGTATACCTATGGCTGATTCATGATATATAGTAGAAACCAACACAATACTATAAAGCAATTATCCTCCAATTAAACATAAATAAATTAAAAAATTAAAAATTTTAATGGTATTTATGGGCATTTATTGAGAACCTGCTGTGTTCCAGGTACTGTTCTAATCATGGGAACTATAAAGAAAAATGCGAAGCTGCTTGTTCCCAATAAAATCATTATTGGCATAAAGTACTACTTGAATTATATTGAAAATATTCCTACCAAATAAAGAAAATGAGAAAAGAAAAAGAAAAAAGAAAAGAAGATTGCCTGGTCTTGACTTCCAACAAAGAGAGATAGCAAAAGAAGAGTTTCTACTCTAAACCTAAATTTGAATAAGGCTGAGGAATTAGTTGGTAAAATGGGGAAGTGGTAGAAATTTCAGGAAAAGGCAACCATGTTTTCCTAGAGTCTGGGTAGTCAAATTTATATCATACATAGGCTTTAACCAAAATCATAGGATCATATATTTTAAAAACAAATTGAAATATACTTTTCTCCGAAAAGAAACAGAATGCACAAAGTCTACTGGTAAATATAGGCATCCAGAAAGGCCTCATTGCAGGAGCAACATCTGAGCTGAGTCCTTCAGAATGAGGTAGAATTTGAATAGATGGAGATAGGAGAAGGGACATCACGAAAAAAAGTTCAATGGTGGGGTGATTTTAAGTTTGTATATTAATTTGGTTGGACTGTATGATACAGGAAGGAGAATAATGGGAGGCAAGGATGGAGTTTGAATACCTAGCTAAGGAATATAGACTTTAAAATATGATTAATAGTAAGCCACAAAATAGTTTTAAGCTGAAGAGTGGCAGGATCAGTGTTGTGTTTCAAGAAGATTAACCTGGCAGCAGTATGGAAAGTGGATTGGGAAGGGGAAACACTAAAAGCATTGAGCCGAGTTAAGCGATTACTGTAATATTAAAGGAAAGAGGGGAAGGGGACTTGGCCTAAGATAATGAGAATAAGATAGAGAGGAAAAAATACATACAATAGATGTTATGGTGTTAGAGCAGGCAAGACATAAGTAATCAGGTGACATTAGGGGAATGCTTCACGAAGATAAAACTGACCTAAAGAACAGAGCAAATTAGAAGAGTGACTGGACATAGGGAAGCGAATTAGGAGTTTATTGAAGAAGTCTTAGTGAGAACAAGCGGTGGGAAGGGGAGGGGAAGAACAGTTACAACTCATGAGAAAACATTTGATATGACTTAGGAATGAAATGGGTGTAAATGGTGAGAAGGCTGAAAGTGACTGAGGTTTCAAGCCTGGGTGAGTAGACAGTGGTGGAGCTGCTATTAACAGAAAGACAGAAGTTAGAATGAGAAGTTAGCTGGAGGGGAAACAACAAAGTGAGAAACAGAAGTAAAAAAAAAAAAAAAAAGTCAAAAGATTTACATGGGGAGCCGATGACATCAGATTTTGAAAGAACATATGAAAGAGGTGTGAGAAAGAATTAAACCAAGGATGGGCTTAAAGAAGTGCTGAGAACTTGTAAAAATAGGACCAGGAAGGTTAAAACTCTAAATAAGTCTTGTCACGTAGTAGGGACTCCAAAAATATTTAGTGTTGAATGAATGAACAGAAGCTTGTGAATTTTTCCCTCCATAACACACTGCCTTTCAGGCTTTTTGCTGCTTGGAGATGCCATGTGAGAAGCAAGAAGAGAGAGCCATCCAAACACTATTTTGCTTCTTTCCTTTCTAGAAAAGGAGAGTGGTCTTTGATCTGATGGAGTGGAGCACAAGAAGCACAACATGGGTAAAGAACTAAGTACTTACTACCAGTTTAAGTGAATTCAAGTCTGGTGAAGCACAGAGGCATGGGGTGTTAACTGAAGGGAGAAGGATTAGCTTTCGGGTTGTAGTCTGAGTTTATCTGGCTACACTGGTAGCAGAAACTTAGCCAAGGAGTTAAAAGTATGACATATATTTTTAAAAAGTACGTAGTCAGCAGAACTACATTCAAATTCTGACTAGATCACTTCAGTAGCTGTGTGACCTCTGGTAAGTCACTTGATCTCTTCAGTCTTCCTTATCTGTAAAAATAGGGATAGCAATCTATCTCATGGAATTACTGCGAGGATTAAATGAGTTAAGATATGTAAAGCACTTGGTTAAGTGACTAGCTCTTATTATAATAAGTGCTACCAAAAACGGGTATCTGCTAGATTTGGATCAACTACATACTTGGGAGTTCCCATGAGAGGGGAGTGATAAAGAAGAGGTCTCTCTGGCCTCTACAATTATACCTGGCACACAGTGCTCAATATGCACGCTTAGTTGCTCAGTCCTGTCTGACTCTTTGCAGCCTCAAGGACTGTAGCCTGCCAGGCGCCTCTGTCTGTGGGATTCTCCAGGCAAGAATACTGGAGTGGGTTGCCATTTCCTACTCTAGGGCATCTTCTCAACCCAGTGACCAAGCCCGAGTCTTCTATGTCTTCTGTATTGGATGGCGGATTCTTTACCACTGAACCACCTGGGAAGCACTCAATAAATATTTGTTGAATGAATAAATATGGATTCTCACACCCCAAGTTCAGAGGCAGAGAGACTCTAATCTCATGTAATGTAACCCAGGATGGAAAAGAATAGTCTTTCCCATCCTTACTATAAACTATTATTGCTACATAATACCTCATTGCTTGGGTGAATTGTTCCTCTAACCTTTCCTCTATTTCAATTTAACCATTCCTCTATTTAGGACATTAAAGTTGTTTCCAGTTTTTTACCATTGTAAATAACACTGAGATAAACATGACCATACGTATATCTTTTCTCTCTTTTCTCATTGTTTTCTTGGGCTATATTCCTGGTAGAGGAATTAAAGTGTTGAGGGTTACCACTTTTCAGAAAATTTATACTCCCTCTATCAGTGTATTAAAATGCAAATGTCTGTTTAAGATATCATGTTCAAAAGAATGTATTGAAGCCCCTTGAGAGAAATTTCTCCCCAGGAGATCTCCAAGATCCTGAGGAATCAGGTAGAGTATAGTAAACTGAGCGGTTGGGCTTTAACAGTCAGGAGGTATCTGTTGCCTCCGCTCTGCAAAGATAGGAGATGAGTGTTCGTCAGATAGGAAACAGGAACTCAGTGGGTGGACCTAAAAGGGAGTGTGGGCTTTGAAACAGGAAAAAAGTAGTCTGCTTCTGATAGTGAAAGAGACACATTATTGTGTTGTCTTGATCACCCATATCCTACTGGGTCAAACTGTCATTCTGTAGCCACCAAGCAGTTACAACCCTGGACTGTATTTGCAGTTTTTTCATTTTGCTTTCTCAGTGTTGTGTTTACTGTTCCATGTGGATCATCTTTTTAGATTTTTCATTTCAGGAAATGGTAGACCAGAAACCAGGCAGTTATTTGATACTTTCCTCTTCCTCTCTCCCTATATCCAATCCTTCACAAGTTCTCTTTCTCTAAGATACTGCTTTAATTGGTTTACTTTTCTCATTTTTGACTTCAATATCCAATTCCAAGCCAAAATCGTCTCTTGCCTAGACTACTTCAGTGCCTTCCTACCTCATTTTCTTGTTTTCATTTTTGCTTCAGAAAGTTCATTTCTAAATTTTGGCACAATTAATCATTTAAACATTTAAATAGATGATGTCATTTCTAATGATTTCTTCCTGTACATAAAGTCCCACGTCCTCAGTTTGGGCTAGAAATTCTGGTATGATTTTACCCTGCTCACTTTTAGCTCCTTACCTTTTGGCTCTCTCTATTCTTGCTCATTTTGTTTCAGTCACAATGATCATTCCACTGTTGATTGGAAGATCAGCTCTTTCTGGCCTTTGGGTCTTTGCACATGCATTTCTCTGCACCTGGAATGCCACCCTTCACCTAGCTAATTCCTTCATCTGGCAGGTCTCAGTCTTCCTGCCACCCTTCACCTAGCTAATTCCTGCCACCCTTCACCTAGCTAATTCCTTCATCTGGCAGGTCTCAGTTTAATCGTCACTTTCATAGAAAGGCTGTATTATAGCAAGCCCTTGTTTTCCTTCATAAACTTCTCACAATTTTGAGACCACAGATGATGTCTACCATAATAGACTGAATATCTGGGACTTAGCACAATTTCTAGCATAGACTATGTGTTCTTCATTGAAATAAAACATAATATCCAGCATAGTGATAGGAAGAAAATAGGATTTAAGATATAGTTACTTAAGGACAATTCCCTGTTGCCATTAAAATGTAAAATCAGGGATTTTCAAGTTTAGTATCATATAACTGAATTCAGGAATTATTCTCTATAGCATGAAACCAACAGAGGCAAGTCATACTTAATCCATATTTCAAAGTATGTCCAGTTTTTCTCTGTCCTCTGACTGGGACAGATTTGGGATCAGGGCAGGATTAAATTAGCTGCTTCCCTATGGTGGGTACTTTAACACTCTTCATCACCTGGTGACGTGGGTACTCACCAGTAGGCTGTGACACAAAGCATGGAAATGCTGCTGATTTGTTTCCAGCTCATCCCATTCCAGCCGCCAACAGCTTGTGGGTCTGAGGATGAAGGGGAGTCCATATGTCAATGATTCGCAGACCCCACTGGATTTTAGAGCCCTGGGAAGAGACAATGGAAGTGTGAGGCTCCTTAGTGGTATCCAGAACCTTGACCCAGATCCACTTAAATTTAGCTTAAGTCTAAGACTGTATTGTGAAATCCTTTAGGTTAGGGCCTGTGAATTATTCACCTTAGGATGTACCTATCAGGGTATATGGCACACAGCAGAGTCTCAAAGTCTGTGAATTAATGAACACAGCACCTATTCTGAGACCTCAAGACTCTGATGGGTATTTCCTCTCCTGAGCTTACTCTGTCCCATTCATTCCTGCTGCAGCAACCACATTACACAACAGTATGCTAACGATCTGCATCCCAGACCTGGTTCTTCTGTGGCAAGATGCTGATGGAAGACACAGTTAAGAAGAGATTGCGTTTAAGCAGTTTCCCCAGCAGCATCCATGGTCCCAAGTCCATAGACAAGCTTACTCAGATACCTGTACAGGGGCACTGTGATACAACTAGGAAGCAGTAAAAGTGGTCTTTGCCATCATTCCTAATTCAGCTCTGGAACTGATTCTCTTGGAAACAAGAATTCTAGTACTTAAAGAAATAGAAAGGTGAGGTAGATTCTAGGTGCCACTCATTCCTTGATCAGATCTCTTTCCTGATGTCTAAACATAGTAGGTGTTCAATAAACATGTGCTGAATAGATAAACATTGTTCTGTTTCTTTTTTTCCTCTGCATTCTCAGAGACTTTCTGGATTTTCAGTCTTCATTCAGACTTTAGAATATTCTACTAAGATATATCTTTCACTGTCTCCTCATTCATCTCCACATATTGAGCAGTCTGACCTTGAAATTTCATGCCCACACCTGTAGTTGCTACTCTGGAATTGACCCCCTGCTGCCTGACACTTGGGGATGCCCTTGCCCTCCCTCTATCTTAGTCTTCCTAGCTGGAACCAATAAGAATAAATATTTGCATGGATTAGGGAGGTTCTCTTGAACCATACTTGATCACCCGGAGCTTGTAACAAGAGGCTGATGACTGGGAAACCATCTGGTAGAGGGTGCTGAAGTCTCCTTTGGGGTCATCCATCCTCAAGGAGCCATCAGCTGTTCCAGGGAGTAGGGATGGGCTGAGAAGTCGTTCTTGGAGATCACATTTCAGGCACACTACAATAAAAACGGCATTTGGGGAGGGATTGTTTGTCACAAGTTACCTCAGGCTATATAATTAAGAGAGATCATCTGCCACCCATTCCGTGTCCACCAGGCAAGTAAGGGTTGGGAGGCAGGGAAGCGGACAGAGGAGCAGGTCTGAAATAATATTGCTCTACATAACAGGTAATTTTATTTTCTGGGTGTGACATGATTTTTTTTCTTGTTTTACTTCTGGGCTGGCTGAGCAGTTTCCTCATAGTGAGAGATCTGGCTTGTGTTTGAGTCCGAGAGGAATGTGTGTCCGCTGTGGAGGAGGCAGTTAACACTGCAATATGCAGGGCCTTTTGGCAATCATAGAAGGAAATTTTGCCCCTCCTGCTTCCCTGTGGCTAAGCTTTGGCAAGACTGCAGGTCAGATGAAGGAAGAGCAGGAAAGCAGAAGTCAGGCAGTCAGCTGACAGCTACTGCTTCTCTGTGAGCTCTTCCAGGACATTCGAGGGAGGGGGAGGACTAAGTTCCTGAAATGGTTTATTTTATAATTCCCCAAGTGAATAGAACCTTTTGGACCTTGCAACATCACTGCGGCAACATACAACAGTTCTGAGGGTGTTTGAAGTATGTGTGGAGGTTTTTATGCTTCCATAAGCTTCTTCTCCAGCAGGCGTGTTCACATGTCACAGTGTACAATGTTCTGTTGCTCTAGATTTGAATCCTTGATATTAAGAAGGTTTTAAATGAAATATATATTGGGTTTAAGTATTGTTAACAAATTATGAATATATGAGTGTTCTGTACTTGTGAGAAGGTTAGCTGTTAATGTCAGTGATTTGTGAAATGACTGAAGTACCTGCAACATGAGGTAAAAACAAAAGTAGAAATAATGTAGAAAAAAATAGATCTAGCTGGGCCTGGCATCCAGACCTGGATATCACTCTGGATGAGAGAGCTCTTTGCCAGGTGTGTCCCAGAGCCCAGGAAGTCATTAGGAGGGACTCTGCCTAGGACTCCTGCTACTGCGAAGTCGCTTCAGTCGTGTCCGACCCTGTGCGACCCCATAGACGGCAGACCACCAGGCTCCCCCGTCCCTAGGATGCTCCAGGCAAGAACACTGGAGTGGGTTGCCATTTCCTCCTCTAATGCATGAAAATAAAAAGTGAAAGTGAAGTTGCTCAGTCGTCTCCAACTCTTAGCGACCCCATGGACTGCAGCCCACCAGGCTCCTCTGTCGATGGGATTTTCTAGGCCAGAGTACTGGAGTGGGATGCCACTGCCTGCTCTGGCCTAGGATTCCAGCTTCCCCTTACTTCCTCTGTGCCTGACTGCTTCATTGTTGGGTCCTTGGGCTTTAGGATTAGACAGCTGTGCGCATCTGGCTGAGGTTCTTGACTCTGGCTGCAATAAGAATCACCTAGTGAACTTGTCAGTTACGGATGTCTGGCACCTACCTCACACCAGCAAAACTGGTATCTCTGGGGCTGGAGCTGATATTGGTATTTTTAAAAGTTCCTCATTTGATTCTTACTGTAGCCAAGGATGAGAACTACTGGAACTGTAGTCTCAGCAATGTTCCAAAGCTGGGAAAGATATTTTAGCAGGGTTTGAGTCTAGAACCAGGTATGCTTCTCATCACTCAGACCCAGGTGCAGAGACAGCAGAGACCAAAATGAGAAAAGAAGTTCATTCAGGGCAGACTATGCTCTGTCAGGAAGAGGCCTCTGAGGAAGCATCTAGGGAGAGGGTGAAGGACCCTAGGTGGCTGCAGAAGCAGGTAGTGTTGGGTGGAGAACCTTGTAAGCAGAAGTCAGAATGAACATCTGAGGAGCAGTCCTCAAAAGATTATATATTAGGAGAGCTCAGGGTTTCAATTAGCTTTTTTTCCCTTAGGGAAACACATTTCTAGAAATTCACATAAAGAGCAATGCATCAGTTTTGTGAACAATGGATAACTATAATATGGTCTTTATTGTGCTTGTTTAAACTCTCATGTGGGTCATACCCACCCCAGGAGAGGCCTACCTTCTTTGGACCTCATTCCAACTTGTGCCTAAGCATCTGGATTCCAGCGAAGATGTTTTCAGCAGTTCTACCACCATCCTAGATCTAAGTTCTACCACCCACCCTGAAGACCTGTGGATTTCCAAAAAATAACTGCAGATGGAGATACATTCTGGGTCTGACCCTGGTGTTGAAAGCCATGGGAAAAGAGAGGGCAAAGCAGAGCATTCTCAGTATTACCATGGGCAAATGCCATGTAGCAGCAGAAGAAAGGCTGGCTGCAGGAGATCCTGGCTCTGGATGGCCCTAGCCCTCCTATTGAGAGAAGTGCCCAGCAGGATGCAGGTTGCTTGGTAAGTAAGGGCCCAGGCTCTGGAGGTGACAGACCAGGGTTTGATGAATATCCTCTGGGCTGAGAGTAATCAAACGTATAAAATATAGATTTCTAATCCTAAGGGTTAAGAATGGGATTTGGAGTTGCTTGGCTTCAGATTTTGGCTTGGCTATTTATTTTCTGTGCAGCCCTGGGGGAAATATTTAATTCCTTTGAGTGTCAGTTTTCTCATCTGTAAACAGGGATAATATTATATTTATTGATTTTAAGACACACTTTTTTTCACTTACTATATGTAAGGCAATGGCACTCCATTCCAGTACTCTCGCCTGGAAAATCCATGGATGGAGGAGCCTGGTAGGCTGCAGTCCATGGGGTCGCTAAGAGTTGGACATGACTCAGTGACTTCACTTTCACTTTTCCTTTCATGCATTGGAGAAGGAAATGGCAACCCACTCCAGTGTTCTTACCTGGAGAATCCCAGGGATGGTGGAGCCTGGTGGGCTGCCGTCTATGGGGTCGCACAGAATCGGACATGACTGAAGCGACTTAGCAGTGTCTCTGTGTATGTCTTACAATCACCATGGACCAGGCAGACACTCTTAACCCTTACTTCCTATTCTAACCTAAAAGAACTCTCTCAGTAAGAATAAAATAATATTTCTAAGTGATAAAAAGCAATGTGTCACATTTAATTGGAATTGGTTTTCTTTCTTGGTGGTACATAAAATAATGGTATATCTTATAATTGACACCGTCTAGGCTTCCCTGGTAGCTCAGATGGTAAAGAATCTGCCTGCAATGCAGGACACCCAGGTTCTATCCCTGAGTTGGGAAGATCCTCTGGAGAGGAGAATGGCAACCCACTCCAGTATTCTTGCCTGGAGAATTCCATGGACAGAGGAGCCTGGTGGGCAACAGTTCATGGGATTGCAGAGTCAGACACGACTGAAGTGACCAACACTTTCACTTTTAGATTCAATGGCATGTGATAACAGTACCTGCATCATGTTGTTGTTATGGAGATGAAATAGGCTAATGCAAGGAGAGGAGTTAACACTGTTTGGGAAAAACAGATAAGAAGTGAGCAATTGGTCTTGGGCGAAGCAGGTGGAATGGAGGCCTTGGGAAGATTTTACACACACAGGAAAGACAGTAAAATCAAGCGAAGTTGTTAAAGGCATCCCAGGCCCTAGACTGAAATGGGGGAAAAGGGGAGATATATTAAGAACCCAATGGCTATCTCTATAAAGAAAGGACCAAGGTGTATCTTCCCCTTTGGGGACAGAAGCTGGTATCCATTTTTCTCATTAAGCGCACACTCCTAAAGCGGAAGACAATTTAGTCTTTTCCCTTTGAAGCTGTGGCTGACTATACTGATGGGTCCATTTGAAGGCCCTGCCACCCAGGTCTTAGAACCACCTTCAAAGGGGATGGAGACTAGAAATGGCTTTATCCCTACAATCTAGTGGGACCTGGATTAGCTATCACTGCCAACTGGAACAGTATCCAGGACCTTGCCGGCATGCCTACAACACTGGATTGACCTCTTGGTTTCCACAATTGCCAGAACGTACTTTGTTAGCATTGTCTAGGGCCACTAGTTGAACACCCTGGGGCTTGTTCTGTAGTTGCTTTAGTTCCTCTCAATTTGGTGTCTTCCTATTGAGAAGATCTCTATTTAATCATTTAGTTTTGGTTCTTTTCCTCTCCTTACAGGCCCTATTCATGTTATTGAGGTACCAGCTTACCTGAAATTATGTCAATAATATCTTCCACATCAAAAATGAAAACTGGAGAAAACATATGATTCATTGTTCTCTCATGTAGTGTAGCTGATGCCCTATTATTGAGGTGTTTAAGTCTCTACACTGAAACGAACTGGCTCTTGCTGTCTGGGTTTAATCAGGTTCAGTTTCCTAATTGAAAATTAGAAGTTTAGAAATTCTCATGCTGACATTGGACAGCCTCATCCTCTCCTCCTCCAGTCCCTAAACCTCAACTACTCTGTATTCTGATGAATTTCCAATCCTAATTCTAGACTAGGATAATCATTGTCTGTGTAATATATCTTTTAGGGAGAGTGTACTTGAATCATCTCTGGTTCTGGAAATGTTGCTGATACTCCGTGAAGGAAGAAGGAGGTGAACATGTTCTTGATCTGTTCCGCTGTTATGCAGCCAGGCTTTGAAGAAAATCTCCATGCTGACAATATCACTATCTATAGTCTGAAGATCAATGTCAGTTGCCAGGATAGAACTCTCTGCGGTAGAAAGGGAAACAGTAGTTACAGTGTTTAAATCTTTAGTTACAAATTTTGAAAAATATAAAATATTAAAAGCACCCATTTTTGAACCTATCAATTCTACCTCTAGATATCTAGCCTAGAAACATTCTTGAATAGTACCCAAAGAGACATATGCAAAGATGTTTAGCACAGCATTGTTGCAAAAGCAAATAATCAAAGCCCCAAACAGAAAGCAATTCAAATGTCCATCAATAGGGAAATATTTAAATAAATTATGGCATAGACTATGGAGTACTATGCAGCTGTTAACAAAGTTAAATGTACTGACATGGAAAGCTAGGAGATAGTGCATAAACAAAGTTCTAGAACAGAGTATAGTGTGACTCATTTATATAAAAATAAAACTGTTAGCCTAAGTGCATACATATGTATGGAAATGCCTTTTACAGAGCTCTGGAAGTCTACTATTAGATTATTAATAGTGGATAGGAGTAGAAATGGGGCAGAATTCTGAGATACATTCACTTTTTATTATTTATACTTCTATACAGTTGAATTTTATTGTATTTATGTATTTTCCATATTTAAAAAAATTTTAGAATACAAAAATAGCCAAAAATAATATAGCAATTCAAGTTCAGTTCAGTTCAATTCAGTCACTCAGTCATGTGTGACTCTTTGTGACCCCATGGACTGCAGCACACTGGGTGTCCCTGTCCATCACCAATTCCTGGAGCTTGCTCAAACTCATGTCCATCGCATCAGTGATGCCATCCAACTGTCTCATCCTCTGTCATTCCCTTCTCTTCCTGCCTTCAATCTTCCCCAGCATCAAGGTCTTTTCCAGTGAGTCAGTTCTTCGCAATCAGGTGGCCAAAGTATTGGAGCTTCAGCTTCAGCATGAGTCATTCCAGTGAATATTCAGGACTGATCTCCTTTAGGATGGATTGGTTGGATCTCCTTGCAGTCCAAGAGACTCTTAAGAGTCTTCTCCAATACCACAGTTCAAAAGCATCAATTCTGCAGTGCTCAGCTTTCTTTATGGTCCAACTCTTATATCCACAATGCAAGTTAAATACTTAGTTAATGAGGTCTTCAATTTTATGTTATTGTTTCACAGTGAAAATGTATTCAATTATTTCCTCTGTTATAAAACATAAATTTTAAAAAGACTAAAAGAGAAAAGATGAATTATAAGCTCCACCTTCTGATACAGAATTATACAAGTTTGCCATTGGCATACTATATCTCACAAGTGTAGCAGCCAAGAAGACAGGGATGGTCTGGTGGAGTGTGATTTGATTCCCAATCTGAATGAATGGGACTAGGTAGGCGGGGTGATGAGACTTTGCTGGTCTATTTCCTTCTTTAGGCAACACTAGCTCAGGAATTGGGATCTGGATCTGGACATAAAGTTGGTCAGTAAAAGCCAAATATAAGGTGATAGAGGAAGCACAGAGAGAGGAAATGAGACAAGAGCTGGAAAGAAACCGAAGAGGAACCTGGCTTTTTTTTGCCTCACCATGAGGGACTCTCAGAAATACTTTTACAAAGGGCCTAAGAAAAGTCAGTCACTCCAATGAATTAACTTCTATGTATGACTCATGGACCCCAAGGAGAACGCCGGTTTATTTCTAGAACAACATTCCTGAGGACAAGTCTGCAGAGGTGGCAGACTCTCCACAGGGAACAAAGGGCTTCAGTCCAACGTGTTGGCACCCACACAGGGAAAGTGTGGTGAGACTTAAGTGACTTCATGTCATATTTATCGACTTTTTATGTGGCTGAAAATGGGCACCAAATGCATTTCTCTTTGACCCAGTATAGTTAAAACTTTACCACTGGTTATGCTTGCCTTCTGAGGTGGACCATATTCTGCCTATGGGATGTGAATCTCTCTAAATAAATTTGCTTTCACTTAAAAAAAAAAAAACAACTTCTGCCATCTTCTGTGAATAGTTACGAGGATTCATTAGCTAATGAACTCATTCCATCAAGCAATAATATTAATTATGTACTACACAGAAGGTGAAATACTATATAAAGATATATGATACTGTTTACCTTAATGAGTTTATAAAGCAACATTGTTCTTAACCATTTCTCCTTAAACTCTCATCTACTGCACTGTTTTCAACTACTACAGTGATAAATATGAAGTCATTGTCAAATAAATGCTCTTCATAAGTGAGGAGAAATGTTCTTTTTAATAACGGGAAACTTATTGTGTCATAGGAAAAACAAGAAGTAATTTTTCTGAGTCTGGACTTCAACTTGAGTAATAAGTAGGGAAATGACTGAACAGCTTCTCTTCAAAGAAGCAAAACAGTTATTAAAGTATAAGGAGGCAGATATAGAACTAAATAAATGAAGTAGAAAAAAGGATCTCAAAAAGTAGAGCAGATGATACTGCTTTGAGTTCAAACAACAGAATTTTGGAGAAGATAAGTGTTTCTTTTTTTCTCCCCAGTGAAATGGTAAAAGACTAGAAAATTCCTACCGTGGGTATGGGGACAGAGCAAAGTATCTCCCCATTAAGAATCTGGAAATAAGAAAAATAGGGGTTTCCTCAGATAGTTAAAAAATAAAGTCAATACAGAGTGATTGGGTCAATGAAAAACAGTCACTTTAAACAGAATGGCTTAACTGTTTATAATAGCCAGGACATGGAAACAACCTAGATGTCCATCAGCAGATGAATGGATAAGAAAGCTGTGGTACATATACACAATGGAGTATTACTCAGCCGTTAAAAAGAATACACTTGAATCAGTTCTGATGAGATGGATGAAACTGGAGCCGATTATACAGAGTGAAGTAAGCCAGAAAGAAAAACACCAATACAGTATACTAACACATATATATGGAATTTAGAAAGATGACAATGACGACCCTGTATGCAAGACAGCAAAAAAGACACAGATGTGTATAATGGACTTTTGGACTCAGAGGGAGAGGGAGAGGGTGGGATGATTTGGGAGAATGGCATTCTAACATGTATACTATCATGTAAGAATCGAATCGCCAGTCTATGTCCGACGCAGGATACAGCATGCTTGGGGCTGGTGCACGGTGATGACCCAGAGAGATGTTATGGGGAGGGAGGTGGGAGGGGGGTTCATGTTTGGGAACGCATGTACACCCATGGTGGATTCATGTCAATGTATGGCAAAACCAATACAGTATTGTAAAGTAAAATAAAGTAAAAAAAAAAAAAAAGAGAGAAAGAAAAACATGCAAAAAATAAAAAAAAAAGTAAAATTGAAACTAAAAAAAAAAATAAAAAGAATGGCTTATAGACCAAAGCAAGATTTGGCTGGAGCCTATGGATGGTATTGGCTCATCCAAAGAATGAATGGATCCATTCGAAGGAGAGAGGGTTGACCAGAAATGGAGCATAGAGAAAGGGAGGAACAGCAGTAGATGCTGGCCTTGATCAGCCAAGCATATCTCAAAGGAGAGGGCGTGCTAGCTCAGTGAGGAGTCCCAGCAGCAGGAAGGCAGGATACATTTGTCAAGTTTCTGCTCTTCTTGGTGATTATAGTGGTTATGGTCTTTCCTCTAAAATTGTCTGGCCAACAACTTTAGCCTTGAGCTTGATAAGGTGAGTCTATCTCTGAGAGGATGTTGACAAGATCAACTTTCTGACTCTGTAAAGCTGAAGAAGCAAGTCTGAAACATGGCACCTCTGTGAAGGAAAATGCCAGTCTTCCCTGCAGACACACCATCAATGTTGCTAAGTTCTTTCCAACTTCTTTTTGTTTTGTGATTGAAAGTTTGTACCTTTTACTCTCCCTCAGCTATTTCTCTGCTTTCCTTACTATACTTCCTGTTTATTCCCTATATCTACACCTCTGTTTCTGCTTAGTTATGTTTGTTCATTTGTTTTGCTGTTTAGATTCTACATATAAATGAAATCTGAAAGTATTTGTCTTTCTCATTTCACTTAGAATAATAGCTTCTAGGTCCACCCACGCTGCTGCAAATGGCAAGATTGACTTGGTTTTTTTTTTTTTTTTAACTATGGCTGAGTAATAGTCCATAAAGGATATTCCACATCTTCTTTATCCATTCATCTATTGATCTTAGGTTTCTTTCATATTTAGGCTACTGTAAATAATGCTACAATAAACATAGGGATGCATGTATCTTTTAAAATGAGTGTTTTTTCTTCAAATAAACACCCAGGAGTGGAACTGATGGATCATATGGTAGTTCCATTTTTAACTTTTTGAGGAAACTCCATATTGTTCTTCACAGTGGCTGCACCAATTTGCATTCCACTAACAGTGCATGAGAGTTCCCCTTTCTCCACATTCTTGTCAACACTTGTTATTTGTTGTCTTTTTGATAATAGCCATTCTGACAGGTGTCAAGTGATTGTGGTGTTGATTTGCATTTCTCTGATGATTAGTGATGCTGAGCATCTTTTCATGTGCCTGTCGACAGAACATGTCTTCTTTGGAAAAATGTCTTTTTAGGCTCCTTACCCATTTTTAGATTGGGTTGTTTGTTTTTTGATGTTGAGTTGTATAGTTTCTATGTATATTTTGAATATTAATCCTTTTTCGAGATATGTCATTTGCAAAAGGCAGTAGGCTGCCTTTTCATTTTGTCAATTGTTTCCTTCACGTGCAAAACCTTTTCGGCTTGCTGTAGTCCCATTTATTTTTGCTTTGCTTCCCTTGCCTGAGTAGACATATCCCCCCAAATATTGCTAAGATTGATACTGAAGAGTTCACTGCCTATGTTTTCTGATTTTATGGTTTCAGATCTTACATTTAATATTTTAACCCATTTTGAGCTTATTTTTGTATACGGTGTGAGAGTTCTTTTCAACTTAACCTATAGATTCTTCAGAGAGCCACTGAGTAGAGCTTCTTCCTTTGAAACAGTTCTCAGTAATTGCATAGAGAGTTATGCTTCAGGTTTGAGGGGACCTTCTCAGAAACAGCCATATTATCTAAGCTAAACAGTAATGTGGGAACCAGAACACTTTAGAGGGGGAACTTCTTTTCCACATTCTCTGTCACTGGTCAAGGCATTCATTTCTTTGTGCCTGAATTCTAACAGTAGCCTCTTAGCTGCCCCATCAAACTCCATTCTTTCCCCTCTGGTACTTCTTACTACCAATTAATTTTTCTAAAACATAGTTTCACCACATCCTTCCCTTGCTAAAGAGCACATGCTGCCTTTCTGCTGTCAGCTTCTTTATTCTCTTCACTCATTCTGGACCATTTGTTCCTACTACTCATTACTCCTCAGATACCCCCATATGCATGTGCTCAAGTTGCTAAGTCATGTCTGACTCTTTGTGACCCTATGGACTACAGAGCCCACCAGACTTCTTTGTCCATGTGATTTTCTAGGCAAGAAGACTGGAGTGGGTTGCCATTTCCTTCTCCAGGGCATCTTCCCGAGCCAGGGATCGAACCCATGTTTCCTGCATTGGCGGGCAGACTTTTTTTTAACCACTGAGCCACCAAGGAAGCCCTATCATACATTCCTCTTTTTTCTACTTGTTGAGAGCCTATCAACACCCCTGCCCTTCCATCCTCCGGCTTAGTAGCTTGCATAGAGCTGAAGTTCAGCAAATGCCTATTCCTCAGCTCTTATTACTTTTTCCTGTAACTCTTCTGCTTCAACTAAATTAGTCTCCTTGCCGTGCTGTTTCCTTCCTTAGTGCTTTTTAAATCTACGGCCTGCAATTTCTCCAGAATTCAACTCAGACTGACTTTTTCTAGGAAGTTATGCTTAATTATGGGCTTCCCAAGGTGGTTCTAGTGGTAAAGAACCCACCTGCCAATGCAGGAGACATAAGAGACGCGGGTTCGATCCCTGGGTTGAGATGATTCTCTGGAGAAGGAAATGGCAACCCACGCCAGTGTTCTTGCCTGGAGAATCCCATGGACAGAGGAGGCTGGCAGGCTGTGGTCCATAGTGTCTCGGAGTCGAACACAACTGAAGTGACTTGGCATGCAAGCACATGTTTAATTATATTCTCCCTATCTGACTTTAATCAGTAGCCCCTGAGTATCTGTGGGCTTAGTTTGGGGAATACTAATTATACTTGTTACTTGTTTCTCCTGAAAGGTTTTCTGATTTTTTTTTTTTTTTGCTTGTTTGTTTAATGAAAGGTGGTGGAATGTAGTAGAAAGACAAGGGTTTGAGTCGTGGCTTGAAAGTTGTTAGCTATGTTATTTTGAGCAAAGTAGGGAAAGCACAACCTATTTCATAGTTATAGGAGGCATAAGAAATGAGATGATTATCTATGAATGGCATATAGCAGGTCTAACAAATGAAATTTTCTTCCTTTTCTCTCATCAACAAAATGAGTTGCTCTTATAGGAAAAGAAGATACTTTCCTTTTTAAAAAGTATTTTGCCCCCTACTTGCTTATCTTGGTGACTTTCTCCTTGCCACCAACAAGCATAAGAACATCAACACTTGGGACTGTGTTCTTTACAAATACAACTAAATGTACTAAACCTGGGGAATGCGGAGGAGACTTCTCAGACGAAAACCAGCTCTCATACTGACTGGTGAGCAGGGTAGTCAGTGGGACCGGTCCCACTGAGGTTATGAACTAAAACTTTACTGGAGTCAACGTGTGGCTCTCAGGCTCGGCCCTGAGTTGTTTGGGTGTTCCTGACAGGAGAGGAAGGCCTGGTCTGTTGCAGTTAAGCCGTAGCCAGCATTTTCGTTCAGTTTTTAGACTTACTCTGCCACCTTGTGGCCATAAGCAGTGATATCCTTCACTGAGCTAAGGTCTTCTGGAAGACCCACAATAATGGGAAAGACTAAGAAGACCTATGAGTGCCAAAGCATTGATGCTTTTGAACTGTGGTGTTGGAGAAGACTCTTGAGAGTCCCCTGGACTGCAAGGAGATCCAACCAGGCCATCCTAAAGGAAATCAGTCCTGAATATTCATTGGAAGGACTGATGCTGAGGCTGAAACTCCAATACTTTGGCCACCTGATCTACTCATTTGAATAGACCCTGATGCTGGGAAAGATTGAAGGTGGGAGGAGAGAGGATGACAGAGGATGAGATGGTTGGATGGCATCACTGACTCAATGGACACGAATTTGAGTAAACTCCAGGAGTTGGTGATGGACAGGGAGGCCTGGCACGCTGCAGTCCATGGGATCGCAAAGAGTCGTACACGACTGAGTGACTGAACTGAACTGAAGAAAACCTAAGGGTAATAATGTAATGCCTAAAGCAATGCTTCTCAGAAGTTAACCCTAAAATAGGGTTACAAAATTGAAATGTGCTTAAAATGGGAGAATTTAATACTTTAACGCATACATACATATGTAATGGTTATATTTCTCTCATGACATAGAATGTCTAAAGAAGAGGCCCAGGAAAATTGTGCTCCTGGCCAGTCCTGCACAACCTCCCCAGTCCCACAAAGGTCTTGACCTATAGGAAAATTCTATTTCTTTCTAAATGACTATGATGTTACCTGTCCTTTGGTGTCATGGATGGGCTTCAGGGGTTTTGGGAACCCTTGAAATTGAATACAACTCAGTTTGTAAGAGCATAGGTGTATTTTGGTGGGGTGGAGGAGATGGTTAGGCCCTTAGCTTTTATTAGATTCTCAGAAGAGCTCTGTGATCCTCAAAATGTCAAGAACTACTACAGAAACTATGTAATCATGGTACCTTAGCTTCCTGGGTCAGTTTACAATCAGTGCTATCTACTCTGTGAATACAGGACAGGAGTGGCTTTAGGATGCTAACAACTAGGATAAGTAACCAGAGCAGACAGTTTCCTCAGGAATAACTGTTCAGGTTCATTCAACCACAGTTTTTAAGTCAGTAACTGCAAGGGGATAGTCTCCAACACATCACAGTGTTAGGGGCAGTCCAGCTTGTCTTTCTGAACTTATAACCTCATTTGTGGTGGTGATGATTGAACCCTGGGAAAAAGGGAAAGCCTGTTGAAAGGAGGTGGTGGGGTAGTGGGAGTTAAGGCAGTGTGTCCTCTGTAGAGAAGTGAGCATAGTACTGACCAAGTGGTGATCATCTTCTTAGGGTCCCTGTCCATAAGAGGGGTTAAAACATCAGTAGAAGTGTAATGAGATAGAGAACATTTATTTCTTGGAACTATTCTCAGGGAGAATACTATTGCCATTCATTCATTCATTCACTTATTTAATTTGTCATTCAAATGATTATTAGTACCTTCCATGAGCTAGGCACTGCTTGGGGTCAACAATGAAGAAGACAAATTCTTTGCTTTTATGGTTTACCATTCTAGTGGGAGAACAGACAATAAACACACAAAGTGGAAAACAATTACAGAAAATAATAGGTAACTTTGAAGAAAAATAAATCAGGATATTTGCGTGTGTCTGTGAATTTTTCTCTTGGTTCGCCAGGGAAGAAGCATGCTCTAAGAAGGTAACAGCTGAGCAAAGACTTGAACCAAGTGAAGGAGGGAGTCATGAAAACATCTTGGGAAAGACTGTTCCTTACAGAGGAATCAGCAAGGTCAAAGGTCTTAAAGTGAGAATAACCTTGGTATATTGGAGGACTAGCGAGAAGGCTAAAGCAGAAAAAGGGAGGAAGTGAGGACAGGCAGGTAAGCAGCCGAGGTGAAGGATGAGATCTCCCCAAAGGAACACACTCATGTAACAACAGGTAGTCACTATACCTGTTTCTAAGAAGGGTGGGTTCCATTATTGCAAGCCTTTGACTCTGCTTAGGGGAGAAGTGTGCAAGACTGGGGCAGAAGAGAACCCGTACTCCTTTCCCTTTGCTTCTTTATAGCTCTTGGCTCCTAAACAATTGTTGAATTAGTATTCTAAAGATATTTGTTTGAAAGTGTGCCAAACTGTCAGCTTGTGTGAGATACCCATGTCTCAGTCCAGGCTTCCCACACACACTTTCCTGTCCTGTGGTAGTAATGGGCAGTGGTCGAAAAATGAGAGAGGAATCTGGGAGTCCCATGAGCAGAACTCAAGCAGAGACTCCTCAGCTTGTAGTGGACATGCCTCTTTTCCAGCCCTAGTCAGTTACCCAGAGAGGTTTACAATGGAAGGTCAAGCTGGTGCAGCCTAAGGTGGGCTAAAAGAAAAAGAAGGCTCGACTGTTAACTAAAGAATGTAATACTATTGATTCACAACGGATGATTTACATTATTAGAGACAAAATAGGGACATATGGGCATCTCTAGCTCTGAGACATGTCCTAATATAATTCCAAATGTAAGATTTCAGTCCTTAGTAAGTACATGAATTAGAAAAAAGAAATGTTTCCAGAGCAAATACTTTGGCTGGGAGAGTAATCTTTTCAGAATTGCTTTCTCAGGCCTGTTTGTTCCTAAGGGTGCAGAAGCCTGTGACTGGTTGTAGGGACTTCCCAATGGGAGAAGCTGCATGGGATCCTCACACATCTGGAGCTGTGGGAGCAACACCCCGTGACAAGGAGTGGACAATATTCCCTGCCATCCAATCCTCCCCCACCCCCTCAAGCCACATGGCTTCCTAGTTCCTGACCAGGGATCAAACCTGGGCCCCCTGCAGTGGAAGCACAGAGTCCTAGTCACTGGACATCGGGGAACTCCCATCCAATCCTGCTTTGAGATGCCTGACTTGCCCTGCCCTGGCCAGCCCAAATAGAGAGGAGATCTTGTAGATGCAATAAAGAGGGTCCTGGTTATGGATGGATATCTGTACGCCTATGGAAATCAGGTGTAGCACCTTACCCAGCTCTATAGACCTAGCATTAGCACAGGGTCTGGAATACAACAGGAAGCTCAGAAAATGCTTCACTGCACAAATAATCATAGCCAATATGCTCCTAACTTCCTCATGATCTTAGCCCAGTCACCACTTCTCTCTGAGTTCAATTTCTTCATCTGTAAAGTGGATGATGATAATACCTAGGCTTAGGGTTCAGTTCAGTGCAGTCGCTCAGTCGTGTCTGACTCTTTGCGACCCCATGAATTGCAGCACGCCAGGCCTCCCTGTCCATCACCAACTCCCGGAGTTCACTCAGACTCACATCCATTGAGTCGGTGATGCCATCCAGCCATCTCATCCTCTGTCATCCCCTTCTCCTCCTGCCCCCAAGCCCTCCCAGCATCAGAGTCTTTTCCAATGAGTCAGGTCTTCGCACGAGGTGGCCACAGTATTGGAGTTTCAGCTTTAGCATCAGTCCTTCCGAAGAAATCCCAGGGCTGATCTTCAGAATGGACTGGTTGGATCCCCTTGCAGTCCAAGGGACTCTCAAGAGTCTTCTCCAACACATCAATTCTTCTTTTCTTCTCCAAAAGCATCAATTCTTCGGTGCTCTGCCTTCTTCACAGTCCAACTCTCACATCCATACATGACCACAGGAAAAACCATAGCCTTGACTAGACGGACCTTAGTCGGCAAAGTAATGTCTCTGCTTTTGAATATACTATTTAGGTTGGTCATAACTTTTCTTCCAAGGAGTAAGCGTCTTTTCATTTCATGGATGCAATCACCATCTGCAGTGATTTTGGAGCCCCCCAAAATAAAGTCTGACACTGTTTCCACTGTTTCCCCATCTATTTCCCATGAAGTGATGGGACCGGATGCCATGATCTTCGTTTTCTGAATGTTGAGTTTTAAGCCAACTTTTCCACTCTCCTCTTTCACTTTCATCAAGAGGCTTTTTAGTTCCTCTTCACTTTCTGCCATATGGGTGGGGTCATCTGCATATCTGAGGTTATTGATATTTCTCCTGGCAATCTTGATTCCAGCTTGTGTTTCTTCCAGTCCAGCATTTCTCATGATGTACTCTGCATATAAGTTAAATAAGCAGGGTGACAATATACAGCCTTGATGTACTCCTTTTCCTATTTGGAACCAGTCTGTTGTTCCATGGTCAGTTTGAACTGCTGCTTCCTGACCTGCATACAGATTTCTCAAGAGGCAGGTCAGGTGGTCTGGTATTCCCATCTCTTTCAGAATTTTCCACAGTTTCTTGTGATCCACACAGTCAAAGGCTTTGGCATAGTCAATAAAGCAGAAATAGATGTTTTTCTGGAACTCTCTTGCTTTTTCCATGATCCAGCGCATGTTGGCAATTTGATCTCTGGTTCCTCTGCCTTTTCTAAAACCAGCTTGAACATCTGGAAGTTCACGGTTCACGTATTGCTGAAGTCTGGCTTGGAGAATTACTTTACTAGCATGTGAGATGAGTGAAATTGTGTGGTAGTTTGAGCATTCTTTGGCATTGCCTTTCTTTGGAATTGGAATGAAAACTGACCTTTTCCTGTCCTGTGGCCACTGCTGAGTTTTCCAAATTTGCTGGCATATTGAGTGTAGCACTTTCACAGCATCATCTTTCAGGATTTGAAACAGCTCAACTGGAATTCCATCACCTCCACTAGCTTTGTTCCTATTAGGACGGCATTAAATCTATTGGTGTGGCCCTGATGCCAAAGCAGTAGACAAGGGATCGATCCCTGGGTTGGGAAGATCCCCTGGAGAAGGAAATGGTATGGCCCTGAGAACTCAGACCAAGGAGTTTTGCCTTCTTAATGCCCAAGCGAGCTAAGAGAAGGATCTAATCTGAGGTGAAAGTAAAAGTTGGAGGAACCAAGAAACACTGTAAGATTTACTGGGGATTTAGGTAGAGTAAGGAAATGTTTTAAAAAAAGGGACAGAAACTAAAGAAAGTCCTAAAACATACCCTAAACAACAGCAATGAAAATCTAGATAACAGTTTTGTAATCCTCTATATATGTATGCATTTTTACATTATTAGAGGTATATCTTCAGGGTACTAGATTCTTAGAAGTGAGAGTGGTGAGTCAAAAGTAAATGCGTACAAAAAAAAACCAAACGCCTAAGTAGTTTTGTTAGATACTGCCAATTATTGTTCAGTTGCTAAGTCATGCGTGTCCAGCTCTTTGTGACCCCATGGACTGCAGCATACCAGGGTTCCCTGTCCTTCGCTATCTCCCAGAGTTTGCTCAAATTAATGTCCATTGAGTCAATGATGCCACCCAACCATCTCATCCTCTGTTGCCCCCTTCTCCTCCTGCCCTAAATCCTTCCCAGCATCAGAGTTTTTTCCAATGGGTTGTACCATTGTATAGTCTACCAGCACTGAATGGAAATGTGGCGTCACCAACAGAACGTGTTGTCACACTTTTTTTGTTGTTGTTGTTGTCATACTTTTTAACTTTTGTCCATTTAAAGATGGGAAATGGTATAGTCTTAGTTTTTATTTCTCTAATTATGATCGAAGTTGAGCATATTTTTATGTGTTTAAGGATCATTAAAATTTTTTTATTAATTAAAAAATTATCTGTATATGTCTTTTGTTCATTTTTCTATAGAGTTTTTGGTCTCCCCCCCCATTTGATTTTTAAATATTCTTTATATATTGGAGATATTTGTCCTTTCCCCCTCAAGATATAAGTTACAAATACTTTCTCCTAGTTTTTCAGTTGTCTTTTAAAAATAATTAATTAATTAATTTTTCATTTTTGGCTGCACTGGGTCTCTGTTGCTTTTCACTGGCTTTCCCTAGCTGTATGGAGCAGGGGTTACTCTTTGTCTTGGAGCACAGGGTCTGTGGCGCATAGGTTTCAGTAGTTGTGTCTCAAGGGCTCAGTAGTTGTGGCTTGCGGGCTCTAGAGCGTGAGCTTAGAAGTTGTGGCGCACAGGCTGAGCTGCTCCAAGGCATGTGGAATCTTCCTAGACCAGGGACTGAACCCATGTCCCCTAGCGGATTCTTACCCATTACACCACCAGGAAAGTCCCAGTTGTCTTTTTGATTTTGTTTATGGTGATCTTTGCCATGCCGAAGATTTTAAGTTTTACATAGTGAATTTTTATGTAGCTAAATAAATTATTGTACCTGGATTTTGAGTCATAGGTAGAAAATCTTTCCCTATGCTGTGATTATAAAGAAATTCACCAGGGTTTTCTTTAGCTACTTTAAAAATATCATTCTTAACATTAATGTCCCTGGTCCATATGGAATATTTTCTACATAGCTAACCGCTTGTCCCAGACCAGTTTTTGAACCATCTGTGCTCTAATGATTTGTCATCTTCATCCTATACTAAATTTATATATGTACTTGTGTCTATTTTTGACTGCAATCAATCTTTTTTTTTTTTTTTAACCCATTGGAATGGTTTTCAGTTTTATTGAAAGTCCCTTCGGGGAATCAATCTTTGTACTGTGCTAACTATGCTCTAGTGTTGGGTATATGATAGGTATGATTTCAGATAGAGAAGTGGCCAGATTGTACTATGATTGAGTGGGAGCAATCAAGACATTTGCCAAGTAAAGCAGGGGTGTGTTTATTTCTGAGTGTCAGTGGATGAGGGGGAAAGAACAGGAGGAAAGAAGAGTTGGAATTTAATCAGAATAACTTAAGTCATAATTTCCTAAATATATAGAGAGATGATGAAGAACTTGACTCTATTTATCTAAATAGAAGATGGAAGAGGAGGTAAAAAGAAGGAACCAAACTGCTGAGAGTGATAAGGGTCTTCCAATCTAATACCCGACGAACTCATTTTTCGGTCAACAACAGCTTTAAACTCTGGATAATATTAAAAAACAAAACAAAATAACTACCTGAGGTCTCCTGAGACTGAACAAAGATAGATTTGTGAGAAGAGTTGAAACTTAAAGTAAGTGATCAGCAAGGAATGAGTTTCCCATTTTTTTGTACCTTTGTCTTATAGGTAGCCTCCATCACAGCAGTGTGGGGTCAACTAAAGCTTCAGTACAAAGGCCTCTGTCTTTCACTAGCATTACCAGGGGAAGCAGTCTGGCGCAACCAGAGCCTCTGGTGAGTGAGGAAGAAATCCACAGAGGGAGAAAGCCAGGGTCAGAGAGTCCAGATACCTAGCTAATCCCAGGTGGGACAAACTGAAAGCAGTTCCTAGTTTAAGCTTAAAGAATGAAACTGAGATTTGAGTGAGAGGCCTACTGCAGGTCATGAAATGTTGCAGTTTGAGTCTAACAAAGCTAACTGTTTGCTAAAACAAACACTTTTCAGAGTAATATAATAGAGTCCAGAGTCTATACAACATACAGAAAATACAATCCAAATATTTTTGGCATACAAAGAATCAGAAAATGTGACCCAATTTTAGAGGAAAATAGAGTCAACAGATGCAAACTCAAGATGACAAAGATGTTAGAGTTATCAGACAAGGACTTTAAAGCAGCATAATTAAAATTATGGTCCTAAGGAATGGAAAATTTGTTCAATATGAATGAAAAGATAGGAAATATCAATGGAGAAGTAGAAAATATGAAAAAGTACCAAATGGAAATTTTAGAACTGAAAAGTATACTATCTGAAATGAAAACTTCCCACACGAGCCTAATGGCAGAACGGAGATGAGAGATGAGAATCAGTGAATTTAAAGATAGATCGACAGAGATCATCTGATCTTAAGAAGACAAAGAAAAGGGTTTGGACAAAATGAAACAAACAAGCAGAAAACCACAGAGCCTTAGGGAACTGTGGAACAATTTTAAAAGGTTTAACGTGGGTGATTGGAGTACTAGAGGAGTGAGGAGAGGGGATGAGACAGAAAAGGAGAATGTGAAGAAACAATGGTTACAAATTTCTCAAATTGGGTTAAGGATATAAATTTACAGATTAAAGAAGCTCAGTTAACCCAAACAAGAAATCTGTGCCCAGTCACATCATTATAAAACTGCTTAAAAACACACATGAAGAGAAAATTCTTGAAAGCATCCAGACACTCGATCCTTTACATAAAGGGGAAGGTGATTTAGGGACTGTGACTTTTATTGAGCAACCCTGGAAAGCAGGAAGACAATGGAGCAATATCTTTAATGTGCTGAAAGAAAAAAGAATCCTGTCAACCCTTTAGTCTATGTATAATAAAAACATGCTTCAAGAATGAAAGTGAAATTTACATTTTCAGATAACAGCTAAGAGCAGCTGTCATGACCAGAAACAAGCTACAGGAGATATTAAAGTTCTTTGACCTGAAGGAAATGATACCTAAGGGAAAGCTGGATCTTCAGGAATAAGTGAAGAACACTGGAAACAGTAAATATAAAAACTACTTTTCTCTCAGTTTCTATAATATACACATGGTTGTTTAAAGCAAAAACTTATAATATTGCCTTGTGAAGTTTATAATGTAGATTTAACACACGTGACAACTATAACAAAAAGACAGTGTGTATATGTGTGTGTATGCAGGGGGGTAAATGGACCCACATAGTTGCAAAGTTTGTTTAATATCCATGACATAGTACTGTATTAATTCTAAGTAGGCTATAAACAAGTTAAAATATATTTTAATCCCCACAAGTTTTCTGTTTTATGTGAAGTACTGTAATCTTGAGGTTTCTACGTTTTATGTGAAGTATACTATATTGACTCTAAGTAGACTTTCAAAAGTTAAGAATGTATAATGTAATCCCTATAGAAGCCACTAAAAATAATGCAAGGAAATATAGCTAAATTATAACAGATAAGATTGAATTCTGAATATGTTTGATAATCCCGAGGAAAGCAGGAGAATAGGGAAAAGATGAACAAAAACCAGAGAGGACAAACAAAAAATAAAACAACAGACAGACCTAAATCCAACAATGTCAATATTTACAGTAAATGTTAATGGAGTATACACTCCAAAAAAAAAAAAAAAAAAAAAAGCAGAGAATAACATAATAGGTAAAAAGTAAGACCCAATTATATTCTATCTATAAAAGATACACTTTAAGTATAGAGACACAAACGTGTTGAAAGTAAGTGGATGGAAAAAGATTAACCATAAATATGGTAAGACTTATGAAAAATAAAAACATATGCCCACACAAAGATATGTGTACAGATATTTGTAGAAACTTTAGTAACTACAGTCAAAAACTAGAAACAACTGGACATCTATTAACAGGAAAATGGTTAAACAATATGTGGCATAATCATATAATATAATGCTACTTAGAGATAAAAAGAAACTAATAACTACTTGTTGATATAAACAACATAAATGAATCTCAAAATCTAATGAAAAAGTCAGACAAAAGATTATATACCATTTATACGATCCTATTTATATAAAATACAAACTAATCTACAGACAAAAACCAGATCAGCGGTACACGTGAGGGATGGAGTGTAAAGGGGCAAGAAGAATCTTTTGGGGTTGATGGAAGTGTTCGGTATCTTGATTGTGGTGATGATTTCTGGACATACACAAATGTCAAAACTCATTGGCTTGTACAGTTTGGATGAAATTTGTGCTGTTCTTAGTCACTCAGTGGTGTCCACCTCTTCGCCACCCCATGGAATGTAGCCTGCCAGGCTCCTCTGCCCATGAGGATTCTCCAGGCGAGAATACTGTAGTGGGTTGCCACGCCCTCCTCCAGGAGATCTTCTCAATGCAGGGATCGAACCCAGGTTTCCTGCATTGCAGGCTGATTCTTTACATCTGAGCTACCAGGGAAGTCCATGAATACTGAAGTGGATAGTCTATCCCTTCTCCAGGGGATTGTCCCAACTCAAGAATTGAACCAGAGTCTCCTGCATTGCAGGTGGATTCTTTACCATTTGAACTACTGGAGAAGCGGGAATGAAACTTTTAGTATGCAAATTATTCTTCAAAAGAGGTAAGGAAAAAATTATAAGACCTAATTTTCAAATAACTTTAGGTTTTCTACTGAACTCTAAAAAAATTCAATTGTTAAGAACAGAAGCGGTGCCATTTTTCTGAGGCCATGCCTCCTGTTAATAAATGTCTCTGTTAAAAAATCTTTAGGTAATAAAAGAACAGTGGTTCTAATTTAGTCTTAATGCCACAGAGAAATGACTTCAATATAATTTTCAAAGACAAATTCAATGGATAGCTGCATTTTCCAATGTATTTTTAAGGATACCGAAAAGAGAAAAAAATCAGTAAGTAGAATTCTGACAACTGTACTGAAGCATGAATCATAGAAAAGTTTTTTTTTTTTTTTTTTTTTCTGGAATCCTTTAGGAAGCAATGAATCTTTATCTTGTATGTTTGGGCTGTTAACATTTGGTGTTTCCTGAGAACACATATGGATAAAATAGCTTGACATCGATCCCTGGCAAAGACTAGGAGGAACTACTAAACAGATGGTTTGTGAGCACTTAGAAAAGAAACCTGATATTCTTGTGGCACCAAGGCTGAGAAATGGAGGCCGGCTGACAGCAGCATTAAAATGATTTGTAACTGGCTGAAAGACTTACATACCCACCGAATGCAGACTGCTGTTAACGTGGATGACACCCTCTGGATGCCAAAATGCATTGATCACAGTGCCTGTCTTAGTTTTATTGTATTGATTACTTAGTCATTCTTTGGAAAGCTATTATAAAAATTTTATTACATGCAAATGAATATAGGCAACACATATTTAAGCTATGAAGCATAACAGCAAAATGAACACGCATAAAGCCTTTAACTTAAGATGTAGATCAACAATGCCAGTCAAGTATCTATATGCTTAGCTCTGATCTTCTCTAAGGGAAACACTGCTACGCTGGATTTTTAAAAATCTTATCTTTCCTTTTAAAGCTAGTTTTATTAAATACTTTATTATTTTAGTTTTGCTTGAGCTTTATAAAGAGGTACCTTATTGTCTACATTCTTGGTTATCTGCTTTTTCCCTCAGTATTGAAAAGAGTTGTCACCATTGTTGTAGGCAGCTGTGGGTCATTCATTTCCATAACTGTATGATATTCTACTTTGTGAATATATGTTGTAATGGTAAAAGAATCTGCCTGCCAACGCAGGAGGCATAGGTTTGATCCCTTGATCGAGAAGATACCCTAGAGAAGGGAATGGCAACCCACTCTAGTATTCTTGCCTGGAAAATCCCATGGACAGAGAGCCTGGCAGGCTACAGTCCATGGAGTTGCAAAGAGTCAGACATCACTGAGCAACTGAACATGCACACACATTTACTCATGAGTCATTCAAGGGACATTTGAGTACTCTAGTTTTTGGCTTTTTAAATAATGTCAATATTCATGTTCTTGTACATGTCCTCAAATGCACATTTATAAAAGGTTTTCTGGAGACATTCTCCTAGGGATGGAACTGCTAGGTTGTAGGGTATTATGAATGTTACTTTATGACAAAATGACAATTTGTGAAACAATTACATTCTTCCTGTCAGTATATAAGAGTTTCCATGCTCTGCTATTGCTAACACTCTTGTGAGACTTCTTAATTTTTCGCAAACTAGTGGGTATAAGATGGGATATCATTGTTTTAATTCGTGTTTTCCTGGTTATTAATGATGGTGAGAATTTTTCTTATGTTTATTTTTCATGAGATTTCCTCTTCTGTGACATACCTGTTCAGACTTTTTGTTTATTTAAAAATTAGATGGTCTTTTTTTAAAAATCAAGTTTCAGGCATTCCGTATTCTGGACACCAATTCATTATTGGTCATATGAGTTGTAAATATAGTTATGACATGTCATTATTTTCTTTATGGTGTTTCTGATGAATAGAAATTCTTAATTTTGAAGTAATCAAATACCATAAAATATCAATCTTTCACTTTATGTTTAGCAAATTTACTCTTCCTCCTCCCTAACTTTGGTGATAAAATTTTCTCCTGTATTTTCCTGCAAATTTTTAAAGTTTTAACTTTCATATTTAAGTCTTTAATCTATTTAAAATATAGTATTGTAAATGGAGCCTGGTAGGTTGCAGTCCATGGGGTTGCGAAGAGTTGGACACGACTGAGCGACTTCACTTTCATACCTTGGAGAAGGAAATGGCAACCCACTCCAGTCTTCTTGCCTGGAGAATCCCAGGGGTGGGGGAGCCTGGTGGGCTGCTGTCTGTGGGGTCGCACAGAGTCAGACACGACTGAAGCAACTTAGCTGCAGCAGCAGTAGCAGGGATCAAATTTCATTTTTTCCCATATGGAATACTTATAGTTCCAGTATGATTTAATGACTAGATCCATTCTTTCCCATTGCTTTGTCATGTCAACTTAGTCACATATTAAGTTTTCATACAATGTGGCTGTCTGTTTCTGGGTTCTCTCATCTATTTTAAACTGGACATTTGTCCTTCCCTGTAGAAATACAACACTATCTTAATTTGAACAGCCTTATATTAATAATTATCTTAATATCAGGCAAGGGAAACCTTTAGCTTTAGTATATATCTTCAGTTCAGTTCAGTTGCTCAGTTGTGTCTAACTCTTTGTGATCCTATGAACTGCAGCATGCCAGGCCTCCCTGTCCATCACCAATTCCCGGAGTTTACTCAAACTCATGTTCATTGAGTCAGTGATGCCATCCAACCATCTCATTCTATGTCGTCCCCTTCTCCTTCTGCCCTCAATCTTTCCCAGCATCAGGGTCTTTTCAAATGAGTCAGCTCTTCGCATCAGGTGGTCAAAGTATTGGAGTTTCAGCTGACACATCAGTTCTTCCAATGAACACCCAGGACTGATCTCCTTTAAGATGGACTGGTTGGATTTCCTTGCAGTCCAAGGGACTCTCAGGAGTCTTCTCCAACACCACAGTTCAAAAGCATTAATTCTTTGGTGCTCGGCTTTCTTTATCGTCCAACTCTCACATTCGTACATGACCACTGGAAAAACCATAGCCTTGACTAGACAGACCTTTGTTGACAAAGTAATGTCTCTGCTTTTGAATATGCTATGTAGGTTGGTCATAACTTTTTTTCCAAAGAGCAAGTGTCTTTTAATTTCATGGCTGCAATCACCATCTGCAGTGATTCTGGAGCCCAAAAAATTAAGTCAGCCACTGTTTCCACTGTTTCCCCAACTATTTGCCATGAAGTGATGGGACCGAATGCCATGATCTTTGTTTTCTGAATGTTGAGTTTTAAGCCAACTTTTTCACTCTCCTTTTTCACTTTCATCAAGAGGCTCTTTAGTTCTTATTCACTTTCTGCCATAAGGGTGGTGTCATCTGCATATCTGAGGTTATTGATATTTCTCCCGGCAATCTTGACTCCAGCTTGTGCTTCTTCCAGCCCAGCATTTCCCAAGATGTACTCTGCATATAAGTTAAATAAGCAGGGTGACAATATACAGCCTTGATGTACTCCTTTTCCTATTTGGAACCAGTGTGTTGTTCTGTGTCTGGTTCTAACTGTTGCTTCCTGACCTGCATACAGATTTCTCAAGAGGCAAGTCAGGTGGTCTGGTATTCCCATCTCTTTCAGAATTTTCCACAGTTTATTGTGATCCACACAGTCAAAGGCTTTGGCATAGTCGATAAAGCAGAAATAGATGTTTTTCTGGAACTCTCTTGCTTTTTCGATGATCCAGAGGATGTTGGCAATTTGATCTCTGGTTCCTCTGCCTTTTCTAAAACCAGCTTGAACATCTGGAAGTTCACAGTTCACGTATTGCTGAAGCCTGGCTTGGAGAATTTTGAGCATTACTTTACTAGTGTGTGAGATGAGTGGAATTGTGCAGTAGTTTGAGTATTCTTTGGTATTGCCTTTCTTTGGGATTGGAATGAAGACTGACCTTTTCCTGTCCTGTGGCCACTGCTGAGTTTTCCAAATTTGCTGACATATTGAGTGCAGCACTTTCTTTTCTTTTTCTTTTTTTTCTTTTACTCTATTTTACTTTACAATACTGTATTGGTTTTGCCATACATCAACATGAATCCGCCACAGGTGTACACGTGTTCCCAATCCTGAACCCCCCTCCCACCTCCCTCCCCATACCATCCCTCTGGGTCATCCCAGTGCACCAGCCGCAAGCATCCTGTATCCTGCATCAAACCTAGACTGGCGATTCGTTTCTTATATGATATTATACATGTTTCAATGCCATTCTCCCAAATCATCCCACCCTCTCCCTCTCCCACAGAGTCCAAAAGACTGTTCTATACATCTGTGTCTCTTTTGCTGTCTCGCATACAGGGTTATGGTTACTGTCTTTCTAAATTCCATATATATGTGTTAGTATACTGTATTGGCGGAGAAGGCAATGACATCCCACTCCAGTACTCTTGCCTGGAAAATCCCATGGATGGAGGAGCCTGGTGGGCTGCAGTCCATGGGGTTGCTAAGAGTCGGACATGACTGAGCGACTTCACTTTCACTTTTCACTTCCATGCATTGGAGAAGGAAATGGCAACCCACTCCAGTGTTCTTGCCTGGAGAATCCCAGGGACGGGGGAGCTTGGTGGGCTGCCGTCTATGGGGTCGCATAGAGTCAGACACGACTGAGGCGACTTAGCAGCAGCAGCAGCATACTGTATTGGTGTTTTTCTTTCTGACTTACTTCACTCTGTATAATCGGCTCCAGTTTCATCCACATCATTAGAACTGATTCAAATGTATTCTTTTTAATGGCTGGGTAATACTCCATTGTGTATATGTACCACAGCTTTCTTATCCATTCATCTGCTGATGGACATCTAGGTTGCTTCCATGACCTGGCTATTATAAACAGTGCTGTGATGAACATTGGGGTACACGTGTCTCTTTCAATTCTGGTTTCCTCGGTGTGTATGCCCAGCAGTGGGATTGTTGGGTCATAAGGCAGTTCTATTTCCAGGTTTTTAAGGAATCTCCTTAGTGGCTGTACTAGTTTGCATTCCCACCAACAGTGTAAGAGGGTTCCCTTATCTCCACACCCTCTCCAGCATTTATTGCTTGTAGACTTTTGGATTGCAGCCGTTCTGACTGGTGTGAAATGGTACCTCATTGTGGTTCTGATTTGCATTTCTCTGATAATGAGTGATGTTGAGCATCTTTTCATGTGTTTGTTAGCCATCTGTATGTCTTCTTTGGAGAAATGTCTATTTAGTTCTTTGGGCCATTTTTTGATTGGGTCATTTATTTTTCTGGAATTGAGCTGCAGGAGTTGCTTGTATATTTTTGAGACTAGTTGTTTGTCCGTTGCTTCATTTGCTATTATTTTCTCCCATTCCAAAGGCTGTCTTTTCACCTTGCTTATAGTTTCCTTTGTTGTGCAGAAGCTTTTAATTTTAATTAGAGAGAGAGTGCAGCACTTTCATAGCATCATCTTTTAGGATCTGAAATAGCTCAACTGGAATTCTATCACCTTTTAAATATATTTATTAGGATTAGCTTGTAAGTACATCAAAAAATTCTGATAGCATTTTGATTGGAATTGCATTGATAGATCAATTTGGGGAGAACTGTATCCTTATGATATTGAATGTTTCTATCCATTAACATGCTCCACTTAGTTATATCTTCTTTAAGGTGCCATCAGTAAAGCTTTCAACTTTCCCCAATAACTATTCTATGACTCTTTTCATAGAATAAATCATATTTTACGTTTATTTATGTTATTTTATTTATGTTTATTTATGTTATTTATGTTTATTTCATAGAATAAACATAGAATAAAATTCATAGTTTAAATCTTTTAAACTTTATTTCTAAATATTCTTTTATTATCGTAAAAGGTATTTCTTCAAAAATGGAAGTTTCTAAGAGTTTGTTTCTAATTATAGAAATGCTATTGACTTTGTATGTGTATCTTATATTTCTATATATCTATCTATTTATTTGGAGAAGGCAATGGCATTAGAACATTACAAAGGATACCCCAATCTCTTGAGGAGGAAGGAATTTTTAACTTTCTTTACCTATAATATTTCAGATTTTACATTAATATATATTGCTTCTAAAATTAAAAATAAGATTAAAAATCAAACTCTACCACCTAGAAACACTTTTCTGGACCACAGTGAAATCTGTTGGCTTTATTTCACTTAAGAATATAAAAAGACCATGGAAAATAATATTTCTCAGCTGTAAAAGACTACTCATTAAAATTCTGACCATTCTTTTAACCTTTTCATTTAATCCTTACCCTCATTGCTGGGCTCTTCAACAGGGGATGCTGAGTTAATACATTCTAGGACTCCCTTCGTGATCTCAACCACCTGAAGCTTCCTGATCCTGACTAGGTCTGTATCTTTCAATCCTTCCTCCAACTGTTTGACCACCTCTTTTCCAGGCTGTGAAGTCAGAACGGTAATCTGGAAATAAATCAAAGAATCATTGTGCCCTCTTTCGCTGATGTACAGAGTGAAGAATGTTAACAGGTTAGATCTAGAGGATAAACATCGAAGAAATTGGTAGTAGTGTCTTAGGGCAAAGAAGAGGATTTAATTGTAACTTGCAAATCAAGTTTTATTTGACAGATTCTGGTGGGAGAGGTCTGGTGGGATAGATCATCACAGCAGCCTTCCAAACAAACTGAATCTATCCCAGAAAGGGACTAGTGAGAAGCCATCCTTGTTTCAGTTTTTTTTTTTGGCCATGCCACAGCATGTAGCATATAATTCCCCAGCCGGGGACTAAATCCACACCACCTGCATCGGGAGCACGGAGTCTCAACAACAGGACTGCCAGGGAAGTCCCCCGCTGTGTTTCAGCTTTTAAGATTGCTTGAATCACAGGCAGTATCCCTCTTGCTCAAAATGCTTTGATTTCATGAAGAAACAAAGGAAACAGAATCCTTAAATTCCACTTGTTAGATGTGTACTAAATATCAGAGAGCTTATATGCTCTTTTCTCAGTGGTACTTCCATTGGATGTCTCTCCTTGCTCAATCTGAATCCAGGCTGAACACTAAACTCTGGAAGGCAAGTATTAAATATATGCAGTTTTCTTTTGTACTTAGACATTTAGAGCATAATTATTTTTAAACTCATTTGTTTGATGCCTGGTGTTACAGAGACTGAATGTATTTTAACTCATTCACACACCCAATGGAGTACCTAGTGATGACCTTCAAGTGAATGAAACAGAGAACAATAGAAGGATGGCAAATAATGAAGGATTTAGATGGACTTAAATGGGAAGAAAGCTTAGTGTCCTAAGGCCAGCATCTCTTACCTCCAGGGAACTGTAGGTCAGAGCTGCACCTGTGCTCATGTGTCTGCTGTACTGTTTGAACTGCTGGAGCCCATCCTCTATTGCCAACTGCAGAGAAGTGCCTTGTGGTCTGAAACAACCTTCTCTTTGCAGTATGCGGAGTTCTGAGATGCAGGCCTGCAGCCTAGCAAAGTTCCCTTTCACTTGCTGCAGAGAAAATGAATCAAGGGTGCACATCTTTAGTGACCCAGGTTACAGATTAATTGGCAGTCTAATTTATTATCAATTATTACTTAAGAGTACTTTTCCCTTCCTGAAAATCTATTTATTTGACCAAGATCTATGGAATGCATATTCCATTCTAGGCACTGCACTAAAACCTTCCCTAAATTTCCCTAAAATTTTGCACATTTCTCTAAAATTTGCAGCCAAAAGGCATTGATTATGTGGAGTTACTAGAAACAGAAAATGTGTTTTAATTCATTCACTCACCCAAAGGAAGGTTCAATTGTGATTGCTCAGTTTTATTGCAAATTGGAGGCCTAGCAGTGTCACTCTCAAAATGTGTCACTCTTCATTTCTCAGTCAGTCTAGGAACTGAGAGGCACTCTATTCAAGAGTGACATTTTACCAGAAATGAGGATTTTGATGTGGTTGATCATTTAAAACTGACAGTTCAGTTGCTCAGTTGTGTCTGACTCTTTGCGACCCCACGAATTGCAGCACACCAGGCTTCCTGTTCATCACCAACTCCCGGAGTTTACTCAAACTCATGTCCATTGAGTCGGTGATGCCATCCAACCATCTCATCCTCTGTTGTCCCCTTCTCCTTCTGCCTTCAATCTTTCCCAGCATCAGGGTCTTTTCCAGTGAGTCAGCTCTTCGTGTCAGGTGGCCAGAGTATTGGAGTTTCAGTTTCAACATCAGTCCTTCCAATGAATATTCACGACTGATCTCCTTTAGGATGGACCGGTTGGGTCTCCTTGCAGTCCAAGGGACTTTCAAGAGTCTTCTCCAACCACAATTCAAAAGCATCAATTCTTCGGCGCTCAGCTTTGTTTATAGTCCAACTCTCACATCCATACTTGACTACTGGAAAAACCATAGCCTTAACTAGATGAACCTTTGTTGGTAAAATGTCTCTGCTTTTTAATATGCTGTCTAGGTTGGTCCAGAGAAGGCAATGGCAACCCACTCCAGTATTCTTGCCTGGAAAATTCCATGGATGGAGGAGCCTGGTAGGCTGCAGTCCATGGGGTTGTGACAAGTCAGACATGACTGAACGACTTCACTTTCACTTTTCACTTTCATGCATTGGAGAAGGAAATGGCAACCCACTCCAGTGTTCTTGCCTGGACAATCCCAGGGACGGTGGAGCCTGGTGGGCTGCTGTCTACGGGGTCACACAGAGTCGGACACAACTGAAGCGACTTAGAGGCAGCAGCAGCAGCTAGGTTGGTCATAATTTTTCTTCCAAGGAGTAAGCGTCTTTTAATTTCATGGCTGCGGTCACAATCTACAGTGATTTTGGAGCCCAAAAAAATAAAGTCTGCCACTGTTTCCACTGTTTCTCCATCTATTTGCCATGAAGTGATGGGACCAGATGCCATGAGCTTAGTTTTCTGAATGTTGAGCTTTAAGCCAACTTTTTCTCTCCTCTTTCACTTTCATCAAGAGGCTCTTTAGTTCCTCTTCACTTTCTGCCCTAAGGGTGGTGTCATTTGCATATCGGAGGTTATTGATATTTCTCCTGGCAATCTTGACTCCAACTTGTGCTTCTTCCAGCCCAGCGTTTCTCATGATGTACTCTGCATATAAGTTAAATAAGCAGGGTGATAATATACAGCCTTGACATACTCCTTTTCCTATTTGGAACCAGTCTGTTGTTCCATGTCCAGTTCTAACTGTTGCTTCCTGACCTGGATACAGGTTTCTCAAGAGGCAGGTCAGATGGTCTGGTATTCCCATCTCTTTCAGAATTTTCCAGAATTTATTGTAATCCACATAGTCAAAGGCTTTGGCATAGTCAATAAAGCAGAAATAGAAGGTTTTCTGGAACTCTCTTGCTTTTTTGATGATCCAGAGGATGTTGGCAATTTGATCTCTGGTTCCTCTGCCTTTTCTAAAACCAGCTTGAACATCTGGAAGTTCACAGTTCATGTATTGCTGAAGCCTGGCTTAGAGAATTTTGAGCATTACTTTACTAGCATGTGAGATGAATGCAATTGTGTGGTAGTTTGAGTATTCTTTGGCATTACCTTTCTTTGGGATTGGAATGAAAACTGACCTTTCCAATAAGTTCTTACCTAACAGGCCCCTCAGGGTCACTTCAGTAAAGAAATGATGCTTGTCTGCAATCAGGTCAGGGAGTCAACATGTAAATCTCCTGACTGTCCTCACTCTCCTTCACAAAAACTTGTTCTCAGGAAGTAGTTTAATCTGATATGATTCTAGATCAATGTTACATCTCCTAAGAATATATACATTTTGAATAAATGTGGAATTAAAATTTGTGACACTATTTGAAGGAATGCCAGGCATCAATAGGAGGTGGGAGTGGGTGGGGAGAAATTATATTTGGGATGAAGACACTTTCCTGATCAAAGAGCAGAATTGAGCAATATTTGCAAAACACACATAAAATTCATGAGCATGTTACTTTGCTTACTTGCTCCTCTTCATGAATCTCTGGGGAAAACAGAAGAAATAGGATATAATTTTTACACAAAGAGAACTTGTAATCTAGATAGGAAGATAAGAAACCTACTCAAGAAATAAATGAGAACAAATGAGGCCAGTAGCCTTTAAGTATTTCTTTTCATGTACTCCATAAAAGAATATGAAAAATGATATACTCTATTATATATTATGTTGACATCTAGATTTAAAAATTCAAAGTATAAGTAGTTGTTAAGGACATATAACTTCCAGTATATTTAAATATCAATATTTAAAAATGACACTATAATACAACTTTTTAAAACATAATCTAATTGTTTATTAATCTAAATATTAATATCATAGGAATTTGATACTCTCATTTTTCAATTTTTAAAGTAAGTGAGCAAGCTTTTTTCTTTTTAACAGATGGAAATTAATATTATTCATTTTCTCCCTGAATTCATATTTCCATTTCAACTTCCCAAAGTTTTATCATAATATAATAGAACTTTCTGGTTGGCAATCTTTTATTGATTATCTTATCATATTTCTATGCATCAAAAATATATGTCATCAGATTTTAAAATTTCCTATGACTATAGCGATTCACGGGGTCGCAAAGAGTCAGACACGACTGAGCGACTGAACTGAACTGAACTGATAGGCTCTAAGGAGTTATCTAGATTGCACTATTTAAAAAATTATTGTTCATATCAATTGATCAAAACAACATATATATTATCTATTTTGATAATTATTGACATTAAGGATAAAATTTAATTAGAAATGCATCTCAGTGGTGAGCACATTGGGTTCTTTAATTAGTTAAGGTATGTGTGAATAAATAAATTATTGGTTAAATGGCACAACATTAAGTATTAATCCTATTCCTATTTTCTAGGAGGTTTCTAGTGCTGAGAAACCTCATCCTGATAAATACAGATGTCAAACAAACTGTCAAATTCATTCTGAGTTATATGCCAAAAATTACATATGGATATGCTAATAAAATTATTTTAATGATCTATTAGCTGCTACTCAATTTAGTCTTCCTTCAATTTTGTTAAAATTGGAGATTACCTGGTTGCAAAAGATTTTTAACCCAATCATTAATTCATTTTCTTTTTTACACTGATGTCAATATTTTGAACTATTCCTTTGTTTGGTGCCCTTGGAAGTTTTAAAACCACTTGGCAATTCATCACAGTAAAATTTATAGTGGGTGAAAGACATGTTCCTCTCACCTCATCCTTTTTATTTTGGGTTTTCTTTGTGAAGTGGAAGAGAAGTAATTGTTAAAGGGATGCTAGGAATGAAGAAGGAGCCTGACACCCTCCTCATAGGCATAGTTATAGAAGTTTTAGAAAAGAATACAGTAGAAATGGAAGATCTATATAACAGTTCTTGAAAATTATATATTCCTATGCCCTAGGAACTCTTATAGCCCTAGTTTTGTGTGTATCAGTCACATTTGGAAGAGACTTCTAGGCTACGGATACTTTAGAAATTTAGAAAAAGAGTTGTTGGAAAGGGGGTGAGATCGAGCTTAGAATTTAAAGGATCAAGTTTGTAAAAAGAATACCATATTTTAGGTGTATATGTGTGCGTTTGTTGGGGGGCTGGTAGACAGGCTGAAAGTTCAATATAAGCATCTATGGAGGTTGAAAGTGAATGGAGTGTGCCAGAGAGAAAGAAGGAATATGCCTGATAAGAGCAGAGGATGCTTGTTGAAGAGTAGTGGACAGTTTATGAATAAAGAAGCACTAGTCTTGGTTCAAGTTTTAGATCCAAATGCAACTGGAGTTCCTAACCTCTCTCTTCTTCTTGACTATGAGTCCTTAAGCTAAAATTTCTTCAACCAGAAAATGAGGACAATATAAATACTTGTCTTAAAGAATATTAAATGACTTAATTCGTGGCACACAGTATGTACTCAGTGTTAACTGTTTATTATTTTTTTTATCATGATGATCAAACTCTAAAAACACTTGAGACATTGCTGATTAAACAGAAGGGGTTTGTATTGTAATGGGCCTATTCTACAACTGATGAAAATAAGTGAAGAAAATATACTGTCTATGTAAATGACATAGGTCCATTCACTCATCCATTAAAAAAAAAACAATTATTATTATGTGCTTATGATGTGTGTGAGTGCATGCATGCTAAGCTACTCCAGTCGTGTCCGACTCTTTGCGACTTTATGGACTGTAGCTCGCCAGGCTCCTCTATCCATGGGATTCTCCAGGCAAGAACACAGGAGTGGGTTGTCATGCTCTCCTCCGGGGGATCTTCCCAACGCAGGAATTGAACTAGTGTCTTTTATGTCTCCTGCATTGGCAGGCGAGTTCTTTACCACTAGCACCACCTGGGAAGCCCACTTATGATGTACTACGAACCTTAAAAAAACATATAATTCCCACTCACTACTAACTTTACAACAAGTGAGATAAATAGCCTCGGAATATGAATGGATAAGAGCCACACGAGAATGACATTTTCCCAAAGTATACTGACCAGTTATTGTCTATTTCACTAGAATATAAGCTCAATATAATAATATATTAAAGGAGGAATCTGAGCTCTCTCTTCATTGCCATGTCTGCAGGGCCTAGAACAGTACCTGGAACACAGTTGTATTAAACAAATTATTTTTGAATAAATGGTAAAGGGATGCATATATAAAAAATTTCAGGGAGAGGAAAATATAAGATAAAAATATAGGAATTCTATACTTTGAAACTTTTCGATGTATCTAAAATTACTCAATAATGAGAAACTTATTGAAAAAATAAACCAGGAAAATAGTAGGAAAAAAAGGATACTATCTTATGGTAGGGAAGGTCTTTGGAAACATGACAAAAAAGGTATGAAACCACAAAGGGAAAAGTGAGAAGATCTAACCATATAAAATTAAATTTTTCTGTCAAGTAAAGGAGAATACAAATAAGGTTAAAGACAAAAAACAAACTAGGTAAGTATTTGCAATGTATATAATCAGCATGACATTAATCTTCTTAATATGTTAAAAAAGCACTTACAGGTAAACTAGATATCTGAAACACATTCTTCCACCAGCTAACAATACATATACTAGATAAAACACAAACATCTTTTTTTAAACTTTTTATTTTGTATTGGGGTATAGCAGATTAACAATGTTGTGATAGTTTCAGGTGAACAGAGAAGGTATACATATATATGTATCTAGTCTTCCCTAAACTCCTCTCCCCTCCAGGCTGCCACACAAGGTTAAGCAGAGTTCTGTGTGCTATACAGTACGTCCTTGTTGGTTATCCATTTAAAATATAGCAGTGTGTATATGTACATCCCAAATTCCATAACTATCCCTTCCCCTCATCAATCCCCCTGGCAAATAAGTTCATTCTGAGTCTGTGAGTTTGCTTCTGTTTCATAAGTTCATTTGTATCATTTAAGATTCCACATATAAGGGATGACATATGATATTTTTCCTTCTCTGTCTGACTTACTTTACTCAGTATGATAAATCTCTGTGCGCTGTGCTTAACTGCTCAGTTGTGTTTGACTCTTTGCAGCCCCATGGATTGGAGGCTGCCAGGATTCTCTGTCCGTGGGAGTATTCTCCAGGCAAGAATATTAGAGTGGGTTGCCATGCCCTCCTGCAGGGGATCTTCCCAACTCAGGGATCGAACCCAGGTCTCCCAAACAGCAGGTGGATTCTTTACCATCTGAGCCACCACGGAAGCCCTAGAATACTGGAGAGGGTAGCCTATCCCTTCTCCAGGGGATTTTCCTGACCCAGGAATCAAACTGGGGTTTCCTGAATTGCAGGCGGATTCTTTAACAACTAAGCTACCAGGGAGTTCAGTTCAGTTCAGTTGCTCAGTTGTGTCCAACTCTTTGCGACCCCATGAATCGCAGCACGCCAGGCCTCCCTGTCCATCACCATCTCCTGGAGTTCACTCAGACTCACGTCCATCGAGTCCGTGATGCCATCCAGCCATCTCATCCTCTGTCATCCCTTTCTCCTCCTGCCCCCAATCCCTCCCAGCATCAGAGTCTTTTCCAATGAGTCAACTCTTTGCATGAGGTGGCCAAAGTACTGGAGTTTCAGCTTTAGGATCATTCCTTCCAAAGAAATCCCAGGGCTGATCTCCTTCAGAATGGACTGGTTGGATCTCCTTGCAGTCCAAGGGACTCTCAAGAGTCTTCTCCAACACCACAGTTCAAAAGCATCAATTCTTCAGCGCTCAGCCTTCTTCACAGTCCAACTCTCTCACATCCATACATGACCACAGGAAAAACCATAGCCTTGACTAGACAGACCTTAGTCGGCAAAGTAATGTCTCTGCTTTTGAATATGCTATCTAGGTTGGTCATAACTTTCCTTCCAAGGAGTAAGCGTCTTTTAATTTCATGGCTGCAATCACCATCTGCAGTGATTTTGGAGCCCAAAAAAATAAAGTCTGACACTGTTTCCACTGTTTCCCCATCTATTTGCCATGAAGTGATGGGACCAGATGCCATGATCTTCGTTTTCTGAATGTTGAGCTTTAAGCCAACTTTTTCACTCTCCTCTTTCACTTTCATCAAGAGGCTTTTTAGTTCCTCTTCACTTTCTGCCATAAGGGTGGTGTCATCTGCATATCTGAGGTTATTGATATTTCTCCCGGCAATCTTGATTCCAGCTTATGTTTCTTCCAGTCCAGTGTTTCTCATGATGTACTCTGTATATAAGTTAAATAAGCAGGGTGACAATATACAGCCTTGACGTACTCCTTTTTCTATTTGGAACCAGTCTGTTGTTCCATGTCCAGTTCTAACTGCTGCTTCCTGACTTGCACACAGATAACTCAAGAGGCAGGTCAGGTGGTCTGGTATTCCCATCTCTTTCAGAGTTTTCCACAATTTATTGTGATCCACATATTCAAAGGCTTTGGCATAGTCAATAAAGCAGAAATAGATGTTTTTCTGGAACTCTCTTGCTTTTTCGATGATCCAGAGGATGTTGGCAATTTGATCTCTGGTTCCTCTGCCTTTTCTAAAACCAGCTTGAACATCTGGAAGTTCACGGTTCAGGTATTGCTGAAGCCTGGCTTGGAGAATTTTACTTTACTAGCGTGTGAGATGAATGCAATTGTGCGGTAGTTTGAGCATTCTTTGGCATTGCCTTTCTTTGGGATTGGAATGAAAACTGACCTTTTCCAGTCCTGTGGCCACTGCTGAGTTTTCCAAATTTGCTGGCATATTGAGTGCAGCGCTTTCACAGCATCATCTTTCAGGATTTGAAATAGCTCAACTGGAATTCCAGGGAAGCCCATGACAAATCTCTAGATCCATCCATATTGCTGTAAATGGCATAATTTCATTCTTTTTAATGGCTGAGTAATATTTCATTATATATATGTACCACATCTTTATCCATTTATACTGATGGACACTTAGTTTGCTTACAGGTCCTGGCTATTGTAAACAGTGTTGCAATGAACACTTGGGTGCATGTATCCTTTCAGATCATGATTTTCTCTGGATATATGCCCAGGAGTGGGATTGCTGGGTTATATGGTAGTTCTATTTTTAGTTTTTTAAGGAACCTCCATATTGTTCTCCATAGTGGCTGTACCACTTTACATTCCTACTAACAGTGTAGGAGGCTTCCCTTTTCTTCACACATCCTCCAGCATTTATTGTTTGTGAATATTTTGATGATAGCCATTCTGGCTGGTATGAGGTGCTATCTCATAGTTTTGACTTGCATTTCTCTAATAATTGGTGACACTGAACATCTTTTCATTTGCCTCTTGGCCATCTGTATGTCTTCTTTGGAGAAATGTCTATTTAGAATTATCTTTTAAATGCATAGTTGAATTCATAAGAAATTAAGGGTAATCCCCAAGTACCAAAGGAAACTACAGTGTGAGACAGGTATAAAAGCCTTGACTTATTTGCTGATCTTGGGAACCAAAGGGTTTGTGTTGAAAGGGAAAAGGAGACAAGGCATTAGGCCCTTGTAAAGAAGAGTTGGAACTGCCACCCTGGCTTAAAAAGTTAAAAGGTTATTTAAAGGTTTTTTTCTCAGTGAAAAGGTGGGCTAGAAAGAATCCACCCACTGCTCAAAGCAGATGATAATAAAACTTGTTGACTTATGTGAGCTCTGAGTAGAAATGAGAAAGAAATCACTGCTAAAACCTAGAAACTACATACATTCCTTTATGTCAGTTTAGGATTTGTCTTTATCTACAGAGTCTAGGAAACCTTAAGTTTAAAACATAACTTAAAGTGGTCCTGGGGTGATAGCAACTCAGGCATCTAACTGAAGCAAACACAAATCCTTTCTAGATGCACATATACCATAAACTAAAGGCCTCACAGAATTTTCACACATTAAGGTCAGTTTAAGATAAACTCATAATCCAAAATTACAAAATCAGTTAGAAAAATAAACATTATGAGTGAGAGTCCACAGAAACAACAAAGAGGAGAATTAGAATACCATTTCATATATTGGAAATATCAAATATATTTAAGTACCTTTAAGCTGTTTAAAGAAGTAAGAGGGATTATTCAAAAAGGACCCAAAAGATTTGAAAATTACGAGGCTATCTGTACACTGAAGTAAAGCGAATAATCAGACCTTTCAGTACTACTGGATACTGGCTATGAACGGACACTATTTTCAGAGGTCCTGAACATTATTGTTGCCCCCAATCAGAGCAGGGGCTTATGGCAGTCAAGTGATCAGGGAAATTTTATATTGGGTCTGATGAGTCCCCACATGCATCCTATGGCTATTTCTTCAGTTTTAGAAAGTATAAATGGAATAGACATGCCTAACAGCTGGCAGAATCCCCACACTGGTTCTCTGACCTGTGGAGTGAAGGCAACTATGGTGGGAATGGCCAAGAGGAAGTCTCTAGAGCTGTCTCTGTTTAGGAAAACAATAAGTGCAATACTGAATTCCTGGAGGGACTGTAGAAATTAGTGTACCATCAAGGACTTGAAAGATGCAGAGTTGGTGATTTCTACCACATCCCCATTCAATTGGCCTATATGGCCTGTGCAGAAGACAGATGAGTCTTGGAGAATGAGAGTGTATTATCATAAACTTACTTAGGTGCTAACTCCAACAGCAGTTGCTGTATTAGATGCAGTTTCATTGCTTGAGCAAATTAACACATCTCTTGGTACCTGGTATACAGCTATCGATCTGGTAAGTGCCTTTTCTCCACTCTTGTCTATAAGGTCCCACAGGAGCAGTCTGCTTTCAGCTGCCAAGACCAGAAACACACCTCCTTCACTATCCTACCTCATGGGTGTATCAGTTCTCCAGCCTGATGTCATAATTTAGTTCACAAGAATTTTGATTGCCATTCCCTTTCACAAGTTATCACACTGGCCCATTACATTAATGACATGCTGAGTGGACCTAGTGAGCAAGAAGTAGCACCTATTCTAACTTATTGGTAAGACATTTGCAAGCCAGTATGTAGGAAATAAATTCGACTAAAATTCAGGGGACTTCTACCTCAGTGAAATTTTTACACGTCCATTGGTATGGGGCATGTCGCAATGTCAAATCAAACGTGGCAAATCAATTTGTTGTTTTTGGAGTAGAAGAGAGGATCTAAAGTTCAAACTGCTTTTAAATCAGATGGTTGACATCTTTCTACTTTTAGTTCCATCTACATTCTTACTTTCAAAAGTACTTGATTTTGCTAGTTCCTAAGCCTTTTGAGAAATTGGTGGTTTAAACTTTCTTCTTTGGGTTTCCCACTACTGGCTTAAGATTTAGCTCCCTTGGGGACTGCTAAGTCATTTAACACTTTTCACTTGTATTACAGTTTCCAAAATTTTGTTGCAATTTTTTCCCCTTCATTCAACAAACATTCAAAGGTTACAAAAGAACATGTAGAAAAAGTCACCTTCCTACTCTTAGTTTTCAGCTAACCAGTAGTTTCCTGCAGGCAATAAATATTATCAGCTTATTTGATATCTTTCCAGAGATATTTCTTTACATAAAAGGAAATATAAATGAGCTTCCCTGGTGGCTCAGACAGTAAAGAATCTGTTTGCAATGCAGGAGACCTGGATTTGATCCCTGAGTCAGGAAGATCCCCTGAAGAAGGGAATGGCAACCCACTCTAATATTCTTGCCTGGAGAATTAGATGGACAGAGGAGCCTGGCAGGCTACAGTTCATGAGGTTGTAAAGAGTTGGACACAACTGAGCACCTATCACTTTCACTTTTCATCTTTCTTCTTACCGAAACAGAAGAGATTATGATACTCTTTTGAATCTTGATTTTGTTACACAGTATATTTGGGTAATCATTACATTCAATAGATAAAAAGTATCTTAATTTTTATGGCTAAATAGGATTCCATTAATAGATGGACCATATAACTCTATTTAACCAATTCCCTATTAATTGACAGTAGGTTATTTCCAATCTTTTGCTATTCTAAACAATTCTAAAATGAATAATCTACAACCATTTTTGCACATATGAAAACATATATGTAGGACAAGTTTCTAAAAGCAGACTTGCTAGGTTAAAGGGTATGTAAATTGTGATACTGTCACCACATTGCCCACTATAGCAACTGTGTTAAAATATATACCCAAGGGTGCCTGTTTCTTTAAATCCTCAAAAACTTTGTCATTTAACTTAAAAAAGTCTTTACCAATCAGATACTTGAAAAATAATAGCATCTCAAAGTAGTTTCAACTTGTATTTCTTTTATGAGTGAGACTGAACATATTCAATATTTCAAGGTCATGTGTATTTCCTTTTCTGAAAACTGTACATATATCATATTTCATTTCCTATTAGACTATGGTCATTATTTTTATTGATTTTGAGGAAACCTTTATGCAGTTATGGAAATTAACCCCTTGTGATATAGAAGCAAATATTTTTCCTCATATGGTCTTTAGATTTTACACCTAGTATTTTTTTGGCCAAGTGTATATTTTCTATTTTTACTCAAGTGAATTTATTAATCTTTTGCTTTCGGAATTTTGGGTTTCATGTTATGGTTAGAAAGGCCTTTCTTACTCTTACATTTCCCCCCAAGCTCTGCATGCTGTCAATTTATTGTCAATTAAGCCTTTCTCCTTCACAGTAATCATGATGTTAAGTTTTCTGGGTAGAGTGTACTAGAGGGACATTGCATGAGGAAGGTATGTTTCTGCTGAAACCAATGGGGTGAAGCCACCTCGTAGTGTTCCACCCAAATGCCCAGAACTTATAGGTCCTTGGTGTTACAGACTGACTGTTTGTGCCCCCTTAAAATTCATGTATTGAAGCCCTAACTCCCAATGTGATGAGAGGCAAAGCTTCTGGGACATAATTAGGTTTTGATGAAGTCATGAGTGGGGCCTCCATGATGGGATTAGTGTGTTGTAACAAGAGGAATAGACACCAGAGCTCTCTCTTCATGTACAATACACACATTAAGGAAAGTCCATGTGAGCACATAGCAAGAAGTCCATGTGAGCACATAGCAAGATGGAAGAGGGCTCTCACCAGAGCCTGATCAGGTTGGCACCCTGACCTTGGCCTTCCAGCTTTCTAAACCTCGAGAAAATAAATGTCTGTTGTTTAAACCAGTCAGTCACAATTTGAGCTAAGACATTAGGAACTTCTTAGCCCTAGCTGATCACCTGTCAGCTGCTCACTTAGCCAGGACACTGTATGCTTCAGACCTCGTGCCTGCACTGATGCCTGACTCTCTTTGCTCACCTGTCATTCCCTGCAGAGGTCTGTCTCTGGAGGTCCTCCCAGTGCTGCTGTTCTTTTCAGCATGGATACTGCTTACCCCAGGCCTCCTGCCCACAGTGGCACTCCACTCTGCATGTTTGTGCACTGGCCACTGCGCCTGTACCTGAAGGGTTCCTGTTTTCCCAGTAGCCATGGACCAGCACCAGCTTGAGCAAACCAGTATCTTCTGTGTATCCAGTGAGCTACAACCATACATTCTCCAACTGGCTCTAAACCCCAGCCTTGGGAAAGGGGTCCCCTTTCCAACTTTGTCCTTTGAGATCTCTTCCTCAGCCTGCAAGCATGCATGCATAGTTGAATAGGTTAAACTATGTTAAAATATTCTGTATAAATTTTCCTTTTTATTTTATTTTATTTTATTTTTTTAAGAAGCCACCCCAAACCCAAGTTTTATTCCTTATTATATGGTTATAAAATCCTAATTATCTACCAAGGCAGGAGAGCTGCATTTTGTGATTTAGGCAGTGTTTCCTTCTATCTTTGGTTTTCCTGTTCTTTGGGTTTGAAACACACAGTCTACACTAGATGTTTTTCCAGGGGAGCTTCCTCCACTAGGCAAACCAGACCCTGCTTTGCTACTGGTAGTTTCTACAGAACTCATGTCTCAGCTCCAGGGCTCTCCACTAACAGGTATGGGGAAAGATGATTACCGGTCATCTTCAACTGCTCTTGTGACATAAACAGCAGAAATCGCAGTCTGAAGAGTCTCAACCTCCTCGACACAATCTAGCTGTTACAATGGATGGGGAGGGAGTTGGAAGCACAAGCTCCAGTACAGGAAAAGCAAGATCTTGTTCTCTGACAGGTGGATTAGCTTTCAAAGTAATGGAGGCTTTTAATCCATGCAACCCTTTTTCAGCTTCTCCCACCATCAACAGAGGCCATGAGGCATGGTAATGGAGATCGTGAAGATCTCATGAAGATCGTGACTTTGGCTCCTCTGTCTGCCTCCTGAGATGATCTGAGGTTGCCCTGGGTACGGGCTGTAATAACAGGAGCACAATCGCAGGAACAATGAAGCACAGGCAGAAGGTGCCTCCAGTTTTACCTCAGTCTTGTTTGTTAGGATGGAGCTGATGCGCCTGTACTGACAGTCAGGAACAATTAGCACAGAGTAGCTCTATCTTCCCAGGGTGTTTTTGGTGAAATTTTGGCTGGGCCGAAATCTGCATCAGTGAGGACAGAGGTTGCAGGACTGGTCTGGGCATCTGGACCGGAGTAGAAAGAGAAACCAAACACAAGTCTGGCTACAAGTGGATTCTGGCACATTCTTAGATGCAGTTAAAAATGTCACGGTGTGCATAAGGAGCAGGCAAAGGAGTTTTCTGTGGGAAGTAATGCCTGTAGGCAGAATAAACTGTCCAGTCTACTCATGGGGAGGAGCACCCTGCAGTAAAAACAGAGGAGCTAGGGGGCCTCGAGGAAGGTGTTGGTTCGGAAGATGGAGGAGACAGTCTTGCCCGTGGCGTTGATGGTGCCTTCGCTGTCTGAGCTGGACTCAGAGTCGCTGCTCGCAGAGTAGGCGCCCAGGCCTGGGAGGATGCCGATACAGACAGCCGCGGACGGGCAGTGGATGGAGGGACTGCTCAGGGAGGTGCTTCCCAGAGACACACAGGACGGGGCTTCTTGATTCTTGTCATCTGGGTCAGGGTCTGATTTCAGTCTTTTCACAGTTTCCACTCTCTGAACTCTTATGCTTCACAGCTCCTGCCAGCAGCTTTGCCTGGGAGAACTGGTTCTTGGTTTCTGTGGGTTTCACAGCTTTCTTCTCCACTTCCTTCTTGTTTTCTGAAGAAATTCCAACCTTGTTGAGATTACTTCTGTATTCCTTCAGTTCTTTCAGTTCTTCTTCTCTTCGCTGTTTTTCTATTAGTTCTTGCTGCCGAGAAACCTCATCAAGGAAGTTGGTCTCATCTTCGTCTAAGCCTCTTACCATGTTTTTGAATTTGAACTGTTCTTCATACTCCTGCCGCTTCCTGTCTTTCTGTTCTTGTAGCCTTTCATACAGAGACCGAGGGTCATAAACCTCCTCTGGGCATTCTTCAGGATCTTCAGGTTTTCGAACTTTTTCCCATTCTTCTTGTCTCCTTTTGCGCCGTTCATCTATCTCTGCCTCAGATACAAACCTCTTCTTGATAACAAGGTTACCGTCATCCCCTCCATCCATAATGGAACAGTCGCCACAACAAAGTTCCGCCCCTCTTCCGGCCTAAATTTTCCTTTTTAAAATTACTGTGGTTTCTATCTCCTGATTGAACCCAAAATGATACAATCTGTTCTAGTACTTACACATTTTCAATTTTTACATTTAAATCTTTGATCCATCTGGAATTTATATAGGCATAAGTTGTAAGTAAAAATAGTTGGAAAAGACCCTGATACTGGGAAAGATTGAAAACAGGAGGAGAAGGGGACGACAGAGGATGAGATGGTTGGATGGCATCACTGACTTGATGGACATGAGTTTGAGTAAAGTCTGGGAGTTGGTGATGGACAGGGAAGCCTGGAGTCCTATGGTCCATGGGGTCACAAAAGAGTTGGACATGACTGAGTGACTGAACTGAACTGTGAGTGTGAATCTAACTTAATTTTTCTCCGCAACTACCTAGTTTGTTGAATACTGTTTCCACCTAATGTTAAATAGCATCCTTATTATACACTAAATCCCGCCATATATTTGGGTCTATTTCTAGACTTTAAATTATATTCTATTGCTTTGTTTTTTCAATTTCCAGTGTCACACTGTTTGAATACCTGTTTAATATTTGAGAGAAAGAATCTCCAGCTATTCTTGTTTTTTGTTTCTAATTTTATTATTAAATATCTATTCTGCTAGAAATTTTACTGGAAGTTGCACTGGATTTATAGATTCATTTAGAGATAACTGACATCTTTCTGGACTGAGTGCTCCCAAGAACTAATGACTTTTCGTTTGTTCAAGTCTTCTTTTGTGTTTCTCAATAGCATTTCAATTCATATAAATTTTGCACGTTTATTATTATTTTCATTCATAAGCATTATTTGATCACTTTGGTTATTATGATGAGAACTTTTCTGCCATTTTAACTTCTAGCTGGTTGTTCTGGAATAACAACCAGAATACAAAGGGTACTTTTGTTGTTGTTCAGTCGCTCAGTCATGTCTCTTTGTGATAGCATGGACTGCAGCACACCAGGCTTCCCTGTCCTTCACTATCTCCCAGAGTTTGCTCAAATTCATGTCCATTGACTCGGTGATGCTATCTAACCATCTCATCCTCTGCCACCCACTTCTCCTTCTGCCCTTGATCTTTCACAGCATCAGGGTCTTTTCCAATGAGTCAGTTCTTTGCATCAGGTGGCCAAAGTGTTGGAGCTTCAGTTTCAGCATCAGTCCTTCTAATTAATATTTACAGTTGAAAATCCTTAGGATTGATTTGCTTGATCACCTTGCTATTGAGAGAGTCAATTCCTAGGCAGGTTGATAAGAAGTCCAGGGTCCCCAAAAAGGAGAAAGGGGTCTGGGGCTCTCAAGGAAGAGACAGGGGTCTGGAATTCTCAAGGAGGAGAAAAAGACACTTTTCCCCCCTCTACATTCCTTTCTTTTTTTTTTTTCCCTCTACATTCCTTAGTCTTAGTCACATAAAATGTTGTTGTTTTTTTTTTTTAATCTTTAAGCCTGGAACTGATGATTACACAACAAACAACTCAGTTTAAACTCTGTACTAAGGATTATATAACAACAATGTATCCTGCTTGAGGACAGTTCCTCCTTCTTGAAAACCTTCTGACTAATCCTGTTATAATCAAAATGCAGATAATCACGGTGGTGTGATCTCTCACCTAGAGCCAGACATCCTGGAATGTGAAGTCAAGTGGGCCTTAGGAAGCATCACTATCAACAAAGCTAGTGGAGGTGATGGAATTCCAGTTGAGCTATTTCAAATCCTAAAAGACGATGCTATGAAAGTGTTGCACTCAATATACCAGCAAATTTATTGCTTCCTTCTACTTTTTTGCACTGTTCATTTAAGAATACTGGATTTTGGTTTGCCATTCCCTCCTCCAATGGATCATAACTCTCCATTATGACCTTGTCCATCTTGGGTGGCCCTACACAGCATGGCTTATAGTTTCATTGAGTTACACAATGTTGTGTTTCTGCTGTACAACAATGCGAATCAGCCATAACTATACACATACCAACTCCCTCTTGAGCCTCCCTCCCTCTCCTTCCCTTCCTTCTTTCTTTTTCTTTTTTAGCCACTCCGTGTGGAATTTGGGGTCTTAGTTCCTCAACCAGGGATCAAATTTGCACCTCCTGCAGTGGAAGCATGGAGTCTTAACCACTGGACTGCCAGGTAAGGCCCTCACTTCCTTATTCCTATATTTTAACTTCGTCTTACGTGTGTGATTATATCAGTGAAAATCTTTCCAATACTGTTAGATAACAGTGATGATAGTAAATTTATTTGACTTACACAGGAATATATTCCGGAGAAGGCAATGGCAACCCACTCCAGTACTATTGCCTGGAAAATCCCATGGATGGAGGAGCCTGGTAGGCTGCAGTCCATGGGGTCGCGAAGAGTCAGACATGACTGAACGACTTCACTTTCACTTTTCACTTTCATGCCTGGAGAAGGAAATGGCAACCCACTCCAGTGTTCTTGCCTGGAGAATCCCAGGGATCGGGGAGCCTGGTGAGCTGCTGTCTATGGGGTCGCACAGAGTCGGACACGACTGAAGCGACTTAGCGGCAGCAGCAGCAGGAATATATTCAATGTCTTTCATTAAGCAAGATCTGGTTTTTGAGTTGTCATAGACAGACACTACAGGAATAGCCACCCATTCCTAGTTTTTTAAGTTTTTTTTTTTAATGATTGGATATTGCATTTTATTAAATACCTTTTTTAGTACTTATGGAAAAAACACTATCATATTTTTCTTAGATATATTAACATAGTAAACTATATTAATAGATTTCAATATTGTACCATCTCTGCATTCCTGTACATGATTTTTTAAATATAAGTTGGATTCTACTGTTAATACTTTAGTTGGGATTTTGAGTGAGACGGATTTGTAGTTTTTCTTTCTTTGCAATATTTGTTGCATTTTAAGATCAATATTATGTTATTTTCATAAAAAGAATCTGGAAGGATATTATTTCTTTCTGCAGTATAAAATAGTTAAAAAAATGTAAAGATCTGTCCTTTAAAAGTTTGGTATTATTCCTCTGTAAAACTATCTGGTTCCAGTACTTTATTTTGGGGGAGGGTAGTTCTTTGATAAATTTCCCATTCCTTTTATGGAAAATGGTGAGTTTCTATCTCTTCTGAATTCACTTTTGGTAATTATATTTTCATGGAGAATTATGTATTTCACACAAGTATATCTATGGCTACTTTCTTTTTACCTTATTTTGTGTATACATGCTTTTCCCACTGCTCTTTCCCTAAAACTAAGTTAACTAATAATGGTTGATCTATATTTCCTATTTTCCCCTCAAACAACAAATTTAGATTTATTCATTTGTTCTACCATTTTCTATTTTCATATTCATTACTCTTTGCCTTTATTTTTTCTTTCTTTCAGCTTTCCTTAAGCTTGTTTTTTGTTTTCTTCTTGAGTTGCTTGCTTCATTTCAGTTTTTGTTTACTAATAGAATTAAAAATAATAAAATATACAGTTTAAAGATGATTTTTTCTCTAGCATTGCCTTTTTTGTATCACATATGTTCTGGTATGTAGTGTTTCATTATTATTATTTTCTAGATACACTACAATTTTTGCCTGAATTTCCTCTTTGATGCAAAAGCTATTTATTAAGCAGCATAAAAACGTCCAGGTGGTAGAGACTTTTTGTTCTCTGTGTCTGTTACTTATTTCCAATTTTACTGCACTGTGTTCAGAGAATGTTGACTGATTTATTTGTAGTTTTTAGAATTCATCTTAAGTTTTTGTGTTTATTTGTGGCTTAATATCCTGTCAACTTTTGTGAATATTCCATGAGCACTTCAGGAAGGTGCAGATTTTTTTAATACCTATATTTCTCTTAAAAATGTTGATACTATATTATTTGGTAATTGGTATTCAAAACTGTTATATTTTTAATAGACTCCCCCTCCAGGAAGCCCTCTGTATTGAATATATTTCTTATGCATCTCTTGATAATTCTCTACTCTTCCCTGCTTTGTGTCGATATTATAGTGCCATACTTAGTCTTGTTTAGTGCTTTTTGCTGCAAATTCAATGATGTCTGATATTAAATTCATTTTTTTTGTAGGGGTACATTTGCTTAGTATACCTTTGCCCTTCCTTTTATTTTCAACTTTTCTGAATCACTTTGTTACAGTCTCTTGAATACAGAATTTTGTTTTGCAATCAAATCTGTGCTTTTTAAATGTTTTAACAGGTAAGTTTAGGACACATTTATTAATGTGACAGATATAGTTATTTTTAGTAATATTATTTTAAGGTATACACTGTTTGCATAAATTTTGAAAAATCACTATACTGTGTAACTTTGTCTGCTCTATTATGTTTTTCTTGTCATAATCAGAAAGGTTTGTATTTGTTCTAGTGGTTGTCTTTATAATTCCATGTTTATAATTCCTGTAAGTTATTTATTAATATCCATTAATGAGCTATGAAAATCTCCACTATACAATCATAAAATTTGTACATTTCATTTTCTTACTCTCCCCACCCTCCTCAATTATAGTTTATTATATTATCTTTGGGCTTCCAAGGTGGCTCAGTTCTGAAGAATCTGTCTCAAATGTAGGAGATACAGGTTTGATCCCTGGGTCAGAAAGATCCTCTGGAGAAGGAAATGGCAACCCACTCCAGTATTCTTGCCATGGGAATCCCATGGACAGGGGGGCCTACCGGACTACAGTCCTTGGGGTTGCAAAGAGTTGGCCATAACCTAGTGACTAAATAGCAGCAACATATTATCTGTATTGGAGTTTATCTTTATATTACTTTATATAATATATTCCCATTATTTGCCACTTTTAAATGATTCTATTGAAGATCAGCTAGTAAGGATAAGAAAATAAATGTAATAGCCAAATTACAGTGCTACTGATCTTCAAATACCATTGTAGATCTTATATGATTTAAATAACTCCTTTGCTCTCAAAAAAAAGGTAAAAGAATTGATAAAATCTTCACAATAATGGAATTCTTTTGAAACTCTTTGAGAGATTAATCATTTTAGAATTTATTTATATTAACAGCACAATGGATATAAAAGGAATTCTAATATTTTAATTATGAATCCTTTGCCAAGATTCCTCATGAAAAGTTCACAATTATTTTATTATACTTATAAGTCAAATATGAGGAGATAAATTGAAGTGTTCAACTTGGGCAAGACTCCCTACCTGCTCTCTTTCTCCATTTATATTTTGAGCTAACTCTGCAGATACAAAATGTCCGATACTTAGATAGGTCAGAGAAAATGGATTTAAACAAAGACTGGACTCTTCTGTACATAAGGTGAGCTTCCCAGGTGGCCCAGTGGTAAAGAATCCACCTGCCAGTGCAGGAACTGCAGGAGACATGGGTTTGATTCCTGGTTGGAAATGATTCCTGGAGGAGTAAATGGCAACCCATTCTAGTATTCTTGCCTGGGAAACCCCATGGACAGAAGAGCCTGGCGGGCTACAGTTCATGGGGTCACAAAGGAGTCAGACACGACTGAGTGTGAGCACGCATACAGAGATACACAAGGTAATGGCATTGCTTCGGTGATTTTCTTGAGCTTTTGACCATGGTTGAACTTATCGATCTTCTGGAAGGAAATTTTGACTTCTAATCTTTCCTGACTTACTAGTCAGTGGTTTTTAGTCTAGAACTGTCTGTCTTTCCTAATAGAGTGATTAAGGGATCAAGGGATTCACCTAGAGACAAATGTACTGAGTACCAGAGGCATAGAACATAGTCACTAGAAGAAGGAAATAAAAATCCTTTTACCTTTGTTTGGGACATAAGCTCATTTCCCAGAAGCTTCCTATGCTGGATATTATCTATTTGCCCTTCCAGACCACTCTCAACTTTTCTCCACCCTTGTTGCCAGACAGAAGATAGATATTACAGCCAAATGTGGTCACGGGACAGACATGCACAAGGAAAATGGCACAGTAGAACATACTTGTCATATGGGTCATATGGCTGTAAACATCACTATCACTTTCACTCTGTCTGCGGTGTGCTTGTACGAAACTCCAGCTTTATGGAGTGAGAATTTTACATTTTGTTTAGTCATTCACCAGTTAATACATATTTGCAGCTCTGTTGTTTAGTGGGTACAGATTTAAGATTGCTGTCTTCTTGGACGTTCCTGGGAGTCCAATGGTTAAGAATCTGCCTGCCAATGCCAGGGACATAGGTTTGATTCCTGGTCCGGGAAGATTCTGCCTGACGTAACTAAGCCCATATTGAGCCCACATTCTACAGCCTGTGAGCCACAGCTACTGAAGCCTGTGAGCCTTGAGTCCGTGCTCCACAACAAGAGAAGCCACCACAATGGTGGCGCTGCAACTAGAGAACAGTCCCCACTTGCTGCAACTAGAGAAAGTCCATGAGTCGCAACGAAGCCATAAGTATTAAAAAAAAAAGATTTCTGTCTTCTTGTTGGATTGACTCTTTTTTTTTCTTTTGGAAATTAAAAAAAAATTATAGTTGATATACAGTGTTGTGTTAGATTCAGGTGTATAGCAAAGTGAATCATATATATTGATTATTACAAGATCTTGAACATAGTTCCCTAGCTATACAGTAGTGGGATTGCTGAATCATATGGTAACTATTTTTAGTTTTTTAAAGAACCTCCATACTGTTCTCTATAGTGGCTAAACCAATTTACATTCCCACCAAAGTGTAGGAGGGTTCCTTTTTCTCCACAACCTCTCAGGCATTTATTACTTGTAGATTTTTTGGATGATGGCCATTCTGACTGGTGTGAGGTGATACCTCACCACAGTCATTCGTATTTGCATTTCTCTAATAATTAGATTATTGAGCATCTTTTCCTGTGCTTGTTCGTCATCTACATGCCTTCTTTGGAGAAATGTCTATTTAGGTCTTTTGCCCATTTTTCATTTTATTTTTTTATATAGAACTGTTTGATATTGAGCCGTTTGTATATTTTGGACAGTAAGCCCTTGTCAGTCACATAATTTCCAGTTTCTCCCATTTTGTAGGTTGTCTTTTCATTTTGGTTATGGTTTCCTAGTTTGATTAGGTCTCATTTGTTTGTTTTTGCCCTTATTTCTTTTGCTTTGGGAGACTGACCTAAGAAAACATGGCTGCAATTTACTTCAGAGAATGTTTTGCCTATGTTCTCTTCTAGGAGTTTTATGTTGCCATGCTTCATATTTTAAGTCTTTAAGCTATTTTGAGTTTATTTTTACATATGGTGTGAGGGAGTGTTCTAACTTCATTGGTTTACACCTGGCTGTCCAGCCTTTCCAAAACCACTTGCTGAAGACACAGTCTTTGCTCCATTGTATATTCTTGCTTCCTTTGTTAAAGATTAATTGCCTGCAGGTGTGTGGGCTTATTCCTGAGCTGTCTATTCTGTTCCATTAATCCATATGTCTGTTTTTGTGCCAGTACCATGCTTTTTTTTGTCTACACCACATGGCATGTAGGATCTTCCCATGGCCCCTGCAGTGGAAGCGTGGAGTCTTAACCACTGGACCACCAAGAAGCCCCCATGCTGTTTTGATTCTTGTAGTTTTGTAATATTTTCTGAAGTCTTGGCTTGGGGGATGGTTATGCCTCCAGTTTTGTTCTTTATCTTCAGGATTGATTTGACAATCCTAGGCCTTTGGATTCCCTATAAATTTTAGGATTATTTATTCTAGTTCTGCGACTCTTTTATCATTGTGTGTGTGTGTGCTCAATTGCTCAGTCATGTCTGACTTGTTCAACCCCATGGACTGTAGCCCACCAGGCTCCTCTACCCATGGCATCTTCCAGGCCACTGGAAAGAGGGAGTGCCACTTTCTACTCCAGGGGATCTTCCCAACCTAGCAATCAAATCCTCATCTCTAGCATCTCCTGCATTGGCAGGTGGATTCTTTACTACTAATGCCACCTAGGAAGCCACATTTTATTAGGTGTACTGTTCTGATTGTTACCATGGGATATCTTTCCCCATCCTTTTACTTTCAACCTGCTTTTATTGTGTTTGAAGCTGGTTTCTTGTAGATAGAATACAGTTGGATAATCCCTCCATTTCCACCAATCTCTTAATTTATTGCCACGTTGAGTGGCTTGGGGGATCCTAGTTCCCTGAGCAGGGATCAAACTTGACCTCTTAGCAGTGGAAGCACAGAGTCTTAACCACTGGACTGTCAGGGAATTCTCTCTTTCAATTGATTAATTGAAACTGTTTACATTTAATATAATTATTGGTATGTCAGCCTATCAGGTGTTTTTGGGCTTTTTTTGCTTTCTGTTTGTTCCCTCAGGTTTTCATTTCTCTGTTTTCTTTTACTGTTGGATTATTTGACTATTTTCTTAAAATTCCATTTTGATTTATCTATAGAGTTTCTGAGTGTGTCTCTTTACACAAATTTTTTTAAGTGGTTGTTTTAAGTGTTACATTATTCATACATACATCTTTATCACAGTATACTGTTGTCAATATTTTATCATTTTGAATGAAGCATAAGAACGTTAATTTTCTTAAGTCCTTTTATCCTCCCATTTATAATGTAATTATCCTAAGTAGTTCCTCTATATACACCAACAACCATATCAGACAATGTTACAATTTTTCTTTCAATTGTCAAATATAATTTAGAAGATTCTGTAGAAAATCTATTATATTTATCTATATTTTAATTCTTTCTATTTTTTCTTCCTTCTGGATATTCCAAGAGCCTGTATAATTTTCTTTTTGTTTCAAGAACTCCCTTTAGTCATTCTGATAAGGTAGGTCTGTTGGTGACAAACTCTCTTAGCTTTCCTTCGTCTGAGAATATCTTGATTTCTGAATCATTCCTTAAGGATATTTTTACTGGATAGAGTTCTATGTTAGCAGTTCTTTTCTTTCAGCATTTGAAAAATGTGACACTTCCTCTGGCCTTCGTGGTTTCTAATGAAAAAAATCTATTACTTGAATTGTTTCTCCCTTATAGGTAAGGTGTCAGTGTCCTGCTCTCAAGAATTTTTCCTTGTCTTTGTTTCAAGAATGTTAATTATGATGTGTCTCAGAATGGATTTTGGTAGTCTCTTGAATCTTTAGATTTATAACTCTTGCCAAATTTGGGAAATTTCTTGTGGTTATTTCTTTAAATATTTTTCTAGTCCCACCCTCCTCTTTCTCATTCTTCTTGGACTGTGATAATATATTAGCTTTTTGTTATAGTCTCACAGATCCCTGAGGCTTTGTAAATTTTTTTAAGTCTCTTTTCTCTCTGTTACTCAGATTGGGTAATTTCTATTCTATTTTCAAGTTCCTTTAACTTCTTATTTTGCTGTTGAGCCTGTTTATAGTAGATTTTTTGGTTTTTAAAATTGAGTATTATATTTTTCAGTTCTAAAATTTCTATCTGGTTTTTCTTTCTATTTCTATTTCTTTGGTGAGACTTTATATTTTTCCATTTAAGCATGTTCATAACTGCTTGTTGGAACATTTTTATGATGGCTACTTTGAAATCCTTTTCAGATAATTCTAACATCTGTGTTATCTCAATGTTTGTTGTCTCCTTTAAGTTTGGATTTTCCTGTTTCTTGATAATCATGGGAGTTTTTTTTTTTTAAATTGTATTCTGGACATTTTGGGTATTATGCTGTAAGAATGAATCCTGTTTAAATCTTCTGTTTTAGCAGGACTTTTTTGTTACTGCACCAGTGAAGGAAGTGGTTTCCACATAATTATTGCCAGATTGGGGTGTGACTCTATTTGGTCTCTAATTATATCCCAGAAGGGAGACTGTCTTGTTATCTCTGGGTGGGGGTGGAAGTTCAGGTTCCTCATACGCCCCCCAGTGACACTCTGGGAATAGAGAAGCTTCATTACCATTACGCATTTTACTAGGAAGAAACTCCTGTAACTTCTGGCTTCCCACTAGGCTTTCACTGACACCACTCTGCCTTGGAGGCAAAAAGATGCCCCATTGCCACTCCCCACATGGCCTCCACTCTGCTGCCTCCAATACCACCTCAATAAGGAGGGGGTGAAATAGTTACCCTGTTAAAGTTGAATGGGTTGAGGGGAGTCCAGGCTACCATGTGGCTTCATGGACACTATGTGGGAGGAGGTCTTATTCACACTAGGTAGGAATCAAAGTCCTGGCTTTCCATTGGTTCTTTTCTGACTATACCAACAGCAAGGCTGCCTTAGGAAAGAAGGGAATTTACTAGAATCTCTGAAGTCTTTTGGGTGGGTGGGGGATGAAAGAATACTGGAGTGGGTTGCCATTCCCTTCTCCAGGAGATCTTTCTGCTGAATCATGGAAAAAGGAAGAGAGTTCCAGAAAAACATCTATTTCTGCTTTATTGACTATGCCAAAGCCTTTGACTGTGTGGATCACAAGAAACTGTGGAAAATTCTGAAAGAGATGGGAATACCAGACCACCTGACCTGCCTCTTGAGAAACCTATATGCAGGTCAGGAAGCAACAGTTGGAACTGGACATGGAACAACAGACTGGTTTCAAATAGGAAAAGGAGTATGTCAAGGCTATATATTGTCACCCTGCTTATTTAACTTATATGCAGAGTACATCATGAGAAACGCTGGGCTGGAAGAAGCACAAGCTGGAATCAAGATTGCCGGGAGAAATATCCATAACCTCAGATATGCAGATGACACCACCCTTATGGCAGAAAGTGAAGAGGAACTAAAAAGCCTCTTGATGAACGTGAAAGAGGAGAGTGAAAAAGTTGGCTTAAAGCTCAACACTCAGAAAACGAAGATCATGGCATCTGGTCCCATCACTTCATGGGAAATAGATGGGGAAATAGTGGAAACAGTGTCAGACTTTATTTTTTTGGGCTCCAAAATCACTGCAGATGGTGATTGCAGCCATGAAATTAAAAGACACTTACTCCTTGGAAGGAAAGTTATGACCAACCTAGATAGCATATTCAAAAGCAGAGACATTACTTTGCCGACTAAGGTCTGTCTAGTCAAGGCTATGGTTTTTCCTGTGGTCATGTATGGATGTGAGAGTTGGACTGTGAAGAAAGCTGAGTGCCCAAGAATTGATGCTTTTGAACAGTGGTGTTGGAGAAGACTCTTGAGAGTCCCTTGGACTGCAAGGAGATCCAACCAGTCCATTCTGAAGGAGATCAGTCCTGGGTGTTCTTTGGAAGGACTGATGCTAAAGCTGAAACTCCAGTACTTTGGCCACTCATGCAAAGAGCTGACTCATTGGAAAAGACTCTGATGCTGGGAGGGATTGGGGGCAGGAGGAGAAGGGGACGACAGAAGATGAGATGGCTGCATGGCATCACTGACTTGATGGACATGAGTTTGGGTGAACTCCAGGACAGGGAGGCCTGGCGTGCTGCAGTTCATGGGGTCGCAAAGAGTCGGACACGACTGAGCGACTGAACTGAACTGAACTGAAGTCTTTCCCATCCCTGAGACTCTGAACTTTGTAAAGGGGAGGAAGTAAAAAATTGAGTTTGTTTGAGGAGGAAAAGAGTTTTCTATATGTGAGGGAGCTTGGTAAAAGCATTGCCCTTAGCCCATCCTTTGCCTTCTGAAACTAGGGGGAGTTTCACCTGAGTCCTGTGTAAAAAATATTTTCATGTTTCTGCACAGATGGGGCTTTCTGAGCAAAAAACTAGAACCTGGGTCAAAAGACAAGTTTTAGAAATTAAAGGGTGGTAGAGTAACCAGAGACTTCTGAAGAAATTTAGGGATTTATTTCCTTGTGCTTACATTTCCAAGGGGGATGACAGAGGTCAGCTGCTTACATTCCAAAGGACTGTAAATGCCAAGATTTCTCTCTCTCAGGAGTGGAGGTGGGGGGCAAGACATGGCTTATTTACACTCTCATATTAATAATTTTGGGGTTCTCTTCCTTCAGTACAAATCCCCTGTGTGTAGGATGATATGAGGCTCTCATTGTGTTGCCTGTGAGTTATGGGTATGGGGAGCGGGCACAGTTACTGCTTTAAGCAATAATAACTGATCTCTGTTCCAGAACCCTCACCTCTGCTTTCAGGATAAAATGAACAAGTATAGATATACTCACCACAAAAGGGAGGATGCACTCGTGCTGATTTTGTACAATGTATAAGCTGAAGAGAGGGATGCGGCTGGGGCCCATCAAGCTGCAGGCTAGAGAGAAAAAGTTCTGCAGAGCCTCACAGAGGTTGGAGCAGACATCAGCCCAGGATGGTAGAGCAATATGCACAATGAGAAGCCTTGGAGGTTGCTGGTACATCTGTGTGGGATTAGAGGGCCTTTTACTAGCTATTTGCCCATGATACATGGCAGCCAGACCAGAGGTGGAACTGTAGCCACCACTGAGATAGTCTCTACACCTGTAAGGAAGAAAAGAGAAATCACTGGTTTTTGTAAAACTGAAGGTTGAAACAAATGAATACAGATCTAGCAGACTAAGTTCAGAAAGAAGTCAAACCAGGTGATGATTCAGGTTTCTCTGCTGCTGCTGTTAGGTCGATTCAGTTGTGTCCTACTCTGCGCGACCCCAGAGATGGCAGCCCACCAGGCTCCCCCGTCCCTGGGATTCTCCAGGCAAGAACACTGGAGTGGGTTGCCATTTCCTTCTCCAACGCATGAAAGTGAAAAGTGAAAATGAAAGTGAAGTCGTGTCCAACTCTTAGCGACCTCATGGACTGCAGCCCACCAGGCTCCTCCGTCCATGGGATTTTCCAGGCAAGAATACTGGAGTGGGCTGCCGTTGCCTTCTCCTCAAGCGTCTCTAGGCTATCCTAATCTAAACAGCTGCCAAGGTATCTAGATGTTTGCCTGTAATGTAAGGCTGAGGATGATTAGCAATGTTGAATGGAACTAATCAAAAAAGTCAAACTACAGTCTCAATGTAAGCTATCTGCCCTCAGGAACTTTGTTTCTTTACTGGCATTGTACTGTAGTATAATTTGTCTCCCTGACTGCCTCTCCCGTTGTACTGTGAGCTTTCCAAGGATAGAGAAATTACCAATTCTGTATATCAGAGCTTAGCAAAGTGTTTATTTTGTACATAGTAATTCTTAAAAATGAAAAATATAACTACATTTTCACCCTCCAAGACTCACTCAAAACCCTTTATGATTTGATCTTCAGTCTTATTGGAGGCTATTCTTTACCTCAAGTTTTTCACTGAAATAAAACCAAGTATACCATCAACTTCAGTGCATTTGCTCATGCTGTTTTCTCCAGCCCTGCCTTTTTTCTTTACTGGCTACTTACACTTATCCCCAGGGCTCAGATTTGGAAAGGAGAACAAATGAAAACTTGGAACAAACATCAGCAATGAGAAGGGAACATCATTACAAATACTCAAACATGGAAAAGGTTACAAAAGGATATAATGAACAACTTTATACCAGTAAGTTTAATAAAATGGGCAAATTTCTAGGAAACCATATTTAACAAACACTAAATCAAAAAGAAATTAAAAAAACATAAATAGCTTATAACCAGTGAAAAAATGTAATTGGTAGGCAAATATGTTCCCATGAAGTAAACTACAGGACCACATAATTCCACTGATGAATTCCATATTACTCTCAAAGATCAAGAATTTCAAACAGATTCTTGCAGAGCACAGGAGAACACCACTCATTTTAGTAGGTTGGCATAACTTTTGATACCCAAATCAGATCACTTTTTATAAGAAAAAAATTATAGGACAATCTCATCCATGAACTTAGATGTAAGAATCCTAAGCAAATTGAAAAAAATCAATATATAAAAGGAATAACACATCATCACCAAGCTGGGTTTATCTCAAGAACATAAGGTTGACATAACATTAGAAAAAGTCACTGTAATTCATCACATTGAAAGATTAAATATTATATGATCATCTCAATAGGTACAGGAAAACAACATTCATATATGATAAAGAATCAACCTCAGTAAACAAGTAGACAATAGGAATAATCTGATAAAATGTTATACAGTTCTTAATGTTGATCCTGAAAGTTTTCCAAGACAAGGAGGCTGCTATCATCACTTCAACACAGTAGTGAAGGTAGCAATAAGGCAAGACAAATAAACTTGGCACATTAAAAAAAAAAAGGGACTGCAATGGAAGAAATAAAACTGTCACTGTTTGCCAAGATGATATGATTGATTGTTCATACAGAAAATCTAAAAGAATATACAGATTTTATAATTTCATAATTTTCCCCAAAGCTCTCATCTTTTATTAAATTTTATTCTTAGAGATGGGCTTCCCAGGTGGCTTAGTGGTAGAGAATCCACCTGCCAAGAAAATCGACCCTTGAATATTCATTGGAAGGACTGATGCCGAATCTGAAGCTCCAATACTTCGGCCACCTGATGTGACGAGCTGACTCATTGAAAAAGACCCTGATGCTGAGGAAGATTGTGGGCAGGAGGAGACGGGGTTGATAGAAGATGAGATGTTTGGATGGCATCACCGACTTAATGGATTTGAGTTTGAGCAGAGCCTGGTGTGCTGCAGTCCATGTGGTTAGAATCAGACTAACTTAGCGACCGAACAACAGAGGACGGAGTGTGGGTTTAATCCCTGGGTTGAAAAGATCCCTTGTAGAAGGAAATGGCAACCCACTCAATATTCTTGCCTGGGAAATCCCATGGACAGAGGAGACAGGTGGGATACAGTCCATGGGGGTTGCAAAAGAGTCAGATGCGCTCCTTTGTGTGCTAGATCAAGCGTGCGAGATTCTTGTTGTTGTGTCCAACTCTTTGCAACCCCGTGGAGTGCAGTATACCAGGCTTCCCTGTCTTCCACTATCTCCCAGAGTTTGCTCAAACTCACGTCCATTAAGTCCATCATGCCATCCAACCATCCCATCCTGGGTCACCCCCTTCTCCTCCTGCCCTCAATCTTTCCCGGCATCAGGGTCTTTTCCAATGAGTCTGCTCTTCACATCAGGTTCTCAATAGTTATCTACTGTATACAGACTATCAATAGTGCATATATGTCAATCCCAATCTCCCAATTCATCACCCTACCCCACAGTCATTTTTATTTTTATTTTTATTTTCTTTTTTTTACTTTATTTTACTTTACCCACAGTCATTTTTAGACTGTACAATTCCAATACTGTTCTTTAAATGAAGTAAAAGGCAGCTTTCTTCCTTGTATCATCAAACGTGATAAATTAATGCATCTAAGGCATATGGGCATGGTTCTAAGCAGCATCTGACTATTTCCTATCTTATCTTATCCTATACTCTCCACTTTTGACAAGAATGCCCACTTATTGATGTTCTTCTGTAAACAGGTTAAATCTGGGCCGTGAACCACCAAAAGCCATCAGGTTACTCCCTTACCAAAAAACCTTTCAGTGGCCTCCACATAACACTTGGAACAAAATCTGAAATCTCTACCCTGGCTCCAAAATTCTGCAGGCATCTTCCTCCCAACTCTCTATCTTCATACCATGAGACACCCCGCCAATCCCTTCCCCTGCTCCACCCTCCTTGGCCTTGCCGGCACCCTTCACCTCCCCAAGGCAGTTGGCCCTGTGCTTTGGATCCTGCCCTTGGATAATTCTCTTTTGAGTAGTCCCCTCCTTAACCCTACTCATCCGTTAGGTCTCAAACTTCAGGTCTTTGTAGCTTAGGACCCTTTAATAAGCCCCTATAAAAGCGCCTGTAACTTCTATATTGGACACTTTATGTGTTATGAGTCAATGGTTCTCCCTCCCCCAGGGCTGCATTAAAAATTCCATGATCCTAAATACCTTTGCTTTCGTGAACCCTTATTTAAAAGACAGAGAAGGCAATGGCAACCCACTCCAGTACTCTTGCCTGGAAATCCCCAGGGACGGAGGAACCTGGTAGGCTGCAGTCCATGGGGTCGCGACAAGTCAGACATGACTGAACGACTTCACTTTCACTTTTCACTTTCATGTATTGGAGAAGGCAATGGCAACCCACTCCAGTACTCTTGCCTGGAAAATCCCAGGGATGGCGGAGCCTGGTGGGCTGCCGTCTATGGGGTCGCACAGAGTCGGACATGACTGAAGCGACTTAGCAGCAGCAGCATTTAAAAGAAAAACAAATTAAACATTTTCGTAGGCCCTCAAATTTCATTCCCCCACCCTCGTAAGAAAAACCAAACCAAACAGAATCCCTTTTCTTTGACCCAAAGGTTTCACTGTTGCCTATTGATTTACAAGAAGTTACTATATTTTCCTGCCCCCCTCCCACTCAAAGTGTCTTGGGCTGTCAGCAGGGCACCTACGCGGCCTGCCGGACTGGCCGCCTAGCCCCCAGGCGCGGGAGGGTCAGCAGAGGAGGAGGCGCGGCTGGGCCCGCCCTGTCAGAACCGCGAGCGGCAGGCGGCTTCAGACGCGCGTCTGACCTGAGCCTCCGGGCGGCAGGCTTCCCTGGCAGCTGACCGAGTCTGCCTGCCGACACCCCGTGAGGGCAGGCCCGAGCTCAGCCCAAGCCTTTCCTGCGAAGCGCTGCCGGCAACCCGGCTCCCAGCTTTTGGTCCTCTACCCTGTTCCCACACCTGCAGAGAACCCCCACTTCGTGAAGGCAAAGACCCGGCTACCGGACCCTTCCGGCCGTCGGCGTGCCCCACCGCCTCTGAGGGCGCCCCCCTCAGGCTGGGCGGCTCACTGCTGACGCCTCCTCAGGGTCCGCTTGAGGCTGCTCTTTGGGATGGCAGTCTTCAAGGCTGCACCAGGGTTAACAGCTCTTCTTTGGCGCTTAGGTAGAGTTTCGGATTTGTGTTGAGAATATTATGCCAAACCCGACACCTCCTCAAGCTACTCTTACCCCATGAAACTCCAGCGGTATCCCAATCTTATTCCTGGGTTCACTCATTGACTGCCACTCTTTTTCTTCCAACTTTATTGAGATATGTGATTGACATCCAGTATTGCTTTAACTTACATACATCACGAAAGTCTTACCACAATAAATTTACTGAATATCCATCATCTCACATAGATACACAAAAAATTTTAAAAAACACATTTTTTCTGGTGATGAGACCTCTTAGGATTTACGCTCTTTAACAACTTCCATATATAACACACAGCACTGTTATTTACATTGTACATTATATCCCTAGTACTTACTTATATTATAACTGGGATTTTGTACTTTTTGATTGCCTTCATCCAACCCAACCTGCCTCTGTCTCTGGTAACCACAAATCTGATCTCTTCACTATTTTTTTTTCTGTGTTTTTGAAGTATAATTGACCTTTAAAATTATGTTAGTTCCTGTTAGACAACATAGTGACTTGGTATTTCTATACATTTCAAAGTGAATATCACAGTGCATCGTTCCTTTGTCACTGTACAAAGATATTACATTGTTCAGTTCAGTTCAGTTCAGTTCAGTTCAGTCGCTCAGTCGTGTCCGACTCTTTGCGACCCCATGAATCGTTACTGACTATATTTCCGCACTGTACATTTCATACCTGTAACTAATTTATTTTGCAACTAGAAGTTTGTACTTGTTACTCCCCCTCACCTATTTCATTCCATACTCCCCTCTCCCTGCCACCCCGACCCGCCACCCTCTGGCAACCCCCTGTTTGTTTTATCTATACTCTGTTTCGTTATGGTTGACTGTTCGTTTTGTTTTTTAGGTTCCACGTATAAGTGAAATCATAAAATATTGTAATTGTCTGACTCATTTCACTTTAGCCTAACACTTTCTAGGTGCAACCATGTGGTTGCAAGTGGCAAGATTTCCTTAATTTAATGGCTGAGCAGTATTCTGTTCTATACATGTGCATGATTGTGTGTGTGTGTGCTAAACCGCTTCAGTCGTGTCTGACTCTGTGCGACCCAATGGACTGTAGCCCCCAGGCTCCTATGTCCGTGGGATTCTCCAGGCACGAGTACTAGAGTGGGTGGCCATGCCCTCCTCCAGGGGGAGTCTTCCTGATCCAGGGATCAAACCCAGTTCTCTTACATCTACTGCCCTGGCAGGCAGGTTCGTTACCACTAGCACCACCTGGGAAGCCCCATATATGTGCATATATATTTGTACACACATGTATGTCACATCTGCTTTATCCATTCATCTATCGATGGGCTCTTGGGTTGCTTCTGTATCTTGGCTATTGTAAATAATGCTGTAGTGAACATAGAGATGCATGTATCTTTTCTAATCAGTGTTTTCATTTTCTTCAGACAAATACGCAGGAGTGGAATTCCTGAATCCTATGGTAGTTCTACTTATAATTTGTCGAGGAATCTCCATGCCGGTTTCCATAGTGCACCAATTTAAATTCCCACCATCAGTGTATGAGGGTTCCCTTTTCTCCACACCCTTGCCAACACGTTATTTGTTGTCCTTTTGATAATAGCCATAGTGACAGATGTGAGGTGACATCTCATTGTGATTTCAGTTTGCATTTCCCTGATATTAATAATCTTGACCATCTTTTCATGTCCCTGTTGCCCATCTGTATGTCTTCTGAATGAATAAAGTGGACTTATGAACATGCTCTTGGAACTGAACTTGTTCATATGTGGTGGACTTACTATAGTTCTTAGTGTATAGAAATGCAATTGATTTCTGTATATTAATTTTGTACCCTGAAACTTTCCTGACTCGTAAAAGTGGGCTTATCATATATGGCCTTTATTATGTTGAGATTTGTTCCCTCTATATTCATTTTGATGTGTTTAAAAAAATAATTTATTTTTTGTTTTTATTTTATTATTATTTTTGATGAGTTTTTATCACGAATAGATGTTTACTTTCGTTAAAACTTTTTCTGCATGAGATGATCATATGATTTTTATTCTTCAATTTGTGAATTTGGTGTATCACATTGATTAAGTTTGAGAGAATTGAATCCCATTTGATCATGGCGTATGAGCCTTTTAATGTATTACTGAATTTAGTTTGCTATTATTTTACTGAGGATTTTTGCATCTATGTTCATCAGTAATATTGGCCTATAATTTTCTCATTTTTTTGTGATATCTTTGTCTGGTTTTGGTATCAGGGTGATGCCTGCTTTGTAGAATGAGTTTGAAAGCATTTCTTCCTCTGAAATTTTTTTGAACTAGTTTGAAAGGCATAGGGTGTTAATTCTTCTCTAAATGTTTGGTAGACTCTCCTGTGAAGCTATCTGGTCCTAGACTTCTGTTAACGCTTCTCTAAATGTTTGGTAGAAGGAAGCCATTTGGTCCTTGACTTTTGTTTTGTAGGAGTTGTTTTATCACTGATTCAGTTTCATTACATAATTGATCTGTTCATGTTTTCTATTTCTTCCTGTTTACTCTTAGAAGATTGTACAGTTCTAGGAATTTGTCTATTTCTTCTAGGTTGCAGAGCCTTTGCAATCTGTCACTGGGGGTCCTGGAATGACAAGTCCAGCCCAATTCGGAGGTAGACCTCCCACCTAACCCTGGGTGTAGCTCTCCCTCTGTCTGGGTTGGATTTTTTCTCTTAGTCCAGCCTCTTCCACGCAACCCCTTTGAGGGAGGAGAAAATTAGCCCAATCATTGGTCTCTTCTTGAAGGGGTGGAGCCAGGTTGCTTTGTGACCGGCAGCCGCAGGCCCAACCGAACCAAGGGGAACTGAGTGGGCCCAGGCTGGTGGCTGTTCAGCTGCTCAGCGAGGCTGCGGGGCGCGCCACACCCTGGTGGCCAGGAGGTGGCAAAAATGACGGGCTCTGTCGCGCGGCTCCTCCCGCGCCTGCGGCCCTCCCGGACCTCGCCCTTATTTCTGCTGTTGCTGCTGGCGTTGCTGAGAGGCCCAGTGTGTGGCCGCGTCCCACATTCGGTCCCCAGGATCTCGCTTCCTATCTCCGGTAAGGCGCGGGCGCCCTCGCCCTTAGCCCTTGGCTCCCGGCCCAGATCCCGCCTGCAGGTACCCAAACCCACTTGCCGGTCTCACCCGGGCAGCACCCCGCGCCCCCACAGCTCGGTCCACGGCTTCCTTCGCTGCCCGTGCCTCGCCCGAATGCTGGCGGGACCCCCACGTGGTGCCGCTCCACCCGACCGGGCGACTGGGCTCCTACGACACGCCCAGGCGGCTCCCGCTCTCCCTTATTTATGCAGCCTCCTCTCACAGTGTAGACGCAGACACCGAGGCCTGGGGAGGGGAATGGGGGTTGCCGGAGACTGTCCATTTCCAAGTTTCCTCTCTTATTCCCTTCTTCCTCACATGCACTTGTTTCCATCATGCTAGCCTGAAGACCATCCTGCTATCAAACCCATCGATCTTTCACACTACTCCAAACACCCATCCTTCTGATTGCCAGCTAAGCATTTACATCTGGCCGCTTCTCAAGTTCATTCCCTAATCCTCAGTTCTAACCTCCTCGGAGCCTTTTGTCCGACTCATGGCCTTAATATCCCTAACCCACTTGCAGCCCTTTCATCTCTGACACCAACTCCTGGTCTCCCATTATGTGATCCAACATAACCCTCCTAACTTCCTCAGTGTTCCTCTATCCATGCCCTACATTGAGTGCTGGGAAACGATTCAATGAGTTGATTTAAAATTCTGTTTAAATGGTTTTTAAAATCTTCAGAAGGGAAAAAAGGAGGAGGGAGATGTCCTTTCAAAAGATGTGAAAGTAGCCAAGGGATGCCATGAGGCTAAAGGTGGTCACTGGAGTGATTTAAAGACATTAAAGCCTCTTTGCCAAGTTGGGCGTGAGTGTAGCCATTAACCTAGTGTTTTTCGCAGTGGGCCCTGAGCGTTAGCACCTTGTACAGACAGAACCAGTGAAGCCAAGAGTACAACCTGTTGGGAAAAACTCACAACCGGGTAATAGAGTTTTCTAAATTACTGTGTCATTTCAGACCAGTAACATATAGGGATGCTATGAATCCAGAAGACAAAGTTGTGATCAGAGCCTAGGTTTCAGTTTCTATTGGAGCAATAGCCACAGCATGGCATTGAGGTTGCCAGGTTGGGTGCATATCCAGGAATCCATATGACAAGCCGAGGCAGAGTTGGGGATCTGAGGGTGGTTGGGTGATCTGGGGCTAATAGTAAGCATGGGAGAGTAGGCAGGATACAGCACAGACATGAGTACCGGTATGGGAGGATGGGGTGGGTGGGGCTCCAGTCAGCACATATAAGCCTGCATGGCCATTCTACCAGTCTTGAAGATAGCTGAGCAGATGAAGCAGGTAGAGCAGAGCTGTATTAATTCAGGGCCCCAGAGCCAGGGATTGAGCGAAGAAGGTAAAGTCATCTTATTTGTTATAATCTTTAAATAGATCAGGGTTTTAAAATTAATTAATTATCTACTTTATTTTTTGATTGCACTGGGTCTTTGTCGCTGTGTGTGGGCTTTCACTAGTTAAAGCGAGTAAGGGTTACTCTTTGTTGCGGTGCATGGTCTTCTCGTTGTGGTGGCTTCTCTTGTTGTGGAGCACAGACTCTAGGGCCTGTGGGCTTCAGGATTTGTGCATGGGGCTTAATTGCTCCATGGCACGTGGAATCTTCCTGGACCAGGGATCAAACCTGGGTCCCCTGCATTGGTAGGTGGATTCTTATCCACTGGACCACCAGGGAAGTCCTAGATCAGAGTTTTGAATGCTGATACGTGTTTAGATTTGGCCCAAACAGAACACATGCTTAAGGGTGGAAGGAAGGAACAATTTGTGAAATACGTAGTGTGTGTCAGATGCCTCCATGTAGGTTATCTCGTTTGATTCCCAACAACACTGGATGGTGGTGTTCACAGATGAGCAAAGTGATGCTCAGAGCGGGCAGGTAACATACTCAAGATCAGACACCTGGTAAGCAAAAGAGCCACGTTTAAGCTTGGGCTGAAACTGTGGTTAGAATGTATTTCCGAAGCACATTCTCTTCTTGTCCATGCTACTGTCTACTTCTTTGGGTAGAATCAGGTTGGGATCAAGGGTGGTGGGAGAGAGAGGAAATAGTCTACTAATGTGTTGGTAAGAAGAGTGAGACATTTCCCTTCTAAGTAAAAAGAAGTTACTGTTAAGTAACAATAGTTTGCACCTGACTCACTGGAAAAGACTGATGGTAAGAAAGATTGAAGGCAAGAGAAGAAGGAGGAGGAGGAGGAGAGGGCGGCAGAGAATGAGATCGTTGGAGAGCATCACTGATTCAGTGGACAGGAACTTAGGTGCGCTCTGGGAGACGGTGAGGGACAGAGAGGCCTGGAGTGCTGCAGTCCATGCAGTGGCAGAATTGACTTAGCGACTGAATGACAATTAAGTAATTATTTTTTAAAAAAAGGAGATTTAGAGAGGAAAGTACTCATACCTTCTAAGGGTATTTTCAATTATGTATCATGTTGCTATGAATGGAAATAAATATTGGGTTGGCCAAAAAGTTCATTTGGGTTTTTCATAACCAGCTTATGGGAACCCGAATGAACTTTTTGGCCAACCCAATATTAAATAGACTTAATATTTTATGCTGTTTTAACAAACTGTTTTATAGAAAAAGCATACTTTATTGTGTGCCTCATCAGTTATCTGTCCCTGAGGAAATTAGATGGTGGGCCTATCAAGGCTTTGTTTTAGTCCTTAAGGCTGCTAAATAAATGGTTCTTGGAAGAAAGCAAAAAATTGGCCCCTTTGGCTTTGCTCCTGTGGACCTAACTGTTATGAAATGATGGCTGATATCGCATTTCACTCTCATTCGCTGTTCCTGCTAGAGGCTGACTCCTATCTCACCCGGTTCACCGTCCCTCAGACATACAATTACTCAGTTCTCCTTGTGGATCCTGCTTCTCACATGCTTTATGTCGGCGCCCGGGACACGATCTTCGCTGTATCCCTGCCCTTTTCAGGGGAGAGACCTCGAAGGGTGAGAGATGAGAGTGGGGAGGACCTCAGATTCCAGAGCATGTGATTGGGTCCTTGGTTTTATGGCATATGAGGGAGGGTACTGTGGTAGGAGGGGGAATGCTGGGTGAAAAAGAATAAGGGTAGATAATCAACTTCATTGTTTCAGCTGAGGGTAACTGGGGGGATCATGGTGACTGCAGAGACTAGGACGGAGGTTCATGATGATGCGGAGGAGACCACAGTGACCAGGGTTCAGGTGGCAGCGGGCAGAGGAATCATTAACATCACATTGCTCTAGAGCAATAGCTTTCAGACTTTTTCGATCATCCCTTAGTAAGAAATATCTGGTACATTTTGACCCAGTGCACAAAGTATGTACTGAAAGAAAACTTTTGAAACAATATTTACTCTCCTACATGTGGTACATTCTGATGTATTCTATTTCATTAGAAATAATGTTGGTTGAGATCTCACTGCTCATTGATGGGTGGAGACCTCCAGTGTGAAAAGCAGTGCTCTGTGGTTGGGAGAGGGGGTTCTGTCTCTGAAGTTCCCAAGTTGATGGAGGTTGTGGAATTGTGTCACCTACCCTGATTTGGGAGGGATTTGGGTGAGAATGTGGGGGAAATGGTCACTCTTCCTTTCTAGATTGACTGGATGGTACCTGAGGCCCACAGAGAGAACTGTAGGAAGAAAGGCAAGAAGGAGGTAGGTATAAATCCAGGCCCTGTCCTGGGTGTCAGCTGAGGCCTTGGTCCAGCCCTCCATAATGCTCCCATCCCAGTGGACCCAGGCAAGGACTCTAACACCGTACCCAGAGCTGCATATAACTGTCCTAACCCTCCCTTTCCTTGTACCTGCTGCTTCTGATTCTAACCATCTCTGACCCCTAGGACGAATGTCACAATTTTGTCCAGATTCTCGCCATTGCCAATGCCTCTCACCTCCTCACTTGTGGCACCTTCGCTTTTGATCCGAAGTGCGGGGTTATTGTGAGTGACAGGGGTGGGCGGATGGGAGGGGTCTTCTGTGATCCACTGTGGCAGGGGTCATGGTTAAGGCAGCCCTTGTGCATGATAAACCTTGTGGGTGAAGGATGCCGTCATAGGGTAGAGCCTTTGTCCACCGAAGGAGGGTTTGAAAGGGAGGGGGAGAGAGGTTGTCTGTAGAAGGTGAGGAATACGAAGCGTAAGGAGGGACGTAGTGGGATGGTAAAGGAAGTGAGGATGCTAGCTGGGCTGAGGGGAGGAACTTCAGAGGTCAGTAATTCACAGTTTCCTTGCCCTGTGCCTGCTTTGTCCAGGTAACCTGGGTCCGTTTCTCAAACACCACTGTCTGTACCCGTGTCTTCCTCCCATGGCATGTAATTGACTTTCACCACTTTCTCCCACCTCCACTGTCAACCTTTTTCCGTGCGGGCTGTGACTCTTTGCTCTCACGGCTTCTGAGGTCACTGCCCACTAATGTAGTACATGTTGGCCTCATACTCTGGATCTTGCCTTCAAGGTGGGCACTCTGTCAATGATGTTTTCTTTTAATCCTCTTCATTGCTGCTAAAGCCCTGGGCATCTCCAACCGCAAACCCAGGCAGGCTTGGGACATGGATACCCCTAATAACATGTAGATTGGCCATGGCCTCAAAAGCACCTGGGGTTGGTGACATCTTAGGAAGGGTTTTAATGTTTTTGACCCTTCACCTTTTCCCATCAGTCACCTGGTAGTCAAGTACTGTTATTCTGGCAGCACACATTTGTGATCAGTCCCTGGAATGCGTCAAAAGCCTCAAATATCCTTCATATTACTGGACACTTTTTATCCCTTTCTGCTAGGGATAGGAGGGAGTGCAACAGTTCCCTTTCCTGACCACGGTCATTAATAGTAGATCTTGACTTGATCCTCTTGCAGTAGTCTTTGCCACATGGGTCTACTCAGCATATACCTTGAAACCTCTTTGTTAAACGTCACCCTTGTATTTTTGACTTAAGAATGTTCTAACTGTATATATTTGATGCCTTAGTCAGTCCCTCTGAGCTCTCCCTAGAGGGAGTTGGGCTTATGTTGAGTTATTTTCATCATGCTGGTGATAGGTTCCCTGTTGAGGTATGGCTAGTTCCCTCATCCTGGGAAGGTTTCCCAGTTCAGAATGATGTTGACAGTCTCTGTATCCCTTCAGGTAACATTGAGAGTCTAGTTTCCCTGCGGTTCTCATGAAGCTCCCCAAAGTGGCAGTGGCGCAGCCATTGCCATATTTGTCCTTTCCCAGTATATATAGGATCAGGGAGCCCACGGATGTGAATACCAGAGCCACGGTTTACAGATGGTGCAGTCGCTCCAAGCTGGTTGCACAGGGCCTTCTGTTCTTCTTTGGCTTTAATGGTTATTACATAAGTATCTAGACAGAAAATGTTCTGGACATACCTGTCAGGATTGGTGTGACTTGGACCCTTATCCTTTTTTTTTTCTTGAGGAATATCAGCAACCAAGAGTGAAGCTAGGGGCCTGTGGTCTGCACTCCTATGACTTTCAGCTCTTTTTCTGAACCCTCCTATCCAGCAAGCTCATGAAATGAAGAATCATCCTTTAATCAAGAGTTGTTTATAGGAAAATATAAGTCACAACTAGCAACTGTGCTAACTCTTCAAGCATCCCAAGACTGCTCTCTAGACCCCTTGAATGCTCTCTTCTGCTTTTACCTGTCTTATCCTGCTACCTGGCAGTCCCCATCTGCTTAAGCAATTTCTTGCCTTATCCTTAGTGCTGAACTTCTCATGTCCCAGATGGATGACTTTGAGACTGTGTATAACTATTATCTGAGAGCTTTGACTAGCTGATCCAGCCATAACAACTTGCTCAGAGTTGATTGCTCAGAAGAATGAAGGTTATTACAAAAGGAAGCATAGGACCTGCCAGCTCTAAAAATGCGGAGTGCTGCCCTTCAGTGACAGCTCATTAGACATGGAGGAAAATATTTTAATTTGTTTTGTTGAGAGAGCTCCAGTGATTAACAAAGATAAATTTTAGACTTAAAAAAGCAGCACCAACATCAGTGAGAAGAATTGCAATTTAACTGAGTGCCTACTCTGTTCAGGCTTGGTGCTAGATACTTGCATTCACAGATGAGGTTAATTCTTATCACCATATCATGATATTTATTTATTATGATAGTGATAGCACATCATGATAGTATTTATTTCCAATTTACATGAATGAAACAGAAGTTCCCAAAAGTTAGGTAAAATTCAGAGATAATGCTGGCCAAGGCACAGCCAAAATTCAAACCCAGGGTTTGTCTGGCTCAGCTCCACTACCCTGTCCTTCTAATCTAGCCTGCACCCTAAGAGGAGACCTTAGGTGGCTTCAGTCTTATGTGACATTTGATTTGTTTCAGGTAACAGGGACCACCTCCCCTCTATCCCTCACTCCTAATCTTTTAGGAAAGGTCCTTTATATGCCTTGCATTCTTGTTGGCCAAAGTCAAAGGATGGGTTCCAGCCCCACAGATTAATGAGAGCCTGCCTACGTAGCTCTGGCTTTCAACTTGAGAGACTTGCCTTCATCCCAACTGATGCTGATAAGACTGCCAACTGACACATGATGACATAATGAAGAATCTCAACATTCAGATAATGTGGTACAGTGGTTTTATCCTTTTAGACCCTAATGAAATGTCACCTTGAACATACAGTAATCATAACCTATGTAGTCAATAGGCTCAGTTACTCAAAGGCTATAAACCTACATACTATAATGATGCCATTTGGGAAAACTGGAAGAAGATGAGTTTTTGACATGTTGAGTTTTAATAGATCATCTTTGTAAGTCCAGCAGTCAAGTGCAAATATGGACTAGAGTTTGGAAGACATCAGGCTTTAGAGAGGGGAATGATTCGCACAGGAAGTCTGGGCAGAAATGTGAAAAATTAATGAGATCTTGAAGGAAATATGTGAAAATGACTAAGGATACACGATTAGAGGCTTAGAAAGCAGAGAACCAACCAAAGGAGACAGACAACCGATAGGAGGAGGGGCTCCAGGAGGCAGAATTTCAAGGGAGTCAAGAAGTAGAATATTTCAAGAAAGGGAGTAAATCGGAAGTATTCAGTAGTGCAAAAAGATCAAAGAGAATGAGAACTGAGAAAAGGCTGATCCTTTTAAAGTCCTTGGTGAAATGTAAGGGTGTAGTTTCAGGAATTATTTTCTAGGAATAAAAGGTGATCCAGGTTTGATTAGAAGTAGTAGTTTGGGATTGGAGAAGGCAATGGCAGCCCACTCCAATACTCTTGCCTGGAAAATCCCATGGACAGAGGAGCCTGGTAGGCTGCAGTCCATGGGGTCGCTAGGAGTCAGACACGACTGAGCGACTTCCCTTTCACTTTTCCCTTTCATGCATTGGAGAAGGAAATGGCAACCCACTCCAGTGTTCTTGCCTGGAGAACCCCAGGGACGGGGGAGCCTCGTGGGCTGCCGTGTATGGGGTCACACAGAGTCGGACACGACTGAAGTGACTTAGCAGCAGCAGCAGCAGCAGTAGTTTGGGATAAAGAGGCGATGGTGAGCCATTTTTTTTTGTCTTTCTCTGACTCAAGCATTTATCAAGCCAGTGACTAATAGTCTTGGAATATTAATCTGGGGTGGATATGGAGAGTAAATTAGGGGCAAGGCTAGGCAGTGTGGAGAAAAGGAGGCAATAAGACAGGCCAGAGCAGCACGTAATAACCCCATGTTCAGAGAGCCTAGACATCTTGGTAAGCTCTCATTGAACTGTCATCTTTCTCCTCAAGCTGCGATGTGCCCAGTGCCACACAGGGTAGGTGATTGTGCTTCTGTGGGGTCCTCTGTTCCAGAAGATTCTCGACCCAGTATTCCCGTGGACAGAAGAGTCTGGCAGATTATAGTCCGTAGGGTTGCAAGAGTCAGACATGAGCTAGTGACTAAACAAAGCAGCAGCAGTCCCCTTTGAGGGAACATCAGATAACACCTGATTTTAACAGACCTTTTTCAAGCCTCTCTCAGTAAAATAAAACCCTGTTTACCAACCGCAGCAAATAAGTGAGTAGTCAGAACGGGCCGGTGGTACACATATGCTCAGGGGACGTAGATCTGAGTTGCTACTCCCACTACCGTTACAGTAATTAGGCTCCAGCAGCATCATATGTCCATCCTGGTTTGTGAGCTAGATATATCGTGCTGGCACTTCATGTCATAACTGATTCCTAACTGGCCACATCTAACGTCCCTGCCAGTCCAGGTTGAAATCACCCCTGATTTTCATTTTTAGATGTTATCTTAAAGCCTCTCTTAGTGCTGGATGCTCAGCTAAGGGACTGTCTGACTGACTCTGTGCAACTCTTAGACCTCTTGCCCTCGCCTGAAACCCCCCAACCCAGGTCAGTCTCTGGAATCCCTGGATGAGGAAGAAACTTCCTCACCAAATCTTCAGGTTCTGACCTGAGCTTCAGGTCTTCATTGATTTTGCAGGTTCCCTTCCCTCCTGTCTATCCTTGATTCTGGTTCTGTTATTTGTTGGGTGGGATCAGGGGAAGGATGGCCCTTCTCTCTAGACCCCTGGGCTTCAGATGGTCCTATATCAACCTGTACTTTCCTTTATCCTTCTTAAGGGCTCCCGCCCTTGGGAGGCCTGCTTTCTTCCCTGGTTCTCCTTATCCTATAGCACGTCCTCCAGCCAGTTGTCAAGCTGGCAGTTCAGCAGCATTTCAGAGAGATCTACCTTTCAGTCCCTCATTTTCTTCTAGTGCCATCCTAGGTATTCCTTCATTAGAGCATGTGGGTGTCAGGTTCTGTGGGAACTGAGGGAAGAGGAATAAACTGATGAAAAGAGGGATGGGAGCAATAGGGAATACAGGAATGGGCGGTGGAATCAGGAAAAGCAGACTGGGAGTACAGGGATGGTAGTGGGGGAATGAGAGATGAATGGGAATTGGGTTTTTTCTTCATCTGACCGTCTTTGTAATTCTCACTGCGAACTTCCCCATGACCTCTAAACCAATTGCCCCCTTCTGGTCTGTAGGATGTGTCCAGTTTCCAGCAGGTTGAAAGAATTGAGAGTGGCCGGGGGAAATGTCCTTTTGAGCCAGCTCAGCGGTCAGCAGCTGTGATGGCTGGTGAGTGGGGAGAGACCAGCACCTGTGACTTCTTGCTATAATCGCCTCCTTCCCCACCCTGCTGTTTGAATTTCTGTGTCCTTTCTTTTCTTTCCTTGGAATGTCTATTATCCCCACATCTCTTTCTAGCTTTTCCTGTTCTTCCCAGAGTGCTTGTGTCTTGCTTTTCCCCACAGACTGCCATTTCCCTTGCTTTTCTCTAGAGAATGTGTCTGCTCTTCACAGTAGACTGTGAACGTTTCCTTTGTTACCCTTATTTCTTTTAGTCATTTTTTCCTCAGTAGAAGAGGAATCTACTACAATGCATATTATAATGAGTTTGCAAAAAAGTATAAAGGACATAAGAAATCTTTTAGAACAGCACAGTTCAAAAGAACTTTGTGTGATGATGGAATTGTTCTGTATCTTCGCTGTCTAATATGGTAGCCACCGGCTACATGGGCTGTTGAGCCCTTGAAATGTGACTAGTGCAACTGAAGGGAAGAATATTAAATTCTATGTAATTGTGATTTAAATGTAAATAGCCATTCATACCTAGTGAGTACCATATTAACAGAGTTCTAGAGTATTTCTACTCTGAAAACCACGCTAGTATTTTAGGGTATTTCCTTTTAGCCTTTTTATGTCCACACACATATATACTCATGCATGTATATTTTGCTGGCCAGTGCTTTGTTGCTCAGAAGAATCAGTACTACTACTACTACTACTAAGTCGCTTCAGTCGTGTCCGACTCTGTGCGACCCCATAGACGGCAGCCCACCAGGCTCCTCCGTCCCTGGGATTCTCCAGGCAAGAACACTGGAGTGGGTTGCCATTTCCTTCTCCAATGCATGAAAGTGAAAAGTGAAAGTAAAGTCGCTCAATCGTGTCCGACTTGTAGCGACCCCATGGACTACAGCCTACCAGGCTCCTCTGCCCATGGGGTTTTCCAGGCCAGAGTACTGGAGTGGGTTGCCATTGCCTTCTCCGGGAAGAATCAGTAATGACTATTAAATAAATTTCTTCTGTTACTTCCTTTGAACAAGTTATACGTATACAGTTGCTCAAGTGTTGAATGGTTCTATCACAGATTATACCTAAGCTTTTCTGGAGAATGACTAATTCTTTGGTAGCCACAAAGTAAACAGTTTGTATGCCGCATAGCCTGTATATTAGGTTAGACTGCTCCACAAACACTCTGCAAATTCAGTGAGAACACAACCATTTTTCTCATGATAGTTTAAGACAAGCAGAAATTTTATGAGTGTGTGTATTATGAAACTTTAAAATGTCATGCTGCATGGACATAAATTTGAATATTGTCACGTGACTTTATAACATAGGCATTTCTATATAATTTAAAAATTCTTTGTGAAGAAAAATTTTAATGATATTATCTTACTCAACCTGTGAGCATATGCTGATTTAACAATTCCAGATCATTTATATGAACTTATTCTCAAATTGATTTAGTTCAGTTCAAAGTTTTTACTATTGTCTATAACACCAAGGGCTTCCCTAGTGGATAAGTTGGTAAAGAATCTGCCTGCAGTGCGGGAGACCTGCGTTTGATCCCTGGGTTAGGACGATCCCCTGGCGAAGGAAGTGGTAACCCACTCTGGGATTCTTGCCTGGAAAATCCCATGGACGGAAGAGCCTGGTGGGCTACAGTCCATGGGGTCACAAAGAGTTGGACACGACTGAGCAACTAAACCATCACCACTGTAACACTGTAGTGAACCTTTTTGTACATAAATTTTTATCCTCATTTTAGATCGTCTCTTTAAGACTCCTGGAAATGGATTGCTATATTAAAGGGTGTGAATATTTTACAGCTCATTATCTGTTGCTAATTGAGTTTTTAGAAAGGGTATACCAGTTTACACCCTAAATCAGCGGTAAATGAGTTTTTTTCTCACATAAATTTCACTGTACTGTTTTGTTGTTATTAAATGTCTTCTTTTTTGCTGATTTGAGGCTAAAAATGGCACCTTGCTTTGATTTGTATTTCTTTGAATGTTAGTGAAGGTAAACATTTTTCATGTTTTAGTACTTGCTTTTATTTCTTCTTTGGCTAATCCTCTGCTCATGTTCTTGGGCCAATTTTCAGGTAAGGTATTAGTATTCCAATCTATATCTTTTCTTTTGTGATTATATATTTTAAGCTAAACCCTTCTTCAGTTAGAGAGCAGGTAAAATTTTCTTCTCAAATTTTTTCCCAAACATTTTAACTCTAATCTATTTGAAGTTTATTTTTCAAATAGCATGAGAATGGAGTCAAAATTGATTTTCCCCAACTAGCTAATCAGTTGACTTTTAGCATCATTCATCATACTGTTTTTTCTTTCTTCACTAAGGTTGCTGCAAACTTTATTATAAAATATCAGACAATTAAAATTTTTAACTATGAAAACTACTTATTCAAAATAAGCAAGCGCATTTGCTTGGAGTGTCTGCGTTGAGATGGCAATATAACCTTCGAAACTCCGCTGGGTCCCTGGCCTGATGGCTAGTGTGTGGTACAGAGCAGGAAGGAGTTGTATTACTTGTTTTTTTGTTTAAATTAATTTTTATTGAAGTATAGTTGATTTACAGGGTTGTGCTAGTTTCTACTGTACAGTGAAATGAATCAGCCATAGACATGTATCTGCTCCCTTTTGGACTCCCTTTCCCATTCAGGTCACCACAGTGCAGTAAGTAGAGTTCCCTCTGCTATATAGTATGTTCTCATTAGTTATCAATTTTATACATATTGTCAATAGTGTAGACAATTTACATTTTAATTTAAATATTGCACAGTATTTTATGAATAGCAAAAATTAGGTGTAAGATCTAGCATTAAGCTTTTTTCTTATGCATGACTTTATAAGAAAAGTCTTAAAAGCTATATACAAATTAAGTATGTCCCTCTGAAGTGCTGTATAGGGCTATGATGCAATTTTCTCTTGGTCTGATGTATGCCGATACTTAGCTGGGGCTTTTAATGCTGATCTATTGTGCCCTACTGTCTCTCTGCTTTGAAAATATTAAATCGCAGATAGAAGACAACAGCAACATTATTTAAGAATTAGAACCCAAATTCCCAGTTAGGAGTCATACAAATGTCTTTAAGGATAATAGAGGTATTTTGAAAGAAAAGTAAAAGCTCTTAGTAATGAAAGTATTAGACTATGATGGCAGGAGTGTTGCTTATTTTAAATTATAAAAATTGCAACATGCATTGTGGGAAATTGGGAAAATACGGAAATGTATAAAGAAGAAATTAAAAAGCTGATTGTAATTCAGTCGTCACCAGGGAACCACTATTATTATTTTGGAGTATCTTCTTTTATTCTGTGTGTGTACATGTATTATAAATATAATATGTGTACATTTATAATAAATTGGAATTATGTATATTTCACTTAGTATTGTATACTGAGCATTTTATCATCGTAGAATTTATTTAATTATTCAAAATTTGATTTTTTTAGTGCTTGCATACTTTTTCATCCTATGAATATAGTACAATTATTTATTTCCATATAGTTATACATTCAGATTTTAAACTATTGCTTTTATAAATAATACTGTGTAAGGAATCCTTTTATATAAATTTTTATGTAAATCCTTTCAGTTCAGTTCAGTTCAGTCACTCAGTCATGTCTGACTCTTTGTGACCCCATGCTTCACATGAATCTAATTAGTTACATGGCTTCCCAGGTGGCTCAGTGGTAAAGAACCCACCTGTTAATGCAGGAGACTGGAGTTCGATCCCTGAGTCAGGAAGATCTCCTGGAGAAGGAAATGGCAACCCACTCCAGTATACATGCCTGGGAAATCCCATGGACAGAGGAGCTTGGTGGATACAATCTATGGGGTCACAAAAGAGTCAGACATGACTTGGCAACTAAACAACAGCAATTAATTACATTAGTCAATCCAAAAAGTAGGATTGCTGGGCCAAAGGATATAAAAAGATTTTATAGTACTCGATGGATTTGGCCACATTTGCTCTTCAGTTAGTCCTACCAGCAGTGATGAGAGGGTCTGTTTCATTACACCCTGTTAGCTATAATCAAAAATAGTTAATAAACATAAAACAGTGACTTTCTCCAGAGTCCAATTTGATGTTTTTGATTAGCATTTCTATTAGATCACAAGAGCTTTTCATGTGTTTACTGGTACTTGTATTTCTTTAGGAAAAAGTCTCAGAAATCTTATCTTCAAATTTGACATTTATCTGCACTGCACTGAGATAAAATTTTAAAAAAATGATCTCAATGTCTCTATTTGCACTATTCCTGTTTGGAAAAATGCAAATATTTTGACAGTAACATTCACATTAGCCTAAGATCGTCAGCAATTCCTTCTAGTCTTCTTTGCAGGGTCTGTCTTCTGTTCATCCTTTAAATGCTGGGGTTCCCAAGATCCTTTTCTCTTGTATTCTTTGTGATTGTGATCTCAGCCAGCCCTATGGATTCTGTTTCCACCAAATTCTGATGCCTCCCATATCCTCTCTGGAGCTACAGACCACATATCCAGCTACCTTCCAGACAGCTCCACTTAGATGTCCCACAGGAATCTCGGAATCAGCATGTCCCAAACCGAGCTCATCGTCTTCACTCACCTCCCCCAAACCTTCTCCACCAGTGTCCCCTTCCGTGAGTGCATTCGTGCCATCACGCACCAAGGTACCTAAGCTGGAGAAGGTGATTTGTCATCTTCGGCCCTCCCGGTCATATCTGGTAATAAACAGGGCTCTTACGAAGAAGAGCAGAAGGGAGTTTTGTTTTCTCTTGGGAACCCATCTCCTGTTTTTCTTCTCTCCTTTTGGTCTCATTGCATCTTTTGATTACTGCATCAGTCAAGGAGCCCTGTACGTGTTCCAGGTGTACTGGGCGCTGCCTGCATTTTGGGGTCAAGCTTATCTCTTAAATCCATGAGTGTGTGTACCCTGAGACTAGCATTCACACACCAAAACGAGATAGTTAGAGAAATCCTATATGGCCAGCAGAGGAAAAGGTAGGGTAAAAACCGCATCTCCAATGATCTATAATTATGTCCTGACTTGAACAAAAAGCTAGTATAATCCTTAGATAAGGAAATATAGAATATTAGGTCAATAGCAGTCTATCCTGGGCTTCTCAGGTGGTGCTAGTGGTAAAGAACTCACCTGCCAATGCAGGATATGCAAGGGATGCCAGTTCAGTCCCTGGGTTGGGAAGATCCCCTGGATGAGGGCATGGCAACCCGCTCCAGTATTCTTGCCTGGAGAATCCCATGGACAGAGGAACTTGTCAGGCTACAGTCCATAGGATTGCACAGAGTCGGACATGACTGAAGCCACTAAGTGCACATGTGCATGCGTGCGTGCATGCGTGCACACACACACACACATACACACACACACACACCCCAGCTGTCTACCCTGCAAAGCTCTGGCCATGAGAAGAAAACAGAGAGGAAGAAGGCAGGACAGGATATGTTTAAAGCCCTCTTTTTAAAGCCAATGAGTGATAATTCTTATTATAAACCTTCTTTAAAAGTGGGCATTTTGATACCAGAGTTAAAATTTGAATGCCTCGAGGGTATAGTGAAATATTCACTGCCATGGCTTGTATCCTAGTCTGTTGGTGTTGAGTTATTAACATATCTGGGAGGTCTGTGTTCACAGACTTTACCTCTGAGCAAGTAGAGACCTATTTCTGCACATAGCTGTCACCTTTCTTTGGCTGTGATTCTTCATCTTTGTGGTTTTTCAATCTTGTTTTACTCATATTTCCAAAACGACAGTATCTTAATTTGGGGGGAGATTTATAAAAATAAAAGATGCTAACTACAAAAAGCATTCAGTGAATACAAATCAATAGAGAGGAGAAAATAAAAATTATTTGTTATTTCATTAGTCAGAAACAAGCATCAGTAACACTGTACAGTTGTGACTCCTTCAATCTTTCCTGCTACTAAAGATATATATATATATATATATAATTTTTTTAAAATAGGGTTGAATTACACCTGGTGTTTTTTTCTGACCACCTTATTCACTGAATTCAGCACTTTGGGCATCACTCTGTGACATATCATCTTTTGCCAGTATCGTAGATGTATATTTTCATGTTTACTAGCGTGATCTGGTCAGCAATAATTTCCCAAACAATTTCTCAGGGATATTTTATTGTATGGACAGTACAATAGAATATTTGAAACGGACTGTTCCGGGAAATTCAGGGCATGGGATCCTGTGGACTCCTGTGGACTCCTGCCCCTGTGACTGCGAAGGCTGCTCTTCCTTTTCCTCTGTGTGGGTGTGACATTTGTGTTGCGAAACCCTCAGTATTCTTAGAACACCTGAAGCCCTGCTGCGCCCTCCCAAAGCGCCCGATCCCTCCTGCGGTCCCTCTGTGGCCCTCCGCTCTCCCACCCTGAGTGAGCGTGCTCTTCCGCAGTTCTAGGCTCCAGAGTTGCTGGCTGCCCCACTGATCCCTTAGAAAGTCTTGGGACTTCACCTCTGGCCACTGCATGGCTGTCTGTGGTCCTTTAATGTTTCCACAATATTTTCGACTGTTCTCCCTCAAACACATCAAGTTATGCTTCCAAAATATTTATAACTCTCTCTTTCACCACATCTCCCCCATTCTCAGGGTATCCATGACACAGCTTCTGTCAGAATTTTGGTTTTAAAGTGGTTGGTATACAATGCTTTTAGAAAAATTTTCATTCCAATTCTGGCTTCTGTATCAACTTCTCCCCCACCCCTACCCGCCCCGTCCCCCCCACCCCAGAACTACTGAAGATTTTTTTATTTGCTGCTCCTTAGCTGCCTGAAGCTATGGCCCAAATCTTATTTTCTCCCTTCTGAAACACTCCAGAAGGAAACGGGGTGCCATTTTATAGTTGTGGCCTCCTGCCTTAGGGCAATAAAGCAAGTGTATGGCCCTCGAAGGTTCGCAAGCTGCCGCAGCCGACGCATAGTGAGTGCCAGCCGTGCGCCAGGCCCCACCTGGGTTTCTCTGTTTATCTCATTTAACCTTTAAGCACTGCTCTGAGTAGGACTTCCCTGGTGGCTCAGATGGTAAAGAATCAGCCCGCAGTGCAGGAGACCTGGGTTCTAACCCTGGGTCAGGAAGATCCCCTGGAGAAGGGCATGGAAACACACTCCAGTATTCTTGCCTGGAGAATTCCATGGACAGAGGAGCCTGGTGAGCTACAGTCTATGGGATCGCAAAGAACTGGACACAACTGAGCGACTAACACTTTATTTTTACTTTATCTTACTGCTCTGTGTGGAAGGCGGTATTATTCATATTCTAATTTGAGGAACCTGAGGCTTAGGAAGGGTAATTTGCCCAAGTTCATACTACTAATAAGTATTCAGAGTTCAAACCCAACCCTTCCTGACTCTAAAATGCTTGGATTCCTTTCACAAGCTTGAGTGATAGTGTAGTCTCCCCTCCCACCTCCTGACCTCCCACCTTTTTTTTGCCCTGCATCAAGTGTTTTTAAGTTTAGCGGTTATCATTTCAGTGCCTGAGACATGCAGCTTCACAGGAGCATCTGTGAGCCTGGGTTGCAGGGCTTCCCTCAAGGTGGCCCTGCCCTCTGCTGCCTCCCTCAGCGTGCAGGACCCCGCGGCTCTTGCTGGGGTTTCTGGACACCAGCCTCCAGCACTCCAGCCTTGCTTGCTTCTCCAGCCTCCTCGACATGATCTTCTCAATTGCTCTCAAGTGGCTGTGCCCCAGGGTTTTCTTCTCCCTTTTTCCCTGGCTTTTAGGTTCACATAGTGACCTAAACATGACTCCCAGGTTGCCTGACTCTGGCCCTGTTGGCCACACCCTTCTGTTCGATTGCCTTCCAGTGGCTCCAACCAGATGTCCCGAAGGCATTTCAACCTTAGTGCATCCAAAAACTGAAATCGCCTCCTCTCAGGCCACCTCCTTTATGAGCCTTCCGTCATATCTTCACTTGGTTCATAATATCACCGTCTTCTATTGTCCATCTTATAGGTGGAAACCTTAGAGACATTGTCTCAGTACATTCTTTCATATCTCATACTCGATTTTCAAATTTTGTTAATGGGCTGTAACCTCAGAAATATCTCCCAAATCCAACCTCTTTCTTTCCTCTGCTGTGCCTTAGTCCTCCTTCAGGACTGTATGAAGGTCCTTTTTAAAAACGAATTAATTGTTTAATGGCTGCTCTGGGTTTTCCTTGCTGTGCGCAGACATGAGTTGTGGTGACTTCAGTGGCAGCAAGTGGCGGTATGCGGAATCTTTCTGGACCAGGGGTAGCACTTGCGTCCCCTGCATTGGCAGGCAGATTCTTAACCACTGGACCACCAGGGAAGTCCTCAATTGATTTTTATTGGAGTGTAGTCGCTTTACAATTTTGTATTAGTTTCTACTGTGAGAAGGCCCTTTTAATTAGCATTGTCTTCCTAAAAAACAAAACTATGTCACTCCTCCTCAAGAAAATCTCTGAGGTTTTGCCTTCACCTTTAGGATAAAGTCCACATTTTTCTGGTGATACAGAGAAGATTCATCACAACTGAGTGCCTATCACTGCACCTCTAGCAATCTCTGCTTACTTGCCCTGCACCCTGTGGGAGCTTCAGCCACAGGGAGTGCCCCACATCCCCAAACATGGCTTCCCCCCTTCCCCACTTGCCTGTCTTCTCCCTGAAGTCCTTCTGCCTGGCAAATTGCTCATTCTTCAGAGCCAGCTCAGACATGACCTCTGAGATGCTGTTCTCCTATTTAGATGTGGCTGGGTCCTCCTCTGTGCTCCCCAACACATCTAGGAGTCCACACCTGCTGGTATCTGGTTACATTGGTCTTCTAGACTCAACTGGGAATTCTTGGGGGAGCAGTGATGTTCTAAGCACCCAGTGCAGTGCCTCTCATGTAGTAGATGGTGAAGGAATGCTTCTCTGTTCTCTGCAGAGTCCCTGTAATCCTCAAAACTCCAGTAGGGGGTTTGTGACCTTCTTTCATCCCCTAAGTCGTTTTCTCCACTCTTGTCCGAGCCTTTGGCGGTGTTGCTCAGAGTGGCTATAGTTCTTATATTCAGCCCACAGAGCTGCACCTTCCATTTCTTCCCAGAATGCCTGTGATATCTACTTCTCCGATTCCCACCATCACTAGAGCACCTCTGCTCTGCCACTGAACCAGGAGGAAGGATCTGATTCCTCGTCGCTTCCTGTGGCTGGCTGTGAAATATCCAGAAACCCCTTGGGTTGGTGTTTTTCAAAGTGAGGTCTTGAGTTGCCCACACCATAGTAACTCGGCTTGTTGGAAACGTAGTCCTTGGGCTAACCCCCCACGCTACTGAGTGAGAATGGTGGGCCCCAGGTTTAGGAACCTGCATTTTGATCAGTTCCCTAAATGATGCTAGTGTACCCTAAAGTTGTGATTTGTTCCAGGGCAGCGTACGCCACTAATGCTCAGAAAGAACACTAGTTCATTGAGACACTCACCATAGTGGGAGAGCTCAGCAAGATGGGAACACGCTGCAGGGCAGACCTCTTCCTGGAAAGTTATCATGTAATTAGCATATTGCAGAACAGAAAAGTCATCAAAAATGACAACAACAAGAAAGAGACCAACAAAAAATCTTGATTTCCACAGGGATAGGTTTTATTCTTCTTTCTTATACATGAACATTCCAGCATTTTCCCCTTAACCCTGGTTCCTGTTACTGCCCTGGAACACTTTGTTTCTGTTTAAGTGAGATAATGCCCTCTGTGCTTAGCAGTGCCTGGCAGGCACATGGGTGCTCAGCCCCTGAGGGTTCTTGCCCCTGCTTTTACTCCCTCCTCTGCCCCTGTGACCCTTTCTGCAGGCTCCCTCGAGTCTGACGGCCCATCTTCTCGCTGTCACCCTGCAGGGGGCGCCCTCTACGCTGCCACTGTGAAGAACTACCTGGGGACGGAGCCGATCATCTCTCGGGCCGTGGGTCGAGCTGAGGACTGGGTCCGGACAGAGACCTTGCCATCCTGGCTTAACGGTGGGCAGAGGGGGGCTGCTCCGGGGGACAGAGTGGGGGGAGGCTGGGCGGCCCCAGGCTATGAACGTGGGATCTGAAGCCGCCGGTCTCCCCAGCCCCAGCCTTTGTTGCAGCCATGGCCTTGAGCCCAGCCGAGTGGGGGGATGAAGATGGAGACGATGAGATCTACTTCTTCTTTACGGAGATTTCCCGAGCGTTTGATTCCTACGAACGCATTAAAGTCCCGAGGGTGGCTCGTGTGTGCGCGGTGAGCCCCTGGTCCCAGATGTCTGCCTTGTTCTCTGCTCTGATTGTCCTCCCGTCTTTTCCTCGGGCCTCTGTCTTTGTGTCTCTCTTCCATCTCCTTTTCTGCTGGACCTTTACTACTTTTCTGGCAGCGTGAGGAATGTGGGAGAAAAGGCTCTGGCCTCTTTTACCCCATTATTACCCCGTGTGACACTGCAGTGTAGAGGTTAAAGGCGGGAACTGTTGACAAACAGACCTGGGTTCCAGTCCTTGCTACACTGCCTACTGCCTGTGTGACTCTGGGCGGGAACAGGTACTGTTCTGAGGACTAAAGGAAGCACCTTATGTGAAGCAGGTAGTGCAGCACTTTACACGTGTGCAATAAACGTGGTCACGCTCGTTACTGTGACCCTGCCCGCCCCATGTCACACTGTCCTCCTCAGTTACTCCCTCTCTGTCCTTGCATTTCTATGCATCTGTCTCCTTGACTGTGTCTGGGGGGAGTGTGTATCGGCCTCCACGGTCCTTCCCTAACGTTGGTCTTCTAAAGAGAACTTCCTATGTGCTTGTCATCCCAGGGCGATCTCGGGGGCCGGAAGACCCTCCAGCAGAGATGGACGACCTTTCTAAAGGCTGACCTGCTGTGTCCAGGGCCTGAGCATGGCCGGGCCTCGAGTGTCCTGCAGGACGTGGCCATTCTTCGACCTGACAGTGGAGCAGGGACCCCTGTCTTTTACGGCATCTTTTCCTCCCAGTGGTGAGGGGCTCCTGATATGGAGAGTTACAGGGTGGAAGATACCTGGGATTGGTTCAGTGTCAGTGCGGTCTCCTCCAGAGTGGGGTGGATTCTCCCTAGAACCCTGCTCCCTCTGCCCTGGGGCAGGCTACACAGCTCCCTGTGTGTTTCTCATGGGTCATCTCATTCGACGGGGGCTGAGTTGCCTCCCCCGAGTTCCTGCCAAATATCTGGCTCCAATCTGTGGCTCTTCCAGGGAAGGGGCTGCCATCTCTGCTGTCTGTTCCTTCCGACCCCAAGATATTCGGGCTGTGCTGAATGGTCCCTTCAGAGAGCTGAAACATGACTGCAACAGGGGACTGCCTGTCATGGACAATGACGTACCCCAGCCCAGGCCTGGAGAGGTGAGGGGGCTGAAGAACTGAATTGCCCCACTAGGACAAGAGTCCAGCTAAGCATCACGGACACTTCCTGGCCCCTGCGAAGCTTCGTCACGCGTTCTGTGTTCCCTCTAGTGCATCATCAACAACATGAAGCTCCAGCAGTTTGGCTCATCACTCTTCCTGCCTGACCGTGTGCTCACCTTCATCCGGGACCACCCACTCATGGACAGGCCAGTGTTTCCAGCTGATGGCCGCCCCCTCCTGGTCACGACCGATACAGCCTACCTCAGAGTTGTGGCCCACAGGGTGCCCAGCCTCTCAGGGAAAGAGTATGATGTGCTCTATCTGGGGACAGGTATGTTTAATAGCCAAGCAAGTTGCCCATCCAGTGCACACAGGCTGTGGCCAGAGAGGGTCCCCTGCATACAGGTAATCAGGGTCCCAGGCACAGGTACAGTTCTATTATGATGTCTCGCCCCTTGCCTGCTTCCTAGAGGATGGACACCTCCACCGAGCAGTGCAGATTGGAGCCCAGCTCAGTGTCCTTGAGGATCTGGCCTTATTCCCAGAGCCTCAGCCAGTTGAGAGTATGAAGTTATATCAAGTGAGTTGTAGATTTTGGCAAGTCTGGTGGGAAGACGTCTGAATGCAGAGACAGTTGGTGACCCTGAGGTCTGGGAGAGCTAGCACCTTCCTCTTGCTCACCCCCTTTCTGTAGAACTGGCTCCTGGTTGGCTCCCACACTGAGGTGACGCAAGTGAATACAGCCAACTGCGGCCGTCTGCAGAGCTGCTCAGAGTGCATTTTGGCCCGAGACCCTGCCTGTGCCTGGAGCGTTCGGCTAGCTGCGTGTGTGGCCCACCCTGGAGAGCATGGAGGGTGAGTGTGGCTATTACATTGCCTGGTGTCGCAGCTCTGGCCCAGCCATCCGTCTGAGTCTATTTCTCGTGGGTTAATGTTGCCCTGTGTGTGTGTGTGTGTGTGTGTGTGTGTGTGTGTGTGTGGTTTGTGTGCTCGTATCACTTGTGCGTCCATCTGTCAGCCCATACTAACTCATCCGTCTGTCCTCATCCCTGCTGGACCTGCCCTGCCTGTGGTTGACTTGCATGTTGCCATTTGCTTTTCAGTTTTCATTTTACAAGTGCTCTTAGAAGTGGTTTCACTCCCTCTTTCCTTCCTTGAAAAACGTTATCTTGTTGCCTTCTATGATTCTGCATTCTCCTGGTTTTCCTTCCTACCTCTCTCACCTATCTAGATGTCTGTCTTACTGGTTCTTTTTCCAGCTTGTTTCTGAACGCTAATACTCCCCTAGGTTTAATCCTTCTCTTTACACTTTTATGCACTTACAAGGTGATTTATTCCCATTGTATTCAGTACCGAGCGCTGGTGACAACCACAGAGGTGCCTTTAGCTGAGCTATTTTATGAAATAGACAGTCATCTCACTGATCCTAACAGGATTTTGATTAATTGTGATAGAAAAGAAGCTTTTCTCTTAACAGAAAAATCTTTTACCAGAGATTTCCAGAGAAATCTTGGGGTTGTGGACAACCAGCTGTACTTCTTGGAAGGCTCCTGTGTTTCTTTTAAAGTACCCCACCAAATGTCTTTCTGGCAGACCTCGTGCAGATTTAATTCTCTGTCGACTACTAGAAATATTTGTAGAATTTGTAGAAAATGTCATGCGTCTAAAAGGTATTGAGAAAAAGTTTAGGGATGAAGAGAATGTTGACTGATAATTCTAGAAGTGATTTATGAGATGACAGGAGGTGCAATTGGCAAGTGAATGTTCAGTGGTACCGAGGAGGGTAGAGGGGATGTTGACACTGAATTTATCAAGTGTTTTCTTCTTTATAGGCTGGTTCAAGACATAGAGTCAGCGGATGTCTCTTCTTTGTGTCCTGAAGAGCCTGGAGGTCTGTATGGTTTAGGGAAATATGGGTGGCTGGAAGGGCCTAGAAAGTAGTCCTTTTTGGACCTACTTTAAAACTTGTTTTCCGGAAGATATGGCAGCCTTACTGTCTTTGGGAATCCACTTTTTGGCTTTGTCCCCCAAGGCCCCTTCTCATATCACCCCACATTTCTGTCACCCCAAACCTACAGCTTCACCATCGTTTGTGCCTTTGCTTTCTCTCCAGAACACCCAGTGGTGTTTGAAGTTCCAGTGGCTGCAGCTGCACATGTGGTCTTGCCGTGTTCCCCGAGCTCAGCCTGGGCATCCTGCGTGTGGCGCCAGCCCAGCGGCGTGACTGCACTCCCCCGCCGGCAGGAGGGGCTAGAAGTGGTGATATCCCCAGGGGCCATGGGTGCTTATGCCTGTGAGTGTCGGGAGGGTGGGGCAGCCCGCGTGGTGGCTGCTTACAGCTTGGTGTGGGGCACCCCACGGGGCCCCTTGAGCCAGGCTCACACAGTAGGGGCTGGGCTAGCAGGCTTCTTCCTGGGAGTTCTTGCAGCATCCCTGACTCTCCTCCTGATTGGCCGGCATCAGCAGCGGCAGCGACAAAGGGAACTTCTGGCTAGAGACAAGGTGGGCTTGGACCTGGGGGTCCCTCCGTCTGGTACCACAAGCTACAGCCAGGATCCTCCCTCTCCCTCTCCTGAAGATGAGCGGCTGCCCCTGGCCCTGGCCAAGAGGGGCAGTGGCTTTGGTGGCTTCCCTCCACCCTTTCTACTTGATCCTTGTCCAAGCCCAGCCCACATTCGGCTAACTGGGGCTCCTCTAGCCACCTGTGATGAGACATCCATCTAGGGCCGGGCAAATAACCACCAGCACAGAGACATCCATCTAGGGCCGGGCAAATAAGCACCAGTGCATGAGTGACCCCTGGATGGAATGACCACTGGGATGCTGGGGGGTCAGTGGGCCTGGATTGTCACCATGGCCTCTGAGTTTTCTTTGTCCTTTGAATGGTCACGTCGACTTCCCTGTCTGCTCTCTCTGGGCCTGGACGGGTTCAGGGCCAGGCCTTTGCCTGATGCCCCTGAGAGATCAGAAATGCTGTTGCGGTGAATCAGGATTTTTCCTGCACTTGCCTGCTCAACCCTTGTGACCCCTTCAGCCCACTCTCTTCGGCTTGTTAGTTTGGCGCTTTGGCCCAGGACATCGCTGTTGCTTTCGGGTTGGGCCCTGGCCAGAAGGAGGAACCGTGGAAGTGTTTGGGGGCTCATGTGACTGACTCCTTTTGCTGATTCTTGAAATTTATGTGATTCTCTGTGGGGAATGCATGCTCCCCAAACTGCAACACGCAATCTCTGTCCTGAGATCTACCCCATCCCAGTTTTCCTTCTTCCATGAAAGAGCATGTGTAAATACATGGGTGTTCATAGATTACCTGGCCACACGTGCATGGATGACTGGCCCGATGCTCAGGTGTGTTCATGGGATGTTGAGAGGGTCAGGTTGGAGTAAGGGCAATGCCTACAGGACTTTAGACCCTGTAGCCAGTGAGGGAATGGCTCTCCTTTCTGAAGGAGAAAACCGCTGCCCTGTCTCCATCACCTCTCACAGCCCTTCTGTTGAGTAGACAAAAACCCCGGAAGTGATCTTCTGGGTGGAATAGTGCATATGACCCTCTCTCTCTCTTTGTTTTTGCCTCCTGGCTGCCACCACTGCCATGCACAGCTACTCTTTCTCTGACTAGAACCCTCTCCTTGACTTCCGTTAAAACTTCACAACATTCTAAATATCAGGGGATAGCAAAATGGGAACAGTCATGGTAAATACAAGCCTCACAAAGATAGGTTTGTTTCGGTGACTTTACTCATGACATCCTTGCTGTAAAGCAGGATTTCACCTGAGATTCATGGCCTCCCTAAAACCATATGCAAGATGCTGTCTGTACACGTGTGTCTGTATTTTTCTCGGGGGGCAGGGGTTATGACTCTCATCAGATTCTCAAGCCTTAACAAAAGTAAAGGACCACTACCTGAAAGTCAACCCGTGTTGGCCAAGCTGAAGTAGTGCCAAGCAGGTGCAGCTCTTCCTGCCTTGCCACACTTGCCCTGTGGCTAGCCTCTGGACTGGCAGCTGCCGGATACCTTCTTGTTGCTCCATTCCTTGGAAGGTGGGCCCTGTGCCTATTTGAAGACACGTCAACTCTCACCAAATATAAAGACCTCCTCTTGCTTCACAACTCCCAGGAGCTCTAAGCTTCTCCTGCTCAGTTCTAGTCTTGGCCTGTGAATGTGCCTCATTCATCCCTGGTGAGGGACCCCCCTGAACTCTCAGAAATGGTCCAGCCTTTCCCAGTTGAGGTTTTCAGCTCTACTTTCCTTGACAACAGCCCGTGAACTACTCAAGAGTCCCCTTGGGTTGTGACTTATGGTGGCTTTGTCGTAAATAAGTGTGTGATCTTCAGCAAGTAATCTAAGCTTGGAACAATGGCTTACTCATCTGTAAAGTGGGGATAATAATACCTACCTCAGGGCTGCTGCAAGGATTAAATGAGAGAACATGTAAACAATAAAGCACCATCTATACCAGTAGTGGTGGTTTCTGTAACAGTTGGCTTATCGTGCCATAATCACACAGTTTATCCTTCTGATAACCATGGCACATGCCGTCATTTGAAGCCTCATTTGGTTGGAGAAGAGTCGTTGCCACACATAAGCATCCTGTCCTGGGTCATCTCTGGTCAGATCTTAGCTGCCAGTGTCTAGGTTTTGGGAGCAGGGCCTGTCATTTTTATACTCTTCAGATGCATCTGACCTTGGTGACCTCATTAATCTTAGTGGGAATGGAGGAGGGCTCTGTATCTGGTTTATCCTCACTCACTGTACTCTCTTGAGGTTATGGGTTAGTTTTATTTTGAGGAAGGAAGGGAATGGGAGATTTCCGAGGGACCTGGAGTCTCTGGGAAAAGGGGAGAACGGTTGCACAAGGAGGGAGGGCCAGATCACAGTGGATTGGGGGCATTTGGTCCTTGGATAGTTAGAGGAAAATGAGAAGTGAAATGTAGGAAAACTGAGGAAAGTTGGAAATAGGCATGAATGGAGGGGAGCCACATCTTCAGCTGTGGAAGGTTCAAGCCCCAAGAGTGAGTGATAGGATAGAAATGTGAAACCTGTTCCCAAAGAAATAGTGTGAATAACTTGCATTATCTTCAGACTGTGGGGTTGTGGGGTTGGAAAGAATCCAGTGATAAGGGAGGTGAAGAAGTGTGCAGGGTTTCTGCGGGTAGGACTGTGAGGATTCTGGCTACCAGAGACCTGACTGGCTTTTGCACATAAAAGCGGCCAGGGAGAGGGTTGGGGATGGGGTTTGTATTTGTGTTTACCTCCAGATTCTAAAGATCATCCACTTTCTGGCCCTCACTCTTAAATTCCCCTCTGTTTTTGGTCCACACATTGTGACTGTTAGCTTGTCAACCCTAACCAGTGGTCTGCTACTATCCACGTGACCTTACCGAAAGTAGAGCCAGAAAGAGACGCTCACTGTTGACTGTCACAAGCCAAGTGAATTCCAGCATACTTGTCATGAGCGAAGTGAATTCCAGAATGTTGGCCCTAACCCAACAGGAGGCAGACTCACATCTTTTCCTGGGAGTCTCCTGACTCCCTGCCTTTCCCCAGTAGGCCCACAAGTGATGGGAGGAGAGGCTTCCTTTAGGTATCTGCTGGACCTTGTCCCTCCTGGCTACTGTGCCCCTGTCAGAGGGGGCAGTCATGGCTACAACAGACTGTTCTGGTCAACGGCACAGAGCTCCTATCTCAAGGGTGTGGGGACTGGACTTGCCTTTTTTGTTTGTAGTAGAGCCAGGATTGGAATTTTTAAAGATCAGTTTTCACCAAATGGAGGAAAAACTAGCAATAAAAGCAGTAAGAATTGTTTATGCAGTTTAAAATTCTCGCTAGTAGAGTCCAGGCACAGACCTCTCTGTGATATGGCAGTTTGTGTGGCCAGTAGACAGAAGATGTGGTCCCAGGCGAGGTGAAGTGCAACTGGATTGATGTAAAGCACCAGGTTTGGGTTAGGGTACGGAGGGGCAAGCAACAGAGAGAATGACCTGGCTCCCTGTGGATGTTAGGTGGAGTCAGGGGTATTTGGAAGAGCCCAGATAAGGGGTCAGTTTCAGAGAACTGCTTCTGGTCCCGTGGAGAAATAAATGCAAGCCAGGAACTGTCTTCCTCTCTTTTTTCTTGGGTTCCCAGCCCATGAGATTGGGTTTTCCCTAAACACACTGAGCCTAGGATTTAGGGCTACAAATGAATCCAGAGCTTCCCACTGGTGTGTATGGCACCCTTCTCCTGGACTTCAAGGCGTGGCGACGCTGAACCACAGGCTGAAGGCGTTCATCACCTGCAGCTGGAGCTATGGTTGAGGCAGGAGTCGGCAGCTGACACCGGATCCAAAGACCAACATCTCAACTTCAGTTTCAAGCAAGTCCTTTGGGTTGAGGAGGCTGGGAATACAGTCCACTTGGGGCTGAGGTTCACTCCAGGGACTCTCTGAAGGTTACATGTTGAGGAGGCTGACCAGACCTCTCTAATCAGAAGCTGAGGAGGAGAGCTCCTAGGACAAGATCAGGCTTCAGGCCTTTGCCAGCAAGCCTCATATCTGTTAGGAAAGGTTCTAATCAGCCTCAGATGAGTCCTCTGGAATTCTCCCCTGCCCAAGAGGGCAAGAGGGCAAAGCCCAAGAGGGCAAAGACTTGGCACATGCTTCAATACTCTCCTTACGAGATGCATTTAATTGTGTGTGGTAGGTAAGCTATTCCTTTCCTAGAAGAAGTGAGGCGGCAGAAGAGAGGTGATGATGGAGTTGGCTGTTTTTTCCTTTCAGTGATGGAGAACTGTGTCCCGTTTCCATGCAGCTTCTCCAGGAGGGACTCCTGCTCTGGTGCGATAGAAGTTATGGATGCTGGAGACAGTCATGGCCTTGAGGATTACGGGCAGGTGTCCCCATGCTTTGTTGTCGAAGGATGGAACTGCCTATCTTTTGTGTGAGGTTGGATGATGAACATATCAGCAGCAATCACGGAACCAGAGACTCTTCTTTGCTTTGGTGGGAGCCACAGAAGTACCCTGAATTCATGTTCAGTTCTAGGGAGAAGGATAACCATCTGCAAATGGCTGAGATAGAATATTTTCCCCACGAGGTGACTGGGAGTTCAGAACCAGGTTAATTAGACTTAGATAATAGTTTTTGTACCTAAGAGTTTGTGGAGAAAAATCCACACACTTTATAACTAACACCAGCGTATCTGAAACTGAGTCTAGATCCCCTGCATTTTGAACTGGCCTATAGATGGGGAGAGCAGAACCGACTGTAGACACAGTAGAACGGAGAGACTACTAGTTGTCTGAAATGAAGACGGAAGGGCTTCTTCCAACGCTTTGCAGGAGTCAGTCCCCCTAGTGTAGCTCATCTGCGTACATACCCACCAAATTAATATTTTTTTAAATCAGACTCAAAACTGATCACCTCTCAGATTTACTGGATTTTGGCAATGTGTCTGTGGTTTCATCATAATACTATAGCTCACTGTGTTGTGATCACTTTGTAATCCCCAGGTAAACATTCTTAGAAGGGAACGTGAACCTGTTCCTAGTTGACAAACTAAGTTGTCCGTATGCTACCACTGCCAAGTTTTATGACAAAGCTGTCCTTAGGAGCTTTATTAGATAAGTTCTTATTCTTTTGGGTATTTATTGCTATACTACTCAGGACAGGCTTTGCTATGATGTAATAATATGCGACCCCATATTCTTAGTGGTTTGAAATGACATGTTTCTTACACGACTTAGAAAGGAAGGAAGTTCTGATATATGCTACAACATGGGTGGACCTTGAGGACTTATGATAAGTGAAATAAACCAACCACAAAAAGGCTGTCTGATTTCACTTGTATGAGGTACTCAGAGTCATCAGATTCATGGAGACAGCAAGTAGAACGCTGGTGTCCACAATGAAGGAAACAACAAGCAAGGTGAAAAGACAGCCCTCAGAATGAGAGAAAATAACAGTAAATGAAAAAACTGACAAAGAATTACTCTCCAAAATATATAAGCAGCTCATGCAGCTCAATACCAGAAAAGTGAAAAACTCAATCATAAAGTGGGCAAAGGACCTAAACAGACATTTCTCCAATAAAGACATCCAGATGGCTAATAAACACATGAAAAGATGCTCAGCATCACTCATTATTAGAGAAATGCAAATCAAAACCACAATGAGGCATCATCTCACATGGTCAGAATGGCCACCATCAAAATGTCTACAAATGATAAATGCTGGAGAGGGTATGGAAAAAGGGAACCCTCTTACACCATCGGTAGAGTGTAAATTGGTATAGCCACTATGGAGAACAGTGTGAAGATTCCTTAAAGTCCTAGGGATAGGACTGCCATATGACCCAGCAATTCCACTGCTGGGCATATACCTTGAGGAAACCAGAACTGAAAGAGACACATGTACCCAGTGTTCATTTGCAGCACTGTTTACAATAGTTAGGACATGGAAGCAACCTAGATGTCCATTGGCAGATGAATGGATAATGAAGTTATGGATGCAATGAAATATTACTCAGCTATAAAAAGGAACATGTTTGAGTCAGTTCTAATGAGGTGGATGAATCTAGAGCTTATTATACAGAGTGAAGAGAGTCAGAAAGAGAAAGACAAATTCTGTATATTAATGCATATATATGGAATTTAGAAAGATGATATTGATCCTACATGCAGAGCAGCGAAGTAGACACAGACATAAAGAAGACATAAAGACATAATGTGGACACAGACATAAAAGCAGAGATGTTACTTTGCCAACAAAGGTCCGTCTAGTCAAGGCTAGAGGTTTTTCCAGTGGTCATGTATGGATGTGAGAGTTGGACTATGAAGAAAGCTGAGTGCCAAAGAATTGATGCTTTTAAACTGTGGTGTTGGAGAAGACTCTTGAGAGTCTCTTGGACTGAAAGGAGATCAAACCAGATAATCCTAAAGGAGATCAATCCTGAATATTCATTGGAAGGACTGATGCTGAAGCTGAAGCTCCAATACTTTGGCCACCTGATGCCAAGAGCTGACTCATTAGAAAAGACTGTGATTCTGGGAAAGATTGAAGGCAGGAGGAGAAGGGGACAACAGAGGATGAGATGGTTGGATGGCATCACTGACTCAAGGGACATGAGTTAGAGTAAACTCTGGGAGATGGTGAAGGACAGGGAAGCCTGCAGGAAGTACTGCAGTCCATGGGGTCGCAAAGAGTCGGACACAACTGAGCAACTGAGCAACTGAACAACAGTAACAGCAGAGAATTATGTTGCTTCTGGCAACACCCAATCTAGAGCAAAGCCCTGCGTCCTTAAGCCCTCCTGCAAGCCCCCAACACAAGTGTGAGTAAGTTCCTCCGGACAGCCTGTTACTGAGACGCCCCATAGTTGCCCATGCCGTGCATTCTCTCTCGCTCTAGAGTGATAAACCCAACTACCACTGTGTTCCTGGTAATCTCTGGCTGGAGGTCAAGGGCAAACGGTCCAGTCCATTATTATTTGTAATAGATATATACTGCCATTGTTACAGAAATATGTAGAATAATACATACCAAGCTGTTGTTAACGGTGAGAGACTTTACAAAACCTGGTGAGGGATTTTACTTTACTATTTTTTTTTTTGAGGGGAGAGGAGAAGAAAAGAGAAGAAAGGAAAGAAGAAAGAGAAGAATGAGGAGAGAATGATGGTGGTAGTGGCAGTGGCTCTAAATGAAGTATTAAGTGTTGATGATGTTATTGGACTATATTTTCTTTTTAAAATTTTCTACAATTAATATACATTACATTCGAGTGAAAAATAATAGAAGTTACTTTTAAATGGAAGAAAATTGTGATTTTCTTCTAAGGAAAATACTATGTGGCGCTTTAAAATTGTTCAAATAATTAAAAATTTAATGATAGCTAATTGATTTGCAATGTTGTGTTAGTTTTAAGTACAAAAAAGTGATTCAATTATGCATATACATGTATGTATATATATTTTTAAGACTTCCCTGGTGGCGCAGACGGTAAAAGCGTCTGTCTACCATGCGGGAGACCTGGGTTCCATCCCTGGGTTGGGAAGATCCCCTGGAGAAGGAAATGGCAATCCACTCCAGGACTATTGCCTGGAAAATCTCATGGACAGAGGAGCCTGGTAAGCTACAGTCCATGGGGGTCACGAAGAGTCGGACACGACTGAGCGACTTCACTATATATATTTTAATTCTTTTCCATTATAGTTTATTATAAGATATAGAATATGGTTTCCTGTGCTATACAGTAAATCCTTGTTATTTATCTATTTTATATATAGTAGTGTGTATAGGTTAATCCCAAATTTCTAATCTACCACTCCTTACCCACTATCCCCTTTGGTAACAAAAATTTGTTTTCTAGGTCTGTGAGTCTATTTCTGCTTTGCAAATAAGTTTATTTATATCATTTTTTTTAGTTTCCACATACAAGTGATATCATATGATATTTGTCTTTATCTGTATGACTTACTTCATTTAAAACGGTAATTTCTGGGTCCATCCATGTTGCTGTAAATGGCATTATTTTGTTCTTTTTTATGGCTGAATAGTAATATAAATGCTACATTTTCTTTATCCATTCATATATCGATGGACACTTGGGTTACTTCCATGTCTTGGTTATTATAAATAGTGCCGCTATCAAAAAAATTAATTTGTGCAATGGTATTTTGCGCCTAAGTTTGAAGGCTTTCCGTATTCCAAATCAGTTGCAGTACCAGACAAGGTACAGTAGGTGCCGCTATTTCCCAGAGAGCTGCATATTGTTAACGAAGTCCTCTTTGAGCAGTGCTCATTGTAAACCAATTATCTATCTGCCAGATATAGCTAATCTCTAACTCTGAGTACTATGTACTTGTAATTTTCCTTCCTCTCCTCATTTTATTCCATGACTCAGTCTCGGTAAGAGAAATTACTGTAGTAAAACATACTCTTTATTGCTTTTCACATATACATCCTATCTTTACAGGAATCGTTTGAAGTACTGCTAGGCAGGTAGTATATACTCCAGTGTACAGAGGAGGAAACTGAAGTTAACCAGGAAACTTAAGTCATCAACAGTTCATTGGTTCAGGTTTCTTTTCCCTCCATTGGCTAGTTCTAGAAACTTGCACATGTATAGCAAAACAGCACTATTTGTGCTTTAAATATATCAGTATATTGAAGTATCAATAGTAAAAGTACATTCAAATCAGTTTCCAAGAACTGACATCCGGATGATCAGAACTGACCCATGTTGCTTGTGCAGTGTGGTTGTGTAAAAGCTCCTGATGGATGTACTGCAAAGCGGAGCCCTGAAATTTGGGCAAGTAGGCAGCCTTTAGTAGTCTGCGAGTTCTTTGTAAGCACCTGGTAGGCTATGGGGTCGCACAGAGTTGGACACTACTGAAACAACTTAGCTGCAGCAGCAGCAGCAGGCATCCTTGGGGAGCATGCTGAATGTAACTCATGTTTGTGTGGGCTACGAGTTACACTGTAAACATCCATTATTGTGCTTTGTGGTAATGTCTGATACATAGAGTTTTTGCTCTTTCCTTCTGAGGGTCTACATTTTCCCAAACCTCACACGCAATTCTTCTTGGGTTATCACTTCCTGATGCCTGCCTTGTAGTTGCTATTTTCCCCTTTTCTAGTTTGCTTTCCCTCAAATGTTATGGAATTATAAATCAAATACCCAGGTTAGGTAGAAATGACTATGAAGTTAGCAAGTTCAAAGTGAATCTATTTGAAGGCATTTGAATTTGTATGTTACTTACTGGGTCAAACTGATAGGGACTTGGTTCTGGAGAGATGCAGGTTGACTATGCCAAGTTTTTCAAAAATCCCAATAATCAACACCCGTCTTGATTTCAGTCTACTGAGTCACCCTGGGACTTGCTCTTTCACTTCAATGCTGTAGCGATTTGAAGGGTGTGCTCCAGTCTGGGGTGAGGATATCTAGCCTTATAGAGCTGGCCTGACAACCTCTGATGGCCTGGTGGGTTCTGGACCAGGAGGAAAGCTGGTGGAGTATGGGGTGAGTAAAAGGTAGAAGAGGCTGAGGGGAGGGGCTGCTAGATTACGACTCAGGATGAAACAGGGAGTTGACAGATGATCCAGTCCTCTTCCTAGCAAGCATTGAGACCCACTAGGGGCCTTCTTACAACCTCCAGGGTGCAGAATGGAGGACTGGATGAACCACATATGCCAGACAATGTCTATGTACGATGAGGTGGGCCGTGGCAGATGCAGAGTTCAGACACAAAATTGTGGCCACTAGGAATGAGGTAGCAGTATGGACCCAACCAACTATCTGAGGTACTGGGCTGGGGCACAGGTGGGGAATACTTAAGGTCTCCAAGAAACCTGGGATGAGGTTACTGGACCTGGCATGCTCTGCCCATGACCTTCAGCCCAGAAGTGGGGCAAAGAAGCCTGGTATATGACACTGCCAGAATGGTTTCCAAATCTACCTACCAATGAGGCAAAGACTTCTGCTGGATGACTGCAAGGAAGAGTCCTCTCAACTTTGGGCAAGGTGGGCAGCCTTAGAGGGTTGGAAATTCTTTACAAATAGATTAGATGGGGCAGGACTATGGGCAGGTGGTGACACTATGGGCCACAGCCACTTGGGCAATCAGGCCCAGGGCTAGGTCTTTCTGGAACCCACGGATCTGGGCCTCTCCAGGGGGAAGGGACCAGGCAGAACAGACCAATTTGGTAAGTAGGGAAGTGGCCTTAGGTCACAAACACTAATCACTTTAGGAAAAAAAACAGCTCATCCTTTGAAATGAATTTTGCATGCATGCCCAATGTGCATGTGTTTGTGGGTAAATGAGATTCATTGTTTTTTTCCCCATTATACAAATATGCTTATTACAGTATAAAACATTCAGAAGATACAGAAAAGTATAAAAAATAAGTATCACCTGGAATCCCACTGTATCTTGCCAGAAATATTATCTCTAAATATGTTTTGGTAAATTTCCTTTCAGTCTTCTCTCTCTCTTTCTCTCTCTCTCTATATATATGTATATATTCAATATATATGGGCTTCCCTTGTGGCTCAGCTAGTAAAGAATCCACCTGCAATGTGGGAGACCTAGGTTTGATCCCTGGATTGGGAAGATCCCCTGGAGAAGGGACGGGCTACCCACTCCAGTATTCTGGCCTGGGGAATTCCATGGACTGTATGGTCCATGGGGTCGCAAAAAGTCAGACACGACTAAGCAACTTTCACTTCAATATGTATATATATTCAATGTAAGTATATAAATATAGGTTTAATGAAATCATATGATAATGCTCTTTGTATCTTGTTTCTTCCACTTGATAATATATCTTGGACACTTTCCCACAATAGCATATGTAGTTCTACACCATTATTTTAATAGCTGCATAAGATTCTTTTGCTTGATATTTCTTTTTTTAATGAGCCCCTCTGTTGATTAACATCATATCTTCCTAGAATAATGATAAATTTGTTTATTATTTCAGCACATTGACTACAACTTCCAAAACAAGCCCAGATACAGCTCATTCTTGACCTGAATCTAATTTTAATAGCAGTGCCTTTAAGAATTCACCATTTATTTTCACGTTTTCTGTTGGTTTCTAATACATTTATAGTATTAAGGGAGACTCCTATATCTCAAACACTAACAGGGTTGTATATTTTTCTTTTAGGAGAATCAGGATGGATGTTGAATGGGGTCAAATACCTTTCCATCATCCATTAACATGGTACAGATTTTCCCCTTTAGCCTGCTAATGTCCTGGTGCTGAGAATACCTTGGTTTCTTAGAATGAATCCTGTCTTCGTGATTTTGCAGCCTGGGAAGGGGACGTTGCTGCTCTTGAAAGTTTCATAAAAAAGGCTGCATGTTTCAAGCCGTGTGCAAACCCTACTCTTTTCATGGACTGCTGCTTGTGTGTTAGAATGAATTGGGAAGCATTCAGCATTTTAGTGATAGATAATTAGACGGGAAAAATCTGACTCAGATAAGCAGAGTTTAGATAACTTGGCAACAATCTATTCCTGGGTTTGATAAAACAGCACCAGCAAAGACAGTTGGGGCTGGAATTCTCCCAAGTACACGTGGGGAGGGGAGGAAGGGGAGTGGTTGTTGGATACCTGTCACCTTTCTTTCTTCACACTCAAGCTTTCCCATAGCTGTGCACAGCCTGGGCTTCCCAGGTGGCACTACTGGTAAAGAACCCACCTGCCTATGCAGGAGATGTAAGAGACGTGGTTTCGATCCCTGGGTCAGGAAGATCCCCCGGAGGAGAGCATGGCAACCCACTCCAGTATTCTTGCCTGGAGAATCCCATGGTCAGAGGAGCCTAGCGGACTACAGTCCGTGTGATCACAAGAGTCAGACGACTGAAGCCACTTAGCAAGGATGCAGGTCACGGTGGAGACAAGGAAGACAGTAATCATCATCACACACTGAGCACCTTCTCAGATTTAGGCACAGTGCTGGGTGCTCTGAGTGTATTATTTCTTCAAGCACACCGGGAGCTCTTCTGTGTCTTTTTTACAGATGAGGAAGCCAGAGTTTAGTTTGCTCGGGGCTCCCAGCTGGGAAGTAGTAGAGGCAGGATTTGAAGCCAAGTTTGTTTGCTCCTCTGTTAACCTTGTTCATAACCATGTTGAACATAAAATGTTCAACATGTTCATATCCCATGCCCAGCTTTGCTGGCCTCCCATTCTGCTGGGAAAGACTGACTGGTGGGTTTATGTTTAATCAAAAACAGTACCTTTCAGCTTCTGGATTATTCTTTCAAATGGCAGCTCTGTGCTACTAGCTCTATTTTTATGTTGAATCAGGTCAAATTAACAAATGTTTTTGGGCTGTTTACCATGTGGACGGCATAAGGCTAGTTGCTGTAGGAAATGTTGAAGTGTAAATCAAGACTCATATCCGGACAAATTGAAATCCAGTCTTGCAAAGCAATATGTAAGTTGACTGCTTAACCTTAAAAATAGCTACTCCACCAGATAATATATACTAAACTGACTTTCCAGGGGTGGGACTGTGTATATTAGAAAACATATACAATCAGACAGATCTGCTCCTTTCTGAGGTCCTCACACCACACACCAATGTAAACTCCTGGTCTACAAGCTTATTAAAAAATTTAATTCAAGTCATGGAAAAACTAGCAAAGATTAAAGCATTCATTTTTCTTGTGGAGGAATAGCCTTATTAGAATTGATGCTACAGAAAAATAAAGTAGGAACGACAGATAACAATGGAGAATTTGAAAAAGTGTTTAAATAAATAAGAATACACTAAATTATATGTCATATACACATTACTATATATGAAATAGATAATCAATAAGGACCTACCATGTAGCACAGGGGACTCTTCTCCATTCTCTGTAATGGCCCGTATGAGAAAAGAATCTAAAAAATGGGTGGCGAGTTTCCTGGTGGTGCAGTGGTTAAGAATCCACTTGCAATGCAGGGGATGCGGGTTCGATCCCTGGTCCAGGAGGCACTCACAGGCTGTCACATGTGGCAACTGAGCCTGTGGGCCACAGCTACTGAAGCCCGTGTGCCCTAGGGCCTGTGCTCATCAACAAGAGAAGCCTGAGCATTGCAATGAAGAGTAGCCCCTGTTTGCCACAACCAGAGAAAGCCTGGGCACAGCAGTGAAGACCCAAGAACCAGAGAAAGCCTGGCACAGCAGTGAAGACCCAAGAACCAGAGAAAGTCTGGGCACAGCAACGAAGACCCAAGAACCAGAGAAAGTCTGGGCACAGCAACGAAGACCCAAGAACCAGAGAAAGTCTGGGCACAGCAGTGAAGACCCAAGAACCAGAGAAAGCCTGGGCACAGCAGTGAAGACCCAAGAACCAGAGAAAGTCTGGGCACAGCAACGAAGACCCAAGAACCAGAGAAAGTCTGGGCACAGCAGTGAAGACCCAAGAACCAGAGAAAGCCTGGACACAGCAACGAAGACCCAAGAACCAGAGAAAGTCTGTGCACAGCAATGAAGACCCAAGAAACAGAGAAAGTCTGGGCACAGCAGTGAAGACCCAAGAACCAGAGAAAGCCTGGGCACAGCAACGAAGACCCAAGAACCAGAGAAAGTCTGGGCACAGCAATGAAGACCCAAGAACCAGAGAAAGTCTGTGCACAGCAGTGAAGACCCAAGAAACAGAGAAAGTCTGTGCACAGCAGTGAAGACCCAAGAACCAGAGAAAGCCTGGGCACAGCAGCGAAGACCCAAGAACCAGAGAAAGCCTGGGCACAGCAGCGAAGACCCAAGAACCAGAGAAAGTCTGGGCACAGCAACAAAGACCCAAGAACCAGAGAAAGCCTGGGCACAGCAATGAAGACCCAAGAACCAGAGAAAGTCTGTGCACAGCAGTGGAGACACAGTACAGTCAAAAATAAATTTATAAAATAAAAGAGAGTAGATACATGTATATGTATAACTGATTCACTTTTCTATACAGCAGAAGCTAACATTGTAAATCAGCTTTACTCCAATACATTTTTAAAAACAAGATTATGAGTCAATATGATAAATTATACAAAAATTTATAAAAGACATTCAAAGGTTTACAGTGAGCAAGCATTACTTTTAAAATAAAAACTGGCTTCAGTAACTTAAACCCAGGTTTAAAAAGCTTATTAAATACATAAGAAAGCAATACCTCACCTTCAAATCCTGGCAACAAATGTAAACAGATAATTTGCCTTATGATATTAGTAAACTCTATGGCTGGAGCTAGGATAAAGTCACGAAAGGAAAAAAACGTAAGAAAATCGTGAAAATGTTCAACATGTTCATATCCTTTAACTTAGTTTCCTCTTTCTGAGAATTTATTCTAAGGAAAATGTTCTATGGATGGGGAATCTAAATGTGCAAGGTGCTTCACCATAATACAGAAGTGGTTAACCAAACCAGAGTAGGTCTATGCAATGGGATATTATTTAGTCATTAAAATAATCATTGTGAAGACTTTGAGGCCACAGACTAATAAAGTAATGATAAATGAAAGCAGCAGAAATTTACCTACACAATTATTCCTCTTCTGGGAAAGTAAGATGTTATGATTAAGGCTTAGAAGTAAATATGGAAAAATCAGTAGAGTTGTACTTGGGTAAAGATAATCAGGATTTTTTTATTTAAAAATTTAGCTTCTGCTCAAGAATGATTTATTTAAACTTTTTATTTTGTATAGGAATATAGCCAACTCACAATATTGTGATAGTTTCAGGTGGACAGCGAAGGGACTCAGCCATACGTGTACATGTGTCTATTCTCCCCCAAACTTCCCTCCCATCCAGGCTGCCACATAACATCGAGTAGAATTCCCTGTGTTACATAGTAAGACCTTGTTGGTTATCCATTTTAAATATAGCAGAGTGTATATGGTCAAAAATTATTTTTAAAGAAAAAAAAGGAAATTGTGGTGTTGGGTTCTTTGGGCATCTCAGTGGGTTATTTGTCTACACCAGCATTAGACAGTCGGCTAGATGGGACAGCAGAGCCGCCGCCTCTGTAGCGGGCACAGACCCCACCCAGAGCTGGTGCCTTCCATTCAACTCCTTCGTCAGCCTGTAGCCTAGGCCCTCTTCCTGACTCTCCTGCAGGGCATCTCCCTAGCACAGTCCTCTGTCCAGCCTGCAGCTCCCAAAGCTTCCAGATACACTGCACTCCCTTGTTCAGCTCCTGCGCCCTCATTCCCACAACCCTTAAGAGAAGCAATTCCAAATGAATGAACAGAACAGAACTGGACTTTGTTATGTAGAGGGCAATTACCTGAGAAACAGGATGCTATATTAAATTTTTATGATTCATCTTTTACATGACCAAACTGCTTCCTAGAAAGGGCTTCCCTGGTGGTTCAGACAGTTAAGAATCTGCCTGCAATGCGAGAGACCTGGGTTCTATCCCTGGGTTGGGAGGATCCCCTGGAGAAGGGAATGGCTATTCCAGTATTCTTGCCTGGAGAATCCCATGGACAGAGGAGTCTGCCGGGCTATAGCCCATGGTGTTGCAAAGAGCTGGACACACTTGAGCGACTAACACACACAGAAGGATTAATCCAGGTTAAAGTGAAAATTTAAAAGCCTTTGAATAAAGCTTGAGAGAGGAGCATGGGGGCATGGACAATTGACAAATTAATCCAAGAGTGAGGAATATGACTTGTTAGATCTGGAATTCTCTGGAAAACGGTGCTAAACACACTCAGGTATCTTGAAATTGTCTGAAGAAGCAAAAGGGCACAGGAGGTAGCAATCATAAAAAAGCAGGGCATGATCCAGGAAAGGATTTTATTTATAGAAGTGTGAGGCTGGGAGGACAGAGAGCAGACAGGGCCAGCCCCGCTTGTGTTTCAGCCGAGGAAACTCAGGGTGCCCAGAGGTCCAGCCAGGATCAAATCTGATCTTCGGTTGCTCAGTCCAGTACTCTTTGTCCTTCTGGAATGCATTCTAGAGGGGATTTTTTTGATCTTGTATTCATTTCTATTTTGCACAGTTAAAATGTTTACATGATTTAGAAACAAAACATTAACAAAAACATTATGAAAAGATGTACATTGCAAAGATTCTCTCCCACCACTTTTATTAATTTCTTATGCATCCTTCTGGTGTCTCTTTGTGGAAATACAAGCAAATCTAAAAATATTAAGATTCTTATTTCTTACTCTTTCTAACACAATGTATCAAGGAGATCTTTGCATATAAATGCATATAAAGCTTTCTTGTCTAAGATAGTTCACGGTAAGAATGAACGATAGTGTATTTAACTAGTTGTTTTTTATGGACCCTTGGGTTATTTCCAATCTTTTGCTTTTGCAACCTGTGCTGCCGTAAATATCCCTGTACACATGTCATCTTGTAGGAATGTAGGTGTGTCTCTAGAATAAATTCCCAGAAGTGGATTTATGAGGTCAAAGGACAACTGCAAGTATAGCTTTGATAAACTGTCAGACTGCCTTCCATAGGAACTGTACCCGCTTTGCATTCCATTTAGCAGAGTAGAAACATGCTTTCTTCCCCCACAGAGTTGATCTTTGCTAGTGATCTGTCTTCCCAAGTTATATTCTGCTTGAACTAATGTGCGATTTTATTTCATCTTTTGAGTAAATACCATTGATATTGTCCCGAGGCATGTTGGATAACGTGGGGAACCAGCTTAGACTTAAAAACTTGGCACAGCTAACACATAATACATAGTCCCACAAGTGTCAGTGTTTCTTGCTACAAATTAGCTCTTTCCTGCACTTCTCTTTGAGAGGCCCTTGCTTGGAATAACCTTGGGTATTGGATAATCAGGTAGGCAATTCTTAAAGTGATCTCGTGGGATGTGAGGAGTAATTATAATTTCCACTTGACAGATGAAGAAACCGAAGCACAAAAGAGTGAGACAGCACTCTCTGATTGCCTGCTCCTCTCTTAGGGTAGGGGCTCAGATGTAAGACTGGGGGTTTCAGTTTGAGATGGGGGCCTTTTGAGCTGGGGCTGCCTCCTGCTGAGGAGATGCAGGTCATGCAGAGGGAGCAGAGAGTAGCACTGAAGGATGGTTCTAGGCTCCAGGCTTAAAAGAGTAGACTCTTTAATTCAAGTGCTCTATGGCAGCCTGGTTTGCTTGCATCCTTAATGTTTCTATGGACCAGGGACTGGGCCTTCTCCACCTTCATACCTGGTACTTCTAGGATTTGCAGGGCTCGGGACAAGAGTACAAAAAGAAGATGCCAGACTCAAGCTGTCCATTTCCAAACCTGGCCATGGCCCCATCCCTGTTTCTCCAGGAGCCCCGTGCACTGGCCTCAGCCACCTCCTTAGGCCTAGAATTTCACACTTGCAGTAAGATCCACCGTACAGACCCAAGGAAAGGGCCTGTCCAGACCCTGGAAGCAGGCTTAGGGCTGCGTGGATATGGAATCCCAACATCTCAGGTACTTGGAAGATGGCCTAGAGGGAAGTTAAGACTCCAGGTGAGCACACCCCTTTGGGCCCATAGGCTTCTCGTCAGAGCAGGACCCTCTAAACTACAGGGCCTATGGATAGTACTATGGGAAAGAGTTCCATCAAATTATCAATCTGCAGGCATCAGTGAGAGATAGAAAATTCAGGTATGAACAAGCCAGACGGGAGTCAGTGAAATATATTCATAGTAAAAAGGGTTTGAAGATGCAGAAGGGAGGCAGAGGTCGGAGAAGCTCAGGAAGCAGGAAGACACAAGTGCAACACGTGTTCTGGAATGGGATGGTCGGGATGGGCAGGGAGGGAGCTGTCTTGAGCTGGAGCATCTTGTCACAGGAAGGTACACAGCACTGACTGTAGGTGGGAACCAGTCTTTTTCAGACTGTAATTCCAGTCTTCTGTCCTCTACTCAGAAGGCAGAGGTGTCTGTAGGCTCGGGCAAAAGTCCTTTCCAGCTTGGTTGTCAAGCCACCATGTTCTGCCCAGATTCAGAGGGCAATCTTTTGCTTCAAGCAATACGTGGTTGGGTTTGTTGAAGCACAACTTTAACTCAAGGATCCCTTTGCAATATCAGTTCAGTTCAGTCGCTCAGCCGTGTCCGACTCTTTGCGACCCCATGAACCGCAGCACGCCAGGCCTCCCTTTCCATCACCAACTCCCAGAGTCCTTTGCAATGTGGGTAATGCAAAAACACTGTCAGCTGAGCGGTTCCATAAAAATATAACTAAGCACAAAACACCTCCAAGAAAATCATGCCATGGTGAGTTTTCTTTGACTATCAGTCCTTCCCTCCTTGAGAGTTTATCCAGATTATTTTGTCCTTTCAGCTATCCTAAAATGTTCCTACTACTATTTCCATTTCAGGTGATTCCAGCCAGCAAGTCAATGCCTAACTGGCACCAGTGTCAATATTATCAGGTTTTTACTGCATTTGCTCAAGTCTTCATAAGCTCAGTTTCACTTTCTCAGAAAGTTATTGGCTCCTGGAGTTAGAAGGAATTTAAATCTTGGTGCTTAAATGTTCTCAGTAACCAAGGTCTCACAATCTTGTATGGTAGTGAAGTCCACATCTGAGTCACTGACGTCCAAAGGGTCTTCTTTAGGTTTGGCTGAAATCTAAATTCTCCAATTTCCCAATCACTAGTTTGAATCTGACCCTTTGGGGTCTATACAGAAAAGCTTCAGTTCCTTTACCAGTTGACCACTATGCCCCAGTTTACCATTGTAATCTATCTGAATCACTTCTGTGGATTAGACACCTTTAGTATCTTCAACTATTTTCCATATGATACAGTTTTAGGGACTATTCCCTAAATCCACATGCTAGATTTGCAATGCTTCAGAGGCTCCCCAAGTGAAGATGTTGTGGGGGCAGTTGGATGGGATAATCTGGTATTCAAGAGAAAGAACTAAGCTAATGGATATAAATTGGAGAATCATTAGCTTGTGTAGGGCATGACTGAAACTTTGAGCATAGATTAGGTCACCCTAGGGGGCCGTGAGGTAAGGAAAGAATGGATTGTTCAAGGCTGGGTGGAGAAGGAGAGAAGAACACACAAAGAACACGGAGGAGCGGTTGGAGAGGCAGGAGAATGACCAGGGAGAGTGTTAGAAACCCAGGGAGGAGAGAATTTAAATAGGGGTAGCAGTGACGCCTAATGTAGCAGAGGCCCACTCTTTTGGCAGTTGAGGGAGATGTCAGTTTCTTAGGAGAAGTGAGAGCTAGAAGAATTGAGAACGGGAGGCAAGGAAGTAGAGTCAAGTGAGTGGAGATGAATTTTTGAGATGCTAAGCTGGGAGGGAAAGTGGAGCCCCAAGGAAGGGGAAGCCTGGGGAGATCTATATATCTTTAGAGTGGGAGAGACCTGAGCTTGTGTCAGTTCTGTGAGAAAGAGCTGAGACAGAGGGAGAGACGGAAGAGAAGTGGTGGGTGGGGAGATAGAAGATGGTTGATGGAATGATGGTCCCGAGGAAGACTGGGGGGGATAATGAAGGACATGAGGAGGGATCCTTTACGGATTGGAATGGGCACCAAATTCACAAAGATGGAAAAAAGACAGTGTGGGTGGGTTTCAAAGCAGATGAATTGGAATGTTGGGGAAGAGAGTTAAGGGCAAGATATCCAGTTTCTTCTTGACATAAAAGGTATCATCATGTACTGATGATCGAGGGGTGCAATGGTAGAGTCGGGATTTGAGAATAGTTACCAGGGTGAGGAATATATTGCCCTGCTCCTAACAAAATAATATGTCCCCTGCTGGGCCCTGAGTAGCACTGCAGCTCCTGCTGTGCCTCCACCCCACCCACAAGATTGGATAACTGTGGATCCCACCATTGGCTTGAATGGGATCCCAGTTAATTACCATCCCCCTCAAGGACAAATATCTGATTAAATCCTTGGTGTCCAAGCTCTTTTCTTGGATGAGAAAGAACCTGGGGGGTCAGGGGCTCTTCCAAGTGCTCTAAGAATAGGAAATAATTTACTCCTCAAGCAACTCTATGAGGCAGACACTATTGTTATCTCCACAAGGAAACTGAGGCACAGAGAGGGTAAGTAGCTTGCTTAATGTCATTCAGCTGGGAAGTGGATGAGCAGTGTTACGATAAGAATATCAGGTAGCTCATTCCAGAGTCTAAGCTCTTAAGTTCCTCTAATGAGAGAGAATGAAGATAACTTCCAGAGCAAAGGAGAGAAGGAATCTAAAGAGATAAGGGTCCAAATGGTTTTGAGCTCCTGGTTATAGTCCTTGAGGTCCAGGCTTTTCTGGGCTTGTTTTCTTGAGTCTTAATTCTTCAGCCATGCTTCTGATACTGTGAGATACCCTCTGTCATAATAAAAGGTGAAACTGGAGAGATTCAGCTGGAGGGCCTGAGTTGTTCTTGGGAAGCTAAGGTTTCACTAGCCCGGATATCCAGGAGTCTTTGATGAGGAGGATGTGGCATGGCCACAGGGGATTGTGTAGGATTTCTGCTGCCTTGCTTGTGGGAAGAGATGAGCCTGCGTGGGTTACTGAGCCAGACTGGGCATGGGAGTGTCAGTTGCCTTAGTTTTCTCTGTCCTCGACTGTCTTCCCTGGTGCCCTATGTTTCATCCCTTTGAGATCCTCACAGATTCACCCACAGTTTGCCTGAGTTGGGACACTCTGGGTATCAGATCCTCCTGGGTTTACCTCCCTCCCCTTTCCAGCCTGGGACCAACTGCCAATTGTTTTAGCTATATTCTCATCAACAACCCCCCACTTGCTTTCCTTATGTACCTATCAGGCTGTTTCCCAATTCTGAAAGCACCCTACTATTCATTTTCTCCACTGAGGTTTAGCTAGAGAAAATTCACAACCAGGCTGACTCCTCAGACCACAAATGGTTGTCTTACAAATAGTTGAGAAAAGATGAGAAGTGAAAGGCAAAGGAGAAAAGGAAAGATATACCCATCTGAATGCAGAGTTCCAGAGGATAGCAAGGAGAGATACGAAAGCCTTCTTAAGTGAACAATGCAAAGAAATAGAGGAAATCAATAGACTGGGAAAGAGTAGGGATTTCTTCAAGAAAATTAGAGACACCAAGGGAACATTTCATGCAAAGATGGACACAATAAAGGACAGAAACAGTTTGGACCTAACAAGCAGAAGATATTAAGAGGTGGCAACATACACAGAAGAACTGCACAAAAAAGGTCTTAATGACCCAGATAAACATGATGATGTTGTCACTCACCTAGAGCCAGACATCCTGGAAGGTGAAGTCAAGTGGAACTTAGGAAGCATTGTCATGAACAAAGTTAGTGGAGGTGATGGAATTCCAGCTGAGCTATTTCAAATCCTAAAAGATAATGCTGTGAAAGTGCTGCACTCAACATGTCAGCAAATTTGGAAAACTCAGCAGTGGCCACAGGACTGGAAAAGATCAGTTTCATTCCAATTCCAAAGAAGGGCAATGCAAAGAATGTTCAAACTACTGCACAATTGCACTCATCTCACATGCTAGTGAGGTAATCCTCAAAATCCTTCAAGCTAGGCTTCAATGGTACATGAACTGAGAACTTCCAGATGTACAAGCTAGATTTATAGAAAAGGCAGAGGAACCAGAGATCAAATTGCCAACATCTGTTGGATCATACATTACTATATGTAAAGCAGATGGCCAGTGCAAGTTTGACGTGTGAAGCAGGGCACCCAAAGTTGGTGCTCTGGGACAACCCAGAGGGATAAGGTGGGGAAGGAGATGGGAGGGGAGTTCAAGATGGGAGGGGACGCATGTGTACCTGTGGCCAATTCATGTTGACGGATGGCAAAAACTGTCACAATATTGTGATATCCTCCAATTAAAATAAATTAACTAAAAAAATAAAAATATTGACAGGAGACATAAAAAAAAGATAGAGAAAAAACAAGGGAATTCCAGAAAGACATCTACTTCTGCTTCACTGACTACACTAAAACCTTTGACTGTGTGGATCACAACAAACTGTGGAAAATTCTTTAAGAGATGGGAATACCAGACCACCTTACCTGTCTCCTGAGAAACAGGTATGCAGGTCAAGAAGCAACAGTTAGAACTGGACATTGAACAACGGACTGGTTCCAAACTGGGAAAGGAGTACATCAAGGCTGTATATTGTTACCTTGCTTATTTAACTTACATGCAGAGTACATCATGAGACATGCTGGGCTGGATGAAGCACAAGCTGGAATCAATATTGCCAGGAGAAAAATCAATAACCTCAGATATGCAGATGACACCACCCTTATGGCAGAAAGTGAAGAGGCACTAAAGAGTCCCTTGATGAAAGTGAAAGAGGAGAGTGAAAAAGCTGGCTTAAAACTCAACATTCAGAAAACTAAGATCGTGGCATCTGATCCTATTACTTCTTGGCAAACAGATCGGGAAATAATGAAAACAGTGAGAGACTTTATTTTCTTAGGCTCCAAAATCACTGCAGATGGTGACAGCAGCCATGAAATTAAAAGATGCTTGCTCCTTGGAAGAAAAGCTATGACCAACCTAGACAGCATATTAAAAAGCAGAGACATTAGTTTGCCAACAAAGGTTCGTCTAGCCAAAGCTATGGTTTTTCCAGTGGTCATGTATGGATGTGAGAGTTGGACAATAAAGCAAGCTGAATGCTGAAGAATGATGCTTTTGAACTGTGGTGTTGGAGAAGACTCTTGAGAGTTCCTTGGACTGCAAGAAGATCAAACTAGTCTAAAGGAAATCAGTCCTGAATATTCATGGGAAGGACTGATGCTGAAGTTGAAGTTCCAATACTTTGGCCACCTGATGGGAAGAACTGACTTACTGGAAAAGACCCTGATGCTGGGAAAGATTGAAGGCAGAAGGAGAAGGGGACGACAGAGGATGAGATGGCTGGATGGCATCACCAACTCGATGGTCATGAGTTTGAGTAAGCTTTGGGAGTTGGCAATGGACAGGGAAGCCTGGAGTGCTGCAGCCATGGGGTCGCAGAGTCGGATGCGACTGAGCAACTGAACTGAACTGAACTGAACTTTTAGATCCCTTCATGATATGGCCTCTGGGGGTCTTGACCTCGTTCTCATCTGTAGCACACTCCCGCCTCTCCTCTTTCCTGATTGTTCTTTCTGAACGCTTTCCCCAGGAAGCCCTTCTCTCTCTCCTTGCTCCAGGAGTCCCCTCCCTCGAGGGTGAAGTACCCCTCAGCAGGTGTTTTTGGTCCTGCAGTGAGCCTTTCTCTGAGTGTTTTCCATGAACCTCCTGTATTGGAAGAATTCTCTGTTGACCCTGAGAGTTCTTGCCCTATATCAGACCCGGGGGAGGGACCCTGGAATCTGCTTTTCAACAAGGTCTCCTCTTGTCCCTCTGCATCTGGGAGCTAGGAAACTCTTTTTCCTATTGCATCTGAAGTTCCTCAGAAGTTTAACCTCTCAGAATCCTCATCTTCTTTCCCTCCTTTGTTGTACTTGCTTTTCCTCAAGTCCTATAGAGGTGTTCAGTTTTCCCTTGACTTCCACTACAGATGTTCAGTATGTGATAGATGGTTGTTATAGTCTGCCACAGATTTGACAGACTAGAACCAGATATGACAGGAAAATGAGCTTGGAATTCTAAACAACCTTTGAAAAATTAAAAAAAATTTTTTTGAGACCAGAAGCCATGAATCGTCTGGGGCTACTTGTGCAGTTATTGTTGAAATTACTGGAGCTGTTGATTATTTGGAAATCAAATCCCATAAACAAATTGGCTGTGCCATCAGTCATAAAAAGATCTGGCCCTGGGAGATCCTGATGAGTAAGAACAAACAGGGGCATGGGAAGAGAATGGGGAAGCTCAGAACTGCATGAATTGAGTAGAAATGTTTGGCTAGCTGCAAGGAGCAGCTGCTCCCTGTGAGCTGGGCCCTAGGGACTTGTGGAAGGAAAGACAAGTTCTGGGCGGGCTGATGTCATTGAAACCACTCTCTGGAGACATAGGTGCTGTTCACTGGGAAGGCGAGTAGCCCTGTGTCACACGAAGGGCTTTGCTGATCCCTGACACTGCTGCCAGGAACTAGGGGAGAGAGTGCTCTGGGGCATGAGTCAGGGCTAGGAATGCCAGGCACAACCAGGGAAGGAGCCAAAGAAGATGACTCTGGTATAAACCCTGGCCACTGGAGGTGGAGACTAAATCAAAGAGAAGGAATGAGATGGTTGTGGTAGGGAGTGTGCACTCACTCCCCCCATCTGTTGCTCCACACGAGTCAGCTTCCCTGTGCAAGCCTGGCAGCAGCTGCCCTGCTCCTTCTTGGGGGGCAGGCCAGGCAAAGGGTAGAGCTTCTTCCCTTACTGTTAGACAGACCTGGGTTCAAGTTCCTTTTCTGCTACTTTACTTACTAGTTGTGTGATGCTGGCAAACCCAAGTTCTTTCTCAGACTGCTTCTTTATCAGTAAAATGAGGATAACGAAAGTACTCGTATGTAGGGTTGCTGCAGAATGTGAATGGAGCTTATACATGTAACATGCTTAGTTTAGCGCCTGCTCATGGTTGACATTTGATAATTGCTCCTTGTTATTATTACTTTACTAACCAGGAAAGAAAGATCTTCAATGAAGTATTTGGCTCTCAATTATTAAATCTATCCTTAATCTCTTTCCCTATAGACTGGGATGGACCTGCTATTGAGAGTTTAAAGAAATTTCATCTTGTTTCCTGACTCCTTTCAGTGCAAACAGTTTCTTCTCTGTATTTCTTTTTTACAGAAAGAAAATTGAACCGACATGTTCAGTCTCAAGTTTCACAGAGCTCTCAGTCTGCAGGGAAGAAAAAAGAAGAAAGAAGCAATTTCAGCTCTGTAGGGGAGCATTTCAAAAAGGGAGTGTGAGGGGATTGGGCTCAATTATTAATAATACACTTATTTCTCCCAATTTCCTTAAAATTTGGAGGTCTGGTTTTAGGAAGTTACTAAAACTTGAAAAACTGACGGCACTGCATAGATATTTGACAAACAGTTAAAACATAATATATGTACTCATCACATTTAGAAGAATTATAAAGGCAAGAGTGATACAGTAAGTAGAGCCCTGATCTTGGGGAGAGAAGAGCTGGATGTGTATTCTGGCCTACTTGCTGTATGACACAGGTATGTCACTAAACCACTCTGAGCCTCAGTTTATTCATCTATAAAATGGGGGTGAGGACATCTACCACCCAAGGCAATGGAAAGAATACATACAATTGTACTGAAGACAACTGTAAAATGATGAACAAATGGGAAATTGTTTATATGGGAATTTAAAAACCAGAATCTCCCAAGCAACAAAATGCTGAATATAGCAAAATCTAGTTCAGGTTTAACAGACTGACATTTGAGTTCTTGCTGTGTAAGAACCATAGTAGACCTATTTAATTTAATTCTCATAAATAATTTGTGAGATAATGCTGTTATCATATCTATTTTACAGATGATAAACCCAAGGCACAGAGAAGTGAGGTAACTTATCCCATATCCCCCAAACGAGCAAGTGTCAAAGCCTGAACACACACTTGAGTGATTTGAGCTTAGAGCACATCCTCTTTTTTAGTAGACTCACTGCATGCACTCATGTGCATGATCTCATCTAAAATGCACAACAATTCTATGAGGACTGTATTATCACTTCCATTTAGTAGACAAGAAAGTAAGGCATAGAGAGAATAAGTGACTCTGTCACTTATTTCTAAGGCCAGAAAGCTTAAAAGTTTGAGTCAGGATTTAAAGCAGGCAGCTTGACCTCAGGGTCTATACTCTTAACCACCACTCTAATAGAATGGTTCTAAAATTATTTTTAAAATATTCATTCACTTTCAAAATCATACTATCAGGGTGTCTGAAGAAAGAGTCACTATGGCCCAGAATACAGGGCAATGAGATAACCCACTGGGCTGTGGACTACCTAGATGATGACCACCGGTGTGTCATAGGGGGCATCCTGAGCAATTTAGGCAGGGCAGAGCCAACTGTGATGGAAATCACAGTGACATCATGGAGGTGGCATTAGTAACTCACCAGCTCTGACCTATGCGGATCCATTACATGCTTTGGTGGTGAACATCTGTTTTATTGCACTAAACTGCACTTGTGCAAATATCAATCCCCTTCTAAATCCACAAAACGGAAAAAGAAACCAAAGAGAAACCTCCAGAGGACCCGTGGAGCCTAGACCAAGTCTTCTGCCAACTGTTGTACTCTTTGGAAATAGTATATTTAAACGTCAGTAGTAAGTCCCATGGATGGAGGAGCCTGGTGGGCTGCAGTCCATGGGGTCGCTAAGAGTCAGACACGACTGAGCAACTTCACTTTCACTTTTCACTTTCCTGCATTGGAGAAGGAAATGGCAACCCACTCCAGTGTTCTTGCCTGGAGAATCCCAGGGACAGGGGAGCCTGGTGGGCTGCTGTCTATGGGGTCGCACAGAGTCGGACATGACTGAAGCGACTTAGCAGCAGCAGCAGCAGTTCCAGTAATCTGGAATATACTCTATCTTGTCTTGAAATCCTCCTTCCAGTCACTGGCCACCCAACACAGTCGGCTGGCCGCTCGAGTTCTTTCACCCGCAGGTGGCAGCGCCGGTCTTGGTCTGGTTAGGACGCTGCGGGCTGCGGAGTTCATGACACAGAAAACTGAAGATGGGAAAGGAGTTAGATACAGAAACTAGACCCATGAATTCTGACTTCGGATGAAACATGTCATTCATTTAAACCCCTCCCGTCTGGCTGAACTTGAAACTCCCGGTGAGCAGGCCTTGGCCCCGGAGACGTGCAGTGCGGGGCGGGCCCAGGGCGGGCAGGCGCAGCATCCTCTGCCCGGCCCACAAGGAAGCCTTCGCGAAAGTCGCGGTGGGTAAGGGAGCTGAGTAATATCCTGCGTGGATATCAGTCTCTTCTCGGCCAAACTGCTGGGCCAAGCCCGGCCGTTCCCACTTCGTAAGACCGGACAGAAATGCATCCTCTGCTACCCGGACCAGGGCGGGCCAGCCGCCCTCTCACGTGCTCCCCGCCCAGGGCACAGGCTGCCGCTCGGCGCGTCTGAGGGCTGCGCGCCGGCGGGCTCGGCCGCCGGGCCTCCCCACTTACTGCAGGCGCCCGCAGAGCGGAGGAAGCGCCCCGGGCTCAGTCGTCTCGGGGCAGGAGGCTTTTTTGCCTTTACCAAGTTATTTCCCCCTTTTCCCAGTTATTTTGTTCCCAATTTTCCTGGCAGGGACTCATCCTCAGTCTCTACGTCCTCTTTCCTCCTCTCAAATGAATGCTAATCACATCCAAACCATGTGGCCTTCCTCCGGAAGAAAAGAACTGGATGCACCTGCATGGTGTATAATGGTGTTGCTTCAGGCTTGTGGACAGGCTTTTGAGGGAGATCTTTTAGGACAATAGTTTTCTTCCTAGGATTCCTCACCTTGCATCTCCTAACTCACAACTGGCTCAAGTCTTTGAGTGTGTGAGTGAGCCTCACAACTGGCTCAAGTCTTTGAGTGTGTGAGTGAAAGTCGCTCAGTCGTGTCCGTCTCTTTGCAGCCCCATGGACTATACGGTTCATGGAATTCTCCAGGCCAGAATCCTGGAGTGGGTAGCCTTCCCCTTCTCCAAGGCATCTTCCCAATTGGGATCAAACCCAGGTCTCCTGCAATGCAGGAGGATTCTTTACCAGCTGAACTCTCAGGGGAGCCGACCTTTACTTAAGACCATATGTATGTGATGTAGAGGGAAATCTGACTTCCCTGCAAACCTTCTTCTCTTGGATGAAGCATGGGTGACTTTAGTAATCTGAATAGCAACTTAGAGCCTTAAAATAAAAAAGGCAAAAAACTCAAAAACTTCTTCAATCAAAGTTGACTCCTCAGAAACTGTAGCTATTTTTATTCAGCTACAGGTTTGGGAAATTCCCATTACTCACATGGACTTCTGACCGGGAAATGCTAATCCCTGGTGTTTATAGTTATGATAATTACTGTATGTGAACACTGTAGCTGGTATCCATTGTCATCTACTGATACTTCATAGCAAAGAATCATTAACTTAGTAGGTATCATATTCCAATTAGCTTATCTTCCTCCCCGATAAGGCAGGTATAATAAGAATTCTGTTGTAAAATTACTCCTCCTTCTACTTTCTCTGTCTGAATTCATCTGCCTTCCAGTGAGCTCAACCTTCTAGTGAAGATTTCTGTCTTTGTCTCTCCCCTCCCCACTTTCTGACTCCTTCAAAGACTCCTCTCTAGCTTGACCACCCAGGAAACTGTCTGGATTATATGTTGTGAAATTTGATTACAGTTGATTAAACACATTGCTAAATATTGCCTTGACTTGTTCTCAGTTTTATTTCTGAAAGCATAATCTTCTGAACTAGGCTCTAAGTTTTGATAGGGCAAGAACCATATTCATTAATCCTAGACTTAATAAGAGGTATTAATAAGATTAATAGGATGCTTAGTAAATATTTGATTAATAAACAGGTATCGGGATGCCACTTTATGGTTGAGAAACAGGAAATATCATCCACTTAAACTTTTGATTAAAGTTTCCTGAGTTTCAGCTCTGTGACAGACCTTGTGCTGGGCTCTGTAGAGGTTATTAAAAATGAGGAAGACACGCACTGTCTTAATTTGTAGGAAGATAGAGCATTCACATAGCTTACCAGAAGGTGGTGTAAATGCCTGAGAAGTATTGTAAGCCAAGGTGAGAGGGGTAAGGATAAAGCTCTTAAAGCTTGTGGTTGAGGAAAAGCTCAGAGAAAGAGCATCTGAGCAGGGCCTTGAATAGGATTTCAGAAGGTGAAGACGGGGTAAAAACAGCAGGCAAGGGAACAGTATGAGCAAAAGTAGGGGATGAAAGATAAATCTCAAAACTTGTATGGGGAGACCAAGAGGTTCAGTTTGATTGCAGTGATGTCATAATAGTAACAATGTCTGATGGTTGTTTATGCCTGATTCTATGCTTTGTGTGCTTTATCTCATCCTATCCTCCCAATAACACATGAGGTAAGTGCTGCAAATACTCCTATTTTGTGGATGGTGAAGCAGAGGCTTAAGATAATTTACCCAAGGCCAAAGCACTAGGTTGGGTTCTGACTCTGGAGCTATGCTATTCCCCCTCCAAGATGTGTGTGGGAGGAAATGAAAGATAAGATTGGGGATGTTATTTGGCATGTCATATTCAATTGGGCCTTAAACATCAAAACTCAGTTTGGTAAGTAATGTGGAGCTGCTGAAGATTATTGAACAGGTAAGCCACGCACTGAAAGCCAAACTTAAGGAAGATTAATATGGTGATTGGATGCAACAGATTGGAGAGAACAGAAATAGAAGATAAAAGATCAAGTAGGTGGTGAATGCAAGTGGAAGATGAAAATCCAAAGTCTGAGTGGAGCAGTGAGAATGAGACATAAGAAACTGTTGTGGGAAATATCCAGACATAGGTTTCTGTAGGGCTTGTCACTCGGTGAAGTGGAGGGTAAAGGGAAGGGTGGACAGTGACTCTGAGGCATCAAGCTGAACCCTGAGGAAGTGGCAGCAACATGGGCAGGCACACGGAGGCAGCAGGGCTAGTTGAAGATGGCCCCCTGAGGTTGGTCAGTGGAGCTGGGGATTCTGTATTGGACTATATTTTGGTGGTCGTGCACAATAGGCAGGGGAGATGCAGGTCTGGAACCCTGGAAAGAGGTTAGGGCTGAGGGTGTAGGGCCAGGGAAAGAGGCTTTTGGAGAAAACAGCCCTGATGACCCCTTGATGTCAGCCTTCTGGCCTCCAGAATTGTGAAAGACATTTCTGTTGTTGATGCCTCCCAGTCTGTTAGGGCAGTCCTAGAAAACTGCTAACAGTGATAAAGAGCAGAAGTATGTCTTTCAAAGCAAATCTCTAGCCAACAGCTAGGATAAAGCCTCTCTCCCTGACTTGATGTAGGGCTTCACTGAGAAGGGAGACCAAGGGGACTTTACAAAAGCAAATGGTGGAAAATTTCAAGGCAGAAGGATAATCAGTAATGTACTGTGGAAAGTCAAAGAAAAAGAGGACTGAATGCTTTGGCAACTAAGGGATCACTGGATCTAACAAAAGAATGAGATAAATACATATGGTGGAATATTCTGTGGACATGAAAAAATCCAGGTTTTCTAAGAAAGCTTAAGGATTTGGGAAAGTGCTTATAATATAATATTAAGCAATAAATACATAGATAAAACAAGTTTGAGAGAGAGGACACAAACTATATATAACATCCTAATTTTATTTAGTCCTCACTCCTTTTTTACATGAATAAAATATTAACATATATTGGAGTGCTTTCCTGTATTTTCTGCCAGGCTCTTCTGCTCTTGTTGAGCTAATCAGGGTATATGTACCGGTGAGAACTGGAAGGAGTTCAGAAGACTAGATTGAAAAGGGCTTGGAGCTACTTGCATGAAGGATCAGAGAAGATCAGGAAGAGGGCAGGAAGATGCAAGAGGGAAAGGGTGGTGAAAAATGCAGATGAGTCCAGGTAGGGCAGAGAGTTTGAGAGGGAATCAGAGAAGAGAGACATGGCTTGAGTTAGTGGGACTTGGAGGAGACACATAAGTCTTCAGATTTTTGCGCTGATATTTCCAGTTCTCAAACAATGTGATTCCTTGTGTACTTTATTGAAAAACTGAAGCAAAAGTTGAAATTCATTTTTAATGAATTTTGAATGTTGTATAGATGAATCTTCTTTTTTAAAAAAGCATTTAATGATGGAAAACTTCCAAGCATTCACAGAAGCTGAGAAAATACTTTAATGAACCTGACTCATTCAGCTTCAACATTATTAGTACACGGCCAATCTGTTTCATATGCACCCCCACATGCTCCTCCCACTTCATTACTTTGAAGCAGTCATATCATCTATAAATATTTCAACAGGTATCTCTAAAATAAATGTCCTTTAAACATAAACATTATCACACTTAAAACCATCAATAATTCCTTAGATTACCAAATATTCAGCATTCACAATTTGTCAATTGTCTTATAATAATTTTTTTTTAGTTTATTTAAATTGGGATCCATAGTTTACACACTGCAGTTGGTTACTCTAGCTCATAAACCTTTTTAAAGCTACCTCTTTACCTCTTCTGTTGTTCCTTGAATTTCTTTTCTGAAGAAATCCACAGTATGGATTTTGCTGATGATATTTCCATGGTGCAAGGTCTGGGAGAGAAGCAACAGGAAGTCGATTTCGGGCGGATAGCTGTGAAAGCAGGGAGGGCCCAGATGTGGTTGGGAAGTGGAATGTTTAGCAGGTCCTGTGGAATGGTTGGGATACTTTCTCTAGCAAAACTTGGCAGCTCTGAAGAGAGCAGATGTCCAGTGACCTACAGTGAGGGTTGGTGTTGAGAACACTGGCAGGTAAAAGGGCCAAGGGGGCCAACGATGTTAGCAATGGCAGCACTGATTGGCTGGAGGCCAAGACAACGATGTTAGCAATGGCAGCACTGATTGGCTGGAGGCCAGGATCTCTCCGGTAGCCTTGCCTGTCCATGCTCATCATGCCATGCACGTTGATATATAGAGTTCTTGGAAATTCTTTGTCTAGCCAAGAGGGATAGTTACTTCAGCAAAGGCCAAGTTATAAAATTACAGAGCCAGGGTTTACCTTTTTTTGTAGGTTGTTCCACCTTTGCAGCTCTGATTCTTTCTGAATGAGCCACCACTGAGATGTTAATGGCTCCATAGAGATGAGTTTCCTTTCTCCTCTGTGGTTTACCCACTATCTGAAAGTCTTGGCACTGATTACTTTTTCAAGTGGGGAGAATGGGCATTTCTGCCCAGCAATTTCCAATCACTAGAGCTGGTTCTTTGACTTTTCAGGTGGTTCTGGGAATAATTGACCAATGACCCAGAAAAGCCACCCCCACTCACTCTTCAGGTAGAAGAGGATCTTGTACATGGAACCACTGCTTCTAGTCCTCTCTGCGTGTGGCTGTGGGGAATCATTGCTCATGAAAAAGTGAAGGAGAAGTACCCTGAATTCAGGAATATGTTTCCAAAAAGATGGTATGTTTTACTTTGCTATACTGCCATAACCAAGTAAAACAAACTGGATGGCTTAAACAGAAATTTACTGTCTCATAGTTCTGGAAGCTAAAAGACCAAGATCATGGTGTTGGCAGGATTGGTTCCTTACAAGGGCTGAAGGAAGAATGTGTCTAGGCCTCTCTCCTTGGTCTGTAATTAGCCATCTTTTCCCTATTTCTCTTCACACCATCTTCCCTCTATGTGTGTCTGTGCCAGTGATCAAATTTCCCCTTTTTATAAGAACACATCATGTTAGATTAGGCCCCACCCTAATAATACCATCCTGACTTAACTAATTACATCTGCAATGACCCTAATTCCAAATGAGGTCACATTCTGAGGTACCAGGGGCTAGGACATCAACATGTGAATGGGGGGGTGGGTGGTGGACAAAGTTTACCATAACAGATGAATTGGCACACTCCATTTTTTCTCTCTCCCTACCCACCTCCCTTCTGTAGGCCCTCGTGACCTTCTGCTGGGGGAATTGAAATTGTTTCCAATGATTCCTTGTCTCCTGTTCCTCAACTCCAGTCTACATTGCATATGGTTCATCAAGTTCATCTTTTCTAGAATCCTCAATCATGATTCTTGATTACAAATCATCCATGGCTCATTGCCTGAAGAAGTGGTTCCAAACTTTCTGGTTTGGCAGAGTCAAGTGGCAAGTTTAGAGAAATACAGGTTCTTGGGCTTGACTCTCTAACATTTTGATTTATAAGGTCTAGGCTGTGTATTATCACCCTGCTTATTTAACTTATATGCAGAGTACATCATGAGAAACACTGGGCTGGAGGAAGCACAAGCTGGAATCAAGATTGCTGGGAGAATTATCAATGACCTCAGATATACAGATGACACCCCCCTTATGGCAGAAATTGAAGAAGAACTAAAGAGCCTCTTGATGAAAGTGAAAGAGGTGAGTGAAAAAGTTGGCTTAAAGCTCAATATTCAGAAAATTAAGATCATGGCATCCGGTCCCATTTACTTCATGGCAAATAGATGGGGAAACAGAGGCTGACTTTATTTTGGGAGGCTTCAAAATCACTGCAAATGGTGATTGCAGCCATGAAATTAAAAGATGCTTACTCCTTGGAAGGAAAGTTATGACCAACCTAGATAGCATATTCAAAAGCAGAGACATTACTTTGTCAACAAAGGTCCGTCTAGTCAAGGCTATTGTTTTTCCAGTGGTCATGTATGGATGTGAGAGTTGGATTATAAAGAAAGCGAGCACTGAAGAATTAATGCTTTTGAACTGTGGTGCTGGAGAAGACTTTTGAGAGTCCCTTGGACTGCAAGGAGATCCAACCAGTCCATCCTAAAGGAGATCAGTCCTGGGTGTTCATTGGAAGGACTGATGTTGAAGCTGAAACTCCAATACTTTGGCCACCTGATGTGAAGAGCTGACTCATTTGAAAAGACCCTGATGCTGGGAAAGATTGAAGGCAGGAGGAGAAGGGGACAACAGAGGATGAGATTGTTGGATGGCATCACCGACTCAATAGACATGGGTTTGGGTAGACTCCGGGAGTTGGTGATGGACAGGGAGGCCTGGCATGCTGCGATTCATGGGATCACAAAGAGCTGGACACAACTGAGCAACTGAACTGAACTGAGCATTTTTTTCAAAGCTCTCGAGATAATTTTAATCATCAGAACAACTGATTTAGAGAAGAGAATAAAATTCGTCACAATCTGATCAAAATTTACTCTCCAACTTCACAATCCTCTAGAATCCTTTGTCTATTTACCAGGTTCCAAAATTGCTGACAATTCTGCCCCAATATATCTTCATGTTGGACCACCTGATGAGGTTCTCTCCCATGACCTACTTCTCCAACTGTCTCTAGTCCTTCTCAAGTCCCATCTTTTCTTTGACGTCTCCCTACAACTCTGTCTTACTGTTACCACCCCTTTCTTGGCCTCCTATAGATTCTTATCTGTGCTACTTGCTAGGCAGAGAGCTCTACCTTGTGAAGGTCCATAGACTAGGGCTGAGAAGACCTTAGAGAACACATGTGTCTCAAAGATCCTCAGAGTTCAGAGGAAAAAATGAAGGCCTCAACATGATTTGCTCAGGGACACACAGTAGTAGAAAACAAGAAATGGTTCAGGGTATGACTTCAGACAAGAGGACTGAATAAAACCCTTAGGCTTCATATCATTTTCCCTACTACACACAACCAAGCAGTTATTGATTGACAGGGAACTGGAGCAAATATATTTTCTGCAGAGACTGTGGCAAAGAAGCTCTGTAGTTGAGATCTCAGGGGCAGAGGGCAGAGGGCAGAGGGCAGAGCAGAGTACTATACTGAGAAGAGTGCCATTAAGTGAGAATTCGTATACTTAGCAGGCTCTCCAATCATCATAAATACCTAAAATAAAAAACTATATTATTTCTATCTAGAGAAACTGACCAGTCCAAAAAGAAATACTGACAGAATGGATTTATTTTAAAAAAAAAAAAGCTAGTTTTCAACATGTTCCATCCATACACACTGATCAGACTTTTGGTTTCTTATTTTCACACATGAGTAAATAGTCGTGATCATCAAAGACACAACCAACCAACCCACCAAAGCCTTTCTGGAGAGGAGAAAGAAAAATAGGTTACATATAAAGGACTGGGAGGTAGAATAACATAGGACGTTTCAACTGCAACTTGGAAAATAGAAGATAATGGAACATTACCTTCATTATTCTGGGGAAAATAGTTTTCAACTTAAATTTTCTTACCCAGACAAACTATCTATCAAGACCGAGACTATGCCAATTCAGACAAACGCTTATCTCCCATGCCATACTTTCTCAGGAAGATTCTGCAAGATGTGAGTCTCAAAAAACAATTAAACCAAGAAGAAGAAGCCTAGAATTTAAAATATAGAGGATTCAACATAAGTGAGAAGACATTCAGGATGACAGAAAGGAAAGTTCCAGCATAACAACCAAGCAACAGCCAACCTGGAGCAGAGTATAGGACTCTGGGAGGAAAGAAATTTAAAGTACTAATGGATCATCTGATACATTTGATTTTGTGGACTGTTGTATTAAAAGCCTCTCTCTCTCTCTCTCTCTCTCTCTCTCTCTCTCTCTCACACACACACACACACATATACAGGCTCTTATGGGAAGACTTAACCACAGAAATAAAGAAACTAAATAGATGAGAATACAAGGTAGGAGGACAAGAAGGATGTGGTCAAGAAAAGAATTGGGCTCATAGACCAATTGTGTTTGTTTTGAGAAGAGTTTATATAGTTCTATGGAAGAATTTTGGGGATAAAATTGAGAACACAGAAAGATAAGATAATTATTCAATTCAAGAAAAGGAGAAAGTTGTATAAGAAAGGAAATGTTATCATGCACAGTACATGACTCAGCTGTAAACAATAGTATATACTAACCATAACATAATTGATAAACATTGATTTAACCAAAAATAGAAATGTACACTATATTGTAAGCATTAGGGCAAGATAAGTGTGTGTGTGTGTGTGTGTGTGTGTGTACACATGCCAGTTATTACATGATTGTGTCTTAGCTTTGAACCCACCCTTCTGCACTTTGCTCTGTAATGCTGGGACTAGAACCCTGCACACCACAATTTTCCCTTGCCAGCTGGCTCCATGTTAGTCTCTGGGAACAAGAAGAATATTGCAGAACTGGAGGAGAAACAAGCTTATATCTCCCTACTTGCTTCCTTTTCTCTCAATATTCATTTATTCATTCAATTATTGAACAAAGATTTGAGTGACTACTGTATGCCAAGCACTGTTCTAGGTGTTTAGAATTCATCAGTGATAATATTTCTGCCTCCATAGAGCTTATCTTCTAGTAGAGAGAGAGAATAAGCAATGTGCATAATAAACAACAGTGTTATAGAAAAAAAGAAAGAAGAAAGCAAAGTAAGAGTGATTGGGAGTGCATGAGTGTTACAAGTTTAAATAGGATAGTCATGGTAGAGTTCTTTGGGAAGAAGATATTTGAGTAAAGACTTGGCCGTAAAATGAAAGTAGGCTTGGCATGTTCAAGGAACAGTCCACAGGTCAGTGTGACTGGATTGAAGGAAGGGAAGATGAAAGGGAGAGAAAGATAAAATTGTTTACCTTTGGGAGAAAGGAACTTGAGGTGAGGAAGGTTTGGGTAGATTGCTTTTCTTTGTTTTAAGTGGTATACAAGCTTTTGACTTTTTAAACCATGAATATGTGTTAATTTTATACAATTAAAATTTAAAATAATGAATTACAAATTGCAATATGATATCCTGAATTGGATCCTGGAACAGAAAAATGACATTAGAGGAAAAGCTGGTAAAATCTTAATAAAGTCTATTCAATCAAAATGTGCTAATACTATTTTCTTAGCTTTGACAAATGTATTATATACTATAAAATGTTAACATTTGGTAAAACTGGATGAAAGGTATAGACTAATTCTCTATATTAAGTTTGCAACTTTTTGGTACATCTAAAATTATTCCATGATAAAAAGTTTATGTAAGAAAAATTTGAAACAACCAGAAGACTGAATCAGGTGGTAAGATCTTGCCCTTTCTTTACCCCCAACTCCCAGCCCTGCAGTCTTTTCTGAGTTTGAGCAGTGGGTTATTTACCTGGCAGAAAGATATGATTTACCCATGGGCCTGGGCTAATCCCCAGATGGAAGGGAAAAGGCTAGTAGGGAAGAATTTTGGATCACACCGATGGAACATCCAGCTCACTGACCCTTGGTGAATGAGATCCAGAAGCTGAAAAGAAGAAACCAGGACAGACCATTTACACATAAGAAATATGAATGTGCCAATTCCCTTAAGCTTTTAAGAAAGCAGAGTACTAAAAATATCTTCACAGAACTTTACTCCTTGTTTCATCTCTGTCTCTAGAGAGCTTAAAATTAAAGGAGTGGCTTCAAAGTAGGAATAACTCCAGATCCTTGATTCAGTGACTTTTTCCTCACTTCAGACTTTCTAAAAGTTTTTGGTGGAGGTGTCTGTTTAGGGGACTCTTGTTGATGTTAACTATTGTCTTAAATAAGTACTTTCCACCTCTACTTTTATATTCATTGGTGTATGAATTACTAAAAAAGTTGTTTTTAAAATTTTTAGATAATTATTTAATGTTAGAAAAAAAAGCTTAATCTTTGGTGTCATTACTCTGAGACTATCAATTTGCTACTCTTCTCCCTGGTGAGTCTTTTCTTAGTGTTGAGATCATTTTCTGTTCATGGTTCGTCTACATATTCTGCTTCTACCCACAATTCCTCTTCTCTTTCTGGCCTTTACCTTTTTGGAAGTAAAAGCCAGAAAGGAAAGTATTTTGCATACTATATTTATTTTCTGTCCTTCCTACCACATACCTCCCTTGAAGTAGAGCAGGTTACCCCTTAAGTTGCGGTGAAAGAAAAAGAGAAAGAGAAAATGAGAGAGAGAAAAATAATGGACCAATCAACATTTTATCCAACCACATTTAAATCCACTCTTCTGGCATGCAGGAGTCTGTATATATTTATATTTATATATATTATATATATATATATTTCTGAGATCATGAGCAATTAAGTGGTGATGAGTAATTAGCATTCAGAAGTTCCTTTTGATTTTGTTTTCCTCATACTTTTAAAAACTATGTAAGAGATACACATTCAGTGTAGAAAATAAAAAGACAAATATTAGACTAAATAAAGAATTACTTGAAATCTCAGAAATAATCCCCCTACTCTAACATACCATCAACCAGTCAATGGAAGAAACCAAGAATGGAAATGAAGAGTGAAGCCCTGAAGCATGTGAAGCTCCAGTTCCAGAAGATTCTGAGACTCAGTGCCTGTCTGTCTTGGGGCTTGGTGGCTTCATGTTTTGCCACGGTTGATGTACAGTGTCACATTAATCATCCTTACTGGATAACACTCTGGTTGTAAGTGACAAAAAACCCAACTCAAGTTTATTTATACAAAAATAAATAGAAATAGGATATCTGCTCAAACTGTATAAATTTGAATGCCAGCACTACATGATCTTTAGCATGTTACTACCTCTTAAAGCCTCTGCTTCCTCATCTGGAAAATGGCACCTCTCTTCTAGTGAGGTTGTTACAGGGAAATGAAGCATGTGCCTGGCACATAGTAACCATTTCATGAATGGTAGCTAGTATCTGCAGTAATGAAATAGTATTTGGTTTCTTGAAGAGTGGGGAAAGTTGTGTGGCTAGCATTTTACTACTAGAGGAAGTTGAAAGGCAGGAAACAGGGGGAATGAGGCAGAGCTTTCCTTCTCATGTGTTCTTATCCTCATGAAGTCCACCACAACTATGCAAGGATTGCTGGTGTGGACAGCCGTGGGCTGACATCCTATCTTACCCACAATGCCGAAGTGACTATTTCCTGCTTAACAGCCAGACTTCTGTAGCCAGAGTCCAGGAAAACTCCATATTTCCTCGGTCGTGAAGGGAAACTTTGCCAGAGCTTACCTGGAGAGCTGAGAACTCTGCAGTTAGAGATGGTAGTTCCTACATCCCCAAAGGATGCTGAAACCTGTGTCAGACACCTCTGACAGCTTAAAGCTGCTTCTTCTACCCAGGGTACCATCAGGAAGAAATAAGTTTCCCCCTCTATCCCTTTTGAGTTCTTGTGGCTGAACTAATCATAAAATTGACACAAGAGAGATTAACAGAAGAAGAAGAGGTGAGTTTAATTCACGTTCATGGAGGTTTCATTGAAATGGGACCTAAGAAGTAGCCAAAGAAGACAGCTTTTATACTTTTTAGACAAGAAACAGTAAATTTGAGACGAATTGGAAGGAGGAAGAAACTTAGGTTTGGGTGCTTAATTAGTTAGGAATTTAAGCAAAGTTTGGGCTTGGGTGGAAGATTAGTAAATAAGTGATAAAGTTTGTCTACATAGGCTTCTTGGCTTTGAATTCCTTGTCTCTGGTCATAAGGATGTCCTACCTTTTGGAGAAGGAAATGGCACCCCACTCCAGTCCTCTTGCCTGGAGGATCCCATGGATGGAGGAGCCTGGTGGGCTGGAGTCCACGGGGTCACAAAGAGTCAGACATGACTGAGCGACTTCACTTTCACTTTCTACCTCTTAGTATAGGGAGGGCACTTTTCATATGGGAGATTTATTTCCTACTTTCAGGGAGACAGAAAGGAAGGTCAAAGTGTCCCTCTTGCGTAATCCATTTCTTAAGTAACTTTAATTCAAAAATAATATGCCATTGAGACATGTTTTGGGGTGGTCTGCCCTGGGCCCCAACAGTACACTCACACATGCTGATTATGTCCTATGTCTATCTTTTCGTCTTTAGGGTCTACTTAATAAACATGTAATGAAAAACCAACCAGAACTTGGTAAAAACATTTTCAGAAATGATTGCCTAAAATCTCTAGTTCATAGGTTTTTCAACTTCTCTTACTAAAAATTCAAAGTTTCTTAATGGAATACTTATTAAAGCACACTGGGATATAGTCCCTTCTTTTCTTGGAACCAAATCAATGCCTCAATCAGAATTTGTGATGAACCAACATGTACAGATCTTCAGATCTGGCTTGAGGTGGCCTATAGGCCCCAAAAAGAAAGTACCATTTCTCATGAAGTCCCAGAAACAGGATGGTGAGGCCATAAGATGCTGTCTCTTTTTACACACCAGTTCTGTAGTCCAGGTAGAGCTGCCATCCATTTGAATCATGGCAGACAGGTTTTTCCTAAGTATGGCTAACGGAGTGACAAATTATAGCACCCCACTCAGTCCATTTGCTTTTTTTCCTACCAAAATAAAACTCTCCATTAAAACTGAACAGCAATTGGACAATTTCTAATCTTAAATCTCTAATCTTATGCATGAAAGGCAACCTGCAATTTAGAGCAAGATTTAAAGAGGTAGACACATTTCTTAGACTTTTTTCTTACCAATCTGCTTCAATAGATGGGAATCTTTGTTTAAACTGACCAGATCTTTCTTTGTATTTGAAAACACTAGTCTTTTGTGGTTTCTCCATGTCCCAGTTGCAACTTCAGGAACCCTGATAAGTGCCATCAAAATTGTAATTTATAACTTTTGGGAGGCCCAGGCCTCCTCTGAGTGAGACATTTATCAGTCCGTGTTATCAAACCACTTGTTTCTTTCTTGTTGCTCTATGTGGTAAAGAAAGCAGTTTTCTGCTCCTGGCAACTTGGCAAAACACTGAATAAGAGAGCAGGAATATGGTCATAGCAGGTGCGTACAGCAGGGTTCTTCCCAAACTCCTTCCCTGTGTTCCTTTTCTAAATAGGAGTCATTGATTTCCCTATTCAAAGAGGCTGATCTATTTTGCCCCGTAATGAGACAGAGAGTAGCTTAATGAATACATTGAGTGTCAGAATGCAGCAGATTCTCCTACTTTCAAAAGTTTCCAGGACTTCTCTGGTGGTCCAGTGGTTAACAATTCACCTGCCAATGCAGAGGACACTGGTTCAACCCCTGGTCTGAGAAAATTTCACATGCTGAGGAGCAGCTAAGCCTGTGTACTGTAGCTACTGAGCCCCTGAGACGAGAGCCTGTATTCCTGAACAGGAGAGGCCATTGCAAATAGAAGCCTGCACATCACAAGGAAGGGTAGCTCCCCGCCGCCCTCCCCATCCACCAAAACTAGAGAAAGCCTGGGCAGCAACCAAGACCAGCACAGAAAAAAAGAATCAAAAACCAAAAACCCACACAGAACAAAACAAAATAAGTTTCCAAATTATTATTTTTTAAAAAATTGTCCATTTCATTTTGGCTGTGCACAGGCTTTCTCTGGCTGCAGCGAGCAGGTTCAGTGGTCGCAGCTTGTGGTCTCCAGAGCTTGTGCTCAGTAGCTGTGGTGCACAGGCTCAGGTGTCCCACGGTATGTGGGAAATCCTCCCCAGACTAGGGAAGGAACCCATGTTCCCTGCATCGACAGGGGGATTCTCAACCACTGGACCACCAGGGAAGCCCCCCAGACTACTTCTACCACAGCCATATTAATTTCTTGAAATTAATTTTTACTTTTATCTAGAAACATATAGCTTTAAATATTAAATTATTCCAAAAGTCTCATAAGGAAAAACAGCTACCCTTGTCCAGTTAACTTTATTTTTTAGTTCTTTCTTTTCTTTACTGTTTATCTCTATTTTTCTGTGGATATGCATATATGTAACTGGGTGGATGACTTAACTATGGGCTTTCTCATTAGTTAAGTGGATATTGCTTTCCTGCTAATTCTTTCTTTTTGCCAGTACTCAAATTCTTGGTTAAATCCATTTCCAGTATTATAATTATTATGACTATATAAATACTGTTCATTGCAAAGCCAAAAACTATTTATTCCTCCTTTCCTGTAAACATTTTGATATTATTAGGGTTAACAATTGCTCCTCCACCCCTCTGCCCTCTTTTGCTTAAATGTCTTGGTTCTAATAGTCGGATTCTTCACACAATTGTTCATATAGTTAAATGTATCAGATAACTTCTCAGATAACTTTCAGACAACTTTTCTGCCTCCATTATCTTGATCCAAGCAAATGTCTTATTCTCTGGGCCAGTTATGTAGCTACAGCTCTGGAACTTCCCTTCATAAACCTGGAAATTGCCTGTGTCTGAGTCTGATACCTAGATGACATGACTTTCTCTTTTGGGGTTTATTAACTACCTCATTTTTCATGGATCACATTTTCAAATAGCTTCTTGAAAAAAAAAAATACATGGGAGAAGTCTTTTGAGACTTTTCAAGCCTGAATTTTCCTTTATCTTCATAGCTGATAGATAATTCAATTGAGTATAGAATGGACTGAAAATGTTTCCCCCCCCCCTAGAATTTTGAACACATTGTTCCATATTTTCCAGTTCCTTATATTACAGCGGAGGAATGGCCCTTCTTATTTATAGTTATTTTGATGTAACTTTTTCTTTCACTTTAGAAACCTCTATTCATCCCTGGTGTTCTGAAATGTTATCATGATGTGGACTGTTTCTTTGTACTGGCATTCAATGAGCTCTTTTAATCTTGAAACTCAAGTCTTTTGGTCAAAGAATTGTTCGTAAATTATTTGCTTGATGAGTATCTTCCTTTCTCAATTTTCTGTTTTCTATTTCTAGAATTCCACTTGTTCTCATTGTTGTTTTTCACCTTGAGGATCTTTTTCAAATGTCTGTGAATCTTTCAGTTCAGTTCAGTTCAGTTCATTTGCTCAGTCGTGTCCGACTCTTTGCGACCCCATAAATTGCAGCACGCCAGGCCTCCCTGTCCATCACCAGCTCCTGGAGTTCACTCAGACTCACGTCCATCGAGTCGGTGATGCCATCCAGCCATCTCATCCTCTGTCGGCCCCTTCTCCTCCTGCCCCCAATCCCTCCCAGCATCAGAGTCTTTTCCAATGAGTCAACTCTTCCCATGAGGTGGCCAAAGTACTGGAGTTTCAGCTTTAGCATCATTCCTTCCAAAGAAATCCCCGGGCTGATCTCCTTCAGAATGGACTGGTTGGATCTCCTTGCAGTCCAAGGGACTCTCAAGAGTCTTCTCCAACACCACAGTTCAAAAGCATCAATTCTTTGGCACTCAGCCTTCTTCACAGTCCAACTCTCACATCTATACATGACCACAGGAAAAACCATAACCTTGACTAGACGGACCTTAGTCGGCAAAGTAATGTCTCTGCTTTTGAATATGCTATCTAGGTTGGTCATAACTTTCCTTCCAAGGAGTAAGCGTCTTTTAATTTCATGGCTGCAGTCACCATCTGCAGTGATTTTGGAGCCCAGAAAAATAAAGTCTGCCATTGTTTCCACAGTTTCCCTATCTATTTCCCATGAAGTGATGGGACCAGATGCCATGATCTTCGTTTTCTGAATGCTGAGCTTTAAGCCAACTTTTTTACTTTCCTCTTTCACTTTCATCAAGAGGCTTTTTGGTTCCTCTTCACTTTCTGCCATGAGGGTGGTGTCATCTGCATATCTGAGGTTATTGATATTTCTCCCGGCAATCTTGATTCCAACTTGTGTTTCTTCCAGTCCAGCGTTTCTCATGATGAACTCTGCATAGGTGTTAAATAAGCAGGGTGACAATATACAGCCTTGAGGTACTCCTTTTCCTATTTGGAACCAGTCTGTTGTTCCATGTTCAGTTCTAGCTGTTGCTTCCTGACCTGCATGCAGATTTCTCAAGAGGCAGGTCAGGTGGTCTGGTATTCCCAGTGATTCTGGTATTCACTGTGCATCTTTAGCTGTTTGTTAAGGTTTGATTCAATCACTAAAAGTTAATCAGGGCTCTGTGTGCATATGTAGGATTCTTCTGGTGATCTTCACTGTAGGGCAGTGGTTCTCAATAGGGACAGATCCCATAAAAGGCATTTTGGAAGTTGTGAGAATTTTTAAAAGAGTTATTGGGGTTCTGTGACATAAAAAGAGATATACATATTTGGTCTTTGCTCCTGGTTCCTGACACGAAGCTCCAAAAGCCTTTCCAATTTCCTGAGTAATAAGCATGCTAGGAGTGTCTTACTCACAATGCAGGATGGTCACCATAAGGTCCAAGTCATGATTAGAGGCTTGGAAATTTCCTCATCTCCTATCCTCTGGGGATAGAAGAGGGGTTGGATATTGAATTAATAATGAATCATGTCTACATGCAGAAGTTGCTATAAAAATTCCTAAACTATAGCATTCAGAATGTTTCTGGGTTGGCAAACAACACTGAGGTGTTGGGAAGCTGTGCGTGTGTGTTAGTTGCTCAGTTGTGTCCTACCCCATGGACTGTAGCTTATGGATGTAACCCTCCAGGCTCCTCTGTTCTTGGAATTCTCCAGGCAAGAATACTGGAGTGGGTAGCCATTCCCTTCTCCAAGGGCTGGGAGGGTGACACACCCCAAATTCCTTGGGGACAGAAGCTCCAGTGCTCAGGACCCTTCCAGAATTCACCTTATGCACTTCTTCATCTTGCTGTTTATCTGTATCCCTTATCATACTCTAAAAAATAAACTTTTAAATGTCACCTAATGTTTCTCTGAGTTTTGTGAGCCACTACAGAAAATTATCAAACCTGACGAGGGGGTTGTGGGAATCCCAATTTGATCAGAAGTACAGGTGACAACCTAGGACTTGTGATTGGTGTTGAAACTGGGGGCAGTCTTGTAAGACTGAGATATTAACCTGTGGGGCCTGCACTAATTCTGAGTACTTAGCATCAAAACTGAACTATAGTGTGCCTAGCTGGTGTTGGAGAAATTAGTAGGTGTGAGGGGGGCCCTCACACATTTGGTGACAGTGTTATGAATGTGGAGAAATGAAGTGGCCTGCTAGTATATAGTATATGGGGGACAAAAATGCTAGCTGACTTGCCAAACAGTCCCATAAAACAAAGACTGCCATAGGTCTAGGGTTGCCAGATAAAATAAGGCCACTCAGTTGAATTTCAAATTTCAGATAAGCAACAAATATATTTTTTGTATCAGTGTGTCTCAAATATTGCCTTTTTATCTGGAAACTTCCTCTGTGTTTTATTTTACTCTCTTAATGTGCTCCTGGACAGTTATGAAGTCATTTTTAGTTATTAGATTCAGGATATCAGCACTATTTAATATAAAGTGAGTGAAGTGAAGTCGCTCAGTCGTGTCCGACTCTTTGCGACCCCGTGAACGGTAGCCTATCAGGCTCCTCCGTCTATGGGATTTTCCAGGCAAGAGTGCTGGAGTGGATTGCCATTTCCTTCTCCAGGGGATCTTCCTGACCCAGGAATCGAACCCAGGTCTCCCGCATTTCAGGCAGACACTTTACCGTCTGAGCCACAAATATGACTAACACACCGATTATTTTTTGCATAGATTTGCTGTACCTTGAGATTTCCATAGATTTTCATTTCTTCTTTTTTTTCATTTCTAAGAATACCATATAAAACCAGGGGTGACTGGGCTTTGTCTTGTTTTGAACTTAATCAGAGGTTGTTGTTCACCATTTAGAGAGACATATCACGGACAATAGCCCTGCTTGTGATCAAATACGCTGATATTGGTCTGCAGTTGTAGTTGTCTTACTCATGGGGATTCAAATATATGAAATACAAAGAATCATGAGAGACTGCTAGTAACAATTACACTCCAACAAATTGAACAACCTAGAAGAAATGAATAAATTTCTAAAAACAACAATCTGTCAGGACTGAACCATGATGCAATAGAAAATATGAACAGGGTAATTACTAGTAAGGAGGTTGAGTGATTAATAAAAAAAACCTCGAGGCTCAACTATTTGCTCCTACTGAGACACTGGTGTGGCTCCAAGGCTATACCAGCTAATGGTTTCTGTGGATTCCAGCAACAGAGAGGACAGGATCGAGGGGATATGGGACTGATGGTGCTGGTCCCTTGACCTTCAGCCTGCTGGGAACAAGACTTCTAAAACAAAAAATATGTCTGGAAGGCTGTGGTCCAGATTATTGTTGCTGGTTTTAATCAGGGTCTATGGAACCAGAGGGAGCACACAGCTCTCCTGAAAACTGAAGGTGTGTATGTCCAAGATGAAATGGAATTCTATCTAGGCAAGAGATGTGCTTATACGTACAAAGCAAAGAACAACACAGTAACTCCTGGCAGAAAATCCAACAAAACCAGAGTTATCTGGGAAAAGATAACTCACACTCAGGAACAGTGGCAGAGTTCATGCCAAATTTGGAAGCAACTTTTGTGCTAAGGCCATTGGACACAGAATTCATGTGATGCTTTTTCCTTCAAAGATTTAAATTTATTGAAAAGTGAACAAAAGTGTGGATTTAAAAAAAAACAAGCTCAGTTCAGTCACTCAGTCGTGTCCGACTCTTTGCGACCCCATGGATCACAGCACGCCAGGCCTCCCTGTCCATCACCAACTCCCGGAGTTCACTCACACTCATGTCCATTGAGTCAGTGATGCCATCCAGCCATCTCATCCTCTGTCGGCCCCTTCTCCTCCTGCCCCCAATCCCTCCCAGCATCAGAGTCTTTTCCAATGAGTCAACTCTTCCCATGAGGTGGCCAAAGTACTGGAGTTTCAGCTTCAGCATCATTCCTTCCAAAGAAATCCCCGGGCTGATCGCCTTCAGAATGGACTGGTTGGATCTCCTTGCAGTCCAAGGGACTCTTAAGGGTATTCTCCAACACCACACCTCAAAAGCATCAATTCTTTGGCGCTCAGCCTTCTTCACAGTCCAACTCTCACAACCATACATGACCACAGGAAAAACCATAGCCTTGACTAGACGGACCTTAGCTGGCAAAGTAATGTCTCAGCTTTTCAACATGCTATCTAGGTTGGTCATAACTTTTCTTCCAAGGAGTAAGTGTCTTTTAATTTCATGGCTGCAGTCACCATCTGCAGTGATTTTGGAGCCCAAAAAGATACAGTCTGGCACTGTTTCCACTGTTTCCCCATCTATTTCCCATGAAGTGATGGGACCAGATGCCATGATCTTCGTTTTCTGAATGTTGAGCTTTAAGCCAACTTTTTCACTCTCCACTTTCACTTTCATCAAGAGGCTTTTTAGTTCCTCTTCACTTTCTGCCATAAGGGTGGTGTCATCTGCATATCTGAGGTTATTGATATTTCTCCCAGGAATCTTGATTCCAGCTTGTGCCTCTTCCAGCCCAGCATCCAGGGCCAGATGTCTTCACTGGTAAATTCAACCAAACATTCAAAGAAGAATTAGCACCAATCTTTCTCAAACTTGTCACAAAATAGAAGAGGAAGGACTCTTCCAAACTCATTTTATGAGGCCAACATTACCGTGATGTCAAAATAAGACAAGGATTCCACAAGAAAAGAAAATTACATGCCAATATCCCTGATGAACATAGAGGCAAAATCCTCAACAAAATATTAGCAAATCAAATTCAACAATACATTAAAATGATCATTCACCATTATTAAGGAATTCATTCACCATTATCCAAGGAAAACAAAGATGTCTAATCATCCACAAATCAGTCAATGTGATATACTACATTGACAAAATGCAGGGTAAACATTGTATGATCATCTCGATAGATGCAGAAAAAGCCTTGAACAAAATTCAACTTATGATTAAAAACTCAACAAAGTGGATATAGAGGAAACATGCCTAAACATAAAAAGGCCATATATGACAAGTCTATAACTAGCATCATACTTAATGGTGAAAGCTGAAAACTTTTTATCTAAGATCAGGAACAAGACAAGAATTTACCCTCATCACTTTTATTTAACATAGTATTGAAAGTCTTAGCCAGAGCAATTAGCCAAGAATAAGAAATAAAAGTTGTCCAAATTGGAAAGGAAGAAGTAAAACTGTCACTATTTGACATGATATTATATGTAGAAAACTCTAAAGGCTCCATCAAAAAATTGTTATCTCATGAACAAAAAATCAGTTATCTAATGAACAAATTCATGATATTTGTAAGATAGAAAATCGGTACACAAAAATGTGTTGCATTTCTAACACAGTAATAATGAGCTCTTGGAAAGGAAAATTAATAAAACAATTCCATTTGCAATTGCACCAAAAAGAATAAAGTATCTAGGAGTAAATTTAGCTAAGGAAGTGAAAGACCTATGTACGGAAAAACACAAGGCATTAATGAAAGAAATTATAGAGGCTTCAAATAAATGGAAAGATATTTCATGCTCATGGACAGAAATGATTAATAATGTTAAAATGTCCCTAATACTCAAAGCAATCTACACATTCAGTGCAATGCTTATCAAAATCCCAATGACATTTTCCATAGAAATTGAACAAACAATCCTAAAATTTGTATGGACTACAAAATACTCTAAATAGCCAAAGTAAACTTGAGAAAGAAGAACAAAGCTGGAGGCATCATGCTTCCTGATTTCAAATTATATTACAAGCAATAGTAATCAAAGTAGTATGGTATTGGCATAAAAACTGACACATAGATCCATGGATCAGAATTCTGATAAAGGGATCAGAATAGGAGCCCAGTTTATAGCCATACTACCCTGAATGGACCCAATCTTATCAGAATAGGGAACCCAGAAGTAAACCAGAAATAAACCAGAAATAAATGGTCAACTAATTTATGACAAAGGAGCCAAGAATACACAATGGAAAAATTGGACAGTCACATGGAGAAGGATGAAAATGGACCAGTCTTACACCATATACAAAATTAATTCAAAATAGATTAAAGACTTAAACATAAGACCTGAAACCATACAACTCCCAAAAGGAAACATACGTGGTAAACTCCTTGACGTCGGTCTTGATGATGATTTTTGAATCTGACACTACTACCACCAACAACAAAAAACAATGAAAACAAAAATAAACAAGTGAGGTAACATCAAGTTAAAAAGCTTCTGCACAGTAGAGGAAATCATCAACAAATTAAAGTCAACCTACTGAACTGGAAAAAATATTTGCAAATCATATATCTGATAAGGGACTAATACCCAAAGTTATATAAAGACCTTATAAAACTCAATATAAAACTCCCCACAAACAATCCAATTAAAAAATGGGCAGAAGATCTGAACAGACATATTTTCCAAAGACATACTGATGATCACCACGTACATGATAAGAAGATACTCTATATCATTAATCATCAGGAAGATGCAAATCAAAACTGCCTACCCACATCACCTTATACTTGTTAGAATAGATATTACCGGAAAAAATCAGAAATAACAAGTTTCAGTGACAAAGTGGGTGAAAGTGATCCCTTTTGTGCTGTTGGGAATATAAATTGATACAGCCACTGTGAAAGTTCTTCAAAAAATTAAAAATAGAGCTACAATATTATCCAGCAACTATACTTATGGATATTAATCTAAAGAAGATGAAAACATTAACTCAAAAGGATATAGGCACCTCCATGTTCACTGAAGCATTGTTTCCAATAACCAAGATATAGAAACAACCTAAGTGTCTACTGGTAGAGGAATAGATAAATAAATTGTGGTATATGAATGCAATGGAATATCATTCAGCCATAAAAAATGAATGAAATCTTGCTATTCGTGACAACACAGATTGACCTTGTGGGCATTATGTTAAGTGAAATAAGTCAGAAAGAGAAACACAAAGACTGTTTTTTCTCTCTTATATGTGAACTCTAAAAAATAAAAGAACCCTCCCCACCCCACCTCCCGCTCCCCTGGCAAACGAAACACATTTAGAGAGAACAAATTGGTGGTTGCCAGAGGTGGGGATTGGGTAGCAGGAGAAATGAGCAAACTGTTTTATATTTTAGGTTAAATAAATTGAACTTAAAGGAGAGAACTGTCTTCCCCTGAGATAAGAGAAGTGAAGTTAAAAGTGTGTGTGCAGCCCATGCTTCTCCACATAGCCGGAGATAGGTAAGCCACTGATCAGAGAAAGGATTGGGAATGAGAACACGGGGAGAGGAGAGGAGATCTAAACGAAATGCTCTGGGCAGTATGAAGGGAAGAAATCATTAAGAAGAGAGAGGCCCATCAGCAAGGGCCTACTTGAGTCTGCAACCTCTTATAAGAATCCTCTACAACAAAGGGGAAGAAGCAGAGAAAGTTGAGTCGAGTGACCGTGAGTTAGGAATTGACATGGTAAGCCTGGCCAAAGAATTTCAGGAGGTGAAGAAATACCAGACAGAGTACTGAGGAGTTTTCAGTGGACTCTGTTTAGCTAGAGACTAATGAATAAACTGGGTTGGAAGTTGTCCGCTCCAAGAGACTCCCCATGGACAGAGGATACTGGCGGGTTACCCCTCATGCAGTTGCTGAGTCAGATATGACTGAGCGACTAAACATAGGTCAACACATCTTCTTTGCATCTAAAGATGGTGAAGCTCTATACAGTTAGTAAAAACAAGACCTGGAGCTGACTGTGGCTCAGATTATGGGCTCCTTATTGCAAAATTCAGACTTAAATTGGAGAAAGTAGGGAAAATCACTAGGCCATTCAAGTATGACCTAAATCAAAGTCCTTATGATTATACAGTGGAGGTGATGAATAGATTCAAGGGATTAGATCTGGTAGACAGAGTGCCTGAAGAACTAGGGACAGAGGTTGGTAACCTTGTACAGGAGGCAGGGACCAAAACCATCCCAAGAAAAAGAAATGCAAGAAGGCAAAGTGGTTGTCTGAGGAGCTTTTACAAATAGCTGAGGAAAGAAGAGATGTGAAAGGCCAGGGAAAAAGGGAAAGATACATCCAACTGAACGCAGAGTTCCAGAGAATTGCAAGAAGAGAGAAGGCCTTCTTAGATGAACAATGCAAAGAAATAGAAGAAAACAATAGAATGGGAAATACTAGAGATCTCTTCAAGAAAACTGGAGATATCAAGGGAACATTTCATGCAAAGTTGGGTACAATAAAGGACAAAAAAGATTAGCTTAGGGCCCAACAGAAGCAGAAGAGATTAAGAAGAGGTGGCATGAATACACAAAAGGACTATACGAAAAAAGCAGTTAATGACCAGGATAACCATGATGGTGTCACTCACCTAGAGCTGGACGTTCTGGAGTGTGAAGTCAAGTGGGCCTTAGGAAGCATTACTCTGAAGAAGGCTAGTGAAGGTGATGCACTTCCAGCTGAGCTGCTTAAAGTCCTAAAAGATGATGCTCTTAAAGTGCTGCACTCAATATGTCAGCAAATTGGGAAAACTCAGCAGTGGCCACAGGACTGGAAAAGGTTAGTTTTCACTCCAACCCCAAGGAAAGGCAATACCAAAGAATGTACAAACTACTGTACAATTGCACTTATTTCACATGCTGGTTATGCTCAAAATCCTTCAAGCTAGGCTTTAGTAGTACACGAACCAAGAACTTCCAGATGTACAAGCTGGGTTTCAAAGAGGCAGAGGAATCAGAGATCAAATTGCCAACATTTGTTGGATCATGGAGAAAGCAAGGGAGTTCCAGAAAAACATCTACTTCTGCATCATTGACGATGCTAAAGCCTTTGGCTGCACGGATCACAGCAAACTGTGGAAAATTCTTCAAGAGATGGAAGCAACAGACCACCTCACCTGTCTCCTGAGAAACCTGTATGTGGGTCAAGAAGCAACAGTGACAACTGGAGCATGGAGCAACTGTCTGGTTCCAAACTGGGAGAGGAGTAAACAAGGCTGTGTATTGTCACGCTGCTTATTTAACTTCTATGCAGTGTACATCATGTGAAATGCCAGGCTGGATCAATCACAAGCTGGAATTGAGATTGTTGGGAGAAATACCAACAACCTCAGATATGCAGCTGATGCCACTCTAATGGGAGAGAGTGAAGAGGAATTAAAAAGCCTCTTGATGAAAGTGAAAGAGGACAGTGAAAAAGTTGGCTTAAAACTCAACATTCAAAAACTAAGATCATGTCATCTGGTCCCATCACTTCATGACAAATAGATGTGGAAAAAGTGGAAGCAGTTGCAGACTTTTCTTTCCAAAATCACTGCAGACAGTGACGATAGCCATAAAATTAAACAGTTTGCTCTTTGGAAGGAAAGCTACGACAAACCTAGACAAAGCATTAAAAAGCAGAGACCTCACTTTGCTGACAAATGTCTGTATAGTCAAAGCTATGATTTTTCCAGTAGCTATGTATGGATGTAAGAGTTGTACCATAAAGAAGGTTGAGCGCTTAAGAATTGATGGTTGCAAATTGCGGTGCTGGAGAAGGCTCTCACTGAGGGTCCCTTGGACTGTAAGGAGATCAAGTCAGTCAAGCCTAAAGGAAATCAACCTTGAATATTCATTGGAAGGACTGATGCTGAAGCCCAAACTCCAATACTTTGGCCACCTGATGTGAAGCGTAAACTCACTAGAATATAGACCCTGATGCTGGGAAAGATTGAAAGCAAAAGGATAGGAGAGCAGCAGAGGATGAGATGTTTAGATAGCATCACTGATTCAATAGATACGAATTTGAGCAAACTTAGGGAGAGAGTTCAGAGAAAGCAATGGCACCCCACTCTAGTACTCTTGCCTGGGAAATCCCATAGACAGAGGGGCCTGGTAGGCTGCAGTCCATGGGGTCGCTAAGAGTCGGACATGACTGAGCAACTTCACTTTCCCTTTTCACTTTCATGCATTGGAGAAGGAAATGGCAACTCACTCCAGTGTTCTTGCCTGGAGAATCCCAGGGACAGAGGAGCCTGGTGGGCTGCCATCTATGGGGTCGCGCAGAGTCAGACATGACTGATGCGACTTAGCAGCAGCAGCAGCAGCAGGGAGATAGTGGAGGACAGAGGAGCCTGATATGCTATTGTCCATGGGGTGCTAAGCACTCCTATTGTTTAGCAGGATTCATGTGAAGTAACTGAAATAATTTATGAAAAGTGCTTAGCAAGGTGCCTGGCACAGAATAATTGCTTACCAAATGGTTGTTGACATTGTTCAGTTGCTAAGTTGAGTCCAGCTCTTTTAGATCCCATGGACTATAGCATGTCAGTCTCCTCTGTCATCCAGTATCTCCCTGAATTTGTGGCTAGGCTTCCCTTATGCCTGCAATGAATCCACCTGCAATGCAGGAGACCTGGGTTTGATCCCTGGTTTGGGAAGATTCCCTGGAGAAGGGAAAGGCTACCCACTCCAGTATTCTGGCCTGGAGAAGTCCATGGACTGCATAGTCGATGGGGTCACAAAGAGTTGGACACGACTTTCACTTCATTTCACTTCACAGATGAGGCTACTGAGACTCAAAGATCTACAGATGACATCACTTGCGTAAGTGAAGAACTAAAGAGCCCCTTGATGAAAGTGAAAGAGGAGAGTGAAAAAGGTGGCTTAAAGCTCAACATTCAGAAAATGAAGATCATGGCATCCAGTCCCATCACTTCATGGCGAGTAGACGGGGAAACAGTAGAAATGGTATCAGACTTTATTTTTGGGGGCTCCAAAATCACTGCAGATGGTGACTGCAGCCATGAAATTAAAAGACTCTTACTCCTTGGGAGGAAAGTTATGACCAACCTAGACAGCATATTAAAAAGTAGACAATACTTTGTCAACAAAGGTCCATCTAGTCAAGGCTATATGGTTTTTCCAGTAGTCATGTTTGGATGTGAGAGTTGGACTATAAAGAAAGCTGAGCGCCGAAGAATTAATGCTTTTGAACTGTGGTGTTGGAGAAAACTATTGAGAGTCCCTTGGACTGCAAGGAGATCCAACCAGTCCATCCTAAAGGAGATCAGTCCTGGGTGTTCATTGGAAGGACTGATGTTGAAGCTGAAACTCCAATACTTTGGCCACCTGATGTGAAGAGCTGAGTCATTTGAAAAGACGGGATGCTGGGAAAGATTGAAGGCAGGAGAAGGGAACAACAGAGGATGAGATTGTTGGATGGCATCACTGACTCAATGGACATGAATTTGGGTAAACTCTGGGAGTTGGTAATGGACAGGGAGGCCTGACGTGCTGCGATTCATGGGGTTGCAAAGAGTCAGACACGACTGAGTGACTGAACTGAAGTGAGTGTGCCCAAAGTCACTGAGACAGAACCATATCCAGACAGACAGGCTCCAGAGCTGGGGATTCCACCTGAATTCAAATACTATCCCCTTAAAAACTAACAGAGAATTTTAAGTAGAATTGGGCATTAAGGGAAAACTCTCTGGAGGTCATCCTGGCTAGGGCTGTGTGAGGAAAGCAGGCCTGCAGAGGCGACAGTGGGGCCGGAAGGACTTGGCTCCCTGCCCCAGATGCACACAGCTAGTAGTCTCAGTGGATCAGTGTGTCTGTCATACGGCTTGCCATCAGGTGACCCAGGTTCAAGTTCCTGGTCTGCTACAATTTCCCTGTGTGGCTTCGAGTGGTGGCTAATTTCTTACTGCACACTGAGGGGGAAGATTTGACTAGACAGGCCGACAGTTTTTCTCAACTTTATAATGCTGGAATTCCATGTATTACTTCCCCCAGAGGTATTTGTGATGTGGAATCAAAGGCCTTTTCCTGATGCCTCAGGGAGGTGTTTTTTAGGTCAGTTGTCCCTTCCTAATGCCCTGTATTTGAGCATCTTGATTTTCCGTCTACCCAAGGGCAGGCCTCTCCTGTGCTAGGCTGTGGAAATAGAAGGGTTAAATACTACTCCCTGCTCTGCTTCAGGCTGCAGGGTTCTAAGGACCGACTCTGGTTTCACCTTTGCTGGCAGTTGTGACTCAGTGTGATTAAGTAAACACTCGGGAACAGGCACCCCCAGACTTCTCCCGTCAGAGTCATTACTAATTTTTTTTTTAATCCTTTGTTTGGATACAAGCTTCTTTGAGCTCATCTTTGGAATGGAAATGAAAGCATTACAGTGGAACAGGCAGAACAGGAATTGCTCATCAATTGAAGTACAACTAGAATATGGAATCCCTGGGCCTTGAGCCTGCGTTGTTTAGCCCTGGCTTACTGATCTCCTTGCCTCCCTGTCTTCTTCCCTCCCTCTCACTTGTGTGGTCTACCCTCCCTCATTGACCCCGCAAGGTAGCCCCACTCCCCCAGGAGCCTCAGGAAAACGAGACAGCCCCCGCCCCGCCCCCGCAAGAAGTGACCATCCCTGGGGACAAGAAGTGAGTGAGTATGTGTGTGGACGGGGAGGAACAGGAGCTGGAATAGCGCTGCTGGGGCAATGACCGCAACAATATTTCTTCTTTGGTTCCTCCAATCAGATTGCACTTCAACCTCAGCTGTCGTTCCAGGTGAAGACTGTAGCTTAGATTTTAGCTTTCTCCCCATCTCTATGGTCTGACATCTTTTTTGGGGGGAAGGTCAAAGATTCATTTTACCTCTGGATTTATTTCTCTTTGTGTCTCTTCACCTATCTGAAGCTCATCTTCCTCATCCACTCCCTACAAACTACAAGAAAACAAACAAATGAAAAAGCAAATAGGCGTCTCCTCCCTCACTTAACAGTCACTTTCTCTGCCTGTCCTTTTGCAAATTTCTTGAATGCATGAGTCTGGCCTAGCTGTCTTCACTTCATCATCTGCTGTTTGTATCTGATTCTACAGGGCGGTGAACTGTCCTCATGGCCCCCTGTGACCTTCTCATCACTCAATCCCAAGACCTTTTTTTAGTCCTCATCCAATTTAACCTTTTGACAACATGTGACATGCCGGACAGCTGCGCTTTCTCTCCTCTTGGCTTCTGTGACCAATCTTTTTACTGCTTCACCTACCCCTCAGAAATAATCACCTCTTTCTCAGTCTCTCTTGCCATTTTTTCTTCCCTGGCATGGACACAACATATATGTATACCTACACATGTGTGTTTGTTGCTCAGTTGTGTCCGACTCATTGCAACCCCATGGACTGTAGCCCACCAAGTTCCTCTGTCCATGGAGTTCTCCAGGCAAGAATACCATTCCCTTCCCCAGGGGATCTTCCTGACCCAGGGATTGAACTCAGATCTCCTCATTTGTAAGCAGGGAAGTACTGAGCCCCTGTCTTCTCCTGAAAAGAGTTTAAACAGACTACAGACATATACACTTCATTAGAGTAGCAAAAAAGAGAATGAGATGGAAGTGGTGGGGAAGAGTACATTGTAGCCATAATAAATGAGGAATGCAAAACTTTATCCAAATGTACTATAAGAACATTAGTCTACTCAACAAATCTGATTGTGTGACTCTCCCATCAAAAAGTCTGTGAGTACTCATTATTGCTCAACTCCTTAGCCTAGCCTTTTATTTGTTTATTTATTTGGCTGCCTTGGGTCTTAGTTACAACACACAGGATCTCCGTTGTGTCATGCAGGATCTTCATTGTGGCCCACAGGCTCTCCAGTGGTGGTGTGAGGGCTCCAGAGGGTTTGGGCTTCGGTGGTTGTGGCATGCTGGCTTATTGCTCCACAGCATGTGGGATCTTAGCTCCCTGATCAGGGATTGAACCCACATCCCTTGCATTGCAAGGCAGATTCTTAACCACTGGACCACCAGGGAAGTCCCCACAGCCTTTCATACTTGAATCCTAGCTTGCTTTTCCAGTTCATTTACTACTCTTGGACCTTGGTACAGCTGATTCCTCTGCTTAGAATATACTATGCTCAACAAACAGAAAAAGAGCAACCCTAAACCAACTGCGAAAAGATACTAAACTTCATTAATCATCAAGGAAATATAAATTACAGCCACAGTGTGGCTGAAAACGACAATGGAAAGTTCCAAATCAAGCCTAGTGAAAATGCAGAGCAAAATGAATTCTCCTAAACTGCTGATAGAAGTGTAAATTGGTACAATTATTTTGGTAAATTGTTTGTCAGTGTTTAGTAAACCTGAACATATGCATACAAAAACTTAAATTGTTTCTGAGGATAAGCATTTCTATGTGTGGACCATCACATAGAATACGTGCGTGTCTTTCCTTACCAAGGCTCAGTTTCTCCCTGGACCATCTGCTGTTTAAAAAGCACAAAACACATATTAATACAATATGGTGGAATGAAACTTGACAGAAAACTTTCTGGAAGCTACATTGTGAAGTACATTTCAACTCTCTGCTTTGTTTCCATTTACTTCAAATGGTGAATTATTTTAAAAGAGATTTAATGTTTTCTTAATCATGTACCACAAAACAAAAGACTTTGGAAAGCATATTTAACAAGCTAATAAATCTCTGAAAAGGTTTTATTCCATAAAAAAGAATATACTGGGCTCTCTCCCTCTCCCTCACATTGTCCACTCAACAAACATCGACTCATGTTTAAAGACAGTTCCAACATCACCTCTTCTGTGAAGCCTCCCCCAGAAACTCCTGTGATAACTTATTACTCCTTTTTGGTAGCAAATAAACTTCCACAAGCTTCAGTTTCTGCATCTGGACGATGGGAATGATAATGGAACCTACTTCATTGTAAGGATTAAATGAGACACACATGAAAAGTGCTTAACACACACCCTGGCATATTGTGTGCCTTTACTAGATGTTAACAAGTAGGTATTTTACCCTTTCTATAAGTGGAGAAGACATAGCCAAGAAGACTAGGCTATTTTCTTAAGCTAATTAGGACCCAAGGATAGAGTTTAGAATAGCCCCTGATTCCTCTTGCCTGGGCCATAGACTGTTCAATCCTTGCCCACAAAGTCTTGCAAACGTTGCTCTTCATCAGTACCTGGCTGTTCCTCTCTGGAAAATCTCTCCTACCCTGAATGTCAGACTCTTCAAGTTTAGCACTACTAGGGTTCCTGACTTTATCTGGGTAAGTGTGAGTAGGATCGCTGTTTAGTTCTAATCTAGTTGCCTCGGTCTTGCTGAGATCACTGTCTCTGCAATTCACTGCTAAAACAGTCTGGTCTCAGGGTGCAATGGGATTGTCAAATAGATTCAGAAGGCATCCCAGTGCCAGTGGTTAGCCAGGTACAGGGGCCACCAGACCCAGCCGCACAAGTCATTTGCTGGCCCTGGTGCCAAGAAAGCCTGGATGACCTAATGTCTGGCTTGGCTGCTGGGGGTGGGTTCTCAAGGGCCACCTCCTCAGCAGCCCTCTGACTGTGGGCACTCGGCAGTGCCTGTACACTTATGCTTGTGTGTGCTTGGTTGTGTCTCTCTGTGTGTAACTATCCCTAGGACTCAGGGACTTTATGGTTCCCCTAGAGGAATCTCATAATAGTTAAACCAATACTAAGTGGAAGTTGGTATCCATGCATATCCAGAGAGAGGAAATAGGAGGCTCCGGGAGGCCAACTGGCTCACCCAGAGTCACTTGAATTTTAAATGATGTTCATAAGTGATCTGCCTCACCTTGAGCCCAGGCTGTTTCTGGCATGCTTTATACCCCTTTCAGAAAAGCAGAAGAACACACAAGGGTTCTTGGGTAACCACATGAGACACCCTCCTGTATCGTTACCTTCCTTCCCACGGCTCCAGGGCTAGCCTGCCCTTGCAGTGGGCTCCCAGGGAACATTCTTGGAGTGACCTGTATGTGAGGTACCCTGAGGAAGGGGGATCACAGGCCTTGGAAAGCAGGAATTGCATTTTACAGTTGGAAGGGTGGGCTTAGTGAGCATGTGGGGAGTGGCTTGTTGGTGCTGAGAGGCTGCGAGCCAGCTCTGGGATCTTAGGCAGCTTTCTCCCCATTTGCCCATTTTGGGAGAGATGACTTTAAGGTTCCCTTCTTTAATGAGAGGTTTTCATATGGTATTGAATCTCTCTCTTGAGACAAGCATTATTAAAAACTTACTGTGAGCACACAGTAGCTTACATGTGTGTGGAGCTTCATTAATACTTTCCATTGCTTGTTTGCATTTGGAAGTGCATTATAGCTTATTTTACACAGCACAGTTTTTCTTTTCATATTACATGGTGACTGAGTAATGAATTTTTCTGTCACCTTGTGGCAGAACCCCTATCACTTTGAAAGCAAAAATTTTACCACCTATGGGTCTCAAGGAGCAAAACAGGTGGTATCCACCAAGGGGACAGGCAAGGACAGGCCTGAAGAGGGCGTGTGGTGAGCAGGCACTGAAGACTCCAAGGGGTCACAGTCAGACAGCCCAGAGAGCCAGCGCAAGCAGGCGGCCTGCACGTGGGTCTGGTCAGGACCACACAGCATTTTAAAGAAAGTAGAAATTGCTGCTAAAATTGAAAATTAGGATACTCCACGTTAAACGTCAGTGCTTTGGGGTTCTGTTGAAAATTAGGAAGGGGATATCCCTGTATTCCTACTTGGCCATCTTTTGTCAGATGCTCCTTCGTTGGAGGGGGGTCACACTGTCCAGTCCATCCCAGGGCCTGCTCCTCACGCTTCCCTCTTTTCTGTCACTAGCATTTGTGGGCATGTTACCCTAGTATTCAACTTCCCTGGTGGCACAGACGGTAAAGCGTCTGTCTACAATGCGGGAGACCCAGGTTCGAGCCCTGGGTTGGGAAGATCCCCTGGAGAAGGAAATGGCAACCCACTCCAGTACTATTGCCTGGAAAATCCCATGGACGGAGGAGCCTGGTAGGCTACAGTCTAAGGAGTTGCAAGGAGTCGAACAAGACTGAGCAATTTCACTTACCCTAGTGTTCAGCCCACTGTGTCCACTTCTGCAGGAACGGAGTCATAATCAACAAACTTATGGACAATTAAAGTTCCTAAATGTGACTGCAATCTGACCCCAAATTAATTGTACCACAAAGGAGCTACCAAAAGATGTGAGATTTTGTTCATATTGGTGGATCTTATTTTCCAGAATTGACTATGAAATCAGGCCCTCTATGCTGGGATCATGTTCTGTGTTCTAAGTATTTTAACTGCCACAACCACCACCTGCATGAGGTAGCTACCAATAGCCCCCTTTCATCATGGAGAAACTGAGGCACATAGAGGTGAAGTGACTTGCTCTGTGTCTGGGGAATGGCAGGACTGGGATGGAAGCCATACGCAGTCCTACTCCAGAGAGTACCTTCCCACCTAACCCCCTAGCCCTGCCCCCAGCCACCTCTCGTCATGAGAGCCTGCCAGTCATCGTTGCCTCAAGAAGGGAGCAAGTGAGATCATGTGTGGTAAATTGCATCGTGCTCTATAAATGTTAGTTGTTACTAGTAATTACTCTAACCTGCAGGTCAGGAGTCAAGCCATCAGCCTGTGGTGGAGGTTGTGAGTTTGTCAGTCTCTCTCCAGCTATGACTCTGGTGGCCTATAGATGGGGAGGGGTTGTCACTAGCACTGATTCTTGACATTCCAACATGATGTGAACAAAGAATCATTTAGACAACACAGCAGGGTGGTAGCTGAGGTGTGGGGCCAGTTTTCAAAGGCACAGACTAGTTTATTTCAACACTCCCTCCTCTCACCGTGGAGTTAAACCCACCCACGGCCTCTGCTCCTGTTGGGAGGTCCAGGCTTACTCCGTACTAGGGAGAACCAAAGGGTCTGTCACCCTCTCCCTGGGCAGTTTCCGAGACATTCGTGTGCAAGGCACACAGTTTGTAGACTGCATGCAGTTGCTGACCAAAGGAGTAAGCAGGCATACAAAGGTGCCGCCTGAGTCCCCCTGGTTTGTCAGCCCAATTGGTCTTCCTAGACGTACATCATTTTCAGCTCATATGGGGGCACCATGTAGGCTAGAGGGGCCCTGGTTTTGTAACGTAAAAAGACAGGTGGCAGACTCCTTTGCTGCCCGGGAGCTCAACCTCTATCTCCAGCTCCCAATTCTCCTCTTTGTCTGGGCCCCTGAGTCCCCTCCCTGGCAGGCTCATCCCTTGCATGGCTCCCCATCTCCTGCCCTCCCCCATCTAATCATAGACAAGGTGATCCAGGGCCAGCTCCCAAGGTCCAAGGTCGGAACCCCATTTCCTTCACCTCTGGCCTCTGTTCCCGGGTTCCTTTTTGGGTAACCTCCTAGGACTCCTGCTTATACCTTCCAATTCCACAGTCCCAAGACTGGAGAATTCTCTTAAATCTGAAGCTTAGCCACAGATTCCTGGCTGTGGACAACCTGTCTGACCAGACTTCCAGATGTGGCTCCGTTGATATTGCCTGCACCCCACACACCTGTGAGGCTACCCTCTGCTTGCGTCTAGTGATTCACAGTCTGCTTCCACCAGAGCTGGGGACTGCCCTTGACAGTGACACTGGACCTCATCTGCCTGGCTGAGCATGAGGGATCAGGTTGGGCCAAAGGGTCACTTCCTGCAGCACGCGTACCACCCCAGCAGTGAAGTTGTGCTGGTTCAGACCCTCCCTGCAGGACTGATCTGTGAGTAAATAAAGTGCCACGTTCAGACAAGTCCAGAGTGATGACCCAGCAGAGCAATGGTTCTTTACCTGTGTCTTCCCAGTGCCCTGAGGGATCCGCACATGGCACCAGCTCACAGGAAGCGCTCAGTAAATAGTTACTGAACCATTTTGGCTGCAGATACTGTAGCCATTCTTACCTGGAAAATGATTCAGAATTTCTGTGGGTGGGTGTGGTGGTGGTTGGAGGGATTTAGAAATTCTCCCCTCCTCCTGCTGAGAAGCACAAATACCCCTATGTCCCCTTAGAGGCATGTCTTCTTGGAATCACTGCACTAGCGTTTCCTTGGTGACTTTAGCACCAAGGTGATAAGCTCTAGATATGAAAAGGGATAATTCCTCTGTTTCCAACTTGCTGCTTTCTCCAGTACCATATGCTTTTATTCTTATCAGCTTGGTTCCTTGCCTTTGGTCAGCAGATGATTTTGGAGGACTGAGGGGTTTGTACCCTGAATTTGCCACAAACTTGGGCTGGTTCTTAAGCCCTCAACACTGAGCTGAATTGGATTAGAGATTCAGCATCCCTCATCTTCCTTGCCTCAGACCCAAGCTGGCCTAGGAACTGAAGGGCAGTGGTCTTCAGAAGGGTGCCCTATTCCACTCTGCCAGAGGCTTGTGGAAGCCCCCCTGAGATGTAATGACCTCAGTCTCCAACTAAGGAGTGCCCAGTGCCAGCCAGTGGGACAAGAAGTCAAGCTTGAGATGTCAGGAGTGCTGGCTCTAACACCTTCTAGGCCCTCCCCTTACCCACAGGGGTAGACAGAATCAGGACACATTATCCCTGTTAATGCGCTGGTCTGGGAAGTGACAGGGCACGTAAGAGGTTCAACCCAGAAGAGAAGCCAGAAATCCTACTGCCCAGCGGCGCCCCTCTCCAAGGCTTTAAAGGGGCCGCTCTGGGGCTTCTCCCGTAGTTGGGCTTTCTCCGGTGACCTCAGTGCTTCAGGGTTGTGCAAGTCTCTCTGCTTCCTCCCACCCACATCCTACCCTGACTCATGGCCATGTGATTGGGCAACCAGTTTTTGGAGACTGACCTTGGCAAGAGGAGCGGCGAGATGTGACTCAGGGCTGACTGGGAGCAGCGCCCATCAGGTGCTCACCCAGGAGGGTGTATGCATGAAATAAGAGACTGTAGATGATGTTTTCTTTTCCCTCTTACTCCTCTGATCCACCCCTCACCCACCTTCTGGAACCCAGGGCCACACACTGCTGCCCCCTTCTCCCCAGTGGTCAAATCTTCTGCCTAGTCCCCATCTGGGGCTGAAAACCGTGTGTCCAGCTCTCCTCTTCTCAACTTCCTCACTTGGCCCCACCCTTCCTTACGCTTTCTCTGTGCATCTCACCTCTTTCCAAGCCCTTCCTCTGCATACCCCATATCCTTCCATGTCTTCCTTACACGTCTCCTCTTGGCCTACTCATAGGCACGTGGGCACACACTTTTCTGGTGTCCTGATTATCAGTATTTCCTCTCAGGTAGCCGTTGGGTTGAAAGGGCACTGACGAACTAGGTCACTCTACCTGGGTAAGAAAATCATTGTTGTGTATTGCTATCATTCCCAGTAACATCTGCATCCGCTAACTGTAAGAGCCGAGAAAGCTCTATGGAAGTAGGGTCTCCTTCACTGTCGATAGGTCAGTTGGGAGAAAGTCTGCAGCTAGAGGAGTCTTCCTCTCTTCACTATCAAATCAGGCTTTGCGTCAAGAGAATTACCCAGATTGCCTAGAGAATTACCCAGATTCCCTGTACTCGGGCTCATCTCTCTAGGCTTCTGAAACCCTGAGCTCAGAAATGCGTGTGTTCAAACAGGGTGCTATTGCAATACTGGCTAATGTGTGTTTGAGGTCTGGTACAATTCTCAGCATATTCTCCCATCTGTTGAAACTGGTGTATGTCCAACTTTGTCGTTTCAGTCAGATGCTCTCAATCTGACTGTTTAACAGATTGTGAGTGAGAAAGAAAAAAGAAAGGGGAAAACAACACTTTTCTGTAAACATAATAATATTTTAACATGAAGTTGAGTAAGAAAGGGCTATAACACATTAAATGAGTATATACATAAATGTCCCAGAGAATCTGGTAATTTCTTAGGAATGAACTAAATTATTACTCTGTCATGAACTGTGAATGTAATAGTGTTGCAGATAGAAAAACTGGAAATGTTTTTCTGGAATGTTTGATATACACAAATGATCCGAACACATGTACCTAACTGTGTTACTAATATGATAGAAACACTAAAGAATTGCTAATATGTAATTTTTAGAACTGTTCTGCCTCCATTTTATTTGGGGAAAAAAAATCAAGATTTTGTCAAAGGGTGACTCATACTGCAAGATTCCTGAATAGGATCTGAATGTGGAACTATGGCTGGGGTGCCTGAAGGCAGTGTGGGGCCTAGCACCTGGATGAAGCAGTGCCTGTGAACCCCAGCCAAGAGTTCAGCTCAGTCTGTGCAGCAGGTTGTCAGTTTGGAGTTTTGTCGACATTTGTAATCTGATGTTTGGAAAACTCAGAGACAATCATGCAAGACACAGAGAAGCCTGGAAACTAGCCAGCTCAAGTTGTTGGGCCTCAGTTGTCCAACTGCAGGGCCCAGTGTATTTTCTGGGCCATTTTGTTGCTTGAACTGGGATGTTAGAGGCAGTCAGTATATGGATAAGAGTGCAGATTTTGGAGTCTTGCTTGGAATCATCTTCTTATGTCTATACTCGCTATCTGTGTGAACTTGGGCAGGTAACTTAAGCATTCTGATCTGGATTTCCTTACTTGTGCAGCAAGATAATAATGGTGCTATGAGGAGGAAAGGAATTAATATCAATAAAAGAGTACCCAGCATCTAGCAGGCACTTAACAAGCATTAGCTTTTTAAATTACTTTTACTACTTAAAAAAAGGTCTCAGAAATCACACTGGACTGCTAGCAAAGTCTGTAACTGTGATATGATAATATGAGCTTTATTATTATTCTCATTCTTCTTCATATTTGGTGGTAAAAAAAAGTCTGGAGGTATGAAGTCCAAAATTGGTAAGTGGAACCCATGATAGTCACTCTGTCCATCTGCTCTGCCATCCACAGTGGATGGCTTCCATCTCTGTGTTGTTCGTGGTCTAGTGGAGCTGCTGAAGATCCAGCCATCACATTAATGTTCCCGGCAGGAAGCAGAAGGAAGTGTGGAAGAAGAAGAAGAGAGAAGCAATCTCTAGCTGCCTGTTTCCCTTTAGCTTTTTTTTTTTTTTTTTCCTGTGCACTGCAAGGACTGATGCTTAAGCTGAAGCTCCAGTACTTTGGCCACTTGATGCAAAGAGCTGACTCACTGGAAAAGACCCTGATGCTGGAAAAGATTGAAGGCAGGAGGAGAAGGGGACGACGGAGGATGAGATGGTTGGATGGCATCACCAACTCAGTGGACATAAGTTTGAGCAAATTCCCGGAGATAGTGAAGGCAGGGAAGCCTGGTGTGCTGCAGTGCGTGGGGTCGCAAGAAGTCAGACATGACTGAGGGACTGAACAAAACTGCCTCCACAACAGCTTCTACTCCCATTTCCTTAGCTAAAATAGTGTCACATAGCCACATGGTTTTAAAGAGGCTAAAAACATAATCATTCTAAATAATTAAAGTGGGGTTACTTTACCCAGGAAGAAGAGGAGGGTCATACTGGTTGTGTAGACAAACAGTAGTTGTTGCCTAGTTATATCCAACACAATAATGTTGTACTTTTAGATAGTCTTGATTAGTTATCTTCATATGTTGAGAATTTGGAAAAATGCTGAGATGAAATGTATCTGCAGATAGATGAAGGCCACTGATGAAACCATCCTAAGGTGCAGAAATTAATAGGGCTCTTCAATACTTTATGAATTCTCTTGACAATTGATCTGCTCTGTTTGGTAAATGTTAAAAACAACAACTGAGGGGAATTTTGGATTAACAGCCCCAGTACAGCATCCCTCGCCTTTTCAATAAAGCGTGAAGCCATGGCAAGAAGTCATGATGGGAAAGCTTATATCCACCCCAGAGATGAAATCTAATGGGCAGCACAAACCTAAAATTTCAAAGGAATCTTTAACATAGACATTAGACAAATGAAGGTTAAGACAAATCTTCGTGTCATTTGGACCGTGAAACAGCAGAGGTGAAAACTATAACCTCTTGACTCAAAGACCCAGCTGGCCCTCAACTGTGGGGTTACTGTGAGGCAATGGAGGTTGATTCTCTTCCTCTCTCCTTGTTGCCTGTCTGCGTGTATTTAAAGACAGCATCACCTCAGAAGTTAACTAGCAGCTAGTAGTGGGCTTGTGTGTGTGTTTTGGGACACACTGGGGTGAGGGGCTGCCGTAGTGTCTACATTCAGGGGGATATAACCCTGACAAGTAGCGAGCTATGAGAGTTGGCATTGACAGAAAGAACTCTGTTGGAACCAATCAGAATTGTTGGAACCAATTCTTGTAGCTTCTTAAGAATCATATTGGTTGGAGTGTGCTAGGTTTACATGGATGAATACCCACTGGAAATCAGAACTGGGCCAGATGTTATGTACGCCAACATGTCACTCAGCCATGGAGTTTGACCTTCACACAAATCGAAATGGAGCCAGGGAAAATCTACACACATTTTCTGTTGTTAAATACCAAGTTTAAATTGCATTTACCTTTAAAAATGATTTAAATATGACTGAGAGACAAGATGGCATCAACACTCTGGAGCCAGACTGTCTGTGTTCAAATCCTGATCCAGCATTTTGACCTTGGGCAAATTACCTAACCTTGGTGTCTCAGCATTCACATCTATAAAAGGAGGTTAGCAACGTTTCTTTCTTCACTGTTGTTGTGAGGATTGCATGAGTCAATATATGAGAAATGTTTAAGACAGTACATAGTAAGCACTCAATAAATGGGACCTATATTATAATGATGAAGGTTATGATTAAAGAGAAAAAGAATTTAGTGTAGAACTTGTAAATAAATTACAGCCAAGGGAAACAAGAGAAACAAGGGAAAGGATATAGCTGGCTGAAGGTTCAGAAGTCAAAGATATCTTCAGAAATAATGTACTGCAGGCTCTAAAAGAAAATTTCAGGACGCTCTTTAGTATCTTCAGCAGGGTGAAAAAAGATGTGGTCTTTACAAAACAGGACAGAAACCCACAACGAGAGATAACAAAATTGTAAAATGTATGTTGAGCCAATGAGCAGAACTGATGACCTAGAAGATGAAAGCAGGAATTTGTGGAGAAAAAGCTTGAGGAATTCTTCCAGAACACAGAGGAAAATATAAAAAAATGATGTGGGAGAATATGATGGCTGTAGGGAATAGAAATTTGAGACATGACCTAAAAACAATTGACTCTGAAGCAGAAAACAGAACAAATGGGACAGAATACTTCACTATGAAGTAAAAGAATATCTTCTGACTGCCAGAAAGAGAGACCTCTATGTTGATTAAAACAATTTGCTCCTGCTATACCAAATCAATAATAAGAGACTTACAATTAGGTGCACACCAGCAAAATTTTCAAAGCATCCAGGACAAGGAGGTATGCTTAAAAATTGGACTGGCTATACACATCACCTTTGTAGTACTAAACACTTAGACAAAAGCATGGAAGTTTGTCAGTGATGTTATTATCTATCCAGAAAATTAAATTCTGTTCATACAGAAGTTGCAGAAAAAATTTTCCAGAATTTATAACCGAGTTTAGCACCATGATCATCTTTTAAACTACTTTGCACAAATAACAATTTCTTGTTTTCCAGCAATAAGCAGTTTACCGGAGTGCTTGCCTGTCCTGGAGTGGGTGGCTAGGAGGCTGAGTGATATCTTTCCATCTCACAGGACTATAGAACAAGGCCTGGCTTCCAGAACAACCAAAAGGAAGTCTGACGAACACACCTCCCTTTAGGCTGAGAACTCTAAGGGGTGTCTGTACCTTAGAGTAAGATTGAACGAGGCATAAATAGGCTTTCAGGGGGATTGCAACTGAGCCTGAAGTATTCAGTTACTGAAATTGGGTCAGGGTGATTCCAGGTTACTAGTGCTTCTCCAGGCACAAGGCGAAAGGAAACTCATTCCAGGGAAAGAGATAACTAAAGGTTTAATTCACTAAAAAGATGTAACAATGCTAAATATGTATGCATTTAATTTTATAAAATATTCTTAGTGGGATAATAATAAAATTACTATATGTACATCCAATGTTGTACAATGCAGATAGCTGTGCCTAGAGAAAATTTATATATAAATATATATAAATAACATATAATGTACATAATTACACAGATATTTATAACATAATATCCCTGGTGTCTCAGATGGTAAAGAATTTGCCTGTAATGTAGGAGACCTGGGTTTGATCCCTGGGTTGGGAAGATCCCCTGGAGAAGGGACTGGCTACCTACTCCAGTATTCTTGCCTGGAGAATCCCATGGACAGAGGAGCCTGGTGAGCTATAGTCCATGGAATCACAAAGAGTCAGATATGACTGAGGAACTAACACTTTCATTATATTTATGTAAATTTATGTATTTAACATAAATAAATGTATGAACAAATATATAATAAATACATATTAATATAAAATTAAATAATATAGCACATACAATTATATATGTTTATGTAAACAAGAATAATGTGGGAGAAACTATTGTCAATATTTATTAAAAACTATAGTAATGAAGATTTTGTGGAATTGACTCAGAAAGAACAAATGTATCAACGGATATAAAGCCTTGATTATGTCAAATGGGGCATTGTGTAGGAGTAAGAAAAGTAAAGTTTTTTCATGGAATATTCTAGGATATTGGAATACCCATTAGGAAAAAGATGAAAATTAATTTCAGTCTCACACATACACAAAAATAAAATTCAGGAAAACTGTCATTTTGAAGAAAGACATAACAATAAAAAAACAGTATAAAACAATGTCTTCATGATCTCAGGATGAAGAATGACTTCTTAAACAGAACATAAATACTAACCATAAAGGAAAATTTTCATGTATATGAATACATTAAAAGAAAAACTTCTGTTCATCAAAAATGACGTTAAGAAAATTAAAAAAATCAATAGAGGGAGAATATGCAACACATATGACTAACAAAGGGCTTATATTGCTTTGAATATATGTAGGATATAAAACAGTACATATAAAGATCCAAGGTTTATAGGATCTTAGGGTATGGATAGCTTCAACTTTGGTAGATAATGATAACTGGTATCATTTGATATGATACCAGTTATCTAAAATTCTTAAGAGATATAAGTTTAGATAGAGTGCTGCTGCTGCTGCTGAGTCACTTCAGTCGTGTCCGACTCTGTGTGACCTCATAGATGGCAGCCCACCAGGCTCCCCCGTCCCTGGGATTCTCCAGGCAAGAACACTGGAGTGGGTTGCCATTTCCTTCTCCAGTGCGTGAAAGTGAAAAGTGAAAGTGAAGTCGCTCAGTCGGGTCCGACTCTTAGCGACCCCATGGACTGCAGCCCACCAGGCTCCTCCATCCATGGGATTCTCCAGGCAAGAGTACTGGAGTGGGGTGCCACTGCCTTCTCCTTAGATAGAATAAGTTATCTAAAATAAGTGCTAACAGTTATCTGAAATAAGTACCCCCAAAAAACAATAGCTGGAGTAAAAATTACTAGGAAGAGGGCTACACTGTAAACCAAGGTTAGTTAGAAATCCTGAGATTCGGGGGGAAGCAACTAGAAAAGACCTGATAGGCAATGAAGAGGAGATGATAGTGGCAGAGCATGAGATAAGAATGAAGAAATAGTACCGTGTTAAGGAAATAAAGATTAAAAAGAAGTAAAGAGAAAAAAGCAGATGTAGAAAACAAAGGAGATCAAACATAGGCAGAATTGATTTCCCTGCAAAAGAAAATCAAAACAAAGAAAAATATTTAAAATATAATAGAAGAAAAACAGTTGGTTTATTTCTTTTTTTAAATTGAACTATAGTTGATGTACAAGATTACATGTTACAGGTGTAAAATATAGTGATTCACAATTTTTAAAGGTTATATTCCATTTATAATTAATATAAAATATTGATTATATTCTGTTATACAATATACTTTTGAGCTTATTTTATGCATAATAGTTTTTATAAATCTTTTTAATCCTCTACCACTATAGTGCCCCTCTCCCTTCTCCCCAGTAACCACTAGTTTGTTTTCTATACCAAACAGGTGGTTTCTAATGAAATTAAATATACCCTTACTTATGACACAGCAATTCTATCCACTCCTAGGTATTTACCAGAATAAATGAAAACATATGTCCACATAAAGGCCTGTGTATGAATGCTCATAACAGATATAGGGGCTTGACAAAATAATAATATATTTCATTCAAAGAATAGATTTAAAGATAATAAGGTTTTCAAAGTGATAATGGAAGAACTTTAACCATTAGCATTTTAAACATATTTTAAAACTGCATTTTTCTAAAACAATATGATACTGTTTTAGGAATAGGTCAGTAGATTACTAGAACTAAATAGACAATCTAATCACACTAGGACCACAGCCTTGTCTAACTCAGTGAAACTAAGCCATGCCCTGTGGGGCCACCCAAGACGGGCGGGTCATGGTGGAGAGGTCTGACAGAATGTGGTCCACTGGAGGAGGGAATGGCAAACCACTTCAGTATTCTTGCCTTGAGAACCCCATGAACAGTATGAAAAGGCAAAATGATAGGATACTGAAAGGGGAACTCCCCAGGTCAGTAGGTGCCCAATATGCTACTGGAGATCAGTAGAGAAATAACTCCAGAAAGAATGAAGGGATGGAGCCAAAGCAAAAACAATACCCAGTTGTGGATGTGACTGGTGATAGCAGAAAGATCCGATGCTGTAAAGGGCAATATTGCATAGGAACCTGAAATGTTAGGTCCATGAATCAAGGCAAATTGGAAGTGGTCAAACAAGAGATGGCAAGAGTGAACGTCGACATTCTAGGAATCAGCGAACTAAGATGGACTGGAATGGGTGAATTTAAATCAGATGACCATTGCATCTACTACTGTGGGCAGGAATCCCGTAGAAGAAATGGAGTAGCCATCATGATCAACAAAAGAGTCTGAAATGCAGTACTTGAATGCAATCTCAAAAATGACAGAATGATCTCTGTTCGTTTCCAAGGCAAACCATTCAATATCACAGTAATCCAAGTCTATGCCCCAACCAGTAATGCTGAATAAGGTGAAGTTGAATGGTTCTATGAAGATCTACAAGACCTTTTAGAACTAACACCCAAAAAAGATGTCCTTTTCATTATAGGGGACTGGAATGCAAAAGTAGGAAGTCAAGAAACACCTGGAGTAACAGGCAAATTTGGCCTTGGAATACGGAATGAAGCAGGGCAAAGGCTAATCGAGTTTTGCCAAGAAAATGCACTGGTCATAGCAAACACCCTCTTCCAACAACACAAAAGAAGACTCTACACATGGACATCACCAGATGGTCAACACCAAAATCAGACTGATTATATTCTCTGCAGCCAAAGATGGAAAAGCTCTATACAGTCAGCAAAAACAAGACGGGGAGCTGACTGTGGCTCAGATCATGAGCTCCTTATTGCCAAATTCAAACTTAAATTGAAGAAAGTAGGGAAAACCACTAGACAATTCAGGTGTGACCTAAATCAAATCCCTTATGATTATCCAGTGGAAGTGAGAAATAGATTTAAGGGACTAGATCTGATAGAGTGCCTGATGAACTATGGACAGAGGTTCCTGACGTTGTACAGGAGACAGGGATCAAGACCATCCCCATGGAAAAGAAATGCAAAAAGCAAAATGGCTGTCTAGGGAGGCATTACAAATAGCTGTGAAAACAAGAGAAGCGAAAAGCAAAGGAGAAAAGGAAAGATATACGCATCTGAATGCAGAGTTCCAAAGAATAGCAAGAAGAGATAAGAAACCCTTCCTCAGTGATCAATGCAAAGAAATAGAGGAAAACAACAGAATGGGAAAGACTAGAGATCTCTTCAAGAAAATTAGAGATACCAAGGGAACACTTCATGCAAAGATGGGCTCGATAAAGGACAGAAATGGTATGGACCCAAGAAGCAGAAGATATTAAGAAGAGGTGGCAAAATACACAGAAGAATGTACAAAAAATATCTTCACAACCCAGATAATCACAATGGTGTGATTACTCACCTAGAGCCAGACATCTTGGAATGTGAAGTCAAGTGGGCCTTAGAAAGCATCACTACGAACAAAGCTAGTGGAGGTGATAGAATTTCAGTAGAGCTGTTTCAAATCCTGAAAGATGATGCTGTGAAAGTGCTGCACTCAATAGGCCAGCAAATTTGGAAAACTCAGCAGTGGCCACAGGACTGGAAAAGGTCAGTTTTCATTCCAATCCCCAGGCAATGCCAAAGAATGCTCAAACTACCGCACAATTGCACTCATGTCACACCCTAGTAAACTAATGCTCAAAATTCTCCAAGCCAGGCTTTAGCAATACGTCAACTGTGAACTTCCAGATGTTCAAGCTGGTTTTAGAAAAGGCAGAGGAACTAGAGATCAAATTGCCAACATCTGCTGGGTCATCGAAAAAGCAAGAGAGTTCCAGAGAAACATCTATTTCTGCTTTATTGACTATGCCAAAGCCTTTGACTATGTGGATCACAATAAGCTGTGGAAAATTCTGAAAGAGATGGGAATACCAGACCACCTGACCTGCCTCTTGAGTTATCTGTATGCAGGTCAGGAAGCAACAGTAGGAACTGGACATGGAACAACAGACTGGTTCCAAATAGGAAAAGGAGTACGTCAAGGCTGTATATTGTCCCGCTGCTTATTTGACTTATATGCAGAGTACATCATGAGAAATGCTGGGATGGAAGAAGCACAAGCTGGAATTAAGATTTCCGGGAGAAATATCAATAACCTCAGATATGCAGATGATACCACCCTTATGGCAGAAAGTGAAGAGGTACTGAAAAGCCTCTTGATGAAAGTGAAAGAGGAGAGTGAAAAAGTTGGCTTAAAGCTCAACATTCAGAAAACGAAGATCATGGCATCTGGTCCTATCACTTCATGGGAAATAGATGGGGAAAGAGTGGAAACAGTGTCAGACTTTATCTTTTTGGGCTCCAAAATCACTGCAGATGGTGACTGCAGCCATGAAATTAAAAGATGCTTACTCCTTGGAAGAAAAATTATGACCAACTTAGATAGCATATTGAAAAGCAGAGACATTACTTTGCCAACCAAGGTCCATTTAGTCAAGGGTATGGTTTTTCCAGTGGTCATGTATGGATGTGAGAGTTGGACTGTGAAGAAAGCTGAGTGCTGAAGAATTGATGCTTTTGAACTGTGGTGTTGGAGATGACTCTTGAGAGTCCCTTGGACTGCAAGGAGATCCAACCAGTCCATTCTAAAGGAGATCAGCCCTGGGTGTTCTTTGGAGGGAATGATGCTAAAGCTGAAACTCCAGTACTTTGGCCACCTCATGCGAAGAGTTGACTCATTGGAAAAGACTCTGATGCTGGGGGGGATTGAGGGCAGGAGGAGAAGGGGACGACAGAGGATGAGATGGCTGGATGGCATCACAGACTCGATGGACGCGAGTCTGAGTGAACTCCGGGAGTTGGTGATGGACAGGGAGGCCTGGCGTGCTGCGATTCATGGGGTTGCAAAGAGTCGGCCACGACTGAGTGACTGAATTGAACTGAACTGGTGATGTGTATTTGTTTTGTTAAATTGAAATATAGTTGACTTGGCAATATTATATTAGTTTCAAGTATAAGGTAAGGTAAGGTAAGATGAAGTCGCTCAGTCGTGTCCGACTCTTTGCGACCCCATGGACTGTAGCCTACCAGGCTCTTCTATCCATGGGATTTTCCAGGCAAGAGTCCTGGAGTGGGTTGCCATTTCCTTCTCCAGAGGATCTTCCCAACCCAGGGATCGAACCCAGGTCTCCCACATTGTAGGCAGATGCTTTACTGTCTGAGCCACCAGGGAAGTTTCAGGTATACAACATAGTAATTTGATATTCTCATAGATTATACTTCATTTAAGGTTATTTTAAGATATTACTTATATTCCTTGTCTTGCACAGTGCATCCTTATAACTTATCTATATTGTACTTAGTAGTCTGTACCTCTTAATCCTCCCCTCATTTTGCTCCTCTTCCATCCTCTCCCCACTGGTAAACACTAGTTTTTCCTCTAACTCTGTGAGTCTGTTTCTGTTTTGTTATGTTAATTATTTATTTTATGTTTTAGATTCAAAAAATGTGTGACTACATATAATATTTGTCTTTCTCTGTCTTACTTCAATAAACGTTATGCCCTCCAGATCTATCCATGTTGTATAAATGGCAAAATTTCATTCTTTTTATCCTGAGTAATATTGCTGTGTATATCTACCACGTCATCTTTATTCATTCATCTGTTGATGGATGCTTAGGTTACTTCCATATTTTGGCTATTATAACACACCGCTATGAGTACTGGAGTGCAGGTGCATAAGTGTTTTCAAATTAGTGCTTTTGTTTTCTTTGGATATATACCCAGTAATAGAATTGCTGGATAATATCGTAATTCTATTCTTAGCTTGTTGGGAACCCTCCATACTGTTTCCATAGTGGCTGCATCGATTTCCTTTCCCAGTAATGGTGAACCTAGTTTCCTCTTCTCCATATCCTCAACAACACTTGTTATTTGTTCTTTTTGATGATAGCCTTCTGACAGGAGCGGTATCTCATGATTCCGATTTGCCTTTCTCTGATGATTAGTGATGTTGAGCATCTTTTCATGTGTCTGGTGGTCATCTGTATGTCTTCTTTGGAGAAATGTCTTCAGGCCTTCTGCCCATTTTTTACTTGGATTATTTTTCAATTGAGTTTTATGAATTTTTCATATATTTCAGATATTACTCCCTATCAGACATATCATTTTGCAAATATTATCTCCCATTCAGAAGACTGTCTTTTCATTTTGTTGATGGTTTCCTTCCTGTGCAAAAGCTTGTAAGTTTGATGCAGTCCCATTTAAAATTTTTTAACTTTCATTTCCCTTGTCTAAGGAGACAGATTAAAATAAAAAATATATTACTAAAACTGATGTCAAAGAGTATACTGCAGATGTTTTCTTCTGGGAGTTTTATGATTTTCAGGTCTTACATTTATTTAGGCATTTAATCCATTTTTTTTTGTATATGGCATGAGAAAATGTTCTAATTTCATTCTTTTGCACGAAGCTGTGCAGTTTTCCTAATGCCACTTATTACTTATTGAAGACTGTCTTTTCTCCATCATATAGTATTGCTTTCTTTGTTATACGTGTGTTTGTGCTTTAATACCTAATAAGTATGACACTTAACTCAGTAGGAAAAAGTATTGGTTATTTAATAAATAACACTAGAATAAGTTTTAATGCCAAAAGTTGACAAAAATTTTCAGTAAAAATATCAGATAGTAAGGATTTTAGGTTTTGTGAGCCACACCATCTCTTACAGCTTCTTAACTGAAACTGTAGAGTGAGAGCAGACGTGGATAATACATATACAAATGAGAGTGGCTGCCTCCCAATACATCTTTCCTTATAAAAATAAGCGCTGCCTGGATTTAACCCAAGGGCTATAGTTTGTCGACTATATATGCCATATACAAGCATATATGTTTGCCATATACAAACATATATGACTATATATGCCATATACAAACATAAATAAAACAATAAACATACTAGAAGAAAATTTAGATGGATAATTTCACAATCTTAGGGCAAAGGAGAATATCGATGCAAAGGCAAAAATAAAGTAAAAGATTGATAATCTAAATTTTTAAGAGCTAAAGCCTTTTTCACATTAATGCATAAGAATTTTTTCCCCTCCTTAAGTTAAACCTTCAAACTGTATTTGAAGAAGCAAATCTTACAAAATCCTGAGAGATTTTGGTAATGATGTTGATAATTTCAAGGAAATTAATCAAGTACCTATTTGATTTAAAAGTGTATTATATTCAAGAATTTTGACATCTCACCATGGAAGATACTAGCCCAGCTCGGCAGAAAAGTGCAATATTTATAGCATATTTTGACATTTAAAATTTATATTAATTCCATAACCATTTTGAAGTGCTGGGAAAACTTTAAAAAAATCCTGCATGAAGTTATTTGCATTTAATTCAATTAATCAGGCATTTTGAAACCTCATTGAATAATAATATTGTTATCTATTATTATAACAATAAATAATATTGTTAAATTTGGTAACATTTTAATGTTATTTTTACCCTCCTGTGACAAGTTTTTTATATGACACATCCTAGTTTGTTTTTATACTACACACCCTTTGTTTTTATGTCTTATTTTGGGCTTATGAATTTACTGTGGATATCCTGAGCCAGGAACACAATTAGGTTTCAGGCCAGTTTGACACTGTCTATTGTTAATTCTCATATGAATGTAGGACTTCAGACTTCAAGTGGGACTGTGCTGTCTGTGGAACTTAAATTATGTAATCGTTTCTTTCAGACTTGAGGGAGGATGATAAAATTTGGAGTCATGGAATATTGGTGTACAATTTAAGGACTGAAATATTTCCATAAATTTTAAAAACACTGACAAACATTAAAAACAAATGCAAAACTGAAGAAAGATCGGTGTATAAAAAGAGCTTTGACAAATTGGTTTTCCACTGAGTCGAAAGTTGAACATAAACATTTTGTAGAAGAAAGTTTATAACTGACTTCAAATTCACACTAACATCTTGGAAACATCAGAACACAGAGAATAGCATCAAATACTTGAAATTAATATGCTAACAAACATGGCAGTTTGCTTTTATTCAACTGGTACCTGATGGTAGAATTAAATTGACCAAAAGAAGTCTCCAAAAATATACTTTAAAGTTTAATTAGCAGGTGAAGTCAAAGCTATGGTTTTCCTAGTAGTCATGTATGGATGTGAGAGTTGGACTATAAAGAAAGCTGAGCACCGAAGAATTGATGCTTTTGAACTGTGATGTTGGAGAAGACTCTTGAGAGTCCCTTGGACTGCAAGGAGATCCAGCCAGTCCATCCTAAAGGAAATCAGGATGAATCAGAATTCTGAATATTCATTGGAAGGACTGATACTGAAGCTGAAACTCCAATACTTTGGCCACCTGATGTGAAGAACCGATTAATTGGAAAAGACCCTGATGCTGAGAAAGATTGAAAGTGGGAGGAGAAGGGGACGGCAGAGGATGAGGTGGTTGGATGGCATCACCGATGCGATGGACATGAGTTTGAGCAGGCTCTGGGAGTTGGTGAGGGACAGGGAGGCCTGGTGTGCTGCAGTCCATGGGGTGGCAAAGAGTTGGACATGACTGAGTGACTGAAATGAACTGAACTGAACTGAAGTCAACTCATGAAAAACCTTTTAAGAAATCCTGCTGGGAATAAGTCACAAAACCAGAACAATGTGTTTGAATTTTATTTTAAAAATAATGGTATCCTATATAAGAAAAAAGAATGCATTCTTTGCTTATAATTCAGGCAGGAACAATTTTTAATGTAACATTTGATAAATATGAAAGAATATTATTCACATATTGGTACAAAATAAAGCATGGTAATCCTAAATCTGTGAGGCCACCACCCAGTTTACAAACTAAATTATTACCCTTTCTGTTGATGATCTATGCATGCTGCTTTCATTCTCCTGACTTCGTATTACCAGGAGAGAACCTTTATCCATTTTTGTGCTTTTCATTTCCTTGATTTTTCTCCCCCTTAAAGTCAGAGTAGTATTTATTTAGTTTAAGATTAAATCTGATAATTAACAGTTTTGTTTCATGACTCATACTGAGTGAAAGAAGAAACATGATTTGGAAAAGAGTTATGTTTAAAATTTTAAAACTCTATATAGCCTAGAAATAGTTTATGTATATACATATATATGTATGTATATATTTACACATGTGTATATATACACATGCACATATATATATGTATAACTTCCCTGGTAAACTTCAGATGGTAAAGAACTCCAGGAGACCTGGGTTTGATCCCTGGGTCAGAAAGATCCCCCAGAGAAGGGAATGGTTAACCACTTCAGAACTTTTTCCTGGAGTCTTCTATGAACAGAGAAGCCTGGGGAGCTACAGTCCATGGGGTCACAAAGAGTCAGCCATGACTGAGCAACTAACAACTTCGTTTATATATATACACATATATATACATATACATATATACACACATACATACACGTACATCCTTAATGTGTTTTCTAATGCTGAGGAACATCTCCTTGAATTAATATGGGGTAGATCATGATGTCAAAATTTGTTTGATAAGAATGGGATTGTTTTGGTTGTGATTTTTTTGCTTGGTCCTTTTTGAACGTGCTTACGAAGCATTTGAAACTAATCCACTGACAAATATGGTAGCCAGCTTTAATTTAATTGCCATCTGCTTGTAGAGATCGTTGACCGACAGAGGTCACCAAAAACAGATTCTACCTGAAACTATTAATTAGTATGGGTTAAGTTTAAGGGTAGGATGTGAAGAAACAAAAGTTATGCTCTGGGGTATGAGAATTTAAACACTGCATATATGTTTGTCCAGTCGCTCAGTCATGTCTGACTCTGCGACCCTTTGGACTGTAGCCCTCCAGGTGCCTCTGTCCAGGGGATTTTTCAGGCAAGAATACTGGAGTGGGTTGCCATTTCCTCCTCCAGGGGGTCCTTCTGATCCAAGGATCAAACCTGCGTCTTCTGCACTGCAGGTGGATTCTTTACCACTGAGCCATTGGAGAAGTCCTTAAGCGCTGTACAAGGAGACATTTTCAGTGGAGATTTTCACCTGCAGCGAACGGAAAGTTTCTGAATGAGCTCATTTTCTACCTGGCTGCCTGAAGAATTCTTCTGAATTGTTCCTTGAGGTGGAGGCGGGGCGGGGGGGTGGGGTGGGGGGTTGTGGAGAGAGCAAATTAGCCAAGATGGAGTGAAATAATGACTATGTAACAGCTGAGGTCAACAAAGGTCCATCTAGTCAAGGCTATGGTTTTTCCTGTGGTCATGTATGGATGTGAGAGTTGGACTGTGAAGAAAGCTAAGCACCGAAGAATTGATGCTTTTGAACTGTGGTGTTGGAGAAGACTCTTGAGAGTCCCTTGGACTGCAAGGAGATCCAACCAGTCCATTCTAAAGGAGATCAGCCCTGGGTGTTCTTTGGAAGGAATGATGCTAAAGCTGAAACTCCAGCACTTCAGCCACCTCATGCGAAGAGTTGACTCATTGGAAAAGGCTCTGATGCTGGGAGGGATTGGGGGCAGGAGGAGAAGGGGCTGACAGAGGATGAGATGGCTGGATGGCATCACCGACTCGATGGACGCGAGTCTGAGTGAACTCCGGGAGTTGGTGATGGACAGGGAGGCCTGGCGTGCTGCGATTCATGGGGTCGCAGAGTTGGACACGACTGAGCGAGTGAGCTGAACTGAACTGAACAGCTGAGGTCATCTGTAGCACCGCGCATGTGCATCGTGAGGCATTTGCTCGGTCTTTGTGCACATGTCTGTGAACTCCACCTAGAAAGAGGTGGCATATTACTGCGGCATCACGGCTGTGTCCATTGGGTCGGTCATGAGAGGAGAGAATAAAGTGTGTCTACCGCTACAGCGCTGAGCCAGCCAGGAGAGAGGCTGTGTTGTGTTATGCTATGGTATGCTGCTATGGTTGCTATGCCAGCCAGAAGAGAATAAAAGTGTCTGCAGTTCCTATGGCTCCTCAAATCTCCTTCCAGTCTGTTAGCTTGCACCTTGCCTACTCTGGGTTCAGTGAACAGTGTGGACAGTATGAGCAGTGAGACAGCTGGCGTCATGAACAGGATCAGTGACACATTCCTCCATTAATGAATCCAAACACATGTCTTGTGGTGGGATGTGGGTCTCAGGGCACACATGTGTGCTCAGCTCTGTCTGACTTTTTGCAGCCCTATGGCCTACAGGCCTACAGGAACCCACCAGGCTCCTCGGTCCATGGGATTTTCCAGGCAAGCATACCAGAGTGGGTTGCCATTTCCTCCTCCAGGGTATCTTCCCAACCCAGAGATCAAACCAAGGTCTCCTGTATCTCCTGCATTGCAGGAGGATTCTTTACTGCTTGAGCCACTGGGGAAGCCCCACAGATTTCAGGAATCCAGGTCACAGTCTTATATCTAGAAAGTAAGGGCAAGAAAATGTAAAGACCCCTTTGGGTGTAGTTACTAAAGTTGGAAATTTGATTGTCTTAGTAGCAAAATGTCAGCTTTCTGTTTATGGCATGCTGAAATCTCTAGTAAGGGCCAATGAATCTCCATGCCAAAATGTTCATATACACATTGGAGGGGAGAAAGGAAGAGTAGAAGAAAGTGGCAGAAAGGAGTTTTGATGTAAGTCAAAGTCAAGGAAACAATTGGGCCACAGTGGTAGAATCAGTAAAGGATTTAAAGTTCCCTGCATTAGTTCTTTTTACCTCTTGCTATTTCTTTAGATTCTTTCTTTTGGGACCTCTTGGCGCTTGGTCCTCTTCCTTTAGAGCAGCTGGCTTAATTAAAGACTCTCTGCTCTGGGACAGGCCTTGGCTGGTTCTGTTTTAGAAGTTAGAAAAAAACACTGCTACTTGGGTTAAGACTAAGTTTGGTCCAGGACTAATTTTGGCCCTGTATTTAGTCTGGGCTTTGGACCAAGGGGTTCAAAATATTTATTGTGTCTATGAATGGCCTGACTGAGTTCACAAAGTTTAGGAAATCCATGTGACATTTAGGGGGGCAAAATCCTCTCGTAATACACTATATGTGTTTATTTTCTCAGAAACTTATGGAAAGATGAGTAGCTGAACATACATTTGGAGATTTGGCATTATAGGAATCTCTCTCACTTTCTATTGGGAAAGATTAACATTATATGACCAAAATAGTTTGCTGAGAGTTTTTGTTGTTGTTGTTGTTGCTGCTAAAAATAGGAGTATTTGATGGAAAGAATCAAGAAATGGATTCTCTTGAAGAAATATGACAGAGAGAAACCAATCCTTGGTGACAGCGCACTAGACAGTTGAATTGACTTAAATAACACACACAAGTGAATGCAAAGAGTAAAAAAAATACCTAAATCTGTATGAAGATAATTGAATCATGGGTGTCTCAGGATGTCATGCATGACTTTCTTTGGAAAGCTGATGGTCATGGCATATATGATGGAAAACAACCCTGGAAGCACAGAGAAGCTGATGATCACAGACTATAAAGGAGAGAGAAAAACTGATCTGCTTAGGTAAACAAAGTGTATGCAGAAGAGAAGGGAACATTCACATAATTCTTATTCCTTTTGTCTCCTGCATCATCACCTTCTCTTCCTATACAGACATTCTCCCAGTGTCATACAAGCATGCCATAGTGTATCTCTCATTTTAAAACCATGAAATCTTCAAGTCACTCTGTATCACATTGGTATGTTCAGTTTCTTTAAAGCACTTGTTATCTGAATGTTCTTATGTATGCATTTGCTTATTATTTTCCTTCCTAATATAGGAAATTAGCTCCATGAAGGGAGAGATCTTGTTTTTCTTGTTCACTGTTAATTCATCATGGTCCTAGAATAGTATTTGGTACATAGCTTGGGCTCAGTAAGTACTTCTTGACTGACTGCAAGAGGTTGAGTGGCATGAAAATATGGGATACAATTTCTAATGTAAAAATAGATTTCTTTCAAAGGTGATTATAGATTCCAAGGACAGAGGCTAAACTGTAATCCTAGGAATAATAGGAAAGTCAATTCCATAATCTAGTTGGTTATAGACCAAGGATGGCCAACACACGGCATACCACACTCTGTCACTTCCCCATTCTAAGACAGACATCACTAACATATCACCGTTCGTTTTCTTACATAGAGTGTCTACCTCCTCTCTGATTAATGAATCCATAGTTCAAGTGGACGGATGAGATTTTTCCCTAGAAAAACAGTGTTGGGGGAAAACCATATTAATATGGAAGGCCAAAGTCCTTCTATTAATAATGCTGCCTGATTATCAACTCTAGATTGCAAATAAGGAAAAGAAAGAAATAGTTCTGTGACTTCACTTTTACTTTTTCTCCTTCCTAAACAAACCAAAGGACACCACACTTCATTCACTACACATGCACTGATCAAGGGGAGCAGTTAGGCAGTGCAGCATTTAGCCAAGGGCAGATGCCAAAACCAAGTGAAGAAAACCCGCTTGGTGACTTCCAAAAGTACTAGACAGAAATATGCCCCACTGGCTATGACTAGCAGCTGTAACTCACCTATTTGAAGAGCTGCTGGCTTCAGAGACATGCTTAGATAGAATAGGGAGAATGAAAAGAAAGCATGGGTGAGACTCAGAATGGGGCAACTCTTTGCCAGTTTCTGAATGTTTTTATTGGGGTTGGCCAAAAAGTTCCTTTGGTTTTTTAATGTAAAAATAAAAGACACATTTTTGTCAAGAACTTTATTGAACAATATATTTACCACTTTGTTCCACTAGCTTCTGCCATTTTTCAGGCAACTTCACAATTACATCTTCCCAAAACTTTTGACCTTTCTGAACAAAGAACTGTTCCAAGTGCCTATTACAGTCTTCCAGGAAATTGAAATTTTTTCCGTTAAGAAATTTTGTAAAGACCAAAATAAATGGACATACATCCAGATGAGCAGTGTCTGGTGAATATGTTGGATGAACCGGAACTTCCCAGTCAGAAGCATGTGCTCTTACATTACGCTAATGGAAGACTATGCTTCTTACGCTTAATTCGGGACGCTTTTTGTCAAGTGCTGCTTTCAGTTGGTCTAACTGGGAGCAGTACTTGTTGGAATGAATCACTTGGTTTTCTGGAAGGAGCTCAGATAATACTGAACTCCCTTCCAATCCTACCATAAACATAGCATCGCCTTCTTTGGCTGAGGACTGGTCTCTGGGTGGTTGGTGGTGGTTCATTTCAGGTGCTCCACAATCTCCTCCATTCCACATTGGTGGACAGTATCTTCTTTTCATCACCCATCACAATTTGTTTTAAAGAGGGGATGTTTTTGTTACACTGCAGTAGAGAATCACATGCAGAAATACAGTTAAGTAGCTTTTGTTTTACTTATGTGAAACCCAAACATCAACGCAATGAACATAACCAAACTGGTGCAAATGATTTTAAGCACTTGATTTGGATACTTTGAGTACATTGACTATTCCTGCATGGTTTGAGATTGATTGTTCTCAATCAATGTCTTAATTTGATCCCTATCAGCCTCAACTGAGGTTGACCATGGGGTATCATCCAGTGAGACATCTCTAGCATGAAACTTCACAAACCACTTTTAACCTGTAAGACCAGTCACAGTGCCTTCTCCTTACACTGCACAAATCTGTTTTTGCATTTCAGTTGTGTTTTTACCTTTCTTGAAATAGTGAAGCCAAAATATTGATTTTTTAAAATTCTATCTTTACTATTAAAGTGGCCACACAAAAATTCACCAATATTCAGTTTTCTTTTTAAAATGCATGCTGATATGACAGCTCTCCCAATACAATCTAACAAAATGATTTCAAATGAAGTTAAGGACAACTAAGCATGACTAGGGCCATTTTACAGAAAAAACCAAATGAGCATTTTGGCCAACACAATATTTGGGGAAGGAGGCAAATGGGGTAGGGATAGCAGCTGGGATGTTGCCTTTCATTAAAGAGTGGGGACTAACACTTAAATTGTAAAATGGGGCTTCCTGCAACAAGCGAGAACCACCAAGTATTTAAAACTTACAATGGCCTGCATGGGAATCAATGTCAAGAAGCAGAGAGTCCCTCCCATCGTTCTGCTGCCTCCTCTACCACATACCCAAAGCATTGCCCAAGAACATGCAAATGATACATGAGTACCTCCGGAACAGAACACTGCTTATGGCCAGTGGAGGACAGTCTTTGGCCAAGAGGCAGAATTCTGCCCAAAAGAAGTGATCTGAAGGAACATTGCAGAAATCTTGTCAAGATAGTTAACATGTCAAGCAAACGAAGAAGCAAAACTATAGAGTAGAAGTAAACTCTCCATTTGCTTGAATTCCCTGCTCTTGTCCCTGCCCTTGACCTCATAATACAGTGATGGGGCCCTTAGATGAACTTCCAAGAGAGGTTAGGCAAATGGCTCAGTTAGACAGTGCTGAGATTCTGCTCTCTCGCTCCAATAGGTCTCTCTGTGGATGAATCATCTGAGGCAGGACCACCAAGAGAATAGGTTGGCATGTCTCGTCTGGAGTGGCACTAGATTCACTAAACAGGTGAAGGTAAAAATAGGGTGTGGTATGAGGAAGGATGTGTTTGCTTAGGGAAATCTGTATAGGAAACGAATGGCACTTTGGGTAAGCCATGAACTCGGAATAACATCTTCTGTATGTATCTTCTTGCCTGGATCATTTCCCTTTTGTCCTCTGCCTTCACCTACTGCGCCTTCTTCTCCCCTCCTCATTCCTCAGTGTCCTTTACTATTGCCCTTTACTTATTCTTCAAGAAGCCACTTTCTGTTCCCAAGTCACCCTACATCATCTTTTTCCACACCGAAACTGCTTGGACTATGTTGTCTACACTGACCATCTCTTTTTAATATCCAGATTTTCAGACACTCTGCAAGGCAATATCTAGAATCACTGCATTTAATCCTCTCAACAATCCAACAATACCTCGGTGAGCTAGCTGTTACTTACCTCATGCTAGGAAGCTCAGAGTTGTTGAGCTTTCTCATAGTCCAAACAACAAGGTGATAATAGTTGGCATTCAAACCTAGGAGTGTCTACTGTAAACCTCTATTCTTGTGTTTTCTAAAGTATGTCATTTAGAAAATAAGTATCCAGTGACATTTAAATAAGGATGCTACAAAGGCATTTGAAAATTTTGTGCTTTGAAAATAAACATTATGTACTGTGCCTTGTTATCATGAAAAAAAAATCTGCCTCTAAAAATGGTGTCATATTTTACACTAGTAGTATTTCCTGATGGGTGCTATTGATCTGGAGAATGTACAGTGGCCAGTGGGGTCCTTAGTAAGCAACTAAGAGTGCTCCCCTAAGTCCAGGTCTCCCCTGGGGATGTGAATGCTAATGTCTCCCGCAGAGGATAACTGATCCTAGGCTATGATTACCAAGAAGGCAGGGTCTGTGTCTTTTTACTCATCACTGCGTCCCTAGCATTTGGCTCATTGTAGGCCTTTAGCAGACATCAGGAAGTGGACTAATACATGAATCTGTGAATAATAGATGAGCAGCATTTAGCCATGATATTGGATGTTATCTAATCTGATCTCACTGGATATCTGGTTTAAATAACCCAAGTATGCCTGTGATATTATTTGATGTTTGTTATATATGCTATATATGAATCAAATCTTAAATTGTTTCTTGCAGCAATTAAATCTGCCTTAATCTAAGTGTTGACATTTTCTATCATGTGAGTTTTTGTTGTTGGCATCCATATACCTCAAAGTACAACACTTTCATTTTAGCTATTTTTTTATTTTTTAATTATGAAAGTATGACACATTTATAGGAGACTTGGAAAACACAGAACAAAGTTACATATAGTTCTACTATGTTGTTGTTCAGTTGCTAAATCTTGTCCAACTCTTTGCGACCCATGGACTGCAGAATGCCAGGCTCACCTGTCTTTCACTATCTCCTGGAGTTTTCTCAAATTCACGTCCATTGACTGGCAATGCTAATCTAACCATCTCATCCTCTGCCACCCACTTCTTTTGCCTTCAATCTTTCCTGGCACCAGGCTCTTTTCCAATAAATCAGCTATTCTCATCAGCTGGCCAAAGTACTGGAGCTTCAACAACAGTTCTTCCAATGAATATTCAGGGTTGATTTCCTTTAGGATTGACTGGTATGATCTCCTTGCAGTCCAAAGGACTCTCAAGTTCTACTATATATTACAATTATTTTTTAAGTAGACAAATTAAGATTTTTAGTTGGAGTTTTAATACAAAACTCTCAGAAATTAATAGAATACATAGACATAAAGAAGGGTACAGTAGACCTGAAAAGCGTTATGAACAATTCAAAATAACTAAGATTTATTTATTTTCATACAACAGCAGGATACAAATTCTATTCAAGTTCCTATAGACTATAAACCTGGAGACATTGGAACATATCCAGGGACACAAAGTGAGATGCAAAAATTTCATGGTCTACTGAAATCAAAAGAGTTTATTCTCTTATCACTATGGAATTATGTTAGAAATCAATATCAAAAGATAATTGAAAATATCCCACATATTTCCAAGTGCAATGTGACATTTGCCAAAAGAGATCTTTGATTTAGCCATTGAAAGTCTCAATAAAGTTAAAAGACTGAAAAAACCATAGAGGGTGATTACAGAGAAGAAAGTAATTAAATGAGAAATTAATATCAAGGATACTTAAAAAAACCCATATATTTGAAAGTTAAATGCCCATTTTTAAATGATGGGTGTATCTAAGAAGCCATAGCAAGGAGAATTAGAAAATGTTTGTAACAAAATAAAAATGAAAAGTGTATTTATCAGAATTTGTTGCAGGCAGCTGAAGCTGCTCAATACAACTAAATACAAAGTGGAATCACGACTAAGGTATGAAAACAAATAATGTAGATTAGCATAAATTTTTGTGAAATGTGAGCAAAATCTTACTTTAGTTAATGATACTGTAGCACATATTAATTTCCTGGGTTTGTTGTTATTATTGTTGTTATTGTTGTTGCTTATCCTTTATTTCCTGCTTTATTTTCCAGGTTTCCTGCTTTGTTTTCTTACAACGTAATATTTCTTTATAGACTCAGAATTGGATTAGAAGTTTCAAGACTCATTCAAAAAAAATTTTTTTAAAAATCACTAAGATTTTTTTTTGAGATTTTTAAGTTATACTAGATGCCAGAAAAAAGGGAACTATATCAAAGTTTTGAGTGAATATGAATTAGAAATCTAGTATTTTATTCTACTTAATCAAACAAGTGATATCAAAATGCATTACTCAGCCATTAAAAAGAATACATTTGAATCAGTTCTAATGAGGTGGATGAAACTGGAGCCTATTATACAGAGTACAGTAAGCCAGAAAGAAAAACACCAATACAGTATACTAACACATATATATGGAGTTTAGAAAGATGGTAACGATAACCCTGTATGCGAGACAGCAAAAGAGACACAGATGTATAGAACAGTCTTTTGGACTCTGTGGGAGAGGGCGAGGGTGGGATGATTTGGGAGAATGGCATTGAAACATGTATAATATCATATATGAAACGAGTCGCCAGTCCAGGTTCGATGCATGATACTGGATGCTTGGGGCTGGTGCACTTGGATGACCCGCAGGGATGGTATGGGGAGGGAGGTAGGAGGGGGGTTCAGGATGGGGAACATGTATATACCTGTGGCAGATTCATGTTGATGTATGGCAAAACGAATACAATATTGTAAAGTAATTAACCTCCAATTAAAATAAATAAATTTATATTAAAAAACAAAATGTCATAGTTTTTAGCTAAGCAAAAATTCATAAGTTTTTGAAAATAATATATGTACATATATATGTGTATATATGTGTGTATATATATGTATATATATGATAGGTATATATCAGACTTCCCTGTAGCTCAAACGTTAAAGAATCTGCCTGTGATGTAGGAGATCAGAGTTCCGTCCCTGGGTCATGAAGATCTTCTGGAGAAGGGAATGGCAATCCATTTCAGTATTATTGCCTGGAGAATTCCACGGACAGAGAAGCCTGGTGGGATACAGTCCGTGGGGTTGCAAAGAGTCGGACAGGACTGAGCGATTAACAGTTCAGTTCAGTTCACTCAGTCCTGTCCTACTCTTTGTGGTCTCATGGACTGCAGCACACCAGGCCTCCCTGTCCATCACCAACTCCCGGAGTTTACCCAAACTCATGTCCATTGACTTGGTGATGCTATCCAACCATCTCATCCTCTGTCGTCCCCTTCTTCTGCCTGAGTCCTTCGTAGCATCATGGTCTTTTCCAATGAGTCAGCTCTTCACATCAGGTGGCCAAAGTATTGGATTTTTAGCTTCAACATCAGTCCTTCCAATGAACACTCAGGACTGATCTCCTTTAGGATGGACTGGTTGGATCTCCTTGCAGTCAAGGGACTCTCAACAGTCTTCTCCAACATCACAGTTCAAAACCATCAATTCCTCGGCACACAGCCCTCTTTATAGTCAAATCCTCACATACATACATGGCTACTGGAAAAACCATAGCTTTGACTAAATAGAACTTTGTTGGCAAAATAATGTCTCTGCTTTTAAATAGGTTGTCTACATTGTACTCATCTCACACACTGGTAAAGTAATGTTCAAAATTCTCCAAGTCAGGCTTCAGCAGTACATGAACCGTGAACATCCAGATGTTCAAGCTGGTTTTAGAAAAGGCAGAAGAACCAGAGATCAAATTGCCAACATTCACTGGATAATAGAAGAGCACGAGTTCCAGAAAAACATCTATTTCTGCTTTATTGACTGTGCCAAAGCCTTTGAATGTGTAGATCACAATACACTGTGGAAAATTCTTAAAGAGATGGGAATGCCAAACCGTCTGACCTGCCTCTTGAGAAACCTGTATGCAGGTCAGGAAGCAACAGTAGGAACTGGACATGGAACAACAGACTGGTTGCAAATAGGAAAAGGAGTATGTCAAGGCTGTATATTGTCACCCTGCTTATTTAACTTATATGCAGAGTACATCATGAGAAACGCTGGGCTGGAAGAAGCACAAGCTGGAATCAATATTTCCAGGAGAAATATCAATAACCTCAGATATGCAGATGATACCACTCTTATGGCAGAAAGTGAAGAGGAACTAAAAAGCCTCTCAATGAAAGTGAAGAGGAGAGTGAAAAAGTTGGCTTAAAGCTCAACATTCAGAAAACTAAGATCATGGCATCCAGTCCCATCACTTCATGGGAAATAGATGGGGAAACAGTGGAAACAGTGACTGACTTTATTTTTCTGGGCTCCAAAATCACTGCAGATGGTGATTGCAGCCCTGAAATTAAAAGACGCTTACTCCTTGGAAAGAAAGTTATGACCAACCTAGATAGCATATTAAAAAGCAGAGACATTACTTTGTCAACAAAGGTCCATGTAGTCAAGACTATGGTTTTTCCAGTAGTCATGTATGGATGTGAGAACTGGACTATAAAGAGGGCTGAGCGCAGAAGAATTGATCCTTTTGAACTGTGGTGTTGGAGAAGACTCTTGAGAATCTCTTGGACTGCAAGGAGATCCAACCAGTCCATCCTAAGGGAAATCAGTCCTGGGTGTTCATTGGAAGGACTGATGTTAAAGCTGAAACTCCAGTATTTTGGCCACCTGATGCGAAGGCCTGACCATAAAAGACCCTGATGCTGGGAAAGAATGAAGGCAAGAGGAGAAGGGGACCATAGAGGATGAGATGGTTAGATGGCATCACCAACTCAATGGACATGAGTTTGGGTAAACTCCGGGAGTTGGTGATGGACAGGGAGGCCTGGCATGCTGCAGTTCATGGGATCACAAAGAGTCAGACATGACTGAGCGACTGCACTGAACTGAACTAGGATGGTCATGACTTTCCATCCAAGGAGTAAACGTCTTTTAATTTCATGGCTGCAATCACCATCTGCAGTGATTTTGGAGCCCCCCAAAATAAAGTCTGCCACTGTTTCCATTGTTTTCTCATCTATTTGCTATGAAGTGATGGGACCAGATGCCATGATCTTCATTTTCTGAATGTTGAGCTTTAAGCCAACTTTTTCACTCTCCTCTTTCAATTTCATCAAGGGGCTTTTTGGTTATTCTTCACTTTCTGCCATAAAGGTGGTATCATCTGCGTATCTGAGGTTATTGATATTTCTCCTTGCAAACTTAATTCCAGTTTGTGCTTCATTCAGCCCAGTGTTTCTCATGATGTACTCTGCATATAGGTTAAATAAGCAGGGTGACAACATACAGCCTTGATGTACTCCTTTTCCTATTTGGAACCAGTCTGTTGTTCCATGTCCAGTTCTAACTGTTGCTTCCTGACCTGCATACAGGTTTCTCAAGAGGCACGTCAGGTGGTCTGGTATTCCCATCTCTTTCAGAATTTCCCACAGTTTGTTGTGATCCACACAGTCAAAAATAGATGTTTTTCTGGAACTCTCTTGCTTTTTTGATGATCCAGCGGAAGTTGGCAATTTAATCTCTGATTCCTCTGCCTTTTCTGAAGCCAGCTTGAATATCTGGAAGTTCATGGTTCACATACTGTTGAAGCCTGACTTGGAGAATTTTGAACATTACTTTGCTAGCATGTGAGATGAGTGCAATTGTGCGGTAGTTTGAGCATTCTTTGGCATTGCCTTTATTTGGGATTGGAATGAAAACTGACTTTTCCAGTCCTGTGGCCACTGCTGCCTTTTCTAAATTTGCTGGCATATTGAATGCAGCACTTTCACAGAATCATCTTTTAGGATTTGAAATAGATCTACTGGAATTCCATCACCTCTACTAGCTTTGTTCATAGTGATGCTTCCTAAGGCCCACTTGACTTCACATTCCAGGATGTCTGGCTCCAGATGAGTGATCACACCATCATGATTATCTGGGTCATGAAGATCTTTTTTGTACAGTTCTTCTGTGTATTCTTGCTACCTTTTCTTTATATCTTCTGCTTCTGTTAGGTCCATATGATTTCTGTCCTTTATTGAGCCCATGTTTGCATGAAATATTCCCTTGGTATCTCTAATTTTCTTGAAGAGATCTCTAGTCTTTCCCATTCTGTTGTTTTCCTCTATTTCTTTGCATTGATCACTGAGGAAGGCTTTCTTATCTCTCCTTGCTATTCTTTGGAACTCTGCATTCAAATGGGTGTATCTTTCCTTTTCTCTTTTGCTTTTTGCATCTCTTCTTTTCACAGCTATTTGTAAGACCTCCTCAGACAGCCATTTTACTTTTTTGAGTTTCTTTTTCTTGGAGATGGTCTTGATCCCTGTCTCCTGTACAATGTCATGAACCTCCGTCCATAGTTCATCAGGCACTCTGTTTGTCAGATCTAGACCCTTAAATCTATTTCTCACTTCCACTGGATAATCATAAGGGATTTGATTTAGGTTGTACCTGAATGGTCTACTGATTTCCCTTACTTTCTTCAATTTATGCCTGAATTTGGCAATAAGAAGTTCATGATCTGAGCCACAGTCAGCTCCCAGTCTTGTTTTTGCTGAGAGCTTCTCCATCTTTGCTTGCAAAAAGTATAATCAATCTGATTTTGGTATTGACCATCTGGTGATGTCCATGTGTAGAGTCTTCTCTTGTGTTGTTGGAAGAGGGTGTTTGCTATGACCAGTGCATTCTCTTGGCAAAACTTGATTAGCCTTTGCCCTGCTTCATTCTGTACTCCAAGGTCAAATTTGCCTATTACTCCAGGTGTTTCTTGACTTCCTACTTTTGCATTCCAGTCTCCTATAATGAAAAGGACATCTTTTTGGGGTGTTAGTTCTAAAAGGTCTTGTAGGTCTTCATAGAACTGTTCAACTTCAGCTTCTTCGGCATTACTGGTTGGGGCATAGACTTGGATTACTGTGATATTGAATGGTTTGGCTTGGAAATGAACAGAGATCATTCTGTCATTTTTGAGATTGCATCCAAGTACTGCATTTTGGACTCTTGTTGACTATGATGTCTACTCCATTTCTTCTAAGGGATTCTTGCCCACAGTAGTAGATGTAATGGTCATCTGAATTAAATTCACCCATTCCAGTCCATTTTAGTTCACTGATTCCTATAATGTCTATGTTCATTCTTGCCATCTCCTGTTTGAGTACTTCCAGTTTGCCTTGATTCATGGATCCAGTATTCCAGATTCCTATGCAATATTGCTCTTTACAGCATTGAACTTTACTTCCATCTCCAGTCACACCCACAATTGGGTGTTGTTTTTGCTTTGGCTCCATTTCTTTATTCTTTCTGGAATTATTTCTCCACTGATCTCCAGTAGCATATTGGGCACCTACTGACCTAGGGTAGGTGTACTACTTTTTTGCCTTTTCATACTGTTCATGGGGTTCTCAAGGCAAGAATACTGAAGTGGTTTGCCATTCCCTTCTCTAGTGGACCACGTTTTGTCAGAACTTCCCACCATGACCTGTCTGTCTTGGGTGACCTGTCTGTCTCCACAGCATCACACATAGTTTCATTGAGTTAGACAGGGTTGTGGTCCATGTGATCAGATTGGTTAGTTTTCTGTGACTGTGGTTATCATTCTGTCTGCCCTCTGATAGATAAGGATAAGAGGCTTCTGGAAGCTTCCTGATGGGACAGACTGACTCAGGGGGAAACTGGGTTTGTTTTGATGGGCAGGGCCATGCTCAGTAAATCTTTAATCCAATGTTGTGTTGATGGGTGGAGTTGTGTTCCCTCCTTGCTATTTACCTGGGGCCAAACTATGGTGGAGATAATGAAGATAATGGTGACCTCCTTCAGAAGGTCTCATGCATGCACTGCTACACTCAGTGCCCCCAACCCTGCAGCAGGCCACCACCCTCCCACGCCTCCACTGGAGACTCCTGGACACTCACAGGCAAGTCTGGGTCAGTCTCTTGCGGGGTCACTGCTCCGTTCTCCTGGGTCCTTGTGCACAACGATCAACACACACGGAGGCATATATATGTATATGGGCTTCCCTGCTGACTCATATGGTAAAGAATCCGCCTGCAACGTGGGAGACCTTTGTTCATTTCCTGGGTTGGGAGGTTACCCTGGGTAAGGCCACCCATTCCAGTATTCTTGCTTGGAGAATCCCCATGGAGAGGAGGCTGTTAGGCTACAGTCCATGGGGTCGCACAGAGTCAGACAGGACTGAGGAACTTTCACTTTCACTTTCAAGGAACAAAAGAACACAGAAATTGTTATGGCAAACAAGTGAAAGATAGCAAAGATAACATATCAGTTCTAAAGACTCCCAGTTCTGTTTCAATGATAAAGATTAGCCTAAAGTCTTCAACCACCAGAGCAACTGGAACCCAAGGGATAATGATGTTGACCTCTGACCCAGGGACTTCCATCAGCTAAAGCTTAGACTGTCCTGCCTAAGTCCCTTCATGAATATACATGTCTCCATAAACTTTCCTCAAAGGGGGAAAAATAAATTTAAAAACAAGAAAGAAAACTTCCTCAATTTGCTGTGTAGGGAGACACTGCTTTTGGAAAGATCCCTGGTGTTCTCCTTATTTGCTGCAACTAATAAATCCTTCACCTGATATTTGGCTTGGTTGTATCTATTGCTCTGACACCCATTATAGGCAAATCCAGTTTTTAGGTAACAAAACCCTGGCTAATATGTTGGTGTATTTTTTTGCTCCACTTAATGTATACTGATTTTTATCTGGTTAAGTTAATTTTATATTCTCTTTTCACTGAAACTGAACTCTTTTAAGGTCTGATTTGTAATGATTAGGGATTCCCTGGTGGCGGCTGCGACGACGAGCAGAGCGCGGCTGAGAGGAGCTACCCCACACCTGAGGTCGGGGCGGCAGCCTAAAGGAGTTATCCTGCGTCCGAGGTTAGGGGCGGCAGCCGAGAGGAGCTACACCACGTCCGAGGTTAGGGGCGGTGGCCCAGAGTGCCAGGGTGCGACAGCGCAGGAGCAGCCCAGAGGAGCTACCCCTGCCTGAGGCCAAGGGCAGCGGCCGGGAGGAGCAACCCCAAGTCCAAGGAGCGGTGGCTGCGCGGGCGCAGGACGGACTAGAGGAGCTATTCCACGGTCAAGGTCGGGAGGGGCGGCGGTGAGGAGATACGCCTCGTCCAAGGTAAGGAGCAGTGGCTGCGCTCTGCTGGAGCAGCGGTAAAGAGATACCCCACGTCCAAGGTAAGAGAAACCCAAGAAAGGCGGTAGAAGTTGCAAGAGGGCAGACACACTGAAACCACAATCACAGAAAACCAGTCAATCTAATCACACTAGGACCACAGCCTTGTCTAACTCAATGAAACTAAGCCATGCCCTGTGGGGCCACCCAAGACAGGCGGGCATGGTGGAGAGGTCTGACGCAGTGTGGTCCACTGGAGAAGGGAATGGCAAACCACTTCAGTATTGTTACCTTGAGAACCCCATGAACAGTATGAAAAGGCAAAATGATAAGATACTGAAAGAGGAACTCCCCAGGTCGATAGGTGCCCAATATGCTACAGGAGATCAGTAGAGAAATAACTCCAGAAAGAATGAAGGGACAGAGCCAAAGCAAAAACAATACCCAGCTGTGGATGTGACTGGTGATAGAAGCAAGGTCTGATGCTGTAAAAAGCAATATTGCATAGGAACCTGGAATATCAGGTCCATGAATCAAGGCAAATTGGAAGTGGTCAAACAGGAGATGGCAAGAGTGAATGTCGATATTCTAGGAATCAGCGAACTAAATGGACTGGAATGGGTGAATTTAACTCAGATGACCATTATATCTACTACTGCAGGCAGAAACCCCTTAGAAGAAATGGAGTAGCCATCATGGTCAACAGAAGAGTCCGAAATGCAGTACTTGGATGCAGTCTCAAAAACGACAGAATGATCTCTGTTCGTCTCCAAGGCAAACCATTCAATATCATGGTAATCTAAGTCTATGCCCCAACCAGTAATGCTGAAGAAGCTGAAGTCGAAAAGTTCTATGAAGACCTACAAGACCTTTTAGAACTAACACCCAAAAAAGATGTCCTTTTCATTATAGGGGACTGGAATGCAAAAGTAGGAAGTCAAGAAACACCTGGAGTAATAGGCAAATTTGGCCTTGGAATGCAGAATGAAGCAGGGCAAAGACTAATTGAGTTTTGCCAAGAAAATGCACTGGTCATAGCAAACACCCTCTTCCAACAACACAAGAGAAGACTCTATACATGGACATCACCAGATGGTCAACACCAAAATCAGACTGATTATATTCTCTGCAGCCAAAGATGGAAAAGCTCTATACAGTCAGCAAAAACAAGACTGGGAGCTGACTGTGGCTCAGATCATGAACTTCTTATTGCCAAATTCAGGCATAAATTGAAGAAAGTAGGGAAAACCACTAGACCATTCAGGTACAACCTAAATCAAATCCCTTATGATTATCCAGTGGAAGTGAGAAATAGATTTAAGGGACTAGATCTGATAGAGTGCCTGATGAACTATGGACAGAGGTTCGTGACATTGTACAGGAGACAGGGATCAAGACCATCCCCATGGAAAATAAATGCAAAAAGCAAAATGGCTGTCTGAGGAGGCCTTACAAATAGCTGTGAAAAGAAGAGAAGTGAAAGCAAAGGAGAAAAGGAAAGATATAAGCATCTGAATGCAGAGTTCCAAAGAATAGCAAGAAGAGATGAGAAAGCCTTCCTCAGTGATCAATGCAAAGAAATAGAGGAAAACAACAGAATGGGAAAGACTAGAGATCTCTTCAAGAAAATTAGAGACACCAAGGGAACATTTCATGCAAAGATGGGCTCAATAAAGGACGCAAATGGTAGGGACCTAACAGAAGCAGAAGATATTAAGAAGAGGTGGCAGGAATACACAGAAGAACTCTACAAAGAAGATCTTCACAACCCAGATAATCACGACGGTGTGATCACTCACCTAGAGCCAGACATCCTGGAATGTGAAAGTCAAGTGGGCCTTAGAAAGCATCACTATGAACAAAGCTAGTGGAGGTGATGGAATTCCAGGTGAGCTGTTTCAAATCCTGAAAGATGATGCTGTGAAAGTGCTGCACTCAATAGGCCAGCAAATTTGGAAAACTCAGCAGGGGCCATAGGACTGGAAAAGGTCAGTTTTCATTCCAATTCCAAAGAGAGGCAATGCCAAAGAATGCTCAAACTACCGCACGATTGCACTCATCTCACACGCTAGTATGGAGAAGGTAATGGCACCCCACTCCAGTACTCTTGCCTGGAAAATCCCATGGACGGAGGAGCTTGGTAGGCTGCAGTCCATGGGGTCGCCAAGAGTTGAACATGACTGAGCAACTTCACTTTCACTTTTCACTTTCATGCATTGGAGAAGGAAATGGAAACCCACTCCAGTGTTCTTGCTTGGAGAATCCTAGGGACGCGGGAGCCTGGTGGGCTGCTGTCTATGGGGTTGCACAGAGTCGGACATGACTGAAGTGACTTAGCAGCAGCAGCAGCACATGCTAGTAAAGTAATGCTCAAAATTCTCCAAGCCAGGCTTCAGCAATACGTGAACCGTGAACTTCCAGATGTTCAAGCTGATTTTAGAAAAGGCAGAGGAACCAGAGATCAAATTGCCAACATCTGCTGGATCATCAAAAAAGCAAGAGAGTTCCAGAAAAACATCTATTTCTGCTTTATTGACTATGCCAAAGCCTTTGACGGTGTGGATCACAATACACTGTGGAAAATTCTGAGAGGGTTGGAAATACCAGACCACCTGACCTGCCTCTTGAGAAACCTATATGCAGGTCAGGAAGCAACAGTTAGAACAGGACATGGAACAACAGACTGGTTCCAAATAGGAAAAGAAGTACCTCAAGGCTGTATATTGTCACCCTGCTCATTTAACTTCTTTGCAGAGTACATCATGAGAAATGCTGGGCTGGAAGAAGCACAAGCTGGAATCAAGATTGCCAGGAGAAATATCAATACCTCAGATATACAGATGATACCATCCTCATGGCAGAAAGTGAAGAGGAACTAAAAAGCCTCTTGATGAAAGTGAAAGAGGAGAGTGAAAAAGCCGGTTTAAAGCTCAACATTCAGAAGACGAAGATCATGGCATCTGATCCCATCACTTCATGGGAAATAGATGGGGAAAGAGTGGAAACAGTGTCAGACTTATTTTGGGGGGCTCCAAAATCACTGCAGATGGTGACTGTAGCCATGAAATTAAAAGACACTTACTCCTTGGAAGAAAAATTATGACCAACCTAGATAGCACATTCAAAAGCAGAGACATTACTTTTCCAACAAAGGTCTGTCTAGTCAAGGCTATGGTTTTTCCAGTGGTCATGTATGGATGTGAGAGTTGGACTGTGAAGAAGGCTGAGCGCCAAAGCATTGATGCTTTTGAAGTGTGGTGTTGGAGAAGACTCTTGAGAGTCCCTTGGACTGCAAGGAGATCCAATCAGTCCATTCTGAAGGAGATCAGCCCTGGGATTTCTTTGGAGGGAATGATGCTGAAGCTGAAACTCCAGTACTTTGGCCACCTCATGCGAAGAGTTGACTCATTGGAGAAGACTCTGATGCTGAGAGGGATAGGGGGCAGGAGGAGAAGGGATGACAGAGGATGAGATGGCTGGATAGCATCACTGACTCGATGGACGTGAGTCTGAGTGAACTCCGGGAGGTAATGATGGACAGGGAGGCCTGGCGTGCTGCGATTCATGGGGTTGCAAACAGTCCGACATGACCGAGCGACTGAACTGAACTGAACTGGTGGCTCAGACAGTAAAAGTGTCTGCCCATAATCAGGAGACCTGGGTTCGATCCCTGGGTTGGGAATATCCCCTGCAGAAGGGAATGGCTACCCACTCCAGTATTCTTGCCTGGAGAATCCCATGGACAGAGGAACCTTTCGGGCTACAGTCCATTGGATTCCAAGAGTCGGACATGACTGTTAGACTTTGACTTTGACTGATTACTACATGATATCTGTGTTGGCTTTGCATGTGTGCATTTGTTGAACTGAAACAAATAACAACAATGTTAACAGTGCCATATTAGAACTTCTTTGGTTGTTCAGTGAGTAAGATTCCCTGTTTCCAATACATGGAGCCTGGGTTCAATCCCTATTAAGAGTTCACGTGCTACAACTATGAGTCTGTATGTCACAACTAAGGATCCCATGTGGTGTAACTAAGTCCAGGTGCAGCCAAATAAATATATAAATATATATTTTTTAAAGTTTTTAAAAGTGGCATATTGATATGGTAGTTTACTAAGGCCTAGATACTGTTCTAAGTGCTTTAAATTTATGAACTTTTGATATCCTCAAAGCAACTCTATTATTATTATCCCCATGTTATATCTGAAGAAACTGAGGCAGAGAGCATTTCATTTGCCCCAAATCACCCGAATATTAATTGGTGGGAGCAGGAATTTCTCTCTTTTTTGAAGTCAGTTTTAATAGTCCATGTTTATTAAATGATATTGGAATAACTGAATAATCATTTGGAAAAAATGAGGTTTGCTTTCACATCAGACTTTACCTTAAAATTACACAGAAGCCAAAGACTTAAATATAGAAGATGAAATTGTAAACATGCAAAAACAGTAGTTCTCAATCCTGGATGAGCTTTAGAATCACCTTATTAGAAAATACCCTGATGCTGGGAAAGATTAAGGGCAGGAGGAGAAGAGGGGCTATAGAGGATGAGATGATTGGATGGCATCACCGACTCAATGGACATGAGTTTGAGCAAACTCTGGGAGATAGTGAAGAACAGGGAAGCCTGGTGTGTTGCAGTTCATGAAGTTACAAAGAATTGGCCACAACTTAGCAAGTCAATAACAAGTGGAATTTAAGAAAAACCATAAAGAGAATAGAATTTTGCCATTTGCAAAATGAATAGATTTGGAGGGCATTATGCAAATGAGGGCTTCCCTGGTAGTTTAGCTGGTAAAGAGTCCACCTGCAATTCAATTATTGGATCAGGAAGATCCCCTGGAAAAGGGATAGGCTACCCACTTCAGTATTCATGAGCTTCCTTGGTGGCTCATATGGTAAAGAATCTGCCTACAATGTGGGAGACCTGGGTTTGATCCCTGAGTTGGGAAGATCCCCTGGAGGAGGACTTGGCAACCCACTCCAGTATCCTTGCCTGGAGAATCCCCATGGACAAAGGAGCCTGGTGGGCTACAGTGCATGGGGTTGAAAAGAGTCCAACATGACTGAGTGACTAAGCATAGCACAGCATGCTAAATGAAATTAGTCACAGAAAGACACATACTGTATGATATCACTTATATGTGGAATTTAAAAATCAAACTAGTGAATCTAACAAAAAAAGAAGCAGACTCACAGATATGGAGAACCTATATTAGTTACTAGTGGAGAGAGGGAAGGAGGAGCGGCAGAAAAGGGGTAGGGGATTAAGAGGGACAAACCAGTAGTATAAAATACGTTACAAGGACAGTCTATATTGTACAATACGGGAAATATAGCCAGTATTTTATAATAACTATAAATGAAGTATAACCTTTAAAAATTGTGAATCACTGTATTGTATATCTGTACCTTATACAACATTGTACATCAACTATACTTCAAAAAAAAAAAAAGAATTATAAGTGTTTGGGTCCCATCCCAAACTATTTAAATCAAAATCTCTAGAGGTGAAGCCTAGGCACTTGTATTTTTCAACAGTTCCCCTGGTAATTGGAATGCAGTCAGGACTAAGAAGCACGGACCAAAAGAAAAAATTTTTTAAACATATATATCTGGGAAAAGAGAAATCTTTTCTATGCGTTATATAAAATTCAAAAGTTCAAAAGCAAAAGTGATCATTACAGCAGAGGGGAGTTATTGTTTAATGGATATGGGGTTTCAGGTTGGGGAGATGCGAAGTTCTGGAGATGGATGGTGAGAATGGTTGTACAACAATGTGAATGCATCTGATGCCATTGAATTGTACACTTAAACATAGTTACAATGACAAACTACATGTTGTATATACATTTCCACAATAAAAATTGCATTACGAAACATCATAGGCACAATCAAGATACAAACAACAAATTGGAAAAAATAGGCAACTCATGCTAAAAAGGGACTTACAAAGAACTTCCACAAACCAATAAGAGCAACCCAATGTAAAAACTGGTAAAAGAGATGAACAGGCAGCTTACAGAAAAGGAACTACAAAATATCCTTGAGCACATGAAATAAAAAGATTATTCTCACTCATTGTAGGAGAAAATAAAGTTAAACCTACACTGAAATATCATTTTCATTTAGACTGAGAAAGGTAAAAAAATGTTGGATAACTCATTTGTTGGTAAGGACCTTAGGAAACAGTCATTCTTATTCCTTGCTGGGAATACTCCCTGGTGGGAGTATAAATTGGTCTATTTTCTAGAGTAGGCTTATTTGCCAACATTGACTGAAATCCCCAATGTGCATACCATCACTTCTAGGAATTTATGCTATAGAAACATTCTATTCAAAATAACATAAATAAAACTGCAATATTATTTAAAATAACGAAAGACAGATCCAAACATCTAGCGATAGAAAGCATGTCAAATAAACGTTGATACGTCTGTTTTGTGTACTTTGAAGTACTCCGTGGGATGTTAGGAAAAATAAGGCAGCTCTATACATGCTAATACGGAATGATCCTCATGTGAAAAGAGCAAGAGAAAAGGCAAAGATAGATGTAAATCTGTGCTTGTAAGGAAATGGTTTCAAAAAAACGTAGCCTCTGGGAAGAGGACTGGGATATAAAGGAGACATTTTGTACTTTTTAAAATATTGATTTTTAAAAATGCTCATGAGTATTTAACCTCTTTTCTTTAAAAGTTTTAAAAATTTAATTATTTATTATTTTTGGCTGTGGTGGATCTTTGCTGCTGTGAGGGCCTTTCTCCAGTTACAGCAAGGGGAGGCCACTCTCCAGCTGCAGCGTGTGGCCCACTCATTGCCGTGGCTTCTCTTGTTGTGGAGCTCGGGCTCCGGGGCGTGTGGGCCTCCGTAGCTGAGGCATGTGGGCTCAGTAGTTGCAGCTCCTGGTCTCTAGAGCACAGGCTCAATAGTTGTGGCACACGGCCTTAGTTGCTCCCTGACATGTGGGATCTTCCCAGGGATCAAACCTACGTCTCTTGCATTGGCAGGCAGATTCTTTACCACTGAGCCACCAGGGAAGCCCTTAACTTTTTCTTTTTCTTTAACTCAAACTTCACTGGGGAGCGAAAGTGCAATATACAACAGCATCTAGAAATGACAAAGGGTCAAGGGTCTGTCGTTGTCTGCCTATTTGTTTTTAAACAGCGGGGAAGACAGGGGCATGTTCATGTGATGCAGGGATAACACCAATCAAAAGGAAAAGTTTCCTGGAGCCAGTTACTGGAGGAGTGAAATTAAGATCAGGCAGGAGGCCTTAGCTTTCAGCAGGAGCAGACACACCTCCTTCCCTGGGCCGAGTGAGATAGGGAAGGATTGGTACTTAAAAAGACGAAACTGGGTACATGGGGTGGGGTTGAAGGAGCTCCAGCCTCAAGGTCTCTATTTTCTCTGAAAAATATAAGATAACTGTTGCTAGTGAGGGGACGGAGAAGGCGATGGCACCCCACTCCAGTACTCTTGCCTGGCAAATCCCATGGACGGAGGAGCCTGGTGGGCTGCAGTCCATGGGTTGCTAGGAGTAGGACACGACTGAGTGACTTCACTTTCACTTTTCACTTTCATGCATTGGACAAGGACATGGCAACCCACTCCAGTGTTCTTGCCTGGAGAATCCCAGGGACGGGAGAGCCTGGTGGGCTGCCGCACAGAGTCAGACACGACTGAAGTGACTTAGCAGCAGCAGCAGTGAGGGAGCAGATGGTGGCCCCAGGGGCATGGGGAGAGTGGTTAAACTTTACAGCAGTTTGTGAAAGCAAGCAAGCACTGAGGAGGCTCAGAAGGTAGCAGCAGACATAGTGGACCGCTTTGAGGGTCTCATAAGCCATCAGTGATGGCGGTCTGAGTGGCTAAGTTTTCTCTAGCAGCTTTGAACAGCCTGGGACACCGGGCAGAGGGCCAGCAGAGTGAAGAGCAAAGGGGATGGCAGTTTCGGGGTGTCAGAGTGGATGAGGTCTGAGGCCAAGGAGGGGAGCAGATGAGTTAGGTACTTTTCATCTGCTCAGTGGACTGGGGCCCCATTTATCCTTAGCGCAGGGAGCCTCATACCATACCAGGCCTATTTTTCATTGTCCCCAGGGTCTGACAGGGAGCCCAAGCACAGAACACATCTACAGAATGTTTCCTGCATTTCCTGTTTCATTGCCTTTGCAAAAATAAAAACAAACAAAATCCAAGTCTCGCTTTATTAAACCTGTAAAGAGGCTTTTATCCCAAATGGCATTATCCCATTATGCACCTACTTTGTGCACCAGAGTTTGCTGTCTTCAAATATGAAAACCACTCTCAAAGATATTGAAGATCTAGGTTTTTACATATGCTCCACTGAACAACAACAGGCTACAATAATGATGACGAATAATTTGCAAGCGTCCCCTCGCCTTGGCTAAAAACATTTTCATCATTGAGCTTAATATTCCACTCTCTGATGATTCATTGCTGCCTACCTCTCTCCCAAAGTGTGTGTGTATGATTTTTGGGGGAGAGGGGGCTGGTATGGGAGGAAGGTTCTGTAGAGAGAGGGGAGCCCATACCCCTGGGAGGGGGAACACTTTGGTACTGACTCAGTATTGGTGGCTTGCAGATCGTAGGGGTCAACGGGCACTTGATTTGTGAGAAGTGAAGCAGGAAGGTCCTTAGAGATGATTTGGAGACCAAAATGTGTCTTCTGTAATTGGAGACGGCCAAGCTTCCTCTTCTCCAGCCTTTGGTTTTCTCTCACTTCTATAAGCAGAAGAGCTTAGACTCAGAGAAACTGATTTGTTCAGCCATTCATTCAACAGTTTTTAAGCAGCTGCTTCATGCCAGCTCTGTGGTAGAAGTAGAAAGGGAGAGGTGCCCAAGTCCTGGACACTACCGAGATGGCCTGCAGACACATGCGTCCAGCTCCAGATGGTTCAAGGGCCCACAAATACCTTTAGAATACCAGTATTAGAAACTCACTGCTGAACCGTGAGCAAGTGAGAGACAGCAGTGCCCTCCAGGGGCCAGCAAAGTGCACGTGCCAGGCAGCACGTAGCTGCTAGGGCACAATGGAGGCGTTGCTATGGAAACGGCCCTGGCAGCCTTTCCTTTCCAGCACCTCTAGGTTCCTTTCTTCGAAACCCTTTATTCCAAGGAGACACTTGCACAGCTGTCTCTCCTCCTTTTTCTCATCTCTGAGAAGCAACAAAGTTGAGGAGTTGTTAGCAAGAGGCCTGGGGAGAGGTTGAACACTGCCTGGGTAGGAAAACAGCTGTGGGGCGGGGGCGGGGACTGGGGCGGTGCTCCCAGCAGACCAGTGGGATGGTGGCTCACTCTAGGTTTACAGCTCTGCCACAGTGGCTGGAGAAGCCCCTCAGAGCTGATCACATTACATCACACCCACTGCCCGCCCCTCTCCCTGCCCCCACAGGCTGCAGGGCTTTGGGAACAAGGCCAGTCAGAGCAGGATTGCTGTGATTAAGCCTCGCTCAGCTTCCCAGAAGCCAAGCACAAGGATCCAGGAGCCTCTGAGGCATAGCACTATAGTTGAGAGAACACTGGAATTCGAGTCAGGAGGCCTGCATTCTGGCCCTAATCCTGGCACAGTGTGACAATGTCTTAACTATTCCACCCTCCTTGGCTGTTTGCTCATTTGGAAAATGAGAGGACTGGAGTAGAGCAATGATTCTGGAGTGTGATATCAGATCTGCCCAAGAATCTTTATTAAGAAATGCTTATTTCTAGGCTCAACTTCAGGAATTCGTATTAAATACGTCTGGGGGTGGGCCCTGAGAATCTGTCTTAAGATAAACGTAAATTCAAATCATTTGGAGAATCTGTTAATATACTTAAAACAGGACACCTTGAGAACAATCATATCAGGACTGTGAGTCAGAGAGATAAATGTCAAGGATACTCAGATAACTGCAGAGAGTATATACACTAAGAGTATGTTATTTGATTAGTTTCAGGCTTTTATGGTCCTGATTCCACCTACCTCATTATGTAGTATCTTTTGGTACAAGAGAAAAAGACCAAAACTGAAACCCTCTTAGGCAGGAGTAACTTCAAGGGTGTACTTTGCCTCAGGAATGATGACCTTCACTCACCGACTGGCACACCAGAGCTTCAAGAAGGGAGGGGCAAAGAATAGAAATACTAATTTCTTGAAACTTTCCTGATTTCACTTTAGTAAATCAGTTTCCTCTGAGTCTTTCCTGAGGAAAGGACTTTTATCATTTATTTATTCAACAAATATTGATTGAATGCCTGTATGCAGTTAGACTCTGTGCTGGGCCCTGGAGAAACAAACACAGGGCTGTAGGTCAAATATAATATGATGTCATGAGTGCTACGAAGGTACCTACAGGGGTTCTCAACCCAGGCAGACCCCAAATATCTTTTTGCCCTTCTCCTGCCTCTGAGTATGAGCATTCTCCAAAGCTCAGCTTACTCAGACATTATGGTGTTTTTTTTGGCAGAGAGATGGAGCAGAACAAGGTTGGCATGACCAGTACACTGGATAGACTGAGGGAAAGAACGGCGCCCTGGCAGGAAAAATCTCAGAGTCGGTGGCAAGAAGTTCAGATTGGAGGGCAATCAGCATCCAGATACTGCAAAGAGCTTGAAACAGATGGATATCCTGGTGTGCAGATAAAAACTAGAGAGGTAGGTATGTATCCCATGAATCCAGCAGTGGTCATGCGGATCAGCATCAGGGTCCTAGGGCACAAACTAGAATGGTGTCTTGGGCAGGGAAACTGGGAGACTGAATAGGACATCAGGCATGAACAGAGACATGGACTGTCACAAAGGAAGTCGCAAAGTTTTTCCTAGCCCCAAGGCCTAAGAGAAATACCTCCTGGGGTGCTCAGAAATAGTTTTGCAGAATGACTTGAAACTGCTCAGTGAAAGCTGAAATAGGAGCGGTTAAAACAAAGTTAACTTACCTTGAACTCCAGGATCTCTTGGTGATTTCCAAACGCTCCTGCCAGAGTACCATTATATCTAGATGAATGGGCGATCTGCATACCTTCAAGCCAGGGTCGGACAAACTTCTGTAAAGGGCAAGATAGTAAATATTTTAGACTTTAGGGCCATTAGGTCTCTATCGTGTGTTAGTCACTCAGTTGTGTCTGACTCTTTGCAACCCCATGGACTGTAGCCTGCCAGTCTCCCCTGTCCATGGGATTCTCCAGGCAAGAATACTGGAGTGGGTAGTCATTCCCTTCTCCAGGGGATCTTCCTGACCCAGGGATGGAACCTGGGTCTCCTGCATTTCAGGCAGATTCTTTACTGTCTGAGCCACCAGGGAAGCCCTAGGTCTCTATGACAACTACTCAGTACTGTCATAAGGTAAAAGCAGCCGTAGAGAATTTGTAAACGAATGAGTGTGGTTGGGTTCTAATAAGACTTTGTTATGTTATGGAACACTGAAATTTGCATTTCTTATAATTTCTATATGTCACAAAATATTATTTGGAAGTTTCTTATTTTTTCCCACAACCATTTAAATGTGTAAAAACCATTCTTCGCTTGTGGACTGTAGGTTTACAAAAACAGGCAGCAGGCTGATTTGGTTCATGTACTGTTGTTTGCTAACCTTTGCTTCAGGTGTTCCTCCATAAGGAGTATTCTTTTAAATGAAAAAATGTGAATTAATTATTTTTGGCTGTGCTGGGTCTTTGTTGCTGTGTGAGGGCTTCCTCTCGTTTTGCTGAGTGGGGGCTACTCTTTGTTGTGGAGAATGGGCTTCTCATTGTGGTAGCTTCTCTTGTTGCAGAGTACTGGTTCTAGGTGCTGGCCAAAGTAGTTGTGGCCCACAGGCTTAGCTGTCCCTCAGCATGTAGGATCTTCCCGGATCAGGAATCAAACCCAGGTCCCCTGAATTGGTAGGTAGATTCTTTACCACTGGACCACCAGTGAAGCCCAAAAACTGATTCTTATATCTGATTAAGAAATCAGGTGGTGAAGAGTTTGGATAACATTAGCTACTGTCACAGACAAACCAGAATCTCAGTGGCTTACCGTGGGTGTATTTCTGCTTACGTAGAGTCCAGACAGGTATTCCTAAAGGGTAGGCAGCTTTCCTCCAAAGGGTGACTCAGAGACTCGGGCTCCATACACTTTCTGGCTCTACTCCCAGTCAGCTGATGGGGAAAGACAAGTTGAAGATGGGGCTGCTTCTCAACCATTTCAGCCCAGAAGCGGCACACACAACCAGGCCATGTGTAGGTGCCAAAGGGTGGATGGTGGAAATGCTGAGAAAGACAGTCACTGGCCATGTCTGGTAATGATGCTCTCCTGTGGAAGAGAGAGTAAATTTGTTGGGTTACTAGCTGCCCCTACCACAGTGACGTTCTTGGGTAAGAATTTGAGTGTTGATTGTGATGTTGATTAAAGGTGGTTCTGTGTCCAGCAGACGAATGGATAAGAAAGCTGTGGTACATATACACAATGGAGTATTACTCAGCCATTAAAAAGAATACATTTGAATCAATTCTAATGAGGTGGATGAAACTGGAGCCGATTATACAGAGTGAAGTAAGCCAGAAAGAAAAACACCAACACAGTATAATAATGCATATATATGGAATTTAGAAAGATGGCAACGATAACCCTACATGGGAAACAGCAAAAGAGACACAGATATATAGAATAGTCTTTTGGACTCTGTGGGAGAGGGCAAGGATGGGATGATTTGGGAGAATGGCATTGAAACATGTATATTATCATATGTGAAACAAATCACCAGTCCAGGTTCGATGCAGGATACAGGATGCTCAGGGCTGGTGCAGTGGGATGACCCAGAGGGATGGGATGGGGAGAGAGGTGGGAGGGGTTTCAGGATGGGGAACACATGTACACTCGTGGCGGATTCTTGTCAATGTATGGCAAAACCAATACAATATTGTAAAGTAATTAGCCTCCAATTAAAATAAATAAATTTTTATTAAAAAGATAAAGGTGGTTCTGTGAACCAAGTTGAGTATAAAGAGGACATTCTTTTATGAAAGTTAAAGCTACTGACCAGGCCATGTGCCTGAAGTACATAGAGGGCGATGATTTTTCTCTGAAAACCACTCTGGGTGTGGTCAATACAAATTCTAACATGCAGATGGTGGAAGTCTCAACATTCTTCACACAGAATCATGACTATAACATATTTCATCTGGAAAAGCTTCAAAGAGTGGTAACCTATTATCCAATATGGCCATAAAAAATCATCAACAAAGAATTCGGAGAACCTATAATATTAAGCAATATAACCTCCTGTTGAACTTTCGAAATGCAGTCATCCTAAAATGTATTTCTCAGCTTTGGTATTCTTTACCTTTTGGACTAGATTATTCTTTGTTGTGTGCTTACCTGTGCACCATAGGATATTAGCGACTTCCCTGGCCTCTATACACTAGATGCCAATGGCATCTCCCCTCTGCCACCCTTCCTCAGTTGTGAGAACCAAAAATGTCCTTGGACATTGCCAAGTGTCCCTGAGGGCAAAATTGTCCTGAGTTGAGAACCACTGTGTAACTAAATGATAAAACTTATTGAATGAAGTTGTTTAAAATGAGCCAGCTAAATATCAGAGGTGTAAATATAAATAAAAATGTTAATTATAGAATGGTTGGTCTTGTGTCATGCTTTCTGACAATGATTAGGACTTAGGCTAAGACCTCTCTTGGTGAAAGATGACACTTCATCAGCAGCATAGACAAGAATAGCTGCCTCCTTGTTCTCAGTAGCAAGAGGGTATTTAGCTACACTTCTCAAAATGGTTTCATGTCAAGGATATGGACTGGGTCTAAAATGCACCAGAATTAACTTATTTAACTTAATAGTTTTAAACTATTCTCTGACCTTCCAGGTTGTTCCTACCAACTCTGACCCTGGCTGCTGCTCTGCGTGACCCCCTAGACGGCAGCCCACCACGCTCCCTTGTCCCTGGGATTCTCCAGGCAAGAACACTGGAGTGGGTTGCCATTTCCTTTTCCAGTGCATGAAAGTGAAAAGTGAAAGGGAAGTCACTCAGTCGTGTCTGACTCTTTGCGACCCCCTGGACTGCAGCCCACCAGGCCTCTCCGTCCATGGGATTTTCCAGGTGAGGGTACTGGAGGTGGCTCTAAATCACAGGTTTCAAATACATGAATATTGCTCAGAGCCCCGAGCTTTACTGTTTTCTGACTGCAGTATCCAAGGTCAAGATATAATCAATTAAAAAAGAAGATATAATCAATGAAGGCTGAAAACTGAATCCATTTCTGAGCACATGCTCCACAGTGTGATGGAGAATGCATTTAGCCTATGGTTGAAACAAAGCAAACAACAAATTGTTAGTTCTGTCATTATTAATGGTAGGCGCAGGGGTGGTGGCTGTGTGGTGTTGGAGCGGCGGCTGCATTGTGCTGGAGCAACTTTGAGGAGATAGTTCATGTCCAAGGGCAAAGGGGAAGCCCCAATAAGATGGTAGGAGGGGCAATATCATGTTTAGAATCAAACCCCATATCCACCAGAGACACTCAGAGGGCTCAAACAACCCTTTGTGCACCAAGACCCAGTTCTATCACAGAGACTGAGATAGAATTGTGTTTGAGTGTCTCCTCGGAGGTACGGGTCAGCAGTGGACTGCTTCAGGGACAGGGCTCTGGGTACAGGAGACCTGGGTATGGCATAAGCCCTCTTGGAGGAGGTTGCCATTAACCCCAACATAGAGCTACCAGAACTTACACAGGACTGGGAAACAGACACTTGGAGGGCACAAACAAAACTTTGGGTGCACCAGAACCCAAGAGAAAGGAGCAGTGACCCCACAAGAGCCTGACCCAGACTTCCCTGTGAGTGTCCAGGGTCTCTGGTGGAGGCATGGGTCGATGGTGTCCTGCTGCAAGGTTGGGGGCAATGAGTGCAGCAGTGCATGCATGGGACCTTATGAAGGAGGTCACCATTATCTTCATTACCTCCACCATAGTTTGGTCTCAGGTCATATAACAAGGAGGGAACAAGGCCCATCCATCAACATAACATTCCATTAAAGATTTACTGAGCACAGCCCCGCCCATCAAAACAAGACCCAGTTTCCCCCTGAGTCAGTCTCTCGCATCAGGAAGCTTCCATAAGCCTCTTATCCTTTTCCATCAGTGGGCAGACAGAATGAAAACCACAGTCACAGAAATTATCCAATCTGATCACATGGACCACAGCCTTGTCTAACTCAATGAAACTATGAGCCATGCCATGTAGGGGCACTCAAGACAGACGGGTCATGGTGGAGAGTTCTGACAAAACGTGGTCCACTGGAGAAGGGAATGGCAAACCACTTCACTATTCTTGCCTTGAGAACCCCATGAACAGTATGAAAAGGCAAAAAGACAGGACACTGAAGATTGAACTCCCCAGGTCGGTAGGTGTCCAGTATGCTACTAGAGATCAGTAGAGAAATAACTCCAGAAAGAATGAAGAGATGAAGCCAAAACAAAAACAACACCTAGTTGTGGTTGTGACTGGTGATGGAAGTAAAGTTTGATGCTGTAAAGAGCAATATTGAATAGGAATCTGGAATGTCAGGTCCATGAATCAAGGCAAATTGGAAGTGGTCAAAAAGGAGATGGCAAGAGTGAACATCAACGTTCTAGGAATCAGCAAACTAAAATGGACTGGAATGGGTGAATTTAATTCAGATGACCATTGCATCTACCTCTGTGGGCAAGAATCCTTAGAAGAAATGGAGTAGCCATCGTAGTCAACAAAAGAGTCCAAAACGCAGTACTTGAATGCAATCTCAAAAATGACAAAATGATCTCTGTTCATTTCCAAGGCAAGCCATTCAATATCATGGTAATCCAAGTTTATGCCCCGACCAGTAATGCTGAAGAAGCTGAAGTTGAACCATTCTATGAAGACATATAAGCCCTTCTAGAACAAACATCCAAAAAAAGATGTCTTTTTCATTATAGGGGTCTGGAATGCAAAAGTAGGAAGTCAAGAAACACCTGGAGTAATAGGCAAATTTGGCCTTGGAGTACAGTGTGAAGCAGCGCAAAGGCCAATAGAGTTTAGCCAAAAAATGCACCGGTCATAGCAAACACCATCTTCTAACAACACAAAAGAAGACTCTACACATGGACATCAAGAGGTGGTCAATACCAATATCAGATAGATTATATTCTTTGCAGGCAAAGATGGGAAAGCTCTATACAGTCAGCAAAAACAAGACTGGGAGCTGACTGTGGCTCACTTCATGAACTCCTTATTGCCAAATTCAGACTTAAATTGAAGAAAGTAGGGAAAACCGCTAGACCATTCAGGTATGACCTAAATCAAATCCCTTACAGTTATACAGTGAAAGTGAGAAATAGATTTAAAGGACTAGATTTGATAGACAGAGTGCCTGATGAACTACAGACGGAGGTTCATGACATTGTACAGGAGGCAGTGATCAAGACCATCCCCATGGAAAAGAAATGCAAAAAAGCAAAATGGCTGTCTGATTAAGTCTTACAAATAGCTGTGAAAAGAAGAGAAGTGAAGAGGAAAGATATACCCGTTTGAACGCAGAGTTCCAAAGAATAGCAAGGAGAGATAAGAAAGCCTTCCTGAGTGATCAATGCAAAGAAATAGAGGAAAACAATAGAATGGGAAAGACTAGAGATCCTTTCAAGAAAATTAGAGACACCAAGGGAACATTTCATGCAAAGATGGGCTCAATAAAGAACAGAATGGTATGGACCTAACAGAAGCAGAAGATATTAAGAAAAGGTAACAAGAATACACAGAAGAACTGTACAAAAAATATCTTCATGACCCAGATAATCATGATGGTGTGATCACTCACCTAGAGCCAGACATCCTGTAAGGTGAAGTCAAGTGGGCCTTAGGAAGCATCACTATGAACAAAGCTAGTAGAGGTGATGAAATTCCAGTAGATCTATTTCAAATCCTGAAATATGATGCTGCGAAAGTGCTGCACTCAATATGTCAGCAAATTTGGAAAACTCAACAGTGGCCACAGGAAAAGGTTGGTTTTCATCCCAAAGAAAGGCAATGCCAAAAAATGCTCAAACTACTGCACAATTGCACTCATCTCATATGCTAGCAAAGTAATGCTCAAAATTCTCCAAGCCAAGCCTCAACAGTACATGAACTGTGAATTTCCAGATGTTCAAGTTGGACTTAGACAAGGCAGAGGAACCAGAGATAAATTGCCAACATCCGCTGGATCATTGAAAAAGCAAGTGAGTTCCCGAAAAACATCTACTTTTGCCTTATTTACTATGCCAAAGCCTTTGACTGTGTGGATCACAACAAACTGGAAAATTCTGAAAGAGATGGAAATACCAGACCACCTTACCCACCTCTTGAGAAATCTGTGTGCAGCTCAAGAAGCAACTGTTAGAACTGGACATGGAACAACAGACTGGTTGCAAATCAGGAAAGGAGTACGTCAAGGCTGTATATTGTCACCCTGCTTATTTGACTTATATGCAGAGTACATCATGAGAAATGCTGGGCTGGAGGAAGCACAAGCTGGAATCAAGATTGCTGGGAGAAATATCAATAACCTCAGATATGCAGATGACACCACTCTTATGGCAGAAAGTGACGGGCTTCCCTGGTGGCTTAGCAGTTAAAGCATCTTCCTGGAATACGGGAGACCCGGGTTCGATCCCTGGGTCGGGAAGATCCCCTGGAGAAGGAAATGGCAACCCACTCCAGTACTCTTGCTTGGAGAATCCCATGGAGGGAGACGCCTGGAAGGTTACAGTCCATGGGGTCGCAAAGAGTCGGACACGACTGAGCTACTTTACTTACTTATTTATGGCCGAAAGTGAAGAGGAACTAAAGAGCTTCTTGGTGAAAGTGAAAGAGGAGAGTGAAAAAGTTGGCTTAAAGTTCAACACTCAGAAAACAAAAATCATGGCAGCCGGTCCCATCACTTCATGGCAAGTAGATGGGGAAACAGTGGAAACAGTGGCAGACTTTATTTTTTGGGGGCTCCAAAATCACTGCAGATGGTGACTGCAGCCATCAAATTAAAAGATGCTTGCTCCTTAGAAGAAAAGCTATGACCAACCTAGACGTCTAGCATATTAAAAAAGCAGAGACATTACTTTGCCAACAAAGGTCCATCCAGTAAAGTTATGGTTTTTCCGGTAATAATGTATGAATGTGAGAGTTGGACAATAAAGAAATCTGAGTGCCGAAGAATTGATGCTTTTGAACTGTGCTGTTGGAGAAGACTCTTGAGAGTCTCTTGGACAGACAGGAGATCCAACCAGTCCATCCTAAAGGAAATCAATCCTGAATATTCATTGAAAAGACTGATGCTGAAATTGAAACTCTTACACTTTCGCCACCTGATGTGAAGAACTGACTCTTTGAAAAAGACCTTGATGGTGGGAAAAATTAAAGGCAGAAGGAGAAGAGGATGACAGAGGATGAGATGGTTGGATGGCATCACCAACTCAGTGGACATGAGTTTTAGTAGGCTCTGGGAGTTGGTGATGGACAGGGAAGCCTAGCTTGCTGCGGTCTATGGGGTCGCAAAGAGTTGGACATGACTGAGCGACTGAATTGAACTGATTATTACTATGTTTTAGTCACTCAGTCATGTCCGACTCTTTGCAACCCCATGGACTGTAGCCCATCAAGCTTCTCTGTCCATGGGGATTCTCCAGGCAAGAATACTGGAGTGGGTTGCCATGCCCTCCTATAACAATGGGCAATGATAGAGTGGTTTGCCTTAAAGATATGCAAGCTGGTAGTATAGAATATCTTGGTACCTTGTAGCTCATTAAAGAGGAAATTAGAGCAGAATGCAATCCAGGCTCTTTAACGTGGACTTCAAGACCCTGAGTGATCCAGCCCCTAACTTTCTAAGCTTATCTTGTCCCACTCTTCCCAGGGCTCACCAAACTCCACCCTCTTGGCTTTTAAAAGTTCCCTGGTACCCTGGCAATTTGGCTTCCCTAGATCCAGGAAGGGGTACTTTTTTAGAGTCTTCCAGTGGTTCTGACAGACTTGTGGCCTGTCAGTTGTGACCGTTGTGGCCATGAGTGGTGTGTTGCTCAAACTTGCATCAGCTCCAAAGTAGACAGTTGACCAGTGAAGTGAAAACCAGGGACTCCGTGAAGTGAGGACTTCCTGTCCATGGATGGGAAGATTGTTATTTTAGTAGCAATGTAGGCTGAGATTGCCAGATGTCTGCGACTGTTTGAGGGTCTCCTGCAGAGGCATGGGTCAGCAGTGGCCTGCCATGTGGACAGGGGCTCTGGCTGCAGCAGACCTGGGTGGCGCAGCATGTGGCATAAGTCGTCTTGGAGGAGGTCGCCATTAGCTCCACTGTAGAGTCGCTGAGCAGGCAACTCACAAAGTGGAGAACAATTATGCCAAAGAAATTGTCATTGCAAAAGTTCCAGGGCCCACAACAGATTTCCCAACCTGGGGATTCAGCAAAAGGACTGAGAACCCCCAGGGAATTTGACTTTGGCCACCTGATGCGAAGAGCTGACTCATTGTAAAAGACCCTGATGCTGGGAAAGATTGAAGGTGGGAGGAGAAGGGGACGACAGAGGATGAGAGGTTGGATGGCATCACCAACTCAATGGACATGAGTTTGAGCGTACTTTGGGAGATGGTGAAGGACAGGGAAGCCTGGCATGTCACAGTCCATGGGGTTGCAAAGTCGGACATGACTGAGAAACTGAGCAACAACAACCTCCCATCAAGAAGCTTACAGATGCCTCTTAGCCTCATTCACCAGGAGACAGACAGAAGAATCAAGAAGAGCCACAACTCAACAGTGGAGGCTAGAACAAAAATTACATTACAGAAAGTTAATCAGGATGAAAAAGCAGAAAGTTATGTCCCATATGAAGGGACAAGATAAAACCACAGAAAAACAACTAAATGAAGTAGAGATAGGCAACCTTCCAGAAAAAGGATTTAGAATAATGATAGTGAAGATCCAGGATCCCTGAAACAGAATGGAGAAGATGCAAGAAATGTTTACCTAGAAGAGCTAGGTAAACACAGAAAAACAATATACTAGGAGGGATCAGTAGAAAAGAATACCCGAGGCGAAAGAATGGATAAATGACCTGGAGGATAGAATGGTGGAAATCACTGCTGCAAAACAGAATATAGAAAAATGAATGAAAAAAAATGCTGCTGCTAAGTTGCTTCAGTCGTGTCCAACTCTGTGCGACCCCATAGATGGCAGCCCACCAGGCTTCCCCGTCCCTGGGATTCTCCAGGCAAGAACACTGGAGTGGGATGCCATTTTCTTCTCCAGTGGATGAAAGTGAAAAGTGAAAGTGAAGTCGCTCAGTCATGACCCTGTGGACGGCAGCCTACCAGTTTCCTCCGTCCATGGGATTTCCCAGGCAACAGTACAGGAGTGGGGTGCCATTGCCTTCTCTGGAAAAAAAAATGAAGTCAGCCTAAAAAACCTCTGAGACAACATTAAATGTACCAGCATTTGCCTTATAGGGGTCCCAGAAGGAGAAGAGAGAGAGAAAGGACTCGAGAAAATATTTGAAGAGATAGTAGCTGAAAACTCCTCTAACATGGGAAAGAAAATAGTCAACTAAGTCCAGGAGTCCAGAGTCTCAGACAGGATAAACCCAAGGAGGAACACACCAAGACACATAGTAATCAAACTGACAAAAATAAAAACAAATAAAAAATATTAAAAGCAATAAGGGAAAAACAATGGATTACTCAATGGATTATTACAAGGGAATACTCATCAGATTATTAGCTGATTCCTCAACAGAAACTCTACAAGCTAGAAGGGAATGGCACAATATATTTAAAGTGACAAAAGAGAAGAACCTATAATCAAGAATATTTTACCCAGTGAGAGAGTCAATTTCTAGGTAGGTTGATAAGATGTACAGGGTGCCCAAGGAGGAGAAAGGGGTCCAGAGCCCTTGAGAAGGGGAAAGGGGTCTGGGGCTCTCAAGGAGAAAAGGACAAACATTTTATTCTACATTGCTTTGTCTTAGTCAATATAACAAGGTGTCTTGCTGGAGGACAAGTTTCACCTTAACAAGAACCTTCTGGCTAATCTTGTTATCTTAAGATATATTGTGGGAGTGGGTCTGGTAAGACCTTTATATTGTTATCTCTAATCTTGTTAATTTAAGATGTATGTTGTGGGAATGGGTCTGGTAAAAGTACATAGTCAGTTCAGTCACTCGGTCATGTCCAACTCTTTGCAATCCCATGGACTACAGCACACCAGGCCACCCTGTCCATCAACTCCCGGAGTTTACTCAAACTCATTTCCAGTGAGTTAGTGATGCCATTCAAACATCTCATCCTCTGTCATCCCCTTCTCTTTCTGTCTTCAATCTTTCCCAGCATCAGGGTATGTTACAATGAGTCAGCACTTCGTATCAGGTGGCCAAAGTATTGGAGCTTCAGCTTCAGCATAAGTCCTTTCAATGAATATTCAGGACTGATTTCCTTTAGGATTGACTAGTTGGATCTCCTTGCAGTTCAAGGGACTCTCAAGAGTCTTCTCCAACACCACAGTTCAAAAGCATCAATTCTTCGGCACTCAGCTTTCTTTATAGTCCAACTCTCACATCCATACCTGACTCCTGGGAAAACCACAGCCTTGACTAGACGGACCCATGTTGGCAAAGTAATGTCTCTGATTTTCAATATGCTGTCTAGGTTAGTCATAATTTTTCTCCAAATGAGTAAGTTTCTTTTAATTTCATGGCTGCAGTCACAATCTGCAGTGATTGTGGAGCCCAAGGAAATAAAGTCTGCCACTGTTTCCACTGCTTCTCCATCTATTTCCCATGAAGTGATGGGACCAGATACCGTGATTTTTGTTTTCTGAATGTTGAGCTTTAAGCCAACTTTTTCACTCTTCTCTTTCACTTTCACCAAGAGGCTCTTTAGTTCTTCTTCACTTTCTGCCATAAGGGTGGTGTCATCTGCATATCTGAGGTTATTGATATTTCTCCCAGCAATCTTGATTCCAGCTTGTGCTTCACTGAGCCCAGCATTTCTCATGAGGTACTCTGCATATAACTTAAATAAGCAGGGTGACAAAATACAGCCTTGACGTACTCCTTTCCCAGTTTGGAACCAGTCTATAGTTCCATGTCCATTTCTAACAGTTGCTTCTTGAGCTGCACACAGATTTCTCAAGAAGTGGATAAGGTGGTCTGGTATTCCCATCTCTTTCAGAATTTTCCAGTTTGTTGTGATCCACACAGTCAAAGGCTTTGGTATAGGCAATAAAGCAAAAGTAGATGTTTTTCTGGAACCCTCTTGCTTTTTCAATGATCCAATGGATGTTGCATTGATCGCTGAGGAAGACTTTCTTATCTCTCCTTGCTATTCTTTGGAACTCTGCGTTCAAATGGGTATATCTTTCCTCTTCTCCTTTGCTTTTCACTTCTCTTCTTTTCACAGCTATTTGTAAGGTCTCCCCAGAAAGCCATTTTGCTTTTTGCATTTCTTTTCCATGGGGATGGTCTTGATCCCTGTCTCCTGTACAATGTCATGAACCTCCATCCATAGTTCATCAGGCACTCTGTCTATCAGATCTAGTCCCTTAAATCTATTTCTCACTTCCACTGTATAGTCATAAGGGATTTGATTTAGGCTATACCTGAATGGTCTAATGGTTTCCCCCATTTTCTTCAATTTAAGTTTGAATTTGGCAATAAGGAGCTCATGATCTGAGCCTTAGTCAGATCCCAGTCTTATTTTTGCTGACTGTGTAGAGCTTCTCCATTTTTGGCTGCAAAGAATATAATCAGTCTGGTTTTGCTGTTGACCATCTGGTTATGTTCATGTGTAGAGTCTTCTCTTGTGTTGTTGGAAGAGGGTGTTTGCTATGACCAGTGCGTTCTCTTGGCAAAACTCTATTAGCCTTTGCCCTGCTTCATTCTGTACTCCAAGGTCAAATTTGCCTATTACTCCAGGTGTTTCTTGACTTCCTACTTTTGCATTCCAGTCTCCTATAATGAAAAGGACATCTTTTTGGGGGGCTAGTTCTAATAGGTCTTGTAGGTCTTCATAGAACCATTCAGCTTCAGCTTCTTCAGCGTTACTGGTCGGGGCATACATTTGGATTACCATGATATTGAATGGTTTGCCTTGGAAATGAACAGAGATCATTTTGTCATTTTTGAGATTGCATCCAAGTACTGCATCTCAGACTCTTTTGTTGACTATGATGGCTACTCCATTTCTTCTAAGGGATTCCTGTCCACAGTAGTAGATACCTGAGTTAAATTCACCCATTCTAGTCCATCTTAGTTAGCTGATTCCTAGAATGTCAACGTTCACTCTTGCCATCTCCTGTTTGACCACTTCCAACTTGCCTTGATTCATGGACCTAACATTCCATGTTCCTATGCAATATTACTCTTTACAGCATCGGACCTTGCTTCTATCACCAGTCCCATCCACAACTGGGTGTTGTTTTTGCTTTAACTCCATCCCTTCATTCTTTCTGGAATTATTTCTCCACTGATCTCCAGTAGCTTACTGGGCACCTACCGACCGGGGGAGTTCATCTTTCATTGTCCTATCTTTTTGCCTTTTTATACTGTTCATGTGGTTCTCAAGGCAAGAATACTGAAGTGGTTTGCCATTCCTTTCTCCAGTGGACCACCTGTTTGTCTTGGGTGGCCCTACACAGCATCAAAAGTATATAAGGCCTTGATAAGACTAGTGAGGGGGGCACTCTCCATCCCCCTTCTGATGTCTATGTCAGAATCTTTCTCTGTCCCTTTTTCACTTTAATAAAGCTGTGCTACACAAAAGTTCTTGAGTGATCAATACTGGTCCCTGGTCCCAAAGCTAAATCTTCTTTGGAGATCACGAATCCGACATCATTCATTGTAAGCTATCACCAGCAAGATTCTCATTTAGATTTGATGGAGAAATCAAAAACTTTACAGACAAGTAAAAGTTAAGAGAATTGAGCACCACCAAACAAGCTTTACAACAAATGCTGAAGGAACTTGTCTGGACAGGAAACACAAGGAAGTGAAAGACTTACAGAAAGTAAACCCAAAACAATTAAGAAAATGGTAATAGGATCATACATATTGATAATTACCTCAACTGTAAGTAGATTTAATGCACCAACAAAAACACATAGACTGGCTCGGCAGATGAAAACATGTGCATGTACACACTCCCACTTACCGCATCACTCTGCTTGACGCCCCCCCCCCCCCATATTATGCATAATTATTCATATTGTAGGAATTGGGAAGGGGTTTTCCCTAGTGGTTCAGTTGGCAAAGAATCCACCTGCAATGCAGGAGACCCAGGTTCAAGCCCTTGGAGGGGAAGATCCCCTGGAGAAGGAAAATGGCAACCCACTCCAGTATTCTTGCCTGGAAAATTCCACGGACAGAGTAGCCTGGTGGGCTACCGTCCATAGGGTCACAAAGAGTCAGACACGACTTAGTGACTAAACCAGCACCATTTTGTGTTGTTAGGTTAATCATGTTCCCATTATGGCTTGCAATTGTAACTATCCATTTATTTTTTGTGTGGCCATTGATTATGAAAACTGATAAACATCTTTTACTTTTTCATTATGTAATTATTACTCATTTAATACCATTATGTCATGATTGGTCAGCAGAAAAATAATAGAATTCTATATCACCAAAACCAATAGAATTTAATAGAAAATAGAAATTTAATTTAATAGAAAAAGCTGTGATCACTTTTTAAAATAGAAATTTAATTTAATAGAAAAACCTGTAATCACTTTTAAAAATCCAGATGCATTTCAGAATTATCTTGGAATTTTTAAAACTCCAGATATGTTTCTAACGATCAGCCATGTTTAAAAACAACTGGGCTATATGGTGATCTTTCACTTGTACCTAGTTTGTTTCACTTTTTCTATTTCATATTCAGTGCTCCCATTTCATTTAGTTTATGTTTTCCAATTTCTCCATCTCTTTTTTTTGTTGTTCTTTCTCAAGCCTTTATCAAGTGTAGTGGAAAAGCTTTTGTATACATATATATAAATAGTATGTATAATAAGACATTTGATTCCACTTGTTTGACTTGGTATGAATAGAATGCTACACTTCTGATTAAAACAATAGATATGCAACAAGCAACGAAGGTTTACTGTATAGCACAGGGAACTCCAGTCAATATCTTGTAATATCCTATAATGGAAAATAATCTCAAAAATAATATATGGTATGTGTATAACTGAATCACCTTGTTGTGCACTTGAAACATTGTAAGTCAAATGTACTTCAATAAAATACATATATATTGAGAAAAAAATTCCTTTCAATGGCTTGGATCTGCCCATGAAGTCCAACATCCAGGATAGGCATATCTCACTCTGCTTAGGAATTCATTTGTACACTGACGTTTAACACTTAAGAGACACTAATGATGGTGGTACAATCTTAGAAATGTAATGAACGCCACTGAATAGGACACTTAAAAATGATACATTTTATGTTATATGTATTTTACCACCTCCTGCTCCTCCCCAAAAGAACCACTCAACTGGACTGGAGTATGTGATAAAAGGCAAATGTATATGTGGATGTGGGACATTTAAATAATTCCCTTTAACCTCCAGAAGGAGGATGGGTGGTCAATTTCAAAGAGTTCTTGGCTTGTCTGCAGGATTTCTTACATTGTGACCTTTTTCTTAAGAAATTTTTTATTATAAAAATTTTAAAACATTTAAAAAGTGGAAAGGATTGAACAACAAACCCCCTTTGAATCTGGGTCCCAGCTTTAATAACCATCAACTTTTCCAGTTCTTAATTATATAGCCCTCTAGTTCTCCTCTCCTTCTCTCTTTCTTTCTTTTGGAGTATTTTAAAGTATTTCACAGTCATATTAATAGTTCATCCATAAACACTTCAATTTTCCTATTCTATGTTACCATTAAGTTTCATAGCTTAAATCTCATTAAAGGATTCACTTGCTGCTGTAAGGATTAAACAAAATAAGATTAGGTTCAAAGTCAGCTCAGTTTCTAAATTAGTATTCGACTTACTCCATGTGATAGGTGGTCTGACCTTGAAAAACTTCACCTTCTACCTGAAAAAGTGAACCATGGATATAAAATAAAATTGTGAAAAATTAAAGGCTGCAATCACTGAGCCATAAATGTCAAAGGGCAGCCAGCATAAATTCTGTAATAAGACTTGAATCTTGTGCATGTCAGCAGTGCAGGAATTCAGGAGAGTGGGCTGGCTCTCTGAGCCAAGCAGTTGGAGAGGTCAAGATAGGAAGATACCAGGGACGGGTCTGGAATCTGTTGCCTTGGCACTCAACATTTGGTGTTCCTCACAAGATCATGTGTTAACTGTAAGGTTTACAGATCTAGATTGCTGGTCTTTTGCTTTCAAATCCTTTGCTGAATCCATTCTGTTCATTTCTCCTATAAACTTCTCATGCCACTGGTCCCCACAACAAACTCTATTTGGTTCTCTCCTTGCTTCTTCTACCCCAGACCTTCAAGACTCTGCTCACATTGAGCATCAGCTTTTCTCCAGCTTCCTGGTTCTTTAGTGGGGCTGTGGTGGAGCCCACCACTGTTTTTTGAAACCAGTGAACTTAACTTGTGTTTTGGACTTGACCTGGACCATGGACCCAGAGAGAGAACATGATGGGCAAATTCATGAAGGTGGTGAGGGCTTTTTAGTGGCTAAAAAGCAGTGGTAGAGGAAGGAAGAAAAGAAGGACAGGTGGAAAGGAGGAGTTTTGGAGTCTAGTGGAAGGTGTAGAAGAGACTGGTGGCAGAGATCCAGTGCTCTGGGGGCCTGGGGCCCAGCTCCGCTAGAACTAAAGCAGGGCCTCATCATTACCACTTGATGGCCTCCCGGTCTGCCCAGGGCCTACCAGGGAAAATTCAAGCCGAAATCTAAGGCAAGGCAGGGTGAACCGATTCTGGAGGGACATTAGGAGAGGTGAACTGAGTCAGCAGCAGGCTGGTGTCAGGTAGGAACTGCACTGTGGGATTTAGGACCCCAGTGCTTTTTAATATCTAGCTTCCTGTTCTAAACACTTGCTATTTACAGTATGATTCTGGGATTGAGAGCATCTGTATTACTTGGAGGTTGTTAGCAGTGCAGAACCTCAGTCCTGCTCAGACATACTGAATCAGAAACTTTGGGGTGGGAATTCCCTGGCAGTCCAGTGATTTCACCTTTCTGCTGCAAGGGGGCCCTGGTAGAATCCCTAATTGGGGAACTAAGGTACTGCAAGCTGCATAGCATGGCCAGAAAAGAAAAAAAAACTCTGGGGGTGGCATTCCTTGGCTTCTGGCTCCATCACTCTAAACTTTGCTTCTATTGTCATCATATCTTTCTCTGAATCTGACATTCCTGCCTCCTGCCTCTAAGAACACTTGTGATTACACTGGGTCCACCCAGATAATCCAAGATAATCCATCCATCTCAAGATTCTGAGCTGAAGCACACCTACGACATCCCTTTTACCATGTTAGGTAATTGACTTGCAGGTTCTGGGAATTAGGATGTAACATTGTGGGGGGCCCACTATTCAGCCAACTATAGGAAGCCATTAGAGCAGTGACACAATTTGACACCCATGAAAAAAATAATTTTATCTGTTTATTTTGGGCTGTGCTGGGCCTTCGTTGCTGCTCAGGCTTTTCTCTAGCTGGGGCAAGTGCTGGCTTCTCTTGTTGTGAAACATGGGTTCCAGGGCACATGGGCTCAGTAGCTGTGGCATGCAGGCTCAGCAGTTGTGGCATGCGGGCTCTAGATCACAAGCTCAATAATTGTGGCTCACGGGCTTAGCTGCTCCTTGGTATGTGGGATCTTCCCAGATCAGGGATCGAACCCGTGTTTCTTGCATTGGCAGACAGATTCTTTATCACTGAGCCACCAGGGAAGCTCTTGACAAACATTTTGAGGGTAATTATGGCTGCCGCTTTAAAAAAATTTTTGTAATTTTTGGCTGTTCTGGGTCATCGTCGCTGTGTTTAGGCTTTCTCTAGTTACAGAGGAGAGGAGCTGCTCTCTGCTGGAGGCGTGCAGGCTTCTCATCACCGTGGCTCCTCTGGTGAAGCGCAGGCTGCAGGCACGCAGGCTTCAGCAGCTGTGGTGCACGGGCTTAGTTGCTCTGCAGGCTGTGGGACCTTTTTGAACAGGGATCAACCACATGTCTAATGCATTGGCAGGTGGATTCTTAACCATGGGATCACCAGGCAAATCCTGGCTGCTGTTCTGAAAACAGTTTTGTGGTGGCAAGAATGGGAACAGGAAAATTAGTTACTGTGTCAGAGTCAATGTTTAACTTCTAAGGACCTTGTTGTCTGATCCCATGAAAATGAGCATATAATTCTGTTCTGGGCTGAATTTTGGCCTCTTAAATTTCTATGTTGAAGCTGTAATCCCTGATACCTCAGAATGTGGCCATATTTGAATACAGGGCCTTCAAAAACGTGATTAAGCTAAAATGAGCCTGTTAGACTGGGCTCTAACCCCTTGTGACTGGTTTCTTTATGAGAAGTGGAAGCTTGGTTGAATGGAGAGACACCAGGGATGGATATGCAGAGAAAAGGCCCTGTGAGAAGGCGGCCACCCATAGCCCAAGGAGAGGCCTCAGGAGAAACCAGCAGCGCCCAAACCGTAATCCTGAATTCCAGCTTCCAGAACTTTAAGAAATACATTGTTGAGCCACCCAGTCTATGTATTTGGTTGTGGCAGCCCTAGCGAACTGGTACAAATCCAAATTGTCTTCCTGAAACCAAGATATAGACCTTCTCCTAACCCCTCAGTTTATGATTCTTGTCAGAAAAGGAAATCATGTCAGAAAAGTAGTGAGCAGGTCTTTTCTGCAGTAACCCTACCTATATACCAGGGGTGAACATTTAAAACAATCTTTGTTATTTAAAAGATGCTGTTCAAAAGAGGAAAAGCCAAAGATTTGGAGAAACAGTTTGTAAAACACTTACCTGGTAGAGGCTTGTATCCAGAATACATAAACCATCTAAGGAAGACGTAGGCAAAAGATTTGAACAGCTACTTCACACTGGACAAGGTACAGATGACAAGCAAGCGCACAGAAGAGTGTTCAACACCGTTACCTGGGACAACAGTTTGATAGATACTTATAAGGTTTAAGCATACTCTTAGATGATCTAGCAATCTTTTTCTTAACTATTAAGCCAAGAAAAATAAAAATGCTTTACTGAAGGACCTGGGTAGGGATGTTTATAGCAGCTCTATTCATACTGTCTCAAGCTGGAAACAACCCAAAGTCTCTCAGTTGGTGAGCAGATGAACAAGCTATGGCCTATCCACTCAGTGGAATACTACTCAGAAAAGAGAAGGAATTATCATTATACGCAACAAAATGGATGACTCTCAAAAACATTATGCTAGTGAAAGAAACCAGAAAACAAAAACTACACACTGTATACCCCATGACTTTTTGAAAAGGCAAAACTATAGGGATATAAATAGATTGGTGGTTGCCAAGGGCAACCCAGACACCTGGGTGAATTTTGGAGGGGTGATACATAATTCCATACGATTGTAGTAGTCCTTACATGACTGTATGCTTTTGCCAAAATTCTTTAAATTGTACACTTAAAATTGGTCAATTTAACTTAATAGGAGAATCCCACGGACAGAGGAGACTGGTGGGCTATGAGCCATAGGGTTGCAAAGAGTCGGACATGACTGAAATGACCTAGCATGCACACACACAGAGGACTGTTGGATCATATGGTAAGAGACTGTTTAAACCAGTAAAGCTGTTTTAAAACAATACCTGGCCATGGGGAGAGGATAACTAAGCTATGACTTGGGATAGACACGGTCCCTGTGTCTTGAGTTCTTGTGGCTACTTCTGTGCAGGTCAGTCTACCGCAGTGGTGGAGCAATGAGCCCACAGCTGTCCTCGTCAGTGGAGGAGACACTGGGGTCATGCACGGGCAGCTGTGACAGTGTCTTTTTCCATGAGGTGGCTGAGGAGCAGAGGCGTGCTTTTAATGCATAAAAGAGTTTGAGAATCATTGGTTTAAAAGAGGGGTCTTTAGCAGTAATGTATGTGTGCACACAGGAGGCGCTATCTCTATGTGTCTCTGTGTGTATCTGTCTGTCTCTTCTGTTTGCAAGAAGGAGGCTGAGGGGGAAGGAGTGGGGACAAGTGCAAGTAGAACAGGGAGGAAATCTATGAGATTTTAATATCCTTAGATAATCTGGGCCCAAACAACTTCAGGAGAGCTTAGAATTTGTGGATAACTGTTACCTTCGGCTTCAACTACCTTCTCTATCATTTTTTTCCCCTGTGACTCCAAAGCCTCTCCCCCATTAGAGGCTTATCCTTTCACCTTGGGCTTTAGAGACCTTGCTGTTTTCATCGGCTGTTAATGAGAGTTGCTGAAATCTGCTGTTCAATTTCTCAGTGTTGTACCCTATCTATTATCATCCACCTTGAATGGATACAAGAACCTACAAAGAAATAGGAGTCTTGTCCCAGTTTATCCAGTGAGTAAGTGGGTAACTTTGAGGCCTCCAGCTCCAGCATCTCCTGGGCCAGATGGCTTCCATAATTTCCCACTACCCTTCACCATTGAAGAGTCTATTTCCTTTGTGACCACCAATCAGAGTGAGGAGGGAAAAGGGTGGTGGGGTGAGGGGGACTGGCAACAGGGCACAGAGGTGACCAGGAGAGAGTGACTTGGAAGGGAGGGTTTTGAGCTCCCTGCAGTTTCTGCCTTGGGGTATTTGGCTGGGGACTGTGAGGGGCAGAGCTGGGGAAGTTATACCTATGTAAGAGAAAAAGCTGCTAGAAGCGGCAGACGGTGTGACTGTAATTGTCAGGAGACGACCTCAGGAAATGGACAACACACGGTGGTCACAAATATGAGACCTTGGTAGAAAACTTCGCCATGTGGGAAGAGGAGAGCCCGGAGCTGGGAGACCAGGATTTCTGTCTGGACTTACACTTATTCAACCTTGAACAAGTTACAGACCCTCTTTCAGCAAGCAACACAAATAAAACAATATATTCCAATGAGTTTTATAAACTGCTACACAGGAATGGGATTTGATTCCTAAAATGGGCAAACCTTCCTCAGAAGAGCCATCCTTGTGAAATGAAAGAAATGAATGGAAGAAAGCCTTGTGCCACATTTCCTGAGGCAACGTGCTGCTGCTCTATACTTGAGCATTGAAAAACAGGCACTTGAAAGATTTATTTGTGATCTTTGACCAAAGGTACTTGCTGGCAACTCATTGATTCTAACCAGGCTACAACCAGATGTCAGTGTCAGTTATCTCTTGGGTAGCGGAATTACAGCAGAATTCTTGTTTTACTTTTTATATGGTTCTGCATTTAAGAAAACAAAGACGTAGACATGTGAAATAGTGGGGAGGTCTTGGGGAACTACGAGAGGTCAGGTGTGTCTGGAAGTTGGGGTATTTGCAGAAGGAGATAGGGCAGGAGCTTGATGACAGCCATGCTAGGGATTGTGCTTATGAAGTCCTCTTTTCAAAAGCCCTTAGCCTACTCTGCTCTGGATTTAAAGCTGTGACCCTCAAAATGTGATCTCCAGACCAGCAGCATTTGCCTTGCCTGGGAACTTGTTAGAAACGCAAATTCTTAGGCCCCAGCTCAGGTTTGCAGCTGAAACACTGGGGCTAGAGCCCAGCTCTGTTTTAATAAGCCTGAAAGTTGAAGCCTGAAAACCACTGGTTTAAAGTGAAAAAAGCTAACTTAAACTCAACGTTCAAAAAAGCTAATATTATGGCATCTGGTCCCATTACCTCATAGCAAATAGATGGGGAAACAATGGAAACAGTGACAGACTTTATTTTCTTAAGCTCCAAAATTGCTGCAGATGGTAACTGCAGCCATGCAATTAAAAGACGCTTGCTCCTTGGAAGGAAAGCTATGACAAACCTAGACAGCATATTGAAAAGCAGAGACATCACTTTGCTGACAAATGTCTATATAGTCAAAGCTATAGTTTTTCCAGTAGTCGTGGATGGATGTGAGAACTGGACCATAAAGAAGGCTGAGTGCTGAACTGATGCTTTCAAATTGTGGTGCGGGATAAGAGTCTTGAGTCCTTTGGACAGTAAAGAGATCAAACCAGTTAATCCTAAAGGAAATCAACCCTTAATATTCATTGGAAAGACTGATGCTAAAGCTGAAGCTCCAATATTTTGGCCACCTGATGGGAAGAGCCAACACATTGGAAAAGACCCTGATGCTGGGAAAGATTGAGGGCAGGATGAAAAGGGAATGAGAGAGGATGAGATGGTTGGATGGCAGCACCAACTCAATGGACATGAGTTTGGGCAAACTCTGGGAGTTAATGAAAGAAGGGAAGCCAGGCGTGCAGCAGTCCGTGGGGTCACAAAGACCTGGACATGACTGAGCGACTGAACGAGAACAACAAAACTGGGCCAGTACTCTTTGCTCTTGGTGAACTGGTAAGAAAAAGTCAGCTGCCTCAGTCATCTATTAGCCCACCCTATTGGGTGGGGTCCCATGGATTGTTTCTCCAAGCCCTAGAGAGGTCCTCTTCTCTGACATAATGGCAGTGTAGGTGAAACCTTGTTGTTGAATAATTAGCCAGGGTTTTATTTACAGTCAGAGAAGTGTCTGGGAGGGACAGACTTCACAGTGCTTGCTCAAATTTAGTTGCTTCTCACTCTGGGTTAAGGAAGGTTTGGAAGGAACCCAAAGGAAGTCCTCAGATGTCAACTAGTTCTAGGGTGTTACAGTATGTTCCTTGCTGGTTTTTCTGCTGTTGTTCCCTGCTTGTTCTCATTATCCAAGGACAGAGCCTCCCACCTGTGCCTCCTGGCTGAGAACAAAGAGGCCAGGGGTGCATTGAATTTGCTATAAATCCCTCAGGGCCAACAGTTCCAACACTTTTGACTCTCAGATCCCTCCCTGGAAACAATCTATGCTTTACCTGAGCTTACTTTACTCTGAAACTCTTACCTAGAAATACAATTATCCCTGTGGATCTTATCTTCCTTCCTAAAGTGTCTGCTGCTGCTGCTGCTGCTGCTGCTAAGTCGCTTCAGTCGTGTCCCACTCTGTGCGACCCCATAGACGGCAGCCCACTAGGCTCCCCCGTCCCTGAGATTCTCCAGGCAAGAACACTGGAGTGGGTTGCCATTTCCTTCTCCAATGCATGAAAGTGAAAAGTGAAAGTGAAGCTGCTTAGTAGTGCCTAACTCTTAGCGACCCCGTGGACTGCAGCCTACCAGGCTCCTCCATCCATGGGATTTTCCAGGCAAGAGTACTAGAGTGGGGTGCCATTGCCTTCTCCCCTAAAGTGTCTAGTATATAGTAAAGAGTTCAGTAAATAATAGTTACAATTATTGTTATTATTATTTTGTGTTAAACAGGGAAAGAAGAGGGGGAGGGCATCCCAGTCAGAGGAAATAGCAGGGTCGGCTGCACAATTTGTAGGCCTAGTGCAAAGTGAAAATGGGAGCTCCAGCCAGAGGGCTGAGAAGTCATCCTACAGGAGGGGTAGGGGGCGGCAGAGGATGAGATGGTTGGATGGCATCACCGACTCAGTGGACAGAAATTTGAGAAAACTCCAGGAGACAGTGAAGGGCAGAGGAGCCTGGTGTGCTGCAGCCCACAGGGTCACAAAGAGTCAGACACAACTTAGCGACTGAACAAGAACAATTGCGAGGAAGCATTGTGAGCCAGGCAAAAGTATTGGCAGTTGAATTTTAGAAAGATAATAACTTTAGAAATATAAGACTTCCTTTTGAATCCAAGCCTAGCTAGTCTCTACAAGCTTCAAATGTCTTTCACACTCAGAATTCAAGACCCATTCCAGCATGTCTCTGAAACCACTGGTTATGGTAAACAAACCTCCTTATAGCCTGGGTTTCTTTAAAAATAAACAAACAACAAACAACAAAACCTTCCCCTGCCTTTTGGAAATCTGATTCTCTCTGGAAAGCACTGCGCTGTTCATTCACCAGCTGCCATCTGAGGAGCTGGGGCACATTGTCAAAAGTCTTCTAGCGTTTTGTTGCTCTTTCCCCCAGATTTTTCTTTATCTTCTTCTAAAACCCTTTCTCCTTAGGAACAGTACCTGCCTGTCTTAGCAGTGTGCTCTGTGGTTCCTATTCCTAGTCCTCGAGATTCTAAAGGCCCAGATCATTGTGTTCCTGCCCAGCTCAAGTTCTGTGCCATCTTGCACTACCTTAACCATAAAGTCGACAGACCTATATCTGGACTTGAGGTTTCCTGATCTAATGATATATTCAATAGATCTATTAATGTGTTAAATTCTGTACCCTATAAACAGAGAGTACACTGTATTTTCCAGAATTCCTTATTTTTTTTTAATAAGCAGGAAGCAAAACTTACCATTGCTCTCCAAAATTTTTCCTAATATCTTACTCCTCTGCTATCTTCTTTGTTTTTCAGAAACCAGCTTTTTTGAGAACCATGTCTTTTTGTCCCTTCACTGACACTGATGTTTTGGACACGTGATCTGGATGGCCACAACAGGGCTCCTTGCTCAGAGGGGCCCCGTACTTGGCTTAATGATCTGCTGTTGCCATCTTGAAATTCTTACTAATTTTATCTTTGAACTTGTGTTTAGTAAGTGATGTCCAATGAGATGATGGAGCATGAACATGAACAGAGAAGATACTCACAACATGTGTCCACCATTCCTTGCTGCCCATTCATATGGCATTCATGATGCACGATGGGCACATAATTTTATTTTATAGCCCCGGAGGCCGTATTTTCCATTTCCACTAGAACTAGCTTCAAATGCAGAAAAGAAGGCATTTTAAGAAACAGAAACAATTGAGGAACCCTTTCACATCCTTTCTGACTGCCCGCCACTTACTCTGGAAATGATGACATAGAAAGCAAAGATTGGTCTACCCATAGTTTCTTCTTCCAGTCCTCTCTTACTCATCAGAAAGCCTAAGGTAGGTGGAATTGTATACATTAAGAAGTGAAGTTAAAACAGGTGAGTTAGTTTTCTTCTGATAAGATGAAATACACATTCTGTAGCATGTACCAACTACAAAATACAGATTCTCTCATCTTAGTGATTCTGCATATGAGTTACATGAATTAAGTGCTCCTGTGTTACAAGAGCATTGTGTTAAATGCTCTATGAGTTACATGAATTAAATGCTCACATTTAAATCGGCACTGCACATAAAGATGAACAGTAAAGTTCATACTAATAAATTAAAATTTTTCATTTTTTGTATTTAGAGTGACATTGAATTGCAAATGAAAAACATCATGGCAAGTCAAGAGAGAATGTGGGGGGAAAGATAGCTTTATCAATTTAGGATCATGGCCCATATGATTCCTCTTCACCTAGCATCAAGCTCTGCAATTTCAACATTCATTTGGTTGAGTCACAGTCCAGAGATATATGTTTTGGAAAAAGACAGTGTGTCGTCTTAAGATATAAAGTTGTATATTCATGAAAGAGTTAGAAAAATTGATCTATTTTAGATAAGAATGTTTATTCCAATGCTTCTTACTATAGTAAAAATTGGAAACAACGTATATGGAATGGAACATCAACTCTTCCCTGGGCCTCTGTCCTACAGATTTCAAATTTGCCAGTCCTAACGATCACATGAGCCAATTCCTTAAAATAAATTCCTCTATCCACAGACACCCTATTGGGTCTGCTTCCCTGGGGAACCCTTACTAACAGAAGCTTCTACCCTTTTATTTGCTTGTGCCTTTCTGTGACTAAATGTAGACCATGCCGTGATCAGAAGCAGCATGACTGCCCCCTACCCATTCAGCACCTCAGGCGCTGCTCTCCTCTTACTCACAGGCCTGCATCTGCACACCTGTTTCTTCAATCTCATTGACATCTCTAGTCCTGTCATCCTTGTGTTTTCTCTCCATCCATCTCCCTATTCTGGCTGACTTTTCACTTCATGCATTGGAGAAGGAAATGGCAACACACTCCAGTGTTCTTGCCTGGAGAATCCCAGGGACAGAGGAGCCTGGTGGGCTGCTGTCTATGGGGTCACACAGAGTCAGACATGACTGAAGTGACTTAGCAGCAGCAGCAGCAGCAGCAGCAGCAGCATAAACAATAATCTTCTTTACTCAGTCTATTAATTTAAATGTAATTACATTTAAAAGAGAGTTTAACTAAGCATCAGGATACCATAGCCTAGTCAAGTTAACACATAAAACTAACAATTGCAGTGGAGCAGTTGCAAAAACTCACATTTTCATTTAGCAAATATCATCTCTTAGAGTGAGGTAGATATAGAAGCAAAGGCAGTTGCTTTGTAATACAAGGTAGTAAGTGCTCTGATGGAAAGGTATATAGAGGAATCATCTGTTTGGGTTTCCCTGGTGGCTCAGTTGGTAAAGGATTTGCCTGCAATGCAGGAGACCTGGGTTCAATCCCTGGGTTGGGAAGATTCCCTGGAGAAGGGATGGCAATCCAGTCCAGTATCCTTGCCTGGAGAAGTCCATGGACAGAGGGGCCCGGTGGACTACATGGGGTTGCAGTCCATGGGGTTGCAAAGAGTTGGACGTGACTGAGTGACTAACACACACACATCTGTTTGTAGGATACAAAATTTGATAAGGGTCTATGAAGTCAACCATAACATCAAGAAGCTTTGAATCTAGACATAGCATGAATCAGCCTCTTGGTTGAGGTTGTTGTATAGGATGACACAGAACTTGGGCTAGACAAAAAGGTGGTGACTGAACTGCATCTTAGAGTTTGTTTCAGGGAGGAGACTAGGACAGAGTGAAACAGAGAGAGTGATAAATACAAACTTAAGTAGTCTGGACTTGATCCCACGTGTAGTGAAGCTTGATGAAACTGACAGTGTGGTTAAAAAAAAAAAGACTTCAGGTAATATGGATATAGGCACATTTACTGAAGTGTGTGGATCACAATACACTGTGGAAAATTCTGAAAGAGATGGGAATGCCAGACCACCTGACCTGCCTCTTGAGAAACCTGTATGCAGGTCAGGAAGCAACAGTTATAACTGGACATGGAACAACAGACTGGTTCCAAATAGGAAAAGGAGTACATCAAGGCTGTATATCATCACCCTGCTTGTTTAACTTATATGCAGAGTACATCATGAGAAACTCTGGGCTAGAGGAAGCACAAGTTGGAATCAAGATTGCCGGGAGAAATATCAATAACCTCAGATACGCAGATGATACCACCCTTATGGCAGAAAGTGAAGAACTTAAGAGCCTCTTGATGAAAGTGAAAGAGGAGAATGGAAAGTTGGCGTAAAGCTCAACATTCAGAAAACGAAGATCATGGCATCTGGTCCCATCACTTCATGGGAGATAGATGGGGAAACAGTGGAAACAGTGTCAGAGTTTATTTTTCTGGGCTCCAAAATCACTGCAGATGGTGACTGCAGCCATGAAATTAAAAGACGCTTACTCCTTGGAAGGAAAGTTATGACCAACCTACACAGCATATTAAAAAGCAGAGACATCACTTTGTCAACAAAGGTCCATCTAGCCAAGACTATGGTTTTTCCAATAGTTATGTATGGATGTGAGAGTTGGACTATAAAGAAAGCTGAGCACCTAAGAATTGATGCTTTTGAACTGTGGTGTTGGAGAAGACTCTTGAGAGTCCCTTGGACTGCAAGGAGATCCAACCAGTCCATCCTAAGGGAAATCAGTCCTGGGTGTTCATTTGAAGGACTGATGTTAAAGCTGAAACTCCAATATTTTGGCCACCTGATGCGAAGAGCTGACTCATTTGGAAAGACTCTGATGTTGGGAAAGATTGAAGGCAGGAGAAGGGGACGACAGAGGATGAGATGGTTGGATGGCATCACCGACTCAATGGACATGAGTTTGGGTAAACTCCAGGAGTTCGTGATGGACAGGGAGGCCTAGTGTGCTGCAGTTCATGAGGTCGCAAAGGGTCAGACATGACTGAGTGACTGAACTGAACTGAACTGAACTAAAGTGTAGGGCTTCTGAGGGTGGATTAGGAGACAAGGGCTTTGAATGAAAAGCTAAAGGTTTGAAGTTTATCTTTCAGGCTAGCACTTGTCAAAAATGTTGAAGCAGTGGAACTCTTTCCTTTTTTCTCCTGAAAATAATCTTAACAGAGGTCCAATATATCAAATGGATACAATATATCAAATATATCAGGTTTGCCTTGTTTGAAAGCTCTTGGTGAACGTGATGAAGATTTGAGGAGTTGTAAACTCTGATGTCCATATAGGACCATGTTGGAAGGGAAGAGGGTGAAAGCTGAGAGGAAGGTTAGAAATAGATGAGAGTGTGGACTATGGAGGAGGCAATAGAGACGAAAGGAGCAGGTGGATTTGAAGGGTGTCGGAGGAATAAGCAATGGGCGTGGGAGTGGTGGAGGAGAGTCCAGTTTCATTCATTCAGGAGGAAGGAGAGCCTTGATGTGGTGGTGGGCTGAGGTTCTTGGCTGCCATCAGGGAGGAGAACTTAAAAACATCTCATCCAGCTGTATGGCCACTGTTCCAGGTGGTCATTATTTCTTGTCCCCAAAACTTTGTCCAGTGGTGGAACGTTTTGGAAGAACTTTTGAAAGAAGTTTTTGAATTTAGTCTCATGAAAAGTGCACTGTTGTGTATTTGTTCATGCAGTCTGATAACCTGAAGAAGTAACAGAACTACATCTGGGCTGTCAGGAAAGTTTTATTTGAAAGACCCAACATAGTTCTTGATATTGCTAACACTGCTGTTAAGTCCTGTGCTAAAACTGCCCTTACAGGTGCCCAATAGTCAAGAATACTTAAGGGTTTGAGATTTTACCTGACTGGAAAGCTATAAGACCGCCTCATGGATGCTGGCAGAAGACACAAGATTCCTGGGTCAGAGACAAAGGACAGCTTATTACTCACAGCAATAGTAGTAGCTACAATTATATCCTTTTTGCGTTGGTTAATCAAAACCAGGGCTTCCCTGGTGGCTCAGAGGTTAAAGCGTCTGCCTCCAAATGTGGGAGACCCGGGTTCGATCCTTGAGTTGGGAAGATCCCCTGGAGAAGGAAATGGTAACCCACTCCAGTATTCTTGCCTGGAGAATCCCATGGAAGGAGAAGCCTGGTAGGCGACAGTCCACGGGGTCGCAAAGAGTCGGACACAACTGAGCAACTTCACCTTCACCTTCAATCAAAACCCACTTTCCACAGGATGACATGAAAAAGCCAAGCAATGCCTGCAAAGCAATGTCTGCACATGTAGTGGGTACATTTTAACAGAGGAACCCCAAGTTTGGGGAACTTGGATCTCTTATGGGGCTTTCCCGGTGGTTCAGCAGTAAAGCATCTGCCTACAATGCAAGAGATGTGGGTTCAATCCATGGGTGAGGAGATCCCCTGGAGGAGGAAATGGCAACACACTTCAGTATTCTTGCCAGGAGAATTGCATGGACAGAGGAGCTTGGCAGGATATAGCCCATGGGGTTACAAATAGTCAGACACAACGATCTTTTATAATGAATAGCAAGCCTGCCTGAACTTTGTCCCAAAGGGAGACAATATCTTTTTTATTTTTTAAATTAAAAAAAATTGTGTTCAAGTATAGTTGATTTACAATATTGTGTTATTTTCAAGTGGACAGCAAAGTGATTCAATTATTTTTTTTCAAATTGGTCCATTGTACTTTATTGCAAGATATTGAACATAATTCCCTGTGTCATACAAAATATCCTTGTTGCTTACCTATTTTATGTATGGTGATTTGTATCTGTTAATCCCATACTCTTAATTTTCCCTCCCTCCCTCTCCCCTTTGGTAACCATAAGTTGTTTTTTGTGTCTATGAGCCTGTTTCTGTGTATGTGGATTTATTTGTATATTTTCAGATCCCACATATAAGTGATATCATTTGTCTGTCTGGCTTACTTCAACTAAGTAGGATATTCTCTGGGACCATCCATGTTGCTGCAAAAGGCAATATTGCATTCTTTTTAAAGCCTGAGTGATATTCCACTATATGTATATATACATCACATCTTAAGCCAATCATCTGTTAATGGACACTTTGGTTATTTCTGTATCTTGGCTATTGTAAATAGTGCTGCTGTGAATGCTGGGGTGCCCATATCTTTGCAAATCAGAGTTTTCCTTTTTTTCCCAGATGTATACCCAGTAGTGGAATCGCTGGGCTGAATTGAGATAGCTCTATTTTAAGCCTTTTTAAAAAGGAAACTCCATTCTGTTTTTCATAGTGGCTACCTTTATTTACCAACAAAATACAAATGTTCACTTTAGGGAGACACTATCTTGATCATACTGGACAGTAAACAAATTTGCCTCATGCTCTGGAGGGAGACGCCATCTCTGTCTTCAAGGCTGTTTGCTATATAGACATCCTTGAAAAGATAGCTGGAATAAAGGGAAGTAGAGCTCTGATCCCAAGATATGCAGAGATGCCAGAGAATGTGTTAGACTTGTCCCCTAACAGGACAAACCTCTGAGAATGATCAGCTAATGGGGTGATTAATTTCCCTTCACTTATATCTCTTTCTCCCATTGTATTACTCTTTCTCCCATCGCACCTATAATACACAGGTGACTTTTCCCATTGACCTAAAAGGTCAAACCTTCTATCACTGGTGTTCTTTTGACCACTGTGTACCTGAAGTTGTCTCCTAAAGGGAAGTTCAAATGATCCTTCTCTGATCACTTCCTCAAGCTGCTTTGCTTCGTCTTACTTCAAACTCTCAGGTCCTTGTTAGCTTGAAATATGGTAAGACTTGATCAGTTTTATTTACTTAGACTCAAATCCTGAACTTATAATTAAGAGATGTATAAGGAATGTTCAAAACATTTCTAAAGATTTTTTTCAAGTTTGAGAGAAATAAAATGCATATAGAACTTGGCAGAAAAAGAACTGTAAAACAGCAATACACCCTGATGGAAGATTTTATGAGTTAGTTGGAGAGAGTAATCTTCACACCTGGAATGTCTTTCTAAGTCACTGGTCTGGACACTTTACAACCTCACCGGAATGGAGGTTCTCACTCTGTCAGCTTCAGATGATGGTGAGTTACAGCAACAGCCCAGACCAATGCTCTAAAGGAAGGTATATCCTCAGCCTCCTTTGAGGCTAGAGGGCTAAAGTGGAGGCTGAATCCAGAATTGGTCAACAGCAAATGCACAGTCTTCCATCAGGATAATGCAAGACTACATGTTTATTTGATGACCACACAAAAGCTGTCACAGCTTGGCTGGGGAGTTCTGATTCCTCTGCCATTGCACCTTCAGGTTTCCCTTTGTTTCTGTCTTTACAAATTTTTCTTGATGGAAAAAAATTTCAATTCCCTGGAAGACTAAAAGGTACCTGGAATAGTTCTTTGGTCAAAAAGAAAAAGTTATGGGAAGACGGAATTATGAAGTTGCTTGAAGATGGCAGAAAGTAGTGGAACAAAATAGTGAACTTGTTTAATAAAGTTCCTAGTGAAAATGAAAAATTTGTCTTTCATTTTTACTTAAAAACTGAAGAAACCTTTCGGCCAACCCCATATGTTGAATCATGTCACTCACTTGCTTAGTACCCCGTAGAACTCGGACAAAATTTCCTCTTGTAGCCGTCCAGAGCCTCATCTCACACCCCATCCTTCATGCTGCCCCTGCTCTGTACTTCCCACAGGGACTTGTCCTTGCCAAACTGTTTCCTGTTCTGTTGCTTTTGAGCTCTGTTCCCCCTCCTGGAAGGCTCTTTGGCTCCACTCTGCCTGGTGGCATCTGAGATGCCATGCACATTATGCAATGTCTGCTGAGGCTATGCACCCAGGCAGCCCTCTTTCATTATCACCCAGTTCAGAACGGGCTGTCGGCTTCTCAGTCACAGAGCCCCACACTCTTCCCTCATAGCATGTATCATAATTTGTATTATATACATATCTCAGTTTTTACTTTTTCTCTGTCTGGAGAAGGGGCTAAGTTCTATGAAGGAAGAAATCATATTTGACATGATAACCACTGTCTCTGTGGGCTTAATACAGTGCTTGATATAGCAGGTACTCAATAAGTTCCTGTCGAAGGGATGGCTGAATGAATGAAAGCTGACAGGGTAAGGGGGACAGGGTCTTACAGTCTGGGTGATGAAGAATTCAGGGGCAGCACGGCTCCGATACTGAGAGAACTAGAAGCATGAGGACGTGACATGCCGGGTCCTTCTCTGAGAGTCCCATCTGTCAAAGCTCTTAGAATGTGTACTGATCATTCTCTAAATGGGAATAAGTATCAACATACCATTATGACGCTGAATGTGAACTCAACCTGCACAACACTAGGCCTTGTCTCTTGAGATGATCACCAGATACAAATGAAGAGACATGGGTATATCCCCGTTCTTTGTATTTTAGCTGAGACAGTTATTTATCCAATATCTCTTGGGCCTGAAAAAAAACCCATTAATTACAAAGACCAACCTTTCAGGACACAGAGCAGGGTTGATATACCATCCTGGAAACTGTGTGTGTCTGTGTACATTTCTGATTACTAAACCTCTGGAAATATCTTGAGAACTAACTCATGCCTACAGAATGGGCACACGCTTCTGGTGTCATCAGGACTCAGCCACCACCAGTGGATGGCGGCTGTTTTCCACGTCAACATGACTCTCTCCCAGAGCTCTGTTCTGTAACTTACTTTTATTAAACCTAAAACTTCATCCACCCCATGGCTCACATCCCCACAAATTAGAGTCACTCTCTGTGGTAGCCATTAGTTCTAGTCACAAAATAGTTCTAGTTCTCCAAGTTCATGGTAGGATTGCATAACCTCATCCCTTTAAATTTAGATGTGATCATGTGACTTGCTTTGGTCAATGAAAAATTCAGCAAGTGTACACCAAAAATTGAACATTGGCTTTATCATGGAAACACAGAGACAGCTTCTGTCAACCTGGATCCCTAAGTGAAGATGACATGAAACAGAGATAATGTCAACCTGTAATGTAGGAATTAAACACAAAGATAAAATTATTAAGAATTTCAAGATGACAACAGCAGATCATTCAGCCATGCAGAATCTTGCCTTTTCTCCTCCTCTTACACCTCCATTCTGTACCCTGATATCTCTGTCCCTTCAAGCTGCTATGTTCTGCCTTTACTATTTTTTTTTTAATTTTTATTTTTACTTTATTTTGCTTTACAATACTGTATTGGTTTTGCCATACACTGACATGAATCAGCCACGGGTGTACATGAGTTCCCAATACCCAGAAGGCTGCCCTCTCTTTTTGGCCCCTGCATTGCAGGAACATTCTGGCCCTTTCCTTGGGGATGACTGCTGTGCTGAGTCCTTCCCTCAGGGCTTGCCGACAGTCCTGGCTGGAGGGCCCCCACCTCTTGCTTGCCCTCACTGGCCAACACTGCTCTCACCAACAGGATGTCAGCTTTGTGACCTGACACCCACTCTCTAAGGCTACACTGTAGCTGTCTCTGATCAGGGAGAGAGAGCTATTCCTTCTGCTCTTGTGGATTTAGAAAAGCAGATATTACTTTCTCACTAAATGCCTGGAGAAACCAAATCCCAGAATAAAAACAGAACCCTCTCTATAGTCTGTTTCTACTTCCTTAAAAACATTTTTTTTTAAATTTCTATTTCTTTTTTTCTACTTCCTTTTTAAACTTCCTTTCCTGTTTCTTTGTATCTACAGTCAATGGACATCATAACTCAATGGACATCAAAGTTTCTGCTGAAAAAATGGGTAGCATTTGATAATTTATCATTTAAAATTTTAATTACATTTTATAATGATGTGCATGATATAAAATTCAGTGGGTGTGAAAAGGTAAACACAGAATGTTAAGTCTCCCTCTCCAGCTCACACTGCCCCTACTTCTTCTCTGTGAGGTTCTGGCATAACCTTCTGGAGATCTTCTATGTACTTATAAATATACATGTATTTTCACTCTCCTCCCCCTCCCCGCACTCTTACATTGTTCTGCAGCTTTTTTTGTACTCTGAACATGTTCTCTAAATAATCCAAAATCTTTGCAACTTTTTATAGATCTTTATAGTATTCCCTTATTTAGGCAAATCATAATTTGCATTAATAACATAATGTATAATTTCATACATATTCAAATATATTAGTGAATACTTTCCTAGAAGTCAAAGGGTATGTTCATTTTTAATTTGATATAATGTCAAATTGCTGTCTGAAGTAATTTAGAAGAGTGCCTGTCCCCATACGTCTTTGTTAGTATAGTTTCTAAAATCTTTCAAAGTTGTCAACTGATTTGATCTGAAAAGTGTATCATCATTGCAACTCTAATTTGCATTTTTTTTATTATAAATGATCTCAACTATGTTTCCATATATTTAGAGCATTTATGTTTTCTTTTCTATGAACTCTTCATATTCTTTCCCATTTTTCAAATAAGATAATGCTCTTCTTACTGATTTTTAAATAAGTTTGTTTATACCAGGTTTGACTTGAGGAATTAAAAATTTTTTAATGTAGCCAAATTCATCTTTATTTTAAGGCATCTGGGTTTTGTGTGATGCTTAGAAAAGGTTTAACTGGAGGTTACTGCAAAATTTTTCCCACAATATTTTCTAATAATTTTTTAACATATAAATGTTTGTTTTATCTGGAATTAATTTTGTTGTAAGCACTAAGCTAAGAATCCAAATTAATTTTTTTTCACTGGTCATCACCCTGATGTTCCAATACCATTTATATATTAGTTAATCCATCTTTTCCTTACCGACTTGAAAAACCACCTTTAACTTATTAGTCTGTGGATCTGTTTCTGGAACTATCTCTGGTCTGTCTAATCATGATTTAAACTCTATAACTTCTATTATTATGTCAAAGGGGTTACAACACTATTTTAGGCTAGTGTTAGGGGCGTTGCTGATTTACAGCAAAGCTAACTAGGCCATATGGAGACAATTCTTAATCGTGGCCTAAATCATTCATCATCTAGCTCTTTGCCAACTACAACAAGAGAGGGTCTGACATTTAAGGAGCAATGGGTTAGGGATGTCTAGACACCACATCCTGCTCTCCGTTAAGCTCCCAACCACCCTGTGAGGTAGCATGCTCCTTGAATTATTTTGGTCACGAGAAATAGAGATTCTCCGGAGCTGATTCACATAATAAGGAGGTCATTCGTTTCCTATATAAATAAGGGGGACATGAATCCCAGCCACCTCAGCAGGAAGCGCCCACAACAAGATCTCCCAGGAAGATCTCGAGCTTTTTTCTTTGTAAGGTGCACATCATTTATGTAGTTTAAAAACATAAGCATACACAACTCACCTTCCAAGGTTGAATGCATGCATATTTAATGACCTATAGCAAACATACTAGAGTGCTGGTCTACGATAAAAGCTGGGGAGAAAAAAGGTGCAAGTATCAAGATGGAAGGGTTTAAAAAATGAAAATGAAAAGAAATAAACTGCAAGTAATGGGACTTTTCATGAGTTGATGTGAGTATGCTATGCATTGAAGAATTGTGAATCATTTGAGATTTTTTTAAAAATTAAAAGTCATAAATCTGTTCTCTATATCTGCATCTCCATTGCTGCTCTGCACATAAATTCATCAGTATCATCCTTCTGGATTCCACGTATATGAGTTAATATATGATATCTCTTCTTCTCTTTCTGACTTACTTCACTCTGTATAATAGGCTCTAGGTTCATCCACCCCAGTAGAACTGACTGAAATGCATTCCTTTTTATGGTTGAGTAGTATTCCATTGTATATACGTACCACAGCTTCTTTATCCATTCATCTGTTGATGGACATCTAGGTTGCTTCCAAGTCTTGCTGCAATGAACACTGGGGTAAGGGTGGGGGAGAAGGAGAGGGTGAGATAAATGGAGAGAGTAGCATGGACTCATATACACTAACATATGTAAATAGAGAGCCAGTGGGAATTCGCTGTATGACTCTGGGAACTCAAACCCGGGCTCTATAATAACCCAGGTAGGGGAAAGAGCAGAAGGCAGGAGGGAGATTCAAGAGGGCGGGGACATATGCACACCTATGATTAATCCATGCTGATGTATGGCAGAAATCAAACCAACATTGTAAACCAATCAGCAATTAAAAATAAATAAATATTAAAACAACAACAAATTAAAAGTCAAAATGTGAAACTCCAGGCAGTTCACTGGAGCCCTTAAGACAGGTCTCCATTTTGGGGGGCAGGTTATACAGGGATTGATTAGAACTCAAAGAGGCACTGGTGAGCTTTTCTCATAGGAAGAATAGAAAGAACAGGGCAGCCAGGTCTCATGGACACTTAGCTCCTTGTGACTCAAAGTAAGGTCCATGAACCAGCATGGCTATCACCTGGGAGCTTGTTAGAAATGCAGAATCTCAGGTCTCACGCCAGACCTGCTTAATAGAGTCTGCCTTTTAACAAGATACACAGGTAATGGGAGGAAATCATTAAAATTTGAGAACCTCTGCTCTAGGATATAGTTTGGGAAGAGGAATGTTGCTTAGGATCCAGTACAACTCAACCTACTGAGCTGTTTCCTTGTCCATCTGTGGCGGTCCTCATAGCTTTTACTGCAGAAGGGAAACAAGTTTGAGAGAGTTCAGGATGTAGCCTCAGAGAAAGTGATCAGAATACAAAGAAGATAGAGGTCACTGGATTTGGTAAGGACTGGAAACTATGAGGTCTGGAAGCTATGAGGCCCGGGTGTTTGGTAGTTGTCCTTAGGACCGTTGAAGTCTCCCAGAATTCTGCAGGACGTGGAGAAGATAACAAGACTATACTCCAGGAGCCCGAAAGGGAAGGATGTCAATAAAGTGAAAGACTGGGGGTGACCCAGCAGGAGGCCATGAGTCTTAACAGTGTGGGACTTTTACTCAAAGACAGAGCCATCGCCGGCCATGGGAATTCCAATGTCACTTACCCACCCTCAGGTCTGAAGTGTGTGGGAAGAGACGCCTCTAGAGGACAGCTAGGATTCAGGTAAGGTCCAGCAGTAAAGGACACATTCTGTTGGGAAGTTGAGGGTGCAGGAGAATTTCCTGGTACAAAATGGGGCTCCGCAAGGCACGCTGTAGATACTGAGATATGAAAAGAGAGGTAGAAAATTAGATGGAGGACAGCAAACTTGGGAGAAATCCATGGAAAAGATGTAGGAGGAAACGGCTGGAGGGAAGCCAATATTTGGGGAATAGTATCAGTCAGGATAAAGCGGGTTACACTCCCTAACCCCAACATTACAGGTTGACATTACCTCTGTTTCATGTCATCTTCACTTAGGGATCCAGGTTGACAGAAGCTGTCTTTGTGTTTCTATGATATAGCCAAAGTTCAATATTTGGTGTACACTTGCTGAATTTTTCATTGACCAAAGCAAGTTTGGAAAACTCAGCAGTGGCTACAGGACTGGAAAAGGTCAGTTTTCATTCCAATCCCAAAGAAAGGCAATGCCAAAGAATGCTCAAACTACTGCACAATTGTACTCATCTCACATGCTAGTAAAGTAATGCTCAAAATTCTCCAAGTCAGGCTTCAGCAATACGTGAACTGAGAACTTCCTGAAGTTCAAGCTGGTTTTAGAAAAGGCAGAGGAACTAGAGATCAAATTGCCAACATCCCTGGATCATGGAAAAAGCAAGAGAGTTCCAGAAAAATATCTATTTCTGCTTTATTGACTATGCCAAAGCCTTTGACTATGTGGATCACAATAAACTGTGGAAAATTCTTCAAGACATGGGAATACCAGACCACCTTACCTGCCTCTTGAGAAATCTGTATGCAGGTCAGGAAGCAACAGTTAGAACTGGACATGGAACAACAGACTGGTTCCAAATAGGAAAAGGAGTACGTCAAGGCTATATATTGTCACCCTGCTTATTTAACTTTTATGCAGAGTACATCATGAGAAACGCTGGACTGGAAGAAACAAAAGCTGGAATCAAGATTGCCAGGGGAAATATCAATCACCTCAGATATGCAGATGACACCACCCTTATGGCAGAAAGTGAAGAGGAACTAAAAAGCCTCTTGATGAAAGTGAAAGAGGAAAGTGAAAAAGTTGGCTTAAAGCTCAGCATTCAGAAAACGAAGATCACGGCATCTGGTCCCATCACTTCATGGGAAATAGATGGGGAAAGAGTGGAAACAGTGTCAGACTTATTTTTGGGGGCTCCAAAATCACTGCAGATGGTGACTGCAGCCATGAAATTAAAAGATGCTTACTCCTTGGAAGAAAAGTTATGACCAACCTAGATAGCATATTAAAAAGCAGAGACATTACTTTGCCGACTAAGGTCCATCTAGTCAAGGTTATGGTTTTCCCAGTGGTCATGTATGGATGTGAGAGTTGGACTGTGAAGAAGGCTGAGCCCCAAAGAATTAATGCTTTTGAACTGTGGTGTTGGAGAAGACTCTTGAGAGTCCCTTGGACTGCAAGGAGATTCAACCAGTCCATTCTGAAGATCAACCCTGGGATTTCTTTGGAAGGAATGATGCTAAAGCTGAAACTCCAGTACTTTGGCCACCTCATGTGAAGAGTTGACTCATTGGAAAAGACTCTGATGATGGGAGGGACTGGGGGCAGGAGGAGAAGGGGATGACAGAGGATGAGATGGCTGGATGGCATCACTGACTCGATGGACGTGAGTCTGAGTGAACTCCGGGAGTTGGTGATGGACAGGGAGGCCTGGCATGCTGGGATTCATGGGGTCCAAAGAGTTGGACACGACTGAGGGACTGAACTGAACTGGACTGAAAGCAAGTCACCTGATCACATCTAAATTTAAAGGGATGAGGTTATGCAATCCTACCATGAACTTGGAGAACTAGAACTATTTTGTGACTAGAACTAATGGCTACCACAGAGAGTGACTCTAATTTGTGGGGATGTGAGCCACAGGGTGGATGAAGTTTTAGGTTTAATAAAAGTAAGTTACAGAACAGAGCTCTGGGAGAGAGTCATGTTGACGTGGAAAACAGCCGCCATCCACTGGTGGTGGCTGAGTCCTGATGACACCAGAAGCGTGTGCCCATTCTGTAGGCATTGAGTTAGTTCTCAAGATATTTCCAGAGGTTTAGTAATCAGAAATGTACACAGACACACACAGTTTCCAGGATGGTATATTAACCCTGCTCTGTATCCTGAAAGGTTGGTCTTTGTAATTAATGATTTTGTTTTCAGGCCCAAGAGATACTGGATAAATAACTGTCTCAGCTAAAAAACAAAGAACAGTGATGTATTGTTCTGGATGTTTTAGCTGATACTTTAATCTCGACTCCCTGAACTACCGTGTCTCCTTGAGACACCAACCAGTGTGGCGAGTGGGAGCAGCCAGCCACACATTTTCTCTAATAGCTAAAATCCTATCAAGTGATGTCACACTGTCTTCTCTCATATGATTTAGAGAAGCAAAGTTTTAATGTTCTTGGATTGACAAATGCGCAAAGGTCCTGTGGCTATTTTGAGTGCCAGCCTACTAGTTCTGCAAAAACATAAACATTAAATTACAAATGTTAGCCTTTCTGGCTTCTGGGACTACAGATCTATTTAATCTGTTGTGATTAGGCTATCAGTTTATAAATTTCCTGTTTGGATTACTTTGAAGGAAGCAGAGGCTGGACCCCAAGACCTTTGAAGCAGTCATACAGGGGACATTGTTGGCTGCCTATCACATCCATTCTTTTCCCTAAAAAACCTGATATTATTTGGGATCCACCAAATGACTAGGGGAAGGTAACCCTGTCATCAGCTCCAGGGATGGGCCCTGATTGATCTAAGCCAGGTGTCTCAGTCTTGGTACCCTTGACATATTGGACTGGATAATTCTTTGTTGTGGGGACTTTTGTGTGATTACAGGATGTTGCGCAGCATCTTTGCTAGTGGTATTTCCAATCCTAGTTGAAACAACCCAAAATGTCTTCAGATATTGTCAAATGTCTGCTAGGAGGCAAAATCACCCCCATAGTAGAGAACCACTGATGTAAATCAGCCATGATAATCTTACCCTTCTTTCAAGATAACTGAGTTTAGAATGGGTATATGGCAATTTGACTAATGAAATTAAGGGAAAAGAAGGCTACTGGGGAGTTTCAGGATATGTTTTATTCCCTTATAAGAAAGAGACCCAGGAGGAGACAAGTCCTTTCTCTTTCTCTGGATTTTGTAGTTTGTGGATGAAATCTGGATATGTTATAGCATGAAGATGAAACAAACTCAGAGAGAAAGACAAAACCAAGAGATTCTCCCAGAAGTGGGGCAAGAGCCCTGATACACCCAGCCTGGAGCCCAGCCCACCATCAGGCAGATTTTTATTAGAAACAAGTATTTTTATTGTTAGAGCCAGAGTGTTTTGTTCCTTGCACCTGAAATCATCTGAACTGAAGTCATCAGGGGAGAGTGGCACAGAGAGAGGCAGGGCCCTTCCTCATTCCTGCTGGGACAGTTGCCTTCATAATTAAAAGGGATAGATTTCCCATAATGGAAACCCACTCCAGTACTCTTGCCTGGGAAATCCCATGGACAGAGGAGCCTGGTGGCCTACAGTCCATGGGGTGGCAAAGAATCAGACATGACTTAGTGACTAAACCACCACCACATTTCCCATCATTGAAGCGATAGGACGTTAGGAAGTTTACTTGGATTTTTGGCAAGTGTATAAATAAACTGAGCTCCTGCTGTCTAGAGGACAGGGATAAGGCAGCTACAAAGATAAGGACTAGATGATGCTGGACCAGGAACAGATATAAAGATCAGAGAAGTGCAAATGGGTCAAGCTGTGCTTAGTGAGTGGAGGAGTCAGATTTCAACGCCAAGACTGCTGCAGGCTCAGCTGATCCTGCAGCACTGAAGCCAAAACACCCAGGTTTGCTTATACCAGGCGTTTTTTTTTTTTTTTTTTACCATTGGCTGCACATTGGAATCACTCATGGAACTTTAAAAAATGTTGATGCCTGGGTTCCCTCCCCCGTCCCCGCAAGCTTCTTATATAATTGGACTGCTGTGTGGGCTGAGCATCATTTTTTTAAAACCTGAAACTTCACAGTTGGTGGATTTCCATTCTATTGTGATGCCTTTACACTCATAGGTACGTTTCTTATTTCTGTCTTTGTGTGTGTGTGAATAGATAATTCTTGCACCTGGTGCAAAGGACTACAGAAACACACACAAAGACTATACAGTATAGTTTCTCTCCCATGCCTGTCTCCCAGTTACCTAGGTCCTCTACCTAGAGGAAAGTTTATGGCTGTACTACACAGGTATGTGTTTATATTTGGTTCTTTTTTATACACTAATGATAATTTTGTATGCATACTGCTCTATACCTTGAGTTTTTGACTTAACTGTATCTCATAGATCATTCGATATTAATACCTAACCTCTTTGTTTTTTATTATGTGATGACTAAGTAATTCCATTGTACGGATGTGCTTTAATTTACCTAGTGAAAGTGAAAGTGAAGTTGCTCAGTCGTGTCCGACTCTTTGTGACCCCATGGACTGTAGCCCACCAGGCTCCTCAGTCCATGGAATTTTCCAGGCAAGAGTCCTGGAATGGGTTGCCATTTCCTTCTCCATTAATTTACCTAACCAGTCCACTTTTCCAGTAGTCATGTATGGATGTGAGAGCTGGACTGTGAAGAAAGCTGAGCGCTGAAGAATTGATGCTTTTGAACTGTGGTGTTGGAGAAGACTCTTGAGAGTCCCTTGGACTGCAAGGAGATCCAACCAGTCCGTTCTGAAGGAGATCAGCCCTGGGATTTCTTTGGAAGGAATGATGCTAAAGCTGAAACTCCAGTACTTTGGCCACCTCATGCAAAGAGTTGACTCATTGGAAAAGACTTTGATGCTGGGAGGGATTGGGGCAGGAGGAGAAGGGGACGACAGAGGATGAAATGGCTGGATGGCATCACTGACTCGATGGACATGAGTCTGAGTGAATTCCAGGAGTTGGTGATGGACAGGGAGGCCTGGCGTGCTGAGATTCATGGGGTCGCAAAGAGTTGGACACGACTGAGCGACTGAACTGAGCCAGTCCACAATTGATAGGGGTCAGGTTGGTCCTGGCCTTACTATGACAAATTATGCCCGAGTGTATAAACTTACATGCATACGTAGGTATGTCTGTAAGAAAATTGGAATCTCAAGATCAACGGGTAGCAGTGCTTGTAATTGAGGGACTGTGTTAAACTGACCTCATGGAGGTTGTGTTCCCATGTCAGCAAATGTGCTGGAAGAAAGAGCACCTCCTAGACTTCCCCGCTGGTCCAGTAGTTAAGATTCTGTGCTTCCAATCCAGGGGGTTTGGGTTTGATCCCTGGTCGGGGAACCACAATCCCACATGCTGTGGTCCATGCCGCTCCCCTCCCCCCCAAAAAGAAAGAGTACCTCTGTCCCTGTGGTAAGGGGTGTTATCATTATTTGATTTCTACTGAACTGATGGGTGAAAAAAATGGTACAACAATATATTTAAAATTTGCATTTCACTACTCTGAGTGATGTTAATCATCTTTTCATACGCCAAATAGTCATTTGTTCCTTTCCTATGAACTTGTTTGTTTCCTTTACCTAAGAGTTCTTGATTTCATTTTCTTGTTAATTTGAAGAAGCTCTTTACACAGTCACCAGTCTTTCCAAGAGCAGTCCAAGGCTGAGAATCACTGTCTTAAGAGTTTTTCCTGTCTCCATCCCTCACATTCAATCACTGATCATGTCCTGTTTGGGCTACTTCATGCCTTTCTCACTAATTTCACATCTTTGTCTTCTGTCATAAGCCTAGTAGTGGCATTCAGCATCTTTCCCCAGGACTCTGGTCTTACTTTCCACCAATCTGTCCTCCACATTGCTTCCAGCCTTAGCGCTATGCTTTTGAGTGCTGACGGGATTCTATTCCTTCCCTCTTGTCTGATCATTCCTTGCCTACCTGCCCAGGTTCCCTCCTGCCAATCCCCACTGAAATCTGCTCTCTAGACCAGAGCATTGCACGCCATTCAGAAAAAACCAATCCTTTCCATGACTCCAAGACTTGGCACTTGCTGTTTCTGACATGTGAAATTTTCTTTAATCACTGAGTTCTCATCAGATAGAAAACTTGATATTATGAGTTATGTGCTTAGGTAACTGGTATTCAAGATCCACCACGAATTCTGAACTAAAGTCTTCGCATGTTGTGTCTCATGATCTCCACTTTGCAGATGAGAAAGGCAGAGCTCAGAAAGGCTTGAGACCACACAGTGCTCCCATGTCAGTTTCAGCATGCTGCTGCGCTCTTCTCAGGCAAACTGGGGGATAAAAGCCCTGTGGCCTTCAGGATAAGGGGATCAGACACAATAGCCCTCACATTTAGAATGGCACTGCAGGAGGGCTTTCTGGCAATACTTCATAGTGGTCTTTTCCCCATTTACTGTTGACATTGACTATATCTGTGGACCTTGGACGAGGGGTATCTCCTCACAGCCGCCCCTCCTGACCTTGAACGTGGAGTAGCTCCTTTCTGCCGCTGCCCCTGACCTTGGATATGTGGTAGCTCCTCTAGGCCGCTCCTGTGCTGTCGCAGCCCGGCACTCTTGGTCGCCGCCCCTGACCTTGGGAGAGGGGTAGCTCATCTCGGCCATGCTTCTGCGTGGTTTGTTGCAGCCGGTGCGCCAGCAAATTTGGAAAACTCAGCAGTGGCCACAGGGCTGGAAAAAGTCAGTTTTCATTCCAATCCCAAAGAAAGGCAATGCCAAAGAATACTTAAACTACCACACAATTGCACTCATCTCACAGGCTAGTAATGCTCAAAATTCTCCAACGCAGGCTTCAGCAATTTGTGAACCGTAAAATTCCAGATGTTCAAGCTGGTTTTAGAAAAGGTAGAGGAACCAGAGATCAAATTGCCAACATCCACTGGATCATCAAAAAAGCAACAGAGTTCCAGAAAAATATCTATTTCTGCTTTATTGACTATGCCAAAACCTTTGACTGTGTGGATCACAATAAACTGTGGAAAATTCTGAAAGAGATGGGAATACCAGACCACCTGACCTGCCTATTGAGAAACCTGTATGCAGGTCAGGAAGCAACAGTTAGACCTGGACATGGAACAACAGACTGGTTCCAAATAGGAAAAGGAGTACATCAAGGCTGTATATTGTCACCCTGCTTAACTTATATGCAGAGTACATCATGAGAAACGCTGGGCTGGAAGAAGCACAAGCTGGAATCAAGATTGCCGGGAGAAATATCAATAACCTCAGATATACAGATGACACCACCCTTATGACAGAAAGTGAAGAGGAACTAAAAAGCCTCTTGATGAAAGTAAAAGAGGAGAGTGAAAAAGCTGGTTTAAAGCTCAACATTCAGAAAACGAAGATCATGGCATCTGGTCCCATCACTTCATGGGAAATAGATGGGGAAACAGTGGAAACAGTGTCAGACTTTATTTTTCTGGGCTCCCAAATCACTGCAGATGGTGATTGCAGCCATGAAATTAAAAGACACTTACTCCTTGGAAGGAAAGTTATGACCAACCTAGACAGCATATTAAAAAGCAGAGACATTACTTCACCAACAAAGGTCCATATAGTCAAAGCTATGGCTTTTTCCAGTGGTCATGTATGGATGTGAGAGTTGGACTGTGAAGAAAGCTGAGCGCCGAAGAATTGATGCTTTTGAACTGTGGTGCTGGAGATGACTCTTGAGAGTCCCTTGGATTGCAAGGAGATCCAACCAGTCCATCCTAAAGGAGATCAGCCCTGGGTGTTCACTGGAAAGACTGATGCTGAAGCTGAAACTCCAATACTTTGGCCACCTCATGGGTTTATGTCTGGGCTCTCTATTCTATTCCATTGATCTGTGTTCTATTTCTGTGCCAGCACCATACTATTTTGAGGACTGCTGTAGCTTGTGGTACAGTTTGAAATCAGGGAGTGTGATACCTCCAGTTTTGTTCTTTCTCAGGATCATTTTGGTTACTTAAGGTCTTTTGCGTTTCCATAGTTTTAGAATTTTAGAAACTTTTAGAATTTTTCATTCTATTTCTGTGAAAAATGCCATTGGTATTTGATAGGGATTGCATTGAATCTGTAGATTGTTTTAAACTTTGCAATGCTCCACATTTAGTGACTATTGGGTGTGGTGAATGTGTTGCCAAGCTTTGGGCCTGCCCAGCCCCTTTGAACGCCCTTCTTAATTTAGGACTTCTCCAAGTTGTGACTCCTGACCCTGTGGGCCCGTTTCCCCAGCTTCCCTTGAATCTAGGGCATTAGTATGTGGCTCAGGTTCTGGCAATCACTTGTAAGATGTCAGTTCAGAGGCAAATACCATAAAGAAAGGGGTGTCATGCAGAATTCCTTCTAGCAAGGATGCTGACAGATAGATATCTAATCATCAAAGGTGGCTGTGCCATATACCAGCTGTAAAACCCTATGGTTAACATCAGGTGTTGGGCAAAGAGGCCTGAGCCCAGTAGCCACAGTAATAGTATATTCGCCAGCAGAGTTTGATGGTATAATTTGCACATTATGCTTAGCTGGCTAGCCTCTGATTTGATTCTCTGGTCCTCCTGAAGATCCTGAAAGGGACCACAGATTCTTCAATAAACTCTTTTTCTGCTTAAGTTAGCTTGACGGTGTTCAGTTTGCAACCGTGACAGATAAAATTAGATTATTGTGAACCCTGTGGCTTCAGTTTTTAAATTGTAACTGCTTTTAAATGACTCTTTTCCCCAATCTCTCAAATTCATACATTACAATTGAACTATGAAACATAAGAAATTTATGCATATCATTAGGGCCCAACATTAAAGACAACACAATGTAAGTAGTCCTAAACATTTATATTCAGGGCAGGCCAGCTCTCAGTCTTAAAATTCTCTAAGTAATCCCATCACTCACAACGTGTTGCAAACTTGATAAATCCCAACTAGTAAAAGGAATATTTGGCAAATAGAGTAGCCTCTTGACAAAGTGGCCTCTTTCCAGGGCAGCTCCCTGAAGCCTAATGGTCAGGCTCAGGTCAGCCCTGTGTGAGGCAAGAGGCAGCCTTGTGTAAAAGCTGGCATTGAATCTTTCAGACATGCCTTGGCTGACTTTGGCCTATGGCTCTGTCTCTTCCTCCTCCAAAACTTCATCACATACAAACACACACGTTTTACTCTTGAAAGTGAAAGTGAAGGTCACTCAGCCATGTCTGACTCTTGGCTACCCCACAGACCATACAGTCCATTAAATTCTCCAAGTCAGAATACTGGAGTGGGTAGCCTTTCCCTTCTCCAGGGTAATCTTCCCGACCCAGAGATTGAATCCAGGTCTCCCACATTGCAGGCAGATTCTTTACCAGCTGAGCCAAATACTGGAGTAGGTAGCCTATCCCTTCTCCAGCGGATCTTCCCAACCCAGGAATCAAATTGGGGTCTCTTGCATTGCAGGCAGATTCTTTACCAACTGAGCTATGAGGGAAGCCCATTTTGCTCTTAGTGATAGACTTTTCCATTCTGTAATAATGTTTTTATATCTTTGAACAGTTAATCCTTCAGAGGTAAGAAGTCTTTTGTATTTCTCACAGCACTGAACTGTCCTGAACAAAGCAAGGGTTTGTTTAAAACTTGTTTGCTGATTTATTTCTCTTTGGGTTATGGAATGTAAATTACGTGGATGTGTCATGACTCCTCAACGTTTGTGTGTGTTTGTGTGCGGGGGTGGGATCTGAGGATCAATCAATAATAAATTGCAGGTGTAGAGTCTGGAGCCAGAAAAGTCGAAGATTTAAGTCCTGGCCTGGAGTGAGCAATACTCTTTATTTTGTCATGTATGTGTGGGGGCTTGTACCAATACCCACTCCAACCACCTCCCAGGATTAGGAGCTTTGTGAGATAACAGGCACTTGAAGTACCTTGTTATCTGGTCCACATGAAATGGGACCAAAGAGGGGTGTGGGGAAGAGGCTCTACAATTACCGTGTGGAGAAAGAATCATAGATGACATGACCTACTGGGCAGACAGTGACTGCAGCCATGAAATTAAAGACGCTTGCTCCTTGGAAGAAAAGCTATGACCAACCTAGACAGCATATTAAAAAGCAGAGATATTACTTTGCCAACAAAGGTCTGTCTAGTCAAAGTGATGGTTTTTCCAGTAGTCATGCATGGATGTGAGAGTTGGACTATGAAGAAAGCTGAGTACGGAAGAATTGATGCTTTTGAACTCTGGTGTTGGAGCAGACTCTTGAGAGTCTCTTGGACTGCAAGGAGATCCAACCAGTCCATCCTTAAGGAAATCAGCCCTAATATTCACTGGAAGGAGATGCTGAAGCTGAAACTGCAATAATTTGGCCACCTGATGGGAAGAACTGACTCACTGGAAAAGACCCTGATGCTGGGAAAGATTGAAGGGGACAACAGAGGATGAGTTGGTTGGATGGCATCACCAACTCGATGGATATGAGTTTGAGCAAGCTCCAGGAGTTGGTGATGGACAGGGAAGCCCGGTGTGCTGCAGTCCATGGGGTTGCAAAGAGCTGGACACAACTGAGCAACTGAACTGACTGACTGACTGACTGGGTGTGGTCCCACCTGCCTGAGGCCAAAAGGTTTTGTAACACTGTACTACTGGACAGTATTTCTAGGCAGCAGGCATCCTCCTGTTCATCTCCCACTCCTCACCAAAGCCATCAATACTACCTCAGTCTTCAAAACACCTAACCTTATTGCCTGACTCCGTAACCTACCTTTACCTTGGTTCAGGTCCTCATGCTATCGTACAGCTTTCGTTCTGCCTCTGGTCTCTGACCTCCTTCCCCTGTATCCACATGGAGGGCAATTATTGCTCTAAAAAAGCAAATAAGGTCACATCACGTCTCTAAGAATCTCTGTTGGATGGCTAAACCTATTTATCTGTGGCATTTCTATATCTAAAGAGGGAAACCCAGTTATGAGACTATTGCAGTCTGGTGAGAGATGTTGGGTGTGTGAATTGTTATACAAAATGTGGACAATGGTTATCTCTAAATTTTTTGTATTCATTTGTCAAATATTTATTACATGCCTATCATGTGACAGGCACTGTTCTAGGCCCTGTGGACATGAGGAAACAACACAGGTACAGATCCTGCCTTCTTGTAGTTCACAGTACATAGAATGGTTTGTATTTTATAGGTCACTTTGGCCCCTGAGTGAAGAACTGCTATAGGGCTTGGGTGGAGAGAGGCATGAATGGGAGCAGGGAGCAAGGTAGGAAAACGTTGATATTGGCTCTGGCTGAGTTGTTGGTGGCTTGGCTATGGGTCGGATTGACTGCTCGCTGACAGATTGGCTGTAGATGAAGGTGAGTAGCTAGGAAGGAATCAAGGATGATTTAGGGCGGATGATGATGCAATATGCTGAGACAACTGGGAAAGGAAGAGATTTGAAAAGACAAGTTGAGTTCGGCTTTGGACATGTTAGATGAGAGATGCTAGTCACTTCACTGGGAGATGACAAATGGCAGTTGGAGAAATTCGTCTGGAACTCCGGGAGAGGGCCTCACGGCAGATCTACATTTGTGAGTCATCAGCACGTAAATGATATAATAGTCATGGGGCTGGCAGGGAACACCAGGGAGAGTGACACTAGACCAGAGAAGAGGGTGAAGGACAGCCCTTGAATAGGCCGGCATTTACCAGTAGAGAAAGTGGGGGCTAAGGAACCTGGCGGGAGGTTTGAGGGAAACCAGAAAGGTAAAGCTTCCCTGGCTCAGTAGAGGAAGATGTGTCCAGATGAGGGATTTGGTCAGTTGTGCCCAACATCCCTGAGAGGGGGAGTAAGACAAGGGTATAAAAGAGATAGGACTGGATAACCAAGGACCTACTGTATGGCACAGTATTCCAAATACTCCATATTTTGGAATAACCTATCAAAGAATCTGAAAAATATACATATATATATGGAATTGAATATATACACAATAGTTTTATAGATATGTATGTATATCTATATACATATATATAGGGAGAAGGCAATGGCACCCCACTCCAGTACTCTTACCTGGAAAAGCCCATGGACAGAGGAGCCTGGTAGGCTGCAGTCCATGGAGTCGCTAAGAGTCGCACATGACTGAACGACTTCACTTTCACTTTTCATTTTCATGCATTGGAGAAGGACACGGCAACCCACTCCAGTGTTCTTGCCTGGAGAATCCCAGGGACGGGGGAGCCTGGTGGGCTGCCGTCTATGGGGTCGCACAGAGTCGGACACGACTGAAGTGACTTAGCAGCAGCAGCAGCAGCAGATACATGTACATATAGAGCCACTGTGCTGTACACTGGAAACTAACACGACACTGTAAATCTATTGTGCTGCTGTTGTTTAGTCGCTAAGTCATAGCCAACTCTTTGTGACTCCACGGACTGCAGCCCACCAGGCTCCACTGTCCATGGGATTTCCCAGGCAAGAATACTGGAGAGGGTTGCCATTTCCTTCTCCAGAGGATCTTCCTGACCCAGGGATTGAACCCATGTCTCCTGCACTGGCAGGCAGACTCTTTACCACTGAGCCACCAGGGAAGCCCACAAATCAAATACATGTCAATAAAACATTTTAAATGATAAAAAAAAGAGATAGGAACAGAGGATTTGACAATATGTACGTCATTGTGGTGACGATGACCAAAACAGTTTTGGACCTAAGCCTGACTGGAGTATAGGGAGGGAAGGGTGAGAACGTATAGTTAGTTGGCAAGAGTACATAGCTTCTGAGAAGTTTTGCTGAGAGGCTAGATCATTGATGTTTTTGTTTTTTCTGTATATTTGCATACAGAAATTTGTATATTTGTATATGTTTGTATATTCTTATTTCCCAAGAATGAACATTTTAATACTTCTGTTTTATTATTATTATAGATTGCAGATAGCACTCCCCTGTTTATCAGAGGACAAACTCCTCAGCAGAACACTGCAAACCCTCATCTTCCCTCCTCTGTGATCTTTCCAACCTCAGGCTTGCTGTTCTCCACAATCACTGATCTCCCATAGGCTGTAGTCACTCTTGGTGGCTTCCAGCATGAATCAAAGTCTGGTGCCAGCATATGATCCAGCAGTCCCACTCCTGGGCACATACCCAGACAAAACTGTGGTTCGAAAAGATACATGCACCCCTATTTACAATAGCCCAAATATGGAAACAATTTAAACACCCATCTACAAATGAATGGATAAAGAAGACATGGTATGTGTATATAATGGATTACTCAGCCATAAAAAGAATGAAATAATGCCATTTGCAGTAACATGGATAGACCTAGAGATGATCATACTAAGTGAAATAAGTCAGAAAGAGAAAGGGAGAGAGAGAGAAAAAGATCAATACCATCTAATATCACAAATATCATCTAATATCACTTATATGTGGAAGCTGAAATATGACACAAATGAAACAGAAACAGACTCACAGATAAAAGAATAGACTTGTGGTTGCTAAGCAGGAGGGCAAGGGGAGGGAAGTATTGGGAGTTCAGGATTAGCAGATGCACACTGTTATATATAGTATGGATAAACAATGAAGTCCAACTGTATAACACAGGGAACTATATTCAATATCTTGTGATAAAGCATAATGGAAAAGAATAGGAAAAAAAACAGACATGTATAACAGCATCACTTTGCCATACAGCAGAAATCTACACAACATGGTAAATCAAATATATTTCAATAAAATTTCTAGAAAAAGGAAAAAAACGTTTGATGCTGGACATTAGCTGTGGCTCCTATTTGTCTCTGAATCCCTAAGCCACCCCACTCCACACATGGCCAGGGTCATTTGGTTACACACTTACCACCCACCCAGTTTCACTCACGCATCAGTCCCACAGTTGCAGACAAAAGTTCTTTTCTGCTTTCCACTTCCTGGCTCTTAGAATGGCTGGATGGGGTAACTAATCAGGAAAAGAACAGGGCCTCAAAGTCAGAGGACGTGGGTTCCTTCCTTTATCTGCCACTCACTAACTGTGAGATCTTGGGCAAGTTTCTTAAGGGCTCTGTATCCTCATCTGTAAAACAAGGTCAGTAAAACTCACATCCATTCAATTTTGTGAAGCTTGGCATAAAGTAAAGCAGTAGTTGTGGCGGCTAACTTTGCGTCAGCATTGCGCGGACGCCTGGAGCCACAATAGGTGAGAATTAAGATGCTTCAGAAATGGGACCGGGTAGCAGAGGCCCCTCACATGACCCCGAGATGCCAGACAGTGTCTTTCTCCCCGCCCAGGGCGTGTGCAGGTCCGCTGACCCGTCTTTCCAGTCACCCCACACCCCGGGTCTGTGATCATGCACCCCCCACCCATAGCTGAGCCTGACGCGGCGTTGGCTCATGCGCCTTTCCGCCGCAGCCTCTTGCCACGGACCACACGTCTCATCCTCGGCTCCTGGCCCCGCCCCCAGCCCCAGGCGCGCCCCTTCAGCTGGCCCACTCCGTGTCTGAGCCGCCGCGCCCGCGGGCCGTAAGCTCCGACTGGCTGCGCCGCGGCGGGGGGCGGCCCGTAGGCGCACACACCCTCCCCGCGCAGCCAATGGGCGTGCGCGCGTCACTGACCCGGCGGCCCGCGAGCCGGCAATCCCTCAATAAGCCACATTGTTGCACGAAACTCCAGCACAGGAGTCCCAGCCCGCCGCTAGCACCGCCGTGACACCTAGCCGAGAGGATCCGCGGGCGAACGCAGCCCACGTATGAGCCAGAGAGGTCCGGTCGCCCTAGTGAAGCCGGACTTCGATTCTTTCTCAAGTTGAGCCTTAGGGATCTTGTGGCTGAAGTTAATACTTTGACAGTGGGACATCCCAACACGTCGCCTGGAGTGATTCTTGGTCTTTCAGCAGTTGCGACTACCAAAACCTGTTTTTAGAGACCCGAAACCCTCCAGCCGGGCGCGCCATCGTGTGCTTTCTTTGTGTGACTCCCGGACTCACCAATCCCGGCCGGGCCGCCAAGTCCAGGTACAAAGCGGTCCGATCGCCGCACTCTCCTACCCCGCACGCGCTCCGGCCTCGGTTTCCCAACTCTGTTCCGTCGGGAGTTGGCAGGATGATTGCCTCACATCTGCTCGCCTACTTCTTTACGGAGCTCAACCACGACCAAGTGCAGAAGGTAAGCAAGGGGCGCCTGGCTCGCCTCTGAGAACCTTACTTAGTCCGCGGCTCTCTCTCCGGGGTCCCGGCCGACTAGGAATCTCCTCTTAGACCGTGCGGGGACCCGCTTTCTCCCCATTCTGGGCCGCGGACGCGGAAAATACCAGGACGGCGGGGAAAAGCCCTGGGCTGGAGGAGCCACGTCCGCTAGGCACCGGCAGGCGTGTGCGCGCCTGCGAGGCTCCGGGGCTCGCGCACCGCGCGCCTCTCCCTCTCTGCTATCCCGAGCGCACTCGCGCTCGCGCTTCCCCCCACCCCCCGCCCCTGGAGGGGCGGGCCACCCTGCACGTAGTCTGTGACTGCAGGTTCCACGTGGGAGGAACCCCCCGTTCGCAGCCTGTGTTCCGGCCGGAGCACGTGGGGAGAATCGTGGCGGGGTCGGGGGAGAAGACTCGGCTGCCTGGGCTCCTCCGGCGCTAAAGACGGCATTTCGGGGACCTACGATTCCCTCTAGCGTTCCTCACGGCCTCGTGGGAAAAGACCACACGGGAAGAAGCTGGAAAATGGGCAGAGGAACTTCGCCCGCCGCGCCCCTTTTCCGGAACTGAGGCGCCCGGAACCGAGGCTCGGCTAGGGACATACACCCCCTCCTCCCCTCCTCCCCAGCGTCTGGCCCCGGACCGCCCCGCCTCGAGTATCCCACCCCCGGTCCTGCCTCCAAATGGGGGCCGGACTTTGGATATTACTTTTGATGTTCCCAAAAGTTTCTCCAAGAGGACCAACTCCACAACCCCCTCGTTCCTTTGCCGTCTTCCTGGGGATTTTTGTCTTTCTGGAAACGAGCCTTTTTCAGTTGTAGGCCTCGACCAGTCTGCCCACTTTCTCTCTCAGCAGTGCCCCCAGATCCGAGCTCTTTTTCGGGCCAGATCTTTTACGCCGGGGAGCCTCGCTCTCTGTGCCTCTGGGTATGGAGTGGGGGTGGGGCTAGCCAGGGCCCCAGGCGCTCTCTGGGGGAGAATTGAGTTTCTGAAATGCTCGAGATTGCGGGATTGGCTCCTGCCCTGGGCCTCAGCTAGGATTTGAGACGAAGGGGTGGGCGGGGGTGGAGGGTGTCCAGATCTGTGAGTCAATGACGGAACGTTGCTCAATTACATACTTGAAATTTCTGTCTTAGTGGGAACACATTTTGGGGAAAATGTTTTGACATTATCTTTCTGTGGGACGACCTGCTCATACTCTTTCTGGTTGATCCTGAGAGCGAAGGAGAGGATGGTGGGTTGCCATCACAGTGTTTTCAGAGCCGTGGCAGATGAATTCCAATATAACACGAAGTTTCCCTGCCTCAAACTGGAGTAGGGAGCAGACGGCATCTCGTTTAGTTGAGTACCTGTCTGTCAGAGGCAGGACCTTAGCTTTCGGCTTATTTGCCCAAGAAGTGAGTTAACCCTTGTGGAAGACTGTCATTTCTTGGCAAGTCCTAGAATTCAAAGCTTGCTGTTGTCGTGTCCGACTCTGCAGCTTCAGGATGCCAGGCTCCTCTGTCCTTCACTGTCTCCCAGAGTTTGCTCAAATTCATGTCCATTAAGTTGGTGATGCTGGGGCTTCCCAGGTGGCTCAGTGGTAAAGAATCTGCCTGCCAATGCGGGAGACGCAAAAGATGTGTGATTTCTCTAAATTTAGGTAATTCCACTAAATTACCTGAGTCGGGAAGACCCCCCCCCCCCCCCCCCCCCCCAGGAAATGGTAACCTGCTCCAGTATTCTTACCTGGAAAATTTCATGGACAGAGGAGCCTGGTTGTAACCTCATGGGCTACAGTCCATGGGGTAGCAGAGTTGGACACGACTGAACAACTAAGCATGCACGAATTGGTGATGCTATCTTACCGTCTCATTCTCTGCCACCGCTTTTGCCTTTAGACTTTCCCAGCATCAGGGTCTTGCTGATGCGCTGACTCTGCATCAGGTGGCCAAAGGTGTTGGAGCTTCAGGTTCAGCAGCCCGCCTTTTGATGAATATTCAAGGTTGATTTCCTTTAAGCTGGAGGGTTATTAATTCAGAGGCGGTCTTCTCGTTTGGGTGAAGTATTGCCCCAGGACTTCTAAATTTACTCACTCCTTGTTCAGAGGATGGAATCTAGGTCCACAAATTTACCCTCCCCCAAGCCAGAGGATGAAAGCTAGGACTGGAACCTTTTACTGGCCTGGAATGGGGAGTGGTCATCCCTTTAGTCCCAGGTTGTAAAAAGAATTACCCAAGTTATGTAGAAATGAGTTCTAATCTCTGTTTTGTGGTTTATTAACCACAGGACCCTGAGCAAGTCACTGTGGTTCTTTGGACCGCCAACCTTTTTTTTTTTTTTAAATTTGTAAAACAAGAGTGATAAACGTCAAGTTTCTCCACTTTAGGCTTTAGGAAGTTGTGATGATTAAGCACAACAACGTAAAAAGTTCTTTATTGTGAGATTCTCTGCACTTGCAGCTACCTTTCAGCGAGTGAAGTGCCTCAGGGACGCTTGGGTGTATTTCCTCTAAATTACCAGTGGGGGCAGAATTGAGTCAGGCCTTAACTCAGCAGTTGCGGAAGCTGGAGTTTCAGTTCAGTTCAGTTCAGTTCAGTCTCTCAGTTGTGTCTGACTTCTTTGCGACCCCATGAATCGCAGCACGCCAGGCCTCCGTGTCCATCACCAACTCCCAGAGTTGACCCAAACTCATGTCCATCGAGTCGGTGATGCCATCCAGCCATCTCATCCTCTGTCGTCCCATTTTCCTCCTGCCCCCAATCCCTCCCAGCATCAGGGTCTTTTCCAATGAGTCAACTCTTCTCATGAAGTGGCCCTGAAGTACTCTCCCCTTTCACTTTCATCAAGAGGCTTTTTAGTTCCTCTTCAGTTTCTGCCATAAGGGTGGTGTCATCTGTATATCTAAGGTTATTGATATTTCTCCCAGCAATCTTGATTCCCGCTTGTGCTTCTACCAGCCCAGGGTTTCTCATGATGTACTCTGCGTATAAGTTAAATAAGCAGGGTGACAATATACAGCCTTGACATACTCCTTTCCCTGTTTGGAAACAGTCTGTTCAGTCTCCCGGATTAGGTGAGCAGTAAAAAAAGTTGGAGAAAAGATGAGAGTGAAAATGTTGGCTTAAAACTCAACATTCAGAAAACTAAGATCATGGCATCCAGTCCCATCACTTCATGGCAAATAGATGGGGAAACAATGGAAACAGTGAGAGACTTTATTTTCTTGGGTTCCAAAATCACTGCAGATGGTGACTGCAGCCATCAAATTAAAAGACGCTTGCTCCTTGGAAAAAAAGCTATGACCAACCGAGACAGCATATTAAAAAGCAGAGACATTACTTTGCCAACAAAGATCCGTCTAGTCAAAGCTATGGTTTTTCCAGTAGTCGTGTATGGATGTGAGAGTTGGACTATAAAGAAAGCTGAGTGCTGAAGAATTGATGCTTTTGAACTGTGGTATTGGACAAGACTCTTGAGAGTCTCTTGGACTGCAAGGAGTTCTAACCAGTCAATCCTAAAGGAAATCAGTCCTGAATATTCATTGGAAGAACTGATGCTGAAGCTAAAACTGCAATACTTTGGCCACCTGATGCAAAGAACTGACTCACTGGAAAAGACCCTGATGCTGGGAAAGATTGAAGGCAGGAAGAGAAGGGGACTACAGAGGATGAGATAGTTGGATGGCATCACCGACTCAATGGATATGAGTTTGAGCAAGCTCTGGGAGTTGGTGATGGACAGGGAAGCCTAGCATGCTATAGTTCCTGGGGTCGCAAAGAATTGAACACGACTGAGCAACCTAACTGAACTGAACTTAGGTGAGCAAAGCTGTTTGATTCCAGCTACATTTGGGAAATAGGAACAGAATCAGAAAGAATATTTTGTAAACATCTTTTAAACCATGTCTCTTACGTCTCCAGCAATGGCAGGAAGGTTCTTTATTGCTAGTGCCACCTGGGAACATAGAGCAGTGACTCTTAAACTCTTAAAAGTTGATCCTTGAAGGAAGAATTAGGAGAGAAGGTTGAAGCTTGAATTTTAGAGTTTTTTGAAAAGGCCTTCATTTGAACTCTTCTGAAATCTCTATCATTTTATATATTCTGGGTTATAGTCTGAGGCAGGGAAAGTTTAGGTTCATCTGCCCAAAATTAGCTCCGTCGGAATCACTTGTCTCCTGATAGACAAGTCCAGTGTTTTGTGCTGTTAGGAGTGAAGTGAAGTGAAGTTGCTCAGTCGTGTCCGACTCTTTGCGACCCCGTGGACTGTAGCCTACCAGGCTCCTCCATCCATGGGATTCTCCAGGCAAGAGTACTGGAGTGGGTTGCCATTTCCTTCTCCAGGGGATCTTCCCTACCCAGGGATTGAACCCGAGTCTCCCACATCATGGGCAGACACTTTAACCTCTGAGCCACCAGGGAGAGTAAGGGTTATTTGCTCACTTTTGCTGATCTGACAGTTTGAAACTCAAGAGCAAACACATATAGCATCTACTGTGTACTAGGCAGTTTTAAGCTCTTTACACTTGTTATTAGCATTTACTCTTTACAGCTGCTCATTAACATTCACAGCAACACCATGAAGTAGATACTATTATCAGCATCGCTGTTTTACTGGTAAGCAATTGAGGCACATGTGGCTTGTTCAAGGTCACTAACTTTTTTGTGAGAGCAGGGAATTGAAGCCAAGCCAGTTGGGTTCCAGAGGCCCTTGCTCATGACCACACTCCCTGCCTCTGGGACCATTAGAAGACTCCATCCTGGTCTATGTCTGTGTTCACTTTTGGACACTGGCAGCACCTTCATCCAGCATGTCCAGGAATGCAGCTAACTCTCTTCTTGGTCAGATTAATGGCACCAGTACTCTGACTTTTCTGGTTGGGATCCCTGGACTCATTTAATTGAATTTCCTTTCTGATTGCTATACCTTTGTCAGCTGGTTCCTGGGTTGCTTCAGAGGCCTCGTGGGGTTTGTTTCTAGTCTCTTTCTAAAGTTGGACTAGATCATTTCAGAAGCCTTTTAAGCCCTTGTACTATCACTTTATATGTAAGGTAAGGTAAGGTAAGGTGAAGTCGCTCAGTCATGTCTGACTCTTTGCGACCCCATGGACTTCTCCGTCCATGGGATTCTCCAGGCAAGAGTACTGGAGTGGGTTGCCATTTCCTTCTCCAGGGGATCTTCCCAACCCAGGGATTGAACCCGGGTCTCCTGCATTGGAGGCAGACGCTTTAACCTCTGAGCCACCAGGGAAGCCCTCACTTTATATGTGGAATCTAAAATATGACAGAAATGGACTTGTGAAACAAACAGACTCACAGACAGAAAACAGACTTACAGTTACCAAAGGGGAGAAGGAGTGGGGAAGGGTAAACTAGGAGTTTGGGGTTAGCAGATACAAGCTATATATGAAATAGATAAACAAGGGCCCATTGTATAGCGCAGGAACTATATTCAATATTCTGTAATAGGGCTTCTCTCGTGGCTTAGTGGTAAACAATCCACCTGCCAATGGAGAGGACATGGGTTTGATCCCCAGTCCCCGAAGACCCCACATGTGGCAGAGCAACTAGGCTCATTCACCACGACTATTGAGCCTGTGCTCTAGAGCCCGGGAGCCGCAACTGCTGAGCCCGTGTACTGCAGCTACTGAAGCCTGCACACCACAGGAGCAGCCACAGCGATGAGAAGGCCACGTGCTGCTCCGGGAAACTGGAGAAAAACCTGTGCAGTATCAGACAGCCAGCATGACGAAAAATAAATAAATGAATACGTTTTTAAAAATGCTTTAAACAATATCCTATAATAAACCATAAAGGAAGAGAATGTGAGAAAGCATATATATTTATCTGAATTACTTTGCTGTATACCAGAAACTAACGCAACATTGTAAATCAATTATACTTAAAAAAAAGACTGCACTGATTGCCCTCTGACCCCAGCTCCCATATCAGCCTCATCTTCTCTATCTTCCATTCCCCAGAGACTTGCATCACCATTCCCCTTACGTGTCACGCCTGTTCACACTAGGTGCTTTTGTGTGGTGTTTGTGTCATCCCATTGTACCTTGGAGTTGGTAGTTTCCGAGAATGGAGAATCCTAGCTGTTCACCGTTATAGCCTGTTTGTAGCCACTAGTGAGGTGCTCAGTGAATGCAAGAATGAAGGAGCAGACCTTTCTGGAAAAAGAACCTGAGTAACTGCTGCAGGAAGAGGAGGGTGAGAGGCAGCTGGGGGAAGTGCTGGCACTGGACTGAAGGGGGAGTGGAAGGGCAGACCATTGGATCGTGAGCTATTCGCTCATCAAGGCCTGAGGCATGGTGTGAGGCTCATCCTGAGAAAGGGTGGCCCAGAGTTGGAAGGAGAGAGACAAGTGTTTCCTGTCTTCTAGCAGTCAAAGGTTTGTGTCCTGTCTGGAGACTTACAGGATTCTTTTAATTAATTGAGCTATAATTAATATATAAGGGTTTTTTGGTCTCCTAAGGATGAGAATCAGGATTTACCATGGGAGTGAAATGAAGAATGCATTTAGTCACTAACCAGTTATTTCAATACGCATAGACTGGTGACACGCAGTCTTGGAATACAGATAGTTAATTTAGGCTCTTCACTAGATTAATGAAGGGTAGCTTTCAATTTTGAACTTAATGAGAGGGGGAAATATCTTGGAAGCAGAAAGGTTTAACGGAACCCCCAAGAGATGAGAGTTTAATGTTTTTTGAGAATCTGCTGTGTGTACAAGGCCCTGTAGATAGTATGTCAAAAATTGAGACTAAGACACCTTTCAGCTCTCTGGTGAGATAAGGCTCCAGGAATAGATATTTCACATCTGCTGAAGGGCTGTGGGAGTTATTCCCATGGGATGGGGAGTTGACTGGTAGTTTTGAGCACCTACTCTGTGTCATTAATCTTCAGAAAGGGGATGAAAGTGTGGGAGTAAAAGGATTGATTAAACTTTAATGGCTCAGCAGTAAAGAATCTGCTTGCAAAGCAGGAGACACAGGAGATGTGAGTTCGACCCCTGGGTCGGGAAGGTCCCCTGGAGAAGGGAATGGTCCCTGGAATCTTGGACAGGACTGAAACAACTTAGCCCAGGCACACACGAGATTATTTTTGGCTGAGTTAACTGACATTGACAGGTAGGTACAATTTGGCCCATTTGGTCAACTCTAACTTAGTACTTAGTATCTTAATACTAAGCCCCTTTCCTGCTCAGAAGACAGGTGATGCTAACAGGAATGTTTTGTAACTTTTTTAATATGCTTTTTAAATTTATTTAATTTTTTTTTGGAAAAATTTTTTACAATGTTACTTTGTAGCTTTTTACTCATCATCCATTTGTTTTGTATTGTCAAATTTATATTTCAGAGAGTGGCCAAGAAGCACTTTTTTCTTTACTCCTGAATGAGTTAATATTCTCTCTGAGCCTCCTCAGACAAAGCCAATATATATTTTTATGTATCACTTTTCAAAGTTGAACTTTTCTATCACCTTGAAGAGTTTGAAGGCAGGCAGGGGCCATTTTCCAGGGGGCCTCAAAACAGCACAAGCCCTAACAGGTTTCTCAAAAACTCGCAGCCTTAGTAAGGAGATCTGGTCCATTAAAAGAGCTCAGGAACCCCAGAAAACCGGCTTCCTTTGTTCAGATACTTCCGGTTTAAAAGATGACTCCTGATAACTGGTTCCTCTTTATCACTGTTAAGTTTTGAAGTCAGCAAGTTTGGTTTGTTTTCCAACACTGCATGTTATCTTCGACTTTCCAAAGCAGTTGGGTTGGAGACCTGGCGAAGCAAATCAGAGTCCATTGGCTGTGAGTTAATATCTCACGCCATAGATCACAGGTGGCTATTTCTGCTTACTTTTAAAGCAATTCTCTCAGCCTCAGCGCTGTTGACATTTTGGGCTGGATAATCTTGTGAGGGGCTACCTAGTCTATCATAAAGAGCAAGAGTTTTTCTCCTAGTCCAATTTACAGGGGCAAAGACTGTGTTTTTTGTTTATTTGTTTTTAAACTACTCCTTTAGAGCAATGGTTTTCAACTATTAGTGATTTTGTCCCCCAGGTGTACTTTGGTGGTGTCTGGAGACATTTTTGGTTGTTATAAGCAGGTGGATGAAGATGTGTTATTGCATCTAGTAAGCAGAGGCAAAGGATGGTACTAAACATCCTACAATGCCCAGGACAGGTTCCCCTCCCCCGCAAAAAAAAAACAAAAAACTTTTTTGACCTCAAGTATCTATGGATTGAGAAGCTACATCAGTAGAAGCTGCATCAAATAGAGTAGTCTATCCCTCATTTTAGTATTATAGTGCATCGCCAAATGGTCATACTACTTAGTAGCAGCTGTGATGAGGACCATAGTTCTTCGCTCTCAGTGTCCCATGTCGTGGGATAGTCATGGGGGGACGTGGCCTTTTACAAAAGGTGAATTTACAGTGAGGTCTGCAGACCACAGTAATTGTCCATGGCCCCTGGCTGAAGTGTGGGTTACCTGAGTTACTGTTTCTCTGTCTTCAACCAGAAAACTGTGGGCAATGTAAGCACTCCAGAAAGCCGTGGGAGAGAAGTTTGCTCAGCTGACCCCCAGAGAATCTCACCCTGACTTTTGTTGGGGTTTCCCTGTAGGCCAGGCATTGCCAGGCTTCTGAGCAAGACAGGCCTGTGAGGTGGTGGAACTGCTATTGCTGGGGACAGAGGAAAGGGGCTGTTGGTGCCCACTGAGGGACAGTCCAGCAGTCTCTGGGAGGGTCTCCGTGGTGAAGTAGAGCCAGGCTTCCTGGGGTTGAATCCTGGCTCCTCACAAACCAGCTGTGTGAACTTGGGCCAGTTATTTAACCTCTCTAGACCTCAGTTTCTTCTACTTGTGAAATGGAGAGTGGATAACACCTTAATAGGTTCTTTGTAAGGATTTAAGAGAGTGAATATATGTGAAGTTCTTAGAGTTGTACCATTAAGTCAACACGTAATGTGTCAGATATTGATGGTGGTGGTTTAGTGACTGAGTTGTGTCCTACTTATTGCTACCCCATGGACTGTAGCCCCCGCCAGGTTCCTCTGTGGGATTTCCTAGACAGCTGTCAAATATGAGTACATAAGACATTCTCAGATACCCAACTGTGCTGCCCAACTGGGTGGGAGCAAAGGAGGCCCTGTTTCTAAGAGCTTTCAGAGCAGGTGGTTTCTGGCCCATTTATGTTCTCTGTCTGATGTCAGAGTAGAGCAGAGGACAGGGAGGATAGGCTGGAAAGTTCCTAAAGGTGAGGAATAAGGAAGCGTCCTCACTGTTCCCTCCAACTCCTAAAACCTTCTCTTTCCCCGGGCAGAGGAGACTCACTTTTGAACTCTTCTTCTAACTTGCTTTCCTCCTGATCCTCTGGGGAGGAAGTAGCAACCCCATTGGGTGGGTGGGTCTTTGGGATGCCTGGGCTGTTTTGGTGCGCCTTAGTTGAAGCGTTCTCCTTGGGAAGTCATGAGAGACACAGTTGCACTGAATAGTCATAGCATTAGTTCAAACCTCTTTTCCTTGTAGAAGCCTGGTCCCCTTTCTATTGGTACCTCCCCTGGAGGGCAGAATTGCAGAGGTTCCAAGGGCAGTTGCTGAGGCCACGCATGCTGAAGTTGGCTTGTGAGATGCTTGCTCACACTTCCTCAATCTGCCGCAGACTCTGGCTTCCCACTGGGGGAACCACTTGAGGTGCCTTGTGCTACTGAGTCATAGAGCTGGGTCACAGTAGGTTTCAGCCGCACTGACCCTGGAGTTTCAGTGAAGTGAATGGTCATTCTCCCCCCCTTTTTTTTTTTGGCACACTGAGTATAGAGTCCCTGGACATCTTGGTTCTCAGCAAAGAGATCTTTGCCCTTCATATATAGATTTGGGGCTGTCTAGTTTGGCCTCTTCTGACATTAGGGTGCCTGGGGTTCTTGACAAAGCCAGAGAGGACCCTCTGTGTGGGACCCACACTCTACTTGTCTCATTCCTGTACAGCCTCTTGTCATGGCTAGAAAATCTCCTTTCCCCCGGAAGTGCCATGCTTTTTGCACTGTTGTCTGTGGATCTCTAAGCACTTCCTTAATAGTCCTTCCCTGGAGCGGCGCTGGTGTCGTTGTTCAGTCGCCCAGTCATGTGTGACTCTTTGGGACCCCATGGACTGTAGCACGCCAGGCCCCCCTTTCCTCACCATCTCCCTAAGTGTGCCCAAGTTCTTGTCCATTGCATCAGTGATGCCATCCAGCCATCTCATCCTCTGATGCCCTCTTCTGCTGTCAATCTTTCCCAGCATCAGGGACTTTTCCGATGAGTTGGCTATTTGCATCAGATGACCAAAATACTGGAGCTTCAGCTTTAGCATCGGTCCTTCCAATGAGTATTCAGGGTTGATTTCCTTTTAAAATAAAAGATTGTTTGACTGGTTTGATCTTCTTGCTGTCCTAGGGACTCACAAGTGTCTTCTCCAGCACCACAGTTCGAAGGCATCAATTCTTTGGCACTCTGCCTTGTTTATGGTCCAGCTCTCACAACCGTACCTGACCACTGGGAAGACTATAGCCTTGACTATATGGACCTTTGTTGGCAGAGTAATCTTGGAGTTAATGAAGAGAGTGAGTCAGGTCTGAGGACCTGGCTCTGGGAAACCTTGGTAGCTACCCACCCAGCCTACTTCTCTCTCCTCAGCTTAGCAGCCCTGTCCTGGAGGCTTGGATACGGTCTATGTTCTTGGAAGGCTTTATTCCCAACTTCTTCCTTCTGGCATCTCCATATTGTCTGATAAAGGAATGAAGTCAGATAAGCTATTGAACAGCTTTAATTTGGGCTAAATAAGGGAAGTTGAAGCTGTCACTTTTCCTTTTTCCCCTTTGAAGGACTTTTTCCTCCCAAATTTTCCTGTTTCAACCGCTTCTAATGAAGTCTTCCAGCCATTTCCTATCAGTTCGCTTTTCCCCTTAATTCCCAAAGGCCTTAAAATAGCAAACGTGCACCACTTACTAAGTTCTGGACTCTGTCTAGGAACCTGACCACAACTCAGGCCACCTCAGGCAGCCTCCAGGATAGCCATTATTGCTGCCTATTAGTCAGAGGAAGACATCAAGACACAGAAAGGGCAGTGCCTTGCTCAAGGGCAAGCCAGCATTCAAACCCAGGCGGTCTGATTCAGGAGCCCTGGCCTCTGGCCCCAGCATGGGGCTGCCTGGGACAACTAGGGACGGCCAATTGTCTTTCAGTTTCATGGGGTTATGAAGCTGGTGTCCATTGAAAGAGACCTTTGAGCTCATTTGTCCAAACCCTTCATTTTACAGGTGAGGAAAGCAGGTGTCTTGTACTAAGGGACCAGCCAGGAACCCAGTTCCACGCCCTGCCCCATCCTGTTTCCTTTCAGCAGTAAGCGTGAGCTCTTCCCATCATTCAGATGTAGGCTCCCCAAGAACCACAAGCAGAATTTGCTCTGTGGCCTATTCCTATGATAACCCCGTATTTTTTTTGTCCAGACTGTATCACTTGAGAGTAAAAGGGGACATTGTTAACAGTTATGCTGCTACCACACCGGGCGGATTATCCTGGGCAAACTGGGATATGTGGTTGCCCTGCTTATGGTGGGTGTGACAAGGGTGGGTGGGAAGGTCTGGGGCTGGACATGGTACAAAGGGACAGACCCAGAGGGGTTTGATCCAGCAACTGACAGTGGGCAGCACACAGGAATGGGGAGTTTAGATCCCCCTGTGGGAATTTGGGCTCAGGTGCAGAGTCTGGTCCCTGGGATAGGGCTGTCCAGAGGAGGCAGAGTAAGGGATCTGGGGGACAGGCCAGGGCAGCCAGGTAGACGGAGAGGAAGCTCTGCAGCCAGGATCACATGCAGCGTGGGCCCAGGCCTGAAGAACAAGGCCAGGCTCTGAGCACCAGGGCAGTCTGCGGTGGCCAGCGCTTGTTACTCTCTGACTCTGCTCCTTGGTGTTCCCTTTGCCCCTCTGTGTCCCCAGAACAGTTGTGTCTGGAGCGCCTGCTGTATCTCAATACTGAAATAAGGCTGGTATCACAGACACGAAGCTGAGAACCTGCAGTCAGTGCCTGCAGTCCTCTGGGACCAGTGACAGCAAGAGACGCTTTTTAGTCAAAAGCTGGTATAACCAGCTGGGAACTTGGGGAAGATATCTGTGGAGGGGCCATTTGTATTGGGCCCCTGAAGAACAACTGGGAGTTTGTTAGGCCAGAGTAGGAGAACATTCTAGGTACAGGGTCAACACACATCTCTAACCTTTTCAAGAAAAAAAAAAAAAAACAACTCAGAATTGTATTGATGTGTGCGATTTAAGTGATTGTGAATCTATATCTTATTGTAGTGAAAGAAACTGCTTACCATCTGTCCTTACTGCCTCAGTTTGTAATTAGTTGTTGACATATTTGCCTCCTACTGATAGTCTGAGCACTTGCAGGCAGAAGGATCTCCTTTATCCCAGTATCCTAAGTGCCTGGCACACTCAATTTAGCAGTCAGTATGTGTGGGAAAAAGAACTGTTGCAGGGTCATGCACACCTGGGACATGTTATTCCTTTGAACTGATGTCCTATAGTCTGAGGATAGGACAGGGATCCAAAGGCCTGTCTCCTGGCCCCCTGACAGGTGCTGTTGCCTGCAGTCTGTCTGGCTGTAACTTGATGCAGCTGAGAGCAAGAACTGGAAGAACAGGAAACCCTGTGGCTCACGCGCAGCAGGATCCTGGAGGAGTGGCCTTTGAGCCTGGCTCCACACTCACCCTGCCCTCCAGGCTGTGAGTGTGTCAGCTGCCATCTCCCTGAGGTGGCATGATGACCCTAGTGGGGGTCTGCTTTGTCCCATCTAAAAAGTGTCAAGGCAGATCTGTAGTTTTTGGTTAGCTGCATTTCAGAGGACAGGAGCCTTAAAGAATGCAGAATCTACTGTGTCTTTTCCTCCCCAACTCATCCTTTTTTTTGTTGTTATCTTATCGGGAACATCTGGCCTTGGCTTGGCAACTTTACAGGATAAACCTGCTGCTGTTTGTACAGACTTGGTCCTCCCAGGAGGAGTCTGTGAAGACATTAGTATTAATGAGGTCACAGATAGCAGTTACCTAGCTTTCCCTGGATGAGAGCACACCTGTGCCCCAGGTCAGGGCATTCATCTGGCCTGGATGTTACGGGATCTGTTAGGAACTTGGCCTATGGTTTGGGGAAGCTTCTTCAGACCTTGGTTTCCTTGTCAATGATTTGCAGTAAAACACTGGCAAAGGAATAATGTGAAAACATGAAATTCTTTCAAAACTAAGTTGTAAGCACATATTAGCACATAGAGTCACCGGAAGGCTTTGTGTGGCTGCATTTAGGTTATGACTTTCCCCTCCGATTTGACCTCTTTGGCCCTACCATGTGCCAAAGACTAGGACCTAGTCAGAACCTTGTCATTTTTCCTTCCTTTATTTTTAAAGTGAAGTATAAGAGAACTGAGAACACTAAGTAACCACCTCCTAGATCCAGTAACAAATAATTACCAGCACTAGCAAGTAAGCGTGTGTGTGTGTGTGTGTGTGTGTGTGTGTGTGTGTGTGTGTGCTGAGTCACTTCAGTCATGTTGGGCTCTTTGCGACGCTATGGACTGTACCAGGCTCATCTGTCCATGGGCTTCTCCAGGCAGGAATACTGGAGTGGGTTGCCATTTCCTTCTCCAAGCGATATTCCCGACCCAGGAAATGAACCCGCATCTCGTGTGTCTCCTGCATTGGCAGGCAGGTTCTTCACCACTAGCACCACCTAGGAATCCCTAATAACAACTACGTATACTCCATGCTCAGAGGTTAAAGCATCTGCCTGCAATGCAGGAGACCTGGGTTCGATCCCTGGGTTGGGAAGATCCCCTGGAGAAGGAAATGGCAACCCACTCCAGTATTCTTGCCTGGAGAATCCCATGGACAGCGGAGCCTGGTGGGCTACAGTCCACGGGGTCGCAAAGAGTCGGACACAACTGAGCAACCTCACTTTCACTTTCATGCTCCATGCTAAGTTGCTTTAGCTGTGTCCGACTCTGTGGAATGGTATGGACTGTAGCCCACCAGGGTCCTCTGTCCATGGGATTCTCCAGGCAAGAATACTAGAGTGGGTTGCCATGCCCTCCTCCAGGGGATCTTCCCAACCTAGGGATTGGACCCAGGGTTTGAACCGGAGTTTCTTACATCTCCTGCATTGGCAGACAGGCTCTTTACCACTAGCGGCAGCTGGGAAGTCCCAACAGCAAGTATATCCCCCACTAAATGTAATCACTGTCCTGAGTTCTACTGGCGTAGATCTGTTTCTGTACTTATTATAAATGGACTCATATGATCTGTTCCCTCCTGTATCTGGCTTCTTTTACTCAACTTTGTATTGTGAGATTCATCGCCATAGGCATGTAGTGACAGGTGGCACATTCTCATTGCTGCAGAGTACCCTGCCCCTGCCCCTCCAGCCCTGTTTTCACTTTAGTTGAGTTAAAGTAGATGAAATTAGCCAAAGTCCTTCACTTCAATGGGGTGTGGTCCTTCCTAACTTTCTTCCTAGGAGACTAGGTTGTAGAGCCCTGGAGTCTGTCCTTAAATATTATTTAATATATATACACCTGATTGTATCTTCGGGACAAGTACAAAAGTGCCAGGAAAGTTGAAATTCAGTCAGTTGGTTTGCTTGGGGGCTAGAAGAATCTAAAACATAGGAATTAGCTAGTGTTCATCCAGCAGCTCTTGGAGAGAAGATTCTAGGTACTAAATCAGAAATACCCAAAGGCTAGAGAAAGCAGTTTGGCAGTACAGCAGTACCTCAGGGGGTCCCTGTGTCCCCAGGCCAACTATGCTTATGGAGTTGCTTTCTTATCCAATTTGGTCACTTGAGTTTGCCCTTCTACCAGGACGGTGTATCCTGTAGGAATGACTGATGAGCATTTGCTTGTTCATGTATTGTTTATTTTCTGCCTGCTTACTAAAAGGATTAGATGATACGGTTTAACTTTCATTGAAAGGACTTCTAGAATAAGAGTCAGGGAACAGGCAGGAATGATTAAAACTTAGTTCATTAAAGTTGAGTACAGAGCCCTGAGCTTCCTAATAGCCAAAGCAAACCACCCCCCCAAAAAAACAAAAACAAAAACAAAAACAAACCACAACAACAACCAAAACCGACTCTTCTTGAGTCAGTTGTTTTAATTTCATTGGCCTGTATCAGGAAGTACAGTGACTCTGGGCAGCAAGACTTCCTGACACTAAATTCCCTGTAAGTTGCCTGTAGGGAATTGACTGGCCAGTGAACAACACAGCAATTTCATGCAATGGGATGATCTTTATGATTCTCCATTCCTGTGACTCCTTGATTAAAGGTAACTAGGATTAAGTCCGGAAAAGGCAATGGCACCCCACTCTAGAACTCTTGCCTGGCAAATCCCATGGACAGAGGAGCCTGGTAGGCTGCAGTCCATGGGGTTGCTAGGAGTCGGACACAACTGAGCAACTTCACTTTCACTTTTCACTTTTATGCACTGGAGAAGGAAATGGCAACCCATTCCAGTGTTCTGGCCTGGAGAATCCCAGGGACGGGGGAGCCTGGTGGGCTGCCGTCTATGGGGTCGCACAGAGTCGGAAACGACTGAAGCGACTTAGCAGCAACAGCAGCAGCAGCAGCAGCCCAGAAGCAATCTCCTCTGAATGCTAGTCTCACAGGCCACTTACTCATACCTGTGACACTTCGCATGGGTCATTTTACATTAACACCCATCTTCCATTCATTTCAGAAACACTGAGTCTACAATGAAGTCCTAGAGAATAGGAAGCTTGATTTCTTTAAAAAAATTTAAAAAACATTTGTGTGTGTGTGCGCGTCAGTTGAACCTTGAACAGCATGGGTTTGAAGTGTACGGGTCCACTTATGTGTGGATTTTTTCAATAATAATGTGCTATAGTACTATATCACTGCATTATTCACGGTTGAATCTGTGGATGTGAACTATATATAAGGAGTGCCTCCAGTGGAGGATCAGCACCCCAATCTGCGTGTAGTTCAAAGACCCACTGTATATATATTTAGAGTGTATAATTCAGCAGCATTAAGGACATCACATTATTGTACAACTATCACCACTATCTCTGCAATTGATTTCTTTTAAAATTATATTCTTGTATACTATAGTGCTTTGCATGTAATTGATTTTCAACAAAGGCTTAAAATGGGAGAAGCTTGGGTCAGGGATTCAGCAATTGAGTGATAGAAAAGAATCTTACAGATTTAGATGTTGAAATTTAAGGTTTCTTCTATATTTGAGACCTCTTAAGGTATTCAAGGTAGGATTTATGGCACTTTATGTAACAAACCGTCAACGTTGGACTATTGTTCTTTTCTGGATGTACGTAGTTTGATGAGGACCATTTCCTCTCTGAGACCTGTTAGGTTGGTCTCAGGGAAGGTCACTGAGTTGAAATTGGCCTGCAAGATGACAGTGGAACGGTTCCTGAGGACGCTTGGGGTAGGATTGTCATTTACTATTTCTGACACTATAGTAAGGGATCTGAGTGATCCAGATTCTAGTTTCAGCTCTGTGACCTTGGTCAAGGCTGTTCCCCTGACCTCAGTTTCTGTGAGTTTCCTTTCTGGCTCTCAGTTCCAGGACTTTCCTTTCTGGGCTTCCTCATACCTAACTGGGGCTGTGTCTGCCACACCTGAGCCATTTCACACTTTGAAGTGGAGCCTCTGCAACAGTGATCTTCTGCTCCCTCTATTCCTTGCATTGTGGCTATGACACAGCTTCTCCTTTTAGTGCTAGTCTGGAGGAAACTGTGGGCACTTAAGGAGATGAGCTTTCCATTTGGCTGTGTTGTTCAGTTGCTCAGTCGTGTCCGACTCTTTGCGACCCCATGGACTGCAGCATACCAGGTTTCCCTGTCCTTCACGATCTCCTGGAACTTACTCAGACTCATGTCCATTGAGTCAGTGATGCCATTCAACTATCTCATCCTCTGTTGTCTCCTTCTCCTCTCGCCTTCATTCTTTTTCAGCGTCAGGGTCTTTTCTAATGAGTCAGTCTTTTGCATCAGGTGGCCAAAGTATTGGAGCTTCAGCTTCAGCATCAATCCTTCCAATGAATATTCAAGACTGATTTCCTTTAGGATTGTCTGGTTTGATCTTCTTTCAGTCCAAGAGACTCTCAAGAGTCTTCTCCAACACCACAGTTCAAAAGCATCAATTCTTTGAGACTTAGCTTTCTTTATGTGTCCAACTCTCACATCCATACAATGACTACTGGAAAAACCATTGCTTTGACTAGATGGACCTTTGTTGGCAAAGTAATGTCTCTGCTTTTTAATATGTTGTCTAGGTTTGTCATAGCTTTTCTCCCAAGAAGTAAGCGTCTTTTAATTTCATGGCCGTGGTCACCATCTGCAGTGATTTTGGAGCCCAAGAAAATAGTCCGTCACTGTTTCCATTGTTTCCCCATCTATTTGCCATGAAGTGATGGGACCAGATGCCATTATTTTAGTTTTTTGAATGTTGAGTTTAAAGCCAACTTTTTCACTCTCTCTTTTACTTATCTTTAGCTAAGCCTGAAGTTACTATTCTCCACCTAGATGGGGGCCTTAGTTCTTGCAGAAAAACTCAGGAGAACTCAAGAGATAATTGTGATGTGTATCCCTTGAGGAGGAACCAGGACCCTGCTTTATTGCTGCACTGTTATTTCTAGGCTGCTCCTCCTTCATTTCCAAATTCCCTCCCTTCCCTAGTTAGTAACTATTTGAATCTGTTCTTTAGAACTCTGGGGAAGTCTAGGAGGTCGATGCCTTTTTTCCTGCAAACATGAACAGGGGACTTGGAAAGGCTTTTGTACCTGGGAAGGCTCCACAGGGTCCTGCTTGTTTTCAGTTTCTCTTTAGAACTTCTCTTGCCTGAACCCACAGTTCCAGACAGGAGGCAGTCATAGACTAGTGTGTTATGCGAAGAAAGAAATTGACCACAATTGCCCAGTGAGGAATTTCTAAACTTGAGATTGCTAAATAGATGTGTCTAAAGCTACTATCTGTGTTTAATACACACCCTTGCCTCTGGTTAAGCAAGTGACCTTCTCATACCGCAACAAAGCTTTGCTTCTGGCCTGCCTCTTTATCCCCAGCCTGGAATGCCCCATCCTTTCCATCTTTTTTCCTAATAGAGATTTAAAGAGAAGTGATCCAGGGTGTTCGGCCACACACACACCACAGAAAGAGAAGGAAGAATTTGGGGACACAGCTCCTGTTTTGCTAATCCCAGTGTGACTAAGTAGGGTTAAGAAATGTCTTTGATCCTCTGAAGGTTGCACTTGGCACAGGGGAGTCTGAGAGAAAAAGAGGAAAGGGGGGTAGACAAAAAGGTTAGATATTAATAGATAGCTTTACATTTGCCACACCGTTTATGCTTGTGACTCTGCTGTGAGTGCTAGTCCTCCCATTTCATAAGGAGGAAACTGGGACTCAGGTGCCTGTACAAACGCTAGAGCCAGGATTTGAACACTAATTTTTCTGATGCCACAGCCTACAGTTCCCCACCACCAGCTACTAAATAAGGGATAACCTGAATGATTCTACTGTGATAGCTTCCAATAACTGAAACTTTTCCCCAACAAGTTCAAATTTGTCTTTGCAACTCTCAACACCCAGGATTGATGAAGAATTATTTCACAGTTTAGCCTAATGTCCTAACTACTGACTTTCAAAGATCCCAGGCAGCAAGTGGTAACAAATGACCTTGAACAGTGTTGACTAAAACACAGTCCATTATTATCACATTATTGGTAAGGTAGATACCAGTCCAAGGAGAGGGGAGCACCCAGACAGTCAAAAAGGTGTCAGTTTGATTAGTCTGGAATGGGTCTTTGAGATTCTTAGCCAAGTTCGGAAACTCTTATCCCAAGTGACAGAACATAGACAGAAGTTATCAGAAAGTAGATTTATCGCAGAGAAGAAACTTTCTAACAACTAGAACTGACCAACAGTAGAAGCTAACCAGTTTTGAGAAGTGAGGAGCCTGTCATGCTTGGAAGCATTCAGATTCAATAGCCTGATGCCTATTGGGGTGAGAGGGACAAAGGAGATAAACTCAAATGCTGTCTACGTTCAACGGGATTTTGAATTGTCATTACCCCAAGGTTCTTTCTAAGAGTTAGTATTTTTTAGCCATAGTGTTACTGTGCTGTGTACATTTGGGAACTCCTAAATGACATTCTCCTATGACGTTGGGCCTTGCTTGTGTTCCCTCCTTCGGGTTGCACTGTGAGTGACAGTTGGCGGGATTCTGGATTTACTGCCTTCCCAATCCAGGAGAAAGGTCTTCGTATGGAGGCTGCTTCTTGCTTCCGACTCCTGCTTCCCTTGGCTACCCTCAACTCAATGCAGCAGTGCTGACCAAGGCTGGTGGGCCTCAGTGGTGTGTTTAGGAAGTTATAACATCAGGTGATTAATCATTCCTTCCTTAGTGGCCCTAAGAAACTCAGGGTGGATACATCTTCATGTCCATCATTATGGCCCAAAGAGAGGAAGTATGGGCCAAGGTGCTGTAGTTGCATTTTTCATAGCTGTCCCGTATGCTTTTTCTTGGTCTCATCTGATGGAAATATAAATCAAAGTACTTTGATGATAAAGCAAGTACTGAGGTCATCCAAGAAGCTGCAGAGCAGAGAGTCCCCACCCAGATGAGGAGGGTCCACAGGAAAAGTGAGGGTGAGGCCGAAGGGCCTCGCTTCGGAGCCAGACACCTGTGCTTCTCACCAAGTGAGCTATAAAACAGGGATATAGAAGTTTTACAAAAGAACAATGAACTTCATGTCAGTAAACTTGTAGGATGGGTTTTGGGAGGTAAGAAATACTTGGTAAATGTTTAGCTACTGTAATGGTGATCATCATGACCATTTTCATCTGTTACTGAACACTGAAGAATGATTATAATCTCTTGGGTAAAGGGCAACATGATTTGAGTAAAGGCTGACCCTTTAACTTGTTAGGTCCTTTTGAGAGTTAAGGATGAGGAGTGTTGACTAGATTTCCAACAAGCCTTGTAGCAGCTTAAACATCAAAGTTAAATTAAGCATGACCACAGTAGAATTATGCCATCCTAACTTGGTCTTTTGTGTACATGAGCTCACACTCCAAGAAGTGATAGGGCAGCTCCTTAACAGGGCAGCACCACAGGCTCAGCTTTCCCACAAAGGAACATCTGGAGCCATCTATGGAAGCAGGAGTGGGTGGCAGCGAGGCTTCTGGGCCTCGCTTCTTTTTGGGAAAGTAGTAATCCCAGGGACTGGGGAGCTTGGTGGGCTGCCGTCTATGGGGTCGCACAGAGTCGGACACGACTGAAGCGACTTAGCAGCAGCAGCAGCAGCAGCAGTAATGCAGGAGCTCCAACTTAGTCACGTCAAAATTATGATAATGTCCAGAGATATGTCTGCAGCCCTCTGACCCACCAGGGCAGCCCGGTGCATGTCTGTGTGGTGGGATGACTGGTTCAGAAGATGGCCTTTAGTGGATGTGGCCAGCCTGCACGCATTGTAGTGCCATTTGAGCCATATTGACTTTGCTGTTCAGCAGAGAGGGGCATTCATCTAGTAGAGTGGACAAAAGCACAGTGGCTGCCCCGTCCAGTCCTGGCTTAATCTTTTGCATCTGTGTGATTTGGGGCATGTTGCCTTCCCCTTTCAGTTGAATGGAGAAAATAACACCTCAAAGGGCTGTAATGAGGATTCAATGAGTTAATGGGTATAAGACCTTGAGAACAGGTTTAGCTGAAGGGTTTGCTGTTATTACTGTTGCCTATGAGGCTGTACTTGGATGTAGCTTGGCTTTAGCCTTTGCTTGGTCTGGTGGCTGGGACCTGTACATTAGCACTGAGATGCATTAAGCCCTAATGTGTTCCTTGGCCAAGCCAGGCGTCACTGAGTCTGAAGCAGGAGGCCTCTGTGGTGATTATAGTTGCTCTGGGCCCAGAGTCTCCTGCGTTTTGTCTCCCACTGTAGAGAGAGAGAGGACTTGTCTGAGACTGTACGGTTTTTCCTCCTGGGAGCCTCACGTGTCGCTGTAGGGGAGGCCAACCTCCTCAGGAACACCCTGGCTCCCCAGTATTGTAGGAAGCCCAGATCAGTGACCCTGCTCAGGGAAGGGGGCTAGTGCCCCACAGACCTGGGAGGCTAAGGCAAACAGAGGGTTTGCCTTGAACCTGAGGTGCCATGAACCTGAAAGTAGGAAATAGAGTGGATGATTGAAGTCTTTCTGATTTAGACCAAAGGAGTTAGATGTCTACGGTAGCTCTCTAATAAATGCTGGCAGCAAGGGAACTTGGGGATATCCTCATTTCTGCATATTTCAAACTCTCTATGACAAGCCTAGTCCCTCTGCTGGCTGGGGAGGGAGTGGAGAAGTGGCTGAGGGGCTTTCACTACTCTAGCCCTGCTTCGTCCTTTTCCATCCCACGTGAGGATTGTGTCTGTCAATTTTGTTCTATTTTAACCATGCAGTTACGAAGAGGGGTGGGCTGATTAACCACAGTCTCTTCTTTGTCTTGCTTACAGCTTCTTTCAGCATTTTATCCAGTCTCTGATCTTTCAGCTTGTGGGATTTTAGAAGAATGATGAAAGATTAGTAGTGGTCAGGATGTTTGAAATGATCTGAGAAGGGCCAATCTCATAATTCCTCAGGAGAGAGGGATGGACCCCAAACCCCACAGGGAGTTAAGATGTGGCCTGCAAGAGACAACTTGTGAGTAACAGGACTGTTTCTCTCGCTCTCTGTCTAATTCTTCCCACCCCCCAACCCCAAAGAGCAATGGGTCTGTTCTTTCCTTAAAGTATTAAACAACTTTTGCTGTTCCTCTGGGAATCTCAAGCTTCAAAATTTGTTTAAAACCTTTGGTTTTAACTTAGAACCAAAAAAGTTTGGTTCTAAGAAGATCTGAAAAAAAAAGTGCTGGAAAATAGAACAGTCTGTTAATACTAAAGAGCACATTTGTCAGGGAAAGCTAATTATAAATGTTTATGCGTCTTGGTTAGAGTTGGGCAAAGGACAGGTGGGCGTTTACTTCTGTTTCCCACAGAAGTAACAGTGGTGGTGGTCATCAGCCAAACCAAGCCAGTCAGGATTCCCTTGGGAATCCTGAAGTCTGGGAGCTGGAAAGAACAGGGTCTCTTCACCCCCCAGTTTGCTGATGAGGCTGGGAGTACCAGGCCCACCACCCTCATACCTTGAGGGCATAGCTGTAGCCTGGTCTAAGGGTCCTGATTCTACCCCCATCTCCATGGCCAGCAACCCCACCTGGCCTGGACGTTCCTGCTGAGAACAGGGATATTGTGGAAACTTCAGTGCCTCCTTGTATGGATTTCTATCAGATCTTTTTCTGATAGAAGAAAACTGGGAATATCCACAGCCAGAGCAGACGAGAGCCTCCAAGAAGCAGGCTGTCTGAGGGGGACTCCTGTTGTTTCTCCTTCTCCCAGTGTTAAATCTGGGAAAAGTTCACAGAAATTTATGTTGAAAACAAGATAAATGAAATGACTAGGGAGAGCCGCCTCTGCCTCTGAGGATGGGGGAGGACCTTTGCTTTACCATGTGTATCAAGCCTCTGTCAATGTGTCACGCACTGTGCTGGGCTTCAGGGGTGCAAGCGTGAACAAATAGTCATGGTTCTTGCCCTTGGTGCTTATGATTTGGACACTAATGTATGTTTCCAAATTGAGGTTGGTGATGTGAAGGGAAAAGTCTGAGTTCATAGAAAAAGCAGGGAGGGCTGATTGTTTTATTAGGAAGATCCGAGAAGGCCTCTGTGCAGAGAGAGCCGAAGGATTGGTAAGGGATCTGTAGGTGAAGAGCAGAGTGAGGTGCTGAGTGGCCTGTGTGAACAGTCTTGCAGGCAGGGAAGGGCACGGTTGGTGTGTTGGGGGACTGAGCCAAGGCTGGTCTGCACAAGGAGTGCAGAGGCACTGGTAAGATGAGCAGTGGGCGAGGCCAGGCTGTATGGTAGGGCCTTGGGAGGGTTTCAGATTTGGTGCCAATGGGAGGTCGCAGAAAGGGTTTAAGCATGGGAATAGTGTAGACTGTGTCTGGGGATGGAAAATGGCTGGCAGAAGGAAAAGTAGAATCAGGGATGCTTATTAGTCTAGGGAGGAGGTGATGGCTGCTTGGCCTGTGGTGAGGGGCAATAGGGTTGGCACAACTGGCCTTGAGTGCAGAGGACAAGAGATGGGCCTCCCCTCTAGTTGGCCTTTCTCCTGGTCTTCACCATTCTCCAGAAATAAAATTAAACCATTTTTCTAATTTTAATTTTTAGTTATTTATTTATTTTTTTAAACAAAGTCCTGTCACAGATTCTGGTTCAACGGTCTTTAATAATCTTCTGTACCTAATAGATTTTACCCTTTTGAGAAGCTGAATGATGTTCCATGACATAAATGAATACCATAATTAATTTAGTTTATGTATCACTTTCCTCTTTTTCAGGTTGACCAGTATCTCTACCACATGCGTCTTTCTGACGAAACTCTTCTGGAGATTGCTAAGCGGTTTCGTAAGGAGATGGAGAAAGGGCTTGGAGCCACCACTCACCCCACAGCTTCAGTAAAAATGCTGCCTACTTTTGTGAGGTCTACTCCAGACGGGACAGGTACTGTACCCACGGGGAGGGGCCTGGGAGCTCCTTTGCCTGGGGGGGACTTGGATGACTTTGCTCAGGGACCCAAAGAACTATATACATCAGTGATGGTACTTTGGATTTAAGCCTCAGAAGCCAACGCTGGTGAATTTAAGCATGTAGGGATTTGAATGGAAGTCTGTGGCGTGGGATAGAGGGGAAGACTGGGAAAGGAGGCAGCCTGGTAGTCAAGTGAGAAGTAAATCTTTGTCATTCCTGCTGGGGTACTGCTATTGGCCATTTGATTCCATCCATGGCTCAGTAATGGCACCCCACTCCAGTACTCTTGCCTGGAAAATCCCATGGACAGAAGAGCCTGGTAGGTTATGGTCCCTGGGGTCACAAAGAGTCGGACACGACTGAGTGACTTCACTTTCACTTTATACCTTCACAGAGACTGCATACAGTGAGGGTCATAAACAGCAAATATGCCTAAAATGCTTACGGCCATACTCCATGGCAGTCACTCTTGAGCCCACCTAACTGGTACATTCCACAGGCTTGCTGGAGAATCATTGTGGTACAGATTGTTCTAGATTGTTTCTCGAACTCCATGAATAAAGACTGCTAGAAATCCAAATAAACCTGGGATAATGTAAAAGAGACATGGTACATATTAAGGTATGAAAGTCTCTGAAATTATGTAATTAGAACTTGTCAAGCTTTGTTTTATCCCCTTATTTGGATACAGTCTGTATTTCATGATGCACCTCCCCAAACGTGATTTAACTAAACTGGAGACGAGGGTCATGGGGAGACTGAAGTTGGAAGGTGGGTTCAGGCTAGATTCGGAAACCTTGCATGCACACCTGAGACACGGAGTCTGTCTTCAGTGATACACATTGGGGAGTAGCTGAAAGTTTTTGAGAGGTGTGAGCAGAGCTGTCTTGGGAACGCACATTGTCAGCAGTTTATGTAGAGTGTGTGTGCGTGTGGGGTGATGGGTGGTTAGTAGAGCACGGGGCATGGCCCTGGTGGAATGTAGTGGGCAGAGACCAGAGAGAATGCAAAGATCATGCCAGGGTGTGGAGCACAGCTGTCCCAGGGTGGCAGCATCCTCAGAGAAGGGAATGGAACTAAGTTGGGCCAGTACTTTCTGCAGACAAACTTGGCACACAGTTTGTTTCAGTTAATTTTCATGACAACCCTCCATTTTAAAGTGTCTCTGGGGCCATGAGGAGTGAAGGATGCGTGATGGCTACCTGCATATAGAGGGTGAGAGAAAGAGCCTGCCAGGGTAGTGGAGGAACTAGGAAGTACAGAGTCTCCACGTGAGGGGAGATGAGGCCAGGAAGGCGATGGTTGGTGAAGACCCGTATTTGCAGAGAAGGTCCAGAGGTGGGGAAAGGCCCAGGACAGGCCTTGGCCGTGCTTTCAGTGTTTCCATCATGTCTGTGTCCCTGAGGCTCACCTTTCTGCAGTCCCTGAAAGAGATACATGTTTGCTAAAGCCCTGGGGCCCGGCGCTGAGGGTGTGGCCTTGTCCAGGAGTGTTGTGAGTGAGTGTGTCTCAGCCTTTCGGAGAGCTCCTTGAGTTGAGGAGCCTCCTCCAGTTCTCCTGTGTCTCTGTGTGCCCTCTGGAACGGTGCATTTCCTCTGCCTGCCACTTCCTCTGACTGGCAGCCACACCCGCTTATACTGTTTTTATTTGACCTTCTGATAAATTTACTAGCTCTTTTAGTCCAGGGACCTTGTCTTTGTTTCAGGCACTAGCAGCACTAAGCAAGTATCATAAATACTGGGATTTTTCTGAGCACTTAATGTAGTAATTTATTTACTTTTCACAAAACCCTATAAGATATGTACAAATTTTACCTACTTTTTTTTTTTTTTTTTTAAGATGAGTTGGGAGCCTGAATGGTCAGATAATTTGTCTGTGGTCACACAGCTAATGAGAAGCTGAGTCAGGATTCAAACTCATAAATGCCAAAGGCGAGGCATCGGGGCTGCTGCGCTTGTTCCATTATGTGCGTACGTGCACACGTGAGCCTGTCCACTCAGCAACACAGCACGCCACACATGCTCAGTTAAAGTTTTTTAAAATGGAGTTAGGGGTGGATGTGTGGCCTGGATTATAGGCAGGTGAATAAGCTTATTTTGGAGAACTAGGTATGCAGCCAGCTTTTTCTGTTCTTGTTGCTTTCCTGAGACTGGAGCATGGAGATCTCCCCTTGCCTCTTAGAGTTTGAACCCATCGCTATACTCTGTGGTCACAGATTCTGCCGTGCTAATGGAGACAGCGCCTAACATGTAAAAGGAATGCTGTGTACTATGTTAGTTGCTCAGTCACGTCCAGCTCTTTGTGACCCAGTGGACTGTAACTCGCCAGGCTCCTCTGTCCATGGAATTCTCCAGGCAAGAATACTGGAGTGGGTTGCCATTCCCTACTCCAGGGAATCTTCCCAACCCAGGGTTTGAACCTGCGTCTCCTGCATTGTAGGCAGGTTCTTTACAGTTTGAGCCACAAGGGAAGCCCCAACTGTGTATTGGAATCTTTTATTCACTTAAGTAGAGCAGGTGACCCCTAGAGTACTGGAGACCAGACTGTAGAAAATGGAGTCCCCAGCCCCATCATTTCTCATTTCCTGAGGTGTCCGTGGGCCAGCTTCTCACCCCAGCATTTTTTCCCTTGTAAAAATAAGAGGTAGATCCGATAGTTCCGGTCTGTTCTACACATCCTGGAACTACTGTGTCACTGTGTGAAGTTCCTTGAATTACTGTAATGAAGGAAAGACCCATAATGTCCATCAGTTGGACACTGGTCAATTAATGCAGAAAACAGTCCTCTGTAACCCAGCATAAACCGTGAGACAGTTTTATCTAAATTCATGTTAAGATCATATATATATGTGTGTGTGTGTGTGTGTACAGGTGTGTAAAGTCTTAAGGACATGTATTAAGTTATTGGTAGGGTTTGCCTGGACTGTGAGGCTGGCAGTGACTACATATACGTGTATATGACAACTCAGTAATTCTACTTCCAACTATACCTTAAACAAATTTCCATATGAACTCGAGGAAACATGTCTAAGAATGTTCATGGCAGTGCTGCTTGTAATAACAGTGTATTGGGGACCGTTTATAGACTGTGTGTGATGGGATACTATACAGCATATTACCAAAAAAAGTGTATAAATATGGATACATCTGAAAGAAAATGAATGAAAACAGCAGGACGTGTACCTCACAGTAGTTGAATGTAATTAAAAAAAAAAAAAATCCCTCCAAGCAATGCTATATGTTGCTCATGCACACATCCTAAAATTGTTAGGGTATAAACTGGAAAATGTGCATCGGATAAATGATAGGGTTGCTTCTGGAGAGAAAATTGAACTGGGGAGGGGAGCATGAGGGAATATAACTGAACGTGGTCAACATCAAGGCTTTGGGTTTTATGTTTTGTTAATCGGGGGCTGTGAGTTCTGGAAGGTGGTAGAGAGGACTGCTAACTCTTCAGTCAATAAAACTTGTCAAAATGAAGATTCTTCTTTGTAAAGTGCTGAGAGAAGAAACGAGGGAGAGCTGTGTGCAGGACCGCTGCCTTTCTCCGGATGTGTCACGCAGCCGGTGAGGCTTGGCTGGCGCACCTGCTTGCTGGTCAAGGCTGCAATCCAGACACTGTTGCTGCTGGTGGTGACGGTGCTTCTCTGCTGCAGAGGGCTAGAGGCCTTGCGCAAGTGGTGCCTGATCCAGGCTAGCCTTCTTCAGCACCTTGATCAGCCCTTTCCAGTGTTACTTTTCTAATCTGGGAAATTAAACCTCAGATCTAAAGCTGTGATCTAGAGGGACGTAGTCAGTGGCTCTCTAACTTTTCTGGACTATATACTCACAGCAAGAAACTCATGCATAGGAATGTTGATAGACAACTGAAACGAGTTTCAGGATTTAACGTTTATTCTTAAATATTACACAGATCTATTATCTTATCTACTTTAGAACTGTCTGTAGTCAGGACTTAACTAATCTTTTTTCAGCTTGCAGTGTGAAAGCCACTATCTTAAATGCTCCTCACCCAGTTTTGTCCTGGTCAGGCCTTTGTAAAATTGGCTATTTCTTGCCAGGGGTGAGAGGTGGTTTCAGGGCAGTATGTGGTAAGGGGCAAAGACTAGAATTCTAGGTTTAAAAGACTGTGAATTCAAGTTGTATGCTTTCGAGTAGTTCATTTATACCACAGTCCTCCATTTTCTCATTTGTAAAAAGAAGCATCAGAGGGTTGGCTCTCAGAATTAAGGGGGAGTCAGTCATGTAACTTTCTCAGTGTGTTGTAAACCCAGTCATATGTAGCTGCGACAGCAAGGTGCACACCCAGCACTGATTTTTGTTGCTCAGGGAGCAGGTGTGAGGGTTCATCCCCATCATTGGTGGTCCTGCATTTTGGAGCATGGACTGAGTTCCAGCTTTCATAAGTCAGGTCTCAGCTATGTCATGGTAATCAGAGGCCTGGTAAGAGAATGTGGGAGAGACTTCAGGAAGTGTCAGGCCGTTCATTTATGATGGAGGCCTCCATTACACACAAGAAAAAAGAACCTCTAAATTATTGTTTGAGTTCTCTGTGAGAAGGAAGGGAATGTCAACAGCCAGAACCCCGTGGCGGCTGACTCAAAAGTATCTGTGCTTCATAGGTTGTGTAGACCATGCAGTGCAAAGAAACATAGTTGGGACAGATAAAAATGAAATATTTATAAATGATCCAAGGATATCTTTGTTGTTTTAGTTGCTAAGTTGTGTCTGACTCTTTTGGAACCCTGTGGATTGTGGTCTGCCCCTGGTGACTCAGTAGCAAAGAATCTGTCTGCCAGTGCAGGAGATGAGGGTTTGATCCTTGGGTTGGGAAGATCTCTTGATGGAGGAAATGGCAACACACTCCAGTATTCTTGCCTGGGAAATCCCATGGACAGAGGAGCCTGTCACGCTGCAGTCCATGAGGTCACACAACTTAGCCACTAAACAATAGCAAAAATATCTTGCTTGGTGACTAAATTTGGTGTCAGCAGGATATATATATGAAAAATGCTCCTGATTTGTTTTTTTTTTTTTTTTTTCTAAGACAGTTTTAGGAAGTTGAAAGAACAATATAATGAACATCCATAGACAGACTACCTAGAGTCTACATTTATATTTTAACCAAATCTGTTTTATCACATTCCTCTATCCTTTTGTCTCTCAGTCTAGCTTGCTTCACTTGAGGCATTGCAAAGTGCATTGTAGAAATCAGTTCATTTCAACCCTAAAACCTCAGCGTGCTCATTATTAACTAGAGGTCAATGTTACTCTTTTATCTTTTGATGTAAAATTTCATACGAGATGCAAACCTTCAATATCATATGATGAACTGACAAATACATACACCTATTTAATACAACATTTGTCAGGATAGAAAACATTACCATCAGCCCAGAAGTTCCCTGGTGCACTTTCCCAGGCAGCTCCTGTCCCCAACCCCCAGAAGCAGTCCCTGTTTAAATCCACATGTATTACTAGTTTTTCTTGTTTTAGAACTTCCCTTATATACAATCATACAGTAGTTACTCTTTATACAAGGCTTCATTTACCCATCATAATGCAGCCTTTATCCATGTTGTGTATATCAGTAGTCCCTTTTTGGTTGCTGATTCTCTAGGGTGATTGGAATCCTATATGACATGAATTCTATGGACACCTAGGCTGTTTCCAGTTTTCCCCTAAGGTGATGAAAGCTACTATAAACATTATTGCACAAGCCTCTATGTGGAAATGTTTCCATTTTCTTCCTTTTCTTGAGTAAACAACTAAGAGTGGAATTTCTGGATCATAGGGTTTGGGATGTGTTTAATTCATAAGAAACTCCTGGACCAAAATGGTTTGAATTTTGGTTTCCAAAGTGGTTAAGCTCTTTTATACTCCCACCAAAGCTGTATGAGAGTTCCACTTGCCCCAATAATTATTGTCTGTAACTCCCCCTACCTTTTTTGCTATTGGCAGTGCAGAGTTGAATAGAGAAAGTGTTTATTTATTTGTATCTGCCAGGAATCTCACCATCTTGAGCTCACAGGAGGCAGCCCTAACCTAAGCTTGGCTGTGCATGTGACTGAGATAATAGCCCCAAATACAGCCCGATTGGGACCTACTACATGCCTCACAGGGATATGGTTTTCAGGAGCAGTTTCATCTTGAGAGGAAATGCAAGAATAATTGATATCATTTAATGATCACCCATGATGTCTGTTTATGTAAACAATCTATTTTATGCTCCATGTAAAGTCTACAAGAGAGATATTCCCAATTTAAAAATAAGACAGCTAAGGCTAAAAGAGATTGCCAGAGTCACCTGAGTCCAGTTAGTGACAGAATTGGACTTAAAGCACAGGTAGTCTTGACTCCAAGGCCACAGATTCATGTTTACGTTGGCTCAAGTTGCTGAACAGAGGTTTCTAAAGCATTTCAAATTATTAGCTTTTAAAATTGACCATAAACTTGGATTTGCTTTGTACCATTATAATCAGAAGCTCAAGTAGAACCCAACTAAAAATCTACAAATATTCCAGCATTCCAATTAATTATTTGTTAAATAATTTACATTTTTAGCAAGTTCTTTTTACCCCAGCATTCCAACTTAGAAACAAGCAATCTTTGTAGTGTGTCTTTATTGCCCTCCTTATCTTGGCGAGTTTGTTTAGATACAAGCATGTCTTAAGGCAGAGTAGATGAGATGGTTGGATAGCATCACTGACTCAATGGACATGAACTTGGGCAAACTCTGGGAGATAGAGGGGGCAGGGAGGCCTGGGCTGCTGCTCTCCATGGAGTTGCAGAGTCGAACATGACTTAGCAACCAAACAACAAGGCTCAGTAAGATGAAGGTTTTGCTGTATTGATCTTTTGATACTTCCCCACTTACCTGAATTGTGAATTGCTTATTTGAGTATATCTCTACCCTCTGAAAAATTGAAAGTGTTAGTTGTTCAGTTGTTTCTGAATCTTTGCAAACCCATAGATTGTAGCCTGCCAGATTCCTCTGTCCATAGAATCCTTCTCCAGGGGATCTTCCCAACCGAAGGATCAAACCTGGGTCTCCCGCATTGCAGGCAGATTCTTTACCATCTGAGCCACTAGGGAAGCTTCAAGAATACTGGAGTGTGTAGCCATTCCCTTTTCCATGGGGTCTTCCTGATCCAGGGGTCAAACTCATGGCAGGCCAATTCTTTACTGTCTAAGCCATCCTCTAGCTAGACTTAATTCCCTCCAGAGCAGGGAATGATGATGACGATGATGAAGAAACTAGGCTTAGATTAGGCAACTAACCTAAGTTGCATGGTGAGCAGATTGAAGCATTGGGATTTGAACCAGCCAGCTGTGTTTCAAAGCCTGGGCCATTAGGCGTATCGCTAGTGCTGCATTTGCGCTTATCTGCCCCCAACATTGCTAGCACAATGCATTCATTCTTGTGTTAGTAACTTAGGCCTAGCTATTCAGTTCATTTAATAGAGTCCCCACTGAGTCTGGTCCTCTATGGGGCAGCAGTGTGCTGAACTACCTTGTGTCCCATCTTTGAAGAGTGAAAATTATCCTGGGGACATAAGGCTTAAACAGATGAAATGATTACTCAATGATATGGGGTTATATAATGCAAGCACATGATGTGATAAAGAGAGACTAGACGTGATAGGGTGCATGGAAGCTGGCATGGAACCCTGTAAGGAGCTCTTATCTTGGTTACTCAGCATTGTATCAACAGCTGTGTAGTGAAGACATAGATCGATAGCTTTCATACATGCAGCTTAATAAGTGGATTTATATGGTACCTACAATATAAAATGAAGATTGTATTCATTAGCCTCCATATAGTCATATAATCATATAACTAGAGTTTGTTAAACATTTACATGTGCCAGGCATTATGCCAAACACCTTACGCCGTCATTGCATTGATCCTTGACCAAAAACTATATGTGTCTGTGTGTCTTTGTCCCTGTGTCCTAGGGAGAGATGGGGAGGTCCTGGCTAGATAGGATATTATTACTATCCCTTTTTAACAGATGGTGAAATCCCAATGTCAGATTTCTAATAATTTGCTGAATTATATGGCTAATAATATGGCTAAATGTTAAAATGGGATTTGAACCCAGGTTGGCCTGCCTGAAAACCTTTACACACTCAATGCCTACACAGTATTGTAGCAATCATATTTTAATCCTTTGAAGAGTGGTTTCATATCTGTGTGGAACTATTATAACAGCTCTGACTTCCTTAAGAAACATTTCCTGAGTATAAAAGTACCGGAGCGGTGCTTCCTGATGGTGTTTTGGGAGTTCTGGGGGGACACTTATAAGGTGTTATGTGCTCCAGGCCCCTTTAATTGGAGCAGGTTTATGTTTCTCTATTTGTACATTTTTGCATTCAGCATCCTGTTGGTGTGCTATAATGGAGTATCTGAAATCTTGGAACTTAAAAAGAGACTGCCAGATGTGGTAATGACTGTGGTGTTTCCAGGTATGTAGGAAATCCGTGCCTAGAAACATTTGTCTGTGCCTTGAAACGTTTGTCTGGCAAAGTTAGTTTTGCTGGCTTACATATCAAAGACCTGGAAATTGAGTTGTCATCTCAATTGGAGTCCATGCCATACATTCTCAGAGTAGACCGTCATGGCACCATGCCACCTTCTAGGATCCTCAGAGCTCTAGGAACGCTGCATTGAAGCTACTTATTTAAAGAAGGCTTCTGGAGCTTGTGGTTCTGAAGAAGTCCATTTAGTCATCTGAGGAAGCCCCAGGGTCGGGAGGTGGGCCCAGTTTTCAGCCTTCACAAGGCAGGGCATTGCCACTTTTGAACACAGTTGCCTTGGACAAAAAGGTACTGCTACTTAAAAATTCAGAACAAAACCAGACCTGTTCTATTTGCAAGCCACCCTTTATGCACTGGTTGGCAAACTGCTCTGAGCACCCTATGGGAGGGGCAGGTGGTGACCTATTTTAATTAGTGGCAAGTACCTAGTGATTGAAAATAAACTGTTGGGAAATTCAACTGGCTCTCACCCCTCACAAATTACGTGGACATTGGGAGTGGGTGACTTGAACAATGCCGAAGATATGGCCTGCTCAAACACATTACTGATGTCCCATCAGCCAAGATGATGGTGAGTATCACATTCAGGCCGTTAGTTACTCAGATGCCGTTTTAGTCCTCTTCAGCCTTTCCCTAGGATGGGTGAGTTCCCAGGAGAAATTGAAATCCCTTTATCTTGCTGACCTTATGTGTTTGATAAGAACCTCACTGAAAGTGGGGCTTCCCTGGTGGCTCAGATGGTAAAGAATCCATCTGCAGTGCAGGAGACCTGGGTTTGATCCCTGAGTCAGGAAGAGCCCCTGCAGAAGGAAATGGTAACCCACTCCAATATTCTTGTCTAGGAAATCCAATGGACAGAAGAGCCTAGTGGGCCACAGTCCGTGAGGTTACGAAGAGTTGGACATGACTGAGTGACTAACACTCACTGAAAGTGGGCACAGTGGTAATCCAGGATGGGGAATGAATCAGCAAACAAACTCTGCCAGAGGGAACAACTTGAATCTTAGACCACTGGGCAGTTTGATGGAGGGTGGCAGGACCTGACATGCTATTGCTAGCTCCTTTTTTTTTTGATTGATTGATTTGTCCACATCAGGTCTCAATTGCGTCATGCAGGACCGTTCGCCGTGGTGCATGGACTCACTAGCTGTGGCCCTTGGGCTTCAGTAATTGTGGCGTGCCGGCTCCCCAGCTGCGGTGCTTGGGCTCTGGAGTGCACAGGCTTGGTTGCCCCATGGCATGTGGGATCTTAGTTCCCTGACTAGGGATCGAACCTGCATGCCTTGCATTGCAGGACAGACTCAACCACTGGACCAGGGCTCAGGAGCAGGGAAGCCTGGCCTGTTCCTCTTCACTGTGAGTTACTTTCTTCTGATAGGGGGTTGTTACCCCTTCTTTTGTCTGTTTTCGGAGCAGCATGTTCTTAATTAGGAGCTTCTTCATCAGAGAGGGCGTGGGGAGTGTCCAGTAAGTTGGGAACAGGGGTTTGGTATAATTGTATGAGACAGCACCAATTTGCGGCTAGCGAAAACACCTGCCTCAGAAAGCTTTAGTAGGTCCGGGTTCCTGTAAGGACAGGGGTGTGTCACCTCTCGCCAGTGGACGTCTGTCTGCCACCTCCCACTCAGTTTTGAGATCATTAGGCCCAGAGGGATGGGCCAAGTTACTGATAGAGATAAGGGTGTTTTTGCTTTCTTTTTCAACACTTTATGGCCTTTTGCTTCCTTCCTGGACTCTGCATCAGGTAATCCTCAGCTTCAAGGAAGTAACGCCATGAGAAATATGGGTGAGGTGCGTAGGAACCGGTGTGGGTGTTGGGGTCAGATGAACTTGGGGTCAGATCCAGCAGGCCTTTACCCCTGAATGATCTTAACCAAGTGACTCAACTTCTGAGCCACACTCTCACTTCCTTTGCCACCCAGGCCAGCTTAGAGCCCGTGGCAACCTCTGCTTTTGGCATTGATAATGAAGAATTGCACCCTCCCACCCCTGCCCACCACCTGCTTTTTTGGCCGTGCCAGGAAGCTGGTGGGATCTTAGTTCTCCAACCAGGGATTGAACCCAGGCCCTCAGCAGCAAAAACTCAGAGCCCTAACTACTGGACCGCCAGGGGAGCCCCAGTAGTGAATAATTCCTTATTTGAGGATTTATAATTTTCTCATGAGCAGCCTCCTTGCTCACTACAACAGAAAACTCTGCTGGAAAACTAGACCTGAATTTAAATGTTGGTTTTAGTTTTTCTTGACTTGAGCCTTGGTTTTCTTATCTGGAAATGGGGGTCATTGGTGATTAATGAGATTATGTTTATAAACATCATTTAACAAATTTCTCTTCTATTAAAAATATCGACATGTTGGGCCTTAAATTAACTGAATCTCCTCCACACCTGCCTCTGTCTTTTCATTGTTTTATTACCACAATAATTCAGATGCAAGTAGGGAAGTCCAAGCTGTGTCCCAGAGACCAGAGGTGAAGGCAAGGTTCTGGGCTTCAGTTTTTCAAAAAAGTCACAAAAGAAAGTATAAGATGAATTTGATCTTTCAAATAAACCTATAGTAGAACCTTGCTTCTTTGATTTTTTTGTAGTGGTGGTGACACCATTTAGAAGTAACTGGAGAGGGAGACTTATAAAGGAGAGTGAATGCAAACATCCAACTGGAAAAAAATTGCAGATATACAACCAATGAAACTATTCTTTTTAATATACAAAGAGCTCTTTTAAGTTATTAATAAAATAAAGAATATATATGTATAAAAGGCAGGACATGTGAGTAGAAAATTCACAGAAGAAAGAATTTACACTGCCAGTCAGTAATTCAAAATGTCCAACCTAACTTGGAGAAGGAAATGGCAACCCACTCAGTATTCTTGCCTGGAGAATCCCAGGGACGGTGGAGCTGGTGGGCTGCTGTCTGTGGGGTCGCGCAGAGTCAGACACGACCGAAGCGACTTAGCAACAACAACCTACACAAAGGAAAGAAGTGAATAATTGTACATGACATAGACATTGGTGACAGTGAAACCCATTTGTTGGTTTATCTGGAAAGAGTTTTTAGGAAGATAATTTGGTGATATCTTTGGTTTTCCTGGTGGCTCAGATGGTAAAAAATCTGCCTGCAATTCAGGAGACCCAGGTTCGATCCCTGGGTTGGGAAGATCCTCTGGAGAAGGAAATGGCTACCCATGCTATTATTCTAGCCTGGGAAATCCCATGGACAGAAGAGCCTGATGGGCTACTGTCCATGGGGTTGCAAAGAGTGGGACACGACTGAGTGACTAACACACTTAGTAGTTAAAAACATAAATCCTTAGAACCAGCAATTCAAATCCTTTTCATAGAATGTGTCAGCTAACAGTCTTCTCTGTTTTTTTTTTTTAATAATTTTATTTATTTCTTTACTTTTGACTGTGCTGAGTCTTTGTTGCTGTGAGAGCTTTTCTCTAGTTGTGGCGAGCGGGGGCTACTCTCTAGTTGGGGTGTGGGGGCTCCTCTTGTTGCGGAGCCCGGTCTCTAATGCATGCAGGCTTCGGTAGTGGCAACACGTGGGCTTGGTAGCTGCGGATCCCAGGCTTGAGAGCACAGGCTCCGCCGTTGTGGCGCAGGGACGTGCTCCATGGCACGTGGGATCTTCCCGGACCAGGGATCCAACCTGTGTCTGCTGCATTGGTGGTCAGACTCTTTACCACTGAGCCACCATGGAAACCCTGTTGTTGTTTTTTTTGCTGTTGTTGTTTGTCGTTTTTAGTATTTATGTATTTATTTGGCTGTGCCGATTCTTACCGCGGCACATAGGATCTTTCAGCTGTGGCATGTGGGATCTTTAGTTTCAACATGTGGGATCTAGTTCCTTGACTGAGAATGGAACCTGGGCCCCCTGCATTGGGAGTATGAAGTCTTAGCCACTGGACCACCAGGGAAGTCCCTAGTCTTCCCTGTTTTTATAGTATAAATATATCTAAGGACACTCAGGGCTTCCCAGGTGACTCAGTGAGTAAATAATCCACCTGCAATGCAGAAGTCATAAGAGATGTGGATTCAGTCTTTGGGAAGATCCCCTGGAGGAGGGCTTGGCAATCCACACCAGAATTCTTGCCTGGAAAATCCCATGGACAGAGAAGCGTGGTGGGCTCCAGTCCACAGGGTCCCAAAGAGTCAGACATGACTGAAATGACTGAGCCCACGCTCAAGAAACATTAATAATGGTTGCTTTGGGGATGTGCAGAAGAAAAGAGATATCTGCTTTTCATTTTTTCCCACGTTTGTACTGTTTGAACATTTTAAAAATCAGATGTTAAAATTGTTTTCTAGACATAACAACTTGCTTAACAATAAAGTAAATCTTTTTACCTCTGGTCTTAGGATCTTAAATATTTGGTTTAACAAATGAACCGTCAATAAGCAAATGAAATATGAGATGTTTTCTTAATCCATTGCCTCATACACCAAATATAATCATTCAACAGAATAATCTTGCTGGGCCTCACTGGGTCCTACGCCCTGTGACTGTGTACTGAAGAAACCAGCTAGGCTGTAGTGGCCTTGTTCTCCGCTTTGCAGTTTTGCTGTTTGACGACGTCGCCCTGCTCACTTCAGCCTCTGGCCCACCATCTCCTTGAGACCTAACACCATGCCTTCAATTAAGCTGGAGAGTTCTGATGGAGAGATATTTGAAGTTGATGTTGAAATTGCACAACAGTCTGTGACCATCAAGACTATGTTGGAAGATTTGGGAATGGATGATGGAGATGATGGTCCAGTCCCCTTGCCAAATGTTAATGCAGCAATATTAAAAAAGGTCATTCAGCGGTGCACCCACCACAAGGATGATCCTCTTCCTCCTGAGGATGATGAGAACAAAGAAAAATGAACAGATGATATACCTGTTTGGGATCAAGAATTCCTGAAAGTTGACCAAGGGACACTCTTTGAGCTTATATTGGCAGCAAACTACTCAGACATCAAAGGTTTGCTTGATGTTACCTGCAAGACTGTTGCTAATATGATCAAGGGCAAAACTCCTGAGCAGATTTGAAAGACATTCAATATCAAAAATGATTTTACTGAAGAAGAGGAAGCCCAGGTACGCAAAGAGAGCCAGTGGTGTGAGGAGAAGTGGAATTTCGTGTCTAACGCTGTAACGCTGTAAGGATTATTCCAAATACTAGTTGCACTGCTTGGTTTATAATTGTTAATATTAGAAAAACAGTCAGCAAATGCAGCAGCAAGTCAACTGTATTAGCAGAATGTTGTCCTCATTGCATGTGCAGTTTCAGTACAGTTCCCAAACTTAAGGCCCAGTTTCTTCTAGTAGGATTGAAAGTTTCTTTTCTTTGCTCTGAATAAAATTGAACTGTGGGTTCCCTATAGAAAGTGGCATTTTGGGCTTTCCCTTTTTGTAAAGCAATTTCTGCCTAGTTTATTGTCCAGTTAATTTTAGTTCAGTGACTTTTAAAGTTGGCATTGTAAATAAAGCAGCTTGCAAAAAACCTTCAAAAAAAAAAAAAAGAAAAAGAAACCATCTATAGGTTTCTCCTGTAGGTTCTTCTGCTCCAGAGCCTTGCTTCTGCCCAGCCAGTCTGACTGTCTCAGACCCGCAGATACCGTCCGCTTTCATACCACATCACATACCCTCTGCTCTGGACTTCTAGGATGTCCTGGAAGGCAAACAGTGGTGGTAGGACTTGGGCCCGGAATAGGATCGGAGTAGGCAAGAATTAGAGGGGCTGAGAACTAGGAGAGAGGAGCTACATAATCGAAGAAGCAATGACAGTGACAGCAGTAACTGCCGATCAACGGCTCACTGTGGACCTGTATATTCCGTTATAATGTGTTCTGTATTTTGTGTAAGCTCATGAGCCCTGGGAGAGTCAGCATTATGAGCCCCATTCTGCAGGCGAGGTGACATGCTCAGAGAGTCCATACAGGTACTGATGCAGCGAGCTGGAATTCAAAACAAAGCCTGCTGCTGCTCAGTGTAAGCAGCTCATGCATAGTGGGGAGGTGGGCACTAGGGAAGGGGTCCATTCACTGTTTCAAGGGGTCACCTTACAATTTAGCTCCAGGCGTCATGATGCTGGGCCTGTCTCAGAGTTATTGGACTCTGGAAGGACTGAAGTCTTCGGCTGTGTTAGTTGTGATTATGCGTGTTTGTGGAGGGGCATCAGGCAGGAGAGATGAAGAGGAATGTCTGATCTGGTGGAGTCTGAAAAGAATGACATTCCTTCTTGGGAATGAATTTATCAGCAGTACTTTATTATTTGTGATTTCCCTACAGTCCATCAGCAAATACTGCAAAACCACCATTCCTGATGGAGCTGTCCCCTCCAGTGAATCCAGCTGGGCTAGCCTTGAATCGTGACCAACCAGGGGCAGCCTCGGCCGCCTCAATCCCCCACGGTCGCCGATTCAGCAGATTCATGTATCCTGGGCTGCAGAATGCTGAGGCAGGCGATTCATCTTTGATTTTCCTTTTCATCCCCCATGAGAGCCTCACATAGTTCTCCCTGCAAACTGGCTGACGTCCCACTACCAGGGGAGGCTCAGAACTGGTATGCCTGGAAAAGTCAGCCACAGCCCAAGGGGAGCAGTCTCTCTAGATGGGGTTGAGGTTGCCCTAGTTATCTAGCAACGGTGGCTGAAGGGCTGGGGGACCGCAAGATGCCTTGGAAAGGAAAGAAAATTAGTACTCCCTGAGGAGGCGTGCTGAAGTCACTGGCAAAGATTCTGGTGGCTTTTCTTAGACAAATTTCTTCAGTCTTGCCTCAGGATGTTGCTTTTACTTTTTTTCATTCTGAGAGGCAGCCCTGATGCTGGGCCTGGGGGACTCAAGTGTGAGTGTCAGGCTGTGTTTGCCAAGAGCCTGCATGGAAGGTTTCTAGTCTTTATTGAGTGTGTTCTGAGTTCTTGGTATTGTGCTGGCTACTTGAGGCATGTTACTTGGTTTTCCCCTCACCTTACCACATCAGGTAGGAAGCTCCTGCTCTGGAGATGAGGCAGCTGAAGCTCAGAGGCTCAGGGATCTGCCATGTCCCCAGAGTGGCTGGAGTTCTGGTGTGGGTAATGTGGGCGCCAGAGCCAGTCTCCACATGTATTGTTACCAGCAGACGAGGGTTGTGTGGAGGTAAGGCCCATGTAATCTCGGGGACATGATGTCCATTTCAGGCGGCCCCTCTGGATGGGAGGGGCTGTGTTGGTGAGTGCCCTCAAGGAGCTGGGCAGAGGTCGGCTTTCCTCAGGACCAAACACTCCTTGCTGCTGAGAGCATGTGGGTCAGAATAAACCCTTGTTTCTCTTAGTCAGGGTGCTTCCCGGACCCTCTGATCCATTCTCCCTTACTTCAGTGGCAAGTCTCCCATCAGGAGAGGGGCTGAGTATTGATGAACATGCCAATAAGTGAATCCCCATCCCGGAAATAACCATGTATCCTTTCAGAAGGCATGTGGCGGGGCACTGGCAGACTGCTGGAGCAGGCCTGGTTGAGGAGACTGCTCGGGGGACAAGTCCACCTTGTCCCGGTCCTGGCCTGCCCTCTGAGCCCCAGCCCCGGCTCGGGCCTCCATGCCTCTTCAGCACTTCCATTCTGCACCGCACAATGGTGTATGTCCCCACAGCCCCTCTTATCATCTGGAATCCGGATGTTTCCTGTTCTGCTCTGCTAATTTCCTGGAGGGACTGGACTGTGCCTTCCCGTGACACCTGGAGCTCTTGACCCACTTGTGTCTGTGGATTCTCCCTCTCTCCCCTCTTGCCCCCACCCTGTGGCTTGTCTGAGTGGCCGGACTCTTGTCTCATATACTCTTAGGTCAGCATTCTCTCACACTTGAGTAAGCCTGGGATATTTTTTGGCAGGGGGCACCTGCTAGACTTAATTACGAGGCCTCTTAACTTATAGTTGGCTGGATCCCGTTCCACTCCCTCGTGTGACTCTCATTCCTGCCGAGGGATTTTGCCGTCACTGTGTACAAACATTAAAGACTACATTTTGTTCAAAGATCACAATTTGGCAAAAGGCCCAGGGGGGACACAAGCTTGTAGCAGTGTATTGGGTGTCCTGGGGGCATGAAGAAGAAAACCAAGGCCTGGTCTCTTGATGTAGGGCTTGATGGGCCCTGTGAGCTCAGTGGGGACTTGGGTGAAAGCCCTTGGGAAATAGTCAGCTTTTGTGAGGGAGTGGGCACCCCATCATTGGATAGGAAACTGATTCTTCATGTGTATCCTAAAAGTAATATACAAGTGCTTAGCATTAAGAAAAAGAATAAGGCAGTACGTAAAAGTGTGTAGAAAAAAGTAAGACCCACTTTTTTCACCCACATCTCATCATCCAGAGATGACCAGTGTTTATGGCAGGATTCTTGGGTTTTAAGTTCTGAGCTCTGTGAAACAGTTGCGCCTTGTCCTTCCTGAACTAATAGTGGCCCTTCTCTCTGCAGAACATGGGGAGTTCCTGGCTCTGGACCTTGGAGGGACCAACTTCCGTGTGCTTTGGGTAAGAGTAACAGACAATGGACTCCAGAAGGTTGAGATGGAGAACCAGATCTATGCCATCCCCGAGGACATCATGCGAGGCAGTGGCACCCAGGTATGACACCCACTGGGGCTCTGGGCCCTACAGGAGCAGATAATGCTCCTTCTCTGTGGTCTTGGAGGGAGGAGACCTTGGCTCCCCTCTTTGCCGGGTGATGCCCCTCAACGCCTGGAGGCTAGGTGGGGGCCTCCATCAGGAGAGGTACATGTGGCCAGAGAGCATATGCACGAGACCCCAGGGTCTGGATGCACTTTAGTGGGAGGGATTTTGACTTTCTGTCTCATCTGAGCTCTGCTTGCATGCACTGGTGATTGAGGAGTCTGATGTCAGGAGGCTGGGCCAGTACACCCGGATACCTGTGGTTAGTGGTGTCATTGAATAGCAAGTAGGAGAATACATAATTGTGGCTTGACGCTGCCACCTGTCACGGTGATTGTTCTGACTTGCCGTTGTTAGCATAGCAAAACATGAAATGGAACATGCTTCTTAACCTTTTCGGTTATTTGCTTTCCCTCTTTTTGGCATTCTAAAACAGAAGAGGTTTTACACACAGGGATGGGAGCCTGTTGGAAAAAAATCCAGCTTTGGGCTGTCTCTTCTACCTGGCGCTGCAGTGGGCTCTGTGTACTTCCACACTGGCCCCAAATCATGCTAAGTCATCCCCACATCTCTGTGACCCCAAGTCATGTTTTGTACTCGGCACACATAATAGAAAGAGCGGATGGAGAAGAAATGTGAAATCTGAGTAAGAGTCGTCTCAGTAATAGCTAGAAGAGAACAAGCAAGGATGGACTTGCCATCACGATAGTGTCCAAACATGTGTTACTGTGTACTCGGTCACGGATCCTTGCTGGGAATCAAAGTCCTGGTCTACCCTTTCAGTTCTTCAGATCCGACTGGGCCACCAAGACACACACATCGGCCCACCGGAAGTAACACACGTTTGTGTGGATTTCCTCCTTTTATCCTCACACTAGCCCTAAGGCTCGGTGCTTCTATCCTGTCCACTTTTAGATGTGGAACTGGGCTTTGAAGGATTAAGCCCAGTTGCCATTTCAAGGGAGGGAGGGGCCAGAGGCAAGGGACAAAGCCAGATCCAAACGACCAGAGCCTGTGTTTGTCCGGCCCTAGGAGGCTCCATCCGCTTTTCAGACCCCGTGATGTGGTCTGTGGGAATGGTGCTTCCTGGAATTAGGCAGTATGGTGGTCTAGGGTCTCTACTATCTGCCGCTGCTTCCAGAGTAGAAAGCACTCCCCAAAGGGGCTAGTGCTGACTCTTGGGGCTCTCCCTCTCAACAGTTCCCTCAGTAGAGCCTTCCTACAGAGGGCACTCATTGCCACCACAGCAGAAGTATCTGGTTGGTTGGTGGGTGATGGCCACAGGTTCAGCCATTGTTCTCTGTTTTTCGGTATCCAAGGACAATGGTATCCCCTTTCACCTGCTCTGCACAAGCTTCCTTGGGATGTTCTTTCTGTTCCTACTCTAGCTGCTCTCAGTTCATGGAGAGGAATCACCAAAGACATTCCTGGATACTCGCACAGCTATAGGGATCACTCTTGAGTGCTGGCTATTCCTGCTGTGTTTATTGTACCTAATATGTACTCAACAAAAGTGTGAACGGAGGAGGTGATATCTAAGTAAGGGGCCCATCTTGCATGGTCATCTCTTGAACATTAGAGTTTGGAAGAGGTAGAAACTTCTCCCTTCTAATGCACTGTTCTTCCCACCACAGCAGACCACCTCCTGGGAAGGGAATTTCGGACAATGAGCAGGACATGTAGGGGAGAGAGTTTTAGACCCTTTGTGTGTCCTTGGGGACGGCCCTGAGGGAAAACCTGCTTTCCTTGTTTTAATGCTGGGGTTGGGCAAGGGAGTCTCTGGGACTGTAGGATTTGAGCTCCACTGAGGTGGTCACCTGGCTCCAAAATACAGAAACAAAATGTGTTAGTCCAAAGAATCTATGAAACCCATCTGAAAGAAATTATGACTCAATTGCAATATAAATGCTTCCAGTAGATTTTTAAAAATTCTGTATAAAAATGAAACAATGAAAACTAGAAAATACAGGTGCTCATTCATCGCAAGGAAGGGAAAGAATGCTATCATCGTAAAAACTGCAGAAAACTGGGATGACCCAGTGGGATGGGATGGGGAGGGAGGTGGGAGGGGAGTTCACGATGGGGAACACATGTACACCTGTGGCGGATTCATGTCAATGTATGGTAAAACCAGTACAATATTGTAAAGTAATCAGCCTGCAATTAAATAAATTTATATTAAAAAAAACTGCAGAAAACACTTGGTAAAAAGATTGGAAGGAAAGTCATAGTGGCTATTTTGGTGGTAGAATTATTAGTGCTTTTCCCCCCCCTCTCTTTTCCTTTTCTTTTTTTCTTTTTAAGATATTATCTATCAACCTTTAATTATAGGAAAACAATGGATTTAAAGAATAAAATTTAGTTAAAACCATGACCAAATCACCATACTCAAAACTTGCAAAGTTTTTGGAGATCTGTGAACCCGGATAGTATGAGTCCTGGACAAAGTCTGTCTCATGGCCCATGAACTTCCACTTGGGAACAGTGAATTTCAAATTATAATAGCAGCCAGTTTAGATTTTTTAGTGTTTCCTGTGAGAAGGGGAGTGAGCAGATTCTCAGACCAATAATGGAAAGAAAGCCTTTCTCCCTTCATAAAATAATGCCCTTTGAGCCTTTTTATGGCAGAAAAGTGTTAGCGCTTTCTCCCAGTATCTTATCCTTAGATCATCAGCTAACAGAAAAGGAGATAGTCTTCCTTCAAAGGAAGCAGATGGTCTCCTCCTCCCCTCTTTTAAAGAGCTGCAGGCTCTAACCCAACACTGTCCAATAGAACTTTGCATGTGGTAGAACTGTTCAGTACCTGCCCTGTACTGTGAGGCAGCCGCTAGCTACTTGCAGGATTGAGCACTTGAAAATGACCAGTGCTCTTGCCTGGAAAATCCCCTGGACAGAGGAGCCTGGTGGGCTGCAGTCCACGGGGTCGCTAAGAGTCGGACACGACTGAGCAACTTCACTTTCACTTTTCCCTTTCATGCATTGCAGAAGGAAATGGCAACCCACTCCAGTGTTCTTGCCTGGAGAATCCCAGGGACGGGGGAGCCTGGTGGGCTGCCATCTGTGGGGTTGCACAGAGTTGGACACGACTGAAGCGATTTAGCAGCAGCAGCAGCAGCAGCAGTGTGATTGAGGAAGTGACTTTTTAAAAATTCTAATTAATTGAAATAGCTACAGATGGCTAGTGGCTACTGTATTGGGTAACACATTATCTAATGCCTCTTCACTTCCTCTTTCTAGTTTTTCCTGCCTACCCCTGTTGGTAGTGCAATTGGAAACAGCAATGATCAGGGCTGGGAGAGGGGAAACCATTTCTCTTTCTTCAAACCCTCCCCCTATCTCTGATGATTGGCCTTATCTCTTTGCACAGCTTCTGTAACTTCCTTTTTTTGGGTCAAACTATTGTACTAAAGATAATTTTGATTATAGTACCAGGAAGAAGGTACTGGGAATTTGTTTAACCCTATTGTAAATTGTGTCACTGATCAGCTTGCCAACAGAACAGAACTTGCTGAATATCTATCCAGAAACCCTATTTCCACATTAAAATCCTTGATCTCTGCTCAAGGGAGTTGGCACTTAGGCACTGGGGATCCTCTTAGTGAGAGAGCCCTGTCATTACCCAGCACGTACTCTTGAGAAAGTCTTGGCTTGGAAATTGAGTGTTTCAGCGTTACCTGAGGTTAATTTTACACATGCTCAGACAGAGACAGGATCCACTGGGAAGTTCAGTTACAGCCAGTCCCCTTCTAGAAGGGGCTGGCCTTGTCTTCCTAGATTCTCCCACTGACTGAGCATACCCCAGACATCTGGGCGGCCAGTGCCACCTCCTCACCTGTCATCCCAAGCCTCTCAGTCCCTTTGTAAATGCAAATACTTTTGGTGGTTTAGTGCAGTGGTTCTCAAACCACTGCTTTAGCATTACTTCGAAGGCTCTACAACCACCTTGTGATTCAGGAGGCTTAAATCTGGACTTGATGATCATGCTGTGGGCTACACTTCCGGAGTCCCTGGACTAGCGGACGCTTCCTTGCTTCTGCCTGGAAAAGAAAAGAAACATTGTTTCCTTTTACTTCAGTTGGCTTTTAGATTTTGCCATCTGGTCAACCTGGCTCTTGGAATCTGCTCAGTCTTTTGGACTCTCGCTTACTTTTGGCACCAGATCGTTCCTAGCCTCAGCCTCTGTGTCAAAGGGGTCACCCATTTCTCTTTGAGGATTTTGAATGGGGAAAAAGGAAGCCAAGGGGCTATGGGCTTTGGGACAAATTGAAAGTGGATAATTTCTTAGGCTTACAAGTTTTCTTAGGAGCTTTGGATCCTGCTTACAATAGTTATATTGTAAGGCTGCCACAAACCCTGTTTCTTTTTCAGTGATCTTTGTGAACTCACTTAGGTTCTCATATTGAAGTTAGAAAACAAAGATAACTTCTTGGAATTGCCCCCAGAAGACTGGTTTTCTAGAATGGAGGAAAGATCTAAAAGTTACTTTTGTTAAGTTCATTTATAGAATGCCGACAGAGAATGTCCCATCCCCTCCCCCAGTCACCAGAGACCGGGTTGCTAAAATACTTGTTGGCAGTCAGATGGGTTGCCATTTCTGGTAAGATAATCAGCTGTGCATCCTTATCAAGGGAGGTTCTGACAGAGCCACTAAAGGGTACTCTGTTGCTAGGGCTTGCAATGACTTTCTGATTAGCTTTGACTGCGATTTTTCCCTGCCTAATGTGGTTATATTGATAACCCCATTGTGGTTTGGATAAATGGTCTAAGTGGAAGACAGAATTTAATAATCACTGCTGCTGCTGCTGCGGCTAAGTCACTTCAGTCGTGTCCGACTCTGCAACCCCATAGATGGCAGCCCACCAGGCTCCCCCGTCCCTGGGATTCTCCAGGCATTGCCATTTCCTTCTCTAGTGCATGAAAGTGAAAGGTGAAAGTGAAGTCGCTCAGTCGTGTCTGACTCTTCTAACTAGTGTTAGGTCCTTATATGTGTTGACTTATTTAATCCTTTTGGTAACTTGTGAGCAGGTCCAGTTATCACCCCTATTTTATAGATGAACAAACTAAAACTTCAGAAGGGATACATATCTTGCATGTACTCAGCCAAGCTCTTAATCTCTATGCCTTTCTGCCTCCCTGCTCATCTTCCTGTGTTGTGTGCCCTCAGCTGTTTGATCACATTGCTGAATGCCTGGCCAACTTCATGGATAAGCTACAAATCAAAGATAAGAAGCTCCCTTTGGGTTTTACCTTCTCCTTCCCCTGCCTCCAAACAAAACTAGACGAGGTAAGATGAATCCTTCAGACATTTTTGTTGCTTCATTCTTTGGACTGGGAGGACTGGAAAGAACTCTGAGCCACTTGCTACTATGGTGATGGAGCTTGCTCTGATGGATTGCATGGGCAATGTTTGAGTATTGGGAGAACTGTCCTTCTAGGAGAGTGTGTGTAGGTGTATGTGAGAGGGATGGTAAAGAGGTATTGGAGAAGTGGGGAGTCTTAATCACTGTCCCCTCAGATGACTAAATGCAGGCCGACATACATTGCTCATTATCCTTATCCCTCTTAGGGAAACGGGAGTGAGAAATTAGTCAGGGGCTCCTTTGTTCTAAAGTGTCATAATAAACATCCTTGAAAGTTTGCAATGTTAGGATACAAGAGTCTTATTCTGGCAGTTCTACAGCCTGCTTCTTGGGGATAGTAAATCATGCATTTAACCTCCTTACTTGGTCTCTAACATAGTTTCTCCTTCGTAGGCTAATAGGAAGACCTGTATAAATTCAGTGATGACTTTAGTTTAGCCCCATGGCAGAGGTCTCCTAATGATGAGGAGTACGGACTGAGTTCTATGGGAAATCAATATTTCTTGGTCCTTTTCCAGAGTTTCCTGGTCTCATGGACCAAGGGGTTCAAGTCCAGTGGTGTGGAAGGGAAAGATGTGGTTACTCTGATCCGGAAGGCCATCCAGAGGAGAGGGGTGAGTAGGGGCAGCAGGACGAGATCTCGGGGCTTGGGGTCTGGAGGCCCTTTGCATTCTTTTGAGTCCACTCGGAAGTCTTGCCTTGTCTGTCCTCAAACTGGCATGAGCATTTTTTGTGGTTCTTAAGGAGAGGTTTTCTTTTCTTCTCTGTTATGTCACCCCAAAATCTTCAGGGTTTTTTTTCTCAATTTTATTGAGAGTTAGCTCCCAATAAAGTGTAAGTTTAAGGTATGCTGCACAATGGCACGTCTATATATTGAGTGACAGCACACCAGTGATCTGATTTATGATCAGATGCCTTTGGGGTCTTTAGATTAGCATGATGGACAACTAATCTTAGCCTTGGTGAAAGCAAAACCCTCATTTTCAAGTGAGAAGTTTGGGACTTATGTTGGCATCAGGGTGGAATAGGGCAGAGAAAGGACATGATAAAGGTCTAGTCACAGAAGGGCAAGACCTACTGGGAGGGAGGGAGAGATAGAGAAAGGAAAGAAGAAAGAGAATGAGAAGAAGACAATGATAACAAGACAGGCTCTTCTCCGCGTAGGAATGCGAACTAGACTGCAGGCCTGCTGTGAGGGAAGTCCTCTGTGATGAAGACCAGTGGGGTGGGAAGTGAGATGCTGTCGTTAGACTGGATCTGGACCCAACTTCCAGCTCTAGCCCTGCACTTGAGCCGTGTGTCTTATTACTCTTTATCTTCAGATCTGTAGTCTTTCTGTGACAGTGAAAGTTAGAGTCCCCCTTTTATCCCTGCAGGACTTTGATATTGATATTGTGGCTGTAGTGAATGATACCGTTGGGACCATGATGACCTGTGGCTATGATGACCAGAACTGTGAGATTGGTCTCATTGTGGGTACGTGAACACTGCGTGTGAGCATTGTGGGTGTGTGAACACAGTGCTGGCTAATGGATGGTGGGTGTGGGCTGCAAAGAGAGGAGGAGTCCATGGCCTGGATCTTCCTTTGTACTTCCTATTAGAAGATAATGGTGTGGTCACTTTTGAGGGCTAAGCCTGGACTCGAGGAGTTGTGGGTGGTAGTGGGTAGTATGTCAAGATGCCCCAGGAGCCTCCAGGGAGGAATCCCATTCACACTGAGCAGTCTGAGGACAGAGTTTTAAGAGGGAGATGGGGGCCGGGGGCTGGGGGAGGACAGTGTGAGTGGGTGCTGAGCATTCTCTTGTTTTGTGCAGGCACGGGCAGCAACGCTTGCTACATGGAAGAGATGCGCCACATTGACACGGTGGAAGGCGATGAGGGCCGGATGTGTATCAATATGGAGTGGGGGGCCTTTGGGGATGACGGCGCGCTTGATGACATCCGTACGGAGTTTGATCAGGAGATCGACATGGGCTCTCTGAACCCCGGGAAGCAACTGTGAGCGGCCCCCTGTGTGCAGTGGGCTCAAGGGTTGGACTCAGGAGCTGAGGTGGCAGCTGGCCAGGGCGAGGGGGTGGTTCTTACTTTTACTTCACATATAGCCCCTAAAGTTACCAAGGCACCCACTGCTTATGGAAATGTGCTTATTACATATACTGTGACTGTCAGTTGCTGAGAGCTGTCTGCCAACGATAGAACAAGTGGAAAAACCAGATTATGGCTACTAATTTGACTCTCAAGAGTGGTCATTTTAGAAGATCGTATTCTAAGCATGCTGCCCTGCTCTTTCTCTCTGCCTTCAGTCTGTACGTTGTCCACAGAAACCATTTGTGCACCACATAAGAAAAGCCATGTTGAGATAGCAAAGATAAGGGATCTGAAACCTCATTTCATAGCTTCCACCTCTGTCACTGCCCAGGGCATGAGGCTGAGAGTAGGCTCCTAATTGCTGTCTATTATGAGCTAGGCTGAGTTGCAAGAGTCCCAGGGCCTCTTGCTATAGCTGTAGGCAGACTCAGGCCTGTAGAAAAGTTGGTTAAGGAGCCCCTTTGGCTGGCTGCCTTCTCTGGACCTGTGGGCCAGCCAGGGTCCTTGAGTGGACTGGAGGAGGGGCTCTAACTTTTTTAACGGCCCCTGGATGTTATGTTCTCCAATCTGGTCAGACTTAGATTTTGGTTACTTCTGACTCTTACAAAACGTTATTTCAATCTCACAAACATTTGCCTAATGTCCTTATTAAAGATCTTGAAACAGGGATTGCCGCAAGCTCTAAAGGCAATTACGAAACATTTTGAGCAATCAAGTCCTCTCTGGCCCTTTTTTTGCGGGATCTTAGTTCCCTGGCCAGGGACTGAACCAGGGCCCTCAGCCCAGAAAGCTCGGAGTCCCAACAACTGTACCGCCAGGGAATTCCTAGGCCCTCTATGGTCTTATTGGTGCTGGGACTGAGGTAGGAAATCTGGTACTCACCCCTGCTTGGAGAGGAAAATCCAACCTTATAAACCAGCTTTATAGGAGAATCTTTCGTTCTGCAGGGAGGTGCCCTTGCTTCCTCAAAGCACAGCTCATTTAAGTCACAAGCTTCTCTCACATGTTGAAAAGTGAGTGAGTCCATTCATAGAGTACTGGCTGTGTCTGCCACGGCTGGTGAGAAATTCATGGACTAAAAAAACTGCTCAACAAACAAACAAACAAAAAAGGCTGGGAGGACATATTGCCAATGCATCAGCTGTCCCTGAAGTTATTGCTGGGCTTGAATACGAACTTTTTTCTCACTCGCTATGTTTCTAAATAAACGTGTTCCAAACACTGACTGAAACAAAGTGCTTTTAAAACCTGAGATAAAAACATTTACCACTCGCACTTCAGAGCCCCACTGGCCCCCTCCATTATCTCTCACAGAACCAGCTGTGTTGGAGAAGGTGCAGAAGTAGCCACGTGCGCTCCTTGCTGCCGAGGCTGGGCTGCCTCTCCGGCAGCGTGCCTGTGCTGGTGCTTAGACATTTTCAACATACCTCCTGCTCAGGCAGCTTTGCCAGCTCTCCACTCAGCTCTAGGTCTGCCATACCTGTTTTTGGGTCTTGGGCAAGTCACTTCCTGAGGGCCCGGCTTCTTCTCTTGTAGTTTGCACCAGGTGACTTTGGAATTTCTTCCACACCCTGCTCTGGGCCTTCTCTGAAGGCCCTGTGTGGGACCTAGATCCTTTCTAAGATACCATGAAAGGACCTTTTTTTTTTTTTGGCTAGAAAGAATTGCAAGGGCTTGGTTTCACCTGTCATTTATCTAAGCCAGAAAGACTGTCTTATAAAGAAAACAGTGTCACCTAGTGTTGAAAAAATAAATTACCCTACTTCCCTCTCTGCTATCTTGTCACCTTCTGCTCAGAAACTGCCAACATGTCTCACTTCCAGATTCCCCAAACCATGTGACCCTTAGAGCTCCTTCTCATTTGTCCCTATTCTTGCCCAATCCCCCTTCCATCCCACGTTGTTCTGTTTTCTCAGGAAGCCACAAATGGCCTGCAAGGGGAAGGAAGTCTGAGGTGATGAGTTGCTAGCCCTGTGCTCCCAAATTTAATTAGAGTGACCTGTGGGTTTTTTTTTTTTTTCTTTTCTGCTTGAGATAAATACTGAAGTTTTGCATAAGAATTCATTTTAAAAGAGCATTTCCTTGCTAGAGAAAAAGTTTATTAAAAATTGTTACCCTACCACATAACCCACCTCACCTCAAATTCAAGCTTTGGTAGAGTGTCCCACACTCCCTGAATGTTTGATTTGGCTGCTAAAGGACCCTCCTTCTCCATAGTTCGAGGCCCACCTGCCTGCAGAAACAGCCTAAGCTCCCAGTGCCTCCAAGCCCATTTGTGCCCAGCTGTCACTTCTCTACACATCTCCCTCCTAGTCAGTGCCACACAAGTTTGCAGTTCATTCTGCATAGGCGCCGTGTGTGCATGCCGCTTCCACAAGGACGTGTCAAATTTACTGGCAGCAGAGACTTATTTTTTTGCTGTATCTCTCTCTGCAGATTTGAGAAGATGATCAGTGGAATGTACATGGGGGAACTGGTGAGGCTTATCCTGGTGAAGATGGCCAAGGAGGAGCTGCTTTTTGGGGGCAAGCTCAGCCCTGAACTTCTTGCCACAGGCCATTTTGAGACCAAAGATGTTTCAGATATTGAAGGGTAAGCTTTGGGTCCTTCTCTGTTTGCTGGAACCTCAGAAGGGTGGACAGATGGCTGGAGAATGAGGAAGAAGCTCAGGCTGTTGACCCTTCAGATGTGGACAGCAGGAGGGTCTCACCCAGCATGAGGCCTTGGCCTCACATGGCAGGCCTATGGCTTGATGTCACTTGCCAGATATTTTCCACTTGTGTCTGTTTTGAATGTGCCGACGACCAGAGTGACTCATGGTGCTGGGGAGAGCTGGCCCCCATGCAAGGACTTTCACTTTTGGACTCGAGTTCCTGCCTGGCACAGGGACCTCAGCTTTATGCTAGAGGCTCCCTGTGGACCCTTCAATGATTGATTTTCATCTACTTCTCTTTTCCTGAAGCCCTGGCATTTCATTCCCTTTTGTTGTTTAGTTGCTAAGTGGTGTCTGACCCTCTGCGACTCCATGGACTGCAGCATGCAGACGTCCCCGTCTTTCACTATCTCCTGGAGTTTGCTCAAACTCATGTCCATTGATTCAGTGATGCCATCCAACCTTCTCATCCGCTGATGCCCCCTTCCTCTCCTGCCCTCAGTCTTTCTCAGAATCAGGGGCTTTTCCCATGAATTGACTCTTCACATCAGGTGGCCAAAGTATTGGAGCTTCAGCATCAGTCCTTCCAATGACTATTCAGGACTGGTTTCCTTTAGGATCAACTGGTTTGATCTTGCAATCCAAGGAACTCTGAAGAGTCTTATCCAGCACCACAATTTGAAAGCATCAATTCTTCAACACTCAGCCTTCTTTATGATCCAACTGTCACATCTGTACATGACTACTGGAAAAACCATAGGTTTGATTATATGGACCTTTGTCTGCAAAGTCATATTTCTGCTTTTAATAGGCTGTCTGGGTTTGTGATAGTTTTTCTACCAAGGAGCAAGTGTCTTTCAATTTGATGGCTGCAGTCACCATCTGCAGTGATTTTGGAGCCCAAGAAAATAAAATCTGCCACTGTTTTCATTTCTTTGCCCATCTATTTGCCATGAAATGATGGGACTGGATGTTATGATCTTTGTTGTTTGAACGTTGAGTTTTAAGCCAGCTTTTCCACTCTCCTCTTTCACCTTCATCAAGAGGCTCTTTAGTTCCTCTTTGCTCTCTGCCATTAGGATGGGACCATCTGCATATCTGAGGTTATTGACATTTCTCCTGGCAATCTTGACTTCAGCTTGTGATTCATCCAGCCTGGCATTTCACATAATGTACTCTGTAAAATAAACAGGGTGACAATATACAGTCTTGACGTACTCTTTTCCCAGTTTTGAACCAGTCTGTTGTTCTATGTCCAGTTCTAACTGTTCCTTCTTGACCTGCATACAGGTTTCTCAGGAGGCAGGTAGGTGGTCTGATATTCCCATCTCTTTAAGAATTTCCACAGTTTGTTGTGATCCACACAAAGGCTTTAGCATAGTCAATGAAGCAAAAGTACATATTTTTCTGGAATTTCCTTGCGTTTTCTATGATTCAACAGATGGCAGTTTGATTTCTGATTCCGCTGCCTTTCCTAAATCCAGGTTGTACATTTGGAAGTTCTTGGCTCACATACTGTTGAACCTAGTTTGAAGGATTTTGAGCCTTATCTTGCTAGCATGTGAAACGAACACAATTGTATGATAGTCTGAACATTCTTTGGCATTGCCCTTCTTTGGGATTGGAATGAAAACTGACCTTTTCCAGTCCTGTGGCCATTGCTGAGCTTTCCAGGTTTGCTGGCATATTGAGCCTAGCACTTTAACAGCATCATCTTTTAGGATTTGAAATAGCTCAGCTGGAATTCCATCACCACCACTAACTGTAGTGATGCTTCCTAAGACCTACTTGACTTCACCTCTAGGATGTCTGGCCCTAGGTGACTGACCACACCATCATGGTTATCTGGATCATTAAGACATTTGCCCAACTCTTAAGTGAAGTCCTGCCATCTTTTTAAAATTTCTGCTGTTTCTTTTAGGTCCTTGCCATTTGGGTCCTTTATTGTGCCCATCTTTGCATGAAATGTTCCCATGATATCTCCAGTTTTCTTGAGGAGATCTCTAGTCTTTCCCAGTCTATTGTTTTTCTCTGTTTCTTTGCATTGGTCTTTCCTCTTCTCCTTGGTATTCTCAAGAAGACTTTCTTCTCCTTGGTATTCTCTGGAACTCATTTAGTTGGATGTATCTTTCCTTTTCTCCTTTGTCTTTCACTTCTCAGCTATCTGTAAGACCTCCTCAGACAATCATTCCATACTGGCGATTTTCAGAAAGGGCTCTATCCTGACTCCTGCTTCATAACAGAAAAAGAGGTCCTTGGACGGCCCATTAGTTCCAAAAGTTAGAGTTGAAGCCTGCATTTTCACCGAGCAGCGGGAGTGGGAGTGAGCATGGCTTGATTTTTGTTTTTCAATCAATGATATCCAAAAAGTTGGACTTGGTTTCCTGTTTGTTTGTTTTGTTTTTAACTGCAGCTTTGTTCATTTATTTTTGACTGTGCTGTATCTTCATTGCTGTGCAGACTTTCCTCTAGTTTCAATGAGTAGGGGTGGCTTTTCATTGTGGTAGCTTCTCTTGTGGAGCGTGGACTCACTGGCTTCAGTAGCACGTGGGCAAAGTAGCTGTGGTTCCCGGGCTCTAGAGCCCAGGTTCAATAGCAGTGGCACACGGGCTTAGAGCCTCTGTGGCGTGTGGCATCTACCCAGACCAGGGATTGAACCTGTGTCTCCTGCATTGGCAGGTGGATTCCTTACCACTGAGCCACCAGGGAAGCAATGGTGTCCTCTTTTTGAGACTTCCACTTGTCACTTGAGGAGGCCTCGTTTCAGGCACCAGATGGTGGAGAGGAGATGATTTTGGTGCTAACAGGAGCAGTGAGACAGTCCAAATGACTTTGTTTTTAGTGGGATACTTGAATGAACTGTACCTCCTTGTTAAACTTGGAGGAAATGACAGTGCTCGATATATGTGGACACTTAATTCCCCCTGAAAAGAGGGCTAATCTCAAAGCATCAACCCTTGACCAACATCTTTAGATGCAAGTTAAAGCACTGCCAACTCCATGGTGAACTGCAACAGACTGCTTGATAGAGAGAAAATAGGGTGGGCTCCACAGCTGGGTTCCTGTGGTCAGAGATAGTTGGTGGCAGGGACAACATTCCCACTATCCTGAGACAAGCAAACTGATACACACGCAGCTTGGTGTGTAAAGCCCCAGGAACAGGGCCTTGTCCTCCCATAGTGTGTGCATAAGGAAACTTGGTTGATCTCACTGGGGAAACAGGGGCACCTGAAGTACTGTGTGTTGGCGGTGGGGGGCGGGGGGGAAAGAAGACCTCAGCTTGTGCTTTCTTCGCCTCCTTGTTCCATAGGTGGGCAGAGCAGTGAGGCGGGTGTCTGCCTTCCCTGGGACATGGCATTTGCTGGGGCCGAGGGCTTTCCTTGTGGGCACACATCTTCCCTCCCACTGGCCACGGTGAGTAGACGCCTGCTCACGCGCTGTTTCTGTTTCCCAGGGAGAAGGATGGCATCCGGAAGGCCCGTGAGATCCTGGTGCGGCTGGGGCTGAACCCGACGGATGAGGACTGTGTGGCTACTCATCGGGTCTGCCAGATCGTGTCCACACGCTCGGCCAGCCTGTGTGCGGCTACGCTGGCGGCCGTGCTGCGGCGCATCAAGGAGAACAAAGGCGTGGACCGGCTGCGCTCCACCGTCGGGGTCGATGGCTCCGTCTACAAGAAGCACCCCCAGTGAGTCAGCACGCGGGCCCTCAGAGGCCTGACTCTGCAGGAGCTCTGCGTCGCACTGTGGGGGTGGTGGAGATGGGCCATGGCGTCCAGGTTCTTTGTGGAATGAAAGCTCCCCACTGGGCAAGTGGGACCTGTGTTGTCCTCGGCATGGGTGGAGGCTTTCCTCGGAGCTCTCCTGGCTTCTGGGGGCTCTTTTTTGTGCTTTCTTAGTTCCAGCTTCTCTGGCTCACCTAGGTATTGAATTAATCCTGCCCTGCCGTCTATGTTTTGATCCTTTAACTTGAAAGATATTTTTTTCTATGGTACCCACTTAGCTCATCATTTTCACCAAATAAGAAGGCCTGGTCAATGGCCCTGCATTAACTGAAGGGGAATGTGGAGGGCCTCAGCCCTTCCATGCCCTAGGCTCCTGGTCCAGTGCTTCAGAAACTTTAAAGTGCACACAGATTACTAGAAGATCTAGTTAAGAGGCAGCTTCTGGTTCAGAAGATCTGGGTTCAGCCTGAGATCCTGTGTCTCTAATAGCACCCAGTGATGCTGCCAGCCCATGGACCACACTTGGAGTAGTAAGGCCTTGGAGACCGTGGCTCCAAGCAGCCACCACACAAATCCTTAGCTGTTCAGACACCTCTGGGCTTCTTGGCAGAAAGCAGCCAAAGAGAGGCCAAAGTCTAGAGCATTTTGACGTTTTTGTTTTTGGATCTTTCCTAGGCAGCATCTGCTGAATTGATGAAACATGAATAGTAGTTGGTGTCAGAGTCACCTGAGGCTGATAAGTTGGGTAGAGGAGCTGGGGCCTATGAGAAGGGGGTCTTCTGTGAGTGTCTGCAGGAGATGGTGGCTTCCTAGAGGGGTCCTTTTCTTTTCACAGGGTGGTTACATTTAAATATTTTGAGCTTTTATACAGTGACCCCTAACCTGGGAAAGAGTAGGGAGAGAGTGTTTAGGGTGTCATTTGGGCTGAGGTGGTGAGCTACTGCGCCAAACATTTGTACCACTGACCCTACCTGTGGGCACCCAACTCTTAGCCCGTCTCTGTGACTGCAGGTTTGCCAAGCGTCTTCACAAGACCGTGCGGCGCCTGGTGCCTGACTGTGACGTCCGCTTCCTCCGCTCTGAGGATGGCAGTGGCAAGGGGGCAGCCATGGTGACGGCAGTGGCCTATCGGCTGGCCGATCAGCACCGAGCCCGCCAGAAGACCCTGGAGTCTCTGAAGCTGAGCCGTGAGCAGCTGCTGGAGGTCAAGAAGAGGATGAAGATAGAAATGGAGCGAGGTCTGAGCAAGGAGACTCACGCCATTGCTCCTGTCAAGATGCTGCCCACCTACGTGTGTGCCACCCCTGACGGCACAGGTACGCAGCAGGGCTGCCACCCAGCTCACCGCGGGGCTCAGTCACTCCAAGAGGATTCCCTTAGCCTTAGCATTAGCTGTTCGGGTCAGATTGTCGAACGTGTTTCTTCAGCTGTAGTCCTGGGAAATTCTGGTGTTCAGTGAGCTCAACCAAGGTACTCCTTTGCTAAAACTGAACAGGGATCGTAGTAAATACTTGCTTACTATGTGTCAAATGCTTCTCTAAGCATTCCATGCATATTAATTCAGTTACTCTTCAACTGTTAACAGACACTAGTAGTTAATTTTGTTAATAAGCTATTATGTTTTACACCAAACCTAGGCACAGGGAAATTAAGAAACCTGCCCAACTAGGAGATGGTAGAGCTGGATTCAAATATAGGAATTTTGGTTCCAGGGTTAGCTCATATAAGGTCAGGGGTTGGCAAACTAAAATCCATGGTCTAAATCTAGCCCACTGCCTATTTTTACAAATAAAGTTTTATTAGCACACAGCCATGCCCATTTGCTTACATATTGTTTATGGTGCTTTGTGCTATGGGACAGGTTGTATTGCTGCACCCTAGTTCAGCCAGGTCTCGCTCCTCTGTAGAGCGGAGTGCAGTGCCTCCCTCTTGCAGCTGCCTGAGGGTTGCATGGAAACTGACTGAGGCATGCAGTGCATTGTGACTGTCCTACAAAGGAGGGTTTTCTCATTTAGAAAGACTTCCCTTCAGTTTTCTTTGGAGAGTTGGACTGTTGTTCCTTTTCTCTTCTCTATTCTGGAGCCTTATGTAAGGTGGCCTTTGATTTTGTACAGGTGGCATGTTTGGATATTTTGGAGTGTGCCATATCACGATTTCTTTCCTATGTTCTGGCGCTCATTGTAATTCCTGGGATCCTGCAACTTGAAAATTCATTTGAGAACCACAAAGGAGCCAGGAAGTGTCTAATCCCAGGGTTCTTATTTTCTTTATCATTAGGTGGAACTTACTGTCTATCATGGAGAAGGAAATGGCAACCCACTCCAGTATTCTTGCCTGGGAAATCTCATGGACAGAGGAGCCTGGCTGGCTACAGTTCATGGGGTTGCAAGAATCGGACACAACTTAGTGACTAAACAACTGTCTATTATCCTGAAGTTGTCCAGGGCCTCCTGGGAGAGCTCCCCATTAGGGGAAGGTGACTGTCACTCTCTATAGCTCCAGTGAATTATCTTCCCGGGCTTATTTTCCAGAGAAAGGAGACTTCCTGGCCTTGGACCTTGGGGGCACCAATTTCCGGGTCCTGCTGGTACGTGTGCGGAACGGGAAGCGCCGCGGGGTGGAGATGCACAACAAGATCTACTCGATCCCGCAGGAGGTCATGCACGGCACAGGGGACGAGGTAAGACAGGGCACCTCTGGGGGGACTCCGGGACAACCCCTCCTCACCTGGGAGGGCAGTGCTTTCTCTGTTTTCACCGGTGGTCCTGGGGAGGAGTAGGTGGGCTTAAGGCTCTGGCTGGCCTTTACTTAAGTATGTGCCTGAGCTGGCTTTTCTCTTGGGTAGAGGCCCAGAGCTGGTGTTCAGGCCCTGCTGGGTGCAGCCTGCCCTGGCCCACCTACCACCCTGCTCAGAGCCCAACTTCTCCTTACAGCTCTTTGACCACATCGTCCAGTGCATTGCGGACTTCCTGGAGTACATGGGCATGAAGGGTGTGTCCCTGCCTCTAGGTTTCACGTTCTCCTTCCCCTGCCAGCAGAACAGCCTAGACGAGGTAACAGTTCTTTCCTGGAGGGGTCTCCCATGGGCTTTACTAACTCTGAACCAGCCAGAGTTTTGAGCAAGGGAGAAAGCTGACCCAAGAGGAAGAAGAGAAGGGCATTAGTGATCAGTCATGGGGAAGGGCTTGTTGATGGGAATGAGCAAGTCAGAGCTGGTGAGAGTCAAGTAGGTAACAATCTTTGGGATGATGATGACGATGCTAATAATATCAACAACTGACATTTTTTAAAGTATTTTGTGCAAGGTACTCTGCTAGGTTTCCTCATTTAACCCTCACAGCAACCATATAAGGTAGGTGTCTGTGTGCCCATTTTGCAGAAAGGAAAACAAGGTCTACAGAGAGGCTAAGTATCTTGCAGGTCATATAGCCTGCGAGTGGCTAAGCCATGATTTCATTCCAGTTTCTTAAAACATGGGTCCATGCTGTCAGTTATGCTCAGCCATTCCTGAGGCCCCTGTTTTGGGCTCGGGACATTTCACTCCATCTCCTGTTTGGATGTCGTGATATTTCCCTAGTGTCCCCTTTGCTTTTTATTCCCTGTCAGCTTGCCTTGGGTGAATGAAGAAGGGGATAAAGATCTGGTGCTCTTACAGCAGCCCTTATGTCACTCAGTGAGTTTTGTAAATGCCTCCTAGTCCTGCCCTCTGCGAGTTAAATTTACCACGTGCACTGCTAGCACAGGTCAGGTGTTAGGAAGTCCTGGTAAAAACCCTGCCGAATCCAGTATTTCCCAACATCTGTTAACATTTGTCCAGTGTTAGTCTAGGATTGCTTTTAGTTTTTCCAGCTTCTTTGTCTCAACATATTATTTGTTTCAGTATTAATGCATTGGTTTTCAAAGCCTTCTCATTTGCATCAGTTTACCAAAAGTACTTATCAAACATGTATATAAGTACTTATGTGATATTTAAGGAAACATTGCTTATTATAACAGTCATTAGAAACAAACTAAGTCATTCAACAGCTGGGAAATATTTAAGTCATGAGTCATTTACTGACTCATATTAGCGACTAGTTTTTTGGAAGGAATCTCAATGATTTGGGAAAACACTGATGGTAAGACCAGAAAAATATTTTTAAGAAAAGTATAAACTCTATAATACAGAAATGTACAAAATTTGATTAATAGGAAGATAAAAAAAATTCCAGTTTATATGCTCCTAGACTTCTTCTACTGAAATATTTTTAACAGACTTTTCAAGTATACTTCCACTGAAATATTTTTAACATACTGTTCAGGTATATTTTTCAAGTATAGCATGTATATATATATGTATATGTGCTTATAGATATATATATGCTTATATATTTATCTGGTGGCCCCCAAGACATGTCAACTGTTTCTTTTTGTGCCTGAATTGTAAAATTCCAGGTCATTGTATTGCATTTATGCCATATGTTCTAAGTTTCTGTAAGCATCAGGTATTCAGTCTAGAACTGTGAAAGCTAAGAACAAGAGAAGCAGAAGCTGGGTTCTGTCTGTTGTTCTGTCTGTAAGCTGGGCTCTGCTCTGCTGAGATCAGTCTGTTGATGGGGAAATCAGCAGGTTCTGAAGCCCAGAGGCCTCAAGCTGCCTGGCTTAGCTGGTGGCCACGGGCAGCTCTCCCCAGCTGTTGGGGCCTCTGCATGCCATATTATCTAAGGACCACTTGCAGTAATGTTATTTCAGCATTCCAAATGCTTGAAAGTGCCAAATACAAAATTTCATCAGAGATGTCAAGCTAATTTGTAAACAAGAAAATCAGAGTGGTTTGGATATAAGTGTGTCAACTAGGTCACTAACTGAGATTGAACTTTGTTTTTCTGAGTTTCCTGGGATCCGAACACAGTGGGACTAGTGATATTAAACTCCTGGGCCGTGAGAAACCAAGCAAGTCCTGGAGAAACCATGCCAGTGGGTAGACAGTGAGCACGTGGCCCTCTTTAGGGTTCCGGCCTCTCAAGAGTGGCGTGGGGGTCCTGGATGCCTATTCCCTGATGGCCTGAAGCAGCACAGAGGGATTCAGGGAGCAGTATGTGAAACAGTCCCCATATTCAGAGCCATCGTATATCTGCTCCTAAAAGGCCCTGTATAACTCCGCAGAGAGTACTCGTTCACTTCGTAGTGGAATCTGAAAATTCAGAGACACAAACCGACCCCTCTATGTGATGTTCAGGGCAAACTGTGTTTCCTGGTGAGGGCAACAAGCGTATAGAGCCTAGCTTCTTGGCAGGGGCAGTTGTGTGGTGCTTATGAGCCCGTGCATTGGAGTTGGTGAGCCTGCGGGTGAGGGCCTCCTCTATTCCAAGCTGCAGGCCTTGGGCAGTTTACTCCAGGGCCAGAGTTACCTGTAAAATGGGCACGATAATGACAGACATTTCACACAGTTGCTGTGAAGATTAAATGCTGTAGCACATGTGATGTGCTTTGCCCAGTGCCTGGTGCACAGTAGGCCCTTCTAGTAGGTGAGACAGGTTTAGAATAACTTGTGGATGAGATGATCGGTTTTCAAAGGGCCTCTGATAACCTGTGAGGTTGACAACTAGAGAATGAGCCAAGAGTCCTTCTCTGATATCCCCCTCCCTGCCCATGTGTGATTCCTAGAGCATCCTCCTGAAGTGGACTAAAGGCTTCAAGGCGTCTGGCTGCGAGGGTGAGGACGTAGTTATGCTGCTGAAGGAAGCCATCCACCGGCGAGAGGTAAGGGAGGCATAGCACGAGGCCGGAAGGGGTCTCTGTGTACAAAAGCGGGGGGAGCTGTTAGGTGCGGTTGTGCTGGTCACAGGGACAATTATTCTAGTCCTTCGGCAGTCTGTGAGTGTCCATGGTCTGTCAAGCCTTCCTCTGGGCAACTGGGGATTCAGGAATGGCCACAAGCTCACGTTCTATAAACAAACCGTGAGCTAACGTCAGGTGCTTTTGTGCTATGAAGGAAAATGAAGTGGGGTGAGGACAGAGTGAGTGGGGCTGGGGAAGCACATTCTTTTAAATAGTATAACCAGGGAAGGTCTCTGAGGAGGTGACATTTGAGCAGAGCAAATAAGCCCTGCTATATAAGCTTTCAGTTCAGTTCAGTTCAGTTCAGTTCATTCGCTCAGTCGTGTCCAACTCTTTGCAACTACGTGGACTGTAGCCCACCAGGCTCCTCCATCCATGGGATTCTCCAGGCAAAAATACTGGAGTGGGTTGCCATTTCCTTCTCCAGGGGATCTTCCCAACCCAGGGATCGAACTCAGGTCTCCTGCATTGCAGGCAGGCGCTTTAACCTCTGAGCCACCAATAAGTTTTATACACATCTAAATCTCCCCTGCAAATGTCTGAGGGAGATTATTGTGGCTCATTTGGGGATTGGGATCTGCTGTTGTTCTCAGGAGTTTGACCTGGACGTGGTTGCCGTGGTGAATGATACAGTTGGGACTATGATGACCTGTGGCTATGAAGACCCTCACTGTGAAGTCGGCCTCATTGTTGGTGAGGACTTGGGCTGTCCTTCCCCTGCGGGTTCACATAGCCTAGGGTTGGTTGGGGGGATGGTGCCGAGGGAGGCCCTGACTGACCTCTCTTGATTGGCAGGCACAGGCAGCAATGCCTGCTACATGGAGGAGATGCGGAATGTTGAGCTGGTGGAAGGGGAAGAGGGGCGGATGTGTGTCAACATGGAGTGGGGGGCCTTCGGGGACAACGGATGCCTCGATGACTTGCGCACAGAATTTGATGCAGCTGTGGATGAACTTTCCCTTAACCCTGGCAGACAGAGGTAGGTGCCCAGCTGCGTGTGGGCTCTGGTATGTTTATCTCAGAACTGAACAGTGATGAGTCACCCACAACAGCAAATCCCAGGATGCTCATTCTCTTGAGATGTTAACAGAAGAGGTTTCTTTGGAAAGGGCTTCTTGTCAGATACATCTGGGAAGTTCTGGGTTAAGTCCTTTTTGCCCTGTTGAACTGTGATGGTCTTGAAGTCCAGTTGGGAAAACAAAAATCACAACAGTTATGTTGCAAGGAGAATTGGAGTTGATCAAGGATTTAGAGGGATGAAAAGACCAAAGAGGGTTGCTGAGTAGCACAGAAGTTAGTATACATGTAGGAAGCAGCTCCTACTGTGAGGACTGGGCAGGTGAGAGAAAGTGTTAAAACCTAGGTGTGGGACTTGAGGAAAACAGACAGTTGAACCACCTGTTGCCATCAGAGTGAAGAAGCATTGCTGGGGCGAGGCAGGTAGGACCAGGAAGCGAATAGGAGCAAGCCTTTCTCCATCCATCCAGTATATAGCATCCTCTATTGTCATACTGGACAAGGGGGCAGCTCCAGCATCACCAAGCCCTTGGTGTGGTGGGGTCCCATTAGGAAGAGGTTGAATGTAGTTTTTCCTAATTGGATTAACCAGGGACTGTACCTCTGCAGAATATCCTTTGCAAACATTTGTCTATAGTAGAGGCCACAGATTAAAGTGCCTCCAGGAACCAGCCAGACAACATTAATGAAAGAAAACAGGCTGGAGTAAGACAAGATTAAACGATGATGGAGTCTTGGTAGAAATCTAGAATGTTGATATTTTTAAAGGCACTAGGCCGAGCCAGAAGACCCTCAAGATATTGAGTAGTCATGTTTAGTTCTCTTGGCCAGTTTAGTTCTCAGCTGGCACTAGTTATTTAAGCAATAAATGATTAGGTTGACGGGAAAGCATGCTAAATTCTCAGCAACATCAGGGATTAAGATTCAGCATCCTACTCTTCTGGAAGTGCGGTGGGGTCTGGTGTGAGTTCCTCCTTGAGAAGTCAGGAATAAGCCTTGGAAGGAAAATGAACCCATTAAATGGAGTCAATTCAGGGAATCCCTTGGGCCTCAGGACACATTTTACTGAACGCTATGAGTCAGTACGTGTGGATGCCAGGAATCCTGCCTAAGTGAGTCAAATAGCATTTCCCGTTCCACCAATGGGAAGCTGTATGCTCTCTACCTTCTGATGTAGTGAAGGCTGGTCTGTCTCAGCACATCCTACACTTCTTTTTTAACCTCCATGAACGTTACCTGCATTGCAGGTTTGAGAAAATGATCAGCGGCATGTACTTGGGCGAGATTGTTCGTAACATCCTCATCGATTTCACCAAGCGTGGGCTGCTTTTCCGTGGCCGCATCTCAGAGAGGCTCAAGACAAGGGGAATCTTTGAAACCAAGTTCCTGTCTCAGATTGAGAGGTGAGAATTTAGGGCCTGGAGTAGGATGGGCCGTGTGTCCTTTTCATGGACAGACAAGCTGGGATTTTCACAGTTCAGGTATGATCAGGGTGTGGCTTACATACAGGTCAGTTTAGTAGCTAACATGTTTCTCTCTATATAGTGTTGTTTTAAAGTACTTTATGAACGGGTGGCATTTTAAGGGAAAATATATATTCTTGTGAAAAATCATGCTAAGCTGGATGAACCTGTGCAAAGCAGTATTGCTGGTTTTAGACCAATTTCAAAGGTAGAAAGAAAGATAGCTGCTCACAGAATGTAAATGGGAATGCACGGTGGAAGATAACTCACTGAAGCCCCTGTGCTTGGCAAGAAGGATCTTCTTAACCGCTGGTGCAGTAATAAGGCAACCAGGATTAAGTGGCATCCTGTGGTGGCTCATTAAAGCAAGGCTTTCTTCCTCCAATTTAATGGTGGAGAAGAGAAGTCTGCTCTAAATTAGAATGCTGAGTTTCAGAGCCTTCTGAAAATTAATGCTGTCATTAATATTACTCTCAGGCATATTGAAAAACAGGCACTAGACAGCCTACATGAGGGGGGCCCTAAGTTATCTGCACTAGCGAACAGAATGCTGTTCCAGTTTACATGTCTGTTTTCTTCTATAAATAGAGCACAGGTCGATTTGAGACCACCCAGAGTCGGGGAGGAGGAGTAGAAGAGGCATCTAATGTTGGCTGTTGAGGCTTGTCCTGCTGGCCTGTGAACAATGAGAGACTGGACAGGAAAGGGCTTTGCAACTGAAAACTGTCATGTATTAGCATCAGCACTGTCTTTGCTATTTCCAAATAAGTGGAATCATGGCCAGTGAATTTCCTTTTGAGTATCAGTTTTGTAGCAGCAGTGTGCACCTTGCCTAGATAAAGTGGCAGAGGGAGCTGTTTCTTTGTGTTCCTGTCCATGTGGGCCAGTGTGATAAGCGCTAGTTCCTGAATTGAGTTTAAAAATGGAACCACCTCTCACGGACGGTAGCTTTGACCCCCAGCCCTTGGAAGTCCAGGTCCCCCAGAACTGCTTCGGATGAAGGAGTCAGGCCCTGGAGTAGCAAGCCATCAGGCCCTCTTGGTGCATCACTGACCACTGGCTGTCTCCTCTTGCCCCAGTGACTGCCTGGCCCTGCTGCAGGTCCGTGCCATCCTGCACCACTTAGGGCTCGAGAGCACCTGCGATGACAGCATCATCGTCAAGGAGGTGTGCACCGTGGTGGCTCGACGGGCAGCCCAGCTCTGTGGCGCAGGCATGGCCGCTGTAGTGGACAAAATACGAGAAAACCGTGGGCTGGACACCCTCAAAGTGACAGTGGGTGTGGACGGGACCCTCTACAAGCTACATCCTCAGTAAGTGCCTAACCTCCACTCTCCCTGCCCATCTGTCTCCCCACATCTCTTCATTCTTTCCCTGCTTTCCTTTCTCTCAATCTTTATTTTATGGCAAATTATCAGACATTGCAAAGAGTGTATATAGTGCATGTATTATAGTTTTAACGATTAATAACTGTGTCTGCTGCTGCTGCTAAGTCGCTTCAGTCCTGTCTGACTCTGTGCGACCCCATAGATGGAAGCCCACTAGGCTCCCCCGTCCCTGGGATTCTCCAGGCAAGAACACTGGAGTGGGTTGCCATTTCCTTCTCCTAATAACTGTGTAGGTCTGTGTTTTACCATCCAGCTTGGAAGCCCCCTGTGAGCTCCTCCCAGTTGTACCCTTCATTTTCCCCACCAAGAGTAAGTGCTGAGGTGATTAAGTTTATCACTTTTTTTCTCCCATATTTTATGTATGCATCTATAGTGTTTATTTTTACTTAATTTTTTTTGGCTGCACTGAGCAGCATATGGGATCTTAGTTCCTAGACCAGGGATTGAACCTGAGCCCCCTGCATTGGAAGCGCAGTCTTAGCCATAGGACCAGCAGGGAAGTCCCAGTTTTACTCAATTTTGAATTTACCATAAGGGGAATCAGATGGCATCTTTTCTTTTGTGACTGGTTTTTCCCACATTGCATGTGGTTTTTAGATGCATCAACACTGAAGTCTGCAATCATAGTTCATTAATTTTCAGGGCTGTAACCTCTGAGTGTCTAAGCTATAATTTATCCTAATGATGAATATTTGGGTTATTTCTAGATTTTGACTATTTCAAACAGTGCTTCTGCCAATGTTCTAGTGAATGTATGCGGGAAATCTGGAGCACTTTTTCCTATTGTCTAGGGTAGGAGTTGGCAGATTATAGCCACAACTGTTTTTTTTTTTTTAAATAAACTTTTATTGAAACACAGCCATGCCCACTTGTTTATGTGTTGTCTATGGCTGCTTTTGGCTATTAACAGCAGACTATATGACCCACAAAGCTCAAAGTATCAATTGTCTAGCCCTCTATAGAAGCAGTTTGCCACCCTCATCTCTAGTATGGAAATACTGAATTCCTTTTTCTTTTTACTCTTTTTTCTGTCTTTGTCCATCTCTTCCCCCTTTTGTCCTCTCATCACTACTTCTCTTCTCCTTTCTTCTCTCACTTGCATAAATTTTGAACAAATTGTTTTAAAATCAGGATATGCCTCAGTCCCTTTTCCATAGAAGCTCTTCAACTAAAACTTAAAAGAACAGAGTTGTGCCCCTTGCTCAGCAGAAGGTAGGATGGAGAGACTCATTGATTGAATTGCCATCCATGTCACCATGATTGTTTCAAGGAGTTGAGATGCTTGCCCAGAGTCTATAGTTAGTGCAAAGAGTGGACCCTGAGGAGTTCTAAATTTCTCTTATTGATGTTCAGTGTCATTGTGAAAATAGGAACCTCAGTCCCAAGTGAGGGTTGGGAGTGGAACAGCCACTAGCACTGGGGCTTGAGGTTAGGACCTCTATTCTCAGCTCTGCCAATGGGGAGGAGCAACTCGACCCTGCTCTAGTGGGTAAATAATGACAAATGGTCTCTTTCTCTAGTCCCATATCAGGAAGAATCTTTGATTCTTGTCATCTCCCAACAACACCCTCCTAAGTCTGCTCCTTTTGCCTTTAATGAAATTTTGGGTTAGACATGAGTCTGACATGAGTTAATATCTCTGGAAAATGGAATATCACATGTATGGGACTTGGTCCTCCCCTCTAGAGCTGATGAACAGGCACTTCTGCAAGGCATGCATAAATGACTGCTCTTTTAAGAACACAGCTGGCCATAATCTCAGGCTTTTGTCCTAGAGTTGAATCTTAGCTTCTCTTGCCCACTGTAACATAGAACTTGGGCATGTTGCTAGTCTCTCCAAACCTCAGTTTTCTGAAAAACAATACATAGTGTTTAATACATGGTAGCTATCATCCTCTTCTCCATCTCAATTATTCCTAGGTTTCCAGCATCACTTCTTAGGGCACTATCTTTTAGGACACAAATCTGTTGTGACTAAGACATTTTGTTCCGTCTTCCTCCCAACTTTTTCAGCTTTGCCAAAGTCATGCATGAGACGGTGAAGGACTTGGCTCCAAAATGTGATGTGTCCTTCCTGGAGTCAGAAGATGGCAGTGGGAAGGGGGCAGCTCTCATCACTGCTGTGGCCTGCCGCATCCGAGAGGCTGGACAACGGTAGAGCCCCTGCAATTGGAAGGACTTTCTCTGGTTTCCCTTCTTTCCTGCTTTAAATTATAAGATGCCATTCCCCTTGTGTCAGAAACAGACCCCTTGGCTTTTCCTTGGCAGAGAGCACGTCACTGGACTAGATTTTGTCTCTCTGTCTACTCATTGTAGAGTTTGGTACCCAAGCCTTGGCCCTCCTGAGATAAATACAATTTGAAGTAAGGATTTGTTCACACTTTTCACAACCGTTACCATTGATTTTTTTAAAACTCGAAAAAAAGATTTAATCTTTAGTAATCCCCCTGGCCAAATACCATGCCCCTGTATAATCCTACAGGATGGGGACAAAAATAAAAAATTTGTTTGCTTCACCTTGAAGCCTGACCATGACATTTCTAGGTGGAAAGCATCCCCCAGCTTGAAAGTTGGTGCTATTTCTCCTCTCAGAGAGCTGAGAGGTCTCCACTGACTTGAGCCTGATTCTCCCATAGGCAGGGGGGAGGGGCAGCAATGGAGGGGACGTCCATGGATAGCCATGTGGCAGCCCCTCTTCAACCTCATCTCTAAGCATTTGCCAGGGGGGTTCCAGTGGATGCTGTTCCTGGAATCAAAGCATCCTGAGTCTGATCAAGCAAAACCAAAGCCTAGAGTCCTGGGAGTAGGTTCACAGGTCATCAATAAGCAGTGGACCTTTGGGGGCGGGAAGACTTTTTGGTCTGTTTTAAAATTTTTCCTGCAGAAGTGGAAACACTGTATTTTCATTTTAATTTATATTTGAAATGTATTTAGTTCATGAAGTACATCTGCTCCTTCATCTTGACACTGTATGATCCTTTGTATGTAATGTATTTATATGTTAATTTGTTATGTCTATAAATACACAGGGTCTCAATAGATCAATGTAGTTAAAGGATGGAAGATGAAGATATACTAATCGGTTACTAGAAATACCTCATTCATCTACAGGAAGAGAAGGAAAACATCATTAAAGTAAGGGAACGGTCAAGCAGCTCCTCCTTTCCCTGCAGACTCAGAAACTTGGAAGGTGTCTGGGGATAGCGTGAAGGGGGTTGGGACTGTGGACTGAAGAAACCACACCAACTGATTGCTCAGTCTAGAAACTTCTCTGGCACAATATTACATGAGATGTTAACAAAGGCAACAGGAATCATTTCAAATAAACTGCTTAGTAATCTTCAGTCTTAAGGCAATTAGTAGTATTTTAAACCTCTCTAACAAGATAAAGGAAGTCACCAAAAATATTTGCAAAATGGTGTAATTGTTGATAGCAAACCAAAACCAAACTATTAATCAAACATACAAAACTTCAGGGACAACATGTTTGGTGGATTTGTACCCTTCTAGCAAATTTCACCTTGGGTTTGTTTTGTAAATGTTCTATAAGAGGTATTGTCCACAGACTTCTAGGCTAAGCTGTTTTTACAAGAAGTATTTATTTCAAACTGCTTGGATGGAGAGGGAAAGGGACCTAAAACCTTCCTTACCCTACTTTTTAGAGTACAGTTAATCCTAAATCTGTGAGCCCACTTCTGCCCTAAAATATTAAATCATTTTAATATTTTTATTAAACCCATATACTTCATAATAAAGAGGGGAAGGCCTTTTAACAATGTTGAGTAGGATACAAGGATCAAAACAAAAATGGAACAACACAACTCAAAGCACCCAAATCTTGCACATTTATCAAACTTGTAGTGAGAACAGTGTCTGGATTTGTGTATCACTAAGGGATGCCCAAGAAATAGAAGTGAACTTTAACTTTTAAACTTGAAACATTAGGCACCATCTATGAAATTGCACATTTTTAAAAGGTAGAGCTGTGTGTGTGGCTTCTAAAACAGAATGCTGGAAAATGCGTTTTGAATGGTTGTGTTCCCACAGTTAGGTGATAGTTCCTTGCTGGCGCTGCTTCGCCTGTGTAAATGTATTGGCTCTCAGTCTATGACTGCGATGTACTCAGTAGCAGATCATCTCAAACCCTGGAGCACTCAGTCTAGTGAAGATGTTGTCATGTACAATAAAGAACTAGTGGGATTAACTGTGTGATGTTAACTATTATTAATAAATTTTAACATTTTTCAAATATTCCACGTGTGATTCATGAGGCTTTTTAAGAGTGTAGTCATCTTTCAATCATGTTAGTCCTTGGAAGAAAAGTTATGACCAACCTAGAGAGCATATTCAAAAGCAGAGACATTACTTTCCCGACTAAGGTCCATCTACTTAAGGCTATGGTTTATGCAGTGGTCATGTATGGATGTGAGAGTTGGACTGTGAAGAAGGCTGAGCTCTGAAGAATTGATGCTTTTGAACTGTGGTGTTGGAGAAGACTCTTGAGAGTCCCTTGGACTGCAAGGAGATCCAACCAGTCCATTCTGAAGGAGATCAACCCTGGGATTTCTTTGGAGGGAATGATGCTAAAGCTGAAACTCCAGGACTTTGGCCACCTCATGTGAAGAGTTGACTCATTGGAGAAGACTCTGATGCTGGGAGGGATTGGGGGCAGGAGGAGAAGGGGACGACAGAGGATGAGATGGCTGGATGGCATCACGGACTCGATGGACGTGAGTCTGAGTGAACTCCGAGAGTTGGTGATGGACAGGGAGGCCTGGCGTGCTGCGATTCATGGGGGCGCAAAGAGTTGGACATGACTGAGCGATTGAACTGAACTGAACTGAACCCATCTGAGTAATTACTGAGTGTTTTGATTTTGACTATACGTGCTTGACAGGCATGTGACCAACACTTTGCCTTGACCCCAGATATTTCTCACTCCAGAAACACAGTGCCAATGGAATGGGAAGCTAGATGATCTTTCCTAGGCTGTGTTTGAGCCCCTGGATTTCAACCATTGCTGAAACCATGGCTGGTGCAGCAGTCTGCTGTTTTAAGCAGTTTGGCTGAGATGAAGCAGAACCCTCAGGGACTCTGGCTAAACTCTGTAGGTATATATGATTCACATTCAAGATATAAAGCCCTTACTTATGTGAACTCTAAAAAGTACTTGCCTCTATCCTTTCCTTATCATATTTTAAAACCCTTTCCTTAATAAGCAAAATACAAACTTGGTAAATAAACTTATTACAAGTTCTTAGTGATACCCACTGATGATATTGACATGGCCTTGCTTGACAATACCTGAAGAAGGAGCAGATAAAGGCTAACAATGGTAGAGATAGGCAGAACACAAAATTCAAACTTGCTAGGGGTGAAGGAAAAGAAATTAAAATTAGACCTTATTTTTCTGACTTCAAATTGATGAGCTTATGGGAGCATACTTATATACTATTGATAGAAGTGCAAAGTGCAGTCATTTAGGAGAGGAATAGGCAATATCCAGTAAAAAAAAAAAAAACAATGTTCTGTACACTTTTCTAGAAATTTGTGAGAGGAAATAGACATAGTTGGAGACCAAGATTTATCTTTAAGGGAGTTTGTGATTGCATGACTTAGAATAACAGAATAGGGGTCTGCCTAACTTGTACCAGGATCTGGTCAGGAAGACAATCTACTACGGTTAATTCAAACGGATTTTAACACAGGGACTTGGTTACAGAGGTAATCGTAGAGCTGAGCAGTTCCACAGTGTAGAGGAGCAACCCAGAGTTTAGCAACATCAAACAACTCCACCTCTATCCTAATGGCTGGGTCAGAAGCTAGAACCCTAGAGCTGGGGTGGGAGGTGGTTAGAAACACCTGACTTCTTTCCAGTTTTCTGCAGTGCCTCCCATTGACCCTACTTGTGAGGCAAATAGATTCAAGAGATTAGATCTGATAGAGTGTCTGAGGATGTATGGATGGAGGTTCATAACATTGTACAGGACGCAGTGATCAAAACCGTCCCCAAGAAGAAGAAATACAGAAAGGCAAAGTGGTTGTCTGAGGAGGCCTGACAATTAGGGGAGAAGAGAAGAGAAGTGAATGGCAAAGGAGAAAAGGAAAGATAGACCCATCTGAATGCAGAGCTCCAAAGAACAGCAAGGAGAGATAAGAAAAGCCTTGCTAAGTGAACAATGCAAAGAAATAGAGGAAAATAATTGAATGAGAAAGACTAGAGATCTCTTCAAGAAAATTAGAGATACCAAGGGAACATTTCATGCAAAAATGGGTACAATAAATGGCAGAAACAGTACGGACCTAACAGAAACAGAAAATGTTAAGCGGTGGCAAGAATACACAGAAGAACTGTACAAAAAAGATCTTCATGACCCAGATAATCACAATGGTGTGATCCCTCACCTAGAGCCAGATATCCTGGAGTGTGAAGTCAAGTGGGCCTTGGGAAAGCATTACTATGAACAAAGCTAGTGGAGGTGATGGAATGCCAGTTGAGCTATTTCAAATCCTAAAAGATGGTGCTGTTTAAGTACTTCTGTCAATATGCCAGCAAGTTTAGAAAACTCAGCAGTGGCCACAAGACTGGAAAAGTTGTTTTCATTCCGATCCCAAAGAAGGGCAATGCCAAAAAATGCTCAAACTACCGCACAATTGCACTCATTTCACATGCTATCAAGGTCATGCTCAAAATTCTCCAAGCTAGGCTTCAACAGTACATGAACTGAGAACTTCCAGATGGACAAGCTGGATTTAGAAAGGGCAAAGGAATCAGAGATCAAATTGCCAACATCCATTTGATCATAGAAAAAGCAAGAGAATTCCAGGAAAACATTTACTTCTGCTTCATTGACTATACTAAAGCCTTTGACTGGATTACAACAAACTGTGGAAAATTCTTGCAAGAGAGGAGAATACCAGACCATCTTACCTGCCTCCTAAGAAACCTGTATGCAGGTCAAGAAGCAACAGTTAGAATCAGACATGGAACAATGGACCTGTTCAAAATCAGGAAAGAAGTACTTCAAAGCTGTGTATATTGTTACCCTGCTTGTTTAACTTATATGCAGAGTACATCATGTGAAATGCCGGGCTGGATGCAGCACAAGCTGGAATCAAGATTGCCGGGAGAAATATCAATAACCTTAGATATGCAGATGACACCATACTTAAGGCAGAAAGCAAAGAGGAACTGAAGAGCCTTTTGATGAAGGTGAAAGAGGAGAGTGAAAAAGTTGGCTTAAAGCTCAACATTCAAAAACTAAGGTCATGGCATGTGGTTCCATCACTTCATGTCAAATAGATGGGGAAACAATGGAAACAGTAACAGACTTTATTTTGGGGGGCTCCAAAATCACTGCAGATGGTGACTACAGCCATCAAATTAAAAGATGCTTGCTCCTTGGAAGAAAAGCTATGGCCAACCTAGACAGCATAGTAAAAGGCAGAGATATCACTTTGCCAAAAAAGGTCTGTCTAGTCAAAGCTATGGTTTTTCCAGTAGTCATGTATGGATGTGAGAGTTGGACCATAAAGAAAGCTGAGTGCTGAAGAATTGATGCTTTTGAACTGTGGTGTTGGAAAAGACTCTTGAGACTCCTTTGGACTGAAAGGAGATCAAACCAGTCAATCCTAAAGGAAATCAGTCCTGAATATTCACTGAAGGACTGATGCTGAAAATGAAACTCCAATACCTTGGCCACCTGATGCAAAGAACTGACTCATTAGAAAAGACCCTGATGCTGAGAAAGATTGAAGGCAGAAGGAGAAGGGGGCAACAGAGGATGAGATGATTGGATGACATCACTGACTCGATGGACATGAGTTTGAGCAAGCTCTGGGAGCTGGTGATGGACAGGGAAGCCTGGTGTACTGTATAGTCCATGGGGTTACAAAGAGCTGGACATGACTGAGCGACTGAACTGAACTGAACTGAAGATGCTGAGAAGAAAGTTACGTCAAGTTTCTGCACTCAGAGACCCTGTAAGCCCCTGGGCCGCCCATACTGACAGATTCCCCTCAGGCTGCTCCCTACACAACTCCCACCTCCTCCGTAGGGTTCCTCACCGCTGGGGAAATCTGTTTCCTTCAAACAAATGGACTCTACCCAGGTTGTGTCTGGCTTGAAAATAGCTTTTCCAGCCTCTGCCAGCCTGTCTTACCTCTCTCTTGCTTGTTTGTTGCTGCGTTTTCTTTGGTTTGAGCACCAGGGGCAGAAGGTTAGATTACTTAAATGCCTACCGCCCCCACCCCTCCACCCCCATCATTCAAGACATTGTCTAGTCTTTGCAAGGACCTTTCTTGCTTTTTTATTTTCTTATTACCTTTTATCCTTTGGCCCATTTTTCTCTCACAAGTGGCAATCATGTTATTATATTGATGTGCAACTTATTTGTGTGTCTTGTGTGCATAATTTTTAATTTACAAAATGCTGTTGGCTAAAAAAATCGCTTTTTACTTAAAAAAAAAAAAAAAAAAACAGCTCGTGGCTGCTTCTATTGTGCGCATTTAAGTCATTACTTTCAGGTACTGCATGAAAATCCTATTGTGTGCTTTCCCACCTGTGCTTCCAGTAATAGACTTGTGGATTGACTCAGCCCAGCTACACAAACATCACTGCGACAAGCAGCTTTGCACATTAATTAAGTTTGTGATTATTTTTCTGGGTGTGTACCTACCCAGGATCAGGAGAGCTGGATCATATGTTGTGCATTTGCTTAATTTGATCCTGTCTTACCAAATTACTCTCCTAAAAGGCTACCCCCAGCCACTAATAACTCTAGTGGCAACTTATCTTGTTCTCTTCCTTTTATTAACGTGCTTAGTATAAAGTGAGATAATATGATTGTTTTAATTTACATTTCCCCACTATGATTTTCAGCATCTCCTTTTATGTTTCCTTCAGTTAACTGCCTGGTCATTTTCTTTGCTGATTTTTCAACCAGGGTTCTTCCTTTTCTTTTGCTGATTTGCTGAAGTCTCTTATCTAATCTAGATTATCAGTCCTTTGTTGGCTTCAGGTATTGAATGTAACTTCTCCCAATCTATTAATTTTGTCCACTGTATTTGTTGACTAGGAATCCTTTCTTTTGGAAAAACCAAACCCATCAATTCTTTTTTGCTTTATGGTTTGTAACTTTGACCTTTCTCACCCTTATCTCATTAATATTGTCTTCTATTAAAGTCATTAATAGATTTACTTTTTTTAAAGGGTTATTGTAAAACCTGATACTACATCTTTCTATGTAATATCAGGTAAAGTACAGTTTTTTTTTTTCCTTTGTGTCCTTAGTAAGCCTGCTCTTTCTCACTGATTTATATCACTTCTTCTGAATATATTAAAGGGTATGTTTCTGAGGACTCCTTTCTGCCGCATTGATCTGTCTTGCTTGTCCCTGAACCACTAACAGACATTTTCTATTACCAGGACTTTCTAGAGTGCTTTGTCTAGCAGGGCAAGTCTTTCTTCTCTTCTTTTCCAAATTTGTGCTGCTCCTGGTCCTTTATTCCTCCATGTAAATTTTAGAGTAAGTTATCAAATCCCTGGAAAAAAAAAAAACAGCTTAAATTTTGTTTAGAGTTGCAATGAAATTACTGATTTGGGGGATAGGATTGACCTTTTGAATGTTTATAAGAACATAGAATGTCTCTCTGTGTATTATAATCTTTTCACCTTTTCTCAGAGCTTCAAAATTTTCTCTTATAGAGGCTTTGTGAATTTTGTTGATACCTAAGCCTTTGACTGTGTGGATCATAATAAACTGTGGAAAATTCTGAAAGAGATGGGAATACCAGACCACCTGACCTGCCTCTTGAGAACTCTGTATGCAGGTCAGGAAGCAACAGTTAGAACTGAACATGGAACAACACACTGGTGCAAAATATGAACAGGAGTACATCAAGGCTGTATATTGTCACCCTGCTGATTTAATTTATATGCAGAGTACATCATGAGAAATGCTGGACTGGAGGAAGCGCAAGCTGGAATCAAGATTGCCGGGAGAAATATCAATAACCTTGATACTGATATGCAGATGACACCACCCTTATGGCAGAAAGTATAGAGGAACTAGCTTCTTGATGAAAGTGAAAGAGGAGAGTGAAAAAGTTGGCCTAAAGCTTAACATTCAGAAAACGAAGATCATGGCATCCAGTCCCATCACTTCATGTCAAATAGATGGGGAAACAGTGGTTGGCTTTGTTTTTTGGGCTCCAAGGTCACTGCAGATGGTGACTGCAGCCATGAAATTAAAAGATGCTTGCTCCTTGGAAGGAAAGTTGTGATCAACCTAGACAACATATTGAAAAGCAGAGACATTACTTTGCCGACTAAGGTCTGTCTAGTCAGGGCTATGGTTTTTCTAGTAGTCATGTATGAATGTGAGAGTTGGACTATAAAGAAAGCTGAGCACTGAAGAATTGATGCTTTTGAACTGTGGTGTTGGAGAAGACTCTTGAGAGTTCCTTGGACTGCAAGGAGATCCAACCAGTCCATCCTAAAGGAGATCAGTCCTGGGTGTTCACTGGAAGGACTGATGCTGAAGCTGAAACTCCAATACTTTGGCCACTTGATGTGAAGAGCTGACTCATTTGAAAAGACCTTGATGCTGGGGAAGATTGAGGGTGGGAGGATAAGTGAACGACAGAGGATGATATGGTTGGATGGCATCACTGACTCAATGGACATGAGTTTGGGTGGACTCTGGGAGATGGTGATGGATGGGGAGGCCTGGCGGGCTGTGGTCCATGGGGGTTGCGAAGAGTTGGGCACGACTGAGCAACTGAACTGAACTGAGACAGTTTACACTTGTGCATGATCCCTGATTTTTATTATATTTTCTGGTTGATTACTGCAGGGATTCTTAGCCTTGGCACTGTTAAGGTTTGGGGCTGGATAATCCTTTTCAAAAGATATCTTGTGTGTTGTAGGTTGTTAGTGCTATCCTTGTCTTACACCATGGGTGCCTGTAGCAGCCCTTCCCTTTGATATCTGAAAATGTCTTCAGACATTGCCAAAATTCCTGTTGGAGTGGGATTCTCACATAAAACACTAACACTTAATATTTTGTTCCAGTTTTTGTACAGGACATGTTTAATTATGTATTGCTTAATTAAATTTCAAATTTAACTTGGTGTCGTTTTAAACTTGATTTGTCAAATTTATCAATCCTACCTGCAAGGCAAAATCACTCTTTGTTGGGAGGCACTGGTGTAGAAAAAAGTTAGAAATTTGTGTATGTTGACCTTATTTCTAATAACCTTGCTTAATTTTATTATTAATTGTAATAGGTTGTTTATTCTGTTGTTTTTCTATGCAGATTATCATATTTTTAAATAAATAATTATTTAGTTTTATTTTTCCCTTCAAATCACTAAAACCTTTTTCTTTTCTTACCATATTGATTAGGATCTCTAGCACTGCTATATAGTAGCAGTAATAGTACATTTTTGTTTCCTTTCCAATCTTAACAGAAATGTGCCTAAATTTTCTCCATTAAGAAATTTTTTTGATGTCAGTTTTGGGTTACCAATTTAAGGAACTTCTTTTTTCTATTCCTAGTTTGCTAAGATTTTTTAATTATAAAATCTTCAGTAGATGTACATTAAAGGCTTTTTCTGCATCTGTTGAAAGAGATGATGGGTTTTTTTCCTTTAGTCTTAACTGTAATGAATAGCACTATGCATTCTCTGGAAAATCTTCCTTTATTTCTGGGATAAACCATTGTTTTAGTATATTACTGGATGGAGATCACCTGGCATTTTACTTTTTGCATTCTCATTCCTAAGTGAAATGGGGCCATCATTTTTTTCTTTTGTATTGTCCTGATTTGCTTTTAAGAGCTGACTGTGGCTCAGATCATGAACTCCTTATTGCCAAATTCAGACTTAAATTGAAGAAAGTAGGGAAAACCACTAGACCATTCAGGTATGACCTAAAGCAAATCCCTTATGATTGTACAGTGGAAGTGAGAAATAGATTTAAGGGGCTAGATCTGATAGATAGAGTGCCTGATGAACTATGGAATGAGGTTCGTGACATTGTCAGAAGACAGGGATCAAGACCATCCCCATGGAAAAGAAATGCACAAAAGCAAAATGGCTGTCTGGGGAGGGCTTACAAATAGCTGTGAAAAGAAGAGAAGAGAAAGGCAAAGGAGAAAAGAAAAGATACAAGCATCTGAATGCAGAGTTCCAAAGAATAGCAAGAAGAGATAAGAAAGCCTTCTTCAGCGATCAATGCAAAGAAATAGAGGAAAAGCACAGAATGGGAAAGACTCGAGATCTCTTCAAGAAAATTAGAGATACCAAGGGAACATTTCATGCAAAGATGGGCTCGATAAAGGACAGAAATTGTATGGACCTAACAGAAGCAGAAGATAGTAAGAAGAGGTGGCAAGAATACACAGAAGAACTCTACAGAAAAGATCATCACAACCCGGATAATCACAATGGTGTGATCACTCATCTAGAGCCAGACATCCTGGAATGTGAAGTCAAGTGGGCCTTAGAAAGCATCACTACGAACAAAGCTAGTGGAGGTGATGGAATTCCAGTTGAGCTCTTTCCAATCCTGAAAGATGATGCTGTGAAAGTGCTGCATTCAATATGCCAGCAAATTTGGAAAACTCAGCAGTGGCCACAGGACTGGAAAAGGTCCATTTTCATTCCAATCCCAAAGAAAGGCAATGCCAAAGAATGCTCAAACTACCAAACGATTGCACTTATCTCACACGCTAGTAAAGTAATGCTCAAAATTCTCCAAGCCAGGCTTCAACAATATGTGAACCGTGAACTTCTAGATGTTCAAGCTTGTTTTAGAAAAGGCAGAGGAACCAGAGATCAAATTGCCAACATCCGCTGGATCTTGGAAAAAGCAAGAGAGTTCCAGAAAAACATCTATTTCTGCCTTCTTGACTATGCCAAAGCCTTTGACTGTGGATCACAATACACTGTGGAAAATTCTGAAAGAGATGGGAATACCAGACCACCTAACCTGCCTCTTGAGAAATCTGTATGCAGGTCAGGAAGCAACAGTTAGAACTGGACTTGGAACAACAGACTGGTTCCAAATAGGGAAAGGAGTACGTCAAGGCTGTATATTGTCACCCTGCTTATTTAATTTCTATGCAGAGTACATCATGAGAAACACTGGACTGGAAGAAACACAAGCTGGAATCAAGATTGCCGGGGGAAATATCAACAACCTCAGATATGCAGATGACACCACCCTTATGGCAGAAAGTGAAAAGGAACTAAAGAGCCTCTTGATGAAAGTGAAAGAGGAGAGTGAAAAAGCTGGCTTAAAGCTGAACATTCAGAAAACGAAGATCATGGCATCTGGTCCCATCACTTCATGGGAAATAGATGGGGAAACAGTGGAAACAGTGTCAGACTTTATTTTGGGGGGCTCCAAAATCACTGCAGATGGTGATTGCAGCCATGAAAATATAAGACGCTTACTCCTTGGAAGAAAAGTTATGACCAACCTTGATAGCATATGCAAAAGCAGAGACATTAGCGTTTGAATTAGACCTAGCCGACTAAGGTCCGTCTAGTCAAGGCTATGGTTTTTCCAGTAGTCATGTATGGATGTGAGAGCTGGACTGTGAAGAAGGCTGAGCCCCAAAGAATTAATGCTTTTGAACTGTGGTGTTGGAGAAGACTCTTGAGAGTCCCTTGGACTGCAAGGAGATCCAACCAATCCATTCTGAAGGAGACCAGCCCTGGGATTTCTTTGGAAGGAATGATGCTAAAGCTGAAACTCCAGTACTTTGGCCACCTCATGCGAAGAGTTGACTCATTGGAGAAGACTCTGATGCTGGGAGGGATTGGGGGCAGGAGGAGAAGGGGATGACAGAGGATGAGATGGCTGGATGGCATCACGGACTTGATGGACGTGAGTCTGAGTGAACTCTGGGAGTTGGTGATGGACAGGGAGGCCTGGCGTGCTGCGATTCATGGGGTCGCAAAGAGTCGGACACGACTGAGCAACTGCACTGAACTGAACTGAAAAATTACATTAACTTCACAGAAAAGGTGGGCAGTTTTCTTCCTTTTTTCACTTACACATGTAAACGTATACAGAATACTGAACCCTCTGTGCTTCAATAGAAGCACGAGGCCAATTTTATTTTGTCTATACCTCCATTCTCATCCCCTTTCATATTATTCTGAAGCAAAGCTCAGACTTTTTATCATGACAACTACAAATGCTCCAGTGTTTTTTTCAGTCTACCCATAATGCCATCATCTCCTCCCCAAATATTCACAATTTCTCAATGTCAAGAAGTACCCAGTGTTTAAACTTCCAACTGTCTCATAAATATCATTACAATAAAAAAAAAATCAGAATCCAAACAAAATCTACATATTGGGCTTGGTTGCCTGTTTTCTAATCTCTCATAACCTTCTGTTCCTTTCCAACTCTGTTTTCCCTCTCTTATGAAGAAATCACATTGCCTAGGGTTACCCATGACTGCATCTCTAGAGTGATCTGTCCTCTGTATTCCTGTAAATTGGTAGTTTAACCTCAATTCTTGATCAAATGTAGATTTGGTGTCTTAGCAAGACTGCTTCAAAGTGGTTATTGCATTATTCTTTTATTTTTGTATGTCTGTAATTTTCCCCATTTTCATTGTATATATATATCTATTTTAATATATAATGTCTCTTTCTCACCTCTTTCCTTAACCAGTTTTGCCAGAATTTTGCTTCATTTATCTTTTCAAAGAATTAGCTTATGAATTTTGTTATTTTTTGTTTTTTCCCCATTCATTGATTTTCACTGTTTATTTTTCTTTCCTTCTTATTTCCTGAGCTTGCTTTGTTGCTCCTGTTTCAGCTTCTTAAGTGAACAGTTTAGCTTATATTTGAAGTTACAAATTCAGCTCTATCTACTAAGCTCCACAAATTTTAATACATTGCCATTTCATTGGAACTCTAAGTAATATGGCATATGCATTTTTTAACCTTACAAATTTTAGTACTCTCATTTAGTTTCCAGTATTGAAATTTATAAGATAAAATATATGTGTATATATATATTTACCTAGGGAATAATTACTTTACAATATTGTGATGGTTTCTGCCATACATCAACATGAATTGGCATTAGGTGTACATATGTCCCCTCCTTCTTGAAGCCCCCTCCCACCTCCCTCCCCCTCCCATCCCTCTAAGTTGCCACAGGGCACTGGCTTTGGGCTCCCTGCGTCATACCTCTAACTCCTAACTCCCACTCTTTTGTGACTGATTTCCAATTTTTTGGCATTATGGTCTGAGAACATGGTCTGGTTGATATTCGGTCTTGGAATTTATCGAGTCTTCCTCTGTGGCCTAGTAGATGGGCAATGCTGTAACCTTTCAAGAAGTGACTAAAAACTCTGTATTCTCTGGTGCAGAGCATAGGATGAGACAAAGAGAGAGGTGTGAGAACACAGGCAGAGTGACTGTGGATATGTTCTAGACTGACATGTTGCTTACGAGTTTCTTGGTGGTAGAATTATAGGTGGCCTTTGTTTTTTTCTTGGACAACAGTTTCTGTTTGTCTGTTTCTTAATGTTCTTGAAATCCATGTCAACGACTTCACATGGCAGCCACTGCTCCAGGCTGGTAAGAGCGCTGCTATGGACAAGGGTTACATTTGCCACTATAGGCTGTGTGGATGACTCATCCACCTTTCCTGGCCTGCCATCCAACTCTGTAAAATGAGGAGATTTAAACTGCTCACCCGGCTTGAACATTTTTTGTCTGTTATTTGTAAGCACCATTTGCTGCTGGTGTGGGTACCTGAAAACCCTGGCATGGTGGCGGTCACTGCAGAAAACCTCAAAAATCTGGCCCACAGGGTCCCACCCACAGGCAGCCGGGGCAGGAAGGAGGTCTCCCTCTCTGTGTTATCAATAGATAATGTGACCTTTTGCTTTCCATCATTTAGTGATAAACACGTTTCTTTCTCCAATCATGGTCTCTGTTCTCCAGGCTGCAAAACCATTTCTGGGGAATGCAGACATTAATGGTGCCAACTGGAACAGGGAAATAGACAGGAATTGGTACCTTTGACTGTACTGGGACTTCAGGTCCCCTGAAGGACAAACCTGTAACTCTTTGTTTTATTATAAAAATGTTTTCTTTTTAAATAAGCAGTGGGAAACGCCAGAATCATCTGCAGCTGCCTGCTGACCCTTGGGACTGGAGAAGGTATATTTGTAAGATTCCATTTTTTGTTTACTCAGTTATTCCAGGAATATCCTCACCTTGGGGTGCAAGAATTGCCCTAGAGGACCAGCTCTGCCGTCATGGTCAAACAGGATGAAGCAATGCTTTCCTTGGCAAATTTCTACAAATTTCTAGGCCTTATATGTTGCCATCAGGCCATTTCTCCATGCTTCATTCACAAAGCAAAAACATCAGGAAAATGGCATTTCTACATGTGTATTATTTAATTTATATACATTATGTATGAAAGTGTTGGTCACTCAGTCGTGTCTGACTCTTTGCAACCCCATGGACTGTAGCCTTCTTCTGTCTATGGAATTCTTCAGGCAAGAGTACTGGAGTGGGTTGCCATTCCCTTCTCTAGGGATCTTCCCTACCTGGGGATTGAACCTGGATCTCCTGCATTGCAGCAGATTCTTTACTGTCTGAGCCACCAGGGATGCTTGAAGCAAGTATGAATTTGCTTCACGGCATTTGGATGCAAGAAATGTCACAGTACTGAAATTAGCTCTGAACACTCCCTCACCAAGAGAATGAGATGTCCAGTATCAAGTATTATTGGGATAGTTTTCCTCTCACCAGGATGAAGTGGGAGTCCCTGGGAGGGGCACAGTCCAGTGGCATCTGAGAAAGGCCTGCAGCCTTTAAGAATGCTGTGGTTCCCCTACTTCTGAGCCAGCCCAGGTGGCTCGCTGGGGAGCCCCTGCTGCCTGGAGACTCCCGTGTTCCCTGTCCAGAAGCCCATCCCACTTCTCCCCTGACACTGCTCAGATGCTGCTGAAGAGATGATAGCCCAGGAGGCCGCACTGGCACTCCATCCCTGGGCTGTCAGGAACTCTGCTTCGGAGACATCCTGTGTGATTGGTTGCATATGAGAACTGGCGTTGCTGCAGAAACCACCCTACCATTTGATTTCTGTGATTCCTGTCCCCAAATTCACCTTTGACTCTCCGATTCACCTTCAAGACTGGTCGCCTCTCATAGCAGTGATCAAAACCATCTCCAAGTAAAAAAAAATGCAAGAAGGCAAAATGATTGTCCGAAGGGGCTTACAAATAATTGAGAAAAGAAGAGAAGCAAAAGGCAAAGGAGAAAAGGAAAGATATACTCATCTGAATGCAGAGTTCCAAAGAATAGCAAGGAGAGATAAGAAAGCCTTCTTAAGTGAGCAATGCAAAGAAATAGAGGAAAACAATAGAATGGGAAAGACTAGAGACCTCTTCAAGAAAATAAGAGATACCAAGGGAACTTTTCATATGAAGATGGGCACAATAAAGGGCAGAAACAGTAAGGACCTAACAGAAGCAGATATTAACCAGAGGTGGAAAAAATACACAGAAGAACTATACAAAAAAAGGTCTTAATGACCCAGATAACCCAGTGGTTTAATAACACCTAGAGCCAGACATCCTGGAGTGTGAAGTCAAGTGGGACTTAGGAAGCATTACTGTGAACAAAGCTAGTGGAGGTGATGGAATTCTAGGTAAGCTATTTTAAATCTTAAAAGACGATGCTGTTTAAGTGCTTCTCTCAATATGCCAATAAGTTTAGAAAACAGCAGTGGCCACAGGACTGGAAAAGGTTAATTTTCATTCTAATCCCAAAGGAGGGCAATGCCAAAGAATGTTCAAACTACTGCACAATTGTGCTCATTTCACATGCTAGCAAGGTAATACTCAAAATCCTTCAAGCTAGGGTTCAACAGTATGTGAACTGAGAACTTTCAGATGTACAAGCTGGGTTCAGAAAAGGCAGAGGAATCAGAGATAAAATTGCCAACATCCAGTGGGTCACAGAAGAGAATTCCAGAAAAACATCTACTTCTGCTTCATTGACTACACTAAAGCCTTTGACTGTGTGGATCACAAAAAACTGTGGAAAATTCTTCATTAGCTGTGAATACCAGACAACCTTACCTGCCTCCTGAGAAACCTGTATGCAGGTCAAGAAGCAACAGTTAGAATCAGACATAGAACAACAGACTGGATCAAAATCGGAAAAGAAGTACTCAAGGTTGTATACTGTCACCCTGCTTGTCTAACTTTTATGCAGAGCATATTGTGTGAAATGCCAGGCTGGATAAAGCACAAGCTGGAATCAAGATTGCTGGGAGAAATATCAATAACCTCAGATATGCAGATGATACTACCCTAATGGCAGAAAGTGAAGAGGAACTAAAGAGCCTCTTGATGAAGGTGAAAGAGGAGAGTGGAAAATCTAGCTTAAAACTCAACATTCAAAAAACTAAGATAATGGCATGTGGTCCCATCACTTTATGGCAAATAGATGGGGAAACCATGGAAACTGTAACACTTCATTTTCTTGGGCTCCAAAACACTGCGGACAGTGACTGCAGCCACAAAATTAAAAGATGCTTGCTCTTTAGAAGAAAAGCTTTGACAAACCTAGACGGCATATTAAAAAGAGGAGACATTACTCTTCCAACAAAGGTCCATCTAGTCAAAGTTATGGTTTTTTCAGTAGTCATGTACGGATGTGAGAGTTGGACCATAAAGAAAGCTGAGTGCTGAAGAATTGATGCTTTTGAATTATGATATTGGAGAAGACTCTTGAGAGTCCCTTGGACAGTACGGAGATCAAACCAGTCAATTCTAAAGGAAATCAGTCTAAATATTCATGGGAAGGACTGATGCTAAAGCTGAAGCTCCAATACTTTGGCCACCTGATATGAATAGCTGATTCATTGGAAAGACCCTGATGCTGGGAAAGTTTGAGGGCAGGAGGAGAATGGGGCAACAGTGGATGAGATGGTTGGATGGCATCATCAACTCCATAGACATAAGTTTGAACAAACTCTGAGAGATAGCAAAGGACAGGGAAACCTGGCGTGCTGCAGTCCATGGAGTCACAAAGATTTGCACATGACTGACCCACTGAACAACAACAAAGGGTTTTCTGGTAGTTGTGATAATGTTTAATAGCTCATGAAATCATCTTTGTAGCCCTTCCCTCTTTTTTCTGGAGTAAATAAACACACACAAGAGGCATTACTCCTTGCCTTGAGTAAAGGGCTGTGAGACTTTCCAGATATATCATTCTTGGTTATATAAAATCAAAATACAATGCATTTTAAAAATATTTGGCAAATTTCAATTATCTGGAGGATAGTTGGTTACTGATAAGGGGAGCCTTTGGGTAATTAATACAAAAGTAGTTGAATATCACTAGAAGTTTGGTACTTTTCTATCATATGCCATTTCATTTATTCTTGTCAAAAACAGTGCCTCCACTTTGCCTCCACAAATTATAGCAGAAGTGATTTGCCCAAGCTGAGCTTTGGTATAGGGGGATGCTGTGTCTGAGGATCATCACCAGTCTCTCAGCATTTTTTTTTTTTGGAATGATTTTTAAAACTATATAAATGGATACAAAAAAGAATGAAGCCCAATAGCAAATAGAAGGATGATAAAAGTAAAAAACCCAGGCACCTGGACACAAAAGCAAAAAGACTCTAAGACACTTTGGAGGGAAGGTGGGGAGCAAGCAGCTCCACTTTTATGTAGCTCACTCGGTTCTGAATTTATCCTTATACTAAATTAGGGCAGAAAAGGGCTACTACATAATGAAAATTATAAAGAATTAGACAATGAGATTATTGTTGATTTGTACTATTTAAGGAAAGAAGAGCATAAAAAACAAGAGCATAAATTTTGACATTGAGACCATTTTTTAAAGGATTATTAAAATCAGGACATTTTACCATTTAAGCTTGTCAATAAGTGTAGCCATTTCCCCTATACATCATGTAAATATCCCAAATACCATCTAATACATGAAAATTACATATTTATAAATTATATGAGAAAATTACTTTATGAAGAGGAAGATAAAAATTTTTGTCCAAGTATATTTTATCTCCATGAATATAGAGATTAATATATTGGTGACTGAACAGCAACAGAGACAAATGAAAATGGAAACACATGGTCCAAAACTTACGAGCTGCAGCAGAAGCAGCTCTAAGAGGGAAGTTTCTAGCAACACAATCTTCCCTCAAGAAACAAGAAGAATCTCAAATAAACAACCTAAGCTTTTAAACTAGCCATTAAAAGAATGAAATTATGCCATCTGGAACAATTGGATAGACCTACAGAGTGTCATACTGAGTGCCGTAAGTCAGACAGAGAAGTATCATGTGACATCCCTTATACGCTGAATCTAAAAATAAGTTATTTCAGTGAGCCCAGACTTTTGCATCTTTCCATACATAGAAAAGCGCTAAATTCCTTAACTGGAGAGGTCTGATTTTAAGTAACAGTAATCTTTTGATGTTCCAACTATCTGGTCTTTCTGCAAAAACTCCTGTATAGCCAAACAAGGTCAGTCCCTCCATTTAGACCATATTTGGGTACATGGGACTCAAAATTTCTTGCTTAAATGCTCCAACCTCTTCCAGAGCTGCATGAGCCTCATCCCCCATCTGTCTCGCCTATGGTGAGCTCACCTACATTTCAGGGGTAGCCAAAGGCGGAGGGATTTTGGGTAGGATTTAGACTTGCAGGTTGAGGTATGCTTCAATGCCTGCTGGGTGGGGTTGGGAGTGGCAAGAGAAGGTGGGAGTGTGGGCCAACTGTCTCCATGTTTATACTTTCAAAGTTAGTGGCAGGTGTGGGTCCAGGGTCCCTTTGGGAGAGGAAAATACTATTCCTTCCTTCCTACTGAGTCACCCCTTTCCACCCTTTCTCTTCCTCTAGGGTGGATTAAAAGACTTCTTGCAGAAAAACACATCAACCAACATATGAACAAAAAACAAGACCTCAGATTATACCTACATGGCAAATGAGTGCAGCCCACCCACCCAGATGTTGAGCATTTAGTGGACCACCCACCAACATGCCTTTGAAGGGTTACCCTTAAGAGGTTTGGGGGGAGGGTTAGCCTCTGAAGGGCATAAACAGGGACTGATACCGGCCTAAGGCTGGTAGGGAGAGAGGACATCTCAGAGGGGAAGACCACTGGAAGTCAGCCTTGTTGGCATCTTGGTGCTGGCATTTGGAAGGCTCTCCCTCTAGGATAAGGGTCTACCACCTATTATTCTCTGTACAACCTCATCTTCAAAAGTTTACTGACTTGGAAACCAAATGTGATAAATGCTATGGAGCTATTCTGGCTGAAACAAGGTTTGAGAGCAGGGTGACTGTCCTGCTTGGTGACCCTCCCACCTGCTCCTGAGGAACAAGTTGGAAACTTCCAGATCTAGAGAAATAAGCTTGATGCAAGAAGCACAGATCAGGCTGTTCTAGGCCCTGAGGGCAGGAGCACAGGGACAAAGTGGGGGTGAAGCAGACCAGCGCTGGGCCCAGGACAGCCTCCCACCTTCCTCAGGGCCAGAACACACAGGCAACTTCTCCATGTTACCGTCATCTGCCTTTAAATAAGACAATGTAAGAAGGTCTCTGTGATGTGCAAAGAACTAAGTAAACATGGGTGACATCCACCAGTGAAAGAGAAGAGGCAGATACTTGTGACCTGGGTATTCTATCTTGTCATCTACCCTGATCCTTTTGTTCAGACTCCTGTGCTGGTTACGAAACCAACGTCTGTCAGCTTACACCCACCCATTTACACTCTACTCTGTGGCACTGGGGCTACGACTCTGCAAACTACAATTCTCTGTGGCCAACTAACTCCAGGTTAGGCTCTGTCAGCAAGGCTGGAGGAAGGAGCAGGGACTCTCTCCTTCCTCACTGAGCATAACTCCATCAATGACAGCTCTTTCAAATAGCAGCGTCTTCCTGTTTTTTTCTACACTCCCAGCACCAACCTCAGAGATACAAGGCAGTTGCCTCTCATTGGAGGTCTGGGTTCCAGCTCTGCTGGGCCCCTCTGCCAAGCATCTAATTAATTAGGACCCCAGTCTCTTTCTTTTGCTTTCCAGTCCCAGCTGCCTGCTGCATTTACTGCCTCTGTGTTTATCTTGACATTCCTCGTTTGCCTTTTCAGCCTCCAGTACCTGCCTAGGTTAAATTCTCTCTGTCAGAATGACTGGTGTGGTTTCTGTTTTCCTATTGAGACCTGATTGATAGACACCCCTGAAAAGCATCACTTGGGGAACAGATGAGGTTGTAGCCTTGCCTGAGCTCAACTGCAGAAACTGCCAGCAGCCCCAATTAGTCAGCCTTTCTGGTAAAGAAACTCTCTTGTCACCGGAAAACCCCCTAATCTAATGCAACATTTATAAACAAACTCGCTCCAGGAGGGAAGGTTTAATTTAAGAAAGCAAGTAGGAGCCGTAAGTCTTTTCATTTCAATCAAAACTGCCAGAGTCAGTTAGCTTCGAAGCTAGACAGGTGGCCCCAAAGCTGCCATCTGCCCAGCAGCTGTCCTGTCACCAAGGAAACCACAAGTCAGGGTGGGAAGCAAAGAACAGGGCCCCCAGGAACCAGCCTGAACCTCGATCATCTGGCAAGTTTGTCATGATCAACTAGGCCAAAGTGCAGCATCTCTTGTAAGAATGATTTCCTGAAATTCTCCTGCCTCAATCCACCTGCCTTCTGTTTCCCAAATTGGGAATACGCCCACCTCTGAGAAAGATGTGCATGAGATAACAAAGGGAGTCACTTGCTTCCTCAATAACAGATGAGGCAGACAGTCTGCTTCATTGCCAACACGGCTGGTGTCTTTGGGACTCCCTCTCTGCTTTCCCAGGCCCCAGTGACGTCCACCCCTGAGTGGTGGCCATCAAGTCTCCCCATGCTCCTCATGCAGCAGCACCAGAGGAGCAGCTCTGCAAAGCCCCTTTCCTCTGTCTGAATGGATATTTGATGTCACCACCCTGCAAATAATTAAATAAGCCTCTATCTTATTAATGACTGGTAACTTCAAATGTGACAAGAGGATTCACTCATTTAATTGCTCGTTCCAGAAATATTCCCTGAGCACCTCCTGTGTACCGAGCACTAGGCTGGGCATTAATAATAATGATTAATCATGTATTAGTGCTGGATGGAACCAGTAGACACTTAAATAGGGCAGTCAGGGAAGGCAGTTCTGAGAAGGGGACATCTCAGCTGTATTTCACACATCTACTGCTGTGCAACAAACCACCTCAAAACTTAGTGGCTTAAAACAATGGTAGCAGTTGTTTTGCTTACAAATGTGTCATTTAGGTGGGGGTTGGTAAAGCATGTCTCTGCTCTACCTAGCATCAACTGGAGCAGCTTGGAGGATGGGAACTGGACTTATCTGAAGTCTTCCTTATTTACATGTCTAGTGATTGATGTTGGCTGTTGCCAGGGACCGGAACTGGGGCAGTCAGCAAAAATGCCTTCCTGTAGCCTCTCCACGAGGCTGCTTGAATGATGGCTGCATTCCAAGGACAAGCCTCCCAAGAGGGAGAATGAAGTCGGAAGCTTTATCACCTTTTTCAGGCTAGTTGTAGCAAGTTATACAGAGTTACTTCTGCAGCATTTTATTCATTGGAAGCAAGAGGAGGGAACGTGGGATTCCACTTTTTAAGAGATTAAAGTCTAAGAATTTGTAGATGTGTTTAAAACCATCACCTAAAGAAGAAATCAGTAGGAGAGCATTCCTGGAAGAGGTCTTAGTATGTGAAGGCCCTGAGGGTGGGAAAACCTTATGTGTTAAAGGCAATGAAAGAATAGCAATGCTGGTGCATGGTGAGCAAGAGGGCCTATATGAGATGAGGTCAGAGGTGACCAAGCCATATAAAGCAGTTATACGAGTTTGAAATTTATTCTGAGTACAAGGGAGCCATTGACTGATTTAAGATTCAAATTCACACCTTGGAATAATCCTCCAGTTGCTAAGCAGAGCATAGATTGAGCCAATGTTAGAATAGGGAAAACCAGTTAGGACACTATTGGAATGGTCCAGAGGAGAGATGATGATGACTTGGGTAAGAATGTTGGCACTGGAGATGAAAAGAAGTAGAGGCATTTGAAAAAAGGTGAGCAAAATAGAAAGAATTTATTAACAGAGTGGACATGAGGCTGAAGGAAAAGAAGGTAGGTAAGAAAAAGGATTCTTGGGTTTAAGGCTCTGGCATCTGTATGGATAGCAGAACCATTTGCTTGGAATGCTAGGAGGGGGGGACTCACTGATATGTGTGAAAGGTAAAATCTAGAGTCTATTTTTAAGCATTTCAGACGTTTGAGACGTTTGAGAAATATACTAGTGGCAAGGAACAATGATAGCTGGATACACAAGCCTGAAACATAGTGGAGAGTGTGGGGCTGGAAATATAAATTTGGGAATCTTTAGTCTATAGATAGTATTTAAAGCCATGGTCCTGGATGAGCTCATTTAGGGACCTAGAGTGAGAAAAATAGAATGAAGGGTTAGGCCTGGGAAAGGTAACCTACAAAGGAGACTGAGAAAGAGTGACTAGAAAGAGCAGCTGGGAAACTAGGGTATTGGATGTCATAGAAACCAAGAGAGGAGGCTTAGAAAGAGGGAATTCAGAAATAAAGAACTGATCTAAACGACCTTAAAGCTCTCTCATATCTGGATGTCTATGATTTTATGAATATCTCAAATCCCTTCTAGATTGGAAATTCTGTGACTCAATTGCATCTTTGGAAAAACAAACTTCCTGATGAATCGTTGGGTATCTCCAAAGACTATAAAAATTAATTCTTGGTGATGAGGAATTTTGTATCTTGTCCTTAAAGTGAACACAGGTAACATCAAGTCTAGAATGAAAATAAGAATCCTTGGAGAGAAGCTTAGGCAACAGTACAAATGGAAAAAATATAAGTGGGGTTATCTGATCTCTTTCCAGTAGGGCTCATTTAGTCACAGTAGACCCACAGGCTGGGCACAGATGACAGCCCTGGTCTTTAGACAGGGACATGTGTGAGCCCTATCCTTATTTTCTGCCCCTGGGGGCACTCTCCCAACCTTTACTCCACATGTAGGGTTGACGTATAGCCTTGAGGAACCCCAAGATTTGTGCCCTGGGCCCTGGTCTGGGAGGGCAGCCTGACAACTGGATTGCTCCTACCGGCTGATGTGGTTTTGTGTGAGACTGGGTCACCAGTCTGACACACTGATTTCGGGTGACTCTCACATCAGACACTGGGCACTGGACTACTGATGATCAGTGCCAACATTTTGACCTGAGCTGCATATGTGTGCACACCTCAGCTCTTACCCATCTGTGTTCCAACCGTAGTGTCATCTCTGATTTATACTCAAAGGTATGGGACAGTGGCAGGCGTCCTTTACCCTGCATAGCCCCTTGCCACTGGGAGCTTTCATCCCACACCCTCCTCAGGCTTTATATCACACATGAGTCCTCCAGGGTGACTGTGCATAACTCCTCTGAGGGCTTTTAAGACTATTGCTTTGCAATGATAGCAGGCTCTTCCAACTAATGTCCTCTCTTGCCTCCAGATGATATGGTGATAGTATACTTTCCCAGGTCAGTCTTCAACTATGCCTAAGGAATGGACATTTCTTGTGTTACTGGGACTATTTTTCTTGCTCCATTCATGTCTCCTTACCTCTCTTCCCTTTTGATGGTTGTGTGTTTGGAAGCAGGACTGCAGACAACACTAAAATGATCATAGTCTAAAAATGCAGTGATTATAGCCTAAAGAATTCAAGAGAAAAGGCGATTTGAAGATGTGTTGTTATACGTTAATACTATAAAATTCCAAACAGAAAATTTAATATAATCAGAAATTGGATTATCATCCATACTTTCATGTACGTAAGGCTTGGGGAGGCTTGCATTTTTTGGTCATCACCAATGAAGCACAGAGACACTCTCTGAGAGAGCATGCATAGGTGCCATAGTCTATGTTGCAGCGTCATGAGTCATGATATAACCAGCATTAAAGAAACGGTATTAGAGGACTGCAGAGGCACAAACAGGTGGACAAAAACCCCAAACCCAAAGCCATATTGTTTCAATACAAACAGGTTTCAGAGAGCTCTGACATTTTGAGCAACTGTTTTTCCTATTGTGTTGCTGAGTTTTTCTCATTGCGAGAGTTATAATATTAGCCTAGACAGCATAAATAGATGTTTCCTTGCACCTCAACAGGAATAATTGGTGCCTGGACTCTATGAAGAGTCTTCATGTGCATTGTTAATACAACAAACAAATCCTCTATTGATGATCCTAAATCTTCACTGATGTAGAATACTAGCACTTCACAAGGGTCCATAACTTTTGAAAGACATTTTAAGATCAAATTGTTTAGATAGACAAAAGCCCTGAAAAAAATATCTTTCTGAGTTCCTGTACACCAGGGGTGGCCCTGGTCATTGATGATCTTGAAAATGCAATCTCAGTGGATGGTGGTATTAAATACTTCACTGGAGTAAGTGCAAGAGGGAGCAAAAAAAGAGAAATCGGAGATAATGAATATAGGTAAGTTTGCAAAAGGTTTTTTTTTTTTTTTTTTTCCAAATAAGAGCAAAGAAATGAGGCAGAAGTTGGAGGGGGTGTGTGGGTCAAGAGCAAATATTTTAGTAAAGATGTATGCTAATAGGAGGGCTTTCCAGGTTGTGCTAGCGGTAAAGAACCTGCCTGCCTGCCTGCCTGCCAATGCGGAGACATGAGACATGGGTTTCATCCCTGGGTTGGGAAGATCCCCTGGAGGAGGACATGGCAACCCACTCCAGTATTCTTGCCTGGAGAATCCCATGGACAGAGGAGTCTGGTGAGCTACAGTCCATAGGGTTGCAAAGAGTTGAACATGATTGAAGCGACTTCAGTTCAGTTCACTTCAGTTGCTCAGTCATGTCCAATTGTGACCCCATGAATTGCAGCACGCCAGGCCTCCCTGTCCATCACCAACTCCCAGAGTTCACTCAGACTCACGTCCATCGAGTCCGTGATGCCATCCAGCCATCTCATCCTGGGTCGTCCCCTTTTCCTCCTGCCCCCAATTCCTCCCAGCATCAGAGTCTTTTCCAATGAGTCAACTCTTCCCATGAGGTGGCCAAAGTACTGGAGTTTCAGCTTCAGCATCATTCCCTCCAAAGAAATCCCAGGGCTGGTCTCCTTCAGAATGGATTGGTTGGATCTCCTTGCAGTCCAAGGGACTCTCAAGAGTCTTCTCCAACACCACAGTTCAAAAGCATCAATTCTTTGGCGCTCAGCCTTCTTCACAGTCCAGCTCTCACATCCATACATGACCACTGGGAAAACCATAGCCTAGTTGGCAAAGTAACGTCTCTGCTTTTGAATATGCTGTCTAGGTTGGTCATAACTTGTCTTCCAAGGAGTAAGCGTCTTTTAATTTTGTGGCTGCAGTCACCATCTGCAGTGATTTTGGAGCCCAAAAAAGTAAAGTCTGACACTGTTTCCACTATTTCCCCATCTATTTCCCATGAAGTGATGGGACCGGATGCCAAGATCTTCGTTTTCTGAATGTTGAGCTTTAAGCCAACTTTTTCACTCTTCTCTTTCACTTTCATCAAGAGGCTTTTTAGTTCCTCTGCACTTCCTGCCATAAGTGTGGTGTCATCTACATATCTGAGGTTGTTGATATTTCTCCCAGAAATCTTGATTCCAGCTCGTGTTTCTTTCAGTCCAGCATTTCTCATGATGTACTCTGCATGGAAGTTAAATAAGCAGGGTGACAATATACAGCCTTGACGTACGCTCTTTCCTATTTGGAGCCAGTCTCTTGTTCCATGTCCAGGTCTAACTGTTGCTTCCTGACCTGTATACAGATTTCTCAAGAAGCAGGTCAGGTGGTCTGGTATTCCCATCTCTTTGAGAATTTTCCAGAGTTTCTTGTGATCCACACAGTCAAAGGCTTTGGCATAGTCAAGAAAGCAGAAATAGATGTTTCTCTGGAACTCTCTTGCTTTTTCAATGATCCAGCGGATGTTGGCAATTTGATCTCTGGTTCCTCTGCCTTTTCTAAAACAAGCTTGAACATCTGGAAGTTCACGGTTCACATATTGCTGAAGCCTGGCTTGGAGAATTTTGAGCATTACTTTACTAGCATGTGAGATGAGTGCAGTTGTGTGGTAGTTTGAGCATTCTTTGGCATTGTCTTTCTTTGGGATTGGAATGAAAACTGACCTCTTCCAGTCCTGTGGCCACGGCTGAGTTTTCCAAATTTGTTGGCATATTGAGTGCAACACTTTCACAGCATCATCTTTCAGGATTTGGAAGAGCTCAACTGGAATTCCATCACCTCCACTAGCTTTGTTCATAGTGATGCTTTCTAAGGCCCACTTGGCTTCACATTCCAGGATATCTGGGTCTAGCTGAGTGATCACACCATCGTGATTATCCGGGTCGTGAAGATCTTTTCTGTAGAGTTCTTCTGTGTATTCTTGCCACCTCTTCTTACTATCTTCTGCTTCTGTTAGGTCCATACGATTCCTGTCATTTATCGAGCCCATCCTTGCATGAAATGTTCCCTTGGTATCTCTAATTTTCTTGAAGAGATCTCGAGTCTTTCCCATTCTGTGCTTTTCCTCTATTTCTTTGCATTGATCGCTGAAGAAGGCTTTCTTATCTCTTCTTGCTATTCTTTGGAACTCTGCATTCAGATGCTTGTATCTTTTCTTTTCTCCTTTGCCTTTCTCTTCTCTTCTTTTCACAGCTATTTGTAAGGCCTCCCCCGACAGCCATTTTGCTTTTGTGCATTTCTTTTCCATGAGGATGGTCTTGATCCCTGTCTACTGTACAATGTCACAAACCTCATTCCGTAGTTCATCCGGCACTCTATCTATCAGATGTAGGCCCTTAATCTATTTCTCACTTCCACTGTATAATCATAAGGGATTTGATTTAGGTCATACCTGAATGGTCTAGCGGTTTTCCCTACTTTCTTCAATTTGAGTCTGAATTTGGTAATAAGGAGTTCATGTTCTGGGCCACAGTCAGCTCCTGGTCTTGTTTTTGACTGTGTAGAGCTTCTCCATCTTTGGCTGCAAAGCACACACTTACTAACAGGCACGGTTCAGCAGAAGGAGGAAAAGTAGATGTTGTAGGAGAGAGAGAGAAAGAGAGAGTGAGAGGAAGAGAGAGAAGAGATGCCACAGTGACTTCCTTGGGAAAGCAAGAAGGGTTGGAAATCTGATGGACAAAGGTGGAGGGAATGGCCTTGGAGAGAAGCACTGACATTTCAGTCTAGTAGCAGCTGGGACCGCAGAGTACCTGGCTATAGGTACTGTTTGGTGAGTAGACGTGGTGATGACAGTGGGCAGAAGCTCCAACCTCAGTGCTTCTATTTTCTCTGTGAAATAGCAACCGAGGTCATCAGCAGAGAGCCAAGGGATTGAGAAGGGGTGATATGTTTGAGAGGTAAAGAGAAGGTGTCAAATACTCATCTGGTGAGTAGGCAAGTGAGCAGAATGTGGTGGGATTGCTGGCTGCTCTGATTTTCACTTGAGACTGACCATAAGACTTGTAAGACCAGTCAGTTTGGTTTTTGTTGTTCTCTCAATCTGCACACAGCTGCATCAGTGTCAGTGCAGAATAGACACAAGATTCGATTTAACTCGGGTTGGTGTGTCATATACAGATGTGAGAACTGGATCATAAAGAAGACTGAACACCGAAGAATTGATGCTTTTAAACTGTGGTGTTGGAGAAGACTCTTGAGAGTCCCTTGGACTGCGAGGAGATTCAACCAGTCCATTCTGAAGGAAATCGGTCCTGAATATTCATTGGAGGGACTGATGCTGAAAATGAAGCTCCAATACTTCGGCCACCTGATGCAAAGAAGAGACTCATAGGAAAAGACCCTGCTGCTTGGAAAGACTGAAGGCAGCAGGAGAAGGGGAGGACAGAGAATCAGATGGTTGGATGGCATCACTGACTCGATGGACATGAGTTTGAGCAAGCTCTGGGAGTTGGTGATGGACAGGGAGGCCTGGCATGCTGCAGTACATGGGGTCACGAAGAGTCGGACATAACCGAGTGACTGAACTGGTGTGCCATTATCAACCGATTGCTTTTTAGTACCAGATCCACCTTCACTGCTTGCTGGCAAGATCGGAAGCTTTCTCTTCAGCCACTGGATTATGATTTTATGCTATATCAGTAGCGTGCATTGGAGGACAAAAGGGGATATTTCTTGGTCCCAGTGTGCTTTTTTGAGAACGCGTTTTTGTAGTGCAGAGTGGCCAGCAGTGTGCAGCACCTCTCCTTAGGCATGTTTCCGAAGCACCCTAGAAAGTGAATTGCCCATGAGTCCAGCCATACACAGGGCACTTAAGTGACTTTGGGGCTCAGGGAGTCATGGCTGCGTCCTCCGCAACAAGACCTTGATCGCAGCTCTGGTGGGATGGGGTGCTCTTTAGTGTTCATTTCATCCTTGGGTTTTCTACCTCAGCTTGGGAGCATACATGTAATTAATTCCTCTGTTCTTTACAGTTCTCTTTGCACCTTAATAGTCAATCCCCTATTATAATTACGAATTTTTAAACTTTACTGTTCAAATTCTGTGATTTCTTTCTCCTAATTGGACTCTGTTACAGATGAGGTTTTATCACAGAAAGTGGGAAGAATTGTTAAAATACTGTCCATCACTTTTCCCTCCCACATTTTTATTGCTTCTATTTTAGTCTCCTCCAGTAGCATATAAATTTGTTCAAGTTTCTCCTATATATTTCTATTACTGCTGTATTTCCTTTTACAATCAAGTTTCTCAGAGGCGGCATGATGGCGCGTGAGAGTCATCAGGCACAGTAAGAGAGAGTCCCAGACCCCAGAAGATGTGGCTTGTGCTTAAAGACTCGACAGGTGCCTAGAAGAACTCGCTGATGTGCTCGGCCGCGTGAGGGGCGGAGTCACACGCCCGTAGAGGGCGTGGCTTCCAGCGCGCGCGGGAAAGGGGCCGGCGCCGCCTGCGCGCACACAGTTGGCGGCCGCGCGCAGGACGCTCAGGGCCGGGATGGCGGCGGTGGCGCCTGGAAGCGGGGCTTCCCGGGAGGAGGAGGGCACCGGTGGGGACGCAGCCACTCCGCAGCCCCCAGCCCCGACGAGTGCGCCCGGAGCTCGTCTCTCGAGGCTGCCTCTGGCGCGAGTGAAGGCCTTGGTGAAGGCGGACCCCGACGTGACTCTCGCGGGACAGGAAGCCATTTTCATTCTGGCACGCGCCGCGGTGCGGCTTGGGCACAATGGGGCGGGGATGGGGGGGTGCACGGTGCGTGGCGACGGGCGGGGCTCGGGGCTTCTCCGAAGGGCGGGGCTTAGCGATCCTTTGGTCCTGGTTTGGGGAGCATCGGGAGCGTAGGGCGGGGTGTTCTGAGGCCCGGGAGGTGAGAAAAGTGCTAGGGCGGATTCTGAGATGGTGAGTATAGGAAGAGAAGACAGAAAAAGGATCCCATGTCGATACAGTAGTTGTGCTGGTTTGCTAACACACCTACCTCTTCAAGAGGGCCTGGACGCGACTTTATAACTTGCATCTCTAGTTTAACAGAACTTGTAGGAGTCTCAAGTGAGTGAGTGGGGTGGATCTACAAGTGAGGGAGGGGCGGATGCATCTTCAGCAATTGCGGGAGGGGGAAGGGGAATAGACCATCAAGTCCAGGAAAACCTTCAGCTTCCGGGAGAACCTCCCTTTCACACCCGCCCCCACCCCCACCAAAGAAGCACGCACTCGAATTGTACTGGAACTCATGGAAACAGTTCTCTGGTTTTTTCTTTTTTTTTCAAATTTTCGTTTATTATAACTTTTTCAGTTTTTTTCCTGCTTATTTTCTTCACAGGAACTGTTTGTGGAAACCATTGCAAAAGATGCCTACTGTTGTGCTCAACAAGGGAAGAGGAAAACTCTTCAGAGGAGAGATTTGGGTAGAGTGTCACTATGGTATCTTGGATCTGGAGGCAGACAAGGGAGGCCTGGGCTGGGCCCGTCGAGGCTTTCCCTTATGCCAGTCGAGATGGCATCACTATAAGATGAGAGGTGCCCCAAGTCTCATCCTATGATGTTTTCTGTTGGGCTGCCCCAGTGCCAGAAATGCTTTTCTAATCGGTATGCTTTGGGTGGCTGGAGAGGTGCTGGGACAGAGAACCAAAGTAGTCTAGGCATTGCCAAAGCTGACTAGATCCCTTTATACCTTCAGCCATGTTGTACCAGGCATGACTTTTTTTTCACGTAGGTGTTCGATTTTTTACTCCACCTTGTAGCCAGTAACACTAGAACATGTGTAAACTCATATACCATAATCTCACTTGGCCTGCTACATAGCCAAACTCTTGTCTGATAACTTTCAGAGCAAAGATGTTTCCCTCCATGAACAGTAATTACCCAGGCTTTTCTTATTTTCTTACTCTTTTTAAAAAATTTTAGTTCCCTGACTGGGGATCAAACCCTTGCTCCTAGCATTGGGGCCCAGAGTCTTAATTAACCACTGGACAGCCAGGGAAGTCCCTTTTCTTACTCTTGTAGAGAGATAGCTGATATGTAGGATTTGATGGTGGAGAAGATTTGTATTTCAAGATAGCAAGGGGCAAATTTTATGAATGCCCTCATTGCATAAAGCCTCATGCCGGTCACTGCGTGGGTTGTGCTTTTGTAAGAGATTGATGCCCAAATGACTGAAGTTAGTCAGATGTCCCTTTACTCTGTGTTTCAGATAATGCAATAGAAGCTGTGGATGAATTTGCTTTTCTGGAAGGTGAGTTCTCTGTCAGTAGGGAATCGTTTCCATCTGTCTTTCCTGTGCTAACGATCTGAGTTCAAAACCTTATAAAATGAATGGCCTGGTTCTTTCTTCATGTAGAAATAATTTTTCTCCCTGTTTGCTATTTCAGATAGGAAAAACAAATTTTAATTCAAATGCCCTTGAAGAATTAGAACTTCCTCCTGAAAACTGCTTAACCATAGAAAATGGGAGGGACTCTGAAGAACCCAGTGGAGTTAGGTAGATTCAGAAGTTTGAGTCTTACTTTGCCCTTCTTAGATATAAATCTTACCTCTCATCATAATGCTGGAGATCAGAAGTGATTGCCAGCATTTAAAGGGTTGTTTCTTGTTCTTGTATCTTCTTCAGCAATCTGTGTAATTATTTTGTTGCTGTGAGATACTGTTCTGGCCTGTGTTATTTTTTCCTTAGGAATTTCAGGTTAACTCCTGTTTTCTGACTAAATCTCATAGAAATAGAAAATATTTGAAATTCCTTATTTTAGCTAACTTTTCTTAGCGCTCTAACTCTTACTTAATTCCTAAATTTGATTGGCTTTCTATTTCCTGCGTGTATTCTGATTGAAGAGCTTTGTGAAAGCTGTGTACCTTCAGTTCATTCTCACCTTTACCATACCAGGATGGTCTCTCTACCTCCCTGAAGCCTTATCACTTTCAGAAATCTTTTTTTGAATTATTTCAGTTTTTTTTTTTGCACCCCTTTGTTCTGCAACTGTAATCAGCCTAGTCTCTGGCCCTTTTGGTTGTTGTCATTACTCAGTCACCAAGTCATGTCTACCTCTTTGCAACCCCACGTACTATAGCATGTCAGCCTCCTCTGTCCTCCACTCCTGGAGTTTGCTCGAATTCATGTCCATTGAATTGGTGATGCTATCTAACCATCTCATCCTCTGTCGCCCCGTTCTCCTGTTGCCTTCAATCTTTCCACCCTCAGGATCTTTTCCAGTGAGTTGGCTCTTCACTTCAGATGGCCAGAATATTGGAGTTTCACCATTAGTGCTTCCAATGAGTGTTCAAGGTAGATTTTCTTTAAGGTTGACTGGTTTGATCTCCTTGCTATCCAAGGGACTCTCAAGGTCTTCTCCAGCACCACAATTTGAAGGCATCAATTCATCGGTACTCAGCCTTCTTTATGGCCCAACTCTCTTGTCTGTACATGACTACTGAAAAAACTGTAGCTTTGAATGTATGGATATATTATTTTAAATGTCTTTTAAGATACATTCCTATGGCGAGCTTTAAGCCTAGATTATTGAGTATTCTCTTAATTTGTAGATCTTTTCTGCATACTCATCTAAAAAATAACTTGCTGGCTGTGTGCCTAAGGTGGGCACCTGCTTGTGATTGACATCCTGTCAGTTCCTCAGTCAAAAATGTTTGGAGCCTAACTAGCTGTTTGTTTTTATTTTTAAATATGGAATGCTTCATGAATTTGTGTGTCGTCCTTGCTCAGGGGCCACGCTAATCTTCCCTGTATTGTTAAATTTTAGTAAATGTGCTGCTGAAGTGAGCACTCTGTTTATTTTTAATTACCATCTTTTCAAAGAGATGAGCAATTTATTTAAGATTCTGCCTTAAAGACATAAGAGTACCAACCTGTGGTGCCAGGATGATAAACTGGAGGGTACTAGGAAAAGGAGTGTAGAAAACTTACGAAGTTTTCCACTTTAGCCTGTATGGTGCCTAATGCTTAGCTTGGATTTTTAATAAATGGCCATATAATAAGTGGTGGATGTGTTCATTTTCATCTTTGGATTCAGTAATCTCAGTAATTGAATCCCTTTGGCGGGTCGTTTTAGCCCCCTAGGATTTAGTCAGTATTATGTTATTTTGTACTTGGTAAAGTGAATGTTCTTAAGTCCTTAGATGTGTATGTTCTAAGTGGAATTTTTTTTTTAATCGAGTCAGTATATATTCATGATTAAAAGTCAGATAGTTACCTTATGACTTACAATGCAATGTAGCTGCTGCCCCTCATCTTGTCATTATTTCTGTTTTTAGCTTTCCAGATGGTTTCTTCTATTTTTGAATAGTATGCTTTGTTGTTGGTTTATCAACTCTAGATGTTGTCTTTTGACTTCCAGTGATGATAAAGGAAGTTTTGGTAAACCTATACTACTCCATCAATCCTTTCCCTCTTTTTTGTTTTTGGCAGTTTTATCATTATTTTTAGTTCCTCTTTACAATTTATGTAACATACTAAAATATGTGTTTTTTGTTGACAACTCACTTTGTAAGGTAGGACTGCTGGTGCACTTATTCCTTCCTTTCCCGTTATTAGCTCACTTCTAGCTCTAACTTTGTGTCAAGGCTGAAAACATACCTCCTTATCATAATTAAATCTTCCGTGCTTAATAGGTTGAGTTCAGAAGTTGAAAAATAGTATTGAGAACAGTCTTCCTTTAACCTCTCTGTCCTTTAATCTCTTATATAGGTCCCCTCCTTTCAGGCCACTGTTTTTCATCTCTTTTGTAATCTTCTAGATATTTTATGCAGATATGTTTATGTGTGTGTATGTATTCTTTTCTAAGAACCTTCCCTTATGAAAGAATATAGCATAGAATATGTATCTTTTTCTTTTGTGGATTCTGTCAAACATCCTGTATACCTGATTCACATTTCTACCAGGAGTGTATGACAGTTTCCATTGCTCCCCATTCTCACCAATACTTGGTATTATCGGAGTTTTATTTTTGCAAGTTTGGTAGGAACAACATTGGTGGGACTTTTTATCATGAAAGAGTGTTGGATTTTGTTAAATGCATTTCCTGCATCTATTAAAATTTTCATGTGGTTTTTAATCTTTTCTTTTGTTAATGTGAATATTGAACTGTCCTTGTATCCTGGAATAAAGTCCACTTGATCACGGCATATGATTCTCTGTAATGTATTGTTGGATTTGGTTTGCTAATACTGTTTGAGAGTATTTGTGTTGATATTCATCAGTGGTATTGGGCTGTATTTTTTTTTTTTTTTTTTTTTTAGTTTGTCTCATTTTGGTATCAGGGTAATAATGGTGGTCTTACTGTAGAATGAATTCGGGAGTATTTCCTTCTGCAGGCTTTGGAATAGTTGAGAAGGGTAGGCATTAAGCTCTTGCTGTATGTTTGGTAGAATTTCTCTGAAGCTGTCTGGTCCTGGACTTCTGTTTGCTGCGTATTTTTTGCTTACTGGTTCAGTTTTACTACTGGTGGTCCAGCTATTCAGATTCTTTTTCCTTCCTCATTCAGTCTTGGAGTGTTGTCTGTTAGTAGAAACGTATCCTTGTTAAAATTTTCACGGTTCATCTATTCTTTTCCCTAGTTCAGTTAGCATTCTTATTACTAATGCTTTAAACTCTTTATCTGGTAAATTATTTATTTTTGTTTCATTAGTTGTTCTTTCAGGGTTTTTTCCCTTGTTCTTTCATTTTTAAAGAAATTCCTCTCTTTTCATTTTGCTTAAGATATCTCTGTCTCTGTGAAATTAGGTGAAACAGTTACCCATCCTGGTCTGAAGGGGAGTGCTTATTTGGGAGCATATCGATAGTCTGTGTGCTCAGTGACTTGGATGGGAGAGTTGGATTTTAAGTGAACATGAGTCACATCTTACCTCAGTGTGCTGGCAGCTATCACCTTAGTAGAAGGTGGGGCTGGACATGGAGGGGCCAGAGCCAAAGAGAGGTGTGACCTGGGTCTTCACTCATCAGTTGCCAGCACTGCCCTATCATGAGTGATGTCAGGTCCCAAACTGCTGGAGCAGAAGCCCTTAGAGGAAGGTCCAGTTTGGTTCTGTTGATGTTGAGTGTGTGTTCTTTCTTCCGCCAGGCATCAGCACTGTTGCTCCAAAGGAGTGCAGTGCTAGAACCAGAAGGGCTAAATTGGGCACCTCGTGGAGGCGGGGGCCTGTGGTTGGGTGGTCCTGGCATCAGGCGGAGCTGTAGGCTGCTGGTGAGCTCCTGCTGCTGTGAATGCTAGAAGTGGTGCCCTTGCCTTGTTTGGACGCTGTGCTCGGCTTGAGCCTGCCCTGTCCCCCACAGTTGTGCGTGTTCCTCAGCAGTGGCAGCCTTTGCCCTAGTGGAGAGCTGTCCTGTGGGGCGAGAGGACCAGAGTAGGGGCTTGACACGGACTGGGGTGCATGCAGTGGTGGTCCCAGCACCAGTCAGAACTCCAGAGCACTCCTGATTTGCCACCCTGTGACCAGTGATGGGCTCCCTTGTTCTCAGATGCCCCGCCAGGTCCAAGCTGGCTTTGTCCCTCACGGCCGAGTGTTTTGCTCAGCTGTGGCAGCCTTTGCCCTAGCATGGAGCTGTGCTCTGGAGCAGGTGGGGGCAGGGGAGGCGCTTGGCATGGGCTGAGGCGCACACTGGGTAGTCACGGTTCCAGTCTGCTGCTTCTGCCGTGTTTGGGGAGTAAGCAAGTGTGTGTGTACATTCGTCGTGAGTGGAGTCTAGGTTTTTTACAACCACCTTGTCAGTCCCCATAGATTTCAGACCAGCTAAGCAGGACTCATCCTCCCTGTGTTAGGCACCAGAGCTGGGGTGCTCTTGTTGAGATTCAGACTGCTCAGTACCCAGGGAGGAGCTCCACCATCGATCCGCCTTATCTTCTGTATCTACTCCTGGGGCACAGGTCCTGACCTGACCTCTTCCCTTCCCTTCCTAACTCTGTGGGGATCTTTCTTACAGCTTTGTACAGGAGTTTTTCTGCCAATCTCCAGTTAGTTTTCAGGGAGAGTTTCTCTACATGCGGATGTATTTTTGGTGTGTATGATGTGAATTGTTTAAAAAAAACCTCAGGCTTATAGTCTTTGTCTTTAAGTGGAGCATTTAATTTAATGTAATTAATGTAATTAATGTATATGGGTTAAATGTACCATCTTATTTTGTGCTTTCTATTTGTCCTTATTTTATGTTTTTTGCCGTTTAAGTATAATTTATTCAGCATTCTCCCTATTACTTTGGGAATTATAATCTCTTTTTTGTTACCCTACCAGTTATTACATACATCCTTAATTTATCAGAGCCTAATGTTAATACTCTTCCCTTTATCCTCAAAAAAATAGGATCTTAGAATCCATTAGCTCAATGTACCAGGCCCACATCCCGCACTCATGCTATTATTGTCACCTATTTTGTCTTTGTCACTTCACATAAGGCATTATTATTGCTGTGTTGTACAGGCAGTGATACATGAATTTATCCATATATTTATACTGTCTTTGCTCGTTATATTTCTTTTCCATTTGTGATCATTTTCTTTCCGAAATAAATCATAAAGGGTCTGGTGGTAGCAAACTCTGCTTTTGTTTTTTTTTGTTTTTGTATTTTGGGGGGTCTAAAAGTACCTTTTAAAAGTTTTTTTTTTCCTACCTGCTCTGGCTCACTGATTTACTTTCTTTATTGAAAGATGTTTTGCTGAATATAGAATTCTAGGTGAAACGTTCTTTGTTTTAGCACATTGAAGTGCTCATTCTTCTCTTTTTGGGCCTCTGTTGCTTCTTTGGAAGCTAATTTGCCCCCTTTTTCTGGTTTTGAAGATTTTCTCTGTCTTTGATTTTTCTGTAGTTTCACTCCAATGTATCCAGGAGTAATTTCCTAAGTTTGCTTCAGTTCAGTTCAGTTCAGTCGCTCAGTTGTGTCCAACTCTTTGCGACTCCATGAATCGCAGCACGCCAGGCCTCCCTGTCCATCACCAACTCCCGGAGTTCACTCAGACTCACGTCCATCGAGTCAGTGATGCCATTCAGCCATCTCATCCTCTGTCATCCCCTTCTCCTCCTGCCCCTAATCCCTCCGAGCATCAAAGTCTTTTCCAGTGAGTCAGCTCTTTGCATGAGGTGGCCAAAGTACTGGAGTTCCAGCTTCAGCATCATTCCTTCCGAAGAACACCGCTTTTTAAATCTATGGATTGAGGTCTTTCTCTCCTGGAGAAGTCTCTTCCTCTCTCCTTTCTCTTGTTCTTTCTGCTTTCTCTCTGGGATTTGCATTAAGCATATGCTAAAAGTTAACCATAATTTTGCCTCTCCATGATGTATTCTGTGTAATTTTCCTGACTTTGCAGTTTATAATTCTCTCTCCAGTGGTCTTGTCTTTAAATTTTTTCTCTTGAGTTATTATTTTCACTTCTTGTTTCTGTAGTTTTTAGTGTTTGTGAATTCCATTTCATTACTTTTGAAATATCTTTTGTCATTTTTTGTTTGTATTTGCTGCAGATGTTTTGAAGGTTGTCTTTCATTTCCTTACCCATAGTATGTACACTTGTTTATAGTTGCTGCTGCTGCTGCTGCTGCTGCTGCTGCTGCTGAGTCGCTTCAGTCGTGTCTGACTCTATGCGACCCCATAGACAGCAGCCCACCAGGCTCCCCCGTCCCTGGGATTCTCCAGGCAAGAACATGAGTGGGTTGCCATTTCCTTCTCCAGTGCGTGAAAGTGAAAAGTGAAAGTGAAGTCGATCAGTTGTGTCCGACTCTTAGCAACCCCATGGACTGCAGCCTACCAGGCTCCTCGTCTGTGGGATTTTCCAGGCAAGAGTGCTGGAGTTGGGTGCCATTGCCTTCTCCGTGTTTATAGTCTATGTCTAATCTAATATTCAAAGCCCTTTAAGGCTGGTTTACTTACTTTTCTGGTTTTATTGTTTCTCTTGGTACTGTATCATGGTCTTTTTCCCCTATATGCCTAGTTGTCTTGGTATATTTGGTCTTGGTATTTGAAAAAGTTACTTGTTGGATGATCACTTGAGGCCTTTATAATGAGACCTTTCTCCAAAGATTTTAATTTGTTTCTGCAAGGCACATAGAGGCAGGTATCAGTGCAGGACCTTTTTCTTGAATCCAGGACTTGAGGATTTCTTGATCACTGTGTTGATATAATGTGTGATGTCAGGTCTGTGAGGGGACTGATTTAATTTTAGTTCAGCCTTACTCTGAGGGTGTAGCCTTTTGGGAATCCAGCTTTTAAAGAGGGGGCAATTATCAAACCTTTCCAGTTGGGCACGTTCTCATATTTGACTCTTCATTGCCTTCGTCAAAGCACAACACAGTTTCTCGGCTCTGTTTTGGGTTGGCAGGTTCCCCTGAAGTCAAAGCAGTTTTGGAGGCTAGGTTTTCTTTGTGTTCTTGCCTTCTCTAGGTTTTGGATTTGCCTTTTCATGAGGCCTGTTTAATGCCTGAAGGATTTTCTGTTTAAAAATATTTTAAATTAGCTGTATCACTTTGATCTCAGTAGGAACTTGCCATTGTCAAAAGCAGAGGCTGTTTAAAAATTCGAGGTATTCCTTCTTTGTTTTGTTGTTTCCTTACATGTTCTTTCCCCAAGTTATTCTTTTTACTTTCCTTTTACTAGATGGGCGTTCTTCAAATGCCTTGTAATTTTTATTCTATTTTAGAATGTGGGAATAAGAAGGCTCTTTGGAACTTATGTATGTATCTGTGTGGAGGGTGGTTTTTGCCTTGCAATTTTATGAGTGTGGGTAGAGGTAGAACCAGATGTTATGTTAGGGGCCTTCAGAGGTCAGAATTGCAGAAAGCTTGACTGTGGGAAGCTAGAATTTTTCAGAAGCTATGCTAGTTCCCCAGATAATTCATTTAGTTCTTTAGAAGAAAGCTTGCTGATTTTGTTTATCATCTTTTTCAAAAGACTATAAACTCTACTTAGAGAACTTACTTATTTTGTATCACTCACCCCTTGTGTAGTCTCCACAGATGCTCATCAAGTAACACAACTTCTTAGCCCTTTTCCCGCCACTAATTTGAATTGTCTAGACTCAACTGCCCACCCTCATAATGACATGTTTTTTCCCCAAGGATCTTTTGGATGGGTGTTTCTCAAAATTAATATTTTGGCCTTAGAAGCACTGTTAGTACCAAAGCGTCTTTCACTTGGCCCATTTTGCTACATTCATCCAGTTCTTGAAGCACCTTGCTTTAAGCACCACTCTTTGTGTTTTTAGGTACTTTGGATTGATTGCTGAGCTGGGCAGTTTGGTGAGCCTGGACCTGCATCCTTCAGCTAGACCCTCTGCAGGCCTCAGCTTTGAAGAAGAGTCTTTAACATGTTGAACTTCCGCATTTTTTCTGTTCTACGTTCACCTAAGCCTGAACAAGCCTGTTAGCTTTAATCTACAAGGTCTTCCACTACTTGGGTCTTCCATTTCTGGCCTGGATGCAGCTGCTTATGGTAGAAATATAGAAAATGGTTTGTGTAGGTTGGTTAATAAATGATAAGGACCAAATAAAGGTTTCTGATCAACTTTAGCCTTATGTGTTTTATAATCTTGTCTGTATTCTTGCCTCATGACTGGAGAGCCACCATGCCTAGCCACAGATCTTTTTGATCTTTCCAGATAGCTGTTGTAAACCTCAGTCTTTGATTTAGCATGTTTTTTTTTTTAGCACATCAGCAAAATGTGACTCCAGAATTTACAGGATGTCACTTAAGGTCTTCAGGGGTCAATAAATGCGATCCTAGATATAAAATCAGTTAAAATATTTTAATAGCATTTGTTGTTGTTTAGTTGCTAAGGCATGTCCAACTCTAGCCCACCAGGCTCCTCTGTCCATGGGATTTCCCAGGCAAGAATACTGGAGTGGGTTGCCATTTCCTTCTCCAGGGGATCTTCCTGACCCAGGGATTGAACTTGTCTCCTGCATTAGCAGGTTCATTCTTTACCACCAGATGCAGGCTATAGTCTATAGAGTTGCAGAAGAGTCGAACACGACTTAGCGACTGAACAACCACCATACAATTTACCCATTTAAAGTGTACATTTAAGTAGATTTTAGTTTATTCACAGATACATACAACTGCTGCTATGGTCAATTTTAGAAAATTGTTAAGGGAATTAGAGGTGGTATTTTATGTCTGGCCTCTTTCACTTAAGATAATCTTTGTGATGTTTTATAGCATATATCAGTACCCATTCCTTTATTTTAAAAATTGTGGTATACAGAACATAAAATGTGTCATTTTAGTGATTTTTAAGTATACAGTTCTGTGGTATTAAGTATATTCCCATTGTAATCACCATTATCCATCTCCAGAGCATTTTTCATCTTCCCGTACTGAAACTGAACCCGTTAAAAAAATCCCCTATTCTTTCCTTCCCCAGGCCCTGGCTGAATTTTGTGTTTTGATGGAAGGTGTGGGTGTCATAGGAGGAAGGAGGCAGAGAACTTAGAAAGTAGTTGTTAAGAAAAGCAGGAAGCTTTGAGCAGTGGAGGTTAAGTATTTTTGGATCATGAATGAAAGGTACAAAGTCTAAATCTCCCTAGAAAATGTACAGATGCTTAATCCTGTAATGTTACAGAAAGCTGCATAGGTAGTAGAGACTTGTATACTCCTCAGCTAGTTCCCCATTTCTAATACCTTACATTACCAGGTACATTTGTCAAAACTAAGAAACTGACATATATCACTATAAAGTCCAGGCTTTTTGGGTTTCTTTAATTTTCCCATTAATACCCTTTTCCTATTCTAATATCCAATCCAATACATTACATTTACTTGTCCTGTCTCCCCAGTCTCCTGGTCTATGACAATTTCTCAGTCTGTTCTCTCTTCATGGCTGATAGCTTTCAGTAGCACTGGGGAGGTATCTTGTAGACTATCCCCATCATGGGTTTGTCTGTTTTTGTTATGATTAGTTCCAGAGCTTTGCATATAATTTCAGGGGTTGCACAGGCCCCTGAGGCCCTTTCATGGGCCTTCTATTTTATTACTGTAGATAGGAATTTAAAAGGGAATGCAGGGCCCGGCTGTTGAAGGGAGAAGTCCCCGCAGAGTTAGATCATTTTCTTATTTCTCTCAGGACCTGGACTCTGTGCCAGGGTCTATAAGTCGGGCCCTTCTGCCCTTTGGGTCCCACCCCCGGGACCTCCATCCTGGTGGCCTTCGTCCATTGCCAGGCACAGCCCAGCAGTCAGCGAGGCCTAGGCTTCCAAGTCATCCCAGGAGGCCACCTTCCCCTCCCCAACCCGGTTGACGCCACCTTGAGCTCTCCTCCATGCCTTCTCAATTGCATTCTGTGCAGCAGAGACTATGGGTTGAAGATCATTGTGATAAATGTTTTCCAAAAACTTGTCATAGAGGATGGCTGTGAAAACACCAGGACCACCGCTGTGCATGTAACAAGCAGAGAAGTACCTGCACATGAATGTTCAAGTCTTTAGCAGTGGTGCTTAAAAATTCGTCATTATCTCAAAGGTGTGGCATATAACATTTTCTAAGGAAAAATGAAGAGTTGTTCAAGAAGACATGCATTAAAGCAGTGATAAAATTTTATTTAATGTTCATTTCACAAATTATGAAAAAGAAAAAGGGAATGTGGGCCTTTTTTCAACATAAACAGGTTGCAGCCCATTAATAGGACATGCCATCAATGTAATATGTTGCTATTGTTGTTAAAAGCACCAGAGTGTTACCTGAATGAAAGGTTAGTATTTTTGTTTCATTTATATGTGTGTATACTAGGTCATTGTGTAAAATCTATATCGTGGGCACAGTTTTGGCCCCTGTGGCCTTTGCCCCTGCTGTCATGCTTATGAGTGTGTTACATGGCAAGAAGGATATCGGAGTTGTAATTAAGGTTACTAATCAGCAGACTTTAAAGTAGATTATCCTAAGTTATCTGGCCAGCCAAATGCAATCACAAACTTTTAAACAGAGCTTTGTCCTGGTCAAGAGTAAAAGAGATGTGGCAGGAGAGGATGTCAGAAAGAGTGAACGCATTAAAAGTACATGGTCTGTTGCTGCTGGCTTTGAAGGTTGGGAGCGTCATGAGCCAAGGAATGTGGCAGCCTTCAGAAGCCAAGAACAACCTCTGGTTGACAGCAGGGACATGACCTCAGTCCCACAACTGTGTTGAACTGAATTCTGCCAGTAACTTGCCTAGTCTTGGAAGTGGATAGTCCCTTAGAGCCTCCAGATAAAGCCCAGGCCAGCTGACACTTTCACTTTGGCCTGGTGAGACCCTGAACAGATAATCTGGTCACGGTGTGCTGGACTTGTAAACTGCAGAACTGTGAGATAATAAATAAGTATTGGTTTAAGCTGCCAAATTTGTGATAATGATGTATTCCTTACTAAGGATCAAAGTAAAACAACATTGGAAAATATTGCTTTAGTGGAAAAGATCCTAGACGGGTCGGGAGAGTTTGGTTCTCACCTCACTATTCCTACTCCCTTAGATAAAACTTAATCACTTCCCCTTCCTGAGTTTTCCCTCTTATCAGTTGAGTGGGCTATTATAAAGTTTCTTCCATATGACATATTTTTCCTTTATGAACTGCCTTTCTGTTTCAACAAAATTCACCCCTTTTAGTGTATAGTTTTATGAGTTTTGATAAATGCAGGTAATTACCATCTCAAGGATTAGAAAAGTTACATCACTACAAAAACTCCCTCATGCTGTCTCTTAAGGTCCCCTCCCACCCAAACAGTGCTCCAGCAACCACGGATCTATTTATTGCCCCTGTAGTTTATTTATTTATTGCCTTAATAAATGGAATCATACAGTATGTAGATTTTGAGTCTGGCTTCCTTAATTTGGGCTTCGCTTGTGGCTCAGCTGCTAAAGAATCTGCCTGCAATGGGGGAGACCTGGGTTCAAGCCCTGGGTTGGGAAGATCCCCTGGAGAAGGGAAAGGCTGCACTCTAGTATTCTGGCCTGGAGAATTCCATGGACTGTATAGTCCAAGGGATCACAAAGAGTCAGACACGACTGAGTGGCGCTTTCATAAATTTAGCATAATGCACTTGACGTTTATTTTGCATTTAGCAGTAGCCTTTTAAAATTTCTGTGTAGCATTCCATTGTATGGGGTGTATGTACCACATTTTGTTTACCCTTCCCCTGTTGAAGGATACTTGCCAGTTTTTGGTGATTATAAATGAAGGTTGCTGTAAATATTTGCATGCAGGTTTCCATGTCTCTCAGGTAAATGCATAGGAGTGGGAATGCGGGATCCTCCTGTAAACATACGTCTAACTTTCTGAAGAAACTGCTCAACTATTTTCTAAAGTGTGTGTCTGTGTGTGTGTGTGTGTGTGTGTGTGCTCAGTCACTTAGTCACGTCTGACTCTTTGTGGCCCCATGGTTTGTAGCCCTCCAGGCTCCACCATCCATGGAGTTTTTGAGGCAAGGCTTCTGGAGCTTGTTGCCATTTCCTACTCCAGGGAATTTTCCCAACCCAGGGATCAAATCCGTGTTTCCTGTGTCTATTGCATTGGCAGGCAGATTCTTTACTGCTAGTACCACTTGCGAAGAAACTGCTCAACTGTTTTCCTTAGTACCAGTACCATTGTCCATGTATCCCAGCAGTGTTTGAGAATGTTCTGCATCCTTGTTGGGCTTCCCAGGTGGCGCTAGTGGTAAAGAACTTGCCTGCCAATGCAGGGTCCTAAGAGACAGGGTTTGATTCCCAGGAGAAGGAAATGGCAAGCCACTCCAGTATTTGGACAGAGGAGCCTGCCAGGTTACAGTCCATGGGGTTGTACAGAGTAGGACACGACTGAAGTGACTTACATGCACGCAATCTTGTTAGCGCTTGGGTTGCTGTAAACGTCCCTGTTAGAATTGCTCTTGCTGCGTCTCATAGGTTTTGGATAGTTGAGGTTTTCTTTTTATTTGCCCTCTGATTTCTTCAGTGATCCACTAGTTGCTTAGTAGTGTATTGTTGGCTTCCCAGGCGGTGCTAGTGGTAAAGGACTTGTTAGCCAATTCGGGAGACAGAAGAAATGCAGGTTTGATCCCTTGGCTGGGAGGATCTCCTGGAGGAGTGCATGGCAACCCATTCCAGTATTCTTACATGAAGAATCCCATGAACAGAGGAGCCTGGCAGGCTACAGTCCACAGGGTTTTAAAGAGTCCCACGCAACTGAATCAACTTGGCACGTCCGGCACACACAGCATACAGTTTTTTTCTTGTTGATTTTTAATCTGATAGTGTTGTGATCAGAAAAGATGCTTGAAAGGATTTCAGTTCTCTTAAATCTACTGAGGCTTGATTTGTGACCCAAGATATGATCTATCCCGGATAATGTTCTGTATGTATTTGAGAAGGAAGTGTATTCTGCTGCTTTTGGATTGAATGCTCTATAAATACAGCTTCATCTATCCTAATAGAGGAAAAGAACAGAATGGGAAAGACTAGAGATCTCTTCAAGAAAATTAGAGATACCAAGGGAACATTTCATGCAAAGATGGGCTCGATAAAGGACAGAAATGGTATGGACCTAACAGAAGCAGAAGATAGTAAGAAGAGGTGGCAAGAATACACAGAAGAACTCTACAAAAAAGATCTTCATGACCCAGATAATCACAATGGTGTGATCACTCATCTAGTGCCAGACATCCTGGAATGTGAAATCAAATGGGCCTTAGAAAGCATCACTACAAACAAAGCTAGTGGAGGTGATGGAATTCCAGTTGAGCTCTTTCCAATCCTGAAAGATGATGCTGTGAAAGTGCTGCACTCAATATGCCAACAAATTTGGAAAACTCAGCAGTGGCCACAGGACTGGAAGAGGTCCGTTTTCATTCCAATCCCAAAGAAAGGCAAGGCCAAAGAATGCTCAAACTACCGCACAATTGCACTCATCTCACATGCTAGTGAAGTAATGCTCAGAATTCTCCAAGCCAGGCTTAAGCAATATGTGAACTGTAAACTTCCAGATATTCAAGCTTGTTTTAGAAAAGGCAGAGGAACCAGAGATCAAATTGCCAACATCCACTGGATCATCAGAAAAGCAAGAGAGTTCCAGAGAAACATCTATTCCTGCTTTATTGACTATGCCAAAGCCTTTGAATGTGTGGATCACAATAAACTGTGGAAAATTCTTCAAGAGATGGGAATACCAGACCACCTGACCTGCCTCTTGAGAAACCCATATGCAGGTCAGGAAGCAACAGTTAGAACTGGACATGGAACAACAGACTGGTTCCAAATAGGAAAAGGAGTACGTCAAGGCTGTATATTGTCATCCTGCTTATTTAACTTCTATGCAGAGTACATCATGAGAAACGCTGTGCTGGAAGAAGCACAAGCTGGAACCAAGATTGCCGGGAGAAATATCAGTAACCTCAGATATGCAGATGACACCACCCTTATGGCAGGAAGTGAAGAGGAACTAAAAAGCCTCTTGATGAAAGTGAAAGTGGAGAGTGGAAAAGTTGGGCTAAAGCTCAACATTTAGAAAACTTAAGATCATGGCATCTGGTCCCATCACTTCATGGGAAATAGATGGGGAAACAGTGGAAACAGTATCAGACTTTATTTTTTTGGTCTCCAAATCACTGCAGATGGTGACTGCAGCCATGAAATTAAAAGACGCTTACTCCTTGGAAGGAACGTTATGACCAACGTAGATAGCATATTCAAAAGCAGAGACATTACTTTGCCAACTATGGTCTGTCTAGTCAAGGCTATGGTTTTTTCTGTGGTCATGTATGGATGTGAGAGTTGGACTATGAAGAAAGCTGAGCGCTGAAGAATTGATGCTTTTGAACTGTGATGTTGGAGAAGACTCTTGAGAGTCCCTTGGACTGCAAGGAGATCCAACCAGTCCATTCTGAAGGAGACCAGCCCTGGGATTTCTTTGGCAGGAATGATGCTAAAGCTGAAACTCCAGTACTTTGGCCACCTCATGCGAAGAGTTGACCCATTGGAAAAGACTCTGATGCTGGAAGGGATTGGGGGCAGGAGGAGAAGGGGACGACAGAGGATGAGATGGCGGGATGACAGAGGATGAGATGGCTGGATGGCATCACTGACTCGATGGATGTGAGTCTGAGTGACCTCTGGGTGTTGGTGTTGGACAGGGAGGCATGGCGTTCTGTGATTCATGGGGTTGCAAAGAGTCGGACATGACTGAGCGACTGAACTGAACTGATTCTAATGTGTCATTTAAGGCCTTTGGTTCCCTATTAGTTTTCTGTTTGGATGATCTGTTCATTGAAGAAAGTAGATTATTAAAGTCCCCCATTATTATTATGTTATGGTCCATTTCTCCTTTATGGCTGTTAGCATTTACATTTTATATTGAGGTGCTCCTATGTTTGGTATATGTATGTTTGTAATTGTTATATCTTCTTCTTGGATTGAACCCTTAATCATTATGCATGTCCTTCTTTCTTGTAATAGTTTTAAAATCTATTTTGTCTGATATTGCTACTCTAGCTTTCTTTTGATTTCCATTTGCATGGAATATCTTTTTCCATTCCATCACAGTCTATATCTGAAGTGGCTCTCTTGTAGACAGCATATATTCAGGTCTTGTTTTTGTATCCATTCAGCCAATCTGTGTCTTTTGGGTGGAGCATTTAATCCATTTACATTTAAGGTAATTAGCAATATATTACCAATATGTATGTTCTTATTACCATTTTGTTAATTGTTTTAAGTTTGTTTTTGTAGGTCTTTTTCCTTTCCTTCCTCTTTTGTTCTCTTCTCTCGTGGTTTGATGGCCATCTTTAGTGTTGTGTTTTGATTCCTTTTTCTTTTTTGTAGGTATATCTATTGTGGATTTTTTATTTGCAGTTTCTATGAGGTTTTGATACAGCAATCTATATATATATATATATATATATATATATACACACACACACATATACAAGACTGTTTTAAGTTGCTGGTCTCTTATTTCCAATACATTTCCAATACCCTGCATGTGTACTCTCCTCATGATTGGTTTTGATATAATATTTGTGTGCAGACGATTTTTCTATCTTTACTGTATGTTTGCCTTTACTGATGAGCTTTTCTATTTGTAGTTTCCCTGTTTCTAGTTTTGGTCTTTTCTTTTCCATCTAGAAAATTTCCTGTAGAATTTGTTGTAAAGCTGGTTTGGTAGTGCTGAATTCTCTTAGCTTTTCTGGTCTGTAAAGCTTTTGATTTCTCTATCAAATCTGGAGGAGAGCTATGCTGGGTAGAGCGTTCTTGGTTATAGGTTTTTCCTTTTCATCACTTTAAATATACCTGCCACTCCTTTCTGGTCTGTAGAATTTCTGCTGAAAAGTTAGCTGATAACCTTATGGAGACTCCCTTTTATGTTATTTATTGCTGTCCCTTGGTGCTTTTAATATTTTTCTCTTTGTCTTTAGTTTTTGTCAATTTGATTAATATTTGTCTTGGTGCATGCTTTCTTGGGTGTATCCTATATGGGGCTCTGCACTTCCTAAACTTCAGTGACTATTTTCTCTCCCCAACTAGGGAAATTTTCAGCTATTATCTCTTCAAATATTTGCTCATTCCCTTTGTCAGACCCCTACAATGCAAATGTTGGTGCATTTGACCTTGTCAAAATGGCGGCTTCCAGTTCGGCTTATGCCAATGAGCACTCCCCAGTACCCCTGCCACCAATGTCCTTGTCTCCACAGTGAGCCATAGCTGCCCCTTGCCTCTGCTTCCCAGGTGAAGACCAGCAACTAGGTTTGGCCCAGGCTCCTGTGAAGTCACAACTTTCCCCCCGCCCCGGATCCCAGTGGGCACTGAACCTTATGTGTGCCCTCTAAGAGTGGTATTTATGTTTCCCTCAGTCCAGTGGAGTTCCTGTGATCAAGTCCCACTGGTCTTCAAAGCCAAATGCTATGGGAGCTCCTTTTCCCAATGCCAAATCCCAGACTGGGAGCCTAATGTGTGGCTCAGAACTCTCACTCCTGTGGGCGAAACTGCAATGTAATTACTTTCCAGTTTGTGGGTCACCCACCTGGGGCATATAGGATTTATTTGTATCATGAATGTGTCCTTCATCCTACCCACTTTCTCACGGAAATATGACTGGTGTGATTCTCTACCTAATATTAATGATGGTTATTTCTAGATGGTGGAAAAAATTTTAAAGCTTTCATCTCTGTTTTTTTTCTGTGTTCCTTATTACGATATGCAAGTTATGATGTGAGGAGGGATCAGAACTAGGAGCTTTTTTGATATTGGGTTGGGACTAACCACTAAAATCTCTGATCTGGGCTTGAGATTGTTTGTCCCAGTGTTGCCTAAAATTTCCCAAGAGTGATAAAATATCCCAATTTTCTGGAAGCCAGATTATATTTTGTCTTATCTGTGTTACACAAAAGAGTAATACTATATAATTCCACTTATATAGAGCTCTAGATCAGGAAAAATTCACTATGGCAGAAAAAAATTAGAACATTATTGTCTCTTAGGGATGGAGGTGGGAATTGCCTGGGAAGAAGTGAAGTGAAAGTCACTCAGTTGTGTCTGACTCTTTGCAACCCCATGGACTATACAGTCCTTGGAATTCTCTAGACCAGAATACTGGAGTGTGTAATCGTTCCCTTCTCCAGGGGATCTTCCCAACCCAGGGATCAAACCCAGGTCTCCCACATTGCAGGCGGATTCTTTACCAGCCGAGCTACCAGGGTAGCCCCGTGTTTTTTATCTCCATAGAGGTGTGGGTCATATGGAGGCTAGTGTTTGTCAAATTCAGTAAATGGTACACTTAACTTTATTGCAGTTCATTGTATGTAAATTTTACCTTAAAAAAGCCCATTAGCAAATTTTGTATTCTAGTTAATGATGGGCATACTGAAGTGTTTAGAGGCAATATGTAATGGTATTTATAATCTACTTTGAAATGTGTCAGAGATAAGAGGGATTGAGAGATGAAGAAATATGTGATAAAACAGATGTTAGCAATTATAGAATCTGAGTGGTGAGTTGACTTTTCTTTTTAAAAAATTTCAAAATAAAATGTTGGGAAAAGAAAGATCATTGCAATACCATGAAAGGCTGAGGGAAAATGGAAGAGCTAGAAGGGAACCAAAGGTACAATCCACCAAACACTTTTTTGTGTAGCACAGACGCTGAGATGAATAGGTCCATTCTGATCCTCCAGGACATGGGAACATGGAAGGAGAACTACTCGAGAGGACATTTTTCTGATCCAAATGAGTATTTTAGTAATGTATTCATGGAGACTCAAAAGTCGTGAGTATGAGAAAGGAGAGTTCTATTCCAACCAGAAGAAACTAAGATAAACTACCCACCTCAAGTCAAAGACAGTCATCTCCCAGACCTTAAGGATTTCTACTCTGGAAACTTTCATTGCCTCCAGAAGAGGTGACTGATACTATGTCTTCAAACCCCACTGTGAAACAGCTGTTCTCAATTATGATATAGATGTGTTGATAGATCATTCACAAATGACTTGTTTCTAATAACAGTTGACTCTAAAATAAATTTATTAGAGTCAATTTAAGGTTCTTCCTAGGTAAGACCATTTTCATGTTCACTGTATTTTCTCAATTGGAGTTTACGGGTATAGTTAGTGCTGGTATGAAAAGACTTAAACATAACCAAGGCTGTATCCTTAAGTGTCTCACAAGAGTGTACAGCCCCTGCTCTGTATTTCTTGATGGAAATTCAGTTTGGAAATTACTGATCTGCATGTTAGTTCCATAACCTGACTGTATCAAATTCATCTGTGGCCTTTGTTAAAAGTATTGGTTTCTGGATCATATCACCCCCTGGACCTAGTGAATCAGAATCTCAATGTTGGAGCTCCAAGAACCTCTCTTTTTGAAAAACAAATTCCCCAGGTAATTTTTTTTTCCCTGGCACTGATTCACAGACTTCTGGTCTACAGGAAAATATAAATCCTAAGGGCAGGGCATGGATCTGTCATCATGTCTATTGAACTGATTCATCATTAATAAAGCAGCCATTGTCATGGTAAGTGGTCCTGAAATGCTGGCATAAATCTGGCAGGTGGCCTATGAACTTAGAGGCTCCTACCTTCCTGGGCCATAACCAGCAGAGGGAGACTGGCTCCCCAAGCCTTTGGTGAAGGCAGCCCCCCTTTATACCATCTCGTGGTGGACATGCTTTCTTCTGCCAACTCAGGTTTAAAGCTGTGGCAATTTTAGGAATTTCCCTTGCGTTTTCTCAGAAATGACAATCATACTTTTTCTATATTCTTGCCCAGAAGCGTTCTGAACTCTCTTCAAGCGATAAATTGAGTACACTATCCAGAGTTCTTACTTCTCTTTCTCTGCAGGCTATCTGAACCTCAGAAATGTGTTGTTCCTGTTATTAAGATTTCATACAGTTGAGAGGAAACAAGTGTGAGGATCTTATCAGAATCCTGTCATCAAAGAAAGCCCTTTGCTTATAATAATATGCTTCAGTATATGAGCTATGGTGTATTTCTCTCAAGAATTTGGAAATATGGGATAGGAAGATTGCTTTTGAAAAGCAGAAACTCAAAGTCAAGCTGAGTTCAGAGGCTGAGTTGCTCCCAGATTCAACTAGACCAGATCAAATATATCTAGAAGAATGTGTCAGTTGGTGGGGAGCACTGTTAAGTCATGAGAGTGAGGAAGGAGTCCCTGTTGGTGGGGCCCATCCTCCACTAGGTAGGGTGGCTTGAGCCAGTGCCTCTGAGTGTTGTGGTCCCATTGACCAGACATGATAGCCTTTCCTATTTGGGTGCCTTCAGCCACTGGAATTGTATTTTGATCTCCATTTGTTCTGAGCCCACATTCCCCAAGCACTGATTTTTTGCTGACTTGGCTTCCCAGGTAGCTCTGCCCCAGGGAGAAAAGGCGTTAATCATGGGAATTTGGTCTGTTTCCATTCACTCTGACAGTGATTTCTCTTTATGAATGAATAGGGCCATTTCCAGCTATATGAATTGTCTGTCCGTTGCATCATTATAGGGAAACAAGAGGATGTGGTGGCCTTATGCACAGGGAGTATTTCACTCCTTGAAATACTAGAGAATTCCAGAACAACATCTACTTCTGCTTCATTGACTACACTAAAGCCTTTGACTATATAGATCACAATAAACTGTGAGAGTTGGACAATAAAAAGGCTGAGCACTGAAGAACTGCTACCTTTGAATTGTGGTGCTGGAGAAGACTCTTGAGAGTCCCTTGGTCAGCAAGGAGATCAAACCAGTCAATCCTAAAGGAAATCAACCCTGAATATTCATTGGAAGGACTGAAACTGAAGCTCCAATATTTTGGCCATCTGATGTGAAGAGTAATCCCTGGAAAAGACCCTGATGCTGGGAAAGATTGAAGGCAGGAAGAGAAGGGGACGACAGGATGAGATGCTTGGATGGAATCACTGACTTGATGGATATGAGTTTAAGCAAGCTCTGGGAGATGGTGACGGACAGGGGGGCCTGGCATGCTGCAGTCAATGGGGTCGCAGAGTCGGACATGACCGAGTGGCTGAACAACCATACTCCCTGAAAGAATTACTCCACACTGTAGATTACTGATGTATTCGAAAATTGCACACAACCAGAACACACAGACATTAGAAGTAAACTTCCTATAGGAAGGAAATGATGCAGGAGAGAACTGAGGTGTTGGGTCATATTTGGAACAATCCACAGGCTGCATTATGCCCATATTTATAGAGTTCTATGAATATTCAGTGTTTCAATGTATCAGATGGTGACAACATCCAACAGGTGGAGGGAGAGAGAGACGCTGTAGAGTGAGGAGAAGGTGATTCGCACAGGTCGAGGATGTGGGGCATCATGAACCAGATCCAAGATGATCCGAACACAAATGTCCAGTCTCTAGCAGTGGGAAAGTGAAAAAGTGAAAGTGAAAGTCTCAGTCGTGTCTGACTCTTTGTGACCCCCATGGACTATACAGTCCGTGGAATTCTCCAGGCTAGGATACTGGAGTGGGCAGCTGTTCCCTTCTCCAGGGGATCTTCCCAACCCAGGGATCAAACCCAGGTATCCTGCATTGCGAGTGGATTCTTTACCAGCTGAGCCACAAGGGAAGCCCAGGAATACTGGAGTGGGTAGCCTATCCTTTCTCCAGCGAATCTTCCTGACCCAAGAATTGAACAGGGGCCTCCTGCATTGCAGGTGGATTCTTTACCAACTGAGCTATCAGGGAAGCCCCAGGCATTAGAAACCATGGGGCAAGTAAGAAAGACCCATCACTCACTGGTTGTTGTGCTGGATTACCTGGCAGTGACACCCTTAATTTTCTGTATTAGGGGAAAAGCTAATTTGCTGTAACAAATATCCTCCCAAATATACTAGCTTAAGTCAAGCAGGAGTTTATTTCTCCTCCATGTAACAATTCAACTGGTGTAGACTAGCATGGCAGCTCTGTTCTAGGGTATCATTTGGAATCCAAGATCCTGCCATCTTATTTCTTTGTGGTTACCAACTGTATATTTCTGCCCAGTAGAACTTTCCATGATGATGGGAATGTGCTACATGTGTGGTGTACAATATGACAATCAACAGCCACATGTGGCTAGCAGTTGAAATGTGGCTGAGGAACTAAATTTTTGACTTTACTTAATTTAAATTTAAATAGTCATAGATGTCTAGTGGTTACTTTATTTGACAAAGCAACTCTAGATCAAAGCTGGGTGGTCTCCAAGTCTAGTTCCTGTTCGGGAAGGGAAAGAGAGTGTTAGTAGGATAAAGGTCTCATCTTTTAGGCTGAAGAGGACTCCGAAGGTGTATATATTACTTCAGTTCAAATTTCATTTATCCATTCTTAGTCAACCAGCCACATCTAGGTATAAAGACAGAGAAGAAATTATTTCTGTCTAGAGGGCCATGTGCAGCTCTATTGTTATGCTCAAGTGATGGCAGACATTGGTGGATATTGAGAAGTTTCAGCCACAGCATCTCATTTTTGTAATCTTAACTCTAGGACTGTGGGCACATTAACATTTCTAAGCCTTGGTGATAATGAGCATCATCACTACTCCATAAGGTTATAGTGAGGGTCATGATGAGCTAATGCTATAAAGCCCTCACTTTAATGCCATAAAGTACCATGCTGGGCACACAGTATTGAATTAATATTGGGCATTGCTACTACAGCTTTTGTCAACTCCAGTAATGTTTACTGAGCACTGACGCCCTTTCTATTTTGAACATGGCTCAGCGTGCATGCATGCACCTATGATAATAAAGTTCTGAATAAGAAATGAGAGCTCTGCCAAACCACACAAGGGAAACAGCATACATGGAGACATGTCTGCACATCAGACACCTGGCTTGGTTAATGAGAGTTTGCTTCTGAGAAAAATGTTCATCTGATGTGCTGGCAGTCCCAGGTTTCTTAGCCTGAGACGTACTCACTGAAATGATTATTGTTACTGTGAAGGACCTCTTTGGGGATGCTCAAGAGCTTTTACCCAAGAAAGACAGCATGTTTCTTTCACTCCTTGCTGCCAAATAGTCTAGTACAGTGAACAGAGAAAGATATGCTTTTAAAAAGATGACTATGCCTGTCGGTTCACAGTGTTTTCTTGATGAACTGATTATTAGCACATCTTTATCTTAAAGAAGATAGAGACTGACTATTTACTTGCTGAATGAAGCATCTTGGGTTTTTTCCATATCCTGACAACTGTAAGTAGTGCTGCTATGAATGTTGGGGAGCATGTGTCTTTTTTTACTCAGTGATTATGTTTTTAAGAAGAGTTTAGTGTATATTTTATAGCAGACTTACTTTAAGATATGTACACATCACTAAAGGGAAAGCCTCAATGTAAACAATCATTTATTATCAATTTTTAGTGAATCTTTAAAAAGAATAGTATTACAGTCTGAGAAGGGTGGCTTGAGGATCCATTGCTGCAGGCAAGACTGGATTTTCTTCCTGACCTCACTCTCAGGCGTGACCAGAGTCTCTAGCTGTCTTGAGCTCCAAGGAACAGATGTTAGTGAAGTTCTTTTTGGTTGTAGCATTCTGGGTCAAATCAGGTGATATAAAATATACAGTGGGTTAAATAGAAGTTTAATGTAAGAGTTACTAGCTATGCTATAATAGTCACTATAAGGAAACTATAGGGTACTTTAAGATCAAGGAGGAGTACACAAGAAAGGGTAAACTTGGAAGGACTTCAGACCTCATTAAAGATAATGCGATTCAGCCCAAAAGATAGTATAAAAGTTTGCTGCTTTGCCTGGTCCGAAGCTGGTCTGGAGGTGCTACCCTCTCAAATGCAGATGTGGGAGCGGGCAGTCAGCAAGTGGTAGCACGGGCAAGCAGTGGGGGTCTGGAGACCGCAGGGGTAGGCAGCTCTCAGAGCATGTGGACCGCATGGGGATCTGCAGAAGGAGCAGCAGCTCCATGTGGATATAGATGCAGAACCCTTAATTACTATATCAACAAATTTAATTTAGTCAGAAATTCAGGAGCAGCCAAACCAGATGATTTTGGCTTAGGATCTTTCCTGTAGTTGTAGTCAGGATGTTGGCAGAGGTTGCAGTTATCTGAAATCTTGACTGGAGCTGGAGGATTGACCTTCAAGACGGCTCACTCACCTGGTTGTGGCAAAAGGCCTCAGTTTCTCACAGGATCGTGGTAGGAAAATTCACTTCTTTACCACACGAATCTCTCCATAGGCTCTTGAGTGTCCTGTCAACGTGGTGGCTACCTCCCTCCATAAGAAGCAACCCAAGAGATTGCCCAAGCCACAGTCTCTTCTGTGACCTGATTTTAGAAGTGACACAGCACTTTATTTATTCTGTTAGTTAGAAGTGAGTCACTAAATCAATTTCATACACGAGGGGAGAAGAATCAGGCTCCACATTATCTAAGGAGTACCAAAGAGTTTGTGAACATATTTTGAAATCCCCATAGGAAAGACTTGTGAATTTTTCATTGGTCAAGGCAACTTCATGGACATTATCTGGTCTTGCATTATCTAGCAAGTACTGTACCTAAGATACTGCTATTATTAGAACAGGTGTTTCAGTAGCAAGATGCCATGGTATCTTGGTGGTGGGAGATGAAACAGGAAGGAAGAGATCAGATCGCCCTCATCAGGGTACCAAGTGGTGATGTCCTTCAGGGCTCTCTGGAGAACCTGCACTAACCTCGTGTTGACACTGGCATTTAAACAGCTGCTGCTCTAAAGGCTTCTACAGCCATGGTTAGCCATGCAGTTAAGAAATGGGGAGGGGCATGGTTGAAGGAAATAATGGGAAAACAAGGGGTCCCTTAAGAAAGTGGTTACAAAATATTGATAGATATGGCTACATGCACGTTTATGAATGAATTACGAGCCAAAGGACAAATTAAGAAAGCATTTACAACATATATGTTAGAAAACAAGTTAGTTTTTATAATATCTTAATTTCTTCAGAAGCAAAAGATAATTATCCCCAATAGAAAAGCGGGCAAAGGATATGTTTGGGGAGGACTTAGAAGGGGGCACTTCGATGGGATTGGGTCGACTTGTAATCAATCACTCAGAATAAGGAGCAGGGATTTTCAGAGATTTCCCTTGGTCAGGATTCAGGACAGTACCTTAGCAGCCTGTGCATGCTCAGTTGCTTAGTCATATCCGACTCTTGGTGACGTTAAGGACTGTAGCCTGTCAGGCTCTTCTGTTCTTGGGATTCTCCAAGTGAGAATACTGGAATGGGCTGCCATGGGCTCCTCCAGGGGACCTTCCTGACCCAGGGATCAAACCCGCGTCTCTTACGTCTCCTGCATTGGCAGGCGGGTTCTTTACCACTGGTGCCACCTGGGAAGCGGCCTGTAGCTTGTAGCACCTAGCAGCTTGTAACACCTTACATCTCCTTATTTATTGAGGAACTATGGTCTGTGACTTGGGACATTTGTAAGAATAGAATTTTCTTTTATCTTTCCCCTATGAAATATTTGGCACTTATGAAATTGTTCCTTATCTGTGATATTTTATGATAAAAGAGTGATAGTGAAGAATCTTCAACTGTTCATGTATGAGGTACAGGTTGCAAGGAGTCAGTAAGACCTGCAGTGGAGAAGATCTGTTCATGAGAAGGTATTCCAAGGATCAACACTTCCAAATGGAAGGGGACATGGGAATCCTATTTTTTACATCCTTCCTTTATGCTCTTCTGACAACGCTCCTCTTGTTTATTACACAATTGTTAAGTGATAGAAAGAGGATAGAGTTGGAGGGGGCTGTACTCTGAACAAAGGCACAACCATGTGAATTTAAATAAAAGTCAGTGTGACTCTGGGTGCCCATACTGCAGGATGAGAAGGAAACTGAACCTCATCAACATTACGGCTTTTTCTTCATGCCTTCTCTGCCGTGGAACGATGTAAAGGCTCCAGGGCTTTATGAGAAAGCAAATGCTTAAGGGGGTCTCCAGCTCTTCGGCTCCTATTGCGTGTTGCCTTCTCCCTCCCTCCCTCCTCTCCTACCTCCCTTCTTCCATCCTGTCTCTTTTTCCTTTTTTATGAGGAAGATAAACGGGTACGGCAAAACTAATAAGAAACAGTAGAACACTTCATAGTCGTTTTGCGGGGGTCTTTCATAGTCTACTCTTTGTAGAAAGCAGAGCTCAAGGGTAAAGTTTATGGCCTAATACCTTGTTTCAGAGTGCAAACCAGTGGTATGTTGGAGTCTCACAGGAACCGTTGTTTTTCAGTTGCTCAGTCATGTTTGACTCTTTTGCGACCCCAGGGACTGTAGCCCACCAGGTTCCTCTGTCCATGGGATTTTCCAGGCAAGAAAGAATATGGGAGTGGGTTGCCATTTCCTTCTCCAGGGGATCTTCCCAACCCAGGGATCAAACCTGTGGCTCCTGCCACACCTCCTGCATTGCAAGGCAGATTCTTTACCACTGAGCCAATGGGGACTCAGTCTCTCAAGAGCTACTTGTTTAATTTTCAGGTATTTTTGTAAAATGCTGCCATAAATTAAACAAATGAACCAAATTAAACCAATGAAAGAAATTACATGAAAAACAAAGGTAATAAATACCCAAACATCACTTCTTGATTATTTGATTATATTTTCCTACCATCTATGGTCTTGAGGTTATTATTTGTGTTTTGAATGTGGTAGAAATAACAAATAATAGGTCTTCCCAGACATCTCTTTCCAACTCCACTTGCAGTAACAGTATGTTAGCAGCTTGAAAGCAGCCAGGGTGGGAGTATTTACACCACAGACTTGTTGACTGAACAACTGAACAATAGGTGTGGGAAGTCGCCTTAGCCAAGTCCAACTTTTTGCAACCCTATGGAATATCGCCCACCAGGCTCCTCTGTCTATGGGATTCTCCAGGCAAGAGTCCTGGGGTGGGTTGCCATTTCCTTCTCCAGAGGATCTTCCCGACCCAGGGATGGAACCTGTATCTCTTGTGTCTTCTACATTGACCAGCAGGTTCTTTACCACTGGAGCCACCTGGGAAGCCCTAGCAATAGGTAAATGGTACAAATGAGGGCTTGACTTGTTATTCTTTGTAGTTTCACTTTCATCCTATTTATTCTAAATGAAAATGGCATACAAGCTTACGTTGGGACTATCCTAGGAAAGCCATTGTTGAACATTCACTAGCACACCACTGGGCAAACCCAGAGAACCAGGAGTGAGGAAAACAGGGAGTGAAGCAGGGAAGGAGGCAACTCAGATACAAGGAGGTGTGGGTATAGTCCCCAGATAATTGAAACAGGGTCTTCAACAGCTATTGGCACACCTATGTTCACTGCAGCAGCATTCACAATATCCAAGAGATGGAAGTAACTAATGTCTATGGACATGATGGATAAAGAAACTATGATACATACATATGATGGGCTATCATGCAGCCTTAAAAAGAGGAAATCCTATCCTATGTTGTAGTGTGGATGAACTGTAAGGACATTATGCTGAGTGAAATAAGTCTACCACTGTGAAAGGAAAATAAAAATGGATTCTGTGTTGCTAAGAGAACTCCCTAAAATGGAGGCAAGAGGCCACTGAGGAAGCATGTCTCTGCCTGGGTGGAATATGACCTTTTAACCTCTTATTGTCTTAATATAGGCATCCAGAACATCCACCAGAAACTCAAGATGCCTGTTGGACCCTTACCCTAAAATAAATTGTGATTCCTTAAGGATAAATATTTCCTGACTTGCCTCGGAGTCGATCACTGTTCTCTTCAGAAAACTATTAACTACCTTGTGGCTTTTGTCTCTATAAGCCCCTGATTCTTTGTCTTCCTCAGAACATGTGGTTTTACTGGAATCTTGGCCTTCTTAATTACAATTCTGTGTGTGAGTGTTACTTGCTCAGTTGTGTCTGACTCTTTGCAACCCCATAGACTGCAGCCCACCAGGCCCCTCTGTCCATGGGATTCTCCAGGCAAGAACACTGGAATGGGCAATTCTGAGGAATGCCAAATAAAGCTCTTTGTTCTTTGCAGCCTCAATACTGATTATTGTTCAACATTGCATGATTCCACTTACATGAGGTATCTAAAATTGTCACTCTTAGAAACAGTGGGGGCTTCCCAAGTGGTTCAGATGGTAAAGAATCTGCCTGCAGTGTGGGAGACCCAGGTTTGATCCCTGGGTCGGGAAGGTGCCTTGGAGAAGGGCATGGCAACCCACTCCAGTATTCTTGCCTGGAAAATTCCATGGGCAGAGGAGCCTGGCAGGCTACTGTTCATGGGGTTGCAAAGAGGTGCACACGACTGAGCAACTAACAAGCACACACAGAAATAGTGGTGGCCAGGGCTAGGGAGATGGGGGAAAGGGTAGAGAGTGTCAGTTTGCAAGATGAAAAAATTCTAGTACTCTGTTGTATAACAATGTGTGTATAGTTAACACTACTCTACTGTACACTTAAATATAGTGGACATAGTAAATTTTATGTTAGACACACACACACATATATATAAATATAATGGTAAAGAATCTACCAGCAATGCAGGAGACACAATCCCTGGGTCAGGAAGATCCCCTGGAGAAGGGCATGGCAACCCACTCCAGTATTCTTGCATGGAGAATCACCATGGACAGAGGAGCCTGGTGGGCTATAGTCCATAGGGTTGCAAAGAGTCAGACATGACTGAACAACTAAGCACGCACATACTACATATTAAAAAGAGAGAAAAATGGTTACTTAGCTAGTCTCAGGGTCTACCATGCACATCTAATTGATTGGTTTCATAGGATATCTTCAGGGTTTCCAAATAGTCCATATGTGTGAAAAAGAGGAAAGGAGTTCTCTCCCAGGCCCAGCTGTCTCCCAGGCCCAATGGACTGACCAGGTCCACTCTGTCTTCCACTGGTCAGTCACCCTATATGGTGTAACTCCACCGTACTTTTAGCTTCTGTCACCTGGCCTCTCCAAGTAGTTGTCTGGTTTTTAGGGACAGCAGTCTCTCTTTGTCTGTGCTGAGTGGGGGGCTTCTTGATCTGCACCAGTGGTAGCAGCAGCAGTGACTGGCTCCACAATCACAAGCTGTCTCTAGATCCAGGAAGCAAGGTACATGGGCAGACTGGAGCGACACAGAAACTGAGCCTGCGCGATGTCCCTGTGCTCTCTAAATTCAAGCTGAATCAGGAAGGAGTTATGTGGGAACACAGTTACTTGTCATCAGAAATGATGAGGAAAAGGAAGAATTGCAAATTAGTGTGTAAGGGATTTAGTTGAGAAAGCTACTCCTCAAAAAATCAAACAGCTGATGATGACCTAAGTAAAATATTTTCTGCAGAGGAAAAGCATCTTAATAGTACCTACTCAGAGTTTCACAGGCAAAGTATTGATACATAAAGGCCAGTATTATTGGTTACTATTCTACTGTGACTGTAGTAAGTAGCTTATAAAATTCAGCTAATGAATGGAAGAGAGCTATATTTATTAAAAGGGCGTTGTATTGATGGGAACACATTTTAGTTTTCAAAATATCACTTTGGAGAGTAAATTCATCAATCTGAAAGAGCTAGTTGGAAGCTAGATTTTATTATTCTCCGCTCTTGGGAAATTGGGAAGAAAAATAGGGTCAGATCCCTCTTGTTTATACTGCATTTGCATTGTGCTTTGGAGAATGGATTGCCACATTAATTAAGCTGAGTAAATTCTTATGAGAACTACTTGCTTTTATTAGCAAATACTAATCAAAAGGCTTCCATACATTTAATCAGTTGTTACCACTACTCCCTGGGTGTAGCAGTTTTTGTTTCCTTCCCTATTCAGAGGTGAAATTGACTTAAGACCCTTTAGATTGAACTAGAGCTCAGAGAGGTGATTTTTTTTCTTAACAATGGTTTGCTGCTAAGTCGCTTCTGTCGTGTCCGACTCTTAGCGACCCCAGGGACTGCAGCCCACCAGGCTCCTCTGTCCATGGGATTCTCCAGGCAAGAGTACTGGAGTGGGGTGCCATTGCCTTCTCTGAACAATGTCTTTAAATATTAGGAGTCCCTAGAATAGTAAAGTTAATTATTAAGACAATAAAATTGTCATGAAGGTGCAATTTAAGTCCTTTGCTTTTTAAACTTCTTTGACAACCTCAGTCCCCTGAAGTTTGAATCACTTTAGCAATAACTCCAGAGAGATCTCTGTGTGTCCTAACTTTGAAGAGCGACCCTGGCTCCCATGCAGCCTTTCCGCTTCTGGACAGCATCCGTGGGCTCAGTCTTTGTACTTTCTTGGTTGCATTTCCAGATAATGCTTCTCTGATATTGAGACTATAGTAGGTCATAGTCTCACTTGGACTATAAACAAACCCCTTTTAAAGTTTCATGTCTCCCAAAAAACAAATTGCTGCTGCTGCTAAGTCACTTCAGTCGTGTCTGACTCTGTGCGATGCCATAGACGGCAGCCCACCAGGCTCCCCCGTCCCTGGGATTCTCCAGGCAAGAACACTGGAGTGGGCTGCCATGTCCTTCTCCAATGCATGAAAGTGAAAAGTGAAAGTGAAGTCGCCCAGTCGTGTCCGACTCTTAGCGACCCCATGGACTGCAGCCTACCAGGCTCCTCTGTCCTTGGGATTCTCCAGGCAAGAGTACTGGATTGGGTTGCCCCAAAGTAACTCCAGACACTGATTCTCAAGCCTGAGTGAGAAATTTATGGTTTGTCGAATGGAAAGAAATCCAATGCCCCTATGACAGCTGTCAAGACAGTCCTTATACCCTCACTCTCTACCCCCATCACATCTCCTCACCTTTTTCATGTAATGCTTGTGGTCTGGTTTCTGCTGCCAGCATCCAAATATCCTTTTCTGCAGGCTTTTCTTGTGCAAACTGCAGGCCAGTAGTGGCCCTTATGTCTAGCAGCTTTCTGCCAACTGATGGTTGGTGTACAGATAACTACCTCAGCTCCCTCACTTCTGGGGTGACAGTTCTGACACACAAGCTACACACTGACCCCCAGGGCTCTGGAGCAGAATCAAGCTCCAGTGGCCCATAGTAGGAACTTGCATGACAACACGTCCTTTATTATCTTCTTTCCTTCCTTGGCTCACTCCCCAATCCCCTAGAGCTGTTTCTGGGGATGGCTTCCAAAATAAACCACTTAATTGAAAATTTTTGCCTCAGTATTTGCTTTTGGAGGAACCCAAATGAAGACAGCCTCTAAAATCATAAGACAAATTTGAGCTGAATATAATGCCACTTTTTATTTCCAGAAGAGCCCTTGAAAATGATGTATTCATTTCAGCTGAGTTCTTCTTCACCTGTCAAATAACTTTGATTTGGCCATAGCTGAAAGAATGTTTGAGTTCTTCATACCTACTATTTTTCCAAAGTTGTTTCCAGAAGCCATCAGTTTTTAGTCTTTATCTAAAGTAGTTTTCAGATATAAAGTTTAATTAGTATATTGCAGTCTATGAAAGGAACAATAAGCTTGAAATTTAACTAGTTTATCTCCCCCTCCTCCCACTCCTTTATTTCCCCTTCCCCATCCCTTTACTTAACATTTGGTTAAAATATCCATACATTTTGATAAGTAGTTAAAAATATGAAAATAAATGAACTAAGGACCTGAATTAGAAAAAAATGATGGCAAAGTCATTCAAGGAAAGCAAGAGGAAAACATGGAAAAAGAGAATGGCAGAAATTAATTAATTAAAACCCACAGAGATACAGAATTGATAAAGCAAACATAAGATTCTTTTTAAAAATCAGTTGTATAAACCTCTGACAAGTCTATTCAAGAAATAAAGAGAACATAAATAAGCAGAGTTAACTGTTATGATATAACATTTAATAATTGAAGATGCTTTTTCAACATTGTTCAGAAATTGTTGTCTAGAATTACCCTAACTTCATTTTTTAAATACAGGTATTACAAGAAGTGGTGACTGTAGAATTTCTAGGTAGGAAAGATTAGGAGGATACATGCTTGTGGGATGGAGATACTTGAGACTGGGCCTACCCTCAACACTGAAAGGTAAGTTGTGAACCTGTAAGGGGGAAAATAAAGTACCCAGCATTTTCTAAATTCATGGGTCGCTAGGGTTCTTCAGACCATAGGTTGGACAACACTGTTGTAGGGGATTCAATGAACAAGAACGAAAAAGAAAGTCAAAAGGTAGAGCTATTCATTTATTTACAAAATAATTATTTTTAGATGATATGAGAGTTTGTTTCTCTAGAAAACTTAAGAAAATCCCAGTTAAAAAACTGTATGACAAGCTACAATGTTAATAACTTTACAAAATATCAGCAAAACTAGTTAAAAATGGAATATGAAGTTTATCATATTTAAATACTATAAAAATATAAAATGCCTGCAGCTGCTACTGCTGCTAAGTCGCTTCAGTCGTGTCCGACCCTGTGCGACCCCATAGACGGCAGCCCATCAGGCTCCCCCATCCCTGGGATTCTTCAGGCAAGAACACTGGAGTGGGTTGCCGTGTCCTTCTCCAATGCATGAAAGTGAAAAGTGAAAGTGAAGCGACCCCATGGATTGCAGCCTACCAGGCTCCTTCATCCAGGGGATTTTCCAGGCAAGAGTACTGGAGTGGGGTGCCATTGCCTAGGAATGAAATTAATAATATACTGCTTTTATATGAAGAAAATCAGAAAGTGTTCCTGAAGAAAATTAATGAACAAATGAGGGGCATTTTTAAGATTGTGAAGATGTTAATTTCTGAAATTAATCTATGAGTATAATATACACATAATTAGAATAGTAAAAGGAATTTAAAACAAAAATTATAAACATAACATAATTTTTTAAATTTTCATACTGCATTTTAAAATAAAAGTATATAAGTATTATTATTACTATTGCAATGAGAAAAAAATACAGCAATAAAAATTAAATGAGTAGTTTCTGGTTCAAGATGGCAGAGTAGAAAGATGTGCACTCACCTCCTCCTGCAAGAGCACCAAAATCACAACTAGCTGTTGAACAACCATCGACAGGAGAATGCTGGAACCCACCAGAAAAAGATATACCACGTCTGAAGACAAAGAAGAGGTTGCAGTGAGACAGTAGGAGGAGTGCAATCATGAAAAATCAAATCCCATATCTGCTGGGTGGGTGACCCACAGACTGGAGAACAGTAACACCAAAGAAGTTCTCCCACTGTTGTGAAGGTTCTGAAACCCATGTCAGGCCTCACAGCCTGGGGATCCTATAAAGGCACTGGGAATCCCCAGGGAATCCGAACTTGAAGGTCAGCAGATCTGATTATAGAACTTCCACAGGACTAGGGGTAACAGAGACTCCAGTCTTGGAGGGCACAAACAAAATCTTGTGCACAGTAAGACCCAGAGGAAGGCTGAACAAACCACTCAGGAGACCGAACCAAAACTACCAGCTGGTGTGGGAGGGTCCCCTGTGTAGGCATGGGTTGGCATGGGCTCACCACAGGGACAGGGCACTGGCAGCAGCCGTCCTGGAAGGTCCCCCTTGACATAAACCCTCTCGGAGGTCACCATTAACCCGACAGAGCTTGTAGACCCCAGGGCGGAGTCACCTCAGACCAAGTAACTAACAGGGAGGGAGCGCAATCCCACCCATCAGTAGATAATCAGATTAAAACTTTACTGAGCAAGGCCCCGCCCACCAGAGCAGACTCAGTTTTTCCCACCTCCATTCCATCCCATCAGGAAGATTACACAAGCCTCTTAGCCTCCTCCATCAGAGGGCAGACAGAAGAAGCAAGAAGAACCACAATCCCACAGTGGCTAGAACAAAAACCACCTTACAGAAAGCTAGTCAAGATGAAAAAGCAGAAAATTATGTCCCATATGAAGGGACAAGATAAAACCCTAGAAAAACAGCTAAATGAAGAGGAGATAGGCAAACTTCCAGAAAAAGAATTCAGAATGATGGTGAAGATGATCCAGGATCTGGGGAAAACAATGAAGAAGATGCAGGAAATGTTTACCAAAGACCTAGAGGAACTAAAGAACAAACAAAGAGAGATGAATAATACACTGGAAGGAATCAGTAGCAGAATAACTGAGGCAGAAGAATGGATAAGTGACCTGGAGGACAGAATGGTGGAAATCACCGCTGCTGAACAGAATATAGAAAAGAGAATGAAAAGAAATGAAGAAAGCCTGAGAGATTTCTGGGACAATATTAAACACAACAACATTCCCATTATGGGGGTCCCAGCAGGAGAAAAAAGAAAGGACCGAAGAAAATATTTGAATAGATTATAGCTGAGAACTTCCTTAATGTGGAAGTGAGGGAATCTACCCTTGTGGCTCAGCTGGCAAAGAATCTGCCTGCAATGTGAGAGACCTGGGTTCGATCCCTGGGTTGGGAAGATCCCCTGCAAAAAGGAATGGCTACCCATTCCAGTATTCTGGCCTAAAGAATACCATGGACTGTATAGTCCATGGGGTTGCAAAGAGTCAGACATGGCTGAGCAACTTTCACTTTCACTTTCCCTAATATGGGCCGGGAGGATCAACCCCACCCACGTTCCAGGAGTGGTGGCTGCATGGGCACAGGAGGACCTAGAGGAGCTATCCCACGTTGAAGGTCAGGAAGGGCCACGGTGAGGAGATACCCATCGTCCAAGGTAAGGAGCAGCACCTGCGCTTTGCTGGTGCAGCTGTGAAGAGATACCCCACACCCACGGTAAGAGAAACCCAAGTAAGATGGTAGGTGTTGCAAGAGGGCATCAGAGGGCAGACACACTGAAAGCATAATCACAGAAAACTAGTCAATCTAATCACACTAGGACCACAGCCTTGTCTAACTAAGCCATGCACACTGGGCAACCCAAGATGGGCGGGTCATGGTGGGAGGTCTGACAGAATGTGGTCCATTGGAGAAGGGAATGGCAAACCACTTCAGTATTCTTGCCTTGAGAACCCCATGAACAGTATGAAAAGGCAAAATGATAGGATACTGAAAGAGGAACTTCCCAGGTTATTAGGTGCCCAACATGCTGCTGGAGATCAGTAGAGAAATAACTCCAGAAAGAATGAAGGGATGCAGCCAAAGCAAAAACAATACCCGGCTGTGGATGTGCCTGGTGATAGAAGCAAGGTCCAATGCTGTAAAGAGCAATATTGCATAGGAACCTGGAATGTCACGTCCATGAATCAAGGCAAATTGGAAGTGGTCAAACAAGAGATGACAAGAGTGAACGTCGACATTCTAGGAATCAGCGAACTAAAATGGACTGGAATGGGTGAATTTAACTCAGATGACCGTTATATCTACTACTGCGGGCAGGAATCCCTCAGAAGAAATGGAGTAGCCATCATGGTGAACAAAAGAGTCCAAAATGCAGTACTTGGATACAATCTCAAAAACGACGGAATGACTTCTGTTCGTTTCCAAGGCAAACCATTCAATATCACAGTAATCCAAGTCTGTGCCCCAACCCGTAACGCTGAAGAAGCTGAAGTTGAACGGTTCTATGAAGACCTACAAGACCTTTTAGAACTAACACCCCAAAAAGATGCCATTTTCATTATAGGGGACTAGAATGCAAAAGTAGGAAGTCAAGAAACACCTGGAGTAACAGGCAAATTTGGCCTTGGAATACAGAATGAAGCAGGGCAAAAACTAATAGAGTTTTGCCAAGAAAATGCACTGGCATAGCAAACACCCTCTTCCAACAACACAAGAGAAGACTCTACACATGGACATCACCAGATGGTGGATGCCAAAATCAGATTGATTATATTCTTTGCAGCCAAAGATGCAGAAGCTCTATACAGCCAGCAAAAACAAGACCGGGAGCTGACTGTGGCTCAGATCATGAACTCCTTATTACCAAATTCAGATTTAATTGAAGAAAGTAGGGAAAACCGCTAGACCATTCAAGCATGACCTAAATCAAATCCCTTATGATTATACAGTGGAAGTGAGAAATAGATTTAAGGGCCTAGACAGAGTGCCTGATGAACTATGGAATGAGGTTCATGACATTGTACAGGAGACAGGGATCAAGACCATCCCCATGGAAAAGAAATGCACAAAAGCAAAATGGCTGTCTGGGGAGGCCTTACACATAGCTGTGAATAGAAGAGAGGTGAAAAGCAACGGAGAAAAGGAAAGATATAAGCATCTGAATGCAGAGTTCCAGAGAATAGCAAGAAGAGATAAGAAAGACTTCTTCAGCGATCAATGCAAAGAAATAGAGGAAAAGAACAGAATGGGAAAGACTCGAGATCTCTTCAAGAAAATTAGAGATACCAAGGGAACATTTCATGCAAAGGTGGGCTCGGTAAAGGACAGAAATGGTCTGGACCTAACAGAAGCAGAAGATATTAAGAAGAGGTGGCAAGAATACACAGAAGAACTCTACAGAAAAGATCTTCACGACCCAGATAATCACGATGGTGTGATCACTCACCTAGAGACAGACATCCTGGAATGTGAAGTCAAGTGGGCCTTAGAAAGCATCACTATGAACAAAGCTAGTGGAGGTGATGGAATTCCAGTTGAGCTATTTCAAATCCTGAAAGATGATGCTGTGAAAGTGCTGCACACAACATGCCAGCAAATTTGGAAAACTCAGCAGTGGCCACAGGACTGGAAAAGGTCCGTTTTCATTCCAATCCCAAAGAAAGGCAATGCCAAAGAATGCTCAAACTACCACACAATTGCACTCATCTCACATGCTAGTAAAGTAATGCTCAAAATTCTCCAAGCCAGGCTTCAGCAATACGTGAACTGTGAACTCCCTGATGTTCAAGCTGGTTTTAGAAAAGGCAGAGGAACCAGAGATCAAATTGCCAACATTTGCTGGGTCATGGAAAAAGCAAGAGAGTTCCAGAGAAACATCTATTTCTGCTTTATTGACTATGCCAAAGCCTTTGACTGTGTGGATCACAATAAACTGTGGAAAATTCTGAAAGAGACGGGAATACCAGACCACCTGACCTGCCTCTTGAGAAACCCATATGCAGGTCAGGAAGCAACAGTTCGAACTGGACATGGAACAACAGACTGGTTCCAAAGAGGAAAAGGAGTACGTCAAGGCTGCATATTGTCACCCTGCTTATTTAACTTCCATGCAGAGTACATCATGAGAAACACTGGACTGGAAGAAACACAGGCTGAAATCACGACTGCCGGGAGAAATATCAAAAACCTCAGATATGCAGATGACACCACCCTTATGGCAGAAAGTGAAGGGGGACTAAAAAGCCTCTTGATGAGAGTGAAAGTGGAGAGTGGAAAAGTTGGGTTAAAGCTCAACATTTAGAAAACTTAAGATCATGGCATCTGGTCCCATCACTTCATGGGAAATAGATGGGGAAACAGTGGAAACAGTGTCAGACTTTATTTTTGGGGGCTCCAAAATCACTGCAGATGGTGACTGCAGCCATGAAATTAAGAGACGCTTACTCCTTGGAAGAAAAGTTATGACCAACCTAGATAGCATGTTCAAAAGCAGAGACATTACTTTGCTGACTAAGGTCCATCTAGTCAAGGCTATGGTTTTTCCTGTGGTCATGTATGGATGTTGGACTGTGAAGAAAGCTGAGTGCTGAAGAATTGATGCTTTTGAACTGTGATGTTGGAGAAGACTCTTGAGAGTCCCTTGGACTGCAAGGAGATCCAACCAATCCATTCTGAAGGAGATCAACCCTGGGATTTCTTTGGAAGGAATGATGCTAAAGCTGAAACTCCAGTACTTTGGCCACCTCATGCGAGGAGTTGACTCATTGGAAAAGACTCTGATGCTGGGAGGGATTGGGGGCAGGAGGAGAAGGGGATGACAGAGGATGAGATGGCTGGATGGCATCACGGACTTGATGGACGTGAGTCTGAGTGAACTCTGGGAGTTGGTGATGGACAGGGAGGCCTGGCATGCTGCGATTCATGGGGTCACAAAGAGTCGGACATGACTGAGCGACTGAGCTGAACTGAATTTGGGAAAGGAAATAGTCAACCAAGTCCAGGAAGCACAGAGTCCCAGGCAGAATAAACCCAAGGATGAACCTGCTGAGACACATAGTAATCAAACTGACAATAATTAAAGGCAAAGATAAAATATTGAAAGCAACAAGGGAAAAGTGACAAATAACATACAAGGGAACTCTCATCTGGCTATCTGTTGATTTGTCAACCTAAACTCTATAGGGCAGAAGGCAAAGGCATGATATATTTAAGTGACAGAAAGGAAGAACCTAGGACTGAGAAATCTCTACCCAGCATGGCTCTCATTCAGATTTGATGGAGAAATCAAAAGCTTTCCAAACAAGTGAAAGTTAAGAGAATTCAGCACTACCAAGCCAGCTTGACAATGAATGCTAAAGGAACTTCTGTAGGCAGGAAATACAAGATAAGGAAAAAATCTACAAAAAATAAACTCAAAACAATGAACAAAATACTAACAGGATCATAAGGTAAGGTGAAGTCACTCAGTTGTGTCCAACTCTTTGCGACCCCACGGACTGTAGCCTGCTAGGCCCTTCCATCTGCCGGGGTCCAGCCTCCGCAGGATCCAGGGAAACCTGAAGGAAAAATAGCGTCGGTGGATGATTTAGAGAGAGATAAGGAAAGAATATTGTAGATAAGAAAATAGAGGAGAGAAAGAGGCTGATATTCCTTGGTCTACATAGAAAGCCAATAAAACTTCGAGACAAGAAGTTCGTCCTATTCACAGAGGCCACAGGTGCCTTCCTGGTCTCCCGAGGGAGTGAAGACGCAGAACGTCTTCCCGTTCTGGTCTTAGAAACCTGGGCAGATAAGCGAACACAGGGAGCCTCTATGCTCCAAGGGATCAGCCTGAAAAAAAGAGGGAGAGGGAGAGAGAGAATGATTGACACCAGGAGACCAAGCTGTTTTGGTGAGTGAGTCCCAGTAGCTTTATTTTTAAAGGTACTTTTATACCTTGTCTTATACATAGAGGCAAATGAAAGATGCAAAGTCATACAGAGCCAGCCCAAACATTACATCTATTTTGTCTTTATTGAAACCAGGATTTTTCTGCAAACCTTTCCCATAGACAATGTTGTGTACAGTATCTTCTGGCCTTGGAGGCCTGTGAACATTTTATGACCCTCTTTTGATAAAGGCTGTTCTACCAAAAAACTTATTTTCCCTTGAAATGTTTTTTCTTATATTTTTAATCTATGTCAGCCTCAAAAAAATATTAAACAAGTTACTTTTCTCACAGAGCAAACGTGCAGTGAGTTACAAGAAAGAACCAATTAGCTCAAAATTCTGATGTGGTTAATTTCAAGGCTACACTTGTTTTTCTTACTTTCCAACTATGTTAACTAATGCACTCCCAGGTGCACAGTGGATAAGAGATATGGGAACTTAGCAACAAGCATTGGCCCAATAATGAAATCCTATACCAGCACTACTCTAATAACTTTTAACTCTTTAAAAGGCTCTATGTTTTAGGCTTCTTGTGCCTCTCACAGTTGGGAGGCTGTAAATAATCACATGCGTAGCTGCAAGAGTCTGAATATATCTGCCAAGCAAGCTAGAATGCTAACAGAGGGGTTTGATTTGAAATATTTCTCTAATGTTCAGGAGACTTATTAGCTATAGCCCTAAGTTAATTTTCTCCAGAGAAAGGTGGTCAGGAATAGCCCCCTGGGGCTTCCCTTGTAGCTCAGTTGGTAAAGAATTTGCCTGCAGTGCAGGAGACCCAGGTTCGATCCCTGGGTTCGGAAGATCCCCTGGAGAAAGAAATGGCAACCCACTCCAGTATCCTTGCCTGGAAAATCTCACGGACAGAGGAACCTGGTGGATTGTAGTCCATGGGGTCGCAAAGAGTCGGGCGTGACTGAGTGACTAACACACACAAATATCAGAGGAGTTGGTGAAAGTCATGAAATAGTAAAACAGACAGATTCTGGTTTTTGGGTAGATGCTCAAGAAAGCCTAGGGAGCCCGTTGAGTTCTGAAGCCTTGCTTAACAGTTCTCTTCCACATGACCTTTTCATGGGTGGGATCTCCTGTGGTGGCTCCCGGCATCCATGGGATTTTCCAGGCAAGAGGTACTGGAGTGGGTTGCCATTTCCTTCTCCAGAAGGATCATACATATCAATAATTACCTTAAATATAAATAGAGTAAAAGCAGCAACCAAAAGACATAAACTGGCTGGGTGGATGAAAACCTGTGCATGTACATAATTTTGCTTACCACATCACTCTGCTTGAGCCCTCAAAATTGTATGCAATCATTTTATTTTTTTAACTTATATTTTTATTTTTTAAAATCAATTTCTTTTGATTGGAGGATAATATCACAATATTGTGATGGTTTAGGTCATACATTAATATGAATTGGCCACAGGTATGCATGCATCCCTCCATCCTGAATCCCTCCAACCACCTCCCTCCCCATCCTATCCCTCTGGGTTATCCCAGAGCACCAGCTTTGAGTGTCCTGCTTCATGCATAGAACTTGCACTGGTCATCTATTTTGCAAATGTTAATATATCTGTTTCAATGCTATTCTCTCAAATCATCCCACCTTCACCTTCTCCCACTGAGTCCAAATGTCTATTCTTTACATCTGCATCTTCTTTGCTACCCTACATGTAGGATCTTTGTATATTTTGGAGATTAATTCTTTGTCAGTTGTTTCATTTGCTTTTACTTTGTCCCATTCTGAGAGCTGTCTTTTCACCTTGCTTATAGTTTCCTTCATTGTGCAAAAGCTTTTAGGTTTACTTAGGTCCTATTTGTTTATTTTTGTACTTAGGTCCCATTTATTTATTTTTTTTCTTTGTTTCCATTACTCAAGCAGGTGGATCATGGAGGATCTTGCTGTGATTTATATCAGAGAGTGTTCTTCCTATGTTTTCCTCTAAAAGTTTTGTAGTTTCTGGTCTTATGTTTTGATATTCAATCTATTTTGAGTTTTTTTGTGTGTATGTATGAACTAGAAAGTGTTCTAGTTTCAATCTTTTACAGTAGTTGACCAGTTTTCCCAGCACCACTGGTTGAAGAGACTGTCTTTTCTCCATTGTGTATTTTTGCCTCCTTTGTCAAAGATAAGCTGTCCATAAGGTGTGGGGATTTATCTCTGGGTTTTCTATTTTGTTCCATTGACCTATATTTCTGTCTTTGTGTCAATACCATACTGTCTTGATGACTATAGCTTTGTAGTACAGTCTGAAATCAGGAAAGTTGATTCCTCCAGTTCTATTCTTTCTCAAGATTGCTTTAGTTATTTGGGGTCTTTTGTGTTTCCATACAAATTGCTTAATTGTTTGCTCTAGTTCTGTAAAAAATACCTTTGGTAGTTTCATAGGGATTGCATTGAATATACAGACTGCTACACTGCTTTGGGTAGTATAGTTATTTTCGCTATATTGATTCTTCCAACCCATGAACATGATATATTTCTCCATCTATTTGTGTCATCTTTGATTTCTTTTCTCAGTGTTTTATAGTTTTCTGTACACAGGTATTTTATTTTTTTAGGTAAATTTACTTCTAAGCATTTTATTCTTTTCATTGCAATGGTGAATGGGATTGTTTTCTTAATTTCTCTTTCTGGTTTTACATTATTAGTGTATAGGAATGCAAAGGATTTCTGTGTATTAATTTTGTATCCTGCGATTTTACTATCTTCATTGATTAGCTCTAGTAATTTTCTGGTGGCATCTTTAGGGTTTTCTATGCAGAGTATCATGTCATCTGTAAACAGTGGAGTTTTACTTCTTCTTTTCCAATCTGGATTCCTTTCATTTCTTTTTCTTCTCTAATTGCCATAACTAGGACTTCCAAAACTATGTTGAATAATAGTGGTGAGAGTGGGCACCTTTGTCTTGTTCCTGATTTTAGAGGAAATGCTTTCAATTTTTTGCCATGGAGGAAATGTATGCTATGGGTTTGTCATATAGCTTTTTATTATGTTTACATATGTTCCTTCTATGCCTACTTTCTGGGAAGTTTTTTTTATTATAAATGGGTATTGAATTTTGCCAAAGGCTTTCTCTGCATCTATTGAAATAATTGTATATTTTAAATCTTTTGATTTGTTAATATGGTGTATCAGATTGATTGATTTGTGAATACTGAAGAATCCTTGCATTCCTAGAATAAAGCCCAAGTGATCATGATGTATGATCTTTTTAATATGTTGTTAGATTATGTTTGCTAGAATATTGTTGAGGATTTTTGCATCTATGTTAATCAGTGATATTGGTCTGTAGTTTTCCTTTTTTTGTGGCATCTTGGTTTTGAAATCAGGGTGATGGTGGCCTCATGGAATGAGTTTGGGAGTTTTCCTTCCTCTGCAGTTTTCTGGAAGAGTTTGAGTAAGACAGGGGTTAGCTCTTCTCTAAATTATTGGTAAAATTCACCTGTGAAGCTATGTTGTCCTGGGCTTTTGTTTGTTGGAGGATTTTTTATTACAGTTTTGATTTCCATGTTTGTGATTGGTCTGTTTTCTATTTCATATTCAGTGCTCCAACCTCATCTAGCTTATGTTTTCCAGTTTCTCCATCTCTTCTATTTTTGATGTTCTTTCTCAAATCTTTATCAAGTGTAGTAGAAAAGCTTTTGTATACACACATATAAATAGTATGTATAATATACATATGTTAGAAAGCATGAATTTTTGCCTAACTGCAAAATTTATGACATTTTGATTCCACTTGTTTGTCTTAGTATGAATAGAAGACTAGATTTCCAATTAAAAATATGCAACAAGCAACAAAGGCTTACTGTATATCACAGTGATCTATAGTCAGTACCCTGCAATAACCTATAATGGAAAATAGTCTGAAAAATAATATATGTATATATGTATACCTGAATCACCTTGCGATGCACCTGAAACATTGTAAGTCAACCCTAATTCAATGAAATAGACAAATTAAGAAAAAATTAAATGAGTAAATAGAGAAAAGAAATATTTAGAAAATAAGTTATATGAGAAGGACTTATTTTACTAAATATATAAATAATATATAAAAATATTAAAACTGTTTAGAGTGTAATTTCATGGTACTGATTCAAAATATAGACATTCATATTCTAGAACATAAAATAGATTAAAATATAATAAGTGAAGCATCAAAAATCAATAAGAAAGAGATGAATTATTTAATGACTAATGTTGAAACATTGCTTATTTTCAAAAGTAATAATCTTAGAACCTCCTTTTACAAATAGATGAGGAAAGAAAAGAAGCAAAAGGCAAGGGAGAAAGGGAAAGATATATTCAACTGAATGCAGAGTTCCAGAGAATAGCAAGGAGAGATAAGAAGGCCTTCTTTAATGAACAAAGTAAAGAAATAGAGTAAAACAATAGAATGGGAGAGACTAGCGATCCTTTCAAGAAAACTGGAGATATCAAGGGGACATGTTATGCAAGGATGGGCACAATAATGGACAGAAATGGTAAGGATCTAAAAGAAGTAGAAGAGATAAAGAAGAGGTGACAAGAACAGACAGAAGAACTATACAAAAGAGGTCTTAATGGTCTGAATAACTATGATGGTGTGGTCAATTACCTAGAGCCAGACATCCTGGAGCATGTCTAGTCAAGTGGGCCTTAGGAAGCATTTCTATGAACAAAGCTATGGAGGTGATGGAATTCCAGCTGAGCTATTTCAAATCCTAAAAGATGATTCTGTTAAGGTGCTGCAGTTAATATGTTAGCAAATTTGGAAAACTCGACAGTGGTCACAGGACTGGAAAGGTTACATTTTCATTCCAATCCCAAAGTAGGACAATACCAAAAGAATGTTCAAACTACTGAACAATTGTGCTCTTTTTACATGCTAGCAAAATTATGCTCAAAATCCTTCAAGCTAGACTTCAGCAGTACACGAATCTAGAACTTCCAGATGTACAAGCTGGGTTTCAAAGAGGCAGAGGAACCAGAGATCAAATTGCCAACATTCATTGGATCATGGAGAAAGCCAGAGAGTTCCATAAAAACATCTACTTGTGCTTTATTGATTATACTAAAGCCTTTGCCAACAAAGATCTGTATAGTCAAAGCTATGGCTTTTCCAATAGTCACGTATTGATGTGTGAGTTGGACCATAAATAAGACTGAGTGCCGAAGAATTGATGCTTTCAAATTGTGTTGCTAGAGAAGACTCTTGAGAGTACCTTAGACTGAAAGATCAAACTAGTCAATCCTAAAGGAAATTAACCCTGAATATTCATTGGAAGGACTGATACTGAAGCTGAAGCTCCAATACTTTGGTCATCTGATGTGAAAAGCTGATTCATTGGAAATGACCCAGATGCTAGAAAAGGTTGAAGACAGAATGAGAAGGGGGTGGCAGAGGATTAGGTGACTAGACAGCATCACTGAATCAGTGGACATGAGTTTGAGCAAACTCTGTAAGACAGTAGAGGATAATGGAGCCTGATGTACTGCAGTCCATGTGGTGGTAGAGAGCTGAACATGACTTACTGACTGAACAATAACAAAAGTACTGAGAATGTCACTTAAAAGTGCATATAAATCCTTTCATAAATTTGGTGAAAACAAATGAATATGTATTTAGTCCCTGAACAGGTAAGGGATCTCCATGTAGAAAACAATAGAAGGAATTATAAAAGAAGAAACACAGATTTGAACAGAAGCAAGAAGAACAACATTCCTGAATCCTGTGGAATGGAAACCACACTCATAGAAAGTTAGACAGAATGAAACAGCTGAGTAATATATCCCAGATGGAGGATCAAGATTACACCCAAAAAGAACTACATGGAGTGATTTTAGGCAATTTATTGGAAAAAGAATTTAGAATTATTGCAGTGAAGGTGACCCAAGATCTTGGGGAAAAAATGGAGGTAAGATTGAGAAAATGCAAAAAATGCTTACCAAAGACTTAGGAGAAATAAGAATAAACAAACAGAGATGAACAATACAGTAAAAAGTAAATGAAAAATGCACTAGAAGGAATCATTAGCAGAATAACTGAGGGATAAAAATGAATAAATGGCCCAAGAGACAGAGCAGTAGAAATCACTGCCACAGAACAGAATAAGGCAAAGAGAAATAAGAAATGAAGAAACCTTTAGAGAACTCTTAGACGACATTAAACACACCAACGTTCACAAAATAGGGTTCCCATAAGGAGAAGAGAAATAGGATCTGAGAAAATATTTGAAGAGATAATTGCTGAAGATTCCCTAATATTGGAAAAGAAACATTCATCAAAGTCCAGGAAGCACAGAGAGTACCAGACAGGATAAACCCAAGAAGGAACATGCTGAGACACATAGTAATCAAACTGACAAAAATTAAAGACCACGATAAAATATTAAAAGTAACCAGGAGAAAGTGACAATATATAATGGAACTCCCATAAAATTATCAACTGATTTCTCAGCTCAGACTCTGCAGGCCAGTTGGGAGTGGCATGATATATTCAAAGTGATGGAAGGGAAGAACCTACAACCAAGATTACTCTACCCACCAAGGCTCTCATTCAGATTTAACAGAGAAATCAAAAGGTTTACAGACACACAATACCTAAGAGAATTTAGCACCAGTAGGCCACTTTTCAACAAATGCTAAATGAACTTCTCTAGAGGGGAAAGAGACCAGCAACTTAAAATAATCTTGTAATGTATAGACTGCTATAGCAAAACCTTATGAAAATAGCAAATCCCCAAACTACAACACACACACACACACAAAAGCAGCCCAAATGCAACACTAAAGATGGTCATCTCAATGAGGGACCATTTCACGCCAGTCAGAATGGCTGCGATCCAAAAGTCTACAAGCAATAAATGCTGGAGAGGGTGTGGAGAAAAGGGAACCCTCCTACACTGTTGGTGGGAATGCAAACTAGTACAGCCACTATGGAGAACAGTGTGGAGATTCCTTAAAAAACTGGAACTAGAACTGCCTTATGACCCAGCAATCCCACTGCTGGGCATACACACCGAGGAAACCAGAGTTGAAAGAGACATGTGTACCCCAATGTTCATCGCAGCACTGTTTATTATAGCCAGGACATGGAAGCAACCTAGATGTCCATCAGCAGATGAATGGATAAGAAAGCTGTGGTACATATACACAATGGAGTATTACTCAGCCATTAAAAAGAATACATTTGAATCAGTTCTAATGAGGTGGATGAAACTGGAGCCTATTATACAGAGTGAAGTAAGCCAGAAAGAAAAACACCAATACAGTATACTAATGCATATAAATGGAATTTAGAAAGATGATAACAATAACCCTGTATGCGAGACAGCAAAAGAGACACAGATGTATAGAACAGTCTTTTGGACTCTGTGGGAGAGGGCGAGGGTAGGATGATTTGGGAGAATGGCATTGAAACATGTATAATATCATATATGAAACGAGTCACCAGCCCAGGTTTGATGCATGATACTGGATGCTTGGGGCTGGTGCACTGAGACGACCCAGAGGGATGGTACGGGGAGGGGGGAGGGAGGGGGGGTCAGGATAGGGAACATGTGTATACCTGTGGCGGATTCATGTTGATGTATGGCAAAATCAATAAAATATTGTAAAGTAAAAAAATATATAAATAAATAAATAAAGATGGTCATCTCACCTCAAGTGAAGAGAACAAGAGAGGAAGGAGAGAAAAAAGACCTATGAAAACAAACCCAAAACAATTAAGAAAATAGCAGTGAGAACATGACGCTGCTGCTGCTAAGTCACTTCAGTCGTGTCTGACTCTGTGCGACCCCAGAGATGGCAGCCCACCAGGCTCCCCCATCCCTGGGATTCTCCAGGCAAGAACACGGGAGCGGGTTGCCATTTCCTTCTCCAATGCAAGAAAGTGAAAAGTGAAAGTGAAGTCACTCAGTCGTGTCCAACTCCTAGGGACCCTATGGACTGCAGCTTACCAGGCTCCTCCATCCATGGGATTTTCCAGGCAAGAGTACTGGAGTGGGGTGCCATTAGTTACCTTAAATGGATTAAGAAATGGATTAAATGCTCCAACCAAAAGACAAAGACTGGCTGACTGGATAGAAGACAAGTCCTGTAGATATTGTGTCTACAAGAAACCCACTTCAGTCCTAGGGACACATACAAACTGAAAGTGAGGGGATGGAAAAAGGTACAGTAAATCTCCTACATAAGAACCTTCAAGGTGCAAACTTTCAAAGATGCACACTTTGTACATCTTTCAGATGTACACTTTGTACATCTTTCAGATGTACACTTGCTAGTCCAATCATATAAGTTAGTTAGCATGTCTGGTGTACATTGTCATATGCATGCGTCCTCGACAAGTGGTTATGCTTTTGCATACTGCTGTACAGTGCTGTGTAGAGTACAGTAGTTCAGTATCTTTATTTCAGGCCCAGGATGCCCAGAAGCAAGTATAAGAAGGAGAGGTGATGTAGCTGGTACTGCTCAGACATGCCAAGTACCAAGAAAGGATGAAGACAGAGAAAGAAATAACGGAAGCAACGAAGAGATTCACAATGCAGGAAATGGCAAGGAGATTTCTTTATCTGAGGAGGCACTGTTAGTTTGTGAGGCACAGGATCCAGATGTAGAATGGTACTTGAAAGTTGCAGCAGCTGTTCAGAATGTAATCCAGTGCTACTGTGTCATTTGTGATGAAAAAGGAGCATCACTGGATCATTTTTTCAAGAGAGTGGATAGAACTGACTCCAGCAAGCAACAGGAACCTGTGCCATCAAGGTCAGGTGTGAGTGAAATTGCAGCTCACTGGCCATGTCCCCCAGTCTGCTTACCCCTGGTAGTGGGCATAGCTCTCTACTCCCATTGTGAGAACTCTGAGTGGAACATTAGGATCAATGCAGAGATATTCAGGAGTTGGCAGAATGCCTGTCATAGTTAGTGATGTGGGATCTTCAAATCAGCGAGGACAGAAGGATAGTGATGTGAGGCGTCAGTGGGGGAGCCTCATGATTGTCCCCCATAATCAGATCAGGAGTTCTCCTGGTGGGAACAGAAGCAGAAGCGGTTGCATGCATGATGAGTACAGTTGCATGAGAACTCCCCGTTTCTGGACTGGCATCTGCTAATGTGTGTCTTTTTTTCTTCAAATCTATAACCCAAGCAACACCTAGGCCTAGGAAAGTCATGTTCTTCACACTGGCTCCTGGGATACTTTAAAGTGATGTCCCCACCTGCTGGTAGAGGGCATTTGGCTTTAGTGTTGGATACTTTTCTCATTTGAGTCCATAACCTGTATATTTTAATAGAGTCCTTCAGAGAGCACCCAAGACCACTTCTGTGGCCCAAAGGTGGAACCTGGAGAAGGGCGAAAGTAGAGGCAGCGGTGGTCAGATTCTACTGGGACTGTTAAGGGGCTGTCTTTTGATTTGGGAGGATTTAAAGTCAACAATAAACCCAATTGAAAAATCAACAATTGAAAGAGGGTTAAAGCAAGTGTGTCCATCTGATATGGGAAAACTTAGAAGTTTGTGGAAATAAATCAATGAGATGGGAAAACATTTCTGTGAGTGACTGTATGTGCATTGCCATTGAGGGAAGCACGGGACTTAAGATTTTGTTATCTTTTTTACAACATTTTGTGTGGTGAGACGTCAAGAATTCTTTCTAGCATCTGTTTTTACCTTCCTCCCCCTGGACTATGATGAACATCTGTCTACCCCTCTGGACTGTGAATTTATTGAGGGCGGACACCATGTGCTATTGAAATTTACATTTCCAACCCTCCCCTCCCCCACAGAGTGCCTGACATATCATGACAAATCTCCAGTGGATGAAGTTGAATCATCAGCTATCAAATCCTTTTTTAAAAAACTTTTTATTTTGTATAGGTATAGTTGATTAACAATGTTGTGATAGTTTCAGGTGAACAGCAAAGGGACTCAGCCATATGTGCACATGTATCCATTCTCCCCTAAATGCCTCTCCCATCCAGGCTGCCACATAACATTTGAGCAAAATTCCATGTTCTAAACAATAGACCTTATTGGCTATTCATTTTAAATATAACAGTGTGTATGTGTCCATCCCAAACTCCTGACTATTCCTTCCTCTCATCCTTCCCCCATCAGCTGTCAAATTCTTATAGGTATAAAATTAGCAGAAAAGTTCTGCCTCTCTTTGTGAGATAGTGTTTGGCTTGTCCCCAAATTCTTGGGGTCAACACAGAATCATGTTCATAATCATCCATAAGAGAATCTTTTTTTTTGACTGTCTGGACCAGCCCAGGTGACTGCCATCTTTGAGGCATAGTTACTGTCCCACAGGACACTCCTGCCAAAACAGGTACTTCTCCAGGTGGTAGAACAAGAGGGCAATGGGCATGGGTCAGTGAGTCCCTTTTCAATGAGGAAATGGGCAGAGGAGTACAACCAAATCCAGAAAGAGCTTTGTGAGCAGCGAGCACGCACTGCCTTACCTTACTTCCTCCACTCTGTCCCATGGCCTCTTCATGTGCTAACATTGTTCTTTAAATTCATATATTGGCATGGTTAGGAGATGACAGTACTGGATCCTGGCGTCCCTCTGGAGCTTGCTATTCTCTCAGCCCAATCTAGTGTCTGGATTTCTTGCTTCAGCTGTTTCTTTTGAGTTTTTAGCACTAACTCAGGAGCCCTGCTCTGAAAGCCCTCTTAGTTTTGGAAAATGGGTGAGTGGGCAGTGAGGTTGGGAAGGGGATTAAAGAAAAGAGTGAGTGAGCAGGTACATGAGGGAGCAAGAGGGAACTTGAGATGGGAAAGGAAATTTGTTAGGGATGCTGGGGTTTCACTATTATGCCCCCACTCTCTTTATTAAAGTGTGTACTAAGAAAGCATCCAAAGTAGTGGGATTAAAACTTAGAGATTATGTTAGGAGGAGAGAGTTTCTAGGGATAAAAATAATGTTGGAATAAAGAATGGAGAACAAAAGGAAACTGGACATAAAAAGAAGAGGAAAGAGACAAAGGACGCATGCACAGAATGCAGAGGACTTGGGTTAGAATCTGTCAGTGTGAAAACCTCTGAAGCTAGTGGAATAGATGCTGCTAACACTCTGGCAGAGGATGGCAGGCTCAGGGCAGCAACCACAGTGGGGCTCGTGTCATTGCTGTTGTTGATGCAGTAGGTCACATTTCTAATTAGCAGCCTTTTTTCCTTACTGCGCTGCTTGAGAAAGAACCAAAGATCACAATCACTTTATGTTGAATCCCAGGTGGTGTTAGTGGTAAAGAATCCATCTGCCAGTGCAGGAGACGTAAGAGACATGGGTTAGATCCCTGGGTTGGGAAGATCTCCTGGAGGAGGACATGGCAACCCACTCCAATATTCTTGCTTGGAGAATCCCATGGACAGAAGAGCCTGGTGGGCTACAGTCCATAGGCTCTCAAAGAGTTGCACATGAATGAAGTAACTTAGCATGCAAAGCAACTTAGCACGCACGTACATGGCCTCATTCCTCTTCCTCCCTGTTTTCCTAACTAGATACAGACAACTGAGGGCATTTCAGAGCATTGCCTATGGGATTCAGGAAAGCAGTTTCTGCGGTCAGGGTCTCCCTTCACTTTTTAATTTATTTTTGTCCGTGCAGGGTCTTGGCTTCTTCTTGGGCTGCTCTCTAGCTGAGGTGCGCAGGCTTCTCATTGTGGTGGCTTCTCTTGTTGCAGCATGTGGGATCTTCCTAGACCAGGGATCAAACCTATGTCTCTTGCATTCGCAGGTGGATTCTTTTCCGTGGAGCCAGCAGGGAAGCCCCTTCCCTTCACCTTTGAAGATGGAGAAGAACATTCTTGATGTGTCTCCACCTTTCCTGCCTCTGTTTGAGGACTTGCCTGAAACCCCTTCTTGCGTTTCAGAGCTGGGAAGATCCATTTACTCATGAAAAGGATCTGATGCATCTATGCAGGGAGAATTACCAAAGCCAGAATGGCTCTTAAGTCACCTTCATGGTGTATGAGACCACATGCTTACATAGGACTAAATTAAAATGTCTTTGAATTTCTGCAAGAATGTCCATACTCCACGGCTGATATTATTTCTCGACCTATAACTAAGGTTAGTATTTTCTTTAGCTAACAAATATTCATCTCTTCAATGAAGCGTAAGCCCAGCCCTTAATCCTGAACTGGGTGCTTTTACTGTCACAGACATCTTTAAAGATGTTCTACAACTTTAACTCATCTGGGTGCCTGAAGTGAATTATGGTTTTGTTCCAAAGTTGTTTCAAGTTTCCTGGCAGCCATTCTGGTTCTCCCAGGGCCCATTTACCTCTCACTGTGTTCTGAAGGCCTCGGGGCTCTTGTCCCCTCTCTGGTAAACAGTTTATTTTCTCTCTTTCTCTGGAGAGAAGAGGGAGAATGATTTCTTCTGAGATGATTCAGGTTTTGCACCCTTTATTACACACACACACACACAATGTTTTACACATGATTTGTGGGGAACTTAAAGGGAATTTGTGAATTCCTTGAAGCTTATCCAGGCACCTCAATTTAAGTCATCTTAGTTTTAACATAAACATCTTTATTATTTATTTGTTTCTGATACTCACCATGTTGCATAGCTATCTAGATTCTTTCTCAAAATTCACTCTTTTAAAGCCCTACAGTCTCATTGCACGTCTTCCACCAGCTGCTCATCACTCATTTGAGAGGGCATGCCTGAGGGATGAGGCAGTACAGCGTGGCCCCTTCTTCCTGGGCTCTCTTCCAGGTTTCCAGGGCTCACAGAGATTAACCACTGACGTTTCTAATATTGCCAAGGGCTTCCTGACATGTTTTCAAACACAGGGGGCTGGACCAAAGCTCTGGTGGTGGCTGTGGGAGTGACGGCACAGATTTCCCCTCAGGAGAGAGCTGGCCGTGGGAGTGTAGTCAGCTGCCTGCCTCTGGCTGCAGTACCTTCAGGACCCACCATAGTGTTCAAGCCCAGATTACTCTCTCCCCAGATAGCTCCCAGTCAGTGAAAGTCTGTTGGGGGTACGAGGCCTGGCCATTTCTGCTAGTGTGGGGCACTCTTTGCATGCAAGCTGGCGGGCCAGCTGAGACTTTCCCTGGGCTGTACCTCATATGGAAGCTCCTCCTGCTCAATCTCCCCCCACCTTTTTCACAGGCATCAGATTTCCACAGTCTCAAGGCCTCCCCAACCTGCCCTCCTCACCCCTTATCTTTCCCAAGTGTCCCCTCAACGAGTCTCTTGCGCTTCTAACTCTGTCCTCGTGTCTGCTTCTGGGAGGACCTGAACTGACTCAGTTCTACTCATAGGCGCCTCTGCTGGTCACGTCACACAATCCCATACTACCTTCCCAGATTCCTACCGGAAATTGTTCTCACACCTTGCCAACCCATTTTATCATAAAGGTAGGAGTTTGCTGGGCATTGGGCTCCATTCTTTTGTCTGTGCAATTTGCTAGGGTTCATAGGACCACCCCATTCAGTATCTTATAATGTGCTTAGTTTTCCTAGAGATGAGACAGAGGCAAGAAGTAGCCAAAAACATACTTTATTTCTGTATGGAGATTTTTCCAGGATCCCAGGTTGGAAAGTATAGAAACCTTAAGAACTACCTGTCTTTGCTTACATGATTCTTCCTGAAAGCCAGGTCAATACGTTTAGCTCCCAAGCCCCCTTTTCCCAGGGTTCCACCTAGTCTTTCCCAGAAAAAGGAAATTCCACTACATCTTAGCACTTTAGTGGGAGGTGAGGAAGATAAGAACTCTTGTCCTTTAGTTCTTCCCATTTAGTCTTCCTCCCCATCTCTCAGTTGCTATGGTCCTACTGTGTGTCTATGATATACATCAATTTCTGTCTGTGAAAGAACAAGGAGAAATTGGCACAGTATAAATAGCTCACTGACAGCAACCGGATCCCACATTTTGGAAGTAACATAACAAAGATGGCCCAATGATGCTTTCTATTTTATCACTACTGAACAGAATATCAAGAAGAAACACTTAGGAGATAAACACAGGGTGACGCATTTCTATAAGAGTGAGACCCACGCACAGTACAAATCATGGTGTTTCTCACACATGGGAGAAGGCAGCACTTTTATCAGTTAAATGGGTGTTGGAGGGTGGGTCAGTGGAAGGCTTGATGGCTCTCTCTCAGAGGAAACGTTCTGCCACATTTGACACTGCCCACTCCTACAATGCGCAGTGATGATGCTGTCCAACCACATCCCTTCAGTTCCTCTAGCCTGACTGATGCTCTCTTTGGAATTATCTCAAAGAACTTCCATTGCAAAAGGCTACCTTAAGGTCTTGGACTTTGACCCCATTATGCATGTTGAGTGTGGGTCTTTAGAATCCTGTGGAGACTCTGCTTCTCAACTGCCTCCATGCCTGCTGGGCAGCCTAGACCAACTAAGACTGGTGAGTTAGCAATGGCCTGTCTGATAGGCTTTCTCAAGAACAGAAGAAGCTGTGTGTTCCCAGCTCAGGGCCAAGTCCAGATCAAGTGTTCAGTAGTCCTTGTTAAATTCAACTTTAAACTCTTCCATAGAGAGAAAGTCCCCCTACTCCTTAACATTTTCTTCTTGGGTACTTCTCACAATCATGCCAGTTCTTTACATCCCTCTGATGTGAATAATCCATACATGGCCTGATTCTTTATTAGAAGTACGACTAAAATGTTTTGGGCACTGACTTTTGTTGCCCCTAAATTAAGTATTCCATCCATGTGTTTACACTGAGCTGATTTCCTTAGTTTAATCCTTCTCGTTCTGCTTTGACAAACGTGGCTGTCAGGTCCTTCTGGCTTCGACTATTGCTTTACAGCTTCTTCCCGGCCTGCCAATACCCTAGCAGGGTTAGGGCCAGCACAGCTGGTAAAGGCTGTAAACCTGATGTGCACCACTGTTCTCCTTCAACACAGTGGACACAGGACTTGTAAATGCATCCTTCAAACCATGAGGAAGGCATTTATATAGTTACATGTTGTCTCTGCTTTCAGCCACATCTGGACAAAGCACAGATCTGGAGACAGACAGAAATTGCATGCTCACCTGCTGTAACCCCAAAACTGTGTTAGGACATGAAGTGCTCTTAGTTCACAACTCTTTGTTGACCGACTCTTCTTCTTTAGGGTTTATTGATCATTCTACCTCTTTTAGGCAGGAGGCCAGCAAAGCCAGTGGCAGGAGAGGGAGATTCAGAGTCTAAAGAGCAGATGTAAGGTGGCCTCTTCCCCCAAATGTGGTTGCAGGGCACACATTGAGCATCTGAGCACATGCCTAATGCTAGTATAAAGAAAAATCTGCAGGAGTGCCCCTGCCCTAAGATAACCAAAAGGCCAGAGCAGGGAGCCCACGTGTTTGTCTTTCCGAGTGGCATTCTCTAGCTGTGAGACCTAGCCTGCTAAGGCCTGATAGAGAGATGCAAGTTTTGACACAAAGTCCTCTGCTCTGTCAAAGGCAAAAATCTTTCAGGAGAAGGAAAGTACTCACAGTTCTAGGACAAATCAGAGAATGTCATATGTGGATATTGATACATGGTCTTAGCAGTTGCTACATCTCTAAGAGCAGGGCATTAAGTCACTAGACTTACTGCTCCTATTATTCAGTTATTGGTTAAACAAACAAAAAACACATACAATCATTGAACCGATGAATGTTAAAATTTGAAGGGACACTTAGATGATGTCATTCAGCCTCTTAGTTTTACAATAAGGAAAGAGAAGATCAGATTAAGTGTTGCACACTTCTCCTGAGTCTTGGTTCATAACAGACATTAACTAGTATCAGTGGACATATTCTACTTGCATTGGTGGCTCAGGATAGTCAATGGGGACATAATGCAGATGAATTTGAAACTCTCAATCCCATGACACATTGATTTACTGAGATGCCAAAAGGGACTTCAGAAGTATACCTTATTTTCATTGGTGCTTAGAAGAGAAGGTTAAATCTTTCATTCAGATTTTAGCTGGTTTCTCCTTTCATTTACATTATCAAGCAGAGGCTGATGCAGTGTGAGCCAGCAGCTAAAGGAAAACAAGCAAGACTGAGAACACCTTTATTGAAGTAAGACAGCGTCTTACTTCAGATCAGTTTGATTTGTTTCTGCACTGCAGGAATCACCCTGAAATGAGCACATGCAACTGAAATTAATTCTAGAATCTTGGAATGGGTTGTAGAGAAAATCAAGTTTAATCTTCTCATTGTACAGGCTCAGAGAAGTCAATGATTTTTTTGGGTCACGCAGCGTGTGTGTGACAAAGATATAGACGAATGTAGGTTTTTAACTCCAGAATGGAATGTTTTCCTCAAATTATTCTCAGCCTTTCACAAGCCCCAAGGTGTTTCTTATGGATTTTATACCGAAGATTTATCCATGCATGAAACGAAGCAAGACAAAGATAGAGTTGGCCATGCCTGCTGAAAGCCCAGTGGTCTAGGAGAGCATGTTGGAGTAGAAGCTGAAGCTCTCCATCGTGGTCTTAGAGTCGCTGTGAGAGGGGTCATTGGAGATCTCGTCCAGGGATGAGGGCACGGCCTTGGGGCCTTCCTCCAGGTCTTCGTCATGAGCCCCCACCACTGTGGAGACAGTGGTCTCCAGGCGGCTGACTTTATAGATGCTGCCTTGGGTCTGGAGGTACCTAGTGGATTTCATTTCAAACCCTTCATGGTCGCCAGTACTGATGAAAGGGCAGCACCGAAAGGCATGCTTGAAACCCAGACGGAACCTGGAAAGAGAGTGAATGGACAAGTGATGCTGAGTATGGCCTGCTCTCAGGGGTGTTCCCACCATTGCAGAAGCTGTTTAATATGAGGGTATACCCAAATGAGACTCTGTCTTTTTATTTTTTTTAATTAACTGATAACTGGAGATGCTAAGGGCAAAAGATTCAAAGGTCAGTCATCAAGGTCAACTCCAGGATTAGAACCCAAGTTCATGTGAAATGCAAGTCTGTACTGAGGGTGGCAGTTGAAATATGCTGCCTCCACTGGCTCTGGTTCAGTTCAGCATCAGTAAAAACATTCACCAAGTGTTCATTATACGTACAATACAGTGTCAAGACCCAGTCCTTTCCCCTAAGTAGCCCACTGACTTTCTACCAGTCGTGTCCCTTCAATGTGCCTCAGTTTCCCTGTGTTTTAAGCAGGGAGAATCAGCTTTTACTTAAAAGATGTGCTGAGAGATTTAACCTAGAAATGTTTAGGCAGGTTGTGAGGCTCTTAGAAGAAAGGGACATCTGTGAGTTAAACAAAGACTATTTGGAAAAGTCCCAGGGAATATCTGTCTTCAAAGCCATAGCCCCTGAGTGTCTCATTCATGGAAGGCTCCTTATAGGCTGATAACTGTTGGCCATAAATGTGACTAATCTTTTATCCCTCTCCCTCCTTCTCCTGTCTCCCTTCTTCACACAGAGGCTGAGGGGGTGCTCCAGATGACTGAACTGCCATCACAGCTTCCCAGCTCCCTTTTGGAGACTCTGCCCACTGTGGTGGATTCCTTATTGCTAATCACCATTCCCGAGGGTTCTTTCTTTTCTTATTTGTCTGAAGTTGGCTTCCACTTCAGGGGAGGCTCTCCTGGGCCCTGTGGCCAAACAAAGGCAGAATCAGGCCTTTGAGGCTCTGACTTCTTTTTGCTTACCCTGTCCTGCTAGAAGTGCTGGAAGAAACTGGACAAAGCTACCTAAACCAAAAATTTTTAAGATTTTTTTTTTTGATGTGGGCAATTTTTAAAGTCTATTGAATTTGTTACAATATTGATTTTGTTTTGTGTTTTGGTTTTCCGGCTGCAAGGTATGTAGGATCTGAGCTCCCCGACCTGGAATTGAACCCACCCCACCCCTGCTGCATTGGAAAGTGAGGTCTTAACCACTGGACTTCCAGGGAAGTCCCTGCCCAGATGGGATGGGCAGAGGAAAATGAGAGTCCAGAGAAGGGAAAAAAATGCCATGTGGTGGAGAACATTCGCGTGGCATCAATCTCTCTCTCTTGTTGTCTCTCACTGTCTGACTCATTCATTCTCTGACCCTTTCTCTCTCTGATTCTCTGCCTCTTTCTGCATGCACAACTCTCTGTGCGTGAGATCCTTAGAGCAGACTGAACAAAATCATGAACTTGATCCAGCTGGCAGCCTGATTTATGTGTATTAATCACAGAGAGTTTTTATCTGCCCTGCACCCGACCCTCCAATACTAACTTAGTAACCAGTGTTTATAAGTCTGAAGATTTCGAATATGGGTGTGTGTTTCTGGCTCCTCTTGGAAAGGGAAAAAGGTCTACTCATGGCTCCTGTTCCTGCATGGTGACAAGACCATTTGTCTTTGTAGTCCCCAAGCAGCCGACCTAATTGAGCAGAGCCGGCTGTGAGAGAGGAGTGAGTGGTGCAGACTATAGAAAACTAATTATCCCATGGCTCAGTCAGCAGGGGTTCAACAGAGCGATTATTAGGTTCTTGTCCTCGAGAGAGTATGGGGGATGAGGGTCTTACCTGTCATTGAGACAGCAGTAGATGATGGGGTTGTACATGGTAGAGCTCATGGCCAGCCACATGATGGCTAGGTAAACCTGCTGAATAAACTTCTCCAGGTAGAGATCAGGGTTGATGTAAGGCAGGAGGAAGAAGATGTGGAAGGGCAACCAGCAGATGGCAAAGGTGCATACAACAACGATCATCATCTTAACCACCTGGCAAGAGAGTGAGACAGGAAAGACTAGCAGCACATCTTCCCTTTATAATGGTTATTTTCTCTCTTATCCTGCCCACTTACTGTGCACAGTGTGATATGTGATATAAAGTAACTATTGATATAATAACACCTTTCAAGGTGGAGGAAGGACCATTTATATGTGGTACCAAAGGACTTTGGTTATATCAGTGATTCCCAGAGAGTGGCCCCAGGACCAGGAACATAAATATCACCTGAGAAGTTGTCAGGAATGCAGATTCTTAGACTGCGTTCCAATCTAACTGAGTCAGAAACTTTGAATGTGGGACTCAGAATTCAGTGTTTGAGAAGCCTTTCTGATTATTCTCATGTGCATTCATGTTTGAGAATATCATATCATACTTCTGGGCAATGGCTGGAGAAGCCAAGGGAGACCAGATTAATGAGCAAAGGCTGTTCAAGAGGAAAAGATCCAGGAATGGGGAGAAAGCAGCAGAAGGAAAAGGGCCATAAGTCAGAGTAGGCTGCTAGACTTGAAGACTCTGGGGGAGGGAAAAGAATGGGTAGGATCTGGATAGCTGCAGCAAGGGATGTCAGATGTTTAAAGGGAATATTCATAAAATGGCTTTATGAATATAGGGTGATATAACCCATTCCTTTTTATTCCTAAGACATCTTGAGAGAAAGAATGACCTAGAAGATGTGTGGCCAATATAGTAGAATAGGAAGGCAGTGAGTTCATCTCCTTGCATGGGCACACCAGAATTACAACTAGCTACAAAGAAACTATATATGGGAAATGGAGAAGGAGATGGCACCCCACTCCAGTACTCTTGCCTGGAAAATCCCATGGATGGAGGAGCCTGGTAGGCTGCAGTCCATGGTGTCGCTAAGAGTTGGACACGACTGAGCGACTTCACTTTCACTTTCATGCATTGGAGAAGGAAATGGCAACCCACTCCAATGTTCTTGCCTGGAGAATCCCAGGGATGGCGGAGCCTGGTGGGCTGCCGTCTATGGGGTCGCACAGAGTCAGACACGACTGAAGTGACTTAGCAGCAGCATATACAGGAAAAGCTGAAGACTAGCAGAAAAGATTTTCTACAGCTGAAGATATGAAGAAGGAATCACAATGAGATGGGTGGGAGGAATAGAGATGCAATGTAATAAAGGTCCATACCCTTGGGAAGGTAGACCACAAATGGAAGGATAATTGCAATTGCACAGTTCCTCCCCGAGGAAAAGGAGGCCTGAGCCCCATGCTGGGTTCCTAGTGAGACCTGAACTGGGAAGACAACACCCAAGACTCTGTCTTTGAAAGCCACCAGGGCTTATACACAGGAGTGCGAGAAGATTGTACGAAACAGAGATTCTGTTCCTAAGAGAGTCCGAGTCAGACCTACCTGCTGAACAGTCTCCTGGAGAGGCAGGAGGCAATTGGGACCACCTCCAGGGATGAAAGTACTGGTGGCAGCCATTTTATGGAGTTCATTCTACCTTGAGGACATTGGTTTTGGCAAATGTCATTTTGGAGTTCTCCTTTTAGCCTATTAGATCTGGGAGCTTACCCGCACACCAGTGGGCTGGTATCAGCCCCAGAGCCCTCATTGACCCATAGCCACAGGCCCTAGAACCTATCCCTGTGCACTAGTGGCCAACAGTCGCCACACAAGGCAGGTCTGGCGGTGAACTGGGCTGGGAGCCTCACCTACAAGCATGCTCACAGTAGTCAGATCCACCACAACAGAAGGGCACACACAGCACACATAGGGGGCACCCTTAGAGCATATATCTCTGCTGACCAGACAGGAGTGTGCTGCTGGATCCCACCGCACAGCTCCAACATAAAGCCACTTCTCCAAGGTCAGAACTTGTAATCAACTCACCTGATACATAGAAATAAGCACCAAGAAATCAACATTCAAAAAAAGATCATAGCATATGGTCCCATCACTTCATGGCAAATAGATGGGGAAACAGTGGAAACAGTGTCAGACTTTATTTTTGGGGGGGCTCCAAAATCACTGCAGATGGTGACTGCAGCCATGAAATTAAAAGGCGCTTACTCCTTGGCAGGAAAGTTATGACCAACCTAGACGGCATATTAAAAAACAGACATTACTTTGCCAACAAAGGTCCATCTAGTCAAGGCTATGGTTTTTCCAGTAGTCATGTATGGATGTGAGAGTTGGACTATGAAGAAGGCTGAGTGCTGAAGAATTGATGCTTTTGAACTGTGGTGTTGGAGAAGACTCTTGAGAGTCCCTTGGACTGCTAGGAGATCAAACCAATCAATCCTAAAGGAACTGAATATTCATTGGAAGGACTGATGCTGAAACTGAAACTCCAAGACTTTAGCCACCTGATGTAAAGAGCTGACTCATTTGAAAAGATCCTGATGTTGGGAGAGATTGAAGGCAAGAGGAGAAGGGGACGACAGAGAGTGAGATGGTTGGATGGCATCACTGACTCAATGGACATGAGTTTGGGTAAACTCCAGGAGTTGGTGATGGACAGGGAGGCCTGGTGTGCTGCAGTCCACGGGGTTACAAAGAGTCAGACATGACTGAACAACTAAACTGAACTGAACTGAACCAAAGAAATTCCATACTGTTCTCCATAGTGGCTGTACCAATTTATATTCAAAACAACAGTGTAGGAGGGTTCCTTTCTCTCCACACTCTCTCCAGCATTTATTGTTTGTGGATTTTTTTTTGATGATAGCCATTCTTGCTGGTGTGAAGTGATATCTCATTGTAGTTTTGATTTACAATTCTCTAATACTTAGCAATGTTGAACATCTTTTCATATGTCTCGTGGCCATCTATGTGTCTTGTTTGGAGAAATGTCTATTCAGGTCTTCTGTCCATTTTTTGATTGGGTTGCTTGTTTTGATGCTGTTAAGCATTATGAGTTGTTTGTAAATTTTGGAGACTAATCCCTTGTTGGTCACATCACTGGCAAATACTTTCTCCTAATTTGTGGTTTGTCTTTTTTTTTTTTTTTTTGCTTATTGTTTCCTTTGCTGTGCAAAAGCGTTTGAATTTAAGTTAGTCCCATTTGTTTATTTTTGTTTTTATTTCCATTATTTTGGGAGATGGATTGAAAAAGATATTACTGTGATTTATATCAGAGAGTGTTCTGCCTGTGTTTTCCTCTAGGAGTTTTATATAGTGCCCAGTCTAACATTTAGGTCTTTCTGTGTGTGTGTGTGATATTTTTTAAATTTATTTTTTAATTGAAGGATAATTGCTTTACAGAATTGTTGCTTTCTGCCAAATATCAACATGAATCAGCCATAGTTATCCATATATCCCCTCTCTCTTGAACCTCCCTCCCATCTCTCTCCCCATTCAACCTCTCTAGGTTGTTACACAGCCCCTGTTTGAGTTTCCTGAGTCATTCAGCAAATTCCCATTGGCTATCTATTTTACATATGTTAGCATATGTATTTCCATGCTACTCTCTCCATGCATCTCACTCTCTCCTTCCACACCCCCCCACACTGTGTCTGTAAGTCTGTTCTCTATGTCTGTCTCTCCACTGCTGCCCTGCATATAAATTCATCAATGCCATCCTTTTAGATTCCATATATATGTGTCAGTGTACAATATTTATCTTTCTCTTTCTGACTTACTTCCCTGTGTATAAGTAGGGTCTAGTTTCATCTACCTATTAGAACTGACTTAAATGAGTTCTTTTTTATGGCTGAGTAATATTCTATTCTATATATATATATATAAAGAAGTTGTGGTACAACTTAATATAACTTCTTTATCCATTCATCTGTTGATGGACATCTAGGTTGCTTCCATGTTCTAGCTATTGTAAATAGTGCTGCAATGAGCATTGGGGTTCATGTATCTTTTTCGGTTTTGGTTTCCTCAGGGTATATGCCTAGGATTGCTGAGTCATAGGTTTCATTTCTAGTGTTTTAAAGGAATCTCCATACTGTTTTCTATAGTGGCTGTATCAGTCTACAGTGCAAGAGGGTTCCTTTCTTTCCACACCCTCTCCAGCATTTATTGTTTGTAGACTTTCTGATGATGGCCATTCTGACTGGAGTGAGGTGATATCTCATTGTAGTTTTGATATGCAGTTCCCTAATAATGTGTGATGTTGAGCATCTTTTCATGTGTTTGTTAGCCATTTGTATGTCTTCTTTGGAGAAATTTCTGTTTAGGTCTTTTCCCCTTGTTTTGATTGGGTTGTTTGTTTTTCTGGTACTGACTTGTATGAGCTGCTTGTATATTTTGGAGAATAATCCATTGTCAGTCGTTTCATTTGCTATTATTTTCTCCCATTCTGAGGGTTGCCTTTTCACCTTGTTTATAGTTTCCTTCGCTGTGCAAAAGCTTTTAAGCCTAATTAGGCTTTGTTTATTTTTGCTTTTATTTCCATTACCCTAGGAGATGGGTCATAAAGGATTTTGCTTTGGTTTATGTCATTGAGTGTTCTGCCTATGTTTTCCTCTAAGAGTTTTATAGTTTCTGGTCTTACATTTAGGTCTTTAATCCATTTTGAGTTTATCTTTGTGTATGGTGTTAGGAAGTGTTCTAATTTCATTCTTTTACATATAGCTATCCAGTTTTCACAGCACCACTTATTGAAGAGGTTATCTTTGCCCCATTGTATATTCTTGCCTCCTTTGTCAAAAATAAGGTACCCATAGGTGCATGGATTTATCTCAGGGCTCTCTATCTTGTTCCTTTGGTCTATATTTCTGTTTTTGTGCCAGTACCATAGTGTCTTGAGGACTGTAGCTCTGTAGTATAATCTGAAGTCAGGAAAGTTGATTCCTCCAGCTCCATTCTTCTTTCTCAAGACTGCTTTGGCTATTTGGGCTCTTTGGTGTTTCCATATAGATTGCTTAATTATTTTTCTAGTTCTGTGAAAAATACCCTTGGTAGTTTCATGGGGAGTGCATTAAATATATTCAGATCTTTATGTAGTGTTCTTTCTTATCTCTTACAATATTCTTTATTTTAATGTCTATTTTGTCTTATATGATGGTTGCTACTCCAGCTTTCTTTTGATTTCCATTTGCAAGGAATATATTTTTCCATTCTCTCACTTTCAGGCTACGTGTATCTTTAGGTCTGAAGTGGGTTGCTTGTAGACAACATATATATGGGTCTCTTTTTTGTATCCATTCATCCAGTCTGTGTCTTTTGGCTGGAACAGTTAATCAATTGACATGTAAAGTAATTATTGATACATATGTTCCTATTGCCATTTTCTGAATTGTTTGGGGTTTGTTTTTGTCACTGCAGATGGTGATTGCAACCATGAAATTGAAAGACACTTGGTCTTTGGAAGAAAAGCTATGACAAACCTAGACAGCATATTAAAAAGCAGAGATGCTACTTTGCCATCAGGTCCGTAAAGTCAAAGCTATGACTTTTTCAGTAGTCATGTATGGATGTGAGAGTTGGACCATAAAGAAGGCTGAGCACTGAAGAATAGATGCTTTTATCTGTGGTGTTGGAGAAGACTCTTGAGAGTCCCTTGGACTGCAAGGAGATCAAACCGATCAATCTTAAAGGAGATCAATTTTGAATATTCATTGGAAGGACTGATGCTAAAGCTGAAACTGCAATACTTTGGCCACCTGATGTGAAGAGCCGACTCATTGGAAAAGACCCTGATGCTGGGAAGAATTGAAGGCAGAAGGAGAAGGGGACAACAGAGAGTGAGATGGTTGGATGGCATCACTGACTCAATGGACACAACTTTCAGCAAATTCTGGGAAATGATGAAGGACAGGGAAGCCTGGTATGCTGCAGTCCATGGGATTACAGAGTTGGACTTGGCTGAGCAACTGAACAACAAATTGCCATTTTCTTAATTGCTTGGGGTTTGTTTTTGTAGATCTTTTTCTTCTCTTGTATTTCCTGACTGTATAAGTCCCTTTGACATTTGTTGTAAAGCTGATTTGGCGGTAGTAAATTCTCTTAACTTTTGCTTATCTGTAAACCTTTTGATTTCTCCATCAGTTTTGAATGAGATCTTTGCTTAGAGTAATTTTGGTTGTAGATTTTTCACTTTCAGTATTTTAAATATATCGTGTCATTCCCTTCTGGCCTGCAGAGTTTCTTCTGAAAGATTAGCTGTTAAATGTATGGAGTTTCCTTTGTATGTTACTTGTTGCTTTTCCCTTGCTGCTTTTAATATTCTTATCTTTGTTAGATTGATTAGTATATGTCTTGGCATGTTTCTCTTTGGGTTTATCCTGTATGGGACTCTGTGCTTCTTGGACTTGACTGACTATTTCCTTTCCCATGCTAGGAATTTTTCAACTCTAATCTCTTCAAAAATTTTCTCATACTCTTTCTTTTCTCTCCTTTTTCTTCGAATGTTGGTGCATTTAATATTGTCCCAGAGGTCTCTGAGACTATCCTTAGTTCTTTTCATTCTTTTTCCTGTATTCTGCTCTTCAGCAATTATTTTACACTATATTCTATCTTCCAGTTCACTTATCCATTCTTCTGCCTCAGATATTCTGCTATTGATTCCTTCTAGAGTATTTTTAATTCCAGTAATTGTGTTGTTTGTCTCTGTATGTTTATTCTTTATTTCTTCTATATCTTTGTTAATTGTTCTTACATCCTCTACATTCTATTTTTGAGCTTTTGGTTCATCTTTTCTATCATTATTCTGAATTCTTTTCTGGTAGTTTGCCTATTTCCTCTTCATTTATTTGGACTTGTGTGTTTCTAGGTTGTTCCTTCATTTGTGCAGTATTTCTCTGCCTTTTCTTTTCTTTTTTTTAACTTATTGTGTTTGAGATCTCCTTTTCCCAGGCTTTGAGGCTGAATTCTTGCTTCCTTTGGTTTCTACCCTTGTAAAGTTGGTCCAGGGGTTTGTGTAAATTTCATGTAGAGTGTGACTTGTGCTTGCATTCTTTTGGAAGGGGGTGAGTTTTTTTTTTTTATCATTCTGATGGGCAGGGCTGAGTGAGGTGGTAATTCTGTCTGCTGAAGATTGGGTTTGTATTTTTGTTTGTTGTTTGGATGAGACATCTTGTGCAATGTGCTACAGGTAGTTGGGCGATGCTGGTATACAAGTGGTTGCTTTTGTGGTATTTCTCACTATTTGATACTCCCTAGGGTTAGGAGTTCTCTGGCAGTCTAGTGTCTTGGAGTCAGTGCTCCCACTCCAAAGGCTCAGGGTTTGGAGATTCTCCAGGGAACAGAGATTCCAGAGGTGGTTTGGTATGACATTAAATGGGATTAAAATGAATATACAAAAATGAGAAACAAAAGATGCACCCCAGACCAATAGCAATGACAAAATTAAGCAAATAATAACTAAAATAATACAATATACACACATACATATACACCCATAAACAAATCCAAAACAGTAAAAAAAAAAAAGTACAATAGATAGACCTGTTGAACAAAGGAAACCAAAAATTATATCCACCAGTTAAGAAGAAAGCTAACTAAAGCACAAACTGGAAAATAAAACTAAAACAAGTTCCCAGCTGGGGAATAAAACAATGAAAACAAGACAAACTAACCATATGGTGAGAAAAAGAAAGAAAAGAACAAAAGAATAGAAGTGTAAAGTTAAATAGAGGTAGATAAAGAACACACACCGATTTGTTGCATTTCTATATACTGCTAATGAACTATCAGAGGAGAAATTAAGAAAAGAGTCCCATTTACAATTGCATCAAAAAGACTTAAATATTTAAGGATAAACTGAACCAAGGATCTAGAAGAATTGTACATGGGAAACTATAAAACACTGATAAAATACATTGAAGAAGACACAAACAAAAATCAATATAGACCAATATATAGCATGCTTACAGACTGGAAGAATTAATATTGTTAAAATGACCATACTACTCAAGGCAACAAACAGACTCAATGTAATTTATCAAAATATCAAAGACAATCTCACAGAACTAGAACTAGTAATTCTAAAATTTATATGGCCACACAGAAGACTCCAAATAGACATAACAATCTTGAGAAAGAAGAACAAAGCTAAGGGTATTATGCTCCTTTTTTCAAAAAGCTATGCTAAAATCTATAGTAATCAAAACAGTATGGTACTGGCCCAAAGCAGACACAGAACTCAATAAAGCAGAATAGAGATCCCAGAAATAAACCCACACTCATATGGTCAATTAATCTATGACAACAGAGGCAAGAATCTACAAGGGGGGAAAGAAAGCCTGTTCAACAAAATATGTTGGGAAAGTCTACTGCTGCATACAAAATAATCAAACTGGATCACATTGTCACATAGTGATTGGACATAAAATCAAAGTGGATGAAAAACTTAAATGAAAGACCCAAAACCATAAAACTTCTAGAAGAAACCATAAGCACCACCCTTTTTGACACTGGGCTTAGCTGGTTTTTTATTTGTCTCCTCAGGCAAGGGAAACAAAAGCAAAAATAAGCAAGTGGGACTACATCAAAATGAAAAGCTTTTGCACAGTGAGGGAAACCACAAACAAAGCAAAAAGGCAGCCTACTGAACTGAAGAAGATATTTGCAAACAATATATCTGTTAGGAGATTAACATCCAAAATATGCCAAGAATTCATAAAGCTCAACATCAAGAAAACCATACAACTGCATTAAAAAGTAAGCAGGGACTTGTACAGATTTTTTTTTTCCCCAAGAAGATATACAGGTGGCCAAATGGTAATACTCAATATATTTCATGGTAATACTCAATATATTTTTTGACTTTTAATTTTCAAATAATTTAAGACTCCTAAGAAGTTGCAAAAATCAGACAGAGAATTGTCAGGCACCCATCACAAAGCTTCCCAACATCACTAACCAATAGGGAACTGCAAACCAAACCACAATGAGATATCGCTCACATGTACCGTAAGGCTGTATCACAAAGACAGCAACTAAATGCTGGCGAGGAGAAATTGTTAGTGGAAACGGAAGCTGGTGCAGCCGCGCTGGAAAACAGTATGAAGATTCCTCAACGAATTGAAAATAGAACACCATAGGATCCCGCAACTCCACTCCTGGGTATTTATCCAAAGGCAACAGACACTGAAAAGATTCATGCACCCTGATGTTTATAGCAACATTACAACGGCGAAGATATGAATGCAACCTAAGTGTCCCCTGATAGAGGAATGGGTATAAAAATGCATATACATACAATAGAATATTACCCAATTGTTAAAAATAAAAACTTGTCATTTGGGACAACATGGATATATCTAGAGGGTATTATTCCAAGAGTAAATCAAATACCATATGACTTCACTTATATGTGAACTCTAAAAGCAAAACAAAGAAACAAACAAAACAAAAGCAGGTTCACAGATGTAGTGAATAAGAGTGGTTGCCAGGAAGAAGGGGGACGGACAGGGGGTTGAAATGGGTGAAGGGGAGCAAGGGGTACAGACCTCAAGTAAGTCATGGGGATATGATAAGCTACATAAGGAATATGGTCCATAGTATTTTAATAGCTTTGTGTAGGGACAGATGGTTACTGGAATTATTGTGGTGATAATGGATGCAAATATCCAATCATTATGCAATACACCTGAAACTAAATACTATTGTAAGTCGACTATATTTCAATTAAAAAAAAAGCTATCTAGCATCTGCACAATGAAATACTATGCAAAGCGGTACCAAAAGGGGAAAAAAAGAATGAGAAAGCTGTTTCTATATTGAGTTTTGAAGATTTTGTGGATACTGTTAAATTTAAGAATGAGGGGAAGAAAAGTGCATATTTACTATTTATGTAAAAAAGAAAAGAATATATGTTTATTTAGCTTATAAATACATTACAATATCTGAAAGGATTAATAACAAATAACGGTGGTTACCATGGTGTGTGTGTGTGTGTGTGTGTGTGTGTGTGTGTGTGTGTGTGCATACGTGCATAAACATTTGGGAACTCAGTAGACAGAGGACCTAGAAAGGAGTGAGCCTTTTCATGGTAATACTCAATGTATTTTTTGACTTTTAATTTTCAAACAATTTAAGACTCCTAAGAAGTTGCAAAAATCGGACAGAGAATTGTCAGGTACCCAACACAAAGCTTCTCCCAGTGATACCATCTTACACAGCTATGCCACACCATCAAAATCAAGAAACCGATCATAGTATAGTACTATTAACTACAGGCTGTATTTGGAATTTGCCAGCTTTTACATGTACTTTTTTGGTGTATAGTTCTATGAAATTTTATCATATGCAGAGATAAGTAAAAAATCCACAGTAATCAGGATACGGAACTGCTCCATTATTGCAAGGAAATTCGCTCATGCAATCCCTTTGTAGGCAGATTCTTCCCCTAGTACTAATCCTAGAAATCCCCAGTTTGTTCTCCATCACCATAGTTTTGTTTCTTTTAGTGCTTTTGGATGTTTGAATGAAATGAACGTATTATTTTGTCAAATTGTAATAACTAAAGAGAACTGAATAGCTCTTCATGCTTCTGTAGGTAAATCTATGTGCTTGTGTTTTAATGAATTGACAGTTTTCTGTTAGTTTTAGGGTGAGAATGAGGGGGCTTATGCCTGTACAGGCAGGCCTAGGTTACAACATGTTGAAGGCAGACTTCTTCCTCCCCTCCCCTTCCTTCCCCTCCTTTCTACAGTTCTTGGGACCCAGGGACTGCCTCCAGGACTCCTGAGGCTCTGGGGCTCACATGCTTACCAGGCTGTCACCTGAGCCAGGGTGGGGTAAGTGCTGCTAGCCGTTTGCTCACCTTGCGCTTGGCTGAGACTTGCTCGTGGTAGCGGTCAGAGGAGTCCCCAGGGATCTCACTGGCCCACAGTGTGATGCCCACCACAGTGTAAGCATAACCTATCACCAGCAGGGGGAGGAAGTAGATCAGCACAGTCACGCAGATGTGGTACCTGCAAGAAGGTGAGTGAGAGTAGTCAGTTCAAGAAGTAACAGGGCTGGTTACTTGTTAGCCTTGACAGTTACCTGTCTCAGACTAGTTACTTGCATGAATAAGAAGGTGATCTATTAGTGGATAAAGTAGAGAAAGCAAATCTTTTTGACATGTTTTTCTTGTGGACTTTTCCATAATGGAGATTCCTGTTCAGAATGAAAAGAATAAACATGATGAAAGGGAACTGAATTTGTTGAACATTTATGGCAATTTTAGTTCAGTATTGCTTATTGTTCCCTCCAAAGGAAAATGCAAACTTGGGCTGAATTAATAGGAGTATATTTTCTAGAATAAAGAAGGTGATTGTACCACTCAATAGAACTTGTCAGATTTAAACTTAGGTTTAGTTTTGATGCAGGGACATACATCAATAGAACAACTAGTACATTCAGATGAGAACAATTGTGATGGTTAATAAGATTTGTTTAGTTGCTAACTTATGTCTTAATCTTTTGCAATTCCATGGACTGTAGCCAGCCAGGCTCCTCTGTCCATGGGATTTCCCAGGCAAGAATACTGGAGTAAATTGCCATTACCTTCTCCAACTGGATCTTCCTGACCCAAAGATCAAACTCGTGTGTCATGCATTGGCAAGTGAATTCTTTACCACTGAGCCAGCCAAGCTATTCTAAATGACAAATGGATTCACAGATGTAAGTATAATTATCTTGGAGAGAGACAAAACTTATCCCAGAATTAGGATCAGTAGGTGAGAGCTACAAAGTTTAAGCTACTTCTAAGCATAGTTCTTAAATATATATCTCTTGACAGAAGCTGTCTGGGTCTCTGAGTTACTGCTTGAAAGACAGTTACCAAAGGATTTGAGTCTGACTGGAACATGAACAAGAAACAAACCTTTGCAGTGTTAGCCCACAGATTCTGAGGTTTCCTACAATGACACAACTTGTTCTATTCTGTTTAAAGTGAGGGTCATTGTAAGTTGGACATTTAAATAAGTTATTTGAATTTTGAGAAAGAATATTTTTTCTCAGAGGGTCCTTGGAAGGTGTGGCTAGTTATAGGGCTTTCCTTCTGATATGCATGTAATGCAAAAGCTCAGAATTTCGAATATAATAATATGAGAACAGCTAATATTTGGGAAGGTTTACTCTAGGTCACTGTGTTAATAATTACATTAATGATAGTGTTAATAGCAGAACTGGAAGTTAGATTTTATTTAGTGAAGAACACGATGCCAAGGACTTTACTGGCAATATTTTCTTTAACCCTCAAAACAAAGGTAGTGAGAAATGGAGTATTTCTCATACATACAAACAAGTATGTCCCAGTCATCAGCAATTCCATCCCTCCAAATGTGAATTTCTGAGCCTAGAGGGCACCCAGAAAGAACAATATCTACTATTCAACAGCCTCAGCCACTCCCGATGGTAAGCACTGAGAAGCTGGGGTGTGTGTGTGTGAAAAGCATTAGAAACTGGCCCCAGATAGCTGAGATACATATGAAAGAAATGACTTCAGTGAGCCCAGGCTCTTGTATCTGCTCACATTTAAAAAAGCACTAAATTACTTGAGATATCTGGTTTTCTTTAATTAACAATAATCTTTTGATGTTCAGACTACTTGCCCCTTGTTGCAAATTTCTATATAACTTGACTCTTCTTCCTGCCTCCTGAGAGCAGTTCTTTCAGGGTTACTTGAGATTCTGTCTCCTGGACTTGAAGTCCTAAAAATTCCCATCAAATAAAACATAACTTGCAACTTCTAGGTTGTGATTATTTCTTAAGTGGATAGTTTTGGTGACCAACAAAGGGATCCAGAATGGATTCCTATCCTCGACCTGAACTCTACAAGAATCTGGAGCCTTGGTACCAGCAGAGGTCTCTTGTGCCCATCTGCCTCCTTGAAATCCAGACAGATTTGAGTGAATCTTCCTGGATCTCAGATTTCCTGTATTGGTTGATGACCTTGAGTTTTACTGGGGGGAAAATGTTATCTTTGAAACTTGGTTTCAAGAAGAGGTACCTGGTTTCTCAGTTTAGACACTGGGTGGGACATCCTCAAAGTACTAGGAAGAGTTTTCTCAATTTAGGTGCTGAGTAGGATATTCTCAGTGTTAAGGCACTGGGAAGATTTTGCTCAAGCAGGGGATCCTCAGTGTTAAAGCCTTGGGAAGACTCATTTTGGATACTGAGTGGTTAGCCTCAGTTTAGAGACTGAGAAGACTGCTCAAACACAAGTAAGGTGGGACTGAGTTATTAGAGGGGAAGACTGGCTTGTTGTTTTTCCCTGACTTGGCTGCCTTAATAGAGTTTGTCAAAATTAAACTGAAATCTTCTGAGAGCTTCTGAGCTCCAAAATGGACTCTCTTCCTGGCTGGCAACGGCTTTCTCAGATAACTGAGAAATTTGCAGGAGTGGTGGAAACAAGACCTCATGCCATGCAGCTTGTTCCTACAGGAAAACCCACTCATGTAATTAACAAACTGCTCAACAGGGGACACACACAAGAACTGGCTATCCCACAATCTGAGCATCCATGGAAGTCTAATACTCCACTGGGAAGCCCGAGACACATAAGATGGGGCTTAAACAACTCTAGGGCAAAACCAGAGAACTTAAGCTCCCAAAAAGCACACACTGGCCCATCACATGCAATTTTATCTCAACAAACTAACTTCCAAATGGAAAATAAAGGTTTCAAAATAAAAAGGAATGAGAAATCACCAATATCCATGCAAAACTTACATGTGTTTACTTCATTGGAAATTGGAGGAAATCTCACCATGGAAATTGAGGCGGCTTTTTCATTGCCTATGTAATTAAGTTTCATTACGGTGAAAAGCTGGCTAGTAAAAAAAATATATTTTCAGACTTTAAACAAAGACTTTCTAGAGGGAAACTTGCATTTCTCTGTGTCTTTGAGATGTAAATGTTCTACCTGATCTTCCCAGGTTGTTCTGTGCTTGTTTGATTTGTTTGTTTGTGGTTTTGAAAATTTGGTCTTGAGAGTAAAATTCTCTGGGTTTAGGTTACATCCTCTGCCATTCTCTAATGGGGAGGTCTTTTGCATCTTAATGGTTTGAATTTCTATTGAGATATATTTTTTTGGTGGCCAAGTGATGGATCATTTAAAATTGGAAAAACTAACTGGTAAATCTAAAGCATGCTCATCATAGCCAGCGGTCTCGCTGGTGCCTGTAAACAAAACTCAAACTAAAGGTGAAATTATGTATCTAATAATTAAACTAAGGACTTCCATAGTTTATTTAAAACAAGTTAAAAAAACTGGCCTGAGAAGCTTCATTTGTGGTTTGTGCTTCTTCTCAATGGGTTTTACAATGTCTAAAAAGAGTATTAAAATAATTATAATATAAGCATGAAAAACCTGTAAGGAAAGTCTGACTATAATTGCCAACAAGTTAGAATTTCTTTAAGGTGTTATCTCAAATGAATAAAGAAATATTTGGATGATTACTTAAAATGGGACCAATAAAATGTGATTGAAACAAGATTTGATATTACTACACTACCTAAAGCTAAATGGGCCAAAAGGGCCACCTACTGGTTCCCAACACTAAAAGCCAAACAAGTCCATCCTATTTACCTCAGGTTTTACAATATATATTAAAGAGGCTGAATGAATCACAAGGTGGAATCAAGATTGCTGGGAGAAATATCAACAAGCTCAGATATGCAGATGACACCACCCTAATGGCAGAAAGTAAAAGAGGAACTAAAGAGCCTCTTGATGAAGGTGAAAGAGGAGAGTGAAAAAGCTGGCTTAAAACTCAACATTCAAAAAACTAAGATCATGGCATCTAGTCCCATCAGTTCATGGCAAATTGATGGGAAAACAAGACAAAAGAAATTAAAACAAAAATAAACAAATGGAAAAGAAAGAAGAAAAACAAACAAATAAACAAACAAGATCTAATTAAACTTAAAAGTTTCTGTATTGCGAAAGGAACTGTTAGGTAGTTAGAATAGGAAAAAGGAGTCCAGAATGGCAGTGGCTAAAAACGAGGAAGGGAAAAGCCCACGATAATAGAACAAAGGAAGTTCTGGGGACCAGAGTGAGGACCTCAAGGAGAACAAACAGCACTCCGGCTAGCCCAGTTTACACACGGCAGGCCTGGGGGAGGGGAAAACATATAAAAAGAGGAGCCAAAAGGCTGGGGGTCTCTCTCTCGTGCGCTCTCTCTCTCCTCTTTGCATCTTTTGGGTTGGCATGCCCTCATGCCTCAAGGATGTATTTTCCTTTATTTTCTAAATAAAACTGAGCTGTACACGGAGCTGTAACACTCTGTACAGATCTTTCTGAGAGCCATAACACTGATCTGTCCAAGAGCTGTGACACGGTCTGTCCAAGAGCTGTGACACGTTCTGTCCAAGAGCTGTGACACGCCAAGGGCTTCAACATCCGTCTCTTCAAATTTTTGTTGTGATGGGACAAAACCGAGGAAATGACACAGTCCCCTGACAGAACCATGGACAAAATGAAAATACAAACTGCTGAATGGGGGAAAATATTTATAAATGGTATAACTGATAATGGTTCAATATTCAAAATACATGAACAGTTCATACAACTCAATATCAAGAAATAACCCAATTAAAAAATAGACAGAAGAAGACCTGAATAGACATATTTCAAGGAAGACATAGATAGCTAACAGGCCCATGAAAACTTGCTTAACATCACTAATCATCAGAAAAACACGTCAAAACCATAGTGAGATATCACCTCACCACTATCAGAATGGGTATCATCAAAGAGGAAGTAAACAGCATTTTGATAAAGGTGAAAGAAGAGAGTGAAAGTGGTGGCTTAAAACTCAACATTTAAGAAACTAAGATCATGGCATCTGTTCCCATCACTTCATGGCAAATAGATGGGGAAACAATGGAAACAGTGAGAGACTTTATTTTTTTGGGTTCCAAAATCACTGCAGATGGTGACTGCAGCCACGAAATTAAAAGACACTTGCTCCTTAGAAGAAAGGCTATGACAAACGTATACAGTATATTAAAAAGCAGAGACATTACTTTGCCAACAAAGGTCCATCTAGTCAAAGCTATGGTTTTCCCAGTAGTCATGTATGGATGTGAGAGTTGGACTATAAAGAAAGCTGAGCACCGAAGAACTGATGCTTTTGAACCTTGGTGTTGGAGAAGACTCTTGAGAGTCCCTTGGACTTCTAGGAGATCAAACCAGTCAATCCTAAAGGAAATCAGTCCTGAATATTCAATGGAGGGACTGTTGCTGAAGCTCCAATACTTTGGCCACCTGATGTGAGGAGCTGACTCATTGGAAAAGACCTTGGTGCTGGGAAAGATTGAAGGCAGGAGGAGAAGGGGATGACAGAGGATGAGATGGTCGGATGGTATCACTGACTCAATGGACATGAGTTTGAGCAAATTCCAGGAGATGGTGAAGGACAGGGAAGCCTGGAGTGCTGCAGTCCATGGGGTCACTAAGAGTCGGACATGACTGAGTAACTAAACAAAAATCATCAAAAAACTACAGATAACAAATCTTGGTGAGGATGGGGAGAAAAGGGAATGCTCCTACACTGTTGGTAGGAATGTAAATCAGTGAAGCCACTATGGAAAACAGAAAGGAGGTTCCTCAAAAAACTAAAAGTAGAACTAATATATGACCTAGCAATTTTACTCCTGCTATGTCCAAAAAAAAAAGAAAAAAAACTAATTCAAAAGAATACACGCATCCCAATGTTCACGGCAGCATTCTTGGCCATAGCCAAGCTGTGGAAACAACCTAAGTATTCATCGACAGATGAATGAATAAAGAAGATGTGGTATATAAATATGAAATACTACTCAGCCATAGAAAGAATTAAATTTTGCCACTTGCAACAACGTGGATGGACTTGGAGGGTACTTAGTGAAATAAGTCAAACAGAAAGAAAAATACTGTATGTTATCCCTTATACATGGAATCTAAAAAATAAAACAAATTAATAAATGTAACAACAAAGAAAATACTCATAGGTATAGCAACAACCTAGTGCTTACCAGTGGTGAGAGGCAAGGGTGGAGGGGCAAGATAGAAGCATAGGATTAAGAGGTACAAATTACTATATATAAAATAAATAAGCTACAAGGATATATTGCAAAGTATAGGGGATATAGCCAATATTATATAATAACTATAAATGGAGTATAACTTCTAAAATTGTGAATCACTATGCTGCACTATGGAGAAGGAAATGGCAACTTACTCCAATACTCTTGCCTGGAAAATCCCATGGACGGAGGAGCCCGGTAGGCTGCAGTCCATGGGGTAGCTAAGAGTCGGACACGACTGAGTGACTTTCCCTTTTCACTTTCATGCATTGGAAAAGGAAATGGCAACCCACTCCAGTGTTCTTGCCTGGAGAATCCCAGGGACAGAGGAGCCTGGTGGGCTGCCCTCTATGGGGTCGCACAGAGTTGGACACGACTGAAGTGACTTAGCAGCAGCAGCAGCAGCTGCACTAAAATATATAATATTATTAATCAACTGTGCTACAATCTTTTAAAAAGACCAAATAAAAAAACACAAAAATTCAATGCATAGCTCTCATATCTTTCATCATGTGGGAACCAAGCAGTCCCTTCTGTCACAGACTATTGTAGTCACTCTTGATTTTTTCTCTGGCTCACTTTGGTGCATCCCTGAACCCTGAGCTCTTCTTCCAAGGCCGATATTAATTCTGAAAGCTGACTATCAGATTTGAGAGCCAAAAAATCCCCCATGAAGCTGTACAAAAATAAGTTTATACTAGATTCTATTGATCAATTCTCTAAAATAGTGATTTTGGCAAAATATTACAATGTAAGTTTATCTCCAATGAACTGCAAGAATATGGTAAAACTTCTCCAAGAAGATGTCAAGATGGAAGAAATGTTTATTTCCATGTTTTTTAATGATTAAATTTCAATTATTTGGCCTACATTCATTTAAACTTGGATATTGGATTGAGCATTTGCAGTTTCTATGTGAAAGGGGTTTGTCTGAGATATATTTGCTCTTTGAATTTGTCTGTTCTAAGTATTTTAGATAAGTGGAATCATGCAATATTTGTCCTTTTGTGTCTGGCTTATTCACTTAGCATTATGTTTGCAAGGTTCATCCATGTTATAGCATGTATCAGAACTTCATTCTTTTTTAAGGCTAAATAATAGTCCATATATATATATTTATAACATTTTGAATATCCATTCATCTAATGAGGGGCATCTGAGTTGTTTCCACCTTTTGGCTATTGTGAATAATGCTGCTATGAACTTTGTACTCTTTAGTGTACAAGTATTTGTTTGAGGCCCTGCATTCAATTCTGAGTATATATCTAGAAGTGAAATTGCTGGATCTTATTATTAAGAATAATTTAATAATAATTAAGTTATTAATTATCCATGTTTGAGTATGAACCTGTCTATAATTCTTTTTAGTTGAAATTAAATCTATACTTTTTATTGCTCACAAATGAATAACAAAATAACTTTTCCTTTTAAAAAGAGACTGATAAACTAGACTGACTGATTCAGCTTACCATTTTCCTAATGGTCTGATCTGTGATTTTCCAAAGAGCACATTGTTTTTTAAAATATAGATTTTACTTTTTTAAATTCAGGTGTAGTGAGGCCTATGTTCTCTGACGTTCGGTGTCAGCTATGAGTTCATAGTCTTCAAAAGAAAGTATTCACTCCAGGACCAGAGGAACACAGTCGCTCATGTCTTTGCAGCAGTGTAACAACTTTATTAAGTCAGGAAGTAATAGGGACAGCTTCTGGCACAGATACCAGAAGGGTTAGGAAGAGCCACATACAGCTTTTAAGATATCTCATTATAGGTACCTTTTGACCTGTTACTAAAAATAGCTTTGGCATAGGATTAGGTCAGTTTATTTCTCTTAGATCTTGTACCAAAGGCCGGTCTCCTGACAACGCCAAGGAACCTGTTCCTATGGCTCTGACGTTATCAATTAACCAGCTCCCTAGGTCCCATTTCTGATGTGGGTGAGTGGTCATAAATTCCAAATGGCCATAAATTCCAGGACATGGATGACTACATGGCTGGGTCCATGGACTCCTTATCCACCTGCCTAAGAAATGCTGTCACTAACAGATCAAGACAAGTTTTCCATTGAAAAGATAGTTTATTAGTCATACTTCCCAAGAGAAAGGGGCATACCGTCTCACAGACGGTCATAGGCAAAGAGCATGGAGAAAATGTAGGAAAGTCTTCTACTATGTTTTTTGAGGGAAAGAATCAGTGAGGCAAGATAAACAGGCTTAGGATGGTCTCGTTTGAACTGTTTCAGTGGGCCCCAGTGTAGGGACTGCCCATAGATATCAGACGTGGCCCTGGGGTGATTAGGGCAGAGGATAAGTGTCTTGTAGTATAAGAGCCCCGAAAAAGCAGATAGGTGATGGGTAGGGGCTTTGGGTTATTTAGTTTGCATATGAAAGCACACTAGCAGGAGTTATCCCTAGGAGTTATCTAGCCCTGGATAGGCAGTCCCTCTTAGAGCATCAAGACCCAAGATATCAAAGTATCAGATACAGAAACTAGAAAATATGGTTAATACACACTTTAGTGATGTCATTAAATCTCAAACAACGATGTAGTTCCAGGGACTACCCTGGTGGCTCAGTGGTGAAGAATCTGCCTGCCGATGCAGGAGACATGGGTTTGATCACCGATCGAGAAATATCCCACCCACATGCTGCAGAACAACTAAGCATGTATGCCGCAACTATTGAATCTGTACTCTAGAGCCCAGGAGCTACAACCTCTACGCTCATATGCCACGACTATTAAAGCCTGCACGCCCTAGAGCCTGTGATTCCCAACAAGAGAAGCCACCACATGAGAAGCCTGAGCGCTGCAACTAGGGAGTAGGCCCCACTCACCACAGCTAGAGAAAAGCCTGCTGTGCAACAAGGAAGACCCAGCACAGCCAAAAATAAATAAATGAAACTATTACAAACAGTAATGTGGTTCCAACAGGCTTGTGGGCCTTGGCTCTGAAAAGGCAGTTCTCAATGCTAGCCATATTCCAGAATAGCTTGCTAAACTACGGTTTTGTGCTTCCATACTTACAACGAATTACATGAGTATCTCGGGACACTGATTATTTTAAAATCTCCCCCAATTATTCTCATGTGATTCTGAGCTTGAGAAAGACTTATCTAAGACAGTGGTTTCCAAAGTCTGAAACAGAACCAATAGCAGTTATCACCTTGGAACTTGTTATAAATGCAGATTCTCGGTCTTGCTAAGTTGGAAACTGGGTGGGGCCCAGCCCTCCATATTTGCATAAGCCCTCTATATGATTCTGAGGCTGGTTTAAGATTAAGAACCACTGGTCCAAGGTAAGGAGCATCTGTGGCTTTGGTCAGAGAGCTGACTTTGATGTGAACGCAAGTCACATCTTCCTCAGGGTGTGCGGGCAGCTATCACCTTAAAAGGAAGTGGAGCTGGAGCTTGGGAGACTAGGGCCAGAGTCAAGTGTGAGGCAGGGCTTCCCCTATGCTTAATGGATGTTGATGCCCCTCAGTGCTGGGCCAGACCTCAAGTCACTGGAGCAGAAGTCCTGAACTTTGGGTCTGAACTGGCTCTGTTTCCTTTAAATGTGTGCTCTTCTCCTTCCCAGCTCCTGCACCCAGCTGTGCCGGAGCAAGAAGGGCTCTTGCGGGTAGTTAGCAAGGTTTGGGGCTGAGTTGTGGCCGTTTGGCTACTGTCAGAGATCCAGACTGCCTCTGGTGTGTTGCCTGTACAATTGCAAATAATGGCTGCCCTTTCCCTGCTGAGACACCACTTGGGGTTTGAGCTACTTCAGATCTTACAGTCCAGCTTTTTGGCTGGTTGTACCAGTCCTTGCTCCAGTGTGGAGCTGTGATGCCAGGCAAGTGGTGTTGGAATGTTCACTTAGTTCAGGCTGGGTGGCAAGTCAGGAAGTTGCAGGAAACCAGTCAGTCATGGGTGCAGTTTCCATTTGTCCCCTCTGCCCTACTTCAGGGGCAAGTAAATCATTATGCATGCCTCATGAGTAGAGTCTTGGCTTTATTCTGCCCTTCTGGAGCTGCCCACCAGCCCTCCAACCAGCCAAGAGGGCTCATCTTCCTGGCGTTGGAACCCAGGGTTGGGATGGCTATTATGTGACTCAAACTGCTCACTTCCCAGGAAGGATCTCTGTGTAATTGCTCTTTTTCTCTGATTCTCCTCCCATGGGGACTGACCTGGTTAATTTTCTTCCTTTCCTACTCAGTTCTTTGTTGGTCTTCCTTATAGCTTTGGTTACACATGACTTCTTCTGCCACTTTCCAGTTAGTTTTAAGTGAAGATTGCTCCATATGAAGATGTTATTTTTGATCTGTTTATGGGGGAAGTAAGCTCTGCTATGCAATCTTGACTCCCTCCCCTATCTAAGAACCATGTCTGTTGTTCAGTTGCTAAGCAATGTCTGACTCTTTGTGACTCCACTGATTGCAGCCAGACAGGCTCCCTTGTCTTTCAGTATCTCTCAGAGTTTTTTTCAAACTCATGTCCATTGAGTCAGTGATGCCATCCAATCATCAATCTCTTCTTCTTCTGTTAGGTCCTTATCCTCTGTCTCCCCCTTCTCCTCCTGCCGTCAATCTTTCCCAGCATCAAGGTCTTTTCCAACTAGTCAACTCTTCCTATGGATGGCCAAAGTATTGGAGCTTCAGCTTTAGCATCAGTCCTTCCAAGGAATATTCAGGGTTGATTTTCCTTTGAATTGACTGGCTTGATCTCCTTGAGTCCAAGGAACTCTCAAGAGTGTTCTCCAGCACCACAATTCAAAACAGCAACTCACTGGGCTCAGCCTTCTTTGTTGTCCAAGTCTCATATCCATACATGACTACTGGAAAAACCATAGCTTTGACTAGACAGACTTTTGTCAGCAAAGTGATATCTCTACTTTTTAATACACTGTCTTGGTTGGTCATAGTTTTCCTTTCAAGGAGCAAGCCTCTTTTAATTTCATGGCTGCAGCCATCATCTGCAATGATTTTGGGGCCCAAGAAAATAAAGTCTGTCACTGTTTCCATTGTTTCCCCATCTATTTGCCATGAAGTGATGGGACTGGATGCCATGATCTTAGTTTTTTGAATGCTGAGTTTGTTGAAATCCACAGAGTCAAAATCTTTAGCACAGTCAATGAAGCAGAAATAGATGTTTTCCTGGTATTCCCTTGCTTTGTCTATGATCTAACAGATGTTGGCAATTTGATCTCTGGTTCCTCTGCCTTTTCTAAACCCAGCTTGTACATCTGAAAGTTCTAGGTTCACACACAACTGAAACCCAGTTTGAAGGATTTTGAACATAATTTTACAAGCATGTGAAATAAGCAAAAGTGTACAGTAGTTTGAACATTCTTTGGCATTGCCTTTCTTTGGGATTGGAATGAAAACTGACTTTTTCCAGGCTTGTGGCCACTGAGGAGTTTTCCAAATTTGCTAACATATTTAGTGTAGCACTTTAACAGCATCATCTTTTATGATTTTAAATAGCTCAGTTGGAATTCCATCTTCTCCACTAACTTTGTTCATAGTAATGCTTCCTAAGGCCCACTTGACTTCACACTTCAGGATATCTGGTTTTAGGTGAGTGACTATAGCATCTTGGTTTTCTGGTCATTAAGACTTTTTTTGTATATTTTGTATATATTTTGTGTATTCTTACCACTTATTCTCAATCTCTTCTGCTTCTATTAGGTCCTTACCATTTCTGTCCCTTAGTGTGCCCATCCTTGCATGAAATGTTCTCTTGATTCCTCCAATTTGAAGAGATCTCTAGTCTTTTCCATTCTATTGTTTTCCTCCATTTCTTTGTATTGTTCACTTAAGACAGGTTTCTATCTCTTCTTGCTATTCTTTGAAACTGTGCATTCAGTTTGGTGTATCTTTCCCTTTCTCCCTTGCCTTTTGCTTCTCTTCTTAGCTATTTGTAAGTTATCCTCTATCACTTTGCCTTCTTTTGTTTCTTTTTCTTTGGTTTGGTTTTGGTCACTGCCTCCTGTACAATGTTACAAACTTGTGTCCATAGTTTTTCAGGCACTCTATCTTTCAGATCTAATCCCTTCAATGTATTCATCACTTCCACTGTATATTCATAAAGGATTTGATTTAGGTTATACCTGAATGGGCTAGTGATTTTCCTGACTTTCTTCAATTTAAGCCTGAGTTTTGCAATAAGGAGCTCATGATCGGAGCCACAGTCTGCTCCAGGTCTTATTTTTGTTGACTGTATAGAGCTTCTCCAAATGCAGCTGTAAAGAGTATAATTAATCTGATTTCAGTACTGACCATCTGGTGATATCCATGTGTAGTAGTGACATCTCTTGTGTTGTTGGTAGAGGGTGTTTGCTATGACCAGTGTGTTCTCTTTGCAAAACTTTGTTAGCCTTTGCCCTGCTTCATTTTGTACTCCAAGGCCAAACTTGCTTGTTATTCCATGTATCTCTGGATCTCTTGCCTTCCTATGCTTGCATTCCAGTCTCCTATGATGAAAAGGACTTTTTTTGCTTTAGTTCTGAAAGGTCTCATTGGTCTTCATGGGACTGGTCAACTTTAGCTTCTTCAGCATTAGTGCCTGGGGCATAGACTTGGATTAGTATGATATTGAATGGTTTGCCTTGGAAATGAACCAAGATCATTCTGTTGTTTTTGTGATTGTACCCAAGTACTGCATTTCAGACTCTTGTTGACTATGAGGGCTATCCCTTCTAAGGGATTCTTGCCCTCAGTAGAAGATACACCCATTCCTATCCATTTTAGTTCACTGATTTCAAATTGTTGATGTCTTCTCTTTCCATCTCCTGCTTGACCACATCCAATTTACCTTGATTCATGGACCTAATATTCTAATTCCAATACTGTTTTTTACAGCATTGAACTTTGCTTTCACCACCAGGCAAGTCAGCAACTGTGCATCATTTCTGCTTTGGTCCAGCCAAAGCTATTTCTCCACTCTTTCCTAGTAGCATATTGCACAACTTCTGACCCAGGGGGCGTGTCTTCTGGTGTCATATCTTCTTTTCAAACTGTTCCTGAGGTTCTCAAGGTGAGTCCGCTGCCATTCTCTCCTCTAGTAGACCACATGTGGTCAGACCTCCCCACTATACCCTGTCCATCTTGGCTTGCCCTGCAAGCCATGGCTCATAGCTTCATTGAGTTACACAAGCCCCTTTGCCATGAGAAAGCTATGATTCATGAAGCGATTTTCATGAAGGTAGATGGTCATTTAACCAGTATTCTAACTTGAACATTTGAGTCATTTGTAATGTCTTGATATATACCTGATACTATAATTAACACCTTCAGATAAATGTCTTTGCTCTATTTCTTATTTCCCAAGAATTAGTCAGGATTAAGTTACAGTGTTTTTAAGGATTTGATGTATATTTATATTCTTCAGAAAATATATGCCAATTTATACAACCAGCAACAATTTATGAGATTTCTTTTTCCTCTTCATGCCTGTCCTGGGTGTTAGTAAGTCTTTTTGTCTTTGACAACATAATAGTTTATACGTGATTCCTTACTTTACTTACTTTAATATTCTTGATTCATTGTAAATTGAAATATTATAATTTTTCTATTTAGTCATTGTCATTTCTTTTGTGAATTGATCACCTGCTTAATTTACTCAATTTTACATTGAGGTGTTCATATTACCTTTACTATTTTCTAAGAATGCTCTATGGATTCTGTCATATTATGCTTAAAATGTCTCTTCCACATAAAAATCATGAAAACACTCACTTATGCTTTCTCCTGGTTTATTTATTTATTTGCATTTAACTGATTAGGCTATCAAGGATATACTTTGATATTATGAGAAAAGGCTCCATATTTCTTTCTCCAACAATTGTTTATAGTTTCCCAAGCACCACTATTAGATATTCCATCCTCTTCCTGATGCTTTAAAATTGCACATATGTCTATACACTCATCTAGCTCTATTTCTGGGCTTTTGCTCTGTTTCCTGGACCTATCCCTCCTTTATGGTATCAGCTCCACACAATCTCAATTTTTGTGGCTTTGTAGTATGTATTATTTTTTTTAATGTCATGGCAGTGCAAATCTCTTATTATTTTACTTAGTTCCAGAAAATAAAGGATGTCTATTATAATATACACTTCTTAAAAGAGCATCAAGGGATGGTTTCAGTTATCTGTAGCCAGGCCTGCAGCATCCCAGAAGATATTGGACGGTTGAGTCCCCTGGCCCATCTCAACACTGCTTCTCATGGTGAAGTTTAGCAGCTGCTATTGATCTGTTCACTCTCTTATGTCCTTCTTTCAGGTTCTTTTCTTGGTCAGATCTTTCAGGCAAAGAGAAAAGATGTGCTGCCAGGAATGGCTCCAGGTTTGGAAATGCTCTGAAAAGAAATCCTTAAGCACTAGACTCCAGCAGAAAGAAACTCACTTACTCTACCCCTCCTCTTTCCTGTCTTCTTAGGGTCAGGGCAGGGATTTGGGTGGAGGCAGGTGGCTAATAATCCCACCTGAAAATTTTACTTAGTTTGCGTGTGTGTGTGTGTGTGTTAGTCACTCAGCTGTGTCTGACTGTGTGCAATTCTATGGACTGAACCCTGCAAGGCTTCTCTGTCCTTGAAATTCTCCAGGCAAGAACACTGGGATGGGTGCCATCCCCTTCTCCAGGGGATCTTCCTGACCCAGGGATTGTACCCAGGCCTCCTTCATGGCAGGCAGATTCTTGACTGTGTGAGACACCAGAGAAGCCCTTTATTTAGTGGATATGTTAAATAAAAAGAAACCATAAGTTACAAATCTTCTATATGCTTCGTATATCCGAGAGAGGAGAACAAATTAGATGGTGGTTGGTTTGGCTGGGGATATCAACATGTTTTGTGGTAAGAAAAGATAGGCCAAGTTGAGATGGGATGAAAACTGCAAATTGGTGTCTGTGTGGTAGAAGAATGTCAAGAATACAGGTAACAAGGAGAGGGAAATGAGAGCGAGAGAGAGAGAGAGATTGAGACCCCTTGGTTGGCAGCAGGGCCTTGCAAAAGGACACAGCTAGCAAGAAATTTACTTTGGCAAGGATTGCTCTATATATTGCAGGAACACTGGTATCTGGGAGTAAATTCAAGAGAGTACAATCCTGTCCTATGCTATAAATCTCTGATTTCTCTAACCACTCCCCAAATCTTCAGTAAAATATGCCTCACCCGACAACTCCATGTCAGTGGGACTTTGAGGAAACAAATGAAGCGAGTTGGTTTCCAGAGTGAAGCCAAGAGGGCTGGCCAGAGATGGTGCTGGCCACAAAGTTCCCACTACCTTGTTTGGGGTAGAAGATGTGGTGGAGATGAAGTCTCTGCCTCAGGAAGCAGGGAGACAGAGACAGATTTCCTGAATCTGTACTATGCTCCCTGGTCCAATTCCCAGTCTGGCAGATGACATTGTTACAGAGAAGAGTCAATTTTGACTCCATATTGGATCCATTTCATTGAGTTTAATCTTTGCTTTTCATTGCTTTTGTTATTATAATCATACATAATGGCCTGTCTCTGGGAACCCTGCCCCTCTACCTGAATATTAAACCAAAGTTCAGGACCCTGTCCACCCATGAATGGCTGTAGGAAAGAAGGAATCAACATATTCCCTCCCTGAGGCTGGACATTCCAGGAGATATTTGCAAGACTTCTTTCCTCACTACCATTCCCTCTCTGCTCTATAAAAGAATCTGGCATTCAGACCCCAATGAGATGGTTATTTTGAGGTATTAGTCTGCCATCTTCTCAATCTGCTGGGTTTCCAAATAAATCCATATTCATATTCCACCTCAACACCTCATCTCTCAGATTATTGTCCTGTCATGTGGCAAATAGAGTGAACTCTAACTCAGTAACATCAGATCACATAGATAGATATTCCTTGAATTTCTATGGTAGTTCTGGAAATCCCATTCAGCCACAGTTCAGTTCAGTTCAGTTGCTCACTCATGTCTGACTCTTTGTGACCCCATGGACAGCAGCATACCAGGCTTCCCTATCCATTACCAACTCCTGGAGGTTACTCAAACGTCAGTGATGCCATCCAACCATCTCATCCTCTGTCATTCCCTTCTCCTCCTGCCTTGAATCTTTCCCAGCACCAGGGTCTTTTCCAATGAGTCAGTTCTTCCCATCAGGTGGCCAAAGTATTGGAATTTCGGCTTCAGCATCAGTCCTTCTAATGAATATTCAGGACTGATTTCCTTTAGGATTGACTGGTTGGATCTCCTTGCAGTCCAAGGGACTCTCAAAAGTCTTCTCCAGCACCACAGTTCAAAAGCATCAATTCTTTGCTGCTCAGCTTTCTTTATAGTCCAACTCTTACATCCATACATGACTACTGGAAAAACCATAGCTTTAACTAGATGGATCTTTGTTGGCAAAGTAATGTCTCTGCTTTTTAATATGCTGTCTAGGTTGGTCATAGCTTTTCTTCCAAGGAGCAAGTGTCTTTTAATTTCATGGCTGCCATTACCATCTGCAGTGATTTTGGAGCCCCCAAAATAAAATTTGTCACTGTTTCCATTGTTTCCCCAACTATTTGCCACAAAGTGATGGGACCAGATGCTATGATCTTAGTTTTCTGAATGTAAGACTTAAAGACTTTTTCACTCTCCTCTTTCACTTTTATCAAGATACTCTTCAGTTCTTCTCTGCTTTCTGCCCTAAGTGTGGTGTCGTCTGAATATCTGAGGTTATTGATATTTCTCCCAGCAATCTTAATTCCAGCTTGTGCTTCATCCAACCTGGCATTTTGCATGATGTACTCTGCATATAAGTTAAATAAGCATGGTGACAATATACAGCCTGGATGTACTCCTTTCCTGATTTGGAACCAGTCTGTTGTTCCATGTCCAGTTCTAACTGTTGCTTCTTGACCTGCATACAGATTTCTCAAGAGGCAGGTCAGGTGGTCTGGTATCCCCATCTCTTGAAGAATTTTTCACAGTTTGTTGTGATCCACACAGTCAAAGCCTTTGGCATAGTCAATAAAGCAGAAATAGATGTTTTTCTGGAACTCTTTTGCTTTTTCAATGATCCAACAGACGGTGGCAATTTGATCTCTGGCTCCTCTGCCTTTTCTAAATCCACCTTAAACATCTGGAAGTTCACGGTTCATGTACTGTTGAAGTCTGGCTTGGAGAATTTTGAACATTACTTTGCTAGTGTGTGAGATGAGTGCAGTTGTGTGGTAGTCTAAGCATTCTTTGGAATTGCCTTTCTTTGGGATTGGAATGAAAACTGACCTTTTCCAGTCCTGTGGCCACTGCTAAGTTTTCCAAATTTGCTGACATATTGAGTACAATACTTTCACAGCATCATCCTTTAGAATTTGAAATAGCTCAACTGTAATTCCATCACCTCCACTAGCTTTGTTCATAGTGATGCTTCCTAAGGTTTTCTAAGGCCCACTTGACTGCGCATTCCAGGATGTGTGGCTCTAGGTGAGTCATCATGCCATCATAGTTACCTGGGTCATGAAGTTCTTTTTTGTACAGTTCTTCTGTGTATTCTTGCCACCTCTTCTTAATATCTTCTGCTTCTGTTAAGTCCATATCATTTATGTCCTTTATTGTCTCCATCTTTGCATGTAATATTCCCCTGGTATCTCTAATTTTCTTGAAGAGACCTCTAGTCTTTCCCATTCTGTTGTTTTCCTCTGTCTCTGCATTGATCACTGAGAAAGGCTTTCTTATCTCTCCTTGCTATTCTCTGGAACTCTGCATTCAATGGGTGTATCTTTCTTTTTCTCCTTTGCCTTTGGCTTCTCTTCTTTTCTCAGCTATTTTTAAGGCCTCAGCCACAGGCCACAGATAATTGACGTCTGAATAGATATTGCCACCAGGTGGCCCCAAAATGCAGCTGGGACCTGGAGCATTCAGTATTTCATTTAGGCAAGTGGTTTTTCAATAACTCATTAATAAAACAACATGCATTTTTATGTGTTTGAATTAATTGTACACTGTACACCCCACCTCCCAGTTCCTTACCATGTCTTGATGTCATTTTCTGGTGTTTACCTTGGTCCAGTCTTTACCACCGTGGCATGGGCTTTGCAAACTTCCTTGGATAATTATAATCCCATCAAGAACAAGATTGCATTTTATCTATGATTTGCTTTTTTTGAGTATCAGTGGACACTAATAAATGTTTTGTTTGTATAACTTACTCACCTTCAGCCTCTCTAGATAGTTCTTAATTCTACATGTTTTGGTCACCTCGAGGTTGGCTTAACTGACTATCACTGCAGTGGAATATCCCTTGCTGTATAAACAATCAGGGACAGATCTGGGATGAGTTTCTGTCGTGGCTGCTGGAGCTTGTGATGAACACTGAGTCAAGCGGGACTCTACATGCAGCACAAAGAAGCCTGTACGTCACCATTCTGTTGAGCATTTAAAATACTGCTATTTTGGTGGGGCACTGTTTAAAATTACTTTGATTGATGCTTACAGGTATTAGTAAACATTTCTTTATAAAGTAAGTTGCTTATAAATGTGGGTGTTTTTGTACTCTAGTCTCTGGCATCTGAAAAGCATTTAAAATAATCAAAGTAATCCTAGTCACAATATTCGGTGACTAATAACCACCATGTCCTCAAGTTTGGATGAAGTGCCCAGACTCATGGCCCTCATGCTGAGTGCCCCCTTTCCTGACTATGCCCTGATAGTATTTCCTCTCTACAAAGAAAATCTTGGCATAGTAACCACTAACAAATGGTCCGGTAGTGGCCATTTTTCTTTTCTTGTGATAAAGTCTAATGAACTTTAGTTTAGCAAGTGTGGAACAATGTAAACAGTCATTGGCTTGCAGAAGGTATAGAAACTTCACATTTTCTATGTGCAGTAGTTTCATTGTAAAGGTATTTCTGAAAAGTGGATTTGACTTCATCTCATTTCCTCCAGTGGACTTGAGGTAAGGGGCAGATATTGCTAACCCCACTTTAAATTGAAAAATTAAAGTACAGGGAAGGTAATTGCTTTGTTCAAGTCACTCAGGGTTGAAATGGGAATGGAAAACAGATCTGTTCTTATTTCAGCCCTTTACATTTCTATCATTTCTGTTTAAATAAGCTCTGAAGAAAAATGGATACTTCTCTCTTACAACAGGGAAAACAGTTTTCAAGAGTAAGCTCATATGTTAAGTACAAAAATTTTCACAGCATTGAATCATGCAGGTAATTCACTGAAAGGCAGCATAGCTTAAAACATCAGACACAGAATTTAATTGTGCCTACATCGGTGACTTGGAATGTGGTCAAACCTTGTTTTCCAGCTTACATCTGGATCCATTTTTGTATTTCCACAGCTTTTTCCTATCTTGAACCCTGAACCCAAAGACTCTCAGTTGGCTGAAATATATGGGAAAGACAAACGCTTTACTTTTCGTACCTCAACCAGAATTTCTCAGCATAGAGAATCGACCATTATGACATGACCTACACAGGCTGCTAGTCTATAGTTTTCATTAACAAATTGAGCAATGCAATTTGTGTGTTCACAACAAATTATCAAGGAGACTACAATACTCAGTTTAAAGCCTATTGTGAGTCATATGTGAGAGGACAGATATTTTTAATGAGGGAGTGTTCAAGATTATCATACCTCCTTAAATTGGCCAAAGAGAATGTAGTTAGTAGCTGCTTCCTGCTTCTGCTGAGGGGAATAGCTGTGACAGAGACCATGGGGACTACAAAGCCTAAAATATTTATTACCTGGCCTCTTAAACTTTGCCTACTCTGCGTCACTGTACTGCCTAGAGAAGGGGCTGAGCTACGATTACAGAAGTAAGACTAATACTGTGCCTTCACTGTATTATCATGCTGTTGTGATTCTCTCCCTTCTTCTGGCACCAATTCAACACCTACCCTTCTTCGAAGTCCATCTCCTGATACTAGGAGCTTCTCTAGACCAGTCTAGTCCTCGTAATCCCTCCTGTTCCTTTAATCTCCTATACCACTTAAGATCTACTTAGTTTCGTTCAGTCATTCAGTCATGTCCAACTCTTTGCCACCCCATGGGCTTCAGCACCCCAGACTTCCCTGTCCATCACCATCTCCCCAGGCTTGCTCAAACTCATGTCCACTGAGTCGATAATGCCATCCAACCATCTCATCCTCTGTCATCCCCTTTCCCTCCTGCCTTCGATCTTTCCCAGCATCAGGGTCTTTTCAAATGAATTAGTTCTTCGCATCAGATGGCCAAAATATTGGAGCTTCAGCTTCAGCATCAGTCCTTTCAATGAATGTTCAAGACTGCTTTCCTTTATGATTGACTGGTTTGAACATCTTCTTAGTTTTTGATTACTTGATGCCTCGTATGGTTCTTCATTTCAGGCACCTTAGCTTTGTCTTCCAAGTTATCCATAAGCTCCATGAAAGCAGGGACCATGGATATTTTTCTTCTCCTTATATTATCAGCCATGGATTAAGTTTTCCGCTACTTAGCTGTGATCTCTGATACAAATGATCTCCCTGTTTAGGCTTCCAATTGCCTACCAGATTAAGCATGGACTTCTTACCACAACATTTAAAACTCTAAACCCCTAATCTTACCAACTAACTAGTCCCCAGATTAGTGCTTAGAAAATAGTGGCTGCTCGGGAAATGGTATTTTCTGTCTTCCTTTCCTTTACTTTCTATTATGCTCTTACAACATTGGAAGAGTTCTGGATTTGACAATGATGAGGTCGGTAATGAGCACTTTCAGTATCATGTCAGGGACAAAGCCAGAAGGCAAGAACAAAGAAATATGTCAGTGAAAAAAATAACTGTAACAAGCATAGTACAGATGTTTGTGATGAGAAGGAGAAGGTCGGGAGGCAGCCAGAGGGCCAATTTTTAGGGGTGAGCACTGCATGGAGCTGTGGGTGAATGACTGGAGTCAATGGCAATATGATGAGGCGGTTAGCTAGGAAGAGTTCAGAAGGAGCAGAAACAGGGCTCAATTGCAGAGGGAGGGAGAGAAGAAGGAAGGTTCAGCTTCCGTTTTCTCAGTGTGGTTGACATGAGCCATCTATTGAGTCAAGGATGGAGGTGGGGCAGAATTAGAGATCTGAGAAGACTGGCCACAGGAAAGCAGGTGATGGCATCAGTAAGATAAGTGCTAAAACAAGCAGCATAAATTAATTTGACCACAATTAGCCTGGTTTCCTAGAATTCCTCCCAGAGCTGGACTTGAGAGGGGAGAAAATATCAGAAGAAAATGTAAGGTGGGAGAATTGAGGCTGGGGATGGCCATGGAAACCACAGGAAACCTTGGGAACAAGGGCTGAGTGAATACATTGGATTGAGCTACCTTGATTTAGCACCAACTGCAGTCCAAAAAATTACCATGTGTTACTCTGTTTAAACAATTCTGTTAAGACTGGGCTTTATCACCCCAATTTTGCAATTTAATTTGAGGTTCAAATATATTCCTTGACTAACGTGGTTTGAGCTAGGGTTTTAATTCAGGTGTGTATTTTCCACTCTATTGTTGTACTTTCATACTATAGAAATAGTGTGCCAAGAAGCCCCAGGGTACCACAGATTGGAGGGATAAGTGAAACCTTGAAAGGTTAAGATTCTTTAGCATCCTCAATTCTATCAAATCACATATTCTTCATCATTGTGACACTATTTATCTAACCCCTCCTGGTCCACTCAGTCACATGAGCTGTGCTTGTTTTGTGCTGAGTTTGTCTGAAAAGTGGAGCCCTGAGGGTACCAGTGTCCACCTGGGGAAACCATGGGTAGCACAGGTCACTCCTTGCTTTCCCCTCTCCCTAGGACAAGAAAATCAGGAGTGGGAAGGGGACAAGCAAGGGTTTGACTTCAAGACCCCTTTGCTCTTCACTATGACTCCCAAGAAAGACCTCCGTTATGAGCTGAATGTTTGTGTTCCCCCAAAGGACTGTTGAAACTCTAACCCTCAGTGGGCTGGTTTTAGAAGACAGGAGTCTTTGGGAGGTAACTGGGTCATGAGGGTGGAGCCTTCATCATGAGAATAGTGCTCTTAAAACAAGACAGAAATGATCTCTGTCTGCCATGAAGGATACAGCAAGAAGGTGTCCCTCCACAGACCAGGAGGAAAGTTCTCACAGGAACAGAATGGTCTAGCACCTTGATCTTGGAGCCTTCAGCCTTCAAAACTGTGAGAAAAAATGTTTTTAAGCCACCTAGCCTATGGTAATTTATTACAGCAGCCCAAATTAAGGTAACCCCTGTTTATTTCACAGTCTCTCTGAGTACAATTCGCTGGTGAAAACCTGTTTTGTTTGCTGAAAAATTGTTTTGGTGCCACCCTGACAATAGCAACAAAAATGTTTCTAAAGATAAGAAGGCGATTTCCTGGGTTAGAAGCAGAAAGACAGGAGATATTCCCATCATATTTAACCCCGTCTCTTCCATCTTCATGGCAGATAGTCTCAGAATGTGTAAAAAAAGAAAAAAAAAATCACTCTGAGTCAGCTTTAAAAATGCTCATTTCTTTGCCCTACCCTAGAAATTCCGAGGGAAAGCCTCGGAACATGAATTTTAGTAAGTCCCTCAGTGATGCTGAGGCAGGTGACTCCTACATGTGAAAAGACAATACTGAGAGGGAACCCAAATTCACCAGTTTTAAATAGTTTAAATCCTTAGTGGCATCTAGTTTAGGGCAGTTACCCAAATTCCTCCTTAGAGACAGACTCTCTAGTGCACTTTGCTGCATTTTGGAAGAAAGTGTGTTTCTGTGGTACACAAATGTGTCTCAGGCTGACTGGCCAGGCACCAAAAAACTCCCAAGGGCATTTTCCTTAATAAATTTGGAAAAGGCCAGTGTAGGGGCTGGCCTCAGTCTCTGAGCTCCAGAACTCTCCTTTTGTTGGCACACATAGCTTCACAGGTATGCACATACTAACCACCCTCTCAGGAATCTGATTCATAAACCATTTTTGGGGGAAATATAACCACTAAATAAACTGGGTATTGGGGCCGATCTAATCCAAAGGCTGCTGCTGCTGCTGCTGTCACTTCAGTCGTGTCCGACTCTGTGCGACCCCATAGACGGCAGCCCACCAGGCTCCCCCGTCCCTGGGATTCTCCAGGCAAGAACACTGGAGTGGGTTGCCATTTCCTTCTCTAATGCATGAAAGTGAAAAGTGAAAGTGAAGTCGCTCAGTCCTGTCCAACTCTTCTCAACCCCATGGACTGCAGCCCACCAGGCTCCTCTGTCCATGGGATTTTCCAGGCAAGAGTACTGGAGGATCAAAAAGCAATAGATCATTAAACAGATTCAGCACCAGGAAGATTGGCTGGCTCAATCCAGGGCCTCCCTGACATCAGATTCTAGAGCTGAAAAGGCCAATGCACCCCCTTCCACAGTAGGATCTATTTGTCAGGGGGATGGACACACCTGTTCCTGAGGGGATACCTGCCCTTCACTAGTGTGTAGCACACAATTAGTGTCCTAAAGGTGGCTTAGCACAGTGAGGCTAACTTTAGGACTCCTTTGCCTAAAATCTCAAGATCTATATGACTTCCATATTTCATGGAAAAATTTTAAATAAAATTTGAGAACTGATATAGGTTTTTTTTTTTCAGTGTCTTACTGTGTCAAGTAAGGATGTTGAAAATTAACCTAAGCTAATTAAACTAAACTAAACTACTGCTAATTGTCATTGTCACTACATTTGGCAAAGTATATGTGTATTTTTTTAATTAATTAATTTTTCATTGAAGGATAATTGCTTTACAGAATTTTGTTGTTTTCTATAAAATCTCAACATGAATCAGCCATAGGTATACATATATCCCCTCCCTTTTGAACTTCCCTCCCATCTCCCTCCCCTTCCCACCCCTCTGGGTTGATACAGAGCCCCTGTTTGAGTTTCCTTAGCCATACAGCAAATTCCCGTTGGCTATCTATTTTACATGTGGTAATGTAAGTTTCCATGTTACACTTTCCATACATCTCACCCTCTCTTCCTGTTTCCCCACGTCAACAAGTCTGTTCTCTATGTCTGTTTCTCCACTGCTGCCCTGTAAGTAAATTCTTCAGCACCATTTTTCTAGATTCCGTATATATGCGTGAGAATATGATATTTATCTTTCCTTTCTGACTTGCTTCACTCTGTATAATAGATTCTAGGTTCATCCACCTCATTAGAACTGACTCAAATGCATTCCTTTTTATGGTTGAGTAATACTCCATTGTGTATATGTACCACAACTTCTTTATCCATTCATCTGTCGATGGACACCTAGGTTGCTTCATGTTCTAGCCATTGTAAATAGTGCTGCAATGAACAATGAACATGTGTCTTTTTCAGTTTTGGTTTCCTCAGGATATATGCCTGGGAGTGGGATTGCTGGGTCATATGGTGGCTTTATTCCTAGTTTTTTAAAAAGGAATCTCCCTACCATCTTCCATAGTGGCTGTATCAATTTACATTCCCACCAACAGTGCAGAGCATTCCCTTTTCTCTACACCCTCTCCAGCATTTATTGTTTGTAAACTTTTTGATGATGGCCATTCTGACTGGTGTGAGGTGGTATCTTATGGTGGTTTTGATTTGCATTTCTCTAATAATAAGCGATGTTGAGCATCTTTTCATGTGTTTGTTAGCTATCTGTAGCCCGAGGCGCCCGCCGTCGGTCCTCGCTGGCTCCATTTACCTGAGGGACCTGCGGCCGCCCCCGGCCGGCACTGCAGCCCCCCGGGAGCCCGGCCCCGTTGTTTGGGAATGTGGTTGATCAACTTGACACGTTGGCCTCATGGTACCCGATGTAATAAAATGAAAAGAAGAGGCAAGACGATGTCATTTTCCCATATTGAGAAACTGAAAACAAATGCCTTTTGTGAGACCAAGCTAACAAACCTTTGATGGTGCAAAGAGTAATTCTGTTTGAAGAACTTAGCAGTAAGATAGAAGAAGTACTTTCAAGCTGAGACCTGCAGGTGTACAAAGATCTAAAATACATATTGAGTAGGCCTGCTCATCTGAATCCCATTCCATCGAGAAAGCATGGCTATGAGTTGGATTGTCTTCTGTCTGTGGCCCTTGACTATGTTTGTGGGCCGTATAGGTGGGCACAGTTTGTTTTCTTTGAGCCTATTACCTTGAGGACGTGCCAGGATTTGCCTTAAAACACTGCCTTCATGCCCAGTCTTCTGAATCACTATGACCAACAGATGGCAGTTTTAGCAATGGAGGTAAGACTTCATCTATTATTTGGCATGTCGTAGAAAATGATTCTTGTATTGCCCTTTTAATCAGTCTAATGAATGTGTTTGATAAACAACAGGAACAACTAACATGTTATTTTTAACTGCATCTTGTACATTAAAAAGTTACGTGTTTAGGTTCAGACTCTGATAGACTGAAGATTTCCTGTTTGGGGGATGTTACTCATCTTAGTTTTCAGATACTATTCTTTTATGAAGAACTTTGAAACATCGGAACTGGGGAAGTAATAGCCTTTCAGAAGTTTAAATTGTCCAAGTTATGGTTACATCTTTTCTGTTATTTGATAATAAGACTTTAAAGAGCAGACTATAATAATAATATTCAGAATTCACTTAGTAAATATTGACAGTAACATGATTTTGAAAATGGATTCTTTGGTTCAGCCTTTAGGCTGGTGGGTTTACAGTATTTAAATTGTCTTAAATACTTAAGATGGTATCCTGGTCTTACTATCTTTACATCAATTTAAGAACAGTAACTCCCAAGCAGTGATAGAGATTTTGTTGTGTGAATTATCTGTTCTTGACCTCTCAGGACGTCATGAAAATCTGTTGCCTTACTTGAATTTTTCTAGTGATAATTCTTTAGGCACTTTTTAATTATTTTACTTTAGAAGCTATGACAAATTAATGGATATAGTTAATAATAGGTTTAAATAATTTTGTATGTGTTTCAATAATGGTTTTAGAATTGTGGACAAAGATATGTTTACCAGATAGGAATTAGGGGGCAGTAAACTGTGCCAATAAGAGGTAAAAGCTTTGGAATTGTATAAACTGCAGCAGCAGCTACCACTTTCTATCTGTATTACTTTGGTCAAGTTACTTGAGCTTTCTTACCATTGTCACTTTGCTTGTAAAATAGAGTTAACACTTTGGAAGATACAAAATGAAGCATTTATACAAAATGAAGCGTTTATAAAGTATTTGGCACAGTACTTTTGGAGTAAGTTCTCTTAAAGTGATAGCTTTTACCATTTTCTCATATTCTAATATTAACGTAACTACATAGTACATAGAATTTAAAGTTTTTTTTTTTAATTTTAGTCTTTAATCCTCTGTTACAGTGCTTTCAGCAAATTGAATACTACTTGTTTTGGAATCTTCATTTTACAGTAAAATTCAAAGATTTAGTACTTCCAAGTAAACCAACATAAATCTGGGAAATTTTGTAGAAAGATGATTATTCATAGATTTTGAAACGTAGAGGGCAACTTGTATAGTCCAAATAGCTGAAAATATTGTAGAGGTTGAATAAAATATTTCTGCTCTTCCACTGACTACACAAAGTCTAACTGGTAAGGAGAGTTTGGTATAGACTGTTAGATTGGGTATATGAAAATGGGTATTGGTTTAATATAGGAATTTGGTTCCTGGCATGGTAGTCCCTGTTGGGTATTAAAACGACCCAGTTCTCTCACCAAAAAAATGAAGGAGGACTATCTTTGGTTCTGGTATCATTTTAAGTCAGTATAACTCCTTTGGAAAGCAAATAGAGTTGTATGAAATAAGTCATAAAGATTTATATACTGATTTGGGTTTAACTTTTGCCTCTTTCACGTAGTAGCTTTCAGACTTTGAAACTAAGTCACCTAACATCTCTGTGATCTCGAGAAGGAAATGGCAACCCACTCCAGTACTCTTGCCTGGAAAATCCCATGGACAGAGGAGCCTGGTAGACTACAGTCCATGGGGTTGCAGAGTCGGACAAGACTGAGTCACTTCACTTATCATATATGGTACATTTGGCAAAGAATATTTTACTAACAGAAAAGAAGAGTGGGCATAATTTAAGCATAAAAAGCAGACGTTTAAATGAAGAGTTCCAGAGAAGAGCAAGGACAGATAAGAAGGCCTTCTTAAATGAACAATGAAAAGAAATAGAGGAAAACAATAGAACAGGAAAGACTAAAGGTGACTCCAAGAAAATTGGAGATATCAAGGGAACATTTTACGCAAAGGCAGGCATGATAAAGGACAGAAACAATAAGGACCTAAACAGAAGCAGAAGAGACTAAGAAGGGGTGGAAAGAACATAGAGAAAAACTATACAAAAAGAGTCTTAATGACCCAGATAACCACAAGGCTTTGGTCACTCACCTAGAGCTGGACATCCTGGAATGTGAAGTCTAGTGGGCCTTAGGAAGCATTACTACTAGCAAAACTCGTGGAGGTGATGAAGTTTTCCTGAGCTATTTGAAGTCCTGAAAGATGATGCTGTGAAAGTGCTGTGCTCAGTAATATGTCAGTAAATTTGGAAAACTCAGCAATGGCCACGAGACTGGAAAAGATCAGTTTTCATTCTAATTCCAAAGAAGGGCAATGCCAAAGAATGTTCAAACTACCATACAATTGTTCTCGTTTCAATGCTATTAAAGTGAAAGGGAAAGGGAAGTCATTCAGTCGTGTCTGACTCTTTGCAACCCGATAGACTGTAGCCTACCAGGATCCTCTGTCCATGGGATTTTCCAGGCAAGAGTACTGGAGTGGGTTGCCTTTTCCTTCTCCAGGGGATCTTCCCGACCCAGGGATCAAACATGGGTCTCCCGCATTGTAGGCAGCCGCTTAACCATCTGAGCCACCAGGGAAGTCCCAAATGCTATTAAGGTTATACTCAAAATCCTGAAAGCTAGGCTTCAGCAATACATGAATTGAGAACTTCCATATGTACAAGCTGGGTTTCAAAGAAGCAGAGGAACCAGAAATCAAATTGTCAATGTCCATTGGATCATAAGCCATGCCGTGTGGGGCCACCCAGGACGGATGGGTTATGATGGAGAAGTATGACAGAATGTGGTCCACTGGAGAAGGGAATGGCAAACCACTTCAGTATTCTTGCCTTGAGAACCCCATGAACAGTATGAAAAGGCAAAATGATAGGATACTGAAAGGGGAACTCCCTGGGTAGGTAGAGGTGCCCAATATGCTACTGGATATCAGTGGAGAAATAACTCCAGAAAGAATGAAGGGATGCAGCCAAAGCAAAAACAGCACCCAGTTGTGGATGTGTCTGGTGATAGAAGCAAGGTCCGATGCTGTAAAGGGCAATATTGCATAGGAACCTGGAATGTCAGGTCCATGAATCAAGGCAAATTGGAAGTGGTCAAACAAGAGATGACAAGAGTGAACGTCGACATTCTAGGAATCAGCGAACTAAAATGGACTGGAATGGGTGAATTTAACTCAGATGACCATTATATCTATTACTGTGGGCAGGAATCCCTCAGAAGAAATGGAGTAGCCATCATGGTCAACAAAAGAGTCCAAAATGCAGTACTTGGATGCAATCTCAAAAGTGACAGAATGATCTCTGTTCGTTTCCAAGGCAAACCATTCAGTATCATGGTAATCCAAGACTATGTCCCAACCAGTAATGCTGAAGAAGCTGAAGTTGAACGGTTCTATGAAGACCTACAAGACCTTTTAGAACTAACACCCAAAAAAGATGTCCTTTTCATTATAGGGGACTGGAATGCAAAAGTAAGAAGCCAAGAAACACCTGGGGTAACAGGCAAATTTGGCCTTGGAGTATGGAATGAAGCAGGGCAAAGGCTAATAGAATTTTGCCAAGAGAACACACTGGTCATAGCAAACACCCTCTTCCAACAACACAAGAGAAGATTCTACACATGGACATCAACAGATGGTCAATACTGAAATCAGATTGATTATATTCTTTACAGCCAAAGATGGAGAAGCTCTACACAGCCAGCAAAAACAAGACCGGGAGCTGACTGTGGCTCAGATCATGAACTCCTTATTGCCAAATTCAGACTTAAATTGAAGAAAGTAGGGAAAACCACTAGACCATTCAGGTATGACCTAAATCAAGTCCCTTATGATTATACAGTGGAAATAGAGTTAAGGGACTAGATCTGATAGACAGAGTGCTGGATGGATTATGGATGGAGGTTCATGACATTGTACAGGGGGCAGGGATCAAGACCATCCCCATGGAAAAGAAATGCAAAAAAAAAAAAAAAATGGCTGTCTGGGTGAGACCTTACAAATAGCTGTGAAAAGAAGAGAAGTGAAAAGCAAAGGAAAAAAGAAAGATATAAGCATCTGAATGCAGAGTTCCAAAGAATAGGAAGGGATGATAAGAAAGCCTTCTTCAGCGATCAATGAAAAGAAATAGAGGAAAACAACAGAATGGGAAAGATGAGAGATCTCTTCAAGAAAATTAGAGATACCAAGGGAACATTTCATGCAAAGATGGGCTTGATAAAGGACAGAAATGGTATGGGCCTAACAGAAGCAGAAGATATTAAGAAGAGGTGGCAAGAATACACAGAAGAACTGTAGAAAAAAGAGCTTCACGACCAAGATAATCACGATGGTGTAATCACTCACCTAGAGCCAGACATCCTGGAATGTGAAGTCAAACGGGCCTTAGAAAGCATCACTACAAACAAAGCTAGTGGAGGTGATGGCATTCCAGTTGAGCTCTTTCAAATCCTGAAAGATGATGCTGTGAAAGTGCTGGACACAACATGCCAGCAAATTTGGAAAACTCAGCAGTGGCCACAGGACTGGAAAAGGTCCGTTTTCATTCCAATTCTTAAGAAAGGCAATGCCAAAGAATGCTCAAACTACCGCACAATTGCACTCATCTCACATGCTAGTAAAGTAATGCTCAAAATTCTCCAACCCAGGCCTCAGCAATATGTGAACCGTGAACTTCCAGATGTTCAAGCTTGTTTTAGAAAAGGCAGAGGAACCAGAGATCAAATTGCCAACATCCACTGGATCATGGAAAAAGCAAGAGAGTTCTAGAAAACATCTATTTATTCTTTATTGACTATGCCAAAGCCTTTTACTGTGTGGATCACAATAAAGTGTGGAAAATTCTGAAAGAGATGGGAATACCAGACCACCTGATCTGCCTCTTGAGAAACCTATATGCAGGTCAGAAAGCAACAGTTAGAACTGGACATGGAACAACAGACTGGTTCCGAATGGAAAAGGAGTACGTCAAAGCTGTATATTGTCATCCTGCTTATTTAACTTCTATTCAGAGTACATCATGAGAAATGCTGGGCTGGAAGAAGCACAAGCTGGAATCAAGATTGTCGGGAGAAATATCAACAACCTCAGATATGCAGATGACACCACCCTTATGGCAGAAAGTGAAGAGGAACTAAAAAGCCTCTTGATGAAAGTGAAAGAGGAGAGTGAAAAAGTTGGCTTAAAGCTCAACATTCAGAAAACGAAGATCATGGCATCTGGTCCCATCACTTCATGGGAAATAGATGGGAAAATGGTGGAAACAGTGTCAGACTTTATTTTTGGGGGCTCCAAAATCACTGCAGATGGTGACTGCAGCCATGAAATTAAAAGATGTTTACTCCTTGGAAGGAAAGTTATGACTAACCTAGATAGCATATTGAAAAGCAGCGATATTACTTTGCCAACAAAGGTCTGTCTAGTCTAAGCTACGGTTTTTCCAGTGGTCATGTATGGATGTAAGAGATGGACTGTGTGGAAAGCTGAGTGCTGAAGAATTGATGCTTTTGGACTGTGGTGTTGGAGAAAACTCTTGAGAGTCCCTTGGACTGCAAGGAGGTCTAACCAGTCCATCCTAAAGTAGATAGGTCCTGGGTGCTCATTGGAAGGACTGATGCTGAAGCTGAAACTCCAATACTTCAGCCATCTCGTGTGAAGAGTTGACTCATTGGAAAAGACTCTGATGCTGGGAGGGATTGGGGGCAGAGGAGAAGGAGACGATAGAGGATGAGATGGCTGGATGGCATCACCGACTCGATAGACATGAGTTGGTGTAAACTCCAGGAGTTGGTGATGGATAGGGAGGCCTGGCGTTCTGCAATTCATGGGGTCGCAAAGAGTCAGACATGACTGAGTGACTGAACTGACTGAGCTGATTGGATCATAGAAAAAACAAGAGAATTCCAGAAAAACATCTACTTAACTACTTCATTGACTATGCTAAAGCCTTTGTGTGGATCACAACAAACTGGAAAATTCTTAAAGAGATGGGAACACCAGACCATCTTACCTGTCTCTTGAGAAACCTGTATGTGGGTCTAGAAGCACCATTTAGAACCATACATGGAATTATGACTGGTTCCAAATTGGGAAAGGCGTACAATAAGGCTATAAATTGTCACCCTTATTTAACTTATATGCAGAGTGTGTGTCTGTGTACTCAGTCATGTCCCACTCTTTGTGACCCCATGGACTGCAGCCTGCCAGGATCCTCTGTCAATGGAATTTTACTGGTTAGAATACTTTCAAATACAGGAGTTGCTTGCCATTTCCTACTCTAGGGAATTTTCCTGACCCAGAGATCAAACCTGCATCTCCTGCACTGGCAGGGGGATTCTTTAACACTGAGCCACCAGGGGAGCCCTTTATGCTGATTACCTCATGTGAAATGCCAGGATGGATGAATCACAAGCTGGAATCAAGATTGCCTGGAGAAATATCAACAACCCTGGTGGCTCAGAGGTTAAAGCATCTGCCTGCAATGCAGGAGACCTGGGTTCTCTCCCTGGGTCGGGAAGATCCCCTGGAGAAGGAAATGGCAACCCACTCCAGTATTCTTGCCTGGAGAATCCCATGGATGGAGGAGCTTGGTGGGCTACAGTCCATGGGCTCGCAAAGAGTCGGACACGACTGAGAGACTTCACTTTCACTTTTCAACCTTCATGAAGAAGGCTGATGGCCAAAGAATTGATTCCACCAGGGCTTGGAATCTACATGTGAAGGTCCTCTTCACATTCTAAGGGCAGAATGTGAAGAGGAACTAAAGAGACTCTTGGTGAAGATGAAAGAGGAAAGTGAAAAGTTGGCTTGAAGCTCAACATTAAAACAATTAAGATAATGGCATCTGTTCCCATCACTTCATGGCAAATAGAAGGGGAAAAGGTGGAAGCAGCACCAGATTTTATTCTCTTGAGCTGCAAAATCACTGTGGACTGTGATTGCAGCCATGAAATTAAAAGACCCTTGCTGCTTGGAATGAACATTATGACAAACGTTGGCAGAGTATTTAAAAGCAGAGACACGCTGATTCATGTTGATATATGGCAAAAACCATCACAATGTTGTAAAGTAATTATCCTCCAATTAAAATAAATAAATTTTTAAAAAAAGCAGAGACATCATTTTGCTGACAAAGATCCGTATGGTCAAAGCTATGTTTTTCCAGTAGTCATATATGGATGTGCTTTCGAGCTGTGGTGCTGGAGAAGACCCTTGAGAGTCCCTTGGATTGCAAAGAGATCAAACTAGTCAATCCTAAAGGAAATCAGCCTTGAATATTCATTGGAAGGACTGATGCTGAAGCTGAAGCTCCAATACTTTGGCCACCTGATGGAAAGAGCTGACTCATTGGAAAAGACCCTGATGCTGGGAGAGATTCAAGACAAAAGAAGGGTGTGGCAGAGGATGAGATGATTAGATAGCATCACTGGCTCAATGGACATGAATTTGAGCAAACTGGGAGATAGTGGAGGACAGAGGAGCCTGGTGTGGTACAGTCTGTGCCGTCCCAAAGAGTCAGACGTGACTTAGCCACTGCATGACAACAAAGTATGAAAATAAACCTCACTACTCACAGGTACACAGACCCGGTTTTTTGAAACACCTGGGAATCTGGGCAATCATTCCCTTTCTTTGCCTGCAGTCACACTCCAGACAAGCTACAGTCAGAATGATTTCATTTCCATTTACTCACAATCACAGTCCAGTCCCGCCTTTGTGATCACCCTGATTAAGGTTTTGTGTGTGTTCTCGTTTCCTCAGTTGTGTCTGACTCTTTGGACTGCATGGACTGTAGCCTGCCAGGGTCCTTTGTCTATAGAATTTTCCAGGCAAGGATATTGGAGTGAGTTACCATTTCCTACTCCAGGGGAACTTCCCAACCTAGGGATCAAACTGGCATCTCTTGTGTCTCCTGCATTGGCAGGCAGATTCTTTACCACTAGAACACTTTGGAGGCCCTAAAGTGTTCTCAAACTGCTTAGTGTCACTTTTACAGACAAGCTCCTGATGTAAAGACAGCTTCAGCATCCTCTTTACTCTTTACTGTGGAAGCCCCCCGTGGAAGTCTCAGAGGGCAACTTTATTTGTAAGAGGAAAATGGGTGAATTGAGGAGAAGGGTGATGACTGGCTGGTACTGATCACCAGGACTTGGAATCTGCATTTTTACCCTGTGGAAGGGTGTGTGACAAGGGGGCCACATATGATGTTGGTGTTGGCTGGTAAGGTAGTAACTGTTTTGAGTCCAGTTACTAAGGGTGACTAAGGCAGAAGAAATAAAGAAACTAGAGGATATAAAGGATACAGGCATGGTGCTTGCTCACAGGTGAGAGTATGGGTCTTTCCCTGTCTGGAGTTAGGTGAGCACCCACCAAGGCTGGTCTGGGAGGAGGGAGCAATCTGTGAGTAGACCAGGGTGACACAAGGCTCCTCTATCTGGAGACCAGTCAATGGAGGAAATGGGACAGAGAAAGAAATCCTCTGACATGTTCCTTTAACAGAATTTTTTCACATCCTTACATGTGAATGACCACCTCTTTCCAAAAAGATCTATTTCCAAATAAAGCAAGAGTCCCCAAACCCTCCTAGAGGACAATTTCTGATGGGCAGGGTGAGGCATTTACAGAATAGGCTCTTCTCAGCTCAGCTTTGAGGCCCTTTCCTACTCAAGGGCTTTGAACCGAAGGCATTTTCACTCACCCTGAAATAAAGGACAACTTCACCTTTTTTTGTGTTCTATCCAAACCCAAATCAGTTCTTGAAATTATATGACATGTATAGTGTCTGAGATAAACCACCCATTTTAGAGTTTATATTATTAAGTAGTTTTTTTTTTTTTAAGAAAAAACACCTACTGTGTTATGCATGCATGCATGTTAAGTCTCTTCAGTAATCTCTAACTATTTGCGACCCTGTGGACTGTAGCCCACCAGGCTTCTCTGTCCGTGGGATTCTCCAGGCAAGAATACTGGAGTGGGTTGCCATTTCCTCCTCCAGGGTATCTTTCCAACCCAAGAATCGAGCCTGCATCTCCTGAGTCTCCTGCATCAGCACGCAGATTCTTTACCACTAGGGCCACCTGGGAAGCCCAGGTGTTATACTATCTTCTAAATGAAAGAAAGTGTCAAAATATTTTAACAATCCATGCCCCTATTGCCTGTGTGCTTCTGCTGAATGCCAGTCCAGCTCACGAGGAGCACCCAGCTTATTTGCAAGATAAGAAACTACCAACACAGGTGTTGCCAGGTGCTGTCATAAAGTGTTGTTGCTAAGGAGAAAAACTGACAACGGGGTTCTTTTGTCATTTTTGTTCCCTGAAACTCTAGCCTCTAGCAAGAACCCTGTTAAGTCTCTTAACTCTTCTCTGCTTTTAATAAGCTGTCTAAGTTGGCAATAACTTTCCTTCCAAGGAGAAAGTGTCTTTTAATTTCATGGCTGCAATCACCATCTGCAGTGATTTAGGAGCCCCCAAAAATAAAGTCAGCCACTGTTTCCATTGTTTACCCAACTATTTGCCATGAAGTCATGGGACCAGATGCTATGATCTTAGTTTTCTGCCATAAGGGTGGTGTCATCTGCATATCTGAGATTATTGATATTCCTCCCAGCAGTCTTATTCCAGCTGTGCTTCATCCAGTCCAGCATTTCTCATGATGTACTCTGCGTATAAGTTAAATAAGCAGGGTGACAATATACAGCCTTGACGCACTCCTTTCCCGATTTGGAATCAGTCTGTTGTTCCATGTCCAGTTCTAACTGTTGCTTCTTGACCTACATACAAATTTTTCAAGAGGCAGGAGGTCTGGTATTCCATCTCTTGAAGAATTTTCCACAGTTTGTTGTGATCCACACAGTCAAAGGCTTTGGCATAGTCAATAAAGCAGAAGTAGATGATTTTCTGAAACTCTTGCTTTTTTGATGATCCACCAGATGATGGCAATTTGATCTCTGGTTCCTCTGCCTTTTCTAAATCCACCTTAAACATCTGGAAGTTCACGGTTCATGTACTGTTGAAGTCTGGCTTGGAGAATTTTGAACATTACTTTGCTAGAGTGTGAAATGAGTGCAGTTGTGTGGTAGTCTGAGCATTCTTTGGAATTGCCTTTCTTTGGATTTGGAATGAAAACTGACATTTTCCAGTCCTGTGGCCACTGCTGAGTTTTCCAAATTTGCTGGCATGTTGAGTGCAATACTTTCACAGCATCATCCTTTAGGATTTAAAAAATAGCTCAACTGTAATTCCATCACCTCCACTAGCTTTGTTCCTAGTGACGCTTCCTAAGGCTTTCTAAGTCCCGCTTGACTTCACATTCCAGGATGTCTGGCTCTAGGTGAGTGATCACGCCATCGTGATTGTCTGCATTGAGAAGATCTTTTTTGTATAGTTCTTCTGTGTATTCTTGCCACCGTTTCTTAATATCTTCTGCTTCTGTTAGGTCCATACCATTTCTGTCCTTTATTGTGCCCATCTTTGCATGAAATGTTCCCTTGGTATCTCTAATTTTCTTGAAGAGATGTCTAGTCTTTCCCATTCTATTGTTTTCCTCTATTTCTTTGCATTGATTGCTGAGGAGGGCTTTCTTATCTCTCCTTGCTATTCTTTGGAACTCTGCATTCAATGGGTATATCTTTCTTTTTCTCCTTTGCCTTTCACTTCTCTTCTTTTCATAGCTGTTTGTAAGGCCTCCTCAGACAACTATTTTGCCTTTTTGGATTTCTTTTTCTTGGGAATGGTCTTGATCCCTTCCTCCTGTACAATGTCATGAACCTCCATCCATCATTCTTCAGGCACTCTGTCTATCAGATCTAATCCCCTGAATCTATCTGTCACTTCCACTGTATAATTGTAAGGGATTTGATTGAGATCATACCTGAATGGTCTAGTGGTTTTTCCCACTTCCTTCAATTTAAATCTGAATTTGGCAATAAGGAGTTCATGATCTGAGCCACAGTCAGCTCTCAGTCTTGTTTTTGCTGACTGTATAGAGCTTCTCCATCTTTGGCTGCAAAGAATATAATCAGTCTGATTTCGGTGTTGACCATCTGGTGATGTCCATGTGTAGAGTCTTCTCTTGTGTTGTTGGAAGAGGGTGTTTGCTATGACCAGTGCATTCTCTTGGCAAAACTCTATTAGCCTTTGCCCTGCTTCATTCTGTACTCCAAGGCCAAATTTGCCCATTACTCCAGGTATTTCTGACTCCCTGCTTTTGCATTCTAGTCCCCTATGATGAAAAGCACATCTTTTTTGAATGTTAGCTCTAGAAGGTGTTGTAGGTCTTCATAGAGCCATTCAACTTCACCTTCTTCAGCGTTGCTGGTTGGGGCATAGACTTGGATTACTGTGATATTGAATGGTTTGCCTTGGAAATGAACAGAGATCATTCTGTCATTTTTCAGATTGCATCCAAGTACTGCATTTCAGACTCTTTTGTTGACTATGATGACGATTCCATTTCTTCTAAGGGATTCTTGCCTACAGTAATAGATATAATGGTCATCTGAGTTAAATTCACCCTTTCCAGTCCATTTTAGTTTGCTGATTCCTAAAATGTCAATGTTCATTCTTGCCATCTCCTCTTTGACCACTTCCAATTTGCCTTGATTCATGGACTTAACGTTCCAGGTTCCTGTGCTATATTGATCTTTACAGCATTGGACTTTACTTCCATCACCAGTCACATCCACAACTGGGTGCTGTTTTTGCTTTGGCTCCATCTCTTCATTCTTTCTGGAGTTATTTCTCCACTGATCTCCAGTGGCATACTGGGCACCTACCACCTGAGGAGTTCATCTTTCAGTATCCTCTCTTTTTGCCTGTTCATACTGTTCATGGGGATCTAAAGGCAAGAATACTGAAGTGGTTTGCCATTCCCTTCTCCAGTGGACCACGTTTTGTCAGAACTTCCCACCATGACCTGTCTGTCTTGGGTGGCCCTACATGGCATAGCTCATAGTTTCACTGAGTTAGACAAGGCTGTGGTCCATGTGATCAGATTGGTTAGTTTTCTGTGACTGTGGTTTTCAATCTGTCTGCCCTCTGATGGAGAAAGATATGAGGCTTACGGAAGCTTCCTGATGGGAGACACTGACTGAGGGGGAAACTGGGTCTGGTTCTCATGGGCGGGGCCATGATCAGTAAATCTTTAATCCAATTCTCTTTGAAAGGCAGGGCTGTGTTCCCTCCCTGTTATTTGACCTGAGGCCAAACTACAGGGGAGGTAAAGAAGATAATGGTGACCTCCTTCAAAAGGTCCCATGCAGGCACTGCTACACTCAGTGCCCCCCACCCTGCAACAGGCCGCCACTGACCCACGCCTCCACCAGAGACACCTGGACACTCCTGGGCAAGTCTGGGTGAGGTTCTTGTGGTGTCACTTCTCCTTTCTCCTGGGTCCTGGTGTGCACAGTGTTCTGTTTGTGCCCTCCCAGAGTCTGTTTCCCCAGTCCTGTGTAAAAGTGAAGTAGCTCAGTCATGTCTGACTTTTTGAGACCCCATGGACTGTGTAACCTACCAGGCTCTTCTGTCCATGGGATTTTCCAGGTAAGAGTACTGGAGTGGGTTGCCATTTCCTTCTCCAGGGGATCTTCCTGACCCAGGGATCGAACCTGGGTCTCCCACATTGCAGGCAGACACTTTACCATCTGAGCCACCCTTCCATGCTTCTTAACTCTGAAGTCCTGTTAACAGTCCATCAGGAGCTCTTAGGAATACTCTGCCTTGTTGGGGAGACAAAACGCAAACTTCATGATTCTATAGAATGTAACGCAACTCTATAGAATGTAACTTTATAAAAAGTAACATGACTTTGTAGAATGTGGCTGATTTTCCCAGGTAGACTGGCCCTGGAACCTGTATCATTTTGAAATGTTTCCACCCAGTATGGGGAAATAGGAATTTTTGTAAAAATAGCTATTGAGGAACGCACTGACACAAATGCAATATGACCCAGATTTCTCTTTAAAGTTCCCCCACAGATTTCTGTTTTAAAATTAGAAATAACATTATTTCATTCGCCTTATTCATTAATAACAAACAATATTTTCAGGCAAGATGGTAGCTTCAAATTGTAGTCTCTATGCTGGTGTCTGCCATACAGTGGCCAGGCTGATTTGGAGTGTGTGTGCAGGATTAGTCTTTCTGCATGGAATAAAATGCTTTAGTACTAAAAAGGCTGGAGAGCATCTATATGTGTACTGCAAGTAGGTGACCAACTTGGCTTTGCTTGCCTGGAATTTTCCTGATTTTAAAATGAAAAGTCCTACATTCAGGGAAACCCCTCAGTTCTAGACAAATGAGTATGGTTGTTCACCCTAGATTTAGGGTTGCTGTGAGCCTGTTCCTCTTCCCAGCTGTCCCCTCTTTCACAGGCTATAATAGGGCTGATTGTACATGATTTCAAATCCATTCCTTTGAGTCAAAACATTGCCCCGTATTAAAATGTAAGCATCTTTGAGAGAGGTGAACCATTAAACTACTAAAGCTGGAAGCAGCATTCTACACAGCTGATCACTCCCTCCTCTTGAAACGGTTGTCTTCTTCCTCGTGGAGATGCAAATTAAGATCACAGCAAGATAGCATTTTATGTTTACTAAACGTAAAAAATAGAGAAGGCAAAAAATAAAGAAGTCTGATAATACCAAGTGTTGACAAGGACATGGAACACTAGGAATTTTATGTACTGCTGGTGGGTACGTAGGTTGGTACACCTACTTTGAAAAATAATTATCATATAAATATTCTCTTATAAAGTTGAACATGTGCAAACTGAAGTTAGTTTCACTTTAAGATGCCCTAGAGAAACTGATCTATATTTGGGCCTCAGGAATCATTCACAATAATTTCAGAGTAAAAAAATACTGGAAACCACCTAAGTAATAACAATTAAAAGAATGGATGAATGAATTACGGAGTACTTATATAGGAGACAGGGCTTCCCGGGTAGCTCAACTGGTAAAGAATCCACCTGCAACGTGGGAGACCTGGGTTCCATCGCTCGGTTGGGAAAAGCCCCTGGAGGAGGGTATGTCAACCCACTCCAGTACTCTTGCCTGGAGAATCCCCATGGACAGAGGAGCCTGGTGGGCTACATGGGGTTGCAAAGAGCCAGACATAGCTGAAGCCACTGAGCACACACACAGGAGACAATATGGAGAGTTCAGGAAAAGCTCCCAGGAGCATAATCCATTAACAGTCCATCCTCTTTTCTTTCTTGTTTTTATGTGCTTTTTTTTTTTTTTTTTTTTTGGTCTCAGCTCTATGTTCATCTCTCTTTCCTCCAATAATCAAACGAAGCAACCAACTCAGATTGGAAAGCTCATCCACCATCTACTGCATTGCCCCTTCTGGAAAGTCTGAATTTTAACCTGGGCCTCCTGATAGCAAGTGAACCACTGCTCTGTTGGTGCAACTACTATTATTAGAGTAGGGAAATGTTCCCAACTGGGAGTGAGAAGGGCTCCTTAGATCACCCAAGGAAGGCCTCTGACCACCACCAAGGAGGAAAGAACAGAGATTACTCGTTTAAAGTGCTTAGCATAGTGCCTGACTCATATAAGAGCTTGACAAAAACTTAATGTCATTCAAACTAATACAGTTTTCATTTCTCTTAGTTTCCCTTTGCCTCCACTTTATTATTTTCCTCTCTATGAAGACTCTTTTTCTAGGCAAAATGTCCAAAGACATCTTGGTTTGCTTTTCTACGTTCTGCTCCAATATGTTCCAATTACACGGTCTATGCCACTTCCCAAATCATGGAGGGAGCACAGAGGTGCAACCAGGGCCCTAGTCGGGATGTATTCAGGGGAAATGAGGGTCCTCTTTGAGCATCAAAAAAGCAAATAGTAACTCTACATGCTTTTCAAACCGTAAATATTCTTTGGCTTCATTTGTTCCTTTCCTGATACTCATACTGTGTGCAAAACGTTTAGCACCATGACTTGTCTCCTATAGCTTCTTAGTGAGAGTTTTTTTTTCTTGTTTTGTAGTTCTTACACTACCTACCATATTTTTAATCTATTTAATGACAAATTCTGAAGATTCTCAGGATTATTATGGGGAAAATAAGGCAAAATAATTCTAATGTTCATGTAAAGTGAACATAAACATTGAGTCTTATGCCCACGAACTCTCTGACAAATGTATTAAAGCATCAAAATTCTGCCTTACCAAACAAGATAAAATATTTTCAAATCATATACCCATCAAGGGGTTAATATCAAAAATATATAAGGAACACATACAATTCATTGTAAAAAATGTGATTAAAAAATGGTCAGAGGACCTAAATAGACTTTTTTTTTTCAAAGAAGACATACAGCTGGCCAACAGGCATATAAAAAGATGCTCAGCATCAATAATCATCAGGGAAATGCAAATCAAAACCACAGTGAGATAACACCTAATGCCCATTAGAATAACTGGTATCAAAAAGGCAAGAAATAGCAAGTATTGGAGAGGATGTGGAGAAAAAGTCTTGTGCACTATTGGTGGGAATGCACATTGGTGCAGCCACTATGGAAAACAGACTGGAACTTCCTCAAATGAAATAAAAGTAGCAATCCACTTCTGGGTGTATATCCAAAGAATATGAAAACTTTTACATTTCCTAAGCCGTCGTGTCACCTCGGGCAGGTTATTGCAACACAAAGTTAAGGGCAGGTTGTTAGAAGTTGGTGTCATTATCTATTTTATTTATCAATCTACTTATTAAAGTAGTGTTGATTTATGATATTATACTAGCTTCAGGGGTAGAGCATAATGATTCAGTAGCTTTAGAATATTTTATACTCCATTATAAATTATTACCATAGATAATGGCCATAGTCCCTGCACTATACAATAGATCCTTGTTGCTTATCTATTATATATAATATAGTAGTTGGTACATATAGTAATTCATATCTGTTAAGCCCATACTTCTAATTTATCCTTTCCCCCTTCCTTCTCCCCTTTGGTAATCATTAGTTTGTTTTCTATGTTTGTGACAGAAGCTGGTTTTGAAGTAGTTAAGCTGATCTGTCCACAGATCACAGCATTAGAGAAAGTAGTTACTCTTCAACCTATTACTCACGTTTCAGGATTGAGACAAAGATAATCCTTACTGAATTTAGAAATCAAAATGGGATTAGAGCTTTATGCAGGTCAGGAAGCAATAATACAGTTAGAACTGGACATGGAACAACAGACTGGTTCCAAAAAAGAGTACGTTAAGGCTGTATATTGTTACCCTGCTTATTTAACTTCTATGCAGAGTACATCATGAGAAACGCTGGGCTGGAAGAAGCACAAGCTGGAATCAAGATTGCCAGGAGAAATATCAATAACCTCAGATATGCAGATGACATCACCCTTATGGCAGAAAGTGAAGAAGAACTAAAAAGCCTCTTGATGAAAGTAAAAGAGGAGAGTGAAAAAGTTGGCTTAAAGCTCAACATTCAGAAAACGAAGATCATGGCATCTGGTCCCATCACTTCATGGGAAATAGATGGGGAAACAGTGGAAACAGTGTCAGACTTTATTTTTTGGGGTTCCAAAATCACTGCAGATGGTGACTGCAGCTGTGAAATTAAAAGATGCTTATTCTTTGGAAGAAAAGTTATGACCAACCTAGATAGCATATTCAAAAGCAGAGACATTACTTTGCTGACTAAGGTCCATCTAGTCAACGCTATGGTTTTCCAGTAGTCATGTACGGATATGAGAGTTGGACTGTGAAGAAGGCTGAGCGCCGAAGAATTGATGCTTTTGAACTGTGGTGTTGGAGAAGACTCTTGAGGGTCCCTTGGACTGCAAGGAGATCCAACCAGTCCTTTCCGAAGGAGATCAGCCCTGGGATTTTTTTTGGAAGGAATGATGGTAAAGCTGAAACTCCAGTACTTTGGCCACCTCATGCAAAGAGTTGACTCATTGGAAAAAACTTTGATGCTGGGAGGGACTGGGGGCAGGAGGAGAAGGGGACGACCCAGAATGAGATGGCTGGATGGCATCACTGACTTGATGGACATGAACCTGAGTGAACTCCGGGAGTTAGTGATGGACAGGGAGGCCTGGCGTGCTGCGATTCATGGGGTCGCAAAGAGTCGGACACGACTGAGCGACTGAACTGAACTGAACTGAATAGCATAAATATTTATAGGAGCATAATGCATACTTCAAATAGCTAAAACGCTGAATGTCTTTTTGTTGAAATGAAGAAGAAAAATGCAGTACTCAATAACTCTATCTTGAGAAAACAGCTAAATTCCCCAAGGGCACACAGAGCACATGCATAGAAACACACTCATATACAGACACCATCATCGTCTCCTTTGAGCGCTCATCATTGATATACACAGGAATAGCTATTCGCTTGAACTTTCAGTATTTGCAAAATTACTCATCCATTGGGCCAGTTACAACTACACTTTACAATATTTCTAACTCAGAACTTTAGAAATTATTGAATTGCCCACCATACCATAGCATTATTAGCTGGCTCAGAAAGATGATGGGCTGTCTAGAGTCATTTCTTGGTTTAGGGAGGAAAACTTTTAACTCTAGAAGACAAAAGACCAGACCTTCAATTTTGGCTCTTCTATTCACTAACCTGTGAGTCTGAATAAGTGTTTCATTGTTTCATACTTCTAGGCAGAAATAATAGAAGTATTCTTTACCTCTTAGGATTGTTGTAAGGATATATGGAAGTAACCAGTGTCACCAACCAGACCACCTTACTTGCCTCCTTGAAACCTGTATATAGGCCAAGAAGCAACAGTTAGAACCAGACATGGAACAAGGGACTGGTTCCAAATTGGGAAAGGCTGTATATTATCACCCTGCGTATTTAACTTACATGCAGAGTACATCATTTGAAATGCCAGGCTGGATGAAACAGAAGCTGGAAGTAAGGTTGCTGGGAGAAAAATCAATAACCTTAGATACGCAGATGACACCACCTTAACAACAGAAAGCGAAGAGGAACTAAAGAACCTCTTGATGACGGTGAAAGAGGAGAGTGAAAAAGCTGGCTTAAAATTCAGCATTCAAAATACGAAGGCATCTGGTCCCATCACTTCATGGCAGATAGATGGGGAAACAATGGAAACAGTGAGAGACTTTATTTTGGGGGGCTCCAAAATCACTGCAGATGGTGACTGCAGCCATGAAATTGAAAGATGTTTGCTTCTTAGAAGAAAAGCTATGACAAACCTAGACAGCATATTAAGAAGCAGAGACATTTTGCTGATAAAAATCCATGTAGTCAAAGCTATGGTTTTTCCAGTAGTCATGTATAGATGTGAGAATTGGACCATAAAGAAGGCTGAGCACTGAAGAATTGATGCTTTTGAACCTTGGTGTTGGAGAAGACTCTTGAGAGTCCCTTGGACTGCAAGGAGATCCAACCAGTCCATCCTAAATGAAATCAGTCCTGAATATTCATTGGAAGGACTGATGCTGAAGCCGAAGCTCCAATACTTTGGGCACCTGATGTGAAGAGTCGACTCAATGGAAAAGACCCTGATGCTGCGAAAGACTGAGGACAGGAGGAGAAGGGGACGACAGAGGATGAGATGGTTGGATGGCATCATTGACTCAATTAACATGAGTTTGAGCAAACTCCCCCAGACGGTGAAGGACAGGGAAGCCTGGCATGCTGCAGTCCATGGGGTCTCAAAGAGTTGGACATGACTGAGGGACTGAACAAGAACAAAAGTCTAAAATCAGATGATTTTTAAATTTTCTTCACAGAATATCTATTTCCTAATTTTCTGAGTTTTGTTTTTGTTGTAAATAAGATGTGTTATTCACTTTAATTTTCTTAAGGATTACTGCTGAGATAAGCTATTTTTATTTAATAAATATTATATTTTAACAAATTTATTTTTGTCATTTATTGAGGCAAATATATAATACTTCCCTTTGACCAATTAATTTGATAAAATAAAATAACAATTTCCTGATAACTTACTCACCTTATTTGCTGGAAAAGTCACGCTCAAAAAATAAAACATTGCTAGTTTAACATAATTTTGAATTTTTGGTGTGAATCTTATATCTATAGTTTGTAATGAAATTAAGCTGAATGTTTATTTTTGGGTCTTACATTTTACATTTACATCATAGAAATTAGCAAGTTGTCCATATGGTTCTGAACTCATGAAGAGCTTATGAGGTATTTAAAAGAAACTGCACAGATTTTGATTCCATTGTCTTTTATAAATGTAACTTTGTAGCAGTATTTTCATTCCTCTTCTCTCAAGCTGCGTCAGTGTGATTATTTACAGGTTTGCAGAAAATAGTGCATTTTATCTTACATTCAAATATGCATTTAGACCTGATTTTGGTTTCTCTTTCCCAGTAAGTTCAGCAGCCTCTGGAGACTTATCATGACAGCACAAAAGAATCCTAAATTTGGTGGTCCTATCTTTTTCAGGTATACTTTCTCCTCCTAATCAGGGATTGCCATATGTTTTGCCCCATGGTGGCTGCTGTGTCCTCTTTGTCTCTATCTGTGCACTCTCAACCAGTAGCGAAATTTATGGCAGTTTTATGACAACCTTTCTAGTTTCTACATTAATGTAGACTTCTCTTTCTCCTCCTTCTGTAGCTGTTTTTTTCTGGGAGTCAGAGTTAAAGGTTTGTTTTCATGCAACTCTTTCCCCCTAAAATGTCAATGCACTATTCATTATTGAATTAACTGCATTCCATCAGCATTGGTGACAACACCAGAAATGCTGGGCTGTATAAATGTAGTGGGTGTCAGGGAGGAGATTAATCATAGCAGCTAGAATAAACAATCCTGGAACCACAAATATGCTGACACCCTTTTGGCCGAGGATTTGAGTAGCTTGGCAAAGAAGCTACAATTTTTTTTCACATTATTTCACATTTGTGAAATAATGAAGAATGTGAAAAGTCAGAGAGTAACATCACAGGTACTTTTTCCAGTATTCTTTCTTTCCTTTTTATTCTCTATCAATTAGTTGATTTTTAATTTTCAATATTGTTAGTGAAAGTAAAGAATACGTATAAAAATAAAAATGTCAGGTAAGTTGATGAGTCATGTCATACAAAAGACCAAATACTATAAATGAAGACAGTCTTCTGTTATCATCGGTTCTAATAGAGAATTATATTAGAGTTAATATATCCACATTCATAAACATTTCCACAAAATCTTCAGGGAATTAGAGTCATTGAATGATGCTGTTTTCTGACACAGCTTCCCTTTCCAGAACTAATGATATTTGGAATCCAGAATAGCCACATCTTACTTCATCCTAAAGCTTTACCACAAAGTTATGTGTTATGAAATTTAATTAACAGAAAATGACATGTAACCAATATTATAAATGATTCAGGGAAGCTGAAATTCCCCAGGCTATCTAAATCTCATTCTGTGGGGGTATATTTCTCATTTTTCATCCGTATTTCTTGGCTGTGTTGGTGACCCTCTGATGAAGAGTCCTCAATCATCTTCCTTGTCCTCAGGGGTACTGCCTATAACCCTACAGGACCACGGCAACTTGACAGCCTGTATAGTATCCTCAGGAGTGTGCTTGGGTCCAAATAACTTTGAAAATTACTGAATTTGCACTTTGCAAAGCCAAATATCTCATCTTTATACTTTCTTTTCTTTTTACTGTGCTTTTTTCTCTCCAGCAAGAAGAATCACTTTTGGTTACCCATGAAATTTTTCTTCCTCACCAGTCAATCACTCCATCATTATAGAAGTTCCTATGTAGTATCACAGTTTCACTAGAGGGGCCACAGCTACCAGCTTGCTAAAATTATGGCAGGAATCAATTGTAAACTATGACAATATTGCATTAATAATAAGCCTAAGACTTCACTTTCATGAATGTTAGAATGTTTGAATAACATTCTGTAGTTGCAGATTGTAGATATAAACAGTGATGGCAGAGGACATTAAACCTGTCCCTGCAGGGATCTAAGGATATAGCTAGAAGCAGCATACTTATGAAGTTTGCTGTTTTATCTTACTAGTGAGCTACGAGAAGCCACTGGAGTAATCAATTTTCATAGCAGTTTAGCTAACAAAACTATTATTTACGTATGCACACACATATATTCACATCAAATTGTAGAAACATGTTTAATGACACATGAAAATAATAGGAAGTTTTCTATGATATGGTAAATGAATTAAGCAGATTATAAGATAAACAAACAAATGACTCAAATTATGAAAAAATTCAACCCCACTCCTAATAAGAAACATGCATTTTTAACTTTCAGTTCAATTCAGTTGCTCAGTCATGTCTGACTCTTTGTGACCCCATGAACCGCAGCATGCCAGGCCTCCCTGTCCTTCACCATCTCCCAGAGTTGCTCAAACTCATGTCCATCAAGTCAGTCATTCCATCCAACCATCTCATCCTCTGTCATCCCCTTCTCCTCCTGCCTTCAACTTTTCCCAGCACCAGGGTCTTTTCAAATGAGTCAGTTCTCCGCATCAGGTGGCCAAAGTATTGGAGCTTCAGCTTCAGCAGCAGTCTTTCCAGTGAATATTCAGGATTGATTTGCTTTAGGATTGACTTTTTTGGTCTCCCTGCTGTCCAGGGGGCTCTCAAGAGTCTTATCCAACACCACAGTTCAAAAACATCAATTCTTTGGTGCTCAGCCAACTTTATGGTCCAACTCTCATATTGATATATGACTACTGGAAAAACCATAGCTTTGACAATATGGACCTCTGTCAGCAAAAAAAAATGTCTCTGGTTTTTAATACACTGTCTAGGTTTCCCATAGTTTTTCTTCCAAGAAGCAAGCATCTTTTAATTTCATGGCTGTAGGCACTGCCTGCAGTGATTTTGGAGCCCAAGAAAATAAAATGTATCGCTGTTTCCATTGTTTCCCCATCTATTTGCCAGGAAGTGATGGGACCGGATGTCATGATCTTCATTTTGTGAATGTTGAGTTTTAAACCAGCTTTTTCACTCTCCTCTTTTACCTTCATTGAGAGGATTTTTAGTTCCAGGAAATGGCAACCCATTCCGGTATTCTTGCCTGGAAAATCCCATGGATGGAGGAGCTTGATAGGCTACAGTCCACGGGGTCACAAAGAGTCGACATGACTAAGCGACTTCATTTTCACTTTCACTTTTCTCTTTCTGCCATTAAAAAGGTGTCATCAGCATGTCTGAGGTTATTGATATTTTCCCAGCAATCTTGATTCCAGCTTGTGCTCCATCCAGCCCAGCATTTCACATGATGTATTTTGTATATAAGGTAAATAAGCAGGGTGACAATATGCAGGCTTGACATACCCCTTTTCCAATTTGGAGCCAGTTCCTGTCCTGTTGTAACTATTGCTTCTTGACCTGCATACAGGTTTCTCAGGAAGCAGGTAAGGTGGTCTGATATTCCCATCTCTTCAAGAATTTTCCACAGTGTGTTGTGATCCACACAGTCAAAGGCTTTAGCATAGTCAATGAAGCAGAAGTAGTTGTTTTTCTGGAACTCTCTCGCTTTTCCTATGATCCAATGGATATTGGCCATTTAGAAGCTCTTTATGAACTCTTATGGAAAAGATCTCTAAGATATATTAAGTTAAATAAAAAACAGGGTACAGAACAATATACATGATAAGCTTAATTTGTGTTACAAAAATGGCAACAATCTATATTTGTGTCAACCTGTATGTACACAAGACACTTCAAAAGAAACTAAGAACAATAATGCCCTGGATGGAAATTCATCAAAATGTTTGAGCCTTTATAAATGATGGGAATACAGGTAATTAAAGAAACTGTTAGAATTTTCACCATACTCTCTAATTTACTGGTAAAGTTTTAAATGATTTCCAAGGAAGATTAACCAAGGTTATGTGTAACATTTTGTAACCCAGATGTATGTACTTATGAATAATAGCAGTGGGGGATGAGTACTATGGAGAGCCTATGGGCTTGTTCTCTTATTAACATTATCACATCCCTCCAAGCTCAATAATTTGTCTTAAAACCCTTAGACCAATTGGAAAAATTCCAAATCTCTGCAACATAGGAGTCAGCAAGGCAAAATGCAAGTAAACATGAGAATGAAGTAGGCCCATTGACACTTTGGCTTATCCAGAGATGAGTACCTATGATTGTCACTCCCATCAAAGCCCCACACCTTAGAAGAAATTTCTTATGGAGGAAATTTGGGGATTATCCCCATGGAAGCAGTTTCTTGAGAGTTTGTAAAGCGACTGCCTTTGAATAGCATTCAATTTTAAGTTAAATAAAAATGAAACATACATTTCATAGGACTTCCTTTGCGTTCCAATGGCTAAGACTCCTGTGATCCCAATGCAGGGGGCCCAAGTTCAATCCCTGGTCAGGGAACTAGATCTCACCTGCTGCAACTAAGAGTTTGCATGCTGCAACTAAAGATTTATGCTGCCAAATAAATAAATATTTTAAAAAATGAAACATACTTCCAGAAAAAGTGCATAAACCAAACTTCCTGCTATTATGAGAAATTTTAAAGCAAACGCTCATGCTACTACCTATCACTGAACTGAAGAAACATGCCATTTCCTCAGAAGCACTTCCACGTGTCCCTTCTTGATCACATTTCTTTCCTTCCCTTGAGAGGTAATCACACTCTTCACTTTCATGGTGACTGCTTCTTTGTTTGAAGTTGTAGTATTGCTACCTACTTATGGAATTAATAGTTTCTTCTTTTCTAAATACCACAAAATGTTTTCCAATGTGGCTTCATCAATGTATGCTGCTGCTGCTAAGTCGCTTCAGTTGCGTCCGACTCTATGTGACCCCATAGCTGGCAGCCCATCAGGCTCCTCCGTTTCTGGGATTCAACAGGCAAGAATACTGGAGTGGGTTGCCATTTCCTTCTCCAATGCATGCATGCACGCTAAGTTGCCTCGGTCATGTCCGACTCCGTGCAACCCTATGGACAGCAGCCTACCAGGCTCCTCGGTCCACAGGATTCTCTAGGCAAGAATACTGGAGTGGGTTGCCATATGCTTCTAGCAATCTACAATAGGTTCTTCACCAAAAGTTCTAAATGCTTACATTTGTGAGTCTAATGAGTAGGCAGGAAAGTTTCATTATGGTTTTAATTTGCATTTCACTGGTGACAAATGAAGTTTTGTGCCTCCTCATAAATTAATTGGTCATTTAGATATCTCTTTTTGTGAGGCACATGTTCAACACTTTTGCCCATTCTTTTATTGGGTTATCTTTCTTTAAAAGTGTTTAATTTAATCCATGTATTAATAAGAGTTCTAAATGATAAATGATCAGGGTTAAAGGTTAACCATGCTGCCAGAAGGCAAATGTAGCAAACTAAGATTTTCACAAAATCTTTTAGTATAATTATGTGGCAGAAGTTATTCATCAGACAAGATGGGCCTAAACATTTGCCCACCACATGGTCTGCTGCCGTTCTGCCCACCATCTGCCAATGACATGTACTCAGATCAATGAGTGATGGTAACTGCAGTAGATAACATTCACTAGATTCTTTGCAATGTGTGTGGCACCAGCTAAGCACATATCTGAATTACTTCTCTCAACACCTCTGTATGGACTATACTATTAGTCTTAGAAGCTTGAATAACTTGACCATTATGACTCAGTTTGAGAGTGATATAGCTGGAAGTTGATCCCTCATTTAACTGGAGCCTATGCTCTTACCCTAATTATTACTTTGTCTCAAAGCAAAGTTTCCTTCAGGTTTCAAATTTGGAATTATCATGTATTGTGGAAATTGCAATCATTAGTTTTAATAGAAGAGAAAAGAATATAACTATGTGCTTAGTTTAGAACTGGTAAAATTTAAGTTGCCTAAAAATATATCATAATACATTATGTATGGCAGATACTGACAAAAACAACATAGGTTGGCATAAAGCTTGCGGTTATGTTTGTAAGACGATATGTGCATGACAAATATGGACTCTTTCAACTTGTTACTGCATCTGTAAACATTTTATTCATCTTGAATAGATAAAATTAAGATTAAGATATAATTAGATAAGATATAATGAGTTTAAGATTCTCTTAATCTAGCCTCATATTTTAGGTTAAAATTATAAAACAAACAATAGCAGCAAACCTAACCACGGGTCCAATAGCAGTTACCCTAAATTCTTGAAAGGTAACTTGAAAAGAGCCTAAAACATTGAGTCTCAGAGGGACTTTCTATTCATTAGTAAGCATAAAACAGCGAAGTGTTTAAAGGTGATACACTAAACACTACTGTTTCGTGGATGAGATCATAGACATCTATGAGGAAAAAAACCTTTATTTCCAAGTTAAAATTTGAATTTGTTAGAAGACAGAAGAACTGTGCTTATTTCAAACAAAAAGCTGAAGAAAGGTGATCAGACTTTGAAAAGATCACAAGAGCTAAGAACTGAACTCCAGTTCATGAAGTTGATGGCAGTTTCTGAAGCAGTTTATATCAAGAGCTTTACTTCAGAGGGCCACCCCACCTTTGAGGGAACCTTCTGGCTTGAACATGTTCGTGGGTCCTGAAGAGCTTGTAAAGCTATGCTCTTTCTCCTGCTGTGACTCTGCTCAGGCTTGCAGTTTCATTTGGAAGAAAAATGTTCACTATCTCCTAGGCTGAGTGTTAATCCTCCCACTGCTTGATCACTTAAATCCCACTGTCTGTGTCTGGAAGGCAGAGTCTGAGCTTTCCATATTGCTTTCTGGTAAGCCACAGTTCAGGGTTCCATGGAACAGGTGCAGCCGTGTAACTCTGTGCAACAGGCTTTTAAACCCTCAACATAAGGGGCCAACAGGTACAGTGTTTCATTTTACCATTTAAGAAGTTCAAAGGTCTATAACGATTATACGATCTAATGAATTTGTTTCAATAAAAACATCTTTCATATGGCACTGAATAGCTTACAAAGTGAGAATATATTATCTTGTTTGCTGTTCAAAATGATTGTTTACTGGAAGTAAGTGCCTTATTATGCTCCATTTAACAACCAGGGGAGACTGTGATCTTGCCCAGGGTCACATAGTAACTGGCAATCTTGTAATTAAACTCAGATCTTCTGGATCCTAACCAGTGGTCTTTTACAATTCCCTTAATAAACCCAAGATTGGAAAATTATAGAGATCTTTCAGAAGGAATCACATTATCAATGTGCTTTGAGTCCAGAAAACTGGTGTAATATAAATGTCATATTGCTGCTCACTTGGAACAAAACAAAGAAAAGACCATTTTAATGTTGCCTCTAAGAAAAGAACTCTTGGAAAAATATGCCAGAATAGCTTCAAAACACCCTAAATGTGACCAGTCAAGTCCCTGGAAGAGAAGTAGTTCTGCCTGTTGGGGACCTGTAACTCATATGGTCTCAATGTGCTAGCCTTGCCTTCCATGCATTTCACATGCATGGGTATTTTTCCAGCTGAAAAATCCTGGAAGGTAGGTGTTTTGGTTTAGTTTTCCCCAGAGACAGAGCTTGAGATAAATATTCAAGTGCAAATGACTTATTTGGAAGGAGAAATGACAGTAGGGAGTGGATATCAAAGGCTGTGTCACTGAGCCAGCTATCACCAGGGTGACTTGGAGCTTAATTGTAAGAGGAACCCCTGAACACAGTAAACACACACCCCACAGAGACATCCCACCTGAAGGGTGAGGGAGCTGGCATGTTCATATGCCAACTCCTATCAGTCATTTTTTGAGAACTGCTGGGAGTAAGGGTTGGTGTTAATTCCCTCACTCTCTGGCATGCTGTGCAAGAGGGCAAAGTGGCATTCTATAGGTGGAGAAGAGATTTCAAGGCCAAGAAATGCAGACATTGGCAGGGCAAAGTAACTGGTTTTTTAGCATTCATTTGGTTCATTGGCAGGAGGAATATGGAAATGCACCCAGATGACCCAGGTCTTATATTGTAAAACTTTTCATTCAAAGCCCAGCATAGTATTTGGGACATAATAGTTCCCTCATAACTATGGACATACTAACCTGAAATCAGAGTGGTTGTGAGAAATACTTACAGATACAAATGAAATCCTGATCAACAAAAGAACATGGAAAGAAAGAAGGAACAAGAGAAGGCAAAGAAGGCACTAGGAGCCATCTCTACTCACACTTTCTCATAAATCTTGTTGGGATGCTCTGGCCATTCGATCATGCACACCACTCTGTTGGGCATGGTCTCCGTGGTCGAATAGTAGCCCTGGGGGAAGGCCAGGAGGAGAGCCAGGATCCAGATGACACAGATGACCACCTTGGTGGCTGTGGCCGACAATCTGGGCTGGAGGGGGTGGATGATGGCCATGTACCTGGAATGGAGAAGCAAGGACAAAACTCCAGTTCGGGCACCAAAATCTGCATTAGGGATTATGCATTGTTCCTGCCCAGTGAAAAATTCCTTAGAAACCCTTTGAGTCCTGGTGATTTTTATGACTATTCTAACCTTAAGCTTTGTGATTTTTATGACATGAATGTAAAAACCAGTAAGAAAAATCAGCCAGGTGTTTTAATATTTTAGAACCCATCTGGCAATATCCAAGGAGAGACATTTTCACCCTTGTAACTCTTTTGCTAGGCACATGATGCCCCAGTATAGGTTGGTGGCTTACAGCAAAATCAGAAAAATAAGAACAATTTGTGAATTTATTCAACATAAACTCTATATCTTCTTTAGATTAAGGAATAATCGTGATAGAAATAGTAGTTTTTAAAGTCCTGGTATGACGATTTAAAAGGCTAGCAATCCTGTGCAGGTCCATACAATTTGAAGGCAAGTGAATGTGTATGAATGAGAAAGCAGTGACCTAAAGCCAACAAAAAGCAATAGTTCCTGGAGAAAACTTCACCAATTCAGTGTGGTTAAAAAAAAGTATGCTTCATGAAAGGAAAGAGACTCTCCACCTTCTGAGACAGACACACTTTTGCATATTAAAGGCCAGGGTGGATGAAACCTTTTGCAGGAAGAGTGAAGGAAAATGAAGGATGACTTCAGGCCTGAAGCCATTTCTCCATCTCTTGCTTGGTATTGAGCACTGAATGGTGTCTTCTGAATGAGTGCCCACGTCCAGATTTGTGTGTTGCTTTTCAAATTCAGCAGAGAGTTTAGAAATAACAAATATTCCAATCAGCATTTCATATCAGTTATAATCATATCAATTGTGCCTATTGCATTTAAAAAGTCAAATACCTTTTAAAGAATAGGTTTAGCCCAGTCCCATAACACTACTACCCTGAGCTACTGAGGTGTATGGTGGGCAGGAACCAAGCAGTTTGGGGTAGAACATAGCCCATGCTCCCTTCCCCCATGTTGTAAAGACTCCTGCCTGGAAGTCAGGAAGCTTGTTCTTGAGAGGGTGCTGACTCAAAGTAGCCACTGTCAAGTACTCCTACCTCACTGGCCTAGATACAGAGTCCTCACAGGGAGAAGAGGAGCCGTGCCTCACATCCTTTCCCATCCCCTTCTTAATATTTTGCACTCTTAAAACCTGCCAATAACTAATGTCTACACTGAAAAACAATTTCCTTTCTTGCAAGTCCATGGATCCATCCCTTTGGATTATGACTTATACTGCCTTTGGGATTTAAGTATCCAAGAAAATCTAGGAATCATGCATTTAATTCTCTGATGTGCAGGTGTTTCTGACTTCCATGGGACTGAAAAGTCAATGGAGAGAGAAGTGAGCAGACAAATAGAATAGCTGCCAGCTGGCTCCATGTAATTCTCTTTTACAGTGTTTGGAATCTAGAATCTCTAGCCTGATCCAATTCTGCCTTCCCCCAAATCCCCACCTCTGATAACCATAAATCTGATCATTTTTTCCTATGAGTTTGTTTTTGTTTGTTTTTGAAGTGTAATTGGCCTATAACACTATGTTCATTCTTGGTATACAACACTGTGATTGGATATTTGTGTGCAGTTTAAAATGATAACCTTAAGAAATCTAGTTACAACGTGTCACATACAAATATATTACAAAATTATTGACTCCCCACACCATATATTTCATACCCATGTCTCTATTCTTGTTTAAATATTACAGTCATTGTGCCCCTCCTTTGCCAAACACAGTGTCAGCATGACCCTGAAAACTTTATCACCTATTTGGGAAATAAAATTATGCCTTAACAAAAAAACACTAAGGGGAGGTAGTCTTGAAGTCAGGAGAAGGTTGAATCAGAAAGAGACTTGCAAAAGATATTGTGGTGGAGGTGAGTAATAATCTATAAATCTCTGGGGATGTTTCCTTGGTTGAGCTGGTAGCGATAAAGTCTGTCACTCAGCTGCCACCTACAGAGCATCAAAAGGGCAAAAACAACTCTCAAACATGCAGTGAATCAAACATTGTCTGGCTACTTCCACAGGAGGTTCAGTGTACTGCAAACCTGATGACCTTCCATACTTGCAGTGGTATTCTAAAAAGAATCTTGAGAAGTCTTGAATTCTCTCCTGGTTGTGCCTCTTTTTTTGCTGCCTGACAGCAATAAGGTATTGGTTTCCTCTTAGGTCATGGAATGGTTGTGGCAACCCTAGAATCAGAGCCAGCAGAGGTGGATTTGTGCAATTACTGTTGTCTTCTTTTGAATTTGGCCAGTGGCTGAACCTGGATGATCATGGCTTGTGTCTTTTAGAGTGTTTGCATTACTGTTGCAGAATTGTTTACTGAAGCATTTTCCAGAGGAAAGATCTTTCCTCTCCAAAGCTGGACCTGCAGCCATGAAGATGCCTGTCTCAGCTCCAGCATCTCCCAGACTCCTGCGTTCACTGTGGCTGTGCATTCTCAGACTTCACAGGAGCTTAGGGAAAATGCACAAGGGAGAACGTAGTAATTACACTGTCCCTTTTGGTTGTTATCTCAAATTCAAAGTTTTAATTTGCTTTTCAGTTCAGTTCAGTTCAGTCGCTCAGTCGTGTCCAACTGTTTGCAACCCCATGAATCGCAGCACGCCAGGCCTCCCTATCCATCACCAACTCCTGGAGTTTACCCAAACTCAGGTCCATTGACTCGGTGATGCCATCCAGCCATCTCATCCTATGTCGTCCCCTTCTCCTCCTGCCCTCAATCCCTCCCAGCATCAGAGTTTTTTCCAATGAGTCAACTCTTCACATGAGGTGGCCAAAATACTAGAGTTTCAGCTTCAGCATGAGTCCATCCAATGAACACCCAAGACTGATCTCCTTTAGAATGGTCTGGTTGGATCTCCTTGCAGTCCATGGGACTCTCAAGGGTCTTCTCCAACACCACAGTTCAAAAGCATCAATTCTTCGGCACTCAGCTTTCTTCACAGTTCAACTCTCGCATCCATACATGACCACTGGAAAAACCATAGCCTTGACTAGACGGACCTTTGTTGGCAAAGTAATGTCTCTGCTTTTGAATATGCTGTCTAGGCTGGTCATAACTTTTCTTCCAAGGAGTAAGAGTCTTTTAATTTCATGGCTGCAGTCACCATCTGCAGTGATTTTGGAGGCCAAAAAAATAAAGTCTGACACTGTTTCCACTGTTTCCCCATCTATTTCCCATGATGTGATGGGACCAGAAGCCATGATCTTCGTTTTCTCAATGTTGAGCTTTAAGCCAACTTTTTCACTCTCCTTTTTCATGTTCATCAAGAGGCTTTTTAGTTCCTCTTCACTTTCTGCCATAAGGGTGATGTCATCTGCATATCTGAGGTTGTTGATATTTCTCCTGACAATCTTGATTCTAGCTTGTGCTTCTTCCAGCCCAGCATTTCTCATGATGTACTCTGCATAGAAGTTAAATAAGCAGGGTGACAATATACAGCCTTGACGTACTCCTTTTCCTATTTGGAACCAGTCTGTTGTTCCATGTCCAGTTCCTACTGTTGCTTCCTGGCCTGCATACAGATTTCTCAAGAGGCAGGTCAGGTGGTCTGGTATTCCCATCTCTTTCAGAATTTTCCACAGTTTATTGTGATCCACACAGTCAAAGGCTTTGGCATAGTCAATAAAGAATAAATAGATGTTTTTCTGGAACTCTCTTGCTTTTTCGATGATCCAGTGGATGTTGGCAATTTGATCTCTGGTTCCTGTGCCTTTTCTAACTCAGAACAAATGATAAAACATAAGCAAATATAATCTAATACTCATCCTCATGCCCAACCTGGTGATATACCACTCAGAATGTAATGTGACTGGGGCTTAATAGGGATTGCATCAGCGTATGGAAGCTGTAGCTCCAAATAGGTGGCAGAAAGCCATATTTTATTTTTATTGCAAAAACTGCAATTTGGAAGCCTATTTCAGTTAACTCTGCCATTTCTTAAGTGTAGGAGATATTTCAGTGACAGATAAAAGTATTGTACATAGCCAGAGGGGAAAAAAAAGATTAACTTTTAAAGTCAAACATATATTTTTTCATTTGTATGAAATAGAGCTATTTATAAATTTCTCTCCTCTCCTTTATTTTTCCCTTTCTTCTTTCTCTTTCAGTTCTCACTTCTGGGGCTTATGTGACACACTTCTTTCTTAATCACCTCAAGTCTAGTACCACTTGGATGTCTTGTCTGTAGATGGGTGCACATTTTCTTTCTAGCACTCCATTTGTAGTTTGGAATCCATTAACATATACTTATATATTTATTTGTAACCACCCTGAATAATTCTTGCTTATTCAGTTGCAAGTTATCACAGAGTAAGTGCTGCAAGCCCCAGGAAATTACATTCAATAAATATTTATTGACTGCAATGTGCTCATGAGACTACAAGGCAGTCAATGAAATGTCTTTCCATTTTATGCATTAATCATCAGGCTGTCAGAGACTGTCCAGAGGCTGTGTGGGAGGTGGGGTATGTTCTCCACTTCAGGCTGTTTCAGTCCCATGAGGGCCATCGGCTCTGATTTGAATTGTATGTGGCCTCTTAGATGAAAACTTGAAGTTCTATCTTCCTTTTGCATGATTTTGCTTATAAAAAGAACTCTCCATCTAGCCCCTTAAATCTGGCAAAATACAAGTTTGCATATCTTAAAAAATCACAGAGTGAAACAACCTTATTATGAGAAAGGATTCTTCTGATAAGCTGCAGTATCATCATAACTTTCTCCTATGCTAGCCCTTAGTCATTTGGCAAAGAGAATGTTTTCCTTTGCTAGGAGATCTGTCTTACCAAGTCCTTCTTCTACACTATCCCCTCCAATTTTGGTCCTTGCCCTCCTTATTCCCACTCACTTCTTCCTGTGATGGTACAAGTTTTTTGGGTTTTTTTTTTTTAAGGGACTGCATCTCCCTGGGTTCAAATGAACAGGAGGAGTGACAGTTGAGAGCATGGCTACCTCTTCTCTCTTTATCCTCCACAGATTTTCTGAGGAAGGTAGTTGCATGTTAATATCTTTGGCTTTCTCAGTGCCTAGAATATAGTAAACACTCAATGAACACTTAATTGAATAAATGAATGTGCAAATTTCTTGACACATAGCAGGGACTCCATAAAGGTTGTGGAATAATAATACATGCAGCAGGAAAAGCACATGCATATTATACCTTCATTTCTCACAGTATGAACGTACGTGAGAATAATGTGTTTCTGTCATACAGACATTTGAGATCATCCTTGCAGGAGTGACCTCACTGGATCCAGGTCTTTCAGAATCTCCTAACTCTTAACATTTAACTCTTAAATTCTCAGTGAGTATTTGTCAAATAACTTTGGCATTGACCACTTTGTTGGAAACTGTACAAAACTCAGTCTTTCTACATGGTATCTCCTCTTGGCTCTTCCTCCGAACAAGAGGTCACGTCATCCTAGTCCCCTCCATTCCATTATAAGGAGCACCGTTCCACTGTAAGGAACACACAGTTTTCTACCCAAGGCCGGCAATATTTTGTCAGTTTGGGTTTTTTTCTAGGACATTTCTTTAATTACAAAATTCAGGGACCTCATTTAGCCAGATCACTTGACCAGAAACTTTGTCTATCTAGTTAAGACCAAGCTCACAACCTATAAATGAAGAGGTCTTTGAGCAGCCAATAGAGATGACCAGAGTTCACACACCTACTAAAGCACCGTGGTAGTGGCAGAGGCCCTCACATTCTCACTGCTGTGCTGTGCATAACTCCAAATAGCCTGAATTTTTTGCCTCAAAGCCCAGGTAGATTTGTAACATTGTTAGTGAACTCATTTCAAAAAGTAGCAAATGACAAGATTGCAGTGAACAAGATCATAAAATTTCAAGAAGTGTGCAACATGCATGCTTAATCATGTCCAGCTCTTGAGACCCCATGGACAGTAGCACATCAGGCTCCTCTGTCCATGGAATTTTCCAGGCAAGAATACTGGAGTGGGTTGCCAGTTCCTTCTCCAGGGAATCTTCCCAACTCATGAATTGAACCCAAGTCTCTGGCATTTCTTGCATTGGCAGGTGGATTCTTTACCACTGAGCTACCTGGGAAGCCTGGGAAGATTTCAAAGACAAGATGGAGTCAAGAGCCTGTGACAATTTAGAGTGAACTGAAGGAGGGGATGCGGCTGACTCTTGTCCAAGCTCTCCTGTTCAGGTGTGATCAAAGAAGGACCAATGTAATTCAAAGATGATTCAGATATAAAGTTTTCAACCAGGGCTACCATAAAAGTACACATGACTAAGGCCTGAAGTGAACTATGGGTAAAATGCAGCAAATGTCTAAACCAAATATAATACCCTGAGTGTTTTGAGGAGCAGCTAAGATGAAAGAGTGGAGAAGGCAATGGCACCCCACTCTGGTACCCTTGCCTGGAAAATCCCATGGGTGGAGGAGCCTGGTAGGCTGCAGCCCACGGGGTTGCGAAGAGTCGGATACGACTGAGCGACTTCACTTTCACTTTTCACTTTCATGCATTGGAGAAGGAAATGGCAACCCACTCCAGTGTTCTTGCCTGGAGAATCCCAGGGATGGGGGAACCTGTTGGGCTGCCGTCTCTGGGGTCTCACAGAGTCGGACATGACTGAAGTGACTTAGCTATAGCTGTAAGATGACAGAGTAGGAAGACCCTGAGCTCAACTCCTCTCATGGACACACAAAAATTAGAATTATTTGTCTGTGATAATGGCATGATTTCTCATAACTAAATACATAAAGAAGCAGGAGAGACCCTCTTCTCCTCCTGGTCACCTCTATCTCCTTCCTTCCTTTTCTCTTCTCTGTGTAACTCCGTGAACATCTCTGAGGGATCCAGACTGTGGAGAGCACATAGGGAAGTGATTACTGGCTTGCTTGCTCTCTCCCCTTTTGATTCCTCCTCTTCTCCTCCTGGTCACCTCTATCTCCTTCCTCTTTCTTCTCTTCTCCATGTAACTCTGTGAACCTCTCTGGGTGTCCCTCATTGTGAATAAGTTTTTCACCATTAACTTAGATGTTTTATCATCTGTGCTGTATGGATGGAGAAGTTTTGAGGCTAATGTAAGAATAAGACTGAAAGCCATAAGCAGGAGGCTTAAATCCAAAAGTTGAGAACACCAGAAAACTCTTGATTCCAGAGAACATTAATAGACAAGAGCTCATCCAAAAGTCTCCATACCTACACTGAAACCAAGCTCCACCCAAGAGCCAACAAGTTCCAGAGCAAGACATACCACACTAATTCTCTAGCAACAAAAGAACACTGCCTCAAGAATTAAAATACAGGTTGCCCAAAGCCATGCCAAACCCACAGACACCCAAAAACTCACTACTGGACACTTCATTGCACTCCAGAGAGAAGAGATCCAGCTCCACCCACCAGAACACAAACAAAAGCTCCCCTAGCCAGGAAACCTTGACAAGCCACTAATCCAACCCCACCCAAAGGGAGCAAGCTCCACAATAAAGAGGAACCACAAACTTCCAGCCTACAGAAAGACCACTCCAAACACAGCAATCTAAACATAATAATAAGGCAGAGAAATATTCAACAGGTAAAGGAACATGATAAATGCCCACCAAACCAAACCAAAGAGGAGATAGGAGATTCCTAAAAAAGAATTCAGAATAATGATGGTAAAGATCCAACATCTTAAAATGGAGTTACAGATAAATAGACTAGAGACAAAGATTGAGAAGATACAAGAAATGTTTAACAAGGACCTAGAAGAAATAAAAAAGAGTCAATCAATAATGAATAATGAAATAACTGAGATCAAAAGCACTCTGGAGGGAACCAACAATAGAATAACTGAGGCAGAAGATAGGATAAATAAGGTGGAAGATAGAATGGTGGAAATAAATGAAGCAGAGAGGAGAAAAGAAAAAAGAATTAAAAGAAACAAGGACAACCTCAGAGACCTCTGGGACAATGTCAAACACCCAACACTTGAATCATAGGCGTCCCAGAAGAAGAAGACTAAAAGAAAGGACATGAGAAAATACTTGAGGAGATAATAGTTGAAAACTTCCCTAAAATGGGGAAGGAAATAGCCACCCAAGTCTAAGAAACCCAGAGAGTCCCAAACAGGATAAACCCAAGGTGAAACACTCAAGACACATATTAATCAAAATAACAAAGATCAAACACAAAGAGAAAATATTAAAAGCAGCAAGGGAAAAGCAACAAATAACACACAAGGGGACCTCCATAAGGATAACAGCTGATCTTTCAATAGAAACTCTTCAGTCCAGAAGGGAATGTCAGGACATACTTAAAGTGATGAAAGAGAAAAACCTACAGCCTAGATTACTGTACCCAGCAAGGATCTCATTCAAATATGAAGGAGAAATCAAAAGCTTTACAGACAAGCAAAAGCTGAGAGAATTCAGCACCACCAAACTAGCTCTTCAACAAATGCTAAAGGATCTTCTCTAGACAGGAAACACAGAAAAGGTTTACAAACTTGAACCTAAAACAACAAAGTAAATGGCAACAGGATGCTTATCAATAATTACCTTTAAAGTAAATGGGTTGAATGCCCAAAACCAAATGACAAAGACTGGCTGAATGCATACAAAAACAAGACCCCTATACATGCTGTCTACAAGAGACCCACCTCAAACCAAGGGACACATACTGACTGAAAGTGAAGGGCTGGAAAAAGATATTTCACGCAAATGGAGACCAAAAGAAAGCAGGAGTAGCAATACTCATATCAGATAAAATAGGCTTTGAAATAAAGGCCATGAAAAGAGACAAAGAAGGACACTACATAATGATCAAAGGATCAATCCAAGAAGCTATAACAATTATAAATATATATGCACCCAACATAGGAGCACCACAATATGTAAAGAAAATGCTAACAAATATGAAAGGGGAAATTAACAGTAACACAGTAATAGTGGGAGACTTTAATACTCCACTCACACCTATGGATAGATTAACCAAACAGAAATTTGGCAAGGAAACACAAACTTTAAATGATACAATGGGCCAGTTAAACCTAATTGATATCTGTAGGACACTTCACCCCAAAACAATGAATTTCACTTTTTTCTCAAGTGCACACGGAATATTCTTCAAGATAGATCACATCCTCGGCCATAAATCTAGCCCTGGTAAATTCAAAAACATTGAAATCATTTCAAGCATCTTTTCTGATCACAATGTGGTAAGATTAGATTTCCACTAGAGGAAAAAATACTATTAAAAATACAAACATGTGGAGGCTAAACAACATGCTTCTGAATAACCAACAAATCACAGAAGAATAAAAAAAGAAATCAAAATATGCATAGAAACAAATGAAAACACAACAACCCAAAACCTATGGGATTCAGTAAAAGCAGAGCTAAGGGGAAGGTTCATAGCAATACAAGCTTACCTCAAGAAACAAGAGAAAAATCAAATAAATAACCTAACTTTATTCCTAGAGCTATCACCTATCCTACTCAGACTCTTCCAGAAAGTTGCAAAGGAAGGTAAACTGCCAGACTCATTCTATGAGGCCACCATCACCCTAATACCAAAACCAGACAAAGATGCCACAAGAAAAGAAAACTATGGGCCAGTATCACTGATGAACATAGATGCAAAAATCCTTAACAAAATTCTAGCAAACAGAATCCAACAGCATATTAAAAAGATCATATATCATAACCAAGTGGGCTTTATCCCAGGGATGCAAGGATTCAATATTTGCAAATCAATCAATGTGATACACCACATTAACAAATTGAAAGATAAAAACCATATGATTATCTCAATAGATGCAGAGAAAACCTTTGACAAAATTCAACATCCATTTATGATAAAAACCCTCCAGAAAGTAAGTATAGAAGGAACATACTTCAACATAATAAAAGTTATATATGATAAACCCACATCAAACATTATCCTCAATGGTGAAAAGTTGAAAGCATTTCCCCTAAAGTCAGGAACAAGACAAGGGTGCCCACTGTCACCACTACTATTCAACATAGTTTTGGAAGTTTTAGCCACAGCGATCAGAGAAGAAAAAGAAATAAAAGGAATCCAGATTGGAAAGGAAGAAGTAAAACTCTCACTGTTTGCAGATGACATGATCCTCTACAAAGAAAACCCTAAAGACACCACCAGAAAATTACTAGAGCTAATCAATGAATATAGTAAAGTTGCAGGATATAAAATTAATACACAGAAATCCCTTGCATTCCTGTACACTAACAATGAGAAAACAGAAAGAGAGTAAGGAAACAATTGCAGTCACCATTCCGATAAAAAGAATAAAATACTTAGGAATAAATCTACCTAAAGAAACAAAAGACCTATGTATAGAAAACTATAAAATACTGATGAAAGAAATCAAAGAGGACACTAATAGATGGAGAAATATATCATGTTCATGGATTGGAAGAATCAATATAGTGAAAATGAGTATACTACCAAAAGCAATCTGTAGATTCAGTGCAATCCCTATCATGCTACCAACGGTATTTTTCAGAGAACTAGAACAAATAATTTCACAATTTGTATGAAAATACAAAAAACCTTGAATAGCCAAAGCAATCTTGAGAAAGAAGAATGAAACTGGAAGAATCAACTGCCTGACTTCAGGCTCTACTACAAAGCTACAACCATCAAGATGGTATGGTACTGGCACAAAGACAGGAATATAGACCAATGGGACAAAATAGAAAGCCCAGAGATAAATCCACACACCTATGGACACCTTATCTTCGACAAAGGAGGCAAGAATATACAACGGAGAAAAGACAATCTCTTTAACAAGTGGTGCTGGGAAAACTGATCAACCACCTGTAAAAGAATGAAACTAGAACACTTTCTAACACCACACACAAAAATAAACTCAAAATGGACTAAAGATCTAAACGTAAGACCAGAAACTGTAAAACTCCTAGAGGAAAACATAGGCAAAACACTCTCTGACATAAATCACAGAAGGATCCTCTATGACCCACCTCCCAGAGTAATGGAAATAAAAGCAAAAATAAACAAATGGGACCTAATTAAACTTAGAAGCTTTTGCACAATGAAGGAAACTATAGCAAGGTGAAAAGACAGCCTTCAGAATGGGAGAAAATGATAGCAAACGAAGCAACTGACAAAGAATTAATCTCAAAAATATACAAGCAGCTCATGCAGCTCAATACTAGAAAAATAAATGACCCAATCAAAACATGGGCCAAGGAACTAAACAGACATTTCTCCAAAGAAGACATACAGATGGCTAACAAACACATGAAAAGATGCTCAACATCACTCATTATCAGAGAAATACAAATCAAAACCACAATGAGGTACCATCTCATGCCAGTCAGAATGACTCCTATCAAAAAGTCTACAAACAATAAATGCTGGAGAGGGTGCAGAGAAAAGGGAACTGTTGGTGGAAATGCAAACTAGTAAAGCCACTATGGAGAACAGTGAGGAGATTCCTTTAAAAAAACTGAAAATAGAACTGCCATAAGACCCAGCAATCCCACTGCTGGGCATACACATCGAGGAAACCAGAACTGAAAGAGACATATGTACCCCAATGTTCATCACAGCACTGTTTACAATAGCTAGGACATGGAAGCAACCTAGATGTCTATCGGCAGATGAATGGGTAAGAAATCTGTGGTACATATACACAATGGAATGTTACTCAGCTATTAAAAAGAACACATTTGAATCAATTCTAATGAGGTGAATGAAACTGGAGCCTTTTATACAGAGTGAAGTAAGTCAGAAAGAAAAACACGAATACAGTATATTAACACATATATATGGAATTTAGAAAGATGGGAACGATGACTCTATATGAGAGACATCAAAAGAGACACAGATATAAAGAACAGACTTCTGGACTCTGTGAGAGAAGGCGAGGGTGGGATGATTTGAGAGAATAGCATATTACATGTAATACATAACATGTATATTACTATATGTGAAATAGATCACCAGTCCAAGTTCGATGCATGAAACAGGGCACTCAAAGCCGATGCCCTGGGACAACCCTGAGGGATGGGATGGGGAGGGAGGTAGGGGGTGTTCAGGATGAGGAATATGTTTTCACCCATGGCTGATTCATGTCAATGTATGGCAAAAAAACACTACAATATTGTAGAGTAATTAGCCTCCAATTAAAATTAATTAATTTTTTTGAAAAAGAAGGAGGAGACATGTGGCGGGTGGGCAAGACATGATATGGTCAAGACCCACAACACTGGGGAAGTAACCAACAAACAGGAGGATAATCACAATTGTAGAGGTTCTTCCCAAAGAGTAAGGAGTCCAAGCCCCACACAGAGCTTCCAAACCCTACGTGGATTTTGGTCCTTTACCAGGAAGGTGAGTCCCCAAACACTGGGCTTTGAAGGCTACCCAAGTTTGCATATGGTAGAGCTAGAGGGCTTGAGGAAACAGACTGTGTCTGGTCTTAAAGGGTGCATGCAAAATTTCACACTCTCCCAGACCAAATACAGAAGCAGTAATTTGAAAGGAACCTGGATCAGATCCAATTTCTGATCTTGAAGAGTCTTTCAGAGAGGCAGAAGGGAACTGGGATTCCTGTTGGAAACATAGACTGTCAAGGCAGCCATTTAAAAAGAAAAATGAACAATGATGTTTATTCCATATTAAAAGCAAACAAAACAAGCAAATAAAAATAAAATAAAAAGCAACCAAACAAGTTAAAGCCACACACCACCTGATGTCAGTAAGGACACTAATATTTTAATCTACCAGGCTGTTTGTAATGAAGGCTTTTAAGCAATCCTACTTTCTATAATGAAAGCTTTAAAGGGGCCCAGGATAGCTGGTGTCAGCAAATTTCTTAAAAATTTTAACTGGAGGATAATTGCTTTACAATGTTGTATTGGTTTTTGCTGTACAACAACATGAACCAGCCATTAATATACATATATCCCTGCCTTCTTGAGCCTCTTATTCCACCCCTCTAGGTCATTACTGAGCACCAGGCTGAGCTCCCTGTGTTATACAGCAACTTCCAACTAGCTATCTATTTCACACATGGTAATGTTTATATGTCAATGCTACTCTCTCAATTCAGCCCACCTTCTTTGGGTGGGACATGACTATGGGTGGTATAATCATTTTGACAATATTGATTCTTCCAATCAAAGAACATGATATATCTTTCCATCTGTTTGTGTAACCTCTGATTTCTTTCATCAGCATCTAATAGTTTTCAGAATACAGGTCTTTGGTCTTCTTAGATAGGTATACTTCTCTTTCTGATCTTTTGTTGTTAATGTATAGATATACAACAAATTTCTGTGTATTAAATTTGTATCCTGCAACTTTAGAAAAATCATTGATGAGCTCTACTAGTTTTCTGGTAGCATCTTTAGGATTTTCTATGTATAGTATCATGGCATCTACAAACTGTGACCACTTAACATCTTCCTTTCCCGTTTGCATTCCTTTTATTTCCTTTTCTTCTCTGATTGCCATGGCTAGGACTTCCAAAACTATGCTGAATAAAACTGTCAAGAGTGGACATCTTTGTCTCATTTCTTATCTTAGAGGAAATGCTTTCACCTTTTCACCATTATGATGTTGGCTGTAGGTTTGACATGCATGGCCTTTATTGTGTTGAGGTATGTCCCCTCCGTGACCTCTTTCTGAAGTTTTTTTTCTTTTTTTTTTTTTTTTTATCATAAGGGGGTATTGAGTTTTGTCAAAAGATTTTTGCAACTATTAAGATGATCATATGGCTTAAATTCTTCAATTTTTGATGTAGTATATCACGCTGATTGATTTACAGATGTTGAAAAATCCTTGTATTCCTGAGATAAATCTCCTATGGTGTATGATTCTTTTAATGTATTGTTGGATTTGGATTGCTAGTATTTTGTTGAGGATTTCCTGCATTTATGTTCATCAGTGATATTGGACTGTAATTTTTTGTGTGTGTTATCTTTGATTTTGGTATCAGAGTAATGGTGGCCTCATAGAATGAGTTTGCAAATATTTCTTCCTTTGCAGTTTTTTGGAACAGTTTCAGAAGAATATATGTTAACTCATCTCTAATGCTTGATAGAATTTGCCTGTGAAGCCATTTGGTCCTGTACTTTTGTTTCTTGGGGGTTTTTGCATCACAGTTTCAATTTTAGTACTTGTGATTGACCTGTTCGTATTTTCTATTTCTTCCTGGTTCATTCTTGGGAGATTATATCTTTCTAAGAATTTGTCCATTTCTTCCAGGTCATGCATTTTATTGGCGTAGAGTTGTTTAGCCTCTTACAATCCTTTGTATTTCTGTGGTGTCCATTGTAACTTCCTCCTTTTTCATGTCTAATTTTATTGATTTTTCTTGATAAGTTTAGCTAAAAAAAGATTTCTCAGGTTTTTTTATTTTTTTTCAAAACATCAGCTTTTGATCTTTTGACCAAAAGTTTAAATTGATCTTTTCTTTCGTTTTCTTCATTTCTATTTATTTCTTATCTTTATAATGGCTTTCCACCTACTAACTTTGGATTTTGTTTGTTCTTCCTCTAGTTGCTTCAGGTGTAAGTTTAGGTTGTTTATTTGTGAGTTTTCTAAGCTTCCTTCCTAGAACTGCTTTTGCCATGTTCCATAGGTTTTGGATTATTGTCCTTTCATCTTCTTTTGTCCCTAGATATTTTTTTATTTCCTTAGTGATCCATTGTTTCATAGCATACTGTTTGGCCACCACGTGTTTGTGTTGGTTTTTTGTTTGTTTGCTTGTTTGCATTTTTCTTGTAGTTGATTTCTAGTCTCACAGAGTTGTGGTTGGAAAAAATGCTCAATATGATTTCAATCTTCTTAAATTTACCAAGACTCATTTTGTGGCTCAGCATGTGGTCAATCCTGGAGAATATTCCATGTGCCACTGAGAAAAATGTAAATTCTTCAGCTTTAGGATCAAAGACTCCATAATTATGGCTTGCTTGCTGAGTTGCTTCTGTCATATCCAACTCTTTGTGATCCTCTGGATGTAGCCTGCTGGACTCCTCTATCCATGGGATTCTCCAGGCAAGAATACTGGAGTGGGTTGCCATGCCCTTCTCCAGGGGATCTTCCCAACCCAGGGATCAAACCTGTAGCTCTTATGTCTCAGGCATTGGCAAGCAGGTTCTTCACCACTAGTGCCACCTGGAAAAGTCTGTCTAATCTAATGTATCATTTAAGGTCTGTGTTTCCTTATTGATTTTCTGTCTTTATGACTGGTCCATTGATGAAAGCTGGGTGTTAAATTTCCACTCTGTTATTGTGTTAATGTCAATCTCTCCATTTACAACTATTTGAAATTGCTTTATATATTGAACTGGTTCTATGGTGGGTGCATATATATTAATATTTACAATTATTATATCTTCTTCTTAGATGGATCCCATGATCATTATGTAGTATACTTCTTTGTTGCTTGTTACAGTCTTTAGCGAGAAATAGATTTAAGGGACTAGATCCGATAGATAGAGTGCCTGATGAACTATGGACTGAGGTTTATGACATTGTACAGGAGACAGAGATCAAGACCATCCCCATGGAAAAGAAATGCAAAAAAGCAAAATGGCTGTCTGGGGAGGCCTTACAAATAGCTGTAAAAAGAAGAGAAGTGAAAAGCAAAGGAGAAAAGGAAAGACATAAGCATCTGAATGCAGAGTTCCAAAGAATAGCAAGAAGAGATAAGAAAGCCTTCCTCAGCCATCAATGCAAAGAAATAGAGGAAAACAACAGAATGGGGAAGACTAGAGATCTCTTCAAGAAAATTAGAGATACCAAGGGAACATTTCATGCAAAGATGGGCACAATAAAGGACAGAAATGGTATGGACCTAACAGAAGCAGAAGATATTAAGAAGAGGTGGCAAGAATACACAGAACTGTACAAAAAAGAGCTTCATGACCTAAATAACCACGATGGTATGATCACTCACCTAGTGCCAGACATCCTGAAATGTGAAGTCAAGTGGGCCTTAGGAAGCATCACTATGAACAAAGCTAGTGGAGGTGATGGAATTCCAGTAGAGCTATTTCAAATCCTGGAAGATGATCCTGTGAAAGTGCTGCACTCAATATGCCAGCAAATTTGGAAAACTCAGCAGTGGCCACAGGACTGGAAAAGGTCAGTTTTCATTCCAATCCCAAAGAAAGGCAATGCCAAAGAATGCTCAAACTACCGCACAATTGCAGTCATCTCACACACTAGTAAAGTAATGCTCAAAATTCTCCAAGCCAGGCTTCAGCAATACATGAACCGTGAACTGCCAGTTGTTCAAGCTGGTTTTAGAAAAGGCAAAGGAACCAGAGATCAAATTGCCAACATCCACTGGATCATCAAAAAAGCAAGAGAGTTCCAGAGAAATATCTATTTCTGCTTTATTGACTATGCCAAAGCCTTTGACTGTGTGGATCACAAGAAACTGTGGAAAATTCTGAAAGAAATGGGAATACCAGACCACCTGACCTGCTTCTTGAGAAACCTATATGCAGGTCAGGAAGCAACAGTTAGAACTGGACTTGGAACAACAGACTGGTTCCAAATAGGAAAAGGAGTATGTCAAGGCTGTATATTGTCACCCTGCTTATTTAACTTCTGTGCAGAGTACATCATGAGAAATGCTGGGCTGGAAGAAGCACAAGCTGGAATCAAGATTGCCAGGAGAAATATCAACAACCTCAGATATGCAGATGACACCACCCTTATGGCAGAAAGTGAAGAGGAACTAAAAAGCCTCTTGATGAAAGTGAAAGAGGAGAGTGAAAAAGTTGGCATAAAGCTCAACATTCAGAAAACGAAGATCATGGCATCTTGTCCCATCACCTCATGGCAAATAGATGGAAAAAGAATGGATACGGTGACAGACTTTATTTTCTTGGGCTCCAAAAATCACTGCAGATGGTGACTACACCCATGAAATTAAAAGATCCTTGCTTCTTGGAAGAAAAGCTACAGGTAATCTAGAAAGCGTATTAAAAAGCAGAGACATGACTTTGCCGAAAAGGTCCATATAGTCAAAGCTATAGTTTTTGCAGTAGTCATGTACCAATGTGAGAGTTGGACTGTGAAGAAGGCTGAGAGCCAAAGTATTGATGCTTTTGAACTGCGGTGTTGGAGAAGACTCTTGAGAGCCCCTTGGACTGCAAGGAGATCAAACCAGTCAATCCTAAAGGAAATCAATCATGAATATTCATTGGAAGGACTGATGCTGAAGCTGAAGCTCCAATACTTTGGCCACCTGATGTGAAGACCCAACTCACTGGAAAAGACCGTGGTGCTTGGAAAGATTGAAGGCAGGAAGAGAAGGGGACAACAGAAGGCGAAACGGTTGGATGGCATCACTGACTCAATGGACATAAGTTTGAGCAAGCTTTGGGAGATGGTGAAGGACAGGAAAGCCTGGCATGCTGCAGTCCATGGTGTTGCAAAGAGTTGGACACGACTGAGCAACTGAACAACAATGCTCTTATCATCAAAAAATATTCAAACTACCATACAATTGCACGCTTTTCATATGCTAGCAAAATCATACTCAAAATCCTTCAAGGTAGGCTCCAGTGATACTTGAACCGAGAACTTCCAGATGTACAAGCTGAGTTTAGGAAAGGCAGAGGAATCAGAGATCAAATTGCCAGCATTTGTTGGATTACGGAGAAACCAAGGGAATTCAAGAAAAACTGCTTTATTGACTTTGATAAAGCCTTAGACTGTGTGGATCACAATAAACTGGAAAATTCTTCAAGAAGTGGGAGTACCAGACCACTTTACCTGTCTCTTGAGAAATCTTTATGCGGGTTAAGAAGCAACATTTAGAACCTGACATGAAACAATGAACTGGTTCAAAATTGGGAAAGGAGATGTCAAGGCTGTATATTGTCCACCCTGCTCATTTAACTTATATGCAGAGTACATCATGTGAAATGCCAGGCTGGATGAATCATAAGCTGGAATCAAGATTGCCAGGAGAAATCAAGAACCTCAGATATGCAGATGATATCACTCTAATGGCAGAAAGAGAAGAGGAACTAGAGAGCCTCTTGATGAGGGTGAAAGAGGAGAGTGAAAAAGCTAGCTTGGTCAACCCAGCATTATAAAAACTAAGACCATGGTATCCAGTCCCATCACTTCACGGCAAATAAAAGAGGAAAAAGTGGAAGCAGTGATAGATTTTACTTTCTGGGGCTTCAAAATAGCTGTGGATGTTGACTGCAGCCATGATAATAAAGAACTTGCTCCTTGAAAGGAAAGCTATGACAAACCTAGGCAGTGTGTTAAAAAGCAGAGACATCGCTCTGCTGACAAAGATTTATATAGTCAAAACTATGATTTTTCCGGTAGTCATGTATGGGTGTGAGACTAGGACCATACACAAAGCTGAGCACTGAAGAACTGATGCTTTTGAACTGTGATGTTGGAGAAGACTCTTGAGAGTTCCTTGGACTGTAAGGAGATCAGACCAGTCAGTCCTAAAGGAAATCAACTCTAAATGTTCATTTGGAAGAACTGATGCTGAAGCTGAATCTGGCCACTTGATGCAAAGAGGAGCTCACAATTTTCCCCAGATGCTGGGAAAAACTGAAGTCTAAAGAAGAAGGGGATAGAGGAGGTTGAGCTAGTTAAATAGGACCACAGACTCAATATACATGACTTTGAACAAATTCTAGAAGATAGTGCAGGACAGAAGAGCCTGGCATGCTGCAGTCACAGGACTACAAAGAGCTGGCCACAACTTACTGACTGAACAATAACAACAATGCTCCTATTGCCATTTTCTTATTTCTTTTTGATTTGTTTAGATCTTTTTCATTTCCTCTTTTGTTTCCTTCTCTTGTGATTTGATGACTAACTTTAATGATGTGTTTTGACTCATTTTTCTTTCTTCTGTCTGTTGTAGATTTTCAGCTTGCAATTCCGTAGAAGATTTGATTTAACAGTCTCTATATAAACAAGATCATTTTCAGTTGCTGGCCTCTTACTTTTGGATGCATTCTGAATATCCTGCATTTGTACACTTGTCTTGTCATAATTGGTGGTTTTGATATCCTATTTGTGGGCAGATGGTTTCCTACATTTACTTTTTTTGCCTTTACCATTGAATTTTCTATTAATAATTTTGTTGGTTTTAGTAGTTGTCTTTTATTTTGCTTAAAGAAGTTCCTTTAGCATTTGTTGCAAATCTCATTTGGTGGTGCTGAATTCTCTTAGCTTTTGCTTGTCTGTAAATGTTTTGATTTATCTGTCTAATCTAAACAAGAGCTTTCCTGGGTAGAGTGTTCTGTTGTAGTTTTTTCCCCCATTGACCAGTTTAAATATATTATGTCCCTCCTTTCTGATCTGCAGAGTTTCTCCTGATAAAGCAGGGGATAACCTTATGGGATTCCCTTGTATCTTATTTGTTGATTTTCCCTTGTTGCTTTTAAATTTTTTTCTTTGTCTTTAATTTTTGTCAGTTTGATTACTATATGTCTCAGAGTGTTGCTCCTTGGGCATTTTGCCTGGGCCTCTCTGTGCATCCTGGATTTTGATGACTGTTTCATTTCCCATGTTAGGGAAACTATCAGCTATTATCTTCAAATATCTTCTCAGGTCCTTTCTCTCTCTTTTCTCCTTCTGGGAGCCCTATAATGTGAATGTTGGTGCATTTAATGTTGTCCCGTAAGTCCCTGGAGGAGGGCATGGAAGCCACTCTAGCATTGTTGCCTGGAGAATCCTCCTGGACAGAGGAGCCTTGTGGGCTGCAGTCCATGGGGTCACAAAGAGTCAAACATAACTGAACAACCAAGCACAGCACAGCATAGCAAAATTCTCTTAGATTGTTTTCCTTTCATCTTTTTTCAAACTTTTTCCCATGGTATTGACATCCACCATTCTATTTTTCAGGTCAGTAATTTGCTCTTCTTCCTCAGTTACTCTGCCATTGATATTTTCTAGTGTATTTTTCATTTTGATTACTGTATTTTTCACTTCTGCTCTTTTGTTCTTTAGTTCTTCCAGGTCTCTATTAACATTTCTTGTATCGCCATCTTTTCCTGAGATCTTGGATCACCTTTACTATCATTGCTCTGAATTCTTTTTGAATAGATTGCCTATTTCCATTCCACTTAGTTGTTGTTCTATGGTTTTATATCATTGTTCACCTGAGACGTATTCCTCTACCATATCATCTTGTGTATCTTTCTGATTGTTATTTCCTTAACAGAGCCTGCAAAGTTATAGTTTTTCTTGCTCCTGGCATCTCTGGTGGATAAAGCTGTCAAAGAGCCTTGCACTGGCTTACTAGTGGGAGGGACTGGTTCCTGCCTGCTGGTGTGTGGAGCTGGATCTTATCCCTCCGGTGGCAGAGCCATGCTTGGGGAGACTTTATGTGGCCTGACTCTTGATGAGTTGGGCTGTGTTTCTGCCCTGTTGGTTGTTTGGCCTGAGGTGTCCCAGCACTGGTGCCTACAGACTATTGGGTGGGGGTAGGTCTTGGTGAGAAATGGAAGTCTCTAGGAGGGCTCATGGCAATGATCACTCACCACAGCTGCTGCTGCCACTATTGTTGTCCCTGCAGTGAGCCATAGCCACCTCTTGCCTCTGCAGGAGAGCATCCAGTACTAGCAGGTAGGCCTGGCCCAGTCTCTTATGCGATCACTCTTTTTCTCCTGGTCCTGGTGCACACTAGACTTTGTGTGCACCCTTCAAGAATACAGTTTCTCTTTCCCTCAATCTTGTGGAATTCTTGCAATCCAGCCCCACTGACCTTAAAAGCCAAGTTCTCTGGTAGCTCTTCCTACCATTGCCAGATCCCTAGGCTGAGAAGCCTAATGTGGGGCTCAGGACTTTCACTCTTCTGGGATAACTTCTGTGGTATAATTACTTTTCAGTTTATAGGTCACCTACCTGGCAGGTGTGGGATTTGCTTTTATCATAGTTGTATCCCTCTTATCATCCCATTGTGACTTTTTCTTTGTCTTTAGATATAAGATATCTTTTTGGTAGGTTCCAGCATTCTTTTTGTTGATGATGGTTGTTTAGCAGTAGTTGTGATTTTGGTGTTTTTGTAAGAAGGGGTGAGGTGACATCCTTCTACTCCACTTTCTTGCTGGCAAGTCTCCAAAGCAGCTATGTTTGAGAGCTCATTCTACCACAAGAACACTGGTGCTGTCTACCACCGTTTGGCATCTTCCTTCTAGCCTGTTAACCCTGGGACAAGGCCCCATGTACCAGTAGTCCAAGGTCAGCCCTGAGACCTATGCAGTCAACTATACCAGGATCCAACAGTACCCACCAGTAAGATGGGATCAGCCCAGGGACACCTTGGGCCACATAACCAGCCATTCCTAGGCCTTATACCACCCATTTGTGTACTAGAAACAGCCCCATGACCTCCTGAGACACACAGCCATTCAGGGATTCAGAACTACCCAGCAGGCCTGCACCAGCCCCAGGATAGCCAAGGCCTTAGTCCTATTCAATAGTGGGCCAGCATCAGGACTGGCACAATCCTGATGGCTCAGGTAGTCAGCCATCCTGAGACCAGCCATCCTGAGTCACTCAACAGTGACTGGTAGCCTAATCATTAGACAGGATTGGCCAGAAAACAGCCCTGCCAACGGTGCATTCATAGTGGTTGGTCCCACCACAACAGATAGGCCCATTCAGCCCACATATAGGACATACCAGTGTATTATAGCTCTGGCACCCAGATGGGAGTATGTTGCTGGGACACACTGGAATCTGCTATAAAAGTTCATTTCTCTAAGACTGGGGAAAGTAACCGACCTTACAAATATATACAAATAAACATAGAGTCTTAGGCAAAGGAAGACAACAAAGAAATATGTTCCAAATGATGGGACAAATTAAAACTCCAGAAAAAGAAATAGGTGTAGTGGAGAACATCAAAGCACTGAATACATGGTTCAAATTTTTGATACTAATACAATAATATCAGGGAATTTTAAAACCCTGCTTATATTAATGGACAGATCTTTGAGACAGAAATCAACAAGAAAACACTGACAACAACACATTAGAGAAACAATACATTAGATCAGATGACTCTAATAAATGTACATATACATAACATTCCATCCAAAAGCAGAATACACATTCTTTTCAAGTACACATGGAACATTCTCTAAAAATCAATCACACACTGAGCCACAATTCAAGTCTCAATAAATTTTAAAAGATTGAAATCATATCACGCTTCTCTTCTGATCTCATTGGAAAAAACTCTGATGCTGGGAGGGATTGGGGGCAGGAGGAGAAGGGGACGACAGAGGATGAGATGGCTGGATGGCATCACTGACTCGATGGACATATGTTTGAGTTAACTCCAGGAGTTGGTGATGGACAGGGAGCCCTGGCGTGCTGTGATTCATGGGGTCACAAAGAGTCGGACACGACTGAGCGACTGAACTGAACAGAACTGATCTCTTCTGACCACAGTGGTATGAGAGTAGAAACCAACTACAAGAAAACAGTACTGTAAAAACACAAACACATGGAGGCTAAACAATATGCTAGAAAATAACCAATGGGTCCATGAAGAAATCCAAGAGAAAATAAAAAATATCTGGAGAGAAACTTAAAATGGAAATATGGAGATCCAAAATCCATGAGATACAGCAAAATCATTTATAAAAGGGAAGTATATAGAAGGCTAAGTCAGGAAACAGGAAAAATTTTGAGTTAAAATTTACACTTAAAGGAACTAGAAAAAGAAAATAAATAAAATCTGAAGTTGGTAAGAGAGAAGAAATAAAAAAAAATTAAAGCAGAAATAAATGAAATAGAGATTGAAAAACAATAGAAAAGATCAATGAAACTAAGATCTGGTTCTTTGAAAATTTTAAAACTCCCAACTAACCAAAGTGCATATCCAGGTGGCTTCACATATGAACTTTACAAAACCTTTAAAGAAGAGTTAATACCTATCCTTTTCAAATTATTCCAAAATTCTGAAGAGGAAGAAACAATTCCAAATTCATATAGGAGGCTAACATCATCATGATACCAAAAATATCACAGAAAATAATATTTAGGGTCAATATTACTGATGAACATAGATAAAAAATCCCCAACAAAAAATGAGCAAACCTAATAGGACAATACATTAATAAGATCATTCACTATGATCCAGTGAAATTTATCACAGGGATGCAAAATGATTCAAGATCAACAAATCAGTCAATGTGACACCTGTATTAACAAAAGAAGAATAAAAATTATCAGATCATTTCCATAGATGTAGAAAGATCTTTTGCAAAATTAAACATCCATTTATGATTAAAAAAAAAAAAACCCTCCAACAACTGTGTATAAGGGAATGCTGCTGCTGCTGCTGCTGCTAAGTCACTTCAGTCGTGTCCGACTCTGTGTGACCCCATAGACAGCAGCCCACCAGGCTCCCCCATCCCTGGGATTCTCCAGGCAAGAACACTGGAGTGGGTTGCCATTTCCTTCTCCAATGCATGAAAGTGAAAAGTGAAAGTGAAGTCGCCCAGTCGTGTCCGACTCTTAGCGACCCCATGGACTGCAGCAGACCAGGCTCCTCTGTCCATGGGATTTTCCAGGCAAGAGTACTGGAGTGAGGTGCCATTGCCTTCTCTGATAAGGGAATATACCTCAGTATATTAAAGGCCATATATGACAACCACTAACATCATACTTCATGGTAAAATGCTGGAAGCATTCCCTCTGAGATCAGCAATAAGGCAAGGATGTCCAACTTTGCCCTTTATATTCAAAGTAGCATCGTAAGTCCTAGACATAGTAATCAAACAAGAAAAACAAATCAAAGAAATAAAAATTGGAAAGGAACAAATGAAGCTGTCACTGTTTGCTGATGGCATGATAATATATAGAAAATCCTAAAGGCACCACCAATAAATATTCAAATTATTAAATAAATTCAGTAGAGGAGAAAGCCCCAAATTAATACAGGTATCTGTTAGTGTTTCTATATTATAACAATGAACTATCAGAAAAAGAAATTAAGAAAGCAATCTTACATAAAATAACATCAAAAACAATAAAATAGCTAAGAATAAACCTAACCAAGGGAGGTTTCTGCTCCCAAAACTACAAAATCCTGCTGGAGTAAATTGAAGGTGACACAGATAGAAAAATATACCATGTTCACAAATTGGAAAAGATAATATTGTTAAAATAATCGTATTATCCAAGGAAATCTACAAATTCAATGCAACTTCTTTCAAAACACAAATGGCATTTTTCATAGAACTAGAGCAAGTAATTTTCAAATTTCTGTGGAAACACAACAGATCCCAAGTAACCCAAACAATCTTGAGAAAGAAGAACAAAGTTGAAGGTATAATGCTCTCTGATTTCAATCTATACTAGAAAGATACAGTAAACACAACAGTATGGCACTGGCATAAAAGTAAACATTAATCGACACCAGAATAGAGAGCCCTAATTGATATCACAATTATATGATCAATTAATCAGAGAAAAAGAAATGCAAGAAGGTAAAGTGGTTGTCTAAGGAAGCTTTACAAATAGCTGAGGAAAGAAGAGAAGTGGAAAGCAAAGGAGAAAGGGAAGATATGTCCAACTGAATGCAGAGCTCCAGAGAATAGCAAGGAGAGATAAGAATGCCTTCTTACGTGAATAATGCAAAGAAACAGAGGAAAACAATAGAATGGGAAAGACTAGAGATTTCTTCAAGAAAAGTGGAGATACCAAGGAAGCATTTCATGAAAGGATGGGCACAATAAAGGACTATTGACTGAGCACCAAAGTTGGGATGAGCAAATTTCCTTGAAGTCCCTGACAGGGTAGACATTTCTCCCTCTTTTAAACACTTAAGAGTGTTTCCCTTTGCTTAAAGATATAAGCATCTGTATGCAGAGTTCCAAAGAATAGCGAGAAGAGATAAGAAAGCCTTCTTCAGCGATCAATGCAAAGAAATAGAGGAAAAGAACAGAATGGGAAAGACTCGAGATCTCTTCAAGAAAATTAGTACCAAGGGAACATTTCATGCAAAGATGGGCTCGATAAAGGACAGAAATGGTATGGACCTAACAGAAGCAGAAGATATTAAGAAGAGATGGCAAGAATACACAGAAGAACTGTACAAAAAAGATCTTCACAACCTGGATAATCATGATGATGTGATCCCTCACCTAGGGCCAGACATCCTGGAAAGTGAAGTCAAGTGGGCCTTAGAAAGCATCACTACAAACAAAGCTAGTGGAGGAGATGGAATTCCAGTAGGGATATTTCAAATCCTGAAAGATGATGCTGTGAAAGTGCTGCACTCAATATGCCAGCAAATTTGGAAAACTCAGCAGTGGCCACAGGACTGGAAAAGGTCCGTTTTCATTCCAATCCCAAAGAAAGGCAATGCCAAAGAATGCTCAAACTACTGCACAATTGCACTCATCTCACATGCTAGTAAAGTAATGCTCAGAATTCTTCAAGCCAGGCTTCAGCAATACGTGAACCATGAACTTCCTGATGTTCAAGCTGGTTTTAGAAAAGGCAGAGGAACCAGAGATCAAATTTCCGACATCCCTGGATCATGGAAAAAGCAAGAGAGTTCCAGAAAAACATCTATTTCTGCTTTACTGACTATGCCAAAGCCTCTGACACAATAAACTGTGGAAAACTCTGAAAAGATGGAAATACCAGACCACCTGACCTGCCTCTTGAGAAATCCGTATGCTGGCCAGGAAGCAACAGTTAGAACTGGACATGGAACAACAGACTGGTTCCAAATAGGAAAAGGAGTACGTTAAGGCTGTATATTGTCACCCTGCTTATTTAACTTCTGTGCAGAGTACATCATGAGAAACGCTGGACTGAAAAACACAAGCTGGAATCAAGATTGCCGGGAGAAATATCAATAACCTCAGATATACAGATGACACCACCCTTATGGCAGAAAGTGAAGAGGAGCTAAAAAGCCTCTCGATGAAAGTGAAAGAGGAGAGTGAAAAAGTTGGCTTAAAGCTCAACATTCAGAAAATGAAGATCATGGCATTCGGTCCTATCACTTCATGGGAAATAGATGGGGAAACAGTGGAAACAGTGTCAGACTTTATGTTTTTGGGCTCCAAAATCACTGCAGATGGTGACTGCAGCCATGAAATTAAAAGACGCTTACTCCTTGGAAGGAAAGTTTTGAGCAACCTAGATAGCATATTCAAAAGCAGAGGCATTACTTTGCCGACTAAGGTCTGTCTAGTCAAGGCTATGATTTTTCCAGTGGTCATGTATGGATGTGAGAGTTGGACTGTGAAAAAGGCTGAGCACTGAAGAATTGATGCTTTTGAACTGTGGTGTTGGAGAAGACTCTTGAGAGTCCCTTGGACTGCAAGGAGACCCAACCAGTCCATTCTGAAGGAGATCAGCCCTGAGATTTCTTTGGAAGGAATGAAGCTGAAACTCCAGTACTTTGGCCACCTCATGCGAAGAGTTGACTCATTGGAAAAGACTCTGATGCTGGGAGGGATTGGGGGCAGGAGGAGAAGGGGACGACAGAGGATGAGATGGCTGGATGGCATCACGGACTTGATGGACGTGAGTCTGAGTGAACTTCGGGAATTGGCGATGGACAGGGAGGCCTGGCGTGTTGCAAATCATGGGGTCACAAAGAGTCGGACACGACTGAGCGACTGAAGTGAACTGAACTGATCCTATTAGACAATCCACCGGGGGCAAGTCCCAGGCTTCCTATCTTGTCCCCACACCCTGTAAGCCAAACAGGTCAAATGCCTTGGAGACCAAAGGTAGCTTTGCTGCTCTATCCAATACTTAGAAATCTTGTCTTCATTTAAATTTGACCAGAGTAGTCCTCGCTTTCTTAGCAGATAATTATTGCATATAAGAAGGTTTTTTTTTTTTTAAAGGAAACATCCCAGTAAGCAAAGCATTTCAACCCAAAAAGCATATGCAACGTAGTATTGTAAAACAACCATGTAGCTGTTTAGACACTACATTGCATCTGACTCTTTGCAACCCCATGGACTTTATTTAGCCTGCCAGGCTCCTCTGTACTCCAATAAAAATTAACTTTAAAAAAGGAGAGGGGTTTTTAATGATGGTGGTATCTCCTGCAGAATTTTTTGGTTAATTCCAAGAACATAAATCAGAATATCTAGTCTGCCATTTTGCTGGAAACAGAAGTTCTACTGTCTTAGTTTTCTTTTTCTTTTCTAAATATTTGAAGCGAAAATTCAAATAATGGAGGAAAACATAAAGAGAAAAGCCTTTTTCTTACTTCCATTTCCTAACACAAATATCTAGCTAACACACTAACATGCTTGGGAACTGACATGATTTATTGTATGTGTTTTCTGTTTATTAACTCATTTTATCTTTTACTATCTCTTTGATAGTCTACTGTTATGACTCTCTTTTTTCATATGAAGAAATCAAGGCTCAGAGAATTTAAGTGACTCATCCATCAAGTGATGGGGCTGGGTTTGAACTTGGCCGTGTGGCTTCAGAAGCTTTGTCTTCCTTCTCTTCACCGTGTTTGCTTTGCTTTTAATCATAGCCCTATCCAGGACTCTCACATTCACTGTCAACGAGTGAAATCTTTCTTTCTTTGCACACTCAAACCTATATATGCATACATTTCCTAATTTATTTTTTACTCATTTATTCAAGAAGCATTATTTTACTTCTTCTATGTGTCAGATCAGAGCTCAGTATATTCATTTTTGAAGGAGTCTTGTGGGAGAGGCACACACTTCCGTGATAATGAAGATACAATGGTTCTGTGTGCTGCAGTAGAGTTACGATGCATAGGAAGCATAGAACAGACAGAAGGCCATTTCAGTCTGGGCATGAAAATCATATCTTAATGGAGATGGTATTTGAATTTGACCTTGAAAAATGAGTCATGTACATCTCTGGAGAATGCTATGCTTTCTAGGAGGAAGCCTCAGAATATACAAAGCTCTAGGGACCTGAAAAGTAATGGCTTGTTTATAATAATTTCTAACATGCTATTAAATGCTTACCAGAAATAAACAAGTCTGTTTCTTTTGTGTTCCCATGACACCTGGCCAGATAAACATGGTCCTTTAGTGACTACCATCTAATTAATTTAATGACTCCATCTACTAAACATGCAGACCTTGGCCTCTTCCAGATGTTGATGGGAAAACAAGGATAGAAAGTTGGATGAAGAAGGACATGGTCTTTGAATCTCTGCTGGGGAAAGTGCCCTGGGAGAATGTTACCCTCTAAGGAAACGTATGAAGGATGCTGGGACCAGGCCTGTCAAACACAGAGTAAGAGCTCAAGAGAGGAAAACGTGCTTTTCAGAAAGTAAACTCTACCCAGGCTTGTGTTTGTAGGTCATCCTGTGGCTGGCCCGTTTCGCTGGTGATCCAGGGCTTCCTCGGTCTGCATTCCTGGGCACTAGAGCCCATGTTGTCAGAGTAATGACTTTCCTCCTCCCATGGGGCTCACAGCACAGAACATACCTCTTTCCCTCTCCCCCTCTCTCACTTTTCATTTTTCCTGCTACCTAATCTCACTTGAAGTGGTTTCTCATGCCACATACTATTTACCGGTAATGATGGTTGACTGAAGTAACATGTGATAAAGAAGGACAGAGCCTGATGCACAGTAGGCACATGATGCAGGTTCATTTTTTCCCTAGCATCTTTGGAAGGTTCATGACCACAGGCAGCATGATATCTTTGCAGAGGTTCAGTGTCTAGCTTAACCCCGGGTACCTAGAGCATGAAACACTTAAACTATGTAAATTGTATGTGACTGGCTGAATTCAGGACTAGGCACCCAAAGGATGCTCAGATAGCAAAAGGACAGTGAAGCAGTGGCATCAGTTTAACAGCTGCTGTCAAGTTTGGAAGTACTCAATTTGCAACTTAAATCATATTTCATAGTTAAAAAAAAAAACTAGATTAGTATTATTCATCCCCCAGTCCCCACATGTGGATTCTACTGAGACATTCAAGCATGACAGTTGCTGAAACATGCTGTCACAGACTGGTAAAAGGGCACTAAAATGTAGACAACTGCACATCAGACCTCCTATAGGGTTTGCTGGAATAAATTGTACTCCTCTCAGGGGACACCAAGACCAGGTTCCCCTACGAAGGAGGAATCTGATTCACTTCCCTCCTTCCCCGTGTAGGCAGTCCTCCTCCTTTATTCAGCATCCTGCCTCACTGCCTTTTTGTAGATCTCATTCCTTTGTTAGAGGCTCACGAGAGAGCTACTGGGACACCAGGAACAAATGGGGGCATGGTCAGAGGGCTAAACACATCGACTGCATGTGTGGGACTGCCCGAGAGAGGAAAAGCACATCCCGGGAAGAAGAAAGTACACAGGGAGGGCAGGCGTTGGGAGAGGGCCCAGGCATGTCACCGGACAGGGCACAGCTCAGCCTCCTTGCACCTCTGCAGTCCTCTGTATAGCTATCTCTCTGGCCATCCTTTCTGCCCTGGGCCAAAAGGGCAGTGGTTGCTCCTTTGACAGATAGATCCAAGCTCCAAGAGACTTGGCGCTCACTTCTTCATTCAACAACCCGCAGCAGAAGAAATGTGGAATTTGCACTTACCACTGTAGTGTAACAACGTTGCACTACTTCTCTGACAACAAGTCAGAAAGCTCTGAATTGTAGTCTTTGCTTTCTCTGCCACTGACTAGTGAGAGCTTCTGGAAAGTCATCTCTTCTTGAGTCTTGGTTTCCTTATTGGTGAACAGTTTTTGCAGATGTTCTGTGAAGTCCAAGAGCTAGTTTAGCTGTGAGTCTTGGCCCTGGAGGTGGAGCTGGGCTGCTTTTCTTAGCTGCTATGAGGTTTGTTCCTTTCCTCATCTTTGTCACATTTTATGGGACCTCTTAGCCACTGTCGCTCAAAATTTCCTTACTCCAATCAGTTCACTTCAGTTCAGTCTCTCAGTCGTGTCTGACTCTTTGCGACCCCATGAATTGCAGCACGCCAGGCCTCCCTGTCCATCACCAACTCCCGGAGTTCACTCAAACACATGTCCATCGAGTCAGTGATGCCATCCAGCCATCTCCTCCTGGGTCGTCCCCTTCTCCTCCTGCCCCCAATCCCTCCCAGCATCAGAGTCTTTTCCAATGAGTCAACTCTTCACATGAGGTGGCCAAAGTACTGGAGTTTCAGCTTTAGCATCATTCCTTCCAAAGAAATCCCAGGGCTGATCTCCTTCAGAATGGACTGGTTGGGTCTCCTTGCAGTCCAAGGGACTCTCAAGAGTCTTCTCCAACACCACAGTTCAAAAGCATCAATTCTTTGGCGCTCAGCTTTCTTCACAGTCCAACTCTCACATCCATACATGACCACTGGAAAAAACATAGCCTTGACTAGACGGACTTTTGTTGGCAAAGTAATGTCATTAAATGCTTTTCAATATGCTATCTAGGTCGGTCATAACTTTCTTTCCAAGGAGTAAGCGTCTTTTAATTTCATGGCTGCAATCACCATCTGCAGTGATTTTGGAGCCCCCCAAAATAAAATCTGGCACTGTTTCCACTGTTTCCCTATCTATTTCCCACAAAATGATGGGACCAGATGCCATGATCTTAGTTTTCTGAATGTTGAGTTTTAAGACAACTTTTTCACTCTCCACTTTCACTTTCATCAAGAGGCTTTTAAGTTCCTCTTCACTTTCTGCCATAAGGGTGGTGTCATCTGCATATCTGAAGTCATTGATATTTCTCCTGGCAATCTTGATTCCAGCTTGTGCTTCTTCCAGCCCAGCGTTTCTCATGATGTACTCTGCATACAAGTTAAATAAGCAGGGTGACAATATACAGCCTTAACGTACTCCTTTTCCTATTTGGAACCAGTCTGTTGTTCCAAGTCCAGTTCTAACTGTTGCTTCCTGACCTGCATACAGATTTCTCAAGAGGCAGGTCAGGTGGTCTGGTATTCCCATCTCTTTCAGAATTTTCCACAGTTTATTGTGATCCACACAGCCAAAGACTTTGGCATAGTCAATAAAACAGAAATGGCCAAATTCCTAACTAGCAGTTTAATTTTTCCATCTCATGTAAATATTGTGAGAACCAAATAAGACAAAAATTTAGGATTTTTGATTGTCATTTAAGCATTGTTAGGGAATACTTACCAAACAGATATTCAGGCCCAGGAAAGACAGGAAGAAGTTCGTCAAGGTGAGCCATGTCACATCCAGAGCTTTAGAAATATCACAGTTATCTGGGGTGGAGGATAGCAGAGCAGATCTCAACAGATAAGGATGTCCTAACCATTAATTTATAATGACCCCTCAGCCTGGACTTCAAGGAGAAATTGTTAGGTCAATGGTATTTCACTATCCTTGAAGTAGACGGACATTACCGACAAAGATCCATCTAGTCAAAGCTATGGTTTTTCCAGTAGTCATGTATGGATGTGAGAGTTGGACCATAAAGAGGGCTAAGTGCTGAAGAATTGATGCTTTTGAACTGTGGTGTTGGAGAAAACTCTTGAGAGTCCTTTGGACAGCAAAGAGAACAAACCAACCAATCCTAAAGGAAATCAGCCCTGAATATTCATTGGAAGGACTGATGCTGAAGCTCCAATACTTTGACCACCTGTTGTGAAGAACTACTCATTAGAAAAGACCCTGGTGCTGGGAAAGACTGAAGGCTGGAGGAGAAGGGGACAGAGGATGAGATGGTTGGATGGCATCACTGACTTGATGGACATGAGTTTGAGCAAGCTCCAGGAGTTGGTGATGGACAGGGAAGCCTGGTGTGCTGCAGTCCATGGGGTCACAAAGAGTTGGACATGACTGAACTGAGCAACTGAAAGGAACGACTGAACTGAACTGAGAAGTAGCTTGACCCTGGAATCAGGTTGAGTTCCTTGCATACTGATGGCACATAGGACCACAGTGACTAGGCAGGCTGTTAGGATGAGAAGGATTACAGGTTATGTAGTGCAGTCCCTTCACTAGACACATGAGGACACTGGGGCCCAGAGAGGTAGCATTAATAATCTAGGTCCAATTTGAGGTCAAGTTGTGCTTAAAGTCAGTGGTGGCTCCAGAATTTGTGTATTGGAAGGGCTAGAGGACAAAATCAGGCTTAGGGAATGGGAGAAGGCTGTCTGGAAGCTGCTTTTGTGTAAGACTTCACATACAATTGAAAAATTGTCAAAGTTTATTATAAAAAATTCAAGGGAAGAGCTCATGAAGATGGGAGAGAACTAAAGCCAGTCTTTGGTACCAACACAGCTTGATGCCCAAGAACTCTTTCCTCATGCCCTTCTCCACTATATGTGGCCATATGAACATTTTTAGATGAAGGGAGAAGAAGGCAGATCCACACAGCAATGAGCCCACCCTCTGGATGAGGCAGGTCAGGACATGTCCTGCCCAGGGTTCGGGGAAGCAATGGTACAGAGCAGAGTTGGTTCCAGCCTTGGCAATAGATGTTCACTACAGAGACATGCAGGTATCTACATCTTATGCCCAGATTTAGGAGACTGGGGAAGTGATTTCTAGCAATTGACTCGTTAGTACCAACCTCTATGACCAAAAATTTGGAAGGCAGAAAGAATTCATTAAAATGGGACTTTACTGATAGTAATAATTATAAATAGAGAAGATTATAATTTATGCCCAGATTTACAATGCCCTTGTGGAGAGAAATGGTGGGAGGATTCTTGCTCCCACTGTTTCTTGACCTTTCAGGGCCTTTTCTATTTCTAAGGCAGATGTCATGAACAAACTAAAGACATTTGTTTGAACATCCTCAATGGCATTTTTTTTTGTTTCATGGCTACCCAGCCAAATTTGAGGCTTTGCCTCCCAACTTTTTCTTTCTTTTCTTTTTTTGACTATTTATTCTGCCTGATTGCAAGTCTCCTGGGTGACTAGCCAACTAACAAAGACCAGTTTAGTTCAGTCTCTCATTCATGTCTAACTCTTTGCAACCCCATGGACTGCAGCATGCCAGGCTTCCCTGTCCATCATCAAATCCCCGAGGTTGCTCAAACTCAGTCCATCGAGTCAGTGATGCCATCCAACCATCTCATCCTTTGTCATTCCCTTCTCCTCCTGCCTTTAGTCTTTCCCAGCATCAGGGTCTTTCCAATGAGTAGTAGGATTGGAGCTTCAGCTTCAGCATCAGTCCTTCCAATGAATACTCAGGGTTGATTTCCTTTAGGATTGACTGATTGGATCTCCTTGCAGTCCAAGGGACTCTCAAGGGTCTTCTCCAACACCACAGTTCAAAAGCATCAATTCTTTGGTGCTCAGTTTTCTTTAGGGTCCAGTTCTCACATCCATACAAGACTCCTGGAAAAACCATAGCTTTAACTAGACAGACCTTTGTCGGCAAAGTAACATCTCTGCTTTTTAATATGCTGTCTAGGTTGGTCATAGCTTTCCTTCCAAGGAGCAAGTGTCTTTTAATTTCATGGCTGCCATCACCATCTGCAGTGATTTTGGAGCCCAAGAAAATAAAGTCTGACACTCTTTCCATTGTTTCCCCATCTATTTGCCATGAAGTGACGGGGCCAGAGGCCTTGATCTTCGTTTTGTGAATGTTGAGTTTTAAGCCAGCTTTTTCACTCTCACTTTTATCAAGAGGCTCTTTAGTTTCTCTTCACTTTCTGCCAGAAGGGTGGTGTCATCTGCATATCTGAGGTTATTGCATATCTGCATATCTGACATCTTAAATGGAACTGGATGGTTTACAGTACAAGTGGCTCCTGAAATTTCACTGAAGCCCTGTCATCGAGCTTGTACCTCACTTAAATGAAGCAGGACAGTTTGATTCAACAGATTCCATGTAGAAATGATTTTCTAATATCAAGTAATGTGCAGAAAATTACTTCTTCATATCCAAGTAAGTCTCTCTCCATTACCCCTACATCTCTCAGGCTTTGTCTTTAAGGGAGGTTTGGTGATCATGTGTGGAGGATAGATGGGATGGGGTCCAGGAAGGGGATAAAGAAGCCTATTAAAACACCTGGATAAATAATGGCTTGATTTCAAGTAATATCAACATGTCTTTGTTGTCAAGTTTTATCCATTTATAATTAATTACTCCTAGATATCTAATGGGTAATCCACCACCCACTTCTCCTCTGGGAAAGAGTGCTTCCCTCAGATTCTCTGAGAATGGTGGCTGTTATATCAGATATCTAATTTACCATCCTCTGGGATATAATTAATAGCTAATCACTGTCTGGAGAACAGCCAGCTGATGACTCACTCATATCTCTATTCTCCCTTTCTTCTTCAGTTACAAAACTCTAATTTGAGTAAGCCAAGTTCCGACTTTCGTGTTGCTGTTCAGTAGCTCAGTTGTATCTGACTCTTTGTGACCCCATGGACTGCAGTACATCAGGCTTTCCTGTCCTTCACTGTCTCCTGGAGCTTGCTCAAACTCAAGTCTATTGAGTCGGTGATGCCATCGAACCGTCTCATCCTCTGTTATTTCCTTCTCTTCCTGCTTTCAATCTTTCCCAGCATTAGGGTCTTTTCCAATGAGTCAGCTCTTCGCATCAGGTGGCCAAAGTATTGGAGTTTCAGATTCAGCATCAGTCCTCCCAATGACTATTCAGGACTGATTCCCTTTAGGATTGACTGGTTTGATCTCCTTGCTGTCCAAGGGACTCTTAAGAGTCTTCTCCAGCACCACAGTTCAAAAGCATCAGTTCATTGGTACTTAGTCTTCTTTATGGTTCAACTATCAAATCTGTACATGACTACTGGGAAAACCAAAGCTTTGACTATATGAATCTTTGTTGGCAAGTGATGTCTCTGCTTTTTAATGATGACAGTGACGGTGACGTCACTGTCTAGGTTTGACATAGCTTTCCTTCCAAGGGGTAAATGTCTTTTAATTTCATGGCTGCAGTCACTGTTTGCAGTGATTTTGGAGCCCAAGAAAATAAAGTCTGTCACTGTTTCCACTATTTCCCCATCTATCTGCCATGGAGTGATGGGATTGGATGCCATTCTCTTAGTTTTTGGAATGTTGAGTTTTAAGCCAACTTTTTCACTCTCCTCTTTCACATTCATCAAGAGGCTCTTTAGTTCCTCTTTGCTTTCTGTCATTAGGGTGGTATCATCTGCATATCTGGGGTTATTGATGTTTCTCCTGTCAATCTTGATTCCAGTTTATGATTCATCCAGCCCAGCATTTCTCATGATGCACTCTGCTCAGCCACCTGTTGCTCTGGCTAAGCCATGAGAAAATCACCATGGGAAAAAAAAATAAAAGCAAAATATAGCAATACAGCATAACCCAAATGAAAGTACACCGGGTTGATTAGTTGGGGTCAGTGCACCCTGCTAAGCTAAGGAAAAACATAGTGTGGACCTTGGAACGCCGGGTCAGTGCAAGTTCAGACTGTTGCTTGTGCACACACTAAGACGTTTTCCCAAGGCATATGTGGGTCTGTGACCTCCAGGCAGGTGATAGCCCTTGTACGAGAAAATAATAAAGGTAGTTTAAAGTAATCAGTAAAATGGGAGATGTGACCGGGGACACAGGAGGCTGACTTTATCATAGCACAACAGATGCTTCCTGCTTGCCAAGACACTGAATAAAAGTGATGTGGCTCCGAAGACCAGGGCTCTTGATCCAAGAGGTCGTGAGTCCCCCTGGTCCCATCTTTAAAACTTTAATTCTGTCTCTAGTTTCCCCAAACTGTGTGTTGACCACTTTTGATCCCTACCTACTGTGCTGGCTGCAGCAAGTGGTGCCCATCGTGGGGCTTGAAAGTGAAGGATCACCGAGAGCAAAGCTAAAGTTAAAATATCCACGCACAGTCCTGGAGAACAGTGGGGTGCTGCTGCTGCTGCTAAGTCGCTTCAGTCGTGTCCAACTCTGTACAACCCCATAGACAGCAGCCCACCAGGCTCCCCTGTCCCTGGGATTCTCCAGGCAAGAACACTGGAGTGGGTTGCCATTTCCTTCTCCAAGAGTGGGGTGAGGCCTCTAAAAATCCCCCTTTGTGGTAAGTAATACTCTCTCAGGCATTGAAACGGGGTTAAGCATGGGAAATTCAGAAAGCTCAGAACAATACTGGCCACATATATTCCTCTCAAGGCAGCTTTTCAAAGCAGGGGGAACAAAAATGAGCGAGGGTCGGCTATTGGAGCTTTTACAAATCATTGAGAAATATTGCTCATGGTTCCCTTCTCTCGGTACTTTTGGTTTAGGAACATGGGAGAAGGTAGGTAGTGAATTAAAGAACTTCTTTGCAAGGAAGTGCCCTTGCCTGTATCTATCTGGTCAATTTGGACACTGACAAAATCCATTTTGGAACCTCTTCAGACCCCTGAAAGCTCAAAAGGGAGTAAAGGTAAATGTAAAACCCCATTAGAGGGAGGACCTGAATATGCAGAGCCCAAGGGGTAAAACAAAAAACTCCGGAGGCTCTTAAAGCTGCAGTTCCTTCTGCGCTTTTGTTTGGGGAAGACTAATTTCCTTTGCCTCCTCTTCCTCCCTCTCCTGGCTTAACCGCTGGAGAGGCTCAGGCTTTTCCTCCCTTAGAGCAGACAGCAGTTCTGTCACCCCTGCAGAGAGGCATTTATCAGACTCGACAGGAAGGTGACTTGGAAGCTATGACTATGGCATTTCCAGTGACAACAATACATGGATGGATAGCTCCTGGGACAGATCCTAATAATCCTAATGGGGTATATGAGGCTGTGCACAAACAGATTCCCTTCGAAATACTGAAGGAACTTAAGCAAGCTGTTCAGAATTATGGAGTAAATTCTCCTTTTACCTTGGGACTAGTACAGGGACTAGCTGAGGGTTCCCATTTGATTATGATGGCTCATGACCAAGCCAGGCAGATCCCCATCTCTTTAGATCAATTAATAGACAGTGGAAATTGGGGGAGAACCCAAGAGCAAGTGCTTATGGAAGATCAGGCTATAGAACAGGTGAGGCGATACTACATAAGAGCTTGGGAGAAAACAAAGGGTAAAGGACAGGTTTTCCTTACTTTAAGAGAAGTCACTTCCCCAGAGAGACAATCCCTGCCGGGACAACATCTTATCAGTCAGACTACCCCCCCCCTCCCCACCCCCCCCCCCCCCCCCCCCCGCCCCGCCGTGATCAGAGCCAATTTGAGCATTCCCTGGTTTAATATTTAGTTATAAAACTATGACTACAAAAAAGAGAGATGACGTTTTTGACATTGAATGGCTATGATATTCTTTTGACTTCGGAGAAAACTGGTTAAAATCTTTTTTGAAATTGCAAAACCGATTCCTCTTGCACATGCAATTAAGAAAAAGTTGACTTGTTAAAATACTTTTTTGGAGCTCCAATTCTGACTGAGAAACAAAAAACAGGGCTGGGAAAAAACCTGAAGTTAACTCTTATCATGTCCTTGGGATACATAACCCACTCTTTCTGGGACTCCAGCCATGAACAAATTGGTAGAATTCAAAGCAAGAAAAGAAAGAAGGGGCAAAGAGACATTTTAAATTTCAAGTGGAAAACTATGAGATCTCTGTCTGTCTAAATTTATCTGTGTCTCAGTGTGTGTCTTTGCTTTTGGATAATATGAGGTTAATTTATAAATGAGCTCTATTTAAATTCAGGTTCACCTGGACTGAAAAATATTCAATATTAAATATCTAAAATTAATGTTTGTTTGCTAATCTAATTAAAACCTGTCTTAAGTCAACAACATTGTGTAATACTTTTATTGTGCCTAGGTTTAAGGTAAACTAAATTTGTCAACAAAGAAAGTGACTTTTTATATATATAAATGAGATGAAAACTTTTAGATAAACTCTATTAAAAATAATTATATTTTAGGAAAGTCTATCTAAAATAATCTCTGAGGGTTGGGGTAACAAATTTCTAGAATTGTATTAAACTAAATGACAAAGTTGATTAAATAGCTAGATCATTTCCAAATAAAATAAGATTTTGCAACATTAATTACTGAACATTAACAGAGAAACTAAAGAGATTTTGGACTGTTTATAAATATATTTGGTGCCATCCTGAAATAGTCTTTAAATAGATAAATGAAGTGATGACTACAAAAAATGTAAAAAAAGGGTTTATGACAAGTGAAAAAAGAGTTTTATGCATGGTACAATTTTCTTAAGACATTGAACTGCCTTTAAAGTCTTATTGTTACTTTGAATAAGTAAATAATTATTGTTTCACAGTGAATATAAGCTGGTACCCATCTGGAATTTGGTTTTCTCTTCTTGTTAAAAACGAAGTTTTCTTGAAATATGGCTTTTGATAACAGACTATGTAAATTTGTCTTTAAGTGATACATACTTGCTTTTAAAATCTTTTGTTACTTTGATAAAATAAATGAGTGTCATTTCACAATGATCTATGGAAACTAGGGCACACATAGACAAAGCTCATTCTGCTTCTACAAAATTAACCCCTCCTCAGAAAATTTAAAATGGATAAACAATGGCTATAAACCAGTCAGGGCTATGGGAAGTCCAAGAGGGCCACTTTGCTTTTCCTGGCTTCCTGACAAGCCTCACTTCTATTTGATAGGATAAAGCCTTTCCTGGCTGCAGGGTTAATAGCTCGCAATGGAAAAAATGGTTAAAATGCATTTTTTGCAATCTCCAGTGGCCAGGGCACCTACTTTGCTAAATAGATCGTACAGACACAGACACTGGCAAAAATTTCTTGAGCTTCTTGGAGACTGTCACTTTCCCTGACGTCCTTTGTCATCACACAAGGCCCACAGAACAAAGGAATTGGTTACATGAGATTGAACAAACTGCTAAATATGGATACAATTTGCATGACTTTTTGTCTGACATGTTACTGGCTTCTAATCTTTGTTTTCAGATATTAAAAAAACTCTTCTCCTCAAGTCACTGATGACTTAAAACAATTTCGTGATTTACGCCTATGGGTAAAATTACAATATTGTTCTTTTCTCTCTGCCTCCTCCCTCCAGAAATTGGATACATCAGAGTTCTGAACAGCCTCATCAAGGTAAAAAAAAACTGTCTCCAGACATTTACAAAAATCACTGGGGAGTCCAAACTCATATAGAGGAAGAGATTAACAACAGGTTGGTGGATTTAGAAAATGCAGTGCTACTCTTAGGAAAAGAAGTACAAAATCTTAAATGACAAATACATTTAAAGTGTGACTGCAGCATTACTACTTTCTGTGCAACCCCCCCAGAAATTTAGCCAATCTGAACACGCCTGGAAAAATGTTAGACGGCACTTGCAGGGCCATATGGCTGACAGCCTTACTCTACATGTTAAAAAGCTACAAACAAGAATCGTTGACAAGTAGCATGCTTCACTTAGACTATTACCAGGTACAGATGCACTTCAAGGGATAACAGAGGGCCTGAACTCATTGAGTCCTCTCGAGTGGATCAAAGGTATCGGAGATGGTCTCATTAAAATACTAACTATGTTTTGCTGTTTCACTATAATCTTCTCTTTAGTCCTCAGATGCACACAAAAAGCCCTCTGAAAAGTAATAAAGAAAGAAGTTGCGAGATCAACATATCTTCTGCTACAAAAACAAAAAGTGGGTTATGCTGGGGTTAATAGTCAGCTGCCTGTTGCTCTGGCTAAGCCATGAGAAAATCACCATGGGAAAAGGATAAAAGCGAAATATAGCAATACAGCATAACCCAAATAAAAGTACACCGGGTTGATTAGTTGGGGTCAGTGTACCCTGCTAGGCTAAGGAAAAACATAGTGTGGACCTTGGAACGCCGGGTCAGCGCAAGTTCAGACTGTTGCTTGTGCACACACTAAGACGTTTTCCCAAGGCATATGTGGGTCTGTGATCTCCAGGCAGGTGATAGCCCTTGTACGAGAAAATAACAAAGATAGTTTAAAGTAATCAGTAAAATGGGAGATGTGACTGGGGACACAGGAGGCTGACTTTATCATAGCACAACAGATACTTCCTGCTTGCCAAGACACTGAATAAAAGTGATGTGGCTCCGAGGACCAGGGCTCTTGATCCAAGAGGTCGTGAGTCCCCCTGGTCCCATCTTTAAAACTTTAATTCTGTCTCTAGTTTCTTTTTCCCAAACTCTGTGTTGACCACTTTCAATCCCTACCTGCCATGCTGCCTGCAGCATACTGCACAGAAGTTAAATAAACAGGGTGACAATATACAGCCTTGATGCACTCCTTTCCCAGTTTGGAACCAGTCTGTGGTTCCATGTCTGGTTTTAACTGTCGTTTCTTGACCTGCATTCAGGCTTCTCAAGAGGCAGGTAAGATGGTCTGGTAGTCCCATCTCTTTAAGAATTTCCCACAGTTGTTGTTATCTATGCAGTCAAAGGCTTTAGCGTAATGAAGCAGAAGTAGATGTTTTTTCTGGAATTCTCTTGCTTTTTCTGTGATCCACTGGATGTTGGCAATTTGATCTCTGGTTCCTCTGCCTTTTCGAAATCCAACTTGTACATTTGAAAGTTCTCGATTCGCATACTGTTGAAGCCTAGCTTGAAGAATATTGAGCATTACCTTGCTAGTATGTGAAATGAGTGCAATTGTACAGTAGTTTGAACATACTTTGGCATTGCCCTTCTTGGGGATTACAATGAAAACTGAACTTCTCCAGTCCTGTGGCCACTGCTGAGTTTTCCAAATTTGCTGGCATATTGAGTGCATCACTTTAACAGCATCATCTTTTAAAGAGACATAAGTGGAAGTTTCTATAAGAATTCCATGCGGAGGCACCTTTCTCCCTTCTTCCTTCTTCCCTTTTGCTGCTTAGAATGTGGATGCAGTGTCTGAAATCTCAGCATTCACTTTCGACCAAGAGATGACTTGAGAATGGAAGACACGTGTAAGGGAGCAAAAAGATAGAAGGAGTCCAGGTGTCTGATGGTTTCATCAAACCACCATACCTGTCCTACTCTGGCCATGGCTTTAGGTAAGTCTAGCACTTGTATATCTCTAGCGTCCTTAGGGAGAAGGCGATGGCACCCCACTCCAGTGCTCTTGCCTGGAAAATCCCATGGACGGAGGAGCCTGGTGGGCTGCAGTCCATGGGGTCACACAGAGTCGGACCCAGCTGAGGCGACTTAGCAGCAGCAGCATCCTTAGAATGTTGACCTGCCTCCTACTGAGGTTGTTTTAAACCTTCTTGTGTTTAAGACACAGCAGTCAGGTCTCAGTTACTCTCATCGGATTTGAATTCTGACAACAAACTTTAGCACTTATGAATGGCTACTGTACACACATGTGTGCATGGTCAGCTGCTCAGTAATGTCTGAATCTTTGTGACCCCATGGAACGTAGCTCCTCAGCTTCCTTTGTCCATGGGATTTTCCTGGCAATTATACTGGAGTGGGTTGCCATTGCCTCTTTTAGGGGATCTTCCTGATCCAAGAACTGAATCTGCATCTCTTGCAGCTCCTGCATTGGCAGGAAGATTCTTTACCACTGAGCCACCCAGGAAGCCCCTGGATATTGTAAATAATAGAACCTAAAATAAGACATCTGATTATTAGAGAGAGAGAGAGCCGATATTAAGGACCCAGTCACTGCAGGTTGAAAACTTGGTGACTCTCATTATGCAGCAGAAACATGTTTGGTTAATACATGGCACATTTCTACAACCTGAGGAATTAGGCATTTATTTGTTCTTGTTGTTTTTGTAAAGTCCTATGAGAGCAATGAACTCAGGCAAGAGCCAGAGAAGCTGCACACAGAACTGAGATGGAGCTCAGCTTTGCTATGAGAGGTTTGTAATTTGAAACATTGCTGGGCTGAAAATCATTGACTGCTCTTGGACTCAAGTTAAGTAATTACAAGTGGTGGGTGTACAACCGCATCCTTGGAAAGTGGTAAGATTGTTGTCCTGCCATATTTACGTGGTAAGCCCAAGTCTTAACCTAGATACCAGTTCCCATGGACCAGCTTGGTGTTTTGAGGAGACAATAGGTGTCCCCAGAATTTTCATCTCTGACATCCTTAGGATGTCAAACAACTCACCCCAGGACTTTACAGAGCTTAAAAGCAAGGCCAAATTTTCCAGTAGGAAGAACTGCTTATTTTAGTCCATCTCTACACATTATTTAAAATTAGTATTTACAAAATAGTTTCTATAAACAAAATCTTAGCTATGTAGGTAGACTGGCCACGCATGTTGCTACCTCTAATTCCCTTTCTCCTCTAGGTTTAAAAGGAAAATATTCCCTAGAGATTCAGTTGCTTATGGAGAACTTTGGCTCAAAATATCTTCCAGTGATTGATATCTTAGGGAGTCTTTGTCTTTCCTGTACATATCCACTTGCTCCATACCACTAGATCTTTAATGTGTCTGTTCATAATGGGATTTTTGACATTAAACACTGTAAAGTATTAAATATACAATGCCGGGTTTCATCAGTGCTGCAGGACATTTACACATCTAAGACAACTTAATAGCTTTGAATAAAGTGGCTCCAAACACCAGTACTGGGAAAGATGGATGTACTTACGATTACATTATCCTTTGACAGTCTGTGAGAAAACTGGAGTTCACATATACACAGAAGCTAAATAGTAAAGATAAGGCCCCACCCATTAGTTCTGTCCCATTTCAAAACCCAAGCTTTGTAAGAGAAATGCAGAGTCTTCCCCAGTTCAAAGATCCCATAAAAAATAAACAGGACTGGGAACGACACAGTCAGCTTTTAGCACTGGCAGTTATTTATTTGAGCTACATGCCAGGTACTGTGTACGCCCTGAGAGAGATCTACTTTGGGTACAGCAGTAAGTGAACGAGTTCGCTGGAAACTTCGCTTTTCACCCGCAGCTGAAGCTACCTGCCTTGAACTTTTGCTTTCTTCCCAAGGAAGGTGGTCGCTACTCAAGTAGAAATAGATTTCAGGCCTGGAATGATCTCTCACCCAGGAAGAGCTGATCCATTTCACTGACCCAAAACTGAGGGGGGACAGGGGGTACTTGAAGATATCCACTGAAGACATCCCATGTAGCCTTGGCCTGTAGTACATGACTACGCACTATGGCAAACAAGCTCATGCAGGATTGTAGTAATGTCAAAGGGTCTGATATCTGCCTCTCCCCACTGGCTACTTTTGAGGTCCTTACCTGTCACTGGTTGGCAGCCTGGATGCTTTTATTCAGATAATTACTGAATGCTTATTAGAGAGAGGTACTATGGAAGGGGCTATCACCCATGATCTCAGGGAGCTCTAGCTGTATGACAGAGATGGATGATAATCAACTAAACCTACAAATAAATGTCCAATTGGAGCTGTGTTAAGTTCTATGAAGAAGAAAAGTCAGAAGTTCATGTAACAAATGGCTTGCACAGCCAGGGAGGTCAGAGAAAGAGTCTCTGAGGAAGCGGCATTTGAGCTAAACTCTTTAAAATGAGTTGGATCTGGTAGGGGAGGAATGACACACAGGTGGAGTCATTCCAGAGAGGAAGTTCAGTTCAGTTCAGTCGCTCAGTCGTGACCGACTCTTTGCGGACCCCGTGAATCGCAGCACGCCAGGCCTCCCTGTCCATCACCAACTCCCGGAGTCCACTCAGACTCACGTCCATCGAGTCCGTGATGCCTTCCAGCCATCTCATCCTCGGTCATCCCCTTCTCCTCCTGCCCCCAATCCCTCCCAGCATCAGAGTCTTTTCCAATGAGTCCACTCCTCGCAGAGAGGAAGAGGGAACTGTATGTTCAAAGCCCCTTTGGTAGAGGACAAACTGGGGGTTCTTACTCTATGCAAGTGAAAGCCGCTCAGTCACGTCTGACTCTTTACAGCCCCATGGACTAAAGTCCATGGAATTCTCCAGGCAGAATACTGGAGTGGGTACCTTTTCCCTTCTCCAGGGGATCTTCTCAACCCAGGGATCAAACCCAGGTCTCCCACATACCAGGTGTTTTTCTCAAGGTTTTACATACATGAACTCACTTAATCTTTGTAAACACCCAAAGCAATAAATGCTATTATGACCTACATTTCACATACGAGAGAACAGTCACAGAAAGATTAAGTAATGTACCCAAAGTCATACATTTGAACCTTCAGATAGCCTAACTTCAGAGTAGTGAGCAGGATGGAGAGGTATCTATCCAGGTGGGAATGGGAAATCATTGTATTTTCTTCAGTCAAGGGGTGAGGTGGCCAGGTTTGTACCCTGAACAGTCTATTCGGGCTCACTGAACTCTGCTTGGTGAATGACAGCTTTGAGCTCATCTTAGACCCTCTGGCTCTAGTCTACATGCCCTGCAAGGACAGGTACACACGAGGTAAGAATTATGCTCTATTATAAAACTGCAGTCTTCCAAATCCTATGGACTCACGGTTCTGGAGTTTAGGGCTTTAAAAAGAACTACAGAAGGTACAGATCCTAAGGGTCTGAATGAAGCCTCTGCAGGCATTAAGAAGTCCATTCACCATGTCTTTTCACTGTAATGGGAGGGACGAACAGAAGGGACATCCACATTCTCCACACCTCTGACCACCTCTGACCCAGGGACTTGGTTTCTTGGAGACTGCAGTAACTTTGTATTTGCTGACTGGCTCCCCCACCTGTTCAACAATGATCCAAGGAACTGTAAACAAAAGATAAACACCATCCTCTCTACTCAGACCTACCATCATCAGAATTTTTGGGAAGAGTTTCAGAAATTGATATTTTTGAAGAGTTGCAAGAATGAAGCAGATTACTTCTAAGATCTTGATCCAAAATTATGATTTTTATCTTTCTTTCAGTTCAGTTCAGTCACTCAGTCGTGTCTGACTCTTTGCAACCCCATGAATCGCAGCACGCCAGGCCTCCCTGTCCATCACCAACTCCCGGAATTTACTCAAACTCACGTCCATCAAGTCGGTGATGCCATCCAGCCATCTCATCCTCTGTCATCCCCTTTTCCTCCTGCCCCCAATGCCTCCCAGCATCAGATTATCTTTCCTGACATTTATCCATTAAAAGAAGTATAAGAAGAACCGGAGTTTTTTCAAAATCCTGAGAGACCTACATTTTATATTGCTTAATGCCAACTCAGCCCTTTGAGGCTGGTAGTATTATTATCACTTGACAGATGAGGAAACTTTGGCTCAGTAAGATTTCTGCCCCCTTCAGTGTGCATGCATGCGTGCTAAGTCACTTTAGTCATGTCTGACTCTTTGTGACCCTACGTAATGTAGCCCCTCAGGCACCTCTGTCCATGGGATTCTCCAGGCAAGAATACTGGAGTGGGTTGCTATGTCCTCCTGCAGGGAATCTTCCCAACCCAGGGATGGAACCTGGGTCTCCTATGTCTCTTGCATTGGCAGGCAGGTTCTTTACCACTAGCACCACCTGGTAAGCCAATACCTCACACTTCATACTGGAGTGAAAACTTGAATCTGTTTCTCTAAATTCAGTCTTCTTCTGCTAACCCAGATGTGGGAGAAAAGGCTAAACAGTAAATATTTTTGACTTCTGTAGGTCTTAGATCTTTTTTAGTTTCAGACATCTGCTTATCAGTAAAGCTCCCGGCCATGAAACTTCCTTTGTTTGTAATTACTTTCTTAGTTTCAACAGTTTAGGGGAATTCTGACTTGGCACAAATGTTCCTAACTTTGAGTAGCAGGCCCAGGACTCTATGGGGTCATGACTGGGACAAAAGGCATGGTTTTCATAAATGTTCAGAAACTACAGTGGGAGCTGATAGAATTCTCTCAGCCTTGAGAGGTATGATAATTAAAATTATGGGCACAGTCTGTGGGGCTCTGAGATAACCATAGACTTCACTATAGCCTGGAAGAAATTATTTATCACAAGAGGTTCTCTTTTGTGGAGATGTTTCTAGGTGTAACCTTTTCCCAATCTTCACAGTCAACTGTAGTCCTACAAAACTAAAGCTGCAGACTTCTCCTTTTCTCTTTTTCTAAACTTAAGATTGGAATAAGCATCCCCATGACTTCTGACAGAAACCATTGTAACTCACAAATATAAAAGGACTTCCTCAGGAAAGCTGGGCAAGCACAGAAAAACCAGATATATGAAATGACTCAAAAGTCTGAATGAAGAAAATACATCTGAACAGGAATGTTCTCAGAAGGAAGTTTACTCCAAAAAGTTATGATAAGAAACAAAACAAAATTGATTCATATTCTCAATAAACTTGGATTTAAGCACCCACTCCATCTAAAAGCAGTGACCAGAGGTCAGGAAATATTGTTTTTAAACATTTAAAATTTTAAACTAATTTAATTTTTTAATGTACATTTATATTCCTGAATTCAAGTTTTAAATTTCAAGTTTTATTTACCAGTGATAGTAGTAACAGATTAGACATTATAGAAAATCACATCAGTGATTCAAAAGTTCAGCTTGAAAAATTTTCCCAAAACCCAGAAGTAAAAGATAAAACAAATATAATACATAAAAATGTAAGAGATATGAGAAGTGGATTTAGGAAATAAAACTTAGTATAACAGGAATTCTAGAAGGTTAGTATAGTAGGAATTCTAGAAGGGGAAGCAATAATTAGTAAATTTAGAATGTAGTCCCTGAACTAAATAAAATTTTGTTTTTAAATTAAATGGGGACTTTTCTAGAAAAAACCTACTAAAAAGAAAATTCAATATCAGAAATTCTATTAATATCATCTATCATATGACTAGATCAAAGGAGAAAAATATTTTTTATTTGGATAATAAAAGGCACATAAGAAAAATTAACATCATTTACTAACGTAAAATGGAAACAGATTGATATTCTATCAATAAAATATCTATCTAGATTTTATTTAGTGGGGAAAAGCTATCAAGTTTTATGATGAGAAACTGAAGTCACCTAATGATGACTGTTGCTGGTAGTAATATTGTTCTAGGCTGCTGCTGCTGCTGCTGCTAAGTCACTTCAGTCGTGTCCGACTCTGTGCGATCCCGTAGACGGCAGCCCACCAGGCTCCCCCGCCCCTGGGATTCTCCAGGCAAGAACACTGGAGTGGGTTGCCATTTCCTTCTCCAATGCATGAAAGTGAAAAGTGAAAGTGAGGTCACTCAGTCGTGTCCAACTCTAGCGACCCCATGGACTGCAGCCTACCAGGCTCCTCCATCCATGGGATTTTCCAGGCAAGAGTACTGGAGTGGGGTGCCATTCCAATGCAATTGAGATGAGAAAAGGAATAAGAGACTTAAGTAGTACAAAGCAAGAAAAAGTATCATTATCTTCAGATAATAGTGTATCTACAAAACCAAAAAGAATCAACTGAAAAACAGATAAAACTAATTTGACATTTCAGAAGATGGTTTCAAAACAAATGTGTGAAAATTACACATTTACATTTTAGCATAGCCATTTATAAACATATGGAAGTAAAGTCATATCACAATGGTCATGAAAGTATATAATGCTTGGAAGAAAATTGAGTTATGTAAAATCTATATGAAGAAAACTGCTTAATATTCCTTTACTGAAAGGAATAATAAAAAGTTGAATAAGTGAAGAAACATTATACCCTGCTCAACAGTCATATCAAATACTGTTATGTTAGAACAAGCTAGTGTGCAGGATTTGCACATCTAGGTGGGGAGATGCAGAAATCACATTGGTTATATAACTTGAATTAAGATAAGCGATCTGGCAATAGAAATTTGGGAGTTACCACTGTTAATGGTTATAACCATGAACACAGTGAGGTCATCTAGGAAAGCGTGGGGTGCAAAGAGAAAAGGGCCAAAGACCAAATCATAGAAAAAACAACAAATTTGAGATAAGGACTTCCCTGGTGGCTCAGTGGCAAATAATCCTCCTGTCAAGTGGGAGATGTGGGTTCACTCCCTAAGTCAGGAAGATCCCCTGGAGAAAAAAATGGCAACCCACTCCAGTATTCTTGCCTGGAAAATCCCATGGACAGGGGAGACTGGCAGGTTAGAGTTCATAGGCTGCAAAACAGTCAGGCACAACTTGGAGACTAATAACAACAACAACAAAAGTTGAGATAAGGATACCTGAATTTTTTGTGATGCTAATAACCATGGAGAAGACAGTATACATGGAAGTGAAGTGAAGTGTTAGTCGCTCAGTTGTGTCTGACTCTTTGCAACCCCACGAACTGTAGCCCCCCAGACTTCTCTGTCCACGGGTTTCTCCAGGCAAGAATACTGGAGTGGGTTGCTATGTCCACCTCCAGGGAGTCTTCCCAACCCAGGGATCAAGCCTGGGTCTCCTGCATTGCAGGCAGATTCTTTACCGTTTGAGCTATAGGGAAGTCCCTAGTATACATGGAATCTACCATTTATTGTGTAAAGTCAACAAATCCTAATAAGTCCCAATTTCCTCTTCTATAAAGTGGAGTTTGTAGCAGTTTATAGCAGTTTAGTTTATAGCAGTTATCAGGAAAAAAAAATAAGTGTGATAATGATTGTGAAATATTTTTAAAACTGTAAACCATTATACAACAGATGATGTTATTTTTAGTTCTGGCCAACTTCCAGGCAATGTTTTAACATGAAATGTGTTACCTGATGGCTCTGAAAAATATTTCCCATCACTTCCTCTGTAGTTATAATTTTTCCACCAAAGGCAGGTTCTGCAGGCTTGTTAACAGAGACACATGATCTGCTCTGTGCTTCTGCACTGACGCAAACTAAGCTGCCAGGGAAACCAACTGATCTGAAATGTTTTACAATGCCTTGCATTGTTTCAGTCATCAAATGGAGACCAGAATTCCAGTTCCAGTCAAGTGAAGTGGTGGAGCACTTTCTTTTTGTGTAAACAGATGCCTGCACTTATATAAATACTGTGTTCCTTCCCAGAACTTAGTTGGAAAGCATCCCCACCAAACACCTCCTAGGATGTTTGGCACATGGCCCAAACCAGATGACATTTCAATTGTCCTTTCCCTCTATTGTGATTTCAAATATTCATAACACTGACATTTCTCCAAACCCTTAATTTCAATGACAAGTGTCAAGTAGTAATAACATAATGGGCTTAGTCCCACATCCATCATTCTTTCATCCATTCCTACAAAATGTATTCATTAATCATCTATTAAATACCAGACACTTTGTAGGAATAAGGTTCACAGAGATGAATGACAACTGAGTTGCTCTTAAAGAGCTTGAAGTCTAGTCAGAAAAAAAAAGAAAAGAAAGAACCATGGTAGCACTGAATTGCAATACAGTGGGGTAAGAAATTTAATAAATGTATGTTGACTATTTGTTGTTGTGGTTGTGGTTCAGTTGCTAAGTCCTGTCCAACTCTGCAGTCCCATGGACTGCAGCACATTAGGCTCCTCTGTCTGACACTCTCCTAGTTCAGTTCAGTTCAGTTCAGTCACTCAGTCGTGTCCAACTCTTTGTGACCCCATGGACTGCAGCACACCAGGCTTCCCTGTCCATCACCAACTCCCGGAGCTTACTCAAACTCATGTCCATTGAGTCAGTGAGTGATGCCATCCAACCATCTCATCCTCTGCTGTCCCCTTCTCTTCCCACCTTCAATCTTTCCCAGCATCAGGGTCTTTTCAAATGAGTCAGTTTCCAGCATCAGGTGGCCAAGGTATTGGAGTTTCAGCTTTAGCATCTGTCCTTCCAATGAATATTCAGGACTGATTTCCTTTAGGCTGGACTGGTTGGATCTCCTTGCTGTCCAAAGAACTCTTAAGAGTCTTCTCCAACATCGCAATTCAAAAGAATTAATTATTCAATGCTCAGCCTTCTTTATGGTCCAACTCTCACATGACTACTGGAAAAACTATAGCTTTGACTATAAAGACTCTTGTCGGCAAAATGTGTCTGCTTTTTAATACACTGTCTAGGTTTGTCTTAGCTTTCCTTCCAAGGAGCAAGCGTCTTTTAATTTCATGGCTGCAGTCACCATCCACAATGACTTTGGAGCCTAAGAAAATAAAACCTGTCACTGCTTCCACTTTCCCCTCTTTATTTGAGTGATTCTTGAGAGTCCCTTGGCATGCAAGGAGATTAAACCAGACAATCCTAAAGGAAATCTGTCCTGGATATTCACTGGAAGGACTGACACTGGAGCTGAAACTCCAATACTTTGGCCACTTGATGTAAAGAACTGGCTCATTGGAAAAGACCTTGATGCTAAGGAAGATTGAAGGCAGGAGGAGAAGGGGATGACAAAGGATGAGATTGTTGGATGGCATCACCAACTCAATGGATATGAGATTGAGTAAGTTCCGGGAGTTGGTGATGGACAGGGAAGCCTGGCGTGCTACAGTCCATAGGGTCGCAAAGAGTCAGACAAAACCGAGCTGCTGAGCTGAACTGAACCATCATGGTTATGGCTGGGTCATTAAGACCTTTTCTGTATATTTCTTCTGTGTATTCTTGCCATCTCCTAATCTCTTCTGCTTCTTTTCCCCTTCTATTTCCCCTTCCCATGGGTGGAGTGATGGGACCAGATGCCATGATCTTCGTTTTTTAAATGCTGTGTCTCAGGCCAACTTTTACACTATCCTCTTTCACCTGCACCAAAAGGCTCTTAAGTTCCTCTTTGTTTTCAGCCATTAGGCATCTGCATGTCTGAAGTTGTTCATCTCTCTCCCAGCAATCTTGATTCCAGCTTGTGATTCATCCAGCCCAGCATTTTGCACAAGGTACTCTGCATATAAGTTAAATAAGCAGGGTGACAATATACATCCTTGTCTTACTCCTTTTACAGTTTAGAACCAGTCAGTTAGTTGTTCCATGTCTGGTTGCTTCTTGACCTGCATACAGGTTTCTCAGGAGATAGGTAAGGTGATCTGGTATCCCCATCTCTTGAAGAATTTTCCACAGTTCGTTGTGATCACACAGTCAAAGGCTTTATTAGAGTCAGTGAAGCTGAAGTAGATGTTTTTCTGAAATTCTCTTGCTTTCTCCATGATCCAACAAATGTTGGCAATTTGATCTCTGGTTCCTCTGCCTTTTATAAACCCAGCTTGTACATCTGTTAGTTCTCAGTTCACATTCTGCTAAACCTAGCTTGAAGGATTTTTAGCATAATCTTGCTAGTATGTGAAATGAGCAAAATTGTATAATAGTTTGAATAATTTTTGGCATTGCCCTTCTTTGCGATTGGAATGAAAACTAACCTACTGCTGAGTTTTCCAAATTTGCTGACATATTAAGTGTAGCACTTTAATGATATTGTATTTTAGGATTTTAAATAGTTCAGCTGGAATTCTGTCACTTCCACTAGCTTTGTTTGTAGTAATGCTTCCTAAGGCCCACTTGACTTCATGCTCCAGAATGTCTGGCTCTAGGTGAGTGACCATACCATTATGGGTATCCGTGTCATTAAGACATTTTTCATATAGTTCTTCTGTGCATTCTTGCCATGCTTCTTAATCTCTTCTGCTTCTGTTAGGTCCTTACCATTTCTGTCCTTTATCATGCCCATCCTTGCATGAAATCTTCCCTTGATATCTCCCAGAGGACTATGGAAACCCTGGAAATGGCCATCCAGACTCGCAGTTCAGCCAAAAGTCCAAGAGTGGAAGTGTCAGAAGGCTGACTCCTTCTGATTCTGAAAATAGAGTATAATTGATAAATACCACTAAACACGACTTTAGATGGCAGCTCTCCTCATCACTGAACTCTTTCTCACTGGTATAATCCACTTCTAAGAGAATAGTGACATCCTCCCTAGGAGAGCAGACTACGTAACACACAGTCTGCCATCCTCAAAAAAGAGAGAGGAGGCCAAAACCTCTTGAAAAAGTTGTTTTAAGCAGAAGTTCAGTAGGATTCAGACTGGGAATGATGCAAATGTCACAGTCACTTTGAATCTAAGGAGATACTGTCATGTGGCATGAAAGCAGAAGTTGGCAGGAATCTTCTAACATCACCTATACCTCAGTGGGACATTATGAAAGATTGCCCAAAAGGAAGACAGTCCTGACGTTGAAATGAGGTTACTCACCCAAGGACAGGTTACTCCCTTCTGAGAATCACTGACCCTATTTATCAAATATGAATGTTGGCTGGATGTGCTCTGAGATCTCCTCTATATCTACAAACCTAGGATTTATTGTAGAATCAGAACAAAGACTATTACAACAATTCTCTTAATTCTTAGAGTAGGTGTATACAACTGGGGAAGAAGCAAGAGCAAGATCCTCAAAATTCACCTAATGCATCGTTCATTTCCTTTCATGGGGATGCTAATCCTTTTAACTTATGAGGGCAGAAGATCCAGGCAGGAAAACCCAGGGAGCAAAATAGAGACAGTTTCATCTCCTATGTGACTCCATGTACATTCTTTATCCTACTCATGCTGATTATAAGTCATCAGTATCATGTAAATACTCTATCCAGGCTCATTGAACTTTCTACTGAAGCTTCTGACTGTGTACAGTACTATTCAGCTTTATTCAGGGTGTTGTGCAGAGAAAACAGCTAGGGTGGTCCTTGCTATAGAAGGACATCATGAGCCTTGGTAAAGGGCTAGCCTGGCTGGATGATTTTTCAACTGAAAGATGGAGGTTAATTGAAGTGTGGAGGTTGGGAGCTGACTGTGTAGAATGCTGTTTCTCTTGGGTGCCCCTTGAAATGCCCAAAACAGTGCTTGGCCCATAGGAATGCTGAGCCTGATACTGCCTTCATCCCAGGCTCCTGGCTTTCCTTAGGATTCCAACAGTCAGGATCACACTATTGCTGCTGAACTATGAATGTATTTTTCCTGAAAACCCCCAAACAAACACCACTTCTGAGGAGCCCACTGGGGAGTAGTTAGACTCTCCAGACTGAGCATGTCATGAGGGAGGGGCTGCATTGCTGAAGCCAGCTGCTCTGGGAGATTTCTAATTGGAAGTTTGGCCCCATGGAGATAATCAGTCGAGCAAAAACCACTGGGGATTCAGGACCAAAGCCAGAATAGCTGAGTGAAAATGCCAGCCTGTTAGCCACCCAGCCATGCTCCCTCTTTGAAAAGGGTTTCCCATCTTCTCCCTTTCATCACATGTGAGTCAGGCCCTTAAGGTTTCCTGCCTGAACTATAGGGAAGCAAAACTTGCCACCTCAAATGTCTCTGACATGCAGATTATTTCAAACTGAAAACATTCACATCTCAAAAGAATCAGTAAGAAATTTTGACCTTCCTCCTAACTGCCTAAAAAATGTAGACAGAGGACCTGTTCTAGGAAAAGAGCTAATAGATAATTATATTAACACAATGAACTAGGTGTGTAGACAGGGAGGAAGCTAGCAAAGTCCATTTGTTAAAATTCTTCCCTGTGTCCCATTATCTCTGCCTGGCCCAGCAAACATTTTTATTTATCATGCATTGTCTTTTATATCTCCATATGAATGGCCTTCCTCCCCTTTGAAGTCCCAAACCCCTACCCCCAATATCCTCTTTTATCTTTAGCTGAAGATGATATTTAAGGTAAGAGTTGTGGCCATTTTGGGGAGTTACTCAGTTCTCCTGGATCTCTTCCATGTTACCTGTTATTAAACCTTGCTTTGATTTTCTCTTGTTAATCTGTCTCATATCAATTTAACTCTTAGACAAACCAGGAGAAACTAGAAGAGTTGAAGAAAATTTCTTCCTCCCCAGCACTCCTAGTTGTCCTATGTTCTCTGATTTTCCTATGTTCTCTGCATCGGTCTCTCCTTGTCCATCCACCCTTCATCCTTGCTGTCAGAGAATGCCCTGAAACTGTCTCCAAAGCCCTGCTCAGCTCCTGCTATGACCCCACCGCCTCTTCTGGCCCACTCTGTGCTGTGGGCTTCAGAGGCCGCGTCCAGCCCACTCCCACCTCAGTCACAGTAGCCTAAAGAAGCATCCCTCTTCCCCAGAAATCTATGTTCTCCCCATTCTTTCTCACAGAAATTCATACCAAGCACAATCCTCCTGGACCCTACCTCTCCATATCAAAGGAAAGGGCCACTAAATATAATTGACCTGTTAATTTTGGAAAGATGCTTTACACCTTGTCTGCTATTTAAAAACTAATGAAAACAAATGTCCAAACAGTCAGGAACAGACCAATGTCCTTGTGCGTTCTGCCCTTGGCCTTTAAGGATGTTCTCCTCATTCTTGAGATTTCAGCTCCTAAAATGTCTTAATTCTCTTCGGTGCTAAGATGTTTCTAATTGCCTTCTCTTCTGTGATGGTCTAATAAGTTTCAAGCTACCTTAGCATCATTTGAACTTAGCTTCCTCTTCTGCCTCTATTTGTTAATGTAGTGTATTACATTGATTGATTTGCGGATATTGAAGAATCCTTGCATCCCTGGGATAAAGCCCACTTGGTCATGGTTGGATTCTGATTGCTAGAATTTTGTTAAGGATTTTTGCATCTATATTCTTCAGTGATATTGGCCTGTAGTTTTCTTTTTTTGTGGCATCTTTGTCAGGTTTTGGTATTAGGGTGATCCTCTTCTGCCTCTAGCAACCTCATTTTATCTTTCTATCTCTCCCTTCTTTTCCCATCTCCCTTTCCCTTTGTTTACATGCCCTTCTTTCCCCTTTTTCTCCTCTCTCTGTCTGTCTCCTTTCTAATGTCATTAACTCCATTCATCTTCCACCCACAATGGTATATCTGGCCAACTCATTTGAGGAAGGTTCTATTCCCTCCATAGAAGTCACCATATCCTGTTCTTAGGGCTCACATAGCTCAGATACACATAAACGAGGTCAGGACCATCACCTTCCTGCCTTCAAAAGTCACCGTGTTACCCTCCATTATCATATTTCTTGTGAAGCCACTTTTATGTTTTATCATATCCATGTGACTAGAGGAAGGATTTTGAAAAGGAGAGGAACCACACAGTGTGTCAAAAGACTTGGAAACTTTTAGAATAATGAAGATACAGAAAAGATAGTTGGCCTCATTTGAAGGTTAATGGAAGCCTTGAGAGAAGAAATCAAGGTGATTTGAAATATATTCTATAATTCCAACCCAAGATCAACAAATTACAGACTATGGGCCAAATCTGACCTGCTACCTATTTTTGTATGGTCTATGGACAAAGAATAGTTTTTATACTTTTTAATGGCTGATAAACAATAACAAGAAAAATATTTCATAAAGTATGAATATCTGTGAAATTTGAATCTCAGTGTTCATAAATTAAATTTTTCTGGACTATAGCTAAACACTTATTTATAGCCTGTTTATGTCTGCCTTTGTGCTGCAGTGGCAGAGTCAAGTAGCTGGGACATAAAGTAGTTGTGACATTTATGTCCCATAAAGCCTAACATACTTACCATCTGTTTGGAACGGGTTGAATGGTAGCCTCTCAAAAGACACGTTCACACCCTGGTGTCCAGTCACTGCAAATGTCACCTAATTTCTAAAAAGTCTTTGCAGATAGAATTGAGGATCTTAAGATGAGAGCATCCTAGATTTATCCAGGTGGGCCTCAAATCCAGTGACAAATTTCCTAATAAGAGATAGGGGTGAGGATGCACATGGACAGAGAGAGGAAGGCCATATGACAACGGAGGCTGAAAGTGAAATTAGATGTCTACAAATCAAGAAATCCCTGGAGCCATCAGAAGCTGGCAGAGGCAGTTAAGGATTTCTCTCCTGCTGGAAATGCGCACCTGCTAACACTTTGGTTTTATGCTTCTGATTCCCAGAACCGTATTGTTGTTGTTGTTCAGTCACACAGTTGTGTCCCACTCTTTGTGACCCCATGGACAGCAGCACGTCAGACTTCCCTGTCCATCACCAACTCCCAGAGCTTGATCAAACTCACATGCATCGAGTCAGTGATGCCATCCAAATATCTCATCCTCTGTCATCCCCTTCTCCTCCTGCCTTCAATCTCTCCCAGAATCAGGGTCTTTTCTAATGAGTTGGCTCTTTGCATCGGTGGCCAAAGTATCGGAGCTTCAACTTCAGCATCAGTCCTTCCAATGAATATTCAAGACTGATTTCTTTTAGGATTGACTGGTTTGATCTCCTTGTTATCCAAGAGTCTTCTCCAGCACCACAGTTTGAAGGCATCAGTTCTTCAGCATTCAGCCTTTTTTATTGTCCAGCTCTCAGAGCCATACATGACTACTGAAAAAGCCAGGCTTTGACTAGATGGACATTTGTAGACAAAGTAATATCTCTGCTTTTTAATATACTATCTAGGTTTGCCATAGCGTTTCTTCCAAGGAGTAAACATTTTTTAATTTCATGGCTGTAGTCACAGTCTGCAGTGATTTTGAAGCCCAGGGAAATAAAGTCTGGCACTGTTTTCATTGTTTCCCCATCTATTTGCCATGATGTGATGGGACCAGATGCCATGATCTTCATTTTTTTGAAAGTTGACTTTTAAGGTAACTTTTTCACTCTCCCCTTTCACCTTCATCAAGAGGCTCTTTAATTCCTCTTCATTTTCTGCCATTAGGATGGTGTCATCTACGTATCTGAGGTTATTGATATTTCTCCTGGAAATCTTGATTTCAGCTTGTGCTTCATCCAGCTCGGCATTTCTTATGATGTAATCTGGATATAAGTTAAATAAGCAGCATGACAATATACAGCCTTGATGTATTCCTGTCCCAATTTGGAACCAGTCCCTTGTTCCATGTCCAGTTCTAACTGTTATTGATCTGCATATAGTATTCACAGGAGGTAAGGTGGTCTGATATTCCCATCTCTTAAAGAATTTTCCACAGTGTGTTGTGATCCACACAGTCAAAAGTTTTAACATAGTCAATAAAGCAGAAGTAGATGTTTTTCTAGAATTCTCTTGTTTTCTCTATGATCCAGTGGAAGTTGGTAATTTGATCTCTGGTTCCTCTGTCTTTTCTAAATCCAGCTTGTGCATCTGAAAGGTCTTGATTCATATACTGTTGAAGTCTAGCTTGAAAGATTTTGACCTTTTCCTTGCTAGCTTGTGAAATGACTGCAATTGTGCACTTGTTTGAACATTCTTTGTCATTGCCTTTCTTTGAGATTGAAATGAAAACTGACCTTTTCCAGTCCTGTGGCCACTGCTGAGCTTTCCAAATTTGCTGGCATAATGAGTGCAGCACTTTTACAGCATCATCTTTTAGGATTTGAAATACTCAGATGGAATTCCATCACCTCCACTAGCTTTGTTCGTAGTGATATTTTCTAAGGCCCAGTTGACTTTACACTCCAGGATGTCTGGCTCTAGGCGAGTGATCACATCATCATGGTTATCTGGGTCATGAAGACCTTTTTTTGTATAGTTCTTATATGTATTCTTGCCACGTCTTCTTAATATCTTCTGCTTCTTGTAGGTCCATACCATTTCTGTCCTTTATTGTGCCCATCTTTGCATGAAATAGTCTCTTGATATCTCTAAATTTCTTGAAGAGATCTCTAGTCTTTCTCATTCTATTGTTTTCCTCTATATCTTTGCATTTTCATTTAAAAAAAACCTTCTTATCTCTCCTTGCTATTCTTTGGAACTCTGCCTTCAGATGGCTATATCTTCCTTTTCTCCTTTACTTTTCACTTCTCTTCTTTTTTCAGCTTCTTTCAAACTGTGAGAAACTAGTATCTGTTGTTTTAAGCCACTCAGCTTGTGGTAAAATCTAGGAAACTAATACACTGACCTTTGTCAGAAATATTGCCAACCCTTGCTTCAGTTTGTATTTTTATATAGTATTTTGTTATGTTCATTCAAATTTAGTTTTCTCCTAAATGGAGTAAAGAGATAACACAATGCAAGGATACATTGCATTTCTATACATTTGATTAAGAAAATGAGAAAACCTTTGCATGTCCACAGGGTGATGCTGATGCCTTTCTTTCCTTGTTGTGGGAATGGGAGTGGGCACTGAGCGCTCCATCCATCTCTCCAAAGAACTCATCTCTCCAATGCATATCAGCCACTGCCTGGGATCACTGGTGACTGGAACAGAAGCTGGAAGGGATTTTCTCCCCAGATTTTGCTCAACTTTGCACTAGTGGTGGGATGGGGCTTGGGAAAGTATTGAGGAGGAAAATGAATGAAGAAGGATGCTAACTTGGAAAGACTGGTAGCTGAGACTTGGAGGAAGACTAGACCCTGACTCCACCAAGTCTGAACAAATCATCTTTCCTTCCATTTTCCTTTGTACCACCTGCCCACTGTAGTTTCCTCATCCATTTATGGCAGTAAATGCCACCTGGCTACTTGATTAGGTACCCACATTTCTCTCCCTTACACTCCCAACAGAGAGGAGTCAGACAGCATAAGGACCTGCAAAGACAAGTGTTTGACTTAGTGGGCTCGGAGAAGGTATGGGTAAGAGCTGAGGAAGAAGGTTACATTCACCTGGTTCCCCACATGTTCACGTATGATGTACCATAAAAGGGAAGAGAAGTAAACCAGGCAGCTCCCAAATAGCTCTGGGCCAGGATCATGGCAAATGACGTCAGTCGGAACCCCAAGGCAGAGGCTAGGCACAGGGATGCACTGCCTGCGCTCCTAGGGGAACTGTCCTTCCAAAACAAAAAGAGACAGAAAAATATACAACTGTGTGTTATTCAGGAAGGGTAAGTAATTTAAGAAGTGAATAATTTAAATATTTCATTCTGTTCTTTCAGTTCTGGTTACTGGCCATCATCAGGAAGATGTGGGAAGGAGCCTGAATGAAAGTTGTCTTACTATTGAGAGAGAATGAACAACAGTGGAGCAATTTATGGTGTTTCTACCTGGAGACAGGGAAATAGGACCTTTCTGAGTCCAAGTTCCCATGGAAATAAGCTGTAGTTCAAAACTGGTTTCTCAGAGAACTTGGACAGACATACAGACATATGTTAGGTCTAAACTTTGTTTTATGTATGAGACAATGGAGGCCTAGCTACACGAATTTATCTAAGATCACAGAGATAGTTGAGGACAGAGAGAATAAGAGGTTCTATGACCCAAGTTGGTTCTTCAATATTCCTCACTGTTTTGGGATCTAATTCACTTCAGGTTAATGTCTCAGAGATCTTCAAGTGGGTGAAGACCTAGGCATTTGTGGGGGAAACCATTATTCCAGTTAATTACCTAATCAGCATAATGTTGATTAGAGATAGTGGACAAGGAAAGATTTCCAAGGTTTCCTAACTTTCCTTTATTCTCTGCCTTTTTCCTGGGTAGAGCAGGCATATTGTGTATTTTTAGGGTCTGACTTAATAAAAGGGATTACTATAAGGGGCAGCATCAACACAGCTATTATCCAAGATAAAATACATATTTAAATAGATACATGGAAATGTTCTTACGGTGGGTCTCTATCCCAAGCTTCAAATGAAGTTCTAACCTTAGAATCTGTTAGTTTTTATCAGCAGGGGTAAAAGTTGTTTTTGTCAGCTTTGGGTACTTGTCATGTCTTTTCACCAATTGATTTTTGTTGAAATGCCTGCTGAGTATGTGCTGTGGCATGGGGAGACAGCTGACTGTTTGCAACCGAATCTAATTTGGCAGCTGAGCCCTGAAAGCTGAGTATTCCTTAAATTAACATGCTAGAGGATGGCAGAACTAAAAAAAGGAACCGGTGCTCTGGAGATGCTTGCTGGCTCTTCAGTGAGATTTGAGCCTCTGCTCTGAATTCAGATGGTCCCATGTCCAAGCCCAGGCTCTGCCTGTGACCAACTTTGCGGCTTGCAGCACGTTGTCAATCTCTGAGCATCTGTTACTACATTTGTAGAAGAGAGAGAGCACCTGTAAGGGTGTTGTATTAAGTGCTTTAGACATAGTTTCTCACACAGGTTTTAAAAGAGCTGATAGAAAAACTTTTATTGGTACTTTTTTTTTTTCCTGAGGATAAGTAAAGCAGCTAATTTGGTAGGAAAGGCTAAGGAATAGGAGACATGATTTCTAGTCCAGTTTGGCTATTAACTAATTCTTTCACTTTTCACTTCCATGCATTGGAGAAGGAAATGGCAACCCACTCTCTTGCCTGGAGAATCCCAGGGATGGGGGAGCCTGGTGGGCTGCCATCTATGGGGTCGCACAGAGTTGGACATGACTGAAGCGACTTAGCAGCAGCAGCAGCAGCAGACCTGCAAGGTTTCAGAAAGCAGATCCCAACAATATGCCTTCCTAAGTTACATCATTGAAAGTATTAAGTAGTTGGGCCAGCTAAGACACAAATCAAAGTAAAGAATTCAGATGGGGAAGTTGTGTTATGAAAGTGTAGAAGTAAATACAGAACTCAGTTTAATCTAAATAATTATTAATTTTTGTGTTATCTTTTAAATCTAATAAATTAGGGGGTTTTTTCTCCTCCAACTTCAACAAATAAGTTTTATTAAAGCTGGAAACTATTAATATTCCTTGAGTATATGCCAAGAAACAAAGACTTGCCATTAATCAAAGTTCTGAGAAAACTTACAGGCCTGAGAAAGGAAAATGGTGGCAAGACATTTATCATACCTACAGATTTGGAATATAGCCATGAAATTAAAAGTTTGCAAAATCAGATTTATAAAGATCAGAGTCATCCCCAAGTCACGTTTTCATGACCCAGTCTAGCCATATCTTTAAGAAAAGTTACAGCGTTTTACAGAAATGTGGTAGCGGCACCCAGTGTAGCATGCACTAACTAATTCAGGTCAGTGGCCAGCAGTTCTGGATCTACTAACAATAGCAAAAGACCATGCTCATTACTAAGACCCACCTCTACCAAACTGCCTGGAAACTCCACTGCTAGAACCCTAAGGCCAAACTACTAGTAAGACAGGACACAGTCCCACTCGACAAAAACAAAAACAAAAATCAAAAAAAGAAGAAAGAAATGATAGCAAATATGTTACAGACAAAGGAGCAATGTAAAAACCTACAAGACCAAATAAATGAAGAGGAAATAGGCAACATATCTGAAAAAGAATTTAAAGTAATGATAACAAAGAAATTTCAAGATATGAAAAACAGATGGAGAAAATACAAAAACGTTTAACAAAGACCTAGGAGAAATAAAGAATAAACAAACAGTGATGAACAGCACAATTACTGAAATTAAAAATACTCTAGAAGAAATCAATAGCAGAATAACTAAGGCAGAAGAACAGATAAGTGAACTGGAAGATAGAAATAATTGCTGAGGAGCAGAAAAAAGAAAAAAGAATAAAAAAAGTGAGGACAGTCTCAGGGACCTCTTGGACAATATCAAATGCACCAACATTCAAATTATAGGAGTCCCAGAAGAAGAAGAGAAAAAGAAAGGGTGTGAGAAAATATTTGAAGAGACTGCAGTTGAGAAGTTCCTTAACAGGGGAAAAGAAGCCTCCACCTATGTTCAGGAAGCCCAGAGAAAAACCCAAAATAAATACATACAGGAAAAACCTAAGCAAACAATAGGTAATGGAAGGGATGTGGAGAAAAGGAAACTGATTTGCACTTCTGATGGTAATGCAAATCAATATAGCCACTCTGGAGGGCAGTATGGACAGTCCTTAAAAGACTACAGCTAAAACTACCATATGACCTAGCAGTAAGGAGCTCATTATTTGACCCACAGTCAGTTCCAGGTCTTGTTTTTGCTGACTGTGTAGAGCTTCTCCATCTTTGTCTGCAAAGAATATAATTAATCTGATTTCAATATTGACCATCTGAGGATGTCCAAGTGTAGAGTAGTCTCTTGTGTTGTTGGAAGAGGGTGTTTGCTATGACCAGTGCATTGTCTTGGAAAAACTCTGTTAGCCTTTGTCCTGCTTCATTTCATACTCTAAGGCCAAACTTGCCTGTTACTCCAGGTATCTCTTGACTTCCTACTTTTGTGTTCCAGTGCCCTGTGATGAAAAGGACATCTTTTTTTGGTGTTAGTTCTAGAAGGTCTTGTAGGTCTTCATAGAACCACTTAACGTCATCTTCAGAATTAGTGATTGGGGCATGGACTTGGATTATTGTGATATTGAATGGTTTCCCTTGGAAACAAACTGAGATCATTCTGTCCTTTTTGAGATTGCACCCAAGTATTGCATTTTGGACTCTTTTCTGAAATGCAAAACTTGAGGGTTACTTCATTTTTTCTAATGAATTTTTGCCCAGAGTAGTAGATATAATATATAATGATCATCTGAATGAAATTCCTCCATTCCCATCCATTTTAGTTCACTGATTCCTAAAATGTCAATGTTCACTCTTGCCATCTTCTGTTTGAACACATCCAATTTATCTTGATTCATGGACCTAACACATTAGATCAACAAACAAACATTAATATCATATATCAAGTTAATGAATATTTTTCCAGTTCACATAAACCTAAAAGTCATCTTGACCAGAAGAAGGTATGATAAACGGAATTACATTTTACTGAGGAAAAAGAAATAATGAACTGGTTAATCTTTTTTTTTTTTTTTTTTGGTTAATCTTATTTGGATAGAAAATGAGTGATGGGCTGGATATGGAAAGTAATGAGAGATGGTGGAAAAGGAACCCTGAAGAGTGAGAAATGTCATATATAGTCCGGATTAACTAAATTTAGATTTAAGTTAATTAAATGGATTGTATTAAATAAGCTACTGAAAGACTGAAATTTAATTTCTCTTTCTGTTAGAAGTTTTTTATAACAAAACTTCTTTTTGATAACAAATTGTGTGTTTCTGTGGCCTTAAGTGATTGAACTATATTTGTTTTAATTGTTTAGTGACTTTGGTTGAACAAGCATTGTTTCGGTGACCTATGATTCTGTTGTGTTTTCAAATCTTTTTTGATATTTCTAACAAACTTTTAAAATATCAAAATCTAAGCTCTTTTAGCCTCCAGCTGACTCTGGGACAGATGCTAAGAGGAAAAACCCCTGAGACATCTCAAAGGGGAATGTTAAACTAAGTTTTGTTGATATTTTTAATTCAGGAATTTTGGCAAATGATTAGAGGTAGACTTTAGGTTGTAATGTATGGATTGATGTCATTAATACTGATATCCCCAAGTTTCATATGGAATCCCTAACATCCAATATGTCCTGATTTAATTTTATGGTGTTATAAGTCATAATTCTAGTGATTATACTAAAATGTTACATGTTGCAGAAATATCCAAGTTTTCTAATTGCATTGTACTCAAATCTTTAACCATGCTATTTTAAATTTTGTCCTCTGTAGATTATCATAATTTTACATTGCCTTTAAAAAAATGAAAGTTTTCAAGAAGACTCATAAGAAAGTACTTTTATTTTATTTTTTTTAGTAAATGTGTGTAGTTTTATTTATTTTTTAAATATAAGTATTTATTTTAATTGGAGGTTAATTACAATATTATATTGGTTTTGTCATACATCAACATGAATCCACCACAGGTATACATGTGTTCCCCATCCTGAACCCCCTCCCTCCTCCCTCCCCATACCATCCCTCTGGGTCGTCCCATGTCCATCAGCAGATGAATGGATAAGAAAGCTGTGGTACATATACACAATGGAGTATTACTCAGCCATTAAAAAGAATACATTTCAATCAGTTCTAATGAGGTGGATGAAACTGGAGCCTATTATACAAAGAGAAGTAAGCCAGAAAAGTACTTTTAAATAGATATAAGTTTCTGATAGCCTTTTAGTAAAGGCCACTGAGTGAGTGAAAGTGAAATTCGCTCAGTTGTGTCTGACTCTCTGCGACCCCATGGACTATAGTCAATGGAATTCTCCAGGAATTATATATATTATATATATTCTCTGGAGTGGGCAGCTGTTCCCTTCTCCAGGGGATCTTCCCAACCCAGAGATAGAACCCAGGTCTCCAACATTGCAGGCCGATTCTTTACCAGCTGAGCCCCAAGGGAAGCCCAGAGGCCACTGAACTGGGCAACAAATGACAAGCTGTAATGAAAAACCTGATTACTTCATGCAGATCAACTGGAATCAATTATATGGGACTGAATGAACTGATAAATATGATTTATAATTTTGACTTTAGAAAACATACTAGAAACTTGAAACTGTTTCCTAGTTTACAATTTTTTCTCTTATGCTGTGACCTCCAACAAGTTGATAAATTATGCCTTTATGAACAAAGATGAAACATCTGTTTTTTCTCTCTACCTGATCCTGCCAAAATTTGGCTTCTCCAGCTGACTCTTCTATGGACTTGATGGTTTACTGCAACTGGATTACAACTGGCTATAATAACGGTTGTTTTAATTTGTTCTTTGTTTCCAAGTTGTTTATGCCTTTGTCTCTCTGCTACAATATAACTTTGTCATGTAATGCTACTAACTCCATTACTTATATCTATTTAATAAGTTTGTTGGCTGTTAAACAATGTGTAACCAGGCCTCCAATAAATGAAATGGTGACTAGGCAACTTAAAGAAATGGATCAGATATATAGTTCTGTATACAACTAATAATTCCAATAGTGTGATTCTAGGTATGAGAAGAAGCAACAAAGAAAATACCTCCTGGATCATAATAGGTTAGAACATAGAGGATCCAGGGAATCTTCATTATCTATCAATGGGCCTAATCCAGGAATTAACACCTGGAGTGACATATCAACAAAAAAGTTTTTGCCTGATCTGGGATGAGACTCCCAGCACCAGGGAACCAAAAAAAACATGGTCTTGAAATGTCTCCAAAATATTGTTTGAATTTCTTACCATGGGGAGGGATTGTGAAATGGTGTATTTACTGCCATAACAATAAACAAAGTTGTCACAGTCATCAGGGATTCTGGCCCTCCAAATGTGAATTTCTGAGCTCAGGAAGAACAATGCCTGCTATCTTTCAGCCACCAAGCTGCTGCCCCAGTCTTCTCCCAGCTGCCACTCTCTATGGTGGGCACAGCACTAAGTACATGAATAATCAAATTGCAGGGTGCTGGCCCTAGATAGCTGAGATGCACATGAAAAAAAAAAAAATTGTTTCCCTAAGCCTAGACTCTTACATCTTCCCATACATAAAAAAAGCACTAAATTCCTTAACTTGAGGTATCTGATTTTCCTTAATTCTTGATAATCTTTTGATGTTCAGACTAACTGCACCTTGTTGCAAGCTTCTATATAACCTGACTCCTTCCCTTGCCTCCTCAGAACAGTTCTCTCAGGGTCGCTTGAAATTTTGTTTTCTGGGCTTGATGTTCTAAAAATTCCCACCAAATAAAACATAAATCTTAACTTCTAGATTGTGACTATTTTTAAAGTCAACAGTAGTATGGATAAAAACAATGTTTTCTGTCATTTCAGTAGACAATAAATGTTGCCCCACCATCAAGGCATCAACCCCCGTAACCACTCCCAATGTTGCATTTTGTGGGAAATTCAGAATAGAGGAAAACAAGAAACTGGCCCTAGATAGTAAAAATGCATATCAAAGAAATAATTTCATTGCCCCCAGACTTTTGCATCTTCCCGTATATAGAAAAGCACTAAAATAGTTTACTTGAGATGTCTACTTTTTGTGATCATCATTAATCTTTCGATGTTCAGCTATGTCTGTTTCTTCTTAAGTATAAACTCCTGTATATCCCGACTCCTCCCTTTTCCCTTTGGAACAGTTCCGCAGAGTTATCTGAGAGGATGTATACTGGACTACAGACCTCAATGAAAGTGAAAGTCGCTCAGTCGACCCCATGGACCATATAAACATACTAGAATATGCCCTCCTCCAGGGGATCAGCCTGACCCAGGAATCAAACCCCTGTCTCAGGCACCTCCTACATTGGCAGGTGGGTTTTTGTTTGTTTGTTCTTTTACCACTAGTGCCACCTGGGAAGCCCTTTTGTTTTTTAGCTGTTTATGCAAAAAAAATAATAATTTTGATATGTCAAGAGAAACCCAATTTGGCTATTTTTAGGACAAGATTTCCTTTAATTCCTGTTTAAGCAACTATTTGCAAATCTAAATTCTGTATATACATAATAAAATTTCTCAGTGTCTTTCCAATGAGAATAACCCCAATACCTCTTCTTGAAACTGTTCAAAGGAAAACTTACTCCTTCAGAGAAAGGAGCTAAACACCATTGAATCAGAATCATCTGGCAATAGGAGAAGATCGAAGACCCAGGAAAGATTACACAAATTCATCTAGACTCTCCAAGTAAGCAGACACAAGAGGCCTGTGCTAGTACCAAGGGCCTGGTTCCTCATAGAGTTCAGGTGAAGGAGAGAAGTCTGCTATGGTTTTTGCCATTGATTCCAAAACTATTGACTGAAAAATATTCACAACCTAAAAGTTGAGAATTATGGTTTATTTAGTGACCTATTGAGGTCTGTGACTTCCCTTATGGCTCAGTGGGTAAAGAATCCACCTGCAATGCAGGAGACCCTGGTTCGATTCCTGGGTTGGGAAGATCCCCTGGAGAAGGGATAGGCTACCCACTCCAGTGATCTTGGGCTTCCCTTGTGGCTCAGATGGTAAAGAATCCGCCTGCAATGCAGGAGACCTGGGTTCGATCCCTGGGTTGGGAAGATCCCCTGAAGAAGGGAAAGTCCACCCACTCCAGTATCCTGGCCTGGAGAATTCCATGGACAGACGACCCTGGTGGTCTACAGTCCACAGGGTCACAAAGAGCTGGACAAGATTAAAGTGACTTCGCACAATGCATGCTAAAAACACTGCTTGATAAACTGGGAATTCTGACCTTAAAGGAAAAGAAGTCCTTCTAGGGGGAACTGGTGTTTTCTCCCCCTGTGTTTGAAGTGTAAATGTTCTACTTGAACTTCATAGGCTTTTTTCCCCCTTTGTTTTCAGAGCTCAGTTTCTGCCATCCAGAAGGTACATAAATGGTGTACATTTGGCAGCCAATCAAATAGAGTGGAATTCCCAACAATCTTTTTGTCTGGTCGAGCCAGCTCTTGGGGGCCTTTGTCATCTTAACCTTCATTGTGTTCACCTGTGCAATGAAGGCCCTTCACTTTCTTAGGCTGTTTTTAGGAATAAACTTCTAAATATTGTGAAGGCTCTATTTTTGCCTTCTGTCATGATGACTCTCTTTGAGTCATACTAATTTAAATCACTGTAAAGCTTTATCTCATCTTAACTGAAGGATGAATGCTGAAGGATGAACCTTTCAAATTGGAGAAACTTCTACGTTGGTAAATTTTTAGACAGTTTTCATTATAAACAACTTTTATTAGAACCTATGAAAAAAACCTAGGAGATGGATTGTTGTTTAGTCGCAAAGTAGTGTCCAACTCTTTTTGACATCATGGATTGTAGCCCATCAGGCTCCTCTGTCCATGGGGTTTCCCAGGCAAGAATATTGGAGTGGGTTTCCATTTCCTTCTCTAGGGGATATTCCTGACCCAGGGATCAAACCTACATCTCCTGTGTCTCCTGCATTAGTAGGCAGATTCTTTACCACGAGCCACCTGGGAAGCCCTAGAAGGTGGATAAATATGTATGCAATATATATATATACAAACACACACATGTATACACATATATAACAGCTAACCTAAAAACTCTCAGTTTAAAACAAACAAAATATGATTTAGGAAGCCTTATTTTTGCTCTCCACTTCACCTCAATAAATCTTGCAGGTGCTAGTATAACCTAGGCTGATTAACAGGCTGATTTTCCTGAGGTCAGATCACTAGGGACTACCTGCAGTAGGGCTGTGCTCCACCTGCCAACCTGGCTGCAGAACTCGGAGGCTGTGGTGGAAGATGAGGGAAGGCTGTCCAAGAATCTGCCAAGGTTTCTCTTGCCTTGAGTACGCCTTCTCTTCCCCTGTCCGTTCCAACCTGGACCTCTACTCCAAACACACATTAACTCTTTTGAGAAGGCATTGGGTACATTGTGACACACTGGCCACTGTTTTGGCAAGTTCCCAAGGTGCACTTGGAGACCTCTTGACGTCTCCTGTTTAGGAGACTGCTGCATTCCACTCTGGGAAATCCCTCTTGCAAAGCACCTCTTTGGACAAACGTCACAGGTTTAGTGGGACTTGGGAGTGACCTTTGGGGGCATTCTTGTCATTTAGCTTTTTCATCTCTGGGTATCTCTTGCCATCCTTTTGAGGCACATTCTGCCCCTTTGCTTTTGATTTCTGGGCATCTCTTTGCCATTTGCTTTGTTTTAAGTGACTTCCCAGTGGTGCTGTTCGGTTTCGTTTTTTTACTTTGGTTTGAGTGCACAGATATCTGGCACTAAATGCTCAGGCTAGAATGGGAAGTGCTCCCTCTAAAGTTCCATCTCAGAGTCCCCTAGGAAAATTCTGACTGATCGACTTATTTACTTAACTGAAGGAAATCACATCCTAAAAACTGAGGGGGCTGTTTTATTGTGTACGCAATTAAGTTAAATTAATGTTAAAAACCTTATTAAAAGACACTTACTCCTTGGAAGGAAAGTTATGACCAACCTAGACAGCATATTAAAAGGCAGAGACATTACTTTGCCAATAAAGGTCCATCTAGTTAAGGCTATGGTTTTTCCAGTAGTCATGTATGAATGTGAGAGTTGGACTATAAAGAAAGCTGAGCACTGAAGAATTGATGCTTTTGAACTGTGGTGTTGGAGAAGACTCTTGAGATTCCCTTGGACTGCAAGGAGATCCAACCAGTCCTTCCTAAAGGAGATCAGTCCTGAGTGTTTATTGGAAGGACTGACGTTGAAGCTGAAACTCCAATACTTTGGCCACCTGATTCAAAGAACTGACTCATTTGCAAAGACCCTGATGCTGGGAAAGATTGAAGGTGGGAGGAGAAAGGGAGGACAGAGGATGAGATGCTTGGATGGCATCATCAACGGAATGGACATGAGTTTGAGTAAACTCTGGGAGTTGATGATGGATAGGGAGGCCTGGCGTGCTGCAGTCCATGGGGTCGCAAACAGTCGGACAAGACTGAGTGACTGAACTGAACTGAACTGAGGGTTGAAAAGTTGTCTTTATAATAATAATATCTGTTCAGAATTCTGACTTTAAACAAAGGCTTTCTGGAGTGGGGACTTGCACTTCTCTTCCTGTGTCTTTGAGATGTAACTGTTTTACTTGATCCTAGGACATTCTGTGGAGAAGGCAATGAAAACCCACTCCAGTACTCTTGCCTGGAAAATCCCATGGATGGAGGAGCCTGCTAGACTGCAGTCCATGAGGTCGCTAAGAGTCGGACACGACTCAGTGACTTCACTTTCACTTTTCACTTTCATGCATTGGAGAAGGAAATGGCAACCCACTCCAGTGTTCTTGCCTGGAGAATCCCAGGGACTGGGGAGCCTGGTGGGCTGCCATCTATGGGGTCGCACAGAGTCGGACACAACTGAAGTGACTTAGCAGCAGCAGCAGCAGCAGGACATTCTATGTGTGAAGAATGTGTATGTGTTTTGAAAACATGACCTTTGCCATGATATTTTGAGAGTAAACTCTCCAGATTTAGGTTATATCATTCACCAGTCTCTTATGGGGAGGCCTCTTAGTGGTTCGAATCACTATCTATCTATCTACGTGCTAAGTCACTTCAGTCCTGTCTGACTGTAATCCACCAGGCTCCTCTGTCCATCGGATTCTCCAGGCAAGAATACTGGAGTGGGTTTTCTTGCCTTCTCCAGGTTTCTATCTATCTATCTATCTATATATAAAAAATATATATGTGTATATATATATGTATATACATATAAGTATAGATATACATATACATATAATTGATTTCAAAATGATGAATACTTTTAAAATTTGAGAAACTAACAATTTAGTGAATCTAGAGGACTCATCATAAACAACTGTTTCATTGGCACCTGTAACAGAAAAAAAAAAATCAAATTAAAGGTGAGAAAAAAATCTAATCATTAGCCCATGAAAGTCTGTTGTTTAAAACAAGTAAGAATACTACTTTGGGAAGCTTCATTTGTGGTCTTTCTTCCCCTCACAGAGTTTTACAGATGCTAATAAGACCATTAGAATAATTAATGTTAACTTTTTAAAAAACTTGGAAAGTTTAGCTACTATTTCCAGCAAGGTAAAAAATGTAAAGGAATTATTTCAAATGGATAAAGTAATCTTTGAGTGCTTCCCTGATAGCTCAGTTGGTAAAGAATCCGCCTGCAATGCAGGAGACCCTGGTTCAATTCGTGGGTTGGGAATATCCGCTGGAGAAGAGATAAGCTACCCACCCCAGTATTCTTGGGCTTCCCTTGTGGCTCAGCTGATAAAGCAATTATTTCAAATGGATAAAGAAATCTTTAGATATATAATTATTTAGAATGGGATAAATAAAATGGACATTTACGTAATTAAAGTAAGATTTGGTATTACTACACTACCAGCATATAGTACGCTACACTACTGTCTGAGCTACCAGGGCTTTCCTGACAGCTCAGATGGTAAAGAATTTGCCTCCAATGCAGGAAACCAGGGTTCGATCCTTGGGATGGGAAGATCCCCTGGAGAAGGAAATGGCAACCCAACCCACTGCAGTATTCTTGCCTGGAGAATTCCGTGGACAGAGGAGCCTTGCAGGCTACAGTCTGTGGGATTGCAAAGAGTCAGACACAACTGAGTAACTAACACACACACGCTACCAACGAGGGCTTCCCTGGTGGCTCCGACAGTAAAGAATCCATCTGTAATGCAAGAGACCAGGTTCAATCCCTGGGTTGGGAAGATTCCCTGGAGAAGGACTTGGCTTCCCACTCCAGTATTTTTGCCTGGGAAATCCCATGAACAGAGGAGCCTGGCAGGCTACTGTCCATGGGCTCACAACAGGTCAGACACAACTGAGTGACTAAGCGCACACACAAACACAACCGATTAACTGGTTCAAAATTGGGAAAGGAGCACATCAAGGCTGTATATTGTCACCCTGCTTATTTAATTTATATGCAGAGTACATCATGAGAAACACTGGACTGGTTGAATCACATGCTGGAATCAAGATTGCTGGGAGAAATATCAATAACCTCAGATATGCAGATGACACCACACTAATGACAGAAAGCAAAGAGGAACTAAAGAGCCTCTTGATGAAGGTGAAAGGGGAGAGTGAAAAAGCTGGCTTAAAACTCAACTTTTGAAAAATGAAGATCATGGCAACTAGTCCCATCACTTCATGGCAAATAGATGGGGAAACAATGGAAACAGTGACAGACTTTATTTTCTTGGGCTCCAAAATCACTGCAGATGGTGACTGCAGCCATGAAATTAAAAGACACTTGCTCCTTGGAAGGAAAGCTATGACAAACCTAGATAGTATATTAAAAAACAGAGACATCACTCTGCTGACAAAGGTCCATATAGTCAGAGCTATGGTTTTTCCAGTAGTCACGTATGGATGTGCGAGTTGGACCATAAATAAGGGTGAGCACCAAAGAATTGATTGATGCTTTCAAGTTGTGGTGTTGGAGAAGACTCTTGAGAGACCCTTGGACTGCAAGGAGACCAAACCAGTCAACCCTAAAGGAAATCAAGCCTGAATATTCATTGGAAGGACTGATGCTGACGTTAAAGTTCCAATCCTTTGGCCACCTGATGGAAAGAGCCGACTCATTGGAAAAGACCATGATGCTGGGAAAGATTGAGGTCAGGAGGAGAAGGGGATGACAGAGGATGAGATGGTTGGATAACATCATTGACTCAATGGACTTCAGTTTGAGCATACTCTGGGAGATAGTGAAGGACAGGGAAGCCTGGCACACTGCAGTCCATGGGGTCTCGAAGAGTTGGACACAACTGAGCAACTGAACAACAATACAATCTAAGGTTAAATGGGAAGAAAGGGACCCCCTACTATTCCCCGGCATTAAAAGCCAAATAAGTCTGTTCTATTTACCCCAGTTTTAAGTTTATATTTGAGGAGCTAAAAAAATTTACACTGAAGTGTTTGATCAGCAATTATTTGGGGCAACAGTCAGGCCAAAGGGCCTGATTTCCTCAGCTCAAGCCCACTCTCAATCCCAGAGCCTTCTATATACAAATAGATAATATGGACAGGGAACAAAAAATAAAATTTAAAAAAGGCTTCTAAAACTCCTCCTGTAAGACCAAAGCTTGTTGATTAAATCCTAATGAAAAGTAATGTTGAAGATAAAAAGTTGACAAATTTGAGATGGACGTATATAAAATTGGTATATTTAAGTGGGGTTTAAAAGATAGTTCTATAAAGCTTTCTACAAAGAAAGCTGAGCACTGAAGAATTGATGCTTTTGAACTGTGGTGTTGGAGAAGATTTTTGAGAGGCCCTTGGACTGCAGGGAGATCCAACCAGTCCTTCCTAAAGGAGATCAGTCCTGAGTGTTCATTGGAAGGACTGATGTTGAAGCTGAAACTCCAATACTTTGGCCACCTGATTCGAAGAACTGGCTCATTGGAAAAGACCCCAATACTGGGAAAGATTGAAGGCAGGAGGAGAAGGGGAGGACAGAGGATAAGATGGTTGGATGGCATCATCGACTCAATGGACGGGAGTTTGGGTAAACTCTGGGAGTTGGTGATGGACAGGGAGGCCTGGCGTGCTGCAATCCATGGGGTCACAAAGAGTAGGACATGACTGAGCAACTGAACTGAGCTGAACTGAACTTAAAGATAGTTACATCTCTTTTGTTTCACTATATTATGGGATAAACATGTTTCTCAGGGATATTCTTCCCCTGCTTGGTATTATTAAGGGAAACACACCCTGAAACAGCCCACCCTGGCCAGGCACCATAATAACCATTTGCATGAGTTACTTTATGACAGGAGGTCCTGGTCAAGAACTCAGAACTAATAAGCCACCACCAACCAGAAGAGTTCAGGAAAGGTCAAAAGGAGACACCACGTGTCTGACCACCTCCCAGAATCCTTGCTGGCATCCTCCTTGGCTGAGCAATGTGTGCACCACCAGGAATGATTCTCAGTCAGGGTGACAAGCCAAAGACCACCTGGAAACTAATCCCATCACCATAAAACCTGCGAGCCACATCGCAGAGCAGTTCTCCTGGGTTCTCTTACCCTACTGTTCTATGCCTGGACGCCCCTTCCAATAAAATCTCTTGCCTTGTCAGCTCATGTCTCCTTGGACAATTCGTTTCCGAGTGCTAGACAAGAGCTTGCCCTCTGGTCCTGGAAGGGATTCCCCTTCTTGCAACAAATGGCGACTCTGGTGGGGACTCTTCTTCACTGCAATTGACATCCTGACCACTTGGGGTACTCAGGGGCCAGCTAACCTGCTGATGGACCAGACCCAATAGCTGCCACAGGGCCTCTTTTTTCCTTGAAATCCTTCCCATTGCGGATGATTGACCAGAGTGCCCCAACTGGCTAAAGAAACAAGAGACTTTACTGAACTCTCTCCCCTTCCCTCTCTCTTTCCTCTTACTCCTTCCTAACTTACCCATTTTTCTAGCTGCCCCCCACCCCCACTCTGCCGCCCTGCCCAGTCCTGGATGCAAGACTCTGGTTGAAGGGCCTCAGCCTGAGCTGAGGATAGGAGGCTGATCATTTCTGCTTGGCAGATCTCGGATTCCAGCTCTGTTCTGGTCTAGTTTCTGGTGTGAATTCTGACTCCATTCTGGTCTGGTTTCTGGTGGGGCCGAGTTCCAGTCTTCTGTTCCATGGAGGCCCCGGGGTAACATCCTGTAATGCCTGGATATCTGTGGATGGCAGGAGACGTCTGTAAGGCCACCCCCTTTACCCCACTCTCTCACCTCCTGCCCCTTTTTCTTTCAACCTGGCTTCCTTTCCTCCCTTTGAAATCTGAAGACCTGAGATATTTTCATTTCCTCTGTTAGTACTTGGATCTGAGGTCCTGTGTCTCTATAGGAGGTTTCCTGAGAGGCCATAATCTAGCATTGGAGAGAGAGCATGATTAGGACTGCTGGGTCTCTGTGTGTGCTTTGTACTCTGTGTTCTGTGTTATGATTTCTGATGGCCACTTTGCTTTACGTGGCTGCCATTTTGTTTAGACCTGCCACCATTTTTTTATACCTCAGAGAAGGTAAGTTGAAGCAAAAGTCTTCAAAACTGGTTCCAAAACTGTGTTTTTTTCCTGCATATGCAATTAGTAAAAGCAAGCTTGATCAAACGGCTTTTTAGAATTCTGATCCTGAGGTCGGAAAACCAAGTAGAACTTAATTTTCTCTCCCCTTGCCTTGAGAACAAGGCTCTCAGGAACACTTACCTAGACCATCTGTAACTCCTGACACTAAGGGAAAAATAGGTAGAGCCTTTAAAAAATGTATTTATTCCAATTGTTATAAAATAGTAAATTTTACATTGTAATATCTGATTCATGACTAAGTTAAGAAGATGAAGTTTAATCTCTTGTGGCTGTATGGATATGTGTATGTCTCAGTATATGCCTTTATCTCTAGATAATATTGTTGAGATTAATTTGTAAATGAACTCTATTTAACTGGCCTAAAGAAAAATAAGTGCTTACAACTCAAAGAATTCCAAATTAAGCCAAATGAATTTCAGGTTCATATGAACTAAGAAATATTATACACGTGTCTTTAAAATCATCAGAAAGTGTAATACTTCTGTTGTACCTAGGTTTATAAGAGTTCAAATAAGACTGTATTCTGTTACAAATTTGTCAACAAGAAAGGAAACTCACTGTGGAAAAAAAAAGTAAGGGAAGTGTTTTCAGGAAATGAAGGCATGAGAAATGAAAAAGTACTAAAATGAGTGAGTTATGCATGATTAGTATTTTCTAAAATTGGATTCCAATTAGTTGGGTAAATGGATTTTGTTAGGAATGACACAGCCATAGGAAAACTGGTTAGAGCCAACTAGATGCAAGATGGTGGAGTCAACTTTCATTAGACCTTGAGCCTCAGTATATACACCCATTGTGACATGTCAGCAGCTTAAGTGATACACGAACCAGCACAGGCTGAATCTGACGGGGTGTTCGAAACCCTTAGATTTTTTGACAAAACTTCCTAAATCAAATTCTACTGAAGTTCTTTTGACCTCTGGTTACCTTTGGGATGCTTCCAAGGGCCCCTGAAACATCCCAAAGACATATTAAATTAACTGAGTTTACTTGATTGGTTAAATTGCATAGGAATATTATCAAATGAGTAATCCTCTCAGGTTATATTGTATGGTAAACATTACTTGTATAGATATCTTAGAAATTATATGGAGTTCCTAAAATTCTGATATGTCCTGGTATTCTAATGGGAAACCTGATGATTTCACAAAGGTTAGCAAAAGAACTGAATGAACTGGCAAATATACTTATAACTTTTATGGTTTCTATCTGAAAAATTATGAGTTTCAATCTGTGTTTCCCATAAGTAAAGAAAACTTTCCCCTCAAACTAATTATGACAGTACTTTGGTAAAATTATACTTTATAAGCAAATTGAAACATTTATTTTTCCTCTCTACCTGACCTCTCCAGAGATTGGAAGCTCTTAGGTTTCCAGTAACTTTATCAGATAAGTTAGGAAGGTTATCTCATTAACAGGTACAGAAATCTCAATGAATTTTTGAGAACTTGAGAAGGAAGGAATTCATAGATCTGTTAGATGAAATCTGTGATAAGCCTTTGGTGTGACTTTCCTAGCCCTGAAAGGTTTTATTTTAAAAATTCAATCTGAGACTTTTTAAAAGTTTCAGCAAAGCAAAAAAGTCTATGATCAGTTATGGTTATATAAATTATCAAGCCAAATTTACTGAGACCAGATCCATTTTGCAAACTAGTCTTAATTTGGTTATATTTGATTAAAAAATGAGGGTGATTTTAGGGAGAAAAAGATGTTTCAATGAATATTAAATTCCAGTTTGTTGTTGGAGGTCTGTCTACTAGGACTCCTGTTCTGGGTAGTTCTTTGATATTATGTGATATTAATGTAAAATTTAATTGAATTCTTGAAGAATACCCTAAGTTTGCTTCTGAAGCTTATCTCAGTTCTCTGTCTTTGAATGAAGATCAGATGCTTCACAACCTGCAACCAGGACTGGGAAAAGACACAATTTACAGGCCTGTCTACAACCTGGATAGACAGACCTTTTTATCAGGTACTCTTAACTAGCTCATGCACTGTGAAATTGAAGGGAAATTGACTCTTAGATTAATTCCCACATCCTGCAGCCATGAAATTAAAAGATGCTTGCTCCTTGGAAGAAAAGTTATGACCAACCTGGATAGCATATTAAAAAACAGAGACATTACTTTTCCAACAAAGGTCCATCTGGTCAAAGCTATGGTTTTTCCAGTAGTCATATATGGATGTGAGAGTTGGACTATAAGAAAGCTGAGTGCCAAATAATTGATGCTTTTGAATTGTGGTGTTGGAGAAGACTTTTGAGAGTCCCTTGGACAGCAAGGAGATCCAACCAGTCCTTCCTAAAGGAGATCAGTCTTGAGTGTTCATTGGAAGGACTGATGCTGAAGCTGAAACTCCAATCCTTTGGCCACCTGATGTGAAGAACTGACTTATTTGCAAAGACTCTGATGCTGGGAAAGACTGAAGGCAGGAGGAGAAGGGGACGACAGAGGATGAGATGGTTGGATGGAATCACCAACTCAATGGACATGAGTTTGAGTAAACTCTGGGAGTTGGCGATGGACAGGGAGGCCTGGTGTGCTGCAATTCATGGGATCACAAACAGTCAGATGCGACTGAGCGACTGAACTGAACTGAACGGCCCCTACACTGGACTAATCTATAGAGAGGACTGCCGACCTGAATTCACCTTAAAACAACGCTCTAATGGAGGAAACTGCACTATACTAGGACAAGAAGATGATACCAGAAATAGACAGCTTGCCCAAGATCCTTGACATGACTCATATGATCATTTATGTTTTCTTGACTTCTTGGATCATTGCACATGAATAAAATGTTTTTTCTATCATAGGCACATTCCTATGCTAGTTTTAGAAATCAAACCAATTGTTGGGTTTGTGGCCAATTACCTGTGACTAGTTCTGTATTATCTTCGTGAATTTCTCTGCTCAAAGGCTCTAATTGATTGGCCCTAAGGAAATTTACTTTAAAATGAAAATTATAGTCATGTCCAGGTTACTATTGATATTCCTCTCACCTGGCAAATTCATAATACCTGCTCTGACCCTGGGCATAGATTTAGTTTTCTCTTAGGGTCATTCAAACTCCGTGACAAGCTAAGTCTCAATCCAAAACTGTAACCTCTCATCTATTAAAAAGAAAACTGCCACAACTATGGGATGGATTTATGTAGATAACACCAAGTTATGGTAATTTAAGTTTAAAGCCTCCTCTATGTTGGGAACACTTAAATCATACTAAAGATAATCAGTCTAACAACACTAGGAAACTGGGCCATGTGCCTTATAGACAGTGCCAATATATAATTGCCCTGGAATATAAGTATTGGTACAGAATAAAGTCAGATGGCTTGGGATATTACTGGACTGCACCTAATGAAGTTTTTGACTTAACTGTCACTTAAGACTCTACTAATACTGCTAGCCTATGTTATTTGCAGTTCATCTGTTTCACAGATTGCTGTTTCTGACACTGCCAAGTGTGTGACTGTGTCTCCAACAAAATAATACATAGCTCCATATGAGATGGATGATGGTAACAGTGTAACTCTAGATATGGGAAGAAGAGGAAATGCTTTCCTGGACCAAGAGGCTAGTGAGACAGGTGGTCCAAAGAATTTTGGATACTGTTTTAATGCTTAATCCGGTAACAGCACATTGAGTGGCCTATCAGCAAAATCTTTGCCAGACCTGAGAATGAGCATTCTCAGCTCCATGGGATGAAATAGTCATGAAATGCCACCTCAAAAAAATTCATGGTCAAGTTTATGACCAAGAAGGGGCTCTGCTGACTGGAAATTGGCACTTGCCACTGACCTCTACCAAGATAAATTCATGACCACTGAAGTTGCTGACCTTCAGCACACCTGCAAGGAGCTCAGGACAGAAATCAGGAATGAGGCACTCTGTGCTCTGGGAAAAGCTGACAGGACAGGCCTTCAGATAGGTATTTTGAGGGAAATAATTATAGAAGTCCCAATTCTTGCATCTTTTCATACCTAGAAAAACACTAACATTGTTAACTGTGACATCTGCTTTGGCTGTTAAGAAGAATATTGCAATTAAAAGTCAAAATAGAGTAGCTATGGTTCAGACATCCAAGAAAATAACTAGGTGACACTATAGATGCAATTTCAGACTAGTTTTTGTAGCTTTCTGAGTGATACCAACTTGGATGCTACCAGACATTCTCAAAACAATGCCTGTGCTGGCAGCTAGTAACTACAACCTTACTTTTTATAAAACTAGGCAACTGGTTACCCAGCTACCAACTGCCTGGACCTGAAATGCCAGGTCCAGATTGCATTTCAGGCTTATTCTTCTGAAAAGAAATGAGATATATTTTGTCTATTAAAATTCCAGTTGTCTATCTACGTCTCATTGGGTCTCTTTAACACCAAAATGACAGACCAAGAGACTCAGAGTTTGATCATACAAGATTCAGATCTAGGACTTGGAACTCAGAAATACTCTCTTTTTAAAAAAAATTTATTATTATTATTTTCTACTTTACAATATTGTATTGGTTTTGCCACACTTCAACATGAATCCGCCACGGGTGTACACGTGTTCCCAGAGAACAGACACTGAATCGAAAGTATTTCTGACCCTGTATGCGAGTCAGAAATGCTTTCGATTCAGTGTCTGTTCTCCAAATTGAGGCAGCACTATGTCCCATTTTGAAAGAAAGTTACTGGAGCCATAGTTGCCTGGTTCCCTGAATTAAAACTAAGCAGGACTCTGTGGGGCTTTGAAGTACAGATCCTTTCTGTTTCTTGTCTGTAGGATATAAGCTTCATTCAGCCTCCTTGACCTTCCCTGAGTTCCAAAGGGAAAATTCAAACACTTGCTAATCCAGAAAGGGAAGGAATGCAGAAACATACAGAAGAAGAGTCAAGTGATGGTTCAGCCTTGGGGCTTGGTCTTGGTTTCTTCTCAAGAAAGACACATAACAAAATCTTTGAGTTCTCCTGCAGGACTATGGCAACCCACTCCAGTACTCTTGCCTGGAAAACCCCATGGACGGAGGAGCCTGGTAGGCTACAGTCCATGGGGTCGCTAAGAGTCAGACACGACCGAGTGACTTCACTTTCACTTTTCACTTTCATTCATTGGAGAAGGAAATGGCAACCCACTCCAGTGTTCTTGCCTGGAGAATCCCAGGGACAGGGGAGCCTGGTGGGCTGCCGTCTATGGGTCGCACAGAGTCGGACACGACTGAAGCGACTTAGCAGAAGCAGCAACAGGACTAGGACCCCCACCCAGCTGGAGGATGGTAACTTCAGGCCAAGCGCAAGATCCTTGGAGCAGCACCCTGTTGCCTCACCACCAACCAATCATAAGAAACTCACACACCTTGCAGCCCTCACCCCAAATTTTGCCTTCCTTTTCTGGGAACCAGTGATGACCATCCTGTTAGGTCTCCTGTTTGACCCCTGTTAGGGTCCAACAGTTTCAGGCTAAATTGCTGTTACTACAAGAGTGGAGGCTGGTTTCAGATACAGAATACCTCAACTTAGATCAAGTAAAGAGAGACTTCTACTCTGTTAGGCAGGACTACGCCCATGCACAGCAAGAAGAAGTTACAGAAGAAAGAGACCTCTGCCCCAATTCCCAAGAAGTATCTTGAGTATGAAGTCTCTTGGGAGGAGTTGTTAGGGGAAGCACACTGACTGCCCACCCTGGCCAGGCGCCATGGTAACCATTTACCTCCTGTTTTATGATAGGAGGTCCTGCAATAGTATTATATGAATAAAACAAGGCATATAAATCTGTGTCTCAGAAAATATTAACCAAACATGCTAAAGGAAATCAATAGTTACCTGAACCATACAAAGTAAGTAAATACTAGGAACTAACATGCAAAGACTAATAAAAATAAAATAGTCATTGTGCTCTAGGCTTAATTTGTAAACAAAGAAGGTCTTTGCTGAATGCCTTATACAAACCTTTGAAGGCATGACAAATTAAACTCCAAAACTGTAGAACATAGAACTTACAAAATTAATTTCAGTTTAATTAGAAATCTTGTCATTGATAAAATCTTTTAGTATCTTTTGGGTGACAGAGCTGTTCTTTGGGGAACTAAAAGCAACTGACTTTCTCTTGCGAATCTCTACAAACCAGAGTGATAACAGGCCACAAGGACCTGAGATTAAGCCTAATTAGCTAAAAAAGATAAGACCTAAAAGCAAAGAAAGTACCAGTTTAAAATTCAAACTTCTGGGATGCTCCCTGAGCCAATCCTTACAGATAGTAAGCCTTAGTCAACTGAGCAAGCGACTTTAATGTATTCCAACTGTCTGTAAACTTCTACTGTATAATTGTAAAATCCCTTACAATTATACAGTAGACATGACAGATTCAAGGGATTAGATCTGATAAAGTACCTGAAGAACTGTGGACAGATGTTCATAATATTGTACAGGAGATGGTGATTAAAACCATCCCCAAGAAAAAGAAATGCAAAAAGGCAAAATGGTTGTCTGAGGAGGCCTTACAAATAGCTGAGAAAAGAAGAGAAAATAAAAAGTGACAGTCAGTCGTGTCTGACTCTTTGTGACCGTGTGGACTATACAGTCCATGGAATTCTCCAGGCCAGAATACTGGAGTGGGTAGAGCCTTTCCCTTCTCCAGGGGATCTTCCCAACCCAGGGATCGAACCCAGGTCTCCTACATTGCATGTGGATTCTTTACCAGCTGAGTCACAAGGGAAACCCAAGAGTATTGGAGTGGATAGCCTGACCCTTCTCCAGGGGATCTTTCTGACCCAGAAATTGAACCGGGGTCTTCTGCAATTGCAGGTGGATTCTTTACCCACTGAGCTAAGAAAAGAAGAGAAGCAAAAGGGAAAGATACACCCATCTGAATGCAGAGTTCCAAAGAATAGCAAGGAAAGATAAGAAAGACTTCCTAAGTGAACAATGCAAGAAATAGAGGAAAACGATAGAATGGGGAAGACTAGGAATCTCTTCAAGTTTACAATATCTAATTCATAACTCTTTTTTTTTCAGTGAAGTCATGAGATCTCTAGTTTTGCCTGTTTGTGTCTGTGTACACATTATACATATGCAATAACTCTACCTTGAAAAGTATTATCAAAACTGAATTTATAAAAGGCTCTTTTCAATTAAAAAGTAAATGCTCACAAATTAAATGTAAAGAAACCTGCCTAAAGAAATTTCAGGTTCACGTAAACTCAGAAATTCTCAAAATTAACTTGATACCTGATATTAATGTTTAAGTTTGTGAATCTAATTGATATAGTCATCTTTAAAGTAATCAAAATTAGGTATACTACTTTACTGTACCTAGATTTAATAAATAAGACCTTATTATATCTGTTGCAAGAAAAATAACTTGCTTTGATAAAACTTCAAATGTAAATGAGATAAGAGATTTGGGGTAAACCATTAAATAACTGTATTTTAGAAACATCTGCTTAAGATGATCTTTCCAGGTACTTTGTAACCTTAGGTTCTAGAGTTATGTTAATTTAAGCGATGGAAGTTTATTAACTAGCTAGAAGATACTGAAATATCAATTACTAAACAGAGAGATTAAGCTATTTAGGAATATAAATGAAAATATTTGGTGTTAGCCTGAGTTGTTCTTCTCTATCAGAAAGCAAGTGTTTTAAGAAATTATCACTGATATCTGTGCTTACCAATCTATAGAATGCAAATGTAAAAGAGAGTTCATAATTGCTTACTTCTTAGCTTTGATTAAAAATTAGGGTCTTAAGAGTTGAAGATTCTAATTTAAACATATAATAAAAGCTAGTGGAATAACAGACACTGCAGTGTACAGTAAGAGACAGAAAATGTTTACTGAAAGAGTATATTTTCAGTAAAGAAGGCATGAGGAATGAATGGATATTTTAGTGAGAAAAAAGAATGATCTGGTTGACTTTATTTGGATGGAAAATGAGAGACAGGCTGGATACAGAAAATGAGGAGGAGGAAAAAGTTTCATACATGGTCAGGATTACTAAATTTAGATTGGAGTTAACTAAGTTAATGGATTTCGTTAAGTAAGCTAATGCAAGACTGGAATTTGATTTCTCTGTGTTAGAAGTGCTCCTCTTTGATAAGATATTGTGTGAATTTCTGTGCCCTCGATTCGCATTTGTTTTCTTTTAAACATTTTGTGGCTTTGGTTAAAAAAGTATTGTTAGTGACCTATGACCCTGTTTTGTTTTAAAACCTTTTTGATAGTCCCAAGTATCAAAATCCGGAGAAGGCGATGGCACCCCCACTCCAGTACTCTTGCCTGAAAAATCCCATGGGTGGAGGAACCTGGTGGGCTGCAGTCCATGGGGTACCAAAGAGTCGGACACAACTGAGTGACTTCACTTTCACTTTTCACTTTCACGCATTGGAGAAGGAAATGGCAACCCACTCCAGTGTTCTTGCCTGGAGAATCCCAGGGACAGGGGAGCCTGGTGGGCTGCCGTCATGGGGTTGCACAGAGTCAGACATGACTGAAGCGAGTTAGCAGCAGCAGCAGCAGCAGTATCAAAATCTAACTAAAGCTATTTTAACCTCCAGCTAACTCTGGGATGCTTCAAGGAAACATCTCTGAGACATCTCAGAGAGGAATGTTTAAGTTTATTTGGTATTTTAAATTCATAAACATTGCCAAATGATTGGAGGTGAACTTTAGGCTATAGTGTATGGATAAAATGTCATTAATATAGATATTTCAGAATTTATATATAATATACGTTATCAGTCCTAATTCTAGTTGTTAACATAAAATGTGATTTGTTGCTGTTATTTAGTTGCTAAGTCATGTACAACTCTTTGCCACCCTCTGAACTGAGGCACACTGGACTCCTTTGTCCTCCGCTATCTCCCAGAGTTTGCTCGAATTCATGTCCATTGAGTCAGTGATGCTATCTATTCATCTCATCCTCTGCCACTCCCTTCTCCTTTTGCCTTCAGTCTTTCCCAACATCAGGATCTTTTCCAGTGAGTTGGCTCTTCCCATCAGGTGGCCAAAGTACTGAAGTTTTAGCTTCAACATCAGTGCTTCCAATGAATATTCAGGGTTGATTTCCTTTAACAGTGACTGGTTTGATCCCCTTGAAGCTTAAGGGACTTTCAGGAGTTTTCTCCAGCACCACAATTTGAAAGCACCAATTCCTCAGTGCTCAGCCTTCTTTATGGTCCAACTCTCACATCCATACATGACTACTGGAAAAACCATAGCCTTGACTACACAGACATTTGTCAGCAAAGTGAAGTCTTTGCTTTTTAATGCACTGTCTAGATTTGTCGTAGCTTTCCTCCCAAGCAGCAAACTCTTTTAATTTCATGGTTGCAGTCACCATCTGCAGTGATTTGGGAACCCAAGAAAATAAATCTGTCACTATTTCCACTTTTTTCCCTTTCTATTTGCCATGAAGTGATGGGACTGGATGCCATGATCTTAGTTGTTTTTTTGTTTGTTTGTTTGTTTTATATTGAGTTTTAAGCCAGTTTTTTCACTCTTTGCTACATGTTATGGAAATATCCAAATTTCCTGCTCATCAAATCTCTAGCCATGCTATTTTAAGTTTTGTCCTTTATAGACAATTATTTTATACTGATGCTGTTACAAAAATGAAGATTTTCAAGAAGACTCATAAAAAGAACTTTCTAAGCAAATAGAAGTTTCTGATAGTCTGTAGAAAATACCACTGAACTGACACAAATACCACTGACAAAATTCTAATAGAAAACTTGATTACTTCATCAAGATCAACAGGATCAACATGTAACTGAATGAACTGATGAATATGATTTATAACTTTGTGACTTTGGAAAATATACTAGCTTGAATTTTCGTTTTTTCAGAAAAACCTTTTCTCTTATGCTATGACTTACAACAAATTGATAAAGTATGCCTTTGTAAACAAAAATGAAAAACTTATCTTTTTCTCTCTACCTGTTCCTGCCAGAATTTGGCTTCTCCAATTGGCTCTCCTATGGCCTCGATGGTTTACTGCAACTGGATTAGTTAGTCATTCTAGTCATTGTTATAACTTGTTCTTTGTTTTCAAGTTGTTCATGCTTTTGTTTCCCTGCTGCACTATGACTTTGCCACTGTTACTAGCTACATTACTTATATCCTGCCTATTTTATAAAATTATTGTCTCTTACAGTACCCAGTGTGTAAGCAGGATACTAATGATAACTAGGTGACTTGAAGCAGTTGATTAGATATGTAGTTCTGTACGAGATCAATGATTGTAACAATGTAACTCTAGATATGGGAAGAAGCAACAAAAATGAATATTTTCCTGAAACTAATAAGGACAAGCAGCCCAGAGAATTTTGAATACTGCTTTATGGACTAAACCAGCAACAGAGCATTGAGTGTCCTGTCAATGAAATCACCAGATTTGGGAATGAGCATTCCTAGTACCATGGGACAAAATTGTCATGAAATGCTCCCCAAACTATGGTCAAATATATGACCCAGAAGAGGCTCTTCCAACTGGAAACTGGCATTCACCATCTACCTCTACAAAGATTAAATGATGGTCACTACATCTACCAACCATGAATACCCCTTGAAAGGATTTCCGGGTGGAGATCAGGAATGAGGCCGTCTATGCTCTGGAAAAACTGGTAGAACAGGCCTTCAGAAAGATACTTTTAAGAGAAGATTTTATGGGCTCTGGTTCTTACATCTTCTCATACCTATAGAAATACTAACATCAATGACAGTGATGGCTGCTTTGGCTATTAAGGGGGAAATTACTATTAAAAGTCAAAATAGAGTGTTGTTCAGACATCTAAGAAAATAAATAGGTGACACTATGGTGTGATTTCAGACAACCCTTGTATTGTTAAGAACCTGAGTTTTCCGAGCTGTGTCAGACTTGGAATGCCATCAGGCATTCTCAAAGCAATGTCTGCTAGCAGCTGGTGACTACAATCTTAACTTTGAAAGGTTTTCCCATGTAAATCTTATATGTTTAGATGATGAAGTTGCTTTAGATCATATGTTAGCAAAAAGAAAAAAACACATATGTAGTGACCAATAGCCACATTAAAGGTTAAAACCTACTTAGATAAACCTAGACAACTGGCTACATCTCCTCAAAGTGTTAAGTCTAGATTAGGAATCAGGCCTATTTTCCTAAAAAGAAATAAGATCTATTTTGTCTATTAATATCTGGTTGTCCCTCCTCCAACTACTGATCCCAAATGTCTCCACTTGTTTGTACAGGATAACCCAAATACTGACTCTATTATGACAATAATCAAAATTGTTATCAAATGTAACTTGGTTATTACTCTTTCTCTGGCCCCTAACTAGTTGCAATAATTCTTTTACTGATCGTTGGCCTCTGTCTTTTTTTAAACCACTTGTTAAGTTTTGTCTCCTTCAGACTACAACAGATTCAATTCAAGGGAACAATGATGCAGACACTACAGCCACTCCTCAGAACAGATCCTGCAGGAATAGCTACAAAACCCACCCTGCAGCCCCTTAGTGAACAGGGCAAGAATTCCATGACCCCACCTGGGTAGGGTCTATGACTCATGTGCCAGCCTGAAGAAGCTGCAGAAGATAGACTATTGTCCCTCGTCCTCCCAATAAAGATTTCTTGGGATTCAAATAGGGAAATTTGAAGTAAGAGACAGATGAGTCCCTGGGCCCGAGAGCTGGTGATCATCAAATGACCAAAACTAAGGTTCTGTCCTCAGCCAAGCAAGAATGATACCTATTTCCCCTCCTGCATTGATATGGAGGGGAAATAACAGAGGGAAACTAACAGAGGGAATTTGTTTCAGTGAAATAGAAAAAAAGAGGAATGAGTTTTTCTTTTGTTTCTTTCCCTTTCCTGAGAACAAAGGAGATATAGAGAACAGTAAGCAGGCCTGATCACTTCTTGTTTTTACTTTAACTATGGCACCCCACTCCAGAACTCTTGCCTGGAAAATCCCATGGACGGAGGAGCCTGGTGGGCTGCAGTCCATGGGGTCATGAAGAGTCAGACACGACTGAGCGACTTCACTTTCACTTTTCACTTTCATGCATTGGAGAAGGAAATGGCAACCCACTCCAGCGTTCTTGTCTGGAGAATCCCAGGGACAGCAGAGCCTGGCGGGCTGCCGTCCATGGGGTTGCACACAGTCAGACACGACTGAAGTGACTTAGCAGCAGCAGCAGCAATCTGTAGTCTGCAACTAAGTTTGCTTTTCTCAAAACCAACCTGCTACTATATAAACTACTACCAGCACCTATCACCTCCCTAACTCTGCATGAGTTATATCCTGCACCTATTACCCTTTAACTCTATGCTAATTACATCCTGTACCTGGTGCTTTCCTTTACGGCTTTCCCTTGTAGTTTTCTTTCTTTTTTTCATTTCAGAAAGAAAGCCATAGTACAGTATACCAGAGGAAGACAAACCCAATTACTGGGTTCCCTGATACCAGCTATGACTTCTGAAACAAAACAAGAATGCAAGACTTTCATTACATTGAGCCTATCATTTACTCTAAGACCATGAGGCCCAGGCTATATACTGTCTCTCAGCTCTCAGAGGAGGTGGGGCACAGTTCCTGAGGCACTAGCCTTCTGTGATCTCTCCCCTACTGGTTGAAGATTTAAGTCATCTTTCTATTTCTTCCAAATTCTGTCTCTGTATTTTTTATTCAACTTTAGAGGCAGAGAAAGCCAAGGTTTTGGTGGCAACAACACTACAGTTGAATGAACCAAAAGGAAATCTCCCATTAGTCCCCAACATGATATATATACGTAGAAATGCATGTTCCACGGGCTCCCCTGGTGGCTCAGTGGTGCAGAATCTGCCTGCCGATGCAGGAGATGCACGTTCAATCCCTGGGTAGAGAAGATCCCCTGGAGAAGGGAATGGCTACTCACTTCAGTATTCTTGCCTGGAGAATTCCATTAACAGAGGAACCTGGCAGGCTACAGGCCACGGGATGGCAAAAGAGTCAGACATGACTTAGCAAGTAAACAACAAAATATGCCACATGTATATGTATATATATAAACACATCTTTTAAGACTGGAAAAAAACTTGCTGATGGGATTCTAATGGAAACAAAAGTTGAAGGTATAATAATTGGCACAAATAAAATGAAAATTTATATAATCTGGTATATTTAAATGGATTTATATAAGATGGTTACATCTCTTGTGCCTAATTATAATGTAGGATAAATATTATGAATCTCATTGGGGAATGCTTCCCGTGCCTGATATTATAAGACAGGGCATATAAATCTGCCCCTTAACAACAATAATTAAACATACCAAAAGAAACCAACAGTGTTACCTGAACCCTCATAATATGAAATTAAAATTGAAAGCTCGTACTCGGGGGCTAATAAAGATAATATTAGTGATTTTAGCTCTGGGCTTAAGAAGGTCTTTGTTGAATGTCTTGTGCTAACTTTTGAAGGCATGATAAATCGAACCCTAACTTTGTAGCAAATAGAACCCTCGATTTGCAGTTTAGTTGAAAATTTTCTCATGAATATAAAAAAAATTTTTTTTAATGTTTTTGGGCAAATCATTCTTTTAATATCATTTAGGTGGCAGACCAGTTCTGAGGGGGAAATAAAACAACTGTCTTCGTATTTGTCTTGCAAATCTCTGTAAATCAGAAATGCAAATACAGCAAATAACCTGAGACTGAGCCAGACCAGCTCAATCAGGTAAAACCTGAAACTGAAGGAAATAAAAGGAGGACAAAGTCTTTCAAAACTCAAACTACTGGAAAGGTTGTGTCACCCCAAATCTAATTCTCAGCTTCCTTAGAATCTATCAAGGACAAATGCAAATCTTGAAAGTCTTACCACAAATAGTAAAGCCTTAATTATCTGAGCAAGTGAATTTAACTATTGCAACTATTGTTTATAAACTTGTAAGTTTATCTTGTAATACCTGATTCATAACATTTTAATTTTTTAACATGAAACCATAGGGTATCTAGTTTTTCTGTTTATATTTCTGTGTACTTTAAACATATAATAATCTCTGCTTAATGATATACCCAATTGAAGCAGAATTCCAGAGAATAGCAAGGAGAGATAAGAAAGCTTTCTTAAGTGAATAAAGCAGGGAAATAGAGGAAAACAGTAGAATGGGAAAGACTACAGATCTCTTTAAGAAAACTGGAGACAGCAAGGAAATATTTCATATAAAGATAGACACAAAAAAGGACAAAAACAGCAAGGACCTAGCAGAAGCAGAAGAGGTTAAGAAGAGATGGCAAGAATATACAGAACATCTGTGCGAAAAATCTCTTAATGGCCCAGGTAACCATGATGGTGTGGTCATTCTCTTAGAGCCAGACATCCTGGAGTGTGAAGTCAAGTGGGCTTTAAGAAGCATTATTATGAATAAGTTAGTGAAAGTGATGAAATTCCAGCTGAACTATTTCAAATCCTAAAAGACAATGCTGTTAAAGTGCTGCATTCAATATGCCAGCAAATGTGGAAAACTCAGCAGTGGCCACAGGACTGGGGAAGGTCAGCTATCATTCCAATCCCAAAGAAGGGCAATGCCAAGGGATGTTCAAATTACCATACAATTGCACTCATTTCACATACTAGCAAGATTATGCTCAAAATCCTTCAAGCTAGGGTTCAACAGTATGTGAACTGAGAACTTCCAGATGTAGAAACCAGAGATCAAATTGCCAACATCTGTTAGATCATAGAAAAAGCAAGGGAATTCCAAAAACACATCTACTTCTGCTTCATTGACTACGCTAAAGCCTTTGATCATGTGAATCACAACAAACTATGGAATATTCGTAAAGGAGGAGGCAGGAATATTCATAATGTGGAGGCAGACCACATTACCTGCCTCCTAAGGAACCTGTATGCAGGACAAGAAGCAACAATTACAACTGGATGTGCAACAACAGACTGGTTCCAAACTGGGAAAGGAGTACATCAAGGCTGTATATTGTCACCCTGTTTATTTAACTTATATGCAGAGTACATCATATAAAATGCTGGGCTGGGGGACTCACCAGCTGGAATTAAGATTGCCTGTAGAAATATCAACAACCTCATATATGCAGATGCTACCACTTTAATGGCAGAAAGTGAAGAGGAACTAAGGAGCCTCTTGATGAAGGTGAAAGAAAAGAGTGAAAAGCTGGCTTAAAACTTAGTTAAAAATGAAGACCATGGCATCTGGTCCTACCACCTCATAGCAAATAGATTGGGAAAAAGCGGAAACAGTGTCAGATTTCACATTCTTGGCCTCCAAAATCAATGCGGATGGTGACTGCAGCCACAAAATTAAAAGACGCTGGCTCCTTGGAAGAAAACTATGGCAAACTTAGACAGCATATTAAAAAGCAGATATATTACTTTGTCAAAAAACGTTCCATATAGTCAAAGCTATGGTTTTACCAGTTGTCATGTACAGATATGAAAGGTGGACCAGAAGGAAGGCTGAGTGCTGAAGAATTGATGCTTTCCACCTGTGATACTAGAGAAGACGAGACTCCCTTGTACAGCAAGGAGATTAAACCAGTCTATCCTAAAGGAAATTAGCCCTGAATATTCATTGGAAGAATATTCATTGGAGCTGAAGCTCCAATACTTTGGCCACCTGATGTGAAGAACTGACTCATTGGAAAAGACCCTAATGCTGGGAAAGGCTGGGGACAAAAGGAGAAGGGATGACAGAGAATGAGACGGTTGGATGGTGTCACTGATTCAATGGACATGGGTTTGAGCAAACTCCAGGAGAAAGACTGGGAAGCCTGACTTGCTGCAGTTCATGCAGTCGCAGAGAGTCAAACATGACTTAGCAACAGAAAAACACCACCAAATGGAGCATTGGTCACAGGACAAGAGAAAGCTGATATTTAACACATGCAAACTAGATTTATAAGAAAACTTCCAAGACTGAGAAGTATTCAAAGGCAAAAGAAACACAACTTTAACAAATTGAATATCAGTGAAACACAGGCAGCAAGTTAATGTTTTTTGCTATGACCAGGTTCTCCGTCAAACGTATAACACACAAATGAAGCATAATGTGAAGGTGGTGTCTTTGGGACATGTAGGATGTGGGATGTGACATGTAATTTTGGAGATGGTATAAAAGAAAATGATTTGTTTTTTCTGGGCTGTAACACAGTTGACTCTTGAACAACGCAGGGATTAGAGGCACCAACCCTTGACAATCCACAGTATTATTTATAGCCTGCCCTCTATTCCTCCATATTTGTGGATTCAACCAACCCCTGATGGTGTAGAACTATATTATTTACTATTGAAAAAATTTGGGTATAAATGGACTCATGCAATTCAAACTCCTGTCGTCCAAGAGTCAGCTGTATATAATATCCAAATACTTGGCTTCTGGTAAAGAGTATGTGCATCTCCACAGATGGGAAGGATGCTGGATGGCATTTGGAAACAGGTTTGCTGACTCAATTAGAAGTAATTTATAGTTTATATTTATGGGGGGAGAGGGGAAGGATATAAATGTTTCATCTTGCTGCTGTTATACCTGATGTAGAAAGCATCCAAGAGGATGCTGTGACAGAATAATGGTGTGTCGTGGATTATTAGAGATGGCAGCTTAGGAACTTTTCATGCAGTTCCATTCCTTTCCTTTTCCCTCTCTCCTTGCAACAATACTCCACTTTAATACTTTTATTAATGTCCTTTTCATGAGGTGGGAAAATTGAGGCCCAGAGAGGTTAAGTATCTTGCCCATATTCACATAGCTAGTAAGTGTAGAACCACTGTTGAAACCTTTCCTACACTGAACTCCATTATCAAAAGTCAGATGTAAGGTTATGGAAAGACATTCATATGCGAAAGACATGAAATGCACTCCACGGAGAGTCCCAAATGTTAAACGGGCAGTTCACACATTAACACTCACACTGAGGTTTATGTCACATGGCTGTTATTAAAGCATCTTTTCATCCCTGGGTTTCCTTATCCACAGAGCTTCGCAGTTCTCCTTCCGAAAGTTGGAAACCCAGCTTCTAAAGGTGGAAAATCAGTTTCTAAAGTAAGTCAGTTTCCCAGTCTGTCCTCAAGGTCTATGACTTTCTCAGGCCACTCTGCTGAAATGTTCCTGTGTCTCTGATGGCATTTTAATGTGGTGCAGTCTAGGTGTTCAACAAATACTGTAGATATAGCACTTGGAGGGCTGGATGGATGGAGGACAGATTTTGCTGGTCCTGCCTCAGGAAAGACAAGTAAAGCAGAAACAAGTAAACCACCCTCTTGCTAGCAAGGGTGTTGAAGAAAAAGCCAGTGGGATGGCAGTAGTTGGACCACAAAAGGGTCCATGAAATACTCAGAGTTTTCAGTATGCCTTGATAGATTGGCGCTAAAGGAGAAAGGATAAACACCAAGGTAGGAAGGATAAACACCTCTCTCAACCAAAGGTATTCTTCTGGGGTATAATACCTGTTGCGGACAGGGTGTGGGTTGGGAATCCAGTGGGGACCAGTCAAGTGAAGTCTGGAAGAGACAGGTGAATTAGAACACATAGTTATTCTTGAACAGGGGTTTGAAACCAAAAGTTTTCTATTTTGTAGCAAAACATCACGGTAGACAGAAATTTGGTCTGATTTTTCTTTTGCTTCAAGGCATAGGATCATAGGTGTGCTTTGAAGTCTGTCTGATGTCTGGTTTTCAGATTTTGGTTGGTGTGTGCAGAAGAGAAGTACAGTCATATCAACTACTATATACACACTTTAATAACTTCCTATTCTGTGCCAGGTAACGGAAAACCATATAAAGCATTCCTGTTTTCATGGTGCTTGCAGTTTAGTGGGTGGGAGGGTGTGGGAAAGATCAACCAGTTACAGAGAGTTGCATAAATGATATATGAATATCCTGCATGAATGACAGTAATACACAGGAGGGACACCTCACTAGACCTGCAGAGTAAGGTCAGCTTCTTAGTGGAGGCAGCACCTGAACTAAGTCTAAGAAGACAAAGTCAAGAGGTAGCACACCAGCCCTATAGCAGGTGGGTCTGGACCAGGTAATGGTAATAGGGTGATGCTCAGTTCTGGGCATTATTTAAACTCTCAGTTAAAAGGACCACTGGGCTTCCCTGGTGCTTCAACCGGTAAAGAATCTGCCTGCAATGCAGGAGACCTGGGTTTGATCCTTGGGTTGGGAAGATCCCCTGGAGAAGGGAAAGGCTACCCACTCCAGTATTCTGGCCTGGAGAATTCCACGCACTGTATAGTCCATGGGGTCACAAAGAGTCGGACACGACTGAGCGACTTTGACTTGAGCAAATGGGAATAGCAAGTAGAGACTATGAGGATGGAAAGATGAAGGAACTAGGGACAGTTAACCAAGATAGAGAAGCTTCAGGATGGATCTGTCAGAGAGACGGCCACAGGGAAGAGGCATTATATTAGTAAGGGCAGCCCCAAATCAGGGTGATTATTCCTTCAACAAAAGGAATGATTTTATAATGCTTCAAAATGGAATGAATTTAACAAATGAGACAACTTGAGTAAAATATTTAAGCAGAATTTGATCTTCTTACAATGATGTTGTCTAGAAGTTTGTGGGGTTGAATTATTATGTGAGTGAAAATTTGTTAAAAGGGCTCTAACATCCTCTCTGAAACAGTAGGACCCTTATATCACTTTCCTTAGACTATACAGAATTCAAAAGCCACCTTGAGCAGGAGCATACAGGCAGATGTCTAAGGCACATAAATGCAAATTGCATGGGTCTCCAAGTTGATAGGGAGTGGCGAGTATGAGGATGATGATAAAAGAAATTGTTTTTAATAATCTATCCAAAGTGGAAACAAAAGCCCCATTGGTATCGAGGCTTAGATGAGACAGTATATTGGAGAACATGCACCATAAGGTATCATTATAAATTGCATTAATATAAAATCCTCTTTCTAGTTCCCAGGTGACAAACATGAATAAATCATTATGATAACCCCAATCCAATGCTCTTGAAGTTTATTTTAAAAAACCCAAACTTCACACTGTTTTCTCTGTACTTTGCTGTTTGTTTCCTCTTCCCCTCCTCTTCCTTTTCTTTATTTCACTCTAAGCCTTTCCCACATTCCCAAGGGTAGACCATTCCTTTGTCTCCGAACTCCCTCTGCGTGGTACTAATTGCACTGGATTATAATGGTGTTCTCACTTTGTTGATAGTTGAAGATTGAGAGCAGATGGGCAGAGGCAATATTTTAGTGCATTAGCATCTGGTACATAGTAAGTGCTCAATAAAGCTTTGCTGAATGGACAAATGGATGAATCAGAGGCCATTTCCCTCACTGCATCTAAGTTTATCCACCAACCCCCCCCCCCACCCACACACACACACACACTTCATACTGTGCTGACACTGTCTCTAGCAGCTCACCCATGTTCTCTAATTGCCAAAACTAATGTCATCATCCTTGGATTCTAATGACACTATAATTAGTATAACCCATCATAACTCATCTCTCTTAATTTTTGTCATTCCACATATTCTGATTATTCCACTAACTCTCTGTTTCTTATTTTTTCCCTTCTAATACCTGGTAGAATATTTCCATGAATCTTTGTCTTCTTTTGTGGAAGCATATATATAGGTAAAAGAGATATTCTCTACTTTCAGATTTCCAGTAAGCCATCTGTTTAGAAAATTCCTAAATATAGATTTTGTTTCCCCAGGTTCTTATTCTCTAGCCCCACCTCTCAAATTGCTTGTTGGGCATTTCAAACTAATCATTATATTTTCACATAAAATCCAACAAAAACTATACTCATTTTCTTCTGACCAACTCTTCCATCCATTTCTTGATTCACTTGTGAATTCACTCAAATTGAGTCAGCCTGTCATTCTCCCCAAATACTTTGCAACTTTTTACTTCCATATTGCTGTTGTATAGTTTGTTTTACCTAGAATATCACCTTTCTTTAACATCTTCTTTAAAAATCTTATCCAATCTTTAAGGCCCAAATCAGTTATCACCGTTTGAAGCCGTCCTTGATCATCACTGCTAGTTTGCCTCTTGCCTCTTCACTCCTATAGAATTTGTACAATATTTATGAAACCTATCATATAACACCTTATGTTATAGTTACCTTTCAATCATTATGTATCATAAGCCCTTTGAAGGAAAGCATGAGGCCCTGATTCAGGAACCATGTACCTGGTGGCACCATCCCTTGATGGACTGGAGATCTTTGCCCAGTTTAACAGTGAGTGTTTCTCCCTTACAATCTTTATTCTACTATTTTCTAATTGAACAACAGTAATAGTAGTCAAGTCTTGTGGTCCTATGATGTGCTTTTACATTGAAAATTGCTCTTTATTTTCCCCCAGTTGAACTCATATATGTTTCAACCCCCCACCCCCACCAAAACAAGGGCTTTGACCATTCAGGACCCTGGGGGCTCCTATGAGTTGGGAGAGGATGTGGCAAGGGCAGTTGGGGCAACTCCAGAGTAGGTGGGCAGTAGACCTCTCCAGGAAAGGTCCTGCAGCCAAAATGATTCATCCAAGATGTAAAAAACTCAAGAAGGTCTGTATCAACCCTTATTCAAGATTCATGATTTGAAAAGAAAGGGTCAGTTACCATGGGTGAACTTCTAGTGAACGAGCATTCTCAGCGACACCTGGGTGCTTAGTCACGGACTGTAAGATCTGTCTAAATTTGAGGAAAGGATCTTGGGATCTAAGACTTGCCTCTGGGTGTGATGGAGAAGGACTGCCCTGAGATATACAATGGGATCCAAGTCTGTCAACAAGGTGAGGTTCAAGGACAGACTGCAGGTCTAGCAGAGACTTGGGAAGCAGGCTCTTTAGACTTGTAGCTGAGTGTGACTGGGACAGAGTGGGATGGGTACCAGGAAATCAGTAACCAGAGTTTTGTTGTTTATGCATGTCTTGGTTCTTCTTGTAATCTCTCAGAGTTCATTCCCTCTTTTACCTTCAGTCATTACCCCTATATGAGGAACTATTTTTTGGTCCTGAACAAATTTCATATTGTCCAGAGACCATCATCTTTTGGATGTTTTCTTTCACTCAAATACAATATATCTATTTAGACCCAGTCTGAGAAGTAAGCAACATTCACCTTTCATTCTCTGAAATTATAACAGCCCCTGCCAGGTAAAGAAACAGTGTTATCAGACCAGCATTTTTCTGAGCCTCTGGCTGCTGTGAGCTAGGTTCCAAGTCAGGTTCCTACTCACTTCTCTTGCCCCTCTTGTGGGGCTTAAGGATTGGTTCCCCCCCCTTCTTGGATGCTGCTCCACAAAACTGGAACCAGTCGTTACTGGCTCCTGAAGAGTGAAGGTGCCCCTCTCAGTGTCTTCCAACTTCCGATTTCATGAAACATCACACACATACCTTTTAGTTTTTAAAATACGAAGGAATTTTAAAATTTTGTTTTGAGTGGGAGAAATTACAGAGTTTTAAAAAGAAAAATCCTTGGTATTTTTTGGAGTTTAATTAGTAAACCGAATATTATTTCGTATATTTGTCTCTGCAACCTTAAAAAATTCTAGGTAGCCATTGCCTTCAGTAAATGGGTATTGCTTCTGCAGGGACTCTCATTATCTTTCTCTGTCTCTCTCCCTTCACTCTATGGAAAGTTTACAGGAAAGATTCAAATCAGTTCCACAATCTGCAGCTGAAGTCTTTTTCTCTGCCTACACTTTGTTTCTAGAAGGAAATTTGGCAAAGTTTACCAAGACAGTTTGACCCAGCTATTCAGTTTTAAGGAGTTTATTCTATGAAAAGAACAAGGGATGCTCTCAGATTTCTGTCAAGGATATTGATTTCACAGTTACCTGTAATCATTAAAAATGGGAACAATATACATCTAAAAATAGAGGAATGATTAAATAAATGATTATAGCTTTGCAATATAATGCATCCTTTAAAAATCTTATTTTGGAAACTATTTCATGATTTGGAAAATGAAACAAAACAAAACACACACAAAAAAAACAACCGTTGAAACTTTTTATTATGATCCAAAATGTATATTGAATAGGAGTGACTCTATGTGGCATAAGTAACACAGAAAAAGTAAGTATAAGCTAGCGTTCCAGACCTTTATCTAGTTTTCTGTATTGGAATGGTAGATTTTTCACAGTTTTTAAAATGCAGGTCTTGGAAATACAGCCTTGAGGCCTTATTCCTCTCTACCTCGAACATAGTTATAAACCCTGAGCATGCCATTGATAATGTTCTTCCAAATGTTTTTATAGGAGCACATATTATTTCATTTGTTCATTCATTTAATCAATAAGCATATAGTGACTGTTAAGTACCAAGCACTCTTCTTCGTTCTGAGAAGATAAAGTAAACAAAACAGAAAAGACACGCTCCTTGCTCTTCCCAGGGTTTAGAATCCTTTAAAATTAGGAAAAAGCATTCTTTAAAATTTCATTTCATTTGGCCCAGTAATTTTATTTCTGGGAATCTACCCTACGGAAACAATCAAGGAAACAAAATAAAATTATCATACAGAATTAGTAGATTCTCAACAGTAGGGAGATGGTTAAAGTAATAATAGCATATTCATATAATGGAATAATATTAAGAGGAAGCCACTACCATTATGTTACTGAAGAGTGTTAATAACATGAGAAAATATTATTAATGTTTTCCATTAATATCAATGGAAAAAAAAAACTTACCAAATTACCTAGAATCTTACTTCAATAATGTAGTGAAATAGTCATAAAAAGAGAAATTCAAATGTTAACAGGTGTTACTTTTGCATGGTGGAGTCGTGGGTGATTTGTATTTTTGTGTCTATGTTCTTCAAGAATGAGGTTTAATTTTACAATCAGGAAAACCATGTTGCTTTTATTTTTTAAGATAACTCAAAGGTTATCTGTTAAAAATTCAAGGAGCATACAAAAAGGTAATTTAACATTTCCTCCAAGTCTGCATTGCCATGGCGTAGTTAAAGAAGAGATCATCCATATGGAGGCCTCTTCCTTTCTAAAACATTCTAGGGAAAGAATGGATGACCATGCCTGTAGGGGAGCTAGATTCATTGGAGGGCCTAAGGGGATTAATTCACTGTGCTCAAGAGGCTGAGCAAGGAAAAACAGCAGGAGCGTTGGAGAACCTAGAGACACAGCCTTGAGGCAGCATCCCTAACTCTACTTGAACCCTAACCCTGAGCCTGCCGTCGATAACCCGCACACCAGGCACAAGTGGCATTTCTTGTTGTCATTTCCCTCAGCTCTGACGCCAGAGATCTTCTGATCTTACCGAGGGTGTCACAGAGAGTCAGGGTCCTGTGTGTGGTTTGCCTAGAGACAAACAGTGGAGCCTGAGATGTCAGAGTCGAGGCAGCCAAAACCTGGCTCCTTTCACAACCCACTGTGAAGACTTTGACCCTGAGTCCTACCACTCACCTTCTAAGCGCAAAGAGAAAGAGAAGTGCTATGGAACATGTCATTCCTGTATAAGCCAAGCAGGAGAGCTGTTTGCTGGGGCTCCATCAGCTACTGAATGCTTGGGCTCACACTGACTGCCGGGTCTCCCTTGAGCTCACAAGTACCCAGTGAAGTAAAAATATCAACGTTCCCTCTAAGTTAGGGATAATCAAGATAGCATGTGTAAAGCTGAAATGGCATCAGGCTTCACTGCACATAAAATCAGTTATACATCATGCTGTGAGTTTTCTAAGTTTAAGGGGGCTGAGATGTTAAAGGAGCAAGTCACTGCAGAAAGACTTACAGGTGTACCTGACATCCAGCAAAACAAATACCTAAAAACCAGAGTAGCATAAGAGAGAAATTCTCAAAAAAAATTCATTTCAGTACCACTTTGAGTAATTGGTTTCTCTTCTATATTTAACGTATAAATTGACTCACCAAACTTATTTTACACATTACATGTTATAAGCACAAAAGAGTTGCATAAAGGGAACTTAAAAATCAGCATTTGGATATCACTGCAAAAGAAACATAGTTTTCTCTGATTTAAAAAGAGATTTGGCTATAGAATCTGCTCAAATCAATTACAAATTTTATGCAAAAGAGTTCAATAATTTTGGGGAAAAAAATTTTGAATCTTTTCTCTTAGCTTCTTCTTTGGGTTTCTCATATTTATTTATCTCAGCAAGGCCATCAGAAGGACCCATTTCAAAATCACAGTGGCAGGTGTTTCAAACATACCTCCACATCCTAGGTAAACATTTAACACTTGTAAACCTATAGAAATACACATTAGAGACCTAGGGCACTCACAAAAAGTCAATACAAACAGAGCTATGCTCTAATAATTAGTTTCCATCATGCCACCTTGGGACCCACTTGAAAATGCCAACATTTTCACTATTAATCAGCTTCTGGAACCCCAGCCTGTCGGATGCAGGAAAGAGCTCTCAATTGCCTTAGATTGCCTTTGCCAAGCATGTTTCTCTATGGATACAGACAGACTAAAAACATTGACCTTACATGGCAAGAGAAATTTTGAAAAACTCCTGGATCCCTATATGTGGTGTTCCTTAAGAACAACATAGCTGCCTCTCATTCCTGAATGAGAACTCCTAGCAGGATAGACAGAGCTTAATTAGGATTCTGCATTTTATGATTCTAATGAAATGCTCTTAACATCCAAATAATATTAGAGGGGTGAGATGGAAGCAGAAAGCCCCTGAATCTTCAGGAAAAAGTGAAAATGAGGAATTTTGCCTACATGTACTCAAAACTGGAAAGCATCCAAAGGCTGAACAGCAGAAGAGCAGCGCTGCAGGGATTCACAGTACCCTAGTCAGGCACCAGACCCTTGGCTACACCCTAGGTATCCCCTTTAGGCTGTAAAGGCAGAAGAGAGAAGGAATATATGGAAAGAAGCAAAGCAGGAGTTGAAAGGAAAAATGTCAGGGAGATGAGTGGAGAAGGGGAAAAAAAGAGTTAAATGAAGAAAAAAAAAGGGGGGATGTTTCTAGGCAGCTCAGTGGTAAAGAATCCACCTGCCAATGCAGGAGATGCAAGTTCACTCCCTATGTGGGAAAGATCCCCTGGAGAAGAGAATGTCAACCCACTCCAGTATTCTTGCCTGGAAAATCCCATGGACAGAGGGGCCTGGCGGGCTACAGTCCATGGGGTTGCAGAGAGCTGGACACGACTGAGTGATTGTACACACATCGGAAAGAAGTAGAAAAGGAAAGAGAGATAGAAAAGAAAAGCATCAGATAAGATTAAAATCCCCCATCAACAACCGACTCGGCTAGCTGTCAGTACAAATCCAGGGGTACAAGTGGTCAGTCTCCACCTTGAACCATGCACTATTCCACCCTGAAGCTCCATAGCAATGCTATCTTCCTTTAAAGATACTTTTCCCTTTTTCCACAAAGGTCAAGCTCACCTATCGAAGGCCACAGCCGTCATGGAGTAAATACTGGCAAAGACAGCAGCAATGGGGAAGAAGTTGTGGAATTTGCAGTAGAAGAGGCCATAGTACCACTCATTGTGGACCGCGTAGGTGAAGTTCACCACTGTATTGAATGCAGCCATGGAGGCCTCTGCGAAGGCCAGGTTCACCAGGAAGTAGTTAGTAACTGTCCTCATTCTCTTGTGGGCCAAGATGATCCACATAACCACCACGTTGCCCACCACGGAGGTCACCACGATGACTGTGTAGGCAGCTGCCCAAAGGACAATTTGCCAGGCCGGCTGCACAAATTGGTTAGGCTCCGAGATGTTGGTGGAGATGTTTGGGAAGAGGTCTGAGTCCACTGGGAGGACGTTATCCATTCTTCTGCTAAGCGATTAAGCCCTCCTCTCTATACACACACAGACCCTTTTGCAGCAGGGTCCTGAGCCAGCACCTGAGGTCAAAAAGCCCTGTTGAACACAGACGGGAGGGCTCGTAGGCTCTTTCTGGACAGAACCCTTCTTTACAAGAAGACTTGACGCTCAAATAAAATCTTCTAGATGTGCTGTATATCCTTGGCTTTGAATTCCTCCACTTTTAAGCTTCAGGAAGCACTTGAGTTCTGTAATCTGCAAACAGCGTTTCTCCTGCGTTGAGCTGGAACAGAGAAAGAAATTCCACGGGTCACGGTTCCAGAAAGCAGGAGACACCCCCCCACCTTACTGCACCTGCTGCTCCTTGCAAGTGCTGTTCTTCCTGCCTGCAGCGAGAAAGGCAAAGCCCTATGCTGCGTGAGGACTTGGGGGCGAGGTATTAGTCACAGCACGACCTGTAAAAAGTCAGAGTCTATGGCCGGGATGCTGGGGCCCTGGGTCCAGCTGGAGATTTTTTCCTCTGCTTTCATTACCGCCGCCGCCGCTGCCGCCGCCGCCGCCTGCAGCTTTGCAGGCGCCTCTTGGCTCAAGTCCTGCTCAGCTTGGGAGTTAGCAGAACCTTGGCAGGCTGCGCCCGAGGTCTTTATAACAGGCTGTAGCGACGTCACCGAGAAGGGGCAGTACCTGGGCTGCGTACTCGCCAGCCCTCTTTCACAGGGCCGCAGCTGCACTATCTGTTGACAGCCGGCTCACTGCACCATCACAGCCACCAAGCCTTTTGCTTCTACCTGCTGTGGGAGTCTGCAAACCGTGCGTGCTCCCAACACAATCCTGGAGGGGGCGCTAGCTAGGTCGCCTTGGAGTAACTGCGCCAGATGGGGTCCGCAGCTGCAAGCACAGATGAACCAAAGGGGAAAAGAAGGATTTGGGAAGGAGCTGCAGGGATGGACACCCAACATCCAAAGAGGGCGGGAATGCTGCCGTAACTCTGCAGAGGCCCCTGCCTCTGGCGGTTGGAGTTGGCAATGTGTGGGGGTAACGTGCCGACGCTGCGCTCCCCACCTCGCTCCAGCCCGAAACGCTCCCAAATACTTAGTTCCTTTCACTAGTAGACCGAATCCCTGAGAAGCAGTGATGGGTTCTAAGCTTTGGAGAACATCTTCCTCAGCTCCCCTGGGAGCTTGGCCCCTTGCTCCGTGAAAAGCCCCAGCTAAGCTCTCCAGATGAGGCTCCTTCGCAGGCAGTGGGGACTGGGCTGAGCTCTCTGCTAACCAGTGTGTCTCCCAGACGCGCAGCTCTGGGCTCTCTGCAGGAACCCCTGTCTCGCGTTCGCGGTCCGGCAACCTGCAGCCTCTGCCTCTGAGCCTCCCGGGACTCTGGGCCAGAGCCCATCCCCCGGTAGCGTCGCGGATTCGTCTTCCTCTCCCCAACCCGCTGCCAAGTTTGCATAAGCACTGGAGGAGAGGTCTGCCAGTCTTAGCTCCCCACTCCATACCCAGCCCTGGCGGGTTTTAAGACCTTGTCTCCCACTCCAAGGCCACGCCAAATGGCCAAGCTGGAACAGGGTCCAGAGAGGCAGTAGGAAGGGCTCCCCAGTAGTTCAGTTCCGTTCAGTCGCTCAGTCATGTCCGTCTCTTTGCGACCCCATAAATTGCAGCACGCCAGGTCTCCCTGTCCGTCATCAACTCCCGGAGTTCACCCAAACTCGTGTCCATTGAGGCGGTGATGCCATCCAACCATCTCATCCTCTGTTGTCCCCTTCTCCTCCTGCTGTCAATCTTTCCCAGGATCAGGGTCTTTTCAAATGAGTCAGCACTTCGCATCAGGTGGCCAAAACATTGGGGTTTCAGCTTCAACATCAGCCCTTCCAATGAACACCCAGGACTGATTTCCTTTAGGATGGACTGGTTGGATCTCCTTGCAGTCCGGGCAACTCTCAAGAGTCTTCTCCGAAATCACAGTTCAAAAGCATCAATTCATTGGCGCTCAGCTTTCTTTATAGTCCAACTCTCATATCCATACATGACTCCTGGAAAAATCATAGCCTTGACTAGACAGACCTTTGTTGGCAAAGGAATGTCTCTACTTTTCAATATGCTGTCTATGTTGGTCATAACTGTACTTCCAAGGAGTAAGCGTCTTTTAATTTCATGACTGCAATCACCACCTGCAGTGATTTTGGAGCCCAGAAAAATTAAGTCAGCCAGTTTCCCCATCTATTTGCCAGGAAGTGATGGGACCAGGTGCCATGATCTTAGTTTTCTGAATGTTGAGCTTTAAGCCAACTTTTTCACTCTCTTCTTTCACTTTCATCAAGAGGCTCCTTAGTTCTTCTTCACTTTCTGCCACAAGCGTGGTGTCATCTGCATATCTGAGGTGATTGATATTTCTCCCAGCAATCTTGTGCTTCATCCAGCCCAGCGTTTCTCATGATGTACTCCTGTATATAAGTTAAATAAGCAGGGTGACAATATGCAGCCTTGACGTACTCCTTTTCCTATTTGGAACCAGTCTGTTGTTCCATGTCCAGTTCTAACTGTTGCTTCCTGGCCAGCATACAGATTTCTCAAGAGGCAGGTCAGGTGGTCTGGTATTCCCATCTCTTTCAGAATTTTCCACAGTTTATTGTGACCCACACAGTCAAAGAGTTTGGCATAGTCAATAAAGGAGAAATAGATGTTTTTCTGGAACTCTCTTGCTTTTTTGATGATCCAGAGAATATTGGCAATTTGATCTCTGGTCCTCTGCCTTTTCTAAAACCAGCTTGAACATCAGGAAGTTCATGGTTCACGTATTGCTGAAGCCTGGCTTGGAGAATTTTGAGCGTTACTTTACTAGCATGTGAGATGAGTGCAATTGTGCGGTAGTTTGGGCATTCTTTTGCATTGCCTTTCTTTGGAATTGGAATGAAAACTGACCTTTTCCAGTCCTGTGGCCACTGTGGAGTTTTCCAAATTTGCTGGCATGTTGAGTGCAGCACTTTCACAGCATCATCTTTCAGGATTTGAAACAGCTCAACTGGAATTCCATCACCTCCACTAGCCTTTTTCATAGTGATACTTCCTAAGGCCCACTTGACTTCACATTCCAGGATGTCTGGCTCTAGGTGAGTGATCACACCTTTGTGATTATCTGGATCATGAAGATCTTTTTAGTACAGTTCTTCTGTGTATTCTTGCCACCTCTTCTTAATATCTTCTGCTTCTGTTAGGTCCATACCGTTTCTGTCCTTTATTGAGCCCATCTTTGCATGAAATGTTCCCTTGGTATCTCCAATTTTCTTGAAGAGATCTTTAGTCTTTCCTATTCTATTTTTTTCCTCTATTTCTTTGCATTGATTGCTGAGGAAGGCTTTCTTATCTCTCCTTGCTATTCTTTGGAACTCTGCATTCAGATGTTTATATCTTTCCTTTTCTCCTTTGCTTTTCACTTCTCTTCTTTTCACAGCTATTTGTAAGACCTCCCCAGACAGCCATTTTGCTTTTTTTGCATTTCTTTTCCATGGGGATGATCCTGATCCCTGTCTCCTGTACAATGTCACACACCTTCATCCATAGTTCATCAGGCACTCTGTCTGTCAGATCTAGGCCCTTAAATCTATTTCTCACTTCCATTGTATAGTCATAAGGGATTTGATTTAGGTCATACCTGAATGGTCTAGTGGTTTCCCCCAATTTCTTCCTTTTAAATCTAAATTTGGCAACAAGGAGTTCATGATCTGAGCCACAGTCAGCTCCCGGTCTTGTTTTTGCTGACTGTGTAGAGCTTCTCCATCTTTGGCTGTAAAGAATATAATCAATCTGATTTCGGTGTCGACCATCTGGTGATGTCCATGTGTAGAGTCTTCTCTTGTGTTGTTGGAAGAGGGTGTTTGCTATGACCAATGCGTTCTCTAGGCAAAACTCTATTAGTCTTTACACTGCTTCATTCCGCATTCCAAGGCCAAATTTGCCTGTTACTCCAGGTGTTTCTTGACTTCCTACTTTTGCATTCCAGTCCCCTATAATGAAAAGGACATCTTTTTTTGGTGTTAGTTCTAAAAGTTCTTGTAGGTCTTCATAGAACCATTCAACTTCACCTTCTTCAGCATTATTGGTTGGGGCATAGACTTGGATTACTGTAATATTGAATGGTTTGCCTTGGAAATGAACAGAGATCATTCTGTCATTTTTGAGATTGCATCCAAGTACTGCATTTTGGACTCTTTTGTTGACCATGATGGCTACTCCATTTCTTCCAAGGGATTCCTGCCCACAGTAGTAGATATAATGGTCATCTGAGTTAAATTCACCCATTCCAGTCTATCTTAGTTCGCTGATTCCTAAAATGTTGACATTCACTCTTGCCATCCGCTGTTTGACCACTTCCAGTTTGCCTTGATTCATGGACCTAACACTCCAGGTTCCTATTCAATATTGCTCTTTACAGCATCGGACCTTGCTTCTGTCACCAGTCACATCCACAACTGGGTGTTGTTTTTGCTTTGGATCCATCCTTTCATTCTTTCTGGAGTTATTTCTGTACTGATCTCCAGTAGCATATTGGGCAACTACCGACCTGGGGAGTTCATTATGAAAAGGCAAAAAAAAAACCAAAAACTGTATGAAAAGGCTCCCCAGTAGGTGCCACTCATTTCACAGAAACTGAGATGGACTGAAGTTCCGAGAGTATTTCAGTCAGCCTACTTGGGAGGTGAGATTCTGCAGGCACTTGAATCTTGCAAGCCTTTTTAGGGTCCATCTACCTCTCTGCCCAACCTCCCACCTTCTGCAGGGACTTGGAACTGCAGGATGTGGTCTGGGATGGGTGCGGAAGCTCGGCTGTGAGTAAGGCAGCACTCTCCTGGGACCAGCCTTTATGCACTAGTCCTGCCTGGCTGCATCTCTCCTTCCTGTTTAGTTCAGTAGGATACTCTTTGTGACCCCATGGTCAGGCTTCCCTGTCCTTCACTATCTCTCTCAATTTGCTCAAACTCACATTCATTGAGTTGGTGATGCAGTCCAACCATCTCATCACCTGTTGTCCCCTTCTCCTCCTGCCTTCTATCTTTCCCAGGATCAGGGTCTTTTCAAATGAGTCAGTTCTTTTCATCTGGTGGCCAAAGTATTGGAGTTACAGCTTCAGCATCAATCCTTCCAATGAATATTCAGGGTTGATTTTCTTTAGGATGGACTGGTTTGGTCTCCTTGCAGTCCAAGGGACTCTCAAAATTCTTCTCCGACAACCACAATTCAAAAGCATCAATTCTTTGCCACTCAGCTTTCTTTATAGTCCAACTTTTACATCCATACATGACTACTAGAAAACCCATAGCTTTGACTAGATGGACCTTTGTTGGCAAAGTAATGCCTTTGCTTTTGAATATTCTGTCTAGCTTGGTCATAGCTTCTCTTCCAAGGAGCAATGGTCTTCTAATTTGATGGCTGCAGTCACCACCTGCAGTGATTTTGGAGCCCAAGAAATAAAGTGTCTCACTGCTTCCATTTTTTCCCCAACTATCTGCCACGAAGTGATGGGACTGGATGCCATGATCTTAGTTTTTTTTAATGTTGGCTTTTAAGCCAACTTTCTCACTCTCCTCTTTCACTTTCATCAAGAGGCTCTTTAGCTCCTCTTCGCTTTCTGCCATAAGGGTCGTGTCATCTGCATATCTGAGGTTATTGATATTTCTCCCAAAAATCTTGATTCCAGCTTGTGCTTCATCCAGCCTGGCGTTTCGTATAACGTACTCTGCATTTAAGCTGAATAAGCAGGGTGACAATATATAGCCCTGATGTACTCCTTTCCCTACTTGGAACCAGTCTGTTGCTCCATGTCTGGTTCTAATTGTGGCTTCTTGACCTGCATACAGGTTTTTCAGGAGGCAGGTAAGGTGATCTGGTACTCCCATCTCTTTCAGAATTTTCCACAGTTTCTTGTGATCCACACAGTCGAAGGCTTTGGCATAGTCAATAAAGCAGAAGCAGATGTTTTTCTGGAACTCTTGCTTTTTCGATGATCCAGCAGATGTTGGCAATTTGATCTCTGGTTCCTCTGCCTTTTCTAAATCCAGCCTGAACATCTGGGAGTTCACGGTTTACCTACTACTGAAACCCAGCTTGGACAATTTTGAGCTTTACTTTGCTAGTGTGTGAGATGAGTGTAATTGTGTGGTAGTTTGAGCATTCTTTGGCATTGCTCTTTGGGGGGATTGAAATGAAAACTGACATTTTCCAGTCCTGTGGCCACTGCTGAGTTTTCCAAATTTGCTGGCATATTGAGTGCAGCACTTTCACAGCATCATCTTTTAGGATTTGAAATACCTCAACTGGAATTCCATCACCTCCACCAGCTTTGTTCATAGCAATGCTTCCTAAGGCCCACTTGACTTCACATTCCAGGATGTCTGGCTCTAGGTGAGTGATCATACCATCGTGACTATCTGGGTCATGAAGATCTTTTTTGTAGAGTTCTTCTGTGTATTCTTGCCACCTCTTCTTAATATCTTCTGCTTCTGTTAGGTCCATACCATTTTCTGTCCTTTATCGAGCCCATCTTTGCATGAAATATTCCTTTGGTATCTCTAATTTTCTTGAGGAGATCTCTAGTCTTTCCCATTCTATTGTTTTCCTCTGTTTCTTTGCATTGATTGCTGAGGAAGGCTTTCTTATCTCTCCTTGCTATTCTTTGGAGGAACTCTGCATTCAAATGGGTATATCTTTCCTTTCAGATATATCTGAATTTTTTTTTTCTGATGTTTCCTTTCAGATTCCTTTGCAGATTACTTCAGAATTCCTGAAAAATTCCTATTTCAGATATTTCCTTTCAGGTATATCTTTCCTTCAGCAAGCAAAACATCTCCAGGAAGGGCTTTAATGTTCAGAAATATATTATATGGATTTATACTAGACTAAAATCAGATGATTTTGGGGAATCTGCTAATTAACTCTGATTTTGTTGAATTCTCGCATTTCAGTGTTTACCATTATTCAGGGAGTAACTTTGCAGAAGTGTATCAATAAGATCCTATATATGTTTTTATTCTCCAAGAGTTGATATTTTTTTCTTTTCTATTCAGCTTTCTCATTGACATACAATACAGACCCATCAGGTTCAAAGAAAATTCTGTTTACAACCTAGTATACATTCTTATTAGTCCAGGCCCTTTAATACTATATAACTGCTGCTGCTGCTAAGTCGCTTCAGTCGTGTCCGACTCTGTGTGACCCCATAGATGGCACCTCACCAGGCTCCGCCGTCCCTGGGATTCTCCAGGCAAAAACACTGGAGTGGGTTGCCATTTCCTTCTCCAATGGATGAAAGTGAAAAGTGAAAGTGAAGTCTCTCAGTCGTGTCCGACTCTTAGCGACCCCATGGACTGCAGCCTGCCAGGCTTCTCCGTCCATGGGATTTTCCAGGCAAGAGTACTGGAGTGGGGTGCCATTGCTTTCTCTGAATACTATATAGACAGACCTGCAAACCACAATATCCATAATATACAAATATAGGATTTTCACTATTGTCTGAATCTTATTTTTCTCACTCAAAACATTGTTTGGCTGCTTCAGAGTTATAATTATATGAAAATTTACTTTGCTTCCAGTTTTTGCTACTGAAGACAAGGCTACAATAAACATTTTTATGTCTTTGCAGTTCAATACGTTATTGCAATGGAATAAATTCCAAGTAGAATTGTTGGGTAATGGATTGTATTTATATTTATATGCACATATGCATATGTGTTGTGTGTTTCTATTTTATGTTGCCAGATTGCATTCTAAAAGGGTATAATACTATTAATATCACTAATGACTAAATCACTGTTTTCCCACATCACCTACAGTAATGTATATTAAGGGTTTTGTCAGTCTAAAATATGGAAGGTATGATAACTTTGTTAATACATGGTGTCTACTTTCTTTGGAAGGAATGATGCTAAAGCTGAAACTCCAGTACTTTGGCCACCTCATGCGAAGAGTTGACTCATTGGAAAAGACTCTGATGCTGGGAGGGATTGGGGGCAGGAGGAGAAGGGGACGACCGAGGATGAGATGGCTGGATGGCATCACTGACTCGATGGATGCGACTCTGAGTGAACTCCGGGAGATGGTGATGGACAGGGAGGCCTGGTGTGCTGCGATTCATGGGGTCGCAAAGAGTCGGACACGACTGAGCGACTGAACTGAACTGAACTGACTTTTCTGACTACTAGAGAATTTGGACTTCTTTAATATTTTTTGGCTGTGTGGATTTTCCCTTCTCTAAACTGTCTATTCATATTCCTTTGTTCCTGTCTGTGTTGGATTGCTTTTTCTGGTCATTTTTTTTTCTCAGTGCTCTTTGTATGTTATATGTATGAACACTTTTTATGTCATGAATATTTCAAATATTTTTTCTGGTGACATTTAGGTCTATAATTCACCTGGAGTTTCTTATTTTATGTTATGTAAAATACTTTTTTTCATATTGCATGCTCGTTTCCACAGCTCCGTTTTCCTGGTGAATTAAATAATTATCCTTGTCACAGAATACATTTTTGAATATATGTGATTTAATATTTATATTCTCCAGTCTTTCCCACTGATCTATTTATGTATTCCTAGAGCAACATTATACATATACTTCATATACATATAATTTACTTTTCCTAGCCCCCTTGCAATTAGGCAGAGCCTTATGACTAACTCAGGCTTCCCTGGTGGCTCAGTGGGTAAGGACTCCACCTGCAATGTGTGACCTGGGGTCGATCCCTGGGGGGGGAAGATCCCCTGGAGAAGTGAATGGCAACCCACTCCAGTATTCTGGCCTGCAGAATTCCATGGACTGTATAGTCCATGGGGTCACAAAGAGTCGGACATAACTGAGCAACTTTCACTTTATCACTTTATTTTATGACTAATTCAGCCAATAGATTGTTAGTGGAAATGATATGTGTCACTTTCAGGCTGAAACAGAAGTGTGTGAGGGGTAAGGGACAGTAAAAGAAAAAGAGAGTAAGAGAGAGAGGCTTCTTCATAGGATGTCACCTGCTAAGTCCCAAATGATGCAACTACACGAGCGCAAGTCCTGATCACCTGGAGCTCCAGGGCTGCTGTGTAACACAGGCCCCTGCCAAATCATCCTGGACATGTAGCATAAACAAGAAGTGAATTCTTGTGTTAATACACCGTGTATTCGTGCCCAGTTGCGTCTGATTCTATTGAACCCCATGGACTGTAGCCTGCCAGTCTCCCCTGTCCATGGGATTCTCTAGGCTAGAATATTGGAGTTGGTAACCATTCCCGTCTCCAGGGGATTTTCCTGACCCAAGGATCGAGCCCGCGTCTCCTGCGTCTCCTGCATTGGCAGGTGGATTCTTTAACTCTGTGCCACCTGAGAATCCATCAGGGTTTGCAAGTCCATTCTCTATATCTGTGTCTCTATTCCTGTCCTGAAACTAGGTTCATCAGTACCATTTTTCTAGATTCCATATATATGTGCATTAATACACAATATTTGTTTTTCTTTTTCTGACTTACTTCACTGTGTATGACAGACTCTAGGTTCATCCATATCACTACAAATGGCCCAACTTTGTTCCCTTTTATGGCTAATATTCCACTGTATATATGTACCAGCACAACTAACACAACATTGTAAAGCAATTATACTCCAATTAAAAAAAAGTTACCAGTAAACCCCACCAGGGTTTGGGATTAATTTGTTACTCATCCTGATATAATACTTAACCTGACTAATACAGAAATAAAATAAGGCAAGTTCACATAAGTGCTTACTTCATGCTTTTCTTATCTATCTGGGGGCATCATATTTAAATGTTAGTATTTTTAATCCAATTTAAAAGATTCCAAACAAAATAAACTGCATTGGTAGTCTAACTGGAACTGCCTTGAATTTACTTAATTTTGATAACATTGACATTTTTTATTCTAAAATTTTCCTTTGAAGAACGTGAGATGCCTTTCTATTTCTTCTAGTCTTGCTTTATTCCTTTCAAAAAGGTTTTATAATTTTGGTTAAAATAGATCCAGTCTTTCGATTAAGTGTATTTCCATGTGCTTTTTTCCCATGTAAATAAAGTATTTTCCTTTTTTACCCTAGATTAAAGAAAAGCTATTGATTTCTGCATATATGTACTTGTTTGTATGTGTCTGTGTATATACCTTAGGCATCTTTCTAAATTTCTCATTCATTCCAGTGTTTTTCACTTAAATTTCTTTAATTTTCAATCAATCACATCATTAACTTTTTCTTGTCTTATTGAATTTCCTTTGCTTCCAAGACAAAGTTGAATGCAAAACAGTGATAACAGGTATTTTCATACAGTTTCTGAAGATAATTAGGATGTCTTTGATATTTTAACATTTAAGATATTTATTGTTAAATTGGCTAAATAGTCTTTTATGTTTAAATAGCTTCATTCTACTTTACTTTGCCTTGAAATTTGCATTGGAATGTCTTGTAATTTCTTTTGTTTAATGCTCTTTTCAGGATTTGTTGAAACGAATGTGTAATTTTTTTTTTCCACTAACTTGGTGCAGTGGATTAACTGGATAGATTTCCAAACACTGACCTACCCTAACCTTTCTGACATGAATTCTGCTTCAGTTCAGTTCAGATCAGTCGCTCTGTCATGTCTGACTCTTTGCGACCCCATGGACTGCAGCACACCAGGCTTCCCTGTCTATCACCAACTCCCAGAGCTTGCTCAAACTCATGTCCATTGAGTCGGTGATGCCATCCAACCATCTCATCCTCTGTTGTCCCCTTATCCTCCCTTCAATCTTTCCCAGCATCAGGGTCTTTTCCAGTGAATTATTTCTTCACATCACGTGGCCAAAGTATTGGAGCTTCAGCTTCAGCATTAGTCTTTCCAATGAATATTCAGGGTTGATTTCCTTTAGGATTGGCTGGTTTGGTCTTGCAGTCCAAGGGATTCTCAAGAGTCTTCCCCAACACCACAGTTCAAAAGCATCAATTCTTCAGTGCTCAGCTTTCTGTATGGTCCAGCTCTCACATCCATACATGACTACTGGAAAAACCACAGCTTTTACTAGATGGACCTTTGTCATTAAAGTAATGTCTCTTTTTTTTAATATGTTGTTTAGGTATTTTCTTCCAAGGAGCAAGCGTCTTTTAATTTCATGGCTGCAATCACCATCTACAGTGCTTTTGGAGCCCCCAAAATAAAGTATCTTACTGCTTCCATTGTATCTCCATCTATTTGCCATTGAGTGATGGGACCAGATGCCATCATCTTAGTTTTTGAATGCTGAATTTTAAGCCAGCTTTTTCACTCTCCTCTTTCACCTTCATCAAGAGGTTCTTTAGTTCCTCTTCACTTTCTGCCATAAGGGTGGTGTCATCTGCATATCTGAGGTTATTGATATTTCTCCCAGCAATCTTGATTCCAGCATGTGCTTCATCCAACCCATCATTTCACATGATGTACTCTGCATAGAAGTTAAATAAGCAGGGTGACAATATACAGCCTTTATGTATTCCTTTTCCTGTTTGGAACCTGTCTGTTGTTCCATGTCCAGTTCTAACAGTTGCTTCTTGACTTGCATACAGTTTGCTCAGGAGGCTGATAAGGTGGTCTGGTATTACACAGTCAAAGGCTTTGGTGTGGTCAATAAAGCATAAGTAGATGTTTTTCTGGAATTCTCTTGCTTTTTCTATGATTCAGTGGATGTTGGCAATTTGATCTCTGCCTCCTTTGCCTTTTCTAAATCCAGCTTGAACATCTGGAAGTTCACGGTTCAGTACTGTTGAAGCCTGGCTTGGAGAAATTTGAGCATTACTTTGCTAGCGTGTGAGATGACTATAATTGTGTGGTAGTTTGAACATTCTTTGGCATTGCCCTTCTTTGGGATTGGAATGAAAACTGACCTTTTCCAGTCCTATGGCCACTGCTGAGTTTTCCAAACTCAGCTTGGAAATTTTGCTTTGCCAGGGCTATATCATTCCTTTTGTTAGGTAGTCAGAATAGGGAAAAGGAGAACCAGAGTGAGGACCTCAGGTAAAACAAACAACACTCCTGGCTGGCCCAATTTACATGGGACAGGCCCGGGGGAGAAAAAAAAAAACACAGAAAGAGAAGCCAAAGCCAGCTCTCTATCTCTGTCTCCCGGGCACTGGGGCGCTCTTCTCTTCGTGGCTTTGGATCGACTTGCCCTCACACCTTGAAGATGGATTTTTCTGCTATCTTCTAAATAAAATAGAGCTGTAACACTGAGCTGTAACGCTGATTTGCCGAAGAGCTATAACACTGTCTGTCCATGACCCGAGAGCTGTGACACGCCAAGGCCTTTAACGTCCGTCACTCCAAATCTTTGTTGTGACAAGACAAACACCGAGGAGCATACACTCGCCTGACACTTTGATATACTGCTGCGACCAACTTGCTGGTGTTTTATTTAACATTTTTACATCTATTTGCTAAGTGAGACTGATGTATAGCTTTCCCCCCTCTTTTCTTTTTTTTTTTTTATCATGATATCAGTTTGGTATCAGTGTTATACAGCAAAAAATGAAACATGGAGCAGTTTATCTTTAACTGTGGCCAGAAATATTAATCATCATACCTGAAACAGAAGCACTGACAGCACCCAGAAGTTGCCTGAAAATGTAACTTCTTGGACCGATACAGAACTAAAAATCTAGGTAGACATTTTAATAAGACTGTAGTCAATTCATATGTACATTAGAGTTTGGAGAATTTAAAATAGGCCTAAGTGTTATCCAAATTTCTCAGATGATAAGAATATCTTGAATTGCTTGTTAAATGTACATATTATAATTGTCCCCCTGAAAAATCTAATTGGTAGGTCTGGCTTTGGGCTCAGTGATCTGTATTTTTACCAAGTATTTTGTGTCAGTCTTCTATTTAAGCAAGTTTTGGGACTAAATAAGTCTGTTATTTAAAATCCAGTATGAAACTAAAAGAGTCATTTTTTCATAGTAAGAAAGTTTTCTTCTAATGTTTTTGGAGACTATTACTTCTTCTCCATTAGTTCTTTTTTCTCCTTTGGGACTCTTATTTTTGGGATGCTATGTCTCCTGTATTCATTCCACAAATGTTTTAAAAACAATGCCTCACCTCTTGGTGGTAACTAGTATTTAAAAAATGAAATAACAAAATAGAAAATGTCAGAATGCATAACTCATAGGATAAGGAAGAGTAAGTATTGTTTTGTGAATTTTTATTTCCATTACAGCCCTGTGTGGATTGCAGATTTGGTTTTGTTTTGGTTTGTTTTTTTATAAGTTTGAAAGGAATTCTGAAAGTTTTTTTACATTTTTCTCATGGTTTCCATCTTTTTTATTTATCTGCTTTGTGTTTAGATGTATTTCTTGTACTTGATTTTCTTTCCCTTGTGTCTTTTAATACAGATGCAGAATATCTTAGCCAAAATGTTTTTGCTTAATTTCTTTAATCTCCTGATGGATACTTACTGTTATTATAGTGTTTTATTCAAGTGTTTATATAACTTCTTCAGCAGCTGTCTTACCTGAGCCTGTTTTCTGATTGTCTAGCTTTGTTTTTTTTTTGGCTGCTAGATTCCCTTGCATAGATTGCTGTTTTGTTTCTTGTGTTACCAGAGCTCAGGTTGAAACATTTAAACACTGGACATTTACTGGGTACCCAGGTCATCAAAGAAGCTGTGGGATGATGGTTAGGGTTAGCCCCTCCCTCCCCTCACAACTGAGCTATCAAAATTCTGCTGTGATACCACCAGGGAGCCTCCCTGTCTTCCATTCTCCCAGCCCATGGCTTCCATTTCCTGCTTCAGGGCAGGAAGATCTACTTTATTCTTTCTATTTCCTCTAGACCTTTTGAGCATCAGGGAGACTCCCTGGCACACCAACCTAGGGCAGATACTGCCCCTATTTTCAGATCTGAGTACTCAGATTCCTGTTTCAGTTCTTCCTCCAAGTTTTCATGCTGATCTCCCAACAAAGTCTAGTCTGCCAGAGGAAGCTCTGCCCAGTTCTACTGTTATCTTAGTTACACCCCCAACAGAGCCCCAGGATTTACTTTATTCCAAAGAATAGCAAGGAGAGATAAGAAAGCTGTCCTAAGTAAACAATGCAAATAAATGGAGGAAAACAAAGTAATGGGAAAGACTAGAGATCTCCTCAAGAAAATTAGAGTTATCAAGGGATTATTTTATGCAAAGGTGAGCACAATAAAGGAGAGAAACAGTAAGGACCTAACAGAAGCAGAAGAGGTTAAGAAGAGGTGGCAAGAATACACAGAACTATATTAAAAAGATCATAATGACCCAGATAACCACAAAAGTGTGATCACCCACGTAGAGACAAACAAGTCAAATGGGTCTTAGGAAGCATCATGATGAACAAATCTGGTGGAAGTGATGGAATTCCAGTTGAGCTATCTCAGACCCTAAAAGATGATGCTGTGAAAGCACTGCACTCAGTATGCCAGCAAATTTGGAAAACTCAGCAGTGGCCACAGGACTGGCAAATGTCAGTTTTCATTCCAATCCCAAAGAAAGGCAATACCAAAGAATGCTCAAACTACTGCACAATTGCACTCATTTCACAAGCTAGCAAAATAATGCTCAAAATTCTCCAAGTTAGGCTTCAACAGTATGTGAACTGAGAACTACCAGATGTTCAAGCTGGATTTAGAATAGGCAGAGGAGCCAGAGATCTAATTGCCAACATCTTCTGGATCATCACAAAAGCAAGAGAGTTCCAGAAAAACATCTACTTCTACTTCATTGACTACACTAAGGCCTTTGACTGTGTGGATCACACAAACTGTGGGAAATTCTCCAAGAGATGGGAATACCAGACCACTTTACATGCCTCCTGCAAAACATGTATGCAGGTCAAGAAGCAACAGTTAGAACTGGACATCAAACAATGGACTGATTCCAAATTGGGAAAGGAGTACATCAAGGCTGTATACTGTCGCCTTGCTTATTTAATGCATATGCAGACTGCATCATGCGAAATGCTGGACTGGATAAAGCACAAGTTGGAATCAAGATTGTTGGGAGAAATATCAGTAACCTCAGATATGCAGATGACAACACCCCTATGGCAGAAAGTGAAGAGGAACTAAAGAACATCTTGATGAAGGTAAAAAGGAGAGTGAAAAAGCTGGCTTAAAATTCAACATTCAAAAAACTGAGATCATGGCATTTGGTCTCATCAGTTCAGTTCAGTTCAGTTCAGTCGCTCAGTCATGTCCGACTCTTTGCGACCCCATGAATTGCGGCACGCCAGCCCTCCCTGTCCGTCACCAACTCCCGGAGTACCCAAACTCAGGTCCATCGAGTCGGTGATGCCGTCCAGCCATCTCATCCTCTGTCGTCCCCTTCTCCTCCTGCCCCCAATCCCTCCCAGCATCAGAGTCTTTTCCAATGAGTCAACTCTTCGCATAAGGTGGCCAAAGTATAGGAGATTCAGCTTTAGCGTCGTTCCTTCCAAAGAACACCCAGGACTGATCTCCTTTAGAATGGACTGGTTGGATCTCCTTGCAGTCCAAGGGACTCTCAAGACTCTTCTCCAACACCACAGTTCAAAAGCATCAATTCTTCAGTGCTCAGTTCTCTTCACAGTCCAACTCTCACATCCATTCATGACCACTGGAAAAACCATAGCCTTGACTAGACAGACCTTTGTTGGCAAAGTAACGTCTCTGTTTTTCAATATGCTATCTAGGTTGGTCATAACTTTTCTTCCAAGGAGTAAGCATCTTTTAATTTCATGTCTGCAGTCACCATCTGCAGTGATTTTGGAGCCCCAGAAAATAAAGTCTGACACTGTTTCCACTATTTCCCCATCTATTTCCCATGAAGTGATGGGACCAGATGCCATGATCTTCATTTTCTGAATGTTGAGCTTTAAGCCAACTTTTTCTCTCTCCTCTTTTACTTTCATCAAGAGGCTTTTTAGTTCCTCCACTTTCTGCCATAAGGGTGGTGTCATCTGCATATTTGAGGTTATTGATATTTCTCCCAGCAATCTTGATTCCAGCTTGTGCTTCTTCCAGCCCAGCGTTTCTCATGATGTACTCTGGATATAAGATAAATAAGGAGGGTGACAATATACAGCCTTGACGTACTCCTTTTCCTATTTGGAACCAGTCTGTTGTTCCATGTCCAGTTCTAATTGTTGCTTCCTGACCTCCATATAGGTTTCTCAAGAGACAGGTCAAGTGGTCTGGTATTCTCATCTCTTTCAGAATTTTCCACAGTTTATTGTAACCCACACAGTCAAGGCTTTGACATAGTCAATAAAGCAGAAATAGATGTTTTTCTGGAACTCTCTTGCTTTTTTGATAATCCAGAGAATATTGGCAATTTGATCTCTGGTTCCTCTGCCTTTTCTAAAACCAGCTTGAACATCTGGAAGTTCACGGTTCACATATTGCTGAAGAATGGCTTGGAGAATTTTGAGCATTACTTTACTAGCGTGTGAGATGAGTGCAATTGTGTGGTAGTTTGAGCATTCTTTTGCATTGCCTTTCTTTGGGATTGGAATGAAAACTGACCTTTTCCAGTCCTGTGGCCACTGGTGAGTTTTCCAAATTTGCTGGCATGTTGAGTGTAGCACTTTCACAGCATCATCTTTTAGGATTTGAAATAGCTCAACTGGAATTCCATCACCTCCACTAACTTTATTCATAGTGATGCTTTCTAAGGCCCACTTGACTTCACATTCCAGGATGTCTAATCACCATCGTGATTATCTTGGTTGTGAAGATCTTTTTTGTATAGTTCTTCTGTGTATTCTTGTCACCTCTCCTTAATATCTTCTGCTTCTGTTAGGTCCATACCATTTCTGTCCTTTATCGAGTCCATCTTTGCATGAAATGTTCCCTTGGTATCTCTAATTTTCTTGAAGAGATCTCTAGTCTTTCCCCTTCTGTTGTTTTCTCTATTTCTTTGCATTGATTGCTGAAGAAGGCTTTTTTATCTCTCCTTGCTATTCTTTGGAACTCTGCATTCAAATGCTTATATCTTTCTTCTTCTTCACTTCATGGCAAATGGATGGGGAAAAAATGGAAGCAGTGAGATACTTTTTTTTGGGGGGGGGGGGCGGTGCTCCAAAATCACTGCAGATGGTGACTGCAACCATGATCAAAGACACTTGCTCCTTGGAAGAAAAGCTATGACCAGCCTAGACAGCATATTAAAAAGCAGAGACATTACTTTGCTGGCAAAGGCCTGTCTAGTCAAAGCTATGGTTTTTCTGGTAGTCATGTATGGGTTTAAGAGTTGGACGGTGAGGAAGGCTGCACGCTGAAGAGTTGATGCTTTTGAACTGTGATGTTAGAGAAGACTCTTGAGAGTCCCTTGGACTGCTAGAAGATCCAACCAGTCAATCCTAAGGGAAATCAGCCCTAAATATTCACTGGAAGGACTAATGCTGAAGTTGATTCTCCAATACTTTGACCACCTCATGTCAAGAGCCAACTCATTAGAAAAGACCCTGATGCTGTGAAAAATTGAAGGCAGGAGGAGAAGGGGATGACAGAGGATGAGATGGTTGGATGGCATTGCCAAGTCAATGGATATGAGTTTGAACAAGCTCTGGAAGATGGTGAAGGACAGGGAAGCCTGGCGTGCTGCAGTCCATGGGGTCACACAGAGTCAGACATGACTGAGCGACTGAACAACAACAGCTGCCCTTAAGGCCTGAAGCCACTTAGATAATGAGAGAGGACACTGGAATAGGCTGAGAAAGGGAGGGCACTTGCCTTCAGGCCCCCATAACACTGATCCCCTGAAACCACCAGGATGCAAGTGTCTCCTCCCCTGCTTCAAGTGTTGGTTAGTTACAGTTAGTCACTGGCTCCCTTCTTCAGCCATCCTTCACAAGACACACTGGTGTGCATTATACTTCTTTCAAATTAGAGTGTTAGCTCTCGGGAGGCAGGAAAAATATTGTTTACCTATGTATTTGTTAGTACTCCCTTCCATACAGTGTTCTGCCCACCGTGGATGATCTGTTGCTGTTGTTCAGCCACTAAGTCAAGCCTGACTCTTTGTGACCCATGGACTGTGGCACGCCAGGCTTCCCTGTCCTTATATATATATATATATTTAATTGGATTGAATTATACAAAAATAGTTAAATTTAGAAATGCAGGGAGGCAACAACAGATCAAAAATCATTAAACTATAAACCTTCTCACCACAAAATAACAATAGACAATAACAGGAGGCAGGGAGAAGAAGAGGAGGCTCCCTGGTATTTAACCAGTAATTACTATATTCCAGGCAATGTGCTATGTGCTGCACATATAGTCACTTTATTTGATCTTGTGTCAGCGCTTCTTACATAACAGCACTAGTACTATGATTATACCTGTTTGTGGATGTTATTCCTCGCCTACTTCTCCAGGCATGAGAAACATTTTTCTCAGTGCAACTGTTTCCCACACAGACCCTTGATCCTCGTGGTGTTCTGAGCTATGAGATGCCTCTGCATTGAACTGAAGGTGGTGGGAGTGGGTGATGTGGTCTGCTCAGCCACAGCAGGAACAGACTCTGTGGTCTGCAAAGCCTTTGTTTCCTACAGGGAGGCAGACACAGTTCTGAACTTAAACCTCATGAGGCGTTATGAACTCCTTTTCTCTCTCTCTTTCTCTCTCTCTGACACACATATGCATGCACACACAGTCTGCTAACCACATTAAAATGAGCCTGCACTAACCAGTTCCAGAAAGTGGGATTTTCAGTGCTCAGATGAGGAATGGCTCCAACAAACCAGGATATGTTGGTCACTCTTGCTGGAAGTCACACTTGCTGGAGGTCATTATTAGAGCAGAAGAGGAGGGGATTGATAGGCATCTCTGCTAGGCAGGCAAGGGCTGACTTGGGAACATCTTTGGTCCCCTTGGCGTTTTCCACAGAGACAGTGACTAGAAGACAGGAACTTCACTGTAAGACTGTGAGATCATATCCCCTTGGATGAGTTGTGAAGAAATCAGCATATGTGAAAGGCAGCTTTTAAATATTATGTGTAAATCCAAAAGCACCAAGGGGCTGGTAGGTAAAGCAGTACCTGAGGAATGAAGATGTGGCAGATGGAGAAGCTTCTGTCAGAGACAGCTGGTTCCTTAGCTCCAACTGTGGTTACCAGACAGAGTTAGGGTTCAATGTGGTCAGATATTCCCATTTTCCAGGGAAAACCAGAAACCCGGATTTTTATGTGAAATCACAGTGTTTCAGTGTGATCAGTTAATTCCAGAAACATGGAAACAGTGTTGTCTTTCAAAACTCCTGTCTGTGTATGACGCATGTTCTCTGCAAAAGTAAGAACGCTTGTCTTTGTGACTCTAATCAAGCATTCACCATGTGGTACAAAAGATGTTTGGGAGGAATCAGAGAACTTTTATAGGATTCACCATTTGGCCTCAACAGCTTTGTAATTCTGGATTGCTGCCCCTTTTTCTTTCTCCAGATTTACAGGTGACCCCATCCTCCACCCAGGTGCCAGACACAGGCACTGGGGCAGCTCTCCCTGGTTTGTTTCTTTGCCGTCTGTTACCTCCCCATTCTCCCAACAAGCTTTGAATGTTGAAATGGTCATTCTTCTGTAAGGTGGCACATGGCTTTACAGCAATTATTAAAGCCCAAACTTATGACTTAGTTATCAGTATCTTGTATTTTAGAAATTTCTTCTGCAACGTCAAATTCCCTAGGTTCCTCTTTGGCTTTTAAAATCAATATCTATGCAGACACTCTGGAAAGGCAATCTGGCCTGAGCTCACTAATTAGAAGAGTAGATTCCTACAGCTGTCGGTGTCTGGAGGCAGGATTCAGTTCAGTTCAGTTCAGTTCAGTTGCTTAGTCGTATCCGACTCTTTGTAACACCATGAATTGCAGCACACCAGGCCTCCCTGTCCAACACCATCTCCCAGAGTTCAGTCAAACACACGTCCATCGAGTCGATGATGCCATCCAGCCATCTCAGCCTCTGTCGTCCCTTTCTCCTCCTGCCCCCAGTCCCTCCCAGCATCAGAGTCTTTTCCAATGAGTCAACTCTTCGCATGAGGTGGCCAAAGTACTGGCGTTTCAGCTTTAGCATCAGTCCTTCCAAAGAACACCCAAGGCTGATCTCCTTTAGAATGAGGATCTCCTTTAGAATGGTTGGATCTCCTTGCAGTCCAAGGGACTCTCAAGAGTCTTCTCCAATACCACAGTTCAAAAGCATCAATTCTTTGGCCCTCAGCCTTCTTCACAGTCCAACTCTTGCATCCATACATGACTACTGGAAAAACCATAGCCTTGACTAGACGGACCTTTGTTGGCAAAATAATGTCTCTGCTTTTCAATATGCTATCTAATATAACACCCTTAATTAGCTTTCAGAGATTAATTTTCTTTTGCAGATTAAGATTACCCTTGTAAATTAACAAATGTAAGTCATCTGAGATACTAGTGAAGGGAAAAATCAACCCACACTGAACTACCAAGCTTTGGCACTCCTGAAATCCCCAAATAGTAGGAGAAATTGGGTCCTACAGAGAGGGCTGCTCAAAGTGTCAACTGAAGATCACCTATATCAAAAACTCCTGACTGTGCTCTAAAATACAGATTTCAGGATCCAACGCTCAGCATAAAAAATTAGCTTCCTTAGTGGGGAGGCCCACAGGTCTGAACTTGAACAAGCTTTCTGGGTGATTCTTACACAGAAAGTTATAACACCCATGCCCACAGGGTCTTCATTCCTGCTTTCTAAGCAGCCACCAAGGTCTCAAATTTCAGGCTGGCAAAGTGGGAAGGTGGTTAGCCTTATCTCACCTTTTGATTAGATAAAAGAGCCTAAAGAATATGAAAGAATACAAGGGAGAAGGAACCACTCATATATGTCATGTTCTGTACAGGGGTTAGAAAATAATTTCCAGACATGAGGCAGAATGAGAGGAGAATAAAGCTTGTTAGAGTGGGAGATGCTGCTAGAACAGCGGGCTGGCTCAAGGGAGAGCTGACATCTTTTGTGAGCTGTTGTTGCTCATTCACTCAGTCATGTCTGACTCTTTGAGACTCCATGGACTGTGACACGCCAGGCTTCCCTGTCCTTCAGCATCTCCTGGAGCTTGCGCAAACCTATGTCCATTGAGTCGGTGATGCCATCCAACCATCTCATCGTTTGTCACCCCCTTCTCCTCCTGCCTTCAATCTTTCCCAGCATCAGGGTCTTTTCCAATGAGTCAGCTATTTACATAAGGTGGCCAAAGTACTGGAGCTTCAGCTTCATCAACAGTCCTTCCAATGAATATTCAGGATTGATGTCCTTTAGGATTAACTGGTTTGGTCTCCTTGAAGTTCAAGGGACTCTCAAGAGTCTTCTCCAACAGCACAGTTCAAAAGCATCAATTCTTCAGCACTCAGCTTTCTTCATAGTTCAACTCTCACATCCATACATGACTACTGGAAAAACCATAGCTTTGACTAGATGGAACTTTGTTGGCAAAGTAATGTCTGTACTTTTTAACATGCTGTTTAGGTTTGTCACAGTTTTTCTTCCAAGGAGCAAGTGTCTTTTAATTTCACGGCTGTAGCACCATCTACAGTGATTCTGGAGCCGAAGAAAATAATCTGTCACTGTTTCCCCATCTCTTTGCCATGAAGTGATGAGACCAGATGCCATCACCTTTATGATTTTTTTTGAATGTTGAGTTTTAAGACAGCTTTTATACTCTTCTCTTTCACTTTCATCAAGAGGCTCTTTAGTTCTTCACTTTCTGCCATAAAGGTGCTGTCATCTGCATATCTGAGGTTATTGATATTTCTTCCAGCAATCTTGATTCCAGATTGTGCTTCATCCAGCCCAGCATTTCTCATGATGTACTCTGCATGATGTACTAAGTTAAATTAGCAGGATGACAATATACAACCTTGCCTTGATGTATTCCTTTCCCAGTTGGAAAAACAAAAGTGAAGTCGCTCAGTCGTGTCTGACTCTTTGCAACCCCATGGACTGCAGCCTACCAGGCTCCTCCACCCATGGGATTTTCCAGGCAAGAATAGTGGAGTGGGTTGCCATTTCCTTCTCCAGGGGACCTTCCTAACCAAGGGATCGAACCCTGGTCTCCCACACCACAGGCAGACTCTTGGGATCAGTTTGTTAGTCCATGTCCTTTTCTAACTGTTGCTTCTTTATCTACATACAGGATTTGTGGGCTAGTAACCAATTTTTATTAGCGCAAGAGAGAAAATTCCTACTGGAAGAGTGGCATTAGGAAACTGATTAGAATGCTAGAGGGTGGGTATTTTACCTAAGACGGGGCTAGGGAACTAACTGGCCAGTTTAAATCTGGAGGCTCATGCCAACAGTTGCTATTGGGCTCAGTCAGTTCCAGAGATTTTTGTCCTGTGATGTAGGTACAGGGTTCCACACCTGTGACCTCAGTTCAAGATTCCACACCTGTGACCTCAGTACAAGGTTTGACCTTGGTATAGGGCTCCAAAATATGAAGATTAGGAAATCACAGTCAAAATGAGGGGGCTTTTCAAACAGTCTATTATGAAGGGAGACAGCCCACTCTCATAACAGAAAGCACTCTTGAAATGTTTTTGTTTAGTCATTAAGTTATGTCTGACTCTTTGTGATTTTGTAGTAGCCCACTAGACTCTTTGTATAGCCCACCAAGCTCCTTCTGTCCCTGGGATTTCCCAGACAAGAACATGAGTGGGCTACCATTTCTTTCTCCAGGGGATCTTCCTGACTCAGGGATCAAACCTGCTTCAGGGATCAAATCTTCTTCATTGACTGGTGGATTCTTTATCACTGAGCCACCTGGAAAGTTTATAGGTAGGGTTTGTTTCTAATGTACCTCACACTCAGAACTTGGCTAGGCACTGTCATTCATTTCTTCAACAACATTTACAATACACACACACACACACACAAATTCAAGCTCAGACACATGAAATGGAATACATAAGATCGTTTAATAATTGATGATATGTATAGGGCATCAGGGTGTTGCATTCAATATGTCAGCAAATCTGAAAGACCCAGCGGCAGCCACAGGACTGCTAAAGGCAATCCTCATCCAGTTCCCAAGACGGGTAGTACTAAAGCACGTGCTAGCCACCGGACAATTGCACTCACCTCTCATGCTAGTAAGGAAATGCTTAAAATCTTGCATGCTAGTTTTCAGCAATATGCAAACCAAGAACTTCCAGATGTCCAAGTTGGGTTTAGAAAAAGTGAGAGGAACCAGAGGTCAAATTGCCAATATTTGTCAGATAATAGAGAAAGCAAGGGAATTGCAGAAAAATATCTACTTCTATTTCATCGACTACACCAAAGCCTTTGATTGTGTGGATCATCATAAACTGTGGAAAGCTCCTAAAGAGATGGGAATATTAGGCCATCTTACCTGTCTCCTGAGAAACCTGAATGCCGATCAAGAAGCAACCGTTAGAACCCTGTATGGAACAACTGATTTGTTCAAGATCGAGAAAGGAGAATGACAGGGCTGTCTGCTATCACCATGTTTGCTTAACCTATATGCTGAGCACATCATGAGACATGCCAGGCTGGATGAGTTACAAGCTGGAATCAAGATAGGTGGGAGAAATATCAAAACCTCAGATATGCAGATGATACTGCTGGGCAGGAAATAAAGAGGAACTAAAGAGCCTCTTGATGAGGGTGAAGGAGGACAGTGAAAGAGCCAGCTTAAAACTGAATATTAAAAAAGAAAAAACTAAGATCATACATCTGGCCTCATTACTTCATGGCAAATAGAAAGGAAATAGGTGGAAGTAGTGACAGATTTCCTCTTCTTGGGCTCTAAAATCACTATGGATGGTGACTGCAGCCACGAAATCAGAAGATGTTTGCTTCTTGGCAGGAAAGCTGTGACAAGCCTAGACAGTGTGTTGGAAAGCAGAGACATTACTCTGCTGACAAAGGTCTGTATAGTCAAGGCTATGGTCTTCCCAGTGGTCATGTATGGTTGTGAGAGCTGGACTGTAAAGAAGGAAGAGCACTGAATAATTGATGCCTTCAAATGGTGATGCTGGAGAAGACTCCTGAAAGTCCCTTGGACAGTAAGATCAAGCCAGTCAATCTTAAAGGAAATCAACCCTGAATACTTGTTGGAAGGACTGATGCTGAAGCTGAAACTCCAGCATTTTGGTCATCTGATGCACTTAGCTCATTTGAAAAGTCCCTGATGCTGGGAAAGATTGAGGGCAGAAGGAGAAGAGGGTGTCAGAGGATGAGATGACTGGATGGCATCACTGAAACCATGGACATGAACTTGGGCAAACTTGGGGCAATGGTGAGGGACAGGAGGCCTGGAATGCTGCAGTCTATGGGGTCATGAAGATTCGGACACAATTCAGTGACTAAACAACAACAATAGGTCACATGAAGTTATGAAAAAAATTCTGTGCAAATAGTGTACATTATTAGTAAGATAAACATAAGATGAAAGAAAGTAGCCAGATAGTTTGACATGCCACCAATCAATCTGGTAAACCAATGTTAGAGAATTTTAATAATGCAACCAATAAATTTAAGTTAATTGAGATGTCTGTTCAGTTCAGTTCAGTCACTCAGTTGTGTCCAACTGTTTGGAACCCCATGGACTGCAGCACGCCAGGCTTCCCTGTCCATCATCAACTCCTGGAGCTTACTCAAATTCATGTCCATTGAGTTGGTGATGCCATCCGACCATCTCATCCTCTGTCATCCCCTTCTCCTCCCGCCTTCAATCTTTCCCAGCATCAGGGTCTTTTCAAATGAGTCAGTACTTCATATCAGGTGACCAAAGTATTGGAGTTCCAGCTCCAGCATCAGTCCTTCCAGTGAATATTCAGGACTGATTTTCTTTAGGATTGACTGGTTGGATCTCTTTGCAGTCCAAGGAACTCTCAAGAGTCTTCTCCAACAACACAGTTCAAAAGCATCAGTTCTTTGGCACTCAGCTCTCTTTATAGTCCAACTCTCACATGCATACATGACCACTGGAAAAACCATAGCTTTGACTAGATGGACTTTTGTTGGCAAAGTAATGTCTCTGCTTTTTAATAAGCTGTCTAGGTTCATCACAGCTTTTCTTCCAAGGAGTAAGCGTCTTTTAATTTCATGGCTGCAGTCACCATCTGCAGTGATTTTGGAGCCCAAAAAATAAAGTCAGCCACTGTTTCCACTGTTTCCCCATCTATTTCCCACGAAGTGATGGAACTGGATGCTATGATCTTAGTTTTCTGAATGTTGAGCTTTAAGCCAACTTTTTCACTTTCCTCTTTCACTTTCATCAAGAGGCTCTTTAGTTCTTCTTCACTTTCTGCCATAAGGGTGGTGTCATCTGCATATCTGAGGTTATTGACATTTCTCCTGGTGATCTTGATTCCATAATTGATATGTAGCAAAGGGCATAACCTAAAACAAATAATCAATCTGTGGATGCCCTTAAACATTGATGTGTGCATAGGCACAATTTTTACAGAAGGTAATTTGGTAATATGTACAAAATTTTTTGAAATATGTATCTTCTTTAATCCTGGTATTTTATATCTAGGAATTTATACTGTGGACTAATCTGTACGTACAGAAGTATATGCACATGCAAAAATGGAAGTTAAATAGCTCAGTTTCTTTGGCATATTTTTTTAAAATCAAAGCCAATGTTTTTCAGATGGAAATGCAAATCACAGTTTGTGAAACTTTGGTTGAATCAGAGAGGATGCCTCCCGGAGCATCTGGAGCATCCTCAAAAGAGATTTTGATTTTCAGAGAGGTTTGAAAGGGAGCCCTGAGTCCTAGAGAAGTTCATGGCCAGCAGAGGGCACAGTGACAACTGTCAAGGGTTTGGTAGGATATATAGGTATCAACGTTCTCCTGTTAGAAAGTGGACAGGTGTGAGGATCTGGTGAGATACCCTAGACATCAGGTTTTCAGTTGTAAATCAAGACCATATCTCCCCCTTTTTCCTAATGTTATGCAGGTCCATGCTGAAACCAGATACTGGTGCAAAGGAGCACCAAGGACTATTCAGTTTAACTGAATTATTAGAAATAAATAGACCAAAATGCATAGGAAAAGTTAAGAAATATGTGTCACTAAAATCAGAATAGCTGTGGGGGAGAGGAAAATTTCATCAGGAAGTATACAGGAGTCTTCAAATGAGTTGATAATATTTTACATCTTAAGGCAGATAGATGGTAGGTACTTGGCCATTTGTTATACCTCTCTGTGTGTCAGGGTAACTTAAAAAAAATACATACAGCCTAAAAGTTGAGGGTTAGACTTATTCAGCAGAAATCATGAGGACTTCAAGCCTAGGAGACAGTATCTCAGAGGGCCTCGAGAGAACTGTTTCCAAAACGGCTGGGGGAGGAGTCAGGCTATATAGAAATTTTGCAGTAAGGGGCAGGTGGAAACTTGGGCTCCAAAATCACTGCAGATGGTGACTGCAGCCATGAAATTAGAAGACGTTTACTCCTTGGAAGAAAAGTTATGACGAACCTAGACAGCTTATTTAAAAGCAGAGACATTACTTTGCTGACTAAGGTCCATCTAGTCAAGGCTATGGTTTTTCCTGTGGTCATGTATGGATGTGAGAGTTGGACTGTGAAGAAAGCTGAGCGCCGAAGAATTGATGCTTTTGAACTGTGGTGTTGGAGAAGACTCTTGAGAGTTCCTTGGACTGCAAGGAGATCCAACCAGTCCATTCTGAAGGAGATCAGCCCTGGGATTTCTTTGGAAGGAATGATGCTAAAGCTGAAACTCCAGTACTTTGGCCACCTGATGCAAAGAGTTGACTCATTGGAAAAGACTCTGATGCTGGGAGGGACTGGGGGCAGGAGCAGAAAGGGACAACAGAGGATGAGATGGCTGGATGGCATCACTGACTCGATGGACGTGAGTCTGAATAACTCTGGGAGTTAGTGATGGACAGGGAGGCCTGGCGTGCTGCGATTCATGGGGTCGCAAAGAGTCACACATGACTGAGTGACTGAACTGAACTGAATATGAATATTAAAAGATTATTGTTAATTAAGGAAAACTAGATATCTTGCCTTAAGGGATTTAACACACTTCTATATATGGGAGGATACAAGTGTCTGGGCTTACTGGAATCATTTCTTTCATAGGCATGTCATCTATTTGGGGCCAACTCCTGCTTTTTGATTGTTCATATCCTTAATTCCTCATTCACCGCAAGCATGGCAGTTGTGGCAGACAGCTGCCTCCTGTGCTTTCCTGCATCCCTACCCCCACCCCCTCTCCTCGCACTTACTGGGAAGGCAGGTGATGGCTACCTGATAGCTGGTATCACTTCCTGGCCTCAGAAACTTACACTTGAAAGGCTAGAATCTCTGATGACTATAATGTCCTTGTTTACCAATATGGTAAGAAATGTTTCATTTCACACTGGACTATTTCATAATTTTTGAAAAGACATATTACTCTGCTTATCTGACTTTACTTTCACCAATAGACACATCCACAATGAGCATTATTTCTGCTTTCACGCAGCCTCTACATTCTTTCAGGTATCAGTGGACTAAAATGGATAGCAATGGGAGAATTTAATACAGATGACTATTATATCTACCAGTATGGGCAAGAATCCCTTAGAAGAAATGTAGTAACCCTCATAGTCAACAAAAAAGTCCAAAATGCTGTACTTGGGTGCAATCTCAAAAACAACAGAATAATCTCAGTTTGTTTCTAAGGGAACCATTGAGCATCACAGTAATCCAAGTCTATAATCCAACCAATAATGCCAAAGAAGCTAAAGTTGAACAATTCTATGAAGACCTTTAAGAACTAACACAAACAAAAGATGCCCTTTTCATCATAGGGGATTGTGATGCAAAAGTAGGAAGTCAAGGGATACCTGGAATAACAGGCAAGTTTGGGCTTGGAGTACAATACGAAGCAGGGCAAAGGCTAACAGAGTTTTGCCTAGAGAACGCACTGGTCATAGCAAACACCCTTTCCCAACAGCACAAGAGAAGACTCTACACATGGACATCACCAGATGGTCAATACTGAAATCAGATTGATTGCATTCTTTGCAGTCAAAGATGGAGAAGCTCTATACAGTCAGCAAAAAGAAAACCTGAAGCTGATTGTGACTCAGATCATCAGCTATTTGTTGCAAAATTGAGGCTTACATTGAAGAAAGCAAGGAAAACCACTGGACCATTCAGGTATGACCTAAATGAAATCCCTTATGATTACACAGTGGAGGTAACAAACAGATTCCAGGCATTACATCTGGTAGACAGAGTGCCTGAAGAACTAGGGACAGAGGTTCATAACATTGTACAGGAGGCAGTGACCAAAACCACCCCAAAGAAAAAGAAATGCAAGAAGGCAAAGTGGTTTTCTGAAGAGGCCTTACAAATAGCTGAGAAAAGAAATGAAAGGCAAAGGAGAAAAGGAAAGATACGCATCTGAATGCAGAGTTCCAGAGAATAAAAAGGAGAGATAAGAAGGCCTTCTTCAATGAACAGTGCAAAGAAATGGAGGAAAACAAGCGAATGGGAAAGACTAGAGATCCCTTCAAGAAAACTGGAGATACCAAGGGAACATTTCATGCAAAGATGGGCTCGATAAAGGAAAGAAATGGTATGGACCTAACAGAAGCAGAAGATATTAAGAAGTGGCGGCAAGAATACACAGAAGATTTGTACAAAAAAGGTACTAATGACCCGGATAACCACAATGGTGTGATCACTCACCTACAGCTACACATCCTGGATTGTTAAGTCAAGTGGGCCTTAGGAAGCATTACTACAAACAAAGTTAGTGGGGGTGATGGAATTCCAGCTGTGGTATTTCAAATCCTAAAAGATGATGCTGATAAAGTACTGCACTCAATATGCCAGCACATTTGGAACTCAACAATAGCCACAGGACTCAAAAAGGTCAGTTTTCACTTCAAAGCAAAGAAAAGCAATTCCAAAGAATGTTCAACTACCACACAGTTGCACTCATTTCACATGCTAGCAAGGTAATGCTCAAAATCCTTCAAGCTAGGCTTCAGCAGTATGTGAACCAAGAACTTCCAGATGTACAAGCTGAACTTAGAAAAGGCAGAGGAACCAGAAATCAAATTGCCAACATCCACTGAATCACAGAAAAAAGCAAGAGAATTCCAGAAAAACATCTATTTCTACTTCATCGACTAGGTTAAAGCCTTTGACTCTGTGGATCACAACAAACTGTGGAAAATTCTTAGAGAGATGGGAATACCAGACTATCCCACCTGTCTCCTGAGAAACATGTATGCATGTTAAGGAGTGACAGTTAGAATGAAACATGGAGCAATGGACTGGTTCCAAAGTGGGAAAGGAGTACATTGAGGCTGTATATTGTCACCATGTTTATTTAATACATAGGCAGAGTACATCATGTGAAATGCCAGGCTGGATGAATCACAACCTGGAATCAAGATTGCTGGGAGAAATATCAGTTCAGTTCAGTCGCTCAGGCATGTCCGACCCTTTGCAACCCCATGAATTGCAGCATGCCAGGCCTCCCTGTCCATCACCAACTCCCGGAGTTCACTCAGACTCACTTCCATCAAGTCAGTGATGCCATCCAGCCATCTCATCCTCGGTCGTCCCCTTCTGCTCCTGCCCCCAATCCCTCCCAGCATCAGAGTCTTTTCCAGTGAGTCAACTCTTCGCATGAGGTGGCCAAAGTACTGGAGTTTCCACTTTAGCATCATTCCTTCCAAAGAAATCCCAGGGCTGATCTCCTTCAGAATGGACTGGTTGGATCTCCTTGCAGTCCAAGGGACTCTCAAGAGTCTTCTCCAACACCACAGTTCAAAAGCATCAATTCTAAAAAAAAAAAACAAAAACAAAAGCATCAATTCTTTGGTGCTCAGCATTATTCACAGTCCAACTCTTACATCTATACATGACCACAGGAAAAACCATAGCCTTGACTAGACTGACCTTAGTCGGCAAAGTAATGTCTCTGCTTTTGAATATACTATCTAGGTTGGTGATAACTTTTCTTCCAAGGAGTAAGCGTCTTTTAATTTCATGGCTGCAGTCACCATCTGCAGTGATTTTGAAGCTAAAAAAAAAAAAAAAAAGTCTGACACTGTTTCCAGTTTCCCCATCTATTTCCCATGAAGTGATGGGACCGGATGCCATGATCTTCGTTTTCTGAATGTTGAGCTTTAAGCCAACTTTTTCGCTCTCTTCTTTCACTTTCATCAAGAGGCTTTTGAGTTCCTCTTCACTTTCTGCCATAAGGGTGGTGTCATCTGCATATCTGAGGTTATTGATATTTCTCCCAGCAATCTTGATTCCAGCTTGTATTTCTTCCAGTCCAGCATTTCTCATGATTTACTCTGGATATAAGTTAAATGAGCAGGGTGACAATATACAGACTTGACATACTCCTTTTCCTATTTGGAACCAGTCTGTTGTTCCATGTCCAGTTCTAACTGTTGCTTCCTGACCTGCATACAAATTTCTCAAGAGGTAGGTCAGGTGGTCTGGTATTCCCATCTCTTTCAGAATTTTCCACAGTTTCTTGTGACCCACACAGTCAAAGGCTTTGGCATAGTCAATAAAGCAGAAATAGATGTTTTCCTGGAACTCTCTTGCTCTTTCCATGATCCAGCGGATGTTGGCATTTTGATCTCTGGTTCCTCTGCCTTCTAAAATCAGCTTGAACATCTGGAAGTTCACGGTTCATGTATTGCTGAAGCCTGGCTTGGAGAATTTTGAGCATTACTTTACTAGCATGTGAGATGAGTGCAATTGTGTGGGAGAAATATCAATAATCTCCTATATACAGATGATACCACTGTAGTGGCAGAAAGCGAAGAGGAAATAAAGAGCCTCTTAATGAAGGTGAAAGAGGAGAGTGAAAAGCTGGCTTAAAGCTCACCATTCAAAAAGCAAAGATTGTGGCATCTGGTTCCATCACTTCATGGCAAATAGATGGGGAAGATGTGGAACCAGTGGCAGATTTGACTTTCTTGGGCTCCAGAATCACTGTGGATTGTGACTGCAGCTGCAAAATTAAAAGACACTTTCTCCTTGTAAGGAAAGCTATGACAAACCTAGACAGCATATTAAAAAGCAGAGACATCACTTTGTTGACAAAGGTCTGGACTGTCAAATCTATGGTTTTCTCATTAGTCATGTAGGGATGTAAGAAATGAACCATAAAGAAGCTGAGTGCTGAAAAATGGATGCTTTCAAATTGTGGTGCTGGAGCAGACTCTTGAGAGAAACTTGGCCTGAGCAGATCAAACCAGTCAATCCTCATGGAAATCAACTTCGAATATTCTTTGGAAGAATTGATCCTGAAGCTGAAGCTTCAATCCTTTGGCCACATGATGCAATGAGGTGACTCACTGGAAAAGACCCTGATCCTGGGAAAGATTGAAGGCAAGAGGAGAAGGGTATAACAGAGGATGAGATGATGAGATGGCATCACTGACTCAATAGACATGAGTTTAAGCAAACTCCAAGAGATAGTGAAGGACAGGGAAACCTGAAATGCTGCAGTCCATGGTGTCTCAAAGAGTTGGACAAGTCTTAGTGAGTGAACAGCAAAGTACTCTTCTAAGCAGAAGCAATAATCTGTGAAAGAACTGTGACATCTTGGGCTCAAGGGATAGATGTAAGAATTTAGAGATATTTCTTTTTTGTGTTTTTTGTTTATTTTCCATGTAAAATGAAAACAGTGCTTTAAGTTAAAGCCAAGCAAAAGTAAGTTAGTAAGAGAGTAATGGTGAGGTCATACGCAAATATGAGCATATGTTGACTAAAAGCAGCAAATGGACTTTTGAAAAATAACGTTTTGAATATTATGTGATACCACTCGTGTGGAATCTAAAATATTCAACACACTAAAAGTTAAGAAAAACACACACACACAGTCATACAGATATAGAGAACAAGCAGCTGGGTTACCAAAGGGAAGAGGCGATGGAGGAGGAGCAATGTAGCAGTAGGAGATTATGAGGTACAAACTATTATGTATGAAACAAGCTATAAGAATAAATATATCTTTATAACACAGGAGATATAGCCAATATTTTATAATAACTATAAATGGAGTATAACCTTTAAAAATTGTGAATCACTATATTGTATACTTGTAACTTATATAATATTATACCTCAATAAAAAAAATAGCAGGTTTGTCTGTGCAGAGGTAGCAGCTCCCACTGTCACTCAGTAACTCTGCCCTGGTATATGAGATTTCAAAATTATCTATTCTCATAGCTTATGGAGCTGTGTGAGTGTGTGTATATGTGTGTATTCAGGAGTAGGTGGTGTGAAATGAAATATTTCTGTGAAATGAAATACTTTCTCCTATCCTAGTAAACAAGCCATGTCACTGCCATCTGGGATTCTAGCCTTTCAAATGTAAATTTATGAGCCCAGGTAAAAAAAAAAAACACCAGCTATTCGGCAGCCAGCAACCACTTCCTCTGTGGTAAGCACTGAGGAGCTGGGGAGATGTGAGATGCACAAGAGGAAGTCATCTGCCATACCTGCCACCCCTTACAGTAAAAAAGGAATTAGGATGGGAAGAATCAAAACGCAGGATTTGGCTTCAGATAGCCAAGATGCCTATGAAAGAAATGATTTCAGTAAGCCCAGACATTTGCATCTTCCCATACATAGAAGAACGCTAAATCTCTTACTGCAAGAAATCCAATTGTGCTGTTAGAGAAGACTCTTGAGCATCCCCTGGCCTGTGAGCAGATCAAACCAGTCAATCCTCAAGGAAATCAACCCTGAATATTCTTTGGAAGAACTAATGCTGAAGCTGAAGCCTCAATCCTTTGATCACCTGATGCAAAGAAATGACTCACTGGAAAAGATCCTGATGCTGGGAAAGACTGAGGGTGAGAGGAAAAGGGTATAACAGAGGATGAGATGTTTCCCTAACTAACAGTAACCTTTCAATATTCAGATTACCTGCCCCTTGCTGCAAATTTGTATATGGCCTGGCTCTGACCTTGGCGAGGCAGCAGGGAGTGGCATAAAGCAAGATCTTAATTCCCTGCCCAGGAATTGAACCTGGGTAGCCTGGATGAAAACCAGAATCCTAGCCTCCAGACCAGCAAGGGCTAGAGGCTAGAAGCTGTTTTCCCTGGACCTTTGCCCCCAGTGAAAAATGCATTTATCACAGAGCCTGAGACTGTAAGTGCAGGTACTAAGTTTATTATTAGAGACATAGCACAGCAACACAGAGAGAGACAGTTTGTTTAGCTGAGGGAGCGGCAAGGCAGAGATGCACAGCCAGAGAGAAAGGGTGTGGGCGCCCCCTCTAGTGAGGAGGAGCACAGAAAAGAGGCCGGTGAGTCATTTACATAGGTCAGTTCTTCCAGATGTCTGTCTTCCTTCAGGCCAACTGTCTGGTTTCTTTTTCCACACCTGACCCCCCCTGGCACTCTTGCCGGGGGTAGGCATGCAGCCCTCAGCCAAGATGGATCTTGAAGTAAAGGCTTCTGAGAGGAGCAAGACTCCATATGGCCTGGAGTTATCCCTCGACTTTTGACTCCGAGGAGCCTCTCTGTGCATGTGTCGAGTCTCCCTTGCCTTAACTCAGACAGGGCTTTTGCCTCTCTGTGTCCTTGCCACGATTATACCCTTGAGGTGTTTACAAGAGACAAAGACTGGCTAATTATCCTGTTTCTGTTGTCACTTCCATTTCTGAGAGCAGACTGGTTGTAAATTCCTCAGCTGGAGCCCAGCGATGCCTTACCTCAGAACATGCAAAGTGGAGGCTGCCTGATTGTAAAGGTCCAACCTGGAGTCTGTCTATTTTCGACCTCACTGGTACAGAGACAAATCCTTTCAGCCTCTCCTTACCCAATATCATCTCGCCTCCATGTCCGTGTTCACAGGCAGGGAGAGCAACACCGTAGGAAATACAGCAGCGGCCACGCTCCAGCCAGAAGGAAAAAAGTGGGCCAGAGTCCTGAGCCACACGGATGTGGGATTCCCTCCTTCCAAGGGACACTGACGCAGCTCTTGAGAAGCACACCACTCTAGCACATTCTCAAGAGTCAGAAGGCCCCGGGCAGAACGGCAGATTGATCTGGACAACGGAGAAGTGCAGGAGTCAGCAGTGTACAGCTTCCAGGCACAGTCACAAAGGCTCCCTGTGTGCTGTAGTCAGGAGGAGGATGTGAAAGTCCTTCATGTGGGTATGGCCCTCGTATTGAGCACCAGCTGGTAGAGGGTGATGGAAACACGGTCATGTCCCAGAGGGCGCCGAAGGATGTTGCTGGCAGATCCCAGGTAATCACACGCATTGCTATAACCTGTGTCCATTTCTCCTCCCACATATCCTACCAACATACTGAGTTTAATTTACTGTCATAGTGGAAGGAAGTAAAATACTACCTAGACGCGAATAAGGGACTTTTGCTAAAATTAGTATGAGATTAAGATTAACATATTTCTTACTTTTTTGTACTGACTCTAGGAATGAATTCAGTTCAGTTCAGTTCAGTTCAGTCGCTCAGTCGTGTCTGACTCTTTGCGACCCCATGAATCGCAGCACGCCAGGCCTCCCTGTCCATCACCAACTCCTGGAGTTCACTCAAACTCATGTCCATCGAGTCGGTGATGCCATCCAGCCATCTCATCCTCTGTCGTCCCCTTTTCCTCCTGCCCCCAATCCCTCCCAGCTAACAGGAGTTAAATAATATGCCTGAATGAGACTAAATTAGGAGAAAAGCTAATTTATAGCAATTTTTATTAAATAATGAAATCTAGACATGTTATTTATGCTCAGTCACAAATAAAATGCTTTCAGTTCCTCTATGATTGAATAATGATTGTTTCTACAAACTCATTTAATCTTGATCTGACATCATTTATTACAATAAACAATTGAAATTTAATTTACAGAATTTAATATGATCATGACCCCACATAATACTTTATAGCCAAGATGCATGTTTATTGAAGAAAGATTCTCACAGTGTAAATAACCAATAGGATGAACCTCTCCTATTTTGTCCTCAAGAAATCAGAATTTCAATCATGGATGTTAGGACCCTTCTGTGACAGCATTTTTGGTAGCAAAATGAAGTTTTTTAGAAGCTTGTTATTTGGAAAGTAAAACTAGATTATTTCCAGCATCAAAATGTGATTGTAACTAAGTTACACTCCCAAAACTAAGACAAATTGGCTGGAAGTGGAAGAACACATCTACATTCAAGGCTATCTCATGAGGATGAACAATCATAGGGCTATCTATAGAAATTCCATCAGCTGAAAAAAGACATAGGCTTACCTGAGTGAAGGGCCAAGGTGGAAAGGGTTATATGCCAAATAGAAGGGATGAGGCAAAGATGTAGCTCCCACAGGTAGGATAATATACACAGCTCTGACAGATAGATGACAGGTTGGGACACTGACATCTCTTCCAGCCTCCTCCTAATGTGCTTTCCTCTTTTCTGCTACAGAAGCTGAGAAGCTGAAAATCACATGTTCCAGACTTCTCTGCACTAAAATGACATTATACATTCATGTGGGACCTGAGTTTAGAATCAAGTTCTGAGGGAAAAATAGGACAGCAGCACGTGAGACATCCATGTTACTAATGTTGGTCTAATTGGAATGTTAAGTGCCCAGGAACCAATTCCTCTGGTGGCAGTTGTTTGATCCTCAGTTAGAGATGGAATGGTGTGTGATTCTGGAGCCAGCAAAGGGTATAATGGCTTCCTGACTTATCAACTTTCTAATTATGGCGCAAGTATAGATCTTTTAGTCAGTCTTGTTCCAAAAGTCATTGCTATAGACCTATCCTAGAACCTGCTTTTCTCAGTTCAGTTCAGTTCAGTCGCTCAGACATGCCCCACTCTTTGCGACCCCATGAATCACAGCACGCCAGGCCTCCCTGTCCATCACCAACTCCCAGAGTTCACTCAGACTCACGTCCATCGAGTCAGTGATGCCATTCAGCCATCTCACCCTCGGTCATCCCCTTCTCCTCCTGCCTCCAGTCCCTCCTAGCATCAGAGTCTTTTCCAATGAGTCAAATCTCTGCAGGAGAAGGCAATGACACCCCACTCCAGTACTGTTGCTTGGAAAATCCCATGGATGGAGGAGCCTGGTAGGCTGCAGTCCATGGGGTCGCTAAGAGTCGGACACGACTGAGCGACTTCACTGTCACTTTTCACTTTCATGCATTGGAGAAGGAAATGGCAACCCACTCCAGTGTTCTTGCTTGGAGAATCCCAGGGATGGGGGGCCTGGTGGGCTGCCATATGTGGGGTCGCACAGAATCGGACACGACTGAAGTGACTTAGCAGCAGCAGCAGCAGCAGCAACTCTCCGCATGAGGTAGCCAAAATACTGGAGTTTCAGCCTTAGCATCATTCCTTCCAAAGAAATCCCAGGGCTGATCTCCTTCAAAATGGACTGGTTGGATCTCCTTGCAGTCCAAGGGACTCTCAAGAGTCTTCTCCAACACCACAGTTCAAAAGCATCAATTCTTCACTGCTCAGCTTTCTTCACAGTCCAACTCTCACATCCATACATGATCACTGGAAAAACCATAGCCTTGACTAGACGGACCTTAGTTGGCAAAGTAATGTCTCTGCTTTTCAATGTGCTATCTAGTTTGGTCTTAACTTTTCTTCCAAGGAGTAAGCATCTTTTAATTTCATGGCTGCAATCACTATCTGCAGTGATTTTGGAGCCCCCAAAAAATAAAGTCTGACACCGTTTCCACTGTTTCCTCATCTATTTCCCATGAAGTGATGGGACCGGATGCCATGATCTTCGTTTTCTGAATGTTGAGCTTTAACCCAACTTTTTCGCTCTCCTCTTTCACTTTCATCAAGAGGCTTTTTAGTTCCTCTTCACTTTCTGCCATAAGGGTGGTGTCATCTGCATATCTGAGGTTATTGATATTTCTCCCAGCAATCTTGATTCCAGTTTGTGCTTCTTCCAGCACAGCGTTTCTCATGATGTACTCTGGATATAAGTTAAATAAGCAGGGTGACAATATACAGCCTTAACGTTCTCCTTTTCCTATTTGGAACCAGTCTGTTGTTCCATGTCCAGTTCTAACTGTTGCTTCCTGACCTGCATACAGATTTCCCAAGAGGCAGGTCAGGTGGTCTGGTATTCCCATCTCTTTCAGAATTTTCCACAGTTTCTTGTGACCCACACAGTCAAAGGCTTTGGCATAGTCAAGAAAGCAGAAATAGATGTTTCTCTGGAACTCTCTTGCTTTCTCAATGATCCAGAGGATGTTGGCAATTTGATCTCTGGTTCCTCTGCCTTTTCTAAATCCAGCTTGAACATCTGGAAGTTCACAGTTCACGTATTGCTGAAGCCTGGCTTGGAGAATTTTGAGCATTACTTTACTAGTGTGTGAGATGAGTGCAATTGTGTGGTAGTTTGAGCATTCTTTGGCATTGCCTTTCTTTGAAATTGGAATGAAAACTGACTTTTTCCAGTCCCGTGGCCACTGCTGAGTTTTCCAAATTTGTTGGCATATTGAGTGCAGCACTTTCACAGCATCATCTTTCAGGATTTGAAATAGCTCCACTGGAATTCCATCATCTCCACTAGCTTCGTTCGTAGTGATGCTTTCTAAGGCCCACTTGACTTCACATTCCAGGATGTCTGGCTCTAGGTGAGTGATCACACCATCGTGATTATCCAGGTCGTGAAGATCTTTTTTGTACAGTTCTTCTGTGTATTCTTGCCACCTCTTCTTACTATCTTCTGCTTCTGTTAGGTCCATACCATTTCTGTCCTTTATCGAGCCCATCTTTGCATGAAATGTTCCCTTGGTATCTCTAATTTTTTAAACCATTCCAAAAACTCGTATGCACTTAAATTCCTTTCTATTTGGGTCTAACAAGATCCTTACTGATGATATCTGATAGTTTACTTACTGATAGCTCCCCCGTTGATAATAATTTATCACAATTATTCTAGTTAGTCTTCCTGGTACCTAGAGTTCTAAATCAGTACTCTCTAGAACAGAAACATATGTTGAGATATTGATAGATTGCTTTTTCCTGTCCCATAACTTTAGGCTTCAGAAATAGTTTTTTCGTTTTCTTTCTTTCTTTTTTTTTTTTCTCTGAAGAGCATTCTGAGGAAGCAAACTTATGACAATGAAGTCATTTTCTTAACTTTTAGGTTCTCAAACCGACTTTAAAATCTTTGGTTAAGAGAATAGTCTTGAAAGTCAAAATACTATTGATTATAAGAACTAGGTTTTTGAGAGAGAACAGGTTTTATTTTGAATTCTTAAAAAAGTGGTCTAGTATAGAAGGAATAAGAACTGAACTTGGAAAAGATGTGGCATTTATACAACATACAGAGTCAGAAAAAGAAAAGATGTAGTGTTAGGTTTTTTTCTTCTTTGAATAAGGTAAGAGTTCCAGTCATCAATACGGGAAAAATAGAGGCAAGTTAATGAGAATTTTGAGGCTGCTGGGATATCCAAGAATAGACTCAGGCCTTCACCTCAAATTTCAGGTGCTGTATATGTGATGGGAACTTAAGATTTATTTTAGGGCCAATATGAGAGCAGAAGATATATCCTTGGGATTTGTTTGTTAGAGCATAGCCTGGGAGACTCAAACCTCATCCTGCCTTGCTCTTGAATGGTGGAGTGGCAGTATTCAGGGAAGGGTTTGGATATAGTCATCCTAGTATATAAATAGCTTCCAGGAAGACTCATTATCTTAAACTCTGCCATCCACTCTGCCATCATGAAGGAAAGACAAAGAGTCAAAGAACATTTTGTAATATGAATATACCTTAGAGTGCCCAGAACTACTGGGAAATGCGAGTAGTGGAGAGGAAACCATATCTGAAATGTATGGCACCAGAAGCTAATCTGTGGGAAATCCTTCTAAACAGCAGTGTGTAAGACTGTAAACCAAGAGTTTGATTCTCATTGCTGTCTTATTAACATAGACATATCCTCCTCTTGGAAACATACTCAACTTTCTTTTTTAAAGTGAGAAAGACAGAAAATAGAATTTACCAGAATTTCTTAGTGAGGCACAGCTTGTGTTAATACTTTCAAGAAAACATGCTTGCATGTGAAGCCACATGTTTTATCAACCATTCTAAAGGAAACACTGAATTATCTTTCTATTCTACTTATTAAATAATAATCTAAAATTGTTTTCACTTAGGTAATGGAAGAACATGCCAAAAAATGGGACAAAAGTACTACTAAGCTGCAAGAGTAAATTAAGTAAAAGTGTTTTTCTAGATTTTACAATGTTTGTGGCATCTCAGTTATTCAAAATGTGAAAGTTGTGATTTCTTTTCTCATTCTAAGTAAAAATTCACATTTTTCTTAATTTCATATGCTTTTTTTCTTTAAAAAGCCCCCATCCCCAAATTATATAAAGTATGAAGTGAGGTGAAGTCGCTCAGCCGTGTCCGACTCTTTGCGACCCCATGGACTGTAGCCTACCAGGCTCCTCAGTCCATGGGATTTTCCAGGCAAGAGTCCTGGAGTGGGGTGCCATTTCCTTCTCCAGGGGATCTTCCCAACCCAGGGATCGAACCTGGGTCTCCCTCATTGTAGGCAGACGCTTTACCATCTGAGCTACCTATAGGCTACACAAAATCAGAATACATCCATAACTTTCAGCCTAGACTTCCTGAGCCATGCAAAGGTATTGCAGGAAGTTCTGAGAGGCAGTGTCCCAAAGAGGTCTGTGCTTGGAATGAGGAAGGAGAAACATATGTGGTGTTTTTGGCCCGAGGTCAAGGCAGGAGTATGGATATGACAAGAGAAGCTTACTGGGGCCAACAAGGAGAGACGATGGCTAACAGAGCAGAAGTTCCCTCCGTAAAGACAGGAAGATAGCTTGGCCTTCCCAACCCCATCTTGTCCTAAAGAGAAGGACAAAAATGAAAGGAGGTATAAAATCTTGAATTGCCATAAAGCCAGACTATCTGAGCTACCTTGAATTGATAAGATTAAGTTTTCAACCATTAGTGGAAATGTAGTCTTAACGGCTAAATTAAGTTCAGTTATAGGAAAACAAAATATGCATTTGAATTCTGGACTCAGTGACTTGAATAATTTGTTAGACTCTGCAAATACTTTGGCTTCATTTCACAACCATCAAGGCAAGCTACAGGGATAAAGATTGCACACTATTGTCCCTTTCAGTGAGATATCACCAAGAGCTGCACCAGGTATTTCAGTAGGCCAGGAACCTATCCTCTTTAATGCAGGGTTACTCATTCATTCAGCAAACATTTGCTGGGCGCCTCCTATGAGCCAGGGGCTGAAAATATAGCAATGACACAACCAAGTTTCTGCTCTAGTGAAGCTTTCACTCCAGCATAGGAAAGAGAGACAATAACCAAGTAAACGAAAACCTCACATTTTAGGCAGTGAAGCATGCCATGCAGAAAAATAAGGCAGAGATGAAAGAGACAGTAAGATGACAGGGAGAGGATGTTATTTCACACAGGGAAGTTAGGAAAGTTCTTCCTGAGAAGATGAAAAATGTCATTATATAAAGCAATGAAAAAGTCAGCCATTCGAGACCTGCTGGAAGAACTTCCCAACAGGTGGAAAAGCAAGTGCAAAAGCCTAAGACAAGAGCCTGGCCAACTGTCTGAGGAATGGGAAGGAAACTAGTGAGAGTGGGAAGGAATGGGAATGAATCTGTAGACATGACCAGAAGCTGGTCTTTGAGGGCCTGGCGAGGACCTGGGTTTTACTCTGTGAAATGAGAAGACACTGGAAGGTTTGGAGCAGAGGAGCAACTTAGACTTTGTTTTTAGATTAATTCCTCAAGAAGTTATGTGAAAGGCTGAGAGGAAGGCAAGGGTGAAAGCAAGGAGACGAGTGCAGAGGAGTGAAAGCAAGGAGACCATTATGCAGATTATTATGCAGATTATTACTGCATAATCTAACAAATGACAGTGGCTTGAGCCACCACATAGAGGTAAGGAGAAATGGTCTTATGCTGGATATATTTTGAATAAAGCACCAACTGAATTTACCAATAGCTTGGATAATCCTTAAAATCCTATACACTGTTATAAACCTTCATTCATAGTCCCTCAAGCACTCTGTCTATCAGATCTAATCCCTTGAATCTATATGTCACATCCAATGAATAATCATAAGGGATTTGATTTAAGTCATACCTGAATGGCCTAGTGGTTTCCTCTACTTTCTTCAACTCTAGGCTGAATTTTGCAATGAGGAGTTCATGATGAGAGCCACAGTCAGCTCCTGGCCCTATTTTTGCTGACTGTATAGAGCGAGATCTCCATCTTCAGCAACAAAGAATATAACCAATCTGATTTCGGTATTAACCATCTGGTGAAGTCCATGTGTAGAGTTGTCTCTTGCGTTGTTGGAAGGGGATGTTCGCTCTGACCAGTGCATTCTCTTGGCAAAACACTGTTAGCTTTTTCCCTGCTTCATTTTGTACTCCAAAGCCAAACTTGCCTGTTACTCCAGGTATCTCTTGATTTCTGACTTTTGCATTCCAGTCCCCTATGAGGAACAGGACATCTTTTTTTGGTATTAGTTCTAGGAGGTCTTGTAGGTCTCCACAGAACCATTCAACTTTAGCTTCTTCAGCATTAGTGATTGGGGTATAGAATTGGATTATGTTGATATGGAATGGTTTGCCTTGGAAATGACCAAGATCATTCAGTCTATTTTTGAGATGGCACCCAAGAACTGCATTTTGGACTCTTTTGTTGACTCTTTTGTTGGACTCTCTTGATGAAATGGGCAACTCCATTTCTTCTAAGGGATTCTTTCCCTCAGTAGTATATATAATGGTCATCTGAATTAAATTCACCCATTCCTATAGATAAAAAAGACCTTAATGATCTGGATAATCAAAATGGTGTGATCAGTCATCTGCAGCCAGACATCTTGGAGTGTGAAGTCAAGTGGGCCTTAGGAAGCATCACTACAAAGTTAGTGGAGGTGATGGAATTCCAGCTGAGTTATTTCAAAACCTAGAAGATAATGCTGTTAAAGTGCTGCACTCAGTATGCTAGCAAATTTGGAAAACTCAGCAGTGACCACAGATCTGGAAAAAGTCAGCTTTCATTCCAATCCCAGAGAAGGGCAATTGCAAAGAATGTTCAAACTACCATACAGTTACACTCATTTCACATGCTAGCCAAGTCATGCTCAAAATCCTTCTAGGCCTCAACAGTATATGAACTGAGATCTTCCAGATGTACAAGCTGAATTTAGAAAAGGCAGAGGAACAAATTGCCAACATCCATTGGATCATAGAAAAGGCAAGAGAATTCCAGAAAAACATCTACTTCTGCTTCATTGACCATGTTAAAGCCTTTGACTGTGTGGATCACAATAAGCTGTGGAAAATTCTTAAAGAGATGTGAATATCAGACCACCTTACCTGCCTCCTTAGAAACCTGTATGCAGGACAAGAAGCAACATTTAGAACCAGTTATGTAACAGCCAACTGGTTTAAAATTGGGAAAGTAGTATGACAAGGCTGTATATTGTCACCCTGCTTATTTAACTTATATACAGAGTGTGTCATGTGAAATGCCAGTCTGGATGAAACACTAGCTGGAAACATGATTGCTGGGGAAATATCAATAACCTCAGATATGCAAGTGACACCACCCTTGTGGCAGAAAGCAAAAAGGAGCTAAAAAACCTCTTGATGAAGGTGAAAGAGGAGAGTGAAAAAGCTGGCTTAAAACTCAACATTCAGAAAACTAAGATCATGGCATCCAGTCCCATCACTTCCTAGAAAATAAGGGGAAAACAATAGAAACAGTTGGAGAAGGGAATGACAATCCACTCCGGTATTCTTGACTAGAGAATTCCATGGACAGAGGAGCCTGGCAGGCTACAGTCCATGGAGTCAAAAAGAGTTGGACATGATTGAGTGAGTTTCACTTCACTTCAGTGGATTCCCTGGTAGCTCAGATAGTAAAGCATCTGCCTGCAATGTGGGAGACCCAAGTTCGATCCCCGGGTCAGGAAGATCCCCTGGAGAAGGAAATGGCAACCCATTCCAGTACTCCTAGAAAATTCCATGGATGGAGGAGCCTAGTGGGCTACAGTCCATGGGGTCGCAAAGAGTCGAACACTACTGAGCGACTTCACTCACTCATTCACTCACTCAATGGAAACAGTTGCAGATTTTATTTTCTTGGGCTCCAGAATCACTGCAGATAGTGATTGCAGCCATGAAATTAAAGACACTTGCTCCTTGGAATAAAGATTTGACAAATCTAGATTTGTCAAATTAAAAAGCAAAGACATTACCTTGCCTACAAAGGTCTGTATAGTCAAAGCTATGATTTTTTCTAGTAGTCATATATGGATGTGAGTGTTGGACCATAAAGAAGGCTGAGCACCAAAGAACTGATGCTTTTGAACTGTGGTGTTGGAATAGACTCTTGAGAGTCCCTTGGACTGCAAGAAAATCAAACCAGTCAATCCTAAAGGAAATCAATCCTGAATATTCATTGGAGGGATAGATGCTGAAGATGAAGCTCAAATACTTTGCCCACCTGCTGTGAAGAGCTGACTCATTGGAAAAGACCCTAAGGCTGGGAAAGATTGAAGGCAGGAGGAGAAGGGGTCAACAGAGGACAAGATTGTTGGATGGTATCACCAATTCAATGCACAAGAGTTTGACCAAGCTCTGGGTGATGGTGAAGGACAGGGAAGCCTGGCGTGCTACAGTCCCTGGGGTCCCAAAAAGTTAGACAAGACTGAATGACTGAACAAGCACTTATTTGTCTTTAGCTTCATTTGAATTAATTTTGTTAGATTGTATTGTGACAGCTGCCTTATCGACATGCAATAAAAAACTTATCAAAATCGATGAATTTTTATAGCCATTTTAATATTGAAATTGGAAGGAAAAAAGCAAAATTTTAGGCATATTATACTTTATTATTTGCAAAAAGTTAAAATCACAATTGAAACCAACAAGAAAAAAAGATTTGTCAGTGCATGGAGATGGTGCTGTGACTGATTGAATGTGTCAAAAGTGGTTTGTAAAGTTTTGTGCTGGGGATTTCTCACTGGATGATGCTCCATGGGTAGGTAGACCACTTGAAGTTGATAGTGATCAAGTTAAGACATTAATTGAGAACAATTAATGTTATACAATGAGGGAGATAGCCTACATACTCAAAATATTCAAATCAAAGGTTGAAAATTACTTGTACCAGCTTGATTTCCTTAATCACTTTGATGTTTGGGTTCCACATAAGCAAAAAGAAAAAAACCTCTTGAGTGTATTCCTGCTTGCAATTCTCTACTTAAATGTAACAAAAACATCCTGAGTAACAAGGATGTCCTGTTTTAAAACAAATTGTGATGGGCAGTGAAAAGTGGATACTGTACAGTTTAGTTCAGTTCAGTCACTCAGTTGTGTTCAACTCTTTGCAACCCCATGGACTGCAGTACGCCAGGCCTCCCTGTCCATCACCAACTCCCGTTGTTCACTCAAGCTCATGTCCATTGAGTCGGTGATGCCATCCAACCATCTCACCCTCTGTCATCTCCTTCTCCTCCTCCCTTCAATCTTGCCCAGCATCAGGGTCTTTTCAAATGAGTCAGTTCTTCGAATCAGGTGGCCAGAGTATTGGAGCTTCAGCTTCAGCATCAGTCCTTCCAATGAATGTTTAGGACTGATTTCCTTTAGGATGGACTGGTTGTATCTCCTTGCAGTCCAAGGGACTCTCAAGAGTCTTCTCCAAGACCATGGCTCAAAAGCATCAATTCTTCAGCACTCAGCTTTCTTTATAGTCCAACTCTCACATCCATACACGACTACTGGAAAAACCATAGCTTTGACTAGACTTATCTTTGTTGGCAAAGTAATGTCTCTGCTTTTTAATATGCTGTCTCGGTTGGTCATAGCTTTTTTTCCAAGGAGCAAGCGTCTTTTAATTTGATGGCTGCAGTCACCATCTGCAGTGATTTTGGAACCCAAGAAAATAAAGTCTCTCACTGTTTCCATTGTTTCCCCATCTATTTCCCATGAAGTGATGGGACTGGATGCCATGATCTTAGTTTTCTGAATGTTGAGATTTAAGCTGACTTTTTCACTCTCCTCTTTCACTTTCATCAAGAGGCTCTTTAGTTCTTTTTCGTTTTTTGCTGTAGGGTGGTGTCATCTGCATATCTGAGGTTATTGATGTTTCTCCCAGCAATCGTGATTTCAGCTTGTGCTTCATTCAGCCCAGTGTTTCTCATGATGTACTCTGCATATAAGTTAAATAAGCCAGGTGACAATATACAGCCTTGATGTGCTCCTTTCCCAATTTGGAACCAGTCTGTTGTTCCATGTTCTGTTCTAACTGTTGTTTCTCGACCACTGACCATATGGCTGAGAGATCCCAGCCTGGGTTATTACCCAAGAGAAATTAAAACTACATCCACACAGAGACTTGTAAGGGTGGTGCCATCTTCATATCTGAGATTATGATATTTCTCCCAGCAATCTTGATTCCAGCTTGTGCTTCATCCAGCCCAGAAATGGTATGTACTTAACAGAAGCAGAAGATATTAAGAAGAGGTAGCAAGAATACACAGAAGAACTGTACAAAAAAGATCTTCATGACCCATATAATCAAGATGGTGTGATCACTCACCTAGAGCCAGACATCCTGGAATGTGAAGTCAAGTGGGCCTTAGGAAGCATCACTATGAACAAAGCTAGTGGAGGTAGCTTTGTTTCCAACTGATCTATTTCACATCCTAAAAGTTGATACTGTGAAAGTGCTGCACTCAATATGCCAACAAATTTGGAAAACTCAGTAGTGGCCACAGGACTGGAAAAAGTCAGTTTTCATTCCAATCCCAAAGAAAGGCAATGCCGAAGAATGCTGAAACTACCGAACAATTGCACTCATCTCATACGCTAGTAAAGTAATGCTCAAAATTCTCCAAGCCAGGCTTCAATAGCACGTGAACCGTGAACTTCCAGATGTTCAAGCTGGTTTTAGAAAAGGCAGAGGAACCAGAGATCAAATTGCCAACATCCTCTGGATCATCAAAAAAGCAAGAGAGTTCCAGAAAAATATCTACTTCTGCTTTATTGACAATGCCAACGCCTTAGACTGTGTGGACCACAACAAACTCTGGAAAATTCTTAAAGAGATGGGAATACCAGACCACTTGACCTGCCTCTTGAGAAATCTGTATGCAGGTCAGGAAGCAACAGTTAAAACTGGACATGGAACAACAGACTGGTTCCAAATAGGAAAAGGAGTATGTCAAGGCTGTATATTGTCACCCTGCTTATTTAACTTCTATGCAGAGCACATCATGAGAAACGCTGGGCTGGAAGAAACAAGCTGGAATCAAGGTTGCCGGGATATTGTACAATAATGTAGAATGGAAGAGAGCATGGGGCAAGCAAAATAAACTGCCACCAATCACACCAAAATCGTGTCTTTAGCCAAAGAAGGTGTTGTTGTGTATATGGTGGGATTGGAAGGGAATCCTCTATTATGAATAGCTCCTTCTGCAAAACTAAACAATTAACTCAAACATGTACTGCTCCCAGTTCAACCAACTGAAGGCAGCACTCCATGAAAAGCATCTGGAATTAGTCAACAGAAAATGTATTATCTCTTATCAGGACAACACAAGACTGCATGTTTCTTTGATGACCAGGCAAAAGCTGTTACAGCTTGGGTGGGAAGCTCTGATTTATCCACTGAAATCACCAGACACTGCACCTTCAGATATCTACTTATTTTGGTCTTTACAAAATTCTCTTAATGCAAGAAATTTCAATTCCTTGGAAGACTGTAAAAGGTACCTGAAACAGTTCTTTGCTCAAAAAGATTAAAAGTTTTGGGAAGATGGAACTTTTAAATTGCCTGAAATATGGCAAAGGTAGTGAAACAAAACTATGAATGCCTGCATGCATGCCAAGTCGCTTCAGTCATGTCTGACTCTTTGTGACCCCATGGACTGTAGCCCACCAGTCTTCTCTATCCATGGAATTCTCCAGGCAAGAATACTGGAGTGGGTTGCCAACCCCTCCTTCAGGGGATCTTCCTGACCCAATGATCAACTTCATGTCTCCTGTAGCTCCTGCACTGCAGGCGGATTCTTTACTGCTGAGTCACCAGGGAAGCCCAAGCAATAAATACATTGTCCTATAAAGTTCTTGATGAAAAATGTGTATTTTATTTTTACTTAACAGACCAAAGGAACTTTTTGGCAAACCAGATATATGATTTTAGTGAAGAGTGATACATGCAATCAAGCAGAGTTTCACAGAAAGTCTCTGCCCTCTCGTAAAGGTTACTGCTAGTCTTAAGGAGCAGAAGTCTCCTTTAATGATTTTAGTACTTTTCTATACATGAGAAAATGCAAGAATTTGGGTTTATAAGATATTCTCCTGAAAATATGTAACTGTCTGAAGGTCTGTTCTGCCAGTTTTTCCCAGAGCACAGAGTGCCTCATTCCTGTTCTCCACCCTAAACTTTCAGGGTATGCTGAAATCAGCAACTGTTGTGACTGGTGACCTAATCTTTGTAGAGGCAAATAGCAAAGGCCAACTTTTAGTTGGCAATTCTCATCTCCCATGAGGGAGAGGACACTTTTATAAAGCAGGAAGAGGGGACGAGCAGAGGCAACCAGGTTAGAATTTGCATCCATCAGTGGGTACATTCTCCCCAATGGTTCTCAGAACTTATACGCTATCTAGTGGGGTCCACTTCACATGTGAACATTCAAGTTAAGCAGTGTCAAGAAACCAATATGAGAAGCTATGAGCAAATAAGAAATCATAGAGAATTAACTTTCAATAAAATCAAAGTGTTTTCTTGATGCTGTTGAGCGGAAGTAACTTGCCTCCAAGTTTACAGCAAGTGGATTTCAAGACAGCAGCTATCCTTGAAGACAATGTCCTAATTCAGAAGATTACACACACCAAGTTGGACCAAATGGATATTTATTGGAGATGAGTGCCCAGCTCTGAGGGCAAAAGACCATTAACAAGAAGACTAAAAAGGCAAGACACATTGTATATTAATTCTGTTCTAATAAGCTTTTTACTTTTAAAATTTATCATTTTAACTAGAGGATAATTACTTTACAATATTGTAATGGTTTTTGCCATACATCAATATGAATCGGCCATAGGTATACACCTGTCCCCTCCATCCTGAATCCCCCTCACACCTCCCTCCCCCTCCCTCCTATCCCTCTAGGTTATCATCCGTTCATCAAACTCCCACTGGTTATCTATTTTACACATGGTAATGTACATGTTTCAATACTATTCTGTCAAATCATTCTACCCTCTCCTTCTCCCACTGGGCCCAAAAGTCTGTTCTTTATGTCTGGGTCTCCTTTCTGCCCTGTACATAGGATCACTGGTACCATCTTTCTAGATTCCATATATATGGGTTAATATACACTATTTGTCTTTCACTTTCTGACTTACTTAACTTGTATAATAGGCTCTAGGTTCATCTACCTCACTAGAACTGACTCAAACATGTTCCTTGTTATAGCTGAGTAGTATTCCATCATGTATATGTACCACAACTTCCTTATTCATTCATCTGCCAATGGAGATCTAGGTTGCTTCCATGTTCTAGCTATTGTAGATAGCGCTGCAGTGAACACTGAGGTACATGCATCTCTTTCAGCTCTGGTTTCCTCGGGGTGTATGCCCAGCAGTGGGATTGCTGGTTATATGGCAATTTTCTTCCTAGTTTGTGTAAGGAATCTCCACACTGTTCTCCATAGTGGTTGTATCAGTTTGCATCCCCACCAACAGTGTAAGAGGGCTCCTTTTTCTCCACACCCTCTCCAGCATTTATTGTTTATAGACTTTTTGATGATGGCCATTCTGACCAGTATGAGATGATACCTCAGTGTGGTTTTGATTTGTACTCTCTAACAATGTGTGATGTTGAGCATCTTTTCATGTGTTTATTAGCCATCTGGATGTCTTCCTTGGAGAAACATTTGTTCAAGTATTTTGCCCACTTTGGGGTTGTTTGTTTTTCTGATATTGAGCTGCATGAGCTGCTTGTATATTTTGGAGATTAATTCTTTATCAGTTGTTTCATTTGCTATTATTTTCTCCCATTCTGAGGGCTGTCTTTTCAGCTTGTTTATAGTTTCCTTCTTTGTGCAAAAACTTTTAAGTTTAATTAGGTCCCATTTGTTTATTGTTGTTTTTATTTCCAATTTCTCCCCTTGTCTACTTGGGTTAAGTGACCTCACCAGAAGGGATCATTTCACTGGACCATGAGGCCTTTGGTTAGCCAGGCATTGTCTCACTGGATGCTTTGGTGACCGTGGAAGCAGTAGCTCTTAACAGAAGGACAGTTTGTTAGGCAGATAAAGGCAGCTACTGTAGGCTGTTACATTCTACCTCATGGCTGCCCAGGACTTTATTCCCACACTCACAATACAGAATTCACAATACAGTGTAACAACTGTCTCACGTGAAATCACATAGACATTCACCGCTCTCCTCTGAAAGGGAGATCACCCCAAATCACATACAGATCCTCCTTTTGCTCTAAAACCAAGACCTCTAGGGGATAGGTATAGTCTGGTTATGGCTTCTGTCTGCCACTGTACAGCTAACTGATAAATTTAATCACCTCTAACTTGAATAACCAACAGTGGAGGAAAAGCAGGACAATCCTAACAGGAGCCCCCATCTATGGAGGGGGAAACTGAAAAGGCATGATCTGTGCCATATTGGTTCATAATATATCCCCTCTTCCTGTGCCTGGTCGCTGATTCTTATCCTGGTGAAGTTTCCCGTGTACGTTTGACTTTCAGGACTGTGACTAAAACACACGGAGGAAAGATTCCTCTTCAGGGAACTTCTTCAACAATCGCCTTCCTGATGATTTTGGAGCCTGGGAAATGTTTTAGGAATTGAGTATCATAGGCTTTTTGCCTAAGCTGGATTTTCTTTGTCAGTTTTAACTCTCGTCTTCAGAGATCCTGGACTACTGGTCATAGAGAAAGTTCAGCTGCATTCTAATCTCTTTCTGCTCCTATCAAACATGTCAACTTAGACAAGAGTTTTTTCTTGCAGGATCTTCTTGAAGGCCAGAAGTGAAATTCAATTGGTTTGCCAGAACTGTTGGTAAAGCATTCTAAGAGTCATAGCTTTAATCCTCTTTCTAGTACTTTCACTACCCTCCATCCTTCCGTGGCCCCTCCCCAGGAGCTCTTAGAAGACATCATGATCAGCAGCTAAAGGCTGATGTGCGGCTCTGCAGGGACTCAGCACCACACCCAGCATCTATTCTGATTGATGAGCCCAGGGATATACCTGTTGTTAACCCAATTGTGAATAGCACCCTTTTTGGAAGTCACAAGAAGTAGCCAATATCCCTTAACAATGCAACATTTTCTGCCAAGTCCCCTGAAACTCTATGTGAGGTATATGATCTGAATCACAAAAGCACTGCTGAATTCCAGTAAACATATACGAGTTTAACCATTTTCTGTCTGTAGCGCATTAGGTGAATCTGAGACAGAACATAATGGGTCACACTGCATGCTTTGAGTAATCAAGTTTTACACTTAAGGCCACACTTAAAGGTCTGTCGCTTGAACTCTTCAGTTTCAAAACTGTGTATCAATTAGGGTTTTTAATTTTAAGTAACATAAGGCAACTCTGTTCAGTTTAGGCTTAAAGGAATATTTATTGGAATGGTAAGGAGAGTTTTTAAGTGCTGAAAGAATAAGAAAATAAGGACATTTTTAACAACATGCCAGAAAATTTGTATTCCAAAGAGCATTGCATTTTAACATGGTTACTTTGAAAGACTTTGTATTTATTCCAACCATATCATCATTGCTCAGAGTTTATTTTTTAGCTAACTTTGATTTACTTTCAGAATCTGCATTGCATTCCTTGGACTATGTGAGTTATGCCAATCTTTTGCCCTTTGAAAGTGGATTTGGTTTCCTTAGAAAATCATTTGAAATCATATCTATTTGAGGTGACTTGTCAAAGTCACAAAAGAAATTTCCTTGAAGTTTCTTCTGTGATAAAGACTGGAAAGCAAAGGCACGTTTTTTTCTCCTTGATATTACCTTAACACTCTTCATCTGATGAATTGCTATTAGGTTGATGATCAGTTAAGTTCCGTTCAGTCGCTCAGTCGTGCTCGACTCATTGAGACCCCATGAACTGCAGCATGCCAGGCCTCCCTGTCCATCACCAACTCCCGGAGTCCAACCAAACCCATGTCCTATGAGTCGGTGATGCCATCCAACCATCTCATCCTCTCCTCCTTCAATCTTCCTCCCCCCCTTCTCCTCCTGCCTTCAATCTTTGCCAGCATCAGGGTCTTTTCAAATGAGTCTGCACTTCGCATCAGGTGGCCAAAGTATTGGAGTTTCAGCTTCAGCATCAGTCCTTCGAATGAACACCCAGGACTGATCTCCTTTAGGATGGACTAGTTGGATCTCCTTGCAGTCCAAGGGACTCTCAAGAGTCTTCTTCAACATCACAGTTCAGAAGCATCAATTCTTTGGCACTCAGCTTTCTTTATAGTCCAACTCTTACATCCATATATGACCACTGGGAAAACCATAGCCTTGACTAGATGGACCTTTGTTAACAAACTAATGTCTTGGCTTTTTAATATGCTGACTAGGTTGGTCATAACTTTCCTTTCAAGGAGTAAGTGTCTTTTAATTTCATGGCTATAATCACCACCTGCATGATTTTGGAGCCCAGAAAAATAAAGTTAGCCACTGTTTCCACTGTTTACCCATCTATTTCCAGTGAAGTGATGGGACCAGATGCCATGATCTTCGTTTTCTGAATGTTGAGCTTTAAGCCAACTTTTTCACTCTCCTCTTTCACTTTCATCAAGAGGCTTTTGAGTTCCTCTTCACTTTCTGCCATAAGGGTGGTGTCATCTGCATATCTGAGGTGATTGATATTTCTCCCGGCAGTCTTGATTCCAGCTTGTGTTTCTTCCAGTCCAGCATTTCTCATGATGTACTCTGCATATAAGTCAAATAAGCAGGGTGACAATATACAGCCTTGACGTACTCCTTTTCCTATTTGGAACCAGTCTGTTGTTCCATGTCCAGTTCTAACTGCTGCTTCCTGACCTGCATACAGGTTTCTCAAGAGGCAGGTTAGGTGGTCTGGTAATCCCATCTCTTTCAGAATTTTCAACAGTTTATTGTGATCCACACAGTCAAAGGCTTTGGCATAGTAAACAAAGCAGAAATAGTTGTTTTTCTGGAACTCTCTTGCTTTTTTGATTATCGAGAGGATGTTGACAATTTGATCTCTGGTTCCTCTGTGTTTTCTAAAAACAGCTTGAACATCTGGAAGTTCATGGTTCATGTATTGCTGAAGCCTGGCTTGGAGAATTTTGAGCATTACTTTACTAGCGTGTGAGATGAGTGCAATTGTGTGGTAGTCTGTGCATTCTTTGGCATTGCCTTTCTTTGGGATTGGAATAAAAACTGACCTTTTCCAGTCCTGTGGCCACTGCTGAGTTTTCCAAATTTGTTGGCATATTGAGTGCAGCACTTTCACAGCATCATCTTTCAGGATTTGAAACAGCTCAACTGGAATTCCATCACCTCCACTAGCTTTGTTCATAGTGATGCTTTCTAAGGCCGACTTGACTTTACATTCCAGGATGTCTGGCTCTAGGTCAGTGATCACACCATCGTGATTATCTGGGTCATGAAGTTCTTTTTTGTACAGTTCTTCTGTGTATTCTTGCCACCTCTTCTTAATATCTTCTGCTTCAGTTAGGTCCATACCATTCCTGTCCTTTATTGAGCCCATCTTTGCATGAACTGTTCCCTTGATATCTCTAATTTTCTTGAAGAGATCTCTCATCTTTCCCATTCTGTTCTTTTCCTCTATTTCTTTGCATTGATCACTGAGGAAGGCTTTGTTATCTCTCCTTGCTGTTCTTTGGAACTCTGCATTCAAATGGGTATATCTTTCCTTTTCTCCTTTGCTTTTTGCTTCCCTTGTTTTCACAGCTATTTGTAAGGCCTCCTCAGACAGCCATTTTGCTTTTTTGCATTTCTTTTTCCTGGGGATGGTCTTGATTCCTGTCTCCTATACAATGTCACAAACTTCCATCCATAATTCATCAGGCACACTGTCTGTCAGATCTAGTCCCTTAAATCTATTTCTCATTTCCACTGTATAGTCATAAGGGATTTGATTTAGGTCACACCTGAATGGTCTAGTGGTTTCCCCCACTTTCTTAGATTTAAATCTGAATTTGGCAATAAGGAGTTCCTGATCTGAGCCACAGTCAGCTCCTGGTCTTGTTTTTGTTGTCTGTATAGAGCTTCTCCATCTTTGGCTGCAAAGAATATAATCAATCTGATTTCAGTGTTGACCATCTGGTGATGTCCATGTGTAGAGTCCTCTCTTGTGTTGTTGGAAGAGCGTGTTTGCTATGACCAGTGCATTCTCTTGGCTGAACTCTATTAGCCTTTGCCCTGCTTCATTCCGTATTCCAAGGCCAAATTTGCCCATTACTCCAGGTGTTTCTTGACTTACTACCTTTGCAATCCAGTCCCCGGTAATGAAAAGGACATCTTTTTTGGGTGTTAGTTTTAGAAGGTCTTGTAGGTCTTCATAGAACTGTTCGACTTCAGCTTCTTCAGCGTTACTGGTCGGGGCATAGACTTGGATTACCGTGATATTGAATGGTTTGCCTTGGAGACGAACAGAGATCATTCTGTCGTTTTTGAGATTGCATCCAAGTACTGCATTCGGACTCTTGTTGACCATGATGGCTACTCCATTTCTTCTGAAGGATTCCTGCCCGCAGTAGTAGATATAATGGTCATCTGAGCTAAAGCCACCCATTCCAGTCCATGTTAGTTCACTGATTCCTAGAATGTCGACGTTCACTCTTGCCATCTGCTGTTTGACTATTTCTAATTTGCCTTGATTTATGGACATAACATTCCAGGTTCCTATGCAATATTGCTTTTTACAACATCAAACCTTGCTTCTATTACCAGTCCCATCCACAACTGGGTGTTGTTTTTGCTTTGGCTCCATCCATTCATTCTTTCCGGAGTTATTTCTCCACTGATCTCCTGTAGCATATTGGGCACACACCAACCTGGGGAGTTCGTCTTTCAGTTTCCTATCTTTTTGCCTTTTCATACTGTTCATGGGGTTCTCAAGGCAAGAATACTGAAGTGGTTTGCCATTCCCTCCTCCAGTGGATCACATTCTGTCAGACCTCTCCACCATGACCCATCCATCTTGGCCACACAGCATGGCTTAGTTTCATTGAGTTAGGCAAGGCTGTGGTCCATGTGTTCAGATTGGCTAGTTGTCTGTGATTGTGGTTTCCGTCTGTCTGTCCTCTGATGCCCTCTCTCAGCTCCTAGCATCTTACTTGGGTTTCTCTTACCTCGGACGTGGCAAATCTCTTCACAGCTGCTCCAGCAAAGCACAGCCACTGCTCCTTACCTTGGACATAGGGTAGCACCTCTCAGCTACTGCCCCTGACCTTAGATGTGGGGTAGCTGCTCTCGACCGCTGCCCCTGATGTTCGACATGGGGTAGCTCCTCTTGGGCGGGCTTCTGCACCGGCTGCGCTTCTGCAGTTGATGATAATTGGTTACTAATTGTCTGACAATCACCAGCCAATTGTGACTGGCCCTAATTAGTGAATGTGTGCCAGGGAAAAAGTGGCTTTCAGAGTATAGGCTCAAATAGGCATAGCAAACTGACCCACGAGAATTAGAAAAGGGAGCCATTAAGGGAAGTAACTAAGAACTGTAATTCTGCCTAGGAGATCAATTTAACCAGAAGACAGATAAGTGGTATTGTGTTGTTTTGAGAGTGTGTGGCAGAAATGGCTTGTGAGTAAAGTAAGCCTGAATTCAAATCCTGATTTCTCCCTGGTTTTCCACAGCTGCATCTGACTTCTGTGATGGCTGTTGTCTTCTTTCTGTCAGCCCCTGGGTTAGACAGTTGACTCACAGGCACCAGGCAGAGGCTTCATTGGTTCCTTGCTGTTGTTTGGTCTCTAAGTTGTATCTAAAGCTCAACATTCAGAAAACAAAGATGATGGCATCCGGTCCCATCACTCCATGGGAAATAGATGGAGAAACAGTGGAAACAGTGTCAGACTTTATTTTTTGGGGCTCCAAAATCACTGCAGATGGCGACTGCAACCATGAAATTAAAAGACACTTACTCCTTGGAAGAAAAGTTATGAGCAACCTAGATAGCATATTCAAAAGCAGAGACATTACTTTGCCAACTAAGGTCCGTCTAGTCAAGGCTATGGTTTTTCCTGTGGTCATGTATGGATGTGAGAGTTGGACTGTGAAGAAGGCTGAGCGCCGAAGAATTGATGCTTTTGAACTGTGGTGCTGGAGAAGACTCTTGAGAGTCCCTTGGACTGCAAGGAGATCCAACCAGTCCATTCTGAAGGAGATCAACCCTGGGATTTCTTTGGCAGGAATGATGCTAAAGCTGAAACTCCAGTACTTTGGCCACCTGATGCAAAGAGTTGACTCATTGGAAAAGACTCTGATGCTGGGAGGGACTGGGGGCAGGAGGAGAAGGGGATGACTGAGGATGAGATGGCTGGATGGCATCACTGGCTCGATGAACGCGAGTCTGAGTAAACTCCAGGGGTTGGTGACGGACAGGGAGGCTTGGCGTGCTGCGATTCATGGGGTCACAAAGAGTTGGACACGATTGAGCGACTGAACTGAAGTTGTATCTGACTCTGTGACCCCATGGACTGTAGCCCACCAGCTCCTCTGTCCTCCACTATGTCCCAGAGTTTGCTCAAATTCATGTCTATTGAGTCAGTGACTACCTAACCATCTCAATGACTATCTAACCATCTCAACCTCTACCGCCCCCTTCTCCTTTTGCCTTCAGTCTCTCCCAGTATCAGGGTCTTTGCCAATAAGTCATCTCTTCACATCAGGTGGCTAAAGAATTGGAGCTTTGGCAACAGTCCTTCCAGTGAATATTCAGGGTCAATTTCTTTTAGGATTAACTGGTTTGATCTCCTTGCAGAGTGTGTTAAATCACAGATGTTGATAATGAACAAGGTCCTGTGGGGTTCCTGTGCACAAAGCCTTCCTGTGTCATCCATTTCTTGATTATAAGCCATAACTTTCATTCAGCCTGCTTGACCTTCACTGAGTTCCAAAGGGCAGATTCAAGCAGTTGTTAATTAGGGAAGGGAGGGGATGCAGACACGGGAGAAACAAATAGTCAAGAGAAACAGTAATGCAGTCTTGGGGCAAGGTCCTGGTTCCTCATCAATGGACACACACAACAATATCTCAGAGTTGTTTTGCAGGTACAGAAACCTCCTCCATGTGTGAGAAGTTAATGATTGATGATGCCATGGTGTCCATAAGCATACAGACCCCACACCAGGTGGATGCTGATGATGCTGATTTCTACTTTCCTCACCACCAACCTATCAGGAGAATGCCTACAAGCTGGTCACACCCTCTTTGAGCCATTACTATAAAACTTCTCACTACACTCTCCAAGTTGGGACACACAGTTTTGAGAGCATTAGCCTGCTGTGGCCCTCTTTGCCTAGCAAAGAAATAAAGCTATTTTTTTTCTACTTCAGCCAAAACTCTGTCTCCAAGGTTTAATTCAGTGTTAGAGTACAGAGGCTGGAGTTGGCTTCGAATTAGCACCCAGTGTGGGGCCGACTTGGGGATGGCCCCAGGAGTTTCCTCTGGCTAGATCAGACACTCCAAGGTTTTCTCCAAGCCAGTATCTCCTGAGAGTAGAGCATAGAAGAATTTCGTTAGAGGCCAGATTGCTTAGAACCCTTGCCTGGAAAGGCCAAGCCCTGGGCATACCTGGTCCTGGTAGTCGGAACTCCAAGGTGGGAGTAGGCAGCGAAAAAGGACCATACTGACAGCTGCCAAGGCCACTTTTGCCTTGAAGACACTTCCTCCTTCTCCAGCCATTCTGAACTTTCTACTCCAAGGAGTTATTTGGGGGAAGAATAAAAATAGCATCTGAAGTCATGACACCTCTGCCAGACTCTGGATAAGTCCCCTGGAGTACACTCCCAGGCTCCTTCAATCTTGTCCATCTGAAGAACTTTTGGTTCCATCCGAGGAAGGTTTGTTTCCCACTTCGGGCTTCTTCATTTTGGAACTTGGATCTGTAAAGCACCACTTAGATGAAGTTCAGTGGTTTAATGGAACTTGGAAGCAGCTACTCTGAAATTTTTGCTGCCTATTTTGTTTTGTTTTTTTAATTTATTAAGTGTTGGTTTCTGCATACATCAACATGGGTCAGCCATAGGCATACATATATCCCCTTCCTCTTGAAACTCCTTTCCCACCCCATCCCACCTGTCTAGGTGGTCACAGGATACTAGGTTGAGCACCTTGCATTATGCAACAACTTCTCATTAGCTATCTATTTTACATATGATGATGTATATATTTCAATACTGCTCTCTCAGTTTGTCCCAACCTCTCCTCCCCCACCCTCCATGCCCTATGACCATAAATCTCTTCTCTATGTCTGTCTCTATTCCTGCCCTGAAAATAGGTTCATCAGTACCATTTTTCTAGTTTTCATAAATATGCATGAATATACCAATCTCAGTGATATTGACCTGTAATTTTCTTTTTCATGATGTCTTTGTCTGGTTTTGGTATCAGGGTGATGGTGGCCTCATAGAATGAGTGTTGAAGTGTTCTTTCCTCTGTAATTTTTTGAAAGAGGATGAGAAGAATAGGCATTAGCTCTTCCCTATGTTTGACAGAATTCACCTGTGAAGCCATCGGCTCTGAGTTTTGTTTTTTGAGAGATTTTTGACCACAGTTTCAATTTCAGTGCTGTGATTGGCTTGTTCATAATTTCTATTTCTCTCTGGTTCAGTCTTGGGAGGTTGAATTTTTTTTAAGAATCTGTCCTTTTCCTCCAGGTTGTCCATTTTATCGACATATAGTTGCTCATAATAGTTTCATGATCCTTCATATTTCTGAGATGTCTGTTGTAATCTCTCTTTTTTCTCTCTAATTTTGTTGGTTTGAGGCTTCTCCCTTTTTTCCTTGATGAGTCTGGCTAATGATTTGTTGATTTTGTTTATCTTCTCAAAGAACCAGCTTTTAGTTTTTATTGAACTTTGCTATAATCTCCTTTATTTCTTTTTCATTTCTACTCTCATCTTTGATTTCTTTCCTTCTGCTAACTTTGGGGGTTTTTTATTCTTTTTTCAGTTGCTTTAGGTGTAAGGTTACGCTGTCTATGCAATGATTTCCTTGTTTCTTGACGTGGGCTTGGATTGCTATAATCTTCCTTCTTAGAACTGTTTTGCTACATCCAATAGGTTTTGAGTCATCATGTATTTGTTTTCATTTGTTTCTAGGTTTTTTAAAAATTTCCCCTCTTATTTTTTCAGTAACCTGTTGGCTATTTGGAAATGCATCTTTTAATCTCCAGGTTTCGGTGTTTTTTACAGCCTTTGTCTGTACTTGATATTTAGTCTCATAGTGTTGTGGTCAGAAAGAGATGCTTGACACGATTTCAATTTTCTTAAATTTATCAAGGCTTCATTTTTGAGGCAAGATGTGATCTATCCTGGAGAAAGTTCTATGTGCACTTGAGAAGATGAGATTGCATGCCATGACCTTAGCTTTATGAATGTTGAGTTTTAAGCCAGCTTCTTCACTCTCCTCTTCATCAAGAGGTCCTTTAGTTCCTCTTCACTTTCTGCCTTAAGGTGGTATCATCTGCATATCTCAGGTTATTGATATTTCTCCCAGCAATCTTGATTCCAGCTTGTGCTTCATCCAGCCAGGCATTCCTCATGACGTACTATGCATATAAGTTAAATAAGCAGGATGACAATATACAGCCTTGATGTACTCCTTTCCCAACTTGGAACCAGTCCATTGTTTATGTCCAGTTCTTACCGTTGCTTTTTGACCTGCATACAGGTTTCTCAGGAGGCAAGTAAAGTAGTCTGATATTCTCATTTCTTTAAGAATTTTCCAGTTTGTTGTATAAATTCTCCTGTACAATGTTATGAATCTCCATCCATAGTTCTTCAGACACTCTGTATATCAGATCTAATCCTTTGAACCTATTTGTCACTTCCACTGTATAATTGTAAGGAATTTGATTTAGGTCATACTTGAATGGTCTAGCGGTTTTCCCTATTTTCTTCAACTAAAGTCTGAATTTTGCATTAAGGATCTCATGATGTGAGCCACAGTCATCTGCTGGTCATGTTTTTGCTGACTGTATAGAGCTTCTCCATCTTCAGCTGCAAAGAATATAATCAGTCTGATTTCAGTAGTGACCATCTGGTGATGTTATGGCAATAAAGCGGATTAAAATGAACACACACACCAGTAAAAAAAAAGTTAGAAAAAAATGCACCCTAGACAAATGGTTAATGCAAAATCAGACAAATAGAAAAACAAAGGAATACATACACACAAACACATACACACAAACAAAATCAAAACAGTCCAAAGAAAACAAAGTACAGGAGAGTGATTCAGTGAGCAAAGGAAAGCAAAAATGATACCAACCAATTAAAAATAAAACTGACTAAAATACAAGACAGAAAACAAGAGCAAAGCAGCAAGCCAAATCAGAAATAAAGCAAGAAAACAAAACAAACATGGTGAAAAAAGAAAAAAATAGAAAAGCAAACTTAAATAGAGATATATAAAAAGTATTTTTATATATTAAAGAATAACTACACCAGCAATGAACAATAAGAAAACAAAACATGTGAAAACAACCAAAACACCAAAACCCCACAGAATTACAAAAACTCAATGCAGGGGTAGAAGCATATAAAGGAAATAAGAAATGTGATTAATAAGAAAAAAATCTCAAAAGCTTAAATAGATATAATAATAAAACCAACAACCACAGCAACAGAGGGCAAGAAAGAGCAAGGAAGTCCAGAATAAACTACAGAACAAATCAAAATATAAGAAGAATAATATTTTTCTCAGGTCTCAGATGTCAGCATCTTTCCCCCTTTGTGATTCATAACCCACCTCCACCTCACTAGGAGGCCCTCCAATACTGGGGGGACTGGTCTCTGGACCTGCTGTGGGGACAGCTCAACCTCTAATCTGACCTGACCCCCACATGTTCTTGCCACCAGTGTCCACAGCTGCCAGAGCTAGGGCATTTTCTTTTGTGAGAACAGTCATTGTCTTTTTGTAGGTAGTCTACCTAGTTGATCATGTGGATTTAATCTCTAGCTTGCACAGCTGGTGGAAAGCTTTTTGATTCTCTTCCATAGCCACTCCAGCCCTGGAGCTCAATTGTGGTTTTATTCCCACCTCCACTGTGGGTCATCTATAGGAGTTTGCTCTTGAGGCTGCCCTGGAGGGCTTGCGACTGCCCCAGTGAGGACTGAGTGTGGATGTGGTGCAGCTGCTTGGATCACAGGGACCCTGGTGGTGCCAAGTACACAGGGAAGCCAGCGGCCATAGGTACAGAAGATATGGTGCTGGTAGAATCTTTCTGGCAGCTGGCATTCAAAGGGCCTCCCTGGCTGGTCCTTCTCTGTTGCTCGGTACAGCAGGCAATCAATGGGCCATCCTCTCTGGGGTCTTTCCCTAGAAGCCAGCTGCAGCAGCAAGCATGTGGAGAGAGAGGCTATCGTGCTGGCTCTACCCTCTGCGTGTGACTCAGCAGTGGCACCCTGCCTCCATGGCTGCCTGGCTTTCCTCCAAAGACATTCCCCACTGCTATCTCCTTCCTCTTGTCCCTTGGGCTGTCTCCCTGCAGTCAACAACAGTCCTCACCCTGGGATTTCTCTCCAATCGCTACGCTCCAGCTCCTAGCTACACATTCTGGTGGACTTGTGTCCCTGTCCATGGGATGCAGGGCCTTGGCGTGGGTTGGCTGTGTGGCTCTCACTCCACTCAGACTGTCCCAGATCAGCTGCTTTACCCTCTGAAAGCCTCAAATGCATTCTCTCTGTCCCAGCTGATTGCCCACTGGGGATCTCTCCCTTGCTGCAGCTCCCTTGGGTGCAGGCTCAGTTCACCCACTCTCCTCTTTTTCCCTTCCTTCATTCTACCAAGTTTTGTGTGTATCCGTATATTCCTTTCTGGTGGCCAAGGACTCCTGCCAGCTCTCAGCTGGTGCTCTGTGAAATCTTCTGTGTTTGAAGATATATTCCTGTTGCATCCTTGGAGAAAGATGTCATTCATGTCCACTTACACCCCAACATCTTGTCTCTCCCCTGTGTTCTTAACTTTTGCTCTTTGTTGGTATTGTTTTTCCTGGTGTAAGCCTTCCATCTGGCAAGGAGGCATCTGCTGGCAAGGGTTCTGGTTTGTTTTCAGCCTTCACATGAGTGTTTTTCAATTGAATATGGGCAGTGCTTCTTTAGTTCCATCTGACAGCACCCTGTGGAAAATTATGGCAGACTGGCCAACCTATTCATTATGAACCCATGATTGTATTGTAATTCTCTTTGGCCAATATATATCCTTAAATGTGAGGAAAGATATCCTTTGTATGGTAGCCTAAATTATTACCTTGAGTTAGAACTATCTTGTTACAGGAATAGAAAGACTCCACTCCATCTGGGCTAGCCACTCAGGGCTCACTCTCTTGCAGGAACTGAGCCAGTCTAGGCTCCCTCGGAGCCAACTCTGAGGTCATCCTGTTGATTTAAAAAAATGTACCACATGAGAGTTGCAAGTTGTCCCTGAGCCAGTCTGTTTGAAAACCTTTGTCTGGAAATGGAAATAGGATTTTTAAACTGTATTTTCTCAGATTGTTCTATCTGTGCAGCCACATCTTATCTGTGGTATATGTTTTTCTGTGTATTGTTTTGGAGTGAGCTTCTCAGGTTTGTGCAGGATGGGAAAATTCTGCCTGCTATTGGGAGCCACTTTGAATCCTCAGTCTGGGAGTGGAAATTAAATCTCTGGAGTACATCTTGTCTGGTATTTTGCTGGTGAGGCCATGTTTGTTGTTTGTGTGTGTGTCAGGACTTACATTGATTGGTTGAAATGTCTTTGGTAAATAACATGGCCCTGTTTGATATCAGTGTTAAGAGACTGAGCACACTGTTTAACCTCTGAGCCCTGGAAGCTACTGGTTTGTCAATTAACACTCAAACAAATGTCTTTTAAGTTTTAATTCTGCTTCCTATAACAACTAATTGCAAATATTTACTCTTTCCATAGGTTCAAATACTTCTGTTTACCTGAACATTCCTTAGGGCCTCCATTTGGTAAATTTATCATATTACTATTATATATTAGTTAGCTAATGCTTTAAGAAGCAGCTACCCACAGAATTTTAGAGGGTATTGTTTTAGGGAGTTCCTGGCCCAAATTCTTGGGATTGGCCAGAAATGTCCCTGAAGAGTTCTACTGGATTGAGATTAACCTTCTTCTCTCAAGTTGTAACTGAGAAGGACCCTATGCAGCCTTCCTAGGACAGACCCCTTCCCCATATCCTCTGTTTTAGCTCCTCTCTGAAGTATCTAGACAACAGTATCTGAAGCTCATTTCCTGAGTTGTTTTACAGATGCTAAAACCCCCAAGTATTGAAAGACTGCTTACTTGCTGACCATGAGCTGACCATGAGCACTTGCTGACCATGACCGAGGCCTACTGGAGCTTGCTGCTGCTGCTGCTGCTAAGTCGCTTCAGTCGTGTTCCACTCTGTGCGACCCCATAGATAGCAGACCACCAGGCTCTGTCATCCCTGGGATTCTCCAGGCAAGAACACGGGAGTGGGTTGCCATTTCCTTCTCCAATGCATGAAAGTGAAAAGTGAAAGTGCAGCTGCTCAGTCGTGCCCGACTCTTAGCGACCCCATGGACTGCAGCCCACCAGGCTCCTCTGTCCATGGATTTTCCAGGCAAGAGGACTGGAGTGGGGTGCCACTGCCTTCTCTGACAGATACATACTACTATCTACATAATAAACAACAAGGAGTTACTATATAGCATATGGAATTTTTTTCAATATCTTCTAATATCCTATAATGGTAATGACTATGAAAAAGAAAAAAGTCTGTGTGTGTGTGTGTGTGTGTGTGTGTGTCTGTGTGTGTCTGTGTGTGTCTGTAACTGCAGCACTTTGCTATACACCAGAAACGAACAAATCATTGTAAAAGAACTATACTTGAATTTTTAAAAATTAATTAATTAAAAAATGCTTTGCTGAAACCCTCAGGGAGTTCTAGGTTTTGAGTACTAGCTGTTCGGAACTTGTATCATGCCTTACAATAACCCTGCACTTTCCTTTACCACAACCCAATATCAGTAGATTGGCTTTACTGCGTATGGATAAGTGGACCCAAGTTTGGTTCATAACAGTTCTCTAAAGATGAAAGAGAGTCAGCTCTAATCTGTAGCTCTTATCTTTATACATGTAGTACGCCAGTATTCACAGTTCCCAGGCTTTTCTGAGATGACTACATATTCCAGAAACAAGTGGAATAGTCAGTTCTTTTACCCATGACCTTTTCTCAAAGTTGGGTCTAAATGGAAATAGACATTCTGCTCTGTAGTTGGTGCAATGGAGGGGACTGAACCCTGGGCCCTTAGAAGAAATGCCTAGTGTGTGGTCAGTGGTGAGATCCCTGTTTGTCATTGGGGTGGATGGTGGGGATAAAGTAAAGGTGGGGATAAAGTAAAGTTGGGTATATGCAGTACAATATTGTGTTTCTCAAGCTAACTCCATTGATAAGGTAGTCATTAGAAATTCTCCAGATTGTGTCATATAGATTTATCTTCAGATTTAGTGCCTTTGCTAGTTTTCTTCTTGGGGATTAAAACACAATGATGAAAGAAAGAGTATTAGCCTATTACTGCATTATAAGGTAAGATACTAATTTCAAATTTGTTTCCTTGGTTTGATTTGGAGTTGCTACATCACAATTGGCTAAACATTGATATGAAAGTCAGCCTATGTGTTACCCATTTTATCTTTTAAAGTTCTCTGCTCAGAAAAGTTTTGAATTCACATCAAATTTGTTGTTAACATAAAGGTACATGGTATATCATATATATATGAAGATATTTTGTTAAAATAAGGTATGTTGTTAAGATATTGGCTATATATATGTGTATGCGTGTTTGTGTGTGTGTGTGTGTATATACATATAAAACTATCCATGACTCTTGGACAACAACTCACGGCCACTAGGCACACCACTGGATATCTGGATATCATTATTTTAGAGCTAACTTGATCCTTTGAAGGGAGACCTGCACTGATCTGTCAATGATAAAATTTTTTTCACTTGGGTATTTTTCTGCCTGCTAAGTTCCTGCTAAATTCTCGGCCTCTGCCTGAGAATTGGGTACTAAATCACAGTAATTAAACACAGCCTTTTGCTCATCTTGGTTGATTCTAATGAGACCCAGTTTTCAGATGCCTGAATATTTCTTCGAGATATCGTCTGTCCATATACCAAGATATGATTGAAAATAACAGACATTCATTATACAGAGGTTGTTTAACTCTGAATAATTACAGTGCACAGACAGGTGAGAATATTTATCAGCCATGAGACTGGTGCATTTTGAATAGATGATTTTTAAAATCTTGTGTCCATTTAACTCATGATAAAGTGGTTCCAAGACTGTTATCACAAATTTGCTCAATTCTCTTGTCATCCATGCTTGCTTGAAACCCACACAATCCTTAGGTATGAGGTACTTTTTCTTCTGGAGTAGCTCTCAGATTTAATTATGCATGAGCTCATTGATTCTCTAAGCAAAAACGAGCTAAGCATCCAAAGATTTGTTAAGCACCTTCACATTTGTCTACTAAATGAGCAATCTCTCAGGCATTAATACATCCCAGCAACAGTGTTCATGAAATAGCTCATCAAATGCCTGGCAACAGGATGAAGCCATCTGGTGAACGATAAATTATAATTATAACCCATGCAAATGTTCCTTCTCATCAGCAACACTATCACACTATCATCTTCCTCATCCTTATAAGCATAGAAACCGTAGAAAAGGAAAATGAAAAATCTGATCACCAGTGTTGTGTGTGTGTGTATGTGTCTAAGTTGGTAGCACCCAATCACACCCAACTCTGAGATGAAAACAAATTTAACTTATGGAAATCTCTCAAAATCCCACATGGGATATTTCAAATCACTGTTATACCTCCCCCTTAGCAGGAAGTCTCTCAAAAATCAAAGCAAGGTAGTTCAACAGGTATTCCATGAAATAAACTTTCCTCAGTGCATTTGGTGGACTTCCAGGCACCTTCATGCCTACAGGCAATTGCAAGGACCGCAAAACCAGCCTGAAACGTGAGTGATATGTCAGTGATGATTTCAACAGAACTCTAATCAGATTGCTTGTGCTGACACTCCTGTGAAAACACTGCTCCAGTCATGTGGCTGAGGAATGTGCAGATGAACCAGTGTTATTCTCGGTTGCACATTGGGATTGCCTGGTGCCTGAGTCTCACTCCCAAGGCTCTTTGGCTCTGTTATGTAGCCAATGTTGACTGCTCTGTGTAGAGTTAGCAGGCCAGCAACAGAAGCATCACATGGGAGCTCGTTAGATCTGCAGAATCTCAGCCCTACTTCCGACCTATGGAATCAGAATCTCTTTCTACAAAATCTCGAGGAGATTTGTATGCATGTTGCTGTTTGAGAATCACACAGGTAGAGTGTTGCTTCCCAAAACACACTATTCATCAGAATCACTAAGGGAGCCTAGACTTGTAACATTAGAATCTCCAAGAATGGAACCTGGAAATTTCTGTTTGGAATAAGTTTTCTAGGTGCTTTTTATTCCACCAACTTGGCACAGACCTGTGGACAGCAGCATAATCTACAGTGTCCCTAATTTCCTTGATTTTTATGATGAAAAAAGTTTTTACTTTTATTTTTTTACTTCCCCGTCCTCTTCCTAGAGATTCTGTTTCAACTGAGACTATGAGTGGGGTTTGGGGTACATGAGAATCAGTGCCCCCTTTCCATACACACATACATACAAGAGATTCTGAAATGTTATTTATCTGGAACCTGTGACAATAAAGAGAACTGTGGGCTTAAAAAGTATTCACAGTCTAATAGTTGACAGTCCAATTCAGTTCAGTTGCTCAGTCATGTCCGACTCTTTGCGACCCCATGGACCAGAGCATGCCAGGCCTCCCTGTCCATCCCAACTCCCGGAGTCTATTCAAACTCATCTCCATTGAGTCAGTGATACCATCCAACCATCTCATCTCTGTCATTCCCTTCTCCTCCTGCCTTCAATCTTCAGTCTTTCCCAGGATCAGGGTCTGTTCAAATGAGTCAGCTCTTTGTGTCAGGTGGCCAAAGTACTGGAGTTTCAGCTTCAACATCAGTCCTTCCAATGAACACTCAGGACTGATCTCCTTTAGGATGGACTGGTTGGATCTCCTTGCAGTCCAAGGGACTCTCAAGAGTCTTTTCCAACACCACAGTTCAAAAGCATCACAGTTATGTTTTATTCAGTGGGAATTTTTAGAACTTGGAGCCTGGGAGACAGCATCTCAAGTAACCCTGGGAGAATTGCTCCAAGGACGTGAGTTGGGGAACAAGGTTATATAGAAGTTTTGCAACAAAGACCAGTAATCTGGACATCAAAAGATCATTGTGAATAAAGGAAAACCAGATATCTCAAGTTAAGGAATAAAGTGCTTTTCTATGTATGGGAAGATGCAAGAGTTTGGGCTCACTGAAATAATTCCTTAATATGCACCTCACCTACCTGGGGCCAGTATTCTGTGTTTTTACATCCTGAGTTTCTTCAGGGCTCACCATGGGGAATTACTGCAGTCTGATAGCTGCTAGATGGCAGATATTTTTTTCTTCCTAAGTTTCCACAGGGCTCACCAGCTCACCATCCACGGTGGCTGCAATTGCTGATGACTCTGGCATTGTTTATTAACACGGCAGGAAATATTCCATTTCTCAGAACAAACAAAGGTTATGTGTTCAGAGTTTACAGTAGTAAAGAAGTTAGACAGCATCACTTGCATTTGGCAGAAACACAAATGCAGGCAGGGCAATGTAAAAGGTTATAGTGAAAAAGGGAAAGATTCTGTTATAAGCTGTTTGAAAGTTGTTGGCACAGGGAAGTTGGAGGTCAACTAACTAGAACTGGGGCCATCCTATGAGGTTATTTAGGAGAGCATATTTGGCATTCTCAGGTTACTGTTAAGTTGGAAGCAGACATAAAAAAAAGTCATGGTTTGGCTTGGCTGGACTGGTTGCTACAGTGGTTGTGGGTCAGAGCTCTCTTTATATATATTGGGGCTGATATTGATATTGTCGGTTGTCTCTCAACAACCACACAAAATTACCAAGCAGAAGCAATGACATAAGGCCTGAACATTGGTATTTTAATTAGCTCCTCAGTTTTGAAAATTTGTGAACCACCCATCTAGAGATATCCTGACTTTGAGCTAACTGTCCTAATGCATTTTCAAAGGTGTCAGGTACTTTTTACACCAATCTTAACCCCCAAATACCATTTAAGCAAGAACTTCACAGTCAGAAGCATCTTCTTGGCAGTTTCTCAACTTGTATACACATAATTTTAGCTCTGTTAAGGACATTGGACCTGAGGCTTGAACACTAGGGCTGTCGAGAATTTTATTTTTGGATGGACAGGGAAGAGAAATTATGATAAAAGCATCATGATGCCTTTCAATACACCAGATGTGGAGTTCTCCACCAGATAATCATATCAGAATTTCCTAGACAGCTTTTGCAATGAGATAAGTCCTCCAGAAGGGACTGACACCCCAGAAATGCCCATGCGGAAGGATATGTACTTGAAAAAGTCATTCTGTGATTCCAATATTCCTCTACACCCTTTGTTGAAAATCACTGATGTAAAGAATGTAATAAATTCAGGATTCCAACTGCAATGCCTATGCAGGGCATGAAGGCAATATAAATTAATATGATGGCTTGGCAACTTGAGTTGTCTTCTTATGATGTAGACTCTTGCTAGCTTATTAAACACATGGATATTTTTTTCACTTGCACAAATAAACATGGCTTGTTGTTTGTCTTGGTGGAAAAAAAAATTCTTAGCCTGCTATTCATCTTCCCACTTCAAGCTTTATTTCACTATCACTAAGGAAAACAGCAGTGTAAGCATGACGCTAAATAGAAAATGAGACAGCAAAAGAGACACAGATGTATAGAACAGTCTTTTGGACTCTGTGGGAGAGGGGGAGGGTGGGATGATTTGGGAGAATGGCATTGAAACATGTATAATATCACATATGAAACAAATGACCAGTCCAGGTTCAATGCAGGATACAGGATGCTCAGGGCTGGTGCACTGGGATGACCCAGAGGGATGGTACGGGGAGGGATGTAGGAGGGGGGTTCAGGATGGGGAACACATGTACTCCCGTGGTGGATTCATGTTGATGTATGGCAAAATCAATACAATATTGTAAAGTAATTAGCCTCCAATTAAAATAAATAAATTTATATTTAAAAAAAAGAAAATGAAACTCAGTGTCAAGGATAGAGCCATGAATGATGAGATTAGGACAAACTGGGGTATACAGCTGCGATTCAGTTTTATGCAATTCAGATTTCGGGGAAATACAGACCACTGCTATCTTATCAAATTTTATCTTATTTTGATTTTTCAAGAAATGAGATTTTCTATATAAAATCAGCTGATCTGTAAGTCTGGGGTCAGGTTTTTAAGACTGTGAAGGTCAAACAAGCAAGCCTGGTGGGCTGGACAGAGACCCCAAAACACCAGTTTTGCAACCTTCATTCACATTACAGTGTCATTGGTAAACACCTTCTCAGCAACAGGATTTTTGCTGAAAGAACCAAAAGGTTCCCCAAACAAGCACACACCAAGAGCGTAATCACATCAACCCCACCCTGCCCCATCTCCATTCATAGTTTACCATTTTCAATGGTGCAGCTCAGTCGTGCTCAACACATGATCAGAAAGTAAGGATGTCGACCAGCATTACTCATAAACCTTTTCAATGATGAGCTGAATCTCTTTTCTTTTTCCTTTCTCCTCTTTCTTTATAAAATCCATTGGTTAGGCAGCCTAAATAGGGACAGTATGGGCGTAAAAGGTGAATGGTCCCTTGAAAGTTTATGTCTTAAATTTAGTTTAAAGATGCAGAATCAGCAGCTGCTAATTCCTCACTGTGTTAAAGAATAAGTGTTTACATTTCCAAGAGATTTAAGCTTTATTTGGAATCAATGTAGTCACATTTGGGTCAAGATTAGAAGATGCTGATTTTGAAAGGGAGGAAAATTTTTCAAATATTTTCATGAAGTCTTTCTATAAGAAATGTTGAAAGGGGTGAATATTTCTATACAAAATCCATTGGAGTCAACCAAAGGTGGTTTAATGAAACTAATTTTCCGATGAAGTATTTAATTAAAACTGACATTTTTTATAAAACAGTTGGTCAACTTAAGGAGTACTTTGACAGGTAATATCTTTTTTAAAAATTGCTGATGCAAATCTGAATAATGATGTCAATTAATTCAAATTCCCAAGTAGGGAAACCTAGATTGGAATCTCTTTCCACAAGCCTTCACGGAAAGTTTCGGAGAAGTGTTTCTTTCCAGCACTTTTTCATGTTGTCCTTATCTATTTCTACAAAACAGACATTTGAGTTGCATGGGGCAACCTAAGGCTGCACCACTAACTTAGAGACCAGCAATGCCAGCATTCAGGTGAACTGCAAGTCTGAAACCAAGTGATTCATACCAATGTTAAAGTGATAAGTTGTAGTAACTAAAATCATAATAGGCCTAATATGCAAATGACTTGCAATATATTTCTTATTTTTAGATTAAAAATGGGGTGCAAAATATTAGTGGTAAATTTATCTCACCTTCAATTTTAAAAACTGAATAACTATCTGTACATACCAAGTGGTTTGGTATGCTTCCTGAAAGTTTAGGCATGATTTCTCATGCCTAAAGTTTTTCATGATTACTCATGAAAAACTCATGATTATTCAGACACTTGTGCCTGTTCACTACCAAGCACTGAAAATGGTGAGCCAGTGAAAAACAGAATATGGTGATAAAGTAAGACTCAGTAAAATAGAATGAACTGGAAACTAAAGAACAACCAAAACTGAAAAGAATCACCAAACATGATGGGTTGATTAAAAAGAGAGGCTTCCCTGATGGCTCAGCTGGTAAAGAATCCGCCTGCAATGCAGGAGACCCCAGTTCGATTCCTGGGTCAGGAAGATCCTCTGGAGAAGGGATAGCCTACCCACTCCAGTATTCTTGGGCTTCCCTGGTGGCTCAGCTGGTAAAGAATCTGCTTGCAGTGTAGGAGACCTGGGTTAGATCCCTGGGTTGGGAAGATCCCCTGGAGAAGGGAAAGGCTACCCACTCCAGAATTCTGGCCTGGAGAGTTTCATGGACTGTATAGTCCCTGGGTTCTCAAAGAGTCAGATACCAACTGAGAGACTTTCCCTTTCCCTTTCAAAAAGAGAGATATAAGTAATCAACTGGCTGTAATCAGCAAAGAAGAGCAAACAGAAAGGGCTGGAAGAACAAGCACTGAGGGGATTGGAGAGTGTCCTCCTATCACATGGACTTTGCATTTCAAGATGTGATTCAAAAATGTTCGCCTTATTCAAAAAACACCTTATCTGCTTAGTTTTTTCAATGATCATCAAGGTGCAAAGGCAGAATTTTGAAGGAATTTGCTGAAACCATTCTGTGGGGTTTTCAAGAGCTGTCACTGGCTTCCTTGAAATTGTAACTGAGAAAAAAAAAGGAAGTTATTTGAGTATATAATGAAATTGAAAATATAAACAAGTGTAATTTGCTGATATGTTACAAGAGCTGTTAAGTTCAGATAGACTGGGTTACATCAGGGTGAGCTAAAGCTGGTACATTCATTTGAAAGGGTGTCAAATTATTAGCCCACCTCAGGAACTCCATGAATTTTCTCACTGTAGTCTGGAGTTCTCTCTCAATCCCTCAATTCTTTTATTCATCTTCTTTTATCCCTATTCCAGATTCCAAAGCTTAGACCCCATTCTCTATATGCCTTCTCATTTGTGTGTCAAGGTTTTGCCTGAGTTCCTCCCATCTCTAGGTAAGTACTTGTACTCCTTAATGTAATGGTCTATTTCCTGCTTCCTGAAGCATGTTCTGCTGCAGGTGAATCAAGGGAGAAGCAAGAGGAGAAAGAAAAAGCCTTGAACCCAAATCTCTTTTTTTGTCTCGGAGGAGATGTAGGATACGAGAGATTTGGGCAGTGATGAGACTAGGATTTAAGTATTTATTACTGGTTTCTTACTCAAACTGATGTTTTCCTTATTTAATTAAGCTCTTTTTTTCCTTTCTAACTTTTATTAGTTATTGTAAAGATGGAATGGAGATGTAAAAGAAATGCCAGAAAGCTTTATCTGATATAGCTTCCCATATCTCTAGGTTAGGCAAGAGTTAAGTACAAACCTCCCAAATGACAGGGCTCTCGTGTATTGAGAAATGGAGTTTTTCCTGCCATATCAGTAAACAAAGATGTCACAGTAATCAGTGATTCTGGACTTCCAAATGTGAATTTCTGAGCCCTAAAGGCTCCCAGGAAGGAGAACAATACCTGCAAACTGCAACCACTCCCTATGGAGAGGACTGAGGAACTCATGATGTAAAAAACGCAGGATATTGGCCCCCCAGATAGCTGAGATATGTATGAAAGGAAAGATTTCAGTGAGCCCAACACCTTCACTTCTTTTGGGATCTTCCCATGTGGCACTGAAAGAATCCATCTGCCAAAGCAGGAGAGTTAAGAGACATGGGTTCATTCCCTGGGTTGGGAAGATCTCCTGAAGGAGGGCATGGCAACCCACTTCAGTATTCTTGCCTGGAAAACCCCATGGACAGAGGAGCCTGGCAGATTACTGAAGTGGCTTAACATAACAACCCCACACAATTGAAAGCATGTTGCACGTATATCACTCCTTTAGTCAGTGCCCTTTCATCTAGAGTGGATACAAAGACTCCCTTGTGCATCCTTAGCCACCCTCACAGACTCCCTTCTCTGACCTTCTCTACCAACAGCCATTAGTACCATTTCTCCAATATAGAGGAGGCTCTACTCAGTGTTCATTACCTGACACAATCACTCCCATTTTCTGAGTACACACTTCATGTCAGGATCATGTAAGACACTAAGAAATGGAATATCCATTAAAAACAATCCATTCTCAAGGAGCTCACTGTCTAGTGAATAAAGCAACTGTACAAAAAAGAAAGTCATTTCAGTGTACAAAGTATCAAAGTAACACTTGGACAAAGATTTGGTTGAGGCTAGAGAGGTCAGCTCCCCTGAGGAGATTTCATTGCCTGCTTCACCACTATTGATTTTGTTTTCAACAGTGTTTTTTTTTTCCCAAGTAGATTATGAAGAGTTGTTTTGTCCCTGAAACTTCTGGCACAAAACTTCACATGTACTGCTGCTGCTGCTGCTAAGTCGCTTAGTTGTGTCCAACTCTGTGTGACCCCATAGACGGCAGCCCACCCGGCTTCCCCTGGGATTCTCCAGGCAAGAACACTGGAGTGGGTTGCCATTTCCTTCTCCAGTACGTGAAAGTGAAGTCGCTCAGTCGTGTCCGACTCTGCGACCCCATGGACTGCAGCCCACCAGGCTCCTCCGTCCACGGGATTTTCCAGGCAAGAGTACTGGAGTGAGGTGCCATTGCCTTCTCCATCACATGTACTAGGTACTCAGTAAACGTTCGTCAAGTTATTAATAGCCATAACTAAACATATTTGTGCCCAGCTATTCATTAACCACCTCATGAGAATCAAAGTACAACAGTGAAGTACATAGCCCCAAGGAGAAGCATCTAGATAAAACTTCCACCCCATTCTTTGCTTTGTTTAGTGCTTCAGCTTAATGATTCCCAAAGCTGTCCCACATTCTCCACCTACGCTATCCACCACACACATCCACAGACAATGCACCTATGCTTTTTCTGACCTACTGGAATACTGAACAACCTGAAAATGAGGAAACTGCATCTCCAGTAAAACAATCCCTCATCAGCTCGCCTTTCTCCTCACCACCCCCCAACCCTGCCCTGCTCGCCAGCAATTCCCCTAGGAGGTGGCTCTCTCGCCTTTGTCATAAACAGAATGGAAGTTATTAAAGCCTGGAAAAACCTAACAGTATATCTAATTATAGACTTGAAATTGCAGAGCCAAGCAGTGATGACTGGGCATGCTGAGTTCAGTTCCTTCTGAATATACTTTATTGCCTTGTTTGGAAAATCATTCCCTGTAAAAAGAAGTGATTTGTTGCATCATCTCCAAAGGGGCATCAATAGGACAGCATCCTTTTGCAGAAACAGTTTTTAAAGTTTTCTAAGTGGACTCTCTGGAAAGTGCAACCGTTATCAGCAGGCTAAATGAACTTTAAGGACATATTGAAAGAGTGACAATTTGCATCCATCTCATAAATCTATCTCCTTCAAGTTCTTACTAGCCATGAAAGAATTGCCAATATTTCTTTAAATTGCTTGAGGAAACTGAGTACTTTATTCAGCAGGAAAAAAAGAACAAAATCATTCTGTGGTTTCTGTTTGTACTTTGATTCTTGCAAAATACATATGTAAACATATTTGTAAAAATAAGCATGTTTTAATCTAAGCCCTTCAAAGCTCTTCTGAATGTGAAAATCTTATAACAATGCCTATGGTGTTGTTATCAAATATAAGATGTGAAAAATGTAAAGGCCTTTTTAAAAATTGCTAAAACACTTGTCGCTTAAAGCAATTATATTAGTATAAATATAAAACTATAAAATTTCCTTTTCTTCATATAAAAATGATCTTTCCTATAGTATGAATAGATTACTTGTAGATTAAAAATATTTTTAAATCCATAATAATAATTATTTTCAAAAGAACTTTTATTATTTTGTAAGACAAATTATTTTATTAGTTTCCTTTTCAAAATGTTATTAGATAGTCTTGGCTTTTTCTTCCTTCAGAAAAATCTAAGTATGTGAAATTTCTAAATTCTCACTTTAGAATTTCAACTTAAAAATATAGGAATAAATAAATTTGGGGGGAAAGTGTTAACTTTAAAAAATTACATGTTTTTGCTATATTTTTAACTCCAAGTCTTTTTGTCTTTTTTTAAATATTATACCAATTTTAGAGATACAAATGACATAAAGCACTGTGTAAATTTAAGATGTATAGCATAATGATTTGACTTATCATGAAATGATTATCACAATCAGTTTAGTGAACTATCATCTTTATCAGCACAAAATGAAAGAAAAAATTTTAATATTTTTTCCATGTGATAACTCATAATTTACTCTCTTGGCTTTTAATGTAACATAAGACTATGTTAACTATACTACTTTTATTATCTATTACATTCCCAGTACTTATTTTCCTTGTAACTGGTAGTTTGTACCTTTTGACGACCTTCACCCCGGTACAAGCCACCTGTAGCCTGATCTCCATTTCTGTGACTTTGTTTCTTGAAGTGTAATTGACCTATAACACTGTGTTAGTTTCTGGTATACAGCATACTGATTCGATATTCCTATACATTACTAAATGATCACCATGTTAAGTCTAAACCTGTAAAGTTTAACCAGTTAAGTTAAAATGATGTCACCATACAAAAGTATTGTTGGCTATATTCCAAATGCTGTGTATTTTATCTTCACGACTCACTTGTTTTGGAAGTGGGAGTCTACACCTCTTAATCCAGCTCACCTAATTCATTCATCCCCCTACTGCCCATCACTCTAACAACAACTGTTTGTTCTCTGTGTCTATAACTCTGTTTTTTCTGTGTTTGCTCATTTGAATTATTTTCTACATTCCACATATAAGTGAAATCATATGGTGTTTGTCTTTCTCTGTCTGACTTATTTCACTTAGCCTAATACCCTATAGGTCCATCCATGTTACAAATGACAAGATTTCATTCATTTTTTATGGATGAGTAGTATTCTTGTTTATATATCTATCCATGTATAATCTCACATATTCTTTATCCATTCATCTGTTGATAGGCAGTTAGGTTCCTGTCATATCTTGGTTATTGTGAATGCAATGACATAGAGGTGCATACATCCTTTGGTATTAGTGTTTTCGTTTCTTTGGAAAAATGCCCTGAAGTGGAATTGTTTGGCTTCCCTGGTGATTCAATGGTCAAGAATCTGCCTGCTCATACAGGAGACACAGGTTTGATCCCTGGGTTGGGAAGATCCCCTGGAGAAGGAAATGGCAACCCAATCTAGTATTCTTGCCTGGGAAATCCCATGGACATAGGCGTCTGGTGGGCTACAGTCTATGGGGTCACAGAAGAGTTGGACATGACTTAGCAACTAAACAATAACAAGGAGTATTTGAATCATATATAAGTTCTATTTTTAATTTTTTGGAAAACTTCATACTCTTTTCCGGAGTGGCTACACCAGTTTACAATCCCACCAACAATGCACAAGGGTTGCCTTTTCTCCACATCTTCTCCAACATTTGTTATTTGTTGTGTTTTTGATAATAGCTGTTCAGACATGTGTAAGGTGATATCTCACTGTGGTTCTGGTTTGTATCTCCCTGATAATCAGTGAGGTTGAGCATCTTATTATGTGACTGGTGGCCATCTGTATGTCTTCTCTAGAAAAATGTCTATTTTGATCCTCTGCCCATTTTTTAATTCGGTTGTTCAGTTTTTTATGATGTTGTGTTGTATGATTTCTCTATATATTTTGGAGCTTAATCCCTTATCAGATGTATCATTTGAAAATATTTTCTCTCATTCAGTAGGCTTCCTTTTCATTTTATTGGCAGTTTCCTATGCTGTGCAAGAGCATTTTAGTTTGATGTAGTCACTATTGTTTATTATTACTTTTGCTTCCCTTGCCTGCCGAGACATAGCCAACAAATTATTGCTAACACTTGTTTCAAACAGCATACCGCCTAGGCATCCTTCTAAGAGTTTTATGATTTCGGATTTTACCTTGGTTCTTTAAAGCATTTTGATTTCACTTTGGTTTATGGTGTAAGAAAGCAGCCCAGTTTGATTCTTTTGCATGTTCCTGTCCAGTTTCAACAAATGATTTCCTTACAATCATTTACTGAAGATTTTCCCCTTGCCATATACTTGCCTCATCATGTAACTGTGAGTTATATTTGAGCTCTCTATTCTGTTCTATCGATCTGTACACTTGTTTTTGTGCCAATACCACACTCTTTTGATCACTATTTTGTAGAGTAGTTTGAAGTCAGAGATCATGATATCTTCAGCTTTTTCTTCTTTTCCAAGATTGTTTTGTTCTTCAGGGTCTTGTTTTTCATGCAAATTTTATAATTATTTATTTTTGTTCTTTGACAAAGTCCACTAGTATTTTGATAGGGATTGCCTTAAAGCTATAGATTGCCTTGGGTAGTGTAGTCATTTTAATATTATTTATTTCAATCCATGAGTATATGTATCTTTCCATTTGTTCTGTCTTCTTCAGTTTTTTTTATCAGCATCTTACAGAATTCTGAGTACAGCTATTTCCTTAGTTTTATTCTTAGTTAATTAGTTTTATTCTTGGGTATTTTACTATTTTTGATTTGATTGTAAATGGGACTGTTTTATTAAATTCTCTTTCTAATAGCTCATTATTAGTGTATAGAAAGTGTATAGAAATGCAACAGATATCTACATATTAATCTTTCATCCTTCAACTTCACTAACATCAGTTACTAGTTTGAATAATTTTTTTGTGAAATTTGTGAGGTTTCTATATATACTATTATGTTGTTTGTAGACAGTAACAGTTTTATTTTTCCCCTTCCAATTTGGATACTTTTATTTCTTTTTCTTGTCTGATTGTTGTGGCAAAGACTTCCAAAAAAATTAAAACTGAAAGCGTTAGTCACCAGGCATGTCCAACTGTTTGTAACCCCCATGGACTGAAGCCCACCAAGCTCCTCCGTCCATGGGATTTCCCAGAGAAGAATACTAGAGTGAGTTGCCATTTCCTTCTCCAGGGGATCTTCCCAACCTAGGAATCAAAGCCGTGTCTCCTGCATTGCAGGCAGATTCTTTACTGTCTGAGCCTCCAGGGAAGCCCCCAAAGACTTCCAATACTATGTTAAATAGAAGTGAGAGTGTTATTCTCTGTCTTATTCCTAATCTCAGGGGAAACACTTCAGCTTTTCACCATTGAGTGAGAAGTTAGCTATGGGATTGTCTTATACAGTCTTTATTATGTTGAAGTATGTTCTCTCTAGACCCACTTTCTTGAGAGTTTTTATCATAAATGGATGTTGGATTTTGTCACAAGCTTTTTCTGCATCTATTGAAATGATTCTGTTGTTGTTTAGTTGCAAAATCGTGTCAGACTCATTTGTGTCCCCATGGTCTTCAGCCCACCAGGCTCCTCTGCCCATGGGATTTCCCAGGCAGGAATACTGGAATGGGTTACCATTTCCTTCTCCAGGGGATCGTCCTGACCCAGGGACCAAAGCCATGTCTCCTGTACTGGCAGGCAGATTCTTTACCACTGAGCCACCCGGGAAGCCCATTGAGATTATTATATGATTTTTATTCTTTATTTGTTAATGTGGTATAACACATGAACATGAATTTGTGGATATTGAACCATTCTTGTATCCCTGGGATAGATCCTACTTGATTATGATTTATAATCCTCTAAATGTATTGTTAAATTCGGTTACTAATGTTTTATTGATAATTTTTGTATCTATGTTTATCAGTGACATTGGCCTATTTACTTTTTAGTGTGATGACTTTGTTTTTGGTATCAGGGTGATGCTGATCTCGCAAAATGAGCTCGGAAATGTTCCTTACTCTTCAATTTTCTGAGTAGTTTGATTAAGCTAAATATTAACTCTTCTTTAAATATTTGGTAGAATTCACCTGCGAAGCTTTCTGTTCCTACACTTTTGTTTGTTGGGATTCTTATTATTGATTCAATTTCATTATTGGTAATTGTTTGGTTCATATTTTGTATTACTTTTTGATTTCCTTTTGGGAGTTTGTACATTTTTATAAGTTGATCTATTTTTTCTATGATGTCCATTTTATTGGTGTATATTGTCCATAATTGCTTATGATCCTTTTATTTCTCTTCTATCAGTTCCAATTTTCTTTTCATTTATGATTTTATTTAATTTACCCATTCTTTTTTTCCTGATGAGTTTGGCTAAAGCGTTTTCCATTTTGTTTATCTTTCTAAAGAACCAGCTCTTAATTTCATTGAACTTTTCTACTTTTTTTTAGTCTTCATTTATTTCTGCTCCAATCTTTATTATTTTTTCCCTTGTACTAATTCTACATCTTGTTTGTTCTTTTTCTACTTCCTTTAGATATAAGTTTAGGTAGCTTACTTTACATTTTTCTTGTTTCCTGAGGTAGGCTATTACCAGTATAATTTTCCCTCTTGGAACTGCTTTTGTTACAACCCTGGGCTTCTCAAGGTGGCAGAGTGGTAACCAATGCACCTGCCAATGTAGGCTAGAGATGCAGGGTCAATCCCTGGGTCAGGAAGATTACTGGAGAAGAAAATGGTCACCCACTCAAGTATTGTTGCCTGGAAAATTTCATGGACAGAAGAGCCTGGTGGGCTACAGTCCGTGGGGTCACAAACAGTCAGACACAACTGAGCATGCATGTGCACAGACATAAACTTTTGATTATTGTGTTTTCATCTTCATTTGTCTCAGGTTTTTTTTTTTTCACTGAAGTATAGTTGATTTACAATGTTATATTAGTTTCAGATGTACAAATAGAGGTTTAATATTATTACAGATTATACTAAATTTAAAGTTATTACAAAATATTGTTATATTCCCTGTTTGGTGTAGTATCTTTCCAGGTAGTTTTTGATTTCCACCTCAGTTTCATCAGTGACTCATTGCTTGCTTATACATAGGTTAGCCTCTGTGTGTTTGTGCTTTTTGCAGTTTATTTCTTATCTCTAGTCCTATACTTCTGTGGTCAGAAAACATACTCGATACGATTTAAATCTTCTGAAACACAACTATATATTTTAGAAATAAATATAGTGAGTGAAATCACTCAGTCGTGTCCGACTCTTTGCAACCCCATGGACCAGTAGTCTACCAGGCTCCTCCCTCCATGGGATTTTCCAGGCAAGAGTACTGGAGTGGGTTGCCATTTCCTTCTCCAGGGGATCTTCCCAACCCAGGGATTGAACCTGGGTCTCCCGCATTCCAGGCAGATGCTTTATTTATTTTTTTAGAAATAAATATATATTTATAAATATTAATTTAATAGAGTCATTTTGTAGCTGAGCATGTGGTTCATACTAGAAAATGTCCTATTTGCACTTGAAAAGCATAGTGCATTCTTCTGCTTTTGGATAAAATGTCCTGCTTATATTGGGTGGCCAAAAAATTCTTCTGGGTTTTTCTATAAAATGTTATGGGAAAATCTGAACAAACTTTTTGGCCAACCCATTTTCTATTTATTTCATCTGATCTAAGATGTCATTTAAGGTTAGTGTTTTCTTATTGATTTTCTCTGGATGTACTGTCCATTGATGTAAATGGGATTTTAAAGTCTCCTATTAATATTATGCACTACTTGGATGTAATCTCAAAAACAACAGAATGATCTCTGTTCGTTTCCAAGGCAAACCATTCAATATCACGGTAATCCAAGCCTATGCCCCAACCAGTAACGCTGAAGAAGCTGAAGTTGAACGGTTCTATGAAGACCTACAAGACCTTTTAGAACTAACACCCAAAAAAGATGTCTTTTTCATTATAGGGGACTGGAATGCAAAAGTAAGAAGTCAAGAAACACCTGGGGTAACAGGCAAATTTGGCCTTGGAATACGGAATGAAGCAGGGCAAAGGCTAATAGAGTTTTGCCAAGATAATGCACTGGTCATAGCAAACACCCTCTTCCAACAACACAAGAGAAGACTCTACACATGGACATCACCAGATGGTCAACACCAAAATCAGATTGATTATATTCTTTGCAGCCAAAGATGGAGAAGCTCTATACAGTCAGCAAAAACAAGACTGGGAGCTAATTGTGGCTCAGATCATGAACTTCTTATTGCCAAATTCAGACTTAAATTGAAGAAAGTAGGGAAAACCACTAGACCATTCAGGTATGACCTATATCAAATCCCTTATGATTATACAGTGGAAGTGAGAAATAGATTTAAGGGCCTAGATCTGATAGACAGAGTGCCTGATGAACTATGGATGGAGGTTCGTGACATTGTAAAGGAGACAGGGATCAAGACCATACCCATGGAAATGAAATGCAAAAAAGCAAGATGGCTGTCTGGGGAGGCCTTACAAATAGCTGTGAAAAGAAGAGAAGCGAGAGCAAAGGAGCAAAGGAAAGATATAAACATCTGAATGCTTATATCAGCAAGGAGAGATAAGAAAGCCTTCCTCAGCAATCAATGCAAAGAAATGGAGGAAAAGAACAGAATGGGAAAGACTAGAGATCTCTCCAAGAAAATTAGAGATACCAAGGGAACATTTCAGCAAAGATGGGCTCAATAAAGGACGGGAATGGGATGGACCTAACAGAAGCAGAAGATATTAAGAAGAGATGGCAAGAATACACAGAAGAACTGTATTAAAAAAGATCTTCATGATCAACATAATCACTATGGTGTGATCACTCACCTGGAGCCAGATATCCTGGAATGTGAAGTCAAGTGGGCCTTAGAAAGCATCACTATGAACAAAGCTAGTGGAGGTGATGGAATTCCAGTTGAGCTCTTTCAAATCCTGAAAGATGATGCTGTGAAAGTGCTGCACTCAACATGCCAGCAAATTTGGAAAACTCAGCAGTGGCCACAGGACTGGAAAAGGTCAGTTTTCATTCCAATCCCAAAGAAAGGCAAGGCCAAAGAATGTTCAAACTATCACACAATTCCATTCATCTCACATGCTAGTAAAGTAATGCTCAAAATTCTCCAAGCCAGACTTCAGCAATATGTGAACCATGAACTTCGTGATGTTCAAGCTGGTTTTAGAAAAGGCAGAGGAACCAGAGATCAAATTGCCAACATCCACTGGATCATTGAGAAAGCAAGAGAGTTCCAGAAAAACATCTATCTCTGCTTTATTGACTACGCCAAAGCCTTTGACTGTGTGGGTCACAAGAAACGGTGGAAGATTCTCAAAGAGATGGGAATGCCAGACCACCTGACCTGCCTCTTGAGAAACCTATATGCAGGTCAGGAAGTAACAGTTAGAACTGGACATGGAACAACAGACTGGTTCCAAATAGGAAAAGGAGTATGTCAAGGCTGTATATTGTCACCCTGCTTATTTAACTTATATGCAGAGTACATCATGACAAACGCTGGGCTGGAAGAAGCACAAGCTGGAATCAAGATTGCCGGGAGAAATATCAATAACCTCAGATATGCAGATGACACCACCCTTATGGCAGAAAGTGAAGAGGAACTAAAAAGCTTCTTGATGAAAGTGAAAGAGGAAAGTGAAAAAGTTGGCTTAAAGCTCAACATTCAGAAAACGAAGATCATGGCATCTGGTCCCATCACTTCATGGGAAATAGATGAGGAAGCAGTGGAAACAGTGTCAGACTTTATTTTTGGGGCTCCAAAATCACTGCAGATGGTGATTGCAGCCATGAAATTAAAAGACGCTTACTCCTTAGAAGGGAAGTTATGACCAACCTAAATAGCATATTGAAAAGCAGACATTACTTTGCCAACAAAGGTCCATCTAGTCAAGGCTATGGTTTTTCCTGTGGTCATGTATGGATGTGAGAGTTGGACTGTAAAGAAAGCTGAGTGCCAAAGTATTGATGCTTTTGAACTGTGGTGTTGGAGAAGACTCTTGAGAGTCCCTTGGACTGCAAGGAGATCCAATAAGTCCATTCTAAAGGAGATCAGTCCTGGGTGTTCATTGGAAGGAATGATGCTAAAGCTGAAACTCCAGTACTTTGGGCACCTCATGCGAAGAGTTGACTCATTGGAAAATACTCTGATGCTGGGAGGGATTGGGGGCAGGAGGAAAAGGGGACGACAGAGGATGAGATGGCTGGATGGCATCACCGACTCGATGGACATGAGTTTGAGTGAACTCCAGGACTTGGTGATGGACAAGGAAGCTTTGCGTGCCATGATTCATGGGGTCGCAAAGAATCAGAGACGACTGAGTGACTGAACTAAACTGATGCTTCCTGGACCAGTATGTTTGCTTCATTCCCCAGGTTATTGAAGTTTTTAGCTACTTTTTCTTCTAATAGATTCTCTGTTGCTTTTTCCCTCTTCTTTTTCTGGGACCCCTATGTTGAGAATTTTTGCCTGCTTGATATTGTCCCAGAGGTCTCTTAAACTCTTTTTAAAATGCTTTTTCTTTTTGCTGTTCTGATTATGCTGATTTATTTTGTCCAGTTGTGTAGCATGTTAATGACATGCTACTCCAAAATGTGGTACTTTGGCATACTGAATATTTGAAGCTAAATGAGTCTGAGAAAACAAGAGAAGCAGGAAGATTACTCTGCCCTTCCCTACACACACATTCCTGAAATGGGTCATAAAATTCTCATGTGAGAGGCGTTCTCCCTATATGGGGAAGAAAGGAGCATCCTCATATCTGAAGACAAATAGATACCTACAGGAATCTGAACAAATAGGCTTTGCTAAGTTTCTTTCTGTTTACTACAATTACTTATTCTTTGGCCTTTCATAGACTGTTTTGTTCAGTTCAGTTCAGTCGCTCAGTCATGTCTGACTCTTTGTGACCCCATGAACTGCAGCATGCCAGGCCTCCCTGTCCATCACCAACTCCTGGAGTTCACCCAAACTCATGTCCTTTGAGGCAGTGATGTCATCCAACCATCTCATCCTCTGTCATCCCCTTCTCCAGCCCTCAATCTTTCCAGCATCAGGGTCTTTTCAAATGAGTCAGCTCTTCGCATCAGGTGGCCAAGGTATTGGAGTTTCAGCTTCAACAAACTGGTATTAATTCTCAGGTTTAACTGTTTCTTCAGGTTTTCATTTCCTTATGAAGGCTCCTATGTCATGTGAAACATATTAAACAAATTTGCATTCTTTTTTCCTGTTACTCTGTTTCTGACAGTTTAATTTTCAGACCCAGCCAGAGACCTAAGAGAGTTGAGAAAAACTGTGAACAAAAAATTAACCTTTATATCTTTTTTATCCTCTAAGACTCTCATAGGTATGGGCACATCCTGCTGCTACTACTAAGTCGATTCAGTCATGTCCGACTCTGTACGACCACATAGACGGCAGCCCACCAGGCTCCCCCATCCCTGGGATTCTCCAGGCAAGGACACTGGAGGGGTTGCCATTTCCTTCTCCAATGCATGAAAGTGAAAACTGAAAGTGAAGTCGCTCAGTCGTGTCCAACTCTTAGCGACCTCATGGACTGCAGTCCACCAGGCTCCTCTGTCCATGGGATTTTCCAGGCAAGAGTACTGGAGTGGGTTGCCATTGCCTTCTCCAATGGGCACATACATTTACATAACATTTTAATTAAGCATGAAAAAAGCAACCAATAGACAAGTCAACTTCAGATGCCCATGTAATCTTTGGAAAACTCTGTCTGTAACAGTTGTTGTTACAAGTAATAGAAACTCAGATTGGTTTGAGAAAATAGAAGGAGGTTAGGGGTGGGGTCTGTACATTGGACAGCTCATCTGCAATATGTCAGGGTCACAAAAATTGTTATCAGGATCCTATCTTGTTCATTTCATCTTTTAAATCTTCTTTCTTATACATTGGCTTTGTTCTTTGTAAGGACCTCTTCCCATGCTAGGAAAGACACCTATGGCAGCTCTAAGTGTAGGTGGCCTACCAGCCAGCAATCCCAATAAATAAAGGCTTATCTCTCAGAGTAAAGCCACCAGGGAGGGCTCAAATCAACCCATTTGTGACTCAATTCCTGAGGATGGGAAGATGAGATGTATGCAGATTCCACTCCCAGGACATATTCACATCCCATTAGCAGAATAAATATGGAGCAGCTGCCCTCCACCATCAGCAGAGTTCATGCTCAACGGGTTGGAGAGTCTGTCTTGGATGAAAAGGAAATAAATACTGGGTCAGGCATAATCATGATGATGTGATCACTAATCTAGAGCCAGACATCCTGGAATGTGAAGTCAAGTGGGCCTTAGAAAGCATCACTATGAATAAAGCTAGTGGAGGTGATGGAATTCCAGTTGAGCTCTTTCAAATCCTAAAAGATGATGCTGTGAAAGTGCTGCACTCAATATGCCAGCAAATTTGGAAAACTCAGCAGAGGCCACAGGACTGGAAAAGGTCAGTTTTCATTCCAATCTCAAAGAAAGGCAATGCCAAAGAATGTTTAAACTATCACACTATTGCACTCATCTCACATGCTAGTAAAGTAATGCTCAAAATTCTCCAAGCCATTCTTCAGCAATATGTGAACCGTGAACTTCCTGATGTTCAAGCTGGTTTTAGAAAAGGCAGAGGAACCAGAAATCAAATTGCCAACATCCGCTGGATCATGGAAAAAGCAAGAGAGTTCCAGAAAAACATCTATTTCTGCCTTATTGACTATGTCAAAGCCTTTGACTGTGTAGATCACAATGAGCTGTGGAAAATTCTGAAAGAGATGGGAATACCAGACCACCTGACCTGCCTCTTGAGAAATCTGTATGCAGGTCAGGAAGCAACAGTTAGAACTGGACATGGAACAACAGACTGGTTCCAAATAGGAAAAGGAGTATGTCAAGGCTGTATATTGTCACCCTGCTTATTTAACTTCTATGCAGAGTACATGATGAGAAACGCTGGACTGGAAGAAGCACAAGCTGGAATCAAGCTTGCTAGGAGAAATATCAATAACGTCAGATATGCAGATGACACCACCCTTATGGCAGAAAGTGAAGAGGAGCTAAAGAGCCTCTTGATGAAAGTGAAATAGGAGAGTGAAAAAGTTGGCTTAAAGCTCAACATTCAGAAAACGAAGATCATGGCATCTGGTCCCATCACTTCATGGGAAATAGATGGGGAAACAGTGGAAACATTGTCAGACTTTATTTTGGGGGACTCCAAAATCACTGCAGTTGGTGACTGAAGACATGAAATTAAAAGACATTTACTCCTTGGAAGAAAAGTTATGACCAACCTAGATAGCATATTCAAAAGCAGAGACATTGCTTTGCCGACTAAGGTCTGTCTAGTCAAGGCTATGGTTTTTCCAGTAGTCATGTATGGATGTGAGAGTTGGACTGTGAAGAAGGCTGAGCTCTGAAGAATTGATGCTTTTGAACTGTGGTGTTGGAGAAGAGTCTTGAGAGTCCCTTGGACTGCAAGGAGATCCAACCAGTCCATTCTGAAGGAGATCAGCCCTGGGATTTCTTTGGAAGGAATGATGCTAAAGCTGAAACTCCAGTACTTTGAGCACCTCATGCGAAGAGTTGACTCATTGGAAAAGACTCTGATGGTGGGAGGGATTGGGGGCAGGAGGAGAAGGGGACGACTGAGGATGAGATGGCTGGATGGCATCACGGACTCGATGGACGTGAGTCTGAGTGAACTCCGGGAGTTGGTGATGGACAGGGAGGCCTGGCGTGCTGCGACTCATGGGGTTGCAAAGAGTCGGACACGACTGAGCGACTGAGCTGAACAGGCAAAGGGAAAGACAGATATACTAAATCCTTCTTTTAATAGTTTTGGATGTTCTATAATTCGTTGTGACATGTTTCCCTGATGTTGGTCCGCAGCTCTAAGCTCCCTGAACAGCTCTTCGCTTTCTCTTTAGCCGTGGCTTTAGCCAAACTTCAACTCCAATCCTGCAGCTTCTCTTTTCTTTTTGTATCAGAACAGGGTAGGAGGGGGATGAAATGCTGTCCAACAGTCTACTTTAAATAGAGGAGAGCAATTTTCCCCTCTCAGAAGAAAGCTCTTCACATCAGGGTATTTATTTTTGAGGTGATTGCTGATTAATTACTTACATTTACATAAAATTAACCTCTTTTCTAACAATTTAGATGGCTTCCAGCTGTTTCTTGTTTCCTTCCCTATCAGTCTGGCACAACACTCTTTATCTTAAAAGGAACAGACCTGCTTTTCTAATGCATGATAGAGAAGTGTTCTGAAAAGATTTACTTAAACAAAACAGAATCAAGGTCTTATGCAAAGCTGTAAATCATCATTTTGGGGGATAATATTGTAATTAAGAAGTTCAAGACCAAAAATCAAATGAAACTGTAATGTGACCAATAGTTGACAAAACATACAAAGTACCCAAAACAACCAAACACTTCTTTATTATTACAGACGGTTAAATGAGCCCACATCTCCATTCAGATTCTCATGCAGCCGGGAGAATGTGTGTACTGTGTACTGAGTTTCCACTGCATAAGCAAATAGCTACAGGTGGAATGAATTTCATCTAAAATCAATTTATGAGTTAGAAAAACTTGAAATACTTAATTGGCCATAATTTTGCTTTTCTTCTAAGAGTTTCAAAGGGCAAGTTATGTATGATTTAACATCATAGGCCTCTTAAGAAAGCCTTCTAGTAAACTTGGATTGATAGTGTCTTTGTCTCTCAGAAAATGTTTCTGTTTAAGCAGAATCATAAGATTTAGGTTCTATTCCCTGCTCTTTCTTTCTTTTCTTCTTTCTTTAAATTAAAATGTAATTGGCTTACAATATTGTACAAGTTTCACATATAAACATAGTGAATCAATAATATTCTTCATACAGTTATTACAAAAATTGACTATATTTCCTGTTCTGTGCATTATAACTTAGTAACTTATTTATTTTATCCTAGTAGTTTGTACCTCTTAAGCGTCTTCAACTATTGCTGCTCCCCTCCCAACCCTGAGATTTTGAATCATCTTTACTATCATTACTCTAAATTCTTTTTCAGGAAACACGTTGCCTATTTCCTCTTCATTTATTTGGTCTTGTGGATTTTTACCTTTCTCTTTTGTCTGTAGCATAATTTTTCCTTGTCTCTCTCTCTTTTTTTTTTTTTTTTTTTGGATAAGTGGGACTGTGTTCCTGTCTTACTGGTTGTTTTCGTGGGCTTCCAGCACTGGAGTTTACAGGCTGTTGGGTGGAGCCAAGTCTTGGTGCTGAAATGCGGACCTGTGGGAGACCTCACTCTGATTAATATTCCCTGTGGTCTGAGGTTCTCTGTGCAGTGGTTTGGACTGAGCACTCCCACCATGGAAGTTCATGCCCAACATCCAGGCCATGAACCACGATCCCACAAATCACGTGGTGCTGTTAAAAAAAAAAAAAAAGGAGCAGAACAATAACAAAGAATTTAAAAACATAAATTTGGAAAACTAACATAGACATTAGAAAATTGAAAATATAAATGAAACAACCACTGGAAGGTAAAACAGAACCACAACAGCAAATGAGCAAATACACAGCCTGAAAAGTCCCTGTCTGTGGGGAGTGGGAGCGGAGCTCAGGTGGGGGTGTGGGATTCAGTCAGGGCAGGGTTTGAGTGGGGCGGGCCTTTGTTCTGACCCAAAAGGGGCTTCCTAGGTAGCACAGTGGTAAGGAATGGCCTGTCAATGCAGGAGATGCAAGAGATGCAGGTGTGATCCCTGGGTGGGGAAGAGCCGCTGAAGTAGGTAATGGCAATCCAATCCAGTGTTCTTACCTGGAAACGTCCATGGACAGAGAAGCCTGGTGACTACAGCCTACGGGCTCACAAAAAGGCAGCCGCAACTGAGTGACTGAGCACGACTGAGCACATGGCCAGAAAAGGCCCTGAGGGAGCTGGGGGCCAGGCCCTGGACTCAACACAGCTGGAGGGGGCCCTCGGCCACAGAACGCAGAGAATCAGGCCCAGGACCTCAGGAGGCTCACCAGGGCGCACACGGGCGGAGGCAGGGGTATGCTAGCTGCATTTTTCATGGTCCTCTGACCCCTGAAGTTCCCTCTCCATCTGCCTTTGCTCTCCCTCCTGCCCCTCCTCATGCCCCAAGGACCCAGGGAGCCAGAAAGGGCCTCGGAGGGCAGAAGACCAGCCTCAGGACCCTAGCAGGCTCCATGGTGCCTGAGAGGGCAGAGGGAAAAGCTAGCCGTGTCCCCCTCCAATCCCCCAAATCCCAAGAGTGTCTCTCCCCATTCCTGTTGATACTCTTGAGGTGCATGGGCCTCTCCAGGTGTCGGAACCCCTCGCATCCCCCAGCCATCCCTCAGAGGTGACTGTCTCATCCTACGTCCACTTCCCCCCCTTCTTTGCTCCCCTGCATGTCCTACAAGTTTGCTCAGGGGTTCCGCCCATCCACGTGCATGTCGAGGTCCCCAACCAGCATCTGGTAGGTGCCCTAGTTCTGGGAATATGCAGATCCCATATCCTCATGCTCCCACATCTTGGCTCTGCCCCCTAACAAGTACTATTTCTATCCCTTACTACTTATTACTATCACTATAATATCCCCTTTCACCTAGCTCTAATGCTTTATTTTTAAAAAATTGTATTTATAATACAGTGAAGTAAATAATGCAGGCTAACACATAATTTCCAGCAGCATCTGTATTACATATTTCATTTTAAATTATTAATGCACAGTGTATAATTATTTGTCATAAATTGTGTTGTTTAGGAGTTTTCCTGGTTGTTGTTGTTTTACTGTTATAGCTGTGTCTTAGATTCTCTCTCTAAAAAATTTGTTACCATAGGTATAGGTTAGGATTCAGATTTCATCCTGCAAGTGATTTCAGATGCTGCTATATTTTTGCCAGAAATAAGTTGCCTTGTAGATGATCACATGGAATTACTCAACTTTCAAACCCTGGTATGTTTCTTTACTTAGTCAAAATTGCACGTTATGGCAACATCCATATAGTTAGCAATGTAAGTTAAGAAAAAAATGATGTCTTTCTATATGATTTATATAATTCAAAAAATATATAGTGCTCCTAAGAAATCAAGATAGATCTCAAATACTGCTGAAAGTATAAAAAGCAAATATTTTTTCTTGCTTTGATTGTACAAGAGAAATAGCCCATGTTAAAGAAATATGTCACCTGGCAAGATATATTAATTTTAAGAACACCTCAGTTAACACAGAAGAAAGATTTATTGATTGTATTAAAATGAAAGAAAAAAACCAAAATGTTGTAAATTGGAAAAAGATAACGTTGACATAAAAATAATTATCATCACAACTACTGGACATAAGTAACATTGGCAGTTGTACAAAGAAGTAGAAGCCATTATTCCTCAACTCTATATGAAAATAACAAATGTGTGACTTATTCAGGTCATATTCCTAAGAGAAAAAATTTCTGCCCCAATAAGTTAATATACAATAGCATTTAAAATATTGTACATTTTCTAAACATGTTTTGTGAATTCAACAAGTAAATTAAATATTTTCATGTCCATTCTAAAAAGTATTTAAAACACTTATAAGAATACCCAATGATCATCAAGATGAAATGCAGTCAGCTACTGTCCCATGCAAATCAATGACATTTAGCAAATATTAATATGTGTATCCATACATTAAAACCATATGTAAGTATATAATACATAAAATCAAATACTATATTATTATATTAATATTTAAAATAAAATCATGTTAGTATTGTACCATGGTGAAATCAAAAGCATCATGTTATAAATAGATTACAAATATTCATGCAGGCTTCATGACAGGATGGTATTGCGAACCAAGTGGAAATTGTTAAGGAAACTCTCCATGAAAAACTCCTGACTATATGTGAGGAGTGCATGCATGCTCAGTCCCATTCCAAGCTTTGCAACCCTACATACTATAGACCACCAGGCTCCTCTGTCCATGGGATTTTCCAGGCAAGAATACTGGACTGGGTTGCCATTTTCTCCTCCAGGGTACATCTTTGTGACCCAGGGATTGAACCTGATATAATTAACTTTAGGCAGGTTGATAAGTAGTCCAAGGCCCCCTTAAGGAAGAGGTATACAGTCTTTGCCTGAGTGGCGTAGGCCCCGTAAGCACCAATCCATACATCTTACTCAAGGATATGTTTTCCTTAGGCTCTGTGTTAATGATTAAATAGGAACAATATATCTTGCCTGAGAACATGTTTTTCCTTAGTTCAGTTCAGTTCAGTCACTCAGTCGTGTCTGACTCTTTGTGATCCCATGAATCGCAGCACGCCAGGCCTCCCTATCCATGACCAACTCCCGGAGTTCACTCAGATTCAACGTCCATCGAGTCAGTGATGCCATCCAGCCATCTCATCCTCGGTCGTCCCCTTCTCCTCCTGCCCCCAATCCCTCCCAGCATCAGAGTCTTTTCCAATGAGTCAGCTCTTCGCATGAGGTGCCCAAAGTACTGGAGCTTCAGCTTTAGCATCATTCCTTCCAAAGAAATCCCAGGGCTGATCTCCTTCAGAATGGACTGGTTAGATCTCCTTGCAGTCCAAGGGACTCTCAAGAGTCTTCTCCAACACCACAGTTCAAAAGCATCAATTCTTCAGAGCTCAGCCTTCTTCACAGTCCAACTCTCACATCCATTCATGACTACTGGAAATAACATAGCCTTGACCAGACAGACCTTTATTGGCAAAGTGATGTCTCTGTTTTTGAATATGCTATCTAGGTTATAACTTTTCTTCCAAGGGGTAAGTGTCTTTTAATTTCATGGCTGCAGTCACCATCTGCAGTGATTTTGGAGCCCAAAAAATAACGTCTGACACTGTTTCCACTGTTTCGCCATCTATTTCCCATGAAGTGATGGGACCGGATGTTATGATCTTCGTTTTCTGAATGTTGAGCTTTAAGCCAACTTTTTCACTCTCCTCTTTCACTTTCATCAAGAGGCTTTTGAGTTCCTCTTCACTTTCTGCCATAAGGGTGGTGTCATCTGCGTATCTGAGGTGATTGATATTTCTCCCGGCAGTCTTGATTCCAGCTTGTGTTTCTTCCAGTCCAGCATTTCTCATGATGTACTCTGCATATAAGTCAAATAAGCAGGGTGACAATATACAGCCTTGACGTACTCCTTTTCCTATTTGGAACCAGTCTGTTGTTCCATGTCCAGTTCTAACTGTTGCTTCCTGACCTGCATACAGATTTCTCGAGGCAGGTCAGGTGGTCTGGTATTCCCATCTCTTTCAGAATTTTCCACAGTTTATTGTGATCCACACAGTCAAAGGCTTTGGCATAGTCGATAAAGCAGAAATAGATGTTTTTCTGGAACTCTCTTGCTTTTTCCATGATCCAGTGGATGTTGGCAATTTGATCTCTAATTTCCCTTAAGTCCTGTGCTAATGATTATATGACAACAATATGTCTTGCTTGAGGGCATGTTTTTCCTTCTTAACAGAGATCTGTTCCTTTTGGCTTATCTTGCACTGATGCATACTCATGATGTATGCCATGGGAAAGGGATCTGGTAACACTTTTACAACCTTGAGATATTTTTTTGGCCTATTGCTAGCAACCAATGAGTGGAGTATTCTCTTTCATCCCCTTCTGATGTCTATGTCAGAAGTCTTCTTTGTTTCTTTTCAATAAACTCTCTTTCTTCAACACAAGTCTTGAGTGGTTTCTGTTAGCTGCCCAGATCTTCTGGCTCAGTGAGGGAATTCCTCCCCTCACAAGAGCCATGAGCTCAGGTACAGCCTACACTCTGTGACTTTCTGACATCGGGACGGGTTTCAAACCCACGTCTCCTTTGTCTTCTGCATTGCAGGCAGATTCTTTATCATTTGAGCCATTGCTGCTGCTGCTGCTGCTAAGTCACATCAGTCAGCCATTGGGGAAGCCCCAACTATATATGAAATGCATGTTTATTAGAAGCTCTCTCCTCTGGCTTACAATGGGAAAAAGTACCTTTGAAATACGTTTATAGGAACAGAAATCTTTAACAAGATATAGGAATATACTTTCTGGTATATTAATAGAAAATGACCAAAAAGGAAAAGTAAAGAAATGGGCAATTAAAAATCAACAAAGAAAAATATCAATTTGTATGGGGAAAGGACTTTGATTTTTAAAAAAGGAAATCATGCTGCTGCTGCTAAATCACTTCAGTCGTGTCCGACTCTGTGTGACCCCAGAGACGGCAGCCCACCAGGCTCCCCCGTCCCTGGGATTCTCCAGGCAAGGACACTGGAGTAGGTTGCCATTGCCTTCTCCAATGCATGAAAGTGAAAAGGGAAAGTGAAGTTGCTCAGTCATGTCCGACTCTTAGCAACCCCATGGACTGTAGCCTACCAGGCTCCTCTGTCCATGGGATTTTCCAGGCAAGAGAAAGGAAATCATAGGTATCTGTTTTACCTTTTGAATAGAGACATACAAGAATCTGCCAGCAATGCAGGAGACCTGGGTTCAATCCCTTGGTCAGGATGATCCCCTAAAGAAGGGCATGGCTACTCACTCCAGTATTCTTGCTTGGAAAATTCCATGGACAGAGGAGCCTGCCAGGCTGTAGTCCATGTGGTCACAAAAAGTCAGACACAACAGAGAGATTAACACACTTTCATACAAAATTAAGATAAATGCCTTCATATTTTGAATTTGTTAGGAGAAAGTTTATTTGCAATGAATGTACCTAATTTACAAAAAGCAGCAATTGTTTTGGTTCTTAAATATGTAGTTTTAGATTTTAATACATTCAGCTTAAATGACCTTAAGTAGTCTGCAATGGCTAGTATTTTAAAAATAACAATAGGGTTTCGATCTTCTAAAGGTGATTCACAATATATTTATAACATTCCCATAAAAAAGTTGGTAGTGACCTGAATATTATTATTTTTAATAATACTAGCCACACTGAAATCATACAGAAGATGTTTCGAAGGGCTAATATTTATAAATATTTAAGATTGCCACTGTGTTATGAAGAAATATCAAGCATGGCAATATTTTAATTTGAAAACAAGATAAGAAGTATATTTTAAATATATTATAGATAACTGGTATTCTTTTAAAGCCAGGAAAGTAAAATTATAGTAAATTATGGTTTTCACATACTTAAGATATGACACTTAAAATAATGTGTCTTAAAAATAAAAAATAATGTGTCTTAATACACTGCCTCTTTACTTTTTCATTGTTTTTTCAACTACTTTTACAGTCTTTCTATATTGTTTGCTCATAAAAAGTATTTCACTTGTGATCTATGCACCAATGAACATGTGTTCAGTGCCCCATGACGATCAGTCAGTTCAGTCGCTCAGTCGTGTCCAGCTCTTTTTGACCTCATGAATCACAGCACGCCAGGCCTCCCTGTCCATCACCAACTCCCAGAGTTCACTCAAACTCATGTCCATCGAGTCAGTGATGCCATCCAGCCATCTCATCCTCTGTCGTCCCCTTCTCCTCCTGCCCCCAATCCCTCCCAACATCAGGGTCTTTTCCAATGAGTCAACTCTTTGCATGAGGTGGCCGAAGTATTGGAGTTTCAGCTTTAGCATCAGTCCTTCCAATGAACATCCAGGACTGATCTCCTTTAGGATGGACTGGTTGGATCTCCTTGTAGCTCAAGGGACTCTCAAGAGTCTTCTTCAACACCACAGTTCAAAAGCATCAATTCTTCGGAGCTCAGCTTTCTTCACAGTCCAACTCTCACATCCATACATGACCACAGGAAAACCCATAGCCTTGACTAGACAGACCTTTGTTGGCCAAGTAATATCTCGTTTTTTAATATGCTATCTATGTCGGTCATAACTTTCCTTCCAAGGAGTAAGTGTCTTTTAATTTCCTGGCTGCAATCACCATCTGCAGTGATTTTGGAGCCCAAAAAGATAAAGTCTGACACTGTTTTCACTGTTTCCCCATCTATCTCCCATGAAGTGATGGGACCAGATGCCATGATCTTAGTTTTCTGAATGTTGAGCTTTAAGCCAACTTTTTCACTCTCCTCTTTCACTTATACCCCGTGACGATAAAGGGAGGCAAATACTCTTCTATGCCACTAAAGAAATAGACATTTTTATAACCTTCCAGAAGTCATATGAGGAAAAAATAAGGAAAGCATGTTCATAATTGTAAACTTCTTTCCTTTCACCCAGGGATACTGAGATCTTGCCAGGCACATCCCTGTGTCCCCAGATCATTCAATTCACTGGACTAAAAGGTCCTTATAACTTGTATTTTCCTTATACACGTCTTTCTGTCTCTCTAAATCTGTGCAAAGTTTTCTCCCACAAAACAACTCTGAGTCTGTGACAAATCCCACAACATGCATTATCTCCCACTAAGCCCTTTAAAGACTCAGGCCTGATGAAAAGTAAGCTCCGTTAAAATATTACCCAAGAAAATAAAGTAACCCATGTAGGAACTTCCATAAAAGGATGATTCTGTGTTATTTAAGGGGGAAAAAACAAAACAACAACAAAAAAAACCCCAGCCTGGATAGAAGTTGTCAGGGCCCCTCCTCAGATGTCAGGGCACAGATGGGGAGCACTCTTTTCCTGAAGATGTTGTCATATGCTGGCACTTGTCCCAAAGCCACTTGTCCCCTCAGCCGGTCCTGAGGGGGAAAAAATGCCTCTTGGCCTCAGAGTAGAATGGCTACTAAGCATGTGGGCAAGGTTGCGCCTGAGCCCCTGCACACAGACGAAAGGATGGGTTCCTGCGCCACCTGCTGGCCACTAAAGGCAGAGCAGGGTACTCAGATTATAAATCACTCAGTGTCAATGTCCCCAGTTCAGCTCAGTTCAGTTCAGTCGCTCAGTAGTGTCAGACTCTTTGCAACCCCATGGACCGCAGCACACCAGGCCTCCCTGTCCATCACCAACTCCCGGAGCCTATTTAAGCTCATGTCCACTGAGTCGGTGATGCCTTCAATCTTTCCCAGCATCAAGGTCTTTTCAAATGAGTCAGTTCTTCGCATCACATGGCCAAAGTATTGGAGTTTCAGCTTCAACATCAGTCCTTCCAATGAACACCCAAGACTGATCTCCTTTAGGATGGACTGGTTGGATCTCCTTACAGTCCAAAGGACTCTCAAGAGTCTTCTCCAACACCACATCAATTCTTCGGCGCTCAGCTTTCTTTATAGTCCAACTCTCACATCCACACATGACCACTGGAAAAACCATAGCCTTGACTAGATGGACCTTTGTTGGCAAAGTAATGTCTCTGCTTTTTAATATGCTGTCTAGGTTGGCCATAACTTTCCTGCCAAGGAGTAAGCGTCTTTTTATTTCGTGGCTGCAATCACCATCTGCAGTGATTTTGGAGCCCAGAAAAATAACGTCTGTCACTGTTTCCACCGTTCCCCCATCTATCTGCCGTGAAGTGATGGGCCAGATGTCGTGATGCTAATGGCACTGGTGACAGGAATCCCGGCCGCTCCTGCTCATGCCCACCTACACGGGGCCACGTCAGGAAACTGGGCCCCTGTGCCTGCCCGAACTCTCTCACACCAGCAGCCCGCCCAGTGTTGATGGAGCCTAACACATTCACACTCATTCACACGCTTAAGCAATTTTGCATCCAAATAAGCTCTGTTTGTATAATTGGAAAGCTGAGACCCAGAAAGAGGTACTGGTTTAGGGGACAGTATGTGGGCAGAACCCAGGAGAAAAGTAGGAATTCCAGCATCCTCGGCCAGTCCTCAATCCCTTCTATTAAGTTTAGTTTGGAAATGAAAGACCCTAAGATACAGCACTTAGGTGTGCTGGAAATAGACTGTGCCACTGGGCACCATGAGAGGGTGATTAAGGAAGAAGAGACCCTGTAAGCGACAAGGGAGAAAGGAGAAAGAGGTTGGAGTTGGCTCTGTCATGGATCAGAGACCTCCATCCCACTGGCAACATGTTGAGAGGCCCATAGTGATAAACCAAACGTTGCTCCTCGTATCAGTAAACAAAGGATGCTAGAGTCACTGGTGTGGTCGCGGCCACTGCCAACAGGGAGCTGGGGAGCCTGGAGGGAACGCAGGAAGGAAAATAATGCCTGCCATCTCGCAGCCACCAGACCGGAGCTGCTCCTTGTGGTGAGCCCTGAGGAAACTCAGGGTGTGAAAGCATGGGATACTGGCCCCAGATAGGTGAGGTACATATCAAAAGGATGATTCCAGTGTTCCCAAACTCTGGTATCTTCCCATACATAGAAAAGTGCCAAATTTCTTAACTTTGTTATAGGGAAGAGCCAGTTACGAGGCCCTGTTGGATCTTTCTCCTTGACTTTACTTCCTGTTGCTTTTGCTCACTAAAGAGATACTGTCCATACATAATGGCCTGCCTCAGGGAACCTTCTCCCTCTGCTTCAATGTTAAACCAAAATGCCTTGTTTAAGACCCTGTCTACCCATAGATGGCTACAGGAAGGAAGAAATTAACACATCCCTCCCCAAGGCTGGCCACTCCAGGAGAAATTTTCAGGATTAATAACCTTTTTGACTTGGGATTCCTGGTAGCGCAGCTGGTAAAGAATCCTCCTGCAATGCAGGAGATATCGGTTCCATTCTGGGTTGGGAAGATCTGCTGGAGAAGGGATAAGCTATTCACTCCAGTATTCTTGGGCTTCCCTGGTGTCTCAGCTGGTTAAGAATCCACCTGCAATGGGGGAGACCTGGGTTTGGAAGATCCGCTGTATAAGGGAAAGGCTACCCACTCTAGTATTCTGGCTTGGAGAATTCCATGGACTGTACATTCCATGGGGTCACAAAAAGTCAGACATGTCTGAACAACTTTCACTTTACTTCCTCATTTCCCTTACTCTCGGTTTTATAAAAGAACCTGGCAACCAGACCCCAATAAGATGGTTATTTTGAGACATTTGTCTACCATATTCTTCGTCAGCCAGCTTTGCAACACCTCAACACCTCATCTCATGGTTAATTGTCCTGTCATGCAGCAAGGAGAGTGAGCTTGGACTTGGTAACAGCTTGCTATATCTGGTTTTATTTCAGTTCAGTCACTCAGTCGTGTCTGACCCTTTGCGACCCCATGGAGTGCAGCACGCCAGGCTTCCCTGTCCATCACCATCTCCCAGAGCTTGCTCAAACCCATGTCCATTGAGTTGGTGATGCCATCCAACTATCTCATCCTCTGTTGTACCTTTCTCTTGCCTTTGATATTTCAATCTGGTTTTCTTTAATTACTAGTAATCTTGTTATATTCCCAACTACCTGTTCTTAACTTCAAAACTCCTATATATCTGAGAAATGGAATATTTATTGCCATATTAGTATGCAAGGATGTTACAGTCATCAGTAACTGCAGCCACCAAGGAAAGTGAGCTGGTGAGCCCTGAGAGAACTCAGGAAGGAAAAGAGTACCCCAACTAGTGGCCATCAGGCTATAGCCACTCCCTATGGTGATAACTTTGTTTTCTGTGAATGGATTTAAAAACTAGAAAAGAGAGGTTGTGATAGGAGAAAAAAGTATCCAGTTTGTCTGACAATTTTATCATCACCTCCTCTTCAGCCTGTAGGTAAGAGAATACTCGCAGTTTCCACTGTTTTTATTCTCCTTTATCCTTGAGAGGGGACTTCCCTGGTAGCTCAGCTGGTAAGGAATCTGCCTGCAATGCAGGAGACCCTGGTTCAATTCCTGGGTTGGGAAGATCTGCTGGAGAAGGGATAAGCTACCCACTCCAGTATTCTTGGGCTTCCCTGGTGGCTCAGATGGTAAAGAATTTGCCTGCAATGAAGGGTACTTGGGTTCGATCCCTGGGTGGGGAAGATCCCCTGGAGGAGGGCATGGCAACCCACTCCAGTATTCTTGCCTGGAGAATCCCCCTGGACAGAGGAGCCTGGTGGGCTACAGTCCATGGGGTCACATAGAGTGGGACACAACTGAGTGACTAAGCATAGCATAGCATATCCTTGAGAGCGGAGACTTAGTTTTCTTTCAGACATCAATTCAATAAAGATAAAATTCTTGGCCTCCCTTACAATTCAGGATTACCAGACAAATTTCAGGCCATGATGTGTGCCCAGATGAAAATATGAGCCTTTGGGGAGGCTGCTCAACAGAAACTAATACAGCTGGGCCTGCCTTGCCCTCTTTGTAGTCTTATCTCTAGTTTGAGATCATCACTTCATGGCAAATAGATGGGGAAACAGTGGCTGACTTTATTTCTGGGGGCTCCAAAATCACTGCAGATGGTGATTGCAGCCATGAAATTAAAAGACGCTTACTCTTTGGAAGGGAAAGTTATGACCAACCTAAACAGCATATTAAAAAGCAGAGACATTCCTTTGCCAACAAAGGTCAGTCTAGTCAAGGCTATGGTTTTTCCAGTGGTCATGTATGGATGTGAGAGTTGGACTGTGAAGAAAGCTGAGCGCCGAAGAATTGATGTGGTGTTGGAGAAGACTCTTGAGAGTCCCTTGGACTGCGAGGAGATCCAACCAGTCCATCCTAAAAGAGATCAGTCCTGAGTGTTCATTGGAAGGACTGATGCTAAAGCTGAAACTCCAGTACTTTGGCCACCTGAGGTGAAGAGCTGACTCATTGGAAAAGACCCTGATGCTGGGAGGGATTGAGGGCAGGAGGAGAAGGGGACGACAGAGGATGAGATGGCTGCATGGCATCACCGACTCAATGGACATGAGTTTGGGTAAACTCCGGGAGTTGGTGACGGACAGAGAGGCCTGGCGTGCTGCAGTCCATGGGGTCGCAAAGAGTCGGACACGACTGAGCGACTGAACTGAAGGGAGCTGAGTCTGAGATTCAGATGCAGTGCCTTGTCCAGGCAGGAAATCCAACGGCCATCCTGGACCATGAACAGCCTTAATGATGGAAAGTACATATTAAGATTCTGGAGCAGAAAGACAGATGATCTGTGAACTGACCTGATGGAAATTCTAGGATTAATTTGGACTGCCTGCCTCTAGGGTTTTTTGTTTGTTTGTTTTTATATGAAAAGAAACATCTCTTTCCTAATTGTGGCATTAATATATATATTTCTAGACTATGTAGCCAACTCTAATTCTAAGAAAATTATTAATACAAGTTTTCCATAGGATAACTGTTTGACCTTGGAGAAGAGAGGTCCCTTCTTTGGGACATATCCCCCTACCCAACATCACAGAGGCAAATGTGGATGCAAGTTGTACAATTCTGACACCTGATGCTTTTGCCTGACATTCCTGTTTTGTTAGATTGAGTATAGAAGGAGTGCAAAGGGTGATGCGGGGGTGGGAGGCAGGACCTCTGAAATTGCCTCATGAGCAGAACCTTTGTATGTTGCCCATACATGCTTGGAAAACAGGGCTCTCACATGACAGGGCTTTCTTCTGGCCTTTACATGGACATAGGGACTGGTTGATTGGAGGATTTTTGCCCCATGTGCCCCAGTGTCAAGGAGCATTTAGTGCTTATGAGCACTTGAGTAGCACTCCAGTGTGACATCCCATCCAGTATATATGAAGCCTGACAATGTCCCCTGGCTGTCACTTGATTGTGAGTGAAAGTCGCTCAGTCTTGTCCGACTCTTTGCAACCCCATGGACTATACAGTCCAAGGACTTCTCTAGGCCATACTGGCCTGGGTAGCCTTTCTCTTCTCCAGGGGATCTTCCCAACCCAAGGATCGAACCCAGGTCTCCCACATTGCAAGTGGATTCTTTACCAGTTGAGCCACAAGGAAAGCCCAAGAATATTAGAGTGGGTAGCCTATCTCTTCTCTAGCAGATCTTCCCAATCCAGGAATTGAACCAGGGTCCCCTGAAATGCAGGTGGATTCTTTACCAACTGGGCTATCAGGGAAGTCCCTGAGAACATGCTTATGCAACTGTATATCTAACCTTTCACTGTACAGTTTGAAAACCGAGGTCCAAAAAGAGGTAAGTACTGACCCAGCGGCAGAGCCGCCGCTCGCTGCTCCAGCCAGTGAGGTCCTACAAGGCCTTCTAGAACTAACATCCAAAAAAGATGTCTTTTTCATTATAGGGGACTGGAATGCAAAGTAGAAAGTCAAGAAACACCTGAGTAACAGGCAAATTTGGCCTTGGAGCACAGAATGAAGCAGGGCAAAGGCTAATAGAGTTTTGCCAAGAGAACGCACTGGTCATAGCAAACGCCCTCTTCCAACAACACAAGAGAAGACTCTACACATGGACATCACCAGATGGTCAACATCGAAATCAGATTGATTATATTGTCTGGAGACAAAGATGGAGAAGCTCTATACAGTCAGCAAAAACAAGACCAGGAGCTGACTGTGGCTCAGATCATGAACTCCTTATTGACAACTTCTGACTTAAATTGAAGAAAGTGGCAAAAACCACTAGATCATTCAGGTATGACCTAAATCAAATCCCTTACAGTGGAAGTGAGAAATAGATTTAAGGGACAAGATCTGATAGACAGAGTGCCTGATGAACTATGGACGGAGGTTCGTGACATTGTACAGGAGACAGGGAGCAAGATCATCCTCAAGAAAAAGAAATGCAAAAAAGCAAAATGGCTGTCTGAAGAGGCCTTACAAATAGCTGTGAAAAGAAGAGGAGTGAACAGCAAAGGAGAAAAGGAAAGATAAACCCATCTGAATGCAGAGTTCCAAAGAATAGCAAGAAGAGGTAAGAAAGCCTTCCTTAGTGATCAATGCAAAGAAATAGAGGAAAATAATAGAATGGGAAAGACTAGAGATCTCTTCAAGAAAACTAGAGATACCAAGGGAACATTTCATGCAAAGATGGGCTCAATAAAGGACAGAAATGGTATGGACCTAACAGAAGCAGAAGATATTAAGAAGAGGTGGCAAGAATACACAGAACTGTACAAAAAAGATCTTCACAACCCAGATAATCAAAATGGTGTGATCACTCATCTAGAGCCAGACATCCTGGAATGTGAAGTCAAGTGGGCCTTAGGAAGCATCACGATGAACAAAGCCAGTGGAGGTGATGGAATTCCAATTGAGCTATTTCAAATCCTAAAAGATGATGCTGTGAAAGTGCTGCACCCAATATGCCAGCAAATTTGGAAAACTCAGCAGTGGCCACAGGACTGGAAAAGGTCAGTTTTCATTCCAATCCCAAAGAAAGGCAATGCCAAAGAATTCTCAAACTACTGCACAGTTGCACTCATCTCACATGCTGACAAAGTAATGCTCAAAATTCTCCAAGCCAGGCTTCAACAGTACGTGAACCATGAACTTCCAGATGTTCAAGCTGGTTTTAGAAAAGGCAGAGGAACCAGAGATCAAATTGCCAACATCCTCTGGATAATTGAAAAAGCAAGAGAGTTCCAGAAAAAACGTCTATTTCTGCTTTATTGACTATGCCAAAGCCTTTGACTGTGTGGATCACAACAAACTGTGGAAAATTCTGAAAGAGATGAGAATACCAGACCTCCTGACCTGCCTCTTGAAAAATTTGTATGCAGGTTAAGAAGCAACAGTTAGAACTGGACATGGAACAACAGACTGGTTCCAAATAGGAAAGGGAGTACGTCAAGGCTGTATGTTGTCACCCTGCTTATTTAACTTCTATGCAGAGTACATCATGAGAACTGCTGGACTGGAAGAAACACAAGCTGGAATCAAGATTGCCGGGAGAAATATCAGTCACCTCAGATATGCAGATGACACCACCCTTATGGCAGAAAGTGAAGAGGAGCTAAAAAGCCTCTTGATGAAAGTGAAAGAGGAGAGTGAAAAAGTTGGCTTAAAGCTCAACATTCAGAAAACGAAGATCATGGCATCTGGTCCCATCACTTCATGGGAAATAGACGGAGAAACATTGGAAACAGTGGCTGACTTTATTTTCTTGGGCTCCAAAATCACTGCAGATGGTGACTGTAGCCATGAAATAAAAAGACGTTTGCTCCTTTGCAAAACAGTTATGACCAACCTAGATAGCATATTGAAAAGCAGAGACATTACTTTGCCAACAAAGATCCATCTAGTCCAGGCTATGGTTTTTCCAGTAGTCAGGTATGGATGTGAGAGTTGGACTATAAAGAAAGCTGAGTGCCAAAGAATTGATGCTTTTGAACTGTGGTGTTGGAGAAGACTCTTGAGAGTCCCTTGGACTGCAAGGAGATCCAACCAGTCCATCCTAAAGGAGATCAGTCCTGGGTGTTCATTGGAAGGACTGATGTTGAAGCTGAAACTCCAATACTTTGGCCACGTGATGTGAAAAACTGACTCACTGGAAAAGACCCTGATGAAAGGTTGAAGGCAGGAGAAGAAGGGGATGACAGAGGATCAGATGGTTGGATGGCATCACCAACTCAATGGACTTGAGTTTCGGTAAACTCCAGGAGTTGGTGATGGACAGAGAGGCCTGGCGTGCTGCGGTTAATGGGGTCGCAAAGAGTTGGACAGGACTGACCGACTGAACTGAACTGAACTGAACTGACCCAGACTCTAGGAGGTGGTAAGAGTTCAGATTAGCAAGTATTACAGTTTTGTGTAGGCCAGCGCTCAGCCCACAACATGAACAAATGAAAGCTCAAAAGTCCTAGGGAGAATGCGACCCATGTCATCTCCATTTGTGCTCAGTGTCCTCTGTGCATCCGCACATCCATCCATCCCGTGTACACCTCTGTGTACCCACAGGTGCACAGAAGCATGCAAACTGGGTGTGTGGTTAAATAAAGGCAGATGCTGGAGAATAGTAACCACAGGGAAAGAAGAAAGGTTGGGGGTAGATTTGGAATGGGGCAGTGGCATCTGCTCACAGTCCCAGAGATAGGAAGAGGAATTCTTAAGGTTCCTGGGGATCTGTGTTGTCCAGGACATTCTTGGTCCAGGCTCAATAGGATAGGACTTGTGTTCTGCAGTTCACCCGTATTAGCACCTGAAACTGTAAGCCCATACTCCCTAGTAGACAGTGGTTACGGGAGAGAAGGCCTTGGTATCTTTCTGTGTAAATAGGGGTGCTTAAAGTGGGTGAACCCAGGGGTTTCACGTGCTCATGGATTGTCTCTTGACCTTGGCTCTTAACGGAATTTCTCTTGCTGTGCTCAACCCTCATCACCTACACCTTTGACCATTTGGCAGGAGGCACCCAAACATAACCCAGGGCAGCCCAATGCAGGCCAGGGCACAAATGTGATCCCCCTGGCAATACCAATCACCAATCTGTGACCCACTGTGCTCTGAAGTCTTTGGAAAAATGCTTCCTACTACCAGGAGGTTTTTAGAGCTGACAGTTCCGGTTTAGGGATAGAGAAGAGTATACTACAACTCTGTAGATCAAAGTCTGGGATCCAGGGAAAAGACTCCTCCTTGTTGGGCCCCCAGGGTCTTCATTTGAATATATGAGGATATAATTGTTTTGGGTAAGGTGATGCTTCATGAAGAAAGAGGACATCTCACAGATGGACAGAAAAGTGGGAAGAGGAAGCTCCTAAAGTCGATTGTACTTGGAGCCTGTAGATTCTACTCCTTTGCCCTTATAAGGAGAGCCACCGACTTAAGGACACCCAAGCAAACGTGCCAGCTTGTCTGGTGGTGTTCCTGTCTGGGCTTGTATTTCTAGCACTGGCCACCAAGAGGCAGGCAGCATGCTATGCCACTGGTGCCCGCTAAGCTTCACAGGAGGAACTGGTGCAGAAAGAGTGTGTGTGTCCCCCTGCTTCAGAAATAACTAGATTTGATTGAAAGAGGGACCATAAGAAATGGAATCTTGAAAAAGAAACCTTACTTCCTCAGTCATAGGGTCCAGGCACCCACATTCGCTGCCTAATCAACTCACTTCACTGGAAGCACTGAAAAGAACAAGATGTTCTGTTGTATCCAAACATTCAGAGACTGGGCTGAGAAAAGTCCAGAATGAGAGACTTTTCTGTTGCTATAGACTTTGGCTCAGCCCTCATCACCTACAACTCTGGCCATTTGGCAGGAAGCACCTAAACAAGCCAAGGAAGCCCAATGAAGGCCAGGCCACACATGTAATCACCCTGACGACACCAATCCCCTTTTTCTTCATTGTGTGCATGTGTTGGGGTAGTAGTAGCAGAGGATGAAGGGACTGTCCTTCCTGGCCAAAGCAGGTTGTTAGTTGTTGGAAGCCTAGTCGATCTGTCACGTTGATACCCCAGGCCATAGCTGGCAGGATGAGACAATGAGTGCTGGGGACCAAGTTCAGCTAATGCATATCTTAATCCTGAGCCTCAGAGGATTCACCTGGTTCCCCGCGCTGGCCACAGGCAAGATGACTTTGAAAATGCCCCTACTGTCCTCTAATGGGGGAACAGAATTTCTCACAAGGGTGTCTCCCTGTGACAATGCCCTGTGACAATGTCCCAGGCACTGTCTTTGCAGAGCTCCACCCAGGAGATCTTTGAGAAGCTGGTCAAATGGTTTCAGCTACTCCAAATTCTCATGCAAGGGGCGGGTACCAACAGGGGGCAAAGACCAACAACATCCAGTGCTGGTCTAAGGTAAGAAAGGGATAGAGGTCTCTCCATACTCAGGACCCAAAGATAACTGGGTTAATAAGCCTAAAACCCAGATTCAAATCTGGGGGGTTCCTTGAGGCCTTTTTAAAGATTTTTCCATATGAGTGTCCCCCAGGACCACTCTCAAAGAATCTGGATCTCCTTTGCACCAGCTATATGGTAGTGTAGAAAGACACTTTTCACATATTTGTTGAAATAGTAAGGAATTATTTACTATTGTTTTTACTTTTCATGAGGCCATATATACCCTTGCATATTGCTACTGCTTTGATTTTTTTAGGTATACACCCTACGTATTCTAGCAGCCATCTGCTCCACTGCCTGGCAGACGTGTTCCAAGCCTTGCAAATCATCTCTTAGTAGGGACATACAAGGGTATGGGGTTAAGCTATTTTATAACTTTTTCTGAAACTTGTTATGTTACAGACACATCAAGTCATTGGAGGCCCAAGCGTTCAAGAGCTGTGTTTTGACTTGTCTTCAAATTACCCCATAAAGGAAGTCAGTCAATTGCTATAGCAATTCAGCCATTTAAAACAGAGGATATATATGTATACATACAGGTGATTCACTTTTGCTATACAGCAGAAAATAATACAACCTTGTAAAGCAGTTAACTAGATACCAAAAAATTTTTGAAAATTAAATCACTGAATTTAATGCTGCTGAAACATCCAATAATATTAAAAGGCTAAATGTGTCTCGTCTTCTTTATTCATTCCCCTGTCAAGGGACATTTAGCTTGCTTCTATGCTAGCTCTTGTAACTAGTGCTGCAGTAAATATGGGGGTGCATATATCTTGTGGAATTATGGTTTTTCTCTGAGTATATGCCCATAAGTGGAATTAATGGGTCATATGGCAGTTCTATTTTTAGTTTTTTAAGGAAACTTCATGCTGTTCTCCATAGTGGCTGTATCAATTTACATTCCCAACCACAGTGTAAGGGGGTTCCCTTTTCTTCATACCAGCCCCCGCATTTATCATTTGTAGATTTTTTGATGATGGTCATTCTGGCTGGGGTGAGTTAATACCTCATTGTAGTTTTGATTTACATTTCTCTAATAGAGGATGTACTGTTTCGATTTTTTTTCAAGTTTTTGAGTTTTGTTTTACATTTCTCTAATAGCTGACAAAGGTCAGTCTAGTCAAAGCTATGGTTTTTCCAGTAGTCATGAATGGATGTGAGAGTTGGACCATAAAGAAAGCTGAGCACTGAAGAATTGATGCTTTTGAACTGTGGTGTTGGAGAGGACTCTTGAGAGTCCCTTGGACTGCAAGGAGATAAATCCAGTCAATCCTAAAGGAAATCACCCCTGAATATTCATTGGAAGGACTGATGCTGAAGCTGAAGCTCCAATACTTTGGCCACCTGATGTGAAGAATGGACTCATTGGGAAAGACCCTGATGCTGGGAAAGATTGAAGGCAGGAGGAGAAGACAACAGAGGATGAGATGGTTGGATGGCATCATCAACACAATGGACTTGAGTTTGAGTAAACTCTGGGCAATGTGGAAGTGAAGGACTGGGAAGCCTGGCATGCTTCTGCCCATGGGATCCCAGAGAGTCAGACACGACTTAGCCACTGAATAAGAACAATAATTAATGATATCGAAGAGCTTTTCATGTGCTTTTTGGCCATTTGTATATCTCCTTTGGAGAAATATCTATTTAGGTTTTCCACCCATTTTTTTTAATTTGGTTGTTAGGTTTTTGATATTGAGCTGCATGAGCTGTTTGTATATTTTGGAGATTGATCCCTTGCCAGTTGCTTTGCTTGCAAATATTTTCTCCCAATCTGAGGTTGTCTTTTACTCTTGTTTATGGTTTCCTTTGCTTTCCAAAAGCTTTCAGATTTAATTAGCCCCTGTTTGTTTTTTGTTTTTATTTTTGTTACTCTAGGAGATGGATCAAAAAAGATCTTGCTGGGATTCAAGTTAGAGAGTGTCTGCCTATGCTTTCCTTATTAAGGATCTAAATACAAGGCCAGACAGGCAGAACTCAATGATTCAATTTTGTTGCCATTTTATTGGTGCTGCGGGGAATATCTTAGACTCATCTTAATAGTCTGCATTAGTTTGCTAGACCTGACGTAACATAGACTCACAGAGTGGAAAGGGCCCTGATGCTTACTGGTCAGGATATCAGGCTCTGTCTTTGTAGAACTCCATCCATGACATCTTAAACGAGCTGGTTGACAGGTTCAACCACTCCATCTCCTAAGACAATTGACAGGTGAATCAGGCATCATCAACATCCAGTGCTGGTCTTAGGTAAGAATGGATGCAAAAGGGTCTTAACTCACAGGAGCCAGAGACAATCAGGGTGGGCCTGAAACTTAGATTCAAACCTGACAACTCCCTGGGGCACTCTAAGGAATATGTATTCCCCAGAGCCTCCTGCCTCACATCAGGAGCAAACCAAGCTCTGTGTATCTTGGAGAGGATGTCACGCCACCCATGCTTTGGACAGTTCTCATTTCTGACCTGTGTGATATGAACAGTCATTTGAAGTTCCCTTCTTTGGTTTTCTCATATCTATAGTGGGACATTTCTTAATGACTCACTGCATAATGCTCTTAAAACGGGGGGTGTTATTGTTTCTCAGATAACAGAATGCATTGAAGTTACCAAGTGCTTATCACTCCCGCCAAATCAGATTGTGCCTTTAAAACTAGAACCTTTTTCAAAGTACATACTCATGTCTTTTCCTTGTACAAGTTCTTGAGGTGCTAGGAGTTTCTGGCCTCAGCTCCAGATCTTGATTCTCCTGGCGGCTCACGGTGAAGCTACTAACTACTGTCCCTCACTATCTACCTGGTACGAAGAGGAGACAGCTTGGTCTCTGGATGAGACTTACGCGGTGATGATCCTCAACGAAGGCAAGGTGAAGAAGCTAATAGAGTCCCTGATACCAGCCTTCTCGAGTAAAACACCACCTATCTCACCACCTTCCTGTACTCCTGTGAGGGCTTCACCACTGCCCAACAGGTCCTGCACCAATAGTTAATTAGATGAGAGTCTGCCTCATTCATAGCCTCATGGTGAGTAACCCACCTTTACCTGTGTCCTTGGAGTCTCATTACATTTCTGAGTTTCACTTTGTTCTTTGATATGTAGGGTGGTGAAAGAACAAACCTCATAAGGTTACTGCAGGAAAATGGCATAACCTATGGACACGACTCGGAGAAGGCGATGGCACCCCACTCCAGTACTCTTGCCTGGAAAATCCCATGGACGGAGGAGCCTGGTAGTCTGCAGTCCATGGGGTCGCTAAGAGTCGGACACAACTGAACGACTTCACTTTCATTTTTCACTTTCATGCATTGGAGAAGGAAATGGCAGCCCACTCCAGTGTTCTTGTCTGGAGAATCCCAGGGACGGGGGAGCCTAGTGGGCTGCCGTCTATGGGGTCACAGAGAGTTGGACACGACTGAAGCGACTTAGCAGCAGCAGCAGCGGCGGCATGGTAGGTGCTTACTTGCTACCTGGCTCTGCAGTGAAGCCTGCTGGTCATGACAGGGCATCTTCACATCTATTACAGCTCTCCCAAATGAGGTTGCTTTCTGCCTCATCCCTCTCTGGCCTGCGGCCTTTCTGAGCTTGGAAAAGTTCATGGAGCAACTTGATTTCTTATTTGAGATTCTGTCTAGCTACTCCTGGCCCTTATTCTTGATGTGGCCAGATTAGGGATCTCTGGGGATAGATAGAGGAGCCCCAAGTCCACTTGGATAACTGAAAAGTTCTGACTGGGGTTTATTCATTCAACAAAAGATATTAAGCATCTATGACATGCAGATATTTTTCTACATACTGAAATAATTCAATGAATGAAACAGACACAATTCCTGGGACCCAATTCTAGTCCAAGAGCTGGACCATCACCCTGGACACTGTAGCTGTCGTGCCCACAGTACATTAGATATGATGCTCTTGCGGCTTCTCTAGATATGGATGCATCTTCTTATATTCCCTGGTGGCTCAGACGGTAAAGCGTCTGCCTACAATGCGGGGACCCAGTTTCGATCCCTGGGTTGGGAAGATCCTCTGGTGAAGGAAACGGCAATCCACTCCAGTATTCTTGCCTGGAAAATCCCATGGACAGAGGAGTGTGGTAGGCTACAGTCCATGGGGTCGCAAAGAGTCGGACACGACTGAGCGACTTCACTCACTTTCCTGTATTCTGACTATGCTAATGAACCACAGAATCAACTTAAACTGTGAGCGGTCTTCAATAAACGCTGGAGAGGGTGTGGAGAGAAGAGAACCGTCTTGCACTATTGGTGGGAATGTCAATTGGTAGAGTCACTATGGGGAGCAGTATGGTTGTTATCTGTTGCTCAGTAGCTCAGTCATGTCTGGCTCTTTGCAACTGCGTGGACAGCATCACACCAGGCTTTCCTGTCCTTCACCATGTCCCAGAGCTCACCCAAACTCATGTCCATCAAGTCGCTGATGCCATCCGACCATCTCATCCTCTGTCGTCCCCTTCTCCTCCCATCTTTAATCTTTCCCAGCATCAGGGTCATTTCCAATGAGTCAGCTCCTCACATCAGGTGGCCAAAGTATTGGAGCTTCAGCTTCAGCATCAGTCCTTCCACTGAATATTCAGGGCTCATTTCCTTTAGGATTGACTGGTTGGATCTCCTTGCAGTTCAAGGGACTTTCAAGAGTCTTCTCCAACACCACAGTTCAAAAGCATCAGTTCTTTGGTGCTCAGCCTTCTTTATGGTCCAACTCTCACATCCATACATGACTACTGGAAAAACCATAGCTTTGACTATGTGGACCTTTATTGGCAAAGTGATGTCTCTGTTTTTTAATACACTGTCTAGGTTTATCATAGCTTTTCTTCCAAGAAGCAAGAGTCTTTTCATTTCATGGCTGCAGTCACCATCCGTGATGATTTTGGAGTCCAAGAAAACAAAATTTATCCCTGCTTCCACTTTCCCCCTTCAGTTTGCCATGAAGTGATGGGACCAGATGCCATGATTTTATTTAATAATTTTTTGAATGCTGAATTTCAAGCCAGCTTTTTCACTCTCCTCTTTCACTCCCATCAAGAGGCTCTTTAGTTCCTATTCACTTTCTGCTATTAGAGTGGTATCATCTGCATATCTGAGGATGCTGGCATTTCTGCAAGCAATCTTTATTTTTTCTGAACCTTTGTACATTGTGATAGTTTCAGGGGGACAGCAAAGGGACTCAGCCATACATATACATGTCTCCATTCTTCCCCAAACCCCCCTCCCATCCAGCTGCTACATAACATTGAGCAGAGTTCCATGTGCTATACAGTAGGTCCTGGTTGGTTATCCATTTTAAATATAGCAGTGTGTACATGTCCATCTCTAAATCCCTCACTATCCCTTTCCCACAGGCAACCATAAGTTCATTCTCTAAGTCTGTGAGTCTCTTTCTGTTTTGTAATTAAGTTCATTTGTGTCTTTTTTCTTTTAGATTCCATGTGTAAAGGATGTCATACAATATTTTCCCTTCTCTGTTTGACTTAGTTCACCCTGTAGGATACTCTCTCAGTTAGTCAATGGTGCTACAAATGGCATTATTTAATTATTTTTAATGGCTGAGTGATATTCCGTGGTAAACATGTATCACATCTTCCTTACCCATTCCTCTGCTGATGGCATTTAGGCTGCTTCCACCTCTTGGCTGTTGTAAATGATGCCGGAGTGACACGTGGGGTGCATGTATCCTTTCGGATCATGTCTTTCTCTGGATATTTGCCCAGGAGTAGGATTGCAGGGTCAGATGGTAGATCTAGTTCTACCTTTTTAAGGGACTTCCAGACCATTCTCCACAGTGACTGTTCCAATCTACATACACTCAATAGAAGGGTTCCCTTCTCTCCACACCCTCTCCGGCATTTATTGTTTGTGGATTTTTTGATGATAGCCATTCTGGCTGGTGTGAGGTGATATCTCATTGTAGTTTCGATTTGCATTTCTCTAGTAATCAGTGATGTTGAATATGTTTTCATATACCTCTTGGCCATCCATATGTCTTCTTTGGGGAAATGTCGATTTAGGTCTTTTGCCCATTTTCCGGGGAGGGGGGCTGGGTGGAGCTTCCCTGATAGCTCAGTTGGTAAAGAATCTGCCTGGAGACCCTGGTTCAATTCTTGGGGGAAGATCCCCTAGAGAAGGGGAAAGGCTACCCACTCCAGTATTCTTGGGCTTCCCTTGTGGCTCAACTGGTAAAGTATCTGCCTGCAATGTGGGAAACCTGGGTTCGATCCCTGGATTGGGAAGATCCCCTGGAGATGGGAAAGGCTACCCACTCCAGTATTCTGGCTTGGAGAATTTTTGATTGGATTCTTTGTTTTGATGTGGTTAAGCATCATGAGCTGTTTGCAAATTTTGGAAACTAATCCCTTACTGATCACAACATCTGCAAATATTTTCTCCCAATCTTTGGGTTGTCTTTTCATTTTGCTTATTGCTTCCTTTGATATGTAAAAGCTTTTCAGCTTAGTAGTGAAGTCTCTCAGTCATGTCTGACTCTTTGCTACCCCGTGGGGTATAGCCCACCAGGCTCCTCCGTCCATGGGATTTTCCAGGCAAGAATACTGGAGTGGGTTGCCATTTCCTTCTCCAGGGGATCTTCCCAACCCAGGGATCGAACCCCGTCCTCCTGCATTGCAGATATATGCTTTAACCTCTGAGCTTCCAGGGAAGACTTAGGTCCTATTTGTTTACTTTTGTTTTTATTTCCATTAATATGGGAAATGTATCAAAAAAAGTTATTGCTGTGATTTATGTCAGAGAGTGTTCTGCCTATGTTTTCCTCCAGGAGTTTTATAGTTTCTGGCCTCATATTTAGGTCTTTAAACCATTTTGAGCTTATTTTTGTGTATGGAGTTAAAGAATAATCTAATTTCATTTTTTAACATGTTGCTGTCATTTTCCCAGCACCATTTGTTGAAGAAACTGTCTTTCCAACATTGTGCAGTCTTATTTGTCATAGATTAATTGACCATAGGTGCATTCTCCCAGAAGTCTTGATTCCAGCTTGCAATTCATCCAGCCCAGCATTTCACATAATGTATTCTGCATAGAAGTTAAATAAGCAGGGTGATAATATACAGCTTTGTCCTAACTTTCACAATTTGGAACCAGTCCATTGCTCCATGTACAGTTCTAACATTTGCTTCTTGACATGCATAAAGGTTTCTCAGGAGGCAGGAATGGTGGTCTGGTATTACCATCTCTTTAAGAATTTTTCACAGTTTGTTGTGACACACACAGTCAAAGGCTTTAGCATAATCAATGAAACAGAAGTAGATGTTATTCTGGAATTTCCTTGCTTGATCTATGATCCAAGGAATGCTGGCAGTTTGATCTCTGGTTCCTCTGCCTCTTTGAACCTGAGCTTGTACATCTGGAAGTTCTCAGTTCATGTACTGCTGAAGACTAGCTTGCGGGATTTTAAGCATATCCTTGCTAGCATGTGAAATGAGCATGATTGTATAATAGTTTCTTTGGCATAGCCTTTCTTTGGGATTAGATTGAAAACTGACCTTTTCCAGTCCTGCGGCCACTGCTAAGTTTTCCAAATTTGCTGACATATTGAATTTGTATTCCAAAGCCAAACTTGCCTGTTATTCTGGGTATCTTTTGCATTCCAATCTCCTGTGATGAAAAGGATATCCTTTTTGTTGTTAGTTCTAGAAGGTGTTGAAAGTCTTCATAGAACTAGTCAGCTTCAGCTTGTTTTCGATAGTGTTGGGGCATAGAGGGGATTACTCTGACGTAGAATTGTTTGCCTTGGAAATGGCCGAGATAGTTCTACAGTTTTTGATACTGCATCCAAGTACTGCATTTCAGACTCTTTCGTTGGCTGAGGGCTGCTCCATTTCTTCTAAGGGATCCATTTCTTCTAAGGGATTCTTGCCCACAGCAGTAGATACAATGGTCATCTGAATTAAATTCTCCTATTCTTATCCATTTTAGTTCACTGATTCCTAAGATGTCAGTGTTCACTCTTGCCACCTCCTGCTTGACTACGTTCAATTTACCTTGATTCATGGAGCTAACATTCCAAATTCCTGTGCAATATTGTTCTTTAGAGCATCAGACTTAACTTTCACCACCAGACACATCCACAGCTGAACATCATTCCTGCTTTGGCCCAACCCGTTCATTCTTTCTGGAGCTATTGGTAATCGCCCTCTGCTCTTCCCCAGCATTCCCCAGTAGTATATTGGACATCTTCTGACCTGGGGGGCTCATCTTCTGGCACCTTATCTTTTTGCCTTTTCAACTGTTCATGGGCTTCTCCAGGCAAGAATACTGCAGTGTGTTGCCATTTCCTTCTCCAAAGGAACATGTTTTGTCAGAGCTCTTCACTATGACCCATCTGTCCTGGGTGGACCTGCATGGCATGGCTCATAGTTTCACTGAGTTATGCAAGCCCCTTCACCACAACAAAGCTGTGATCCATGAAGGGTTCCCAGTGTGTAGCTGCTCATAAATGATTTGAGGGGCCTGTAATACTGTCTCTCCACAGCTTGTGTTATAGCTGCCTTGTAAGTGTTATTCCAAGGGTGACCTGAAGTGAAAATCGTTCAGGGGACATGGGAAAGCAAGTGTCCCATATAGCAAAGGACTGTGTCTCTTCAAACCTGGATGATGAAGATTTTATATACAGTGATATTTCTCTCTACAGAACTTAAGGTCAATCTTGTAGCTGGTTTGAGATACCAGCAAGATTTCTGGTTCCACAGATGAAAGAGCAACCGTAGTCACATTAGTGTTCCAGAAGACAGGGGAACTTCAAGCCTTTTGGTGTGTTGGGACAGGCTTTTTACCTACAAAATGGAAATTCTTATTTTTTTAAATGAGAAATAATAGAAATATACTATATTATATCCCTGAAATATATTATATCCCTGAAAGAGCTCAAACTTAGGCCTATTGGCTCTAACCCTTTAAGCCTTAAGGAAAGTTTCTGTCTTCCTAGTATTTTTCTGGGAGATCTTGATGTTCTCTACACAGCCTCAAAATGAGAATGGAACCCAAGCCCTTTTCCAGCTACAAAGTAAAATGAGATTCTTAGATTATCCAGGTGTCCTCCGAAATACCCAGCAATGAGACCTTGTACAGTAGGTTTGGGAAGAAGACTACACAATGTCTGATTACTCCAGGGAATTTTCTCATAAACTCCTAAATGAGGTGTTTGTAAATGCTCCTAAGAACCTGACCGCAGCTTTGGTGGCTAAAAGCAAGTGAATATCAACATTTTTAGAAGGTAGGCTTCAGTCTGGGACCATTATATGGGAAAGACACTCACTTTGGTATTTTTGAAGGCTAAAGCACATCCTAAAGAAAATCAGCCCTGAATATTCATTGGAAGGACTGATGCTGAAGCTGAAACTCCAATACGTGGGCCACCTGATGTGAAAAACTGACTCATTTGAAAAGACCCTGATGATGGGAAAGACTGAAGGCAGAAGGAGAAGGGAATGACAGAGGATGAGATGGTTGGATGGCATCGCTGACTTGATGGACATGAGTTTGAGTAGGCTCCGGGAGTTGGTGATGGACAGGGAGGCCTGGCGTTCTGCAGTCCATGGGGTCACAAAGAATTGGACACGACTGAGCAACTGAACTGAAAGCACATTAAGCGCTGTGTGTTTTCCTTGGATGAAAGATATAATTGACTTCTGAGCCACGTACTGACTTTTTCCTGAACCGTGTGCCACTACTTCAATATTTACACAAAAGTGAACCTGCTCTCTAAACTCAGCAATCTAAAACCCATTCAGAGGACATACTAAGGCAGGTGTCCCATGTAAGAAAGGAACGAATCTCTTTAAATGTGACTGAAAAAAATAATTATACACAGTGATGTTTCTATGTACAGGATTTAGATAGAAAATCTAGTCTTACAGCTGGAGGTGAATGGTTTGTGACACCTGAAACACTTCTGTTTTCAAAGGGAAATGAGCACCTGGAATCAGCTTTGTGTTTATTGGAAAGGTGGACTCAAAGCCTATCAGTGTGTTGGGACAGGCTTGTTTCACATTAAGTGGACTTTTTGCATGTGTTTTGTGTTTTTAAACAAGAATTTATACAAATGGAATGCATCATATCCCTGCAAGAGCTCTAACTTAGTTCTCTGACTCTAGGCCCAAGCTTCTTAAGGAAAGTTCCTATCTTCCTAGTGTTTCCCTGAGGGACCTTGACACTCCCCTCTATACGGCCCTCAAATTAGAATGGTAATCCAAGGCTCTTCTAGCTACAGAGTACAATGAGGTTCTCAGATTATCCAGGAGTTGGCTTAAACACCCAGCTCTGAAGAATTTGTACTATAGGAGTTCTAGCAGTTTTATCAGAGGGTTACACAATATGTGATTACTTTAGGGACTACTCTGATCAACTTTTAAATGAACGTTTGTTAATGTTCCTCTGAACCTGATCACAGCTTCAGTTGCTGAAGACAGTTGGTAATCAAAGCCTGTCATGAGTATGCTCTAGTTCTGGACACTTTTATAGGAAGGGCAGTTTGGTCATCTTCTAAGCTGTGGCTATGTCAAGCACAATGAGCTTTGCTAGGGGGAAAGATATACTTGACTTCGGAGGCATGTATTGACTTGTACCATGGACATGGAAGTCTAGGTACCATATTTACACAACAGTGAACCTGTGCTAGACTCAGCACCCTACACACATTTGGATTGAAAACTATCCATTGATGGCAAGCCTTGTATCAAGGAGAAAAAAGTCCAAGCTTCTCACAAACCAGAGGAATGACAGTAGAGACACAGGACGGGTTCTGAATATGCAGCTTTGGCCTCCAATGGGAAGCAGCTCATAAACTGTTTGAGGGACCTAAAATGTTGCCATTCCATAGCTTGTGTTATAGCTCCCTTAAACGTAGTGTTCCAAGGGTAATTTCAAAGGAAACCCATTCCGACAGCAAAAAGTCAGGTGTCTCATGGAATGAAGAAAGTATCTTTTCCAACCTAGATTGAAAAAAAAACTATACCCAGGGTTGCTTCTCTCTACAGAACTTGGAGACAATCTTGAATGGTTTGAGACATCTGAAAGATGTCTGTTTCTAAGAGAGAATGAGCAAATACTGTCTGATTTGTGCTCTATGGAGAGGAGAGCTCAAAGCTTAATTGTGTGTTGGGAAAGCATTGTTTCACTCGATGTGGACATTTCTGTTTTCTTTAAAATGGGAATTATAGAAATACAATCTATTGTTTCCCTGTAGGAGCTCAAACACAACCCTCTGGCTGTAGGCCCGAATACGTTAAGGAAAGATCCTATCTTCCTGGTGTTTCCCTAAGAGATGTTGATTTTCTCTTGTACCGAGGCCTCAAAGTGAGAATGGCACCTGAAACCTCTTCCTGCTGCAGAGTACAGTGAGTTTCTCAGATTATTGAGGAGGCCTCTGAAATAGCCAACTTTGAAGAACTCATACCATGGGAGTGTTGGCAGTTTTACAAAAGGGCTACACAAAGTATGATTACTTTAGGGACTGCTCTATTCAACTCTTACATGAATGTTTGATGATGCTCTTGTGAACATGACCAGAGCTCCAGTATCTAAAGACAAGTGGTAACCAAAGTCCCCCACATGGTATGCCTCACCCCTAAATGTGTTTATAGGAAGGACCGTTTGGTTGTTTTCTAAGCTGTGGTTATGTTAAGCACATTGTTCTTTGTCTGGGAAAATATACTTGACTTCAGAAGCTTGTGTTGACTTATACCAAAGACATGAAACAACACACCATATTTTAAACAAAAGTGAATCTCATCACGACATAGCACTCAAGAAAACACTTTGAGTGGAAGCTGTTCAGGCTGCTGGTGAGGCTTATACCAGGTAGAGGGAAAGTCCTAAGAAGCCAGGGAAACAATGTTAGAGGCAAAGGTGGTTATGAATAGGCAGCTATTCCCACAGTTTTCAGCTGCTCATAAATAGTTTGTGGTACTTGTGAAACTGCCATTCCACAGCTTCAGCTATAACTGTCTTGAGCAGCGTTTCAAGGGTGATTTGGAATGAAACCCATTAAGACAGCAGAGGAAGTCAGTTTCCCCAGGAAGCTAAGAACATGTCTCTTCAAACTCAGATAAAAGCAGTTTATAGCCAGTGACATTTCTTTCTACAGAACTGGAGAGAATCTTTTCACAGGTGATGAATGGTTTTAGACACCTGAAGACCTCTGTTTCTAAAAAGAATGAGCAAATGCTATCAGTTCTGTGCTCTGTAGGATAGGAGAACTCAAAGCCTAATCAGTTCAGTTCAGTGGCTCGGTCGTGTCTGACTCTTTGCGACCCCATGAATCGCAGCACGCCAGGCTTCCCTGTCCATCACCAACCCCTGGAGTTCACTCAGACTCACATCCATCGAGTCAGTGATGCCATCCAGCCATCTTATCCTCCGTCGTCCCTTTCTCCTCCTGCCCCCAATCCCTCCCAGCATCAGAGTCTTTAGCAATGAGTCAACTCTTTGCATGAGGTGGCCAAAGTACTGGAGTTTCAGCCTTAGCATCATTCCTTCCAAAGAAATCCCAGGGCTGGTCTCCTTCAGAATGGACTGGTTGGATCTCCTTGCAGTCCAAGGGACTCTCAAGAGTCTTCTCCAATACCACAGTTCAAAAGCATCAATTCTTCGGTGCTCAGCTTTCTTCACAATCCAACTCTCACATCCATACGTGACCACAGGAAAAACCATAGCCTTGACTAGACGGGCCTTAGTTGGCAAAGTAACGTCTCTGCTTTTGAATATACTATCTAGGTTGGTCATAACTTTTCTTCCAAGGAGTAAGCGTCTTTTAATTTCATGGCTGCAGTCACCACCTGCAGTGATTTTGGAGCCAAAAAAAATAAAGTCTGACACTGTTTCCACTGTTTCCCCATCTATTTCCCATGAAGTGATGGGACCAGATGCCATGATCTTCGTTTTCTGAATGTTGAGCTTTAGGCCAACTTTTTCACTCTCCACTTTCACTTTCTTCAAGAGGCTTTTTAGTTCCTCTTCACTTTCTGCCATAAGGGTGATGTCATCTGCATATCTGAGGTGATTGATATTTCTCCTGGCAATCTTGATTCCAGCTTGTGTTTCTTCCAGTCCAGCATTTCTCATGATGTACTCTGCATAGAAGTTAAACAAGCAGGGTGACAATATACAGCCTTGACGTACTCTTTTTCCTATTTGGAACTAGTCTATTGTTCCATGTCCAGTTCTAACTGCTGCTTCCTGACCTGCATACAGATTTCTCAAGAGGCAGGTCAGGTGGTCTGGTATTCCCATCTCTTTCAGAATTTTCCACAGTTTATTGTGATCCACACAATCAAAGGCTTTGGCATAGTCAGTAAAGCAGAAATAGATGTTTTTCTGGAACTCTCTTGCTTTTTTGATGACCCAGTGGATGTTGGCAATTTGATCTCTGGTTCCTCTGCCTTTTCTAAAACAAGCTTGAACATCAGGGAGTTCACGGTTCATGTAGTGCTGAAGCCTCGCTTGGAAAATTTTGAGCATTACTTTACTCATGTGAGATGAGTGCAATTGTGCAGTAGTTTGAACATTCTTTGGCATTGCCTTTCTTTGGGATTGGAATGAAAACTGACCTTTTCCAGTCCTGTGGCCACTGCTGAGTTTTCCAAATTTGCTGGCATATTGGGTGCAGCACTTTCACAGCATCATCTTTCAAAGCCTTATAGTGTGTCAGAAAAGCCTTGTTTCACACTATAAAATGTTTGTGTTTTCTTTCAAATAGGAATGAATACAAATGCAATTTATTATTCCCTTGTAGGAGAAAAAAATATGTGCAGTACATCCAATGGAAATTAGATATTAGATCCAGCTTTAAAACTGTGCACTATTTCCTTGAACATTGCTAGTCCTTTGGAAGATCCAAAAACACCTAGGCCTAACCAGCGCAGTAACTCAGGTATACATTTCACCACATGCGGTGCCCCTTGTGTACACAGGTTTATTCGTGCGAGGGTGAAGTGTGTCCCAGGCATCTATTTTCACTGCTCAGAAACTGCAGGCAAATATGGCATCTGCCAACTTGAGGTTGGGGTCTGATGGGAAAAGCCAGTATTGCCCTCGTTTGAAGGCTAGAGTGCTACAACCTCCAAGCTGCCTGAGAAATACTTTGTTGCCTGTCTTGTGTTCACCACTGGAATGCCTCTGTGAGGACAAGTAAGATTTCTTGAAAGAAAAGGGTGCTTGTAATCCCTTCCTAGGAGCTCATCCACAGCACTCCCTGGCTAAAGGGCAGACTAAATGTGACCACTAACCTCAAAGGAATGTCCAGTTTTTCCATCCAATCAAGGTAGGCATGCAGCAGTTTCCTTGAAGCCCTGCTGAAGCTAGTGCAGTAACTTTGGCCTGTATTTCAAGGCTCCTAAGACTCTCGCCGCAGCGCCATTTTCCCTAGAAGAACACTGTATACCACGAGGCTTTTCTGCAGCTCCTGGGCAGCAGAAAGTGACATAGGCTTTGGGACCAACTCTTTGTATCCAGAGTGAAGGTCAACACACTGCTTTCTCCCTTGGAGAGCTAGGTGTCCAAAGCTTCCAAACAGCCAGAGAATACAGTTGTATTTGGTCTCAGGTGCAATTCCAGTCTGCTTCAAAAAGTAAACCTGAGTTGCACTGGTTTAAAAAAAACACTTCTTTCCATTAACCCTGAGAACTCATATCTGATATTTTTCCCCCTCAAGCAGAAATTACACATTAGATCCAGTGTGAAAACTGTGTAGTTTTTGCACGTACATTGCTAGGCCTTTGTAAGATCCTAAGACACCTAGGCCTAACCAGGGCAGTATCAAGCATGTATTTCACTACACACAGCACTCCTGGCTTATACAAATTTATTCATGGAAGGGCCCAGTGTGTCCCAGGTATCTTTTCACTAGTCAGAAACTGCAGGTAAGTCTGCTGTGTGTCAACTTGAGTTTGAAGCCTGATGGCAAAAACAGTATTTTCCTCATTTAAATGCTAAAGACTCATTGCCTTCAAGCTGCCTAGACCCTGTGGTTCCCCATCTTGTGTTAACCACTAGAATGCCTCTGGAAGGACAATGGAGGTTTCTGGAAGGAAGCAATCCCTTGCTAGGAGCTCATCCTGGAAGACTCTCTAGCTAAGAGCAAACTAAACATGACCACTGGCCTCAAAATAAGGGCCACTTTTCTCTCCAACCAAGTAAGGCACACGGCAGTTTCCAAGAAGCCTTACTTACTCCAGGGCAGTCAACCTAGCATGTGTTGCAAGATTCCTGTGACTTTCCCCACAGCACTGTTCTCCTTGAAGGAGCACCGTGAACTAGAAGTCTTTTCTGCGGCTCCAAGTCAGCATCCAGTGACATTAGCTGTTAAGATCAACTCTTTTTCATGCTGAGTTAAGGTCAGGGCACTGCTTTATTCCTTGGATAGCTAGATTTCCAAAGCTTTCGAAAGGGTCAAGAACACACTTGTAGCTGGTCTTAAGTGCAATGCCAGTTTGCCTTAAAGAGTCAACCTGAGCAGCACTGATTTTAAAAATAGTAAGAATAGAACAGTGCTGTTTTCAGCCATCCTGGAAGTTCATACCTGATGTCTCTCTCCCTCCAGGGGAGACTGGACATTATACCCAGTGTGAAAATGATACAATTTTCCTCTGAACATTAATAGGCCTTTGGAAGTTCCAAATGTACCAAATAACTAAATAGGGCTGCCATCTACGACATATAGCACTCCTTGCCCACAAAAGTTTAAGCATAGCAGCTCCCAGTGCCTCCAGGGGTCTATTTTTGCTTGTCAGAAATTGCAGGTCAGTATGGTGTGTGTCAACCTTAGAGGCCTGATGGCAAAAGTAGTATTTTTCCCATTTGAAAGCCAGAGAGCTGTGTGGCCTCAAAGCTGCCTGAAGAACATTGCTGAGCCCCCCTTCTCTTCAATGCAGGAATGCCTCTGTGAATGAAATGAGTTTTCTAGACAGAAACAGGGTACTTGCAACTCCAAGTCTGGAGTTCATCCCAAAGCACTGTCACCTAAAGGGCAAACTAAACATGATTAGTAGCCTCAAACTAAGATCTGGTTTCACCCATCAACAGAGTTAGGCATGCTGCAGTTTTCAAGAAACCTTGATAAAAATCCAGTGTAACAACTCTAGCAGGCCTTTCAGGGCTGGTAGGCCTCTCACAGCTGCACTGTTTTGCGTGGAAGAAACTGGGAAATGAAGCCTTTTCTTCCATTGCTAAACAGCATCAAATAACAAAGGCCAATACGATCAACACTCTGTATGCGCAGTGAAGAGTAAAGCAGAGCTTTCTTCCCTGGATAGCTAGAGTTCCGCAACATTCAAACAACCTCAGGAACACAGTTTCAGCAGGTCGTTAGTACAGCAGTTGTCTGCCTCAGTGAGGAAACCTGTGCTGCAGTCAAAAGAAATTCTGCGCTTACAATTCATTCTGGGAACCCAAACCTGATGCCTATCTACTTCAAGCAGAAACTAAACTTTGGATCCAGCCTGAAAGCAAGGCAGGTGTTCAGCGAACATTGTTAGACCTTGGGAAGATCCAGATGCAGCTAGGCCTAACTAGGGCAGTATTAGGTATGTCGTTCACCACCTGCAGGACTTCCTGCATGCACAAGTTTCATGGATGGCTCACTGTGTCCCAGGGATCTTTTCGCTGGTCAGAAACTGCAGATCAATATGCTGTGTCAACTTTGAATATGGCGCCTGATGACAAAATCATTATATCCGCACATGGAAGCTAGACAGTGATATCCTCAAAGCTGCCTGTAAAATACTGTTTTTGCCTATTTTCTCTTCAGCGCAGGAATGTTTGTGTGAATACCTGTGAGTTTTCTTGAAAAAAAAAACAGAGTGCTTGCAACTCCTTGCTAGGATCTTATCTCACACTACTCTCTAGTGAAAGGGAAAACTAAAGGTGATCAGTAACCTTAAAGTATTAAGGTCCAGCTTTACCCACCAACAAATTTAGGCATGCTGCAGTTTCCAAGAAGCCTTGGCAAATCTAGTGCAGTAACTCTAGTATGCCTTGCAAGAATCAAAAGCTTCTTGGTCTGCACATTTTTCCCTGAAAGAACAATGGACACCAAAGTCTTTTCTTCAACTTGTGAGGAGCATCAAAAAACAAAGGCTGCTGGGATCAACGCTATGAATACAGAATGAAGAGCCAAGTGCTGCTTTCTTCCTTGGACAGCTAAATTTCTACAGGTTTCAAACAGCCTCAGACACACAGTTCCAGCAGGTCTTAAGTGCATTGCAAGTGTGTCTCAGTGCAGAAACCTGCGCTGCAATGAAAAAAAAGCCTCTGTGCTTACAACTCATTCTAGGAACTCATACCCGGATCCTATCTAATTCAAGCAGTAATTAGACCTTATATCCAGGCCGAAAACAATGCAGGTTTTCACAAGCTGATTCTCATCTCGGTACAGTCAATTCTGGGTGCAAGCAAGTGAGTTTTTTATTGAAGGAAACACTGTTCTTGGATCTCCTTACTAGGAGCTCAGGTAATAGAACACCTAGGTTTATAATGCATTGTATAGGTATGTCACTCACCACACAGAGAATAACCACTGCAAACCACTTCCTTCGCGATAAATTTCAGTTTGTCCCAAGTGTATATTTTCAGTGCTGGGTTACTGCAGGGAAATATGCTGGTTGTGGTTGTTGCTGTTGTTGTTGCTCAGCCATGTCCAACTCTTTGCAACCCCATGGACTATAGCATGTTAGGCCTCCCTGTCCTTCACCCTCTCCCTGAGCTGGTTCAAACTCATGTCCATTGAATCAGGGATGCCATCCAACCATCTCATCCTCTGTGGTCCCTTTCTCCTCCTGCCCTCAGTCTTTCCCAGCATCAGGGTTTTTTCCAATGAGTCAGTTCTTCGCATCAGGTGGCCAAAGTATTAGAGCTTCAGCTTCTGCATCAGTTCTTCCAATGAATATTCAGGGCTGATTTCCTTTAGGATTGAGTGGTTGGATCTCCTTGCAGTCCAAAGGACTCTCAAGAGTCTCCTCCAACACCGCAGTCCAAAAGCATCAATTCTTCAGGGCTTGGCCGTCTTTATGGTCCAACTCTCACATCCATACATGACTACTGGAAAAACCATAGCTTTGACTAGATGGACCTTTGTCAGCAAAGTAATGTCTCTGCTTTTTATATGCTGTCTATGTTGGTCATAGCTTTTCTTCCAAGGAGCAAGCATCTTCTAATTTCACGATTGCACTCACCATCTGCAGTAATTTTGGAGCCTAAGAAAATAAAGTCTGTCACTGTTTCCTTTGTTTTCCCCTTGTATTTGCCATGAAGTGGTGGAATCAGACGCCATGATCTTAGTTTTTTGAATGTTGAGGTTTAAGCCAGATTTTTCAGTTTCACCTTTTTCCACTTTTTCACTTTCATTCTTTTACTTTCATCAAGAGGCTCTTTAGTTCCTCTTCACTTTCTGCCATAAGGGTGGTGCCATCTGCCTATCTGAAGTTATTGATACTTCTCCTGGCAATCTTGATTCCAGCTTGTGTTTCATCCAGTCTGGCATTTCACATGATGTACTCTGCATATAAGTTAAATAAGCAGGGTGACAATATCCAGCCTTGACGTACTCCTTTCTCGATTTGGAACCAGTCTGCTGTTCTACATCTGATTCTGACTGTTTCTTCTTGACCTGCATGAAGATTTATCAGGAGGCAGGTAAGGTGATCTGGTATTCCCATCTCTTGAAGAATTTTCCAGTTTGTTGTAATCCACACAGTTGAAGGAGTTGGCATAGTCAATGAAGCAGTAGTAGATGTTTTTCTGAAATTCTCTTGCTTTTTCTATCATCCAATGGACGTTGGTGATGTGATCTTTGGTTACTCTGCCTTTTCTAAATCCAGCTTGAGCATCTGGAAGTTCTCAGTTCACATACTGTTGAAGCCCAGCTTGGAGAATTTTGAACATTATTTTGTTAGCGTGTGAGATGAGTGCAATTGTGTGGTAGTTTGAACATTCTTTGGCATTGCCTTTCTTTGGGATTGGAATGAAAACTGCCCTTTTCCAGTCCTGTGGCCACTGCTGAGTTTTCCAAATTTGCTGGCATATTGAGTGCAGCACTCTCACAGCATCATCTTTTAGGATTTGAAATAGCTCAGTTGGAATTCCATCACTTCCACTAGCTTTGTTCATAGTGATGCTTCCTAAGGCCCACTTGACCACACTCCAGGATGTCTGGCTCTAGGTGAGTGATCACGCCATTGTGGTTATATGGGTCATTAAAATTTTTTGTATAATTTTTCTGTGTATTCCTTCCACCTCTTCTTAATATTTTTGCTTGAGTTAAGTCCATACCATTTCTGTCCTTTATTGTGGCCATCTTTGCATGAAATGTTCCCTTGGTATCTCTAATTTTCTTGAAGAGATCTCTAGTCTTTCCCATTCTGTTCTTTTCCTCTATTTCTTTGCATTGATCACTTAGAAAGTCTTTCTTATCTCTCCTTGCTCTTCTTTGGAACACTGCATTCAGATTAATATATCCTTCCTTTTCTCCTTTGCCTTGCACTTCTCTTCTTTTCTCAGCTATTTGTAAGGCCTCCTCAGACAGCCATTTTGCTGTTTTGCATTTCTTCTTCTTGGGGATGGTTTGGATCACTGCCTCCTGTACAGTGTTACAAACCTCCATCCATAGTTCTTCAAGCACTCATCAAATCCCAGGGATGGTGGAGCCTGGTGGGCTGCCATCTATGGGGTCGCACAGAGTCGAACAAAACTGAAGTGACTTAGCAGCAGCAGCAGCGGCAGATCTAATCCCTTGAATCTATTTTTCACTTCCACTGTTTAATCATAAGGGATTGGATTGAAGTCATACCTGAATGGCTTAGCGGTTTTCCCCACTTTCTTCAATTTAAGTTTGGATTTGGCAATAAGGAGTTCATGATCTGAGCCACCTCATCTCCTGGTCTTGTTTTTGTTGATGTGTGTAGTGCTTCTCCATCTTTGGCAAAACTCTATTAACATTTGCCCTGCTTCATTCTATACTCCAAGGTCAAACTTGCCTGTTACTCCAGGTATTTCCTGACTCCCTACTTTTGCATTCCAGTCCCCTATGATGAAAACGACTTCTGTTTTTGGTGTTAGTGGTTGGGGCACAGACTTGGATTACTGTGATATTGAATGGTTTGCCTTGGAAACAAACTGAGATCATTCTATTGTTTTTGCTGCATTTTAGACCCTTTTGTTGTCTATGAGGGCTCCTCCATTTCTTCTAAGAGATTCTTGCCCATAGTAGTAGATATAATGGTCGTCTGAATTAAATTCACCCATTCCGGTCCATTTTAGTCCACTGATTCCTAAAATGTTGATGTTCACTCTTGCCATTTCCTGTTTGACCACTTCCCATTTGCCTTGATTCATGGACCTAACAGTACAGTTCAGTTTTGCCTAATCAGGATAACAGCATATATGGTAGTCAAAACTCTCATAACACTCTCCCCAGACACATTTACTCATGAAAATGTTCAGTGTGTCCTAAATGTGTCTTGCACACTACTCAGAAACTGTAGGAAAACTACTTTTGTGAGCCTGAATATTGGTGCCTGATAGCAAAAGCATTAATTTTACCTTCCATGAGCTAGATAGTTGCAGTTTCCAACGGGCCTTGGAAAACACTCTGGTTCTTTTATCACTTCTTTATAGCAACAACTTTGGTCAGAATATGAGATTTCTGAATGAAACAGGTTGCTTTCCACTACTCTTTGGGAAGTCATCACACAATACGGTTTGGCCAAATCAGGGTAACCACAGGTATGGCAGTCAACACTCACAGAACTCTCTCCCCATACATCTCTCCTCATGGAAGGGTGCAGTGTGTCCTGAGTGAGTGAAATCTGAGTGAAGTCGCTCAGTTGTGTCCGACTCTTTGCAACCCCATGGACTGTAGCCCACCAGGCTCCTCCATCCATGGGGCAGTGTGTCCTAGGTGCATCTTATATACTGCTCTGAAACTGCAGGGCAAGCTGATTTTGGGGGCCTGGATTTTGGGGTCAGATGGCAAAAGTAGGTTTTTCCCCTATGAAAGCCAGAGAGTTGCAGCCTCGAACTAGCCAGAAAAACACCTGGATCATTTATCTCTTCATTACAGCAAAAAGTTTGGTCAAGCATTTGAGTTAAAAAAAAAAAAAAAAAAAAGCCACTTTCCCCTACTTGCTTGGAAGTCATCAGACAGTCCAGTTTCATCTAAAAAAGGAAAACAACAGGTATGGCAGACAACACTCACAAAACACTCTCCCCAGATATCTTTACTCATGAAAGATTGCAGTGTGTCCTAGTGGGTATCTTTTTCACTGCTCAGAAGCTACAGGGAAAGTTGCTTTTGTGAACCTGGATTTCAGGGCATGATGGCAAAAGCAGTATATTCCCCCTGGAAAACTAGAGTTGCAACCTTAAACCAGTCAGAAAAACACTCTTTCTTTTATTTTTTCATTATAGCAAAAATTTGGTCAAGATTTTGAGCTTTCTAAAAGAAACAGGCTGCTTGCCACAGTTTGCTGGGAGGACATCAGACAATACAGTTTCACCTATCAGGGAAATCATAGGTATGGCAGTCAACACTTACAAAACACCTTTCCCAGACATCTTCACTCATGAAAAAGTGCTGTATATCCTAGATGTGTCTTTTACATTGCTTGAAAACTGAAGGGAAAGCTGAATTTGTGAGCATGGATATTGGGGCCTGATGGCAAGAGCAGTGTATTCTCCCTGTAAAAGCTACAGACTTGCAGTCTCAAACCTTCCAAAAAAAAAAAAAAAAAAAAAGAGCACTATGTTTCATTTATCTCTTCATTACACAAAAAGTTTGATCAAGTTTTTATATATATATATATAATAAACGACTCTCTTCTTTGGCAGAAAGGTTATAACAGATGACCTCTAAAATTCTTCTCCAAATTTCAACATTCTATAAATGGTTTCAGCATCTCTCTATAAATTCTGTTTCTTGTGCTAGATTATATTTTTTCCTTAAGGTCACAGCTCTGTGTTTTAGTTTGCTTGATTTCCCAAAATCCCCCACACAGCAAATATTCATCAGATAATGATCCCTGGAGAAAGGAATGGCAACCCACTCCAGTATTCTTGCCTGGAGAATTCCATGGACAGAGGAGCTTGGAGAGCTATAGTTCATGGGGTCACAAAGAATGGGACATGACTGAGTGACCAACACGCACACGCAGTGATTCTAGAACCTATAACATCTGAAAAGGTAAGCACAGGGTTAGGTCTGTCTAAATAATAAAATTCCTATCTGGACTAGAAAAATCTCTATCATGAGGATGGCAGTGAATTATATTATTGAATCACCTAACAAATTTAGAGTTAAACATCACTACCCACAGACTTCTCAAGTGGTACAGATGTGTAGAATGTGGGTGTAGATGTGGGCTCGATCCGTGGGTTAGGAAGATTCCCTGGAGGAGGAAATCACTATCCGCTCCAGCATTCCTTCCTGGGAAATCCCACAGATAGAGGAGCATGGCAGGCTACAGTCCATGAGGTCACAAAGAGTCAGAACTGACTGATCAACTGTACGCACACACACACACACATCACTATCCGTGTTTTCTAATTCATAAAATCAAGAATCACAAAGATTGAGTAGTTTGTCCAAATGCTCAAAGCTGGTGTGAGTTGAAGCTGAAATCTGATCCCAGGACCATCTGATAAGAAGCCGTGTTTTACCCACTAGCTCAGATTGTATGCATCTATAATATGGGTTGTTTTTTTTTTAAGTGCATATTGCTGTGATCCCTGCTGCTGCTGCTGCTGCTGCTGCTGCTGCTGCTGCTAAGTCGCTTCAGTCATGTCCGACTCTGTGTGACCCCATAGACGGCAGCCCACCAGGCTCCCCCGTCCCTGGGAATCTCCAGACAAGAAGATTGGAGTTGGTTGCCATTTCCTTCTCCAATGCATGAAAGTGAAAAGTGAAAGTGAAGTCGCTCAGTCATGCCAGCCTCTTCGCAACCCCATGGACTGTAGCCTACCAGGCTTCTCTGTCCATGGGATTTTCCAGGCAAGAGTACTGGAGTGGGGCTGTGATCCCTAGCCTCCAATAAAAGGAAATAGGGGAAAAGTCACTGTGTTATTGTATGCTAATAAAGAAAGCTGAGGTCTTAGCTTCTGGTGTCTTATTTCAGGCTGCCGATGCCCATGGGGATGTGGTAGGTTTTCCTCCAGATCACGGACGAGGCTGTCACTGCTTGAACTTGAGCCTGGTAACTCTGTCACTGAGGTCAATAGGTTCAAAGGATTTAAACTCGAGCGCTGCAGTTAGAGATTCTGACAAGGGCTGGAAACCTGAGCCCAAGATCAGAAAGGATCTCATCAACAGGACAATGTTGACGCATGGAGCACCAACAAAGAATAGGAGGCAGTAAAGTAAGTTGGTATATTGTGTGTTACTGAACACATGTATTGTGTGTTTTACTTTTGTAAAACAGAGAGAGGGCACAATCTCTAGCGTCTTCACAATTTGCTAATTCTTTACCATGTTTTGTCCCAGCTAGACAGGTACATTCTAAGAAGGTGAAGGTACCCAACCAGGCACATGGGCACTTATACACTTTTCAAATGATTGATTTGGGTGTGAAAGAATAGCCTAGGTGGAGATGAAAATGTTCTAAAAATACCTGTTCAGCCCTCTGGTCTTCTTTTGCTTTAGAACAATGGTTCTCAAAGTGTGGTCCACAGGCCCCAAGACCCTTTCAAGGAGTCCTTAAGGTCAAAACTAATTTTATAATGTCATTAGTACCTAGACAGCATATTAAAAAGCAGAGACATTACTTTACCAACAAAGGTCCGTTTAGTCAAAGCTATGGTTTTTCCAGTAATCATGTATGGATATGAGGGTTGGACTATAAAGAAAGCTGAGTGCCAAAGAATTGATGCTTTTGAACTGTGGTGTTGGAGCAGACTCTTGAGAGTCCCTTTGGACTGCAAGGAGATCCAACCAGTCCATCCTAAAGGAGATCAGTACTGAATATTCATTGGAAGGACTGATGCTGAGGCTGAAACTCCAATTCTTTGGCCACCTAATGGAAAGAACCAACTCACTGGAAAAGACCCTGATGCGGGGAAAGATTGGAGACGGGAGGAGAAGGGGACGACAGAGGGCGAGATGGTTGGATAGCCTCACCAACGCTATGGACACACGTTTGAGTAGGATCTGGGAATTAGTGATGGACAAGGAAGCCTGGCATGCTGCAGTCCATGGTGTCACAAAGAGTCAGACATGACTGAGCAACTGAACTGAACTGAAAATGTTGCTGCCAACAAAAGAGTTGCTAAAATTGGCTAAGATGACATTTAAAACTTTTTTAATTCGTGTATAATTGCTTTACGATGTTGAGTTGGTTTCTGTTGTACAACAACATGAATTAACTATCAGTATACAGATATTTCTTCCTTCTGGAGCATCCCTCCCACCCCCGCTATCCCACCCTTCTAGGTCATCAAAGAGCACTGAGCTGAGCTTCCTGTCCTATACAGCAGCTTCCCATTAGCTATCTATTTTACACATGAGATGGCAAAATTTTTTTGCAATAAAGTATTTTTTGAGATATAATGCTATCGCACACTTAATAGACTACAGTATAGTGTGAATGTAACTTTTATGTGCATTGAGAAACCAAAATATTTATGTGACTTGCTTTATTGTGATATTTGCTTTATTGCAGCAATCTAGAACTAAATCCACAATATTTGTAAACCAATATTTTTCCAAATGGCCAACACACAAGGTTAGGAATTATATGTGGCTAAAAGATTTATTCAAAGTCCGAGACAGACCTGTGGGTTTTAGTGTAATAGAGCACAAAAGTTCATTAATACAGTTTCCACTTTGACGTTGCAACAAATATCAAAGAGCAAACCCACAGCAAACATTATCCTCAATGGTAAAAAATTGAAAGCATTTCCCCTAAGGTCAGGAACAAGACAAGGGTGCCCACTTTCACCACTACTATTCAACATAGTTTTGAAAGTTTTGGCCACAGCAATCAGAGCAGAAAAAGAAATAAAAGGAATCCAAATTGGGAAAGAAGAAGTAAAACTCTCACTGTTTGCAGATGACATGATCTTCTACATAGAAAACCCTAAAGACTCCACCAGAAAATTACTAGAACTAATCAATGAACATAGTAAAGTTGCAGGATATAAAATCAACACACAGAAGTCCCTTGCATTCCTATACACTAATAATGAGAAAATAGAGAAATTAAGGAAACAATTCCATTCACCATTGCAACGAAAAGAATAAAATACTTAGGAATATATCTACCCAAAGAAACTAAAGACTTATATATAGAAAACCATAAAACACTGGAAAGAAATCAAAGAAGACACTAATAGATGGAGAAATATACCATGTTCATGGATCAGAAGAATCAATATAGTGAAAATGAGTATACTACCCAAAGCAATCTATAGATTCAATGCAACCCCTATCAAGCTACCAACAGTATTTTTCACAGAGCTAAAACAAATAATTTCACAATTTGTATGGAAATACAAAAAATCTTGAATAGCCAAAGCATCTTGAGAAAGAAGAATGGAACTGGAGGAATCAACCTGCCTGACTTCAGGCTCTACTACAAAGCCACAGTCATCAAGACAGTATGGTACTGGCACAAAGACAGAAATATAGACCAATGGAACAAAATAGAAAGCCCAGAGATAAATCCATGCACCTATGGACACCTTATCTTTGACAAAGGAGGCAAGAATATACAATGGAGAAAAGACAATCTCTTTAACAAGTGGTGCTGGGAAGACTGGTCAACCACTTGTAAAAGACTGAAACTAGATCACTTTCTAACACCATACACAAAAATAAACTCAAAATGGGTTAAAGATCTAAACATAAGACCAGAAACTATAAAACTCCTAGAGGAGAACATAAGCAAAACATTCTCTGATATAAATAACAGCAGGATCCTCTATGACCCATCTCCCAGAATATTGGAAATAAAAGCAAAAATAAACAAATGGGACCTAATTGAAATTAAAAGCTTCTGCACAACAAAGGAAACTATAAGCAAGGTGAAAAGACAGCCTTCAGAATGGGAGAAAATAATAGCAAATGAAGCAACTGACAAAGGACTAATCTGAAAAATATACAAGCAACTCCTGCAGCTCAATTCCAGAAAAATAAATGACTCAATCAAAAAATTGGCCAAAGAACTAAACAGACATTTCTCCAAAGAAGACATACAGATGGCTAACAAACATATGAAAAGATGCTCAACATCACTCATATCAGAGAAATGCAAATCAAAACCACAATGAGGTACCATTTCACCCCAGTCAGAATGGCTGTGACCCAAAAGTCTACAAGCAATAAATGCTGGAGAGGGTGCAGAGAAAAGAGAACCCTCTTACACTGTTGGTGGGAATGCAAACTAGTATAGCCACTATGGAGAACAGTGTGGAGATTCCTTAAACAACTGGAAATAGAACTGCCTTATGACCCAGCAATCCCACTACTGGGCGTACACACCTAGGAAATCAGAATTGAAAGAGACACGTGTACCCCAATGTTCATCACAGCACTGTTTATAATAGCCAGGACATGGAAGCAACCTAGATGTCCATCAGCAGATGAATGGATAAGAAAGCTGTGGTACATATACACAATGGAATATTACTCAGCCATTAAAAAGAATACATTTGAATCAGTTCTAATGAGGTGGATGAAACTGGAGCCTATTATACAGAGTGAAGTAAGCCAGAAAGAAAAACACCAATACAGTATACTAATGCACATATATATGGAATTTAGAAAGATGGTAACAATAACCCTGTATGTGAGACAGCAAAAGAGACACAGATGTATAGGACAGTCTTTTGGACTCTGTGGGAGAGGGAGAGGGTGGGATGATTTGGGAGAATGGCATTGAAACATGTATAATATCATATAAGAAATGAATCGCCAGTCTAGGTTTGATGCATGATACAGGATGCTTGGGGCTGGTGCACTGGGATGACCCGGAGGGATGGTACAGGGAGGGAAGTGGGAGGGGGTTTCAGGATGGGGAACACGTGTATACCTGTGGTGGATTCATGTTGATGTATGGCAAAACCAATACAATATTGTGAAGTAATTAACCTCCAATTAAAATAAATAATTTATATTTTTAAAAAAGAGCTGACATTCGCCAATCTTCCATGTAGAATCAGAGCATATAATCTATCATTTTCTGAAAAGGCTGATAAAAAATACTCCTTTTTCCAGCTAAATGTCTGTGTGAGCCCAGATTTTCTTTACTCATTCTACCCAAAACAGCATATCACAGAACAGGCTAAGTAAACCCCAGGTTACCCAGCTAGGATATGGTGGAGCTGGACACCTTGCACATCCAGGGCCACAGTGCTCTTTCTTAGACAATTCAGAAAAGTCTTTTATTACATTCCCAGGTACAAGGTCATCCTTTTGTTTAAAAAAAAAAAAAAAAAAAAAACCTCAGTTCAGTTCAGTCTCTCAGTCGTGTCCAACTCTGCGATCCCATGGATTGCAGCACGCCAAGCTTCCCTGTCCATCACCAACTCCTGGAGCTTACTCAAACTCATGTCCATCGAGCTGGATGTGAGTAAAAAAAATGTAAATGAGTGTTAACAGTGCCTCTGAGGCCACACACACACGCACACATACAGACCCTGAAATGCCCCCAGATAACATGTAACTGGGACGCCTCTCATAACTGACTCTCAAGCATCCCCTACTCCAGTGAAAGACCTGACCATGTGTGCTGGGTGTCAACAGACAGGAGAGTTCAGACAAAAGGGCAAGTGAAAGCTGACAGAGCAGAAACCAGGGCTGTGGGCTTTGGAAGAGATGCTCTTACCCCTCTCCACACATCTCTGTGGCCTTATGTCCAGCCTGAGAAAAGGCCATGGGAAGTTCCATGTCCTGGTGAAACAGAGCAGGACCCTCTGGTCACCCTCCAAAAGTTCTCTGCCTGCCTTTTGCCTCTGGAAAAACTTTAGCCAAAGAATAAGTTTAATCAGGGAAGTGAGAAAATGTAGAAGCAAAGAAAAGCAGTCATATAGAACAAAAGTTTATTATGAAATAATAATAGGTTAGTCCTTAAACAAAGTCAAGGACTTTTAGTTCCTTCTCAAGGAATATAGATAATATTCTTAGCCATATCCTGTGAGCTGTCTTATAGATACTAAAACCCTCACCAGATGGAAGAAGTTAACTCCATGATGACAAGACTGTAGCTATGACATGCGCTGCCACAGTTCCAAGAACTGGCCTCAAAGAACGGAAACAAACTGACCCTGGAACTGAAGACTAACTGTACTTAAAATAGGTGACTCTGGTCACTCCACCGATGACCAGTTTCAAGATCACTGTCAGAGCTGACTGTGCTGTTTCTGCATATAGCCCCGTTCCTCCATCTATAAAAGCACTTGCCCCCTTTTGTCAGTGGGGGAGTCAGCCTTTGGACAGAAGTCCACCTTCCCTGCCCCCAGGTTGCTGGCATCCTAAATAAAGCAAACTTTCCTTTCCACCAACCTGGCCTCTTTATTGACTTTTGAGTGGTGAGCAGTCAGATCCCACTTTCAGTTACACCAAGATCCCACAAATTAGATGGCTGCACAGGCCTTGATAAAAACTGCAGGTTGGACCCAAACTCATCACTATCGAGGATGCAACTAGAGAGTCCTTCAAACTACGGGCACACAGAGCGCAGACAAAGGGCCTCAGACCGGCTCAAAATATCCTCCCCAGGGTCCTCATTAGGTAGCAGGCTGCCCTTTCCAAGAATGTGTTTATCAAAAAGGCGACTGGAAACTTTGCTTTCTCGAGAACTCTGTTAACATGCAACTTGAGATAGCCACCCAGGCCTCTGTTTGGAGAGCGGGGGGTGACTATTTATAACAGTAACGGCTCAGGCCATCAGCTCCCCTCTGAGGCATGCCGGCCCCCAAGGTCAGGACGTTCACTGGCCCCCAGACAGGCTGAGAGAGCCTTGCTGAAGACAGCAGAGGCTGCAGACTCTGATTGCAAAGTCTTTCCTGCAAGTGTGGGCCTTGGCTTTTTAAGCAAAAATTAAATTTCTGGGAAGAAACCCTGGAATGAGTCCCTGAGAGGCAGCCCTCCAGGGGGTTCAGCCATGAGCTCCCGTGAGCTCTGTATCCTTAGAGGCAATGGGAAGGAATTAGCTGATTTCTACTTCAGGAGCTGGCAAAACTCAAGAGAATAAAGATGATTCTGACCTAGAGTTTTAAAACTTCAAAGTCAGGCTTCCATTGTGTATTTAAATTTTCTAGCCCAAGAAAGGGCTTCCCAGGTGACTCAGTGGTAAAAGTCCATCTACCAATGCAGGAGACCTGGTTTGATCCCTGGGTCAGGAAGAACCCCTGGAGGAGGGCATGGCAACCCACTCCAGTATTCTTGCCTGGAGAGTCCCATGGACAGAGGAGCCTGGTGGTCTACGGTCCATGGGTCACAGAGTCGGATAGGACTGAGCGACTTAGCACAACACAGCCCAGGAAAAGGATTCTCACCTCCCCTGGCAGGGGGATACTGTGGTCTCCTTTGCCAGCTGGTCACTTGCCATTTATGGTTCAGGAATTCTGATGCCAGTCCGTGTGTGACTAATGATCAAGCCCATGTCTGTGAAAGGGCACAAGGGAAAATAGTACACCCTGGTAATTCAAAACTATTAATACAAACCTGAAATTGTGCAGGTTCATCCTTCTACTTCCGGTGTTGCCGAAAGCACAAGCACTGGGTCTAAACTGAGTTTTCATTCTCATACTTTACTTCTTTGAGAGGGAAATCCTTGAAAATTTCTAATCACTGCACACACTCCCAGGTGGGTGATACGCTCACAGGGACTGCAGTCTGAAGGGGGCCTTCACGCACAGCTCGTCAGCTTGGAAAAACGATCAGCAAAGCAACTGGCCAACAGAGCGCAAACTCCAGCTGCTTTCTGAAGGGCCAGAGTGGTGTGGATTTGTGAAAGCAACATCCCAGATAACAGGCAAAAAGAAGCTGCTGCCTGCCTTAGAGAGTTCAAGCAAGCCTCATCGCAACGAAAACAGCATTGTAAATACGGACCTCGTGGGGTTTCAGCGATTCTGTGAAAAGCTGGTGTTACCTGATTGGGGCCTGAACCCCAACTGTGACACGTACAAGAACGCACCTTTCTGAGTAAGGAATCAGACTTCAAATGGTCGAGGATTTAAAAACATCTCTAGCATGAAAGGCAGCAATTAACCCAAACACAACCCACACAGCAGGTCATGGCGGTCCTGGGAGATGCTGGTCAGGCAGGGGAGGGTTTCTTTATACTTGCTCAGAAACAAGGAGGGAGAGAAGGATATCAAAATCCCAGAAAAACAACAGCAGTAACAACAACCAGCTTCCTCAAAACATATTCAAATTTAAGATTTGCCTACTTGCTAGACTGTTCTAAGTTACATGGTACTATTCTAATCTTGGGGTTGATTACACTTGGGGACCCAGATTAACTATACAGACCTGTATTATGTTTCTTTTTTAAAAAATTTTGTTGGAGTATAATTGTTTTACAGTGTTGTGTTAGTTTCTACGATACAGCAAAGTGAATCAGCTATATGTATACACGTATCCTCTCTTTTTTGGATTTCTTTCCCATTTAGGTCACCACAGAGCACTAAGTAGAGTTCAGAGGATGAGATGGTTGGATGGCATCACTAACTCAATGGACATGTGTTTGAGCAAACTCTGGGAGATGGTGAAGGACAGCGAAGCCTGGTGTGCTGCAGTCCATGGGGTCGCGAAGAGTCAGACACAACTGAGCAACTGACAACATGGTATCAATATTATATACATGTCAGTCCAGCCTCCCAGTTCATCCACCCCAGCCCCTTCCCCGTTGCTATCCAGGTGTTTGTTCTCTACGTCTGTGTCTCTATTTCTGTGTTGTAAATAAGATGGTCTATTAACATACATAAGCGCACTCTGAAAAAAAAAATGGTATCGATGATCTTATTGGCAAAGCAGAAATATATAATGTTTCTCATGAGTGGATATCTAACTATGCACCTTTGCCTCCAAGTGCCAGGCTTGGGAAGCCTGGTGGCTGTGTTATATTTATGGTGCATTGCCCAGAACTCAGTCGGGGTTCTGCTACCAGGAAGAGAGCAAGTGGAGTCAAGACGGAGGCGGGAACACGGAGGAGGCGGGACGCCAGAGGATGGAGGTGCTGACAGGCTGGAGGGGGTGAGCACACCTCAGGGCCAGTGCAGACCCCGCGCACCTGTCTATTTTACATAGCACTTAGCTGTCATGTCACTGAGTCCCCAAAGCCTATTTTAAGAGACTCCACTTCAGTGACTGATACCAACCACAAGCAAATTCTGCCAAATGATCTAACAGAAAGGGAGTCTGGGGTTGGCGTTCATCGTTGGAGAAGCAGAAACAACCCCTCCCTGCAAGTATGTGGGCATCAGGGGACCTAGTAAGACACCATCAGAGGGAAAGAGGCCCAGGGGAGCAAGCTCACCTTGTCCTGTGACATGTTTTTGTCATTTTGTAATTCCAGGTGTTCTGTATACACCTCTTCAAACTTTCCCAGCATGGCTGAGCAAATATTGCTTTTATTTTCCTGTTACTTTTTAGACTCTCTTTTGTTTTTTAGATCTTTCTTTTTAGTGGGCCATTTTTAATGTCTTTATTGAATTTGTTACAATACTGCTTTGGTTTTATGTTTTGTATATTTGGCCATCAGGCATGTGGTCTTAGCTCCCCAACCAGGGATGGAATCCACACTACTACTTTGAAAGGCAAAGTCTTAACCACTGGACCACCAGGGAAATCCCTAGTCTTTCTTGATAAGTGGTCTGTCTCCTCTGGGAGCAAAGGTTTTGTATTTATGAGAAAATAATAAAGGTGTGCAAATTCTCAGAAGGATGAGCGGGGCAATGGTGGATGAGTTCCGGCCACTCAGGCTTGAAGGTGGTTTTGTCGGCATAATGAGGGGACCCTGGATTCTCGCTCTGGAAGAGGCCACACACCAGAATGTTCCTCCCTCGCTGACAGTTTCCCACGTTCCACAGGCTTCTAATCACAAAGCCACGTCTGCCAGGTTCATGTCAGCCCTGGAAGCAGGACACACCTCTTATCAAAGTCCAAACCAGGCACAAGGGCGCCCTTTCGCCATCCTTATGGCAGGTGCTGACTTGCAAGCATCCTGCCAAGGCAAGGTCTCCCAGATACCACTGATGACTGATGCTCACCAAAACAGAGGCCTGGGGTGGGGCTCGGGGGTGGAGGGCCCTGACCAACACAGAGGAAGCACCACTGCAGCAGTTTCGCCGAGTGACCAGGGGGACACCAAGCAGGCTGGCTCCCCTCTACTGCCCTCCACATACCCGCAGGCAGATCTGTGGGCTCAGGTTAGGGATAAGGTGGTCCTGGCAGGTGGCCTCGAAGGTGCTGAACACTGAAACTGTGGACTGACCTCGTCCCCCAGCAGATGGCCCTCACACAGAGTATCCCCGCCGGGGGAAACACTCCTGCCCTGAAGGGCTTTGCTGCCCCCACAAAACCTAAGCGACTGGAGTTGAGTTCTCAGAAAGGAAATGGAAAACAAAACATGATTTGGATCATTGTGGTTAGAGAAATAGCTTCAGGATCCTTTGGCCTGCGTGTTCAGGAGACCCAGGAGACTTGAAGAATGCAGTGGGTTCCGGGAAGGCAGAGATGAACACACATTCCTCCAAAACACCCAATTACCAAGTTTTCATTTGCTTTTTTGGAGCAAGTGATGTCCAAAGAGAAGTCACCCTCTTTGAGGCTGGGGTACAGAGTGGTGTCTTAAGATCTCAGAGAAAACAAAGCAGGCAAAGGCAGGATATTTAACACTCACCAGACCATCGTTGCAAGCAAATTCTGATTCTAAGGCAACGAGAGGCAGGTAATGACTAGTCTACTGAAGGAGTCAGTGTTGGAATTCACAAACATCCCTGGTGGGAGTGTAAAATGGTGCAGTATCTATAGAACACAGGTCCTCAAAAAATTAAGGACGCCCCTGGTAGTCCATGGGTTAGGAATCCACCTGCCAGGGCAGAGGACATGGGTTCGATCCCTCATCCAGGAAGATTCCACATGCCGTGAGAGGCAACTAAGCCCATGCACCACAACTATTAAGCCTGAGCTCTTTACAGCCTGAGCTCTTTACAGCCTGTGCTCCACACAAGAGAGGCCACCTCCATGAGAAGACGGAGCACTGCATTAGAGTAGTCCCCGCTTGCTGCAACTGGAGGAAGTCCACGTGCAGAGTGCACAAACAGCAAGAACCCAGACGAGCCAAAAATAAACACATTTATTTTAAAAAATTAAATATAGAGCTACCACATGATCCAGCCATCCACTGTGGGTATAAACCCCAAAGAATCAACAGTAGGAATTCAAACAGATATTTGTACCCCATGTTTATAGAAGCATTGTTCACAAGAGATATAAGGTGGAAGCAACCAAGTCTCCATCTACAGATGAATAAATAAACAAAATGTGGCACAATGAGACAATGGAATATTATTCAGCCCTGAAAAGGAAGAACGTTCTGACATGGATGAACTTTGAAGACATTATGCTGAGTGAAGTAAGCCAGTCACAAAGGACAAATGCTGTCTGATTCCGCTAGTCTGAGGTCCCTAGAACAGGCAGATTCAGAAAGACAGAAAGCAGAATGGGAGTTATCAGGCACTATGGGCAGGGCAGTGGTGAGTTAGCAGGTATAGAATTTCTGTTTGGGAAGATGAGCACATTCTGGGGGTGAGTGGTGGTTGCACCACATTGTGAATGTACTTGGTGCCACTGAACTTTGGGTTGGGTATATCTCAGCACGTGGTGGCAAAGACACAGTGGAAAATGGACCAGGGGTTATTTGGTGAAGTAGACTTGGTTCTACTGGTGCAGATATTTGTGGCTTTCACAGGCCAGGGATGTACCCACAGACATGGATCCATAGATGTCATTAGTGGAAAGCATGCATGTGGGCGTGCTAAGTGGTTTTAGTCGTGTCCAACTCTTTGCCACACTATAGACTGTAGCCCGCCAGGCTCCCCTGTCCATGGGATTTCCCAGGAAAGAATACTGGAGTGGGTTGCCATTTTCTCCTGGGGATCTTCCCCACCCAGGGATCAAGCCTGTGTCTCATGTCTTCTGCATTGCCAGGCGGGTTCTTTACCACTAGCACCAGCTGAGAAGCCCATAGAGGAAAGCGTGTATTCCACTATAAGCGCTACTCATATCAGTGAAAGTGAAGAGGGTACTGTATTTTTCCTTCCAAAAATTAAAAAAAGAGAAGTGAATGTAGGTTGATGTTCTTAATCGTTCTGTTTACTTTTCATCTCAAAGAATTCCTTCCTGTTCTGAGAAAAACTAACAGAGCTTTTGCATGCATTTCCATGATGTCTGAGCCTGAGGAATGCGATTAATGAGAGCCAGAACTGCCAAGTTCTTAGAAAAGGTATGCTTTTCAAAACTGAGCAATGAAACCCAGATTCCTTCTCTCAAATTCTCGCTGGTCCACCAGGTATTAATAACTGAACTGACCACCTATTTGGAAACCATCAGGGGCCTCACACACTTGGCTTCACGGGTCTCTGCTCACCCATACCCCAGATCAGAACCCGCACCCCAGGTCAAGGGATGTGAACAATAATTCAACCACACTTGTTCTTTTCATAACTCTCGGGACTACTTTCACAAACAAGCCAGGACTTCAGAAAAAAGTATTTGGGGATGAACTATTTGATGTGGTCTTGTGGCCCAAATCTTAACTCCACACCCTCCAAACTACCTTCATCTCCCATCTCGGGTCCACCACGCATGAACCTGGGCGAGCCCAGGGCATGAGCTACTTCTGTGCCTTGGAGATGGCCCAGGGCTGCCTGGCCAAGATGCAACATTCACAGAATTCTTTAGTCATCATTTTTCTGTTCGGTTCTGAAATTGGGAGTTTCAAAAGAGCTTCTAATGTGTACTGAAGAAGGGACCAGGCCTGAAGAAGAGTGTCTGCTCCAGGGCTGGACAAGCGCAGGCAGGGCCCTGGGAGGCCGAGAAAGAGGCTCTGGGTTCACGCAGAGCAGGCCAGATGGGCCGGTCCATGCCAGAGGTCTGCACGCAGCAAATGCGACCAGCAGTTGAACAAGATTGCTGGTCCCCTGGCAGGTGTGAACACGGGTAAACTCAGATTCTCCTGTTAAACCGCGTGATGGGACAGTCCTCTGAACTGTCACCTTTATGACTGGGAGTGGAGAAGGTCACTGAAGGAGAACGGCTAGACTTTCCAAGCCGAGTCTCGTGGTCTGTAAAGTAGGAGTTGAGCTCTGGGTCAGGACAGTGGAGGTAACACAGGAAACGCAGGGCAGACCTGGGGTCTGGGCGGCCGTTCCAACATCCAGGCATCGTTTTGGCTACAGGGGCCACAGCAGACTGCCCGCCTATTCCTCAGGATGCCTCAGTCATGCACCCAGCACCTGGGAGGTGCTGATGGGCATCCGGTAAGACAGGACTTCATGGACTCAAGGAGGAAAAGTGGGTCATGATAAGCTGATCGGAGTTCAGAGACAAGCTGGACCTCAGAGAAGCAGCAGTTTTGGAGCTTTTTGAGCCTCACTGGACATCAGCACAGATAGGGTCCCCTGTAGGGTGAAGACCCCTACAGGGGAGATGAGGGCGGTGATGGCCTGATGGTTTTTGCCCAGATGTGGGGCTGTCCCAGCATGAACTCAGGAAGCCAGCCAGTCTGGTGGCCGTTCGTCTCTTAAATTTGTTGCCAGAGAAATGCTGGGAAATGCTATTCTGGCTCCTCTGTTCCGGTGTCTGGCTGGCTCCACAGGTCTCTGAACTCAAGCAGAGTTAAAATCTTTGCCTCCACTGTGGCCTCTGTCCAGTTGTCCACTTGGTAGAACCGTTGTCCCTCTGAGGAACTTCACCGGAGTTAAAATCTTTCCCTCTGCTGTGGCCTTTGTCTAGCTGTCTGCATGATAGAACTTTTGTCCCCTCTGAGGAGCATGTGTGTCATCAGGTTTGATGGTGGCCCCAGGGGACCAGAGACACGAGACTGGTTAGGGGAAGCAGATGGCCTCTGGAACAGGAAATTGCAGCTAGTTTAATATGGGGACTATTCTCAAGGGGCTGTCCTCAGGGATGGTAAGGGTCCCTAGGGCCAGCTACGAGGGACAGCATTATTCAAATCCTCCCCAGGACTGCCTGGAGAATCCCAGGGACAGAGGAACCTGGTGGCCTGCCGTCTATGGGGTTGCACAGAGTCGGACACGACTGAAGCGAATTAGCACCAGCAGCAGCCAGGACTGTAAGGGGCGGGTGAGGACCCAGAGAGAGGTGATGCTGTGCCCAGGGCCCCTGTAAAGAAATACAGAAGGACACAGGAATTGTAGCTTCACTATCTGAAGTCTCCCTCTGGGCTCCCACTGGCCGAACCCACATGGCCCAGTCATGAAGCCCCGGACCCAGCCCATGAGGCCACACACTCAGGACGCAGACCAGCTGGAGATGGGGCATTGAGGTCCTTCTGGGAGGGAAGGGAAAAAACAGCAACAGGGAGTTTGGATGGCGTCTTCATCTGTGAACATGACCCAGGGTTTCATTTTCATTCCTATTTAAAACTTGATCCAAGTAGTATTTATCATAGAATAAAAGTCAATATGTAAATGATACCGTCTTTTACTTCCAGGGAAGAACACCTGGTGAGATGGTCTTGAAATTCTTTGATCTTCCTGCTGACTGATTTTCACGAAGATGCGCATAATACGAATACAGATGCAAACACGGACATGTCCTTAATATAGAAATAACAAACATTTGTTCAAGAAAGAAAACCAGAGAAAATTATTAGTAAAATAGTAAAAAATTAGCTGCAATCAGTCCAAACAATAATGTTTTCAACGTTTGAATGTATATGAAAACAGTTTCTTTTACGTGCACGTGTTTTTACCTGACATCAGTGGAGTTGTGTTCCATGTACATTTTTATATCCAGCTTTTTTCATTTAAAATGACCAGGAAGCACATTCTTGTGTTGCTGGCTTCCTGAGCCCTGTCTTGGGGATAAATCATAATTTATTTCAGCATCAACTATTATTCAGTTCAGTTCAGTTCAGTTCAGTTCAGCCGCTCAGTCGTGTCCGACTCTTTGCGACCCCATGAATCGCAGCACACCAGGCCTCCCTGTCCATCACCAACTCCCGGATTTCACTCAGACTCACGTCCCTCGAGTCAGTGATGCCATCCAGCCATCTCATCCTCGGTCGTCCCCTTCTCCTCCTGCCCCCAACCCCTCCCAGCATCAGAGTCTTTTCCAATGAGTCAACTCTTCACGTGAGGTGGCCAAAGTACTGGAGTTTCAGCTTCAGCATCATTCCCTCCAAAGAAATCCCAGGGCTGATGTCCTTCAGAATGGACTGGTTGGATCTCCTTGCAGTCCAAGGGAATCTCAAGGGTCTTCTCCAACACCACAGTTCAAAAGCATCAATTCTTCGGCGCTCAGCCTTCTTCACAGTGCAGCTCTCACATCCATACATGACCACTGGAAAAACCATAGCCTTGACTAGACAGACCTTTATTTTCCTACTATTAAGCTGTGTTAAAGATTTTTTTTTGGTGTGGACCATTTTTAAAGTCTGTTGAATTTGTTACAATGTCACTTCTGTTTTATGTTTTGGTTTTTTGGCCCCTAGACATGTGGGATCTTAGTTCCCTGATCAGGGATTGAACCCTCACCCCTGTGTTAGAGGCAAAGCCTTAAACCCTGGTGTGCTGCGTGTCCTTAGTTGCTCAGTCATCTCCAGCTCTGGGACCCCGTGGACTGTAGCCCGCCAGGCTCCTCCGTCCATGGGATTCTCCAGGCAAGAATGCTGGAGTGGGTTGCCATGCCCTCCTGCAGGGGGTCTTCCCCACCCAGGGATCGGGTCCAGGTCTCCCACATGGCAGGCAGATTCTTAACCACTGTACTGCCGGGGAATTCCCAACGTTTTGAACCTGCCTCCTCCCTCCACCCTGCAGACTCCCCGCCTCAGTGACTATTTGTCTCTCTGCTTCTGTTTAACCAGGTTGTTCTCCTGGCAAAGTTTTAGGGACAATTTATGTTTGCTGGGGGTAGAGAGGAAGAGGACTGACAACCGAAATAGAACAGTTCACACAACATTTTTTCCTGCTAAATGTCTGGCCCTGGGTTATCTGGAATCCATCTGCTCCCAAAAGAATTGTCGAAATGTTCATTAAAAAAAAAAACAACACTGTTTGTTAGAAGTCATCTTGCAAATCTTCCTTTATGGAAGGAAGAGAACCAGCTCAGGACTTGCAGAGGGGCCACAAGAGAAAGAGAAAAAATGAAGAGTAGCTCCCAGGCAGGGCTCAGGAGGCAAGCCAGGGCCTCAGACAGGCCCTGGGGTCACAGTCACTCCTCCAACAAACACGGCAGCCCACCCCCGCCAGGCCAGGCTGCCCTCGGGGACACACAGAGCACAGCCCTGCTTTCTGGACCTGGAGGTCTGGTTGGCCTGTGGTCGCCACCGTCACACAGACAGGAGCTGCCCGCACGACACCTCTGTCCAGCATCAAGTGGTGCCCACACAAGGGAGTGAGGAGTTGTGTCCACATGGGGGTCAGGTCCGCCTCTAGAATGACCATCAGCCCAGCCTGGGAAGAGCAGGAGTGACAGCCCCTTGATAGAGACTGACAGCTCCTGGCCCTTACAGGTTTGGTCGTGTGCTCACGTGCCAGGTGAGGCAGCCAGGTGCCCAAGACAGGGCTGGAGGAGATGCCCCACACTGACTGCCCCCCATCCCCGACCTGGGCCAGGAACACTAGTCTTAGCCCTAGCGTCTCCGCCTTGGGACCACATGTTGACCACATGTTCCGGGGAGCAGGGATCTCCCAGCACCGGGGGAAGACGGTTGAAGTCAAGGCAGAGGTTGCAGGGATGCAGAACAGGCTCTGAAAACCCAGAGGCAGCAAACGCAGGCCTTGCAGCCTAGATCCAGCCAGCTGGTGGTTTTGCTACAGCTTGTGGTGCGTTATGGAAAGGTTAGACTGCTATTGAAAGATGAGTTTTTACAGTATGCCCTAGATTTTCAGATTCCCTGGGAAAAAGGGAGGGCCTGGCACTGCCAGGCCTGAGGTTCCGGGGCAGGACAGCCCCTCGTAGTGCCCACGGGGCTGCCTCAAGCTGCGGCCAGCGTGTCACCACCCTTCCCAGCTGGGTCCAGCAAGGGTCCTCCTGCGTGGCATCGCTTCCACCGCTAGAGCAAGACAGAGTTGGGTTCAGAAGCAAAGGAACGTCTTAGTCTTTGACCAGAGAGTATAGAGGTGCTGTGATACCTTCATCCTTAATGGAAAAATAGAGAAACTGACCCAGAGGGCCGCTTCCATCACTTCTTTATTTCCCTGTTCCCCTCACAGTGCGAGTCCTCAAAAGCGTCACCTCTGCCAACTGTTGGCACTTTCATGGTCCGTTTCCGCAGGACCCGTTGGTCAAGGCGGATGTCCTCCACGGGCCATCTCTGAGCCTCTGCAGCCCGGGGCCCCGCTGCAGCCTCCACTAGAGAGACGCCCTCGTGTTCCCTGGTTTCCCTCCCTCCTGCTGCTGTCGCTCATCTCCACGTACATCGCCCTCTCAGCGATAGGATTTGGTTACTGTTCTCTCATGGAGCAGCGAGCTCCAGGCAGGTGGGGACTGATGTGGGCCCCTGCCTTCTCTAGCCTGAGCTTGCAGGCTTGCCTGGCCCTTGAGACCGTTTTGCTGAAAAGATGATGCATAAACAGGCCAGCTTTTCTGTGATGACACGTGTGTGACCAATGCTTAATGAGTACTGTTGAGTCCTGCCCAGAGCCACAGATTCTATGCCTTGCAGCAAGGCCACAGAAGCAGAGCTCAGAACCAAGGTCACCGCCGAAGCCGACTGAGCCCCTTTGTAATGTTGCCAAAAGCCCCTAATGAACTTCCTGACTCCTAATTAGGCAAAGATGCCCGCTCCAGTAAACACCCTATCGCACCTCAACCAATCACCTAACGCCAACCTTCCAGCAGGAATTTCCTTTGTCTTGAGGCTATAAAAATTGGCTATTAACACATGAAAGCTGTCCACTCTCCCTGGCCTGTCACAAGTTGTCAGCCCACTGCACTTGCAGCGCTCTCTTTATCTCTGCCCTTTGTTCTTAATAAACTCACTCCCTTCTATAGCGCTCTGTGTCTGGGAATTCTTTCCCAACCCGCACTCAGACTGGCTCAACAAGTACCTTAGTTGCTGCCGTAACAAATCACTGCAAATTTACTTATAACAATAGAAATTTATTCTCTCACTTTTGGGGGGGAAATCAAAAGCCCAAAATTAAGATGCCAGCAGGTCTGCACTCCCGCCAAGATCTGGGAAGAACCTCAGGTTTCTTTGGCTGTTGGAAGCACAGCTCCAACCTTTGTCCCCGTTGCCTACTGCCTCCTATCTCTGTGTCCAAATCTCTCTCGCCTTCCTCTTGGGTTTAAGACACCATCGTTGGGTTTAAGAACAGTCCTGAACCCAGGATCTCAAACTCCTTAGCTACCACAACTGCAAGCATCCTTGTTGTTCTTCAGTTGCCAAGTTGTGTCTGACTCTTCACAACCCCATGAACTGCAGTACACCAGGCTTCCCCGTCCTTCACTATATCCTGTAGTTTGCCCAAGTTCATGTCCACTGAATCGGTGATGCCATCCAACCATATTATCCTTTGCCACCCTTTTCTCCTTTTGCCTTTAATATTTCCCAGCACCCTGTTTGTCAACAATTCTACATTCTAACATTCCTAGGGGGCTTGCCCAGGTGGTGCTAGTGGTAAAGAACCCGCCTGCCAAAGCAGGAGACGTAAAAGACATGGGTTTGATCCTGGGTGGAGAAGATCCCCTGGAGGAGGGCATGGCAACCCACTCCAGTATTCTTGCCTGGAGACTCCCATGGACAGAGGAGCCTGGTGAGCTATAGCATATAGGGTCACAGAGGGTTGGAAATGACTGAAACAACTTAGCACGCAGGTGTGTACTGTCTACCACATTTCAGAGAGGGTCCCAGCGTTGTGGAGTCTCACACCTACAGTGGCCAGGCAGTGTAGGAATGTGTGAAGAAAGCCATAGGTGGAAGTGGGGAGACCCTGAGCTAGACTGGTGGAACCTCAGAGACCCTGTGCACAGGAAGCAGCCATCCAGCTGCAGATGGGTGACCCTGGAGGTAAATTAAAGGTCAGGCTGATCAGCTCAGGTCGTAAAGGCCCTGGAGACTCAGGCTAGGACTGGAGGTTTGGCCCTAGCATGCATGTATGCTAAGTCGCTCAGCTGGATCCAACTCTGTGTGACCCTATGGACTGTAGCCCTCCAGGCTCCTCTGTTCATTGGATTTCCCAGGCAAGAATACTGGAAAGAGTTGCCATTTCCTTCTCTAGCATATCTTCCCCACCCAGGGACTGAACCAGCATCTCTCATGTCTCCTGCATTGGCAGGGGGAGTTCTTTACCACTAGCACCACCAGAGGACAAAACACAAAACTTTAAGCAGAACGTGAGCTCCATCGTATCAGGTTGCATTCGTCAGCATTTTGCTCAGTTGTTTGCTCCACTTTTCTGCCTTTTCCCCTGCCTCCTACATTTTTCTTTTCAATTTAAGCAAAACAGACCTTGAATTTCTTGCTTCTGGAATGTCACTGAAAATAGCTTACTCAGAAAAGCTAACTTTCCATAAATACACCAATTTATAAATGACAGAACATGATAACAGGGGTTGTAGACATTCCTGATTTGTTTTTGTTTGTTTGTCTGACTCTCTCAAGGACACGATGATCTGATGGACACATCTTTTCAGCTCTGAACATAAGTTCCAGAGTTCTGACCAGAATTCCTCAAGTCAAAAGAGTTGGCAGATTCCGTACTGTCTGAATCACTAGAGAAGCCCACACTGGCCGGAATAAGCAGAAAAGTCATTTTCCACATAAGGAAACTGGAGTGAATGACACTCAGAATCAGAAGTCCTCTTTCTGGTTATACTTCAATATGTCAGAACAAAAGATTAAAGAAGGAAAGATTGTCTGATACCTTCACCTACCGATCCATGGGAATAGGAACAGTTGAAGAATAGAGAGACACTTAAAGTTTCCAGAATAAGGAACAAATTGATGGAATTCACCAGTGAAGCCATCTGGTCCTAGGTTTTCTTTGTTGGAAGGTTTTTTTTTTTAATCTTTTAATTTTTTACTGGACTAGGAAAAGGAGAACTTCAAGGCTGTATATTGTCCCCCTGCTTATTTAACTCATATGCAGAGTACATCATGAGAAACGCTGGGCTGGAAGAAGCACAAGATGGAATCAAGATTGCCGGAAGAAATATCAATAACTTCAGATATGCAGATGACACCACCCTTATGGCAGAAAGTGAAAAAGAACTAAAAAGCCTCTTGATGAAAGTGAAAGAGGAGAGTGAAAAAGTTGACTTAAAGCTCAACATTCAGAAAACGAAGATCATGGCATCTGGTCCCATCACTTCATGGGAAATAGATGGGGAAACAGTGGAAACAGTGTCAGACTTTATTTGGGGGGCCTCCAAAATTACTGCAGATGGTGACTGCAGCCATGAAATTAAAAGACGCTTACTCCTTGGAAGGAAAACCAACCTAGATAGCATATTCAAAAGCAGAGACATTACTTTGTCAACAAATGTCCGTCTAGTCAAGGCTATGTTTTTTCCAGTGGTCATGTATGGATGTGAGAGTTGGACTGTGAAGAAAGCTGAGCACTGAAGAATTGATGCTGTTGAACTGTGGTGTTGGAGAAGACCCTTGAGAGTCCCTTGGACTCCAAGGAGATCCAACCAGTCCATTCTAAAGATCAGTACTGGGTGTTCTTTGGAAGGACTGATGCTAAAGCTGAAACTCCAGTACTTTGGCCACCTCATGTGAAGAGTTGACTCATTGGAAAAGACTCTGATGCTGGGAAGGATTGAGGGCAGGAGGAGAAGGGGACGACACAGGATGAGATAGCTGGATGGCATCACCGACTCGATGGACATGAGTTTGGGTGAACTTCGGGTGTTGGTGATAAACAGAGAGGCCTGGCATGCTGCAGTTCATGGGGTCACAAGGAGTCGGACACGATTGAATGACTGAATTGAACTGAACTGATAGCTGATTAACAATGTTATGATAATTTCAGTTGAACAACGAAGGGACTCAGACACACATATACATATATCCATTTTCCGCAAACCCCCCTCCCATCCAGGCTGCCACATATCACTGAGAAGAGTTTCCTGTGCTGTACATTGGGTCCTTGTTTGTTATCCATCTTAAATATAGCAGTGAGCACATGTCCATCCCAAACTACCCAATTATCCCTTCCCTCTGGCAACCATAAGTTTGTTCTCTATGTCTGTGAGTCTCTTTCTGTTTTGTAAGTAAGTTCATTGGGATTTCCTGGTGGCTCAGCTGGTAAAGAATCCGCCTGCAGTGCGGGATACCTGGGTTCTATCCTTGGGTTGGGAAGATCCCCCAGAGAAGGAGATGGTTGGTTACCCATTCCAGTATTCTGGCCAAGAGATTTCCATGGACTATAAAGTCCAGGGAGTCACAAACAGTTGGACACAACTGAGTGACTTTCACTTATTCACTTCATTTGTATCATTCCTTTTTAGATTGTTGGAAGGTTATAGATTATTGATTCAATCCCCAAGCTAGTTATAGATCTGTTCAGACTTTCTGTTTCTTCATTGGTTGGCCTTGGTAGGTCATACGTCTCTAGGAATTTATCCACTTGCCTAGGCCATCCAGTTTGTTAGCATGTAGTAAAGTGTTCATAGTAGTCACTTATGACCTTCAGATCATAGCTGACTTTTCCATCTTGGGCTTCAGAACTCGTAGAAGTGACTCTTGATGGATGTTCCTCACCCCATCCCCACTGACTGACCCACCCTCTTTGGGGGAGATTGGTTTTTGAAAGAAGGAAATAGGATGCTTTCGTGGTTTTTCTTTTTTTTTTTTTTTTTTTGCTTTCATCTGACCTCCTTTTCTACTTCCTGCCCATCTGAAAATTAATAAATACCTTCACGAGAGAAAACAGATTTTGACTCCTTGCTCAAAGCCCGCTCGGATTCCTCACAAAATAGAATAGTGATCTGGGAGGTCTTCTTCCTCTTGATCTCATGTGATGAAACAGATACTGATGGAAAAACAGGGCACCGACTGTGCCTTTTAAGAGGGCTTGTGTCACTGTGTCATCTGTTCAGCAGATGTCTTTTTTTCTGAGACAGCCCAGAACCTGTGTGGAAGGAAGGGAGGAAGGAAGTGCGGGCAGAGGAGAGGAGCTCCTCACCCTACGCTTAGGAAGGAAGAGTTGTCACCTACTTTTATCTTTCTGTTTCTTGGAGGAGCAGCCCTATCTCCTTACCAAGTTAATTGTTAGGGAGCTGTGGCATTTTCACTCTATTTTGTGGCATCTTCTAAATGGAATGACTCTGACCCCTTCCTCCTGTTGGCACAGCTTTCGTTTCTTTCTCTCACGTCCCCAGTGCTTCCTTCCTCCCCCTGTGTCTGTTCCTGACCTTCCCAGTGCTTCCTGTTGGACCCTAAGCGGGTGACTTCCCCACTGATGGTAGGAGTCCAGTCTGAAAGGATTGCTAACCTCTTTCACCACCCTTGACCTCCCCTGGTCAAGCGTCAGTCTTTGCACCTGGGTTAAAATGTCTTTGCTGTAGAACCCACGAAGCGTCAAAGAATCAGTTAACTCCGAGCTCCCTCCCTGTGTGTCTGGAGAGTCTTACAGGTGAATTTGCGTTGCCCTGAAACTGTTTTCATAAATTATGATGACCAGTACTGTGGTGCGATTTAAAGATCAGGGCCGCTTGTTTTATGCAGGTAAGAGTTCATTTCCATAAAAAGTTGACAAATATGGTAGCATCTTGATTTTTGTCAAATATCATCAGCTATTTTTCAACTATTTTAGTTCAGCAAAACAAAATCTCTCCCTTCCTGGACCTGCAAATTTATGTATACTTTAGGTGAACTATAATCCCTAAGTTTCTACCACATTTGCGCTTAATACAGCCAGCTATTGTTTTCCTAATGTCCAAGAACACTTAAAGAGATTTCAACAAGCCCCTTTTGAAAAGCTTGCTTCCTCCCAGGCCCCTAAACAGGAAATTGTATTTTACTCAGGGTAAACAGATTTTATAGCTTCCAAAGTTCTAGTGTGGCTTCATGCCAAGCACCCGACATGAGTAAAGAGGCTCTTAAATTTGACAAAATATGCTCTGTTTCCTCCAGTTTGAAAGGGTACAGATGTGAAATTCTCAAGTTTATAATCTAATATGCATTGTATATATAACATGATCAATACAGTATATAAGTGCGTTATAGATATTTCTGTGTGAGTGTGTGTGCGTGTATGTAGACAGTTGCTCAGTTGTGTCTGACTCTTTGCGACCTCATGAACTATAGCCCACAGTTCTCCTCTGTCCATGGAATTCTCCAGGCAAGAATACTGGCGCGGGTAACCATTCCCTTCTCCAGGGCATCTTCACGATGCAGGGATCAAACCTGGGCCTCCTGCAGTGCAGACAGTTCCTTTACAGTCTGAGCCACCAGGAAGCCCATAGATCTTTACATCTCTCTCTAATTTAATACTTTCTTTCAAATTTCAGTGCTAAAGTCTGTGCACAGTTCTTTCATCAACATGCGAGCATAGCTAATAAAGAACTTTGCATTATGTACGATAAGACTAACATGTAAATCAGGACATGCCTGATGTGTAAGAGAAGCCATCTCATGGAGCACCGAGAGCCCACTGCTATCGGACTTTCTGACTTCTGACGATCTCTGTTGTCTAGTCTCCTCCACCTGAATACCATTTGCACAGTTTCATAACTGCTTCGCTGTGTCAACTTCACTGTGTTAACTAAATTGGCTTCCACACTCAGAATGCCATTGAAAAACTCATTTGCAGTATGCCTACTGCCCTCTAAAAATTGGTTGTTTGGGGACTTCCCTGGTAGTCCAATGCTTCAGACTTCACTTTCCAAGGCAGGGAGTTCGAGTTCAGTCCCTGGTCAGGGAGCAAAGGTCCCACATGCCTCACAGCCAAAGAACCAAAACATAAAGCAGAAGCAATACTGTAATAAATTCAATAAAGACTTTAAAAATGGTCTACATAAAAAAAAATATTATAAACCTTAAAAATAAAACTGGCTATTTTCCCTCCCACTAGGCTGGGCCACCCAGCAGAAGGTGAGAAATAATGTGCTTGCCTGACGGGGACCATGTTGTTAGTCCTGGCATGCTCTGAAATGCCAACATTGTCTCTCCCTAATGATTCCGAAATCCTGTTAAACTTGTTATTAATACTATCACTCAAGATCTGTGTATCTAAAAACTGAAATTAACTATTTTCTTGCATGTATGGATATATAGGTTTTTGCCTAAAACATCAACCACCATTTCGGCTTTCATGGTGTATCTGAAGAATATAAAAGGCAAGCTGTATTATTAAATACACAGACCTTGAGGGAACCCATGAAGCGTTCCATCAAGGTTATCTCTCGATGTACCATCACTCCCTTAAATATAAGATTTAAGTGAAGCTTTTCCATGCATCTAATCCAAGTGGAGATGGGTGTTACCTTGTACTCAAACTCCTGGATCCAAGTTTTACCTTTTTTAAAAAAATAATCCAGCTGACCTACTGGTTCATTCCTCCACAGCCCATCTCTGAACTGGGACAGGTTGGAGTGTCCTCAACTAAGCTCCTGGAGCAGGAAATGGCAACCCACTCCAGTATTCTTGCCTGGGAAATTCCACGGACAGAGGAGCCTGGCAGCCTAGAGTCCATGAGTTCACAAAGAGTAGGACGTGACTGAGCATGCGCACGAGCATGCGCTAAGCATAGCTGGAAGACATTGAGACTACTCCAGAGTATATTTCCCTCCCAGGACCACTTGGCTGCCAGTTGTGTGAAAAGTGATTCTGGTCACCTTAGAGAATGAGCTTATAGTTTCTGCGGGGAAGGATGGGGGAAGTGGATAGTTAGGACGTTTGGGAAGGTCAGGTACACGCTGCTCTATTTACAATGGATAGCCAACAAGGTCCCACCGTATAGCACATGGAACTCTGCTCAACGTGACGTGGCAGCCTGGATGGGAGGGGAGTTTGGGGGAGAATGGATACATGTATATGTATGGCTGAGTCCCATCTCTGCTCACCTGAAACTATCGTAATATTGTTAATTGGCTATACTTCAATACAAAATAAATATTTCAAAAAGAAAATAGAATGGTTAACCAACAAGCACCTACTGCATGGCACAGGGAACTCTGCGCAATGTTATGTAGCTGCCTGAATGGGAGGGGACTTTGGGGGAGAATGGATACATGTATACATGTATACCTTTGGCTGAGTCCCTTTGCTGTCTACCTGAAACTATCACAACATTGTTAATGGGCTATACTCCAATATACAATAGAAAGTTAAAAAAAATAAAAGCAAAAAAAGTAAAGAAAATGACTCTGGTCAAAGTGTTCCTTTTTCATGTGTGCCAACAACACACTTAGGGAAGCGTTCACACTTAGCTCCTGAGCATCCCTTGGTGCTCTGCAAGTGTGTACACTTAGACACACACACACACAGCAGCACACGCACAGACGTGCAGCATGCAGAATTTTTCTATTCATTCCCACATATCCCTGAACCCAAATGACTTTCACTCCATCCCAAGAAGTGGCCCATGGCTACCTTTAATGTGTGACTTTGAGCACAGCTGTTCCAACCTTAAGAAAGAGAATTTCCTTTACAAAAACAGAATTTTGAACTGGGGAGGATGCATCCTCATAGATGGCAGATGCTTTCGTAATCACAGTCACTGGTGACAGGGTACTGTTCAGAAGGTAATAGAAATTCCCCGCCCACTGACAGTGGAGGAACTGGGGAATCTTGCTGTTTTTCATCCCTTGACCTCCAACCCATGCACACACACACACAAACATACCCACGGGCAGAGCCTAAGGCTCCGGATTGCTTGAAGGCAAAGCAGCAGTAGGATAATTCAAGGAGGAGAGGACAGGGGATCCAGCAGTGGAATTTGAGTTCTAGTTCAGCCATTGAATCTCCATGAAAATGCATTATGTTCCCTTTTTCTGTTTAAAAATTATACATGTTCATTATAAAAAGTATTAAATGATAACCCAGAAAGATGTTGTGTACTTGAAAAGTTCAATTCAGTTCAGTTCAGTTGCTCAGTTATGTCTGAAAATATTCATAATCTAAAGTTGAGAGCTATGTTTTACTCAGTGAGAACTTCTTAGGACTTAAGTTGAGGAGACAGCATCTCAAGCAATCCTGAGAGAAAAGCTCAGAGGAGCCAAGGGGAGGAGCCAGGTTATATAGAAGTTTTACAACAAAGGGCAGGTAATCTGAATGTCAAAAGATGGTTGTTAATTAAATAAAACCAAATACCCCAAGTTCCCTAAACACATTCCTTTGATATACATCTCAGATATCTGGGGCCATTATCCTGTGTTCTCACATCTGGAGTTCCCTCAGGGCTCAGCGTGGGGAGTGGCTGCAGTCTGTGGCAGCTAAATGGCAGGTACTGTTCCTTCCTGAGTTCCCTCAGGGCTCACCAGCTCACCGTCTGTAGTGGCTGCAATTGCTGATGACTGATAAACAAGGATATCCTTATTTACTGATAAGTGAAGTTGCTCAGTTGTGTCCGACTCTTTGCAACCCCGTGGACTGCAGCCTACCAGGCTCCTCTGTTCGTGGGATTTTCCAGGCAAGAGTACTGGAGTGGGGTGCCATATCCTTCTCCAGGGGATCTTCCCGACCTACGGATCGAACCCAGGTCTCCCATGTTGTAAGCAGACGCTTTACCGTCTGAGCCACCAGGGAAGTGCAAAAGTGAAAGTGAAAGTGAATAAGGCAGAAAATATTCCATTTTTCAATAGAAAGCATAAAATAAAAACACCCCAATTTTCCACCAGCCCCAGAAAGAAAACCAGAGTCTAATGTGAACAATCCAATGGGCATACTTTTGAAAATACCTCTGGGCACCTCTCTCCATGGTCCACGTATATATGCGCACAGCACTTACCATGCCACTTTACATCCACGGAATCCTGCCTTACATGCTGTTTTATAATATGCTTTTTTAACTGGGTGATTTACTCAGTCAACACATATAGCTCTAGGCTGAATTATGTTCAGTGTCATATTGTTTCGATGCACCATCATTTATTTGACTAAAACTGTAGATGACCATTTTGGTTGTTCCCATTCTTTCTACTACAAGTCAGTCAATGATGAAAATCCTCTCCTCTATATCTTTTCACAATTATCAAACATCTTCTTAGAACAGAATTCTAGAAAAGGAATTTCTACTTGAAATGGCATGCTTATGTTAAATTTTACAGTAAACATTATCAAACTGCCCTCCAGAAATTTGATCTGATTTATACTCCCACCAACTGTTGTGTGGTAATTACCTTTTAATTGTGGTGCCATCGACATTGAGTGACACCATTTTTCTTTGGTCATGCAGCTCATGGGATCTTGAGTTCCCCAACCCCTGTACTGAAAGCTCAGAGTCCTAACCACTGGACCACCAGGGAAGTCCCAAGCAATGTCCGCTTTCAATCTTTACCAATTTGACAGAAAGAAATGGCATCTCAGTTTTGCTTTTGTTTGCACTCTATCACTAGTGAGGTTGCATCTTTAAATACGATCGTTGACTTCTTTTCTGGTGGTTGCTAAATTATCAGCATTATGTACTCAACCTTTTCTTCTATTGGGTTGTTTACCTTGTCTTTTTAATTTATACAAACTGCATTGGGTATGTTAATCAGTTCAGTTCAGTCGCTCAGTCGTGTCCGACTCTTTGTGACCCCATGAATCGCAGCACGCCAGGCCTCCCTGTCCATCACCAACTCCCAGAGTTCACTCAAACTCATGTCCATCGAGTCGGTGATGCCATCCAGCCATCTCATCCTCTGTCATCCCGTTCTCCTCCTGCCCCCAATCCCTCCCAGCATCAGAGTATTTTCCAATGAGTCCACTCTTCACATGAGGTGGCCAAAGTACTGGAGTTTCAGCTTTAACATCATTCCTTCCAAAGAAATCCCAGAGCTGATCTCCTTTAGAATGGACTGGTTGGATCTCCTTGCAATCCAAGGGACTCTCAAGAGTCTTCTCCAACACCACAGTTCAAAAGCATCAATTCTTCGGCACTCAGCCTTCTTCACAGTCCAACTCTCACATCCATACATGACCACTGGAAAAACCATAGCCTTGACTAGATGGACCTTTGTTGGCAAAGCAATGTCTCTGCTTTTTAATATGCTATCTAGAAAGTGAAAGAGGAGAGTGAAAAAGTTGACTTAAAGCTCAACATTCAGAAAACGAAGATCATGGCATCTGATCCCATCACTTCATGGGAAATAGATGGGGAGACAGTGGAAACAGTGGAAACAGTGTCAGACTTTATTTTTTGGGCTCCAAAATCACTGCAGATGGTGATTGCAGCCACGAAATAAAAAGACACTTACTCCTTGGAAGGAAAGTTATGACCAACCTAGATAGCATATTGAAAAGCAGAGACATTACTTTGCCAACAAAGGTCCATCTAGTCAAGGCTATGGTTTTTCCAGTGGTCATGTATGGATGTGAGAGTTGGACTGTCAAAGCTGAGCGCCGAAGAATTGATGCTTTTGAACTGTGGTGTTGGAGAAGACTCTTGAGAGTCCCTTGGACTGCAAGGAGATCCAACCAGTCCATTCTGAAGGACATCAGCCCTGCGATTTCTTTGGAGGGAATGATGCTGAAGCTGAAACTCCAGTACTTTGGCCAACTCATGTGAAGAGTTGACTCATTGGAAAAGACTGATGCTGGGAAAGATTGGGGGCAGGAGGAGAAGGGGACGACAGAGGATGAGATGGCTGGATGGCATCACTGACTCGATGGACGTGAGTTTGAGTGAACTCCAGGAGTTGGTGATGGACAGGGAGGCCTGGCGTGCTGCAATTCATGGGGTCGCAAAGAGTCGGACACGACTGAGCGACTGAACTGAACTGACTGAGGTTGGTCAAAACTTTCCTTCCAAGGAGGAAGCGTCTTTTGATTTCATGGCTGCAATCACCATCTGGTATGTTAATACTATGTCCTGTTATAAATATTTCTTCTAATTTGTGTCTGCCTTTTTTAAGCTTTGCATAAGGTATTTTTTGGCTCACATTTAATGTGGCCCAATTCAATGTTCTCATTTATAGCTTCACTATTTCATGTCTTCCCTTATCTCAACCCCAAAATAGCCCATTGGATGTTTGTGTTTGACAACTAGATGGATCCAGCTTCTCAAGTCAGAAATCTGTGTTTCACTTGGTAATTTACACTCACTTTAGTCTTTGCTCCTCAGCAAGTTTCCATTCCTGTTCCTGAATTCTCTTCATGGTGCTAGGGGATCGTGGGCAGCCTCTCTCTCCCTGTCACCATGGCTACAGCTCTCCATCAACGCTCGGCCAGGCCAATGCCAGGCTCGGGTTACCAGCTACGGGCCAGAACTGACTTGCACATGATCACAGAAAATAAACATCAGTTATCACAGCAACAGCTGCTGTGGCCCAGCCTCCAAGACCTTCTCACTTGGGTCCACTCATCTTGAACTGGGCTCGTATGCTGAGCTCAAGCTAATGTTGGTGATGGCATCTGAAAAGTCAGCTTCTCCTGGGACTTCAGAGTGCTCATGGTGGTTGCTCGTTTCTTCCTCTATGATTTCATCGGTCTGAGACCCAAGCTTTGAATCCCACTACACAAAGCTAAGGAGTGGCTAGAGATACAAGGTGATTCAGATTCAATCGGGGGTCAGCAATGACTCACTAAACATGAATTTCACCTGGAGATTTCTCCTTAGTGCTGCAGAGCAAAGGTTCTCTGAGGTCATGGGAAGCCTTTGTTAGGAACGAATGCCCCGTGCTGTGCGTGGCAGCATCACCTTTCTCATAAGAGGGAACTGTAAGGACTTCCTGAATGATGAAAGCGTGAATAACGCAGGAATGAACGATCATGTCTCCCAAGCTACACTACACGATTGCTACATAAGGGCTTAAATTCGATACTGGAGCAGGTCGTGATAAAGGAATGCAAAGGATTCTAGTTTCTTCTTAAGAGAGGGTTGTTTTAAATCCCTTTGAGATGGGCATCTGGTCCCACCATTTCATGACAAATAGAAGGAAAAAGTGGAAGCACTGACAGATTTTATTTTCCTGGGCTCCAAAATCACTGTGGACAGTGACTATAGCCATGAAATTAAAAGACACTTGCTCTTTGGAAGGAATGGTACGACAAACCCAAACAGCATATTAAAAAGCAGAAACATCACTTTGCCAATAAAGTCCGTATAGTCAAAGCTATGATTTTTCCAGTAGTCATGTACAGATGTGAGAGTTGGACCATAAAGAAGGCTGGGCACCGAAGAACTGATGCTTTCTAACTGTGGTGCTGGAGAAGACTCTTGAGAGTCCCTCAGACTCGGGCATGTGGCCCTGGTGGTATGGCGGGGGCAGGGGTGAGGGTGGATCTAAGCGAGGAGATCCAGAGCCAGCATCCCGGTCCTCTCTCATCACGGACAACACGGACATGATGCGGAGATCGAGGACCAAGAATTCCTGGGAGTCGAGTCTATTCATCTCCCCAGTGACCTGGCAAGTGGCAGGAGACCAGGCCTTCCCCCCACATCTTCTGCTTTAGCTCTTCTCATAAACACCTGGATGATAGTAAACAATACACATTCCCCGAGTTATTTTGCAGATGTGAAAGACCACCCTCTCCACCAAATGGGCTTCCCTGGTAGCTCAGCTGGTAAAGTATCCGCCTGCAATGCGGGAGACCTGGGTTCAGTCCCTGGGTTGGAAAGATCCCCTGGAAAAGAGAAAGGCTGCCCACTCCAGTATTCTGGCCTGGAGAATTCCATGGACTGTATAGTCCATGGGGTTGCGAAGAGTTGGGCACGACTGAGGGACTTTCACTTTCACTTTCCACTGAATGAAAGATACTATTTGACAATCTTGAGCACACAGCCCCAGGCCTCCTGGAGCCTAAGGACTGATGGTGTTCATCCCTCTGACACCACGGGCTGCCGCACCATCAGTCAATCAGAGCATTGTGCACGAGCTGATCACACACCCTGAGACCCGCCTCCGTCACCTGCTTTTAAAAGTGTTTTGCTGAAATCCTTTGGGGAGCTTGGGGCTTCTGGCGCCTGAGCCACACTCCTTGCTAGGCCATGCAGTAAACCTTTCTCTGCTCTAAACGCTGAGGTTTTGGTTTGTTTGGTCTCACTGTTCGTTGTGCACAGAAACTTGCGTTAACATTCTCTCAGTGCTGTTGCAGACTTCAAGGTAGGGAAATATCCACACAGCACCCACTCTTCTAACATTTCTCCCAACTGAGGCACAGAGGCCAGCCAGACTTTTGGGATTCTTAAGTTGTGCTTCTGTGTCTTTATTCTAAAATAGCGTACAAGGTGACTTGTACCTTGTTACCTGTGCCACCCACCATCCATCAAACAATACATGGATGTTAGAAAACAAAATTCAGATGTTAGAAAACAAAATTTGAAGATCTTACTGGCTTTACCCAACAACTGGTGAATCCCAGTAGCTAGAAGAGTGCCCCAGGGAGTTGTAATAAATGGAAGGTTATTATGGGTAGAGGGAGGGTGGGGCAAGGAAATCAGTAGCAAAAGAAGAGAGCTGTTTCAGGCCAGATCACCTCCCCTTAAGGGGACAGGCAGGGGTCTTACTGTGCAAATGACTGCATTCTAGGGCTGACGAGGAAGTTTCAGATTGTCTGTTTAAAGGTTACGTTTCTGGGAAAGGTTAAAATTGCAGTTTTAGTCTTAATTGCTGTCCTGAAGGCAAATGACCTCATCCTGGAGGCAAAGCGATCCTATGGTTTCTTTCTAACAGGATCAACAGAATGTGTATATACATGCAGTGAAATATTGCTACTGCTAAGTCGCTTCAGTCGTGTGCGACTCTGTGTGACCCCATAGACGGCAGCCCACCAGGCTCCCCCGTCCCTGGGATTCTCCAGGCAAGAACATTGGAGTGGGTTGCCATTTCCTTCTCCAGTGCATGAAAGTGAAAAGTGAAAGTGAAGTCGCTCAGTCGTGCCGGCCTCTTCGCAACCCCATGGACTGCAGACTACCAGGCTCCTCCCTCCCTAGGATTTTCCAGGCAAGAGTAGTGGAGTGCTGCTGCTGCTGCTGGGGTGCCATTTCTTATTCAGCCTTAAAAAGGAGGGCGGGGCTTCACTTTTGGTTCATGGTTAGGCCTTCACCTTCCAGCACAAGGAGCATGGTCTTGATCCCCAGGTCTGGGAGCTAAGATCCAGCATACCAGGTGGCCAAAAAAACCAAAACATGAAACAGGAACAATATTGTAACAAACTCAATTGAGAGTTTAAAAAATTTTTTTTAAATCATAAAAAAAGGAAAGGAAACTCTTGACACCTGCTAAAACATGATGAACACTGGAGACCCCGTGCTACCTGACGAGAGCCCGTGTGAATGAACAGTTACATACATGTGCAGACTGTATGGTGGCCAGTTTATGGCCAGACCACCTAAAGCCCTTAGAATTTCTAAGAGAGAGGAACAAAAGAGTCATCTTTTGTTATAATGTTTGGGTTTTGTCCCAGGTCCTAAAATAGCTCCAGACGATAAAGGTGAAAACTAGGTCCTGATGTTCACAACAAGCCTCTTTCAACCAAACCTAAATTTATGTCAGTGAGGTGACTTTCTGGAAAGCCCCTAAGGATGCGGGCTGCTTGTTGCCAAGGGAACCAGTCCTGTGATTAGGGTTTGGCACTTCCAGTCCTACTCCTGACCTCAGAGAAGGAGAGATTGAGTTTCTCTCTCCTGAAGTCATTGACTTAATCGATTGCACTTGTAATAAAGCCTCCAGAAAACCCACTGCTTCTTCCATCATTAAAATTCCATTCTACTTCTCAGAGGGAGGGGGTTCAGAGAACACAGAGGTTCTTCACCGCCTCTAAACGCGGAGGTAAAGAACGGATTCTTTACTACCACACCATCTGATTGTGTGTTATGTATATTCTACTGCAATAAAAATCCTCGCATTTTAAAATGTATCTACCTGGTGAGAAGGGGAGGGTGGTGCACCTGGGTTACTCACGCTGGGTCCGTGCCCCCACCCACCCACACCTTGCCCATGTGTCTCTTCTCTCTGGCTGTTCCTGAGTTCTGGCCTTCATATTTAACAGATAAATGTAAGGAAAGTGTTTGCCATCCTAACAAACCATAGAGCCAAGGGAGGTGGTCATGACAAAAGTCAGAGGGATGTTGCTGAACCTGGGGTGGCCTTGGGGGCCTGAGCCCTTCACCTGTGTGATCTGACGCCACATCCAGCAGGACGGTGTCAGAACGGACGTGACTCGTAGGACACTCAGCTGGTGTCCACAGAGCATTGGAGAACCAGTTGATGAGGGCTAAAGAAAACACATTTGGTGCCAGAAATGAAATGCAAGAGCATAAAGGGGAAACAGTTTTGTTCCCTTTAGCTCGGTGCAAAAGGGCAAATCCTGCATAAAATTCCATTTACCAAGGTACCTAAGGCGAATGCTGGTTGCCAGGGGCTGGGGGGAGGAGGGAAGAGGGAGTTAATAGGTGCAGAGCTTCTGTTAGGAAAGGTGACCAGTTATGAGGCTGGGTCGTGGGGAAGGCTGCACAGTGACATGAATGTACTTGATGCCACTGAGCTGTCCACTTGAAATGGTTAGACTGGTTGATTGTATGCTATGTACCTGCTCAGTCACTCAGTTGTGTCTGACTCTTTGCCGCCCCATGGACTGTAACTCACCAGGCTCCGCTGTCCATGGGATTCTCCAGGCAAGAATACTGGAGCGGGTTGCCATTTCCTATCCCAGGGAATCTTCCCAACCCAGGGATCAAACCCTCATGTCCTGCATCGCCTGGAAGATTCTTTATCACCCCGCCACCTGATTATATGCTATGTAGGTTCTACTGCAATAAAAAGCCTCCCATTTTAAAATGTATCTACCCTGTGATTTTTTAAAAAAAAATCTTTATTGGATTTGTTACAATATTGCTTCTGTTTTACCTTTCGGTTTTTTGGCTTTAAGACATGGGATCTTAACTCAGGAATCGAACCTGCACCTGTTGCTGTAGAGGGTGAGGTGTTAAGCCCTGGACCACCAGGGAAGCCCCACCTTATGGCTTCCGCCCTGAACGTATACAAGCCCATAATCCCAGGCATTTAGGACATTGTGAAATGACCCTGCAGGTGCAGTGTGAGTCATGAGGACTGCACTTTGCGTGACTCCTGAAATGCTCTTGCTTACAATCAGGCGGGCACTCTGGCCATTTGCAGTCAGGCGATGCTCCACTGGTCCTGAGGAAGGCGGGCCTGCCCAGGTCCACACAGATGGTGCTGCCATCAGAATGGTGATGCACGCAGACTTGGTAAACGCTGCAGTCACTGGGGGAAGGAGTGAGGCGTGCCTCTCCTCTGGTGCAGCAGGAAGCACGAGGTGAGTGATTGCTTCCTCTCTCTGCTCTTCAGTTTCAGCTTTTATGAACGTGGGAGAGAGCAGAACGGAGGGGCAGGCCTGGGAGGTGGGAGGGAGCCCCACCTGCAGAGGGTCTCCTCTCTCTCTGTCTTCTCCATTCTGTCATTGGTCTGGCTTCAAATGTCACCCCCTTGGGGACAGCGAATGGCACTCAAGCAGACGGAGAGTTTCCAGGAACTCGGGTGGCGCCTGTGACCCCGCTGCTGGTGGAGGCCCCTCTCTCTCTGGGGCTGAGCTGGGCTTGCCTGTAGACCCTCAGTCTCCTGCAGCTCAGAGGTTCCCTCATCCCCTCAGAGGAAGATGAGGCGGGTGAAGAGTGAGGACCTACACAGTCAGAACACTGGCATTTCCCCAGGCTTCCCCTGGCGGGGAGGGATGGGCAGCCTGGCTTTCACCAGCAGGACCGTGAGCCTCATGGACATGGCCTTCAAGGCATGCTCCGCCACACAGATAGCACCTGGTGTGTGGCGAGAGCGTGTGGAAATGGCAGGTGGCATTGTACATCTTGGTCTAGATACCCAGCTGTGCAGGAAATATTGCTTTATTTCCTATAAAGCAATTTAATGAGGACCTGGGCACCCACTCCCACAACAGAGTAGGAAGTTCTCCCACAGAGGCTCTGAGTTCTTTTCTGATCTTTGCTGCTCCAGAGCTTGCAGGCCTGTGTGGCCCTGAGTAGTGGGTGAGGCAGTCCATTCTTGGATGCGCGCTCCAGACCACACCCCAGCTGTCCCTTCATTCACAGCCCCATGGGCTGGGGGACAGGGGACCCCCCTCTCTATCTGCTAAGGAAGATACTTTCTGTGCCTGTCTGGGTCCAGGCTGTAGAGAGGCTGCACCTGATCTGGTAACTGGAGGAGTGAAAGTTAAAGTGTAGTTCTCAGCTGTGTCCGCCTCCTTGCCACGCCTACCAGGCTCCTCTGTCCATGGGATTTTCCAGGCAAGAATACTGGAGTGGGTTGCCATTCTCTTCTCCAGGGAATCTTCCCCACTCTGCGATTGAACCTGCCTCTGCTGCAATGCAGGCAGATTCTTTACCGTCTGAGCCATCTGGGAAGCCAAAAGTTCTTTCTCCAAAGGTGTGGGTGGTGAGAGAAACCAGTAAGGGTGGTTGAGGATCTTGGAGCTGGTGACTGTGGAAGTCTTCACCCTCTCAGCCCTCAGAGTTCATGAGAAGGAACTGGCGCCAGAGCCCGGAGAGGGGCCCAAGGGTGCTGTGGGCGTCCCCAGATGGACAGAGCCAATCACGGGACCTGACCTCACTCTCCCGTCTTCTGCTCTCTGCTGGTCCCATCCACTGGCCAAACCCAACCAAAAGCCAGAGAACAAAGACAGAGGAGAAGCGTAGGCAGAGAATCACGGCACTGCTATCAGCAAGGTGGACTGTTGTGGATGAAGATGGTAAGAGCAGATTTGACAGGGGCTTTACAGGAGAAAGTCTGGCACAGTGGTAAAGAATCCGCCTGCACTGCAGCAGACACAGGTTCTATCCCTGGGTCAGGAAGATCCTCTGGAGGAGGAAATGGCAACCCACTCCAGTATTCTTGTCTGAGGAATCCCATGGACAGAGGAGCCTGGAGGGTTTCAGTCCATAGGATCGCAAAGAGACACGACTGAGCGATTGAGCCAGCGCTTAGAGGAGAGGACATCAGAGTCCACAGGGTGCGCAGCTGGAAGAATGATGCCTCCTGCCTTGGGTAGCACTTTGTGTGCCACTGGGGTGTGACTTGCAGCAGAGCAATGGATTGAACCCAGGGTTCTTAAATGCGGAGCGCTTATCCCTGCCCCGGACACACCTGAGATTTCTTCCTGCACTTTCAGTAGCGACCAGGACCCCGAGACCCCGCCATCACTGACTTAGCTTCCCCACTCCGTAATTTGGTTCATTTCAACACCCAGACTAGCACAGCAGAAGCCAAGTGCAAAAGGAGAGATGCCTGGATTTTCTCACTCCCAACAAATGCTGATGCTGTTTTTCGGGTTGAAATTTTCCAGAGCTGTTTCCAGCCATATTTACACTACTGAACGGTGACGCAGCCATTCCTGCCTGTTTCTTGTTCTGGGAAGTGCGGAAGGAATGTTTATAGAGAGATTTCAGCCCTAGCGCTTGGAGCAGACAAGGACACACAGCAAATGCCGGGCTTGTCCTCATGGCTCCCTCAGCAGGAGATAAGCTTCATCAGGCGCCCCTGCTCAGGAGCTGACGCTATTCCTCCCCTCCTCCATGAAGCTGATGTCTATCCCCACGGGCCTCATCGCTAGGCTCCCCTCCTCATGCCCTCTGCCTGTCCTTCTCTGGCTGCCTGGTTAGCTCATCTTCCATCATCTTGAAATCCACTAACCCAACCAGGGAAAATCTGTCTGGGGCAGAAGAGACAAGCTCCCTCTCACTAGGGGCAGGTGCATCAGGCCCTGTGCTTTCCCACCCCAAGAGGCCAAGGAGGAAAAGGCCATTCCAGCAGCAGTCAGGCTGGGTGGGCCCCAGTAACTTCCAGCCCCAGCAGCAGGGCCCCCTGGCTGCACTCAGGCAGCTGATGGAGGTGCCCATGCCACTTATGAAACTCAGCCCTGGCAAGTTCCAGGAGCAGCCAGGGCCACAAAAGGGTGACAGCTGCCCACTCTAGAGCAGCGATCCCATGAAATGGTGACGCTGGTGTCCTGCCAGGACATGGCCTCGACCTTGGCCAGAAGAGAAAGATGCCCCAGGTTCAAGGTGAGAGGCTCGGGCTGTGACAACAACACCCAAGAGATCCTTAAGAGCCTCAAGGTGAGGGCTAAGGCTCCAGACCTACCACAGTGGAAAAAGCTCAACGAATATATTTTTTTTAATGAATAGCACAGATGAATGAACAAGGAGATCTCATGACCTCATGGGCAGAGGGCCCGACAGCCAAAATGCTGGCAGGGCAGGTGACCAGGGACAAAGTCCCAGAAGTCCTGGGATGAGCGTCTCCACCCATGCCCCTCCCGTCTTGGTTCCCGGGGCAGGGCAGCAGGGGGCAGGGCTCAATACACAGATAACGGATGAATCAGAGTGTTTGTTCCAGACTGAGGTGTCCTTCAGTTTTGGTCCCTGAGTTTTTGGAAACTGGACCAAGAAAGGCCAGTCAGCCTTCCTCTGTGATGTCATGGAAGTGAGGTGGCACCTCGTCAACATTCAGTGTGTCTCCCTGTACCCCCAGTCCTGGCCACACCCCAGCATCCTGGGCCAAAGCCCCCATGTGTGTCTGCTCCAGGGGACACAGTCTGTCCCAGCCCACCTCTCTCCCTTCAGGGCCAGGTGCCCCCGAGAGGAGGGAGCCAGCACTGGGTGCTGCCGAGCACTTCCTGGAACTCAGGGAAAAGACTTAAACCAGCCCTTATGGAGGACGCCTGCTCCGTGGGCACCTCAGGTCTGCTTCCTCCAAGACAGGCCCCCTTCACCCCTACCCTGCTCTGATCTCTTCTCATGTTTGGGAAACTGGCCTGAGACTGGAGGCACCCCTTCTCATCTGAACCCACGAATAGCACTGAAGTCAGAGGCAGGAAGGCTTAGAGGGGCTGTCCAAACAGGACCTGGGCTTGGAACAGTCTGGAGGGTTGCTCAGCCTCCAGGCTTTGGCAATCTGTATAGGCCCCCTCCTGTATCAGTGACTTGACACGTTTTTTTTTTTTGTTTTTTTTTTTTGCTTCTCTGGGTCTTAGTTGTGGCATGCAGGGTCTAGTTCTCTGACCAGGGATCAAACCTGGGTCCCCTGCATTGGGAGCCTGGAGTCTTAGCCACTGGCTGCTGCTGCTAAGTCACTTCAGTTGTGTCCAACTCTGTGTGACCCCATGGACTGTAGCCTACCAGGCTCCCCCATCCCTGGGATTCTCCAGGCAAAAACACTGGAGTGGGTTGCCATTTCCTTCTCCAATGCATGAAAGTGAAAAGTGAAAGTGAAGTCTCTCAGTCGTGTCCGACTCTTAGTGACCCCATGGACTGCAGCCTACCAGGCTCCTCTGTCCATGGGATTTTCCAGGCAAGAGTACTGGAGTGGGGTGCCATTGCCTTCTCCACTGGACAACCAGGCAAGTTCCTCAACATAGCTCTTTGAAACCACCCATTCTGTGCCTGAGGGCTTCCCAGGTGGTGCTAGTGGTAAAAAATAATAAAAAATAAAACAACCCGCCTGCCAGTGCAGGAGATGCAGGTTCACTCACTGTGTCTGGAAGATTCCCTGGAGGAGGAGGTGGCAACCCACTCCAGTATTCTTATCTGGAGAATTCCATGGACAGAGAAGCCTGGCGGGCTACAGTAGGTGGGGTCCCAAAGAGACGGACGTGACTGAAGTGACTTAGCATAGCACACAGCACATTCTGTGCCTTAGACCAGGGCCTGTTTATAGAGGGGGCAGACCCTCTCCGCTCTGGTCTCTGCATCTAGAAAAGAAAGTTTCAGAGGGTGGGGCCCCTCTGTACCGTGACCCCTGGAGCCCAGGGGGAGGGGAGGTCCTTTATCATTACACATGAAGGAGTCTTTGGGCCTAGAAAAGAAAACAACAGTCTCAAAGGCCCTTGCTGAATCATCTAACTTCAGAGAAAACAAAACAGAACTTTAGGTCCCGCCCTGATGCTCCAAGCCGGTTGCATCTATCAGGGACTTATCACCCCCTGTCCAGAACCCTTCCACACCCTACACCTGCCCAGAAGACTTCTCACCCCCTGTCCGGAAACCTTCCACCCCCTACACCTGCACAGAAGACTTATCACCCCCTGCCCAACTACAAATGCCATCTTAACTAAAGAATACCCAAAACACCCCGCCTGATTAATGTTTCCCTTATCGCTTCCACAAACCTCCCTAAAAATATGGAGCCTCCCTGATCCCTCTCTGCGCTCAGCCTGGTCATTAGGCCGACTGTCGCCCCTCCTTGCCTAAATAAAGGTAACCTACTTCTGTTGAGGTCGTCTTTCCTCTTTCTGCCTCGGCCCGAACTTACAACACACAGCAGTGAAATGTGCTCTACCCACACAGGTGTGGAGATCAAACACGTAAAAGAGGAAGTTGTCATCAGGCATAAAAATCCTACAAATAAAAGGCACAAGGTGCCTTCGTCCTGTCCTGTCATGAGAGCATGAGTGCAGATGCTAAGTCGATGGTGTGACCTGGGCTATGGGTGTTCTCTATCACCCCTGTTACATACACGCCCTTACATTCCAACTGATCTTTCTCTTAGTGTTTTTGTTTTCTTTCCTCCCTCCTGCTGACTTACCTACCTTTGCCTTGGTGGGAGCTCTGGGGGCCCTCTCAATCTTGCTACATCACATGGTCGGCATCAACATGAAGAAGAGCTGCTGAGTGCTATGGAGGTCTTTCCAGAGGCTGGGGAGACCCTGAGGAATTCCATAATTCTAAAATAAATGTGGTTCCTTAATGCAGGGGTGCAGCAAGCTCTCTTCTCATTCTCAGAAATTTAGATTTTAAAGGAAATTGAAGTTCTTACTATGCAAGCAATATGAGAGCACTGTAAACAATTTAGAGATGGTGCATAAGCCAAAGAAGACAGTAAAATCAGTCATAATTCCACCATCCAGACGTAGCATGTTTTCTCATCCAGTGGACATCCTTTCAGAAGCGGGTGGACAAGTGAATGCAGTCCATTACAGCAAAAACCCCATGTTCCCCTTCAAGTGGCTGCTTGCTTAGTACCGGTGATCGTATGCTGTTTCTACATCATTAAACCCTCTTCCACAGCCTGGCTGCAGTTTGCCATGTGTTTCCTTTATGGACTTACTTTTCCTTGTATAACCAGCCCTCTGTTCTTAGTGATTCAGGTTGCTTCCAGCTTTTTCCAATTATGAAATGAACTGCAAGAAATGTCCCCTTAGGACTCTCCTGGCAGTCCAGCAATTAAGATACATGCTTTCCAATGCAGGAGGTGCAGGTTTGATCCCTAATAAGGCGGGGCTAAGGTACCACATGTCTTGCAGCCAAAAAAATCAAAACATAAAACAGAGGCAATATTGTAACGAATTCAACAAAGACTTTAAAATATGTGTGCTTGCATGCTAAGTCACTTCAGTCATGTCCTCCCTTGTACAACCTATGGACTATAGCCCACCAGCCTCTTCTGGTCCTGGTTTTTCCAGGCAAAAATACTGGAGTGGGCTGCAATGCCCTCCTCCAGTGAATCTTCCCCACCCAGGGATTGAACCCTATTCTCCTGCATTTCCTGCACTGGCAGGCAGATTCTTTACTACGAGTACCACCTGAGAAACTTAACTTTAAAAATGGCCCACATCAAACAATATTTTTAAAAGAAAGCAATGTCCTCTCCGCTGCGTCTCTGTTCACATACGTGGCTCCCTTCTTAGAATAAACTCCCAGACCTGGGAACCCTGCCCTCACACAGACGGCAGTCCCCGGATGAAATGCTTTTAGGAAGAAATTCAATCAGTAAGAGATTGAGGGATGAACCAGACATGGCTGCTCTCCCCAGTTAATCTTCTCCCTTCTCTTCCAGCATACTATTTTGAAAGCCTCTCATAAGATTTCATTTTCTTTAGAGAAAATGACTCGAGGCTCCATTAGCCTGGGGTGGAGAGGTTGGGGCCAGGATATTCCGTAAATGTATCCAAGCTTCCCGGACGCCCGGGATTGATTAGACCCATCCCTGGTCTTCCCAGAATCTTCACCCAAACAAACGCCCTTAAAGCTAGGGATGGAGTGGCAGGGGGATGGGGAGTGATCAGCTGAAAACCCGTGGTGACCACAGAAGGCTGTGTGTGCCCGGGGAGCTGCCTCCGGCTCCTGGGTCTCAGCGACAGCCCCCTAGCCCAGCGGCTCACTGCCTGGGGGCCTCGGAGGCTCTGCCGCTTTTTGGACATGGGGAGATCGCTTCCTGGTGCCCTGGTTCTCCTGCCCCTCCCGCTGCATCAGTACGTGCCAGGCCTGGGATGTCCTTGAGGCTGGAGGGCCAGATGGGGAGCTGGCAGTCCCTCTCATCTAGGGGCTGAGGCTCCTTTAATTTGCATACCTTAAAAGGCTTGCAGGAGCCAGGGACTGTGTTCTTATCTCCTGTGCGCTGGACTGGCCTTATTTATAGCCCAGCTGGCTGGCCGCTGCCTGCACATTGGGGCAAACCCACAGGCGGGTGGCCCCCGGCTCTTGTCACCCACCCTGGTCAGGCTGGAAGGCAGAAACAAGACAGGTAAGGTGCCCAGTTCTCTCCTCTGTCCCCTCCCTCACAATCCTTCCTCCGTGGATGCACAGCCTACACCCTAGCAGTGCAGGGGTGTGTCCCAACCCGGGGAGGGAGCTTGCTGGCCCTGTGGACTGCAGACCCCAAGCAGGGACCCCGAGGAGAGGGAGGGGGAGCTGGCTCCCCTGCAGCAAAGCTCCAGCTGTTCCCAGAGCCACAGGAGGGACCCGCAGAGAACACGAGAGCACCACTGTACCTTTTGCATCTTACTGTCTCTCAGTGAGAATCAGGAATTTGCACTGAGTTTTGAACACCAGAAATCTAAAAAAAAAAGGAGGGAGTGGGAGGAAGAAAAAGAAAAAAACTTATTAAATCAACATTGAAAGGGGGAAAAACTACAGTGCCCTCGAGCCGTTTCTCCCTGACAGTATTTCCGGATGGCCTGGGGTAGAAAGGTCAGTTACTGATGAGTCTGATTATGCTGGGGAAGGGTGTGTATGCAAGATGACTGGTTACGGCTGATGGTTCAAAATTACAGATCACTGTGGTATGCTTTCAAAAGGAAATACATTAATAACTTACTAATTTCTAGAGTGGGATACAGGCAAAAGGCATAGTACTTCAGTTCAGTTAAGTCGCTCAGTCGTGTCCGACTCTTTGCGACTCCATAAATCGCAGCACGCCAGGCCTCCCTGTCCATCACCAACTCCTGGAGTTCACTCAGACTCACATCCATCGAGTCAGTGATGCCATCCAGCCATCTCATCCTCGGTTGTCCCCTCTTCCTCCTGCCCCTAATCCCTCCCAGCATCAGACTCTTTTCCAATGAGTCAACTCTTCGCACGAGGTGGCCAAAGTATTGAAGTTTCAGCTTTAACATCATTCCTTCCAAAGAACACCCAGGGCTGATCTCCTTTAGGATGGACTGGTTGGATCTCCTTGCAGTCCAAGGGACTCTCAAGAGTCTTCTCCAACACCACGGTTCAAAAACATCGTAGTACTTAGTAATGCTCTAATGTTCAGGCCAACTGCGGGATAATGTTAATACTGATAGAATGGCACATACCTGATAAAAGTTATAACAGGTATAAACATCCTCTAGCCAGACCCTGAGCAGGGCATTTGATCAAGTCCAACCTAAGAAGAAAAAGAACTGGGCTCAGTTATTTAAAAATAATTCTGAGGTCAAAAGAGAAATGGATATCTGTGTTATTGGGCTAATGCTACTTTATCTCATGTGAAAAGTGAAAGTGTTAGTCACTCAGTCGTGCCCTACTCTACGCGACCCCATGGTCTGTAGCCCACCAGGCTCCTCTGTCCATGGGATTTCCCAGGCAAGAAAACTGGAGTGGGAATACTGCTATTCCGTCCTCCAGGGGATCTTCCCAGCCCAGGGATCAAACCCTGTACTGTGGGCAGATTCTTTTAGAGTTGTTTGTTTCTTGAGGAATGCTAGAGTCTTGGATTTATAACAACAAGATGAGTTGTAATAAAGTCGATTATATTTTGGGATCCAGTCTATCATAAAAATCTTTTGTTTTTAATGGAGTCGCCAACTAATCAACTCAAATGATTGCACTGTGGAGCCCCTTTTTTAATATTAAGGAAACACTAATGTCACACTCTCATGCAAAGCTGAGTACTTTCCCATAAAGTGTACCATGGCCGCTCACTCCTATCTCACTTGTCTTTGAGAACGTTTTGAAAATTTGGATTTTGTCATCCTGTTAGTGTTTCTGATGAGCTGGGGTCCCTGAGGCTGGGCCACACATTTCTCTCTGCTTCCTTCAGCTCCACACAGGCACCTACATGCTTCCTGTTGTTGTTCAGTTGCTAAGTCATGTCTGACTCTGTGACCTTACGGACTGTAGCAGGCTAGGCTCTTCTGTTTCCCACTCTTCCCTGGAGTTTGTTCAAATTCATCCATTGAGTCCGTGATGCTATCTAACCATTTAATCCTCTGTCACCCCCTTTCCCTCTTGCCCTCAATCTTTCCCAGCATCAGAGTCTTTTCCAATGAGTTGGCTCTTTGCATCAGGTGGCCAAAGCACTGGAGCTTCAGCATCAGTCCTTCCAGTGAATATTCAAGGTTGATTTCCTTTAGGATCGACTGGTTTGATCTCCTTGCTATCCAAGGGACTCTCAAGAGTACCTAAAATACTCCTGTGTGTGTGCATGCATGCTAAGTCACTTCAGTCATGTCCAGCTCTTTGCAACCCTATGGACTGTAGCCCACCAGGCTCTTCTGTCCATGGGATTCTGCAGGCAAGAACACTGGAGTGGGTTGCCGTACCCTCTTCCAGGGGATCTTCCCTACCCAGGGATCGAACCCATGTCTCCTGTGGCTCCTGCCTTGCACACTGATTCTTTATCATTGAGCCCCCTGGGAAGCCCAAAACAGTCCTCAGCTCTGTTCAGTTCTGTCGCTCAGTCGTGTCTGACTCTTTGCGACCCCATGAATCGCAGCACACCAGACCTCCCTGTCCATCACCAACTCCCGGAGTTCACCCAAACTCACGTCCATCGAGTCAGTGATGCCATCTAGCCATCTCATCCTCTGTGGTCCCCTTCTCCTCCTGCCCCCAATCCCTCCCCGCATCAGAGTCTTTTCCAATGAGTCAACTCTTTGCTTCAGGTGGCCAAAGTATTGGAGTTTCAGGTTCAGCATCAGTCCTTCCAGTGAACACCCAGGACTGATCTCCTTTAGAATGGACTGGTTGTATCTCCTTGCAGTCCAAGAGACTCTCAAGAGTCTTCTCCAACACCACAGTTCAAAAGAATCAATTCTTCGGTGCTCAGCTTTCTTCACAGTCCAACTCTCCTACTGGTCCCTAACACACCCCATATTTAAAGATAGATGTCTAAAACGCACTGACTTTAAATTCTCTTCTCCTCATTGGAAAAGACCCTGATGCTGGGAAAGTTTGAGAGCAGGAGGAGAAGAGGGTGACAGAGGATGAGATGATTGGGTGGAATCACTGACCCAATGGACGTGAGTTTGAGCAAACTCCAGGGGATAGTGAAGGACAGGGGGGCCTGGCGGCGGTCCATGGGGCCACAAAGAGTAGGACATGACTGAGCAGCTGCGCAACAGCAACCAAGGCTTGGAGACAGATTTCTTTTCTCCTGAATCTTTACCAACTCGAGTGAGCCCCCCTCAAACATCCCCCTCTCTGTACAGGGCTTTGCGCTGTCCTTCAGGCAGGAGCTGAGGAAATGCTTTCCCTCCTGGTCAGCTCTACAAATGAGAGTCTTCATGGAAAAGGGAAAAGGCAACCAAAAAAACACAAAACAAACCACAGCAACCTGTGCCATTTCCCCAAGAAGGAAGGGCTGTGTGGGTAGAGCTCTGGGGGGGAGCGAGACCCCACCCTTCCCCTGCAGCGTCTCCCTCCCCACTGCATAATTCACTTTCCTTCTATGCCCCCAAATAAGTTAAAACATGCAGCCTAAAGACCCGGCTCCTTAGGCCTTGTTTCAGGGTCTCTGCAGCTGTGCTGGGCTTCCAGCGTTTTCCTGTAATTTGGGCGGAAGGGCTTGGGGGCTGGTGCAGGGGTAGGGGTTGTGCTCATGGGTTACCCCCACATCAAAGACTGCCTTTTGTGTGACTGCTGGCCAGGGGAAGGGGGAAGAGGGAGTGCAGAGCTGAAGGGAGCAAGCCATCTGGGAGGAGAGAGAAACACACTGCCAAGGTATTTTATTTATTTATTTATTTATTTTTTGCCAAGGTGTTTTAATAGATGTGCTGTTCTCGTTCTTGGCCTTGTGTTTCTCATTCTGATTTTAGTTACTCTTGCCTTGAGTCATGGAGCTCTGTTTCTTGGTTTAGGTGACTTAGACGCAATGGCTTTTCCTTTTTTATGACTTCATTCATTTTTGGCTCTTCTCGGTCTTCGTTGCTGCACGGGCATCTCTCTCACTGCGGTGAGTTAGGGCTACGTTTTGTTGTGTTGTGGACGTCTCATTGCGGTGACTTCTCTTGTTGCGGAGCACAGGCTCTAGGGCTCATGAGCTTCGGCAACTGTGGCTCCCGGGCTCTAGAGCACAGGCTTAGTCGTTGGGGTGCTTGGGCTTAGTTGCTCCACGGCGTCCCTTCCCAGACCAGGGATCACACCTGTGTCTCCTGCTTTGGCAGGCAGATTGTTTACCACCGCCGAAACTTTGCTACTGGTTTTCTATCTCAAAAATGAATATTGACTTTTTCAGGGTGGGGCTGGGGATGGTGGTAAGTGACCAAGACAGAGAGTGCGTCACCTTTCAGAAGGCAGGGAATTCCCTCTCCCTCTTCCTGATGGAACTAGAGAATGTCTATTTCCAAAACCCAGGGGACTTTGACCAATACAGATGGTAGAACACAGCATCCACAATGGAAGAGCCGATGGTGGGACGGTGGGGCCCTTCTGCTAAAGAGGAAGCAGCCCTCTCCCTGGAGGCGCAGGACCTGGGAACAAGAAGCCCACCACTGCAGGAATATGGTGGGCACACCCCAAGGCTCAGCAAGCACTTCCCCTCTTCTCCTCTAAAGTGCAGACAGTTATGTTTGTCAAGTGTCATGAAATATGCTTTTGAGATCTTCGAGTGGCTTCTGAATAGCTGACAGTTGAGCTCCTGTGTCCAGTCTTCAGTGAGCTGCCCCGTGACCTGTGTTGGAGCACTATTGCTCTTCCGGGCTTTCCTAGCATCCAGGTCTCAGGAACCACCTGAAAAGTGAAAGTGTCAGTCACTCAGTCATATCCATGCAACCCCATGAACTGTAGCCTGCCACACTCCTCTGTCCATGGTATTCTCCAGGCAAGAATACTGTGGTGGGTTGTCGTTTCCTACTCCAGGGGATCTTCCTGACCCAGAGGCTGAATCTGAGTCTCCTATATGGAAGGCTGAGTCTTTACTGTCTGAGCCACCAAGGAAGCCCAGTTCTGGGAACTACCTAGTTCTGTGGCAAAATATAGAAGCATCTTTACTCCTCTGGGGGTGAAGATCAGAGAAGGGGAGGAAAGAGGGGCCCAGGGACACCACTGCCTGGATCTGGCCTATCTGAACTGCAGGTAAAGGGCAAGAAGTGACAGAGAAAAATTAAAGCCCTGCTACGGAAGACCTCACCATAGTTCCCTATCCACCTGGGGAATACAGTGTCTGCTGAATGGAGAAATGACATGAAGAACAGTCAGACTGCAGAAATTTTGGTATCTTGATCAATGCAACCCATAGAATAACTGATCCAATTATTGTCTCAATCAGTCGTCAAATAAAGAGGACACAAGAATCACCCTCAAGACATAATTTGATGGCCATCTTAAACTGCAGACCATATTTAATTTCACTGAGATTTCTTTCATCTGGGTCATTCTGTTGTCAGAGATAAGTCACATCTGTTTGGGCAAAAGGAAATAGGTAGAAAATTTATTTTAATAGTCTTGATGCTTTTAAGTGGCTGTGGACTCGTGTCTAATCTAGAGCTATCATCCTGTAATGAAAAGGTGAATCAAAACATGAGGAGACTGAGAAAAAACATAGTCTGTGGCCCGGGGTTCACGTCTCGGTTTCGCTTCCTCCATGCCCTATCTTCTCTAAGAAGCTGCACTGGCCACGTACGCCGGCCCCAGCCATTCCCACGTGTGTCCGCACGTGACCTTCATCTCCGCATCCACCTTAGCACCAACTTGGGAAAGCAGGGAACTCGTTATAGTTTGTTATTCTCACCAGGGATGTGCGTGCTCATCATTGTGCTGTGTTGTTACTCAGTCATGTCCACTCTGCGACCCAACGGACTGTAGCCCAGCAGGTTCCTCTGGCCATGGGGTTTCCCAGGCAAGAATACTGGAGTGGATTGCCATTTCCTCATGCAGGGGATCTTCTGACCCAGAGACTGAACCCGTGTCTCCCGCATCTCCTGCATTGGCAGGTGGATTTTTTACCATTGAGCCACAGGGGAGATTCAGAAGTAAAAATTTATGTTGACAAGTACCTGAGATGGCTATGCAACAGCTCTCTTTTCCAACGACATATCTGTGTGAAGCTGCCCTATACTTTGACTGTAAACACATCTCTCAAAAGATGAAATGTAGAAGCAGGTAGGAGATCCCCCAGCCATCCCGCTATCTTCTACTAAGACTAATACATGGAAGAGATTCGCAAAATACTTTTTTTTTTTTTTTTGGCTATACAGTAGGTCCTTCTTGGCTATTTTTTTTAACTTTTTATTTTATATTGGCTATAGCTGATTAACAATATCATGATAGTTTCAGATGCACAGCAAAGGGACTCAGCCATACATATACATGTATCTATTCTTCCCCCAAACTCCCCTCCCACCCCGGCTGCCACATAACACTGAGCAGAGTTCCCTGTGCTGTTAAGTAGGACTTGCGGGTTATTCATTTTAAATACAGCTGTGTGTACATGCATCGCAAACTCCCTTACTATCCCTCCTCCCCATCTGGAAAGTGAAGTCTTACCATTGGACCACCAGAGAAGTCCCTTTGTAATTTTTAAATGAATTAACTTTTTGTTTCTCCATTTTAATTTTTAATGCAGTAAAAAAAAAAAAAAAAAAAAGGCGATAGGACTAACTTACAGAAACAAAAGCTCTCCTTTGGGATCCTGAATAATATTAGAGTTGAGTGAAGGGGTTCTGAGAACAAAGGTTGAGGATAACTGGCTTAATTAAACTTGAAATTGATTAAATATGATTGCACACATGGAGTTTCAGCTCCCTTAATGTCCCTCACCTACCCCATCCTGTGAAGCACTTTGTCAGAAGCACATGTTTGGGCTTAAATAATCTAGACAATGGAACTGTACAGGACGTATCCTTATTGCCAGTGACCCCTGCTGCTTCACTTGGGTGAAGACCACAGAGGAATCCTTCAGGGGAGCTGGAATCTCTTGTGCCTTTACGGAATTTGCTTCGGTGACTATTTTTTGTTGTTGTGCTCTATTTTAGGAACAAAAGCTCATCAACCTTATTTTCCCAACACAGACTAATGTGGTTTTCACAGACAGTTTTTGTTCTTGCAAACAGATTATTCCACTGCCTACTGTGGAATAACTTTCTTTGTCTCTCTCTTTAAAAAGAAAAATCAGTTATTTTATTTATTTTTGGCTATGCTGGGTCTTCGCTGCTGCATGAGCTTTTCTCTAGTTGCAGGGGTTGGGGGTACCCCAGTTGCAGCGAGCAGGTTGTCTTTTGGTGGCTTCTCTTGTTGCAGAGCACAGCCTTTAAAGTACAGGCTCAATAGTTGTGGGGCACGGGCTTAGTTGCCCCATGGTATGTGGGATCTTCCCAGATCAGGGATCAAACCTCTGTCTCCTGCATTGGCAGGTGGATTCTTTACCACTGAGTCACCAGGGAATCCTTCTTTCTCTCTTTAAACGCATTAATAAATTTTATTCTTTAAAGACTATTTCAATTGCCTTTGCTCTGATTGAAATAACTATTTCAATTCTCTTTGGGCTCTTCCCTGGTGGCTCAGACGGTAAAGCATCTGCCTACAATGCGGGAGACCTGGGATCGATCCCTGGGATGGGAAGACCCCCTGGAGAAGGAAATGGCAAACCACTCCGGAACTCTTGCCTGGAAAACCCCATGGACAGAGGAGCCTGATAGGCTACAGTCCATAAGGTCGCAAAGAGTCGGACATGACTGAGCAACTTCACTTTCACTTTGCTCTGATAACAGGACTTTTAACTCTATTTTATTGAGTAGATATCAATGAGCATGGTTGCAAAATTCAAAAGGTACAAAAGGAGGAATACAGTAAATCCCCTGCAAGGAACGAGTGCTAAGAGTGTGTTTGTAAGTTCAATTTGCTCCGTAAGTCTGAAGAAGTTAGCCTAGGTACCCAATTAACAAAATCTGCTCCAAAATACTGTACTGTAATAGATTCATAATACTTTTCATACAAATAATACGTTAAAAAGCAAACACAAAGCATAAGGGAAGCATCTTTAATCTTATAGTCCAATATGTCTCAAGAAACAGTAGCACCAGTTGCATCACTGCTGCCTCTACACTTGTTTCTGAGCGTCCTGGGCTTGGAATGAAGAAGTCATACTATTGTACCCTATTTGCTGTTCAGTTGCTCAGTCGTGTCTGAGTCTTTGCAACCCCATGGACTACAGCACGCCAGGCTTCCCTGTCCTTCACCATCTCCCAGAGCTTGCTCAAACTCGTGTCCATCGAGTCGGTGATGTCATCCAGCCATCTCATTCTCTGTCGTCGCCTTCTCCTCCTGCCCTCAATCTTTCCCAGCATCTGAGTTTTTTCAAATGAGTCAGCTCTTCGCATCAGGTGGCCAAAGTATTGGAGTTTCAGCTTCAACATCAGTCCTGCCAATGAACATTCAGGACTGATTTCCTTTAGGATGGACTAGTTGGATCTCCTTACTGTCCAAGTGTCTATCAAGAGTCTTCTCCAACACCACAGTTCAAAAGAATTCGTTCTTCGGTGCTCAGCCTTCTTTATGGTCCAACTCTCACGTCCATACGTGACTATTGGAAAAACCGTAACTTTGACTAGACAGACTTTTGTCAGCAAAGTGATGTCACTGCGTTTTAATATGCTGTCTAGGTTTGTCATGGCATCCAGCCCCATCACCTCATGACAAATAGATGGGGAAACAGTGGAAACAGTGGCTCACTTTATTTTGGGGGGCTCCAAGATCACTGCAGATGGTGACTGCAGCCATGAAATTAAAAGACACTTCTTCCTTGAAAGGAAAGTTATGACCAACGTAGGCAGCATATGAAAAAACAGAGATGTTACTTTGTCAAAAAAGGTCTGTCTAGTCAAAGCTATGTTTTTTCCAGTGGTCATGTATGGATGTGAGAGGTGGCCTATAAAGAAAGCTGAGCGCCGAAGAATTGATGCTTTTGAAATGTGGTGTCGGAGAAGACTTTTGAGAGTCCCTTGGACTGCAAGGAGATCCAACCCGTCCATTCTAAAGGAAATCAGTCGTGACTGTTCTTTGGAAGGACTGATGTTGAAGCTGAAATTCCAATACTTTGGCCACCTGATGTGAAGGGCTGGCTCATTTGAAAAGACCCCGATGCTGGGAAAGATTGAGGGCAGAAGGAGAAGGTGACGACAGAGGATGAGATGGTTGGATGGCATCACCGACTCAATGGGCATGAGTTTGGGTGGACTCCGGGAGTTGGTGATGGACAGGGAGGCCTGGCGTGCTGTGGTTCATGGGGTTGCAGAGAATCGGACACGACTGAGCAACTGAACTGAACTAAATTTGTCATAGCTTTTCTTCTGAGGAGCAAGAATCTTTTAATTTTATGGCTTCAGGCACGATCTGCAGTGATTTTGAAGCTCAAGAAAATAAAATCTGTCACTGTTTTCATTGTTTCCCCATGTATTTGCCATGAAGTGATGGGGCTGGATGCCATGATTTTAGCACAACCACTTATAGAGGATGCACGCATGTAACAATGTACACCATTCGTGTGAACTAACTTATGTGACTGGACGTGTAAACACATATTCACATCTTTGAAAACTCTCAACTTGAAGGTTGTATGTGGGGGACTTGTAGTGAAAAGTGATTCCTCCCCCATCTCCAGGCTCAGTCTCCTCCACAGAGGCAGCTGTGATCACCAGCTAGAGACTCATTTAACTTGGGAATGACCAGCCCTCTCTGATCTCAGCCTTGAGTGCTCACTGGTGTGTGTCTTGTGTGAGGCCATGTTGACACTGATATCTATAGACCCAAGTGGGCAACCCTCGCCCACAGGATAAAACTCCCTGAGGTTGCACTTGAGATTTCCACAGCCCACCTGCACTCCCAGCCTCTTTCCTGGCTGCGTCACGCTTGACGTGCCACGGGGACCTCGGTGCCCCGTTTTTGTCAGCCAGCTGGCCACTTCATGCCCAACTGTCAAGACTCAGAAACAATGATGTCTCCTCCAGAGGTCTTCCCAGGACCATGTCTCGGTCAGTCAGTCAGCATTCTCCAGAAATAAATCTCCAGGGATTTATTATTGGGGGGAAAAAAATGGCTCATGTGCTTATGAAGCCCGAGAAGTCCCTAGCCCCGAAGAGTGAATTGACAGATTACACCCCAAGAGAGCCTGTGTTTCAGGTCTAGTACAAAAGCAAGATGAATACTGATGCCCCAGCTTGAAAGGCATCACGCAAGAAGAACTGCCTCCTCCTCAGGGAAGAGGCAGCCTTTTTGTTCTCTGCAGACCTTCAGTCGGTCTGATGGTATCTAACAGTAGGATGGGATCTATCCCCCATAGGGAGGGCAAACTGATTAACTCTACAAGTTCCTATACTCATCGCATCCAAAACCCCCCAGAATAATGTTTAACTGAATATCTGGGCAGCCTGTGGTCCCACCAACTTGACACATGAAATCAGTTGGGCTAAGGGCCTTTTGTATTCTCATCACTTTCTATGAATGCACTTTGCTGTAATTTTTCTTAACCATCTTTGGTTATAAGTGTACACTGTAGTAGTGTTAGAAATATTCACATTGTACAACAAAGCTGCAGAACATTTTCTTCTTGCAAAACTGAAACCCTATATTCATTAAACAGCTCCCTGTCCTCTTCTCTCCCCAACCCCCGACATCCACCATCTACTTCCTGCCTCTATAAATTTGAATATTGTAGATCCCGCCTATAAATAGAATCATTCAGCATTTGTCCTTTTGTGACTGGCTTATTTCACTGAGCATAATGTTCTTAAGGTCATCCCCAGTGGATCAGTGGTAAAGAGTCCTCCTGTTAATGCAGGAGATGCAGGAGACACAGGTTCAGTCCCTGGCTCGGGAAGATCCCCTGGAGGAGGAAATGGCAACCTACTCCAGTATTCTTGCCTGGGACATCCCATAAACAGAGGAGCCTGGCGGGCTGCACTCCATGGGGTCACAGAGAGTCGGACAGCAGTGAGCGCACATGTCTGCACAGCAACGTCCTCAAGGGTCATCTGTGTTTTAGCTTTTGATGAATGGGATTCTCTTCCTTTTCAAGACTGCATAGTCTTCCGCTGTTTGTATAGACCATATTTGGTTTATGTATTCGTCTACTGGTGAATACTCAGAGGAGGAAATGGCAACCACTCCAGTATTCTTGCCTGGAGAATCCCAGGGACAGAGGAGCCTGGCTGGCTACAGTGCACGGGGTCAGCAAAGAGACACAGCTGAGCCACTGAGCACTGTGAATCTTTGAGTTGCTCCCATCTCTCGGCTGTTGGGAACTCTGCTGCTATAAACACACAAGTGTTTCTTTAGACTCTGCTTTAGACTCTTTTGAATATATACCCAGGGGTGGGATACGCTTCCTGTATCTTAACCCAGATGGGATTGTATTGGGATTTCATCTCTACCGTGCTGGCACCCTCCCTTCCAGTTGTGCTGGACTTTGGGCTCCGGGAGCGATAGCCCGGGCTTTATTCATCTCAGTGGCTTGCTCAGGATGACTCACTCGGCAAACAAGAAGTTCCTGCTCAATCACTTCCTCTTGCCTCCCCCCACCTTCAACCCAATGGCTCTGAGAAGGATGTCATCTGAGCTTTTAATATCGAAGCAGCGCCAAATTCCAGGACCCTTGACAAATTTTTGAACAATCGTTCACAAGCCGAACCAGGCAGGAGTCAGCTTGTCCTCTTGGCAGAGGAGAGAGCTGAGCTGCGTTATCTGCTCGTTGGAAAAGCACAGCGGGGCACTTCCAGGTGGCTCCGGACCCCGGGGGAGGCCAGACGGAACTGGAATGCTGCAGGTATATCTTTCATCCCCTCTCTGCCTCCTCTTTCTGGGGCGAAGAGTCCTCCATAGGCACTTCCAAAATAGTATCACATGATTTACTAGCTTCCTAAATAGGTCTCTGTAAAAGCAGACCCAGTGCGAACTAACCTGGTTAGTCCTGAGCACAACTCTATTAACCATTTCGTTCAACAAAGATGTAAGTCACCATGAACTTGAGGCCACTCCAAGCTGGTAGAGGCCCTCTCTCTTTCCTCAGCTGCTCTCCCACTGGGCTTACAGTGTCCTGGCCTCACTTGGAAAGGCTGGAGCTGAGTGTGATGCTAAGATGTAGGGAGATTTGGGGTAACTTAAGCTTTGTCCTCGGATTGGTTTGTGATTATTCAGTCACTAAGTTGCGTCCGACTCTTTGTGACCCCAAGGACTGCAGCACACCAGGCTTCCCTGGTGTGATGCTCAAATATCTCCTGGAGTTTGCTCAAATTCATGCCTACTGAGTCAGTGAGACTATCTAATCATCTCGTCCTCAGAAACCACCCTGATTTCCAGACATCGCTTGTGAACAGTGGTCTTATTTGCCCTCAGAAATGAAGCAGCCATGGGACTTCCCTGGTGCTCAAGTGGCTAAGACTTCGCCTTCCACTGCAGGGGTTGCTGGTTCGATCCCTGGTCAGGGAGCTAGATCCCACGTCTCGAAGCAATATTGTAACAAACTCAACAAAGGCTTTAAAAATGGTCCACATTAAAAAAAAAAAAAGTCTTAAAAAAAATGAAGCAGCTAAAGCAGCCCTCTCCCACTTCCCCAGTGGAAGCTTCCTTTCACTTGCTCTTGCCACCTTCCCACCTTCCTTCCCTCACTTCTGTCTGTCTTGCCAGCACTGTCCCTTCATGCATCCATCGCAGCAGGCCCCTGCAGCCCCTTCACTGGGTCCCAAAGCTTTTCCTGCCACTACATCCAGCTGCTTCCTGGCCCCACCAGGAGGGACCCCACAGTCACCCTGGCCACCACGGACTCCCACCCTTTCTCAGCTCCCCTGCATCCCCTTGACTGCAAGGCCCACCTCACATCGCCTTCCCTCCTGGAGTTTCAGGCAGAAAGGAATCCTCCCAGACCCTGAATCTGAATCCACAGCCATCTCACCTTCCTCTGCCAAACACGCATCACAATGGCCATCAGAAATAAATAAATAAATAAAAAGGAGCAAGAAAGAAAAGAAAACATGTTGAACGGTGATGGTGAATCAGGGATATCAAGTGGGCATCCGTTGACTCTGAGTGTTTCCTTCAACTGCTTGCAGCAGGTCCTGGGGACTCGAGGGACCCAATATCCATGTAGGGAACTAGATGTACCACCAAAAACAGGGAGGAAGATGGAGTTGAGCCCATGCAAGTTTAAAGAGGTCAGGGAGCCTGTGTATGGCAAGGCCACCTGCCAGGTGGAAAGAGAACTTCAACTGCTGAGAAGAAGGGGAAACAAAGAGAGGAAGGAAGAAAGGAGGAAAAGAAGGAAGGAAGGAAGGAAGAGACAGAGGGAGGGAGGGAAGCACCTTGAATGCTAGGACAGTGAGATGAACGTTTGCACGCCTGACAGTGACTTGCACCTGGCCCATCCCTGCAGGAGGCGTGTGACCAATCCTGTGCAATTATAGGGTAATTGCTCAGCATCTAACTGGACAGAAGTTTCCAAAAATATTTATGCAGTAAGGTTGGACCAGAATTTTAAAAGAAGTTTTGGGGGACAAAGAGTCCCTTCAAGGAGAGGCTGAAGGTCAGATGTTTTAGAAAATCTTTTCCTGGTTTTTGAACAGTCTACTGTTGCAATGATGTAGAAAGAAGCCTGGCTGTTTCGGGAAGCCCTGCCATGGCTCTGAGGTCTGGAGTCAAAGCACTTTCTGAAAGAGGCGGAAAATAGTCCTTAACTTGTTTTATTTAGAAGAACAGAAATCAACTTAAAATACAATTCTTTGTTATATTCAAATTTGCATGGTGGTGAAGAACCACTCATGGGAGACATTACAGAAATCTTTCAGTTATTGATTAGCCATGAAAATGGGTTGAAGAAAAACTAGATTAACCCTTCAAGGTAAGAAGTGAGTGGTACATCCTTTGTCTCACAGGTCAGATAGGGTTGAGGGTGTCTCTCGTTGTTCAGTCGCTCAGTCGTGTCTGACTCTTTGCAACCCCATGGATTGCAGCACGCCAGGCTTCCCTGTCCTTCACTATCTCCTGAAGTTTGCCCAAGTTCATGTGCATCGAGTTGGTGATGCCATCCTGCCATTGCATCATCTGTCGCCCCTTTCTCCTCCTGCCATCAATCTTTCCCAGCATCAGGGTCTTTTCCAGTGAAGGTCTCTTGCCCGTGGTCATATACACATATCCTCCATCAGAGCTCCTGGCTTGGAGCCCTGCTCATGCCCACCCACCTCCGCCCCCCAGGGCCTGGCACCAGGCTCTTCCTGGCTAGGCCACAGATTTTCTGTTAATGATCCTGATCTAGGCGGAAGTAGTACAAAAGAACTTTGGGATTTTAAAGTTCCAGTGTTGACTCATAAAGTTATTTCACAAAGAACAATTGTGATTTCAGTGTGGTTTAAAACTGACATTCTGAGAAACAAGTGAGGCATGAAGGGCCCCCTTGGCAGGGATGCCAAAAAGGATCATCAGAGGCTGCAGGTAGAGTGCTTTGGGGGACCCTGACATGGTGCCTTTAAAACAGGGTTTTGCCAGGTTTGCACAGACCTGGGACATGTATATATCCTTTAAATAGATTTTAGACTTACAGACACATGGGAAAAAAAAATCGCTGGCAAGCAGAGAGGTAAATCAGGGCTTCCCAGGTGGGTAAAGATTCTGCCTACCAGTGCAGGAGGCATAAGAGACACGGGTTCAACCCCTGGGTTGGGAAGATCTCCTGGAGGAGGGCAGGCAGCCCAGTCCAGTATTCTTGCCTGGAGAATCCCATGGATAGAGGAGTCTGTGGTGGGTCCATAGAGCTGCAAACAGTCAGACATGACTGAATCAACGGAGCACAGCATGCAGAGAGGTGAATGGATCGCTGGAATCAGAGAAGAAATGATCCCAAAGGAAAAGAAAGAAGCAGAGTCCTGCTGGGCCTAGAGTACAAATAGCTTCATCCATCACAACCCAGCATTTCCTGCTCCGAGGCAGACCCAGAGGAGCCGTGGAACAATGGCCTCCTCTCACTGGATGTTAAGCCTCAGACAGAGCTGCTCCTCCTGACTTAGCAAGGCTCCTGGGGACTTGTGTCAGCTGCTCAAACATTCAGGAACCAACCAACGATGCAAAGTTCGATCCTGGCACTGCTTGTGGATCCAAGTCAGACATGTCTGGGGGCTTTACGCAAGCAGTCCCCAACCTTTTTGGTATCAGGGACCGATTTCATGGAAGACAGTCTTGCCATGGACATCCAGGGTGAGGTTGGGGACCCTGCTTTACATACTGACTGTTTGCACCCAGTAAGTCAGTTTATGGAAAGGGGAGTGTGAAGAAATGGGATGTGGAAATGCAAGCATCTTTCTTCCTAGCCAGAGGGTGGTTAGGAAGGGGTAGGGGCAGTGTCTATCTTTTATGCCCACCTATGCTGTATCCCAGCCCCATCCAGACTCTTTGAAACTCCCTGGACTGCAGCCCATCAGGCTCGTCTGTCCAGGAGATTTCCCAGGAAAGAATACTGGAGTGGGATCCTCCAGGGGATCTTCCTGACCCAGGGATCGATCCCGAATCTCCTGCGTTGGCATGTGGATTCTTTACCAAGGAGCCACCTGGGAGAGCTGAGCTTTTTCTGACTGACTGCCAGGCACAGGAACAACATGGGTCCTTCAGGAGGGAGCTATGTGGAACCACTGTAACCTGACCAGGTTCCTTCCATTTGCTCCACCAGCTCAGGGGCACTGGCAGTGTGCCACCCTGCCTGTGGAGCCAGGTCCTGGAGAGGGTTTCCTGTGATTTCAAGAAGAGGGAGCACCAGTGCCCTGAACGGCCGGCCACAGGCCCTGCCTCCTGAGTCTGCTCCCCTCCCCTCTCCTTCTTCCTTCCCACTCCTCCCTTCTCCCCTCCGCTCCCCTCTTGGGAGCATGGCCAGCCTTTAGTTCTGAGACACTTACTCCCTGCCCAACCACGAGGCAATTACAGATGATTACCTCTGAATCAGGGGCAGATCATCCACGGGCTTCCTGCCCCGGGTTGCCGTGGGTGGAACCAACTGCCAGTGAGAAATATCTCTTTAATCTACTCTGAAGATCTCTGTTGAGATGGTGGTTTAGGGTGACTAACCCTCTCCTTCTGGTGGGGGTGAGGGTGGGGGTGCCGCAGAGGTCTGCAGTGGGCCCACCCTCTGGGAAGCTGGCCCTCCTCTAGGGGTCAGGAGGAGAGAGCTCAGCTTCAGCGTTTGCATCACCGAGACGCATCTGGAACTTCTTGCCTGTACGGGTTGCATCTTGTACTTCCTTCACAAGCCGTGCCTACCGGCCGAAGTGGTGCTTGCACCTGGATCCGAATCCCTGGGCCTGGTCTGCGATTAGTCGATGCTCCCCGCCCCCCATAGAAGTCTCTGGTAAATTACTGAGTCCAGAGATAGGAGTCCTCGGTGAGTGTTTCACCTCAAAGCACAAGCAGTCGTCGGGATCGCTGGAGGCTTGTTCAAACAGAACCCACCTGAGAAGTTTTCTTTCACCAAATTTCCAGTGATCCTAATGCTTCTGGTTTCAGATCACCCAGAGGACCACTGGCTGGGCTTCCCTGCTGGCTCAGCAGTAGAAAGCCTGCTTCCCAATGCAGAAGACGCAGGTTTGATTCCTGGGTCAGGAAGACTCCCTGGAGAATCCCTGGACAGTGGAGCCTGGCGGGCTGCAGTCTATGGGGTTGCAAAGAGTTAGACACGACTGAGCGACTTAACAGCAACAGCCCCATGAAGCCTTCCCTCTCCTTCGCGTTCCTTGCTGTGCCTCCCAAAGCTCTGCAGTGTTGGCTGGGGCAGGACTTCAGGAGAAGTGAAATAAACCAGAGAAAAGCTGAATGACCCATCCGCATTGCCACAGAATCCCTCTCCCAGGAAAGGGAATTTCTTAATTTTGTCCTTCTATGCACTCGACTCAGATCTATAGCAGAGAATTGCTCTCTCAAAAAGACAGTCTTTTATCTTGAAAGCAGGATCTAAACTGTTGTCCTTCCTTCCAACAAGAATGAAGTCTGTTTCCTGATTTTTGTTTATGGAGATACAATTGACATATAACCTTATATTAGTTTCAGCGTGATTTGACATTGGCATATATTGTAAAGTGATGACCACAGTAAGTTAACATCCCCTGCCTCACATTTTTCCTTGTAAACAGAACTTCTAAGTTTCTGTCTGCAAGAACTTTTACGTCCCTACATCTCTTGTGTGCACTGTGTTACATTCAAGTATACCACACTGCGTTGTTAACCACGGTCACCGTGCTGTACATCAGATCTCCAGGACTTATTTATCTCACACAGTAAGTCCCCTACATACAAACCTTCAAGTTTTGAACTTCCAAAGGTGTGAACGTGTGTTCACAGTCCAGTCACCTAACTTGGCTTGCACGCCTGGCATATATTGTCCTGTGTGTGCATCCTCTCAAGTGGTTGTGCTTTTGTGCACTTCACTGTTTGGTACTGTACGGAGAAGGCAATGGCACCCCACTCCAGTACTCCTGCCTGGAAAATCCCATGGATGGAGGAGCCTGGAAGGCTACAGTCCATGGGGTCGCTGAGGGTCGGACATGACTGAGCGACTTCACTTTCACTTCTCACTTTCCTGCATTGGAGAAGGAAATGGCAACCCACTCCAGTGTTCTTGCCTGGAGTGTCCCAGGGATGGGGGAGCCTGGTGGGCTGCCGTCTATGGGGTTGCACAGAGTCGGACACAACTGAAGTGACTTAGCAGAGAACAGTAGTACAGTGTCTTTATTTGAAGGCCAGGGTGTCTGGAAGCAAGCGTCAAAGCCGTGGTGATGTAGCTGGTACTACCGTACTTTTCGAAGTACTAAACCATAAGATGAAAAATGCTTCTGTTTTGTGTTTTTCATGTATTATTTGTGTGAAGCGTATTACAAACCTACGACAGGACAGTACTCTATAGCCGATTATGTTCGTGGGTACCTAGGCTAACTTTGTTGGACTTAGAAACAAACTGGATGGACGAATGTGCTCTCAGAACGGAATTAGTTCATATGTTGGGAACTTACTGTAACTGAAAAAAAAAAATGTACCATTTAACCACCTGCACATTCCCTTCTTATCCTGGAGTCGTCTCTCCTTTATCCGTGGAGTAAAAACTAGCGTTTACTGAGGGCCTACTATGTGCCAAGTATGTGCTACTGGCAAGTGGTTCATGTGTCCGTGTCAAGGGGTCTTCCCAACAGTTTTGCAGATAATATGTCATCGGTCTGTCTTACACATGAGCAAACTGAGGGTTAGGGTTTTGTGTTTGCTTGGGGCTACAGAGCCTGTCACAGGTAGGACAGGGCTTCAAAGTGGGGTCTGATGCCAGTGGTCTGTTCTCCGTAATATTCCATCGGCTATACTATGAACTAACAAATTACAAAATGAGAGATGTCACATATTACAATTCTTCTATGATCCATCCATTAATTCAAGTTCTTTATTTAGTAAGCATCTACCCTGTGCCATGTGTTACAGTCAGGTCCTGGGAATACAGCTGGCCCCCTATCAAAGGGTTCAGCATCTGAAAATTCAACCAACCTCAGATGGTAAATACTTAAAAATAAATAAAGAAAATCTCAGAAAGTTCCCAAAAGTGAAACCTGGATTTGCCAGGCTGGTGACTAGTTACATGGCATTTACAACTAGTTACATAGTCTTTGTATTATAAATAATCTTGTTGTTGTTACAGTTGCTAAATCATGGCCAGCTCTTTGGCAACCCATGGACTGCAGCACGCCAGGCTCCTCTGTCCGTGGGATTCTCCAGGCAAGAATACTGCAGCGGGTTACCATTTCCTTCTCCAGGGGATCTTCCCCACCCAGGGGGAAGAATGAACCTGTGTCTCCTGCATTGGCAGGTGGATTCTTTACCACTGAGCCACCTGGGAAGCCCTGTTAAGTAACCCGGGGATGATTTAAAGTATACAGGAGGATATAAGTATTTTATATAAGGAACTTGAGCATCCTTGGATTCTGGAGTCCTAAGGGATCATGGAACCAATATCCTCCGACATGGATAAAACAACTGTACAATGATGTACTGCTGTAGCCGCGAGTTCCGGAAAACAAACTCACTCTGAAGGACAATGCAGATAGTGGAGTGCACTCTATTACACCGGCGGGCCCAAGGCAGAGTCTCCTCTCAGCCAAGGACCCCGACCAGTTTTTGTGCAAATCTTATATACCTTAAGTGTACCTGCCCAAACCCACCTCCCCAAATTCCCTGAAACTAGTCTGAACAAAGGAAAAGAAAGATACAGTCAAAGTTAACCCGTGATTCATATGCCTTAAGCCTAGGTAGTTAACAGTGGACAGTTATCAATAGGCCTGTGGTCATACCCCAATAAGCATAATAGAATGTATGATTCTATTCAGTTCCACAGATAATTAGGCTATTCTTTTAGGCAACTGGAGAGTCTAGGTATGAGCCCTGGGGCTCTTCCTTCCGGGGGCTCTGGTTTTCCAGTTGGTATGTTGTTTCCACAGATACTGAGCATATAGCTCAAAGTCCACAGTCTGGCCCAAGAGGCAGTCCTGCTTTCAAGATAGAGCCTGTTCTGTCTGTTTCCTCTTTCAATGCAAGAGAGAATTTTACAAAATAGTTTCCCAGAATGCCTGGTGAAATTTTATTTTTTAGTAGTTTGTCCTCTGGTTCAAGTTGTTCAGAAAAGTACCTCTATCATTAGGCCCAGAATGCATTCCTCCGTCTTCAATTTGTTTTCTGTCAAAACACGTCTGAGTTTCTAAAAACTCAGTTTGATAAATTTGTTTCCTATTTCTCCTAAAGAAGGAACATGCATTGCTTTAACTTTAAAATATTTTTAGGATTTCCCTGGTAGCCCACTGGTTAAGAGTTTGCCTTGCAAGGCAGGGGACACAGGTTTGATCCCTGGTCCTGGAAGAATCCACATGCTGAGAGGCAACTAAGCCTGTGTGCCACAACAAAGGCCCAATGCAGTAAAATAAATAAAATATTCTTATTTTTGAAGGAACAATACATTTCTAGGGCTGAAATTTTTAAGAAAACAAAGGATGCATAGTAAACATATCTCTTCTCCTGACCCTCGACCCCTCCAAATCTCCCCAGAACAATCATTATTATAAACGTATATACTGTCTCTCCCTTCTTTCCTTATCAGAACAAGTGGTTGGTTACTATCGTGCATGCTCAGTCGCCTCAGTCATGTCCCACTCTTTGTGACCCTATGCATGGTAGCTTGCCAGGCTCCTCTGTCCATGGGATTCTCCAGGCAAGAATACTGGAGTGGGTTGCCATGCCCTCCTCCAGGGGTTCTTCTCCACCCAGGGAACGAATGCTTGTCTCTCTGTCTCCTACTTTGGCAGAGGGGGTTCTTTACCACTAGCGCCTCCTGGGAAGCCCTTTACAAAGTGCCAATTCAGTAAATAGTTACCTTGTTCTTCTTCACAGCTGCATATAGAAACAATTCTAAAAGGAACCATGTGATATTGAATTAGGCCCTGTTGGTGAACCTATTACATGGTCTAGTATTTTGCTATGACAAACAGTTCTACGCTGACTGCTCTTGTATGTATGTGAACTTACACATGAGCAAGTCCACCTATAAGATAATTTACTTTTAGGGGAAATGCTGGGTTAAGGGCAAATGATATGTGCATTTGTAATTAAACTTTTTTATTACTGAACATTTCAAGCATTCAGTAAGCAAAGAGACAAGTCCAATGGACTTCTATACACACTCCTCCACTTTTCAATGGTTATCATTAATCTACAGCTGATACTATTTCATACATACTATATATATATATAGGTAGGTCCTACTTATCCCCCTCATCCCAAATTATTCTGAAACAACACTGACACAGTATTTTCTCCATGGGTAAATATTTCTGAAAAGTAAGGGCTTAAAAAATGTGTGTAATTTCACTAGCATATCTAAAATATATTAATATTATTTTATTAATGTCATCATTTGTTAGTATCACATTTCCCCAGATTGTCTCATGAAAAATTATTTTTTCAACAGCTTGTTCTTTGATTCAGAATCTCAATAAGTTTAAACCATTTACTGCAGTTGGTTAAGTTTTTTTTTTTTAATTTATTGGTTTTCTCCTCCACTTCTCTCCTTTCTTTCTTTCTTTCTTCTTTTTTCTTCTTCGTCCTGAGTGATATTACTGTAGAAACTGAGTGAATTTGCTTCCAGAGGCTGGATTTTGCTGGTTACATCCCCATAGGGACATTTAATATGCTCCTCTATCCTTTAGGTCAAAGGAAAAATGCAAAATTAAACTGTAGAATTTCTTAAAATAATCAAGAAAAAACATATCCGAATCTGTGTGGCATAACTAAAGTAGTTATGAAAAGAAAACATAGAGAGCTAAATATCTGTATCAATCAAAAAGGAAATTAAAATAAATGAATTAAATATTCAACTTAGAAAGCTGAAAAATATAGCAATAAAAAAATTAAGTAAGCAAAACAACAGCGGAAAGAAGATAAATACGGAAATTAATGTCATATTATTTTTTTCAACTTGCTGAAAAGATTTAGGATCATCATTCCAGACCTAGGTGGTCGTTTTGTGGTTTACAACTAAATAGACAACAAATGGTACCTCCCTGGTGGCTCAGTGGTAAAGAATCTGCCTGCCAATACAGGAGATAGGGGTTTGATCCCCAGGTTGGGAAGATCCCCTGGAGAAAAAAATGGCCACCCACCCCAGTATTCTTGCCTGGAGAATCCCATGGACAGAGGAGCCTGGTGGGCTGCAGTCCACGGGGCCGCATAGAGAGGGACACTAAGAGACAAAGCCACCACACCTGACAACATAACCTAGGTTAACTGTCAGAGGGAAAAGGCTTTTACACCCAGTTTGCTCTGGATTTCAAGATGAGGCCTGCTTTGACTGTCAGTGAGAAATCAGGTCCGGAGCCCTCACCTAGGTTCTTGGTGAAAAACTTCAAGGATCAGGGAGGACGCAGGGAAGGGAGTCCTGAGGGGTCAGGTCTGAGGGGCAGAGGGGCAGAGGGGCATCTCCTCCCCTGTTGGATACAGGGCTTTGCCTTCCTCAGGCTCCAGGTCAGATCACCACTGCCAGAATCATTCATTGCTAGGGAGGCCTTTAGCAAACCCCTCTGAGAGAAATGTCTTTACCCTCAAGCAGGAGTGTTAACCCTTACCTTAAAGGGGCGAGGGTCCAATGAGATGCCCTGTAGAGCTACATCTCAGTAGGTGACAGCTAACAGGATGGCGCAGGGGTTCTGTGATTCTACGATGGGGACCCGCTGACACATCAGGGGACACAGAGCATCGAACAGGAGAAATCAACCAGACTGCTTCCCTTCTCCGCGGCCCACTCCTGCTGAACGCGGCACGTCCACCCCCGGGCCTTCTGTGCTGCCTCGGCCTCCATCCGCCCACCTTGCAGCCCGGCTGCGCGCTAGGACAATTCCAGCCCCGCGCGCCCGGTCCTGGCCGGGCTGCTGTGCGCTCTCGCCCGCAGGCCGTGCCGCTGAGCCCCCAGGCCGGGCTCGGGGGTCTGGGATCCAGTGGGGGAGGCGCTTTCTCCAGCTCAACTGGGTCTCCCTGCCCCGGAGGGAACCCAGAACATCCAAAGGGCGCTCCTCCGGCCTGGAGCGCGGGGACTGGTCCTTCCCGTCCCCTCCCCCGCGGGACAAAGACCCGGCCTTCCCCATTCGTCCTGCCGTCGGCCAGCTTACTTGGTGGCACAGGAGCCGCGGGGACCGAGTAGAGACCCCACCCCCCGCCCCGCGCCCCGGCGCGCCTCCAGCTCCTGCAGACCCGGTAAGTGGGTGCCCCTCCACCGCCGCCCCGCACCTTCCCGGAGGGGTCGCCGCGCGCCCGCGACCTGGCGGGAGCCCTGGAACCGGCGCCCGCGACGCCCGGGGACGCAGGAAACGCCCGCGGCAGACAAAGGGCCGGGGTCCCCAGCGCCGCCCTGAGCCCGGGGGCGCCCGCCCGCCTGGCCCGCGCCGCCCAGCGAGCGTCTCCTTATTTGGTCAAATGACACGCGGGGTTCTCCGGGCGGGGCGCGCCTCTCCGCGGGCCCAGCCGCGCGGACCTCCGCTGCCGTCCCCCGTCTGTCCGCGAGCCGCAGCGCGGTGAGTGAGCTCCAGTCAGGCCAGGGGCTGGGGGCCGGCGGTGGGGCACCGGGGAACAAGGGAACCCCGGAGGAGGGGGGAGATCTGTGGACAATGCGGCTGGGGGTGGTGGGGAACCTGGGCACTGGGGAGCCGAGGGACAGAAGAGGGCTTGGGGACAGCTGGCTGTGGGGGATCTGGGGATGGGAGGTCTGGTGGTGGGGATACCCAGAAAGAGGGGAGCCAGCCATGGGGGGGGGGGGGGAGGATCCAGGGACAGGGGAGTTGGCCCTGTGGGCCACCTTAGAGGTACCTTAGGTGGGAGGGACCCGGCCGGGGATGGACCCCACCTCATCCCGAAGGGAGGACGGCAGCCAGCCTCCTGGAGAGGAGGGTCACCAAGCCAGTGGTCTTGGTGCACTGGCCGAGTAAGTCTGCTCTGGGCACCCAGGCTTTTCCTGCGGTGGAAAGGAGTGGACCTTGCTGGTGACCTCAGGCATAGATCTGAACCTGAAACATCAGAGCAGAATAAAACCAAAACGGGCTTCTTTTAAAAAATACAGTACTCATCTTAAACTGACTCCTGTGGTATCTTGGCATATCTGAAATTGCAGGAACAAAGTGTTAAATGTTTCCAGTTTAAAGGAAGGATTAATTCTCTTGACTTTCAGATCCCCACTTGGCTTTCCATTCCCATTAGTCTAACCTGGTCAGCTATGCTGCACTAGGGCACTTGGGAGGCAGTAACCCACCCACCTCTGGGACTTAGAATCCCAAGAACTGTGTTTAGGACCCACCCCCTTGGAGCTAACCCCGCTGATGTGTGTTTTGTAATAATACCTTAGAGGGAGGAGGCTTTCATATCTTGAAGGTGATTTCAACCAAGAAACAAGTGAGGAGAGTCTGAGAAGTACAGGCATTCCTCGGCTTACACTTAAAGTCCTACAAAAGCAAACAATGAAGAATGTTTCATTGTGCAGCTGTATGAATTTTTTCACAGTGTTTTCCAGCCTGTATTTTTAAGCGTTGTGAGTTAATAGATGGAATGGGGTTTCCACAGTGTCTATTATCTGGTGTGCTTCGATGCCTCTGCAGAGCTGCATGTTCACAGGGCTGTGTTGGCTTCCCACCAGCCAGGCATGGTGGGGTAGGCTCAGGTATGGACGTGCTTTGAGGCAGGTGTGGCTGGTAGCCTGTGTGCTTGGGCTGGAGCTAGGCTGCCTGGGCTTAGATTCCTGTCGCTCCCCATCCCTCAGCCTCAAGCTGTGCAGTCTTGGCCAGGTCACCTAAACTCATGGTGTTTTGGTTTCCACAACCTGAAAACACAGGATGGTGGCTTGCTTGTAGGGTTTGTTATAAAGCCTGCCCATCAGAAGCAGTGTATACAAAATAGATATTACCCTTGTTTTTACAGATACACTGGAACACAGAGAGATCGGAGTAACTTTTCTCAAGGTTTCCCAGCTTAGAAACAGTGACTCCAAGAGCAGACCCCAGACAGCTTTAACTTGAGGGCCTGAGTTCTAACCGCTAAACTGAGAGGGGTATGGGGGTGGGGGAACCTGAACATTTCAATGAGGGCGTAACTGCATACCTTCACCCACGGTTATTGTTAAGTCACTTCTAGTACTGAAAAAATCTAATTGTAGCCCAGCAGGATACTGAAAAAAAAGACTGAAGACTGGGCTCAGGAGGCCTGGGTTCTCTTCCTGTCCTGCCCTGAGGGCCTGTTTCCCAGCCTCTGGGGCTCCAGCTGCCTTGTTATCAGCAGGAGGCTGGAGGAGGTAGCTTACCTAAGCTGCTCTGACTCAGCACCAGGAGATAACCCAGTTCCGTGAGCTCCCGTGAACAGAAAGAACCGTTGGAGACTTCCTGGTCATTCTCTTACACCAGATTTATCAGAGCCACATTGTCACATGAACTTACACTGAGCAGTCACTTTCTGAAGATGACCACCTGGAACTGAACGCACAGGCCCATCTCTAGGGGCTGTGAGCCCAGTCTTCCAGAGCCGGAGGCTGGCAGTGACTTTGGGGTGAGTTACGTGAATGGCCTCTCTTGTCCTGACTGGTGGATTGCAGTGTTAGCTCTTGTGGTGGTTCATTTTGCATCAATCTGATTGGATCACCTGGTGCCAAGACACAAATGTAACTTCTGGGTATGTCTTGGGAGGCTGTTTGTGGAGGCGATTAACATTGAATCAGTAACCTGAGTCGCCCTGCCCAGCTGGGGTGGCCTCGTGCAGTCAGCTGGAGACCTGAGTAGAACAGAAGGCTGAGCAGGAGGGGACGCCCTGAGTCTGACTGTGAAGCTGAGACTTGGTCCTTTCCAGGCTCTGGTCGCAGCTGGAACTTCAGCTTATCTTGGGTCTTGAGCCTGCAGGCTTTTGAACTAGAATTTACACCTCTGGTCCCTGGTTCTCAGGCCTTCAGACTCAGACTGGAACTTCAGACTCAAGACCTCGTAGCTCTGCTTTGCCAGTAGTTCTCCAGCTTGCCAGCTGCTTGGGACTTCCAGCCTCTATAATAATATGATCCAATTCCTAATAATCAGTCTCTTCATATAATATGTACTTTCAGTTCTGCTTCTCTGGAGACCCTGACTACTACCATTTCTCAGTAACTTTGCTTCACAATTCTCTCCATACGCTCAGTTTTGCTGTTTTAAATTTTTATTGGAGTACTGTTGCTTTACAACATTATGTTAGTTTCTGCCATACGGCAACATGATTCAGCTTTTTGTACACATGGATCCCCTCTTTTTTGAACTTCCTTGCCATGGCAACCAACTCTAGTGTTCGTGCCTGGAGAATCCCAGGGACAGGAGCCTGGTGGGCTGTTGTCTATGGGGTTGCACAGAGTCGGACATGACTGACGTGACTTAGCAGCAGTAGCAGCCATTTAGGTCATCGCAAGAATCAAGTAGCGTTCCCTGTCCCCTACAGTAGGTTCTCACTAGTTATCTATTTTCCGTTGTTGTTCAGTTGCTAAAATGTGTTCGACTCTTCGTGACTCCACAGGCTGCAGCATGCCAGGCTTCCCTGTCCTCCACGGCCTCCCAGAGTTTGCTCAAGCTCATGTCCATTGAGTAGGTAACGCTATCTAACCATCAATTTTATACCTAGTATCAACAGTGTATGTGTATCTATCTCAATCTCCCAATTCCACCCCAACCCATCTTGCTTTTTAAAGATTCCATCACCCCACTGCTACTGGTGGTCCCCATGTTCCCTTCGCTGTAAAATGTGCTTGCCTGCCCTCTTGGGTCTCTGATGAGCTGTTTGAGGGCAGCCTCTGGTCTGTTGATCTTCAGTCTGGTTCTCATGGGTGATTCTCACGCCCCGTCTGAGTTTTGGACATCACATGTCATCCTGCTAATCCTTGGCCTGTGTAAGTGGTACCTTGCCGGCCCTAAATTAGTTTGTGACTTAAAGATCTCCTTCAAGTGTTTCTAAGTGAGGCCAGTGATGTCTGTGCCCATGGGTGAAGTGGCTGCCCTGTTTTTGTAAGTAAAACCAGTGTTGAAGGGCATCCCTGAAGCCTGTAAATGTTTGTGTTTCAAAAGAATAGGTCTGTCTGTGCTTGATGGTACGACCTTTGGAACAGATGAGAATCAGCCAGTTTAGGCAGTGGTGGGAACAGCAGGAGGTGTGCGTGCCTGTCGTGACAGGATCCTGCGGGATGTGCTAGAAAACACCAAGGGGAGTGGGGCTTTGCGAACAGGGAGGGGGCTGGTCTTTTGTGGAAGTTGGGGTCAGAGCAGATGGAGGCAGACGAGAGTAAATTGCGAGCTGCCTTCTGGAGATGGGAGGAGACGCATGAAGGGGAGTGTGGGTTTTTCCTTTTGTTCTGGTGAAACCTAACGTGGTTACTTGGGCCACACGTAACCAGGAAGTGGAGGGAGAGAGGCTGGGCTCCCCCTACACACGTTGATGCCAGTAGAGGACCCGAGGCCTCCAACCATCCTAGCTTGTGTAATTATGCTTGTCCTGTGCAGACAGAGCTGATATGTTTTGAGATTAAATTGCCAGATAGAATCTTAAAGGTGATTTAAATTCTTTGGAGCTAGAACTAGACAACTCTTCCGGAGACTGTGTGTTTCATCTCAGTCTCCCGGGGCCGTTTCATTATTCAGTACTACCCAAAAGATAATTCCAGAGACATCAGCTCACCTTATCCAAGCCTTGTCTCTCACACAAAATATTTCTTAACACGATCATAAACGACTCAAGCTTTTTAAGTGTTTCTGAAAGTTACTAGTTAATATACCAAGTTATACATTGATGAACCCTGCCTATATTCTCACTGAAGACTCAGTAAATTAACCCTTAAATATACAACAGGTATGGCTGCCCCGCTGGCTCAGTGGTAAAGAGTCTGCCTGCCAATGCAGGAAATGCAGGTTTGATCCCTGGGACGGGAAGAACCCCTCGAGAAGGAATTAGCAGCCCACTCTAGTATTCTCGTCTGGAGAATCCCATGGACGGAGGAGCCTGGTAGGCTGTAGTCCACGGGATCACTAAGAGTTGGACGTGACTGAGCTCACACACACACACGCAAGGTATAGTCATTCTTACCAAGAATCCCAAAATGGATTTCAAAAGGATTTTAAATACATTATAATACTTTTAAAAATAGCAACATCCTTTGAGATGGTGTCCCTCTCCCTTTCAGCAGAATTTCTGTTTAAAAGAAACAGTTCAGCTGGACTAATGGCAAGAGCTTCGGGGTGAGCTGGTCTGTGTGTCTGGTCCTTCTGTCCACAGAAAAACAGACTGGTGCAGAGTGTTCTCGGGCTTCTCTGCTGGTGTGAGAGCTTGTGCCTTTGGACAGAGACCTCTGGTTTATAGGCTACTGTGTCTGTGTGGGATACCCCGGGCCCCCCCGGTGCCCGGAGCCTGGGTCCAGGGAGCTGGTGGTTCTGCACGAAGATGTTGGGGGCATCTCCTGGGGTGGTGTGGGCTTCTTGACCTGACCAGCCTCATTCGGGGGCCATGCAGCTGTGTGCTCACATGGGTGTGGATCCAAACACAAGAAGAACAGTTTTACCCGCTGAGGAAGCAGCAGTTTATCTGGAAGAGGGACGAGGGACGAGGCCAGAGGCGGAGAAGAAAGAACGAAGCTTAAATCTGTTGCTTTAGAAATTGTAACGGTGTCAGATGCCAAACCACATTACATCTGGGGTTTGCTATGCAAAGTGGGTTGTTCACATAACACAGGCCTCGTTTCCTCTGGGGATATTGCCCACATGTTTGTGCTCTGGGATATACGTGTTCACCCACCACCCATTGCGTGTCCATTCATTCATTCTCCATGTGTCCCTGAAGCGCTGGACTCTTTTGTCACCTGGTGACACCCTTGCAGGGCTTATGGTTGAGGGGTGGGAGGTACACAGGCAGTCAGCATCCTGTGGTGTCAGGACAACATTGCATTTTCAAATATATTCCTTAAAAGAGCCCATATCCCACAGACTGGTTTTCTTAATCCTCCCTAGAAAGCTCCAGATGCTGGTAAGCAATGGCAGTTCCCACCTGGAACCTGGCTGTCAGTGAAAGCTGGGTCGGGGACTCCACAGGACTGACTTGCTGAGGCTGCGTCGCAGGTTGTGGGACGGCTCCGGGGATGTTTGCAGATTTCTCGGGAGGAATCAAGGCTGTTAGACCAGTCTCATCAGGCCGCATGGATAAAGACGCACGGGCATCATGGGGCTGGAGGCACATGGCATCTCTGGAGTCAGGTTGAGGTGCTTAGTTGGTAGGGCGAGCACTGAAGAGAAGGCTACATGGAAGGCCCACTGTTTAGGAAGGACAAGCCAGGAACTCTGGAACTCTGCCCCTCTCCTGATTCCTCGGAAATGTTTCTGGGAAAAAAAATGCAAAGGGACTCAGCCACACATATACATGTATCCATTCTCCCCCAATCTCCTCTCCCATCCAGGCTGCCACATAACATTGAGCAGAATTCCCTGCGCTCTGTAGTAGGTCCTTGTTGGTTATCCATCTTAAATATAGCAGTGTGTGCTCTTCCATCCCAAACTCCCTAACTATCCCTTCCCTACATCCTTCCCCACTCCCGCAACCATAAGTTTCTTCTCTAAGTCCGTGAGTCTGTTTCTGTTTTGTAATTCCAATGGTATCATTTCTTTTTAGATTCCACGTATAAGGTATGTCACACCATATTTCTGCTTCTCTGTCTGACTTACTTCACTCAGTATGATAATCTCTAGGCCCATCCATGTTGCTGAAGGTGGGATTGTTTCATTCTTTTTAACGGCTGGATAATATTCCATTGTGTATATGTGCCACGTCTTTATCCGTTTTTCTGTCAGTGGATATTTAGGTTGCTTCCATGTCTTGGCTGTTGTAAACAGCGCTGCAGTGAACATCGGGTTGTGTGTATCCTTTTGGATCACATTTCTGTTACTTCACTGTTCACCGGAAACATCACCTCATTGTCGGTCAGCTATACCCCAATACAAAACGAAAAGTTTTTAAAATGAGGCGTGTTCTTCCCGGCTCTAAATGCCTTCCTCCCTCCTCCACCTTCTTTCCTCCTCCCTTTTCTTCTCGTTTTTCTTCTCGTCCTGGCTCTCACACGCCCCCTCCCACCCCAGACTTTGACAGTTCTTAAATCTGAGAAGATAAAATAGCTCCCATGCACAAGCCTATGGACCTTGTAGAGTCATCATTTTCTGTGGGGAGCCCTATGCACTCTCTGAACCTGCATCCTCACACCTGAGTCAGCACAGGTGGAGAGACTCAGATCAAAGCACTCTCCCTCCTACCACCCCGGGCCTGCCAGCTGTCCCAGAACTGTCTACTCCCAGCACCGTCGGCTGGGCCTGCAGCCACATCTGTAAACCTGTCCCCTAAGATCGGCTTGTTCAGAGCCGAAGGGGGATGACATCAGAGGATGACTTAACCTGGGGGAGGGGTAAGAACTCCTCGACACTGGGATCTGGGTTCAGTCCATGAACGACAAGTCAGCAGTCATCCCTGAGGCCCAGGGTCTCCTTGGCTGCTGCTTTGTGCGCTCAGCATCTGTGCCCAGGCGATGGTCTGAGTGACAGGTAGCCCACAGGGAGGGATGTGGCGGTTTGGCGAGGGTAAGCAGGTTGTGCACAATTAGGAAAAAAACAAAACAAGATGTTCTGGTTTTGTTTGAGGAAATGATTCAGAAGTGGCCTTGGACACCCCAAAAACATTTTGAAAGAGTCCCTGCCTCTTGGTTTTGTCTCCCCCAGCCCCACAGAGTGAAGTCAGGCTTCCACACAGTAAATCTTCATTCACTGCAGGCTGAGGAGTTCAGGTGCTACAGCTAACTGCCTGTGGGGCCAATCTGTTCAGGGTGATGGCCACAGGCCCTCCTTTCCCTGGCCTCTGGCTATCTCTTCAGCTTCATCTTGAATGCTCCTGGAGTGACCCGAGTCACTCCCACCTTCCTGGGGTGTCTGCTCTCCCCACCCCGATTCCCATCCCTGAGCCTCCACTCTCTGCCTGCATCATCACCTGGGTAACTCTTTCCCGGCACAGGTAACATCTTAGGAAGCCTGTCCACCCTCCCAGGATGGGTGGCTCAGGGGCTGCTCCTCCCGCTTCCCATGGTACCCGTCGGGTCTCTCCCTCAGGGTGCTGAGCGTGGAACTGAGTCTCTTGGATACACACCATGCATCCGTTTCTCACTAGACCACAAATTCCCTCTAGGAGGTCCCGTATCTTACTCATCTTTGTAGCTCCAGCTTTTTGGATAACATCTCACACAGTTCCAGCTCAGCTGATGCCTCTGCAATGAATGAATAACCAAGCATTTTAGAACTTCCCTGGCGGTCCACTGGTTAAGACTGCACTTCCAATGTAGGAGGCATGAGTTCGATCCCTAGTCTGGGGAATAGGATCCCACATGCCGAGTGGTGCAACCCCTCCCCAAAATTTTTTTTTTAAGTAAAAAAAGAAAGAAAGAAACAATTTTAATTAAATAAAAATGTCATTTTATAAAATTTAAAAATGGAGTTATAGGGGGTATCTAAAGCAAGGCTGTAGCTAAAAATTTCCCATTAAACAGAGGCTTAAGAAGATTGGACTGTAGCCTGCCAGGCTCCTCTGTCCATGGGATTTTCCAGGCAGGAATACTGGAGGGGGTAGCCATTCCCTTCTCCAGGGGATCTTCCTGACCCAGGGGTCAAACCCAGGTCTCCTGCATAGCAGGCAGACTGTTTACTGTCTGAGCCACCAGGGAAAGCCCCATTCAAATAAAAAAATAAAAATCAGGCATTTTATAAGATTTAAAAGTGGAATTATAGGGGATGTCTAATGCAAGACTATGGTTAAAATTTTTCCCATTAAACAGAGGCTTAATATTGATAGTGTAGCTTTGGATACACAATTGTGTCATTTTCTGTTTGATAGCATTAGATTAAAGAACCGGTTTCAAACTCTGTAGGAGAAGGGAGACTCTTAGATTGCTTAGGAGCTCGTGTGCTGCTTGTTCTGAGACTCAGGGCTTGTGCTTTGTGGAACTCACGGGAAATGGGTTCAGATTCATGTCCATCTGCTCTGCTTCTAATTAGTGGTGGTCTTGCTTTCCGCCCCAACCTGTTGGTTTAAGCAGAAGCACTGTCCTGATCAATAAAGCTGTTGTGACTTAGAGGAGATAAGGAGTGAGGTAGGAGAGAGACCCACCAGCACCTGAAACAATCTGCAGAAGTGGGCGCCATCGGACCTGGAGGGCAGGTGGGGACTTCACTCCTCCTGCTGGAAGTCAGGATCGGTGACGGGGGCTGTGCTGGGGCCGCCTCAGCCCTCTTCATCTGCCGTGGGGCCCTGCGTATACTCACAGTCCACTGTCTTAGATGACTTCTGTCAGAGTCCTGAGGAGTCAGAGGAGGCAGAAGGCACATCCCAGGCATATGAGCATTGTTGGGGCAATACCCTGGAGGAAACAGAGCCCCCTTTCATAGCTCCAGAGCACAGGAATGGCTCTCGATGTGGGTTACTGGTACAGCCTGTCTCCTTCCCCCAGAAGGGCCTGTGCTCTTCCAAACCCGCGTGGAACCACTCTTCCATGTAGACTGAAAGTTTATTTTGCTCTAAGTGAGAGGGCTGTTTGGAAACCAATGCTCACATAGTCTTCTGTTTTCATGAATGTTCCCGGCTTCCCATTTTTCCGTCCATAAAATGAGGTTGTTGTTGTTTAGTCACTGTCATATCCAATTCTTTGTAAGCGTATGGACTGCAGCCCAGTAGGCTCCTCTGTCCATGGGATTTCCCAGGCAAAAATACTGCAGTGGGTTGCCATTTTCCTCTCCAGGGGGTCTTACCAACTTAGGGATCAAACCCTCAGTATCCTGCATTGGCAGGCAGATTCTTTACTACTGAGCCACCAGGGAAGCCCGTAAAACAAGGTGATTGTATTAATAGGTAATCTCCTGGGTTGTTCCCAGATTTAAAAATTCTATTTTTTATAGCTCTATCTCCTTTCCTTGTTCTCATTTCAAATCTTCAGGTCATTATTCTGAAATTTGTGTGACCCACTTAGGTTCCGCAGTTAAATAAGTAGCCTCTGTGGAAAAATCCATAGGTTGGAAGGATGATGCTTAATTGCAATGAACTGAACGGTGGCCACTTTCAAGGCTAGTAACAGAGATTTCAGGAAAGCATCACATCTTCTGCCAACTTAGCAGCTGAAACCTGAGATGGCCTTAGGACAGATGATATTCATATACTGGGTTTCAGAACAAAGATCAAACACTCCAGAGCCTCATCTTGTGATGTTGTCTCAAGAATATCCCAGCAATGTTTTCTTTAACTCCAGGAAGAGCAATTTAGAGGGATGGATCTCGCCACATGTGTCCAGCTGCGAGTTTAATACTTTCGGGAAAGAAGACTGTCCTATAAACACAGAAGTCACTAAGTATGGGTGCCTGAAAGTTGTCCGTTTCTTTGCTTACAGTCGTCAGAATCTTGTATACACAAAGTACAAAATTAATAAACATGGTGGAATTCACTATTATCATAAACCAGACAGCAATATTTTATTTGCACCTTAGGGTATCATTTTGGAATTTCACTCTTCAGTGGGTGGAGATGACCGAAAATCGAATTAAGTTTCATCAGTTTGTGAAACATCCCTCAGGAATTGTACGGTCAACCTGTCTCCAGATTTAATCATTTATAAAGCTTTTCACTTTTCAGTCAATTAAATATTGCCACCTGAGAAGCTATTTCTGAAGAAGCTGGATGGTGTTTCTAACCGCGTGGAGGCGTTTCTCCACACCTGGGCTTCCCAGGGTAGACAGGCTCTTTGTGGGGTGGTTCTGACATGTTGGTGCAGGAACTGCATGGGAGGAGGAGGAGGAGGGGAAGTCCTGCCTCCCTCTATCCCCACCCAGTCCGTTCTGCTCACGCACTCGCCACACTCATCCTGGAAAAATGCAAGTTGAGGTGTCGGCTGGGGAGACGGTTGATTGCGGTCACCGAGTTTCCTACCGTGATAATCCCTGTGCCTGGAAGCCAGCCTTCCCTTGTACCCTGATCGCTGGCTGCCCGGGCTGCGGTGGGGGCAGGGGCGGCTCCTCTCGTGCGGGGGTGGGGGGTGTGCTTCCTCCTGCCACCCGTCCAGGTGTGCCCCCTCGGCCTCAGGTTTCCAGCTCCGACGACCCTCCCCTGGCTCCTGTGGTCGCCCCTTATTCAAATCCATGAATCATAGAGGAGCGCATGGAAAGTCTTTTTATAGACATGAGCATATTGTTTCTATCCCTGCCGAGCTATTCCGGGGGCGGGAGATGGGGAAGATGGGATGTGCAGCTCCATCCTGTCTGGGGCAGGCACTCCTCCTGGGGGAAGAGGGCTCTGGCTCCAACTCTTGTCTTGTGTCCAACATCAAGATCACTTTTTCTGACACGGTCACCAAGAACTAGGAATTTTAAGGAAGCGGAATGCGCTCAGACACAGAACTGCCCCCAAATAATTTTTTTTTAAAGTACCGTTGAAAATGACAAGGCATTTCAGGGGTGAGTGTCGATTGCTCAGCCAGGAGGCGAGCCACCGATGGCAAAGGTGATGGTCAAGGTGACCGTGATGGAAGGGGACAGTCCTGCCGTGTGAACGCTCACTGGAACCTGTCCTCTCCTCCCTGGTAGGTGACGGACATCCAGGGCCAAGATGACCGAGCGCTTTGACTGCCACCACTGCGAGGACTCGCTCTTCGGCAGGAAGTATGTACTTCGGGAGGAGCAGCCCTACTGTGTGGCCTGCTTCGAGGCCCTGTTCGCCAGCACCTGTGAGGAGTGCGGGAAGTTGATCGGCTGTGACTGCAAGGTACCCCGGCCCCCTGGGGGTCCCGCGGTGCTCCCCACATCCTCGCTTACCGCCTGGCTTCCCTGGGCCTCACATTGGCTCCCCGTGCTTCTCTGCATAGTTTGCGCTCAAGTCCTGGTTCCCATCACCTCGAACACTCCTGAGCCCCATTCTGCTGGGCTGGGACCCTGCATGAGCCCTTCCTAGCCTCCCCCTGCAGGCTTGGTCTCTGCCCCCTCCCAGTCGTGCCTGCTCAGGGCTTTCCAGGACGTGTACGCCTGGCCTCCCGAGTACACTTCTGATGGCCCCAGGTCAGCATCCTTGTCTAACCAGACACCTGCTGCCCAATCCCTTGCTCCCCTGAGGCTCCCAGCTCTCCTCCTGGGCTGACTCACAGGGCAGGTGTGCGAGGTCAATATTTGCGAAGTGAGTGTGGTGCGGGTGACACGGCGCCCGCCTCTTGGGTGGAGGGTTTCAGAGGCTCTGCCTGCCCTGGGGCATCCGGGGAGCTTCTGGTCTTAGCGGGGAGGGCCAGCTTGGGTAGCTGCTGGCTGAGTGGGTGCGGCTGGCTCTACTGCGCGTCTGCCCTGGGTCTATCTTGCATCTCATCCTTCCGAGGGCAGGCGGTGAGCAGCTGGTCGCACACCAGCTTCTGTCTCTGTGTGTTTAGTAACAGTCTAGGAATGATTTCCATCTGGGGGGGAAGGCAGACTTTGCCTTGAGCAGAGACAAAAGGCGTGGGATGCCAGCCGCTGGAGCCTGAGCTGCAGTCATGTGTCCTGTCTCCAGAGCAGAATGGATTCTGAGAGGAAGGGACATGGGCACCCTTCAAACAACCAGAGCTTTGGCTACAACCAGGAGCAAAGGCAGCTGGTCTTGCTCACCTGAAAGGTGCCGGCCCTCCGACCTCCATCTCTTGGGGGGATGTGTGTCTGAGTCCCTCCACATCCATCTCCAGGCCAAGCAGGAGAGCTCGGACACCGAGTTGCCCCATTCCAGTCTGGCTCTGTGTCTCACTGGCTGTGTGATCTCAGGCCCATGTCTTGACTCCCTCAGTGCCCGTCTACGTGTTTACAAAATGGAGCTACGACAAGGAAGCCTGGGTCATGGGTTCTCACATGTGCAGCTACGAAGCAGCCAGAGTTCTAAAGAGCAGCTGCGTGTGCGTGCTCAGTCGTGTCTGACTCTTTGCGACTCCATGGACGGTAGCCCGCCAGACCCCTCTGTCCATGGGATTTCCCAGGCAAGGATACTGGAGTGTGTTGGCATTTCCTTCTCCAGGGGATCTTTCCAACCCAGGGATCAAACCCGAGTCTCTTATGTCTCCTACGTGGGCAGGTGGGTTCTTTACCGCTAGTGTGACCTGGGGAACCCAGAGCAGGTGCTGGTGGTATGAACCAGTCCCCTCTTCTCTGCCGACGGCACCCCTGTTCTTTCTGCAGCTCAGTCCCTCCCCAGGCCTCTTGAAGCTTCAGCTTCTCAGTTCTCACTAGAGAAACATCAGTAAGGATGTCTGCTTTGAGGGAGAACTAATAGGCAGAGAAAAACTTATTTTCTAAAGGCTCTCCCTGGGAAAGACGTAAGTAGGTGAGCGTTTCAGGTATCATTCTGACAAAGACCAGCTCTGGGTTTGGGGGATCTTTTGGAGCGCAACTGCTTTATGGTGTTGTGTTGGTTTCTGTGTACAAGGGACGTGAGCCAGCTATATGTGTGCATATATCCCCTCCCTCTTGAGCCTCCCTCCCACCTTCCACATCCTGCTCCTCTAGGGCATCCCAGAGCGCTGAGCTGCTTCCTGTGCCGTGCAGCACCTTCCCACTAGCTGTCTGTTTCACACGTGCTCGTGTGTATACCCCAATCCCAATCTCCCAGTTCACTCCGCCCTCCTTTTCCCCACTCCGTGCCCACAAATCTGCTTTCTACATCTGCGTCTTTACTCCGGCCCTGCAAATAGGTCCGTCAGTGCCCTCTTTCTAGATTCCACCTATATGCATTCATACACGATATTGTCTTTTTCTGACTTATCAGCTCTGGTTTGAAGGAGATGTTTTGGAGATTTGGGGCTGGTCATCCTTGGCTGGGAGCTAAAGTGAAAACAAAACTCAAGTCACTGATCGTTTCTTCAGTATGATTTAGTGGACAGGCCCTTGAAACTACTTATCCTTCCGCACATGCTTTATGAGTAAATAAACAAAAATCCCCCCAAAGCGGCCAAAATCAACACGACTGCTGCAGAGTCAAGACTGCTGTTCAGGCAATCACGCTGAACTTTTCACCCCGGATACCGGTCCACTGTGGAGTCTCAGCATGGGATTCTGTGCATTTGGGAAGGAAACAAAGAAGTGAACTTGCAGTTAGACCTCGGCATGTGGGGTTTTGAATACTTGGAACCGTTTTCTTGGCTTTCGGAAATAATTACAAAAGTTTGCTTTGTGGAGAAAGTGAGGGCAGGAGAAACGTGCCTGTCTTTCAGGAAGTGAACCCCCAGCCTGGCAACAGGGTAAGTGGCAGGGTCTCTGCCAGAGTCTTTCTTCAAGGATTTGAAGGACCATACGGATGGGAAGCACGGAACATCTTTGCAAAGTGCTGCGCCGAGTGGCGTGGCGCATCCCCCGACATGGCGGGGTCCTGTGGGTCTGAGGACTGGGTGGCTCGGGAATCAGCAGCTGAGCTTCCCCCAGCCTGGGAAAGACAGACGGGGGACAGAGGACAGCGAGGGACCCCGCTGCCCTGGGCCACCCCCGTTAACTGGGGGGTGCAGGGTCCCTCCGTGCCACTGACTCCACCCACGGCTCAGCTGAGGCCTCAACAAGGACAGAGCAAAGCCACAAGCCCTTCCCACATTAGGAGTGTCTCTGAAATGGAAAATCAGAAAGGAAGTGTTTGCGCCTAATCTCACATTGTTTATCAAACATTTTACAGCAATTTATGACTTTCTGTGTGCACAAGATTACCTTGCTTGTTTTTCTGGGATGTGTTGCAGATTTTTTTTTTCCTTTCTTTTTCGCCCCTTCATGTGCTCTCTCTCTAGAGAACCTTAAAACAGGGGCATTTTCTAGGATGTTTCAAAGTTCTTGAAAGTTAGTCAGAGAGCCCCTACTTCTTAGCCTTGAACCTCTGTGGTGTCTCTGGGGACCACCCGGTAGGCTCGACACACAACAGAATTCAGCGAGACAAGACTAGCTCGGTACTACAAGACTGAAACTCCATTTGGAGAAGTGAATGCCAGCGGTGAGAAGAGTCACTCAGAGCCCAGTTTACATACACACGTTTAGAGCAGGCGTCAGCCTAATTCAGGCACCAGGTCAGATCACCTAAGCAGACCAGATGCCTCGGCCTTTCTGTGCCGACTTCCAGTCCAGCCCCACAAGCCTCGAGCCAGCAAAGCCAGTGGCCTTTTCCCACCTTGGCGCCCATGCAGTGTGGACTTTTCCACAGAAGGGAGTCCCAGAGGAGGTGGGGACGTGAAGTATCAACTTGACTCAGACTGACACGTAAGGACGGCACGAGAGAAGGAGGACTCCCAGGAGAGCTGACAGCACGGCCTCAGATGGGGCTTCACAAGCGCCCAAGCAAGCTGCAGGGTGTGGCTCTTCCAGGCGTGCCCATGCGGATGGTACCCAGGCCCCCAGGGCCAGCATCACTCGTGGCCACACAGGCATCACCGAGCAACTGGTGTCCTAGCCGGGCCTCATAGCCAAGGGGGATGAGGGCCTTCAGAGGCCAGGACAGCGCAAGCCAGGGTATGGGCAGGGGAGAGGGGAGCATAGCAGAGAGGAGGCTGGGGCAGAAGGTGAGTCTGGGTGAACATGCTGGGGCCTGCTTGTAAAGATGCTGCCAGGCCAGGTAAAGGTCTGTGCCCTGCCAGATGCAGACCAGGAAGAGGGATGCAGGGGACTGGGCTCACAGCATCTTAGCGTCATTCTGTTAAACCTGCTCACCTATAAAATAGGAGTAAAACCTTATTCCATGGCGTCATTGTGTGGTTCAAAACAAGAGGGGATTAAGGGAATTTTAGAGTTAGAAGGGCCGTGAAGGCTGAAAGCGCTGTACAGGTAGAGTGATTGAGCCCAGGAGCCTGGAGCTCTTAGAGGAGGGCATGGAATCCATCTTGGTCTCATGAGTAAGTGACACTTCGGGGCACCTGATGTCACCATGAGCTGGGACCGAAGACCAATGTTAGCTGAGCAGTTACAATGTGCCAGGACTGTGGTCGATTCTTCACCATCATCTCTGCTTCCCGGGTGGCATCTGAGGCTGGAAGGGGTCAGGTTCCTGTCACCACCCCCGCACCTGCCGCCATGCAGCAGGTGTGTGGCAGAGCCAGGACTCGAGTCTAGAGCCTTCAGGTTTAATCGCTGGGGTGAAATACACCAGGCATTTTAGACATGTGCTCCCAGGGTCCCCAGGGGCTCGAGTGGCGTGGCAGGTGTGCAGGGCAGTGGCTTGAGGTTCCCCACCTGCCTACACGCCAGGTTTCCTCGGCCTGGGGTGGCCGCCGCCACCGACGGCACCTGGAACAGGGGTGGGTGAGCTGTCGTCCCACCTCAGCCCACCCCCTCCCCGCCCCACTGATGGTGATGCCAGCTTGTTCAGAGAGAGTTGTGACTCACCGTGGCTCCTGAGAGTGTGGGCGTAGATTGGTATTTATCTTCAAGAAAAACATTTTTGTCAGAAGGTTGAAGAATTATCAAATGTCTTTGAATGAACAGTTCAGGGCTGTTGTATGTTAATGCGGAAACACATGTGTGTGCGTGTGCATGTGTGCGTGTGCAAGAGACGGCAGACACGGAGCAGCTGTGCAGGGGGGTGAGGATGCCCCAGGGAAGGGATGGCCGGTGACTCAGCTCGGCAGGAATCTCGGCAGGATGGTGACCAGCCCCCTGGAGTGGGTGTGGGATGGGGGTGGCGCTGAGGGTTCTAGGCAGCTGCTGTCACCAGCCTGGAGGGCCATGCCATAGCCAGGGTGTGATCAGTCCTTCGCTTGAATGCAGGATGTGGGACTGGGGACAGCGAGCGACCAAATGACCAACAGCCTCAGGAGGGTGGAGGCCAGGAGCTGGACCTCCCTCTGGAGGATCTAATCAGGACCGGGTATAGTATCAGATTTAGAGAACTTTCGAGTGTCAAGGGGGCTTTCTTAGTGGCTCAGTTGGTAGAGAATCTGCCTGCAATACAGGAGACCCAGGTTTGATCCCTGGGGTCAGGAAGATTCCCTGGAAAAGGGAATGGCAACCCACTCCAGTATTCTTGCCTGGGAAATCCCATGGACAGAGGAGCCTGGTAGGCTGCAGTCCATGGTGGTGCAAAGAGTCAGCTTAGCACACACGCACACAGTGTGTGTCAGAATTTCTTTCATTTTTGAGGCTGTGAATAACAGTCCACGTTTGTCCATCACTGTCTGTCCACTCCGTGATGGACACTTCGGTGACTTCCACCTTTGGCTTCTATGAATTTGGATCCACAGATTCCCACTTTCAGTTCTTGGGACATGTACCCAGAAGTGGAATTGCTGGTCGTGGGGTAATTCTCTGTTTAATTTTTTGAGGAACTGCCTGCCATACTGTTTTCCATACCAAAAAGAAAAAATTGTTAAATGCATTTATTCCATAATCAGCATTACAACAGTGATCACGTGATCCAAACTCCAACTCAACTTTAATTAGGCTGATTACTGTCCTCAGTGGACAGGACTTTATTCAAATCCTCAACAAAGACAGAGCTGAACGGCACTCACCTGGGTACATTCATCTGGCCTTCTGGTCCAGCCCGGTGGGAACTCTCCCAGCCAGCGCCCCTCAGGCTGGCCCTCCTGGTCTCTGCCCTTTTTCTGCCCAGCTCACACATCCTCTGGTCTTTGATGTTCAGCTGGTAGCACTTCCTGGAAGTGTTCTACTCGCCTTCTCCAGGTTGACCCAGGGCCCCCACCCCAGGCTCTGTCTCTGAGGTTCCCTCAGCCCATCCTCCCTCCCCTGGGAATCACAACCACCCCCTCGGGCATGGTTGGGTTTGTGCCGTGTGCTTGTGGCCAGTGGACCCCCAAGGTCTGTGTGTCCCGCAGAAGCACTGATGAGTTTCATTGCAGCTTCTCTTTCTTACGGAGAGTTCCCAGGGAAAACCACCTGTTCTTCAGAAGCTTCTAAACAGTGGCTCCGTACCCCACCCGACCCGTTCCAGCCCCTCGATCTCCACCTCCCTGCTCCGGCCCCTCTCACCTCTCTGCCTCTCTGCCCCGGGTCTGCAGGACTTGTCCTACAAGGACCGGCACTGGCACGAGGCCTGTTTCCGTTGCTCGCGGTGCCGGGGCTCCCTCGTGGACAAGCCGTTCGCTGCCAAGGAGGACCAGCTGCTCTGCACTGACTGCTACTCGCAGGAGTACTCGTCGCGATGCCAGGAGTGCAAGAAGGGCATCATGCCAGGTGGGCGCCGTGATCCCGCCTTTCGCACACGCGCGAAGTCCCCAAGCCCTAACCCCCCAGTCCCTCCCCACGCCCCCCTCCATCCCCGCACACTCGCACACTCGTGCTGGACCTGGAGCTGGGTGCTGCACCCCGTGCGGGTGACATCCTGGCAGACTTGACCGCAGCTGGGCCTAGTGGCCAGTGATGAATGACCTGTCTGTTGATGGGGGCAGATGGACTGTATCCCTTGCTTTTGGTTGGGGGAGGGGAGGGGGAATCTTTGCTTTATGGGAGAGGAATCTTCTTTTAAAGAATAGAATGGACAAAAATGCTATGTGAAATTTTTCAACACAGTATTTAAAAAATGATCTTGTTAAAGACACACAAAACAAGAGCAAGAAGAACCTAAGATCTGGACCCTGGATAGTTCATCGGCCACAGAGGGTCAGTGATGTCCTCTGTATGACCAGTAAGGGGCAACTGGACAGTAACCTTGCCAGACTTAGCGCATAAAATACAGGACTCCCAGGTAAACTGGAATTTTAGCCGATCCCACCTGAGACCTCGTTAATCTGGTTTCTCTGCCAGAGAGCCATATAAAATCAAGAGAGGGCTCTGTCCTATGACTATCTTCTGGGGTGTGGCCCCCAAACCAGGCTCAGGGTGGTGGGAGCAGGGCACAGGTCTAGGTCCCCAGCTCTTGGGAAGCTGGATGCTGCTGCCTGGGGAGCCCTCAAATTGCTCAAGAAAGTATCTGTCCTCAAGATGGCTTCTTAGAGGATGTGCTTCCTTCAGTCCTGAGAAGCTTTAGAATTAAGGGCACACTTATTAAGACAATCCAACCCAGAGCAGTAATATTGTGTTAAATAATCTGATAAACCATGAGTGAAGTTTAGAAAAAAAATTGGTCTCAAGAGTAAATTAATTTTTTTATTCTAACTAAAAGTGTGCAATTGAGTGATTTAGGTTTGTGGTTTTATACGGGGATTTTCTTAATCTGTAAATGTTTTTGACATTTAAGATACCTTAGTTTTTGAGGCTGTGAATAACAGTCCACGTTTGTCCATCATTATCTGTCCACTGTATATATTTAGCTCACTTCATCGACAATTACTTAAGAACTTGAGGTCCAGTTTGCCAAGGTCCTCCTTGGCATCGAAGTAGAAGGAATATCAAATACATTAAGTTTTGTTGTTCATTCGCTGAGTCCTGTCTGACTCTTTGCAACCCCATGGACTGTAGCACGCCTCCTGGAGTTTGCTCAGACTCATGTCCATTAACTCGGTGATGCCATCCAACCATTTCATCCTCTATTGCCCCCTTCTCCACTTGCCTGCAATCTTTTCCAGCATCGGGATCTTTAAATTCTAAGTGTCCTTTTAAAGGACTTTACTACATTGGTGAATGGAACCAAACATAAAGTCATGCCCCTTAAAAGTGATTTTTAAAATGTGCTGTATCCATGAACACACTGATAAGATGCGCAGGATGAAGTTCGATGAGGGGTTTTGAATTTTCAATTTCAGTAGAATGAATGTCAGCTTGTAGAAACCTAGGTGCCCTGCAGAGTCATGCTAGTCCACACAGCAGCTGGGGTTGCGCCGACACACGCAGAGAACTTAGGCTGCAGGGATCATTTAGAGTCAGACTCCTGACTGCAAGGAGACTGACCCAGGGATGCCCAGCCGCCGGGCACCGAGCCAGGGCCATGCGTGTGGGGAAAGACACAGTTTTCCAGGGCAGCGGTCCAGACTGGGGAGAAAAATGTTCAATGCTGTTTTGACAAAGACGAATATACCTTAGAGTTAAGAGGTGAATTTTTCCTAAAATTCCTGGGGCCACCAAGACGACTCTTGATTCTGGCAGGCTGGTCTCTGAGGACTGCTGCCCCTCCCCCCGCCCCGCTTTCTCCCCAGGGACATGCATCTCACCATCTCTGCTGTTGGGGTTTTTAGGAGAAGCCTGGCTGGTGTCTACTGTGATGGAGGCACTAAGTCAGAGCAGGGCAGCCAGGAAAGCGGCCCTTGGGGGTGTGACCTTTGAGCAGTCTCAAGGTCGACCTGATTTCAGCCGATGGAGTAGTCAGTAGAGGGCACATCTGGCAGAGGAAATGGACCGGGCATCAGAGGTGGTGTGCCCAAAAAGGCCTGCAAAAATAAAACAAGTACTAGATACTTAAAAAAACCAAACAGAAAAAACCCACAAAACTAGATCAGAGCGCTAGCTTCCTTCCTTGGTTTGATTTTCAAAAGTGCTACAACCAAATCAAGATGAGAGCAATGCAGACTGGCAGCGCGGCTTCTGCAGGCGTCCCCACTCAGCACCCACAGCTGTGAGTCACCAACCCGAGGTATGAGGCTCCCTCCCGAGCCCACGCAGGGATGCTGAGCCCTGGCTCGAGGCCTCCAGGTAGCCTCAAGCTGTTGCCAGGCCTTCACCGGTTTTCAGATTCCTCACTTGCTCCTTTGAATCAGAAAGACACCCCTTCCTCCAGGAGGTGGACTCGGTCCCCCGGCTCCTCATCGGCAGGTTCTTAGGAGCTTTGCCGCCCCCTGCTGGTGACTCTGCACAAGGCCCACAAGGTCTGCACCAGGTCTGAGGATACCCAACCTGGGTGGGACCTGGGACCTAGGACTGGACATCTCCCTGAGCTCTGGGGTGGACAGAAGGCTCATTCTGAACATGCAGAAGGCATGTGTGGTCTGGTTTGGGGGCTTTAGTGAGACTCACGGTCATTGGGTATTTATGGACAAATTCTTTGGTGTCTGGGCTGAGTGATCAGAGGGAAGGTCAGAGGTTAAAAGAACCAGTGTCAGAGGTGTACATGGGAAATTAAAATCCCAGAGACCAAAGGAGATTTTGGTTGTAGAATTTACAGCAAAGTCCTTCCATCATTTTTACCTGAAACGTAATTGCTTGATGTAATTTTTGCCATTTTCAGGATTCATTGCCTCACAATTTAATCACATAGTTTTGAAGATCACCATTTGCTCCCTACCTCCTGCACACACACTCTGAGTGTTTTGTACTCTCTCTGGGAGGTGGTGCCTGGGGTCTAAAAGGCCAGGAAGCTGAGAAAGTGATCCTGAAAAAAATGCTAAAACAAGCAGGCCATGATTCTGGAGTGATGCTCGGCTCCTTTCCAACCAGCTAGTTTGGCCCATTGCCTGTCATTTCGACCGTGTCATTTCAGTCTTAGTGCTAAAAACTAGTTACCCAACGCCTGGGTCCCAACACGAAGCCCCCACACCCTGCCTCCGGCTCCAGAGCCGCCTCCCTCCTTGCTCCCTGATCTGAGTTCAGTCTGGCTCACGTATTCTGTCTGTAGGCGCCGTCCTTCAGGTGCGCCCAGCGGGTGGCCAGAGAGGAGAGAGCCACAGAGCTGCGACCGTGGGTGAGGGTGAGCCAGCGGGTGGGCTGCGGCTGTGTCTGGGAGGACCTTGGTGATGACCTGCGGAGTCCGGTCTGCCCCTGAGCTGCCCAAGGATCAGGAACCCTTCTGTTTCTTCACCCAAGAAGCTCCTCTTCTCCCTTCCTTGCATGCATGCTAAGTGCTTGCTAAGTCGCCTCAGTCATGTCCAACTCTTCGTGACCTCATGGACTGTAGCCCACCAGGCTCCTCTGTCCCTGGGGATTCTCCAGGCAAGAATACTAGAGTGGGTTGCCATTTCCTCTTCTAGGGGATCTTCCCGACCCAAGGATCAAACCTCAGTGTCTCCTGAATTGGGAAGCGGTTCTTTACCATTAGCGCCACCTGGGAAGCCTGCAAATTCTGTAGTACTTCACAAAGGGAGCTCGAATACACGTTTCTCTTACTTAAACCATCTCTTTCTATAAACAGACACATGCTCCTTTTTTTGGCAAATATAGGGAAGAAGTCCAAACAAATACAGCCCTCCCTGCTGTGAATCAAGCCTGGTGGTGGGGGAGGGGTGAACCCACAGCGTCTTCTCGATTTCTGGTCTGCTTGAGAAGTTAATGTAAACCTCTCAGCTGATGGCACTTTTTCCGGAAGGAAATGGAATATCATGAGATAAGATCAGAAAACTGTTCAATGGAAGTATAAGTGAGGCAGGTGGGTTTTAACCACCAAGATTCGTCACAGCTCAGTCTACGTGGCCGGCTGCATCATGTGAGACACTAAGGCTCCTCCCTGAAGCGGGCATTAGACTATAGGTCGCTTACACCCGCCAGTTCCCACCCGCTGGGAACCAGATGGGTGTTCATCCTCTGGCCCCCCTGCTTCAGATTCATGTTCCCCAAGGATGAATCTGAGCTGTGCCAGGTGTCTGTCAATATTTCACAAGCTGAGAGACAAGTGTTTTTTCCACTTAATGTTCATAATCGTCCTGTTCAACACGTATCGACTATGTACAGATTCTGTTCCAGGGGCCAGGTGTGTGGCTGTGAACCGACTAAATAGGAAAGGTGGTGGTTGAGAGGCGAGCCTTCCGAGCTGGAGTGACTCTACGCGGGTCCCAGGGACTGGAGGGCGGCAGGTTCTCAGCGTCCATCACTGGGCCTCCCAGCTGGTCAGTAATGACTCTGCTGTCTCCTTGACCCCCGACAGGCACCCGCAAGATGGAGTACAAGGGCAGCAGCTGGCACGAGGCCTGCTTCATCTGCCACCGCTGCCAGCAGCCCATCGGAACCAAGAGCTTCATCCCGAAGGACAGCGAGAACTTCTGCGTGCCCTGCTATGAGAGGCAGTATGCCCTGCAGTGCGTGCAGTGCAAGAAGGTACCTCTTACTCACCCGGCCTGTGCCTGTCTGGTGTCCTTTCCTAAATAGCATCCTCCCGTCCCCAAGGTCTCTCTGCTCACCGCTCTCCTTGAATAAATGAGAAACCAGCCCTGGACCGGGCCAGGGAGGAAACAAGGAAACTGGAAAGGTCTCGGGGTTGGGGGGGGGGGGGGCGGCAGGGGTGGAAGCAGACCCCTCATCATACTGTCCAGGGCTGTGTCCTAACACCACTAGACACAGTAGGGAGGCAGGCCCTGGGCTCATTTCCCACGCCTTCCAAGAAGCCGGTTCCACGGTGGTGCTGACCCCAGGTGTCTGTTAAGGTTCTTCCTTCTAACGCGGGAGTAGCTGAACAGACTGTTGAAGGAGGTGCCCCTGGAAGTAGAGAGATGCTCAGAGACCTGCCCTCAGGTGGTGCGGCCAAGGGGCGGGGCTGCCGAGGACGGCTGGTGACATGCATCCTAGCCAGAGATGCAGTCTCCGGCTTTGCCCTCCTGCCAGCCAGGATGCGGCGCTTTCCCGGTCAGATACACTGGTACCCTGGTCACAGACAAGGAGCCAGGTCTGCAGTGGAGGGCAGGCAGCTTGGGGCCGGAGTGGCGGGGGTGCCCTTCCATCTGGAGAGCGTGTCTGGGGCGAGGACCACGCGTCCTCCAGAGGTGTGGGTGCCGCGGGAGCTGAGGTCCCTCTACCTGCAGCCCATCACCACCGGGGGCGTCACGTACCGGGAGCAGCCCTGGCACCGCGAGTGCTTCGTGTGCACCGCCTGCAAGAAGCCGCTGTCGGGCCAGCGCTTCACGTCCCGCGACGAGTTCGCCTACTGCCTGGGCTGCTTCTGTGACCTGTACGCCAAGAAGTGTGCTGGCTGCGCCAACCCCATCAGCGGTAAGTGTCCCATCCAGGCTTGCATCACCCCCACCCCTCCCTGCGGGTGTCCGGTGTTAGCTTGCAACCGGGCCTCTGTTTAGACTGAAACAAGGTCCTATTGCTCCAGTAAAGGATAGTTTTTTCTGCACACATTCTCCTAATCCGCTCTCAGCTTCCACCACCCTGTGCAGGAGAGTCCATCCCTCCACCCCGGCCCACACAGCATCTCCTCCGTGAGGCCACGTTCCACCTCTGTTCTCCCGCACTCTTTACATCGAGAAACTTCTGAGCACCAGACCTGAGGTGTGCAGTGAAGGAGTAACAGAAATCAGTTCCCAGATGCACAGTAGGAGGGATACACACAGCAGGAGCCTCATGATGAGTTCGACCATGTAGTGCTGAGCCCCTCCTACTTTTCTGAGGCTCAGGAGCGCCCCAACCTGAGCATGGAGTCTGATTTAAACGTGGAGCCCAGCCCCTCCAAGTTGTAAGAGGTCCACACTGTCCACAGTGCAGGAGCCAGGCCGCCCGGCTCCCTCTCCATCTTCATCCATGTCTTCTTCCTGCCTCCGCAGGACTGGGCGGCACCAAGTACATCTCCTTCGAGGAGCGGCAGTGGCATAACGACTGCTTCAACTGCAAGAAGTGCTCGCTGTCGCTGGTGGGGCGAGGCTTCCTCACGGAGAGGGATGACATCCTGTGCCCCGACTGCGGGAAGGACATCTGAGCGGCCCCCCACTACTCTGACTCCCCCACCCACCCAGGTCCCTGCTTGCGCTGCACGCAGATGCTGTTTGCTTCCTCCGCCTGCACCAGGCAATGCTGCAACCCGGTCCCCTGGCCACTGCGGGGCTTTCCTCTGTGCTTCTCAGCGATACTCACCTGTTCAAGTCCTTTACTCCACACTCTGTGCTTGCGAAGGAGAAAACTCATGGGAACCTTAGGCAGGAAAGGGTTTTGACTTTCTGTAATCAAGCGAGACCAATCTGAGTGTAAAAATCCTTTTGAGTGATATCTTTATAAACGTTTCTTTCACGCGTATTTAAGTACAATCAGTTTGTCACAAACTTGACCGTTTCTTAACTATGGTAAGGTAATGAGTTGGCACTTCCGGTGTAACTTCCTGTCGTGTGGGGCTGCAAGCAAGGTGACATGGCTTACAATAAAGGTATCCAGGGCAAAATCTTTTGCCAGGCGCAGTGTGTGATCTGGTGATGAAACATGCAGGTTCTGAGCATAAACAACACTTTATGGGACCTCCCTGACAGTCACTGGTTAAGACTGTGCTTCCACATCCCCTTTCCAGGGGCCATGGATTCAATCCCTGCCCAGGGAACTGAGATTCGGCATGCCATGCAGGTTCAATGCCTGTTCAACGCCTGGGTGGGGAAGATCCCCTGGAGGAAAAAATGGTAACCCACTCCTGTATTATTGCCTAGGAAATCCCATGCATGGGAGCCTGGCAGGCTACAGGGTTGCAAAGAGACAGAACTTAGCAACCAAACAGCAACAACAAAAGCTTTAATTATTAGCATATATACATATAAGTTCAAATATGCTTAAAAAAGATCAGTAATTTTTACTAGAAAAAATGTACAGAGCTATTACGTACTTACTGAACTAGTCTTTATTTCTGTCCTTTGATTAAACTGAATGTTTAGTTAAGGCTGGACACAGTTAACAGCTTCTAGTTAACTCTTAGAATCAAATCCTAATTCCTACACGGCTGTGTAAGTCCTAGGTTATCTGGCCCCTGCCCACCTCCACCCCTGGTTCCTGGGTAATTTCATAATAGGCTCCCTGCTCTCACTGATCTGAGCCACAGCAGCCTTTCTGCCATGAGACCCTGTCCACTCTGCAGGACCCCACTCTGCACCTAGCTGGTGTCTGAGTTATCCAGGACTGGGAGCAAAGACCCCAACACTTTCTGCTCCTCATGATTCCGAGTCAGCTGCTGGTGCTGGTCTCATCTGGCAGTGGAAAAGGGTGACCCACAGTCAGGGGTCTGGGGGCACACTGACTGCTGGCTGGGACACGGTTCTCCAGTGGGCTTTTCCCACAGCTGTAGCATGGGTCCAAGCGTGAGCACGTGATTGGTTCCACACCCAGCAGTGGGACACAAACTCTGCCTTTTATGGGCAGAGCAGCAATGACTACACAGTCCTTTGAACCCCACAACAAACAGGACTCTTCTGAAAGCTTTCCAAGCTGCCTCCCCTTAAAGCACCATCTCTTCCTGGGGGACCTTCCCGAATGCTCCTCACCACCCCCATCCCTCACTGTTGCACTGCAGAGTCTGAGTTTCCTCCTATCATTGCGATTATCTACCATCCACTGGGCAGGAACTTAACTCACATCTTTATCTTTTCTGTCACAACAAGGAAGACAACCAAGTTCAGTACAGACAGCACAGAGAACATCAGTCAGCAAAAGGCACTTTGGTAAAACTGATCTAAATGGAAATGAGACGTTTTTTAGTCTCTTCTGTCCAGACCAAAAAAAAAAAAAGATCTACGTTTAAGTTCAAGGTAGAAAGTCACCTGAGGCTTTTCCAAATTCATTAGTTAATTTAGAGCTTCAATTTCCAACAGTAAAACATCAGTAAAAAGAGGTAACTTTTTCAAGATTACTCCAGAAACAATATCACCCCTCAGCTGAACCTCTGGTCAGTCCACGTTTGCCAGGAGAGCTGACCGAGGACACATGGGGGGCTGGTGGCCATCCCTGGAAGCACAGGGGCTACCAGCGGGCAGCCCAAGGACCCCCACTCAGCCCCCCACGCGGGCCCAAGATGCGGCTAGACTACTGAGACGTCGATCCAGGTACAGAAGGCTTACTATAAGGAATGAACAAGTTTCTATATAGTCAAAAAAAGATCACTACGTGTTTTCACGTTTTATTTTTGTTATGAATGACAGACCTACTCAGTAATTTTACTCCTTTTATTTAAATAAGGATAAGGCTACTTAAAAGACTGTTGACATACAAAAATGTACATTACAAGGTTAAACTCTCTGTAAACTCTCCGTACCAAATTACAAAACAAGCATTTAATAAAAGAGCACACTTAAAACAACACGGCCATTCTGGAGCCTCTAAGGATGACAAGCTCCACAGCAATCAACAGAGGAAGGATGTCTGACAGACCTATGATTTCACATACGGGCAGTTTCACTTAATGTAAGTTTTTAGAAGGTCGTTGCTATCGAATGAGTCTCTAGATCTGTTTTAGAATCATCTCTCAAAACTTAAGTCAACCAAAAAGCTATTTCAAATAATAATTACAATTCTGAAGAATTTTAATACTAGCAGAGATATGACGGCCTCGTAGTGGTATTTGCAAAGTGCCTGATCACTGCCCAAAGCGATTCTGGTGAACTGCCCGCCTCCTCGGCCACTGGGCGACAGACCCTCTCAGACCCCTGCACCAGCGTCTGTGGTCCGCAAGGAGGACGGGGCTCACCTAGCTCTGGCCCCAGTGATCAGTAGGCCAAGCAATCCGACTTGCAAATAAATGTGAGCCTGGAGTTCAGGATCTGCAGGGTGAAGGAGAAGGAGCAGTGAAAGGAGAACTATGGGGGAGGAGAGTAAGAAAAAGGAAAACAGGGAGCAAAGAGGGAGAGGCATGGGAGCCCACGTGCCTGAAGTAGCCATGTGCCTGCGCCAGGAGCCACCTGACTTGACCACCCACTCTCCACTCACTTCATCCAAGCCACCAGACGGGCCCATGTCAAGGAGCAAGGGGTCGTCCGCATGAGTGCTGCTCAGGTCAAGGCCTGGAGACAAGCCCAGAAAGCGACCCCTGGGTCTGCTGTCATCGCCCATGGAGCTGTGTCCACTCTGTGCTCGGATGTGGGGAACGCGACCCACAGTACTCGGCCGAGGCTTCTCCACTCTTCAAACTCAAAACGGCTCAATAATATGCTACTATATGAGCACTGATGCTGAATGTTCATAATATAAACTTCAATTTGAAGCAACAATGTTACACAGTTCAGCTGTTGTTACCAACCTACTCTGTAAGTTAAATATACAAATTTAAAATTATTTTTATTGAGTAAAAACAAGTTTCCACTGACGTAAAACTGTCAAACGGCTAACTCTCTCTTAACTAGGAGAGAGATGCAAATGGGAGAGGAGACAGCAGAACATAAAATATAATCTGCCATTCTACCCTAAAATCTGCACTTTCAAAATCTCCCTTAACACACAGCATGTATAGGATTATGGTTGTCCTGTAACATACCCAGATGTTAGCCCTGCAGATAACAAAGCACGTTTAACAATTTACCATAACATTAACAACTGACACAGCACTAGTGTCTATCAGTTTTGTCTTATGTGTACGGATTTATACTTTGGATAAAGGCAGAAAGGCTGAAAAATGTAGGGTTAAAGTTTGGGTATCGTACCTATCTTCAAGGCTGAATGAATGTTTTGTAAGGCGATTCAAGAGCTAAAATGCTTGTTTTAACAAATCAACAAAGGGATGAACTGCTCTAGGAAGGAAAACTCCAATCTGAGGGTCACTCATACGAGGGAAGAATGTGAAGTGCCCTTGACCTTGGTCAGAAACACGGCAGAACACAGACCTGGGAACTCATGAGCACGAGGCTTGCGTGTCTCCCCGCTGACTTCTGTTAGCGGACCGGAGTGACGCCACTTCACACACCACGAAACCTCTGGTGCCTCAGCGGCACCCCGACTGCCCCACGCTGCTCTGAGTGACCCCCAGACTCAGCGGCCCCTCTCCTGCCAACTGTACGTCTCCCAGCCGTCCTGGACCCCCAGGCTCTGGCTTTCTACCCCCTCATCCTATCCCCCGAGTCTCCTGCCGTCAGACACCACCTCCAGCAGGATCACTCCCCTCTGGAGCTTACAGTCAGCTTCACTTGGAAAAGACGATGCTCCCAGGAGGGAGTGATTCCTGGCTGAGAGGGAGGTCAGAGCTGCCATGACTACGTGGCAGGAGCATCCAAGGGCTGGGCAGTCTACTCTCCAAAACTCAACTCACAACTGAAGGGAAGGAGGAGCAGAGACCAGCACTGGGCTCCCTTTTGGTTTCTATGAAGAGAGGCAACATGGGCGCCAAGGACCGCCGTGTCCCCTGAGCATTCTTAGCAGGTGCCCGGCAGCACTGCAAACGTGCTCCCCGTGGGGAGCCCTGCAGAGTGGTCTGGCAGTACTCACTAAAATACTGTGATGAACTGCTACAGTCTTTTGCTTGGGAAAAGACAGAAAAATCGTGAATTTCTAACGTATTTGAGTTTTAAAAAACCCTCAAATTTCCCCAAAGACCAAAACAGACAAATGAGCATAATTCTTAAAATTCAACAAATGTTTTATACCAGACTTGCAGCTAATTATGTGACTAGGGCCAATATAAATGACTTTACTACATCACTTGTTTAAAAAGAAATTCCTTCCTAACCAGAGCATGAAAGGCAAGATTTTCCCCACCACAGGAAGGAAAGGAGGGAGAAAGGGAAAGAAAAGGACTTTATTTTTTGAACCTAATTTAAACCTCTTAAGAAAATTCCACAATAATCAAGATCTCTGTAAATACTGTCAATATATGTGAACTTGCTTGAAAAACTACAGTTACAGTTATATTTACATTTTTGGAAACTTAACTTCACGGCCATGTCACATGCTGTATCTTCCTCTTGGCTTCTGGGGGTTTCAGGTTAATCTGAAAACACAGGAGCAGAAGTCAGTGCACACTTGCAGAAATGCCGAAGGACACCCCAAAGGCATATTTTACACCCAGACTGACCCCGGATACAGGAATGGTGGCGCACTGCTGCCGCCTGGTGGAGGAACTGGAGGCAGCAGGAAAAAAGGCCAGCCCCTAGTCCTGTGTTTACAGCTGCCCAGGGCACAGACAACATGCCCAGGCCTGGAGGTCAGCCCAGAGCCAACTCAACCAGCACCCTCAGGAGGTGCTGGAATGCGACCCTGACCCCAGTGGGGTTTTCTGGAAGCCCCCTCAGAGCTGAGACCGACGGCCACTCCAGACCTGCTTCCTCCCTGCAGGGCCCATCGCACCCCAACCTCAGTCTATGATCTGAGTACAAGATTTGAAAGAAAAGTCACACCTCTCAAAGAATGCAAGTTTTCTGAGTAGAAAAATGCTTTCCAAGAGTTTGGGGGGAAAAAAAAAAATCCTCAGTGCTCACTGGCTCACTGACCATAATATTCAAGGGCCTCCCTCACAGTTCCGCCTCTGCTCTCCCCCGCGCCCCCAGCAGTGACTGAGGACAAAAGCAGTGTGGCGTCACCAGAAGTGCATGTTCCGGGGCCAAGCACATCTGAACTCAACTACAGGCTGGAGCCCTAGACTAGTTTGTTTAAACTATTGAGGCGGCTTCCTCTTCATCTGTGAAATGGGAACAGCTACTGTACCCACTGCAAGGGGTGGCTGAAAGGGGCCTGAGCGATGAACCGAAATGAGAACTCTGGGCTGGTCAGGTCCCTGCAGCTCTCTCCGGGGTCTGCTATTCATGTCTCAGCTAGTCAGTCTTGATCTCTTTGACACAGAACATGGAGATGATAACAAAGCTGAAGAATATACAGGAATGCTGTGGACCGAATACCTTTGTCCCTCAAACTCCCTGTGTTGAATCCTGACCCCCAAGGTGGCGGTGCTGGAGGGGGGCCTCTGGGAGGCAGTTATGTCATGAAGGGGATGAGTGCCTGCCCCCTTAAAACAGACCCGAGAGAGCATCCTGCCCCTTCTGCCAGGAGAGGACGCAGAGACAGCGGCCGACTCTGAACCAGGAAGTGGGCCTGAGCAGACGCTGAGTCTGCCTTGACTGTGGGCCCGTCTCCAGGGCTGCAGGAAATGAACGTTTACTGTCAGAGCCACTCAGTCAGCGGTGTCTGCTGTTAATATCGGCCTGAATGAACTAAGACAAGGAGTAAAAGCTATAAGACTGCACATATATATATGTAAAATCTCATAATTAAACTCAATATATTCTGGCAACTATACAGATCTGCCATTTGAAATGCAAGCATTCAGATGGTAAGTCTAGTGGAGCCTAACAGAGCAGTCTCCCAAATCACCTCCATCCTCCTAAAGACAGGTGCATGTGAGGGGGAGAGGGAGGCAACTGGTAAACTCTAAAGATTCTGGTGTGATTTTAAGGTAAGTGCAAAACAGACCGATTCAAGGCCAATATCTACAATGCCGCTTAATAAATGCGTAACCCTGCCCAACTGAGTTAATATTCTGAGTCTTGCTAACACAGGACTACTTCTCTCCTTTAGTTCCAAGAGGACAATCTAGGAAAAGTGCCCAAAAGGCACTCCCTTTAACATGTTTTAAGCAGAAATAAACTGAGTGCACTTTAAAAGACATTAGCTTATCATGGATCCCAGGGCCACACACAGGGAATGAGTTGTACAAACGAGACAGCTCTGCACAGCGGACCTCAGGCATGCAGCTGGCGCAGAGACCACAAGGCAGCACTCACCGTGGCCTCGGCCTCCTCCTTGGGAGCAGCTCGCTTTAACTTCACGGGAGTGGCTCCCACAGGCGACAAAGGCGGCGACTTCACAGGCCCCGAAGGACCTTTCCTATGCGTTAAGTCATGGTTCTGTTTAGTGTCATTATTAGTGTGTCCCATTTTACTGTTCGTAGGCAAATTGGAAGACAAAACTAGGGGTGAAACACTTGAAGAGGAATCTGACAATTTTCTAAAGGCATTACTGGTAGCGCTCGCCTGGGGCGGGGGCCTGAGCCGGTCATTATCCCCGTTCTCCGTCTTCTTCACTTTTATGCTTGTACTTGTTGAACTGCCGTCAAACACAATGAGGGGTCTTTTCCGCAACCCATCTGCAGGGCTACTCCTGAAATCACAGAGATGTATTCATGAAAAGTACTCTCTGAATGGCAAATCAGTTCCCTGGAACTCAAAGCTAAAATGATCAAAAAAGATTTGCCTAACCTAAATAGAGGACTACTGGAAATGAAGTTTTCTATGTTTACCCTAAATGAAATAACTTTCTGCTGCTTTGAACTTTACAAAATTTATCAACAAAAATTTAGTTATCTTTCATGTATACAGAAGATATAGTTATTTTTAGAACATCAATCCATCAACTAACCCTAAAACTTCAAGTGGGCCTTATGAAGCATTATACGAACAAAGCTAGTGGAGGTGACGGAATTTCAGTTGAGCTGTGTCAAATCCTAAAAGATAAGGCTTCAAAAGTGCTGCACTCAATATGCCAGCAAATTTGGAAAACTCAGCAGTGGCCACAAGACTGGAAAAGGTCAGTTTTCATTCCAATCCCAAAAAAAGGCAAAGAATGTTCAAACGACCACACAATTGCACTCATTTCACATGCTAGCAAGGTAGTGCTCAAAATCCTTCAAGACAGGTTTCAACAGTACAGGAACTAAGAACATTCAGATGTACAACTTGGATTTAGAAAACGTAGAGGAATCAGAGATCAAATTGGCAACATTCACTGGATCATAGTAAAAGCAAGGGATTTCCAAAAAACCTCTACTTCTGCTTCACTGACTAAGCTAAAGTCTTTGACTGTGTAGATCACAACAAACTGTGGAGAACTCTTCAAAAGATCGAAATACCACACCACCTTACCTGTCTCCTAAGAAACCTGTATAAAAGACAAGAAGCAACAGTTAGAACCAGACATAATGAACTGGTTCAAAACTGGGAAAGGAGTACATCAAGCCTGTATATTGTCACCCTGCTTATTTAAGGTATATGCAGAGTACAACAAGCGAAATGCCAGGCTGGATGACTCACAAGCTGGAATCAAGATTGTCAGGAGAAACATCAACAACCTCAGATACACAGATGATACCACTCTAATAAAGACCTACAAGACCTTTTAGAACTAACACCCAAACGAGATGTCCTTTTCATCTCGTTCATCTCCAGGGGACTGGAATGCAAAAGTAGGAAGTCAAGAAACACCTTGAGTAACAGGCAAATTTGGCCTTGGAATGCGGAATGAAGCAGGGCAAAGGCTAACAGAGTTTTGCCAAGAAAATGCACTGGTCATAGCAAACACCCTCTTCCAACAACACAAGAGAAGACTCTACACATGGACATCACCAGATGGTCAACACCGAAATCAGACTGATTATATTCTTTGCAGCCAAAGATGGAGAAGCTCTATACAGTCAACAAAAACGAGACCAGGAGCTGACTGTGGCTGAGATCATGAACTCCTTATTACCAAATTCAGACTCAAATTGAAGAAAATAGGGAAAACCACTAGACCATTCAGGTATGACCTAAATCAAATCCCTTATGATTATACAGTGGAAGTGAGAAATAGATTTAAGGGCCTAGATCTGATAGATAGAGTGTCTGATGAACTATGGAATAAGGTTCGTGACATTGTACAGGAGACAGGGATCAAGACCATCCCCATGGAAAAGAAATGCAAAAAAGCAAAATGGCTGTCTGAGGAGGCCTTACAAATAGCTGTGAAAAGAAGACAGGCAAAAAGCAAAGGAGAAAAGGAAAGATATAAGCATCTGAATGCAGAGTTCCAAAGAACAGCAAGAAGAGATAAGAAAGCCTTCTCCAGCGATCAATGCAAAGAAATAGAGGAAAACAACAGAATGGGAAAGACTAGAGATCTCTTCAAGAAAATTAGAGATACCAAGGGAACATTTCATGCAAAGATGGGCTCGATAAAGGACAGAAATGGTATGGACCTAACAGAAGCAGAAGATATTAAGAAGAGGTGGCAAGAATACATGGAAGAACTGTACAAAAAAGATTTTCACGACCCAGATAATCATGATGATGTGATCACTCAGCTAGAGCCAGACATCCTGAAATGTGAAGTCAAGTGGGCCTTAGAAAGCATCACTACGAACAAAGCTAGGGGAGGTGACAGAATTCCAGTTGAGCTATTTCAAATCCTGAAAGATGATGCTGTGAAAGTGCTGCACTCAATATGCCAGCAAATTTGGAAAACTCAGCAGTGGCCACAGGACTGGAAAAGGTCAGTTTTCATCCAATCCCAAAGAAAGGCAATGCCAAAGAATGTTCAAACTACTGCACAATTGGACTCATCTCACATGCTAGTAAAGTAACGCTCAAAATTCTCCAAGCCAGGCTTCAGCAATACGTGAATCGTGAAATTCCTGATGTTCAAGCTGGTTTTAGAAAAGGCAGAGGAACCAGAGATCAAATTGCCAATATCCTCTGGATCATGGAAAAAGCAAGAGAGTTCCAGAAAAACATCTATTTCTGCTGTATTGACTATGCCAAAGCCTTTGACTGTGTGGATCACAATAAACTGTGAAAAATTCTGAAAGAGATGGGAATATCAGACCATCTAACCTGCCTCTTGAGAAATCTGTATGCAGGTCAGGAAGCAAGTTAGAACTGGACATGGAACAACAGACTGGTTCCAAACAGGAAAAGGAGTATGTCAAAGCTGTATATTGTCACCCTGCTTATTTAACTTGTATGCAGAGTACATGATGAGAAACGCTGGGCTGGAAGAAACACAAGCTGGAATCAAGATTGCCAGGAGAAATATCAATAACCTCAGATACGCAGATGACACCACCCTTATGGCAGAAAGTGAAGAGGAGCTAAAAAGCCTCTTGATGAAAGTGAAAGAGGAGAGTGAAAAAGTTGGCTTAAAGCTCAACATTCAGAAAACGAAGATCATGGCATCCGGTCCCATCACTTCATGGGAAATAGATGGGGAAACAGCGGAAACAGTGTCAGACTTTATTTTTGGGGGCTCCAAAATCACTGCAGATGGTGACTGCAGCCATGAAATTAAAAAATGCTTACTCCTTGGAAGAAAAGTTATGACCAACCTAGATAGCATATTCAAAAGTAGAGACATTACTTTGCCGACTAAGGTCCGTCTAGTCAAGGCTACGGATTTTCCAGTGGTCATGTATGGATGTGAGAGTTGGACTGTGAAGAAGGCTGAGCGCCAAAGAATTGATGCGTTTGAACTGTGGTGTTGGAGAAGACTCTTGAGAGTCCCTTGGACTGCAAGGAGATTCAACCAGTCCATTCTGAAGGAGATCAGCCCTGGGGTTTCTTTGGAAGGAATGATGCTAAAGCTGAAGCTCCAGTACTTTGGCCACCTCATGCGAAGAGTTGACTCACTGGAAAAGACTCTGATGCTGGGAGGGATTGGGGGCAGGAGGAGAAGGGGACGACCGAGGATGAGATGGCTGGATGGCATCACTGACTCGACGGACGTGAGTCTGAGTGAACTCCGGGAGATGGTGATGGACAGGGAGGCCTGGCGTGCTGCGATTCATGGGGTCGCAAAGAGTCGGACACAACTGAGCGACTGAACTGAACTGAACTGAACTACTCTAATGGCAGAACTGAAGAGGAGCTAAAGAGCCTCTTGATGAAAGTGAAAGAAGAGCGTGAACAAGCTTAAAACTCAACATTCACAAAACTAAGATCATGGCATCCAGTCCCATCACTTCATAGCAAAGAGATAGGGAAACAATGGAAACAGTGATATACTATTTTCTTGGGCTCCAAAATCACTATGGATGGTAACTGCAGCCATGAAATTGAAAGATTCTTGCTCCTTGGAAGAAAAGTTATGACAAAGCTAGGCAGCATATTAAAAAGCAAAGACATCACTTTGCCAACAAAGGTCCCTATAGTCAAAGCTTTGGTTTTTCCAGTAGTCTTGTACCAGTGTGAGAAGTGGACCATAAATAAGGCTAAGTGCTGAAGAACTGATGCTTTCAAACTGGGATGCTGGAGAACTCTTGAGAGTCCCTTGGACAGCAAGGAGATTAAACCAGTCAATCATAAAGGAAATCAACCCGGAATATTCACTGGAAGGACTGATGCTAAAGCTGAAGCTTCAATACTTTAGCCACCTCATGTAAAGAACTGACTCACTGGAAAAGACCCTGATGCTGGGAAAGATTGGGGGCAGGAGAAGGGGACAACAGAGGATGAGATGGTTGGATGATATCACTGACTCAACGGACATGAGTGAGCAAACTCAGGGAGATGGTGAAGGACAGGGAAGCTTGGTGGACAGAGACTTGGACATAACTCATTGACTGAACAACAACAAAAAATTTTAACTTCTAAAAGTTATCATCCTGTTGACAGAGTTATCCTGCCCATGTATCACTGGTTATTTAGAAAGGCTAACAAACTATACAACTACACTAAACCACCATACTGGCAGCTTACAAACAAGGAATTGACAGGACATCTGACCCCACTCATTAAAAGTCCTTAAAGTCCAGGCATTTTCTAAACTAACTGTAACATGTATATAATTTTAAGTTTACAACTGGCAAGTCTTCACATTCAGGTTCTGGAAACCTAATTTCCACTCTTAATTCTAAGTATAAATAATAAAAGCATTCATTTGTTCAATATTAATTAGACCTCAAGTGAAACAAACGTCTTAGCCAGGGCGGGGGGGGGGGGGGGGGGGGGGGGGGGGGGGGGGGGCGGCCTTTCAGTTAGACATGTTGAAAGAGCTTGAACAACCAGTTATTAGGAAAAACACTTCAGCTTTGCTACTGAGAGTCCTACTAAGGACCAGCAGCATCAGCACCATCTCAGGAGCTTATAAGAAATATGCTCATCCTGAGCTGACTGTGTTCTGATCAACCTTGAGACTGTACACACATCTGTTTGCCAAAAGATTATACACAGATGACACAGGTGTTATGTTCTTCTGCTATTCTCAGAAGTGGGAAATAATCACCCATCAGTCAGGAATCTTTCGTCGTCACTAGAGATTAAAACCACTAACTCAGAGCGAAGGTGCTCCTTATGCAGCCCTCTCATTCCATCTTCTCCCACTGTCTGTAGTGCACTGCCTAGGACAGTGATGCTCTAAAAAAAATATTCAGCGATTAATCAATAGCACCCACATGTAATGAAATAGACACAGGAAAATAATTTATTAGGCCACTTAGAGATCTTAAGAAACTTCATCCTAACTAACTATGCTGATTAATTAAAGGTATAAAAGGAAATTAATCTGCTTGTGGTTTTACGAACATTTTTCTGGAATTTAAAATTTTCTGGCGTTTATGGAAGTGATACAACCATCTCTTTATTTCTATTTTATTCACAGACCTCACGGCCTTATCTGACTCCACTTTTTTCTCCTACTTTAATAAATCTTGTTGGCTCTGCCTCCAAAACACAACCAGACCCCAAATGCTTCTTACCAAGTCCAGTATCTCCCCCAGAATCACCACTGTCTACTGCCAGGATTACAGAATAACACCCGGCCTGGTTCCGTCACCCTCCCCCAACCTTAAACCACGACTCACTATAGTAGCCAGAGTAAACCTCTTAAAATGTGCATCAGACGGTATTATCTCTCTGCTCAAAATCCTGCAGTGGCTGCTCATCTCAGGGCAGCCCAGGTCTTCCCGTGCTCACCCTCTGCACCACCTTTCCTGCTCGGTGCCGCCTGCCTCCAGGCTGCTCCTGGCCATCGTGCGGACACACCCCTGGCCTGGCGCTCGCGTTCGGCCCAGAACCTGGCTCACCCTCTGCTTTCCACAGGTCTCTCCACGGAAATGTCACTTCTCAGTGAGGCTGTCCCTGGGCACTTCACCCACAGCTGTCATCCCTCTTCCCATGCCACTTTTCTCCTTCGCATTTACCACAGTGCAGCATGCCCTGTATTTGACTTAACATTTTTACTGTGTTTCTCCCAATTCAAATTGGAACAAGGAATTCGGTCAGTTTTATTTACACTACAGCATAATGCCTGATGCTCAATAAACAGTAGCTGAGTATTTTTTAACCAGGCAAGATTGTTCAGTCATATAAAACAATAACCAGAACCAGAGAAAAGTACCTTTTTGTCTCACTTTTTATCTCGTGTTGTTCTCTCTTCTTTTCCATCATTTTCCCCCATCTACTCTTTGGCAAATCTCTCTGAGGCAGTGGTATTGCATGCTGAACATAAAGGTCGGTCAGACTGTCTTTGTTTACTCTCATGTCATTTTCAACAGTTATGTTCTTCTGTGGAAAAGGAAGCAAAAGTAATTTCAAAATAACAGCCTTCATTTTAAGTACCTATCTAACAGGGTAAGACATGAGTGCTTAGATAAAAAGTATAAAACCACTTTCATGTTTGGACACATGCCTAACATCCTGCAAGAAGCAGTACTATAGAAAGGCTAAGCTCTTCAAGTTTTCTGTCCAGCTTCATCTTAAAGACAATGATCATGTGTCCTCAGTGTGACAAGGACAGCAGTCCACGCTGCTCAACCCACACAGGAGGCATAAAGGCCATCTCCAGTAGCAGCATCTTAACCTATGAATGCAACTGAAAACCGGGAACTGTCTGGAGAGACCAGACAAAAGAAAGCAAACAATGATAACAGCTACTCCATCCTGTCAGAAAGGTATCTAAAGGTTACTGTCATGAGCAGATGGGCGGGCTGGAGGTCTCACCCGCTATGATCTTCCCCAAGTGTCCCTCCTTGGGAAACTATATTAAACCTGAGCTCATCACCTAGACCTCAAAGCGATTCTCAAACTGTGATCTCTGGACCAGCTGCAAGAACTTGTTAAAAATGGCACTTCTCAGGCCACACTTCAAAATTACTGAACCAGAAACTCTGTGCATTGAACCCTGCAGTCTGTGTTTTCACACACCCTGCGCTGATTGTGAGGGACCTAAAAAGTTTCATAACCACAGGGAAAAAAGGTAATTGATATCTCTAAAAAATTCTACCAGGGTGGGGGGTGAGGGGGCCGGGTTTGAGAAAACCAGAGAAAGAGTACTGAGGGGAAAAACAAAAGGAAAACAACAAAACATGCCACTTAAACCCCCCCCAAAGTTTTCAGCAATTCTCCACCACTTTAAACGAAACTCATCACTTAAAAAAAAAAATTTTTTTTATACTGGACGATTAACAATGTTGTGATAGTTTCAGGTGGACAGCAAAGGGACCCAGCCGCACATATACACAGATCCATTCCCCCCGACCAAACCCCACTCTCATCCAGGCTGCTGCACAACATTGAACACAGTTCCCGGTGCTCTAGAGTACAACAAAACTCAACACTTTTTTTTTTTTTTTTGGTCTTATTTTTCGTCCGCTATCAGAGGCCACAACAGCTGAAAAAGAGCAAACACTGCTTTGAGAGCCAGGAGCCCTGAGTTCTCCGGCTGCACCATCTAACGGCGGTGTGAACACAGAAGTCACTCCACCTGTCTGGGACTCAGTTTCCCCGTCTTTGAACTCGGTGAGTGTGGAGAACGGACGACTTCTCCGATGCCCTCCAGGCCGGCAGCCGGGGACAGCCACCCCTTGTTCCCGTTCTTCTACGACCTTCCCCAGCCCCTCTTGGCAGGCCCCTGATCACACCCAGGCCGCGGGGGTCGTCTGGACTCCCCTTTCCGACCATCGGAATCCCAAAAGAGTATTCCCAACTCCCAGGAGTCCCTAGAATTCTGAGAACGTCTCTCTCTCGACAGGGGAGTGCGGAGACCTGGCCGATCCGCGTGGGGCGGAGAACGGCTCGACCCGGCGGCTGGCACGGTGGCGGCGGGTGTATCGGGTGCCGCCGAGGACTACTAGGGGCGAGCTCAAGTCCCAGCGCCTCCCCGAAGCAGGCCCGCCCGCAGCAGCGCGCCGCACCTGCTCCAGGGTGAGGAGAAGGAACTCCTGCGACAACAGCTCCGGGTGCAGCAGCAGCTCCGAATCCGTGCAGCTGCGACCGCCCACATCCCCCGCCATCGTCGTCGCCAGGAAACCCGGGCCGGCTACCCACAAGTCTCCCGCGAGCAAGCGTCCCGGAAGTGACGTCACGGCAGGCGCGGCTGCCTCGGGTGTGTAGTCACTCTGTGTCTGCCGCGCATCGCGCTCCACCTCTCCCGGAAGACTAGGGTGCTGGGCGGGCTCTAACCGGGGATTATCCCTGGGGGCATAAAGAAGTGAAAGAGCTCCCTGGAGAGGAAACTGGCGTTTCCAGTCTGGCAGGAAGAGAGGGAAAGGCGAAGTTTACGAGCCACGATTGGTCGCGCCTGGTCGCGCCTCCTATGACGTCAGAGACAGAAACCAATGGGAGTCCAAGGTCAGCCTCGCGGGAAGACGGCGAGGGAGGCCGGTAGAAGTTAGTGTAAATACGGTGGGTGGTGTTATGAACGGAGAAGGCGATGGCATCCCACTCCAGTACTGTTGCCTGGAAAATCCCATGGACGGAAAAGCCTGGTAGGCTACAGTCCATGGGGTCGCGAAGAGTCGGACACGACTGAGCGACCTCACTTTCATTTTTCATTTTCATGCATCGGAGAAGGAAATGGCAACTCACTCCAGTGTTCTTGCCTGGAGAATCCCAGGGACGGCGGAGCCTGGTGGGCTGTCGTCTATGGGGTCGCACAGAGTCGGACACGACTGAGGCGACGCAGCAGCAGCAGCAGCAGCAGTGTTCTGAAAGCTTCTTGGTTGTGTTTTTTGAACCTTTTTAGTGTTTGTTTCCTAATCTTCCTCCAATATGATTTAAGGCCAAAGGCTTTAATTCCCTGGAACGCAGCGCCTGGCCGATAGTAGACACTCAAATATTTGTTCCCGAAATAATACTCGGAATGAACCTACTCACACCTGAAAGTAAGGGCAACCGAGAAGTGCCAGGGACACAGCCGCACGTTTGTTTAGTTTCCCTAGCTGTGAAATGGGAATAACGCCCCTCACACTGTTGTGAAGATGGAGCCAAAGTAGGGCAAATCCCTCCCCCGTTACCTCTAGCTACCTGGAAATGTGGCTACCGGTTCTTGTTTTTCTTTTCTCCCCTGTGGTTTTCAGGATTTAACCTGATGTCTCAAGCTCTTCATCAGCAAAAACGTTTTATGGCAGGTAAGGCCTGTGCTTTTTATTTTTTTCCTCGTATTTTCCAGTTTAAAACTAGAAGTACTTCCCTGGTTAAAACTAAATCCTTTAAGCTAACTCTTGGTGCCTCTGAAACAAACGTTTCAGGATAGAAGGAGTATCCCCAGGGCAGAAGAATAAAATCAGGAGTCAGAGAGGAGGAAGTATTGGTAAAGTTCCAGCACCCTCCCCACTCCAGGGGAAGGAGAGACAGGGTCTTTGGTAATGTCTGCCCTCACTCCATCCTAGGAAGAGCCTTAGAGAGAAGAGCCTCTGAAAACAGGTGGTCTGCTGTGCAGAAGTAGGGCGGGGGATAATTTGCCTTTCTAACGATTTTTGAGATGCTGTTTCTAATGTGTACAGGCAGAAGGGCCACCTGAAAGAGACTTCTGCCACATCGAAGCACGGAAGCTACAGGCATTTGACCTGCAAGCCAGGGAGACACCATGATTGGAGGCTTCAAGCCAGGCTTGACAGCACCTAAACCACAAGACTGAAAACCAAACCCCAGAGGGGACAAGAGCACCTCTGAATTCGTGCGGGACCAGAGATGTGAGGACCAGACATCTCCTGCTTCTCCTTGTCCTGGCACCTTACACATTCCCTAACCAGACACAGTCCTGAGGAAGAGCGCTGGCCTCCCGTGATAAGATTATTGTCACTGGCAGCTAAGTGGGGCTTAAAGTAGAAATAAAGTTCAGTTACAGAATAAAAGTTCCATTTGTTCCACATTTGAGTTTGTAGACTGAAGTTTATTCTTGCTACAACAGTATTACCTGTATTACATAGTAACTGAAAATGCTCAGGTTTTATTATGAGAATTTCCCCTTCCTCAGAGATCATGAGGTTTTCATTAACATTATTTGGGGCCTGTAGTTGACAAGAACAAAGCTGAGGAAAACTAACAAACACTGCCCTGCTTGGCGTCGTCACCTCACTGGTTATGAGCTCCTCTGGAACAGAGTCCACCACCCCACCCCGACGCCCTGCCTCGGCCCTAGCAACACAGTGCATACACTGAGTAGATATTCAGTGTCTATTGAATGAATGAACCATGAACAAGATATATAATGAGAACCTGGGATGTTGATTTCTCTTATTAGCAGTATAATACTAAGAATTCAGTTGTATCTATTCAATGCTTAATCTTCATTAATGTTTTAGGCCATCTTTTTCACACTCTATAGAATAACTTGTTTAGTATGGACCAAAGGGATATTTAATAAGGATAATAAATGACTTCCCTGGTGGTACAGTGGATGGGAATCTGCCTGCCAATGCAGGGTTCACGGGTTTGATCCTTGGTCTGGAAAGATGCCACATGCTGCAAGCAACTAAAGCCTTTGTTCCACAGCTACTAAGCCCACACTCCAGAGCTTGTGGGATGCAACTGCTGAGCCCATGTGCTGCAATTACTGAAGCCCATGAGCTTAGAGCTGGTGCTCCACAAGAGAAGCCACCACAATGAGAAGCTCATACACCACAACTAGAGAATAGCCTCTGCTTACTGCAACCAGAGAAAGCCTTTGTGCAGCAAGGAAGACCCAGCACAGCCAAAAATAAATATCAGAAATGAAGTTAATTGATAATTCCTTTGAAAACTTTATATTCTTAAATATGATTAATCAAGACAACATGCTGCTGCTGCTGCTAAGTCGCTTCAGTCGTGTCCGACTCTGTGTGACCCCATAGACGGCAGCCCACCAGGCTCCCCTGTCCCTGGGATTCTCCAGGCAAGAACACTGGAGTAGGTTGCCATTTCCTTCTCCAATGCATAAAAGTGAAAGTGAAGTTGCTCAGTTGTGTCCGACTCTTCGCGACCCCATGGACTGCCGCCCACCAGGCTCCTCCGTCCATGGGATTTTCCAGGCAAGAGTACTGGAGTGGGGTGCCATTGCCTTCTCTGCAAGACAACATGAGGAGTATAGAATTAGCCAGGTGCAGATCTTTGCATGTTTATGGATTAGTTTCATAGAGCTGCCAGACATGTGAAAAACTTCAGGAAGAAGGTTTGTAGATGGAATAATGAGCACGTGTGGAGTTTGCCATTTTAAGAATCTTACGACAAATTTCTTCAAAAAGGAAATAACTATTTCTGAATTATCTTCTTTTGCTCCTCTTTGTTAACACATCTTCACTCCTAGATTGTTTAAAGCAGAAGACAAATGTTCCGTAAACTATTTCAACCAACAGAGCTTAATTTTATGTATAAAAAATTCTGCCGTGGTGTTGAGTTCTTATCCTTGCTCTGTTCTTACTCTGTGGAATGTAGGGGAAGTCTTTCACTTTGTGTCTGTTAATTCCTGTGTACAATGTAGAAATCAGTAGTGCCTACTTCATGAGGATATTGCTTAAATGAGGCCACCACGGTAAGCCCCTTAGCCCTGTGTCTGGCTGGCAGTCAGTAGCTGTCACCTCTACCCATGGCGGAGCACTGGAACGACAAAGCAGAGTAGATTCTAGGCCAAGTGGGCCAGTGATGAGCTGATGACCAGTCACACATTCTCCATGGGCCTGGGCAAAATGACATGGATGAAAACTCAGGTGGAGCCAGCTCCCTGGCTCCACCAGACCTGCACTTGCCCTTGAAGCACAGGTAGCTGTACACTCTGGAAACCCCTTACCCACCTGGAGGTTGGGCCAGTGATGCTGGATCCACAGGGTCAGGACTGAAACTCTGTCTGGGGCTGGTGGGATGTGTGTGGCCGGCCAGAAGGGAAGGACATAAGTGGTCACAGAAAATTAATTCCTGATAATTCTTTATTTGCTTCATTTGACTTTTTGGGGGGTCATTTGTTTTTCTCCCTTTGAAACAAGGCTGCAGAGTAGTAGCTGGTATCTGCGTCTAGATTGGGGACGACATCTTTGTTTTATTCTCCAGGGGCTGGAGGAAAGCTGAGGTCTTGGGGGCCTCTTAAAGTCAGGAAAATCATTGAGAAAATTGGGCTTTTTACATGCTGATAATTGCGCAGTGATGGCCCTAGAGGGAATTTTCTTTTTCTCTGTGGAACTGGAGTTTGACTATATGTTAAAGAGAGGCCCATGGATTCATCCTAACCTAGGACTCTATGCTATCCCCAAAGGGATAGCTATCGATGGGCGTTCCTGAAGGAGTGGGTAAATAGTCCAGGACTCCCTGCCTCAGTAAGGACACCCTGCGAATTCACCGCCCCTGGGGCTCGCGGCTAGCTGTGGGCCTGGGGCGGGCGGCGGGCGGCTCGTGCCCGGCAGTCCATTTCAGCCCTACCGGGGCCACCAGCCGCCATCCACTCACTCCTCCAGTCCAACTACGTCAGGTGGCCGTGCGGTCCAGCCTTTCGTAGGATGGAGGGATGGGTGGATTCACTTGTTCGTTCAGCAAGTACACTGCCCAGCGCCGTCGCGGTGCTAGAAATAGGGCGGCGAGCGTGTCCAGCAGACCCGGGGGAGGAGAAAGCGCGGCCCCGGCAGCTGCAGCCTTGCCGCGTTACCGACCCCGCCCAGGGCTCGGCAGGCTCCGCTCGTGCGCCGCAGAGATCTGCGCCGTCTCCCCGCCCATCGCCCCCGCGAGCCCCGAGGCAGGCGCTCCAGGCCCCCCAAATCCGGGGCATCCGAGGCCAGAGGGGCGCCCCCTCCTGCGACCCGGCCCAGGGCGGGGTCTGCAGCCGACGCGGGGCTCAGGCCGGACGCGGAGCGGCGCTCCCGCCCCGGCCACCCACGTGACGGGAAGCGGCGGGGCTGGGCCGGGCCGGAGCCGGAGCCGGGGCCGGGGCCGGGGCCGGGGCCCAGGGGCGCGGGGCCCGGAGCGGCCGGAGCGCGGCCGGTGAGCGGGCCCAGCGGCGGGGCGGAGACGTGAAGGGGGTTAGGGGGCGGCGGGTACGAGCAGGTGCGCGCGGGCAGGTGGCGAGGAGGGGACTGCGGCCGAGCGGGGGGTGGGCGCGCAGCGCGGGGACCGGGCGGGTGTGCGGCGTGCGCGTGTTCGGGGCTGGGAAGACCCGAGACCGCGTCCGGGTTTGAGTGAGCTGTTCTGGGGGGAGGAGCCCAGCAGGACGACGCCCCGCGACCCCTGCCCCTCCACGCGAGTATGCGATCGTTTTGTCGCTATGGTTGACATTTCCTGGAGCTCCTGGGATTTGAGAACGCATATTCCGGGCCACATTCGGGCCCGACTGTCTGGCCTGAACTGGGAGACCCGGCAGGGGTGTGTGATGGGAGGCGGGGATTCCTCGCCGCCGTTCCGCCCTGGGACGCAGGTGCTATGGAAGTTGGCTTCTCCTCTGCCCGCCTTATGTGTTTTAAGAGGTGGCTTTCAAGACAGAAGCTGCCACCTCTGGTTGCTCGCACCTGTCATCACTCCCGCCAAAGGCTTCGGGTGACCATTAAACCACCCACCCCCGCCCCGCCCCAGGCCCTAGCTGGCTGCAGGAAATGGGGTTTCACATAGCTCTTCATGCACATAGGCCGTATTGAGTTCAGGGGTCCCAACCTGTCGGATCAGGGTTCCCTCCTTGAGCAAGTGCCCGGGGAGGACAGAAAGCCGTGGAGACAGTGGTGGCAGGTGGAGACCCGGGGAGAACGTGTGTGGAGGGTCCACCGCGGTGTGAGCCGGCAGCCCGGCCGGGAGCTCACGGCTGGAGGGGCCACCGAGCCCGCTGCCTCTCCTCTGGGCTCCCTTCTCTGCTGGTCAGCAGGAAACTCCAGCCTTATGGTCTGATAGGAAGGAAGAGCTGGACAGCTGCTTCCTTTTCTTTTTCCTTCCACTTCTGCCAGCCTTGCTGCCTCCGCGGTCACGGAAGCGGCCTCTCTGGTGTATGACCTTCCCAAGCCGGGTTCTTCGCTTAACAGGGGCTGAGCCGCTCTGTGGTGGGAGTGGGGGGATGGAGTTGTGGGTTCAAACCCTGCCCCTGCCCCTTCTAACTGGGAGCCCTGGGCATTCACTGGACGTTCTGAGCCTCAATTTTCTCAATCAAAACCGGGGAGATATGAGAAAAGATACATGCAGTGCATTAAGAGAGTGCATGTGGCACAGAGCCTGGCACTTAGCAGGTGCTAGATAAATTACAGTTAGTAAACAGAAGCGAAGTCATGGGGCCAGAGCTGTCTGGGCTCTAAAGTGGGTGGGCTCGGCTTTGAGTAATTGGTAACCGGGTGAGGGCTTGCCTCTGCAGTTAGACCCCTCCTGGACTCTGAACTCCAGAGTGCACATTTTCTGTGCACATTTTACAGAGACCTGGGGGCACAGGTGTAGTGGCCCTCACCTGCAGGTCCGTCCTCTGCCCCTTCTCTTCCACTCGACAGTGAGCCTCAGTCCTCTGGTCCTGGAGGCAGCTTGCCCTCCACGTCAGGCTCCCAGGACGCTTCAGCCTCTGCCTAACCCTCCAGTGACAGGGGTTTGCCTGAGGTCCCTTTCTCCTTCAGGCAGATCCAGGAGACAAGTTTTAAAAGCACAGAGATCAGTGTTTTAAAAACGCTAGCCTTTCCAGGCCTGATTTGCAGCTAACCTTTCTGTTCTTACACAAAACATATGGCTTATTCCTTCATGCTAATATTAAAATTTTGTGATCCTTTAAGAAAACTCGAGGAAATTTTCCTTAATGGGTTAAGCATCTTCATCTTGGCCTGAGTCCAGTTCTCATTAGAAATACATTAAAGTAATCATTTGTGGTGGCCAGGTGTTTGGAGACTGCCCAAGAATTTGGCCCGTACTTTACAACTCATCTCTTCTGTGGCAAACCTGACCCGTTTTTCTTTATTAAAAAACGCTGTACTACTAAATGAAGGCAGAAGTAGCAAGTTAATTTGGGGCTACCTGAGTGAGCTGAAATGCCTCATGCAGAAGGGCAGGAGGAGTCACTGAGTGTGCTGTGAAATCTTGCAGGTGATTTGAGGTCAGGATCTTGTCTTGATGGTCAGGTAGCTTTGTTGAGGAAATAACATTCAGGAAAAAGAAGATGTAAAAGGGGACAATTGCCTAGCATCCAGAAGGCCCTCAATAATTCTTAACAGCTGTTTGAAAGTCCAGGATTGAGGAAGATGTTACAAAGGCAATGCCCTGGAGACCCAGACCACCCTCCTACTCCCCAACCCCTGCTCCTGGCCCACCTACCCTGCCCTCCTCAGATACCCTACATTGCTTGCAACTGTTGCTGTTGCTCTTATAGGATCCATAGGATAGGTATATAGACACACACATGTGCATGTATGTGTATACAGGTGGTGTGTATAAATGGTGTATCTGTGTATGTATACATACACTTGCGTGTGTGCTCAGTTGCTCAGTCCTGTCCGACTCTTTTGTGACCCTGTGGACTGTAGCCCGCCAGGCTCCTCTGTCCATGGGATTTCCCAGGGAAGAATACTGGAGCAGGTTGCCATTTCCTCCTCCAGGGGATCTTCCCAACCCAGGGATCCAACTCGCATCTCCTGAATTGGCAGGCGGGTTCTTTACCACTGAGTCACCTGGGAAGCCCAACTTTAGGTAGAGGGTCCTTTTTAAAATGCAGGTAAGAATTCATCTTTAGTGGATTCATAGGAGGAACCTCCTGTTACAGGGCTGTGATACCCATCGGTGGGTCTTTACCTCTAGAGTGATGCCTCTCTGGTGCACACACAGCTGTGTGGGGCTCTGAAGGGCTTGTTTCATTTTAAAGGGTTGGTGTAATTCTCAAGTGATTCTTTGCAGACACATAGGATGCCACGCCCATCTCAAGGCTATTCTCATATCATGTGCACATTGTGTGACAGGAGGTGACTGTCCTTTGGTTCAAGAAAAATAATAATTGCTATTATTTTTGGCTGCGCCTCTCAGGGGATCTTAGTTCTCTGGCCAGGGATCAAACCTGTGTCTCCTGCACTGACAGCTCAGGATCTTAACCACTGGACCACCAGGGAAGTCCTCCAAAAAATAAACATTGGTGAGGATCCCATTTCAATCAATGGCACTTTGTCATAGCATTATTTTAGGATATATTTATTTCTGTCTTGGATCAGGAGTCTCTCTCTCTCTCTATATATATATATATATATATTTTTTTTTTTTTTTTCCTTTCTGTATAATTTTATCTTTGGCTATGCTGGGTCTTTGTTGCTGCACGGGCTCTTCTCTAGTGTGCCAAGCGGGCTTCCCATGGTGGTGGCTTCTCTTGTGGAGCACAGGCTCTAGGGCACGCAGACGTCAGTAGCTGTGGCTCCAGGCTCAGCAGTTGTGGTGCACGGGCTTAGTTGCTCCACAGCATGTGGGATCCTCCCAGCCCAGGAATTGAACTCGTATCTCCAGCATTGGCAGGCAGATTCTGTGCCACTGAACCACCAGGGAAGTCCTTTCCCTTTCTTTAATCTTGTGACCTTGAGTCTATTAGCCAGTTTCTGCATCTACATAATCTGTCTACTTCAAACATTGCCTTTATTCCATATTTATACTTTGCGTGGTAACCTTTAATGCAGCCTGACCTTGGTGAGATTTAATTCAGAGAGAACGCAGAGGGAAGCCAGGCCCGGAGTAACATAGCATGCAGCTCCAGCTGCCTGTGGATAGAAGTGGAGGCATTTGTGTGGCCAGGGTAGCAGAGGCTGAGTGGAGGTCGGGAAGTAAGAGGCTGGGGCCCTGAAAGGTGCCTGCACTGCCCCTTGCAGGGCTTCTGACCCTGCTGGACCATTCCCCATCTTTCAGTAACCTGAGTTGTATGAGAATATTCAGACCTTGTAAATATGGATTCAGATAAACTAAGCTCTGGATTTAGATGAACTAAGAAATGACAAGTTAATCATTCACATGGGTTGTAAATGTTTCCGTGAAGTGAGATTGTAAACAAGGAACATGCATTGTATGACTCCTGCCAGGCTTATTAAGGAGTTCCCCAGTGGCTCAGTGGTAAGGAACCCTCCTGCAATGCAGCTGACGAAGGTTTGGTCCCTGGGTTGGGAAGATCCCCTGGAGAAGGGAAGAGCAACTCACTGCACTACTCTTGCCTGGGAAATCCCATGAACATAGGAGCCTCGTAGGCTACAGTTCATGGGGCTGCAAAGACACAATTGAGCATGCGTGCACACGAAGCTTACTTAACCAAGGCTCTGTGTCTGTTTCCAGGGTAAGCTGGTTTGGGGAAATGAGTAGGGTTTTTTATAAATATTTTTAAATTAATATTTTATATATTGAAAAGAACATTTACAATTCACATGAGATGTAGAGAGTGGCAATAAAAGCAACTCAGCATAGGGAAACAGACATGACTAATACCTTTGAGATCAGCTTCTGCCGACTCACATCCTATCCCCCTTGGGTTTCTGTTCTTTATTCCCTTACTTTTCTTTATGATCTCACTATGTTGGGCTGAAACTCTAAATAGTACATTAGTCGGAACTTCCATGTTTCTGCATCTTACAAGGCCTGAAGTATCAGGCCAAATATAGCATCCACAGCTCCCCTTTCCAGGGAGGTTTACCGAGTCATGGGTGGGCCTCAGTGCATCCCCTTACTGCTGTGTGGTGCTCCATCCGTCCATTGTGGCATTTCCATTTCTTCCCAGTTGCAAACAGGACTGCTGCTAGCTTCCTTGCTCACGTCCTGCTGAACATCAGTGAGGCCAAAAGGAGAATCCCTGGCTCCCCAGTTGCCAAGGGCTTCCTCCGTCACCCAGCGGTCTGGGCAGCCTAGAAGCCTCCACCAGCAGCAGAGGCACGCTCATGGATCCGGATTCTTGCAAGCCCCCAGCGTCATCAGACTTGGGAGGTGGTGTCCCTTTGATGGGTATGAAATGAAGTCTGCTTGTAACTACAGTTTGCAATTACAGGTGGTTCTGCAGGTTGATCTCTCCCCCATGGCTGTTGACCATCGTGCTTTCTCTTCTGAATTTGAGCCCTTTGTCTGAGATGGCTATCACAGATTTTTCTCCCAGTCTGGGCCTTGCCTATTCATTTCCCTAGTGGTGTCTTTCAGTGGACACACTTTTAAATTTCTATAAAATCCTGTTTACCAGCTTTTTCTCTTTAGGTTAGTGCTTTTTGTAACCTAACAAATCTTTATGTACCCCAAGATCCCAAAGATGTTTTCCTATCTTTTCTTCTAGAAGATTGGTAGTTTTAGCTTTTGTTTTTAAAATAACTTGATCCATCTCAAATTAATTTTTATATTAAGAGATGATATGAGGTAGGGATAACCGAGGTTAATTGGAAGATCCCCTGGAGAAGGGAATGGCTACCCACCCCAGTATTCTTAACCTGGAGAATTCCACGAACAGGGCAGCTTATCAGGGTACAGTCTATTGGGTCGCAGAGTCAGACACGACTGAACTGCTAACACTTTGACTTTTCACTTTCAAGGTTAACCACATGTTCCAGCAGCCATTGATTGAAATGACTTGATTTTTTCCCCACTGAATTGCAATTGTGCCTTTGTTTCTGCTGCTTCTGATTTGTGAAACCAGAGTCCTTTCCAGAGAAAGAAGTAAGAAGCCCAAGCTTCAAGTTTGGGACAGTGTGTCTTCCAGTGGGAGTAATCCATTAACTGACCTTCTCACAAATTTGCTAAGTACCTCAACTCGCCACCTGCAAGCCTTGGAGATTCGAGGCACATCTTTACTGCTCCATGCCAACAGATTTATTCTGAGAGCCAAACACAGTGCTGGGACAATGTGCATGCCTCAGAGAGAAGATGAAGAAGGCAATGGCACCCCACTCCAGTACTCTTGCCTGGAAAATCCCACAGATGGAGGAGCCTGGAGGGCTGCAGTCCATGGGGTCGCTGAGGGTCGGACACGACTGAGCGACTTCACTTTCACTTTTCACTTTCTTGCATTGGAGAAGGAAATGGCAACCCACTCCAGTGTTCTTGCCTGGAGAATCCCAGGGACGGGGGAGCCTGGTGGGCTACCATCTATGGGGTCACACAGAGTCGGACACGACTGAAGTGACTTAGCAGTAGCAGCAGCAGAGAGAAGAATGTGAGGGAATTGGTGTGGTCCCTGCTTCTGACTCCCGTGAGATCCAAGTTGCAGGAGTGAACCCCACCATGGAGCTGTGCCCCACCATTCACTTAGACATCGAGTCAGGTGGCTGGTGGGGTTTGGGGGCACATCAGTGGCGATCATTTTTGTCTTTTTCCAAAATGTTTGTCTTGTGTTGTCTGTGGGTGAGTAGACGTGCTCTTCTTCTACCCAGAGGTTTGTTTCTGAAGATCAGTGTAGGGAGATTCTGTATATAATAAATCTCAGCTCTGTTGAGAGTTGAATATCCATTGGAAGGACTGCTGCTGAAGCTCCAATACTTTGGCCACCTGATGTGAAGAGCCGACTCATTGGGAAAGACCCTGATGCTGGGAAAGATTAAAGGCAACAGAAGAGGGCAGCAGAGGATGAGATAGTTAGAAAGAATCACCGACTCAATGAACATGAGATTGAGCAAACTCAGAGAGAGAGTGGAGGACAGGGGAGCCTGGCATGCTGCAGTCCTTGGGTTCAAAGAGAGTCAGACTTGACTTAGCGGCTGAATGACTGTTGAAGGCACGTGTGTGCTCTCCTGGCAGGGTCTCTGTTTGCCTGTGGGAGAAGGCCAAGTCAGAAGTCTTTCTTTCAGTATTTTTCACAAGTGTCAAATGATTTCCTTTCTCTGAAGTGACAACTGGGAATGACGTTTATTTGTCACGCCTGGAAACGGTTCTGTCCGTCCCTCGTTCCTCTAACCTCCCTTTCCTTTCCCGTCCCTCAGAGCCGCCGCCAACATGATGAGCACCAAGGCCTTCACCCTGGTCCCCGCCATCGAGCGGGAGCAGCTGCTGGGCGACCGGGACCGGGGGTCGCTGGAGTGTGTGGAGTGCTGCGGCCGGAACCTCTACGTGGGCACCAGTGACTGCTTCGTGTACCACTTCCTGCTGGAGGAGAAGACCTTGCCCGGCGGGTCGGCCACATACACGGCCACCAGGCAGCTGCACAGACACCTGGGTTTCAAGAAGGCGGTGAGCGAGCTGCGGGCCGCGTCGGCCCTCAGCCGGCTGCTGGTGCTGTGCGACGGCTGCATCAGCCTGGTCCACATGCTGAGCCTGGAGCCCGTGCCCTCAGGCGCCCGCATCAAGGGGGCCACGGCCTTCGCCTTGAATGAGAACCCGGTGAGCGGGGACCCCTTCTGCGTGGAGGTGTGCATCATCTCGGTCAAGCGCAGGACCATCCAGGTCTTCCTGGTGTACGAGGACCGTGTCCAGATTGTCAGGGAGGTGTCTACACCGGAGCAGCCGCTGGCCGTGGCCGTGGACGGCCACTTCCTGTGCCTGGCCCTCACCACCCAGTACATCATCCTCAACTACAGCACGGGCGCCGCCCAGGACCTGTTCCCGTTCTGCAGCGAGGAGAGGCGGCCCATCGTCAAGAGGATCGGGAGACAGGAGTTCCTTCTGGCGGGCCCTGGGGGACTGGGTGAGCAGGGCGCCCAGGCGCCTCCACTAACCTTGCCACTCTGCCCAGTCTCTCCACCTTCTGTCCTTGCATTCATGCTGAGGTTGGAAAGGGAGGTTGTGGTTGTGAAAAGCAGACACTCGTGGACTTTGTTTGGCAACATTGAGGCAACAGGCAAACAACCGCACGCCCAGTGTCTGCTCAGTTTTCATTAGATTGTTTTATGAGTGTGAGTTTCATGGCGCAAAAATAGGCCAGTCATAGCATCACCTATTTTGTGCCAAAGTAGAGCCTGAGGAACTTCCCAAGTGGCTCAGTGGTGAAGAACCTGCCTGTGAATACAGGAGGCCCAGGAGATGCAGGTTTGATCGGGAAGATCCTGGAGAAGGGAATGGCGACCCGCTCCAGTATCCTTGCCTAGGGGATCCCATGGACAGAGGAGCCTGGTGGGCTGCAGTCCTTGGGGTCGCAAAGAATCGGACACGACCTAGCACAGTACAAAGTAGAGCCTGAAGATGGCTCCAGAGAGAATTCCTGTAAGGCAATACGTGCAAAAATAAGAATCTGTAAGACTTCCTTATAGGATTTTCCACCTGGTCTGTGTTTTTTCTCCATTCTAAAAAGGAGTTGGGGGAGCTCATTTCTAGATATTTTGAAGTGTGGAGGCTCCAAGGTCATGGCCCTGATTTTCTCTTATTGACTCCAGTTCCATCCTACCAAAAAGCATCTAGTTTAGTCGCTAGCTTCTTGGAAGGGCTTTCACTGTTTCCTGTGGCCTTTCTAGTTCTAGGCGTCACCTCCTGAGAGTCATAGCTGGCCGCATCGCTGATGGTCGTAGGCATGGATGACACACCGTGTCAGGCAGAGCTTTGTTTCCTGCAAGCTGGGAATTAGGATGATAGGTTTTCCAAATCAACTGTGTTTTGTTTGCTTGTCTGTATATATATCCCCACACCTGGTTCAGGAGTCAGAAAAGTCAGACAGGACTTAAGGACTGAAGGGCAGCAGCAGTTAGTGCTTGAAGTACAAAGTAGATAAACCGTCAGTGAATATGGATGTTATCATTGACAGACGCTCAACAGCAGACTGTCTTGAATTGCAGAGTTAGTTGCACCCCGGTATCAGAGAGAACATGGAACCAGAGTTACACCTGAACTCTCAGTGGTGGCCGGGGGGGCGGGATGCGAGTTCCGCATGGGACATCTCGTCGAGTGGCCCGCATACAGTAGGTGCTCAATAAGTATCTGAACGAATGCGGTCAGTGTGGAGTGAATGTCTAGGGAAAAGCTGTTGCTTAGAGATGCAAACCCATGGGAGGACTGGATGTGGCAGAAAGCTTGTGAAGCTGCTTAAATTGTGCGGAATTCTCTCTTCCCCACGTGTGAGGACACGAGCAGCGTACACCTTCACGTGGGTGCGTGTACACTTGTTTTGGTTTGTTTACTTTGTTTTTGCTTGTTTATTTATACGGCTGTGCTGGGTTTTCGTTGCTGCACGGGCTTTTCTCCAGTTGCAGTGAGCGGGGGCGACTCTTTAATTGCGGTTCGCGGGCTTCTCACTGCGGTGGCTTCTCCTGTTGCAGAATGCGTGCTCGAGAGCGTGTGGGTCTCGGTAGTTAGACCATGTGAGCTTAGTTGCTCCAAGGCATGTAGGATCTTCCCGGATTGGGGATGAAACCCTGTCTCTTGCATTGGCAGGTGGATTTTTTACCACTTGAGGCACCAGGGAAGACCCATGCGCACGTTTTTTAACCTTATGTTTAATTCAGTTCAGTTCAGTCACTCAATTGTGTCCAACTCTTTGCAACCCCATGGACTGCAGCACGCCAGGCCTCCCTGTCCATCACCAACTCCTAGAGCTTGCTCAGACTCATGTCCATGGAGTTGGTGATGCCATCCAGCCATCTCATCCCCTGTCGTCCCCTTCTCCTCCTGCCTTCAATCTTTCCCAGCACCAGGGTCTTTTTAAATGAGTCAGTTCTTTGCATTAGGTGGCCGAAATATTGGAGCTTCGGCTTCAGCATCAGTCCTTCAAATGAATATTCAGGACTGACTTCCTTTAGAATTGACTGGTTGGATATCCTTCCAGTTCAAGGGACTTTCAAGAGTCTTCTCCAACACCACAGTTCAAAAGCATCAATTCTTTGGCGGTCAGCTTTCTTTATAGTCCAACTCTCATATCCATACATAACCACTGGAAAAACTATAGCCTTGACTAGACGGACCTTTGTTATTTCTGCTTTTTAATATGCTGTCTAAGTTGCTCATAGCTTTTCTTCCAGGGAACAAGCATCTTTAAATTTTATGTTTAATTAGAAGGAGGTATAAGGTGGACATTCTCGGGAGAGAGGTTCCCTTCATTAGAACAGATACGAGGGTCTTCTGTCCATGCAGCCTGGTATATCATCTCTCCCATCCTGAAATGTAATGAAGGGGACAGGTATTCCACGTCCAAACACCTCTGCAGAAAACAGGCAACAAACCGCAGCTCTCTGAAGCCCCCCGGTGCTTCCTGTTTTCCCAGGCATGTTTGCCACTGTGGCTGGGATCTCTCAGCGGGCACCTGTTCGCTGGTCAGAGAATGTGATCGGGGCGGCTGTCTGCTTCCCGTACGTCGTCGCCCTGGATGACGAGTTCATCACCGTGCACAGCATGCTGGATCAGCAGCAGAAGCAGACCCTGCCCTTCAAGGAAGGCCACATCCTCCAGGATTTTGAAGGTACAAGTTTCCACCAAATCTTTAGGTCTTTTGTGATGGTATTTCTTCACTAAATGCTATTAAGGAACCACTGGGAACATGGCCTCTTGCCGAGCACAGAAATTCCGTAGGCAATGGTGATAGTCTCTGAGCTGCAGGGGCACAGAGATTAAAGGGAAATAGGCATTTTTAAAAATAGCTACAACGTTTGAGAGCTTGACAGCAACAAATAAGGCCAGCTAGGAGAACAGAGTAGGAAGTATTTCCTAACCATACCAGGAAGGGCTTCCTGCAGGAGGTGGCATTTGAGCCAAACTTTTGAGGATGAACTGGAATCAGCCAAGCACGTATGGTATGAAAGAACCTTTAGGCAGAAAGAAAGGCACCTGTGAGTCTGCACAGGAGGGAACCCCAGGTCCCGGACTTTGTAGGTCATTCAGCATGACTGTGGTGCCCAGTATGTGAGGAGGGCAAGCAGGGGATGAGGATGCAGCAGATCAGGGCAACCAGGGCGCGAACCACATGAGGGATCTATTGTGGCTCAGTGGTAAAGAAACCGCTTGCCAAGCAGGATACGTGGCTTCCATCCCTGGGTCTGGAAGATCCCCTGGAGAAGGAAATGGCAACCCACTCCAGTATTCTTGCCTGGGAAAGCCCATAGACAGAGGAGCCCAGTGGGCTCTAGTCCATGGGGTCTCAGAAGAGTCAGTCAGACATGACTTAGCAACTAAACAACAAGAACAACAATTTTATTATGCGCATCTTCACATGTACTGACAAGTTGAAAGAAATCAGAGTGACTTCCCATCCCCTGTTCACCTGGATTTGGTACTGGTTCACTTTCAGCTGAGCTCTCTGGAAGTATAGAGATCGTGATACTGAATCCAGAACCCTGCAGCAGGCATTTTCCCACATAACCCCAGAGCCCTTTCCGCACCTTGGAAAAGCGCTCTCAGCCCTGCCCCTGGCCAGACTTCCCGGCTTCCTAAGGACAGCCCTTGTGAGGTTGCCTTGAAGCCAGGAGCTCATGTGTATCTGTCCAGTCATTGCCTTTGCCCCCAGGGCTCCCCACACTGCCCTTCCTGTTGTAATAGGTGTTAGGGACACAGCCTGCGGAGGCTTGTCATCCCACATGAGTGTGTCAGCACGAGGGTCACCGGCACAGGGAGGCTGGTGACATAACTACCCCAGGCGGGAATGTGGGAAGCCTCCTGAAAGGAGGACCCAATGCAGAGCAGGGGCTGAATCTCGCAAGGGTGGGGGGATGATGCTGGTTGGCATGGAGACAAAGGACGCAGACAAGACCGCCAGGCAGGGAGCCCAGGAAGGGAGGTGCGGGGGCATCTGGCGGGAGAGACCAGGTGGTGGGCCTGGGCTGAAGGTGATGGATCCCAAGGAGTGGGGAGCAGAGGGAGCAGGAAGGTGTGGCAGACCCTGAGCAACCTTCAGACAGAAAGACAAGGCCATTCCACTGCTTCCTGGGAACAGGCATTAACTGAGTTGAAACGCACCTCCAGAGAGAGCAGAACTAGCTCTCAATCTTGGCAGGAGGAGTTCTCTTGGGCGCAGGTCTGACTCTCCCTTGGATTGTGCGGGACCTCATGGTGCTGAGGGTCAGGGTCTCTCATGGGATGGAGAAGGTAACCCTGGGACTCAGTGATCTTGATCATAGTGGGCAAGTGTGACATGTTAGCTTATGGTTCAGAATGTCACCTTGTAATCTTAGTTTCCTATAAACTGACTAACCTGGAGAGAAAAGAATTTTGACCAGCTTTATTTGAAAAAGTAAAAGTGTTAGTTGCTCAGTCATGTCCAACACTTTTGTGACCCATGGACTCTACCCCACCAGGCTCCTCTATCCATGGCATTTGCCAGAGCACTGGCATGGGTTGCCATGACCTCCTCCAGGGGATCTTCCAGGCCGAGGGATCAAACCCAGGTCTCCCGCTTTGCACGCAGATTCTTTTCCATCTGAGCCACTAGGGAAGCTCCAGCTTTGTATGAGGAGTAGCATAATTCTTACTGCTCATTTTCTGTGATGGAGCTCTACAGACTCACATGGATCTATTCAACTGGCTTTAAATCTATCAGCATCATAGAATAAAAAAGGGCAAAGCATCTTTATGTCTTATACTTCAGAAACGTAGTGTTAAGAGTTTGCCTTTTTCTTATGATGGAAAGAAGATAAGAGAAGCATTAATTTCTGATTGCCGTGGCAATTCTGTGTTGGGAGAACTGTGATGACATTGTTCAGACATCAGCTCGCGCTCCTGTGTGGGGTGAAAGCGGGGTGTTTTCCTGCCAGCACAATGTCCGTTTCCTCTCCAACACTGTTCCATTTCTTCCCAGGAAGAGTGATCGTTGCCACGAGTAAAGGTGTTTACATCTTGGTTCCGCTACCTCTGGAAAAACAAATACAGGACCTGTTAGCCAGCCGCCGAGTGGAGGAGGCTCTGGTTCTAGCCAAAGGCGCTCGGAGGAACATCCCAAAGGAAAAATTTCAGGTTTGTAGTCAGCTAGCCATAAGGAAGCGTGCCTCCAAGCTGCCGATTAGGAAATGTTAGGATTAAGGGCGCCGGGCCCTGCAGACCACTTCGTGTCTGTCATTCAAGTTTTTCTGTGCATCCACGTCGTACAGATAAGGACGCAGGCTGCAGGAGGGGGTCACGATGCCAGCAGAGGCCAAGCCGGGATTTGAGCCTCTGACATGATTCCCATGCTTAATACATCACATTGTATTTCCAATCATGTTCTTCCAGAGTAGACTGAGGATACTGTGATTACAAACCAAAAGATCCTCAGTGTAATTTGCTTCCCAGTGTAGAATTTGTATTTGTTGGGATGGGGTTGAATTTTTTAAGTTTTTGTTATCTGTAGGAAAAGCTTTGTGAACCATACTCATAAATTCTCTAATATTGCCAGAATCCATCTAATTAATTTCCTTAGAATGCATTTAAGAAATGCTAGCTTTAATATCGTTGGTATGATAATATGGTTGATGAAACAATCGTGAATTATTCTCACATCTGATGAAATCAGGTTTTCTAAAATCTGCTTCTTGATTGGTTGCAAAGTGAGTTCAGGTCACTCTATGTATTTGAGAATGATAAAGTGTAATATTGGTGCATTCACGCTTCTTACAAACATATAAGTCACTCATGAAAGATTCTCATGAAGTCAGAGTGATCCCCCTCTTGTTACCCGCTGGCCAGATTTTCAGGACAGTATGGTTTGTGGGATGAAGCTCTGCTTTCTGGCCTCCGTGGCTTTTTGCTGCAGAAGGTAGACTAAAGGTGGAAAAAGTCAGGACCTGTCATTTATGGTCACAGGATAAATATTGATAAACTTTTCACCTTTATTCCTTATTTTGAAAAATTTTTTTGAAGTATAATTGATTTACAGTGTTGTCTTAATTACTGTCGTACAACAGAGTGACTCCATTATAAATATATATACATTCTTATTCATATTCTTTTCCGTTATTGTTATTGCAGGATGTTGACTATAATTCCCAGGTTGCGCTAGTGGTAAAGAACCTGCCTGTCCGTGCAGAAGACATAAGAGGTGTGGGTTCGATCCCTGGGTCTGGAAGATCCCCTGGAGAAGGAAATGGCAACCCACTCCAATATTCTTGCCTAGAGAATCCCACGGACAGAGAGAGGAGCCTGGTGGGCCACAGTCCATGGGGTCGCGAAGACTTGGACATGACCGAGTGCTTTAGCACACATGCACCCTGTGCTATGGAGTAGGACCTTGTGTGTCTATCCTGTATGCTGGCACATGCTAATCCCAACCCCCCAGTCCTCCCCTCACCCCAGCCCGATTCCTCGTTTTTCAAGTGAGGTGATCTGTGAACTTTCAGCAGGGGGCAGCAAAGCACAGAGAAGGAAGCTGTCGGTTCAGGGCGTGTTTCCGAGCTGAGAGCACCTGTTTCTGCCTAGAGTATCGGTTGTTTCCTTGTGCATCGCATCCTGGTGGGAAGGCCAGTGGGGCTCTGGCGGCCTCTGCTCTCAGCTCCTTCCCCCGGCAGTGGCCTCGGGGACAGGCGCATATCGGGGATTCCCTCTTGGACACACCAAGGGACACACCTCAAATGTGTTTTAAAGAGGCTTTTTCTTAAAGAGGCTTCCCATGTTCTTGAATTTTTGCCTCCCTTCTTGTTTTCCCATGAGCAGCCGAACAGTGGGCACTGGCTAGTGTTAGCCCTTATCCTGCCCTCCTGTGTGATGTCCCTATTGGGGTCTGACCATCTGGCACACCCCTGTCTTGCCCCCCGCTGGCCCCCATTGTTTTAGACTCCTATTTGGGCCCAGGATATACAGCCTCAGTGACCTTGAACTTGGCCCTGGTTCTCATGCCTGCGTGACCACTGGGAACCCTCCTCCCTTTTTGCTGGAATTGTGTTCACAGCCCCTTCCTGCATGTCTGCAGCCCATCCTCCGCGCCACCACTGAAGGAGCTTTCTGACATGTCCACACCCCTTGCTGTAGGTCCTACAGCAGGCACCTCCTGGCCAGAGTCAGGTCCACAACAAGTGGCCTTGGTGGCTGGACCCTGCCCACATCCCCAGCCTCTCCCACCGTCTCTGTCCCCCTGTGACCTGGCCTGAGCCACCTGCCACCTGTGTACTGGGCAGGCACTCCAGAAGCAGCCTGAGAACAGGTCAGAAATAACCAGCGTCACCGACCAAAGACGGGGTCCTGGGGAAGACAGCTGCCTCTGGGCATCCCTGGGGAGTCTGGGCTGGCCTCCTGCCCCTGCGCCACTGCTTCCTTCCCTTGTTATTTGTGCTATTTTCTGTCAGTGGAGAAAACATCCATCATCCACCAATTACAGGGTTTTTTGTTTTTTAGATTTTTTTTTTAATGTGGGCCATTTTAAAAATCTTTATTGAATTTGTTACAATATTGTTTCTGATTTTTGTTTTGGTTTTTTGGCTGCAAAGCTTGTGAGATCTTAGTTCCCCAACCAGGGATCAAACCCATACCCCTTGCCTTGGAAGGCGAAGTCTTAACCACTGGACCACCGGGGAAGTCCCCTAAAATATGGTTTCTATACTGTGCTTACATATGTCTCTTCTCTGAATCTGCCCCATCCTCCAGGCAGCACTGACTCCTCTGAGCTCCCACAGTCATCCCTGTTAACCTATAACACACAGCCGTTTACTCCCCAGCTCCAGCTCACTCCTCCCCCAGTCCTGGGCAGACACTCGCCTCCATTTCCCTCAGCCTCTGCTTGCGTCTGGGGCTGAACAACGAGGAATGAGTGATGGTTGATTCAGAGCTTTGAACTGGTCTTCAAACAGCTAGGCTCTGTGGATCCGGGAGCAGAAGAGTTTTGGTTTAAAATAGAACCATGAGCGGAGAAGAAGACAGTATTGACAAAAAAGTTCAGAGATAACGTCTCATTCATATTAATGTGTTTTTAAGGATTGACTGTGACTCTTAGAAGGATTAGGGATGTTAGTTATTTTAACTTTAGGAGGCTTGCAACCAAATGCTAGACCCTGGGCTCAGGAAAACCAGAACGTGGGGCGGGAAAGAGACCAGAAGTCAAAGAGACTGGCTTTTCACAGTTCGCCTTTCTCTCCATTAAAGCGAGTGTTGGTTTTGCTTCACTGAGTTCTGAACTAGGGAGGGATTTATGGAGAAGTTTAACTGTGGGACTCGGATTAAGGGAATATTCCTTCCAGAGATCCAAAAGGTGAGAAGGCTTAGATCTTTAAGAAGCCAAGCTTTAATTATATTAAGGTTTGGGATGCTGTAAAGAAAGAGGCAGTGAGGGTATATTTACAGACATAGGTGTGTTTCTTACAGAAAGCTTGCTTGATGTGTGTCATGTAGTATGGATAGTGTCATATTTAAGCTTGAGCTTTGATACCTGTTCTTTTTTTTTTTTCCTATTTCATCTAAAACTATATCACTATGTATCTTCAAAAGACAAGAAAGCTCCCCTTTGAAATGTAAGTGTCACATACATCTCCGAAATAAACACTGATTCCTTCCTAGGTTGGGGCGTCCCATCTGCCCAGGTGTCCCCAGTTGTCCTGTAAATGTCTGCATCCTTCTTATCCTGGAGGGAAATCCTGTTAGGGCTGCACCGAAAGATTTCTCTGTTTCAGAGTCACAGGGCCCAGTTCTCTGAGCTGGTCTGCCCCCTCCTCTTTCCTGTAGATACTTAGGTCCCTTCATTTCATTAGACTTTCGTTTTATAAAGGTTGCTGTACTTGTTTATTTTTGGCCGTGCTGGGTCTCTGTTGCTGTGCATGGGCTCTCTCTAGTCCGCCAAGCAGGGGATACCCTCTAGCTGGGGTGTGCAGGCTTCTCATTGCAGCGGCTTCTCATTGTGGAGCCCTGGCTCCAGGCATGCGGGCTTCAGTAGTTCTGGTCCCCTGGCTTCTGAGCTCGAGCTCAGTAGCTGTGGCACACAGGCTCAGTTGCTTTGCAGCACGTGGGGTCTTAGCTCCCTAACCAGGGATCCCACCCACGTCCCCTGCATGGCAAGGCGGCTTCTTAACCACTGGACCACCAGGGGGGTCCTCAAAGTGGAGTTTCATAAAAGCTGATCAGGTCAGGAGGTGATTACAAAACAGCAGGTACCATGCCAGGGTGCGAGAATGCTAAGATGAGTAATGGAGTGGCTTCAAGGAATTGATAGCTTCTTGAGCAGCAGGGTGTTCTGGAAAGGGGAAGGAGCTACACGTGACTGGAGTCTTCAGCTGTGAGGCGGTGCAGGCGTGAGCTGAGGCGCTGGAGCCAAGGAGGACACAGAAGAGGCGGCTCCACAGAGCCTTTCAGACAGAGGTGGACAGAGCTCACAGCTGATCAGCTGGGCAGTGACAGGGTCGCGGTGGAGCTGAAGACACCACAAGGCATCTTATTTTTTTTTTCTTTTGAATTTTTGATCTCGTATTGGAGAATAGCCAACGAATAACAGGGTGATAGTTTCAGGTGAAGGAGGAAGGGATTCAGCCACAAATATACATGTATCCGTTCACCACAGGGCATCTCCCCTGAGTGTGCTGCTATTCCTGGAAATTTCCAGAACGAGGGGCTCCGCAGTCCAGGAAGTCTAGGTAGGACCAGATGAGACAAAGATAAGCGGCGCTTGTACTACAGGAATCCTCAGACTGTGACTTGTGGGCGTGGCTGTGCGTCACCAGTGGCGGAGGAGACGGAAGGCTCAGCATCTCCCCGGCTTCAGCAGGAAAGCCTGCTTATTGATCTGCCGTTAAATGAGATGGACCCTGTGCTCTGAGGGATGCTCAGAAATGCCACTGTGAAGAGAGTTCCGCAAGAGTGAAGAGGGGTGGGCGGCTTCTAGGCTGCCAGGAACACTGGCCTTGTTGACATCCGTCTGAGCACTCGAGGTAGCAGCGATCAAGAAAGCCAGGGAAGGTGGGAGGAGGAATATGGACCAGTGGGAAAAAGTGAAAGTGTCTGTCACTCAGTCGTGTCCGACTCTTTGTGACCCCATGGACTGTAGCCCACCAGACTGCTCTGACCATGGGATTCTCTAGCAAGAATACTAAGAGTGGGTTGCCATTCCCTTCTCCAGAGGATCCTCCTGGCTCAGGGATCAAGCCTGTGTCTCCTACTCTGCAGGTGGATGCTTTACCACCAAGCCACAGGGGAACCCAAAGCATGTTAGTGACTCTGTGACACAGACCAGGATGGATGGGAAATCCTGAAGAAGAAGGAGCAATGATCATTCAGAGAACAGCTTGATCTCGGGAACAAGGGGTGGATTGACGTATATGTGTGTGTACTAACATGTTGAGAATAGTTCCGTATAAACTTTGTTTCTTCCTTACCATATAACTTCAGGATTCCCGGTAATAATTAACGTGTAGTCTGGGTTGTGACCAGGACCTCAGTTTCCCTCCCTTGGTGAGTGACTCCAGCTGGTCTGAGCGACAACGCCTGTGTCCCCTGCAGGTCATGTACCGGCGGATCCTGCTGCAGGCTGGCTTCATACAGTTTGCACAGCTCCAGTTCCTGGAAGCTAAAGAACTCTTCAGGTAACTTGAGGTGTCAGCAACGAGCCCTCCTGTGTCCCTGCGGTCGGGTCTGCGGTTGGACCTCCGTCATCACTGAGATGCTGTGATGGGAGAGTCGTGTAGCTGCAGTGCTCTGGGAGGAGTGGGGAGGCCCCCACCCCGCTTAGTCCAGGGGTCACTGTCGTGTGTCTTGAGGGTGAGGCTGATGAGAGGCATACAGAGTGGTCCTCGGAGAGAGGAGACGGCAGTTCTAAAGAGCACATGTGATGACCTGTGGATTCCCCGAGGGCTTGGTTTCCCTTTGCTCCAGAGATTTTAACTAAAGGCTGTGAGTCTAGAGAGAGAGCAGGTGGGGTTATGAGAACTGTTCTTGTTCTAGAGACACTGTGAACCGTGTGCTCCTGACTCAGTGTCTTAGGAAGCCGTGGTCCCTTCTGTATTTCATGAATCCTGCACATGGGGGCCCTCCCACCACCCCCACTCCCTTCATGCCCCAGCACCCCATCCCCAGCAGCCCTTCTTCTGGTGTGGGGGAGCAAGAGGGGGTGGTCAGGTGTGTGCTCTGGAGTCAGCAGCTGTTTATGTTTGCTCAGCACTCATGCAGAAGATCAAATTGCACCTGCTATGAGAGCTCTTAAATGTCCCATGAAGGTGTGGTCTGTGGAGTAAGTTTTCTAAACGTCCAAGTAGAACAGACTGTGCATTTCCAAGGTGTGAAGGAGGAGGTGTGCACAGAGCCTCTGAACCCGCCTTTGATCAGAGCTGCAGCGCCACTGCCGTTCCTTCCTGCCCAGGCTTGCAGGGACCACGGCCCCCCTCAGCCCGGGGGTGTGATGTCCTCGGCGGCCGAGCCCCCTGTTCCATCGTGGGCCCCGAGGTTGGTGGAGCATGGTGCTGGGCTCTGCGGGCAGTGGTGGGGTCCACTCCCGGTTGGCTTGCACCCTTCTCTCTCTCTGCTTCACAGACTCTGCCCTTGTGATTGCAGGAGCGGCCAGCTCGACGTGCGGGAGCTCATCTCCCTGTACCCGCTCCTGCTGCCCACGTCCTCCTCGTTCACCCGCTCCCACCCGCCCCTGCACGAGTTCGCAGACCTCAACCAGCTGACACAGGGTGACCAGGACAAGGTGGCCAAATGCAAGCGCTTCCTCATGAGTTACCTGAACGAAGTCCGCAGCACGGAGGTGGCCAACGGCTACAAGGAGGACATCGACACGGCCCTGCTCAAGCTGTACGCTGAGGCCGACCACGACAGCCTGCTGGACCTGCTGGTCACCGAGAACTTTTGTCTGCTGCCCGACAGCGCCGCCTGGCTGGAGAAGCACAAAAAGTGAGTGTCTTTCCATCCCTACCCCAGACGCTCCCCTAGGGCTCCCCGCCCAGCCCTTCCCCGCCCCCCACCTTCGGATGCTGCTGTGCTACTGATGAACCAGAGCGACTTCCGAGTCCTCCACCTTCCTCCAGAGACCACCTGTCACCCTTGGGTTCGTCAGCCCCATCGCAGTCTGCAGACCAGCCAAAGTGGTCTCGGAGACCACTCAGCTCTCATGTCAGTCACTCAGATGGGTCCAACCCTTGGCAACCCCATGGACTGCAGCCCACCAGGCTCCTCTGTCCATGGGATTTCCCAGGCAAGGATACTGGAGTGGGTTGCCATTCCCTTCTCCAGGGGATCTTCCTGACCCTGAACCTGGGTCTCCTGCACTGCAGGCAGATTCTTCGCCGTCTGAGCCACCAGGAAAGCCCCTCCATACTAACTCCTTAATGACAGAACGTGCAGTCATGGGCCTTGTGAGCCAGCACATCGTCCCGTCTTCTCCACGTTCCTTCTTGATGGGATTGGCCTGTGCTAGCTGCCACATGTGTGTTGGTAAAATGATAGCTCACTTCAGCCACTGATGACCAGATTGAATAGAGGCGGACACCTGGATAAGTTTAGATAGAAAGGCGGGCTTCCTAATCTTGTGGACAAAAGGGATCAAACTCTGCCTTCATTACAGGCATGAGCTGGTCAGCACCCATCCCCTTGCTGACTGACCGCCGGGTACCATGGGGGCCTGTCTGCAGTGATGATCCGACCAGTCCAGCTTCATCCTGGGGGCAGGGGTCTAAACCTTCTGGGCCTGGGCTGGGGATTTCTTTAAAAATGAGGGTGTTGGGTGCTCCCTGTAAGATTCTCTGTCCATGACCTTTGTTAAGCATGTGACGTGGCTGAGGTGCTGGTCAAATCCTGCGGGGGCAGGGGCTCCCGTTCAGATGTGGGACATCACAGGCTAGTGACTGGTCTCCACACAGGCAGTGTCTTCTTCAGCCGCTTTCCCAAGTTTCCAGAATGCACTGTGCAGCGGAGTGATTTATGAAGGAACCAGACAATGCCCTGTCCTCTGGAGGCAGCACCGCTGCGACTTGGGGCGGGAGGGCCTGGCGAGCCAGTGTAACTCTCTAAAGCTTCCTAGAGAAGAGAAGGGTTCCCGGGGATAGTGTAGTGTCTTTATTCTTTGAGGGGAGAAGTCTGACAGTCCCTGGGGCAGCTTGCCGGGAGAGGAGGGGGACCAGGAGGGGACACCCCTAAGAGCTGGGGAGGTGGGAACAGCTCACGCTCCAGGCAGTTCCGTGTTGTCACTGACCCTGTCCACTTAGAAATGAGAACACAAGGGCCAGAGAGGGTGAGCTGCTTGCTCAAGGTCATACAGTCCATGAGTGATGAAGCCTGGATTGAAACTCAGGGCCCAGGACTCTGGGTGCCCCCTGCCCCTGCCCCCCTGCCCCTCCCTGACCTGTTCTCTGCCATGCCTGCATGCTGTTGGCCTTCCTTGCTGTTCAGAATCCTCCCTTCCAGAATCACACAGCCTCCCTTCCAAACAGTCTTAGTTCCCCGTGATGATTTTAATGGCGACCTCAAGAGATGGGAAATGATACTAGTATGGGAAGTAAATTGTAAAGCAATGCCCAGTGCGAGTTTCCATCATATAATTGTAGTTTTACTTTTCAGCTTATCTTAGATTTGAATATGGTCCTTTTTGGAAGTTGATAGGGAATACATTTTCATATGATAAGTAAATAAACAGAGATGGGGGTCTTTTTGCTGCTTGAAATGTGTTGCTGATCTGAGTTGAATAGAACATGCGGGGCTGGGGAGAGGGCTGGGGCATCGCTGTAGGCATCAGCAATTTGTGGTCAGGAGAGGGTGCCCTGACCCTGTGCTTTCTTGCAGGTACTTTGCTCTGGGCCTGCTCTATCATTACAACCACCAAGATGCTGCTGCGGTTCAGGTGAGTTCAGAGGCTTCTAGGTATTGTTGTAAAACCACGTGTAACTCCAAGTTACTTGAAAAAAAAAAATCACAGCTTGATAGAGACCGCTCTTGCCTGATCATAGCCCTTTTTACAGAACAAAAGTGACACCATTTTAGAAAGTGAATTCCCTGAGAAACACCAGCCAAGGATTTTCTTTTCTTTGCCTTTCCATCTCTCTAAAGAACATTGTCAAGATTGAGTTTTTTTTAATGTGAGAAAAATAGGATTTCATACTGAGCCATGAGGCCTGTGACATCATTGGCTTATCAGAAATTAAGACTGTGAGTAGTAGTTTGTAATTTCTACCATTAATGACGGCAAGTTTTGCAGGCAGCTGAGTTATCTATCATCTGTGACAAAACTAAAGCTGATTAAGGCCAGTCACTTGCCCATGGGACACCACTGGTCGGGGGGGAGCTGGGGTCTGAGCCAGTGCTCCAGGCTTTGGCAAGGGTTCTGTGCTCAAATGTCTTGCCCTGTCTCTTATGTCTTTTGCGAGCGGCTGGGAACACAGCAGTGCTCACAAACTCACCAAACATACCTGGTTGCTTTGAGAAACTACCATGACAACGTGATTGTGGAATAGGTAAAAAAAAAAAAATTTCCCATCAACATGTACCCCTATGGCTAAGAGCAGATTTGGGAGTCTAAGATAGCTTTTTTTTTTTTTTTAAACACCAAGTTCTAAGAATTATAGTTTGCTTTAAATGTATTAATAACATTAGCAGAGCTGCATAGAGAGAAATTTACAAAACTGAAGTAATTAGAAATAAATCTCCATCTATGGCAGAATTTTTTTAATGACACGTTTCAATGATTGTGTGAGTAGTTGGGTTTGGGGAGTTCAGCACTGAAGAAATTAGTAATATAGAAAACGTTTGTACACTGGTATCAGAATTGCAGCGTTTACACTGCCCACCTGTTTCTTGGGCTTCTTGCTGGGGTGTGTTTCAAAGGTCAGTGTGGACAGGTGGGTGAGGTCTGTGGCACAGGCATGATGCAAGACAGGCTTCCAGGCAGCGCCCACCTCTTCCACCCTCGGGATGCCAACTCATTCTGAGTCTCAAAGTAAGATTCCATCTTCACGGCAGGGAAGTGTCTGAGTGAAATAGCAAAGGCTTTTTTTTATGAGAATCTACCCTGAGCCCTGTGCCCATGGGAGAAGTGTTGGAAAGCACATCTGAGTATGGCAGCCCAAAAGGGTCTTCAAAATCAGGAATTCCTGTGATGGAGAAGGTGGAAACGCCTAGCTGATGGATGCAAGTGAATTTCTTCTCCAAACATTGTCAATGATTATTTTATTTCAGGAAAAGGTGCATTTTACAATGTGTCCACGTCTCCCCATATTTTTATTTACTACTTGTATTACTGAGATCTCATCAAGAAGGAAAGAAAGAGAACTTGATGCTTTATGTTCTTGATTTCTTAGGCCATGTCTTCTATATTTTTTTCATCTGTTAGAAAAAATTAAATGGACTTAAGCCTTTAAAGTTTGTGTTACCACTCTGAAATACTATAAGGCCAAGTAAGCACATGCACATCCTCTCTAAGCTAGTTCTAAGCTGTCTGTGCCCTTCCATCCCACCCGTCCTGGCTCCCCCTCTCCAGCTCTGGGTGAGCATCGTGAACGGGGACGTTCAGGACTCCACGCGCTCAGACCTGTACGAGTACATCGTGGACTTCCTTACCTACAGCACTGACCCCGACCTCGTGTGGCGGCATGCCGACTGGGTCCTGCAGAGAAGTCAGGAGGTTCGTGCTTCAGCAGTGCCTTTGCAGGCGGGCAGTTGTGTTCAGATGGGCTGGGGAAGTGTTTCCAGGTTGGTCACATGGTGGAACTGAGACTTGGGTCCTGGCTCATAGAACTCGGAGTCCATGCTTATCAGAGCTGTGTATGCTGTGTTTTGGGGTTGTGGAGTGTGTGTGTGTGTGTGTGTGCGCGCGCGCTTATCAGAGCTATGCTGTGTTTTGGGGTTATGGAGTGTGTGTGTGTGTGTGAGACAGAGCGTGCATGAGTAAGTCCAGGGACACGCTCCCCCTGACCCCCACCACCCCTATAGCATCTCTTGGAAGATAGTGTTGTACTGTGAGCTCTGGTTGACTGTCGGGAGGCAGCCTGGAGATGCTGGGGTCCCTCGTGGGTCATGCACAGTTTGTCTGGGCGTCTAGAGAACCAAGTTGACTGAATCTTCAGCTGGTTACATCTTCTTTCACTTACCATCCAGCAAGTGACCGTCCTTCTTTTGCTTGATCTTAGTGTAACAAAGCTGTTGTTTCACAGATTGTGGAAACCTGCTATCTATAAATGCTTGGTTCCTTAGTTTCCAACCCTTTTATTTAAGATTTTTTTTTTAACGTGAACCATTTTCGCAGTCTTCACTTAATCTGTTACAGTATTGCTTCTGTCTTATGCTTGGGGTCTTTTGCCCCTGAGGTGTGTGGGATCTTCACTTCCTGGCCAGAGATTGAACCTGCATGCCCTGCCTTGAAAGGCGAAGCCTTAACTAGACCACCAGAGAAGTCCACCCCCGACTGTTTAGAAGGCCCAGCTGGAGCTCTGGGTCATTTCCTGTCTGTGTCAGCACTCCATACCGCTCTGGTTTTCTGAATCATCAGTTTTGACAGTGCTTTTACTCAAAGCATGCAGGGCTCACAATAAAGATAAGACAGGGTCTTTGAAAAGCACAATGACCAAATGGCTACTTTTCTTTCAGGTTGGAGTTCAGGTTTTCACCAAGAGACCACTAGACGAACAGCAGAGTGGTTTTAACCCAGATGATATTATCAGTTGCCTTAAGAAATACCCTCAAGCCCTGGTTAAGTACCTGGAGCATCTCGTCACAGAAAGGAGACTGCAGGTGAGGCCCGGCTCTCAGGCCAATGTCGTGGGTTTGCAGGGGCCCCGTGGGGACCTGAACTTGGCCAATGGGTCTAACTGAATGTCTTATGTTCCTGGCGCTCAGTCTATGCTTGTGGGAGGTCAGAGAGGGAACCAGACATTTGTGAAAGAGACCGGAGGTCCAAGTGGCTTGTTTTCACCCTCCACCTCTTGTCCCTTCCACTTTCATTTTTCTTCTTTGTTTTTCTTCCTTGTCGTTATTCTTGAAGGAAATGAGCGGAGCTTCCCTTCTTTGGAGGCAGCTAAGTCTTGTGGGCCTTTCCTAAATCCCGTGGCCCTTCTCAGAATGAGATACTTTCCCCTGGATTCTATTTCATTCTATTTATTATTTTTTCGGCTGCATTGGGTCTCAGTTGCGGCCCGTGGCATCTTCCTTGTGGCATGCGGGAACTTTCCTGTGGGCTTCGTTGCCCCCCAGCATGTGGGATCCTAGCTCCCCGACTAGGGATCAAACCTGCGTCCCCTGCATTGGAAGGTGAAGCCTTGACCACCGGACCCCAGGGCAGTCTCCCATAAAGTTTTTATTCAGCTCCTCCGTCATGCTTTCTGAAAGCTTTCTCTCCAGTACTTGCATTCTGTTGACCTGGAGCCTCTACTCACGTCACACATCCGGGCTCCTGCACACGCTGTCCGGGGCGGGAGTGGGGTGGTCTCCAGGCTCCCACACATCCTGTCCCGGGCAGGGGGTGGGGTGGTCTCCAGGCTCCCACACACGCCGTCCGGGGCGGGGGTTGGGTGGTCTCCGGGCCCCCGCACACGCTGTCCGGGCCGGGGGTGGGGTGGTCTCCCGGCCCCCACACATGCTCTCCGGGGCGGAGGTGGGTGGTCTCCGGGCCCCCTGCACATGCTGCCCGTCTGCTCGCCCCCTTCCTGCAGAAGGAGGAGTACCACACGCACCTGGCCGTCCTCTACCTGGACGAGGTGCTGCAGCAGAGGCCCTGCACCCTGGACAAGGATGCAGAAGCGACCGAGACGCAGGCAAAGCTGCGACGCCTGCTCCAGGAATCTGATCTCTACCGAGTCCACTTTCTGATGGGTGAGTGGACCCACGTAGCCTCTGTGGATAAACGTCATAGGGTTGAGGGGGACGAGGGGGCAGTCCATGAGCCTCCGTGGCACCAAGTCAGCCTCCAGGAGGCAAGGGGCGCCTGCTGTCTGTCCTCTGCCCATGGACAGGGCCCTTTAGCCAATGACCCAGAGGCTGCCCAGGGTGCTGGAAGGTCTGTGCGTTCGCTGAGCAGAGCTGCTTTGAACTTGCTCACTCGGCTTTGAAGCCCTCGGATCAGTTCCTTCTGAGGCTAGGGCTGTGACCATGACTTTGCTGGCTGGCACTGCCCCCAGCAGTCTGCTCGGCCACTCCAGGCTGGGAGGAAGGCATCCTTCCTGGAGGGGGTCCAGTTTTCACTTCCTCCAGGGCAGGGACCACAGTGTTCATGTCGTCCGGCAGAGTGAACTGTCTCCTGCTCTATGGGCACCGTGGGATTTCCAAGTTGCCCTTACTGGGTTAAAATATTTCTCTTTAGCAGCATTTAACTCTAGTTTTTGAGTGTTAGCTACAGTCCTTTCTCATGGTTCGTGGGAGGTGTGTCCTGTATATAGACCCCACAGTTGAACTCACAGACACTACGCCATCACGCCTGGCAAACCACTGGCCACATGTTTCCATCCATACATAACCTTGTTTATGTGTGTTCTGTGGAACATACTTAATTTAATGTATAGTGTTGATTCACTGACACTGCCCTCATGGCCAGAAAGCAGCACATGCTCAGGCCTGGATGATGTTCCCGTGAAGAACTTTGTCCCAAGGCACCTGGCAGTCCTTATGTACCTAGACACCCCCAAACTCTGCTACCCAAGGCGGTGTCCGGGTAGCCAGAGTGGCAGTGTTTAGGGGTGTCTGGGCAGCCTGGGGGACTTCCCAGTGCCTCAGCAGTAAAGAATCTGCCTGCCAATGCAGGAGACACAGGTGTGATCCCTGGGTCGGGAAGATCCCTTGGAGGAGGAAATGGCAATCCACTCTAGAATTCTTGCCCAGGAAATCCCATGGACAGAGTAGCCTGGTGGGCTACAGTCTATGGGGTCGCAAAAGAATTGGACACAACTGAGCAGCTGAACACAGGCAGCCTGGGTGGTGGCTTCTCGGGGTTTCCATGTAGCCAGAGTTGCTTTGGGCACTCCTAAGCTCACGGCGCTGGCGGGCAGGTGCAAGGTTGGATGTCCCCCACCTGGCACGGGCGCTTCAGTCCCTCACTGGCAGGTCCCACCCCGCAGACAGGACCCGGGGCGCCGGGCTGCCCCTGGAGAGCGCCATCCTGCACGGGAAGCTGGAGCAGCATGAGGAGGCATTGCGCATCCTGGTCCACGAGCTGGCGGACTTCCCGGCAGCGGAGGACTACTGCCTGTGGCGCTCTGAGGGCCGCGACCCACCCTACCGCCAGCGGCTCTTCCACCTGCTGCTGGCCGTCTACCTGGGCCCCGGCCCTGCTGCGCCCGCGAGGACTGTGGCTGCCGTGGACCTGCTGAACCGCCACGCCGTGGAGTTTGACGCGGCCCAGGTGCTGCAGTTGCTGCCGGGCACGTGGTCAGTGCAGCTGCTCCACCCATTCCTGATGGGTGCCGTGCGGGACAGCATCCATGCCCGGAGGACCACGCAGGTGGCCGTGGGCCTGGCCAGGTCTGAAAACCTCATCTACAAATATGACAAGGTGAGAGCCCGGGCCTCCTGGGTGAGACGTTTAACCTTGATGTTAGCCCTGAAAAAGCAGTCTTATTCTGTTTTCTTCTCTATGACTTCGACACAGGGCATGTGTGAGTTACTCACGCAGACACGGGTGTGGGAGCCGGGCTGGCAGCGGTGAGGTTGGGGCAGTCTCCCGCCCTGCAGACGCCAGCGATCAGGAGAGCAGAGGGAGGTTGTGGCCAGGCCCCAGTCCACACCGCAGGTCATGGTGTCACTCCATCCATCCAGCACGTCCGTGCAGAATTGGCTGTTACTGTCCCCTTTCACAGAAGGGGGAGCAGGGACATGGGGTGTCACACAGAGCATGCAGGAGCCAGGTGTGGACCACAGGCCGGTTCAGAGCCCCATTCTTCCTCCTGTCTCCATCCTCCAGGGCTGCTGTAACAGATAAGCGCGAACCCCACAGGCCAGGGGCTCAGATGACTCACAAACAGTTCTCCCTGTCTGGAGGCTGGAAGCCTGGAGTCAAGGTTCTGACTGATTCAGTGCCTTGTGAGGCCCCGTCCTTGCTATGTGCACATGGCCAGGCGTGGGCACCAGTCTCCTCTAAGGGCCCTGCAGCCATCATGGGGCCCCCGCCTCCAAACACCATCCCGCTGGGGGTCAGGGTGTCCATGTGGAGAGAGATACAGGCATTCAGTCCATAGTAGCCCCAGCTCATCAGAGGCTCCTCTCTGGTGAGGCCCGTGTGCCCTGCGGCCAGCAGGATGGCCCTCCAGAGCAGGAATCTGCAGGTTTCTCCCACTCGGAAGACATCCTTGACCTCCCCCAGTGGAGAAGCTGAGGTCTGGAGGATCTGGCCTCCCTCCTCTGACCTGTCCTTGCCCGTCTCACAGTTTCCAGGACATGTGGAAGGAGCAGTGGGCCTGCCGTTCCATACATACAGCCTTCATATCCGGTGGTTCCTCTGCCTGTGTCCCATCTCTTCCTTTTGTGCCTGATGAATGCCTCCTTGAAACCCAGGCTAACCCCTCTCCCTGTGAAGCCTTCCCATCCCTCTAAGCAGACTAGCTCCCCGTGTGCTCACTCAGTGCCACGCCTGTGGTGTCCCTTCTCCTGTGAGGCTTTGGGTACTCTGAGGGCAGGAGCTTCCTTTACTGATCTCCGTATTCCTGAGCCAAGGCTGGTGTCATCTTGACGGCATCAAATGTTTGTTGAATCACTAAAGAAACTAACAAATATGGTGATTCTCCAAGCCACCAACAGGCTGACTTGCTGGGTTTACTCTCGTGAATTGTGCAGAAAGGCTTTTAACTTACAGAACTCAAGTCCTGTGTTTCAGACCGGAAATGATAAAGTTGTATTAGTTTCATTAGTTACCTTTAAAGAAAGAAAATTAAGTGTCCTGGGACAGGTCATGAATGTGTTATGGATAGACCATGTGGCTTTGACCATGCCTCTTATCTGGCCTCGCTTTTCTGGTGTGCAGACAGGGGTAGCAGGAATTAGATGACTTTCTTGGCCTCGTTAGCGTTCACGCCCCGCGACTGCATAATGACTTTTTGGAAAGCATCAGGGCTCAGAGAACATTTGAGAGAGGATCTTGGTGAGCAATGCCTCAACCAGAGAAGAAGCAATTACTTCTGTAAAATAAGAAGGCAGTTTTGTAGCTTTTTTGATTTTTCTAGTTCCTGAGGATAGTTTTGTTTATTTTCACTGCTGAGATTCTGTTTCCAGAAATTGATGTTCAAGCTGTCCCCACCAGGGATGACTTTAATAACTACCCAGGGGCGATGCTCATCAGCTCTGAAAACTGGTCACAGACATCTCCATCTTTTCTTTCTTTCTGCAGATGAAGCTGAAAGGAAGCTCCGTTCGACTCTCAGACAAAAAGCTTTGCCAGATGTGCCAGAACCCCTTCCTCGAGCCCGTGTTCATTAGGTACCCCAACGGCGGTCTCGTCCACACCCACTGTGCGGCCAGCAGACACACAGAGCCCAGTTCCCCCAGTGCAGGGGCTCGGACTTGAAGAGGCAGGGCCTTGGGTCCTCACCTAGCCTGCCGGGTGCGCAGACAGGAGGCTGTGACTGTGCTCTGTCGGCCGTCACTGGGTGCTGGGGGAATCTGGTCCACGGGAAACAGGCTGCAGCCAGCCCCCTGCCTCGGATGGAAAGGGACAGTCCCTCCAGTAGAGACGTGCCAGGTTTCCGCATCCAGGGACATCGCCGCCCACAACAGACGTCTGCTCCCTGAGGAAGTGAGCCTTTCTGTACAGCCCAAACAAGTCAGACCCCCTCCCCTTGCCCCGATCTGTAGACACGGGTCCGCACTGAAATCGTCTGCTCCAGGGTAACAGCGGTGATCTCATCCTGGTCGGTGAGTGGCCGGAGAATCCAGCTCTCCATCCTGATTGCCCACCCACTGGCCACACCTGGGCTCTGCCTCTGCCCTGCGGGATGGCTGACCTTTGTTCCTTCCCACTTCCCATCTGTCTCTCAGCCCCCAAAAGATCTGCCTGGGTACCCTACCCTTCCTTTTGGGGTAAATTCGTTCCCTTCTGGCTGTCTCGAGAGTGACGCCCTGAGAAGCCACGGACGCACCTGGAAGAGTTGCTCTTGGGTCTGGAATCATCGGCAGGGGTGGGAACCCACGATGTGTGGCCTGCTGGTTTGAAACTCCACGATTCACACGGTTGAGCAGAACCTTTTATTTGAAGTTCTGTCCTCTTCGTGATTTTTCTCTAGTTTGGAAATTCACCCATCATGTTCGCTAGGGATGGTTTTCCTTATGAAAACATATCCACCCTTGATCACTTGGGAAATTAAAAGGGAAAGGTGTGAGCACAAGCCGGGTGTGTTTGCTGGGGCTGCTGGTGGTCGCCTCCACGCTGGGTGGGCTGGGCTGTGGGTGACAGCTCCTCCTGCACTGGGGGGTCGTCAGCCTTCCCGGGGTAGCGCCACCGCCTACAAGGAAGCCCAGGCAGGCTGCCTTACCTCCCAGCACTTTACACGCCTGCCCTGCGGCTTCCCAGACACACAGGACAGAAGTCTCTCGCAACCTCAGCACCGCAGGCCTGCATCCGCTCCTGCCTGTCTGTCCAGCATCTCGGGGAAGCTGACACTGTGGTTACTTCACTGCCCTCCTCTGAATTTCTTCCTGCTGATGACTGACCGACCATCAGGGACTAAGAAGAAAGATGCCATGACCCCTACCATGAAGCTTGGCAGATACGCATCAGTGTGTGACGGGAGGACACCCAGACCTGGCCTGTGTCCTCAGCCCAGGCCTTACGGACCAGGTGTAGAGCTCACCCACCTGTAGAAAGGCTCTGTACTAATAACCGTCCGTGTTCTCGTCCCTCTTGTGATTCGAAGGGGCCGGGAAGCACAGGCACCCGCGCACCTTCCCAGCTGTGTCTCAGTCTCTGTAAAGAGTCAGTGATGAAGAAGTTCTTGCAGCTCGGCCGTGTGCTGTGTGCAATACTAGCAATCAAAGCCAAGCCACGAGTCTTGCCCTACAGGTGGCTGTGAAGGCATGGTCATGTTCCTGGGGACGTTATCCTTACGGCTCGTGAGTTTGGGTTTATCCCTCAGAGAACGAGCAGCTAGGACACGGAATTCTGCACTTCTGAAGGCACTGTTTCTCTCCACAAGATGGGTACAATCCTGGAAAAGCCTCCTGGTTCCTAACTCGGGGGCACAGGTCTTTCTTTTCTCCACACTTTGATCGATATTTTGACGTTTGTTATCCTTTAGAATAATGGAACTAAAGTTGAACAGTTTTCTGTCTCTACTGAGCCCTCAAATGCAGCAGGATTCTGTGACCCTGTTGCTGAATTGTAAAAACCTTGCCTCTCTAATCAACGCCCCCACCAACCAGGCCCCTTTCTCAAATTATATTTTTAAAAGTTCATGGTTCTTTCCAGAGGCCTGCTCTTTTGTGATCGTGCCGTTGATTAGAGGAATTAGAACCGTCACTCGTTCTTTTCCTCCCTGGGTCAGTTTGGTGTCACCTACCTAGTTAAAACGGCACGAAGTGGACACAGCTGACATTAATATTCTCTGGGCAAGACTTTAATTTCATGAGCTGTTAATCTGCTGTCGCTTATCAGGCATCCCCATGGGAGGGTCGCGTGAGCTATGGAGCCTTGGGCCTGCGCTCCGAGCTGAAAGGACCCGGGGTGTGCTTGAAGGGGATCCGGGGGCCTTGGGTCCCACCCTCAAGTCCTCGCTCATCACTCAGCCAGGGTGGCCTGGGCTTCCTGCTCGCCCTCCTATGGAGACCTGGCCCTTCACCCTTTAACCCCTGGATGGGTCCGAAATAGACAAGATGTACAAATGTAAACTTGTTGATTTTATTAAAAATCATTTTAATTCTTTGTTCCTCCTGTAGTTGTTTTTTTTTTAAATAAAACTCGTCTTGGTGAGAGGATGGTTTCCACCCCCAGGGCATCCAGCCTAAGGGGGTCCTAGAACTTGGTCCTCAGCCCTGGCGGCCCCTCCCAGCTCCACCAAGGACTTGTACTGGCCGCCTTGCAAACCCTTAGGTGTTGCTTCACTGAGTTGTAAGCAATGCACTTCTGTCTCCTGCGAAGTCTTTAGGTGCTGCTGGACACCTTAAGGCCTTTGGATTCATCCTGCCCTGCAAAGTTCAACAAAGGAGATTTCTGGTTACTTCTCTGACAGGTGACCTTCAGCCAAATACTCCTAAAGAAACTTTCTGCCCTTCGGTTTCTAGCCCTGAATATGTTCAGAGGATATTTGTGTGTGTGTGGTCGCCAAGTCACGTCCAGCTCTTTGCCACCCCAAGGACTACAACATGCCAGGCTTCCCTGTCCTTAGCTATCTTCCAGTGTTTGCTCAAATAATGTCCATCACAGTCTCATCCTCTGTCACCCACTTCTCCTGCCCTCAGTCTTCCCCAGCATCAGGGTCTTTTCCAGTGAGTTGGCTGTTCACATCAGGTGGCCAAAGTATTGGAGCGTCAGCTTCAGCACCAGTCCTTCCAATGAATATTCATCATAAGGAAGCCCCCAGATCAATTTCTAGATTCTTTTTCAATACAGTGCTGTTGAAGTTGTTTGGTCGTTAAGTAGTGTCTGACTCTTTGCAACCCCATGGACTGTGGCCCGCCAGGCTCCTCTGTCCACAGGATTACCGAGGAAAGAATGCTGGAGTGGATTGCCATTTCTTTCTCCAGGGGAACTACCAGACCCAGGGATAGAACCTGCGTCTCCTGCATTGGCAGGCAAATTCTTTACCGCTAAGACACCGTGGATGCCCAAGTTGTGGAAGAGTATAATCTAAATTTTGCCAAAAAAAAAAAAAAAAAATTACTTTTAATGTAATTTTTTTAAACTAGAGAATCTTCAACTTTGGGTGAAAAGGAGGTTTCATTCTACAACGAGAAAATTACCTCTATAATAATTTTTTTTTAAATCAGTAGGTATTACTTTTAAAACTTGTCTTAAACCTAGGGAATATTCATAAGGATGGCAAGTACACCATTCTCTTACACAGTCTAAATCTAAACTTTATAGCATCACCTTGTGTCTAGTTAAGAACCTGCCTATACCTGCTTATTGCATCGTTTGAGAAGGGAAAGACTCAAGGAAAACGGAGAAGGGAGACAGAGAGTGAAAAGGATCTGAGGGCAGGAGAGGGTATAAAGGAGATTTTACAAAGGTATAATGGAGATTTAGATGCTGGTGGACAAAAGTTGGGTGGAATATCACCCTAGGAGAGCAAGGGAGACCCCATGAGTGACCACTCTGAGTGTGGCCTGAGCGGATGCACCTCAGCCGCCTGCTCCCCGGGAGCCTGGACCGCCTAATTCCCGGGAGGCCCTGCAAATCTGAGCTGGTGGCAGCCTTGGGGAGTCAGAGCCTCCTGCCTCCCACACTGTTTCTCTCTCACCCCTCTGCATGCCTTGAAAGCAAATTAGGTCTTTGCACTTTTCCTTGTGCATTTCTAAAATTATTCAGTCCTGTTTGTCTTTCATGGAGAGGTGCCTGACCCTCTCTTCACGGTTTAATAAAACATTCGAAGTCGTCATGACACCGCAGCCAAACACCGTCAGGAGGGGAGACGATGGCAGCATTTCAATGAGGGAGGAAATGAGAAACGCGTCCCCAGAGGACACTTCATAAGGAGCAGCAAACCTGTCTTTTCAAACACGCTTCTGAAAACGAGATTGGCTTTTTTTTTTTTCCAGCTGGGATGGTTGGTGAAGGGACAGTGGCTGCCAGACCAGAGGCAGCAGGAGGGAGCCAGAGGAGCTGGACCATGCGGATCCCGGGAAAGGAATCATCCTTACCACCCCACCCTTGGGGGTCGTTAGCTGTTTACCTGGACACATTCAGCCTGAGCTGGTGTATTGGCACCCTCGGATTCCTGATGCAGAAGGTAACGTTCCAGTCACATCTAAGTGTTTCTCATTCAGACGAGTTCTTTCTGTTCCCATCAGACTAAGTAGGAAAATGCTCTGTGAGCTACAGTCTCTCCCCGGTTCCCTTGGAGCTAGGCACGCTCCAGCACCTCTCCTAATCCTAGAGCACCTTATCCCTGGCTCCTCCAGGACCGTAGGGCAGACAGCGGAAGGTGAGTTAGGACTGCCTGGGGCAGTGAGTGACCTTAGATGCCCACCCCAAATAATGCGTACAAGTGCATGCAAGTGCATGCTCACACACTCACAGAAACACACACACACACACACACACCATGCTCTTGTGTTCCAACATCTTTCACCAGGCCAGTGCGCTCAAACTGCTCAAGAAAAGGGAGGGCTAGGGACCCTAGGGGGAGGTTACATCCAGATCGTGGAAGAATGAAGAAGCAGTGGTCACCCTGCGGGCAGCAGGGAAGGAAACAAGAGCTTGCTATTTACATAGGATTTTAGGACAAAGTTCACTGAAGGCTCAGCGAGGCTGGAGGGAATCATGAAGGGGGCAAAATGAAAGTCAGAGGTGAGGGACTTCTCTGGAGGTCCAGGGGTTCAGAATCTGCCTTCCAAGGAAGAGGATGCAGGTTCGATCCCTGATCCGGGAACTAAGATCCCGTGAGCCACAACTACTGAGCCCGTGTGTATAGAGCCTGTGCTCCACAACAAGAGAAGCCCGCTGCCACAAGGAAGACCCACCACAGCCAAAAAAAAAAAGTCAGAGGTGAAACTAACTGGCTGGAATTACTGAGCAGGGTGGAGAGTTTTATTAAAACTGTGGGTGCTGCCTCGGGACCCCTACTGCTGAATCTCCCACTGGTCATCTAATCAGTAATGTCCTTCAGTCGTTGCAGCTCCGTTAATGGCTTACAGGGTCTAGGAAGTGATTGTGTCTTAGGAGATGTTTGACCCCAGATTCCCAGCTTGCTATCATGGCCCTGGCGCTAATTTTGGCAAGAACACAGCCTTCTACAGGGAAAGAGCAATAATACTTTATTTAAAATATATACAAAATTATTACTTTGAAACATATATATTACTGTCCAACACACATCATATAACACTGATTGATGTAAATTTTGGTGCCTTCATTCATTAAGTTTGGGGATTTCTCTTTTACTCAAGGCTCCTGAGGAACATTCTCTTAAACGGCCACCAGAGGGGAGGTGCCCAGAGGCTCGGTCCCTGTGGCGGGCGGGCTTGCTCTCGGACACCACCAAGGCCATGCAGCTCTGCCTCGTGGGGACTGAGGGCAAACCCTGAACTTGCTGGGGGCTCACGGGACACAGACGTGAGGGACACACCTCAATCAGTCACACACCAACTGCCCATCTTCAATCAACCTCTCTCTCTCATCTCTCTCTCTGTCACCTCTCTCTCCCTCTCTGAGTATAAAAGGGTCTAGGGGCTCTGCGTCTGTGTATAAAAGGAGGGTGAGGTTGGTGAGAAAAGTGCCAACTATTTTCTGGAAAAGAACTCCTCTGGGCTTAGAGGAGTGTAAACTGTGTTATCCTTTTTTGCTTCTGTCACAGGAAGAGAATAAGGAGCTAGTCTGGTGATACAACATTGGAAAGGAAATGAGAAGAAAGACACTCAGGGGAGCATCTGTGTTCTTGCGCCAAATGTGAGTTCTGATTATCCTGAGATAACTCTGACATCTGCCTCCAGGCCCAGCCCCTGCCTCATTCACCAGCCCCTCCCACCCCCACCCCCATCCCCAACCACACAGTGCCTTGTACCTCTTAGGCACTTAATGATAGATGAACGCAAGTGGGGGGTGTGGTGTCTACGAGTGGAAAACAAACGCATTTTAGAATCAGAGTATGTGAGAGGTGGTGGGGACCTTGGAGACCTTCTAGACCTGCTTCCTCAGGGATGGGGAAACCAAAGCCCAGAGAAACTGGGGAGAAACCAGCAAGGTCACATGACTAGTTTCTAACTGAGTTGGGCTTGGAATCATGTTTTCTACATTTCTCTTTAAATCTCCCACTCTCTTCAGATCTGAAAGTGTAAGGACAGTCCACAGAAGCAACCATGTGCCCTGAACTCAGGAAAGTCACTCCCAGCAGTGGAAGCTCCTGGTGATAGCAGTGGCCCAGGGAGTAGAGGCCCAGTAGCCGGGACAAGCACAAGGGTCCCCTCCAAGCATCTGCCCTCTGGATCACGGTCCTGCCTGGGCTGGGGGACCGGGGTCCCAGGGTCCCGGGGAAGCGGCACAGGCTATAGCGGTCAGACTCCTGCAGCCCTGAGTGAGGTAGAGGATCACAGAGGTCGTGGAGGCGGCCCAGTGGGGGTTGTATTCCCACCGCTGTGACAGGGTGATGTGGCGGGCCTCAGGGCATCACGAGAAACATGTAAACAAAGCCCCCAGCCACTTCTGAGACTGAAAGCAAGTCAACACAAGTACTTACTGAAAAGATGAATCAACAGGACGAGGCATGTGGTACCTGCTCATTGGTCAGATGGAAGGAGGGCCAGGTGGGGCGGGGCAGGAAGCAAGAAGAAGAGAAGGGGCAGGGCTGTCGCTGCTGGCCCAGAAGTGGCTTCAGGTGGGGGGCCATGGCGGAAAGGAGGGTTGAGGAGATGCATGAGCACTGGGGTGGGCTTCTCCTCTCAGCTGAGCTGCCCTTGAACATTCTCTGGGCTTCGAGCCACCAAGGTCTCCCCTGTGTCACACGGGAGCTGAAAAGCCCAGGGCCCCTCTGCCTCCTATGTGACTTTGGTTTCCAGAAAGAATGGTTTGGCATCACCCCAAATGCACATCTGACCAACATAAAGAACTCTGCATGCTTCCACGATGCACACACAGACACAAACACCTGTGAAGGATGCTGGCACCCCAGACAATGCCTGACCACCCAGAGATGGATGCACTGGGATTTCGCACATCAGAACAGGCACCCGGGTGTCTCCAAAGCAGGCCTGGAGAGGGCTCTTTAGACAGAGCCTTCCTCCTGCCACTCAGCCAACCTCCCTCCTGCTCCTCTTCCTCCCTAACTTTCAGCCCCACTCCGGCATCACTCATAGCTCAGTTGGTAAGGAATCTGCCTGCAATGCAGGAGACCCGGGTTTGATCCCTGGGTCAGGAAGGTTCCTTGGAGAAGGAAATGGCAACTCACTCCAGTATTCTTGCCTGGAAAATCCCATGGACAGAGGAGCCTGGGAGGCTACAGTCCATGGGGTCGAAATAGTCGGACACGACTGAGAGACTAAACCGCCACCACCTGCATCACTGCAAGCATCTCCCCTTTGGTCCTGATGGCCTTCGGGTTTCCAGCAGACCCGCGCTGCTGTTCTGCAGCAAGAAACAGAAATAATTCATCGTGCAAACGCGGGAGCCCGTTTCCCTGGTGACCAGCGGGTCCCTTTGTGCTAAGCGCTGACTGCTCGGGAGTCCCAGGAAGTCAAGTAGGGGGCAGATGGGGGCTATTGCTCGCCCCTCCCCTACACCGCGGACTGGTTCTCCGTGCACGCGTACACTGTGCTCGGCTGGATTCGCCTCCGGATCCGCTCAGGCACTTTGGGGAGGATCTGGAAGGTGGGGGGCAGCAGCTCCAGACAGGCCTCGCGGAACTTCTTGATCCGCCAGCAGTAGACGATAGGGTTGAAAACGGACTTGAGGTAGCTGAGCCCCAGCACGCAGGAGCTGGTGGCATAGAAAGAGGGGCCGCAGTAAAAGCGCCGGCTGAACACGGACAGCAGGCTATACACCGAGTGCGGCAGCCAGCAGAGCGAGAAGCCCACGAAGAGGATCAGGATGGTGGTGAAGGCCTTGGTCTTGAAACTCAGGTCCAGGCTGGCCTGCTGCTGCTGCCGCCGGAGCCGCCGCAGGCAGGCGCGGGGCAGCCGGCGCAGGTCCAGGCGCTCGGACTGGTTGTGCACACGCACCGCGTTCTTGCGCACCGCGTGCAGGACGCCCAGGTGGGCGCCGAGCATCACCGCAAAGGGAACGAAGAAGGCGGCGCCCACCAGAGTCAGCACGTAGGCGCGGCCGGCCGGGAGTTCGGTATAGCCCAGCACGCACTGCGGGGCCCGCGCCGGCACCTCCACCAGCGTCCAGCCGGCCAGCGCCGGCGCCGAGACGCAGAAGGACAGCGCCCAGGACGCGGCGATGATCACTTTGGCCCGGCGGGGATTCAGCCGGTCCTGGCGCTGCGCGATGATGAGGAAGCGGTCCACGCTGACGATGAGCAGGATGGACACACCCTCCAGGACGAAGAACCAGTAGAGCGCGGCTGAGAGCCGGCAGAAGGAGTCCCCGAAGTGCCAGCGGACGGTGACGAGGGTGGCGGCCGTGAAGGGCAGGCAGCACAAGCATAGCATGATGTCCGAGAAGGCCAGCGTGGCCAGCAGCAGGTTGATGGCGGAGCGCATGGCCGGCCTCCGGTACACGATGATGCAGACCGCCGCGTTGCCCAGGAACCCCGCCACGACCGTCAGCATCATGAGGACCGCCAGGGACATCCTGAGCGTGGCAGGCGGCGGGGGCACCCGGGAGTCCCCCTCGTGGCTCGCGTTGGGCAGCAGGTATTCGTAGGTCTCGATGGACGATTGGTTACAGGCCATCGTGGAAGAGGTCCTGGCGGTGAGGCAGAAGCGGGATAGGAGGGGCCTCAGCGATTCGGGGGCTGCATGTTCCTCCTGCTGGTTTGGGTCTCGGGGCGCTGGAAGGGCTGGGAGGAGCCTGTCTTTGGGAGCAACTGGCTGGGACGTGCGATTCATCAGTCACGGCCTCATTGTCTCTGTGACAACTGGCTGTGCAACTTCCTGTGCTCTGGATGGCCTGGAGCAAAGAAGCAGGGAAGAAAAGGGGGTTAGACCTTCCAAGCACGTGTGGAATAGAACAGGTTTTTTTTTTCCCCCCTTTTACAGGTATTTTCAGCATCGGAGTGGAGATGACTCACTTATTTACCACTTGCAACAAGGCTGGGTCTTCACAAGTATGACAAGCCTTGTCATATCACCTAGGAAACCTAATCAGACCCACCTTGTGGGGGACCCGAGTTTGTAATCAACATTTCCATAATCAGCATTTATTTAATACTACATCCTAAATACATCCTAAAGGAAATCAACCCTGAATATTCATTGGAAGGACTGATGCTGAAGCTGAAGCTCCAATACTTTGGCCACCTGATGTGAAGAGCAAGCTCATTGGAAAAGACCCTGATGCTGGGAAAGACTGAGAGTAGCAGAAGAGGGTGCCAGAGGATGCGATGGTTGGATGACATCACTCAATGGACATGAGTTTGAGCAAACTCCAGGAGATGGTGGAGGACAGCAACGCCTGGTGAGCTGTCCATAGGGTTGCAGAGTCGGACACGACTGAGCAACTGAACAGTTTATTAACCTGAATTATAAGCGCCCTGATCCAGTAGAGCCTGGCATGAGGCAGTGCTGGAGGAGAGCCAGCTTCGAGAGGGCAGGGCTTTGTCTGTGTTGTTTGCTGTATCCCCAGCAGAGAGGATGCTCAACAGAAACTCTGTTGCGTAAATAAATGTTAGTGTATGCCGCCACTCTCTGTTAGCCACTCAGTCATGTCTGTCTCTCTTGCGATGCTATAGGCTAAAGCCCGCCAGACTCCTCTGTCCACGGGATTCTCCAGGCAAGGATACTGGAATGGGTTGCCATTTCCTCCTCCGGGGGATCTTCCTGACCCAGGGATTGAAGCTGCATCTCCTGCATTGGCAGGTGGGTTCTTTACTGCAGAGCCACCTGGGAAGCTTGTTTGGCCTTAAGCAGTTGTAAGAAATAATCCAGCAGGATCACGTGTCTTCTTCCCCTAGTTTCCACTGTGGTAACACTCCAGGTAACTGTGGTGCTGCCAGAGTGTTGGGCTTCCCTGGTGGCTCAGATGGTGAAGAATCTGTCTGCAGTACAGGAGATGCAAGGTCAATCCCTGGATTGGGAAAAATCCCGGGGAGGAGGGCATGGCAACCCACTCCAGTATTCTTAAGTCTGGGAAATCCCATGGACAGAGGAGCCTGGAGGGCTACAGTGCATGGGGTCACAAAAGAGTCGGACACAACTGAGTGATCACCCCACACACACACACACACACACACACACACCCCACACCACACCACACCACACCACACACAGGTATATAATAGTTGGGGTAAGAACCCAGCCTGGGATTCAGATAGATCCTACCTACTGGGTTGATTTTGTTTCTTAATTTCTCTAAGTCTTTGTTTCTTTGCCTGTGCCGTGCCCCCGAGGGAGGACTGTCACAGGGAGCACAGGAGGGGACTGGCCCTCAGTGCCGGGAGCAAGGCCAACAGCTCACTGCCCTAGTTGCTCTTTCGTCTTCTTGTACCTGAGCTTTTATTGGGAGACTGTTGACATATCACACGTGTCAGTTTAAGGTGATGATGTGATACACGTATATACTGTGAAGTGATGCCCACAGGAAAGTTAGCTAACAGCTCCATCTCTTCATGTTATTATCGGTTTGGGGGTGTGTGTGTATGTGGTCATGAAATTACGATTTACACTCTTTACAGCAAATTTCAAGTGTATAATACCATCTTGTGAATTGTACTCACCATGCTGGACGTTATTCACAATATCCAAGGCATGGAAACAAGCTAAATGTCCATTGATGGATGAATAAAGATATTTTCGTGTATATGTGTGTGTGTGTAATGGAAGCACTTTTGAATTATTAAACAAGATATCATTTATTATATACTTTATTTTAAAATTACCTAAAAGGATAAAGCAATTTAAAAATATAAGACCTAATGAGCCAACAATTTGACTCAATTTTCTTTTTATAGGCCCAATCTTTATTTCCCCTGATAAATAAATGTTTCATAATTTCAGTAAAAAGATTGTTGCAGCGGAGCATGTAGGTGGCTGAGTTGGCCATGGAACCAGGAGGGGAGGCAGCATCAGCTCCGGGTCCCCCAGGCTCCCCCAGAGGAAGCCCCACTGGCCGTGGGGAGGGATCACATGGGCAGTCCCTCGCTTGGGCTGGTGCAGGCAGGGCTCACAAGGAGCCAGAAGAACACACTTGACCAATTGGAGCCCCCTGCCGTCGGCAGCGGTCCGGGAATGAAAACATCCGAAGGAGAATTGAATTGCTTCTTCTTTCCACTACCTTCTGCCAGAAACAAAATGCATGAGCCAGGTGCGAATCAGACCTGTAGATGCTCCTAGAGACACCTTAGGGACATGTCAGCTTCTCTCCTTTGGAAGTCCTCTGGCTTTCCACTTATGTGCGCCCACTTCTTTCTCTGTGCTGGTGAGAAGCATCTTTTTTCCCAGGTTCCTTAGAGTCAATATCATAGAGATCTCAAGTGGAAGGACTGGGGATGGCAAAGGAATTCAGGAGGTCTCACACCACATAGTCTAAGGGCTCTTCCAGTGACAATGTCTTGGTGATGTTACTTCAGCTCAGGTCTGCCTGGTCCTCAGTGCTCCAGGGGAGACCCACGGTCTACGTTTCAGTTCTTAGCATGGCCAGAACAGGCTTATCTCAGCGGTGGGAGCAGGTATACAAACCTGTGCAGGCTGAGCTATATAAGCAGAGATCTGCTGTGTTATTCTATAAGTGAGAACTAGCTCTCTGCAGATCACAGATGCCTGTGTTAGCACAAAACAATACTCCTGTGCCTCTGTCTTCCAATCTATAAAATGCAGCCAACCACATGTCTACCCCCAGAGTGGTAAGAAGATGTGAAAGGCCTGGTACAAAGAAGGGCATTAGTCAATAACTCACCAACTAGTAATTAGTAAGTTAATTCCACATCCCTCATTGTTTCGAGTTCATGGATTTCTGTCTCTTGAATTAAAGAACAGGAACCATGACAGGTATGCTTGAAGCCCTGGTGAATCAAGTCCCTCTTGGACCACAGAATAAGGGCCACCGAGAAAAAGACAAACCCCTATGTGTCCATGTGTCTATCAGTCCTGGCTGAGCCTTTCACCTGCCCCCGTCTCCACGCCATAAGAGTGGATCTTTCCTACAACGTAATTATAGGGAGCGATTTCATGCTTAACCAAAGGAACAGATGGTGCAAGGAATTTTTCTTTAATATGTGTCTTGAGGTTGAATCAGATTAAAATTGTTTGAGCTTCTGGGCAACAACTTGTCTCAGATATTTTAATTCAGCGTTTTGGTCACAGTCCTGTTGTTCATCCCCAGATCGACAGCGCTTTTCTTACCAAGTGCTCAGGCACATTAAAGATCAAAGTAAGAGGTAACAGGCGAACGGGAGATGTTCTGGGGCCTTCTTCAGTCTGAAGCAGCTCTCAGCATCTCTCCTGCGGCTTGTATGTGGAAGAGAGAGGTCGTGATGGGAATTGTAAGCCCAGGAAGCATCGAGCTGGGAACGGAACCATTTCAATGCACTGACTGTAGTTCCCATGCAATCGATCCCACCCTGGGGCTAAGTAGGCGTGCAGGTGTTGAAGATAAATAAGCATCTTGGTCTCACAGAGAACTGAGCTGAGCTCCCTGTGCTTACAGCAACTTGCCACTAGCTATGTCTTTTACACATGGTCATGTATTCATGTCAATCCTACTCTCTGAATTCATCCCAGCCTCCCTTCCCCTACTGGGCCCACATGTCCATTTTCTATTGACCCAGAGGGGAGGGGTGGGATGTGGAGGAGAGAGGCAGGTTCAAGGTGGAGGGGATATATGTACACACATGTGCTGTGCTAAGTTGCTGCAGTCATGTCTGACTCTTTGCAACCCCGTGGACTTTAGCCTGCCAGGCTCCTCTGTCCATGGGATTCTCCAGGCAAGAATACTGGAGTGGGTTGCCATTTCCTCCTCCATGAGATCTTCCTGACCCAGGGATCAAACCTGTGTCTCTTATGTTTCCTGCATTGGCAGGTGGGTTCCTTACCACTGGTACCACCTGGGAAGCCCCTATGTATATATATATAGCTGATTCATTTCATTGTACAGCAGAAACTAACACAACATTGTACAACTGTACTCCAATTAAAAAAGTGTTGACATATTTTAAAGAATAAAGAAAAAGTTGGGAAAAAATAAGCAGCATGGTGAACTGAGGTTTCGTTTACTAAGGGGAGGTGACAGCCTGTGCCCCGCTGTGAGCAGGGATCCACTGACAGCATGCTCAGTGAGCTGCGTCTACACCCAGGGTGGAAGGAGCCACTGGCAGTGAGCAGAGAGGAGACACTGAATGGGGAACAGCGTTCGTCGCCTGCAGCTCCTTCAATTATGGCTCGTAGGGTCACAAAGAGTCGGACATGACTTGAGCAACTTAGCACGCACAAAGGGTTTTCATCGGAGGCTCATGCCTCCTTTCTTGTCATGACTAAAGCAGAATTGTCCAAAGGTGGGTCTGCATGGATGCAGCAGATCGCCTTATTACACGTTAACTGGAAAAAAAAAGAAATGCACAACCTAAAAGTTGAGAGTTATGTTTTATTCGGAGGACAAAACTGAGGTCTTACGCCCAGGAGACTGCCTCTCTGATTGATAGCTCAGAGGGGCTGCTCTGAAGAAGTGCTGGGGTTGCAGCGTTGGCTGTGGCGGGGAGGGGGGGGGGGGGGGGGGGGAGTGGGGACAGACAGCAGGGAGCCAGGATATGTAGGAGTTTTTGCAACAAAGACCAGGTAGTCAGAACCAGAGATTACTGTTAATTAAAGAAAACCAGACATCTCAAGTTAAGGAATTTACCACTTTTCTATGTGTGAGAAGGTGCAAGAGTCTAGGCTCACTGAAATCAGTCCTTTGATGTGTGCCTCAGCTCTCCACTGCCAGTATCCTGTGTTTGCACATCCTGAGCCCCCTCAGGGTTCATCGCCATGGTGGCTGTAATGTGATAGCTTGATGGATGCGGCATCCTCTGTTTACTGATACGGGTGGTGGCATTGGCAGTTCACACAAGTCTGAGGTTGGTCCAGCCCAGAAAGCCCGAATCACCACAGGCTGTTCAGAAAAACGACTGACCCGCCCCACACAACAACAGCAGCGGCCCGCTAGTCCCACTATCTTCAGAACCCCGCTGCTGCTCTGGCTGCCCCCATAGATGCTGCTCCTCTGCATCCTTCAAGCAAAGGTGGGTGCTGGCCTTCCTGAAGCTGTGCCCTGGGTGTCCGGAGAGTCTCCCTGGGGTGGGGCCACCACCCACTTTGAAGAATAAACTCTCAAAGCACTGGGTTGGGTAGTAAGCACTTCTTAGGGAACTATTTTCCAGAAATATTAAAAACAAGTCTAATAGTCACTTCACAGCGGCAAATATATATTTTAATTCACAGACTTAGAAATACGTATATAATCTCGGGGGCTTCCTTGGTGGCTCAGTGGTAAAGAATCTGCCTGCAATCTAGGAGACGTGGGTTTGATCCCGGGGTCAGAAAGATCTACCTGGAGAAGTGAATGGCAGTCCACTTCAGTATTCTTGCCTGGAGAATCTTATGGACAGAGAAGCCTGGCAGACTGCAAAAAGTCGGGCATGGTAATCTCCAGTAGAACTTGCTGTCTCTGCTGGTGGGGAATTGGTGAGTTCTTTCTCTGAAGCTGTGGTTATTACTTCCAGTAACCAATCACATTTGTGATATAGGACTTTTCATCCTTTACTCCAGGAAAATGCTGGTTCACAAATGCCGGATCTAAGGAGTGATGTCAGCTTGGGCAGATGGGGAAGTCTATCGTGGAAACAGCTTGACTGTCTTTACCTGCAGCCGCGTCACCTGTCTTTTTGATACAAACTCTCAAACAGATGGTATATCCCAATTTCAATAACTTTATTGGCAATGAAAAACTAGGCAAGAGCTGCCAGAAGTAATTCATCAATAGCTTTGCTTAGAAACAGGTGTTAGGCTACGTGTCTCAGCTTCTAAGAAAAGTGAGCTGAGAGAGACCAGATATTTTATTTCTCAGCTCAGGCAAGACTCTTGGGAGGAAAATTTTCAAACAGAACGAAACCAGAGGGACTTCCCTGGTGTCCCAGTGGTTAAGACTTCGTGCTTCCACTTCAAGGGGCGCGGGTTCCATCTCTGGTTGGGGAACTTAAGATCCTGCATGCCCCATGGTGTGGCCAGAAAAAAAAAGGGGGAAGGGGGAGATAACAGAATTAGGAGGCTTTTAATGAAGCACAGCTTTACTGAGGGTTCTTAGGAACACTTAAAATGTATTGTGTGCGTTATTACAGCCAGGCTTAGCCCTGTGATAGCTCAGGGGTCTTCTGAACCTGCATTGGCCAGGGTATAGAAACTTGTTAAAAATGCAGGTTATCAGGGCCACCAGACCTGCTGAATCACAACCCCTGGGTTGGGGGCCCAGCAAGCCGTCTGTTAACTATCGCTCCAGGGAATTTAAAGTTCTCAGTCCTCAGTCGTGGGAGCTGCTGACAGCCCGCCTTGTAGAACCCTGCCACTGATGCAGTTTTATAGACTGCAGTCCCTCACCTAGAAAGCGGTGGCAAGAGACGCCTGCATTAGGACCCAGGAGGGCTGGCTTAACCCTGAGCTGGGCCACTTCCATGAGATTTAAGTGGGCGTTCACATACATGGGTTTTAAAAAAATTATTATTCTTTATTTTTGGCTGTGCTGGGTCTTGAGTGCTGCTTGCAGGCTTTCTCTAGCTTCCACGCCTGAGCTTCCCATTGCAGCGGCTTCTCTTGTTGTAGCACGTGGGTGCAGTAGTGGCAGCTCCTGGGCCCAAGGGCACAGGCTCAGTAGTTGTGGCTCACAGGCTTGTTGCCCTTGGCATGTGGGATCTTCCTGGACCAGGGATTGAAGCAGCGTCCCCTCCTAACCACTGGACCACTAGGGAAGCCACACGGGTTTTTTATATTAGCAGTGAGTTAGTATTTTGGGACAGGAGCAGTGAAGTCTTTCAGCAGGAATAGGAGGAAGCAGGAACAAAGTAGGCTCTGTGGGAACAGAGAGAGGCAGGAGCGCGTGGGGCCACAGCAGCCGTGGACGGACCCCAGGACCCTGGCTGCCCTCGGACACGTAGGACACGCCTAGGTGAGCTCTCCCAGGTGCTTCTGGAGAGAAGTGGGTGAGAACTCCTTGTCCCCCTGGAGTTAACACTGCTGGCTGCAGAGAATGTAGGATGATTGCCACATCCACGGGAGACACAGGGAAGCACCAGGATTTGGACACTATCTGGTCTGTTCAGTCCCCAGTGCCACCCCGAGGATATGTATAAAGAGCATTTGTATGGCCCCATGGAGTAACCAGGCTTGGGCCTGAGGGGGCTAAAGCCTGGACACCAGCAGCCTGGGCATTGCTTTGGGGCCAGGCACCCAGTTGGGAAATTCTAGTCTGTGGAACCAGGCTGCAGGACTCTGTGTGAACACGGGGGTCTAAGACAGATTGAATTTTTGCTCGGACCAAAGAAACAGTAATAATACCTACTGTTTGGATAAGATTTCAAATGCACAAAATGGGACTTCCCTGGTGGCTCAGTGGATCAGAATCTGACCATCAGTGCAGGAGACACAGTTTCAATCCCTGGTCCCGGAAGATTCCATGTGCTGTGGAGCAACTAAGCCCGCGCTCCACAACTACTGAGCCTGCGCTGAAGCCCATGAGCCTGGGGCTCGTGCTCTGAAACAAGAGAGGCCACAGCAGTGAGAGGCCCTCGCACATCAACGAGAGAGGCCCTGCTCACCACACTAGGGAAAAGCCCACGCGCAGCACCAGCCAAAAGAAACAAATACTTATTTCCATAGGGAATAACTTTATTTTTTTTAATTTTATTTATTTTTTAATTGAAGGATAATTGTTTTACAGAATGTTGTTGCTTTCTGTCAAACCTCAACATGAATCAACCAGAGGTATACGTATATCCCCTCCCTCTCAAACTGCCCTCCCATCTCCAAAATAAGTAAATAATTTTTAAAAACATACAAAATGTTCACAGCCACTCGATTACATTAATATTCCCACTTACAGATGAGAAAACAGTCAAGCGGACAGAGGGCCTCCGGTCATTTCTGCCTCCTCTTGGGCGATCCCTGCTCTGTTCTGGGGCCTCATTAGCAGTGCCTACTCAGGGTGCAGGTGGGTGTCATTGTGCAGACGAATCCCTTTCTACAGACGCAGATGCTGACTTGGATCCACTGACTGCCTACACTTGCTCTAGTTATGACATAGAACAGTTGGTATTATACATCCTTCTGAGAAGTCCAAATAGCCCACCCAACCTTTACCAAGTGCCCATTTTTTCCATCTTTATGTTTAGTCGCTCAGTCACGTCTGACTGCTTTCGATCCCGTGGACTGTAACCCGCCAGGCTCCTTGGTCCGTGGGATTCTCCAGGCAAGAATGCTAGAGTGGGTAGCCATGCCCTCCTTCAGGGGGATCTTCCCGACCCAGAGACTGAACCCGCGTCTCTTGTGTTTCTCATGCACTGGCAGGCAGTTTCCTTACCACTAGTGCCGCCTGAGAGGCCCTTTGTATCTTTATATCACCCTTAAAGCATATGGCTCACTTAGGGACCTTAGGTTCCAAGTAATTCTTAAAAATTGTATTTATGCATTTCACTGTGAAAAGCCAACTTTCCCCCTCTCTGATTTAGAAGTGTTGCATCTAAGGGGTGGTGTTTAAAGTCTCTGAACCAGGTATAAAGATTTTGCTAGAGGCACAAAGCATATGGTGCTTGTTTAAAAATAGACGCAGTTTGATGTTTTAATGAGATCTGAGACACTTAGCACTTTTTCAAGATGCTAAAAAATAAGATCTGCCAATGTCGAGTTTCTCCATGTAGAACAGGTGATGTCCCAAGCCACTTGCCACCTACCACCACCTCCCCCACCCGCCCCCAACCAGGCTCCCAGCGCAGCTGCAGCTTCTTTAAATTCTAGAAACCCTGGATGCACGCGGGCTCCTCAGCCTTCTCAGCCTTGCAGCCTGGCTGCTGGCAAAACTTTTCCTTCTCCAAAATCACATCTGCAGGTGCCCATCCTTCCCTTGAACTTGACTTCCTCAGAAACTATTTTTAAACTCTTGGGTACCTTTGCAATTTTTCTAACATTTTATGCCCCTATTCTGAAAAAAGAAAACCCTGACTCTGATAAAAAAAAAAAAAAATATATATATATATATATATATATGCTTTTTCATTAGTAATAAAGAAAACACAGCTGATAAATTATATTAAAATAACTTTTGACAACATTTTAATGTTTTAACATCTTTACTGAAGCACGATTTACATATCCTAAAACCTGCCCAATGTAAGTTTACAATTCAATGACTTTTAGTCAATTTATAATGTTAGGCAACTGTCACTACAGTCCACTTCTGGAACTCTTCGTCACCACAAAAAAGACCCCTTGTGTCTGTTTGCAGGTGACTGATTGCATTTCATTTAATCTCATTTTTGGCCATGCTGGGTCTTTGTTGCTGTGCGGGCTGCTCCCTGGTTGTGGCAATCAGGGGCGGCTCTCCAGCTGCGGTGTGCGGGCTTCTCACTGCGGTGGCTTCTCTTGCTGCAGAGCATGGGCTCCAGGGTGCTTGGGCTTCAGTCCTTGTGGCTCCCAGGCTCTGGAGCACAGGCTCAGTGGCTGTGGCACACAGGCTCCACTGCTCCACATGTGGGATCTCCCTGGCCCTTCTCTCCATCATTAGCAGGTGGAGTGTTTATGTCAGAGCCACCAGGGAGGCCCTAGTGTTTTAAATTTATTTTCCCAGAGTCCCTAACACTGTTGTCCAGAGGGCTGTTAATCTGGCAGCCCCGCCCTGACAATCCCAGCTGGGTCCACCCCTGAGGGAAGTGCTATCGAAGGGACCACCTTTGTGATAAAGATGAAACAGCACTGGAACAATGACAGTTCTGCAGCCTCGGCCCATGTGGATATTCGTGACCCTTGAGGGAACAAGTATCAGTTGGGCAGGGAGCTTAACTCCTTCTCCCCTGCCTCCACCAAAGCACCACCCAACCATCACAGAGTTGAGATGGACCAGTGATGTACAGGAGGCTTTGGCGCCGGTCCAGTCAGGGAACTCCAGGCCTAAAGCATTGTCCTGCCTCTGCTTCTCAGCCTGGGAAGCTGGACCCAGAGATCACCACACTGAATGAAGTCAGTCAGACAGAGAAAGCGTGCATTGGTTTCTGCCTTACATATTGACCAAACTTCCTCCATCAGCAGGAATACCTGCTCAACCATGCTGTTGTTCAGTCGTTCAATCGTGTCTGACTCTTTGCGACCCCATGAGCTGCAGCACGCCAGGCTCCTCTGTCCCTCACTATCTCCCGGAGTTTGCTCAGACTCATGTCCATTGAGTCGATGATGCTATCTAACCATCTCATCTTCTGTCGCCCCCTTCTCCTCCTGCCTTCAATCTTTCCCAGCATCAGGGTCTTTTTCAGTGAGTTGGCTCTTCATATCAGGTGGCCAAAGTATTGGAGCTTCAGCTTCAGCATCAGTCCTTCCAATGAATATTCCAGGTTGATTTCCTTTAGGATTGACTGGTTTGATCTCCTCGCTGTCCAAGGGACTCTCAAGAGTCTTCCTGCTCAACCATAAATAGCAACATTCTCCTAGCACCAAGACAACTCTCTAAAAGATAGCATTCCTTCTTGAAGAGAAATATCGTATGATATCCCTTATGAAGTGAAGTGTTGGTTCCTCAGTCATGTCCGACTCTTTGCGACCCCATGGACTGTAACCCACCAGGCTCCTCTGTGCATGGAATTCTCCAGGCAAGAAAACTGGAATGGGTACCCGTACCCCTCTCCAGGGGATGGTTCTAGGTTTCTCATAGCTTCTCTTCCAAGGAGCAAGTATCTTTTAATTGTGTGACTGCTGTCACCACCCACAGTGATGCTGGAGCCCAAGAAAATAAAGTCTGTCACTGTTTCCAGGTTTTCCCCATCTATTTGTCATGATGTGATGGGTCTGGATGCCTTGATCTTAGTTTTTTGAATGTTGAATTTTAAGCCAGCTTTTTCACTCTCCTTCTCCCTTACTTCCTGCAAGTGTTTCTTCAAAAGCCCATCTCGGTGTGTCCTTTGCTGCCCACTGACGTTGACAACATCCAACTGGGAGTGCAGCCTGCACCTCCTCTCGGCGGGAACCCTGCCCACACATCTCCAGCAACTCAGGCAGCTTAGAAGCTGTTATTCAACATTCATCCAGTGGGGTTTCCCTGGTGGTCCAGTGGTTACGAATCTGTGTTGCAATGCAGGGGATGCCAGTTTCATCCCTGGTCCGGGAAGATCCCACCTGCTGTGCGCCACAACTATTGAGTCCCTGCTCTAGAGCCTGTGAGCCTGCAAGCTCTGAGCCCTCTCGCCCTAGAGCCTGTGCTCCGAAACAGGAGAAGCAACTGCAAGGAGAAGCCCACACACCAGCTAGACAGCAGCCCCCGCTCGCTGCAAGTAGAGACAGCTGGCATGCAGAACAAAGATCCAGTGCAGCCAAAAATAAAATAACTGCAAAAAACAAACATTCGTTGAGTGAATGATTTTACTTCTCTTCCACTGCAAATCTATATATTCTAAACTTTCTGCAGGTAACAGGCCACATTTTTTTTCCATAAACGTTTCATTTTTTAAAATGTATAGCATTTATGGGCTTCCCTGGTAGCTCAGACTGTAAAGAATCTGCATTGCAGGAGATGAGGGTTAAATCCCTGGGTCAGGAAGATCCCCTGGAGAAGGGAATGGCTACCCACTCCAGTATTCTTTCCTGGAGAATTCCATGGACAGCAGAGCCTGCTGGGCTACAGTCCATGGGGTTACAAAGAGTCAGACATGACTGAGTGACTAACACTTCATTTCACAGCATTTTATCTGTCTGTTTCAATTTTACACTACGCATGTTTTGAACTCAAGAATCATGGATGGTGTTGGGGGAACAGACAGTTGAGAGGGAGGCAGGTAGAGGGGACAGGCACAATCCGCTATTTCTGGCCATTTCCTAGACGCAAGCAAATCCTTTACTAAATCAAAGGCCTGGAATTTAATACAACTTCTTATCAAGAAAGGCAACTCACTAGTTTGAACCCAGGGCCAAAAGATTTCAATACCAGCTGCTCCAACTTCTAATAATTCACAACATCTTTTTATTGCTTAGGATGGTAATAACATCAAACACGTCCTCCCCTGCATGAGGAACACATTTAGTTCAAAAACAGCCAAGATGGAAAACATTCGAAACACACAAAGCCGGAGGGTGACTGGGCCCACAGGTCATCGAGTTCCACATGGGCTTCCCCGAGAATCAGCCAGGAGAAGAGGTTCATTTGCCATAAGGGAGGCTCGGGTTCAGGTTTCTTGAGACGATGCTTAGCAGTCCACTCAGACACGCAGGCCTGTTCTGCGTTAACCTCTTCAGGTAATATTATCCAGAGGTCTCCAGTGTGTGGAAGGTGAGGGCTGCCTTCTTACTTGGAGACAAAGATGGCGCTGGAGCAGGAACCATGAGGGTCCCGGGGTCTGCCCCGGCTTTTCTTACACACTCACCTGAAGAGATCCCTTCTCTTCCAAGACTCCTAACGTCCCAAGAGACTGCTCAGGCCCAATTCTAGAAGCCACATGCAGCCCCCTTTCTCGACTCCCAGGGTCAACATCAATTCTTGGTCTGTTTTCTGCCCAGCCTGCCCGAATCAGAACTTAGCCTCTTCACCCCAAACAGGGCTGTCCCCTTATCGCTCCACATCTCAATAACCAGCCCCACCAGCCCCGCAGAGTCATCTTTGACCCCTGCTTCCCCCTCACTCCATGCCGCCAATGAATCATCTAGTTTCTGTCTTAAGAATTGCAGGGTCTTTCCTGGAGTGGCTAGGAATCCACCTGCTAATGCAGGACATGTGGGTTTGATCCCTGATCTGGGAAGATCCCACACGCCACTGAGCAACTAAGCCCATGAGCTGCAATGACTGAGCCCAGGTGCCCCTACAGCCCATGCTCCGCAACAAGGGAAGCCACCACGATAAGAAACCCACGCACCGCAACTCGAGAGTGACCCCGCGGGCCACAGCTACTGAAAAGGCTGCACAGCAGTGAAGACCTAGAGCAGCCCCAAATAAATAAATAGAATTAAGAGAAAAAAAAGGAACCACAGAACTGAACCCACTTTTCTCCACCCACTCTGGTGCTGCTCCAGTTTGTGGGGCTGCCACCTCTCAACAAGGTCACAGCCACCGACCAGCCCTGAGAAGGAGACGAGACCCAGCTACTTCTGGCTGAAAACCCGTGGACAGCTCCCTACTGACCTTGGGATGATGGGCAGCCTCCCTGCCTGAACATCCAAGGGTGTGCGCAGACACCCCGTAAAGGTAAGGAGATCAAGTCTGGGGTCATAACCAGTGCTGACGAAAGTAGAATAAGATGGATGTGGAGGTCTTTGTGCAGGGTGAGTACGGCTGGGGATGGCTGAGCCCTACCTGCCTGGGTGTCCCGAGCTATGACGTAAATGCATTTCTCACTGTGGGCTGTGAAGGCGATGGCACCCCACTCCAGTAGTCTTGCCTGGAAAATCCCGGACGGAGAAGCCTGGTGGGCTGCAGTCCATGGGGTCGCAAAGAGTCGGACACGACTGAGCGACTTCACTTTCACTTTTCACTTTCATGTGTTGGAGAAGGAAATGGCAACCCACTCCAGTGTTCTTGCCTGGAGAATCCCAGGGATGGAGCCTGGTGGGCTGCCGTCTATGGGGTCGCACAGAGTCAGACACGACTGAAGTGACTTAGCAGTTAGCACTGTGGGCTGTAGCGAAGACTAGTTTGAGAAACGCTAGTGGATGAGACCTTTGGTGAGCTGGCCCCAGCCCGACTCTCCAGGCCCCTCCTCGTTGCCTGCTGCAAGGTTCTCTAGTCGCCTCCAGACCCAGTTGCCCACTGCCCCCGGCTCTTTGCACAGGCTCTTCTCTTTGCTTGCCCCACCCTGAACTTGCACGTCTAATTCTCCCCCCTCAAATCTCAGCTGAAATGTCCTTCCCTTGTGGAAGCCCTCCTTGACCCCCAGGCGGGGTGGGTCCCCTAACCCGTCACCTTGCCTTCCCCACTGTTGCCCATGTCACAGTGCAGAGCAGTGGTTTGTCTCTGCTTTCCCGCTGTTGACTCCACTAGGACAGGAATTATGTCTGTCTTTCCCCTCTGTGACTCCCTGGTGGCTCAGATGGTAGTCTGCCTGCAATGAAGGAGACCTGGGTTCGATCCCTGGGTTGGGAAGATTCCCCTGGAGAAGGAAATGGCAACCCACTCCAGTATTCTTGCCTGGAAAATCCCACGGACAGAGGAAACTGGTGGGCTACATACAGTCCATGGAGTCACAGAGAGTCAGACACGGCTGAGTGACTTTCACTTTCACTTTTCCTTCTCTGTTCCTGGCACGTAGTACATGGAGCAGGTACTCAGTGACCACGTGCTGAATGAACAGACACTCGAGCCTGCTCATTAATTCAAGCCTTATGTGTTGCCAGAGCCCCTCTGCTGCACTGGCCCTGTGGACACACAGAAACAAGCAAGGCAGGATCACTGTCTGGAATTCAGAGGTAACATCTTCCAGACCTCTGCATCAGGACTGCTGCTCCCCAGGGAAGAGCAAGCTCAGGAGCACAGGCGTCCTGTGGGTGATGCTAGGTGCTTAAGGAAGATTCTTTCGGACCCCAAATAAATCAAACAAAACCTCCTCCAGCCCAAATGCGGGACTCAAGCATTGATTTCCAGCATGGAAATCTCGTATTTCATTAGACATTGTTATATGAAAATTATGCTTACATGTCATATAAAATTTCATGTGAAATAGATATGAAGCCCTTGGTTTGCTCAGAACTTTAATATTCTGGGGCAACGACAAGGTGCCTTGAGGACCTTACGTGTCTGACATGGTGTTTAAAAATAGCTCAGTGTCTGCATTTAGCTCTTATGCTGGATTCCTGAGTTCTAGTTGTACTTTACAGGAAGGGTCGAGGGTCTCAGACAGGTTGGGGTAACGGGAGATGTTGGCTCTGGAGTCCCAAACCGTCCCTCCAGGGATGGCTGATGGCACCAGGGTTCCCCAGAGGCCCTCAGATCAGCTCGGGGTCCCTCCTTACTCCCAAGTCTGCAGAACAAGACTCTCCCTTGAGTTTGAAGTCTCCTCTGTTCTGACTGTCATCTCTTGCATCTCCCAAAGGCAGTAGCAAGTCAGGGAACACCATTAGCCTTCTCAAACTTCGTTCATTCTCTTCCCTGCGAAAGAAGTGCCCCTCAGCAAACGCCCCCACCGCCCTCTGACTGCATGAACCAAAGACCCCTGGGGTCAGGCTGGACACTGTCCTTCCTGTCAGTTCATCACCAGCGCCGGCTGCTTTTATTCTTGTCTCTCTAGACCAGCCGTCCCCAGCCTTTCTGACACCACGGACTGGTTTCCTGGAAAACAACTTTTCCATGGGCCAGGGTGGGGCGGGGGCCGTGTGGATGGCAGCAGGGGGCGGGGGGCTTGGGGATGACTCAAGCGCATCACACTTATTGTGCTCTTGGTTGTTGTTATTTAGTCACTCAGTCATGTCCGACTCTTTGTGACCCCCATGGGCTGTAGCCCACCAGGCGCCTCTGTCCTTGGGATTCTCCAGAGGAGAACACTGGAACTGTGCACTTTATTTCTAATCTAATGCCACCGTTGATGTGACAGGAGGTACTGGTCCATGGCCTGGAGGTTGGGGACCCTGCTCTACACCACAACCCCAGCAGGAGTTTTGACCTGAATTAACACATCAAGGCCCTGAGAAGTCCTGCACGAAAGAAACCCTTGGCACAGTTAACCCAGCCTTTCCAAATCCTATGTGGTCCTGGGATATTCAGCCCCTCCACCACATCTCCCAAGACTATGCCTCATGGGATACTCTTTGGGAAACACCTCTGACCTCCCTGGGGGCTCCCCAGCACATCCACTCTGTCCTCATTGCAAGCTGCTTCCCGGGTTTGGCCGACGCCAGCTTCCTCCTCTAAGACCCCGGGCACCTCCATCAGTCCAAAGCGATGACCTGGGGACACCGCTCCCAATCAGGAGAGGGTCCTCACAGTCAGATGCTAAACCAGGAGCCAGAGCATACGTATCAAAGGCCAGTGAGGAGACATCACTTCAGTCTCTCAATTGTCCTGGTTTTCCAACCATTCGTTTAAGAAAAATCTGTAGGACTGAGTAACTTCTCTAAAGTAACACTTACTAGCTGGCTGACCACCGAATCACCAGCCTCACTCACTAAGCAGGATTCTACACTTGGAGTTGGAAATACTGAGTTCGGCCTACTTTTTATATACATATTTTTTTAAAACTTTCCTTAAGGAATGACACCATGAATGGAAAGAATCCCCAAAATATAAATTCTCTACAATTGAGCAAATTCAGGGACAATGAAAAGTCTAATAATAAACTTAGGGCAGACTAAACACCACATAATTAGCACACTTGAACCGAAGGCAGAAGAAAAACATGTAATTAAATCGGAATCTTTTAGGAGAACATAAAAATGGTCCAATAATGGCTAAGTCAACCAAAATGAGAAAAGTTATAAAAAGCAACCTCCAACTGATTTCCGCAAGAAGATGATATAGGACCAAACAGCAAAGGCTGGAAGAAGGGGAGAAATTCTCTACGGATACAGAAAAGTGAGATGAGATGGCTGGATAGCCTTACCAAATCAATGGACATGAGTTTGAGCAAACCCTGGGAGTTGATGATGGACAGGGAGGCCTGGCGTGAAGCAGTCCATGGGGTTGCAAAGAGTCGGACACGACTCAGTGACTGAACAACACGGAAGAGTGAAGCTGATGCCATTTCCAAGAGCAAATGATTGTTTCCCAGAGGCACCCTGAAGGCTGAGTTCTCTGACAGCTGGTGAGAACAAAACTCACAAATTTACAAAATTCAGTTCACATGTGAGTATTAATGATGCAAAAACCTGTGGTTCCTGGAACAGCCTAGAGCATTTCCAGTCCCGGGGCCTTTGCACTGTGGTTCCCTGCCTGAAGATGTCTCCAGATGATGCCAGGACTCACTCTTCAGCTCGTTCTCAGCTCTTCTCAGACGCCCTGACTGACAAAGAATCCCCAGGTGCTCTCTGTGCTTCTACTGGGCTTTATTTTTCTTCAGAACAAAACATAACGCCTATTCCACACTGTACTGTGAGTTCGTGCTCACTTGCTCAGGTATGTCCGACTCTTTGAGACCTCACTGACTGTAGCCCGCCAGGCTCCTCTGTCCATGGGATTCTCTAGGCAAGAATACTGGAGTGGGTTGCCATGTCCTTCTCCAGGGGATCTTCCCAACCCATGGGTTGAACATGTCAAAGGCGTGAATAGACGCATCTGGGGAATTTGTTGACTCACTAAAGGAAAGCATGTCTTCACGCTCAACGTCACTGTTACAGACGTTGCTGAGCGGTACTGGTGACTACAGCTGCCCTCAGCCCATCCCTGGGACTGAGTGGTCCTGGCATTGAGTTTGTTTCTCACGAGCACCTTTCTGGGGAGGTTCAGGTCTCTGGGGAGAAGGGATGCTTAGGGAACAGCCAGTGAGGAGCAGACTCAGGACTGCCCAAGCTGACAGGGAGCCGAGGGAGCTGGCTGGCAGCCCACACCCACAGGAGGCTCTCCGGGAACCAGCCGATCTGGGATGGACAGAACCTTTCCCAGCACGTTGGCTTTTCTCCAGTTCCTGTGCAGAAAAGAGTCCAGTTACTTGCTTCTTCCTCTCTCTGCTAAGAAAACCACAGAGAAGGGACAGCTGGCTTTCCAGGGACCCTCCAGATGCCCACAGACACAGTGACCACCAGCCCCGGGCCCAGGAGAACCACCTAGGGGGTTTGAGCAGTCAGATGCTCAGGCCCCACCCCCCCACATTCTGTTTGCACTGGTCCGGGGCTGCGCCCTGGTATCTGCATTTTTAAAAAATTTATTTATTGATTGATTACATCTTTGGCTGTGCTAGGTCCTTCTCTAATTGCAGGGAGTAGGGGGCTATTCTCTGGGTGTGGAGCGTGGACTCTAGCACGCGTGGGCAGTAGCTGTGGCCCCCAGACTCCAGAGCACAGGCTCAGTAGCTGTGGCACACTGGCTTAGATGCTCTGTGGCATGTGGGATCTTCCCGAATCAGGGATCGAACCTGTGTTTCCTGCATTGGCAGGCAGATTATATACCACTGAGCCATCAGGGAAGCCTAAGGCACCTGCGTTTTTAAAAAGTACAACTGTTTGCACCGTGCAGGGGGTTGAGAGCCACTGGGCCCCAGAAGAGGTGCAAGGAGTGGAGGATGGGGCGAGGGTGGGGGGAGAGAGGGCCTCACTTTCTAAATAAATGGAAGATGATAGCTAACCATTTTTAGTTTTGTTTCAGGCTCTGATATGGCTCCACAACACTGATGATCCTGTCTTTATTTAAACATTTTGCTATTTTGCTCATCATGGGTTTCTTTGCATTAATTTTTATTTTTAAAATATCACATTGAAATGTTATGTTTATTAGGCTTCCCTGGTGGCTCAGACAGTAAAAAAATCTGCTTGTAATGTGGGAGATGCTGGTTCAATCCCTGCATCGGGAAGATCCCCTAGAGGAGGGCATGGCAACCCACTCCAGTATTCTTGCCTGGAGAATCCCATGGATAGAGGATCCTGGCAGGCTACAGTCCATAGGGTCGCAAAAGAGTTGCACACAAATTAACAACTTAACATGCATGCACAAGATGGAAAATGTCTCCATTATTTTATTGTATCACATGTCCAAGTCTTTAATCTTTATGTAGCCCTACGCGGAAGGTACTATCTCCATTTATAGATGAGGAAACTAAGGCTCAGAGAAATTAGGCTCCTCATCCCAAAGCACACACGTCATGTCAGAAGCAGGGTTGCCAAGCGCCACACCCTGTGTTTGCTCCCCACAGCAGGCTGCCTTGGGCAGTGCCGCTGCCCGCAGCCTACGTTTTAAAAATATTTTCATTCCTCCAGCTTCTGTTGTCCATTTATATCTCTTCTCTCCAACAGAATCTCATGCAGTGCACACCTTTACTTTCCCTGTCTCACCTGCACTGCTCTGCCCACTTGCCTAGGTTCTGGCATCTACACTAGGCTGTGATGGAGAGACATCTCTGCCGGAAAATCTGGAACAGCAGCTGAAGCCTCTGGGATTAGGCAGTGGAGATGGGCAGTGGCCTTCTGTCAGCAGCTGGGCCCTGGCTGGACGGACCTCAGTGGATGCTTCACCTAGGGGCAGCTGGTCCCCACAGGTTTCCATGGAGACGTCCTTCTCCCCATCTCGCTCGCCAGACCCTCTGCATCGATGGGGACCACTGTTCTGAGGACCCCAGGCTGGCCCACAACAGGCCCCCTGCAAGGTGCCCCTTGCGTGGGGTGGGGGCAAATCGGGGGCCAGCCCCCCATCTCCTTTAAAGATCTTTGTCTGTGGCTGTGCGGGGTCTCGTCGCTGTCGGGGCTACTCTCCAGCTGTGCGCTGACCCCTCCCTGCAGTGGTTCCTCTTGCTGCAGAGCGCAGCTCTAGATACTACCCGCGTCCTCTGTGCTGTGAGGTGAGTGCTTAACCACTGCGCCACCAGGGAAGCCCCGGCCCCACATTTTGTCCAGGGAACTTCCCAGGAGCGACTTGCAAAGCAGATTATCCTAAAGCTAGTTTTCTTTTCCACAGAAATAAAGCTGTTGTTTTTGTGGTGATCCCAGCCAGAGCTGTCTCAAGAAGCCGTGGACGTGACCATGTCACCAGCGTGGCCAGGGAGCTGAACCCTTGCCCCTCTCCCCCAGCACTGGGCATCTCTCCTCTTCTTGGGTCTGGTCCAGGTAACTGGGCATCCGTGCAGGTGGGCAGGGTCTGGTTAGGGACGTGTGGGAACCTGCGGTCGGGGTGGAATGCCCTGCCAGGACCCCCTGACTGGTTGCAGAAGAGCCACTGTGAAGGTTTGGAGTGCAAGGACCACTCACACCCAATCTCACAACCCATCCCCAAAGTTCTGTGCTTCAGCCACCTCCAGCACACCCTAAAGGATGGAAAGGCCTCCAGGGACATGCTGTCTGAAGAGACCCCTCCTTCTGGCTCCCTGGGTGCCCTCAATCCTGTCCTACAGGGCAGGGCTCCAATAAACGAGTTCTTGCTAGAGTGGTGGGGACTTCCTGAGTTACCATGCGTGCATGCTAAGTCTCTTCAGTCATGTCCGACTCTTTGCGAACCTATGAACCTTTGCCCGCCAGGCTCCTCTGTCCGTGGGATTCTCGGGCAAGAATAGTGGAGTGTGTTGCCATGCCCTCCTCCAGGGGATCTTCCCAACCTAGGGACTGAACCTCCGTCTCCTGCACTGCAGGCAGATTCTTTACCGCTGAGCCACCAGGAAAGCTCTCCTGAGTTATCCCCGATACTTCTAGCAAGTGTAAAGCCCAGAATAAAAGAAATAACTTTCTGAAAGATGCAAGTGCAAAAGTAGAAACGCTATTTGGGAAGTTTCTCTACTGCCTGAAATGAATTTCCAATTAATGTAAAAGTTTTGCATGCCCTTTGGAGGCAAAAAAAAAAAAGGCAGATAAAAAGAAGTTGACTAGAAAAGGATGTCTTTCTGGCATCATACATTGTAGAAAATAAACATTACTATCAAGAGTCTGGGAAACCCAAGTACCATTTTATTATACCTTGCAGCCTGTAATTTAATTCCCTTTGCATATCATCTTTCAGCTCTGGGGGCTGTAAGTATTTACCAATATATTTATATTTATTCAGTTGCCATTTATTATGAACAAAGAACAAAGGTTTTACCCTTTTTTTTTTTCAGCCAAGCAGGGGGAGGTGGTCTGAGAGAGCAGAAAACGGGGTGCAGGAGAGGAGTGGGGGATCTGCCACCTGGGGAGTGTCTCAGCGCTTGTCAGGGGCTGGAAGGATGGGGGCGTGTCGAGGTGGGGGGTTACTGGTGCAGCCCCCAGGTATTTCCTGTATGTCTCCAGCCACACTACAGGGTCACGCTCTCTGCTCCCTGAGGTTGAGTGTGGCAAATGGCCCTCCTTGGCCAGTAAGCGTGAGGGGTGCCTTTCGACTGATGCCGAATAGGTGAGCCCCTGACTCCCTGCCCACTCCCAGCCCTCAATGCTGGAGCCTTCCCTGCATGAAGGCAACAAACAGGAGAGCCCAGCCACCCTCGGCGGTCATGGAGCACAAAGGACAAGCAGCAACTGCATAACCTCGTCCTCCTGGCAAGGACTCGGGGTTCAGGTCACATCTCTGCCACTCCCTGGGGGTTTGGACCAGCGAGTTGCCCTCATTGAGTACGACACACATGTTAATGCTTCCATCAACCTACGGAAAATACTTAGGAGGTGTAAGTGAAGAACACACCACAGGGCTGTGGAGTGGCCAGCTCAGTGCCAGCCCATCTAGGTGCTGGGTGAAGCTCAGTCTCTGATTCTTGGGTTCTCTCCAAGGCTTCGGTTTCCTGTTGTGAAATGAGGCTGTGAGGTTGGAGAGGACAGTCCCTAAGGGCCCTGCTGGCCTCGTCTGAGATCCACTCGCAGCCGTTTATGCTGTCACATTGCAGAGTCTGAGCCCGGAGCGTTTGCCTCTGTCTCAACAGCGAAGGATGACTGAAGATGGACGCGGACTACCCAGCTGTGCCTTCTTCCTTCTTGGAAGAGAAGAACGATCGTTTCCCTGCCCTGAGGATCATTTATGATGTTCACAGAGCCCGTGGCGGTCCCCGGCCATAAATCAGTGGCAGGACTCGCTAGATGTGACGTGAGATTCAGGGATGTGCCTGGGAGGGGCCAGGAGACCCTGGGGAGAGTCACACGCCTCCGCCCAGCTTCTGATCAGCTGTTCCAGACTCCGGTTGTTTATTTTTCACCTGCTTATGTGATTAGATCCGCTTGGCTGACAGTCTTCCAAGGCTCCATTCTCAGGAAAACCGTTTTGCCATTTATTAAGCCTGAGTGGACCGTGGCAGGGTGGACTGCAGGGAGCCAGGTCAAGGTTTGCCATCCCCAGGCCCCAGCCCTCACCTTCAAAGTCTCTGTTACGTTTTCCTCTCCATCAGGGGGTCTCTCAGGGCAACCCAAATATTTGCAGACACCTCCTCCCCCAGCAAATTTCCCCTCCAACCAGATTCCTTCAAACAACAAATAATTACAGCACAGCACCTACAGTCTGCGGGGCACTGTGCTGGGTGCTGGGGTGCAGCTAGGGGCCTGCCTCATGGAGTCCACTGGGAAACAGACTTAATGGAACCACCAGGCAATTCCTGGAAAATGGCAGGGCTGGATCGAGCCGAGGAAGTGATGTCCACGTTGCAGAGACCATGGCTATGCTGGGGGTGGGGTGGGGGGCTCCCTTCCACACATGCATGCTCCCCAGGGGGCCTCCTGCCTCCGCCTCTCCCCTGCCTGGCTGAAACACCCCACCTTGCTGCAAGGACTCCCCACTCTTGATCTCCAGCCCATTGTCTGAGCTTTTTGCTCTATTTCTAGCCACCAGTCAGACAGCTTAGTATTAGCTATTGTAATAATAAAATAAAAAAATACCAGCATTTGTTACGTATGTGTTCGACAATATGCATGCCATCCTTCTTTTGTTGTTGTTTAGTCACTGAGTCATGTCTGACTCTGCAACCCCATGGACTGTACCCACTAGGCTCCTCTGTCCATGGGATTCTCCAGGCAAGAATACTGGAGTAGGTTGCCATTTCCTTCTCCAGGGGATTTTCCTGACCCATGGCTCAAACCCATGTCTCCTGTGGCGCCTGCATTGACAGTTGGATTCTTTATCACTGAGCCACCAGGGAAACTCATATGATCCTTCTTAGGAGTCCTCTTATTCTTATTTTGGGGGGGTAGTGGCGTGCGGAGGTGGCATACACTTGATCAAGGTCACACGGCTTTGAAGCTTCGGGACCCGGATTTGAACTCTGAGCTCTGACACCAAGCCTGAGTCTTCCCCACCATCCACTCCATCCACTGCCAGTCAGGGGACCCTCAGCATGTCGTACTCAAACATCTAAAACCAAGTTCCTCCCCCTCCTCTCCACCCAGCCCCTTACCCACTCACCCTATGAGAGGTCTGTCCGTCCTCCTGCCTCACCTAGAAACGGCCTCATCACTCTGGTGGAGCACTTAGATTGTCACCTGAGTCATCCCTGACCCCTCCCTCTGCCTCTTTCCTCCCGTCCAATCAGCTTCTGAGTCCGTAAGACAGCTTAAGGCTCTGTCCTCTGCCAAGTCTTCTAGGTCAGTGTAATAGCTCCTAAACAACCCCATTTCAGCATCACCTCTCTCCAGCTGACCCCCAAGATGACATGTGACACTGAACCCTGGGTCTTTTGGTTTCTGCCTTGATCAAATACCTGATGGCCTCCTAACAACACTCATGACTAAGTCCGGCATCCACCCAAGACTTCGCTTCTGGTTTGCGCGTACGTCCCCTGAAATTCGCCCGTGACACCTGAAGCTCAACACACCTCCCCTCTGAATGGGAGAAATTATTTGCAAGTGACATGACTGACAAGGGGTTAATATCCAAACTAAATAAGCAGCTCATAAAACTCAATATAAAAAAATAATAACCCAATCAAAAGATGGGCAGAAGACCTGAATAGACATTTCTCCAAAGAAGGCATACAGGTGGCCAACGGGAACGTGAGAGGATGCTCAAGAGCACTAATTATTAGAGAGGATGCAAGCAGACACAGTGCTACCCCCAGGCCCGCACCTCTACAGCCCCGGCTGGGTGCACATACCCTCAGACCCGCCCGAAGAGCTCTGCCCACCTGCTGTCTCTGCTGGGCTCCGTGTGCCTTTCCCTGACCTGTCCCCACCTCGCTCCCCAATATCCTCTCCCCCCATCCAACATCCCTCCAAACGGTTCTGAGGCATGTGGGATCTTCCCAGACCCGTGTCTCCTGCATTGGCAGGCGGATTCTCTCCCACTGAGCCACCAGGGAAGCCCTTGTAAGTTCTTGTAAGTGAAAACGGACCACGGAAATGTCTCTGCTGGGAATCCGCTTTTCCAAAGTGAAGACTAGAAATGTCCCCTTCTGCCTGAAGCCCCGGATGGCTCTGGGCCTCGTGGTATCTCAACCTTCCTGGACCGGGCAGCGCCTCCACTCCATTCTGTTAGCAGAAGACAACTCTGAGCAGCAAGGCCGGAGGCATCCACCCTCCGGAGACTGAACTGTAACTCTCTCTGGAGCCAGATTCCTCCACAGGGAATAAACATGGAAATATTTGTGATAAAAAATAGGGTAGAGCCTTGTGTCTCTTTGGAGAATAGGGTTCCAATTATCTCCACTTGCCTTCAGGCTCCACAGTGTAGTCTGTTTACAGTTCTTTAGAAACCCTTTAACTCTACGAAGTTCTTCCCAGATATGCTGCTGTGTCTCTGCTCTTTCATGAAGGCAGAAATAGGACCTTGAGGAGCGCATGGTACCCCCTTCCTGCCCCAGTGACATGAAAGGGACTGAACAGAGGAAAGTATACCGAAGTATATAAGCCAAAAAAGTGTTCTTTGCTGGATGTGGGTCAGTGGTCAGTGGTGATGCCGAGGGCTCTCTTGACGGGGAGCTGGGCGCCAGGATGCAGACACCCACGGAGCCCATCCTGGGGGCGTACAGTAAAGCAGGGGGCTCACACATTGACCAATGCAGCCTCAACAGCTCGCCCAGACCAACCAAATATCTAGCGACAATTTGGAATCAGTCATGGGAGAAAAAGCAAACTGCCAATCAGGTCAAGCTGCCAGGGGACAAGCTCAGGGTTTAAACCTTCACTACCACCAGCTCCTTTCTCAAGCCAGACACGAATGTTTGATGAAAGAACGAGTGGATAAAAGAGATGACTTCTTGTTAGAAAAAAATACCATTTTCTCATCCTCAGGGTCTTGGTCATCTGATCTACCACTAGACTACCATTTTTACTACTTAAAAAAAAAAAAACACTTTTTATTTTGTATTGGGGTAGAGCCAATTAACAATGCTGTGATAGTTTCTGGTGGACAGCAAAGGGACTCAGCCGTACATATACATGTTTCCATTCTCCCCCAAGCCCCCCTCCCATCCAGGCTGCCGCATGACATTGAGCAGAGTTCCCTGTACAGGACAGTAGGTCCTTGTTGGTTATCCATTTTAAATACAGCAGTGTGTACACGTCCACCCCAAATTCCATAACTATCCCTTCCCCACATCCTTCTCCCCTGGTAACCATAAGACTGTTCTCTAAAGAGTCTACCACTTTTTAAATTAGTGATCACCTAACAAGTAACTCCATCCTCAATGGCTGTACCCACAACAAAAGCCTCGAATGGAAGAAGGGGGAGGAGCGGGGAGAGGAGGTGACGGGTTATTTACTGAGCAAGTGCCTTAAACATGCTGTTTTTCTCCATCTTGTACCAGCTCTGTAAGGCATTTTTCATCACACCCCTCTTTTACAGAGGAGCAAACAGAAGCTACAACTGGTTCCATAACAGGTACAAGGTCATATGGAGAGAAGGGAGTGACCCCACACAGGCACGTTCAAGTCTCTCTGAGTCCTCCTTCTGAAATGACATGACTTTCCAAACTTACTCCAGACAGACAGGAAAGACTGATTTTGCGGCGTTTCACTGCTAAAATAAAATAATTTTTTATAATAACAGTCTTTTCCCCGTTTCACCAGAATTAATTGAATTTTCTTAGTTTCATGTTTTTTCTCCTTATTTTTTTCCTAAGGCTTTTGGTGCCTGCTACCCCTTACTGGATAGTGACATCAGCAGTCCTAAAAGGGATGAAAAATTAGGAAAGGATCCTTAACAACGATTCATGCTTCATTTGGGAGATTTTCTCTTATTACGGAAGGTAGGCTCTCAGTTGCGACTTCAGATTGAATGCGTGTTCCAGGCACCTTGGGCGCTGGCAGGAGAGTTAACGCGCACGGAGCTCATTTAAAAAGGTGTCTGGACAGGATGTCCCGAGGAGGGCCGTCCATCTGAAGGAGAACACAGGATGCACCCAGCTCCACGTTAGCAAGGACACACCAGGGGCGATGCAAGCAATTTCCTGTTCAGAAGAAGCTGGTCTAGTTCCTTCTAGCGAGCAGCCTGTCTGCTCTAGCTTCTATCAGGAGTACAGTCTTTGGTCTCTCAATAAATCACCCATTTGCCACAGAAGACACGTCCTCTTCATTAGAGAAGGGGGAGGATTAGACTCCGACCTTAGAGCTTTACAGCTGTATTGTGATGCTCCAAACAGTTACATGAAAGTCAGACCCCACTGACAGGCAACCTCCCAGGACTAAGGAAAGGAAAGAAAGAGCTTCCGAAAGCAGCCAGGTCTGAGGCTCTGCAGCCCTGCCGAGAGGCCAACTTCTTCCTTCCAGGAGCCATTTATTCAGTCACCCCTTCATTTACTCATCCAACACTTTTTCAGCCCTACCCTGTGCTGTGCAGCTATTTGGGAAGCCCCAGGAAGCACAGGAACCCCCTGCCATCCGTCTGGTGGGAGATGGAGTAGGGAAGAGAATTCATACAACGCTGCGCCGCACAGGCTCTGCTGGGTGGGGAAGGGGGCCTGATGGGGGCCACGGAGGAGTGTGGATGTCAAGCAGGAAAGACGATATATTCCCACACGACCCTTCCCCCAACAAGGAAACTTCAGAGTTGACGGCAACGAGAAAAGGAAAATTAGACTGGACATTCAAATGTACAACTTTTGTGCATCGAAAGACACTAACAACAGAATGAAAAGTCCACCGATGGGAAATACTTATAAAAGCAAACACCCAGCAAGGAATTAATATCTAGAATAGATGAAGAACCCCTACAACTCAACAGTAAAAACAAACAGCCTTGATTCCAACACAGACAAAGGAGCTGAAAGGGCATTTCTCTGAAGAAGATTCACCTATTTTCATAGTGTTTAGCTTTCCTTCTTTGTCCTGTTGTTTTCTGGTTTTGATATCAGAGAAATCATGCCTTCATAAAAAGCCCCGAGAAGAGTTCTCTCTTCTTCTGTTGTTTCTGGAAGTCATTAGGTAGAATTGATCCGCTGTTCTTTAAATGGTATAATTCTCTGGTGAAGCTGTCTGGTCTGGAGATTTTAAATTAGGAATTTAATTCCCTTAATAGTTGTAGGACTGTTAAAATCATCTGCTTCATACTGAGGCAGTTGTAGTAGGTTGCACTGTTTCAGAAATCGGTCGGTTTCCTCCAGCTTGCCAGATTTGTGTGTAAAGAGTTGCTTGCACTAGTCTCTCACTACTTTTTTCGATGCCTGAAGGATTTATAGTGCTATTTCATTTCTGGTATTAGAATTGGCATGTTCTCTCTTTTTCTCTTTGCCATTCATGATAGAGATTTGTCAGCAACTTTATCTTTTCAAATGGCTAGCTTTTTGTTCAATTGTTTCATTGAGTTTCTATTTTCAAATTCACAAATTTCTTTCTTTTCTCTTTCTTCCTTTCTTGAAGTATAGTTGATGTATAATATTATATAAGTTTCAGGTGTACAACATAGTGATTCACAATTTTTAAAGGTTATTCTCCATTTATAGGTATTATAAAGTATTGCCTATATTCCCTGGGTTTTACAATATATCCCTGTGGCTTTTAAAATGTTATATATTACAGTTTTTTATTTTATACAGACTGGTTTTATTTTATAGATAATAGCTTTTATTTTATACCTCTTAATCCCCTTAAGTTCATAGATTTCTGATTGAATATCATTTTCTTCCATTTGCTTTGGGTTTATTTTGCTGGTTTTTAAGTTTCTTGACATGGAGGCTTAGATGATTGGTTTGAGACTTTGCCTCTTTTCTAAGTATTTAATGATGTAAATTTCCCTCTCAGCATTGAATTAGCTGCTTCCCACAAATTTTGATATGTTTTATTTTCATCTTGATTAAGTGTGTCTTTACATTTCCCTTGAGACTTACTCTTTGACTTCTGAATTATTTAGAAGTGTGTTATTTAGTTTTGAAGTGTTTAGACCTTACTGTTATCTTTCTGTTATTGATTTCTAGTCTGAATAATAGTGGCCATTATTTCCTTGAGAACTTTTTCAGTCCTGACCTTTTTCTCTTCTCCTTCTAGAGCTCCAATGACATGAATGTTAGGTCTCTTCTAACAGTCCCATGGGCCTCTAAGTCTTCCTTCCCTCTTTGTTTCTTTCCTTTTGTCTATTTTTTTCTTATTTGCTTTAGGTAATTTTTGGTTATCTTCCAGTTCACTAATTTTCCTCCTCTGTCTCGTCCACTCTGCTGCTAACTTCATCCACTGAGATTTTTCTTTTATTTATTGTGCTTTTCAGTTCTCAAATTTCCATTTCATTCATTTTCATATTTTCTATTTCTTCACTGAGATTTTTTTTAGTTTCTCATTTGAGCAAAGTGTACCATAACTGCCCAGAGCACTTGTATGATGACTCGTTTAAAATCCTTGTTGGGTAATTCTAACACATGCATTATGTGGGTGTCAGCATCTATTGCTTGAGCTTTTTCATTCAGATTGAGATTTTCCTGATTCTTTGTATGACGAGTGATTTGAGGTTGAAGCCTAGATGTGTTGAGTATCATGTTATGGGACTCTGGGATGCCAGAGATGAAATAACACCCAGGGAACTCATAGCAGTGTTATCCTCCATGTCCTAAGGTCCCTGGTGGGTCTACCTCCTTCTTGCCACTTTCAGAGTCTTCTTATGCTTATTTTACACAAAATGTTCAGAGATGTTTAGCTCTACCTAATAGGAAGAATAAGAGCAATTACTTGTACATCATCTTCCTAGAAGCAGGAATCCATATATATATATTTTTATGAACCATCTTTCTTCTCTTTCAGGGATCATGTCCTTCTCTCTCCTCTACTTCCAATATCAGAACAACATGTGAAGATGCTACCTCCTTAATAAGCCCTGAATTAAGAGTATGCTATTTCCATATTCTGTGCCTTGGTCCTGTTCGCCCACTCACTATCTCTTGCCTGCATTATTTAAATGGTTCCCAAATTAGTCTCCAAGCTGACGGCCTTTCCCTTTCTTCCAGGCTCCGCTGTTCTGCAGATTGTGGGCAGAGACATCTATCTCTAGCCTTCCTTTCTGTTCCTCCATAACTGTTGGCAGCTCATCTCTGGCTTCATCCTGAAACTCAACCTCCTTTGCCTTCAAAGCCAGCAATACAATGGCTCCACCTCGCATCCACTGCCTTCTCTTCATCTGCTCTCCCATGTGATCTGCTGCTGCTGCTAAAATGCATCACTTCTGGATTCCAGACACGTGCTGTGCAGTTAGGTCTGGGCCTTCACACATGCCTTGCTTCCACTCAGAAGGCCCCTCCTTGCCCACTGTCTCGAGGAAACCTTCCTCGATCACCCAAGGCAGAACCGATGGCTTCTCCACAGACATTCATACATAGCCTTTTACTCATCTTTCTCTGAGCACACTTTCAATCCATTTCGCAGACATATGACAGAATGTGTAGTCCTTGCAGGGTCTCTTCAGGCCTTCTTGGCTCAGTGGTCCAGGGAGGAGAGCAGGCCCATCAGCGGATGGGAGACCAGAGCTGGCTTCATCCGGAAGCAGGGGGTGTGCAGAGAAGCATCTGCTACTTCTAGAAAGTGTACCTTCATCAGGAGATTCTGCTCTGTGTCTGGCTGCTCTGAAGGTCCAGGAAGATTCTTTAGAGATGTGTTCACCACACCTGTCTTGAGGTCAGTTGTGCAGACTGTCTATAGCAAGGTTCCCTGCCCTTCATTAGACCCACCTGTCATGACCGTGATGTGGACAGTTCATCCTTTGGGGTGTGGCTGCTTTCTCTGTAAGGGGGGTATTGGCAGCATGAGGAGTAAGGGAAGAGAGAAGTTGGTGGGGTTAAGTCTTGGCTCTGCCACTTACAAGCTGTGTGAACTCTGGACAAATTATTGAACTTCTCTTTGTATGTTTATATGTATATATTCCTCATCTGAAAAATGAGGATAAGTATAAAACCTCCAGAGAATCACATTCAAATGCTTAGAACCACTCACAGCACTCCATAAATGTTAGTGGTTAGCATTTTCAGTGATTTCCACCAAAGTGCCCTAAACAGTAGAAGAATATGAGTAAGGATCTGGGGAGAGACCCCAAATTAGCCTCTATCTGTTTGACATTTCTTTTAAGCATTCTGTGTGCGTGCATGCTCAAACACTTCAGTCGTGTTCAATTCTTTGTTGACCCCACGGACTGTAGCCCGCCAGGCTCCTCTGTCCATGGGATTCTTCAGGCAAGAATACTGGAGTGGGTTGCCATGCCCTCCTCCAGGGGATCTTCTCAAACCTGGAAATGAACCCATGTCTCCTGAGTCTCCTGCACTGCAGGTGGATTCTTTACCCACTGAACCATCTGGGAAGCCCTTCAGCATTCTATCTCATGTTAAATATTTATGCAAGTTTTGCATTCTACTCCATTATAAGGTTGAGTATTTTTTTTTTAACACATTTTTAACTGAGGGATTTTTGCAGAAACTAACGCCTGCAGCTAGCAATTTATTATGGAAGTGAACATTGAAACACACTGGTCAATAATGTTCGGGTAACAAAAGATGTATTAATATGTCTCTAGTTAATAAGACCCTGATGCTGGGAAAGATGGAAGGCAAAAGGAGAAGGGGGCAGCAGAGGCTGAGATGGTTAAATGGTATCACTGACTCAATGGACATTAATTTGAGCAGACTCTGGGAGACAGTGAACAGAGGAGCCTGGCGTGCTGCACTCCATGGGGTCACAAAGAGTTGGACACGACTTAGCAACTGAGCAACATTTCTTCTGCAAATGTATTTAAGAAAAAAGTACACTCTAGGTAGACACCTCCATGTTGCCCCTCGACATGGGCTTGAGTGAGGGGCACAGCCAGGGGACCTTGAGCCAAGGATACAGAGGGTGGGTGCCCAGGCTGGCGCTGGAAGGTGCGTTTCACTGGTGAGAGCCATGCAGGGCCACCGCCCTGCTCCCTGTCCCTCCCTCAACTGGGAGCCACAACCTCAGTCCAGCTTTTCTCATTTCAAGAGCTGGCCTCTTCTTGGACGCCTGGGATCTAGAGAATGTGAGCACGGAAATAAAAATCTTGGCTTGGATTTCCTGAGCTATGATCATCAATAAAATAGGGCAAAAGAGAGCTATAATCTAATGTACTATATTACTGTAATTAGAGCTTCATGCATGGAGCTCTTACCCGCCCTCCCTCCAAAATAACCGAACACTTTTAGCATAAATAGTAGCGACTTTATTCTCCATCACGGGGCGCTCTGTGATTGGGTAATTATGGTAACAGCATCCAGTACGCGGGTATCAAGTTCAGAATGTAAGAGAAAAAGGATGGGAAAAGGCACACGAAGGAAGAGAAACACAGAATTGCAGTGTCGCAGGGTTGGGAAGAACCCTGGCAATTGTGTACCTTCCTTCCTGCTAACAAAAGAGGAAATGGAGGCTCAAGATGGTGGGGGTGGGCTAGGTGGGGGTAAGAGACCTGCAACTGTCAGACACTTAGATGGAGGTGGAAAAAATGTGAAGGGGTTAGTCACTCAGTCTTGTCCGACTCTTTCTTGACTCCCTGAACTGTCGCCCGCCAGGCTCTTGTGTCCATGGAATTCTCCAGGCAAGACTACTGGAGTGGGTAGCCATTCCCGTCTCCAGGGGATCTTCCCAATCCAGGGATCGAATTCGGGTCTCCTACATTGCAGGTGGATTCTTTCCTGTCTGAGCCACCAGGAATGGACAGAGGTGGAGTCAGAACCAAAACCTAGGTCCGTCTCTTCTGTTCAAACTCTTTTCTACCCCGATGTCCCTGGACAACTGCATAAGGTAGAATATTCTAGAAAACTTTCCACAAGGCAACAAGTCTTTGTTAATGAAACCTGTGGAAGTATAGACCTCAGTGCTTCCGTGCCTTGAGCTGTGGTCAGTTCATTTGTTGCCTGTGGCCCAAAGTCATGGGCACTGAATGTCAACAGTCATTAGCAGGAAAAGTGTGAAACATGTTCTGTTTTGTCCATTTGGTTCCTCTGACCCAGCAGATGGGAAAAATGAGCAAGTGCACAAACTAATACTTTGTTCAGCTTCTAGTTAAGGAGGCTGATTGTTTACTTTCACTGAGATTTTATTTCTGTTATTACACTGAGAGCAACTACCACCCTGGTCAGGCGGCAGCCGTCACATCAAGGCAAGACCCTCTTCCAGCAGAAAGATCACGACTCGATGAAGCCTCAGGTGATGGTTAGCAGTTTTCAGCAATAAAGTGTTTACAATTAAGGTATACACATTGTCTTCTTAGACACAATGCCAGTGCACACTGAACAGACTGCAGTGTAGTGTCAATGTATCGATAACCTTTAAATCTTTCTTTTAACATAAATTTACTTTAATTGGAGGCTAATTACTTTAATATATTGCATTGGTTTTGCCATACATCAACATGAATCCGCCATGGGTGTACACATATTCCCCACCCTGAACCCCCCTCCCACCTCCCTCCCCATACCTGTGCTGGGTCTTAGTTGCAACATACAGGATTTAGTTTCCTGGTCGGGGATCAAACTCGGCCACCTGCATTGGGGAAGCCAAATCTCAGCCACTGAACCACCAGGGAAGTCCCCCCAGTCACTTTTATATGCACTGGAAGACCAAAAGATGTGTGTGACTTGCTTCGCTGCGGCATTTGCTTTACTTGGGGTGGGGGTGGGTCTGGGTCCGAGTTCACAGCATCCTGGACCTGTGCCTGGAGGTCTGCCTTGGTCTCTCCTCACCTGAACATCAACCACAGATTTCCCCTAATGACAGCAAACCAGAATAATATGCTCCATTTCTTCCCATCAAGTGAAATGAAATACTTGGGGATCTGATAGCAAAAGTCAGGGGAAGACCTAGTTCCTAGCAGCCCTCCTCCTCATTAGCACACCAGAAGTTCAACAATTAAGGTTAGGCTGTTGGCCCACTTTAGATGAAAAGGACGCATATCCAATTACTTCACATGATGACAAGTGCAAACAATTAGAAATACACCCCAGACGGTGTCTTGGAACTTTCTGGAAGAAACAACTTTAGGTGTCTAGGTGCTTTCTCAGGCTGCCATTCAGAGCTGAGATTCACCCATCTTCACTCTGCTTCGCTGTTTTCATCCCTCCATTTCGGACCCAAGGGCAGCGAATCAATTATCAGTGATGTAGGTGGACGTTCATATATATGGAAGTGTTTCAAAGTAGATAAAAACAAAACTCCCCAAATCATACGGAACAGGGTGAAACAAAACCTCAATCTGTGATCAACTACTATATAGAAGGGAAAAAAACTCAAACATGCAAAAGAAAATAAAACATCGGGAATTTCCCAATAAAAAACTCTGAACACTTGTTAAAATTTTTAAAAATTTGCCTAACCAGGCTGTAGCACCAATGAAATTACTCTCACCAAGTCTCCCAGCACCCGTGACTGACTTTCTTATTAGTTAATACAGTAGGGCAGTGGTTCTCAAACTCTGGCGGTGGAGAGGGAGGGGCATGTGAATCACCTGGAAGTCTGGTTAGCATTCAGAGGTTCAGTTTCAGATTCAGGTGGTCCTGAGGGAGTGCTGATTAACACAGCCACTAAGAAGAACATAAGGAGATTTCTTAAGAAACAAAACAACAATGTGACCCAGCAATCCCACTCCTGGACATACACCCTGAGAAAATCATAATTCAAAAAGACACATGCACCCCAAATGTTCATAGCAGCATTACTTAAAATAGCCAGGACATGGAAGCAACCTAGATGTCCATCGACAGATGAATGAAGAAGATGTAATACATACATACAATGGAAATATACAGCCATAAAAAGGAATGAAATGGAGTCATTTGCAGTGATGTGGATGAGCCCAGAGTCTGTCATACAAAGTATACTTCAGTAAGGAAGAGAAAAACAAACATCGTATACTAATACATATAAATGAAATCTAGAAAAATGCTACTGATGAACCTATTTGCAGGGAAGGAACAGAGAAACAGATGTCGGAAAACAGACTTGTGGACATGGAGGGGTCAAGTGAGAGCACAGCACGGACATACATACACCCCCAGGTGTAACGCAGCTAGCTAGTGGGAAGCTGCTGAAGAGCGCAGGGAGCTCAGCTCGGTGCTCTGTGATGACCCCCAGGGTGGATGGAGGTGGGGGTGGGAGGCTCAAGAGGGAGTGGATATACGTATACATAAAGCTGACTCACTTCGCTGTATAGCAGAGACACACAGCACTGTAGAGCAATGATAAATTATAAATTCATTTATAAATTTTAAATTTCAAAAAGAACTTGCATTTCTAAATTTCTGGTGTCAGCTGCTGCTGCTGATCCTCATCTTTCTTCTCCTACTATTTATTTTATTTGGCAGTACCAGGTCTTAGTTGCAGCATGTGGGATCTAGTTCACTGACCAGGGGTGGAACCCGGACCCCTGCATTGGGAGCTCAGAGCTTTAGCCACTGGATCACCAGGGAAGTCCCTCTAGACCTCACCTGACATAACGTAGCTGCAGGTGGCACTGGGGACCTCTTCCTGGACCTCGGGACACCACACCTTTCTTGCTTTCCCTGCCATCTCCCCTTTTTAGTCTCCTGGTGTCCCTTGAGACTTGACCCTTGGCTTCTAGTCTTTCACTAGAATCTTACCAAACAAATCCATTCTCTCTGAAGCCTGCGTCACCACCTACACCCAGAAGCCCCCGGACTGCAACTCTGGTCTGATACATGTGAGCCTCACAAGCTCATGGTTCAACCTTGCATTGTGGTTCATTCACAGCTGCTTCTAGGTGACCCCAGAATGCCTAGCACATAGCACATGCTCCATAAACATCTGTTACAACTTCCTGGGAGATATTTCTACCTACATATCCCACAAGCTAACTGGCAACTGAGATCAGGTGTATTCAGAGAGTTATACATCACAAAAGGGTATTAGATAAACTAGATTCTCCCCCCACCAATATCTCCAATGGCTCCATCGTCCACCAGTTTTGTGAGATCTAAGAAACCAAAGGGGCATCCTTGAATCTTCACAGGTCAAACACGTGTTGATTTTACCTGCTAAGTTTCTTTCTTTGTTAAATAGTTATTCTGTTATCTTTTTATGTGGGTCTTAGTGGAGGCGCACGGACTCTCCATCTGCAGTGCATGGGTTCAGGAGTTGTGGCTCCTGGGTTTAGTCGCTCTGCCGCATGTGGGATCTTAGTTTCCTGATCAAGGATCAAACCCTTGGTCTTTGCATTGCGAGGTGGATTCTTAACCACTGAACCATCAGAGAAGTTCCCTATGTCTCTTTCAATTCTTGATTCCCATCGCCACTGCCTGGCTAGGCCACTTTGGTGTCTCGCTGGGATGCCATGCAGTCACCCGGCCCCCACCCCTTCTGTAATCTCCCCACCACAGAGCAGCTAGCTGACAATCAGATCTCATCCTCCGTGTGTGTCCAGGCCTCCTCCCTGCAAGAAGAACACCACCACCCCTGCCCCGGCCTGTCTCCTGGTGGCCCCGCTGACCCCCTGGCTGCCTACACACTCCTCCCCCAGACTGTGCTCCGATCAGCCTCAATGTGTTTTTGTTCCTCAAACCTTCCACACTCTCCTCTTTCTGAACCATGATGCATGACCTTCCTGCCACTCGGAACAGTCTTTCCTTTTCCTCTGACTATGTTTTACTGATGACCTTGTGCTCATGTTTCAGTTCTCAACTTGAAGATTCACATCCTCCAAGAAGCCTTCCCTTTCCCCCTCAGAAAAAAAAAAAAACAAAACCCAACCCAACTAGGATATGGCCTGGAACGTTCTGCATCTGCATACAGTGTCACCCCCACTTGTCTAATTATCTGGTTTATCTGCCTGTCCATGGGGAGCTCCTGTCCATGCAGTGCTGGGCCCAGGGCTGGGACTCAGTCATAAATTTCTAAAAAAAAATTATTTGTTCGTTTAGATTTTTGGCTGTGCTGGGTCTTTGTTGCTGCATGGGCTTTCGCTAGTTGCGGCGAGTGGGAGCTGCTCTCTAGCGGTGGTGTGCGGGCTTCTCTTGCTGCAGAGCACGGGCTCTAGGGTGCACGGGCTCTAGGGAGCACGGGCTCTAGGGAGCACTGGTTCAGTAGTTGTGGTTTCTGGGCTTAATTTCTCCTCGGCATGTGGAATCTTCCCAGACCAGGGATTGAACCAACGTCTCCTGTACTGGCAGGCAGATTCTTTACTACTAAGCCACCAAGGAAGTCCCCAGTCCTATTTGCTAAAGGAATAGGCCAACCAGATTTAATGTGAGATACTGAAAAGAAATCAATCCAAAAGGAAATCAGTCCTGAATATTCACTGGAAGGACTGATGCTGAAGCTGAAGCTTCAATACTTTGGCCACCTGACGTGAAAAGCCAATTCACTGGAAAAGACCCTGATGCTGGGAAAGATTGAGGGCAGGAGGAGAAGGGGATGACAGAGGATGAGATGTTTGGAAGCCATCATCGACTCAAGGGACATGAGTCTCAGCAAGCTCTGGGAGATGGTGAAGGACAGGGAAGCCTGGCGTGCTGCAGTCCATGGGGTCACAAAGAGTTGGACACGACTGAGTGACTGAACGACACTGAAAAGAAATTATTTTAAAAGAAATTATTTTTCTATGTTGGGAACAGCCAGAGAAGCAGTTATATCTGGAAAAGGACACAGAGGGACACTCATGGACCACAGAGATTTTCTATATCTTGCTCTGGGAGGAGGTTATGTGGGGGTCAACATAGGTAAAGTTTGAGCTGTGCAGTGAGCTAAGTGTATAAATGCTACTTCAGTAAAAAAAAGAAGTTAGGGCTTCCCTGGTGACTCGGTGGTAAAGAATTAGCCTGCCAATGCAGGAGGCATGGGTTTGATCCCTGGTCTGGGAAGATCCCACCTGCTGCGGAGCAACTGAGCCTGTGCGCCACAGCTACCGAAGCCCGCACTCTAGAGCCTGTACCCTACAAGAGATGCCACCACGATGAGACGCTCAAGCACTGCAACCAGAGAACAGCCGCCGCTGGCCACAGCCAGAGAAAAGCCCGCGCAGCAGAGGACCCAGTGCAGCCACAGACAGATAATAAAGAAACACCATCTTTAAAAAGGAGTCCTGCTACCCTGACTTGTGGGCAAGAAAATTTCCCAGCATATCAAGATATGTAGGATTGTCTAGTTTATGTCTAGTTGGATGAGAACACAAAACCCAGACGTCCAAGGCTCATTTCTAACCAGTGGGCAAAAACAGAGGGGACTTAGCTGCCTATTTTCTGAAGTCACTTTTCGTAAGGAGCCGGTTTTGTGGGGCTCACCTTGGGCTCCCTAACAGCCCTGATGGCTCCAGAGCCATGAGCGAGCTCCGGTTGGATCTGTGGTCCCTCGGACCAAGGAAAGGCCAGTTTGAAACAGCAACGGAAACATTCTTGGGGCAGCGTGAGAAACTGCATACATACAGAGTAATGAGATCGAGATCCACCAACCGCCAAAAGCACTTTCCACACCTGATGGGACTCACTGCCTTCAGCCCACTTGGGTGACTTTTCCACAAAGGACCTCTTTTACCCCTATTCCTGGTTATTATTTTTGGAAAAGCTTCATTTTCCTCATGTCTCCACTCACTGCTGGTATTTTCACACCCAAAAATTAAAAGAGAGAGAGAAAAAAATTAAACTCCTGATTATCTAATTTAGTGAGGATATTACTTTATACTTGATCATCATCATCAACATCATCATCATTACCAAGTGAGGGGGAGTTTTTAATCAGACCTCTCCAGCACCAGAATTAGAAAAACCGAGAGCATCGAAGCCTGATTGCTACCTTAGTTAACCGGCCCCGGACAGATGACTGCACGCCCCTCTGATCTCTGATTTGAGGAGCTCTGACGCTTTTTCAAAGTATTACCCGTGAAAAGGAAATGATCTGATAAAGTTGTCTTTGCACCGGGGAGAGGAGGTGGGGGAAGCCGGGATGGGCGCAGGTCAGTGATGGTGATGGTGGTGATGGTGGTGATGGTGGGGATGGTGCTGGTGACGCCGGCCCGGTCCTCTCCCGTTGCTTCATCACCGCCTGTCCTCTGCCTCCTGCGTCCCCGTGTGGCCTCTGCCCGGAGAAACACGGCCGACAGGACCCGCACCCAAGCCACACGTCCGCAGGCGCAAGGCTGCGGCGCCCAGCGAAAGCGCACAGGGTCCCCGAGCGCCGCGGCTCGGCACCTCCCCCACGACCCCTGCGCCTCCTCCGCGCCCCTCCGCGCCCCTCTCGGCGCCCTCTCGGCAGCGGCCCTTCCGCGCCCACCGCGCCCCGGCACCGCCTGGCCGGGCGCGCACAGCCCGAGCCCCGGGCAAGCGGGCTGGCCCGCATCCCCCGCAGGGAGTGCCCCCGACCCGGGCCCGCTCCCTGCCGAGCCCCCCCGCCCGGCCACCGGTCACTTACGCCTGCGCTGGGCCCTCCGCCCGGCTGCCCCGAGACAAAGGCTGCGCGGCCGCTGCGCCGCCGGCTGCTCCGCGAGCCTCGGCTGCCGGGGACCCGGAGGAGGATGGGGCGGAGGAGGCGGGGAGGAGGGGAAGGGATCGCAAGGGAGGGGCCGCCGCACCACCAGCCTCCCGGCTGGGGCTGCGAGACCTTCTCCCCGGCCCGCCGCGCTCGCGGATCCTCGGCCTAAACCTCCCCCAGGGACCAGGGTACCGCCCCTCGGGGGGCGGAGTGAGAGGAAGAGGATGGAGGGAGATGAGTGTGTGTGTGTGTTTTCCTCCTTCCCAATCACGAGTCTCTCCATCCACCCCCGCGTCCCCAGCCAGCTTTGGAAAATGCCGGCCTCTGCTTCACCTGGGCAACCCTGGAGGCGCTCCCAACCCACCCCCCTTCACTGCCTGCGCCTCTTCCAAGAGGGACGTCAGCCCATTTCAGAGACAGCAAAACCGAGGCCAGGCTCGCTGCGGGGGTGGAGGAGGGGCGCCAGCTCTTTAAGAGCGGGACCCACCTCTTTTATCTGTTTTCCTTCCGAAAGCGTGGCACCTGTCGGACAGACAGACGGGCAAGGTGTCGAGTGGCGACTGAGCTTGCCATTTCTGGGAGAAGTTACACTTCCGCCTGGCTGAGTGATTTGCATCTTGTTATGAAGAGTAGCTTGGATTTATTTTTACTTTTTAAACTTTTTTATTACGGCATTTAAAAAATCAAAAGTAGAAAAAATTGTATCCTGAACCCAGGAATGCTCAGCTCCAGCCTGAAAGATTGTCAACATTTTCTTTCTTCTTTAACTGCTCCCCACTCCCCCATCCCCCAGGCTAACTAAAGACTGAAAAAAAAAAAAAAAAAAAACATGATCACAATATCATAATCCTGTTACAAAATTAAGAATAATTTCTTAATATCATCTGACTATGATTAATCGACAGCTGACTGTTGTCATCTGCCTGGTCTGTTCTAGCACTTTACCTGTGTGGCTCAGCCTTGGTGGGCCCTGACTTTCGCTAAAGCTGGTGGTGGACAGGTGGTGAGCTGGCAGTTACCTGCCTGCAATAGTTTGTGGAGCAGGAATCAGAGAGCAGTGACCCCCTCCCAGGCCCAGACACTCCTTTCTGGGCCTGAACGCCTTGAGAATTTTGATTGAAGGCCATCCTTCCAGAAAAAAGGCACACAGAGAGTTTTTATTTAAATTCCAGGAGTTTCACACTTATTAAATAGATAAATAACAAGGACCTAAAGGATGAGATGGTTGGATGGCATCTTATCTCAGGCAAGGATACTGGAGTGGGTTGCCATTTCCTTCTCCAGGGGATCTTCCCGACCTAGGGATCAAACCTGCGTCTCCTGCATTGGCAGGCAGATTTTTTACCACTGAGCCACCGGGGAAGCCCAACGAACAATACCAGCATCACCCAGACACCTGTCCGTCATCCACCAGGATTGGTGCAAGGGGCGCCTCGTGTAGCGTGCACACAGATCACAGGCCACCCTCCCAAGAGGTTTCGGCCCAAGCCAGGACCTCCCAGCCATTAGCTTGAGCAACTCACATCTGTGCACATCCTCAAGCCCTTCCTAGGGGCAGGACAGGGCCGGAGAGGGAAGGAACGTGCCCTGGGCTGGGGCGTCTGAGTCTCCCTGATTGTGACCGCTTGACCTTGCCTCTTCTCCTCCTGGTTGCTCTGTATCTGGCGCCCTGAGTGGGAAGGCTCCTCTCCTCTCTCCAGTCTCCCCCTCCCTTCCCCCACTCACGACTTCCTGTTTTCCTATCTCACAATCTGGATTGTATTGGTTTTAAAAACCATTTGATGTACTTTGCTTGTATCAGTGAGGGATGATGTAGGTGAATAAAGCCAAGATTAAAGCTTTTGTGGAGTGAGATGGACTAGTGACACTTAGCGTCCAATTCTACTCAGGGGAGAGCAGCCCAACGGGAAGACTTCAGTGGAAAATATCTGAGGGATATTCAGGCCTATGGGTCTTCTCGGGAATAAATTTACCAAAGGCTCCCAAGGTAACCCTTCCAATGAGCTGACTTATTGGAAAAGACCCTGATGCTGGGAAAGATTGAGGGCAGGAGAAGGGGGCAACAGAGGATGGGATGGTTAGCAATACCAACTCAACGGACATGGATCTGAGCAAACTCCGGGACATAGTGAAGGACAGGGAAGCCTGGCGTGCTGCAGTCCAGCATGCAAATGGCATGACTCAGTGACTGAACACCAACCACCCAAGGTAACAGAGAGCATTGCCAGCATCTACTTGTTCTTTGGGGGACAGTCTGACACTCTGTGCCAGCTCTAGGAAGAACTATTAAAATGATAAAGACCCTTAGTCGTGGTAAAGAAATAGGGTTTGGTTTAGCTAAACTGAAGACCATGCGGTTGTGAAAGGACAATGCTTGGCGATGAATGGATTTCACAACCCTAAGGATCAATTCACAGAAGATTAATAGAAGGAGAGCTGTATGTTATCGGGGCGTCCAGCTGTCGAGAAATGGGAAAATTATTGACACTGAAGATAAGCTCAGATAAAAGGCACTCCATCCAAGTGGAGAGAAAATACTTGAAAATAAGCCTAATGTTAGCAATTAAATGAAGGCAGTAAATACATCTGTGGTTCCAGCCCACTGACTGTTATAGAGACCACAGATCATCGTAATGGGCCGCAGATTATTAACCACCAAGTGCTCCGTGCATCACAGGAACCTGAACCCTCACGCTCCTACATCAGAGGAAATCGGCTATCCTGACAAGGGAACTTTCACACCTTAGCTGGAAACCAAGGAAGTTGAGATGATCATACGGGGTGAGGTGTGGTCTGCATCCCCACCCACTGAATCTGGATGGGCTTGGGGCAGCTTCAGCCAACAGAGAAAGGAGGAAGGGTCCAGCGGGGTCTCCTGAGACCAGATCGTCAGAGGCATGTAGCCTCCATCTGGGTCATTTGGAGCACTCACCCTCCAGTGCTCCCTCTTAGGATAAGCCCTTTCAGAACATGGCCATCCTGCTGGGAGAAATCTGAGCCACATGGAAAGGTCACGAGAGGTACCCAGATCAGCGGTCCCAGACTTCGAGCCCTCCCTCCCAACCCCGGTGCCTCCCGAGATTCTGGGGCCCAGCCTTCAAGCTCTCTTCCTCCCTGTGTGTCTCTTTGTCCCTTCTTTTTCCTTCTTGTCTTTGCTTTTCCCTTCTCTAGTAATTTCCATTTGTAAGACTTGACCCCTCTCTGATATATAGCCAATGATGTCAGCTTCCTGCCAGCATCCTCCAGTTCTTTCCTGGTGATAAAATCCCAGCAGAAACCTTTGCCACACATAAACCTTTGCAGTTTCTAGAACAGGAGGTGTGAGGGAGAGAGGAAAGCTGGGAAGGACCTTGGTGCCAAGCCCAGGGATGCTGGTGTACCATCAGGACAAGGGTCTCAGTGTGGATGGCAAGGGTAGGGGGGCGGGACAGAGGGGCTGGGCCAGAGCAACTCCTCACACCCTGTTTGCACAGGTGTTGGTTTTACTCTGAGGGACAGGCTGGTCATAAACACAGTAATACAGAGGACAGACTACTCCAGGAAGGCCCCGTGATGCCCACCCCTGCCCCCAGGGGGTAGAATCTGCTCTCCTGAGTGTGGGGGATTGGTGGAAACAACCAAACCTCAGTTTGGACAGGAAGGAAAGAAAGACAGATGTGTGTTCTTTGGCCGTGTGTAAAGCAATCCGCTCGGTGGCGAAACTCCCGCCTCGGAGCTCAGAGCACATGCAGTACCTGCTCTTAGGTAAACAGCAGGTTTGGGGGCACAGAGCATCCAGGATGCCCGGGAAGCCAGAAGAGGGTGGGCTGGGAGGGTCTGTCTGTCTGGAGTCCTGCCCGCCCTCATCCTCCGGGCTGTCAATGTGCTTGGGAACGTGGTCGGGACCCAGCGAAGCAGCTCGCACTTTGCCGGTTAGATGCTCATCCTGTGACTTGGTTATTTTGTCTGAATCGAATCCCCAGAATATTAAACACACGCATAATCAAATGTAAGTACAAGCTCACATTTGAAAGTCAAATATAAAGAGTTTCTGCATTTGTATCATTTTGCATTATCCAGGCTTCTGCTTTCATCTGTGGGAATGAATAAAAGAGTTGTCTGAGACCGAAATAATTTTCTGGGCAAAGCAGAAAGAATGTGTTAAAATGAAGGGGAAAAAAAAGAAAAAACAAAAAAACACACCAAGCCTCTGAAAATGAAGAGGTTTTCACCCAAGATGGAGATCGGAGAGATGGAATCTGCCTGTTACTTTCAATTTTGATCATCTAGCTTTTTGTCATCAATGTAATGATAAGGCTGCACAGAACATCTCGAAGGGAGGATGAGGCCAAAACAGCCCTGGACCTGAGCCTTGGGAAACAGTGGCCTCCAAGCAGCTCCCCTCAAGGTTCTTATGAAAACCAAATTTTGCTTGATAATTAATATGTTCAGAGGAAGCCTGAGAACGTCACTTCCCACTTAAGATCCTAAGTGAGCTGGATATTAATTCAAATAAAGGAGATTCTGCAGTTCGTGTCCTCATTCCATTTTTAGAAAAGAGTAGACATTTTCTGGATATCCCTAGTGGCTCAGCAGACCTGCAATGTGGGAGACCTGGGTTCAATCCCTGGGTCAGGAAGATCCCCTAGAGGAGGGCAGGGCAACCCACTCCAGTATTCTTGCCTGGGAAATCCCATGGGCAGAGCAGTCTGGTGGCCTACAATCCGTGGGGTCACAAAGATTCAGCCACGACTGAGCAACTGAGCATGCATGCACATAGGTCTTTTCTAGCTCAAGGCCTCTTGGAAGCCTTCTAAACTGGGCAGAGATAAATTATTAAAACGGCTTCCCAAGTGGCTCAGCAGTAAAGAATCCGCCTGCCAATGCAGGTGATGAGGGTTTGATCCCTGGGTTGGGACGATCCCCTGGAGAAAGAAGTGGCCACTCACTCCAGTACTCTTGCCTGGAGGGTCCCATGGACAGAGGAGCCTGGTGGGCTGCAGTCCATGGGGCCACAGAGAGTTGGATACTACTGAAGGGACTACAAAACAACAACAAATTATCAGAAAACTGTTTCTCTTCTGACAACTTGGTATCTCTCGTCTTGGCTTATCTAAGAAGCCCTATCTGTATTTTCAAAAATGGCTTTCTCAATAACATTTATGTAAGAACTAGCTCTATTTTAAATTGCACAGGCATCTCCCCTTGTCAAAGACAACAGGTACTTTGATTAGTGAAATGGAATCAGTGGGTTGAAATAGCATTTCTACATGGGCCACCTGGATTTCTGCTGCTTCTCTGAACACAGAAGGTCACTTCTTATTGTGGGACACAACATCTGTATAGGCGTGTGCAGCTGAACAGATAATTCTCCTGGGGACACTGCGGGCCATCACTGTGGAGACCAAGAAAGAGAGAACTCCACCAGCACCCAAAGGCCCCGCTGGCCCCCCACCCACAGCCCCAGACTTCACCTGCAGTCCTCCACGTGCTTTTCTCTGCTATGATTGACTTATTTACTGTTGGCTGTTCTGGGTCTTCGTTGCTGCTAAGGCTTTCTGAGTTGTGGCGAGAGGCGGCTCCTCTCTGGGTGTGTGGGTGGCCTTCTCTTGTTGCAGAGCATGGCCTCAAGGGCACGCAGGGTTTAGTAGTTGTGGCCCGTGGGATTAGTCGCTCTGAGGCATGTGGACTCTCCCTAGACCAGCGATTGAACCTGTTCCCTGAACTGGCAGGCAGATTCCCATCCACTGTCCACAGGCAAGTCTCATATCTGTTAATTTTTCACTCAGGGTAATGTGTTGAGGCTTATCTGTGTTGCTGGGTGTGTCCGTGGTTGATCCCTTGGTATTTCTGGGTAGCACTGCCCCGCAGGCAGATCACAACTGTACATCTGTTCATCTGTTGAAGGATGTTTGGGTTGTTTCCAGGGTGGGACTAGTGAGAGTAAAGTGCCAGTCATGCCTGACTCTTCATGACCCCATGGACTGTAGCCCTCCAGGCTCCTCTGTCCATGGGATTTCACAAGCAAAAATACTGGAATGGGTTGCCATTTCCTTCTCCAGGGGACCTTCCCAACCCAGGGATTGAACTCATGTCTCCTGCATTGCAGGCAGATTCTTTATCATCTGAGTCACAAGGGAAGTCCTAGTGAGAATAAAGCAACTACAAATCTGCCCACGTACAAGTCTAGGTGAGGACGTAGTTTTAATTTCTCTTGGGTAATAATCCAGGCTGGGACCTCTCGGCCATATGGTTAGTGGTCAAGAAGTAACAGTTAGAACTGGATATGGAACAACAGACTGGTTCCAAATTGGGAAAAGAGTATATCAAGGCTGTATATTGTCACCCTGCTTATTTAACTTATATGCAGAGTACATCATGAGAAACACTGGGCTGGATGAAGCAAAAGCTGGAATCAAGATTGCTGGGAGAAATATCAATAACCTCAGATATGCAGATGACACCACCCTTATAGCAAAAAGCAAAAAAGAACTACAGAGCCTCTTGATGAAGGTGAAAGAGGAGAGTGGAAAAGTTGGCTTAAAGCTCAACATTCAGAAAATGAAGATCATGGCATCCGGTCCCATCACTTCATGGAAAATAGATGGGGAAACAACGGAAACAGTGACAAACTTTATTTTGGGGGGCTCCAAAATCATTGCAGATGGTGAGTGCAGCCATGAAATTAAAAGATGCTTGCTCCTTGGAAGAAAAGCTTTGAGCAACCTAGACAGCATATTCAAAAGCAGAGACACTACTTTACTGACAAAGGTCTGTAAAAAAAAAAACCTAGTCAAAGCTATGGTTTTTCCAGTAGTCATGTATGGATGTGAGAGTTGGACCATAAAGAAGGCTGAATGCTGAAGAATTGATGCTTTTGAATTGTGGTGCTAGAGAAGACTCTTGAGAGTCCCTTGGACTGCAAGGAGATCCAACCAGTCAATCCTAAAGGAAATCAATCCTGAATATTCATTGGAAGGACTGATGCTGAAGCTGAAACTCCAATACTTTGGCACCTGATGTGAAGAGCTGACTCATTTGAAAAGACCCTGATGCTGGGAAAGATTGAAGGCAGGAGGAGAAGGGAACGACAGATGATGAGATGGTTGGATGGCATCACCAATTCGATGGACATGAGTTTGAGCAAGCTCGGGGAGTTGGTGATGGACAGGGAAGCCTGTATAGTGCAGTCCACAGGGTTGCAGAGTTGGACATGACTGAGCGACTGAACTGAACTGTATAGATGCTGGCACAAGGCCACCCAAGGTCACCACATACATTCTCTGCCTTGGACACAGCAGTGACTTCTCCAAGCCCTGATTCCTTTTTAGTACAAAATAGTACTTAAAAATCAGGTTGAGTACGGTTGTGTGCATAGCTGTGAGCAGTGGCTGTGTCAGTAAGCACTGTTTCCAGTGGATCGTTTTCTGAAAAGGTGAGTCCCTGTCTTAGCACTGCAGGTCACCTGGCCTCCTGGCCCTGGTGCAGTAAACACCAGCATTACCCCTCAGTCACTGAGAAACACACTCCCCCCCAAAGGCCTCCCCCCTATTTTCCGTCCTGGAAAGAGCCACTGCTCCACACCACTTTCACCATCAAATGCAGCTGTGATCCGCATCTGCGCTCTGGCTCCCTCCTGTCTAACAGAAGAAGGGAGCTTTCTCCTGCCCGCGGTTACAGCCTCCTCTGTCCTCACTTCCCTGGCTTCCCCAGGGCCTCTCTCCTCCATGTCACCCCCTTTCCTAACATCTTCATCTCTTTCCCCCCTTCACTTCCTTCCCCACCTACACTTCCTCCATCTTCACTTCCTCCCCGCACCTTCACCTCCTTTTGCCATTATGGAAACACAAATTAAATCCACACTGAAACAACACAGAATGGCTAAAATAAAAACCAGTGGCAACACCAAATGCAGACACTGGACCTCTCACACCTGGCTACTGCTGCTGCTGCTGCTAAGTCGCATCAGTCGTGTCCGACTCTGTGCGACCCCATAGACAGCAGCCCACCAGGCTCTCCCGTCCCTGGGATTCTCCAGGCAAGAACACTGGAGTAGGCTGCTATTTCCTTCTCCAATGCATGAAAGTGAAAAGTGAAAGTGAAGTCGCTCAGTCGTGTCCGACTCTTAGCAACCCCATGGACTGCAGCCCACCAGGCTCCTCCCTCCATGGGACTTTCCAGGCAAGAGTACTGGAGTGGGATGCCATTGCCTTCTCCTCACACTTTGCTAGAGGGAATGTAAAATGGTTCAGCCCCCCAGCTAATAGTTCAGTTGTGTCCGACTCTTTTCAACCCCATGGCCTGTAGCCCACCAGGCTCCTCTGTCCATGGGATTCTCCAGGCAAGAATACTGTGGTGGGTTGCCATTCCCTTCTCCAGGGGATCTTCCCGACCCAGGATCGAACCTGCATCTTCTGCACTGGCAGGTGGATTCTTTACCACTCTGCCACCAGGGAAGCCTCTAACAGTTCAGCAGTTTCTCACAAAACCAAATAGGCAGTGACCATGTGACCTGCACGCTTGGGTCTCTGGTCAGAGAAATGAAGACTTGAGAGTGAAAGTGAAGTTGCTCAGTCATGTCCAACTCTTTGCGACTCCATAGACTGTAGCCTACCAGGCTCCTCCGTCCATGGGATTTTCCAGGCAAGAGTACTGGAGTGGGCTACCATTTCCTTCTCCAATAAAGACTTAGGTTCACACAAAAATACGTACCCAGAGGCTCACAACAGTTTTGTTTGATCTCAGACTGGAGGAAAGACTCCAGTTAAAACTGGAGTTTTAAGTTAGGGAAACAAAAATTAGCCATATTCACCTTTGCTTGCAAAAATAGCCTCCCCCACACTCAACAGAATAAAGTCAGTAGCTTAAAAATGCCTTTTGTGAAGCTCTTTCCTGCTTTGTAGTTGATGCAAACCAGCGGATAATCAGGGAAAGTTCTTGTGTGATAAAAGGGGAAGTTTTCCATTTAATGTATTCATGTTCCAGGACTTTCTAACCCCCCGAACAAGGTTTTGAGACATGAGAGGAGGGGGACATCCCTCCGATTTAAATGCAGACACGCTGCTGGACACGCTAGGAACCGCACGCTTCCTTCTTGATAGCATCCTGATGCTTCTCATCATATAGATGAATTGGCGGGAATTAACACTCAGCTTTATTTCCTGCCTTTCTCATTAGAAAAACCCATAAACTTTACCTGTTACTTATGCTAATGTTTTTCAACAAACTTTGCTGTCTTATTTGCATAATATCAAAATATTGCTTGAAATCTTACATTCGTCTTAGTTAATTTCAAGCTCAGAGACATGTAAGCACCAGGATCAGGATGAGCTAAAACCTCCGGGACTCCACACTTGGTACTCCATCGCATGCAGACAGCATTTTGTTTCTCCATCATCTGTCGACGGGCACTTGGGTTGTGACCACTTTCTATAAATTTTAGAACTGATACGACAGCCTGGAGAGAGGGGTGAGGCCCCACTGCACTGCCCCACTAGCCATCCATCCTAGTTGGGGGACACCAATGGTTAGGAACTGGGTCAGCAAAGAGGAGACAGCTGACACTTACAGAGAAGTGGCAGGAGGACACAGGCTCCAAGGTGAGAGAAAGTGTCTGGAAGGATGAAATCCAGGCCTCACAGAGACCAAGTGGAAGGGCCTCTGCAGTTAACACCCCAGTGATACTGGAAAAAGCCAGTCCCCCATGTGGTGGAAGCATCCTGGGCCAGGGCCTGGCAGAGCAGGGTGTATGTGGGGTGTGGAAGGATGTGGACGCGCACCAGGAGGAGGGGAAGCGGGCAGGGGCTATGGGGGGACCCTGGGGAGCAGCAGGCACACTCCCACCAAGGAAGGGAGCTGTGCAGACCGCCTGGGTTTGGGAGACCAGAGGACAGGCTGACCAGACAAGGCTCACTCCCAGCAGAGGGACGCCTGAGAACAGAATGGGCTGAGGAACAGCTGGGTGTCCGTGTCCCCCAGGCAGAGCCCACGGGAAAGCCGGAGTCTCTGAAAAAGGAAATGGTCAGTATTGACCTTGGCCGTGGGGCTGGCACATGTACCCCAGAAATGGCAGGGTGCTCTGGGGATAAAGTCACAATTCATGCCATTGATCTGATAAAGGTGGTTCAGGGCACTGACCCTGAGGTTGTGCTTAGCTGCTCAGTCATGTCTGACTTTTTGCGACCCCATAGACTGTAGCCCACCAGGCTCCTCTGTCCATGGGGATCCTCCAGGCAAGAATACTGGAGTGGGTTGCCATGCCCTCCTTCAGGGGATCCTCCCAACCCAGGGATCAAACCCAGGTCTCTTGCATCGCAGGAGATTCTTTACCATCTGAGCCGCCAGGGAAGACCGACCCTAAGGGTAAATGAAAGAAAAAGCAGCCATGCAAGAATGCTGGCGACACATTATTTACAGTATCATTTTTAACAAGCCCACGTGACCAACAGTATGGAAACTAGCCAAGTCCATGAGGGAGCATATGCTCAGTGAAAGTGAAGTCGCTCAGTCGTGTCCGACTCTTTGTGACCCCACAGGCTGTAGCCTACCAGGCTCCTCTGTCCATGGGATTTTCCAGGCAATAGTCCTGGAGTGGATCACCATTTCCATCTTCAGGGGATCTTCCCAACCCAGGGATGGAACCCGGGTCTCCCACATAGTAGACAGACGCTTTACCGTCTGAGCCTATTATGAGGTCATTAAAATGATAATTAGGCAGTTCAGAGTGGTTACGATACTAAATGAAAATCTGTTTTAAAATCATATGTATGCTGCAATTACAACTATGGAAAATATGCTTTCACGTGAAAATATACAAAATAGAACTCCTGAAAATGCTACTAGCTGTCAGTTGGTGATCACGGTAAGATTTATTATTCTTGTTCAATCACTAAGTCATGATCGACTCCTTGCACCTCCATGGGCTATAGCCCAACAGGCTTCTCTGTCTATGGGATCTCCAAGGTAAGAACACTGGAGTGGGTTGCCATTTCCCCTACAGGGGATCTTCCTGACCCAGGAATCAAACCTGCATCTCCTGAGTCTCTTGCATTGGTAGATGGGTTCTTTACCACCGAGCCACCTGGGAAGCCCAGATGGGTTTTTCTCTTTCTCTATTTGGTAAATTCACTTTGAATCTGAGTGCTGCCAGTGCTGGTTAAAACAACAGAAAAGCAGCTTATATCTTATTAGTTCTCAGCCTATTGGAAAGAGCTGCTGCTGTTGCTAAGTCACTTCAGTCGTGTCCGACTCTGTGCGACCAATGGCGACCCCATGCACTGCAGCCTACCAGGCTCCTCTGTCCATGGGATTTTCCAGACAAGAGTACTGGAGTGAGGTGCCATTGCCTTCTCCATGGCTTCCACTATTTTGAGTTAAATTCTCTCCACTTTTTTTTTTTGTAAACTAGCATTTAGACAGTTTATTAATATTCAAAACACTGATGTAAATGTATGTTTTGAAACAGCAACTCAACGTCTCAGGGGAGCCATGCTGTCCTGGGGGTGGCGGCTGGAGGAGACAGCTGGGGCATCCAGTCTTCCCTCTGCAGGAAACTTCCTTCTCTGCAGGATGCTGTGGCCAAGTCCTGCGATGGCAGATCTTGGTCATCTCCAACAATTCACCTCTTGGAAAAGGACCCAGTTTATCCTCATCACAAAAATCCTCTATTTGTCACCATGTGCGGCAACAGATGGGAACTCAACCTCTTATGGTGATCCTTTTTCAATACAGGTAGACCTCGGAGGTGCTGTGGGTTTGCTTCCAGACCTCCACGGGTACGGCAAATGTCACAATAAAGTGAGTCACATGAAATGTTTCATTTCCCAGTGCATAAAAGTTACATTTATGCTATACTATAGGCTATTAAGTGTAGCATCATGTCTAAGAAATGTACAAACCTTAATTAAAAATATTTTATTGCTAAAAAACGTTAACCATCACCTGAGCCCTCAGTGAGTCTGATTTTTTTTTTCTCTCAGACCCATTGGAGGAGTCACTATCAATGGTGGCTATAGCCTTAGAAAATGTTTTCCGTAAATAATAAGATTTGAAAGATGAAATTACTCTGAGTAATTTCATGCACTGCAGGATGAAAACAGCTTTAATCTCATTGTCTCCATCAGAGATACTCTTGGGTCACTGTCAGTAAGCAGTATTATTCTGAAAGAAACTTAAACAAAATTACTTACTCATTCATTGTATTTTTGGGTCTTCATTGCTGCGAGAGCTTTCTCTAGTTGCGGCGAGTGGGGTTCTCTCTAGTTGCGATGCACAGGCTGCCACTGCAGTGAGTTCTCTTGCTGCTGAGTGCAGGCTCCAGGGTGCATGGGCTTCAGCGGCTGCGGCTCCCAGGCTCTGGAGCACAGGCTGGATAGTTGTGACTCTCGGGCTGAGTTGCTCCGAGGCACGTCTTATCATCTGTGTGTGTCCACTGGAGCACTTTTCATTTTCTCCAAGGACCTTTCCTTTGTATCCACTAGCAGGCTGTTTGGCACAAGAACATTAGCTGTCAGCCTGCCGTGGCTTTCGATGTGCTTTCTTCATGAAGCTTAATCATTTTTGGCATTTTTAACAAAAGTTGTATTTATTTATGCTTGGCTGCACTGGGTCTTTGTTGCTGCGTGCAGGCTTTCTCCAGTCGCGGCAAGCGGGGGTTCTTCTTCGATTTGGTACATGGGCCTCTCATTGCAGTGGCTTCTCTTGTTGCAGAGCGCGGGCTCTAGAGCTCGGGTCAGCTGTTGAGGCGCACGGGGTTAGTTGCTCCGCGGCAGGTGGGATCTTCCCGGGTCAGGGATTGAACCCGTGTCTCCTGCATTGGCAGGAGGAGTCTCAACCACTGGACCACCAGGAAAACCCCATTTCTAAATTTTTATTTCAAGCGAGAGAGACGTGGATCTTCCTTTCACTTGAACACTAGAGGCCACTGAAGAGCTATCAATTGGCCTGATTTCAATATTGTTGTGTCTCTGAAAAGGTGGAGGCCCAAGGAGGAGAGAGAGCAGTAACAGCTGGTCAGTGGAGCAGTCACAACACACACACATTAATCGAAGAAATTCCTGTCTTTTGTGGGTGTGGCTCGTAGTAGCCCAAGACAGTTACAGTACAATAACATCAAAGATCACTGATCATATAGCACCCTAGCAAATTTAATAATAATGAAAATGTTGGAAACATTGAGAGAATTACCAAAACGGGACACAGAAACACAAAGAGAGGAGATGCTTTGGGGAAATGGCACCGACAGCCTTGCTCAACACAGGTTTGCCACAAACCTTCCATTTGTTAAAAAAAGAAAAATGCAGTATCTGGGAAGCACAGTAAAATAGTGAGGTGTGCAAATATCAAATCATTATGTTGCATACCTAAAACTAATATAGTAAAAAGGAATCAATTTTATAAGTGAGATAACTATATATTCAAATGTAAGCATATGAAAATATACCAGAATGTAGTTTCATCCGCAATGGATGGATCTGAAAATATAATTACTACACCTGTTCTTTCCAAGGGCCTTAGAACATCCATGGATCACCTAGGTGAACCTGGGGAGGAGCCGGGGATCCACCCCTTCAGCTCACCGCATGGAGTTGCTTATTCTGTTGTAAACTCCTCCACCTTGTGGTTGAACAAGGGTACTGCCCGCTAGAAATCTGCACACGTCACGGTGAAAAATCACTATTTTATGTGATAGAAGTTATGAATGAGCTTTAAAAAGTTCAAACCACACATAAAAGGAGAAAGTGAAAAACTATCCATAATTTCACAACATAAAGATATCCAGACACAAGTAGATTCTATAAGTCAAATACAGGCACATAATAAATGAATATCCTTTGATAGAAGAGAAATAGTCACCACTTGGCTTCACTTTCAACGAATCAATGTCTCCAGATGATTCAGGAATGAGAGCTGGTCAGGATTTGATCAGTTGGCATGTTGGAATAAAAACTCGGAACCCTGTCACCCAGCAATGAGGGAAGCCACCCCCTTGGTGCACCTTGGTGTCCCTGTCTGAGAAAGGGTGGGGGGCAGGTGTCAGAGGTTGCACCCCAGTGGGACCCCGAGTCTGGCCCCTGACCTCCTGGTGCCCGTGTGGGGAGCCTCTGGTTGGTGACCGCTGGACAGAACAAGCCCTAAGCTCCCGCCCACCTGACGATGCTCCTTCCTCCCCTCAGTGGTATTCTCCTACCTGATGTCTCTCCAGGGCGAGGGGCCTGTGCTTCCATCTCATACCCTGGTTCCCACATGGACCCATGGTTCCCACATGGATTGGAAGTTTCACGGTTTGAATTTGCATCATCTTGAGAGAGAACCCCTGGTGCCGATGTGTGTGTGGGCCTCCAGCTTGCTCGGCATCTGTGTGCAGAGATGCCTCCAGGGAGAGTGCCCCCACGCCGTGTGTCAGGCCAAACTGATGCCCTTGTCGCTGCCTGTGGGGAGCCAGGTCAGAGCGAAGGGAAGCCAGATCCAGGAGGGCCTGGAAGAGGGACCTCACCAGGAATGCAGCCAGCCCGGAGAGGTCAGCCCACCTTGGGACACGGGAATGCCCAGGGCACAGCGCCAGGCAGCAACAGTGGGCACTGACTTCCTGTCACTTCTTTCCTCAGGCAGACAGGTGGTGTGCAGGGGGGCGACTGCCAGGAGCAGCTAGGGTGCAGCCTCTGGCCGCTGCCCTGTGGGCAGGGCCCATCTCCTCTGGGCAGTTTTGTTTTGATGTTTCCGGTCAAATTGCCGGTCACAGTGATTCTCTAGGACTAGATGCCTCAGACCGCCCCGTGTCTCACTCCAGTTCTGAGGGGGTCCAAGGAGCCCTGGAATGCCCTGGAATTCTGCCCCATTTTTCAGGCCGGAGGGCAGAGGCCGTGGGGACAGAGGGCAGTGGTCTCCTGAGCAGTTGTCACCCAGGCTTTGTAGAGGCTCCGAGCCGACCTGCCAGGTGAGGGCGGCCCATCTTTGGCTCCGTGTCATTATCTCAGTCGACATTTCCCAGCAGGGCCTAATTGCCATCTAATTGTTTTCTCTGTTTGTTGTGTGTCTCTAATTAGAGACATAAACTTACGGCTTGGAGGACAGGAACTCCATCAAGGGTTTTCTGTAACCCTTGTCCTGAGGGACCCCAAGGAGTCCCCAGTGAAGACGCCGCGGCCAGATGGACGATCCGGGGCAGACAGGCAGACGGGCCCAGCTCCTGAGTTACCTGAGCCACCCAGCAACGGGTCGGCAGTGACGGCCCTCCCCAAGGCGGCCTGCTCACTCCCGAGCCCCCTGCTAGCCAGGTGCTGGCCAGGCAGCAGAGTCCGCAGCCCGCGTCTGCTGGAGGAGACAGGCGCAGACCAGCACCGCATGCCACACCTGGGCTGAGGATGGGCGGATGCAAGGGCAGGAGGGGAACTGGGGCCAGTGGCCGGGCCACTCGTGGGCACCGGGCAGGGGAGGGCAGGCTGGCTGGGTGGAGGGTCAGAGTTGGACCTGGTGGCAGGGTCAGGGGTTGGCCACCCCGCTGGCGCTGGCTGGGGAGTTGCAGGCAGGGCTGAGCCTGGGGCTGGGGGTGAGGGGCCCCAGACCACTCTGCACACCCCTGAAGCGAGAGACCCAGGCCCGACCCTGGCACCCAGGTCCCACCTCCGGGCACAGGACTGTCTGCCAGGTCTGCCCCTGCTCCACCACGGCTTCCACGGGGGTGGCCCTCAGTCCCAAGTGACCCTAGATCCCTAGTCTGTGGGAAGAACCCCAAGGAACAAGCAAGCAAGACCCTGGATTGGGAGCTGAGCACCCCGGAGACGGGGGACACAGCCCCTTTCCTGCCCTGCAGGACGTCCACCCAGCCCCTCCCTCAGGGGTCACGTACCCCGAGAACTTCCCAATAAGACCCTCCTTTTCAGTGTCAAGTCCAGGTTTGGGGCTTCTGCAACCTGCAACTGAGGTCTCCATGTTAACTGACCTGCAATATTCTGCTTCATCAATCACCATCGTGAAAGATGCCCCTCCCACCACCGACCCCTCACTTCAAGGTAGTGTACTGAAATCACAGGAGAAAAATTCAAGTAACAGTAGGGAAGCTGCGAGGGAACAGTGATAACAGCATCTCTGGTGGAGAGGTTGATGGCAGGTGAGACTCAATCAGGAGAGCTTGCGCGAACCCCTCATTCTCCACATGGAGAGGAAGACCCCACACTACAAGGCCGGCTCCCCAGGCAGGTTTCAATCAGGTGCTGGGAAAATGAAAAAGGAATAAATTTACATTTCTCATGAGAAGTTCTCATAGAGGATCCAAAAGCGGTCCTAACGTTTGTGGAAGCTTTAAGCAGCCATAATTTCGTGGGAAATGGCAACCCACTCCAGTATCGTTGCCTGGAAAATCCCATGGTCAGAGGAACCTGGCAGGCTGTCATCCAAAGGATTGCAGTCGGACACGACTGAGCGACTAAGCATGCGTGCAACAGGAATTTACCATTTTCATGCAGGGGCCTCCTCCCATCCTTTAAAGAAAATTTCCTAGAAGGAACCTGTATTTATAATGTAGCAAGTAAATGTTTGATGAACAAAACTTGAGTACGAAAAGGCACTAACAGCAAGGCTAGACTGTGACCCTCCATGCTGCTACTGCAGGACAGAGCCTGAAAGGCTGAGGCCAGGAGTAAAACCTAGGTTTTATCATTATCAGGTATGAGGAATCCAACAGACTAGGAGTGACTGCTTGGAAGGCATGGAGCAGGCATGTGGTTACCGTCTCCAGGGTTTGGCAAGCCTGGGAGGGGCCCTCCCTGTAGACAGCAAGGCCCCCAGAGCTTAGAAACACAAAGGTAAAGCAGGCCCTCGGTCCATTACATCAAGACCCCTGAATGTCTTCTGATTCTAATGAGATACCTAATTCTAACTATGGTTCCTTTTTAAAAACATATGAATTTTATCACTTTGTTTAAAAAACTAATGGCCTGAGTTGAAGGAATACAGTGATACGACTTTGAACTCCTTTTTCCCTACACTTCGCACCTCTGTAGTAATTTATATTTTCTAAGAAATGACAGAAGAAAATAGACAGGATCTTGCTCAGTGCTGAAGCTCAGGAGTTTTTACAGCTTAGCACTCAAAGACTGCCGATTTTTCATTATGAATTTATTGTGTCTTAACCAAGGGTTTACATATAAGAAAAATTTCTATATCCCAAGGCTGGTCACCAAAGAAGGTGGCAGTACTTTTGTGAGATGTTGATTTTTATGGCTCCTTGATTACATTTTTAAACTTTTTATTTTTTGGGCTGTGCGGGGTCTTCATTGCAGGGCCTGGCGTGCAGGCTTGGCAGGCCCCCAAATGTGTGGTCTCAGATCCCCTATCAGGGATTAGGCCCGCGTCCCCTCCCTTCAGTGGAAGGATTCTTTACCACTGGACCACAGGGAAGCCCCTCCTTGATGGTTAATTTGGTGGAAGGTGTCACAGCCTTCACTATAGAGTGCCTTAAGTCAGCATTGTGCAAACACAACGGGCTTACCTTCCCTTATAGATACTGAGAGGTCCTCGTGGTTGGCCACCTCCCTTGTTTATGCGGGCTACACACTTGTGTCTGTGGGGCTGCCAAGTGGGGTGTAGCCTGGACGTCATAACAGATGTGGAAGCCCTGCGTCTGCAGCGTGCAGCTACTCCCTCCAGAGCATCGTGCTTCTGTTTGTTCTGAGGGGCCAAGGCAATGAAGCATCCTTCATTTTCCAGGACACTGCCTGTTCACAACATGACTCCCCCTGCCCATCCAGACTGAGACCCCTGCACACACGTGTGTAACTGAACGATAGAGGATACGGGGGTCGGGGGTGAGTGGGTTTCCTGATGAGAATCACAACCCATGATCACCATGCACCTACTGGGGCCCTGCGGGCCTGTGGATTGTCCTAACCTCCCAAACCTGGGCCAAGGCTGCTATGCCCACATCTCAAGGGTGGCCCAGCCCCTACTCCCACCCAAGGCCACACCTGAGCCCTACATCCTGCCTCGCGGTGGTCGGTCCTTTAGTCACTTCCATCATAAAACAGTCTGTAACGAAAGCTGCTTGCATCACATTTGGGAGGTAAAGTGGACACTCGTGTCCTCCCCTCCCAGCAGAGGTCACGCCCAGGGCCCTCAACCCCTGCTCCCCCGGGCCAGCCCCTCACCACACTGTCCGCTGTATTCAGGGCTGCACACGAAGACCAGACTTACTCTCCTTTACGAAACCCCAAACCCGCCTCACACCTGTGGTTCCCAGTGTCACAGGGAGGGACCCCCAGGGCATTGTGCGAGCCCAGAGCCTCAGAACTGATTCATCCTGTGACTGCAAGCCTGTGTCCAACCTGGAGGGCACCATGCTCCATGAAATAAGCCAGACAGAGAAAGATGAACACTGTACGGGATCCCTTATACACAGAATCTTAAAGAAAAAAAAAAACAAAAACAAAAGTCAAACTCATAGAAACAAACAGAGGACTGGTGGCTGCCGGGGCCCGGGAGAGGCGGGCCTGTCGTCGTCAACAGCGACTCGGTGGGGCTCCTGACAAAGACACTCCGCTGGCTCCATTCTTTTTGACAAGCATCTCATCCCTCAATTGTGAAAAATGTGTAGCTGTCTGGAAAAGCGACAGCATGCGGAGGACGGAGCTCAAGTCTGCGCTCCTCTTAGGTCAGCGGTGTGGCTCCAGAGCTCAGATCCGTGGGCTGGGACTTCCCATCTGAGAAAGGTCTCCTGGCTGGGTTTTGCTGAATGTTCCTTTCAGATCGAATACGCCAGGAGTCTGAGTTAGGCTTTGAAAACTCTCTTCTGAAAAAGTTTTAAAAGTGAAGCAGCGGAACAAAGCTAAAACATTTTAAGTAATTATTTTCAGAAGGGACCTTCACAGCATTGCATCTTAGAGTAAGTCATCTCACGAGGCAGCCGCCCAGCCGGCCCTGGTCTCCCGTGCGCCCCTCGCTTTCCCACAAGGGACACTCAGCGCTTCTTCCAGGTGAACTTCCTCCGGGCGCCCTCCTGGCCTGGCTTCTTACGCTCTCGGACACGGGGATCCGTGGTGAGCAGTCCAGCTGTAGCATAAAAAGAGATGCCTTTAGGAATCACGGAAAACGCAGGGAGGCAGGTGAGTCGCGTGAACCAACAGGTCCTGGGGTAAGAGGAAGCACCCAGGCCCACGGCCGACTCCCGCCTCACATAAACCTCCAGACAGCAGTGTGCTTTCCCTCTTCGGGGCTATCTTCCTGATTTCTGGGACAAACACCAGGCACGTTATTTGAGTCTGCTTGTCTTCTGCTCTGAGAGCTATAATCAATTCCTTTTTGGTTTTAAAACTTGTTCAACTAAGGACAAAGCTGCTCCTGTGGTGGCATCACTAGTCACTGCAAGGAAAGCTGCGTGGCGCGCTTACCGTTACAGAAGCGGAAGTTTTACAGACACTGACTCTAAGGTCACACACTTCACCATCCAGGAGGTTTTTCTTTTCTACCTCTGGGCTCCATTATGTACAAGTAACATGACTTCATGAACACTTTTGAGAAAAGAAACTTCTACCTTTTAATCTGTGTGACAATAGTATTTCTTGGGACTTTGTTTCAAGATCTAAAAAAAATTAGAGTTGTGTTCTCAGCACAAGACTTCCATTCTGGGAGAGTAGAGTCAGTTTTGCTGGTGGCTCCCACTCTCCCAGTCCTCAGGCGTGATTACGAGTCACTCTCAGCCTCCATCCCTGATGTGTTTATAAGTATTACACAGGCTGGAGTTTTTCACTGTTCTCTTCACTCTTCCAACACTAGCACTTCTTTTCATTGTGTGCCAGGCTCACATATTTTGTTAAGAGTACTTTTAACGGCCACACAGCAAAGGCAAAACTTCACTTACCATATACCCATGGCTTTTGCACGTGCTCGACTTAAAAGCAGTGGAAAAAAACAGCAAGCTTGCATGGAAGGCAAACCAGACCTGTCTAAATAAATTCTAGTTGGAAAGATAAGTGATGACACCTTATTACTTTCCAGGGCTCACAGAAACTCAAACTAGCCGTACCTTGGCGCATCCATTCAACCTCGTCCTCGGTGATGAAGCTGCACAGGGCTCTGGCCATGGCCAGGCGGATGGCCCCCGCCTGCGACGACCGCCCGCCCCCTGACACCGTGCAGGTCACATCGTGTTTCCCAAGCCGGTCGAGGAAATGAAAGGGGAACATGAGCTGCTCTCTGAGGACATCACAAGAGGCGGAGTTAGATTTGCAGCATCTACCACGACTTCACAGAACGCTCACACTCCAGGCGTTTATAGGAACCACAACACGTGCAGAGACACTGCTGTTTCGGATACTCAGACGCCCTGAGAGTGGGGCCGGTCTCTTTTTTTCAGGTGCAGTGGCACACCCTGCCTCACTGAGGGGGAGTGACGATGCTACTAAGGGAAGCGCTGCTCACCTACTCGTTTGGGAGCTTAAACATGTATATGCTTTAATTCCTGAACCTTTTAAGACTCCCAAGCAAATGCTTATAAACATAAAGAAACTGAGAATAAAATTGAGAAAAAAAAAATCAGGAGATATGAGAGCACTTGCATCAGGGTGGTCAAAGTGAGAAAGAAGCCCCAGGAGGCGGGGTCTGCACAGTCAGGAGGCAGGTACCCAGAATACAGCAAACGTCTATGAGGACAGGGAACCACACCCCAAGGGGAGCAGCTAGAAACGGTCACTCCAGTAGTGATCTGCGTTAACCCGGACTGGAGCTTCTCTGGTGGCTCAGTGGCAAAGAACGAGCCTGATGCAGGAGGGGCAGGTTTGAGCCCTGGGTGGGGAAGATCCCTCGGAGAAGGGAATGGCAACCCACTTTAGCATCCTTGCCTGAGAAATCCCACGGACAGAGGAGCCTGGTGGGCTACGGGTCTAGGGGGTCGCAAAGGAGTCAGACATGACTTAGCAACTAAACAACAAAGAGAAGTAATTGGGCAAACATAAGGAAATCATAAGCCTTGTTGATCGGGATGTATCATGAAGTATATTTCCTTTAAAATCAAAAAGCCAAACCCAAACGCAGATCTCACCTGTCTTGGGTCACTGGGAAGTAGAGCAGGTAGTCGACCCCATTTATTTCTATCTTCCCACTTCCATGGCCATAAACAACCGCCTCCGCATTTGCAGTCTTTCTCTTACCTTGAAAAATACAAGACATCTACGCGGTGAACATCTTGGAAGACCAGTGCTCTGAGTGAGGCAAAACAACATTAATTTCCTCCCCTCAGAATAACAATACCTAACACTCTATATAGGAAAGTTCTATAATTATTACACATCAAACAAAAATAAAACAGGCAAACTACACCATAATTGATGTAGTGAACTTATTATGGGGGTGTTTTGTTCTTTGATCCCATTTTAGAAATATTACAATGATTCTAGTTTCAACCAAGTAATTCACATTTGTTTACATTATTTTTTTAAAATGAATTTACCTAGTATTCTTTTTAAATTAATAAGAATATACCTGAATCTCAACTGTAAATTTTTATAATACATGAACAGTATAATAAAGTATAACTAAAAGAAAAGGAATGAAAGGTTGAAATGAAATGAATCCTCAGGGAAGGTCACACTTCTTTGAAAATATTAACTGAAAATGACAAAGGAAATGATGTTAAACTTTCGCAGACGGATCATTTAATAGCTCAATTCTTTAAAGTGACACCACGTCAAATGGCTCTGGGCATCTACAAGGAAGATGTCAGCTGAGGACCTAAAGTTTTCGGGTTTCGTAGTTTTGGCATCTGACAGGCAGATTCGCTGAACATTTTCAGTGTATGTAAGAAAGCTCTGTGATAAATATGTTGTTGTTCCCACCAGTTGAAAATGGGAAAATACCAGGTGCTAATGTGATTGTGCAGGCTATGTGTCCACATCTTTTCTTGGGACATTAAAAGGTTCGGTTTTTCAAAATGTCAACAAGAATCTTAAAACCTCGGAAATCCAGTGTAACAACAGCAAAAATAGACAAATGGACAAAATGAACAGCAAAGGGCGAGAGCGCACACCCCCCACCATCATCCCACCGTCTCCCCACGCTCGGGGGCGCGCCTCGTCTCCAGGGCGTGTTACCTTGGCCTGTGCTGAAGGCCATGCCCTGCTCGTCATACTGCAAAGGCTCGATCAGATGCTTCTTCGACTGAACGGTCACTGTCCTGCGGAACCTGCCCACAAATTCCTCTTCAGCTGCATCGCACGGCAAGGCTGATAACCTTTCCAGCAGCCGGATGAACTGTGCGTACTGCAGACAATAAAAATTCATTAGGAGATGGGGGTGTAATTGCATTTGCTGAGTTTTTTCTATTTTTATATACTTGATCTTTCCAGTGCTGCTTTTCTTGATGAATTCTGACAGGATGACACTTGCGCTGCTTCTAAAACAGCGTGCAGGCGTGGCATCCTCCCTGGGCACCTCTGGTGCTCAATCTTTTCTTTCGAGAAACAAACAGATAAACCTTTCAAAGAAAAATCCATTTCTCTGAACTGGGATATTACAAGAAAGTGAAATTTAAATTCCGTTTCAAAAAAATATTTAGATGATCTTTGAGTGTGACTTCTACTCTTTTACTAGAATTGCTATCAAGAGGAGCTTCATAAATAATTTCCAGTGAGTTTCGCACAGTAAAATGGGGAGAGTCTGATTTTGAGAAAATGTACCTCTTAAATTATATTTCATAATACACTTGGCAACTATATCTTTAGCTGTTCAAGCTGTGTTACTTTAATGTTTATGATTTCCTTTAAAACTGAACAATCAAGCTATTTAAAAATTCAAGAGATACTTGACTTAAAGGGCAACCTCTTGAAATAAATTATCCTTGCTACTCTGTGCATTTTTTTAATAGTTCTTGAACATGTGATTAGAAAGTAAACAACTTGGTATTAACCCCTTAAAATTAGAAGCCAGAGTAATCACTCTAAAGTGTTTATGCAGAAGGAAACAACCGACACTTGACATCCTTGGTGAGCAGAGTGTGAAACCCAGTTTTTTGATAACCTGATTTATGTTTTTGCCAACCCTAAAAATCAGGCTCGCCTTTATGACCTCTGCCTTTATAGTGAAAATCTGCCACTAATGACTTAAAATATATAAAAATCACACATGTAAGATTCAAAGGGCTGCTTCAATGATTGCCTCCAAGGATGTTATGAGAGAAGCAGTCTAAGGAAGGGTGAGATACTTAGGCACCCAACCTGGTGGAGCTCCATCGCCTCCATTCACCGCTGTCCTTCCCCAGCTGCTCTCAGTTCCCCTGAATGTGCCGTGACACCCTCAAACCCACAAGTAGGTAACTAGAGCTGTGACAAAGCCATGCTCAGGAATTGGGATCATGAGTCGAGCTATCACTGACCACTCCTGCCTCCTTCATCTCAACACCAGTTGTCAGCTTCAGGATTTCTTCCATTATCCAACTGTCCAAAGTACAAAGACCCCACATATTTACAGATAGATAGATGAATAGATGAGCTTATATATTTGGTTGTTTTGTTTTCATGGCTGCGCACCTTTAACAAAGTCTTCGGGATATTTCCAAAATGAAAACAAACTTGTTATTTTATAAAAAATGAAAGCAGCCAGGAAATGGGAAACACAGAAATGATGCAGTCAGTTAAGATGCAAAAGAGATCTTTTTTTTCAGCTGCATCCAATGCAGTAATACCAACCTGGCAGTCAGGCTATTAGAAATTAATTCCAGCTCTACCACTCACCAAATGTCCAACACCTCAGTTTAGCAAATTGCAACTTTTCCAACACATTAATTTCTATAATAACTTAAATGAAGAACAGAGAAATTTAAGTATATGACTTAAAATCTACACGGTGGCAAGGTACCAACAATGTCAGTCACTGCCGTGGGAAGGAAAAAACCTTTCTTGAAACAATTTGTGAAATTTATCTACACTCTCATCTTCTAGAAATAATCTAAATCCAGAACATCAACATATTTAAAACATCAGATTTCCTCTGATAATTTTGGCATATGCTGGAATACTGAGCAAAATAAGAATCTGGCTGAGACCTAACCAAGGATCACCATCTTTATACGCTTTTGGGAGCCTGCTAAAAATGTATATTCCTGGGTGAGGCCGGTGGAAATTCTGGGCAAGGCCTGGACCGTAGGAAACCACATTTTGTTCCCAGCATTCCAGGTGATCCTGACACTGGTGGTTTTGCCGAATCTAAGAAATGGCCATACAGATACTGCATATGCTAAGCAGGAAGGGAACCCTGTGCTTCGTTTCTTTCCTATTTCATCTGTAACGGCTCCTTATACTTACCATTGGCCTGTAAAATTAACACCTGCTCTATTGAAGGATGTAAAAAATGACACCCGCCACCCCCCGCCCCCCCAAGACAACAGGCAGAGAGATGGCCAGCGCACTTGCAGGGGAGGGTCTGGGTCTTCTAGGCTGCCACCTTCCTGGCCTATGGGGAGAATCAGCTCCAAATTTTTTTTTGTTTTTTTTAAAGGAAAACTGTCTTAGGAACACATGCCTCTTGAGGAATGTTACTATTAGGATCCTAAATATTAATATAGCAATTGTCTACAATCTTACGGCACAGGTCCCCTTAAATTAAAAAGATTAATTACTCACGTCTTGATCTGACAGTTTTTCTACTAACATTTCTTCCAGTTCCTCCTTAATCAGCCATCTGCTACCAATCGGGTCTCTGTTAAAATATCACATATATTCTCTTTTAAATTAACCATGCAATGAGAGTTATATCATGAAAGATCCCACAAGTAGTAGTGATTCTTGACGGGGAAACACACTTTTGTATTACTATTACACAGTTGTAAAACTCCATCCAAGTGAAGTTTTTTGAGATAGGTTATTACATTTCCTCAGTCTACTTTAAAAGAAGAGATACCCAGGCTAGCAATGTCCCATTGGCAGAGTTAGACTTGGCAGTGTGAAACTTGCTGGATATTCAAGTCACCAGGTTTCTCAAAAATTCAAATTGTGCTTGCTTTTCATAATTTGTTTGAAAGGAGAGGTTATGGAAGCACAGTAATCTGTCAGTGGACTAAAGCAGTAATGAACACAAAGAAAAGGCTAGGGATAGTACTTAACAGATTAAACTAGCTATGTTCCAAAACCTGGGTCTTTTGAAGAAGAGAAAACACAAGAATGTGCTGTGCTGTGTGCCCAGTCAGGTCTCCGTGGCCCCGTGGCCTGTAGCCCGCCAGGCTCCTCTGTCCATGGGATTCTCCAGGCGAGAATGCTGGAGTGGACTGCTACTCCTTCTCCAGGAGAGCTTCCCAACCCAGGGACTGAACCCACATTTCTTGTGTCTCCCCTGCATTGGCAGGCACGTTCTTTACCACTGTGTCATCTGGGTCAAAAATTTGTGTCTTTTGAATAAGAGGAAATATACGACTAACCAGTCCAAAATTTAAAACCAGTTGGTCAAGTTGATGGATCTAGTCTATCACTGTTTGCTAAATGGATGCACAAATCTTTAAACACAAAATACATAAAATACACACACACACACACATACACACACATACATATGCATACATACATAAGCACAAAAATTTTGAAGAAATAATATTCAAATATAGTAATTAAGTGCCATTTAATATATAAATCTGGAATGAAGTAATATAAAAACAATAACCTTAATATTTACATCCTCCCAAACAAAAAAACAAATTATAAAGATTAATGTTGAAATAATGAACACATTTTTAAGCTTTATGTAATGCCTAAGAAACACCAGTGGTAAGCGGTATGTTTTTAGTTAGTAGTTTAACGCAAAGAAGAACTTACTTGGTTTTAGGTTTTTCTGAAAACAGACCTTTGGCTCGCAGCTGGTCCTGGCGTTCTTCTACATGGAGCACCTTTCCATACGCTTCCTGTGGCAAGTAAAACACACGCTAAACCGAGAGACTGCACGTTCTCGCCACTACTTTCTCCTCCCTTTGAGTCCCCCTCATCTCAAAAGTACCCCTCCTCAGTTCTCAAGTCACAGCTGCACAGCAAGTACTGCTGAAAACGCTTTCCCACAATGACCATCTCTCACTCAAGCTGGAGAATGGGACAGTAACTTCAATGAGAATTCCGTATTCTGCATAGCAACACACTTCAGCTGAATTTAGATAGCTCCACAAAAGGCTTACAACTAGCTCAGTGAGGATATTAAACACAGAGTAAAGTTACAAACGATTTATTTTCCTTAAGAGCTCCTCAAACAAAACCAAAAACTTTCCTTAAAAAATTCCTAATTTATACAGCCACATGCCTTTAAACTTGGGAGAAATGCCAGTAAAAATTATACTTGCCACTGAGCAACTTTTCTAATATTTAACACTTATGTAATAGTTAAGTCTTCACCATGTAGTCTGTGTCTTTAAAAGTTCTCTATTAATATTTACTTCTCATTATTTGATTTCTATTAATTTACTTTCTAGCAAAGACTTCAAATGTATGTCACCTGTTAAACTGTAATGCAAGTAAGGGAAATTTACCATTTTGTTAGAATTGTAAAAAAGCAATAATCTGGCAACAAAAGTGATTAATAAAATACATTTTTCCAGGAAATGAGTTTACAACAAGCAGAATAATGCAACTGTCTCCCAGTTTTTTTTGACTGAGCCTATCTGAAGACTCATGTTGAATCGGTGTGCATTCATTTATCATTTCATACTAATTTCAAGTGCATATTTGTTTATAATATATTAATCGAAGGAACAGACATGCTCAAAGGATGAACTAGAGATCTCAGAAGACACAACTGGTTACCCCGAGATGCCTGTCCGTATTTCAAACAGTCTTAATGATCTCCGCTTGGGGTCAACCTTGTGTGGATGCTGATCAGAGCACTATTTTATATTCAAAGCTGCCGAAAGTCTGCTCTAAGAACGGGAGTGTCCCTGGCTGCTGCCTCTGTACTGACCAGTGCTTCCATTTTATTATCTTCATTCTGCAGCCTCTTCTCAGGAATCCATTTCTTTCAAGTGGAAAAGGGAGAAAAGGCAGACGAAGGAAGAAAGGATGTAAGGGCTGCACCTTTGATTTGCATAAATATAGGTGAGAAAAGCCCAGATCATACTCCACGGGCTAGGAAGGGTGAGACGAGGACAAAGCTCATTTTCTATGGCTGGGAGACTCCTGAGAGTGTGTTTTGTGTTGCTTGTTCTTGGAAGGAGAGAATTGATAACTTAGACGAGAAGAAGAAAAGCAGCCACATGTAGAAGCCGGGCTGAGCATCTCCGACACAGTGAAGAATCACTAACCGGTCAGAGGTTCTACGGCTGAGGCCCCGTCAGCAGCAGCAGCTAAGCCAAACACCAGGTCAGAAACACACCGTCTCAGGCTCCACCCCAGACTTCCGGAAGAGGAACCTCTGACATGGGCTCACTGATCTGTTAGAACCATGCCCTGGAGTAATGTACACTGAAGTCTAGGTTTAAACACCGGAACTATGGAAAGAAATTAGGTTAATTCAATTCTATTGTCCAGATTAAAAATAACTACCTCTACAACTTGGATAGCAAGATCAAACTGGTCAATCCTAAAGGAAATAAACCCTAAATATTCATTGCAAAGACTGATGCTGAAGCTCCAATACTTTGGCCGCCTGATGCGAAGAGCCAACTCACAGGAAAAGACCCTCATGCTGGGAAAGACTGAAGGCAGGAAAAGAAGGGGACAACAGAGGATGAGATGTTCGGATGGCATCCCTGACTCAACGGACCTGAGTTTGAGCAAGCTCTGGGAGACGGTGAGACACAGGGAAGCCTGGCGTGCTGCAGTCCATGCAGTCACAAAGAGCTGAACACGACTGAGCGGCTAACACACCCAGCTTGTTAAAGATCTATTTAATTTTCTGGAATAACCAAGGCGACAAAAACAAAAATAGTCGACCTGCTTCATATGTAAGTTTCAAGTCAAAGTTTGGGCTGCTAAAGCTGTTATCATTTGCTGGTGACTTCTGAGCAATTTTTACATTAAGGCCACATTTTTCTTAAACTTTTCACTCTGCTATTATCTTCTGCAGTTCATATTTAGTTCCACAAAAATGCATAAATAGTGTATGTAAAATCACCAGAAAAAACATCGAAAATGAGAAAAACCACCCATGAAGGTACATGTCAAATTTCGAATATGCTAAGTTCTAATCATTTATGGAGCTTCCCTGGTGGCTCAGATGTGCTTTGACAGTTGTGATCCATCAAGTTACATAATGCTCACATTAAAGCCCTTCATTCAGTTCTCTAAATATTTAGGAAAATATATGTAAAGTACTTGGCACAGTGCCTGGCCTATAGCAATGGCCAAAAAAGGACACAGGGGTGAGGTATGGTGTTTAAGGTGTTAAATACGCAAAACCATTATATGTGCACGCCGTTTCTACCTTTCTTTCTCTTCCAAATAATAAACCCGCTCTTCAGAGTCTGTCCTGGCTACTCTGAGACAAGAGTCGTCTGGAAAGTACACCCTACAGCTTCAGCTCCCTGAAGAGGTGTGTGTACTAATTTACATCAGAAAATCCTCGAGAGTATAAAATACGCCAGGCACTGTCAACATCACAGATTATCAGGACTGGCTTCTGGTCTATTGTTCAATTTCCACTTAATTTTTAAGGGGCGCTAGAGGATTAGCCGTGACCCCAGCTATGCTAAGTTTATATACTGTATTTAATAGTATAATTTTCAAATATGACAGGAATAACCCAGATGTGAAATGCTGAATCATTAATCACAGCTATGATTAATATTTCATAAAATCAAAGCCAGTCTATCCACCCCTCATGTCATCAGATTTCCATAATGTATGAGTCGCATTTAGAAGGTGCCTAATTTGAAAATACCAGATGCTCAGGGTGCAAAAAAGAAATGCTTAAACTAAACTCTTCCAAGAGCATGAGCAATACGATTTTTAGTCTAAGAAATCTGATTTTAGTCTTCCCAAATCTGTTTTGGTTTATTAATCATGTAGAAGTCCCAATTTTAGGAAGGGCAAACAAATAACATTTCTAAAGTCTGTATATATACATTTTTTTGATATACAAAATATATACAACTAACAGTAATTATCATCTTAGATACTAGTTCAATACAGTTGAGATTTTAAAATGTTTGTTGGGAAAAAGAAAATCACAGAAAATAAATTTCCTAAATAACAATCTTCTCAAAATTTTTTGGCTACTGGCATATACAAAACCAACTGAAATGAATGTAATATAATTCATTTCTCATGGATTTCATCATGCTATTTATCTAGAGTTCCAAGAGACATATTTCCACAGGAGACCATGACTATCACTTCATGAACACAGTATGCTATACAGGTAACACTTCATGTAATGCTATTCAGCACAAACAAAAGTCTCACATATAGGTCATGCAGACAAGTCCTCTGGGAAAGTACACACCAGGAGTAATTACACAGGAGTGCTTGTGACTCGATCCCATACATTTTCACTACCTAAAGCTCCATCATATACTTAGAAAAATAATCTTATCATTACAAAAGAAGTGATCTGATTGAAATCAACAGAGGCAGTAAGTTGAATCGGTTTTTAAAAATTGATTTTCCTAATTGTTACACTTAGAACATACAAGATCCACAACAGTAATTATTCACATGTGAGGAAAATGTATATTAAGGATACTTCCAGAACAGCAGATGCTGTTACTGAATTAGTTACCAAAGGAACTCTCCACAATTCTTGCCTGGAGAATCCCACGGACAGAGGAGCCTGGTGGGCTACACGCAGTCCAAAAGGTCACACGGAGCTGGCCACAGCTGAAGCGACACAGCACGCACAGATGCAGGTCAAGAAGGACTGAGGACAGCACGCAGATGCATGCCAGCCTGGTCTGCAGCTTTCTAAAAGGAAGCCCTGAGTGTAGTTGCAAAGCAGAATTCTCTAATACCTCACTGTGGGAAGGGTCACTGCTTTAAGTCCATTTCTAAGAAGTGCTGCTTCACAAGTTTTGAACATGCACTACCAGGTGACAGGGAGGATGGAAACCAAGGAAGAACTCTGGGGTGCCAGGTCCCTAGAACTTCCGTTAGTTGGGTCTGCAGCACCATAAGTGGGCATACACATCCCTCTGGGGCTGCTGTGTGAACCCAGAAGTTATTCAAGTCACTTAAAATAAACTGGAGAATTTCTACATAAGCTAGGCAAATGAATCCTGTTTATACCTACACTATCAGGATTAGAATCACTTTCTCTTTTTTTTCCACATTTTAAACTTTCTCCCCAATTGGGTAGAATAGTTTAAGTATATAATAATCTACTTATTCCTTAATTTGATCCTTCTTTGGGTAAAAATTTCATCTGTGGCCATATACTTGCTTTGAATTATAGAAATATTCTGGCAATACTCCAATGTTTACTGTAAGACAAGTCATGAAATATAAATGAGGTTTCTAAATTCCCAGTGTAGCCTTTAGAGATGAAGAACTTTATCTTAAAGGTTGTGGTAGGGAGAGCTGATGGATAATTTCAATAAATGCTGAATGTTTCTGACAGCTTACAGTGTTTTCGAAGTGTTTCACACCCTTTCCTGAGCTCTGGTTTCATGGGATGTGAAAAGGTGTTCTGGGTGGAGAGGTTTCAGGTCACTTCCTTTACTATCTTTTTTCATTCTGCTCCTGAAAGCTTAAATCATGTCTGAGAAGTACACAAATTCTACTGGTAAGTGGCTATTAAGGAGATGGAAAGTCATCTACTTTGGGTAAAAAAGACAGATGAGCAGGGCTGTCCAGCATGGAGCCCCTTAATCCTCCACAGTGATCCTTTGAGAAACCATAAGGCTCTCATTTCCTCTTACTTAAAACGACCTTTACTGTTTAAGAATTTACTTGTTAGTAGTGTTTCACACTTCATTCACTACATATGTACATCTTACTCACTCTTTTGTAAAATAGATGGTTTTTATTGACTTTCCCAGGAACCTGGAGACAGGTGTGTGGCTGTGCCCCACAGGAGGGAGTTCCAGCCAACCTGCCTGTGAACTCTGAGGGTGTAACACACTCAGGGATAACATGCTCACTCAGGGTGTAACACACTCAGGGTGCAACCCCCAAGGACCAGGATGTGCTCCCACACCTTACATTCTCCCAGCAGTTTCACTTCCGGGCAAAACAACGAGCTGCTTCTTTCTGAGAATCCTCTGCTTCCCTCAAAACTGCCCCCACTTCTCCACAAAAGAACCGGTTGGACTAACTTCAGGCCAGTGGGAAACAGTGCTCACTAAAGCTTTTCGTCTCATCCTCAACTGGAAGCTGCAGCAGGCCCATGTTGTATAACTTTAACAGGCAGGCAGTGATCAGACACGGGAAAGCGGCTCCGACATCATTACAGAAGGTCAACAGATGCCAGAGAGGGCCCCCGGCAGAGCTGCACACAGGCTTGGGATTGGTGCTCTTCTGCCAAAAAGCCTGGCTGAGGATGCCCATGGCTCATGCCATCACAGACTGCCCAGGACATGGGAGAATCAGAGTCTGGCTTAGAGTCTTTCACCCTGCCACACGGAAAGAAATGACATCGACAGAAAGAGACGGTGACAACAGTGACTCACTTCCCGCCCACCTGTCACAGTCTTTGGGGGTTCGACGCCCTGGGCTGTGGTGGATGGTAGTGGGGGGACTCCCCTCCCCCACCAAGAGAGGGCAGAGCAACACAGGGAGCAGCTTCGAGGTATGCTGTCTTATATCACACGCGATGCTGACTCACCACAAACAGGGAGGGTTTAGCCACATAACATGGTTCAGGGTTACAAGCAGCTTCTCGCATAACACGGACCCACACCGGCCCGGCAAGGACCACAACTGTGAGTAACATCTGCCCTGCATGAGGTGCACGCGCTTGGTATGCACTTAGGGAAACCCCTATCCTTTTTTCTATACATACAATTAGTTTAAAATTTCATAAGGTGCATTTTTTGGAAAATACAAGATTTTATTAATTATCTGAATTAATATGCTCAAATTTAACCAATACATCTGTAATTCACAGGTGTAAACTGTTCTGATGGACAACAAAAACAAATACCAAACCCACAGTGTTTGGGGGTCAAAACACGCAACAGACTCTTAAGACAGACCTAAATTATTGGCTTTATCTAAAACATAGAAGCCCGAAGAACCCTCCTGTATGTAACGAAAGTGTATGATACATAAAGGAAGACCGTTGATAAACTAAGTGTAATCTGACATTTGAGTTTAGACTGGGGTAGTATCTGATCGGCTGAGAAACCGACCAGATTCTTGAGCGATCCCTATTAAAAACATATAAGGTTAGGCCTCTTCTCCGATGTGTAATTTCTTCATTATGATGGAATGCAACCGAATACCGTGCCCTGAGGTTGCTCGGTTTCAGCCCAGACAAATGCAAATGGCCTGTCGGGTGACAGCTGTTTGATAAGGCTCCTCTCCACGACCCGCACGCTTTACTTTTTCCCGTGAAACTTGGGATGAAAGGCAGAAGGCAGGAAGAGAATTAATGTAGCATACAGTCTAAAGGCAATGCTACAACCGTGATTAAGTAGAAAAGTTAAAAGGCACAGATTTTCCACAGCTTCGCTGCGTGCAAGCCATCCGTGTAACAAGCTGACAGCCGAGCGCGCCAGCTCCATCACCTCTCCGACAGCTACTGCGCGCACTGCGCCCCTTTTCAGGGGGAATTTGCGTCTGTACCATGAAGCGTTGTACATTATTTCTGAGCTCTGCAGGGGGCTCGAGTCCATATGGAACCTTCACAAATATTACCACAGATCAAACCAGAGGCGTCAGGAGGCAGATTTGACATACCTATTTAAATGAGCGGCAGGGGTCCCTGGGCTGCCGCAGGCGGTGCGGAGAGCCTGGGCGGAGAGCGCGGCCGGCTCCATTACTCAGCAAAGATGCCCTCCGCATCTATCATTCATTTCGTTTCTGCTGGGCAAGAAGCTCATTTGCCCAAGGTCAACAGAAAGTGAAAGGAAGGTTTTCTTTTTTTCCACGCCCCTCCCCAAGAAATAAATGCTCCTGACAACTGGGATTCTATCCTCTGGCTTTGCAGAGCACAAACACCAGCCAGCTTGACAAAGCAGAGTACCCATGTGCATGCGGGCCAAGCTGCCTCAGAGTGCACTAGGGCCACGGAGGCCTGGAGACTGTTTCTGTTAACTGGGAGAAATCATACATACTATAAATAAAATAAAACTTGACACCGTGTTCTAAAGATGAAGCGGGTTCTGTTGTTTAAAACTGGGTATTAGCATCCAGCCTTTTTTCACAGTAACTGTAGGAGATGCCCCAGTGTGTACACCATCAAACACCTGGGCTCTGAAAGAAAAATACAACCTGTTCCCAGGACAAGCAAATGCGGTGGGGGGTCAAAATGTAGTGAAATCACTTCTTTGTGGGTCCTCTAGACCCTGATTCTAACCTCATACACTGTGGTGGCCTATGAAAAGCAAATTGTATTTGAATAAGTAATCATTTCATGGCAAATAGATGGGGAAACAGCGGAAGCAGTGACATATTTTCTTTTCTTGGGCTCCAGAATCACTGCAGACAGTGACTATAGCCATGAAATTAAAAGACGCTTGCTCCTCAAAAGGAAAGCTATGACAAACCTAGACAGCGTATGAAAAGCAGAGACATCCCTTTGCCAACAAAGGTCTGTACAGTCAAAGCTACGGTTTTTCCAGTAGTCATGTATGAGAGCTGGACCATAAAGAAGGCTGAGCATCGAAGAACTGATGCTTTCAAACTGTGGTGCTGGAGAAGACTCTTGAGAGTCCCTTGGACTGGAAGGAGATCCAACCAGTCCATTCTAAAGGAAATGGGTCCTGGGTGTTCATTGGAAGGACTGATGTGGAAGTTCCAAAACTCCAGCCACTTGATGCAAAGAGCTGGCTCATTGGAAAAGATCCTGATACTGGGAAAGATGGAGGGTAGAAGGAGAAGAGGGGGACAGAGGATGAGATGACTCAGCGACTGAACAACAACGAGAGGGAAGGACTTTGCCTCTTTCCAGGTGAGTGAGTGCCCCATCACCCTGATGGTGTCTTTCCTGATTCTGGCTCTGTGATGCACACCCACACCTGGATACTGACCTGAGCATCTCTCTCTCAACACGACCTTCGGTAGTAAGTGTTTTAAGGACAAGCCATTCTGACATAAATTCTCTAGTGCTTACCTTTAGCAAAAATAAATTAATAAGATATAAAGCCTTTTAACATACTGTCTTACCTCCAGAAGTCTTACTTTTTGTCCATTATGAAACGTACTAGGTAAATTCTGAAGCTGAGCAAAATCCCTGGTATCATTAGTTACATAGTTAACAGCTCATATTATTTACCATAAATGTGATATACTTACATGCATTAATGAGTAGTATGACTGTTTGCCAGTGTAAAAGAGAAAATGAAATGGGCGGCCATCTTCTCCCCACTGGATAGCTAATAAAAACCAAATGAAAACAAATAAGCAAAAATAAAAATACAGAGACCAAATAGCCTGCATTTAATTGTGGTTTTATAATTCTGCAATAAGACATGCTTTTAATTCTGATTAACTTTTAAAATAACAAAAAAAAAGCATTAATAATTAGAGTTGAGTTTGGCAGGTTTAACCTAAACTTAGGATATTTAATATTTCATACCTGTTGATACAAAACAATGTTTATATTCGATAAAACATTCCTAAACATTTCACCATGAGGGTTTCCATAATTTGTTTTAAATTAACACACAAAATACCAGTATTCTCTTGCTAGAACAAAACAATTTATGTTTGGTTATTAATATAAGGCACTCCCATATTCTTGAAAAGGAACAGCGATAAAGTCAAATGTAATACAGTCAGGAAAATATAACACAGAAGAGAACAAAACGGATTTGTCTGCACCACTGTTTGTTTCAACTCTGTGGTGACATACCTCCGAGAGTTTAAGAAGTCTAAAGTAGAAGGGGCCCCACAGATGTTATGTGTGCTTCCTTTTGAAATACAGATAATCGTTCACATCTGATCAAGCTGAGAAATGGCGTCGCAGCAGTAGAGGAAGCCAACACTAACTCCACGTGCTTGTATTTGTGCGGCAATGTTACTCTGTTAACCACTGGCAAGAACTCCGAACACAGAGGTTACACTATTGCACAGGTTGTAACGCTTTTCTCCTAATCTGCCTGCCTTCTGACCTTGTCTGGGATGTCCTTCACAGTTAAGATATGCACAGTGTGGCAGGGGACTCTGCCCTGCTCCTTCATGGCGGTGCTTCTCAACTGCTTTCCCATTATCATCCCTACTAAGGAGCCCTTACTAGACCCTTTCTCCCTCATCGCCTGTCTCCCCAGGAAAGCTGAACACTGTAGATACACTGAATATCTGCTGACATGCACTGTGGCCCTTTCCAGGGCCACAAACATAGTAACAGCTAAGATTTTTTTTGCCTCCTATGAACCAATTTACACTCTCTTGGGGGCAATACCATCCTCTTTGAGAAAACCTGCTCTAAGACTCTGGGCTGTCTAAAAACTATTTTCCTATATACTATCTTCTGGAATTTTTGTATGTTTTCCTGATCAGAAATTTAATCAACATGCAATTTATTAATACATCTGTGAGGCAGAAATCCAAGTACCCCCTATTCTGTCCAACAAAGAGGGTCATTACTCCATCAGTTTTTTAAAAATAATATGCTTTTTTGGTTTGAAATACCAGCTGTACAGCATGTAGGGTATCTTCCTCTTCTGGGATAACTGGATTATACACAGGCCAGTTTAAGTGAATACACTTAAAATGAAGGCCATTTTATAATAAATGGTGGAAAACAGGTGTGTACTGGTATCTCACTGTTGCTTTAGTTTGTATCTTCCTGAAGCATCTTTTCATCTGCTTTTTTCCACCATCTGAGTATGTTCTCCGGTGATGTGTGCTATGGTCTCTGGCTCATTTTTAAATCAGGTGGTTGTTTTCTTATTGTTGAGTTTTAAGAGTTCTTCATACATTTTAGGTAACAGTCCTTTATCAGATGTCTTTTCTAAATATTTCTCTACCGTCCTATGGCTTGTTTTTTCATTCTCTTGACCATGTTGCTCATAGAGCAGAAAATTTTAACTGTAATGATATCCAATTCATCAATTCTGTCATGAACCATGCCTTCAGCGTTGTATCTAAAAAGCCAGGGGCAAACCCAAGTCTTCTAGGGTGCTCAGTACTGGTTCAGTTTCTCTAATAGGTGCAGGCCTATTCACACTGTCTACTTCCTCATGCTCAAATCTCAGCAGATGGCCTTTCAGTGAACTGGCCCATTTCATCTGGGTTATCAAGTGGGTGGGCACAGAGCTGTTCACAGTATTCCTTGATTATACTTTTAATGTCCCAGGACCAGAATCGCTGCCCCCTTCCTTTGCTGATAACAGTATTGTGTCCTCTCTCCCTTTTTTCAGCTATGCCTGGCTAGAAGATGATCAGTTTGACTGTCTTCTCAAAGAACCAACTTTTGGTTTTGTTCATTTTCTCCCCTAATTTCCTTTTTTTCAATTTCACTGACTTCTCTTCTAACTTTTAATGTCTCTTTTCTTCTGCTTACTCTGATTTAACTTGCTCTTCTTTTTCTACTTTCCTCAGATGGATGTTTAGATAACTGAGTTTAGATTTTCCTTCTTTTCTAATACATGCATTCAGTGCTACAGATTTCCCTCTGAGCACGGATTTGGCCCACTCTTATCTTTATAATCTTTCAGATATTAGAATCCCCTCAACAGAAGCAAGCTTAGAGACTACTGTTCTCGATTCCTTACTGCATTTACATATGCCCACCTTCTGAGACAGAGATGCTTGTTGTATGTAAGTACAAGTGGCATCTCTTGACCTACGAAAATATTTGTCGCTCTATTAGACAGTGTGTAATTGAAAGAACTTAGGCTGCAAAGTCACACTTTCTTGGTTTCTGACTTTCTTGGTTTGTTACTTTCTTGGTTTGTTTTTTAGCTTCTTTACTTAATAGTTGTGACCTTAACTGGGTTATTAACTCTTTTGTGAGTCAGGCTGCTCATTTGTGGGGGAAAAAAAAAGAAAGAAAACCACAAAATAATCATGAGGATTATGAGAATAAATGAGCAATACTTAAAACACATATAAAAAATACAAATGGCATCCAGCTGCATTCACATCACACACCTGCTGCAGACGGAATGTCTGTGCCCCGCCCCCACCTTGCAAGAGCTTTGAGCCCCATGGAGAAGCCGCTGCAATGAGAAGCCTACATACCATAAGTACAGAGTAGCCCCCACTTGCTGCAACTAGAGAAAGTCCACGCAGCAGCAAAGACCCAACACAGCCATAAATGAATAAATAAAATAAATAAAATAATTTTTAAAATTTTAAATTTTAAAAAATTTTTATTTTGAGGATAATCCAAATGCTCTGCTGATGAAAATTCATCTTCACCAAAACAAGGTAAACTGAAGGAAACTTCTGGTAAAACAAGGAAACTGAAACATAACCCTCCGAACTGAATTAAATATTGTCAAGCAAACATTTGGAGTTTTTGGAGAACACTTTGAATCAACAGCTCAAAACTGAAAACAGAATGGACAAAAAAACTCAAAGAAATGAGACAGCTTGATTAAATTCAGGGGAGAAATGTAGACTAGCTCATAAGTAACTTAAAAGAGAATAGACTAACACATATTAAAAAAAAAAAAGGAAACAACCAAAGAAATGAAAATGAGATAAAGAAGTTAAGAGTCAGAGTTGGTGTGACTGATCTGGAAGACAATCAAGGAAGGAATAACACTTATATAATTGCAGTCCAAAGGAAAAGAATTAAAAGCGGAATAGAACTAAAATTTGTAACTGTTTAGAGAACTATTTCTGGATGTAAGGACTTGAATCTACCTTTTGAAAGAACTATCACCACTGTAATCTAACCCTCAATAATAATCAATGGATGCCATATTTTCATAAAGCTACTAAATAGACAAAAAACCCTTTAGGCCACCGGGGGAAGATGACTCGCACAAAACTTCTCAAAAACTACAGGCAAAGCAAGGCAACAAGGGAGCAGCATTTTCAAGTAACTCAAGAAAAGAAGTATGAACCAGAGACTTTCTCCTTCAGCTAAGCTGTCCTCCAAGTATCAAAGCTATAAAGAAACAATTTTAAAAACTTAAGAATTTGTATCTGGGAGCCCTTTTGGAAAATCTACTAGAAAATGAATGGACTGCATTCAACCAACAGATGACCAGGGAAACCTTAGCAAAAGGAGTTGTGGACAGCATTTAATCTTCCACACTGGAAAACAAGAAAAACAAGTTCTCTACCTACTAAAGCTGTTGTGAAAATTATGAGTTATGCACGCAAAATACTGAGAACTGTACCTGGTCTGCTCTAAGTTTCAATACATACCAGTTACTGTAATTCAGGACACTTCAAATCAACTAGAATCGAGTCACCCATGATGATTTTATACTTTTAAATACCCTCTGAATATCATGACGGACATTATGTTGTCCACTTAGGTCTTCTTCTTCCATTCACCAGACTTGCTAGCACTTGATCAATTTCACTGGTTTTTCAAAGAGTTGAGTGAGTGAAGTGAGTGAAGTCGCCCAGTCGTGTCCGACTCTTTGCGACCCCATGGACTGTAGCCCACCAGGCTCCTCCCTCCATAGGATTCTTCAAGCAAGAGTACTGGAGTGGGTTGCCATTTCCTTCTCCGGGGGATCTTCCCAACCCAGGGATTGAACCCATGTCTCCTGCATTCCAGGCAGATGCTTTAACCTCTGAGCCACCAGGGAAGTCCAAAGGGTTAGTTGGTTCTATCTGTCCTACCCTTTCTTTTAAATGTCTTTAATTCAATCATCCTTTTCATGCTTTCTCTGCCTTCTTGAACTGACTACTGTTCATTTTATTTCTAGTCTTTCTCAATGCTTAATAAATACATTTCCCTCTGTGTTAAACACTGTCCATATCCCATAGGGTTTAATATGAACTGTCATATATTTTTGAACAGTCTGTAATCTCAATTTTGATTTCACTTTAACCCCAAAGTTTTACAGTTCTAATCCACGTAATTTCTATTTTTATAATTTGTTGGGTTTTCTCTACAACCTACTGCATCATAATTCTATTAATATTCCACTGGCATCTGCATAGAAAATGTATTCTTTGTACTTCAATCTGTAGCTATAAAATCATGCTGTGTTACTCGAATTCTTTAGAGCCTTAGTTAACAGCTTTTTGCTTTAAATGTTTCCATGCTAAATGCCTGGTGCAAAAAGGTTCATGGTCGTCAAAGCCACTTAATGGATATTAGGTTTTATCAATATAAATTAACATTCCTGTCTCACCGAACCATTCCCTAAGCTCCCTGAGTTCCATTCTGTCTGGTATTAGGTGTTCCTCTTTGCTTCTGTCATCAACCGGGTACATATCTTTGTTTTTCCCAATAATTTTTTAATCACTTGCTTTAAACAGCAGAGCAGGACTTTATGTTAACTCAATCTAGAAGCTTCCATCTTTTCATAAAGGGAGTGGGAGCACACTGAAAGTGCCATAATCTATTCAAATCTAAAATTCAATGATATTTTTTAACATAAAAATCAATTTGTTCTATATTTACAAAGTATAGCAAAATTGGTAAGTAGGTCAACAGACAGATGGCAAATTCTAGCTGATTCTAAAGGTACAGTGTCTGAAGTGAAAGTGAGTGTTACTTGCTCAGTTGTGTCTGACTCTTTGCGACCCCATGGACTGTAGGTAGCCAAGGCTCCTCTGTCCATGGAACACTCCAGGCCGGGAATGCTGGAGTGGGTAGCCATGCCCTTCTCCAGGGGATTTTTCCAACCCAGGGATCGAACCTGGGTTTCCTGCATTGCAGGTGGATTCTTTACCATCTGAGCCACCAGGGGAGCCCCCAAAACACAGATAAATGTAGTTAACTGAAATGTAAGAAAATCCTATCAACATGGACATGTTTCCAGGATAACACATGGGCATTTTGTAGGGACACACGGACATTTCACTGGTTACATTCCAGCTGACAGTAGCAAACACTTCCTACTACTGAGAAGGTGGTGTGACATCAAAGGACCAGGCTTAGAGGCGCAGATATACAAGAAGAGATGCAACCAACAGAGACGTAGAACAAAGAGAGGAAGAGACACAGGTGAGGAGCCCGAGAGGCTGAAAAAATGGAAAAACCGCTAAAACAGGGGGGAACATCACTATCATTACGATCATCTACAGAAAATCTCTAAGTGTAAGCTACTGTGCGCTATGCCTTCAGTTTTATTTCTAGAAAGCTGAGTTGTGTCTTTAAATTTGATCTACATTCTTAATATAGCCTCATTTATTATCTTCCCAGAAGCTATTAATTAAATTGATGTCACAGTTTATTATCAACCACATGTAAGAGTTCAGAAAATATAAGACAGAAAATATGTATTAAAAGATTCAAAATACCTCTAGCAGGATTCAAAATAAAAGTTATCCTGAAAAGAGTGAAGCAGAGAATGAAAGAATGCCTAACTTTGAATAGAGGTGAACATTCAGCAAAAACATCGATTTGGAACAAATTGATTTTTAATAGAAATATCTACTCTCTTACCAATCAATTTATTGGCTCTGAAACACTCTAATGCCACCCACAAACTGAGCATCTGTGGCCAGCAGGCGACCCTCCAGTATCTCCACATGTTTTCAGTGCTGACGCACACGCTCGCTAAGAGTCAGTTGTGTTTATTCCCAAACGTGTTTATTGCTATTGTACTAACTCCTATAATTACATGAATTAAGTATTCTATAAACAGATGAAACATGGGTGAAAACAGAAAAAGATAGTATCTGCTTCTCTGAAGACTAAGTTGAATGCTTTAGAAAGATTCAAAGGCAAGTTACTAAAAAAAAAAAAAAAAAAAAGGTTTGTTCAACTTCAGTGTGGTTGGGGGGACATCTGCAGAAATATAGAAGTATTGCTCACTCAGATTTCTTTAGGAAGTCTAAGTTCTTTGCTCCACTGTAAGGAAACCAAAACTGAAACCTGTGATGAAACATCAGCAGCAAAGGTGCCTGAAAGATACAAGGCGGGACAGACACATCCTCAAAGGAAAACTCTCCAGGGTTGCAGCAAAAGTCTGCCAAATACAAATCTCTATTTCAAACGTTTTCAAGAAATGATTTCTGGCTTTAATACTTTTTAAAGTAACTGACAACCCACCTTCCCCCTGCAAGCTTATCCAAGAAGCTTCTAATCTGAATTAGAAAAAGTATATATGCTATTTCCTGGTGACCTTAAAACTTGCCCCATGCTTTCTCCAAGGTTTCAGTTGACATATTTAAAAGATACAGAGAAAATCTTAAAAGAAAATAAAGACAGGGGGCAAGAGAACAGTGATGGCTAACTGCTCATCAGAAACAACAGATCACATAAATAAGACCAAAAATCTGTATTTAGTGAAAATATGCTTATAAAATGAAGAACATTAAAAAATTCTCATATTTAAAAAAGCTGAATTTGTCTCCAGCAGATCTATACCCAATTCTTTTTCAAAAAGGTATATTAGAATGCAAATAAACTCACATCAGTATAGGCGTAAACTCTAACCTGATCTAATTTTAATATTATTTAGTGAAAAGGAAACAATGCACAAACTCCAGTCATTCATTATTAGTTATAAAATATTCCTGACTTCTTTCACAACCATGATACAGATTTCCACACACCTGGGTGACTGAGGATGTGTAACAGCACTGTGGAAATCAAGAGCTAGTTTATTCTTGAACAAACTCACCTCTCTGTTTTGGAAAAATCTCTTCGGGATGCTGTAAAATAAATTAAAAATGCATTAGGTAATTACTGTAACATATAAAGCTAAGTGAAATTAGTAAAAAGTATTAATAAAGAGAACTACCTTCATTATGGGCCGGGCTCGCTTCTCAAACAAACCACTGGGAAAAAGGTAAGTGATGGCCCTCTGAAAAGACACTCAAAATTAACACCGGTTGTAAAACCAAGTTCACGTTCATGACTAATAGTGACTGAGTGCTTACCACGTGCCAGATAGTGAACCAAGGGTTTCACGTGCATTGTCTTACTGTGTAGTCTTTAAGTGAATTGATAAAACCACCACACATACATTCCCCAAAGGGCAGGCCCCAATCCCCCACCGCCGTGACACTTGGATGTTTTCAGAAGCTCTCTGAACTTTTCCTCAAACTTGGGAGAGGCTCTTTAACTATGTTTTCCCAAGCATGTTCTCTTCAGTGCCTGCTTCTCAATGGAGATGCTCTTGGCATTTTGAACGTGAGGCCGCCCTGTAGGCTAACTTCGCCCATACAGCAGGTCATTCTGTCATCCCTGGTCCTTCTCCCAAAACCTCCAGCAGGAACAAACCCAATGCTCTTGACAAATCTCTCCCCCACGTTTCCCTTCACCTCCTGGGGGCAGTACTGCCCCCAACCTGAGAGGGACCATGTAAGCCCCTGCAGTCTTCTCCAGCACCCTCCTCACAATCAAAAGGAAAAGCAAACACAAAGAGCACAGGTCTTCATCTCTGCTGCACATCAGATGCAAAGCCTGTGGACCCTACACCCTCCCTGAGCTACGGATGGACTGGCAGCGCCTTGCAGCACCCGCGCTCTTCTTTCAGAACCTGTTTCTTCTGCACAGAAAACATGCTGGAGACTCCCCTGGGGGTCCAAGGACTAAACTCTGTGCTCCCAATGCAGGGGCCCGGGTTCAATCTCTGGTCAGGGAACTAGATCCCACATGCCACAATCAAGGCTCGATGCAGTCAAAGAAATATATATATATATTTAAAGAAAATGTGCTAGACCAGATCCTGTCCCTAGAAGCAGGGCCTATAAATTCTGGGGTGGGGTGGGGTGGGGCAAATTCAATTACATTAAGGAGCCTAGGTATGTCTCTGGGTCAAGTTTTACTCATTCTGCCTTCTGGCAATAAAACCAACACTAAAAAACAACAACAACAACAAAACTCAGGTCAAACACCAGAGTGCTACTTTTGTGAACTTTTTTCTTTTTGAAAACACCAGGGGCTCCTCTCTCTCCTTCTCTGCAGAAGGTGGACTTTTTATTTCATAAATGATGTTGAGACAACTGGTCACCAATTGGAAAAGATAAAACTGGACCCAAACCTGACACCACATTATGTGAATAAACTCCAGATGAGTCAGAGAGCCAAAGGTGGAAAGCGAAGTCAAAGCGGTACCAGAAGACAATGTGGATGAGTTCGCCAGGGCCTCCCCTGGTGGCCCAGAGGTAAAGAATCTGCCTGCAATGGGGGAGCCTTGGGTTCGCTCTCTGCGTCGGGAAGATCCCCTGGAGAAGGGCATGGCAACCCATTCCAATATTCTCGCCTGGAGAATCCCATGGACAGAGAAGCCTGCCAGGCGATAGCCCATGGGGTCGCAGAGTCAGACATGACTCAGCAACTGAACAACAGCAACATAGAATCCTTTAGAAATTTATAAGACTACAGCATGGCTTATCTAAATCCAAAACCAAAGAATGTAAAAAAAAAAAAAAATTAACCCAAGTGTCACAGAGTAAAGTAAGGTATTTCTCATTTGCAGACATGCTGCTTACATCTTCAAATTTTCATGAGAATGCTGGTGACTGCAGTGTTCCCTCCCATGAAGGCTAAATATGTAACTATATATTCTCAGGCTTTATGTCAAAGGATGAAAGGACTGCAGACGCCATCCGGGACATGGAAGCCCTGGGTCAGGACTGCAATCCCTATTAATTAGGGATCCCAGCTGGGCAGTGGGTCTGCAGCTGTTAACGTGATCAATGACTTACCTACATGTCATCTCTACTGATTCGCTTATAAATTACCAGCAAGTGAGACTAATGTACAGGTGCTAATTTATTTAAACTGTTCTCGGCAGCGCTACACAGCTTTATAAACTGCATCTGGCACCTAATGTTGGCTGTCAGTTGTACTTAGACATGCCTGTCCTAACGACTCTGTTCATTAGAAGTGAGCACAAATTATGAAATATTGTGAAAAATGATACATCAAATGGAATGGGCACAGCAAATCAATTAGAGAAACTTCACACAGCAGATTCGCACTTAGGAGAATAAAACACTCAGGTTTCGGAAGGAGGTCTATAATACCAATTAAAAAGTAATTGGTAGACTTCAGCAGTATTATATATCAATTTGCTGGCTTTTTTCCTGAATTTCTCGACTAATGCAGAACTTAACTTTTAATTCCCAAATACACTCATTAGTAAATGCAAGTGCAATTCTGTATCCGTAATATTTAGGATAACTGAAATATCTCCAAACTTAAAATTGATAGGCTGAATCAAAAAGAAAGATGCAAATACCGGTGGTCTTCACCTTTTTGTGTATTTGCAGCATGACTTTGAGAAAAGGAATTTTGATGATCCATGTGAACCATCAAAAAGGGTTAAGAGTCAGCAACAATACAGAGGTCTGTCTACTCCAGCAAGCAACGTGTGACTGTGTCTGTGGATTCTGGGGCCCTGACCACCACTCACCTGACCGGTCTGCAGCCCTGGGTCAAGATCTCTACCCCACTCCTGTTATACATGATGGGGCTATTTCTCCATTTCTGTACAAAAAGACTCTTCTCTTGTCCAAAGTACAACTGCTTGACATTGAATTACAACCCCACTCAGCTCAGTGTTCATCTGACAGAAACTACCACCCCTTACCACCCCAACCCAGCACACAGTATTCTCAGATGAGAACACTCGCCTGATCAACATCTGACAGTCACCTGGGAAAGATTTATGGCACAGGAGTTGAGGTCCACGCCATTAAGATCTACCTTCAAAATATTTAGCATGCATTTAAGTACTTTCAGCAAGATGCCACATACACAGACTACCACTGCTTGTCACGGGGTTCCCTGGCAGCGCAGTGGTAAAGGACCCGCCTGCCAATGCAGAAATATAAAAATATTGCTCACTCAGATTTCTTAAGGAAGTTTAAGTTCCTTAAGAAAGAGACTTGGGTTCAATCCCTGGCTTGGGAAGATCCCCTGGAGGAGGGCATGGCAACCCACTGCAGTACTCTTGCCTGGAGAATCCCATGGACAGAGGAGCCTGGCGGGCCACAGTCCACGGGGCGGCAGTTGGACACGACTGAGCAACTGAGCACAGCACAGCACACTGCTCGTCAGAGGGACTGATTTTCCTGTCACCAGCAGCACCAGTGACTTGGGAATGAAGAATGGTGCGCAGCTCCTTTCTCTTCGATATAACTGAAGAAATCAGACAAAAGTCAAACTATTTCGAAATGGAGAATGTCTACACCTAATTTCTTTCCAGTGAATTTGCTATTTTACCAACTAAAACGGTATTTTTCATATAAATTTAGCATTAAATATTTTGCAAAAACATTTCCAGCAGCTATACAATGCTGAAGCTTTATTAATAATAAAATTTCTAATAATGTAACAAATATAAACAGTGACAAGCAGAATTATTTTTATTCATAAATTATACCAATGATATTTCTTTTTTATTTCACTAATCCACCTCAGCACTCTTTTTAAAGGCTTATTTAATTAAGGGTGCACCAACATGCAAGATTAGCTAGGTGTAATTTTCATACTTTTATGTTATATATGCTTCTTTCACTGAGGCCAGAGGCCAGATTCCTAGTCCAGCTCAACCTTCTGGAATAAAGTTGTAAACCTAGAAGTCAATGAAAAAGGCCTATAAATGAGCTGATGTAAATCTGTGATTTTACTTAGAAGGAAGGGCATGTGGGTCCTTATGCCGAGTCCAGTGGCTCTTGGCTCTAAATCACACACCTAACAACCTGAGCTGTGCCAAAGGCAGGCAGGTGAAGGGGCGCTGAGAGGCAGAAGCCGAGATGGACACGCTGATGTGGAAGAAGGGCCGTGCCAGGTCATTCAGTACAGGGACAACACGTCCTCGGGGACCCCGCAGTCTGACAACCACTCCAGAAAGGAAAATCCTGCGGCTCCAAAAGGTTCATTGCGCTCACTGTGTTCTACTAAGTAAGGCAGGGAGACTGCATCTGATTGTAGAAAGTATTACCCAAATCAAATCTTTGAAAGCATGGGAACAGCAGACCTTGGGTGAACGCCTTGTATAGTCTTGGCGTCCGCAACAATAAACACCTGCCCTGCGAGGTTTTTATGAAGATGAAACACAGGGATGCATCATGAGCACACACAGGAGGTTTCAGTAAGTGGCAGTATTCTTCACTACTACAAATAACGATTAAAAATCAGTTTCTCTCCCTCTGGACTTCCCTGGCGGTCCAGTGGTTAGGAATCCACCTGCCGATGCAAGAGGCACACGGTCCTTCCCTAACTGGGGAATTCAGATGCCACGTGCCACGGGGCAACTGAACCCACACGCATGGCAAGTGCAGAGTCTGTGCCACAAAGAAAGACCCTACATGCTGCGTCTATGACCTGACATGGTCAAATAAATATTTTAAAAAATTTTCCTAACTTTATTGACTATGCCAAAGCTGTGTGGGGCACAATGAACTGTGGAAATTTCTGAAGGAGATGGCAACACCAGACCACCTGACTTGCCTCTTGAGAAATCTGTATGCAGGTCAGGAAGCAACAGTTAGAACTGGACATGGAACAACAGACTGGTTCCAAATAGGAAAAGGAGTACGTCAAGGCTATATATTGTCACCCTGCTTATTTAACTTATATGCACATACATCATGAGAAATGCAAGGCTGGATGAAGCACAAGCTGGAATCAAGATTGCTGGGAGAAATATCAATAACCTCAGATATGCAGATGACACCACCCTTATGGCAGAAAGTGAAGAGGAACTCAAAAGCCTCTTGATGAAAGTGAAAGAGGAGAGTGAAAAAGTTGTCTTAAAGCTCAACATTCAGAAAACGAAGATCATGGCATCCAGTCCCATCACTTCATGGGAAATAGATGAGGAAAGAGTGGAAACAGTGACAGATTTTATTTTGGGGGGCTCCAGAATCACTGCAGATGGTGACTGCAGCCATGAAATTAAAAGACGCTTACTCCTTGAAAGGAAAGTTATGACAAGAGACAATACTTTGCCAACAAAGGTCTGTCTAGTCAAAGCTATGGTTTTTCCAGTAGTCATGTATGGATATGAGAGTTAGATTATAAAGAAAGCTGAGTGCAGAAGAATTGATGCTTTTGAACTGTGGTGTTGGAGAAGACTCTTAACAGTCCCTTGGACTGCAAGGAGATCCAACCAGTCCATCCTAAAGGAGATCAGTCCTGGGTGCTCATTGGAAGGACTGATGTTGAAGCTGAAACTCCAATAGTTTGGCCACCTGAGGCATAGAGGTGACTCATTTGAAAAGACCCTGATGCTGGGAAAGATTGAGGGCAGGAGGAGAAGAGGATGACGGAGGATGAGATGGTTGGACGGCATCACCGACTCAATGGACATGAGTTTGGGTGAACTCCGGGAGTTGGTGATGGACAGGGAGGCCTGGCGTGCTGCAGTTCATGGGGTTGCAAAGAGTTGGACACGACTGAGTGACTGAACTGAACTGAACTTTGGATATCAAATTATTTATTTTTGTCCTTAGAAATAAGCAAGCATTTTGTCAGTACGGGAATGTTAAAGGAGACCCATCAGCTGTACTGTCTCTTTTGAGTGATACACACAGCCAAACCTCTTACAGAAAGAATAGTCTCAGAAACATAAATGGAAACAGCAATTATAAAATGACAGATTCCCATAAATTTCAGTGCTTTGGTCATGGTTGGTTGTCACTGTCCTCTTCTGCTTTAGTGTCTACTCTAATGATAGAGCGTTTAATACAATGCCACAAGAGTCAACGGGCATAAAGTGTGAGACTTGGTAAAGCTGGCCAGGCAGCGGCCGTAAAGCAGAAGGCAGGGGCGCTGCGTCCCAGAGAAGGGCTCCCATTTCCGCACGGGCTCCCAGACGCGGGCGAGGCGAGAGCACGCCCCAGCCCACAGCGCAGAGTGCTCTCGGGATGAAGCGGCCCCAGGACGAAGCCACGTTCCTGACGGGGCTGCAGAGTCTTCTCCTCAACACACCGTCTAGTGGAGAGTCTGCGACCAAGGCCACTCGGGCACTGGCGACGGACTCAAGCCACGGTGGATTTTGTTTATTACCGCTAACGGCGATAAGAGCAGCAACACAGCACAGCAGTCTCCTGCTCCCTAGTTAGATTCTGAGGTCGCGAATAGCAGCTCTTCTTTCAGAGGTGGGGAAACCAAGTGACGACGCTGTGAGCTGCTACACGTGGAAGCCCACGACGCTGAAAGGGCTCTCCTGACGCCAGCTTCTGTAGCTTTCCACAGCGTCACTTCAGCTACAACACATTTCTCTTCTAAAGAAAGATCAGTAACAAAGGTCTACGTCTACATTCCTCACAAGAAATCCAGCTTCATTTTAAAAGGTTCTACCTATTTTAAAAGAAGCTATTGTATGTTTTTTTCATATTAATTCATGATTTCACTACTTTGTTAGCAAACTCTAAAGAGGATTTTTATTATGTTCGATTAGCACAATGATACTAAATATTATCAACTTTACTTACACTGAAAACACACACACTACAGTTTTAAAAGTGTAGGAAAGCTGTGGCCTCTCACATTCATAGCAAGATTTTAAACATATCTTCTCTGGAAAACAACTCAATATTTTAAGGGACAGAACTAATAATACTGCTTCTACCTGACTGAATGACAGAATATTTTAGATATCTCTAAATAATATAAGAAGGATACTCTAGATAAAAGACACCAATATGTATTTTTAAACTTCTTAACAAAAAAGTTAGCTATTTTAATATGTGAAAAAATTGTTTTACATCTTCAATATTTTTGCCTAAATGAATTTCATAAATGATTTCAGTGATCATTATTTTAGCAACTGGTTAAGTATTAATAATAAGGAAAACCCAATCTCTAAAACACATAAAATAATAACAAATGGTTTAATGTGAATACAGTGGCACCCAATTTTCCTATGTAAAAATTACACAACGAGCCCAGACTTTTAACTAGGGGTATTCAGTCGCTCAGTCATGTCCCACTCATTGTGACCCCACAGGCTGTAGCCCGCCAGGCTTCTCTGTCCATGGGATTTTCCAGGCAAGAATACTGGAGTGGGCGGTCATTTCCTTCTCCAGGGGGTTTCCCCGACCCAGGGATCAAACCCAAGTCTCATTCAGCTCCTGCAGTGGCAGGCAGGTTCTTTACTCACTGAGCCACCAGGGAAGCCCCTAGTTTAACAAGTCAATTAATGCAATAAATAAATAAATAACTTGTATCCTTTAAAGTATAATTTTTTAAAAAAAATCTGATTCTTGTGAGTTTTAACTGACATCTAACACTTCGTTTGAAGACTTTACTGTTAAGAAGTCATGTTTCACTGAACAATGTTAGAAAAACAAAGATCTGCCCTTGTTCCCATGACTCACAAAACAAGCACTGCACTTACATCAATATCCTCCTGGGTAAACGTTTCTGGGTCCTCCCCCATCATGTTGGCCAAGTGTCTCTTCCCGATGTTGAACTCTTCAATCTGCTTTTTAATAAAGTCCACTGTGTAACTTTCACGTCTTAAGGCTGCAACATTTTTCTTTGTTGTTACAGCTGGGGAATGTTTGAGCCTTAATATCTAGCAGAAAATACAAATGGAAAGAGAAGATTTTAAGTTAAACAATGATCTTGTAGGCCACTGTCTCTAAATAAAAGAAGACATTTTAAACAATTGTCTTTTTAGGCCGGTATTCAATTGACAGGAGTCTGGAGATGAGATAAAGCTTGCTTTTAAAAGCCTATGCTCACAAAGAAGTTTAAACTACTAGCATTTCCACACATTAAAAATAATAATAAAAATAACTGGGTGATATGCTACCTCCATTATCTGCTAGAAATATCCAGATTTGATACCGACTGGTCAATGTCAGCTGCTATGGGACTTGACATATAGTGAATGAGGGTGAAACGGTACAGTGCATCCTCAGTCTTGTCTGACTCTTTGCATTCCATGAACTGTAACCTGCCAGGCTCCTCTGTCCGTTGGGATTCTCCAGGCAAGAAAACTGGAGTGGGTTACTGTGCCCTACTCCGGGGAATCTTCCAACCCAAGATGGAACCTGTGTCTCCTGCACTGACAGGGGGATTATTTACCACTAGCGCCACCTGGGAAGCCCCAAGAGAGAAACACCACTCCCCTTAAAATAAGCCTGTGTACATGTAGTGAGCAAGCAGCAAGCAGAAGACACAGACCTGGCGTGTGCTTCTCATGGACACAATACCCTGACAAAGCTGAAGGACACTTCTGAGGTCAGGTGACAAGAAGACTCTCCTCCCCCTCTTCTCTCTCTTGATCAGACTGAGGAAAGCAAGACGTGGTGAGCTGCGCCCCGGAGGTCCACAGGCCAAGCACTGAGGGTGGTCTCTGGCCAAGAGCCAGCACAACAGCTGCAAGGATGTGAGTCCTGCCCACACCCACACTGAGCATGTGGGCAGCAGATTTCACCCCTGGCCCGAGATGACCATGGCCTGCTGCCTTGCGGGAGACCTTGAGCAGAAGGCCCAGTGCAACTGTGCCTGGAATCCTGACTCACAGAGTCCACGAGGGAAATATCTGTTGTTTCAAGCTGCTCTATTTGAGGTTAATTTGCTACACAGCAATAAATAATCACTCAACACCCCAGTTTGGAGAAGGCAATGGCACCCCACTCCAGCACTCTTGCCTGGAAAATGCCCCGGATGGAGGAGCCTGGTGGGCTGCAGTCCATGGGGTCGCTGAGGGTCGGACACGACTGAGCGACTTCACTTTCACTTTTCACTTTCATGCATTGGAGAAGGAAATGGCAACCCACTCCAGTGTTCTTGCCTGGAGAATCCCAGGGACGGGGAAGCCTGGTGGGCTGCCGTCTATGGGGTCACACAGAGTCAGACACAACTGAACCGACTTAGCAGCGACACCCCAATTACAACAATAAAGCAGAGTACGAGAAAGTTCACTTACTCTGCTTTATAAGGAAAGAGAGGTAGCAACGATGGGCATACCTATTATCAACTTTTCTTTAAATAAGAACTTTGTAAACTACATGAGGAAAATGAACATTTTGATGACCCAGTATTTTAATTAAAGTGACGAGGGACACACTAAAACATCATGAAAGATGACATGGCCAAGGGAACAACTTATGCTACCAAAGGGCCTTCCTTTCCCATTGCTAACAAAATGGAATTTTTAAAAATTCAAAAATTATCTGGGGGAAAACACAACTAATGCACATAGCTGTATAAAGCATCTGCTACAAACACTGGTCAATTTTTAAATCTGCTTTGCAAAGACTTTTGAGGAATTTGCCAGTAGTGTTAAGACTACTGAAAACAAACTGGATGCTGTGAAAAACACAGAACATTATAACCTCCAGGAGCCCACAAGATGAGAGACGAAAAGAACAGATCCTTAAGACAGAGGCAGCAATGTTTTTTGCAATAAAAGCAAATTACACAAGGGCTAAGCCATCGAATATCATCCAGCATTCTTCTCTGGCTGACAGTCTGATCAACAAAGGCTTGTTGACTCAGTAAAAACTCAGAAAGTGCTCAGTAGAAAATCAAGAGAACATACTGATGTTTGTAGTAACAGTTTTCAAAATAGAGATTGGCTTACTGCTTTTTTCCTCTTGTGAATGTCATAAATATTACGGAAAGCTAAATGAGCATTCCTACATAAAACTATATTGATAGGCATTAGGAATTCATGGATAACCTTTGTATTACACCGTGACTGTCAACTACTTATAACAAAGCCAAAACTACTTTTATTTGTGACAATAAAAGAGACACGTGTACCCCAATGTTCAACGCGGCACTGTTTACGATAGCTAGGGCATGGAAGCAACCTGGATGTCCATCGGCAGACGAGTAGATAGGAAAGTTGCGGTACATATACACAATGGAGTATTACTCAGCTATTAAAAAGAATGCATTTGAGTCAGTTCTAATGTGGTGGATGAAGCTGGAGCCTATTTTACAGAGTAAGTCAGAAAGAAAATAAATCAGAAAGTAAGTCAGAAGAAAGTCAGTCAGTCAGAAAGAAAAACACCAATACAGTATATTAATGCACATATATGGAATTTAGAAAGATGGTAATGATGACCCAATATGCGAGACAGCAAAAGAGACACAGATGTAAAGAACAGACTTTTGGACTCTGTGGGAGAAGGTGAGGGTAGGATGATTTGAGAGGAGAGCATTGAAACATGTATGTTACCACATTTGAAACAGATCACCAGTCCAAGTTCAATGCAAGAAATAGGGCACTCAAAGCCAGTGCACTGGGACAACCCAGAGGGATGGAATGGGGAGGGAGGTGGGAGGGAGAGGGATGGGGAGGGAGGTGGGGTTCAGGATCGGGGGAGGGGGGAACACATGTACACCTGTGGCTGATTCATGTCAGTGTATGGCAAAACCCACCACAATACTGTAAAGTAATTAGCCTCCAATTAAAATAAATAAATTTTTAAAAATCAAGTATCTTAGCATAGCAAAACACTTTCTAATCCCGTCTCGCCATTCTCTCATCAGTTATTATACCAACTGTAATTGCTAGAACCAATTATTTGTCGTTGCCAGAATCCACTGACTGTGCACATCTCTGGTACTTGGGTACCAACGGCACCTTTCTGGAACAGAATCCCTCTTTTCTCATGTAACTCCTGACAGACGCTCCCATTACCTCCTCGAGAGGAGGCTGCCATTCTGTCCATCTCAGCTCGTCTGTCTTAGGCTCGGCGTGTCTGTGCTCCTCCGTATTTACCGCTACAAATCTCACAGTGCACTGTGTGTAGATCCCTGATATTCACAGGTTTAAAACCAGAAAAATGTGGCCATTCACAAGTAATATTCCCTCCTCCACTCAAATGTGGGACACCCAGATGCACCTGTACTGAAGCACTGATGTGAAACATGGATTCCACAATTCTGGCACACAGGAGAAAACCCATCACAGAGGCTCCCAACTGAGCACCCAGGAGTCACAGGTCAACAGAACTTACTTCTTTTTCCTTGTTGCATCAGTGTCTCTCAAACGTTTCTGACTGTGACTCATAGTAATAGCTACTGCTTATATCACTACCTGGAACACACTTATACTTAATAAACAAAAAGTAAAAATACCCTCTATAAGAAGGCTTCCCTCGTGGCTCAGTGGTAAAGAATCTGCCTGCAATGTAGGAGACGAGGGTTCGATCCTTGGGTTGGGAAGAGCCCCTGGAAAAGGAAATGGCAACCCACTCCAGTATTACCTAGAGAATTCCTTGGACAGAGCTGGTGGGCTACAGTCCATGTGGTTTGCAAAGAGTTGGACATGACCAAGCAATTAACAACAAAGACACATAATAGGTATTTAAAAATAATAATAATAATTGGAGAGACTTGTACTATACACGTTAGGTAAAGAAACAAAAAGTAGAAGAGACTCCATTCTTAAAAAAAATATGCATTTCATGTATGTCTGTATGTGATTAAAAAAACATAAAGACACAGAAGGATACATGCATTAGCAAGTTCGGGAGTTCCAGGGAGGGAAAAAAATACTCTTGGCCGCCTCCCCCACACTGTCAACAATAAACACATTCTGTAACCTACAGTACCTTTCCCAGAAAATTGTGTGTATACAAAAGGATATACTCAAAAGAGATGCATGAGAAAATAAAAACTTCCAGCCTATTTTCCAGTTAAAAAACAATAAAAACAAATGTTTGATGGGTAAATGAATGGATGGATTGGCTGCTGTTAAAATGTAGAAGAAAAAATGAAAAATGGATAGTATTCCTTTTTTCAACACAGTTTTTGACCATAGTACTTCTTTACAATATCTGGTCCTGTTAATCACTTTCCCTCCTTGCGACATTCTCCTGTTTCCTATGACTCCACACTGCCTGGTTCTTTTCCTACTTCTTTGGTAGGTCACTCCCAATCTCCTGGGGGCCCTTCTTTCTCTACTGTTCGTCCTTCAGGGTCTGGTCCTTCTTTTCCTCACTGACTGCACCTTCCCCCAAATGATCTAATCCATTAATCACCACACACAAGGTAACAGAGGACTTGGAAACCAGCTCTCTTCTTGAACTATGGCTTGCCTCTCTTTGGGTCCACTTGGACACCGCAAATATAACTGTATAATAAATACAATTATTTCCAAAACTAAGCTCTTTTTTTTCCCCTCTCAAATTTTGTTCCTTTTACTCAGATCCCATGTCAGTAAATGGTATTATCATCCAATCAGTTCTGAAGCTAGAATCCTGGCTTCCCACTGGCCCCAGGATTAAATGTAACTTACACGCTCTGGTCTCCAGCATTCAGGGACCTATTACCGAGAACATTAACAAAATGGAAACTGCTCAGACGCAAGACACTTTAGACATGTTTCTCTCTCCTCTCCACCGTATGACCTCCTGCATTAAGTCTTTGGGCCACTGCAGGAGTCCAGTTCTCATCCACCTCCACCCTCTTGATCGGGGTCTCGGGGGGGCAGGGCTGAACCTATAATCCACCCAGAAGACAGGTCAAGGGAGGGGTCACTCTGTTTCTGTCTCAGGTAAGTTCCCCCTCACTGCACCCTGAGAAAATCAGCCACAACCTCAAAGGTTGGCCGCTGCAAGGCAATTCCACCCTCTGTTTACCTGAGACCTCTGTTGAGCACCTAAGATCCCACAAGCCCCGCCTCCCAATGCTGGGGGCCGGGGTTCGATCTCCGGCCAGGGAACTAGATCTCATATGCCGCAACTAAAGCGATCTCGCACCCAGCAACTAAAGATCCTCAGAGAAACTAAGGACTCCGGCGGCGCCTGGCCACACCGCGTGCTACAGGGACCAGCACCGCCACCTTTCCCAAGCCTTACCTGGCAGCTGGTACCTGTCTGCAGCCCAGCAGCCGCGGCTTTCCAGAGGCCTTGTTCCCGGGCAAAGCTAACCCTACCCGCAAGAAAGAGCCGGTAGGAAGCTGCTGCGCCGCAGGACACACAGGGAGCTGCCATGTTGGCGGCAGGAGGCGCGGGCCGGAGGGCGATGGGGCCGGGCCTGCAAACTGCGCCGGCGCAGATGGGCGCCGGGTCCGCGAGGCTGCCGGGAAGAGGCTCCGAGCGAGGGGCGTGTCCCGCGACCCAGGTTGGCTAGTCGCTGATTGGGTGCGTGATCACGCGGGGCGTGTCCGGCCCCGCCCCTGGTCCGGATCCCTAGTCTACTTGGCATCCTGGTCTTTCACGGCATCCTGAAGTCGGTGGCTCACCCAGTCTCCTTGGAACGACTTCCACGTGGCTTCTCGCCAACACTTTCGTGCCACGCCAAGCCTGCCCTGGCGCCAGCTCCCCCTGCGCAGCCCTGACTTCACGCCCATTATCACGCAGCTCCTCTCCGAGCCTCTGCTCCCAGCCGACCGCGTCCTAGCACGGGTTTTCCCTCCTTCCACCTTCCCACCTGGGTCCGGGTCCAGCGTCTCCATCCTTCTGCAGGAAACTGGTTATTTCCTAAGTGTATGATGCACAGGCTAACCCTTACACCGGCGGGAACAGACCCTTGTCTTTGCTCATCACTCCCCAACTGTTGGGCTTCCCTGTGGCTCAGCTCGTAAAGAATCTGCCCGCAATGCGGGAGACCTGGATTCGATCCCTGGGTTGGGAAGATCGCTTGGAGAAGGGAGAGTCTACCCAATCCAGTATCCTGGCCTCATGGACTATACAGTCCATGGGGTCACAAAGAATCGGACTCGACTCAGCAAATTTCACTCTTGCTTTCCCCTACTGCTGGGCTTCCCTGGTGGCTCAGTGGTAAAGAATTCACCTTCCAATGCAGAGGGCAGGGCTTTGATCCCTGATCTGGAAAGATCCCTTGGAGAAGGAAATGGCAACCCACTCCAGTATTTTTGCCTGGGAAACCCCACTGACAGAGCAGCCTGGTGGGCTACTGTCCATGGAGTCGCGAAGAATGGGACAGGACTGAGTGACTGAACAACTAAGCCTCCCTGGAAACCCAATCAGAACTAAATATTAATAAATAGGTATGAATCCTGATGACTGTGCCTTACCTTCTGAGGCTTGTATGCTCCTTACAGTAACTCCCAACATGCTTTCTACAAAATACTTATTAACGGAAGCAGTAAACAGCTCTGAAAATGTTTCCAAACACTTAGATTTGAAAGATCAATAAAATTAATACACAAACACACACATACGGAAAATCTGAGGTCAAGTTGTCAAGCAAATAAATATCATCTACTATTACTTATTTTGTAAAACAGAACATTTTAATTAGTAAGAAGGTACAAATGACACAATTGCAGAATGAAATGTCCTTTAATTGGAATCCATTTATTTGTATAGTCAGTTCACTCTTCTATTCTTTTTGTTGTTACTTTTTAGGCCAGAAGTTGGGAGAGGCCCATGAACTAGCGTTTGGGAACCAAGATTTAGCTCATGAAAATTTCACCAAGTATAAAACAATCAAATAAGTATGTTAAAACTGAATTTATATCATTTTTTAAAAATGACGTGTCAGAGCACATAAAAACTACAGAAGTACTCAAATCAAGATTAGAAATTGTGGAGGGTTTTTTTTTCTCTAAAATTCATGTTATGATATTTTACTTAGATTTACTGCTGCTGCTACTGCTAAGTCACTTCAGTCGTGTCCGACTCTTAGCAACCCTGTGGACTGCAGCCCACCAGGCTCCTCCGTCCCTGGGATTTTCCAGGCAAGAGTACTGGAGTGGGTTGCCGTTGCCTTCTCCTTAGATTTACTAGATTACAGTGAAGTAACTAGTAAAGTAACTGTAATACATATTCCATCTCTAGGGGCAACCCTTAGACTGCTGCGTTCAATTTCCTGTGTAGCCTTTGAGTTTGGGAAGAAATACCCCACTGTAAGTTGACACTGCGTCCATAAATCTGGAAACAGAAGGAAAGAGTGTTATCAAGAATGTACTAATAAATGTTTAAAATATGAAAAAAAATCTTATGATTTTATCAAACAGCTGAAGTTTAGATTCGTTTAAATTCTTTTCTCATTTACTGAGCACCCGTTATATTGGAGACATCAGGTATTCTTGGTCCCATATCAGGATCATAAAATCCCAACTATCCAACATGGTAGAATCATGTAAATATGAAAGTTTGGTTCTAAAACCAGCTTCTAATGTAAATATCAGGAGAGTCAAACATTGCACTAACAAAACAAGTGCTGCCAGATATGAACAGCAGAAACTGTTAGGTGCTACTGTTGAGGGTGTAAATTGATACAGTTTTCCTGAAATCAGCGAGTCAGTGATCTATGTTAAGATGAACACCCCACACAACTTTACTGATTACATTTCCAGGTATATACCCTGCAGAAATTCTTACACGGTATATCAGGATACATGCATGCAAATATGTATAGAATCATTTTCTTTTGTAACAACACAAAAAAACCCACACACACCTTTAAAGGATTCCTAGAAATCTCTGGAGCTGCAGAGCACTTTTGATCAATATGGAAAACTTTAAGGGGCTTCCCAGGTGGCACTAGTGGTAAAGAATCCACCTGTCAATGCAGAGGACGCCAGTTTGATCCCTAGGTTGGGAAGATCCCCTGGAGGAGGAGATGGTAGCCCACTCCAATATTCTTACTGGGAAATGCCATGGACAGAGAAGCCTGGGGGGCTACATCCATGGGGTCACAGTGAGTTGGATACGAATGAGCATGCACATCGTTTAGTTAGACCAGTGGCCTCCCCTTTTGATAATCTATTTACAAGCATTTTTGAGGATCTTCCCTAGGTTTAAGAAATTTGTGTTCTCTATTTAGACACTGTACAAGTCTTTTTACTTAATAATCACCCGCTGAGTATCTTTGGTCAAGTTCAGTACCTCAAAATTCCACATTCCAGGGTCTACTAAGGTCTACTATTAACTGTTCCTTTGTTAGAACCATCTAGTGATGAGGGTGGTTCCCTTGTCCCTTGAGAAACAGAGTGGCCCCTCAGTCTCTTTCTTATTAAAGGGATGGGACAGCCAGGCACAAACAGAAAGGGTTGTAAAAATAACGGGCCACTGATGCTGCACAAAAGGGGTTCCGGAAAAGTGTGCCCTGATTTCTTTCCTGACACCCTCATTACATATTCCTTATGGTTCCTAAGGTTTCCAGTCCTTTGGGTTAAGACTGAAAGGTTGCACCAGTGTCTGTCAGAAACTCTATTTAGTGGCCGGCCACATCACTGCCTGCACAAGCCTTGACATTAGTTATGTAGATGGTATCTCTAGGCAGAATCACTTTTGGCCTGGGGCCCCTTCAGTCTTCTGATCACAGAATTGTCAGTGACTGAGGGGGCCCCGATATTCTCTAGCGTCTGGGGCATTCCCTCTACCAATACCCTGCCTCTTTGCAGAGGGTGTATCAACTGCAATCCTCCCCCTAGTGCCCCTGTTGTCCACACAGGCTGCAGTGGTCCTGTCTGGGTACCCATGGGCCTGCCAGGGCCAAATTGGCCCCAAAAGACAGCCCTCCCCATTGGTGGTCCCTGAACGAACACACCCACTGCAATCATTTGGGCTGTTTGCATAGTTCTCCGGGTGTATTCAGCCTTTTCGGCCATATCCCTATTACTGAAAACTGAATAAAACAATTGGAACAAATCATTCATCAGAGTCTGAGGACCAGCACCGCTTTCTGAATTTTGTGCCTGATGTCTGGGGCAGACTGGGCAATGAAATGCATGGCCAAAGGGCCTGAACCAGGGGATGGGGTGGGGGCAGGGGTGGGGTGGGTGAGAGGGATCCCTACTGGTTTAGCACCCATGGCCTTCTAGGGTGGGTCAGTTAAAATGTCTTCTGTGTCCTTTCTAGAGTTTTCTGTCCAAGCTACATAGGCCTTAAATTCCTTTAGGGTTCCGCTGCCTAGACACAAGGATATGAACATTTGAATATAGGGTACTTCCATCCTAACTCATATATGATCAAACCTGATTACATATCCCACTAAGGTGTTTTATTTGCTTGTTTTTCCTTTTTCATTTCTGTTGCCTGAATCTTTTGCAGTCCTAGAGGATATGGTCCAGGGGGTGTCAGCCAGGATTGATGCAGCCTGACCCATTTCAGATCTAAGCCTAAGATGATGTTTCTAACTCCCATGCTAGCCAAAATTCCATTCAAGTGAAAATCCAGGACACAATCTGGTTGAGATTTGCACTTATGATTTCACATGCTATCCCTGCGAAAATGGTCTCCCAGCCAGCTGTCAGTGCCCAAAAAATTGCTGCAAGGGAATGCTACAGAAGGTGTCCCCAGTGGTGTCCGCAGTGAGTGGGAGCTGGTCTTGCGACAAATTGGGAATAAAGAGAGGCTCAACACTTGTAAGGGGCAGAGGGAGGGAAGTGATTCTTTTTTGTGTCATTTTTAATTGGATGAAAATTGCTTTATAATGCTATGTCGGTTTCTGCTACATCAACGTGAATCAGCCGTATGTATACATACATCTCCTCCCTCTGGAACCTCCATCCTACCTCCTAACCTGTCCCACCCCTCTGGGTGGTCACAGAGTGCCAGGCTGAGCTCCTGGTGTTATTCAGCAACTTCCCATTAGCTATCTGTTTTATACACGGTAACGTATGTATTTAAATGCAACTCTCTCAGTTCGTCCCACCCTTTCTTTCCCGTTGCGTCCACAGCTCCAGTCTCTTTGTCTGCGTCTCTATTCCTGCCCTGCAAATAGGCTCATCAGTACCATTTCTTGATTCCACATACATGAATTGACATATGATATTTGTTTTTCTCTTTCTGACTTACTTCAGTCTGTATAACAGGCTTTAGATTCATCCACCTTGCTAGAACTGACTCAAAACTGTTCCTTTTTATGGCTGAGTAATATTGGAGAGGAGTAATTCTAATGAAAAAGTTGTGGGTTCAAGTCTTACTCATTTACTTATCTTATGGTATGCATCAGAATTTCATTCCTTTTTAAAGCTACCTAATATTCCCTTGTGTGTACAGACCACATTTTGTTTATCCATCCAAGTGTCCAGGGACACTTGAGTTGTTTTCACCTTTGAGCTTGTAAATAATGGTGCTACAGACACCATTACCTGTACAGTGTCTGTTCAGGTCACTGCTTTCAGTTCTTTGGGGTATATACCTAGAAGCAGCATTGCTGGATTCTTGTTTTTAACTTGGCCAGATTTTTAACTTAATCAACACAAGTGGGTGCCCATAAAAGATAACTTGATAATTTAAATCTACAACTTGAAAAGGCTCTAGTTGTATTGACCACTCCCAGCTAAACAGATAGTATACATGGGGTGTGAAAATGAGTAATGTAAATCTCACTGGAGTTTAAAAATATTTATGAGGTAATTTTAGTACATAATTTCTATAGATCAAGCTTCTATTACAGTTTAAAAACGGAATCTGTCTCAGCCCACAAGTAAATGTATTCTCCCAAGATGCATATATTTTACCATATTGATTGAATTTTAATAAATAAGAAATAGAATAAATATCTCCTTTGGTTTTTGCCCCACTGTGTTCAGTGTGAACCCCATCCATCTGCATAAGCTCTTTACCTACAAGCTGTCAGTTATGTCTGCTATAAAACAGACAGCACTTAGGGAGCTGTCAGTCAATGCTGTTATGATGCTTCAAGAATCATTCCTTCAGGCTTCATTATCAAAAATAAAACAAATTTACATGAAACATAAAGGTGGATTGATCGCACGATTTGCTGTGCATGGAAAATGACTTCAAACACACAAAAGTTCAAGGGGCCATATGCTTGGTCTCCTTGACCGTGTTTGTAATTCGTTTGTTTAAACTCATTTTTTAAAGTGCATTGAGACAGTGAAAGTGGTTATCCTGATAGAGTGGTGGGACTATATGTTGTTCCCTTACCTGAAATAGTAGTGTGTAAAAAAATGTTCTATGTTATTGTGGGTGTCTCTTTCTCCATGCCTGTGGCCTGGATTTGGGCTGCATCCAGGTCTCCCCTTTGATGTGTGAAGGTAAAAAGACCTAGAAAAGAGGAACTATATGAGCACGATTGTAGCCTGGATATAGTCAAGAGCCTGGGGCTTGCAGAATGAAATAGAATTGGAATCAATAAAATCACTAAGGGCATGGCAAAAATAAACAATAATCAAATTCCAGAAAACCAGAACTAAAGTGTACTTCTTGAGGCATCAAAGAGACGATTTTAGGACCAAGAGAGGAAGTGCCACTTTACCCAGCAGGGAGGCAACTTAAAAAGCACATTACTCCTAAGAGGTTGATGCAACCTGAAAATGTAAATAAGTAGAAGAAGGCTGTGATCAGACCTGAAAAATGAAAGTGTTCTCATTCAAAAATGTACTGAAGGGTAATTGTCAGTTTTTACTCGTAAAGGTGAGAGCAAATCTTCTAGGGTCGCTATCAGAGAAAGTGCGTGGATTTAGATGGACCACAGAGTATGATTCTAAGCAATATAAAAGAGAATTGTATAAATTGTACTTGTATGTACATATGGGCTTCCCTGATGGTTCAGATGTTAAAGAATCTGCTTGCAATGCAGGAGACCTGGGTTCGATTTCTGGCTCTGAAATATCCCCTGGAGGAGAAAATGGCAAACCGCTCCAGTATTCTTGCCTGGAGAATCCCCATGGACAGAGGAGCCTGGCAAGCTACAATCCACGGGGTTGCAAAGAGTCATACATGACGTAGCGACCAAAAAACAACAACATAAACACGAACCCCCAAATTATTCAGATTTTACCTACTCAAAGATAGCTAGGAATGTTCAAGTTCTAGGACTCAAAGAATTCTTCCAGAAAGGTCAAACTTTCAGGGAAGCAGATACTTAGTGATTTGAAGACGTTGGATAAACCTGCCCCACAACTCTGCTAACTGCCACTCAGCTGGAAAGTGGAGTTTGGTACGTTAAGAATTAAAGTAAAAAATTAATCTACACAGAGACTACTTTATCACCATTTATTGATGTATACTTTGCAAGGCTCTGTGATAGGAACTATCTGGGTATTAAGATGATACCTGTCTTTCAGGAGCTTATCAACTTATAGAAAAAAGATATTTACACAAATCTAATCATTCTAGAGAGACTGTGATGTAGTTGTGAAAGAATCGCAGAGTAAAGTGGGAGTTTGCAAAGGAAAACATTACTCCCTGCCAAATGGATCAAGATGGTTTTATTTCCTAAATGTTTTAAAGAGCTGCAAATCAAAATAAGGAAACCATCGAACTCATTTCTTCACCATTATGCAGAACCACTTCTAAACTCTCTCTGAAAGCAATTAACCAACCCCATTTTACAAACCCTACAAAGTGGAAATTTTCTATCTCAATTTATCAGATCAGGCGATTAAAAATTATTCTGCAATATCCTTAAATGACTCTCAAGAATTTGCACACCACCTTTCCTATTTCCAGTGAAGAAACATTCCTGGCCCATTTTCCAAGTGTTTTCCAAAATCAAGTATCCTACCTGAAAACTGAAATTGTGTCCAATTTCACTGAGCAGATCACAGCCTGGTGTATGATTAAACCATCACATCTCTTTATGAATAAAGTTCACTGTGATTAGATTGTAAACACCTGCATGTTGTTATTTTAACTTTAGACTCAAAAGAACATTTTATCCTGGGAAAATGCAGGTTCCTGAAATAAGCATGTCAATTTTCAAATGAAGCTATTAGAGTTACATTCTTAATAACCTTGAAGCTTAGAAACATCTATGCTTACATGGTAAATCCATGATTTCCCATCGATTTGTGTCCAGCACTCTTCAGATATAGGTTGCTGACCTCAGGGTACACACTTGTCAGATATTCATTTTCTTTGTGACTTCATATCTAATTAGAGCAATGAGTTTCTTTATGTAGTCAGAACTCGAGTTCAATTTCAGAATTCAACCGTTCTTGCAATTTATTACAGGGGAGATAAAATTGACAATACAAGCCTGTGTGACTTCCAGATTTTATTATATGTTTCATCTATTGTTGGAAAGAGAAAGTGAAAGGAAAGAAATGGGATTTTCGTTTTCATCTTTTGTTTTTGGAGTCAGTATTATAGAATTACATCTTCCCAGCAGCAGGGAGGTACTCCCAAGAAACCACATATGGAAGCACTGGGTTATTAACGCATCAATCTGTGCTCAGTTGTGGCTGGGGTGTATTACCTGGTAGTAAGTAACTGACGAAATCATGGAACAGGGTGGTGAGTCAAGCACCATCTCCCTGGAACTACACTGAGGATGCTAAGATGTGCACCAGCCAAGTGGATGCCTCATGCTCTGCCTGTCTAGGACCAGTGAAAGTGAAAGTCACTCAGTTGTGTCCAGTTCTTTGCGACCCCATGGTCTGTACAGTCCACGGAATTCTCCAGGCCAGAATACTGGAGTGGGTAGCCTTTTCCTTCTCCAGGGAATCTTCCCAACCGGGAAATGAATCTGGGTCTCCCACATTACAGGTGGACTCTTTACCGTCTGAGCCCCTAGATCACAAGGGAAGCCCCTAGGATCACTACATCCAACTATAAATCCAAGTCTCACACAGAGGCCTCTGATTAGCCAGAAACTAAATCATATCTGGAGCTTTAGCTGCAAGGGGCTCTTTAACTTTCCAGCTTTCGCTGTGCAGGAGGGATGACATTTTTTGTCATCTTGCTTGCTGCTCTATTCCTAACAGTTTTCCAAACAGTACCCAGAACCTGGAACATAAACGCCTGTTGAAGGAAGGAAATTGGAAGCTAATTCATGGTTTTTGCCACATCCATTCAATGGCTCAATGGGGATAGGGTTTCTCAGGTGGCTCAATGGTAAAGAATCTGCCTGCCACTGCAGGAGACACAGGTTCAGTCCCTGGGTTGGGAAGATCCCTTGGAGTAGGAAATGGCAACCTACACCTGTATTCTTGCCTCGAGAATCCCTTGGGCAGAGAAGCATGGTGGGCTACAATCCATGGGGTCACAAAGAGTCCGATATGACTGATCATATAGGTATACTCAGTGGGGATATATTGCAAAGGAGGCTTAGCGTGTACAGATGCTTAGATGAGATGAACTGGGGTCTCTGTCGAATCCCTAGAGGACAGAGTCCACATCTGTCTCGTTCATACTGTGTCCCCAGCTCGACTGTGCCAGGCACAGTATGAGACTATCAGCAGACTCTTGCTGGTTGAACGAATGACAAGTAAAACAGAAGCTGTCATTTTCTTCTATCTCTACCTTTCTTTAGGGGCCAAGATTTATATATCGATTACTCTCCTATTTCTGTTTGCTCTCGTATAGGCATCATAGTGGATGCTTTTATCATTTGGTTTCCTTTTCCTCTGCTGAGGATGAGTGTAAACTGAGGATTCATGAGTATGTGTGTGTGCACCTGCTCTTCATGCTGACAGCTGAATTTCTTTATTTTTTTAGACTATACTTTACTTATACTTTTTAAGATTATACTCCAGCGTATATAACATAAAATGATGGCTGTATTCTCTGTTCTGTGTAACACATCCTCGTGGTTTGTTTGATTTTTTACGGGAGTGTCATTGCTTTGCAGTGTTGTGTTAGCTGAATTTATTTCGCTGCTTAGTTAACTCAGGGTAAGTCTGGCCGTTACAATAACAGTGCTGTTGTCTGCTGCGTCCGTCACTATTTTTACTGCACAGAAAAATATCCTTGAAGATCTTTATCCTCGTAGAAGCTTTCTTCCTTCTAACCCTGGAAAACGGCACCTTGGCTCTTGAAGCAAGGCTAATGCCACAGGATTAATCAGAAAATAACGATCATCATGTCGGCGCTCCAAAAGCACGTCCTTGCTGTGGCTTCATTTCTGTGAGTGGGAATTAAGGATACCCTCCCTTTTTCTACACGCAGAAGTGTTTTTTATTCTTCATTTTTAAAACTCTGATTTTTCTTTTCCTAAAGAAAAGTCATTGGTGTTTCATTTTCTGTTCCAATACCTGTAGGGACCTCCATTTCATTTTATGTGCAGACCAAGTTTCTGCATATTTCTATCAGTGAATTATTGTGATGATTATTTAATCGAATTACCCCAAATTCAGCACCTTTAGGAATTAATTAAAGGGAATGTATTGCACATTATACACAATTCTGTGTTTTATTTCACAAATTTCCACTTCATAAGACTTCTTCTTTCCAAAATTAGATTTACAACCATATCTACAGCAGAAAGTATACCTTATATTTATTCAGTAACATATTTTTAAAGCATTTTTACATATTTTACGTCATTGATTTTCGCAACAACCTAATTATATTTCAAATGTACTAAAAACTGTGTCAAGTTTGGATACACTGGCTTGATATTTTAAATGCCAAAAACTGATATTCACAATGGAGAAATGTTATTTGAGCTTTAGGAAGGAAAAGCCACCTATTGATACCGTGAAAATAAAGTATTCAAAGGAAAAATAAAACATTAAGTAGACTGGTTGCAAAAATAGAATTACTCCTTGCATTTCTTTGATGTTCTTAATTTCTATAACACAGAAACACACGTGCACACACACAGTCAATAAAGATTACCCTGAATAAGATGAAATAAATCCTTTAATAATTTTTGAAATGATTTCATCACCACAAACACAAATTTGCCCTAAATATTGGTATCTAGGTTTCATGAAATGATCCTTTGGCCAGGGATTCAAGCTGATTCTCCAAATTCTGGGTAAGAGTGAGTCAGCAAGGAGTCAGAAAACAACTGGCTGAATGTTTCTTTTACTCTTTTAAAAAGTATTTGTTTATTTTTGGCTGTGCTGGGTCTTCGTTGCTGCTTGCAGGGGCTATTTTTTCACTGTGGTGTGCAGGGTTCTCATTGCGACGGCTTCTTTTATCGAGGAACATGGGCTCAGCTGTTGTGCACAGGCTTGGCGGCTCCACCACATGTGGGGTCTTCCTGGACCAGGGATGGAACCCGTGTCCCCCATGGCGGCAGGCAGATTCCTATGCATTGAGCCAGCATAGGAATCCTGTGAGATTCCTGCTGAGATATTTCTTCCATCACTTCCCTGCCATTTCCTTCAGTGCCTTATTCTCATCATGTAAACTTTTTTTCTCTCTCTCTTTCTTTTTTTGGCAAAATAAACATAACTTAAAATTTATCTTGCAAAACTGAAACTCTGAACTCACAAAACAGTAACTCTTCATCCCTTCTTCTCCCCAACTCCTGACAACCACCATCTTATTAATTTTTTCTTTATGAATCTGAACCTCAAGGAACCTCATGTAAGTGGAATCACACAGAACATGTTTTTTTATGGCTGGCTTACAGATGGCATAGTGATAAAGAATCTGCCTGCATTGCAGAATATGCAAGAGACTCGGGTTCAATCTCTGGGTTGGGAAGATCCCCTGGGGAAGGACATGGCTACCCACGCCATTATTCTGGCCTAGGAAATCCCACGAACAGAAGAGCCTGGAGGGCTACAGTCCATGGGGTCACAGAGTCAGATATGACTGAGCACACACACACTCCCCTCACTTAACACGATAGCCTCAAAGCTCATCCCTGTTATGACAGATGTCAGAATTTCCTTTTTTTAAGGCTGAATCGTATGAATATTATTTTCCTCATCCATTCATCTGTCAGTGGGTGCTTGGTTGCCTCTTCATTTTAGCTAGTCTGAATAGTGCTTCTATGTAGTTATTATTTGCATGGAATATCTTCTTCCACCTTTTGTCTCCAATCTGTTAGCATCTTTCATCTAAAGTGATCCTCTTGAATTGGGTAGATAGTATATAGTTGGATCACGTGTTTATCCATTCTGCCAATCTGTCTTTATTTTTTTTTCAGAATAGTTTTATTGCTTTGCCAGACAAAGGGGGCCACAGCAAGCTAATGCTCTCTGAAATGTGTGTCCTTCGATCTCTGTCTTTTGATTGGAGAGTTTAATCCACTTGCTCTCAAAGCTATTACTGTTAAAGAATTGATGTTCAATCACGAAGTCGTGTCCGACTCTTTGAGACCTCATGGTCTGTAGCATGCCAGATTCCTCTGTCCTCCACTATCTCCTAGCGGCTTCCCAGGTGGCTAGTGGTAAAAAGAACCCTGCCAATGCAGGAGACATAATGAGATGCAGGTTCAATCCCTGGGTCAGGAAGATCCCCTGGAGGAGGACATTGCAACATAGGCCAATATTCTTTCCCGGAGAATCCCATGGACAGAGGAGCCTGGTGGGCTACACTCCATAGGGTCGCAATGAGTTGGACATGACTGAAGCAACTTAGCATGCATGCATGCCACTATCTCTCAGAGTTAGCTCAGATTCATATCCATGCAGCCGATGATGGTATCCAACCATCTCATCCTCTGCTGTTCCCTTCTCCTCCTGCCTGCAATCTTTATCAGCATCAAGGTCTTTTCCAGTGAGTCAGCTCTTCACATCAGGTGGCCAAAGTTTTGGAGCTTCAACTTCAGTATCAGTCCCTCCAATGAACATTCAGAGTTGATTTTCTTTAGGATTGATTAGTTTGATCTCTTTGCTATCCGGAGGACTCTCAAGAGTCTTCTCCAGCACCACAGTTCAAAACCATCAGTTCTTCGGTGCTCAGCCTTCCTTATGGTCCAACTCTCATATCCACACATGACTACCGGAAAAAGTACAGCTTTGACTATATGGGCCTTTGTCGGCAAAGTACTGTCTCTGTTTTTTAATATGCTGCCTAGGTTGATCTTAGCTTTTCTTTCATGTCTGCAGTGATTTTGGAGTCCAAGAAAAGAAAATCTGTCAGTGCTCCCACTTTTTCTCCATCTAGAAGTGAACTTTCACCTCCATGAAAGAAGTGAACTCTTTCATGAGGTGATTTGACCAGATGCCATGATCTCAGTTTTTTGAATGTTGAGTTTCAAGCCAGCTTTTTCATTGTCTTCTTTCACCCTCTTCACTGTTAAGGAGAGACTTCTGTTAGTTTTGGATTGCTGTAGGCTGTCTCTGTGCTGATAATCACCCTGAAATGCAAACACACAGTCATCTATTTGTTTCCTCAGGCAAGCATGATGACTTTTCTTAATTCCCCCATATACACGCTTGCTCTGAAATGTCCTAGACCCTAAATGTTTGACTCTCAAAAGAAAAAAATGGAAAGGGAAAAGGAAAACTGAAGAAATGTTTAGAAGACATGCATGTGTGCTGAGTCATTTCGGTTGTGTCTGACTCTTTGCTACTCCACAGACTGTAGCCCGCCAGGCTCCTCTGTCCATGGGATTTTCCAGGCAAGAATACTGGAGTGGGTTGCCATGCCCTCCTCCAGGGGATCTTCTCAACCCAGGGATCAAACTCACATCTCTTGCAATGGCAGGCGGGTACTGCTGAGCCACCTGGGAAGCCCCCATACCGTTAGCTAACAGCTACTGGTAGGGCCAGTGAAAATGCACCTCTCTTGCTCCATTTGGGATAAACTGTGACAAAACTCACAGATCAGTTTTCCTGCGGGATCAACCTGTTTCTTCTCTCCAGCAAACTTTGCCCAAGGTCACACCCTTGCTTAATTTTGCTCCACCCAGCAACCCCATTCATGATTGGCTCCCCCTGGGAGCACTTCCTGAATAAATCATTTGCATACACATTCTTGTCTCAGTATCTGCTTCTGGGAACCCAGTGAGGCTACGGTTCCTTGGTGGCCTCGTAGAGTAACTAACCAACCATACAAAGATGTTCATTAAGGAAGAAACGAGAAAATCATAGAGTGAAATGTTAATTGGAAAAGAACACACTTATTCAGCAATGCTTGAAGAGGCCTCAAAGTCACCAAAGAGGACATTCTATTTTTATTCTTCATTTGAAAGGTAAAAGATTATTCTGTGTTTTTGAAAACTGCCCAAAGATCCCATGCCACAACTACTGATATTTCCATCTATTAGGCAACAGCATCAACAGCAAAATGCTGTCATATATTTGATCATCAGTATCAAATTTGCAGAGATAAGTATATGTATTCCACCAGGATAACTTAACCAGGCAGACTTGTGAAACTAACACACCCTAATTAGATGCCTTGTCTACTGCTACTGGCGTGGGACCGATGATGACATGCCCATGTAGAAACATGGTTCCATGAGAAATCAGAGTAGATAGCATTTTCCCTCCTTTCTTGGCAAGAAAATATTGGGTTACTTTTAAGTGGGTCACGGTGATGCAAGAGTCATTTTTGGACCACTTGCGAATAGAAAGACAAAGTAGATTCAGTCTAATTTTAGACACAGGGGGCTCAAGAAAGCACTGCTCCTTTTTGCTCTTAAGCCTGCAGCCTTAGCAAAGAAGCAAACACTAGACCAAGGTCAAAAGTGGCCTGAGCCTTCTCTGAAGCAGTCATTTCTCTAGCCTGGAACTGAGGCCATAACAGCCCAAAGGCAGCTCCTTTCTTTTTTAATTTTATGATTTGTGCTTTTTCTTTTAAGTTTACAACGTTGTATAGGTTTCTGTCATACAACATTGCGAATCAGCCATAATTACACAGACATCCCCTCGCTCCCAAGTCTTGCTCCTCTCTCCTACCCCGTCCCTCTAGGTCATTCTAGAATGCCAGGCTGTGCCCCTGTGTTACACAGCAGCTTCTCACCAGCCGTCTTACACCTGATAGCGTACATACGTTGGTGCTACATACTCCATTCATCTCACTCTCTCCTTCCCTCACTGTATCCACAAGTCCATTCCCTACCTCTGCGTATCCATTCCTACCCTGCAAATAAGATCCTTTCTAAACACACAGATTCGAAGGCTGAGGAAAAGCCTTCATCTTCCAGAGCTGTCAGTCTAATGCCTTTTTTTGACAATGAGATTTACTAAAGAATTTTATAGAGAAAAAAAAGAGAGAGAGAGAGAAATTAAGCAAAATGTCCAGATGTCATCTGTTAAAAATGTTTTATTGAGACAATAAACAAATAACATCAACAAGTACTAAAATTTTAATTAAAATATGATTTACAATGTTGCTCGACACCATTGGAAGCATTCTTATCGGAGGAAAATAAGATTGCACCACTTTGTGTCCTTAGGACACTCAAATAGCCCATTTGACTTTGCGGGTCTCCCCCACGTCGTGTGATCTCATAATGTCTTTTCCATGCCCATGAGCGTGAAAATGTTCTATAACACTTGAAAACACAGTGGTGATATCAATCCTTCCCTTTCATTGCTGGCTACATCACTAAATAGATGTATATTATGTTCTCTTGCCTTCTGCTCGGAAAAATCTAAGTATTGCATTTCTGTCAATTCATTGATTGAAGAGCTTCTCCCTCAGAATGTTGACAGCTGTTTCCAACGTTTATAAAATAACTTGGATAACAGCTGCCAGCGGATTGGCTAAAGAAGATCTGGAACCATGTAATTAGCATTCATCAGACGTGCACATTTCCTTTGAAAAACCCCTCCAGCCCAAAGTTGGCTCTCAGGAAGCTGATGATTCTTGTTAAGTTCGGAACAGGTCCGGCTAATGCTTAACTGTCCATTAGCTGATTTTAAATGGAGCATATTAATAGAGTTACTATGGAGTGCTTTAATATTGAATGCTATCATAATATTGAATGCTAGCAGTAAGTAATACTGCTTTAATTTCTGTCCTTCAGCCATCAAACGTCCATGTGAGAACTCTCTTAAGGATACCATGCACTGATAGATCTCTTGCATTGTACTTGAGCAGATGCAAATCCCAGATTTAAAAAAAATAATCTGATTTATTCATTTTTGGCTATCCTGGATCTGCGTTTCTGCATGAGCTTTCTCTAGTCAAGGTGTGCAGGCTTCTCACTGAGGTGGCTTCTCTTGCTGTGGAGCGCAGCCTCTAGGGTGGGCGGGCTCAGTAGTCATGGCAGTTGGGCTTAACTGCTCCACGGCATGTGGGATCTTTCCCAACCCAGGATTGAACCCATGTCTCCTGCACGGACAGGCAGATTCTTTACCACTGTGTCACTAGGGAAGCCCTAATCTGATGATTTAAAGTGGAAATAAACCCAGTCACCTTGAGCCACCAGGGAAGTCCAATTAATTACCTTTATGGACATAAAAATATTCTTTGCAAGAAATGACATGAATATGTACAGTAATTACCATTATGTTAAGGAATGCCTTGAAATCTTTGAAGTAAACACCAAAATATCAACGGTGGACGTTCAGTGCAGCACGCCTGTGGGAGATTTCTCCTTCTTCCCATATATGGCAAGCATTGTATTTGGACATGCAATTCTTACATGACTGAAAAAGCTAAACTTTATATTATAATGCTTTGAGAAATTAAAAGAAGCTCTGAGAGTACCTTCAGAGTGAAAGGGAGTACTTACCCTTTCTTGAAAGTATCTGAAACACTTAAGTTTATCTTGAAAAGATTGGGACTTAAAAAGAACTTTCCCAGGGACTAGGTTCCTATCATTTATAAGAACAGATACTATTAATACAGTTTTTGCAACATCTGCATTGCAGAGCCTATAAGAGGACTAATGTCATACAAAGAGTGAGGACATTCAAACACAAGATCACGTTAAAAAATAAACTTTTGTATTTGATGAGTCATATGACTACAGATCTGAATATCCCTAGAGCAAAGCTTATGCTTTCTTGGGGACAGATGCTGCTGTTAAATCCTCCTGAACGCACATCCACACCTGTGCTTTTGTTCAGATGCTCAGTTCATCAGGCATTCATTTCTGTTCTGTTTCAGTCTTCCAAGGTTCATGTCGACTGTTGCTTCTTCCCTGACCTTGTCCCTCACTCCAGGAAGGGTTCTGCATTCTCCTTCTTGACGCAACCTCTTCTCTTTGAACCTCTCATTGGGTCTGGACCAGGGATGGACCTCTCATTGGGTCTGGACCAGGGATGGACCAGGGATGGACCTCTCATTGGGTCTGTCCTCATAGGAGAACTTTCATGGGGAGAACCAGTCTCGTGCAGAGAGGCCAAGCAAATGGAGACCAGCCTTCCATCTCCTCTCAGCTCAGCTCCCCATCACTCATCAAAGTGGAAGGAGAAGATAGTGGTGAGTCGGGAATCATAGAGTCTCTCTGGTCCTTCCCTAGGACAGCCTATGTTTTCTGGTCCTGGAAGTTTAAAAACCTGGTCTTGGGCATCCCTAGTGGCTCTGTGGTTAAGAATCTGCCTGCCAGTGCAGGAGACATGGGTGCGATCCCTGGTCAGGAAGATCCCCTGGAAAAGGAAATGGCAACCCACTCCAGTATTCTTGCCTGGGACATCCCATGGACAGAAGAGCCTGGCAGGCTACAGTCCATGGGGTCACAAAGAGTCGGATGCAACTGAAGTGACTGAGCACACCCGTTAAGACCTAAATGCCTTTTTCTCAATTTCCAGAGAGAACAAGTCACATGACAGAAGTTAGAGGGAGGGCCAGCCACAGCCAAGCCAGTCTGGACAAGAGGCCATCAATGTCATCTCTTTGACCACTTAAAACCAAGAACGCTCCGATAACGACACTGCTGTTCTGGATGAGGGGAACGAGAATAGAAAGACGGACAATTAATGCCGCTCAATGTCTTTTCTTTTTGGTTCACAATGTCAAATAATAAATAGACCTTTTGTTTCCTCCCACATTCTAAGACTGTTTAATTTGGGCTCTGGAGAAGTGGAATAGGCTTTCTGTAAACCCAAGTTGTTACCAAGGCCATTCTGTGATGAAGTTCAAGTCCAAGTTCAACCACATATACTGCATGCAGATGCTATGATATTTCACGTTTGTGTGACACTCCGTGTGGGTAAGGGAAATGTATGTAGCATGATTGCCATCTCCCATCTGTCTTTTTTTTTCAATTTCTGAAATTTGTTGCTACAAACTCATTGAGCTTGAGTTTAAGGATATATTTGAACTTTTCCCAACCTTGTATCCATAGCAAGTGACTTTCTGAAAAGTTCCAAATGGACTGAAATCAACCTAATCTCATCCTCCTGTGTATGGGTGAAGGTTCGATGCATAACAATGTGATAAGCATTTGGCCTATGAGCCTACCTATTTAGGGCTGTTTATTTTGAAATGTTTCCAAGGTTGCAGGAACATAAAGGTATCAGCTAGAAGTGATACATTTCTACCCATTTCCATGAACCCACTCAGAAGGAAAAGCCGGTATATTTTTATAGCTCAGAAAAATCAGTTATTTTCCCAGGCAAATGTGTGGGTGGAATTTTCGAGGCATTTTCCTGCATCACACCTGTGACTGGAGAATAGAATAAGCTTCTTTGTGTCTCAGGAAGGGGAAAGGCATCACGTACTAAATACCTCTTGGCTATGGCACAATGATACTATTTAGCATGATATGTGCTTAAATTATAGATTTGAACCAGCCTTTAGGCACGTCGCCAATATATAATCACTGACATTATGGCTGAAATAGCCATAGAACGTGGTATAATGCTGTGATGGAAACTTGACCCTTTCCATCTAGATTTTGGTACTCTGCAGACTGAACACTATCTATACTTGCTTTCCTGGGTAGATGACAGAATTGTGCAAATTGTTAGAAAAAAATTTGGCTATTACATAGTAATACTTTGTAGTGATTTTAGAGGGAAACCATTCAAATACCGACACACTGAGTTCATAAAGTATTTGAACGTCGCTTGTAGTTGATAACTGTTTCTGGGACTTGTGGGCTAGAATGAGCAGAATACATTCAACACTGCTTATGCTGAACTTCCGTGATCCATTTCCTTTTAAGTTGCATGCTATTCTTTAGATGCACAATTCTCATTTGTCTCAGGAAGATTTTTGTGAATAGAAAGTCTGCTTGCTTTCTTTCTTTCCTACTTTTTTCTTCCCTTCTTTCTGTCTTTCTTTTCTTTTTTTAGTAAGGTATCAAGGTACAAAGGGGAAAAAAAAACATGGACTTTGCAGTCAGATGCAGTAATCCACCATGGCCACTTTCTAGCCAGTGACTTACAAACCTCCTTGATCCTCAGTTTGGGGGGGTCTGCATAATCAGGGCAATATTTCAGCAATACAGGTGGTTGGTGATCATTAGCAACAATGGTGTGTAAATTTCAGAGCAGGTTCTAGGTGTTGATATGTTCTAAATAGTTGATATTATTGTCATTGTACTTTGTATAGGTAGGACAGATCTGTATTTGTGTCTGTGGTTCATCTTTTGCTTATGCACATTGAGATGTCCTTTTACTATATAAAACATTTAGTTGGTGCGTTGAACTGGTTCTCCTGTTCTGTTAGGCACATGCATTTCTATTCCTGATAATGGTTTAACTAGCAGTGTTTACATCATTGGGCATGAAGCAGCCTTGGCGGGGCTGAGCTCTGAGGCACGGCTGGTCTGCTTCCTGTGCAGCCTTCCAAGGCAGACACTTGTACTTTTTAAATATTTGTATGTATTTATCTGGCTGTACCAACTCTTAGTTATGGCATGTGGGATCTAGTTCCCTGACCAGGAACGGACCCCAGCCCCCCTGCATTGGGAGCACGGAGTCTTAGCCACTGGACCACCAGGGAAGTCCTAAGTTTGTTCTTAAAATGATAAAGCCCAGTTGATAATATTTGCCCCGACCAGCCCACATAACAGTATACTATGAGGATATCATATGATCACTTCAAAAATGTTCCTATTTAAAATACCATCTTAAATTACTTCAAAAGTGCTGCTTATAATTTTAAAAAAATGCCACTTTAAGGAGTTATTTTAAATATCTCAATGAGTGGAATCATGTACTATTTGTCTTTCTATAACTGGCTTATTTCGTTTAGCATCGTGTCCTCAAAGTCCACCCACGTTGTCCCATGCGGCAGGATTCCTTTCTTTATTAAGGCTGAGGGTATGTGCATATATTCCACATCTTCTTCGTTTATTCATCCACCAGACAACATTTAGTCTGTCTCCACATCTTGGCTTTTTATGACTTGGGTGTTCTAACATCTCTTTGAGATCCTGATTTGTGTTTTGGGGGGGATATGTGTTAATATACAATATTTGTTTTTCTCTTTTTGACTTAGTTCACTTTGTGTGACATTCTCTGGGTCCATCCACTTCTCTACAAATGACCCAGTTTTGTTCCTTTTTATGGCTGAGTAATATTCCACGTATAAATGGACCATATCTTTATCCATTCCTCTGTCAATGAACACTTAGGTTGCTTCCAAATCCTGGCTATTGTAAACAGAGGTGCAATGAACATTGCAATGTGTGTGTTTTGTGGAATTATGATTTTCTCTGTATATCTGCCCAGGAGTGGGATTGCTGGGTCATATGGTAATTCTATTTTTAGTTTTTTAAGGACCTTCCATACTGTTTCAATTGTAGCCCCCAGCCTTATCCTCTTTCTCCACTTCATTATTCTTCAAAGACTTATCCTTTCTTATCAAGTCTGTCTTTTTCTGCTTTTTTAAAAAATACAGATCTATTAAAAAAAAAAACTTTTTATTTTATACTGAGGTATAGCTATTAATAACATTGTGGTAGTTTCAGGTGTATAATGAAGGGACTCAGCCAGACACACACATGTATCCATTCTCCCCCAAACTCCTCCAGCCCAGGATGCCCTTCTAATCAATTCTGCGTTTATCTGTTTTGATCATGACCTGTCTCCCCCAGCTGGAATGAGGGGCATGGAACTTGTAAATATCCATCATTTGCTCCCCATTGCTATGTCCCTAGAGCCTAGAACACACCCTAGACCCCAACAGATACATGAATGGATGGATAGGTGAATGGAAGCATGCTTTCCTTTGACTGGAGTGACAGCTCTTCCTTATGCAAATAAGGGACAAGTATGTAATTGTGCTCTTGAAAATGTTTCCAATGTAAAAAAATATTAAGTCAAAATCTCTACCATGATTATTGCTGTGACTACAACTGACATGTTACTCTTCAACTTGAAATGTAAAGTAAACATTATTTTCATCAGAAAGAAAGCTGACTATTTGCATGAGGGTTTTGCTCACCTTGGAGAAAGAAATGACGACTACTCCAGTATTCTTGCCTGGAAAACCCCATGGACAGAGGAGCCTGGCAGGCTACAGTCCATAGGGTCCCAAAGAGTCGGACATGACTGAGCAACTGAACACACACACACATACACACACACACACACACACACACACACACACACACCTGCTCACCTAGGTGTTGAAGAATAATTAACAGGGCACATCCATGTGTCTGTGGAGCCTGAAAGGCAAGAGAAGTTGGATTTGTGAGCCTGTGGCTGATGGTATCCATTTGTCATCTTTTTCCACTACTCCCCAAATGAAAAATGAGCTGAAACATTTTTTTTACAACAATTCCTTGCTTTGAGGAAGTTTTCAAATGTAGTAAGAAATGTGTCTTCATTTTTCAAAGCTCTCCATAGTGGAGAATTCTTAATTTTATGTTAACTCGAGCTCAGGATGGTATTTCAACGATGCGATGTGTTCTGGTGGAAAGGAATTTTTGTTTGTTTGTTTTGGATTTTTTCTCCTTCTGCCTTTGCCAATGGTTTGCTCTGAAATTTCAAGGAACTCCCATCACGGTCTGTTTCTCCCAAACAGAACCGCGATGGGAGTTCTGTTTTCAGGCTGCAAAATACGAGGGAGAGAAAGAACTGCTCTATTATAAGCATGTTGTCATGTTTTATAAGCAAATGTTGGGAAAGGAAAAAGTACTTTAAACTGAGAGAAAGAAATTTTCAAGTTCATGTAAAGTGCTATTATGTATTCAACATGTGAGTGGAAAGGTGGTGTTTAGGACTAATTGTGTTAGCTCGGTGATTAAAGACTTCAGCAGGAGATTTGTCCTTGTGGTCGCCCAGCGTGGTCCTTGTCCACGCTAAAGCTGAGACCCACCTCCATATTTGAACACTACAAAAACTTTGTTAAACCAATGCAAAGTAGTATATTGATACTAAATTAAGTATTCTTTCTACTCTAGAATTCCTCTCTAATATGTTAATCTGGGCTTGAGAGGATCAAGGGTTTTAATGAATCTCTTGGACTAAATTATGTGACAGCTTTTTTTTTTTTTCAAATTTTAAACTTTTAATTTTGTATTGGAGTATAGCTGCTTAACCATGCTGTGATAGTTTCAGGTGAACAGCGAAGGGACTCAGCCACACATATACATGTATCCATCCTCCCGCAAAGCCTGCTCCCATCCAGGATGCCACATAACATTGAATAGAGTTCTCTGTGCTATAAAGTAGAACGTTGTTGTTATCCATTTTAAAAACAGCAGTGTGTACATGTCCTTCCCAAACTCCCTAACTATTCCTTCCTCCCACTCTCCCCCAACCCTGGCAACCATGAGTTTGTTCTCTAAGTCTGTTTCTGTTTTGTTCTGTTCAGTTACGCAGTCGTGTCAGACATTTTGTGACCCCATGGACCACAGCACGCCAGGCCTCGCTGTCCATCACCAACTCCCAGAGTTTACAAACTCATGTCCACTGAGTTGGTGATTCCATCCAACCATCTCATCCTCTGTTGTCTCCTTCTCCTCCCACCTGCAATCTTTCCCAGCCTCAGGGTCTTTTCAGATGAGTCAGTTCTTTGAATCAGGTGGCCAAAATATTGGAGTTTCAGCTTCAACATGAGTCCTTCCAGTGAATATTCAGGACTGATTTCCTTTAGGATGGACTGGTTGGATCTCCTTGCAGTCTAAGGGACTCTCAACACCACAGTTCAAAAGCATCAATTCTCCAGTGCTCAGCTTTCTTCATAGTCCAACTCTCACATCCATACATGATTACTGGAAAAACCATTGCTTTGACTACATGGACCTTTGTTGGCAAAGCATTGTCTCTGCTTTTTAATATGCTGTCTACGTTGGTCATAACTTTTCTTCCAAGGAGTAAGCGTCTTTTAATTTCATGACTGCAGTCACCATCTGCAGTGATTCTGGATCCCAAAAAAATAAAGTCTGTCACTGTTTCCACTCTTTCCTCCTCTATTTGCCATGAAGTGATGGGACCAAATGCCATGATCTTAGTTTTCTGAAAGTTGAATTTTAAGCCAACTTTTTCACTTTCCTCTTTCACTTTCATCAAGAGGCTTTTTAGTTCCTCTTCACTTTCTGCCATAAAGGTGGTGTCATCTGCATATCTGAGGTTACTGATATCTCTCCCGGCAATCTTGATTCCAGCTTGTGCTTCAACCAGCCCAGTATTTCTTATGATGTACTCTGCATATAAGTTAGATAAGCAGGGTGACAATATACAGGCTTAACATACTCTTTTCCCAGTTTGGAACCAATCTGTTGTTTCCATGTCCAGTTCTAACTGTTGCTTCCTGACCTGCATACAGATTTCTCAAGAGACAGGTCAGGTGGTCTGGTATTCCCATCTTTTAAGAATTTTCCACAGTTTGTCATGATTCGTACAGTCGAAGGCTTTGGCATAGTCAATAAAGCAGAAATAGATGTTTTTCTGGACCTCTCTTGCTTTTTCAATGATCCAACTGATGTTGGCAATTTGATCTCTGGTTTCTCTGCCTTTTCTAAAACCTGCTTGAACATCTGGAAGTTCACGGTTCACTTAGCGTTGGAGCCTGGCTTGGAGAATTTTGAGCAGTACTTTACTAGCGTGTGAGATGAGTACGGTAGTTTGAGCATTCTTTGGCATTGCCTTTCTTTGGGACTGGAGTGAAAACTGATGTTTTCCAGTCCTGTGGCCACTGCTGAGTTTTCCAAATTCGCTGGCATATTGAGTGCAGCACTTTCACAGCATCATCTTTCAGGATTTGAAATAGCTCAACTGGAATTCCATCACCTTCACTAGCTTTGTTTGTAGTGATGCTTCCTAAGGCTCATTTGACTTCACATTCCAGGAAGTCTGGCTCTAGGTGAGTGATCACACCATCGTGATTATCTGGGTCGTGAAGATCTTTTTTGTACAGTTCTTCTGTGTATTCTTGCCACCTCTTCTTAATATCTTCTGCTTCTATTAGGTCCCTACCATTTCTGTCCTTTATCGAGCCCATCTTTGCATGAAATGTTCCCTTGGTATCTCTAATTTTCTTGAAGAGATCTCTAGTCTTTCCCATTCTGTTGTTTTCCTTGATTTCTTTGCACTGATCACTGAGGAAGGCTTCTTATCTCTTCTTGCTATTCTTTGGAACTCTGCATTCAAATGGATTTATCTTTCCTTTTCTCCCTTGCCTTTCACTTACCTTCTTTTCTGAGCTATTTGTAAGGCCTCTTCAGACAACCATTTTCCTTTTTTGCATTTCTTTTTCTTGGGGATGGTCTTGATCCCTGTCTCCTGTACAGTGTCATGAACCTCTCTTCCATAGTTCTTCAGATACTCTATCAGATCTAATCCCTTGAATCTATTTCTCACTTCCACTGTATAATCACAAGGGATCTGATTTAGGTCATACCTGATTGGTCTAGCGGGTTTCCCTACTTTCTTCAATTTGAGTCTGAATTTGGCAATAAGGAGTTCATGATCTGAGCCACAGTCAGTTCCTGGTCTTGTTTTTGCTGACTGTATAGAGCTCCATCTTTGGCTGCAAAGAATATAATCAATCTGATTTTGGTGTTGACCATGTGGTGATATCCACGTGTAGAGTCTTCTCTTGTGTTGTTGGAAGAGGGTGTTTGCTATGACCAGTGTGTTCTCTTGGAAAAACTCTATTAGCCTTTGCCCTGCTTCATTCCGGAGAAGGCAATGGCACCCCACTCCAGCACTCTTGCCTGGAAAATCCCATGGACGGAGGAGCCTGGTGGGCTGCAGTCCATGGGGTCGCTAGAAGTCAGACACAACTGAGCGACTTCACTTTCACTTTTCACTTTCATGCATTGGATAAGGAGATGGCAACCCACTCCAGTGTTCTTGCCTGGAGAATCCCGCGGACGGGGGAGCCTGGTGGGCTGCTGTCTCTGAGGTCGCACAGAGTCGGACACGACTGAAGCGACCTTGCAGCACCAGCAGCTGCTGCTGCTTCCTTCTGTACTCCAAGGCCAAATTTGCCCGTTACTCCAGGTGTTTCTTGACTTCCTACTTTTGCTTTCCAGTCCACTATAATGAAAAGGACATTTTTTGAGGTGTCCTTTTTTGGGTGTTAATTCTAGAAGGTCTTGTAGGTCTTGGTAGAACTGTTCAGCTTCTTTAGCATTAGTGGTTGGGCCATAGACGTGGACTGTGATATTGAATGGTTTGCCTTGGAAATGAACAGAGATCATTCTGTCGTTTTTGAGATTGCATCCAGGTACTGCATTTCAGACTCTTTTGTTGACTATGAGGGCTACTCCATTTCTTCTAAGGGACTCTTGCCCACAGTAGTAGATATAATGGTCACCTGAGTTAAATACACCCATTCCAGTCCATTTTAGTTCGCTGATTCCTAAAATGTTGATGTTCACTCTTGCCATCTACTGTTTGAGCACTTTCAATTTGCCTTGATTCATGGACCTAACATTCCAGGTTCCTATGCAATATTGCTCTTTACAGCATCAGAGCTTCTATCACCAGTCATATCCATTACCAGGTGTTGTTTCTGCTTTGGCTCCATCTCTTCATTCTTTCTGGAGTTATTTCTCCACTGATCTCCAGTAGCATATTGGGGACCTATCATCAACCTAGGGAGTTCATCTTTCAGTGTCCTATCTTTTCTGTTTTGTAAATAAGTTCATTTGTAGTATTTCTTTTTAGATTCCACATTTCAGGGATGTCATATGATATTTCTCTGTCTGACTTAGTTTACTTAGTATGACAATCCCTAGATCTATCCATGTTGCTGCAAATGGCATTATTTCATCCTTTTAATGGTGAGTGATATTCCATCATGTATCTGTACCACATCTTCCAGTAGTCATTTTAATTTATCTATTAAAGAACAGGATAACCATACAGGGCTAGAAGACTTGACTTCATTCAGGCTACATGTTGGTTGCTGTTTATTTGGGGTTATAGCCCTTTTAGGGGCCAGGCTCCACCTGTGGGGCTAGTTCTGGAGACCATTCTGTGCATCATGTTGCCTCCAATCTCAGCATGTGAGATTGGAGGCAACCAACCTGTCGTATGACTTTGTTCTGAATCCTTCTGCTCATTTTCAGAGAAACTATGCCCTTCCTGGAGGAAACAAGCCTGAATGACTTGAATAAGCTGTAATGGAAAAGAATATGAGAAGAGTATATATATGTATAGCTGAGTCACTTTGCTATACAGCAGAAATTAAACACAACATTGTAAATCAACTATACTTCAGTAAAATAAAAAAGAGGAAATCTTGTTTTCCTTTCACTTTAATGTGGCTAAAGCATCAGTGGGGGACATGGTGGTGAATTTGCTGTGGGCCCTGGGTTCACACAGGTGTCCGACTCCACCCTGAAGGGCCAGCTTTAGTGATAACTAAACATCATAAGAGCCTAAATTCTGGGTCTTAATATTTTGACATATTTTAGAAATATGTGGGAAATTTAAGAGCTTCCCAGGTGGCACAAGTGGTAAAGAACCCGCTTGCCAATGCAGGAAATAGCAGAGAAACGGCTTCAATCCCTGGGTCGGGAAGATCCCCTGGAGAAGGGCATGGCAACCCACTCCAGTATTCTTGCCTGGAGAATCCCATGGACAGAGGAGCCTGGTGGGCTATGGTCCATAGGGTCACAAAGAGTTGGATACCACTGAAGCGACTTAGCACACACGCACACAGGAAATTTAAATCATCAGTAAAGGGAATGAATACGATGATTCTGAGCCATGCAGGCGTGGTTTATACTGAAGGCAATAGGCTATCTTTGCCTCCTCGTTCTTTTTTTCTCTCTCTTTCTCTCCTTTCTCTGTCTCGTTTGCCATGTAATAAGAAAAACTGATGTCGATACAATTTGCCTCTTATCTCATCTGCTTGATCAGTATGTGTTCTCTCCTGATCAGCAAGTCTTGTGGGTTTTTGCTGTAAAACCCCCTTTCCCATCAATTTGTTCTGAAATGCTGCATCCTCCTGCACTTGGCCAGGATACTCAAGTTTACACAGACTGAGAAGTAGTGCTGATCTCGTCTTGACAGTGAAACAATTGATGACTTCCTGAAGTACCTCTTTAAAGTGAGAATCCTCCTAATAAAAAATCCTTTAAAAATTCTTTTCAGTTGGAGAATGAGGAATTAACCAGCCTCTGTACCACTCAGGCTTATCCTGGGCTCAGCTCTAAAATGCTGGCTTTCTTCCTGCCAAATGCACAGAACTGGGGGCACAGGTGTGTGGATGTGGCCTAGGTGTTTGCTTAAAGGTGGAAATCCCTGGACCCTGCCTCCAACTCAGCATGGAATCAGATGGCCTGGGTAGGACTTCAGGTTTCCTCTCTGCCCCTGTTTCCTGCATGGAATTCAACGGAGACCAAAAGGCTTTGAAAGAAAGGTGCTTACAGAAGTTCCAAGTGAGCTGCTCCACTTAGACTGCATTTCTCTGCCTTAAACATTTGAATTGGAAAAAGAAAGCTCAGGACTTCCCTGGTGGTCCAGTGGTTGAGAATCCTCCTGGCAGTGTAGGGGACATGGATTCAGTCCCTGGTCTGGGAAGATTCTTTCCACATCCCAAGGAGCAACGAAGCCCACGCATTGCAACTCCTGAAGCCCTGGAGCCTGTGCTGTGCAGCAAAAGAAGCCACCACCGTGAGAAGCCCGCAAGTAGAGAGTAGCCCCGCTCACCGCAATTAGAGAAAGCCCACTTGTAGCAAAAGCCTGCATCACAGCAAAAAAAAAAAAAAAAATTAGAAGAAAGAGAGCCCAGCCACTTACAGCTGGCCAGAGTGGAAAGGGCCAACCTGTTTGATGTGGCTGCACCAAACATTCCCATTTCCTGGTGGTTTCATGGTGGCATTTTCTTTCCCTGTTTCTAGGTCTGATGAATTCCACCACCATCTCTGCTATATGAGGGGAGACCACAGCAGTCACACGGCCAGATTTCTCACAGGGAACCTTGCTCACATCACAGACAATGTTCCGTTTAAGATTTATAATCTGACTGTGGTCCTCAGAGGAAACTGCATCTAATTCTTGCTGGAAAGATTGTTACTAGCTTAATACTCATTACTATTAAGTGTGATTTCTATCCACACTGTTTTTTTAAAGGTTTTTTTCCCTTCTTCTTCTTCATTTTATTTTTGGCTGCACCATGCACCTTATGAGATTTTAGTTTCCTGACCAGGGATGGAACCTAAGCCCTTAGCAATGAGAACACAGGGTCCTAGCCACTGCACCACCATGGGATTCCCCTTCCTTAGTAAGAACCTTAAGTTCATGCACTGTGAACTCTTTTTTTTGGAAGTATAGTCATCTTGCCACTCAGAGAACTCGAGAAATTGTCCTTGTTAAGGTAAGGAAGACTCTCGTGGATATAGGTGGTATTTTTTCATTATGTGTGTGCATGGAAATGTAATCCTTCCTTATCTACTGTAAAATATTCTCCACAGCATCTGTGTTCACTGGAATCTCTGAGAATAAGAAGTGAAATATTCATGACATAAAGCACACAGCTCTTGGGTGGTGGATCCATTTCTACCGGGCCCTGCTTGAGCTGTTTCTTGGCTGGCACCTTTTCCCTCATCACCTTTCCGGGAGCCACTCACCCTTTGCACCATTTTGCAGGCTAGCAGGTGTGGTGTGTGTGGCTCTCCAGAGCCCACAGCTTAGCTCCTGGCTCCTGCCAGCTTCCCTTACCGTGTTAACCCAGGGAAGCCGCCCAGATTCTACAGTGAGAACTTGGAGTTCAAGGCAGGGAGAAGACAGCAGAGCTGTGAAAATTCCCCTAATGGTAGGAGAAATGTAAATGAAAAACTCTTACCAGGAGATGCCTTTTATGGCATCGACATTATTACGCTAACAGAAGTAAATTGTATTTTGATTGTGGCCGGTTGAAAGCCACATCCTCCATGTATGAGGTATATAATCAGCTTAATCAGTTGCTGATCCCAGGACAATTTCATCCCAGTGTATTGGGAGACTGCAAATAACATAGAGTTTATTCCATTCTTCTTAGTAATTTAAATGTCACTTTGTTAAATGAACTTGAAGACAGATTTGCATTACTTGAATGCAGGGTTTCCAATAATAACGTAACACTTTTTTTTTTTTTAATCTTCCAGTACCAAGGCAATAGCTTCATATAAAAAGCAAGCGGTTAAATTCAAAACATTTTCCCAAAGTAATGTTTTTAGTGATGTGATTTTTAAATTTTGGCTGGAGTGGGGGAGGTTTCTGGTGTCAACTTTATTTTTAAAGTCTCAGTATATGTGCTGATGACTAAGCTATTGTGTGTCAACCCATCTAATTGTATTACTCTATGATCCCAGAGTTGGTTGTTGTTGTTGTTTAGTTGCTAAGTTGTGTCTGATTCTTTGTGATCCCATGGACTGAAGCACACCAGGCTTCTCTGTCCTTCACTGCCTCCCAGAGTTTGCTCAAGTTCGTATGCATTGAATCAGTAACTCTATCCAAACATCTCATCTTCTGTCTCTCCCTTCTCCTCCTGCCCTCAATCTTTACCAGCATCAGGGTCTTTTTCAATGAGTTGGCTATTCACATCAGATGGTCAAAGTATTGGAGCTTCAGCATCTGTCCTTCCAATGAATATTAAGGGTGCATTTCCTTTAGGATTGACTGATTTGATCTCCTTGCAGTCCAAGGTACTCTCAAGATCTGCTCCAGAACCACAATTTGAAAGCATCAATTCTTTGATGCTCAGCCTTCTTTATAGTCCAACTCTCACATCTGTACATGACTACTGGAAAACCATAGCTTTGACTGTACGGACCTTTGTCAGCAAAGTGATGTCTCTGCTTGGAGATGTTGGCCCAACTCTGATCCAGAGCCTCACCGGAAACATTTAGCTTGGAAGTGCCTTGAAAACTCACTCGGACGCAGGGCACACATGGCTCACTCTTCAGAGGGTCCTTGTCCAACCCTGGATCCGGGTGTCCTCGTATGGGCCGTTTGTACACGGAGTTGCGGAGACGGCATCCGCTCCATCTCTTTTCTGTCCTAATAATGTCGCCTTTCCTGTCACCCATTGACTCCAGTCCCTACTGCCTTTCACTCTTTGATTAACTCCATCATGCAAATGATGTCTAAAAAAAATTCAGGCTCTGGGCAAATAGGAAATGCTAACAAAAATTGAAAATTCAACTCAGAGCAGGACACTCCTTTATGACATTGGGACATTGCAGCCCGCCCGTGGCCCTCAGATTCCTGAGCTCCTGCCGAGCAAGGGGTCGGTGGAAGGAGGGGGTAAACAGATTTGAGTTCTAACATAAACAAAAGCCACAGGGCTAATTAGACTCCCAAATCTTGATTGTTGGAATGAACAGGGTCCAACAAGATCAGCAGGATGAAATTTCCCATGGAGAGCATGCCTTGGAATAGTTTTGTTTGTCTTTGCCAAGGAGAGATTTCCAAGGATGCAGGTCAGGTTTCCTCAGGTTCCTTCCTGTATAAACACCATGCTGTCTTGGCCCCAGGCCCCTGGGCCCTGTGCTTGGAAGCTGTTGTTGTTATTGTTCAGTTGCTAAGTCTTGTTGTTCTTTACGGCCCAGCTCGCACATTCCTATAGGACTACTGGGAAAAACCATACCTTTGACTATACAGACCTTTGTAGGCATGTTTCTAAACAAAAACCCAATTTAAGAACTGGAAATGCACGAGGAGGGGCTGGGCCCCCTGGAGACCCTTAGGGGTATGGTTCCAGCTAAGCCCCTGCTCCAGAGGGTGTAACAGTGGGAGGTATGGCCCCTGCTGTGACCAGAATCAGTTTAGCACCTTCCTCTGCCCAGCACCAGCCTTCTTCCAGGGTTCACCTCCTTGCTCTAAAGCTGTTGACCTAAGGCTGCCTTCCCAGAAAACTTCCTGTGTCCATTAATTTGGACTACATTTAAATTTATTGAATACAGACACTACACTTAAAACTTCTATGTATCACTCATAGCACCCAGCCCAGAATGGAGCTCATAATCATTAGTTACACAGTTGCCCCCATCAGTGGAAGAAGTTGACCCATCTGGACCTTTCTGCATCCTTTCTTCCCTTCTTCACTTCACATGCCCATGGCCTATCCCTCGGGAGTTCTGTGGAGCAAGCACACCCTGGACCAAATAGTGATGACCTTGAAGATGGTGATGGGTCACTAGTTTTTAAGCAGAGTCAAGTTGATTTACAATGTTGTATGAGTTTTGGCTGTACAGCAAAGTTATTCAGTTATACATATACATATATATACCTATTTATTCTTTTTCAGATTCTTTTATGCTATAAATTACAACAAGGTATTGAGCAGAGTTCCCTGCGCTATACAGTAGGGCCTTGTTGGTTATCTATTTTATATATAGTAGAGTGTATCTGTTAATCCCAGTCTCCTAATTTATCCTCCCTTTCCCCTCTGGTTTTGCTTTGGTAAACATAAATTTGTTTTCTATATCTGTAAGTCTGTTTTGTCAATAAGCTAATTTTTTGTCATATTTTAGATTTCACATATACGAGGTGGACTTCCCTGATAGCTCAGCTGGTAAAGAATCCGCCTGCAATGCAGGAGACCCCAGTTCGATTCCCGGGTTGGGAAGATCGGCTGGAGAAGGGATAGGCTACCCACTACAGTATTCTTGGACTTCCCTTGTGGCTCAGCTGGTAAAGAATCTGCCTGCAATGCAGGAGACCTGGGTTTGATCTCTGGGTTGGGAAGATCCCCTGGAGAAGGGAAAGGCTGCTCACTCCAGTATTCTGGGTTGGAGAATTCCATGGACTGTTTACTCCATGGGGTCACAAAAAGTCGGACATGACTGAGTGACTTTCATTTTCACTATAAACAATATCATGTGTTTGTCTTTCTCTGACTTACTCCATAATTAGCGTGATAATCTCTAGGTCCGTGCATGTTGCTACAAATGGCATTATTTCATTCTTTTTTATGGCTGAGTGGTATTCCATTGTGTACACATGCAACATCTTCTTTATCTATTAATCTGTCAATGGACATTTAAGTTGTTCCCATGTCTTAGCTATTATGAATTGTGCTGCTATGAAGGTACATATACCTTTTCTAATTAGAGCTTACTAGTAACCTTGGAAGAAAACTATGATCAATCTAGACAACATATTAAAAAGCAGAGACATTACTTTGCCCAACAAAGGTCTGTCTAGTCAAGTCTATGCTTTTTCCAGTAGTCACGTATGGATGTGAGAGTTGGACTATAAAGAAGGCTGAGCGCCGAAGAATTGATGCTTTTGAACTGTGGTGTCGGAGAAGACTCTTGAGAGTCCCTTGGACTGCAAGGAGATCCAGCCAGTCCATCCTAAAGGAAATCAGTCCTGAATATTCATTGGAAGGACTGATGCTGAAGCTGAAACTCCAATACTTTGGCCACCTGATGTGAAGAACTGACTCACTTGAAAAGACCCTGATGCTGGGAAAGATTGAAAGTGGGAGGAGAAGGGGACAACAGAGGATGAGATAGTTGGATGGCATCACTGACGCAATGGACATGAGTTTGAGTAAGCTCTGGGAGTTGGTGATGGACAGGGAAACCCCTGGTGTGCTGCGGTCCATGAGGTTGCAAAGAGTCTGACATGACTGAGCAACTGAACTGAACTGAGAAACAGTTTTGAGAGTAACTTCTACTGCAGGTTTCCCAGGGTCCAGGTGCTCTGCTTAAGTGATTGACACATTATCTCAGTTAATCCCTCTGACATCCCATGGGGCAGACACTAAATTATTGCCTTTATTTCTCATATACAGAAGGAATCCAAGGCTCTGGGAGACTTCAAACCCCAAGCCCCAGATCAACAGGAAAATTAGTGGTCTCCCCATCCTGTGGTCTTTCTAACTAGTAAGGCTGAGTTGGGCACAGAAGGAAGGCTCTCAACATACATTCTCTTGAGCGGGTCATTGTTCCCAGTAGAGGGACTGGTCTGTTCCTCTGGCTTGCTGTAAACAGTCTCATCTCCATCTCTGGGGAGGAGGCTGGCACCTCAGGATTACTTCCTGCAGGACTGTGTTTCTGTGGCCACATGCGATGTCAGGAGTCTGCAGGATTTGCCTGAAGATCTGTCTCCGAGAGGCGTGCTTTTCATAAAAGAGCCACAGTAGTAGACTCTATGCCACATCCTTTTTTACCTTCCTTCTTCTCTGTGACAAATACCGGCAATAAAATTCTCCACTGTAATCCTTTTTCTTGTAAACCAACTCGCTTATACTTACTGTCCACCAAAGCTGGTAGGTTAAAAATAGCCTCTTGCTCTCTCCCCTTCCAGGTAATTGGCACCCCTTTCCACTCAAAATGAGAGAGAGCACCAGAGCTCAGCTGTGAACCCCTTCCAGAGGTGCCGTGGAGCCGACTCACACCCCTGACAGATACAACAGGGCTTAATGAGCCGTGACCAGAGTTTGATTTTTCTGTCAAGCGCTCCCATCCGTTTTTAATAAACAGAAGAACAACATAAACTCCATCGCCTGCTCCAGCACGACTTCCACCAAGCAGGGGCTGCCCCCGGCACCAGGAAGGTGGAGCTGAGTGGTGATTCTAAATGACCAACAAATGCTTTTACGAGCCCCTTTGGTGGGTTGCTCTGGTGATGGGCTCTGCTCCCCGAGACCCACTTCTCTGCCTCTGTTCAATATGGGCTGCTCAGCACTCTGCCAGGGGAAACCGTCAAGTGTAATATCACATTTACAACTAAATGGCTTCAATTTATTGTCACGGATGTAAAAATGCCAAAATACCCACTGTTTTCCCTTTATGCCATGCTGTGTGCTCTTTTGCAAAAGGTTGTCTCCTGCAAGTTCTGGATTCAGAGCCAAGACGAAGAGAATTAAGTAGCAGGTGGTGGGAACCAGGTACGATGGCGGGGGTGGTCTTGGGTGGACACCGACATCATGGCACGCATCCTCTGTTTGGATGAAGCTGTAATTTCTGTCTGCCTAACACCTCTTCTTACCAAAGATACTCATTACCAGGATTTGCTTTTGTCCACATTCATGAGAAAACTGCGTTAACTCAAAAAAGGAGAAGTCTGCATTGTACAAATAATTAGGAATCAGGATAGACTTCTTTTTTGGTTTTGGTTTTACAAAACAAACTAGGATTTATGTGGGGGCATTTTCTTTCTTCCCTGAGATAGTTCCTGAGAAACACTGGCTGCCTTAAACACCGCTGACCACAGGATGTCACCAGTGTTCCATGGAAATTCTACCAAAAGGGCATTTACCTGGTAATGCAAAACTTGTTTCTTAAAGAAGGAAGGTCAGCACACACATGGGTGGCCATACCTACAATTTCACATAAAACTTGGGTTTGCAGAGAGAGCCCTGGCTTCATTGCATGAAACCGAAGCAGATCTGGGCCTTGGCTGTCCTTGACGAAGATGTGGCACCTACAAGCAAACCAGTAAACTTAACAGCCCAGAGCCACTATTTAATTGGCCCTGAAGAGAAGTCACCCTGAGGTGGAGTTAATAACCAGTGCCAGATCTTTTTTCCCTCCCTTACTTTAATTTTCTTTGAAAGCTTCCTGCGCGAGCCATGTGGTGACCAATAGCTAATGGAATTATGTGCTACTCAGGTGAGGGGAGCCTGGCCTGCTGCAGTCCATGGGATCACAAAAGAGCTGGGCACTACTGAGTGACTAAGTAAGCTGAAGTCGCTAGGGTGGGCTCTCATCCGACGCGGCTGATGTCCTTATAAGAAGAGGCAGGGACGCAGACAGGCCCAGAGGGACGGCCCTGTGGAGACACCGGGAGAAGACGGCTTCAGAGAACCAGCTCTGTCTACACCGGGTCTGGGACCTTTGGCCTTCAGCCTGGTGGAGACACACGTTTCTATGGTTTAAGCCCCCCCTCCAGTCTGCGGTAATGCGTCACGGCGGCTCTAGTAAACCAATATTGCTGTTGTTCAGCCACTCAGTTGTAAACAACTCTCTTGTGACCCTGTGGACTGCAGCCGGCCAGGCTCCTCTGTCCATGGGGTTCCCCAGGCAAGAATACTGGAGTGGACTGCCACTTCCTTCACCAGGGGATCTTCCCGACCCAGGGATGGAACCTGTGCCCCCTGCACTGGCGGGCAGATTCTTTACTGCTGCGCCACCAGGGAAGCCCCAGCAAACCAATACAAGGACTAAGATACCTCAGTTTGGCAATACTTGCTGCGTAATTCTGATAATGGGCTCTTTGGTTAAACCCAACTGCTGTCGTCATCACAACGGCTCGTGCCAGCCGAGGACTATGTGGGTGCTGGGTGTAGTTGCTGAGGGGTCTACACACATCAGTCATGTACCCACCATGAGGGTGTTACCCCTAGTCTTCAGACGAGAACACTGAGGTGAGGAGTCCCGTGCCATGAGACTCTGGGGCCCACAGGCCACCTCTACTAAAGGGACGCCGCCTTTGCAAAACCTGGGGAGGAAGTGTCCTGAGAAGGGGGCTTGCTATGAGGGCTGTGCTGTTTCCTTCATGGTCCTGTTATCCTGGAATTTCCAGCAGGGCATTTTAAGCTCGTGTGGAATTTTGAATAGAATACACCTGCCCCGGGAAGTGCCTTGGCCACCCAGACTTAAGCGGGATGTCTGTTCTTTTGATCACAAAGAGTCACCTTCCCTTCCCTTTTAGGGCATGTTCACGTCCACAGGTGGTCCATTCCGAATGACCTGACCCCCACGAGTTCCTGTGAGTTGCACTGAATGGGTAAGCGGGCAGGCGTGAACAGGAGACATTTAGTGAATGGGGTCGGACACTTGGACGTCTGTGAGTCCAGATTCACACAGAATCAGTGTCATGGAGCCAGATGGGCCCTGCAAACCCTGGGCCCACTTAGTTTAACTCACAGCTCTGTTACAGCAGGAGCTATGAGTGTCGAAAGTTCTCCACCTCCCCAGAAACAAGCTTCGCCACCTTGGGCTCCATCTACGCAGCAGAATCTTAGCGCCCCTGGAAGTCTGTGGCCCCTGCCTCAGCTGCAGTGGCAGCTAGTTATAACTTGCCCAGGTTTGCACTGTGAGTGGCTGGACCAACCCGGGAGCTGGCTTGTCTCATGATCGGTGTTCTTTCCACAAGACCACCTGCCTTGTGTAACTATCTGGATTTATTTTTAAAGGGAAAAGAAAAAAGATAAGCTGATAGGTAACTGCCCTCGCCATGGAGGAGTCTACTGCTCTCAGAAAGGATTCACCGTGGACATGCCTTGAAATAGGAAGCTCCCTCGGTCCTGGAAATACAATTGGCTTTACAAAAAATCAATTTACAAGCCTTTAAAATGCACCTATCCTGTAAAGTGACAGGGGCACCCAGGAACTCAGCACACAACAAGTGGGCTCAATAACTCCCCCCAGGGAGGGTAGCTGAGGGAGGGGTCACAGGCACCTCAGAAGGGGCTGTGCTCTTGAACTTGAAGGGTGCCATGTTGTGTGGCCCATGAGTGTGTGTACGTGCCAAGCCCCTTAAGTCATCTCCTCTGACTCTTTGCAATCCTGTAGACTGTAGCCCAGCAGGCTCCTCTCATCAGGCCACAAATCTTATCACAGACTGGTGAGCTCAGAACAAAGATCGTTCCCATTTCACAGGCCAGGAAATTGAGGTACAGAATGATTCAGTCACTGGCATAGGGTAGGATCCCTCACGGACCCAAAGTGCTATGAGCTTGGGAAGAAAACGGACATCAGCTCAAATCTGGACCTGGAATTAAAAGATAAAAACTGCAGCTGAACATTCACTGACTCAAAAGTAGAGAAGATAAATCGACTTTCTGATTTCGAAATGGTTTAGTAACCGGAAACTGGTTTCAAACTCGGGTTGGCACAGTTTCGAGGAAGGCAGGCTTATTTTTCAAAGACACTCGAGCTGCTTTCAAGGCAATGCCATCGGTCTGACGTGGGAGGAAGCACATGTGGAGGAGGTGTCTTTAAACATAGTATAACTGATTTGTGCAGAAAGTAAAATATAAAGAAAATCCACGTCGTTTTGATAATTGTAGAGTATTATCCCCTTTTTAAGGACTGGGAAAAATATTCAGGCCCGTATTTGCTGAAATCAATCCTTTAATTACATGAATGTCTTTTTCAAAATATCCTACTGGAGTCTCAGTGGATGTGGGGAGTGTTCTATGCTGTGTCTTCTTTATAATAATAATGAGGGAAAAACAAATACAATTTGGTGCTTAACCTGCTTTCCTCTTTTCTTTGGCCACCTAGGCCTTTGTTTCATTTAATCTGTTCCTTACTGGGGTCCCCTCTCTCAGATGCTTTAGCATCCTGAGATGTCCCACATACAGTGGTTCAGTCTGCGTGGCTGGGCACTGGATCCCCAGGTTGAGGTTCAGTCTTTCTGGAAGCGCTCTTCCACACACCCACATGTGATAAGAGATCTGGTGAGTTGTTAGTAACTTCTGCCTCCTTAAATCATCCTTGGTGTATTTTCCCCAGTCCTGAATTCACCCCTTTTGAGAAAGTGAATGGTTTATAAAAATCACCAGCCCCCGTGCAGGGGGCCCAGCAGGATATGTTTTGCAGTTTGCTGCTATGTTGGGTGGTAATTTCTGTAACTGAATTTGAAGTCTAGTAGCTTGCTGGGGTTTCTGCGCTGTTCTTGAAGCGCTGAGCAGCTATTCACTAAATCCTTCCTCTTTCTTTTCAGCTGTGGGGGTGTGTGTGCCCATGTTCCCTCCCTGGCCATCCCCCTTCGTAGAGAATCGTGAGGCTGGGGGCTTGATGGAGGAGCAGGGGGCACTGGCCCACCTTTGGTGCCTTTTCTAGTGTGTTGATCTGACTAATGAACAGAGCCTGGGTCTTTCCTTCTCCAGATACAGGGCCCATCGGCCACTGGCTCCCCGTGAGCCTGTGGGCACCCAGCCTGCACCCCAAGTAGATGACTTCTAGCTCCCTGTGCCCTCCCTGTCCTGGGGCCCATGGCCACGAATAACCTTGCTTTTGTGTGTATTTATTTAATTTTTAATTTCTCCACCCTGCTCCTCTCCGCCTCCCAGCCCCACCCCCCACCCCTGGCCCCATGTGGTGATGTTTCTTGAAATGTTAGATTCTTTCTTCCTCTGTCCCCCTCCAGTTCTGGAAGCATTTTGTTTCTGTACTGCTTTGTGAAGCTGGTGCTGAGTCCAGATCCTTGGGGCTTTAAAGTTGAATTAATTATTAAACAGGAAGGGAGCCGTGCTTTCAGCAGACGCCAAGTAACTCGACTGCAGCCTGGCACGGCTTCTCCTACCCTTGTGCTGCGGTTTGCTGAAGGCGACTGGAGATTTTTATTCTAGTTTTAATCAAGCATTTCTCTAAGTTTTCAGGCAGTTAAGATTTGGCAGCCAAGGGCTGGGGGAGGGGAGGTCAGTCCTCATCACCTCCTGACCATTTTGGTTAAAAAACTATTCTTTCTTTTTCAGTCAGAAGCACTTTCCCATCCCAATTCAGAAATCAACCTGAAATTGCCCACTCTCAACTGTTTACCTTTCATCAAAACAGGGAGAGGGGAGTGGAGCTTTCTGTCAAAATAGGTGTGTGTTTAGGGATGTGTTATATTATGTTGCTGTTGTTCAGTTGCTCAGCTGTGTCCAACGCTTTGCAGCCTATGAACTGTGCAGCCCACCAGTCTCCTCTGTCCATGGGATTCTCCAGGCAAGAATACTGAAGTGGCTTGCCATTGCCCTTACCAGGGGATCTTCCCCACCCAGGGATCAAACCCTCCTCTCCTGAATCTCCTGCATCGGCAGGTGGATTCTTTACCCCTGAGCCACCAGGGAAGCCCATATTATATTATACATATGTCTGTATATAATAATGTATTTATATCAATTATTTCTTATTTGCAGAAAATGTGCTTTTCAAATAAAACCATCAGAACATTGACTTTGTTGCCGCGTGATTGTTATAATCATTGCTTTAATTTAGGGGTAGGTTGATGTTATTACACCCTGTATTTAAAAATAATAATGAAGACACCCACAGAATTTCTCCTTTTGCTGATTCTAAGCATTGGTGCTTTGCAGAAACTCACAGCTTGTCCGAGTGGCCGGCCTGTTGGGCCCCTGTGCTGGGCCCGGCCCCTCTCAGAGCTCCAGGAGTGAGACGGTGCCAGGGTTCCCAGAGAAACACAAGCTTGTATCAAAGGGTCGCTATAATTGCCTGAGAGGGCCAGCTGCTGCCAGGCTGGGCTCCCTGTTTGTTTCCATGGGGCCTTTCCCAGTCTCAGCCGACTGGCTTTCCACAGGAGACCTCATAGGAAGGGCGCTCAGCTCCACTGAGTCCTGTGGCCAGGCAGGCAGTGGGCAGGCTAGGGGGTCGGGGGAAGTGTGTCTGGTTGCAGCTGGGTGCGTAGGCAGGAGTAGGAAGCATCCTGGAGATTTCAGAGAACAAAGATTTGGTTAAAAATCTAAACGTTCATGCATACACATTTGGAACAGGGGTAAAAAGAGTGGGATCAGCTACCCACTCCAGTATTCTTGCCTGGAGAATCTCATGGATCCAGGAGCCTGGCGGGATACAGTCCTTGGGGTCGAAAAAGTGGGGCACAAATGACAGACCAACACTTTCACTTTTTTCACTTTAGAAAGAGTAAGCCCAACACTGCTGTGGCCCTGCCAGGCGCCTCGAGTTGGGGTGCCTGGGAGGACGCTCTTGACATGAACCCCGCACGGCTGAACCGTATCATGATGTGTCCCAGAAGCTGGCTCCATATGTGTCCTTTTTAGTCTCAAAACTTTGCAAAAAAAGAAAGACGTCCTGTGCAGCTGGCTATCCAATTATTATTTCGATATGTTTCTTTTCTCTTTAGGAATTAAAAAAAAAAAATCCTTGCCCACATTTTCAAAGGTTTTTTTAAAACAAATAAATTGTTTTCTTCAAGTATATTATCTGCATCTTGACTGTATAATTTCCATCAGTCAGTGCATTTAATTATGATAAACTAATACATTTAATCACAACCAGAAAAAACTGCAGTCCATGGGTTCCTTTGGAAAATTTACTTAGAAGAAGCCAGATAAGTGTACACTTTGACACATTTAACTAAACTCAAAATTTCAACAGCCTTTCCTATGTTTTCTCCAAATCGCCACCTTTTCCAGTGACTGGCTCTCTCTCTCGTTATTGCCCTCTGATCTCCGATCTCTGTGCTGAGGTGGATTCAGGGTCTCCCACCCTGAGAGGGCCCTGTTTGATTGTATTCTTCAGGATTCTGTAACGGCCACATCATAGTCCCTATACCTCTAACCACAGTCAATAATTTAAAATCCAGATTAAAAATGGCATATTCCTCATCAACCGATATTTGGAAAATGTACGTATTACTTGAACAACTGTGTCCCATTTCGGTCTTTGTGTCCCATTTTCTTTCTGGAAAATATATCATGAGCTGGATTTCAAAGTAAGATTTCTGGTCTTTGACTAAGCAAAGATCCTCATCCTTTTTGTTTGAAAATGGGGGAGTTGGGGCAGAGGGCACATGAGTTGAAACATGCATGGAGCGATACAAAAATTTTCCTGTACAAAAAAATGGTTTTTTTCTTAAGGAATACAACTCTCTGTATTAAACAAGAAGTAACTTTTCTTCCAGTTTTTAAATTTTTTTAAAAAATCAAATGATTATCTGTACAAAAATGTTAAAAATACTTTATTTAAAATATCCTCCCAGGAGCTTGCCCTAAGTCTTCTGGCTTGGCTATTAGAACACACTCGAAAAGTGCTTTCACTTCCCTGGAGGGTCAAGTCAGCCAATCAACACGGTAAACAAGCAAACAGGATCCAAATAAATAAAACGAAGGCAGAGCCGATGAAACACATTCAAGGCTTTGCCGACACCTTTTATTCCCCAGCTTCACGGAGAACTCCAAGAATATCAAGTGTTCCAACCTAGAGTTCCCTGAAGACTTTCTCCCTTGACCTCTGAAAGAGGTGGAAAGCGTGTGTTTCCGGCTGATTTGTGTCAGATGTGTTCCGTCGTTGTGGGGACTCTTTATGGGACAAGCTGTATGTGGTCACCTTGCCTTCCTGGCTGTTTACCTGTACCTGAGTGTGGTCACCTTGCCTTCCCGGCTGTTCTGAGCTGGCGACCAGCTGAAAAGCCTGGAAGGCCAGATTCGGGGCTGAGTCCAGCCTCCCGTCCAGATGCCTGGGTCTCTGCAGGTGTACGGCTGCAGCCCTAGGCAAGGCTGTCCCGGCCCTCCCCAAAGGTCCCAGAGCCCTTCTGCAGCCCAGATGGTTCCAATTTGAGGCCTTCACTTGGTGCTGGAGCTGGATTGAGTTTCTTCCCTGAAACCAACAAGACCTGCTTCAGCATTTTGCTTGGATTAAAATATTTGTCCCTTTTTTTTTTTTTCACAGGGCAGGAGGAGGACTCCTGAAGCCTCCGAAGGAAGGAAATTATTACAGGGCCCTACAGAAGTAGGTCATGTGCGACAGCTGCTCATAGTTTAAGAGGAAGAAAACAGCGGACCTCAAACCTGGAGCACAACTCTTTCAAAATGCTTGTGAGCAGCCCAAGAAAAACATCCTTCCGAGGCTTATCTAATAACCAGCCTCTATAATCGTCTCAATGTGCGCGCGGGGGTCCTGGAGTTTGCACCTACTTCCCGGGGCTGCCGAGATGCTGAAACAGAACACAGCAGCATTTAGCAAAGGGGATTTAATAGTTTGTGTTAGAGCTGATATGGCCCATTAGGGGCTGTCGTTTTTATAAACAACAAAGACGCGTTACCCTCTTCTTGGGTGTGAAGTTTCTCTGTGCGGGACCCCACAAACATCCAGTAATGATCTGTTGAGCACACAGGAAAGACAATTAAGGCACCGCTGGAAAAAGGTCTGTTTTACTTATGTATTTGGTTTCTTGCTAAGTAAACTCATAAAGATCATACTTGTGGAAGCGTATGCCTACATTATAAAAAATAACATGTGTGTGCATTTCATTAAAAAAAAATCAAAGGACAGACATCCTACAAGTGTTTTGGGTTTTGTAATGTTGGGAGATATCAGAAGTGATTAGTTAAATTAAGAGCACAGTTCCTGTTCTTCAGTTTGTAATAATAGAAGAGTCACTAGCTTATGGCACTTTGGGGAACATAAAATTACCAGTGCACAATGCCATTAGAAGCACAGTGACAACCTTTGAAAGCTGTAAATAAAAAAAGTTTCCATAAAGTCTGTTTATGGCAGAAATAGGGTGTTCTGCTGCAATTCAGATTTTTTTTTTCAATTCAGGGGAAGTTTAGCTTTTCATGGCCCCAAGCACCAGTCAGGGACAAGATTTGAGGAGCTGTACCTTTTTCAAAGAGCCGACTCATTGGAAAAGACTTTGAAGCTGGGAAAGACTGAAGGCCAAAGGAGAAGGGGGTGGCTGAGGATGAGATGGTTGTATAGCATCACCAATTCAATGGACATAAACTTGGGCAAACTCTTGGAGATAGTGAGGGACAGGGAAGCCTGGCGTGCTGCAGTCCATGGGGTCAGAAAGAGTCGGACACTACTTAGTGACTGAACAACGACAACACCCTTTTAGAGATGACCTGGATGCACTTGAGAAAGGAAATCTACTTGCCTTTCCGACTTCCTAAACAGAATTTGCTTGCTTTCTGTCCCTTTCCTTTTAAAGACAAATGGCTTTTTTTTTTGCAAGGTTTTAGGTTAAGCGGCACCTCGCTAGCATTTGCTTCTGTGCTCAGAGGAGAAGGCTGGGAAGTGGGGGAGGGGGAGGTCCAGATTCAAATTATTCTTGCTGTTCTCAGAGCCTGGAAAGCCCCAGTGACAAGTTTTGAGAAGTAGCCTCCGGCAGAACTTGCTATCAATGAGGGCCAGGAACAAAAAACATTTAAAAGCAGATTACAAATGCCTCCTAACAAAGCAAAATCAAATCGCTGATCGATAAGTGCAGCTGGGTTTAAATTGTTTCCTTAAAAAGGCTTTAAAAACTTTTTTTGAATGAGAGGCTGGAGGCTGAACCTTTTATGCTTTGGTGCAAGCTCCTTCTAGAAAAATCTTTCCAGCGAGGCCTCTCCTGGGACGAGCGAGAGCTGCTCTTTTCCTGCTTAACTCCTGCTTAACTCAGGCCCCGTGGCTGGAACGGCTGGCAACAGGGCTTCTAAGAAAGGAAAAGACTTTCTTTGATGTATGTCAGGCGCTCGAAGGTATTTTAGCTACTCGTCCCAACAGCCTAGCTGGATTCCCCATGGTCATCGAGCAATGCTTTGCGAAATGCCCAAACTGGGTGTATATTATTGTTGTAAAATCAACTTGGAACCTGAAGAAAATCTTCAACACCAAAGGGTCCCACACTCTAGGTCACTTCAGCCACAAAAATGTGCTGGGTAGGTTGTGGCTATCTATCTAAAAACAAGGACATGTGGAGGGCGCAGAGGCTTACCTCCAGCCACACACACGACTCAGATGCCTTGCTCTTTTAGGGAAGGGATTCCAACAGGGTTGTTGTTGTTTTTTTTTTTCAAAACCAGGGGAGAGAGAAAAAGCTAGAAAACCCACGTGCAAGTGGAGATCAATTTAGTCACATATGTTCCAAATGGCGCAGATATAAGCAAAAAAAGAGTTTTGGTACATTTTTCTAATGATTTCATTATCGCCAGACAAGAATCGAAAGGTTGTCCAGATGCTATTGGAAAGATAGAAACACAAGATTAAATGTTTTGAATAATAATATTAATACCACAAATGGTTCCCTGCCTTTATAAACAGCCAAGGCTGACATAGGCGATCTTTGAAGTTTGGCCTATTTGCAGATCACTCCATGAAAAAGGAAGGTGGAGATTAGGTAGGAACATTTGCTCTTGGTCTGACAGGGCCTCTCAGACAGCCCACGTCACACATTTGAGCATACCTGCTCCCAGCCAGCATCCTGCTTGACTCAGATGACTCCCTCCTTTCTCCCAGGCTCCTCCTCTCCATAATATCCACCTGGAAGCAGAACACCTGCACTACTGCAAAGCTCATTTCATCCGAAGAAGGCTCTTCCATCTCTGAGACTCCTCTATTGCTCATGTGGAAATGACTTACTGCCTAGAAAATGGATACATTATCTCTTCACCTTGGGTGCCTGCAACATCTTTCTAATAAGACTGTAAGTTTCCCTGGATAAAGATGATATGGTACATATATACCAGAGAATATGATTCAGCTACCAAAAAGAACAAAATAACACCATTTGCAGCAACGTGGATGGACCCAGGGATGGATCATACTGAGTGAAGTAAGTCAGACAGAGAAGGAGAAACACCATGTGGCATCCTTTAGCTGCTGAATCGAAAATGAAATGATACAAACGAACTTATTTACGAAACAGAGTCAGACATGACTCAGTGACTAAACAACAGCAACAACAATGTGAAACCTTAGTTACCGCATGTGGGATCTAGTTCCCAGACCAGGGATCGAACTCGGGCCGCCTGCATTGTGAGCTTGGGGTCTCAGCCACTGGACCCCCAAGGAAGACCCAGGTTATCAAAATTCTAATAGCACCCTTTGGTCTTTTTACTTATAGTTCTCTTATTTTTATGAAAGGGATATATTTCTTATTGGAAATGGAAACAAACATACTACGTAGAGATGTGCTTATTCTGCTTAAGGGTTAGTCACAGGGGCTGCTCATGCACCCCAAAACTTTTGCCTTTGCCCTTGGCGTGGCTTGAAGGGCGAGGCTCTCATCTATTAACTCTCTTAGTTAGTTGACTTGTCACTGAAGTCCTCTGTGTGTCCTAGAAATCACACTGTAAATAGGCAAGTTAATCTCTTTCGTTCAAAAATTCACTGAGCACCTAACATGTGTGAAGGCAAGTGACGGAAAAGCCACTCATGGAGCACATTGGTCTGAATGTGCTCGCTGTTCCTGTTCATGTCAATAATTGGCCCCATTTACACAGCTGGGCCGCTGTGTCCCTCAGGCGTTCATTACCTGTTTTAAGACAGGGTCGTTCCAGATGACTGCCATCTTAGGCAGCACACCCATCCTCTAATAGGGAATATGGAAATGTAAAATGTAAATGAGCGCTTGCATTTTTTTCTCTCTATACATCAGATAACTGCTTATTTTCCACTAAATTGTTGTGCTTGGAGATCTCGTGGGCAGAGGCCGAACACACATCCCTGCAGTATGTGTCACTTTGACTAATCTTTGGTTTGGGCAACTGCCTTTAAGTGGTTGCAGGAAGAACCTATGCAAAGCAAGAGTAATTGTGATGTGAAAATGCCCTGTGGCCACTGGAGCAATTCCACCCTGGTTTGAAAGTCTCTCCTTCCACCATTTATCCATCTGGGATTACCTGCCTTGTTCTCCATGAGTTCCACACAGACAGACCCCATGTTCTCGCCAAACCCAGCTTCCTTTCATTCTTGACTGGCTCTTTCTGGCCTGGAAGTTTTTCTTGTGTCTTTCAGTCTCCCCAGAGTTTCCACAACCTGTCACCTTTTCTCTCTTCCCAAAATGATTATTTGAAGTTTTCATGTAAGTTAAAAGTATAGGGACTTCCCCAGTAGCCCAGTGGCTAAGACTGCACTCCCGATGCAGGGAGCCTGGGTTTAATCTTGGTCAAGGAAGCACATCCCATATGCCACAACTAAAGATCCTACATACCGCAACTAAGACTGGTGCAGCCAAATAAATAAGGAAATAAATATATTTTTTAAAGTCTAGTAAACTACTGAGAAGTATTGGTTAAAAACCCTTGTGAAATAAAAATGGCTTCAAACTTGGCTTGACTTCATCTGATGACCAACTATGTTATTCAATTTACTGCATTTCAAAAAGCTCCCTGGATTAGTTCCAATGTACCTCTGGTCCCTCCACCTTCTGAGGTCCTCTCCGTTCTTAGATACTCAGGTGTCCAGTTGGTACCGCATTCATCTTCTGGTCTGTGTATGTACCTGTGTGGGTGCCTGTACCCACTGCTGTGTTAATATGTGGACTGTGAGTTCCTGCAGGAGGGCAGGAATATGTCCTTTATCGTCTTCTTTTTCCTCTTTCCATCATGAGTCTCATTGTCACTGAACATCTACAGTTGCCGAGGTCCTTCAATAAACGTTGTCAAGTTACTGGTTACTATTTTAGGCGAAATTCTCCTGACTTCAATAAAAACATTATCTGGGAAGAAAGCTAGGATTGAGCAGCCTAGTTCTGGACCAGTTCACTTTATAGCATGCATATTTAATAAGAGAATCTGATTTAAAAAATAATTAATGAAGAAAATGAGTAGTTTTAACTGTAAATTTTCTTTGATTTACAATCTCTAATTTTAAATAGGTTTTAAAATGGATTATAGCATAGTCTGTCATCAGACAATGTAATCTCATGTTTAGTTGAAGCGTTTTTTGGTCCATGTTCTATAAGAGTCATTCAATGTTTACTGAAGATATCACTTGTTTTATTTTTTTTCTTATAAGTACAGATAAGTTTCTAATTCCATTTTTTCACTTAAAACTCTCTTGCTAGGAATTGGATTATTACACTGAAAAACAGAACAGAAACAAACGGTATCACCATTTTTCTTACATTCAAGAAAACTTAATTTATTCAGAAGATAAATAATTTCTGCATGTGTAAGAGATCAGAAAAGAAAATAGTGGAGTCATCTACCAGGTTAAAGTGGAGCTAATATGTTCCCATCAGATGACCTGGGAAGGCTTATGAATTTGAGTTTTGAAATTTACCCACATATTGAAGACTTCCTTGATGGCTCAATGTGTAAAGAATTCGCCTCCAATACAGAAGACTCAGTGGGTGCGGGTTCTATCCCTTGGCGGAGAAGATCCCCTGGAGGAGGAAATGGCAGCCCACTCCAGTGTTCTTGCTTGAGAGAATCCCATGGGCAGAGGAGCCTGGTGGGCTACAATCCATGGGGTCCCAAAGAGTCAGACACGACTCAGCACACATACAAAGGCCCAGGGGAGAGTTAATGGCGTGCCAGGTTTTAACAACTCAGGTGACAGTTTCTGTATCCAGTATGGGAGGAAAGAAATGTACAAACTCTGAATGAAGTCAGGACTGGGCTACAGTTATTCCCTGAAGAGATTTCAGTAGGGGAGTTTCTGCATGCTTCAACCCATTGTACCGAGTTCTACAGGGACACCTAGTAAGATTCGTCAGAAGCTGGTAACAAACCCAGCGCCTACAACTGATGCCACGGTATTTACCTTTTGTTGTTGCTGTTGTTCAGTGGCTCAGTCGTGTCCAACTCTTAGCAACCCCATGGACTGCAGCACACCTGACTCCTCTGTCCATGGGATTTTCCAGACAAGAATACTGGAGTGGGTTGCCATGCCCTCCTCCAGGGGATCTTCCTGGCCCAGAGACTGAACCCGAGTCTCTTGCATCTCCTACAGTGCAGGCAGATTCTTTATCACTATGCCACCTGATAAGCCCTGTATTTACCTAGTAATCAGGAAAAAGAAAAACAGTGTACTATTCTTTTCCTAAGTAAAAGGAAATGAATGAAAATCTAAATCATCCAAACTGTGCCTAAAAGAGGCAAATTTCGATAGAAAATAACCGTGGAAACTGCCTGGTTTGTTTTCTGAAATACACATTTACACACCCAAATGACCAAAATAATGAAAGTGATAGATTAGTGTATTGATGCTTGATCACTGTCTACAATGCAGAACTTATGAGCAGCCTGATTTTGAGAACAATTACTTGTAATTAAAGCTGTGCTGGTTGCCAAAAAAAAAAAAAAATAGGGAAGTCCTTTGTGTATAACACCAATTAATTACTTTTTTTTCAGTGAGAATAGTTCTTAACTATCCGTGCTGCTATTTATATCTGACCGTATCGAGAGTGGTGGGAATATGAAGCATGCCTTGCTCAGAAGCCTTCTTAGGACGTGACTTGCAGCTCACACTTCTCAGCCAGTTTTCCTTAAACACATTTAAAAAAATAATGACCTCTATAAGTCTTGAACATCAGAAGACTATTAGTGAAGGGTTAGTCGCTCAATCACGTCCAACTCTTTGTGACCCCATGGACTGTGGCCCGCCAGGCTTCTCTGTCCATGGGATTTCCCAGGCAAGAACACTGGGATACTTTGCCATTTCCTCCTCCACGGGATCTTCCTGATCCAGGGATCGAACATTTGACTCCTGCGTCTCCTGCATTGGCAAGCGGATTCTTTACCACTGAGTCACCAGGGAAGCCATGTCCCCTTTTTTCATAAAGACCCAAATGTGGGTGCATTTGACTCAGGCTCATGACAGTCCTGAGCTCTTCTATGTTATCTGAACTGAAGTGTCTGGCGTTTGGTCCTCTTTGCTCTTGGGCGACAGTTCAGTTCAGTCGCTCAGCGGTGTCCGACTCTTTACGACCGCATGGACTGCAGCACGCCAAGCTTTCCTGTCTATCACCAACTCCTGGAGCTTACTCAAACTCATGTCCATCATGTCAGTAATGCCATCCAACCATCTCATCCTCTGTCATCCCGTTCTCCTTCCTTCAATGTTTCCCAGCATCAGGGTCTTTTCCAATGAGTCAGTTCTTCACATTAGGTGGCCATTAGAGTTTCAGCTTCAGCATCAGTCCTTTCAGTGAATATTCAGGACTGATTTCCTTTAGCATTGACTGGTTGGATCTCCTTGCAGTCCAAGGGGCTGCATTTTATCATCACACGAAAAGAATAGCGTGCAGCTCAAAACTGAGACCAAAGATACAAGATTTCAGAAGAGTAACAAATCCATTCAAAAAAGAGAAGCCCATATGGGTCAAAAGATGGAGATGTGAGTTCACACAGCATGGGAAGTGAGCTGCAAAACCCTTCTGGGTGAAGATTGCAAAGAGGACACCTCAGTAATTACTTCGTTGTATTGAAAATCCTGTTAATATAAGTTTGAACAGAACTGTGACCTGTAACACTTCTTGGGGATGACTCTTACTCTTGACCCAGAGCTACGAGAAAGAAAGCTTTAGAGGGAATTGGAAGAGGGGTGCTACGCAGAGGCAGAATCTGTCTGCATTCCATATGTAACTGATGGTGCTGGAGACGGGAGATAAGGTTTTGAATTTACTGCCCCCCCCCCACCCTACCCCCTGCTCAGTTTCCTACATAGCAACAAACATGCTTCTTTAGAAACAGCTATGTCCATTACCCACCCTAGTTAGAACTGTCCAGTAGCTTCTCCTCCTTCTACAAGTCCCATATTGGTAACATGATCTGTTCATAGGAAGCCTGCTGCTAGGCTAGCCTGGGAGGGCCGGCCTGGTTGGCACCTCTTGTCACCGTCTGACTTTTGAGAGCAACACCTTCACGCCCACCAGATTCAGTGTGAACGTGTGAAGCCCACTGAGCCTGCTCCTTCAGCCTCCTGCACGGCCTTCCCGCCCAGCCCTTTAAGGCAGCCTGCTGCTCGTACTCCTTCTCTCTGTTAGTAACAGGCCCGCCCCCACCGTTGTTTGCTGGGCCCATGACCTCATGGGAGAAGGCGACTTTTTCTCCCCAGCATCAAGATGTGGCCATGGGATTTAGCGGCGAATTGACAGATGCAAACTCCAGAGAAAGTCCTGAAAAGGAGAAAGTGTGTCCGTTCTCTTCTCTCTTTGATTTCCTGCTGCCTGGAACAGGGATGTGGACCTGAGCCTTTCTGACCACAGGACGAAGAGGGGGCAAATGTGAGCGGTGACACTGAGCAGAACCACGCCTGGCCTGTGTCACCTACTTATGGAGGATAAATGCCTGTCTACTTTAACCCGATTTTATTCTGGATCTCTTGGAGCTTCCCTGGTGGGCTTAGATGGTAAAGAATTCACCTTCAGTGCAGGAGATCTGGGTTCGATCCCTGGGTCAGGAAGATCCACTGAAGAAGGGAATGGCTACCACTCCAGTATTCTTGCCTGGGAAATCCCATGAACAGAGGAGCCTGATGGGCTACAGTCCATGGGGTTACAAAGAGTTGATGGAGTGGAGTTGATGGAGCAACTCACACTCTTTTATAAACATACATCATGTTCCTTGGAAGAAAAACTACAACAAACTTAGACAGCATATTAAAAAGCAGAGACAACACTTTGCCCACAAAGTTCTGTATAGTCAAAACTATGGTTTTTCCAGTAGGCACATATGGATGTGAGAATTGGACCATGAAGAAGGCTGAGTGCTGAAAAGTTGATGTTTTCGAACTGTGGTGCTGGAGAAGACTCTTGATAGTCCCTTGAACTGTAAGGAGATCAAATCAGTCAATCCTAAAGGAAATCAACCCTGAATATTCCCTGGAAAGACTGAGGCTGAAGTTGAAGCTCTAATACTTTGGCCACCTGATGTAAAGAGTTGACTCATTGGAAAAGACCCTGATGCTGGGAAAGATTGAGGGCAGGAGAAGGGGATGGCAGAGGATTAGATGGTTGGATGGCATCATTGACTCAGCAGATGTGAGTCTGCGTAAACTCCAGGAGATAGTGAAGGACAGGGAAACCTGGTATGCTGCTGTGTATGGGGTAACAAAGTGTTGGACACAACTTAGCAACTGAACAACAGCAACAACAAATGTCCAAATAAAACAGAATTTAGGATTTCCCTGGCAGTCCAGTGTTAAAATGAAGGAGGAAACAGAACAGGTTCTATCTTAAAAGCAGGACTCCATCTTGGGCAGACTGTGGACTTTGAGCTCTATGCCCAGTATCTATGGAAATGACATATCCACTGGGAAACCAGGCCCCTGGAAGGAAGAGCCCCAGGGCTCTCCATCGCCTAAAAGAATACCCTAATTATCTGTGTAACTGAATAGAATCATACATTCTATTATGCTTATTGGGAAATGACCACAGGCCTATTGATGATTGTCCACTGTTAACTATCTAGGTTTAAGGCAGATGAATCACGGGTTGACTTTGATTGCATCTTTCTTTTTCCTTTGTTCAGATTAGTTTCAGAGAATTTGGGGAGGTTGGTTTGGGCACGTACGCTTAAGGTATCTAAGGTTTTCACAAAAACTGGTAGGGGTCCTCGGCTGAGAGGAGACTCTGCCTTGGGCCCGCCAGTGTAATAGACTGCACTCCACTATCTGCATTGTCCTTCCGAGTGAGTTTGTTTCCCGGAACGCATGGCTACAACAAAGACTCTGCGCTTCTAATGCAGGAGGCTCAGGTTTGATCCCTGATTGGGGAACTAAGATCCTGAATGTTGAGAGGGAAATAAATAAACCACAGAATTTAGCACCAGAAGTGTCTAAAATAAACACATTGTCTTTGTGGTGGACTCTGGTTTCAAGAACTCAGAAACTGCAGGCTGGAGGGCCAGTGAGCCTTCCCACAGACTGCAAACCCCAGGCAGAACCATCTCCTGGGATAACCTGGGAGTCAGATCACATAGCATCACGTCCTAGCTGGAGGGACAGTGGGCAGGAAGCTGAGAACTCCAGTGAATGTTGGCTGCTCCTTGCTGCTCTTTGCAGCAAGAGGCCTGAGAGGGGGGGGGAGCTCAAGCTGGAGGCAGTCAGTTGGCTGGCAGGGATGCACAGGGATTTTGTTCTCCAGAGGGCAGGACTCAATGTCAGAAGCCTAAGATCTGGGTTGAGTGAGAGATTTGAGGGAGAAGCCAGCTGTTCCTGTGGATGTAAATAAAGCCCTCCTAAGGAAAGTGACCAGCTGAGGAGGGGCTCTTGTGACCCACAGTCCTTTTCAGGAAGCTCTGGTGATTTTTTTTTGCTTTTTGCCAGACATTAAGGAGCAGAAGAGATAGCAGGATGGAGCAGTGCCTGTTCAGGGTCAAATGCTGCACAGCAGAACACAGCCTCCATCTTAAGCTCATTGATCTCTGGCACTGAATTGATGGAGAAGGGGCTGGAATACAGGGCTAGTCATGAAAAACCAATGGCTTAGAGCTTAGAAAGTCTTGGTTGGAACCCTTAGGGACTCTTAGGGCTTAGGAACTCTTGGAGAAATATCAATAAACACAGGAACTCTTGGTAATTGGAGTTATTTGTACCTGGCCTGACCAGAAGCAAATAAACCAAAAAGTGATGGTTTTTCTGAGGTCACTATATTGCCAAAGAATTCAGATGTTCGGCTGGCCCAAACCTGCAACAATTCAGCTCCTGAAGCCACTCCAGGGCCCCGAGAGGGTGCTGAGGGAAGTGGACCATGAAAGCCCATGGACAACTTGGACCCCACCTTGGAGGAAAAGGGTGACTGCAGAGGTCAAAGGGTAGGAGCCGGGGGATAAAGTGCTGGCTCTCCCAGATGCAGGCCGGGCTGTAGGTGGATCCACAATGCACATGCCTGTGAATGCACACATACACACACACAGGGAAGATCATTCTAGGATTTTTTTTTTAATGAATGAGTGACCACTGTAAATTTCCCACCTTTCTGTTTTTAAATCCAGGTTATCACAGTTACTCTATTATCAGTTTGCTAAGATGCCCTACGGAGAAGGCAATGGCCCCCCACTCCAGTACTTGTGCCTGGAAAATTCCATGGATGGAGGAGCCTGGTAGGCTGTAGTCCATGGGGTTGCTAGGAGTCAGGCATGACTGAGCAACTTCACTTTCACTTTTCACTTTCATGCACTGGGGAAGGAAATGGCAACCCACTCCAGTATTCTTGCCTGGAGAATCCCAGGGATGGGGGAGCCTGGTAGGCTGCCATCTCTGGGGTCACACAGAGTCGGACATGACTGAGGTGACTTGGCAGTAGCAGCAGTAGCAGGATGCCCTAAAAATAGCATCACAGATCTTTACTCTGTTGCTCTGGAGGCCAGGATGTCAGCAGGAGTGGTGCCTCTGACAGCTCCGAGGAGGGGTCTGCTCCGGGTCCCCCTTGCAGCTTCTGGAGGTTTGCTGGTCATCTCTGGCTCACTCAATGTGTGGTTTCATCACCTGGCCCCTTCTCATGTTCCCATGGCTCGGTGCCTAGATGAATGTCTACATAGAGGAGGTTGTCGGTTAACACTGGCTTAATGAATGATGTAGGAATTAATGGGTTCTCCCAGGTGTCACTAGAGGTAAAGAACCTGACTGCTAATGCAGGAGATGTAAGAGATGCAGGTTCAGTCCCTGGGTTGGGAAGATCCCCTGGAGGAGGGCATGGCAACCCACTCCAGGATTCTTGCCTGGAGAATCCCATGGACAGAGGAGCCTTGCAGGCTACAGTCCACAGGGTCGCACGGAGTCGGACATTATTGAAGCGACTTAGCACACACACACTAATCAGGAGCTCACCTGAAGCATCCAATCTTTCTAGATCTTGAGCTCTTCAAGATGAAAATGATTAAATAAAGTCTTCTGCATGTGAGTATCTTATAAACTGTAAGACATGGCACAGATATTGGATTTACTTATTTGTGTTTTCTATAAAAGTTCTGGAAGTGACGCAGGCCCTGGGTGGTTTTTGCTGCATGGGAAGGGCCGCCTTGTGGTCAGCACACCCTCCACCATGTGGCCTTAAGTGGTCACTTACTTTAAACACTTCATCATCAGCCAGGGGCTGTGTGGTCTGTATGCACATTTGCTTTCAATGAAAACCCTGGGAAGGACTATTTAACATTTAAAAGACCCTCATCAGAAATGCACACTCCAGGATGAGTAGTTATAAGGTGAAGACTTTGATCAGGAACCCACATTTCAGAGGCAAAGTCTTCAAATTTTTTCTAAATCTGCTCTCCGGGGTCTGCCAATGAGCACCATAGATGTTGTAAACAGTGTGTCTTTGGTTGTCTCTATTGAGCAACATCGAGGTACATGTTAGCATGAAAGATTGGGGGTCTCCTTTGCCCTTATGTCAGCAAGGCTCGGGAGAGATGTGAGCCCTGGGGCCCCCAAGGAGGACTCTATCTGCTGAGCCGACTCGGAGGTTGAGGCAGCGGGGCTGTTGTTGAAACTGAATCCAGCCTCTGTACCCCAATGCCAAAGTAAATCTTAAGAGACTGAGTTCTGGGTAAAATAGAAAGAATGGGCCTTCCTGGTGGCTCAGATGATAAAGAATCCACCCGCAATGCGGGAGCCCTGGGTTTGAGCCCTGGGTTGGGAAGATCCCTGGAGGAGGGCATGGCAACCCACTCCAGGATTCTTACCTGGAGAATCCCCATGGACAGAGGAGCCTGGCGGGCTGCAGTCCACGGGGTCACAAAGAGTTGGGCATGACTGAGCAACTAAGCAGACACAGCACAGAAAAGAATAGCATTATTGCTTTGCCAGACAACGGGGGCCACAGCCAGATAACGCCTTCAAAACTATATGTCCCACCCTGGAGCGGGTAGTGAGGGGTGTTACAGTCAAGGTTCACAGAGGACGTGGTCAGCTCTGGACAGTCTTCTGATTGGTGGGTGGTGAGGTAAGTGGGAGTCAGCATCATCAACCTTCTGGTTCCAGCAGGTCTGGGGTCTCCGTGCCTGTGGGCAGCAGAGAGTTAACGTCTCCCACCTGGTGGGGTTTCAGTGTCTGCAGAGCAGCTCAAAGGTATTGTTGTGTGTGTCCCTTAAGGGGGAACCCAGGACCTGTCCCAGGGCTAGATTATTGTTTCTTGACTGCTCCTCCCTTGTCTCTGCATCCCCTCCTTTCCCTGATTAGCACCTGTTTGAACCTGCTCATTGGAACTCAGAGGAGGACCCGGGAGATGAACAAATCCTGTTTTCTGTAATCAGGAAACGGGGGACACAGAAAGGCTTTGTGCCCAGGGGTCCCACACTGTCTTGCACGACATCGCTGTAAACCCCACACACCAGCCGCAGAGCAAAACTCTCAACCAAGTTGAGGACAGACAATAGGGGCTTCCCTGAACTCATCAGGATGGGCCTCTCTGATGTTTGCTTTCATCCTGAGTTTTAATACATGCTTTGCCTGAGTCTTGCTTTCCCTGTAAAAACAAAATGATTGCGGGCAGAAGACAAATAGCCTTTCTCTACCTTCGATCACTGGCCAGTACTCAGAGTTGCCGTATAGCCCTGACGTTGCTTTGACCGCTGTACTGGTGGTCCAGTAGATGAGAATCCACCTGCCAGAGGTGGATGAGCCTAGGCCCTGCTGGCTTGAAGGCAGTGTTACAGGAGCACAGTTCGCTCCCCCAGACAGGGCACTCTCTCAACACTGCTACTGCTAAGTCACTTCAGCTGTGTCCGACTCTATTGGACCCCATAGACGGCAGCCCACCAGGCTCCCCCGTCCCTGGGATTCTCCAGGCAAGAACACTGGAGTGGGTTGCCATTGCCCTCTCCAATGCATGAAAGTGAAAAGTGAAAGTGAAGTCGCTCATTCGTGTCCGACTCTTAGCGACCCCATGGACTGCAGCCCACCAGGCTCCTCCATCCATGGGATTTTCCAGGCACGAGTACTGGAGTGGGGTGCCATTGCCTTCTCCGTTCTCAACACTAGTGAAAACGAAAAGGTGAAAGTGTTAGTTGGCCAGTCATGTCCAACTCTTTGCAATCTCATGGACTGTGTAGCCCACCAGACTCCTCTGTCCATGGGATTCTCCAGGCAAGCATACTGGAGTGGGTTGCCATTTCTTTCTTCTCCAGGGAATCTACCTGACCCAGGGATCAGACTCGGATCTCCTGTATGGCGGGCAGATTCTTTACCATCTGAGCTACCAGGGAACGAACTCCATTTGCAAAATGAATGAATTATTACATAATTAACTCAACCTGCTCTCAGTTTTCTCAGAGAGTGAATCCTGGTAGGGATTTATTTGCTGGAAATAAATCAGATTTCCATTTGGCCTCTGCATTTAAACAAGTCCTCAGCTTGTGACACGTTGGTCCTGAGGCTGGCTGACCTCCTGGGTGACCCTGATGCTCTGCCACGTCCATTGCCCATTGCCCATTGCCCATTGCTGGACCAGCTGTGTCAGCTCCCCCCATGGGCTCTGGAGGTGTGGGTGCCTCCCCATGCCCCAGCTGCTCAGGGCTCCACAGAGAGGCTGGCAGTCTGTCCCCTCCCCAAAGTCACTGTCACCTTAGTCACCTGAGCCCTGTGTCTCAGGGCGTCTCTCCCCACTTGTGGCTTGTGCTGCCGGCTGCATGGTCGGGGTTTGGAACTCATCTTGGTGGGAGAAGAGGAGAGAGCTGGACTGGTATTTTCTCCTCTCTTTCCAGCCCCCTCTCCAGGGAATTTCAGGCCACAGCTCCCCTCTCCCCCAGCCTTCTCAGTCAGCTGCTGCTGAGTCTACATGCAGCTTGGCTCTCTCCAACCTGTCTTCTCATCGCTCGAACCCTCACCATGCACACAGCCCAGGCTCATGCTGACATCTCTGGTCCTTAGTGTGATTTGATAGACAATTCTCCAAAAACATCAGACCGAGAAGTCACGTAAAGAATGGGAAATTTCACTCTAGTTTTTACTCAAGATAAAGAAGATTTATTCCTTCATTCTTTTTCCCTTCAACTTCCTTAATATAAACTTCTTCTTTTTAAAAGTATTTCGTTAGTTAGTTAGTTTTTGATTGTGCTGGGTCTTCACTGATGCATGAGTTTTTTCTCTAGCTGTGGCACGTGGGGCTATTCTCTGGTTGTGGTGAACAGGCTTCTCTTTGCGGTGACTTCTCTTGTTGCACAGTACCAGCTCCAGAGCACAGACTCAGGAGCTGTGGTGCACAGGCTTAGCTGCCCTGTGGCATGTGGGATCTTCCCAGACCAAGGAGGGAAGCTGTGTCTCCTACATTGGCAGGTGGATTCTTATCTACTGGACCACCAGGGAAATCCTCAATATAAGCTTCTAATGTTTGAGAAGCAATGATCCACTCCCATCATGAATCAACTCAGCAAAGGAGCTAGGACGTGGAGTAGAGAAGGTTTCCTTAAAAATGCCAATAACGCAGAACAGCGGCCCTGAGATTTAGCACCAATCAGTGGCCCTCTGTGGAGTCAGCAAGTGGATTAACACCTGTTACAAGCATGAACCCTAGAATGTGTCAGGAAACCGCTTCTCCGAGTTGTATTGGGACAGAGCCACGGTGACAGATACGCGAATTCTGGCCAGTATTCTGTTGTCTGACAAATCTAATAAAACAGAGAAGCTCAACGAAATGGCTTTCCTACTAAACAGAACTCTCCCAAGGACATATGCTGGGAGGACAAGTAAGCATGCGGCTTTGACAGAAGAGCTCGAATGAAAGCGGGAGGGACACTTTCATTGAGATGTGTGAGGGACAGAAGACAAGCTAGCTGTCTTTTCTGCATCCTGTGTAGGTTTCCAGGTGGCACTAGTGGTAAAGACCCCACCTGCCAATGCAGGAGACATAAGAGACGCGGGTTCAATCCTTGGGTCGGGAAGATGGCCTGGAGGAAGGCATGGCAACCCACTCCGGTATTCTTGACTGGAAAATACATGGATGGAGGAGGCCTTCAGGCTACAGTCCATGGGGTTGCAGAGTCGGGCATGACTGAAGAAATTTAGCACAACACAGCACATTGGTTTCAAAAACTGGACATTCATTGTCAATGAGACTCCATTCAAAGAAGGAGGTTCTGTATATATGGACACTTTTTCCCATTTAATTAAAGATTATTGAAATATGCTTGGGCTTTCTGTTTATATTTGAAGCATTGTTTCAGTTCAGTTCAGTTGCTCAGTTGTGTCCAACTCTTTGTCATCCCATGCACTGTAGCACGCCAGGTTTCCCTGTCCATCACCAACACCTGGAGCCTACATAAACTCATGTCCATCACATCAGTGATGCCATCCAACCATCTCATCCTGTCGTTCCCTTCTCCTGCTTTCAATGTTTCCCAGCATCACGGTCTTTTCCAATGAGTCAGCTCTTCGCATCAGGTGGCAAAAGTATTGGCGTTTCAGCTTCAGCATCAGTCCTTCCAATGAATATTCAGGACTGATTTCCTTTAGGATGGACTGGGTGGCTTCCTTGCACTTCAAGGGACTCTCAAGAGTCCTCTCCAACATCACAGTTCAAAAGCATCAATTCTTCGGTGCTCAGCTTTCTTTATAGTCCAACTCTCACATCCATACATGACTACTGGAAAAACCATAGCTTTGACTAGACGGACCTTTGTTGGCAAAGTAATGACTCTGCTTTTTAATATACTGTCTAGGTTGGTCATAGCTTTTCTTCCAAGGAGCAAGTTGCTAAGTTTTGTCTGACTCTTCGAGACCACATGAACTGCAGCACGCCAGACTTCCCTGTCCTTCACTATCTCCCAGAGTTTGCTCAAACTCATGTCCATGGAATCGGTGATGCCATCCAACCATCTCATCCTCTGTCATCGTCTTCTCCTCCTGCCCTCCATCCTTCCCAGCACCAGGCAGTATATAAAGATCTGTTAATCCAAATGACAAGAATAAAATAATGTGAACATTTATCAAGCTGTGTGCTTAGGACACATACATGTGTCTTTTCTGTATATATGTTATAAATACCTCTAGTAAGAGTTTTAAAAAATGGCAGTGCTGGCAATCAGAGCTCTCACCGAGACCCTGGTAAATCGACATTACTCATATATGTTTTGCTAAAACACTCCTTCCGATGCTACACCCTGCAGCAAGCAAGGCTCCAGCGGTTTAATTTCTGGACCGAGTGACTCCTTCAGGGCTGGCAGCCTACGTGTTCTCACGGCACTTTCCAAGCTCTAATGGACTGGAGAAATGTGACAGCGCCATTAATAGCGGCTGGGGACTCAATTCTTTAAAACTCCAACCAGCCCACCTGCTCTTTACAAAGCACGCACCTCTGGTCTGTGGGCTGGAGGACAAGGGTCAGGTGAAGCTTTACTTGAATTCTAGCTTCTGAGACGCTAGAAATCCTTTGGAAGGTCACCCACCCACTGACTCCCACTACTGTTTCTAGTCTTCAATTGAGGAAAATGAAATAAACCATGAATCTTGGGAGTCATCATTCACATACTAAAATTTATTGGGTGAAAACAAGCCCCAAAGATGAGTAATACTTGAACACGTTCCAGAATCTTCCATCCAGAGCACATCCAGTAGAGCCTGCCAGGGGATGGTGGCCTTGACAGGGGGACAGTCACGCAACTCAGAAGCAGAGGGAGGCTGACATCACTACGTACCCACCCTGTGGGCAGTGTGCATCGCCCTGGAGGTGGGGGGCGGCCTCACTTTCACATTCCGCGCTGTGACCCAAGCCACACACAGCTCAGCCCTCAGGCCCGCGGTGCTTCTAGATGAAGTTGAACCAAGTGCGGGCAAGCGTGCTCAGTCACTTCAGTTGTGTCCAAGTCTTCCGTGACCCCACAGACTGTAGCCCGCCAGGCTCCTCTGTCCACGGGATTTCCCAGGCAAAAATACTGGAGTGGGTTGCCATGCCCTCCTCCAGGGGATCTTCCCGAACTAGGGATCAGACCTGGGTCTCTTATGTCTCCTGCACTGAGGCAGGTTCTTTACCGCTAGCACCAGCCAGGAAGCCCAAGAGAAGAGACTATTTGTAGGGATTTCATTCTTCTGTGTCTTAGGGAAGCCAGAGAAAGCTACAACAGTTACCACTGCCCAGCCTTGACCTTGACGTAACCCCCAAAGAAAGCAAAGCATCCCAAGGAAGACAAGAACCTCAGCGCCCTCAAGAACTTCTAAATTTCTCCATTAGAGCACACTTTTATTTTTATTTTTTTAAAACGTTTTTCTTGATTTTTGGCTGCACCATGCAGCATGCAGCTTCTTAGTTCCCTGGCCAGGAACTGAACCCACATCCCCTGCAGCGGAAGCTCAGCGTCTTAACCACTGAACCACCAGGGAAGTGCCCTAGAGCACATTTTTGACCCTTAGTTCTCTCTTAAGGACTATCATGTTTTCTTCAGATACTTTATTGTTACCAATAAGATATCTTTTGTTGCAAATAATGTCATTTTTAGACCATCTTGCAATAACAAAAATGGATGGTGAAAAACTCAGTCCAGCACTTGGTTGGACCTTTTTTTCTTGTTTATATAACATCAGATAAAGTCAAATCTAATTTTTACAGAATGAGCTGGGCCCAAATTCTTCCATAAAAATAGATTTTTCAGGGAAAACGGGAAATTGACCATTTCCCCAAGAATTTCATATGAAGACGTACTCCCTCCTCGTTGAATAATGACTTGAGATTAAGTACTCCTGTAGTCTTTGTTCTTCCCTTTATTAATAAATTAGAATACACAATTGATTTAAAATTAAATAAAATTCTCATAAGCATCATTCACGTCTTCATTACCAGTCACTCGCACTTTGTAAAACTGGATTTCCATTTAAATGGTCTCATGTCAAAATGGGAGCTGAACTGTGGCTTCTGGGGGCTGGGTGGCTGGTGCAGGTGGTGGCCCAGGGGAAACCAGCTCGGCAGGTGTGGTGGGCCCCTGACACCAGCTTCTTTTTTTGGCATATTTGTAAAATTACTATTTGCTTGTTTTTAGTGTGCTGGGTCTTCGTTGCTGCGCTTGGGCTTTCTCTAGTTGTGGGGGGCAGGGGCTACTCTTTGTTGCTGCCTGTGGACTTCTCATTGCAGTGGCTTCTCGTGTAGAGGACAGGCTTTAGGGGAGGGGCTTCAGTAGGTGTGGCACACCAGCTTAGCTGCTCCGAGGCCCTTGGGTTCGTCCCGGGGCAGGGATCCAACCTGTGTCCCCCGCATTGGCAGGTGGCTTCTTATCCACTGTGTCACTAGGCGAGTCTGACACCAGATTCTTGAGGTGACTCACACAGCCCTCAGCAGGCCTTCCCCCTTGACATGGGTGTGTCATCCCCCTTGGATCCTGCCCAGATTCTCAGGGGACCCTCTGGGCAGTTGGGACCGTGGACAAATTCCCCCCAAAGAAGGCAGCTTGGGAGTTCTTTCTCAGGTGGAAGGCAGGGGCCTGGGCCAACCTCCCACACTAGTTGTGTCGAAAATGTAAGAACACGGATGAACTCTTTATTTTCCAAAAGTACCAGATTTCAGAGTGAGTAAATAATTTCTAGTGTCATTTTTTTTCCTCCTAATATTAGTATCACATATGAAAACCTGGTATTTTGAGGTTTTCTGTTACCCATCTGGTTTTCCAGGAATCTTTATACAAATTGTGATTGTTTAGTCACTAAGTTGTGTCTAAGTCTTTTGTGACTCCATAAACTTTAGCCCACTAGGCTCCTCCATCCATGGGATTTCTCAGGCAAGAATACTGGAATGGGTTGCCATTTCCTTCTCCATGAAATCTTCCCAACCCAGCTTTCAAACCTGCATCGCCTTCACTGGCAGGAAGGTTTTCGTTTTGTTTTGTTTTACCACTGAACTATCAGGGAGGCTCCCCTTTATAAAGTGCAAGTGCTTAAAAAAGAAAGAGGAAGAAAGGAAGAAAAAAGAATGTTTTAAAGGCTATACTGATGTTCATTTTGTCAAACAAAATATTTTCTAGTATTATCAGCAGGCTGTAATGAACTAGGTATCATGAAATAAGTTAAATGCTTCAGCAGAACTGATGTCTCCAGGCAGTGCGTTGGAAAAAACCCTGATGGTGGGAAAGATTGAAGGCAGGAGAAGGGGACGACAGAGGATGAGATGATTGGATGACATCACGAACTTGATGGACATGAGTTTGAACCAGCTCTGGGAGTTGGTGATGGACAGGGGGGCCTGGCCTGCTGCAGTCCACGGGGTCGCAAAGAGTTGGACATGACTGGGCGACTTAACTGAACTGATGCAGTGCCTACATTAGTGGTTGGTTCTTATCTTTTTTTTGCTGGAGACAGTTGGAAAATCTTTAGTGAAACCATATTTAAATAGGATTTAGGTCAACCTGAGTGGCTACACTGCTGAAGAAAGGGAAATCCTTCTTACTTTTGCTGGATTGGAGACTATCTCAGCTTCTACTCTGCTTGTAAACCACCATAAACTCACAGAAGATCATGTGGTCACAGTGGACCCAGGTCATCCCTGAGGACCGCTGTGCCAGTGGGTTCGTTAGCTGCTCCTTTCTCCTCAGACAATGTGGTCACATGCTCTTAGAAGTGCATTCCAGTCTCCCATCTACAATTCTGTCTTTAGTTGAAGAATGTTCCCTCTCCGAACTCTCAAATCCATAGCCATGTTCTGAATAAATGTATGAGTTCCATGGGGCATTATATCAACTATGGTTGAGCTTTAGGTATTTCTACAAAAGCATCATTTTTTTTTGCCATATCATAAACTTGTATGATGCAAAGAGTTCTGAATTCTCTCTTTTCCCCTCCTCCCTCTCAGCTTCATTTCTAGAGATGACCTTGTTCCAAAGTGTGTTCAATAATGACAGCCCTAGACCAGGAACCAAAGGTGCGTAACTGCTTAGGTGGCCGGGCAGTCATGTGTGTTGTTGCTAAAATCCTAAATGAACTATTAGCAAAGACAGATTGCAGCATATTAAAAGGAAGATCGAATGGAGTTCAACCCCAAATTCAGTAATAATTCAATAATAAATCAATAAATATAATTCATCACCCTACTAAATTCATCACCAATCATTTGTTGATCTGAATAAATGCTAAAACATTCCTGAAGAATGATACTCAATTCTGAGTTTTAAAAAACTTTCATGTAATGGCTCTAGATCCATACTTTCTTAACATGATCAAAGTACACACACACACACACATTCATTCTGGTGTCAGCATCATAGTATGGTGCTCAGTGCTTAGTTTTGTGTGACTTTTTCTGACTCCACGGACTACAGCCCACCAGGTTCCTCAGTCCATGGGATCCTCCAGGCAAGAATACTGAAGAGGGTTGCCATTGCCTGCTGCAGGGGCTCTCCCCAACCCAGGGATTGAACCCACATCTCTTACATCTCCTGCATTGGCAGGCGGATTTTTTACCACTAAGGCTGCCTGGGAAGCCCATAGTGTTTTGTGGTAAAACCCCAAAAGAGAACTATTTTTATTACAGTTAATACCAGCTCAAGGGTACTTGTTATTACCAATATTATTTAAAATTTTTCCAGAAGCACTTGTCAAAGAATTAAAATAGCAAAATAAGAGGTGCAAGTAGTGAAAATAAGGAGATAATTTATTTCTTAGTTGCACATAATCTGATATGATTCTGCACCTGGGAAACCCTATGAGAGTTTTAAAAAATTCTTATTTAAAAGCAAAAGAAATAGGTGGCCACCCAGTAAAGAAAAAATTAACAGCTTTTTTTTCTGTACAAACAGAACAGAGTAGGGGGGAAAGCGGGCAACAACACTTGCGTTCGTTCGGCCGACACGTTTTCCTCGAAAGCCTTTTGTGCCGCGCCCCTGGGACACAGCTGCAAAAAGTCAGAGTCTTGTTCTCCAGTAAGTTGTCCTACAATTAGAGGAGATGAAACATAAACAAGCAAACACAGAAATGAACAAATAAGATGTTCAGAGCGGGGTAAGTGCCAGGAAGGAATTCAGGAGAAGAATGAGATGGGATTGTGGGATTCGCGAGGCTGGTGTGACACGCAGGGCCTGGGAGGGCTCGTCCTGAGAGGCTGGAGGAGCGGGGAATAGCTGCTCTGCAGAGAGTCAGGGGCGGGGAGGAGCCTCAGGGAGGGACTTAGGCTTAGGGAGATGCCGGGGAGGCAGGGACCAGGAGGCTGGAGCTTGTATTCAGTGCTGTAAACGAACTGTTGAAACAGCACTGGCAGATTCAGAGACACTGACTGTGGGGCGGGCGGGTGGAAAAATAATAATCTGGGTTTTTTTGTTTGTTTATTTTGGAGACTTCCCTGATGGTCCAACGGCTGACGCTGAGCTCCCTATGCAGGTGGCCGGAGTTCGATCCCTGGTCAGGGAACTAGATCCCACATGCCACGACTAAGACCAGGTAAAGCCAAGTACATAAGAAACATTAAAACATTTTCTTTTTTTAAGAGGGTTGGGTTCCAACGTTGTATTAGTTTCAGGTGCACAGCAGGTGGACAAGGTTAAGATGAAGTCATACTCTTCTGGGCATACACCTGGAGAAAACCGTAATTCCCAAAGACCTCAGTGTTCATTGCAGCACTATTTATAATAGTCAAGATATGGAACCAACCTAAGCGTCCACCGACAGAGGAATGGATAAAGAAGACGTGGTGCATATACACAATGGAATACTTCTCAACCATAAAACAGAACAAAACAGTGCCATTTGCAGAGGTATGGATGGACCTAGAGAAGGTCACACAGAGTGAAGTCAGTCGGAAGAGAAAAACTAACATGTAATCTCAGTATATGTGGAATCTAGAGAAATGGTACAGACGAGCTTATTTGCAAGGCAGAAATAGAGACACAGACGCAGAGAACAAGCATATGGACATCAAGGTGAAAGGGAGGTGGGATGAACTGGGAGATTGGAATTGACGCAGATACACTAGTGACATTACGTGTATTAATAAAATAGATAACTAATGAAAACCTACTGTGCAGAACAAGGAACTCTACTCAATGCTCTGCGTTGACCTAAATGGGAAAGAAATCTAAAAAAGAGGGATATATGTGTGTGTGTGTGTATATATATATATATATGTATAGCTGATTCACTATGCCTTACTGCAGAAACTAACACAACATTGTAAAGCGACTATATTTCAATAAAGATTTTTCTAAAAAGGGTGAGGTCATACTAGATCAGATTGGGCCCTAATTCAATAACCAGGAGTCCTTGTAAGAAGAGGAAAATTTAGACACACACACGAAAGGAAAAGAGTCATGTGAAGACAGAGGGAGAAGTAATGAAGCCACAGGCTAAGCAGTGCCCAGGACCACTGCCCCTGGAAGTCAGGAGAGGGACAGAGAAAAACGTCTCCCCGGTGGTCCTGCTGATACCTCGATCACGAACTTCTGGCTTCCAGAGCCAGGAGAGAATAAATTGCTGTCCTTTGAAGCCCCCTGGTTTGTAACTTATTACTGCAGTTCTAGGGCTGCCGTCTTGGAGAAGGCAATGGCACCCCACTCCAGTACTCTTGACTGGAAAATCCCATGGACAGAGGAGCCTGGTAGGCTGCAGTCCATGGGGTCACTAAGGGTCGGGCACGACTGAGCGACTTCCCTTTCACTTTTTACTTTCCTGCATTGGAGAAGGAAATGGCAACCCACTCCAGTGTTCTTGCCTGGAGAATCCCAGGGACGGGCAAGCCTGGTGGGCTGCTGTCTCTGGGGTCGCACAGAGTCAGACACGACTGAAGTGACTTAGCAGCAGCAGCAGCAGGAAGCTAGTATACACATTAACGTATAATATTATGGCATATGGACGTTCATTTCGTTCAAACAAAACTCTTCTTCTTTTACCCATGAACATATATATAAATAGAAAAATTTAAATAACATACATTGCATAGCACAGTAACAGTAGTGAACTCCGGAGACTAAGAACGAAGGGACCTTGGCTGTATACCTATGTGTGTGGTCTGAGTATTTTACAAGCTGCGTGAGTGTGTGCGTGCTGAGTCGCTTTAGTAGTGTCTCATTTTTTGCAACCCTATGGACTGGAGCCCTCCAGGCTCCTCTGTCCATGGGATTCTCCTGACAAGAATACTGGAGTGGGTTGCCGTGCTCTCCTGCAGGGGATCTTCCCAACCCAGGAATTGAACCTGCGTCTCCTGAATCTCCTGCATTGCGGTGGATTACTTACCACTGAGCCTCCGGGGAAGCTCCTTGTTACACGTTGCATGCCTTGCTTTTATATTAGAATGGAATTTTCAAAGAAAGAAAATGTACAGTGAAAGCCGGCCAGAATGCCATTAATGGAATCCAAAAGTTTCAATTGTGTGAAATGAAAGGTCCTGTTTTGAGAGGATTAACAGACCAGGATGACTATGGGCAGCTGGCCAGCTTGGAGCTTCAGGTGTCCAGCTGCTCATTTCTAAACCCATGGTGGTCCTGGCTGAACCTCCTGGCCATGATGGTGACTGTCTGTGCTGATTAAAGATCCATGGGGCTCATTGCAATTCTGGGGGCTGGGTGGGCTTCCTGGGATAATGATTCCATTCTTGGAATCTCCCAGTTTGTTGACACCTGCTTTCCGGTCCAGCTGCGGAGACTGGGCCTGAGATTCAGCCAACACAGCGATGTAGCTCAACTTCTCTCCTCCCCATACCATGGGGTTGACTGTCTGCTCAGCTCCCCAGTACCCCCCTGGAACCATGGAGCCCACAGTCTTGAGAACCTCAATCTAGCCTCTTTGGGAATTTGGAATCATAAGAGTCAGGGACCAGTAGCCAAGCTCAGTACACATCTGAGTTTGTGTTTCTATAGGGTGTGCCAGGAAATATGTGTACCTTATTATATATTGTATCAGGACTTGTCTAAAGAATAATGTTGTTGTTGTTGTTAAGTCTCTCAGTCGTGTCCGACTCTTCGAGACCCAATGTAGCACACCAGGCTTCCCTGTCCTCCACTATCTCCCTGAGCTTGCTCAAACTCAAGTCCATTGAGTCAGTGATGCCATCCAATCATCTCATCCTCTGTCACCCGCTTCTCCTCCTGCCCTTAATCTTCCCCAGCATCAAGGTCTTTTCCAATAAGTCGGCTTTTCGCATCAGGTGACCAAAGTATTGGAGCTTCAGTATCCGTCCTTCCAATGAATATTCAGGGTTTATTTTCTTTAAGATTGACTGGTTTGATCTCCTTGCAGTCCAAGGGACTCTCAAGAGTCAAAAGAGTAGTATAATATTCTCTCTCCAGTCCCATTACGCTAATGTTTTAGAATCACTTTTCGCAAATTACTGGTTATCAACTGGATTTATTCTACTGTATTGCTATTTGCCTTATATGCTCATTAATATTGGCCTGGCCCCAAAGTTTGTTCAGGTTTTCCTTTTTTGTAAGGAAAAGCCCAAAGGAAATTATTGGGTTGGCCATAAGGTCTTTTTTGGTAAATTTTTGTATATAAATACTAACTCATGTTCCAGGACCTTTGCTTTATCTACTTCAATTCTGTTTTATGTACTCCTTTACACTAGACCTGTCAGTGGCATCAGACAGACTACTCAGTGGGCTCAGCTAATCGTTCAACTTACAATAATGAGTCCAAAGTAACCAGCTCTGGAACACCCCCTCAACAACAGAGGGTGGAAGGCGTTCTGGTAATGTTTTAATGTTGCTGCTGCTGCTAAGTCACTTCAGTTGTGTCTGACTCTGTGCGACCCCATAGACGGCAGCCCACCAGGCTCCCCCATCCGGGGGATTCTCCAGGCAAGAACACTAGAGTGGGTTGCCATTTCCTTCTCCAATGCATGAAAGTGAAAAGTGAAAATGAAGTCGCTCAGTCGTGCCCAACTCTTAGTGACCCCATGGACTGCAGCCTACCAGGCTTCTCCATCCATGGGATTTTCCAGGCAAGAGTGCTGGAGTGGGGTGCCATCGCCTTCTCCAATGTTCTGTTAGGCGTTAGGCACCCTGAAAGTGGAGAATCCCAGTCGCTGACAACCACTCTTCTTCTGACAGAAACATCACTTTTGTAAAGCTTTGTCCCATTGTTACTGCAGCTCCCCATCCATCCTATTTTATCCTCTAGGCCTTCAGGAATGATCCCCATCTCAGGAGGCTTAGACATTCGAGATATTTAATTTTATGGGTCAATTTGACTCAGTCAAAGGATGCTGGGCAAGATTGAGGACAGGAGGAGAAGGGGGTGACAGAGGATGAGATGCTTGGACAGTACCATTAATGAAGGATGTGAGTTTGAGTGAACTTTGGGAGATGGAGAAGGACATGGAAGCCTGGCGTGCTGCAGTCCATGGGGTCACAAAGAGTAAGACACGACTGAGTGACTGAACAACAACAAGGGATGTCCCGAGAGCTGGTAAAATGTTATTTCTAGATGCGTCTCCACGAGGGTGTTCTTGGATAAGATGAACATTTGAACTGACGGACTCAGTGAAATAAGGCCCTCCCTGATGCGGGTGGACATCATCTGATCCACCAGGGGCATGACGACAGCACACGCTGGAGGAAGAGACAATTCATGCTCTCTGTCTGCCTGGCAGCTTGAAGTGGGCCATGGGTCTTCTCTGGCCCTCAGATGGGCACCTCTGCCTCTGGCTTCCCTAGATCTCAGGTCTTGGAACTTGGACAGGAAGCAACCCTGTTGGCTCTCCTGGGTTTGCAGCCTCCATATTTGCATGAGCCAGTTCCTTATAATAAACCTGTGTGTGTGTGTGTGTGTGTGCGCGTGCGTGCGCCCCCACTGTTTCTGTTTCTCTGGAGAATGCCGAGTCACACACCACTCCATAGCCTTGAGGCCAAATCCTCCCTACCATTTCCAACCATTCCATTCCCCTGCAGCCCTTCTACAAATCCTTGGGCAAGTGGGACCCAGAGGAAGTATTCGGCCACCCACTGGGCCTAGTGGAAAATCAGAGCAAAGAAGAGAAGTCCTCCGTGCCCCCAGGACCTCTGAGTCCCTCACCAACAACTGGTTTTCCAGCAGAGAGGTTACAGAAAGGAGAGATGGAATTTATTAACCGTCTCCTTGGCCTGTCTCTCCCGATTCTTGTGGGCTCCCCAGACATCGTTAGGCGCCAGATGCCTATGCGCGCGGCCGTTTGCGTGTCTGTGTTAAAGTTGACTTAATTAGGAGAGTTTACCTCGAATCAATGCTTAAATGAATTCTGTTAGTGGCACAACATTTTTGACTACTGTCTATCGCCGTGCCTTATGGCTGGAAAAGGACAGCTCTGAAGTCATGTTTACACGCATTGATGCGCAGTCGGCAAAGAAAATGGGACCGGGGTCGAGTGAACTCCTGTAGGATAAATAGAGATAAATAATTCAGATTCTCATTAGAATAGAGGCACGGGGCTGTGGTGCAGGGGAGCGCCCGCCTTTGTGTGAATTGGAATGCAGTCAGAAGCCAGAGCGTGTAACCTAGCATTAATATTAACATAAATCAGGCGCAGGAATTAGCGATACTTCGCAAGTCTTCTAGGATAACTGGATTCCTACTATATTGTTTCGTCCTCCTGGGCATTTTAGTAATCGTGTAATAGAAACGTTGAGGTAGTTGAGAGATTCTTTCTCTGGCTCTATAAAAGGATTTTTTAACACAATGTCTTTGGTAGACAGTTTTGATAGAATGCATAGAACAAAAAGAAATATGCCTATTTTGGTAATATGGGTATGTTTCATTAGCTCAGCCTGGAGCGATATGACATTACATTCTAAAAGGAATACAATTAATAACAATGAGAGATTTTTAGCTCTCAGATCATAGCTGGAGGAACGGAGCGCAGTGTCAGGGCAATTAAGCGAAGTCACTGCATTACCTTTGTCTGTACACCCTGAACACCACCCTGTCTCAATGTGTTGAATAGTTATTTCTTCAGCATGGAATTTGTAATTTATTTTGATGTTTCCTATAATTCAGACCACCATTGGAAAAAATGATTTTTTTGTCCTTTTTTTTTTTTTAAGCAGGTAAGAAAAAAATCTTTAAAAATAACAGGCTAGTGGAAATGAACATTTCTTTGGAAGGGATTGCTTCTATTTTTCTAGAAGGGAATGAATGACTATGAGAGAGACGCACCCAGAAACTGCTGGGGATGAAATGGAATGAGATCATCCCACTGGTGCAGGCACGTATTTTAAAAACCTCCTCAAGTCTGGTCCATGCTTTACAGAACAGCAACCCAGGAAAAGAAGCTGTACTTGGAGACCATTAGAATGATCAGCCAGGATATTATTTTATTCAGTGTTAACCTTTATGTTTTATGTTAAATGACAATGAAGGTTCTGGGAACACTATGATTCCCTGGAGTCCCCATAGTGAACATTTCTTTTATCTCTAAAGAGGTTTCCTTTTACTCTGCAACTTGGAAGTTGCTCCTAGCTCCCTTCACTGGTCAAGGGAGTCACTCCCTTCACTTAATATTCATGTTTGTTGTTGTTGTTGTTTAGTTGCTCAGTCATGTCCAACTCTATGTGAGCCCATGGACTGTAGCCTGCCAGGCTCCTCTGTCCATGGAATTCTCCAGGTAAGAATACTGGAGTGGGTTGCTATGCAAGATCCAGGGGACCTTTCCGACCCAGAGATTTAACCCAAGTCTCCTGCATTGGGAGGCAGACTTTTAGCGCTAAGCCACCCGAGAAGCCCTTTAACAGGCTCAGCAAAAGATAAAATGGTTTGAAACTTGAAAATTCTGGGTTTTAAACGCAGAAGATGAAGAGGCTGGTGGGAAACCTCTTGTGTGTGTCCTGTCTGCATCCAGCTTTAGGACTCCTGGGTCTGTCTGGGTAAGAGGGGGGTTACAGGCAATAGGTGGAATGCAGAGGGTGGGGACAGAGAGACAGGGCATGCCAGAGACCCCCACTCATTAATCCAGCTGCCCCATAATTGATCCTGATGGACTTTTTTTTTCCTGGCGACAGTCCACCGCCCATCAGCAGGCATCTGGGCTCAGAGCTTCAGCCGGCAGGGATTAATGCCTGACTCCGTTTCCACTCATGAGTAATGTATTAAAATTTTGTAGCTAATAAATTCTTCATCCGAGAGGCTCCAGGTGACTTCTCACTTCCACGGCGACCTGGTTAATGGAACACCAGCCTGGCCATGGCTCCTGCCTGAGCCGGGTTCCCAAGGTTTCTGAATGCAGCTGGCCGGCCTGCCACCTCCCTCTTCCTGTGACCCCCGGGTAGCTGCTGCATATATGCAGACGCACAAGCCTCTTCAGACAATTAAATCACACCAAACTGCCCGGGGACTGGGACCTGCGAGGGCTGTGTGAGCGGGCCCCCCTCCCCTGCTAAGTATTATTGACAAATCCATCAAGGGTAGTGATGCATTGGTTTCCACCTCACCTAGAAGGACACTGGGGCAGCGGTGACATGCTGTCACCGTGGTAACTGCGGCTGAAGTGAACAGCCTGTTAGGAGAGGTGACCTCTGTTGGCAGCGAGCCTAGAGACGTCGCACTTGCCCGGCTGCCATGTCACCAGGACCCCAAGGAGTGGCCCGGCATCCCCCGATTGATTCATTAGGTCCTAAATGTATCGATCGCTCCAATTTGCGGGAATTTATTATATTGATATTGGACTGATTAACATTTTGTGCCAGACTGGTTCGATATGTGCTTGTAACAGCTTTTAATGATTAATTGACTTTTATGATTCCATCTCAGGGCTGTCAGTGAGCTGTGAACTGTGGGCAGGCCTGCTTCTGGGCTGTCTCTCAAGTGGCGCGGGGCAGTGATTGAATACCTAGGAAATTAGTGTCCTTGCTGTCTCATTTTATGAAAGATAAATGCTATGACATTTCACGCAGACCTTAATTTAGAACAGAACTAAGCAGATCATTTCGCAATTTGATCCTAAACAGGTAAATATCACAACTTGTTTAGCATTTCCCAAGTTAAGTGCACGGAAAACAAAGTGGAGCCGTCAACGGGGAGCCAGCGGAAGGTAAAATGAAATCATATGGGCTGGACTGTGCAGCATTTTAATAATCATGTAATTTATGAGGGCTAACATCCGAGCCCATTTTTCAGCCCAGAATATACTCCTCTCATTCACTCGGCGCTCAGCCCGGGGCGTGCCGTTTGGCACTGGTTGAAAAGTTAGCATTTACCTTTAGGGCCACAGGCAGCCCTGCGTTATTGCCTGGCGAGTCGAGGAAAATACATTGACTGATTTGCCACAAAAAGTAAATAGCAGAGGAAGGGACGGGCTCTCACTTAATATGGGGAGCATCACAAACAGCACGGGTTATGTGGTGCCTACAACAGCCGTCAACATTATGAAAAGACAGCAGGGCAAGACGAAAGTTTATTGTGTTCTCGAAAGACGGAGGGAGAGGGGCACGTGGGCAAGTGTGCCAGCCCACACCTTCCCGCATTCATATTTAAAGCATATTTCCTTCCTTCATTTTAATTAAAAGACTTAAGTTAGGGAGAAACTGTCTAAACATCATGTCAAATTATTCATGTTTGTACATATAAGGAATGAAATGAAACGGTTCTCCCGTGCACGGCTCTTTTTTCTTTACCCGTTCCGGATTCTTCCGTCACGTTCTGCGCCGAGGAAGGACACCTTTTTTTTTTTTTTTCTTCTGATGTGCAGTTGTCAGTTGCTAATGTGTAACCCAACGTATGCATATCCATATTTTATGGCTCTCGCCTGAGGGATGCGCAAACCCAGAACGCTTTTATTTTCTCCTGCCCTCCGCTAGGGCAAAGCCTGAGAGTCACAGAGTCAGGGGCCCCAGAGACCCCAGAAACTCAGCGAGGAGGTTCGCGCATTTCTGATGGCGGCCTAAGCCACTCTCTTCCTTGACTTGTAGACCAACGACTTAATATCATTTCCATTGTGGATGGACCTACAGGTTTGCCTTTGTTTTCAAGATGTGTTTATTTATTTAGGCTGTTCTGGGTCTTTGTTGCTGTGCAGGCTTCTTTAGTTGTGGCGAGCGGGGTCTACTCTCTAGGTGCAGAGTCTGCTCTCTTGGGCTTCTTGCGGTGGAGCAGGGGTTCTAGCCTCCTGGGCTTCAGTAGCTGGGGCTCGTGGGCTCAGGATTTGTGGCTCCCAGGCTCTAGAGCATAGGCACGGGAGTTGCGGTGCACAGGCTTAGTTGCTTCACCGCATGTGGACTCTTCCCAGACTAGGGATCAAACCCGTCTCTCCTTCTTGCATTGACAGGCAGATTCTTATCCACTGTACCACTAGAAACTTATGTTTTTTGTTTTTGTGATTCCTTTATCCAGTGGAAAGCAGAGCTTGATTGGCAGCCTGGTGTTTGTGTATCTACGTGTACACACCCTCGGGCGGTCTCTGAATGTAGGTAGGTCATCTGCATGGTTTGAAGCATCGTCAACTCACTGTCCCGAATTCTAAGCCCCGCTTGGCACTGGTTGCTGCTGGCTACAACAGCATCTCGATTGTCTCACCCAGTGCACCAAGTAGAGATGGGGTGAGAGCCTTGGAAACCCTCAATGTGCCACTCTCTCCTGTTTGGAAATCGAGAAAACAGGAACATAATTGCTTTTGTTGGATCACAATCTTGAATAGCAAAAGACGCTTTAAACATCTGCCCTTCCTTTGATTGGCTTTACCTCGTTTCTCTTTTTGGCTACTGTTCATTATTCTGCATTATATTCGTTACCGAGGTATCACATCCAAGCCAATATTTTCATATGCTGAAGGCTGACTTGGATTGAGGGTATTTCATCGGATCCAGCCCCACACAAACCCGTAATAGACTGTGACACACGACACGGAGATAAATTCTATAGAGAGAACTAGGTTTCATGCCCAAGGATTGTATTCTCTCTGTTGTACCAGAAATACCGGATTCCCAGGCAAGGAGGAGGGAAGTGAGTCTGTCTCCAGTTTCTCCCTTTTATCGGAAAGGGGAGAAGGAAGAACCTGACTCTGTCCCAAAGTCTCCCCTGGGTTCATGCATTGGGGTTTCCTCCACATGTGTGAATACACAGGTATACAGGCACACACGCATGTGTGCTAAGTTGCTTCAGTCATGTCCAACTTTTTTCGACCCACTGAACTGTAGCCTGCCAAGCTCCTCTGTCCATGGGATTTTCCAGGAGTCTTATTCTGTATCTATTTTATCTTCTGGTTCTGCTGTCAGATACCTGTTGCCCTATTAGCAGGAATTCCATGAAAAATTTAACAGGAAAAACAGTGTCGATTCCCCAAGTGGACGACTGGAATACATTCTCTCCTTATCCTGTGGTTATTAGCCTCCAAAATGCTTACCTTTTAATAAGCATTTTAACTCAGATAGAAGATGTACAGAAAGTGTGGGAAACAGTCTTATTCTAACACTTTAGGAAAACACCCAAAAGTTTAAGTAGAAAAAAGTCAGTTTCTCATTTCCTAAAGATATTTTTTGTCTGGACAACCTAAAGGTATAAGATCAACCTAAAGAACTACTGTGGCATGGTTTATTTAATAGTCATAAAATATGGTAACAATCTGTATTTAGATTCCTTATATGTAATAGAAATTCTAGTACTGACTATTTTACATTTTTTTCTGGCTGCCCGGTGTAATATGCAGGACTTCCATGACCAGGGATCGAACCCATGTCCCCTGCAGTGGGAGTTCATATTCTTAACCACTAGACCTCCAGGGAAGGTCCTCTAACTTTACATTTCTGATACTAGAATTTTTATTATAGATTGAAATTTTACTTAACAATTACTGCCTTTAAAATTGATGGTATCATACTTCACAATTGTATGAGGATTCATTGTTTTACAAGCTTATCTGTATATCTCTAATCAGGCAATGGCACCCCACTCCAGTACTCTTGCCTGGAAAATCCCATGGATGGAGGAGCCTGGTAGGCTGCAGTCCATGGGGTTGCTAAGTCCGATATGACTGAGTGACTTCACTTTCACCTTTCGCTTTCATGCACTGGAGAAGGAAATGGCAACCCATTCCAGTGTTCTTGCCTGGAAAATCCCAGGGACGGGCTCCCGTCTATGTGGTCGCATAGAGTCGGACACGACGGAAGTGAATTAGCAATCTAAACTAAAGGAAAGAGAAGAAGACTCTTGAGAGTTCTTTGACTGCAAGGAGATCAAGCCAGTCAATCCAAAAAGAAATCAACCCTGAATATTCACTGGAAGGACTGATGCTGGGAGATCCAATACTTTGGCCACCTGATGCAAAGAGCTGACTCATTGGAAGAGACCCTGATGCTGGGAAGGCTGAAAGCAAAAAGAGAAGGGGGAGACAGAGGATGAGATGGTTGGATGGCATCACCAACTCACTGGACATAAATTTGAGCGAACTGTGGGAGATAGTGGAGGACGGAGGAGCTTGGTGTGCTGTAGTCCACGGGGTTACAAAGAGTTGGGCAGAACTGAGCAATTAAACAACAATGTCAATAATGTTATCTCTTATGGCATGGTAATATATATATACACAATGTTATGTGGATGTGAAAGTTGGACTCTGAAGAAAGCTGAGCGCCGAAGACTTGATGCTTTTGAACTGTGGTGTTGGAGAAGACTCTTGAGAGTCCCTTAGACTGCAAGGAGATTCAACCAGTCCATCCTAAAGGAGATCAGTCCTGGGTGTTCTTTGGAAAGACTGATGCTAAAGCTGAAACTCTCATGTGAAGAGTTGACTCATTGGAAAAGACCCTGATGCTGGGAGGGATTGGGGGCAGGAGGAGAAGGGGACGACAGAGGATGAGATGGCTGGATGGCATCACCGACTCAATGGACGTGAGTCTGAGTGAACTCCGGGAGTTGGTGATGGACAGGGAGGCCTGGCGTGCTGCGATTCATGGGGTCACAAAGAATTGGACACGACTGAGCGACTGAACTGAACTGCATGTTATGTGAAATTATAAGGTTATAGGTGTTAACATATTGATTATGCTAAACATTTGTTGTGGAGGATGGTGGCTCATGTAGAATTTGACTGTCCCTGTGGAAATTTTGTTCCTGCCAATTAGTTCCACAGCCTGGAGCCCATTTCTCAGCTTCTCTTTCTTCTTTGTGTATCCAATGTGGTTTTGCAAAAGTTTCTGTGAAGATTAAAGGAGATTAGGGGAGTACAGCCAGTGAGCAATATGTAACACACAGCACGCACTCAGTGAGTGCTAGATGCTATTATTAAATTAATCATTCTACAGAGAGGCATTCTCCTCTGAGTTTACCATACAGTCACATGGCTTTCATCTAATGATTTAACTTTAAAGACTGCTTTTGTACACTTCTGTGAAAGGGATCATTTATTTTTTCCCATGATCTTTGTGAGAGACTCAAGCCAAGAATTCCCACTTACAGGTGAAAATTCAGGTCTGTGAGTTCCGCCGTCACACAGTTCATGGTGGGTGGCAGGTCCCCTTCCCCTTATCTTCACCCTGCGTTACCGCCCCACTCCCCACTGGACCTGCGCCTATCAGGCGTCAAGGACAGTGTGTTTGTCCACCCCAGTCAATCCATGTTAAGTCACTTTAATCCTGTCCAGCTCTTTCGTGACTCTATGGACTGTAGCCCGTCAGTCTTCTCTGTCCATGGGATTCTCCAGGCAAGACTACTGGAGTGGGTTGCCATACCCTCCTCCAGGGAATCTTCCTGACCCAGGGGTCAAACCTGTGCCTCTTACATTACCTCCCAAATACGGGGCCCCCAAGGGACTGCCTAGGGAGCTGAGCTGTGCTGCTCAAGATAAAATTAACAAAGAGGCAATAAGGGGTCTTTTCATGAGAGCATCTGGCCACTTCAGTAAAAAACAGTGTTTGTAACATCAACAAAGACAAAGGACCCCCAGACCAAAGGCCACTGGGGGCAGGTGGCCTTATCCCATGTGGTCCTGGAGACTCTGCCTCCCCCCACCTCCCACAGGTGTGTAAAGGAGCAGAACACAGGGGCTCCCAGGCCTACCCCAAGGTGGCTGGATCTGCTTGTGGGCTTGGGATTTGTTTAGGGGGAGGAATGGGCTCACTTTTCCCCCTAAAAGTGCTGTTTCCCTGGGGAACTTTATCTAGGGCTTGACCAAAAAAATCCAGGACTACCAACCCAGACTCTGGCTGTTCTTCCCGGTCCATCCCTAAGCATCTGCCTCCATTCCTTCCCACCCAACCCTCAAGCATCTTCCTTCTTCCAGCATCAGCTGCACTTCAGGGGCCCCTGTCTGTTTCTCTTCAGAGACAATCAGCTTGCTGAAGCTGCAGCTCCAATATTTTGGCCACCTGATGCGAAGAGCCGATTCATTGGAAAAGACCCTGACGCTGGGAAAGATTGAGGGGAGGAGGAGAAGGGGATGATAGAGGATGAGATGGTTGGATGGCATCACCGACTCGATGGACATGAGTTTGAGCAAACTCCGGGAGATAGTGAAGCCTGGCTAATTGCAATCTGTCAGATGGCAAAGAGCTGAACATGACTTAGCAACTGAACAATAACAATCAGGACTGATGGAAACTCAAGGGTTTTTTTTGTTTTTTTTTTTTTTTTAATTTCTTCTGTTCCAGTTGCCCACGTATTTTGGGTAAACAATGTGATACAGCCAGGTCACCGTGAATCTCTTCACCTGGTTCAGCTCTTTCGGATTCTATAAGACTTTACTCTCTACCATACGGTTGGTTATTTTCCATAATAGACTTTCCTGAGCAGCCTTATCAGAAGCTTTCTGAAAAGTAAATTATGTCCACCGGGTCAACTTGGTCTCCAGTTTTATTAATCTGGAAATTATACCTGTAATGCTTCCTGAAAATGCCTGATGCAACAGAAGTGATGAACGCAGTAATAAACATGCAACTTGACGAATTCCTGCCCAGACATCCAAACACAGGCGAAACAGAGGAGCCACAGAAACAAACAACCGGAATCAGAAACGCTGCCGTCCTGCTCCCACCTCTGTTTACGTTACCTGCCACTTCCTATGCCCAGGGCTTCATTTAATCTCAGAGGTACAGGTTGGTCCAATGGATACACACATTGGAGAGAATACTTGTCCGGGTGGGGTTTTGAGCATTTTTGTAGCCACATCGGGTATGTGGTGTCAGAAATGGGCATGGCCAGGCTGAGAAGCTCCAGGACACAAGGCTGAAGGCCAGAGGGAGGCAACTGGAACGCAGTCTAGAGGGGGAGTCTAGAGAGGAGCACAGTCTGGGGCGGGTGCAGCTCTGACCCGCAGGTGAGCCACTGAGTGTATTCCCCAGGTAATCGCTGGGGCAGACATTCAAGGAGGGGCTTTGGCAGATGGACAGTCAGCATCAGGAGGCCTGGGCAGCAGGGAACTTGGAAGTGGAAGACAGTGTCCAAGAATAGGGCTGGAACAAGAACAGGGTGCTGTGTGGGGACCATCTGGGCATCAGCCGCCTCGGGACTCTGGATTTCTGGGCAGTCTGTCTCCCGGCCTTCCTGTGTTCCCATGTGGGTTAGACCCAGACCTGGCTGGGTAGGGGGACCCTGAATTCACCTGCTGCCTCAGCCCTGAATCTGGGGGCTGGGGGCTGGGGTGCTGGTCCCTGTCACTCCCACACTCACCACATTTACTGTATTCTTTCCAGGCTGGGGCATGGCCTGGGCAGCACAGCACAGTCCAGAGGCTTGGGGCCAGACCAGGTCCACTTCTAACTGGACTGTATGATCCTAAATTAAAGACCCGCATGGCCCCAGAAACTTGCGATGAAGAATGCGAGACAAAGCTGGGTCTCTCCAAGTGCAGTCAATGGCAAGACACCTACATCATTCCCCCACACTTTTGTATTAAGTATTGTGTGTTGTTGTTGTTATTTAGTCCCTAAGTTGTGTTTGACTCTTTGTGACTCCATGTCGTAGCCCTCTAGGCTCCTCTGTCCGTGGGATTCTCCAGGCAAGAATACTGGAGTGGGTTGCCACACCCTCCTCCAGGAGGGATCTTCCTGACCCATGGATTGGATCTGCGTCTCTTGCGTCTCCTGCATTGGCAGGCTGGTCCTTCACCACTAGCGCCATCTGGGAAGCCTAGTGTAAAGATTAAGTGCGGGTAAACCTCTCAAAGAAACCTGTCCTCTTCTTTTTTTTTTTTTAATTGGAGTATAATTGCTTTACAATGTTGTGTTAGTTTCTGCTGTACAACAACGTGAATCAGTTATATGTCTACATATATCTCCTCTTTCTTGGATTGCCTTCCCATTTAGGTCACCAGAGATTGTTGATTAGAGTTCCCTGTTCTATACAGCAGGTTCTTACTAGTTATCTATTTTATACATAGTATCAATAGTATATACATATATATATATATATATATATATATATATATATATATATACACACACACACACATCAATACCAATCACCCAGTTCATCTCAACTCCCCCCTTGAGGTCCATGCATTTGTTTTCTACATCTCTGTCCCGACTTCTACTTTGCAAATAAGTTCATCTGCACCATTTTTCTAGATTCCACACACATGTGTTAATATACGGTATTTGTTTTGCTCTTTCTGACTTGCTTCCCTCTGTATGATAGTCTCTAGGTCCATCCACTTCTCTGCAAATGATCCAATTCCATTCCTTTTTATGGCTGAGTAATATTCCTTTGCATATATGTACTATGTACAAGCCTGTCCTTTTTGACCTTCATCACCCACCTGCCAGCATATCAATCTGAAGCTTGAGTTGAGACATTGGAGTCTTCACCACTGAGATCACTGAGTGCGCAGGTGACCTGAGGAGCTCGCAGGCTGCAGCTCCCCTAATTCAGCCCCAGACGAGGGGAAGCACCTGGGGAGCCATTCTGGGTGTTAAGGGGGCTTTCTCGGTTCCCAAGGAGGTGAGCAGGCATTTTTAAGTTCTCACCTCTCTCAGGGGGCCTGTCTTCACCACCGGACCTGACGGTGACAAGATGATGGAGTCAGAAGATAAGACGAACGCTCACTCTGCCTGGTCCTGAACCCTGCAGGTGAAGGGACCCCAGGGAAGGTTCAGGCTTCCTGCCCAGCCCCCGAGCCCAGGCTCACATCCTCCATGGGTTTGCTCTGAGCTCATGTGTGGACTTGAGTTGCCTGCAGGGAAAATTTTGCTGCTGATGTGTTTCTCTTTATTCCTCAGGAAGGCTGTGTACTTCATGAACCATGTGCATGATGTGCTTTAGGCTGTGTCTAAATGATATATTTCTCCAACCCCAAAGTGCAACATTTAGATGATTTGTACCATATTTTGTATATTTAGAAACAGCTGGTTGATTGACTGAATTTTTAATTTTTCACAGAAATGTTTGACGTTGGGGAGACTGTGCCTTTTAAGTCCTTGGAGGAGAGAAAAGATTTGTATAAAGTTTCTTTTTCCATAAATATTTTATATTATGATGAATGACTCTGAGCAGAAACTCCATGATGGACGAGACGATCTTGCCCCACACATCAACTAAAGGTTCATCTCGTGGAGTCCCGGTGCCCACACCCACTTTGGGAGTCTGCCCCTAAACCCATTAGATTTCAGTTGTCATCAAACCCTTCCATCCCATTTTGGAATTGGTTTTCAAATTTATCTGCGATCATTTGCCGCCATAATTTTAAATAAGCTATCCTGAATATTCTGTCAGCTGAGGTGCAAAAAATAGTCCATTACTGGCGTCCATGCTTTACATGTAATAGACCCCCAATATTTACTCATTAGGTATATATTTGATCAATATTGAATACGTATTAATTTTAATGTACTAAAATATTAACATATATTGTGTTACATAGTGAAATACTATTCATGTAAATTAATATATATTTAATAATATAAAATATATTAAATTGAATTGAATGCATCTCTCAAGGCAAGTAGCTGTGGAAAAGCTACTTGATCTAGCTACGATCTACAAAGCCAGCTGTGATCTACAAGACTCTGAATATTGAGTATGGCTTGCATGTTTAGTCGCTTCAGTCATGTCTGACTCTTTGCGGCCCCATGGACTGTAGCCCGCCAGGCTCCTCTGTCCATGGTGATTCTCCAGGCAAGAATACTAGAGTGGGTTGTGGTGCCCTCCTCCAGGAGATCTTCCCGACCCAGGAACTGAACCCAGGTCTCTGTCTCCTGCATTGGCAGGCAGGTTCTTTACCACTAGCGCCACCTGGGAAGTCCCCGTTGAATTTGAAGTAGGTGCCCAATGCTTCACTAAGGATCTCACTGTGATATCCGCAAAAACTTAGAGGGTGAAGCCCACCCTCTCCAGCTTCCTGGAGGGATGCTAACGGTTCAGAGAGGTGGAGGAAGCCCCTCAAGTTTGCACAGCTCATAGCTGTATGAGTCTGCAGGTTAAACCAGCCAGTCTGTGTCCAGAGCTCACCCCTTCACCCTCTTTGTGCTCCCTAGAACCTGATTCTCTTAGCCCTCCTGTAATCATTCCTGCCCCGCTCTGGAAATTTCCCCAGAGGCCCACTTGGCTGGAGGGAGAAGCAGAGCCAGGGCCTGGCCTCCTGTGTCCCATGGTGGGTGGGGCGCTCTCTGCCTCCTGCGCCTGGCCATGGAGGGGCGCACCAGATGGACTCTGTCTCCACACACTCGTCAAGGCCCAGGTTGGCAATGATGGGCTTGGAACTCCCCAGAGTCATTGACCAGCTCTGACTCAGCACAGCCAGAGAAAGAAGAGAGAATAGGCGTCCTCTGCCAGGCTCCAGGGAGCTTAGACAGTTGGGGCAGGTGGCACCACTTCATTCCCCAGGTGCCTGGGGAAATAGAACCTCCTGGTTCTGGACGTGGAGTTGGGCTAATAAGGTCCCTCGGACATCTGACTGTGGCCACAGGCGGAAAGGACAGAGAGTGGGTGTGAGAGCCCTGAGCATCAGCCACCAGGAAAACACGTGCAAGGAAAACCAGAGGTGAACCTGAGCCGGGTGAGGACAGACAGTTCCAGCATGAACCAGCTCCTGATCTCACCTAGCAGCACCCCCACCCCCTTGTCCTGTGTGTGACTTCCCTATGGATTCTGATCAGTCAGTGACTAAAAAGAGAGAAGATGATGCACTAACGCATTTGCTGTACATTGTTTTTGTTCAGTTGCTAAGTTGTGTCCAAATCCTTGCGACCTCATGGACTGCAGCCACTAACGCATTTGCTGTACATTGTTTTTGTTCAGTTGCTAAGTCGTGTCCAACTCTTTGCGACCTCATGGACTGCAGCATGCCAGGCTTCTGTGTCCTTCACTATCTCCCAGAGTTTGCTCAAACTCATGTCCATTGAGTTGGTGATGCCATCCAACCATCTCATCCTCTGTTGCCCCTTATTCTTCCTGCCCTCAATCTTTCCCAACATAATGAGTCAACTTTTTGCATCAGGTGGCCAAAGTAAGTATTGCTATACATTAGGAGTATCTATTCATTAGACATGTTAAACTTCTTCCTTGAACTAAAGACTTGGGAATTTTGCAAAAATTGACAGCTAATTCAGTTTAATTGCATTTATACGCATTTCCTAGGCACTTGCTATGTACCCTGCATGGTGCCAGGTACAAGTATCAAGGTGAGGAGGACTTACCTGCTGGATAATTGAACCACGATGGTAGTCCTTTCAGTGTGGGTCTTGGGCTCAGAATCCTGGCTCATCTTTCAGCTGAGGCCCGTGTGGGAGGGGAGGGTCCACATGCCTCAAGAAGAAAGGGTCTGGTCTTCCAAGGGACAGGCCCTAGGGACTAGCCCTGGGGACCTCCATCATGTCACATAATGCCTCTGACCTTCACCTTTCTATTTATAAAGTAATTCTTCACTTATATTATTTCTTATATAAATACCCTTTTTGCACATGCATTTGAGGAGTCAGCAAGATCATGCATGGAAAACATCAGTAGCACAGTCTCTGATTGCTAGTAGGTGTAATTGCTGTGACTCCAGCCAAGAGGTGGGGGCCTCTGACCTCCTAGGCTGAGCTCCATACCTGTCAAACAGAGCGAGTCCTTGACATTTTAATTTCTAAAGATTTTTTTTTATATGGGCCATTTAAAAAGTCTTTATTGAATTTGTTACAATATTCCTTCTGTTTCATGGTTTTCAATTTTTGTTTTTTGACCACAAGGCACGTGGGCTTTTAGTTCCCCAACTAGGGATCGAACCTGTACCCCTTGCATTGGAAAGTAGAGTCTTAACCCCTGGACTGCCAGGGAAGTCCTTTGACAGCTTATTTTTTAAATTAATTAATTAATTTTAATTGGAGGCTAATTACTTACAATATTTTAGTGGTTTCCCCCATACATTCACATGAATCAACCATGGGTGTACATGTGTCTCACAACCTGAACCCCCCTCCCACCTCCCTCCCCATCCCATCCCTCAGGGTCATCCCAGTGCACCAGGCTTGAACGCCTTGATGGCTTATTTGTAAGGAGCATTATCAAAATTTGATGAAAGGTCACCGACTAGGACAACTGGAAACAAACATTTTAGGGCTCTGCAGCATTAATGCAGAAAGATTTTCCCCCTCTTTTCAGAGGCATCATTCGGGAAGCGCTGACTCAAAGTGTTTGGATGACACTTTCAGGAGAAAGGGGGGGCGCACAGCCAACACTCGCAGGTGTTATATGGAAACCCCAAATTGGTTACTGTGACTCTCCTGAGATCGGGGAAGGAAGTGGGTGGGTGGACGGGTGGGGAAATAGTGGCAAAACCGGGCTGGAAACCATGAGCTCCATCTGATGAATCTTAGCAAATATTCCTCCCTGTTTCCTTCCTTCTCCTGGGGGCGGGATTTGCATAAGCATTTTCTAGAGTCCAGAAAACAAAACCATGCCTTGAGAGACATTTCACTTTCTCGGCCCAAAATCCAGGCTGATCCTTTGCAAGATGCAGAAATCTTTGATCAACAACAACAAAATATGTACTCACCCTGTTCAAGAAGCTTTCCAAATCGCAGCACAAAGGAGGGGCCGATGTTCACCAACTGCCCACCTGGCGTCCCAGCCGCCCTTTCATCCCTTCATCCTGGAATATTTTTCTCACAGCAGAAAGTACTTAGACCTTTCTCATGGACCTTAACCCTTCGCAAAGTATTTAATGTTTGCCCCTGAGGGTGTGTAGACATGTGCCCATTCGGCACATGGACCCAGGCTGCCCCCAGGAAGATGCAGGGGTGTGTTTATCATCAGAGAAGGTGTTTTTTCCAAGACCAGCAATGTTTAGACAGTTTCAGGTTACCTCTGAAATGGATGCACTTTGACAGATAGTGAGTACTGGCACCTCCTCAGTGTGGGGACTGCTCTGCCCTCTTAGGAAAACGGTGCTGTGTGCCAGCTACAAATTGGCACTTGCCATCTGCCTCTACAAAGATTAAATCACAAGCTGCCATGACCGCTGACCTTCAGCACCCCTGAAAGGAGTTCAGGCTGGAGATCAGGAATGAGGCACTCTGTGATCCGGGAAAAACTGGCAGAAGAGATCTTTAGATAGTTAAGTGTTCTCAGGAGAAGATTTTATGAGCCCTCTTCTTGCATCTCCTCATCTCTAGAAAAGCACTAAAATCCTTCACAGTGACATCTACTCTTCAGATTAGCAATACCCTTCATGAGGTTAGCAGAAACCTGCAAAAATGTGTGAATTTCAATGAATATTCAGGGTTGATTTCCTTTAGGATTGGCTGGTTTGATCTTGCTGTCCAAGGGACTCTCAAGAGTCTTCTCCAGCACCACAGTTAGAAAGCATTAATTCTTTGGTGCTCAGCCTTCTTTACAGTCTCTCACATCCGTATATGACTACTAGAAAAACCATAGCTTTGTCTTATCTGACCTCATCAGAACCATCTTTCTGGGTGCAAAGAAGACCTGGATGTTTTTATTTATCCTTTTCTTCCTTCAGCCTTACGTGGTTTCTCAGTAGATAGGATATTGAAACTAAAATGGTGTTCATCCTGACTTTTAAGATTCCACACATTGATGGTCTGAGTAATCCCAGGAGCTCCTCCATCCTCATCTGATATCCTGTGATTGAAACACTCAGAAATCTGGCTTCAGAAACAAATTCACACTCTAAGTGCTTTGAGAGTTATGTCCACCTTTTCACATGATTCTTTCCTCCTCTTTTCTAAATTGGAATTTAACTTTCTTCCTCTAGGAGGGGACCAAGAAGAAATATCACAGAATGAAATGATAGCTCTGCCAAGTGTATTTAGGACAAGAATCGAATACCAGAACAACAGGTGAAAATGACAGGCAGCAGAAAGCAAGAATATTGAGTATCAGAAAATAACAGCATTTAAATGTAATTCTGGACCTGGCTAGGACCTGAAGGGGGACATTATCCCTCTATCAGTTTCCGAGGCAAGGCCCTCACTGAGAAGAGGGGTGACCAGAGTGGCTTCTTTGTGGAAGGCAGGTCTCTCCCTTGGAGAATTGCATGGATTACCCCCTAAATGGATTAAGGAGAAGTCCTGGAGGAAAAGTGCTTGCATTTTCTGACCTGCGTGCAGTGAGAGGCCCACCCCCAGCGGCCTGGGCAACAGAAGGGCAGGATGCCCTGGTGGCTAATGCGCTGGTCACACAGCAGCCCACAAGGAGCGCCTGCCCCCTGGCCCAGCGCAGCCTTGGCCTTAGGGCCTTGTGAGGCAGTTTAAGACCCCGGATTAACTTTGGGCCATAGAAGCTGCACACTGACAGGCTTTTATTTTCCCCTTCCAATTGAGCATGAACACATGTTGATCTGTCATTAGGCAGGGCTGGGCTGCGCCAGGCTTCCTCAGTGGGAGCTTTGTGTCATGTGCTATCACTTGGAGAAGATCTGCCAGAGAAGAGTCAGAAAGGCTACCCAGCCACTCTGGAGCTGCTCCAGCTCTTCGTTCTTAGCCCAGCTCTCTTCTCTTAGCATCTGGAAGACCCTGAAGCTGGGAAAGATTGAGGGCAGGAGGAGAAAAGGGACAACAGAGGATGGGATGGTTGGATGGCATCACTGACTCGATGGACACGAGTTTGAGAAAGCTCCAGGAGATGGTGAAGGATGGGGAAGCCTGGCATGCTGTAATCCATGAGGTCGCAAAGAGTCATATATAACTGAGCGACTAAACAGCAATAACAAAGACTTGAAAAACATACCAAAAAACTCTCTGTCTGAAGCAGTGTAAATTGCTTAGAAACTTCCCTAACCGTAGATTTTATCTGCTCTCATAATCTTCCAGCGAGTCAACAGCTACCAATTATCATGGACAGCAATAAGATATCAACTTGCTTCATTATTTTCCCAGAAGTGCAGATTTTATTTCTTCTTCTCTCATTTTCAAAGAAGGAAGAAGAAGAAGAGCAGTGTAGAGACCCAGTGGAGGGGAGGGGACAGTGACAGTCTGGTGACAGATATTCCAGGGGTGAGCCATGTCAGGGGATATCCACCTAGCACTGACCACCCATCAGAGGCGCCCCCAAGCCCCGTGGGACCCTCCACGTGAGCCCACCCAGAAAACCACCATTGTCTAAAATTTGCATCAAGGTTATTTTACTGAGTTCAGGAAGATGATAGTTTTTATGGACACACTTAAGGCTGTGTCAGAAGAAAGTAGAGGCAACCAGCTGAAGCAAGTTTGAAAAAGTATAAAATATTATATTTGTAGAGATTGCACTCAGATCTGTATGTATCATGTACATATGCATTTATATACATGAGAGAGAGACAGAGGCAGGGCACACTGAACTTCACTGTGACCATTGCACAGGAGAAAAAGAGGACTGGATACCAATAAAAAAAATTATAAGTGTAATAAGCTGGATGTGAAATTAAAAGGTTATATGTGAGATACATGAGATGTCCTTTATCCTCTAAGAGTCTAAAGCCTCTAAGAAATGATATTTTCACCCTGTTCATGTAGTAATTTGCTTACGATACACTGTCCTTGCCTCATTGACTTTTCAGAGTGTTTGAATGATAACCCTGAGTCTAATTCCACAGTCTCTGCTCAGGGCAGAGCACAGCCTTGTATTGGTTTATCTAGTGCAGTGGCACCCAACCCATCCCTGCCCAGACAGAGAAACTCTGTCCAAACCCTCGGCCGTGGGAAGAGGCAGGAATTGTGCCCACCAGCATCGCTCTGGACTGCAGCGACAGCTACAGGGTTTTCAGAGGATGCAGCCAGCCAAACGCACCCTGATCTTTAAGAGAGAAGAGGAAAATAGGGCGGAGAGGTTGTTCTTCTCTGGGTTCTGTACCCTCTCCTTGGTTCAGAATAGAGAACAAATCAGAAGGGAATGAATGGTGCCGCCCAAGAAACAAAGCAGCGAGTTATGCAAACACTTCTTAGGGAAGGAATTGATGACACCAGCAATGAATACGAAGGTGGTCAGAGACCTGGGCAGGGAGCTCGGTGGGGCACAGAGTGTGCCGTGGTGCAGGCGGGAAACGTGAAGGTGCAGGGAGTGGGGGGAGAGGGAAGCTGGGCTGCTCCCCCAGAACACGGTGCCCCTCCAACCAGTCCCACAGAGTTAATCGTTGTACAGACTGCGCTCCGTCCAAGCAGAACCTGGAAGCGGAGCCAAGGGAGCTTTCTTCTCCCGTCACGTTGGAGGGCATTGTTGCAGGATGAAGGCGAGAAGCTGGCAGAAGGAATCTTTCCATCCTCCTGGCTGGGGAGTGAACAGGTGGCCCCAAATCTGTCTATGTTGAGGGGGGGATGGAGGTGGGTGGGGAGAGGATGAATCTTAAAATATAATGTCCTGAAAATGCAATCCCAACCTCATAAAGGAAGGAGGGGATAAGCTGCAAGGCAATGTTCTCAAAAAATTTCCACCAAAATATCACTAATGTCAGAAGAAACTGCACGTGCCTTGAGCTGGAAGGAAGGCCAGGTCCCAAGCCACCGTCACCAAGCACAAAATGCATCTGAAGTCTTGGTTTGGGGTTTTAAATCACAGGATGGTTCTGTATGCTGGGTCTGATCTAAAAGCATAGTTTGAAATTATCTATCAGTTAAATGACCTGACTTGTCCCCTAAATCACGTGGTTCTCTGATGCTCCAGGGGAACAGACGGCAGGTTTTGGGACCCCGATGCATCACCTGCACCCTCGGCAGATGTGAAGTGAACCCTGGCGGCCACCACACAGGACCCTGTGGTGAGCACACGGCACAGAGGCTGCAGCGGCGGGAGGAGGCCCCGTGGACAGGAGGGGGCCTGCGCCCTCTCCCGGAGGATGCCCCTCACTTCCTGACCTTTGCCACATTCTGCTCACCAAAGGCTAGGCAGTCATCTTGAAGTGTTCTGGCCCAAATGCGGGGAAAACTTCCTTTTGGGGATTTCTCTTAGCCTGGCTGAGATGCATAATGTGATTTTTTCCCAAAAAAATATTTGGAAAAAAAAATGAGAGAACAAATAGCAAATTATGTATAAGAAACACAAAAGGCCAAAGGGGCTTCCCTGGCAGTCCAGCGGCTAAGAGTCCGAACTCCCACTGCAGGGGGCAAGGGTTCAATCCCTGGGCGGGGGCCCGAGATCCTGTATGCCACGCAGTGTGGCCAGAACTCCCAGCAAACAAAAGGCCCGCTTTCTCACCTCTCCTGCTTGCTCTCACCTAAGATAACCACGCTTCACCTCAGAGGCCGGCGAGGCTGGGCAGTCACCTCCCCCCCTCGCCAGCTCACATTCCCTTCAAGGACCCCATCTCCTGGACACTCAGGGGAGAAGGACCCCAGGGCTTGGGGCCCTGATGCAACTTAAGACACGAACACATGTTTTTATGTGCTGTGTGTGTGCATGTGTGTACTGTGTGTGTTGTGTGTGTGTGTACTGTGTGTTGTGTGTGCGTGGGTGTACTGTGCGTTGTGTGTTTGTGTACTGTGTGTGTTGTGTGTGCGTGAGTGTACTGTGTGTTGTGTGTGTGTTTGGGTGTACTGTGTGTTATGTGTTTGTATACTGTGTGTGTGTCCTGTGTGTTGTGTGTACTGTGTGTGTGTTGTGTGTGCAAATGTACACTGTGTTGTGTGTTTGTGTACTGTGTGTGTTGTGTGTGTATACTGTGTGTGTTGTGTGTGTGTTTACTGTGTGTGTTGTGTGTGTATATGTGTGTGGTGTAACAGACACACAAATCATGGGATGCAGTGCAGTGAATCTTGTGCTCCAACAGAGCTTAAACCTGTCTTTGCCACCCACCCCAGAACTGTCCCAGTTGGTTATTCGATCGGAGAGGTCTATTTTTCTTCAGGAGATGGTAAGGACGGAGTGACTGGCAGATTAAATAATCCCAACCTTTAGACGAGATGCCAGCTCCTATATCCAGCACCTGCCTCAGCCCTGCAATCTATCAAGTGTAAAAGAAGACTGGATCCGCGCACTAAATGCAGCTCTCACAGAATTCGAACCGCAGAAGAGTCAGTGCAGCCTCACCAGAAAAGCAGAACGCAGAAGAAAAGCACCAAGCTCCCACCGAGAGTATGAGAGAGGCTGAAAATAGTTTGGTGTAATTATTTCACCATAGTCCATACTGAGGTATAGGCAGGTAGACAATATTTATAAAACAAAATCAATGATATGTCTTAGGCTTTCTCTATATCACCAGGAAGAAATTGGCAGAGAGGAAAAAGAATCCACTTAGTTGGAAATCATTCATCCTTATTTCCAGACCAGATCTTACAAGTGAATTCAGTCTCTGAAATCTGGGCAAATCGCAGGATTTTGTTTTCACTCTGACCTTTGGAATCTGGCTCATTAAGGCTGGGTCTGTGAGCCCGGTGGACCATCCTCATACTAAACTGACCTACTAGAAACCAGCCAGTTCAGCTAGACAACCAGCTACTAATCGGCCAGTGTCTGGTTAATTTTTACTGCTCATGAGTTTCCAGGGTTTTCAACAGCCTGCATGCAGGTGCTGAAAGGAACTTTTGCCTTTCTCTTTGTCCTGCCCAGTGGGGACAGGAAGAACAGCCTTCCATGGGAAACACAGATGAGATTCAGTGACAGTAAGTGAGCCCCAAGGCTGTGGCCTCCCTGCCAAGCCACTGGCAGAGGGCACAGCCAAGAACTGCCCTGCTACACCAGGTACCCCTTCAGTCTCTCCACTGGGGCTGGAGCAGAAGGTGGAGATGTGGGTGGCATTAGTGACATGGGGCTATTAGTGGAGATCGGGGATCATAAAAAGAAGACACCCAAATTCGCACCCAAATTCATGCCTGTGGTCTCTGGGTGTACAGGAAGGACACTCTGCGGGGTAACCGTGTGTTGAGGATACACTTTGGCTGTCTCCCCTGGCAGGGTCATTGGAGGAAGAGCTCATCACTCAGTAAACAGAGAAGGGAGATGCTTATACTTAATAAGCCATTGCAAATGGAAAAAGCAGGCTCCTACCCAATGAGATTCTCTCTGAAAACAAATGGCTTGGATCCAAACACCACAAAGCCCTTTCAGAATGCCCTCAGTCCCAGTGGCCCCAGGACATAATCCCCCAGCATCTTCTCTTTCACACGGAAGCAGCTCTAACAAGGGAAGAGAACGGCTGTGTGTGCGTGAGTGTGGCACAGTCATGATTTTTTTCTTTTGTCTTAAGTTGCGGAGCCCCTGACGGGCAGTGAGTGCATCCTTCTCTCTGGGGAGCAGCTGCTCCAGTTGAAGGAGAGGGCCAGACATGGTGACACCAGCGCCTGCACATCAGTCTTCCCAAAGGGTGTGCTCAGGCCCCTCCCTCCACAACCCCAGCATCGCCATGGAGCTCTGGCCCTGCAGCAAGGGGCAGGGTTGGCCTGGCGGCAGAAGGCAAGTGGTGGTCTCTGCCAACACTGGCTGCTCTGGTTTCTCTCGTCTGTGCCCTGGGCCAGCCCTCCTGTTGGATAAAAGAAATAGTGTGGTTCAGTGGCCAAGGTGGAGCTTGGCAAGGAGCTGGGGCCTCCGACCCCGGCACCACAGTCCTTGCCACTGATTATCATATGCCCACGCTAGATATTTTCACTTAAAATGTGGGCAATAAAAATACTGACCTGTCTTCACAGCTTGTAATGTTAAAAGGAAGTGGAAAGGAGGACGCAACACTTTCTAAATACTCCACAGAGAACTTCTAAATAAGGCTGGCTGAGTGCACCAGCGACCAGGGCCGAGCAAGGCAGCGTAAGCAGAGGTGGCCCTGCAGGGAGACAGTTTCCAGCCAGGGAGTCGGGGTGGACCAGCCGCCCTCCTCCCTGTACACTAGCTATTTCTCAGCCCTCTCTCAGGAAAAAGGACTTCAGGGGTTTCTTCCAGCCCCCACACGTGGCCAGTGTGGGGGACACTGGCGTCTCTTCCAAGTTGAATAAACCAAAGAATCCAGGAAGAAGACAGACACACTTTCTGTCTTCCCTCCTCTCAACTTAAGAGGTGCTGAATCTCTGGTCTCTTTCTAGAAACAAAGAAAAGAATAGGGCTCACTCATACAATGGCCCTTCCATTTTTCCAGCTTTTGATTAGAAAGGGAGGTGATTAGAAATGATTATAAATGGTGTTAATCTGTGTGCCCCTCTCTCTCGGGCATTTTCTCCAGATTGTACAACTGGACTCAAAAATGAAAGAGTAGAGATTTGAAATAGTCATCAGGGTGTTTCCACTCTGCTAAAATCCACAGCCAATTTTCCTTATTAGTGTTACTTCATTAGATTTGCAAGTGTGCCTGTGTGCTCAGTTGCCTCAGCCCTGTTCAACTCTTCGTGACCTCCACGGCTTGTAGCCAGCCCGGCTCCTCTGTTCATGGGATTCTCCATGCAAGAATACTGGAGTGGGTTGCCATGCCCTCTTCCAAGGTATCTTCCTGACCCAGGGATCGAACCTGTGTGTCCTGAGTCTCCTGCATTGCAGGCAGATTCTTTTCCCTTGAGCCATTGGAGTACGCACCACAATCGAACAGGATTCAGCCTTAACAAGTATGAGTTCTGACACAAGATACACCAGGAACATTAAGTGAAATAAACCAGTCACAAAAAGACAAATACTGTATGCTTCCAAGTATATGAGGGACTCAAAATTCATCAAATTTATGGAGACAGAAAGTAAAGGTGGGTACCGCAGGCTGGGGGACGGAGTCAGTGTTTATTGGGGACAGAGTTTCAGTTTTGGACAATGACAGTGTCCTATGGGTGGTGGTGATTTGTTCAACAGTAGGAATGTCCTTAATGCCACTGAACTGCACACTCGAAAATGGTGAGGACAGAGAATTGCATGTCTTTTACCAGGATAAAAACTGTCCATCTGACGTCATTTTCTACTTTCAATACATAATTGGGGGGTGGGGGTGGGGTGGGGGGCACAGGCATTCCAGTCCCCAGGAAGGGTGGGAGAGGCCTCTTAGTCCTTCACTATCTCTGGGCTTGGATCTGAAGATCCTCTGCTTTTTCTGGGATTTAGATCCCGGCCCCTCTGGTCTCATCACCAGGTCCAAGCCAGGGGTCTCACTCAGGCTGCCCACCCCGCTTCCCGCCTCTGGCCCTTTGCTTCAATGTATGGAGAAAGGTCACCCACACTGGAAACATCCGGGCAGATGGCAGCTGCGGGGTCTGAAGAGAGGGCGGTATGGGCCTTGGCAGCCACCTCTGCTCCCTTCCTGTCCTCCCTTCTAAGCTGTTCAGGGACGCCAGCCCCTCTGCCAACTTCGAGACTCTGCGGAAATCCCCTGAGCGGACAGGAGCGCAGGGCCACCACGTGTACCGCCCACAATCGCGGGCCTCGAAGGTGGCCTGGAACGCTCAGGAGGGGCCGAACCTTCCTAAGCTCCAGCCCACCTTCTGGGGTGCTGGCTCTCTCTCTTCGGTCGCTCCCTGTGCCCGGCTTCCCGCGCCCTCTCCAAAGGCCCCTGCAGGACTCCCCACTTGTTAAGTCTTTTCCAAACAGCAGCTCCCGAAAAGCAGCAGCCTGAAGCTCCCCAGAGGCCCTGCAGGACCAAATCGTCCTCCATGACGCATTTTTGTTTTGTAGCCGTTATCCTCTCCCATCGCCCTTCCCCCATCCCTCTGGAAGCTTCTTCGGCTGCAGACCTCTTCATTATGTGGCTGTTTGTTTCCGGAACCTGGTGCTCCCTCCGGGGACTCCTTGGTACTTTGCATCGCTGGCCAAAAGGAGAATGAGAACGCGCGAAGGGCACCAGGGCCCTATAAGGCAGGTGCGAGACGATCCTCCGCCTCCTGTGGCCTGGGGCGCACAGAAGGGAGGACAAGGCGCAGGGGACGGTCCCGAGACCGCAGACGGCCACTGCACCCCCCGGCCCCCGCTCCCGGGAAGTGGGCTTCCGGGGGCTCCGGATTGCCTAGCGAGTGTGCGGTGCGCGCGCCGCGCGGAGGTGGCGTCCGGCCGGTGCGGGAGGAGGCGGGGAGCGTCCGCCCGGGGCCGCGCGGCCAGTCCCCACCTCCGTTCGGCCTCAGCTGCGGCTGCTCCCGTTAGATGGCGCTCGAGGCTTTCCGACTGCTAGCGAAGGTGCGCGGGGCAGGGCACACAAAGCCCCGCGGGCCGGGGGCGAACGCAGCCTGCTGGCGAGGGCGCGCGAGGCCGGGGCCCGTGGCCGCACGCAGGGCCCGGGGCGCGGGCGGGGCGCTCCTGCGGGGACCTCGGCGCGCCGGCTTCAGCGTCCACCCCTTCGACCCTCCGCCCACTCGGGCTCGGCCCCGGGGCCCGGCTGCATTCCCGAGAGAGAAGCCGCGAGGCTGGCGGGGGCCGCGGGGCGCGGGGCGCGCGAGTGGGACCTGAGGCCCAGACACTAGCCCCCAGATCGTCCCAGCTCGCTGCTCCTGGACTGGCCGGCCGGCTCTCCGTGAGTCCGGCCTCTGCTTCGCGGGGCAGCAAGTAGGCAGGTGCCGGGTTGGTGGTTGTTGGAATCGTCCGCTCAAATTGTGGTTCGAGAAGAGGTTTAATAAACTTCGTGAGTGCGCATCTCCAACAGCTCCGGGCAAACTTTCTTACTGCCCCCGGTGCCGGTGGATGCGGGGGAGGAAGCTCCAACAGCCTCCTTTTTTTAAAAAAAAAGCAAGCCCCGGGGACTGGCGCGTAAGATGTTTCGGTCAATGTCTAAGTAACTGTAGGGGGGATTGCGGAGCGAGCTTTCTTTCCGCCAAGTTCAGCTCTCCTTCCACCCCCTCCAACAAAAGTGACTCGCTCGCGCTCTCCCGTCCCCTAGGCCCCTCCTCGTGTCTCCTGAGCGAGCCCCGCCGTGGAGAGGGGTGCATTTCTCGTAGTCGGAACGCGCAGCGCCGAGAGACCTCCTTTGTGCCTGCCCTTGGCTGTGAACTTTCCCGCGCGGCGGGTTCTCCTTTAAGAAAATAGCGATCTCCATGAATATTTAATGCAGCGCGAGGGCCGTCCGGGCGGAGGGGAGTCCCGCGCCCGGGTCCCCACGGCCGCGACGGGGACCGGGGGGCCAGGGGCGCGAGCCCAGCCGGGGCGCGCGGCCCGGCGCGTTCATTTCCATAAGAAAGCCGGCGGCGCGGTCGGGGAGAGGATCTGGCCCCCGGTCGCCCTCCCCTGGGGACCCGGCTTTCTGCTAGAAGCCGGCTCGGGAGCTCAGAGTCCCGAATGTGCGCTCTGGTCTTTGATGCTATCGACAAAGTGTGGTTTCAGATGTTGCCCAGGCTGAGGCCGGTTTCCTGTCTGTGTGTGGAGTGGATGGAAGGACCGCGCCGGGTGAGTCCAAAGCGGGGAGCGGGCGGCAGGCCCGCGGACGGAGGTGGGGGCGGCGCCTGGCGGAGGAAGTTCTTCGGCCCGCAGGGTTCTGCGAAGGGGACCAGGTGGAGACCGAGATCCCCGCACAAAAGAGCGTTTTGGGGTTGGTGGTGGAGGGGGGTGATGAGGGACGAGGGGTCGCGAAGCCCCGCGCCCAGGCGGCTGCTGGTGGGAAGGTCTGGCACGCATCGCCGCCGGGTCCCTCTGCAAAGACCCAGGCAACTTCGCCTCGCCGCCGCTGACCCTCTTCCTGCGAAGGAATAAAGTGAACTTGCTCAGATCCTCGATTTTGCTGGCGGTTCAGTTGTTTCTGCTTTGGTATTGAGTTTGTTTCTGCCTTTCAGTATTGACAGCCAAGTGTCCTCAATTCTCAAGTGTGTGTGTATATTTATATATTCTGTAGTGTGTGTGTATGAAACCTAGGTACTTTATGATATATACACATATAATACACATGTATATTGTATAGTGTGTGTATATATGTATTCTTTTGTGTATATATTCTATAGTGTGTATATATTCTATTGTATGTATATATATGTATTTTATTGTGTGTATATATATATATTCTACAGTGTGTATATGTATATTCTATAGTGTGTGTGTGTATGTATAAAACACACACACATATATATATGAAATCTCCTAGGTACTTGATGATCTCATCTGGATAAATTAAAACCCAGATCTGTAATGTTTATTCTTAGTTTACAAAAGGCAGGAAAAAAAAATGTGTGAGACACATGTCTGCAAATATATCACAAGTACTTTCCTTCTGCTTGAAAAAGTTGCTGCAAATGTCTTCTCCTTCGCTGATCCTGGACGACTTCTACTTCTGGGGGAAACTAAATCTGGTCACCAATAAAGCACCCATCCGATCAAGCAATTAAATACCAATTATGACTACTAATGACTGTATACTAATGACTGGAGTTGAGGACTCCAAACCCAGCTCCAGGTAATCAAGCCGTTTCAAAATTCTGCTACCTCAGACCTTTACAGCACACCACCCCAGTAAAGGAGGTAAGAAGACAGATGGTGTTCTCAAAGAGTTCTCCAGGAGGTAGACATGGTCGAATTTATTTCTTTCTGTAAAGTCGATGTTTACTGCTGGTGGATAACGGAGTCTTCATTTCTGGCCGAATGAAGTGATGCAAAGTGTTATTGATGGTGGTGTTTATTTGGTGAGGATGCAGAATTGGGGGGCAGGCTAGGAGGGGAGGGTGCGTTCTCTCTCCAGTTACTCTGGTAAATGCTGAAAGCCCTGGATGATTTTAAGAAACAAGCGTTTTAAATCTTTACCTGGGGTCATGGATACCAAGATGGCTGGGAGTTGAAATGAGGGATGGTGAATTCAGGGGGCAAAGGAGAAATAAGGGACTTGGTCCAGGTTTCAGTTTTTCTTTTTGCTCATGGGTTCGCATGGTTTTAGCCTGAGTGACTGTTCAAAAGAAAAGTTGAGTGAGACTCATCTGCTTGGTGAAAAAGCTCCTGGTGCTGAGGACGGTTCACGGACCTCCTTCCCTCTTTAATGACACCCTCTTCTTATCCTGGGGCTGAGGATGGTTCACGGACCTGCTTCCGTCTTTAATGACACCCTCTTCTTATCCCAAATGTGCTCAGTTCTGGTATGGGAGGATGCGGCATGGATGGAGGGACAGGGCAGCTGGCAGGGGCCCTGACCAGCCACCATGAGGCAGGCAGGCTCAGCCAGGGGGCAGTTGGAAGTGTCCCTCCCCTCTGCTCCTTGCCAAGAGTTCAGCCCTTTCAGCCTGCCTGTTGGGGACCCTGGGAGAACTGGGGCAGTGAATGTGTTAAGGATGTCTCCCCAGCTCCTTGCTGGCTGGCTCCCCGTGAAAGCCAAAGCAGCAGCATACACCTGGTTCTGATGTCTTTACCAGGCTGGTATAATGCCCAGGTTGCATGCAGAAACCTGAGCTGCTTTTGACCAGCAAACTCCTTGGCTAAGGAGCATAAACGGGGGGGATGGTTTCAGAGTACCTGGCTGCCCCTGCTCTCCCTGTGAAGCACGTGACTCCACCCCATTCTGTTCTGTTAGAGTTAATTGCCCTGCAGTGAGAATATCTCACACCTCAGCCTAGGAAAACAGCAGAGAAAGGATCCCCCACAGGTAACTGGACGGTGCAGGGTCAGCTTGGACAACTGACGGGTCCCCAAACCACATGTGAATGAAATGGGCCTGTGGCATGCCTCGCTGGCGGCTCTTTATGCCCGGCTCACGCTGTCAGCCGCCCCCATGAGACCCTGTGGTTCCAAGTAGAGCTGCAACCACCCCTGGGAGTGGGCAGCTGATCCCAGAGGCAGATCTTAACAGGACAGCTCCACAGTCAACAGCTTATTCCCTGCTGACCCTGAGACTCCCAGGGAAGAGGGGACTAGGGGCTGGTATACAGCTCAGCATCCAGGCAGTGTGCGCCCTGCCCACCACAGGGCCTGGCAGTGGGGTAGCGAGCAGGCCAGGGCTGGGGGACATGGCTCAGGAAATCTGCTGTTCCTTTTGCTGGGGTCGGCTGCACACGAGTCCAAAACAGCAAATATCTGTGAAGAGGGGTGTGAGTGGCGGCTGGCGCTGGCCCTGTGTCCTGCCAGGGTCCCAGGGCTCCATGCTGGAAGAGAGCTCCCCCAAAGGTGGCCTGGGCAGATTCCAGAGGCCATTTGGCCCTCCCCCCACCCCTATCACTCCCACCTTACGTCACAGAGGCCAGCATCATCTAGGTCTGAGAGAACTTGCTTTCCCAGGAAACCTGGTGGTAGGGGATTCTGGTGAGAGTTCGAGGCAAGTTTCTTCACTTTACTTAAACATTGTTTGGAAAGTGACACAGAAAGAGGATAGCAAACACGTTTTCGTTCCTCACATAGGGCTCCTTTGATGTCAGAAAACGGCCACCCTGCACAAGCCTCCACTAAATGGAGGTTAGCGGAAGGAAGGGGTTTACTCTGTCTCTACCACCCAAGACAGTACAATTGAATTTTGTTCTTGAAAAGAAAACAGTGCTGGAAACTTTCCCCAGCCAGACCCACCTAAGTTTCATCAAGGTTTCTTGTCAGCCACTCTAACCCACCCCCATCTCCTTTTCCTTTCTTGTTTGTGGCTAAAAGTTGCATTTGAGGAGGGTTTATACAATGTTGTTCATGTCAGCAAGCCTCCCCTTCCTCTCCTCTCTCACCCATCCCCCTGGATGGAATCTAAGCTGGAAACCACACACAGAAAAGATTCTCTCTAAAAATTTCTGCTATTCTTCCCGACTAGAGGAGTTGACAAGACGTAGACACATTAAGTTGCAGAAAATACAGTGGACTGATCAGCCAGAATGCATCTCATTTGCACTTGTATGTAGCCAGGGGTAGGGGCCAGAGTCACTCACTGCCTCCAGCCCTCTCGCTATGCTGGGCTGACTGGCTGGAATTTCCGAGCAGGCCCCACTGCAGGGGCCGTTCGTGGGGTCGCAGCCCCAGCCCAGCCTAGGCCAGCGGGAGGAGGTGAGGGTGGTTTGAGGCATCTGGAGGCCTAACTTGAGGGCTGCAGCCAACTTTGGCAGATCCTCTGCTCTGGGCAGCTTGGGGGCTGGGAAACCTGGAAAGGTAGGTGCTGGCCACTGGGTGATCAGGTTAGCAACCATTCCCAGTAAAGAGATAGCCACTGGCCACATATCCACATATTACATTCCCTCCCACCTCTCTCCCAAGGTTCTGCCTTCATCACCCACTTTGTGCTCATCCACCCACGGGTGGAGGGACAGCTCTGCCCATGCTGGGCTCTTCCACCTGCTTCTGTGTCCTGAACTGGGACCCTGAGCTTTTTGCTCTTTTCCTGCCTGTCTCATTCTCAGCCCACGCGCCAAGTTCCCAGGGAAGCCAGTGGGGACAGTTAGGGTGAAGTCACAGAACTTTGAGGTATTCCCACTCCCCAGCCAGCAACCCACCCACTTTCCAGTGCTGCCTCAAACTGTTCCAGACCCGGGGCTAGGGCACAACGTTGGCAACCCATGTGTTCTGCCACCCCCCACCCCAGCAGCTGGAGGCCCAGGCTGCGTTGGGGTGCAGGGTCACTACCAGGGCTCCACGCAGCTAGGCTCAGGCCTCAGGAAAGGCAAGCAGCCCCAAGAGCGTGTCCTGGAGGCGTCCTTTCCACAGTGTCCTGCTGGCTTCCCTTGCAAGGCCCTGGCGACTCAACCCCCAGAGCTCCCTGCTGCAGTGCTGCGTCTGGCCAGGCAGAGAGGCATGCCGGGCCTTGCCACCTGGCATCAAGGCACCCCTGGGCCCCACCACAGCCCATCACCTTCCTAGACAACCAGGTGCTTGCTCAGCAAGACCAGCGCTCGCCCGCCTGCCCGGGGACCAGCCCGCGGCGGCCTGCAGGAGCACGGGCCGAGGTGGAGAATCCGTGCAGCGGGCCCCGCGCCATGTACAGCGCCGGCACATCCACAGAGCCCCAGGGACCATCAAGCGACCCCCCTCTCAGGAGCTGGGGACACGCCTGTAAGGTGTGCAATCCTTTGGAGATCCCTGGTGCTACTTTGGCACGAATCCTTTGTTACAGCTTCGGGAGCCTGCTTGCCTGTCAGCGGCTCCCGCTCCTGGGCCTGCCACCTCCACCAGCCCCTGCTCCCTCCTGCAGAGAGGGCCGGGTGCAGGGGAGCTGCGCGGACCAACTGTCCTGCTCCACATCCCCTCCTGCCAAGTGCTTGTCCCTCGGTTACATCTCCCCTTGGTGCTTGGGGCAAATGAGCATGTTTTGCACCACCTTCGCCTTTGGGGCGAGGTTCTCCCAGAAAAACAGGCTTTCTGAATGTGACCTCGGGCGGCAGCAGGCAACTTCCCGCTGCTGGTGAAAGAGCTGCTCTCCTGCCCCAGGCCAAGGTGACTGGGTGCACGCTGCAGGGCCATGAGCAGGTGGTAACCTGCTCTCCCACAGTCAGGATTTGAGGATTCTGACCAAAAGGGCGGGGTAAGGATAACACGGCTGAGACCTAACTTGGCTCTTAAGGGCTCCGGGGCCACCAGGGCCTGGTGTTCCTAGGTAGGAAGTTTCTCCTCCAGCCCCCAGATTATGCACAAGTTCTCTTTAGCCTGAATACAGCTAGGGGCAGGATGTTTAAAGGATGCTCCAGCACAGGCACAGAGGAGGTGCAAGCTATGACTGTTTCCATGCACATGGGCTTGCATGCATCGTCGTATGTGGCCACACTCCCATCTCTCAAGAGTTTTTCCATTTAATCTGTCTAAATTCCTTTTTTCTGGGCCTTTTTGCCTACACATAGTCACCTGGGTGAGGGCCTATCCCCACAGAAAGTTCTGTGCATTATGTAACACACGCACACAGGGATCCCTTTGGTTACCAATTTGCTCCAATCAGCCAGCAACTGGCTTTCTGGCTGGGATGGGGGTGATGCGAATAGAGGTGGAGGCTTCGTTCCCTGGGGGGCTTCCCCCGCCTCCTTGAAGCCCCAGTTCAGGCCCAGAAACAAAAGGGTGGGTAACTAATCCATCTTTGGTCTGTCTCTTCGTGTCCACCCGCCTCGCCTACAAACCAGCAGGCCTTCCTTTTTGATAAACAGAGGACAGCCTATGAATTCAGGTACACAGGTAGGGAGTGCTGAGCTGTGAGGCACTCCCCATCAATGGAAATCAAAACTCCCATTTTAGGTGTGGGCTGCAGGCTTGAGCCTTGAGTCTCCACCACCTCCTCTACCCTCCCTGGACCTAAGGCTATTTGCTTAGCCTTCCTCTCTTGTTAAAATAGTTCCAGGAAGAGCTAAAGATGTCAGGTTCGAAGCATTTTAAAGCCCTGCTGGGTAAAAATCTTGTAGGGGTATAAAACACAATCAGTAGGATAACCTGAGCAAGTTTGAAAGATTTCTTTCCCCAAATGTTAATGAAAAGTTGTTTCTAGGTGTTGTTTTGTTCTCGGATTGTTGTAACCTATACAGTCTCAAGCCCCAGCTAGTAAGATGTTTGTCTTCATATTGCTAGTTTCTGGGTGATACTGTACTTTCTAACTAGACCTAATTTATTTTTCATTTTAAACGCTGCCGGAGACTGTTCAACCTTGGAAACATGAATGAAGAATAGACTCTTTCCCTCTGAGATTGTCACAGGGGCAGAGTGGAAGGACCCCTTCACACCTCCAGGTTGCCCTGCTTGAACCCGAGTGGACTGAGGGTGGCAGGTTTGCGCACCTTATATTTCAGTGCTGGCACAAGGGAAGCTCCCTGAAATGAGTATCTCTTCTATTTCAGTGTGCAGTGTTCCAGTCAACTAAATGGACTTGCCTTCAGCCAGGAGGGAGCCAGTTCTGCCGGACAGAACTAATATTGGGTCTCCCAGGAAGCTCTTCATCAAAACAGCCCTTGTCCTTTTTTTGTTGTTTCTGAATTAAAAAGATGCGTTTGCCTTCCTCTCCGTATTCACGCCCTTATTTTGTAGCCACAATGAAATCAGTTCAGTTCTTTATATCCTCTGTTAATGTCTTATTTTGGGGGCCTCAGGAAGCTCCAAACCCGCCTTGGTGTGTCCTGTGCTTCTGATGTTTACTCACTACTCCCTGGGTCACCCGGAGACTCATACTCGGTTCTTCCTCCCCTTGGGTATCACTTCTCTCCTAAAGGATGCTCCTCTCCCAGTTCGCTGGGGAAAGAGCTCTCTTAGAGAAAGCACCCCCAGTTAATGAAGACCAGGGATAAGAAAACAGAACCAGCACCAGCCCCAGGTATGACTCTGGTCAGGAAGGGTCGAGGGCAGCAGGCACATTGCCACAGACATTTCTAAAACTCTGGCAACTAAGTGAGGTTTACAGTCAGATTTTGCTCAAGTTATTTAAAGTTTAGTTTTGTTCACAAGCACACACGTGCACACACACCCCAACTAGGGTTAAGTTACCAGTGCAGTTTCACTGGGCAACTCTGGTGACAGCAACCACTGCCAACAAACTTAATTTTCTGAAGAGTAAAAAAACACATACACACAAAGCCCTCTCCATGTCTTTTAAATGATATTTTATACTATTTAACATCTCCACAGACAGGAATTGGCCCAGACACTATTGCTTCTTTTCCTAGGAACAGGTAAACGAACCATTTTTCCTCCCCTCCCCCAGACCCAGATATTTTTAAAAGCTAAAATTTCTCTTTCCAAAGGCGGGAGAAGGAACAAATTCCATTAATGAATTACGTACAAGGAATGTGGCTTGTCGAGGGCAATTATATTTGTAAATAAATGGCTTCCTGTTTATTATGTACGTTTTCCTGAGGACTCTGATGCCTCTGGGCACTTAATATAGCAAATATTCAACTTTTGGTTTAATTTCTACTTTTAAAAAAATATTCATTAGAAAGAAATCGGGTAAAATTGAGGCAGCTATGATCCTGCAGGGTCCAGGCTGGCCAAGGAAAAGTGATCTCTCAGTTCTCACTTTCGCTAAAGTGCTATGGGGAGGGGGATAGCTCCCTGGGAATGCTGCTGGAATTAATAAGGGGAGTTTCACTTTTGCCCACCCCGCTCCCCGGCCGCCCCCCATCTTTTTAGAGCCGACCACTGCCTCCTGCGGCAGCTTCAGAGGCGAAGGCGGCGCGATCCTCCTGGCTGGCGGCCTGGACACCCATCCGCCGCCCAGCATCCCCTGCTTCCCGGCACTGCGCTCGCCCACCGCCGGTTCTGGGTCGCCGCGCTGGCCCGGGACCCTCCGCCTCTGGAGGGGACCGCGACGAGACCGACCCCAGCCTTCGTGGAGCGCCCGCCTTCTCCAATCCCGGCCAGGCCTGGCGGCCCAAACTCTACCAAGCGCCGGCCTCCCGCCGAGCATCCTGCGCCCCGGGACCGCCCCGCTGACCTCTGCTCCCCCTCCTTCCTCGGACTGTAGCCCGGGGCTGGACCCTGTACATCCCCTCCTTACGAGACACCTTTCGGGAAGGGACACGCCGTGCCTACGACGGAAACCCCAGGCCCTGATCTCCGGCGCAGGCCCAGTCCTTGGAGACCCAGGGTCCAGCTGCGTCTACTTTTCCTCCAGGGCCCTTGGGCGCGGGGACTGGAGAGGGTCGGTCAGCAGGCCCTGCGCTCAGCCCTCTCAGCTCCACCGTCACCGAATTCTGGGCAGAAGAGGCCGGGCCCAGAAGGCAAAATCCGCAAACTTGTAGGACAGGGATTCAGACCTTCCTTTCCATGCTGTGCTTTCCCAGACGTGGTGTCCAGGCCCCCGGAGCCTGAGCCACGGCGAGCTCAGAAGCCCCCCCGCCCCCAGCCCTCCCAGGAAACTTCCACAAGTTCATATTTCTCTTGGTCCTCAAGTTCTCAGGTTTTCTCCAGCTACTGGTTTTGTCGATTGCTCGGCCAACTGTCCTTCGTCTCAAGGGCTGCCGAGGCCCGAGTTGGTCCAGAATTATGATATTAATTGTTATTATCTGGCTGGGGACGGAGAGCAGCATCAGAGGATGGGGCTAGGGAGAGAGCAGAAATGTTGATGAAGTGGGATATTTCGACCTGTTTCCAAAAGTTTCAGATGACAATGATCAGTAACTCCGACAGACAACTCCATTAAAAAAAAAAAAATTTACTACTGCTCTTGAAAAGCCGTTATTTTTTACATCGCTTTTAGGAAGATAGATGAACAAAACATCGCGTTTCAAGCCATTTTGATCTGTAATTAAATGGCAGGATCGGTTTGTATTCTCCTACGGCTTTTACAGAAGTTGCAGTGATCCAAAGTCGGGCTGCTGTGTCAGAGTGGCATTTTTATTAATGAGAATACAAAAAGCTTGCATATTCTTAGCCCTGCTTGAATTTAGTTGCTAAGCAACCGGTGTATGGTAATTCATCCGCGAAATTTAAATCTTTGAGAAAGGATCGTGCGTTTTGCTGAATGGTCGCCACGAGGAAAACAGCTTGTGGGACTGTCCGCAGCTGTTACGGCCGGACCGCCGGGCAGAGCCGGGCCGGGCAGGGTCGGGCCACCCCCCGCCCCACGAGCGCCCCCGCCCTACCCGGGGGCCGGGCCCCCGCGCTGCGTTCCCAGGGGACGCTGGGCGTCTGAAGCCCGCGGCCTTGTGCCGGGCATCACCCCCCTGCGCTCCTCGGAGCCCCACCTCCACCTGAGGCCGGTCCTAGATCCCAGGGTGGAGAGGCCGGGTCGCCGCCGCGGAGCCCCTTCCCCGCGTCCCCACCCCAAGGCCGACGGCCTGCGCACACCCGGCCGCCGCGAGGCTGCCAGTTGCCCTCTTCCCAGACCCCTCTGAGGTCACTTCCAGAAGGACTCTTCCTCGAGGAAGCCCCAACTCAGAAAGAACGCGGCCCGGAGCCCTCCAGAAGGCCAGGCGGCCGCCGCCGGCCGGCAGTGACATCACTGGTTCCTGCTCGCCACGCTCGCGCCCACATTTTAGGAGACAGGAACAAACACGGATGTGAAATCAAGAATGAAAGAGAGAGTAATCTAATTAATAGGCCATGAGCCAGGCTAACAAAATCAAAGAATCTTATTACACAAGTAGCCCTCTCGCTATCTCCGCCGCCCCCGCCCCCACCGTCTCTTCCAGCCTCCGCACTGCTTCCTCTCCTAGTCTGGAAAGTTCTGGAGGCAAACCCAGACCCCCCCCCTCCCCCCGCCCCGATTTCCTTGGAACAGCCGCTCTGAGCAACTGAGATGACCAAGCCACCGAGAGAACTTGGGCAGCTGGAGGGATGCCCCCCACACTTCCTACAAGCATCACTCTCACAACAGCAACAGCGACGACTACAAACCACCACCATCAGCACACCTGTACTGAGACTTCTGCTGTCAAGAACAGGACTAGGAGAGTCTGCACTCAAAAACACTTTAAGAGGATCTATTTACAAAACAAAACACATAAAATTACTTTTTCTCTATCACCTTGCTTCTGATCACAGAGAACTTCAAACTTTTAACTTTCTTTCAATGTCCTTCGCCACCACAGGCGTCTGAGCACAGCCAGGTACAAGGTTTTATCACTGATACATAGCATCTGTTCTAATAGGTCCAGTCAGCCACGTGCAATTCATGAAAGACCTGGATTCTCTCATTTCTATCCTTCTGCCTTGAAAAAAACCAGGTCCACCTCCTAAATAATTAATTTCAAGTCTGCATCCAGTGCCAATACTTGTTGCATGCATTTTAGAGTTTGATTAATTACCCTGGAACTTGGGCAAACTAAACTCCATGTGGAGAGAATGTTTCTTCCTTCAATTTAGTTCTGAAAGCTACAAGTTATTGATGGATCTCACTCTATTTACATACAAATTGGTGCAAATATGCCCATCTCTTAAAATGCATTTTGTATAAATATATAAAAGTATCATTTTTGATTTAGCTTGAAGAGGTTGATCATTTATTATAAAAATAAACGAATAAATACAACAATATATTGTTGCTTCCAACAGGATAAATACTTTACAAATATATAATTTAAAAAACAAATTTAATTGTTAAAATTATTTAAAATATTACACTTATCGATAAAACTATCAATAGCATATACTGCATTTAATATTAGAACCGATTATTCTCTGAATGTTGAAAACCATTCATACAAAACAGATTAAGAGCATGGTGATGAGCAAACACTGTGAGCTACAGGAAAGCAGAGGGAATCTCTAAGATCAATAATGAATAGTTCTGTTTTGGAACAAAGAAGTAGTCCTTGGGTAAGTACTTAAAGCAAAAAAAAAAAAAAAAAGGCAGAGCAACAACAGCAAAGTGACGATTTTAAATACACCTTGAATGATTTATCGCCCATACTTGCAGGGGAAGATGGCTGGGTGAATGAGATGGCTGTGGCTTGGACAACTGATCAGAAACCACAGGAAACTGCAAACTATAAATGGGCCCAGCTCAGGATTAGCCAGATTGATGGAACAGAACTTTGTCACTCCTCTGGGTTGGAAGGGGAGGTGGGGGTGGGTTGAAATGGAGGAAACAAACGGACACTTGACGAAGCACAAGACACTTGCGCTACAAAGGAACACAATGACCAAATTCATTAAAAAGATCTGGTGATATATAACAATGTTTTCATTATTTACATGTGTAACAATATAAGCCTTAGCACAAAACTGATCAGTTGTATCTGCCCTCTTTTGTTTTCCAACCATGAATTTCATTTTGTAAATACATTCAAAACGTTGATTTTTTAAAAAAAAATGGAGTGCAAGCATGAGCTCACTTTAAAAAATACAAAATAATGAAATAAAATGGACTATCATTCCCAGCTTCTCCTGAATTCTTCTACCTCTAGAAGAGCTTCTTCCAAAGTAAACAGCAATGGTTACTTTTTAATAGAAAACAGTGTGAAATCCAATGTTAGTTCTTTTGTTGTCAGCCAAATCAAGTAAGCAAATGCCTCCTAACCTTTGAAATAGACCCATTCTCTGTCTGATCAACCACTACCAGTCCTGGAGGGAAAATAGGATTTCACCTCATGAGCCAGCAGCCTCCACCCAATATAAACAACCACACCCAATCCTCAGCTTTCCAGTAAGGCCTTCTGTGCTTGCCCCTGCACACAGACCCTCAAAAATTGATGAAGTTTGTGTCCCCCCCCCAACGTCTCCCCCAGGTTGTAAATCTGGGCACAGAGATTACAATAGCAAGAGAAATAGGAACCGAGAAGGCAAAGGAAAGTAAATTGTGGTTTCTTGTTTTCATTTTTTCCCTGCCCTCTGTTTAATAAATATGGCCTTTTTCAGATTTCACAAATCAAAATGATTGTGATTTTTAGTACGATTTGGTGTTTAAAATAATGCAACCCAATACACGGCCATCTGGCTGGGCTTGATTTATGAAAGTGACACAGGGTCTGTCTGGAAGAAATAACTATTCCTTGTTGCTCACAGTTTTCTTTTTTTTAAAACTCCTGCATCGATGTTACAGGGAGACGGAGTAGATGAGAGAAGAGGAAAAAAGTGAGTGACAGCTGAATGAGATTAGGGGGAAATTAATCTATAACAATCATTGCTTTATCACCCCTAAATACTTGTTTTTAAAAGTAGGATACAAAAGGACGCAACAGAGACTTCTTCGTCTTGTTACTTACAACCTGAGGCATTACACTTTCATTTTCCCAGGTTGTAAATATTGATACGTTAACTTGATAAATGTGATCGCTCAGCAGGATGTATCTAGAGAATGATCAGGAAGTGAAAACCCCCAGCACCAGTAAGGAAAATATAGAATCATACTGGGGAAAGGCCAAAACACAGAAATCTAGACTCTGAAGTCTAAGCTGGTACTCACACTGAGGGTAATGCAGTGTGGACCATAATCATGATGTTAGAACAATATTCTTCCATTATAAGAAAAACAAAACAAAACCCTCCCAAAATGGCTTAATAACTTAAAATTAATTACATGTAGTTATTCATGGGAAGTAAGTGATACAAAAATATTTTATCGACTTGTAAGCTATTCTTCATAACTTCAGTCTTCAGGAAAAAGAGGAAAGAGATATAGTAATATGGTGGTGGGGGGAGGAAATGAGTAGAAAAAGAGAGGCTAAACTTTGGTGGTATGAGGCAGACACTGTATTAACCATTAAGAACCAATTGGCACATTTTTTACTGGGGATGTAGTCCAACATTCTGCTAAAGATGATAAAGGACACAGGTATCTCTGGGCAAAGGACTAGCATTTAGACAATCTCACCTAAAAAAAAACCAAAACACTCACTAAAATTAAGTGTGTGGGGGGAATATTGTGAAATTAACAGGCTAACAAGGAGGGACTACTATGTCAATGACTATCTGTTTCTGTCATCGTCTTTTATTCTAGATTTGCAAATATGCCTTAGGTGGAACAGACTCTGCTCCCTCAGTGCTATCCCTTAAGGAGTTACATTAGTAAAAAAATATTTTCTAAAGGACTTTTTCTTTCCCACACAGTGTTTATGCATCAGACACAGACTATTTCATTCTAACAAATTTATTTTCTCGATCAGCTCTTACGGAATCACTACTCAAATTAAATTACAATCAAATAATCACATCAAAAGATACCCTTATTACCTAGCAACTGTCCATATTTTCATTTCATTTTGATTTGTGCTCGTCTGAAAAAAACACGTAATACAAGATCTGGGGAAAAATAAATTACCGTTTTGCAGCAGTTCATAAGTATTCTGAATAAAATATTAAAAGAAGTCATTTAATGAAAATATAAAGCAAATATTTTTAGATCAACAACGGATCTAACAATTCTATATTGCCGTCTTTTGAAAAGTCTGTTTATTAAAACCTACCAAAAACACTGCATGGAAAGGGCAGTATTATATAAGCACATCCACAGCACCCATTCAATCAAAGTTGGCAACGGAATGAAGGCAGGAGTCCGGAGAAGTGCTGTCTTCCTAAATCCCTTGATCTGAGTCAGTCCAGAAATAAAAAATAAAAAATATTAATAAAAAAAATATTAGCGGTGGCATCTTTAGGCGTCGTCCACCGGAGCGGCAGCAGATAAGGCCGGCGTTGGTGGCCAGGCCTCTCTTGGCGCCCAGTCCGCCCGGCCGGGCCGGGATGCGCCTGGGCCTCTCTCACTGGCCGGTGGACGTCTCCTGCTCCCTCGCGCGTCCCTGTCCCTCTGCTCTCTCTTGATACTTTTATTTCCAAGGTTACTTTGACGATAGGTATTGTTTTTCTTTTGGCTTTACTATCAGTTTGTTAATTTCAGAAGCTGTGAATACATGTGTGTGTGTGTATATATATATATATTTCTTGTTTTCTGGAGAGTGTTCTGTTTTTTTCGCCTTCCCATTTCATAGTCAATTTGTTTGTCCCCAAATGACTTTAATATGGACAAGAATCACGGGGTCGGGAGCACAGAGTCACCCCTGATTAAACCCGGTGCCCCAGCAGGCCTTCAGGTCGCTCTCAGGAAACAAAGTTACGGTGGATCTCTCCAGGCTGGAGGGGGCCCTTTGGAGAGAGGGGGTGGAAGGGAAGGGGGTGCTTTAAAAAAAAAAAAAAGAATTTCGTTTTGTTTTTTTTTTAAGAGGAGAGGACGAAGCAGGTGCTAAGTGCTATCCACCGTCGCCGTGTAGAACTTCTCAGGGTGGGAAAAACCTCGCGAGTGCAGTTTTGGTGCCCTTGGCATCTCCACCCTTCTTTAAAAAGAAAACCAAGAAAACGAAACACCACCATAGTAGAAAGAGACCTCAGGATCGCCCCTTTTTCTCTCGGTTTTGTCATCTACGTGTATGTAAAACTGTCAGGGCATTTGTAGGCTTTGTTTGCTTGCTTCGCCCCTCCTTCCTTGGACTTCAAACAGCATCTCCTCGGTGCGCCCCTCTCCGTTCCCCCGAGGGCGGGCAGGCCTGTCTTTGGGCGGAGGGGAGGGCGGCCCGGCCCGGCCCGGCCCGGCGCAGCGGGGGCGGCGGGGTGACAGCGCGGCGCCCGGGCCTTCACTGCACGCTTGTCTGCAGCCCGTGGTGCGGCGGCGGCGTGTCGGCGCTCACCGGGCCCACCTGCGAGTACACGTCGTCGGGCGTCTGCTGCTGGATCCCGGGCGGCGTCATGCGCTTCTCCTTCTGCCTCCGGTTGCAGAACCACACCCGCACCACCTCCTTCTCGAGCTGCAGGCTGTCGGCCAGGTTTGTGATCTCCTGCGCGGAGGGCTTGGGGCATTTGAGGAAGTGGCTCTCCAGCGCGCCCTTGACGCTCACCTCGATGGAGGTCCGCTTCTTGCGCTTGCGGCCCTGCGCCGCGATCTTGTCGATGCTCGTGGGGCTGCCGGTGCTCGAGTCCGCCTCCTCCAGCCACTTGTTGAGCAACGGTTTGAGCTTGCACATGTTCTTGAAGCTCAGCTGCAGGGCCTCGAAGCGGCAGATGGTAGTCTGCGAGAACACGTTGCCGTACAGGGTGCCCAGTGCCAGCCCCACGTCGGCCTGCGTGAAGCCCAGCTTGATGCGCCGCTGCTTGAACTGCTTGGCGAACTGCTCCAGGTCGTCGGACGTCGGCGTGTCCTCGTCCGAGTGCGGGTCGTGGCTGTTGAGTCCGGGCCCCGCGCCGCCGCCGCCGCCGTGGTGGGGGGGCCCTTGCGCGTGGTGCGGGTGCGGCGGGTGCGGGTGCGCGTGGTGGTGGTGGTGGTGATGGTGCTCGGCCAACTCGGGCGTGTCCCCGCGCACCAGCCCCGGGTGCACCAGGCTCTGCGCGCCGCCGCCCCCCGCGCCGCCCGCGCCGCCGCCGCCCCCCGGGCCCGGGGGCGCGCTCAGCATGCCGTTCACCGTGAAGCCCCCGGGCTGCGAGTAGAGCAGACTCTGCGGCGGCGGCTGCTGGCCGCCGGCCATGGACGGGAGATGCGCAGCGGCGGCGGCGGCGGCGGCAGCGGCGGCGGCGGCGGCGGCGGCCCCCCAGCCCCCGGGGTGGCCCTGGTGCGGCGGCGGCGGCGGCGGCCCGAGGTGCGGCGGCCCGCGGTGGTGCAGGGCGGTGCCCGCGTGCAGGTCCTCGCGCCCCGTGCCGCCCTTCACGTCGGGGCCCTGCGGCGGCGGCGGCGGCGGCTGCTGGGGGCTGCCGGCCATGCCCACGGCGCTGCCAGACCACGGCGAGCTGGCCTCCACGGCGGCGGCGGCGGCGGCGGCGGCGGCGGCGGCGGCGTGGGGCAGCGCGGTGACCCACTGGTGCGCGTGGCTCAGCATATGGCCGCCGTTGCTGGCGGCCATGGCCCCCTGCATGAAGTCGCTCTGCACCATCTTGACGGAGGCCGGGTCCCCTCGGTAGGCGCCCGAGGTCACAGCCGCGCTGCCCGGCTGCATGCCGCCCCCGCCGCCCCCAGCCCCGCCGCCCCCGCCTCCTGCCCCGCCGCCCCCGCCGCCGCCGGCCCCCGCCGCGTCCGAGTGGACGATGGAGCCGGCCGCTAGCAAGCTGTTCCCCGGCAGGTAGGGGTTAGAAGCCGCCGTGGCCATGCCGCTCCGCTCCCGCCACCCCACCGCCGCCACCGCCGCCGCCGCCGCGCCCCCCCGCCTTCCCCCGCTCCGCCCCCGCCCCCGCCCCGGGCCCCCGCCGGCCCCGCCGCCGCCGCCGCCGCCGCCGCCGCGGCCGCCGGGTGCAGCTGCAAGGCCGCTGGGCAGGGCGCGGGGGTCGCTGGCCGGCCTTGGTCAGCAGTCGCCGCCGCAGGAGCCGCGCTCCGGGGAGGGGGGCTCGCTTCTCGGCGGGGCGCACTCCGTGGCCGCCCCCCTCGGGGGGGGTCGTGGCCGCCCCCCAGCCCCGGCGCGAGCGGCTCGCTCCAGCGGGGCTCTCCGGGAGGGGCGCGGGCCTGCGCCGGGGCTCTTCGGGCCGGGCGCACCGACCGGCGCTCCTCCTCCTCCGGTCCTCGGGCGAGCGCGGACTCTGCCCGGGGCGCCGGGCCCGGTCCACCTGCTAAGTGGCGACTTCACGGGAGGCAACAAAGAAAAGAAGCCGCTCCTTTCTGCTGGACCACAGCGCGGACGACCGGCCGCTCCTCGCCAGCTCTCCGGGAACGCCCTTCGCTCGTCTCCCCTTGGAGGAGGAAAACTTTTTTTGTCCTTGAAGGCGTGGTGGTGCTGGCCGCTCGCGTGCCGAGCGGAGACGCGGGCTCCCGCTCTCCCCCTCCGGTCCTCTCGGCTCGACTTTGCTCTGTCCTAGGAAAACTTCGCGCGCTGGTGCATTGCTCTGAAGTTGCTATTGCCGGAGCTCTCGGTTGCCTCTGAAACAAGAGTCCTCTTTCATTCTCCTCACGACAGTCACAGTCTGATGGGACATCTTTCCTTTGGGGCAGAGAGTAGAAGGCAAATATAACAAGGAAAAAGCTGCACAGGCGAAAACACGAGGTCGCGTTTCTGTTACCTTGCTGCTGACGGTTGGGGTTGGTGTTTTATTTTTTTCCCAGCAGAGGTCTGCAGGAGGATGAGGAGGAAGAAGAAGAGTGCATTGGTGGAGGTGGAGGTGTGTGTGTGCATATAGGGGATCCTTGATACACAACCAACTCCAGTGGGCACAACGCACGGCGCGGAGGCTGCACCGACGGCGCGCGCGCTGGCCGTGCCGGAGCGGAGTTGCCGGGGGAGCTCGCCGTGCGCCCCGGTTCGCGCGCTCTCCCTAGCTTCTTCCTTCTCCCTCCCTCTCTCCCTCTCTCTCTCTCTCGCCCTCTCTCGCCCGCCGGTTCGGCTCCGATCTGACAGTCCTCTCTCTGTCCCTCCCTCTCCGAGCAGGGACTGTCGAATGTTTACCCTCCGCCGCGAGCGCGCACCCACCACCACACTTTCCCAAACACAAGGAAGTCGAGCACCGGGGCCCCCGCTGATTGGCTACCCGCTGGGTGACTGGCAGCCCCGGAATGACTGGCTCAGGACGCGCGGCCCCCCTTCCGGCGGTTCCGATTGGTTGCTTTTTAATTTAGGCAGAGCGTCGTAGAGGCTGGAAATCTGTCGTTCCCCCTCCCTGGCCCTCCCCGAGCCGCCTCCCGCCCGCTCGCCACTGTCTCCTCCCCGCCCCCCCCCGCCGCCCCCTCCGCCACATCTTAACTCTTCGCGTCCGGCCGAGACGTTGGCCATCCCTCCGGGGCTCTGGGGAGCGCGATAGGTCTGGGAAGGCGGGGGGGAGGAGGAAGAGAGGGGAGAGACGGCGGGGGTGCGGTGGGGGGGGGGGCAAACAGGGGAGGGAGGGAGTCAGAAGGAGATCGTAGAGGGGAAAATCGCGAAAAATAGCAACCTCCACGGTCCACCTGGTGCTGCGTTATGCCGCCCTCCCCTCCCCCCATCGCATCCCGGAGATTCGTACCGCGCGCGGCAAGGACGCGCCATTCACGCTAATACCTATAGGCAGCCGTGTCCCCAGCGGTTTCAAAGTTTCCTTCTCCCTCCACTGGCCGTGCCCCGTCCCCACCGAGGCGGGGGTGGGAAGAGGGAGCTCGCGGCGCCGAAAGACCGGGTAGCAGCCACGCTCCTTGGAAATCAGCCACCGCGACTTTCCGCAGCCGCTTCGCGCCGGCGGCGGCGGCCCCCTTTGTTTAAGGTCTCGGATGCCATCGCCTGGGAGACCGGCAGCCCGGGACCGGCGCGGGGCCCGCGCGTGCGAGACGGACCGCAGCCCGCCGCGCGCTCCCCACCCCCGCCTCTCCTCCCCCGCCCCTCCGCCGGGATTCCTGCGAGGAGCGCGCGTGCCCTTGCGAGTCGGGGGTGCCCACGGGCGGCGGAGAGATCGGCCTACCTTCCCCCCCTAGACACACCGTAAGTGTGTCCCCCCCACCCCCGCCCCGAGGCGTCGGGAAGCCTGCCGCAGCGGGAGCGGCCTAGGGGAGCGGGCCGCCAGCCGCGCCCTCCACCGCTCACATCGGGTGCGGGTGCGGTGTGTGTTTCTTTATTTCGGTGCGGTGGCTGTTAGTGGTATTTCGCCTGGGCTCACTATTCTTAGGCACGGTGGGGGCTTTCTCTGTCTCTCCGGCCTCGGATGGTCTGCGGCGCGGCTGGGGCTGGCGGCGGGGAGCGCGATCGCAGCCTAGCCTGGCGGAAAGAGTTAAGGGGGCCGGGAGGGGGGAGCGCGCGGGGTGGGCGGGAGGAGCGGGGGTGGGGGACGCGGCCGAGCGGAAACGCTGCACAGAGGAGCCTCAGCGAACCAAGAAAAAAGAGAAAGTGGCAACGAAAACAAGGGCAAATTGAACCCTCCTCGGGGATTTCCAGTGAACTAACCCGACTCGGACATTCAATAAATACATCGTCCCTAATGAGGGTGCGTGCGCGTGCACCCCGCACCCGGCCGCCCTGGACGCAGACGCGGAGCCGCCGGGGTGCTGGGGGCTGCCCTTCTCCGGCGAATAATTCCTCTGCCGCGCGCAGTCAGTTTTTTGGGGGGCTGCTTGGTTAGGTCCGGAGCTCCCCAGCTTAGCCGCAGCCTTGAAGCCCTTGCGAGGTCTCGTGATGAATGGTGGGCGCGGAGCACTTGTGTGTGATGTGGTCCCTCTCCTGTGTGCAGGGGGAGAGATGCCCTCCTAGGTGGGTTTTAGTGGCTCCATTATTGCGAAGGTATAGACCTGAAGGGCAGCGGTAGCCAAACCCCAGACAGAACGGATTTTTACCTCCGCGTCTCCTAAAGGTTCCCTTTCCTATGTATGTATGCGTGTGTGTATATATGGAAGATGGAACACAGATTTCATTCAATAAATCTGAGATCTCCAGGTGCAGGCGTTTGAATAGTCGGTGCCAGCTCCCCGTGTTTTCCTTTCCTGCCGATTTTGCTTGGATCCGACTCAAAAACCGAGAGAGTCTCGTGGTTTTGTTTACACTGAATGGGGAGGGTAGGAACAGAGCCATGGGGCCCCTTTCATTAATATACAGTGAGGATTTTGTCTAAATTACCGCTATGAATTTCACAGTACACGCTTTCAAAAGCAGTCTCAGGTGGCCTGATGAAACGGGAGAGCGCCTCCGCAAACACATCCACTTTCTTTCTTTTCAAGGAGGGTGTGTGCGCGTACGGGAAGCCCCCCAAAACGTCGTGCTCCTCGAAATCAGAAATGCACTTCTGTTGCGAGCTGGGTCCCCTCGGTCCTCCGCCTCCGCGTACTTAGTTCCCCAGTCGCTCCCCAGCCCCACCCATCCGCCCCCTCCCTCTGCCGAGTGTGATTGTTTTGTCTGGAAAAAAAAAAAAATCCAAAGTATATAACAAGGGGAGAACAGTTAGTGCTGACTTTCATTTGCATACATTTTCATATATTTTGGTGAAAATAATAGACGAGTGGAGAGCCGGGCTTAGAGGAGTCAGAGGAAAGAGAAGACTGAGGAGGTACCGCTTCTGGGGAGTTGAGAATATGTCTTCCCGCCCCCCCCCCCACCAGTCACCTTATTTATTTTTTAAAAATAAAACTTCTTCCTTTATTTTAAAATCTAATCCTGGAAGTTTGCTCGGTAAGTGTTTTTCATTTTCTTTCGCTGCGTTCTCGTTTCTGCCCCTCCTTTCCGTTTTCGGTGGGCTCTCGTAGGCTTGGGGCTTATTTTCAGGGCTTGGGACGAGAGAGAGCTTACGGGCAGCTGTTTTGAAGGAAGGAAGAGGAATTGTGTTGGGGGGGGGAAGAGTTCAAAATTTAGCCCTCCGAAAATATTACATAAAAGGTGGACTCCTTCCAGGGATCGCCACAGCAAGGCACTTTACTTTTTTTTTTCCTGGGGAGGAGGAGGAGAGTGCTATTAATTTTAATTGTTGATTGTTAGGGAAATACGAAGGCCCCAGAAGAGAAGCGATGATGAAGCACGCAGTAGTATACGTATTTCTTGCTTTCGGATTTCTCACCCCACCCCACCCCCACCCCCCGCGCCTCCCGGAGAATCTGGACTAGAGGGGAAGAAGCCCCTTTTCTGTAGCTGATGCTGATGTGTTGAACTACGTGTGCCTGCCTGGGATTGGGGTGGGGGATTCCTGCTGGGAGAAGAGGGGTGGAGTGAGGGGGGGGGGCTTGGCAAAGGGAGGGCAGAGAGATGGAGAAGAAGGAGCAGGGGCGGAAGAAGAGGCAGGAAGTCAGTGCCCCCCCTGGTTATCGCCGCGTCTGGCGAGCAGGCGGCAAACTGCAGCCTTTCCATTTGGTAGTGAAAGTCCATCAGGAAGAGGGTGATCAATCAAAACTAACCAGGACACCCTACACTTTATTCCCAAAGGAGGCTAGAGCTATAGTGGTTTACTGTGTTTGCTATTCTTGACAGCTGCACCCCACCCCCTTGCCTCTGGTCCCTGGCTTTTAGTAAAAATGAAGGGTACAGTTACTTGCTAGTTGCAGATAATTAGAGAAAATTGGATGGTGGAATTAGCTAGGCCAAGTCCAAGCCCGTGTGAGCACCTTACTTTAGTGAAATGGGTTGGAGAGGATGCTAAAAGATTCTTGGTTTTGTTCTTTTTAGAGGAAGGTGAGCCTCTGGGGTGGTGGTGGTGGTGGGGTAGTAGCCTCAAATATCTGGAATATGATTGCACTTTTGTCTCCAGAACACCTTGCAATTGGAAATTTGTAATATATCTGGAAACAGTTGATGCCAAATCAATGAAATGGTTTGTCAGGAGGGAGGAAGAGGTTTCAGTCGGGGAGGGGTAAGGATCGCCAGTTTTCCACTCCCCGTTTGCGTGCTTGGCAGCGTCGCTTTTGACTGAGGTTAACTCTCTGTGCTCCATTGGACCAGATGCCATATAGAGCTGCTCCCTGAAGATCATTTGTTTCCTTGATGGGGAACATTTCTGAGCAGAGCATATTGGTTGCCATAGCGAGAGAAAGAAAAGGAAGAACACTGGCCACATTAAGCTATATGTTTGTGCACTGGGCTTTAGATAAAAGGACCGTGGCTCAGCCAAAGAGAAGAAGCCAAGCTAGAGATTTCTAGCGCCACCAAAACTAGCTTTATTTTGTTTTGGACTTTTACAGTTGAAACATATAAGCTAATTTTATTGGTTGTTGTTAATTTTATATGACACGGTTTACTGAACAAAATAAACTTTGGAAGTGCTCGGGAGTCGAAGTCTTGACTTGTCAGCAGGGGGCGCACTGACTCGTCTTAGCAAGTACGCTGTAAAATGTAGCTGTTTTCAAAAGCTGAACTTGCCAAATGCACAAATGGTCCCTACCTTTCTATGCATATTCACAACCAGGAGCGAATTCAGTGCATAACACAGGGCCTTAAAGTAGGGGGACAATGACCTCCCCATCTCCCACTCAGCCCCATCTGTGAAATGGCCTGGGAAAGGAAAACCGGCTTAAAACACTATTCCTCCATGTCTTTCTGTGAAGAGGATATAAGTGTGGAAAACAGAGTTGGTCAGTGAAAGCAGAAATGCTTTGCAAAATTCTTAGGGATATGCGATAACCTACTCCATAGGTTACCTTTCAGGTTGTATTTTTGGGGAAACAGTCACGAAGAGAAAGATGTATTCTAAAGGTATTATCTATTAAATGGTGAACAGTCTTCAACTTGAGGCAGGCTTTGACTTCTAAATAAAACCCTAGCTCCTGGAGACTTAGTCCAGGCTTCCTGGGTCTCTTTTACTCCATTCGATATATAAACGCGCCTTTAAATCTTGGCAACTCCTCTGATTATGGCAAGATTCTGAATTTATCCTTGAAAGGGCTTGTTAGGGAAAAGGAAACACAAAATAGCCGATGGTAAGAGGTCACTGTGAGCTTGAAACTTTTTAGCACAATACGATTTAATGTAGTTGCAGAAAAGTTTTCACAGAGCTCAGGGTTTCCGCCTTAGAGATTTTTAGATACGGCCAAGGATGAAAAGATTCGAGGAAAACTTCCTAAAATAGTGAAGGGCAAATGCTACCCGGTTCTGAGGAATTAGTCAGTTTGTCACTAACAGTTTTCCCAAGGAGATTTGGAAAGCTTGACTCAGAAAGGGGAGCTGTGAGTGACTGACTGGAAGTGAGAAGCTGGTTTCCACGGTTCAGCAGCTCCCGGCACCTGTGTGTCACTGAGCCTGGAGGAAGGGCCCCGGGCTGGGGGCTCTGCAGGAGGGGGAAAGACACCTTATTCTTTCGAACTTGACTCGAAGCCAGCCAGGATCCAGCCAGAAGTTTTTCTTTGAAACTAACTTGCGAAAGTCAAGGTTTGGATGTAAGTGGTATTTCATCTAGGAGGGTTGGAAATTATGTGAGTAACATATGCAAGGGAGCACTTTGAAAAAGATTTTAATTCCAGGATTTTTATCCGCCAGCTCTCACATTTAAAGTCAGGAAATGTACAGGCAGGTTTGTGCAAATAGCACAAAGTAGAAGATGGAAGAAACGTGTAATCTGAACCCAAACATTGCTTTTTCTTCAGCTCTCTGGACATTTCAGACAAAAGACTTCGGGGGGAGATCCACAGGCACTAGACCAGTGCCTCAAAGCTCTAGGTTACTTTGCATGCCCTGAGCTGCTGAATGCATTTTTTAAATTACTAAGGAAAAAGGCAGGTTTTCTATTTAGCCGGGCATTTTGCAAAACAATGGTTAAGAACTCTGTACATATTTGGAGTATGATTTTCGCTATCACTTTTCATGAGATCTGGGATCATTCCTATCTTGGCTGCTGCGTACGTTCCTTTTTTTGCAAAGTTACTTTTTAAAAAAGTCTGGAAAAAAATTAAAAAAATAAAAAAGCCTGTAAGAAAAGAAAAGCTTGTTTCTCATGATATCTACATTCTTAGGTTATCTAAAGTAAAGGAAATAGAAAATAATAATTCTGGGTAAAGCAACAAGTTAATTCGAGAACTGGCATATTATAGGGACCGTGTTAACATTCTGTAACGATTTGGAGGTGAAAATAATCAAGCTGGATATGAATTAAGATCCAAAGAGCCGGGCCAAGCTATAGACTTTTAATTGTTGGGGATAGTGAAATTGCTTTTGCCAAATGAGAGAATGAAGAACACTACCTGGGTCAAGTGTACAAAATACAAAGTGGGTATTTACTCACTTGCTCCCATTTGAGAGCAATAAAGTGCTCCTTCGGATACCGTGGCAGTATAGAAGCACACTGCTATTAGCATTTACAAATTAGAATGTTCTGCATACTGTCTACCCACACTGTGTGCTGTATACAAAGGAAAGGGTTCTTCAGCAGTAGCTTTTGGGTGGAGACGAGCGTTTGTCGCCTGGCTTGGCGGTGGGTGAGTTATTTCTCCATCTTGCTAAGTTCTTGGAAGCGTCCCAATGGCTCCCCCTCGTTCTTCTTCGTATCACTGTGATAACTGACTGATCTGATCTGTAGCAAAGGAGCAAGCACTTGATTTTCTTAGACGGGCTGGAAGGAGCAGTGATCAAGTCAGACACTTGTGCTCTCTCACCCTGAAGCAAGCAGCTTTACTTCTGATGCCTACAGGAAAGCTTTAAACTACAGACTATCTCAGATTGTGGGACCTAAGTTAAGAAGGCATGAAAAGTTGGCGATCGAGTATATGCTTTAAAAACAGCCCATTTCCCACAGTTTGCCCACGGTAGCTGCATTCACGCACCTGACAAGTCTGGTAATGAAAGCTACCAATTGCTAGGGAAGCAGTGGCTGACAGGACATGATGGACTATTCTGGCCTGTCCCTCTTCAACCCCCGCCCCCACAATGTTCTTCTTAGAATTTAAATTCGAAGGGCTAGGTAACTGAGAGCCCAGCTGATGGACTGGAGTGACGATGAGGATTTATTAACAAAAACATGTGGGTAGGTCTAGCTAGAAAAATATTCCAAGGTCAACTTGGTGTTTTTGTGTCTGTGTTTTGAAAAACAAAATATTAACTCAGCTTTGCCAGGGGGGTGGTTGGATTCCACACACCACCCCCGCCACAAGCTTGTGGCCTTAACGGAAATAATTCTCTTTCTTGAGGACACCCTTGGCCCAGAACCCCCCAAATTCCCTATATAACTTCTCCCGAGTTGGAACTAGGTAGTCCCTTGATGGATGAGTCTTTGTGGCACACTAGGAAACAATTCTTGCACTTGGGTGCCTCTGGGTGGTTTTTTTTCTTTTAAATTCGATTTTTTTGACACTTGAACTTAGCTATTGTCTGAGGAGCTGGGTGCAGATCACAGCTCATCAGGCTGGAGGCTGCTCTTTTGGGCATTTTCCCCAAACACTGCTTCTGTAGCATGTCCTCTCCTGTGAATATGAAAACTCCCACTTCACTGCCCTGTTCCCTCCCTATCCTGGACCACCAGCCTTCAAGAAAGGTCAGCTGTTTTGTTCACTTTTAGAATATAGTCCCAGTCGTCATAGTATCTGTTACTTCAGATACTCCTTGGTTTGCAGTAATATCATTTCAGCACTGAAATATCTGGCAAAGAGTCTTTGGCTGTAGAACTTGCTCACCGCAGCTTCATGCAAACTGGGGCTGGTTAGTCCCCAGTTAAAAGTTTTGTGTCTGCCTTACAGTTTTGAAGGCCCACCTCCTCCCCCCAGATTTCGAGGTAGGGAGCTTGGCTGCCCAGTAGAGCCAAAGGGGAGGATCCCAAGCTCACAGTGCTGCTGGACAGATGTCAGATTTTAATTTAATATTATATCAGAGTGCAGAAAACCTCCGGAAGTCAAGACATGTATTGTCCAAATGGCTTAGACTGTGTTCCCTTTATTTGAAATTCACATCGCAGAAATGAAACAAGTAAAAATTCAGTTAGAAAAACAGTGACTATTAAAGTCTCCTAAACCTGAAACACTGTAGGATGTCAGCGCTGGGGTCTGGCAAGCGACTCCTTTGCAGGGTTAGGAAGCCAGACTGGGGCGTTCCCTAGGAAGGTTCGCCTTGGGGGCCTCTCTTCCCGGCGGCAGGGTATGCCTGCCCGCACCCTGCTGTGATGTGCGACCCTGCGAAGCTGCTTCTCTGGCAAGGGCAGCGGCTTGTGGGGGTCCCAAGGCCGAACTCCGCTTCCTTAGACTGCATGTTATTTTATTGAGAGCATCGTTTGCATAATAAAATGAAGGGGACCCTCTACTCCCCTTGTCTCCATAAACACTGTCCTCAAGGACTTTGAGACTGTCATCTGAACACCCAGAGCGGCCTTCAGAGGTCGAATTAGTCTTGCTTTTCCAGGGAAAAAGAAAAATGGAAAGCGATTAAAAGCAAAAGGGCCGGGGAGAAAGAGTAGGGTAGAAGGAGTGGGGTGGGGGAGAAAGCGGGAGGGATGGAGAAGAGCTGGTCCAGCCGCACCGGGGGGAGGGAGACCAGAGCGGGTGCGGGAGACCAGAGCGGGTGCGGGATGGAGCGCAGGGAAACGCTGAGTCACCCTAACCGGTCGCCGGGGACACCGCGGCGACCTGCCGCAGCCCGGGGAGGGATGGGCATCTCCTTAGAGGCCTCCTTCCCGCCGCCGCCGCCGCCGCCGCCGCCGGAGCCTGGCCGTGGAGCTCGGCGCCGCCCGCCCGCCTTTGTCACCAGCTCGGTGCGCGGCCGCGAGCTCCCGCGGTGGGCTTTGTTCTGGCGGAGCAGGGTAGGACCCCTCGCCCCGCCGCGCCCCCGCCCTCCGCGAGCTGGGGACGGTGGGGGTGGGGACCGGGCGCCTGGGGACGGGGACCCGAGGAGCGTCGGCGGGCGCCTGGGAGCCCGTGATTTCTTCCTGCGCTCCTTTCGTAATTGAGCTGTTCTCCTTCGGGGCGGGGGCCGGGCGGCGCCGAAGGGGAGCGGGAAGGGGGCGCCCACTCTCGGCCAGCCGCAGCAGCGAGCGCAGGTCCCCGCGCATTCGCATTGTGTGCGTGTGTGCACGGCCGGAGGGGTGCGGGCGTCTAGAAAGGAGGGGAGCCGCTGAGGCTCGGCCCGGGGTTCCAGGTTTCTGGCAGCGGCGGGGCGCCTCGGGTCGGCGCCTGGTTCTCCCCTAAGATCTGCTCTCGAAGTGCTTGGGGGCCGCGCTTGGGCGCTGTGGACGCACCCTGGGTCCGGGGGCTGCCCACGCGGAGCGCGCAGATTCCCCGGTCGCCGAGGCCTGTGGCTGGGGACAAAGAGGCAGACAGCCGGAGCGAGCGGAGGGCGGGCGCACACAGGATCCAGGCGCGCAGCCACCGAGGGTACCTCTCCAGGAGCCCCCGCGCCTCGGAGCCCCGGGGCTTTGCGTCTGGAAAGTTCGCCCCTCGCAGAGCCCGCTCCCTCCTCTCACCCTTGCATTTAGCAAACGGCGTGGGATCGCGTGTTACCTTCTTCCTAGCCGCCCCCAAAGGTGTGGGCCAGATTGCAAGAGTTGCTGCTCTGTTATTGTTTGTCAAACAGGCCCCTTCTCCTGGGAGAGGGGCGAGGGGCATGTGGCGGATCCTGGGCCAGGATTACATTAATCAAAGCATTATTTCCCCAGAGAAGCCCAGCACAAATGAGAGTAAATCCTAATAAAATTGGATCGCGGAGAAATGGTACGCTTTAAGTAATCTGGGCTGCCTGATAACAATCTCACATTTATAAGATGTGGGTGGGTCTTAAAAAAAAATCTGCACACCTCTGGCCTTGGCTGCTGGGTCCGGATCGGGACGGGGGACAGTCCTCACCCCGAGCTCAGCTGAAAGTCTGGAGTGAGAAAGGGACGTGGGCACCCCTGGAGTTCGAGGTTCCGCTCCGAAGGCACTCTCGGCCCGGGCGCCCCCCTGGAACATCTGCAGGGGCCCTGGAACTCCCCCCGACCACCCTGCCGGTGCCCTGCGAGGACGCGGCTCCGTTCCTCTGGGATCGTGACCCCGCCGTCCATCTCCAGCGACACCGCAGGGCGCGCGTTTCCCGCGGGTCGCGGCGCGGAGCCCACCAGGCGGTCGGCGGGATTGCCAGGTTTCTCCGGCTCCCGGTCCAGGGCCCGCCGGGCCAGGGAAGGGGGAGACTGCCGGGGACGCCGGGGGTGCTGCTGGCTGGCGACGCTTCTGGTGCTTTCGGGTTGTCCCAGCCTGGCAGCAGGCTCGCGTTTCTTCAGCCTCCGTCCCCGGTGTGGTAGAAAACTTTCCGAAGCCCCCGCGCGGCCAAGCCGGAGAGACGAGCTCCCTTTCCCACCCCGAGCTCCAAGCAGGCAGGTGGAGCCTACCGGGGCGGAGGCGGGCTCTCGGGCAGCGCCCATGCCCTCTCCTGCTGCGGGCCCCGAGAGCGAGCTAGGCGGTGACAAGTGTGAGAGCGCCGTCACCAGCCCGTGGGCGAGCATCAGCCTCCCGGCTCCGCGCGCCTTCCGGGGACGCGGGGCCGAGCCTGCTTCGGCGCCGGCCACCCGGCCCCTCCTCCGCGCCCGAGGCCAAGGCCCCGCGAGCGGCGCCCCCTGCAGGCCGGCGCCGAACGAGCCCGGGAGGCCCGGCCGCGTGGGGTTCACGCGCTGCCCACGGCCGCGCCCGGCCCGGCGGCGGCCGAGCGGGAGACCGCAGGAGGACGACGAGGGGTGCGCCCGGTCACCCTTCCCTAGCCCTTCCGCCCGGCTCCCAGCCCCTCTACGATCGGCGCCTGGCACCCCCCCCGGAACCCGCGGCCCAGCCCGCTGGCTCCGGAGGCCGGAGAGCATCGCTGTACCCTCGCGCGGCAGGGCCGGGCACCGGGGGCCCTGCTTACAGAGGAGAGCGGCTCGGAGTGGCGTGCGGGCGGGTGTGCGTGCGCGTGAGGGATCGGTATGTGTGTGTGTGTGAGTGCGGTGTGCGTGATCGGTATGTGTGTGCGCCCGTGTGTGCGCGTGCGGGGTGTGTGTCCGGGTATGTGTGTCAGGGTCTGTATGTGTGGGTGCGGCGTGCGTGATCGGTGTGTGTGTCGGGGGTGTGTGCAGTGTGTGTGTCTGCGTGTGCGAGTTGGGGGTGTGTGCGCTCGTGCGGAGTGTGTGTCCGGGTCAGTAGGTGTGCGTGCCGCATGCGTGATCGGTGTGTGTGTGTGTGTGTGTGTGTGTGTGTGTGTGCGCGCGCGCGCGCGATGTGTCCGTTGGGGGTGTGTACGCGCGTGTGCGCGCTTGCGGGGTGTGCGTGTGCGCGGGCGGCGTGCGTGGGCGTGCGGTGCGCGCGCAGGGCAGGGCAGGGCAGGGCAGGAGGTGGTGAGGAATGCGCCGGTGCAGCCTGGAGGTGTAAATCTGCCACCTAGAGCTCCCCCGCCCCCATACAGGTGTCTCAATCGTCGCCTTCATCCTTTCTGAGACCCGAGAGATCCCTCTTGGGGTCCCGGGATGTTCAGGGATCCCCGGACTCACGTGAGCCGGGGGAGCCCAAAAGGGACAGTGTTCGCTGAGAACTGCGGCCGAGATCTTTCCCAGGCTCCCGCTTGCCCTTGAGACTGGATTTCAGGGGCTTGGGTATCTGCTTCCTCTCGGGTCTTGGCCTTGAAGAGGGCTTGCGTGGAGGTTGTTTTTATGTTTGGAAGCATAGAGTAGAAGTAGGAATCAGTTGAAAAATCACTTTTTAAGCCGGCCAGTTTGCTGGCTCCTTTCTAGTGATGGGAATTTTTTTTTTCTGGGTGAGTGAAGACACACACACCTTTTCAGTTCTGAAATAACGACTCCCCCTTCCTCCAGTCTCTGATTTCCATAATTTCATACAAAACAGGGCTGTCAGTTATCTCCTATTAGAAAAGAGAAAAGCAGACTAATAGAAGAAAACTTGGGCCAAATGAAATTCCTCCTACTTAGGACGTTAACCAGCCCTATCCAGATTGTTCAACTCTCAAGGGAGAACACAAGGCAGGGAGAATTCAGAAAAAGGCTAAATATTTCTCTCCATCATTGAGAATATGAACCCAATTGCCCGACTGTATTTTTGATTAACATGACTTTCAGAGGATCCTAAACATAAACTTTATAAATACTTTTAGTGTCCTCTTTTTGTCCTAATGTTTGCATCTAAGGATTTTCAATAATTTGGAAATACTGGTGGTATATATTTTTTGTTTCTTGGATTTAGGTGGACACTAGGTGGTTTAACGCTCAGCGGCAATTCTTGTGAGACCTCCTGTTCTGGAGAAAGTCCCTAAGTAAAATTTGCACACAGCTACCTCTAAAGACCCTCACCTACCAGTATCGTCATACTGTTTGCCATTCCTTTTTGTGAGATACTGTATAGACAGCTAAATTTTAGTAAAGGATGTTAATAGTAAAATGTCAGTGTTTAACTAGATGAACTTTGGTTTTTGGAATCAAAGTTTAGCTTTTCTTTGAGTTATTTATCAAGATGTTTGTCCATAGGCCTTCCTAAGAGAAGGACAAGGTAGGGGGTGGGCAACCACTAATTTATTTAAAGCATATGTAGATGTAAGATTAAAAAACTAGCCTTTTGGAAAACAGTAATAACTAAACCATGTCTATAAACACCCACCTTGGGGACTGTGAAAAAAGGAAACCTAATTACTCTCATAGGAAACAGCCTCAGTGAACAGTTAACTAAAATATTGTATGGCAGTCCCCTGAAAGCTCCTCCTCCCCTTCAGTATAAGACCCTTTGGTAATATACACATATTTATACATGATGTAAATATACATATGCACGAGGGTAGATGTTTATGTACATAACATAACAAAATATATACATACCCCAACTGAATACATTTGCATATAACATGCCCATGTGTAATATACCAAACTTCTATGATTAACAATACATTCTATCACAGATAGCCCTAAAATAAAAGAGTAAATCTTTTCCCTATTGAAAACAAATTTAAAATTTCTTTTGAAATCTGAATTGTGCCAGCCCTAGATGACACCATAAGAATCAGTAGAAAAAAATCCATGGACTATATTAATATTTTCAGCATGCCCCTTTTAAAATACTACAAACAACTCATTTTACATAAATAAAAGAGGCATCATACTTAAGAATTTAAATATAAACATTCTATCTAAATTCAGGGACTTTTCATCTTTTTTCCCTGCAAATGAAATGCTATTGTCTTATGACAAAAATTAAATTCGGCACACAGTGAAAAAGAACATTAGTTTTATTTTTCATTCTGTTGTAAAGAAAACATTTTTAAAGTAGTTTAATTCTGTAGACCTTTCTATCATTAAAAGACATTCACTAGTCTAGTGATAATTCAAAATGAGAAAGCAAGTTCGAGGCACATATTTATCCTTGAGATGATTTGTGTAATGTGGGATGGCATGTTACTTATTTGCTTCTTTTTAGATATTGTTTTGAATTTTTGTATTTTCAAAGACTTTTTTTTAATTAAAATGAATACATTGGCAAGACTCCAAGGGCTCCTTCACACTGAGCAAATGTAAAGAAACATTATACATTAATGTTAGGGTTGAAGAGTTATTTGTTCTCACTGATAAAAAGAATCAGAATGATAAAGTTTTGAAATTTTCTTGAAGACCGTGATAGAAGGAGCTATCTCGTGTGAGTTATTTTTACTGATATTACAAATTATTTTATCAGCTTTTCTATGTTTATGTAAATGTGTATTTCTTTACTGAAAATATATATATGGTGTTTATGATGGCATTTATTCCCACATGTAATTTATTGCTTGTTTATTTCAGAGTATTTCGAAGATTGATACCTCATCCTTGGTATCTAAATATTAGTGATGTACTTGTGAAAATAAAAATCAGTTTAGCCCAAGTGCTATTTTGAAGTTTGTTTTTTAATCTGTTAAAAATTTGAAGTTAAAATGATGGAAATGCCATAAATGAAAAAAAAATTAAAAAGAATATTCTTGAAAAAAGTAAAAGAATTTTACTCCAGATGGGGTTTTAAATCAACTGTAAGCGTAAGTTAGGCTTTTATTTTAGAAAGATTTCTATCTGATAGTGTGGTTTGGTAGGAAAAGACACATGCTATATAATGATCTAAAATTGAACAATGTATATTCAAAAATTTGGATAAAGAGTCATTCACTCCAAAAGTGTAAAAGCATCTTTTCTGTCGATTTAATTAATGAAGTGAGTAAAGGACTGTTTTAGTAAGCTCAAGTTACACATGTAGAAAGATTTGTAAGAATAAATACTTTGGTGTTCTGTGACCGGAAAGCAGACAGAACTATAATATAGCAAATACAACTCCTCAGAAGGTAGGCATCTAAAATGCAATTTTTTAAAAAATTTGTCAGTTACAGCAAAGAAGGAAAATAGCTTATTAACTCAGGGCAACTATAAAATGTTGACAGATATCAAGTTTCATAGCCAACCAGGCTCTTAGAGAACTGCTCGGATATTTGTGGAGACCAACTTATTCTGTGAAAGCAGTTTTCGAAGTGAATTATTTTCTTAATAGTCTCACATTTAAACTCCAGCTTCATGGACTAGCGATTTTCTTCCTCCCTCCCTCTCTGCCTTTCCTTTCCCTCTCCCTTACTTTGCTTTTTTTTTTTTTTTTAAGTCTGTGAGCAGTTGGGTGGGTCTGCTTTTGAGGTTCTCAGGGACCTCTGGGGCAGGGATTCAGGTACTCAGCCTCACTATTTAGGCACCATCAGTGACTCACATTGAAGTGAGGTGCATCTATGCTTTCTCAAAACCTTATTCTCTTTCCTCATCCAGCTGCTCTCATCTTTTAAAGAGAGAACTAGGCAATGTCTACCAAAGGCAAACTAAGTGAGAGAATTTAACTAATTATTTGGAGAATTCAGGCATTGCTGCACACCCTTCTGTCTAGCTATTAAAAAAAAAAGGAAAGAAGAGAGAGTGAAATTTGAACAGTCTAGACTGGCTATCTATAGTGATTAAATTTGTAAGCTAGCAACAGATTCTAGAAGGTCTTGCCTGATTCTTCATGGTACTGATTAGGAGTGATAGAACACACACCTGAATGGACCTCAAGGTGAGATAGTTACTAGATAAATAAAAAGAGAGGAGGGGCCTGACTTACCAGGTTTGGTGGAGTGCATTGATGGAAGTTATTAGATAATTGTTCACCTTTCTACTTAGCCCCATGAGAGGAGACACACACATGTATTATAAAATACATTAAATTAATGTTAAATAGCCCAACTGGGATTGCTGAAGTTATTTACATTAAGCAGTGGATTAAAATGTTAGCTTTATACATTTAATGAATTAGAATCCTGTATGCTTGGACTTGGAAACATGTGCTGAACACATTTTCAAGGGTCTTGTAGGGAGGACAATTTTCTCAGTGTAATTTTAATTCAAAGGTGCAGTTTCTTTACCCTTATGTGAGGGACTAAAATATGGCAGGACAATATTACACATTGTAGGTGGTAATTAGGCCCATAGACTATTTTTAAGTAGTCTTTGGTAAAGTAGGGTAAGGCTGAGCATGATTTGGGTTTAGCTTAAACAACACTAGTAAATCTTAATGATAGGCAATGTTTAAAAAGATTTCTAGCAGCAAGTATTATTTTAAAAATAGCACCTAGAATTTGTATTCATAAACTTTGCTTTCTTTCTCAAAAGTTACTGGAAAATTATGGAACTAGTTTTTTTTTGCATTCATCCAATTAAACTACTGAAGTATTATTATTCTAACACATAAAGCTACTCCAAGAACAAATCATGTGTGCTAGGTGGAAAAAAAATATTGCTGATCTCGCATTTGCTAGAACATCAGGATGAAGTGGCTGGGTGAAAACTATGGGCAAGTAACACTTCGTATTTTATAAAGTTGTTTTATTACACAAACTGAAATTGTTTATTAATGTTAATCCTAGAAAAAGTGTGATGATCTTTTGAAATTTTTCATGGTTCCTATTTCTAGATGCACATAAAGATGAGGAAATAGAGCGTTAGTGTTTGCTTGCACAAAAGTTAAGCATCTAGAAAAATTTAATGAATAAGTGAAGGAGATGTAGCAACTGGAAAGTTAAACCCAAGGCGTACTTGTGCTGTTTCCAGTTACTAGTCATCCTACCCCTTTTTTTCCCCCTTGAGCCTCCCAAAACTCACACAATGTGGAATTGTTGCAGAATCACTAATTAGTCTTTACCCCAGACCCCTTTCAATAAAATGATGCCATCCACCAAAGATTTATGGCAAAACAAGATAATAGACTTATTATTAGGAAGTTCTCCTGTCGTAAGAATTTACAAGAATTTTTTGGGAAATAATACCTCTAGGGATGGCTCTTTTGCTTCGTTCTTTTCTCGTTTTAGAGCCAGAGCCTAATTCTCCACATTGGCCATTGATCACGGTGCAGGCTGCTGAGAGGTAGCCATGTAATTTCTTTATCTTTCACCTGCAAATTACACACATTATTTTGCAGCTCAAAATAAGCATTCCCAATGAGTTGCATTCAGTAAATGTCTTTCACAGCATTAGTACAGAACTGAGGTACAAAAGAATATTAATCTAATACATTCCAAAATTCAAATACTTGTGATTAATAAGCATTATTATCTATAAATAAGGCCCTAATGATACTTTGGCAGTGTTGTAAACACAAGAATCAGAGGCAATTATTGTCATTATTGTTCGGCAAGTACTTCCCATGAATACCAAGCGAGTATCGCTGTCCAGCTACTTGGCAAGTAAGGTTCCCATAAAGAAACAGCTGTTGGCCAATCAGGACTGGCTACTATTTACTGCCCTTAACCCAAAATGCAGGGTCCTTAAAGAAAGGAAAAGAAAAAAAAAAAAACAAACCCAAGACGTCCAAAGAGTTTTGACGCGATTAAAAAATAAACACCCTTTCTAATAAATATAAAAGCGTCTTGAAAATAGTGCTGTTGTGAAACTCTGACTTTGGTTAGTTGGATACATTAGCCACCATTATATTCGCTGGGTGGAAAGGTCTCATTTGTGAGGTCCTAGGCCCAGGGTGGTGGACTGCCCTAGAAGCAAAATCAGTGGACAACAAAACATAAATGCAGCAACACAAATTCTCCTTTTTGTTTTTTAACCTTCCTCAGGCTGCACAGAGCTTACCCCTGTCTATGAAACAGAATCAACCCACCAGACCTAGCTCTCATGTGTGTGTGTGTGTGGTGAGAGTGGGGGACCCCTTGTAGTATGAGTAAGGCAAGTTCCTCATGTTCATAGGAAACTGGGCCCAGCTTCCCACACACTCTCTGCCCTCTGGGTCTTAGCAGCAATGCTGGACCAGCTTGGGCTGTGTGCACGAACTACTTCTAGCTTGCAGTCTCAGTAAATTCAATAGCATTGGTTAGCAGTTAAACTGGTTTTTCTGAGAGGGGCAAAAAGTTTCATATAGATTTTCCTAAGGGATACATGCATTAAGCATCAGATATAGAGTTGTCTATTTTTAAATTTTCTTTCACCAAGCCTTATGCTTTAAAGATGTGATAGGTACACAGTAGGGGTTGGGAAAGCATGGAGTTGGCTTCCCAGGGCACTGGAGGAACCTAGGAGTGTCGGGGTGGCAGTGGGCAGGTGATGCTGGGAAGGATCCCTTGTTGGCTGTCCATTGGTGGGTGGACATGGTCTTTGTGGAGCCCACTGAAGTGGGGTGAGATTTTAGAGTACAGACTCCCCAACACCCAACCTGACAGACCCCTTGCTGCCATCACTTCAAGGGTGATGGGGTTTTCCCCTCTTGTCCTCAGGGAACTGAGACAGCAGTAGGAATGCCATTTTTTTCCCCCTTTACTGGGCCATGGAGAATGACCACCTCTGAGATGTCCCTCTGACTCCCTCTGAAAATATTCTTACCACCTGTGGCCTGGACTTTGTCATGGAGGCAAGGTGCCCATGCTTGCAGAGCCACTGCTGATGGGAGATGATGGATTCTAACCCAGGCCTTGGACACCATCTTCCCTCTTTTCCATTTTGAACTCCTCTGCATAGCCTGGACGATGGATGGTCCACCAGGATTCAGCAGCATGTGCTCAATCTCTGAGTTAGGGAAGATGAGAGGAAAGTCAAATCTTTTCTCATTTTTAAGCATAAAGACTCAAAAGAGAATTTCCATGACAACAACAGCAGCAGTAATAATAACGACCACATTTTACTATGGGCTTACCATGTACCAAGGTATTGAAACACGCATCTTGTGTGTGTTGTCCTTGTTAAGCCTTTAAACACCCCATGAAGTGCATCGTGTATCCCAGTTTGACAGGTGAGCCAACTGAGGCTTCCAGGGGCTGAGTCACCTGCTGTATGTCCCAAGTGGTGGTACCCAGATCTGAACTTCAGTCACCTGTCTTGGAAACAGTGTGCTTTTACCAGCGCTGCTTTACTGCTTTGCAAATTCTGGGACCCTGCTGCTTTCTCCCCTTTTTGGAGATCCCCAGCTGTCCCCCCCTTTAGGGCCATCTCTGTGCTTGCAAAGCAGCCCTGTGACAACTGTGACTGCAGCACCCCCAAGAGTCTCGCATCACAATCAGGATGCTGACGACTTCTGTGTGCACCAGTACCAGCCAGCCGTCTCCCAGCCCTCCATGATCATGAGAGCAGAATAAGGCTCCACAAGGCTCCGTGGATTAAGCAGAAATGAGTATTAGCATTTAGGTTGGATGCTCCATTTATCTTGAGGTATACCAAGTTAAAGGGCCTCAGAAGGTGCATAAGTGTGTGTCTATAAACCTTGCGCTGAATAGACAAGAGTGGTGTGTCTGTTGCTCTGTATCCGGGCACCCAGGGGAGGAGGCTGACCTGCGGATGAGAAGCACCGTCTCTAGGCGGCTCTGCTTCCAGGCTGATGGAGGAGCCGGTGGGTTGGTTCCGCTCCTCTCTGTGCTCCGCTCGCAAACACCCTCGTAGGGAGCATGTGGATGCCTTGCAGCCACAGGCAGAGCCACTGTCTTTAACCTTCTTACTGGTCCCAGCATTATTCAGAGACAATGGAGCTTTTCTAGGCAACCCAGGGATCAATCAGCGAGGCTGGACTGTGTGCCCCTCGGGGAGTGCCTTGAATCTGGGCCACGGAGCAGAAAGTGCAAGCCTGATTCCCAGCGAGAGGGAAAAGATGGGGTTTCGTTTGGGGCCCGAGAGTCGGCTGTGGAGCCCTGAGAAACACCAGTGCTCCACGAGAGACCAAGACACCAACGCTGAAAAAACCTCCGTAATGATTTCATTCTAAATGAAATCTTCCTTGCTGCCACTGGTCCCCAAAGGGCGAAATGTTATTTGTAAAGGTCAAAGTGAAAAGGTTACTTGGCTTTTGGAAAATGACTTTCACCCAATAATTAATTAGTTATTAGTTAATTAATATGCTGCCTCATTCCAAGGAAGAATTAAAAGCAGTTTATAAAAATATGTGACAGAGGAAACTAATTTGGGGAAAATGAGCCAGGTGAAGTCAGCATATACTTGTACACACCCTCAAATGCTTACTCTGCTTAGAGATGTGAGGAAGTCACATAAATGACAAGAGATAGGGTTTTCTTTCTCCCCAGCAAAGAGAGAGGAAAATAATTTAAAAAGAGTTTTACAATACGGATCTATCTGTGTTAACTTTTATTTTTTTAATTTATTTAAAAAAGCACTCTTTTCAAGATGGACAGTCAATTACATATGTCTTGAATGTATTTCTTTAACATTTTTGATATATTTAACCTCCAATAAAATGTTCTGAAAAGAATTCACTATGGTATCTTTTGTTTTAAAAGTAAAAAAAAGCTAATCTTGAGTCCATTAGAATTTTATATTGGAGGAATAGTGTTATGATATTCTTTGACAATTTTTAATCCTAGCACTTGGCACTCATATCCTGTATTTACTTCCCATAAGATAATTTGACGGTTTGCGGCATATAGATCACGTCTGCTTCTTCCCAGTAAGTCACAGGAAATCAATAAGTGATATATGCTTTACTGTTCCTTCTATTTTTTGTTTAGGTAGTCAAGAGGCAGATTGTAAAAAGAGTTCAGTAAGGTTCCATATATTTAAGAGCATAGAAATTCATGCATGAAGCCACAAGTAGGTTAGTGATGTGGTTGCCGCATGTCACCCTTCTGGTCTCAGCTTCTCATCTATTAAATCAGGGGATGGGATTTAGTTGATCTCTGAGCTGCCTTCTAGTCATACATAAAATTCTGTGTTTTGAATTTTCTGTCATCTAGAGAATCCATTAATGTACGCATGATTTTTAAATATCTAGTTATATTTCAATTGGTGGAGAACTTGCATGGAAAGGAGATTACAGGGCATGCTATTATGCAGTGTAAATCAATAAAATGAGAATGTATCCATTGACAACATTTGTATTTTCACCTATTACAGAGCTGTGCCATCTCTTTGAATACAATGCACTTTTATGCCCCATTAAAGCATGCCTGACATAGCTTTCAACTACTTGCAAATGCTGAGAAGTTGAAAAACATAACATTTACAAAAGATACATCTGGTGCATATTTATATAACTTGGAATAAGGAATCATTTAAATACTGCTGAGCCATCTCCATATTAGGAGAAACGATATTCCAGGTCCATATGTGAGATAGCTAGTAAAATACATGTAGGTTTAAATTTCTCTTAGGCGTTTTTTTTTAACACACGCTAGAAGTATGGAAATATTGATTAGGGCTTAATTCAATTGGGATCTCTTTCCCCCTGAATTTTATAGATCGCATCATTAACTCTAGTTTCTGTTCTAGAAGAGATAAGTTTTGAAAGTAGTGTTTTCTGCTTAGGAAACTTGCTTCCTTGGGTATGTTAGTTCTTAACTCAAGAACCACGGGCCCAGTAACATCCAGAGGTAAACTCCAGGGGCTCTGTGACCCTCCTGAGTTGATATGCAAACACTAGGAAGTGTAGATAAGCAGAGGACTTCCCCCCGAAAGAGAATCTAACTTACATCTGTATCTCAAAGAGGCTAATGGTCCTGGTGGAGTGGAAAGACTTGAAATCATAAGAAATACTTGGGGTTACCCTTTGCTAGTCATTGAACCCACCTTCTGCAGGATTTATCTGTGAAGCAAAAGGATGGTAGTAGGTAACCTCAGATGCCCCGCCCAGCACCTGCATTCTTCAGCCAGAAACTTACCTCCATCTATCCATGCTTAAGCCACCAATGCCTCAGCATCTCTTCTACCCACTGCATCCATTTGTAGGTTGCTCCTGTGGAGTTTCTGCATGAGGCTAGGCTGAAGAGCAAGCAGGGCTGCATACATAGCAAGTTGAGGGGAAAAAAAAGCACACCTAAAAATTGTACAGTTCTTCTAGAATGCCATGTGGCACAGCATATGAAATATAACTTTTACCCTCCAGCTCACACACACACACTTTAATTAATGTTATGGGCTGTGCTTTAAACTGAGAGAAGTGCGAAAACCAAGGTTAAGAATGCTCTGTTCTTCACTGTGTAGAAGGAAGAAAGAGACAGCTATGTAAATGAAGGCTTTCGCATCTCCTTGTCAATTTCTTATCTGTTGTCAGTTTGAATGATTTTTAAATCAGAAGAATGCTGAAGATCTGTTTTCCCATCAGTTTTTGAGCCCAAGGAATTTGGAACTGAAGTTCTGAGCCAGGAAACAGTCCTGTTTTGAATTCAGAGGCTCTATTGCTGAGCGCAGATGCCAGGCTAATGATAAATTCCAAGAGGTTCGGCTTGATATTTCAACCCCAAGGTCAGAGAGAATTCCTTCCTTGGAGTTGGGCAAATGAAGAAAGCCAAGGTGGCCGGGGCTTGTCCAGCGGTTACCCTGGGAGAGGAGCACCCCGCCAAGCTGCAGTGACATGGTCAGCCAGGCGAGATGGACCTTTCCTAAGTAGAATATTGTGGTAATGGGCACTACTGGCCTCAGGAAATACAGTAACTCTCGATTTCTATATATTTCACATGATGTAGCTTTGACATCCACAAGACTTTCTAAAATTTTCTCTTTATAGTTAGTTATGGTAGTGTCATAGAGACCCACCCTCTGAAGCTGACATGATCTATTGTGCAAAAATTCTTAATTTGAGAGGTGTTTATTGGACAGATTCTCTCAGACTTATTTATTAATGAACCCTTGAGATGGACCATGCCAGGGTGCGCTAACTCTACACACATGCCGCAAGCCAGATTCCAACCTCAGAGGCCGCACCCACTCTCCCTTTCTTTCCTCTCATTCCCCACATACTTTTCTATATTGCAGATTTATTAGAAACTCATTTAGTACAACAGAGGTGATAGCTTTTTCTGAGTTCAAGCCCCCACGGAGACAGTTTTTCTGGGGGAGGATCCTCTATGGAGTGTCTGTGGTCACGAACTTCATGCCAATTCTGACAAATCATGTACATCATGACGTGTCCTGATGACACTAGGAAATCTGAGAACATAGGGATTTATTTATTATTAATTCATCTTTCTAACGGCTGACAGAACTTTTCATGACCAACTGAAATGATAAACAAAAGAGACATGATTAAGTATTGAAATATCACAGACCAAATTTCGATGAGGAAAGAAACAAAAATGTATTTTTTTTCTAAAGGACCATAACTGTAATGTTCCAAAGCCTTGTCCAAAGAAAAACTACGTTCTGCACTGAATGTTTCCTGAAGCAATTGAGTTATGAACCTGCCTCTTCCCGTTGTTCACCTTGATGGAAAGAAACTCTGGTTCAGCCTGTGTTTCAGGAAAGGGAAGGTCTGAGGCAATTTGGGTAATGATGCCATGCTCTCATCTTTGGAAGAAAGTGGAGTAAAAGTCGGCCAGCACTCAGTGGCATTCGTCTACATTAGAGGAGATCTGAGTGACCCAGTTTTGTACCCTGCAGCTCCATATCTGGTTGCCTCTGATTCTCCCTCCTCACCCTCCTACTCATCCCTTGGCAAGAACAGCCACTCTGGGCTTTAAATGACATTTGAGCTTTCTACCTCGGAATATTTGCAGGGGAAACTCTCTGTGTATATGGATAAAGCAACCAAAATAAAATGGAAGGACCTGCCGTGGGTGATTTAGGCGTAAACTATCACCCCTTCCATCAACAATGTATCTCTTTATTCATAGGCGTTAATGCTATTCGACTTCCAAGAAGAGCTGAAATAAATTATGTCCAGAGCTCCTTAGAAGAAATACCCTTACAGGTTGAAAGTGTCGTTACCTCCACAGTGACTTCCTAGTTGCCCTCTGCAGGTGATCGTTAAGACATCCCAGGAAATGGAAGGTAATGGAGAATAAACAAATGAAAAAAGATCTCTGCCATTCCTGCCAGGCACCTTATCCAGACTTTCCTAAGTCCTTTCCCTAAAGCTTGGGTGGTTCCTGCATACTTAAGTACATACCTTATTCTGATTTGGAAACCTCATTTGTCCATCACGGTAATTTGGGGGCTGGAGAGCACAATTCAGAACTGGGGATAGAATTCCACCTGGGAGAAGTTATGCATTTGCACAGGTGAGAATTGGTACTCCCTGCTTGATCTTTAGTCTGGGGTCTGTGCCTAGTGAACATTTTCTTCTGTCTCTTGAACTTCTGTATTTATTTATTTATTTATGTGAATTCCAGAGCAGTTTTGCTGAGTAAATATGAAACAGGCTTCGGGATGGAGAGAGAAATCAGCTGTTCAGCTCCCTCTCTGCTCTCCAGTGAAGGCTCTGAGACTGGAAATCTCTACGATTCTTCTCCAGGTGTGATTTAGAAATCAGGACCCTGACTTTACAAAAATGGCTGGGACAGTTTCCTAAACTATATATTTACCTTCTGAGATGGAAAGCATTATCATTTTAAATATAGAAACATTTCCTTTATTGACTAGTCATTTTAAGACTACTATGCAAGGTCTCAAATTTCCATTTTTCCTCGTATTATCAACTAGAAGGTTTTTTATTTTCTGAGGAGAAAGATGATTAAAAGAGATAAGGAAATGTGCTTTTTAAAAGTATGAGTCTCCATAGGAAAAGGCATGGGCTACTAAATTATGTCGATCAAGTGGCCTGCCTTATAAAATTACTCCTTCAACTTTGGGATTTTACGGGTATTTGCTGTGCCATACTGAGGGTTCCTCTTGTAGATCCAGAATTTAAGAAAACCATTTTGCTAATGATCTGCTATGAGGGAGCAGTGCAAATTAATTACTATTGAGGAAAGTACATCATGTGTCTATATTCTTAAACAGCTGGCCTGTTTAGACCAAAATGAGTGATAATTCATCTATAAATTTCAGTTAAGTTGGTGAACCAGTTAACTCAGTAAACAAATTAAGTAGAGCTAAATTAAAAAAATAAATTGGATGGTTCAAGGAGATCAAAATCAAAGAATGCTCTAAAGGAGTCTGGACGTGTTTTTCCAAGTGAGGAATTTCTTGTGATGCCATTTGCGAAGAAGTGAAGATAGAGCTTGCAAACATTTTGTGTGTTTTTTTTTTTTTTTGTCAATTATTTGAGATGAATGTGTATATCTCGGGGTACATAAAGTAGGAAAGTAACTGGAGAAAAGGCTTAGCTAGAAATCTGGAGGTTTGCAACCAAGATATTGTTTAGAAAGCTGCATATGTTTCGAATATTAGAAGGCTCCCCTCTCTCTTCTTTCAGTTATGCTGTTTAAGGTAGCTCATGGTTTTTATCAGTTTTCTTAACCTGAGTCAGATGAATTGGCCTCTGCTGGTGTTTCTGTTGCCTTGGATGCCTTTCCAACTCGTTTTCTAAGGAGACAGTGTGTATATACTTTTTTTGCAGAAATGATTTTGGCCATTTCAAACCTCTCGGTTTTAGGGTTTTTTTTTCCCTTCCATTTTGCTGTGGATTTTCTTCCCTTTGGTCCTTACCCCCTTTTAATATTTCTTGGGCTTCCTTGATGGCTCAGATGGTAAAGAATTCCGTGCCAATGCAAGAGACCTGGGTTCGATCCCTGGGTCGGGAAGATTCCCTGGAGAAGGGAACGACTCTACACTCCAGTACACTTGCCTGGAAAATCCCGTGGATAGAGGAGCTTGGTGGCTTACAGTCCATGGGGTGATAAACAGCTGGACATGACTGAGCGACTAACACTTCATTTTGCTTTCACTTTCCTTTAATACTTAAAACCAAACCTCTCATGCCCACATTCGCTGTTCTTTGCTTTGCTCCAAGGTTCCTTTCTTTCCCAGTGATATTGCTGTATTTCTTTCCTGCCCCACCGCCAAGTTTCCCTCTCAAAGTCCTTCATGCGTCTATTGACCACCCTTTATCCCTGCATCCTTATCTCTTCCTGTTCTCTCTGCTTTTATGAACATGGCCTGTTGTCTTCTTCCATCAGAGTTGTCCCAAGCTGTCGGACATTTCAAACCTGTCTATGTTGACAGGCAACTAATTTTCATACGATTTTCTTTCAGACTCGCCCCCTCATTTGTTCTTTTATGAAGTTGCTCAATCCTGTCCTCTTCTCACAGGCACAGACCCTGTCTATTCTTCCTCACTTGCCTTCTTGGGTTCTTTGTCTGGTGGGCTTTGGGTCCATCCAAGAGACTCTAGGTGGAGAGTTCTGATGAGCCCACTTCGCAGGGGCAGTTTAGGACAGTCTCTTGTCAGCTAAATAGATAGCACATCCATACCTGTCCTTTTGAAACAGGCTTGGCTGTTTCAGGTGGAATGTTGCTCTATGTATGCACTGAATCAAGGGAGAGAAAGGCAGGCTCTGACTGGGGCTCTCCCCTTGCCACTGTTGCTTTCACCCTGGGGAAACACTGAAATCTCTGCACCTCTCTGCATTCTTGGAGATTCTAACACCCAGCTCCCAGAGTTTTTGCGTGAGCTGTGCACTGGGATGTTTCCAGTGAATGTGAGTTCCCTCTGCACTTAGAGACTGCAGAAGACTTAGAGCTTATGTCAGACACAGCAGACCCGGGAGGTGTGATGGGAGAAATAATGCCGTAAATGTAGCGCTTCTAGTGTTTCAAAGAGTATTCAGATCATCCATCTTGCTTCATCTTTACAATGATCCTGGGGGCTGCTGAGGACTCTGGGCCCCTTAACAGTGACCCACTTGGGCCCACTGCTCCCACGCAATTCACTTGGGAGGAAAGAAATGCCCACTGAAAAGCAGTGTGGATATTATGAAGGTAATGGGGATGAAGAGGTCCTCCCGAGTGTAGAAAATTGGAGCCATTCAGCCCGTTAGAAGAGAGGAGTTTTATGTTTCAATCCCAAGTTCAGAGAAAAGAAAACCTTTCCTTTTCTTTCCTCTTTGCTGTTATTGGCAAGACTCTGTGAGACGGCGACTCACATAGAAGACACACACTGGGCCAAATTTTCAAAGAGCCTCTATGCTTTGCATGTGTTAGATTTTTCATGCAGAGCTGAAGCTCTGGGTGGGGGGGAAGTCTGAAGGGTGGAGGGGAGGGTGGGCACAGATGGCTTTTCACATTTGCCACCCCACTTTGAATGTGGAAATGTACTAATTTTGTGAGACTTGGTTTTCTTAAAAGTAGAGTTCCTTAAAGGAGGCTTATATCTTGAGCAGTGCCGTCTTTAAATGAACAGTTCTGCAGATGAGAAGGAATCTGTCTGCTGGACAGTGGTGAGAAGGTGCTGTATTGTTGGAAATAAAACTCAGCCAAAGAGATGCCAAATTACCTCGCCATCCGAGTGGGTTATGGTGACTTCCAATTGCTTGCAGGTCATGTCAAACCTTTTTCCTGAGCACTTTTTGTCTCAAATAGACCTTCGCTAGGGAACGATTAAATGTCTCAGAGTTAGTGATTTGATCACACAGTCTTTTTGAGGATTTGGTTCATTCTCAGAAAGATGTAGATTCTTTCTTTCCCATGTGACCACCACTGACTTTCAACTCTCTTGTTTTGGCTCTTTGCCAGTTGTATCTGTTCGGGTAGAGAAGGTTATGCTGTGAAAATAAAAAAGAACCATCAGAATCTCAGTGACTTACAATAACCATTTTGCTCCTTGATCCCATTTCTTGTCCATCGTCAGTTGCAAGAGTGTCCTTCAATCGTAGACATTTATGGATGCAGGATGGTGGGGTCACTGCTGTACCTGGTCCCACACTCACCACAGCAGGAGGTAATGGGACCTGGGGAAGCTTGCCCTGACTTCTATAGCTTCTGTCCTGAAGTGACACTTGTCACTCCTCACATCTCATTGGTCAAAAAGTCACGTGATCACACCTGACTACGCAGTAGTCTGGTCCATTCAATCGTACTCTGAGCCCAGAAGGTGGGGGAAGAGAAATGCAAATAAACTGCCTATGAGGATCTCATCCTCAGTTACACAAAACCATACAGGACAAGGATTTCTCTCTATTTATGATAATAGGCACTTACAGGGCACATTTTTCTGTCCTAGACATTTTCAACCCTGAATATTCATTGGAAGGACTGATGTTGAAGCTGAAACTACAATATTTTGGTCATCTGCTGCAAAGAGCCGACTCATTGGAAAAGATCCTGGTGCTCAGAAAGATTGAGGGCAGGAGGAGAAAGGGGTGACAGAGGATGAGATAGTTGGATGGCATCACTGACTCAATGGACATGAGTTTGAACAAACTCTGGGAGATAGTGAAGGACAGGGAAGCCTGTCATGCTGGCAGTCCATGGTTGCCAAGAGTGACATGACTGAGTGACTGAAAAACAACAAGACATTTTTGAACCTCACTAAAAAAGTGTCTCCTGTCTTCACAAGAGTCTCCAGGAAGACTATTTGGCCTCCTTGGATGCCTATAATACTCTGAAATGCTTTCAGTGACCATGATTAGAATGAAAATAATAATGAAGACTCTTGAGAGGCCCTTGGACTGCAAGGAGATCCAACCAGTCCATTCTGAAGGAGAGCAGCCCTGGGATTTCTTTGGAAGGAATGATGCTAAAGCTGAAACTCCAGTACTTTGGGCACCTCATGCGAAGAGTTGACTCATTGGAAAAGACTCTGATGCTGGGAGGGATTGGGGGCAGGAGGAGAAGGGGACGACAGAGGATGAGATGGCTGGATGGCATCACTGACTCGATGGACATGAGTCTGAGTGAACTCTGGGAGTTGGTGATGGACAGGGAGGCCTGGTGTGCTGCGATTCATGGGGTCACAGAGAGTTGGACACAACTGAGCGACTGAACTGAACTGAACTGAATAATGAAGAATAAAAACTCATTGGCAGAGAGAAACACCAATCTTAAACAGTTGCTTCAACTCCACTTCTTTTCTTTCTCTTGAAAGTGCTTTTCAAGTTTTAATCGAAGAATATCTCTGTGATCAGATTAATCAAATATTGACCCCAAAAAGGAAGCTAAGACTCAGAGAAGATTGGGAGAGAACTTTCAAGCCTTTAATATGTGAGTTCAAGTGTTTAATTCACTTTTTTTGGGAAATGACTAACCACCAACACCATCTTCACCACCACCATCATCATTACCCTCACCACCACCTCCATCACTACCACCATCATCCTTGCCCCTCCACCTCCATCACCACCACCACCATCATCGCCCCTCCACCTCCATCACCACCACTACCATCCTTGCCCCTCCACCTCCATCACCACCACCATCATCATCACCCATCCACCTCCATCAACACCACCATCATCCTCGCCCCTCCACCTCCATCACCAACACCACCATCATCACCCTTCCACCTCCATCACCACCACCATCATTCTCGCCCCTCCACCTCCATCACCACCACCATCATCGCCCCTTCACCTCCATCACCACCACCATCATCATCGCCCATCCACCTCCATCAACACCATCATTGCCCCTCCACCTCCATCACCACCACCATCATTCTCGCCCCTCCACCTCCATCACCACGACCATCATCCTCGCCCCTCCACCTCCATCACCACCAGCGTCATCCTCGCCCCTCCACCTCCATCACCACCACCGTCATTCTCGCCCCTCCACCTCCATCACCACCACCGTCATCCTCGCCCCTCCACCTCCATCACCTCCAGCATCATCCTCGCCCCTCCACCTCTATCACCATCATCATGATCGCCCCTCCACCTCCATCACCACCACCATCATCATCGCCCCTCCACCTCCATCACCACCACTACCATCCTTGCCCCTCCACCTCCATCACCACCACCATCATCATCACCCATCCACCTCCATCAACACCACCATCATCCTTGCCCATCCACCTCCATCACCACCACCATCATCCTTGCCCCTCCACCTCCATCACCACCACCATCATCATCACCCATCCACCTCCATCACCTCCAGCATCATCCTCGCCCCTCCACCTCCATCACCATCATCATGATCGCCCCTCCACCTCCATCACCACCACTACCATCCTTGCCCCTCCACCTCCATCACCACCACCATCATCATCACTCCTCCACCTCCATCACCACCACCGTCATCCTCGCCCCTCCACCTCCATCACCGCCACCGTCATCGTCGCCCCTCCACCTCCATCACCGCCACCGTCATCGTCGCCCCTCCACCTCCATCACCGCCACCGTCATCGTCGCCCCTCCACCTCCATCACCGCCACCGTCATCGTCGCCCCTCCACCTCCATCACCGCCACCGTCATCGTCGCCCCTCCACCTCCATCACCGCCACCGTCATCGTCGCCCCTCCACCTCCATCACCGCCACCGTCATCGTCGCCCCTCCACCTCCATCACCACCACCGTCATCGTTGCCCCTCCACCTCCATCACCACCACTGGCATCGTCGCCCCTCCACCTCCATCACCAGCACCATCATCATCACCCATCCACCTCCATCAACACCATCATCACCCCTCCACCTCCATCACCACCACCATCATCGCCCCTTCACCTCCATCACCACCGCCATCATCATCGCCCATACACCTCCATCAATACCATCATCACCCCTCCACCTCCATCACCACCATCATCACCCCTCCACCTCCATCACTACCACCGTCATCATCGCCCCTCCATCTCCATCACCACCACCGTCATCATCGCCCCTCCACCTCCATCACCACCACCGTCATCCTCGCCCCTCCACCTCCATCACCATCATCCTTACCCCTCCACCTCCATCACCACCATCCTCACCCCTCCACTTTCATCACCACCACCATCCTAATCACCCCTCCACCTCCATCACCACCAGCATCATCATTGCCCTTCCACCTCCATCACCACCAGCATCATCATCGCCCGTCCACCTCCATCACCACCACTGTCATCATCAGCCCTCCACCTCCATCACCACCAGCATCATCATCGCCCCTCCACCTCCATCACCACCACCATCATCGCCCTTTCACCTCCATCACCATCACCATCATCATTGCCCATCCACCTCCATCAATACCATCATCACCCCTCCACCTCCATCACCACCATCATCACCCGTCCACCTCCATCACTAACAGCGTCATCATCTCCCCTCCGTCTCCATCACCACCACCGTCATCCTTGCCCCTCCACCTCCATCACCACCATCCTTACCCCTCCACCTCCATCACCACCACCGTCATCCTTGCCCCTCCACCTCCATCACCACCATCCTTACCCCTCCACCTCCATCACCACCATCCTCACCCCTCCACTTTCATCACCACCAGCATCATCATCGCCCCTCCACCTCCATTACCACCAGCATCATCATCGCCCGTCCACCTCCATCACCACCACCATCACCCCTCCACCTCCATCACCACAGTCCCCATTGCCACCGTCACTAGTACCACTGTCTATCACACCTGTGTTACCTGTATAATGTTTCTCTTATACCATCATGGAGATCATAACACTGGTAAGACTTTTAGTAGTTACATTTGTTTTATTCCTACTCATTACATAAATCTAGGAATTAAAAGGTCATGGAAGAAAATGACAACTCAGAACTGTGTTTGGGACTGAGTTTGGATTAAACCTGTCACCCTCTTCAATTTGAATGTTTTTTTTTCTTTTCATTTTCTTCCTGTGCTACTTTATCCCCACATTTAAACTTGAAAAAGAACCATAGCTAAAAAAAAAAATGACACACTCCATGACCTCCAGGTCCCAGGAAAAGGCAGAATTTACTGAAGCATCAACTTGAATTCCTTTACCACATGCATCACTCAGGTATGTTTTTTTTGGAGTGCACAGGTGTGGCCAGGATTTCCAAAGTTGAAACTGTTTTTTTTTTTTTTTTTCCTTGCCAAACTCTGCCCAGCAACCAGCAGGGGAAGCTAGAAGGACCAGTCTGAAGGAAAGTGGCACAATTACCCCATGAATCAGAATGCTTTGGCAGAATTGTGGCAATTGGCAGGTTTCTCTTCACCAGGTCACCCATCTGCTCTGATTCGGGTGTGATGCTCAGGGCCTCTGGGGACATTGGTCAGAGTGGGCTCTCTTTGGACACGTTCCCATTGCCCACTGAACTGAGGAGATCAAGGTTCCCTCGTCGCTTTGGCTTATGTGGGAAGGATGGTATCTTGAACCCCTGCCCTCCGCCTGTGATTTAACAATCCTTTGTGAGGCCCCTGGGATTTACGTCTTTAAACACTGTTGATGGTTGAGGTAATGGTGGGGAGTAGAAGGAATCTGGCCCAAAGCTAAAGCCCTAGAGCTTTACCCCACCCCCAAATATTAACAAAACAAGGATGTTATTAAATTACCAATCCCAGCCCCAATTGAATAGATGCCAAGAATTCCATGCCCCCATCTCACATTATATGTTTTATTTTTCTTCTGGGGATTTGTTTTCTGAATCAGTTTACTTCTTTGTGGTCCAATAATCACCAAATGGAATTCTCCCCATCTTTCATCCTTCATCATTAGGACAAAAATACAGTATCATTTTCTGGCAAGAAGTAAGTATCTCAAAATTAAAGACAATATTTTGTGACCAAAAAAAATCCCTCAAGAGCACCATCTTTCTGATGAATCAGAACTGGAAGTGATTAAGGGCTTGGTGCCTGAAAACAATATGCCCTCATGTCCATTCCTCCGTTGTTGTTAGGACATCAAACATCCTCTTTTAAGTAAGTGAAGGGGGGTACTTAATAAATCTTTTAAGTGAGCCATAGATAAGTGTGTTGGCATGGTTTGAGGAAATGCATAGAAGAAATTAAAAATATTTATTTTATTGAGCTAATATTCCCTGCTGGAGATTAGAGTAGCAAATGGAGCCCACAGCTGTAAGAGAGAGACTATTCATCAATTTAGTTTCTATTTATTTAGTCCCTAACTGTCAACTTGAACTTGAGTAGAAGTTTTAAATTATAACTTACTAAATGCTTATAAGAGTGTTCCTCAAATATAGACTCTCAGATTGTATTTTCATAACAATATACTTGGTCTGATTTTATTTGAATTGAATTTTTTTTAAGGCATTCAGAATTCAAAATTTCTGAGAATCTGTAGGCTGACTATGATTTTGGTATGTTGTAGAGAATTATGACTTTAAGATTGTGTATTTTGATCATGCCAGTTTGGAAAATTCCTGATGCCATTTATAGTGTATTTCAGAAGGAAACATTTTAAAAGGCATTGTTTAAAAAATCAGGGCTAGCTGTTTTCATTGCAGGCTGCTGCCTCTTAGCTGTTGGAATCAGAGCACACTCGTTGCAAGTGGCTAGGGTCAGTTTAATCACTAGTATCTTCTTTGTGGATGTACAGCTATATACAACTTAATTCTTATTTTAGATTTACAAAGGGAAGGATATCTGGGATGCAGATATAGGTCCCCAGGTGGTCAGGAAGCCCGTAGCAGCTACAATAGTTAAGTTTCTTTAAACAATTTAAAAATTAGCTATTAATTTTTAAAATTTAAATTAAAATTTTATAATTGTTATTTCTAATTGTAATCGCTTTCAAAATTGTGTTAGTCTCTGCTATACAACAAAGTGAATTGTGTGTGTATATATATATAGATAGATATAGATATCCCCTCCCTCTTGAACCCTTCCCTCCCTCTCATCACAGACCACCAGACTGAATTCCCTGTGCTACACAGCAGCTTCCCACTAGCTATCTCTTTTACACATGGGAGTGTATATACGTCAACCCTAATCTTCCAGTCCATCCCACCCTCCCCTTCCCCTTGCGTCTGCATGTCCATTCTCTGCATCTGCATCTCTATTCCTGCCCTGCGAATAGGTTCATCTGTACCATTTTCCTAGATCCCATGAATACGCGTTAATATATGACATTTGCTTTTCTCATGGACGTTGAGTCTGTCACACAGGGTGAAGTAAGTCAGAAATAGTTACATTTCAGCAAGGAGTTACTGTGTTCCAGGGAATCCAGTAAAGAATTTGCTGTCCTTTATTCCATGTGGAGACAGTGACTATTTTGCAGTAACTGTGACTATCATTTTACAGGTGAGGAAATGACCAGCTCGAAGCAGATACTAATTTTCCCTGCCCCCTCACCCCCGCCCCAGTGAGCTGGCACGCGCTGGAGGTGGTGCATGGCACAGCTGAGCTGCTCCTAAGAGGTTAGTCTTCTCCACTGAATGCCTGGGTGCTGTGGGGCTTCTCTTGCGGTGGGAACAGACCTGAGTATTTAAAGATGGTCTTTCAAGCTCCTCAGGCAAAAGGTGGTAAGTGCAGATGACTGACTTATCCTCTTCTCCCCCACCATAGAAATTCTCTGCAAAACAGCCATGCATTTCCAAGCAGGCTTTTCCATGGAAGAGCTCGCGTGGGTACGTGTTCAATTCAAGTGTGCTTTCCTCCAGGGGGCTCTTCCCCAAGATTACAAAGGCTGGGAACCTCGCCCATGATTATTAATATTTTTTAAAAATTTCTTCTGGCTTCTATCGGGGCCCTATCAGTTTCAAAGATCGCTGTCAGGGGTGGGGGCGACTGAAGTTGAAATGGCCTGAAAGCGGAAACGTCTCTTCAGAGCTGTGCAGTCGGTGGAATATTCATAGAGACGTAATCTGACACAGGATACAGAGTCGGTGTCGAAACTCAGCTCCAAACCATAGTTGCTATTTGTAAAACTGGTCCCTCAGGGACCAGCTGGGGATAAGGTAAACGGAGGTGAGGGGGGTGGGAGGGGGGCTGACTGAGCTGCAGAGTGGCTGACACAGAACTGCAGGAGGGGCTTCCTGCCACAGAAAGTAGGGTTCTGGGGGGTGTGGGGTGGGGAGACAAGAGGGCCCAGCCTTTCGCGTTTGGGAAGGACCACCTCTCCCTCAGATGGGAGAACCCTTTCCCTCATGCTGCCTGTGTTTGAAGCTTGAACTTTGGAGGAATCGCTGCAGAATCCTTATACAGTTTGGCCAAATAGGGAAGTGACACCATTTGCTTTTTCCCCTGACAGTCTTCTCACCAGGATATTGATGAAAAAAACCAAAATATGGCACCATGGATCCCGATGAGTGTCACCTTCCGATGCTGAAATTCAATCATAAAATGGACCAAAGGGACCATCTACTGATGATCCACATTTCCTTTAAAGAATGCACACATCTCTCTCATTTCTTTTTCCCTTCTAGGAATTCTACTCATCTGTAGTTAATCTAAGAATTAACATTTAGCAAAATACTGCCTCAATGCCTTAAATGAGGTATGTGCCATGTGGCTCTGTTGATGAGAGCCCTGTGCTGATGAGGTCATGAGTTCAGTCCCCAGGAGGGCTGACTCACTTGACCATGATCCGCCTGTGGACCTCCCGAGGGTCACTGGTCACCAGTGACTTTCTAGGGAAGGATCAACATAAATTCTTCACTGTTTGTGGGAAAAAAAACAACTCAAAGCAGATGCCTTCAGTGGACTTGGAGCGTGGCAGTGGTCCCAGGGGGTGACAAAATGGTGCCCCAGAGGCTGCAAAGACTTCCTGCAGACTGTGACAGTGCCATGCTTCCTGGGGTGGCCTCTGTGCTGGGAGAGCCTGCGCCGATGTGGGGAGAGGGGGCTCCATCCTGCAAGGACAGGGGAATGTCTTCTAGAGACAGTCAGGGGCGGCAATGCCTATTCAAGAGGCAGATGGAGAGGATGCTTTAGGAGAATTTGGTTGAATTTTTGTGCGTGCTAAGTCACTTCAGTCATGTCTGACTCTTTGCGACCCCATGGACTGTAGCCTGCCAGGCTCCTTGGTCCACAGGGTTCTCCAGGCAAGAATGGCAAGTTATCGATCAGAGCAGTACCACCAATACGTCGTCCTACCTTTGAGAGGTTAAAGGGTCTGGCCACTGTCCTCCCTCGTTGAACAGAGTATTGTTCATCCTTAGAAATATTCGCTCTTCCATAGGCAAAAAGTATTTCAATGTTACTATACTGTATATTTCTTTTGCTAACAGCAAAACTATTTTTTATGTGACCATTTTAACATCTTTTTAGCAAATTTCCTGTTAATGTTCTTAAGACCCATATATTTGAGGGGCCAGTGTATGTAACCTTCTCTACTTTATGGGCTATTGTAAGAACTGGTTGAAATAAATGCCTTGAATATGTTTGAAACCTATGCAGCAGTTCACAGCTGTGTTGACCAAGTTTGTGGTCTGTAGGGTGAGAGTCAGAGGGAATGGCCACCTGGAGACATCTGGGCTGAGTCGATGGGCACCCAGTGAAGCTGTGGGTGGCTCTCTCTGAGGACTTGAGGGCAGAGGCACCTGGGAGGAAGTCAGTGAAGCCTTGACCTTGAGATTTGCTCCTGAGAGACGGCCGCTGGAAATAGACAAGGTCAAAGGCAATATCAGTCAGTTCAGTTCAGCTCAGTCACTCAGTCATGTCCGACTCTCTGTGACCCCATGAATCGCAGCACGCCAGGCCTCCCTGTCTATCACCAACTCCCAGAGTTCACTCAGACTCACGTCCATTGGGTCAGTGATGCCATCTAGCCATCTCATCCTCTGTCATCCCCTTCTCCTCCTGCCCCCAATCCCTCCCAGCATGAGTCTTTTCCAATGAGTCAACTCTTCACATGCGGTGCCCAAAGTACTGGAGCTTCAGCTTTAGTATCATTCCTTCCAAAGAAATCCCAGGGCTGATCCCCTTCAGAATGGACTGGTTGGATCTCCTTGCAGTCCAAGGGACTCTCAAGAGTCGTCTCCAACACCACAGTTCAAAAGCATCAATTCTTCGGCGCTCAGCCTTCTTCACAGTCCAACTCTCACATCCATACATGACCACTGGGAAAATCATAGCCTTGACTAGATGGACCTTAGTCGGCAAAGTAATGTCTCTGCTTTTGAATACGCCATCTAGGTTGGTCATAACTTTTCTTCCAAGGAGTAAGCGTCTTTTAATTTCATGGCTGCAGTCACCATCTGCAGTGATTTTGGAGCCCCCAAAAATAAAGTCTGACACTGTTTCCCCATCTATTTCCCATGAAGTGATGGGACCGGAGGCAATATAGGGACTAGCAACTCGAAATGGGAGCCAGTTAGAAACAGAGGAGAGGAAAGCAAGAAAAAAAGAAACAGAAGGGAGCAAGGTGGTCCGGGGAGTTAAAGGAAGCCAAGGAGATGGTGCTCAGGGCTGGTCTGGACCTCCGCAAGGTAGGGGTGGGGCAGGCACCTCTTCAGATATCCTCAAACCATCATCTGAGAGAAAACACCAGCAGTGTCGCTTCTCTGAAAACTCATCTGAATCCCAGTGTGATTTCCAAGGCAGGTATGTTTCTGACGAGAACAAGAGATCAGCACCGCTGCACACAGGTGTGGTCCTTTGTGGTCCCACCCATCTTCCTAGAAAGTCCCTTGAATAGCCACACCTAAGAAAGGCAAGTAACATACATAGATAAGCAGCCATTGAATGAAGATGTGATCCTGCAGTAAAGTCCCCCCAGCATATACACAGCCCCACTGGTGTAAAATTCTATATATTTGTTATATAGTTATAAGCTTCCCAGGTGGCTCAGTGGTAAAGAACCTGTCTACCAATGCAGGAGATGCAGGGGATGTGGGTTCGATCCCTGGGTCGGGAAGATCCTCTGGAGAAGGAAATGGCAACCCACTCCAGTATTCTTGCCTGGGAAAGCCCATGGGCAGAGGAGCCTGGCGGGTTAAGTCCAAGGGGTCGAAAAGAGTGAGACATGACTGAGCGGCTGAATAAAAACAACAGGAAATATATAATTATATATACATATGTTATACTTAGGCTTCCCTGGTGGCTCAGAGGTTAAAGCGTCTGCCTCCAATGCAGGAGACCTGGGTTCGATCCCTGGGTCGGGAAGATCCCCTGGAGAAGGAAATGGCAACCCACTCCAGTATTCTTGCCTGGAGAATCCCATGGACAGAGGAGCCTGGTAGGCTACAGTCCACGGGGTCACAAAGAGTCGGACATGACTGAGCGACTTCACCTCACCTTATGTTATACTTATGCATGTATACATAAGTTATAATTTTATTATACTGAAGTTGTATTTCAGTTGTACACAACTGAAGTGACTTAACACACACACGTTAAGTATAAATATATGTAATATACATTGTATCATTTTGTATATAACAGGGATATAGGCGAATGTGTGCCTGCCTCTGGTAATCTTCAAAGAGTGGTAGTGAGGTGTGATGGGGAGAAAGAATTATCTTTGCTTTTACTCCATTTCTAAGTGTTGTTTCCCTTGTTACAACTATTATATAGCCCTTCTTTAATTTGGAAGTGATCCAGTCAAGAAAACAAAACACTCCCCCCCGAATCAGGGTCAGCTGTTTAGGAGGTGATGGGAACTGAGTTCTGCAATGTTGCTGTCGCCAGTGCTAACTTGGACAGAGGAGCCCCTGGAGCCCCTGAGAGCCACACCTGGCCCCCCGGACACCGAACTCATGGCCGCCTAGCACTCAGATGACAGGGGAGCTGTGCCTTCTTGGCAGGCAGGACCCTGCCAACAGGTAAGACTTCCCGGCCTGGGAGTAAACACAGGCAGTCCTTCCAGATCAGGTGTGCATGTCTGTCTGGCGGAGAGGAGGCAGGGATCAATTGCAGGGGAAAGAACTTGAGCTTGTGTAGGAGGAAAAGTGAGAGCTTTTCTTCCTCAGTTCAAGAGCTGCCTCAGCAGCCAGTGACAGAGTATCTGCCTGGGGTTTTATGTTATTTTAGCCAGGTAAAGCTGCTTTCAGCCAACAATATTCCCTGTGCCAGGGACTGTGCATGGACTGGGAAAAGAAGTGGAGGACAGACTGTGATGATCTCTGGCTTTCTGGAGGCCCCCCTGAGCTGGGGAGATGGATGCTGCATGATGGACTAAGCTAACAGAGGAAATGATGCTCTGAAGGAAGTGGACATGGTGAACATCAGGGCTGAACTGTTTTGGATCTGAAGGCAAAGCAAGCGCCTTCTGAGGAGAGTACCTTTAAACCAAATTAACAATTGTGGTGCTGGAGAAGACTCTTGAGAGTCACTTGAACTACAAGGAGATCCAGCCAGTCAATCCTAAAAGAAGTCACACCTGAACATTCATTGGAAGGGCCGATGCTGAAGCTCCAGTACTTTGGCCACCTGATGCGAAAAGCTGACTCACTGGAAAAGACCCCGATACTGGGAAAGATTGAAGGCAGGAGGAGAAGGGGACGACAGAGGATGAGAAAGTTGGACGGCATCACTGACTCAATGGATATGAGTTTGAGAAAACTCTGGGAGATGGTGAAGGACGGGAAAGGCTAGCATGCTGCAGCTTACGGGGTTGCAAAGAGTCAGATGTGTTCAGTCAAAACTGAACAATAAGAGCAACAACAATGAGGAGACAGGACCAGCAGGTGGAGAGAGGCAGGAGGCACCGCAGCCTCTCCACAGAGTGACTGCAGAGCAGTGAGCCGGTCAGGATGAGGTCTGAGAGGCTGGCAGGCATCAGATCACATCTGCCCTCATACGTGCTTTATGGGTTTTTTTTAAAAATCTTTTTAAAATTAATTTTTATGAGAATATAGTTGCTTTACAATGTTGTGTTAGTTTCTGCTGCACAGCAAAGTGAATCAGCTGTATGTATACAGACATACCCTCTTTTTCGGATTTCCTTCCCACTTAAGGCACCACAGAGCATTCCCTCAATCTACACGATACGTCAATCCTGATCTCCCAATTCATTTCACCCTCCCTGTGCTTCAGATTTAGAAGTTTGATTTTACCCTAAATGTCAAGGCAAGGTAAAGCGTGCTCAGAAATCCAACATCTTAACACCTCGTTGAAGTGCTTCAACTCAGCGGGTATAGAGATCTGTTGACTGAGCGCAAAATAAACAGATTGATGTTCTATGAGTGGAAATCATCCTGTTTTACTTTATTCTATCTTTAAACTTTTGTTTTGACCCCAATTACATGAAAAATCATTCCCATTTAGATTCATTTCCGTTAAAAGGCCAAAGCTTACAGTGATGAGAACAGAAAGTCTGATGTTGAGAAACTGGCCTGAAGTGGAAGGAAAGGTTGATGAGACACTGTCTCCATGACCTGGATTGTGTGAAGCACTTTCAGAGACCATCACCTGTCATATAGATGAAAGGCTTGGTGAGGCCACACCCCCGTGTGAGGGCCCAGGAACGTGTCTCTCTGTTCCAGGGAACTTTCCTGGTGGTCGGTTAGATGCTCAGTCGTGTCTGACTCTTGAGACCCCATGGACTGTAGCCCATCAGGCTCCTCTGTCCATGGGATTTCCCAGGCAGCAGTACTGGAGTGGGGTGCCATTTCCTCCTTCAGGGCATCTTTCTAGCCTAGGGATCAAACCCGGGTCTCCTGCATTGCAGGCGGATTCTTGGATTCTTTACCGTCTACTGCATGATATTTTAGTGAGGATGAAAAGAAGAGAATGAAAATATCTGGCACGCAAGAGACATTCAATAAATAATTAGCATTTTTATTCCTTTAAGTAAGTAAGTAAGTGTTAGTCGATCAGTCATGCCTGACTCTTTGTGACCCCATGGAGTGCAGCCCACCAGGCTCCTCTCTCCATGAGATTTTCCAGGCAAGGATACTGGAGTGGGTTGCCGTTTCCTTCTCCAGGGGATCTTCCTAACCCAGGGATTGAACTTGGGTCTCCTGCACTGCAGGCAGATTCTTTACCGACTGAGCTACAAGGGAAGTCCTCTCAATAATTTAGGCCTTCCCTAGTTGCTCAGATGATAAAGAAGCCACCTGTAATGCAGGAGACCGGGGTTCAATCCCCACCCTCCTCCTTGCCCCTGCCCAGGTCAGGAAGATCCCCTGGAGGAGGAAATGGCAACCCACTCCAGTATTCTTTCCTGGAGAATCCCATGGACAGAAGAGCCTGGCAGATTACAGTCCATGGGGTCGCAAAGAGTGGGACATGACTGAGTGACTAAGCACACACACCCTCAATAATTTAATAAACGCTTCCAAGGATAGAACTTCCTTCAGAGTAGAATCCTACCCATTTTTGGTTGATGAACCATCCAAAAGGACACCAGATCCTTTTGTTTGACTCTTGGTAAGTTGACTTTGCATGTTAAAAAGGAAAAAGGGGAAACCTGTAGTCCTTCAAACAATGACCCCTTTTAAAGCCTACATTGGATTCCGATTTCAAAGAATATTCTTATTAACATAGTTCCTTACAAATGGAGTGCCACTCATCGAATATTTATAAGCAGTAGCCTGAGAAGCCAGGGCAAGGCTTGGCAAGCCTGGGGACATTTCCCACATGCACTGTGGGGTGGCCTAGGCAGGGGACACCCTTTAATTTTATGACATGGTTTGGGGGCTCTAGCACGCACTGGTCTTGGCATGGTTTCTCCCGGCTCTGGGCCTGATCCGACCCTGTTTAGGACTCCCATGTAGCCCGGCCTCGCAGGCAACTCACTTTGAAGTCCACAGGGGCTCTTTGAATAGAAAACATACACAACGGGGTGCTGATGCAAATAGGAATCTAGGCCTGATGTACGTGGGGAATAAAGGTGCTTCTCACCCCAAATATTAGCTCTTTAGCCAGGAAACAACGGTTTGATCATTAAATAAAAGAGCCCCTCCTTACCTCAAAAACTCCTCAATCTACCACCAAAGCTTCTCCATCCATTTGCTCAGAAATGATAAACCTGCTAATTACCTGAGAGTTTTAATTAAGCAACAGATACAGGCAGTGCAGGGTTGACTGGTTTGGCTTCAAGCATATCAATAAAATAAACATTCTCAATTCCAGGGCAACTTGCTCAGTGATAAAAAACAAAAAAACCAAAAAACAAAAACTAAACATCACTATCTTTTGAAATATCACTCACTGAGTGCGATCATTTAGAAAAATATCTCTATTAGAGATAGTTAGAGATGTTTTTTGGTTGAAAAATGCGATCGCCGATAGAGTGCAAAAGCTGTGATTTGTAGACAGGCTAAGTAAATTAAATCACTCACTGTCTTTTTTCCTTTTTCTTTTTTTCCAATGGCTTTAAAAGTTAAAGGTAATTTGCAAGGAAAACGCTCCGTTTGAATTGGTTTGTAATATCTGTTAATGATCTTTAAAAAATCCACTTATTCACAATTCTGCCCCTGAGGGAATAGCAGTGTGCTATCAGAAAAATTTCTAAAGTCTGAAATGTCATTAGCGAGTGATTTCTTTGAAGTAAAAAGCCCCGAAAAAATAAATTATATAAGGTATACAAGTGCGCAGGACAATCACTTTGATGAATAATATCTGTGTTTTTCATGCCAAAAAATACAACAATTGAGATCCAGGCTGCTAAATTACAGAGCCGTCTTTTGAATTACCTCTGTGTAGGCATACCTGCTCTGTTTATTTCACACGTATATTGAGTTCTCCCATATATTTATAGACTGTTGATGTAAAAACAGTAGTGTTAGGACCAATTTTGATTATATTCCTCATGTTTACCTTTTGGAAACGCAAGGTGTTGCCTAAATACAAGGCTACAGGTGTGCCATCCAGGAGGAAAACAATGGCTTGTTTGAGTGCAGCACCCTGGATGGAAGAGCCAGGTGTCCAAATGGAGGTGCAAACGCCAGGCAGTGCCTGGATGGTTCACTGCTAGATAACAGAGCTGTGAAATCCCACACCAAAGGGAAAATTTCCTTCCTGACCCCAGCTGGCTATCAGTTTTTTTTTTTTTTTGCCTGGAAGCAGAGGCGTCTTTGTAATATAATAGCAGTCAGCGTAACTGTGGATGCTGTTTCAGCTGCTATAAATAGCTAATCTTTTTTTTTTTTTTTTTTAAGGGAGAAGTTGGATTTTACTAAACCATTGGCTAGAGGTTAATTATCCATTTTGTAAGAAAGTATTTCCTCCTAGACAGCCTCAATTTGTTACCTTTTAATCCTGCTTTACATAATAAGACTGGAAATACAAACGTCTTCTCCAGGTCCTTCATTGTTGACATAATTTCATACAACGGCTCTTTCATTTTTTTTTTCCTCATACATTCCTCACCTCTTTGCTCAACTGCAGAGGGTCCCAGTTTTATTCATGGTTCCTCAGGGAAAGGCATTCAGTTTTCCCAATCCAACTGACCTATATTTCATAGGTGTGTATGTATGGTCCTTTCCACTTTCTACTCTGGAACCAACATCAGGAGGGCACATTGAACCCAGGTAATGGCAGACTACTATTTTTTAAAAAATATTTATTTATTTATTTGGCTGTGCCGGGTCTAAGTTGTGGCCCTCAGGATCTTCGATCTTCACTGGGCCATGTGAGATTTTTAGTTGTATCATGCAAACTCTTAGCATGTGGGAACTCTTGGTGTGTGGGATCCATGGGTTCCCTGACCAGGGGTCAAACGCAGGTCCCCTGCGTTGGGGGCATGAAGTCTTAGCCATTGGACCACCACCAAGACAGTCCAAAGATTGGCTTTAAAAAAGATCTTCTACATTATTTTCTGTGTTAGTCCCTCCATGTGCTTCACTGAAGAAATCAACACTTGAAAATTTTGGGGATTCTTTATTGAGGTTCCACATATGGAAGCTGCAAAGCAGAAATATGTGACTCCATGGATTATCCTGGTGGGAATGCATCCCAGTAACACCCCCAGGGAAGAAAAAGAACCTAGCCGTTGTCCCCGATGGCCCCGGTGATAGTGTCCCTTCTTCCTCCTCAGAGATAGCCACCATCCTAATATCTAATCCCATAGATTGTTTTTTCTCTTTTCTTGAGTAACGCTCTATAAATGGAATCATATGGTATCTGCTCTTTTGTGTCTGGCTTCATCCTTTCAACATAAAGTTTGTGAGCTGTATCTATGTTGTTGAGTATAATTATAGTATTTTTTCCCTGTTGTATTTCCTTCCATTCTAACAGTTACAAAGCAGAGTTTACCCATCATTTTACTCCTGATCAATGTTTGGGTTGCTTCAGTTCAGGCTAATCCAAGAGGGTTGCTGTGGGCTTCCTTGTGGGTGTCTTTGGTGGGTGTGCGCATGCACTTCTGTTGAGTGTGTAGAGTAAAGAATTTTGTCAGCTTCTACTCCCACCGGCAAGTGGGAGAGTTATGTGGCCCTGCTTCCTTGTTCATATCTGGTTCTTAGTCTTTTTGATTTTGGGCTTTCTGGTGGTATCTAGTTGAATTTCATTGTGGTTTTAATTTGATTTATCAGATTTACCAATAAGTTGACCGTCTTTTCAGGTACCCTGGCTCTTTGGGTATCTTGAGAATGAGTTTTTGCAAATGTCCTGCTGATTTTCCTGATGTATTGTTCATCTTTTCTTTCAGATTTATAAGTATCTTACTGAGATACTTATATTGTGAATATGATCCTTTTTTTGTTTATATATGTTGAAAATATCTTATACTACCCTGAGCTTGACTTTACTCACTTTCTGGTGTCTTTGGATGAGCAGAAGATTTTAATTTTATTGTACTTTAACTTACCAATATTTTCCTTTGTAGTGAATGCTTCCTACATCCTATTTAAGAAAGCTTTGCTTTCCTGATGGTCATGAAAATATTCTTTCGTATTATCTTCTGGAAACTTTATATCAATAATTTCACCTTTCTCATTTAGATCTGTAATCTACATGGTGTTGCCTTTCATATATGGTGTGATGTTGGGATCACGTCTGTTTATTCCTCCATCATATCTGCTTACCTTGCACCATTAATAGAAAGAACTTCCTTTCTCTAGTGCTCTGAAACATTTTTGCCATAAATTAAGTCCTCGCTTGTTTGTAGGCTGATCATATGATTTTCCCCTTTATTTTGTTAATGTGATGAACTGTGCAAGAAGTTTTTGAACGTCAAACCAGCCTTGCATTTCTGGACTAAATTGAATTTTGTTATGATATTTATTTTATGTATTACCACATGTTTTGATAATTTTGCAATATGTATAAAAGAAATTTACCTGTAATTTTTTAAAAGTGTAATATCCCTGCCAGGTATGTTATCATGATTTAGCTGGCTCATAAAACAAATGGAGAAGTGTTCTCATTACATTCTCTAAAAACTTAAAACATGAATGCATGTGTGCGTGCTCATTTATGGCTGACTCTCTACAACACCATGGACTGTAGCCCACCAGGCTCCTCTGTTCATGGGATTTCCCAGGCAAAAATGCTGGAGTGGGTTTCCATTTCCTCCTAATCTAATATAGTGATTATACGTAGTTTGTCCTAGCCTCCATCCCGGGTCAGGAAGATCTCCTGGAGAAGGAAATGGCTACCCACTCCAGTACTCTTGCCTGGAGAATCCCATGGACAGAGGAGTCTGGCAGGATACAGTCCACGGGGTCACAAAGATTCAGACATGACTGAGCAACTAACACCTGTCCTGAGTATGCTACTCAGGTTTCTCCAGAGAAAGCTACCAATTGAATATATGCAGATACATGTGTATACATGTAAGAGAAGACCTGCTATAGGAATTGGCTAGCACAGTTACAGAGGCCAAGAAGTCACTTGATCTGCTGTCAGCAAACTGGGAGCCAGAGAAGCTAATGGTGTAAACCTGTCCAAATCTGAAGGCCTGACTATTGGGGGATTGAGGGCTGGGGGGTGGGCAGTGGTATAAGTCCTGGTTGGATTCTTTTTAAATTGAAGTGGAGTTGAGTTGCAGTATTATATAGGTTTTAGGTATACAGCACAGTGATTCTGTATTTTTACAGAATATACTCCATTACAAGTTATTACAAGATAATGGAACACACTTGTGCTATACGTAGGGTTGCAAAGAGGTGGATGCTACTGAAGTGACAACATGAGCACACACCTGGTTGGATTCTGAAGGCCCGAGCACTGGGAGCTCCCACGTCCAAGGGCAGGAGAAGACGGGTGTCCCAGGTGAAGCAGAGAGAAAACTCACCCTTCCTCTGTCTTTCTGTTTTGTACAGACGTTCAGTGGATGGGATGCTTCTCCCTGCAACGTTGAGGGTGGTCCTTTTAACTCCATCCATCCATTCGAAGGCCAGTCTCCTCCAGAAACACCCTCAACAGACACACCCCGAAATACGTTTCATCAGCTCTCTGGGCCTCCTTTAGCCCCATCAAGTTAACCCATCATACCAACCATCCCGGTAAGTATTCATCACAATTACATTTCATCCCAGGCTTCTGTATATTTTGAATTGGACTTTAGGCAGAAAACTGGTTTCGTGTGAGTTTTGCATCTGCGTGCATGTTCAGTCTTGTCCAACTCTTTGGGACACCATGGACTGTAGCCCAAAAGGCTTCTCTGTGCATGGGATTTCCCAGGCAAGCATACTGGAGTGGGTTGTCATGCCCTCCTGCAGGGGATCGTCCCAACCTGTCTCCTGTGTCTCCTGCATTACAGGCAGATTCTTGACTGATGAGCCATCTGGGAAGCCCGTGGGAAGGTCAATAGGAGTTAGACTGTTTTCTAGGAGCTCTCACATGGCACTTGGCAGTAAGTGTACGTGCTCAAGGCTGACCTTTGTTACTGTCTCAATTCTGGGCCCATTGTCAAGGTCCATCCTGGATTTGAGGAGGAATCTGAGAGATAACAACTTTCTGGACATAGGGCAAGCATTCAGATAAACACCTGATCCCAGTGAGAGTCTTCAAAACCAATTTCATCTCCTCCTTTTGACCCTCCAATCACTGCTCCACAGACCTGTTCTTTTTAATCTGCTTCAGTACTGTGCCTCTCATAGCTCACCCATCTCTCCACACCTGCTTGCTGTGGTCCTCTGGGCTATGGCATTGCTAGTACACCCAGTCTTCGTTTCATCCCCTTCTCAGACAGCCAAGTGCTCACTCCAAAATGGAAAGCTGGTGGGTCTTCCCTGGTGGCTCAGTGGTAAAGAATACACCTGCCGAAGCAGAAGACATGGATTCAGTCCCTGGTCCAGGAAGATCCCACGTGCCACGGAGCAACTAAGTCCATGCGCCACAGTCATTGAGCCTGTGCTCCAGAGCCCGTGCACCCGACAAGAGAGGCCACTGCAATGAGAGCCCAACCCTGCAGCTGAGGGGTAGCCTCTGCTCATCACACCTAGAGAAAAAAGCCGGGGCAGCAGTGAAGAGTCAGCACAGCCAAAAAGCAGCACGGAAAGCTGGCCGCCTCAGCCCTTGTAGAGAGCTCCTTGGTGGCTTTGCAAGGTGGAGTGCAGGCTCATGAACACGCACCCGGAGCCCCTCTGGCCGGGCTGTGCATCGTCCCCAGCCTGGCCCCTCCCCTGTAGCATCTCCAGCCGCCCTTGGTTCTCAGTGTGTACGTGGGGCCCTTTTGCACCAACCTTTGTGTGTGTTGCTCTTCCCACCAGGCATGGGCTGTCCATGGCTTCCTCCTGCACAACCCACTGTTTAACCATTAGCTCAGACCAGAACCCTTGAGCCCTCCCAGCTGGGGCTGTGTGGTCTCTGGGCTAGGGCCTCAGCTCTGTGATGAGATGGTGAGCTCTTTGCAGGCAGGGTCCAGGGCTCAGCCTGGTGGAGAGCAGGTGTTCAGTAAACATGTATAAATTCAAACAGAAGGGACAAGACTGACTAGGGGACTGGTTTGCATTGCATTTCAACTTTACAAGTCAAGTTACAAGTGAAGTCGCTCAGTCGTGTCTGACTCTTTGCGACCCCATGGACTGTAACTTATTCAGGCTCCTCTGTCCATGGGATTTTCCAGGCAATAGTACTGGAGTGGTTTGCCGTTTCCTTCTCCAGTGGATCTTCCCGACCCAGGGATCGAACCCAGGTCTCCCGCATCGTAGACAGACGCTTTACCGTCTGAGCCACCAGGGAACTTTATTCATTTATTTATTTGGCTGTCTTGGGTCCTGGTTGCGGCACTCAGGATCTTCCTTGCATCATATGGGATCTTTCTAAAAATGTATTTATTTTTAACTGGAGGATAATTGCTTTACATTATTGTGGTGGCTTCTGCTGTATATGGATATGAATCAGCCATAGTTATACACACCTCCCCTCCCTCTAAAGCCTTCCCGTTACCTCCCCCTATCCCGCTCCTCTAGACCATCTCAGAGTGCCAGCCCGAGCTCCCTGCGCTGTACAGCAGCGTCCCACTGGCTGTGCGTTTTACACATGGCTGTGTGCATATGTCAGGGCTGCTCTCCCAGTTTGTCTCACCCTCTCCTTCCCCACCGTGTCCGCACGTCTTTTCTCTATGTCTGTGTCTCCCTTGCTGCCCTGAAAATGGGTTCATCAGTACTATCTTTCCAAATTACGTATATATGTGCTCGTATACACTATTTGTTTTTCTCTGTCTGATATCTTGCTCTGTATAATAGGCTGAATTATCTTTCTAGATTCCATATCTGTGCCATTAGTATGCCATATCTGCTTTTCTCTGACTGACTTCACTCTGTATAATAGGCTCAAGGTTCATCCACCTTACTAGAATCTTTTGTTGAGGCGCACGAACTTTCTATTGCAGTGCACGGACTTAGTTGCTCCAAGGCATGTGGGATCTTAGTTCCCTGACCAAGCATGGAACCCATGTTCCTTGAATTGCAAAGCAGATTCTTAACTCCTGTCCCACCAGGGAATCCCCTTATTTCATCTTTTTGGAAGCCTGAGATGGACTAGGATGGCCCAAATGCCATGCCCAGAAGGGAGGCAAGAAGGCCCAGGCGATGGAAAATCCGCTGATACAATCTCTTCCTCTTTGACTAAATTCGACTCAAATAGTGAAAACTCTCTTCTGATGGCATCCGCTTTCTGTAGAATGGATTAGCAGCAAGGATTTCCTATGCAGATTTTTCCAGAGTAACAAAGTCAAACCATTTACTCTAAGAATTTTAATGAAAAAAAAAATCCTGCTTAAAAGGCATCTGACCGAGATGCTTCCCCTTTTCTCTTATTAATAAAAGCGTTTACACAGAAACTCTGTAAGAGACCGTGTAAGAGGTTTGCAAGGATTGCTGAAGTCTCCAGTAGACATGTACTTTCACTTTGGGAAACTGGCGACACCCTCCAAATGGTATCACAGAAATGGACTTTCTGGGGCTCGTCTCTATGAATGGGTTTTAGCTGCACAGTAGTGCCATTCATTTTATTTGGCCCACGTACTGCCAGTCCATTCTAAATTTGGCCTTAATTATTTTTCCTTTCACAAAAATATTTTGTGGGATCTTTTTGAACCCCGACGACTTCCTTCTTGTCCCTTAAACTAGAATCCAGGAGTGTTATTTTTGTTCTCCTCTAATTAAAATAATTGCTTGCTTCTTTTTAACTAGATTCGTGCAGTTATTAGCCTAATACATGGATGGGTGCCACGCGGTGCTGAAGAGACAGAATGAGAAGTGATCGTGTAACTTCACATGAAAAAGATTCCCTAGTGCCAAGGAGCATTTTCCCTTTTCAGCTGGCATTTTAGAAGAGCCTTTAGTAAATTTGCCCCCCCCCACACCCCACCACCCCCTTGCTAAAAGGCGATTAACTGAAAGAATCGTTCTATTTTCTTCGTTAGGTACACAGCTCGCCCAGGACAATTTGAAGAGGGGCACTTGATATGCTGGGTAGGGTACAAAGACCTGGGCTCTGGTTTTAATTTCTGCCCCTGTTTTGTCTTCCAGAATAACTGTGTGTGAAGGGTGAAAGTCCCATGTCTCTGAAGCCAGTGGGTGTTCACAAGAGGATTATGGGAAGAGGGACAGAAGTGCCTGGATGTACTGTTCAGAGCTGGCAGGACCCAGCCTCTAAAAGGAAGACTTAAAATGATGTTTTTGACATCAACGCTTTCCCCAAAGTTGATGTAAGTCCTGGGGTTTTGGCAAAGGCCCACAGGCTACCTCTGACCTGTTGTCACTTCTTTAAAAAAGATTATTTATTACTTTATTTTTGGCTGCACTGGGTCTTTGTCACCACACAGGCTTTCCTCTGGTTGCGGGGAGCAGGGGCTACTCTCTGTTTGTGGGGCATGGGCTTCTCAGAGCGCAGGCTCTGTGGCGTGCGGGCTTCAGTAGCTGTGGTGCATAGCCTCAGTCGTTGCAGCTCAAAGACTCTAGATGGTGAGCTCGTAAGTCAGGGCACATGGGCTTAGTTGCTCCATGGCGTGTGGGATCTTAGTTCCTGGACCAGGGACCGCCTGCAATGGCAGGCAGATTCTTAGCCACTGGACCACCGTGGGAGTCCCTGTTGCCTTCTTTTGTAGCTTAAGATTCATGGGATCACCACGGCCACAGCCATTTGTGGATGTGTTGTCTACAGCTGCTTTTGGACACAACGTGGAGCCGTGTTGACAAAGACCACATTGTCAACAAAACCTCAAAGATCTGCTATCTGGTTTTTTGCAGAAAAAGTTTGCGGACTCTGGAAGTCCATCTGATTCACTGAGCGTCTGCTGAAAGTCTACTTCCGGTTGAGAAATGTGTTTATAGGAATGTGAATAGTGGTCTTCCTTTGGTGGATGCTGAGGACCTTTGGTGATGTGCTTTTGTCCCGGGTGATCAGTACAGGTGCCTCGGTAGCAGGAAGTGAGAAGCAGGCAGTGCAAGAAGTCATGGTTTGAGAAAAGGTTCTGCCGCGATTGTCTTGGGGGCAGGTAGTGCATCATGGCTGGGCTCTTCCTTTGTCTGCTGCCTGGAGGAGGAGGTGTTAAAGACTTAGGGTGCACCTTTATTAGCTACTTCAGGACCTGTGTGTGCACGTGTTAGTTGCTCTGTCATGTCCGAGTCTTTGTGACCCCATGGACTGTAGCCCGCCAGGCTCCTCTGTCTGTGGGATTCTCCAGGCAAGAATACTGGAGTGGGTTGCCATGCCCTCCTCTAGGGGATCTTCGCAACCCAGGGATTGAACTCAGATCTGCCACATTGCAGGTGGATTCTTTACAGTCTGAGCCACCAAGGAAGTCCATCAAGACCTATGATCACCTTCAATTAAAAAGAAACCAAACACCTAGGGTCATCATGTGGGCTTCTGCTGCCAGGCCAAAAGATGGGCCCCTGAGCCACCAGTGGGTGGCTGGGTGAGTCAAATGGAGAACTCGAGTAGAGTAGAGGGTCGAATGTTTTCTCAGTCATAAGATACTGTGTATGAAAGTGTCTTATACTATGTGGCATAGATGCTATGTATAAGAGCAGTGAGTAAGTGTTATCTCTATTTGCCATGTGAAGAATTGAGAATCAGTTTATTTAAGATCTAGTAAGCTCACTCCTTGGAAGGAAAGTTATGACCAACCTAGATAGCATATTCAAAAGCAGACACATTACTTTGCCAACAAAGGTCCGTCTAGTCAGGGCTATGGCTTTTCCAGTGGTCATGTATGGATGTGAGAGTTGGACTGTGAAGAAAGCTGGGCGCCGAAGAATTGATGCTTTTGAACTGTGGTGTTGGAGACGACTCTTGAGAGTCCCTTGGACTGCAAGGAGATTCAACCAGTCCATTCTGAAGGAGATCAGCCCTGGGATTTCTTTGGAAAGAATGATGCTAAAGCTGAAACTCCAGTACTTTGGGCACCTCATGCGAAGAGTTGACTCATTGGAAAAGACTCTGATGCTGGGAGGGATTGGGGGCAGCAAGAGAAGGGACGACCGAGGATGAGATGGCTGGATGGCATCACTGACTCGATGGACGTGAGTTTGAGTGAACTCTGGGAGTTGGTGATGGACAGGGAGGCCTGGCGTGCTGCAGTCCGGGTTGCAAAGAGTCGGACACGACTGACTGAACTGAACTGAACTGAAGCAAGTCGAAGTGCCAGAAGCTGTTTGCTGGTTTTAAGCACTGCTTCCCAGGGTGTGTGCTTCTGTATGTCATACTTCTGGCCACGGTTTCAGGCATGTTCCGTTCTTCAGTTAGTTTGTCTCTTCCTCCTTCCCTCCCTCTCTCTCTTCTTTCTTTTCTTCACTATTCAGCAATATTTATTCATCTGCTATTAACTGGAAAAAAGGCTGAATTTTTTTAGGGAGAGTGATGATTATTTAAAGAAGAGTTGGAAGACTCTCAGGATAGTTTTGTTCTTGTACTCCTGGGCTGGAGTCCTCCAGAAGTAGATTCTCTCACCGTTTCTCCTGAGCTGTCCAAGGGCTTGGTCCTTATCTGTGATATAAAGAGAGAAATGGGGCGGGGAAGGGAGAATAGTCCTGTCACTCAACAGCATGTTGCTGGAGACAGTGTTTTAGGTTGTGTGTGTATATGTGCACATATATACGTGCATGTGCACACACATGCACATGTGCATGCAAGTGTGCACACAGGCACATAACACATGTGCACACGTGCATGTAAGCGTGCACGTATGTGTGCATGCATGTATACCTGCACATGTGGGTGCATGTGTACGTATATGTGCATACATGTGTGTATGTATGTACATGTGGCATGTGTGAATATGTGTGAATGTGTGTGTATATACACACATATGTATGTATATGTGCATATGTGTGTTTACATATCAAGAAAGAAAAGAGGAAAAGAGATGAAATATTGCTAGCAGATTTCACCAACAGCTACAGAATGGGGACAATCTAGGTTTGGAAAATTTGAAAGTTATGATTTTGTACATGAAGTCGCAGGGAATCCCTATCAGAGACATTTTCAAATATGAATCATTCATTTAGATGATGTATATTAAATAGGCCAGATGTGGACTTACTTGGCTTTACTGTCCCATACAGTCTTCAGTCACATTGTAGTCCTTCAACAATGTGTCTTGTAACTTCTGACATGATGCGAGGAGGAAGCAGCTCGAACCGTAATACTGAGTGTGTTGTGTCCCCGTAGATGATTTGCCAGTATTTTTCCTGATAGTCACAGTCAATCCTGTTGGCTACTTATGCTCTTCAGGTAGGCTTGCACCTAAAAGTCACATGATTCTCTGAAACAATGGTGCAAATAAAGTTGCCTCATAAAAACAAAACAAAATGAGCCCTTCAGAATCTTTCATGGTACAGCTGTCAACTGCACAGACCTCTGGGAAGTACAGTAGAAAATCCTTCTCATTCTCCTCTTTCTCCCACATCAGTGACTCACACTCCTGCTGTCTGAATTTGGAGGAGGGGCATCTGATCCTGCAATTCAGCATTTAAACCATGCTGTTGTTGTTCAGCTGCTCAGTGGCGTCCAACTCTTTGCAAGCCCATGAACTTCAGCACACCAGGCTTCCCTGTCCTTCACAATGTCCTGGAGCTCACTCAAACTCATGTCCATTGAGTCAGTGATACCATCCAACCATCTCATCCGCTGTTGCCCCCTTCTCCCTTGCCCTCTTGAAGCTGTACTGCTCCTCCAATATTCCTAGGACCCAGGACGGTGCTGTTCTCAGAAATGTAATTTGTTTCAGCACAAAGAGCATATTCATTGCAGGATTTAACACTGATACAGATAACACTTTTCCCCTCTAAGAAACTGGTGAGCATTAACCAATTTATTTAACTTCCCTGCCATGAAGTGAATTCTCTTCCATTTGCTGTGGGAAAACCCTTCTTTTTCTAATTCTAATCTTTTAGCAGGTATTCTACTGAGAAATTGTCACCACGCAGGAAATGTTTTGTAGAGGGGGGAATAAATCTTTCAACGCAGTGTAAAATTTCACCGAAATAGATGACCTCCATTTCCACAGCGTCTAAGCCTATTTTTAAGCGATTTAGCAATGCTCCCGAAAAAAGTAAACTCTCATTGAAAACAGCGGGAACTATTATTGTCACTCCTGCTATTACTCCCATTGCAGTGAGCAAAGTTCTTGATGATTTTTCTGCGTTGAGTTCCTCAGAAAGGAGAGCTTGAGGAAAAGCTCCCGTGCTGTCTGTTCTGTGGAGGTTCGATCCAGGACTAGGATGTGATGGAGGATCTTGAGATAGAGAGTTACCTTCAATAATCTGTGTACTTGCTCAGTCACGTCCGATTCTTCAGCGACCCCATGGACTACAGCCCTCCAGGCTTCTCTGCCCATGGGATTCTCCGGGCAAGAACACTGGAGTAGGTTGCCATTTCCTCCTCCAGGGGATCTTCCTGACCCAGGGATTGAGTCTGCGTCTCCTGCCTTGGCCACCCAGAAAGCTCTGGAGTGTCTGGACAGGTCCACCCAGAAAGCTCTGGATTGTCTGGATAGGTCCTAAATCCAGTTGTAACTCTCCTTTTAATAAGAAGAGGCAGAGACAGAGGCAGATTTAATACATGGAAGAGAAGAAGGCAGTGTGAACACGAGGCGGAGACTGCAGTGATGGTGTGGTCACCAGGCAAGGGATGTGTGCCTCACGAGGTGCTCAAAGAGGCAAGGACGGGACCCTCCCCTCCAGGCTCCAGAGGGAGTACGGCCCCTGCCGACAGCTCCATGCGGGCCAGTGACGCTGACTGGATACATGCCTGCTGTGTGAGCTGCCAAGTTTGGGGTAACTTGTTACAGCAGCCGCAGGGCAGTAATGCAGGTGCATTCTCCCAGAGCATGAACTATGGGGTCTCAGGGGAGACTGATCTGGAGGAGGAAGGGGAGGGAGAAAGTGTACCTGCCAGTTCTCACCTCTGACTGGTCAACCGCTTCCCTGAGGGGACACTGGGTGCGTGCGCTCGGTCACTTCAGTCGTGTCTGACTCTGTGACCCCACGGACTGTAGCCCGCCAGGCTCCTCTGTCCATAGGATTCTCTAGGCAAGAATACTAGAGCGGGTTGCCATTTCCATCTCCAGGGATCTTCCTGACCCAGGGATTGAACTCGCGTCTCTTACGTCTCCTGCATTGCGCTACTTTACCACTGTTGCCATCTGGGAAGCCTGTATCATTTGCAATTAAAGCTTATTTCCTTTGCTCAGTTCTAACAGTTTACCTATTGATGATGGCAATCACCATCTTCCTCCCCACAGTCATCACACCCGCAGATCCCCTTACCCTGGAAAGGCTTCTCATGACAGTTGCTTTCACTCTACTGCTCAGAAGACATGTCTTTCAGTGAGCTCCTCCCCAGGCATGATGCTGAAATCATATTTCCAGGGGACAGAGATAGATGTGGTGTACTTATCTGATTAAACTGCCTGTTGTTTTAAATCTATTTTCACAGAGACTCTTTCCTCCAGAAGACAGTCAGTGACACAACGCATTAAAAATTGTATCTGTATCAGTGGTTTCCTCTGTGGCACGTGTGTGCGTGCACGTGTGTGTGTGCACGTGCTAACCTTGTGATCCCCTGTTAGGATGGATACGCATGTGACAGTTATGGAACAGTTGCAGCTAAAATAGTCAAGTTTGGTTACATACATTATTTATCTTTATCTACAGTGAATACGTTTATTGTCTTCCAAAAATCATTATCTAGATCTATAGGAATACAAGAAAAGATATTTGCAGTCAGATGTCTGGAGGTCAAAAGCCAGTGTAGTTTATAAAGGGGGGGAGAATCAAAGATTCCAAACCCACATGAAAAATTCTTCCTAACAGATGTTAGAGCTTTTAACTCAGAAAGTTTGTGTTTTCAAGCATGTTGTGGAGGATCAAGGATTTACTTTTATTTTTTAAAGATTTATTTATTTATTTTAGTTTTGGCTGCACCGGCTCTTCATTGTTGTGCCTCGGGCTTGTCTCTGGTTGCGGCGATCGGGGCTACTCTTCATTGGCGTGTGAGGCCTTCTCACTGCATGGCTCCTCTTGTTGCGGAGCGCAGGCTCTAGGGTGCGCTGGCTTCAGCAGCTGAGCACACATGCTCGGCAGTTGCAGCTTCCAGGCTCAGTGGCTGTGGCTTGAGGACTCGATGGGGTCGGCTTGGTACTTCTGGCTCCCGGGCTCCAGAGCACAGGCTCAGTAGTTGTGGCTCAGGAGCTTAGTTGTTCACTGACCAGGGATCAAACCCATGCCCCCTGCATTGGCCGGCCGATTCCTATACACTGGACCAGCCGAGAAGCCCTCAAGGATTTGGGATTAGCACTGATGCATTGTCACTGAATGTTTATAACATCACTTTGACTAGAGAGGTACGTGAGATGAAGAACAGCCCAAAATTAATACATTACATGGTTACATAGGTACATACTTTATTAACCAACTATAAAATGATGGAATTGTGTGAAACACCAAATACAGGAATTACATTAAAATGTAACAAGAAAGCCCTCCTCACCCAGTGAACAGCAGACCCACCGCTGTCAGGGGCAGGTCAGCAGCAGGTCTCTCTTCCAGACTATTTCCTAATATTTCTGCTTTTCAGCAGGGCCTGGGGACCATGAGGTCAAATATCCCAGCCCTTGGCACTGCCCATATTAGAACCTTCATTAATCTTTGAGTTCTTTGCCTCCCCCCATCTTACCCAAAGAATAATGCCTCCCCAAGAATTACACAAAAATCAATGGCCAAGTTAATTGAAATCTGGATCTCTTAATGTTTTCCCCTTTCTTAAGTGATTGCTTGGTTTCTGAAGAGTGAAGTTGAACTCAGAGGATGGCTTTAACTGGTGGGGAGGGGGATGAATTGGTAAGAGAACGGATAGATCATTTTCCAAGTGACTGACAGACATATAGGATCTCATTTCAAGTTTTACATGGGGGCTTCAGGAATGTCAGGTTCCCTGGTAGTTCAGACAGTAAAGAATCTGCTTGCAATGTAGGGGACCCGGGGTTTGATTCCTGAGTCGGGAAGATCCTCTGGAGAAGGGAATGGTAACCCACTCTGGTATTCTTGCCTGGAGAATCCCATGGACAGAGGAGCCTGGTGGGCTGCAGTCCATGGGGTCGCAAAGAGTCAGACAAGACTGAACAATAACACTTTCAATAACATTTTCAACACTTGTTGAAACACTTGTTACACTTGTTACAGACTGCTATAAAATATAAAAAGGACAACAGGAGGGAGCCAAATTATAGGCCAGACACCTACGATATGAAGACTCCAATGATCAGGAAAGTGAGAATCCTTAAAATAAAGAAGCTGGACACCTTTCTAGTGGTCAGTCACCTCCATCACCTTCTTTCTTCCTTCTTCCTTCCCAGGTTCCCTGGGAGGAGGAAAGAGAAGAGGCCGACCTCCTTCAGAGCATCTCAAGCCCTTTAAGGAACCGGCGGAGCCTGGAGCTGGGCCATGGAAATGCCATGGTCTCTAGTTCCATCCAGTAACAGTCCTGAAAACTGTTAGTTGCTCAACTGTGTCCGACTCTTTGCCACCCTGTGGACTGCAGCCCGCCAGGCTCCTCTGTCCATGGGATTTCCCAGGCAAGAATACTGGAGTGGGTTGCCATTCCCTTCTCCAGTGGATCTTCCCCACCCAGGGATTGAACCTGGGTCTCCTGTGCCGCAGGTGGGTTCTTTACCGTCTCAGCCACCAGGGAAGCCCATAACACGCAAAGTAAATGCTACTTCCCTGGATCCTCACGTCAATTTGCTGAGGCAAGTGGGACCGATATTTTGATCTCCGCTTTGTAGAGGAGGAAACAGAGGGTCCAATGAGTTGGAATTTGTCCAAGATGACCCAACCAGTGATGGGGGTCAGGAGGCATGGGTCTTCAGGCTTTTAGGGGAAGAGAGAGGAAGTAGAGGGCCAGGCACTTAACCTCGTTGGAGCTCCGGATGGCAGGGGGTTGGCAAGGGTCATCTTCAGCCAGTTGGAACCCCCATGCTTGCTCGATGCCAAGCAGACCACTGGGTGCTATGGTTCAGAATGCTTGTTTCCACCTTCGTTGATGTCTGCAGCTTCCAGAACACTCAGACAAAGGGCTCTGACAAGCATCTGGTCAAGCTTTGCAAAGGGAGAAAGCTTATCCTCCCATTCCTGAAGCCCCAAAGTCAGGGATTTGATTATGCTTATCATGATCTCAGCTTCCACTGCTCCAAATGCGATTAGTTTCGTAATTAGTTAATGTCATTACCTGTCATCAAATCCAGACAATGTTGGGCTCCAAAACCTCCCGTGGCAGAGAAACCCACAAGCTGACATCTTTCCACTGCTCCACACAGAGTTTCTTTAATAATCCTGGCAACCAGCCCCTTCTTCCTAGACCACAGGTCCGAAAGTTAGGAGAAAGACATACTTCTTGTATTTTTTTTAAAAAGCCATTTAAAATTCTTTGGTCCCTTTCCCCCAAACTTTTCTTCACTCCAAGCAAAGCATAAATATAACCTTTTCAGCAACTCTTCTATGCTTTTCCATTTCTCTTCTAATATATGTCGGCTGTATTTTGCTCTAGGCAGAATGGTCAAAGTAAGAACTGGTTTACCGTAGGGAAACACCCTGTTAAGGGCTATTTTTACCTTTAATAAAATGCTGCTTGTTACCTGCTTGCTGTTAAGTCCAGGGCGAGCGGTTTTCTTCTTTGCTTCTCTGCAGTCATTTGGCAAATGCTCTCTGAGTGCCCACTGTGTGTGGGCGCTTGTGGGCACTTGGGACCCAGCAGGGAGCAGACTGTATCCTGGTCCTCTGGGAGCTTAAGGTCTGACGGGAAAAGAAGATGAAGGGAAAGTCAACTACGTGTGGGCTGGACATCTTCCGTGTGCCCCTGCAGACCCCCTGTCCCTTTCCACCCCTGTCATGAGGGAAGGGACACCAGAAGTGCAACACGAGCCTCTTTGCCCCCCCGGAGTTTGCCCCTAAACTGGGGAGCAGAGTGGTAGGGTCAGTGTGATGATGGCTCTGCCCCCTCTTACAGCCTGAGGGTGACATGGTCGCTTTTCTGTTGGTTAGGAATCCATCCTCCCAAGGCTGCTTCCAGCCCAGGGTGATAACTGCTCTCCCGGGTTTGGTTTTCTAACCCCAAGGACCCTTCCATAAACACACGGCTTATTAGGGTCTCTCCAGTCACCTGCTTGAAGGCTGCTCTTGTCCCCAGGGCACCCTGGGGTCAGAAGGCAGTGCTGTGGGACCCACCATCTCTTCCGTGCCCAGGGCATCACCTTGTCACCTGCACATTTTTGGACTAAAGGTCCACGGGTTTCAGGCGGCATTGTTCTCTGTGACGCAATGACTCGTTCCCAAGGCACGTGATGGCCCATCATCACTATACGTGTATCACTGTATGTGATGAAACAAACATACCTACTTCCCCATGTGTCTTCTGACCCTGATTGGCCAGCCCTCGGTGCCGTCCAGATTCCGGGGTGCGATGAGGACCTGCCCGTCCACTGGCCAGTTCAGTAAGGCCTCAACAGCCTGCACGAATGTGTCCAGCACCTCAGTGTGGCCGTGGAGACTCTCCTCCACCCCTAGCCATGCCTCCTGTCCCGCCGGGTGAGGCTTTAACTTTTTTTAAAGGTTGTCATTTTAATTTTTTATTGTCCTGCTGCTGCTGCTGCTGAGTCGCTCAGTCGTGTCCGACTCTATGTGGCCCTATAGACAGCAGCCCACCAGGCTCCCCTGTCCCTGGGATTCTCCAGGCAAGAACACTGGAGTGGGTTGCCATTTCCTTCTCCAATGCATGAAAGTGAAAAGTGAAAGTGAAGTAGTTATAAAAAAATGCATCTCTATGAAAAAACCATCGTTGTTGGTGTTCAGTCACTAAGTTGTGTCTGACTCTTCGTGACCTCATGGACCATAGCCCAAAAGGCTCCTCTGTCCATGGGATTTTGCCAGGCAAGAATGCTGGAGTGGGTTGCCATTTCCTTCTGCAGAGGAATCTTCCCAACCCAGGGATCAAACTTGAGTCTCCTGCATTGGCAGGCAGATTCTTTACCACTGAGCCACCAGAGACACCTCCCCCCACCCCCAAAAAACAGAGAACATGAAACATAGAAGTGAAGTTAAAAACTGTGTCTCGCTGATGTACAGAAGCTCCATGAACGTTTGGGATGTATTAAGGGGGCATTGTCTCTAGCTTGGGGGTGGGGAGCACTTTTATCTCTGGCCAGGCCACCTCTGCTGACCAGGGTCTGTCTTTTCTAAAGAAGTTTTATAGATTCTCAGGCTCTTCAGCCTGCCCAGTTCACACTGGCCTGAACTGTCCACTTCAGCCAAACCAAGTATTTTCCTTGTCTGGATTTAAGCTTTTGTTTGTATTTTGGGGAGTGAATCTGGGCTCTGAGCTCTGTAGTTCATGGCGTCGTCTCTTCTGGAAACAAGGTCCAAGGGCTCAGATGGCTGGGAGCACGCCCATCTAGGTGGGTGGTTTACGTACTTAGGAAGCCCCGATGGATGCCATCCGGGCCAACTCTGCTGCTCTACCCAAGGTTTTCAGGGTCACTCCGCACTTCCCCCCCAGGGACCTCAGTGAGTGTTAAAGCCACACCAGGATTTCCTGTGCAAAAAGCCCTTGAAATATGAAGTTCCCCATCCCTCCTGATGATAAAAGGGATGCAGAAAGAAAAAAGAATAACAGCTTCGTTACCTGATGGTACTTATTAGTTAGCTTCTCACAGAAAGAGTGATGAGAGATTTCCTGTGGATTTTGGTTTATACTTTGGGGAATTTGCCTGCAAAAGCCACGGAGTGGCCGTCGCTCCTGTGGATGTGATTTTTGTCTGTGATAAATGAAACAAGGATGATGTTCTTCGTTGGGTGATGCACTCAAGAATCATTCAGTACAAGTTTCGATTTAAAGCTCTTCTAGTTTCCAACAGCTTATTAAAAAACACACTCCAGTCTGGCTAAAAAATATCCTCAGGAAACCAGGCTGGAAGAAGAGGGGGTGAGACAGGAATGAGCTATTTAGCTTTTCTTGGAAAATGGCATAATTCTCAGAGGAATGAAAGGCTGAGCATTCCCCGGATTTTTCTCAGGCACACGTGCCAGTCCGCAAAGTGTTGAAACCCCAGACACAGAACCTGGATTGATTTCACTTTCAGTCACTCAGGTGTTGGTGGCACAGAATAAACACCACCCAGAATGCAGTACCTGAAATTACCAGAAGTTCCAGGGTGCAGCATCATTTTAGGCAACACTTTTGGCTTCTGCCTTGGGATGGTAAGGGAGTCATTCCGTCCACATAAGCAGAAGATTTCACCCTGTAAAAAAGAAGTCTGAAATCAGCTGACGTCTGGGACAAATCTGCTGAGTGAATTTATTGAGGTGGCCGAAATTTTGTTCAGGTTTTTCTGTAACATCTGACTCTTTGCAATCCCACGGACTGCAGCCCATCAGGTTCCTATGTCCATAGGATTTCCCAGGCAAGAATACTGGAGTGGGCTGCCATTTCCTCCTCCAGGGAATCGTCCCGACCCAGGGATCAAACCTGGGTCTCCTGCATTGCAGGCAGATTCTTTACTGTCTGAGCCACCAGGGAAGCCCCCAAGATCTTTACCTGCATGAGGTAATTGGATTCTAATGATAGCCATGTGACAAGGTGTTTTCACTCCCATTTTAAAGGTGAGCAAAATGAGTCTTAAAGCTATTAATTTGCTCAAGATCACAGGGAAGGAAGCTGCAACATTGGGGTTGTCTTGGGGACGTGGAAGCAGTCTCTCTATTTGCTGTTGTTCAGTCACTAATTCGTGTTCAGCTCTTTGCAACCCCATGGGCTGTAGCATGACAGGCTTCCCTGTCCTTCACTATATCCCGGAGTTTGCTCAAACTAATATCCATGGAGTTGGTGATACCATCAACCATCTCATCCTCTGTTGCCCTCTTTTCCTCCTACCCTCAATCTTTCCCAGCATCAGGGTCTTTTCCAATGACTCAGCTCTTTGTATCAGGTGGCCAAACTATTGGAGCTTCAGTCCTTCCAAAGAATATTCAGGGTTGATTTTCTTTAGGATGGGCTGGTCTGATCTCCTTGCAGTTCAAGGGACTCTCAAGAATCTTCTCCAGCACACAATTTGAAAGTATTGCCCTCCCTTTAAATTAGAGCATTGGGCTCTGGGGTTACCTGCTGTTTGCATATTCTTACATGGTGAGTGAAGAGCTGAATGGGAAAATTTAGGTGTAAAAACAGAAACGCACCTGGATATTCTCTAAGCTTCAGAGCGGATAAGGAAGGGGAGGGAGGAGCATGTTGGTGTCCCCTGCAGTGATGCCCCATAGCCTGAGGTCCTGCTGACCCTGCAGCTTCCCAGAGCTCTGTCGCATGGCCGGGGATCCTTGGGGGTGGGTCACTGTCCTCTGATCAAAGACAGTTTGCACATGTGCTCTGTTCCCCATGGACAAGCTCCAGGATGTTTTCTGCTCAGAGAGGAGTCTAGGAACCTGCAGCAGATGGCTAGTTTTCTCCAAACGTGCCTTCCTTTCTCCCTGGATGTGAAGTCCCTCGTCTAGAGACTTGACCTCCCACCTTCCCCTCAGGACAAACCACTACATTTTTGCCCATAAAATGTGGGCTGAAGTATTGTGAGCAGCCTCTGTTCCCTGCTTTCTCCGGGCATCGCTCTTCCTCCCCTCCCCATCTTTCTCCCCATGGACTGGAACCTGGATGGGCTGGGACCGCATTGAACCAAGCAGGTGTGCAGTGCCTGGCAGGACAGTGGAATGACAATAGGCGAAGAATCTGGATCTTTTCATTGCCACGTGAAACGGAGCATCCTGCCTGCCTGGACTGTCCACTCCAGAGAGTTATGGGAAAGAGAAAGTGATTTGATCCCATGAGCCTCTATATTTTGGGATCTGTGTAATCTAAGAGCTGAGATTTTTAACCCGAATAATATACAACATTACTGGGTGGGGAAGTAGAGCCTTGATTTCAAGTCAATACCTTGTCTTCCTTCAGGTTCTTCTTCTTTCCTTCCTTCCCGACACTTTTGTGACTCCATGAACTGTGGTTCTCCAGGCTCCTCTGTCCATGGGATTTCTCAGGCAAGATACTGGAATGGGTCACCATGTCCTTCTCAAGGGGCTCTTCCTGACCCAGGGACTGAACGCAAGTCTTCTGCATTGGCAAGTAGATTCTCTTACTGCCGAGCCACCAGGGAAGCCCCACAAATATTTACTGAGCACCTACTGTGTACCAGCAGTGTGCAAGTTACTGATGATGCAAAGAGATCTGTGTCTGTATCTTCCTAGACTTTGCCTTCTTGTAGTGGAGATTGACCACAGCAAATAGATGGATGTAAAATTAAGACTATCCACTTATAGACTGGACTATGAAGGATGTAGCCTTGGGGCTGGGAAGAGAGAACTAGGAGAGGAAAAGCCACTGTAACTAGGCCTGCTCTGTGCTGAGCCCTCAAGCAGTCAGGAAGCCAGGCATGCAGGCAGAGCAAGAGCGTGTGCAAAGGCCCTGGGACAAGGAAGAATCTGAGCTTAAGGGACTGAAGATGGGGGTGGAAGAGTGTAGAATGCACTAGAAGATGGGTCATACCCTTGGGGCTGGGTCTGGGTTTCACTCTCTGTGTCCTGGAAGCTGTTAAGTTCACAAGAAGTGTCTGTGTATGTGTAGGGGTCAGGTGGGGGACAGATAAATCCCCTGATTATTTTATGAAATCACTTCTGCTACTTTATGGATTCTTGAAAAGACAAGAATTTCCACCATTGCCACGGGCTATTGTGGTCCTGGCAAGTGGTGGTTGAGAAAAGTTATTCAAAAAATCATGGAAGAATTTCTCTAATCATGTAATATTTGAATTCCTTAAAAAAAATATGCCCAAGACAGTTGTTTGAAGAATTATGTTGCAAGAGAGTTTCTTTCTTCTTCTTCTTTTATTTAAAGTCTTTATTGAATTAGTTTCTGTTTCTGTTTTATGTTTTGATTTTCGGCTGCAAGACATGTGGGACTGTAGCTTACTGACCAAGGTTCGAGCCCAGACCCCCTGCACTGGAAGGTAAAGTTTTAACCACTAGACCAGCAGAGAAGTGCTGCAGGAGGGCTTCTTGGATGATATGCTGTCCAGTTGCAAGCAGGCTGGGAAAACCTGGTCATGTTTCTGCGATGCTGTTCTCCTGACCACATTCTTCATTTGGGGTTGTGGGCGAGGCTGGAGGAAAGGGTTGGGAGGAGCCATGATGAGGTTTTCAAAAAGTTCTTAGGAGCCTGGTCTTTGGAATTTCTGCCTCTGGTTTAGAGACAGCAAAGGAGGAAACGGAAATGTTAATTTTTAAAAGCTTCCTGGACCACAGCAACCTATTTTTCTTAAGCAAGTGAAATCTGTGTGTAAGGACCATCCTTTCCTTCCAAAATTAATTTTTAAGTGTGATTTGACCTCTTAAAGATCGACATCCTGACTCCTTTAGAAATAACTCTGAACAAGTAGAGGGGTGATATAAGGATCTGAAATAGTCTGTGTTAAGTATACCATCAGACTCCTTTTGTGGGGTTCGTGTTTGCATATCTGAAACATCTAAAGAGAGAGGAAGTCTAGATTTCAACTTCTGCACATCAGGAAATAGTTACGTGTCCCAGCCTGGCTTCGCGGATGGGCTGGTGTGGTGGATTGGCCTGCTTTCTTCCCACCCCCATCCTTTCCATCTCTCACCTCAAGGCATTTCTGAGGACTCAGGGTATGCTTGACTGCCCCGACAGTGGCTGGCAGTCAGCATAGCTGCTCCATGGGAATCAACCTTGGAGCTGGGCTCTCCAGGGAGTGGGACAAGGGGCCAGGGAAGCGGGGGTCAAGCACACCTGGGTTTCCTGGGATAAGGTTTCCCCAAGTGCATCCCTGGGAGAGGCCTGGGGAGTTGGATTAGAGGGGCTGGCTCAGAGCCTAAGCTGGGCTTCTCTGGGCCTGGATCCCAGGACAGGGAAGGTTAATGAGATTGACATGGCAAACGCCGAGGGCTTCGGAGAAAGAAGAGCCTGTTCCGCACTGTCCCCTGAGAATACATCGTCAGGCCCCCCAAGTGGGGACGGATGATTGAGCTCTACCCCAGGAAGACCTGAGTGTCTTCAGAAGTAGCCTGTATTCAGGGCTAGTCACCACTCAGCACACAGCTGCTGAGTCGGGAATCAAGAAAACATCCCGTTTTATTTTGCTTCTGACTTTGCATAAGCTTCACCCAACCCCTGTCACCTTTCCAAAAGCCAGGACTTCCCCAGCAGCCCAGTGGTTAAGACTTCACCTTCCGATGCAGGGGTGCAGGTTTCATCCTTGGTCAGGGAGCTAAGCTCTCACATGTCTCATGGCCAAAAAAACCACAACATAAAACAGAAGCCATATTGTAAAAAATTCAATAAAGACTTTAAAAATGGTCCACATAAAAAATTAATCTTGAAAACACCCCAGATATGCAGGATTCCTATCTGGAAAGGATTGGTCTTTTCATTCCAAGAAGAAGTTAAGTCTGTGTTGAACTGTGATAAAATGGACATAGTTAAGGATCAAAACCAAAAAGAGCAGACAGATGAGAGTCTTCTTTGGTTAGAGGGTTTTTTTGGTAGAAAATACTCCTGAGAAAAGGCAAGACGGAAATGTGTACGTATATGTGTGTTTATGAGTATATTTTTAAAAAATGAACTCTAAGTGGAAAGGAGAGAAGAAAGAAGAAATTTGGGTGAATCTATGAGATTGTCACAATTTATGAGAGTTTAAAAAGGCAATTGCTTTTTCAGGAGCCAATTCCTAATTTCCCACATAAAAGTATGGGAATTGAATGGTAAATCCTTCTCTGCTGACAAGACCCCTGAAAAGAGTTGGGAGAAAGAGTTACTGTTCCGTTTCCATTCATGTGTCTTGAAAGCCCGTGGCTGCGAAACTGCCCGGGATCCACAGAGGCCCGGGTTTCAAAGCTGCCCGATGACTTTTCAGAAATGATCTATTGTGGGGCTTTGTTTCGTCTGGGTCGCCCTCGTTTTGTTCTGCTCGGCCTGTATCACTCTTCTGCTGCTGCCATTAATCCACCCTGTCTCTCCTCCCCATTCAGAGGCTCATTTTAACCCTGCCCCGCACAGGGCGCCGGCTTGAAAGGCTGAAAGGCTGAGCATCACTGTGGGTAGAGGGATGGGAAGGCAGGCGGGTGGGATGGAGGGAGGGGGTGGGGGTGGGGGGAGAGGCGGGGGGCGGGGGACCCTGGGTGCACAGGCTCACCTGGGGTGAGGGTGTCCAGGAAGCAAAGAACAGGGGAGCCTGTGGTATAAACCGGCTCTGTCTGTCTGCTGGGAGCTGGACGAGTTGAGAAAAAACCTTTTATCTCACAGGGTCACCATCTGGCTAAGCCGCCTGCACTGGGAACTCAAGCTCCTGGAGCCTGCAGATGAGGCGGCCCTTATTTTTCTGTTTTGATTTGATGTCCTTGCTTGTAGTTACCAGGCTCCTTGTAGCTCGAGGGTTGTCAGACTGGGATAAGATGGCAAGAGATACAGGGATTCATATTAATAAAAAAGAAGAATTAAATCCGAAACCTATTGTTTAGTTAGTCCTCCTGGAAGTCTGATTGTATTCAATTATATCCTAAGTAGAGGAGAAGCTCCACCTTCACCTCCCCCTATGCTTCTGTGTGTCTATGCACACCTCCTATACTGCACGCCACTCGTTTTTAACGGTGCACAGGGATCATCCGAAAGTCCCAAAGGGTCCTGAGAGATGCTGGGTTATCAAGTAGAAACAAACATTCCCCAAGTGCTCTCTGCTTCACACCATCTGTGGTTCTGATGACACAGCCAGTGGGAGTCAGCAAGGGGCTCTGCTCCTCCTGGTCCTTCGGGGACCCCTGGCAGCGGAGAGTCAGTCTCCACCTGTGCACTCACGATCCCCATGGACTGAAGAAGCCATCTTGCAAGGCTTTCACCACAGCAATGAAATCTCCAGCTCAGATGAGCCTTCCCCAGCACTTAGTCCAGAGGCTGCAGCCAACAGCCAGCCCTGGGGGTTCTGTCTCTAGGGCCCAGGAAAATAAAGAGGCAAACCAGCCACCTGCCAGCCAGGACTATCCTGCATAAGCTCTCCGGGATGAGGGGAGGGATATACCTGCCAAAGCAAAGAAACAAACAAACAAAAAACAGGGCAGCAAAGTATATTCAAAATTTTGGTGGTGATGGTTTAGTTGCTAAGTTGTGTCCAACTTTTTGTGACCCATGGACTGTAGCCTGCCAGGCTCCTCTGTCCATGGGACTTCCCCCAGGCAAGAATCCTGGAGTGGGTTGCCATTTCCTTCTCCAAGGGAATCTTCCCAGCCGAGGGATCGAGCTTTGGTCTCCTGCATTGCAGGCAGATTCTTTCCCGACTGAGCCACCAGGGAAGCCCATATGTTTTTCTTGAATAATACAGTCAAGGATTAATGATTTCAGGGCTTCCCAGGTGGGGCTAGTGATAAAGAACCCACCTGCCAATGCAGGAGATGCAAGAGACTCAGGTTCAATCCCTGGGTCAGGAAGATCCTCTGGAGAAGGAAATGGCAACCCACTCCAGTATTCTTGCCTGGGAAATCCCATGGACAGGGGAACCTGGTGGGCTATAGTCCATGCTGAAGCGCCAATACTTTGGTTACCTGATATAAAGAGCTACACATTGGAAAAGACCCTGATGCTTGGAAAGATTGAGGGCAGGAGGAGAAGGGGGCGACAGAGGATGAGATGGTTGGATGGCATCACCGACTCAGTGGACTTGAGTTTGAGCAAGCTCCAGGAGATAGTGAAGGTCAGGGAATTGTGACGTGCTGCAGTCCATGGGGTCACAAAGAGTTGGACAGGACCGAGCGACTAAACAAATGATTTGACAATAACATACTTCATCATAGCTCCCACTATCATTTGGGCTGCATGGCCTCAGGCTAATCACTATCCTGTGTGGCGTCCATTTCATCCCAGAGAGAGGCTCAGTGGGTCTGGATCTGTGGTTCTCAAACTTGAATGGGGTTTAGAGCAGGGCAGGACTTAGTAAAGCATTAATGCAAGATCTCAGCTCTAGCATCTCTGATTCAGCAGGTTGGGGGAGGCAGGAGGCAGGACTCTGCATTTTTAACACGTTTCCAAGTGATGCTAATGCCGCTGGTCCAGAGAACACACTTTCAGATGGCCTCTAGCTGAACTGGAGAGTCGGATGTAGCTTGAAAACCCAGCCTCTCCTGCACGGGATGAGGTAGAATCAGCTGAGGGAGGTGACTGCTGGCGACAGTAGAATTTTCACGTGGAAATTTGACTGGAAAGCGATTCGGCGGAGCATCACTAACCTTTAACCTTTTCTGAGAGCGTATTTGCATGCTGCGTTGACACATCGCGTTTAAAGACACATCTCAATTACAATACGTGGTCCAGACAGCTGCCCTTGTGGGGACAGAGGCGGCCACTAAACTCTGAGCAATTACTTAAAATTAGACTTGTCAGATTTGTTTAGGGTGACCAGGCAAGTACATACATTGACCCAGTGTCACTCTTCCTGGAGAGACGTTCTAATGATTTTGTATATCAGTCAAACTGTTCAAATACTAATGCCGTCTTCATGCTTTAATCACCATTCTAGTCAGATGTCATTTTTAGAAGCCCTTGGGGATTTGCATTCCTTAATGATTCTTCAATACCCAAACCAAGCATTCTTTAATTGGTGTAAATTGAGCAGTGTTCCAATGCAAACAAGGAGAGGGCACACTGATCAATGATGCTGTGCGTGTCTGCCTATTGGAAAGCCATTGCTGTTAGGTCAAGTAACAAATCCTCAGCTCCATCCGCCTTGGAGGAAAACCAGCTCGTGGAGCCGACAGATACCGTTGCTAGTTGTCATCATGATTTGGAAGCACAGAACAATTTGAGATCCCCAACCTCATCTTTTAGGAAAAGGGATCAAAAAATCCATCATAAAACATTCTCTGTTCCAGTGTCAGAAACTGCATTCAGAATCTGCCTGCCAACGCAGGAGACACAAGAGACGCACATTCGATCTCTGTGTCGGGAAGATCCCCTGGAGGAGGAAATGGCAACCCACTCCAGTATTCTTGCCTGGGAAATCCCATGGATTGAGGAGCGTGGTGGGCTACAGTCCATGGGGTCGCAAAGAGTCGGACACGACTGAGAACGCACACACTATGAGTTCAACGAGAAACAGTGTCTCTATCTTCTGGCGATTTGTGTCTGCCTCTCTTCCTCTATTTGTAAATTGTAAACAATATGCAATTCTTGCTAACTTGACAAGCCATCTTTTTCCATGATTTTTTTTTTTTTTTTTTGGCCCCAATGGTACATGATCCATCTAATCATCCGAGCCATGTTCGGGAAACATGAAACAGGTGTTCATTCCCTGCTACCTCTAGTAAGATTGAAAAAAACTCCAGGCTTTATACTCAAGAAACCCAGGACAAATCCTTCTCATAAATGTGTCAAGCCCACTTTTCACTCCTGTCTTTTTCCATCAGCTCTCTCAAATTGAGTATTTATTACTGGGGTGGGAAGAAAAGGCGGTAGCAGGCCCATTACAGCTCCCTCGGCTCAGGCCTGCCAGCCTCCTGCTCCCTCTGCTTGGCTTGGACACTACAGTCTGGTGACTGCCTGTATTCATTTTTAATCTATCTGTTTTTTGACAGAACGTGCTGGTTCTTGTGGGGGAGTCTCTCAAGTTGATTTAAGGTTGAGTTTAAAAGCGGTCCAGTGCTTCAGATGAGTGGTGAGGAGGAGTAAGAGGCTATCGGCATCCTTGACGACTGCACTTAGGAGCTTGGATGTAGAGAGGAATTTTGGGTGGCTCAGACGGTACAGAATCTGCCTGCAATGAAGGAGACCTGGGTTTGATCCCTGGTTAGGGGGAAGATCCCCTGGAGAAGGGAATGGCTAACCACTTCAGTATCCTTGCCTGGAGAAGCTCAGGGACAGAGGAGCCTGGCGGGATGCTCTGATTCCCTTCTGATGCTCTCGCCAAAGGGATTTGAGGGCCTTGGGGGTAAACCTTATGCACATACCCTGGACTCCAGGGTTCACTTACAGGCTTGTCTGGAGGATTGAGACGGAAGGACACCTGATAGCCACTTCCTGTGCCGGTAGGTCTCATTGACCAGAACATCACCCTCAGAACAAAAGCACATTCATGCCGGGGAAGCCAAAGGGGGTCAGCATTTCTTTATCTGCATCAGGCTTGGAAAGGACTGTAGAAATAACCCGCCCCCCAACATTTTTGAGGCACCCTCAGGTCTTCAGTGTTGTGGCCCCCTGTCCTATATGTCTTGAATCTGTCTCCCTTTCTTTTACACTGCTCCCTGCCTTTCTTTAGCCCTGCAGTGGGCACAGAGAACTTGTGACTAAAATTCTTGGTTCCAGTTCCATCTTCTTCCCTGAGCTTCTTCCCTTCACATGACCTCTCTGGCTTCCCATTTCTTCATCCCTAAATGAAGCAGTAGAATGAGATGAACTGTAAGATCCCTCTGGGGCTTCCCACATGGCCCAGTGCTAAAGAATCCGCTTGCCAGCGCAGGAGACGAGAGTTCGATCCCCAGGTTGGGCAGATCCCCAGGAGGAGGAAATGGCAAGCCACTCCAGTATTCTCGTCTGGGAAATCCCATGGACAGAGGAGCCTGGTGGGCTACAGTCCATGGGGTCTCAAAGAATCTGACACGACTGAGCAACGGAACAGCAAGACCCCTTTGAGCTCTAACAGTTGAGGAATTCTTTTCTCCAACAGCGGCTCATATGCAAGTCAAGGAAGTGGCGCGCGTCTTCGAGCCCCTGGTCTGACTGTTTTTCATGGAAACAAACAACTAAACCAGCATTTCCCAAACTTGCCTGTGCATTCAAATTGCCTGGGGTTGGTGTCTGGCTCAGGAGGTCTGGGGTGGGGGCTGGGATTCTGTTTCCCTGGCTGCTCTCAGTGGATGGGAGCCAGACTGAGTAGTGAGGCCTCAGACCAGAAGCTAAGTGAGGGCCAGGGCTTGTCTGCTCTGCTCATATGTGGCCCCCACACAGCCTGGCTCAGAGCGCACAATGACTCGAGGTTTGGATATGTGCATCCTGAGGGGAGGAGTTCAGAGCAAAGTCTGAGCTGTGGACCACTGGTTCCTGAGCCACGTCTCAGCCTCACATCCCTACTTTTACTTCCTACGGGACTGAAAGGTTGCAGTTGCAGGCTTGGCCCCCGTCTCACTGGGCGCGGTACGGGGGTAGGAGCAGGGGACAGGCAGAGCCTGGCGGAGGTGCTGGAGGGGAGAAGCAGGTGACCCTGCCCCCTGCATCCTGGCTCCTAGCCCACTGCCCAGGGCCACAGCTCTCAAGCTGATACTTTGTGTGCTTTCTCTTCCCCTTTGGTTGTTTCTCTTTTTTTAAACTTTATTTTGTATTGGGGCATAGCCAATTAACAATGTTGTGGTAGTTTCAGGAGAAAAGCGAAGGGACTCAGCCGTACGTAGGCATGTGTCCATTCTGCCCAAGCCCCCCTCCCATCCAGGCTGCCATGTAACATTGAGCAGAGCTCCCGATACTATACAGTCTGTCCTTGCTGGTACTTATTTATTTTTACTTGCTAGAGACATTACATTGAACATTAAAGCAATTAAGACTTGAAGCATATAAATCTATGTGTTTGGAAACACAGGTTTCAGTTTGTGTGTGCATGTGTATACGTGTGTGGGCACACGTGCATGTATGTGTGTGCATGCATGCATGCGTGTATGTGTATGTGTGTATATGTGCACGTGTGTCTGAATGTAAGATCCTTGGAGAGCATTTTATCCAGTGGAGGATGCGGGCACACCCCCTGTCCCCTATAAGACAGATTCAGGGTATGAATAAACCAAGTAAGGACATGAACTCTCTCTCCTGAAGGACAGAGCCTTTCTATGTCAGTCCAGTTTTTCTTCTGAAAGAAGTAGCACGGGGTACGGAGGCCAAAGGAAAAGGCACAGATGAGCCTGATCAAAGTCGCTGTTTGGCAAGTAACTCTCCAATCGCCACTCGACACTTTGGAGGTGCTTGCCTTCATTTTCCTGTCTTTCTGGGACTTGTCTGCCTCTTCAGTCCCCTTGTGAGCAAAGGGCTTCCCTGGTGGCTCAGACAGTAAAGTATGCCTGCCGTGTAGGAGACCTGGGTTCAGTCCCTAGGTGAAGAAGATCCCCTGGAGAAAGGAATGCCTACCCATTCCAGTATTCTTGCCTGGAGAATCCCAAGGACAGAGGAGCCTGGCGGGCTACAGTTTAGGGAGTCGCAAAGAATCGGACATGACTGCGCGCCTAACATTTTTACTTTCTGCTCTTTAGTAATCTGTTCCACCTGGTGAGTCCGCCCCTGCCTGCCTAGCTGCCTCTCTATTTTGATTTCTCCTCTCCTGCCATCCTGCTGGTTTGGTTCAAAAGGCAATGGGTGTCCCCTAAAGCATGGTGTTCTTGGTCCTACTCTTAAACACAGGAGTTTATTAAAGGGTGGATCGTCAGGCTTTCTGGACTGTTTGCCCTAATCGCTAAAATATTTTGAGTACAAACTCCCAATATACACTTGCCGATTTATTATTTGTTATTTCTTGTGCACAGATACCACTGTATTGACAGATGACATATGTCATAAAATAAAAATAAACGGGAAAATTCAGAATGATGAGTATTTTAAAGAGATGTAGACATTCTGGTATTTTCTTCCCATGTCCCACCACAGTCCCTTTGGTGACCATAGACTAGAGCTGGAAAAGACTTTTCCAGTCTAACTTCAGGGGCCCCAAGGATGCTATAAACGCCTTGCCTCTTCTCAAGGCAGCCCTTCCTTCCGCAGCCACCTGTCACCGCAGCTGCTGCTGGCCTCCTGGGAACCACAGGGTGGAAGTCGCTGCTGAAGTGACCTGAGCTGTTTCTTCTCTCGGTTTCCTTCCACCCCTTCCCCGGCTCGCAGGTCTCACTGCAGCTCTTGGAGCCATAGCTGTGTCCTCTGTCCTGTGTCCCCTTTCTTGGGGAGCATCCATCCTCGGCCAGCCGAGCCCTTCACCCTGTGGGAAGCTGTGGCCCCTCTCTGCTACCTGTGGGCCAAGCCCTGTTTGGACCTGGACATTGTCGTTCCAACTGTACAAACACCTGCTTGTTATCACCAACGGTGGATGGTCTTCTAGGATTGGTCCAAGGTCTCAATCAACTCTTAACAGGCACAGAAAAGCAAGGATGGGAGACACACAACATGAACTGTATCTGTGTGACAAAGCGGAGCCTAGCAGATGCGTGCCTCCAAGATGCAAGTTCTTAGGAGTGGAGATGCCCTGACCCACCTCCATACGCAGCATCTGGAGCCACGGCCGTTCAGAGGATAGGCTGAATGCATGAATGGGGTATGATATGCATTCGGCCTTCACTTGCTGATAATTGGGAAGCTTCTTCTACTGCTTGCTTTGGTTTGGGATCTGACAACACACTGTCATCCTCACTCAGGCTGTGTTCCGTCCAAACCGGGAAGATGAGACTCAGCTTCTGAGTATAATCTCAGTGATTAATTCAAATGGGAAACTGTGAGCTTAGGGCAAGAAATGTCCTTCTGTGGCTTCCAGCATCTCCTCTGTCCCATGGCCTTGGAGCCTCAATAGTCCCCAGTGCAAAGCCTGGCTTCTTACTAGAAATTGATTTCACCATCATACTTTTTTTTTTCTTCTGTCTACAGACATTTTTTTTCTGGCTAGCTTTTTAAAACCCTTGGCCTCAAAATCTTAGTTCCTCACATCTGGCTCCCTCACCTCTCCCCACAAATAAACTGTCACTTGCTCTGGGCTTTCTTTCCAGTGCAAACCATCCCTGCTTTGTAAACAAAATGACAAATTAGACAATTAAACCAAAACTGTATGATTCCATTTATTTATTGATTGAAGTATAGTTGATTTACAATATTGTGTTAATTACTGCTATACAGCAAAGGGATTCAAATGTATATATCTGAATATCTATCTATCTATATACATATATACACATGCTTTTTTTCAATGTTCTTTTCCATTATGGTTCATCATAGGATTTTTACAAAGTCTTTACTGAATTTGTGACAATATTGTTTCTGTTTCTGTTTTGGCTTTTGGCCTTGGGCATGTGGGATCTTAGTTCTCTGACCAGGAATCAAACCTTCCCCCTCTGCTTTGAAAGGCAAAGTCTTAACCACTGGACCACCAGATAAGTCCTTAGTGTAGGATATTGGATACAGTTCTCTTTGTTGTACAGTGGGATCTTGTTGTTTAACAGTTTTGTTTTTATTGTAGTAAAAAAGCACAACATACAATTTATCATCTTTACCATTTTTAATTGTACAGTTCAGTAGCATTGAGCATACTCACATGGTTGTGAAAAAGAGCTTCAGAAGTTGCAAATCTGAAAGTCTATCCCCATGAGAGGACAACTCCACTTTTCTCCCTTCCCCAGACGTCTGGTACCACTTTCTCTTGTTATGAGTTCGGTTATTCTAGATACCTCATACGAGTGGAATCATACAATGTTTGTCTTTTTGTGACTGGCTTATTTCACTTAGTGTAATGTCCTCAAGTTTCATCTACATTGGACAGTATCTTATGGGATTTACTTGCTCTATAGAGTTGAATAATATATAATTGTACGTACACACTGTATTTTATCTATTCATTTTTGATGGACGTTTGGGTTTCTTCTCCCTCTTGCTGCTGCTGCTGTTCAGTTGCTTAGTTGTATATGACTTTTTGTGACCCCACTGACTGCAGCCCACCAGGCTCCCCTATCCATGGGAGTTCCCAGACAAGAATACTGGAATGGGTTGCAATTTCCTCCTCCAGGGGGTCTTCCCAACCCAGGGATCGAACCCAGGTCTCCTGCATCTCCTCTGTTGCAGGAGGATTCTTCCTGCTGAGTCACTGGGGAAGCCCCTATTTTAGTTATATTCTCCAGGGATTTTAATGAAAATGACGCATTGAAAAGGAAAGATTTACCTGAAGCTTTCTGTTGGAGGGCCATGAAGACAGCTGAAAAAAAAAGCAGTTTGGACATTTTCTAATTATAGGTAATTTGGCAATTGAATTTTATTAATTTTTTTTGAGTTTTTTCATGCCAAAAGCTTTTCCCCTTATTAAAGTAATAAACAAGTGTCTGCCTAAAGCTATTATTTTATGGGTCAAATAGCTCCATCTTTGTACCAGTATCATAAAATTCTGGTTTTAATAATTCAAAGTTATGGGGCCTATCTAGAATTTCTTACAGGAAACATACAGAAATCTAGGATCTTACAAAATGATTTATCTTTCATTCATGTTTTAATCCTACTTTTAGTAAAACTTGAATGTTAGTAGATACAGCTGGTACCGCGACACCTTGGTCAGTAGGTAATGAGTAAGTTATCACTATCTACAGCATTAGAAGGGCTTCCCTGGGGGCTCAGTGGTAAAGAATCCGCCTGCAACGCAGGAGACCTGGATTTGATCCCTGGGTTGGGAAGATCCCCTGGAGGAGGGCATGGCAACCTACTGCAGTGTTCTTGCCTGGAGAATCCCATGGACAGAGGAGCCTGGTGGGCTATGGTCCACGGGATCTCAAAGAGCTGAACACGACTGAGCGACTAAATAGCAGTGCAGAACTAGAAACTCCTTGGACATGAAATATGCGGGGCAGCCCCCAGTGTTTTCTTTTCTGAAACTGCCAAGCAAATAGGAACTGCCTGAACCTCTGAGGCATCCCACTGAATCCATTCTAGTCCCTCAGGTCTTCTGTCCTTAGATGGAAGGGGCCTCTGTCTAAGGCTGGGGTCTCCTGAGACCTCTGAGGAGCTTCAAGCATGACATCCCCTGTCAGAAGATGACTCTACCCCTTCTTTTATGCAGTTGAGCCATCAGAGTATCACAGTTACCTCTAACATCTCTGCTTTGTGGTTTTAAAAACCCCACACAAAAGTTCTTCTGGAATAGATCTGTCAAGAGTCTGAGCTTGGGCTCTCTGATTCCCCAGGGCTATTTGTGGCTGGTTCATCTCTCTGAGGGTGAGAGGTTCTGTCTTACTTCACTTGAGGTTCAGGTTTTCCCTGACAACAGATGGTGTGATCACCACCACTGTGATCTCCTGAAAGGAATAGATGGGATGTAAGAGAAGCAGAAGGGCAGACTCTGTAAGTATGATCACCTACAGGACGTCACTCACATGCAGAATCTAAAAAGAAATGATGCAGATGAACTTCTTTATGAAACAGAAACAGGCTCACAGACTTAGAGAAAGAACTCATGGTTACCGTAAGTAACCATAAGGGTGGGGTGGGGGAGAGTAGGGGGTTTGGGATGGACACATACACACTGCTATGTTTAAAATGGATAACCAACAAGGACCTACTGTAGCGCAGTGGGAACTCGGCTCACTGTTATGTGGTAGCCTGGTTGGGAGGGGAGTTTGGGAGAGAACGCATACATGTATATGTATGGCTGAGTCCCTTTGCTGTCCGCCTGAAACTATCACAATATTGTTAATTGGCTGTACTCCAGTGGGTTTCCCAGGTGGCACTAGAGGTCAATACGGAAGACTAAAGAGACGCAGTTTCTATTGTGAAGATCCCTGGAGGAGGGCATGGTACCCCACTCCAGTATTCTTTCCTGCAGAATCCCTTGGACAGAGGATCCTGGTGGACTACAGTCCATAGTGTCCCAAAGAGTCAGACATGACTGAAGCAACTTAGCATGCATTCAGAATATAAAATAAGAAGTTAAAAAAAAAAAAAGAGAGAAGTAGAAAGACAAACAAATACATATGTGTGATCCAGAGGGGGAAAAAACAAGCCAGTATATGAAGTATTATAAGAGTAACATGAATTTTAAAAGTTACACTGGAAGATAATAACAAAGCCTTGTTGTTCCTGATGACTTCGGGGTCATGCTGCTCAGAAAGAGGGCCCACATGGAGAACCCTGGAAGCCCTTGTCATGCTCTTGCCCAATATCCATTCAATCAGCACCATCCTTAAGGATTTCTGTACACAGAGGATGGAGTAAGTGAGGGTGGTCAGCTCCCTGCTGCCTCTGGAACACTCTGTCCACACGTCCCCTGACCATTACTGTCTGGAAGAGAGCACAAAGCCAATAGAGAAAGGCTTGCTCCATCACCTGTCAACTCATTCAATTCAGGAACTGGTTGAGTGTCCTGGGTGGACTTCTGAGTGGACATCCTGACAACTCCCTCATTTCCTTCCTGGCAGCTGGGCTCCCCGAATACAGATGTGGGGCCACCCCCTCTGCTCCGCTGGAAGGGAACAGCTGGGGAGGGTTCTCTGGAGGCTGGACGAGACCATCAGGCTTAGCATACTGGCCTGACGAGATGTTGAAATATTTATTTTTTTGAAGTTCAAAAGTCCTTGTCATGCCTAGGCTGAAGTCTGTGGACATGAGAGGAATTCTTAATCAGAGGGAGCCTACTTCCACTTACTGATGACCTTGGCGTGCAGCAGGCAGAAGGCAAGCAGTGATCTCTGCCTTGCTCTGTCGAGTGGTTTCTTTCCCATAATAAAACAGAAAGTCTGGGAAACAAAAAGAAAGCAGTCCAAAAAACTCACCTGTTTGGTGGTCTCTCATTAGTGCTTGCATGAAATATTTTCTCCTGTTCGTGAAAACAGAAGCAAAAAACTTTGCTGCTTTACTTATGTTTTTATTTTTTTTAAAAAATTTTTTTGCTTTGGGGCTGCAGTGGGTCTTCTTTGCTGCACGCAGGACTCCTCTAGTTGGGGCCAGTGGGGGCTTCTCTCTAGTTGTGGGGCATGGGCTTCCCGTTGCGGTGGCTTCTCTTGTGGAGCATGGACTCCTGAACACAGGCGAAACAGTTGTCACGCACGGGCTTAGTTGCTCGGCAGCATGTGGGATCTTCCCGGACCAGGGTTTGAATATATGTCCTCTGCACTGGCAGGTGGATTCTTAACCTCTGGGCTACCAGGGAAGTCCCAACTTTGCTATTTTCAAGTAGACTTTTTGTAAGAATCATGTTTAATCTTAAAGACGCTTGTTTCTTAATTCTTTTGAGCATTTACTAAAAGCAAAGGAAGAATTGTGGAATTATTCAGATAATTCAGACACAAATGCTGATTTTCCTTTAAACGTGCAGACAGTGGGAGAAAAGTGCAGCTACATCTGCCGTGTGTGTTTGGAATATTCTTTTGGCCTTACCCGCAAGCCAAGTCGCCCATTGGTGGAAACGCATTCGTTATCTGTTATAAAAATGGGCCTCAGCTTTTGGCCCAAAGTGAACAACCGTTTTTCTTTGGTGTTCACAGTAGTGAGTAATTTGATGTTTACACGCTTCGATCCATCACACTCAACACTGATCACAGAGACAGATGGAGGTCCCTATCTGGGCATAAGTTGACTCCTGCTGGCGGGCCTCTCTACCTGTCCATTTCCAGTACCTCCGTTCCCCAAGAGACCCCGTGCTGCAGGGAAACTTCCTCTGTGTTCTCACACCTGGCTGGATCACTGCCTTCCCCCCCCCCCTCCTCCCGGGCTTTACATCAGCTACGCGCTCCTGACCCTCTCCTGACTGCTCCGCAGACAGCAGCCTTCCTGTGTCCTCACAGGAACCCCCTCCACCCTCATCTCCTCCTTGCCCCCTTTCTGACTCATCCACCTTCTACCCTATCCTGTGCTGAGAAGGGCATCTCTCCTTTGGGCTCTCATTTCCTCCTCTTCACGTCTCTAAAAGACCACCTTTTTCTTTCAAGGGCACAGATATTCACAGAGAGCCTCAACTGTGATTGGTCCCTGCTGGGATGGTGAGAAAACACAGTCCCAGCCCTCGTGGGGCTCACATTCTAGTGGAGGAGAAAGTAACAATCAGGCATATACAAGGGTACCAGGTGGAGTGGTTGCAAAAATATGCAGGGGTTCTCCTGTCTGACTTTCCCAGCACTCTGTGAATCCTGAGGACAGGTCCTGGGGGACCCAGCAAGGAGTATTCTCGTGGCGGCAGATTAGGAAGGAATGAACAGTTACAAGGAGTGTTCACTGGACGTCTGACCATCATCCCAGTCTTCCCAGCACTGGAGGATATAAAAGGAATGAGTTAATTTAACTTGTCTTTCCTGATGGAAAGTTTGCTCTTGTTGAAGAACATCTCAGTGGCATTTTCAGAGATGAAATGAAATCTTCCCTCTGATTGGAAAATCAGTGTTGGTTCATACAGACAGGCACATCCCTATGAATGTCTTTTGTCTGCCAATGACGCACCGCTTACGTCGACTGCCCACAAGATACGTGGAAAATGACCGTTCTGTACTACAGGTTTTCATTCCTATTAAATGCTACGGCATGTGATCTTGAATAAACATTTGTAGTCAATGTTTGATCAAAAGCCTGATTCGATCAAGTAAATAAAGCATTAGAAAAAATACTTTCCTTCCTTTTGCTAAACTAAACCCATGAAGATGCTAACGCAAGTAGGGCTGAGAACAAGGGAGTTTGAAAACAACAAAACAAGTGAGACCCAGCGCATATTTCCACTCGGAAATTAATTGTTGCCCTAATTACTTGCTGGTAGATGCATAAATTAAGCAAATAAAACTTAGAGGAAGGTTTCTGACCAACACCTACAGGACTCTCCCTTCTAGAGGAAATTGTCATAATGGTTTGGTGAGGGTTTCCTTTTGATGTCTTCCTGTGACGGAGGGAAGACAGAGGTTGAAACGGAGCCCATGGAGATGAAACAGACTCCAGAGAAGGAGACACATACTTCCCAGGTGGCTCAGTCCGGAAAGAACCCGCCTGCCAATGCAGGAGACGTGGGTTCCGTCCCTGGCTGGAGTAGGAAATGACAACCCACTCCAGTATTCTTGGCTGGGAAGTCCCAGGGACAGAGGAGCCTGGCGGGCTACAGTCCGCAGGGTTGCAAAGAGTTGGACGTGACGGAATGACTAAACCACCGCCACCACCACCAGAGAAGAAGACAGACGCAGGTGGGTACTCGTAGTTTTTCCCTGTAAACTGTGGATAGACTGCAACCGATGCAGCATGGTGGGACCAGGAGCAGCTTTGAAATATTACTTGTAAGTGGGACTCCACCACCCCAACTTGGAACCAAAAGGTTGAAGATGCAGTTAGTGTGGCGCTTGATGACATACATAGGATTGAATGGTTGGAGTGCTGGCTCTTATCGGCTTTCTGGAACACTGTGTCTGTAGAGCTAGAGGTTTCTGGCTTTGGCTGGAGTATTTCTTGCTATTGCATAATTAGGCATATATTATTGATGACCTCTCTCAAAAGCTTAGGAATCAGCCCAATGATGCTAAACAACAAACAGCTCCAAATTTCAATGACTTACGTCATTAAGCCCCACTTCTGGGGCTTCGGGTCAGCTGTGGCTGGGCCAGTGTGGCCTGGGTTTGGTTGGGCAGCTCTCCTCCAGGTTTGGGGGCCAGTTGGGACAACCCTGCTTCAGGCTGCAGCTGGAGCTCAAGTCTGTTTCATCTGCCTTTCATTCTGCAAGGATTGTCTGAGGGCTTAGAACTGTATAGACTGTGATCTTTCCAAGGTGGAGGCAGATGCTCTCAGAGGAGTGAGTGTAAACACGCATGCATTAAGTCCCAGACTCCAAATTTACATTCGATATATCTGCCCACATTTTATCGGCTAAAGGAGGTCCCGTGGTCGAGCTTAACATCCATGGGATAAGGAAGCAAATTCAAGACTTCCTTGGTGGTCCAGTGGCTAAGACTCTGAGCTGCCAGTGCCCAGCAACTGGGTTCCATCTAGTTCCCTTGATCCCACAAGCCACAACTAAAGATTTCCTGAGTGTTGCATTGAAGATTGAAGATCCTGTGTGCTGCAAATAAGACCTGGCACAGTCAAATAAATTAAAAAAAAATTTTTTTTAAAGAAAGTAAATTCATGCCATGGAAGTCAGTATTAAATGTGTTTTGGGCATGCAGTGAATGTTTGCTAAATAGTAATTTAATCTTCCACGACTACATGCACGCTTAGTCGTGTCTGACTCTTTGTGACCCCATGAACTATAGCCTGCCAGGTTCCTCTGTCCGTGGAATTTCCAAGGCAAGAATTCTGGAGTGCCCTCCTCCAGGGGATTTTCCCAACCCTGGGATGGAACCTGCGTCTCTTGCATTGGCAGGCAGACCCTTTACCACTGAGCCTTCTGGGAAGCCAGCCTATCATGAATACCTGTCTAAAAGAAGACCTTCATTTTCCGATTGAGGTCTTTCCACAGAAACTGCTTAAAATTTGCTCCTTTTTCTTTTCTAATGAGTTTGTTAGTTATAACTAGTGAGACTAGTCAGAAAGACCTTCTCTCAGTAGGACAGAGAATTTAGAAAGAAACATGGGCCAGCCTCCAGCAACAGTGGCCTGGGGTGATATGGTTGACTGCACCCTGCTGTTGGGATGTGGGCGTGGAGGCCTTACTCGGCTCATGGCAGTGCGTGGAGCTGTTGGGGACAGACTGGCCAGGGAGGAATCTGGCCGGGCAGGAATCCCACCTTAGCGGCTGTGTGTGCAACTCCCCTGCTCTGATGACAGCACCTCCTCTTCCCTGTCACCAACTGGCAACTCGCAGCAAAGGATGTTTTTCTGATCATTTTGCACTCATTAAATGCAGCTGTCACAACACGGGATGCGAGGATGCATGAAAACTTTTCTGCCACGTCAAAATAAAGCTGAAGAGCATTTAAAAAGGGAGCTGAACCCTTTGAAGCTGATTCTCAAGGAATATAGGAAATTTCACCTTTTGTTGTTGACAATTGAAAGTGTTCCCTTGCAACACAAATTAAACCTCGGCCTGAGCAGAAAAAGCATCATCATTCATCAAAAATCTACAGCAGGAGCCATTTGGCCAAGCAGTAGGCCAAATGTGATTGTGCTGTTCCTGAGTCTCCATGACCCAGAGGCTCCACGTTCACAGGCCTGGCTGACAATGGTCCAATGGGCCGAGTGGTTCCTTGACTCTCGAAAAAGTGTTATGAAAATGAAATCACCACACACCTATTGCATACCCCATTAGAGAAGAAGGCCAAAGGAATGGATTCTGAGAGCACAGCACATGCTGACTGAACTGGACTCTCTGGATAGAGGCAAGGGTCTCTCATGATCTTGGTGTGGTCATCAGAGTTCCCTTCTGATTCCAGGTTCCCATGGGCCTGTGTGCAAACCAGTGTAAAGGACTATGTGCTCACTAATGTGCTTCCTGATGCAGTTGTGTGTGTGTGTATGTTCAGTTGTGTCTGACTCTTTGTGACTCCATGGACGGTAGCCCTGGAGAAGGAAATGGCAACCGACTCCAGTATTCTTGTCTGAAAAATCCCATGGACAGAGGAGCCTGGTGGGCTACAGTCCACGGGGTCACAAATAGTCGGATATGATTGAGAAGCTAAGCACGCACTCTTGGACTGTAGCCCGCTGGCTCCTCTGTCCATGGGATCCTCCAGTCACGAATAATGGGGTGCATTGCCATTTCCTTCACCAGGCGATCTTCCCGACCCAGGGATTGAAACCTGAATTTCTTGCATTGGCAGGCGGGTTCTTTACCAGTTTGCCAGTTGGCGCCTCTTAAATTTCTTGTTTTCTAAGTGTCAATCTTTTTCTTAAGTATTTGATTATGCTGGATCTTCGATGCTGTGCATGGGCTTTCTCTAGTTGTGGTGAGCAAGCTGCTCATTGCGATGACTTCGCCTTTTGTGGAGAATGGACTCTAGGCCCTCAGGCTTCAGTAGATGGGTGCATGGGCTTAGTCACTTCACGGCATGTTGGATCCTCCCAGACTGGGGATCAAACCCGTGTCTCCTGCACTGACAGGCAGATTCCTAAACAACTGGACCACCAGCGAAGTCCCTACATGTCAGTCTTAACTTCGGACCAGTTCAAACGCTCACCCTGGGTTTTGCTCCTCCGAGAAGTCTCTCACCTTGAGATAAGAGGAGAGCGTCCTGCCAGCTGAAATGGGCCAGATCCGTAACACCTGATGCAGTGGGTCCTCTCTCTTGGCACTTCCTCTCTTTCTTCATCATGCTGTGCATACAGAAAGGCCCAGAACACATCCTTGAGGTACAGATTTTGACTCGCAGTTTTGAAAGTCTATTTTACATAAGCTTTCTTTGCAGATAAAAATGAACACGGCTGTTTGTACTTTGACGTAGTCCCCCAAATAAGAGTATATTTATTCTCTTAACTCCATCATGGCTGGTTAATTTTGCAGAGAAATTAGAAACCACAACCATACACATGCTTTCAATGCATCATACAGTGTGACGTATCTATCTTTTTTTTTCTATAAAACTGTATTAATAAAATATTTTGGAGCAAACAAGCAAAGCAAACTGTGTGGGCTGGGTAAGGGCCACTGGCTGTGCTCTCTTTGTGGAACCCTGGTCCACCTGGACTATGATCTCTGCTGCAGTGACTGCTTAGGTGTCTATATGGCATCCCCGCTAGACTGGAACTTGTGGAGTAAATACTGGGGTTATCACGTGTGTAGCCCTGATGGTGTGATGCAGGGCTGGTTCTGAAATCTGGTGGAGAGCAGAGGGGAGAAAGGAAGGAAGAAGGGGGCTTCTAGGGGTGGGCACATGTCCACGTCAAGAGACACAGATACAGACGTTCAGCCCCTCGCTGGCCCCTCTTCCACCTCTAGGCATACACCCCAGCTTCCTGGCTCATGGGCAGGAGTTATTGAGAAATAAGAGCCGCATTTATGTCGTGGGTCTTCTTGGGTCTTGGTCAGAGTCCAGCCAGGGAACCCCCCCTGCCTGGACATCGCTTATCTTTCAGGGTCCACCTAAGATCCCCTGGGATGGATCCTAAAGGGGGCAGCAGGATGGGGTGGGCTGAGTCCCAGCCCCATGGCCCTGGAGCAGAGAGAGAAGGGCAGGCATACTGGCCTGGTGGCCGGGAGAGCACATCTTTAAGTGACCCACAGCTGGACGCATGACTATGGGCTCTGATGGCTGCGTATGCCTCACCCTGGATTCTCGTGCTTTGGGATGACCTCAACGGGGACCCCGAGGAAGAAAATGCAAGAAATTGAGGTGCCAGCTTCACTGTGATGCCTCACGGGTGAGAAAACCCACAGCCTGGAGATAGATGATGAGTGCAAAGGAATCGTGGGTGAGAAGCTAGTATTCTCTAGTGTTCTGGTTGTCGTGCTGGACACAGAGCAGAGATCAGAAAGGAGATGTCAAGGGGGTGGTGGAGGATGGGAACATGCAGAGCCTGGGGTGTGGCCCTGTCCCAGTTGACCAGTGAGGGACCAGAGGCCCTCCATCCTCCTACGAAGTGAGGAACCCACCTTCTGCCTGCTTTGTCTATACACAAGCATATTGTGGCTAGATTTGATTTGAAGTTAGTGTACTCTTGCCTGGAAAAATCCCATGGACAGAGGAGCCTGGTGGGCTGCAGTCCATGGGGTCGCTAAGAGTCGGGCACGACTGAGCGACTTCACTTCCACTTTTCACTTTCATGCATTGGAGAAGGAAATGGCAACCCACTCCAGTGTTCTTGCCTGGAGAATCCCAGGGACGGGGGAGCCTGGTGGGCTGCCGTCTATGGGGTCGCACAGAGTTGGACACGACTGAAGCGACTTAGCAGCAGCAGCAGCACCTACTAGGGGCTTCTCCAGTGGCTCAGCAGGTAAAGAATCTGCCTGCAGCACAGGAGACACAGAAGTCAGCTGTTTAATCCCTGACTCGGAAAGATCCCCTGGAGGAGGGCATGGCAACCCACTCCAGTACTCTTGCCTGGAGAATCCCATGGACAGAGGAGCCTGGCAGGCTACAGTCCGTGGGGTCACAAAGAGCTGGACATGGCTGAAATGACTAACCACAACACGCAGAATCTATTCGATTTGAATTTATCAGATCCAGTTCATTGACTCTTGGAGAGGCAAGGTTGATTGTGTCTCCTGCGTGCAAAAGACCCCTTCCGGGATCACCTTCCTCCCTGCTGACTGCCCCTCTTTCCTTTCTGCACCCCCACCCTCATGGAAGCCCTCTTCCTGGAGGCTGTCCTTGGAGATCTGGTTTGAAGTTGGTCTCTCCCTCTATCCTGTTCTATCTTAGGCTCCTGCTGTGTTCCCTGCTAACACGAATTATAGTTTGTAATTAGCTTGCATCCCTGTTTCATTATTTGCTTGCCTCCTCCAGGAGGACAGGGTGATGCTTGGAAAGGTAGTGCCGAGCCTGGTGTTTCATGGAACCGACACATGAACACGGCTGAGTGGATATCACAGCGCATCGTATAAACCTGAGTGAGATCCATTCCTTTTCTCCAAGACTTCAGAATATCGGGAGGAGCCACACAAGCAGATAGGATGAGGACATGGCAGGACAGTTCCTACCTTGAGTACCACAGAGCGCTTGCGGAAAGGGCTGCGTGGCATGGGCTGGTGTGTGGGGAGGGTTTGCTCTTCCTCAGGTGAGAAGGCCTAGCGGAGAAGCAGGGCCGGTTCACGGTGTCAACAGAAAGGGGACCGGCCTCTGCCCACAGCTGAGAGATGCTCTGCCTGCTCTGTATTCTGACCCCAGTGATGTTGTGTGCACATATGTGCGTGCGTGTGTTGTGTGTGCATATATGTGCATGCATGTGTACATGTGTGCATGTGTTTGAGAGTGTGTCTGCATACGTGTGTGTGTGTGAGCACACCCTGAGCCTGGAGTAGCAGGTGACTTTGCTGTCGTGGGCAGGTGCCAGCCTGTGGGTGGGTGGCCCTGGTATCTTCTGGTCTGTCTCCTGCTTCTGTTCCATCTGTTCCTCCTGAAATCAAGCTGACTGTGCTGTGTGCTTCTCGATGGGGACCCACATGCCTGTCATTCCCAAGGGAGTGACAGTCACTGACACCCAGTCCAGAGGCCGCCCAGACGGTGTTCAACCATATTAGTCATGCCTCTCTTGACGGGGCTGTGTAAGTACCTTTCATTTCAGTAAGGAAACATTCACAGTTTGGTATAATGGCAACCTTTACTGTGGAGGATGATTCAGAGGGCTTTGGGATTTGCTGAAACCATGAGTGGGTCTCAGAGGGTTAACAGCGCTGGCCTGGAAGGGGACCCCGGCACGGCGACTCCCGGGAAGGACCCAGCCTGATTCCAAGATTTAGGGCTCTTTAGCATGGGGAGGACCACCCCGTCCTTGGGAAGTGCTAGCACTGATTCCTTCATTACTGAGCGCTTCAGAAGACACAGTGTCCCTGATTCCCTTCTTGGAAAGATAGAAACTTTAATGTGCAGTTAATTAAATGTTGTGTTGATTTGCAAGCCCTGAGCTCTCAGAGGCCCCAGGGAGGTGGAGGCAAGTTGAGAAATCAAACAACAGGAGGACTGCCTGTCCCCGTCTGACCACAGACAGGGCGGCCCTGTTTGCTCCCAACGCCCAGGGAGTGATGGAGGTGCCCGGTGCCGGGGACCTGCGCTCCAGGCGCGGTGCTCGCACTCTGTTTACAGCGGAGACGCAGAGAGCAGGCAGAGCCCGAGGGGGAAGGAGGCTGGTTCGACCCTGCCTCTCTCTCTGCCGCTTGCTTTCAGAGGCATTCCTTTTTTTTTTTTTTCCCTCTTAGTGCTTTGGCACTTCTTTGTACTAAGCAGAGCTGTGTCAGGCTGGAATCTTTTCACACAAACTGAAGAATCCAGCTGTGGCTCTGGATCAGCCTGCAGAGATGCAAGCCTCTTGTGGCACTGCAGTTTCCGGGGGCGGCAGGGCCACCCAGGTGGGCTCGCTGTGTCCAACGTGGTGCTAGGTGCCTAGGTGGCCGGGATGCTGTGCATGGGTGGGTACAAGTGGGCCTCCGAGGATAGGGAGGGGGGAGGGCTTGCTGGAAATCTGAGCCCCCAGGATGGGAGGCTGCATGGGGCAGGCCCCCCCAGAGCCCGCTTTTCCTTCCTTGCCCCATCCCAACATTTTAGGGATGGGGGCACGTAGGCAAGAGATTCAGTGGCTCGATTTCTCAAGAGAAAGCATGGTTTGCTCCAAAGAACGAGCACCTGTTAACAGTAACAAGCTTATCATCCGCTTGGCCCTGGCGAAAGGCACAACTTATGGAGTTACCAAATGACAACTTGCAGGGTGATCTGCCGCCAGAGCCAGCTTTCCTGAACCCCAGGCCTGGCAAGAATCAGGCGCCAGGACCCGAGGCCCATACGCTTGTCTGGTATTTGGGTGTCCCAAGCCCTCGCCTGCTGCCCTTCCTTCCAGTCCTCTTATTTGAGATGCCCCAAAGAGCCGCCCAAGCTTCTGGGCCTGACTCTGGAAAGGGTTGGCAATGTGACTATATTCTTATTATGAATAAAAATTTTAAACCCAAGCTGATAAACATATTTTTTTTTCACACTGAATTCATCAGGAATACATTAACATTTTCTAAAAGGTAAAGACAGAAGAAATGAAAGAATTGTAAGGAGTACACTAGGAGGTACTTGGCCATTAGGATCCCCGTTGCCATCAGCTCCCGTACACGCGCCAGACCGTCACCCCGCAGAACTCAACGCTTGGGGAATTAGCCCGTGGAATAATTATCACCCCGGATGAACACACTAAGAGCTGGTTCCCGTGTGTGGCGAGCCATTCATCCTAAGAAAGAAATCTGGAGTGAAAGCTCACAGCATATTTTACACAGGTTCTGTAAAAGGATCCAGGCAAAACAGGCTTTGCAACATTAGTTATGAGCATATATGGGAAAAGCAGTTACTTTCTGTGCTGACATATGGCTGACTTGGTACCATGCCCAGGAATCTCAATGTTCCCCCCAACCCCCTCCGCCCAAGAAGGGTGAGCCCAGGCTTCCTCCTTCGCCCCGTTGTCTCTGGGACCCATGGCACAGGCAGCTTGTGGCTAGATCACCGGAGAAGTAAAATCACATCCATGCGTGCCAAGACCAGGCTGCTGTGGGCACTGGCAGTTGGCAGGTGCCACCATCCCCGTCGGCGATAATGATTTTTCCTAAATCAGGGAAATTATGAATGGAGCCCAAACCCATCTGCTTAGCATTCAAGCGCGGTGACGGGCCCTAGTAAACAACAACGGCGGCAACAACACAAGAGCACAAGAACGCTTTTGTCCTGGGGCTGCTTCCAATCTCCGAGGATGGAAATTTCATCTTGTTCTGATAATATTCCATAACCCATGCAGACACACCTCCAAAATGTTTAGCGTGGCCAAGCAAACACTTGGGGTTTTGTTTTGGGAGAGACAGGGGCACGTGGCCGCTGGAGATCAGGGTGCTCACCCATTCGCTCGCTCGTTTATCTGAGCCTCACTTGGTTCACTGAAACCTCTCTGGGAGCCAGTTCTGTCCTCACCAGGGGGATGCAGGATGACCTTTGCCTTTAAGGAGTCAGTCTTAAAAAAGGACCTGTTTACGTATGTATTTATGGCTGTGCTGGGTCTCCGCTGCTGCGTGGGTTTTCTCCAGTGGTGGAGACTGGGCGCTCCTCTCTGGCTGTGGTGCGCAGGCTTCTCACTGCGTGGTGCACGTGGGCTCAGTACTTGCAGCTCGTGGGCTCAGGAGTTGGGACTCCCGGGCTCTAGAGCCCAGACGCAGTAGCTGTGGTGCACGGGCTTAGCTGCTCTGCGGCGCATGGGATATTCTGAGACCAGGGATCGAACCCGTGTCCTCCCGCAGTGTCAGGTGGATTCTCCCCACTCAGCCACCAGGGAAGCCCAGGGGTCAGTCTTGTGGGGAGGACAGATACTACAAAGCCATCAGGTGATGCGTGATCCGTTTGTGCGGAGTCCTCAGAGGGAGTGAGAACCCTTTTGAGACTGGGAGGCTTCCTCCCTGCCTGGGAAGGCAGGGAGCACTTAAACCTTCTGAGTAAGGCTGAATGGAGGTGGAGAGGGCCATGCCTCTTGGTCAGGGCCCTCCTGGCTGAGCCCCCAGGTTAGGGCACTTCCTATCTGCCTCCAAATGAGGCATCCCCCTTCAAATCTTGGCTTCCTCACTTGTAAATCCAAGATGGTGATTCTTCTTCCTGGGGATGTTCTGGGGCTTCATTGGGGAACTTTGTGCAAAGAGCTTCATGGGGCCCCAGCGGTGGTGGATGCAGATGGTGGTAGTTGGTGCTACTGGGGGAAAAGGAGCCCCCTGGAGTATGGGGTCCTGGATGGTCTTCAGCATAAGGAAGACCCTCTGAGATCTTTGTGTTGTGAAGGACACTTGGGGGTCCCTTATGACCTGGATTAGGAAAGAGAGGCATGGAGGGCATCAGCTGAGGCTGCAAGAGCAGGAAGGGATGCTGAGGCCACTGGACACATGCTCACGAAGCCACTCTGTGCCAGGGAGGGGGCGGGGAAGAAATGGATTGGAGATGCGTTTGAAAAGTGAAATAGACCAGGTTGATAAAACAGAGGGAGAGAGAAGAAGAGAGGGAGAGAGACATAGAGACAGGGGCAGAGGAGGAGAGACGGGGGGATTTTCGTGATGAGGTGGATGGTGATGGTGTAGACTGAGATGAAGAGGAAGGCAAGGAGCAGACAGGGTGGGAAGGCGTGAAGAGGGCCTACCCCCTTTACCCCAGGCCAACAGCCGCTGCCCAGATGGCTGTCACTCTTGCCCCCAGTCCTGCATCCCTCTGAGCTCCCACGCCTTCCTGAGTGTGGCCTCAGAGATGAGATAAGGCTCCAGCACGTCCTGATCTGGCTGGTGCATGCCCCAGAGTAGAGACCAATCCTCTCCAGAGTCTGTGGTGTGACTCAGAAGGTGCCCCTTTTGTCCTCTGTGATCAGAATCCTCCAACACTTTGGGCACGGCAGGGCGAGGGGCTTTTAAACCTTGATCTTTGGATTCTGATGACACAGCTCATTACATCATGGCCTGTTGCCTCTTCCAGGCTTCCTGATTTGCAAAGATTTTCTTTTCCACTCTTGTTGGGCACACAGGCAGTGGAATAGGGCCTCCCCTGGTGGCCCAGATGGTAAAGAATCTGCCAGGAAGTGTAGGAGACCTGGATTCGATGCCTGGCTTGGGAAGATCTCCTGGAGAAGGGAATGGCTACCCACTCCAAAATTCTTATCTGGAGAATTCCATGGACAGAGGAGCCCGGTGGGCTACAGTCCACAGGTTGCAAAGCGTCAGAATGACTGAGAGACTAACACATAGGGAAGAGGTACTAGGTGCACAGAGGCTAGTCCTAGATTCATGGGCTATTTGTAAATCAAACGAGCCCTCTTCTCAGGGTCAAGTTCCATTCCTCCATGCACCTGGAGCACTGTCCTCTAAACAGTGATGAGCAGCACGCAGCCTTCAAGCTGGAGCAAGACACTCTCGATGGAGTAATTTCAGGAAAAAGAATTTAGATCAGAGAGTTGGTCCTTATGCACACTCACCCGTTCACGCTGGAGCAGTAGCCGGCCCTCCAGAGGTGCTGACCCCAGCAGCCTGGGGCCTGGGAGTCTACCTCCTGCCCCACCAAGCTCTGGACAGGACCTAACCCAGAGAAGGGGCACCAAAGCTAAATGCAGGCAGTGTTTGCCCCAGTTTGGGATAAAGCATCTAAGAGATACAGACCTTTCTCACTTCAATACATTTCCCTAAGGAAGGGTCCAGCAAGATGTTCCCTTTTCATTGTTTTGTAAGTAGCTGATGGAGAAGGAAGCCCCATCTGGGGAGTGTTTTGCGCCCTTCTGTCCCTGTGCTGTCCAAGCCCTTGGAGTGCTCCCGCTTGGTGGCCCCCTCCGTCTCGTCTGCTTCCCCAGGAACCAGAAGCCACTGTGGATCTGTGTCTCTGCGTCCCTGCCCTGTTGGTGGGTTGTGGTGCTTATTTGTGTCTACTTTGTTTCTTCTTTAGTGTTTATCACGAGACAGGCCATTCCTCTCAACATCCTTCTGGCTACTCGTCCACTTCACTAATGCTTCGTGCACAAGGATGTGTTCAAAATATGGAATTTTTCGGATTCTGTTTTTCATGCTACCTTTAGCCAAATTTCCTCCCCCCGCTGCAAAAGCAGCTCACAAATCCTTCATGAATGGGGCGATAGTAAAAGAGGACTTGAGATTCAAGGATATTTGTAGATACTGAAAAATGTTCTATGTGTACAATGTATGTAACTCATAAAGTACGCAGACCATAGACATTTTTCTTTTTCCTGAAGTGTATTTTGTGCAGAAGCACATTATACTTTAAGTTCTAATGACAAGAGTTAGAAGAGTGACTGGTGAAGAAAGCTTACTTCACACGGCTTCCAGCCCTGGCAGGAGGTGGGTGGTTATACTTGGATCTTAGACACCATGGTGGGCCTGCAGCTATGGATTAAGGGGCTGTGGAGGGCTGTCCCCATCCATCCTCCCCCCATTCCCAGCACAGGAGCTGTGTCCTGTGCCTCCTGCTGACAGAAGAATGTTCTTTGCCATCTCAAGGTCCTGGGTTTCATGTGGCTGGAAGACACCAGTGACTGTGATGGTGATGGTCTGGGTCCGTCTGGTCAAGGCCATGGTCTTTCCAGGGGTCATGGATGGATGTGAGAGCTGGACTTTAGAGAAAGCTGAGCGCCGGAGAACAGATGCTTTTGAACTGTGGTGTTGGAGAAGACTCTTGAGAGTCCCTTGGACTGCAAGGAGATCCAACCAGTCCATCCTAAAGGACATCAGCCCTGAATATTCATTGGAGGGACTGATGTTGAAACTGAAGCTCCAATACTTTGGCCACCTGATGCAAATAGCTGACTCATTTGAAAAGACCCTGATGCTGGGAAAGATTGAAGGCAGGAGGAGAAGTGGACGACAGAGGATGCGATGGTTGGATGGCGTCACCGACTCAATGGACATGAGTTTGGGTGGACTCCGGGAGGTGGTGATGGACAGGGAGGCCTGTGTGCTGCAGTCGGTGGGGTCGCAAAGAGTCGGATGTGACAGTGACTGAACTGAACAGAGGTGCTGACTTAAGAAAGATGCACAGCACGAAGAGTTGTGAGTTCAGTTTTGTTTGGGGCAAAATGAGGACAGCAGCCTGGGAAACAGCATTTCAGATAGCTCGGAGGAACTGCTCCACTGGGGCAGAGGGGACAGTCAGGATACAGGTGATTTTGGAGAAGGGGGGATGCAGGCCATCACACGCTTTTTGCAGGTTTCTGCGGTCATGAGGAGCAGTCATCGCCATGAAGTATTTTAGTGCTTTTCTAGATGTAAGGAGATATAAGAATTTGGGTCATAAAACTGTCTTCTGGAAATATCTGGCTATCTAAAGGCCTGTTCTGCTAGAGGACAGAGTGCCTCGTTTCTGCTCACCGCCCTGAACTCCTTTCGGGGCGTGCTGACGGTCAGAAGCTGTGGCAGCACCTGATTCAGTTCTTGTAGAGGGAGAGGGCAAGGGCCCAGGCGAGTGCCAGTCTGTAGTTGACAGGGGCGACCTTGATCAGCTTTCTCGTTGGGGCCCCTCTCAAGAGGGCAGGAGCCAGCTTATTTCCCCTTCCCCGCTGGCATTCAGTCAGTTCTCCTCCAGACAGCATCTTAGCTCTGAGATCAGATCCTGAAAATCATTCTTAGAGAACCGACTCCTGCTACCTTCTCCCATTTTTGACAACTTCAGGTGAATTATCCTGGCCCGAAGCCATGAAGTCAAGTTCAAAGAAAAATCACAGATGCCGAAAGACACACATATTTTTGTCATCATGGTTGTGGCTTTCAGTCAGTGATCTGAGGGGTTGTTGAGAAGAAACTCAGAAAGTGTTCAAAGTGAAGTGGGTGGTGAGGTCTGGAGGGCGGGTTTGGGCTTGTCTTGGGTTTGAGAGGTGCTTGCATCAGAATTTGCCTGTTGAGGGACTTCCCCGGTGGTCCAGAGGCTAAGATTCTGGGCTCCTATTGCAGGGGGCCCAGATTTGATTCCTGGTCCGAGAACTAGATCCTACATGCTGCAATTGAGACCTGGTACAGAGTAGTAATCAAATACATATAAAAAATTTTTTTTCCAGGTGCTCACTCTAACCCACCCTGTCCAGGCGGGCGTGAAGACCTTGATGGCTCTGCCAGACTTCTTTGAAGAGAGAGTGCCGAGGGGCTTGACCCAGGAAGCCAGGGTGGGGGACTCACTGACATGGTTAGAGTGAAGTGCTTGTGAGGGTCTTGGTGGATGGACACTGAGTCCATGCTGCCTGAGACCACTGCTCAAGGACATGGTGGCGTTTCTTAGAGCTTGGTCATTCACAGTGGGCCAGGTGCTACTTTGGCCTTTGAGTCGCATATTTGAACAACTTAACCCATTTCTCATATATGGAAAAAAACTGCAGTTTAGACCTAAAGACCCAGACACTTTATCAGTAATGCTTCAGGTATTTGATCTCCTGGGGGTCAGGGATCGTGACCTTCAATCTGGGTGTTTCCCATAGCATCTGGTAAGGACCAAGGCCTACAGGAGGCCCACGTGCCTGTGAGCTCGGTTGCTCAGTCCTGTCTGGCTCTTTGTGACCCCACGGACTGTAGTCCAGCAGGCTCCTCCGTCCATGGGAATTTCCCAGGCAGAAAAACTGGAGTGGGTTTCCCTTTCCTTCTCCAGGGGATCTTCCCAACCCAGGGATTGAGCCCAAGCCTCCTGCATCTCCTGCCGAGGCAGGCGGGTTCTTCACCACTGAGCCGCCTGGCAAGCCCCACAGGAGGCCCACACTCACGGGCATTTTAGGGCTACTGTCCCCTCACTGTAAGCCTGGGAGGGGTGTACATTATAACCATGCTTATCGTGAGGCTGGAAAGTTGAGGCCGAGGGCAAATATGTGATTTCACAGCTGGCAAGAGGCTGAGCTGGCCCTGGGCCCCTGAGGTCCCTCCCTGGAGGCATTATCCTCCTGGGAAGATGTGGGAGACGGAGACTGGAGGAACTGTCTGCTTGCTCTCCTCTTGGGTGGACTCCTTGGAGAGGCTGGGGTGGGTCAGCCCACCTAGACAGATGAGGATCTGCAGGAATGGTGATGCCCTCCAGGAAGGACGTGCTTTCCTCCTTAGCAGCCGCCACACCACCATCCTAACCATCCTCATTGTCAGGCCACCTTTCTTCCTATTGAACTCATACCCTTCTCACTCAAGTTTAAGCCACTGGCTTCTCACTTCCTCCTAGATGTTGGTGAAGAACAGCTGGTTGCAATATTCTGTGTATTAATCCCCAGTTCTTTGAGGGATGAACACATACACACACACCCATATACACCCATACAGATCCCAACCAACCCAGTTCCTCTATATGCCTTCACAGCAACCATCCAAAGCTCAGAGTTCTGCCTTTAGGATTATTTTTATTTTCCTTTGGAAAACATTAACTGTAAATTAATCTTCAATTTTTCTACAATAATTTTTCTTAGTTGATACCATTTCCATAAGTACATTTTACAATGAAATAGTGGATCCTTAAATTATGGAGTTTTATGAACTTATTGGTTGCCAGGTGGGAAGCTCAGGGGGAAGGGATAGTTAAGGAGTTTGGGATGGACATGTACACACTGCTATATTTAAAATGGATAACCAACAGGGACATGCTATACAGCGCAGGAGCTCCGCTCATGTTATGTGGCAGCCTGGATGGGAGGGGAGTTTGGGGGAGAATGGACACATGTGCATGTATGGCTGAGTCCTTTTGCTGTCCCCTTGAAACCATCATAACATTGTTAATCAGCTATACTCCAATACAAAATAAAAAATTTAAAAAAAACTTAATAACTATAAAAAATTATGGAGTTTTAGAGTTTTGCCAATAAACTTTTGAGGTTACAGACTAGAGCTTCTTCTTATAGAAATATATGCTGTGGATAATATGATTTTTGGAAAGAAAGTGCCCGTGACCTGAAGAGTTGTGTGACATTATCTCTCTAATCTTAGGCATCAGGACCTAGGTTTTATTTTTAAAATGAATTTTATTTATTTCTTTATTTAGTCCTGCCACTGGGCATGCGGGATCTTAGTTCCCTGACCTGGGATCAAACTTATGCCGCCAGCAGTGGAAGCACCGTGTCTTAACCACTGCACCACCAGGGAAGTCCAAGATCAAGATGTTTAAACTTGGGAAAATGTAGGCCGCATTGCAGTTTCTTCCACCGAAGAGAAGAGGCTTCCATGTTTGCGTGATTTTTATCTCCATTGTGGGTTCCTTTTGTGCATTCTTAGGAGATTCTACTCCTGTGGAGTTCCCTCGTGGCTCAGTCCGTAAAGGATTTGCCTGCAATGCAGGAGACATGGGCTTGATCCCTGGGTCGGAAAGATACCTCGAGAGGGGAATGGCAACCCACTCCGGTATTCTTGCCTGGGAAATCCCATGGACAGAAGAGCCTGGCGGGCTACAGCTACGGGATCGCCAAGAGCTGGACACAACTGAGTGACTGAGCAAACACCTGTACCAGGCTGCGCCAGGCACAGTTACGTGTTCCAGGTCTAAGATGCTGTGATGTGAATGCCAAGCTGTCACGTTTTTCTAGAACAGACATTTCTGATGCGTGTTTTGCTGGAGGACAAGCATCTTGTCTTGTGCAGACTGTACTTGTGTTTTCGGCCACTGCATTTCCCCTATGGGTAAAAGGTGGAGGAGGTCCCCTCACCGGCCTCTCCCCGCCGAGTTGTCGGCTGTCTTTGCTCCATTGAGTATGTGAGGCGCTTGCTTGTCTTTGAGTCACACAGAACCACTTGCAGGAAGAGCTCCAGAGAATTTAGGGAAGAAGGGAGGGAGGGGAGATAAGAGATATGTTTGTTTTCAAGAAGCAAGAAAGCATAAGGAAAACAAAGGCTTTCCCATGTGTCCTCCGCACTTAGTTAGGTGACCTTTTCCTGGGTGGTTTTGCTCCCTCAAGTGCACTTGTTCCTCATCTTTTTTTTTTTTTCTAATCAACTTTTATTGGGGTATGCTGCTGCTGCTGCTGCTGCTGCTAAGTCGCTTCAGTCGTGTCCGACTCTGTGCGACTCCATAGATGGCAGCCCACCAGGCTCCCCCGACCTGGGATTCTCCAGGCAAGAACACTGGAGTGGGTTGCCATTTCCTTCTCTAATGCATGCATGCACACTAAGTCACTTCAGTTGTGTCTGACTCCGTGCGACCCTATGGACAGCAGTGGAGAAGGCAATGACACCCCACTCCAGCACTCTTGCCTGGAGAATCCCAGGTGGGGGGTGCCTGGTGGGCTGCCATCTATGGGGTCGCACAGAGTCGGACACGACTGACGCGACTTAGCAGCAGCAGCATGGACAGCAGCCCACCAGTCTCCTGTGACCACGGGATTCATAGTTGCTCCAATATAGTAACAATGTTGTGTTAGTTCTGTAGAGAAAGGGAATCAGCCATATGTGTACCTATATCCCCTCTTTCTGGATTTCCTTCCCATTCAGGTCATCACGGGGCACAGAGTAGAGTTCCCTGTGCTGGACAATAAGTTCTCACTAGTCATCTATTTTATACATAGTATCCAAAGTGTGCGTATGTCAATCCCAAGCTCCTAATTCATCCCCTGTTTGATGTCCATCTGTTTGCTTTCTACCTCTGGGTCTCTATTTCTGCTTTGCACATGAGAACCACTTTTCTAGATTCCACATATATATTGAAAGAGAAAATTCTAACTAACTTCACTCTGTAGGAGAGTCTTCATTTTTTAGCATCTCTTGGGGACAGGGCCATGAGCATGAAGCCAGAAGCAGGTCAGAATCAGGAAGAGGGTTCTGGGTCCTTTGTCCAGCGGCCTTGCTCCGCCTGCGTGTCTGAGGCTTTTCCAGGGGCAGGAGCTGCAGGCTCATCACTTCAGTCACATCACCAGAATCATCCTGCTGGACATCGGGATGAATGACGTCATCCTGAATGACAGCACCGCACCACAGCTTCCTTCATCCATTTACATTTCAGACCAACGGCTGAGGGCTCTGGATTCATTATTCAGGAGCACCGGTCACCTGCAAACGTTTCTCAGCCCATATCTCATGTAAAAGCTCCATCCGTTTCTATCCACGACGCCTCTCGTCGCGTCCTCGTGTAGTTTTCTAAATAAAACGCTGTAAATTCCTTCTGAGGCCCTGGTGGCGTGTGATGCTTTAACTTCCTCATTTGTGGAGCACGCCTGCCTGGACGATCCATTCCCAGGAGCAGAAGCCACCTGCCTCTGACCTTGGCTGCTCCTCTCGTAGGAGTTCCACTTTTTTTTATTTTTGGTGGTGGGGGGAGCTCCACTTGTAAATAAGTAAATGAAGGGATTTGGAAGACCTCAAGGTCTTTTCTGGGTTTCCCTGATAACTCAGTTGGTAAAGAATCCACCTGCAATGCAGGAGACCCCGGTTTGATTCTTGGATTGGCAAGATCTGCTGGAGAAGGGATAGGCTAGCCTACTTCAGTATTCTGGCCTAGAGAATTCCAAGGACTGTATAGTCCATGGGGTCGCAAAGAGTCAGATATGGCTGAGCACTTTTCACTTTCACTTTTCAAGGTCTTTTCTTTGTTTAAGGATGGATTCATGAAACACAGGGTAAAGGACATGGGCTTTGGAATTTAAGACAATTCGGCCCACCTCCCTGGGCTCTGGCACTTGTTGATTTGTGTAAGCTACTATGTGAGTTACGTGCTCTTGTGAGTTCAACTTTCTTGTCTCTGCAATGGGTATGAACATGGATGGGTGGGAGGGTGTGGGGGGATGCACAAGAAAGACCCTCACCAGCCACAGGGAGTGTGCACAGCAAGGTATATGGGGCACCGAGGATTTAGTCTAGACCCTCCCAAACAGTGAAAATAAGGCAGTTGGCACCTCCAGAACAGTTAGGTTTGGGACCTCCCTGGGGCCCAGTGGTTAAGACTTTGCCTTCTAAGGCATGGGGTGCAGGTTCATTCCCAATTTGTGCAGCTAATATCCCACATAGTTTGTGGTCAACAAAGCAAAACATAAAACAGAAACAATATTGTAACAAATTAAATAAAGACAAAAAACAATCCACATCGAAAAAAAAGTTTATTATACACTGTTACCTTTGCCCTGTGTAAGAGTCTTCCCAACACTGACATGGGTCATAGGCAGACTAAAAATACCCCAGCTCTCAGAGATGCTGACCTGGGCTTTGTCCTTCTAACTTTTGAATTTCAGCTCTAACCCTTACAAGTTGTTTGATTTTAGAAAAATTGTTATTTTTTTTCCCAGACCTCAGCTTCATCGTCTGTAAAACGGTTCCAATGAAACCCACCTTGGGGAGAGTTTAGCAAAAAAACTGAATGCTAACATAGTCAACTCCTGGCACAGAGTGGGAATTCAACAAACAATTCTTTTTGTTTTTTTAATTTGACTGCTCCTGTGTGGCCTGTGGGATCTTAGTTCCGCTACCAGGGATTGAACCTATGCCCTCTGCACTGGAAGCACGGAGTCTTAACCACTGGACTGCCAGGGAAGTCTCCAATTCTGCTTTCTTAACATCATGATAAATGAGTGCCTGTTTGTAAATAAGCTCTGATCACTTTTCTAAAAAAAATCAAGAAGATTCAGTTTTTCCTACTTTGTTACCCAAAGTATTATTAGACTTTAAAGAAAACAGAGCATAGCCTTCATCCCATCAGAAGACTGAACTTACTGTTTCTTGGCAAAAGAGAAAAAGGCATAAACACAACTGACATCAATTTTCGATGCATATTGCGTTGTCTCTCTGGTTTACTGTTTTTGAAAACCGAAAGTCCATCTGTCGCTAAAGACCTTTCGAGTTTCTAGAAAATACTTTCTAGATGTGGTCGTGCTGCTTAATCTGGCTGACTTAACAGTGCCTCGCACGAGTGCCTCTTGCTGGCACGTGTGGACAGGATGCTGACTTCCGGCCGCCTCTGCCCCGGAGGGTTAACCCCAGCACAGGTCCCCTGTTCTGTTCACTTAATCACAACCTTCCCCTGGCCTGTTGGTGCTGACATCACAGCAGAGGCGAGCATGCGGCGTGGCGCATGGTGCTTGCTCATGCCCACCTGGAAAGAACAGCTAGGATGCCCTGGGCTCCACAGCACTTACCTTTGTGGTGTTCACACCATCCCACACTTGAGCCGCAGGCTACCCCTCCATTATGATTATTACCTGGACACACACTGTATTCCCTGATGGAGAGTCTTGTGCTTGAAAACAGTAAAAATTTGACTTTTTCTTTCAGCGCAGGCTTTTTTGGTCCCCCTTTTCTCATAACCTCTAAATGACACACTTCCTAGTTCAGTGCAAATGTTCTCTTACTCTATGAGAGCAGAGAGAGCAGACTCTCATGCGTTTTGGCCATTTGTGGCATTTACCACTTACACTGTAGAGAAAGAGCAGAAGAAATTCTTCCTGTTTTCCATCTTTAATGATAAAGCCATCAAATGGCCAAAGTAAGGCAGAGTGAATTCAAATTTCAAGTAATTTCTGCGCCCTCAGAGGGGCAGGAAGGTGATGCGTCAGACGCAGGTCTGTCTTGTGTGGGGTTGGCCCCACCTCTGGAGACTGAGCCTCCAGCCCGAGCCTCCACCCCGAGCTCAGAGGGCAGGAGGAAGGCGGAGTGGAGGGGTGCCCTGGAAAGCCGCAGCAGACTCCTTCCCACAGGCTTGCATCACAGCTCCCCAAGCTCACCTGTCCTGCTACCCCTGGGCAAGGTCTCAGTGAAGCCCAGCCCTACACACACGCTTCCCTTGTGGTGTGGTTGGCGATTCTCCTCCATGTGAAATACCAAGGACACCATCTTTCACGGCTGCTCTCTGCAAGCTGTTGTGACGACGAGAAGTAGTACCTGCTAAGGCTGGTCAAAGAAGAAAACAGTGTAACCGTACAGCTATTTACAAAAATCGCTGCCAATTAAACAATAGATGGGTTGGAATCCATAAACAAACTTGGGGTGCCCAGCAGCCATAGTCACAGGGAGTGGGGGGCTGACATCTGTCAGATGACCTCCCATCAGTCTCAGAGGATAACGGCGTGTGGACCAGCTGGGTGTCGAGGGTCACCCGGCTGGAGCTATTCCCCACCCCTTCCTTCCATGTTCCTTCGCTAGCCTGAGGGTGTCAGCAGGCGCATCTCTCAGACCCGGTGTCCTGGGCAGAGCCCTGTGAAAGTGAAAGGCGGGTGCCACCCTCCTGGCTCCTATCTCTCTTGAAGTTTTGGTGGCTGGAGGGCTACAGAAAAGTGAATCCGTATCTTTGGTAAGAGAAAGACGGCATGATGGCTGGTGAGGAAAGAGGCTTGACCGCCCCATGGGTCTCAGGGTTTTCTCTCTGTCCTATATATATATACATATTTTTTAATTGAATTTTAAAATATTTTGTTTATTTATTTTTTGGCTGTGCTGGGTCTTCATTGCTGTGCAGGCTTTACTCTAGCTGCGGTGTGCGGGAGCTGCTCTCCAGCTGGGGTGTGCACGCTTCTCATTGCAGTGGCTTGTCTTATTGCAGAGCCTGGGCTCCAGGGCCCCCGGGCTTCAGTAGTTGCCGCTTGACAGTTGCTGCCACTGGGCCCCAGAGCACAGGCTCAATAGTTGTGGTGCAGGGGCTTACTTGGTCTTCCCTGGTGGCTCAGTGGTAAAGAATCTGCCTGTGATGCAGGATTGGTGGGTTTGATCCCTGAGCTGGGGAGATCCCCTGGAGGACGAAATGGCAACCCACTCTAGAATTCTTGCCTGGGGAATCCCATGGACAGAGGAACCTGGTGGGCTACAGTGCATGGGGTCGCAAAGAGTCAGACATGACTGAGCAACTAAAAACAACAACATGGGCCTAATGGCTCTGCGGCACGTGGAGTCTCCCGGATCAGGTATCAGACCCATATCTCCTGCACTGGCAGGTGGATTCTTCACCCCTGAGCCACCAGGGAAGCTCCTTTCTGTCCTGCATTCTCTGATGCTCTTCCTGTGGACAAGGGCATTCCAGCCACAGAGGGACGGCTGGTTGCATTTGGAGGCCTTCACTCTAGTGACGAATCCAAACTGCTGGTGAAGGTGCACGTGGGCAGCTCACTCACTTGCACCATCTGTGGTACACTTAGAAACGCCCTTGATAGAGAGGGAAACACCAAGGAGCTCTGGGCTAGAGAATGTTCTTCTTTAAAAAGGAAAGCTCTTCCTAACTGGTGGATAAACAGCTAGGGGCTCTGTCTCACTAAATGCCACCTTTCTCAGCTGACTTTCAGAATTTCATTTTCAAAGAAGGAGAAGACTGTCCTGAGCTGACACCGAGTAGAGAGGTAAAGGCTGGTCTTCACCCTTTGACAAGGAGTGTCAGGCTCTGTATGTGGATTAGGTGACCCTGTCTTTGGCAGATGAACGTTCATGGGACCCAGGGGCTATGACATTCATTTTCCGGGTGGGTGGGCTGGAAGTGAGACATTTACTTGTCTTATTGAGAAAAGAGAGCAAATAAAAAAAATTTTTTCCCTTTTCTTTCTCCCTGGGAAGAGTCCCAAGTGCCTGACTCAGAAGAGCAGCCGCCTGTGCGTGAGCCTGTGACCCTGGAAAATTTCCTCTTCTTTCTGTAATATCCTGTGACGGCCACATTTTCCACTCGTGTGACTTCCTCTCAGCTTTTGAAATGGTTGACTAGAAACTAAAGTTATTCTAGCATTGAGTGTGTGGTCTTGGGGTTCCCACAGCGAGCTTTCCTCCAGATGGGTACTGGAAAGAGTTTGGCAGCGAGCTCTGGGATGGGGAAGGAGCATTGGAGGAGGGGTCAAAAGATGTCACAGACTGGGGCAAGTCCCTCACCTCTCTGAATCTCAGTCTCATCAAGTGCAGAGAGGAAGGCAGACTGAACAAGCTCCTAACTACCAGATCGGATAACTCCTAAGAGAACAGAACACACATACTGGAAAACATGCATTTGTCCACTCTTGAGGTGTGATTTTGTAGACTGGTTTGGAAGAGCTCTGAATTCACTGAATAATTACACTATCTTTATTTCATAGGAAGACAGTTTCAATAACTTAACCATGAGAACTGCACACTAGCTGGCCTCTAGCCTTCTCCCAGCAAAGTCGATTGATTAATCCAGACAATTACTGTCAGGCCTCCACATCACAAAGCAAAGGAGAGAGGCTGGAAATTTTCTGAGAAATTTGGTTTTCGTACAGCTGATGTGGTTTACATGAGAGACCTCAGTGGAATATTTTCATTAAGGATTTTGGTAGCTATTGTATTTAGATAGTGCTGATTGGGTAGAAATCTATTAAAATTATTGTGTTTGTCAATTTATCAATGGGAAGAGAAGCATCATTTTAGTCATCCTTTTTTTTTCTTTCTAGCTCCATAGAAATTAGGGGAATCATATCATGAAACTGGGCTTGTAAAGTCAGCCAGTCTCAGTCCAAAAGTAGTTAAGAATTAAACCCTTAAAACCATCCCCAAACCAAACAGAGGCTTATTGGAATATAATGTGTTAATATAGCACATTTATGAATTAAAATAGGATATAAAATTTCCATCTACAAAATCCCTCAGCGAGGGCTTTTCCTATGTATATCTCCGTTACCTTGATAAAACTGAAAATGGACCCGCAGCTTGCTAAACTTAGAACAAATATGGAGAATTAGGTCCCAGGGTACATCCTCATAACTCCCTTACTCAGTTTAGATTCATAATTTTAGATTTTTCTTTATATTTCCATGTTTATGGTCCTTAGGGGAGGCTGAATACTGCTTTTTAACAGAGGATCTGGAAAACCTACAATTCTAATTCTGTAAAATTTTTCTTGAACATAGACATGTCATAGTTTTTCCATTGATCACTGTTCCATTGGTCAACCTCTTTCGATGGAAAATATGCTTTATGGAAAGGTCAATCCGCAAATTTTGTGTTATTGAGGTGCTTTTCACATGTTCAAATTATGGATGGCTTACTTTATGTACTTCATCCCCAAATGAAAATTCTGGCCTTCTCATTATCCTGCTCACAAAGCAAGCCCTTTAAAGCTTCCCAGCACATGTGAAAACCAAATTTTATGAGGCTCCAAGACCAGCCAGGAAACTTTAACAAAGACTAGATTTCAGAGAAGCAAACTTGAGTCGTGTAAAGGACATTGGGTTGGAAGGTATCCTCATCTACCTAGTTCTGTTTATGAAGCTGCATATGTGCTTTGCAACTCCATTTAGATCCAGCTCCATCAGCTGGAGATGGAAACCATATGTGTATCTAGGGCCCGTATGTTGGGGTTTGGAGAGCCTTCGACTTTTTTTGATTCCCAGCTCAGCATCATTTGCAGATTCAGAGGCAACCTGGCCACATTCTTGACCCCTCTGTGTCATGCAGCAATATTTTTATTATCCGACAGTTTTTTTTTCTGAGATGAATCCCATTTCATATGCTTAGAAAGGTGTGGTCTTTCGTTCTCAAAAGGTTGTTCTAAGTGAAACGAGATGTGTGGTAAATAGGTGAAAACCTCAGGCTCACAGTCTTGTACTTGGGTAAAATAGCGTTTTGTTTATTGTTTATTTGAACTCATTAGATCTTCTTTTTTTGATTTCCTGTAGCTTTTTGTGTAGGGCGGACTCCTGGTCCACATTCTTGTAACCAAGAATTGTGGATATATCCTGGTGTGAAGGCGGTTGGCTGCTCACCAAATCTATTTTCCTGTTCTTCCAAGGTGATAATCTAGCTGTAGGTGTGTGTGTGGCCTCTGGGCTGGGGACTGTATTTCAAGTCTCAGTCTTATGTTTAGGTTCTTGCCAATGAAATGTGAGCAGAAGTGATGGGAGACATTTCTAGGTCTGTGCGCTACACAAAGCCTTTCTCTTTGTGTGTGTGCTCTTTGCGACCCCATGGACTGTAGCCCACCAGGTTCCTCTGTCCATGGGATTCTCCAGGCAAGACTACTGGAGTGGGTTGCCATGCCCTCCTCCAGGGGATCTTCCCCACCCAGGGATCAAACCTGAGTCTCTTATGTCTCCTGCACTGGCAGGTGGGTTCTTTACCACTAGTGCCACCTGGAAAGCCCATGTTCCTTTCAACTACTGCCAAACAGGAGTGCAAGAGCAAGGTGAGGGGCATCACTGTGGCCCAACTCTTCTGAGTCTGTTCACCTCTGGAATGTGGGATTTCCTCCTAATATCTTCTGGGCCATCATGATTTTTTCACTAGGCTCCTGTCCTAGGAAATCTCATCCATTCCAGTGGTTTCTGTTTCGCTTATATTCTAGACCTGCTCCCTTTTGTGGGGAGCTTTCCCCTAAAATTCAGGTGCATCTTCAGATTCCCTTCTTTATTAAGATCTTCATTTGAATGTCTCTGCTGCTGCTGCTAAGTCGCTTCAGTCATGTCCGACTCTGTACGACCCCATAGATGGCAGCCCACCAGGCTCCCCTGTCCCTGGGATTCTCAAGGCAAGAACACTGGAGTGGGTTGCCATTTCCTTCTCCCATGCATGAAAGTAAAAAGTGAAAGGGAAGTCGCTCAGTTGTGTCCAACTCTTAGTGACCCCATGGACTGTAGCCCACCAGGCTCCTCCGTCCATGGGATTTTCCAGGCAAGAGTACTGGAGTGGGGTTCTCATGAGCCCTCAAATTCAGGGTCTAAATCTCACTTTATCTCTTTATTTTTCGCCTCTCCCTTCTAAATCCACACCTTCAACAGTGCTCCTTCTCTGTCTAGGCAGCCAAGAGTTCCCTTCTCTCAACTCCGTCTCTCTCAGTCGATGGATCAGCTGTGTATCAGTCAGACCCTGGTCTCCCCTGAGACCGCTTTGTCTCAGGCCTCCGTCATTACCTCCTGGCCTCTCAAAGTTCCCCACTTCTCCTCCTGCCCAGACTTTCCCTCCATAGCATTTACCTTGGTTTATAATCATAAAGTTGGTGCTGATCTCTTTCTGTAAACGTGGGCTCCAGAGAGCAGGAACTGGGCCCATTTTGATTCTCATTGTCTGGCTGTCTGGCATAGAGTAGAAGTTAACTTTGTATTTGTTGGAGGAGTAATTGAATCAGTTTGACTTCTTGCTACAGCCTAATAATCCATCTCTCTCTGGGGTCTTGCTCATCTTTTAAAATTTTTTAATTAACTTTTTATTTATTTATTTCTTTTAATTAAAAAATTTCATTATAAAGGAGGGTCTTGCTCTTCTTTTTAAATTTTTTTTTTTAATTTTTAAAATTCATTACAAAGGAGGGTCTTGCTCTTTTTGAATTTTTAAAATCTTTTAATTTAAAAAATTTTGTTATCAAGGAGAGTCTTGCTCTTCTTGACCTCATTTGCCATTTTGCAAAACAGAATGAACTTTTGAAGTGCATCTAAGCTTGGCTTGTCCTTCTGAATCATCCGTCAATGCATGGTCGAGTCTGAACCTCTCATGGTTTGGAGCCCACCAGTGTCTCCAGCCTCATTTCTTTTATTTTTGTGACTGACCTCTTTCCCATCTCACCCTCCCAGTCTTAGAACCCTCTTTTGGTCTCCTAGGTCTATCGAAGTGTCACCCTCAGGAATCTTTCCTTGGCTTTCAAGGTGCTTCACAACCCTGCTTTGTGTCTCTACCATAATTCACATGTGTACCAGCACCTTGGAGGATAATTTTGATCTGTTATGTGTCTCTCTTCCTGCTTTATGCTTGAGAGTGGAGTCCATGTCTGGGAAAAAATAGGCAATCAACACGTTACCAAGTAAATAACAGATGGATGCCTGACTCTTAGCAACAAGATGCCTGGTGCTCGGGTGGCTGTGGGCTCTGCCTGAGAGGGAGCTGAGTTAGGCTAGTGTAGACTTGTGGCCGCCTTGAGTCAGTGGGTCTTGGAAAGGTTCTCTCAACCTAAGTGGGTTCTCCTGATTCTGCTAGGACGCCTACTTTAATAAATTAATAAGAAAGGGTGAGGAGTGAGGGTAAGTAACCAGTGCTGGAAGGGGGGTGGGGGTGGAGCCCAGATAAAAATGCACAGCCACAGTAGAGGAGGCAGTGATAAGGAGCCAGGTGAGTCGTCGCCCCTTAGAGTCTGGGTGATTTGTGACCCAAATTGTCCCACCTTGAGAGCACGGCTGTGTGACAGCATTCGCTGAGTGTGTTATGGGGATGGGACTGCGAGATGGAGGTGGCAAAATTCTTTGTTACATTTGGGAATAAGGATCTCAATTCCAATTATTATTCTAATTCTTAATTCTAATTCTGGCAAATCACAGAATGGCCCGCTGCCTCCGTTCCTGCTTTTTCACGGACGGGCTTAATTAGAGTTGGGTTTGCAGCAATAACTTGCCCTTCTGGTTCTCAGGTTAATTTTCAGAAAAGCTCAAGCTTGGTTAATATTTAAAAATTTAAAGTAACAGGCAGCAGAACTCCTGTTTTCACTTCTTGGTAACTTTCAGCAATTTATGCCACTTGACTGACACTTCCATGTTTAGTCACAGACCAAACTAATAGTTTTTAGGAAATACAGTTCAGTTGAGTTCAGTTCAGTCGCTCAGTTGTGTCCGACTTTTTGCGACCCCATGAATCGCAGCACGCCAGGCCTCTCTGTCCATCACCAACTCCCGGAGTTCACTCAGATTCACATCCATCGAGTCCGTGATGCCATCCAGCCATCTCATCCTCGTAACCTTAAATATTACACAAGACTAAAGGCTTGTCTAGTGTCATATAGCCAGATAGTAACAACACCAGAAGTAAACGGAGATCTAACCCCTTGCACAAAATCTTCCTTTATGTATACCATGTTGACAAAGTGCGTGTGTTTATCCCAAGGTCAAGAGACAACCTCAAAAGTCATCCATGATAGAAAATAACTAAGCTGTCTGTTTTTTTCTGAAGCAGATATCTGATGACAGTACTAATAAAACAAAATATGTTTTAATTTGTAAAGCAATTTTAGTATTATAAAAGTGGTTATCTCAGAAAAATTAAGTTGGTAAAACAGTTTTTTAGGAAATCAAAAATTCACCAATTTCAGATACTTTTTAGTTACATCAAAGAGGGATAGTGTTTGTGATTTACTAACATTTCAGAGAACACCCCTGTGCCCCCTCCCCTCCCTACCCCACCGAGTCTCCCCAGCTAGTCTCCTCCACTAGTAACATCTTGCATTATTGTGGTGCATTTGTTGCCACTGATGAGCCAATATTGATTGGCTCAATAATATTGATAATATCAATGATATTATTAACTAAAGTCCACAGTTTACATCAGGGTTCACTCTTCGGGTTGTTCATTCTTTACGTTCTGAAAGATGCATAGTGACCTGTTTTTCTTTTTTGAGATTTTCAAAGCAATGGAAAAAACCCCTCCACGATATTTAGTGATGCTTGCCCCATGCCGTTTCAATGCCACGGCCGTTGCTAAGCTCCACTTCATGCCCACATACTCCGCAGCCCCACCAATCACAGACCAGAATCCCAGGGCCTGTGACAGCACAGGCATCCTTACTGCCATCTGATTGGCTGGTTATCCAGCTCCCAGGTCTTCTTCTGAGCATCTGCTCTCCAGGGCTGCCCTATCACCAACCATCCCAGCTAAGCCAAAGCCAAAGGCTGAAATACGGGTTCTTTCTGGGAGCAGTATTGGGAGGTTGTGGGGAGAGAGGCCTGGTAGGGGAGAAAGAGCTCCCACCAACAGCTGAGGCTCCAGGACCTTAGGAGATGCAGGATCTCAGAACTGGATGCCTCTGACCCAGAGTGGTCCATGCTCTCAGCTTCTCAGTTGCATATGCCAAGTGCTGAACTGGGTTCTGTGGGCTCTCCTTGCAGCCTCAGGGAGGGCCCTGGGGCCAGACGTCAGAGGAGTGAGGAGCAGGAGTGAAGGCAGTGTTGGGCTGGAGTGGGGATGCGGCGGATGCTCACGGGGTGGTGTACAGTCAGCAGGTGAGTGCTGAAAGCTCAGAACACTGACTCTGAAGCAGCGGTTCCCAGCGTGTTTGGCACCAGGGATGGGCTTCACGGAAGACAGTTTTTCCATGGTCCGGGACAGGGATGTGGTGGTGGTGCGGGGGACGGTTTTGAGATGATTCAAATGCACTACATTTCCTGTGCACTTTACTTCTATGATTATTACATCAGCCCCACCTCAGATGATCAGGCATTAGATCCCGGGGGCTGGGGACCCCTGCTCTACAGGAATGTTAGCTGTGATGGTGATGATGAAGCTGTGGCCACTATTAATACCTGGAGCAGAAAGAGCCAAGTGTCACTGGACAGACTGTGTGCATGTCCCTCCCCTGGGAGGTGGTCACACACTCTGGAAGTATCCTGGGTGCCGCTTCCCGATGTCAGCCAGTTGGGCAGTCCCCAGTCTGAGTGCCATCCCCGCTACAGATCAGATTTGTGAAATATGCGGCTCTGAACCTGCACGGTCCTATCTACGGGGCTCATCAGGCTCTCTGGCCTTATGGATATACTTCACCCGTTTGCCCTTGAAGGTCATGTGCACTGACATCCACAGGTCACATTGGGTGTCCGCAGCAGTTGCTGGTTGTGTAGAAGAGTTAAAGCTCATGTTGTCTGGGGTTGCCCATACACCACGTGATTCTGAGTGCAGCTCAGGGGACTGGGCGGTCACCACAACACCCTTCCTCCAGCCTGTGTTTAGGCCTGAGCCTCTGAGCTGAGTCGGTCACCTGGGTGGGGAGCTGTTCCCGACCTGCGCTCTAGGGGGCGCCATGCACGCTAGACTTCAGGTGAAGGGCGTCTGGGGAGGTCAGCGGTGGCTGGTCTGGGCAGATCGCAGGGAGACCTGCGTTTTCCTGGTCCCCTAGGTCTTGCCCACAGGACTCAGCAGCACCCTGTGCCTTCTGTTGTTTTTTTTTTTTTTTTTTTCTGTCAGAAGCCAAAGAGGCTTCTGCTGCCATTTCAAGGGAAGGACAGTGGATTTTTTTTTTTTTTTTGCGGGGGCGGGGTGGCGGCTACTGCTGTGTGGGCATCTCTCTAGTTGTCCAGAGCAGGAGCCACTCTGTAGCTGCTGTGTGCAGGCTTCTCATTGTGGTGGCTTCTCTTGTGGAGCATGGGCTCGGGGGCACGTGGGCTTCGGTAGTTGTGCGCAGACTCAGTAGCTGCAGCTCCCAGGCTCTAGCTCAGAAGTCGTGGCGCGCGGGCTTGGCTGCTCCCCGGCATGTGGGAGGTTTCCGGGCCAGGGGTTTAACCGGAGCCTCCTGCATTGGCAGGCAGATTCTTTACCCCTGAGCCATCAGTGAAGCCCTGCCTCTGTTGTTTTTGGTCTTTCAAGGTCTTCACTTTGATGGCCAAGTAGCTAGCTCCAACCCCTCATTATAGACAGTAGTTTGTTTCTTTCGGGTGTGGAAATTCTGGTATTCTGTGCTGTGACAAGTTTTTGTTCATCAGAAAAAAGACCAAGATTGGAAAACCACATTATTACTGAGTCTTTTTATTTTGGCTTAATGACATGCAGGAGCTAACTTATTGGTAAAAACTTTTAAAAGAATATTTTCAAATATTTTCTAATTTTCTTATTACAAACAATCTAGTGGATTTCTTTTTAAAAATTAAGTTTATGAAGAAATAAAAACATGTTATGGTTCACCACTGTAGGCATTAGTTCAGTTCAGTTCAGTCGCTCAGTCTTGTCCGACTCTTTTCAACCCCATGAACTGCAGCACGCCAGGCCTCCCTGTCCATCACCAACTCCTGGGGTTTATCCAAACTCATGCCCATTGAGTCGATGATGCCATCCAACATCTCATCCTCTGTCGTCCCCTTCTCCTCCTGCCCTCAATTTTTCCCAGCATCAGAGTCTTTTCAAATGAGTCAGTTTTTCGTATCAGGTGGCCAAAGTATTGGAGTTTCAGCTTAACGTCAGTCCTTCCAATGAACACTCAGGACTGATCTCCTTTAGGATGGACTGGTTGGATCTCCTTGCAGTTCAAGGGGCTCTCAAGAGTCTTCTCCAACACCACAGTTCAAAAGCATCAATTCTTCTGAGCTCAGCTTTCTTTATAGTCCAACTCTCAGATCCATGCATGACTACTGGAAAAACCATAGCCTTGACTAGATGGACCTTTGTTGGCAAAGTAATGTCTTTGTTTTTTAATACGCTGTCTAGGTTGGTCATAACTTTTCTTCCAAGGAGTAAGTGTCTTTTAATATCATGGCTGCAGTCACCATCAACAGTGATTTTGGAGCCCCAAAATAAAGTCTGCCACTGTTCCCGCTGTTTCCCCATCTATTTGCCATGAAGTGATGGGACAGGAGAACCTGGTTAAATACAAATGATAGGAGTTTAAATACAAATTGTAGGAACTTAAGATGTATGTGTTCACAATACATTTTAAAGATATATAACACGTGTGATAAAAGATGATTTTAGATCATATTGTCTAGATCAGTTAGAAATCTTCTTTACTAGTGTTAGAAGAGTTGCCAGGAAAATAGATATCTTCTGCCTATTTCACCAAAATACTGTTTCTTTTTTTCTGTTAAAGAAAAGAAGGAAATACTTTTGTTAGCTATAATGGGTTTTAAAGCGGGTCTGTAAGTGCAGGTGTGCCTCAAATTAAGAAAGTCAGACATTTTAATAGTTGACCTAGCAGAGCCCGTAAATTAGAGGGTAATTACTTAAATGGTCTTCAGTTTGTGAAAGGATTTACAACAGGTTTCCTTTAAATAGCTAACTCTCTAGTGAATTGAAATTATTAGTGTGTTTTTAAAAATTAGTTCCGTTTTCCTTTTTATTTTTTTAATTTATTTTTATTTTTTTTTCTTTTACTTTATTTTACTTTACAGTACTGTATTGGTTTTGCCATACATCAACATGAATCTGCCACGGGTGTACATGGGTTCCCAATCCTGAACCCCCCCTCCCACCTCCCTCCCCATACCATCTCTCTGGGTCATCCCACACCTGTTGTATTAGACAAGGTATGTCAGCATGAAGACCAGCAGAAGGGTTTGTCAAGCACATTTGTAGACTGAGTTATGACTCACTTTACTAAGCTTTCTTTGGAGGGGAGGGTTTCTCAGCAGTGAACTGTAAAAGCTGAGCTCACCTTGGCTCTGGCTTCTTAGAACTGATGGGGGTGTGTACGTGGGGCCTCCAGGTACATACGGGTGGTGGGGCTGCCCTGACTTCCTGCTTTGGACTGGGGTGAGGGGAGGGCGAATGTCTGTGGACCCCAGGGCCACCCCAGGCTGATCTTTTCCATCCTGAAGTGGGAAGGAGTGTGGGGTGGGCATGATCCCAGCTGGTGAAGAGCAAGAGGGGGAGAAATCTTGATTGGATCTGACTCTGTGACCTGGAACAGAAATGTCACCCCACCTGGCCTTGGTAGGGGTGTTATTCAGTTGCTCAGTCGTGTCTGATTCTTTGCAGCCCCATGAACTGCAGCACGCCAGGCTTTCACTATCTCTCAGAGTTTGCTCAAACTCATGTCCCTTGAGTCAGTGATGCCATCCAACCATCTCATCCTCTATCACTCCCTTCTCCTGCCCTCAATCTTTCCCAGCATCAGGGTCTTTTCCAATGAGTCGGCTCGTCACATCAGGTAGCCGGAGTATTGGAGCTTCAGCTTCAGCATCAGTCCTTCCAGTGAATATTCAGGGTTGATTTTCTTTAGGATTGACTGGTTTGATCTCCTTGCAGTTCAAGGGACTCTCGAGTCTTCCCCATCTTGGTTATATAACCCTTCAAATTGACCTGGAAATTCAGCTAAGATGAGAATTTCAGCCACAGTCTTTCCTGTAAGACTGTTTCTCAATATGTGCACTTAGATGTGCATTTCATCTAAAGATGAAATCCCATGAACGTTATTCCTCAGTCTTGACATATTCCTGCCCGTGGTACCTTGCAAATGGCTCGCGGGTGTGCCTGTGAGACGTGTGTCTAAGTTGAGGCTCTGTGAGACCATGGATTCAGTCCACCATGCACACATTCAGCTGGACCAGCTCTGTCCTTTTGGTTGTGAAGAATGATTTCAGCTGTGCAGCACAGGGACCTCTGCCACCTAAGTGGGAAAGAAATCCACACAAAGAGGGTGTGTATATATATACTTACAGCTGATTCACTTTGTTGTACAGCAGAAACTAACACAACATTGTAAAACAATTATATTCCAGTAAAAATTTAAAAAAAATGAGATGGAGAAAGAAAATAAAATTACACCATTTTATGTATAGCATAAGAACTGCATACTTGAATAATCATCCTTAAAAAGAATAAAAAAAGAATGGCTTCAGGTTGAGGCCCAAGATCACTGTTTTGAGCTTTCATCTGTTGCTAATTACCAACCCAAGGTAATGTGTTCGTCATTCATTCATCTGAGGAATGTTTCCGTGTCTCCTACTTCATATTCATGAGTGTTGTTGCCACAGGGTATCTAGCAGTCAGTTAGAGACAGAATACCTGTTCTAGCTGGGCTAATAGGTGACGGTAAATAAAGCCAGCAGACACAGACTTGTTCTTGGCAAAATTAGAAAAATAAGGAGAATGTAGTGTGTTTTTCATACAGCTGTATGAAATTAAGGTGGAATATTGCTCACATATCAGTATTATATTTTAGCATTTTATAATTAGTTTCATCTGTATTTATGAAGCAATTCTGACATCAGATATTAATAAAAGATTCAGCAAAATGAAAAGTTGGTGCACTCGTCAGGCCGTAGGACTGCCCCCGATGAGCCCCACCTCATGGTGGTGCCCTAGGCTTGTGGAGAGTTGGCATCAGGGTGGGTCTGCATGAGCAATAGACCCCAGGAGAGTGATGGTGGCCAATTCTGAGACTTGTGTCTAAGACACTGTGGTTTCCATCACGGGCACCTGCTCTTTCTCCGATCATCGGATGGGGTGTGAAGCCAGCCGCTCTGTGGCCAGCAGTCCTGTGGGGAAGGCCAGGCAGTGTGGCACTGAGGCCTCTGTGAACAGCCAGGGGACGACTTGGGCCCACAGCACCTGGGTGTGCATGGGAGCTGGTCCTCTGCCCCGGACAAGACATCAGTGGACGCAGCAACTGTGTCCTCATGAGACATCTGGAGCTAGACCTGGCCAGCCGACTCCATCCTGGATGCCTGAGCCTCAGAAACTGTGAGATGATCAGTGTTTGTGGGACAAAACCATAATTCGAAAAGATGTCTGCACCTCTATGTTCATAGCAGCACTGTTCACAGCAGCCAAGACACGGAAGCAACCTAAATGTCCATCGACAGAGGAGTGGATGTGGCACAAAGATGAGGTACTTACATACGACGAAATGCTACGCGGCCAAAAAATGAAGCAGTGCCATCTGGAGCAACATGGACGCACCTAGAGACGACCATACTAAGTGAGACGAGTCCGTGAGAGACAAATACCGTATGATGCTGCTTGTCTGTGCAATCTAAAATGTGGCAAAATGAACTTACCTATAAGACAGAAGCAGACTTGCAGACATAGAGGACAGACCTGTGATTGCCAAGCAGGAGGGGGTGAAGGAGGGATGGAGTGGGAGGTTGGGGTGAGCAGGTGCAAACTATTACGTAGAGGATGGATAAACTGGAGGTCCCACTGGAGAGCACAGGGCACTATATTCAGTATCTTGTGATCAACCACAATGGAAAAGAATGTAAAAAAAATGTATATGATAACTGAATCACTTTGCTGTACAGCAGAAATTAACATCGAAGATCAACTACCCTTTACTTAAGGATAAAAGAAGAGAAGAAGATTTGCTGAGAGGTTCCTAGGTTGGCAGAGTAATACGGGTAAGGAAGGTGGAGGCAGGCTTAGCTTGGCACTATGTTTTAGGAAGGCTCACCTAAGGAATTCATCTATGAACTTTTAGCAAGAATAAAAATTTCCTCTGAGCTTGTCAAGGCAGACATGCTCAGGTTGAACGATCGATGGAGCTATTTCCAACTAGGACAGAAGGCAGTTGGTTCAACTCAATCCCAAATTGGTAGTTCAGACAGTAAAGAATCTGCCTGCAGTGAAGGAGACCTGGGTTTGATCCCTGGGTTGGGAAGATCCCCTGAAGAAGGGAATGGCTACCCACTCCAATGTTTCTTGCCTGGAAAATCTCATGGACAGAGGAGCCTGGTGGACTACAGTCTATGGGGCTGCAAAGAGTTGGACATGACTGAGTGGTTAAGATATATCCTGATTGTTAGACCACTGTAAGTCAAGACCATCAACTTAGAATACTGGGGCACCCAATGTCTTTGGCATATGCTGCTCTAAAAACAAGGCTTGTGTAAAGGTATTGAAATAATATTTAGTTATGAATTGATATATTGCTATGTAATCAAGAGAGCAAGCAACATCTAGAAGTGTTAAATTGGATAATTAAGTGTAGTTACAATCAGGATGGGCTTCCCTGGTGACTCAGTGGTAAAGAATCCGCCTGCCAAAGCAGGAGATGCAGGTTTGATCCCTGGGCTGGGAAGATCCCCTGGAGAAGGAAATGGCAACTCACTCCAGTATTCTTGCCTGGGAAATCCCATGGACACAGGAGCCTGATGGGCTGCAGTCCATGGGGTTGCAAAGAGTCAGACATGACTTAGCAACTAAACAACAACTATTGATATTAGATTATGGCTCTGTGATCTTGTTCTTTTTTCTGGAAGATTAGTCCTTTTCACCTACCTTTTTGTCTTTCATTTTAATTAGGTTTTTAATTGTGTTAACTTCTATATTCATTTAAGATCATCCACAGAATCCCAAGTCACTTTACCGTGTGCTAATTAAAATAAACATTATAGGGTATGTTATATCTACAGAAAATACATTTAGAAATGTCCATGTGTTTTAAGTAATGCTATACACTATGACTGTGTGGATCACAATAAACTGTGGAAAATTCTGAAAGAGATGGGAATATCAGACCACCTGACCTGCCTCTTGAGAAACCTATATGCAGGTCAGGAAGCAACAGTTAGAACTGAACATGGAACAACAGACTGGTTCCAAATAGGAAAAGGAGTACATCACGGCTGTATATTGTCACCCTGCTTATTTAACTTCTATGCAGAGTACATCATGAGAAACGCTGGGCTGGAAGAAACACAAGCTGGAATTAAGATTGCCGGGAGAAATATCAATAACCTCAGATATGCAGATGATACCACCCTTCTGGCAGAAAGTGAAGAGGAACTAAAGAGCCTCTTGATGAAAGTGAAAGAGAAGAGTGAAAAAGTTGGCTTAAAGCTCAACATTCAGAAAACGAAGATCATGGCTTCTGGTCCCATCACTTCATGGGAACTAGATGGGGAAACAGTGGAAACAGTGTCAGACTTTATTTTTCTGGGCTCCCAAATCACTGCAGATGGTGATTGCAGCCATGAAATTAAAAGACACTTACTCCTTGGAAGAAAAGTTATGACCAACCTAGATAGTATATTCAAAAGCAGAGACATTACTTTGCCAACAAAGGTCCATCTAGTCAAGGCTATGGTTTTTCCAGTGGTCATGTATGGATGTGAGAGCTGGACTGTGAAGAAAGCTGAGTGCCGAAGAATTGATGCGTTTGAACTGTGGTGTTGGAGAAGACTCTTGAGAGTCCCTTGGACTGCAAGGAGGTTCAACCAGTCCATTCCGAAGGAGATCAGCCCTGGGGTTTCTTTGGAAGGAATGATGCTAAAGCTGAAGCTCCAGTACTTTGGCCACTTCATGCAAAGAGTTGACTCATTGGAAAAGACACTGATGCTGGGAGGGATTGGGGGCAGGAGGAGAAGGGGACGACAGAGGATGAGATGGCTGGATGGTATCGCTGACTGGATGGACGTGAGTCTGAGTGAACTCCGGGAGTTGGTGATAGACAGGGAGGCCTGGCGTGCTGCGATTCATGGGGTCACAAAGAGTCGGACATGACTGAGCGACTGAACTGAACTGAACTGACTGATACACTATGAGCACTTTCTATTGGGTATAAAGTCTTTATTAAAAGAAACGTTTTGCTGTAAAGCACAGGAAGCTCAGCTCAGTGCTCTGTGATGACCTAGATGGTGGGAGGTGGGATTGGACGTGGTGGGGGAGGGAGGCTCAAGAGGGAGGGGCAAATGTACACATATAGCTGATTCACGTTGTTGTACAGCAGAAACAAACACAACATTGCAAAGTAATTTTGTTGTTATTTAGTTGCTAAGTCATATCCTACTCTTTGTGATACTACAGACTGTAGCATGCCAGGCTCCTCTGTCCATGGGATTCTCCAGGCAAGAATACTGGAGTGGGTTACTATTCTCTTCTCCAGGGGATCTTTCCAACCCACGGATTGAGCCCACATCTCCTGCATTGGCCCATGGGTTCTTTACCACTGATCCACCAGGAAAACCCCAAATATCCTCCAATTAAAAATTTTAAAAATAAAAATTTAAATAAGACCAGAAAATGAAAGAAACTTTTGGAGCATAAAAAACTCAGCTTTGTCTTAATTTCTGAGATCTTAAATTTCACTGAAATGAAATACAACGCCCTTTGTTCAGGTCAGATTCCCTATCAACACCACCTTGTGCCCTGGGACAGTCTGTCCAGTTAAAAGACTTTATTAGTTTCTCTGTTTTCAGAGAGTCAAATCCAAATCTGTGGTGTAAAAGTAATTAGATATTTTAAGCAGCAATAAGAACATCACAAATAATCAATTTCTATGGCATCACCAGCTATTTTGTCAAGAAAAAGTCTATAAACACAGGAATTTATTACTGAATATCTGCCAGTCTATCAGGCTTTGATTCTCCAGTCTGCACAGTCTGTCTGATGTAAAAGGAGATCTGTGGTGATGCTCACCTCTCATTTCCCCTCAGATATAAAGAACAAGAATGCAAGTTGCCCATAGAGCCCTCAGTATAAGGCATAAGTGTCTTTATGGTTGTAAAGATGTATTGTGAGACTTTGCACAAAAATAGGAAACCAGTGAACTGCTTGGGAGTAATTAGACGTAATCTGATGCCTGCCACCTTGTAAGAGGCAGAGCTAATTACAATTATAATACACCGTGCTTAGAAACATATTTATTATGCTTATTGCATAGATGTTTATTTCACCTGAAAGAAAAGGACTACAAAGGCATTTCTGTGTAATCAAAACAGAGATCATCTTCTTTTACCGACCATATTTATTTCAATTTCTCAGGTTCATGGCAGACAGCATTTTTATATGCTTTAACCTTTGGGCTCTTTACATACATAAAAAGAACACAGCTTAAGAAAAAATTTGCACATCCACCCTCAGCACCCTCTTCCCCGTCAGTGGAGACAGAATGAAATATAATAATTTGACACAATAACTTAGCCAGAGTTTCCAAAATAAATTCAACACTTATATATTCATTAAAAGATGAAACACACAGTTAATCCTCAAAACTGAAATGAGCCGCAAAGATCCAATAGAACTTCCCTAGCACAGTTTAATACGTGCTGCCCTCATAATAAAATGTGAAATATTCATTACCCTAATTAAAATAACACCAATCGGAAGTAAAATGTAAGTTGTGACTTAAAGTAGAAAAGTAGAGATATCCCAATTATTCAGGTTGACTTTGACTTATTAAGATGCAATATAAGGCAAAAAACGTCCATCCTATGCTTCAAGTTAATTTTCCTTTTCATTCAGTCCGGAACGTGACTTCCGTGTTATATAGAAGATATCTGAAATTAAAGTTTAAGTAGTAGAAGAAGGAAATTAAAAGAGTTAAAGGGGATAATCGTAACTTTATAAGAATTTGGTGGTGATGCTTTTCTTTTCAGGGCATGATTTGCTAGGGCTGGAAGCTGGGCAGGAGCTGAACGGTTGTGGTTACCATTCTTCCCAGGGAAGAAGGAGTCTGTGCTCATAGGCAGACATGTGTAAGGTAGGTCCCTGGGGGTCCCTGGCACCCTGATCCTCGAGTGTGTGGGGTTTTTTTGCACAGTAAGGAGGAGAGCTCTGAAGTAAAGTGCTCTGAGACCTTCTGATTTCATGTGACCTTTGCTGTGATGTAGCCTTTGAGACATGAATTAAAATCTGCTCCCTGGAAAGGGCAAATCAGTGAAGTTATGTTCAGTCTAAAAGTGCAGTTTTCAAAAAAACATAGTTTTGGCATATGCTAAGCTATTCCTTTATCAATCCAGGTGGCGCTAGTGGTAAAGGACTCAGCTTGCCGATGCAGGAGACACAAAAGACGGGAGGTTCTATCCCTGGGTGGGGAAGATGCCCTGGAGGAGGGCATGGCAACCCACTCCGGTATTCTTGCCTGGAGAATCCCATGGACAGAGGAGCCTGGTGGGCTATGGTCCACAGGGTCACATGAGTCAGACACGACTGAGGCGACTTAGCACGGATGCAAGTGTCCTTACACAGAAACCTCCTCTTTGATCCAAAGATTTTTCTGACAGAATTGGGCATGTACACATCAGCATGCAGATTGTTGCCAGAGGAGGAGAATTCCATGTGTCCTTTTGATTTTGGAGAAAGTACCAGCTATGTTCAAAGATGCTGACCAAGAGTTGTGACCACAGGTCTACCTCAAGGTTCTCCCCACATGTTTTTGCTAAGTTGCTCAAACAACTGACTTTTTTGTGACCCCATGGACTGTAGCCTGCCAGGCTCCTCTGTCCATGGGATTTTCCAGGCAAGAATATTGGAGTGGGCTGCCATTTCCTTCTCCATGGAAGATTTTAATTTAAAGCCCATTGGATTAACATTTTTAGCTTAAGGCATGATTTAAGGTAAACAGTGCCTCATTGGTAGTTGCATAATATCTCTCAAGTTTATCAGTGACTGAACAAAAGGATGCATACAATTTCTCCAGTTTCGATTCTTAAAGATTTAAGTTGACAGACATATTTTCATAACAAAGAGCTACAATAAAGCTCTGGTTGAGTTTACAAAAATGCCAGGATAGGCAGCAAAAGTCCTTTTCAAAATACTACAAGCCTTGTTAAATTATCGGCCCCCATTTTTTTAGGGGATTCTTTGGCTTATTCAACAGTTACATTCTAAAACTGTGGAAATGGTAGAACCCATTTCCACAGTTGTCCTGAGGAGTGAGAAAAACAGAGTTTTCTATAAAGCACCGGTACCACCTAAATCCGCTTTAGGTCAGCACTGCAGACTGCAATAAGTCAGAATTCAAAGAGCCAGGCTGCACTCGGAAGGTCCGGGCTGGCTGGGAAGGACACGCTCCCCACCTGGAGAAGCAGGGCTGCGGTGAATACATCAGACGGAGAGGCAGAAACGACCGCTGACACCTAAAGCCTCATAAATGGGAAGCACTCTAATGACACACACAAGATTGCTGCCCCTCTCTGCGTGTTCTCCTGGTGAAAATAGCACACGTGTAACACGACAACCTGGACAGAGCTTAACCTGCCGGGAGAAATGAGACCGTCTGTGCTGCTCAGGAGTCATGAGTTTTCCCCAGCTGTCTGGATCTGTCCGGACATGTTCTGTTGCTCATCCTGTTACGACTGGCAATTAAACGGAGGGCTCCAGCTAGGAGACCCCACATTTCATTCCATATCCTCTTCCTCTTTGTGGAACCCAGTTTGGCTTTTTCCCTACTAAAATACTTCATTCGTCTATGTGTGTTTACGTGTATTCCTAATACCCCTGAACAAATGTGACAGCCTATAATAAAATATGGATTCCCTACTCTGAAAGAAAAGGGAGTTTACAAAAGTACAAATTCTCCATGGCTAAACACCCATGTGTTTAGTACACCTACTTTGATATTCTCTTTGAACTCTGTCTTATCTATCTATATTGGCACAAGAAGTTCCAAGATGGTTAACCCTTGAATGTATGGAGAGATGGAGCTTCAAGAGGCTAGAAAGGAAAACAAATAGCATATATTAATGCGTATATGTGGAATCTGAGAAAATTGGTATAGATGATCTTATTAAATATTTACAAAGCAGAAGTAGAAACACAGATATAAAGAACAAACTATGAATACCAAGGGGGAAGAGGGAAATGGGATGAATTAGGAGATTAGTATTGACATGCACACTATTGATACTATGTGTAAAATAGATAACTAACAGGAACCTACTGTTTACCACAGGGAACTAACTCTACTCTGAGCTCTCTGGTGACCTAAACCAGAAGGAAATATAAAAAAGAGGCATATATGTGTATGTATAACTGATTCACTTTGCTGTACTTTAGACACTAACTCAACACTGTAAAGCAACAATACTCCAATAAAATTTAAAAAATTTCTTTTTAATTAAAAAAATTTTTTTAAGTTTTTTTAAAAAAAAAATTACAAAAGAATAGTAATCCAAACACAAGTCAGTAAACATGAAAGTCTGGAGAGGCTACATGTTGCAAAGAGGAAATGCAAGAAAAATCTTGGAAATGTTATCAAAATATGAAAGGAAACTTGGGAAGGAGAACATTGTGTATTTACTTAAGTCAACTCTGCATTTGCTGGCATGAAAAATGCATTTTATCGAGGGCCTGTTGGGATCTGAAGATTGTCAGGGGAACAGGAATGACCACCGTTAAGAGACCTGATGACTCATGACGTCTTGCATTTAAAACCAACCCCCCAATGGGGAAAAAGAATAATACCTTAAAAAAAAAATCACTCACCAATTGGCAACTCAGATTTTGCTTTATGAGTGCGGACAAGCCAATTTTATGTGATAGTTTGTTGTATTTAAAGACAGTGTAAAACTCTCATCGCAAACAGTTGTTTACAGTGCGTTTTCCAGCGCCGAGCTGTTTTAAAGCTCAATTGTGCATTTTGCAGATAAAGTGGGAAAACTAACTGAAGGCTGTATTGTAAGCAGTGGTTGCCGTGGAAACCCCAGTTTCAAGAGCTGGTTCTCCATTACCACTTAATTTAGGCTTCCTAATTGCATTCCACTAAATCGGTAGCGACAATATCTGCAGAGCAAAACTGCATGCCCAGTCTAGCGCAAACCTCTTTGAAACAGGCTTTCTGAAAGCCAGGAACTATAAAAACTCAGCAGGGCGCGGACCATATGAGAAACCTGCAGTTCAAATGCACTCCTGTCTGCTTTCTCATCCTTGGTAACTTCAGCGCGTTCCACACCAATCTATTAGTTCAGTCTACCTTAAAGATCATAAAGCTCTGCCATGTGGAAAGTCATCTGTCCGGCCACACATTGGTGCAAAATAGATTTAATTGTCCTCCCAGCCCAGTATCATGTCCATCTTATTTTACTCCACACCAGCAGGTAGCCACGCACAGTCTCACTTTCCTTGAACTGCCCTTGTTCCACAATGCAAGGAGAACAATCCTTTCTCAGTGGAAAGGATGGGCCGCCGTTGGGCTGAGCAGAGAGCCAGACCGCCCATCTGCGACTCGGGGAGAGACTTGTCAGAACCACTAGATGTACAAGCATCCCAATTATCGACCGCGCTGCTTTAATAGAGGAGGCAACTAATATGATAGTGCAAGTGACGCTCAGGCGAGGAGCTCTCCGTCACTGTCAGATTAACACTTGAGTTAAACTCTTGTAAATCAGTCACATTATGTGGCCGTGGGAGAAATACACACAGATCTATTAGGCTTCAGATTCCACAAGGCTCTCTCCACCCCAGGACCGATGTCGGGTGCTCTATCAATCTGAATTTTGTCATGTTTATTATTTTGCAATTACTAACATGGGCCGCATTGGAAAGATGGAAGTTGCCTGTGATGAGATTCTGAAAGAGAGCCGTGTATCTTTGGTGGCAGAGAACGAGGAGGTCAGCTCTCCTGGGAGCATGCGGTGGTACCCCCGTGTAATACCCAGTGGGAGAGGCAGACGGCTCACCCTTGACCAACAGCCAGGTCCCGCAGCACCTGTCTGCTCTCTGAACAGCAAGTGCTTTCAGGCAGAATGCCCCACTGTCCTGCAGTCCACGGCTTCGTGCCCATCCGCGGCGAAGCTCATCGTTTCCTATCTGGGGTCCCTAGGATCTGGCATCTCTATTCCAGGCAAAGAGATGCTTTTGCTCCAGAGAGACCAGTAAACAACCGTGGCGTTTATCTGCTCCCTGGCGTCGGCGCACGTTGCTAGAGCAGCTTTGGAGCCGCTGCCAAGACTCCACTATTGTCCTCCAGCTCCCAAGGTTTTCAATGCCCTTGCTCACCCAACTGCGGGGCTTCTGCAGAAATGAATGAGGCGTTTCCCAGGACAAGACTTTATGAATGAGACAGACTGTGTATTACAAGACAAGGGGCTCCGTGCATCCCTTAGATTAAGAAAGCAAATGTTAACGGTGTCTTGCCTCTCTGTTCTAGCAGGAGTGTGCAGGGAAGGGAAATAACATCCCTGATGAGGCTTTGCCAGAAGTCTCTCCACTGAGCCATGCTATACAAAGGGCAGGCATCTGTGAGCCCTGGTCCAGGTGGACTCTGATATGCGAACACACGCTGGTCCCATGTAGCCAGGAGGTGTCATGTTCTTGGACCAATTCAAGCTGCAGGAGAACAAGGCCACTGTGTGTGCTTGTGGCCGGCTGCCCTGCGGTGCAGACTTTCACGTTACCTTTGCTTTAAATACACTGACAGGCTTCTGTGAGTGGGAACCTGTTATCTCGGGGACGAAGTTTCAGCAAGAACATGAGTTATAGCTCTGGGATTTTTGCTATCCCCAGTCGTGAAGACCTAAATCAGTGCATTCCTGTCCAATCCCCAAGAGGATTGGTCCCCAATCTTGTTGGCACCAGAGAGTGGTTTCATGGAAGACAATTTTTCCACAGACTGGGGGCGTGGGGAGGATGGTTTTGGGATGATACAAGCATGTTACATTAATTGTGCACTTTATCTCTATTATCATATTATTCCCACCTCAGATCATCAAGTGTTAGATCCTGGAGGTTGGGGACCCCTGCCTTAGAGCATCCTGAAGCTTCCTAGGCATGCACCTTGAACTGTGAACACACCTCTCCCATTCTGCATCACTCTGAGCTTCAATATCCTTCTAAGTCCATTTCCTTTCATTTGGTCCTCACCGGAGATAGCGAAAAGTCACTGAGCACGTTTTGTGTCATCACCTTGATGCTGCTATCCCTCAACTAAGCCCGGAAAGCCGAAACTCTCCCTCAACATGGCTCCCAGATCCCGGCCCTGTGTCCTCGTCTGCAAAAATGCAGCAGCAGCTCCCAGAGGAGCCAGCAGCCTTGCGATCAAGGAAAAGTAAGAGACGACTTTGTTCAAGCATCGGGTTCCTGCTCATTTCCTCTCACTCTGCCCTCATGGAAATGCTCTGATTTTATCTGCATTCTCCCACTTTGCCACTGCTTATCTCTGATCCACCTCACGAAACTAATAAAAGACTAATGTTTCCTTCTCATTCTTAACGATGACTTCTAATTCTAAAACTTCCTTGATCAACTCTCTGATTTCCTAAAACAAAACCCCAAATCTTTGGGCTTAAAATCAAGCCTCGTTTCGGGACACATTCTCCGTACTCTATGGAAAGCAAATTGCAACAGTCACAGACAATGATTCCTGCTGAATTACAAATCGAGGGGTGCTGCATAAATAGTTATGAGGGAAAATTGCAAGCTAATACTGCTGATAGGATCAATAGCATCCTTGATAGTTAACATACCCAGGGGTTCTATGAATTATCTATCCACTGAAATGTCAATATAATAAAACCTAGAGGAATTTATATCAAGATCCATTCTCTGTTAATTCCCAAGTGAATAATACATCAAATTGGATATCTTAAAGATCTTCTCTAATCGACTTAAGAAACTGGTTGAATTGGTCATCACACTGTTTCAACTCATGGCTGTTAGCAAGCCTTTTCCTCTCTTTTCAAATTTATACACTGTTTTAGCATATTGCTCAGGATAGCAAAGAAAAAAAATGGACCCTTGATATATTCTATAGGTTGTTAGGACCTACTCAGTTATGTTTACTAGGAGATATTTTATATTGATATTCTTTCTGAATCTCAGTGTTTAGTTAAGGGTCTAGAACATAGAAAATGTTTTTGGAATAAGCAACTATACATCTGAGAAATGGAATATTTTCTGCCATATCAGTAAACAAGGATGTCACAGTCATCAGCTATTTCAGCCCTCCACCTCATGCGAAGAGTTGACTCACTGGAAAAGACTCTGATGCTGGGAGGGATTGGGGGCAAGAGGAGAAGGGGACGACAGAGGATGAGTTGGCTGGATGGCATCACTAACTCGATGGACGTGAATCTGAATGAACTCCAGAAGTTGGTGATGGACAGGGAGGCCTGGCGTGCTGCGATTCATGGGGTCGCAAAGAGTCGGACACGACTGAGCGACTAAACTGAACTGAAGGTGAGATAGTGAGCTCTAAGGGCACTCAGGAAGGAGAAGAATGCCTGCCATCTAGCAGCCACTCCCTACAGTGAGCCCCAAGGGAGGTCAGGATGTAAAAAAAACATGGCCTACTGGCCCAGGGTTTCTTTGATGTCAAAGGAATGACTTCAGTGAGCCCAGACTCTTGCATCTTCCCACACATAGAAAACAGCTAAATTCCTTCAGTTGGGAATTCTGGCTTTCTTTAAATAGCAATAATCTTTCGATGTTCAGACTACCTGGCTTCTATTACAAAACTTCTATATAACCTGGCTCCTCCCCTCACCTCCTCTCAGAGTCACTTGAGATGCTGTGTCCTGGGCTTGAAGTCCTGGAGCCTAACTCTCAGCTTTTAGGTTGTGACCCATCACAACCTGGGTTTTAAGTTGACCCATTGATTGGGCTTTTAAAATCTTTAGCTGATGGTGATCATTTTCTCTCTTTTTTTTTTCCTCTTGTCATCTTTAAATTAATTACTCAGTGAATTTTCAAATGTTAGATTGCAACCTATACACATTTTTGGAGAAAAATTAGACCTACACTATAAGTGGAAAGCTTTTATGATCTCAAGATGACAGTCAGACTTCTCTAGGTCTCCCTGTCATGTCAGGTAGCTTTCAAAGTGGCAAGGACTCTCCTAGCTCACTGGCAAGGTGAGGGGAGGGGAGTGAGTTGGGGGTGGTTGATTAAATCTTATGAACACAAACATGGCTTTCATATATGGTTCTTTATTAAAAAAAAAGATTTTAGAGCTCCATATGACTGTCCATGTGTAGAGACAGGCTTCTTTTGTTGTTGGAAGAGGGTTTTGCTATGGCCAGTGCATTTTCTTGGCAAAACTCTATTAGTCTTTGCTCTGCTTCGTTCTGTACTCCAAGGTCAAATTTGCCTGTTACTCCAGGTGTTTCTTGACTTCCTACTTTTGCATTCCAGTCCCCTATAATGCAAAGGACACCTTTTTGGGGTGTTAGTTCTAAAAGGTCTTGTAGGTCTTCATAGAATCATTCAATTTCAGCTTCTTCAGCATTACTGGTCGGGGCATAGACTTGGATTACTGTGATATTGAATGGTTTGCCTTGGAAACGAACAGAGATCATTCTGTTCCAACAACACAAGAGAAGACTTTACACATGGACATCACCAGATGGTCAACACTGAAATCGAATTGATTGTATTCTTTGCAGCCAAAGATGGAGAAGCTCTATACAGTCAGCAAAAACAAGACTGGGAGCTGACTGTGCTCAGAACATGAACTCCTTATTGCCAAATTCAGACTGAAATTGGAGAAAGTAGGGAAAACCACTAGACCATTCAGGTATGACCTAAATCAAATCCTTTATGATTACACAGTGGAAGTGAGAAATAGATTTAAGGGCCTAGATCTGATAGACAGTGTGCCTGATGAACTATGGATGGAGATTCATGACATTGTACAGGAGACAGGGATCAAGACCGTCCCCGTGGAACAGAAATGCAAAAAAGCAAAATGGCTGTCCTAGGAGGCCTTACAAATAGCTGTGAAAAGAAGCGAAGCGAAAAGCAGAGGAGAAAAGGAAGGATGTACCCATTTGAATGCAAGTTCCAAAGAATAGCAAAGAGAGATAAGAAAGCCTTCCTCAGTGTAAAGAAATAGAGGAAAACAATAGAATGGGAAAGACTAGAGATCTCTTCAAGAAAATTAGAGATACCAAGGGAGCATTTCATGCAAAGATGGGCACAATAGAGGAAAGAAATTGTATGGACCTAACAGAAAAAGAAGATATTAAGAAGAGGTGGCAAGAGTACACAGAAGAACTCTACAAAAAAGATCTTCACGACCCAGATAATCACGATGGTGTGATCACTCACCTAGAGCCAGACATCCTGGCATGTGAAGTCAAGAGGGCCTTAGGAAGCATCACTACAAACAAAGCTAGTGGAGATGATGGAATTCCGGTTGAGCTGTTTCAAATCCTCAAAGATGATGCTGTGAAAGTGCTGCACTCAATATGTCAGCAAATTTGGAAAACTCAGCAGTGGCCACAGGACTGGAAAAGGTCAGTTTTCACTCCAATCCCAAACAAAGGCAATGCCAAAAGATGCTCAAACTACTGCACAATTGTACTCATCTCACATGCTAGCAAAGTGATGTTCAAAATCCTCCAAGCCCAGGCTTCAACACCATGTGAACCGTGAACTTCCTGATGTTCAAGCTGGTTTTAGAAAAGGCAGAGGAACCAGAGATCAAATTGCCAACATCTGCTGGATCATGGAAAAAGCAAGATAGGGCCAGAAAAACATCTATTTCTGCTTTATTGACTATGCCAAAGCCTTTGACTGTCTGGATCATAATAAACTGTGGAAAATTCTTCAAGAGTTGGGAATACCAGACCACCTGACCTGTCTCTTGAGAAAACTGTATGCAGGTCAGGAAGCAACAGTTAGAACTGGATAACAGAGTGGTTCCAACTCGGAAAAGGAATATGTCAAGGCTGTATAGTGTCACCCTGCTTATTTAACTTATATGCGGAGTACATCATGAGAAATGCTGGGCTGGAGGAAGCACAAGCTGGAATCAAGATTGCTGGGAGAAACATCAATAACCTCAGATATGCAGATGACACCACCCTTATGGCAGAAAGTGAAGAAGAACTAAAGAGCCTCTTGATGAAAGTAAAAGAGGAGAGTGAAAAAGTTGGCTTAAAGCTCAGCATTCAGAATCTAAGATCATAGCATCCGGTCCCATCACTTCATTGCAAATAGATGGGGAAACACTGGGAACAGTGTCAGACTTTATTTTTTGGGGCTCCAAAATCACTGCAGATGGTGATTGGAGCCATGAAAATAAAAGTCGCTTATTCCTTGGAAAGAAAGTTATGACCAACTTAGCATATTAAAAAGCAGAGTTATTACTTTGTCAACAAACGTCCGTCTAGTCAAAACTATGGTTTTCCCAGTAGTCAGGTATGGATGTGAGAGTTGGACTGTAAAGAAAGCTGAGCACCGGAGAATTGATGCTTTTGACCTGTGGTGTTGGAGAAGACTCTTGAGAGCCCCTTGGACTGCAAGGAGACTCAACCAGTCCATCCTAAAGGACATCAGTCCTGGGTGTTCACTGGAAGGACTGATGCTGAAGTTGAAACTCCAATACTCTGGCCACATGATGCGAAAAACCGACTCACTGGAAAAGACCTAGATGCTGGGAAACATTGAAGGTGGGAGGAGAAGGGGACGATAGAGGATGAGATGTTGGATGGCATCACCAACTCAGTGGACATGAGTTTGGGTGGACTCCGGGAGCTGGTGATGGACAGGGAGGCCTGGCGTGCTGCAGTCCATGGGGTCGCAAAGAGTTGGACACGTCTGAGCGACTGGACTGAGCTGATGATGGTCTGCGCTCAGTCTTAGTCGTGTCCGACTCTCTGTGACCCCACGATCTGTGTAGCTCACCAGGCTCCTCCGTCCATGGGATTCTCCAGGCAAGAGTACTGGAGTGGGTTGCCATTTCCTCCTCCAGGGGATCTTTGTGACCCAGGGATGGAACCCATGTCTCCTGCATCTCCTGCACTGGCAGGCAGGTTCTTTAGCAGTAGTGCCACTGGGAAGCTCCATATCATGGCCTACATATTAATAGTCAAGTTAATAAAATTCCAGGAAAATAAACATTTTCCTTTTTCCTTTTTATTTAAACAAACCCTGTACTAAGCTTGCTTGTTTTTTAAAAGGCTTCTGGCTACTTCCCGTATGTTTTAGACACTGAAGACTATTATCTAAGGGGATCATCAGGTACCCACCTGCTCATGGTCCAATGCTGGGGGCTAAATCTGGAGAAGCAGTCAGAGTTCCCTGGGGTGGGCGTCAGGGTTTTCAATGCATCCGGCCATTGTTTTTAAACAGAACCTAAAGTATCGATTCTATTTGAAACAAAATGTGTTCAAGACATCTTGCTTCAGTACATCTTATTTGGTACTTTAATTCTTAGGAGAGAAAACATCGAGTTTGGATGGGTCTGGTTCTGTGGTTGATGGGGCTTTGTGCAAAATGAAATGTAGGGCCTTTTTTTCCAAAAATAAAAAATCTAAAAAAAACAAAAACAAGAACAAAAAAAAACGAGACAGCAGAGTCCAGAACCAAGCGGGGTCCTTCTAAGTGTGGGCCGGTGTGTCTGTGGTCCTGGCTGGCCTCACTGCACTTCCCTGGCCTTGGTTTTCTGATCTTCCCCTGCATCCTTTATTTTTTCCCCTTTAAACATTTACTCCCTTTCCCCATAATCCAAAATAATTTTTTTAAGTCTTTATTGAATTTGTTACAGTATTGCTTCTGCTTTGTGTTTTGGTTTCCTGGCTACGAGGCATGTGGGATCTTAGGTCCCAAGCTAGAGATCGAGCCCACCCTCCCTGCGTTGGAAGGTGAACTCCTAGCCCCTGGACTGCCAGAGAGGACCCCGCCGGTACGTCCTTTACACTTGCCTCCCGCACACTCACCTCCTTGGCGAGAGCAACACTGTGAAAATGCTTCACGGGTTTTAAAACACAGTACGGAGCTGTGTCTTGTGATTTCATTTCTTTTTAAAAACCTTTTTATTGCAAGATATTTGCGTTACAATATTGTGCCGGCTTCTGCCATACATCAACATGAATCAGCCACAGGCGAACATACGTCCCCTCCCCGTGGAGCCTCCCTCCCGTCTCCCACCCCATCCCACCCCTCTAGGCTGCCACAGAGCTCTGGGCTGAGCTCCCTGAGTCACACGGCAAATCCCCACTGGCTCTCTGTTCCACACGTAGTGATGTATGTTTCCACGCTCCGCTCTCCATTCGTCCCCCACCACCCCCCGCTCCCTCCCCCACCGTGTCCGCAAGTCTGTTCTCAGGGTCTGCGGCTCCACTGCTGCCCTGCGGACAGGCTCAGCAGTGCCATCTTTCTAGATTCCATGCACACATGCGTGCTTAGTTGCTCAGTCATGTCCGACTCTTTGCAGCCCCATGGACTGTAGTCCGAGGCCGCTCTGTCCATGGGGTTCTCCAGGCAAGAATACTGGCTGCTACTGCTAAGTCACTTCAGTCGTGTCCAACTCTGAGCGACCCCATAGACAGCAGCCCACAAGGCTCCCCCGTCCCTGGGACTCTCCAGGCAAGAACACTGGAGTGGGTTGCCATTTCCTTCTCCAATGCATGAAAGTGAAAAGTGAAAGTGAAGTCCCTCAGTCGTGTCCGACTCTGTGCGACCCCATGGACTGTAGTCCGAGGCCCCTCTGTCCACGGGATTCTCCAGGCAAGAATACTGGAGTGGGGTGTCATTGCCTTCTCCAGGGGATCTTCCCAACCCAGGGACTGAACCCGGGTATCCTGCATTGTAGGTGGATTCTTTACTGTCTGAGCCATCAGGGAAGCCCCTAGATCCCATACACATGTGTTAATGTACAATATTTGTCTTTCTCTTTATGACTTATTTCTCTCCATACAATAGGCTCTAGGTTGGTCTACCTTCTTAGGAATTGTGGTCTCACGTGTAGAGCTGGAAATGGACGAGGTGATGACAGTTGTATCCATGCTCTTTCTTCCTCTGGCCGAAATGTTCCCCTCCATCTCCCTGGGCTCCACATCACCTGAACATGGCATCTGTTTCCTGTGGAGCAGAAAGGACAGCCATGACCCACTCTTTCTGCCCGTCATCCTAGGGCTCTACTCCTGCTAGTCACTGGGCTTCAGCATGTTAAAAAGCAGGGACAGTTAGTGCGATCCAAGGGTGGAGTTTTCAGCTCCTGAAATCAAAAGGTTGCCAAGTTCCCAAGAGCTGAGCCTGGCTGTCAGCTGTAGTAGCTTAGCTGAGTCTATGTAGCAGTTTCTCAGACTTCTGCACAGAACCTCGCTGGTGTGCTGGCTTGGCCAGAGGAGGACACTGGGTGTCATCTCAAAAACCCACAAAGGCTTATCGTATGGCACAGGAAACTGTAGTCAGTATCTTGTAATAACCTATAAAGGAAAGTAATCTGAAAAATAATATGTGTGTATATGTATAACTGCTTTACTTTGCTGTGCACCTGAAGCATTGTAAGTAAATTACACTTAAATAAAATATGTATATTAAGGATAAAAAAAAACCCCATGTGGTCAGAACCCACCATGCACAAATTCAAAAGACAAACATGGCCAGCTGGTATCCTAAGCAGCTGATACCATTAGTAGCAAAGAGCTCCTAAATTTTGAGATGAAAAAGATGAACAATCTGAAGCCAGAGTGGGCTAAAGAGTTCAGCAGACACTTGGTAGAAAAGATGAAATGGCCCTTAATGGCCTCATGAAAAGGTGATCAGCCTCCTTCATGGTGAAAGAAAAGCAAAGTCAGACAACGTTTAGACATAACTAGCAAAAACAAAACAAAACAAAACAAAAAACAAAAAAAAATGTCAGCATAATTTGTGGGTGAGGCTGTAAGAAAACAGATAATATATTCATGATAAAAGTATAAAGTGGTATACAACCCAGCTGTCTCCATTAACAGGGCCTGTGGGAATAAGTAGGCTTCCCAGGTGGCTCAGTGGTAAAGAATCCGCCCGCCAACGCAGGAGATGCTGGAGAGGTTCAATCCCTGGGTTGGGAAGACGATCTGGAGAGGGGCATGGCAACCCACTTCAGTATTCTTGCCTAGAGAATCCCACGGACAGAGGAACCTGGCAGGATGTATAGTCCATGGGGTCGCAAAGAGTTGGACAAGACTGAGAAATTAACACTTTCACTTTCCTATAGGTCAAATATATTCAACTAGAAAAAAGAAAAAAAAAAGAATGGCTCTGCCTAGAAGCAAAGGCTTCTCTAGATGGTGGTCTGGAAATGAAATTTCCCATCAGAGGGAACCAGTTCTGGGACAAAAAGCGCAACAGTGAGGCAGGACATTTTGGTGTGCCAGGAAGAAAGAAAGCTTTTGAAGACTACTGGTCTCTTGGCAAAATGATACACTGGATATTGTGAAGGGGCGCCACTGATCCAAGTTACAGCCGTCGAAGCATCCAAAAACGGTGACAGGGAATATATTCATACAGGGAATATGAAAATGCGTTAATTGTCAGTGATACTAAATATAGGGGTGGGAGCCCAAACAGCAACAGAATGGAACAAAAGAAAAAGCACACGTGTTCAACAAAACACAACAGTTTCTTGGTCATCGTTCCAGGTAGTTAGGATGAGAAGTGGTCTATCTGAGCACTGGCAACTAAAGGAAAAGAATCATGCACGTATCCTGCTTTTTGTGCACAAATGTAGTAGCTTTTATGGATGGAGGAACACTCTACAAAAAGTCTGGAATACTGGCCTGAATTAGAATGTCACCGTTTTGCAGCATATAATGAATGATGTGACTCGGGCCAAGGTCATCCATGGAGGAAACCACTCGGTCAAAGTGTGATGGGAACTTTATGCTGGAAGGATTAGCCTGTCACCACCTGGTCCACCCACACACTGCTGTGACAGATTGTGCTTCCAAGGGTGGCCCCAATAACATCTCCCAGCCTCTTTGGCCGGGTGGCCTTGAGAGAGAAGCTCTTTCCAGCCCTGTTGATCTAGGCTGGGCTTAGGACTGGTTCTGACCAATAGATGAGGTGACAGTTATGCTATGTGGCTTCTGACACTGGCCCTTCAGAGATCTGCAGCTTCTTTGTCAGCTGGAACCCTCCGTATTCAAAACCTGGAGTCTTGTAAAACCAGGAGTCTTGTAAAACCAGTAGTCTTCAAAACCAGGAGACTTGTAAGTCTCCCCAGGGACCAGGGTGCCGTGGGTGGCCCAAGCCAGGCATGTGGAAGGAGACACCAGCTGCCTGAGAGCTAGGACCCTAGCCATGTTGTTGACCTCTCCAGCCCAGCCCAGCTGAATCCGGTAGGATGAATGACCCCAGCCAGTGCCACGAGAATGACCAGGAAAAACTGCCCGCCTGAGCTCACCCAAGCTGTCATTCATATTAATGTGAGCAAACAAAATGGTTGCAGAAGGTGGGTAGGAATTTTCACTCTGGAAAGAGCAGACTGTCTCCATCTGAACATCACTGAGTGGGAGGCAACTAGGTGTGAGGCAACAGGAAGGAAACAACCCATGAAGTGTTCTCCTGAGAAATACAAAATGCAAAAGATTTGGAGTTGACCTGGATGGGAGGGGAGTCTGGGGAGAATGGATACATGTATATGTATGGCTGAGTCCCTTTGCTGTCCACCTGAAACTATGATAACATTGTTATTCAGTTATGTGTATGCTAGGTCGCTTCAGTTGTGTCCAATTCTTAAAAATTTTAAAAATTCTTAAAAATTTTCACAATATAATTTATGTAACGAATATCTACAAAGCATGAAAATCCATGTATCTTTTACATTCTAGCTTGAAACATGTCAGTACACGTTCTAATCTTGAAGTGTGATTTTGCCAGTGAGATAACCTGGCAGGCTCCTCTGTCGATGGGATTCTCCAGGCAAAATTACTGGGGTAGGTTGCTACTTCCTCCTCCAGGGGATCTTCCTGACTTAGGGATCAAACCCATTTCTCTTATGTTTCCTTCACTGTGATGGGTTCTTTACCACTGAGCCACCAGCTCACAACCTAGTACAAAATAAAAAATTTTTTAAAAGAAATAAGCAAAAATTCTAAGGTGCTCAGAAATATTTGGGGGGGGTTGTCTGGTTCTATCACTGATATTTAATAAAATCTTTATTAAATAAAAAAGATTAAATTAAAAATTAAATTAAAAAAAAAAGATTCAGAGTTGAACCTGAACCTGATGAATTTTTGGAGCCCACTTGTGAGTTAGAGAAAACACAGCCCTGGAATTGCAAGTTCAAAGACAGGAAGAAGTGAAGAAGTGAATTTGGGGAGAGAGACTTCTATAGCATACATACCTGGCTGATCTTCACAGAGTCAACCACAGAGAAAGATGAGGGGTGATTCTAGAAGAAAAGAGATTGGAAGGACTCTCTGAACCACGCTGTGTACAGATCTTGTGGGAACCCCGATTCACACAGGCAACGTGGTAAAAGACACCTGAGATACTCTGAGAGATAGGATATGGATTGTTTCATGACACCAAGAAGTTATTTTTATTTTTTGAGGTTGTGATAATGACATGGTAGTTAAGAAGATGTGTCTGTTTTTCCTTTTTTAAAAACAGATGTATGCTAACTGTGTAGTGGTGAAAGGATCTGCCTGCCAGTGCAGGAGACATAAGAGATGCGAGTTCGATTCCCTGGGTCAGGAAGATCCCCTGGAGGAGGGAATGGTAACCCACTCCAGTATTCTTGCCTGGAGAATCCCATGGACAGAGGAGCCTGGTGGGCTACAGTGCATGGGACTGCCAACAGTTGGACACGACTGAGCAACTGAGCAGGAATGAAATGACATGAGGATTGAAATTTATTTTGAAATTCTTTACCAATTAAAAAAAGAAGAAAGGGAGTCAGGAAAGGAGGGAGAAAGAGAGAAAGGAAGGAACAAATGATAGAAACGTCTTAATTAAAAAATCTTTTGGCCAAGCAGAACAGCATGTGGGATCGTATTTCCTTGACCAAGGATTGAGCTGCACTCCATACATTAGAAACACATGGAGTGCATTGTCTTAACCACAGTGACCGCCAGGCAAGTCCCCAAACGTCTTGATAATAGTCGAGTCCGGTAAGGATATACAGGGATTTATTACATTGCAAGCCTCTCTACTTTTGCTTATGCTTAAAAATTTTCACAATATAATTTATGTAACGAATATCTACAAAGCATGAAAATCCGTGTATCTTTTACATTCTAGCTTGAAACATGTCAGTACACATTCTAATCTTGAAGTGTGACTTTGCCAGTGAGATAACCTGGAGCTTGTTCCCAAAGATTTGAGTGAAACTGAGCTTCCAGGAAGACTTGCCACTATTGACACTCAGGATAAGAAAGCCAAGACTTTCCTCCTCAACACAGCTATTTGCTGTCTATTGCTCACTCTTGTATTAATAGTTTTCAGTGTTATGTGTTTGCTGTTTAATTAGTTAATTGTAAAAGCTTGTTGGATATTGTTAGGGTATGAAGACGAATTCAGTGTCAAGCTGACAGTATTCGATAGCCTTGCTATGTCTGTGTTTATTAAGTGGATCAAGGCACACATTGATGACTGATGTGGGTTCTGGGTTCCATCAATACTGGAATCTTTTTTTTCTTTTTTTAAACTGTGGTAAAATATATATTGGGCTTCCCTGGTGGCTCAGTGGTAAAGAATCCCCTTGCCAATGCAGGATGCGCAGGTTCAATTCCTGGGTCGGGAAGATCCCCTGGAGAAGGAAATGACAACCCACGCCAGTGTTCTTGCCTGGGAAATCCCATGGACAGAGTTGGACACAGCTTATTGACTAAATAGTAACAACAAAATATATATAACATAAAACTGACCTTTGTGATGATTAAGTATATAGTTCTAAAGAATTAAGTATATTCACACTGTTGTTCACATCACCACCATCCATCTCCAGAACGTTTGCATCTTCCCAGACTGAAACTCCATCCCCGCTAGACAACAACCCCAGGCCTTCTCTTTTCCTCAGAACCACCATCCTCCTTTCTGTCTGGGTGAATCTGACTGCTCTAGGGACTTCCTATAAGTGGAATTCTACAGCATTCGTCTTTTTGTGACTGGTTTATTTCACTGAGTATAATGTCTTCCCAGGTGGTGCTCGTGGTAGGGAACCTGCCTGACAGTGCTGGAGACATACAAGACGCAGGTTCGATCCCTGGGTCAGGAAGATCCCCTGGAGAAGGGCACGGCAACCCACTCCAGTATTCTTGTCTAGAGAATCCCACGGACAGAGGAGCCTGGAGAGCTATGGTCTACAGGGTCACAAAGAGTCAAATACAACTGAAAGCAATTTAGCACACACCCATAATGTCTTCAAGATTCATCTGTGTTGCAGTCTGTGTCCAAATTGTATTCTTTTTTAAGACTGAGTAATATTCTAAATGATGAAATCTTAACCTGGTGATAAGTCTGAGGGGTGGAGATTTGGGGAGTGTGGGGTGGCCTTTCTTGGGGAAAGGGTATGTTTTTTGGAGGTTTACAAATTACATGGTGGAATTAGTGGTCTATTTTGCTGCTTTCTGAAACCACCCCTGGCTTAGTTTTCAGAAAAAAGTTCATAGCATTTGTGAGGTATGGAAGATGGAAGAATTTACAAGGGGTCATTGAAACAAGCGTGGATTGAGGACCGCTGTGTGCAGAGTTCATGCCAGCCTGCTCTAAGGGCTGCAGAGAGTGAAGCCAGCTTCTTGATATCACACTTGCTTCTGACATCACACTTTTCCAAAGGATGCCTGTTCTTGTTGGCATTCAGCATGCTTACATACATTTCAAGACAATTTTTGGTCATGAGAGCAAATATTTACCAGGTTATTCACCAAATGAAAGGAAAACAAAACAGGGCCTTTCAGGGCTGAGCCCACATCCAGGGTGTGAATTTAAAGCAACATCAACTCCTCCCCTTTTAAATCTGGAGTGAATCAATTGTGTGGGGATTTTTTTCCTCCCTGTGTCGCTAATATTCAAGAAAAACAATGATGTATTTGAAAACCCAATGAGATTAGACTAAAACCCAGAATAAACAAGGATTTTGATATCATCCTTTCTGGACTCATGTCTTGCATGTTCTAAATTCTCCTGGTCCCATAAACACATTGCGACTAATTATGGCTGAAGCTCAGAAGGCTTGGGGGCTGAGTACATAGTACTCATAGTACTTTTCATTCCAAGGCATGAAAATGGAGCTCAATTTCTTCACATTGGCAAGGGCGTGCTCTTACTCAAGGTCCAAAGACACTGGGGAGGCAATGGAGTACACGCAGCCAAATGCAGGGGAGGAGGAAAGAGAAATAGAAATCAATCATTCTTCATCACTTGGGGTTTTGGTTTTCCTTTAGTTTGTTCATTTATTGCAACAGCTGGAAGGGTGAGCTCAGCTGATTTAAAGATATTTTGTGATACAAACGTATTTGGTGACAGTTCAACTGTTGGATGTGTGACAAAAGCAAGGAGATTAAAATCATGGCTCTAGGTTTGAGAATCCTCTGACATCATAGAGAAGTACTGGAAGTTTTCGTTCTTTGAAATTACATACGGCAGGCTTGCAATCAGTAATCAGTTTTGAGGATGGAAACACAGCAGCAGAGAGCCACGGGGAATACGGCCAGAGCGGGGACCTCCTGAGGCCAGGCCTGAGGACCCTACCAGGCACATGGGGGTGAGGGTGGGGAAGAGGAGCTGCGCCTACGGCTCACAGGGCTTTCAGGAGTGCACAAAAGTGTTTTCAGTTCTTAAGTGCAGAAGAAAAAAATGATGAGCTTCTGAGCCAAATAAAGTATTTGGCTATACAATATTAACATATTTGTTTGGGGGCTTCCCAGGCGGCCCAGCAGGTTAAGAATCTGCCTGCAGGGTTTGATCCCTGGGTTGGGAAGCTCCTCTGGAGGAGGGCATGGCGATCCACCCCAGTATTCTTGCCTAGAGTATCCCATGAACAGAGGAACCTGGCGGGTTGCAGTCCATGGGATCCTAAAGAGTCAGACATGGCAGTAGTGACTTAGTATGCATGCATATTTGTTTTTGTATTAAAAAGCAGTTGGAAAATTCAATTTTTTCATCTTATTTTTCTGAAGGAAAAATCCTGTGAAGGCAAAAACGTCTGATCCCCTGAAGGCCACGATGAGGTTCTGTGGGATGCAGAACCACACGAGCTGAGGGTGGGCTACAGAATGAGAACGTAGGTGGAGTTTGGCCACCAGTTCTGGAGCCAGGGCTCCGTGGATACAGAGGGACAATTGGAGCTGTTCTGTGTGCTTGAGGGGTGCTCTCACTATCTGGCATATACTCGTTGAGAAAAATGGTATGAACTCTCTTCCTTCCTTCAATAAATATCTATTGAGCAGGAGACAGGATTCAGGAATCTGAGATAGCCTTCACACCTAAGGACCATACAATCCAGTAAAAACACACAATACTTTTATGTAGCCACATGACTTTTTAATTTGTCTTGAAAATTCCAAATGTCACAAGCAAATTTCTCTGCAAACTAAAAGACAGTTTCTGATGAGTGTTGAGGCATTTTGTCTTGAATTTATATTATCAACTTGATCTCTCTGCTGTGTTAGGAGATACTCATGAAGCAGCTGAAAGGGATAATATTAAAATAGATTAGGTGATTGTATTCAGTGTCTATAAAAAGATCTAATCTAAAGGCCTAGAAAGTTTATTTCTATAACTACTAAAATGTAAATGGACATTCAAATGTGGCATTCATATTTTTAGCCAAACATGGCTTTTATCACATATAAACAAACAAGTAATTCAAGATTGTCAAAGAAGTTGTTAGAAGTAGAAAATGACTAATTAAAATGAGAAATACCGGTCTTATTACCCCGCAGTGGTCTGGAACTGAACTGAATGCTGTTTGATTTAGGAATTATAGCAATTCATATCTTAAGGGCTCTGGAGTCTTCATCAAACCATGGAGAATATGGTACATTAACTCTGGAGACCATACAGAGGGATGCTAAGCTAAGGAACATTCTAACCAATGGGAATTCCTAGGGGGGCGGTTCAGCTTCTCTCCTGCATTCCATTTTTGATCTGCTTAGTTCTGCATAACCTTTGTTCAACACCCACCATTTTAGTCAAATTCTTTTTCGGGGTTGGTAGCAAATACTCTTTATTTTTCAGGATGCCACCTATTCAATATTTTCTTGTTCCTCCATATAGGGTTTTTGTGGACCTGAAAATGAACAAGGTTGCCATTTCCTTCCCCAACGCATGAAAGTGAAAAGTGAAAGTGAAGTCGCTCAGTTGTGTCCTTCTCCAGATTATAAACTTGCAGAGAAACGATTTAAAGTTTCCTCAGGGGCTGAAACGGAGAAGGCAGTGGCAACCCACTCCAGTAATCTTGCCTGGCAAATCCCATGGACGGTGGAGCCTGGTAGGCTGCAGTCCATGGAGTCACTAAGAGTCGGGCATGACTGAGCAACTTCACTTTCACTTTTCACTTTCATGTGTTGGAGAAGGAAATGGCAACCCACTCCAGTGTTCTTGCCTGGAGAATCCCAGGGATGGGGGAACCTGGTGGGCTGCTGTTTATGGAGTCACACAGAGTAGGACCTGACTGAAGTGACTTAGCAGCAGCAGCAGCAGGGGCTGAAAATGTAGGCTTGAATTGCCAGGAGCCACTCCCCAAATCTCTATAATTTGATATACTTTGAGTTATACCTGCGAATAATCAGTCATAGATAAAAATTTTGGGAAACAGAAGAAAAAAACTAATCCCTTAGAAAGACATTTAAAAACATTTCCCTTGAAGTCTGTGGATAATAATTGCTATAGGAAATCCATCATTCCTTGTATTTGACTTAGGATTTGCTTTTCAAATCAATTCAATTTATTCCATTTTTACTGAGTGCCTACTATGCGATAATAAGGAAAAGAAAAACGTGTCTGAATGAGATACTTTTGTATATCATTTCAGGAAATGGTGCATCCCTTACTACTGACAGTGAAAGAAAGTTTTAAATCTCAGCCTTGTCCGATTCTTTGAGATCCCAAGGACTATAGCCTGCCAGGCTCCTCTGTTCATGGGGATTCTCCACACAAGAGACTGGAGTGGATTGCCATGTCCTCCTCCAGGGGATCTTCCCGACCCACAGATCGAACCTAGGTCTTCTTCATTGCAGGCAGATTCCTTACCATCTGAACCATCAATGAAGCCTGCTACTGACAGTAACCTAGTGCTATTTTAAAAATATTAAACTCTAATTGTAGAAGTGGTTCTTTTAGAGGGAGCTCTGGTATGTGTTTTGTAGGGCACACCTCGTGATACTGCCAAGAGCTAATGAAAAATGGCACCAAGACACCACCATGGGTTGAAGAGCTGTATATAGTTTAATCTCTAAATCTTTGCTACTTACACCTAATCACACCAGAAGCCCAGAATCAATGGGCCTCAAGAAACATCTGATCACCTTTGGTTACCTGTTCTCTGAGTGATATCCTCGGAAAGGATTCTTAGAAATGTCTTTGATTTCAAATTTAACACATAGCACATTTAAAAACTTACTTTACTTTTCCCTCATTTTTTTTTTTCTGGATCAATTCACAGGTGAAATTTCATGTTTTTATTTCTTACATTATTCGAAAGTATCTGCAGATGTTAAAGTTTTCCTTGCACCCAGGATTCAGTTAGAAAGCAAATATTAGCAGGTATGGGTAGCAAGGATGTAGCTGAACCATGTGTAAAGTAGATAGCTGGTGCGAAGCTGCTGTATAGCACAGGGGGTTCAGCTCGGTGCTCTGTGATGACCTAGAGGGGTGGGATGAGGGTGGGGTGGGGTGGGGTGGGGTGGGATGAGGGTGGGGTGGGGTGGGGTGGGGTGGGAGGGAGGCACAAGAGGGAGGGGATGTATGTATAAATACAGCTGATTCACTTTGTTGTATGGTAGAAACTAACACAACATTGCAAATATATATATATATATATATATATAAACAACAAAGTTGTGAACAAATTCAGTCTCTAGGGTCCAGCTGCCTCTGTTTGTATCTTGATTCTTTCACTCAGTGCTGGGCAAGTTACGACCCTCTCTGTGCTTCTGCAAGATGAGGTTAGAGATAGAGCTCACACATAGGGCTGTGAGGATGAAAACCTGGAAAGCTTTGAAAGCAATTCCTGGGACATAGCAAGTGCTCAATAAATGCCTACTGTTATTATAGTTAAATGTAAAATGTAATTTTTACTATCGTATATTAAAATATACAGGCGAATTTCAATCTCTTACTTTATTTTTGGCTACACCGCGTCTTCCTTGCTGTGAGCAGGATTTCTCTAGTTGCCATGCAAGGGCTTCTCGTCGCAGAGCACAGGCTCTAGGGTGCTTTGGTTCTGGAGCTGAGGCACACAGATCTCAGAAGATCCAGTGTGTGGAGTCTCCGCAGACCAGGGATCGAACCTGTGTCCCTTGCAATGGCACGTGGGCTCCTAACCACTGGGCAGCCGGGGAGCCCAAATCCCAATGGACACGGTCAGGTTTATCCTCACAGTCACACTTTTGAGAAGAGAACGGATTGTGGACGAGGAAAACTGACAGGGACTGAATTCATCATTACCAACCACAAAGGATATTTAAATACAGACACTTAGCAGACGGCAACAGAGGGAGGCCAGGAGTTCTGGCGTCCCTCTGTTTTTTTCACTGTGGAGATACTTGGTGACACTGAGGTCCTGGATCTTGAAGGAGGTTTTCTCTCCTTATTTTCAGTATCTAATTCTTCCATCAACTTTGCATCTCTTTCAAGGTCTAAAGTCCTCACTCCATTTGGTTCCTTTAGGTCCTCAAGGTCTAAAGTCCTCACTCCATTTGGTTCCTTTAGGGTCACCCTCTTACAGCCCCGAGCCCTCCCCCTACGCTCTGCCTGTTGGACTGAGCGAGGGGCTTGTAGCACTTCAGGGTCTCAGCCAAGGAGCCTGAGGTTCAGCTGCCTTGCTCGTGATGACTGTCTGTGTCTGAGCGCCAGTTCTTGCTGCTAAGTCGGTATCAACATGTTGAGATGAAGGAGTTGGATTCATCATGTGGATAATTGGAACTGAAGAAGCACTGAATCCCAGTTTTCTGAGCTTGACCTCAGGGATCTCCACATTGCTTCTCACTAGCTCCTATGGCTCTCTGGACTGAGAATTACTTGGGATTGGATCTTAGTTTTTGCCTCGCCACAGAATTACTTCTTGGCAAACACCAGAAGAGTGGAGCAACCTCAGGGATGTATGGTTAAAAATCCTAGCGATGCCTTGCCTGTTTCTGCAGTACTTCTCTGTTAAACCCCTGCCTGACATGATTGCTATCTCTCTCTCTGCTTTTACAAGATTTATATTTCAGTGAGGCAATATGATTTTGTTCTTTATTTGATGAATTTCATAAAGGCTGGGTAGGATTTTCCCTCTTTAAAGTTTACATCCTTTTAAAAATGTTTATATTTTATATATAAGCCATTTTATATTAACATTTTCAATTTTGTAGTTAGTATGACAACAAAGCTAGTGGAGGTGATGGAATTCCAGTTGAGCTATTTCAAATCCTCAAAGATGATGCTGTGAAAGTGTTGCACTCAATATGCCAGCAAATTTGGAAAACTCAGCAGTGCCCACAGGACTAGAAAAGGTCAGTTTTCATTCCAATCCAAAACAAAGGCAATGCCAAAGAATGCTCAAACTACTGCACAATTGCACTCATCTTAATGCTAGTAAAGTAATGCTTAAAATTCTCCAAGCCAGGCTTCAGCAATACGTGAACTGTGAACTTCCAGATGTTCAAGCTGGTTTTAGAAAAGGCAGAGGGACCAGAGATCAAGTTGCCAACAGCCTCTGGATCATCGAAAAAGCAAGAGAGGTCCAGAAAGACATCTATTTCTGCTTTATTGACTATGCCAAAGCCTTTGACTGTGTGGATCACAATAAACTGTGGAAACTTTGAAAGAGATGGGAATACCAGACCACCTGACCTGCCTCTTGAGAAACCTACATGCAGGTCAGGAAGCAAGAGTTAGAACTGGACATGGAACAACAGACTGGTTCCAAATAGGAAAAGCAGTACGTCAAGGCTGTATATTGTCACCCTGCTTATTTAACTTATATGCAGAGTACATCATGAGAAACGCTGGGCTGGAAGAAACACAAGCTGGAAGCAAGATTGCCGGGAGAAATATCAATAACCTCAGATATGCAGATGATACCACCCTTATGGAAGAAAGTGAAGAGGAACTAAAAAACCTCTTGATGAAAGTGAAAGTGGAGAGTGAAAAAGTTGGCTTAAATCTCACCATTCAGAAAACGAAGATCATGGCATCTGGTCCCATCACTTCATGGGAACTAGATGGGGAAACAGTGGAAACAGTGTCAGACTTTATTTTTCTGGGCTCCCAAATCCTGCAGATGGTGATTGCAGCCATGAAATTAAAAGACACTTACTCCTTGGAAGGAAAGTTATGACCAACCTAGATAGCATATTAAAAAGCAGAGACATTACTTTGCCAGCAAAGGTCCATCTAGTCAAGGCTATGGTTTTTCCAGTGGTCATGTATGGATGTGAGAGTTGGACTGTGAAGAAAGCTGAGCACCAAAGAATTGATGCTTTTGAACTGTGGTGTTGGAGAAGACTCTTGAGAGTCCCTTGGACTGCAAGGAGATCCAACCAGTCCATCCTAAAGGAGATCAGACCTGGGTGTTCATTTGAGGGACTGATGTTGAAGCTGAAACTTCAATACTTTGACCACCTTACACGAAGAACTGACTCATTGGAAAAGACCCTGATGCTGCGAGGGATTGGGGGCAGGAGGAGAAGGGACGGCAGAGGATGAGATGGTTGGATGGCATCACCGACTCAATGGACAAGGGTTTGGGCCGACTCTGGGAGTTGGTGTTGGACAGGGAGGCCTGGCATGCTGCAATTCATGGGCTCACAAACAGTTAGACATGACTGAGCGACTGAACTGAACTGAACTGAATGACATTAAAAATTATATTTCAATGGAGCCTGCCCATCTAAAGAGAGATGCTATCATAGAGTGTTGATGGAAGACCACTTTTGGAAACTCCAAAGCCATAGGGTCACTGCTTACAGTTTTGCTGTTCTTTTCTCAAAACTTAGAGGCAGGTTCAAACCTCGTTTATGCTCAGTGTCACTCAATGCAATGACGTGAATGTCATACTGACAATCATTGAATTTGATCCATCATTGGGGCAGAAGAGAGCTTTCCTGAGATGGATTTGGAAATAGAATGAGGACACACAAATTAGCCAAAGCCAGCACCCCAGAACTGAACGTGAACCTGCTCTCAGAAACCAGCTGCCGGTGGAAGCACACAGATCTCCAAGCGGTGCACGTACTATGAGAGTAACGTGGAATATTACTTAGCCATAAGAAGGAAGGAAACAGTGCCGTTGGCAGAGATGTGGATGGACCTAGAGACTGTCATACAGAGTGAAATAAGTCAGAAAGAGAAAAGCAAATCCATATATAAAACACATATGTGGAATCTAGAAAAATGGTACAGATCAACTTATCTGCAAAACAGGAATAGATGAACAGATGTAGAGAACAAATATACCGATATCAAAGGGGAAGGGGTGGGTGGAATGAATTGGGGGATTGGAATTGACACATATATGCTATTGATACTATGTATAAAATAAATAACTAATGAGAACCTACGGTATAGCTCAGGGAACTCTAATGCTCGGTGGTCCCTGAAATGGGAAGGAAATCCTTAAAAAAGAGGGGGTATATGTACACGTGTAACTGATTCACTTAGTTGTACAGCAGAAAGTAACACAACGTTGTAAAGCAATTATACTCCAATAAAAGTTTAAAAATGGTATTAACAAAGCCCTGTATTTTTCAAGATCTCTGTCCTGTGCCAACATCACAGTCTGGGTGGGTTGGGTGGGGAGTGGGGTGGAGAATGACAATTCTACCAAGATTGGAAAGGAAGAAACCAATTTAATGGTAACTGTCTGGTAATTAGTTTACTAAAACCTAAATTGAATCATGTAGACACAGGAGTACGTTGAAAAGATTTTTAGCTTTCGAGAAAGGAAATCCATTGCAATAAAAAGTCAAACAGCCTCTTCAGTGGACGGCAAAAATGCCTCTCAGTTTTCTATGTGTGAACACAGTCCCGTCACATCAAATTATCCAACTAGTTAATAAAAACAAATTCCCTTGAAACTGCACATTATTTAAGCCCTCCAAATGAGCAGCAGTCAGCTCAGTCTACGCTTGGTGGTCCCCGGAGGGTGATGGATTTACCCGCTGGCTGGCTCCGCTGCAGGTTACCTGGGTGCCGTCTGGGCCACAGGTCCAGTAAGCATCTTTTCCACACCTTGATGGTGTGGAGAAGAGCTTCTTTGTGCCTTCCCACATCTCACCCACAAGCCTGAAGTTAGCCCAGTTCACAGACTTCCCTGAGTTTCTCCATCTCCTATGCCACTGGCCTGGGACCAGAGTTTACATCTACAAATCCCCCCTCAAAACACAGAGGGGACAGGGCCACTCACTGGGGAAACCGTTTACTTTCCTCCTTCCTTTGTACTGTCCGGGGAAGCGGCCAAAAATGTGCTTTTTGTTTACTGGTAATGGGTCCTGTTGGATTAAATGACTTAAGAATGTGTCTATTGCAATTAAAAGAGGTATCGTGTTTATATTAACATTTTAAAGTTTGGTTACTCTGGGAGCATCAGTTTACACGAGTGTAAATGGGCTGTAATGAATACGATGAACGATCCACATTAAGAGTGTAGCTCTCTAGAAAATAACCTGTGTTTAAATAGCCTCCCCGGGAGCAGCTGGAGGATGCTGGAATGGAGTACTTCGGGGTGTGGGTCTGTATGCTCTTGTTGCTGTTCAGTTGCTAAGTTGTGTCTGACTCTTTGCAGCCCGTGGACTGCAGCACACTAGGCTTCCCTGTCCTTCACCATCTCCTGGAGTCTGCTCAGACTCATATCCGTTGAGCTGGTGATGCCATCCAACCATCTCATGTTCTGCTGCCTCCTTGACCTCCTGCCCTCAATCTTTCCCAGCATGATGGTCTTTTCCAATGAGTCAGTTTCTTAAGCAGTAGGTAACAAAAGATGCTCTGTGAAATTCTTCCCCCGTGAAATCGTCACGACTGTCTTGGCTTCAGGTTGCTTAAGATCTGATTGTGGAGAAAACAGATGTAAGAATTGGTTGTGGGGAAATAAAACTAAGTTTTTAGATTTAAATATTTTGCCAGAAATTTTCAGCCTGAATGGGAAGGGAGTCTGGGGGGAATGGATACATGTATATGCATGGTTGAGTCCCTTCACTGTTCCCTTGACACTATCACAACATTGTTAATAGGTTATATCAGTTCAGTTCAGATCAGTCACTCAGTTGGGTCCTCTTGAGGTAGAGGTTATATAGCTCAATACAAAATAAGAAGTTTAAAAGCAAAATAAAATAAATATTTCACCAGAAATTTTGCTTGAGGTTATAGCATTCAGGAGAGGAGGAGGCTAGGTCTGCCCTCTGTGGGTTTAGGGCCCAGGGTTCACGGCATCTGCTTCTGTCTGCTTGGTGACTGGTTGTTATTCAGTCTCTAATTATGTCCAACTTTTTGCATCCCCTGCGTTGGCAGGTGGATTCTTCACCCCTAGTGTCACCTGGGAAGCCCTAATTTCAATCATCGTGTAAATTACTCTCTATACACTATTATAAACCTTTAAAAATTGGTTACAAAAGTAACCAATTTACTTTTGGTTACAAAAGTAAAATGTTTATTGAGAAAATTTGGACAGATACAAAAATAATAGGAGGGAAAAAATAAGCACTAGAACCCAGGGTGGAGAAGGTTACATAAGGCCCAGATTGTCTAGTGTTCAGCACTGACTGCTCATTAGCTGTGTGATGCTAGACAACTGAATCTCTCTTTGCTAGACTTTCATCACTGGTGAAATAAAAAGCAGAATAGCATCTCTCCTGTGACTTATTTTCATGACTAAAAGAAACAATTCCTTCAAAGTTTTATCGCCTTCTTTGGCCCTTAGGAAACTCAGTCTGCTATTTTTATCCTTTCTTCCAATTTTTACGTGTGCACACCGCATATGATATACATGCGTATGTATTTACAAAAGAGGGGCCACATTGCAGTGAATGTGCCATGCCCTGCTTTTTAGCTCAATATTATCTTGTCAGCATTTCCCTGAGCTATTTCATCCTCTCTGAACACGTGGCTTTTAATGGTGGAATAGCATTCTATTCTATGTATTTAGTATAATTTCCTTAACTCAGCCTCTATTGTTGGTTAATTAGGCAGTGACGATTTTTTGCTATTATAAATAGCATCGCAGTGAACATCCTTGTACATAATTCTTTGTTTCTCTGGTAATTTCCTTGGGATAAATTCCAAGAAGTGTAATTATTAGGTCAAAGGATCAGAACATTTGTAAGAATCTTGATCCATGTGCCAATCTGAGTTCCAGGAAGTTTGCCCTAAATTTATATTCTCTGCAGTAAGACAGAGGAGTTTTTATTTCATCCCACCTTGACCGTTAATGAACAATGGACAGAATCTGATTTTGGAGGCCCTGGTGGGTCAGCAGTAAAGAATCCACCTGCTAATGCAGGAGATGCTGGTTTGATCCCTGGGTTGGGGAGATCCCCTGGAGGAGGAACTGACAACCCACTCCAGTATTCTTGCCTGGAAAATTCCATGGGCAGAAGAGCCTGGGTGTTACAGACCATGGCATCACGAAACGTCAGACACAACTTAGCGACTAAACACACACACATCCTCTTCATGACGAGAGACCTGATAGAACTTTCCATTTGTCAGTTTTGGTTCTAGGAGTGACTTTTGGATGATCTCAGGAGAATAGACCTTCAGGACAGGTTTCCTTTGGAAAATTACTCCGGAGTACTAAAATGAACTTGAAAGTCTATAAATGTATAAATATGAAAAAAATAAAGGCAGCTTGCAATTATTTTATAAACAGCTATCTTATTTTTTATTTTTTCATTATTTTAAAATGTTTATTGAACTAGTACCGTTCACTTGGTGATTAATCTGCACCCCTTGGCCCCAGGAGTCTCACCTTCCCTGTCAGATGCAGGATAACAGTGCATCCCCAGGAACTAGGGAGCATGGTTTCTGCCACACGGAGACCCCCATTTAATCTCACTCATGCTTGGGTACCAATTCTGGGTCCGTGCCATTGGCTTGGCCTAAGAATTTGCTCTTGAAATTTAAATAGGAATCAAAAATGACATCTTTTTTTTCTTTTTTCTTTCTTCTTCTTCTTTTTAAAAAATTTACAGTGCTTCCCAATAATCCATGGCAGAAAAGATTCTGGTAATAGTGTTAGATAGAGTAGTTGAATTGAGGAGCACTGCCCCTTGTCATAAGATGCTATACTTGCTATTTACAGAGGCTCTGATATTTTTGAGTCCCTCTGATCACCTGCTCTTTACCTGATCAGGCTAATATGAAAAGTTAAATTCACCATGGTGATGGTGCATTTTATATAAATGTATATTGGGTTGGCCAAAAAATTCATTGGGTTGTTATGGAATGTTATGGAAAAACCAGAAACAAATTTTTGGCCAACCCAATACATTGTGCATTTATTCGGCCAGGGCTTTTTGTTTGTTTGTTTGAAAGAGTGTGTATTGTTTTTTTTCAAAGTTAATTGTTGATGTATATTTTTTAAAGGTATTCAGCAAATATTCTAAAGCTGAGGTAAGGGAAGATCTTTACATTCACAGTGCCTAGCACACAGTAGGTGTGTTGAATTACTGATATAATTCTTTTATAGCTTTATTTAAAAAAATTTTATTGGAGTATAGTTGACGTACAGTGTTGTGTTTCTGGTGTACAGCAAAGTGATTCAGTTATATATGTAGATATATATATGCCTCCTTTTTCAGATTCTTATCCCATATAGGTTGTTACAGAGTGTTGAGTCGAGTTCCCTGTGCTATACAGCAGGTCCTTAGTAGTTACCTGGCAGTGTGTACACATTACTCTCAATCTCCTAAGAGTGAACACTGTTCAGAAGAGACAAGACTCACACGGGACCGTGAGATGGAGGTTTGTGTTGAATCTTGGCCTGTGTACAGAGCAGGGTGAAAAAAGAGAATCCTTCCTTTTGCTCTGAGTGTGATGGCTATCACTACATTTGTGTGAACCAACAAGGAGTGGTTTCTCTGAGCTGTGGGAAGGGATGGGCGCCTTGGCCCCTCCGACTGGACAGCGGGTGGCGTTGGGGTGGCTGGCGTGGGGGCCGCCAGCACTCATGTTGGACCTGACAGCTGAGCAGGCTGCACTGGAATGTGAGTTCTTCAGGAGGGTGAAAAGCCACGAAACAACCCAAGGAGACGCCAAGAAGAAGGCAGAGCATGGGTAAACAGAACTCAGGGCTGGATTGGTTTACCAAAACGCTGCTGTGAAGTCAGATTCCCCTGGTTTCCTTCCTACTTTGCTGAACTTCTGTAACATGTTGTTTTGGTCACAAGTTTGAGTTTCTTCAGTCTACAGTTTTTTCTGAAGATGAAGTCGCCAGTTAGATATTGTCTTATATCAACAGGGATGAATTTTTTATTTTTTATGGGAATATATTTGCTTTGCAACGTTGTGCTAGTTTCTGCCTTACAACAAAGTGAATCAGCTGTAAGTATCCATATATCCCCTCCGCCATGGACCGCCCTTCCAGCCCTCTAGGTCATCACAGAGCACGCAGCTGAGCTCCCTGGTGCTATACAGCAGCTTCCCACTAACTATACATGGGGCTTCTGAGGTGGCGTGTGTAGTGAAGAATCTACCGGTCAATGCAAGGGGCAGAAGAGACATGGGTTCGATCCCTGGGTCAGGGAGACCCGCTGGAGTAGGAAGTGGCAGCCCACTCCAGTGTTCTTGCCTGGAGAATCCCATGGACGGAGGAGCCTGGTGGGCTGCGGTCCGTGGGGCTGAGGGTGGAACAGGGCTGAGTGGCTGAGCAGTTGGTTTCGCATGGTAGTGTATATGTGCCAGAGCTATTCTCCCAAATCACCCCATTTCCCCTTCCCTCCCTTCAGTGGGGATGGATTTTGACTTGAACGGTTTGGTGACAGTCATGCTGCACCCGTTAAACAGTCACTGTTTTCCAATCACACCTTCATCCCTGAGTGACGAGGGCAGGCTGGGTTCACACCGCAATTGCTGTACGTCTTTGGTAGCTTCGTATGGCAAATCTTCTAGAAGATGTGACCCTTGGACAAATACTTTGATTCTGGTGTAGACTGTGCTTCGATTCAGTGGCCGCCGGGGACCGTCATCCCTGTCGGCTCGCTGTGTGTCCCTGAGGCCAGTGACAGTGGGGCGCTGAGAGGCCCTGTCCTGGGGAGAAATCGCGGAGTCGGTTCAGGCTGGGACTCGGGACTCTGAATTCCTCGCTCAGCCTTGAAATTCTGCTTTTGGCATATGAATCCCTCTTGATTCTTATCTCAGTCTGTAAATAGCACAGAAATTGCACATGGAAAAATGGAACAAATCATACTTTCTTTCAAAGGGCAAATTAAACATTCCATAGAATAAGAGAAGAGTTGTTAGCAGGGGGAAAAAAAAATGCACCCTCACTAGCACCAGTGTGAAAAGAGAACGGAGTCAATTGGACTCCGACTCAACCTTCAAGAAAGTTTTGAGCATTTGCACTTTTTTTCTTTAACCACCCTCTTAGCCCTCCTGCCAAATATCAAATCCTGAGTTTTCCGAAGGTTTGAAAATATTCCCATTAATTTTTTTTTTCTCTCCTAGCCCTGTATTTACCAGGGCTTGAAATGGAAATACTGAAACCTAGTAATAAAGGGCACTATGGTATTCCTGGTCTGTCTGAGGCCAAGCACTCCTGGCAAAACTCTCAGGAAGTCCCATTCCTACCAGGCTACAGTGGAGGTTTCAGTTCTGGACTGTTTTGAAAATTCAGGTAAATTTAGAAGAAGCAGTTTACTTAAAGAAATGAAGTGAGGTATTTCTTTGACTGGAAAACAAATACGTTTGTGAAGGAGATTCAGAAGCTATCTTCTTGAGAAGAAAGAGGAGATAAACCTGCTGTGAGGTTGACCTTGTAATTAGAGCATCTTCTCCTCTGTGGGCAGGAGACACTGAAGACGTCAGCTATGATTTAGCCAGAGTTCATGAGCACATGCAGATTGCTGCTCACCTGTGGGGTTCGAGAATGCCACCATCTTATTCTGCCCATCATGCCTTCACGAAAAAGCTGTTACATGAGCGCTTCAGGAGGGGGGTCTTCTGACCACTGTGCATGCCTGCACCATGCACAGTCTACAGACAGTGACCGTTGCTCAATGGATGACTAGACAAATTCGGATGAGGGAAAGATGAGGGGGCTCAGCGCAGCTTTGTAAAACAACCATACTCCAATAAAAATTAATTAAAAAATGAAGAAGAAGAAGAAGAAGGGACTCAAAAAGAGAATGCCTGGCTGTAACATGAAAGAAGCTGCCATTCCGGAGGCTGGGTCTTGACGACGTTCCCAAAGCTGGCTAGTGGTCCCTGCTGCGTCTCTCCTGAGCTGCGTATCTTCAGTACCCTCACTCCGTGCCTCTGAGCAAAGCCCCTTCATCCATCTGCCCTTTCTCTCTGGGAGGAGTGTCCCTGTTCCTCTCTAGGAAGGAGATGCCTTCAGTGATGGTCTCAACCCCACCCTCCTCCACCCTTCCAGGATAAGGGCCCTCTCTCCCTCTGGTCCTGTTGGGTCCCGAGTCATTCTCTGGGGCAGGCAGGACACCAGCATGCAGCTGGGGCTGCTCAGGCCTGCACTCCTCTGCAGGAAGACCTCCCCTAGAGCCTCCTTTCTCTTTTGCTTATCTATGATTTCATGAACATTTGCTCTTAGTATGTAAATTTATATATTAAGCAAAAGTTCCTTTAGAAAATATGGGAACACACATCATACAATAAAGAAAACTCACCATAGTCTATTCCAAATGTTCTCAGTGCATTTAGTCATTGTACAAAATTAACTTCTGTCAGTGAATGAGGTACAGGGGAATCACAAAAGTAACAATAACTAAATAAATAACAAGGGAGATGTTATTACTATCATACTGGCTGTTTATGCACATTCTGTTGCAGGCTATTGCAATAAATCAAATATTATAAAACAGTGAATCTTATGAATTTTTTGGTTTGCCAGTGCATACAAAAGTTTTACCAACGAGCAAACTCAGGCTCAGAGAGGCTAAATGACTAACAGCCACACAGAGACAATGTCAGAACCAATGCAGAAGCAGCTGCGGTGCATATACACAGTGGAATATTACTCAGCCATGAAAAGGAACACATTTGACTCAGTTCTAATAAGTTGGATGAAACTAGAACCTATCCACTAATAAGGTGGATGAAGTAAGTTCATAAAGAGAAAGACAAATATCGTATATTAATACATATATATGGAATCTAGAAGGATGGTACTGATGATCCTATCTGCAGGGCAGCAGTGGAGATGCAGACACTGAGAACAGACTTGTGGACACAGTTGGGGAAGGAGAGGGTCGGGCGGATTGAGAGAGTAGCATGGAAATGTATACATGACCATAAGTAAAATTAGATGGCCTGTGGGAATTTGCTCTGTGATGCAGGGACCTCAAACCCAGTGCTCTGTGACAACCTAGAGGGGAGGGATGGGGTGGGAGGTGGGAGGGAGGTTCAGGAGGGAGGTTCAGGAGGGAGGGGACATATGAATATCTATGACTGATTCATATTGATATATGGCAGAAACCAACATAATATCGTAAAGCAAATATCCTCCAATTAAAAATAAATACATTTGAATTAAAAAGTTTTAAAAAGTTCAAAACAAAATAAAAGGAAACAAAAAGTGACAGGGGTTCTAGAAAGGCAGTGATGGGGAGGAGATGTTAGCTTTGAGAGAGGTGGCATTATGAGTTGAATCTTGTGGTGAACAGGCGAAAGAGTAGAGAGGCTTCCAAGGTGGAGAACCATAGTAGCTAGGATGGCTGGACTCAAGCATGGAAGGTGAATAAGACACCTGGGTTTGATCAGATATATGGGCAGAAAGGTGGAGTCACTTTTCTTATGAAGTTTGTAATGCCTGCTCCTTCAAAGTCAGCCATTGGCTCCTGCGTCTGAGCAGCCAACCACATTACTCTCTGCTCCTTCAGAACCTACTGCCCTCCTTGTTTAATTCCAAATTCAGGGAGACCAGAATACTATCACTGAAGGAATAACAGAGGTGATGAAGGTAAAGAATGAGCAGAGAAATCAGGTTGCCCATGGGTGGTATGGGATGGGCTTTCATTACCCGTTTTTAAGTTAATATCTTTTAAACAGTTTTAAAAAAGCTTTGAAAGTACACTTTTAGTGCATTTATATTCCTTTAAAAACTGTTTTACTCTGAAATACTATAAAATTTACAAAAAAAAAAGTTGCAGAAAGAATACACATTTCCGTACATCCTTTGCTGAGCTTACCCAGATTTTAACCTTTCACGCACTGTAATGATCAAACTCAGGAAACTAATATTGATATAATAATGTCAATTAACCTAGGAGCATTATTCAGATGTCAGCAGCTGTCCCATATATGCTCTTTTTAGGTCCAGTATCTAGTCCAGTTTCTTCGTTGCATTTTCTTTCACATCTGTAGTCTTTTCCAAACTGGTACCGTTCCTCACTTGCTCATAACCTTAGCAGTTTTGAAGAGTCTGGCCGCTTAGTTGACAGGATGTCTCTCAATCTGGGTTTTTCTGATACATCCTCATAGCTCAGGTTATACATTTTTCTCAAGAATACCACAGAAGTGACATGTTATCCTTCTCAGTGTATCATATGGGGAGGCACCTTGTGTAGAAGTAAAATAATTATTGGTGATCTTAATCTTCACTGCTTGGTTAAGGTATTGAAGATCCGAGAACAATAGTTTACAAATGAAATCATTTAAAATGATTGACTTTGAAGATATTTTGCTTCCCTACTAGCTCATTTGGTAACAATGCAGGAGACCCTGGTTTGATTCCTGGGTGGGAAGATCCCCTGGAGAAGGGGAGGGCAACCCACTCCAGTATTCTGACCTGGAGAATTCTATGGGCTCTCCATGGGGTTGCAAGGAGTTGGACTCGACTGAGCGACTTTCACTTTCACTTTGAGGTGTTTAGCCGACGTGATGGAAACTTTTGACTTTTAAAAAGGAGGCAATATGGAAAAATGAATACTTTATTGAGTGCAGACATGCACATTATCAGAAAAATGTCAAAGTTAATAAAAGGAATTTAGAGAAACTACGTAAGTGTAGATGAAACACCCTTTAAGGTTTATGTATGAGGGTTGTACACGTTGTGGGGTTTTGCCAGGTTTTAAATATATGAACCACAGTCTGTTGTTAGAATTCTGCAAACTTTCAAGGCTTTTGCATCCCTAATGCAGTTTCTAAGTGTTATCAATTAATAAAATGTATGTCATAGCAAACATTTGGTAAATATTTGCTATAATTATTGAATTGTACTTACCTCAAGTTTTTTTTTCCTTCCACTTCTGAAAAAGCATGATATGATTGCCGTAGAAATTGGCAGCCACACAGATGTTGAAGTGTGAATTTTGGATGTTTGCAGGTTGTAAATATGTGGAATTTTGATCTTGAATGGGAGTTTAACATTAGAACCTTACATGGTTGGAAAAATTCTGCAATAGCCACAATTTCACATTTGCATAAACAGCTTTATTATCGTTGGAGTAATATATATAGAAAGAACACAAATTACTCTGACCAGAGTTAAACCTATAAAGCAATCACATTTGAATGAGGATTTTACTTAAAATCATAGACTCATCAACTTTAAAGTGTTTTTATCTTTCACAAGAGACAAATTTAGCCTGTTATGAATAAAATCCTGTAATATTGGCATTTTCTGGCTGGCGTATGTGTATTGCCTCCGTGGAACTTTAAAATCAGACCACACATATGAAAAAATTAAAAAAGAGGCAGAGAACCAAAACATTTGACCAGATTTTTTTTTATTCCACATAGTAAAATAATTGAGTCTAAAGTGTTTACTTTAATTGAATTTTAAGCCTATAATCCATTTCAATTCTTGATTTCACTTTGAGGTGCACGGTGCACAGAAACTGCTAGAATCTTCTGAGATTTATCCTCCTCATCCCGTCTGTTGGTATTGGCACTATTCCTCTCTCTTTGCTCCGTGGAGGTACAGTTCTGGTGGTGTACTTTTACAAGTATTTTGTTAAAATATTCAGGGAGTTAGGTACCTACATTCCAAACATAACAAATTACAAGGTGTTCTTGATTAATCAGAAAACTTTACGACACACTTTTTTTAAGCCTAAGGCTGAAAACAATTTGTATATCACCATCAAAGGTGTGATAGTCATTTGGAGAAGTCTGTACTTTTGTTCAGCGTCATGGACAAATGTTGGACTAATTATTTGGCTCCTAGGAAGTTTCACTCAGGCATGTCTTAGTTGCCTATAGTTTGAAAATAAAAAGCAATTGAACTGAGAAATACAAACATAGTCTTGCATGATATTGCTATTTTTATTGTAACTCTAAGTCGGTTTTATATAGCAAAACTCCAAACTTCAATTGAGGAAACCTTTATTTTTAATATGTTTTAATGCAACTGGTTATTAATGCCACCTCTTAAAAATATTAATTTGTAAATTTGGAGGGAATGAAACAAAATTGTCTAATCGTTTGAAAGCTGGTAAAACCATTTAAAATGAAAACACTCATCTACAGAATTTCATTTCTCTAGTCTCATTCAAATTGATGTTAACTTGTCAAAGCCATTCTAATTTTTATATATTCTATTCACTCTTAAAACACTGAATGGTGCTTGGTTTCTTAAATTCAGCAGTGGAGTGTTGATTTGGGAGATAGAGCTGCAAAAATGTGAAAGTCTTTGTATTCTTCTCCTTACAAATCAGTGGCTTGCGCAAATATGAAGAAGGGAAGGGGATATTTCCAAGGTAGAGTTCTTTGTCTTTCTGATTTATTTTTAATTGGAGGATAATGACTTTACAATGCTGTGCTAGTTTCTGCTTTGTTGTGCTACTGTGCTCAGTTGCGGCCAACTCTTTGCGACCCCATCAGGCTCCTCTGTCCAAGGGATTCTCCAGGCAAGGGATACTGGAGTGGGTTGCCATTTCCTCCTCCAGAAGAACTTCCCAAACCAGGGAAAGAATTTGCCTGCAGTGTAGGAGATCTGGGTTTGATCCCTGGATTGGAAAGATCCCCTGGAGAAAGGAATGGCAACCTACTCCAGTATTCTTGCCTGGAGAATTCCATGGGCAGAGGAGCCTGGTAGGCTATAGTCTATAGGGTCACAGAGAGTCCCAAAGAGATGGACACGACTGAATTTCTGCTGCACGACAACGCAAATCAGCCTTGTGTGTCCATCTGTCCCCACTCTCTTGAACCTCCTACCGCCTCCCCTGTTCTCCCACCCCTCTAGGTCATCACAGAGCACCTGGCCGAGCCTCTGTGCTATACGGCAGTGTCCCACCAGCTATCCATTTACACATGGTAATGTACAGGTTTCAGTGCTACTCTCTCAGTCCATCCCACTCTCTCCTTCCCCTGCTGTGTCCACAAATCCGTTCTGCAAGGTAGAGTTCTTCTAAGGAGGAAGGGATGAGAAAAGATGGAGGAAATACACCATCGTTTCCCTAAACATCAGATGGAGATTGGAGCAGAGCTGGCTGACTTCAGTCTTTATTTTGAATTTGAAAACAGGAGTTTTGCTTCTTTACAGATTTGCATTTTTACACACAGCCCTGTGAAGTCCATAGGGATATTATCCCCATTTTGTAGATGGATCAGTAGAGGAAGAGAGGCCACACAACCTGTCAAAGATCGATCTGCCAGCAATTCAGACCCCAGTGGTCTGCCTCCAGAGCCCTGGGTGTGTTACCCTGCTGTCCTGGAGCTGAAATTAGTATGGCTGCATACAGTTTCAAGGCCTTTGCAAAGGATGTGGCAGGCAATCTTGAACACTATTATTTTCTTAAAGATGATCTGAAAATAAAAATAAGTGAAAGGAATGAATTTGAAATCTCATGGGGTCCCATTAGCAAGTGATGAAGACAAGAAAGCTTCTGGAGGGTGTAATTCTAGGTTTTTCAGTATGTTTGGACCGATCAGAACACAGATGTACATTTGCTGAGTCTTACCAGTACATCCTAAAGGGGATCAGTCCTGGGTGTTCATTGGAAGAACTGATGCTGAAGCTGAAACTCCAGTACTTTGGCCACCTCATGAGAAGGGTTGACTCATTGGAAAAGACTCTGATGCTGGGAGGGATTGGGGGCAGGAGGAGAAGGGGACGACCGAGGATGAGATGGCTGGATGGCATCACGGACTTGATGGACGTGAGTCTGAGTGAACTCCGGGAGATGGTGATGGACAGGGAGGCCTGGCGTGCTGCGATTCATGGGGTCGCAAAGAGTCGGACACGCCTGAGCAACTGTACTGAACTGAACTGAAACTTTCTTTTGGGCTTCCCAGGTGGCTCAGTGATTAAGAATCTGCCTGCCAATTCAGGAGAGGTGAGTTTGATCCCTGGGTAGGGAAGATCTCCTGGAGAAGGAAATGGCAAGCCACTCCAGTATGCTTGTCTAGAGAATCCCATGGACAGAGGAGGCTGGTGAAAGCGAAAGCAAGTCCATGGGGTCACAAAAGAGTCGAACATGACTGAGCGACTGCACAACAACAGCAACAACAAAGTTTTCTTTGGGACAAGTGGACCCGTCCATCAGCCAGCCGGTCCCCAGGGTGTCTGAGGGTGGGGCATACTACGCGGAGTTGCCCAGGTAAAAAGCAGTTCACCAGCAAACCAGCCTGAGCTCTCTGCAGAAGTCTGCCCGTGTATGTGCGTCTTAGATTTTTCCTTTTAAATTGTTGCTGCTCCTTTTTTCACTTCTCTATCCTGGCTGATGTCCTTCTTTCTTTCCTCAAAATAGGATTATACCTTTTGCCTTGTTTCTTTCCAGTTTCCCATCTAACACATTTCAGGTCTCCTTCCTCTCAGCATGCATTCTTTAAAACCATGGCATCTTTTCTTCTCGCTAGATAATAGTTATTTATACACATGTCATAGTTGTGGTTTGCAATTACACAGTACAACAAGCAGTGCTGTGATAGTCATCCTTATAGTTAATCTCGGGGCAAAATAATATTTTTTAACATAAACTCCTAGAAGTGAAGGAGTCAGAATAAAGGTCTAGCACTTTTTATAGTGTTTAATAACGACTTCTGGTTAGTCCTCAGAAGGTGTCAGTGTATTCTTTTGCACCTGAAGCATGGCACAGAGTATTTTAATTATTTCTTATTGAAGTTAACATTTTTTCACATGTGAGTTAGACAGTTGTACATTATTTTGTTAATTGCTTGTTCATGTCAGTTGCCCTTTTTTCCTAATACATTATTCATTTAAAAAAATCGGTCTGTGATAATTCTGCCTGTATGCCTGCTGTTAACTTTCAGTTGTTATAAATAGTTTGTATGTTCCTAAGTTGTCATTTGCCTCAAAATTGAGGTTTTTATAAAAATAGAAATATGTGACTTACATTGTGCTTTTAAATATAACTTGCCTTTAAATCTGGTAATTTTGATTCTTCAGAAGTAAACTCAAGTAAAACATTACAGAAGATTTAGTTAATCATTAAATGCTGCTTCATCCGCTTAAAAAGCTGCATGTGAAACCCTTCTCACTCACAGACTAGATATGCATTATAAGTACTAAACAAGATCTCATATTTTTAACATAAAATTCTTTCTCTAATTGCATATGTATCTTCCACATGCAAACACACAACACCCATTCAGTATTTCCACAATAATGTTAGATTAACTGTATTAAGGATACCTCATGGTTTGTTATGGCAAAATTGTTTTTTGGACAATCATTTACATGAAAGAAATGAGAGTTCATTCTCCTTTTCCTACCACTGACTCATCATGAATTCTTTCTAAAATTTCCTCTTGGTTCTAATTTGCTTGGTGGTCCCTTATTCTTGTTATCATGCCACGCTTGCAACATCCTCTTGTTGTTTCTGGAAAAGTGTATTGTGAACTACAAGCTTATGCTATTTCTTAGTCCTTGTATGTCATTCTTAACACCCACAGGATGATTTGCATTCATTTGTAATCATTGTTCTTTGCAAAATACTGGTAAGAGTGCTATTATAATAACTGCCATTTTGCCCGTGGGGAACCTGAGAGCCAGAAAGGTTAAGTGACTTACCCAAAGGCATACAGAGCACTGCGGCAGCTCCAGGATTGCGGATGGGAATCCTCAGAGGCTCCCTATTGTTGAGAACGTGCAGCAGCAGGGCCCCTTGGCTGCGTTTCCTTTCTTCCACCTGTCACGTTTTGTTACTCCTTCACTCTGCCAAGGATTCTTTAAGAACACGTGACATGCTTATAATACAAGGTTGGAATAATAATATCCTTTCTTCTATTTTGTCTTTCTCTTTTAAAATGTATTATTTCAACAACTTGGAAGTAGGTGGGAAACGGAGAAGTCATTCAAGCTTTTTTACATGGCATGCTCGAATGGAATCATTGAAGAATCCAGAAGTGGCTCTAGTCTTTTTCCCGAGCAGATGGGAAACGCACTTGAGTGAGAAAGCTACACATGCACTCTGCTCACATATGCTTAAATAATAGAGGGGAAGAATGAATACTAATGGTGTCACAAATAAGTGCTGTGAGTTCAAAGGTTCTTTTAACTGTTTAGAGTAACTAAACAATGTACAGCAGAAGTCTGTAGGAATATGAATTTCAAGTTTCCTTTCAGGCTTATTTTGTAATATAGTGTTTTCAAAAGCCACTCCGGGGTACAGAAATACTATTAAACTGTTGCATAAAGGTTGTTAGTTGAAAAGGATTTCTTGGCTTCAGGTCTCAGAGAACAGACCCTTTTCGATGTCCTTCTAAAATGAACACTAGTGCTTTCAGTGTAAGATTTTGGGCATGGTTAGAGAATTCTGCATTTGGGTATGTTTTGGAGAAATCAATACTGTATTCATAAATAATGGGCATGTGTGTGTTCAGTTGTGTCTGACTCTTTGCGACTCCATGGACTTTAGCTCACCAGGCTCCTCTGTCCATGGGATTTCTCAGGCAAGAATACTGGAGTGGCTTCCCACTTCCTTCTGCAGGGTATATTCCCAACCCAGGGATCGAACTGTGTTTCTTGCACCTCATACATTATGAGGAAATGTGATTTTTATAGGGGTCTTTGAAAAGCACCTGAAGAAAGTGAGGAAAATGGTTATTCAGCTTCATGTAGGGCCCAAATGTGGAACACAACCCTTGTTTTTTGCCTGTTTTTTCAGCAACCTTTTCCCGGAGAAGATTCCAGTTATCAGGAAGCAGCCATGTCTTTGAAGGTAATCATATTAAGAGGGGAACCCAATCTTATTTACCTTGGAAGTAAGTTTTCTTTTTCAAATTTCCAGAAATAAGACTCAAACACATATTTATCTAATTCCCTGGCTCTGTATGGAGAGAAGGAGGGCCCATCTCTTCCTAGCGAAGCTCCTCCCACCTAAATTCTCTTTCTCTTTATTTCAAAGTGCTCTTCCTGCACCAGCAAAATTGGAGATAGAAAGAAAAACTCACCTTTTTTTTTTTTTTCAAAGCAACCTTAGGCCTTAGATTTCAGAGAGTAATAAAATAGGAAAACCAAGCAAGCAAGCCAGCAAGGCATCCTTCAGCTTATCCCTAAGTCAAGAAGAAGTGGTGCACATGTAAGACGGAATATTACTCAGCCAGTAACGGGTAGAGAGCAGTGTCATTTGCAGAGACGTGCATGGACCTAGAGTCTGTCATTGTGAAGTAAGGCAGCAAGAGAAAAACAAATATTGTATATTAAAGGATGTATGTATGTGGGATCTAGAAAAATTGTACTGATGAACTTCTTTGCAGGGCAGGGACAGAGACGCAGATGTAGAAAACAGGCTTGTGGACATAGGTGGGGAAGGAGAGGGTGGGATGAGCTGGCAGATCAGCACTGACAGATATACACTGCCATGTAAAACAGATAACTGATAGGAAGCTGTTGTACAGTACAGGAAGCTCATCTCAGTGCTCTGTGATGACCTAGAGGGTGAGACGGGGGTGGGAGGTGGGAAGGAGGCTCAAGAAGGAGGGGATATATGTATACATATAGCTGATTCACTTCATTGTACAGCAGAAACACAAACATTATAAAGCAATTATATTCCAGTAAAACAAAAGCATAACTCCCTTCTTTAGCTACCAATCCCCCTCTGCCTCTTTGCCTCACCACTCCTAGCTTTTCATGGCCACACATCCTCTCTACTTGACAAAGGAGGGAGGTGAAAGATGCAGTTTCCAGTGGGTTTCCCCTGCCTTCATTCTGGGGGGACGGTGGTGGGGATAGGAGGGTAAATGACATCACATCTCTGTCTGTCTCCCCTCTGCCTGTGTCCTGGTGCTAAGGCAGGTGCCTGCAGCTGCAGGTGGGGCAGGGGAGGGGTCAGCTGCGGCATCGTCTGCACCCTGACCCAGGGCAGTGGAAACCTGTGGGTCCCTTTACCAGGGAGACAAGGGAGGTCAGTGTCTGCAGACTCATGTCTTAGCGGCATAGCTTGGGCCTTGCACAATGCCATGTGTGATGTGAGTTATACGCTTTCAGGGGAAAAGACACGGAGCTGGGGGCGGGGGCGCGCAGTGCTCAGTACTGGTCTGAGTTGTTCACACCCAAGTCTTAGTGTTTGGGCTTCCCAGGTGGCTTAGTGGTAAAGAATCCACCTGCCAATGAAGGAGATGTGGGTTCCATCCCTGAGTCGGGAAGATCTCCTGGAGAAGGAAATGGCAACCCACTCTAGTATTCTTATCCAGGAAACCCCATGGACAGAGGAACCTGGCGGGCTACAGTTCATGGGGTCACAAAAGAGTCAGACACAACTTAGCGACTAAATAACAACCACGAAGGTACAAGAAAGCTATACTGTCATCCCCATGTCCAGTTCTCAGCTGACCCTTTGTCCTCCAAGGGTCATATTCTCATCCCCAAAAGAATGGGATAAAAGAAGATGCCTCCTCTAGCCATAGCATGCAGACACAGTTTCAGAGATAAACAGTTACTATGTTCAGCAATCAACTCTTGGACTCATTTAACTGACATTCATGAGTTTGCTGACCGCCATCACTGGTGCAGGATTTTGGAACTCCTCCCACCCCCACTCCCCAGCCAGCAATAGATTGAAACGCCTGAATCATCTTATTAAACCAGCTATCTGGCAACATTTATTGATGTTGTTTTGGCAAACGTTTTTAAAAACCCATTTTTTCAATAGGTTGAAAATCTCACTTAAATCCTCTCCCTATAAGCTTCCCCTTCTTTCCCCACTGTTCCTCCTTCTTTTGCTCTTTCTGTTCCCTGGAGAAACAAAGACCCCTATTGATGCAAAATAAAAACCAGAATGAGCAACCTGTTGTCATATATTTCTCTGAGATTGAACAGCAACAACAACAAAACAGTATTTTTTCCTTAGAAAACTGTTTTGATTTAAAATAAAAACACTTCAAAAGGTACTTCACATTATATGTATATCTTCCATGAGGGGGGAAAAAACCCCACATACAACACCCAATCTAGTGATTTTTCCCATCTTATCCCTGTCTGACAAGATCTGTACTTAAATACCTTTCAAAAAAAGACAGGGGATTAAAAAAAAAGAAAGAAAGGAAAGGAAAAGAAAAGAAAAGAGAAGAAACCCTCTTTGAGCAGCAGGATTCTCTTGCTTAGACTGGGCCAAGCTTTCTTGGGGTGGCGCAGAAGGCTCACCCCAGGCTTTGCGGCCAGGATGGCCCCCTTGGTCCCTGGACTTCATCTGTTGTCCTCTTCATTCTGCTCGACCTGGGAGCCCAGGGGGTCCGCTTCCCCCGGGGAATTCGCTCTTGGACCCTGCAGTTGTCCCTCCTGTCTAACCTCTGCTGCTCTTAAGTCCCAAGAAGGCTATTTGGAAAAGCGCCGCTGCCTCCCAGGCAAGCGGGTCCCGACTCGCCTAGTCATGCCCTCGGCGGCGGTTTTTGGCCTCTGGACCACCGAGACCTCGGCTTTGCGCAGCCAATTTCGAGCGCGGGAGGGGGTGGGGGCCCCCGCAGCTCCGGCGCGCCCCCTGTTCCCTGATCCCGGCGGTCAGGCGCGCGGGCATCTTTCCTTGGCGCGCGGGGCCGAGCGCGCAGAGGGGATGGAGCGGGAGGCTGTGTACCCGCGCCGCGCGTCTGGATGCGGGCTGCCCACCCCCGACCCCAGACACTTGGCCGCTGTGGTGGTTCTTACTGGGGTTTAGTGCCAGTGCCCGCCGAAGATCTGCCTTACAAAGAACTGAAGCACGAGGGACCAAGAACCGAAAGGCAGCCGGTGAACGTGGGCACAGGGCTAGGGCGGCCCAGATAGGAAGAGGGCTGGGTCCCGCTCTGCGGGAGAGGGGCCGTGGCCCCGGCGGGGCGAGCAGCGGTGGCCTGGCCGGGAGATGCGCGACTGCAGAGCTTCTAGGAGGAGGCGAAACTGTGGGCAGCAGGGTACCACTCCAGCCTCGCCTCTGGAGCCACTAGCTTTCTGCTTCTTACTGTTTGTCCGGAACGTGTGTTGCTGCGGTTCTGTCCCCGTGAGAGTGTTTCCCAGAGGAGCGAGGGAGCCTGGCCCCAGATGCCACACTCTTCACTTTTCCTCCTGGAAACGAGGAAACCAGCCCAACTCACTCCCCGCGCGGTCCCCCGCCCGCGCCTGTGGCCTGCTCCATTGAAAGGGCCTTCTCTAAAACTGCAAAGAAAGAGCCTAGCTTCAGAGAAACCGGGCAGAGGCTCAAGGGGAAGGGACAAAAAGGACCATCTCTGTCGTCCCCTCTTAGATGTATACAAAAGGCTATGCTTGGATTCTTAGGTCTGTGAAACGCTGTTTGAATTGAAACACAATACCCGCCTCACAGGGCGTGCATGGGAAGTGGTTTCAGGCTCGAGATAACTTAGGGTAATTCATTTTATTTTATAAACATCATTAACTCATGCTATGATGCAAAAATATTTGACATTTTTCTTTTGCACTTTTCTAAAAGGCAGATTCTGGATGTCATTGTATTTATTAGCAGGTGATTCAAAATTGTTCACCAGAAGGAAAACTGACTTGAAAAGAAGTTTAAGGGAAAAAAAATGCAGTTTCTATTTTCGTTTTGAAACTCTTCTCAACACAATGTTTTCAAATGGCGAGTAGGTTTATTCCTGTAGTAGAATGTAAAATTAGTATTGAAAAGAAAAAAGACTTTATATTTCAAGATGCTATTTGTGTAAAACATATATTCAAAGATATCAATTGTCTGTATTTCAACGACATTTAAGAACTCTTAAGTACTCCAGAATTGTAAATTATTCCTCAAGCAGAACTAAAGATACTTTCATGATTGCAAAATAATGCGAATTAAACTTCTTAAAAAAGATCAAGTCTCATCTTTGAAGTGTGTCTTGTTCTATGATTTTGTCTAAGCTACCAAATCTTTCTTGACAAAATAGAAAGATTAATTTGGTTGTGGCAGTTTTTCTGTCTTGCTATTTTAGCAGATGGCTGTCTGTTAAGCTTAGCGTCAAATGTGTAAAGCTTTTTTTTTTTTTTTTTAAATCACGGTCTTAAATTGAGGCACATTGTGTGTATTCTTGAAGTTGTGATGGCTTTTTTATTTTTTTTGGTGGGTGGGGCAGTGTTTCTTTTTAATTTTTAGATTTCTCTAAGTCTCTTAAATTTCACCATTCTTGTAGTTCTGAGCTGGTAAATCTGCACTTGATCTGGGTCCAAGCATATTTTGATTGTAAATAAAAAGTCTTCTTTTATGAGGATGTTCACTTCACAGCTTGAGCAGTGTAATTTTTATACAGGTCTCAGCAATCAATAAAAAAGCCACAGGAGGAATGATTTATCTTGTTGGTTACAGAGACTGTCACCGAGAGAAATTGTAAAAGATCAATTTACACAACCTGGTGTGAGAATGCTATTGATATAACACGGTTGATCAGTTTCTGGTTGTCTATGCACGGACACTGCAGAGGGGGCACCTCCCCACGACAGGCCAGCTCACCAAGGTCTTAATAGACTCCTGCTCCATAAACGGATACAGAGCCCATGGCCCCGAAGATGGCCGGGTGGCTCAGGTCTCAGGGGAGCAGCCCTGGCTGTGCTCACATCCCGGGTTAAGGGGTGTCACGCCTGCGCCTCTTCCTCCTCCTCCTCCTCTTCCATCTCCTCCCTTCCCCTCTCTTTCCCTCTCCCTTTTCCCCTCCTACTGTGAGAACGGGTTCACTTGGAGACCCCCTGTCTTAATTACAAAGAGCCCTTTTAACCACAGGTCACAGGACTTGGCTCTCTTGACAGGAAATAAGGAAAGAAGTTACCTTCCTGGAAAAAAAAAAAAAATTAAAACTTCCACTTCTCAAATTAGTTAAATGAAGCTTATCAACGGTTGAGCCTTTGACAGTTGGCTAATTGCAGTTGGTACATTAACTATGTTTTAACCAGAGCTGCTTGGGATGTAAGAAAATAAAAAAAATAAAGAAAGTCTAGGCTCTTACAGTGAAAGAACTGTTGCAACAGTGAAAAAAAATTTTTTTAAACACACTGAATCTTGGTCTTAATTGCTAGAAATACTTTAAAACAAAATAGAGTCCTAGGCTTCTAGTAACATTTCAATTAAATAGATTTATAAACATTTACATTTTAAAAAATGACACAAACTGCTTCTTTATATCTGAGTCCTCTCTCTTTTAGTTTTACCTTCAAAATATTCTCTGCTTAAACTTTTAGATTAAATATACTGCAGAAAATCTACCTAGTGAATGTCTGGTTCCAAGTCTATATGCACTATTCTCAAATACAAAACTTTTAAAAATGAAGATAAACCTTAGTTGAACTGGTTTATTTTCTGACTTGCATTTCTTTAATATTATTACAGAAGATGAAATATCAGTCACAGTAAAGTAACAGAAAACACCCACTCTAGTGGTTTCCTTACTGAAAAACTGTTATAAGGTGAACAGAAAAAAAAAGTTTTTTTTGAAAAATATAATAGCGTTTTTGTGTATTTAATTTGCTATTTACACAAATAGTTAATGTCAGAATGCTCATTATAATGTGTCCTGAGTTATGGGAATATAAAAGAATGAAAAGTCTAAGAAGAGAAATTATTTCATGTTTCTACCTATGACTTTTAGCTGTGACTTCAGTAATATTCTCACACTATTTTGCTTTCTAACAGATTCATTTTTATATCTCTCTCCATGTGTGTCCATGTGTGTATATATGTATATCAGATACCCATATATATATTTATATATATATAAAATATTTGAAGCCTGACTTTGCTTTTTTCATTTCTTCAGAACCCTCATACACACACACACCTTTCACTCGGAAAGCAGATGAATCCCATTCTTTCTGAACACCTACCTAAAAGGTAAGAATCAACTAGTTCTACTCATTCTCTTAGACTGAATTTTAATTGCTGAATGTCCAGTTAGTATTTATTTGCTTTTGTTTACAGAGGAGTGAATAAATGTGGTGCTGCTTTCATATTCCTGTATATTAAAGTTCCCTAACAGCTCTCATTGTCTTTTCATTAGCTAAAATTAGTCCTCAAGTTTCTTACCACATTCATTAGAAATTCAGCACAAACAAAAGACCGCTTTCCCTTCATTTCTCCTGCATGCTCCTTCCTGGCACAAAGATATTCCTATTTCAGTATCTGTGAGGCCTGAGATCTGGCATCAAACAACTTCTCTGCTTATTTTCTCTTTGGGACTATAACTGAGTCAGCTCTCCTATGACGTAGCTGGTAAGGAGCCCCTGATCTACAGGGGGACCCGTGTTCCCCTCCAGAGCAGAAAACAGCTCCTCAATTTCTTCCCATCTGGACAAGACAAGCTCATTCGCATCTTCAACTCAGGTCTTCTGGTTTGTTTTTTAAAGCAGTTTTTACTCCTGCTGAGCTTCTCATTGCCTGAGGCCCTGCAGTGGTCTAGCACTGACTGTTCTCTGCCCTGGTCTGCCTCCCACTTCCACCCCCCCTCACCAGATCAGCCCCACCCTGGCAGGCTTCCTACAGATCCAAGTTAAAATACAATTTCCTGCTTTTGATAAGCAGACACTATCCAGCCAGAACAAAACAGAACACTCTGATACAATTGTCTCCCAGCCAACCGGGACGCCAGCTCCCACCCTGCAAATCTCCCCTCTTGGATGCCAAGGAGGAAATGCAATTTCTGATCTCTATTCCTGTATTTTTCACCAGACTCTCCAGAAACATATTGACAGGGTCTGTCCATGCAAATCAGTCCGAGAGCTGAGGCCAAGATCTCAATCATGGGCATGTCGTAGACGGTCCCATCCACCCTAATAATTTGAATGTGTATGGATACGTACAATCTTAAGTAGGCAAATAATCAGAACTCTAGCTCAGCAGCTCCAAAAATGTATTTTTGGGCCAGACATCATTGTCTACTGGAGTGAGGGTGTCAAACTACCTACAAACGTGGCCTGACTTATGCCAAATGACTTTCCCTTGGAGCGATCCAACTATGTCTCTCTCCTGAAGATGGTCAGTTCTCGTTCAAGGATCATTCACGTTATTCGCTGCCCTCTGCTGTCCTCGGGGGACCTAGTGTATACAGCAAAACAGTTGGGAGGGAGCTGAGGGATGTGTGATACTCAGCGTGTTTCCTCCACAAGCAAAGTGCTCTGGGTGCCCCAAAGAAGAATGTAGAACAAGACTTTCAAATGAATGAGTTTATGAATGGGTTGGCAAGAAAGTATGCTCGATGATAAAGGGTCAATATGAGACTGGATTGAAATGATTCAATGTTTTCCAGGGAGTGTGATGTCAACAGTGTTTGGAATTATCAGGGAAGTTTTCCCAGGTAGAAGTGATTTGGATTGAAGAAACAAAGAATAGAGAGGATTAGAGGTGAAGAAAGAGTAGAAGAGATGGTGTTGGAAGCAGAAATGAGTTCAACATGGCCCAGAGGCCCTATTATTAGAGCCCATGTTATTGTGGAGCCCGTATTATGATGGAGCCCTTATTAAGATGATGTCTATTTTATGGTGGCCCACATTACAATTGAATCCATGTTATGGTGGGGTCCATATCACCTATTGGGTCATGATGGGAAGCAGGCTGGAAAGACAGAAATTGTAGGTGTATCAGATGTTTAATAAATGGCCAGTGACTAAGTAAACGAGCTCAGATTCCACGTGGTACAATGTGAATCAATGGATCTTGTAGTAGCCTGACTTAACAAAAGAGACCTTTTCAAGATATTGTTTAGACATAGGTGGGTTTGCTGTCTGCTCAGGTCTGTCTACAATGCGGGAGACCCGAGTTCGATCCCTGGGTCGGGAAGATCCCCTGGAGAAGGAAATGGCAATCCACTCCAGTACTCTTGCCTGGAAAATCCCATGGACAGGGGAGCCTGGTAGGCTACAGTCCTTGGGGTCTCGAAGAGTTGGACACGACTGACATTCCTGTTCCTGTTCCCCTCCTGGTGTGTGTTGGGGTGGGGGGAGGGGGCGTGGGGGATGGGGCTGAAGAGGCAACAATTGCAGGAATCCAGCAAGAGGGAATGGGAACCTGAAGGAGAATGATAGGAGGAGTGAGGAGAAAGAGATGGGTTCTAGAAACTTCAGAGGCAGAATGAGCCTGGTACTCCCTAAACAGTACACTGGATCAGTGACAGACTGATGTCATTGGACTAATACTAGGATTAGGAATGAATCCAAGATGGCACAAGATTTGAAGACTAGGATCACAGTTGTGTCCTCGGAGGGGATAGACTTCCTGATTTGGTTCCGGAACATATCCACAGTCTGGGACATGGATTGGGAAGGAATTGTAGCCATTTTCAGTAAAATATCCAACAGGAAGTTAAGCATTTGACTGGACCTTGGTTGAAAGACTAGGACAGATGATACCCATGTGGAGTCACAAAGATTTTATTTTAATGGGCAAATTCAACAAGCCATGAAGGTAGGCTGTATCTGTATGCATTTATTCTGGGTTTCAGAGGGAAAGGGATATATTTAGTGGCATACTTTCAATGTTTAATTATAAACATAATGTATGCTAATTAAAGGGGCATAAGCGGAGCACACAAATAGAATGTTTGTCATTTAAAATAAGTAAAATGAAATGTTTTGAGACCAAATTCTTTTTATGATGTTGTTGAAAGTAAAGAACTCATTCTATTTCAGTACATATAATTTTTTAAACCGTAAAGATATGTGCACAGACAAACGTGAAAAAACCTGCCTCTCTTCCCAGTAAACAAAGTGCCACGTCATACGAGGTCTCCACATGGAACTCACGTTTCACAACCAGGAGTTTGTGAACACTGAAAAAAAATCTTTCGAGGAAAAAAGGAGTTGTTGAGTGAGTGATGGATGTAATAAAAGCAGGACTTGGGGTCAAATGATCAGGCAACAAATTTCAAGCATGTAACTGGGCACCAGGGTGCTTGTCAAAGGCTGGCTTGTTTAGGAGCGCTAGGAAGATTTTTCTCAAATAGTACCTTTAATTTGATCTTTGCCAGAATTAGCTATGAAAATAAAGAAAATAAGCTCTATATGTAACAAACATTCTAATGACAAGGAATTTAGCTATTGATAGCATTGTCAGCTCAATTGTGAACTTATTTTTCAATCACGTGAAGGATACTTTAATTGACTTAAATTGACGTGGCACAAAACAGACACAAGAGATATCGTCTGAGCAAACTGAGAACTGAGCATAAACTAGTTACAAAAATTGACTTTGAAACCCTTCGCAAAACCAATGTATAACATCGTAAGTGGCAGTTTGCTCCTTTCTAGAAGGTTTGATCTGGTTTTAGGTGACAGAACTTTAAATCATTTCTCAATTAATGCTGGGGAAACTAAGGCTATGATAGGCCTGCTCTAATGGATATAAGTACCAGAATAAGGAAAAAAGGAAAGAACAATTTATCTGTGACAAATGTTTCAGATTCACTTAAAATTCTGACATAGTGGATGAGGACATTCGACTTACGGAAACTGACAACGCCTTTTTAAAAAAAGGGTTGTTTTTTTGATGTGGACCATTTTTAAAGTCTTGATTGAATTTGTTGCAATATTGCTTCTGTTTTACGTTTTGACTTTTTTAGCCTCAAGGGATGTAGGATCTTAGCTCTCCGACCAGGGATGGAACCCACACCCCCTGTTTAGAAGGTGAAGTTCTAGCCACTGGACCGCCAGGGAAGTCCCGAAATACTTTCATATGACTAATCTAGAGCTTATTCTAAGTGTGAGAAAACTAGGTCATACGAGCATCTGAAGAATCTTTGTAATCAAAAACCGAAATCATGTGAATCCACAGAACGCTGGGGTCCTCAAAGGGGAATAAATATGCTTTGATTCATCAGTTTAATGGAACCAACCATTCCTGCTTAATGTGGATTTTTAGTAGATTGGGAGTAGAGAAAGTATCCCAGACTTAAGGAGGACTTTTGAGAAACTAGCCCTTGGGTTGTCTAGAGGCAGATTCTTTAGAGTCAAGAACAAGACCAGGAACCCTCTCAACACTGCTAGTGGAGGTAAGGCAACAAGACAGATGTGGTCAAAGAGAGAACAGCAAACAGAAGTGGCAAAAATACTAACGTGGGCTTATCATCTTGGGCACACTTTTATTTGGATCGAATAGGACAATCTACTCACACTGGATTTATTTTTATCATGAGATTTCAGTGAGTGGTGGCATTGGTCCTTTATTATTGTGGAGAAATATGTATAACATAAAATGTACCAGTTAAATCATGTTTAAATATACAGCTCAGTGCCATTAAAGACATTCACATTGTTGAATAACCATCACCACAATCCATCTGGGAACCACTTTGTCTTTCCAGATTGAAACTGTCTGTTAAACACTCTCCATGTCCCTTCCTGCAACCCCTAGCACCTACCCTTCTATTTTCTGTCTCTGTGGATTTGACTACCATGGGTACTTCATACAATATTTAACCTTTTGTGACTGGCTTATTTCACTTAACACAATGGTCTTCAGGGTTCATCCACGTTGTAACATGTGTCAGAATTTTCTTCCTTTTTAAGACTGAAAAATATTCCACTCTGTGGAACACATATGTTCATTTATTCACCTTTCAACAGACTTTGGGTTGTTTTAACCTTTTGGTTCTGGTCAGTAATGTTGCTGAAATGAGTGAAAGTGTTATTTGCTCAGTCGTGTCTGACTCCTGGTGACCCCATGGACTGTAGCCCACAAGGCTCCTCTGTCCATAGGATTCTCCAGGCAAGAGTACTGGAGTGGGTTGCGATGCCTTCCTTCAGGGGATCTTCCTGACCCAGGGATCGAACCTGTGTCTCATTTTTTCTTCATTGGCAAGCGGGTTCGTTACTGCTAGTGACACCTGGGAAGCCTATATCTATATATATATTTATTTGACTGTATTGAGTCTTGAAGCTTCCCTGGTGGCTCAGGTGGTAAGTCTGCCTGCAATGTGTAAGACTCGGGTTCAATCCCTGGGTTGGGAAGATCCTCTAGAGAAGGAAATGGCAACCCACTCCAGTATTCTTCCTGGAAAATCCCATGGATGGAGGAGGCTGGTGGGCTACAGTCCACGGGGTTGCAAAGAGTCAGGTATGAGTGAGCAACAAACACCTCCACTGCACCAAGTCTTACTGTGGGATGTGGGATCTAATTCCCTGACTAGGGATTGAACCTGGAGCCCTTTGCATTGGAAATGCAGTCTTGGACACAGACCACCAGCGAAGTCCCTTATTTAGGTGTATTTTTTTCTTTGCATGATTCTGTACCAATTCCCAATATTCTTTCAGTCAAATGACTGCAAAGCACGAGCTCACTATCAAAAGTCAGTGTATTTTGCCACAGAACAAGAAACTTTCTTCCATTTTTTTGGGTCTCAACTGTATCTTTATCCAGGAACCCTGGGAATCTAGCCATTCTGACCAGCCTGGGTGCCTGGTACATGTGGAATTCAATACGTTACTTGGAAAAGAATGTGCTGGTCCAAGAAATGATGGAGAGGAGGCAGAGGGAAGGGGTAGAATCTGATGGGGAAGCAAAGAAATTTGTGGAGAGCTTTGAGAAACAGAATCTGAAGCCCCCAGGGAGAGACCTCTGTCCCTGCTTCTGATGTTTGAGTCAGGGTTAAGAGTTTCCAAAAATGAAGACTTTAAATCATCTATTACATGAAAAAGGGCAAATTGGGTTCATAAGGAACATATAAAGATCAGATATAATCCTTTGCCTCACAAGTCCACAGTGTAATAAATAAGCATCCACATCTAATTGTGTCTTGCTAGGCACACTGGATCACAAAAACCTAGTTTCCATGTAAATTTTTAACACACAACATTTAGAAAGTACAGATAAAAATCTACTCCCTTGAGTTGTGTAATTGAAGCATAGATGTATGTAACAATAGAGATGAATTTTTAAAATTTCAGTTTCTTCATCATAAAGAAAGGTTGTGTTTTTGAATACTTATGAATGATATTGATAATACTGTTATAAATGTAAATCTTTTGTTATAGTTTGTGCATTTTTTTCAACATGGAGAGCCATGTTGGAGAACTTTTGCCAAGCTATGCCTTTTATCACCAAAGAGAAATAGTCAATAAAATTATTCAATAAGTGTACTTATAATAAATGTTTAAGAAAATAGTTGAAGGACTTCCCTGGTGGTCTAGTGGTTAAGACTTTGACTTCCAAGGCAGGGCGTGTGTTTCGACTCCCCATTGATGAACTAAGATCTCACATGCCTCCTGGCCGAAAAAAACCAAACCATAAAACAGAAGTAATATTATAAAAAATTCAGTTGAAGACTTTAAAAATGGTTCACATCAAAAAAGAAAATCTTAAAATAATAGTTGAAATAGTACCTTGCTATTTTCTCTATGAAACTTTAGAATTGCATTAAATATGGCAGATAAGAACGATAGCTCTTATGTAAAAAGAAATGCATGATATTAATGGGAAATGCTGATTCCCTGTTTGTTTATTTTAATAGCACAAACATTTAAATCTTATTTTTAAAGAAAAGAGAGAAAGAGAGTTAAGAGAGAGATTTAGGGGATGGGAAATTGAGGAGGCTACCAAAAATCTATCTTTCACTTCCAATAGGTCTTAATTTTTAAAATCTCTGAAGTTTCCTTGTGTGTTATGAAAAGCTACCAATTTATCTTTTTCCATTTTCCCAAAGGAGGTTGACCCAAATCCAACAGCAGCAGTTGAAAAATTTCTTGCAGCTTTATCAAATGGCCCCTACAGAGCCTAGCTTAAAATTAAAAGCTCCTCTTACCAGAGGGAATATATGTGACTCTAATAACTGAAATGTGTTTTTACTTTCTATTACAGAGGTCAAAAGGTTTCTAAACAAACTGAATTTATCAATTATTTAGAGTTGATTTCGTCTGAAGTGGTATTTCTGGGATATTATTTGGGGGATAAATTCAATGTTCTAGAGCCAACAGCAGTATTTTATTCATAACAAATTTCCACTAAACTGAATTTGCTGGGGCAACTTAATTTCCACTATTGTGTTTGCACTGTAGAAATATCAACCGAGGTGTTATAGGGCCTAACTAGTGGGCTTTTCAAAGGAAAAATTCCATCTAAACACGTTTATGCAGTGCCTCCCTGCTCTCTGTTTATTGCTTAAGAAATGAACTAATTTCTCTATCTACTGGGATTAAATATATATATATATACATATATATATATGTATATATATATATTTAGGCCCTGAAACAGTTTTCAAAACAACAGAGATATATTGAAAGTTAAAAACAATATCTTCAATGACATTGTCATTCTAGCGGCCAAAGAAAATGAGATTGTTGTCAAGATTTTGATTAGAGTTTTTCTTTTTTTTAAATGAAAGAGACCCAGGTCTGTGTGCTTACATGCACATGCCAACAAACGTGTGTGTGTGTCTGTGCATGCATGTGTGTGTGTGTGTGTGTATGTACATGGGGTGGGCCATGTCTCTCTGCAAAATTCTCCTGGGATCTTGATGGACCACTTGGTGTAGAGCTCTATGTTAGAGAATTCAATGACAGTTTATAGAGCATCTCCTCTAGATTCTTAACACAGTGCATCGCCCATGTAAATATTATGTTTATTATATACTAACTAAACATATATTGGGTTTCTGCCTAAAGCCTGCCATTTGGTGTATGCAGAAAACATTATAGAACAGTTCATAAATTCATTTGAAGCTGTGTTAAATGAAAGCAGCCATCCAGAAGCTGAAATTTTTTCATCTTTAAAATAGCAGCTTTCCCAGCTCACAAGCGGTAGGGTTATTTACGCCGGTGAATGCAACGCCCTAAAGAAACCTAGGAGCAAGGCTGTGCGCCCTGTTTTCACGAAAGCCAAAGATTGAGTGAGAGTTCCCTAATCAATATGGACCTTTATTTTATTGTTTTTATTATTATAATTATTTATTTTATTTTTGTGGGCAAATTTAGGGAGAAGGGGGGAAAAAAAGCTTTCCCTTTCCTGATCCTTATTAGCCTGTTCAAGATGGAAATAACAGCAATTAAGTTTTCCAGACATGCACTGATAAAGATAAATGAGAAATGAAGGCAGGAAGAAGGATGGGCATGCACAGGCCAGCCATTCTACCTCTCCGGGAACTGGGGGGCTGGGGGGCTAGTTGGAGGCAGGACAGCTTGCACCTCTGAATGGCTGGCTGGCATCCAGCTGGTACTCTCGGAGACCCCCAAAAGCTACAGGCCACCCTTCTGGGAGTGTTGTCTACAGAGGTGAGCTGCGGGCTTTTCGACTATGAAGACGGACAGAACTGGTCCCCATGTGGAGACTGACTGGAGGGTTTGAACCCTCACCTGGGCACCTCATTCCTGGAACTGGTTCACGGTAGGTTTGGCTGAATTCAACTCCAAACATAACATTTGGGATTTTCACTGGTTCACTGCGTTGACAATTCCAGCCCCACAGAAATAGTAGACTAGTGTTCTCTGTCCATGTTGCCATTTTTAATCAGCACATCTTGAAGGGCTTATTAAAGTGCCTTTGATTGTAAGCAAGGTTTTGGAGGCCAACACTGCGTGAAAAAGGAATTGGGTTGTTTTGGTAACAGTCTTCACAGGAACGCTGGGGTTGTGGATGTTGTTGTTTAGTCGCTCAGTTGTGTCCGACTCTTTGCGATCCCGTGGACTATAGCCCGCCAGGCTCCTCTGTCCATGGGATTCTCCAGGCAAGAATATTGGAGTGAGTTGCCATTTCCTTCTCCAGGTGGTCTTCCCAACCCAGGGGTCGAACCCGTGTCTTCTGCATTGACAGGCAGATTCTTTACCGCTGAGCCACCAGGGAACCAAATCAATAAACCAATATCTTTTGCTCCACGAGCAGGAGCTTCTGCCTATTGGGTTCACTGACTTATCTCAAGCACCTGGAACAGAGGTGGATACATAGTACATGCTCAACTAACAGCATAGTGATGGAAGGGTCCAATTCCTTGTTTGAACAGTGATTTTCAACCTCAAAGCTATGAGTGTCGCTTTCCCCAGTACTCACCTTTGCGCTGGGAATTGGGAACTGAACATTTCTGGTTCAGACTTTAGAAGAGCTGAGCCTTTACTCTTTGTACAGAAGAAGGGAACTTAACCCTATGTGGGCAGATCTCTTCTGACCCTGTTTGTGGAAAGTCATCTCTAAAGAGGCACAGGGGCCGTTGGTTACTGGCGTTTCAGGTCAGTATCTGATAAATTCTCCCATGTGGAGAGTTGAGTGGTAACAAGGGGGAAAACTTCAGTTCTTTCTTTCCTGGTTGCTAACTTTTTAAAGAATGGACATTTTGCAACTGCTCAGATATGCAATTTGGAGTCTCATGGGGGTGGTTCCTTGTGAGGTTGTAGCAACTGGGTTCCTAAAAATATTTACTACAACTCAGAGATTCCAGAATTTTTACTTTTTTTTCCACTGATGCTCCTCCCACACATCATTTGAATGCTCTGGTAGAGTAAAATTCAGTCTGAGAACTGCAGGCTCCAAGTCCTCAATGAGCTAATTAATAAATAAAGACTGCACTCTTTCATATATAAAATAGATAAACAAGTTCTTACTGTATAGCGGCGGGGGTGGGGGGACCATAATCAATATCTTGCAATAACCTGTAATGGGAAAAGAATCAGACTGTGTGTTAGCTGCTCAGTCTTGTTCGACTCTTTGTGACCCTATGGACTGTAACCTGCCAGGTTCCTCTGTCCATGGGGATTCTCCAGGTAAGGATACTGGAGTGGGTTGGTAGCCTATCCCATCTCCAGGGGATCATCCTAACCCAGAAATTAAACCAGGGTCTCCTGCATTGAGGCGGGTTCTTTACCAGCTGAATCACTTTGCTGTATACCTAAAACATTGTAAACCAACTTATACTCAATAAAATTATGTAAAATAATTATCCTCCAATTAAAAATAAGTTTAAAAAAGATTCCCATAAGGCCAAAATCAAAGAAAGTTCTAGGAAAGTCCATTTTAGGGTTCTCACAAAAATAACTCAAGAATTCTAAATAAAGCAATAGCAAAGAAAAAGAAATAAAATAATTAAAATTGAAAAAGTTATAAAAGGTTTTTTTAAAAAAAGAAATGCACCCTTTTAAAGCCAGGAAGAGTATCCAGGGGCTAGATCTGAATGCTCTTAAGATGTCACATGACTTTGGGTCCTTCCCTGTCCCAGTCTAAGGGTCTGGCAGTGCCTACACTACTGAGTGTTTGATTTTTGAGACATGAACGAAGATTGCGAATGGAATGATTGTTTTTATCCTCTACAGCTCTTGCAACTGTGGTCCACAACCGTGAACAGGGTGTGGGCATGCAGGGTGCAGGCCGTATCAGTGCTTTCAAAGTCTCAGTAGAAGAACAGTTTATCTGAGCAACCTATGCCTTTTTTTGCTGCTTTAACAGGAAACACTACATCCCAAACAAGGATGACCAAGGTGGGTGGGTGAAGACCCATCTTGGTTTTTGAACCTGCTGGCTGCATGACTGCAGGACATACAGAGGGGAAGGCATGACCCTCACCTATGATTCCCTGCTCACCAGGTCTGTCCTCAGGGGAGGACTCAGAATACTGAATGTATTAACTATTGTTACTGCGTAGACAGTTATTATTACTATACAGTTGCAGCTATAGGCGCATCTGATTAAAATCCCCATGTTGTCCCACTTCTTGTCCTAACAACTCCTATGGAATTGTCAGTCCTCCTCTGGTAGACACGGCAAATAGAACTAGAACCTGAAAACTGGAGGTTTTCCTAAATTCTCACCTGCTGGTTCAGTTAATCCTTCTTTTCAGTCTTGATTGTAGGTACAGAGAGAGTGGACCCTGGATAATGTCATTTGTCAAGCTGGAAGAAATGAAAAGACATAGGAATTCATTTTTAAGCAATGTGAGGGTAACTAGACATGGCCGTGTGTGAAGACAAAATTGAGATGTCAGCTTTTGGAGTGATGCTAATTATTTTTATTATTACTCGTATTATGATTTTCTATGGAAAGAACAGGGTTTCTAAGTATGGGGGAGAAAGTCAAAGATTTGTGGTCAATTGGGCTTTAAAAATTATCTTTAGTTATCTAATCAATAAATAGTTAATTAGTATATTTGTGCCCCAGCGTGAAGAACACATGCCCCCTCACCCCAGCCCCCATAACACACGCTTGCAGACACACGTCTACTGTCAAGACAAATATATTGTCCCACACTATATATAAAGTGGTTCTTGGAAACATACAGAGCCTGTGAACCTGTAAAGTGCTGACATGACAGCCCCTGTCAATGTGAATTCTTACTCTTTATTTTTGTTCTCAGACCCAGTTTACCAAACATGTCCCCGATATTTACAACATGGGAAGACGCTTGCTTTAATGGAGATCTTATGCTGAATTCCTAACAGTTTGTAAAAGTTGTTCAGTGAGTGTTTTGGAGTCGTTGGATTGCACTTTCTACTGATAAATATTTTACCCAGTTGTCATGATTATCTTAATGTGGAGACAAGGAGATACTAGATTAATCCAAGTGTTTTTGGAGACAAGCTGATATGTTCTAGAGAGGTGTTGATTTTATTTGCAACACAGAACCTGTAAGCCATTCAGTTTTCTAAGACTTCCACAGTGGAAATAATAAGTACACAGACACCAGCCAAAACTTCCTATGCCGTTGTGCTTTGCATGTTCTTAAAAGTGGTAGGAATTCTGAGAGAGTGTAGCTTTGTCTTTCCTTTTTGTCAATTATTTAGAAAAAATACCCCCAGGTTGGATGCTATGGACTCAATGTTTGTGTCCCACCCCAAATGTATATGTTGAAGGCTTGTTTGTTGTTTTAGTCACTCAGTCGTGTCTGACTCTTTGTGACCCTGTGGACTGTAGCTGCCAGGCTCCTCTGTCCATGGGATTTCCCAGGCAAGAATACTGGAGTGGGTTGCCGTTTCCTTCTCCAATGGCTTTTTCCAGTAGTCATGTATGGATGTGACAGCTGAACCATAAAGAAGGCTGAGAACCAAAGAATTGATGCTTTTGAATTGTGAGAGTCCCTTGGACTGCAAGGAGATCCAACCAGTCCATCCTAAAGGAAATCTATCCTGAATATTCATTCAAAGACTGATGCTAAAGCTGAAACTCCAATACATTGGCCACCTGATGCAAAGAGCCGACTCATTGGAGAAGAGCCTGATGCTGGGAAAGATTGAGGGCAGGAGAAGGGGACAGCAGAGGATGAGATGGTTGGACGGCATCACTGATTCAATGGACATGATTTTGAGCAAACTCCAGGAGATAGTAAAGGACAGGGGAGCCTGGCATGCTGCAGTCCATGGGGTTGCAAAGAGTCGGACACGATTTAGTGACCGAACAACAGAAACAGCAAACCTTAATGTGATGGCATTTGGAAGTGGGGCCTTGGGAAGGTGACTGGGTCCTGACTGTGCAGCCCTCATGATGGAATTAGGACTAATAAACTCAGACTATTGCATTTAGAGGGCTTCCCTGATAGCTTAGTTGGTAAAGAATCCACCTGCAATGCAGGAGACCCCAGTTTGATTCCTGGTCAGTAACCTCCTGTGAAGGGATAGGCTACCCACTCCAGAATTCTTGGGCTTCCCTTGTGGCTCAGCTGGTAGAGAGTCTGCCTGCAATGCGGGAGACCTGGGTTCGATCCCTGGGTTGGAAAAATCTCCTGGAGGAGGAAAAGTCTACCCACTCCAGTATTCTTGCCTGGGAAATCCCATGGACAGAGGAGCCTGGTGGGCTACAGTCCGTGGGGTTGGAAAAAGTCAGACATGACTGAGTGACTAAACACATTGCATTCAGAATGGATAACTAACTCGATCCTATTGTATAACCCAGGGAACTATATCCAGTCTCATGGGGTAAATTAAAATGGAAAAGAATACTAAAATAGAATGCACATATACACACACAAATTGGGAAAGGAGTACATCAAGGCTGTATATTGTCACTCTGTTTATTTAACTTATATGCAGACTGCATCATGCGAAATGCTAGGCTGGATGAAGCACAAGCTGGAATCAAGATTGCCAGGAGAAATATCAATAACCTCAGATATGCAGATGACACCCCCCCTTATGGCAAAAAGTGAAAAAGAACTAAAGAGCCTCTTGAGGAAAATGAAAGAGGAGAGTGAAAAAGTTGGCTTAAAACTTAGCATTCAGACAATGAGGTATCATCTCACATTGGTCAGAACAGCTGTTATCAAAAAGTCTAGAAATGATAAATGCTGGTAAGGGTGTGGAGAAAAGGGAGCCCTGTTACACTGTTGGTGGGAATGCAAACTAGTACAGCCACTATGGAGAACAGTGTGGATATTCCTTAAAAAACTGGAAATACAATTGCCATACAACCCAGCAATCCCACTGCTGGGCATACACACCGAGGAAACCAGAATTGAAAGACACGTGTACCCCAGTGTTCATCACAGCACTGTCTACAATAGCTAGGACATGGAAGCAACCTAGATGTCCATCAGCAGATTAATGGATAAGAAATCTGTGGTACATATACACAATGGAATATTACTCATCTATTAAAATGAACACATTTGAATCAGTTCTAATGAGGTGGATGAAACTGGAGCCTATTATACAGAGTGAAGTAAGTCAGAAAGAAAAACACCAATAAAGTGTATTAACATGTATATACAGAATTTAGAAAGATGGTAACAATGACCCTATATGTGAGACAGAAAAAGAGACACAGATATAAAGAACAGACTTTTGGACTCTGTGGGAGAAGGGGAGGGTGGGATGATTTGAGAGAATAGCATTGAAACATGTATATTTCCATATGTGAAACAGATCACCAGTCCAAGTTCTATACATGAAACAGGGCACTCAAAGCCTGTGCACTGGGACAACCCTGAGGGATGGGATGGAGAGGGAGTAGGGAGGCGGGTTCAGGATGAGGGACACATGTCCACCCATGGCTGATTCATGTCAATGTATGGCAAAAATCACTACAATATTGCGAAGTGATTAGTCTCCAATTAAAATAAATAAATACATTTTTAAAATGCAAAAAAAAAAAAAAAAAAAAGCTCAACATTCAGAAAACTAGGTCACGGCATCCAGTCCTGTCACTTCATGGCAAATAGATGGGGAAACAATGGAAACAGTGAGAGACTATTTTGGGGGCTCTAAAATCACTGTAGATGGTGACTGCAGCCATGAAATTAAAAGACGCTTACTCCTTGGAAGAAATGCTATGACAAATCTAGAAAGCATATTAAAAAGCAGAGACATTACTTTGCCAACAAAGGTCCATCTAATCAAAGGTATGATTTTTCCAGTAGTCATGTACGGATGTGAGAGTTGGACTGTGAATAAAGCTGAGCACTGGAGAACTGATGCTTTTGAACTGTGGTGTTGGAGAAGACTCTTGAGAGTCCCTTGGACTGCAAGGAGATCCAACCAGTCCATCTTAAAGGAATTCAGTCCTGAATATTCATTGGAAAGACTGATGCTGAAGCTGAAACTCCAATACTTTGGCCACCTGATGTGAAGAGCTGACTCATTGGAAAAGACCTTATGCTGGGAAAGATTGAGGGCAGGAGGAGAAGGGGGTGACAGAGAATGAGATGGTTGGATGGCATCACTGACTCAATGAACATGGGTTTGGGTGGACTCTGGGAGTTGATGATGGATAAGGAGGCCTGGTGTGCTGCAGTCCATGGGGTCGCAAAGAGTCGGACATGACTGCGTGACTGAACTAAACTGAACTGATATAAGTGAGTCACTTTTCTGTATAGCAGAAATTAGAACTACATTGTAAGTCAACTGTATTTCAATAAAAAGAGAAGACACATAAGAAAGATGACTGCTCTCTCCATCACATGAGGACGCAATGAGAAGACAGCCATCTCAACCCATCAGGTGGGTCTCACTGGAAACTGAGCCTTTTACCTGAATCCTCCAGCCTCCAGAATTGTGAGAAATAACATCTGTGGTTGAAGTCTCTCAGCCTCTGGAGGAAGGGGTGGTTTTGTGACTAAGATGCTGGCTAAATTTGGCTTGGGTTGAGAAGTCCCTTCACAGAGGACCACAATCCACATTCTCAGATATAGTAATCCAAAGGTCACTCTCATTCAGGGTGCTCAAAGAAGTGAATTCGCTTGATCCCTTTTATTTGGAGAATGTTCTATTAATACACTGAGATCATTGTGATTTCTTCACGGGCATGTCCTGAGTACCTGCAGGTGTCAGGTCCTGGGGACCTCTGCGTAGGGGTAAAGGGTCCACCCCCCACGTCGGCCCTCCACCTCCCTGTCCCCAGTTCACTGCCTCCAGGAAGGAGCTGTTAGATATTGGTCTTATGGTAGAATGAAATAAGCAGATAAGGCCACTGTAAATTATTAATAAGGCTGAGACCCATGCTGGCTGCAGAAAGGGTGCTCAGGCAACTGGTCTACCTTCCCTACCAACTCTGCCCCCACACCATTACACACACACACACACACACCTGGTTCCGCCTTCTCACTTCATCTCTTGTATCTGCTGCTCTCCTTGGAGGCAGCTTAGTCTGACAGATGGGATTTGAGCTCCAGCCTCACAGGGTGTGGGGAGGGGGAGGGTTATTTTTATTTGCTACTGTCACTCAAACATATGTCCCTCAGTGACTCGGAAGAGCTACTATGGAAGAGTTACTATGTTTCAGGCAGGATCTAGGCGTTCTGGGGGCTCTTGGGCTAGTTCTGTCAAAGACTCATCTAGTCTTTATTAGAGTCGTGATCTTCACTCTCCCCTAATGGTCTAACAAGGTGTTGGCATCTCCATTGGACAGGTGAGAGAACCGAGGTTTAAGACTTGCTCAAGCTCACCTACCTGGGGAAACAGAAAACAAAGAAGCCAACAACCCCCAAAGTACAGTTTCAGTGTTTATCAGTGTTATAATAAGATGGGCAAGGGCAGAGTCAGTGACGGGGTGGGGTTGATTAGTGTGGGCTGTGGGGGAAAGCTTGGAACACATAGATCATTCTGGCTTTCAGTTGACTGGGTCCTGTGTTGCGGTTACATTGGACCAATTTAACCCTCAGCGGGGCAATTCACTCAATAAATATTTCCAAAGAATTTGATCCACCCACCAAAGTGTAAGCTTTACTTGCCTTTATGAAAACTTTCTCACACGTAAACATTTATATTATTGTGAATTAAAATTTAAGGCTAGAGACTTCCCTGGCATCCAGTGGTTAAGACTATGAGCTTCCACTGTAGGGGGCCCAGGTTGGATCCCTGGTCAGGGAAACTAAGAGTCCCACATGCAATGTGGCGTGGCCAAAAGTAAACAAATAAATAAAATCTTAAAACAAATAAATAAAATTTAAGGCTGTGTTTCCATGGGCTAAATACATGTTAAAAATATATGTTAAAAATCAAGTTCCTTCTGCTCAGTGTTGTGTGGCAGTCTGGATGGGAGGGGAGTTTGAGGGAGAATGGGTTCATGTCAATGTGTGGCTGAGTCCCTTTGTTATCCACCTGAAACTACCATGATATTGTTAATTGGCTATACTCCAATGTAAAATAAAAAGTAAAAAAAAAATGCAATAGGAAATAGCATTCTCAGTGATGTTCTATTCCAGTTAAATTATCTCTTAATGAAATAAAAACAAACAAAAATCATGTTCTTTAACCAAGATGCAGTTTTCTAAGGTATTATAAATTGGTGTCAAAGGCCAATATAAGGTATCATGGAAGTGGGTAAAATCTCAAGGATTTATGGAAAACACTCAGGAATGGGATGATTCCAAAAGCTGTTCTTTATTTTTCTCTTTCTTTTTTATTTTTTAAATTATGAAAGTATGATAACACCTTTACAGAAGACTTGGAAAATACAGAACAAAGTTACACATAGTTCTACTTTATATTACAATTATTTTTTTAAGTAGATAAATTAAGAGTTTTTAGTTGGAGTTTCAATATCAGACTCTCAAAAAATAATAGAATGAACACACAGAAAAGTAGAAAGATATAGTAGACCTGAAAAGCACCACGAACCGATTCAACATAATTAAGATTTATACAATTTTCACCCAACAGGGTACACATTCTTTCGAAGTTCCCATAGACTAGAAACTAGGAGACACAGGAACACATCCAGGGACTTAAAACAAGATGCAAAAAATTTCCTGGTCTAAAGGTATTGACATAATATAGGGTCTACTCTCTTATCACTGTGGAATTCTGTTAGAAATCAATATCAAAAGATGTTTGAAAATAACCCATATATTTTCAAGTGCAATGTGATATTTACCAAGAGAGATTCCAAGAGCTGTTCTGACATAGTTGGCACATTTGCACACCCTATTGCTTCCTCGTGTGGTGCCTTTGTGCAAATGAGGAAAGTATACCCCTTATTCCCTGTCCCATCACATGGCTTTGTGAACCAGGAAGGGGCTGTATTTCCACTTACCCTCCCCCTCCTCAATCGGAGACCCTTAAAAGGTAAGGCAGATATAGTGTCCATGACCCTGCAACAACCCCTGACCTTTCAGGCAATAGTAATAATAATTCCTTCCACTCCGTGGTGCATCAAAGCAACTGTACAAATACCCTACATTAATTTCCCAAATCACCTTGAGTGATGGATGGAGCAAAGATCTTTATTTTACAGTCATGGAACAAAAGTACAGAGATGCTCTGTGACTTTTCCAAGTAACACTGGTCCTCATTGGCTCTGGTCAGAAGCAGAGGTTAGTGACCATCGGTCTTTTTCTTTCTGATGTATTAGCATCCTCCAGGCTAGAGATATCTATGTGTTCACAGCCTTCATCATCAGTTATTCAAGATCACAAGTTGTTGAGGAAGGGCTCTCTGCCTCCTTCATCTGTGTGTTTCGCAAAGCCATCATAGTATTTGACACATACCAAATATGCAGTGAATATTTGTTACATGAATGACAGAAAGCATTGGTTGTTCGGGTTGTGTTGTTACAGACGTGTTCTGCTGAGGTATTTGGCTGCAGAGAACGACTGCAATGCTCCACCACCTTTTTCTGCTGCTAAACCTGGAGGCGTGGTCAGCACCCCACAGGTTTGTCTGTTTTCCTGCAGAAGCCGGTTCACAGCTGCATCGGTCAAAGCTCTATGGGAAATGGAGGAAGGCAGGGGAAAGCTCACCCTGTGAAAGAGACGAATGTAGGTCTGAGAGGCTGCTCGGCAAGTAATGAGTCTACACCTTCTGCCGCCTTCAGAAAACTGATGTCATAGAAGGGATGACATCTGAGAGGCTGGGCTCCTTTAAGGATGCGTGTGATCACTGAGGTTTCCTCCCCTGCTTTTTGCCTACTAGTTGCCCTGTGATATCCATCAGGCCCTAGAGAAAACAGAAAAAATAAGCTTGCAAGGCTCAGAGTAAACTGGCTCAGACCCCTCCCTCAGCCATGGGTTGTGTTATTAATAATGTTCATTTAGAGACTTTGGAGAGCCCATCAGGAGATTTGGCTTCTCCTGGTGTCCCCGGCATCATGAATTCCCATCTGAAGATGCTTCCAAGATTACAGGGTGAAGCATCAGAATTCATCAGCCAAACGGGTATTGTCAATCCTTGTAAAAACCAAGGGCCTTCTGTGAATAACTCCCAGTTGAAATCATGAAAAATCACACCCAAGTTGATTTTCCATAGGTCTAAAAATACGGGGAGCCAGTGAGTTACTCTTATCCAGCTCAGAATAATGTCATAATTGAACGATCTATAAACGGCATTATGCAAAGGAACATTGAACAAATGCAGCTGAATGCTCTTCTATTGGAATCTTTTCTTTCTCACAATTAAATGTCATTATGAGGGATTCTACTCCATTTTATACGTAATCAGGACTTGTAAAGTCTCAATATAAACACCATTTTTATTTGATCAGAGTTCATTATGAGAAGCAACTACTGTATAGAAAAATGTCTTAAATTATGCTCTGGACTCCAAGTCAGGATTTAGTAAACGGGAGGGAAAAATGGCTGCCTTACCAGGCTAGGCATACCTTTGCAATCTGGTACATTTCCTTACGTGGCCTTGCTCAGGCTTATAAACCCCTGGAATCAATTTCTTTTAAAAACACGTTTTTCAGAAACTTATTACGCACTTTAGAGATATATTATATACCTTCAGCAGCAAAAGAAGAAAAATTACAGGTGCAAAAGCAGCCCATTTTTCTAGCGGCTGCAATGATGCGGTGTACCATTCCCAGGGGAACAGTAAAAATTACGCTCCGACAGCAACAGGGCAGAAGCCCACAAAGGCACAGCCGGGCGAGTGGCACGGCCAGGGAGTGTGCTAATAAATCAAGATAATTCTCTGCCTGCCTTGAACTTAGACCCGGCTACAATTCACTGGTACAGCCGGGAAAAAAAAAAAAAGTCTGTTAGTGGAATTCAGCTTTACTGGGGGGACGTGATTAGTCACTGGGCAGATTGAGCCTCGATTGCATCTAAATGGTCCACTTTATGAACCATTTATCTTCTGCTCAGACCATTTTCATTACACCCAAAACTGATGCTGAGCCACCAGCTGTAAGATACAGCCTGGTGAAAATTAATAACCTTTCCCCCCCTCCCCTTCTGCAGGACTCCTGCATATGTGAACAGGAGCATTTATCCCTGTTTTGTTGCTATTTGCATCCCAGCTTCCCTGGCACTCTTTCAATTTTCTCAAGTCTCTTAGCCTTTGCCCCCTGTTTCGCTTTTGCAACACAAACAATCCATCCTGTGCATTTAAAATTCTCTTAGCGCCCTGACATCGCGCTCGAGCCCTAGAGCAGGAAGCAGTTTGCACAGAAAGGGCTCTTATTAATTCCTCTGTCCTGCTTTCCTGCTAAAATATAGGGATCTTGAGATTACTGCTGGGTCCCTTAAAGACCATTTAGAGCTGTGCAATTTAAAAAAGGAGACCTTTATTAATACCTGCTTAGGCTACTGACTGCGGGGAGGGCAGAGGAGGGCTGGCTGTGATGGAAGATAGTCTCGTGCCGAAGCAGAGTCACGTGACCTGTAATTCATGGCAGCCTATTGCGTGTTGCCTGGCCACTGAGATATATGCTGATATGATTACAATAACATACAATGAAATTATGGAGTTTTAATGGTGCTTAACCACTGTCAGGCATTAAGTAGAATTAACAGGAGTCTTTCTTGGAGCAGACATAGTTTTGAGAGGGCTGATTAAGGATTTGGTTACCTAAGGAAGCTCATTATAGTATTAATTGGGACACAATGGGCCCAAACAGTGCTGTTTTGGCATATTTCTGCGTGGGGCCATGTGTATTGGTGAGGAGTTTGAGGTTCATCGCCTGCGCCCTGGAGATGAGGGGCGTCATACAACTTTGGTTTCCTGGAGCAGGTTTTTGTAGCAGCCTCTGTTTTTTTTTTTTTTTTTCCCCCCTTTTGCTCCCTGGAAGCTCACAGAAAAGATTTTGATAACTAGTTTTCTCTATCCATAACAAAGGCTAGCCTGGCACTAGATTACTAATAAGTTTACACAGAAATATTTTATGTATGAGGGGAGGATTTTGTGTTGATTTTTGAAATCCTTCAAAAGAGATTTGTTATTTTTTTTTTTAAGTAGTGTAAAGTTTAGGTCAAAGGCAGAATGATCTGTTCAATGGCATTTTAAGTTTGTGACTGTATTGCACTTTGTAGTTTTAAATTCAATATAGGACACCAACTAAAGTGGTTTGAGTAAACTCAGAGAGAGAGTGAAAAACAGGGAAGCCTGGTGTGCTGCAGGCTATGGGGTCTCAAAGAGTCGGACACGACTTTGAATAAAGTGGTTTGGGGTGGAAAAGCAGATCCTGGAAAGTATACGGATAAGGATATCTTTTTCTATTTGCAATAATATCCTTTATATAGGAGAAATTACTATCCCAAGGAGGGCAGATTGAGTAGATAATGTTTTGTGTGTCACTGAGAATTTTCCTTAAAGCATTTTTTAAAAATTAAGTAATTGTTAAATGCCCAATTTTGCTGTGTTTGCCTCAAGTTTTAGCCTTTGGTTTCTAGGTGGACTTCTAGAAACTAAACCAGTACTTGGGGAGATTAAATGTGTGTGTTTCCAGGCTTGGCGTGTAGAAGTGGTTTTGCTTGCTTTTTGGTTGTATTTTCCTGAGGAGATTTGAATCTTAATCAGTAGTTGTGCATCTTTTTTTTTTTTTTTAAGTGACTTCTGTTCTCTCCCTCAGGTAAAATTATGAACACATTTACTTTCAAGGTCAGGGCATCAGTTCTAGAGATTGAAGAGTATTGTAGGTTGTGCTATGTAGGTTCTGATGTGTTTCTGAATATAATATTTTTTTTGACAACTTGAAAGCTCAGAAGGGACATTTGATTAGGTTATATACTGTACATCAACCTATGCATAATAAATGCATAAATGGCTGTTTGTTTTCTTGAGCTTAATTTTTTTTTGTTTTTGCAGAAAATTTTTATATTGATTGGTTCATAAATGGTCAATTTTATACACAAACTAAACAATACAACACTTGGTCAGAAATAAGTGTCAGTTCAGTTCAGTCTTTCAGTTGTGTCCGAGTCTTTGTGACCCCATGGACTACAGCATGCCAGGCTTCCTTGTCCATCACCAACTCCTGGAGCTTGCTCAAACTCATGTCCATCGAGTCAGTGATGCCATCCAACCATCTCATTCTCTGTTGTTCCCTTCTCCTCCCTCCTTCAATCTTTCCCAGCATCAGGGTCTTGTCCAGTGATAAGTATAGCATTGCTTAAACTTTGTGTATTAACACCAGTTAGACAGCATCACCTACTCGATGCACATGAGTTTGAGCAAACCCTGGGAGATAGTGGAGGACAGGGGAGCCCGGTATGCTGCAGTCCATGGGGTCACAAAGAATTGGCCACAACTGAACAACAACCACGTTAACATCTGTTCTTTGCAGTTGGGCTCAGTGGTGTATTTTGCAAACTCCATAACTACCTGGAGTTATGGTTTTTAATCTGTCAGCAAATAAGATATCCTTTAACTTAAAAAATATGTATATGTCACATGATGGCAGTTGGGAGAAAACTCACTACTTTCTGCTTTTAAAAAAGTATTCCTTTGACATATACACACTATTGATATTATGTATAAAATAGATAACTAATGAGAACCTACTGTACAGAACAGGAAACTCTGTTCTGTGCTCTGTGGTAAACTGAATGGAAAGGATACCCAAAAGGGAGGGGTATGTGTATATGTAAGCTGATTCACTTATACATATTGCTGATTCACTTTGCTGTACAGTAGGAACTAATACAATATTATAAAAAATATTATTGTAAAGCTGCTATACTCCAATAAAAATAAGTTAATAAAATAAAACTATTCCTTTTCTATCATGGCTGATCTTTGATAAGGAGATTCTTGCCTTTGTAATGTTCATTTAGTTTCTTCTAACTTCTTCTTCTAAAGCATCCTTCTAACAAGATGCTCTCAGAGATCACATAAGGAGCATGCTTTTGGAGGTGGACCATTTGGTGATGGGACCTGAGGCCAAAATGAGTCACTGACCAGGATGGACGTGGACAACAGGCTTTGGTTTCAGGCCTTTCCTTTGTCATCACTCTGCATGAAGCCCACCCTTGGCAGCTGGCACCACGGGGTGACTGTCAACTCCACTCTGATGAACTCCATGTCCATCTCTGCAGAGATGATGAGCCCCAGGCTGGTCTGCAAAATGGCCGCATGGAGACCAGGAGCTGTGTCCATTAATTTCATCTAGACGTGGCCTCAGTTGACCAGCTGGGGTGTGTGGTCCTTCCACTTGACAACTGCTAATTGTCAATGGGGCACATGAAGTATGGAAAGTTGCAGACTTCGGGACACTCAAGGGCATGGACCAAGCTCCTTGGGGAGAGAGGTTTTCACAAGGATGTCTCAGGACTCAGATGAGCCTACTCTCACTGGTCTCCTTTTTCATAAACTTCTGGCCAAAAGGAAAGAGCCAAGCCCCAGCTCAAAACCTTGGCCATCAACCATTGTCAGAGCTATGTTACTTATTAAAGTTTCCAAGTTGGGGAGAATTCGGGAGATTGCACACATGTTGAAGTCTTTGTTACTGCTGGCCTCAGATGTCTCTACAAGTGTTTGGATCTGGTTTTAAGTTTAGAAGTTGAAAGAGAGAAAGACAACTTTTTGGACTCTCAACATACCAAACTAGCCAAGGTTGTCTCCAGTGAGAGAGTGTGAATGACTATATTTTTTAAAAAATAAATAATTACAGCATTAGATTGAGGAATGTGAAGAAAGGATTAGCTTTGATCTTGTCTTTTGGGGCCAATGGTTTCCTTTAAATCAAGTTGACAAAACATGAGGGGCACTTCCAAAGAATATCTCTGCTGTGTGATACAAAATATGACAATTGAGGAATTATCTTCCAGTGGCTATTTTTAAAAATTTTTTATATTTTTTGATGCAATCTTGCATAATCTTGCTGTAGAGTTTATAAATCTATGTAGTTGTAGTATACATCCATTTGAAGTTTTGATTTCATTTCTTTTGGATAAATACTCAGGAAAGGAGTTGCTGGATCATATGATAGTTCAATTTTTAATTTTTTTTTTGAGGAACCTCGATGCTATTTTTCATAACGACTGCACTAGTTTTCATTCACACCTACACTGCACGAGAGCTCCAATTTCTCCTCATGTTCACCTTTGTGTTTTTGATAACAGCCATTCTGGCAGGTGTGAGGAGATAGCTCATTGTGGTCTTGATTTGCATTTCCCCGGTGATTAATGATGTTTACGTACTTGTTGGTCATTTCAAATCAGGTTATTAGTTATTGTTGCTGTTGAGTTGTAACAATAACCTGTAGATAATTTTAAGCTACAAAATTCCCTGGAGAAGGAAATGGAAACTCACTCCAGTATTCCTGCCTGGAGAATCCCATGGACAGAAGAACCTGGTGGGCTACAGTCCATGGGGTCAAAAAGATGACTGAACACCTGAGTAGATACACATAACAATTTTAAGCTTAGCCTGACAGAGTGGGCCTTGCTCTCATAATTTAAGTTGGATACTTTAAAATTTTAAGTTTTTCCATTATTAGAAGAAAAAGCAAAATATTTGTGGCAACTCACTTCTCAAAACTTTAAGTGCCAAGGGCCATGTTGGATGCTGAGTGGAGAGAAAGCAAATACAAAGGTTAGTGAAGGTCCAAGGCACAGCTTTCAGTGACTCAGCCTCCACGCCATTTATCTGAGAGGACAGCAAAGGTGTAAACTTAAGTACCCTCAATGAAACCAGCACAGACTATGGAAGATAGTTTAACAAGGAGCCCAGCATATATTTTGCTTATTTCACTGTGTGCTCCTTCATTAGGTTTATAACGGAGGCTCTTTCCTTAGAGATCATACCAGCATTTATTTCAAATCAATGCTGAAAATTAAATGGTAATCCTCAAGGGAAGGTAGTCTCTTCCATAACCACCGCTTCCTATTGGAAATCTTCCTTTCATGTTTCTGCTTAGTACTCAATCCAGGGTTTGAAATTAATTAAAAGATATCCTTTCTCTAATCTTTAGATAATTAGCTTCAAAGATTTTCTTCCAAGTGCTGTAATAACTTTATCTTTTATGTGTAAATTCAGAACTGTTTCTATCTGGACAACAGTAATTCAGGGGTAGTTCATATGAAGGGAAAGGAATTTTTGTCAGTTATTTGAGGGGTTAGGGTTCAGTCATGGAAAATAAGTATTTATTAGGAAGCAGTTTTAGACTTTTTGTACAAGACTTTACATACAAAGATGAGTAGAGAGTCCCAAATAACTCTTAAACACTGGAATTGAAAGGCACTACCTAAGTTCTAGCATCTCATTTTGTGGGTAGGGAAAATCTAATCCAGATAAGATGCAAACACCTTTCATTATAGAAACTACTGGTATCAAAGGAAAGCTTTCTACTAATGTCTTGAGTATCTTCAAGAAGACAGAATAAGGAAATGGCTTTAAATTACAATAAGAAACTTTCAGTTGGGTGTATAAGTTCAACCTTTATTTTTTTAATTAATTTTTATTGGAATATAGTTACTGTACAATGTTGTATTAGTTTCTGCTGTACAACAAAGTGAGCCAGCCAGAGGTATACCTATATCTCCTCTTTTTAGAATTTCCTTCACATTTAGATCACCAAGCGCACTGAGTAGGGTTCCTTGAGCTATACAGTGCGTTCTTGTTAGTTACCTGTTTTGTACATCTAGCACTAGTGTGTAAGTGGCAATCACAGGAAGTCCAGCCTTTTGAAGACGTTTTTTTTTTTTTTTTTTCCCTTAGAGAAGATGTGAAGGATGAAAGAGAAGTGAACATTTTTAGATGCTCCTCTTACTGAGAGGGAAGGTCTAGTCTGTTCCCATTCCCTTAAATCTATTCTGACCTGACCGATACAAGGAATGCAGCAGAGAGGACATTTCTGAACTTTGGAGGCCACGTCATAAGAAGCCTTGGGATTTCTGCCTGGGTCTCGGAGGGCAATAAATTTGGAGCCAGTGTCTCCAAAAATCTGATTATCCCAACACCGCCATGGTGTGGGGGAGCCCAAGGCAGCCACATGAAGAGGCTGTGTGGGGCCATGCCAGGTGTGTGAGAGCTAAAGCTTCCAGAAGACCAGGCCACAGTCACATCTGCATGGAAGTGTTTGAAGGCCCCCAGTGGCTCTCTTTGTTTTACCTGGGAAAGTTATAATTGATGATTTAGGCATAAATGCAAACTAATTAATGATTAGTTTATAAATATAAATTTGTTGTTCAGTCACTAAGTCATGTCCAACTCTTTGTGACCCCATGGACTGCAGCATGCCAGGCTTCTCTGTTCTCCACTATCTCCTGGCGTTTGCTCAAACTCATGTCCATTGAGTTGGTGATGCCATCCAAACATCTCATCCTCTGTCATCCACTTCTCCTCCTGCCCTTAAGCAAATTTTGCATTGGTTTGTTATGCGACAATAGATAACTGGACTAGTAGGCATTTTGAAAACTCAGAAAAACATGTTTTGGAGGAGACATAGTAAAATGTCCTTACCTAGAGTAACAACATCTGACTTGAACAGGTAAAGCATGGCTTCTTCTTATCTGGGGTAATTTGGATAAAATATTAGTGATTTGAGATGATGGTCATTTTTCTAAGAATGTTTGTACAAGAAATGTTGATTTTAGTAGGAAATAATGAAAAACATTGGAAACAATATAAATGACTACAATTAAGCAGAACATGGTTGCTTGTGATGGGATATGAAGAAACCGTTAAAAATATGTTTTTGATATGTTCTTTTAGCTATAATCCCACCTTGAATAAACTTCATTGGCTACAAAACTGCCACTGAGCAAAACTGATACATTCCTGATGTCAGAGAAAATGGCTTTGATACTATGTGTAACAAAAAAGTGGTATGCGTAATAGCAGCTGTAACATGATCTAACCCTTAAGTAGTTATAAAAATATGCAAAAGTTAACTTTTTTCACCAATTGATGGATGTATTAATAATGATTTTACTTATATCTTTATACACTAATGTATGACATATGTTCAAATATTTCCAAATCAATTTGTTTTACTTTAATCAGAAAAATGCAACCTAAAAATATCATAATTGAACAGATGCTTGCCGAGTGTAGGCTCAGTGCCTGGCATGGTGAATGCTGAATTCACCGTGGTGGTGGCGAAGGTGGGGTGCACAAGTTATCAATGTTGTTGTTATCACTGGGACTTCAAAACCAGCTCATCAGCTCAGCTTTCTTTAACTTGAAGATAAAAACTAGCCTAGGTTTGTTGCTGCCTTAATGGTTTTTATATTTGGCCAGTTAAAGCAGGAGTCCACAGAACTGTGAAACATTGAGCCTGGGACAGTCATGTGCTTTAAAATTTCATCTCATTTTACACTTTCAAGCAACATCATTGCTGAATTCTTTATCATAATAAAAATGCAGGCCATAAAAATTAAAAAGAAAACATCATATTCACAAATAATCTTTCAGTTCAGTTCAGTCACTCAGTCATGTCAGACTGCAGCACGCTAGGCCTCCCTATCCATCACCAACTCCTGGAGTTCACTCAAACTCACGTCCATCGAGTCAGTGATGCCATCCAACCATCTCATCCTCTGTCGTCCCATTCTCCTCCTGCCCCCAATCTCTCCCATCATCAGAGTCTTTTCCAGTGAGTCAACCAACTCTTTGCATGAGGTGGCCAAAGTACTGGAGTTTCAGCTTCAGCATCATTCCCTCCAAAGATATCCCAGGGCTGATCTCCTTTAGGATGGACTGGTTGCATCTCCTTGCAGTCCAAGGGACTTTCAAGAGTCTTCTCCAGTATCACAGTTCAAAAGCATCAATTCTTCGGTGCTCAGCTTTCTTCACAGTCCAACTTTCACATCTGTACATGACCACAGGAAAAACCATAGCCTTGACCAGATGGACCTTTGTTGGCAAAGTAATGTCTTTGCTTTTAAATATGCTATCTAGGTTGGTCATAACTTTCTTTCCAAGGAATAAGCGTCTTTTAATTCCATGGCCGCAATCACCATCTGCAGTGATTTTGGAGCTCAAAAAAATTAAGTCTGACACTGTTTCCACTGTTTTCCCATCTAATTCGCATGAAGTGATGGGACCACATGCCATGATCTTCATTTTCTGAATGTTGAGCTTTAAGCCAACTTTTTCACTCTCCTCTTTCACTTTCATCAAAAGGCTCTTTAGTTCCTCTTCACTTTCTGCCATAAGGGTGGTGTCATCGGCATATCTGAGGTTATTGATATTTCTCCCGGCAATCTTGATTCCAGCTTGTTCGTCCTCCAGCCCAGCATTTCTTATGATGTACTCTGCATATAAGTTAAATAAGCAGGGTGACAATATACAGCCTTGACGTACTCCTTTTCCTATTTGGAACCAGTCTGTTGTTCCATGTCCAGTTCTAACTGTTGCTTCCTGACCTGCATATAGGTTTCTCAAGAGGCAGGTCAGGTGGTCTGGTATTCCCATCTCTTTCAGAATTTTCCACAGTTTATTGTGATCCACACAGTCAAAGGCTTTGGCATAGTCAATAAAGCAGAAATAGATGTTTTTTCTGGAACTCTCTTGCTTTTTCTATGATCCAGCACATGCTGGCAATTTGATCTCTGGTTCCTCTGCCTTTTATAAAACCAGCATGAACATCTGGAAGTTCATGGTTCATGTATTGCTGAAGCCTGGCTTGGAGAATTTTGAGCATTACTTTACTAGCATGTGAGATGAGTTTAATTGTGTGGTAGTTTGAGCATTCTTTGGCATAGCCTTTCTTTGTGATTAGAATGAAAACTGACCTTTTCCAGGCCTGTGGCCACTGCTGAGTTTTCCACATTTGCTGGCATATTGAGTGCAACACTTTCACAGCATCATCTTTCAGGATTTAAAATAGCTCGACTGGAATTCTATCACCTCCACTAGCTTTGTTTGTAGTGATGCTTTCTAAGGCCCACTTGACTTCACATTCCAGGATGTCTGGCTCTAGGTGAATGATCACACCATTGTGATTATCTAGGTCATGAAGATCTTTTTTGTGCAGTTCTTTTGTGTATTCTTGCCACCTCTTCTTAATATCTTCTGCTTCTGTTAGGTCCAGACCATTTCTTTCCTCTATTGTGCCCATCTTTGCATGAAATGTTCCCTTGGTATCTCTAATTTTCTTGAAGAGATCTCTAGTCTTTCCCATTCTGTTGTTTTCCTCTATTTCTTTGCATTGATCACTGAGGAAGGCTTTCTTATCTCTCCTTGCTATTCTTTGGAACTCTGCATTCAGATGTTTATATCTTTAATTTTCTCCTTTGTTTTTCATTTCTCTTCTTTTCACAGCTATTTGTAAAGCCTCCCCAGACAGCCATTTTTCTTTTTTGCATTTCTTTTCCATGGGGATGGTCTTGATCCCTGTCTCCTGTACAATGTCACGAACCTCCCTCCATACTTCATCAGGCACTCTATCTGTCAGATCTAGTCCCTTAAATCTATTTCTCACTTCCACTGTATAATCATAAGGGATTTGATTTAGGTCATACCTGAATGGTCTAAAGGTTTTCCCTACTTTCTTCAACTTAAGTTTGAATTTGGCAATAAGGAGTTCATGATCTGAGCTACAGTCAGCTCCTGGTCTTGTTTTTGCTGACTGTATAGAGCTTCTCCATCTTTTGCTGCAGAAAATATAATCAATCTGATTTCGGTGCTGACCATCTGGGGATGTCCATGTGTAGAGTCTTCTCTTCTGTTGTTGGAAGAGGGCGTTTAATCTTTAAGAATGGCAAAATGCTTACCATATTTATTTATTTATTTTTTTAATTCATATTGCATCCCTGGTGGCTAAAGATTCCGCGTGCAGGAGACTTGGGTTTGAGCTCTGGGTGGGGAAGATCCCCTGGAGAAGGAAATGGTAATCCACTCCAGTATTCTTGCCTGGAGAATCCCCATGGACAGAGGAGCCTGGCAGGCTACAGTCCATGAGGTTGCAAAGAATGTGACACAAATGAGCACACACACACCCCTGCCCAAACACATCTATTATCTATCCATCACCTATCTATTATCTATTTATCATCTATCATCATCTGTCATCTATCATTTATCTATTATCTATCATGCATTATCTATATTATCTATCCATATACATATCTATCTTCTACCTATTTATTATTTATCCATGCATAAATTGTATGTCAGTCTGATAGTTACCTTGGGTTTTTTGCTGGTTGAAGATAAATGAAAACTTCCCTCCGAATTATAGAAATGATTTTGCAGGTATGTTTCTCATTTTAGAAAGGCTCTTCTAGTTAACATCGAAATTAATGGGTGCTGTTAAAAAAGTCCCTGATAAGAAGTTCTTCTAAACAGATAATGGGACTCTTTCACTCAGCCCTGATCCTTTGATAACCATGGGGTGAAAACGAAGTGGTTTGGTTCACATTCAGTCCACAGTGGCCTCCTGGTGGCTAGCTGGGCTTTGGGATTTTTTTGGATACCGGGAACAATGATGGGGCTGCTGTTGGCTCCTATGCTGAAGCCTGGCAGAGTGTTTAAGACCTTCTGAACAAATGGCAGTTCTCCAAGTAAAATATGTCACACTAGTGAGTGTGTCAGGGTCTCCTGGGCCAGCTATTTATCTGATCAGCTATTAGGAGATGCTGAATTGTATGCACATAGAAGGCACTGCAGTAAAGTCAGGGTGTTCCTTGGAATAGATGGAAAGATTCTAAGAAGTGATTCGTATTGCATTTTAGATCAACTTCCCAGGAGTAATCAAACCTGAAACTATAATAGAAATCAAGGTGGAAATATATCTTTCGCTCTCTGTATTTTCTTTTATATATGATTTCCTCACTATTCTGACACAGTCATCTGTAAGCATGGTTGTCTCCCTCTTTTTCCCAAAACAGGTTCTTTTCTCTTCCATCCTGAGCTGCTCCATGAAGCTTTTAAATACCTGAAACTCAAAAGGTGTTACATAATTAAATAAAGCTGTCTTCTAGCTTCTCCTGAAGCAGGCAAGAGGGGGAATCAAAAGAAATCAGAATCGAGGTTTTGGTTTTGTGTTTTCCGCCCTCAGGCAGACCACTCTTCTTAGCGTGAAGTTCTACAGTGAGTGGATGATGGAAAATTTGGCTGCAGTAGCTTCTGGTGTTGTATGTGACAGCCTATTTTAGAATGCTTGGGGTTTTTATAGTTTCTGGGACTCATGTTTGTGCTGAAACAAGAGACCCCTTTCCTAGGACGGACCGTAATTTGATCGCATATCTTTGGAGCTGGCCACCCCGCCTGTACTCTGCTGCCCCCTCTCATCGCCCAAGGATTCATAGAGCTCAGCATCACATCACCCATTCAGCCTGTGTTATCGCTGTTCAGTCACTAAGTCATGTCCGACTCTTTGTGACCCCATGGACTGCAGCACGACACACCTCCTTGTCCTTCACCATCTCCCGGAGTTTGCTCAAACTCATGTCCATTGAGTAGGTGATGCCATCCAACCATCTTACCCTCTGCCATCCCCTTCTTTTGCCTTCAATCTTTCCCAGCATCAGGGTCTTTTCCAATGAGTCGGTTCTTCGCATCAGGTGGTCGAAGTATTGGAGCTTCAACTTCAGTACCAGTCCTTCCAATGAGTATTCAGGACTGATTTCCTTTAGGACTGACTGGTTTGATCTTCTTGGTGTTCAAGGGACTCTCTAGAGTCTTCTCCAGCACCACAGTTTGAAAGCAGTGTATCCTGCTTGTGTTTGGACTCTTCAGGCCTGGGAAGAATCCCTGCTCTGTGAAATACAGCAATCTTCGTGTTCACTCGTGCTTTCTGAACTACTTTTGGATGTGTCCAGTAGAAGGGACAGTAGAATGGTTTGTCCCATCGCAAAGACAAAGACTACACAACTTAGGGCTGTGCAGCTTTCAGTTAAGAAGCCACATGTCGGAATTAGCAGAGAACACTGCTGTGATGACCTGTGTGTGTGCTTAGTCACTCAGTCATGTCCGACTCTATCCAAACCCCTGGTCTGTAGCCCGCCAGGCTCCTCTGTCCATGGGATTCTCCAGGCAAGAATACTGGAGTGGGTAGCCATTTCATTCTCCAGGGGATCTTCCCCATCCAGGGATCGAACCCCAAGTCTCCTCTGTCTCCCACATTGCAGGCAGATTCTTTACCTGTTGAGCCATCAGAGGAGGGGGTGAGTTACATTGTTAAAATCTCAGCCTGATCTGTTACTGTTCCAGCTACTGTGAACCCAAAAGCATTTCCGCCCTCTTTTGATTTCCTGTATGAATTCCTCATGGGCTTCCTGGTGGCTCAGTGGTAAAGAATCTGCCTGCCAATGCAGGAGTTGCAAGTTTGATCCCTGGATCAGGAAGATCCCCTGGATAAGGAAATGGCAACCCACTCCAGTATTCTTGTCTGTCATGGACAGAATATGAGCCTGGTGGGCTACAGTCTGTGGGGTCACAAAGAGCCAGACACGACTTAGCAACTGAGCATAGAATGAAGGGAATGTTCCATCTTACAAAAAGAAAAAGTCACAATTTCAAAACTATGCAAGTCAAGAGAGGAATGTGGTCTGTATAAAGCTACGGCATTAACAGTATATTTTTATTCGGTTTTCAAAGTGCTTTCAAGCATTCCTCATGGTTAACCTGTGTGTGGGGTAATGTTATTTCTACTCTTAAGTGAGGGAAACAGGTTTCAAGAAGACAAATGGCTTGTTTAAAGATTTCACAGTCACTAAGTATCAAAAATCAGAATTCAAACTTGGGGCTTCTGAGTTCGGATAAATAGATCTTCCCTCCTGAGTGAATAATAGATCCCATGAAAACACAAATGTAACAATAGACACAGCATCTTCTCCATCACGAAATCGGCAGATTTAAATGAAAAGGCCCCCAAGTGCCATACATCCTGTTTCTCAAACCCAGTGTGAGTCCCTCCCACCAAGAATAGACTCCTGTGTTACTCGTTGCAGGAGAGGGGATGATGCAGGGGGACATTCACTCTGAGATCCTGGGAAGACCTGCGTTAGTGTCATGGTACCCATGCTCTGAAGTTAGGCAGCCTCCTGGAAGGAGGTTTGACCATGCCAAGGTCACCGTGCCAGGAGCAAGTCTAGCTCCTCATCAAGGGGCCACAGGCAAACAGAAATAGCTGATTCCAGTTCATGTGTCAGACTTGGAAGTGAAGAAGCATCTAAAGAACTCAGCCTTTGCCACCACGTGGCAGCAACCATGAGAGAGGTTCCGAATGACATTCAGATGAGCCATGAAAGACGACAATAAATTAAGTCATTATGTTGTGGGTAGCTTGAGAAATAGCCATTGGTAACTGGCAGAGTGATGTGAACCAGTTCTCCTATTTTCCTTTGAGAATGCCATCAAATTTCTCTTCTATATAGTTTCAAACAGGCAAACATAAAACACTAAATGAACATTTTCCCAAGTTATTTTTTTAACCACTCTTCATCCATAAAAGGTAAATAACCTGAACAGTTTCAGAGCACATGGAAAGCTTAGAACTCCAAGTCATAGTTCTCAGAGTATCTAGGCTGGGCAGCAGTTCTCCACGGCCTCTTGTGTTTTGGGACATCATGTGAACAAAAGCATTGATGCCTTCCTTCTGGACCATCTCTTCAAGGACGTTGTAGAGCAAACAGCATCTCCATCTGGAGCGAAAAGGAGATTTCCTCCAACAGCTTAGTCCACCAGCGTTTCACAAATACTGGTGCTAAAATGAAGGTGGTTTAGTCTGGAGCAGAGAGCAGGCAAGCTCAGTTGCTGTTGTTGTTTAGTTGCTTAGTTGTGTTGACTCTTGGCAACCGCATGGACTGCAGCATGCCAGGCTTTCCTGTCCTTCACTGTCTCTTGCAGTTTGCTCAGACTCATGCCCATTGAGTCGGTGATGCTAGATAACTGTCTCATCCTCTGTTGTCCCGTTCTTCTGTCTTCAGTATTTCCCAGCATCAGGGTCTTTCTTTTTCTTTTCTTAATTACTTTATTTTAATTGGAGGCTAATTACTTTACAGTATTGTAGTGGTTTTTACCACGTGTGCGTGGTCAATTGTGTCCGACTCTTTGCGATGCTATTGACTGTAGCCTGCCAGGCTCCTCTGTCCCTGGGATTCTCCAGGCAAGAATACTGGATTGGGTTGCCATTTCCTGCTCTGTTTTTTGCCATACATTGACATGAATCAGCCATGGGTGGACCTGTGTTCCCCATCCTGAACACACTTCCCACCTCCCTCCCCATCCCATCCCTCAGGGTTGTCCCAGTGTACTGACCCTGAGCACCCTGTCTCATGCATCGAACCTGGATTAGTGATCTGTTTCACATATGGCAATATACATGTTTCAGTGCTCTTCTCTCAAATCATCCCACCCTCGCCTTCTCCCACAGAGTCCAAAAGTCTGTTCTTTATATCTGTGCATCTTTTGCTGTCTCGCATATAGGGCCATCGTTACCATCTTTCTAAATTCCATATATATGCATTAATATACTGTATTGGTGTTTTTCTTTCTCGCTTACTTCACTCTGTGTAATAGGCTCCAGTTTCAACCACCTCATTAGAACTGATTCAAATGTATTCTTTTTAATGGCTGAGTAATGCTCCATTGTGTATGTGTACCACAACTTTCTTATCCACTCATCTGCTGATGGACAGCTAGGTTGCTTCCATGTCCTGGCTATAATAAACAGTGCTGTGATGAACATTGGGGTACAGGTGTCTCTTTCAATTCTGGTTTCCTCGGTGTGTATGCCCAGCAGTGGGATTGCTGGGTTGTATGGCAGTTGTGTTTCCAGTGTTTTAAAGAATCTCCACACTGTTCTCCATAGTGGCTATACTAGTTTGCATTCCCACTAACAGTGTAAGAGGGTTCCCTTTTCTCCACACCCTCTCCAGCATTTATCGTTTGTAGTCTTTTTGATGGCAGCCATTCTGACCGGTGTGAGATTGTACCTCATTGTGGTTTTGATTTGTATTTCTCTGATAACAAGTGATGTTGAGCATCTTTTCATGTGTTTGTTAGCCATCTGTAAGTCTTCTTTGGAGAAATGTCTGTTTAGTTCTTCGGTGCATTTTTTGATTGGGTTGTTTATTTCTCTGGAATTGAGCTGCATGAGCTGCTTGTGTATTTTTGAGATTAATTCTTTGTCAGTTGCTTCATTTACTATTATTTTCTCCCATTCTGAAGGCTGTCTTTTCACCTTGCTGATAGTTTCCTTCATTGTGCAAAAGCTTTTAAGTTTAATTAGGTCCCATTTGTTTATTTTTGCTTTTATTTCCAGTATTCTGGGAGGTATGTCATAGAGGATCCTGCTGTGATTTACATCAGAGTGTTTTGCCTATGTTCTCCTCTAGGAGTTTTACAGTTTCTGGTCTTACATTTAGATCTTTAATCCATTTTGAGTTTATTTTTGTGTATGGTGTTAAAAAGTGTTCTAGTTTCATTCTTTTACAAGTGGTTGACCAGTTTTCCTAGCATGACTTATTAAAGAGATTAGTTTTTCTCCATTGTATATTCTTGTCTCCTTTGTCAAAATAAGATTTCCATAGCTGCATGGGTTTATGTCTGGGCTTTCTATTTTGTTCCATTGATCTATATTTCTGTTTTTAGGCCAGCACCATACTGTCTTGATGACTGTAGCTTTGTAGTATAGTCTGAAGTCAGGCAGGTTGATTCCTCCAGTTTCATTCTTCTTTCTCAAGATTGCTTTGGCTATTTGAGTTTTTTTTTTGTATTTCCATACAAATTATGAAATTATTTGTTCTAGTTCTGTGAAAAATACCATGGGTAGCTTGATAGGGATTGTCTTGAATATGTAGATTGCTTTGGGTAGTATACTCAGACACTCAAGACACTTCTCAGTTTTTGAGAATCAGTTGAGCTCATTTGTTAAATCAGGTAAATGCAAGACCAACGAATTTTAGGATTTTAAAATACACTTAGAGACTATCTGGCTCCACTCGAGTTCTTTCAGACCTTGTTCCACTGAACTTAGTGGGAAATGAGTGAGCGCTTGAATACTTAGCAATGCTAATGAGAAAAATGAGTCCCCCTTGGACTTTCTATCCCAAATGACTTTCTATCCCTTTAGTGGGACTCAGACCAGACTTCTAGCAAGTTGACTAGACAAGTTGGGTTTAAAGAAAGGTAGAAAGGGCAGTGGACAGTGAGAGTAGGAAATCGGACTTTCAGTGAAGAATTTCATCTCTTGTCTTTTATATTTCTCATGAGCTGAATTGTTTTCAGATGTTAAGAACTGCTTTAGCTTCATCCTACAAAGGAAGCCTGCTGTGCTGAAGTCTATGGGGTTGCAAAGAGTTGGACATGATTTAGCACCTGAAAAACAACAAATTTTGCTGATTTTATTACACATTACACATATGTAACTTGGGCCTCTCTTATGGTTTAGAGGTAAAGATTACTGGCAGTGCTGGAGATGCAGGAGATGTGGATTTGATCCCTGGGTCAGGAGGATCCCTGGGTCAGGAAGATCCCTGGGTCAGGAGGATCCCTGGGTCAGGAAGATCCCTGGGTCAGGAGAATCCCTGGGTCAGGAAGATCCCTGGGTCAGGTGGATCCCTGGGTCAGGAGGATCCCTGGGTCAGGAAGATCCCTGGGTCAGGAGGATCCCTGGGTCAGGAAGATCCCTGGGTCAGGAAGATACCTGAAGCTGGAAATCACAACCGACTCCAATATTCTCTCCTGGGAAATCCCTTGGGCAGAGAAGCCTGGTGGGCCACAGTCCATGGGGTCACAAAGAGTTGGACACTACTGAGCAAGCAAAAATAGATTTTTCCAGAATTGAAGTCCCATTAGCATTTTTTCAAGACCTTTCCAGGTATAATCAAGTTTGAGAACCTGTGACTTTCATAGAGCGAGATTTCATGTCAACAGATTTTCGAAGGCTTTTCCTTATTTATTCTTAATTCATTTTTTGGCCGTGCCAAGTGGCATATGGGATCTTAGCTCCCCGAACACAGATTGAACCTCACTTTATGCTTTGGAACTGTGGCGTCTTAACCACTGGACTGTCAGGGAAGTCTCCATAAAGTTTTCTTTTTCTTTTTAATTTTGGCTGACCAGAGCTTGAACCTGCACCCTCTGAACTGGAAAAGCGTGTCTTCTTTACCAGACCTTTCCTTACTTTTGTTACTAGAGTCAGCGCATCTGGCGGGCTCTTTCCACAGCAGCCCCTTTGGGAGCCCGCTCATATCCGTCTAAGGCCCTACATGACTCTGTGGTGCTGTTACTAAGCTCTGCATGCAGTATCTGCATCGCTGTCTGGGTGCTTTTTCCACCTCATGGTAGTTTCCTGTCCAGAGGTCCAGGGAACTAAAATTCACAGAAACAGCCCTCAACTACCAGGTTGGAATGGGTCTATACATATCCCATCTTCTTCACTGCTCTGTTGAAATAACTCTAGGTACTTCTTTTTCCATAATTTTCCTATTGGTGTGTGTGTGCTCGCGCATGCACACGTGTGCTTGCACATGCTGAGTCATGTCTGACTATTTGAGATCCCTGTAGCCCACCAGGCACGTCTGTCCCTGGGACTTTCCAGGCAAGAATACTGTAATGGATTGCCATTTCCTCCTCCAGGGCTCTTCCCAACCCAGAAACTGAACCTGTGTCTCCTGTATACCCTGCATTGGCAGGCAGGTTCTTTACCACTGAGCCACCTGGGTAGCTCTTTCCTATTGGATTAAGCTGCATTTGCCATAATGGCGGTTGTTTGGTTATTTAAAATTTTGTTGGCTGCCTTGCCCTCTGTGTCTCCTGTCCTCATTCCACAACTCATGTTTCTTGCACATCCCAATAAACACTGTGCCCTTGAGCCCCTGCCTCAGGGTGTGCTTTCCAACTTTCTATTCCACGCCACTTCACTAGACTCAGGCAGTATCTCAGTGGTTCGCACCCTGGCTTCTGTTTTTGTGGAAACGATGTAAAGTCTTTCTCTTTCAAACACAGAGATGTCGTAGATCCAAGCTAAGGTGAACATGTTAGAAACCTGGTTTCTCTGCTAATTTGCTATGTTACTGTGGGGACGACCCTGAGCATTTCTGAACCTCCATTTCCTCATTTTAAAAAGAGGGATAATAATACCTATATCTTAGTTTGAGAGGTTTCAATGAGATAATGGTTTTAAAGTATATAACATAGTGTCTGGTACACAATAATTGCTCTATAACACTACCTTATGTTATTATTAGCATTCATGCTCATTTCTCATCCTGCCCCACCACTTCATGGCAAGTAGTTGGGGAAAAAGTGGAAACAGCAACAGATCTTATTTTCTTGGGCTCCAAAATCACTGTGGACGGTGACTGCAGCCATGAAATTAAAAGACGCTTGCTCCTTGGAGGGAAAGCTATGACCAACCTAGACGGTGTGTCAAAAAGCAAAAACGTCATTTTGCCTGGTAAGGTCTGTATGGTCAAAGCTGCTTTTTTTTTTTTTTTTTTCAGTACTTGTGTGTGGATGTGAGAGTCGGACCAGAAAAGAGGCCGAGCACTGAAGAATTAATGCTTTCAAATTGTGGTGCTGGAGAAGAGTCTTGAGAGTCCCTTGGACAGCAAGAAGATCAAATCAGTCAATCCAAAAGGAAATCAACCCTGAATATTCATTGGAAGAACTGATGTTGAAGCTCTAATACTTTGGCCAACTGATGTGAAGAGCCGACTCATCAGAAAAGACACTGATGCTGGAAAAGACAGAGGGCAGGAGGAGAAGGGGGCTACAGAGCATGAGATGGTTGGATGGTGACTCAATGGACAAGAGGGCACGAAAGTTCTGCACCCCCACCCCACCCCACTCTGTACCTTGACCCATGTATCTCTTCTATTTCACTGTTTCTGAGTTGAATCTTTTGTAATAAATCACTAATAGTAAAATAAAATGCTTCCTTGAGATTTCGTAAGTTGTTCTAGTGAACTATGGAACCTGAGGAAGGGTAGAGGAAACCCTTAAATTTATAGCCAGTCAATCAAAAGTATGGGTCAAAAGTCCCCAGGGACTTTTGACCGGCTTTTGAAGCGAGGTCAGTCTTATGGAGTTAAGCCCTTAACCTATGAGGTCTGGGTAGTTAGTGTCAGAACTGAACTGAATGGATGAGCACTAGTTAGTGTCAGAGAATTGGTGTGAAAAAATGACAAGTATTTGATGTCTGATAAAACCTCACACATTTGGTGACAGAAGTAGCTTCACAAAGACGATATCACAGATAAATAATCAGACTTTCTCTAAACAAATTCTGCAGTCTTAAAAAGGAAGATCATCAGACTATACAAGAGATAGTAGGAGAGAATATTTTGGGAAAAAAGAAAAATACTTTCAAGAAATAGAGATAAAGTTTGGATAACAATAGCAATTTAAAAATAACAGTGCCTGTAAAATAGGAAGTAAAAGATGAGAGAATAAGAAAACATTGAATTAAAAAGTTATTTCATTGAGATGAAGAAAATATTTTCTGCCATAGCCATAGCAGAATGGGGGACAGCTAAGAACATTGATATTGCAGAAAATTGATCAGTTTTATGGAAGATGAATTTTAGAAAATCCCTCAGGATACAGAGGTAAAGAACAACCATATGAAAATAATATGATACAAATGAAGGCAAGGTAATGAAGAACAAATTTATATATATAAAGGGTGGCCAAGAAATGAAATGGAATGAATAGCAGAATTGGAAGGGAAACACTGTTCAAAGTTTTAATCAGAAACTGGATGTAAAAATGTTTTTTCTCAGCTGACATTTTTCCATCAAATGGAATGATACACAGAACCCTAAAAGGGATTCAAATGATTAAAATGGAACCGTGATGACTGAAAAAGGCATTGGAGGCTTTGAAGGTCTGCGTTTCAGCCTCCTGCATCTTTAATAATCTTGATTTTAAAAGGCTTAAGTGAAATACCAAACAAACACTACAACTTAGAAACATTTTGCTGAAACAATTGCATTTTAAGGCCATTAGAAGTCATTCAAGCAGGGAAAAATTGTAAAATATGATACAAAGAGGTTTGGAAAAACGTGAATAGTCTCGGTCTAGCCATGATATTCTACACATGTTAAAGGCCAGAAAACCAACAGGGCTTTGTCTGCAGAGTCTGAGGAAAAAGTGATCTGACTCCTAAATTCTACACCAACCAGACTGTGTTTATGTACGAAAGGAACAGAAAGACATTCTCAGATGTGGAAGGAACCTAGGAGGAAGTTTATCAATAATGTTTCATTTCTGAAAACAGTACTTAGAATATAATAAAGTCAACTGAGACATTAAACATGATGCATTTTGAAACTTGTGAATTAAGAAGCTGTAATGCATAAGAACCTGTGGTAAACATAATACCACCTAAACAAATCAATGAGCAGCACATTTTGATATCAGGGACAGAAGAATACAAATGTTATGAAGCTTGAAAGAAGAAAGATGCAATAATAGAAGCATAATAAGTCTGGATAAAAATCTCGGAGGAGAAAAAAACCTGTGAAGGGATCTGGGGGAGGTGGGAAGACCTACGGTAATGCTCAGTTTATTTTTCTGGAGAATGATCCCTGAAACAGACATGGGTTTTTAAAAATTTTACAGTGTCAGTGGCTAAAGATAGATACATAATTCCAAAATTATAAAGAGGAAGAAATTAAAGAAAATACTGACCAGATTTTAAAAATGCAGAAAGCAGGAAAATATCAAGAAAGCATTAAAAAACCAAAGATACAAAATATGACGTAAGAGGAATATGTTGGTAAGTCTATCTGTCATGGCTTGAATATGAGGGGAAAACTCACATTTTAATACAAATAAAGCCGTAATTAAAGGTTAAAATGTTAATTGTATGTTGTTTATGAGTTATACCTAATACAAAGTGGTAAAAAAAAATGTTATGTTAAAGATGGCTAAAGATATACCAAAATATGCATTTATTATGAGACAAAGTATAATAATTTTGATATGATGTAACATGAAATGTTAAATATTATGAACCTTTGTTTGTAAAATCACATAGCACTGAAATATGTGAAAAAATTATTAACAACTGAAGGAGAAATGTAGAAAATACAGTAATAGCAAGGAATATTGGTATACTTATTTTTCTATCTTTTCACACAAAGAGCTTACAAGAGAGGTATAAATGCAAATAAAGATAAAAAATACATCAACATAAAAAATAATTTTTGGGATAACAGTGTTGCTAATTATATCTGATAAGAGTACAATAAAAATTTGTAATTAAAAATGAAACTATAAAAACTATCCTGGTTAGTTTTTTAAAGCAGTCAGAGGAATAAAATCAAACAACGTGTATAATATCTTAAAATAGTGGTGATAACGTTATTACATCACATCAGTTCTTACAAAACATAGCCATAATTGTACTCAGGTAAAAATTCATAGTTTTTTATGCTTTTCCATAAGTAAAAATGTGAAAGTATAGTAAATAAATGATAAACATTTTACACAGACATTAGTATTATAAATAAACTCAATGGAATAAAAATAAAAGTGAAAAATGAACTCAATAGCTGGCTTTTTGGAATAGACAGTACATAACAGGGGCTATAGATGATTAAAGAACTATAAGAGAGTATTTGTGCAACTTTATACAAATATATTTTAAATACTGAACAAAGTAGATATCTTTTTCAGAGTTCAAATTATAAAAGAGTATTCAGTAAGAATTAGAAATATTAAAAAAGTCAGTAACCAAGAGGAAAAGAATGGAAAAAAGCTAGTTTTGGGCCCAAAGGGGGTCTTGCTAAAACTTCAAAGAACAATTATTTTCCAGTTTATATACACTGTTATGTATTAATAGAATAAAAATGAAGCAAATTTTTATTAATTCTTTTTATCAAGGTAGCATAACCTTTTAATCAAATCTTGCCCAAAGTTGAACAAAACAGAGAAAACAATATATCCATATCACATTTGAGTATAAATGAAAAACTCCTCAGTACACTATTACTAGAAGGAATTCAGCAGTATTTAAATAACATATCCACCTTGACCAATTAAGGTTTATTCTGGGAATGTAAAAATATCTTCACATGTTTTAGTATAACTCATGTCTATAGAAGGAGAAAGGGGCTTCTTTGATGGCTCTGCAATAAAGAACCCACCTTCCAAGGCAGGAGACTTGAGTTCCATCCGTGGGTTGGTAAGATCCCCCAGAGGACATGGCAACCCACTCTAGCATTCCTGCCTGGAGAATCCCATGGACAGAGGAGCCTGGCGGGCTACAGTCCTCGGGGTCTCAGAGAGTCGGACACGACTGAGCAACTAAAGAATAACAACTACATAGAAGAAGAAGAAACATTATCTTACAAGGTCCAGTGAACTGTGCTTGATTATAACAACCTGCAGCAAAACGCGCATAGAATATCTCAAACTATAAAACACATTGTGTTCTGTGGTGAAGAATTGAAAGTATTTCTTTAAGCACAGGAGAAGGCAAGGCTACCCACCAGTACCATTGTTTTTTATTCTTCACAAGAAGTCAATGAATGCAATTAGGTAATAAATCAAAATATGGGATGCAAATACTAAGAAAGGAGAGAGAAAATTATCTGTCGATGATACGATTATGGACCCTTCTGCTGGGAAAAATTGATGACAAAAGGACAAGGGGGCGGCAGAAGATGAGGTGGTTGGATGGCATCACCAGTTCAGTGGAAATGAACTTGGATAAACTCTGAGAGATAGCGAAGGACAGGGAAGCCTGGCATGCTGCAGTCCACGGGATTGCAAAGAGTCAGACCTGACTTAGTGATTGAGTAGCAACAACAGTGACTGGGGACTGGTGAAACTGAAAGGGGTCAATCAGGGACAACGAGCAATCAGGATTAGTAACACGCTTTGGCAGGTAAGAAAATAAAAATCAAATGCGATAACTTTTCCTAGAATTATAATAAGTATTAAAAATGGAATGATAATCTCATATCCAGAAATATGCTTGGAAAGAAAAGTAAGTGGCTGACATGAAAGACTAAAGCTACTGAGCGACATGATAAAAAAAGGCTTGCATAAATGAAAAGACTGCAGGGCTCTGAGATGGGAAGACTCAGTAATAATAAAAACATTCACTTCTTCCAAAGCAAAAAAAAAAAAATGTAAATTGAATAAAATTTTAATAAAATCTCAGAGATTGGAATTTACCATTATTCTAAATAATCCATTGGTAAGACTTAACACTCCAGAATGCAAAGGGAATTTGGAAAATAAAAATGAGGAGAGATTTGCTTTAACAGATACTAAAATATACTATAAAGCTGAAGATAGTATGGGCCTGGTGCAGCCATCATCAGATTATTGAGATAAACTGTTAAAAGAAAATACAGATAAATAGGCAGTTTTGGGGTGAGTGCAAAATCTACCTTAGCAGAGTATTGAGGACAAACAGAGTGAAGGGGAACAACACACTTACCATTTGATCTTGTTCTTTGGTTGCTAAGTCATGTCCAGCTATTTTGGGACCCCATGGACTGTAGCCTGCCAGGCTCCTCTGTCAATGGGATTTAGATAAGAATACTGCAGTGGGTTGCCATTTCCTTCTCCAGGGGATCTTCCCAGACCAGGGATGGAACTTGAGTCTCCTGCATGGGCAGGCAAGTTCTTTACCACCGAGCCACCAAGGAGGTCCTTATTATGTTAAAATAAACACAAATTAAGCAACACACTCCCAGGCTCTATATCATTATAACAAACTAAAACATTAAAAAATAGAAAACAAACAACAAAATTGAAGGATATTCTTACAACTAAATAATAAAAGTTAACATGCTTCATATAATAAAGAGCTTTACTGTATCAATAAGAAAAAAGCTGAACATCCCAATAGACCCATGAGAAGGTCATAAAGGATCCACCAGAGGAAAAACCATGTGAAAATTTCAAACTGTGGCTGTCAATGGATTGCAAACAAAAATGGCGCAATTTATCACAGATTTAAAAGAAAGAGCATAATCAGCATTTCCATGTCTGGGGAAAAAAGACAGTCCCTCCTAATTGAATGTGAGGAGTATTAATTGGTACAGGCTTTTAGGAGTATCCAGATGTAAATGTGTGTGTGTGTACATAAACAAAAGTACTCTAAGAATATATATATTTTTTTCATCCAGCTATTTCATCTATAATATATTTTCTGAGGAAAACAACTTAAACAAACTAGTTAACTAGTTTCTTTATAAATACTAATGTCCTTTACCTCTACGTCTTCATTTTTGGTAACATTTCAGGTAAATTTATTTTTAGTTATACCACCAATACAATTCTGAATGACATTTCCTTCTTTAGCATTGTTTCAAGGGCATAAAAAATGCTAATCCATGCAGCTCAAAAGCCACGGTTTATAATTTCCCAGTATTTTTCGTGATGTTCATTGAATGAGAATTACAAACATAAAGACAATATTAGAAAACAAATCCAGGAAGAATCTTAAACGGTTCTAAAAAAAATAAAGTCTATTAAGAAATGCACCAGGATGTGATCTGGGTTTCAATATGAATTAAAAAACTAAACTAAATTTAAAACAATGATTACAGCTTAACTTCAGCTCTGGACATGGGGTATAAGTGCTTGAGATAGAAAGATGAGTGCCAAGACTATTCCTTCTCAGTTACACAGGGACATCAAGGGGGCACCTCTTAGGAAAGAGTCCATCAGAGGGGACAGCAGGAAACAGAAATCCACGCTGGTGACTCAAACACCAGGAGCTGTAAGATTTTGAGTGACACGTGTCACCCCCTTTTCTTGAGAGAATTTCAGGGTCTACTTGGTAGCCTGTTGAAGGCAAAAGTAAGCGGTGTGCAGGGCTGCTCCATCCCTGGGGGTGTGGTAGTAGTGTGTGGCAAGTCAACAGCTATTACCAGCTTTCATAAACTGGACAGTAAACGGTATTGTTAGCTTTTTTAAAAATTTGAAAATAAATGGCCACTTAGTAGTTGTTTTGAAATGCTAGTGAATTACCTTGGGATCCTCTCCAGTGAGTCAAGTTTATTTCTCCAGTTTTGCAAACCCTGTTTAAAACCCATAGTGACATTGCTCATATGGAGACCTTTTCAACAGATATTAGGTGGAAACAAAGGGGTCTTGGGAGAAGGAAATGGCAACCCACTCCAGTGCTCTTGCCTGGACAATCCTATGGACAGAGGAGCCTGGCGGGCTGCAGTCCGTGGGATCGCAAGAGTCGGTCGTGACTGAGCAACTAAATCCGCAACCCCACCACCACCCCCAAAAGGGGTCTTGATTGAAGAGCCTTCCTTACCACCTCCTCAGGCAGAGTTCCCTCAGCAGGGTGGGAGACATTTCCCAGTCGTTTAAAAATAAAACCAGATTCCATATTGAAAAATAATTTGCCAGAATGATCTATAAATTGGACACAGAAGGGAAATACAGAATAAGCACACAAGTGGCATTGTAAGATGGAATTAGCCTTTGGAAAATATGATGGTACTTAAATTGGGGCATTATTTTCCTTTCAAGTGTTAGCTAAACACTAACCCTTCCCTGTCTGGTCATTTGGGGAAAGAGGTGCCTATAAGGAAGCTTTCATGAGGTTTGAAACTGTGCCTGTACATCCCTTCTTGTCCCCGCACGACCTCTACCTCCTTGCCAGTTGCTTCCAGCTCTCCTCCCCGAGTTCACAAAACACACATATATATTAAAAAAAATAACCCCAAGAAAACAGAGTTAGTGTCCCCTCTTCTCTCTTCCCTGTCACTGTCTCTCCCTCCTTCCTAGCCCACCCACCTCACCACTCTCCCCACGGAGCCAAACGAAGGGAACAGTCTCAGCTCCTTCTGGAGTCGCTGACGCCAGGGCAGGCACCTCTGTCAGTCATGTCGGTCTGCCTTGGCCAATCCATGGCACAGTCAGAATGGGAAAAGGGTTTGTTTGTCTCTTGGACAGCAAGGAGATCAAACCAGTCACTTCTAAAGGGGAAAAAAAAAAACCCTGAATATTCATTGGAAGGACTGATGCTGAGACTGAAACTCCAATACTCTGGCTACCTGATGCGAAGAGCTGACTCACTGGAAAAGACCCTGATTTGGGGAAAGATTGAGGGCAGGAGGAGAATAGGGTGACAGAGGATGAGATGGTTGGATGGCACCACTGACTCCATGGACATGAGTTTGAGTAAACTCTAGGAGATAGTGCAGGACAGGGAAGCATGGTGTGTTGCAATCTATGGGGTCCGCAAAGAGTTGGACACAGCTTAGTGACTGAATAACAGAAGGATGTGGCAAGGACCCCTATTTGACTGTCTGAGAGATGAGGCTGGTGTGGGAAGTGGGGAGGCCTGTCTCACTAATTGACTTCATAAAAAAATTCTAGTGCCCTTTCTGGTATAAAAAACGGCTTTTAACAAAATTCCAACACAGAAACGTCTATAACTGAAAAGAAACTCAGAAAACCAGGGGTCTCCATTTGTCTGATTTTTAAAGTTTTCTTCCTTTATTGTCACAGCTCAATAAATTAAAATGTACTCATATTTTCAAATGTTTAGATTTCATGATAATGTTTCCAAACAAGAAATTTTAAACTCATTTTCACTTGCTGAGAGCTAAATGGATATTCTTGAATGTGCTCCATTAAAAATTTTTTTTTTTCAATAACTGACTTTAAAGAGAGTTTTCGTTTTGAAGTCTCCTGTTTATGGTACATGTACATGGGCACACAGACACACACACACGCCTCTCCAACCACCCGCTCAATCCTTTCTCTCACGTGTTTTGAAATATTTCCCCCACTTCCATCTATTTCAAAAATCAGCGCTTTTGTGCAAACCTATTTGGTAGAGCCAAGGCCTCACTGTTTACCATTGAAGAAATCTGAAATAAACAACCTTGTCCCCAGCCCCCTCTGGCTCCTTCAAACCAATTACCAGTTGAGCACAAATATGCCCAGTGAAAAACAAATAAACAAACAAAAAAAAACTCAAACCATGGAGCCATCACTTCGGGGGAAGCAACAAAAGCTTTTATTTGCAGAGGCCCAGAGCTGGAGAGATTTTTTTTTTTTTAAATGAGCAAAGACACACTGCTCCCTGGGAACAGAGAGGAAGCCAGGAGCCCCTGGGACACAGGGCCACTTCCCTTACCTCCCTGGCGAAAGGAAAAAGCTGCTTTAATTGCCCGAGTTTATTTTTTCACAGCAGTCTTTAGAGGAAGACCCTTGGCAATCTGCACTTTGAAGATTTATACATGGCAGTTACCAACTCCACTTTTATATATTTGAAATAAAAATAGCTCAGCAGCAATTTGCTTCTTTCTTACCCTTGTTTTAAAACTCATTTCTCTCCTACCTTTGAAGTGAAGAGGACTCTCTTAGTCACCAGCCCTTTTGGATGGCAAAATGTTAATCATAAGAATTTATTTTCTGAGCTAACAAATGTTCTCCTTGGAGATTTTTTTTTTTTTGTCATTTAAACAGAACTTTAAAAAAAGATATAAATTAAATCAGCTTGTTGAGAAACTTGCCTGGGGAGCAGCGCCTTCTTTTATAAGACTCTCCTGATCTCTGAAATGCTCAGTGAGAGCTTAGAGTTCCTACAGAGAGAAGAAAACACTCTTTGCTAAGACCTGAAGTCAAGGAGTATTTTCTTCTAAGGACATTTTATTTCAATGATCCAACAGGCAAATAGTAATAATAATAGCAGCGGTAGTAGTTGTTTAATTGCTAAGTCATGTCTGACTCTTTCTTGACCCCATGGACTGTAGCCATCAGGCTCCTTTGTCTAAGGGATTCTCTAGGCAAGAATACTGCAATGGGTTGCCATTTCCTTCTCCAGAGGATCTTCCTGATCCAGGGATCGAACCGGAGTCTCCTGCTTTGGCAGGAGGAGTCTTGATCTCTGAGTCACCAGGGAAGCCCGATAATAATAGTAATAAAGAAAAAATTTTCAGAAGCACCACAAATCATCCCACACATTTTCAGGGTGTCCCTTCTACCCAACGTTTCTTCAATTGCACATGAAGATTGTAAGGCACTTCTCCAGCTTGCTCCAGAGCTCTGATCAGCAGATTTGATACTTGGATTTAGATCAATTTTTTCTTATGGCAAATCTATATGCTATTCTCTGTCTTCATTTGGCTCTATTTGCTGAGTGGCTGTTACCTGGGAGCAAAGGTCGCTCCCTGGCGGGTGAAGCAGCCCTAGTAATCTTTTACTCCTCCTGAGAGGAGTGTGAGATATTAAATCACACTTGACATACCTGAAGCATAGCACCTTCATCCATATTTTATCTGCTGTAAATTTAATACCACAGCACTTTTTAGGGTGATGTATTTATTAACTGGCTGGGGATGAGCAGTACAGAAATTCAGTTTGTTCAGGAAAATAAAATGAAGACAGTCTGACAAGTTTATGAAGTAAGCACAATAGCTATTTATTACTTTTTAAGCACACAGTTTGCTGAAATGTCTTTAGCAGTGTTTGTTCAATAAATGCATAATGCTTTCTAAATCATCTCGGCTGATTTTTTTGCCTTTGAATTTTAATCAAATCCTTTTCTCTTAAAGCCATCGGTGGGCCCCCACTCCAGGTGGTTGTTGTCGACCGCTCACCTGAGCTCCTCGGAGAAAGAACCACATCTTTGTTCATAGGGGCCACCCTGTGGGGCTGTGGGAAATGCAGTCACATTTAGACCTGCTGTAACTGGTCTCTGGCCCGTTAAGTCAGAAGATAAACTATTTCAGAGTGACACCGAGCGCAGGGCTGCTCTCAGCCTTTTTTTTTCTTTGCTTAATTTTTCATTCCTTTTTTCATTTGCTCTCTCTCTTCCTCCCTCTCCCTTGTCCTTCCATGCCTCCTTCTTTCATTCTCTCTCTCCCTCTTTCTTTCACATTCCTCTTGTTTCACAGCATGTGTGCTCCAAATTCCCTCTTCTCCCTCCAGATTAATTACAGCCTTTGCTCTCAGGACCCACAGGCTGGCCCCACGCTCCCTTCCTCTGGTGTCCTGAGCTGTCAGCTACTTATTGAAAGGAAGGAGATCAGCTTTGCTTATGTGTATAGACATTCAGTCTGATAAAGCTTTTTCCTTTCCTTTTTGGGGACGATAACATCTTGAGAGCCTGGGCTGAGTTTTAAGACTCTGTGAGTTCTAGCGGAGCAGGGCAGTGTTCTCACGGCTGCCTTCCTGTTTTCATTTTGGGTCACTTTCATTGGTGTCCCTAGCTTTCTGTCAATATGCTCACTATCCTGAGGCTGATATCTCTATGGAGATCGGGAAGGCTCCACACTTAAGCCTCAGGATGAAATTTAAGGGTGCGAGTTCCACAACATGGGACTCCAGCAGCAGTTCTCAAAGTATGTTCTGACTGGCAGCAGCATTAGCATAGCTTCACCCCCTGGAGACCGGCTGGATATGAAAATTCTCTACTCCTACTCACTGACTCAGGACTGTGGGGTGGGTATGGGGGAGGGCTCAGTGGTCCACATCCTAAGAATCCCTCCAGGTGCTCCTGATGACTGTCCAAGCTCGAGGATCACTGGACTGAAGTCTTGATGTGTGTTAGTCATTCAGTCGTGTCCAGCTGTTTTCGACCTCATGGTCCACCAAGAATACTGGAGTGGGTTGCCATTCCCTTCTCCAGAGGAGCTTCCCAACCTAGGGATCAAACCTGTGTCTCCTGCATTCCAGGCAGATTCTTTAACATCTGGGCCACCAGGGAAGCCTAAGTAACCATAAGTTTGTTTTTGATATCTGTGGGTCTGTTCCTGTCTTGTAAAAGTTCCTTTGCACCATTTTAAAAACTAGATTTCACATACAAGTGATATCATATGATATTTGTCTTTCTCTGACTTACTTCACTTACAACAATTGTCTCTAGGTCTATCCATGTTGCTGCAAAAAGTCCATTGATAGAGATGGATAAAAAAGATATGGAACAGATAGACAACGGAATATTACTCAGCCATAGGGATGGTTAGATAGCATCACTGACTGAATGGACATGAATCTAAGCAAACTCCAGGAGATGGTGAAGGACAGGGAAGCCTGGCGTGCTACAGTGCATGGGGTTGCAAAGAGTCGGACATGACTGAGTGATCAAACCACAAATAGGGAAGGGGTTTTGAAGACCAAGAATCAGTGAGAGAAATGCTGGGATGTGGCCTTTCACGATGTGCAGTTGGAAGGGCTGCTGCCCTGCAGGGGAGGCCGGAGGAGGGACGAGATGAGTTGGGGTCATTTCATGGGAGATTTTATTCTGCACACTGGATGGCTGGGATGAAAGGAGACACTCAAATGCATTGTTTTATGAAGAAGCTCTTGCTCTACCATCTACACTAAAAGAGGAGATGTGATAAAAAGCAAAGTACAGTGTTTCTCATCTGCTCACCTGCTCATCTCACTGGGACCCTTGACCCAAAGTAACTTTAATCTTAAGTGTAAGGCTAGGTCTTGCTGGTCCATAAACAAAAGAGCCAAACAGATGATTGAATTCTTTTATTGCACAATCAGTTTTGACCTCTTTCTTCAACCAACCTTTGACAAAAAATTGCAGATGTGTAGCAAAACGGACTCCTGTGAGCCTCCTCTCTGTTTTTCTGAGTCTTTTGCAGAGGTGCTAACAAGGACTCATCACTCCAAACATGGGCAGTGGTGAGGGGCTTAGGGAAAGTGAAGGAGACTGCACTGCGCCCCAACACGATCAAGGCGTTTTCTAAGTTCTGTTTGCTTTTAATTTTATTTTTAAAATATTTATTTATTTGGCTGTGCTGGGTCTTAGTTGTGGCACTCAGGATATTTAGCTGTGGCATGTGGGACTTAATTCCTTGACCAGGTACTGAACCCTGGTCCCCTGCATTGGGAACTCAGAGTCTTAGCCACAGGTCACCAGGGAAGTCCCAACTTCTGTTTATTTTTCAGGAGATAATCACGGTGATGTAGAAAGGGCTGCTGGTGTGAATATTTGCATTCTACCATCATTTGTCCTATTAGGCTGTGTTTTCCCATTGATGTTGTTGGACCACTGAGCTCAAAGAAGAGCTCCCAGGATGGATGGCTCCCGTTGGGTCCATGTCAGAGTTCCTCCAGAACCTGTATACAAGGTTGACCCTTGGAGGGATCCTGCTTTAGGCTTTCATAAAGACTAACTCAGAGCTTTTACACACCTGCTCCCTGGTTTCCCACCAGCTTTCCCATTTTGAAATGGGGTAGGGTTTGTTAAAACACAGGAGGACAAAAGGATGAGAGACTTGAGGAAGGGTTGTAGCTCTGATGGCACCCAACCCATATCACTGCCCACGTCCTTACTTTGAACGGTCTCCCGTTTGACTTTCAGAACCAAGATATCTCTATTTCTGATGGTTTCAAATGGCAACAGCCACTGCACTGTACCTCTTATGAAGACATCCATGGCTGTTGTTCAGCCATTATGTCCAACTCTTTGCGACCCTATGGACTATAGCCTGCCAGGCTCCTCTGTCCATGGGGTTTCCCAGGCAAGAATACTGGAGTGGGTTGCCACTTCCTTCTCCAAGGGGATCTTCCTGACCCTGGGATGGAACCCTCTTCTCCCTCGTCTCCTCTATTGGCAGACAGGTTCTTTACCACTGAGTCACCAGAGAAGCACTGGAGACATCCACAGAATAAAACAAAAGGCCGATTTGAAGTTAATCCCTTTGGAAGGATCCAGACTCTGAAGGGATTCAAGCAGTTTAGGGCCATCTTCTCCTTGGTTCAAGATCTTTCCAGCTGCGCGATGTAAATCTTCCCTGACGATTGGAAGATCTGAACCCTCTGGGTGAAAATGTGAGTGAAAACATGGCGCAGAAAGTCCTGAATAAAGGCGTTTACAAACAGAAGCAATATTTTAGCAGGATTTCTAGGAGGAAGGCAAATGTGTAGAGGTCAGGCTTCTGGAGAAGACAAGGGAAGATGAGCCGAGAAAAGGCAGCAGAACCTTTGTTAATGAGCTTTCAGGGCAGCAGGAACCCTGGGTACAGCAACCGAGGTCCTGCCATCAGGTCCGCTGGCCGGTGGCCGACTGCACCCGGTGAAGAGCGGCAGGTTGGCGCAGGTGGCGTTGATCCTGGCTTTATTCTGAGCTGTGGCCGGGGCACTGAAGGCCCCAGCAGGGCACGTGAGAGGGGTCTTTCCGCTAATCCCTCCATCATGTGTCCACTCCACAGAGAAGTGCCTCTTCCCACCTCCTGGATCTGCCTGAGCAGCTGCACGTGTAAACAGGATGGCCATTTTTGTTAAACAGAGCTTAACTATTTCTGAAGCAGCCATTTATTTGTGAAGACTATTTTATGTTAATTTAATTATAAGAAAATTGAAAAGTGTAATACATAGCTAAGCCCTTGAGGCCGGTTAATCTATTTGGATTGTAACAAATATAATTTTTATTAGCTCAGCCTATTTGGATGGAAACGAGTATAACCTTTCCATAGACATTACAGACTCTGAGTTATGGTCTATTTTTATGTAAAACCAGCCTTGATAGAAGAGAAAGAAAGTTCTTTTATCTGTCATCGTGTTATGGAATCATTACCTTAATGAGAGTGGAAGCTGAGCCATCCTTATTATCTTAGAGTGGAGCTCTTGTCTTGTCTAGGTGTGATAGGAAAAAAAAATCAGGTAGTTATTAGAAAAAATGATCAGCATTATAGGGAGGCAAGGTATATTCTGAAATATCCCTTGGGTAAAATATGTTGATTTTCAAGAGGAAAAATGCATCATTTTTTCAAACAGACTGTCTCTCTAGAACCTCAGCTATCTTGGAACACAGATGAGAACCTGGGAAAAAGCTAAAGAAGATACCAAGAGGCCAAAATGGTGACGAAATTTGAGTGCCTTGGAAACTATCTTCCTTCATAGAAGAGTCACCTATCATACAGGGGTTCCCAGCCCAGGACAGGCAACCAACCGTGGAACCACTAGGTTGAGATTTCCATCGTGAGCACATTCAGCAAGACCAGAGCACAGTCTCAGGAGACAGACAGGCTGGGCTGCAAACCTAGCATCACTGCTTGTGACGGGGATGACAATTTACTCTCCCGTAAAGGAGAATGACGACTGAACGGGTGAAGATGTGGAGGAGTCAATCCATGTAACACACGGTGACCAGCTCCACCACATTGAGAGTCTGTATGCATTAACAGTATTGATATATTATTAATATCACTGTGCAAACAAAGGCAGTATTATTGATATTTCCTTCTTTCCAAAATGCCTTTTTGTTTTATAGGCTCTGGTGCCCACAAGGCCTGACAATGTTGCACATTTTGGAACTTTTCTTCAGTATACTTTTTTTTTTTTTAGCTAAAAACAGTTTTGAAATATAAAAATTTTAGAAAGTTAATGAAAATCATAATTGAAAAGACACACGTACCCCAATGTTCATTGCAGCACTATTTACAATAGCTAAAACATGGAAGCAACTTAAATGTCCATCGACAGCTGAATAGTTAAAAATGTTGTGGTACACCTATACAATGGAATGTTACTCAGCCATAAAAAGGAATGCATTTGAGTCCGTTCTAATAAGGTGGATGAATCTAGAGCCTATTATACAGAATGAAGTAAGTCAGAAAGAAAAACAAATGTGTTCTTATATTAACACATATATATGGAATCTAGAAAGATGGCACTGATGAGCCTATTTGCAGGGCAGCAGTAGAGTCTTAGACATAGAGAATAGATTTGTAGACACGGTGAGGGAAGAAGAGGCTGAGACGAATTGAGAGAATAGTTTGTAACAAACCCGGTGCTGTGTGACAACGTAGAAGGATGGAATGGGGTGGGAGGTGGGAAGGAGGTTGGAGAGGGAGGGAAAAAATGTATACCTATGGCTGATTCATGTTGATGTATGGCAGAAACCAACACAATATTGTAAAGCAATTTTCCTTCAATTAAAAATAAATGCATTTTTAAAAAGTTAATGCAAAATTTGGGAGAATTTCAGTATATTAAACCATGGTGCCTAATGGAGCATGCACTGTGTGTCAGGCCTGGAGCTAACTATTTTTGAAAAATATTTATTTATTTGGCTGCATTGGGTCTCAATGGCTGCATGTGAGATCTAGTTCCCTGACCAGGGATTGAACCCAGGCCCCCTGCATTGGACCACGGAGTCTTAGATACTGGAACTAAGTGTTTTTGATATGAGGTGGACATATTGTATTTTATGCAAACTGGAAAGCCTCTGAGGGCAAAAGCAAGTCTGTGGATAATTATCCCTGAGCTCCTCGGAGGGTAATTGAGACAGGAACTGTGTTGAATTCTTACCCCTTCTCTGAATGGTGGGCAGTGTTCTATCCATTTTGCAGATGAGAAAACGTGGGTTTAGAGGAATCACTTTTTGGCAAATAGATGGGGAAAAGGAGGAAAGAGCAGCAGATTTTATTTTCTTGGGCTCCAGAAGCACTGAGGACAGTGACTGCAGCTGTGGAATTCACAGATGCTTGCGTCTGAGCGCAGTGTCTGACTCCCAGGAAAGGAGTAACGCTGGCGTGTTAGAACATTCCTGGCACATGCAGAGGGGCCGGGGTGCCATGGAACGGGCACACACACAGAATGAGAGACACAAAACGGCCTTTCCTCAGCCTCGTCCTTAGCAGGCGTGTGGAGCTGGGGGAGCCAGTTCTCCTTGCTCCCTCCATCAGGAACGGAGGCCACCTTGCAACCACATGGCCACAGGGCTTGGCCGCCGGCTTGTCCGGGCCTTTGGGACTTCAGCAAATGCACAGCAAGGAGCCGCGTGGCAGATTACAGCCTAGAGGCCAAGTGCAGGCTGGGTCACCCTGGAGAGAGACCCACGGTCCCGGCTGGCACAGCCCTGAGCCGCTGCAGGTGACTCCGGAAGCTCTTGGGAGCTCAGATGAGATCAGCAAAGTCACCCAGAAAACCACACGGTGGGGAGGAGTTACACATTGCTCGTCAGCACTCAGTTTTTATTCTTCGAGGTTTAAAACATTGATTTATTGGAGTCATGAGGCTGCGGGCATTTCATTCTGATTTCCGTCCATGTAATTTGATAAAATTTCTGTGCCGTAGATATTTTTTCTTCATGCTTTAAAAATTTTTTAAGCTTGATTTTTTTATTTTTGAATTGGAGTATGCTTTACAAATCTGTGTTGGTCTCTGCTGTACATGTATCAGTGATATGTTCACACGTATCCCCTCCCTTTGGAGCCTCCCCCAGCCTCCCCGGGAGCTCCCTGCGCTATACAGCAGCTTCCCACTGTCTGCCTGTTTTACACATGGTCGTGTATATATGTTAATGCTACTCTTCCAATTCGTCTTACCTTCTCCTTCCCTCTCCATGCCCACATATCTATTCTCTACGTCCAGCATTCAGTTTCAATGTGGTTTGCTACATTCCTATTCTGTGCCAGACTTTTAAATCCTCATAAACACAAAGGAAAGGGGACACTCTTCTCCCCATTTTACAGACCAGCATGTGCTCCTTATGTCGTTCCTGGTCAGTGGCTCTTTCACATCAGGACAGCCTGACTCTAAACTAGGAATTTCTGCTCTCTGCTATATTCTTCAGAACATGACTGTGTTTTCACTTAAAAAAAAAAAAACCTCCAGTAGGTCAAACCTGTTTTTACCTTGGTGAATGTAATCTTTTCTTTCAGAGGATATCTAAGCAATTTAAAGTTAATTTTCTCAGTAGTCATTCTGGTTAAGACAGGGAGAAGCAAGTGTTGCTCCACAGAGGTTAACAGGATGTTTAAAAAAATTACTGGCAAGTGGATAAGGGCTGTCTTTACAAGAACCTGTAGAGAGGGCAAAGGGCAGAGACCTGTCTGGGGAAGTGGGCACCCTCAGTGTGCTGGGTTTGCACTGGTCAGGGGCTGGCTGGTCTTGCTGTCAAAGGCTAGAGAGTTAATATTTTAGGCTATGAAACTCATATGGCCTTCGTCAATGATGCCACTCAGTTGTGCCCATGTAGGAAAACCAGTCACAGACAATACATAGATGAATGGCTGTGGCTGTATTCCAATAAAACTTTATTTGTAAAACAAGCAAGGAGACAGATTTGACTTCCAGGTCTAGATGATAGAGCTCTGCTCTGGAGAATTTGAAGCAGCAGACACACGCTTGATCTTGAAGAATCTATCTTTTCCCCACCTCAATATGAAGGGACTTTGCTATGATTTTTCCCCTGTCCCTCTCCCTCATCAGTGATTTCTCTTGTTTTTCTTCTTGCTTTCCCCATACTCTTGCCTTGAAAAGTATGGGCAGGGCTTTACCTCTGGTGACCCTCAAGATTAAAGGATGTACTGACCCTGCAGCAGCTAAGCTGCTGTGTGATTTTGCTGAAATCTATCACCATAGGTGGTGACTGATTGTAAAGCAAAGTCCCTGCATCCTCCTCATCAGCACCAAATTGTCATTCAGAAAACAAAGAAACAAACAAAAAACCACAGTTGCCTTGTATTTGGCCCTTTGTTAACCATTTTGTCCCCTTCTGAGTGCTCTCTCAATCATTTTTTTTTTTGTTTTGTTTTGTTTTTAAACCACCAAGTCCCATTTAGGAAAAACTTTATACCCTGAAGCCATTTTGATCAGTTTTGGCTTTTGGATTCTGACAGGGGTAAGCTGAGGACTTTGTTATCTCATGAGTTTAAGAAATTTCTAATGTTTTTAGTAAAATCCACGATCAATGCACTTCTCTGGCGTAGATGAAATAAATACCCTGTTTTAGTAGTCTGTGGCTTTGGATGAAGGGCTAAGAATGCCTTAGCTCAACAAATTAGATGCAAATACACGTGATGTGAGGGCAGCATGATTAGATGCTTCTAAAGCGGCCAGTCTAATGATGGGGGCGGTAATGAAGAGTTTGAATCTTTTCTTCATAAAGTATGAGCTTGAAAACCCATAATATTTCTTAATCAGTATTTTATTTCCTATAAGACGGTTGTCACATCAAGAGTTCTGATAATGAGACCTATTTCATAAAGTCATTATTAAGTAAGAATTAAATAAGATAGTGAATATGGAGCATTGGACATTTAGGAGGTGTTCAGTACAGAGCAATACTGCTTTTCTTTCATTTAATAATAAGAGATAATAAAAGGAAACACCCAAGATGCAGTTTAACCCAGGGTTTGAGTCAGAGAACTAGTGTTCTGTAGACGGTGATTTGGGAATTCCTATGGTTAATGTCATGTGTCAGTGTGGCTGAGCCATAGTGCCCAGATATTTGATCACCATTACTCTGGTTGTGTCTGTGAGGGTGTTTCTTGGGCGAGATTAAGTCAGAGGACTTTGAGTAAAGTAGATTACCATCCATCATTGTAGGTGGGCCTCACCAAATCAGTGGAAGGCTTAGACCATAGCCTGACTTCTTCTGAGCAAAAAGCAATTCTGCCAGAAGATTTTCTCTGGATTCAGACTACAACTGTTCCCCAGGTTTTCAGGCCCCCAATCCCCCTATCCATGCAGATTTTGCATTTACCAAACCTCCACTATCATAAGCAAGTTCCTTAAAATAAATCTCTTTCTTGCTCTATCTATATATACATACATACATACATACATACATACATACATACATACATATATATCCTATTGGATGTATTTCTCTGGAGAATCCTGAGTAGTAACCATCTAGGTAATATTTAGGAAGCAGATTAGGCTAAAGAGAATCAGGGGCAAATAATGAAGAGGTTGAGAGGAAAATCAAACTTCGGATTAAAAAAATGCTTTCTCTGCATCCAACAGTCACTACAACTCTCTAAATTCCTTTAAAAATAGTTAAATTATACTTGACTACTACTGCCTGGATACATGTCTTCTCTGTTGAGGGTGCCCACTGTCTTTCATGACAATCAGATGAGGTGATGAAAGAATAGTTGTCTTTTTCTCTGAACCTGAATTCATCTCAGAAACTGTGTGTGTGTGTGAGAGAGAGAGAGAGGAAAAGAGAGAGATTATTTTAATAAACACAGGAGGGAAGTGTGGGGAGGAGGGAAGTGAAGGACGTTTGGAGTTTCATATTTCCAACTTGAAAACCACCGTGGGAAGGATCAAGGTCCTTCAAAGGAAAAAGGATACAAACTTGAAAGGGGGCAGGATATGAGAAAGAGGGAGCGTAATGGGCTGCTGAGTGGAGGAGGAAGCCGGCCACATGCGGTGCCCTGAGGGGCGCGCGGATAAACACAGCGAGAGGACGCTGGCTTCCGGGAGTGGCCGGAGCGTGGGGCGCTGAGCCGGGAGCAGCTGATACAGAGGTCCCTCCTGAGGCACCGAGGGATGTGGGCAACTCCCCGCCGATGCCCCAAAACGCCTATGAGCCACATGTGGAAGAAAGATAAGCCGTGAAAGCACTTAAGAGTAGAACCCATGTAGGTCACAAGTTCTGAGGGCAGCTGGCGGGAGCCACTGAGTAAAGACATTCAGGATTTGGAGTCTTAGAAAAAGGCATGTGGGATTTTCAAAATCCCCTGGAAATCCCGGGGGGACAGGGGACCAGTTTGAGCACCATTGGACAGCTGTTCTGGTGGAAACTGACCAATAAGACTAACTCTTAAAGAGCATTTTGCCTGTTAATCCCAAACCACTGCTGTGTATAAAATGGATAATCAACAAAGACCTACTGTGCGGCACAGAGCACTCCGCTCAACACTCTGTGACAGCCGATAATGAAAAAGAATCTTAGAAAGAAGAGTCATTGTATGTAAAATTGGGCTGCTTTGCTGTACCCCTGAAACTTTGTGGCTCAACTAGATTTCAGTAAAAAATAGATTTTTATCATATGATATCACTTACCTGTAGAATCCAAAAAACGTACAAGTGAACTTATTTGTACAATAGATCATTAATAAGGACCTACTGCATAGCACTGGGAACTCTACACAATACTCTGTAAGGACATATAAGGGAAAAGAATCTGAAAAAGAATAGATAAATAAATATGTATAACTGGATCACTTTGCAGTTCGCATGAAACTAACCCAACATTGTGAATCAACCATACTCTGATATCAAATTTAAAAATTGAAAATAAATAACAAATAAAATAACTTTTCATGGAGGACGTGTTAGGGAATTTTAGCTGGAAGCGAAGGACAACATAATACTTAAACTCTGGAGTGTAAGTGCCACGACCATATGCATTAGAAACGTTTTAAGTTAGCTTAGATTATGTTGAAAAGCAACCTGTCCATGTTACCTATTACCTGTTAATATGTTTGGCTTAGCAGTTAAAATATAGGCAATATAGGCAATTGTTAACTGTGGGTGTGCTGTACCTCAAGAAGAGATGAACGGATTCTGTGTTTATTTCAAAGGATGCTAACCTGTATCAATGGATTATATATGACCTTGAAAAAAATAACTGTAAGCATAGTAAAAATAAGTGGATGGCAATCTTTCCAAACTCTCCACAGAACTCTAAATGTAATCCGTCTTGGCAATTTAAAAGTCTTTGTAGGACTGTGTACTCGAAAGGCAGAACAATTGGAGAGCATGCTTGAATATCATGAAACTAAAACCTGTCACTAGGGTGGCTTGACATTGGAAGAAAAAACAACCCAGCCTTTTCTGTGCTTACTGATATTTAAACCTTGTAAATCTTGAAGTTGCACTGACATTTTATTTTTAAAGCCGCAGAGGTGATTAAAGCCCAACACTGCTGGGTTAGGTTTATGGTTCCTCCTTGTCTGTGCAAATTTCTGGAAAAAAACAAATTTTTTTTAAAAAAAGGAAGAAAAAAAAATATAAAGCACTCTATCCAGTGCATCCTTTTATGTCGTAGTCTGTGACTGAGCACGATGTGGACGTAATCTACGTCTGTAGGTGAGTGTCAGTGTGTGCAAACCCTCCCCGGAGAAGTGTTTACCTTCTCATTATGGATCTCATGCCAGGATGTCCCTAATATGTGTGTTTGCTTCAGGGCTGGTGAACAGAGCAGCTTCCTGCCTCGCGGAGACATTGCTAGGCTGTTACCCCTGGCATATACTGTGCTGCGATTTTAATTAAAGCATTTGAATGCTGGCAGGTCAGTATTGTTAGGAGAGATGTCTGATTAATTGCTTACTTCTTTGTCACAGCTATAAATGGGATGTTGTGAGGGTGCACGTGAGAATCCAAACAATTCCCCTGGAGTGGAGGGTAAATGGACTTCAGAGCAATCAGCTCCTTTCACTTGGAGCTGGAGATAGGACAAAAGCCCAAATTGCACTGGTCAGCCGATGATCCCATTTAAAGACGCTGTAGGTTAAAAAAATGCTTTCCAGTGATGGATGGTGGACCAGAGCAACTCTCTATGTGCAGTGCCGCTAGCCCCAAGGCACAGGGAGGATCGCCAGGTAAAGAACTCTGCTCTCCGCCAGCCAAATTAATAAATGTGCAAATTAAAAAGGATGTCAGAGCACTAAAGAAACATCTGCTAACTAAAGTAAAAAAGTAATGATGATGATGATAAATAGAGAGAGACAAAAGGGATTTCTGCTTCGGGCAAATTTGCATCCAGCTGCACCCTACTGCAAGGAGCCATCAGAGTTCCCACGAGATTCTTTCATGGGAAAGACGTTTAGAACGTTTTCTTTGAGCGACCAGGTGATAGACTTAGACAATTGACATTTGAGAAATCTGTTTTCCAACCTTGGTCACTGTCCCGGCTCGCCCTGACTTAGGGTTTCTCAGATTTGGTGTTCTTGACATTCGGGGCTGAATAACTCCTAGTTGTGGAAGCTGTTCTGTGCATTGTGGGATGTTTCGCAGCATCTCTGGTCTCTGCCCACTATGAAGCCTGTGTTCACTCTCTTCCTCCCCAATCACTAAAAATAAAAACATCCCCAGATTTTGCCGAATGTCCCATGGGGAGCAAAGCTGACCCTGGTTGAGGATCACTGCCGTAGCTCAACTTGTGAAACATGGTACCCTTTACTGGATCATGAACTGATGGGCAAACAGTATTTACAGTAGCCCAAGGACAGAGACGGGGCCTTAAGGACTCACTTTCAATATTTCTGTATGGTAACAATTGGTGTTGAATTGCATCCAGTGAACCATATGTCCTATGTAAGAGTTAGAAGGGATAAACCCTCAGGAAATTAGACATATTCACCTCTTAGAAATCTGGGCCCCAGTGCACACTCGTACACACAGTTTCCTATTTTCAGTGCTCTCTCTTTGCTCCCTTCTGCAGGAAATTTGGAGCAGAAGTGATGCCTTTTCCAGCAACATGATGAACAGTTTTGATTTTCACGAGGCAGTCCATCAATGACTCTTTTCACGACATAAAACGATGAAAAGAATCATGTAGCTAAACAGAGCATCGTAAGAAATTCCTCATGAACTTCCTGTTTAGAAACAACATAGTGATTACTAATCGTAATTATGTCCCGAATCTTTACAGCCAGCTGTCTGCTCTTTTCGTTGTTGTTCACGAAGCAGGTGAAGTCAATACTCATTTTTGGAATTTGCAGGAACCACTTGGGAAAATTCATTGCTGATTATTCACTGAGACAGTTTGCTTTACCTGTGTACTCATCTTTAGAAGACAGACGTTTTCTATATGACATCGTTTATAATGGCGTAACTTATAATTGATATCAGATGATAAGATTATCATTTTGTGAAACTAAAAGAGAGTCAATGAAAGTGCAGCGGTAGATAAATGCCTAGGATATTATATTTAGTACATTTCTGTTGCCAAAAATCAAGTCTTGCCAGTTATTTCTGTAAATAAGTGCTAAGTCTACAGTCAAATCCATCTAATACAATAACCTCTAAAAATATACTGTAAGCATGCTTAAGGATTCTCTCTTTTTCATACAGTTTTTCTATTTTCAGTTTACTAAAATAGTCATTGTAAAGTGGGATATTGACATGTGAAAAAGTATAACGAATAAATGGGCTTCCCAGGTGCTTAGTGGTAAAGAATTTGCCAGCCAATGCAGGAGATGTGGGTTTGATCCCTAGGTCAGGAAGATCCCTTGGAGAAGGAAATGGCAACCCACTCCAGTACTCTTGCCTGGGAAATCCCATGGCCAGAGGAGCCTGGTGGGCTCCAGTCCATAGGGTCGCAAAGAGTCGGACATGACTGAGCGGCTAACCAACAACAATGTGATGGATAAATACAATGAAGTTTCCAGTCCTCCCAGTGGTCCACATACTCCTGTGTACATGCACACACACACACATACACACACACAGTCATGAGCTTCAGTAAAAGTCACATTTCAAAAGTTTCAGATGAGACTTTAGAACTAACCAGAGCCTTTCTTATATCAAAGACTTCCTTTTGCAAACACAGCCCCGACCTCTTCAATATTAAACAGTTGGAAAAACATATTCTATTTCCCTTATTTTTCCTATGATAAAATAGGATATTTAGCATTCCCACTGTGATATGCTTAATTTGAAACCTAGCACGGCCCTTTTTGTATCATTCTTTCCTTTCACTTGGCTTTGGGGTGTGTCTCCCAACACTTTCTCACTTCCCCGAGCCACCTCCAAGTTTATTTTACAATTTGATAGGAAAAACAGCAGATGAAAAGGCACATCAAGGTCCATAATATTTACAGGCTAACCCCTCGCTTCAGACCAATTCAGCAGTCTACAGAAATTTGCACAAGATTTGAATAAGCAGCCAAATTTCAGGGTTCTTGTCCAAATGCAATCTTACAGTCTTTCTTAATTCATCCAGCTTTAACAGAAACCAGACAGTTTCTCCATCTTGGATTACAGAGCAGTGGAGGGTGCCAGTGTATTTCTTACCGAGATTCTGAGTACCCTTTGTATAGGACGGGGATACTAAAATTATGCTCAAGATTTTTTCCAATATACTGTTCATAGATACACTGAATATTCATCCATGCATATAGATGTGCCTTTGGTGACAAGATCACAAAATTTTGGGAGAAATGACAATTCAAAGCAACTGCTGGGAGAATCAAAGAGCCACAGAACTTAAAAGTTCTTTGGAAGATCCCTTCCCATTTCAAAGGGAAAACTGTCCTCTTTCTGGGGAGATTCTCTAGAGAGGACGATGCTCCGGCCTCTTTCCTGTCTCTGTGACGTTGGGTGACTTGCTTTTGTTGCGATCTAGAGACTCTCCCTCGGTCACCCATCTCCTTGTCAAGAGGCAGAGAAATATGAGGGCTTCCATGAGCACTGTTGGACATTATTTATTGTAGAATAACAATACAGTTGGGAAGCATTTGCGCTGACAGGCTCTGAGCCATTACTGGCCAACCAGAGAGAGAGCCTGTGAAAAGAGATGAGGAACAGCCGTACAGATGTGGGTCAGTGGCCATGTGACCTTCCTTCGTGCCGACTGGCCAGGGAAACCACTTTCGTCTATTATAATCAAATGATGATATGAGGTTAGGAGAAAGGTATGCCGTTCAATCAGTGGATCCCAGGTCGGATAAATTCTGAAGTACATCCCAACCATAAGTCTAATTTAATTGACTGAATGTTCTCATGAGAAAAAATAATACACACAGCGTGCTACACACAGGAATCACAGAGTTCACAGCTAAGCGGTTAAGGGGCAGAGAGAGGGTAAGTTTGGCAGGATGGGTACCATTAATGGTAGGGGTTGGAAGACTGGGAAATGGATGGGCTTGGGAAAAATAAGTCTTTGGTGGAGATTCATGTTCACACTTTTCACACGAGTGGCCAGTTTGTTGTGCTGGATGGACTGGGGCCTGGGTGTGAGAACGCTCGATTCCAACTGGACTTTGGACAAGCTTCTTGTTTCTATATTAATGTGCTGGATGATGTGAAACCAGTGGTCCTTCCTGCCTTGCTCACTTTCTCCCTCTGAGTGTGTGAGATTTAGAACAGACACACAATCATTGGGCTTCCCTGGTGGCTCAGGGGTAAAGAATCTACCTGACAGTGTAGGAGATGCGATAGCCGTGGATTCAACCCCTGGGTTGGAAAGAACCTCCGGAGGAGGAAATCCCATGGGCAGAGGAGCCTGGGTGGCCCATGGTCCATGGGGTCACAAAGAGTCAGACACGACTGAGCATACACAAACGCAATTATTACAAACACACCTGCTGTCTCCATGCAAACCTCGCTGTAGAAGGGGATCTACGTATATCCAGACTCTATCAGTGAAGACCAGGACTGCGGTGGTGAACATGATCTAACTTTTAAAAATGCATAAGCAGGGATGTATCTCCATGCGCTGCATTTGGGTAATGTTGATTTATTAGTACAGTACAATCCCGCTAATTAACACTAATGACGGGAGGACCCATTGTGGATTGTAGAATTTTGCAAATTAGCGAGTACATGAAAAAACAATAAAAATCAGGAGTCCTGCACTGCAAAACGTCCTCTTCCACTTATTTTGACAGGAAGGTATTTAATGTTGATTATTTACAATAATTCTTCATCATGCGCTGCTAATGTTAGATTCTGTTAAAAAGAGGCATTTGTGAGGATTGATGGAATAACGCTCATAAAGCAGTTGAGTGGAAGGAGGAAGATGAGTGCAAAGCATTAGGATGACGGTACCTAATGGAGTTGTAGTGATGGAGAGAGAAAACTCAAAGTGTAAGACGAGAGGCACAGGAGGCCAGCTGGATGTTTGGGGGGGATTATTAGAATTGTGAGTTTGTGCGTGAGAATTAACCATACTTAAATCTTAAATGACTATGTAAAACAGATTTCAGCCTGGGTTTGTTATCCAGAGACTCAAGTGATTAAATGTGTTATGTTAGCTGCTGTGAATGATCTGATTTTACAGGTGGCATCTTCTAGCAATAGTAAATGTATCGAATACATAATGGACATGAGGTTCTCCATTGAAACAGTGTGGAAATTTTAGAATTTTCTTCTACGGGGAATTTTTTACACTTATAGATTTGGATGTTTGAAACTGAGTATTTATGCACTTACCAGGTGGCTCAGTGGTCAAGAATCTGCCTGCTGGGGCAGGAGACCCGGGTTCAATCCCTGGATGGAGAAGATGGCCTGGAGAGGAAATGGCAACCCTCTCCAGTATTCTTGCCTGGGAAATCCCATGGGCAGAGGAGTCTGGCAGGCTACAGTCCATGGGGTCACAAAGATTCGAACATGACTGAATGAATGAGTATTTAATTATGGAAAATATCTGGAGGACTGGGGAGTGTCGAGAGTTGGGTCATACGTGGACTCGGTACTGGGAATAACTGATCACCTAGATTTAAGTAATTAAGCTTTAGTGATTGAGATTTAGGAACTAATATTATATCTGTGAATAAATACCCAAGCGGAAGAAGAGTTATTTCTGCTAATTATAGATGTAAAGGCTTGTAATTAAGAGTAAAATTTCAGGCTTCATCAGCCTTGAAATAGGTTTAAAAGTATATCGTGCTACATTACAAAATTTTGAATCTCTCCTAAGTAAATACCATCAAGTTGTTATCTAGCTGTTAAGTCATGTCTGACTCTTTTGCAACCCCATGGACTGTAGCCCCTCAGGCTCTTCTGTCCAGGGGATTTCCCAGGCAAGAATACTGGAGTGGGTTGTCATTTCCTTCTCCAGGGGATCTTCCTGACCCAGGGATCAAACTTGTGTCTCTTGAAGTGGCAGGCAGATTCTTTATCACTGAGCCACTAAAATACCCAATAAGCCCCCAAAATACCAATAAGAAGACTCCTCAGGCTGAAACCTTGATGTACACAATTGTTTAAAGTGTAGCTTGATCATGCCCAGCTCTGTTGGTTCTCCAGCTCCTTCACTGGCATCTTTAAGTTTTGGTAACTTACCTGAGGGGCTTCCCAAGTGATGCCAGTGGTAAAGAGCCCGCCTGCCAATGCAGGAGATGTAGAGACATGGGTTTGACCCCTGGGTTGGGAAGATCTCCTGGAGGAGGGCATAGGTAAACCCCTCTAGTATTCTTGCCTGGAGAATCCCATGGACAAAGGAGCCTGGAGGGCTATAGTTCACAGGGTCAGAAAGAATCGGACAGTACTGAAATGACTTAGCACGCACTCATGTGCAACTTTCCTGACCGTTGGAGATGAAAGAAATACTCCTTAAAGCATGTGAAACTAACCTGGTCCAAGCCCATTTCAGAGACTCTGATCTTCAAGAACACAACAAACACCTCTGCTTCAGCTTCCTGCTCATCTACAAGCTGGCACTTTTCAAATTTACCAGTCAGCAGGCTTGATTTTCCAAAGAAGCAAGCAGCAAAAGTCCCCAGAAATAATTGCAATTAGGCATTTCTGAAGGACTAGGTATCAAGGTTTGGAGAAGGAGATGGCAACCCACTCCAGTGTTCTTGCCTGGAAAATCCCAGCCCTGGTGGGCTGCTGTCTATGGGGTCGCACAGAGTCAGACACGGCTGAAGTGACTTAGCAGCAGCAGCAGGAATCAAGGTTAACAGAAGGGACCCAGGAATACCTGTAACTATTCTTCATCCCTGCTGTTGCTCCCTGAGGACTGACGATGTGTGATGCTATTCACAAACCAGACTGGGCAAGTTATTGTACGCAAACCAATTCTTGGAAGTTTATTTTAAATTGCCCAATTGTGCTTAGAAATAGACTAGACACCTGTCAGTTTGATCTAAAATCTGGTGAAAATACGAAATCCTTTTTTGATTTTGGGTCTCACATTTCAAAGCAGTTGTCCTAACACAGAATTGAAAGAAAAAAAAAAAAAAAAAAAACACCAAACAAATAGGTCCTGAAGCGCCTTGAGAGTTTTGCATTCCAAGACTTCCTTCTGCTGGGCCTGGGTTCACTCTGTGGTCCACTTTGACTCATAAATGAAAACATTTTTTGATGATGAGTATAACCCTATTGTAACTCAATTTTAATGACGGCACCAGTTTGCCAAATTTTTTGCTTCTTTGATCCATAAATAAAAATCACTACGCATGTCAAGATACAAAATGGAATCACTATGACTCAGAAGTTTTCTTTCAAATATAAAAGCTGAAAATTGTACTTGGGTTTTCATTTCCTTTCTGAACCAACCAATAAATAAATAGAACCCAACTGTCATAAGAATAAACCAAAGGATATCTCAAAAAATCCTGTGGAAAAAATCTTGTGCATGCACGCTCAGTTGATCACTTGCGGCTGGCTCTTTGCGGCACCATGGACTATAGCCCACTAGGCTCCTCTGTCCATGGGATTTTCCTGACAGGAATACTGAAGTGGGTTACCATTTCCTCCTCCGGGGATCTTCCTGACACAGGACCGAAGCCAAGTGTCTCCTGCATTGGCAGGTAATACTTTACCACTGTGCTACTGAAAAATGTTATATATGTTTAAAATGTCTTTCCATAAATCACAGGTTCAGTTAGCAAAAGGCTATCATTTGAGCATTTTTGGATCCTAAACACTGATTGCTCCTGAGAAGAAAGTATAAATATTAGATGTCTTCACTGATTTTTCCAGCTGCTTTGTCCGTAAAGTTTTTAACTATTCTTTTTTTTGGACCATGTATAGTGATTTACAGGAAAATGTGACCCTGAGCCTCTGATCCATTTATGTTTAACTCAACAAAGCATCACCAGTGCATTTCCACTGGATGCTCTGTCTTTGTTTATCATGCTCTCCACCTCAGAAATTAGGAAATTAGCAAGAATAAATGAAATTGAAGCCCAAAGTGTAGTAATCAGATCCTGTGCTTTAGTAGCATGGGAAAGTGGCAAAATTAGTTTTTATCCTGAATGTATGTGCTTCCCAGGCCTAGTGCATTTTCCTAGCAGGCTGTTGGCTCTCAGAGAATCACCGATAAACAAGCAATTGCCAAAGAGAAACAATGCCTTGAAATCCATTGACATCTTCAAATAAAGCATTAAATTTTACTCATGAGTAGCAATGCCATAAGCGTGGTAAAAGAAATGCCTCGTTTCCATCCCTTGGGTGTTATTAAAAGAGATTACCTCAGAGCTGGTGCTTCTGTTTTAGTGGCGTGCGTATTATTGCTACCTGTGGACACCAACTGGGGCCACAGGTTTTCACATCCCTGCAGGAGTCAACGTTGCCAAAACATAGCCTGTCATCTGAAGTGGGAAAAGCGAAACAACAAGAGTGTTTGCTTACGTAGTATGCACACGCACGCACACAGTTCCCCCGCCCAGACAGCATCGGATACAGGAGGAATTTACACCTGCCATGTGTGGTCCAGGGGTCCAGAGCATGCTTGAGTGTGGAATGCTGGGAATTTCACCTCTAGGAGCAGAACTCAGAGCCTTCACCCACAGCCAAAAGCTTCCCTCTCCTTAGCATTTCAGACTCAGTTGCAAGCTTGAGAAACAATACTTCTGAGGAATGTTAGAGCTTTCCAAATGGTTGGGCTCCTTTCCAGGTAGGCCGTGCATGCATGCGTGCCCAGTCTGTCAGCCGTGTCCAGCTCTTTGCAGCCCCATGGATTGCATCCCACCAGGCTCCTCTGTCCTTGGGGTTTCCCAGACAAGGATACTGGAGTGGGCTGCCGTTTCCTTCTCCAGGGGATCTTCCTGACTCAGGGATCGAGCCTGTGTCTCCTGCATTGGCAGGCAGGTTCTTTAATCCTGACCCACCTGGGGAGACCTGGCAATAGTGTGCAAGAGCCCAGGCGCTCACCTTGGCCACTAATCCTCCAGGGCTCCCCTTCCTGTCAGAGCTGTGCATCCTTATCCACAAGAGTGACCAGCACTTCATTTTCTCTTTCACCACTTCTTAGAGCATTTGGTGTCTTGGGTGACAACTGATGTGATCGGCCTGCCTTCCTGCCTGACGAGGGTCATGCTGGCTGCCTTGGTCCCACCCTTCACTGCCTTGGGGGGCATCCCTGGCTGTCTCCGCGTACACTAGCTCCTGTGTGCTGTAGTCTATTTGTGTCCTGGCATTTGTCCCCGAGCCCCAAGTTTAAGAAAAAGGTCTTCAGTTCTTTGAAGTGCTAAGTGCCTCTGTTGGCATCTCCCAGCCACATCCATCTCCAGTCAGACCACAAGGATGGAGTCCCCTCCTGACTCCCACCCTACGGGACCATTCCAGGTGTGGCAAGTAGGTACCTGGCTCCAGGAGGGACAGGCCAGGCCTCCTGTAGTCACCCTTCCAGGTGGAGGTCCTGCTCTGGTTGGGAATGCTGGCAGGTGTGGGCATGCCCGATGGTGGGGTTGGCACTGGGGAGTGTGTGTCTCAGAGACGGTGCTTCCTCTTTGCTGACACTGCCCTCCACAGCAAATGAGGTTCCTCTCATTTCTCAAAGGGAAATTTGGGAAAGGGGAAAGGGGAACGGGAATGAACAGGTGGTTCTGAGAACTGACTTGTCTCTGTCTGTAACACAGTCATCTGTCATAAACATTTCAGAAGATTCATATAAAAATCCCAGAAGACCCATGTGAAGCCCTCCATGTTCACCTGCCACACATCCAACTCATCCAATGGAATGTAGCATGATGGCCACCCTCAGAATTCCTTTAGGGCCCATGGGAAGCTTTGCCTGGAACACCACACCCAGCGGTGGAGTTCTGGGGCAGTTTCATAACTTGAGATCAAAAATACCCACCTTTGTTCAAATCCTTCCTTTGATCTAACCTGATGTCTTGGATGTCTGTTACAAAGAGTTGGGCCGATTTATATGTTCCTTCAAAAGAGTTGAGTATTTGGTGGGTTAGTGCAGAGAATTACGTCTTGGGAAGGACCTAGGTGTTAAATTATTTCAGGTGCTCCATTCAGAATAAAGCCAGTGTTTCAAGATCTGAAAGCGGCAAATGAATTTTTGGTACAAATACTGGGGGGAAAACCCGTTATTTGGAGTTAGTCTGCTAACTGTGGGATCTGGAAAGAGGCTGTGCAGAGGTGGTATACTTAAATGGCTTCAGGGAGGGAGTCCCTGAAGGTGGCATGGGGGTGTCTGAGCCTCTGCCTGTGGCCGTCAGATTCCCTTTAATCTAACACATCTTGACAGCCGAGCAAAAGCCTCTACAGGCATTTCATCTGATTGTCCAATCCACTGTTTACACACCCCAGGCAGAGGCCGGGTCATTCTGTGAGTAGCCCAGGATCACCAGGTCATGAATCAGAGCCACCTGGAAGCCAAGGCTTCTGACTTTAGGCCACGGCGCTGTTCACTCTCCATCACCTCTTCACATCCCAGCAAGAGGGGAAGCAGGCATTGATGGCTTTGTGTAGCTCATCATTCTCTTCTTGCTAGGCTCTAATTCCCTGAGCCTCTTACTCTCATGTGTAAATGGGTATAACACTTTTCCCTATAAGGTGGGGCTTTCCAGGTGGCTCAGTGGTAAAGAATCTACCTGCCAACACAGGAGATGTGGGTTCAATCCCTGATCCAGGAAGATCCCCTGGAGGAGGAATTGGCAACCCATTCCAGTATTATTGCCTGGGGAATTCCTTGGACAGAGGAACCTGGCCGGCTACAGTCCATGGAGGTTGCAAAGAGTTGGACGTGGCTGATGAGACTTAGCATACACACACATAGAAGAATAATATTGCATCTTTTTTTTTTAATCACGCTGAGCGGCTTGTATGATTTTAGTTCCCCAACCAGGGATTGAACTTGGGTTCTCAGCAGTGAGAGTGTGGAATCCTAACCTCGGGACTGCCAGGGAATTCCCACCGTTCCATCTTCTTTATCCATTTGTCTGTTAGCAGATACTGAAATTCCAGGTCCTAACATCTAGAGGTATCTTAATCTGGCCTCGCAGACACAGCACCGTGTTGGTCCCCCAGGACACCTTGGGCGCTTCCTTCTCCCTCTGCTTTCCTTCCCTTCCCTCACTCTGTCACCCTGGTGACCAGTTTTACCCTTGTCTTTTCTATCCCTTCCTCTCAGCTTCCTTTTCTGTGTAGCTAGGAAGGAAGTCATGAGCAGGTTAGAAACAACTCATTCGACTGCTTTTTACAGCGTGTGAATTATCTTGTGTTTACCTGCATTTGCAAAAATGATGAAGATTGGAGAGACTCTTCTGGGAGAGTATTTGGGAAGTGGGAACAAGATGGTAAATGAGACTTGGAGACATCCTGTTCACCAAACAGACATTTTTCAAATTTTAATAAGGGGATGTGTTTTCTGTTCTTAAGTTCAAAGCTAAAGAAAGCATAGATGTAGTAATATTTGCCAGATTTTACATTTATTAAAAGCCAGGACAGACAGGGATAATAGCATAACTCAATATTTATGATGCTACAGCTTCCACATAAATATTAAAATAAGACGGTTATCATCAGAACTATTTGTTGTTTCTATTTACTTTCAAATTTTAATGAACACAAATGCCACTTATGTGGTAAAGTTCAATAACTGAAAAAATAGCTCATTTGTCCATCCGTGAAACCAGCCATAGAACTGTCATGAGAAAAAGTTATTTTTAAACTAAATCATAATTTGAGAAGACATCAGAGAAAGACTTCTGCTTCTGGAAGATGGGGTAAATGTACCTTTCCCTCCTCCTCCTGCTGAGAGCAGTTGAAACCCATGGACCTTATATATGCAACGAGCCTAGAAACTGTGCCAGTGTGCTGCCTGGCACCTGCACATTCTGAAAGGACACGTCAGTGTGTGTACTGGGGTTTCTTTGTGCCTCATGATGCTTGTTCCTTGAAAGAAAAGCTGTAGCAAACCTAGACAGTGTGTTAAAAAGCAGAGACATCACTTTGCTGACAAAGGTCCATATAGTCAAAACTGTGGTTTTTCCAGTAATCAAGTATGGATGTGAGAGTTGGACCATAAGAAGACTGATCACCAAAGCATTGATGCTTTTGAACTGTGGTGCTGGAGAAGACTCTTGAGAGTCCTTTGGATGGCAAGGAGATCAAACCAGTCAATCCTAAGGGAAATCAACCCTGAATACTCATTGGCAGGTATGATGCTGAAGCTAAAGCTCCAATACTTTGATCACCTGATGCAAAGACCTGACTGATTGGAAAAGACCCTGACCCTGGGAAAGACTGAGGGCAGGAGGAGAAGGTGGACAGAGGATGAGATGGTTGGGTGGCATCACCGACTCAACGGATATGAGTTTGAGCAAACTCTGGGAGATAGTGGAGGACAGGGAGGCCTGGCGTGCTGCAGTCCATGGGGCTGCACGGAGTCGGACGTGACTTAGTGACTGAACAACAGCAACATGAATCCCAGACCAGATCCTGGCGAAGCTGGCAACCTGAAAATGCCAAAGTGTTCAACCATGAAAGCCTGGGAGAAGCTATAGGTTGGGGAAGGGTGTGTCCAGCTGAGTCAAACACAAACCTTTTATATAATTAATGTTGTACTCTTGACAGAAACCACAGAGCATATATGACTCCACCCTCCTGCCACCTAAGCTGAAGGGTATCTAGACTTTCACGCTCGCGAGGCTGCAGAAAGATGTCCCAAGCTCACCCTAGTTGCCATCAGACAAGGCAGACAGGAGCAGCCCGTTCATCCTGTGACAGTGAAATTGGCTCAGTCATGTCCGACTCTTTGTGACCCCATTGACTGTGGTCTGCCAGGCTCCTCTGTCCATGGAATTCCCCAGGCAAGAGTACTGGAGTGGGTAGCTGTTCCCCTCTCCCGGAGATTTTCCCAACCCAGGTCTCCTGCATTGCAGGTGGGATTCTTTACCCTCTGAGCCAACTTGGCCAGCCCACTGGGTGGTTAATGAATGACTCTTAACATACACACTCCCTTCCCCATGCTAAGGACTCCACACCTCACCCCATGCACCAAAAACAAGCCCCATCTAATCGCTGCTTTATCTACATATGCGGATTCACTGAAGAGATTGAGATGCTCCTGGCTTCTAAAGCGTACCTGCTTAAAAAGTCTTTTCAGAGTGAAGTCAGAAAGAGAAAGACAAATATCATATATTATTGTGTGTATACGGAATCTAGAAAGATGGTACTGGCAAGCCTACTTGCAGGGCGGCAAAGGAGACACAGACATTTTGGACCCAGTGGAGGAAGGTGAGGGTGAGATGATTGGGAGAATAGCATTGAAACATATATATTACTGTATGCAAAACAGATAGCCAGTGAAGTTCATGTCTGTTGCAAGGAACCTAAAGCCAGTGCTCTGTGACAGACTAGAGGGATGGGATGCGAAGGGTGGTGCGAGGGGGGTTCAAGAGGGAGGGGACCTATGTATACCTAATGAGATTCATGTTGTTATGTGGCAAAACCCATCACAGTATTATGAAGTAATTATACTTTAGTTAAAAGAATAAGGAATTTATTTTAAAAAAAACCTCTCCCAAAAAAGTCTTTTCAACAACTTCCCACTAGCTATCTGTTTTACACGTGGTAGTATATATATATGTCTATGCCTCTCTCTCAATTGTTCCCACCCTCTCCTTCCCCCTCATGTCTGCATCTCTATTCCTGCCCTGCAGGAATTTTGGTACCATTTTGCTATTAATTGACTCCACAAAAAATGCATTAAAATACGATATTTATTTTTCTCTTTCTGACTCAACTTCACTCCTCGTAACCTAGAGGGTGAGATAGGGAGGTAGGAGGGAGGCTCAGGAGGGAGGGGATATATGTATGCTTATGGCTGATTCACATTTTTGTATAGCAGAAACCAACACAACATTGTAAAGCAATTACCCTCCAATTAAAAATAAAAATAAATTTTAAAAGTTCTTTTCAAACGTAGCCCTAAGGCAAGCCTTCCTCTTTTATTCCTACTACTTCACAGATATTCCAAAGCCTGGTATGGGTGGCTCGTTTCCTGCCACCTATAGCAACTCATCCGTATATGAAACCAGCAGCTGCAATCCAAATTTCCCACCTTCTGAGAGGTCATAAACGTTTCCCGGAGCAGCACCATATCCTCTTAAAATCACACTGCCCTGGCTTATGACACACAGCCTGCTCTAGAGTGCCAATCCTCATAGCCTAGCCCTTAATGTGCACATGTGCACTCAGCTAACAGGCAGTTACTCCCCTGGGCCAGGACCATCTCCCCAAGGGTGTCAGTCAAAGAGTCAAGTTCTAGAGGCTCGTGCAGTTCACATCCTAGTTGGCTTTAAGTTTTTTCAAATAGGACTCGGACTCTATTCCTAATCTGTGATTTCAAAAACACAGTAGATTCTCCTTTGTTGTTGTTCAGTGGCTAAGTCATGTGTGACTTCCTGTCCTTCACTATCTGGCTTCCCTGTCCTTCACTATCTCCTGGAGTTTGCTTAAACTCACATTCATTGAGTCACTAAAGCCATCCAATCATCTCATCCTCTGTCGTCCCCTTTTTTCTCCTGCCCATAGTCTTTCCCAGCATCAGGGTCTTTTCCAATGAGTCAGCTCTCCACATCAGGTGGCCAAAGTATTGGAGTTTCAGCTTCAGCATCATACCTGCCAATGAGCATTCAGGACTGATCTCCTTTAGGATTGACTGGTTTGATCTCCTTGTAGTTCAAGGGACTCTCAGGAGTCTTCTCCGGTACCACAGTTTGAAAGCGTCAATTCTTTGTTGCTCAGCCTTCTTACACCTGATCAAATAAAATGAGCTTGCGTGGCTGCTGTCATATAGAACAGACAGTATGGGAAGGGGAAGTGTTTTGTTCACCACAATCATCAGGTATGATTACGGACAAAGTGGAGCTGCTAAGGTGATGCCTGCAACCTCCGTGAGAGTTAACCCTACCCAGGACAACTGGGCAAACTTTAAAAAATGATTGCTGTGATCAAGGACATGTCATACTTGGGGATATATCTGTGGCACTGAAAGAGCTATGGCATCTTTAAATTACCGGGTAACGGACAGAGCTGGAACTCTGCCAAGGTAAAAGTTGTAAAACTGGATTGATTTTTGCTACAGCTTGCTGAGGGCTCCCCTGAGCCAGGATGCAATGTTCAAATATAATAATTGATAGCCTGAAAAAATATTTCTGATAAGTGCGCAGAGCCCTGCTGGAGATGAAGTGAGCCTTTGTGCTCGGGCAAACGCTGCAACCAAAGTGACCCTAGCACCCGATTTGGCTCTGATTAGAGCCACCCGGCTTCCTGCTCCCCCCACCCCCACTCCCCATCATCCTGCCTTTCCTGAACATCCTCCAGCTGTAGAGAAAATGGTCCTAGGCTTCAAACAGGAGCGTTTGTTAAATGCTGTTGTGGAAAAGTAATTATCCAACAATCGGACCTTGTACGTGCAGGGGAAATCGCATTCGTTAATACCACCTTGGTAATCCCAGGGGGCGGGAGGGGGTTCCCGTTAATCTGACCCCTTTTCAGTCTTTCCTTGGTGAGCTGACCACCCCAAGCTGGGAGTGTGTGCGTCTAAATTGCTTGGGATTCAATTGAACACATTAAAATTTAAAAAGGATTTAACTGAAATTTTTCAATAGCTTCTGAGAAAGAGGATAATTTATTAGCTTGGAGTAAATTAAAATCTCAAGCAGGGGTAAAGACTTCGAAGATTGCTTTAATACATTTTATATGCTTTCAAAAGAAATGTTCTTTTAAATGGTCCAAAAATCAGCTAATTTTGTCCTATTTAGCAAATTACCTCCTAAGGCCACAATGTTGAAAAAACTTAACAATTATTTTTTTTTTAAGGGAAAATCAGAGGAGGAGGTGAAAAAAATCATACACCTTCCATAGGAAATAACCAAACTCTAAATTGCTATGTCTTTCAGAGGTCGCAGTTAGGGTTATTTTTTGTTGCTGTTGTCCCTTCATTCAAAAATCAGTGAAACATTTGCGTTAGCTTCTGCCAGGCCACACATAGGAATTCTTTTCCACATGGTGATTGTAGGCAGAGGAGGTTTGAGGTTAATGAAGGGGCCTTGGAAGGTTAAATCCCCATGTACCGTGCTGATAATTTATACCTTTATTTCAGGCCACATTCACCTGTGGAGCAGCTAGGCTGCAGAGGGGAGTTCAAATGGATAACCTACTCAGCCCAGAGGCGATGCCTGTCCAGACAGGAGATTTCTTCTTCTGAATTATCTGTGTAATAAAGAACTCCTGCCCAGCTCCAAGTGGCATTCTGAGACTGCGTGGGGAGGATTCGATTTTTTCCCCTCATTTCGTTTTCTCCTTCACTTTTTCTCTGATGGTAACTAATATTCTGTGCTTTGTATTTTGGAGAGTTATTTATTTTAAATGTGCTGCTTTCAGTTCCTGGCTTGTGGTCTACTGAGAGCTGCCGATCTTCCTCTAACTGGAGTGGCCAGAGAGTGAAAGAGAAACCCACCCTCCCTCCTCCCCCTTCTCCCACCCTCCGCCCGCCCCCCCCACCCGCCAACCACCTCCTCACCTTTCCAAGGAGTGCCTCTACTGTGGAATTCACTCTGGAGCATCCTGTCAACATTTTGGGGGCACTTTAGACATGGATCAGTTTGAAAGCATAGCTGTGATCATTTTAGATTAGCGCCAAGACTGACTCTTCTGATTCTATCATCTATCATATCATGTTTATCTATGTCTTTATGTATATATCTTTCTATCTATCTATCCATCTATCAGCCCTATCTATTTATCTACTATATCTCTCTATCTGGGGGCTTTCCCAGTGGCTCAGTGGTAAAGAATCTACCTGTAATGCAAGAGACACAGGACTTGAGTTTGATCTGGGTCTGGAAGATCCCCTGGAGGAGGAAATGGCAACCTGCTCCAGTATTCTTGCCTGGAGAATACTATGGACGGAGGAGCCTGGTGGGCTACAGTCCCTGGGGTCGCAGAGCTGGACAAGACTGAAACGACTGAGCACAGCCCATCTATTTATTTATCTATTATCTGCTATTTCTATCTATCTAAAGAAAAAATAAAAGAAAATGAAGAGGGGGAAAAAGAACTGAGAACTAGCCAGCCTGATCTTTCTAATCAAGAGCTAATTATTTATGCCACATCTCTACTCTGCATATGTGTGAGAAACAGCTTGGAGGGCAGGCGATGAAAACATACACTATACACAGCCTGTGACTCCCATCTCTTTTCTCCAATTCAAGCAGCACGCGCCTCTCTCTAGGGTCCCATGGAGAAGATAAAAGCCCTCAGGATGTTGGATCAATTTTGAGGTCAGAAATGATCACCCACTAGAAAAAATACAAATGACTTTTGTGCTTGTTTGACTCAAAGGACATTTGAAAGTTTGCTTGCTTAGAGGGAAGAGAAGTTCTATGGATTTCAAGCTTAACCAGGCAGTCAAATTCTAGAGCTCACTTTCATAACTCATCCTCAGTGTTGCTGAGGGGTGAAAGATTGGTTAGCTGTGTGCTCTAGCCAGTCCAGTAGGGAAATAACCAGGATTTGAGCTGAAGTGGTAATAAGGAGGATGGGGGAGGGGCAGACATGACAACCGTGAAGGGCTAAAACAACATGGTTTGACTTCTTATGGGTTGAAGAAGGGCTTCCCAGGTGGCGCTAGCGGTAAAGAACTTGCCTGTCAATGCAGGAGACATAAGAGATGGCGGTTCAATTCCTGGGTCATGAAGATCCCCTGATGAAGGGCATGGCAACCCACTCCAGTATTCTTGCCTGGAGAATTGCATGGGCAGAGGAGCCTGGTGGGCTACAGTCTATGGGGTCTCAAAGAGTTAGACATGATGAAGCGACTTAGCATGCATGCATGGGTTGAAGAAAAGTCTATGGGTCAGGGAGGACCTAAGAACCATTTCCTGACCTCTGGCTTGTTTTGGATTGTACAGCTTTTACCCAAAGTGAGAAAAGTGTCTAAAGTGCTCCCAAACATGGACAGGATGCTCCACAAATGTAGGCTTTGCTCTATGAGAGAAATACACTGAAAAGTTTTGTTCAGTTCAACAACTGTTTAATAACATTTCATCCAGGATTTGCCAATTAAGAACTCCAGAACATTCAAGGTTGCTTTTACTCAGATGAGTTTTCTGCAGACTGAATGCTCACCCATCTCTATGTCAGTAAATACTCACTATTTTATCTAATACATTCTCATTCAAATACATATTTCCCAAGGATATAAAATCTAGTGACAATTTAACATCATCACAAAATCCACAGAGCGTGAATGTCTTGAGTGTTATGCTTGCTGTCCTTTTTAAATAAAGCTGACCATCCTCATCAACCATCAGGAGCTCTGAGAGGAGTTGATTACCCAGAGTCATGATCCATGTGCAAGCAGTCCATCTGGGCTCTTCCGCAAGGCTCCTCCCTCTGAATACATTTCCAAGACAGGTGGCCCATGTTGGGAGTAATCTGGGGACGTGAACGAGACAAAAGCTGTGGTCCATGTGGGCACTGAGCCCCTAACCTCCGCCTCATTAGTACGAGGCTCTGACCATCTGAGCTTACCCACCACAGGCTAACGATGTGTGTGGAGACATGGCCCCATCAATCACATTTTCTGAACAAAACTCACCACCCTGAAAGTAAGTGGAAGAAGCAGCCACAGAGAGCTCCTCACTGGGAGTGCAGAATGCTCCTTGAGGATGGCTGGGTAATTCATTCCTCCAAGCCTCCCATTCGTCATCCCTGTCCTGAGAGGACTTGAAGATTCTAGGATTCATGTTGGTTAATTCACACTGTTAAGAATGTACCTCTTCTTCCAGGTTGCTCTAGCGTGGATGCAGCTTGTGATTCTGATACCTCAGGGAGTAAAGCTTTGAATATCCCTTAGGGACGAACGCTTAATCGTTCTCATAGATTTTTGATAGTCGTTCCTCAGCCCTCAAAGGATCTTTAACTCCTGAAATTTTATGTAAGAAAAGTGTGTATGTGTGAATGTATATATAGGTAAATAATATATACATCATGATATATATATATATATATATATATAATGTATATATTTTGGGGAGTATTCAGGGTTTTATTTATTATTGAAGTGTAATTGATTTCCAACGCTGTGTTAATTTCAAGTGTACAATAAATTGACTCTGTAAAACATGGAGCAAGATCTAAACCACACAATCATACACATTTAATTGTTGGACTTCCCAACAACTGGCTCGGGGTAAAGATTCCACCTGCAATGCAGGAGACGCAGGTTTGATCCCTGGGTTGGGAAGATCCCCTGGAGAAGGAAATGGCAACCTAACTCCAGTATTCTTGCTGGGAAAAATCCCATGGATAGAGGAGCCTGGTGGGCCACAATCCATGGGGTCACAGAGAGTTGGCCGTGACTGAAGTGACTGCACACGCATCGTGTTTCAAAGATTTATGCATATCAAATGAGGGATCAGAGAGGACAGGATTGAAAATGGGGCTAAAGGGAATATAATAAAATGAGACAAGAGAAGGGCCTTGTGACAACTGATGTTTATAACATGCCCGAACTGATAGCTCAGTTAACTGCCTTCATCATCTGAGGTCTGAAATACACACCATCCTTGGAATTTCAGAGTGCTCAGGAGGCTCCGATTCGATTCCTGGTTGGGAGGATCCCCTGGAGGAGGGATAGGCTTCCCACTCAGGTATTCTTGGGTTTCCCTGGTGGCTCAGACGGTAAAGAGTCTGCCTGCAGTGCGAGAGTCCTATGTTCCATCCCTGAGTTGGGAAGATCCCCTGGAGAAGGGAACGACTACCCACTCCAGTATTCTAGCCTGGAGAATCCCATGGACAGAGTAGCCTGGCAGCTTACATGTACTCCATGGGGTTGCAAAGAGTCAGACACACTGAGCGACTTTCACTTTGAAATTCCTATTGGAGAAGCATAGCTGCCCATTAAGACGGCATCCCTCCCACTCCCCTGCTCCCCACCTCCAATCACCACAAATTCATACTGCCAACAGCACTCTATGGTTTGCAAAGCAACTTCTCATTTATTAGCTTTTTGGATCCTTGCAGCACATTAATATTGTTGAAATTATTAACCTCATTTATGGACAAGAGACTCAGAAAGATTGAAGTAATTAAGCAATCAACAACAACAAAAAAAACATGCCAGAATTGAGACTTGGAGCCAGGTCTTCTGTTCTTGTGTTATGCTTTTTTCAACCTGAAAGGTCAGCTTCACAATGGAATGAGGTTCATCATATGTTAGGGGTGACAGCAAAATTAAGAAATGCTTGCTTTTACAGAAAACGACTGGTGGCATCTTGAAACGCACTCACAAACGCAGACGACTTTTCCCCCCTGGTCTTTACCTCTTCCTCATTGCTCTTCTTATCCTCATTATGGAGCCAAAAGTGACCCTCAGAGACAATTCTCATATTGCTCCAGTGAAAGAAGAAAAGTCAAATAATTGTAGAGTGGATGTGGTTCATGCCTGCAGTGATCTAATTCTGCTTCTCTCTCAGAGTCCTTAGCGCACGTGTCACCTCTGCCGCCTTGCAGATGGATTGTTGTTGCTCACGGCTACCTTGAATCTCTCCTGGTGCATTGTCATACTGGTCCCATCCTCCAAAAACACAGCTGTTCCTCTTCCATTGCAGACGTGAAGACTGTCATTAAGTTCTCTGTTAGCTGCCTTGCTTTAGGCTAATTAAACTAAGATCCTATTGCATTTTTTTTTTTTTTTCACAAAGACTATCCCAAGACTTTCATCATTTGGGGTTTTCATTCCTCTTGCACTCATACTTTCCTGTTCTCTACTCAGGCGTCGCATGGCATCTCCAGATGCCAACAGTAAGGGTTTAGATCAGTGTTTTTCAAAGTGTCATCTCTGGATGAAGCAGCCTCTGCAAGACTTAAAGATTTGTTAGGAAAGCCGATCAATAGGCCCCAAGCTAACAAATAAGAAATGCTGGTACTGGGACCCGTAGTCAGGCTTAACAAACAAACCCTCCAGGGAATTCTGACACATGGGAAAATGAGAGAGGTATTTTCCAGCTCTCGTTCCCCTCCCTTTGTGGGGAAAAAACGCTTTTGAGCCTCAATCATGTTGGTTGTGGCCCCATGACTTGCCCTGGCCAATGGAATGTGAGTTGGTGTGAGACAAGAGTTAAGTGTGCTGCTGTGGCTTGGGTTGGCTCTTGCAGACAAGTGACTGAGCATAAGAAAGACACACCCCTGGAACAGAATAGTTTGTTTCAAAAAGAAGTGGAATGAAATTATGGTTGCCATGGGGGACAAATGGGGTAAGGGTTACCTAGGGAGTGTGGGAAGGACGTGCACACACTGCTGTATTTAAAATGGATAACCAACAAAGACCTGCTGTATAGCACAGGGAACTCTGCTCAATGTTATGTAGCAGCCTAGATGCAAGGGGTGTTTGGGGGGAGAATGGATACATGCATGTGTATGGCTGAGTCCCTTTGCTGTCCACCTGAAACTGTTGCAACCTTATTAATCAGCTATTTAGTTCAGTCATTCAGTCATATCTGAGTGCATGCCCATGGACTGCAGCACGCCAGGCTTCTCTGTCCTTCACCATCTCCTGGAGCTTGCTCAAACTCACGTCCATTGAGTCGTTGATGCAATCCAACCATCTCATCTTCTGTCATCCCATTCTCCTCCTGCCTTCAATCTTTCCCAGCATCAGGGTCTTTTCCAGTGAGTTGATTCTTCGCATCAGGTGGCCAAGGTGTTGGAGTTTCAGCTTCAACATCAGTCCTTCCAATGAATATTCAGGACTGATTTCCTTTAGGATTGACTGGTTTGATCTTGCAGTCCAAGGGACTCTCAAGAGTCTTCTCCAACACCACTGTTCAAAAGCATCAGTTCTTCAGCACTCAGCTTTCTTAATAGTCCAACTCTCACATCCATACATGACTACTGGGAAAATCCATAGCTTTGACTAAATGGACCTTTGTTGGCAAAGTAATGTCTCTGCTTTCTAATATGCTGTCTAGGTTGGTCATAGCTTTTCTTCCAGGGAAATTTAATCAGCTATACTCCAATGTAAAATAAAAAAATTTTTAAAAAAGTAGTGGGAGCAGAAATGAAATCTTTAGAAGTCTGTCTCCTTACAGTCTTAACTCTACGATGAACAGTATATGACACACAAGGACACATGCACGCATCCAGTACACAGGCTGCTAAAGCAAACAAACAAGTGATAAATAAATAAATGGAGAGAAATAATTAAATGAAGGACAGTGTACATGTTAGGTTAACTTTGTTTACAGAACCTTTTGGATTCTTTATGGATTCTTTTTGGATTCTTTTGGATTCTTTATGCTGGATTCTTTCACAGCAGATTAAATGAATATAGCAGATTAAGTAAATAACTTTCTCACGTTCTGTGATGCCTGGAGAGAGATGGGAGCTGTCATTGGCTGGTTCAGTAAGATGAACATTCAACTCCACTGGGTTCTCTGAATATGCCTCACCATTGTCCCTTTTTTATCTCTCTGGTCCTTCATGATGTTGCTATATCTGAAGGGGATCATGACCCTCATATGATTTTCTGCACTCTGATGTTTGCATAGTCATCTCCTTTATTGCTGCTGCTGCTGCTAAGTTGCGTCAGTCATGTCCGACTCTGTGCAACCCCATAGACAGCAGCCCACCAGGCTCCTCTGTCCATGTGATTTTCCAGGCAAGAGTACTGGAGTGGGTTGCCATTGCCTTCTCTGATCTCCTTTATTAAACAACTTCTATTCGAAACACCTAGAAAGGGTCCAACTCAGCCACTTCTCCACAGAAGAGCTGATCTGATTATCATCACTCACTGAATTATGTTTGTGAGGAAGCCCAACTAACCCCATGAGGAGAGACCAAACGGAGAGGTCCTGAGACTGCAGAAGAGAAAAAGAGGCCCAGAAAGCCCCCAGCTGTTATGTCTCCTGAAACTGCCTGGGAGGTCCTGAGGCAGGACCACTGAGCCTGAGTGTCAGGAACTAGCCCCTCCCTAATTCCTGACCCACACACCCCACAAGACAGATGACAAAGGGAAGGCTGTTGCTTTGCACAGCTGCATTCTGGAGTGGTTTGTTACACAGCCTTGGATGCTAACGCACTACCTGGGGACACCGTGCCATTTCATGTGCTGAGGTTCATTTGTTTGAAAACACAAGAGCTCTTGGTCTCACGAAGGATACAGAACAGGTAGACACAGAGAAAACAGAGGTAAGTAGGCTCAACACCTGTCAAAGAGATAGGATGGAATGACCAGGAAGAATGGCAGGGAATACCAGCGGCCACCGGTGGCTGGCACTGTCATGGCATTTTGGGGTGAAGGAGAGGAAGTTGCTCCTTTCCCCACTTACTTGCTGCTGGTGGGATGGGAATTAAGGTGGAGAAGGGCCAAGACAGAGAAAGGAAGAAAGATAGAAACTTAAAGCCTCACTGAGAACAACTGTAACTTGAGCAACACAAAGACATTTTAAACCAGTTTCTGTATGTGTGGGCATGTTAAGTTGCTTCTGTTGTGTCCAACTCTTAGTGACCCTATGGACCCCAGGGTAGCCCACCAGGCCGCTCTGTCCGTAGGATTCTCCAGGCAAGAATCCTGGAGTGGGTTGCCATGCCTTCCTCCAGGGGATCTTACTAACCCAGGGATTGAATCTGTGTCTCTTGCATCTCCTGCATTGGCAGACCTGTTCTTCACCAGTTCCTAGATATGAGCTAAATGCTGTTACAATAGTCTCCCTTTTGGGGGCACTCAGGGGTCACACTTCCTTAAAGGTACTCAGTGTTAAGCCATGGGCATAATCATGCCTAGCCATGGACACTTTGAGGCTAGAACAAAGAGTAAAATAAGCGTACACGCCCTGCTACCCCCACCACGTAATTTGTAGCAGTTTAATCTTCCTACTTGTCTCTGTTTATGAATTTCTTATAGAATTATTTAATGATGTGCGTTCAATGGGCAATTAAAAAATGTACTTCATTTACCATTTCTTTTCTCAGCGATGCAGTGAGGCACTGAATGTCATGCCTCAGGGGTAGTGGGTAGAATGTGGCTGAGAGAAAAATTATCTAACGCCAGACAACTAACATTGAAGCAGCCGCCAACGCTCCATCCCTGGATCCCAGTAACCTTGACAGGATGCTGGCGAACTTCACAGATCAAAGGAAGAATGGATCACGTTAAAGACATAGCATCGGATGAATCTCATGCCTGGTCTTGAATGCCCTCCTCGTGTCTCTCGTGACACCCTATCACTTGAAAGGAATGAGCTTTACAAGGGAAATTCAATACAAGCAGAGGAGCAGAGGATGTAATCTTAAATTGAGTCAGTAGTTTGGGAAAGGAGACCTGAAGAATATGCCCCATAGCACTGCAGGAACGTGTTACTCTAATGAGCTTGGGAATCACCTGTACAGATCTCTGACATCAGTGACTGTTTATTAGTAACTCCCCAACAGCTCAGTGGTAAAGAATCTGCCTGTCAATAAAGGAGATGCAGGAGACGTGGGTTCGATCCCTAGGTCGGGAAGATCCCCTGGAGGAGCACATGGCAACCCACTCTAGCATTCTTGCCTGGAAAACTCCATGGACAGAGGAACCTGGCGGGCTGCAGTCCAAATGGTTGCAGAGTCAGACGTGATTGAGCAAGTGAGCATGCTCATCAAACACCATCAAAAAAAAAAGGAGGAAAAATAAACTGTCATATCTTACCTTATACACACTTCAGGAGTTCAGGTATTTTTAAATGCAAAACTTTTAAGTGTAATACAAAAAATTAGTTGAAAGATATAAATGTGTTTTTGACTTTGTGAAAGAAACACTTCATAGTTTACACCATCCATTCTTGAGGAAGAACCTCACCACTCATGAATTACTGGTTTCTTCTCATGGCTAAATATTCACTCTCTGTCTATCTGTCTGGTTCATATTTTTTCCATTGATTTTTTTTAGAACTCAGAAATAAAGAGTCCATTTGAAATTCCGTGCACAAGGGCTTTTATTATAAATTGTGGTAAGCTGGCAAAACTCGTGTTAACTTCTGCCAACCAGTGTGGGAAGTTTGGTTGGTTAGTTTGCGGAGATGACTGACTGCTCCATGGATAACCTACTAGAATCACATCACTTAAAAATAATTATATTCATTTAATTTTCCTCAGAAAAATATACTAAAAACATTTTAGTCTTAAGATTTAGGTGTGTGATTTTTTTTAAAAAACATTTATTTATTTGGCTCTTTCACTGTGGCTCTCGGGCTTCGCCAGTTCCGATTCTTGGGTTCAGCAGTTGTGCGGAGCAGGCCCAGTTGCTCCTTATATGGGATGTTAGTTCCCAGAGCAGGGATTGAACCTGCATCCCCAGCACTGGAAGGCAGACCCTCAACCACTGGACCACTGGGGAAGACCCTAAAGCTTTTTGTTTTTCTTTTAAATCAGTACTACTAAGTTACTTTAATGTTTAAAATAGTATTCAATTGCAAACAATCCCCAAGCAATGGTTCCTGGAAGCTTGCCTGAACATTTTATAAAAAAGCCCAAATTGTGAATTTCACAGGTAACTTACATACTACTTATGACTGCAAATTCATGAACTTAGTTAATTTTTCTCGGGTTTGATTCTGTACAGTTCACATTTGAAAGTGTGAAAGTGCTAGCCACTCGGTCATGTCCGACATTTTGTGACCCCATGGACTGTAGCTTGTGAGGCTCCAGTGTCCATGGAATTCTCCAGGCAAGAATACTGGAGTGGGTTGCCACTCCCTTCTCCAGGGGATCTTCACAATCCAGCGATGGAAGCCAACCTAGGGATCGAACTCAACCTAGGGATCGAATCTGGATCTCCTGCATTGCAGGTGGATTCCTTACCATCTAAGCCCCCTGGGAAGTCAGTTCACTTTCATAAAAACAAAAATGGGTGTGTAAAGATGCTCTAAAAAGCTTGGTTTGGGAACAGATTGGAATTTGGGTTTTACTCATCGAGGATAAGCAACACTGGCCACTAATGTAGAAAACAGATTGTGCTTTTTTAATGGGGCATTCAATAAGACTTTATTAGCATCTATTAGGTTCAATGCAAAGCTCAGGAAATCACATTAATGAGCATCGTATATCAGCATGTCTGTTATTAAATGACAGTATTCCTGAAAACTAGCAAGCCATATAGTACTTTAGACTTTTTTTTTACCTTTATCTTTAGAATTAGCTGACATTCTATCCTGTTACACTGGCCTGACTATTAGTAATAGTGAACCAATTTATAAACCCATTAGTGACACTTTTTCCAGAAGATAAAAACAGTCAAAATTATCTGGCAGCAATTAATCTTAATGGCTGTATGCAGTAAACAGCAATGGGCTAATTCCAGCTCTGTCAGCCCCATCAAACAATCCTGCATTAGGCCGCCTTTCAGCGATCCATTAAGCATATTCAGAACAACAACAAATTCAATGCTGAAGGCATATGCACTAAACATTACAACAGTGATCTTCTGAAGCCATCATTATCTCTTAAATAGTACTTCCCCCATGTATTATCATTATGCTGTACATTAGAAATACTTTGATTAAACTCCCTTAATTCATAACAGACAGCTGCAGACCATTTATGCAGTTAATCTCAACACAACAGCTATTGAGGAAATATAACCAATGAAGGCTGTAAACTGGAAGTCATTACTATGAAAGATACTGGTTTTCCAGTCCTCTTAGAGCAGAGTGCGTCATGAGGATGGGCTTGGGGTCTACAAGGATGGGAGAAGCCGTTAAGCACCTTCCGCTCTTCTCTGGAGCATCCGTCTGGAGGGTTGTTGTGTTGTAGGCTGGGCGTGTGACCAGTTTAGACAGGGCTGTTTCCTGGGTACTGACCCTTCCAAGGGTCTGACTGAGAAGAACCAGTGCTTTGGTTGACTTCTATTTCCCAGCATTGGTAACAGGAAGTCAAGGCTCTGGTTATACCAATAATCTCATTGGTTTCACGGAACTGTTACCGTAAAGATGGACAAAAGCGCTCTGCTTGTGTCTCATCCTCAGCGATGGTTTCTGACTTCCTTTCCACACGCTGTGTCTGTGAAGGTTTAATTCATAGTACTCGAGTTCACATACTTAAATGATTTCTTGAGACTTCACTGGTAGTCCAGTGATTAAGAATCCTCCTTGCAGTGTCGGGGACATGGGTTCGATCCCTGGCAAGGGAACTAAGATTCCGCGTCCCATAGAGCAATTAAGCCCGAGGCAGCCAAAAATATATATAATCACACGTGCGCGTGCACACACACATGCATAAAACTTTGAAAAATGGTCTCTACCCAATTTAACCTGGAAGTTTTCTTTGCCGTGTGTGTGGTATCTTCATTGAACAATTTAGAAAAATCCCCGGGCAAAACCCCACCCCAATCGAAGAAGCCACACCCAAGTTCATGTTCTGCTGAGTAAAATATGCACTGGCTTAATTTGATGAACAAGAAACCTGTGTAAATTTCCCCCAAAATATACCTTCACAAACTCTTTCCGTTTCGCAGGTAGAGAAACCATAAACATGCGCATGAATGGGTTCTATGTGCCTGGTGATTTCCCCCTCACATAGGGTTTGTTTCAAAGCCCTAAACCACAGACATCGTGTCTACCGTTTGATGAAATGGCCAACTAATTAAAACATAAATTTCGCGTCCCCTTGCCAACTCTGACAGTACATTCAGTTTTCAGGCTGAGTGTCGATGAATTAAATATTGATTCCAAATGTAAAGCACCCTCATTGTGGAGCGATAAGGGTTTAGCTTTCAGAGGCAGAGACCAATCCCCGTGGCGGTTTACACTGACTGTCTCGGGGGATTTTGACTCTGTGGTTAAGTCAGCCCGTCCGTCCAAGACACCCGTGAACTTGAGATTGTTCGTGCTTGCTGCTCGTCTACAGAGAGTAGCTGGGCTGGGTGGAGGTGACTCAACACATCTCTTTGGCCCCTGGTGACTTCTGGTGCCCTCCATCCCCACTGCCATATCCCCCTCCACCCCCTCCTAGAACACCATACTTTTTACAAAATGGCAGCGCTGAAGAGCTTTCCTTATTTTTTTCTGGCTTCCCTTAAATTTGTTTGAAAGCCATGGATATAGTGACTGCTTGTTCTCTTATTTCTCAGACTTGCATTTGTGACCCAGAAAAAGAACTGCACTTTAAGAAGCAACAATGTTTATTTATTTGGGGCTGTCCTGGGTCTTTGTTACTGCCAGGGCTTTTCTCTAGGTGTGGCAAGGTGGGGCTTCCGTTTGTTGCAGTACACAGGCTTCTAACTGTGGTGGCGTCTCCTGCTGTCAAACACAGTCTCTAGAGTGCTCGGGCTTCAGCAGTTGTGGTGCCCGGGTTTAGTTGGTCCACAGCCTGTGGATTCTCGCCAGACCAGGGATCGAACCTGTGTATCCTGCATTGGCTGGTGGATTCTTATCCACTGGACCAATAGGGAAGTCCAGCTTCTTGCACTTGTGATGAAATCTCCAAATCTCCAGTTGACATCCTGAGGTCAGTTTCAGGCCCCAGGCACAGTCTGGACCAGTTGTACTTTCACCCATGTTGAAAGGTCTTCCCATCCTGAGACCTCGCTGCCTGCCACGGCCAACTGACAAGGCATAGATCAGCTTGAGAAGTAATGTCCCATTGTAGAAATTCACAGCACCCGTCAGCATAGCAAAGTCTCTGAGAAGTTCTAGAAAAAAGAAACCTGTTTCAACTGTGATTAACTCAGCAGCCTATCCGGTGGATTTTTCCATCTGCGGAATAACTGTTCCCATCTCACAGGGCGTCCATCTTTTATAGTCTATATTTTGAGAACATTTTTTTTTTTTCTAAATCCAAGCTTGTAATGTTATTGCCTCAAGATTAATCTGTGATAGGAAAGAACCAGTCTGTGATTTGATTAATTATTCTTTCTTCTAACTCTTGTTTGTAAGATCTGGTTGAACTTAAAGATACTCAGCTCTTGATGAGTGTGTGTGTTAGTTGCTCAGTTGTGTCTGACTCTTTTGCAAACTTATCAACTGTAACCTGCCAGGCTCCTCTGTCCATGGAATTCTCCAGGCAAGAATACTGGAGTGGGTGGCTGTTTCCTTCTCCAAGGAATCTTCCCAACCCAGGAATCGAACCCGGGTTTCCTGCATTGCAGGCAGATTATTTACTGTCTTAACCACCAGGGAAGCCTGTTGTTGACAAGTGGCCATCCTCAAATCAAGTGTGTTCGGAATTCACAAGCCTGTTTATACTTCGACTGATGCTGCCATTCACTCTAGGAATCTAACTGCGTCAAACAGTGTTTATAGAGAAATTTTTTTTTCTGATGGAGTGTAAGTTTTTCTTCAACTAATGATTAGATCTTTGCAACTGATGTTAAACATATGGATAATTCACGAATGTGCTAATTTACCCTGCTGTGGAACATTATCTTAGCTAAAACACAATTATATCGTGCATCCAGAGTTCTATCTAGACATATTTACATACATCAATATCTATGTGTATTCAGGAAACTTCAAATTATGAGCAGGTAACTTCTACAGGCTAATTTGAAGTATGCTGCTGGGGAGCTTAGTATACACTTTCGAAAAGAAATGCATTACAAATCGTGTTTATGTTTGAGATCTAACCTATAAAAGTCTGTTTAATCCACTGCACCTGCCTGGCTGAAAAGCTCCACACGGTAATAAGCCAAATATCAGTACCGTTGCCATGCTGGTAAATTAAACCAAGTAGAAAAATCATAAGGTGACAAAATTAATGAAGAAATCCTTGTAAAGGTTTGATCTAAAATGCTGATGCTTGAGGAAATATAGGTTTAGTTGTAAAAGATGAGGTCGTAGACTGAAATATGTGTGTGTGTGAATGTTTGTGTGAATGTGAGTGTATGTGTGAGTGTATGTGTGTGCGTGTGTGTGTGTGTGTGTGTAGCTTCTGATGTGACTGTCTAATTGCATTATTTCTAATTATTCTTTTAAACATCCTCTCCAACCCCAGTGCCCCATTATAGACACCTCACAGCAAGTCTTTTTCCAGGAAAAGGAGTCCGAGTCCTATACAGACAAAAGTGAAACAGATAATGAGAGAGTAGAAAAAAGATTGTTCCTTAGGAAGCCTCGGTAAGAACTGGCAGCAATAAGGAATGGAGAAACTAGCTTTCCTTCTTTCTCTCTCTCTCACACACATACACATACACACAGAGAGAAGAAACAGAATTCCTTTGATGGATTTAGGTGAAATGTGAAGAGTGACATACAGGTCACCTTGGGAACAGCACATGTGCGGTCCTTCTTCTGCAGGTGGAAGAAGAGGAGAAGGGGGTCAAAGGTGGGGAGAAAAGTCTGGCCACCACGTGCCTGGTGTCCAGTTTGTCTCCGATTCTGCTGCAAACACCTCTGAGCCACCCAGTCCCAACTTTTGCAGAGATCCCTGCTGTAGAGTTTGCTGGCTGTGACTGAGGTCTAGCTCCTCTTTCCCGCTTTGCTGTCCGGCTCTCCACGGAGTTGGCACCCAGACACCTCAGCCCTCATTAACCCTTTCCCCCAGGAGGCTGGCCCCTGTCTGCTGTGTCCCACCTGCTGCCTTCCTCTCAACATGGACCCTTCTCCAGCCCCACCCCCACCTCCTCCTCTCCCCAAGGCTCCCAGTTGCTTCCTCTGTTTCAGATCCTATCACCTGCGCTCAGGTTAACTTTTCCTACTGTCCATGCTCCTACTCTCCCCCGTTCATGCTTTTGCTGTTCTTGGAATAGCTTTAATAAATGCCAGCTCAGCCTCAGCAGAACCCTCCTGAATCCCACACCCACTGAGCATCACCCATTCTCTCTTCTCGTCTCCCCTCCTGGGTGTCAGCTCTTCTGACCTCCTGACTACTCCTCAAATGCACAGTATTTACTCTTCTGGTCCCTTCCCCTCACTTCTTCTCTATTAACTGCCTCCTACTCACCAACACGGAGTTCATTTATCACATCTCTGGAACTTCTCAGTCTCTAACTAGGTAAGATGCTCCTACTCACTAAATTATACTTCATGGAACTGTAATGACTTTCTTTTCTCCTTTTGACCTGCTTGAAAACAACGATGGTGTCTCTTAGTTTGCATCAGGAGCTTGCAGACGGCTTCTTGGAACATAGTAGGTACTTAAAAAATATTCAGTGGATGAATGGACCAAGGAGTAGACAGAAATGCTACATACAGTTGATAGCACCTCTCTCAGGCATGCCGTAGAGCTGCAGAATTCTCAGACAGTTGACAGTCAGTTATTAGTTAGTAGATGTGAACTACATTATATAGAGAAAAATATATGTGTAGCATTCACATAAAATGATGAATAATGCTGGTCTGCTTGTGGTAAGTTTATGAGTGTTTTTATTTGACTTTTGCAGTATGAGTGTCTTGGTTAATTTTTTTTTTTTGAAAAGCTTAGGTTGTATTCATTATGAGAAAAACAGAGATAATGGGGAAAATGCAGTGTCTGCTTAAACATGGTTCGTGACTTTGCAAAGAGACGGGGCACACAGGGCCCACTGCTGCCTCCTGTTGTCCCTTGGGTCTCTGGTCTCTTGGGCTCTTCTTCCCATCCGTCTCCCTCAGCTTATTGCCTACGTGGTGTCTGTGATGGGAGATTTGGCCTTGACCTGGGAAGACTGGGCGCAGGTTTGAATGTGGGTGGACTGCTTCCAGTATCAGTATGATGGTCCATGCTAGCATTTCTCTACTGAGCTGTTGTTTTATTGTTTAGTTGCTAAGTTGTGTCCCACTATTTTTGACCCCATGGACTGCAGCATGCCAAGCTTCTCTGTCCTTCACTATCTCCTAGAGTTCGCTCAAACTCATGTGCATTGCGGAGAAGGCAACGGCACCCCACTCCAGTACTCTTGCCTGGCAAATCCCATGGATGGAGCACCCTTTAGGCTGCAGTCCATGGGGTCACTAAGAGTCAGACGCGACTGAACAACTTCACTTTCACTTTTCACTTTCATGCATTGGAGAAGGAAACGGCAACCCACTCCAGCGTTCTTGCCTGGAGAATCCCAGGGACGGGGGAGCCTGGTGGGCTGCCGTCTACGGGGTCGCACGGAGTCAGACACGATTGAAGAGACTTAGCAGCAGCAGCAGCATGTCCATTGAATCAGTGATGCCGTCCAACTGTCTCATCCTCTGCTGCCCCATTCTCCTCCTGCCCTCAGTCTTTCCCAGCATCAGGGTCTTTTCCAATAAGTCAGCTCTTCACATCAGGTGGCCAAAGTATTAGAGTTTCAGCTTCAGCACTAGTCCTTCAGGTGAATGTTCAGGGTTGACTTCCTTTAGGATTGACTGGTTTGATCTCCTTGCAGTCCGAGGAACTCTCAAGAGTCTCCTCCAACACCACATTTCAAAAGCATCAATTCTTCGGTACTCAGCTTTCTTCACAGTTCAACTCTCACATCCATACATGACCACTGGGAAAACGGGCAGAGTAATGTCTCTGCTTTGTAATGCTATGTCTGGGTTTCTCATGGCTTTTCAGCTGGACCCCCACCTACGGTTGATTGGCTGGTTGTTGTTGTTGAGGTTCTTGAAAGTTGGGGTGAAGGGATGCTCAGCTTTGCTCCTCCCAGTGTTCATAGGGATGTATGTTTGCTGCAAGGGGAGAGTCACGGTCAGTCCCTTACTTGCTTCAAAACACATCGTACCAATTTTTCACTAGCAGGCAGAGTAGCTGGTTTGCTGTGCTCAGTGGCTCAGTAGGGTCAGACTCTTTGTGACCTAATGGGCTGTCATTGGCTCCTCTGTCACACCCACCAGGATCCTCTGTCCTTGGGATTTCCCAGGCAAGAATACTGGAGTGGGTTGCTGTTTCCTATTCCAGGCTTGGTTTACCAAGCTAAAATAAAGGAACCCAGCCAAAGCCCCCACAACCAGCTCCCTCAAACAGCCACGTGTGTCCTGAGCATTCCTCTGGATCATTAAGACAGCACCTTTGCCCATGGCGGGGCCGAGCACGGAGCCCACCCTATAAACGCTGTTCATGGGCTAGTCCTTCTGAGCCCCAGTGAATGAGTCTTTCATTCCTATGAAAGTTAGCAAATTCTCTCAAATAGCAATGCAATATTTAATGTTTTTTCCTAACTCGACATCTACAGGCATTTTTAAGGAAAATTGGTGTGCTAGTCTAACAGTATTAAAGATGATCAAGAAAAAACATAACCATACTTGAAATGGCCAACCTTCTGCATTCGTGAAGTCTTCAGCTGACCGAAGGCTTTGTTTTAATGGCAGAGTATACTGATATGCTAAATTAATTGAGTTCAACATTCATTTAGGGGGCAACTCATTCACTTACAGTACCATGTACCTATGCTAGGGGCTTTGGGGGAATAAAACTGAAATGAAACCTGGTTTGTGGCCTCAAGGAATTTATAATATGGTGCCTGTAAATGAACTGAGATATAAATCCTCTCCTTCTGATCATAACTCAGTAGAATAAACATTTTTATTTCCATTTATTGGAGGGTTTTTTTTTAGCTGAGATTTACTCTGATCTTCTCCTTGAAAATTTCGGTAACTTACAAACTCCATTATCCATAACTTTTTGGCATGCTTCTATTTGCTTATTGATCTCTCCATTTACATCCTCACTCAACAAATATTTATTCAATGCTCCTCTAGGCCAGGAACTGTTCTAGGAGCTTAGATATAGTGGTGAGCAAAACAACATGTGCTCACACACACACACACACACACACAACACACACACACACACACTCCTTACCGGGAATGAATACAGGCTTCAGAGAGACAGAAAGAGTCTGGAAAGGCGAGGAGCCCTTCTGAATCAGGGTGTTGCAGGGGTCTCCTCAAGAAGCTGGCATCTTAAAGGAGATGCAACAGTTCTGGGGGGCAAGCAAAGGAAACAGAAGTCCCAGCAAAAGCAGAGGCCTGAATCACAGCATAGGAGGAGGGTCTGCATGACAATGAAAAGGGCAAAGCAGCTGAGATGAAAGCAGTGGGTAGAAGGTGAGGGCTGAGCCATGATCGGTCTTCAGATTTGAGGGGCTTGTTGGCCAGGAATCAGGGCCGAGGGGCCGCATCCCAAGCGGAGGAGGTTCAGCTTAGAAGAGGCTCGACCTGATCTTCCTTAAAACTGTGAATCACTGTATTGCACACCTGTAACTTACATAATGCTGCTGCTGGTGTTTAGTCACTGAGTCATATCTGACTCTTTTGAGACCCCTCTGACTATAGCTCACCAGGCTCCTCGGGCCATCGAATTTTCCAAGCAAGAATACTGGAGTGGGTTGTCATTTTCTTTTCCAGGGGATCTTCCCAGCCTAGGAACTGAACTCAAATCTTCTGCATCCCAGGTGGATTCTTTACCCCTGAGCCACCAGGGAAGCTGAACTTATGTAGCATTGTATATCAACTGTACTTTAAATTTTTAAAAAAGGAAGATCACTTTGACTGCTCTGTGGAGAAGAGCCTGTAGAATGAGTTAACAAAAAATAAATAAACAAAGGGGACTTAGATGGTAAAGAATCCACCTGGCAGGGCAGGAGATGCAGGTTCGATTCCTGGGTCAGGAAGATCCACTGGAGGAGGAAATGGCAAACTACTCCAGTCTTCTTGCCTGGAGAATCCCATGGACAGAAGAGCTTGGCAGGCTACAGTCCATGGGGTTGCAAAGAGTCTGACACAACTGAGCACGTGTACATGAGCACGGCCCTGATGTGGGGTTTTAAGGGCCTGACCTCCTTGCTCCACACTGGGGTGATTTGGAAGGACCATGCCGACCCTAGAGCCCCTTGAGTCTGCTGGGGCGCTGTTGGCACTGCAGCCTGGTGTTCCCCTCTGTCCAGTCCCACTCTGTCCCCTTTCTTCGCCCATGTTGGTCGCGATGCATCACCCCACTGACACTCTGGCAGCCCATGCTTCAGCTCTGTCTCTACTTCTTGGGAGAGCATCATTGTGTGAGAAAGCAAAGTGCCTCTGATGCAGGTCAGGGCTCCTGGGAGCATTTTGAGATTGTGCATCTTCACAGGAACCTTCGGGGCATCTCCGGCTGACCAGGGTCTCTCAAGCAGTGTTCAGCAAGAACGTGGGGGTCTCTACCCTCGCTCCAGGGTTAGTCAGGGAATGCAGGGCTGGGTCCACAGTGGTAGCATGTATTAAAAGGCATAAACTCCCATCACAAACCTTTACCCCAGTCTCATGTGAACCAACACTGTGCTCTGGTTTGGAAGGTTCCAGGGGTCACCCTAAGGGGCAGCTGGCACTGGAGCTGGAATGACCTGCAGCTCCTGAGGGCAAAGGGGGGAGCTTTCCACTCCCCGATCCATGAGGGGTCAGGTGGGAAAAAGGTCAGGACTGTGGTTCCTCCTTGGAGTCAAGGAGGAAGAATGTTGCGACATGCTGTGCAAACTGCCAGAGACCTGGACCATCTCCCAGGGTCAAGTGAGAAAAGAGAACAGCACAGAGAAACGAGACAGAATAGCAAGGGAAATTCAGAGACACCTAGACACGGAGAGGTTTCCTTTCTCAAGGATTTTGAGCCAGTACTAAAGTTTATAGTTAAGTGTTAGTTGCTCAGTCTTGTCCAGCTCTTTGCGACCCCATGGACTGTAGCCCGCCAGGCTCCTCTGTCTGTGGGATTTCCCAGGCAAGAATACTGAAGTACGTTGCCATTTCCCTCTTCAAGGGATCTTCCTAACTCAGGGATTGAACCTAGGTTTCCTGCATTGCGGGCAGATTCTTTACCGTCTGAGGCACCAGGGAAGCCCTTACTATAATTTATAGCTTCATCCCAAATAATTTTATTTATTCCTCTATTTTGTTATTCCTTTCATATCTCTTCCTAAAGTGCTTCAAGAATAAATATTTTTGCAAGTATCTGTCATATGAATTGGCACATTGACATAAAAAAGTTACACTGTTAATTTAGCTATAGTTAAGAAATATTAAGTATCAATATCTATAAGCATGGATGTTGCTGAATCTAAGTCTATATGTTATTGTATTTCAGTCTGAGGGTAGGAAACAAAATTTGTTGTTAATTTGAAATCTATGTATGAAATAATGAAATGAAATGAAAATCAAGAGAAAACGAAAGCATCTAAACAGGTTGTATTAAAAAGAATAAATAGGGACTTCCCTCGTGGTCTAGTGGATAAGACTCCCCCTTCTATTGCAGGGGATGCTGGTTCGATCCCTGGTCGGGGAGCTAAGATCTCACATGCCTCGTGGCCCCCCAAAACCAAAACATAAAGCCAAAAGGGCATCGTAACAAATTCAATAAAGAGGAGAGAATGGTCTCCATCAAAAATATTTTGAAGAAAGGGATAAATAGTTGAGTCTGTTTACCATAGGGTTTTAATCAGTGCTTCCTCGTTTCTGGCTGCCGTGGTCTGGGATGGGCCTCACTCTAACCAACCACTATTGCTTTTGCAGGAAGCAGTGGTTCAGTGGTCCAGGCTCATGAAGCCCATCCTGGGTTCAGATCCTGGCTCCATTCTCCAGCTGCACGGCCTGGAGTGAGTCACCTAGTCTTCGTGGTTCAGATTCCTCATCCGTAAAACGAGGATGGAAGCAATGCTGTGTGTGTGCGTGTGAGCTCAGTCACTCAGTCGTGTCTGACTCTTTGCAGCCTCATGGACTGTAGCCTGCCAGATTCCTCTGTCCACGGGGTTCTCCAGGCAAGAATACCGGAGTGGGCTGCCCTGCCTCTTTCAGGGGATCTTCCTGACCCAGGGGTTGAGCCTGTGGCTCCTTTATGGCAGGCAGATTCTTTACCCACTAAGCCACCTGGGAAACCCTGAAAACAATAATACATACTTTATAAGGTGGTTTTGAGAAGTTCATATACATCAAGTGCAAAACATTGCCTAGCACCCAATAGGCTCTAAATAATTGGCTATCACTCACATGGCGTTCTGCTTTAAAAAAGAGTGTGCCCAAGATATTTTGAAGGAGTTTGTGTGTGTGTCACAGTTGGTTCCTCCCACTTTCAAATGTCACTGAGAGGATCATAGCACACAAACTTACAAAGGCTCTTTGGGAATCCAACACGGTGGCCAGGGAAGACTGCGGCCCACCGCCACCAGTGGAAGCGCCCCTGGCTTTTCTCCCGTTTCCAGCTGTGCAATCCATTTATCCTAGCCTTGGAGAAATATTTTACTTTATGAATTTCATTTCTCAAATCTGTAGAATGGGCACAAAATGCTTAATTCTCTAGAGTTCAGGGCAAAATACTTGCTGGAAAGTCAGGTTGCTCACGACTCAGTAGGAACTGGTCAGGTAATATCTCATATGGCAGCTCATCCTTGGTTTTAAACGAATATTCAGGATTGGGGGTGGTCTCCTTTAGAGTCGCTATAGAGGCATTGCTTTTTTTCCAGCACCTGCAGCATGCTACCAGCCTCGATTACTCCTTTCCCTGCTGGCCAGCTCAGGCTGTGAACGAGTCTTGCTTTGGAGTCCATCAGACCAGGGTTCAATCCAAGCTCTGAGAAAGCAGAGAGACAGGCAACCTCCTATGGGGTCTAATACCCCAGCTCATTGATGGCTGTGAACAAAAAGGAGGCATCAAACAAGACACAGGACCCAGCCTTGGTGGCCTTCTCCTCTTCTGTCCTCTGTTCAGGGCTGATGTTCTTACATCTGCAAAGCTCCACACTTGGTGGATCATAGGTGCTTCATCCAAGAAGACAGAATTGGAAATTGTGATATACAGGTGCGATGCATGCGTGCTCAGTCGTGTCTGACTCTTTGCGACCCTGTGGACTATAGCCCACCAGGCTCCGCTGTCCAAGGAATTCTCCAGGCAAGCATACTGAAGTGGGTTTACTTTAGGGGATCTTTCCGACTCAGCGATTTAACTGCACTCAACTTGTCTCCTGCGTTGCAGGCAGATTCTTTACTGCTGAGCCACTTGGGAAGCCCCATAGTTACACTACCCTCATTTAATTTGAAGAATTAACACGGACAGGTTTGGTGGTACTTATTTCCAAAGTCCACTCTAGGAACACATCTTTCAACATGAGCCTGGATTGTGGTTTTTCTGTGGCGCATATGTCTGAACCAGTGTCAGTTCTTATCTCAATGTCTTCATTACTCAACTAAAACAAACAAACAGACAGACCAAAAAAAAAAAAAAAAAAAGAGAGAGAGAAGGGGTGAGAGATTGTTCATTTCTATTCCCACCATATATTTAACTTACAGTGAAATTCGGCAACCCACTCCGATACTCTTGCCTGGAGAATCCCACGGATGGAGGAGCCTGGTAGGCTACACCCCATGGGGTCACAAAGAGTCGGGACATGACTGAGCGACTTCACTTTCACGTTCTCATTTTAGGTACCTCATTTCCCCATTCTCTGAAATGGGTACAGAGTTAATCCCAAGAGTTAGAAGTTAATGCAAAGTATTTGCACAGCTGATTGCATTTTGTCCGTTCTATTGGAATTAACTCTTTCAGAAATGTATTTATTAATTTTAACATTAGAGATTTCATGATCATCTAAAAGGTTCAACAGACATGTCCACAAAAAGATACTATTAGGGGTTACCAGGGAAATAGTCATCATAATAACATCTAAGAGCAGTCAAGAAAATGTATGGCCCTGGGCGCGTTACCCTTTCCATTTTATTTTTCTCCTACAAGTTTACACCACTGTGAAAATTCTTTCAGGGTTAGGTAGCATCTCATGTAACTCCTAACTCAGACATCAGGTATATTTATTATGATATCTGTACACAAATGGAGTGGACACGGACGCTCAGAATACTACATGTTCGAAAAGAATATAGCATGCTGCAGTAGTATTTCCTGCCTCTATACACATTGTTGTTGTTTAATTGCTGTTGCGTCTGACTCTTTGCAACCCCACGGACTGTAGCCCACAGGGCTCCTCTGTCCATGGGATTCTCCAGGCAAGAATACTGGAGTGGATTGCCATTTCCTCCTCCAGGGAATCTTCCTGACCCTGGGATTTAACCTAAGTCTCCTATATTGGCAGGTGTTTTTTAAAATTTTAACCACTGATACCTAAACTCAAAACCACACTTGAATTAGTTTCTTTAAAACGTCCCTCTTTGATAAAGAAAATTTCCACTACATCCCCATCCTTTTTGGACTTGTTATGCTGGTTTCCCTGTAAACGAGACCTTTACACTTCACCAAGAAGGAAATCTCTAGAAGGCTGTGCTTTGAACTGTAGTCTTCTCTCTCAAGTCAAGCGTATTTCTTTCTTCCTTTTTTTTTTTCCAGTTACAAAGCTACAACAATGTTTATATTCATATGAAGTATTTCAGCAATTCATAGCCAATTTATCAATGACCACGCAGCTGCAGGCCCTGCAGTCTAAAAAAAATATACCAGCTCACTTGGTGTTTATACAGTCTCTGAAAGCCCCCAGTTGAGGCAGGGGGATGGAGGGCCTGGAGGTCGTTAGAAAGGTACAGTAGAGATCCTGCGAGTGATGGTGGAGGGATGTTTGCATTATAGCCCAACACATCATTAAGGACACAATTGTTATTTAATGTGGCCCAATCATCTCTCTACTCTTCATGAAACCCACTTCAGTAATTACCTTCGGAGCTCATTGGTTCCATGAGCTGCCTGGTTACAAAGGGTTATATAAAAAAAATAAAAATAAAAAATGGGCTCATACAATTGCCCCTTCAAGCTGACTTTTCCTTATTAACATATTCAATGAAGACCTTGTACCTATCCCAAGACTCTGAAAACTTCAAGGTAAATAAATGCTCTGGAGCACTAGAAAGATTTCAAGAGAATGAGAACACATTAGCCAAAGTGTATTCTTCCATCAGGAACGCTTAAAAAGAAAAGCTGATACATGCATAATGCCTGACTTCTTTGTATTTTCACTTTGACATCTGTTTTAGCCAATCAATTTTTCATTAAAGCCAAAATGCTGTCTTCAGATTTGCCTCGGCTTTTCTCCTTTTAAGACAAGAACGAATTTATGAAGAAAATATTCCTTTACAAAACTCAGCGCCAGCTTACCATGCTGTGTGTATCTTAATAAGTGGCATAGTTTTGAAGACTCGATTTGAATAGTCTAGATATTAAGATGGAAGATTTAAAGAATCCACAGAACTTATTTTCAGAGCACATTTACATGTCTTTTAAACAGATTTTTTTATTATGACGTGTCCAAGATATTTAGCACCATTTAAGAGGAGCAGCTCTGAAGCACAGAATTGAAATTGCTTGATAGCACACATCTGCATTTTAAACTTTAAGCTAGCTTTCAAAATACACTGTACCATCCATGTTTACTATAAATACGGCGAGGTAAGTCTGGAATACCTTTATCTGATTTGGTAGCTCTGTGTTGGAGCCTCTTTGTTTGAGCAGAAGTGTCAGCTGTATTTTACTTTATTATATAAAAAAGTTTCAGAATTTAATTAAGGGTCAAGTACCAGCAGTAGATAAATGCAACAGCGAAAGCATATTTCTGATCACTCTGAAGTCTGCAATCATGAAAATTATTATCATTGAGTAAAACTGGTCTCAATGATGGTGACTGGGAGATGGAGTCTGTGTTACTCAGCTGTCATTTACATAATAATGGGTTCCCGTTTTCATCAGCACCTTTTGTTTGCACAGTGCTTACTGCTATAGTAAATTGTCAAAATGTCATTCCTCTCCAATCAGCCTGAAAATATCAACAGTAAACAAGGCACAGGAAGAAATTCTCTGATTAGAAGTGTGGCAGAGGAAGAGTGGAGCTGAAGTCTCCGTGATCGCTGAAATGTGTTATCCTGGTGTCCCCAAGAATACTGCCACACGGCTTAGGGAAATGACTTCTCCCTTCCGCCCCATTCAGCAGCCTCTTTAATGAAATTCCACTGTGCTACGAAGGTCATTCTGAAACCCCAGGACTGTCCCTGGGGATTAGTAGTGTTACATACGTGTCGGTCCTTCTCATTCTGTTCCCTCTTCCTGGGATCAGTCTTTCCCTTTCCTGGCAGAGCTGGGACTAGGCTATCCTGGTGTTGTCTCTCTCTGCTGTTTCTCTGACTGCTGGCTGGTGGCATTCCAGAGAAGAAAGGGGCCCTTGGACACACTGCCGTCACACAGGGCTGCCACACACAGGCTCCCATCAGCTAACCAACTGATGCTCCTGTTCCAGACTGAGGAGAGGCTGAGAGATGGCTCCCTGGGGAGATGTGTCGGGACTCAGGAGCTGGGGAAGCGCCCCAGGGGGCGCCCCTCGCCTTTCCACTTGGCCATTGAACTTGGGGACCAGGAATGCGGAAGGACAAGATGTCAAAGATAGTGTCAGCATTTAGGGCACAGAGCCCTGAAGGCTCAGCTTCAGATTCTTGTGCTCTCCGGTCCACACCCTACTGATTCTTCAGCAGTATTTTCAAGTATGTAAGACACATGAAATCAGGGCATCTTTCTGTTCCTCAGTGGAATTTGCCCAGGACCAGCAAAGGATGAAGATGAATTAATACAGTATATACCTTATAACCATTATAGTTACAAAGTATATTAAAATTAAAGACTTCACATTGTGTTTGAAATAAAAATGAGTATAGTGGCATTCTGCCAAGAGTCCCAGAAACCACTCTTGTGTGGAATTGAAACATTTGGCTCATATAATACTTAATTTATTTTTATGAAATGACAAGTTATATAAATGTAAGTTTAAAACAGAGGGGTACATTTTTTTTTCTGAGTTTCTTTGTATTCTGGCTTATATAGCTACACATAGTTAGGACTTATATCTACACAGAATGAAAAACAATAAACTTTCCCAAAGTAATTTTTTTAGCTACATGTTCCCCGAATATATCAAAATGTGATCGTGTTAGGTTAGATCCCCTGTTAGGTTACTTGGGGAAAGGCACATAGTACCTTCTTTTGGAAATGAACAGGAGTTTTAAAATCTATTGAAATGAGGTGTTGACATCAGGCGATATTTTGTAGAGCTTTCAGCTTTCTTACCATGCACTTGATTTTGCTTGGCTACTTTTAATTCTGCACACCACCACCCCCCACCCCCCACCACAGACATACTTCTTCTTTTTGAAAATCCAACATTGTCCAAACCTTTTCGATTAAGAAGCTCAGCTGAATGAAAGCACTATGGTTCTGCGTTGGTGCATCTGTAAACAGAGGGGCTCGGGAAGCCAGGCGGCACACGGAGAAATAGGGCTGGTCTTCTGTAATTACCTTGACACTTCATGCAGTACAGGGAATTAACTCCTAGGACTTTGGGCCGAATGAAGAAGTTGATGTTTCATGTTGTGAATGCATCAGCGCCTGAACCCATTACCAGTTTTAACAAAGATGGGAATTTACTATGCTCCTTTTTTTTCGTTAGGCATGTAGAATGATGTGCAGAAAATGAGTGGAGAATTGAGGATGCTGAAGCAACAGCAGTGTGTATTTTTATTATAGCCTCTTTCTTCCGATTCTGTACCCATCTATAAAACATAAATAGAAGACGAGACCTAGGGCAACCATCGTCTTGAAGGGGGGAGCCCTCTGTCTTAGAGGGGAGAGGTGAGTGTGTCACTAGAGTGGGTGAAGGTATTCCGGGACAGACCTAGAGGGACAGAGTGCTTGAAAACCCAGAGCAGGTGGGGAGACATAGCTCAAACGGCAACTAGTTAGCAGCTGGCACCCTGACCTTTAACTGCATCCATGGTAACTGGGCTAAAGATGGAGCTCCGTTTTATTATTCTCACACCCACAATGTTAAAGCCCGTGAATCCCCATTGCAATTTAATGGCTGAAATCAGAAGGCAGATCTGTGTGCATTGGACCAGTGCCGATACCCTCTTAGCTAATGAGCGCAATAAACATTCTCATGCCAGGAAGCCAGCACAAGTGGAAATATTATGCCATACAGAAATCTATACCCAAACACAAAGAGCTGGTCAGAGAAGCCAGTCTTTTATGTGTATTTTGCATATTCTAACATGCAAAGCCAATCACCTTTTAAGGAAAGGATTACAAAAAGCGGCTAGACTATTAAAGACTGTGGCATACCATGAAGCTTATTGTGAATGAGAAATCTCAAGTTATGAATTCTCGACTTAATGAGTATTGCTGCCACTTCTATTATTTTCCTTAATGAATCTTATTATTTGTAAATGCATGCTTCCTTTTATGTGGCTTTAATATACTAGGTGTCTTTTCTCTGACTATATGCTATACCTACAGCTGAATGGAACACAGTGTGAAATCAACCCACACTTTTTTGGGAACAAAAGGAAGAGATTTTGTTATAACTTTGACTTGGCAGCCATTTAGTCCATAGTTTTTTAGGAATTAATGACAACAGTGTCTTTCCGTTCTCACGGACTCTGCAGCCTACAGGATACGTAGATCATACTGGTTTGCTTCAAAGCCCCAGAAAAAAAAGAAAAACCAGTAAAGGCAGCTGACTACCAAGTGATGAACCCTTGCATAACCCTTGCATATGCACCGCCTTTTTAACAAATGCTGGCAACACTTTTGATACAAATACACACACATTTAGGTTTAAAAGGAGATGAAAATTGCTTCTGAAGCCCTCAATCCAAGAAATAGCCAATTGCAGAGGTTCAAGCGTAATCAGCCCATTATGTGAATTTCATGCGCTTTTTTCCTGTTATTTGCTCTCCCCAACTTCTTTTTACAAAACTTACTTTTTCTACATTCAAGTTTAGCGATTTAAATGTGCCACAGGGTATCAAAACGATGCCAACAATTATCCTGGATATGTATTTTATGTGATTTAAGAAACACAGTCTAAGTTCTAAAACGCCGCGAGAATCTGCAGAAAATGTAACCTATAAATTTTTTTTGCCCCTGTGTGTTAGTCTCTAGTCGTGTCTGAGTCTTTGCAACACTCTGGACTGTAGCCTGCCAGGCTCCTCTGTCCATGAGATTCTCCAGGCAAGAACACAGGAGTGGGGTGCCATTTACTTCTCCAGGGGATCTTCCTGACTCAGGGTTTGAACCTGCCTTGCAGAGTCTCCTGCCTTGCAGGCAGATTCTTTACCATCTGAGCCACCAGGGAAGCCCTTCCCTTCAATTGCTCCCTCTGTAGTTCCTAAAATACTCTTCAATTTTATTTTGCTTAAATGGTTTTCTGAGAAAAGATGAGGGCTTAATAACTTTCCTTATCAGAAACAATAAATGTTTTTCTTGCGGCACGATGCCAGGAATCCTTTGTAAGAAAAAGCTTGAACTCTTTTGCTAACAGAAGCTACTTGTTCGGCAAGCGATAAAGGTCAGGGAGAAAATAATTTTGGCGCTTCTTATCATTTAAGACAATGTCACTTTTATCATTATCAGAGAGTTTTAAGAGGGTTGGAGGGTGGGGGGGAAAGCAAGACAAAGGAAGTAAGAACTCCGAGCCCTGAATAATCACACCTGTTTACTTGACTTATGAAAGGGCAGGGTGTGACTTGATCCGTTTAATAAAAGATGTTCTATCAATTTAGACAATTATACCAAAGATTAAGAATGTCAGGAAGCTGATGAAATCTCCTAGGTAACATTAAAAAATAATACACTTTTAGATCACATCATATATTAAATGACAACTGCCAATTTTTTTAAAAGGAGTCCTCAAAATTCTTTCCTGAATAACAGTTTGAAGTTAAAATACTTTGTTCTTAACTGTTAACTTCATTGACATGACACTTCTACTTCTTGAGTTGGGGAACTTGGCAAAGAAGAGCTTTTAGTTTACCCAAGTCAAAGCAGACTGCGATAGAGACACAGAATTTTATGGCCTTTATGCATCTTTGCCTAATTAAAGAATAATAAGAAATATTTTTCTAGCATATTACTTGGTTAAAAATATCTAAAAATGACTTACGTTTAAATCTTAACCATCCTCTTGACTTATTTATTCAGTTTTTCTGGCTTCTGAACAATTACTTTTATTATCAGCAGCCTATTAAAGTTAGAAATTCAAGCTTTTATGAAAAGGCTTGTCATGGGAAGATTCGAAAGATGAGCTCGTGGTGACCTTGGACAGATCAGCTCTGCGGAGGGCAGATGGTGAGACCAGAGGTGAGCGGGTTAACGTAGCTCTTCTGCTGCCTGTCTCCTGTTGGCCCACAATGTTATGGACTGGAGGTCTGTGCTGGAGGAAGCTTATAGAGGCACCCAACAGCCACGGGGAACCTGGGAGACAACACGGGAGCTCTAGAAAGACCTAGAATCACTTAACCACTTTAATGTATGGCATGTAACCACCACCACGGTGTATTTATACCATAGTCTTTATACCTGGGTGGGAAACATCTCCAGTCCTGTTCGTCTCTATCACCTGGAATCTCTAATAAAGATCCATCTCTCTGCATCTGTGGCTTCTCACGTGGCACTCGTGCTAAAGAACCCACCTGTCAATGCAGGAGACACAAGAGATGCAAGTTTGATCCCTGGGTAGGGAAGATCTCCTGAAGGAGGGCATAGCAACACACTCCAATATTCTTGCCTAGAGAATCCCACAGACAGAGGAGCTTGGCGAGTTACAGTCCACAGGGTTGCAAAGATACGGACACATCTGAAGCGATTTAGCATGCATGTAGGCACTCTCTGCATTCAGTCCAAATGGTGAAGGGGCAGGGCCTGAGCTCCACTGACTACCAGGCAGATTCCAGGCCTGGAACTTGTGCACTGGTACAAACTCCAGGGGAGCAGCAGGTCAGCAGAGCTATCACCTGCCAGCAATGCTGCTGCTCTATCTAAGGAAGTCTGCTGCCACTGCTAAGCCCAGCCCAGGTGATGCTCCCCTTGCTCAGATCTGCCCTGAACTCCTGCTCCACTTCCAGCCTCACCTTCTGGTTCCCAGCCAAGTTTCATAATTTAGCTCTCTACCCAGCACGGTAGACACCAAATGCTGCTGGCTTGTGACAAGCTGTAAAAAAAACCATTGTCATTCTGCACTTCTCAGCTTCTGGGTCCTGGTCCACGGATCCTTTCGCTTCTGCAGTAGATGCGACAGTGCCATTGTTATTATCAGCAGCCTCTGCAGGAGCGATACCCATTTAGCAAGCTCTTAGCCTGTGCACGTCATAAACACTATCTCATTTAATCCTTACAGCAAGTCTTTGGTTAAACTGATTCTGGGAAGTTAGTTAAATTGTCAGAAATTAGATCCTTTGGAGAAGGAAATGGCAACTCATTCAGTATTCTTGCTTGGAGAATCTATGGATAGGAAGCCTCGTGGGCTATAGTCCATGGGGTCGCAAAGAGTCGGACACGCCTGAGTGACTGAACATCAACAACGTTTTCTCACTTCGTACCTCTGTGTCACATTTTGGTAATTATCCCAATGTTTCAAACATTATTTTATATTTGTTATATCAATAGTATATTTACATTATTATATTTACATTATATATTATATTACACTTGTATTATATTTCATTATGATATACATGGTGATCTGTGATCACTGATCTGTTTTTTCAAGTCATTGTTGAATTTGCTACCGTGTTGCTTCTGTTTTGTGTTTTGGTTTTTGGCTCTAAGGCATGTGAAATCTAGTTCTCTGACCAAGTGTCAAATCTGTACTCCCTGCCCTGGAAGGCAGTCAGAACCACTGGAACACCAGGGAAGTCTTTGTGGGCACTGATCTTTGATGTTACTTTGGCAAAAAATTTAGGACTCACTGAAGGCTCAGGTGATAGCACTTTTTAGTAATAAAGCATTTTTAATTGAGGCATGTACATTCTTTAAAAGGCACAATGCTTTTGCACACGTAACAGGCTACAGAACAATGTAAACCTAACTCTTACATGCACTGGGAAACCAAAAAATTTTCTGTGACTTGCTTTATTGAGATATTCGTTTTATTATAGTGGTCTGAAATGGAGCCTGTAAAATCTCTGAGGTCTGCTTGTAATGTATACATGATAATTATGATGTAACCCATAAGAGAGGTTCAAAACAAAAACTCTCAGAACTGAAAGGAGAAATAGGTAATCACCGTTGCAATGGAAAATTCATTACTACTTCATCAGTAAATGACAGAACAACTAGAAAAATCAGTTGTTTCTAGAACATTAGTCAGTAAAGATACAGAAGATGTGAATGGCACCATCTTGACCTAACCGACATTTACAGAATAAAAGACTCAACAACTATGGAATACACAGTCTTTTCAAGTGCACACAGAATGCTCACCAAGGTTGTTTCGTGTACTGGACTGTAAAAAAAACCTCACATTTCAAAAGCATGGTATATTACATAAAGCGTTATTTAAAAAAAAGTGAAATCAAATCAGCAACAACAAAAAAACAGTTTACAGGTTAAAGTCTTGGACAGCAGACTCCTCATTGACGATAATGCTGGTAGACAATGGACCAATACCTTGGGTTCCTTTGAACTTGAATTCTACACCCAGTGGAATTCAGAAACTTATTCATTACAGAGATTTTTTTTTTTAAAATTCAGAAGTGCAAAGATGGAGTTGACTATTTGCAGAACCTATTGAAATAATTCCATATGATGTATTTTATAGGGAAGAAAAATAAACATGGAGAGGAGTAGGACCAAAAAATAACAGTAAAACCGACAGTGCAATTGTAGAAACAAATCAGTTTTTCTTTTGTTTTTCAAGATGGAACTTAAAAGTGTATTAAGGGCTTCCCTGCTGGCTCAGATGGTAAAGAATTTGCCTGCAATTCAGGAGACACAGGTTCAATCCCTGGGTCAGGAAGATCCCCGGGAGGAAGAAATGGCAACCTACTCCAGCATTCTTGCCTGGAGAATTCAATGGACAGAGAAGCCTGGTGGGCTACAGTCCATGGGGTCACAAACAGTGGGACACGACTGAGAGACTAGCACAGCCAAAGTGTATTAAACAGCAATAGTAGGGCGGAGGGAATGATGAGAGACATCCAGTGAGAGAGACTGAGAGAGACGGCGGTGGCCGAGGGGGCTGGAGGGGGAGGAGGGGTCCTGACCAGGAGACAGTGTGATCTAAGGCCCTTGTTTTTCAGAAGACGAGAGTCTTCCATAGATCTTGGAAGTCCCCACAGATCTTGCTTAGAAAACATTTATAGTCAATTTTCTGGGACAAATGAATGAAAAGAATACTGAAAACTTTGTGTCAAATACACAGAAATCACAAAAATGGAAAGAAAAAGGAAGGGTAATGAAAATGAATCGCAGGAAAATAAATCCCAAATGTACTGGTAGTTGCAATAAATGTTAATAGATTAAACACATATATTTCAAGATTGACGCCAGCTCAGTGTTTTTTTTTAAAGTTACTATATCCTGCTCATATGAAGCAAAATTCTAGAAATATTAAAAATAAAAGAACAGAAACAGATCGAAAAAGTTCCAAATGTTGGTGAAGCACCATTAATTGGGGACAAAAGAGAGTTTATGGCAAAAGTCATGATTATGGTTAAAAAGGGAGATTGTCTGATTGTGGTGATTGAAGAGGCGAGCTATCCAGGTGAGCAGAGCATACCTGCAGTTGTAGAATTTGGAATAACTATGACCTTGACATCAGAAGGTGGGTGAGTCTCCACCTTCCCTCTCCCCACCACACACCCCTGACACCAAGGCATTTTATGAGATTAAATTCTTTTCCTTCTGAAATCCTGGCTATTTTGATGTTCAATTTCTATGAGTTGAAGGAAGAAGTGATTCTTTTTCCAATTTTGTTTTTTATTGTTATAGTTTAACTCTTTCCACTGCATTGCAGGCATGGCAGAGAAATCGGGGAAAAAACATGTACAATGGAAATGAAAAATGAGCGAGAGACGTGAAAGGATTTCCTGAGGTGGAAGAGAGGAGTCGTCATGTTGGACGATAAGGCAACTCACTGGGCAGAGTGCACAGTCTGCAGAAGGGCAGGCAGCTTAGGTGTGGGAGCAGTCCTGGGCTTAGAGGCCGGGAATGACTCAGAAAGTTACGGGCCACACATAGTGAGAGCTGCCAGCCTGTCACTATCCTCCTTGCAGGACCCCTGAGATAAAAGATTCATTCCTCCTTAAGGTGCCCAGGATGGAAAAGGAAATCAGATACAGGGTTAAAAATGCCTTCATTTTTTTTTTTTTTTTAAGATTTTTTTTTTTTTTTGGATGTGGGCCATTTTTTTAAAAGTCTTTATTGAATTTGTTACAATACTGCTTCTGTTTCATGTTTTGGTTTTTTTGGCCATGAGGCATGTGGGATCTAGCTCCCCGACCAGGGATCCAACCTGCATCTCCTGCGTTGAAAGGTAAAGTCTTCACCACTCGAGACCGCCAGGGAAGTCCCTGCCTTCATTTTAAAATGTGAAACGTGGGTGTAAACCTTGTAGAAAACAGTTGGAGGACTCTTTCCACTGTTGCCAGAAAGATGCCAACTGAAGTCCTTCATGAGACTTTAGAGGATTCTGGGCTTCAAGGGAAAGAGACGTTGTTTGGTTGTAAAATATTAAATGTAAAGGAAAAATGCTTTGGGGTGACTTAACATCCACCTTCAAATTAAAGTAAGAGTCAAATTCAATCTGAAGCACTACAGCAAACATGCATTAGACAAGAAATGATTATTAATATTTTGAAGAGATACTTCCTTGCAAAAGCTTAAAATCTAGAATACAGTTCCGTTTTAGCCACATAGAACACGTGGTTTTGGTAAGGTTGAGGGGGAAGATGAGTGGTTCTCTGGATTCTCTCTCTCCCAGCCCTGGAATTTACAGAGACCCACTGCTTTGCATTGGAGTGTCCCAAGCTCTCCTTTGAATCTTGCTTAAATAAGAGAGTAATATGACTGCGAGAAAATCCTCAAAGGACCTTGAATTCTCACATTGTTTTACATTAATTTTGGAAATATTGATTACTCTAAACACTTTGACGCGGATTAATGCTCAGCTCTGTTTTATGCTTCCTCCTTCCTCAAGTTTCTTTTCCACCTCTTTCCAGAAGAACCACAGCAGTCGCGGAGTGGGGTGGATTGGGAGGGGTTTATGCCCTGGAGATAGAGGAGGTGCCATAACCAACCTGTGAACACTATTCCCGTCTGCAGGCACGCCTGGACCTCGGGCCAGACTCCCACTCCCAAAAGCCCAGATAAATGCCTTTTCTTTCCCATGACAGCCCTGGAGAGGGAGGAGGGAACCAAACGCGACTTGTTTTTCACATGCCGTTTTATTTGAAATTGTCAATTTTATATTATTGCTAAGCCATGAAAGTGGTTTTGGTCACCTGTTTTTTACTTATTTGTTTGTTTATTTCTAAGTTAATTTTTGCTGGAGTAGAGTTGTTTTACAGTGTGGGGTCAGTTTCTGCTGTGCAGCAAAGTGAATCAGCCACAGGTTTGCATATATATATATATCTATATATATCTCCTTTTTTTTTTACTTTCTTCCCATTTAGGTCATGACAGAGCAATGAGTAGAATTCCCTGTGCTCTGCAGTGTGTTCTTATCAGTTATCTATTTTATATACAGTATCAGTAGTGTATATCTGTCAACCCCAATCTCCCAAGCCCTTCCTCTCCCTTGGTGTCAACACGTTTGTTCTCTGTGTCTTAGTCTCTACTTGATTGCCTGTTCTTTAAAAAGCCTTGCTACTTGGCAAAGTATTTTTGCATACAATTCCTGATTATTTCCAATTGATAATGACCCATTTGGTTAATAGCCATTAGATATAGTTTAACTTAGCTTCTCTTTTGTATGATAATTTCACATATGTATTTTTAGAGTACCTTTGTACCTTTGCAGAGGAATAGGGAGAAATCTACTCTTGCTTTGAACAAAATGGGGGCTAGTGCAAATATTTGCTGTAAAGTAAATGTTATTCAAGTGATTTGAGTTTGGGCATTACTGGGAAATTCATATTTTTAAGAAAAAATCCTGAGCTTTATATACTATGTGGGATATGTTAGGTGGTAAATATATATTTGTATTTGACCTTGTGATCCTTGCCCAAACTTTACCAGCTACTTAAGTTTTTTTTTTTTTTTCCAGAGGCAGCCACCTGGGAGTAAACCTTTTTATATCTTTTGGACACTGTAGCTTCTATAAATAACTTTGTAGCATTACATCAGGTAAGAATCCAATATTCAATTGCATGAGCAATGTGGAATTTTGTATTTTGAATTAAATAGTGTAAATGGCATTTTGGTTTCAGTATTGAAATTAAAAGCAAGAATCAAATCACAGATGAGGGACAAACAGATGCTTCTCTGATAGTTGGATTCCTTAGACAATGGACTATAAATTCAGGAAGATAATTATTAACATTGGATGATATAATCAGGATGATCTGGCTGGTTATCTACAAAGTCATTAAAATGTGTCAGAAGAATCAAATGTATGTTGTATACGAAGCAGGACCTGAGTCTGGTCTTCATTGAAATCCCTTCTGCATTTCCTTTGCATAACTTAATTAGCAAAGTTAAAATTAAGATGAGACTCCAGTGTGTTTAGATGAAACAGTTTCTATGAGAGGACACTTCATTAAAACATTTAATAATACACCAAACTCTCGGTTATCTAAGGAATCTCTTAAAACTATTCTTTCCAATGAATATAATTATTCGATCTAAAATATTTGTGTTGTTCAGGAAAACTCCAAATATTGGCCCTCTGCCACGGACACGTAGGCTTGGGCTCTTAGATGCTCTGCTTCCATTCGGTGCTTTCCAGTGTTTATAGTAAGGTGGTCATGAGAGTTTGGGCTTCTCAGGTGGTGCAGTGGTAAAGAATCCGCCTGCCAGTGCAGAAGACGTGGGTTCAATCCTTGGTTCAGAGAGATCCCCTGGAGGAGGAAATGGCAACCCACTCCAGTATTCTTGCCTGGAAAATCTCATGGACCGAAGAGCCTGGTGGGCTCTAGCCCATGGGGTCACGAAGAGTCAGACACGAAATGACTGCGCATGTACGAGAGTGTATCTAACATCTTTCTGAGGGTCTAGTACGTATTCTATATGTTCTATGCTCTCTGGGATGAACAGTGAATGCGACAAAGTTTGAAGACCCACTCCCATGAAGCCCGCATTCAGAAGAAGGCAGACAATAAAAGCAGAAGCTAAGCAACATACGTATTTCGATATTCACAGAATTGTGCAACCATCGTTAACATCAGTTTGGGAAATTTTCACCGCAACATTCATTCTCAGTTCTCCTATCCCTCTTAACATTAGGCAACAACTAAAGGTGTGCATTTTTGACTTGAAAAACTACAAAGATGGAGTCTCCTAAGTAAAATGGGGAGAGATGGGTGAAACCGATCGGGGGAGGGACCGTTTGCTTAATAATTTTGTTTGCTTAGTTACTGTTTGTCAAACACTAAAGTAGTAAGTTTTTTTTTTTTTTTTTAAGTAGTAAGTTTTCAGGGAATTACCATTTAGTCAAATATGTTTAGCAGTAATAGTCTACTAAACTTAACCTTGTTTTAATGTTTAAGGTCTTCCAAAATTTCATGGTTTTAAATGTTAATGTGGTATTGTTCTGATCCTATGACAGACCATGAGGATCTGAATTTTAGTAATAAATCCTTGACTTGAGCTAGTAAGGAATCCTTGACTTGAGCTACTAAAGAAATTGTAGAACATGTGTTTTTAAAGTCTGTATTGAATTTATTACAATATTCCTTCTGTTTTACATTTTTATTTTTTTGACTGTGAGGTACTTGGGATCTTAGTTCCCTGACGAGGGATTGAACCCACACCCACTGCATGGGAAGGTGAAGTCTTAACCACTGGGCAGCCAGGGAAGTCCCTAAAACATGTTTTAAATGACTGTTTTGAGTTACTCAATTTGGATTCTGAATAAAAAGGCATCTACTGTGTATAAGTGACCCATGTTTGTGAATGACTAACGCTCTTAAAAAGTAAAAATCTTTGGTTGGCTAAGCTAAATAAGCCTTTTAAATATCCAGGCTATATAGTTCTCTAGGAAATATAAAATTTAGATAACAGGAAAGATCTTGTCTGTGACATTTTTCACCTATAACTTATGGTTCTGTATTGCGTTAATAATGTACATTAACCCTGATTGTACATCCATGTATTTATCAACTGAAAGAAAAACCGATTTTCAATGTCTTTTCTTTTTTCTACCAAAGTGATTTCTCTGGATGAGAAACCTCCAGCTTGACTATCACATTCCATGACCTGATTCCCCTGGGGGGTGGCTTATTGAGGGTCACAGTGGCTGGTTCGCACCTCAGTTATAAGCACCATCACATCATCACATCATATTGGACTATGAGCTCGCCCATCTGTCCCCTTGGGGCCATCAGGCACTCCTGAGAGCAGAGAGTCATGGTCTGTCCACTTCCTAGTTCCTAGAGACCAACTGATTCCCGGAGTGTGAAAGACATTCGGCAGATGTTGAATGAGTGAAGACGTCCATGAATGAGTAAGTTCTCCCATCAGTTCAGTTCAGTCGTGTCCGACTCTTTGCAACCCCACGGACTGCAGCACGCCGGGCCTCCCTGTCCACCACCAACTCCCGGAGTTTACCCAAACTCATGTCCATTGAGTCGGTGATGCCGTCCAGCCATCTCATCCTCTGTCATCCCCTTCTCCTCTCGCCTTCAATCTTTCCCAGCATCAGGGTCTTTTCAAATGAGTCAGCTCTTCCCATCAGGTGGCCAAAGTATGTTCTTCCATAGGCTGTAACATATTTAAAGGCTGTATCTGAATTCTCACCTTGAGAAGTTAAAACAATGACAGCCCCAAAGCAGCTTCTCCCCTGTCCTACACTGGAGTAGAATACCAGATTTGTGAGGGGGAGCACCTGTGGTATTCCTCCATGGCATGCTAGGAAGCCCAAGAAATTAAAAAAAAAAGGAACAGGTCAAAGTCACCAAAGCCCAGGAGTAAAAATGAGCAAACCTTGTGGTCCCTTCTCAGAATCTCTTTTTCCTTCTTGCTACAGGAGTCAAAGTTTTCTTGCTTAGCTTCAGCTTGGAGGTGCTGATTCTATGACAAAATGTGTTTAGCTTTTCAGGTACTAGACCCAAACTTGGAGAAGGAAATGGCAACCCACTCCAGTATTCTTGCCTAGAGAATCCTATGGACAGAGAAACCTGGCAGGCTGCAGTCCATAGGGTCGCAAGAATTGGATATGACTTAGCAACTAAACCACAAGACCCAAACTAATACACATGCAAATCGGTTACATTCCCTTCCTGGCTGTTGAAGGACTCCACATCATCCTGGGTGGTAGACTAAAGCTATAAAATTCCTGCTTTCTGATGCCTTAAATGACAGCCAGTAGTGGGACAAGCATGTCTTTCTAGAAGTCTCTTGTCTTTACAGCCACACCAGTCCTTTGATGTCATGCACGTCATCAATGTTTTGAAGAGTGCCTATTCAGGCACTCAGCTGAGAGAAAGTGCAGCTACCTAAGTATTTGCACAGGGCACAAGACTAGTGGGGCGGGGGGGAAACCCAACGCACTGGTCTAGGATTTCTCCATTGCTTTGAGGGGACCAGGGAATTCTCCAGCAACCATAGTTAAGGGTCACTTTAGCAATTGAAAACAATAATCAAGCAGCAAATTGTTGGCTGGGGAAATCCAGACAGAAGGAAGCTTAAATTGATGGCTTCTGTGGACACTAAGGGAATGTGAAACAGAATTTGCCTGGGATTTTCCTTGCCCAAATCACTTTTACAAAAGAACCATGATGCCCAGAAAATGCCCACACCTCACTTGCAAATAGGCTATATTCCTTCCTGGCTACTGAAGGTCCCCACAACATTCTGGGTAGTAGACTAAAGCTATAAAACTTCTGCTTTCTGATGCCTTAAAGGACAGCCAGTAGCGGAACTATCAGATTCAGATTCACAAAGCTGGCTGGCATCAGGAGTTCCTAAATAAATCAGAGTCATTCTACAGGGACAAAGCGACCATCTTCCAAAAGCAGGTTTCTCGTGTTTACTGTCTGAGCTTGCTCTACGTGCATTATTATTCTCCAAATATCCCAGGGTTTCCTTACTTGGTGTTATCAGGTGCCAATCAACTCCAAAGAATCTTACACAAGACTTACATGAATTTAAGCTTTGGTGGTGCTAGTGGTAAAGAATCGGCCTGCCAATGCAGGAGACTCAAGAGACAAAGGTTCCATCCCTGAGTCAGGAAGATCCCCTGGAAGAGGGCATGGCAACCCACTCCAGTATTCTTGCCTGGGAAATCCCATGGACAGAGGAGCCTGATGGGCTACGGTCCACAGAGTCACAAAGAGTCCATCATGCCTAAGCGACTGAGCATGCATGCGTGTTCACACACACACATTACATCTAAGACATACATCCTTTTTGTTAGGAAGCAAAATGTGAGTTTTTTAACAGAATCCTGTCATTTTCCTTCTCACCTGAATCTCACTTCCTTTTATCCTAGACCATCACCTCTATCTGCATGACAAAACCTTTTCTCACCTTTTCAAAATCGAATCTTGAACTTTCAGTAAAATAAAAATATTCAGGTCATTCACCTATTTCAAGGAAGTGGAGGAAAAGAAATATTGTAAGTTTTTTTTTTTTTTAAATTATACCTAGAGGGTAGCAGATGATGAGATGGTTAGATAGCATCACCGACTCCATGGACATGAAGGGGAGTAAACTCTGGGAGATGGTGAAGGACAGATGATGTCCATGGGGTCAAAAAGAGTCGAACACGACTCAGTGACTGAACAATAGCAAAACTGTTAATCTTACCTGTGTCCTTTGGAGAAGAATGTTTGATTTCTGTGAATGACGCACGTAAAACCCTCCTTTATGCATTTATAAAGGTAAACATGAATTAAATCTAATCCTACCCAATTAGTTACTTAATTATTAAGATTAACATTAATAATCCTAATAAACAGAGACATTGTTTAGTTTGTACAAACACAGTGGTTTTTAGAACCCATGCATGCAAGACGATTTGATAGGTTACTTTCACATCAGCTCCTAGGATGCAACGATGCACTGCCATGGCTAAGTCTGGGTGCTCCAGGGCTTTCATCTCCCCCTGAATTATAACTGAGTTTTTTGGGGATAAGATACAGAAGTTCATGATAGAGTGAGTCAACTAGAGCCATGCTTCCTGGCAATAAAACACTACACAGAATTTTCCTCTTTTTCTATTTCCTGGAACTATAAAAGGAAGGTTAGATTAGGTCTCTGACCACAAGGAAAATTCCCTGGGAGGGAAACTTTTCTGAACGGTAGTGAAAAGTACTACTCAGAAGAGTCAAAGAGATAGCCCTCTCACCCCAAAGTCAATAGGAAATTCAAGTCCATTGACATTGTGATTGGCAAAGGGAGTTTTCAGATGATTGACATAAATTGCTATCTTGGAAGAACTGTAAAGAAATGTCATTTCCAAAATTAAATAGCTTGAAGCTCTGCAGCCAGGGGCTGGGTGTCGGGTGGACCCTCACTGCCCAGCAGGGAGCTCGCCTGGCATTTAGCTCAATTCTACGGATGCGCTGAACATAAACATCTGAAAAGGGAAAAAAGACAAGGAGAGGGGCAGAGGGATTCCATTGCTTAGGAAACCAAAGCCTCACTACACCCAAATCAGACAGAGAGACGGACGGGTCCTTTATACACTTTGCCTTGGTTTGAATCGTGTTTTCATCTTTAAAGAAAGGAAAGAAAAGAGGAAATATTCTGATGAATCTGATGTGACAAGAGAGAGAAACAGGAGCCCTCTCTGAGAATCTCTGCTGAGGAGAGGCAATCACCTGTGTTTGCAGCATCTCTAGGAAGGAAGGAGTAAGGGACTCAGAAAGATAACTGATGGGGCTTCCCTGGTGGCTCAGTGGTAAAGAATCTGCCTGCCAATGCAAGAAGCACCGGTTTGATCCCTGGTTTGGGAAGATCCTACGTGCCGAGGAGCAACTAAGCCTACAGGCCCACAGCTACTGGGCCTGTGCTCTAGAGCCGGAAGCCACAACTACTAAAGCCTGCACACCCTAGAGCCCATGCTCCTCAGCAAGAGAAGCCACTGCAAAGAGAAGCTCATGCAATGCAGCTAGAGAGCGGCCCCTGCTTGCTGCAACTAGAGTAAAGCCTGCACTGCGACAATGAGCTAGCACAGTCAAAAGTAAATTCAAAAAAAAGAAAGAAAAGTAACCGATGAACAGTACCTTAGCCTACAGTTTGCCAGCTTTTATTCTGTCATACAAGACGTGGAACAAGGTAGAAACACAACATGGGCTGTTTTCAGAGGCAGAATCTGGCAGCTGCGGAATCAGTACTGTTGTATTTACATGTGAACTTAGTGCTTTGCTTGCTTGCTAATTACATTGTGTCAACAGAAGCCATTTCTGCTACAAAAACGCCATAACGGTGATTTATCGATGATAGTCTGAATCGACATGTCTTTGAAGAGTGAGAAATGCTATAACAAATTGCTAACATTTAAACTCATAGAAGAATGTGCCATTAGAAAAAATGTGCTTAAATCATCCCAAAGTGTCAACGTTTGGAAAGAACAAAAAATGCCACAAGAAACAGTATTTAGGGGTCCTGAAAGAGGCTTGGGGTTTTGGTTTCATTTCACACCTTTGGAATAGATTGGCAGGTATACCAGGGAGTCAAGTAGCTATATACTTAGATTGGTCTTATCCTGCCCTTCTGGTTAGTACTCTGTTGTTAGACAACGTTGTCCCAGCCTGCCAGCACTCTCAAAATCCTAATTTCATCTTCCCTAGATGGATGCCCTTCAAAACTGTTAGGTAAATTTTCCACTTATCTACTACTAGGCTTCCCAGGTGACACAGTGATAAAGAATCTGCCTACCAATACAGGAGATGCAGGTTCAATCCCTGCAGGAAGTTTTGCTGGAGAAGGAAATGGAAACCCACTCCAGCATCCTTGCTTGGAAAATTCCACGGGCAGAGGAGCCTGTTGGGCTACAGTCCATGGGATTGCAAAGAGTCAGACTGAACACACACGCACATACAGCAAGTTATTTATTCCCAAACCCAGTCCTTAGAAATAGCCACTTTATTATGCTGGGGGTTTCTGTGGGTCAGAAACTGAGGATGGATTCAATGCAGGGTGGGGAATGAGCTTGCCTTGCTTTCATTTGTCTGGCCCTCAGCTGGGTGATCTTAAACTTTTCCTTGTTGTTCTAATTCCCTGTAGTTTTAAAGGATATTTCACCTTTTATTTTACAGAAAATGAAGGTAAGATATATTTGACTCTTCTGTTTTAACATTCAAGGACAACTATTGAAAGATGATAAAATTGAAAAGATGATAAAATAACAAGGTTGATGATGGAGGATTTGCCATTTTCACCAAGACTTCGAAGGGAATTTGTTAAACGTTCAATGAAAGGACCTTGCCCTGGGGACACTCATTGGCATTATAGGTGGGGAGACTGAGCAGGATTCCTGCCTAGAATATGGAACTGGGACCATCAGAGGTAGAATCTGGGAAGAAACCTGCCATTTTCTGTATTTGAACCTATTTCCCATTTCCCTAGCTATTGATAATACTATTGAGAGCACTTATTTATTTATTAATTGTTTTTGAGAATCGAAAGCATCACTTGCTCTCATCTAGGTTGCCTCCATGTCCTGGCTATGGTAAATAGTACAGCAGTGAATACTGGGGTGCATGTGTCTTTTCAAATTACGGTTTCCTTCGGACTCTACTTGGTACTTTGTGGTGACCTACATGGGAAGGAAATCCAAGGAAGAGGGGATATACTTACACATGTGGCTGATTCACTTTGCTGTGCAGCAGAAACTAACACCACATTATAAAGCAACTATATTCCAATAAAAATTAATAGGAAAACAAATGGCGCATCAGGTGAATTTGCTTTCATATAATTTAGAAAAATTAGGAGCTTTGGATTAACACACTATTATGGATAAACTAGGTAACCAAGAAGAACCTACTATATAGCACAGGGGACTTGACACTCTGTATGGGAGTATATGGGAGAAGAATCTATATGAGAGAGGAATCTGAAAAAAAAAAAGTGGCTATGTGTATATGTATAATGTACTCACTTTACTGTACCCCGGAAACTAATGCAGCTCTGTAAACCAATATCTGCTCTAGTATAAAATAAAATTTAAGTTAAAATAGTAAAAAATAAAAACTCCCATCAGGTGAATTTGCTTTCACATAATTTGGAGACGTTTATTACTCAGCACAAGGGCTTTATTTCAAGAAGCATGCTAGCAAAGTAAGGGTCCAGTTAGTGAAAAAATTCCAGCAAGCGCATCCTTGTTTGGAAGACTGAGGATTCATCAGAGAAAAGGCAAACCGATTCCCTCTCCCCAGGTGAACTGTTCGGAGAATATCGTAAAGAGCCGGCAGATACAACCATCTGCCAGGAAAAGTCGGAGGGTGGCGGTTTGTGTGAAGAGGTGCTCACAGTTAAAGCCACTAGGCAATTATTTGACTTGACTTGGACAGGCTTCATTTGGAACCTGGGTTTTGGGTTCTGAGGGGAACATCCAAAATGATAAAAGGGTTAGAAAATATGACCCAGGAGAAAAGGTTAAGAGAACTGGACACATTCAGTTTCCCAAGGGAGACATAATAACTATTTTACTCCTCTATCAAAGGATATTATGAAGAGGATGGGGCCAGTTATTCTCATTAGTCAATGGAACAAAATAAGAAGTAATAGGCTTATACGGGTGGCAGGGCATATTGAGGTTAAATATCAGAATGGGTTTTAACAGAATCAGAAGTTAGAGAAGATGAAGGAGGGTCTCTGTGGTTTCGTCTTCCTTTGAGATGGCTGGGGATGAATGTAAAGTGTGATTCACTGGATGAGTTTGGATGTTTTGGAATCAAGTCCTCTCTGGTAGGTGCAGCATTTAATCCCATCCCTCCATTTGAATAATAGATCTTGGAACCTGTGTGAATGTGCATGGATATCGATGTCTGAGGATTTCCCATCCCAGATCTGTATGTGATAGTGTGCAGAGAAGGAACACTATTCTTAAATGAGCGTCAAAATACATTTATTACATCTGTTATTAGAGAGTGCACAGTGTACTATTTCCTAATTCGGGAAATGTACAACTTCCATCAACCTTTGAAATGTTTTACAGAAACATAACACTCAATAATGTCTAAACAAGTGTGTGACAAGAACATTGAAATGTGCTTTCTATAAGGAAGAAAATCTTATTACGGGTAGGCTATCTTTCCCTCTCTGCCTCTTTCTTTCCCTCTGCTTTTCTTTCTTCCTCTTTGCCCATCTCACTCTCTCTCTCCCTCTTTCTTTCTCTTTTTCTCTGTCTCTCCCTGCCTCTCTCTCTATCTCTCTGTCTTTTTCTCTGTCTCTCAATCTCTCTTTTTCTCTCTCTCCCACGCTCTCTCTTTTCTCTGCCCCTCTCTGTCTCTCTTTGTCTTTCTCTTTGTCTGTCCCTCTCTTTTTCTGTCTCTCTTTCCTTCCCTCTCTGTCATTTTCTGGTTTCAATCAGGCTTTAGAAAACCCTTGGCACCTGAACCGAGGACCGTAAGGCTGCAAACACCGCCCCCCTACTGTGGCTTATTGGGATTTTATCTGCGTACAGATTGGACCAGTTTACCTCATTATTTCCCCACTCTCTTATTGGTCACAAAGTTTGTAGCCCTTGATACATCTTTTCATGGAGCCATTAAGTGAAACACCCAGTAATGAGTGTCTCCATAATGACTCATTTAGTTCGTTCCGTTGGAAACGATGCATATTATTTCTGCAACAGCTCACCTATCCCATTCAAGAGACGAGCAGCCCTGGTTAGTTGCCATTACAAACTTAACTTCTCTTGAAAATCACCGGTGCTACAAAATGTTCCTTTAATGTCCCGTCATCTTGACTTTTAAAATATGTGCTATCTCATTTATCGTGAAAGCAGTGTAACAATTTTCGAGATTCCCGCGGTTTTCCTGTGTTTATATTTACCCCAGACTCTTTCAGCTGCCAACTGTTTATTTAAATCGACTACACTGGAGTCATTTATAAGAAATCAAAGCACTTTAATACTATACTATGTCTACCTTACCAGGATGTCTTTGTGAAAATAGCATACATCAAAATAATTCTGAATTTCTAAATGGATTGTTTAAAGACAAGCTTTCATTCATTCGTAGCTGTTGATACTACAGAGGCCAGACCTGCCTTTCCTGGTAAATAGAACCTAAATTACCACCTGGGCCCTGAAGATGAAGATCATCTCAGCAGCCCTGAGCACAAGTTCATCAGATAGAGAACTGTGTCCGGGAGACACACTTGAAACAATTCAATGTTCTGTTTCTTGGCTTTGAATATGTTTCCAGTATCCATTAAGAGTAATGAGTTTGTTCTTAAAGAAAGTAAGTCCATAAGAAAAATTGGAGTCAGATTTTAGTAGATTCATATTTACTCCAAAATTTTGCTAAAATTTAGCATCAAAATACATGTCAACCTTTTAACTATATTTGAAATTCTGAGACCAAAATAAGCAGATATTTGAATTAAAAAACATTTTTTAGGCAGTCTTACGGAAGTTACTTTGGGCATTAAAAAACAAATAAAATGTTTCTAAATTTCTGATCATAAAATTATCCAATTCCAAGTCCTTTCTACTTTTTTGGAGTTACCACCATCTCTAACCTCTTGTTCTCATTGCTGCCAAGTTCACCTTCTAAATTGCAAACTGACAACTCAAGTTTTCTGTTTAAAAACCATTATTGTACATTACTACATTTATATGGATGAGCAACAAGGTCCTACTGTACATCACAGGAAACTATATCCAGTCTCCTAGGATAAACCATAATGGAAAAGAATATTAAAAAAGAATACGCATATATGTAACATTGAGTCACTTTGTTATCCAGCATAGATGGGGACAACATCGAAAATCTACTATACTTTAAAAATCTCCCCAAAACAAAAAAACAAAAACACCTTATTGACTCTGCATTGTCTCCAGAAAAAAGCCCAGATTATGCTGGATCTCTCTCTTGTCAATCCTTCTTTGCTATTTTGAGGATTAGCTCTTTTTGCTTTTGGTTAAGAGAGGTCTGAGCACTAAAGAATTGATGCTTTCCAACTGTGGTGCTGGAGAAGACTCTTGAGAGCCCTTTGGACAGCTAGGAGATCAAACCAGTCAGTCCTAAAGGAAATCAACCCTGAATATTCATTGGAAGGACTGATGTTGAAGCTGAAGCTCCAATACTTTGGCCACCTGATGAGAAGAGCTGATTCATTGGAAAAGACGATGATGCTGGGAAAGATTGAAGGCAGTGGGCAAAGAGGGTGTCAGAGGATGAGATGGTTGGATGGCATCATGGACTCGATGGACATGAGTTTGAGCAAACTTTGGGAGACAGTACAGGACAGGGAAGCCTGGCATGCTGCAGTCCATGGGGTCGCCAAGAGTCAGACATGACTGAGTGACTAGGCAACAACAGTGAAAACGTCCTGCCCACCTGAAAATTTTACTAAGCACTGATTCTACCTTTCACTAAGTTTGATGAGCTCATCTGTTGTAAGCTCCATGAGGAGTGCCATTGTGTTCATTCTCTATGGAGTCAGGCGTGGTCAGCACCCACTTGTGTGCCGGCAATAAATTCTCACATGAAAAAGTTTGAAGTTGGCATTTCTCATTTGCAATGCTATACTTGTGTTCCATGACAAGACTGATTCTCCAAATTCAAAGAATTCCAGCAAACGAATGATGAGAAATACATAATTTTAGATGACAACGTAGGTCTGCAGTAGAAGGCTTTGATATTTGAATAGAACAGTTATCTAGAGAAATATTATTGTGATGTGGTCCAGTAGGTTCAAAATTAAGGAAGGGAGGAAATCATTTGGGAATCTTGCAAAACCACTTGTGGCAATAGATTGGTTGTTTCAACTCTGTCTTGAAATATTACCATGGGTTAAGCTCAGAATGAAAAGGAGGCTTAGGTCGTGTGTAATCATTTCTGTGCTTTTCCACTGATAGATGTATTGTAAGAGTTTTAATGTATAGATTCATGTTAACATACAGTTTGATCAGTGTACTGTTCTCATTTAGGGACCTCATCTTTTTGTTTCTTGAAGGGCCTTGTGCGCATGTGTGCAGTGAAATGCAGCATAGAGAAAGCCGTGCTGTGGGTCCCACATGGTCTCTGGGCTGTGTGTCCATGATTTTCTACAAATAGCTTGACTATTCTGTTCTTCTTAGCTCCTACTTATCCTATACTGTCTTTGAGGTCTCTTCCAGCTTTACAACTGCCTGCATCTATTTCCTGTAAGGTTTTTATGGTTCTCCTATACGGATAGTTATTGTTCTCAAGATAATTTCGCATCTTTCTAGAAATTGGGTTCCTGTCCTGAGTGTTTGCAGAGAATCATCTAAGTGGTGCCTACAACTTCGACGTAAACATCTGGACCACCTTGGAGATTTTTGAGTCCTTGTTGTTATTCTTTAGTGGCTAAGTCATGTCCAACTCTTTGAAACCCCATGGACTGTAGCCCACCAGGCTCCTCTGTCCATGAAATTTTCCAGGCAAGAATACTGGAGTGTGTTGCCATTTCCTTCTCCTAGGACATCTTCCCGGACCAGGAATTGAACCCACGTCTCCTGCATTGACAGGAGGATTCTTTACCACTGAGCCCCCAGGGGAGCCCTTAGGCTTCAGTTAATCTGTTCATGGAAGTGCTTGATAGGCCTCCGGAGAGCCCTGAGAGCACATGTCTGTGGAATCAACAAGGGGCATTCATTCTCAAGGCCCTTGATGCTCTGCGTCCCCTGGGGTCCCAGCACAGAGCTTTCTGTGGTCCTTGCCAGCCAATTGCGTGGCCCCTGGAGAGTGGAGGGAAACACAGGAAGCGTGGGTTAGAGCTTTAGGTGCCAAGTCAGTGTACCTTCAACTGAGATGTGCAGAGGCCCCGTGTTATCCAGCCTTTGAAAGAGACAAAGGCTATTGTGTGCTTATGGCTTATTTTCCTCCATGAGAAAAACTTAGTAAGCGTTTTCGACACATGGACGCAATATGTCTGCCTAGCAGCTGGAATGATACAATGGATCCTAATAGCCATTTCAGGTTTTTCATCCTCTTTGAACACCCCATCCCTCCTCTTCCCTCAGAATACTTGCTTACAAACCATTACCCTGGGCAGGGTTCAAATTTGGAGATTTATTGAGTGAAATACAAGAGCCCAGTAGCTCTGAAGACCCATCCCCTTAAGGAAGATATTTCGCTCTTCAGTTTTTTCCTTGGCAAGTCCACATGCTGCCTACATGTGAGATTATTTTCCATTTTGGATGGTGGTGGGGTTTATGATGCACAGGTATCAGGTCGCTCAATTCTGTATTTGTCCCCCACTTCTGTTCCCTGCTGGGCAAAGATCCTAGGAGGCTGCAAAGGTGAGGGTTTGGGGGGCAAGGGTGACCACATGGCTGTGATGATGTTTGAATTAACACAGCCATGTTATGAAGTTTGGAGAAAAACACATTTCCCAGATGAGTTGCGTTTATGGCTTGCAAGTTTATAAATGGAGTAGATGAAACAATGACACCCTGTTCCTCTCTTTTCTCCTTGTGTATTTGCTGGTTCATTTGCTGTGTGTTGGATTCCAGAAAATGACAGACAGGTAGGGATGTGTGTATAGATGTTTATCATTTATAAGCAGAGTGTGCATTAAACATGCCATTTCTCCATCAGCTGTGATACCAGTGCTTGGGGTTACAATGCATTCCTCCCCAAGTGATCTTCTCTGTGGCTTTGTTTACACCGTCTTTTTTGCTTTCAGTCCTCGTGTGTGTGGGGGATGAAATTAGAGAGTTACAGCGTTCTGATGGCCACTTTCTTCTCCAGCAAATTCTTGTCATGAGCCACAGACACATTATTTTAAATAGATCCATGAGAAAGAGTTAAAAAACATTAGGTCTTTTTGTTCTTCTGTGGTAAAATAATTTCAGCTTGTATTTCAAGAGGCATATTTGCTGTGTTGGTTCTAAGGACTTAAAAGTGAAGTTGAAATCAATCTCAGATGGATTATCTGTGTGATATAAACATGAGGGCATGAAATGTATGGAGCGTACATATGGCAACCCCATCTGATATAAACAAGTGGGGTTGAGAAACATACATACATGTCTTGATTGATTTGTTAACTGTGTCTGTAAATGAAGCTGAAAGCCCATTTTCAAGCATGACCTGCGATAAGCCAAAGCATATAAATACACAATAAACTGAGATAACGCAAGAATAACATCAATTAAAACAATTATGACAACTTCCACTCATCACGACGTATTGTTTCAGCTTGTCTTAAAACAGGAAAAGCTTCCAATTGTTCTTAAATCGACTGGTGACTGATTCCACATTTGTGGAGCCCTGACACAAAGGGGTTTTTGTCTTTCGTTTGTATTCACCAAGGACATGTGAGTTCCAGATCTTCAGGAGGGAGGTTCTGTGTGGGTCCCTGTTTGACAGGTTGACGTGGTGCCTACCAAGAAGACACTCCCTTTGTTTCATTGTTGGAGATAGGCATTTTCTATTTCCCTACCAAGCTGTAAAGAATTGAGCCTAAGCAGTCCCATGCTTAATGATTTCCTTAAAGTCTACAGGCTAATGAATCTAAAACTCACAATGTGTACTTTGGTAAATCAATATGCCTTATTCAGTGATGCAATCAAATTGAATAGAAGGCATAGTCACATATCTAAATGTGTAAAATGAAAGTGAAAGGCACTTAGTCGTGTCCGAATCTTTGCAGCACCAAGAATTCTCCAGGCCAGATTACTGGAGTGGGTAGGCTTTCCCTTCTCCAGTGGATCTTCCCGACCCAGGAATTCAACTGGGTCTTCTGCACTGCAGGCAGATTCTTTACCAATTGAGCTATCAGGGAAGCCTCTAAATGCGTAAGGCCAAGAATCACTAAGGATCCGTGCTCCCCTAGGTGATCAATCACTCATCCTGGAATGTGAAGTCAAGTGGGCCTTAGGGAAGCATCACTGTGAGCAAAGCCAGTGGAGGTGATGGAATTCCAGATGAGCTATTTCAAATCCTAAAAGATGACGCTGTGAAAGTACTGCACTCAACATACCAGCAAATTTGGAAAACTCAGCAGTGGCCACAGGACTGAAAAATGTGTTTTCATTCCAAGCCCAAGGAAAGGCAATGCCAAAGAATGTTCAAACTACCACACAATTGCACTTATCTCACATGCTAGCAAAACTCTCCAAGTCAAGCTTCAGCAATATGTGAACCATGAACTTTCAGACGTTCAGGCTGGATTTAGAAAAGGTGGAGGAAACAGATCAAATTGCCAGCATCCACTGAATCATCAAAAAAGCAAGAGAGTTCCAGAAAAACATCTACTTCTGCTTTACTGACTAAGCCAAAGCCTTTGACTCTATCATAAGAAACTATGGAAACTTCTTAAAGAGATGGCAATACCAGACCACTTTACCTGACTCCTGAGAAATCTGTATGCAGGTCAAGAAGCAACAGTTAGAACCAGACATAGAGCAACAGACTAGTTCCAAATCGGGAAAGGAGTACACGAAGGCTGTATATTGTCACCCAGCTTATTTAACTTGTATGCCGAGTATATCATTCAAAGTGCCAGGCTGGAGGAGGCACAAACTGGAATCAAGATTGTCAGGAGAATTATCAATAACCTCAGATATGCAGATGACACCACCCTTATGGCAGAAAGTAAAGAAGAACTAAAGAGCCTCTTGATGAAAGTGAAAGAGGAGCATGAAAAAGCCAGCTTAAAACTCAACATTCAGAAAACTAAGATCATGGCATTCAGTCCCATCACTTCATGGCAAATAGATGAGGAAACAATGGAAACAGCAGGAGACTTTATTTTGGGGGGCTCCAAAATCACTGCAGATGGTGACTGCAGCCCTGAAATTAAGATACTTGCTCCTTGGAAGAAAAGCTATGGCCAAACTAGACAACATATTAAAAAGCAGAGAAATTACTTTTCCAACAAAGGTCCATCTGTCAAAGCTATGGTTTTTCCAGTAGTCATGTATGGATATGAGAGTTGGACTATAAAGAAAGCTGAGCAGCAAAGAATTGATGCTTTTGAACTGTGGTGTTGGCGAAGACTCTTGAGAGTCCCTTTGACAGCAAAGAGATCAAACCAGACAATCCTAAAGGAAATCAGTCTTGAGTGTTCATTGGAAGGACTGATGCTGAAACTGAAACTCCAATACTTTGGTCACCTGATGAGAAGAACTGGCTCATTAGAAAAAACCCTGATGCTGGGCAAGATTGAAGGTGGGTGGAGAAGGGGATGACAGAGGATGAGATGGTTGGATGGCATCACCAACTCGATGGACATGAGTTTGAGTAAGCTCCGGGAGTTGGTGATGGACAGGGAAGCCTGGAGTGCTGCAGTCCATGGGGTTGCAAAGATTTAGACACGACTGAGTGACTGGACTGAACTGAACTGAACATGCTCCCCTGACATGAAATTATTTTGCTCACATACTGGGGTGCATGTGAGCCTCAAGAAGCAAGTTTGACAAAACATTAAAATATTTTGTAATAATCTATAAGGGAAAAGGGGGCTTCCCAGATGGCTCAGTGGTAAAGGACCCACCTGCCAATGCAGGAGACATAGATTCAGTCCCTGGGTGGGGAAGGTCCCCTGGAGGAGGGCATGGAAAACCACTCCAGCATTCTTGCCTGGAGAATCCCATGGACAGAGGAACCTGGTGGGCTACAGTCCATGGGATCACAGAGTCAGATACGACTTAGCCACTAAACAATAATACCAACAAATGAGGGAAAAGAATCTGAAAAATTGTATATATGTATATATAAAAATCACTGTGCTGTACATTTGAAACTAATATGACACTGTAAATCAACTATACTTCAACTGAAAAAAAAAAGAAGCAAGTTTTATGGTCATAGGGTCAGGGTACTGGCACTGGCTATTTTACGTATTTTCATCTGGGTCTTTGTGGGAACTTTCCTTTTGAATCAGCACTTCCTCCATGGATGCTGAAGAGGTGATTAAAACACCTGCTCTCAAAGCCTGGCTGATTCCCCAGGCAGAGCATTCTCCTCCTCTCCCAGCTTCTCCCCTCCTTGCCTCTGCAGCCAAGACCCGTCCCTGGCCTCACATTGCTTGCCCCTGTATGTCCAGTTACACAGAGATTGTTCATGGACCTGTCTCCCTGCAAGGCTGCAGTCTTAGACAGAGAAAAGCATCTTGTGTATCTTACTGACCAGTCTGTCTCCGCATCAGGATGGTGCCCACCGAGCAGATTCTTAACCTGTGGATTTCCTGAATGGCGTATACCATTCTAGAATCTACAAATCTTTACATAGACTCAGAGTTTCAGACGTGTCCTAGGTTATCAACAGATTCTCATCCTAGCAAAATAAAAGATACTTAACACCTGGCAGCTGCAACTGTTTTTTTTACAAAAGACTGGGGCCAAATAACCCTGGTTTAGAATCTGTACAGCATCCCCAATTTGACACACCCAGTGAAATCTTGACCTGAACAAGGACGGTCTGATCCTACTGACCCAGTCATTCCTCTCTCCCCTGAGCCCTTCTGGCTCTGTGGCTCCACGGGTCACCTCCCACTTAACCATTCCATTCCAGGGTCACTCTTTGTAGCTGGCTGTCCTCTCTCTCTAGGAGCAAGTACATTTACGGATTTTTAAGTTTAATTATCTGAGTGGTAGACTTGAATTATCCATTTATTATTTTTTTTGTGAGGTACTGATTGAGTGAGGAAGCAGTCTTGAGTATAAATCCTCTTTCCCATAGTTTGAATAAAAATTGTTAAGTCAGGAGAAAGGGTGTGTTAGACCCTCAGCCATGTCTGACACTTTCTAACCCCTTAGCCCTCCAGGCTCCTCTGTCCGTGGAATTCCCCAGGCAAGAATACTGGAGTGGGTGGCTGATCCCCTCCAAGGTATCTTTCTGACTCAGGGATGAAACCTGGGTCTCCTGAATTGCAAGCAGATACTTTACCATCTGAGCCACCAGGTAAGACAGGAGAATTGGTACTTAAATTGAGCTTCTATATGAGACATAAGTAATTTCTGCTGAAACTCACGTGCATGTAACACAACCATGCAGGGAGATATTCTCTCTTGTGACTCAGAATCTGATCAGTTAGCCCTTTGGCTCAGCTGTACTGATCCCCTTGTGTGCCTTGGTCTTGGGTGGTCTAGGTTTGCAGCAGCTTCAAGCAGGGCTTGGGTTCCCAACCAGAGACAGGCTGAGTCACGCAGCGAGAGCACCAGATCCTAGCCACTAGACCAAGGGGCTTGGCATTTTGGCTTTGCAGAAAAGAATTTCAACAAAGATGGAAAGTAGTGAAGCAAGTAAAATATTTATTAGGAGGAAAAAGAGTACAGCGCATGTGGATAGTCACAGGTAGACTCGGAGGGAGAGTCGCTGGGCTGCACTCTTATGAGAGCCTGAATTGCATATATGGGGCATTTCTTCCAGTTTCCTCTGGCCAATCATTCTGATTTGCCTGGCTCATGGTCCGTTTCCAGTGTACCTCAGGATCCTTCCATACGTGTGCACACTCACCTCTCAGCCAAGATGGATTCTGCCAAAGCAGACTACGGGTAGAGCATCCCTTGACGTAACTCCCCTTTGACCTCCAAGAAGCGTCCTCTGTGCATGTGTGACTGGGGAGGTCTCCTGACTTCAGGAATGAGAGATATGTGGTCTGGACAGGGCCCAGCCTCCTCCCCTGATTGCCTTGCTGCTCTCATCTTGGAGTTTCTGTCCAAACAGAACGAATCTCGCATTGCTTTACAGCGGGGGAGGGGGTACATCTACCTCTTGGATCAGACTGACCACCACAGTGAAGGAAAGCTACGAAAGTGTCTCCTGCACTATGGCAGTTTCTTTTCTCAGTGTCTCAGTTCAGTGTGTTATTATCAGATGCAAGTAGCTGTGTGGGGGTGAGGGAGGGGGTCCCTTCGCTTCCCTGAGTCTGTCTGCTGCTCTGCGAAGCTGGGGTCTGGACCCAGTGATGATTGTCTAAGTTCCTTTCTGGCCGTAGCTGTGCATCTCTGCAGCCCTTACAAGCACACATATTCTAATTGGTGAATGTAATTCTCTTGGTGGAGCGACACAGTTCCTCCCTAGAAGGGAAAAGTGTGGCTTCGCGGCAACAGGTCCTGAGGTCACTGATCAAAGATGCTTATGTTAATAGGCGGTAGCCATGCAGGTCTCCTTGATTATCGCCCAGCAGACTGGCCAGTTTTAAATGATGCTCAGCCGCGTGGCTACAATAACTGAAAGGACTTCTGCCCCAGTTCTGTCAGGAGGGGAGATGTGTCTCCTGGGGAATTCTGGAAAAAAGACTCAGCCTGTGTCATGACAGCTGTACCTGGATTCCCTGGAAGCCAGGGTGATGTCATGATGAGTTGAGGGAGTGGTGGACAGGAAGGAAGATTGAACACAAGGCAGGGAGAGGAGGGTGAACGCACAGAGACAGGGCTAAGGGAAGCATAGCTCACTGAGTTAAGACACGTGCTGGGGACTTCCCTGTTTGTCTAGGTTAGGACTTTCCCTTCCAATGCAGGGGATGTGGGTTCGATCCCTGGTCAGGGAGTTAAGATCCCATATGCCTCCTGGCCAAAAAAACAGAACGTACAGTTCAGTCTCTCAATCATGTCTGACTTTTTGCAACCCCATGGACTGCAGCATGCCAGGCTTCCCTGTCCATCAGCATGAGCATTCTTTGGCATTGCCTTTCTTTGGGATTGGAATGAAAACTGACCTTTTCCAGTCCTATGGCCATTGCTGAGTTTTCTAAATTTGCTGGCATATTGAGTGCAGCACTTTCACAGCATCATCTTTTAGGATTTGAAATAGCTCAACTGGAATTCCATGACCTCCACTAGCTTTGTTTGTAGTGATGCTTCCTAAGGCCCACTTGACTTCATGGTCCAGGATGTCTGGCTCTAGGTGAGTGATCACACCATCGGGATTCTCTGGGTCATGAAAATCTTTTTGTATAGTTCTTCTGTGTATTCTTGACACCTCTTCTTAATATCTTTTGCTTCTTTTAGGTCCATACCATTTCTGTCCTTTATTGTGTCCATCTTAATCATCACTGATTAAATGTTTAATCAGAAAGCACATGAATGCTGTGGATAAGCGAAATTACAAATAAAATGTGTCCTGATGCTTGAGGGCAAACCTATCATCTGGCTTTTGAGTTCAGATACCTCAGCTTCTTTTGATCTGAGTTATTCAGGGAACAAACTCAACTTTCTGCCTCAGTCCTGTTTTGCTTGGAAAACACAGATGCTACTGACATTATGACTCTTTCATTACACGAATCAAAGAACATCTCTGGGCCAAACTTTCTCCTCTATAAATAAGATAGTTTGACAAATGATCTCTAAGTTTCTTTCCAAAGCTTACTATGATTGTATTATTTTGTGCATGCCTTTTAGAGTGAATTAATCATAGGAAAATAAACTTTCACTTGTACTGAAGATTTTAAACAAACTCCTAACCATTACAATTCAAAAACATTATAGTAAAACTGTAAATAAGACTTCAATTAGAGGGATAAAGATAGGAACACAAACTACTTTGTATAGGTGCTGTTTTGATGTTTGTTACTTTGGATTTGAAAACAGTGCAAGGTAAGAGAAGAGGTGAGAGTTGCCTTAAAAAAAAAGAGTTCAAACAGCTTTGTTTGCAGACCAGAGAAAAAGTTGTGTGCTTCATTTTGACCTACATGAAAGAAGCTGTCAGAATGATAAAGCTCTTTACGAAAGAGTTATTACGTTGAAGACATTTAACTTTAGCAGAATTTTTTAGAGATACAAAATGCATGGCCTTTGTAAAATACACAGATTCTGAGTTGGAAAAGTTCTCAGTCTAAGATATGTTTATCCCCTTTAAAAGAAACCTGAAAGTCACTAACAAATAGGGTTATGAGATTTGATCATTTAAATTATTCTAGGGAAATCCAAGAGAATATGTAAAATTACATAGATTAAATTGCAATTGTGTTGATTTAAGAATATGATTCTTGATCCTACTATGAAACAATATTTTTATGGTAGTTTATTTTACCTTTAAAAAATCCTCCCATGGAGGGATATGAAGTAAAGAAGAATTTCTCCATGGATTTTAACATTAAGCTTGAAAGTGTGAAGATCAAACAACCCTATCTCCATTTGGGATACAGAATTCATATTCTTAAGTTGTTCTTACATTAATTATATATGGAGATATGCTTTTTAACTTAATATTTTAATTTAAAATTTTTTGTTGGAGTGTAGCTGATTTAAAATGTAGTTTCTGCTGTACAGCAAAGTGAATCAGTTATATATATATATATATATATATATATATATATGCATATAACCATTTCTTTAAAGATTCTTTTCCCACATAGGTCATTGCAGAGTGCTGAGCTGAGTTCCCTATGCTGTGCTGCTGCTGCTGCTGCTAAGTCGCTTCAGTCGTGTCTGACTCTGTGCGACCCCACAGACGGCAGCCCGCCAGGCTCCCCCGTCCCTGGGATTCTCCAGGCAAGAACACTGGAGTGGGGTGCCATTGCCTTCTCTGCCTATGGTGTACAGTAGGCCCTTTTTATCTATTCTATATATGGTAGTGTGTGTATGTCAATCCCAATCTCCCAGCTTATCCCTCCCCCTTCCCTCCTGGTAACCGCAAGTTTGTTTTCTACATCTGTGAGTCAATTTCTGTTTTGTAAATGGGTTCATGTGTACCATTTCTTTAAATTCCACATATAAGCAGTATCAAATGACATCATATGATATTGTCTTTCTCTGTCTGACTTATTTTAGTATAAGGAGTTTCAGATATGAGGAATTAATGTTTTTGAAAGCTCAAATGGGATTTATTGTTTTATACAACCATCTATAGTTTGACTTCTTGCTCAATATATCCCGCACATGGCTTCAAGCTTCAGTGAACTTTCCCTCTGCAGATTCCAACTCAGATGAGCAAAGCAATAGAAAAACAGGAAGTGTGGTGGGGAGGAAAGTAAAAGTGTTAGTTGCTCAGTCGTATCTGACTCTTTCCGGACCCCATGGACAATGTAGCCTGTCAGGCTCCTCTGTCCCTGGAATTCTCCAGACAAGAATATTGGAGTGGGTTGTCATTCTATTCTCCAGGGGATCTTCCCCACCCAGGGATCAAACTTGGGTCTCCTGCATTGCAGGTGGATTCTTTACCATCTGAGCCACCCGGGGAGGACATGAGCACTGAAAATTAAGGTTGTGTTACAGAAACATTTAGAAATTGAAGTCAGACATTATGCAGCCAGACTAGATGTGATGAAGACCCCAAGAGAAAATTCTTAGATTTCCTTCCACAGAAAGAAGTGTGTTTCAACAAGATATAAACAGAGAATCTGTGGGAAACCCAATTGCACCCGTTTGGAGGAGCGAGAGCAGGTCACAAATGAGAAAGGCAGTGCCGCTCCAAATCTATTTTCCTAGCTTTTAATAACAGTATCAAGAATGGAGATCAGGCATGGCTGCAGCGAGCAGCACAGCAGCAGGTGGAGCCAGTAGCAGGACGGTACGGCACGTGTTTTAAAGGCATCTGGTAGTAATATTAAAATAAGATTCGTCACTTCAAAATTGCTAGAGAAAATTGATCAAAGAGATCACAGTTCACACTGCTAAAAAGGCTAAAATAAAATAATAGAAGGAAGGAAAAAACATTATGGGTTTGCAAGGTGGCTCCGTGGGTAAAGAATCTACCTGCAATGCAGGAGATGCAGGAGATGTGGTTTCAATCCCTGGGTTGGGAAGATCCCCTGGAGAAGGAAATGGCATCTCACTCCAATATTCTTGCCTGGGAATTCCCATGGACAGAGGAGCCTGGTGGGCTACAGTCGATGGGATCACAGAGTCGGACACACGCAAGCACATACACACAAACATGTATAATAACCAAAAGGGACTAAATATATCACTTAATGACAATAAATAAAAATGAGATAATGCTCCCTACTAATATCTGGCAACACATATTTGAAGGCAAAAAAAAAAAAAAAAAAGCTATGACAAAACCTACAAGGGCATTTTCTTTCTTTTAAAAATTCAGAGTATAAACACCAAATAAAATAATGCTCATAAAAGTTTACATACAGAATTACTTAGCAAAAACTATGTAAATAACTGTGGTTAAAAACAGGAAAGTCAGTTAACAGAGAAAACAATAGAAGTGAGAGATTTTGACATGTTTTTTGAGTGCTTAACAGATAATAGGCAAAAAAAAAAAAAGGATGCTTAAGGTTTAAATCATGAACCAATTTGATATGAGGAAATAAATATGTAATTATGCTATGTGTTTCATTTGTCTATGGATCACTTAGGACTTCTCTGATGGCTCAACAGGTAAAGAATCTGCCTGCAATGCGAGAGATCCGGGTTTGGTCCCTGGGTTGGGAAGATCCCCTGGAGGAGGGCATGGCCACCCACTCCAGTACTCTTGCCTGGAGAATCCTCATGGACAGAGGAGCCTGGAGGGCTATAGTCCAAAGGGTCGCGAAGAGTCAGACATGGATCCAAACTAAAACACACATGGATCACTTAAATATGATTGTATTGTTTATAGAGCCACTCTCAATATACCAACAAAACAAATTTTCTCACATAATATCCGACATCAGTGCAAAAAATCTAGAGGTTATTAACAAAAATAAAAAGAAATACTCACAAAATATTATCTTTTTTGAAAAATAAAAAGCACATAAATAATGCTTAACAAAGGGGCAAAAATTGGCTTTGGATTATTTAATAAACAATTACAATGAAAACGCGCACACTTAAAAAAATCTATGGGATGTTGTCACAGCTTTAATTACACATAAATTTATAGGATAAAATAATTTTGATACTAAGCAAGAAAGAGTAACACAAGTTAATTATTCATATAAAGGTTAGAAAAATAAGCATGAAACAAAAACAAACCAGGAGTAAAAGAAAACAAACCAGGAGTAAAAGAGAACGGATCCATTACTATAAAAGCAGATTAGATAAAGAAACCTGAGTTTTTCTTTTTTAAGAAAAATGTTATTTTCAACATCTTTTTAAGGAAAAAAAATGAGAAAGTCCATATATTTTTAGATTCAAAGGAAATTAAATTTATGAAAATTACAATGCACTATTTTATTTTGTTTAGAAGAAACACTAATTAAACAGTCAGTTCTCCCCTATTTTACAATATAATTTTTGTGATATACCAAATTCTTAAGTGTTTTATTTCTGGAGTTTTATCCCATACCTTTAATCTGCCTGACTTTTCTAAGATCATCATCACACTGTTTTAGTTACTGCAACTTTTAAAGACAATTAAATGATAAGCAGGTTAAGTCTTTGATTATTTTGCTGTTTCTAAATTTTCTTAGCCCTTCTTACTCATTTTTTTACTTTAAAATAACTTTGGTTACAAATTTTATTAAAATTATGGTAAATATGTTACTTGACTTTAAAAGTATTACTTTATTTTCAAATAATCTGTTTTTTTAGTCAAAATCATAGTATGTCCCAACGTTCTTATGGATTTTTATTTCAAGCCATTGAAGTTTTGAGGATTTTTATTTCCTTGTTTCTTTTCTCTTTGATGAAGCCGTGTAGCACGTGGGATCTTAGTTCCTTGACCAGGGATTGAACCCATGCCTCCTGCACTGGACACAGTCTTAATCACTGGCCTGCCAAGAAAGTCTAGTTTTGAGAATTAAAAAAATAATAATAATATGTTTATTCTTAGGATTTTTTTCTACTGTGAATTTTATGTTTTCTACTAGATTTTTCACTGTAGGAATCTGTTTACTTCCATATCTTTATTTTATAGCTAGTCATATAACTGAAATATCTTGTCAGTTCACAAATTTGAATTTCTTTCCTTGGTTTTCTAGGAAGTCAATCAAAGGATCAGAATATAAGAAGAAAAAGATAAATCTGACTCTTCAGTTCCAGGTCTGATTCTTTTGTTTATTTTCTTGTCTTTATTGCATGAGGTAGAAGTTTCATTAAAAAGTCCACTATTACTGATAATAACATGTATTTTTGCACTGCCATGACTTTAATGAAACACTTTGTGTTTTGCTCTGATGCCTGATTTTGAATTATTTTAAGATATTTTTATTATGTTAGGAAATTAACCTTTCAATTTTACTTTACTATGACATTTCAAAAATTTGGGTTTTGATAGAGGAACCACGAAGATAGCTATACAAAAAATATACTCATATGACAGAGACAATATTATCTATCATAATACTTTACGCTGAAAGACTGAATCCTTCTCCTTAAGATCAGAAACAAGAAAGAATGTCCGTCTTCATCACTCGTATTCAACAGTGCTGGAAGTTTTACTGGGATAAAGAGCATGCATGTTTAAAAGGAAACAAAAAACTGTGTTCCTATTTGTAGGTCACATTATAACTGTATTGTTTATACAGAAAACTCTCAACTATCTCCTAGAACTAATATGTGACTTCGGTAGTTTCAAGATACAAGATCAACACAGAAAAATCAACAGTATTTCTATAAACTAGCAACAGACCAGCAGAAACCAAAACTAAAGACAAAATATAATCTGTAATTGTGCCAAAGCAAATGAAATAGGTACAGATCTAAAGTTTGATTTAATGATCGATCAGTCGATAGATGAGTACCATTCGATTTATAATTATTTCATAAATAGATAGATAATGTCTGTGCTGGGAGTTACACACTGCTAATAAATGAAATCAAAGAAAATCTAACTAAATGAAGAGACATACCTCATTCACCGATTGGAAGACTCAACATAGTAAAGATATCAATTCTTCCCAAATTGATCTACAGGGTTAGTGCAATTCCTTTCAAATTCCCAGCAACATTTTTTGTAGACTTGGACAAGTTAGATTTATGTGGAAAAGCACAGGCTTTAAAATAATTTAAAAATTTGAAGAAAAATAAAGTGAAAGATCTCACTCGACAATAATAAGGCTGTGTATGTTTAGTCCCTCAGTCATATCCCACTCTTTACGACCCTATGGACTGTAGCCCACCAAGATCCTCTGTCCATGGGCTTTCCCAGACAAGAACACTGAAGTGGGTCGCCGTTTCCTTCTCCAGGAATCTTCCCGAGGCAAAGATCGAACCCAGGTCTCTTGCATTGCAGGCAGATTCTTTACTGTCTGAGTCACCAGGGAAGCCCAATAATAAGTCCACTATATAGTAATTCAAGATAATGTACTATTGGTGGAAGGATAGACACTTAAGAGTGGAACAGAATAAAGAATCCTAAAATAGCCATACACAAATAAGTCCAATTTATGTTTGGCAAAGGTATAAAAATAATTTGGTAGAGGAAGGATGTTGCTGCTGTTGTTGCTGCTGCTACTGCTAAGTTGCTTCAGTTGTGTCTGACTCTGTGTGACCCCAGAGATGGCAGCCCACCAGGCTCCTCCGTCCCTGGGATTCTCCAGGCAAGAACACTGGAGTGGGCTGCCATTTCCTTCTCCAATGCATGAAAGTGAAAAGTGAAAGTGAAGTTGCTCAGTCGTGTCTGACTCCTAGTGACCCCATGGACTGCAGCCCACCAGGCTCCTTCGTCCATGGGATTTTCCAGGCAAGAGTACTGGAGTGGGGTGCCATTGCCTTCTCCAAGAGGAAGGATAGCTTTTTCAATAAATGATGCTGGAGAAACTGGGTATCCATATGCAAAAAGGAGAAATCTTTATCTAAGTCTTCAACAAAAAATTAATTTAATGAATCACAAACTTAAATGTAAGACTAAAAACTGTAAGACTTTTAGAAAAAATACCTTAAGAGAAAGCCTTCAGGATCTAGAGCTTGCCCAGGAGTTCCTGAACATGCCACCATAAGCACAAATCATAAAAGGACAAATGGATAAATTGGACTTTGTCAAAAATAAAACTTTTGCTCTGCCCAAACTCTGTTAAGATAATGAAAAGACAAGCTACATACTGGTAGAAAATATTTGCAAACAAACAAACCAATTAGAAAATGGGCAAAAGACATGAAGAGACATTTTACTGAAGAAGATACACAGATGGCAAATAAGCACATGAAAAGATGTTCAATATCATTAGCCATTAGGGAAATGCAAATTAAAACCGCAAGGAGATATTACTACACACCTAAAAGAATGGCTAAAATAAAAAAAAATAGTGATATCACCAAATGCCAGTGAGGATACAGAGAAACTGGAAAACTCATATATTGCTAGTGGGGATGTAAAATGAAAATGAGTATGCAGTTGATGATAAACTAAACATATGCGTACCATATGACCCAGCCATCGCACTTAAAAAAAGCATTTTGGGATGAATCGAGCCATTTATCCAAGAGAAATAAAAACTTATGTTCACAGAAAAACCTGTAGATAAATTTTCATAGCAGCTTTATACGTAGTAACCAAACTACACCAAACAACTCGCCTAAGTCCTTCAACAGGTGAATGTTTAAAAACAAACAAGCAAAACAAAAACGACTGTGGTTCATCCATACCATGAAATGAAGTTCAGCAACGAAGGGAATAAACCATTGGTATATGCAACCACTTGGATGAATCTCAATGGCATTAAACTGAGTGAAGAAAGAAAGACTATATATTGCATGATTCATTTACACAACATTCCTGGAAGTAAAATGACAGAATCCTAGAAAGAGTGAACAGGTCATAGGTAGTCATAGGCTGTGTCTGTGGCTATGAAAGTCAGCATAAGAGGTCCTTATGACGAAAGGTGTCTGCATCTTGAATGGTGGTGGTTGTGCTAGTGCTAAAATTGCATAGAACTAAACACATATAAATGGGTGCATGTAAAACTGGCCGAATTTAAATAAGATTGATAGATGTCATCAATATAAATTTCTTGATTGTGATGCTGAACGATAGCTGTGTAAGATGTTACACTGGGAAAACTGGGTGCATTATTTCCATGTTATTATTCTGTTTTATTTCTTATAACTGTGTGTGGACTACAATTCACTCAATAAAATATTTTTTTTAAAAATAGATCTTTGGTGATGTTTTATGCTAATCACATAAATTCTCTACTGATTTAATACCCAGATTTCCCATAATGAAGCATTTGTGAGAACCTCGATTGAAACTCAACTGGGTATGGCATGTCAATTTTTTCTCTATATTTCTAGATTTGATTGATTTGGTCTTCTAACATCGTTTGGGAATTTTTACATCCATGTGCACATTTGAGATGAGACTGTAGTTTTGTTTTTGAGTGTGGGACAAGGTTTGCAAACGTAGCCAGAAAACTTGCCATCTTTTTCTATGCTCTGATTCAGTTTATATACCATGGAACTTTGAATTTTCTGAAAGAATTCACCCATAATGTTATTTGGATCTACATTTCATTTGAGACAATTCTTTGAGAACAATTCAAGTTTTTTCCATGTTTATTGTTACATTGTTTGTCAACTTTCCCAGCCAATGTTGTCATTTTATATTTTCTTAGATTCTTTAATGTTTCCAAATGTATTAGCATTGAATATATATTTGGTATTATATTACAGTTTTTATATCTTGTTTATGTAGTAATAGTTCACGTTTAAGTTCCAGCTTACCCGAACAAAAATTTAAGTGTTCTTGTTCTTTCAGGTTTAGTTTTCCCATGCAACCTTTAAAATCAATGGGAAGCCCTTTGGTTTCAGGAATTTTGCAATTTTTAAATTAATTAAATACTTTATATATCGAAAACTTCCTGGGGAAAATGTAATCTATTTGATCTCTGGTTGGAAAAGCCTTTTCTAAGCATAAAAGAAAAAGGGAAATATGTAAAGATTGATATGTTTAACTGAACCAAAAAGTTAAAAGAAAAACTGTATATATCAAAACACTGTACATATTTCAACACATGGTGAAAAAACAATTAGATATCTATAACCAACAAATGAACTTTGAGCCGTATAATCTATGAAAAAAATTAACTTAAAGTATATCATCTACTTAAATGTGAAACACAAAACTATACAACACCTGGAAGAAAACACAAGAGAAAAATCTTTATGACTTTGCCAGCCTACAGATTTCCTAGATGCAACAGCAAGATCACTATCCATTAAGGAAAATAAAGTAATAAACATTTAAATTGAGCTTCATCAAAAGTGAAAATTTCCTCTCTCCAAAAGACACTGTTATTAAGAAACAAGGACAAGCCACACACAGAAGAAAACATTTTCAGAGCAAATATCTGAAAAAAGAGACGTGTTTGAAACATACAGAACTTTCGAAACTCAGTAATAAGAAAACAAAAACAAATCAATTACAAATGGGTCAAATATTTGAACAGACACTTCTCGAGGGAAGACAGACAGGTGACAAACGAGCACATGAAAAGATGCTCACCATCATTAATGGTTAGGGAAGGCAAATGAAAACCACAATGAGACACTACAACACACATATTAGAATGGCAACTGGCTAGAATTAAAAACACTTGTCCTCATATGATGTGATGAGGGTGTGGATGAATTAGAGCACTGACACCCTGCTGCTGGAGAAATAAAATGGTGTCAATCTTTGAAAAACTGATATTTTTCTTAAAATGGTAGACAATCCCGTGACATAGGATCTAACCATCTCACTGCTAGGTATTTATGAAATAACATGACACTAGAAATATAAATCCATTAAAAATATGTACATAGTAAATAATGGAATGTTTATTGATACTATTCAAAACTAGAAATAACCCAAATATCCATAAAGTGTTTTGTGGGTAAGCAAAATGTAATATATTTATAGAGTGAACTAGAGTGACTTCCCTTTCACTTTTCACTTTTATGCACTGGAGAAGGAAATGGCAACCCACTCCAGTGTTCTTGCCTGGAGAATCCCAGGGATGGTGGAGCCTGGTGGGCTGCCGTCTATGGGGTCGCACAGAGTTGGACACAACTGAAGTGACTTAGCAGCAGCCAATACAGGAAATGCAAGAGATATGGTTCCGTCCCTGGGTAGGGAAGATCCCCTGGAGAAGGGAATGACAACCCACTCCAGTTTTCTTGCCTGGGGAATCCCATGGACAGAGGAGCCTGGTGGGCTACAGTCGATGGGGCCGCAAAGAGTCGGACACTACTGAGTGACTGAGCACTCATGTCATAGGTGGTTCTCACATAATGTGTATTGATGTTGCGTGTGTAATATTTAAACCATTCCATAATTGTTATGCTGATAGTATGTCTCAGTTCGAATTTCTAGGTGAATCGAATCAGAATTCCTAAGTAGGAATCTGTTTTGTGATCCTCGGGAGAAATATCAATAACCTCAGATATGAAGATGACACCACCCTTGTGGCAGAAAGTGAAGAGGAGCTAAAAAGCCTCTTGATGAAAGTGAAAGAGGAGAGTGAAAAAGTTGGCTTAAAGCTCAACATTCAGAAAACGAAGATCATGGCATCTGGTCCCATCCTTCATGGCAAATAGATGGGGAAACAGTAGAAACAGTGTCAGACTTTATTTTTTTGGGCTCCAAAATCACTGCAGATGGTGATTGCAGCCATGAAATTAAAAGACGCTTACTCCTTGGAAGAAAAGTTATGACCAACCTAGATAGTATATTCAAAAGCAGAGACATTACTTTGCCAACTAAGGTCCGTCTAGTCAAGACTATGGTTTTTCCAGAAGTCATGTATGAATGTGAGAGTTGGACTGTGAAGAAGGCTGAGTGCCGAAGAATTGATGCTTTTGAACTGTGGTGTTGGGGAAGACTCTTGAGGGTCCCTTGGACTGCAAGGAGATCCAACCAGTCCATTCTGAAGATCAACCCTGGGATTTCTTTGGAAGGAATGATGCTAAAGCTGAAGCTCCAGTACTTTGGACACCTCATGCGAAGAGTTGACTCATTGGAAAAGACTCTGATGCTGGGAGGGATTGGGGGCAGGAGGAGAAGGGGACGACCCAGGATGAGATGGCTGGGTGGCATCACGGACTCAATGGACGTGAGTCTGGGTGAACTCCGGGAGACGGTGATGGACAGGGAGGCCTGGCATGCTGCGATTCATGGGGTCGCAAAGAGTCGGACACAACTGAGCGACTGAACTGAATTGAACAGCTGGGAAAAGCTGTGCTTCTTGCCACATTCTTTTTTCTGATTCTGCTTCTTCTCTTTGAACTAGACTGTCTTTTCCACGGCAGGTCACTCCGCAAATGTGTTTCTCTGTCCACGGACAATTCTACATTTCCTTTCTTAGCAAAACAAATATCTTCCTTTCACTAGCATTCCCCGCCTCCAAATTCCCCCCCTGAAGTAACTTTTTATATATAAATATAAGTGCACTGCTTTAAAAAATTATGTACTTGGCTGCGCTGAGTCTTAGTTGTGGCATGTGGGATCTTTCATTGTGCCATGTGAACGCTTAGTTCCAGCATGTGGGCTCTAGTTCCCTGGCCAGGGATCAAACCCATGCCCCCTGTACTGGGAGCATGGAGTCTTAGCCACTGGACCATCAGGGAAGTCCCAGGGCACTGCTTTTTAAATCTTGCTTGATTCGTGTTCATTTATCCCTGTTGCTTCTACCTGCCTCTATATAATTCCTTTATTCAGCAAGCATTTAAAATATCCTTCTTATACACCAATCACTATTTTGGGTTGTAAAGACACAAAGTAGGGGTAGAACATGTTGCTATTTCTGAAGATAAAATGGTCCACTTGGAATAAGGGACAAGAAAGAAGGAGAACACCAAGGCCCAGAGAGCTGCAAAGAAGATATGCACAGAGGATCCAGAACAAAGGTGGTGGGATTCATGTCCTGAAGTGTTCTACTTTCTAAACTTTAAATTTTGTGGCTAGCTAACAGATGCTATTGACTAACTATTCAGATATTGTTTCCTAACTGGAATATTACCCACATGGAAATAAAAACACATATCTGAAATGTACCATCGAGTATAGAAATAGATGTTCTATATTCATTTAAAGTATACAAAGATCAGATTAAGGAGACTGCTTTAGTCTTTGAAAATCTCACCGTTGTTTTCACTGTGTGCCTTTGCAACATGGCACCTGGCTAAGATCTGATAAGGGGATCCTAAGAGTTCTGGTTCCAGTAGTGTGGTAGATTAGACACCACGAATGTCCTCTGTGTATGAACATCAGAAAGCGAGATGTAATTTAATGAAGATTCTTTAGGTGTTCACATGGAAACTCCTCAGGTAGCAGAAAGAGGGATGGTATCTGAGGTGGGCTGGAAGAATGAAACCAAACTGTCGGCAGAAGCTGCTGAGTACAGATAAATAACCACTGAAACTAGAACTGAAATTCAAACATTTTCAGACAGAGATTCAGAGTCTACCATTCACAGGCATCATTGAAAAAGGGTTACTCAAGGAATTAAAAATGTATACAAGGGAATATTATGCAGCCATAGAAAAGAATGAAATAATGCCATTTGCGGCAACATGGACGCACCTAGAGATTAATTTACTAAATGAAGTAAATCCGACAGAGACAAACACAATGTGATACTGTTTATAGGTGAAATCTGAAAAAATGATACAATGAATTTATATACAAAGCAGAAACAAACCCTCAGACACAGAAACCTAATTTATGGTTACCAAAGGGGATGTAGGGGGGAAGGATAAATTAGGAGATAGGGACACTTTACTGTATATAAAATAGACAAGCAACAGGCTTACTGTATACTACAGGGAACTCTGCCCAATATTTTATAATTACTTATAAGGGAAAAGAATCTGAAAAAAATTAGATATATAGGTATATATAACAGAATCACTTTGCTGAACACGTGAAGCTTATGCAGCATTGTAAATCAACTATACTTCAATAAAAACAGTAATGACAATATATCCTTGTTTAGATATATACTCAGAATGCATACTCTGAGTTTTGCCAACACAAAATAAATCTCTAAAACAAACATTAAAAAAAAATTAACCCTCAAGTCAGCAGAAAAGTACAAGAGGAAATTAAAAATTGTGTAGACCAAAGAAATACGTTCATAAAAGAACATTAATAGAAAGGAGGAAAACAGGTACTCAGGCTTATGGTAAAGCCATAGCGGCTAAATCATTGTGATGCTTGTGGAAGGGTAAACAAATTGACCCTCGGAATAGAATCAGGAGCTCATGAACAGCCATCTACACACGCATGTGTATGCACGTAGGAGCCCCTGTATTGAGTTGGGACTGCAAATATAGAAGGGCATAATGGGTTTGTCAATAGAAGGTAAAGAAAAAAACAGAAGGAGAGACTTCCCTGGCGGTCTAGTGGCTAAGGCCCTGCACACCAAATGCAGGGGGCCTGGATTTGATCCCTGGTCAGGGAACTAGATCTCTCATGCTGCAGCTAACATCCAGTGTGGCCAGATATTAATACTACATACATACATAAAAATAAACGTAAAAAAACTGGAAGAAGAGACTGAAAAGATAAAATTAGATCTCTACCTCACACTCTTTTCACAAAAATATATTCCAGATGGGAAAGTGTTTTCAATATGAAAAACAAAACATTTCAGAAGAAAATATGAGAATATACTTTTGATACACAGTTGAAGCATTTCTTAGATGATAGTGAAAAAGAACACACTACAAGGATTTTCTACATTAAAAAAAAGTAAAAAAAATTTAAACAAATGGCTACATAATCATTAAAGAATAAGCATCCATAATATACAAAGAATAAGTTCAAGTAAGGAAATATAAGCCTTAAAATAAGTAGATATAAGAAGAAAATCTATTGATAAGAGTAAATTAGGAAAAGACAGTGATGTGATTTAGTGGAAAGAATAAGGGTTTTAGGGTCCGGTTGACTTGCAATTCAATGCCATATTAACTATATCACCTCACTGGGATGGAATAAGCTTGAATTAGAATAGTGGTGGGGCTTCCCAGGTGGCACCAGTGGTAAAGAACCCGCCTGCCAATGCAGGAGACATAAGAGACGCAGGTTCGATCCTTGGGTCAGGAGATTCCCTGGAGAAGGGCATGGCACCCCACTCCAGTATTCTTGCCTGGAGAATGCCAAGAACAGAGGAGTCTGGAGGGCTATGGTCCATAGGGTCACAAAGATTCAGACATGACTGAGCACAAACATGTAAGTATAAGCACATACATATTGTATATATGTGTATGTATATGTATATGGCGTATATGTATGTATATAAACGAATATGTGCCTGTATATATATGTATAGGTGTCTGTGCGTGTATATGTATGTGGGTATATATGTGTATGTATATGTGTAGGTATGTGCATATGTATACAGTGTGCAGATTGTGTATATGAATGTGTATATAAGTATATATGTATGTTTGTGTATACGTGTATGTGCATGTATATTGTGTATATGTGTGTAGGAATGTGTATGGTATAGGTGACTATGTATGCATGCTGTGTATGTATGTATATTGTATATATGTAAATATGCACACATATCATGTATATATATGCATGTATTGTGTGTATGTATATGCTGTGTGTGCATGTATGTATTCCTAAGTGTACACACATGTACACACACATGTATGTTATAGATATGTATATATGTATATGTGCACGCATATTATATATATGTATATGCATTGGTGTATGTATATTGTATATATGTTTGTGTATGTGTTTATGTATGTGTGTGTGTGTGGTATATACCACCAAATAGATGCCAAATATATTTGGCACAAATTTGTAGAATAATTAGGATTTTTTTAAATTAGAAGATTTTGGATATTTGCCCTTTGAAAATGCTACGTATTTTTAATTTGTAGGATAACTCAAAGTACTTCTGGGGTTTTCCTCTAGCAGTCGAAAATGATTCTGCTGAAAAATATACACAAATTCTTTCAAAAATGCTGTTATCTAATAGGAATCCATGAGAAGTCAGTCCTTAAAAAGAAGATTCTTGTTACTGAAGAAAAGAAAGTTGGCAATTTACCTCAGTAATTAAGTTGGAAAAAGCCCTCTTGCTTCAATAACAAGCAGAGAGCATACTTTTGAGACCTTTCCTTTCCAACTTTATAAATGAACTAATGTAGATAAAACCGCTGGTGCACAATTAATAGTACATGTAACAGCCAGATTCCGGGGAGCTGGCCTGACTCCCGCACTCTGCCCCCTCCCGCCTGGGGGCAGCTGCATCTCGCTGGCTCCCAAACCGCTGGACCTCGAGGGTCTTAGTGACATCTGAGGGCCTCTCCATCGCTTTACACCTGGGAAATAATTTGAAGTCTTCGTCTACACTCTAAATACAACATGTACATCAATTGTTAAATCGCACAGATATTTGAATCCTTATAGCAGTAGCTCTGATTTGTAGAATGAATATCTTTTCCTTTCTCTCATCAAAGAAAGTCAGTTTTGAACTGGAGCCTAAGTACAGGGTCTGCTCCTAACTTTGAAATTATAGGTAAACATGGTTTGTTTCAAGGTGTGTGTGTGTGGAGGCAGGTGAGTGGTGTCCTTGGAAAAGAGAGGGAATATCTGGATCAGCCCTCTGGCTGATGTAAACACCGTCTCTCTCCTTTGTGTCCAAAATGTCCGGATGCCAGGGGCTGGGAGCATGTATTTCTGAGGTCACATGCCTCCTGCATTTCTCTATCATCTCAGCTTTGAGATGAGTCTCTGTGCTCAGGCAGCTTCGGGAAAGGGCGGTGGGGACTGGAACCACTTCCTCTACGTGCTCAGGGCAGGAGCCTAGGTGCCTACTGACACTGAAGCTGGCTGGACTCACTGGGAGCTTCCAACTGGGAGGACAATCCAAGCCTCTATGTATAGCTCTGCCTGTGAACAGCTTCCCTTCTTCCTAATTATCCCCCAGCTTCATTCTGGGTAGCCACAGTGTGCCCTCCAACATGTCAGCCTAACAGTCTGGGACCTTCTATCTGTCTACACCAGCAAGCAATGCATGGACCATCATCATATAGCACTCCCCACCTCCCCTCTCCCGTGTGAGCAAGCAGAGGTACAAACTGTGACGCAGCGTCATTTGTTAAGAATATGTGTTCTGAGTCAGAGAGGCCTGGGTTTGCACACCTCCCAGCTCTTCCTGTGTCCTGTTGGGAAGTTATTTAAGCTCGCCTTTAGCTTTCTCATCTGTGAAATAAGGATAATAGCAGCTGCCTCAAAGTATTTCTTGAAGAATTAATTGGGACAATGCGTGTAAAGTGCCTGGTACACAGTAAGTACCCAATAATAATAGATGCAATCACACGGCATCGTCATAAGAACCTGCCTGTCATGATTGTCTGAAATACTAAAAAACATTCCTTTATTTATTCCTGTATTCTGAGGTCTTAAAATAGAATGTGATTAAACTATGTGATTAAAAAAAAAAGAATTGGGAGATCAAAAACTGGTTAAATACGTTGAATTTGTAAAATTTAAATGTAATGATTTTTAAAATCATTAAAGCATACTAAAAAATGGCTAATTAATAAGTATTAATAGCACTTTATAGGACAGAAGTAGCTAACAGGACAGGATAGGTTTAGATTGCAGAGACAGACTAATTCCTCATTTGATCTGTAATAATATATGCTTTTTTGAGCAACTGTTTATCGTACCTCCTGCCTTTTTTGTCTTACTCCATAGAAGGTGAGATTTACAAAGTGAATAAAGGTTCACTGGGGAGGGAACAACAGAGCAAACCAAAGGGTCTGAATAAATCACCGATTGGATAAACCAGTTACTTACATTCACAGATACAGTGTCCCATGGTTTGAGAGCATCCATTATTCATGGCTTATTTATTGGAACAAAGTTTTGGCAGCGCAAGTTTCCCTCAGATCTGCCCAAACGAACTATTGTGCCTTTTTTTTTTTTTCTCCCTGAAAATCACAATGCAAAGGGAAAGCATACAAGGGGCAGGTAAAGGTAAAGCTGGTGTTCAACTAACATTTTTGTTTTAAAAGCAAAAGGAGCAGAGATTTCTGCAGCTTGTTTGAAAAGCTAGAACTTTCAGCTCTCTGCCAACAACCACAGCTGAAACTGACAAGGTCTGACATCTCCCCCTGCTTTTCCTGCTCCCATTTTCTATGAAAATACTGTAGACACTGGATCAGGAAAGACAGTGGAGCCTTAAAATAATCACTCTTTCAATTTGCCCCGTGTTAGTTTCCATAGGAGACAAAAGCGGGAACTGTAGCCGGCAGCGAGCAACTGTCTTGTTAGAACCTCTCTTGTCGAGTCAGCTGAGGCTGTTGGCTGAAATCTGAAAGTGGCATTTTTCAAAAGGCCCTTTGGCTTCTGACTCTATGGAGTTTTCACTTTGGAAAGCAATAAAAACGAATGGAAAAAAGCGAAACTACTTCCAACACCAAGTTTTCATATACCTAAGATCCTATTTTTCATGCAAAGAACTTTTCATTTCTCTGCCTGAGTCGTTTATGTATGAGAATCGAAACCCATTTTTATAAAAGCGAAAAGATACATCAAGGGGAAAAAAAAAGAAAGAAAGAAACTGTGCATCTTTGTAAGGTTAAGTCCTAGATCTTTGAGGTGGGCCACCTTGACTGGCAACCTTATCTTGTGAAATTGCTCACATAAACATTCCATTTCGGGAGGTGGCTGAGTTTTCCTTAGACACCATCCGTGGTTCCTTCATATTTTACAAACACATTCCAAGTCACAAATGCTAGACAGTCTTCCACAGAAGAGAGGTAGAGAGGATTTCTAGAAAACATAGGCAGCCACGGAATTTAGATTGTTTTAAAAAATATATTCACATGGAAAAGAATATTATTCAGAATGTCATAATTGAACAGGACCTCAAGGATTAATTCTTCTAAAAGTTTAAAATAAACAAGCCTCCAAAAAAGTCCTCAACAAGTGGGGTGATGATTTTTTGTGGGGAATACAATTTACCAATATTCACGGTTATGAGTGTGCAATCTAAGTGTAGTAGTAATTCTTAAATAAAAGTTTTATCAAAAATCTCTGAGGTTTGAAAAATACCACACAAAAATCATGCTCTTAATAGCGTATTCTGGCTTCTCTGCTGTGGTCATTAAATCTATAATATGTTTACTTTAAGAGAGGGAAAAAAATCCTGCCTTCTTGTGAGAGAGGGAAAGAATGAAAAGAATATAAAGCAGAAAAAGTTACTGTCTACATTTACACAGTTTAAGTGGAAAGCGATTCATCAGATACACAACCCAAAGAGTAATTCACCCATAGATTACAGTATGTTACCTAAATCATCTGTGAAACCATCTACACATGTGCTTTCTCTTTGATATTTTTACCTGCAATGTCAAGGACCACAGCAAAAGGATGCTGGCCCTGACTTAAAAAAAAAAAAAAGTTTAACAGAAAAATACATTGCAATTTTCACTTTTAACCTTGTTCAACATTTGAATATTTGTATCTAAAAAATCCCGTCCCCATTTCCCACTCCCATCACCTGGGGGCATTAGTGCTCACATATTTTGCTCTTTTTTTTTTTTTTTAATCAAAGAAGAGCCATATTTTTAGATACATTTATGTATTTCTCCATTTTATTTAAAATTTTCAGGATTTTTATTTTTATTTTTTTTATATTTAAGGCTTAATGTTGGAGCAAAACTAAATATTAGGATCGGGGTGTGAGAAAGATCCTGCCAATGGGAAGTTACACATTTAAAAACAACAGACAATTCTGGAGGAAAATTTTCCTGCTTAAATATATCAGGAGTCTGGTGCGCTTTTCGAGTGGCTACTAAACAATTTGTTCGTTAAGTAGCATCTCAGTATTGGAAGCACTGTTCAACTTGCCTTCTCTTCCTTTATCGCTCATTAATGCCTTTGCCATGGCTTCTTTATGGGGCATCCATTAAGAGTGTACGCTAATAACAGTTTAATCCCACTACACCCAATTATATATCCCCCTTAACCAGTGTCTGCCGCCTTCTTTCTCTCTTCCTCTGAATTATGTCTAATAAAATAGAATATGCTAACAGAGAGGATTAGAAAGACAACAAACCTCTCCCTTCCCAACATTAAAAATTACAGATAGTAACTGTAATACCGCAGAAATAGCCAGAGAGTGGGCTGGAGTGGATAATGATGTTCAGAGGGGACCACCGGCCTTTCACCCCATCTCCTGTCATTAATAACACCACCCCTGACAAAAGACACTACCCGCTAGAACAGAACTACATAAACACCCAAGATTTTATGAAACAACCTGCTTTAGAACTTAAGTCGTTAACCTGCATCTCCATGGGCTCTTCAAACGGGCTGTCTGAGAAAAATAATGGATTGTCTGCAAACTTTTATCTTAGCTATTGGCTCTAGAGTTGTGTTACTTCATTATTAAAATGCCGGTACTAATGAAACATGCAACCCTGGAAAGGAAACTACTTTTATCATCACACATGAAAGGCAAAAACAAATATAATATCCTGCATCTACTATATACACCCTAGAAATGCATTTGCATCCACCTTCCAAACAGCAAGCACCCCCAGCTTCCCTCCTCCCCTCCTTTACAGCTGCTCAATCTGCAAGAATGTGCTGAAGTAATTTATCTGAAATGGCCACTATTGTTCTTGATTCTGATTTGATTCCAAAAAAGCCAAATAATAGAAACCATTTTGAACATCTATTTTGTGCACCTGTTGTGCGGCACTATGATATTCCGCGATTTCCATTTACGTCACATCTCTCGACTCGCCTTTGATGCACCACGCTGCTGTGCTCAACAAAAATCCAGGATGCTAGAACCAGCCCCATCCTTATTTTATTAGCATAATGGCCGTGGTGAATGCTCCTGAATGTGAGCTCTGGAAGAAAACAAGAGCCCGTCCATCTGATTACCAGCCAGACGCCATTTAACCAACATTAAGTAGATTCAAAGTAGTTGAACAGCCTGAAGGGACTCAATAAAAATACACTATATTAATATCATTAATGATTACGTTACTCAGGCAAAACAATAAGACCCAGGTAGTTCCATGGTTCCCTTGTTTTGGTCCTTGAATGCAGTGTGAGTTGAGAATCCCAATAGGTTTTCTGCTCTGACTGTACCTGTGGACTGGTTTCTTTGTTGATCAACTCAGGGAGGCATGGGATTCTTGGCTACTTTTTATCTCTGTAGCATCTTCTTAATGTGCATTTCAATATTATGGCTTCAACATTTCAAATTTATCCTCAGTAGCTTCTTACCTTAGCCTCTCTGTATAATGATGCCACAATTATATGAAGACTTACAGTGACCACAAAGGGTTTGTTGTGATAGTTGTGGGTTAGGGGACTGTAAGCTTTGCATAACACTGACAGACACGTGGATTTTCAAGTAGTGAAATACCCAAACCCCCTTGACTATCTTGCATGTTTGTTAACAAGCTTCTTCCATGCTGAGTGGAGTCATATAAATGTTCATGAAGCCCATGTATCTTTGGCCACCTTTATGTCAACAATGGCAATGCCAAGATTTTATGGCAGGGAGATGATCCCTTTAAAGTGACAATGTCGAGAATGTTGGTGTGCCTCCTAGGTCGTATTAATGAATCATATAAAGTGATTCCTTTAAAAAATTTGAAGATGATGAAAATAGGCAGACTCATAGAATTGTAGCATGAAACAGGACCTCTAAAGCCATGTCTGGCTCTGTCCTAAAATGGGAATTAATCTCTCCTTCAGCATCTCTGACAGATCATCTTCCAGGTTCTGTGTAAACTTTCCATGGAAGGGTAAAGGCTGTGTAACAGAGCTGGCTGCTCTATTTGTAAACAGCCCTAATTGTTACATCATCAATTCAATGAATATGAGTATGAGGGAACTCCAGGAGATGGTGAAGGACAGGGAAGCTTAGTGTGCTTCAGTCCATGGGGTTGCAAAGAGTTGGATACACTGAGCAACTGAGCCACAACTAATTGTTATATAGTTTCCTTTTACCTTGAACTGAAATCTGGGCCTTTGGAAGCAGAATCAAATGACATACAGAAAAGTCAGTGGTGACAGAGGCCCCCTTCATGTGTGTAGGGTTTAACATTCTGCCATCATCCTCTCAAAATTTTAAGCCAGTTTTTTTTTTTTTTTAAATGTGGACCATTTAAAAACCAGAGACATTACTTTGCCAACAAAGATCTGTCTAGTCAAAGCTATGGTTTTTCCAGTACTCAGATATGGATGTAAGAGTTGGACCAGAAAGAAGACTGAGTGCCGAAGAACTGATGCTTTTGAACCGTGGTTTTGGGCAGACTCTTGGGAGTCCCTTGGACAAGGAGATCAAACCAATCAATCCTAAAGGAAATCAGTCCTGAATATTCGTTAGAAGGACTGATGCTGAAACTGAAGCTGCAATACTTTGGCCACCTGATGAGAAGAACTGACTCATTAGAAAAGACTCTGATGCTGGGAAAGATTGAAGGCAGGAGACGAAGGGGACAACAGAGGACGAGATGGTTTGATAGCATCACCGACTTGATGGATGTGAGTTCGAGTAAGCTCCGAGAGTTGGTGATAGACAGGGAAGCCTGGGCATGCTGCAGAACATGGGGTCGCAAGGAGTCAGACATGACTGAGAAACTGACCAACAACAGCAATGTTACTTGTTTTATCTTTTGGTTTTTTGACTGTGAGGCATGTGGAACCTTAGCTTCTGGATCAGGGGTTGAACCCACATCCCCTGTGTTAGAAGGTGAAGTCTTAACTACTGGACCACCAGGCAAGTCTCTCTTCACTATTTTTAACAAGGTTCCCCACAGGTTCATTTTACCTGGTCCCACAAATGACCAGTTGATTGTTTTTGTTTAGTTGCTCAGTTGTGTCTGATTCTTTTGTGACGCTATGGACTGTAGCCTGCCAGGCTCCTCTCTCTGTGGAATGCTCCGGGCAAGAATACTGGAGTGGGTTGCCATTTCCTTCTCCAGGGGATCTTCCTGACTCAGGGATCAGACCCACATCTCCTGCACTGGCAAGCAGGTGCTTAACTGTTGAGCCACCAGGGAAGCTGCCTGGAAAATGTATTATGTGATTGTAATTTGGTAATTTGCTAGAGTCTATTATTATAACTACATTTGTTATTGGGTATGAATTTTGTTGATGCATAACTTCAAGTCTACATTTCTTCTACCAGTTGGTTAAATAAAATAAAGCTATAATTAAATTGTTATTGAAATAAAAATGGAACCTTTCTTAAAAGATAAAATGAAATAATATGATTGAAAGTGTCCTGAAATTTCATTTACATGTAAAGCAGTATCATTTTAAAAATAAATTGCAATGTTGGGGTCTACAGAAAAAAAGTATCTCCTAACTGAACATAAGAAGTGAGTATGTGGATATTTAAATAATATATACACTCAATTTTGACAGTAAGTGTAAATGGCTTTGTACATGTCTCAGTAAGAGTTTTCTATAAGGAAAAATTTTGGTAATTATTTCTGATGAATAACACCATATTTTGACTTTAAGGTACCCTAACTGGTAAACTCTGGGAGATAGTGAGGGACAGGGAGGCCTGCAATGCTGCAGTCTATGGGGTTGTAAAGAGTTGGGCATGACTGCACAACAATAGCTGGTGATTTGGGGATTTCTAAGATGCTTGCTCCTTGGAAAAAAGGCTATGACAAATATATATAGCATATTAAAAAACAGACATCACTTTGTTGACAAAGCTTCATATGGTCAGAGCTATGGTTTTTCCAGTAGTCATGTATGGATGTGAGAGTTGGACCATAAAGAAGGCTGAGCACCAAAGACTTGGTGCTTTTGAACTGTGGTGCTAGAGAAGACTCTTTAGAGTCTCTTGGATTGGGAGGAGATCAAGCCAGTTGGTTCTGAAGAAAATCAACCCTGAATACTCCTTGAAAAGACTGATGATAAAGCTCCAATACTTTGGCCACCTGATGTGAACAGCTAACTCATTGGAGAAGACCCTGATGCTGGGAAAGAGTGAGAACAGGAGGAAAAGGGGGCAAGAGAGAATGAGGTGGTTGGATGGCATCACTGACCCAATGGGCATGAGTCTGAGCAAACTCTGGGAAACGGTGAAGGACAGGGAAGCCTGGTGTGCTGCAGTCCATGGGGTTGCAAAGGGTCAGACACGACTTAGCAACTGAACAACAGAACACGAGCACCCTTGTTCTTTTCCTGGCTAGACTCTAGACTGGAAACAATTGCTTTCATGAATGCACTTCCCTTGTTTCCTTATGCCTATCAACCTCTCTTGTCAGCTTAGCCACAAAGTGAGAAAAGAGAATGGACATGGTGTTTCTGTACCTCCCCTCTTCAGTTGGTATCACCTTTCTTTGGCTTATGGTGTAAAGATGGTACTGCCAGCTTGGCTTTCCAGAGGGAGCCACTGTCATCAGCCCAGCTCTCTGACCTTGGCCTCAGCCTAGGGCTCAGCACACATCTGCCAAGCACCCAACACTTGCGCTCACAGCACTGGACCTAGATTCTCTCCGAATGCCATTCCTGTTAAATGAGCATTGCATGGATGTGATTTCAAGAACAATCACAGCAATGAATTGCATGGAAGTGTCTGAATTCAGAAACATATTTTTCATCTTGTACAATCACAAGTTTCCGAAGAAGCTGTTCCCCATAGGAGACCAAAAAAAAAGATCTTTTTTTTTTTTTTTTCTGAAAAATGTTCATTTCATGTGTAAAATCAACTGGTAGGAGTGAGAGATTTCTATTGAACATCTTCAACTACAGTGATTTTGCAATCAGTGAAGACGTTAAACTCATAAACAGGGAAGGAATTTACCAGACGGAAGGGACGGGAAACTAAGACAGGGCATGTAATATGAAAGGTACCATTTTAATCTTTTTCTCTGAACTCTCTCACTTTTTCCAGGCATCGTTTTTGGAAGACAAATTGAAATCCTGCATTATGTGCATCTTCTACCATCCCAAATTTTCTTTACTGAAGACCAAGGATGACTTTTTAACTATCAGTCACTAGGAGGTTAAAGCGTGAGGATGGAAGAAGAGTGATGGACTCCTGGGTGGCTCAGTGGTAAAGAATCCAGCTGCCAACACAGGGAGCACCGGTTCCATCTCTGGTCTGAGAAGATGCCCCGGAGCAACAAAGTCCATGTGCTTGCGACTATCGCGCCTGCGCTCTACAGCCCAGGAGCCGCAACTACTGAGCCCACGCGCCACCAGTACCGAAGCCCAGCGCCTAGGGCCCATGCCCCACGGGAGAAGCCGCTGCAATGAGAAGCCTGAGCACCAGCGCTGGAGAGCAGCCCCCACTCACACAACGAGAGCAAAGCCTGTGCAGCCGCAAAGACTCCGCGCAGCCAAAAACAGGCTAACAAGCAAAATCTCCAAAAGAGGAAGCGTGGGATCCGCTGACCTTCCGCTTGGTTTGACACACTGGTTTTGCCTAATGCAGACTTTCAGGGCACGCGCTCTCTCTGCCTTCACCATCCTACAATCTTTAGCCCCCTCTGGTCCACCTCCTGTAATGAGGGGATATTAGGATTTGGATGTCTGATTGTCATTGTTCTGATGGACCGGTCCACTCAGCTCAGCAATTTATACAGACATGCTTATAATCTCATGCCTGTTTTCTTTTGAGGAGTTATGAGGCTGGGAATGCTTATTTAAACCAGAATAAAGAGATACTGTGCAAAAAGAAGGATGCCATGTGGGTATGGTATTCTTTCTTTTTTTATAATGATTGACAGAACCTCCAAAAAGTATAAAGTACTACTTCATTAAAATTAGAAGCTGTAACTATCTTTTCTAACATATATTAATTTCCAGAAATGTTCTCATTAAGATAAAGACTGTTTTTTTTTTTTTTTTTTTTTTTCTGAAATGGACTTTGTACCATGATGGACTCCCAGGGAATAGAAGGAAATATCCTTTTTTTTCTTTTTTTCATGTGATTGGTGCTACCTGATTTTATATGACACTGGAACACAGTGCAATGCTCACTGGTTGCGAATCAGCTCTGTTCTTTCTCCATCTCTAGCTTTCCCTTTCATTCAGTCCCTCTCTTTATCTTTCAAGAATGAGGGAACATTTTTGTGATAGACATATTATTAAAGTATTGTTTACCTGGTCACCCCAATTTTTACTTTCCTGAAAAGCAAAGTACCGTGAGACATAAGATGCTGGTTTTCTGGATCTCAGAAAGATGGCAGCTTCCTAGGTAGAAAGGACACCTTGGGAAGGTCTTTGTGGCCAAAAAAACACCCCCTGCCTTTTGGGGGGTTTCTATCAAAGGGTCAGAAAGACTGTTCTAGATGAAAAGCAGATGAAATATTTAAAAATGATTTCCCTGTCTCTCCGTATGTCATGTGGAAGCTTGAGCCTATAAAGGCAACCAAGGTGAACTGGCTCATTCCACACAACAGGGTGGATCATTCACGACGGGGTGCTCTTGATAGTGTTCTGTCCACTCTAATTTTAAACATCGAAGCAATGGGAGTCCCACCACTTCCCTTGGAAGATTACCCTACAGTCTAATAGACCTCAACATTAACAAGATTTTCAATTGGTAATTGGTAATCAACCTAATTTTCCCTTTTCTTAATTTCATCCCATTACTCCAAACCCTATCCCCTTGTTCCACGGAGCCCTTCACCCTCATTAATGTTTACGCTCTTCAAATACTCATAGATTGCTGGTAAAAAAATAAAAACACTCTTGGTTACCATTTAGCTAGACCACAGATAGTCACTTCTCTTTTGAGAAGCATGTCAGTTTCCATATACACTGTTCTCCTTAAAAGCATTCTTTAACGGTAAAAGATTTGAGTATTTTTTTAATAAGCAAAGAAAATAAAAAACAGTCTATAAGTGAAAAGCACAGCAGTCTGTAATGGACTAGAGGGGAATACATGCATTCTTAATGTGGGTGGGTGATAATGGTATAGCTAAATTCACCTTCTTTTGCCCTTTACACAGACACAGAACACCACTAAAATGATCGGGTGGGAATTTTCCCCAAGGTTATCTATTTCTACAGTAGTTCTTTTATAATAGTATCCTTGCATATTATGAACTGAAAGAGTGTTTTCTTGGGTGACAAAAACATCAATTGATAACACATTGTTAGTCACTCTGTTGTGTCAGATTCTTTACGACTCCACGGACGATAGCTCACCGGACTCTTCTATTCAGGGAACTCTCCAGGCAAGAGTACTGGAGTGGGTAGCAATTTCCTTCTTAAGGGGATCTTCCTGACCCAGGGATCGAACTGAGGTCTCCCACATTGCAGCCAGATTCTTTACTGTCTGAGCCACCAGGGAATTATCCATCAATAGTCATTAATTTAATAAAACCATTGACATTAATACTATAATCTGAGTTACTGAATGCTTATATCAAATATTGTAAGGGAGAAATTCTACAGGTGAAAACCAAACCTTAATTTATGTCTTATTCATAACACAGCTGTTCTTTTTTATATCTAGGCCACTTCACTAGTTTGATTTACTGGTGAAGTCAAAGATGGTGTTTTAGTAGCAAACCTTCAAAATAATGCCTGTTTTTAAAGATTGAGATTTCCATTTATTTTCCTGCACTGTTTGAAAACTCCAGCCCCCTGGTCTCTGTTTAGAGAAATAATTAGATCCCTATTGTATCTCCATCCCTATAGTAGCAGCTTGGTTCTGCCTCTGTCCTTGAATGCTATGATACTTCTCAGTTCTTTTGACTTTCCTCTTGAATTTTAAGGTAGTTTTCTGCTTACATTCACGATGCCTGGTGCATGTTTTACATGAATAAACAAGCCAATGGAACAGAAGGAAGATGGCATAACTTTTGGAAAGTTATTCTACGTGCTGTACCCTGGAACATTTAATCCTCAAAGATGGCATCTTCCTGATGTGAAGTACTGGCATTCCTGAAGACATTTATGTACCTTTCTAGAAAACTTCTGGTTGACATCATGAGCATTTTCAACATTTGTGAGTGTTATCAGATTCAACAACACACTTCAGTTTCACTGTGTGGATCTGAGTCCAAGACTGTGTTCTCGGTTACTATACTTCCTCCATGAGGCCACATGGTTGAATGCCTAGGATGTTTCACTGATTTCTAAGAATTTCCTGTTCACATATTTGTTGGCACCACATGAGATTCCTTTAAGTTGGAAATAAGAGAAAGAAATTCTAGAAAACTTAGACAGAACAGGGGGACTGATGGAGGTAATACTGTGGCATTTCATGGCATCAGACATAAGGAGTTGATGAATCCGGTCTGCAGAAGGAGCAGGAAGATGACCGCACCTAGGTCTTTGGGAGGAGGTATAAAATCATTTGTCTTTTGCCATGTCCACATTGATGTCATCATGTTCCAACATCTCCTGAAAAGTGGGCATTTCTGTTTCAAACATTAAATTCTTGGGAGGAATAATGTGGCTTTATTTGAGCTCCTATAGAGTCTGGCCTGTGAACTAGGTCAAGACTCAGGAAATTTGCAGATGAGTTAAGGGCTCACACTTCTACCTCAAGGATTCCTCCCACAGATGGAGAAATTGCTCTGAGAAATCCATGCAGAGGTGAGGTCTAGCCCTGTGGAGTTAAAGCATGGTACATATTTGTTGTTATTCAGTCACTAAATCATGTCCAACTCTTTGTAATCCCATGGACTGCAGCACATCAGGCTCTCCTGTCCTTCACTGTTTCCTGGAGTTTACTCAAATCCATGTCCATTGAGTTACTGATGCCATCCAACCATCTCATCCTCTGTTGCTCCCTTTTTCTTTTGCCTTCAATCTTTCCCAGAATCAGCGTCTTTTCCAATGAGTTGGCTCTTCCCAACAGGAGGCCAGAGTACTGGAGCTTCAGCTTCAGCATCAGTCCTTCCAATAGCAGGTATGGAAGAAGATTAATCTGACATATTGCAACCAATACTTGTTCAATGTTATTCCCCCCTCTATTTTGAGACTGGCATATAGACTTTCTAGCATTTCCTTAGGTCATCGATGGGAAGTTTTATGTGAAAACCTAGAATCTTTTGAGCCTAGCTGTTGCAAAATTTCTGCAACAATTTGACTTGTATATGAAGTGAAAGTTTAATTTAGTTTACTTTGGTTGCAGCTCATCTCAGCTTCTTTCTGAGCCCTCAAATAGTAGCAAATGAGGGTACAGGAAAGGAATTAATTAAAAGTCCAATCAAGTTTGGGGCTGTCAGGTCAGGCCTGATCATCTAAACTGTCTTTCTCAGTTGGTGTTCATTCTTTCATTTGAATAAACCACCCAGTCTCTTAGGTGTTTACCCCCTTCTCTGCTTCTTCCCCTAAGATGACGTTCTAGTGTGTGGGGAAAGGTGGGTACAGTTCATGCATCCTGGTGGCCTTGGGAATGGAGCAGGAATCATTGTCTTCTGGTCCTCTCCTGAGTGAGGTCATTGTCTCTGTGGTCTTTATATGGCTACTTGCTTTCCTGCAAGCAGTCTGGAGCTGAGGAACTCATGCTGTTTTATTTTGTCTTGAGCAGAATGACAAGGGAAGTGCATAGGACTCCTCCTGTGGGTATGACCTCAGTTTACTTCTCCATCTGGAGAACCCCATGCCCCTGCCCTGTACTCAGTCCAGCTCAGTGGCCAGTGGTTACTTCCCAGTCTTTGCTGTGACAGCAGCTCCCGCCCATTGAGTAATCATGAGCAGCCACGGAGGCCCAACCTCAGGACTCCCCTCTGGTTAATCACTTGACAAGTCAATGATCATTGCAATGTGGGCTTTCTAAGAAACATTGTGTCATTTCTTCTGAGGATGACCATTGCATGGAGAACATCTATTGCTCTAAGTTTAACATTCAAGTTCTTTAATCTGGATGCTAAAATCTACTGAAGTGAGATGAAAATATTGAAGTCTAGGATTATTTCCATGTGCATGAAAGCCACAGTTTACAGACTTTCTCTGACAATACAACCTTTGATGTCATAGGTCAAGTAGAACTCTTCTCTCCAACAGTACAGTTATATGTCACATTGTCTAAGGACTAACCTTGCTGGAATTGCCTCCCTAATCTGCTGCTTTGTGGGGATTTTCCAAGGTTACCTAACTTATCACAGAAAACCGAATTGTTCACAGTTCGTCCTGTAGTTTCTAGATCAGAAATGTTCTTTATTATTATCACATACGTCAAAAGAGCAGAGAGTGTTTTGCATATTAAGACTGGTAAAGTGAATGGCCTTTCTGTTAAATATAGCTATTTTTATTAAAACAACATAAGCAGTTTATTTCCAAGTCCAGTGTGATTCTCTGAAAAATAGTGCCAAGGTATTTTTTCAGTGGTATCTCCCCAGAGACCAAAGTCTGGATTCTAACTTGCATTCTCTTTATTGTTTTGGTTTTCTATTGTGTATTAGCACACCTGCTGAAATGTAAAACCAAATTTCCCTATAATTTTTTTTTTTTTTTAGTGTTGTTCTTTTTTAGCCCATGGATGGAGGAGCCTGGTGGGCTGCAGTCCATGGGGTTGCTAAGAGTTGGACACGACTGAGTCACTTCACTTTCACTTTTCACTCTCATGCATTGGAGAAGGAAAAGGCAACCCACTCCAGTGTTCTTGCCTGGAGAATCCCAGGGACGGGGGAGCCTGGTGGGCTGCCGTCTATGGGGTCGCACAGAGTCGGACACGACTGAAGTGACTTAGCAGTAGCAGCAGCAGCCTCTGTATGTTGCATGCTTTCTTTGTAGCCGGGAAATAGTTGCAGAGAGTAAATAAATTGGACTTCTCTTACCAAGCTTTTCAGAGAATGTTAAGCTTTCCCATTGCCTGCCACTTGTGACTGTTTTCTGGCTGGATATTCTTAAAATCCTAGAGCCCTAGGAGGTTTCTAGTTAAACCTTTCTGAGCACGTCGTGCTGTTTAATTTTTTTTTAAAGATGTGTATGTATTTTCAATGGATTCACATGCCTAAGAAGACTGTGGGCCCCAAGTGGAGAAGCCACGGCTTTCCAGTCTTCTTCCTTCCTCCTGTGTGATGACCGCTGGATGTACAAGAGATGGGCTCCAAGGATGGAGAGCTCTCCTGTTCCTCTCCTCCTGCCCTCAACCAGCGTCACTCATTCACTCACTTATTCTCTCAAGGAGGATTTCTTGTGTATCTACTGTTTCCCAAGAGTTGCTGCTGCTGCTGCTAAGTCACTTCAGTCATGTCTGACTCTGTGTGACCCCATCGACTGTAGCCCACCAGGCTCCCGTCCCTGGGATTCTCCAGGCAAGAACACTGGAGTGGGTTGCCATTTGGAGGGGTCAAAAGAAAAAACTGTCTTTGGCCACAATTTGCCTTAACTCCAGTCAGTGTTCTGTCTTTCTCTTACTTGTAAAGAAATCCAGATAATGAATTATGGAAGGTCAGACAATGCTCATCACAAACATTGGCAAATAAAATACTGGAGAAGACTGTTGAGAGTCACTTGGGCTGCAAGGAGGTCAAGCCAGTCAATCATAAAGGAAATCAACCCTGAATATTCAGGGATGAATATTGAATATTCAGAGCTGAATATTGCCCCAGGTGACGCTCCAATAATTTGGCCACGTGATGCTAAGAGCTGACTCATTGGAAAAGACCCTGATGCTGGGAAAGATTGGAGACAGGAGGAGAAGAGGGTGGCAGAGGTTGAGATGGTTAGATAACACCACCAACTCAATGGAGATGAATTTGAGCAAACTCGGAGAGAGAGTGAGGGACAGAGGAATCTGGTGTGCTGCTGTCTATGGAGTCACAAAAAGTTGGGTACGACTTAGTGATTGAACAAGAACAACAACAAACTGAGTTCACATGCCAAGAGCCACCATTACAGTTACTATACTATACTATACAATACTTCTACCAATTACAGCCAAGGCTTGCAGACACACTGAACTGTAATGTTTGTGGAGCACAAGAATTGAAACATGAAGGCCAACAGGCATGGCAGACGCCAGAAGATTGGAATGAAGCGGTTGATGCTAAGGCAGCATTCATTTTTCTTGGAGGTCATTTCCCTAAACCACAAAAGAGGTTAAGTCTTCCTATAATAATCTGATTCCTGCAGACAGACTTTGAGATGAACACATGAACTAATAAAAATATCCCTTGCTTTAACGTTAAACTTTGGTGATAATCACATGTGTATGATATATCAAATCATAGTATAGAATCTTCTCTGCTAGATATATTTGTTGTTTTTTCCCTGAAGATAAACTTTGTGGCTCTTTTTAACAGCATAATTGGTTCATTCTCTCTCTCTCTCTGCATATATGGTGGTGGTGGTTTAGTGGCTAAGTTGTGTCCAACTCTTTGCAACCCTATGGCCTGTAGGCCTGCCAGACTCCTCTGTTCATGGGATTTTCCAGGCAAGAATACTGGAATGGATTGCCATTTTCTCCTCCAGGGGATCTTCCCAACCCAGGGATGGAACCCTCATCTCCTGCTTGGCAAGCCAATTCTTTACCACTGAGTCACCTGGGAAACCATGCATATCCATGTATACAAATATGTACATATATACCTAACTTACACATAAATTCCCATATTCTTTTATGGACAAATAAAATCTTGTTATTCAAAACCAGAGTTTGTATTACAGATTTTTAAAAAAAGTATTTTATAATTGCCAAATAATCATAATTTTAAAAAAGCCAATGAGGTAATGTAGTGGATTTTACTTTTTGATGTGTTCACTTAGTCAGCAAAAAAGTCCCTATAATGCCAATAAATGGTCCTGTGAAAACATTTACAAATTAGACAAAACACAAATTTGGGCTTTTTAATATAATCAACTGGCAGCTGTAAAATAACTGAGTTGACTCTGCCACTGAGGCTAGAGCAGAAAGACATGCTGTTGGGTGATGGAGAAGCTATGCCCCCGTCCAACCAAACACTGCCAGTCCCATCTGACACCACCGTCTTCCTTTTCCTTATAGCGATGGTGCCATCTTTATCAGACGTTGTGCTGTTTTCAGGGTAGAGTTTCTTCAATGTCTTCTTTAGCTTTTACTTTGTTCTTTAACCTATTGTATACGACAAGCAGGGGTCTCTCAACACATTAGGAATATTTTTGATGGCTCTTGGCCAAATGATGCAACGTAGTGAACTTGGAGATTTAGTTACAAGAGCACAATTCATTGGAATAGCAAAGACCTCATCCACTGAATTTGAGACAGGGCACCAAGAATGACCCCTAGAGGTGCACTCACCGCAGCACACTGGGGTGACTGCAACAGTGCAACAATATGGAGCTGCAAAGTTAATTTCCAACCCCTTACAAAGTTCTGTGATGTTTGTTTCTACTTCCGGTGGTGGGGGTAGATGAGATCCCTATGAAACTAATTAGCATTTTTTCTATTCCTCTGTCTCCTCTTTGGAATTGCTTATGTCAAACCCAGAGTCAGAGAGCAGCCCCTCCCTGCTCTTCTCTTAATTTATTTTTTATTTACTTTAATACCCACCTTTGCCAATTTGCTATTATCTAGTTTATATTAATAGTATCTCAGCATATTAACCAGGGAAGAACTTCTTTCCCTTATGGAGCCATAAGAATTGATCAAGGGCAATGACAAATCCAAGGAGAAATTTGGGCTTAAAAACTGACTTCCCTGTCAGCCTCCCTGGCACATCGCCAAGGTTATCTGTAGCCTCTTCTGAGGACATCAGAGCAGGTCCTTCCCTGATCCTCTCCATTCTCCAAAAGGGGGAACGACAGTCTATGACACCATCCAGCCTCTTGTGATGAAGGTCACCATTTAAAAAAGAGTCACTTTTTGCAGCTCTTCAGGCAGACACCACAATACATTTTACAAAAAACATACCAAGATGGCAAAACAGTTCAGTCCTATCGGAAGAGTTGTTATTTTCTGTTTTCCCCCTTTCTTTAAAATGGGCGATTGCTTCTCTGCCAAGGAGGCTCGAAAGGGCTGTGCAAACAAAAGTCTTTCAAAGCTGTCCACCGCAGCTTCCAATTTACACTAAAATTCAGCATGACAAAAATCTCCCAGGAAAATCTCAGGAGCATCCTAGCCGCAATACACAATTTTTCTTTAAGTTCAGATTTTGGCATTCGACACCTTGAGAAACAGGGACAGCCAATGTGGGGCAGGGAAGCAGAACAAAACAAAACCCAAATAAGAAGAGGAAGAAGAAAACCAACAACAAAGACAGGGAGAAAAAAACTAACACAGCCGCACAAGCTATTAAGCATCTGCCAAAGTAAACCATCGGTGTGGGTTTGTCCCGGCTCTGCCTTGCAGGTAAAGGCAGGCAGTCCCGGAAGCAATGGAAGAGGGAAGAGAAAGACAAGCAGAGTCTAGGAGCTGGGAGCCAGCCTGAGCAGGAGCGGGCTGCAGGAGGGCCTGCCTGGGAGCCGCAAGACACACCATCAGCCATGCAAAACAGGACATACCTTTCTGGCTCGCTCGTTCTGTCGGCTGAGACAAAGCAGTCCCATTCGCAGCAGGAGGCCAAATCAAAATGAAATTTTATTTAGTCTGCACTGTCCCCAGATTGGGTTTCAGAATGACTGCTTTAGGAGATAGCACGGATGGGGCTCTGCATGCTTTGCATATGAAACTACGGCAGGAAAAGAAATCTACATAATCAAAAAAATCTGTGCTCTGCCTGTGTGACAAAAACCCTGGACTCCAGTGATTGTACTGCAGTGTATGTTTGCAGGCAGGCCCTTTTGGGGTGAAATGCAGGGTTTTTTTTTTTTTTTTTAATGTCTTATATAATGTTATTAACAAATAGTAATAAATCTGTAATACTCCAGTTTATGAAAATATATAGGGGCCTCATTACAACTCTACCACGTTGAAATAATTGTGATTTCTCCGTATGTTTATGAATGCTTCAGAAATTTGTGTGAGAAAATAAATTTTAAAACATGTGCAGATCATTGGAGGTGGGGTGGGGGGTAGTGTTCTGACAATTACTCTACCTCTGAATCTCCACAGAATAAATGAAAAGCGTAAGTCTGATGCGAGATTGAAATAAAGGCTCTGACTTTTTTCTGGGAAGATGCTTAAGTCATTCATATTTAGAGAGCTATTTTTTGAAATGGTGGGGAGGATCTTTCAAAACGCTCTTTAGATCTTGGGAATATTTTTACAATCAAGAAAAGAGATTGTAAAATAGAGAATATGTATCATGGAATCTTTGAAAAAGTATATATTTGTTTGCATACAGACACGGTGACTATATTCTTAATACAGGGTTATCACTGGTCTGATGGTGGAGGGGAGTGGTGTGCAGGTACAGGGTAACAAGGGGGCAGAACAGAGTCTGTTGGTAAATATATATTATTTCTCAAGGAAATACTTATCCCAGCTTGATTTTGATAGATCAGTTCCTTGAGGTTGAGTGCTGCCAATCATTGTCCTTAAAGAGGAATTAAAAAAGGGAGAGAAAAAAGAAATTGAAAGTAAGAAAACCTACCTGTATAAAACGAGAGCAAAAAGGCCAGGCAGGCTTCCCCCCTGTGTTGTTTTGCCAAGTGTTCCTAAGAATGGGAGGAATATGAAACCTGGCCCTTGAAGCTCTGAGGACGGAGTCTCCAAGCCACCACTAAGGCACCATGAACCTTCTCCCAGTAACAAGATATACACAGTGTCCTTGCACACAGCAGAGATCACCCGAGGGTGGAAACATGTGCCCACACCCCTCAGAGTCACAGGCAGGACTGACTCTGTGATTCAGGCTTGAGCATCATTTTCTTAGCAAAGGTCTCCCCTGCTCCAGCTTGGATTGGCGACCAGTCAATAATATTTACAGATGTAAAGTCTCCTTCAATTGATAATTTTGCATTCGGGATGACGGCATCATGGTCTGCTGTGCCTGCCACCAGCATCATTAAAGCCTATATTCCAAGCAGAGCATCACATCCAACTTCCTTTATGCTCTGAGACCACCATATCCAGGTCTCCCCGCAAAGAGGGCAAGCCCGGTGGGTTCTCTGTTGCTTTCAGGAAGGACCTTCCTTTTCCTTGGGTTTCTATTTGATCGTAATTATTCAGAGAGTTATTAAGCAGGAGTTTTGCCTGCATCTTATTTTTAGTGACAAAACACCTCTTTTCCGAGGAGCGGAAAGACGGTTAATGCTTAACAAATCCTGCATCCCCCAAATTCAGTGCACCTGGCATTCATACCTAATAAGCATCTGTGGATATGCAAATGTGCAGTGTCTCAGTAACCTCATTAATTTACTCCTCAGGCAATCAGAGAACATGAACCAGTCCTGGGCCACTAGTGCTGCTCGGGCCAAGGGGATGAGAGGCTGCGGTAAAAACACTGTTTCATGTTCCTGCCGTCCTTTGGCACTCATATTCAAACAAAGGCTCTTCCTCTACTTAGGAGACAGCAAAAAGCAAAAGTCAAAAAAAAAAAAGAAAAGAAAAAAATTATCGAGGCATAATAATCAAGGTCTCCCCTGCATCACCCAAGACAAACCAGAGTTGGTTCAGGGTTTGAACAAAATATCTGCAGTAAGACAGTTTCCCAACTGCCTGAGTTGTCGTCTGATTTTGTGATTTACGGGGGGCTGGCAGGGGGCTGGGCGGAGGGCGACCCGCTTTCCAGACTGCAGTATAGTCAAATCATTTTTTTTCTTTGCCCACATTAAAAGCCCTGAATAATGTTTATAAAATGTTGGGGAATCCCGGTAGGTTTCCTATTTAACAAGCCATGTATGACAAATCACAGTGTAATGTACTGCGTTCTTAATCTTTAATTAGAATGTGAATATCTGCTAGAGAACGCAGTTAACTTTGACACGTTAAATCTTCTGGTTAAAGTGCCTTACAGGAAGAGCAGAGATGAAACACTGGCACAGTCTCCCGCTTCTCTCCATTCACCCAGACAGTCGGGGAAAGATGATAACATCTTGTAATACCTGCTCTGGAGTAATTAATCGCTGTGGTATTTAGGACCATTCAAGTAGACAAATATGACAGAGACAGGGACAATTAGGAACCTTGTTCAAGCTACATTAACTTTTCCAGCTATTACAACACAGCAGCTCAAGTTTGCTTGTAAAAGCTGCAGAAGGAATTGCTATGCATTAGCCGTGCGATTATTAATGAAAGAAAAGGAGAATTGTGTTTATTGTAGTTTGAAAATTGCAAATAAATTTCAATTATCTGCTATGTCATTTTGTTCAACATGCATTCTGGAAATGCCTTTGTATTCTAAATCATGAGCTACTTATAGCAACTAATACCAGGGACCCTCCGGGAGATAGGAAGTCAACATTTTTGTGAAACTCTCTTTTTTGGTCAGTAAAACTGGAGATGGGCAGCACCACCTGAACGGCTTTCAGGTAACAGGTTCCCTGGCACCTTGGAATTCATCTGGGCCAGGTATCTACCAACAGACCCTGAGCAGATTTCTAGGCAGACCTGAGAGTCATCAAGACCTCATTGCTAAAAGAAACTAGAGAAGCTCTCCCTCCTTTGGGGAGCATCCTCGAAAGAATTCTGAGAAATCAATTATTATACATAAATAACAGTCTGCCATTTTGCTAGCTAGGCTCCTTCTGATAGCGACCTCAGTTTTGGGGGAGAGAACCTCAGAGAGAGGGCAGTTTTCTCAGTTGTAGAGATGCTGGAGAGTCCACAGTTCAGGAGAATGGCTCAAGTCTGTTCTCTTTCACCAGGATAACTGCCAGTCACTTTGAATGGCAAACTTGATCTTGGAAAAAAAAAAACAACAAAAACAAGGAACCACACTTGGGAAGTGGCAATAAACACCCCCGTCTCTCTGCTGCTTCCTGAGAAATGAAAAGTACAGACACACACTTCCAACACCAACCTTCCATTCTGTGCATCCCCCTCAAACTATGCCCCAGGCCCACTTTCAAGGGGAGGATGAGATGTATGTCCAGTGGCCCAGAGAAGGTCCCAAGCCCAAACTTCCATGCACCCTGCTTTCTTCTTTTTCAGGACCGGCCCATGGCCCATGGCCACCCAATTTATTATCCAATTTTACTGGTCATCAGGAATTGAACATGTTAAAAAAAAATCCTGGTGTGTCCTGGAGCCGGGGACCTGATCCAATTGTCTTCTGTAAATCAAAGAAAGACCAGCTTAGCATGGCACAAATCTGCATTCTCCACCCCAGAATCTGTTGTCACACTCACAAAAAAAAAAAAAAAAAAAAAAAGCCGTTCAGACCTCAGGAACAATCTCCCCTCTCAGCCGAGCGGCGATGATGTCAGCTTTCTGATTACAAACTGCTTATTTATGCTTCAACAGCTGCCAAGAGCAGCAAATAAGTGGCTAAAAGAGTGTCTAGACCAGGCTTTCAGGCCTCTATTGTCTGGAGGTTGTTACCTGGTTGACAGCCATGGGTCCAGCTGCCTGGTGTGAAAGGGAGCAGAGATGGGGAGGCCGTGATTGACAGCCAGGCCCTGGGGGTCAGCCCGGATGGCCCCACGTCTTTATCCTCCTGGCTCTAAAGTGAAAGCCAGGGCCCTGCCTTGAGGTTGGAGGTGAAAGGAGATGTTGGAGGGTAATGAAAAAAATCTTTTGGCCAAATTTGCCATCATGAACACCTCCCCCAGAGGGGAATCGAAGCCAGTGCAAGTGGCCACCGAGTAGCCAGGAGTGGGCCCCCAGAGCCAAGGGGGGCAAGAATTTCTGATAAACGTCGGGGGCCCCTGGAGGGACCATCCGTCAGCACACACACATTCACTGTCTTCTCTTCTTTTCTTTTTTTTTTCATTTTGTTCTCTGATATGGGGTAGTTAATCTCCAGCAAATGCATCTGTGGTCACCTTTTAAATTCACCATCCTGATGGTTCCACGAGCATTTCAGAAGCATTCTCTGTTAGGACTTTTCAGTCGAAGACGGACACAACCTGAAACACTCCAACATTTGGGAAAACAAGGAGCTTTGCAAGCTGACGTAAATGTCTCATTAGAATTTTCTACCACCACTTGCAACCTTCGAATCTTCTTTCCCATTTGTTTCCAGGCATGCACTCCATTTTAGCATTTCTGGGGTGGGGGGATCTGAAAGTACCAGTCTCCCCCTTCACTGCCCAGTCACACGATTCACTGCTGTGATTAGCGTCAAACATTTGTGGCTTTATTTCTGCTCCCCCTCCCATTTTAGAGTTTGGATTTCCTGAGAAGAAAAGAATGCTGCTAAATAATCATCAGTGAGAAGCACTAATTTGAGTATAGTAATAATAATAAAATAACTTCTTCCATGTTACACTCTCGCCCGGATATTGCTACTCAAATGCTCTGTGTCATCTTGGAAACTGTAGTGTTATTATTTAGACACCTTTGTTCCTACAGAGACAATTAAAAAGTCTAACCCCCAGGGAGTGGCAACTAAGACTGATCCTTTTGCATTTTTGATCTGATTTATTTTTTCCCCAAGCATTAAAAATAATATTTCTTCCATAAGTTGGTCGTGATCAAAGATGCAAACAGTACAACTCTGATGGTTCTGTAACCGTAAAAATTGTTAAGTTAGGAAAAAAAAAAGATGACAACGAAGAGACAGCTTTCCACTCTGTGAAAAACAATATCCATTTAAAACATGGTAATTCCCAGAAGCTTCCAGATTTGAATGAAATGCAAGGGGGCACCTGAGGAGTCAGAACTTAATTTGTGTATACAGTTGGCTTTCTCCATAATATCCGATTCAGACTCTGGAACGAAAATGAAATCACGTTAAATTAACTGTAAAAAATAAGTTGATTTAATTAAGCACAGAAAGACTTAATAGATATAATAAAATGTTAAAAAGTCAAATGATGTGCAGTTACATTTCAGTTAACACTGCTCAACAAATGTATTAAATTTATTCCTTTCAATAATGATGTGTTTTGAACATTTAATTAGATAAATAATGTCTAATCACTTCAGCAAATCTGAACTGGAAGAATCTTTGTCATCAGAGGTGACTCAAGCTCATCACATGTACCTTTTAAGGGAAGGTGAAACAGACAAACTTCAGCGCTTTTCAAGGAGATGAGCAGAAACTATGATAAAGTCTGTCTTTCAAGCCTCATTAAAATGCAGGGTTTGCTAAACAAACTAGTATTTACAGTAGGATGAGTGTTCTTCGGAATAGACTTTTGCTTGTTTGTCTTTTTTTTTTTTAAAGCATCAGAAACTATAAGCAGCTGATAGGAAAAGGTATTCAGTGCAAGAAGTCCTATAATTCATCGTAATACTGTTTCCTTTAATAACTACTTTGCTCAAGTGATTGGCATGATTACAAGAAAATTACTTCAAATTATTCATCTCTTATCTTTCCTCTAAGATGTCCTAAGTTGGGTGATAGTTAGCATAATGGGGCTCTATTAATTACTAATGTGGAAAGTCCTTCACAATTTGGATAGAGTTTGTAGCCCAAATAAAGAGAATAGTGCCAAGTACAAACTTGCATCATCTGCTTCTTAAGATGGTGCCACCCACTGTCTATTAAATGGAATGTCAAGGACATTTATTTCTTCATTGGGTATTTGCTATGATGAGCCCAGCCTGTTCAGGAAAAACATTAACATCTAGAGATGCAGACACACACCTATGCCTATGTGCGCGCGCACACACACACACACACACACACACACACACACAAGCATGCTAATGCATTGCATGGAAGTATCTATGCATTCTGAAACACAGAAGATGATTAACATAAAATTACCATTTCAAGTTTATGGTGTTAATTCATCCATATCTTTCTGGGGAAAAAAATTCTTGGTACAGAATCTTTCCATTTATGATATTGCCTCAACTGATTTGTTTTGGGAAATTTACCTATAAATCTATTTAGTGCATTCCAAGCCATAACGTAGTATGAAATTCCATTAAGCTTCAAGAATATTTTGAATGTATGGATAGATTATTGTTAAAAATATCTTCTATTTCTTCCTTTACTTTGAGAGTGGCTGCATAAATAGAACCCCAACTAAACATACAAACTCAGAATTTTCATTCATAGTGTAAACAGTCAACTGTTTCAAGTTATGTTTCTATCTATATGATGCTTTGTGGAATAATTTCTTTTTTAGCATTGCTTATTTTCTATTTCCAAAATCTTTTTTTTCTCTGAGTGTATAAGTTTTGTAAATCAATGCTGAGAATGCAGGCTTATGTAAGGTCAAGCCTAGCAAGGCGAGCATTTTAAATACAAAGATTATTTTTGAATGTAAATAACAACACTGAGTAGTTAGGGCTAATTTTATCTGCCTTGAAAATTTTCACCTTTTTACTGTATAAACTTAAAACATTCAAAGTTGCATTTGTAACATATATATATGTATATATACATATACATTTAAAATTATATTGTAAGATACATTGACAAAATAGTTTTACTTGTATGTATGTTTCATGGCCTTCCTCACCAGAATACAATCAAGATATAATTAAACATGAATATTTACCTTTATGTATATATATATATGTATATTTATATACAAGCATACTCACGTATACATAGAGTTCAACATAAAAATCAAGAAACCATGACCAATATTGAAAACTAGAAAGAGAAATTAATTATCACTGATTCTATTTACTGGAGCTAAGTGTTTTACTGGGCTTCCCACTTTGCGCTAATGGTAGAGAGTCTGCTGGCCAGTGCAGGAAATACAGGGACTGGATTTGGTCCCTGTATCGGGAAGATCTCCTGGAGAAGGAAATGGCTACCCTCTCCAGTATTCTTGCCTGGAGTATCCCATAGACAGAGGAGTTTGTGGGCTACATTTCACGGGGTCGAGAAGACTAGGACAAGACTGAACATGCATGCAGTGTGTTTTACTAACAGTCTCACTTCCCTGGGGCTACTCTCACTGGCAGCTGTAGTTAGAATGCTCTCTAACTGCACTTCAAACCCCGTACAAACCTTCAGTGCTAGGACATCCCACCACGATCCCCCGGAACCTCCCCTACTAGGTGAGGAGACCACAGGCAAACAGCATTTGACCTAAGCTCAGAACTGTTTGGGGTCAAAGGCCTTCCTCTTTCCTCCTGTGTCTCTTTCATTCCTCTTCACCCCGTCTGTGAGTTTGTCTGCTTCTGTTGTTTCTGACCAGAACTTCTTGGTGCTTATCTGCATCAGCTTTGTAGTCATCACTGCGGTTTTAACCTGGGGGGCCACTTCTTGGGGTCTTACCCAGGTGTCTTATCTTGCTACACTGTTGCCCATCTTTAGGCTGGGACAAAACTGTGAAGTGTAAAATATACTCTAGAGTAGACATCATGTTCAAATATACCATACAGCAAAACATTAGAAAACTGTAATGTGAGATGCAAACGCAAGCTCCTGTTATGGTGGTTTGTTCAGACGTCCATCAGTTAGGTAACATTTTGCTAAGAGTAAGGGTGAGCTCTGTCGAAATTTTAAGTTTATTTATGGTTACCAGGGGAAGGTTAAGGGGAAGGGATAGTTAGGGAGTTTGAGATGGACATGTATACACTACTCTATTTAAAATGTATAACCAACAAGGTCCTACTGCTCAATGTTATGTGGCAGCCTGGGCGGGAGGGGAGTTTAGGGGGAACGGATACATGTATATGTATGGCTGAGTCCCTTCGCTGTGCATCTGAAACTATCACAACATTGTTAATCGGTTATATTCCAGTATAAGGTAAACAATTAAAAAAAGAAGAGCTATGTAAATTTTTTAAAGTTCAGAATTGAGCATGAAATACATAAAAGGTGAATACTGATACTTAATGATGTCTTGGTTGTATATTGGTAGTGAAGCCATGAAACCTAAATACAAGTAAAAAATTTTTTTAAATTTCCTAGCAAGCACAATGCATCTTACAATATAATTTAAATATTGTAAAGAAGGTGTTTTTTGTTCTCATTCTCGTCATCATTTTCCAGCTTATTTGTCCATCTGTGTGCCTATACTACAGGATTTTTGCACAGTAAAACTTGGAATTTTATGCTTACTTGCAGGCAATTTGAGACTTCTATTTAAAATTCAGGAAAGTAGTCTTGTTTGGGTTGCCTTTTCATGTGTAAGTTGCATAGTCTGGAACTTGGCCCTTCTCTGGAATAAATTAAGCTTCCAAAGTCCATGGGAGCCTGGGCTTAGCCACGAGGGGCCCTGAGAGAAGGGCCTCATCACTCTCTGCCTCAGTCTTTCCATTTACGAGTGACCCACCTTTCTTAGCAAGACTGTTTTTAAAGCTCACACTTATGAAAGAGTAATATATCTTGGAAAAAAGATAATATGTATTACTAAAGCTTGCTATTTTAGAACACAAGAATTGGAAAAAAAATACATAGAAGGAAAGAAAAAGAACTGGACTTTATCTGTCCTTTGAATGGGCTTATTTAAACATCTTAGAGATTCTGCCCAGACCATCCATGAATTAAAGAAAGAAAGAAAAGAAGGAAGAGAGAGAGAGAAAGAGAGAGGGAGATAGGAAGAAGAAAGAGAACATATAGGGTTTGAATTGGACATGATGTGGACACAAGATGATTTAGGGAAAGGATTCTGAGCTGACAGAAGCCCAGGTCTTCTGCTCTGAAACCATGCAGCTGGCCTTGCCCTTGGAAGGTCGCTACCCTTCAGGGAAGCCCACTCCCCCACTGTACATGCTGCTCCAGGAAGGATGCTCACAGTACCGGAGCTTCGCTGAGAAGCAAAGCCTAAGGCGACAGAGAGGCAGAAATGATGGTCTTTTTTCCCCTCAAATTCAATTGGTTAGAATATTATTGTTTTAGCCTTTCTGAGTAAGACCACAGGAAGAATATTTGTGCTGCCCAAATCAAGGAAGTGTAATGTACAAGAAATACAGAATAGCTGTGATTCTTCCAGAGTCTACTAAGAGTACTTTGAAACATCCATTTCAGATTTGTGGCTGGAAGAGGCCTTCTGGGCACAGTGCAAAGTGAGAAAGGCAGAATTTCACCTTGGACCCTCTTCCAGACCCCAAACCTGGCAAACTTGGGACCATGGCCATGGCCCCACAGTCGTGGTCCCACTAGCATCTGTCTTTGGGTAGAAAAGTACCCAGGGAGACACTAGTAGTGGGGGGGTGGTTGTGTCTGATTCTTTGCAATCTCATGGACTGTAGCCTGCCAGGCTCCTCTGTCCATGGCGTTTCCCAGGCAAGAATACTGGAATAGGTTGCCATTCCCTCCCCCAGGGATTCTTCCCGAACCCAGGAAGACACTGGATCCTTCAAAGCCAGAATTCAATGCGCATTCCTCGTGGTGGGGAGCCCACAGTAAGACTGCGAGCTGCCAATGGCACCACGGACGGTGGTAACAGGGACGAATAAAAGACATGCAAACATGTTCAATTATTGAAACCAAAGGGGTTATAAAATTGGTGCAAAGTTTTATCTCAGTGTTCTTTCTTCAACTGTGAAACAAGTTTCCTCAGGTCCTCCCTAGGAAATTAATAGCACCCTCAAGCATTAGAAAGAGTCTACTTATTTGAAAAATGAGACTTATGCAGATCAACTGTTATAAAAAATTTTAAATCTGTGCATTTTATTGTCAAGCTTATGTCTTCCATTAATGTATTAACTCATCTAGATAATTATATTTTTAAATTGAAGTATAGCTAATTTATAATGTGTTCATTTCAGGTGTCCAGCACAGTGATTCAGTTATACATTCATGTACATATATACATAATTGATTCTTTTCCAGATTCTTTTCCCTTATAGGTAATTATAAAAACACTGAGTATAGGTCCCTGTGTTATACAGTAGGTCCTTGTTGGTTATGTATTTTGTATATATAGCAATGTGTATCTGTTAATTTCAAACTCCCAATTTATCCCTCCCTTCTTTCCCTTTTGGTAACCATAAGTTTGTTTTCTATGTCTATGAGTCTACTTTTGTTTTGTAAATAAGTTCACTGGTATATATTTTTGGATTCCACATATAAGTGGTATCTGGATAACCATCTTACAAGTGTTAAATGTAGGATTTCCACATATTTAAAGTGTACATGTTGACTATCCATTGATAGTAAGCTGATGTTATAGAATATATATTTGTAACATCCTCAAAAGTCTGATTTAAACAATATTATCTAAAATAAGCCAAAATGATAGATCCAACTTAAACAAATTTTTGTCTATGAGTTTGGCCAATGAAATATGGAAATATGAATATTTTAGGGGAGCTGGTTACATAGGGTCTGTAAATCAGGCAGGCTTATTTTCATTTATTCACTCAACAAACATATATTGAACATCTATAATTAACAGCCTCTTGTGTATCTCTGGGACTAGAGTGGCATTTCTGATTTTTCTTATTTTCCTGTTGCTCATGGCTTGTAAGCTGGACACCAACAAGTCTATACAATATAATGCAATAAATGTCAAAATAAAGGTATATCTCTGTTGCTACAAGAACAGAGAGAAAGGTTATGAGCTCTAAAGTCAGAAAAAGGTAGTCTCCTGGCCCACCAGGAGAAAATCAGCAACTGGAGTGAAGTCAAGTCCAGAGAGGTTAGCCATTGAAGAGAGAAGGAGCCAGGTAGCTTAGACCTAGGAAAGCCACCCAAAGTCCAGTATGTCTCTTTGTAAATCATGATCTGGTTAGGAAATTGGCATCCAAAAAAGGCTGGGTTCAGGGAAAGTTTTGGCATCAAAGGAAGAGAAATGAACTCAGGAAGGTCCAGGCAAGGAGATGAAATCTCAGTGGGAAGACTGGATGGTGGATGAGAGTGTGCAACTTGTTAACAGTGCACTGGAGAACTTCCTGAGCTGTTCCGTCCTTTTAGGAGCTTCCTGCTAGAGCCCCTGTCTGAACATGTTTGATGGGGATTGTCTACCTAGAGAACCCCCTCTTCTAGGGCAGTGGCAGGAACCTGGGCCAGAGGGACGATGCTGACTCACATGCGTCTCGATTCAACACAGATGTAACTCCTAGGAACTGGGTGTTTGCTGGTCTCTCCTCTCCAACCCCACTGCAAGTGGAATTATTGCCCAGGAAAACCCCCATAGTCAGACCTAAGTTCTTGAAGACTCTCTGATATTAACATTTGGATACCCACCCATCCACATCTCTACAGATGGATCAATATCCTTTGTGAGCCCATCAAATCTGCTACCTGTACTCTCCCTAAAGGTTCATGAAGGATGGTGGTGTGTGTGCTTAGTCATGTCCAACTCTGCAACTCTATGGACTGTAGTCCACCAGGCTCCTCTGTCCATGGGATTTTCCAGGCAACAGTACTAGAGCAGGTTACCATTTCCTACTAGCCCTGAGATCAAACCTGAGACTCCTGTGTCTCCTATATTGGCAAGTGGGTTCTTTACCATTAGTGATGAAAACAGGGAAGAAAGATTCTCTGAAGATTAATAGACTTGGCGATTGTGTAAGAAGCATACAGACAAACATGGGAGGCAGTGTAGATGGCTCTCTGTGGCAGAGAAAGAAGACAGTGATTGTTATTTCCACCCAGTAATGACTGGGAGAAAACTCTGGCCCTGAGAAACTTTTCTGTGTAAAAATCTGAAAAAAAAAAAAAAAACAAAAACAATATCTGATAAGGCTAAGAAGAGCTCACAGCTCTTTGTTGATTGGCCAAGGTCCTGGATGGCCCATGTTTAGTAAGTGCTGCTGGCAGGCTTTGTCTGAATAAGGGAGTCACTTCCTTCCTTCCTACACCACCTACTGTCTTAAGAGTGTTAAAAGACTTGGAACAGGACAGAAAAGACATTTTTTGACAGCATAATGGTTTTAAGGTAACAGTACAGCTCAAAAGAAGCAAAGCAAATAATAAGATGGATTTTCCAAGGACCGATGTCTTCCTCTCCTTTAGATAATTTGGTGGCATTGAGGCTATTGTTTTCCCTACACCGGTCAGACAGCAGGGTGCCATTCCCATGTATGAGCATGTCCAACATAGAGTAAGCCTCTTGTGCTATTGATAATTATCTTCAGCTGGTGATGGAACCAAGTTACATCAACAGAAAGTCATCTTCTGTGAAGAGCACAAAAAAATTATTGCAGTGATCCTGCCAATTCCTTGAAATTGTAAGACGTTTCAAAATAGTCACCATTTTTAGAGGAGAATACTTGCTCTAAAATTTAAAAGCAGCTATGAAAAGCCACAAGGTCAAAAGGTATAAACTTTCACTTATATTAATAGACAATTTCTAGGGGGATGAGCATCCAGCATGCTGACTGTTTTAACAATACTGTTTCCTATATTTGAAAGTTGCCAAGAGAGTAGGGCTTAAAAGTCCTCAACATAAAGGAAACAATTGTAACTGTGTATGTTGAAGAACATTCACTACACTAGCAGTAATCATTTCATGACATATTTACATATCAAATCATTATGTGGTGTAACTTAAACTTATACAATGTTATGTCAATTGTATTTCAATAAAACTGGAAAAACAGCTATTAAAATGCAGAAAAAGAGACTAATGAATTAGTGTGGTACACTATGTACATACAAATGCTTCAGAGTAAAATATTTTTCTTCTTGTTCAAGTTCAACAGTAATTCTAAAAGTGGTAATTGCTGTGTAGTGCATACATAGGCACATGCATGCGTGTGTGTGTGTGTGTGTGTGTGTGTGTGTGTTTGTATGTTGTGAAGGAAGAGATATTAGGAAGAAACAGGAAAGTACTTGATTCTTAGTCATTTTGTTCTATCTGCCCATACTGTTGGTGTTGCTGTTTAGTTGCTCTGTCGTGTCTGACTCACTTGTGACCCCACGGACTGTAGTCTGCCAGGCTCCTCTGTCCATGGGATTCTTCAGGGAAGAATACTGGAGTGGGTTGCCATTTCCTTCTCCAGGGAATCTTCCCCACCCAGGGATCAAACCTGAATCTCCTGTGCATTGTGCATTGGCAGGTGGGTTCTTTACCACTGAGCCACCTGGGAAGCCCTATTTGTGAGTGGCCATCGACTGACTCATTGGAAAAGACCCCGACGCTGGGAAAGACTGAAGGCAGGAGGAGAAGGGGACAACAGAGGATGAGATGGTTGGATGACATCACCGACTCAATGGACATGAGTTTGAGCAAGCTCCAGGAGTTGATGATGGACAGGGAAGCCTGGCGTGCTGTAATCCACAGGATCGCAAAGAGTTGGACATAACTGAGTGGCTGAACTGAACTGATAGATTATTTTGAAAGTTTAACTGAATGTCAACTTAATAATCCCCAGATATACAGGCCAGATGGTTTTCTAAGAGGACGTGAGGCCACATGGTAGTGAGATGCTATAGATGACACTATTCAGAGGTGTATTCAGGGCCAATGAAGGTGGTCAGATCCACCTGCTCAGACCTCTGAAACAGAGCCTGGTACCCAGGAGCCATGGGGACAAGAGTGGGCTAGGGCATGGTTTGGAAGAGCAAAGTTCTACCTAGAAGGAAAGGGGTTACGCCAGAAAGAAAAAAGACTAAATTAAAAATCAAATAAATAATATAACAAAATACAACAGAATTTCTTTCCTTTTGTTGCTCTTGTTTTATCCTTGCTTCAAGGATGTAGTCTCAGAAAACATAGCCACAGCTACTGCACGTGGCTCTGCCCGTTTTCTGTGAGCTCAATCCTAAAGAAAAGCAACCCTGAATATTCACTGGAAGGATTGATGCTGAAACTGAAGCTCCAATACTTTGGCCACCTCATGTGAAGAGCCAACTCATTAGAAAAGACTCTGATGCTGGGAAAGATTGAGGGCAGGAAGAGAAAGGGATGACAGAGAATGATATGATTGGTTGGCATCACAGACTTGATGGACATGAGTTTGAGCAAACTCTAGGAGATAGTGAAGGACAGGGAAGCCTGTCATGCTGCAGTCCATGGGGTTGCAGAGCTGGACGTGACTTAGCGACTGAACAACAACAATTAATCAGCACCTTGAATTTCTGGGTATTTTGCATCAACACGCTATGTCGTGTTATGTTTTGAGGCTGTTTCCTAAACAGAGCAGTTATGACCTCAACAGAGAAGGCAGACCCCAAATCACGCCTGAGCTACCCTGGGGAGGCTGAGCTCTGCAGGCAACCTTGAGCTGGAAGAAAACTTTCAGGTTAACCAAGTTCTTGCTTACAGTGAATGGATTGGAGCTAGGTCATGGAACAATAGAGAGGACCTGAGGGGTCACACCACACAGTCTCCTCGTCCTGTGGGGGAGGAAGCTGAGATCCCAGGCACACACCTGTGAGGAAAATCAAGGCCCCTCCTTGGCGTGACTTCCTCTCAAATCCCTTCCTGAATTCCTGGATTAAAGGTAGACATCTCCAGCCTCTCTCAGAGCTGAGCAGTGTCTGAAAGGTAGCCTGTGGAGTACTCACTGATGCTTTAGAGTGGGTCAGAATGTGGCCCCTGAGCAGCCCTGCCCCCAGCGGAGCCCGTGCAGCTCAAGGATCGCACACCTGCCCGCCTCCAGGGATGCTCATGGCCAAGGTCAGAGAATGGGAGGAGGTGCCATGAAGGGCAATAGGCCCCTGGGGATGCACCAACCACAGCCCAAACCAGGGGAATGAAGGCGGCCAGGGAAGATACAGTTTGTATTTCTGAAAGTAATAAATGAAAATAGAAGGTTATAAAAATGACAGTTCTGAGACAGAATTCTATTTCAATTTGGCTAAAATTCACTTTATCAACTTTTTAGAAAGAGTTGCAGATGAACACCTGCTACAATCATCATCATTTCCCATCAAAATGTTACAAAGAGGCTACAACTCTTTGATCATAGTTCTCCATTATGTTATCACAGTGTTCATTTCATTTTCAGATTGGTGGAAATTTCAATGGCTTCATTAAAATATTCATTGTTTGCTTTGGAAAATATTTATTTTTCTCTTTTTTCCACATTCTTGAAGAACAATGAATTTAACAACAATTAGGAGAAGGAGGATTAAGTGAAAAAAATCACAAAGAAAACACTGGCCATCAAATGCATCTCTCGAGGAAGCACTGAAGCTTCCTCCTGCAGGATTTTTGATGAGAAGTGAGGAGGTCTATGTTCCAGTAGCTCCCTTAGCTCTTATACACTAATGGGTGAGCTTTCTCATTTCGAGTTACTCAAACTGAGGCCACTGTATATTTCACACTCCAGCATCAAACATGTCCTGGCCTCCTGAGAGAGAGCCAAAAGTCATTTTTTAAAAAATGAGTAAATGATCAGTGAAACCGATACTGCTTTTATTTTTTAAAAATATAAGTTTTCTATCATGTCTCCCACTGTGACACCTCGGTCCCCCCTCCCCTCAACCCCTTCCCCCTGTCATGGAAAGAAAAGCGGGGGCCCAGCCGTCACGGCGCTGAGCAGGCTGAGGGGTGCGGGGTGCAGCCTGGAGCCTTCACCAAGGATGATAAGCCTGCATGAATTTTACGAGTCTCAGTATCAAGGTTGCCCTAGCCCGAGGGATTTAAGAATAAGGGGGGGAGAAAAGAGAAGGCAGATGTATGAATAACTGGCATTGTAAATCTTCACCGTGGCAACCCACAGCTCGAAAAAGTCTGTGATGGGTTCATGACTTGGGAAGAAAGCGACGCAGCAGAATGTGAATGGATTTTCTTCAGCTACTTAATACACTGCTTAGAGCAGCTTAAGGGGGTGCCTGTAAGGGTGTGTGTGCGCGTGTGTGTGTGTGTCTGTGTGTATGTGTGTGAGAGAGAGAGAGAGAGAGAGAGAGAGAGAGAGAGAGAGAGAGAGAGAGAGAAAGCCTGTGTAAGAGGAGGAGCTCTCTGGAAATTCGTTAGAAGGAATTACCAGTGTTGTACAGCTCGCCAGCTTTGGGGGCAAAAAGAGGACCGTTTAGCCTCAGAATATAAATGACCGGATTTTGCTTGGGGGAGGGAGGAAAAAAAAAGGGCCGCGGGGGAGGGGCACAGGATTATGAAGCGAGTCACAATGAGCAAATTGGACCCTCCGCCACACAGCGCAAGGTCACAGGGAAAGTCACGGTGTTGTTGGTGGAGGTGGTTGATAGGAGAAAGTGGCTCATGATAAATCGGTTCCCATTCTGCAAAATCTGGCAGCTAATGAAAATAAGATGCATTTGAGTAGTCTCTGTGAACACCTGATTTTTCCTTCTCTCTCTCTCTCTCCCTGAACACACACGCACACACACGCACACACACGCAGGGCCTGCTGATGTATGAAAGCAGAGCCCCGGCTCTAATTGTGCAATTATAAAACGGAAATGATGCAGGTTTGGCAACACAGGGAACGAAGGAAGCTCAATAACATTGTTTAATAACAAGCAAATAAAGCTCAGAGGGGAAAGAGGTGACTCTCTCTGCTTTAGACTCATTAAGGAGCCTGAAACATATTGTAAAAGAGTGATATTTAATTATGGGCCGGACTGATAACAGAGAGCAGGGCCTCACTGGGAGAAAGAGACCCCGTGCTCCTAGGAGCTCGCAGCTCCAAACATCAATTACCATGATTATCTACCCGGTGCTTACAAAATGCACGGGCTCCGTGTTCCATCAGCGACCCGTAAACAGGCTTCGCATAGGCAAATTTATGGGCACAGCAGCCAGGGCCAGGTGGGAAAGCCAGCCTCCCATTGGTGGTTCCCCAGTGAAGGAGGAAAGAAGCAGAGGAAAGAAAAATCTGTCTTTTGCACTGCTGAAAGAACACTTTATTACAGAGCATTTGTGGAAGACAGCGTTGGTTGCCCTGCTGTTTGCTTTCTTTCTTTTTTCTTTTTTTTCCTCAGCTGCCTGTCTGGATGAGAAATGAAGGAATATTCAGCAAGTCCTAGTGACAGGGGACCATGTGGCATAGTCCCATCAAACTTTCTAGTACTGTAGAGACCATGAGTGAAGGACAGGGAGGCCTGGTGTGCTGCAGTCCGTGGGGTTGCAAAGAGTCGGCCACGACAGCTGCTGAACAAGAGACCATGGTTCCAAGCCACCAGGAGTTAGGAGTGAAAGGCTGCCTTCTCCCTTTACCCTCGGATTCTAGGAGTGGGGAGCTTGACCTGTCAGCTTGTGCACGTGACCTTAAAATTTGGTAGAATGACAAGTGCCCAGAGGAGGCAAGTGACTTATTTTGCAGACCTTGGGAAGTATCTTCTGGGGGTGGTATGCTTTCCTGGGGTAGTTTCCATTTCCAGTGTGGTCTGTGGAAATTCTGAGGGATTAAAAATGCTTGGAGATTGTTGTGCTATCCAATCGTTTTTTGTTTATTTTTTAAACTTTTAAACTTTTTATATTGGAGTATATTGGTGCCACTGGTAAAGAATTTGCCTGCCAATGCAGGAGACGCAAGAAACGGGTTCAGTCCTTGGGTGGGGAAGATCCCTCGAAGAAGGAAATGGCAACCCACTCCAGTATTATTGCCTGGGAAATCCCATGGGCAGGAGAGTCTGGAGGGCTACAGTCCATGGGGCCACAAAGAGTCGGACACGACTTAGTGCTTGAGTGTAGTCTAGTTGATTAACAATATCGTGCTCTTTTCAGGTGTGCAAAAAAGTGGTGCAGTTCTACATATATGTCTATTCTTTTTCAAATTCTTTTAAAAATTAGCTAAATAAAACACTGTGTGTGTCTATTTGTCCAAGGCAATACTCAGTCCCTTTATGTTCGAATCATTCCAACAACTGGCAGAAATGTTGACACAATTACTCAGATGTTTTTCATATGTTTATATTTCACAATAGAGAGTGTCTTCCTACTTTAACCTTTACAGCACAATTTTGTGAGGTGGTAGTAACCTCTTGAGGCAAGGACATAGCACTTTTTCTCTCTTTGTCATTGGAATATAGTTGATTTAAAATATTGTGTTAGTTTCAAATGTATGGTAAAGTGATTCAGTGATATACACATGCATTTAAAGATTATTTTTATTATAGGTTATCACAGATATTGAATGTACTTCCCGGTGCTATACGGTAGGTCCTTTCCCCTTTGGTAACCATAAGCTTGTTTTCTGTGTCTGTGAATCTGCTTCTGTTTTTTTTTTTTTGTCCCCATTGTGGTTTATCATGGGATATTGACTGTAGTTCCCTCTGCTATCCAGTAGGACCTTGCTCTTTATCCATCCTATATACAATAGTTTGCATCTGCTAATCGCAGACTCCAAATCCATCCCACCCTCCCCCCATCCCTCTTGGAACTATAAGTCTGTTCTCTATGTCTGTGAGTCAATTTCTGTTTCATAGATAAGTCCATTTGCAGAAGACACCGCACTTAAACTTACTCAAGCTCCTTTGTGACACTTTGAATAAGATTGTCTCTGAACCATGTGCGCTGAGCAGTGGACACCAGGTGACTGGACAGAGCCATGGTGGCTGTAACTGGTCCGCAGGGCAAGTCCTACCTAGTCCTGCTCTACTTCCATGTACCTCTGGAGCCGGAATTTCTTGTGCTTTGCAACTTGCTAAGGACTGGGGAACACTACCGGCTGTGAATGTTCTTGTCAGCCCCATCTTGAAGAACAAAGGAAATTTGGGCTACTTTTTAATTCTGCCCTCTCAGCTCATCAACACTTGGTTTGCATTAAAATGTAAGAACATTACACTCCACACTCTGCTAATAATCAGAAAGTACTGCTTTGAAGTTTCCCTGTTTCTCAGCTACTACCCATGACAGATGTTCGCCAGAGAAAAACTCAGGGGGCATTTTCTTGCAAGCATTTTGGCTGAGAATGGTACCCATTGTGCCACTTAATATTTCAGTGATCTCTAGAGTAATCAGGAAATAGCAGTGACTTATTTATCTCACGTCTTACTCCTTGCGAGCCCCCCACCACCACGGGCACGACCTCTGAAGGCACACATTAATTTCACCTCTGTATTTCTATGGCATCAATTAATAAAAACTGACTATGTTTCTAACAAATGCACACGTCCTGATAAATGAGGGTCCTGACTTAATTGCTCTGTAAATTAAGAGCTCACAATAGATAGTGTAGGTGGTGACAATAGGGAAGAGTTTTAATATTTAAAAACTCATTAAATTGGTGTACTTTTTGAATAATTAAAGTCACAGGACCACTTTAAGGAGCTAATTTCTGTTTCATTCTTAAATGTTGTGGTGACAGTTCACGTGCTCCAAAAAAGTTAGAACTGTTCTTGGAATTACTACATTGGGTTACTTTTTGTCCTGATTTGTAATGGGCCCTCTTTTCTTCTTTCTCTACTCTTTCTTCCTCCTCCTCTTTTTCTAATTCTAGTGACAATGGCTGAATTAAGACCATTCGGATAAAAGGGTTTAAGGTCAAGTTATCCGTTTACTCAAAGGTATAGATCAAAAAGCAAATGTCACCTGGTTGATTTTTATCTTTTCTATCTCAACCAGATCTTTTCATTTCCATTCCATTACTTTCATTTGACACACGTGCAAATTTTTAGGTATAAATATTTTTCAGGGAAAAAGGTTCTGTTGTTTTTGTTTATGATTTACAGCTAGGGAAAGATCTAAATGCTGAAGTATGTGTCGTGATGACAAGCCTTGAAGGAATCCGGGCTGACGACAAATCTTGAGGTTTATGAAAGGGAGATCCTAGAAAGAGCTCCCATCTAAGCTGGGAATTACCACGAAACACACAGAGTGGAGATTTTTTTCCCCTTTAAATCAGAAGCTTGACTTTCAAAGTGATGATTTACTCTGAGAATGATATATGATTCCATAGCCCAGTGTTAACAGTTGGAAAGGAGTCTAATTCTACATTGACCAGGGCTCCATATTATCCTCACACCTTTTTTGTTTCTTACTTTTCACACGTGTGCATCACACTACCTAGTAGTGTCATCGGTATTCAGCCAGCGATTAAGCTGCCTGTCCTGCTCAATTTTCCAAGTTCCCTGGACATTCTGAAAGGTGAACTATCTGGAGAAGGCAAACATAAGGAAGTCTGTCTGGCATTTGTTTCAGAAAACTTAGAAGCCATTTTTTAAAGTAAATTCTTCTTCTTTCCTTTTTTATTTTGGCCATGCCACGCACTATGTGGAATCTTAGTTTCCTGACCAGAGTTCGAACCCTTGCATCAGAAGCTCTGAGTCTTAACCCCGGGACCTCAGGGAATTCCAGGAGCCCTTTTTTTTTTTTTTTTTAAATTTGAGAGAATTATTTTCATGTGAACTTGAGACTTCAGAAAATAGAAATGAAAAACACTGGGGAGGGGAAGTGAAGTAAAGTGAAAGTCTCTCAGTCGTGTTCGACTCTCGGTGACCCCATGGACTATACAGTCCGTGGGATTCTCCAGGTCAGAACACAGGAGTGGGTAGCCTTTCCCTCCTCCAGGGGATCTTCCCAACCCAGGGATCGAACCCAGGTCTCCCTCATTGCAGGCGGATTCTTTACCAGCTGAGCCACAGAGGAAGTTTTGATTAAAATAGAGAGCATTGATCGGTCTTCAAACAACACTTTCCGTGGAAAAAAGACGTGTACAGAGAAAACAATACTACTCATAAAGCACTGTTTTCTCACAGATCAGAGAAAATGGAGTAGTTTTTTTAGGATGTGGGATCAGAGGCAGGCCTGGGGGTTGGGGAGACTGGCATTTTATTCTTGAAACGAGTATTATTCTGATCATTGTCTCTGTAAAGAACTAAGTGAAGGTGGTAGCAATTCAAAGTTTGTGAGCCTGTGTTCTTCTCACAGAAGCAGTTGTAAAGAAGAAAAGAATCATTTGTAAAATCGTAGTGAAAAGCAGGTAGAAAAAGCACATGCAGGATGGAAATCATAAAAGACAAAGCATTTTTACTCCATCAATTCATTAACTCAATCCTGCTTCCTGCCCCTCTGTCTTAGATGAGGGTATATCAACCTAGAGTTCTCAACTCTGAGAAGACTATTATATTAAAATGCTCTTCGCAGTGCATCTCATGGGATTGGGGAAAGCTGGGTTGCAAATGGGATTTTGAACCGTGTGAATTGCCAATCCCCAAAGATTGTGAAATCCTGTGGCTAGGCACCACGTTCAACAAGATGCGCTTCTGTGACAAGGCAATATCACCCCTACATATTATTTTTACCTTTGGCAAGAATTTTATAACACTTGAGAGCACAGCACACTCAAACGTGCTTCTCTAAGGGTCACCCAAATGGAAATGAAGTCTCCCTGGGTGCACTACCATCGTCCATTTATTCATTTGTTCTAATGTTGTTTTTATTTGGCTTGGAAAATACATGAACACCTTAGGTTGGGACTTCCTTCCTGGCTCAGATGGTAAAGAATCTGCCTGCAATGCAAGAGATCCGGGTTTGGTCCCTGGGTTGGGAAGATCCCCTGGAGGAGGGCATGGCAACCCACTCCAGTATTCTTGCCTGGAAAATCCCATGGACAGAGGAGCCTGTCGGGCTCCTGGGACACATGTGGACAGCCTGTGGTCCATGGGATCACACAGAGTTGGACATGACTGAGTGATTAGAACTTTCACTTTCACTTTTAAGTCACTAGTTCTTCAAAGTCATTCATCTGTTGAAAGTAATAGTGTAGCCAATACTACCCCAGACATTGGAGAGGAAAAGATGAGAAAAAGGAGGAAAATCATCAAGGATGGATGCCAGAAAAAAATTCAGGGAGGAAAAGAAGGAGAGATCAAAATATATTTTCTCTTTTTAGCTTCTGGTTTGGCTATGAGCTGAAGAGAAGGGAAAAAGTAAACAATGGGGAGGGAGAAACCCATGGTGGAGAAGACCCCAAGACCACAATGCACACAGCCACATACCCCCCAAAAATGTCTCTTCACATATTAAAAGAGAGGAAGCACAGAATCACCCATATTAAATGGTTGCTTTATTACAAAGCATTCACTAGGAAGAAAATTGGTTAAATCTGACCTCATCATAGTTCGTGTTTTTTAGAAACCTATTTTCAGAAATTCAGTGACGTCCCCATTTTTACAAAGAATATAATGTGGCTGAGCTGGTAAACAATCCGCCCGCAATGTGGGAGACCTGGGTTCAATCCCTGGATTGGGAAGATCTCCTGGAGAAGGGAAAGGCTACCCACTCCAGTATTCTGACCTGGAGAATTCCATGGACTGTATAGTCAGTGGGGTCTCAAAGAGAGGGACACGACTGAGCGACTTTTACTTTCAATGGGCATGTAGAAATGTGTCTCCATCTACCAGGGGGCAGAAAGGAACCCTTTGATTGGATAGAGGTCTTTGGACTTCAACTTTGATTTTTTTTTTTAATTTATTTTTTTATTGAAGGGTAATTGCTTTACAACAACTTTGATTTTTGAGCAGTGGCAATTTGCATAGCCTTTTCACTGTCAGATATCATTCACTGGGGATGGATCCACAGGGGCATCTCTAAGAAACTCCATCCTTTAGTGTTAAGCTCTGAGTTTCACTTTGGGTATAATCTTTCTTTCTTTGCACTAAAGACATTGATGAAAGTGTTGGGTGCTCCGTTGGGTGGTCTTCATTTTCTGGTAGGTTTGTTTTTTGAGGCACAAGATATATTTCCTCTCTGTGTCTTTTGCAAGAACACAGATAGAAATGATTGAATTAATAATTTCAATATGTGCCATTTTATACAGCATTTTGCACTGAATCTGGTCTCTGAAAACATCAAGTTCTTTGTCCCTCTGTCCTCCTCAGAGGGTTTGGTTCTTTTCATTCATGATGGATCCTTACTTGTGGTTTTGGTTGGGATGTAAGCAGGTTTTTTTGAAAGAAGGGACATGCCGTGTGCCCTGAAGGGATATCAGATCACCCTGTGCTTGCCTCAGTCTGTCCAGTGTGGGTTACTGGTCCTGGCTTACCTCAGTGGCAGAATCAAAGAAAGAGTAGCCATTCAAGAGAAAAGCTAAATGGTGGAAATCATTAAAATAACTACAACTGGTATACACTCTGGGGAGCCATAAGATGTAGTTTGCTCTGCTGGTGCCAAATGTCTATCTGAACTGAAATGTAAACCTTTGACATCTGAACAAGGAAAAGGAAAAAAAAAAACCCAAAAAACTCTGCCTTGGGAATGGTCATTGCAGTTGGTTGCTCACCACACTGGCGAATAGTGTACATCTGTTGACCAGCCTGAGCCCTACTTAACATATGAAATCTGATGAGAGATCACAGTCTGAATTAATAGATGTGAAATGGCTTGAGTTTAATTAGCACATCTTTATGATTTCGTGTTGAGTATTTGGCATGTAAAGAAAGCTAGAGCAGCATTCAGTAGCACAAACACACTAGTATGCAGAGATTTAAAAATAAATCATAATAAGAAACACAAAGCCTACTGAATGCCACTAAGAAGCCAAACCACATGGAGGTAGCCAGTCAGAAAGTACAGCCCCTGGAACTGAGTCTAAATCTGCCGTACCACTCTGTCTCTACTGCCAGATCCCATATGACATCACCGTGATCTCTGCAGAAGAAATAAAGCAATAAAGCAAATCCAGGTGATTTCAGAAGCATCCCTATTTCCCTCAAAAACAAGTTTAAAATGTATTCTTTCAGTTGGTGCTCTTTCCTGACAGGGATGGGGTTCTCTGGTCCCAAACTTGAACTCTCTGCAAAAGGACACCACGTGTATGCTCTCAGGTTCCCTTTGCTGCACTGCCTGTGACCTGAAGGCTCCACTGACACGGCTGTCTCTTCATGACTCTCTGGGATGACGTTGATTAGAGACACATGATATTCACTTCAGCATGGCATTCAAGTGGTAAAATCTATAGGAGAGAAATCCTCCAGTAATGTGAGGGCTTCCCAGGTGGCTTAGTGGTAGAAGAACCCACCTGCCAGTGCAGCAGACATGGGTTTGATCTCTGGGTTGGGAAGATTCCCTGGAGAAGGATATGGCAACCCACTCCAGTATTCTTGCCCGGAAAACTCCATGGACAGAGGCACCTGGCAGGACTATAGCCCATGGGGTCACAAAGAGCTGGGCATGACTGAACAACTGTGCGTGTACCAAGAACATATCCATAGGCAAGATGGCCAGTAGCTCAACCTTTCCTAAAATTATATGCTCACATACTCAATAAAAGTTTGCTACATTCAGGGTGTTTTCTATCTATTCTATTCATCTCATTTCTGTTTTTTTTCAATATTCTCACTTAATGAATGTATTACTATGATGTGATAACTCTTAAAGCCACTTAGCTTTCAGATTTTGATGATCAGTGATTTTGGTTTTCTTTGTCACATAATCAAGAGGAGTTTCTAAGAGCTCCCGCTTTGTAGGTGAAAATGATGCTACCATTGGATATTAGTAGGCTTTGAGGTATTTTTCTAGAAGGATTTATACTGATGGTTTCATTTTTCTCTTCCCAGGTCCTCCATTTCTCCTCCTCCACTATTGCTTTTTTCCAAGAACACTGGGTATATATTGTGTTGTCATTAGGCCTTGTAAGAGTCTGAAACTTACAGACCTGTGTGTGTGCTCAGTTACTTCAGTAGCGCCCACTTTTTGTGAGCCCATGAACTGTAGCCAGTCAGGCTCCTCTGTCCAGGGTATGCTCTAGGCAAGAATACTAGAGTGGGTTGCCATGTCCTCCTCCAGGGGATCTTCCCTACCCAGGGACTGAACCCATTGAGTCAGGAGACTCTTTACCCATTGAGACACCTGGGAAGCCCCTTACAGACATAGTTTGATAAAAATATTCGTGTCTTGGGCCTCCATGCCCAGTGCTCTATTCAAGAATCTAGCCAACCACAGGAGCCCCATGCTTCTGATACTCTCCAGAAGTATTTTAATTTCATTTGGCTTCATGTTAGACACTGCAGAATTATGCAACATCATATGTTTAAAAGTTATCTGTGTGGTCAAAAATCTATCCATGAAAATTTTGAAGGCAGTTTCTCAGTGTGGAGAAACAGAACAGTCATGTCAAACCAATTAAAATATATCTACCTAATTGCTTGCACCTTTGAGGCCACTAGGAACCGTCACTTACAGAGACAGAAGTAGACCTTTGGTGTCCTGTGACTGCCATGAACTTGTAGCTGATGAGGATGGACCTCTTCAGTCTTATAGTTCCAGAGACGTTTTTATCTATTTTAGGGATAATGTTGGATTCTCAATGTTAAAATTTTAAGTAGCTTAATATTACCTGAATGAAACAAGATTGAAAAACCTCAGAAAAGAAAATTTTTCTTTGATCTAAATACAAATCCTGCTTGAACTCCAGGAATGTAGATCAAGTCCATTATAATGTAACCAAAAATGATATTCTGATGAAAGTCAGAAATTTACAAATCCTATTCAGATATGAATTCTTACCATACATCTGGGATCCTTGATGTGAAGGAAAGCACAGGCACTGTTTTAAGCTCCGGGTACGTGACAAATAATGCAAAACTCTATTTCAAGGAAGAAATTTGATCAGCACAAGCTCTGAGTATACGAATGGCTTAACTGTAATTCAGACAGTAATGAATGTCAGGCTATAGTAGCAACTAGGTGTTGTTATGATAAGTTCTTTAAGTGCTCTGCAGCCTAGGGTTTTGTTTTTTGCTTTTTTTCACAGTGCAATCTTGGAGATTTTCTTCAGAATATCACCCATGACTATATTTTGCTTTTTCTGAAATTGTGGTGTGTCCAGTGGCCTTGTGGTGTGTCCAGTCCTCCCCTGATCACACATTCTTAACCAAATAATGACTAACAGATTCAGGGCTTATGAAAATCCTAAACTATCCATCATTTATCTTCTCTCTGCTTCCTCAGTCTTCATCTTTTGGGTCTACCATATCTTCCTTCAACAGAAATCTTCTGAAGGAAACAGTTCGCAGATTATCATCTGTAATTAACTTAAATTCAAAGATTTAAATACACTCCTTTAATTTCTTTTGGGGGTATGATCAGGGAATTCATTAGTAATCAATATATTTAATAAGTGTGTGGTGTGGCTATTGGCTATCACACACAGCATTCTAAACAACATATCATGTAACTCCTGCAGAGTTTCCAAATCTTGATTATTTAAACAAAAGCAGATTCACCTCTGCAAATCTTTACAAAGATTTCCAACAACCAAAAGAAAAAAAAAAAAAAACAAATGGTTATTTGGTTTCAATCTAACATGTGCATATATCTGGACTTAATAATTTCCCTCTGTTTATTTTCCATTAAAGAGGAGGTGGTTATACAATCCAGTGTGAGTATTTATAAAAACTCAGAACTTTGTTTGATAGAGTATGTTATTTCATACCATTTTTCAATCCATTCAGCTCTGAGTGTTTTCTATCACACAAATTGCTGTGTCACTGAGTGTCATTCCAAAGCTGGTGGTGTGAACCCCACATTCATTTCAAAGACTCTCCCTCCCCATCAGGAATTTCCTTTTTTAAAAGATGCACAGATAAAATGGTGATTGCTTAGAAACCAAGTTGCAATGTTCATCACTTTGTAAGTACCATGACAAATTACAGAGCATTGTTGTTTAAATTAAACGTTAAAGTAGGTTAGTCCAGACATTTATAATGGTGCATGTAATTAGCCCCAACACCGATGAAATATCAACAAATTACCTGTTTTCGAAGAAAAAAAAAAAAGTCATCTTCAAAATATTCCCGTATGAGCACTGGAGCCTTTAAACAAATGATGTCACCCAGTCTGGGAGGGCTTTGTCATGTTCAGTAAATTAGCACGACCTAACCACAGCAGAAAATTTCCTTGAGCTGCAATAAAGACTAAATGCTTTCAGACTCCCATGATCCTTTGTAGTCATCATTTTAAAGCACTGCCTTAGTGAGCTAAACCTGTAAAGTTTTCTTTGGAGCGGCTGTGAGTTGATTAGATCTATTTCAGCCTAGTAGTGGTAATAGGCTCCTCTCTGAGAAACTGCTTACCCTCTGCTCCCCGGCAGCTGGAGAGACTGGAATTAATCAGATCTGCTGGGGACTTCCTCTGCGTCTCCACAGGCCAGCAACTCTGGAATCATTTACCGCGGAATCTGACTGTCAACTCTTTGTCATTTAGGCTTTTGATTATGCTTTCTTTCTTCGTTTTCTTTTTTTTTCCCCCAAGGGGAAAAAAATGGAAATGGATGACAGATTATCCTAATAAAGAAATTTACATGTGACTTATACCGATATCCGTGATCACCTTTGATCTGTCCTTTAAAAAAACAGAGGTGTGTGATAAGGTATGGAGGATCTGCTATTAAAATTAACTTTTTCCCCACCCTTTGTTAAGATATACATCCAACCAAAAGAAAGCAGACACGGTTAGGTACATTGTCTTTTGGAGAAGGATATATTTGGAGACCTCACTTTTGAAGGACCTTTATGATTCTCTTCAGCAGCTTTCCGTAAAATGGTTGGTCTGTGTGTCTAGCTCAAATTTGTCCGTCTCAACATGTACAGAATCACTACCTACAACACAAAGCCTATTAACATTCATGGCAAAGCACTACCAAGTACCCATTGAAACAACAAAGAAACAGATTCAAGTCCACATAAAAATCTATGGGTCTAATTTCACTACTTGATTTTCTCAGATGCAAATATCTTGATAATTGAGTTGCATGATTTTATGCTTAAAATTAAAAATATATATATATTCCCGTAATGTCATAACAAAAACAAACCACCCAAATCAGAGGACAATTTTACATTAAGAATTTTTATCTTGGGGCAACTTTTTCTTCAATTTAGAAACCAAGAATATTTTCTCTTATTTCAGCGTTCTAATTGTTTGACAGTGTGCTCTTTCTGAGGGAACATATACCCAACAGATAGGGTAAAGACATTTAAATATCTTCTCTAGGGTATAACCATAATAAGTATATGTAAATGCTGGGAACTAATGTGTCTAAAATTGTGATACATAATATTCTAGGATAAATGTAATCCCCCTAAAAGTATTTTTGCAAACAATATTTTCTTTCACCTAATTGGTATGAAGGCTGTAATGAGTCAAATTGAGAAACTGTATATTGTACATGCCAAGATGTTATGGATACATTGGGATCACGCAGCCCAGACCAACAAAAGTGTTACAGAAACAGACAACAGACTAAATGTATTTACCTTACAACATGAATGTCCTGCTTTCTGTACAAGTTTGCAGGGCAGGGCAGCAGATTTCAATAAGGAATTGTGTCTTACACGGGGCTTGTGGACTCTATAGAAGGCAAAGCCTTCTTGTCTGTCCTTCTGATGCTGTTTAAGTCTGGCTGAGCCACAAAACAGCCACAAAGCGAGTGTAGATTTGAGGGCTCACTCTGTGTGTGTGTGTGGCAGGTGGAGAGGGTGTACCTAAAACACCCCTTCCAAGAAGAGGGAATAACATCTCAGTGGAATGATGGAAAAGGTACATTGCTGATGGACACGGTGCCAACATTGTGGGCTTATGGCGTAGTTTTGGGAATTGTATTTTCTTGAGGGATGCAGGCTCCCTTTGGATCATTCAAATGTGAACAACTGAGCAGAGCGTCTGCTTTCTGGCCCACACTCCTTCCCTCATCTCCTCTCCTCACCCACTCCCTCCCACCCCCATCTCTGGCTGTGGCTGGCACCTCGCTCTTTCTTCTGTTTGGGTGGGCAGGGTGCCCAGGTGCCTCCCAAGGGGCTTCACCTACATTGCTCATTAGCCCCCCTTCAGAAGGAAAACCCATCCTGCCACGATGCTCTCTGCTGCCTCACGGTCCCCAAGGCCCTGAGATGCTGACTTCTCCTCTGCTCTCAGTGGTCCCAGGAACCGGGGCTACAAGAGGATGCTGCTGGGGTTCATTTGGCACAGCCCCTTGTAAGAATGCAGCTTGCAATTGGCCAAATTCAATGAGGAATGGGGAGAGAGAGAGGGAAAGAGGAAGAGAGAGAGAGAGAGAGAGAGCCCTGCTCACTAATTGAGCTATTTAACAGACTGCAGAGCTACCTGGAGAGCAGCCAATCATTACTCAGTGTCTTAATAGTGCTGAGACTCTAGCATCATTCCAAGTAAGTTTCACATATTTGTTTGTTTGTTTTATTTTAGTTTGTCTTTAGTGGTGGTGGGATGAGGAGAGGGTGGAAATAAGAGCAGAGATGGGGGAGGATATGAAATGAGGACCACTGTGCCTTGTGTGTTAATCCAGACACTGAAGGAGGAAAAGCCAGTGTGGTTCTCAGACTGGCAAGAAACAAATTCAAAATGGCAAATAAAATAAAATAAAATAAAAGTTTGAGATTTATTTACAGGACTTTGTCTTCATAATTTTTTTCTCACTTCCGCTTACATAGGTCACCTTCCCCATCCTGGGGCATCTCTTTGGCTGCTTGTCAATGGCCCTTTCCCGAGTGGCACTGACCTGTCAGGCTGTCCTTGCTGACCTGGTCCTCAGGCTGGAGCTCTGCCCACAGGCTGGAACGATTTCCTTCTGAACAGCTCTTGGATGGAGAGGGTTTGTTGATTGGCAAGATGGCTGGAATGGGAAGACCCTGCCAACCTGGAGCCGGCTCTTCTTTCTAGACTTGGCCCCAAAGCTCTCTTCTCCTGGAATCCTCTGGGACGACTCCCTTCTGACCTCTCCATTCTGTACTTCGTAAGCACAGTTTGCATCAGGGTGTCCATGGGGCATCTATTTCGACGCCTCCATTTCTTTTTGAGCCCTTGGTGTCTGCTTCATCTTCTTGATCAGAATATAAGCCCTCTCAGTGTGGGAACCGTATCTTCCAATTCTTCATTTCTTTTTTCTACCATACTTTTTCTCATACTTGGTGAGCTAAAAGCATTTATTAGGGTTTATTTTGACACACAAAAAGTTGGACATGACTGAGCAACTGAACAACAAACAGGTTTATTTACTGAATGACTGTGAGGAAAAGTAGTTGTTAGATGAAGCTTCCTTTTTGTGGAAATCTTGGCCAGGCATTGACCATTCTCCGTGCCCCACTTGATCAATATTAAGAACAAACCCAAGGATGCATTTTCGAACGTTCTGTGAAAATTAATGGATACTGAGTGGCCATAGCCCAAGACAGTGATTAAGAGGGCTGGCTCTGGAGCCAGGACGCCTGGTTTGAATCCTGGCTCTGTACAGACTAACTGCTCCATAATTATAACACTCTAAATTTTCCAGTTTCAGGCTCAACAGTTACTGAATGTTTACTCTGTGCCAGCCACGGTGACAAGCGCTTCAGCAGCATTGCCACAGCACCCCTAGGAAACAGATACAGTTATTATTCCCATTTTACACATGAGAAAGGTTAAGTGGTTAACATGGTGCTTGATGTATGGTGGGTGCTTAATGGTAACATTGAAGCCATGTGATGAATTCAAAGTGTACTGAGAGCTGAAGGGAGAGGAGAGGGCCAGCTTCCAACTCCTCTCTTCCATCTTCCTCAGCTCATACCTGGGGCCATGGTGTAGGATGCAAGGCAAGCCTGGGACGGTGTATCTGCAACCCCAAGCACAGTTTACAGTGATGGCAGAAATGAACACAGTGACGCCTGCTTGCGATCTCGCCAAGCCTGTTCTCTCTCACGGCGCATTCCTATCTGAATGTCCCAGCCAAGGACCCATAAAAGGGTTTTACCACTGAGACTGGCTTCTCCTCAAACTGTCAGAGCTATTGCCAAGTGTTGCTGTCAAACAGTGGCACATCTTCTCCCTTTCAAATCCTGCGATTCTCTGCGGCTTAAAAAAAAAAAAAAAAGTGCATTTGTCTATGTATGTGTTGTTTGTATTTCTTTGTGTGTATGTTCTCAGACACCAGGGGTGACTTATGTTTTGGTCTAATTTATAAATGATTATATCAGTAACTGAACTTGTCTGAACACTAACGCACTATAGATGTGTCTAGAATTTAGTGAGCATTTAGTGTGCTTTAAAAATGCTAAAAAAGTGTTTTCTACAGTTTAGTATTTTCACTGTATGACTTTCTTTTAAACATTACAATAATTTTTTTTGTTTATACACTTCAGTAATATATTTTTATTTTTAATATTAAAAATAGACATCATGCCATCTCTTTTATTTCTAAATTATTTGATCAGTTTTCTAGAAATGTTAAAGTATACAGTATAAGAGCTTGTAAGATCTAAACTTATTTTTTTAAAAGTGTTCCCAGTTTTATTTTAAAAAAATTACTAAGATTCAAAGATGATTAACATGGTCTCACAGAAATTCAATATGGCATTATTGATTATTTTTGATATTTTAAAACAAGAACACTTTCTAAAATAATTACATCTTCCACTTACTGAGCACTTATTAATTCATTCAAAAAGTGCACGTGTGCTCAGCTGTGTTTGACTCTTTGCAACCCTGTGGACTGCAGCCCGCCCGGCTCTTCTGTCTTTGGGAATTCTTCAGGCGAGAATACTAGTGTGGCTTGCCATGCCCTCCTCCAGGAGATATTTCTGACCCAGGGATCAAACTTGCAACTCTTGTGTCTCCTGCACTGGCAAGCGAGTTCTTTACCATGAGCACCACCTGGAAATCCCCCATCCAGCTCTCATCTATCAGTTATCATCAGGGTGACATCGGACAAGCTAAATCACTGAATGCCCTATGTGTCTCCCAACGGGTAGGGATCTCTAGTTATTGCTGAGAGTTTTGGGGGAAAAAAGACACTCTTGATTTGATCCAAACTTTCAGCACTTCTACAGAAATGATTACATTCCTGAGAGAGGCCATAGCCATCACTTATTTTGCAATCATCATGAGAAATCCCCAAGTACCCAGTGCAAAACTAAACTCAGGCTCACTGGAGATGTCCCAGGTGGTGCTAGAAAGATTCTGCCTGTCAGTGCAGGAGACACAGGGAACTTGAGTTTGATCCCTAGTTTGGGAAGATCCCCTGGAGAAGGGAATGGCAACCCACTCCAGTATTCTTGCCTGGAGATTTCCATGGATGGGAAGCCTGGTGGGCTGCAGTTTGTGGGGTTGCAAAGAGTCCTGAGTAACTGAGCAATGGGACCTTCAAATGCCTGGCTGCCCAGCCTGGCCACCTCCCGGCCGTGACTTGGACCCCACTGTAGAATGAGAACCAGGCTTGGGTATTGAGATGAACATCACTGTAGGGCCAGATCTGGGTTCAAGAGCCCTTGGGTGGGTTCCAAACTTGTTTCCTCTTCTGTAAACTGTCATAGAGCTTCAGTCATAGCAGGGATTACTTAGAAGTCCTCCAACAGCACCCTCATTAGAGTCATCATTATGAGCACTAGCATCACACCAGCACAGGTATGCAGGCCTATTGATCAGAGTCTTAGGAAAGTTTCTTGAACTCTTTAAAGCTGTGCTGGCCAGTAACCTCAGGTGACCACTGAGCCCTATATATGTGACGTGCTGTGGCTGTACAATACACACTAGATTTTGAAGACTTAGTATGAAAATGAGGATTTAAAGCATCTCATGGATTAACTGTATCATCACAAGTTGAAATGATAATAATTTGAAAACATTAACTTAATAAAATATATGATTAAGATTATTTTTACCTGTGTTGTTTGACTCATTTTGAATGTAGTTACTAGAAAATTGAAAATTTTAGTGGTGGCTCCCATCTGTGCTAGTATTATGTTTCTATCAGACAGAGCTTCTCTAGGGATCCAAGTTATTGGACTGGACAAAAAGTTTGTTCTGATTGTTATAGGAAAACCTGAATGAAATTTTTGGTCAACTCAATAAAAGCCTAAAAGGAAATGCAACTCAGCTAAACCCTTTCCTTTTTTGTTCCAGTCCTCCCATCCTTTATCTCTGTGTTCTGGGAGGTTTTGTCCTGCACGATATATTTTAAATACACATATATAAAGAGAGTGAAAGAGGAGAGTGTAAAAGCTGTCCTAAAACTTAAAAAATTCAAAAAATGAAGATCATGCATCTGATTCCATCACTTCATGGCAAATCGATGGGTAAACAATGGAAGCAGTGAGACACTTTATTTTCTTGGTCTCCAAAATCACTGTGGACAGTGACTGCAGCCATGGAATTAAAAGATGCTTGCTCCTTGGAAGAAAAGCTATGACAAACCTAGACAGCATATTAAAAAGCAGAGACATCAATTTGCTAACAAAGGTCTGTATAGTCAAAGCTATGATTTCTCCAGTAGTCATGCATGGATGTGAGAATTGGACCATAAAGAAGGTTGAGCACTGAAGAATTGATGCTTTCGAACTGTGGTGCTGGAGAAGACTGCTGAGAGTCCTTTGGACTGCAAGGAGATCAAGCCAGTCAATGCTAAAAGAAACCAGCTCTGAATAATCATTGGTAGGACTGAGGCTGAGGCTGAATCTCCGGTACTTTGGCCACCTGATGCAAAGAGCTGACTCCTTGGGAAAGACCTTGAAGCTAGAAAAGATTGAGAGCAAGAGGAGAAGGGGGCAGACAGAGGATGAGATGGTTGGATGGCATCACTAACTCAACGGATATGAGTTTGAGCAAACTCCAGGAGATAGTGAAGGACAGGGAAGCCTGGCATGCTACAGTTCCTGGGGTTGCAAAGAGTCGGAATGACTTAGTGACTGAAAAACAACAATACATATTTTAAAATACATACATATTTTCTCTACTAAATGGGATAAAGCAGAGCTAACAAGGATGAAACATATACGACACTTAAAAACAAGTGTTGCAAACACAATTTCATCCATTAAGAGAAGATGATTGTTACTTTGAAATATTTTTAAAGCCTGCAACCAGGTTAAAGATTTACATCTGGATGTATTTTTTGCTTCTGACACATCAAGAAACCTTCAGTGTAAAAGACAAATTGCAAAGTGTACCAAGTAGGATGATACCACCTGGACATTTACTGAAAATGTTGCACCGTTTTAGTCTTGGTTCGTCTACTGAAAATTCATAGAGGAATAATTGAATAGCATATGCGTGATTGTATGACTCACAATTTAAAAATTCAGTCTGTATTTGTGAGCCAGGATTCCACACTCTTTCCAAATTTTAAAGTGGAGAAAACGTAGACATATCCACCACTTACTCTACACCGTAAATAAACATTAACGTTTGTCTTTACTTCCTAGGGATGTGAAATTCTGGTGAAGCAATTTTTTGTGTGTGTGATAAACAGAAATGCTACAATTATTTTTCTGCTTCACCTCTTTGCTCTGTGCAAAGCTGTTGAACTTGCCCTTTTAAAGATTAATCAAAATCTGCATTTACAATCAGTTGAAGGCTGTCTCTATAATTTTGAGCTCACGTAATGTGATAGGAGTTAATTTGATTAAAACAAAATTAAAGCATGCATAGTCCACAAAAGCAGAACACATTCACAGGCTTCTTAGTGCCAGGGCTGGTGCTGAAAGACTCGCCAAGGGAATGGTTTTGAACTGGAAAGATCATGCCTCTTAGTAGATGTGAAAGATAAGTGGATGTGACTGGGTGTTTTACTGTAACATTTGATACTCCCAGAATGATCCCATTTTATTAAGAATTGTGAAAAAATAAGAGGGGTAAAGTAGTTTAGAGGAAACCGTTGTTTTTTCACTCCCCAGCATTGCAGTTCTAGAAGTGGGTGCTGATCTGCTATCCATGCCCCCCTCCCTCACTTCTCTGGTTTGGTTGGACCATGTAAGTTTGGGACGGAGTCAGGGAATGAGAGGGCTTCCCCAGTGGCTTAGTGGTAAAGAGTCCGTTTGACAATGCAGGAGATGATTGGATGTTTGATTGGAGACGAGTGCAATGTTCAATCCTTGGGTCAGGAAGAACCCCTAGAGAAGGAAATGACAACCTACTCCAGTATTCTTGCCTGGAGAATATCATAGACAGAGGGGCCTGGTGGGCTACAGTGCATGGGGTTGCAAAGAGTTGAAAGTGACTTAGTAACTAACAACAATAATAGGGAATGAGAGTGTATTCTTACATACATGCTGTCCCCTGGGGTTGAGGAGTTAGCTTGGTCTTTCTCACTTGGTCTTACTTCTGATGTGAATGGTTTCTTCTGCCTGTGTGCTGGCCCCTGAATAGATGGTGTGCGTGCATGCTTTCTCAGTTGAATCTGACTCCTTTCTGACCCCATAGACTGTAATCCGTCAGGCTCCTCTGTCCATGGGATTTCCCAGGAAAGAGTACTGGAGTGGCTTGCCCTTTCCTCCTCCAGGTTATCTTCCCAACTCAGGAATCGAACCCACATCTCTTGTGTCTCCTGCCGTGGCAGGCAGAGCCCCCTGCATAGATGGTGTGAGGTCTGCATAGGGTGGCCCTCCTATGCCTCAGCTGAGGACTCCTCCAAAGATAGGCAGTCCCTGGGGTCCCTCCAGTGGTCCACAGCCCCAGCTTTATCTCTGGGAAGGGAGTCCCCTCTTCATCTCTGAGCGCCTTCTATGGACCCATGTCCTCTTTTCCTGCCTCTGGGGGCCAGGGGGGGCTTTCCTGGTGGCTCGAATGGTAAAGCGTCTGCCTACAATGTGGGAGACTAGGAGCTAGGGAAGTGTTTTTGTCAGGACTATTCTGCTGCCACAGGCTCCCCCAACAGTCCTCTCCATCCCCTCCCTCCCCAAAACTACCAGACCAGTTGTAGATACCAGCTCTGGCATTTCCTCCGCCAATTTCAGCCAGGTTATATAACCACCTGTATATAAGCACATATATACTTATATAAGCATGTATATAAGCATGCATGTGACAGTGTACACCAGACATGTGAACTAACTTACATGATCAGACATGTGAACACACATTCTCATCTCTGGGGCAATCAGTAGAGCTCTGATCGCTTATGTGTGGAATTGCCTTGAGTCACAATCTTCTCCCCTTTAAAAAAGTGATGAAAACCATTGCCTGGCTATATCTTTCAAAGCCCACTGGAGAGAAGGAAGTTGTACTCTGTTCACCTGTGTTCTGCTTTCTGAAGTAGGGTCTACAGGGTTCGACGGGCACCAGGTCACGTGGTTCATACCCAAGGTCTAAGAGTATTGCTCACCTTACCTGCGAGTTGAGCCAAATGTCTGGTGGAAACCATCCACTCTTTCATTTTGCCAGACTCCTAAGGGGAAACGTGCAGTAAAACATTCTAGATTTTTTTAACACGGGTGTTACACTCAAGATATAAAATTGTGAATCACATACTTGTGAAATATTCTGAATACTGGCAGTTTAAATGGGAGATGGCTTTGAGTAAAAACTACCTACAACACAATAATTAGGGTCTGATGAGTCCTACCCTGTAGAACTAAATCTGGGAGAATCTCAGGTCTCAAACAACTGCTACTTAAGTGCCCAGGGGCTAAAAGTTGCAAAATGGAATGGGCAAGTAAGGACAGTCATTAAAATTTAAGTAGATGAAAATTGGATAATTGCACGCTGCTTTTTATCCTGACACACATTGTATTAAGAGTTACTGTGTAGAAACATCTTCTTGAGAAATAAAGAGATGAGATGGTTAAACAAGTGACTATTTCTGAATCGTATCAGGGAGAGGGGCGCATTTGAGACACAGTCTAACAGCTCATTCCATGCTCAACTCAGGGTCCCACATGTAGCCAGTGCTCCATAAATATTTGTGGAGTTTATTAATGTAGGAATGTAAACAAATACCTTATCTTTCCATTAAAACTGAGTATAATGGAAGACATTTAAAAATGTAACCCAGAATCAAACACAAATCATCACAATTTAGCCCTTGATTAGCATGAAGAGTCCATTGTTGTTATTAGTTTTCAAGATTTGTGTAGCCATCATGAGATAGTTGGGCATCTCTATAATGTGTTCTCCAGGTTTAGTTAATGAGGAAATAATATTCTTCCCCATTGCATTCATGTACTTGGCATCTTTTCTGTGAAGTGCTAAAAATACCATTTTGGGGTACATTTTAGAGAGGCCGAGGAAAATATCTGAACTATAAAATTCAAACTGAGGTCTCCTTTTCAGCTTCAAGCTGCAGAACGTAGTTCCACATTGAATATATATGTCCTCTCAAATCTTCCAGGGCTTGGGTGTGTTGGAGGTTGTTGGTGCAATGTATGCAGTTTTGTGCTCAATGAGGGCTTCCTGATGGAGAGATTGATGAAGGGAATGCTGAAAGGCGGTGTGTCTATTCATCTAATTGTTTAGATGATCTGTAGGAGTTAGATAAGCTTCCCATTGCTGATGGGGGTGAAACTGGGTAATCACAGCTTTCAAGAACTTGAATGTCCAGTTAAAAAAAAAAAATTCCTCAGAAAGAGAAGATGACTAGCCAAGGGAGAACCTCTAGGGTGACCAAGGAATTCAACCAAAAACAACGGAGAGGACCTAGAGCTCATTCGCTGTGGTTGCTGCTCTTCCCAGAGAAACTCGTCTTTTTTTCATATATATATATATATCTGTATATCTTTCCGTCTTTTCTTGAGTGTTCCCTCACTCAGTCACGTCTGACTGTTTGTGAACCCATGGACTGTAGCCCTCCAGGCTCCTCTGTCGATGGGATTTCTCTAGATTTAGAATTTCAGGGAGTATCACATTCCAAAGCGGTAATTAGTGAACATTCACTACCATTCTCTGTTTCCATTTTCTCATGCAACGCACTTAGACGTTGAAATATACTTATGCACTTAAATAAGATTTTCCTCTGACTAAATTGCCAATCTCCTGAGAAAAATCTGATAAACTAAATTTTAATTAATCTCTGTTATACCCTTCTCATCTTTCCTCAAATGAATTAATTTTTTTCCCATAGCAACTTAATACCTAATTCACTCAAACACTGTTTTACTTTAGAACTCTTACTTTTGCTTACGTTTTCTCTGCTTGTATTTTTTCCCCCAAAGGTCACAGCTTTTAAACACAGGTGTTTTTTTTTCCCCTAAGATTCAGGGAATGTTTTATTTTATTGTCTAGTTTTTGCATTTAATTTATTCACTGAAAAAATATGTACTAAGCATCCTTCATCACCTTCCCTCTGAGAGGTGATGAGTGACCCAGCATCACTGGCCTGTAAGTAGCAAGGCTGGAATATGAACTCATGCCACGTGGCTGTAGGGTCCGCCACGTGGCTGTAGGGTCCGCCATGTGTCTGTCTGTATATGGGTCTGGACCAGAAAGGGACATAAGTAAGGTGTTTCTTTAGCACCATTTGCCATCTGGTAGTACAACGAGAAAAGGCAAACGGATTGATGGTGTGAGCAAAGGTGATGCACTTCTTGGGTGAGATGTTAGTGTTAAAAGACTGGTTCAAAAGATGCAGAGTGTAGAGGAAGACCATGAGTCAAAAGCCAAGAGTTAGTTGTTATTTAAACGATCAAGCTATGACAAACCTAGACAGTGTATTAAAAAGCAGAGACATCACTCTGCTGACAAAGGTCCCTATAGTCAAAGCTATGGTTTTTCTAGTAGTCATGTACAGATGTGAGAGTTGGACCGTAAAGAAGGCTGAGCACTGAAAACCTGATGCTTTCGAACTGTGATGCCAGAGAAGACTCTTGAGAGTCGCTTGGACTGCAAGGAGATCAAATGAGTCAGTTCTAAAGGAAGTCAGTCCTGAATATTCACTGGAAGGACTCATGCTGAAGCTGAAGCTCCCAAACTTTGGCCACCTGGTGCAAAGAGCTGACTCATTGGAAAAGACGCTGATGCTGGCAAAGATTGAAGGCAGGAGGAGAGGGGGATGACAGAGGATGAGATGGCTGGATGGTATCACTGACTCACTGGACATGAGTTTGAGCAAACTCTGGGAGATAGTGAAGGATAGTGAAGCCTGGTGTGGTGCAGTCCATGGGATCTCAAAGAGTCAGACACAACTTAGAGACTAAACAACATTAATCAAACCCCAAATCAAATGAAAACAAACAATTACTGATCCCCTGCCAAGTACCAGATACAGTTAGTGGCCCCAGGGCTACAAGCATTCAGAAATCATGGTCCCATCCTCAGGAATGTGGAATGTTGAGTCACAGTCCTGAGTCACATAGATGACAAATAGTGACATGTGTGACCTACCAAAGGCAGGAGGGCAGCCTACCTGAGTCTGCCAGGTCGGAGAGGCTTCCTGTAGGAAAAGCCACCAAGGTCACTCCAGAAGAATGCATAGGATGTGTGACTCTGAACCTTTTGGAATTCAGATGCTTCAGTTTTGAAAGGAGGATCAAAATAGTCTGACACTGATTGTTTGAGAATCAAATGTGGCAATTCAGTGTGAGCATTTCCACTCAGGGATTTTTCATAGTTGTAAGAGACATTTCTTAAGATGTTAAACATTTTCTAGTCCTACCTACCTCAGTGAGCATTTCTCTAATTCTTCAACCTTCTTTCTAGAAGCCTATGGCTGTTGCTTAGATTTCACAAACAGCAATGATTTTATTTATTAACCAGTTCTGAAAAATCAACTCCATATTAGAAAATTGTAGAAGTTGAGCGTGACACCAGGGACTTCCCTGGTGGCTCAGACAGTAAAGAATCTGCTTGCAATGCAAGAGATCTGGGTTTGATCCCTGGGTCAGGAAGATCCCTTGGACTAGGAAATGGCAACCCACTCCAGTATTCTTCCCTGGAGAATTCCATGGACAGAGGAGCCTGGCAGGGTACAGTCCATGTGGTCAGAAAGAGTCAGACAAGACTGAGTGACTGACACACACGGCATGACACCAAATTATTAATTGCAGAGAGCTCAGGAGCAAAGGAAACATTGGGTGCAAATATACTTATGACAATAAAATTCTGTGTGATTTTTATTTAAATGCAACATTTTCCCCCAATCTGGTTATTTCATTGAGTAGCATCTTCAGACTCAAATATGTATTCAAATCAAAGACCATGTCTTTCCTTGAGACAGGAAAGTCATCTTCAGGAAGGAGCCCTGCCTTTGCAAGTAGAAATAATTGACTGAACAGGCATAATGTGATTCCCTTTTAAAGAATGTTCTTCACCATGACACTTGGGTAGTAATAGTAACGATCTTTCTTATTTTATGCTCCACTAGGGCATATGTGGCCAATTGTATCGCCAGTGTAAGTCTGGATGACTTTCTATTACTTTCTATTGATAGTTTTTAATAACTGAAGACATTTGGAACTAGAAGGCAGTCAGCGGTGCTTGCAACAAAGCAGGGGCAATTAAGATGGGTAAGTATTCTACACCCTGCGTTGGTCTGTGCACACCAGAAGAGGCAAAGTCAGCCATTAAAAAAATTAAACTGTTTGGGGCTGGGGTAAAGGTCTGTGAACTGTTTAATGTCATAATTGCCTGCTGCCTCAGTCATCAAACTGAATGAACTTCTAAGCTGAAATGTCATAAATGCTCAGCATAAAGATTTATATAACCCAGGTATCCGACCTACCGCCACGCTGTGCCTGTGGCAGGAAGTGTTTGTTATGTCTTACTCAACCTTTGGGGGAAAAAAAAAAAATCCGGAAATATGCTTGCTCTGGCAATGATCAAAACATTAAGAACTGATTCTGTTATCTGTGTGGTGCGTTCAGAATCTGTGATAAACATAGCCATTCCCTATAAAAAAACACTTTAGATCCAGATTCCTTTCATAGATGTGTGTGTTTACTATAACAAATGAAAATGGTCAGTCTCATGTTTTCCCACTGTGCATGTTGCTAAAATGTGAGAGGAACATTTCCAGTTAAAGCCGTGTTATGAAGCTGTTTTATGATTCTGTTTTATGAAGAAGCGCAATATTCTGTGCTTATCACTTCCATTTTGAGCCTTCCTCGAAAAGCCCCCAAATTTTGTCAGGTGTATATGATAAAATATATGTTAAACGTAAAAGAGTAATTTGTAGTTAAATATTATTTGGAATTCCCCCCTTTTTGAAGATATTTTTGGATGTGGATCATTTTTTAAAGTGGTTACTGAATTTGTTACAATACATTTTCTGTTTTCTACTTTGACATTTTGGTTGCCGGGCATTGTGGACTCTTAGCTCAGCCAACAGGGATCTAACCTGCACCTGCTGCATTAGAAGGTGAAGTCTTAACCACTGGACCACCTGGGAAGTCCTTCCCCTTTCTGTAAAATGTAGGATTATTTTCAAGTCGGAGATTTATGTAACTCAAAATAATGGTACATCTCACTTAAAAATTTAAAATCAATGAACTTTAGAGTCCTTGTGACAAAAGTTCTCGTGAAGTTCTATCAAATTTAATGCAGTGCCAACCCGTAAATCATATTTCTCAAATTATCAAAATTGTTACACTCTTACAAATCAATAACAAAAATTTAAAAATAAATTAAAATGGGCAAAAGAACTGACTGAAACCTTGAGAAAAGAAAATGAGTGTGTGCTCAGTTGCTCACTCGTGTCCAACTTTTTGTGACCCCCATGGACTGTAGCCCACCAAGCTCCTCTGTACATAGGATTATTCTGGCAAGAATAGTGGAGTGGGTTGCTATTTCTTACTCTAGGGGATCTTCCTAACCCAAGGATTGAATCTGCATCTCCTGTGGCTCCTGCATTGCCAGGTGGATTCTTTACCACTGCCATCTGGGAAACCCGATAAAAGAAAATATGTAAGTGGTTAATAAGTATGTGAAAAGATATTACACCATTTATTTCCAAGGAAATGAAAATTAAAATAACAATGGAAAATTATGGTAAATCTATTAATATGGTTGAAATTTAGAGTGCCTTAAAATACTAAGATCTGGTAAAAATGTGGACCACCTAGAGCTCTTATGCACTGAGAATAAGAACATGTATTAAATGTCTAATATTTAATTCAGTGCATGCATGCACTGAATCTCTTAGTCATGTCCGACTCTTTGAGACCCCATGGACTATAGCCCACCAGGCTCCTCTGTCCTTGGGATTTCCCAGGCAAGAATACTGGAGTAGTGTGCCATTTCCTTCTCCAGGGGATCTTTCTGACCCAGGGATCAAGCCTGCATCTCTGGCATCTCCTGGGTTGGCAGGTGGATTCTTTACACTGAGCTGCCTGGGAAGCCCTGTCTAATATATGGGCTTCCCTGGTAGCTTAGAGGTTAAAGCATCTGCCTGCAATGAAGGAGAGCTGGATTCGATCCCTGGGTTGGGAAGATCCCCTGGGTGAAGGAAATGGCAACCCACTCCAGTATTATTGCCTGGAAAATCCCATGGACAGAGGAGCCTCGTGGGCTATACTCCATGGGGTGGCAAAGAGTTGGACACAACGAAGCAACTTCACCAAGCCCTAAATTAGAGACACACAAAAGCGAGGAAGTATTGATGTAAGATGGAGAAGGCAATGGCACCCCACTCCAGTACTCTTGCCTGGAAGATCCCATGGACAGAGCAGCCTGGTAGGCTGCAGTCCATGGGGTCTCGAAGAGTCTGACACAACTGAGCGACTTCACTTTCCCTTTTCACTTTCATGCATTGGAGAAGGAAATGGCAACCAACTCCAGTGTTCTTGCTTGGAGAATCCCAGGGACGGGGGAGCCTGGTGGGTTGCCGTCTCTGGGGTCGCACAGAGTTGGATATGACTGAAGCGACTTAGCAGCAGTAGCAGCATTGATGTAAGAGGGTGGCCCTGCCTGTGAGATGGCTGCTCTGGTGAGGGAGCTGGTCAGGTGGGCAAATGATCATCACCCTGGATCAAATATAGGGATGCAAGAGGTACTCTAGGAACACATGGGGTGGTGTGTGCATGCCTGTGTGTGCTAAGTCACTTCAGTAATATCTGCCTCTGTGCAACTCCACAGACGGTAGCCCACCAGGGTCCTCTGTCAATGGGATTCTCCAGGCAAGATTACTGGAGTGGGTTGCCTTGCCTTCCTCCAGGGCATCTTCCGGACCCAAGAACCTCAATCAAATAGGGCAGGGAGTAGAAGAGACAGGAGATTTTAGGAGGTTTATCAACTAAGCCAGAGAAGACCAGGTGTGAGCCAGGGAAAGAAAGGAGAAGGAAAAATATTAAGCCAGAAGAGCAGACTTGAAGTGTAGGTCTGTGAAAGATGACGGCTGACCTGGGATGCTTCTGGTAACAGTAGAATCAGAGGAAGGAGAAGTAGCAGGAATGTGACCACAGAGAAAGGGAAAAGCCACCCATTCGAAGGACGAGGTACAATTTCATGCTAAACTATTTGGTCTTCATCTTCAAAGCTATGCAAATTCCATAAAGGCTTTAAGTGCCGTGATCAAATTTGATTTTTGCAGTATCTGCTCTTTCAGCAGCATTAAACATGGGTTGGGTGTAGGTAAGACTGAAGACAAGGTGATTAATGGCTAAAACCCATTTATAACTCACCACCCATGAGCAGTGTAGACTTACCTCCATCAGTGATCCAGATCTTGGTATCTGGAGGTTTTGCCCAAACATGTGTGTGTGTTCTTTCAGGGTTTTTTTTTTCTTCCTAAAAGTGCTGAATGCTCCTCAGCAATGCTACTAAAGAAAGCTTAGGCAGATGATGACAACAGTGTTTTTCCAAGAGATGATCACATTCCAAACAATGTTTCATCACAGAGAGACCCCCGGAAGCCAAGGCTCAGTCAGCCTGTTCTTGGCTCTGATGCCTGATGCCCTCCAGCTTAGCTCAGTGGGACTCTGAAACTCAGTGAGGCTGTAGAATCAGACCAGTCCCAAGCCTTCCTCTGCCAAGATTAAAGGTTGTCTCTAAAAAGTTTGGGCTTCCCTTATGGCTCAGATGGTAAAGAATCTACCTGCAATGTGGGAGATCCAGGTTTGATCCCTGGGTCAGGAAGATGCCCTGGAGAAGGGCATGGCTACCCACTCCAGTATACTTTCCTTAAAAATTCAGTGAACAGAGGAACCTAACAGGCTACAGTCCATGGGGTTGCAAAGAGTCAGACACAGCTGGGTGACTAACACTTTCATTTTTTTCTGAAGAGCTTGGAACAGGTAACTTGTCCCAGAAGTACCCACTGAGAAGAGGTTCCAGGGCTGGTCACAGGGTCTGTGCAGGGGACTTTGGGAAAACAGCCCCTGCCAAGGTGGCTTATTATGGGAGTCAAACACAAAAGCAGACTACAGAGATATTGGAAGAAACTAAAATGGAGAGAAGTGGGACAATCTAGAAGTCAACAACTGCAAAAAGTGGCTGCCTACCCAAGGACTGGAGAGGCTGGGGTAAATGGGGTTGGAGACTTGGAGGGCAAGTCTTCTTTGTCGACAGACATCTAGGAGAGAGGAAGCTGCTGCTGGAGAAGCCTTTGGAAATAGAAGTGGGGTGGAAATACTATGGGCTTCTCAGGTGGTGCAAGTGCTAAAGAACCCACCTGCCAATGCAGGAGGTGCAAGAGATGCAGCTTTGATCCCTGGGTTGGGAAGATCACCTGGAGAAGGCAATGGCAACCCACTCCAGGATTCTCGCCTGGGAAATCTCATGGACAAAGAAGCCTGGTAGGCTACAGTCCATGGGGTCAAAAAGAGTTCGACACGACTTGGGGATTGAACAACAACATTCAGGAAACGTAGTAATTTGGGGGTAAATATGGGTTTCTTGTACTGAATTTGTGTGTGGATCCTGGGTTCTTCAGTGCAGGAGCAGGACTTGAATGGGGGACAGGATTCTGGGCAGCATCAGCTTGTACGTAACCATGGCGGGGGGAGTGGTCAACTCAGATGAGTGTGAATGAAGGTGAAAGAGGACGAAAGACAGAAGTTTGTGGATGATAGTGCTTTTGATTCAGGCAGAGAAGGAGGAAGGAGCAGAAAATAACAGCAAAGAAGTTCAGAGAAACAGAAGCACTGAAAGAGCTTAGTTTGTATGAGCCAAGAGAGGATAAATTTGCAAAAAGGAAATGGAGCAGTGGATTGGATTTGGCCACGAAGGGACTGCTGGTGACTTCTGACAGCCAGTTCATCGAAAGATGAGAAATGGAAAGTCAGTTGCAGGGGGTGGTGGTGGAATAAGGAAACTTGCTTGAGAAATCAAGCAGAGTAAGGTGCAGGGGCATTCTGCTCTTCTTGAATGTAGGGGTTACCATGATTGTTAAGAGTAGTGTAGACATGTCCACTGGGCCATGGAATTTGTGCAAAGAACCTGGGGGCTGAGGCTGGGGAAACCACATCAAAGCTTAGATAGCAAAGCTGATTATAAATAATTCCATACACCACCCCACCAAGATCCCAAAGTATTTCAGTCTGTCCTAGGAGTTCCAATACCCAAACCACAAAATAGCCCAGGGACGTAATGGCAATCTGAGACCACATACAAATGAGATTAGCCCATGTGCCACTCTATTCCTGCTCCTGCTGGCTGACCCCAGGTCTCTCCAGTAACATCAAATCCTTGTAATATCAGTGAAGTAAGTTCCATCTGGGAATGTTTAGATGCTTTAGTGATGGCCTTAGGCTGAGATAGATGGTAATATCCACCGAAATGAGATTCACCGTCGCAGGAAATTCCAAGGCGAAGTTTTCATGGGCCCCACATTTTCAAGATGGAACAAGCATGTGATAACTACATTAACAAATTAGGCACATCACCCCAGTGATATCGAGACAGTCAAGTTCATATTGGTCCTTGTCCAATCTGAACCTCCACTTTCGGCATCCCGCTTGGTCAGACCCTTTGGTGAATCACAGTTCATGGTCTACTGATCTGCTATTAATACAATTTCTGTTGCCCTTTGAGCTTTTAGCCCCACATGTGTAATTCCTCCGAGAAATTCAGTATGTTATCTGAAAGGTCTCTCAATGGCACTGCATCAATGCAAACCAGACCACACTGAGATGAACAAAGGGAATTTAACTTTCATAAGTTGGTTTTAAAAATGCATTTACTTCGACTGCACTGAAAGAATCTAAAAAAAGATGAAAAGCATCTTTAGCATGCCAAAAACATCTGGTTTCATATTTTCAGACCAAAAGGAAATTGCATGAAGACTCAAATCTTATGTTTTGATTTATATTATTATTGGAGGGCTGAGAAGCTGCCAGTCACTGAGTAACATTTTATGATGATAAATAAATAAGGAAAACAATCTGACAAAACATGTTGGGGTACAAAGCTGCGTTTCAAGTTTAATTAACTGATAACAATGTTTATGATGGAAGAACTGTGCCACCAATTATACAGTTAGTAAATGTAGGCTCCCAGCAAGAAGATGAGCCCATAAAACCATACAATGGGCTTTTTCCTCAACACATTCTTCCTCTCAGCATATCCAAGCAACGTTTTCCATCGTGCAGAAAATTGGGCATCAACCAAGACCCTCTCTGAACATAGACATGAGCTAGTCTTTTAGAGGTGGTACCTCTTAGAGGTGAGCACATTTTTTAAGACTTATTTTTATTGATTGATTTGGCTGTGCCGGGTCTTAGTTGTGGCATGCAGGATCTTTTGTTGCAGCATGCGAGCTTCTTTCAGAGTGGCATGTGGGCTCCAGAGGGTCTGAGCTCCAGAGCACGGAGGCTCAGTAGTTGCAGCGCCCGGATTAGTTGCCCCACAGCATGTGGGATCTTTGTTCCTCTACCAGGGATTGAACCCTCATCGCTTGCATTGCAGGACAGATTCTCAACCACTGGACTGCCAGGGAGGTCTCTAAGTAGCACATTTTAAATTGAACAGTAGTGAGAGTGATAATAAGCTGAGTAATGGTGTCTCCTGCAAGTGACAGGCGCTGATAAAGCGGAAATGTAGCAGTCAGGGAAGAAAGAAAAAAAAAAAAAAAGAAAGGAGACCGTTTTCATCTTTTTAACCCTATGCTTTTCCCTCCTTCCTCAAAACCTCAGACAAAATTCTAACAAAGTGCTCCTGTAAGAAGGCGTTCCTGGAGCCTGCCGATCGGCAGTGAGCTGGAGGTAGAAGTTTTCCTTAATCATATATGGTAGAACATGCTCTGTTTGCTGCTCTGAATCTTGCTTTTAAAAGCATTTCATACTCCACTGTTGCAAATCAAAGAATTAGGATCACAGCCTTTGTTTGTTCCCAGAATAAGCTGTTTCCTTTCAGTTTACCATTGAGACAATCTCATGCCATGTTTCAGCATTTATTATATTTCTAGAGGGGAAACTTTTCTTAGCAGCTCTTATAAGCTGATTTACTCATAACACTGAAAGACAGAAACCAAGGCAGATACCTATGAGATTTTGTGTCTAATTTTTCTCAATTTTTGGAACTTTGGACTCTTACAAGATTTAGGAAATACTGAACTCCTTTGACTTTTGGCCCATTAACTATTCTGCTCACATCCCTCATAGCAACCTTTCTACAGCAAAAACTCCCCCTGAGCATTTGGTCTTTCTGATGCTGACTGCCCATCCCACCCACAAATAAGATCAGTTAGCACACCGAACAATGCATTCTGAATATTAGGTACTTTCTTGATGGATGCCTGATGGAATTTAAAATACATATATATCTGATATCAAGGGGCATAGTATTCAGTCAAATGCTTCTGTTGATAAAACTCAGTATTCTGTAATCAGACAGAAGGCTCACAGAATGCCGAACAGTTGTGTAATATTCTTCCTGGAAACTGAAGCTCAGGTATTATGGCCATCAAAAACATTCTGAACGTTTGTGGATTCATAAGGATGTGCAAAGCATTTGGAATTTTTATTTTCCTAGAGTTCATTCAAATTTGTGAATGGCCGTTTCCTGTGTGAGTTCTATTTTCTTTCTTCCAGTTGTGTTTGTTCACGAGTTCATTTCATGCATTTAGTCACTTCTTGTTAAAATAATTAGCAATCCTAGGACTTCCCTGGTGACTCAGTGATAAAGAATCTGCCTAGCAATGCAGGAGACACAGGTTTGATCCCTGGTCCGGGAAGATCCGACATGCGTCAGGGCAAATAAGCCCATGAGCTGCAACTACAGAGCCTGTGCTCTTGAGCCTCAGCTACTAAAGTCCACGTGCCCTAGAGCCCGTGCTTCTCAACAAGAGAAGCCGCCGCAATGAGAAGACGGTATACCACAGCCAGAGAGTGGCCCCCACTCAGCACTACTGAAGAAAAGGCCACGCAACATGAAGATGCATCACAGCCAAAAATAATGAAGAAATAAAATTAAAAATAATTATTAGCAATCCATTCAACAGTTTGGTTGGCTCTTTTTTTTTTTTTTAGGTGTTTCTCTTCTTCAGGTGTGTATGGTGATTGTCATCTTTCCTTGATGAAATGAACCTTTCCCCACTCTGGGAAGCACGCTGGTTCATTTCGCATCTGGCTGCAAGCGTCTATGTGCGTGGAAAAGTTAACATCCTGTCTTCGTGGCTGTTGGGAATTACTCCTGGCATGTTTTGACTCATTATCTTGAATCTTAATCAGCTGATGAAAAAAATTTAGTTCCATCCACCGATGAAGGCTCAGGGTAATGAGTCAAAACATTCGGATGGAGCTTCTCTGCAGCCAGAAATGGGACTGGAGTATTCCACCTGACACAGCTCTAGCTAAGTGCTGCCCAACACACGCTTTCTCCAATCTGGTTATCAGAACGCCACGGCCTCAGGATAGCATGGGAAGTGATTGGCAAACCATGAACTCTGTCTTCTTCTAGGAAGATGCCTTCTACTTTTTGTATGCTTTTATGGTGGTGAGTATACAGAACCCAAGATGGCTTTCCAGGTGGCACTGGTGGTAAAGAACCCACCTACCAATCCAGGAGACACAAGAGATCCCTGGATTGGGGAGAACCCCTGGAGAAGGGCATGGCAACCCAGTCCAGTATTCTTGCCTGGAGAATCCCATGGACAGAGGAGTCTGATGGGCTACAATCCATGGAGTCACAAAGAGTACATGACCAAGCAACTTAGCACATACTGAACCCAGCAGGGCCATGTTAGCTATCCTTCAGTGTGAAATTCAGCAGCATTAAGCACATCATTGCACAACCCTCACTCCGGCTCCAATAGCTTTTCATCTCCCCAAGTTGAAATTCTGCCCCAGTCAACAACAACTCTCCATTTTTCCCCGCCCTGGGAGACCACTTTTTGGCTTCCCTGTGAATTTGACTGTTCAAGTTTCTCCCATAAGTAGAGTCACAGAGTATTTGTCTTCTGGTGACTGGCTCATTACACATAGCAGAAGGCTCATCCACACTGTAGCAGGCGTCAGAATGCCCTCCCTTTTCAAAGCTGCCCCGGATTCTGTGGTGTGCACAGAACACATTTTGTTTATGTATCTGTCTATCGGTGAGCACTGGGTTGCTTCTTGCATTTGGCTACTGCGAATAATGCTGCTGTGACCCTGGGTGTACACGTGTCTGTTTGATACCCTGCTTTCAATTCTTTGGGTTATGTACCCAGAAGTGGCTTTGCTGAATCACACTCTAAAAAATAATTAAAAGATTTTTTTGATGTGGACCATTTAAAAAGTCTTTATTGAAATTGTTACAGTGCTGCTTCTGTTTTGGTTTTTTGGCCACGAGGTATGTGGGATTGAACACGCACGCCCTGCATCAGAAGGTGAAATCTTAACCACTGGGTCACAGGGAAGCCCATTTAAAACAATTTTAGTGGAGTGCAGTTCACGTACAGTGTTGTGTGAGTTTCAGGTGTACAGCAAAGTGATTTAGTTATACATATGCTTGTGTCCACTCTTTTTTTTTTAGATTCTTTTCCCACATAGGTAATTACATAGTACTGAGTAGAGTTAATCATGTTGTTGTTCAGTTGTCGTTAAGTCATGTCTGACTCTTTGTGACTCCATGGACTATAGCCCATCTGTCTCCTCTGTCCATGGGATTCTCCAGGCAAGAAAACTGGAGTGGATTGCCATTTCCTCCCCAGGGGAGCTTCCCAAGCCAGGGATCGAAACTGCGTCTCGTGTGTCTCCTGCTTTGGGAGGCGGGTTCCTTACAACTAGGACCACCTGGGAAGACATAGGCTGTACGTTAAATCCTCCAAACCTATTTCTTTTCTTGGCTAGAAGTTCATATTCTTTGACCAACATCTGCTCATTTCTCTCCCCACTCAAGCTTCTGTTGGCCACCATTTTGCTCTCTACTTCTATAAGATTAGCATTTTCTGATTCCACATAGAAGTGAGAACATACACATTTTTGCTTCCCTAACTTCATTTAACATAGTGCCCTCAGGTGCATCCACGTATGAGCTTTAAAGGGAGACACTGGGGCATCTCACCACTAGCTGTTTTCCTTTGGGCAGTTCAGTTAGAACCGACACTGAACAACAATTTCCCCCCAACACTGCGTTTGCTCCCTATTATTTGTGACTGTCACCATCGTTCCCTTTCCTCGTGTTTCTTTTCCAAATAGGCACTTTATTTAGGTCAGATTTCCCTGATGCAGTCATACAACCAGAAACCCACTCAAAAGAAAGATGAGATAAATGAGAACACAGAAGGACTTCACTGACACAGTGAGGAGAGTCATAGGAACAAGCAGGGGAGGAAAAATAAAAGCAGTCATCAGTTTGAAGTAGAGAGATGTCAGCCAGGTCTTAGGAAATGTGAAATCGTGAATGCCAGGCTGATGATGAGGGTGGAGGAGATGGCTGTCTATAACTTTAAATTGCAAATACCACTTCTTGAAATGTTGATGCAGTGTCATGGATGTTTCAGGCTGAAAAACTTCTGAACCTATGGAACTGTCAGGAACACCAGGGCCCCCCTCTGTAGAGTTGGGGTTTGGATTATGATTAGGGTTAGCCCTAACCATTGGGGACCTGGACACCTTGTGGTCCACAGAGTTGTTAAGGGCAGAGCTGGAGCTGGGAGGTGGCAAGAGTGTCAGAACGTTCACCCAGAGAACAGACTGACTGCTTTTCGCTCATCTCTACATGACTAGAAATTATATTTTCAGGCTTCTCATGTTTCATTCTGCTTCCTCCTGCCTAAATAGGTCCCCAGGTAAGTTTCAATGTTTCCTCTGCTCCCACAGCTCCTTCCAAGTGAGATGCCCACTCCATACCTGAACCTTTCATCACCTACCCATCACAAGGCATCTGCAGGGTACCATTTTGGTTCTTCCTGGTTGACCATTTTCTTTCTCTGGTGCATTTCTGTGGCTCTTCGCTTTATGTCATTGCACTAATATGTTACTCAAATTATTGGACCCTTACCTCTCCCCAGTACTTGTCCTTCTCCTGTGGGATCACAGTTTGAAACTCACTTATCTTTATAGCTCCTAACAGGTCTAATAGTTGCTTAGTGGGCAGTGGAGAAATGGAAAGTATTTTAAAAAGAAGCCAAGGAGAACACCTATGAGAATCATAACTATCCCTTGATCTTCTAGCGCGATGGAAGGAAAAAAAAACCTTCTGCCAGATTATACTCATGTATCACTAAATTAGATTTTATGAAAGTAATTTTAATTTTGACAACAAAGCATACATTCCTGGACTGCATTCCTGATCACCTTTACAGCTCCATACACATCTTTTAATTCACCATGTCATTAAGTAGAGAGAGGACCCTAAGGATTGCCTTTTGCTGGCGGGTCCCAAAGATCCATCTCTGGACAAGAAGGAACTAATTAAGCAAGTGAGCAGCTTTATAAACACACCTCAGGTACCACTTTTCTCTTGATGTTTCCCTTGGAATAACACACAGACATTCGCATTGCTCTCATGTCACTGCTCACGGCTCATCAGGATGTGCCAACAAGACTTGGTTCTCGTGCCAAGACTGCATGGTCAACTCCAAACATTTTCAGGCCTGAAATTAAGGTTTGGAACTGAAAGAGTGATAGCATTTTGAGCAATGTGCAAAGTTCTTAGAGGTAAGATTCAAGTCGTAAGGCATCGTCCTTGTCTCCAAAGGTGAGGCATGGTGCTGTGGCAATGTTTTCACAAGACTGAGGTCATTCAAGCCTGATCAGTGTGTGTATGTATATGTGTGTATTTGTGTGTGTGTGTGCGTGCCTGCCCGCATATCCGTAAAAGCACAAAACCATTCCTGTCCACAACCATTAGCATCCAGCTGTTGAGTGTCTCATCTTTTAGTACTGTGTAAATGGTGTTATTGTTCAGTCACTCAGTCATGTCCCACTCTTTGTGACCCCCTGGACTGCAACACACCAGGTTCCCCTGTCTTTTGCTGTCTCCCAGAGTTTGTTCAGATTCATGTTCATTGAGTTGGTGATGCCATCTGACCATCTCATCCTCTGCTACCCCCTTCTCATTTTGCCTTCAATTTTTCCCAGCATCAGCGTCTTTTCCAATGAGTTGGCTCTTTGCATCAGGTGACCAAAATATCAGAGCTTCAACATCAGTCCTTCCAATGAATATTTAGTTTGTAAGTATTGGGTTGGCCAAAAATTTCATTTAAGATTTTCCATAAGATCTTGCAGAAAAACCCAAATTAACTTTTTGGGCAACCCAATATATTTTGGGGAAGCATCAAACAAAAAAATGTATCATCTTTATTGGTAAACCCAATGTAATATTTGGAAACTTGGAGGAATGGTGGCTTGACTGTGAAAGGCATATCAAATAAATAAAGAGTCACAATCATCTGAATCAGCAATTATAAGTAAAGTTGAGCTTTTCAAGTTGAAAGGAAAATCAGAGTTCTAGGGTCTGCATAGAATTTGTTGGCTAGTTTGAACCCTGCTTTATTTAATGGTTCATTCTATGTTTTAAAACAAGAGTTCTAAACTTTGTTTTCTTTTGCGGAATTTCTTCTCCCAGAATCATATATTTCAATTCAGTCACATAGCCTTCAATCTTTGGCAAAAACCTTTACATTTTCTGCTCTTTTTCTGCTGGTGTCAGGGGAAAAAGCACTACCTTAAGTGCCATGATGTATTTTTCTTTCAAAATCTTCCTCTTCTTTTTTAAAAAAAAACTCTCAACTTTGAAGCTCTCTGAGATTACTTTGGCATAATTGCTATTCTTGACTTCAATTTATTTTTCTATGTTTATTATTCTTCTCAGGTAATGAAAAATGATATATTCTTTCTTATTTTGAAGAAAAAAAAAATGAAAATCTGTCCATAGAGGCTAGAATACCTGGGATGTGACGATAATCCATGTTTGTTCAATTAGATGAACAAGGAGGACGATTCTTAATACTATGCTGCCAATGTTGTGTGTTTGAAGAAGTACAAAACAACCTGTATGATATTTCTTCATTTCCCTTAAAAACATTTGATAATCCCCTCTCCACAGACACACACAAAGTGAGGACTAGTAATACTGTACGAAGAATTAGCAGTTTGAAAGCATTTTGCTGTTATTTTACTCGTAAGACATTATTACTACTGAGTCTGAAAGATAATGATGAAAGTATGTGTAGATACTTTTGACTCTTCCTCTTCCCCAGGTGGCATTGGGCTTCCCTCGTGACTCAGCTGGTAAAGAATTCGACTGCTGAATTGAACCCAGGGAGACCTGGGTTCTACCCCTGGGCTGGGAAGATCCCCTGGATAAGGGAAAGGTGACCCATTCCAGTATTCTTGTCTGGAGAATTCCACGTCGCAAAGAGTCAGACACGACTGAGCAACTTTCATTTTCACTTCCCCAGGTGGCATTCGTGGTAAAGAATCTGCCTGCCAATGCAGGAGATGCAAGAGACAAGCGCTCAATCCCTGGGTCAGGAAGATCTTCTGGAGTAGGAAATGGCAATCCACTCCAGTATTCATGCCTGGCAAGTCCCATGGACAGAGAAGCTTGACACACTATAGTCCATGGAGTCACAAAGCATCGGACATGACTGAGTGCACATGTGTGCAAGCGTGTGCACACACACGCACACACTTCCTCTCTTAGTTTGTTACAAACCCATTAAAATTTCCATTCACACTTTATTTAGCCCAGCCACAGTGTTGATATTGTGAACCTTGATTGATGACAGATAAATTTTGTATTGTGTAAGGTGTTGTGGGCCCTATTCAGCGCTGTTGAAACTGGCTTTTCTTTTTAATTAAAATAGTCTTTGATGGCTCTCCAAACATCTTAGTTTATTGAACGCTTTGAATAAACACTGATCTCATAATCTCATGTTGAGATTTCTAAATCTTTATTGCTTAAATAATTTGATTTTGACTTTGCACAACTTGGTAAGCTGATTTCGGAACTCACACATTGAAACACTTCCAATTGTAAATCAAGTATAGTTTAATAATTAATAATAATAAAAAGACATATGTCTTCTTTAACTTTCCTGGTGATTTCTAACAACATTAAAGACACTATAAGATAGGCAAAGTTTTATTTGTCATGGCTCCTTATTTTTTGGTGGGGGGGCGAGGTGAAAGAGTGGCTTTATTAATTTGCCAGACAAAGGGGGGATCATGGTAGGCTAGCACCTCAAAAACTGTGATCCCCTTATCCTGTCATCTAAACCAGAAATTCCTTTTCCTAAAAAGTAATTTTGAGCAAATTCAAAGAGATAACAAAGGAAAGCGAAGCCTGGCGTGCTTCCGTCCATGGGGTTGCAAAAAATCAGACATGACTTAGCGACTGAAATACTGAACAGCAATTTCAAGATAAATCTACTTTTCTCGTCATGACTTAACTCAGCAGGCAATAATTTGTCTGAAATATTTATATCATAAAAAATAATGTTGGCTCCACAGTTACAATGTTTCAAGTGAATTTTACTCATTACATTTTCTGAAAAGTTCCAGAGTTGTTTTCTAATCAGAAATGCCTTATGCAATAAGTAGCCCTTTTCTACATATGTTTCTTGGGGTAAGAATCTGCCTGCAAACAGCACATAAAATCTTTATAACACTTTAAACCAATCACAAATTCAGAAATAGCAGAATTCTTTGAAACTTCAAAAAGCAAAAAAGAAAATTTGAGAGATTTGCCTTAAACTTTCTTACTTCAAAATTACATTTCCTTGATGTAAATTTTTACGAAATTCGATATGCATGTCCATAATCCCAATTATGCACAAGATATACTCCATTCTCTAATTATATTTCCATATCACATGGGTTAGTTATTATGATGATAAAATGCTGTTGTTTCTACACTACTTTCATTACCCACATAGCTTCACTATGCTAGTAAATTATTAGAGATACGTGTGGAAAAATGAGATGATATCCACTTTTGTTTGAAAAAAGTTTTCAAATCATAGAAATAGGAAAAGCATAAACCTCAGATAATCAAGTCTGAAGTATGGGTCAAATGGAGGTGATTATAAGATAAACAGTTTTGCAAGTATCAACATCAATGGAAATGTATGTGGATGAGGTTGAACCAGAAATTGACTAAGAAGAAATGATGGAGAGTACTCATGAGCCCAGTTTTACTTAAGCTGTCACAGTTTTCCTTTGCTTTCCATCTCTGTTTGTATGAAACATGTGTATTTTTGTAGCTTCAGAAGAAAAAAAATAGAAACATGATACATTTCAATATTTATATGGAAAACTTCACATGGTTTTTACCATTTAAATATGTTTCTAGTCTCTGAGAAGTTGGCGATGTTCCTGCCTCTCCTACGCGGGGCCCACGTGGACCCTACACTCCCGCCATGTATGAAATAATGCCTCTGGATCTTGGCTCTCTGCCTTTCTTCACCTAGATGTCAGCCGTCACCCCCTCCGGAGAGATTTCCTGGGTCTCCATCTGCCCAACTCCGGGGAAAACACACTCAGAAGAGGGGAAGGGGGAAGGGCACTGATTGCCTCCCAACTCCACGACCTATCCTGGAACGAGTCTAGACTTTCAGGGACCCGCAGTGAGTGGGGGTGCTTTGTGCAAGATGGTATATTCAGAATTTTAAACTGTCTTGCTGTATGACCCAGCAATCCCACTCCTGGACATATACTTGGAGAAACTATAATTCAAAAAGACACACGTACCCCAGTGCTCCCAGCAGCACTATCTACATAGCCAGTACACGGAAGCAACCTAGGTCTCTATCACCAGAAGAATGGATAAAGATGTGGTACAAGGATACAATAGAATACTACTCAGCCTTTTGTTCCTTTAAGAAGGAACAAAACTGCGCCATTTGCAGAGACATGGATGGACCTAGAGACTGTCATACAGAGTGGAATAGGTCAGAAAGAGAAAAACAAATATATATTAACACGTATCTGTGGAATCTAGAAAAAAATGGTATAGATGAACTTGCTTGCAAAGCAAAAATAGGGACACAAATGTAGAGAATAAATGTACGATACCAAGGAGGGAAGGTGGAGTGGGGTGGATTGGGAGGTTGAAATTGACACGTGTATACTACTGATACTATGTGTATGATAGATGGGTCTTCCCAGGTGGTGCTAGTGGTAAAGAACCCACCTGCCAATGCAGGAGATTTGAGACTTGGGAGAGATTTGAGACTCGGATTTGACCGTGGGGTTGGGAAGATTCCTTGCCAGAGGGGATGGTAATCCACTCCAGTATTCTTGCCTGAAGAATTCCATGGACAGAGGGGCTATGATCCATAGGGTCACACAGAGTCGGACACAACTGAAGCAACTTAGCACACATGCATAAAACAGATAACAAATGAGAACCTACTGTAGGGCACAGGGAGCTCTCTACTCTATACTCTGTGGTGACCTAAAATGGGAAGGAAATCCAAAATAGAAGGGATATATATCATACATACATATATGATAGATATATATCACATATGTATATGATATATTTACCATATGTGTATATAAAAATATATACATATAGCTGAAATATATATACATAGATATATATCTATATATATACACACAGTTGATTCACTTCACTGTATAGCAGAAAACTAACATGACATTCTAAAGCAACTATACTCCAATTAAAACACTAAAGACTGTCCTAATTTGGACTTGAGTTCAATAGCATGACCAGAACATTACAGAACCCAAAAGGAGAATTTGGCAGAGTCTGGTTGAAGCAGAATTGACGATCACGCAATAGTTTCCTATTTCTGTGTGGAGAATCCGCAGGGAACAAGATGCTTATCATAAAGTTTATGCAAATTGTATTTGGTTCTAGGTTAGATATGTGTGTGTTCTGTGGGGTGAGATTAGGCTGGAGGGGTTGATTTTGTGCTGTAACCTGAGGCCCCTGGCCCTTGACGTTTGGGGTACTTGAGTCCAGAATCAGTCAGTAGGGTTTATGAGATCGACCTCTATCTACCTAGAAGGACTGATGCTGAAGCTGCAAGTCCAATGCTTTGACCGCTTGATGTGAAGAGTTGACTCACTGGAAAAGACTGATGCTGAGAAAGATTGAGGGAAGGAGGAGAAGGGGGTCAGCAGAAGATGAGATGGATAGATAGTATCACTGACTCAACAGACTTGAGCAAACTCTGGGAGAATGTGGAGGACAGAGGAGCCTGGTGTGCCGTAGTCCATGGGGTCTCATGAGGTCACAAGAGTCAGACACAACTTACTGACTGAGCAATAACATGTGTGTGTGTGTGTAGTTCTGTGCTATTCAATACTGAATTTTTGTTTTATTCATCAGGCCCCCAGGCCTCAGGATGACAGGAGTTTAAGTTGTCTCAAAGACGTCAGATGGCCTGACCATTGTCATAGATTTTTGTTCCTCACTTTTGATGAACCGCCCTCCCCCTAAGCCATCCAGACACACCCACAGACCTGTACCCAGGGAAGAGATGGCCCCACAAATTATTGTTTGTGATACCAAATTGTGCCATAGTAATTTTTCCAACCAGGGTCTCAGAGACTGACCTAGTTTTTGTGAATGTTTGTGTTTTCTGTAATCATTTTCCATTAAAAAAGTTACTACTTCAGTTACCAGTTATGGTTGACTACCTCGGAGATATATTTATCTCCTCCCACCCCACCCACAGGATAATTTCCTTATGAGAAAGCAAACATTGTATTTTTGGGTATGATAATTGATAATTATATGGTTTCTTTCTTCTGCTTTTTCTCCAGCTTTCAACACAACACTTGAGGACTAAGCAGTGACTTTAGAGGCAGGAGCTCAAAAGTGTTGATTGACAGTTTTCCAGGAACAAACACGTTTGGCTGACAATGCCACTTTCCCTTTCCATCTAGGCACCAAGCCTCTGCTCCATGTTTCAGATTTCATAGGCTCTGTACATGGCAACATGTTCCTGACCAGAAGACTTTTTTAAAAATTCAAGTAGAGTTGATTTACAATGTCATGTTAGTTTCTGCTGTACAGCAGAGTGATTCAGTTATATATATAGATACATTCTTTCTCATAGTCTTTTCCAATATGGTTTATCACAGGATATGATATGAAGCTATGGAGCTTCCCTGCTTTTAGAAAAGGCAGAGGAAGCAGAGATCAAATTGCCAACATCCGCTGGATCATTGAAAAAGCAAGAGAGTTCCAGGAAAACATCTATTTCTGCTTTATTGACTGTGCCAAACCCTTTGACTCTGTAGATCACAAAAAACTGGAAAGTTCTGAAAGAGATGGGAATACCAGACCACCTGACCTGCCTCTTGAGAAACCTATATGCAGGTCAGGAAGCAATAGTTAGAACTGGACATGGAACAACAGACTGGTTCCAAATAGGAAAAGGAGTACGTCAAGGCTGTATATTTTCACCCTGCTTATTTAACTTCTATGCAGAGTACATTATGATAAACGCTGGGCTGGAGGAAACACAAGCTGGAATCAAGATTGCCGGGAGAAATATCAATAACCTCAGATATGCAGATGACACCACCCTTATGGCAGAAAGTGAAGAGGAACTAAAAAGTCTCTTGATGAAAGTGAAAGAGGAGAGTGAAAAAGTTGGCTTAAAGCTCAACATTCAGAAGACTAAGATCATGGCATCTGGTCCCAACACTTCATGGCAAATAGATGGAGAAACAGTGGAAACAGTGTCAGACTGTATTTTTCTGGGCTCCAAAATCACTGCAGATGGTGACTGTAGCCATGAAATTAAAAAATGCTTACTCCTTGGAAGAAAAGTTATGACCAACCTAGATAGCATATTCAAAAGCAGAGACATTACTTTGCCGACAAAGGTCTGTCTAGTCAAGGCTATGGTTTTTCCTGTGGTCATGTATGGATGTGAGAGTTGGACTGTGAAGAAAGCTGAGCACTGAAGAACTGATGCTTTTGAACTGTGGTGTTGGAGAAGACTCTTGAGAGTCCCTTGGACTGCAAGGAGATCCAATCAGTCCATTCTGAAGGAGATCAACCCTGGGATTTCTTTGGAAGGAATGATGCTAACGCTGAAACTCCAGTACTTTGGCCACCTCATGGGAAGAGTTGACTCATTGGAAAAGACTCTGATGCTGGGAGGGATTGGGGGCAGGAGGAGAAGAGGATGACAGAGGATGAGATGGCTGGATGGCATCACTGTCTCGATGGACGTGAGTCTGAGTGAACTCTGGGAGTTGGTGATGGACAGGGAGGCCTGGCGTGCTGCGATTCATGGGGTTGCAAAGAGTCGGACACGACTGAGCGACTGAACTGACTGAGTGGCTCAGACAGTAAAGAATCTTCCTGCAATGCTGAAGTCCCAGGTTCGATCCCTGGATCAGGAAAATCCCCTGGAGAAGGGAGTGGCTATTCACTCCAGTATTCTTGCCTGGAGAATTCCAAGGACAGAGGAACCTGGAGGGCTACAATCCATGGGGTTAGTAGGACCTTGCTGTTTATCCACCTATAGATAATAGTTTGCATCTGCTAATCCCAAACTCCCAATCCATCCCTCCTGCTCTTCCCTGCCCCCTGGCAATCACAAGTCTGTTCTATGTCTGTGAGTGTTTCTGTTTCATAGATAAGTTCATTTGCAATGTGTTTCCAATTCCACATATGTGATATCACATGAGATTTGTCTTTCTCTTTCTGACTTACGTCACTTAGCATGATCATCTCTAGGTCAGTCCACGTTAATGTAAATGGCATTATTTTGTTCTTTTTTTAGGGCTGAGTAATATTCCGTTGCAATAGGCACCATATCTTCTTTATGCATTCATTTGTTGATGGATATTTGGATTGTTTCCACGTCTTGGCTATTGTGAATAGTGCTTCTATGAACATAGGGGTGCACCTATCTTTGTAAATTATGGTTTTGTGCTGATGTATGCTCAGGAGTGGGATTGCTGGATCATATGGCAAATCTATTTTTAGTTTCTCAAGGAACCTACTGTTCTCCATAGTGGTTGCATCAACCTAACATTCCCACCAACAGTGTAGGAGGGTTGCCTTTCCTCCACATTCTGTCCAGCATTTATTGTTTGTAGATTTTTTTGACTATGGCTATTATGAGTAGTGTGAGGTGATACCTCTTGTAGTTTTGATTTCCAGTTCTCTGATAATTAGTGATGTTGAGCACTTCTTCGTGTGCCCACTGGCCATCTGTATCTGACTGTAAAGCTTTCATCACACTACCCTCTCCTTAGCTGTGGGGCTTGATTTTGTTTTAAAATGAATACTGTGGGCCAGTTGGTAGCTAAATAGAGGTGAGAGTTGTAGGTTTAGGGAATGCTTATCTGAGCTGCAGTGACTCAGAGAAGCTTAATCAGAAGGTTCTGATGAATCCAGGGTCAGACTAGTATTTGGGGAGGGTTTCAGACAAGCCAAGGTGTGGTCAGTTGAAATGTTCTTTCTTCCCCACAAGAAAGCTTATCCCCAGGGCACAGGGATGCTCCTGCCTGGACACTGCCCCACCCTGTGCTGCCCTCTGGCCATAATTTCTGCTGGATTCCCTTCCTGACCTCCTTCCCTCCTTGTTTCAGCAGAGTCTCACTTGGTCAAATCCAGCGCCAACATAGAGTAGTTACTAGGTCACTCCTATACAATGTTTTTCCATCCTACTAAATGGACCTGATCACCCCAAGTTATTCTGCTCGCTCAGGCTGTGCAGAATGACCCTTGCACATTATAGAGGCTGCAACTGCATGCTAGTCCAAAGGGAGAGTGGCTTTGATTCCAGGAGACGTGTGCCTGGGAGACTGGGAGGTTGGGGAGAAGGGGAGGCATTCTTAGTGGCTCTTGAACCCCTGATGGATTCTCTCTGGACCAAGCTCAACCCAACAGTTCAGAAGGACAGAGTGTGGCCAGAATGCAGAAAATAGCTTCTGGGAAGCAAAGGTCAGTATCTGATCCCTGGGCCTGGACAGAGTAAGCCCGAGAAGGTGAGTTCAGATGTGCAGTGGCTCTCAGAGCACAGCTGGTGCCCCTGACCCAAGAGGAAGCTGTTCTGCGGCCAGTGCTGCCCAGGGGAGGACTGGGGGGGACAGGCAGGCTGCATGCTCACCACTGTTGCTGTTCAGTTGCTGAGTCATGTCAAACTCTTTACAACCCCATGGACTGTGGCACGCCAGGCTTCCCTGTCCTCTGCTATTTCCCAGAGTTTGGTCAAACTCATGTCCATTGAGTCGGTGATGCCATCCAACCATCTCATCCTCTGTTGCCCACTTCTCTTCCTATCCTCAATCTTTCCCAGCATCAGGGTCTTTTCCAGTGAGTCAGCTCATTCCATCAGGTGGCCAAATTATCGGAACTTCAGTTTCACTCCTTTCAGTGAATATTCAGGGTTGATTTCCCTTAGGAATGAGTGACTTGATCTCTTTGCAGTCCAAGGGATTCTCAAGGGTCTTCTCCAGCACCAGAGTTTGAAAGCATCAATTGTTCAGTGCTCAGCCTTCTTTATGGTCCAACTCTCATGTTCATACGAGACTACTGGAAAAATCACAGCTTTCACTATAGGACCCTTTGTCAGCAAAATGATTCTCTGCTTTTTAATATGCTTCTAGGTTTGTCATCGTTTTTCTTCCAAGGAGCAAGAATCTTTTAATTTCATTTTGCAAATGAAAATTTCTTTATTCCTTCCATAGTTTGTAACTCAGTGTTCCTGAAGGTGGCTTAGACTAATAGGCCTTACCTAGACTACAAGTCCAGAGAGCTGGGTTTGGTTCTGTTGATTTTCATTCAATTATGGTGATCTTTTCTAGATTTCAAATGCTTAATCCCTAAAATGTCAATAATATTAATATCTGCCCAATTATACTTATGGGGGCTGCTGGAGAGCTAAGTAAGAGGAAAGAGGCAATGCATGTTAAAAAAAGAAAGTTTCTGTGAAGCTGCATGGGTTCAGCTGTACTTAAAAATATATGTGTGGGGTCGACATTTGCATAGGTAAAAAGGAATTTGAAAATTGGTGTAAGTGCAGAATGAAGACAAATCATCTGAGAGGAAACAGAGGAGGAGCTGGGATTGAACTATTTATATGTTACTATAACTCTGTATTATATTTTGCTGACTATGAATTAAACTCAGCATTTAAGGTGAGAAATGACAGGAAGATCTTTTCTTTTTTTTCCTATTTTAGTCAGAGGAGCAAATTGGAAATTTTTTAAATGATCAGTTAGATACTTTTGATGACAAAATCTCTATGATTTACAAGAAGCTTTTTAATCATCGGTGATGTTTTTACATTTCAGTTTTAATTTTAAGAAAAAGTTTCCAGTTGTCACAGGAAGCTGAAAGGTTTACCTACCAGAGTAGTTAAAATTGTAATTTAGGCTAAAAAGCAAACATGTTTCAGTTGTAGAAAAAAGAAATTTATTTGCAAAATTTTATTGATAAATCTCTTGTTTTACAAATGATCATTGACTTCAGAGATTTTTTTTTTTTTCTTTTAGGGCCTAAAACAAAAAGATTCCTTAGAGAAATACTACAATCACTAGTTTCCAATACACATATAATTTATCTGAAGAAAATTCTACCCTACGTAAAATTACTGATAGTAAAACAGCTGGATGGATATTAAAATATCTAAATTATGGTTTCATTGGAATCATTGTCAACAAAATTTAAATCCACATACCTCATAGGAATTAAATGGATAACAATTAAAAGATGTATCGCATTTTGGTAAGCACAAGTTGATTTCTGTTTTCTTAAATTAGGATAATTATGACTACTTTTCTCTGAAGAATATGCTTTCGTGTATCTTCTCTCATTTGTTACTATAATGTCCCTGCAGGGGACAGATATAACAGTCTTCAATTTACAGATGTGGAAAGAGAGATACCGATGGCCGACTTTGCCTAAAGTCAACTTGGGCCACCATGCTGTCTTCCGCAGAAACTTTTATGATTTTGGTTAAATTCTTTGCTGCAATGGTAGGGTAGGGTGTATAGAATACCAAAACAATGGAAATTGTTGCTCAATCCACACCTTCGTTATTTCCTTCAGAAACCAAGAGCAGCGAGTCACCATTTACCAGTCTATCCATGATGTGGAGGCAAATCTGCTCTATTTTACAGTACAGTTTTGGGTGGGTGGGTTTGGAACAGAACACCCTTGATGGTAAAACATAATCCAAATCAGACTAAATTGTCATAGCTTCTGACATAGGTTTGCCATCTTCCGCAAAAACTTGTCTCTCTCAATTTGCCCCATTAGATAGGAGACAGAGGGACAGCTGTAGAAAATAAACTTCTGATTATGAGCAGGGGGAAAGCGGGAGGAGAGGGATAAATTGGGAGATTGGTATTGACATATATGTATATTGTTGTTGCCGTTTAATTGTTAAATCATGTCTGAGTCTTTGTGACCCCATGGAATGTAACCCATCAGACTCCTCTGTCCACGGCGATTCTCCAGGCAAGAATACTAGAGCGGGTTACCATGCCCTCCTTCGGAGGATCTTCCCAACTGAGTGATCAAGCCCAAATCTCATGCATCTCTTGCATTGGCAGGTGGATTCTTTACCACTGAGCTGCCTGGGAAGCCCCACTACATATTAATAACAGAATCCATGTTAATAACTAAAAGAACCTACTGCATTGCACAGGGGAACTCTGTTCAGTACTCTGTAATGATGTTTATGGGAAAATAATCTTAAAGAGTGGATTCATGTATTTGAAAAAGAGAGAGAGAATATCATCTAATTTAGAGATTAGAAAGAATTGTAAATCTATATGTCTTTAAATCTGTAAATCCTATGATTGGAAGGAGTGGACCAGAGCCCTGGTTGAGAAGGATTCTGAAATCCAGTGGAACCCAAAGTGACTCGGAGGGCTGTGACATCAGGACCCCTCAGTGTGGGACCCAAGGACCACAAAAGCAGCAAGGAGGGACAAGAGCTGGTAAGAGGTATGTGTATCAGTTATAAAAACTGCTCTGAAACGCCATGGCTTTAAACACAACCATTGATTTGCTTCTGATCTGTACTTTGGTTTGAGCTGAGCTGGGCAGTTCTGGCCTTGGCCTGGGGCTGCTTATCAACTGCCTTCAACCAGTGTCTCATCCGGGGCTGGATGATTCAAGATGGGCCTCGTTCACACGCTGGCAGTTAGTGCAGGTTCTCTCTAGGACAACTTGCTTGTCTTCTTGAGACTTCTTCAGTTGGATGGCATGGATTATCATTTTTAAAAATGATACAGCCAAGAAAGCTAGCCTCACTTACAAAGACTCATCAAGCTCTTGCTGGTATCTCCCTTTCTGTGGCCCCATTGATGATGGCAACTCACGAGGCCAAGCTCAGAGTCAATGTCAGTGGTGGAGACTATTCAAAAGCATGGTGACTGGGAGAGATGAGCCACTGGGGAGCACTTCTGTAATTCCACCCCGTTCCCCTGCACACAGTGCAGCTGTGATTTCTGATACCTGGGGGGAAAATGCGGTCTAGGACTTTCTAAAGCTGGGTTCAGTCTCTCTCTATAAACACACACACACACACACACACACACACACACACACACATTTTCTTTTTTGGCACACAAGCTTAGTTGCTCTGTGGCAAGTGGGATCTTCCCAGACCAGGGATCAAACCCGAGTCTCCTGCATTGGTAGGCAGATTCCTCACCACTGAGCCACCTGGAAGCCCTGCACTCACTCTTGGCACTGACCTAAATTACCTTAGGTTTCAATTTCCCTCCCAGGTGAAGGGACATGATCACATTGCTCCTGTTAAATTTGTAAGATTTGTCGTCCTGAAATTTCTCAAAAAACTTTATGAAGGTGAAACGTCATTAAAATGGTTTAGTTTCCTGAATACATATTAATCTTTGAGTGTTTTGTGCTGCTGCTAAGTCGCTTCAGTCGTGTTTGACTCTGTGCGACCCCACAGACGGCAGCCCATTGGGCTCCGCCATCCCTGGGATTCTCCAGGCAAGAACACTGGAGTGGGTTGCCATTTCCTTCTCCAATGCATGAAAGTGAAAAGTGAAAGGGAAGTCGCTCAGTCGTGTCTGACTCTTAGTGACCCCATGGACTGCAGCCCACCAGGCTCCTCCGTCCATGGGAGTTTCCAGGCAAGAGTACTGGAGTAGGGTGCCATTGCCTTCTCCGTAAGTGTTTTGTAGACAATTCTAAATCACAAGTGTCAAATTCTGGCCTTTTGGGAACTGAACGATAGCAACACGCCAAAACCTGCAGCACAAGGAGGACTTCTGTAAATATTTTATGAGTTTTATAGACAATGGATGCTACAGGGCTTCTTAAGAAAGAACATCTACTTTGGAGAAACCAGAAAACATTTTGTGACTCTCATATGTAAAGAAGGCCTGGAAAGATGTACCAGATAAAGCCATTTTTTTTTCATTACAAAAGTAATTTATTTCAATTTTAGAAAACTTAAAGAAAAGGGAAGAATGTGCAAAACTTTCATTTTTACCATGCTTGTTGTATATCTAGACATGTTTGTTAATAACTAATATCATGAACATATTCTACAGAATTAAATAGGTTTATTACTTTCCACTTATATGGTTGCATTACATTCCAACTAATGTTTTGTGCAATAAATAATTTAACAGTCTATTGATGGATATTTAGGTTATTTTCCTGTCTTTAACAAGGCTGCAATAAAAATTCATGCAGGCAAATCTTTGCTAATAATTCTTATGGATAAATTACTAAAGGTGAAATAATTAAATCACATTATATAGAGATCATATTTAAAACCTTATAGTATAATGCATTTAATGACAAACTGGTTAGATAGCATCACCAACTCAATAGATATGAATTTGAGAAAACTCCAGGAGATAGCTGAGGACAAAGGAGGCTGGCATGCTACAGTCTCTGGGGTTGCAAAGCGTTGGACACAACTTAGCAACTGAACAATGACAAGGAATTCACATTTCTAGAACACCCCACTTGCAGGGGTAGGGTTGTAGAAAAAGGAAATAAAGCTAAATGGGAAGGGTAAATAGTTTTATCAGCATTTTATGGAATATTTGAGAAAACCATCTAGTTTATAGCCTGTGTGAAATACTTGGGATTGATAAAGGAGTTAGAATGTTTACCTTAAAAAGTATTTTCTCAGCATCAAACCCAACAACAGTGAGGATCCTTGAAATATTTAAAATATTACAATTTCTGATTCACTCTAAATTAGCACAGTGTGGGTATGTGTTACTATCTTAATACATATTGCCTAACATTTTTCTAAATAAAGTTTTACCTTTAGGGCAAGCTCATACCTCCTTCCTTGTAGCCTTGGGACTAGGATAGAATGTTAATCAAATTCAAACAGAAAAAGGAGAAAGAAGTAGCTTAAAAGTTCAGGTGAGAAATGATATGGGTATTTTTTGATCAAAGTCAGGATATGAGAGCATATGCCAAAACAGATATATTTTAAAAAAAATTACTGGAATACAGTTGATTTACAAAGTTGTGTTAGTTTCTGCTGTTATTTTTTTAGTCACTAAGGTGTGTCCAACTCTTTGTGACCCCATGGACTGCAGCGCATCTGGCTTGCCTGTCCTCTACTATCTCCCAGAATTTCAGATTCATGCCCATTGAGTCAGTGATGCCATCCAACCATCTCATCTTCTGCTGCCCCCTTCTCCTTTTGCCTTCAATCTTTCCCAGCATCAGGGTCTTTTCCAATGAGTCAGCTCTTCACATCAGGTGACCAAAATATTGAAGCTTTAGCTTCAGCATCAGTTCAGTTCAGTTCAGTTGCTCAGTCATGTCCGACTCTTCCCGACCCCATGGACTGCAGCACGCCAGGCTTCCCTGTCCATTACCAACTCCCGGAGCTTGCTCAAACTCATGTCCATTGAATTGGTGATGCCATCTAACTGTCTCATCCTCTGTGGTCCCCTTCTCCTCCTGCCCTCAATCTTTCTCAGCATCAGGTATTTTTTTCCAATGAGTCAGTTCTTCGCATCAGGTGGCCAAAGTGTTGGAGTTTCAGCTTCAGTATCAGTCCTTCCAATGAATATTCAGGACTGATTTCCTTTAGGATTGTCTGGTTTGATCTCCTTGCTGTTCAAGGGACTCTCAAGAGTGTTCTCCAGCACTACAGTTCGAAAGCATCAATTCTTCAGTGCTCAGCCTTCTTTATGGTTCAACTCTCACATGCATACATGACTACTGGAAAAACCTTAGCTTTGACTATGCAGACCTTTGCTGGCAAAGTCATATCTCTGCTTTTTAATATGCTGTCTAGGTTTTTCCTTCCAAGGAGCAAGTGTTTTTTATAATTTCATGACTGCAGTCACCATCGGCAGTGGTTTTGGAGACCAAGAATATAAAACCTGTCACTGCTTCCACTTTTCTCCCTTCTATTTGCCATGAAATGATGGACTGCATGCCATAATCTTTGTTTTTTTAATGTTAAGTTTTAGGCCAGATTTTTTCACCCTCTTCCTTCATCCTCATCAAAAGGCTCTTTAGCTCCTCTTCACTTTCTGCCATTAGAGCAATATCATCTGCACATCTGAGGTTGTTGATATTTCTCCTGGCATATTTAGGGTTAAAGCTTAATACTTTCTTTTGGCCTTCTTCAACCCTGGAGGATTCTCTCTCCCTGCCTCTGTCTTTCCCTCCCATGAAGCTCCTGCCAGTGCCCCTTATTTAAGTTGTCCCAGTTAGGTAGCTTCTGCCCCATAGCAGTAGGCTTCTTTCTGATCTGTTCAGTAGCTTTCGGACTATTCTGTTCTATTTTACACATATTCATCAGATGAATTACCCCTCTCCCACCAGAATACCTCTGATCCCCCCATTCTCCTGACCAGAGCTGTCTACTGTCTTCCTATGAAACTACTGTTAAAAGTCTTTAAGCAACTTGTTTTGTTTTAAGATTTTAGCCCCTTCTTTGGGCTTTCCTGATGGCTCAGTGGGTAAAGAACCCACCTTCAAAGCAGGAGACAAAGGAGACTCGAATTTGATACCTGGGTTGAGAAGATCTCTTTGGAGAAGGAAATGGTAACCCACTCCAGGATTCTTACCTGGAGAATCCAAGGTCAGAGAAGCTTGGCAGGCTACAGTACAAATGGTGGCAAAGAGTCGGACGCGTCTAGGCATGAACCGTCTCACCCGCTTCTCCAGCTTCATCTTTTACCATTATCCGAAATACAGCACTCACCCTATCCTTCCTCTCCCTGGCATTTCTTCTCCTGAACTTGCCCTCTACCCACTCAAGCTACCCAGCCCAAATGGTACTGACCTCACAAAGCCTTTTCCTGAAGCAATGGCAGCTGTCTTTGACCACCCACATCTTTTGTTTGTATTCAAACCTCTTGTGTATTGTTTATGCTTCACACTCCTCAAGGGCAAACCTAGCTTTTATTTGGTTTTAAACACTTAGAGCTCCTAGTGCAGGATCTTGCAATGATCAAACCAGCAAAACAATTGCTGGTGGAAGAAGAGAACTTTTTGTTTAATGTAACAGGTCTACAGACCTGGGATAAATCTAGATTCTTGATTTTGTGTGTGTGTGCTCTTTTGTTGTTTAGGACATGGTCTCTGATTTTGGAATCTGGTGAATCTGTATAGCTTTCTTTTCTCCTGCAGTTAAGTTAGTTGTTATTGTTGTTGGTAGGGATGTATGGTCCTTCTCCTATAGAAGTATGACCATCTCTGGTATTGGTGAAGGAGAACAGTTTGAGTGTGAACCTTGGAGTCTCAGTTATTACCTGAAGTGCTTTTATCATTGTACTTTCTTTCTCTAAATGCCAACGATATTTCCTTTAGTCTTTAAATCTGTAATCCCACAGGGTACATCTTTTCTTACAGCAATACACATGCTAGGTTGACTTTTATCTCTGGCTTTTAATATTTAAAAGGTAGGGGGAAGGATGGAGAGAAAGGATACTTTGGGAGTTTGGGATCACAGGTACACACTGCTATATTTAAAATGAATGACCATAAAGGACCTACTGCTGTATAGCACAGAGAACTCTGCTCAATGTTATATGGCAGCCTGGATGGGAGGGGAGTTTGGGGGGCATGGATACATGTATAAGTATGGCTGAGTTCCTTTGCTGTGTACCTGAATCTATCAAAACATTGTTAATTGGTTATACCCCAATACAAAATAAGAAGTTTAATATAAAAAAAGTGCATCAAAGCTGTGATTCTCATTGTGGTTGTTCAGTTGCTCAGTTGTGTCCCACTCTTTGTGACCCCATGGACTTCAGCACACCAGGCTTTCCTGTCCTTCAGTATCTCCTTGAGCTTGCTCAAAATCATTCCCATTGAGTTGGTGATGGTATCTAACCATCTCATCCTCTGTTGCCCCTTTCTCCTCCTGTCTTTACTCTTTTCTGTCAAAAGGGTCTTTTCCAATGAGTCAGCTCTTCACATCAGGTGGCCAAAGTATTGGATCTTCAGTTTCAGCATAAATCCTTCCAATGAGTATTCAGAGTTGACTTCCTTTAGGATTGACTGGTTTGATCTCCTTGTTGTCTAAGGGATTCTCAAGAATCTTCTCCAGCACCACAGTTTGAAAGCATCAATTCTTTGGTGCTCAGCCTTCTTTATGGTCCAACTCTTACATCCATACATGACCACTGGCCTTCCTGGTAATCTCATGACTTTTGGATTTTTAATGCTATCTAGATGAATCCACAAGAACACTGAGAAATTTGTCACAAATGGTTAAATCCCAAACAACAAAGCTTCAGACTACTATTTTCAACAAATCCAGTTTATTCTGCTACTAATATTTCACTTATTTTCTCAACTGGATAAACTCATTTGCCATCTTATAACAATTTTCATCATCACCTTCCTTCAAGGAGATTTCTAAGGCTTTAAACATACACCATAGCCATTCACTTAACTCTTCTACATCGCTGAGAGGACATTTGTGAATAAATATTTTTATTCTTTCTCTTTAAAATCTGGGAAAAGATTGAATCACATTTTAATTGCAACAGCACCAGAAGTTAGGTAAAATAGCTAAGTAACATGGACTTATACACATAGTTGGTCCAAAGTAATATTTGTTAAATTCAGTCACTGGACAAATAATTCTTCAGTCACAGTTTCAAGAAGACGTCTTTCATTCTTCCATCCTTGAAGATTTCCTGTTTACTAGGTGGAGAGAGATAGATAAGCAAGGGATCATTTATAACAGACTCTGCAATAAACCCTCTACCAAGAGCACTTGATGGATTGGATTCCAAACCTCATGACTTACTTAATAGAGAAGTTAAAAAAAAAAAAAGAACTGACTTTTAAATAATCAACAGGAGTTTAAAAGTTGGAAAAGGTAGAAGAAAATGTGCTCCTAGAGGAAAACATACAGCAAAGCATAAAGCTGTGGAAATACACATGTGTTTATTTACTAATTCATTCTAACTAAATGTTGAATTGCACGCTATGACTCAGAGCAATGAGTATTCATATAATCCCTTCCTAGAGGAATAGGAAGCTGTGGAAGAAACAGAAAGGGAGTGGCCTGATGAGCAGAGGAAGCAAGGAGGTTGAGGCCTCTTTGGAATTCAGGGCAGACAAGACTTCAGTCTAGAGAAAATGCAGCTCATTTTGCAGGCTTCTCAGATGGTGCAGATGAATCCACCTGCAGTGCAGGAGACATAAGAGGTTCAGGTTCAATCCCTGGGTCGGGAAGATCCCCTGGAGAAAACAATGGCAACCCACTCTAGTATTCTTGCCTGGAGAATTCCATGGACAGTGGAACCTGGTGGGCTATAGTATATAGGATTGCAAAGAATTGGATATGACATGCGTGCGCAGTTCCTTTCACCAGGTGGGAAATAGACTTGCACACAAGGCAATGATTGAGGAGACTTGTTTTTTTATTTTTTATTTTGAGATATATGTTGAAACAGTTTTTTTTTTTTTCAAAGTATTTATTTCACTGCGCTGGGTCTTAATTGTGGCACTGAGGATCTAAGATCGTCATTGTAGCCTGTGAGATCTTTAGTTGTGGTGTGTGGGATCTATTTCCTTGACCAGGGGTCGAATTGTGCCCCCTGCATTGGGAGCTTGGAGTCTTAGCCACTGGGCCACCAGGGAAGTCTCAAAACAGCTTAGATTTTAGGTTCTAACATCAACGGTTCTCAGCCAGGATGAACACTTCAGGTGTTTATGAAGCTTTTAAATGATGCCCTCTGATTTAAATTTGGTAGCTCTGGAACAGAAAATTTGCATTTTTAGAAAGCCCCAGAAATGAGTCTGTCAAGTACCCCAGTCTAGGAACCAGGGAGGTGCAGAGGAGTCATTACCTGGGTTTGCGCAAGTGACAGACAGGATCATACTGCATTTGGGGAGATTATTTTTTCCCTAGAGATCACTTGTTCTCAAACCTGGCTGCACAGTGGAACCCTCTGGAGTTTTTTAAACACACAGATGCCCTGGACTCACTGAGGCTAACTTAGATGAGAACCCACTTTTGTGGAGGTTGAGCTTCTGTATTCCTTGAAAGCTCCTCTAGTGATTTTTGCAACTGTCATCGATATAGAATAGAATGGAATTGATACTTGGAGCAGAGAAACCACTTAGGGTGGGTTATTGACAGAAGCTCCAGGTCTCCTAATAAATTCAGACCCACGAACATACAGTTCAAGGGATTTGGTGACGGACAGTTCAAGGAGTACTCGCTCTGTATTTGCAAACCTTTGAGGGGTGGTTTCATTTGGAGAGTTCTACTAAGGGTAAATCCTGTCACTTCCAGTAATTTCCTGGATGGTAACACCTGTGTTCTGTTTCCCTTTTCCCCGATTTCTTGTGTAAATGTGTGATGGTCTTCCTCCTGGGCACAACCACTAGAGAAAGATCTGAAGAGTCTGACATAAATTCAAAGAAATCTGCCCAATTAACGTGTGAAACCGAGAATAGAATAATAGATTTCTCTGTGCTTCAAAGTTAGAAAAACAGGAAATTAATTTAAAAGAATTAGCATTTTTGGCGTGCCCCCAGGGTTCCAGCCACTAATTGTTAGTCGCTCAGTCATGTCTAACTCTTTGCCATCCCATGGACTATAGCCCTCCAGACCCCTCTGTCCATGGGATTCTCCAGGCAAGAATACTGGAGTGGGTTGCCCTTTCATCCTCCAGGAGATCTTCCTGACCTAGGGATCAAACCTGAGTTTCTTGTCTCCTGCATTGGCAGGCAGGTTCTTTTCTACTAGCACCACCTGGGAAGCCCCTGTATAGTTGAAAGCAAGTAGTATCAAGTCTATAGCACTGTAAAATCAGTAGTTTGACTATGGTCTTGCTGTCCAGCCTTGTGTGACATCAATCTGTACAAGGCTTGACTGAATCTATGGGACAAGAGAGAAGAAAATCAAAGGTGACACTAAGGTGTCTGCTCTAGTTGGTGGGGAGAACAGTGACAAGTTCATTTATGCTAATTTAAAAATCTGATTTGTTTTTATATTTGTAAACAGTTTGTACATGATACATGGTATTCGAAATAATATTATAAGTAGCATGCATTCTAAATTATAAAGCATAGATTAAAATCCTTATCAAGCATATACTAGCAGTGTGAGAAAAAAGAAAGTGATGAATTTATGGAGACATGAAAGCAGGAATTATAACCCAACAGAGAGATCATTTCTCCAATCAACATAAAGGTGATTTTTGATTGAAGCAATGGTTACCTTAATGCAATTCTCAAATACCAACAATATTGTCTAGTTGCACTTCAGTCATGACTCAAGTCTAACCTGATAGTGTTTATAACTGTGCTACATTCTGGGAGAAAAAGTCATATTGGACAACTCAATGTAATTTAATAATTGCATTTCTTATTCATTATACCCTTGCTCTAGTGACCATTTTAATCTAATGCTATGGCCAATATCAACTTTTGTGAATGCATATGTAGTGACAGTGATATAAAATGGGAAGGGAGACACTGATGAATGCTTCTTGAAGGGAAATTCATGAATGAATGAATAAACAAATATCTGCCATCAGAGAACCTGATAACAAAAGTGAAGGCCATCTTCAGTCTGGACTTAACTCAGATCATCACATCACTTCTGCTTACTCTCTGAAATAATCTTTCATGTTAGTATATAGTTGACATAGAGAACAGGAAATCAAAGGACAGAAAAAGAAAATGATCAACATCACCTTCTGGCTATTATGTATGTATCTCAGTTAAACTCATTGGAGCACTATTAAATTTATTAGATGAAGACCAGTGTGCATGAGACTCAAAAGACTCTAAGTAGCCAACTTTGCAATTCCTGTGAACAATAAAATCATGAGTGTGCATTTTTTAAAGTAAATAGATAATGAGATGTGAAATCATTACAAAAATGTCTTCCTAAGTAAAAACAGCCAACTTGCTGACATCCAAGTTGTGCCATCCATAGCTTGAAACAGAGCTGATGCTTTTCCGAAAGCCCATCCCTCTGCTGTCACATTCTTTTGCTTCTTTAAAAGGAAGGATTTATTCCACCTCTTAAAAATAATTTTAGGCTGAGAAGCCACCTGTGGTCTCCTACCTACTTTTCCTCTAAAACTCTGGTTCCCCACAACTTCACTGGCAGAGGCTGGTCCACTGATGTGGAGGAGAACGTGGCTCCAAGGACGAAAGCCCAGCTGAGATGGTGGTGTTCTGGGTTGGGAAGGTCCCTGAGTGACCCAGCAGTTAAGGTAGCACCCTCCTGTGGTTAAATTTTGGGCAGAATTTTAGGTCCAGTTACGCTCAGTGCTCAAAGCATGCATGATCTTTGGTTTACCAATCCGTGGCTTTTTTTTTTTTTTTTTTTTCTTCCTGTAAAGTCTGAGGTTTAGGTACAAGAAAAGAAGCAGAGAAGGTGAAGGAAGGTCCTAAGTGAAACCTCTTGCATCACTGCCATTCCCAAACCAACCACAAGTGCCACTCATTGTGAAAAAATCATTGCTAACCAACTGGGAAAACCTCTCCTCTGGTCCTAGAGTGACTCCTGACCTAACTCAACCTTCATCATTTCCAGTCCTTGGTCACCAACCATCCACCCGGCACCACTCCTGTAGCTGGAAATAAAGAATGTACAGTGATATAACGTACAGTGATATAAATGCACAGGGCAGTCAGGAAATGCCTGACTTTTAATGCCCCAAAGACAGCCCTCAATCAATCAGGAATGGAAATCAATGGATAAATACCCCAGCTTCCTCACCCCTCATTCTACACCATGGTTCCTCCAAAGGTCTCCAGAACGGAAAAGGATGGTAGAATGGACAGAAGAAGGACCCTTAAAGATATCCACATCTTCTCTTTTAAACAAATTTTGTTTGTTTGTTGTTTTCGACTTTCTGATGTGGGCCATTTTTAATGTCTTCGTTGAATTTGTTACGATATTGCTTCTGTTTTTTTGGCCCCAAGTCATGTTTGATCTTAGCTCCCCATCAGGGTTCAAACCCATACTCCCTGCACTGGGATGTAAAGTCTTAGCCACTGGACCTCCAGGGAAGACCCCATATCTACATCTTAATTCTTCAGAGCCTGTGAATATGCCACCTTATGAAGTGGGAAGGACTTAATCAGATGTGAATGAGCTTAAGATCTTGAGATGGAGAAGTTTATCCTGTATTATCCAAGTGGGCCAATGGGATCACAAGGGTCCTTGTAAGGGAGAGAGGAAGTAGGAAGGTCAGAGGCAGTGATTTGAAGGTGTGGCACGGCTGGCTTTGAAGACAGAGGAAGGGGCCATGAGTCAAAGGATGCAACTGCCTTGAGAAGCTGCAAGGAATAAATTCGCCCCTAGAAACCCCAGAAAGGAATGCAGCCTGGCTGGCAACTTGAGTTTCCAGGGCTTCATTACTTCTCACCTGAGTCACTAAAATCACCTCACTGATCTTCTCATTCACCATGTCTTTCTATTCTAACTCAGCCTGCATGGAGCTAACAGGCCACTCCGAAAGACACAGGGATAAAACCCACAGTGGCCCTCGTGACGCAGACATCACTTAAGGTGTAAGATATATAACTAACAAGAATCTTGTATAGAGCACAGGAAACTCTACTCAAAGTTCTGTGGTGACCTGAATGGAAAGGAAATCCAAAAAAAAAAAAAAAGGAGACACATGTATACAAAGGCTTCTTTGGTGGCTCAGATGGTAAAGAATCTGCCTGCAACATGGAAGACTTAGGCTCGAAGCCTGAGTTGGGAACATTGACTGCAGCAGTTTAGCAGGCATGCATGTACATGTTGCTGTTGTTTAGTTGCTGAGTGGCGTCACACATAGTAGTGTGTATATGTTAACCTCAAACACCTAATTAATCCTCCCCCTATGTTTCCCCTTTGATAACCACAAGTTTGTTTTCTGTGTCTGAGTCTACTTCTGTTTTTGTAAATGAGTTAATTTGTATCATCTTTTTTTAGATATAAATGATATGCTATTTATCTGTAGAAATGTATCATAGCTCTTGAGCATGGGCTTCCTGGGAAGGCAGATGAATGTGCTATAAGTGGGTGGCTCAGCTCTGTCTTTGCTTCTTTGCCTGTAATTGATTCAACATTTTATTGTAATCAGAACTTAAAATTTTAGTACTTTTAAGTTTACTGTGAGTATTGAGCTTTAAAAAACATGAAAGTACATTACATACTGTCATTTCAAACAACCAGTTTTTATGCAGGCAATCAGTTATTTTGAGAGAATGTTGGCTAAACATCCTTTGGGTTTGCAGCCTAGACGGAGGGGTAAAAGGTATCTTACCTAAGACTGATCTCAGAGAAGAGTTGACCTCTTGCAGATCTCCATGCAATCTGGCTCCAGTCCGGTGCATATGGCAACCAACCCTAGTCTACCCTAGTCTACAGGTTTGGACTTGGGCTCTTCCCTCCATGCCTGATCACTGCTCGCAACGCCAGAGAAGGAGTTCCCACTGCTCCTCACTCCAGCCACAGTGGAACACAGGTGCCAAGGTTCTGTCATGTCCTATTACTTTTGGATCCTGGTCCCTGGTTGTATCATGAAAATGGTGGCACTTTCCTGATTCCACATCATAAAAGCTGCACAGTCAGGGTTAAGTGCCTTTCTCAGTGATGACATTAGTTCTGCTGGATCTCTGGGCTGTCCTTGCACGAATGGGAGATGAAAAGTCTCACCTGCTGCAGGTCCTGTCCACACGAGTCTCCCCAGCATCTGCTGCCCCAGCAGGTCTTGGTTGGCTGTTTCTGGGCAATGTAATGCATTTGGTTTCCTAACAACTGCCACTGCAGGCAGCTTTACAAAGATAAGCCCATATTAATGTGGAAACCCAGCCAGGCTCTGAAACCTACTGGAGCTTCTTGCCTCAGGTCACCAGGAGCTCAGTGGTGCTGTCCACACTCTAAGGACAGAAACCCTGCTGGGGATGTCTTCAGCCACTGAAGATGTAGCCCCCACATCCAGCCTAATTGTTGGCCTACATCTTTGCTTGATCAACAGAAAGGACTCTCTGAGGTTTCCTAACTGTTCTTTGCATTGCACTCTTTTAAAAAAATTATTTGTTATTTATTTTTGGCTGTGCTGGGTCTTTGTTGCTGTACGTGGGCTTTCTCTAGTTGCAGTGAGTGGGGGCTACTCTCTAGTTGTAGTGTACAGGCGTCTCATTGTGGTGGTTTCTCACTGTGCTGGTAGCAGAGCGCAGGCTTGGGATGACAGGCTCAGTAGTTGTGGTGCATGGGTTTAGTTGCCCTGCAGTATGTGGGGGTTTTCTCAGATCAGCGATCAAACTCGTGTCTCCTGCACCATTGCAAGGCAGATTCTTAACTCCTGGACCACCAGGGAAGTCCCTGCATCACATTCTTAATGTTTCAGAACCTGCCTATGAAATAGCAAAATGATTTCATTATCTTCCCATTTGAGGGCCAGGCCAACCTATACGTAATGAGCACAAAGGAACTAGTGTGCCTTGTCAGCTGGACTTTCAAACATTATGGGATGACCCGTTAGCTCTGCATCACCGCAAACACCTCAGCTTTCTGACTTTGCAGAATGAGAAACATACTTACTGTTAGATACTCATTTCTGTGGTCTTGGCATCTGATAGCACTGAATCCTTGGGCCTGGAGGACCTCCTGAAATGCGATGACTTACTTAATAACCCCTAGGGAACTGCGTGTTGGAAGACTTATCCGGCCACAGGAATGATTTCATTTGTAATGATGAAGAGCTGGTTGTGCTTAGAGTAAAGAGCAAAATCACAGAAGCACTAACTTAGTCCTAGGTTTACAGGGCTTTACAAGTGGATTGAAGAGGCAAGTTGGTTGCTGTTGTGTTGTTGTTTAGTCGTTGTGTCCGACTTTTTGTGACTCCATAAACTGTAGCCCGCCAGGCTCCTCCGTCCATGGGATTCTCCAGGCAAGAATACTGGAGTGGGGTGCCATCTCCTCCTCTAGGGGATCCTCCTGACCCAGGGATCAAATCCACTTCTGCATTGGCAGGTGGGTTCTTATACTGCTGAGCCCCTAGGGAAGCCCTAAAGAAGCAAGGCTTGTAAGCCAAGACAATCAAAGAATGATGTGCATATTTCCAGTCTAACATTAGATTGAGGACAAGTGAACCCCAGCCATCAGAGGAGCTCTGTCTCTAAAGAAAGAAACAATGATTCACTCTGCCTTCGATGCAAAGAGAGGCACTAGCCAGCATGACATTGAAGCCTGTAATCAAACTATTACAGATTTCCATGTATACTATTAAACAGATATTGACTTTCATGAGGTTATATCAAGATTTATTGGCCTGAGAGGTAAATATTGACTGATAAGATGTTGAGGTCAATAATTACCTCCAGGGACAATAAATCTTTATATTCACGGACACACAAATTCAATAGTCAGTGTGGTTTGTTAGATTAAACACAAATTCCAAGTCATTAGAAGTATCTGGAAATCCCTTTTTATAACCATGAATTCTGACAGTTTATAATTCATCTTAAAACAGCATATTTTAAATCAGATCTGATATAACTCTAAAAGAGAAAGTTAGTTTTATTTTTAATCATAGCCTTATGGAAAAAAAAAATCATTTTATATGTGACTTCAGCTTGACCAATTCTATTCCAGCAGCTAAGCGGGCAATCTCTACATGGTAGGTACTCAATATACATTTTAAAAAATGAAATTCATTTCATGTAATTTAATATTTAAATTCTTAATCAACAACAAAAGCCAATTAAAAAGTATATGCTGTATGCTGCTAAGTCACTTCAGTCGTGTCTGACTTTGTGTGACCCCATAGACGGCAGCCCACCAGGCTCCCCCATCCATGGGATTTTCCAGGCAAGAACACTGGAGTGGGTTGCCATTTCCTTTTCCAATGCATGAAAGTGAAAAGTGAAAGGGAAGTCGCTCAGTTGTGTCCAACTCTTCGCGACCCCATGGACTGCAGCCTACCAGGCTCCTCCGTCCATGGAATTTTCCAGGCAAGAATACTGGAATGGGGTGCCATTGCCTTCTCCAATATGCTGTATAGTAATCATCGATGTTTTAAATTCACTTTTATTACAAAAATATTTATTTGGATCTTAATTTAGAGTAAACGGCTTATCAGGAAAAATATTTATGACATTGATGATATTAAAAGACTTTGCATTATTTATATGAGTTCCCCTGGAAGAGGGCATGACAACCCACTGCAGTATTCTTGCCTGGAGAATTCCATGGACAGAGAAGCCGGGTGGGCTATAGTCTGTGGGGTCACAAAGAGTTGGATATGACTTAAATGACAGAGCAAGCATGCACATATGAGTTCTTCACCAGAAATCTATTCAGAATTTTGTTTTAATCAGAAATTAAAATTTGAGTACTTTTCAGTTTGTTGTAATTGAGTATTTAAGTTTGAAGTGAAGTGAAGTGAAAGTTGCTCAGTCATGTCCGACTCTTTGACCCCATGGACTGTATGTAGCCTGCCAGGCTCCTCTGTTGATGGAACTCTCCAGGCAAGAATACTGGAGTGGGGTGCATGCCCTCCTCCAGGGGATCTTCCCAACACAGGGATCAAACCCAGGTCTCCCTCTTTGCAGGCAGATTCTTTACTGTCTGAGCAACCAAGGAAGCTGGTGAAAACACATTACACAGTGTCATTTCAAATTTTTATGCAGGTAGCCAATTATTTTGAGAGAATGTATCTAAACTTGGATTACAATTGGGTGAGGTGAGCCAGGATTTCCTTGTACCAGAGAGATGGCAAAGGGGACCATCAGACAGTTTAAGGCTGGTGTCTGGGACGGCAAGCAGCACAGAGCTGGTGATGCAAATGGGTGATCCAAGTGCCTTGCTGCAAAAGTGCAGAGCAAGAGCCCCTTCTTAGGTGTGTAACATGGACTGGCTTTTGTCTACATCCAATGGTAAAGAACCAGCCTGCCAATGCAGGAGAAGCAAGAGAAGCAGTTTTGATCCCTGATCAGGAAGATCCCCTGGAGAAGGAAATGGCAACCCACTCCAGTATTCTTGCCTGGGAAATTGCACGGGCAGAGGAACCTGGCTGGCTGGCTATACAGTCCATGGGGTTGACCAGCAGCCACAGCTCTACTGCCCCCACTACTCTCCGTTCATCATTGTGTTCTGGCCCAAATGACCACGCCACGGCGCCACGTTCTCAGTTTGCCCACATTCTCCTTTAGCGAGGGCTGAAAATCCGTCCTGAGATTGCCCATAGGCAGCTGTGCTACCCTGGACTTTGGGGACTGCGTGGGAGATTTATGGTTAAACTATACCCTTGGGTGCCGCTTCTCCTCTCTGCAGAGGTTGCTACAGTGTGTCCAAGGTCAAGGTGATTCAGGATGCAATTGTGTGTGACTGTTATAGGTGTGCAGGTGAAGGAAGATCTGTGGGTACGGTTCAAATGTGGCTGAGAGAAGAGAGATTTTAGCAAACGCTTCCAAATTCTTACAAGTGGACTCAAAATTCTGCTGTTTTTTTTTTTTTTTTTTGAGCAACTATAGTGATAACATCTGCAATTAGTAATGAGGGGCCATAGTTTCCCAGACTGAATTAACAGAACTAACAGCAGAGGACATCAGCTTTATTTCGGCCCTCATCATAGCCATTTGCTTCACTTTTGGTTAATCTTTCTTATCTTTATTTCCACCAGCTCACTTTTTAACTGTTTTCTTTATGGCAGTTTTAGACTTACAGAAAAAGTGGAAAGATAATGCAGATTTCCCATATATTTTACATCCAGATCCCCCTGTTATTAACATCTTGGATGACTATGGCTCATTCCTTACACTCAATGAGCCTATACTGATGCATTCTTATTCAAAACAGTCAACTCCATTCCTTTAATTTTTACCTGGGCTTCCCAGTTGGCAAGGTGGTAAAGAATCTGCCTGTGGTGCAGAAAATTCAGGTTTGATCCCTGGGTCAGAAAGTTCCCCTGGAATAGGAAATGGCAACCCACTCCAGTATTCTTTCCTGCGAAATCCAAAGGACAGAGGAGCCTGGTGGGCTACAGGTCATGGGTTTGGCGGAGGAAGATCACAGAGGCGGAGCACCTCTCTCGTCACAGCTTATCAGGGGCCCCTTGATCGCCTGGCAGAGGTGTTAGATTCCTCTTCTGTGAGTTACCCTTTCCCCCTCCCTTTCTGTATCATCCTGTCTGGAAGGAAGTTCCCATGGGTCGTCCACACTTAAGGAGTGGGGAAAGTCACCCTCTATCATTTTTAAAAAATACTTTTTAAAATGGATAGATTGCATTTATGCATTTATTTTTAATGTGTATTTATTTATTTTAGCTGCACCACACAGCATGTGGAATCTTAGTCCCTCAACCAGGGATAGAACCCAAGCACTTTGCATTGGAAGCTCAGAGTCTTAACTCCTGGACCACCAGGGAAGTCCACCATTTATCTTTTTGAAAGTGGGGAATCTACAAATGATTTGAAATTCTTCTCTTCTCCTTTTTTTATTTTTGTATTATTTATTCAGTCATTTTTATATCAGTATGGGCTTGATATTTATTTGGTGCTTTGGGTTATAATCCAGTGATACTTTATTTTGTGGCTCCAATTGTTCCAGCTTTGGTCTTAGGTTTTTTTCCAGTTGGCTCTCATGTGCCTTGGACATAATCCCCATTGTAGGTTTTTGTCATAGTTGTTATTTTGGGCATTTCCTGACTTTCTGAAAATAAAGATTGCTGCAAACTCATTTTGTATACTGTTTACGTGATTCATTTGGATGTGAGAATTGGACCATAAAGAAGACTGAGTGTTAAAGCGTTGATGCTTTCGAATTGTGGTGCTGGAGAAGACTCTTAAGAGTCCCCTGGATGGCAAAGAGATCAAATCAGTCTACCCTAAAGGAAATCAACCTGGAATATTCACTGGGAAGACTGATGCTGAAGTTGGAGCTCCAATACTTCAGCCACTTGATAAGAGGAGCCAACTCATTGAAAAAGAACCTGATGCTGTGAAAGATTGAGGGCAGGAGGAAAAGAGGGATGGCAGAGGATGAAATAATTAAATAGCATCACCGACTCAATGGACATGAGTTTGAGCAAACTCTGGGAGACAGTGAAGGACAGGGAAGGCTCGTGTGCTGCAGTTCATGGAGTCACAAAGAGTTGGACACAACTGAGTGGCTGAACAACAACAACATCTTGTATATTTCCTGTCCCAGTCCTAGAATACTGACTCTCCTTTAATACTTATTTTAAATGTATTTGGAGTATGATATTGTGTGTGTGTCACTGACTCAATGGACATGAGTTTCGTTCAGTAAACTCTAGGAGTTGGTGATGGACAGGGAGGCCTGGCGTGCTGCAGTCCATGGGATCGCACAGAGTCAGACATGAATGAGTGACTGAACTGAGCTGAGACTAAAACCACTGTCTGGATTACTTCCACTTCTCCTTCAGGTTCAAGCTCCACCCTTGTTCACCTGCTCTGTGTCCAGGGAGGCTCGCCTATATGGAACGATCAATAGGACCTTGACCTCTGGTGTACATCTGAGCCTTGGCAATGGGGTGTCTCCAGCAGGAGACTAGGAGGGCACTGATACTGAGTCTGACTATTTGTTCTTTGGTTCTTTCTCTGTAGTGGGGATTCCTTGGTCCTCAAGCCCTGCTGAGAATCTTGGCTCAGTTAAGCTGGTTCTCTCCCCACGGTCTCCTCTGTTTCCAGTATACCCACTCTGCCCCCCTTCACTCCTTTTCCAACACCCCACTTTAGCCCCTTCACTAGCCCAGGGTACTGCCCTAAATTTGCAGTCTCCTTCAATCTTGCCCATGCTTTCATGGAGAGACCTTTTATATTAAACTCTTCAAATGTCATAATTCGGTTATATCATCCCTTTCTTGTTGGGATACTCTTCAACATCTTTTTGGGATAAGGTAAGAGAATGTTTGAGGAAGAACTGAAAGAGGAAAGGTGTTTAAGTGAGAGTCAGAGAAATAGCAAGAGAGACCAAAAGAGAGAAAAGTTTAAGAAAAAGTTTGGGGTGGACATGTTAGCTCAGTCGTGTCCGACTCTTTGAAACCCCGTGGACAATAGCCTGCCAGACTCCTCTGTCCATGGGATTCTCCAGGCAAGAATATTGGGTAGGTCACCATTTCTTTCTCCAGGGGATCTCCCAGACTCTTTAGCATCTGAACCACCAGGGAAGCCCAAGTACACACTGCTGCTGCTGCTGCTGCTGCTTCTGCTGCTGCTGCTGCTTCTGCTGCTGCTAAGTCACTTCAGTTGTGTCCGACTCTCTGTGACCCCATAGACGGCAGCCCACCAGGCTCCCCCATCCCTGGGATTCTCCAGGCAAGAACACTGGAGTGTACATACCTCTATATTTAAAATAAAGAACAAACAAGGACCTACTGTATAGCACAGGGAATGTTGTTCAATATTCTGTAACAACTTAGATGGGAAAAGAACTTTAAAAAAGGATACATGTAAACACATAATTGAATCACTTTGCTGTACACATGAACCTAACACAGCTTTGTTAACCTACTATGTCCCAATATAAAATAAAAATTAAAAATATAAAAGAAAAATGATCAGAACAGACAAGAATGTCTTGCTCCAACTTGAAGGAACATGCTTGTATCAATGAACAGGTTTTAACTTAAAGTCAGTCTTTACATGATTATTCCTTTCACACTAAAGAATAATTTTAGATCTATGTGGAGAAAGACACTTTTGTTTTAGAATTTTACTTTAGAGCTAATAATTTTAATAGGTGGAGTTATTATTAATACTTCTTACAGTATCCTGACAATGTGTTAGACACCACATTCTCAAGGAGATTAAGAGTAAATATTTCTTATTTGTGGAAGACAACTGTGCAAGTTCCATATTTATGCATTTGTAAGGTTTCATAATTCCATTTGATTACACGGCATATCTTCTTAATGAAGAAAAAAAATCTTATCATAGTTTTTTAGATTTTGCAATAAATATGATGAACTCAGGTAAAAGAATTTTGAATCTCCAGGTTGTTTAGCATGCTTGCTGCATTATACAATTTCCAACAAACCCGGAAATACATAGCTAACTTCCTATAACAATCTAAAGGTACATCTTTTATTGCATGCTAACTATGTAGGTAGGCACTTAATATATATTACTTAACTCTCAAAGCAATCCATTCTGTTAGAATTGTGAGTTTTATAGATGAGAAAATTAGATTGAGAGACTAAGGCACTTGCCAAAAAACACAGAAAGACCGCAAAAACAGAAATCACACCACTGGGACCAGAACACTAGTCTTCCTAACTATAAACCCTGTGCTTTTACAATTACACTATTAGTTAATGTTACCATTTACTCTTCAGGGGCAATTAATTTATAAGTATACAGTACACTAAAATATGAAAATGCATTCCTCGGACGGTTTCATTTTATGCCGTGCCCTAAATTTTTGGTTAATGTTGAAAATGCTTTTACTGTGTGTCCTGCGTTTTAAATAAAACCCAACTTTTTCTTTTCTCAAAAGCACTTAAAACAGTCTATTACCGATGCTCACGTACAACTGAATGAGACAGAACAACAGGCTCAGACATGTTTTCATGGTTTGGATTACAACTTGGTGTCTGGGTATTTAATTGTGGTTTTATTTCAGACAAACAAATAGTCAGAATTATATTTGTGGGAGTAAGAAGTAAAAGTGACATCTTTTTCTCTTTCTGAAGTTTTGAACTGTGGTCATTTACTTAGTCTGATCGAACTTTTGCTTAGTGAAAGGGCTTGGAGACACGTTGTTTTAATCTGAGGAAAAGTAGCTGATTTGCATACTTTCAGTGTGAGTTCACATGGGGCTGTTAACAGTGTTTAAGAAGACTGTCTTGGACAACTCTTCTGACTGTAATTTAAACAAAGGTTCAGTCACGGAGCTGTGATGCAGTTCCTTCATTTTTCATTCATTGCAGAAATACTTTTTTGATGAAATATAGTTGATTGGGGCTTCCCTGGAGACTTAGACGGTAAAGAATCTGCTTGCAGTGCATGAGGCATGGGTTCGATTCCTGGGTCAGAAAGATGCCCTGGAGAAGGGAATGGCTACCCACTCCAGTATTCTTGCCTGGAGAACTCCATGAACAGAGGAGCCTTGCGGGCGACAGTCCATGGGGTCATAGAGAGTCAGACTGACTGAGCGGTTAACACTTTAACTTTCATAGCTGCTTATCAATGTTGTGTTAGTGCCAGTATACAGCAAGGTGATTCACTTTTTCATATATACATATATATGAATATATATAAGAATCCTCTTTATAATCTTTTATTTTACAGGTTTTCACAGAATATTTAGTATATTTCCTGTGCCATAGAGTAAGTCCTAAATATATATAAAATGCTGTGCATCTGTTAATTCCAAACTCCTAATTTATACTTTACCCTCCTTACCCTACCAGGCTCTTCAGTCCATGGAATTCTCCAGGCAAGAATACTGGAGTGGATTGCCATTCCTTTCTCCAGGGGATCTTCCCAACCCAGGGATCGAACCCAGGTATCTGGCATTGCCAGAAGATTCTTTACCATCTGAGCTACCAGGAAAGCCTTCTATATCTATCTATATAGATACAGATATAGATATAGATACAGATATAGCTTGGAGGCTTCCCTGGTGGCTCAGAGGGTAAAGCGCCTGCCTGCAATGCAGGAGACCCAGGTTTGATCCCTGGGTCGAGAAGATCCCCTGGAGAAGGAAATGGCAACCCACCTGGAGAATCCCATGGACAGAGGAGCCTGGTGGGCTACAGTCCATGGAGTTACAAAGAGTCGGACACGACTGAGCGACTTCACTTCACTATAGACATAGATATAGATATAGATAGATGATAAAGATACACAATATGTGATTTATCATATATATATAATGGTATATATCTACTAATCCCAACTCCTAATTTATCCCTTTCCCACTCTTTCCCCTTTGGCAAACATGTTTGTTTTCTATTGACAAATAAATGGATAAGGAAGATATGATGTGTGCATATATATATATGTATATACATATACAATGGAATATTACTTAGCCATAAAAAAGAATGAAATAATGCCATTTGCTGCAACATGGATGGACCTAGAAACTATCGTCTATGTACAGTAAGCCAAAGACAAATATGATATCACTAGCATGTGGAATCTAAAAAGAGACACAAATGAACTTGTTTTCTACAAATATTTTTTGAATACTATGTTTCAGCAGATATTTTCATGTGTTAGGTGTCCTACCAGGTGCCTCAATGACCATGCTATAAGTAAACTCAAACTTTTCTTAGTATAGGTTTTTATTGACTCTATACACACCTTTCAACTATGTTACAAATTTAAAATGTTTGGGACTGGAACTTGAGGATAGCTCTCAGAACACTAGACGATCAGGCTGAGAAGATGCTCAGGGACTGGAGCCCTTCTGGAACAATGCCATGTCTATGTGTTCCAGAAGCCTGGTCACTGGGGAGATGAGGCTTTCTCAAAGTCACAAAGTGGGACTTCCCTAGTGGTCCAGTGGTTAAGACTTCACTGTCTAATGCATGGGGTGTGGGTTCCATCACTGGATGGAAAGCTAAGGTCCTACTTGCCTTGAGGCCCAAAAAATTAAAACATAAAACAGAAGTGATATTGCAACACATTCAATAAAGACTTTAAGGATGATCTGCGATCAAAGTCATGGAGCAACAGCAGGGGAGCTTGTAATCCATTCACCAGTAGGAAGCTGGTTTGCACAGGGGTACCCATCCCCTCATTCATTCATTCATCTGTTGGCTCACTCAGTTAATACATATTCATTGAGCATCTTCTCCAAGCAGGCGAAGCACTGGGCTTAGGGGGTGAGTGTTAGTGTGGACGGAGCAGGTGGGGATCTCGCATGATGGCACTTCTGTCTAGTTTAGGTAAGAACATCCCTTCTCTCACTCAATGAGAAGATAATAAGTAACTCTAATATGATTTAATTCCAATACCTGGTTGCTCAGATGGTAAAGAATTTGCCTCCAACACAGGAGACCCAGGTTTAATCCCTGGGCCAGGAAGATCCCCTGGAGAAGGGAATGGCAACCCACTCCAGTATTCTTGCCTGGAGAATTCCATGAACAGAGAAGTGTAGTGGGCTACAGTCCATGGGGTTGCAAAGAATCGCACATGACTGAGCAACTAACACTTTGATTTCACTCTCAATATGATTTATTAAATGAGTGGATTTCACTATGAGTACAGGAGACACTGTAGAAAGCTGATAATTAGAGACTAGAATGGAGAGACAGGCCAGAGAAAAGGAAGATTGTCTAAGGTTTTGGGAAGGAATGGGCTGGGTTAGGATTCCTTGTGGATGTGAAGCTCAGTTGTAAACCAAAGGTGGAGGGTGGGCTGCCAAGCAGACAGCGAGGTGGAGGTGGATGAGCCTGTTTACTGTACCAGCCACAGAATCTGCAGAGAAAGGATTTTCTAATGGAAATTCATAAATTTATGAAGAAATAATGATCGTATTTATACCGTGCTGTTCTAAACGCTTAGACTTAGTCTGCTGATTTATTAATCTTCACACTAGTACTCTGAGACAGAGGAGTATTATTCTCATATGATGACAGAGGAAGACACTGAAAATTACGAAGGTTAAAAATCTCAAGCAAAATCATACAGGAGGGATGGATCAAATGGAATTCCAGTGAGGATGCGCGGGTCAGTGTCCCTGCCCTGGGTCAAGACCCTTCTTTCTGGGTGTAAAAGCAGGTAGCATTTTATGCCTTCTTAGCCTCTACAGTTGGAGTTCAGTTTCTACAGTTGGGAAAAATTACTGAAACCCCCAAACAATTTGAATTTATGCCTTGTCATACTGTATTTGCTTAATGAATGCAAGCTTCTATATTTCCTTTCATTTGTGGGTTTATGAACATCAGCCTCATATTTTATAGGTGGTTTGATTTTTTTTTTTTTTTTAAGATGTCTAACTTGCCGTAATTAAAGGGACCAGCTTGGGACAAAAACACTTCTCTCCTACTTGTAACAATCCAGCACCAAACATACCATACCAAAAAAAAAAAAAAAATACACAACCCACGAGCTCAGACAAGCAGTACTTTATACTTTGAAATGCTCCTGCTATTTAATATATGTACCTTGCCCAGTTTCTGGTCTGGTTCTCTTCCCCTAGGTTTTCCTCTGTATCATTTTTGTGGCTGCTTCATTTCTGTTTAATATTTGCTTATTTTTGTTGAAATCCCGAGTGCAGAAACCCACAAACCAAACGAATACTAACGGAAAACACTGAGCGGCTCAAATGTCCTTGGAGACACACAATTTTTTTTTTTTTTTTGTTATTTGTTTGCCACCATTTGTCATCCTCTGCTCAGAGAGATCAACAGTTTTTAGCACAGAGATCAATATTCTCTTAACCCAGACCTAATCTGAGGAGAGTCTCCCAGTGTTTCACCTTGGACTACACTACTCTACCAGAGTTGCCTTCCAGCCCTCCCCTCCCCCGCCACCCCAGCCCCCCAGCAATAATTTTGTCTGAGTAAGACAGCAATTTTTCATCCTTTGGTCAAAACTGGTGACAAAAGAGGGAATAATGGTTGCTGACATACGAAATGATAGATTTGACACATGGCGTGCTGAGCTGGGAGCTTTCACGTGCCAATGTAGAAAGACAGATAAGCCTGCTGATGGTTCTCCTGACACTGCTGGTGCTCCCCACCCCCGCCTCCAGGACCAAAACAACCGCCTTGATCTTTGCTTTCTTTGGGTCTTTCTTGTGACCTAGTTTTGTCTCTGACTCTGGACAGGAAGTAAGCCGCTGCACGGCTCTCCCTGTCTGCGTCTGCATTTCCTTGTCCCGCAAAAATGATCATTCTGTGCCCTTTCCTGTAGTACTGCGAGGGCAATCCAGCATGATGCTTGAGGAAATAGGAACGAATATAGCCAGTGAGAGAGAAACAGATGGGGCGAAGAAATGGAACCAGCAGATTTCTGGACCATATTCAATGAGCGTAGTTCTCTAATACTGCAACAGAACTGCTCTTTAATTTTTGTGAGCATCTAGAGTGGAGAAACACCTCAACCTCCACCGAGGGGCACAAAAGGGGTCCCTTTCTTAATCCTTCTGGCAGAAGTGAATTAGGGCTCACAGAAGCCCATGCCAGGAGGGAGGGCAGAGACGTGCACCCGGCCGGAGATCTAGTTCCCTGGGACAGACACTGTGACCTAGATGCCACGGGGCAAGGCTCCAGCCGGAGATCCCGTTACATCTTGACACACAAAAGCTTCTTTCAGAATCGAAACGAACCAAACAGAAACAATTTCTACCCCTGCCTGGGCTCCACCGGAGCATATGTTCATGTTTAAAACCCAAACCCTGCCCCATGCACCGTTTGTCTACATCCAGACGGGTATTCTCTGATTTCTGCAGACCAACAACCACCACGACTGCTCTGGGTCACCAGGAGCCCATAAACAACACCACATACAATTTACTTGTAAAATAAACCCACCTCCCGAGTCCTGCCCCCTCCTTTCCCCTGGCTGACTGCAGTGTTTGCTTGGGGAGCTACGGCTTTCTCACCATTGCACATTTGCCAGGAACATTTCAATATGACCCTTCCATCCTCAAGGAGAAAATGTATAAATATTCTAAGGTGATGTTATTTACAAAGCCACAAAACACCGACTTTGAACTCTCTTTTCAAAGACAGTTTTAGAAAGAATTTTTCAACCTACCTCAGAAAAAGAGATCCTGTTTTTTTTTTTTTTTCTTTTAAACTGCCAAGCGTCCCAAGTCCATACATGCTAAATGCATACGGAAAAAATTATAGATACATGATCGTATGCATGTTTCAATCCTCAGAGCCAGTTTTCTTTCTTCCCCCCCCCCTTTTTTTTTCCATTTTGGGCTGTGTGTGTGTGTATGTGTCTGTGTGTATGTGTTGATGAAAAACATTTTTCTTGTGATACGTTATTCGGCACATCCTATGGTATTTTTCACAGTTTCTACATGTTTGACATTTTAGCCAAACCTGTTAGGAGGGGGAGTCAAATTGGAGAACTACAATATTTAGCTTTCAATAATCACTGCCAATATAATAGTTGAAGGAACGTAAAATTTGCAGGGGGATGATTTTTAATAAAAATTTTTAAGAACACAAAGGTTTACTACAAATAGTTCATGAGATATAATACAACGACTATTAAAAGACATATATAAATATTTTGAAATGTGTGTGTTGTGAGGAGAAAAAGAGGAGGGGAATTTAAATAGGGGAAAGATCTGGCAGATAGCAAAATTTCCCATAATGAGAAATACTCTGTAGGAAACAGGTCTAGAGTAAGCTGCTATTTTTAAAATTGTCTTCGTTATGAACTAGATCTCTCACAGAACCTTGAATTACCTGGAACTTTTGTTTGTGTGTGTTTGAAATGAATCTTAAGGTCATGAGTTAGGGTGCGTGCCCTTAGCTTAGCAGTCCCTACGTGAGGGGTGTGTGTAGTCTTCTGGCATTTTCTTTTTAATAGCAATTTTGAGTACAGGATTGCTGAAATTTAGAGCCACTTCTGAACACGCACCCTGAGGCCACAGGACAATGAAGAACGTTTTGAGGGAGTAGATAAAATAAAAATGGCAGCAGCAGCCACACTCTGGAAAGAGATGCTACTGGCCTGGATTACCTTGTCTTTCACCTTGTCTGTTTTCTCAACCAGCCAGTGATTCCTGTTGAAGTTGAGGGACTCAGAACCATCTCAGAGCCCTGAATCTCATTAGGAGTTTTTCCTGCAAAAAAAAAAAAAAAAAAAAAAAAATGGTCCTTCCATGTCAGATAACTTGTGGACATTTTCTTCCAAGGGAGTGTTTACATCGTCATTTTGCCTTGAAAGCATCCTCTGATGGACAAGACGCTGTCAAACAACCCAACTGTTTCCCAAAGCCCTCCTCCTTGTAGACCACAAAGAGTTAACAGGATGTTTCTTGCTGTAGAATTAATCAGATTCATATTAGCAGTAGTAAATGTCATGCTGGCACCTTCTCCTTCTCACACATTACAGTTTCGAGTCTTTGCTACGAGGGAATAATGAAGTCAAGATATGCAGTGCCATATACTGAGCATCTTTTTTGTCAGTCTGCATAAGAAATGAATTGTATCTGCTACTAAGGGGGTCAAAGAAGCAGTGAGTTAAGAAGACTGCTTAAAGAAATGACATGTCAAAGGAAACCAAAACTTATTTTATTTTAGTTTTTAGCATTTCCTAGGTGGATTGCTTTTTTGGAAAGAAAACATCCACAAATGCCACTGTGTGATCAAGTCAGGTTATTTTTTTTTAAATTTAGTTATTTATTCATTTTTTGACTGTGCTGAGTCTGGTGCATGGGCTTTTCTCTAGTTGCAGCAAGCAGGAGCTACTCTCGAGTTGCGATGCTCAGAGTCCTCATTTTGGCAGCTTTTCTTGTTGTGGAGCACAGGCTCTAGGGCTTACGGGCGTCAGTAGTTGTGGCTCCCAGGCTCGAGAGCACAGGCTCAGTATTTGTGGTGCAGGGCTTAGTTGCTCTGTGGCATATCCCTGCAACCAGGGATCAAAGCCCTGTCCCCTGAACCAGCAGGTGGATTCTTAACCACTGGACCACCAGGGAGGTCCAAGTCTGCTTACTTTCGATGGCTATTGACCAAAGGGCATTCAAGCTCTTTGAGCTTACTTACTGAGATCAATAAAACAAAACAAACCTCCTCCAAGGCAGACCTGAACACCACCAGGATTGGGACAGCCTGCCCTCTGTCCTATACAGGGACATCATGGCAGGGTAGCTACAAGTTCAGCATAGCTATCACACAGCCTGAAGGTGAATCTCTCAGTTATGCCTGAGACCAAGGGTTACCTGGTCCAAGTGATTCAACTTTGTCCAGTTCCTTTCATTGTAAATGAGGACAATAATTGTACTTATCTAGAGAATTATTCAGAGAAGGCAATGGCACCCCACTCCAGTACTCTTGCCTGGAAAATCCCATGGATGGAGGAGCCTGGTGGGCTGCAGTCCATGGGGTCGCTAGTAGTCGGACACGACTGAGCGACTTCACTTTCACTTTTCACTTTCATGCATTGGAGAAGGAAATGGCAAGCCACTCCAGTGTTCTTGCTTGGAGAATCCCAGGGACGGTGGAGCCTGGTGGGCTGCCGTCTACGGGGTCACACAGAGTCGGACACGACTGAAGCCACTTAGCAGCAGCAGCAGCGGAGAATTATTGCAAAGACTATGTTTGTTAAATCACATGAAGTGTATGAAATATGATGCCTCATAGAGAGGTTGGTGGGTGCTCAGTGGCTCAGTCGTGTCCGACTCTTTGCCATCCCTTGAAGTGTGGCCCTCTAGGCTCCTCTGTCCTTGGAATTCTCCAGGCAAGACATGGAGTGGGAACCATGTCCTTCTCCAGGGGATCTTCCTGACCCAGGGATCACTGAACTCTCATCTCCTGCATTGCAGGCAGATTCTTTACCACTGAGTCACCTGGGAAGCCTCCTCATGGAGGGAATATCTCTATAATTGTTAGCCCTTAATACAGATTCATTAATTCTCTAATTGACTCAGTGACTACTCATTCATTACTTGTGTGGTTGAATATTTGGGAGATTCAAGAGAAGAACTGACTTGGGTCAGATGGATTAAGATGGGTAATATTCTGAGAGGTTGTACTATGTAAAATTGCTCAAGGTAGTAGAGAAGAGTGCGGTAGCTCATAACTTTGTAAAATAGGCAAAATAATATTCACTGCAGAGATGGGTGGTAGTATCAGAAGGGACCCAGGAGCAAACTGAGTAACTCCACAGAGAAGAAAGCAATTAGACCCCTCTCTTACACTTGCATAAATTAAATTGAAATGGATTTAGAATGTAAATGTGAGATTCAGAATTATAAAGCTACTGGAAGAAAGCATTGGAAAAAAGTTCCTTGACCCTGGTCTTGGTAAAGTTTCTGTGGATGGTACTCCAAAAACACAAGCAGCAGAAGTAAGCATCAGCAAATGGGACCACATTGAACTAAAGAGCTTCCGCACAGCAGAAGAAATCTTCAACCAACAGACAGACAACCTACAGAATGAGAGAAGATATTTGTAAATCCAACATCTGATAAGCAGTTAATATCCAAAATACAAGGGCTTTCCTTGTAGCTCAGAATATGCCTACAATGCCGGGACCCAGGTTCAGTTCCTGGGTCGAGAAGATCCCCTGAACAAGGAAATGGCAACGCACTGTAGTATTCTTGCCTGGGTTATCCCATGAACAGAGAAGCCTGGCAGGCTACAGTCCACGGTGTCTCAAGAGTCAGACATGACTTAGCAACTAAACCACCACCATCCAAAATATAAGGAACTCCTCCAACTCAATAGGAAAAATAAAAACAAAACCAAACAAACTCCAGACCCAAATGATTTGATTAAAAAATGGGCAGAAGACTTGCATAGACATTTTTCAAAGAAGACATACAAATGTCCAGCAAATACATGAAAAGGTGCTCAGTAGCATTAATCATTAGGGAAGTGCAAACCAAAGCCACAGCGAGGTACCACCTCACACCTGTTGGAATCGCTGTTATCGAAAAGACAAGTGATCACAAGTGCAGGTAAAGGTGCTGAAAAAAGGTAACCGTCTGTGCACTGTTGGTGCAGCCACTATGGAAAACAGTATGGAGGTTTCTCAAAAAAAAAAAAAAAAAGCCTAGCATAAGATCTAACAGTTCTACTTCTGGGTATAAATCTGAAGTACATAAAAATAGTCTTGAAGAGATATCTGCAGCTCCACACTCATAACAGCATTATTCATAACGGCCAAGACATGGAAACAACTTCAGTGTCCCTGGACAGATGAATGGGTGAAGATGTGAACTGGAATGTTATTCAGCCGTAAGAAGAAGGAAATGCTGCCTTTGGATCACTGGCCTCGAGGGCATTATGCCAAGTGAAATTAGACAGAGAGAAAATGAATATTGTATGTTCTCATTTATACTTGGAGTCAAACTCATAAAAATAGAAAGTAGAAGGTGGTTGACAGAGGCTGAGGGTGGGGAGGTGGGGGAAATACTCAGATGCTGGTCAAAGGGACCAAACATCCAGGTATAAGATGGATAAGTTCTGGGGATCTAGCTTACAGCATGGTGACTAATTAGTAAACATCATATTATATACTAGGGGTTTCTCGGGTGGCCCAGTGGTAAAGAATCCACCTGTCAATCAGGAAATGAGGGTTTGATCCCTGGGTTGGGAAGATCCCCTGGAGAAGGAAATGGCTACTGACTCCAGTATTCTTGCCTGGGAAATCCCATGGACAGAGGAACCTGGTGGGCAACCGTCCATGGGGTTGCAAAAGAGTTGGACACAAGTTAGCAACAAAACAACATTATATACTTGAAAGTTGTCAATACGGTGGCTCTCAAATGTTATCATTCCCCCCAAATGATAATTATGTGAGGGGATGGAGGTGTTAACTAACCTTACTATGTTATCATTTTGCACTATATATATATATATATATATATATATATATATGTATGAAGTCATCACTTAGCACAACTTAACTAATGTGTGTTGTGTGTCAATAATATCTCAATAAAGCTGGAAGAAAAGAAGTGGTCCGGGAGTCATTTTCAGTATTTCTTTAGCATTTTTCACTTTATGTATGTGGTTTCTTTCCTCCTAGGTAATCATTTAAGCTAAAACAGTTGCTTCTTCTGAGATGAAAACAGCATTTTGTGACTTCTGCCAGTATCACGTTGTTGGGAGCATATTGGAAAGCAAGTACAACTTAGGGTAATAAAGGGTTCTATCAAAAAGGTGTAAAACTATATTATCATATAAAACATACCAGTAAACACTTCCTAATGCCAAAGTCCGGGCTTTCCAGGTGGCTCAGTGGTAAAGATTCTACTTACCAAGCAGGGGCTGCGGGTTCAGTCCCTGGGTGGGGAAGATCTCCTGGAGCAGAAAATGGCTATCCACTTCAGTATTCTTCCCTGGAGAATCCCATGGACAAAGGAGCCTGGCAGGCTACAGTCCATGGGGTCGCGAAGAGTTAGACATGACTTAGCAACTCAACAGCAACAATAACAATAGCAATACCAAAGTATATTGCTATAATTTTAAAATCAGCTTTGTTGATTTATAATTTACATATAGTAAAATGTACCCATTTTAAGTGCACAGTTTAATGAGTTTTGTCTGCAATATATGCCATGAAACCGTCACTGCGACTAAGATATAGAACATGCTGGTCACCCTGAAAAGTTGGTGCCCCTTTGCAGCTAGTCTCCTCCCCTACTTCTGATCCCCAACAGCCCCTGATCTGCTTCCTGCTAGCATAGTACGATGCAGGGAGCTCAAACCTGGTGCTCTGTGACAACCTAAAGGTTTGGGATGGAGTGGGAGGAGTGAGAGAGGTTAAACAGGGAGGGGACATGTGTATACCAATGGCTGATTCACGCAGTTGAATGGCAGAAACCAACACAATATTGTAAAACAATCATACTCCAAGTAAAAATAAATAAATTTAAAAACTAAGGCAATCATTTCTATATCCAGCCTTGTTTAATTTACTTTACTCTTGCCAGCCAGTTAAGCAGCCTTTAAAGCTGTTTCCTCATGGAATTGTTATGAGGTTCAAGTGAGAAAATACAGGTGAAAATTCTGTGAAAAAAATCAGCAAGAGCTACCAAAACACAGAATTAACTAACTTGTACTTACCTATCATACTTACAATTATCCCTTTTAAATACGCTGCTACTAGTCTCTGGAAAAAAAAAAAATCCTTCTAGAGCAGAGCAACTCGCATTTAATATGTTCAGATCACTTGTTAAAGTGATCTTGTTAAAATCAGATTCTGAATCAGTACGTCTGGAATGTGGCCTGGGGTGAAGTGTTTATTTCAACACTCAGGTGAAGACGATGTCACTGGAGCAACGCTAGGGGCTGTCATTTGGGTAGGGCTCATATTTTATTCAGGTTTTGCCAACAGTCTTGGCTTTCTTCATTAGTTTTGACCACCAGGACTAGAGATTCTTCCCAATAACCACTGTAACCTTGAGCGACCCAACCTCCCATGTTGTTTGGTCCGGCAACCAAGTATGCTGGCTTATGGATTCTCAGAATGGAGTAAATTTTTAATGTCCCCTCAACCACTAGAATGAGGTGGGAGGGGGGTTCATGTTTGGGAACACATGTAAGAATTAAAGATTTTAAAATTAAAAAAAAATAAAATAAAAAAAATAAAAAAAAAAAAGATAAAAAAAAAAAAAAGAATTAACTCATTAAACTCTTGGACACCTAGTCTCTCATGCAACAGTCTCCTTTTGATTGAGTCTCACCAACAACAGCGCATCCTCTCTTCGTTCACTGTGTCTGGCTCAACATTGTGGTAAAGTTCTCAATATGCTTTAGGGCCTTATGTTTGTCAAATACACCTCCTTTCCCCCCAAGCCAAGAAGCTCAAGACATTATCATTGGACATGAAATGTATTCAACTGTTCAAAAGGTGAAAGAATAAAACAATATGCTTTCAATATACATGACAAACCAAAGACTAGTTTTCAAAGTATATGAATAATTATAAATTATTAGCAAAAAATAAAACTGCCAATGGGGCAGAATTAAGAAGAAGAAAATATAGATCAGGAACAAGAAAGTAAAAAGGAAGCAGCTGCAGCCTTATTGATATAAGATAAAGAAGAGTGTGGGGTTTTCTTGTAGCTCAGATCATTAAGAACCCACTTGCAATGCAGGAGACCCGAGTTCGATCCTTTTCATGGCTTATAATCAGCCCAGTGTAACATTATTTGGAGGCTCCAGCAAATATCTGGATGAGTACGTGTGTGTTAAGTCACTTCAGTCATGTCTGACTCTTTAGCGATCCCATGTACTGCAGCCCACCAGGCTCCTCTGTCCATGGGATTCTCCAGGCAAGAATGCTCAAGTGGGTTGCCATGCCCTCCTCCAGGGGATTTTCCCCACCCAGGGATCCAACCTGGGTCTCTGAAGTCTCCTGCACTGGCAATTGAAAGCCAAAATATCTGGATACTCCTTCTCAAATCTCAAATACTCCCTGTCCGATCTCAGAGAGAGAAATACGTACTCAAGACAGCTTTCCCGGGTTAGATTCATAACTCAGGAACTCGACAGGTTTCCTTAAACTATTTTTCACTAAATAGGTAATTACGACAGGAAATCTCAGCATTCAAGGGAATTTTTTTATTACACTCCTTGAAAATAAATGTTATTTCAAGTCTTGTTGGAATACCCGACATTGACACATGATGTGTGTGTGTGTGTGTGTGTGTGTGTGTGTGTGTGGTACATGCTGATTTATCCAGAATCCCCATGCCAGGGACATCTGGATTATTTTCTTTAGGAAGAAACCTGAACTTAAACTCATTTTCTTTATAATTGAGATGTCAATGAGGTTAAATCTCCTGAGCCTTTAGCTCCACTTATATTCCAGAAAATACTTATGAAAACCAAAATCAGATATTTTCAAATGTCTTCTTACTTTGTAAGAAGTAAGAAATGTACTTCTTATTTCTTTATTTAGGGTATACTGCCTGCCGCTTGGTGGCTGTCACTTAGGTAATAGTTACCTGCCACTCACCAGGTGTCACACTGAGGCATTGAGGGTGGGATATACAGGAGAAAAGCATTTGAGTAAAACAGACTTTCTGATCTTTCCTTTTACTAGCGTTGCATCTATTTCCTTTTTACTTCAGTTTCCTCTTTTGCAAAATAACAAAATTTGGACCACACTGTGCTATTGCATCTTTGCTGACATCCTAAGAGGCAGTTTTCTATGTCTTTGCAGTTGTCACCTTATAGTCCACCCAGGACTCCCCATAAGGAATGTATGGTGTTGTGGTTAAAAGCACGAATTACAGCTTAGGCTGCTTCCGTGTCCTGGCTATTGTATTAATAAATAGTGCTGCAATTCACATTTGGATGCATGTATCTTTTGGAATTATGGTTTTCTCAGGGTGCATGTCTAGTAGTGGGACTGCTGTGGTATTTTTAGTGTTTTTAAGGAACCTCCACACTGCTCTCCACAGTGGCTGTAAGCTGCTATGTAGGACAGGGAGCTCAGCTCAGGGCTCTCAGATGCCCTAGAGGGGTGGGATGGGGGTTATGGGAGATGGAGAAAGGTCCAAGAGGGAGGAGATATATGTAAACATATATGATTCACACTGTTGTACAGCAGAGACTAACATAACATTGTAAAGCAACTGTGTGTGTGCATGCTAGGTCACTGCAGTCATGTCTAACTCCATGTGATTCCACGGAGTGCAGCACGCCAGGCTTCCCTGTCCTTCACTATCTCCGAGTTTGCTCAAACTCATGTTCATTGAGTCAGTGATGTTATTCTACCATCTCATCCTCTGCTGCCCCCTTCTCCTCCTGCCCTCAACTTTTCCCAGGATCAGGGTCTTTTCCAATGAGTTGGCTCTTTGCCTCAGGTTGCCAAAGTATGGGAGCTTCAGTCCCAATAAAAAATAGTAGCTGCTATTCAATCATCAATGGTAGACAGTGATAAATACTATTGGAAGAAATTCCTCAAAATCCCTTTGAGACATGTACTTCAAGATCTGGGATAAATTAGTGTGTTTATTTGTTTTGGCACATTCTCCTGATTACTGTTGCTTTAGATTGTCTTGAAGTCATGTAGTGGCCAGACTCTAACTTGATTCTTCTCCTTCAATATGGTGTTGGCTATTTTGGGACTTTTGCTTCTTCATCCAAACTTTAGAATCAGCTCATCAATGTCTACAAAATATTTTTCTGGGATTTTGATTGGCCTTGTGCTGAATCTATAGATCAAGTTGGGAAGTCCTGCCATCTGGACAATATTGAGTCCTTCTGTTATATACTTTAATATTAATATATTATTTTTTTTTTTTTGCTTTCTTTCATCAGGGTTTTGTAGTTTTCCTCATATCAGTCTCATATATATTTTGTTAGAGTTATACCTAAGTATGTTATTTTAGGAGGGTGTGCATGTAAATGGCATTGTGGTTTTGGTTTCAAATTTCACTGTTTGATTATTGTTATATGGGAAAGTTACTGATTTTTGTATATTAACCTTGTCTCCCGCAACATTCCTGTCATTGCTTAGTAATTGCAGAAATTTTTTTTTCGATTTGCTTTGTTTTTCTACACATGAGATTATGCCATCTGTGAACAGATACTGTTTTATCTTTTCCTTCCCAATCTGTATGCCTTTTATTCCTTTTTTGTCTTATGATATTACTCAAACTCAGCAGGATGTGAAAAAGAGTGGTGAGAGGGGGCACCTTTGCCTTTTTCTTGATCTATGTGTAGACATTGTGTGGAGCTCTGGGTTACACAGAAATACTAAAAGGAAATGGCAGCCCACTCTCTTATTCTTGCCTGGAAAATCCCATGGATAGAGGAGCCTTGTGGGCTACAGCTCATGGGGTTGCAAAGAGTTGGACATGACTGAGCTATTGAGCACACTAGATTTAAGAATCTCTGAGCTTTAAGGAAGCATCATAAAAGGACACTGAAGAATTCTAACTCAGCAAAGTTGTGCAGCTCTGGTGTTCAGAAAGGGAGCCGGGGAAGTGGCGTGTGAACTATAGTTTGAAAAGTGAAATGGAAAGTGTTTAAAATAAATGGAACTTTTGGGGATACCTTGGTGGTCCACTGGTTTAAGACTCCATTTCCAACGCAGGAGATGTGGGTTCAATCACCTGTTGGGGAACTAAGATCCCATATGCTGCACAGCCAAAAAAAGAAAAGAAAAAAGAAATGGAAATTTCCACGAGGACTTTTCATTAACTCAGACTTACTCTTGGAAAATTACAAAGGAAACCAAGTTGGCTTGTGGTTTCTTCTTTCTTTCCCCCTTACTTGGCCCCCTTCCCACACCTCCATTTCCCATTGCTGACTGGTTCAGGGCCCACGATATCTTTGTCACATATGGGCCCTGGGACTCAGGAAATTTTCCCCAGGACAACTTTGCTGAGGTTGTCTTCCCAGACTTGTGCTTTGTACTCACAGTCATCATCCTTGTGAAGCTCACCCATCCCGGTGTTCATTCCTCAGAGGCAGGTTGGCTGGACCTTTGGAAGGGTCTGCTTCATGTCTGCATGTCTGTACATATCCATGAGCTAAAGAGAGATGGGGAAATGGGAAGTCTTCTCCTCTCCCAACTCTTTGGAGGAAATATGCTTGCCTGTAATCAGGGGTAACATTAAAAACATTTAACAACTATTAAGACAGGATCACTGAATGTTAAGGAGAGATGCCAGCCATTAGGTTCAAGCAGAGTCCCAAAGTGTTAGTCACTCAGTCATGTCCGACTCTGTGACTCCAGGAACTGCAAACTGCCAGGCTCCTCTGTCCATGGAATGCTCCAGGCAAGAATACCGGAGCGAGTTGCCATTTCCTCCTCCAAGGGATATTCCCAACCCAAGGATCAAATCAGGGTCTCCCGCGTTGCAGGCAGACTCTTTATCATCTGAACCACTTTGGCCCTCGAGTACCAAAGATAGGCATACAGAGGAAAGGCATATAGGATTCTGGAGTTTGTTGTTTGGGACCAAAGCAGGGATCATGGAGTTTGTGATGCCTTGGGGAGGGGCTCTTTCAAATTCAAACTATGAACTATTTAAAAAATATTTTGTCTGTACCTCACAACATGCAGGATCTTAATGTCATGACTAAGGATTGAACTCACACCCTGCAGTAGAAGCACAGAATCTTAACCACTGGACCGTCAAGAAAGTCTCTGGGATAGCTATGTTGCTAGCCATATGTGTCCAGCTGAGCATCAACCACATCTTTATGGTAAATAACGAATTTTATGTATTAATAAGAGAATAGAGGACTTGATATTTGGTTCCAATGATGGGGATTTTAGGTGAGTTGGAAAGGGAAAATCATGTCATAAAAGGCTGGTCGAAGCAAAACACTGGAGCCTGTTCTCTGCTTCTCCTTCTCCTGCCTCTTCTTCCCGTCCTCAGACTCAGACAACAACATGTTGGCAGATGGTATGACCCACATCCCTGCAGGAGTAGCCTTGTTTTTCGGTATTAAGTCAGTGAGGCCGCTCAGTTATGAAAACATTGTTTATGTTACAAAGAGGCCTTGAATTTGCCCCTTGGTACTTTGCTCAGGCTTTCTTTACTTTGATCAAAAACCTTAAGTTTATTTGGCATTTTATTGTACGTAAGCTGGGAACACTAAAGGTAAAACTAAGTATTTCTTTTAGAAAGGTGGCTCTTTATGAACTTCTACAGATTTCTGATTCACAATCTATATTGCCATTGCATGGATCTTGTATAAACAGTGTTCAACATTAGTATGAAACACAGAAAGATGAGTGTTTAATAAAAGAACATTTAAAGTTTAGCCTCTGTAAGCAATACAAAAAAGTAGAAAGATGTACCTCAAGTTGCAAATAGAAAGTTTACATTGAACGGTGTTTGGATGGAATGCAGGCCAAGTAAATGACTCTTTAACACCCTTTTGGAAAGACAAGTTGGGCGTGAACCACTGCGATATTTCTCCAGTGACTAACCTAAAATAAATGACCTTAAATTACAAGGCAGCTTTAGCAACTAGTAAAACTTCTTCTGACTTAACAGTTACTAGAGAGTTTCTGGATGTGTTTATTTTTGATAGCACTAGATGCTGCATTCTCTATGTGTGTTTATGAATAAGCAGGAAATTAGCTCCAGGAGACAAGTGATAGGAAAACTTTTCCAACCAGTGAGAGTTGGCTCCATGTCCATCTGGGGGATGTGGTTGCTTTGGTTGGTTTCATCTGTCCTTTTCCTGGAATCACTGCTATAGTCACTTAACACGGTCAGCCGGTCGGTCGGCTGTGAGAGGCATTTCTGTAAGCTCCTAGCGCACCCTTGTACTTGAGACATTTGCACAGACTGAGGCTTTAACAACGGGTGGAGAGTGATATCTTACCAGGCTTGTGATGGTGTGCTTTCCCTTCAAAGTTCGAAATAGGTCTTTCAGGCTCAGCGAAAAAAAAAAAAAAGATAAAAAATAGCTTTCTCTTTTGATTTGAAGAAACTATGATTTTTTCTATTGTCTTGGCATAGACTTTTAATCTGTAACGTGAGCTTGCCTCCAGCAAATCATGTGTATAGGATGTTTTCCAAACTGAACCGCTCTGGAGGGATTTTGAAATGTCTTTATCCCAGTCGCACGTAAAATTGTGTTACTAGAGAAAATTCAGATGGACATAAAAGCAATAAAAAGTCTCAACACATTTTAAGTAAGAAAGCCCTCTGGAGGAAAAAAAAAGTGGAAATTAAAGAAAAACTGCTCAACTAAATAATTTCTGACTAACAGAATATATGAACACTGGGGAAAAAAAAGCAGACCGTTAACAATGCCAAATTAACAGACACCATCGGCAAACCTGAGCCATATGTGTATGTTCCAAAAGTTCTACATACCTTTCCAATTAGAACAATGAAATGATTCCTTTAATCAAATAAAAATCAGAACCACAATTTCCATTATTTTATGATAAGGAAAAAAATCACAAAAACCTGTAAATCCCAGTATTCCTTTTTCCAGATGTGCCAATTTAATTTGTAATCGTAAGACACTGCCTGGTTTTAATGAATCTGTAACATACGGATCTGTTCATTTCACTGCCTTTGCATGTAAGGTCCCCAAGAGCAGACATCAATCTTGTTAACAGCAAACAACATCCTGGAGATTAAATATTTTTAGGGGTAATCATTTCTTTTACTCTGTCTCGTTGCATTGTATATGTGCCCACGTGAAGGTGCATGGTCTATAAGCTGGACATTTCTTATAGCTGGCTACCCTTGTAGTTGGCCTTGCCCGTGTAATTAAGTATTTTAAAAGTCATTCATCCCACTGCATGTTTAGGTCAAACCAAATAGCACCAACTCTCTCCAAGGCAATGAGATCAGAATAATTGCCACTTCAGGCCAATGTGAGTCAGGCTGATTAGTTTTACCAACATTTAGAGTTTTATTATCATTCTGCCACCAAAAAATAAGCATGGGCTTAGAGCAAATTAATGTGTAATTCGATTACTTCCTTTAATGAGAGAATCACGTAATCTTTAGCATTAAGTTAAAACCGAGTATTGGCAGAGGCTGGGAGGATCTGTGCGATGTGTTGCTCAGTGGGTCAGCTTTTCCAGGACGAAGGATAGGACTTCACCCACAGGTATAGTCCAGATGAGGCTCTGCCCTCCAGGAGTTCCCAGGGGAAGGAGGACTTTGCAGATAAGGTGTGGGGAGGGAGTAAAAACTGGCAGATGGAGAAGCTGACCACACAAGGACTGTTCAAGAAGGCACAGATTTCCTACTGCTGAGGTCACTTGTTGCTTCTATTTAAGAAATACACGCTGTCCAGCCATACATTTTCTACTTAGGATGATGCTAGTTGGCCAAGAAATGGGACTTCTCACAGCTGATTTTTTTTTTAAATAAATGGAAAGAATATTCTTTTTCTAAAAAAGTGTTTAAATGTTTTTTTGTATCTGTTGATTTTGGCTCACTGAGTCTTCATTGCTGCGCATGGGCTTTCTCTAGTAACGGTGAGTGGGGGCTACTGGTTGCTGTGGTGCACGGCTTCCCATTGCAGCGGCTTCTCTTGCGGCAGAACATGGGCTCTAGGTGAATGGGCTTCAGCAGTTGTGGTGCTCAGGCTTAGTTGCTCCACGGCATAGGGAATCTTCCCAGACCAGGGATCAAACCTGTGTGTCCTGCATTGGCAGGCAAATTCTTATCCATGGCACCCCCAGGTAAGTGCTCACAGCTGTATTCATTTTATCTGAGTGCATTTTTCCTTTTATTTGAAAGAAAAATATTTAGTGACAGGAAGTTGAATCTTGTTGATGTCCTGTCAGATCTATTCATAACCAATATCTCCCTGGGGACTACTTAGCTGATATCATGAGGGACCATAACTCGATCTTGTCCTATGAGGGATTCTCCTGTAAAATTCCCCCACTCACTACATTTTAATGCAAAAATTTGTTCAGTTAACATTTACACGACCCTGAGGAATTAGTAACTCTACTGTGGATACACATTCTTACACTATGAGGCAGACAGGCTTTAAGGTGAAGCTTTGACGAGCATTTGCAGGTAGAGCGTGAATACAGTGCAGTTGTGCCTACCTGAGCTGGAAGAGGAGGAAACGAAGACCTTAGGGATGTCAGAGGCTTGGAAACAAACTGCTCCTATTCCTGAGTTTGGATGGAAGCCTTCTGGAATCTCCAACGTGTCAGAGATTTGGTTTCCCTCCTCTCCCCTTCCTAATATTCTGCTTCCTGGGTTGATGGCCCTTTATTATTATTATGATTTTGGAGAGGGGCTGCCCTGGGTCCTTGTTGCTAGACGTGGGTTTTCTCTAGTTGTGGCAAGCTGGGGCTACTCTTCCTTGCAGTGTGAGGGCTTCTCAGTCAGGTGGCTTCTCTTGTGACGTGCTGGCTCTGGAGCACAGGCTCAGTAATTGGGGCACACAGGCTTCCTTTTTCCAAGGCATGTGGAATCTTCCTGGATCGGAGACTGAACCCATCTTCCCGGCACTGGCAGGCAGATTCCTAACCGCTGGGCCACCAGGGAAGTCCAGATGGCCCTTTGTTATGTTGGCAGCATAAGTCACTTCTCTGAATGGAATTTAAATGTATAAGCTTATTGATCTGCCTTTGCCACTGGGCTAGAAGCTCAGTGAGGCTAGAGAACTTGCCTGTCTTGTTCACAGGAATTCTGAGCACCCACTGCAGTGCCAGGCACATAATATGTGCTCAGTAAATGTTCTGTTTAATTCTAGGTGAATGTGTAGTTTACCAAGTATGTCACATGAATCTCCTTTGTTGTTTTCCTTTGCTTATGACAAAACGTCTTTTGTCCTAATTTCAGTCATTTTTCCGATTCGACTTTACATCAATGAGTGAGTATAAATATCTTTTAATTTCTTTAGCCCATGGATGTAAATGTCAAGTTTTACAGTGTAATAAAAATTTCTGTGAAAAGTCATTTGATCAAGGTGTCTTCGACTATTTAAAAAATGCCTCCCCCAGTCTTGTGGGTGTGAAAATCAACATCTCACTTTTTTTTTTTTCTGCATAAGGATAATCCCTGAGTAATTTAAGTTACCTCCCCACTTTCAAGCCCACAGGCCCACTAGTCAATGCTCACCAAGAGAGCAGCTCTCTAGTTTTCCTTGGAGAAAACTCAGTGAAGAATTCGTCTTTTTACTTTAATATCCAATTTTATTCCTACAGCTGCTTCAACTACAGAAATTATTCTTAAAATGAGGCAAAAATGACAGGAAAGCTAATAGTTTATTTTATACCCCATTTGCTGGATTGTGTCTGCGCTGGGTCTCTGCAGTGTCTCCTTGTGACCCCGTGGACTGTAGCCCACCAAGCTCGTCTGTCCACGGGCTATTCCAGGCAAGAATACTAGAGTGGATTTCCATTTTCCTCCTCCAGGGGATCCTTCTGGCCCAGGGACCGAACCCAAGCCTTCTGCATCGGTCGGCCTGTTCTTCACTGACTGACCCATCAGGGAAGCTCTCATATATTGTAATATTTGCACACAGCTCACTGATTAAGACCTACTGCTCTCTGGCACATGATATTTTAATTGTGTTCCCAACACATATTCCCAAATTAGTTGTTTACAACTCACGGTGTGTCTTCTGATGGAAGCAAAATTGTTAAAGGTGATTTGTTTTCCAGGCTAGATTACTGCAGCTTATTTCAGCTCTGTGATGCTTATCATGGGCTTCCCTGGTGCCTCAGTGGTAAAGAATCCACCTGTGGTATTTATAGGAGAAGAATATTATTTTCAGGAGAAACAAATAGATTATTAATATGTGATGTTCTAGACTGTTAGGAAGGTGAGTGGCTAAGTGATAACTCCCCAAATGTTATCTCCTTTTAAGGGAAGATTTTTTACTGGGTTGGCCAAATAGTTTGCTCAGGTTTTCCCATAACATCTTATGGACTTTTTAGCCAACCCAGTGTATAAGAATTCTGAAGTATATGTAGGTGTAGTGTTAGTCCATAACTTTAGTGTCAATACAAGGAAGATACACCATGCCTTTTGTAAAGTAAAAATTCAAATACAGTAAAATGAAAATAAAAGAGTGTTACAACAGAACCTCTAAGGAAAAAGTATTATAACTATTATCTCTCTTTTATTAGATTCCTTCTATGTACCAAACATAGAAGTCTTATGTAATCTTGACATTAGTCTTGCACGGCACAGGATATTACCTTATTTTACATGTGAAAAATTAGACAGGGAGAAGTTATATAATGCTCAAGTTCAATGAGCTGCCAGTGATAAAGACAGGACCCAAAGTACATTTTCAAACTTCTTTCCTGCACTGTTTCACTCTGCTATTCTATAAAGCAAAAGGATGCTGGCTTTGTGGTCTACGACAAAAAGGAAAGGAAAATCTGAGATAGTCTAACAAAATTTTTCTAAAAATAAATGAGGACCCTTGACTAAGTAAAATTGAGTTGCATTATTTGACTGGCACATATGTGTGTGTGTGTGTGTGTGTGTGTATGTGTGTGTAACTGATTCATTTTGCTATACACCTGAAACTAACACAAAATGGTAAATCAACTATATGCCAGGAACATTTTTAAAAAAAGAAAAGAAAAAGACAGTAAGAATTCTACCTTTTTGTGGTTTTGTAAAAATTAAATGATATCATGGTAATGAGTTATGCACTTTTTAGCATAGAGCCTGATATATAATGAACCCTCAACAAAATTTATTTATTAAAATTATGGTTGACTCTTGAACAATGTGAGGGTTAGGGACACTAACTTCTTACACAGTCAAAAATCCACATAAAACTTTAAATTCTCCTAAATTTAACTACTAATAACTACTGTTGACTGGAAGCCTCACCAAAAACAATCAACACATATTTTTGTATGTACAGCCACATGTATTTTAGGCATCCGTGACATACATAACATTTTCTTATTTTTCAATATTTCTAGGCTACATGGTTCATCTGCAAAGTTTTCAAATAGTCGCAAATCTCCAAAATAGTTATTTAAAAGATCTGCATACAAGTGGGTACATGGCAGTTGAAACACTTGTGTCATTCAAAGTTCAGCTGTATAACTGGATGATTACTGCAAGCACCATCCTAACGAGTGAAATCACTGAGAGAGAGAGAAAAAAATCAAGAATTCTGTGGAACAGGGAAATAAGTAGGAAATAGGTAAAGGAAAAGGAGGGTGTTAGAGAAATAAGAACGGGGATCATTCGAATGAGAGAGACGTTGATTTTTGAGTGGCAGAGAGATGGAGAAGAGTTTTAAAAAGAAGCGTCAGCTGAGTCTGTTAAATGTCCTGTTGTAATGACAAATGAGGGGAAAGGAGACAATGTCAAAAATCTTGAAAAGCAGATTGCCCCTGGGGAGCAAAGAGGATCACTGTTTGTGGGATTGCCAAAAGTGGGAAGATTGAAAGAGGTTAGGGTTTGTGTTTGATCACATGCACCTGCTGTCAAGATTGTTTGTATCAGATTTGGTCAAGACAGGACAGAATTAGAATAACATTAGAAATGGCATCCTTGGAGCACTTCCTGTGAATCAGCAGAGAGCAAAGGTTTGAGGGGGAAAGCAATCGATGCAGCATGTCGTCCACCGCATCTGGGTGGTCAGGCCTAGTTCAGGTGCTCCACAGACTCCCCTCAAATGAAAAACAGTGAATCTACAGGGAGAGGAATGGATGGGGAAGCTCTGAGCAGGAGCTTCTGAAAGTAGGGGAAAAAATGGATTTAATTTAAAAATCACCTAATAAATTTTCAAGCTGACAGACTTGTCAATGGGGAAACTTAATAAAATATATTCTTTTGAAAACAATAACAGAATATTACATAAAACTTAAATGGTATGTGTGTGGGAAAACTCCTGTAATTTCCATCATGTTATATAATTAAAGTAATTTCTGTATATCCCCTTCTAGTCCTTTATTCATATGCAGTCATATTTTTACATAATTGCAACCACAATATACAGACAATTTGCATCTTGCTTTTTAATTTAGTTCAAGGGAAGTTTAGCTATAATTATTTGAAAGGAAAAAATTAAGAAAAAATATTGGGTATAAATATTCAGTTACAAATGTAGGAAAGTTTCATTCATCAATTCTTACATATGGAAAGGAAAAGCAATAGAAATGGGATAACGTGATTCAGCTCCACTTTCCAGTTCTCACTGGAAAAAAAATCTTTCAAATTTATGGAATGGAATAAAATATTATAGCTAAAGGCACTGGTAACTTTTATAATATTTTGCTAAGCATTGCTTTATGCTAAGTCTTGATGCTTTCTGTTAAATTGCTGTTAATGCCTTACTGCAAATATACACTTAGTAATAGAACATTATTATTATTTATATTAATAAAGTGACACAGTATGAACATTGTTTACCAACCTTGGAAAAACCTTACTTGATCTTTGCCTGAGGGACACAAGATAAATTAGAGGAATACAATAGAGGAAAAATGACAGTGACATAGCATGGTTTCAGCATTGATATGAATTCTGAAATGGTCCTGCAAAGGAAGCACAGTGGATGTGATGTCTAAAAATCATGGATGTTTCTACTCTGAATACATTTTGCCTGTGATTCATGAGTCTTGTGAAGTTTATAACTTTTTTTCTCTGGAGGCACCCTTTCACAAGTCCTATAATTTCCATAATATTCCTAAATTTTAAAAGCACTGGATCCACAGCTACAGCAGCTGCAGGAGATGAAAAAGACAGACCAGCTTTCTCCTCTCCATCAGGATTTTCTATTAACGTGTTTGCAGCCCCTGCCCACCCCCTCCACTGCAGATCAGCATTTGAAGGTGGTCCAAATAAAGAGAAAGAGGGGATTCATTAGCTGATTGACTCTAAAGTTATTTTTTTGAATTGAAAAAGCAAACTTAAAACTATTAAACTATTTTAAAGTAATTTTGAATAGTTCACCAGGAGCTGTAACATTGACTGTTGAAGTAAAAAGATGGTAGAAAGTCATGTGGCCAAATTTAAGAAAGCAACCTTGCTCCTTTGATTAAATAACACATGGTTCCTTCCTCTAAATAAATAAGGTTCCAATCCATGTCCACAAAGTACAGTTTAGTCAGCCAGCCACAAAAAAATAATGAGCCAGAGAGGAAAACTTCATGAAATTTTAATAATTCATTTCTAAGTATCCAAAATGCAGTCATTTCCCAAAGGCAGATGTCCCTCAGCATATTCCTGTGTTTATGTGTTTTCTTTAATCCTTCAAAGGAAGGTTGTAAGTTGGGAATGGTATAAGATTTGATTATACAAATAGCCAGTGAAGACCTTTGTGAGTTTCAGTGGCCCGAGTTCCGGAGGGAGAGATTATGTAATCTATAGCTTAATAATGGGACGTTAATTACATTAACCATAAGTGCATGTGTGCTCAATTGTGTCCGATTCTTTGCGAGCCCGTGGACTGTAACCCACCAGGCTCCTCTGTCCGTGGAATTTTCCAGGTAAGAATACTGGAGTGGAATGCTAGGGGATCTTCCCAACTCAAGGATGGAACCCGTGCCTCTTGCATTTCCTGCGTTTCCTGCATCTTCACCACTGTGCCACCTGGGGACCCCACGTTAACATTACCAACATTCAAACATCTATGAAGTATCAGTCAATATCCTAACCACATTGCAATCAGTATCTTATTTAGTGCCCACAAAACAGCCTATAAGATTGGCTTTATTATAACTATTTTCATTTTGTAAATGAGAAACAAAGAGATTACACAGTTAGCCAAGGATTTAATATTTGAATCCAAGTAGTCTGATTCTGTTCATAGCCACTAAGCAACACACCTCAACAATAGCAAGGATTAAAATATAAACTAAACAGAAGATGAAGGTTAATTTTAAAATGGTTCTACTTCATGTCATAATCAAGTAGTTCTTATAAACAAACTCTTCCTTGGGAAACAACTATAAATTGGGGAAAGACCAAAACTGGACTGAAATTGAAGGACACTCTACATTTGGAGGAGGGAGTGCCATGGAGAAACCAAGTTCACAGCATTTGGCTTCAGACAAGCCTCAGCCTTCCACGTGCGGCTGGCCTAGACCGAAACGAACACGTTCAATCTTACTACCTTGAAGAGCTCAAGAACAAAGCTTAAGGACTCACAATACCTGGAAAAGAGAGTGGGAAGAATGTTGGAAACAGAAAATCAGAGAGATGGTGTTCAAAATTCTTCATGTAAACTTTTAAACCTTGGGCTATCTATGGATGTGGCGATTTAAAGTAGTGCAGCCAAAGCAAGCAGCGTATTTCCGCTTCTAACCACACTGATTCAGACTTTTCTCTTTAGCTGAGTTAATTGCCTCCTAAGTGAAACAATCAACCTTCTCTGGAGGAATATGGCAGAACCCAGAATCTCCATAATATACCATTCAAAATCTTTAGTTGATAATCCAGAATTATTCAGTCTACAAAGAAGCAGAAACACATGATCCAAACTCTAAAGAAGACATTATCAATAAAGATCAACTCAGAGAGGAGACATATACTGAATTTCTAATTCAATTATTGTAATTACTGAAAATATGCTTGCAATCACCATAATGAATAGGAACTCTCAGAAAGGAAGGTAAATGGTAAAAAAAAAAAAAAAAAAAAAAAAAATTAAAAGGCAATTCCAGAACTGCAAAACACAAAGTATGAAATAAAAAAAAAAAAAAATTAGTGAATGAGATTAAGAGGAGATTTAGGAAGACAGAAAGGAGTCTGTTGAAACTGAAGGTGGATTCATCAGTTCAGTTCAGTTCAGTCTCTCAGTCGTGTCCGACTCTTTGCGACCCCGTGAATCACAGCACGCCAGGCCTCCCTGTCCGTCACCATCTCCCAGAGTTCACTCAAACTCACATCCATCAAGTCGGTGATGCCATCCAGCCATCTCATCCTCTCTCATCCCCTTCTCCTCCTGCCCCCAATCTCTCCCAGCTTCAGAGTCTTTTCCAATGAGTCAACTCTTCCCATGAGGGGGCCAAAGTATTGGAGTTTCAGCTTTAGCATCATTCCTTCTAAAGAATACCCAGGACTGATCTCCTTCAGAATGGACTGATTGGATCTTCTTGCAGTCCATGGGACTCTCAAGAGTCTTTTCCAACACCACACTTCAAAAGCATCAATTCTTTGGCACTCAGCATTCTTCACAGTCCAACTCTCACATCCATACATGACTACTGGAAAAACCAAAACCTTGACTAGACGGACCTTTGTTGGCAAAGTAATGTCTCTGCTTTTGAATATACTGTCTAGTTTGGTCATAATTTTCCTTCCAAGGAGTAAGCGTCTCTTAATTTCATGGCTGCAGTCACCATCTGCAGTGATTTTAGAGCCCCCCCACAAATAAAGTCTGCCACTGTTTCCACTGTTTCCCCATCTATTTCCCATGAAGTGATGGGACCAGATGCCATGATCTTCATTTTCTGAATGTTGAGCTTTAAACCAACTTTTCCACTCTCCTCTTTCACTTTCATCAAGAGGCTTTTTAGTTCCTCTTCACTTTCTGCCATAAGGGTGGTGTCATCGGCATATCTGAGGTTATTGATATTTCTCCCGGCAATCTTGATTCCATTTAGTGCTTCTTCCAGCCCAGCGTTTCTCACAATGTACTGTGCATATAAGTTAAATAAGCAGGGTGACAATATATAGCCTTGGTGTACACCTTTCCCTATTTGTAACCAGTCTGTTGTTCCATGTCCAGATCTAACTGTTGCTTCCTGACCTGCATACAGGTTTCTCAAGAGGCAGGTCAGGTGGTCTGGTATTCCCATCTCTTTCAGAATTTTCCACAGTTTATTGTGATCCACACAGTCAAAGGCTTTGGCATAGTCAATAAAGCAGAAATAGATGTTTTTCTGGAACTCCCTTGCTTTTTCCATGATCCAATGGATGTTGGCAATTTGATCTCTGGTTCCTCTGCCTTTTCTAAAGCCAGCTTGAACAACAGGGAGTTCATGGTTCACATATTGCTGAAGCCTGGCTTGGAGAATTTTGAGCATTACTTTACTAGCATGTGAGATGAGTGCAATTGTGCGGTAGTTTGAGCATTCTTTTGCATTGCCTTTCTTTGGGTTTGGATGAAAACTGACCTTTTCCAGTCCTGTGGCCACTGCTGAGTTTTCCAAATTTGCTGGCATATTGAGTGCAGCACTTTCACAGCATCATCTTTCAGGATTTGAAATAGCTCAACTGGAATTCCATCACCTCCACTAGCTTTGTTTGTAGTGATGCTTTCTAAGGCCCACTTGACTTCACATTCCAGGATGTCTGGCTATAGGTGAGTGATCACACCATTGTGATTATCTGGGTCAAGAAGATCTTTTTTGTACAGTTCTTCGGTGTATTCTTGCCACCTCTTCTTAATATCTTCTGCTTCTGTTAGGTCCAGACCATTTCTGCCCTTTATTGAGCCCATCTTTGCATGAAATATTCCCTTGGTATCTCTAATTTTCTTGAAGAGATCTCTAGTCTCTCCCATTCTGTTGTTTTCCTCTATTTCTTCGCACTGATTGCTGAGGAAGGCTTTCTTACCTCTTCTTGCTATTCTTTGGAACTCTGCATTCAGATGCTTATATCTTTCCTTTTCTCCTTTGCTTTTTGCTTCTCTTCTTTTCACAGCTATTTGTAAGGCCTCCCCAGACAGCCATTTTGCTTTTTTGCATTTCTTTTCCATGGGGATGGTCTTGATCCCTGTCTCCTGTACAATGTCACAAACCTCCATCCATACTTCATCAGGCACTCTATCTATCAGATCTAGTCCCTTAAATCTATTTCTCACTTCCACTGTATAATCATAAGGGATTTGATTTAGGTCATACCTGAATGGTCTCGAAGAGTAGCACACAACTGAGCAATTGAACTGAACTGAACTGAATGGTCTAGCGGTTTTCCCTACTTTCTTCAATTCAAGTCTGAATTTGGCAATAAGGAGTTCATGATTTGAGCCACAGTCAGCTCCCGGTCTTGTTTTTGCTGACTGTGTAGAGCTTCTCCATCTTTGGCTGCAAAGAATATAATCAATCGGATTTTGGTGTTGACCACCTGGTGATGTCCACATGTGGAGTCTTCTCTTGTGTTGTTGGAAGAGGGTGTTTTCTATGACCAGTGCATTCTCTTGGCAAAACTCTATTAGACTTTGCCCTTCTTCATTCTGTACTCCAAGGCCAAATTTGCCTGTTATTCCAGGTGTTCTTGACTTCCTACTTTTGCATTCCAGTCCCCTATAATGAAAAGGACATCTTTTTTGGGTGTTAGTTTTAAAAGGTCTTTACACTTTACTACCTCCTATGGTGGTGAGGAGATACCCCTCATCCATGGTAAGGAGCAGTGGCTGCCCTTTACTGGAGCAGCTGTGAATAGATACACCACATCCAAGGTAAGAGAAAGCCAAGTAAGATGGTAGGTGTTGCAAGAGGGCATCAGAGGGCAGACACACTGAAACCATAATCACAGAAAACTAGTCAATCTAATCACACTAGGACCACAGCCTTGTCTAACTCAATGAAACCTAGCCATGCCCTGTGGGGCCACGCAAGATGGGTGGGTCATGGCGGAGAGGTCTGACAGAATGTGGTCCACTGGAGAAGGGAATGGCAAACCACTTCAGTATTCTTGCCTTGAGAACCCCATGAAAAGTATGAAAAGGCAAAAAGATAGGATACCAAAAGAGGAACTCCCCAGGTCAGTAGGAGCCCAATATGCTACTGGAGATCAGTGGAGAAATAACTCCAGAAAGAATGAAGGGATGGAGCCAAAGTAAAACAATACCCAGCTGTGGATATGACTGGTAATAGAAGCAAGGTCGGATGCTGTAAAGAGCAATATTGCATAGGAACCTGGAATGTTAGGTCCATGAATCAAGGCAAATTGGAAGTGGTCAAACAGCAGATGGCAAGATTGAACTCGACATTTTAGGAATCAGCGAACTAAAATGGACTGGAATGGGTGAATTTAACTCAGATGACCATTACATCTACTACTGCAGGCAGGAATCCCTCAGAAGAAATGGAGTAGCCATCATGGTCAACAAGAGTCCGAAATGCAGTACTTGGATGCAATCTCAAAAACGACAGAATGATCTCTGTTCGTCTCCAAGGCAAACCATTCAATATCACAGTTATCCAAGTCTATGCCCCAACCAGTAACGCTGAAGAACCTGATGTTGAACGGTTCTATGAAGACCTACAAGATCTTTTAGAACTATCACCCAAAAAAGATGTCCTTTTCATTATAGGGGACTGGAATGCAAAAGTAGGAAGTCAAGAAACACCTGGAGTAACAGGCAAATTTGGCCTTGGAATGTGGAATGAAGCAGGGCAAAGACTAATAGAGTTTTGCCAAGAGAATGCACTGGTCATAGCAAACACCCTCTTCCAACAACACAAGAGAAGACTCTACACATTGATATCACCAGATGGTCAACACCGAAATCCGATTGATTATATTCTTTGCAGCCAAAGATGGAGAAGCTCTATACAGACAACAAAAACAAGACCAGGAGCTGACTGTGGCTCAGATCATGAACTCCTTATTGACAAATTCAGACTTGAATTGAAGAAAGTAGGGAAAACCGCTAGACCAGTCAGCTATGACCTAAATCAAATCCCTTATGATTATACAGTGGAAGTGAGAAATAGATTTAAGGGACTAGATCTGATAGATAGAGTGTCTGATCAAGTATGGACGGAGGTTCGTGACATTGTACAGGAGACAGGGATCAAGACCATCCCCATGGAAAAGAAATGCAAAAAAGCAAAATGGCTGTCTGGGGAGGCCTTACAAATAGCTGTGAAAAGAAGAGAGGCGAAAAGCAAAGGAGAAAAGGAAAGATATAAGCATCTGAATGCAGAGTTCCAAAGAATAGCAAGAAGAGGTAAGAAAGCCTTCCTCAGTAATCAATGCAAAGAAATAGAGGAAAACAACAGAATGGGAAAGACTAGAAATCTCTTCAAGAAAATTAGAGATACCAAGGGAATATTTCATGCAAAGATGGGCTCGATAAAGGACAGAAATGGTCTGGACCTAACAGAAGCAGAAGATATTAAGAAGAGGTGGCAAGAATACATGGAAGAACTGTACAAAAAAGATCTTCACAACCCAGATAATCATGATGATGTGATCACTAATCTAGAGCCAGACATCTTGGAATGTGCAGTCAAGTGGGCCTTAGAAAGCATCACTACAAACAAAGCTAGTGGAGGTGATGGAATTCCAGTTGAGCTATTTCAAATCCTGAAAGATGATGCTGTGAAAGCGCTGCACTCAATATGCCAGCAAATTTGGAAAACTCAGCAGTGGCCACAGGACTGGAAAAGGTCAGTTTTCATTCCAATCTCAAGGAAAGGCAATGCAAAAGAATGCTCAAACTACCGCACAATTGCACTCATCTCACATGCTAGTAAAGTAATGCTCAAAATTCTCCAAGCCAGGTTTCAGCAATACGTGAACCATGAACTCCCTGTTGTTCAAGCTGGTTTCAGAAAAGGCAGAGGAACCAGAGATCAAATTGCCAACATCCGCTGGATCATGGCAAAAGCAAGAGAGTTCCAGAAAAGCATCTATTTCTGCTTTATTGACTATGCCAAAGCCTTTGACTGTGTGGATCACAATAAACTGTGGAAAATTCTGAAAGAGATGGGAATACCAGACCACCTGACCTGCCTCTTGAGAAACCTGTATGCAGGTCAGGAAGTAACAGTTAGAACTTGACATGGAACAACAGACTTGTTCCAAATAGAAATAGGAGTACACCAAGGCTGTATATTATCACCCTGCTTATTTAACTTATACGCAGAGTACATCATGAGAAATGCTGGACTGGAAGAAACACAAGCTGGAATCAAGATTGTCGGGAGAAATATCAATAACCTCAGATATGCCGATGACACCACCCTTATGGCAGAAAGTGAAGAGGAACTAAAAAGCCTCTTGATGAAAGTGAAAGAGGAGAGTGAAAACCCTGGCTTAAAGCTCAACATTCAGAAAACGAAGATCATGGCATCTGGTCCCATCACTTCATGGGAAATAGATGGGGAAACAGTAGAAACAGTGGCAGACTTTATCTTTTTGGGCTCCAAAATCACTGCAGATGGTGACTGCAGCCATGAAATTAAAAGACGCTTACTCCTTGGAAGGAAAGTTATGACCAACCTATATGGTATCTTCAAAAGCAGAGACATCACTTTGCTGACTAAGGTCTGTCTGGTCAATGCTATGGTTTTTCCTGTGCTCATGTATGGATGTGAGAGTTGGACTGTGAAGAAAGCTGAGCACTGAAGAATTGATGCTTTTGAACTGTGCTGTTGGAGAAGACTCTTGAGGGTCCCTTGGACTGCAAGGAGATCCAACCAGTCCATTCTGAAGGAGATCAGTCCTGGGATTTCTTTGGAAGGAATGATGCTAAAGCTGAAGCTCCAGTACTTTGGACACCTCATGGGAAGAGTTGACTCTTTGGAAAAGACTGTGATGCTGGGAGAGATAGGGGGCAGAAGGAGAAGGGGACGACCCAGGATGAGATGGCTGGATGGCATCACTGACTCGATGGACGTGAGTCTAAGTGAACTCCGGGAGTTGATGATGGACAGGGAGGCCTGGCATGCTGTGATTCATGGGGTCGCAAAGAGTTGGACACGACTGAGAGACTGAACTGAACTGAACTGAACTGAGAGATCTCTTCAAGAGAATTAGAGATACCAAGGGAACATTTCATGCAAAAATGGGCTCAATACAGTTGGATTCATAGAAATGACTAATTGAAAGAATAGGTAGAAAACAAACAGAAAATAATACCAAAATGTCTAATATAAGTATGATTAAGGTTTCAGAATGCAAAGATATAGAAAATAGGGCACAAAGAAAAATTAGGATAAAAATTTCCAATTTTTTTCTAAACTTGTTGAAAGACATAACCTTATAGATTGAAAAGGCTCAGCAAAAGAAAAACATTGAAAGCAGCCAGGAAAAGGACACCATGTGACATGTGGAAAATCAATCATATGAATGATAAAAAGTGAAAGTGAAAGTGTTAGTTGCTCAGTCTGTCTGACTCTTTGTGACCCTATGGACTATAGTCTATCAGGCTCCTCTGTCCATGGGATTCTCCAGGCAAGAATGCTGGAGTGGGTAGCCATTCCATTCTCCAAGGGATCTGTGAATGGTACTAATGGTAAATGTAAAAAAACAATAAGTTAAATTTCATTCTGTAATCTATAATCCATCTTAATGACCTTGAGCAGGACATTTAGTCTCTCTTAAGAATCAGTTTTATTTCCTCTAAAATGAGGCATTTAAAGAAATAAGTTTAAGTGCTGTGTGATAATGGATGTCTTGATAACTTGTTATGCTTGTATCATGATATGCCACCTTTCCTGAGTTTGAAGAGAAAAAAGAGAAAGAGAATGTCATTGTAATATCCCTACCTTTTTCATTTTTTAAAATGTAAAGATATGTTAAAGTTATTTGAAGAAACCTTAACTGCTGTTGCCTTTTCATATCTGTTATTCTTCATAACAGAGCAGATTGAATTTTGATATAAATTATCTTTTCATTATATAATTTCTTTATATGTATAATAATTTTATTTTTATTATTTTATTTTTTTAATTTATATTTTGGCCTTGCCATGTGGCTTGTGGGATCTTAGTTCCCCAACCAAGGATCAAACCTGGGCCCACAGTAGTAAAAGCAGGGATTCTTAACCACAGGACCACCAGGGAATTACATATTTTTATTAATTTTAAGTTCAAATTTATGGACAGTATAATCGCATCATTCTGTGATTTAAATGTATAGGAAAAATAAATTTATTAAGTTTTCCAACCTCTGTTTCTGGCAGTTGAGTGAAAATGCAAATCTTGAAAATAAAAGTGAAATTAAATGCCTCTCTGTTCTTACCTTCCTCATCAGCAAGATAATTCCTCTTGCATGGTGCTGAGGAGTAACATATGTGAAATATGGCCAAATTCTAAGATTGAAAGCATATATTTTAATATTTGCTTATCATTATTATAAAAGTAATGTATTTATTGAATATTAAGAAAACACGAGAGAGAAAAAACATAACTTTTATTTTCACAAGCTATGGTGATATTTTGGTGCATTAAAAATTTCTCTTGAGTTCACCAGTACATAATCTTTTCTTTTTTTAGATAGAAGAAGCAGGATATGTAAAGAATTTATGAATATTGATGACCTTTGGATTATGAAAAAGTGCTAATTTAATTTTAGATTCTGCTTTCTTTTTTTTTTTTAACTTTCATGTGTTCAGTCACTAAGTCATGTCTGATTTTTTGTGACCCCACGGACTGCTGCATTCCAGGCTTCCCTTTCCTTCACTCTCTCCCAGAGTTTGCTCAGACTCATGTCCATTCAGTCCATGATGCCATCCAATCATTTTATCCTCTGTCACCCCCTTCTCCTCCTGCCCCCAAACCCTCCTAGAATCAGAGTCTTTTCCAGTGAGTCTGCTCTTTGCATCAGGTGGCCAAAGTACTGGAGCTTCAACCTCAGCATCAGTCTTTCCAATGAATAGTCAGGGTTGATTTCCTTTAGGATTGACTAGTTTGGTCTCCTTTCTGTTCAAGGGGCTCTCAAGAGTCTTCTCTAGCACCACAGTTCAATAGCATCAATTCTTTGGCACTCAGTCTTCTTTATGGTCCAACACTCACATCTGTACATGACTACTGGATAAACTATAGCTTTGACTATATGGACCTTTGTTGGTAAAGTGTTGTCTCTGCTTTTTAATATGCTGTCTAGCTTTGTGTTGGTTTTCCTTCCAAGGAGCAAGTGTCTTTTAATTTCATGGCTGCAGTCATACCCAAAGTCACATTGGTCCAGTATAATAAATCACTTCTTCTAATTTTCATGTATACTTTTTACAATAAGTGGCCAGTCTTCTCTCTTGCTTCTTAGAACAGACTTGAAGAATTCATCATGTAAGGAATCCATAAAGACAAATATTGGATTTAGACCATAAACAAATCTCCTGTCTTCTAATGACAGTAATATCTTGCCTACAGTCTTTAAACAAATCATTTTAAGATTTTTTTGATGTGGACCATTTTTAAAGGTTTATTGAATTTATTACACTATTGCTTCCATTTTATGTTTTGGATTTTTGGCTATGAGGCATGTGGAATCTTACCTGTAGGGATCAAACCTAGACCCCCTGTATTGGAAGGTGAAGTCTTAACCGTTGGACCTCCAGGGAAGTTCCTAAGGAAATCATTTTAAACACAGAGTTTTCCAGAAGAGTTGGAGCAACATGGTGTCGAGTCCAAGGACAAAGTGCTTTTACACTCTACACTTTACATTTCACCTCCAGCAGGTAAGTTTTGATATTTGTTCAAATTTTGACCTTGTAAAGACAGAAGCTAGTGGCTTTCCATTTGTGGGAAGGCTGTAAAAGACCTCCATGTTATCTGCTTTTTTGTTTCCGTTAGGGGACCTCCAAGGGAGAAAAAAAAAATCATGGATTAAAAAAAAAAAAAAAAAGGAAAAGGCCCTTAAAATATAGCAAGATGAATAAGTGGACCATGGGGACATCCTTTAACTGGGCAATGAAACACTTCGGCTGTTTCTACGTGAGCCCTGAGCTCAGTAGGAATTAATGTTACCAGCCAGAAAAAATACACTTTAAAATTTTACACCTTCTTACGCTATGAAAACCCTGGATTGTTTGATATTGAGACTCCTACCTGCAGTGTTGCCTGTGGTTCTGTGTCCCATGCACCTGATGTGTACTGCAGGGAGATTCTATGAGCTCCAAGGAGGGCAGCAGGTCCAGGGAGGGTACACTGAAGCCCATTCCTTTCACAGGAAGCAGGGTTCTTCCTAGAGGGCTCCACCCAGCTGCTGTTGCTACAAGCCCATATGTTGTATGGAGGGTATCCTGGTCAAAGGGAAGCACTCTCAAGGCAAGATATGTAGAAAATTACAAGCCACTGTCCCTCCTAGGTTACTTATTGGAGCTGAGTCTTGCAGGGGTCATTTTTGTTTGTTTGTTTTTTCTCGTATAACTTTACTACCTATCAGTGTTACTGTTTTCAGGGAACTCAGTCTAAATGCTGTGGCTTAGCTTTTAATCACCAAAACTTCAATGAGAAGTGGTTTGTGAGCTCAAAAGAAAATAATACAGAATAGATTTTAGAAAAGAAAAATATTTACATATGCATAGATGCTTTGTTTTATTTTATCTATTTATCTACCTATCTATTTATCCATCCATTTATTTTTGCTTTTCTTTTGTGCTGCGTGCTCAGTCGCTTTAGTCATGTCTGACTCTTTGTGACCCTATGGACTGTAGCCCACCAGGCTCCTCAGTCCATGGGATTCTCCTGGCAAGAATACTGGAGTGGGTTGCTATTTCCTCCTCCAGGGGATCTTCCTGACCCAGAGATTGAATCCACATCTTCTGCATTGCAGGCAGATTCTTTACCACTGAGCCACCATCTGTTTATCCGTCCATCCATTTACTTTTGCTTTTTTCATGTGGTCCTACCTAAACTTTCTTCCTCTTGATACAGAGTTAGCACTAAGTTATGTTGGATAAAATCTGGTGGTCCATGTCATTTCTTGCTTTTTTACTAATAAGAATCATTAAGAATTGGTAGTTTCTTCTAACTGAAATCCCCAAAATATAGAAGATAAAACTGTAATATTATTTTAGAAGTCCTCACAAAGCATAATCAATAATAATCACAGGTGAACAATGCTTTTTTGTCATTGGAAATATAGAAGAGATGATATACCAACACATATCATATATATACATATATATGCATACACAGATGTACACATAGGCACATACATATGTAGGTACATATATATTAACACATACAAGGGCTTCCCAGCTGGCTCAGTGGTAAAGAATCTGCCTGCCAAGGCAGGAGACACAGGAGATGCAGGTTCAATTCCTGGGTTGGGAAGATCCCCTGGAGGAGGAAATGGCAACCATTCCAGTATTCTTGCCTGGGAAATCTCATGGACAGAGGAGCCTGGAAGGCTACAGTTTATGAGGTCATAAAAAATCAGACATCGCTGAATGACTGAGCATACACGATATGCCTATATACATTGAGTTAAGCCTGATGTGACCATTTAAATTAGATTTACTTGAGTGAAGAAGAAACAAAATACCCAAACCAATGCCAGCTTCCAAAGACTCTTGGGTCATCTGGTCCCCTGGGGCTCAGCCGTCAGAATTTCCAAAGCTCACAGGTGGCCCACAGACAGAACTGTGAGACACAGGACCCTTATAGCTCATTTTCTCCTTGAATGACCTTGTTACTTTCTCTTTCTTGTCTCCTTCCTCCTCCCAACCTCCTCGCCTGGCCCTGTTTTTATTTACTTATTTATCTATTTGTCTGGGGCCTCCCTGGTGGCTGAGATGGTAAAAAACCTACTTGCAATGCAGGAAACCTTCGTTTGATCCCTGGATTGGGAAGATCCCCTGGAGAAACGAATGGCTACCTACTCTAGTACTCTTGCCTGGAGAATTCCATGGAGAGAGGAGCCTGTTGGGCTACAGTCCATGGGATCACAAAGAGGTGGACACTGAGCATGCATGCATATATTAAAAAGGATAAGAAGGAAGAATTGGCACTTAGAGGTCAAATGTTACCATGATAGCAACAACCACCACAAAACATTATAAAATGTGGCATTAGATGTTGATGGAGTGTTGAGCGAGGAGGAAATGTGATCAGGTCTTCAAAGGTATTGTCTGGCATTAGAAACAGCAACCCACTCCAGTATTCTTGCCTGGAAATCTCCATGGACAGAGAAGCCTGGCTGGCTACAGTCCACAGGGTTGCAGAGTCGAACGTGACTCAGTGACTGAACACGGAGGCATGGCAACACTCAGGTAAACTTCTGTCCTTTACCTCCAGACACAGTGCCCTTTGGAGGTCTCCTCATCCCTGACTGAAAGTATCCAGTTGTAAAGTAATCATGAAAAAACCTCAGCAACATTCATAGTGAGGAACATTCTATTAAAAGAAGTGGGGAATGGAGGAGGGGTTGTGGTCCTCAAAATGATCAGTGTCATAGAAGACAAAGAGAAGTTGTGGAAATGTTTCAGATGAAAGGAAATGAAAGATGAGGAAGCAAAGGCAGCACCTCTCCTTCACCCGGTTGCCATGCTGGAGGAAAAGAAAATGTTACAAAGGGCACTAATCAGTCAGCTGACAAACTTGGAATAAGGGCAGTTAATGTTTGTATCAATGAGGAGATGATCGGAGAGTCAGGGACTGAATTAATGGTGTTTCTGTGCCTCCAACCACACTGAGGTGTTAGATCACTGCTGAGTTTTCTGGTTGATCAAACCCTTGACTTTGTTTTATGTGGACAGGAAGTGAGCATTGGAGTGGGAAGAGATGAAAGAAGAATTAGAAACTTCTAATTAGTTTTTGGCATGAGTAAGGACGAAGGCTTCCTCTTGCAGCAATAGAGCCTATATTGAACAAAACTTTTAACTTACAGCAGTTGTATCAGCAGTTAAGAAAATGGATCCAAGACTGTTTTCAAAGAGTAACTAGCTGTCCCAGGATATGTGGCAAGTATCGTCTTTTCTTTTTTCGTTGTTTAACTGCATCTTTAAGGAAGCTATTTCAGGAGACTTCTGTCTCTGTGTCTTATTTTGTTGTTGTTGTTCATTCTCTAAGTTGTGTCCATCTCTTTGCAACCTTATGGACGGCAGTACGCCTCCCTGTCCTGTCTCCCAGAGTCTGCTTCAAACTCACGCCCATTGAGTCAGTTACACTATCTGTTTCTTCCTCTGCTGCTTCCTTCTCCTTCCTCCTTTTAATAGGACCTAAAATCCCAGAATTGTGGTTGTTATATTAAAATAGTTAAGTCTTCTCTCCACTTTTTTGTCCAAATACTGCTTATATTTTGCTTAAATAAGCTTGCATGCTATATGGTTAGGAAATGACATTAGTGTCTACCACAGCTATGCTAATCATTCTCCTTCTCCTCTGCTCTCATTTTTTATTTTTATTTTCTGAGAATTTAGCAGTTATCTACAACATTAATTAGGCTCATATTTACTCAGTGAATATACTAATTCATATTTATGTCACTATTTTTGAGAGGCCACTATATGAAAGAAGCATTGATGTCATTTGAAACAGATATACGTACCTTATCATCAAGGAACTTATGGATTCATGAATAGACACTTGAAGAAACATCAGATTATTAAATACCTATAATTCCAGGTGCTGAGAAGATGCACAAGAAAATAGAAATAATGATAGACCAGATAATTAATATGGAAGACAGACAAAGAAGATCAAACCTAAGATTTTTGTTTAGGTGTAAAACTATTTTATTACATAAAATTTAAATAATGAATTGGCCGTGCTAAATATTTCTCAAAGAAAATATATTATTTTTGGTACAATTATGCTTAAAAGTACTTGTTATATAAAGAGTCAAAACAATGTAAATAACACATCCACTAGGTTAAAATGGCAGGATTAAAAAAAGCCAAAAGTGCTATAGTGATAATTATCTTTAAAACACGCATTTTAAAAGTGACTGTAGAATAAGGAAACAATTTTATAAATTAGAAAGTAACAAAGAAATGTAAACAAAAGATGTTGCAACTTAAAAAAAAATGCTTACAGATGGTTTTAAGGATAATGTCTTTCAACCCATCAAGGAAATATATATACTATATTCAGAACTCTTCCAGAAAATGGAAATGAAGGGAAATGTTTCAGTGCATTTAGCAAACTAGCATAGCCACAACACAATATTGTTTTGAAAAGTTAATGTAAATCTAAGTCTATATATTGGTATAGATGAAAAGTACTTTAAAATAACAGAAATTAATCCTTTAAGAAGAATATTCTTAATTAAAAAGCATTATTTCTGCCAGTAATATAAGACTGATATTATATTAAAGTAGAACATGAATAAAGTGGTAAACATAATTTTCATTTCTGACCAGAAAATTGACAGAGACAGTAACTGTATTGCTATTTTTCACCATCGCAGGCTTAGTGTTGTAACATATTAAGTATCAATAAATAGCTAATAAATAAATTAGATAATTAATATCAGATGTATTGGGGACTTTGATAGTATTCAAATCCATTCCTGACATATTTAGATCACAGTCTCATGTTATGAATACTGCTTATATAAATCCAACAGTCAAACTCATATTTAAAGATGAAATCTTGGAGGTATAAAAATCAAGAATAAAATATGGATAAAAATCAAGAATAAAATATGCAACCAGTATCTTTTAACACTGGCATAGACATATTAGTCACTATATTGAGAGTGAAAACACAATTTTTTTGGTAAATTAAATTATTATCTAGAAAATCTATAAGTAAAAATAGAACCTATTAAACATAATAGAAGATTAGCCTAATAGACATTCAAATATGGATATAAAAAACTTTTCCATATGTTAGAGCTTGAAAATCCTACAGAACGAAATTGACCATATGCTGAGGATGTATAAGAAAACCCTATGAAGTCTTACAGATGGGTATAATTTAGAGAATATAAAAAAGAGCCATAAAATAACATGTAAATTGGTGCTAAACATGGAGTTGTACAAAACCCTAAAATATCTGGCATTGGCTTACTACAGTGTGGTGGGTGGTAAGGAATATGATGGCATGTAGGAGATGGTGCAAAATATTTGGGAGGCAATCTTTAGGTTACCTAAGATATTTGTGATCAAGAGAAAAAGACCAGAAAATAAGGGCTAATCATGGATTTCAGTAGCTATTAGTAGTCTTTGGCAAGGTATCACAAGAAGGAGATTTGCTCTAGGAAGAACAGCCAGTTTGCAAGCGGGATGAAAAAGAAAGAGAAAAATGCCAGAAAGTTGGGGGCTTGCAAATGTTGGGGAAATGGACTACTTATAAGCTCCAGATTGTAAGAAATACCATTGCTGAAAGTGGGGTCCAGTTGCTTGCTGCTCAAAAGCTAGTAAAGAGACAGGGATGGTGGAAAGGAAAATTTGCTTTATTCTGGATGCCTGCAACCTAAGGGGGAAGGGGAGAGCAGACATCTGTCCAAAGGCTGACTACTCCCCTCCCACACAGGCAGGGGGCAAGAGCTTTTATAGACGAAGTGAGGGGGCTTCATGCAGAACAGCAGAGTCAGATCTGACAGTCATCTTGAAATCAGTCATCTGTGGTCTGACCAGCATCATCTTGGTTATTTTAGGTAGTTAGTCTTCAGTTCCAGGGTCAGTTTGCTCCCACTTCTTTGAGGCCAGGTCTCAGAACTGTGGAGGCTTTTATCTTGGCCACAGTCTATTCATTATGTAGTTAACTTCTTCCACCTGTTGGGGGTTTGAGTATCTATAAGACAGCTCATGGGATATGGCTCAGAATACTGTCTATAGCCCTTGAGAAGGAACTAAAGATCCTTGAGTATACTTTTGTTGTTCAGCCACTAAGTCATGTCCGAGTCTTTGCGACCCCAAGGACTGCAGCACGCAGGCTTCCCTGTCCTTCACTGTCTCCTGGAGATTGAGTCGATGATACCATCCAACCATTTCATCCTTTGTCGCCCCCTTTTCTTTCTGCCCTCAATCTTTCCCAGCATTAGGATCTTTTCCAACGAGTCTGCTTAATGACCACCTCATTATTATTTGGCATGCTTTGGCTGTTTTACTTTGTTTCTGTATTTTCTCCCTTCTCTGGTTAAACATATTCTTTGGATAAAGTTTTTCCACAGACAAAAGGCAGGCTGAAGACGTGGTGGGGGCGGGGAGGACCATCAGATCCTGCTTTGTTTCAATACCATTGTTAAGTTCAATGTGTCTTTGAAATACAAAGCCTCCTTATAATTCAGCATTATGTTAAAGTTGTGTGTCTAAACGTGAGTGAGGTTTATATAGATTCAACACAGTTTCTGTTAAGTTGAGAAAGAAAAAAATGTAGGCACCTGATAAAAAAATAAATCATAGCATATCCATATTTTGGAATACCAGGGGACAATTAACAGGAATAAACTACATTCTATAGAAAACAACATGATGCATCTTAAAAATAGAATGTGAAGTTTAAAAGTCAATAACAGTAAATTGTACCTGCATATGATTTCACTCAGGAAATTCCAGAAAGAACAGAACTACAGAGATGGAGAGCAGATCACTGGTCCCCTGGGGCCGTGAGTGGGAGACTGGGAACTGAGTGGTGGGGCCTGGGAAACCTGGGGAAGGGAGGATACTCTCTCTGAATGTGGTCATCCACTGTTGTTATTTAGTTGCTCAGTTCTGTCTGACTCTTGCAACCCTATGGACTGTAGCCTACATGGCTTTCCCAGGCAAGAACACTGGAGTGGGAAGCCAGTTCCTTCTCCAGGGGATCTTCGTGTCCTAGGGATTGAACCCAGGTCTCCTGCATTGACAAGTGGATTCTTTACTGCTGAGCCACCTGGGAAGCCTCATGTCGTCCATCGCTCAGTTACAAAGAACCACTCAACATGCCTTGAACACAAACCCCTGTGCCTTTTTGAACGTTTCTTCCTCAATATATTTTCTCTTCTTTATGTGATGAACTCCCTCTCATCACCCATGCTCAGCTCAGATGTGACTTCTACTGTAACCACGTAAGATCAATCAGAAGCGCCTTCATCACTTCTCCTTTCCATAACTCTTTGTACCAAGTTCTATATTTTAAATATCTAAGTGTTTTTTTCTGTCTCTTTTAATAAATTCTGCTCCTTTAGAATTGTGTCTTATTTTTGAAACTTTGTAAGCATCCAGTTAAAATCCCCAACAAATAAAACATAATATGTGGTATTTTAAGTTGTAATTTCTGATTTCCTTAGAAAAATTTTTTACTAAAGAGACTTCTGTTTTTTAATTTCCTTTTCTTCTTAAGAAGATCTTGTCAAATCATCCTTTGTAGCCTTCACTTGTACTATATTTTTTGCTGCTACTGCTACTGCTAAGTCACTTCAGTCGTGTCCAACTCTGTGGGACCCCATGGATGGCAGCCCACCAGGCTCCCTGGTCCCTGGAATTCTCCAGGCAAGAACACTGGAGAGGGTTGCCATTTCCTTCTCCAATGCATGAAGGTGAAAAGTGAAAGTGAAGTCGCTCAGTTGTGTCCGACTCTTAGCGACCCCATGGACTGCTGCCTACCAGGCTCCTCCGTCCATGGGATTTTCCAGGCAAGAGTACTGGAGTGGGATGCCATTATTTTTTGCTAGCAGACTCTCAAAACCCTTCTTTTGAAATGGGAATAAATAATTCTTATCCTTGAGAATAAGCATTCTTCAATACCCTAAGAGATTCTTTTTGTTAAATAACCTTATATATTTTGCAGAGAGAGTTGTAATTGAGAAACAATTTGTTTCTACTATTTGACTTCATCTTAGTCCGTGTCCTATAGTAGAGCCCACGGTGCTTGAAATTACTGTAGGTAATTTTGTACAGTATCATCACATTTCATAATAAGAAATGCCTAGTTTCCATTTCTCTAAAACTTTTTCATCACATTTACATTTTCTTAATGTTAATTCTTTCTCGCCCTTCTCCAGCCTCCTCATACAGACAGGAATACTTGCCCAAATGGCTAAAACTCACTTTAGCCACTGTTGATAGGGTGAAGTAATTACACACTACAATTTTGTTAATACATCACAGTAATCATGCTAGCTGCCTTAATAACAGCACTATTTCTAAGAAATCCTCAGTGGGAGAGTTTCTTGTTAATGATAATTAGACTAGCAATGCATAGGGTTGGTATATTTTATAAAACCTTCAGAGGTTAAGGAAGACTTAGCAGCTCCTTTGAGATTAAAAGGTGATTTAGACGTGGTAAGAGCAGTCAGAAACTTCCTAACTAATCCTTGTTAGTGACCTATTATTAAGAGGAGAATATTTGCCCCATTTTCCAGTTATCCTCTTGGAAAATCTATAGCCTTTTTTTTTTTTAGTAGATGGAGCAATGGAGGTTAGTAGAAATTATGCAAAGTAAATAACTTTCTCCAGACAAAAAGTAAATGAGCTAGATTTGAATTCACATCTATCTAATAATCAAACATAATGCTTTCTTCTGGGATATCAGTCTGCCTTATTTTCCTCATTGAATTCTATGTCTAACTTCTCTTTTCTTTTGTGATAGTATTCTGAAGCATTTCTTAAGCGTCACGTCTTTTCACATACATATTTCTTCATATATTTTTTTAAAATAAAGTTTTTCTTTATAACGATGCCTTTATTATACCAAACAAAGTTAACAATGGTTCTTTGGTATAACCTGCCACTGCAGGAGACCTGGTTTAGATCCCTAGGTCAGGAAGATCCCCTGGAGGGAGAAATAGCAAACCACTTCAGTATTCCTGCCTGGGAAATCCCAAGAGTCCAGAGGAGTCTTGTGGGCTACAGTCCATGGGATCACCAAAGAGTCAGACATGACTTAGCGACTAAACAACAACATCAACCTGAAAAATACAGTTTAATCCTCGGTCTGGGAAGATCCCACATGCCTGAACTACATGTCTAGAACCTATGGTTCACAACAAGAGAAGCCACGGCAATGAGAAGCCTGAGCAGCTAAAGTGAGGAAGAAGAACCCCTGATCGCCATAACTAGAGAAAGCCAGTGTGCAACGACGAAGACCCAGCCCAGCAAAATAATAATAAATAATCAAGTCTTTTATTTATTTATTTATTTTTGTCTTTTAAGTTTTTTATTTTTTTAATTTTAAAATCTTTAATTCTTACATGTGTTCCCAAACATGAACCCCCCTCCCACCTCCCTCCCCATAACATCTCTGTGGGTCATCCCCAATCAAGTCTTTTAAAAAATCTACAAAAATTGTTTCTTCAAGTCAGTATCCATAGAGTCCACACATCATATTTACTTGTCTTGACACCTAAGACTTTTAAAAGGTAGAGCAACGTCCCTCTCCCCCATTCCATTCATTCTGTTTATACACGTAAACCTTGCTGTTGGTTCTAGAGGCTTGATTAAATTCAGGTCCAGGTTCAAAATGCTTTTTTCTTCTAAAAATCCATCTCAAGCAGTTGTGTGCTTCATACAGTTACTCCATTTTTAGAGATACTGAGGTTTATAATTTTCAGGTGCTGAAATCCTCATCTTTTCGTTGACAAATTTCTCATCCATTTCTCATCCCACTGTGGATCTCGTCACAGGGGAACTGATTCACTAGATGTTGAGAAATGATAATTTTCTAATTTTGTCATTCCTTACACATCTATTGGCTACCTTCTGTAAAGGATAAATGCGTCATATCAAATACTAGCCTTGTGTGAATGAGAGTGTGTATGGAAAAGTCAGAATAAATGTTTAACTTTCCCTTTTGGTTGATAATGTTCCATTTTCAGTGCACAGAGTCGGTGCCCTAGATCTCTTCTCTGCCCCCTCTCTCTCATATCATTGTGAACTTATAGGTCTTTACATATTCAATATATTTAAATAAATTATTCTTTTTGATGCTAAAGTTGTTCGGTCTTTGGCTCTTGGCTGATAAGAGATCTTCACGCTGCCTTCTCTGTCTTTCATGTTTAACCCATCTTTCTTTGATCACATTCGTGTGTTCTGGCACAAGATGCTTCTATGCTCAGCATGTTTATTTCCCACTTTACAACTGGAATTAGCCAGGACTCTAAGGAACCCTCGTTCACTTCGGTGGAGAAAGGCATTTGGGAAACACAATCTGGGGGCTAGGGCTCTTCACTGCTGTTGAGTTATCCTTGGTTCTGGACATTTCAGGGGACAGAGCTAGTGCAGAGCTGTTTAAGATAAAACAGCAATTTATACAGATATTTCCAACATTCTGAATCCAGATGTTTGCTTGATTTCTTTGATTTTCTACTTACATGCTTTTATCGTCCACTAAAGTATTTGTTCTTAACAATATTATGTGATTTTTTTGTGTGTCACCTGGAAATACACATATGATTCTAAAAATAACATATATATTACTGCTAACAGACTTCTGAATCTTTCAAGATATGTTTACAGTTTTTATGTGTTCCTAGAATGTCTTCCTCTGTGTACATCTGCAGGTGTTCATGTCCATATTATGTTCTGCACATGTGTGCACGTTAGTCGCTCAGTCAGGTCCGATTGTTTGCTACCTCCTGGACTACAGCCCACCAGGCTCTTCTCTCCATGGAATTCTCCAGGCAAGAGTACTGGTTTGGGGTGCATTTCCTTCTCCAGAGGACCTTTCCCACCCAGTGTTCAAACCCAGGTCTCTTACGTCTCCTATGTTGCAGGCAGATTCTTTAACATCTGAACAACCAGGGAAACCCCCAACTATGTTCTATAGTCACCTGAAATGTGTTCACAGGCAAACTGTATAATATGATATATTCAGAGAAGTCTGCTATTCTTTGCTAGTCCTGTAACATGCACTCTCCTTCAGAGTAGGTTAGTATTTTTATTAGGTAATCATTTTATCGCTCCAACCACCTATTCATTGACCAATGCCAAGTTACTGTTCTTTTTTTTAATAGGATTTTTTTGTCTACTCTTGCTGTCTACTCTTCCATATAAACGTTGCAATCTACTTCTGCAACTAAAGAAGAAAAAAGTTACTATTTTTATTGGAAATTACAACACATTTATATTAACCCGGCAAAACTGAGATCTTTAAGATGTATTTTTGTATGTCATATTTTTGTGCATTTTCAAGTCCACATTTCTGCCTTTTTTTAGGATTTTCTTCATGAGAATTTTCTACATGTATTTTAATGCATAGGCTTAGATATTTTATTCTTTTGTGTTATTAAGTGAGTTTCCTCCTGTTATGTCTTCTAATTAATGTTTTATAGATATGATATCCATTTCAGTATCTGCATTTTACATGCTGCTGTAATTATTCTCTTATTTTTTTCTAACGGGTTTCCATTTCATTCTTTTGACTTTTAAAATAGGCAATCATATCATCTGTGAATAGAGAGAACTACTTCTCCTTTATAGGTTTTTTTGCCTTTGATTTCTACTTTTAAATAACTTTTTCAGTTTTGTTAAAGAATACTAGTAACAGTGGATAATCTTGTCTTGTTCAAGACTTCATACAGGCATGCAAGCTTAGATGTTCAATTGTGTTCCATTCTTTCCGACCCCATGGACTGTAGCCTGCCAGGCTTCTCGGTCCATGGGATTTTCCAGGCCAGAATCCTGGAGTGGGTACCCATGCCTTTCTCCAGGGGATCTCCCCAAAACAGGGATCGAACCCTGGTATCCTACATTGCAGGTGGATTCTTTACCATCTGAGCCACCAGGGGAAGCTCCCAAGACTTCATAGCAATGCCTTTAAATACCAATGAGATATCAACTCACACTTGTCAGAACAGCTATCACCAAAATGTCTACAAATAAATATTGGCAAGGATGCGGTGAAAGAGAACACTTGTGCACCGTTGGTAGGAAGGTAAACTTGTGCAGTTACTATGGAAAACAGTAAGGAGGATCCTCAAAAAATTAAAAATAGTATTACCATACAATCCAGCACTTTGAGTCCTGAGTATACACCCAGATAAAACCAAGTGCTAATTTGGAAAGAAAGATACATGTGCTCCAATGTTTATAGCAGCACTATTTACAGCAGCCAGTACATGGCACACGTGCGTGCATGCTCGGTCACTCAGTCGTGTCTGACTCCTTCCGATCCAACCCCACAGGCTGCGGCATTCCAGGCTCTCTGTTCATGGAGTTTTACAAGCGAGAATACTGAAGTGTCTTGCCATGTCCTACTCCAGGGGATCTTTTCAACCCAGGAAGTGAAACTGCACCTTCTGCATCTGTTGTGTTGCAGATGAATTCTTTACGTTGAGCAACCAGGGAAGGCCCTATAACCCAAGTGTGTCCATCAACAAAGGCATTGATCAAGAAGATGGGATATATACATAGTGGATTATATATAAGTATGTATACTACATGTATAATATTGTATACATATATTGAAATATTATTCAGCCATAAAAAGAATGAAATTCTACCATTTGTAACAACATGGGTAGGCCTAGAGAATATTATGCTTAGTGAAATAAGTCAAATGGCGAAAAACAAATACTGTCTGATATCACTTACATGTGGAATCTAAAATTAAGAAATGGAGTAGCCACCATAGTCAACAAAAGAGTCCACAGTTCAGTACTTGGATGCAATCTCAAAAATGACAGAATGATCTCTGTTTGTGTCCAAGGCAAACCATCCAATATCACAGTAATCCAAGTCTATGCCCCGACCAGTAATGCTGAAGAAGCTGAAGTTGAACGGTACTATGAAGACCTACAAGACCTTTTAGAACTAACACGCAAAAAAGATGTCCTTTTCATTATAGGGGGCTGGAATGCAAAAGTAGGAAGTCAAGAAACATCTGGAGTAACAGGCAAATTTGGCCTTGGAGTACAAAACGAAGCAGGTCAAAGGTAAACAGAGTTCTGCCCAGAGAACGCACTGGTCATAGCAAATACCCGCTTCCAATAACACAAGAGAAGACTCCACACATGGACATCACCAGATGCTCAACACCAAAATCAGATATATTATATTCTGTGCAGACAAAGATGGCAGTTAGCAAAAACAGGACCAGGAGCTGACTGTGACTCAGATCATAAACTTCTTATTGCCAAATTCAGACTTATATTGAAGAAAGTAGGGAAAACCACTAGACCATTCAGGTATGGCCTAAATCAAATCCGTATCTATTATACATGGAAGTAAAAAATAGATTCAAGGGATTAGATTTGATGGACTGAGTGCCTGAAGAACTATGGACAGAGGGTCGTGACCTTGTACCAGAGGCAGTGATCAAGACCATCCCCAAGAAAAAGAAATGCAAAAACGCAAAATGGTTGTCTGATGAGGCCTTACAAATAGCTGGGAAAAGAAGAGACGTGAAAGGTAAAGGAGAAAAGGAAAGATATAAGCATCTGAATGCAGAGTTCCAAAGAATAACAAGAAGAGATAAGAAAGCCTTCCTTAGCGATCAGTGCAAAGAAATAGAGGAAAATAATAGAATGGGAAAGACTAGAGATCTCTTCAAGAAAATTAGAAATACCAAGGGAAATTTTCATGCAAAAATGGGCACAGTAAAGGAAGGAAATAGTATAGACCTCATAGAAGCAGAAGATATTAAGAAGAGGTGGCAAGAATACACAGAACTGTACAAAGAAGATCTTCTTGACCCAGAAAACCATGATGGTGTGATCACTCACCTAGAGCCAGACATCCTGGAGTGTGAAGTCAAGTGGGCCTTAGGAAGCATCACGATGAACAAAGTTAGTGGAGGTGATGGAATTCCAGTGGACCTATTTCAAATCCTAAGAAGTGATGCTGTGAAAGTGCTGCACTCATTATGCCAGCAAATCTGGAAAACTCAGCCATGGCCACAGGACTAGAAAAGGTCAGTTTTCATTGCAACCCCTAAGAAAGGCAATGCCAAAGAATGTGCAAATGACACACAATTGCACTCATCTCACACGCTAGCAAAGCAATGCTCAAAATTCTCCAAGCCAGGTTTCAGCAGTACATGAACCGTGAACTTCCAGATGGTCAAGCTGGATCTAGAAAACACAGAGGAACCAGAGATCCAATTGCCAACATCCACCAGATCATTGAAAAAGCGAGAGTTCCAGAAAAACATCTACTTTTGCTTCATTGACTATGCCAAAGCCTTTGACTGTGTGGATCACAACAAACTGTGGAAAATTCTTTAAGAGATGGGAATACCAGACCACCTGACCTGCCTCCTGAGAAATCTGTATGCAGGTCAGGAAGCAACTGTAAGAACTGGACATGGAACTGGACATGGAACAACAGACTTGTTCCAGATAGGGAAAGGAGTACATCAAGGCTGTATATTGTCACCCTATTTATTTAATTTATATGAAGAGTACATCATGTAAAAAGCTGGGATGATGCGTAAGTGGGAATCAAGATTGCCAGGAGAAATATCAATAATCTCAGATGTGCAGGAGACCCCACACTTACAGCAGAAAGCAAAGAAGAACTAAAGAGCCTCTTGATGAAAGTGAAATAGGAGAGTGAAAAAGCTGGCTTAAAACTCAACATTCAGAAAACTTAAGATCATGGCATCTGGTCCCATCTCTTCATGGCAAATAGATGGGGAAACATGGAAACAGTGAGAGATTTTATTTTGGGGGGTTCCAAAATCACTGCAGACGGTGACTGCAGCCATGAAATTAAAAGATGCTTGCTCCTTGGAAGAAAAGCTATGATCAACCTCACTTCAATTCAGTTCAGTCATTCAGTTGTGTCTGACTCTTCACAACCCCATGGACTGCAGCACACCAGGCCTCCCTGTCTATCATCAACTCCCAGAGTATACCCAAACTCATGTCGAGTCAGTGATGCCATCCAACCTTCTCATCCTCTGTCTTCCCCTTCTCCTCCTGCCATCAATCCCTCCCAGCATCCGGGTCTTTTCAAATGTGTCAGCTCTTCCCATCAGGTGGCCAAATTATTGGAGTTTCAGCTTCAACATCAGTCCTTCCAATGAACACTCACACTGATCTCCTTTAGGATGGATGTGTGGGTCTCCTTGAGTCAAAGGGACTCTCAAGAGTCTTCTCCAACACCACAGTTCAAAAGCATCAATTCTTCGGTGCTCAGCTTTCTTTATGGTCCAACTCTCACATCCATACATGACCACTGGAAAAACCATAGCCTTGACTAGACAGACCTTTGTTGGCAAAGTAATGTCTCTGCTTTTTAATATCCTGTCTATGTTGATCATAACTTTCCTTCCAAGGAGTAAGCATCTTTTAATTTCATGGCTGCAGTAACCATCTGCAGTGATTTTGGAGCACCTCAAAATAATGCCTGCCACTGTTTCCACATCTACCTGCCATGAAGTGATGGGACTGGATGTCATTATCTTTGTTTTCTGAATGTTTAGCTTTAAACCAACTTTTTCACTCTCCTCTTTCACTTTCATCAAGAGACTCTAGTTTTTCTTCACTTTTTGTCATAAGGATGGTGCCGTCTGCATATTTGAGGTTAATGACATTTCTCCCAGCCATCTTGATTCCAGCTTGTACTTCACACAGCTCACTGTTCATCATGATGTACTCTGCATATAAATTAAATAAGCAGGGTGACAATATACAGCCTTGACGTACTCCTTTCCCTATTTGGAACCAGTCTGTTGTTCCATGTCCAGTTCTAACTGTTGCTTCCTGACCTGCATACAGATTTCTCAAGAGGCAGGTCATGTGGTCTGGTGTTCCCATCTCTTTAAGTATTTTCCACTGTTCATTGTGATCCACAGTGTCAAAGGCTTTGGCATAAAGAAGAAATAGATGTTTTTCTGGAACTTACTTTTTCGATGACCCAACAGATGTTGGCAATTTGATCTGCCTTTTCTAAAACCAGCTTGAACATCTGGAAGTTTACAGTTCATGTACGTATTGCTGATACCTGGCTTGGAGAATTTTGAGCATTACTTTACTAGCGTGTGAGATGAGTGCAATTGTGCGGTAGTTTGAGCATTCTTTGGCATTGCCTTTCTTTGGAATTGGAATGAAAACTGACTTTTTCCAGTCCTGTAGCCACTGCTGAGTTTTCCAGATTTGCTGGCATATTGAGTGCAGCACTTTCACAGCATCATTTCTTAGGATTTGAAATAGGTTCAGTGGAATTCCATCACCTCCACTAGCTTTGTTCATCGTGATGCTTCCTAAGGGCCACTTGACTTCACATTCCAGTATGTCTGGCTCCAGGTGAGTGATCACACCATCATAATCATCTGGGTCATGAAGATCTTTTTTGTACAGTTCTTCTGTATTTTCTTGCCACCTCTTCTTAATATCTTCTGCTCCTATGAGGTTCATACTATTTCTGTCCTTTACTGTGCCCATGTTTGCATGAAATCTTCCCTTGGGATTTCTGATTTTTTTGAAGAGATCTCTAGTCTTTCCCATTCTATTATTTTCCTCTATTTCTTTGCATTGATCACCAAGGAAGGCTATCTTATCTCTCCTTGGCATTCTTTGGCATATCCATCCAAATGCATATATCTTTCCCTTTCTACTTTGCTTCTCAGGGCGCTGGAGCGGTTAGCCAGTGGCTGTGCTTTTTTGGAGCAGCTGTGAAGAGGTACCCCACGTCCAAGGTAAGAGAAACCCCAGCAAGATTGTAGGTTATGAGAGAGGGCATTAGAGGGCAGACAGACTGAAAACACAATCACAGAAAACTAACCAATCTAATCACATGGACCACAGCCTTGTCTAACTCAATGAAACTAAGCCATGGGTATAGCACCACCCAAGACGTATGGGTCATGGTGGAGAGGTCTGACAAAATGTGGTCCACTGGAGAAGGGAATGGCAAATCACTTCAGTATTCTTGCCTTGAGATCCCCATGATCAACCCAGACAGCATATTAAAAAACAGAGACATTACTTTGCCAACAAAGGTCCATCTAATCAAAGCTATGGTTTTGCCAGTAGTCATGTATGATGTCAGAATTGGGCTATAAAGAAAGCTGAGCACTGAAGAACTGATGCTTTTGAACTGTGGTGTTGGAGAGACTCTTGAGATTCCCTTGGACTGCAAGGAGATCCAACTAGTCCGTCCTAAAGGAAATCAGTCCTGAAGAGTCATTGGAAGGACTGATGATGAAGCTGAAACTCCAATACTTTGGCCACTTGATTCAAAGAACTGACTCACTGGGAAAGACCCTGATGCTGGGAAATATTGAAAGTTGGAGGAGAAGGGGGTGACAGAGGATGAGATGGTTGGACGGCATCACCAACTCGATGGACATGAGTTTGAATATGCTCCGGGAGTTGGTGATGGATGGGGTAGTCTGGTGTGCTGCAGTGGGTAGCAAACAGTCGAACACGACTGAGTGACTGAACTGAACTGAACTGAAAAATAAGATAAGTCAATGTGTATAGCAAAACAGAAACAGACTTCTACATATATAGAAAGGAAACTAGTGGTTACTGATGTCAGGGGTTGGGGGGGAGCAGGGGGGAGGGGCAAGACAATGGTTAATAGATTATAAGATACAAGTTATATATAAACTGCATTAGCAACAAGGATGTACTATTCAGCACTGGGGATTTCAGGCATTATTTCATAATATTTAAAGTGGTATGATCTATCAAAATTCTGAATCTCTATGCTGTACACTTGAAACCAATATAATATCATAAATCAATTACCCTTCAATAAATCAACTATACTTTAAGTATACTTATTTATACTTCAAAATAAAAACATAGAAGGCAGAACATTTTAAAAATAACAATGCCTTTAATTAAAAATTCCTAACTGAGATGTTGTTTTATGAACTGTTCCAGAAATATTCACGTATACCTATTTTAGTTTACTTTCTTTAAAGAAGTATTTTCTTTTTAGCAAATTGGTCTTTAGTTTTGTATTTTCACTGTGTGTGTGGAGGAGGCTCCTCCCGTCTGGGCAGTAAACCAGAATCTTGTTGAAGGTCTGTGTGCTTCACATTTCTTCTTGGAGGTGACTTTGGGAAAGAGTATTTTTGGGTTGATTTGCAAAATACAATCACTCTTAAGTTCTTAGTGTTAATTTTAGAGCTGGTCCTGGTTCTCAGAAGTTGTACCTCTTGAATATGGAAACAGTTTTTAATGAAAATACTAAGTAGTGCCTTGCAGACTTTGTGTGTGTGTGTATTTATGTTTATATACTATATACAATACTCTTTCTAAACAATTAGTGGTTTGTTAGGGAGGTAATTTCTGAGAGCACCTTCCAAAATGTAATTATTCTAAAAATTTTATGATTATTTAGAAAATTCAGTTTAAGTGGGTGGTTCTTAAACATAGATTCTCCATCAAGTTTCACTCTGAGGTGCTTGATTTTATTAAATGGCTGCGTTTACTCTTACAGTGTTATCTAGTTTTTCCGTAGAATAACTGGACAGTACAAATGGCAAAGAAAAAGAAATGAAAACAATTAGATACATGACACATTTTTTAAGTTTTCAAATTGTGTAGTCTCCAAAATCTGCCAAGAATTTATTAGAATTCTCAGTGTCATGAAGCTTAATTCGAAGGAGGTAATATTTTCTTTTCTTAAAAAAAAAAAAAAAGAATAGCTTTTGTTTTTGATGGCAGAAAATCCTGGTTTGTTGGGAAGGTTTTGAAGGAGCTTTTAGAAGAGGATGACAAAATAAAAGGCTTTTCAGTGGCCTGTGGGAAGGCAGGGCCTGTCCTGAGATGGAATTTGAAACACAATAGTTCCCAGGGCAAACTGTCACTCAGTTTTCAAGGTGGAATTTAAATAACCCCATTGTTTTCAAGAACTCCTACTTTGACCAGCTATTCTGCAGAATTACAGCTGCATTGATTCCCTTCTGAAGCATTCACTGTCAGGATTCCTTCTTGAGTATTATGTTGTCCGATATGAGACTTGTCCTTATCAAAATAATAGATCCTATAAATAAGAATTTTGTGTCAAGGAATTTAATGTGACTTTCCACAGGCCAAACTCCTAGGCCAAAGTCCTGCCATATGTGAATATTAGCTATCATGTTAAAAAATAAGACTTCTCAGCAGAGAAAAAGAAATCCTTCTCATTGAAGTAAAAGATTGACTTTTAGAAATTAGTTACTGGACCCCCAAGAAAACAATGTTCTTTTTTGTTTACCCCTAGCATTTCATTTAATAGTTAAGAATGAAATGTACATCAAAAGGCAATATTTAGGACAAAATATTTGAATCCAAATAGTTGATAATTTTGAACATTTACATATGAGTATAGAAAGGGTGTAGAGGTGGGGAGGAGAGGAAGAGACGGAAGAAAGAAAAGAACGCTTATTACTAAGTGCTTGCTATGGGCCTTATTGTGCCTATATTTTTATTTCATTTCATTTCATTTTTAAGACAACACTGAGATGTGTACTATTGTTATACCTGTCTTAGGGATGGAAGGTGTGTCTCTAAAGACTAGATAATTTGTCCAGTTCACACCATTAGTAAGTGTGGGAGACAGCATAATCAATATTATGGTGATAATTGATAAGGGCTTCCCAATGTGGCTCAGCAATAAAGAACCCACCTGCGATACACGAGGCACAGGAGACCCGGGTTTGATCCCTGGGTTGGGAAGATCCCTGGAGAAGGACATGGCAGCCCACTTCACTATTCTTGCCTGGGAAATTCCTCGGAGAGAGGAGCCCAGAGGGCTACAGTCCACGGGTGTCGCAGAGTCGGACACGACTTAGCAACCAAACGGCAACAATGAGAGTACGGTTATAAGAGAGGATTTTATTCCTGCCAGCCATAATCCTCTCTACAAGTTCACAGCATGGAGAGGCTAGAGGGATCCTAAACATTTCAGATGCTTATTTTAAGCCAATATTTGAAGTAGTCATCTTATAGGAAAATGTGTTTCCCAATATGCTATCCCACGTGGTATTTATCATGTGTACATGACATTGCTATAAATAGGTAAAAGGTGACTTTCATCTTCGTGGCCACAGTTTACTGAGTTTGGTATATGATTGTAAAACATGTTTTGGGGTTACACAACTGATCTTTTCTGTGGTTTTTATTTTTTACTATTTATTTATTTGGCTGTGCTGGGTCTTAGTTGTAGCATGCAGGATCTAGTTTCCTGACCAGGGATCAAACCTGGGCCCCTGCATTGGGAGCTCAGAGTCTTATCTGCTGCACCCACTAGGGACGTCCGTTGCATGGTTTGTAAAATAGAAAAGACAGCTCACTACCAACATTTTGTTTTAGATTAAAAATAATCTTGATGTGAAAATTGATTTGGTAAACCAGCCAACCTGTACTCACATGAATGACTAGAAATGATTTGGGTGAGGTCGGTTGGAGGGCTTCAGATGAGCCTGCGTTGAGTAATACCAAACAGCAGTGGCATTGCTGAAATAAGATTCAGAGAAATACAAGTTTGACTTCTGAGATGTATTTAAGACTATGAAACACAGAAATCTTCAGTGTATTGTTTCAAAATCTCCATCACCCTGAAAAGTTCCCTCAGGCCTCCTCCCAGTCAATTGACTCCTCTAGCAGAGACATCCAGTGTTCTTAACCTTCCCCCATAATCCATGTTGCCTGATCCAGAACTTTATGTAAATAGCACCTTTCAGTAATCTTTAGGTCTGACTTTCTATTAGTTTTCTCTCACAGTACAGTAAGTTTCCACAAATGCGGTGGGTTCAAAAACACTCATTTATTATCTCACAATTTTCAGGAGTCACGAATCCAGGCGTGGTTTAGTTCCATCTTCATTTGGGTAGATATCAAGGAGTGTTACTGTTGGACTGTATGATAAAAAGCACATCTTATTTTGTAAGAAGCTGTCATTTTGCTGTTCAGTCAGTAAGTTGGGTCCAACTCTTTGAGACCCCATGAACTTCAGCGAGTCAGGCTCTTCTTCACTATCTCGTCGAGTTTGTTCAAATTCATGTGCATTAAGTCAGTGATGCCATCTAACCATCTCATTCTCTGCTGCCCCCCTCTCCTCCTGCCTTCAATCTTTCCCAGCACCAGGGTCTTTTCCAATAAGTTGGCTCTTCACATTAGGTGCCCAAAGTACTGGAGCTTCAGTTTCAGCATCAGTCCTTTTAATGAATATTCAGGGTTGATTTCCTTTATGATTGACTGGTTTGATCTCACAGTCCAAGGGACTCTCAAGAGTCTTCTCCAGTACCACGGTTTAAAAGCATCAATTCTGAAAATGGTTATTTTAAAAACTTTGTCCAGTGTTAGGGTTGCTTATAAAGAGAGGTTATTTCAATATTTGCTACTCTGTCATGGCCAGAATCAGGAATCCTAGGCTCTGTTTGAAGTGTTTTCTTGGCGCTCAGTCTTGAGTCTTTGAACTACATTTTTGAAGACGAAATTAAAAGTGTAAAAATTTTTAAAAAGTCAGAACACTGCATGCTCATTTACTCAAATGTTTTGTAATGCCTGGGTCTTCAGCCCTTTCCTTTCTTTAATCTGCATATGCTAATTTAATTTGAACTCTTTCTTCATCTCTAAGGAAAGTTTTTGAAAGTCAATCACATGTCCAATACTAGTAAAGCTGAATAAGACTACGCATGTATTTTTGCCTAAGGAGGAATTGCTACAAAACCTGGGAGTTCTTTTTGAAGATCTAGAAATCTCTGGTTATAGAAAAACAAAGCAAAACAATCTTTACAAGGATATGATGCTTGATCATTGGCACTTTGGTACTTAGACGTGATTTTCTACGCTTATAGTCCAGTTTATAATATGTTCATACACATATCATTTTAGGGAAAGACACAATGTCATTTAAACCTTTTATCAGTGTTGGTAAAGAAGTTTCCAGACTGATATGAAAACCAATCCAGGTGACAAGGGCTAGCCTCTCTTGTACGACATCATGATACGACTGTGCTCATAATCTCTTTCCTTGAGCACTGTTTCTGATATGTGACAAAAGGAGCAGCTCTATTACACTGAAAATTATAGGCTTGGGTGAAAGCTGCATTTTATATCATTCTTCAAGGAGAGCTAGGTGAAGAAAGTGCAGTTTTATTACTAATAACCTCCCCCTCCCCCAAATCACATGACTTGCTTGCACTCTATTTCAAATTTGTTTTTAAAACTGTACACTGCTCCTCAATGCTTGTGGCAATAATTCAAAATAACGTGGTGGTATACAAGAAAGCCATTGTATGTGTCCATATCAATATATTTGTTGTTTTTTTAGGGGGAAAGTCTCGCTTGTACAAAGATAGCAAAAGGCCACCACAAAGCAGGCTATGAATAGAATGGAAATCCTGTGTTTACTGGCTCCTGTGGTTCAGGCCAGCGAGGGTCACTGAACTCACTTCATTTCCTATTCTGCTCTCTGCTCCAACTCTTTGAAGGGCACCATAGGGACAGAATCAGTTTCCTTATGCTAGCAAAAACCACCCAGAATGATCAGCCCCTTTCTCAAGCTGTAATCTCCCATTTTTCTTTATGTGCAAGTATATGTGTCCAAACAATTGTTGTGTGCACATTATACCTTTTTTGGAAATAAAATGTCAATTGTTAAATATCAATAAAGTGACAATTCTGCTACTGTCATCCAAACAGCAAGCAGATGCCTTGGTAAGATGGCTTGTTCTGATAACCAACATTTCTTTGCTATCAATCTAGAATTGTGAGCTTCTTGTGAGAGAATTGGATATCACCAAGGAAAAGGCCCCAGGTGGCATTAGTGGTAAAGAATCTGCCTGCCAATGCAGCGGGCTTCCCAGGTGGCTCAGTGGTAAAGAATCCGCCTGCAAAGCAGAAGACTCAGGAGATGCCGTGGGTTCAACCCCTGGGTTGGGAAGATCCTTGGGAGGAGGACATGGCAACCCACTCCAGTATTCTTGCCTTTGAGAATCCCATGGACAGAGGGACCTGGCAGGCTACAGTCCACAGGGTCACACAGTCGGACATGATTGAAGCGACTGAGGATGCACACCACTGTAGGAGAGGTAAGAGACCTGGGCTCCATCCCTGGGTCTAAAAGAGCCCCTGGAGAAGGAAATGGCAACCCACTCCAAGATTCTGGCCTGGAAAATCCGACTGATGGAGGAGCCTGACGGACTACAGTCCATAAAGCTTCAAAGAGTTGAACACGACTGAAGCAACTTAACAATAGAAAGGTAAATGCCAAATCCATGGGCGAAAGGTCAACAGAAATGTTCACTACTTTCCAGGTAGTAGGAAAATAAAAAATGAAATCTTATGCAGAAGACAGCTTATGCACACATGTCCATGCTACATAGCTATTAAATATTTTCATTTTTAAGATGTATCCTGAATACAGGCTTTACTGTTTGCACCCATTCCTCTCATTCACTTTAGCACTCCAGTTGCACTTTTTTCTTTTCTTGGCCACATCATGTGGATTGTGGGATCTTAGTTCCCCAACCTGGGATTGAACCCAGGCAGTGAGAGTTCGGAGTCCTAACCATCGAGCATCCAGGGGATTCCCTCCAGTTACACTTCTGCTGGAATATATGTTACTTTAAGTCAGGTCCCTTTTGATTAGAACGTGCCAACTTCTTGTTGCGGAGCCTGGGCTCTAAGCTGGGCCTTGGTAGTTGTGGCGCATGGGCTTAGTTAGTGGTGCCTGCAGCCCTGCTGCATGTGGAATCTTCCCAGACCAGGGATCGAACCCATGTCCCCTGCACTGGCAGGGGCACTCCTCACCACTCGACCACCAGGGAAATGCAACAAGAAAAGCCACTGCAATAAGAAGCTGCTGCTGCTGCTGCTAAGTTGCTTCAGTCGTGTCTGACTCTGTGCGACCCCAGAGACGGCAACCCACCAGGCTCCCCTGTCCCTGGGATTCTCCAGGCAAGAACCCTGGAGTGGGTTGCCATTTCCTTCTCCAATGCATGAAAGTGCAAAGTGAAAGTCAAGTCGCTCAGTCGTATCTGACTCTTAGCGACCCCATGGCTGCAGCCCACCAGGCTCCTCCATCCATGGGATTTTCCAGGCAAGAGTACTGGAGTGGGGTGCCATTGCCTTCTCCAAGCTAGTGCACCACAATTAGAGATTAGCCCCTGCTTGCAGCAGTGAAGACCCAGTACAACCAAAAATATGTAAACAGAAATTCTCTTTAAAAATGTGTCAACTTCTCTTCTGAGAAAGTGAGTTTTAGTTGCTCAGTTGTGTGCAACTCTTTGTAACCCCCTGGACTGTAGCCTGCTAGGATCCTCATGAAGCATGGGATTCTCCAGGCAAGAATGCTGGAGTGGGTTGTCATTCCCTTCTCCAGAAGATCTCCCTGACCCGGAGATCCAACCCAGGTCTCCTGCATTGAATCCAAATGCCATTTCTGCAGGAAAGTCTTTCCTGAGCAGCTCCCTTGTCATCTTTAATAATATGCTTTGCAGTTCCTAATAATAGATTGGTGTTTTCATGCGAGGAGCTCCTGTTTCCATTGTAGACTGCAAGCTCCTCAGGAGTTGAGACTATGTATCTTTTGCTCATTATTTTATTCTTGAGACCTAGTACACTGCCTAACATAGAGTAGGCCCTCCATACATGAGTGCATTTCCAGTGTTACAAATATTTAAAAATAAAGTTTCTCGCACATTCACAACTCCTCAAGTTAACTGAATCCTGATTTAGTCTTTCTCTTTTTAAAAATTTTTACTTCCTTTTTTCTTCCTTTTGTTCTTAGACTTTCACAGAAGACTCTATGTTGGATTTTCTCAAAAGGCAGGGGTATCTTAAAAATTAGATCTTGTTTATGGAGTCTAAATATATAAATATACATATATATATTTGTTGTTCAGTTGCTCAGTCGTGTCTGACTCTTTGTGACCCCGTGGACTGCAGCTTGCCAGGCCCCTCTGTCCACCATTATCCCCAGGAGTTTACTCAAACTCATATCCATTGAATTGGTGATGATTTCTAACCATCTCATCCTCTACCGCCCCCTTCTCCTTTTGCTTTCAATCTTTCCAAGCAGCCAGGTCTTTTCCAATGAGTTGGCTCTTTGAATCAGGTGGCTAAAGTATATATACTGGGTTTAATTCCACCCTAAACTTCTCTAGCATAAAACTTCAGGAACTGGAATCAAGATCAAAACTGCAGATTCGTATTTCTTCACAAATGCATAGCAATTTTCTAGAATAGTAGCTGGCACCTACTACTAGGCTTCCCTGGTAGCTCAGATGGTAAAGAATCTGCCTTCAATTAGGAGACACAAGTTCAATTCCTGGGTCAGTAAGATCTCCTGGGAAGGGAATGGCTAACCCACTCCAGTATTCTTGACTGGGAAATCTCATGGACAGAGGAGGCTGGCGGACTACAGTCCATAGTGTCTAAAAGAGTCAGACATGACTGAGCGAGGGATACTTTCACCACATATTTGAAATGAATAAAACAATGAAATAGGTAAAAGAATGCTCACAGTGAACCACTGTACTTTCACTGGTTTCTAAAATTTACTCTGTTTGGTTAACTCCTTTAATAAGAATTAGTTGCAATCTTTTGCCAGAAATCTTTGAATTTTTCTGGTGAGTGTAGAAAATCAGATGACTTCCTGCCACTTCAGCAACTGCCATGCCCAGAAAATTATTCCTCTAAAATGTTTTCAATAGGTATGTGGAAACATTTGACACAAAACGCTTCTAACACAGCTCAAAGTTTCTAATGGTTTGTTTTTGCCCCTCATTAGAAGGTCAGACCTCAATGGATTAAAACTGTATCAATGTTCCCCAACGCATATAACCTCTGGATAGTCTGTGCAGTTATCATGGTGGGAGGAACCCACATTTCTCAAGTTTTATGTAATTTTCCATCTTCCTTTATTTGTATAAAGAACTTTTAATGGGTAGAACTTATATTTTAAAAATGAGTAATGAACCTATGCATCCTAACACTATTACTTATTTAGTAATTTCTTCACCACCTTAGATTGGAATGCTCACTACTGAAATGTTAAGCTTTAGTAATGTAGAACTAATTATTTTTGTTGGCCAGGAAATACGCGGTTCATGGGGAAGACTGAATCTCTTGAGAAGCTGGGTTGGCCAATCTTTCCAGAAATCTATCGTTAAGGAGACGCCGAGTCATTCTTTTCAGTTGACCTATATTTGTGAAGGATGTTGTGCTGTGTTGTACTTAGTTGCTCAGTCGTGTTCGACTCTTTGCAACCCTGTAGCCTATGGCCCAACAGATTCCTCTGTCCATGGGACTCTCCAAGCAAGAATACTGGGCTGAGTTGCCATTTCCTACTCCAGGGGATCTTCCCCACCCAGGGATTGAAACTGCATCTCTTGTTTCTCTTGCATTGGTGGGTCATTCTTTACCACTGTGCCCCCTGAGTGCCTGTTCAGAAAATCCTTCAACTCCAGTAAGAAAAATGTGGACACATTATTAAAATGCATTAGACAATTTTTGTCTTGTAAATAACTGGTTCAAAGACGAGATGTTTGCAATATTTTTTTCATTTTCTTCAATATGTACTTTACCAATTTTAATGAATAAGGTTCGTTATTTCAGAGCAGTTCCATGATTACAGAAAAAATGAGCGGAAGATACCGAGTTCCCTTAACCGTCTATCTTCCCTCAGCATCCGTTATTATCATTCTGCATTGGTGTGACACAGTTGTTACAATTGATGAGCCAGTATTAATACACTATTTATTACTAGTTAAAATCTATAGATTGCATTAGGGCTTATTTTTTTGTGTTATACTGATCTACAGGTTTTGATAAATGTGTAATGACATGTAGCAACCATTATGGTATCATACAGAACAGTTTCATTGCCCTAAAATAATTTCACTGTCCCCCCCCTCATTCATCCCTCCCTCCCCCTCACCCCTTGGCTACCACTGATCTATTTACTCTTTCCATACTTTCATCTTCTCTAGAATGTCATACAGTTGGAATCATACAGGATGTAGGTTTTTTAGATTGGCTTTTGTGGTTCTTCCATTTCTTTTTGTGGCTTCATGGCTCAGTTCTTTTTAGCACTAATTAATATTCCATGGTATGGGTATACGTTTATCCATTCACCTACGGAAGGAATTCTTGGTTGTTTCATTTGTGAATAAAGCTGCTATAGATATATGCGCAGGTTTTCATGTGCACAGAGTTTTCAGTTCCTTTGTGTAGACTGCAGTGAGCACATTCCTGGATCACATGGTAAACACATGTTTATTTTCATAAGAAATGGCCAAACTGTCTTCCAAAGGGGCTTCTGTACCATTTGAATTCCCATTCATGATGAATGAGAGTTCCCGTTGCTTCAATTCTGTCAGTATTTGAAGTTGTCAGTAGATTTTAGCCACTGTGATGAACATAATGGTATCTCATTAGTGTTTTAATTTGTAACTCTCTAATAACATATGATATTGAGTAACTTTTCATCCTCTTGATAACAGTGAAAGAGGAGAGTGAAAAGTTGGCTTAAAACTCAACATTCAGAAAACGAAGATCATGGCATCTGGTCTAATCACTTCATGGCAAATAGAAGGGGAAACAGTGAAAAGAGTGTCAGACTTTATTTTTTTGGGCTCCAAAATCACTGCAGATGGTGACTGCAGCCATGAAATTAAAAGACGCTTACTCCTTGGAAGGAAAGTTATGACCAACTTAGCATATTAAAAAACAGAGACATTATTTTGCCAACAAAGGTCCATCTAGTAAAGGCTATGGTTTTTCCAGTAGTCATGTATGGATGTGAGAGTTGGACTATAAAGAAAGCTGAGCACCGAAGAATTGATGCTTTGAAATGTGGTGTTGGAGTAAACTCTTGAGAGTCCCTTGGACAGCAAGGAGATCTAACCAGTCCATCCTAAAGGAGATTAGTCCTGAGTGTTCATCGGAAGGACTGATGTTGAAGCTGAAACTCCAATACTTTGGCCACCTGATGCAAAGAGCTGACTCATTTAAAAAGACCCTGATGCTGGGAAAGATTGAGGGCGGGAGGAGAAGTGGACGACAGAGGATGAGAAGGTTGGATGGCATCACCGACTCAATGGACACGAGTTTGGGTGGATTCTGGTAGTTGGTGATGGACAGGGAGGCCCGGCGTGCTGCGTTCCATGGGGTTGCAAAGAGTCGGACATGACTGATTGACTGAACTGAACTTTTCATATGGTTATTTGAGTATAGCTTTAATTATTACTAAAGTACTTTTCCTCGAGAAGGAAATGGCAACCCACTCCAGTATTTTTGCCTGGAAGATTCCTTGGACAGAAGAGCCTAGCCAGCTACAGTCCATGGGATCACAAAGAGTCAAACACAACCAGTGCACATGCAATATGCAAGACCCAAAGTCCTTCTAATATTTTTGAGAGGGGACAGTACAGACCTTGAATGATTTTAAAGAATCAGTATGGATTTTTGGTATCAGAATTCTTAGTCACTTCCTATAGGAAATTGTATTTAGTGACCATTTCAACTAATTTGACAGGTACAATACAGGTTTTAAAATATCAGACTCAACGGTATGTCATCATAAGCCTCAGCTTTCATATGCCTCAGCTTTCAATCTTTGCTTTTTCTTTTTTAAATTTTTATATTTTGTTTCTTTGAAGTGGGCCATTTTTAAAAAGCTTATTGAATTTGTTACAATAATGCTTCTGTGTTTTTTGTTTAATTTTGGTTTTCTGGCCATGAGGTATGTGGGGTTTTAGTTCCCTGACCAGGCATCGAATCTGCACTCTCTGCATTGGAAGGAGAAGTCTTAACCACCAGGGAGGTCCCAGTCTGTGATTTTTCCTGTGAAAAATGCAAGAGCCTCATCACTGCCCGTGATAATGTGATGATTGTATCTCAAAGTGAAAAAGAGATTTTCGAATGAATGGCACCCTTTATGGGTTGGTAATTCATGTGGATAACTTGTGAGTGATCTGTCTGCCTATTTCCCTACCACTGTCCAGTGTTCATAAGTCTATCAGGCCTGGAAGGGCTTCCCAGGTGGCTCAGTGGGTAAACAAATCTCCTGCAATGCAGGAGACACAGGGGATGTGGGTTCGATCTCTGGGTCAGGAAGATACCCTGGAGGGGGAAATGGCAACCCATTCCAGTACTCTTGCCTGGGAAACCCCATGGACAGAGGAGCCTGGTGAGCTACAGTCCATGGTCTAGCAACGAGTCAGACACAACTGAGAATAACACATCAGACCTGGACATGCTGCATGACTTTGGCCTTAGTGATGAAAGGGATATTTACTCAGAGAACTGAACCCCAGCAGGCCAGGTGTGTAACTGCCATACCCAGCTGTCTACACAGACCTCAGAATGTTATAAATGAGATTGTCACTGAGGAACATTCAACTTACGAATTAAAGTTTCATTTGGACATCTTGTCTCTTTGAGGAAAGGTACGGCACGTCCGAAAAGGTTTTTTTGGAAAACTGAATAATTTTATTTCCTGGCGACATTTGTTGCTGTTGTTCAGTCACTAAGTCATGCCTGACTCTTTATGACCCCATGGACTGCAGCACGCAGGGCTTCCCTATGCTTCACTATCTTCCGGAGTTTACTCAACTCATGTCCATTGAGTGAATGATGCCATCCAGCCATCTCATCCTCTGCCGCCTTCTTCTCCTCCTGCCCTCAAACTTTCCCAGCATTAGAGTCTTCAGGAATGAGGTTAAACTATTCTGGCAGACTTTAAATGCTCTGTGACTTGGATTGAAAGCAAACCAAGGTCACTTTTTGCTTTGTGATTCTTTCAAACCAGCTTTTCAATTTGAATGTGACTCTTGTGTACTGTATTTAAATAGCAATGTTAATAACTTCTCAATTATCTTAAGGATTATTCAAAAACATCAGGATAAACAAGAAGAAAAGGGATTGAAGGTCATCTTTCAGTCCCAAGAAATGGGACACGGTTTATTCTACTAGTAGCACTAAAGACTCTTAAAACATTCCTGGCAGACTGTTGTTCTTAAAAAAAACTTTTACCATCCTTTGTCAAAATAAATCAAATCGTGCTAATCTCTCCATGCACTTAAAAGAGACCCAAATCATGAGATGGTATTATATGCCTGACTATTCCAAATATCGCCTCTCTCTTGAAAGAGAGGATAAAAATGAATCAAATATCAAAAAAGCAAATTGTTCACTTTTATTACAATCATTTCCTCTTCTATAGATTTAATTAAATATAGCTTAAGAGATAAGAGTGTAAAAGTCAGTGACAGAAAAAGTGATTTCAGAGGCCAGAATTTAATGTTTGTTTGCAAGATAGACCTATTAAGGGCAGATTATCAGTAAAACATCAACTTTATATTATGACTGCTGAGGTGTCCAAAAAAAGATACTAAATGTGAAAATAGATAGTTCTTTCTTCTTGTTGTTCAGCTACTAAGTCCTGTCCAACTCTTTGTGACCCTATGGACTGAAGCACGCCAAGCTTCCCTGTCGTTCACCATCTCCTGGAGCCTGCTCAAACTCATATGCATTGAGTCAGTGATGCCATCCAACGATCTCATCCTCTGTCATCCCCTTCTCCTCCTGCCCTCAATCTTTCCCAGCATCAGGGTCTTTTCCAGTGAGTCAGCTCTTCACATCAGGTGGCCAAAGTATTGGAGCTTCGGCTTCAGCATTAGTCCTTCCAATGAATATTCAGGATTGATTTCCTTTAGGATTGACTGGTTTGATCTCCTTGCAGTCCAAGGGACTCTCAAGAATCTTTTCCAACACCACAGTTTTCTGTTAGGACTGACTATAACCTAGTGCTTCTTAGGAAATGAAACTTCACTGATAGTGATGATTAGATTTCCTTTTCCCCACCTTCCATTTTTGTCTTTGAAAAAGGGCTTAGGCTAAAAATAGCAATATTAATACAAATTTGATGCACTAAGAACAGTTAATCAAAGAGTTTAAAATATATCTGTTACATTTAAAGTAAAACAATATGAGAAAAATGACTACAGAAGAATCATAAATATAAGCTAGGTAACTGACATGTTTTCAAATTTCTCAAGAATAAATAAGGTGGCTTTTGCACCCAAGATCTTGAAGAAAAACACACACATGTACAAGCACAAACACACACACACCGAGGAAAAAAATAAGCAAGGAAATTCCTTCCAATAGTTGGCTTCATGAATACAACTGCTCTTCTGTTCCTGAAGTAGTTACTAGCCAAATAAAACATCATGACTCCACGAGGAAATGGCCATCTAAACAGAAAGTGCCACGAATCTGCCGCTGATGAATATATGGGCTTCTCCATGAAGTCCCCTGTGTCAAAAATTGTTATAGAGGCTTTTTTGTTGTTGTGGACATTCCCAGTACTGGTTGCTCAGTGTTATGTAAATGACAAATGACTCAAAAAAATATTGGCGTGGGTAAATAAGGAAATCAGTTTTCTCATGAAAGGATCTAGACAGGTTCAACTGCCCTCTGAATGCAGCTTCTTAATATCTAAGAGATGTTTGTATTATTTGGTGAATTTGGATATTGTTTTATTCAAGCAGCATTAATTTACATAGATGAAGCTTCAAGGGGGAAAAGAATCCAGAAATATGGGTTAAAACCTTTCTGTTTATACTTCACATGGACCAGATTTAGTTTTATTTGTACCTGCAAATAAATGGTTGAGAATTTTGTGACCAGGTGAATCAACATAACAGATAGGTTGTATATTTATCTTTTTCTGTGGATAGGTCTTATAATTAACTTCCTAAAGTATTAGTCATGATGAAAAGACTCATTAGTACCTTTTTCTCTTTTTTGCAGAAATTGTCCATGCTCCTTTTGTAAGAGTTTTAAATATATTTTAATGCATTATATCTAATAATTTTATTTATAATTGTCAAATACTTCAAATTCACAGAAAAATGGAAAAATAACAGACTCATATGCAACTGCCTGTCTCAAACAGACATTAACAAAAAATATTGTATTTTCTAAATGGCTGAAAAATAAATTTAAAAAATACTTGAACAAAGTAGTCATTGTTTTTTAATACCCTAGTCCCACGTCCAGGAAAGAAGGTGAAATTAAAAACATAGACACCTTCCAATGAGAATGACATTTAACCACACAAGAATGAATTACCATGGACCTTAAAATAGTACGAACTGTAAGGGGAGGATGGAAAACTTTATATTGGAAGTTCTTCCAGCTGAAAATATCTAATATGTAGGTGAGGAGCCCAACTATTTAACTTGCAGATTTATTTTGCACATCTAAAAGTAGGTGTTTAAAAGAGTCCCTCCATTGTATCTTCTAAGTAGAATTCAATTGGAGTATATTTTTCTGGTCCAGATTTTGTGTTTGCTGTTTTGATTAAGTGAGTTTTAAATGCAGAGCAGTCGAAACAAGGGAAGTCTCCATAATTGAGAGATTGTCAGATGGGAGGGGTCACCATTATGATCAAGATTTTACAACTGAGGCCAGGCAGCTCCTCCTCATCTTTCTCGGCCCCTCTCCCTGAGGAGCGTCTTTAACATCACACATTTCTGTCATGTTCAAACCACACAAGGACCCCTGTCTCATTTTATTAGTGTTGCCTTTTAATGATTTAAATATAGATTATCCACCTTATCTGCTTTTATTACATTTGATTATGAATGACTTGAACATTTTACAAATTTCCAATCTATCCTCAAAAGCTGAAAGACATGACTTATGGCTGAGAAGATCTGAAGGGCTATGGCAACAGAAAAAAATTTTAGAATGCATAAGGCAACAGTTGTATATTTGGAACATATATCTATTTTGACATGTATGTATATATCAAATATATATGTATACTGTAACTAAATTGATGTATATTTGATATATATTTTATGTTTGATATATATTTAATATATATTATATACAAATATTTTATATTATATACCAAACATATACAGATTACCTTACAACTAAATTGATACATTATGCTTAGTCGCTCAGTTGTGTTGGATTCTTTGTGACCCCATGGACTGTAGCCCACCAGGCTTCTCTGTCCATGGGGATTCTCCAGAAGAATACTGGAGTGGATTGCCATGCCTTCCTACAGGGGATCTTTCCAATCCAGGGAAGCCCAAATTGATACATATTTGATATATATTTTATATTTGATATGTAGCATATATAAATTTATATGTATCTATACACAACAATATGACTGAGCATCTTCACTTTCACTTTTCACTTTCATGCATTGGAGAAGAAAATGGCAACCCACTCCAATGTTCTTGCCTGGAGAATCCCAGGGACGGGGAGCCTGGTGGGCTGCCGTCTATGGGGTCCCATAGAGTCGGACAAGACTGAAGTGACTTAGCAGCAGCAGCATACATAAATAAATACTTATATATTTATATTATAAATTATATAAATATTATAACACAATATTAATATAATATTTAATAAAATATTTATATACAAATATTTATTTACATATAATGTATATTGTGTATCAAATATATACAGGCTACCGTACAATGACTAATTTGAAGTGGACAATGACCATTTATGTATTTGTTCATTTAATCAACAGACATGTAGGGAAATGCAGATGAAGATGCATTACCTAGCAGAATTCTGGAGTCATGTGACAAATCACGTCATGAGTTCATGAGGAAAATTACCCAATTGTACAGTCACGTATGGGACTCCCTGGCCCCAGCCTCAGCCTTCACTCCCTCCCACAAGCTTCTTTGCAGACCTCCTCTTGCTGGATAGTCTTTCCAAAATGCTTTTTAATTATCCCAATCCTTCTTAATCCCCCTACCAAAATCAGGTCACACTTGCTCCCCAAAACCTCTCTGGTTTCTCTGACTCCTATTTTTTTCTTTGTTACTTAAGTATCTTCAGGACATCCTATTCAGTTCTGGAGGATTCAGTGTCTGGAATCCTTGTCTGTGAAGGTGTGATGCAGCCTTCTCCCCTAAAAAATAAAAGGAAACAAAACAAGCAACCAAAAAACCAACAGAACATTCAAACAAAACTACTTAATTACTCTGGACTTAGAATTTAATATTAATGTTATTTAAATTTTATTTAAATAAAATTCCAACCTAATCAAGTTATTCTTGTGGTTTTATTTCCTATTGTCAGGATCTACTATATGGTATGGGGAACTATATTTAATATCTTATATTAACCTTATAGTAACAAAAAAGAATACAAAAAGTATACATATATACATATATGTGTGTGTGAGTATGTGTATGTATAACTGAATCACTTTGCTGGACACCTGAAACTAACACGACATTGCAAATCAACTGTACTTTAGCTTTTAAAAAAAAATAAGGTCTATACTCTCAGTTCTTTTGCTAGCTAATGCTTTCCCTCCAAGGAATTAATTCGGTAATGAAGTGATATTTGACTTACACAGGTGTCATAGTGAAGAGAAGCAGAGAAGAATTCATAGAGAAGTTCTTTGTTAAAAGACTACGGTGTGTCAAGCACTGTGCCAGACTTTAGAAGAGATAAAATTGGAGATATGATAAGATGACACTCATGGAAAATGAGGGTCAGGGACTAGCAGATTTTTCTATTAATAGCTCATTTACTAACTGTAAGGCTGTGAGGACATCCCGAATCAATACCTTCACTCTTTCAATCCAAGTCTCACTTTCTCCATAGAACCTGACCTGGCACTACAAACCCCACTGAATTGCTCCCTCCTCTGATAGCCATTCAAATGGATGAGTTTTACGTTTACCTTGAAGATCAGCCTCTTTTGGTTGTTATTTGTTAAGTTTGAGTTTGCAAGGTTAGCACTTCAAAGCGTATACCTGCAATTGTGTATGCGCACTCAATCGAGTCCAACTCTTAGGGACTTCATGGACTGTAGCCCACCAGGCTCCTCTATTTCGTGGGATTCCCCAGGCAAGAATACTGGAGTGGGTTGCCATTTCCTTCTCCAGGAGATTTTCCAAAACCTGGGATTGAACCTGCGTCTCCTGCATTTCAGGCAGATTCTTTACCACTGAGCCACCAGAGAAGCCCAATAGACTTGTGTCTACTAATCCCCATTCTCTCTCTCTCTCTCCATGTGGGGAAATACTGACAAAATTTACACAATGGCTTGAAGGTTTAACTCGGAATCACAGAATAGAATAGAACCAAGAGCTCTGTGGCAGGTAGGGAGTTAATACCAACACTGTCCTCTTCTTGGCTTACTGGGAACAATGGGATCAAAGAAATAATCCTATTACATTGGGGGTCTCCTGGGACAAAGGGTGAATGCAGACATCTCCACTGTCTAAGTTGCTCTTAGGGAGTTTGACTCCTTCTATAAACAATGCAAATGATTCCAGGATAAGTAGCTTTGACTTTCAACATATTTCTCCAAAAGTTTATTATCCCTGGTGCTAGGAGCTGGCCATGAGGCTGTGTAGTCCCTCTCCACTTCTCTACCCTGCTTTTCACCTCGGGGAAGTAACGTTTATGGCCTTGTACTCATGGCTCCCTGGCCCTTTGGTTCCACTTGCTTCCTCCAGAGGAAAGAGCTGGGAAGAGATCAGAGGGAGGGAAGATGGTGCCTTGGGTCATTGGTCCTCTTCTGCCTTCTGCTGGGCTGAATTTGACTGCAGCGGTTTTTTCTCTGGAGGTCATAAATTCTCTTGTGTGATTCAGACGGCTCTGCCCTCACCTTGCCCCTAAGGCCTGGCTGTGGGACTGTCTCCCTGCTGTGACCAGCCCCAGATGCTTTACTCTGCCTGGTTTCTTGCCTTGGTCCTCCCATGGGTTTGGAAAAGTCTTCATTCAGCTTGCACTGGGTGTTTGTGCCCTATCTACTTCCTGCCAGGACCCTGACTGACAGCCCCATGTTGCTGGAATAGATCACATTCTCTGGGTCATAGCGAGATGACTGAAAACTATCAATCATCCACTTTTGACTCTTTACAATTAATTGAAGTCATCCTAGTGCATCATCAGAATAGTTCAGAAAGAAAAACACCAATACAGTATACTAACACATATATATGGAATTTAGAAAGATGGCAATGATGACCCTGTATGCAAGACAGCAAAGAAGACACAGATGTGTATAGCGGACTTCTGGACTCAGAGGGAGAGGGAGAGGGAGTGGGTGGGATGATTTGGGAGAATGGCATTGGAACATGTATACTATCATGTAAGAATCAAATCACCAGTCTATGTCCAATGCAGGATACAGCATGCTTGGGGCTGGTGCACGGGGATGACCCAGAGGGATGTTATGGGGAGGGAGGTGGGAGGGGGGTTCATGTTTGGGATCGCATGTACACCCGTGGTGGATTCATGTCAATGTATGGCAAAACCAATACAGTATTGTAAAGTAAAATAAAGTAAAAATAAAAATAAAAAAAAAAAAACAAACAAAAAACAAGGTGTATTTTATAAGTCACTCCCTTGATTTCATTTTTTAAAATTTTTTAGAATTTGTTTTGACGTGGACCATTTTAAAAGCCTTTATTGAATTTGTTACCAGTTTGCTTCTGTTTTATGTTTCGTTTCTTTGGTTGCGAGGCATGTGGGATCTTAGCTCTCCGACCAGGGATAAAACCTGGACCACCTGCATTGGAAGGTGAGGTACCAACCACTGGACCACGAGGGAAGGCCTTCAATTTCATCTAATTGAGGGGAGAAAAAGAACAGTTATGAGGGTATTTTTTAAGCTAATGGGTCTACAAATCTTCAGTTCTCTTCTTCAAATCTCTTGAGTCTTCTCGCCATATAATTTTGTGGAATTTATGATTTAATTTATGTGCAGGTACATATAGACTGCTTCCCTAAAAACCTTTTAAAATGTAAACTCTTACTTTTTCTATGGTCTCCCTTCTATCCTTCAGCCTAGGGTATTTCCTTAGCATCTTTTCCTTTTTCTTCCCGAGCACTGCATTTCCTATCTCTTTTTGCTTCTTTCCCATCGTGACTTCTCTCCTATCTATACCTTTTCTGACCTCTCTCTTCCGCTCTGCTTCAGTCACAGATATTCTGAGTCCTATTTCGCTTATCTCTCTCATTCAGTTTTCTCTCTTTGAAGGAGTCATAGAAAGAAATCTCTACCAACTGGCCCTCCCGTGGCAGGAGATCTGACTGCTTGTGTCCTAGACTGAGTGATGGCTAAAAATTCTAAACTAAATTCATTCATTTTGATTTTGTTTTTTCCCAGTGGTTGTTTACATTAGATACCTGCGTTTTATTTCCCCACATGTAAGTGCTCTCAGTTCAGATTTGTCTCAATTTTGACATGTTGTTTGTTCTATGAAGTTATATGCACGTTGATCATTTGCCCAGCATCAACTCTGACAAGGCGAGCTTTCAGAAAGGAAAGCGTTGAATGCATAACTGCCTTCTCTGCAGCCCAGCCTTGAGTCATGAGATCTCAAATAAACCATTGTCATGATTCTATGTGTTATTAGGATCCGATGTAAAATTTCACTTGGAAGCTTCCGTGAATTGCTCTGTATGTCAGAAACCATCTCATGTGAGATTATCTTGGTGTCTGTGGCTGCCAGAATAACAGCATGGGATGTACTGACTACCCCTGTGATAGTGATACATCACTTTTGGGGGACCCTAGCCATTCTTATTTTTAACAAGCAATTTGGGTTTTATTAATGCATTTTGTGCATCGGAAAGCACAGAGGAAATAGTGGATGAAATATTTTATCAAATGCAAATCTGCTTTCTTTACTCAGGAAACAGTGCAAACAGAGGGTTATAAAAATACATAACAAATGCCAACTGAATACTATTTAAACACAACTGATGTATGGAAAGCATTTACATTAGCTGCTCCGGAAAAGGATAGCCAGAGAAACTGTTGTTATGGAGTATTATTTTAAGTGAGAATCTAGATTCCTGAAACTTGACTTGCTGTTTTGGTACATTAAAATGCCATTTATCATTCTTATCAACATCAAATAACTTTTCTCAAGCACCACACACAAGCTGGCTCTCTGTTGAAAGTCTTCTCAAACAAGGTCAAGGGAAACGACACCTCCCATCACGAGTTCACAGGATATGCTAATGATGTGGTCAAATATCCAGAGTCCAGTTGCAGGGCTCTGTCAGGATTTAGTGTTAGCTGCTGCTGCTACTGCTAAGTCACTTCAGTCGTGTCCAACTCTGTGCGATCCCATAGACGGCGGCTCACCAGGCTCCTCCGTCTCTGGGATTCTCCAGGCAAGAACACTGGAGTGGGTTGCCATTTCCTTCTCCAATGCATGAAAGTGAAAAGTGAAAGTGAAGTCACTGAGGGGATGGTAAAATAGAAACATAAGAAATGCTATCTATTTCATTGGTATAAATATACTGCACTGGAAGGCAATCTGGGACCTTTTATCTACTATTTACTACAATCACAAATGTACATATTTTTTGACTGCAAATTTTCTTTTAGGGAAATTGTACCCTACGGGTTTCCTCACATAGGATCATTTATTTGTTGCAGCATTATTTGTAGTAAAAGTTAGGCATAACCTAGTATTCATCTGCTGCTGCTAAGTCACTTCAGTCGTGTCCGACTCTGTGCGACCCCATAGATGGCAGCCCACCAGGCTCCCCCGTCTCTGGGATTCTCCAGGCAAGAACACTGGAGTGGGTTGCCATTTCCTTCTCCAATGCATGAAAGTGAAAAGTGAAAGGGAAGTCGCTCAATCGTATCCGACTCTTAGCAACCCCATGGACTGCAGCCTACCAGGCTCCTTCGTTCATAGGATTTTCCAGGCAAGAGTACTGGAGTGGGGTGCCATTGCCTTCCCCCGTAGTATTCATCACTAGGGTCTTATTGAATGCATTGTTCTGTGTCTATAGAACGGAATGTTAATACAGTTTTACAAAAGAGCAAGGGAATTCTTCATGCACATGTACAGAACAATTTTCAAGGGAAAATAAGCAAGATGCAAGGCCTGCAGACCGTGTTGTGGTTTTGTGGGGAGGATACAAGTGTGTGTACATGCATATCTGTACACATGTTGCAACTGGGGACAGATACAGAAGAGAGATGTTCCCTCTACACCTTTAGCCTTAAAAAAATTTCTAACTCATATGAAAATGTTATCTATTAAGACAAATTTTCAAGTTTGAAATATTTGTAGGGAAAATAAGAGATTCTATGTAAGTCAGAATATATATCTCTTTAACTGTGTTTCTTTGAGTGAAATTCATAATGTCGATCAACAAATGTTGCTATGGTTACAACATCTCTTTCCTGCCCCTTTCCCAGCAAACTTCATTTGTACCACCCAAGCAAACTTCTGCCTGCAATAATTTATGCAAATTACTTTCTGGAGCTCAGTTTTGAGTCTTTTTCTGTGGTTGCGCTTCCCTGGTGGCTTAGACAATAAAGAATGTGCCTGCTATGCAGGAGACCCGGGTTCGATCCCTGAGTAGGGAAGATCCGCTGGAGATGGGAATGGCTGCCCACTCCACTATTCTTGCCTGGAGAATCCCATGGATAGAGGAACTTGGTGGGCTACAGTCCATGGAGTTGCAAGGAGTCAGACGCAACTGAGCGACTAACACTGCCATTTTCTATGGTCAGACTATATCACCTCTGTGCCAGCAAGTTCCTTAAAGGTACTTCCAGCTTGATGAAGCAGCTCCTCTTCTACTTGCTCTGTGTGGTTTTCAGTTAACCCTCAGCCTATATACACACATTGAACATCTTCTACGTATATATGTATACACAGAACACACACTCAGTGAACTGTAAAGGGAGCATTTTAGTTCTAAGATTTCATAGGAATATCAGTAATGATCATCCACATCCTTTCAATGTGTATAGCCTTCACTAACCCAGATGATGTGCTTTATATTTAAATAGAATATTCTCTGTTTACTCTGTCCTCATAGGACAAGCCTCCATGTCCTTGCACAGTTTATTCAATGAACATTTCCTGGCCTTGACGAGGCAAAGTTAATCCATTTGTGCTAGCAAGAGTACAAGAGTTCTGTGATGGTTTGGTTCTGTTTTCTGTTTTTGTCTCCTATTACTTTCCTAAGCACGTCCTAAATTCTAGAATTATTTCCGAGAGGTGAAGTGTGGGCTGGATGGGAGTGAACTTCAGACCACAGACTTAGAATCACGTCTGGATGGTCTGAAGGAGTGAAAACTGATAGAAAGTCACTGGGAGCAGACTTTGGCTGATTCCTTGTCACTCTGGAATGTCTCCCTTATTGTTGTTTTGATCAAAGTTCATCGGCCACTTTTCAACTCCTTCCTGGGTTTCCTGGTTAGCAATTTAGCATTACGTTACTTGGAGCAGCTGAGCAACAGCAGCAACTTTCCAAATTGTTTCAAAAAATAATCTGGGTTGCAGAATTATTCTTTGAGTAGTTCTAGTTCACAGTTTCTCATTCATTTCTATTCTTTGATCCCCTTTTCTGAGCTGGTCATTTATCCATAGCCACACTTTACTCTGACACCAAACCACTTCCATTTTGAACATTTATCTTGCCTGGAATTTTTGCAGACTACTTTTCAATCTGCCTGCATCAGGACCAGCAGCTGTTTCTTGTTTATTTGCTTATTAGTAAACACCTCCTGCCCTCATCAAAGAGCTCTACTAAGATTAGAACGTAAGATCCCCGAGGGACAGGATTCATCTCCAGAACTTATGACAGGGCCTGGCACGGAGAACACATTCAATAAATATTTGTTGAACAGCTAAATATTTGTTGAATGAATTAGTCGGACATGATTCCTCTGTACTGAAAACATGTTCCAAATTGTACCATAAACTGCACTAGATATTCTCTTGTTTGGTGTGGAATTATGGGAGCAGGTTGATCTCCAAAAAGCAGTTGAAAGAATGGATACTTGCAGGATATGTTAGTTTCCTGGGTTTGCTGTAAGTGATTGCGTTGAACTGTTGTTGTTGTTAAGATGCTCAGTCGTGTCTGACTCTGCGACCCCATGGACTGCAGCCCGCCGGGTTCCTCTGTCCATGGAGTTTCAGAGGCAAGAATACTGGAGTGGGTTGCCATTTCCTCCTCGAAGGGATCTTCCCAACTCAGGGTTCAAACCCATGTCTCCTGCATTGACAGGCACATTCTTTACCACAGAGCTAGCAGGGAAGCCCATAATATGCCTTTGATGATGTCAAACTTTGTGTTTTCCCTCCAGGAGGCTGGGAGAACAGTCTGCTTTGGAGAAGGTTCTTGGAAGGTCCACTGTCCCGAGTCTCAGATGGGGTGACAGGCATCTCTGGGAATTGTCTGCAATGTTCAGCTCTCCCAGGCTCCCATTCTTCCGGAGGCTTCATAAGGTAGGGCCGAGCAGTGACCTTTGCCTAGGTCCACATCCCCAAGATCAGCATAAAACACCCAACCCTCCACCCGATGCACCTCCATCTGTGAGAGGGTGCAAGTAAGGATGACAGCATCCAGAGCATCATGAGGGGAGCATGTGCCTGAGCTGGCTCCGGGTCCTCAGCTTTCTGACAGACCTTTCTCAGTGAGTCCCCACCGTGAATGCTCGCTAATAGTTTCTCTAGTTAATAGTTTCTGCTCCTTAGTCGTTTCTTTCTTCTTTTCTTTTTCATTTTTATTTAATTTTTATTAGAGTACCATTGCTTCAGCATGTTGTGTTAGTTTCTATAGTCTATAGATGATCATCTCCAAGTGCTAAGTGGTCCAGAATCTCCTGACCAGTATATGTATAGTCGATTCACCCTGCTGGTCAGTAGTTTCTGGGCCGCTTTGTACATGGAGATGACCGTCTACAGAGTGTCCAGTGACAGATAATGGGAATTTCAGACCGGTGACCGTTAGAAGTGACACTAATCCTGGCGTCTTGGACCAGAGGTCATGAACCAGATCCCCCCAAGATCAGTGGATTTCTTTATGGTGAAGAACAGTTCTTTCCCTTCATTGTTCAAACCCACGGGAAAAGCAGAGTCCTGGAGGAGGCCAGCGCTGCTGGTCCCAAGCTCCATTTGTAGGCAGGTGAATACATAAAGCGTTTTAGTCTCTGGGGCTGTTAAACTTGGCATTTTACCTAGGTTCTAAATTCCCTAAACTAACAAATAAATATTTTTCAGCCTATTTATATTTTGTACCCAAATATGAAACACATCGCTGGCAAAGAATATGTAAATACTTTTGAAGACCCTCCTCAGCTGCAGCCTCGTAAATGGAAATCTTTGTCCTTGTTGGGCTTGATCAGGATCTCCAGGCTGGGCAGGCCTCTGTGTGTACCTTGGAGGCAGTTTCACGACGTGGACCTACCTGCATGGAATCCAAGCCCAGAGCCAAGCTCTACCTTAACTCTGAGGTGAGAAGTAAGTTGAGCCGTATGAAATTGTCCATATTTGACCATTTTTGACTCAGAATAAAATCAGTTTCATAGGGTTCCATCTACTACCTTTCAAAACAAGACTTTCATTGTATTTGTCATTACATAAGGTGTTTGTGTCCTTTGCATTCGATGTATATGATTTGCAAGTGAATATGATTTAGTAAACATATTTTCTTACTGTAAAAATTGTACATAATCAGGGAACCTGATATGAGAAATGGTTAAGACTTCATGAGTGCGTGTGTGCTCAGTGTGTCCGCATCTTTGTGATCTCCGGACTGCAGCCCACCAGGCTCCTCTGTCCATGGGATTTTCCAGAGAAGAATACTGGAGTGGGGTGCCATTCCCTTCTCCAGGGGATCTTCCCGACCCAGGGATCCAACCCAGGTTTCCTGCATTGCAGACAGATTCTTCACCATCTGAGCCACCAGGGAAGCCCAGTTAAGATTTTCGCTGTTAGCACTGGACAAAGCTGGTTCTGAAGATCTCAGATAAGCTGTTAGACTCCGAGAGATCTGTTGAACACAGGCTCGGTTTTCTTCTCTGTAGAATGATGGGAACCAGCATACAATTACTGTGAGAATTGAGTGCAAGAGTGATGAGAAAGTTTTTAGCAGAGTGAACGATGTACGGTAGATGCACAAGAAATGTTTACTTTCACTCCCAGTATTTCTTCCCATTCCTCCTCCTCTTGACCTCTCCATCTTTATTCCTGTTACCAACGGAGCAGCCTTAATAGTAAACATAGCAAAGAAAAGAACACATCAGCAGACCAGATTCCTGTGTGCATACTTACATTTTATGTACACACATATATTTGTACTGTCTTTGTCTGGTTTTAGTGTCAGGTGTGGATCACAATAAACTGTGGAAAATTCTGAAAGAGATGGGAATAGCAGACCACCTGACCTGCCTCTTGAGAAACCTGTATGCAGGTCAGGAAGCAGCAGTTAGAACTGGACATGGAACAACAGACTGGTTTCAAATAGAAAAAGGTATATGCCAAGGCTGTATATTGTCACCCTGCTTATTTAACTTATATGCACAGTACCTCATGAGAAACGCTGGGCTGGAAGAAGCACAAGCTGGAATCAAGATTGCTGGGAGAAATATCAATAACCTCAGATATGCAGATGACACCACCCTTATGGCAGAAAGTGAAGAGGAACTAAAAGGCCAAAGTGAAAGAGGAGAGTGAAAAAATTGGTTTAAAGCTCAACATTCAGAAAACGAAGATCATGGCATCTGGTCCCATCACTTCATGGGAAATAGATGGGGAAACAGTGGAAACAGTGTCAGACTTTCTTTTTTTGGTCTCCAAAATCACTGCAGATGGTGACTGCTGCCATGAAATTAAAATATGCTTACTCCTTGGAAGAAAAGATATAACCAACATAGATAGCATATTGAAAAGCAGGGACATTACCTTGCCAACAAAGGTCCATCTAGTCAAGGCTATGGTTTTTCCAGTAGTCAGGTATGGATATGAGGTTTGGACTGTGAAGAAAGCTGAGCACCGAAGAATTGATGCTTTTGAACTGTGGTGTTGGAGAAGACTCTTGAGATTCCCTTGTAGTGCAAGGAGATCCAACCAGTCCATCCTAAAGGAGATCAGTCCCGGGTGTTCTTTGGAAGGAATGATGCTAAAGCTGAAACTCCAGTACTTTGGACACCTCATGTGAAGAGTTGACTCATTGGAAAAGGCTCTGATGCTGGGAGGGATTGGGGGCAGGAGGAGAAGGGGACGACAGAGGATGAGATGGCTAGATGGCATCACTGACTCTATGGACATGAGTTTGAGTGAACTCTGGGAGTTGGTGATGAACAGGAAGGCCTGGCGTGCTGCAATTCATGGGGTCGCAAAGAGTCGGACACAACTGAGCGACTGAACTGAACTGAACTGAATGGTAGCTTCACAGGGTGAGTTTGTGAATATTCCACTCTCATAATTTTATTGGAATAGTTCAAGAAGGATAGGTATTAATCTTTTTTAATATATATGGTAGAATTCCCCTGTTGAAGCCAGGACTTTTGTTTGCTCTAAGTTCCTTTCTTTCTTTTTTTTTTTTCTAATACCAATTCAGTATGACTACTAGTTATCAGTCTTTTCAGCTTGTCTATTTCTTCCTGATACAATCTTGGCAGTTTGTGTGCTTCTATAAGTGGAGAAATGTGCCCATTTCTTCTAGGTTGTTCAGTTTGTTGTCATATAACTGTCTCTAGTTCTCATGATTTTTATTTACTTTCTGAGCCACTAGGCCCACAAGTAGCTAGAGATACCAACATAGATGATTCTCATCAAGAAGTTTGCTTCAAAGAGTTAGAAGTCGATGGACAGAATGATCAGCCCAGGTCAGCTGTTAGAATACACAGACTTGACTGTGACGGAAACTGAGCTGTATTCTCTGAACTCTGTGTCCTTGTCCTGATAAGCACATGTCTAGAGATTAGTTTTGCATGCTCACTAGGCATGACCAGATTCTAGTTCTTGAAATGTGGTTGCTGCTAAGTCACTTCAGTGATGTCCGACTCTGTGCGACCCCATAGACGGCAGCCCACTAGGCTCCCCCGTCCCTGGGATTCTCCAGGCAAGAATACTGGAGTGGGTTGCCATTTCCTTCTCCAATGCATGAAAGTGAAAAGTGAAAGTGAAGTTGCTCAGTCGTATCTGACTCTTAGCGACCCCATGGACTGTAGCCCACCAGGCTCCTCTGTCCATGGGATTTTCCAGGCAAGAGTACTGGAGTGGGTTGCCATTGCCTTCTCCAATGTGGTTGGCAATGCTGTATTTTCTTACTGGACCTCAGCTTTGAAAATATGTCCTATCCTATCCTCCAGCTTTTTCTCTTTCCTTCACGTAAGACTGGTTGCTTGGATCTGGCAAGGATTCAGAGAGTTTGTGGTTGGTGGGGTCTTAAGTGTTTATATGGAGAAAAGCCTTGCCAACAACCCACTTAGGAATTTTTATGTTGATAGATGATCCTAGGACTGTGGGGGCTCTCTTTTATAATTACTAGCTTACCATGACTAATTATTCTTAAATTTAACCTTCTCAATGAAAGGGACTTACAGTCTCTGGTTAAGATCGGTATTTCCTAGATTGTTTAGTGGGCTTTCTTGGTGGCTCAGTGGTAAAGAATCCTCCTGCCAATGTAGGAGATATGGGTTTGATCCCTCAGTTGAGAAGAACCCCTGGAGTAGGAAATGGCAACCCATTCCAGTATTCTTGCCTGGGAAATTTCATGGACAGAGGAGCCTGGCAAGCTACAGTCCATGGGGTTGGAAAGGAGTCAGACACAACTGAGCGACTAAACAACAATAACAATCTGTTTAATATTTGATAAGATTTCAGTATTGAAGTATAATGCTTACAATTTACCTGTAATACCTATGAGTTATGGAAAGAGATGTAAAGCTGTATCAATGGATGGATTTTGAGGTGTTCTTAAAATTTGAAATCACTTGGCCTATATGGATGAGCAGGTGAGTTTCCTGATGGAAAACACATGAAGACTCTCACAGACTACTGACCATGGGCAGTGTCTTCTGGAATGGCATTCAATTTGCCACTCCTACAATCTGCATTCAGAAAACTAAGATCATGGCACCTGGTCCCATCACCTCATGGAAAATAGATGGGGAAACAGGGGAAACAGTGGCTGACTTTATTTTGGGGGGCTCCAAAATCACTGGAGATGGTGACTGCAGTCAGGAAATTAAAAGACGCTTAGTCTTTGGAAGGAAAGTTATAACCAACCTAGACAGCATGTTAAAAAGCAGAGACATTACTTTGTCAGCGAAGGTCCATCTAATCAAGGCTATGATTTTTCCAGTAGTCATGCATGGATGTGAGAGTTGGACTATAAAGAAAGCTGAGCGCAGAAGAATTGAAGATTTTGAACTGTGGTGTTGGAGAAGACTCTTGAGAGTCCTTTGGACTGCAAGGAGATCCACCAGCCCATCCTAAAGGATATAAGTCCTGAATATTCATTGGAAGGACTGATGTTGAAGCTGAAACTCCAGTACTTTGACCACCTGATGGGAAGAGCTGACTTATTTGAAAAGACCCTGATGCTGGGAAAGATTGAAGGTGGTAGGAGAAGGGGATGACAGAGGATGAGATGGTTGGATGGCATCACCAACTCAATGGACATTAGTTTGGGTAAACTCCAGGAGTTGGTGATGGACAGGGAGGCCAGGTGTGCTGCAGTCCATGGGGTCACAAAGAGTTGTACATGATGAGCGACTGAACTGAACTGAACAATTTGCACAGAGATGCCATTTACTATTTTGAGTTTCAAAGTGTGGTCCTCTTCTTTCATCCCCACCACCCAACACTGAAAGTCCTTCGTAAAATCACATATGTTCTTTGATCAAGTTATAAACCATGGATCCAGCAGTCAAAAGAAATACTTTTTATTCCTCTTACAACTTTCCATGAACCTTTGTTAAGATTTTCATCGATTTAAATTACTATAATAACCCAATATTTCAGGTAGTCTGGTTTTGAAAGAAGTCATTTTACATAATATACATCAATTACTTGAAAAGACGTTTCTGTATGAAGATCAGATACAATCTGTAACTTTCAAATGCAGATTTGATAATGTCCATCTCAACCCTGGAGAAGCAATGGCACAGGATTTCAGCAGGAAGAAGACCACGGAATAATAGGTATCATTTTTTAAGGATGCACTTTTAATATCAGGCTTTGTGCTTTTCACTTGATAAATACTAAATTTCTTTAATTCAAAGATGCTGTGAATTGAAATATTCAACTTTTTTTCTTTTTTTCCCCCCCCAGGATTGGACAAAGGAAATGCAGTTATTACCTTAAATGAAAACCTCAATGGCAAGAAGAATCTGTGTTTTTAAAAATGATTATAAATGCATGGAAAACATGTATTTTTCAGACAAGGAAATAGATTATTCTCTCAAATCTATATAGTGCAGGAGCTATGGGTACTGAGGTTCAGGTGTAACCTGTCCAAGGTCACGTACCTTGAGAGGGGCTGAGGTGTGGCTCACCCACAAGACTGGGAACACTCTGGACTATCCATTTTTCACCTCCTCAAGCTGGCTTTCCCCCACCTTTGCTCTTCAAATCCTAGATCATGACTGGCTAATTAGAATGTGGCGGTAGTCCCCAGTATAGTTAATTCTATGAGTGAATCTGTTTTAAAAAGTGAAAAAAAAATGCATTTCACACCATTGATAATTTTCTAAATCTTCTTTCCCAATTCATACATTTCACGATTTTGAGCCAAACATTTAAGGCTTGGTTGAATCTGAAGATAATGTTAACACTTTGTCAAGCATTTGAATTGCTTCCAGCATATTGTAGTATAATCCTCTGTCCACAAACATCCCTTCATTATTGCCTAATTACATGCAAATTTCATAAAATGAATGAGTTTTAAGGACTTGTCAATCTGTCATCCTAGGAACCACTGAAACATTTTGACTGCTAGATAAATAATCAGCAATAATCACACTATGCAAATTTGATATTTTCTGTACAATTATCTGAAACCATGAATAACTGGACACAAAGACATTTGGCATTCTCTCTATGAGACTTGACCTATGGTGCTTTTTCCCTTTTTCCTCTTCTGACAAATGTGCTAGTGGAAATTCGATTTTTTTCCCCCCTAATTCCAACTGTGCAAATGTACCCAGTGGAAAAACTAGGAGTACATAAATGCAAAGAGAATTTTGTTTATTTGGAGTGTGTTTCCCCTTGGCAAATATTTTTTGTTTCCATTTTAATTTTTTTGCTTTTTGTAATTTTCACCTCTGTTGAAGTTGGTTTTTTTTTTTCCTCACTAGTAAGAGAATATAGGTGAAGAACATTCTTAGTAAGTTGATTTGTTTTCTTTAAAAGTTATTTTCTCCATATTCCAAATCTTATTTAACTTTTCCTGTTAATTCATTTCTAGACTGTCTACTACATGCCAGGCACTTTGGAGCATCCAACATTGAAAGGCTAATAATCTTTGTATAGCCAAGCTTGGCAACACATAAACAATATATTCCCATGAAATTTCCAGGTCTGCAACTGACATGTTTTTCTTTTCTGTGGTCAATGCCTACTGTATATACTTGTACAAATGTGAGGGCCATCTTATCATCTGTACTTTTTCATAAAAGCAAGCTGATGAGTTTTAGTTATTACCACTGAAGCTCTTTGATAAGGTATCAGCTTTACAGGTTTCTGAACTGAAATAGCATTGAAGCATTTGGGATCCATTTTTACCTCTGCTTTGTGAAGATCTTCAAATTTGTACAGCTCAGATATCCCATGAGGTTTTTCAGAATTTTGAGTTCAATTAAGGCCATTGCAATGATTTCATAAAAGCTTCAATTGACTGATTGATTGATTATAGGAAGAGAGACTTCTTGGTTATCACTGGCAGTAGGCCGCCAGCTATGAGCAGAAATGAGACCTTGTTTCTGTGGTTTGTTAATGGCTGGACTCATTAATGGAAATAAATCCAGCATGCCACTCGTTTTTAAACCACTGAAGAATCATCTGATACGAATGTAGGGCATTAATTCTTTTTCTCAATTTTAAGATATATAGGCAAATAAAGTACGTTATTTGATTTCACTTAGAAGGATAATGAAAGAGTGCCATTCAGAAACTTGGAGTTTAAAAATGATTAATAAAGTGCTTTGCACTACATCTACTCATTTTCTTGCGTAAGCGAGGCCATCAATCAATAGAGAACCAAGCCTGACTCATTGATACTATTATTTCCAAGTCTCTGCTAAATGTGAAAGCATTTATTGTGCTTTGCTGCCCCTAAAAAGGAGGAGGTTAACTAAATAGTTTTTCATGCTTGAGACAGAAAACCAGGAAGGAAGAGGTAGATGAGTTCCTGGTTATGCTCTGTCCAGATCAAACACACGCTGGCAACTTGGGCAGGAAAAAAGTGAAGTTTCCATCCAGTGTAATGACAACTTCAAAACTAGCTCACAGAAGCCCTCTTCCTTCAAGGATTCTACTGGAAGTATTGCCTTCCACTCCACTTTTCAGAATTCCAATAGAAGCATCCAAAGCAGGCACGTTCTCATGTGCTATTGCAAATTGCTTCAAGACCCGAGACAGCAACATTCTCTACTGATAAAGGAAGATGAAATATGTTTCATCAAAGCCATCTTAACAAAATACATGAAACCCTCCATATGGGAGAGGTACAGAAATGAATGCTCATGGGTTACAGCCGACTAAGCTTATTTCATCCTAGAAGAATGGTTTTGAGGACACCCACAGATGCATCTATTTAGGATCTTGCATGTACTGTGAAGTCTAACTGTGATTTGCACCTCGTAATATTTTAGAATGTAGTGATATGCTTAAAAGATTTAAGATATTAGTACAATTGTCATAGTGTTTCTTTACACAATGCATATTTTTTTTGCAAATTAATTTAGCAAATTACAATGTCTATTTCACACACACCATTAAATAATACTTTTAAATAGCATTCAAATGTTGTGCTTTGGGTTAACATTGGAATTTAGAATATGTACTTTTCTAAGTCTTTTTAGACTTTCCATCAGGGAGTATAAATTGTCCACAGATCATACAGAATTCTTCCTAGAGGTTCACTTTCATTAGTGACTGATGCTCTGTAATGTCAGTGTGTGAATATCTGGTCTAAGTTTCAGCTATAACAGTGTGTGTGTGTGTGTGTGTGTGTGTGTGTGTGTGTGTGTGTATGTGTGTGCATGCTTCCTTGAATTCTAGATATGAATAAAAACTAAGCAATTTGGAATCAGACGATTTAAACTAGACAATCATCTATGCAAATTGGCACACACCTAGATATTATTTGAATGAAAAAGTCATGCCCCTGCTGTGGTATTTCAATTCATAGCCTAAACTTTTGATGTACATGGCTATAATTGTAAGCAGAGTTCTAGAAAATGTTAGAATTTTGAGAAAATATCAACATGGAGATAAAGTATATTTCCTTTGCAAGGGACTTGGAAAAATGAGGGTTTATTTTTGCTTATTTAAAGCACACTCTTCTTATTCCTCCAGAGATGATAAAATAATATTAATCACATTAGGTTTGAAATAAAGCCCATCAATTTTATTTTTTAATCCTGTTCTTGAGTATATGTTACTGAATTCTCAAAGTGATTACTGCTATTTGAGTCACTGAAAAATGATTGTTTTTTCAAAGCATTCTTTCTGAATTTCAGAACTTTTGGTCTCCTTAATTCATATTATGAATCGAGAGGCAGGTTTTCACAATGTCAGCAGGTCCAAGCTCCTTCTGTGCCCATCTCCTCAAGAACAGACTTGGGACTTTGTTAAATTATGCAGTGACATAACCTTCCTGAGAGCCAGGGAGCTTGGATACCGTATGTTCTCAGTCGTGTCCAACTCTTTGCGACCCTATGGACTGTAACCTGCCAGGCTCCTCTGTCCATGGGATTCTCCAGGGAATACTGAAGTGGGTTGCCATTCCTCCTCCAGGGGATCCTCCCCACCCAGCAATAGAACTCGTGTCTCCTACATTGGGAAGCAGATTCTTTATTGCTGAGCCAACTGGGAAGCCAACATCAACTATAATATTACTAAAAAAAAGAGAAAAACATTAATTCTTGGATTAGTTGTGCCTGACGGGGAAGGTAGAAATCAAAGTCTGAAGGAGGAGCTTATCCCTTCTCCAGGAGATATTCCCAAACCAGGAATTGAACCAGGGTCTCCTGCATTGCAGGTGGATTCTTTACCAGCTGAGCTACAAGGGAAACCCTCATCAAAGAGATCCACCATTCTTTGTTTAAAAGTAGGTGCAAAATTCACTTTTACACCTACTCTGAACTTCAAATTTAGGTGCCTTTAGGAAACAAATTTTGCTTTGGAGAGTACTTTACCAATTTCGCTGTCCACCAAAATCCTCAGAGGAGCTTTTGGAAATCCCTCTGCCAGGTCACAAACCATGCAACCGGCTTGCAAGCATGCATGCTCAGTCATGTCCAACTCTGTGACCCCATGTACTGTAGCCCACCAGGCTGCTCAGTCCATGGGATTTACCAGGCAAGAATACTGGAGTGGGTTGCCATTTCTTCCTCCAGGGGATCTTCCCAACCAGGGATCGAATTGGCATCTCCTGCACTGGCAGATGAATTCTTTCCCTCAGGGCCGCTGGGAAAGTCCCACCAGGTCACAGCCTAGACCAATTACATTAGAACCCCTGAGGAACGAACTCAGGCATCCATGTCTTTGCAAATCCCCCAGCTGATTTTGTGCATCCAAAGTTCCAAATGGAGACCTTAGGCTTTACTCCATGTCAGGCCATGTTCCACGTGTTGGGGAAATGCCACGAAACTCCTTGCTTAAAGAGCTATCAGTTCCCCAAAATACTCCATCCCTGGTATGTGCTCCACGTGTTGTCCGTTACCACCCACTCGTGGCCAGCCCTGCAGGTGATTTCCTGCCACTCCAGGAACAAGGAGATGGGAAGTGGATGTTCACAAAACTGAAAGCTGGACCTGACTCAAATAAAAATGAAAATTAAACAAATAAAGAATATTGTAATGCTTTTTGACCAGATGCTCCTACAAAAGCAACTCATTTCCTAATACTCTGCACCTCCAGTCATTATTAGCAGCTGCCTACATGGAGTTATTAAGGGCTTCCTTGGTGGCTGAGTGGTAAAGAATCTGCCTCCCAGTGCAGGAGATGCTGGTTTGATCCTTGGATGGGGAAGATCCCCTGGAGAAGGAAATGGCAACCCACTCCAGTACTCTTTCTTGGAAATCCCATGGATGGAGGAGACTGGTGGGCTACAGTCCCTAGGGTTGCAATGAATCAGACATGACTGAAATGACTTTGTCATTTTTCAGGGATTCAACCATTTCTGTTTGTAGACTCTGAATAAGGAGGTGATCCAGAACTGTGTTGACATTAGCTCTCATGCAGATGAAGAAAAACAACTGCATAAGGATGAAAGCATTTCAAGAGCTTCCGTAGAATGCACTAGCCTTTTCTCTGGGTCAGTGGATGTTTCATATGTTTAATAACTGTATATTCATGCAGGTGTCCAGGAAAAACACATGGGAAGACCTTGGGAAGTCTCTCCTATTTGTAACTTCATAGAGGAAATGGTACACACAGCAGAAGGGTTCAGCTCTGGCTTTTCTTGGATTCCACTTCAGGTCCGTAAGATGAATATGTAGAATACATTTTGAATTATTTAAATGTGTGACTGGTGGATAGTGAATTAAAAATGTTTTTCAGTTCAATTTGGTTGTTTCTAAGGATTTCAATTTTTATTGAAATTAATGGGGATTAATGTTTGGGTTCCTTGAAGTATTTCTATGGAGGTGGGAGTGGTCCACCACAGTTATTGTGTGACTCTGTGCTATGCAGGCTTCCCAGGTGGTGCTAGTGGTAAAGAACCTGCCTGCCAAGGCAGGAGACAGAAGAGACAAGAGTTCAACCCTGGGATCAGGAAGATCCCCTGAAGGCAGAAATGGCACCCCACTCCAGTATTCTTGCATGAGAAATTCCATGGACAGAGGTGCCTCATGGGCTACAGTCCATAGGGTTGCAAAGAGTTGGACATGACTGAAGCAACTTAGCATGCAAACAACATGCTCTGTGGACAATATAAGGGGCTAATTTATTGGTTAAGATAAAGATGATGATTGCACAATTTCATTTATCAGTTGAAAGGAAAAAGTCCTAAGGAAATAGGAAATTATAAAAGGAATGAAGTAGAGGAGGACACAGTTTTAAAAAACATGGAGGTGGATTTGCCTTGAGAGGTGGAAGGTGTTTAGAATTGTCTTACCCATGTTTGGTTTTGCTCAGACAAATGAACCAAGGAAACTGAAGTATAGGAAATGCCGATTTAGTCAGAGACTCTAGGTGCTGGAAAAGAAAAAAAAAAGAAACAAACACATTCAGTTCAACCCCGAGTTTAAATTTCTCTTCCTTAGTTTTCTGGGAAGATTTATATAGAACATTCCTATTATAGACTCTCCTGTTCTTTGAGGACAGTTATTTAATCATCTCTCTCCAACAGCCATCTGTTCTCCAGGACACATTGTCCCAACACATTTCATCTTTTATATTTTCCATATTTGTACTCACATTTTTTCCTTTTTCAGGCTTAAGTAAATTCTATATCTCTCTCCCCAAATTTACAGGCTTTTTAATAAGATATCTTTTTTTATTGGAGTATAATTGCTTTACACTGCTGTGTCAGTTTCTGCTGTACAGCAAAGTGAATCAGCTATATATATATGTCTTCTCTTTTTTGAATTTCCTTCCCATTTAGGTCACCACAGTGCATTGAATAGAATTACTTGTGCTACACAGAAGGTTCTATTATTTATCTATTTTATACATAGTATCTGCAAGGAGATCCAACCAGTCCATTCTGAAGGAGATCAGCCCTGGGATTTCTTTGGAAGGAATGATGCTAAAACTGAAACTCCAGTACTTTGGCCACCTCATGGGAAGAGTTGACTCATTGGAAAAGACTCTGATGTTGGGAGAGATTGGGGGCAGGAGGAGAAGGGGATGACAGAGGATGAGATGGCTGGATGGCCTCACGGACTCGATGGACGTGAGTCTGAGTGAACTCCGGGAGTTGGTGATGGACAGGGAGGCCTGGCGTGCTGTGATTCATGGGGTCACAAAGAGTCATACATGACTGAGCGACTGAGATGAACTGAACTGAACTGAATAGTATATATTTGTCAACCCCCATCTCCTAATTCATCCCACTCCAGCATTCTTGCCTGGGGAATCTCATGGACAGAGGAACCTGTTGGGCTACATCCATAGACTTGCAAAGAGTTGGACACGACTGAAGCAACTTAGCAGGCATGCATATATGCACCATATCTTATTCGTATACAGACTTTTCTATGAGCAAAATTACATGTAGAGTGATATGTACAAACTATCACCAGATGCCAGGAATTGTGAAGATTCTCACAGTCAAATTAAAGCTGAAAGGGAGGATATTTCTGTTGAGGGAGAGGCAGAGTTGCCTTTTCTGCACAGACCAGTCCGCTGGTGTCATCTGTACTCTGGACGTCTATAGTCGTCAGCCTGCTTGAGAGTTTTGGTTTGAACAGTAAGCATGAGACTAGAAAGAGTCTCAGTCTGTAAACTGAGGTTACTTTTCCAACCTGGGAGGCTCTGGGCTTGGCCTGCTGTCCCCTGTGCGGGCACCATGGGCCGTGAGTGAGTTTGGGAGCTGGAGGGACAGGAGAGGTCAGCTTGGCGAGAAGCTGATGCTCTTGCGCAATACCCAGGGGGAAGTGGGTGCTACACCATTGGGCATGATTCTCAAACTCAGGGAAGTATTTGGAGCTGGGGCTGTGGCTCTCGGAGGGGTCAACCTACAGATAGTAATTGGAACCATGAAAGTTGAGGAGATGACTCATAAACAGGAAAAGACAAAGAGAGGAACTGGAAAGTAAAGAGTGCAAGTTGTGACCAAAATCAAGGAACAGTTGACAGATGCAGTGGTAATGCCCCCCAAGATAAAGATGGAAAATCTGTCCGCTGGGCTTGGCAGTTAGGAGCGTCTGTGTGTCTCTGCTGATGGCCATTCTGCCTGAGTGGTGGGGAGAGAATATGGCCTGTTAACGGGACCTTAAAAAAATTAAAGGGAACTTAAAATTCCATAGAGTTTAGAGTAGTTATGTTTTCATGCTCAAAATTGTCCATCATATTTTTTTCTGGAACAAAAAGTTACAATAAAGATGATTATGTTGGTTTAGGAACATTTACTCTAGCATGCTTCCATTCCAAATTATAGCCAAAGTTCTATCTCTCCAACTCCTAGCTGTACCTGAACCACATGGAAGTACAGGATGGAATCTTTACTAAATTAATTTAATAAGCCCATGACTGTGGGAATACAAGATATTTGTATGGCCTTTTTATCATTCAGATTTAATTTTAATATCACCTCCTCAGAGAGGGCAATATAAAGTGGGTTTTTGCACCTCTGTTACATTATTTTATTTCAATCTTCTGCATAGCAACTATCATTGTCTGATTTTTCAAAATCTATTCCTCCCCTTGCCCATTATAAAATAAGATCCAAGAGAAGAGACTTTCAAAGACTTGTTCCCTACTACATCTTCAATACCTTGACTATAGCTCCTTCTTAAATTGGAACTTTGCAACCTGGGATATCAAGAAACGTGTTACATGAATCAAAGGTCTCCATCCTGCAGCTTCCAGACTTACCGTCTGATTTGAAATTAATAATATCATCATTATAGCCAATGGAACGACTGCAGTGTGCTTGGAATTGTGCTAGGTATATACAGAGTCCTCCCAATAGCAATCCACTGTATTAATCCTTAATTTGATCCTCATAATATAAAAACTTTTTGAGGCTTACAGTAGGTAAATATTTTATTCAATCATAAAGAGCCATTAAGTGACAGAACTTAGATTTAAACCCAGGTTTGCCCGACCTCATGTCATGTAACCATGGAGTCCCTGGCCTCCACTTTCCATGAAGATGTTGTCATTGAGACTGTGTCATAGCTGCAGGGACACTGAACTGAGGATGGTTACTGGACACTGGTACTTTATAAGTGGCACTTAACAAGAATTAGACAAAACTAAAGGAGTACGTCAAGGCTGTATATTGTCACCCTGCTTATTTAACTTATATGCAGAGTACATCATGAGAAACGCTGGACTGGAAGAAACACTGGACTGGAAGAAACACCAGCTGGAATCAAGATTGCCGGGAGAAATATCAATAACCTCAGATATGCAGATGACACCACCCTTATGGCAGAAAGTGAAGAGGAACTAAAAAGCCTCTTGATGAAAGTGAAAGAGGAGAGTGAAAAAGTTGGCCTAAAGCTCAACATTCAGAAAACGAAGATCATGGCATCCGGTCCCATCACTTCATGGGAAATAGATGGGGAAACAGCGGAAACAGTGTCAGACTTTACTTTTTTGGGCTCCAAAATCACTGCAGATGGTGACTGCAGCCATGAAATTAAAATATGCTTACTCCTTGGAAGAAAAGTTATGACCAACCTGGATAGTATATTCAAAAGCAGAGACATTACTTTGCCGACTAAGGTCCGGCTAGTCAAGGCTATGGTTTTTCCTGTGGTCATGTATGGATGTGAGAGTTGGACTGTGAAGAAAGCTGAGCACCGAAGAATTGATGCTTTTGAAGTGTGGTGTTGGAGAAGACTCTTGAGAGGCCCTTGGACTGCAAGGAGATCCAACCAGTCCATTCTGAAGGAGATCAGTCCTGGGTGTCCTTTGGAAGGAATGATGCTAAAGCTGAAACTCCAATACTTTGGCCACCTCATGCGAAGAGTTGACTCATTGGAAAAGACTCTGATTCTGGGAGGGATTGGGGGCAGGAGGAGAAGGGGATGACAGAGAATGAGATGGCTGGATGGCATCACTGACTCGATGGACGTGAGTCTGGGTGAACTCCAGGAGTTCATGATGGACAGGGAGGCCTGGCGTGCTGTGATTCATGGGGTCGCAAAGAGTCGGACACAACTGAGTGACTGAACTGAACTGAACTGAGCAACTAACATACTTACTTTTATATATGACTGGATCACTTTGCTGTACACCTGAAACTAATACAACATTGTGCATCAACTCTACTTCAATAAGAAAATTAAAAAAGAGTAATCTCATGCACCACAAGCACGATGCCTAAAATCATTTATTCAAAATATAAAAGTTAGTATGAAACACAGAGGAGCATAACTTCTTGGGAGCCTATTTCTAGATAACACTGTACATTTTAACGTTTCCTTTTGTAAAAAGAAGGTGAAGGATAAGAAACTTCAGAATGTTAAAAAGATGATGGGTTAGGAACTGAAATCTACCCCTACCAAGCCAAGGAAGTTGTCACTTAGTCGTGTCTGATTTTTTGTGAGCCCATAGACTGTAGCCGATTGTCCATGGAATTCTTCTGTCCATGGAACTCTTCAGGCATAAATACTGGAGCAGGTTGCCATTCTCTTCTCCAGGGATCTTCCCCACTCAGAGATCGAACCAGTGTCTCCTGCGTTTCCTGCATTAGTAGGCAGATTCTCTATCACTGGCCACCTGGGAGGCCCATATACACAGGCTATTAAACCTTTGTTTGATGTTCTCCTCTTGGTCTACCCCCTGTCAGTTTTAATTCTTAGACCAACCAGAAGAACCTAAAAGAATAGAGGAAAATTTCTTTCTCCCTAACCCTACCATGTGGACTTCCCAGGTGGCTAGGTGGTAAAGAATCTGCCTACAAATGTGGGCCACGCAGGAGGTGCTAGTTCAATCTCTGGGTCAGGAAGATCCTCTGGAATAGGAAATGGCAACCCTCTCCATTATTCTTGCCTGGAAAATTCTGTGAACAGAGAATTGTTCGACCTTGCCAAACAATTCTCTTGCCGACCTGCCCTGGTGGGCAGGCTGTGGTCCCTGGGAGTGCAAAGAGTTGGACATAACTGAGCAAGTATAGATGATCCTGCTATGTACATATGTAGTTTGGCATTGCTTAAGGAAGCTTATTTTTGCTAGACTGTATTATAGCACTCTTTTTGGTACATAAATATTATTTTGGCACAATGCCTGCACACACATGCCATGCATCTAAGTTTACTTCTAAAAAATCCATTAAAAAACATCACAAATTTAGGGTACCTATTTTGCTCTCAAAAGAAGCCTTTTATTTCATTAATTAATCAATAATTTATTTTTAATGGTTTGATTATTTGAATTTAATAAGATAGCAGCAAGCAAAAAATATATCTAAAACTCATAAATTGCTATTTTGATTACAGTTATAAACATAGTTCTTTTTTTATTCTAAACCGTAGTCTGTCTCTACAGATTTTCATTATTCACTTTTATTTCCTACCTTCCTATCGAAGTAGAAAATGAAAAGAATAGAAATATCCTAAACTCTGTAGTTTTATAGGCCACACATACAAATAACATTTTTTAATTCCTCAGACATACCAGCCATTGAAAGCTTACACTAATTACCTGTAGTTTCGTTAATGTTATAAGCTACCCTTCATCTCTCCTACCCAGACACACCACTCAGTTTCCTCGGCAGATATAGTCAACAGCTTCTGTTCACACCTGACATCAATTTCCTTTGATGTTCACAGCCTAAATGAGAATGCTCTAGCAAGCTGTATTTGTGAAGTATACAGGATGCCTTTAAAATGATGGCAGGTATTTTCCTCATTAAAGCAGCCATAACAGATAGTTAGATATGATGCTGTCCTTCACCTTCCTACTAATTAATGACTATGATTGCAACCCAAATAAGATCAGGCAATTAAATGTGATAACATTTCAGAAGCAAAGAAAATATACAACAATCTTGGAATAGCTTCTTACTGATAAATAAAGTTGATCTTTGGAAAATTATCATATAAATGTACCATTCTATAAAAAATCACACAAACTGAGGAACATAATAATTTTACTTTTAATTGAAACATGAGTTGCAAATCCCATTAAATTAAAATGTTATGAGTTGGTTATAGAAAGGGATTGTAAACAAGTTCTGCTGTATCCTGCAGCAGGCACAGTTAAAGTAGAGGCTCCTTCAAGCTTGTTTTGAAAGACACTCACTTTGGGGATTATATTATACTCATCTTAGCAAAACATAGAGGTGATTTTTTTGGTAACAGATTTGCAACTGGATTTTGATAAAAATGAAAGTCAACCAAGGAGAAACATCCAAGAGAAATTATTGACCCCACTATGGTTCACAAATATGCAAATACCAGGAGCGTTCGAGAAAATCTTCCAGAAAAGCTAGCATCGTTGGGAAATAAAAGTAAACAGACTATTAGGTAATCAACCCAATAATGCTTTTTTTAAAAAATGTTTTTTTTTAAACTGTTGTAAATGTCATGTAATGGAAAGCATGCTATTTTAACCCCATATAACTGTACAGTTCAGTAGAACTAAGCACTTTCACCTGTGTAACCCTCACCATTATCCATCTCCTCAGTTTTCCACCTTCTGAAACTGAAACTCTGTCCCCATTAAACACTAACTTCCCATCCCCCTCCTCCCCATCCCCAAGCCCACAACATCTACCAATGTTCCTCCTGACTCTCTGAATTTGGCTATTCTAGATATATCATTCAAAAAACAAAAAGGCCAACTGCTCTTTAATCTTACCAACTACAATGCATTTTTGCATTTCTATCCATTTTAAGTCTAGATAACTATTTCTATTAAAATACACAGAAACCACACGCACCAGAGGATTATAACTATCTTATTAGATGTACACTTGGTCTTGAGAAGGGTCATGACTGGTTGTGCCAACCCTTAAAGTTCATCCTCCAGCTCATTCTCTGAGCCATGGGAAGAAGTCCAGGTATAAAAAAGATTTCACTCTTAAGGGCATTTTCCTTATCTGTCACTTGAAACTGAGTTTGGGTAGATCCTAAACCTTGCCTTGAGAAAAAGACTATTGAATTGTTTGGTCTACATAAACCTCTATGGTGAATGCTGATAATGACCTTCACATGAAAATATCAGTCAAAATAAGGTGCTCGTTTGAAATGCCCACTGTGAGAAGACTGCGAAAAACCACTTCATATAAGAACATTCTTGCACCAGCACCTTCCAAGGGTGTGTGAGTGACTTGAAGAATTTTTGAGGATGCAGCAAATAGTGATTGTTCTAATGCCTGGTGTTCAGGAGGTGTCACTTGCTGTAGAGTCAATAGAATTGCTCCTTGACACAGGAGAAAAAAGAACCTGACCCTAATCTAAATAATGTATTTATACATGAATCTATGTAGTCAATCATTATGTATGAATGTATATGTCTGAACAATAAGTTATACATACATTGTGTAGATGAATAAATATGTGGATTACTTAAAAGCAGAGTACCTTATATTCTGCTTCCATCAGAGCACAGACCAGTGCCTGGTGACGGACAAGCTCAGTGAAATCTTGTTGAATGAGCCTACATACTGGTGGGTATCACAGGACTGCCTCTGTCCTTTACCCGTGTAAAGCTCTGCAGCCTTGAGATATGTTTGTCACTGGCCCCTCTCTTCTCATCTGGTCTCACCGTGGTATTCTTTGCATCTCCCTCATTTCTCTCCCCCCACGGAGTAACTTTGATTAGTTGCTCCCAATGGCTTCCCAAACTCGAACTTGGTCTTGGCTTGATGTGAAAACAAAATTGTCTTGTATTTCTCTGGACATGAGAAGTTAGGCAGCTAGGACACTATTTTCATTCAAGGACTGGAATACCTAGTTATAAGCACAACTATAGGTGAGTTAGTTGTGTATTTCCAGAGAACATAAATGCTTATTTTTATTGAAAATAAGTTTAATGTTGTTGACATTCAAGTATCAATCAATAAACAAATGTTTATCATCATTTCATATAGAAATGGTTGTTTCTATAATTGGCTGGTGGACTCCTGGTGGACCTTCATTCTTTTCTGCCTCTTACTTTTTGTGTGTTCTGATTTAATGTCTTAATTTCACTAATACATGTTTTCTTCTATGAAAGTGAGAATAATAATATATAATTCAAAAGTTTTGGGGTCATGAAATAAGATAATACCATATTAGGAAGTATAGGTGTAGAATTCTTGATGAAACATTTCAATAAGGAAACTGAATAAAAGGATAAATTCAGGAAAAAAAAAAGGTCTCAATTCTAAGAGAACTATAGCTACTAGCCTGTTAAGTTTGTTGAGAGGAAAATAGGATGAACTTGAAAATGATCTTCAGTGATTTCAGGGATTTCTAGATGAATCAGAAATGAGTTTTTATAATTCATATGGCAAAACCATCAACAGTGGATCAAATCTTCCAAGAATGTGATGGGAGATCAGCGTAAAATAGAATCTGTAGCAATGATCATTACCCAAAAGGAATGAATCTTTTAGCAAAGGGTCAGGGATTGAGATACAGCTGGGGTCCAATTCTAGTTCATTTACTGACTGGTTGTGTTATACTGAGCATGTTAACCTTTCTAACAGAGAAGGCAATGGCACCCCGCTCCAGTACTCTTGCCTGGAAGATCCCATGGACGGAGCCTGGTGGGCTGCAGTCCATGGGGTCGCTGAGAGCTGGACACGACTGAAGCGACTTAGCAGCAGCAGCAACCTTTCTAAGCTTTAATCTCTTTACCCTTAAAAGGGGAATAATTATCCATATAGGATATTAATAAATTTTTAATTAGATAGTACAGGCAAATTGCTTAGCATAATGCCTGAAATAATTAGCCCTTAAGAAATTGCATTGAACTATTTCCTATGAATGGAAAGACCAGTGTTACGGTCACTAGTCAAGGATACCTCAGAAGGGCAGGGACCATGTCTGTGCTGTTCACAGTAGTATTCTCAGTCCTGAGAGAGAGAGTTGGGATTCACTTAATATTTCTTGAATAAATGAACAAATAGAAGTGATGACACCACTGAGTTGGAGTATAAGATAGATGACTAGAATCCCTTACAATTTCAAGAAGCTATTCTTCTTAGATTTGGTGATCCTGATTAGGAAGTAGAAAAATAATAGTACAAGTTGGAACTGAACCAGCTAGATAACTTCTCATCTCTACCTTTGGTTAAAGCAAACTGCAAGGAAACAATGACTTCTCTTCCTCAAAAGGCCTTCTTGAAGGAGTTCTTAAGAGCCAGGGAACCAATCTGTGCTTTAGAAATCAAACAATAGATTCCTTTTAGAGGAAAATAATATAATGACAAATATCTTTATTTAAAACATTTTTGAAGAATAAGGGTGAAGAGCAGATTTTTTTTTCCAGTTAAAATTATTTCTATTGATTTGGAAAACACTGATAATAGGATTTTCAGATACTCACAATTTTTGGTAGAAGACACAATTGCCAATGAGTTCTCCTAATTCCATTAGTGGCAATTAGTCCACATTATTTCAGAAACATAGATATGTGAACACTGCACAAAAAGGCAGTAAAAGGTTTCCAGACTTGATTTTATTTCCTTTTTTTTTGTTTTGTTTGTTTTTGCTTAAGTGACTACACTTTTTCATTGCTGAAGTGTCACACTTAACACATTTCTATGCATACCCAATACTAATAGCAAATCTATGCAAGGGCAAGGCTGGCAAAAAGTCATAACTGTTAAAAAAGTTCTTCTATAAAATGCCGTGAGATTATTTAGGTTAGTTAAAAAAAAAAAAAAGCTAGCAAGGATTGTTAAAAACTCCAGAAGGATCTAATCAAAGTGTGAGACTGTGCAACATAATGACAGATGGAATTTAATGTAGATAAGAAAAAGGTAATGCATTTGGGGGGAAATCATTTAAACTTTTCATATACATTGGTAAGATCTGAATTAGCTGAACTTCTCAGGAAAAAAAAAAAGAAGGATAATTATGGATGGAAGCATTCATTGAAGACATCTGCTCAGTCTTCAGCAGCAGTTAAAGCTAATAGACTGATGGTTATATTAATAAGGCAAGGGAAAATAGTATGGAAAATATTATGACATTATGCAATATACACCACTGACTTAATTTCACTTTGAACACTGTGCTAGTTTTTGGATTCCTAGCATTTTAAAAGATGTAACGTTTATGAAGTAGAAGTTAGAAAAAAAGTAAGAAACACAAACACACACGCACAACAAAAAGGAAAACAGAACAGAGCTGAGGGAAGTATTAGCGCCACAGCAGGTACAGTGTGGGCTCCCAGGTGGCTCAAGTGGTAAAGCATCTGCCTGCCGCTGGAGGAGATACAAGAGATGCAGATTCAGTCCCTGGACCAGGAAGATCCCCTGGAGGAGAGCACGGCAATCCATTCCAATATTCTTGCTTGGAGAATCCCATGGACAGAGGAACCTGGCGCGCTACAACCCATGGGGTCGCAACTGAGCACAGGTGGAGTGCAACCTTGTTTATGAGGGTCTGCATTTCGCACTTCCATCCTCATGCAGCCCTACTGAATTCATAATCGCAGGTTGCATGCATTGCAGCTTTCTCCCCGATATCATTCCGAGAAGATTTTTTACCAGTGAGTTTTCAGCAAAGCATTTAATTCTTTTTAGCCCAACAGAAGGCTTTTACCCTCTACTTGCCTGATACACAGTTGGTAGCTGCCATATCTGAGGACATTTTTAGAGGGGAAAAAATAATACTTCTAATGCACAGATTTTTTTCCCCTCTGCATCAAATATCACTTAGATAAATCAAAAAGTGGTGCCCATGTAATATTCCCATTGATCCTGGGCTGTTTATCTCATCCTTTTTATGTTTCTGGAAAGTCAATAATATTCCATCAATGATAAAGATCTTGAGAGAAAAGTATCTAAATTGGAAGATGTATTGAGTTGGCCAAACATTTCCTTTGGGTTTTTTGGTACCATCTTAAAACCCAAAGGACGTTTTTGGCCAACCCAATAAAACGTTTTCTGTTTAACACTTTTTCTGTCTTCCTTGTTGTGTTGTTGTTACTCACTCAGTCATGTCTGACTCTTTGCAACCCCATGGATTGAGGCCCGCCAGGCTCCTCTGTCCATGGGATTTCCCAGGCAAGCATACTGGAGTGGGTTGTCATTTCCTTCTCCAGAGGATTTTCCTAGCCCAGGGATCTGACCCACATCTCCTGCTTTGCAGGTAAATTCTTTACTGTTGAGCCACCTGTCTTCTTGTTTATCTCATTTAATTGAATTATTTATAAAGATGCGATTCCTTTCACTGACATTTCTCTGAACTATGGGGCCATACTGCTAACTGCCTCCCTGTGCGGGAGCACTTTGAAGTGAGCATCAGTGCCCTGCCCTGTGGACCAGATGTTGGCTTTGACAGTTCTTAAACCTGTGATTTTATGGAAAATCTTTTCATCACTATGTCCCAGTCTCTTCTGTCTTTCAATGGCAATGTAAAGTCTAGCTCACAGCCTTAGGATATGAATTAAATACAGTAATTTATGTGTAATTCTTTGTGATTTGTAAGTGCTCTGTGTTAGATGGTGCCAAATAAGTGGAGTTTTAATGAAAATAAGATAACCATATTGTGATGTCATCTCAAAAGAATCTTGGTTTTCATGCAAGTTCTTCACATATTTAGAGTTTCTAGAGGCTGTTGTAAGTTAGTTTTCCCCAATCCGACCCACAATTCGTCATTAGAACCTCTCTGTTGCTCAGCCTGGGTGGTCATTTCATCCCACAGCTAGGAGCACTGGTATTTGCTCCCCTCTGAATGCTGTCCATGTTTCTCCAACTCAGAGCCTGGTCCATAGCAAAAGCATCATTTCTAAAGCCCAACCTGCTTTTCAATGCTTGCCTCTGTCTTGCAGAAGAAGGTCCAGCCAGTACCACTTCCCTTCTGGAAACCTATTCAATTTCTCCAAGAACTGTGATCCATCCATCTGTAAAACTCTGTGGCACTTAATGTAAACTAGTACTTGATTCCAGTAACAATATGCCTGGTGTCGTTTGTATTCTTTATCTAATCAATCCCCATAGTTTTATTAGCTACTCACCTCTGTGTGCCCAACATGATACAGCACAGGACAAAAAAAAAAAATATATATATATATATATATATATATAGAATGAATTCATAAATGGACAAAGTTATAGACTTGCATCTCACCATGAAGTCATGGATATAGCAAATTCAAAGAACAAAAGGCACACTTCAAAAAGAAAACTGTAATCTCATGTAATAAACATAAAAACATAGATAATAATTACTTTTTCTGATCTTAGCTTTCTAAAGAACCATTATTGAAGAAGCAAAGATTTATGACTTTCTGAAAATATGGAATCAGTTCCTACCAGAAGGACTACATTCCCATCTCTAAGCTTGGACTAGATCATATTAAAGTATTTGAAGCTTATTTGGGGGGGAAAAAAAAAGAGCACCAGTCTTCAATATGTGCGAGATTCTGCTTTTCTCGAAAAGTTCACCACGTAGAGGAGAAACGGAAGGTGTCATTCATTTATATCCTATCTGTTTTGTTGTATATGCCAACCTCTTCTTTTCAACTTTAAGAATTACTTTTGCTTTCTTTTCTATACCTCCATTTACAATGACTAGCTGAAGTTTCAGTGTTTCATGTATGAATGAAGAAGAAGGAATAACGTTTGAAAAGATCGTTTCTTTCATTAACTTTTCCCGTTCTTCGGCTAGCATGAATTACAGATTTTAGAGGATGAAGATCATTATGCTGGTCCGTGGTGAGTGTTATATGAGATAAAAGAGAAAGGATGAGATCAGCTCCTATACAGCTGCCAGACATACCCTCTTTATTGAAAAATGTGCTTAAAATGTCCCCTTTTCAATGGCTGGGCAATGATTTAAAAGACACAGCTGCTGGGTAAGTTACAAAAATGGCACCTGGGCTCCAACTGGGCTTAGCTGTGAGCAATTTTGAGAATAAGATCAGAACAGAAAGCAATGAGGTGGGGGTAGAAATCCTTTTGCCATTAAAGTCAGTGTCACCATCAAAGTCCACAGAGATCCCAATTTTCAAGGTATCGCACGTAGAAATTCAAAGCAATTTTGGGAAAAGGCATGCCCCGTTACACTGAACTACCTTTGAGTCAAAAATATTAACTGAATTAATGTTAGATGATTGAGAGGGATTTTTAAATCATGCAAATGAAAGAGGTATTTTTCTCAGGGCAATGAAATTCACGTACAGAGGAACATTACTGATCATTAGCATGGGGAAGGCATATACTTCTGCCTAATCAAATGTCCATTAATACTGAGAATGTCTGTCCTTTCCATTGATTGCAGTTTAAAAAGAAACACATGAAAAGGTGGTCACACCAGATAGAGATGCCTTCATTAGTCCACAGAAATGGCACTCTTCTTTTTAACATCCTTTCCTTCTATTTTTCCTCAGAGCTTCATGAAAAGTCTCATTTGTAAGCTCTCTCTATAAAATGCAATTAGTAAGCTGGAGGTAAATCACAATCACATCTCCTGCTAAAGGTCCCTTTTCTGCAGCATCCTCTTTACAGCATCTTAGATGGGATTTTGGATGTAGAGTTGGAGTAGACTTTCCATTTATCTCTGCTCTTGGGTTGATCATGACCCTGGGATGGATGCAAGAAAATGGGTTTCTCCTCTGTCAAGATGGGGAAACAGTAGAAACAGTGTCAGACTTTATTTTTTTGGGCTCCAAAATCACTGCAGATGGTGACTGCAGCCATGAAATTAAAAGACGCTTACTCCTTGGAAGAAAAGTTATGACCAACCTAGATAGTATATTCAAAAGCAGAGACATTGCCGACTAAGGTCCGTCTAGTCAAGGCTATGGTTTTTCCTGTGGTCATGTATGGATGTGAGAGTTGGACTGTGATGAAGGCTGAGCGCCGAAGAATTGATGCGTTTGAACTGTGGTGTTGGAGAAGACTCTTGAGAGTCCCTTGGACTGCAAGAAGATCCAACCAGTCCATTCTGAAGGAGATCAACCCTGGGATTTCTTTGGAAGGAATGATGCTAAAACTGAAGCTCCAGTACTTTGGCCACCTCATGCGAAGAGTTGACTCATTGGAAAAGACTCTGATGCTGGGAGGGATTGGGGGCAGGAGGAGAAGGGGACGACCCAGGATGAGATGGCTGGATGGCATTACGGACTCAATGGACGTGAGTCTGAGTGAACGCCGGGAGTTGGTGATGGACAGGGAGGCCTGGCGTGCTGTGATTCATGGGGTCGCAAAGAGTTGGACACGACTGAGTGACTGAAATGAACTGAACTGAATGTTAGTGAGAGTGCAGAGTAATTTAGCACTAGGGGCAGCAGCATGGCATAGTGGAGGGACCTGAATTTTACTGTAATGCCAACCTTGGTCTGAACCCTGCTTTTTCTTCCTATTGATTGGTTACCCTTGGGGTTGTGTTGTCCAGTCACTAAGTTGTGCCTGACTGTCTGTGACCCTATGGACTGCAGCATGCCAGGCTCCCCTGTCCACCACTGTCTTCTGGAGCTTGCTCAAATTCATGCCCACTGAGCTGGTGGTGCTATCTAACGATCGCACACTCTGCCGCCCTCTTCTCCTTTTGTCTTCAGTCTTTCCCCACATCAGGGTCCTTTCCAGTGAGTCAGCTCTTGGTGTCAGGTGGCCAAAGTATTGGACCTTCAGCATCAGTCCTTCCAAAGAATATTCAGTAATGACTTCCTTTAGGATTGACCGGTTTGGTCTCCTTAGAGTCTGAAGCAGTTTGAAGCGGAGACCAAATCTTGATGAGGGAAGCTATTGGATTCTGTGGCTCAGATTCTTTATGTTTTCATTACACAAACATTTAAGAGCTTCTGTCCCTGCCAGGTAGCATCCTGTTGTCTGACATTTCATGTAACCCAAACAGAGGAGCTATCGGCCCTCATAGAGATTAAGTATTAGAGGAAAACTTTAGCAACAAACAAACAAATGCATAATAATGTCATTCCAAGGAGCCACCAGGTGGAATGAAGAAAAATAATATGGTAGAAATGGAGACAGTGATGGGACACAGAAGGAAACATTCCAGGGAAAAGTTAAAGTTAGAGCTGGACCTGAAAAGACTATTAAACGTGTGTGCTTTGGAGGCCTAGATCCCTCAAGGCAATGAGCAAATCAAAGACCAGCAACGGGTCGGTCTTGGACTTCAGTGAGGAACCAAAGAGGGTTTGCCTTGGCAGGAGAAGTACAGCACTAAGTCTGGAAAGTCAGGTGGACACCTCATTCTGTTACAGATGCATACTTGAACCACAAAATAGGAATCAATACTAATGAAGAGACACTAAGGTTGTTGTGCTTAGCTGCTTAGTTGTGTCTGACTCTGCGACCCCATGGACTGTGCCCCCCGCCCCAGGCGCCTCTATCCATGGGGATTCTCCAGGCAAGAATACTGGACTGGGTTGCCATGCCCTCCTCCAAGGGATCTTCCCAACCCAAGGGTCAAACCCAGGTCTCCTGCATCACAGGCAGATTCTTTACCATCTGAGCCACCAGGGAAGCCCATTAAGGTTGTTAGGATGTATTTGTTGGAATGTAGTGAAAAGACTACCTCTACAAACTGAAATCAAAAGCTGGGACATGAGAACTAACACACTTGATTCAAAAGACTCATTGAGGCAACAACCATCCCCAACAATATGAATAATAATTGGCCGGATCAAAATCGCTCACGCATTAAATTAGAACATTTGTATTACAGAGCTTGAAGCAGAATGTGGTTTTTTTATGCTAGATATATGAAAGGAACAATCGTGATAGAGTCATTACCTGGACTCAGAGTGTGCCGGGGAAGACAGTCTCAGACAGTGGACTCAGAAACATATTTTGAGGGAATATGGTAATTTCTTCCACCTAAAGGTTACAGGTGATTGCTACATTTCTCTGTTTCACCTTTGATGATCTAAGAAAATAGAAGCTGTTTCTCTCCGGTGTTTATTGTGATTGCTGTTGTTTCCTGGAGGTCAGGCTGTTGTCTTGTCTTTGGCAGCACCAGGAAGTCCACTCTCTGAAGCTCTGAACCAAGTTTTTTTCTGAAACTCTGAGAATCTCCATCCGTCTAAATGGATTCCTTACTAGAAGACTTTTAAATCTGCAGGTAAGTCTGGGGTACCATGCACTGTCTATACTCAGTTATTTATTTGTTTATTTACTCTCATGGGAGCTGTTTACACACCAGCCCTCTGGGGGTTGTGATAGTGGCTCCTCAGAATTATAGGAAATCCTCAGGAGTGGCCGGGAATTAAAAGGGCAGCAGGGCAACTGAGAGCAAGCAGAGATGACAGCAGGAGGGCCCGTGGAGAAAGCCCTGTGAAGTATACACCTAGGCATCTTAAGATGTTCTCAGAGAAAGGGAGCCCTCAGTTTGATTGTGGGCATCTGTGTGTGTTGAGGACCTCCTAGCCCTGCAATAGGATTGTTGTTGTTTAGTTGTTCAGCCGTGTCTGACTCTTTGCAACCCCATGGACTGTAGCTCACCAACTCCTCTGTCCATGGGATTCCCCAGGCAAGAATACTGGAGTGGCTTGCCGCTTCATTCTTGAGGGGATCTTCCTGACCCAGGGATGGAACCTGTATCTCTTGCATTGGCAGGTGGGTTCTTTACCCACTGAGCCACTAGGGAAACCCCAGTTTGTACTAACTTAAATATTTTATAGAAACTTTGCCCCCAGTTTGCACCATTCCCCCCTCCTCAGTTTATAATTGTCAGGTAAATTAAATCTTTTTACATTATTAAAGAACAGCACACTTTTATAATGATTGCTTTATGCAGTTGTCTTTCAAACTATACATGGGAAGAATATTTGACCAAAAAATACATTTATATTCTGTCTTATATTTATCAAACCAGTTTTGTTTACTAATGATCTTTATTCCTTCATATGCATTTAGCCTATTATTTTGCATGTTCTTATTTTATTTGGCCAAAATGATTTCCTTTAGATTTTATTGTAGGTCTGCTAGCCAGAAATTCTGTCTGTTTTTGTTTATCTGGGAATATCTTCTTAATTTGGCTGAATGAAGCATTCTTTTTTTAAGATTTTTTGATGTGGACCATTTTTAAAGCCTTTATTGAATTTGTTGCAATATTGCTTCTGTTTTATGTTTTCTCTCTCTCTCTTTTTTTTTTTTTTTGGTTTGCAAGGCATGTGGTATCTTAGCTCCCTGATCAGGGATCAGCCACACCCCTTGCTTTGGAAGGTGAAGAAGTCTTAAGCACTGGACTGCCAGGGAAATCTCTGGATGTCGGCATTCTTGACTAATAATCTTTTCCTTTCAATACTCTGAATGTCCCACAGCTTTCTTTTCTCCATGATCTCTGAGGAGAAATCAGTCTTTGCTCATATTGAGGATCCTTTGTACAGGATAAGCTGTCTTTCTATTACTTGCGAATTTCTGAAAAAGCTAATGTTGACAATTTTGCCACTGTTTTAAGTGGGTGTACATGAAGTGCTCTCACACACACATGAAGAGGACACCAACATGGTCCTCAAATTTCTCAAGTGCAAATCAGCTGAGTAGCGAAAGAGGCACAGAGAACACTGACTTCATAGATTTTTCTAGGCAATATATATATGGCTAGGCACTTACAATGTTTTCAATTTAGAATTTGAGTCCTCCACCATAAGTCATTTTGATGAAGCTAATAGTCTTTGAAAATTTATTGTGTATATGTGATGATGAAAGTGTATTTAAATATATGAACATTCTATGCAACTATGTTCTATGTAACAAACATTCTATATTAGCTATTTATAGATCAAACTCTCTCACGTTTCTTTCATAGAGAAAATGTTCCCAGGTTATTTAAAAATTATTAAATTCTTGTTTGTTATAGTTAAACATGTAAAAATATATGTAGCCCCAGTCCATATTTATTAATAATAAATACTATTAAATGCACTGAATGCAAATAAATTGTCTTATAGTTAAATACTTCACATTTTTGTCTAATACAGAATTTGTGTTCAGTGGATTTAATAGCATTTATTATTAATAAATATGGGCCATGGTTTTCTGCAGTTACTCTATCTCACTATTTATTATTTTTCAAGAGAAGAGACAGAAAGTAAGACTTCAAAACATTTACTATGCTTTGGCCATAAATTTTTCTCATAAGTCAAAACCTAACATACTACATATTAAACAACTACATATTAAATTAGATTTGATACGTTAGTTTGAGTTCATGCTAGTTGTTTTGGGCAGCAAAAGAACGTCTGAGTAAAGCCATAAGATTTCAGATGGGAACACCCACCAGCATGTTTAGTGTGAGCTGATAGAAACCGCGTCTGAAAGTATCTGGCTGAGACTTCCTGCTCAAAAACTATTGTTCCAGTCACTATGGGAAAAAAATCTACTCTGGATAGAAATGCTCCAAAACAAAATATGCAACTTAAAACCAATGGCTCAGTATGGAGATTCCTTAAGAAACAGAATAAAGCTACCACATGACCCAACAATCCCACTACTGGACATATACCCTAAGGAAACCATAACTGAAAGGCACATGTACACTATAGTTCACTGCAGCGCTGTTTACAATAGTCAGGACGCGGAAGAAACCTAAGTGCTCCTTGACAGATGAATGGATACAAAAAGTTGTGGTACATATTTACAATAGACTATCACTCAGCCATTAAAAACAAAACACATTTGAGTTAGTTCTAGTGAGGCGGGTGAACCTACAACCTATCACACAGAGTGAAGGAAGTCAGAAAGAAAAGCAAATATTGTACATTAATGCATATATATGAAATCCAGGTGGATGGCACTGATGAACCTATCTGCAGGGCAGCAGTAGAGACAGACACAGAGAACAGACTTGCAGACCCAGTGCGGGAAGGACAGGGTGGGGCGAACTGAGAGAGTAGCATTGAAACATACACACCTCCATACGTAAAATAGATAGCCAGCGGGGATTCGCTGTTATGATGCAGGGAGCTCAAAGCCAGCGCTCTGTAACAACCTAGAGGAGTCAGATGGGGTGGGAGGCAGGAGGGACCCTCAAGAGGGAGGGGAGATATATATATATCTATATGTATATAGATATATATAGATACACACACACACACACACACACACACACACACACACCCCTATAGCTGGTTCATGCTGATGTTTGGCAGAAACCAGCCCAATAATATAAAGCAATTATCCTCCAATTAAAAATAAATAAATAAATAAATAAATAAAATCAATGGCTCATTTTATTAAAATAAGCTGACTTAAGTAAATTTATTCTTTCAAGGACAACTTATTCAAATTTTAGAACTATTAGCATTTTTATGCAATTTTTCTATTTCCACAAATATGTGTTTAAGGATACCTTTAAACTAGTTTTAATCTTTTTTTCCTTTTACTATAAACACTACCACTATAAATTAACTCAAATACATTCCTTGACAGACTGACAACTGACCAAGAACATACAGTTGGAATTACTTTTACCCTGTCAGTGTACGGACTCCTCTAAATATCAGGGCTGTTTGCACAAGTGATGTGTAAGGAATGAAATGTACTAATTTTTTCTAAAAGTAGAGTGTAGGAGAGGTTGACCAGAACCATGTGGGAAATCTGACAGCCCATTTTTATGTCATACTAGCTTCATAGATCAAGGGTGGGTCCACCAGGTTAAAGGGCCGTAAAAAAACAGGCACACCTTCATTTGGTTTTATGTTCACTCATTTTTATTGAATTTAATAGGTGTTCCAAGAAACCCATAAAGTATTTTCATAGTATATTCCAATATATTAATATTAGATTTCATCATAATTTACTCTCTCTCCTAGAGGAGACCTTGCTTTAGCAAATTTAAGAAGTTAATACATAGGGAGAGAAATAAAATCCTTTCAAAATGGAACTATGTGGATCAATGTGCATAAAATTCAGTAAGTCTGTTTTACATATATGATCTGTTATATTGAATAGTCATTCATATCTCTAAAAGTTATTGCATATGTAATTATGTGGCATCATCAGACAGAACTTTTGGTTGTATTCTTGACTTAAGGAGAGAAATGAGGCAAATATTCAAAGATGGTTAAACCTGCACAAGGTAAAAGGGAAGGATAGAGCAGATGCTGGGGTTTCCCCGGTGGCTCAAAGATAAAGAACCCACCTGCCGGTGCAGGAGATGATACAGGTTTGATCCCTGGGTTGTGGAGACCACCTGGAGAAGGAAATGGCAACCCATCCCAGTATTCTTGCCTGGGGAATCCCAAGGACAGAAGAGCCTGGAGGGCTTTAGCTCATAGGGTTGCAAAAAGCTGGACATAACTTAGCAACTGAACAACAGCAACAAAAGTTTTCTCTCTGTCTGCCTATCAAAGCTTAAAGGCAAGTGTCCAAAGATCAAGGTCTTTTCAAATAACGAATGCAACCCAGATTAACAAACAGACACTATTATAGACACTAACATTTTTAGCATCCAATAAAGTAAATTTCCCAATGATAGGGGTTTCTATGTAAAATTACCAGGCATACAAAGAATTGAGAGAATACAACTCAAAAAAAAAAAAGCAATGAGAAATAAACCTAGAAATGATATAAGTGATAGAATTGATAGACAAGGAGAAGAAATGGTATTATAGCTGTATTCCATATGTTCAATAAGTTAGAGAAAAAAATTGAGCATCTTAAGTAGGAGAATGAAAACTATTTTTAAAAATGATACCAAGCTTCTGGAGTTACTTAAATTAGAAATGCATGAGTTGGAGGATTTATTTTATAAGGAAAATTTAATAATCACATTCCACTCTGCTTCTTCTATTAAATACAGATAAACATAAAGAAAGTGCATGAAAACAACTGTTTTAGGACTGTGGTAAGTAGCATTTTGCCTGCCCCCGTGACCTTCATGCTCTGGCATTACAATTGTGACTATGATATAGCTTAAGAATGAACCCAATTGTGCATAAACAACTCTATGCAGGTGCTTTGACACCATCACCTCCAAGTTGTTCAGAAATGAAACCAATCTTAAACAATAGAATTAAAATTATACCTCTACCAGGTTTCAGAATGATTACTGGGAGGCCAGAACACAAACGGAACTATGTAACACTGCAGACAACATAACAATACACATTTTATTGAAAGTGTAGTTGCTCAGTAGTGACTGACTCTATGACACCCCATGGACTGTAGCCACCAGACTCCTCTGTCCATGGAATTCTCCAGGCAAGAGCGCTGGAGTAGGTAGCCATTTCCTTCTCCAGGGGATCTTCCCAACCCAGGGATCAAACCTGGGTTTCCCTCATTGCAGAATGACTCTTTACCATCTGAGCCAGGGAAGGGCCCATTTGAAATGAGCATAAAACATTCACCAAGATAGGTCATATCATGAGACAAGAAACAAAATTTAGAGATTTAAAATAATCAAATCATGTAAGAAGTGACATCAGGACGATGGAATGGGATGTCATCCATTCTCCTTGCACCCACAGATTCACTAATTCAACAGTACATGGACCTATTCCCCATGTGAGAAATCCAGACACCAGCTGAAAGTCCCCTGAACTCCAGGAGAATGCAAAACCAGCCACCGCAAAGCTGGTTGAAAAATCTGAACCTCCTTCTTACCACACAATCACTCCCCTTGGCAAAGTGCCACACCATTGGGTGGAAACACCAAGCTCACCGCTTTTCCTGGGGAAGGAAGGAAGGAAATATATGGTGTTTCCAATGTTCTGTCTTTTCCAGGGAATGCCCGTAAGCATGGTTGCTATGTTGCCTGAATCTGAATACTGACACGAGAGGACCCTAGGTTTAAAGCAAATAAAGATGGTAGTATGGATTTTCATGCACGTATTCAACAAATACAAGGGAAATAGTGGAAGCATTGACAAATTTTCTTTTCTTGGGCTACAAAATTCCTGAGGACTGTGGCTGCAGCCTTGAAATTAAAAGATGCTTGCTCCTTGGAAGGAAAGCTATGACAAACTTAGACAGCATATTAAAAAACGGAGAGATCATTTTGCTGGCAAAGGCCCATATAGTCAAAGAATTGTTTTTTCCAGTAGTCATGTACAGATATGAGAAGTGAGAGTTGGACCATAAGGAAGGTCGAGTGCCAAAGAATCAACGCTTTCAAACTGTATTGCTGGAGAAGACTCTTTGAGAGTCCCTTGGACAGCAAGGTGATCAAACCAGTCAATCCTAAAGGAAATCAATCCTGAATATTCATTAGAAGAATTGATGCTGAAGCTGCAGATTCAATACTTTGGCCACCTGATCCAAAGAGCCAACTCAATGGAAAAGTCCCACATGCTGGGAAAGGTTGAGGACAGGGGGAGAAGAGGGTAGCAGAGGCTGTTATAGTTAGATAGCATCACTGACTCAATAAACATGAATTTGAGCAAACTCTTGGAGGTAGGGAAGGACAGAGCAGCCTGGTGTGCTTCACTCCACAAGGTTGCAAAGAGTTGTACATGACTTACCGGCTGAACGATAGAAACAACAAATTGACCATAGCCCTCATCTCAGCACAGGGTAAGCAGGCAACAAATTAAAAAAAATCCCAGCTTCTCCCTGGGTTAGAGAAAACTGAATCCTGCACTCATGTTCCAAATTTTCAAAATGCTGGCCAAGGCCTTGGTCTCCTTCACTCAGAGTGCTGAGGGTGCTTGAGCATACTAGTGTTTTCTATCTGTAGTGTATGTCATTCAAAGATTCGACTTTATATATTCCAGATCCTGGTCCCTTGTTGGATACAGATTCATAATTTTTTCCTCTCAGTCTGCAGTTCACTGTATTAGTTTCTTATTGCTGCTATAATAATAACCACAGACTTAGTGACTTTACACAAATATTTTGCATTACAATTCTGAAGGTCTCATGTCTGAAATGTGTCTCACTGGGCTTAAACTCAAGTATCAGAAGGTTGTTCTCATTTCTGAAGGCTGTTGGGGAGAATTTGTTTACATTTTACAGATTCTAGAGGCTGCCCACATTCACTGGCTCATAGACATCTTTTATCTGCAAAGTCAGTGATGCTAACTTAAGGCTTTCACACAAAGCCTTCTGAATCTTTCCTGTTTCCTTCTTCCATTTTTAAAAGGTAATATCCTTATCTTAAAATCAGCTGATTAGCAACCTTAATTCTATCAAAATTTTAATTTCCCCTTGCCAAGCAACACACACATCAACAATGAATTTGGGGTGAGAAAATAAAACATATTTATAACACCATTATTCTACTTACTACACTTTTCTTCTTATTCTCATACCTGGAGAGGTTTACTTTTGCAGAATATCAAAAAAATAACTTTGATGAAGTCCAAATTGTCAATTTTTCCTTTTATTGATTATGTTTTTACTGTCATATCTAGAACTCTTTGCCTAAACCTAGATAGATCAGAAGAATTTCTATTTTTCAAATGTTTTTATAGTTTTACATTTTATAATTAAGTCATTGATTCTGTTTGAGTTAATTTTTGTGTAAAATGTGAGATAGGTGTTCTTTAGGTAGGTGTTCATTTGTATTTCTTATGAATATCCAGTTAATCAAAAATCATTTTTGAAGTCTGTCCTTCTAATAAAGTGCTTTTGCATATTTGTCAGAAATTGTTGGGATGTATTTATTTATGTCTGTTTCTGAGTTCTTTGTTTTGTTCAATTGACGTACATGTCTGTCTGCTGATATCACATAATACTGATTACGTGCGTGTGCATATGTACTCTGTCCTGTCTGGCTCTGTGCAACCCCGTGGACTGCAGCCCACCAGGCTCCTCTGTCCATGGGGTTTCCCAAGCAAGAATACTGGAGTGGGGTGCCATTTCCTCCTCCAGAGGATCTTCTCAATCCAATGATGGAATCAGAATCTCCTGCGTCTCTTGCATTGGCAAGAGGATGCTTTACCACTATACCACCTGGGAAACCCTAAATAAAGGAAGGCAACTGCCCAATGTGGAGCTTGAGCCCATGACTTTGGGATTAAGAGTCTCATTCTCTACAGACTGAGCTAGCCAGGCATGTATTATTTGAAACGATATGAAACAGTATGATTTTTCCTACTTATGTTTCTTTATAAAAGTCAGTTTAGATACTGTATAGCCTGTAATTTTCCTTACACATCTTAGAGTAAGTTTATTTTTGTTTACAGCATAATTAATTTTTTAAATTTGAATTTATCCTTTTCTTTCCACTCTCCAAAATCACATACACACATATGTGCCCACACTTAGACACTGCAGGATTTGTTTTTTTATATATTAAACAGACACCTTTAAGTTGTAATTCATCTGACAATTAGCATCACTGTTTACATAAATTTGGCAATAATCAGTATTTCTTAGTGACTGTTGCTTCTAAGCAATCTTGGGGTCCTCACATAAACCAACATACTGTTGGATATAAATACCTTCTTGATCCCACTCTATTTTTGAAATAAATTAGTCAGAGAGATAACTGTGGAAATCATTTCCATGAATTTAATAGTGAGGTCATTCACAAATTAATTCTGCACTTTCCCTCTGACCTTTCTAAAACATACAATAATGACTGATACAATTCAGTTTTTTTTTAATACCACCAGCTTCTGTTGAACAGATCTACTTCTTTACCCTCAGAAAAGTGGAGCTGCTTCTCCCTTTATATGTCTGCTTTCCTAGTCAAAGATCTACCTGTCACATTCTTAGAATGCTTAGAGCACACACACACACACACACACACACACACACACACACACACACACACACACCAATCTAATCCTGATAGCCGTTCTAATAATACCAAGTTTGCAGAATTGGCCTGTTCATCATTCTACCTCGGAGCTTCTTTAGCTCATCTCCTGCTTTCAGTTATGATGAATCACACCATGTATCCCAGTTGAGATTAATTTCTACATTGTGTATTTATCTTTGTAATCGCTAGATATAGTCTAAACCCTGAATGTAAACTGTCATAGTTTATCAGACACACAGCATGAAAAACTCATTGGAAAAGACCCTGATGCTGGGAAAGATTGAAGGCAAAAGGAGAAGAGGGCAGCAGGAGGTGAGATGGTTGGATAGCATCACTGACTCAATGGTCATGAACTTGGGCAAACTCCAGGATATAGTGAGGGACAGGGAGGTCTGGTGTGCTGCAATCCATGGGGTTGCAAAGAGTGGGGCATGACTTAGTGACTGAATAACAACAACATGAAAAAATCATAAATTTACATTTAAAGTGTAATGTACTTTGTGATTGCACTTATATAATGAACTTAGTTGAAGATCTTTCATTGTATGTATAATGTGTATCAAAATTTATAAATAATATCTGACATTACTCTTAGGGCTTTAACCATTTTTAGTTTAGTTTTGTATATGATGTTACAGAGTATTCTAATTTCATTGGTTTGCATGTAGCTGTTCTGTTTTGTCAGTACTACTTACTGCAGAGACTGTATTTTCTCCATTGCATGTTCTTACCTCCTTTGTCATAGATTAATTGATCATGAGTGAGTGAGTTTATTTCTGAGCTTTCTATCTTGTTCCATTGATCTATATAGCTGTTTTTTATGCCAGTACCATGCTGTTTTGATGATTATATCTTTGTAGTATGGCCTTAAATCAGGGAACATGATTACTCTTGCTCTGTTCTTTCTTGAGACTGTTTTGGCTACTCAAGATCTTTGGTATTTCTCTGCAAATTTTAAAACTATTTGTTCTAGTTCTGTGAAAACTGCCATTGGTATTTTCATATGGATTGCATTGAATCTATAGATTGTCTTGGGTAGTACGGTCATTTAGCAATAGTAATTCTTCCAGTCCAATGCTTGTGCCATTTTCAGTTTCTGTCATCAGTGTCTGATAGTTTTTGAAATACAGGTCTTGTGCTTCCTTAGGCAGGATTCTTGCTAGGTTTTTTTTGTTGTTGTTTTGTTTTCTTTTTCGATGCAGTGGTAAATGAGACTGTTTCCTTAATTTCTCTTTTCGATACTTTGCGGTTAGTGTATACGAATGCAACAGATCCCTGTATATTAATTTTATAACCTGCAACTTATAAAATTCACTGATGAGCTCTAGTAGTTTTCTAGTGGTGTCTTTAGGGATTTTCTGTGTATTGTATCATGTTATCTGCAAACAATGACATTTTTACTTCTCCCATTCCAATTTGGATTCCTATTATTTCTCTTTCTTCCCTGATTCTGTAGTCAGGACTTCCCTAACTATGTTAGATAAAAGTGGTGAGGGTGGGCATCCTTGTCTTGTTATTTTGTAATTAACTGTAAATGGAAGGAACCTTGACAATAGTATAAAAATTAATTAAAAATGTATTTTGATGCACATGCAGCCTACAACTGTTCTCTAGATTACTTTTTAGTGTCCTGCATATATGCAAATATATTTGTAGAGTAGTTTGAAAGCAAATGAAAGTTGTACTTTTAAAATATGGGGAATGATTATGATGATAATTAAAACAATTAATCTGATATTGTTGAAATGCCTAGGTGCAACTTGTACTTATTTTTAATGAGTATATTTTATTGACTAGGTGAATTGGATCTTAACTCTGCCATTAAGTAGAAGAGAAAAAGAGTAGAGTGAATTTAAAAAGGAGAAAAATCTTATTTTGAAAATAAATAATATACTCATCTAAGATGCTTCTTTTTGGAATTTCTCAGGAAAGAAGTAACTGAAAATGCACAGGGTGGGTCAAAGTATGTTCCTGTCTCTTAAGGCACGATCCCACTCTGAATCTAGCCCCATAAATACTCTTGTCCCTGGTGTACCATCTTTTTCCCTCAAATTGTGTATGTGTAAAGATCTCATACAACTGCTCCCAGCCATGGTGATTCAGGGCTGTCATGAAGTGTCAGCAACCATGACGAGTATCAAAATGTGTCAAGAACTAAATAAAGACCAGGGACTGAATAAAGCACCTGGACACAGAAGACTATACATCATCTCCTTCGCTTCCTTTGTGAGCGTTGGCATATACAGTGTATTTTTAGCAGGAAGGGATGGGATGATTTTGCTTAATGCTCGACAGCTGCTCATTAGGCAGATCAGAATGAGATAAGCAGAATGAGATACTGGTTAAAATTGCAGAGTAGGTGCCAGAGTATTAGATTTCAAGCCTTGTTCACTAACCTTGGGTGACCTTGAGGACTTCTCTTCCTCTTGCTTTTCCTGGCTTCTCCAGACTTAAAGCTAGGGCAAGAACATTTCCCCAACACATCAATGGCTTTAGCTGGAATTTGTAAAATTCTGAGGTTCTTGAAGTCACAGGTTTCTTTTAAAATCATTGCCCCCAAAATATGTCATTGTGGCTATTCCATTTAGATATGAGTTTCACGAAGAATAAAATGTAAGATGGATCTAGGAATGGAATTGTTGATAAGGTTTGATTTGGTGAAAATCTACCTTTGTTGATATTGGAATTTTTAAAATCAAATAGGCCTCAAATGCTTACATTGTTGGACTTCCCAGGTGGCTCAGTGGGTAAAGAATCCACTTGCAGAACAGGAGATACAGGTTTTATCCCTGAGTCGGGAAGATTCCCTAGAAGAGGGCATGGCAACCCACTGCAGTATTCTTGCCTAGAGAATCCCATGGACAGAGGAGCCTGGCAGGCTACAACTCATAGGGTCACAAAGATAGGACACGACTGAAGCAGCTGAGCAGGCACACACACTTATCTTATGTATGTTAGTCGCTCGGTCATGTCCAACTCTTGATGACCCCGTGGCCTTATAGCCTATCAGGCTCCTCTGTCAATGGAATTTTCCAGGCAAGGGTGGGTCGCCATGACAAACACACTTTCCTTGTCATTAGATAATTCTGTTTCACCTCAACCCAATTAAATGCATCCAAATATGATATACACAATCAAATGCTAGCATATACTGTGGTCAGATTGAGTGAAGGTAGTCAGTTCCAAAATTCAAGAACTTTCTGGTTATCCACCATTCAGTGTTTTTTCATCTAGTTACTCTTTCCCAGCTGGAGAGATGAGCTATTCTTTCATTTTGCGACTTCTAAAAAAAATGAGACTTTCACTTATTCAATTATTGAGGTTACCAAAATGAATGAATTTCATTGTCAGTATTTAAAAATGTTTTTGGTCTATAACCTGAGTTTCTTTTTCAGACCCTTGAATTATAAGACAATAACTTAATGAAGAGATGAAAATGGCTCCTTTCAAAGAAATTAGTTTACATTCCAGCATGTCAGGAGTTCAAAAGAGTTTTGTATTTCAACAGTGATGACTGTGGTGAGTGTTTCGCTGTAGACTGTTTCTTTTCAGTATAATATTGACAATATTGATCTGATTGCTGGAAAATGTATGATTTGACCTTAGCTTGTTAACATATAATTTTTAAAGTAGCGTTGTTCTCTTTCATGTTTTACCTCTTATAATGGTAATTTGAATGAGCAATATTTTAAAAAATCCTGGTAGTGAAAACATGGTGCGGCTGTAGTCTGATCCATGTAAATGGACTTAGTGATGGTCTCTGATAGGGCTGATCACCTGGAGAACCACGAGGATCCTGAACAGTGAGCCAGGCTGATTCTGTATCCTGCTGAGAATAAATAAGCCAATGTTGGCTGTCGGCTTCCACAAATAAGTTGCCGTGGTCAGCACTTATGATTCCAATGAGCTTCTGCTGCCAGCATCTGAGATGCTGTGGGCCTATGCCAATGTTCGGACTGAGTCTGTGCCCGAGTTCCTCAGGACATTCATGTCCTCAGTGCATTTCTGTGCACAGATGTGACTCATTGTATATGTTTCCATTACAATAGGTGACACAGTAATAAAGCCATTTCTTCTTTAAACACTGTTTTTATCAGGCCCCTCCAAGAAAAACATAGTGTAAAATGCACACACAAAACCAGATGCCAATGCTGTAAGTTTTCCCAGGGAATGTAGTTCAGGGTCCCACATTCCATGAAGATGCAAGAAAAAATGACACCAGGAAATACACATGATGGGCAGTCAGCACATAATCAAGTGATGATAATGAAGCTGGATAAATTGTCACAGCCTGTGAATAAGTCATAGGTCACATTCATTTTATCTTTTGCTTCAATTCAAGTTGGTTTTTAGTACTGAAGCCCACAAAAGGGAAATGCCTTAACAATTCTTAGCCTATGGTCAATATGAGTAGAAGAGGGGATATAACATCAGGTACTAATGAGGAACATTTGAGGAAAGTAAAATCTCTACTTTTGGCAATACATTTTCCTCTAGAAGATAAAACCAGTCAATATTTTGGAAATATTTAAGTCTTCACTAAAACATTGAGCTTTATCTGATCTTGGTAAAACTAACTCTTGTAGCCAAAAGTCAGCCATTATCTGTTTTGTTTTTTTCTTTCCCCCACAGAAAATTCACATAGAATATAAGTCAACTTCTTAATGGAAATCTGGTTTCAGCTAACCACAGAGGGTGAAACAGGTAAAATAAGTTAACTCCTCTCTTCTAGAGCTAGCTTTTTTTTTTTTTTTTTTGCCTTTGACAAACACCCCCTGCTCTCCAGGGAACACTTCTCTCTGAGAACTGTGTTTTTCCCAAGATGAGCCCTGAAGGATGTGTGGACCAAGGGACTTTGCTCTCTGGACCAGATATGACTGGGGGACAACTACTAAACTCAGACTGAGTAAGCTCATTGGCTGACCAGCTGTCCATTTTGTGTCTGTTGCTGATGTTTTTTGCTATCGTTCAGTTCTAAGTCATGTCCAGCTCTTTGATACCACAATAATTGTGGCCAGGCTTTCCTGTCCTTCACTATTCCCTGACTTTCAAGCAAGAATTCCAAACAAGAGTCTCCAAGAGATGGAGTTGAATTCTGTCCCCCTTGAGTGTGGCCTGGATTCAGCCACTCTCACTAATGAATGACAAACGTGATATATGACACTAATGAGATTAGGTTATAAAAAGATGGTGACCTCTGTGTTGAATTCTCTTGCTCTCTCTCTGAGATCTCTCACTGAGGGGGAAGCAAGCTGTCCTGGCTTTTAAGCAGCCCTCTTGTGAGGCCCATGTGGTGAAGCCCTAAAATTTCTGGTCAACAGCCAGAGAGGAACTGAGTCTGCCAACAACCCCAGCCTTGAGCTTGGAAGCACAAACCCCTCATCCTGGTTGAATCTTTGGATGAGTGTACCCCAAGGTGAGAATGTGACTGAAACTTTGTGAAAAACCTTGAGTCTGAACCATACAGATGAGACGCTCTCAGAGTCTTGGCTTTCAGAAACTGTGTGAGATAATGCCTATTTATTATTTTAAGATGTTGAGCTCAGTTTGGGGGTAATTTGTTACATAGCAATAAAAAATGGTACAATTGGTTTCCATGTAATAGTGGTAAAACTCTTGTATCCACATCTCCAGCCTGTTCTTTTATTCGCTTCTTTTAAAGACATCCCCTCCCCTCCCTGTGACTTAAACAATTCTAATTTCCAAAGATTTTGTCTTTGGTCCCCTTTTCTTCTTACTCCAAAATCTTAGGTGATCTTATTTGCCTATATAGCTTCAAAAGTCAATCAAAATGTACACATTGATATCCATTGTCTTGACCAAGGTTTTTCAGCTGTGGAAATTTCAATATTTTGGATAGGATCAGCCTTGTTGGGAGGAAATCTCCAAGGTGTTGTAAGATGTTTAACAGCATCCCTACTCTAGATGCCAGGAACAGCCTCCAATCCCTCAGCATTGAACACCAAAAATATCCCCACGTGTTGCCAACTATAACCCCCAGAATGGCAGTCAATAACTCTTCTAGACCATCGTGCAGAGATTCAGATACATAGACCCATCCACCTATCTAAGGTTTACTGAAGGTCTCCACTTGCATAGTAGTCTAGTAGATGAGAATACCAGACCACCTTACCTGCTTCCTGAGAAATCTGAGAAATGTATGCAGGTCAAGAAGCAACAGTTAGAACTGGACATAGAACAACAGACTGGTTCCAAATAGGGAAAGGAATACATCAAGGCTGTGTATTGTCACCCTGCTTATTTAACTTATATGCAGAGTACAGCATGCAAAATGCTGGGTTGGACGAAGCACAAGCTGGCATCAAGATTGCCAGGAGAAATATCAATAACCACAGATATGCAGATGATACCACCCTTATGGCAGAAAGTGAAGAAGAACTAAAGAGCCTCTTGATGAAAATGAAAAAGAAGAGTGAAAAAGCTGGCTTAAACTCAACATTCAGAAAACTAAGATCATGCCATCTGGTCCTATGATTTCATGGCAAATAGATGGGGAAACAATGGAAACAATGACAGACTTTATTTTCTTAGGCTCCAAAATCACTGTAGATGGTGACTGCAGCCATGAAATTAAAAGACGCTTGCTCCTTGGAAGAAAAGATTTGACCCAACCTAGAAAGCATATTAAAAAGCAGAGATGTCATTTTGCCAGCAAAGGTCCATCTAGTCAAAGCTATGGTTTTTCCAGTAGTTATGTATGGATGTGAGAGTTGGACCATAAAGAAGACTGAGCACTGAAGAACTGATGCTTTTGAACTGTGATGTTGGAGAAGACTCTTGAGAGTCCCTTGGTTAGCAAGGATTGACAAACCAGTCAATCCTAAAGGAAATCAGTCCTGAATATCCACTGGAAGGACTGCTGCTGAAGCTGAAACTCCAGTACTTTGGCATCTGATGTGAAGAGTCAAGTCATTAGAAAAGGCCCTGATTCTGGGAAAGATTGAGGGAAAGAGGAGAAGGGGACAACAGAAGATGAGATAGTTGGATGGCATCGCCGACTCAATGGACATGAGTTTGACCAAGCTCCTGGAGATTGTGAAGGACAGGGAAACTTGACATGCTGCAGTCCATGGGGTCACAAAGAGTTGGACATGACAGAGCGACTGAACACAACAACTTCACCACAGCCAACTTTGATGTTTAGTATTGCCTTCTCATCATTTTGTTGTTAAGCCCATCTTTTGTGTTGGTCTCTTCCCTGTGTTGGTCTCTTCCATGCCTTTGCACATGCCTCTCCTGCCTAGAATGTGATCTGCTTTCTTCTTCATCTCGCTTATTCTCAACCGGCTCTCAAATCTCATCTAGAATGACACTTCTTCAAGGAAGACCTCTCTGATTGCCACAGACTAGAGTTAGTCCCTCTATCATGAGCTCAGGCAGTTTCTGCCTCTTCTTAAGAGTTACAATTATCTTTGGAAATTTGAGTGTTTGTCCCAACACCAAGAATTTTAGCTTCGTTAATGAGAGTATCTGTCCATATTCCTTCACCTTTATATAGCTTATACCCATGGAGTATGTTTTTACCAGTTTCCCTGGTGGCTCAGATGGTAAAGAGTCTGCCTGCAGTGTGGGAGACCTGGGTTCAATCTCTGGATCAGGAAGATCCCCTGCAGATGGGAATGGCAACCCATTCCAGTATTCTTGCTTGGGAAATTCCATGGACAGAGGAGCCTGGTGGGCTGCAGTCCATGGTGTGGCTCAGCTGGACATGGCCAAGTGACTAACACTTCCACTTTCATGCTAAACTTTAGGTTTGAGTCACTATTCCTCTAAGAGACAAAGAACATTATTGAAATAATAAAATTCAAAACTGTTATCAGAGTTAATGAACCAACTGGTGAAACCGTGTACAACATAAATAGCAAAATATAAACAAAGAAAAGTGAACTTTGATTCTGAAAAGTGTCAAAATACTTCAGATTTAAAAGTGTAAATAAAAATGCTTTCTTTTTTACCAGAAATTACAGTACAACAGATATAGTTAAGGCCACTAGAATAGTCTATGTAGCTAAATGTAACGTAATAATTAAAATTTAAGAAAAATGACATATCTATGACAAAGTATTATTATTTTTATATTTAAAGAATTTTAACAAGTTAATACGAAGGCAAATTGTTTGTTTCAAATAAAGAAAAAAGGCGAATATGTAAAAATCAGAAATTAACAATAAATAGTATTTGAATGAAAACGATAATACATTCTGGTTTTATAATAGCAAAACATTGGGAATCTATATATCCAGTGTAGAAGACTAATTAAAAACCTATGTCTCTCTAAAACAAAATTTTATTCAGAAAATAAAACTGAGACTATAAATCTATATTTGTTAACAAGGAAGTATTTGTGTGTTTCTAAATACACATTCCAACACATATATTTTTTCCCACAGTTAAGTGAAAAAAAGGAAGTTTACAAAATATGGATATTACTATGGCCATTTTCATAAGAATGTGTGTTCTGTGAGTGTGTCCTTAGAAACATGGTAGTGTGGGGGGATGATGTTTGGACAATGGAATTCTATTATTACTTTATGTACTGTTTATGATGCATATCTATTTTGTTTACAATCAGAAGAAAAATGCTAGATTATTTCAGAAAAATAATAAAAAATAAACTTAAAGATCTTAGATGTTTGTCCCATGAAATAAAATGTATCTTAAGAATTCTAGCCCCAAGGATCTTTCTCCTGGAGATATTGTTTCTTTAAAAAAAAAAAAAAAAAAAGAATCTCTGCTGCCGAATCCTATCTAAAGCTTTCTTCCATAGCTTCTAACTCCAATGCCAGCTTTCAATAATGTAATCCTGCATATTTATACAACTATCAAAATTCAATTTAGAATTTTAAACCTTCCTAAAACTCATCCATCACATTAGTAAAGAAAATTGGGTTACGCCTTACATCCCAAATGAAAATTAAAGCCATCTGCTAATTCCATAGCAGACTTCACCTAACTGTTTTGCAAAAGCATGTAACTTGAGTAAAAAGAAAAGAAGCAAGCAGAGTCTCGGGTCTTCTTTAATCTTTGTCTGAGCACCATGCACTGGGGACCCGGCCATCAACAGAGGGGAGTCTTTTGCACAGGGGGCTTCTATACAAAAGAAACTGTCTTATTTGTCCCTGAATTTTGTTTTGGTTTCATCATGATTAGCAAATGAACTGGACTTGAGGTGGCTCAGAGGCAGACTGGTAAACCACAGCCTTATCTTTCTTTTGCCGCAGATTTTCTGCTGAAGCCTAGGGGCCAAATTTAGAGAGGTTGATATAACAGATGTGCTCATAAAATTGAATACATCCCTGTCCTGCCTATCAAAGAGCCCTCAAAAATTTCCCCTTGCACAATGTTCTGATTTTCTTGTCCTGCCTGTAAAGGTCCCAGTAGGGAAAGTTTCTGCCCCATCTTCTGAGCAGGCTGGCAGTCCCGGCTTTGAGACTGTTTGCAATGAGGTCTTTGCAAATAAGCCCAAGTTACATCATGTCAACTTCAAATGAAATCATAACACAAAAACAAAACATTCATAAATTGAGAGAAATTACAGAGCACCAAATGAGATACAAGAATTTTATCTCCTCATTTGTATATTCCTGTTTCCTTGTCTATAAACATATGTTTGCACATGCTGTGTATTGATAGATTAACATATAAAATTACAACTTTGCATTCATAACACTGTAGTTAAGGTTGTCTCCACATTTATATTTCTTAGGTTTTTTTTTTTTTTTAATCTGAACCGTAAACATCCTCTCTGGGCTGAAACTTCGGCATAGGGTGAAAAACTAGAAGTGTGTTCATCTTTCTCCTAAACATGAAATAAATTTTGTAGAAATGCTTGGATCTTTTTCAATATTTTTTAGTTGACCTAATAAAAACATTCTTTAAAAAATTAAAGTTTAAAAAATGTATACATATAAAATGCTAATAATAATTTCAAACAGAAAAAAATAGAATACTTTCTATATTAGGAAGAATGGAGCATGTGGTTTTAAATCTAACAATACTTAAAAAAATTTTTTTTTAATTTTACGATCTTCTGACTAGAAAGAATAATGTTAATGGCATTTCAAGTTAAACACTTTTTAAAACTCCAAAAACAACAGTAGAAGCCTACTTAAATTTCGGCAAGATTATTAAATATTGTTTATGACATAACTGACAATGTTTCCTTCTAAATGATGTTAATAAAATAGTTAGGAAAGCTGTTAATTTATATAATCACACAGTTTTAAAAATATATTATTTTAGATGTAAAGAGTCAATCAAGTTTATTAAGGGTATTAACATTGTTTTGAAACTGAGTGAGTTCAATATCCTGCTTTGAAGGAAATGGCTTAAAAGATTTATAAATGTGAAAAGATAATAAAACTTTAAAAGTCAAATTTATTTACTGGTTAGGTTATTTATTATATATTATTGAAATTTTCATTATTCTCATGGCAGTTCTGGGCACTAATTTCTTTAACCAAGTTGCTTGTTTGTTTGTATAGATATTCCTTTTATTGATCAGAAAAATGTGTTTTGAAAATTAAATCTCTAACAACAGTGGGTTAAATACACGGTAAATGATTTTCAAATCACACAGAGTTTGTCTTATTACTGAAGAATATTTGTAAGTTCTTGTTTTGATACTTTCCAAACATTCTCCAAAACACCTTTCCTTTCTATTTGTTTTAATTTTTGGAAGTGAGAAAACCGTCTATTTTGTGGAATGTCGGACGTATGTTTATTCACAGTTAGCTGTGAAGCATGTGGAGTAAATTTTCCTTAAGGAACACAATGTTACAAGTTCAGATTGGGAAATATATGGCTGAAATGCTTTGGGGGGTTGCACATTGAATCTGAAAATCCGTCATGATATTTGGTGATTCTAAGGAGTTCAGTTACAGCTATGCAAACACACACACAGTATATCAGAGCATGGAGGGGGAAATAAATGAGCAATTGTCCAGAGCTGTAAACACAAACTTTGACTTATCACCCCCATGTTGCTAAGTTATGCGCTGGTACCCAAAGTCTCCGTTTTCCTGTAGCCTAAACTCTGCTGCTGCCGTGGTCTCCTGGGAGTGTGAAGGGACGTGGGCTCCGCTGCCCTGGAGCCTACAGCATGGATGATTTAGTGCCTCTGCATCCGTCAACACTCACCATGCTGCGCTTTTGGACCTGCTTACACTTCACTGCCCGGCAGCAAATGCTTCACGGCATCATTCCCTGTGGACTCGATCAGACTAAGTCACTCACCTTGCAAGCCGGGAGGCTAGTGATGGGTCTGAACCAGGAAGAACCGACAGATCTAACACCAGGCAGAGACTGACATTACTCAAAATGCTGAGCTTATACTTTACTTCCTGCTCTGTGAAATATACATTTCACCCACTTCGCTTCCCTACTGCTTTCTTTTTTTGGCGGTGGGAAGGCATAAACACTTCCATTTTTTAATTTTTAATTTTTTTTTTTTTTACATCAAGGTAGCACTTTACAAACACAAATGATTCTAAACTTAGCTTATTCATACCCTGAAGTTTTCAACAGGAAAAGTCGATGGTTTCTGAAGTCTTTATTCCTCTTTTTGAAATGGGTAGGCGTTTTGGAGAAGGAGGGATTTCTTTAATACATATAATAGGCCCTTAAAATTCAGAAAATAAAGATTATTCCTTTTTTTTCCCTACCTGTCCTTTCATCCAGGAATAATGGAAGAACAGGTAGAAGAAAAAGGTTCTGTCCAAAACGGGGTATATCATATGGACCCACTGACAGTAATTCAATAAATGAATGCAGAAGTGAATGCATAAATGCTCAGGAGGGGTATTGTTTTTTAGGAGGGAGATGGCCATTTTACCTACTCGTCTCCTGGAAATATTCCTTTTTAAAATTAACTTTTACTAGAATACAGTTGCTTTTCAGTGTTGTGCTAGTTTCTACCGTACAGAAAAATGAATCTGCCAGACATATACACATTCTCTCCCTTTGGATTTCTTTCCAGCTCAGGTCATGTCTTAATATGACTTCTCTTAAGCAGAAAATCTGTCACCTGGCATTAGCATGGTTTTATTTATCACATCATTGTGAAATTTAAAGTGACTGCCTAACTGCCTTCTGTCCTTTCCTGCTCTTTCTAACTCCTGGTTATCTCATCTGTTAACAACAAACCTGGACTCTTATAGTATTAGTCATATTTAATATTATATATAATATATTTATATATATTATATACATATATTTCTTACTATATGTTAAGTGAAGTATTAGCATACTTAAAGTATTGTTCAGACTTACAGTATCATGACACTGTCCGTGTTTCTTGACACCAAAGCTACGTCACACTCTTAACTTATATTTCGACTACACGCAGCCACTACTCCTATTACAGTCTAATCTTCCAACCTTCTGGTTTGTTTGTTTTTTTATTTGGGTTTGTAGTATTTTTTAGTTTAGAAGATACCCATATTTGCATTATCTACAGAACTCTCTCACACAAAGTAGGGGCACAATAAACATGTGTTGAATGAAGAGGCTTTCCTCTTCTTTACACAAAGAATTCTCTCAGTTCCAAGATCTTAAGAACTTTTAAAAGGTATTTCCTAATATGCTGATGGACTTCAATAGGCTATATTAAATTCCTGTGTCATAACAGGTATTTAAGCAAAGCAAATAGTCTTGTGAGTTTATATAAGCAAAGAGTCTGTGAGTCTTTATTTGTTTGATGTTTAGTTCCTAAAGACCTAAGAACTTCCATGCTGGGTCAGAGCTGTGGTCTATCCAACAGAGTATTTTATATCTGGAAGTGGTACCAAGACATCAATCGTAAGAAGACACAGCTGTCCTCCCAGACATTAGAGGTGTGTTCCAGAACACCTTACTTTTCTTCAATAACCTAGAATGAGTCCTTCATAGTTCAAATTATGTTTTGGAATCATCTGTTTAAATACTATGCAGTTGAAAGTGTTAGTCTCTCAGTTGTGTCTGACTCTTTGTGACCCCATAGACTGTAGCCCACCAGGATCCGCTGTCCATGGGATTTCCCAGGCAATCATACTGGAGGAGGTGGTCATTCCCTCCTCCAGGGATTCTTCCCAACCCAGGTATGGAACCTACGTTTCCTGTACTTCCAGCAGACTTGTTACTGCTGAGCCATCAGGGAAGTCCCTTAGATACTATGCCAGAACTCTTGTGTATGCTATCTGTTATAAAGACCATTTTACATACCATATAAGTAAAGTATTCAGTGCTTAAGTATTATATCAGTAGTAGAGAAAGTCCATGTATAAGACCATGAATAGTTTGGTTACACGTTTTTCTCCAAGCTGAACTCCTTTTAAGTTTAAGAGAATTCCTAATTCTAACAAAGTCTGCTAACAGCCTGATCACATCCTTCATGATTTCAAAATTTTAGTTCTATTGCTTTCCATCCTTCTCTCTTTAGATTGCAGAAATCTCATCTTTCTATTGTGTCCTCATAGAGAAATGACCCTGTACCGTTCCACTTTTAAATATTTTGAGTCATCTTACAGGCTCCAAAGTGAAACAACAAAAAAGGAAGTTCTATGTAATTTAATTTCACAGAAGTCAAGAAAATTGCACCCCTGATATAATTTGGGAAAGACAGCCTTTGGAAACACTTTGGCAATCACTGTACCTCAAGACTTACAGGAAATCAAGGTTGCCCTCACAGTTGCTTTCACCATCATCTTTCTGTTTCACCACTGGCATCAATGGCTGCATCAGAGGCACAATCTGCTACCAATACTTCTTCAGACACTATCGGCAGTCAGAGAATCAGCAATGATTTCTGATTTCCCTACTACACTATAGTGTACTCCTACACACTTATTCAATGTGTTCACCGTCAGACACCGGCACAGATTCACTCGTCATGACATGTTCTGGCATAGACACTGAGGCTTAAGTAACATCAGAAGCTGAAATAGCATCTGGGACTGTGCACTCTGCTAGAGACACTTCTTCGGTTCCACCTGAGTCCAGCACTTGCTCAGGAATGATGACCTTCTCAGATATGTGTGCTTCTTCCATAATATCTGAGCACTGAACATGCTCTATAACAACATTCTGGATAGCATCTTGGATTACAAACTGAGCCTGGGTCACTGGGAACAAAGTTAGACACAGTTAGGTCTGAATCCACAACATCTGAAACAAAACGTCTCTTGTACTTCCACAACTGCATCACCATCCATGTGTGTAGCATTAGCTCCTCACGGGACTGTTGTGATGCTCAAATGGGAATATATGAGAAGTGTTCGGAAAAACTGTGGCATCAGAAAAAGCGAGCTTGGCTCTTGTGGGTTTAATTCAAGCCCATCTTCACCCATGGCCATTGACTCTCACCAATCCCAACTCCTGATGGGTGTGTGGGTGGCCGGTGATGGCGGCCTCCGAAACTTCTTTTGCATGTCTTCTTCTGCTAGCAAATGAGTCTATTCTGCCCCTCCACCATCTTGAATTTACAGGTGGCATTTGCAAAGACTAGCATCAGAGTCTACATATTTTTTTAGCCCATCTGTATGTAAAGGTGGCCACACATAAAATGGCAAACACAGTGGCTACTAAGAGGAGGATCTTTCTTTGCCCACTAAGGGTCATTCACTCTTAATATCATTCTCCAGAAAGAGAAAAGGCCATGGAAATTGGATATTCTTCACAACTCAATCTAATCATGGCTCCTTCTTACTGAATATGGACAGAACCCCATAGAGACGCCTGCAGAGACTCCATGTTAGATTCGGTCGCTAGTCAAGTCTATGACTCAAAGCAAACTGGAGAAGATCCCATGAAAGCAAATCACTGGATGAAATTCTCAGACTCAGTCTTTTGTGATGCTGTCTCCTCCTCCAGATGCGGGAAACAGGAGCTCTACTGCCCAGCCCAGGGCTGCTCATCTGGTGAGGGAAAATTCCAAAACCTAGATGAGGAATGAAGAATGTGTTTATAAAGGAATTGTAGATGCCTTCTAATAAATCTGGATGTGCTTAACAAAATCCCCAAGGAATACAAAAAAAGTCTGGATGTGTTTTCTCAAATAACTATTTAAAGCATATTAGAGTATTTTAATTGCACTGGGGAGTTTTCAAAGCATATCAGGACAAAACAGCGGAGTAGAGGCCCCAATATGCTAATGAATAGATAGCTAGACCCCTGAAATAAACCCGCAACACTCCATTAATCAGGCAGTAATTGAATTGGCACAGCGCTTTTCTGCAAACTACATGATAATTGAAAAACCAAACCTGGCAGCGGTGAGGGTAAGGTTGTCCACATTGGGGTATAACAGGGCATCCTCGTTCCTGTTGTAGGTGGGCGGCTAGCTCCCTTGTCAGGAGGTTTGCATGGGGAGAAATCTGGCTGCTCTCTGAGTCCAGGGTAACTGTCTCCTGCTGCAATGACCTTTGGGCACATGATACCCAGTGGCCAAAAGCATGACCCTATAGAAACACATGTAATGGCTGATATGCTTTCCTCTGTTACCTAAAGACATCTGCCAATTAATGTGATTATAAAATAATAGTGAGGAACAGATGTTTCATTTGCTAATTTTATATCTGACTGTTTGAAAGCTAGCTACCTGGGGATTTAACTGGCAAACACTACTTTGCTTACCAGAAAAGAAACAATGCATGTGTTTCCCCCCGCCCTACACAGCTGATATGGTATAATTCTGCATACTAGTTGTCTGAGTAAGAGCTCAGTGAGAGGGAGACTGATTGCTTCAAAGTGAAGAGAAGAAAAATAGCATTTTAAGCCTTTTTACTACAAACAAAACTTTAAGGATATTGCTATACCAAAAAACAAAAACATTGTTGCAATAAAAGAGTTTTGCTTGTCATACTGCAATGACAATGGGTGGAAACAAGAGGTAGATAAAATGAAGATTGACATGAGTTTTTCATCTAGGACTTTCAAACAAATCATACTGAAGAAGCTGAAGACTTTGTACATTTGTCAAACCTTTAACTATACAGGTGAAGTGTAGAGAGGCCTTCCCAGGTGATGCTAGTGGTAAAGGACCTCCTTGCCATTGCCAGAGACATAGAGATGCAGGTTCAATCCCTGGGTGAGGAAGATCCCCTGAAAGAGGGCATGGCAACCCACTCCAGTATTCTTGCCTGGAGAATCCCTTGGACAGAGGAACCTGGTGGGCTACAGTGCATGGGGTTGCAAAGAATTGGACATGACTGAAGCCACTTAGCACACACACACAAAGTATAAGTGAAGTGAAGTCGCTCAGTCGTGTCCGACTCTTTGTGACACAAAGTGTAAAGAACATGAAATCACGGGGAAAGAGTGAAATTTGGAGACCTAGAGAGATATTTTAAGAAATTTAGAAATAATGTATAAAACAATAATTTAAATATTTTATTCTTATTACTCATTTTCTTCTCCATTGAAGGTACATGCATTGTGAAATATACGTGAGATGCTTTTTCTTAGTCTTGGCTCTTAAACCTGAGTCAGATCCTTCTTATAGTGGTGGACTTTCACTATCTGAGTCCCCAGAAGCTCCCTCTAGGTGGAAGTTTCTTCTCCTGTTCATTATTATGAGCCTTTATTAAGGAAAGAACTTGGATTTGGGTACTGGTTATGCCCCTAGCTCTATTCATATTAGGCAAGTTACCTAACCACTCTGCTCACTTTTCTTGCCTGTCCAAAGAGGAATTTGTATAAGATTAGGGTTTCAGAAACTTTTAAAATGTATGCCCTTTTTATGCTGCAGTTCATGGGGTCATGAAGAGTCGGACACGACTGAGCGACTTCACTTTCTTTTTTTTTTTTGCGACTTCACTTTCACGCATTGGAGAAGGAAATGGCAACCCACTCCAGTGTTCTTGCCTGGAGAATCCCAGGGACGGGTAGCCTGGTGGGCTGCCGTCTATGGGGTCACACAGAGTCGAACACGACTGAAATGACTTAGCAGCAGCAGCCCTTTCTATGAAAGTAAAACCCATGGTTTTACTTTAACATTTTCAAATTTATAAAATAATATATGTAGCAGGATTTAAAGAACTCCGAAATCAAGGTTATAAAGAAAATGGCTTTATTTTCAAATCTCAACTCCTCCCAAGCTTCAGAGAAGTTGCAAAACTTACCTAAAAGCCATCCAGGGACAGGTGTTACTTTCTGTTGGTCAGGGCATGACCTTGGGACTTTGACAGTGATGGGGTTTCCATGTGCCAGACTGCCTTGCAGTCCTCAAAACCTCTTACTTGGAAATTGAGCTTGGTTGTCAGTAAAAGTATTTTCTTTTTCATTTAGGATAATTGCTTTACAGTGTCGTGTTGGCGTGTGCCATACAACGATGTGAATCGGTCATAACTATATGTATATTGTGTGCTCAGCTGCTTCATTCATGTCTGATTCTTTGCGACCCCATGGGCTATATAGCCCACCAGACTCTTCTGTCCATGGGACTTTCCAGGCAAGAATACTGGAGTGGGTTTCCATTTCCTCCTCCAGGGAATCTTCCCGACCCAAGGATCAAACCCACATCTCCTGGATTGACAGGCATGTTCTTTACCACTGAGGGAAGCCCATAAGTAGAGTAAACACATTAATATTTAAAATGTTTCTCAGTTTGCACTTAATGTAATTGAACACTAGCCGGTGTCCACCAATGATCACCAACTCAAAAGACTACACCTATGCTACTGACTGTGTTTTTCTTTTGTAAAACAAAGCAAACCCCAAGTATTTGAGAGTTGCTTTTCTTATCTGGGGCTCTTCTGAAACTCAGAGCTACTTGCTTTCACTTTTTTATCTCAAGTGTTAGAGGATGAGTTTTATTTTCTTGTCCCGCCACCGGCTCTTTTCATGTCGGCAGTTCCAGTTCCCTCTGCATTGGACTGCCTCAGAAGTTACACTTTCGTCTCTAGCCCTAGTACTTCTAAGCATGTCCAGAACTGAACTTACCCACTCCAGACTGGACTTTGGCCTTGGTATGTTGACTCAGAATGAACAAGCTTGGACTCATTTTCAAAGCATTGATTCCTCCTCACTTAACTCCTTTTTTTTTTTTATCACTTTATATCTTATGTCCAAGACATCCAACTTTACCTCCAAATCATAACGCTTGTTTTCCCATTTCTCCTGTCACTTCTTGTCCACTTGGCTGCTTCTGCAGTGGCCCCCAGGGGTTCTGATTCCATTCCCACTGTGCAGTCAATGTATCAGATTTGATTGATTGTTGCTGTTCAGCTGGTTAGTTGTTTCTGACTCGTCACGACCCCATGGACTGCAGCACGCCAGGCTTCCCTGTCCTTCACTATCTCCCAGAGTTTGCTCAATCTCATATCCGTTGAGTTGGTGATGCCGGTGATGCCGTCCAACCATCTCATCCTCTGTCACTGCTTCTCTTCCTGCCCTCTTTCTTTCCCATCATCAGGGCCTTTTCCAATGAGATGGCTCTTTGCATCAGGTGGCCAAAGTATTGGAACTTCCGTATCAGTCCTTCCAAAGAATATTCAGGGTTGATTTCCTTCAGGACTGATTTAGACCACCAGAATTGATAGTCCCTTTGCAAATGTAATCATGCCTCCCGCCTCCAGACCCATTTAAAAACCTATGAGCTGCTTCCCACTGTGGTCAGAATAAAATAATAAAGTCATTAAACCAAGGTCCAGTCCTGATTCACCCCCTTTCTCCCCACCTCTTTTTCCTTCTTCCCATCCTCCCCTGCTCAATGAGTCACTTCCTCAGACACCACCACATCCTCGTGGCCAGCAGGGGCCAAATGGCCTGTAGACCCAGTGTTTTCCAACCCGTTTGCATTTTTTCCATCCTTTCAGTTTAGCTCAAAGATTATTTCCTCGAAGAGTCCTTTCCTGTCTTCACAAGCTCCCCATCCCATCCCATCCCAATTGTTCCTGTTAATTTGTTACCTATAGCTTATCAGGATCTCTGCTTCTCTGGCTCATCTGTTTACATTTTTATGATTTGTCTCCCACTGCAAGAAAGTACCTTCTGTGAGAATAGGGACTTTGGCTGTCCTTTTTCCTGCCACACTCCCAACGCCTAGGACAATGCTCAATCTATACTCATGAAATGGATAAAAAAAAAAAAAAATGTTTCCACTGACAGCATATGCTTGCAGTCTGTGCAACTGTGGGGGAGAGACTAGCTCAGTGGTAGACACAAGCTAAGAGTCTGGGTCTCTTCCAAGTGTTTTCAGAAACAAAGAAATCAATAACCAACCCAAAGTTACCATATCTTTTTCTAAAAAAGAAAGAAAGAAACTCAGTTTTTAACACAACTCCACATCAATCAAATTTGACTCCATGGAAACAGATAGAAGAAAGTCAGTCTATTTTAAAGCAAGAATAAAATAAAAATAAAGAAACTGGTGGTTCAGGGACTGCCAAATTTTTCCACAAAGGGCCAGGAATGTAAGCAATATTTTAGGCTTTGCAGGCTTGCTCTAGAGTCTCTGCTGTAACTACTCAACTCTGTTGTTACAGTGAAAGATGAGATGAAGACAAATGCGAGGGTGTGGTTGTGTACCATTAAGTCTTTATTTATTGACCCTGAAATGTGAATTTCATGTAATTTTCAGATGTCATGAACTATTATTCACTTTTTAAATTTTTTCCAGCATTTTAAACTGTAAAAATGTCCTTAGTTCACGCACAGTATAAAAACCTGCCATGGACCGGATCTGACCTGCAGGTCATTTTGTCACCCTCTCTTTTACGAATGCTAAACTCTCCCTAAATCTTCTGACTTGCTAAGAATTGATGGTCGCCTTCAATTAGCACTTTTTAGGGTTTCTCACTCTGTGTGTACAGCCTGGATCCTCTGAAGGCCTTTGCATCTCTGTCTTGCGAAGAATCCTCCTTGAGTGTCAAAGTCATGAATTGGTTTAGATACTGCAAATGACTTTATTTCTCCATAAATTTCCTGTCTTGGGTTTCCCCATAGATGGGCTTTATTTTCTTAAGATTATTCTCATGCATCAATATTAGCCTGCAGACATTCTTCATCATTCTACCCTTGCTTATTCTACGCCATACTCATCTGTGTATTCCATTATTCCTTCCTCCCCAGTGAGACGCTAGGGTTTGGAATGTGGAGAGAAAGAAATAGAACGTCGCCCTTGTGATCTCAACGAGAAGTTCCCCTCTCCTTAAGACTGCCTGAAATGAATCACAGAATTTCATCTAAAACGCACTTGCAATGGTAGGTTGCCTACTACGGTTTCATTCTTTTTTTTGATTGTCAGTTATGTATTCTTATCTCTTTCTTTCTGAGAACAATTTCTCCCTAGTCTTCCTTTCCCTGGATAAACGTACCACCTTCCTTTTATTGGCAGACTAATAGTGACCCTCTCCTATAGGCTCCCTCTTCTGGATCTTCCTCACCATTCTTGCTCAAGGTTTTGAAATCCTTACAAATTTTCACCTGCATCCTGCCATCCTCCAAACCATAGCATTATTTAACTCCTTTCCTTCATTTCTGACCTACTAAAAAAAATACTATATGCCATGTAGTCCTCAGCTCTGCTAGTGACTCTCACTGCATAACCAAACCCCCTAGAAGCCACTGTCTTGAAACAACTGTCATTTATTTTGTTCAGGGGCTTGTACCTTATGGGAATTTACAGGGACCTCTCATCTCTGTTCCATGGGACATCAGTGAGGTAATTAGAGTGGTACCTGGAGGATCTTTTTAAAGAGCTTCCATAAGGTCTGGAAGTGGGGGTTTGGGCTTCTTGGGTGACTTACAGCTTGATGTTTGGGTTCCAAGAACACGTATCCAAGAGATAGCAGGTGGAGCTACCCATTTCTTAAGAATGACTGAACATTATTATAATTTTTTTTAATTTTCATTCGAGTATAGTTGCTTTGCAATGTTGTGTTAGTCTCCACTGTACAGCAGAGTTAATCAGCTGTACATAAACATGTATCTCCTCTTTTTAGGATTTCCTTCCCATTCAGGTCACCACAGAGCATTGAGTAGAGTTCCCTGTGTTCTACAGCAGGTTCTCATTAGTCATCGATTTTATGCACAGTAGTGCGTATCTTGGAGAAGGCAATGGCACCCCACTCCAGTACTCTTGCCTAGAGAATCCCATGGACAGAGGAGTCTCGTAGGCTGCAGTCCATGGGGTCACTAAGAGTTGGACACGACTTCACTTTCACTTTTTACTTTCATGCATTGGAGAAGGCAATGGCACCCCACTCCAACACTTTTGCCTGGAGAATCCCAGGGATGGGGAAGCCTGGTGGGCTGCCATCTATGGGGTCACACAGAGTCGGACATGACTGACCCAACTTAGCAGCAGCAGCAGCAGTAGTGTGCATGTGTGTCAATCCCAACCTCTCCATTCATCCCACTTCCCTGTCCCCTTTGGTATCCATATATATGTTCTCTACATCTGTGTCTCTATTTTCTGCTTGGTAAAAGGATCATCTAAAGCTATTTTTAAGATTCCACACGTATGTATCAATATGCAATATTTGTCTTTCTTTTTTACTTACTTCACTCTGTGTGACAGTCTCTAGGTCCACCCACACCTCTACAAATGGTCCAGTTTAGAGTGACAGAACTTTAATACAGATGCATTTTATTGGCCAACCGATTACAGAGCATAGACAGGTGCAAGGAAACCCAGATCCCAGTCTTGGGTGGGAAGACAGTCGTGTTTTAAAAACCTCTCCTAAAACTTCCTTTATCAATAATCCAACCTCCAAGTTACAATTCCATTGCTTCCTTTAAATATTTCTTTGTGACCTTTCTTTGGCCCGCCTTTCTCTCTGTCTATTCTCATTTTCTTTCACACATGGGACTCTGTTTTTCCTTTATCCTCGTCCAGCCCTGATTTGTTTATTTGTTAATTTCACTTTCTCTCCTTGTTTTTGTTCCTTAAATATTAGCCATCTGCTTGGGTCAGTCTTCCATCTTCTTCCCTTCTTTCTAGGTGCTCTTCCTGAGTTCTGGCACAGCAGTTAATAGCGAGACTCTAATGACACCTAATTTATGTTTTCAGTCCCAGCCATTTCTGTGCCCCAGAGCTCCTTTCTATGTCATGTGGTGCCAGTGTTATATTAAAGAAGAAAATTCCGCAGAGCGACCATCCAGCTGTGTTGAACTCTCTGCCTCTTGAATACCCCTCCGTCCTTGAATGACCCTGCCTTTGCTCATGCTGTGTTCCATACCCAGGATGCCCTTTCGCTGGCTGGGGTGAACTCCTGCTCATTCTCCAAAACCCAGTGTGTATTGTGAAACCTCCCTGACTTCCAGCAAATTGTGCCGAGTGGGTGCCCCAAAACACTGTGTTCTTTGAATGTGTGAGAGACGATCTCAGTTGCAATTCTAAGTGATTATAACCTTCAGCCCTATTCATAGATGCTCAACGCCTGCTCATTTGTTGTTCGTACAGCATAATTGAAGGGTTAAAATAAGCCTTTAACTGAAAAAAATTGTGGATTGTTTTCAGAAAAATCCAGGAATGTACGAATTTAAGGGAGTCAGTTACTTTGGCTTTTCCATGCTTGTGTGAAACTAAAATTGGAGTTCTTATTTTTGTTTCATTTGGGCAGAGAGTGGGGCTGAGCTAACCTTCGAGATGTGGAACAAACTCTACTATTTAGATTGGGATCATGTGTCCTTGCATTTAGCAACCAGGATGACCAAAACAGATTTACGGAGACAAGTTTGCTGTCCCCTTATTTGACTTCAGCTAATTTTTGAGAAATATGGAATATGTCAAGCGGTCACTTTTCCACCTCAGACCATTTACAATCAAAAGTAAAGTTGATGAACATCCAGTGTTTTCCACCCTCCCTCCCCCCGACCTCCTTTTTAGTCCCCTCATCAAAGGAGAACATTCAAGTTGTCCTGTGGGCAATTCCTATGATGAGGTCTATTGGTCAATATTTTGGAAACTATCAATATATGACTTAGGTCTTTAATGCCACATTCTGAATAACATTAATGACACAAAGGATGCTAGGACAGCAAACCACTGGTCTGATCCCATAATGTCTCAGAGGAAACCACAGTCCTTTGATTTAAAAGACAAAGAAAGCTACATGGTGCTTTTTCAACAAACAGTTTCGTCCTATTAGGCATTTTGAACTTCCAGGCTTCTACAAAGAAACTCTGTACTTACTTAGAGTTGGTCTATTTTTTAAAAACATTTTTAGTAACACATTGGGGAATATTGTTTTGAGCTATCTTGTTTCTTCTAATCATTGTCCCCCCTTCACTGGAGAATTTCCCATTACTCAGCAACATATGGATGAAACATTTCTTCAGTAATCATGTCTGAACAAAGTAATCGTTCTCTCATTAACCAATTATTCTTCAAAATCAAATGGAACAAGCATATTTGCTAAAACAATTTACTTTAATAGACCCTATGGAATCAGATCTCACATATCTCAGGTTCAAATGGTTTAATTCAAAGATCACAGTGTAGATAACAGAAGTGGTTAAAACTTGGTTGTTTGAAGAGGGAAAAGATTAAAAAAATGAGAAGGTCTATTTAAACACAAGAATTCTTAATTTATCCAGTTCCTGCAGATTTCTATTTTTTTCCCCTTCTCTCCTATTTCATCAAAAGTTTGGGATTTGTTTTCACCTTTTCTACTTTTTAGAAAATGTTGGATAAACAGCCTAACCAAGGAAAAGAAGGGTGAGTGCTATTTATGTCCAGATGGGTTTTCCAGAAGAGTGAAACACAGTGGTTGGGAAAAGTAAATTACCTTAGAATGTCAGTTACCTCTTCAGTTCTGATTGAGAGCTAGAAGTACAGGGAAAAGGAAGCAGCATATTCAGGGTGTCATTGGGGTGGGGCAGAAGTGTTAGCTGCTCAAGCATGTCCAACACTCCCCGCCAGGCTCCTCTGTCCGTGGGATTCTCCAGGCAAGAATACTGGAGTGGATTGCTTTCTCCAGGGGGTCTTCCTGACCCAGGGATAGAACCTGAGTCTCCTGCATTGCAAACAGATTCTTCAGTGTCTGAACCACCAGGGAAGCCCAAGAATACTAGAATGAGTAGCCATTGCCTTCAAAGGGGTGCCCAATACATTTTTTGTTCACTCCTGAATATCTTGCTACTGTTTTATTCCATGGTGTCTCCGTGAATTTTTTATTTCATTGTATTCTCATATGATTCACAATTCCTGTTTTATTTCTCTTTGTGATGGACTTTATGGGAGTCTGTTCTGGAGAATCTGCCCTGCAGTTTTTACGCATCAGAATCCATACCAATAGAATCCCGGGTTTCCTGCCGTAACCCAAACATTCTCAGAAAAAGGCCTGACAACAAAATTTTTTAAGTTCCTGTTTTTGTTCCAGCTAAGGGAGATAATATTTGACTTACTACCAAACAAAACAATAAAAGCTTATAAGTTCTTGTCTTTTCTCTTCAGTTAATGGTGTATAGGAAAGAAAGCTAAAATGTTACCTTCTTTCTGGAGCTCAGTTTTCTTTCCTGTAAAATGGGTTCTTCTGCTCTCCCTAGTTCTGTGATTGTATCTGAATGTGTGCAGTCACCTCAGTCGTGTCTGACTCTTACGACCCCATGGACTGCAGCCCACCAGGCTCCTCAGTCCATGGGATTCTCCAGGCAAGAATACTGGAGTGGGTTGCCATGCCCTCTTCCAGGGGATTTTCCCAACCCAGAGATCGAACTCACATCTCTTTTTCTCTCCTGCATTGGCAAGAGGGTTCTTTACCACTAGTGCCACCTGGGAAGCTGTGCTAATGCCATTTTGCACATTTTCTAAAACAGCAATTAAGGACAGATCCGCCAATGTCAAAAGTAACTAACAAAATGCACAAGCCCTTCCATTTAAACGTTACCTACTCACAAGTGGAAAAGACACACACAAACCACACAAGAGTGTCACTATACAATCCTTTACCTAATTATTTAAATGATCTCATATCCCTAGGCTTTATCCATTATCAACAGGGTGATGTTTTACTTTCATTAACCCTCAAAAAAAAAAAAAAAATGTTTCTTGTCCGTGCTGTTAAACATCACAATATAATCTCACGTTTAAGTCATTAGCAGCTGTCACCACTGTTTTCTGCACTGGGGAGATTTGAAATGACAGCTGTCAGTGTAGCAGGATGCAGTTTTTATAATAGTTTTATGATTCACCCTTTGAGATGAAGATTTGGACACCTGATCCTAGCCTGTGATTTTCTCCCTGTAATTTTCAGAATGGGTAAAACCAAATAACAGCCTCCAGGACTCACAGGTCTTGTGCCAAGTGTTTCAGAAATTATATTGGTGGGAACTGAAAACCATATATTTTTTTTTTTTTTGGTATATGCTGACTCCTTTCATTTGTTAGTCTTGGTTGATGATGGGAGAGGGGTGAAGCCAGCTTTCCTTTAAAGTCATGGCAAAGTCATTGTTTTCTTTCCATTGCACTTTCACATTTTTGTGGAGGTGTACACCAATGTGGGGTCACTTAATGTCAGCCATTTTCATGATACACATGTGGTCGCTAACAAATTCTATTCAACAGTGTGTTGAGTGCTCTCTTTAAAATCTAGAGTACCTTTAAAAATATTTTGCTTTTCCACAATGACAATTTAAATGCAAGCAAGGTGAGATATAAACAAGGTTAAATTTTTTATGTGGTTTAAAGTTGACACCGTTCAAGCCAACTTCTTGCATTCAACACAGCTAGAGGAAGAGTTACTTCCTCTCCTGACCTTCAGTGTTTACCTAAGCTGTGGCTTTGATCAAACAGAGTAACATGGGGTTCTGAGAAGCTTGTCCTTAATCTAAGTTCAAAGTAACTCCTTTCTCCACACCTGGCACTTTTATTCTACACACTGCAAGGAGATCAAATCAGCCAATCCTAAAGGTAATCAACCCTGATTATTCATTGGAAAGATTGATGCTGAAGCTGAAGATCCAATACTTAGGCCACTTGATGCAAAAAGCCACTCATTGGAAAAGACTCTGATGTTGGGGAAAACTGAAGGCAAAAGGAGAAGTGGGCAGCAGAGGATGAGATTGTTGGATGGCATCACTAACTCAATGGACATGAATTTGAGCAAACTCTGGGAGATAGTGAAGGACAGAGGAGCCTGGCATTCCACAGTCCTTGGGATCGTAAGAGTTAGATATGACTTAGCAACTGAACAGCAGCAAATTCTTCTCTGGTTTCTCTGAAAATATCAAACTAGTGACTGTATCATCCTGGATGGTTGGCATGATGAGGGAAGCTGAAAATGCATCATTCCTCCCTTGGCAGCAAGATCAAAAATAGGAGCATTTGCTATTTTGCAGGGACCGGATATTATAAACCTCATACAGTCAGGGGTCCCTCCCTCAACCCTCCCCCACCAAAAACAAATCCTGGCACCTGTTTTATAAAACAAGAATAGTTTTATATGAATGATTAGAACCTGTGTCAAGAAGTCTAGGGCAATGATTGGATACAATGAAGAACTATCACAGTCTCCATAGACTAGCTTACAGTTAAATGAACTTTAGCTGATGGAAGAGGTACACTAATATTCTCTGGGCAAAAGGAAAAAAAAAAAAGAATTAAACTATGCTTGTGTGTTTCCTGGAGGCTAACCAGACATCTTGAAGGCAAACTCCTCTGCCTCCTTTCACAGAGCAGGAGGCATTCTAAGACGGACTCCTCTGGCTACATATGGTAGCTGGCAATGGGCCAGATGAAAGAGAGATTTGTGGAGGAGACAGGAAGAGTGCGGAGCAGTGTGGACCAACTTACTGGTGTTTGATAAAGGAGTGCGTCTGTGCTTGGAAGAAGCTGAAGAAGAAATGGAAACTTCATCATAGGATTTTGAGGAAAAATTAGAGCCCAAGTAGTCTTTTCAAAAGTAGTGATAATAGATGCTACAATAGTCTGTATATAGGGTTATGAAAATTAAAGAAATGGGGACTTCCAATAGTAAAACCTCAGTGCCAACACTTCTGTAGCCTAGTTTCTTCAAAGGCAAAAATAAGAAATCCTGCTGGTAGCTAAAATGATCCCCAAATTGGATGGCTCATTTGCTGAAGGTAATGTTAAAATAGAGAATGCTGATGGACAATTGATAACATTATTTAGGAAGATGAAATTGCAAAGAGTGTAATGTGAAATTGGTATCTCCTTGAAGAAATTCTAAAGCATGTGTCAACCTTATCAATATTACAGTTTCTAATCTGTCCTGTGAATTTATAAAGCATAAGAGGTTGTTGAATTGTAGGGCTCTATCTTCCTTACTGGAGAACGTGAAAGTGAAGTCGCCCAGTCGTGTCCGACTCTTTGCGACCCCATGGACTGTATAGCCCACTGTATTCCTCCGGCCATGGCATTTTTCCAGGCGAGAATACTGGAGTGGGTTCTCATTTCCTTTTCCAGGAAATCTTCCTGACCCCGGGATTGAACCCAGGTCTCCCGCATTGTAGGCAGACGCTTTACCAGCTGAGCCACCAGGGAAATCTCCTTACTGGAGAAGGGAATGACAACTCACACCAGTACTGTTGCCTGGAGAATCTCATGGACAGAGAAGCCTGGTGGGCTACAGTCCATGGGGTCACAAGGAGTCAGACAGGACAGAGCAACAGAGCAATGTTGTATTAGTTTCTGCTGCCCAGCAAAGTGAATCAGCTATACATACACACATATCCCCTCTTTTATGGGGATATATGGCTTAACAACTGAGCATGCCTCTATCTATCCATTTATTATCTATCCATCTACCTATTGTCAACTATTATTACTATCATCTATCATCTAAATTCTAACCATGATGTATCTAATTTGTGTTCTGCTAGTGTCGTGAAAGGGAATTTTTTTAAAAAATATATTTTTTTAATTGAAGGATAATTGCTTTACAGAATTTTGTTGTTTTCTATCAAACCTCAACATAAATCTGCCATAGGTATACATATATCCCCTCCCCTTTGAACCTCCCTCCCATCTCCTCCCCATCCCACCCCTCTAGGCTGATACATGGAAGCAAGGATGAAAGGGAATTTAATCTGAAACTGTGATGTTCATGCCACCATGAAGGCTGACTCCTTATTTGACCTTCTAGAAAATTTTATAAAATGTGCTTTGGGAAGGACCAGGCTTGTAAGCATGAGTATGGAAGAGTGGATCCACCAGCTCTCATTTTCTGGGCATCCAGAGTTGCCATGAGAGCGTCCACCTCCCTGGCTTCTGCAGTCTGCAGGCCTCAGTCTGATGTCTGTCTGATGCCTTCTGATGCCAACTCAGTGATGCTGACTCCAGTTATATTTGTGTGGAGCCGGCCCTGGCAGAATTAGGGGTGAAAGTGGGCCTGAGCAGGTTTGACAGCGGAATACAGAAATACAAGGTTGTATGACGCCTGTGGTAATATGAAACTGGTGTTTCTAGGCATCGATCCCATTTGCTGGTGGCATGGCAGTGATGAAAGCAATCTTGGAGATGAAGTGGAGCCAGAAGATGCTAGCTGTTTTCCTTCTGTTTCTCTATGAATGCTGAGATTTAAATAAATAATAATGACTACATTCATCAGTGTCTCAAACACCTGGCTGGACCTACTTACAGTCAGTTATTTTTGAGATAAAATGTGTTGCCAAAATAAGCCATCCAGATCGTTTCAGTGAGAAAAGAAGACATTAAAATTTATTCAAATTACTCAAATTTTAGAGTATGTTGAGGACAAGAGGAGGGGTTTTCCTAGTTAAATTCAGGTATGCTTTTATTTCCAAATAGGAATTCTTTTTCTGTGTGTATGTACGCGTGTCTGTGTATACACATGTGTGTTTGTGTACAAATGCATATGTATTGGTATATGTATATGTATTGAGAAAATATATACAGAGATACAGTATGTGTAAGTATATGCATGTATATATACACAAAATGTGTGTATTTACAGAAAGGTGTATGTATATATGGGCCTCCCTGGTGGCTCAGATGGTAGAGAATTTGCCTGCTAATGCAGGAGACTCATGATCTCTGGGTCGGGAAGATCCCCTGGAGAAGGGAATGGCAACCCACTCCAGTATTCTTGCCTGGAGAATTCCATGGGCAGAAGATCCTGGCAGGTTACAGTCCGTGGGGTCACAAAGATAATAGAGAGGTGTATACACACAGAGAGATTTTTTCCTCAAAAAGGTGCACCTCCATTCAGATGTAAAAAGCATAAATGAAATATAAATATCGGCATACTTTAAAGATTAAGACATAGAGATCTTTAGGTTTTTTTTTAGACATAGATCTCTCCTGCAATATTTTCTTTGATACATAAGATTTAATATTTACTGATGTTCTTCAGGTTAAAGAAAAAGAATTGAGAAATTTCTTCACTTTCACATTTTCCAGTTCCTTGATCATGCTTTCAAACACACCTCATGTCATCCAGGACTGCCTGAATCTCCCTCAAACCCTGCCTACCACCTCATCCTTTTTGTACAAACTAAATGGACAAATGCATTTAATTCTTAAGATTCCACTTTTTTGTCACTAAATTATCTGCCCCTGGTTTTGATCATTTCTACTGTCTCCCATGCTGACCTGTTGTCCCTCAGTACTTCGAGAAATATTCTGGTGTTTATCTAAAGTCGTCTGTAATCTTCCTTCCATTTTGCACCTTTGCTTTTCTGATATATTTTTTACACTTGAATTCATTCTACAATCTTCCCAGTTGCTTCTGTATGTAGAGTTTCCTGTTTCACATATTCGTCTCTCTTACTCTGATTACCGTCTGCACTTCCTTATTTATCCATGTTGACCTTTATCCACTCGAAGTGTGTTTACTGGTATGTGGCATTCTTAACCTTGGGTATACGTTAATTTGTCATAGAATATTTTCCATTTCCCCTTTCTGGCCTTTGTAGAATTCCATCGCTTTATCCCACTGGATGGCCCCTTCCTCTTATCACACTTTTGCAAAGAATGCACCCCCTTGAAATGCTGCATTTTTTATTATTCAGTGTTTGGATCCAAACCAGGATCACTGATGCGGCTGGAGTCACTGTTTCATAGTGAGCTGTCTCCATGGAGGACAAGAAACTTGGCAAAGAGTGTTATAGTCTCAGATAATTCTCAGACGAGAAATGGAGATTGTGCCATTTAAACAAGTCTCACTTGCCGGTAAAGGAAATGTGATGACGATGTTCATTGCCTTTATGTAATAAAACGTGCTTGTAGTGTGACCTGTCACCTCACTAGCAGGTGACTTACCAAACACACACACACCCTGATTACACCTTTTGCTCCGCAGGGACTTCCAGCTCATGATCTGCATGGCCCTACTTGGCCATGCTTTCTACACTCATTTTGAGTTTCTGGTTTTCTGTACCTTTGGGAGCTATGAGTAATTTTAAAATCAGTTGACATAAGCATTTTTTAAAAGAAAGTTTTATTGGAGTATAGTTGCTTTACAGTGTTGTGTTACTTTCTACTGCACAGCAAAGTGGATGAGCTATATGTAGACACGTATCCCCTCTTTTCTGGATTTCCTTCCCATGTAGGTCTCCACCGAGCACTGAGTAGAGTTCCCTGCGCTCTACAGCAGGTTCTCCTTAGTTATCTATTTTATGAAAGTGGAAGTGTTCGTCTCTCAGTCGTGCCCTACTCTTTGCAACCCCATGGACTGCAGCCTGCCAGGCTTTATGTCCATGGAATTCTCCAGGCCAGAATAGTGGAGTGGCTTGCCATTCCCTTCTCCATGGGATCTTCCTGACCCAGGGATCAAACCCTGGTCTCCTGCAATGCAGGTGGATTCTTTACTGTTTCAGCCACCAGGGAAGCCCATTTGTCAATGCCAATCTCCCAATTCCTCCTACCCTTACTTTCCCCCTTGGTATCCATATGAACTGACAAGAGAATTTGATAGTAATCAAATATATTTTCATCTCTGTTGCTATAGATTTATTGTCTCACTTTTAAAAAATTGGAATTGACTCATTATTTGAGGATATTTCCTAGGAAGTCAGCTTGAATGTAACTGGCATATGTTTTTTCCTCAACTCTGACCACTGGGCCTGCTTTTTATATTTTCTTCTGCAAAAATTAGCTCCCTTCTGTTCTTTACTGAGAAAACCCATAAAATTTGTTTATTGTCAAGAAGTGTTCTACGAAAAGTGAGTTGCTATTTTTTTGGGCAGTTTCACCTTCAAGCATAAATCCACTTTGTAACATGGGATAGTTCTATAGTTGTGTTTGTACAACTACACACATAATCATTTTCTTTTTTTTGGTAGAGATGCGATCATTGTTAACCTAATAGTCACTGGCTGATAACTCTGACATATTTTAGATTACTAAGATAATACACTGACCATACCGACCATTTAAATTATTTTGTTAAATGTGAAGAGTCACAAATACTTGGACGTGTGTGGTCAGTTGCGTCTTACTCTTTTGAGACCCCATGGACTGTAGTCCACTAGACCCCTCTGTCCATGGGATTTTTCAGACAAGATGCTGGAGAAGGTTGTCTTTCCCCACTACCATTGCCATTTCCTTCTCCAGAGGATCTTCCTGAGCCAAGGACTGAACCCAGGTCTCCTGTATCTCCTGCATTGGCAGGCGGATTCTTACCATTGAACCATCTGGACAAATGCTCTGCTGCTGCTGCTAAGTCGCTTCAGTCGTGTTCAACTCTGTGCGACCCCATAGACGGCAGCCCACCAGGCTCCCCCGTCCCTGGGATTCTCCAGGCAAGAACACTGGAGTGGGTTGCCATTTCCTTCTCCATTGCATGAAAGTGAAAAGTGAAAGTGAAGTCGCTCAGTCATGTCTGACTCTTAGTGACCCCATGGACTGCAGCCCACCAGGCTCCTCCGCCCACTGCTCTAGCCTGGTTCAAATCTGAATTCAGTCACTTTACAGTAGGCCCATGAGCAACTTACTTCACCTCTCTGAATCAGTGTACCTATATGTGCAGATAATTCTCTGTCCTGCAAGTTCCCTGTGAAATTTAGAGATCTTATAGTACAACTCTCACCTGGAAGTTGGTTAATAAGCGGTAAGTATAATATTGAGAATATGTAACAAATACAGTTAATCCTGATACAAATTAGTCATGATTTTTCAGGTATTTCATATATATTTTGAGTAAATTCAGTTCAATTCAGTTCAGTTGCTCAGTCATGTCCGACTCTTTGCGACCCCATGGACCACAGCACGCCAGGCCTCCCTGTCCATCACCAACTCCTGGAGCTTGTTCAAATTCCTGTCCATTGAGTCGGTGATGCCATCCAACCATCTCGTCCTCTGTTGTCCCCTTCTCCTCCCGCCTTTAATCTTTCCCAGCATCAGGGTCTTTTCAAATGAGTCAGCTCTTCACATCAGGTGGTCAAAGTATTGGAGTTTCAGCTTCAACATCAGTCCTTCCAATGAACACTCAGAGCTGATCTCTTTTAGGATGGACTGGTTGGATCTGCTTGCAGTCCAAGGGACTCTCAAGAGTCTTCTCCAACACCACAGTTCAAAAGCATCAATTCTTTGGTGCTCAGCTTTCTTTATAGTCTATACATGACTACTGGAAAAACCATAGCCTTGACGAGATGGACCTTTGTTGGCAAAGTAATCTCTCATAATCTAAAAAAATCTTGTGAGATAAGCATTGAAACATTATAATTCTAATTTTTTGTTATTGAAAGGTAACTTGCATCTTGGTGTGATCATGAGATTTAACTTTTTAGAATTTTAAATAAATCTTGTGGTACAAAGAAATAATTTGAAGCTGGAGATTTTGGTGTCTGCTTTTTGAATCTTGAAATGCTCAGCATCACTGTTGAATAATTTTTGGAGTACAAATTGTAGGAAAGTGTCTTTTGGACACTGTGTGTGGCACATGACATTTTCACATGACATACAGTTCAGTTCAGTTGCTCAGTTGTGTCCAACTCTTTGTGAGGGACCCCATGAACTGCAGCACGCCAGGCCTCCCTCCCCATCATCAACTCCCGGAGTTTACCCAAACTCATGTCCATTGAGTCGGTGATGCCGTCCAGCCATCTCATCCTCTGTTGTCCCCTTCTCCTCCTGCCTTCAATCTTTCCTAACATCAGGGTCTTTTCAAATGAGTCAGCTCTTCGCATCAGGTGGCTAAAATACTGGAATTTCAGCTTTAACATCAGTCCTTTCTCATGACACAGAATGCATACAAACTCGCAAGGGGAGTACAGCTCTCCTTAGGCTGTATTCATGATCTAATTCTCAGGATGGAGACTCACCAGCTCCGGACCAGTGGTTCTCAAACTCTGGCATTCGTTAGAATCATCTGGAGGGCTTATTAGGCTACAGACTACTAGGTCTCCCTCTGAGGGTTTCTGATTCCACAAATCTAAACTATAGCTGAGAATTTGTATCCTAATGAGTTCCCAAGTGATCTGATGCTGGTGTACATTCAGGCAACTACCACCACGATCAAGATACAAAACTGTTCCATCACCGCCAAGGTCTTCCTTGGGTTAACCCTTACAGTTACACCCCTTTCTTTCTCCCTATCAGCCCAAGCCACTTCACCACTTCATTTAGTTCAGAGCCTGAACTAAAGGGAGATGTCTCAAATCCTTTTCCTCTTTTCTCCATTCTGCCAAGATCCCTGCCTAGAATTCACACCACTTCCAAAATTCAAGTCTGTTGCTTGAAGATACCGCATTACAAGGTCACAGTTGTAGCTTTGCCATCAATTATAACCACTCTAATGGTATTATGCAGTTTTGATTTCCCATTTTTAAAAGATTTTTGTACTACCAGATCCTCAAGTGGTCAAAATCTTTGATCTTTTCCTCTCTATCTATCTTTCTCTGTATGTCCATTTATAGTTTGATGTTAACTTGACTTAACATTTCTATTCTCTTTCTGGACTTCTCGGGTGGCTCAGTGGTGAAGAATCCACCTGCAGTACAGGAGACCCATGTTCCACACCTGGATCAGGAAGATCCCCTGGAGAAAGGAATTCTCCAGTATTCTTGCCTGAGAATTCCATGGGCAAAGGAGCCTGGCGGGCTACAGTCCGTGGGGTCGCAAAGAGTTGGATATAACTGAATGACTAACACTTTCTTTTTCTTCCTGGAAAACGATAGAGGACAGAGGAGCCCAGCATGCTGCAGTCCACGGGATTGCAAAGAGTGAGACATGACTTAGCAACTGAACATTTGAGTAGATACAGGTTTTGGAGCAACAAATATGTGCTTAGGAAGGGCAAATGGTGATGAGGTACTTTTTAAGGATATTTAATAGGTGAAAAATTGGCCACAATCCTTAACTTTCCAAGAAGTGATGGTAAGTCTTTAATCCTGTGGAATTACTCAGCCTGATGTGTCTCCTTAATTCAACAATAATTTGCTTCTGTGACTTTATACCAGGGATTCAGTCAGAAGACTCCAGAGCACATGTCCACTGGACAATGACAAAGATTCATTCTGAACTAAGAAATATATCTTCACTTACCCTTCTCCTCGATATGATCCACACCAGAATATTAGCTACACTTACAGAGAGACGTATACAAAGTATTTATTAGAAAACATAGACTGTTAAAAGACTCCAAAGGTTTCACTTTTTGAATTAGTATCAATTCTCATGGCATATCATCTTAATTTTTCATTCTGAACAACTTTTATATTTCCAAATCACTGTGGAAATCTTTGATTCCTTTCCTACCTCCAAAAGATGGCCTTGATGCCACTAAATGTGTTCTTTGGAAAGTATTCAAAGAAAATAATTATTTAAGATCCTCAGGGGTAAGGATTGGTCATATAAACTCTTTATGCATGCACTCAGTTGATACTAAATCTGATTCTGAGTTTGAATTTTTAGTGTAAGAGATCTGTGTTACAAGAGCAGAAAGATATGAACTAAACAGAAGATAAAAGATTAGAAAGCAGAAGAGAATAGTATATTAATTCACACAAGAATATAAGGAAAAGTTGAAGACCTAAATGTCGGCCTTAATCTTATGGTAAGTATACAAGGTGGGTGATCTGAATTGTAAGTTATATTCTAGTTTTAATGAGATGGTATCAAAAGTTAGAAGGGGATAAAAACATCATGGATGAATTTCCCAAAATGAGAACACTTTCTATTGTATGTAGCAATAAATATAATTACTATCAAGAGTTCATTGTATAAGTTATCTTCTATTTGATTTTTTTTTTAGTGATACTTTGTATTTTCAATACATTATACTCTTCTAGGTATAGGAAACTAATTCATGAATACTTTTTTTCTAGAAACTAGTAAATTTTCTGCCTTCTAAATGAATAACTTATGAACCATTTTTATCTTTTAGAAAATGAATTAGTGCTTTATGACACAAATAAGAATCGCAGGGGTTTTTTCTCTATTTGAGAAAATTTTTCCCTTATAAACTGAACAGATGATTCATAATCCATTTTTAAAATAGAAAAAATATACAAATCTCAATGAAGTTGGAAAAAGCATATGAAAGAAGGTGCCAAATTTACTAATAGTGTACCTACAATAAAGTAGGAGGACCCTTTGAGGTTGTTTGAAGACCCTGTCTTTACTGACTCTTTCAGGTTAACAAACATGTTTGAAAGAATATATGATCACTTAGTCTTTTGTAAATAACATTTTAAGAAACATTTCCAGTTAGAGACTAGTCTCTAAAAGTGATAGAAGATTGAACATAGGCTCGGATCACCACTTTGCCAAAGGTTTGATGGAGCTGTGACTGTGAAGCCAACACATCCTTTGAAAGAATGATTTTAGACTAGCACCACCCAACAACAGAACTCTGAGCTCATGAATACTTTCAACAGCTGCTCTAAGGGAGTAACCATCAGCCACATGTGGCTACTGAGTAGGCAAAATGTGTCTTGTGTAACTGGAGGAGCTAAATTTTAATTTATTTAAGTTTAATTAATTTATTTAAGTTAAATTTTAAATAGCCACAAATGCAAATAGCCACATGTGGCAAGTGGAGATTATATTGGACAATACAGATTTAGGTAAATGCCAAGTTTTCACCACATGGTTCAGATTTTTTCAAACAAACATTTTTTTTTGAAGGACTACAGGGAATTCAGAAGAAGAGTTAATGTTTTGTTAAAAACCTCAAAATTAGTTTCTGGAGCGTAGAAGTCACTTGTTAGTATTACATTTCTCTTTTAATTTTTCTATGGGATTGTATTGTCACAATCTGTACAAGTAATATGAAAGCAACATTTAAATTTGGTACTGTTTTCTAGCATGTTGAAAAAGTTTCAAATAGTGAAAAATAAAAGATTTTGTAAGTTAGTCAAAATAGATTCCTTTTATAGTTCTGTCTAGGACACAGAAGGTACTAGAACTGCCCTCTGTCTATTTTTCTCCCCTCAGATGAAGTAGGAATGTGATCATCTTGCTTCCATCTTGTACTGCAATTATATTAAATTGAACCTTGTAAGACTGCAATTTTAATAATTTAAATATAGTAATAATTTAATTTAGTTAAATAGATTAGTTAGAAAATTTATACTGGGCTGAAGGAAGGGTAAATCACATTTTAAAATGTAGGTACCCCCCAAATTATTACATAGTTATTTCCAGAAAGTATATTTTGGGGAAAATAAAATAAAAGATTCTATGTGAATAGATGTATAAATATGTCATAACTTGCTTCCCAACTCCAACACAGATGCTAGGCTGCTATACTCCCCTAACGAGAACATGACCTAAAAGAAAAAACACAATCTCTGTCTCTACCAGTTAATATATGGCTTAAATTCACACACAGTGGTATAAATTAAAATTGAAAATCCCTAAAATTTTTAGCTGGGAAGAATTTAGGGTCCAGTTGTATTCCTGCCATGTATCTAACCACCCCTGCAGCCCTTGGATGAGGGGCAATAAGACTGACTGCTTCGTGCCACGGACCGTTCTCAAGGACACGAGCATCTGCACTTTCAAAACAGGCGATGCTTATTTATGGACAATTTATAAATGGGGGAGATAGCACGACATCTGACTACCGGTTTCAAGGAGGAACGGAAAAATTCAGTGGTCCCCAGCCTTTCTGGTACCAGGGACTGCTTTCATGGAAGACCAATTTTTCCACAGACCAGGGAGTGGTTTTGAGATGCTTCCAGAGCATTACATTCATTGTGCACTCTATTTCTATTATCACGTTGGATCGGCCTTGGATGGTCAGGCTTCAGATCCCAGAGGCTGAGACCCCCTAGGATAGTTAATTACGGAGTGAGGAGTCTTGCCATCTGTGAGTGTGCTCCGTCACTTCAGTTGTGCCTGACTCTTTGTGACCCCATGGATTGTAGCCCACCAGGCTCCCCTGTCCATGGGATTTCACAGGCAGGAAAACTGGACTGGGTTGCTGTGCCCTCCTCCAGAGGATCTTCCCCATCCAGGGATCAAACCCAAGCCTCCTGCACTGGCAGGCAGATTCTTCACCACTGAATCACCTGGGAAGCCCCTTAACATCTGCATCAGCTAGTTTTAGCTCCCTTCTCCCTCTCTTGCTGGGTAGACAGCCCAGGACTTGCCACCCAGGGAAGGTCTAAGAAAGAAAACCAGCAACACAACAGACCTGAAGCTACTTGCCTGAGAAATATATTCAAGCTGCAGCTGAGAACCCGGGAGGGTATTTCAGAGGAGGAAGAAATAGTAATAAAAAAGGTGATGGTGCCCCAGGGTAGGAGGGGAAGGCAAAAGCAGGTTTGAGGCACTGTGGGAGCTCCCCAGGCAGGGCTGTGCCCGTGAGCCTCACCCCTACTGATTGCACGTATCTTGGGGCTAAAATCTGGGCTCAGCCTTCATGTGGCCAATGGAAATTGACATTTCCCATATCCCAAGGTTAGCTTAACAGTAATTAAAGCATCACATTGCACATGATTCTTCCCATTATAATTTAAGTGGATTTTATGCTATTTTAAAAACCATTCTAGTTCCCACTGTGAATAATGAATACAAATAAAGTTGAATGTCAGACCTGGAATACAAATCAAATAAGAGAACCTATAAGTATCCCAAACACCTGCCCCCACAGTCCCCAAGTCTCAGGTGCCTCACGGCCTACCCAGCCTCCCCCTAAATGGATACTCTGGTTTGCATTTGATGTCAGGCCACCTCTAAGGACCACTTCTGCTCCATCTGAGAGGGAGAGGGTTCTTTCCACTCTGAGACATCCTTCTAGCTTCCACTGTATTTGGAGCAATTCACTCATCTTCCTAAGCAGCTATATTAGATGGTGCCAAGAGAGTTCTAAGGAGGTAGACAGACACACCTCTGAAATCACAAGGTCTTTCAAGCACAGTGCTCTTAAAGGATGGGATTTTGCTTGATATGTTTCTTGCACCTCTCGTCTGTGGGTTTACATGTTTTCCTGCCTCTCTGAATCCCTAGCAGGGGCTATTTGCAGTCACGCCTCCCTCCAATTGTGGATGTGATTTTGTCATGTTCTTACTCTCCGCAACACAACAGAAGGTTTACATCAGCACATCATGTTCATCTCATTGTAGTTCCATGAAATAGAAGAAGAAATTGGAAACAGAGCTTTAGCTGGAAGGAGACTGCTAAAAAAGTTGGGGTCTCCCAACCTCATCTATAAATGCAAGACTGGGGATAGAGCTGGGTGTCTGCCACCTTTCACCACGGGTATTGAAGAACCTGTAGCTGTGCTGTCTCTCACTATTATGCAGAAAAGCCTGGTCATGGGGAGTTGTCTTTAGTTTTTTATTATTACTAGACTGAAGAGCATTAATATTGTCATACAGATGGTCACCTATGCTGGAAGCTTATGAAAGAACTCCAAATTGTGGCAAGAGTATTCTAAATTTAGGAGAGCATCAACTCCCTAATGCTAAAGGTGGAGCCGTGCTGCTAAACATATTAGTATTTCTTAATTCAAACACCTGTTCTGCCGGTACAATACATAAAAAAGCTCTTATTTATTGTGTGCATCTCCAGTTCAGATTTAATCTCACTATAAATTCATCTCATGTTAATTTATGTGCAAACAAAGACACACACATTTTAAATATCCAAAATGCTGGAAATAAACTTATTTTTAATTTTGTGCTTGTTTTCCATTTGTCAACCAGCAAATGAAAGGACTGAATAAATCATGCACTAATTGCCAGCGGTGCTAAATTTAGTGTGAGATCTGGACTCCTTTTGATCAAAACCGCTGAATATGAAATCATCCTCAGCTCTCTAGGCAACTTTATCCGCCTTTCTATTCTCCATCTGTCAGTCACCTGGGAATTTGTGAACTATTCCATATGTCAGGCTTGTCAATCACAATGGGATGTGGGAACAATTTGCCTACTGCATAGGAATTCTTGTTAAAAAATTAATCTGCATTTAACTAGTAGTTTTATATTTTGAATACCATATTGTTTGGCGGTTTGAAAATTTTTCTCCCTATAGAAGGTTAATGGAAATAAATTTTATTTAAATAATACGGCTCCAAAATCTCTTCTTTTAAATAACCTTACAAGTGTGTGGCTGTTACACATATATCCCATGTTATATATATATATATATATATATATGTATATATATATATATACACACAGTCAGTGGAGTGTACATGCACAATGTAACATTTAAAATAGAATGCCCCTTTTATGGAAACACTGACTCTGACAGCAAGCTATCTTAAGGACTGACATTCTAAATATATAAAAATTAAAAAGTGATAAACATTTGTTTTCATCTCACCATTCTGAGATCTACAGATTTGTAAAGATAGTTCTTAGCAAAACATGCTTTACCAAAGGTGCTTTATTTTAAACTTAAACTGTCTAAAGTATTCAGAAATCTCATTTAAATAAAGATGAAAGTAACACTGTATCCATCACAATATCATCATATCTCTATAAAGTTGGAAAATAGAGGAAAATATAGAAACCCAGAAAAGCATATAGAGAGGTAGGAAGTTTAAATATATACTTTATTTAATTTGAAATGCTTATGTGTTACATATTTTAATTCCATTGATTTCTGATAGAATTTGAGATGAAATCAAGCAGAACTCATGAAATATTATTAGCAGAAGATCAAAACAATATCAAAGTAAAAATAATAACTATACTAGAAATCTAAATTCACGTACAGCTTTTATGGCTGTGTTACTGTAGACAACTTACTTAACTTTTCTGTGCTAGTGATTCCACATCCATGACATGGGGGCAGGAACTGATACAAATCCATGAAGTTTAGTGGAAGATGAAATAATATATGTAAAGTGAAAGTGTTAATCACTCAGTCATGTCCAACTCTTTGTGACCCCAAGGACTGTAGCTCAAGCAGTTAGGAAAATGCCAGTGAGATAGAAAACACAGAATAAATGTTACCACTGCATCCTTGGAATGTCCATTCCAGATGGTTTGCAAGAGGGAAAGTAATGCAGAGAACTAGCTTTAAAGTTGTTGGAAAAGCTGAAAACCCATTTGCCACAAGGCACAGTTGGAAATCAATCATTTTATCCCACATTTAAATAGCTTTCAGAGCTTTCCCATTATTCTCAACAAGAAATCCTTAAAATGGGTGGCAAGCCTCAGAACAGAGTTCACACTGGTCCTCCAGTCATTACTGTAAAGCATACTCCCTTAAGCCTCCATCTTTTGTTATCCCTGCTCCCTCCCACTCTGCCTAACCCCACTGGAGCTCATTTCCACATTCCCTCGACTTAAATATTCTGTAGATTTCTGTTCAAGGGTCACTTTGGCAGCTTAGTCATTTGCCTTTGCCCTTAATGTCCCCATGCTTATTCCCAATGCTATGTAATCAATCACCAAATATTTAGGTTGCAAGTGAGTCTGTCCTTCTCGCCTTTAATTGGACATTTATTTGAGAGGTTTTGATTAATGTCTGTCTGTCCTATTAGAGCGTAAATTCCCTGAGGTCAGGGACTCAGTCTGATTCACTTCTCTGTGAGCCCAGTAATCTCATGAAAGATCCCTGGGAGGAGGAAATAGCAACCCACTCCAATATTCTTGTCTGGAGAATCCCATGGACAGAGGAGCCTGACAGGCTACAGTCCATGGAATCACAGTGAGTGAGACAGGACTGAGCAACTAACAACAACAGCAATATATTGATGGAATGAATGATCTGCATTAGTGGGTGATTGGTCACAATGATAAATAATTAAGGAGATGATTACCTGTGTATACAAGTGTCAAGGTCCTAGCTGAAATAACTAAGGAGCTAAACAATGTTTAATAGTTTAAACAAAAATACATTTTGAAATAGATATAATTGACTTCAAATAAACCTGGTAAACATAATTACATCTTATGTAATTAGATGAAAAATGCCCCACCACACTGTGGAAACCTCCCTAATTTCCACAGGTAATGTCACCTCTAGTTTTCCACTGAAGTCATTTTCTATATATGTTGAATAAATTATATGTTGTAATAAATCTCTGATTACATGTGTGCTAAGTCTTCCCTGGTGGCTCAGGCTTCCCTGGTGGTTCAGATGGTAAAGAATCCACCTGCAATGCAGGAAATCCCTGGGTTGGGGAGATTCCCTGGAGGAGGGCATGGCAACCCACTCCAGTATTCTTGCCTGGAGAATCGCTATGGACAGAGGAGCCTGGCGGACTGCAGTCCATGGGATCATGAAGAATTGGACACAACTGAGAGACTAAGCCAAGTCCCTTCAGTTGTCCAACTCTTTACGACCCTATGGAATATAGCCCACCAGGCTCCTCTGTCCATGCAGTTCAGTTCAGTTCAGTCACTCAGTCATGTCCGACTCTTTGCAACCCCATGAATCGCAGCACCCCAGGCCTCCCTGTCCATCACCAACTCCCGGAGTTCACTCAGACTCACGTCCATCGAGTCGGTGATGCAATCCAGCCATCTCATCCTCTGTCGTCCCCTTCTTCTCCTGCCCCCAATCCCTCCCAGCATCAGTCTTTTCCCATGAGTCAACTCTGCAAGGCCTCCCTAAAAAGCTGACAGTTCTTTGAGTGCCTGACTTGAGCCTTGTTCTCCATGGTTTCCTTACTGCTTAGCATAGTGCTTAATACATATGCGGTTGTTATTGCCATTTTTTCAGCAAAATTATCTTATTCAGAACAAAATTGCTTCTCTGTGACTGCTTAGTTCAGATGATTTCATTAAGAATGCACAATCTTGTTCTAGAAAGCATAAAAGAATTTGTCAGCAATTTATTTCACATGACATAACAGGTTAAAAGATAGAATAATAATATTAATAGATACATGAAGCCCAGTGATTTAGTTTAATTCCCTTCCAAGATGAGCACTCTTAACAACAAAAATAGAAACATCTTTGAATAAAGTACCTATAAAAGTTTTCATCAAAGTTATATGTAAGGTTAAAATTAATATTTTTTAGATAAAAAGAGAGACAAACAGATTATTGTCATTCAGTTCAATTCAGTCGCTCAGTCATGTCTGACTCTTTGCGACCCCATGAATCGCAGCACGCCAGGCCTCCCTGTCCATCACCAACTCCCGGAGTTCACTCAGACTCACGTGCATCGAGTCCGCGATGCCATCCAGCCATCTCATCCTCTGTCATCCCCTTCTCCTCCTGCCCCCAATCCCTCCCAGCATCAGAGTCTTTTCCAATGAGTCAACTCTTCGCATGAGGTGGCCAAATAACTGGAGTTTCAGCTTTAGCATCATTCCTTCCAAAGAAATCCCAGGGTTGATCTCCTTCAGAATGGACTGGTTGGATCTCCTTGCAGTCCAAGGGACTCTCAAGAGTCTTCTCCAACACCACAGTTCAAAAGCATCAATTCTTTGGTGCTCAGCTTTCTTCATAGTCCAACTCTCACATCCATGCATGACCACTGGGAAAACCATAGCCTTGACTAGACGGACCTCAGGCGGCAAAGTAATGTCTCTGCTTTTTAATATGCTATCTAAGTTGGTCATAACTTTCCTTCCAAGGAGTAAGCGTCTTTTAATTTCATGGCTGCATTCACCATCTGCAGTGATTTTGGAGCCCCCCAAAATAAAGTCTGACACTGTTTCCACTGTTTCCCCATCTACTTCCTATGAAGTGATGGGACCAGATGCCATGATCTTTGTTTTCTGAATGTTGAGCTTTAAGCCAACTTTTTCACCTCTCCTCTTTCACTTTCATCAAGAGGCTTTTTAGTTCCTCTTCACTTTCTGCCATAAGGGTGGTATCATCTGCATATCTGATTATTGATATTTCTCCCGGCAATCTTGCTTCCAGCTTGTGCCTCTTCCAGCCCAGCGTTTCTCATGATGTACTCTGCATATGTCATTAAGACTAGTCAAAATTATAATGGATGCCTAGACATTGCAGTATGATAAGAAAAAAGAAAAATTATGATATGAAAATTGCAGTCAAAATGACATACTGTGTCTCTTTTTGGCTATATGGTAGGGTACTTTAAAGAAATTAAATCTAAAATGAACCGTTGAAAATCTATTAGAATACCAGGGATCAGTGAAGCATCCCCATCGAATCTGACATAAAAATTCACTTTCTCTAGGAACAAATGAATAGAAAATTCATGTGCGAAGGGTCTACCAGAGCAACACATACTGTAAAATGTTTGAGTGCATGCTAAGTCACTTCAGTTGTGCCCCACTCTTTGTGACCCCCTGGACTGCTCCTCTGTCCATGGGATTCTCTAGACAAGAATACTGGAGTGGGTTGTCATGCCTTTCTCCAGGGGATCTTCCTAACACAGGGGTTGGACCCCTGTGTCTTATGTCTCTTGCATTGCAGGCTAGTTCTTTACCACTGGCACTACCTGGGAAGTCCAAACTACAAGATACCTGCAGGTAAACTTGATTAAAAACCTTCAAAAGATATCTAAAGCAATTTAGACCTGATGGTAAAGAATATTATAAATGAAATAATTCAGAGGCATGCTTTATTAGAAAAAAGATTTAATGTTGAAAAACCTTCAGTGCTGAAAATAATCTATAAATTCAGACAATTTTAAATCCAAGCAAATCTTTTTAATGCAACTGACAAGCAAATTCCAACCTCTGACTGGAAAAAAAAAATTATGGCAATTGTTAAAAAAATTGGGAAATAACATAAACAATGGACTTGTTACAACAGATTAAAAATATAAAACTAGGGAAATTATATTATCAAGGCATTAACATAAGAATAAACAGAGTCAATGAAGCATTATAGACAATATTAAAAATGGCCCAAGTATGAAAAAAGGGTACTCAGTGGGAGATATGAAGAGCTATAATAAATGTTATTAAGAATTTTGGCTATCTTCTGGACAAAATTTAGATCAAATCATATACAAATTAATTTTTAAAAAGCTATGAAGTGTTTGAATAAAGGTTGATCAGTGAAATGGAGATGATACTATACTTCAGGTTTTGCTGAGGCTAAGTGGATCAATACTTGTAATGCATCTAAAATAGAGTAAGAACTATATTGCAACACCATTGTTATATTTTATCAGAATTAAGTCAATATTAATGTGAAGCAGATTTTGGGACATTAAGCATGTAATGTAATTCTGAGAACAGCCACTAAGGCAATAACTGAAAAAAACATGGTCTGAAGATCAATAAAAGAATTTAAAATTGTGTTAAAAATGTCTCTCTAGCACAAAACAAGGCAGTAAAAAAGAAACAGAACAAAAAAAGAAATGAGACAAATAGAAAAAAAATGGTAAAAAGGTAAAAATAAATCCAACCATATTTATAATACATTAAATGAGAGAATGAGAGTGGAATTAACAGTTTGAACAAAAGGCAGAATTTTTTGACTTGACATAAAGTAAAATGAACATGTTAATCAGTCTTTCATGTCCTACTCTTTGCAACCCTTTGGACTGTGGCCTGTCAGGCCTTGGGAATCCCAGGCAAGAATACTGGAGTAGGTTGCCATTTCTTTCTCCATGGGATCGTCCCAACCCAGGTATCAAACACAGGTCTCCTGGATTGTAGGCAGATTGCTTACCGTCTAAGCCGCTAGGGAAGCCCAACTAAATGCTTTGCACAAGACACACTTTAGATTCAAAGAAATGTAACATCCGCTAGGGAATCTTGCCTCATAAAACCATGGATTCTGAGTCTACTGGCCCTAAGCATTCCTTTGTCTGTGTGTTAGTTGCTCAGTTGTGTCCCACTCTTTACAACCTCTTGGACTGTAGCCCACCAGGCTCCTCTGTTCATGGGATTCTCCAGGCAAGAGTACTGGAGTGGGGTGCCACTGAAGTATTCCTTTAGCTAGGGGCAATTTGCTAAGGTTATTCTGAATATATTTTCTAGAGCAAATGTAACTATTCCAATTGAGAAATATAGACCAGTTCACTTTCTTTCCTTTTTTTCCCCCCTACGGAGTCCCCCAGTAAAAGGAGTAAATACATCACAGTCCAGCTTCTTTAACTCTTTCCTCTTCATATGACAATTTTTTCTTGGGTAGGTAGTTGAGTGCAGTTGCCTGCAGAGAAGATTAACCTTGCCATATCTTATAAAACAAGTAACTAATGAGAACCTTCTGTATACCACAGGAGACTCTACTGAGTCCTCTATAGTGACCTAAATGGGAAGGAAATCCAAATAAGAGTGGATATATGTATACGTATGGCTGATTCATTTTGCTGTACAACAGAAACTAGCAGCATGTAAAGCAACTATATTCCAACTTTTTTTTAAAACTAGATACTTCCTGATTAATATTTTTAATCTTTATTGCCTGAGCCTCCTGTGTTTCAGAGAACTATATTTTATTCCTCGGCTTCCATTATGGTTGTGTGATCTTTGATTATTGCTAACTGCATTTTTTTTTCAGACTGTCTAGTTCCTTGAGTACAAATGCTGTTTCCATAATCTGAATTTCTACTGCTTTAGTGTTGCAATTTTGGTATTTGTAATAATAACAATTGAATGCAGAGTTCCACAGAATAGCAAGGAGAGATAAGAAAGCCTTCCTCAGTGATCAATGCAAAGAAATAGAGGAAAACAATAGAATGAGAAAGACTAGAGATCTCTTCAAGAAAATTAGAGATACCAAGGGAACATTTCACATAAAGATGAGCTCAATAAAGGACAGAAATCATATGGACCTAACAGAAACAGAAGATATTAAGAAGAAGGCAAGAATACACAGAAGAACTGTACAAAAATATCTTCATGATCAAGATAATCACGATGGTGTGATCACTCACATAGAGCCAGATATCCTGAAATGCAAAGTCAAGTGGGCCTTAGGAAGCATCACCATGAACAAAGCTAGTGGAGGTGAGGGAATTTCAGCTAAGCTATGTCAAATCCTAAAAGATGATGCTGTGAAAGTGCTGCACTCAATATGCCAGCACATTTGGAAAACTCAGCAGTGGCCACAGGACTGCAAAAAGTCAGTTTTCATTCCAATCCCAAAGAAAGGCAATCCCAAAGAATGCTCAAACTACCACACAATTGCACTCATCTCACATGCTAGTAAAGTAATGCTCAAAATCCTCCAAGCCAGGCTTCAGCAATACGTGAACCATGAACTTCCATACGTTCAAGCTGGTTTTAGAAAAGGCAGAGGAACCAGAGATCAAATTGCCAACATCTGCTGGATCATCAAAAAAGCAAGAGAGTTCCAGAAAAACATCTGCTTCTGTTTTATTGACTATGCCAAAGCCTTTGACTGTGTGGATCACAAGAAACTGTGGAAAATTCTGAAAGAGATGGGAATACCAGACCACCTGACCTCCTCCTGAGAAAACTGTATGCAGGTCAAGAAACAACAGTTAGAACTGGACATGGAACAACAGACTGGTTGCAAATTAGGAAAGGAGTACATCAAGGTTGTATATTGTCACTCTGCTTATTTAAGTTGTATGCAGAGTTCATCATGAAAAGTGCTGGATTGAATGAAGCACAACCCTCTTACACTGTTGGTGGGAAAGCAAACTAGTACAGCCACTATGGAGAACAGTGTGGAGATTCCTTAAAAAACTGGAAATAGAACTGCCTTATGACCCAGCAATCCCACTGCTGGGCATACACACTGAGGAAACCAGAATTGAAAGAGACGTGTGTACCCCAATGTTCATCGCAGCACTGTTGATAATAGCCAGGACATGGAAGCAACCTAGATGTCCATCAGCAGAGGAATGGATAAGAAAGCTATGGTACATATACACAATGGAGTATTACTCAGCCATTAAAAAAAATACATTTGAATCAGTTCTAATGAGGTGGATGCAACTGGAGCCGATTATACAGAGTGAAGTAAGCCAGAAAGAAAAACACCAATACAGCATACTAACACATATATATGGAATTTAGAAAGGTGGCAATGATGACCCTGTATGCGAGACAGCAAAAGAGACACAGATGTATAGAACAGGCTTTTGGACTCTGTGGGAGAGGGCGAGGGTAGGATGATTTGGGAGAATGGCATTGAAACATGTATAATATCATGTAAGAAATGAATCGCCAGTCTAGGTTCGATGCAGGATACAGGATGCTTGGGGCTGGTGCAATGGGATGAACGAGAGGGATGGTATGGGGAGGGAGGTGGGAGAGGGGTTCAGGATTGGGAGCACGTGTACACCCGTGGCGGATTCATGTTGATGTATGGCAAAACCAATACAATATTGTAAAGTAAAAAAAAAAAGGTTGATGAAAAAAAAGGTTGATAGAAGAAATATCAATATCCTCAGATATGCAGATGACACCATCCTTATGGCTGAAAGCGAAGAAGAACTAAAGAGCTTCCTGATGAAAGCGAAAGAGAATGAAAAAGTTGGCTTAAAACTCAACATTCAGAAAACGAAGATCATGGCATCTGGTCCCATCACTTCATGTCAAATAGATGGGGAAACAGTGGAAACAGTGACAGACTTTATTTTTTTGGGCACCAAAATCACTGCAGATGGTGACTGCAGCCATGAAATTAAAAGACACTTGCTCCTTGGAAGAGAAGTTATGACCAACCTAGACAGCATATTAAAAAGCAAAGACATTACTTTGCCAACAAAGGTCCATCTAGTCAAAGCTGTGGTTTTTCCAGTAGTCATGTATGGATGTGAGTGTTGGACTATAAATAAAGCTGAGTGCCAAAGAAGTGATGTTTTTGAATTATGGTATTGGAGAAGACTCTTGAGAGTCCCTTGGACAGCAAGGAGATCCAACCAGTCCATCCTGAAGGAAATCAGTCCTGGGATATTCACTGGAAGGACTGACGCTGAAGCTGAAACTCCAATACTTTGGCCATTTGATGCAAAGAACTGACTCATTGGAAAAAACCCTGATGTGGGGAAAGATTGAAGGTGGGAGGAGAAGGAGACAACGAGGATGAGACGGTTGCATGATATCACCAACTCAGTGAATGTGAGTTTGAGTAAACTCCGGGAGTTAGTGATGGACAGGGAAGCCTGGTGTGCTGCAGATCATGGGGTCACAATGAGTTGAACACAACTAAGAGAACTGAACTTAATAATAACAAAGGTTCTGCTATTAAGAAATATTATTTTCTTGTGATAAAGATATATTTTATCTTTTTAAAGCATTCTTTAAGAATTGCAGTCATTTTCTTAAATCTTCAAGTATGTTCTCAGAACAGGATAGACGTATATATTTTGTTTTGATCCTTCCTTATTTACTTTAAATTGTTAAACTTTTTATGATAAAATAGTTTTAGACCTACAGAAAATTTGCAAAAATAGAGCCGGTTTCTCATATACCTGACACCAAGTTACCTCTACTATTAATTTCTTCTGTTAGTATGGCACATTCTTCATAATTAATGAGCTAATATTGAAACATTATTGTAAATTGAAGATTATGTTTTATTCAGAATTATTTAGTTTTGACACTTCTTATATTTGAGAATTTCTCAGACTTTCCTTCTCTTTATTCAATAGGCATTTTCATCATTTGTGATAGAATATCATAACATACAAATTACCATTTTAATCCTATTTCAGTGTAAATTCAGCGAAATTATGTACATTCTCATTTTTGCTCAGGCATCACCACCGTTCCTTTCCAGAACTCTTCATCTTCACAAGCTGAAACTTTGTACCTATTAAACAATAATTTACAGTTCTTATTAGTTATCTATTTTATACATAGTATCAATAATGTATGCATATATATCTATATCTATATCTATATTAATCACTATTTACAATACCAGGACATGGGAGAAACCTAAATGTCCATGAACAGAGGAATGGATAAAGAAGATGGGGTACATATATGCGATGGAATACTACTCAGCCAAAAAATGGGATAAAACTGCATCATTTGCCCTAGAGACTGTTATACAGAGTGAACTAAGTCAGAAAGAGACCAACTAATATTGTATATAATTGATGCATTCCAGTCATGGTGCTGGAGTAGACTCTTGAGAGTCACTTGGATAGCAAGGTGATCAAACTAGTCAATCCTAAGAGGAATCAACCCTGAATATTCCCTGGAAGGACTGATGCTGAGGCTGAAGCTCCAATACTTTGGCCACCTGATGGGAAGAGCCGACTCACTGGAAAAGACTCTGATGCTGGGAAAGATGAAGGCAAATGGACCAAGAGGGCTGCCGAGAATGAGATTGTTAGATAGCATCACTGACTCAATGGACATGAATTTAAGCAAACTCCTGGAGGTAGTGAAGGACAAGGGGAGTCTGGCATGCTACAGTCCACAGGGTTGCAAACAGCCAGATATGACTTAGCAACTGAACAACAACAAATATCAGTATGGGCTTTTAAAAAGGTGCTTTAGCATTGAGTGTTTCTTTCATATTTTCTCTCCATAAATGTGGTCGTCCATCAGCAGCCAGTCTGCTTGAGATACACACTTACCTGAAGAATATCTTCCTTGAGTTTAGTGACAGGGATTCTGTATTCTGCCCCCGGTTTGTTCTATAGTCAAGATAAAGCCAGCACTATCAGAAAACCAGGTTTGTCTTTTATTTATGACCAAATTACTCCTCCTCAGTGCTGGGTGTGATAACCCCATCCTTAATGGTCCACATCAGGATGTGGTTTTTCCACTTCTCCAAATTCACACAGCCCATTCACATCCTCTTAATTTTGATATGAGAGGGGTAGAAGCAAGCTTCACACATTTTTATAGTCAATGTTTCATTTCTGAAAAGGAGAAAAGATTTAGTTCTGCTTTTGGTCTTGTATTTTAACAAATCCCATCATGTGGAATGCCTTCTGATTTCAGGAACACTCAATTGTTGCCATTTGTTGTGGGTGCTCCCAGGAATTTTTAACTTTCCAGATGCTTTCTTGTAAGTTTAATGAAACACTGAAGGATGGATTCCTCAGATACTTCTACTCTGCTGTCCTCTCAGACTTCCTACCATGCCTTCTTATTTTGTTGTTGCTGTTCAACAAAATAGGAAACAAAACGAAACCAAAAAAAAAATGCTACGTCATATCCGACTCTTTGCAACTCCATGGACTGCAGCATGCCAGGCTTCCCTGTTACTTGGTTGTATTTATTTTTGTAAACTAACAGAACTTACCATGTAGAAGATGAAAAATAAATGTGCATTGGACTCATTTATTGAACAAAGAGCTATTCTGTCTTTTCTGTATAATGTAGAGATAGGCACTGAAGATAGATCAGTAAGAAAGACACATGATCTCTGTACTCATTAAGTTGTATTTTAAATAGGGTGAGTGGATGAGTAAGTGAAAGTCATTCAGTCATGTCCGACTCTTTGCAACCCCATGGATTGCATATTGGAGTGGTTAGCCTTTCCCTTCTCCAGGGGATCTTCCCAACCCAGGGATCAAACCCAGGTCTCCCACATTGCAGGCAGATTCTTTACCAGCTGAGCCACAAGGGAAACCCAAGAATACTGAAATGGGTAGTCTATCCCTTCTGCAGCAGATCTTTCCAACCTTGGGATTGAACTGGGGTCTCTTGCATTGCAGGTAGATTCTTTACCAACTGAGCTATCAGGGAAGCCCTTAACTACGGTGTGTTTGTCAAATTGTCAATGTTCGTTGGATCATAGAAAAAGCAAAAGAATCCCAGAAAAAACATCCTTCTGCACCATTGACTACACTAAACCCTTTGATTGTGTGGATCACAACAGTGGAAAATTCTTAAAGAGATGGAAATACCAGACCACCTTACCTGTCTCCTGAGAACTCTATATGCAGGTGAAGAAACAACAGCTGAAACCAGATATGGAACAACTGACTGGTTCAAAATTGGGAAAGGAGTACATCAAGGATGCATATTGTCACCGTGCTTATTTTACTTATATGCAGAGTACATCATGAGAAATGCGGGGCTGGAGGAAGCACAAGCTGGAAGCAACATTGACACGAGAAATATCAATAATCTCAGATGTGCCGATGATACCACCCTTATGGAAGAAAGTGAAGAGGAACTAAAGAGCCTCTTCATGAAAGTGAAAGAGGAGAGTAAAAAGCTGGCTTAAAACTTAGCATTCAAAAAATGAAGATAAAGGCATCCAGTTCCATCACCTCATGGAAAATAGATGGGGAAACAATGAGAGGCTTTATATTCTTAGGCTCCAAAATCACTGCAGAAGGTGACTATAGCCAAGAAATTAAAAGATGCTTGCTCCTTGGAAAAAAAGCTATGACCAACCTAGACAGTATATTAAAAAGCAGAGACATTACTTTGCCAACAAAGGTCCATCTAGTCAAAGCTGTGGTTTTTCCAGTAGTTATGTATGGATGTGAGCGTTAGACTATAAAGAAAGCTGAATGATAATGAGTTGATGCTTTTGAACTGTGGAGTTGGAGAAGACTCTTGAGTGTCCCTTGGACAGCAAGGAGATCAAACCAGTCAGTCCTAAAGGAAATCTGTCTGGAATATTTATTAGAAGGACTGATGCTGAAGCTCCAATACTTTGGCCACCTGATGCGAAGAGTCATCTCATTGGGAAAGACCCTGATGCTGGGAAAGATTGAAGGCAGGAAGAGAAGGGGATGACAGAGGATGAGATGGTTGGATGGCACCACCGACTCAATGGACAGGAATTTGAACAAGCTCCAGGTGTTGGTGATGGACAGGGAGGCCTGGCATGGTGCAGTCCATGAGGTGACAAAGAGTTGGAAATGACTGAGAGACTGAACTGAACTGATATTTGTTTAATTACAATCACCAAACAATCATAACATTTCAAATTGTGCTATGAAGAAACAGCAAGATGTTTAAGAGTAGATAATAGGGTCTCATTTTGTCTGAATGAAGATTGAATGAATGCATTTAGTGATACATTGGTAACGTGGTTATGAAGATTCATATGGACAGTTGGAAATGACCACTTAAAATGCAGAATAAGTCAAGATTAGCTCAGTTGCTCTGAGTGAGACAGGAAGTTTCATAAGTGAAATTAATAGGCAGAAAGTGTAAAAAGAATGAAGGTCTATTAAGGGAAGTTGGTTGATCTTCTTAAGAGTCTGATTCTCCTAAATTGGCCTCCCTTGCTCCAGTGGTTCTTCGGTTGACTGGACACAGACCTCAATGCAGCATGTGGGGAAGTTATCTCTCCCAGAGGGCCTCAGTAAAGAACATGCATTTATACAGTGAGCTTTGCAGTTGCCTGATTTTTCCTGGCACACAGGAATGTGCTCCATTAGCATAAAATCAGATTTTCTAGAAACCCTATCAATGACTCCACAGAACTTCTCAGATACATTGTGACTAGCTCTAGCCCCCTATCTTGTTCACCCTTGCTTTTCTAAAATCTATCAGTTGCCCAATACTAAGTTGTATTCAACAAACATTAGTTAAACAAATACGTAAAAGAAGTATAAGTATTAAAGTATTTCATAGAAGTATAAAATAAGTGTAAAAGTGTATAAATAATTAATATAATCTAAAATAGTATATTAATATAACTAATATAATAGAGTAATATAGGTGTAATTATTTGTAATAACATTATAATATAAATGAGTTATAATGCATAAATAACATAAATAATTTAGAATATAATTCATAAATATAATTAATTTATATTTCTATAATATAAATTATAATGATATAAATAAAGTTGATAAATTATTATATTACATGTAAGAGTTTTAGGTCAATAGTTTTCTTTAGCTTATGTTCAATTTTTATATTGTCCCATGTGACATCAGGGGGCTTCCCTGGTGGCTCAGATGGTAAAGAATCCACCTGCAATGTGGGAGACCTGGGATTGATCTCTGGGCTGGGAAGATCCCTGGAGAAGGGAACGGCTACCCACTCCAGTATTCTGGCCTGGAAATTCCATAGACTGTGGAATCCACAGGGTTGCAAAGAGTTGGACACAACTGAGTGACTTTCACTTTTGATACAACTGCACTGGAGTAGGAGATGGTATCCACTCCATTATTCTTGCCTGGAAAATTCCAAGGACAGAGGAGACTGGTGGGCTACAGTCCATGGGGTTGCAAGAATAAGACACAGCTGAGTGACTGAGCACATTCAACTATACGCAGGTTGTTACAGGATACAAGTTCATATGCAGAAGTTTATGTGTGAAAGCTTAAGCATACCTAAAACATGGGAAATCATTTTCACATCTTAAGCATGTGTATATAGGCACATAAACAAACACAAACATATATATTGCCATTAAAAATAAGAAAATGCTTTTATAAGGCACATGGCATTTCAGCATACATATATAGTGCTTCCCTTGCAGCTCAGCTGGTAAAGAATCCGCCTACAATGCAGGAGACCTGGTTTTGATCCCTGGGTTGGGAAGATCCCCTGGAGAAGGGAAAGGCTATCCACTCCAGTATTCTAGCCTAGAGAATTTCGAAGACTGTATATTCCATGGGCTTGCAAAGAGTCGGAAACAACTAAGCAACTTTCACTCACTCACATAGGATATGTATAATCTCTTGTTGATAAGGACTCAAGTCTATTTCTTTTTTGTGGGGGTGAAATCTTGCTTAAGAAATTCTGTAAACCATGGTAGTCCATAGGATGTTTGTGAAAACAGATTAAAATCTCAGGGTGGAAAGTTTGTGGGCCAAAAGTAATTTAACTATTTTAGCTTCATATTCTCTTATGGGTAACTGAATGCAAATGAAAATCGTTTTTTCAAATTAATAGAAAATCTATATGGATGCTACATGTGTTATTTATATTACAAATAATCAAATGTATATTACATAAAATTTATAATATAAAAATCCAAATACACATATATATTTTCACACACAAACACAAACAACACAAACACATACATACAAAACACACATTATAAAAAAGTAAATATCTTTTTAAAATGTTAACACTAGTCCTAATTCCATAAAATTCTGGGCTGCTGTTAAGAATGTGTTCCATTTATTCACTGGATCTTAGCATTGCTGGCATGGAAAGGGGTAAGCTGAGAAAAGACACTACTTTCACTACTTTCAAATGTAATAAATGTTACTCCAGTTCTTCTAGCCTTTTTAAAAAATATATTCTGTATCTTTTCTCCCATTTTTACAATTTCTACTTTCAAATTCCAAGACTCATTTTTATACTTTAAATTTGTAAAATGTGAATATGCTAATAAGATTTCATGGCAAAATCAAGGAAACATTGCAACATTTTTATACAAATAAATAATAACTGACATGCAGGAAATAGCCTGTAATTTCTTATTTTCAAAACAATATGATATTAAAGAATTCAAAGAGACTCAGTATTTGTTCATACATATGTTTTAAATTATAACCAGGAGGATAGTTTGCAAGAGTGATCTGGTATGAGATCCTCTGGAACTTAATATTTAGACCAAAATCACAATTTAGATGAGATTAATTAGCAGGTGAAATTGCATTAGGATGTTTAATACAGTTGGTGCCAATTTGCATATCCCTCTGCGGATAGTTTTGTCCAGTATAAAACAGACATGGAAACTCAATACTTTGAATTAATGACACTTTCTCACCATCAAAAGTTATTTATCAGAGTCTGCTAGTGTTGGCAATATACACATACAATATAGCAGAACGTATACATGTATACAATAAGCATTGGTATTTCTTTTTCTAAGCTTTATTTTATTTATTTATCTATTTGTTTTTGGCCATGTGGAATGTGGGGTCTTATTTCCACAACTAGGGGTTGAACTCATGCGCCCTGCATTAGAAGAACTGAGTCTTAACCACTGGACCTCCAGGGATGACTGTAGCATCCTGTATTTCTACTTATTATTGTTTAGCTGGTATTCTGCACAAGATCTGGGAAGCCATTAGAATCTTAGGCACTTAATCACTTAAGAGGAGTGGTAACGTTATCCTCATGGAAGGAATACAGAAAGAAGTCAAGCTCTTGTAGTGGATGAAAAGACTAGAAAACTGAAATCATTGATCTTAAAAGAGGCAGAATATTTGTATATAATTTCCTTTCCATCCTCCCTTTTCATCCATTCTAAACTGTCTCTTTGGGCATCTTTCCCCTCACCATCAGACATCTTCAAGAAGCAACCTTGCCCTTCTGTCTCAGGAAACAGGAGGAAATAAAAGAGAAAAACCCAAACAGATTCCGCCATAGAGACCAATAAAATTTTATGATGTTCTCACAAAGTTCACTCCTCCCTTTTCTTTCAACTCAAGTCTATACAGTTAACGTTCACATAAATTTTATAGGTCCCCCAAATCTCTTTTAACCCACCTGGGTTGTTCAAAGGTTAAGTACTTGCTAGTTGAGACATTTCTAAATAAGTCCTTGCACAAAAATATAAACACATTTATTACAAGTATGTCCAACTGCACATTTCAATTGGCATCTTTCTGCCCACAGTTAGGTCTGTGTCTCACTTGTAAGGATGTGCACGCAAGGGAATTCGGTACCCCATTTTAAAAGGCAACACAAAAACAGCTTTCTGCAGAAAAATGAACTTTAGAGTCAGCGAGAAATCTATGAATGCTGCCAAAGGAGACAGGAAAGCACTACAGGGATGCGATGAAAAACAAAACATTGTTTTATTCTGGAGATGAAACTTTTAATGATGATGTTTCTGAGAAGAGTGACCTGAATGATCCTTAGGATTGCTGAGTGAATCATGAAAGGCTGAGAAATTTGAGTCTGCAAGAGAGGCGACAAGAGAAATAGAGTGGGTCTTCTTTGATCTGTTCCTATGACCTTAAATATGATATTCCATTCCTATATTATGGACCTCCCTGGTGGTCCAGCGGTTAAGACTCTGCACTTCCTAAACAGGCGATGTGGGTTCCATCCCTGGTCAGGGAACTAATGGACTTCCATTCAACCTTGTTTACAATGTATTTTAAGTTGTAAGTTAGCAATCACACTGAGGAGAATCCACAAACTAACTGAAGGTGAAAGGAACATGTCATCCTGTTTCTTGTAGTCCAACCAGATCACTCAACAGGGACTTACTTCCCCGGTGGTCCAGTGTCTAAGACTGCACACCCTTAATGCAGGGGGCCCAGGTTCAATCCCTGGTAGGGAAAATAGGTCCCACATGCCACAGCTGAAGATCCCACATGCCATGACTAAAACTCACTGCAGCCACATAAACACAAATATTAAAAATGATTGCTAAACACAGTCCACTTATGGAGATCCTTCCATAAATAACTTTTAATGGCATAATATATGTCATCAGCACTCTAGGCTTCGGAGATATGAGTTGTGAATCAATTCATAAAGTTTCTCCTCTCACAAAATTCACATTTCTGGGCTGGGAGATGCTCACTAAACAAACAAACAAATCAACACCTCATCTTGACAATTCTAAGACATACTATCACGTCCCATGTCTAAAAAATGTGTATGTCAACATGAACCTTATATTCACGATTGTCTGGGTGGCATTTTTAATATGTCATTTAATTAGAGGCTTTCATATTTTTAACCTTTCTATAGAATTCGGTGAGTTACATCCATATTGTATTATATCCATATTGAGTGTATTTGCCATGTAAAAATATTATGACATGACATTGAAATTGTTATTTTTGCAGAAAAACTATAGGTATGGAGGATCAGAGCATACACTATATATTAAACAAATATTTGTCATTGCAGAACACCAATATTCTCCTAAGTTCCTTAGTTCCTTGCCACACAAAAACCACACATTTTATATGACTGTAAAAAAGGAAGACACTGACATATACATTAATATATATATATATGTTCTGTGATTTTGTACCAGCTGAGATGTGCGCAAAATATACTGGGTTCATTCAGCTTAAGCGACCCAACTGAAGGCATACAAGACAAGGCAGGGCCAAAGCCCAGCTCGGAACTGGGCAGTAAGGACAAAGGCCACTTTTAGATTCAGACAGTTCATTCCTTATGTAGACAAAGAAAGGAAGGGCAGGCACAGGGGCCCGATCCCTGTAATCCTCATACTACAAACCAGAAAATGTAACACCAAGACTGAAGGAGCCAGAGCATAATCCCACATGGTTCATGGGATATCCTAAGGTCCAGAGTACATTCTAGATTTCAGCTGAGCAGTTATAGTCTGCAGCTATACCTTAAAGAGGTGGAGCAGAACTCAGAACCACCCCATGATAGCACCCCAGGGAGCAAGATCTTTGTTCCTAAGAGGTCAAGAGAGGCTCTGCCCACCCTCAAATGAAGTACAGCAAAAGCTGTGCATGCATGCCCATGGACATGAGCAAGATCACACGGCGCGTTTGTGGAGCAGTCTTCCCACATGCAGAAAACATGGCCAAACTCTTTGCAGTGGATTAAAAAGTGACTCAAATGAATGAGTCTACAGTGGCAGATTTGTGCATTTGAATTCAGTCTAAAAAGAAATATATATATATAATATCATTAGCTTAGAAGAATTTTTTTTTTAAAAAGTAGAGCATTATATTAAAAAATAATGGAACTTCTCTGGTGGTACAGTGGTTAGGATTTCATGCTTCCACTGCAAGGGGCTCAGGTTTGATCAATCTCTGGTCAGGGAAAATCCCACAAGCTGCAGAATGTGGTAAAAAAAAAATGCTAAATGACCAAAGGTCTTTAATGTGTATAAAATGATAGTGTAGAAAAATGGAGATATACACAAGTCACTGTTTCTTAAGGTTTTGCTGTTGTTCAGTCACTCAGTTGTGTCCGACTCTTTGTGACCTGTGGACTGCAGCACGCCAGACTTCCCAGTCCTTCATCTCCCAGAGCTTGCTCAAGTTCATGTCCATTGAGTGGTGATGCCACCCAGCCATCTCATCCTCTGGCACCTCCTTCTCCTCCTGCGTTCAATCTTTCCCAGCATCAGGGTCTTTTTTAATGAGTCAGTTCTTTGCAGTAAGTGGCCAAAGTATTAGAGCTTCAGCTTCAGCATCACCCTTCCAGTGAATATTCAGGCTTGATTTCCTTTAGGTTTGACTGGTTTGATCTCCTTGCTGTCTAAGGGACTCTCAAGAGTCTTCTCCAACACCACAGTTCAAAAGCATCATTTATTTGGTGCTCAGCCTTCTTTATGGTCCAACTCTAATATCCACATATGACTACTCAGAAAACCATAGCTTTGACTAGACAGTCCTTAAGGTGAAAACATTTTAAATAACTCATTTTCTTTTATTGTACCTTTCCTTTTTTTCATATGAAGAAGGGTGGCTAGATGATAAGTATCTATGCTTAAATGAGTCTAAAATAGTTATTTCAGTTCAGTTCAGTTCAGTTGCTCAGTCATGTCTGACTTTGCGACCCCATGAATTGCAGCACGCCAGGCCTCCCTGTCCATCACCAACTCCCGGAGTTCACTCAAACTCAGGTCCATCGAGTGGGTGATGCCATCCAGCCATCTCATCCTCTGTTGTCCCCTTTTCCTCCTGCCCCCAATCCCTCCCAGCATCAGAGTCTTTTCCAATGAGTCAACTCTTCGCACGAGGTGGCCAAAGTACTGGAGTTTCAGCTTTAGCATCATTCCTTCCAAAGAACACCCAGGACTGATCTCCTTTAGAATGGACTGGTTGGATATCCTTGCAGTCAAAGGGACTCTCAAGAGTCTTCTCCAACACCACAGTTCAAAAGTATCAATTATTTGGTGCTCAGCTTTCTTCACAGTCCAACTCTCACATCCATACATGACTACTGGAAAAACCATAGCCTTGACTAGACGGACCTTTGTTGGCAAAGTAATGTCTCTGCTTTTCAATATGCTGTCTAGGTTGGTCATAACTTTTCTTCCAAGGAGTAAGCGTCTTTTAATTTCATGGCTGCAATCACCATCTGCACTGATTTTGGAGCCCCAAAGTATAAAGTCTGACACTGTTTCCACTGTTTCCCCATCTATTTGCCATGCAGTGATGGGACCAGGTGCCATGATCTTCGTTTTCTGAATGTTGAGCTTTAAGCCAACTTTTTCACTCTCCTCTTCACTTTCATCAAGAGGCTTTTTAGTTCCTGTTCACTTTAGGTATAGTCAAAATAAGAACTGTAAGTTGAGAAAGAACTATTTCACTTTTTATCTGGCAGTGTACTTTCCTAGTGACGTGTATAAAGCCTGTGTATCTTACACTCACTGCACATTATACTATGATAAGTAGTCTATGTAAGGGAATAATGAATGCTAGGGAGAAAAACTTAGTGGGCTAAGATGGATAGGGGAGCAGAGAAGGTGAGCTCAATTCACAAAAGTCATCGGAGGAGGTTTCCAGAGTGAGGTGATATCTGAATAGATACCTGTAAGAAGTAATGAGAACCCATGTATATTTGGGAGAAGAAGATTCCAGACAAAGCTCACAGGACTTGTAAAGACCCAGAGGCAGAGGCTGGCTTGATGTGACTGAAGAAGAGCAGGGGGGCCTGAGTGGCTCCAGAAGAGGAAGAAGATGTGCCATGCCAAGTTCTGAGGTCAAAGAATTAAAAGGGACTAGGTCTGGAAAGGTCTTGAGAGTTATGGTTAACACTTCAGTTCATTGGCTGCACAAGAAGGAAGCTCTCAGAGTGTGTTCAGAAAAAGAAGGACTTGTTCTGACTCAGGTCTGGAAAACATCATCCTGGTTACTATTTTTAAAGTGAGGTTATAAAAGGGGAAGAGGAGACAGCATGGTGGCCTGTTGGTAGGCTTGAATTCAGGTAGTTGCAGGGACAATGGATGGACATGGTTGGATAGTGACTATATTTATGACATAGAGCTGGTAGTATTAGCTGATGGATTGGAAACAGAGAGCAAGAGAAGTAAAGGTCGTTACTCCTCTTATGACCAGACTGAGGAGTTCAGTGTTGAAAGTGTTAGATTTGGGGACTTCCCAGGCGGTCCAGTAGTTAAGAATCCGGTTGCCAATGCGAGGGTCAGGGGTTAGATCCCTGATCCAGGAAGGTTCCACACATGGCAGGCAGCTGAGCCCAGATGCTACAACTACTGAAGCCTGCTCGCTGTAGAGCCTGTGCCCACAACAGGAGAAGCCACCACGATGAGAAACGCACACTGCAACTGAGAGCAGCCCCTGCACTATGCAACTGGAGGAAGCCCGCGCGAAGCAACCAAGACCCAGCATGCTAAAAGTAAAGATAAACTTTAAAAAGTGTCAGGTTTGAAAGTCTCTGATTAACTCTCTATTACCAAGTTGAAGGGCCTTCCCAGGGGACGCTAGTGGTAAAGAACCTGCTTCTTAATGCAGGCGACACAAAAGACATTGGTTCGATCTGTGTGTCGGGAAGATCTCCTGCAGGAAGAAATGGCAACCCACTCCAGTGTTCTTACTTGGAGAATCTCATGGATTGGAGAATCCAGTTTTTCAATCAAGTTGAAAAACAGATATGAGCATCTGGGGACAAGGAAAGGGGTCTCAAAGCAAGATGTTAATTTGGAAGACATCAACATAGGTATGGCTTTATGAATGTTCCCTGAATCTCCATCTGGTTTGAGGGTTGACCTAGAAATCCACACCCCTCCCCAGAAACAGAGAGGAGAACCCATAGGCTACTCAGGTTAAGTACGACAGATTTTAATGGTTGAAGATTCCATGTCTGAAGAGTTGTTCTCTGGGCTGTTTTCCCTGCCTGTAAGTTTACCGATTCTGTCAGTTATCCTCTTCAGAGACTAGTTTTAACCCAGCTGTTTGAGCTTACTAGCAGACCTCCTTTGTTACATAAAGGAGAGTCATCCTGGGACTGTAATTTTAATGAGGTGAAAAACACACAATATCTGTTGCTTTTTCATTGGCTGCTCAAAAGCCAGGGAAACCACTGAGAGAAGCTCGTTGCCAACGTCTGAATGAGGGGAACGGAATAATAGGCTCTGGCTCTGTCGGTGATGAGCTGTCTATAAAAAATATGCGATACTCATCAAATCTTAGGTTTCCCATGAAGTAGAGGAATGAACACGATGCCATTACAAGACTGAATTCAACATGTTATTTTCATTATTGCCAGCAATCTCCATGATATAAAACTGACTCAGAGAAACACTTTTTTGTTAAAATGATAGAAAATTTTCTTATAGATTATGTATAAAGAGCACCATGGTGGAAACTGTAATTATGTCTTTGGTTTTCATTTGTTTGGAATGAGTGAGTACTTGTGTTTCTAGTTAAAGCCATTACTTGATTCAGCAATTCTTGAAATTCCCTGGAGAAGGGATGAAAATATAAAAAGTCATTTTCATTATACAGTGTCCTGTAGTTGTATCATCAGGTAACTTTGATACAAATGTTAGTTTGGGGGATTACGGAACAAAAGCAACATATTCAAATGAATTCCTATAATATTAAAAACAGATATGGACTGAGGTTGCAGGAATTTTACTCTTTTTACTCATTTGAAGTTCTCTTCTACCCTCATAAATCAAAAACTCACCCAAATGATATTTTCAGTATGTGCAAATGTGGATGTAAAGTACTGCTGCTTTTCAATTGTGGGGAATTTCTAAGAACCCATCATCACTGTTGGTACAATATTTTATGTTGGACATTCTGTAAATGATTGGAATTATCAACAAAAACTTACAGCCCTCAATTTTTCCAAGTTTTTAGAAAAAATATCACTCACCACGGCTCTTTCCTGTTTGGATTTGTTACTTAGAATAGAAATTAGTATATCTTAATTTCTAGAGAATTTCAGGGAAAGAGTATTGAGATAGTGACCTGGTTTTAACAGGATTATTAAATCATAGGAAAAAAGGACTAGCAATATTTAATTTCTTAAGCTTGGCGATAGCATGTGACCTATAATATTGTAGCCTGTATTCTGGAGGAAAGGCTCCCGGGTGGCTCAGATGGTAAAGAGTCTGAGGCCAACACAGGAGACCCAAGTTCAATTCCTGGACCGAGAAGATCCCCTGGAGAAGGAAATGGCAACCCACTCCAGTATTCTTGCCCGGGAAATCCCATGAACAGAGGAGCCCAGCTGGCTACCGTCCATGGGGTCACAAAGCGCTGGATACCACTTAGTGACTAAACAACAACAGCAATTTTAAGAGGTGTTGGAATATTTCATAATTAGAAAGACATGTGCCTGTAGTTGTGCCATTCAAAGAAGAGTGAGCATAGAAATGAACTTTCTAAAAATGCAGAGTGATGCCCGTAAACTTATCTACATGTGGCATAACTGGCTAGCTCTACATTCACAATTTATTTTGTAATTCACACCATTTTAGACTATGATTGGCAAACTTTAGGAAAACCAACAATTCTGACCATGGAAGAATGATTTGGCAAAGTTAGTTAGAACATAGAAAACAGCCTTGTTGTTGTTCAGTTACTCAGTCATGTCTGACTTTTTGTGCCCATGGACTGTAACACGCCAGGCTTCCCTGTCCTTCACCTTCTCCCGGAGTTTGTTCAAACTCATGCCCATTAAGTTGATGATGCCACCTAACCATCTCTGTTTCCCGTATCTTCTCCTGCTTCAAACTTTCCCAGCATCAGGGTCTACTCCAATGAGCTGGCTCTTCACATTAGGTGGCCAAAATATTGGAAAATAGCCCAGTTTGCTGTTTCTCCTGATTAAGCTGTACTGCGTGCGTGCATGCTGAATCATTTCAGTTGTGTCTGAATCTTCGTGACTCTATGGACTGTAGATTGCCAGGCTCCTCCATCCATGGGATTCTCCAGGCAAGGATACTGGACTGGGTTGCCATTTCCTTCTCTAGGGGATCTTCCTCACTCAGAGACTGAACCCATGTCTCTTGTCTCCTGCACTGGCAAGTGGATTTAAAGCCAGCTCCTAATAGCAAAGTCTAGTCTGGAAAAAGTTCTGGAATCAGGTAGTAAGGACCTCTGTAAATCCACACCTCCATAAAATACTGAAATGTTGGCAAAAAATTAAAAATCAAAATTTTCCCATCTCTAGAAATTAACAAAAGACTTGCAACATTCTGATGAGTATCAATTAAAGAAGAGATGATGAACTTTGTTGATACCCACAGGATCAGTGTCTTACCCTTTTGCATTCTCGTCTTACAAACTCTGAGCCTTGAAAGCCATCAGCCACACCATTGCCATAGTTGTGAAGGCCAGCAGCCTTGCAGCCACCAGAGTAGGCTGACCAGGACCAAAATTCCTTATAAAGTGCTAGCTCCCAGAGCAGGGTCACTTTTACAGGACACTGTCATTATCTGACCCAATTCAGAGCTTGCTCTACAAGAAAACCCCTATCTCCAGGGTGTTTATCAATAATTAAGTCAGCAACAATTGCTTAACATTTCATCTGAGCAAATCGTAGTCCCCTATCAGTAACTTGAGTCTAGTTTTATCTTGTATAGGGACTTGTATCTAGATATATAAAGAACTCTTAGAACTCATTATTAAAATATGAATAACCCAATTTGAAAATGGATACAGCAATTGAATAGAAATTTCTCCAAAAAAGACATACAAAAGACGATAAGCACAGGACATGATGTTTATATCATTAGTCATTAGATAAATGCAAACAAATCACAAAGAGATACCATGTCATACCTACTAGAATCACTATAATCAAAATAGTAGACTACAAGTGCTGGTAAGAAAGTGGAGAAATTAGAAAGAACCCTTATATCATACATCAACCATGAGAATGTAAAATGGTCCTGAAGGCAATTTGGTTTCTCCTTGAAATATTTAAACATGGAATTAACCTATGATCCAGGAATTCCCCTCCTAGAAATAAAAACATTATTTCAGTTCAGCTCAGTTCAGTTGCTTAGATGTGTCTGACTCTTTGTGACCCCATGGACTGCAGCACACCAGACCTCCCTGTCCATTACCAACTCCCAGAGTTTACCCAGACTCATGTCCATTGAATTGATGATGCCATCCAACCATCTCATTCTCTGTCATTCCCTCCTCCTCTTGCCTTCAATCTTTCCCAGCATCAGGGTATTTTCAAATGAGTCAGTTATTCGTATCAGGTGGCCAAAGTATTGGAGTTTCAGCCTCAACATCAGTCCTTCCAAGGAACACTCATGACTGATCTCCTTTAAGATGGACTGGTTGGATCTCTCTGCAGTCCAAGGGACTCTCAAAAGTCTTCTCCAACACGACAGTTCAAAAGCATCAATTCTTCAGTGCTCAACTTTCTTTATAGTCCAACCTCACATTTATACATGACCACTGGAAAAACCTTGACTCTATGGTAGCCTCAACTCTATAGACCTTTGTTGGCAAAAGAATGTCTCTGCTTTTTAATACGCTGTCTAGGTTGGTCATAACTTTCCTTCAATCCTTTGAAGCGTCTTTTAATTTCATGGCTGCAATTACCATCTGCAGTGATTTTGGAGCCCAAAAATCAAAGTCTGCCACTGTTTCCCCATCTACCTGCCATGAAGTGATGGGACCGGATGCCATGATCTTAGTTTTCTGAATGTTGAGCTTTAAGCCAACTTTTTCACTCTCCTCTTCACTTTCATCATGAGGCTTTTTAGTTCTTTTTCACTTTCTGCCATAAGGGTGGTGTCATCTGCATATCTGACGTTATTGATATTTATGCCAGCAAACTTGACTTCAGCTCGTGCTTCATCCAGTCCAGCATTTCTCATGATGTACTCTGCATAGAAGTTAAATAAGCAGGGTGACAATATACAACCTTGACATACTCCTTTTCATATTTGGAACCAGTCTGTTGTTCCATGTCCAGTTCTAACTGTTGCTTCCTGATCTGCATACAGGTTTCTCAAGAGCCAAGTCAGGAGTTCTGGTATTCCCGTCTCTTTCAGAATTTTCCACAGTTTATTGTGATCCACACAGTCAAAGGTTTTGGCATAGTCAATAAAGCAGAAATAGATGTTTTTCTGGAACTCTCTTGCTTTTTCCATGATCCGGTGGATGTTGGCAATTTGATCTCTGGTTCCTCTGCCTTTTCTAAAACCAGCTTGAACATCTGAAAGTTCATAGCTAATGTATTGCTGAAGCCTGGCTTGGAGAATTTCGAGCATTACTTTACTAGCGTGTGAGATGAGTGCAATTGTATGGTAGTTTGAACATTCTTTGGCATTGCCTTTCCTTAGGATTGGAATGAAAACTGACTTTTTGCAGTCCTGTGGCCATTGCTGAGTTTTCCAAATTTGCTGGCATATTGAGTGCAGCACTTTCACAGCATCATCTTTCAGGATTTGAGATAGCTCAACTGGAATTTCATCACCACTACTAGCTTTGTTCTAGTGGTGCTTCCTAAGGCCCACTTGACTTCACATTCCAGGATGTCTGGCTCTAGGTGAGTGGTCACACCATTGTGATTAGCTGGGTCATGAAGGTCTTTTTTATACAGTTCTGCTGTGTATTCTTGCCACCCATTCGTAATATCCTCTGCTTCTGTTAGGTCCATGCCATTCTGTTCTTTATTAAGCCCATCTTTGTGTGAAATGTTCCTTTGGTATCTCTAATTTTCTTGAAGAGATTTCTAGTCTTTCCCATTCTATTGTTTTCCTCTGTTTCTTTGCACTGATCATTGAGGAGGGCTTTCTTATCTCTCCTTGCTATTCTTTGGAACTCTGCATTCAAATGGGTATATCTTTCCTTTTCTCCTTTGTTTTTCACTTCTCTTCTTTTCACAGCTATTTGTAAGGCCTCCTCAGACAGCCATTTTGCTTTTATGTCCACTCAAAATCTTGTATAAAAATATTCTTTATATTATTTAATATAGTGAAAAAATGGGATTCAGCTCAAGTTTCAACAGTAATAAATAAATAAATCAATGTGGTAGACCCACACAATGGAATATTATTCAACAATAAAAATAAATGAAATACTGATACATGCTAAAACCTGGGTAAACCTTAGACATGTTATACTGAATGAAAGGAGGAATCAATAAAGGCTGTACTTTATTATTTGCTTGTTTTGAAAGTCCAGGGACTTCCCTGGCAGTTAAGTGGTTATGACTTTTCCTTCCAATGCAGGGAATATAGGTTGAATCCCTGATCATGGAGCTAAGATTCCACGTGCCTCACAGCTAAAAGACCTAAACATAAAACAAGCAATACTGTATCAAATTCCATTAAGACTTAAAAATTGTCCAGATTTTAAAAAAAAGAAAAACTTAAAAGTCCCAAAATTACTTAATCCAGTGTTATCAGTGAGGGCAAGCAAGAAATCATAGAAACATTTAAAAGAGGGTCTGAAGACAAAGCTTTTATTGGGTGCTTTGTAAAGCCTTACCACACCTCTGTAGAGGTAGGAGGCCATAGAAGTTTGAGTACACAGGCAGGAAGGCTGTATACAAGCCCAGAAGAGAGCTTAAGGAGCACCAGTCACTCCCTGACCAGCCTGTGTCCATGCACAAGGAGGGAGTGAAGGCTAAATAGACTTTTTAAACTGAGGTAGTGGAAATGATTGTCCCCAACACACACAGACCCTCATAGCAAGGCTGAGAAACTTGTAGGCTCAAACTACTTAAGGACATCTCTCCCCAAACTTTATCTGACGGCTGAGCTAACCAAACCGAGACTTCAGAGGCCGCAGAACAGACGACCTATGGCATGATAGAATTAGTCCAGAAATGTACTAAACCATCTGCTGCCAACCAAAGTAGTAGAAAACGGAGGAAACAGGGTATCCAAAGTCCCACATCATATTACCTAAAATATTCAAGTTTAACAAAAGAATTATGAGGGGGGAAAAGAAACAGGAAAAAAAGACACCCTCCCTCCCACACAAAGAAGTCAATACATACTTCTCTCAGGAAGGTCCAGATGTTTGATGTGTTAGATGAAGACACTGAGTCCCTTACTATAAATATGTGAAAGAACCGAAAAGAAATCACATTTTAAAAAATTAAAGGAAACACAATAGTGATGACTCATCAAATTGAGAATATCATTAAAAAGATAAAAATAATGTTTTTAAATATAATCAAGCTGAGATTTTGGAGATGGGAAGAAATACAACTTAAATTTAAATAGAAAAGGGGGTCAAAATCAGATTTGAGCTGCAGAGAAAAGAATTTTCAAAATAAGAGATCTATAGCTATTCCTTTTCCAATCTGAGTCACTAAAAAAAAACAGAATGCAAAGAAATAAATGGAGCTACAGAAATTCATGGATCACCACAAAGGATAACAACACATGTATAGCATCCCTCTCAGGGAGAGAGGGAAAAACCATGTGAAGAAATGGATCTACAAAAAGGAAATGAATTAGCAAGTCAAGATCTTCTCACAAAGGAAATTTTATGCCCAGGTAGTTTCACTGGTGAATGTCAGTAAACATTTAAAGAAGAATTAATAGCAATAGTTCACAAGCACTTTCAGAAAGTAGAACAGAAAGAAAACTTGTAATTTATTCTATGAGATCAGTGTCATCTTTATACCAAATTAGACAAATCCATCACAAGGAAAGAAAACCGATGTTCCTTGTGAATACAGACTAAAGATCAGAAGCAAGGATATCTCCTCTTCCTCATCTCTTTACCATCTGTTTTGTGGTTGCCCCTTGGATGGCAAGGTTCACCACTCTCATATGTTGAGACAGATCATGCCACACACATTATATTAATTCCATGTGGTTGCTCTAGCAAATGATGGCAGACACGGTGGCTTAAAATAAAATACATTCATTTTCTTAGATTTCAGGAGTCTAGAAGACTGAAATTAGTATCAGTGGAAGAAAACCAAGGGATCCACAGGGCTGTGCCTCCTCTGGCAGCTCTAGCAAGCAGTCCCTTCCATGTCTTTCCCAGCTTCTGGTGCCTGATGGCATTACTGGCTTGTGGACCTCCCATTTCAATCTCTCCCTCTGCCTACATGCTACCTTCTCATCTACATGGGTTTATTATTCTCCTCTGGCCACATTCTTTTTTTTTTTTTTTGCTGACTGTATAGAGCTTTTCCATCTTTGGCTGAAAAGAATATAATCAATTGACCATCTGGTGATGTCCATGTGTAGAGTCTTCTCTTGTGCTGTTGGAAGAGGGTGTATGCTGGGACCAGTGCCTTCTCTTAGCAAAATTCTGTTGGTCTTTGCCCTGCTTCATTTTGTACACCAAGCCCAAATTTGTCTGATACTTCATGTATCTCTTGACTTCCTACTTTTGCATTCCAGTCCCCTATAATGAAAAGGACACTTTTGTGTGTGTGTGTTAGTTCTAGAAGGTCTTGTAGGTCTTCATAGAACCATTCAACTTCAGCTTATTCAGTGTTACTGGTCAGGGCACACACTTGGATTATGGTGATACTGAATTGTTTACTTTGGAAATGAACAGAGATCATTCTGTCATTTTTGAGACTGCACCCAAGTACTGCATTTTGGACTCTTTTGTTGACTATGATGGCTACTCCATTTTTTCTAAGGGATTCTTGTCCACAATAGTAGATATAATGGTCATCTGCATTAAATTCACCCATTCTTGTCCATTTCAGTTCACTGATTCCTAATATGTCGATGTTCATTCTTGCCATCTCCTGTTTGACCACTTCCAATTTACCTTCAACAGTGTGCGAACTGTGAAATTCCAGATGTTCAAGCTGGATTTAGAGAAGGCAGAGAAACCAGAGATCAAATTGCCAACATCTGTTGAATCATAGAAAAAGCAAAAGGGTTCCAGAAAAAATCTTACTTCTGTTTTATTGACTATGCCAAAGTTTTTGTGTGGATCTCAAAATTCTTAAAGAGTTGGGAATACCAGACCACCTTACCTGCCTCCTAAAAATGTGTATGCAGGTTAAGAAGCAACAGTTAGAATCAGCCTTGGGATAACAGACTGGTTCCAAATTGGGAAAGGAGTACGTCAAGGTTGTATATTGTCACCCTGCTTATTTAACTTATATGCAGAGTGCTTTATGTGAAATGCTGGATTGAATGAAGCACAAGATGGAATCAAGATTTCTGGGAGAAATATCAATAACCTCAGAAATGCAGATGACACCACACTTATGGCCAAAAGACAGAAAGAACTAAAGAGCCTCATGATGAAAGTGAAAGAGGAGAGTGAAAAAGTTGGCTTAAAGCTCAACATTTATAAAACTAAGATCATGACATCCACTCCCATCACTTCATGTCAAATAGATGGGGAAACAGTGGAAACAGTGACAGACTTTAGTTTGGGGGGCTCCAAATCACTGCAGATGGTGACTGCAGCCATGAAATTAAAAGACAGTTGCTCCTTGGAAGAAAAGTTAAGACCAACTTAGACAGCATATTAAAAAGCAGAGACATTATTTTGCCAACAAGGTCCATCTAGTCAAAGCTATGGTTTTTCCAGTAGTCATGCATGGATGTGAGAGTTGAACTATAAAGAAGGCTGAGTGCTGAAGAATTGATGCTCTTGAACTGTGGTACTGGTGAAGACTTTTGAGAGTCTCTTGGACTGCAAGGAGATCCAACCAGTCAATCCTAAGGGAAATCAGTCGTGAATATTCATTGGAAGGACTGATGCTGAAGCTGAAACTCCAATACTCTGGCCACCTGATGCAAAGAACTGATTCACTGGAAAAGACACTGTTGCTGTGAAAGATTGAAGCCAGGAGGAGAAGGGAACGACAGAGGATGAGATGTTGGACAGCATCACCTGCTCTATAGACATGAGTTTGAGCAAGTTTTGGGAGCTGGTGATGGACAGGGAAGACTGGTGTGCTGAGTTCCATGGGGTTGCAAAGAGTCAGACACGACCGAGTGACTGAACTGAACCTGGCCACATGCAGTCTCTCCCTGTCTCTTACTAATAAGGATGCTTGTGACACGATGCGCCGGGACTACAGTCAGAAATGGCAAAGCTGTTGGAAATATAACACCAGGAGTTTGAAACTACTTTGATAAATACGGCAAGAATTCTAATGAGGAAAACAGACAGCAGGCAAGAGCACAGGGACAATGTAGGCAGAAAGATAAATATTTTAAGAAATAATCATAAAAAAGAAACTTTAGAAATGAAACACCATGCAGTAGAAATGAGGAATGCCTATGATTAGCTCATTAGCAGGTGGGACGCAGTCGAGGAAAGAATGCATGAGCTGAAACACAGGAGAACAGAAACTTCCAAAACTGAGAGGCGAAAAGAAAAGACTGAAGAAAAACAGAACCGAATATCCAAGAACTGTGGGACAACTGCAGAAGGTGTAACATATGTTTAGGGTGAAGCCCAGAAGGCGAAGGAGAAAGGAAACAGAAGAAATATTTAACTCAATAATGACTGACAATTTCCCCCAAATTAATATCAGACAACAGGATAAATGCCAAAACCACTATCTCTATATATATATCATACCCAAACTTGAGGATGTCAAGGATAAAGAAAAAATTTTGAAAGAAGCCAGAAAGGTAAAAAAGAGTCCAAATTACTCATAAAGAAATAAATATATAAATTACATCCAAGCTTTCCGAAGAAGCTATAAAAGCAAGAAGGGTTTGGAGTGAAATATTTAAAGTGTTGAAATAAAAAAAATAACCAATCTAGAGTTCTCTATCTTGTGGTATTGTCCTTTAAAAGTGAAGGAGAAATAGACTTTCTTATACAAATAAAAATTCAAGGAATTTGCTTTGTAAAAACAATTTTGTAAAAATTGTAAAAAAAAAGTTACAAAGATTTGCTTTGTAAAAAATATTTAAAGAGGTTCATTATAGAGAGGGAGCATAATAAGGTCAGAAACTCAGCTCTCCATAAAAAAGGAAGAGCATCAAAGAGAGGACAAGTAAAAGAAAAATAGAAACATATTTTAAAATAATATTTTAATTTTTAATTGTAGTATAATAAATTTACAATCTCATGATTTTTTTTCCCGTACATCAACATGAATCAGCCATAGGTATACATATGTCCTGTCCCTCTTGTACCACCTTCCCACCTCCCTCTCTCTCTCCCACCTCTCCAGCTTGTCACAGAGCACTGGCTTTGGGCTCCCTGCGTCACACAGCAAACTCCCACTGGCTATCTGTTTTACAATTGGCAATGTGTATATTTCATTGCTATTCTGCCAAACCGTTCCACCCTTTTCTTCCCCTCCTGTGTCCAAAATCATTTTATTTATATTATTTTTACTATTCTTGATTGATAAAACCAATAGGAGATTGTTCAAAATAATAATAGTAACAATGTATTTGTGTATGCTCACGTATAAATGAAACAGTGCTAATGACACAAGGGACAGAAGTTGTGAATTAGAAATATTTGTTATTGGAAGGTATTTGCTCCACTCATGGGGTTTCCCAGAGGGCGCAGTGGAAATGTGCCTGCCAATGCGGGAGACCCAGGAAACACGGGTTTGACCCCTGGGTCAGGAAGATCCCCTGGAGGAGGAAATGGCAACCCACTCCAGTGTTCTTGCCTAGAGAATCCTTATGGACAGAGGAGCCTGGTGGGCTGCAGTCCATGGGGTTGCAAAGAGTTGTACATGTCTGAGTATGCATGCACACACTACTCAGAAATCAGTATAGCGTTACTTGAAAGTGGACTTGGAATAATCACAAACATAAATTGTAGACTTTAAGGTAACCACTAGAAAAAGTAAAGAAAAAAGAAAAAATAAGCACAATTGATATGCTAAGAAGAATAATAGAATCATAAAATGCTTAAATAAAGGCACAAAAAGCAGAAACTGTGTGGAAGATAAAAATAGAAACAAAAATTAAGAGAAACAAATAGAAGAAAGTAACAAATATGGTATATATTAACCAGCTATATCAACAATCACTTTGAACATAAGTGGTCTAAAAACATCAATTGAAAACAGATTGTTAAAGCAGATCAAAAAAAAAAAGTCCCAGCTATATGTTATCAATTCAAATGCAGATTAAATATAAATGCATGTATAGGTTAAAAATAAAAGGATGAAGAAATATACACACAGCTAACAGTAATCAGGAGAGATGTTAAAATGATAGAGCTGATTTCAGAGCAGTGAAAATTATCATAGGTAAAGAAGGGCATTATGTAATGATAAAGGGGTCAATATCCCAAAAAGACATAACAGTCCTTAATGTGTACTTGTATAGCAAGAGGGCATCCACTATGAGGAAAATCCTGATAGGGACACAGGAGAAATAGATGAATTCACTATTATAGCTGGAGACTCTTTTTGTTGTTGCTGTTTTGTGACTAAGTCGGGTCCGAATCTTTGCACGCCCATGGACTGCAGCACACCAGGCTGCCCCTGTCCTTCACTATCTTCAGGAGTTTATGTCCATCTCAGATTTATGTCCATTGAGTTGGTGATTCCATCTAACCATCTCCTCCTCTGCTGCCTCCTCCTTTTGCCTTCAATCTTTCCCAGCATCAGGTCTTCTCCTGTGAGTTGGCTCTTCCCATCAGGTAGCCAAAGTACTGGAGCTTCAGTTTCAGCATCAGTTCTTCCAAAGAATATTCAGGGTTAATCTCCTAAAGGATTGACTGGTATGATCTCCTTGAGTCCAAGGGACCCTCAAGAGTCTTCTCCAACACCACAATTCAAAAGCATCAATTCTTTGGTACTTAGCCTTCTTTATGGTCCAAGTCTCACATCCCTACATGACTACAGGAGAAACCATGATAGACAGGTGCAGCAGAAAGAAAATTGGTAAGGGTGTAGTTGCACTCAGTGACACCATCAATCAACTGCATTTGATTGACATCTATGGACAACTTTGCCTAAAAGCAACAGATTACACAGTCTCCTCAAGCTGACATGGAACATCGAACAAAACAGATCACATTCTGAGTCATAAAACATACCTTAACACATGTAAAAGAAGATAAATCACGTAGTAGACCTTAATGGAACCAACGAGAAATAAATAATAAAAAGATACCTAAAAAATGCACCAAATACTTGAAGAGTAAACCACGTACCTATAAAAAACACATGGATTGTAAAAGAAGTTTTAAGAAAAAATTTAACATATTTTGAAGTAAATGAATTATAAATTATCCAAATTTGTGGGGTGCAGAAAAGTCAGTGATTAGAGAGACGTGTATAGCATTGACTATGTTGGAAAAGAAGAAAGATCTAAAATCAGTAATATATGCTTCCACTTTAGGAAACTAAAAGAAGGAGCAGGAGAAGGGAAGAGAGAAAGGGCAGGGAAAAGAAAAGAAGTGTAGGAAGAAGACAGAAAGGAGGAGGGGAAGGTGAAGAGGAAGACAGTCAGTGGAAGAAAATAAATAATAATAATCAGAGCAGGAATTTAAAAATAAATTGAAAATGATAAATCTAAAGAGAAAAATCAACAAATCTAAAAGTTGGTTCTTGGAAAAGGTCAGAAAAACTGTTAAGCCTCCAGACAGGTTAAGAAAAAAAAGAGAGAGGACAGAAATAGCTAATATCAGAAATGAAAGACAATATCTCTACAGATCCCATAGACATGAAAAGGATAATAAAGGGATATTATAACCAATTCTTGGAGAAGGCAATGGCACCCCACTCCAGTACTCTTGCCTGGCAAATCCCATGGATGGAGGAGCCTGGTAGGCTGCAGTCCATGGGGTCGCTAAGAGTCGGACACGACTGAGTGCCTTCACTTTCACTTTTCACTTTCATGCGTTGGAGAAGGCAATGGCAATCCACTCCAGTGTTCTTGCCTGGAGAGTCCCAGGGACGGCGGAGCCTGGTGGGCTGCCATCTATGGGGTCGCACAGAGTCGGACACGACTGAAGTGACTTAGCAGCAGCAGCATAACCAATTCTATGTCCACAAGTTTGATAACCTAGATGAAATGGAATAATTCCTTCAAAGACATGAGTTGCCAAACTCACACCAAAGGAAACAGACAATATTATAGCCCCACATAAGTTAAATCAATAATTAACCTTCCAAAACAGAAAGTAATTGGCCTATTCTGAAGTCTACCAAATATTTATGGAAAAAAATTCACCAATTCTCTGTCACCTGTTCCAAAATTCCAAACTGAGGAGGACTTCCCATAATGTTAATTCATCCAACAAGTCCTTTCTGCTTCTGTCATTGGGTTTTATCAGTTCAGTTCAGCTCAGTTGCTCAGTTGTGTCTGACTCTTAGCAACCCCATGAATGGCAGCACACTAGGCGCCCCTGTCCATCACCAACTCCCAGAGTTCACCCAAACTCATGTGCATCAAGTTGGTGATGCCATCCAGCCATCTCATCCTCTGTCATCCCCTTCTCCTCCTGCCCCCAATCCCTCCCAGCATCAGGGTCTTTTCCAGTGAGTCAAATCTTTGCATGAGGTGGCCAAAGTATTGGAGTTTCAGCCTTAGCATCAGTCCTTCCAATGAACACCCAGGACTGGTCTCTTTTAGGATGGACTGGTTGGATCTCCTTGCAGTCCAACAGACTTTTCCAAGAGTCTTCTCCAACACCACAGTTCAAAAGCATCAATTCTTTGGCGCTCAGCTTTCTTCACAGTCCAACTCTTACATCCATACAAGACCAATGGAAAAACCATAGCCTTGACTAGACAGACCTTTGTTGACGAAGCAATATCTCTGCTTTTTAATATGCTATCTAGGTTGGTCATAACTTTCCTTTCAAGGAGTAGGAGTCCTTTAAATTCACGGCTGCAATCACCATCTGCAGTGATTTTGGAGCCCCCCAAATAAAGTCAGCCACTGTTTCCACTGTTTCCCCATCTATTTCCCATGAAGTGATTGGACCAGATGCCATGATCTTCATTTTCTGAATGTTGAGCTTTAAGCTAACTTTTTCGCTCTCCTCTTTCACTTTCATCACAAGGCTCTTTAGTTCCTCTTCACTTTCTGCCATAAGGGTGGTGTCATCTGCATATCTGAGGTTATTGATATTTCTCCTGGCAATCTTGATTCCAGCTTGTGCTACTTCCAGCCCAGCATTTCTCATGATGTACTCTGCATAGAAGTTAAACAAGCAGGGTGACAATATACAGCCTTGATGTACTCCTTTTCCTATTTGGAACCAGTCTGTTGTTCCATGTCCAGTTCTAACTGTTGCTTTCTGGCCTGCATACAGATTTCTCAAGAGGCAGGTCAGGTGGTCTGGTATTCCCATCTCTTTCAGAATTTTCCACAGTTTACTGTGATCCACACAGTCAAAGGCTTTGGCATAGTCAATAATGCAGAAATAGATGTTTTTCTGGAACTCTCTTGCTTTTTTGATGATCCAGCGGATGTTGGCCATTTGCTCTCTGGTTACTCTGCCTTTTCTAAAACTAGCTTGAACATGTGGAAGTTCATGGTTCATGTATTGCTGATGCCTGGCTTGGAGAATTTTGAGCATTACTTTACTAGCACGTGAGATGAGTGCAATTGTGCAGTAGTTTGAGTATTCTTTGGCATTGCCTTTTTTGGGGATTGGAATGAAAACTGACCATTTTCAGTCCCAAGGCCACTGCTGAGTTTTCCAAATTTGCTGGCATATTGAGTGCAGCACTTTCACAGCATCATCTTTTAGGATTTGAAATAGCTCAACTGGAACTCCATTACCTCTACTAGCTTTGTTCATGGTGATGCTTCCTAAGGCCCACTTGACTTCACATTTCAGGATGTCTGGCTCTAGGTGAGTAATCACACCATCGTGATTATCTGGGTCATGAAGATCATTTTTGTACAGTTCTTCTGTGTATTCTTGTCACTCTTCTTAATATCTTCTGCTTCTGTTAGGTCCATACCATTTCTGTCCTTTATCGAGCCCATCTTTGCATGAAATGTTCCCTTGGTATCTTTAATTTTCTTGAAGAGATCTTTAGTCTTTCCCATTCTGTTGTTTTCCTCTATTTCTTTGCACTGATCAGTGAGGAAGGCTTTCTTATCTCTCCTTGCTATTCTTTGGAACTCTGCATTCAAATGGAAATATCTTTCCTTGGCGCCTTTGCTTTTCACTTCTCTTCTTTTCACAGCTTTGTAAAGTCTCCCCAGACAGCCATTTTGCTTTTTTGCATTTCTCTTCCATGAGGATGGTCTTGATCCCTGTCTCCTGTACAATGTCACGAACCTCAGTCCATAGTTCATTAGGCACTCTGTCTATCAGATCTAGTCGCTTAAATCTATTTCTCACTTCTATTGTATAATCATAATTTTATCCTATAATTTAGGTCATACCTGAATGGTCTAGTGGTTTTCCCTACTTTCTCCAATTTAAGTCTGAATTTGGCAATAAGAAGTTCATGATCTGAGCCACAGTCAGCTCCTGGTCTTGTTTTTGCTGACTGTATAGAGCTTCTCCATCTTTGGCTGCAAAGAATATAATCAATCTGATTTCGGTGTTGACCATCTGGTGATGTCCATGTGTAGAGCTTTCTCTTGAGTTGTTGGAAGAGGGTGTTTGCTATGACCAATGCGTTCTCTTGGCAAAACTCTATTAGTCTTTGCCCTGCTTCATACGGTACTCAAGGCCACATTTGCCTGTTACTCCAGGTGTTTCTTGACTTCCTACTTTTGCATTCCAGTGCCCTATAATGAAAAGGACATCTTTTTGGGTTGTTAGTTCTAAAAGGTCTTGTAGGTCTTCATAGAACCATTTAACTTCAGCTTCTTCAGCGTTACTGGTTGGGCCATAGCCTTGGATCACAGCGATATTGAATGATTTGCCTTGGAGATGAACAGAGATCATTCTGTCGTTTTTGAGATTGCGTCCAAGTACTGCATTTCGGACTCTTTTGTTGACCATGATGGCTACTCCATTTCTTCTGAGGGATTCCTGCCCACAGTAGTAGATGTAATGGTCATCTGAGTTAAATTCATCCATTCCAGTCCATTTTAGTTCACTGATTCCTAGAATGTCTACATTCACTCTTGCCATCTCCTGATCGACCACTTCCAATTTGCCTTGATTCATGGACCTGACATTCCAGGTCCCTATGCAGTATTGCTCTTTACAGCATCGGACCTTGCCTCTATCACCAGTCCCTTCCACAACTGGGTGTTTTTTTGCATTGACTCCATCCCTTCATTCTTTCTGGAGTTATTTCTCCACTGATCTCCTGTAGCATGTCGGGCACCCACTGACCTGGGGAGTTCCTCTTTCAGTATCCCATCATTTTGCCTTTTCATACTGTTCATGGGGTTCTCAAAGCAAGAGTGCTGAAGTGGCTTGCCATTCCCTTCTCCAGTGGACCACATTCTGTCAGACCTGTCCACCGTGACCTGACTGTCTTGAGTGGCCCCACACAGCATGGCTTAGTTTCATTGAGTTAGACAAGGCTGTGTTCCATGTGATCAGACTGGCTAGTTTTCTGTGATTATAGTTTTATACAGAGTGTTTATTTCTGGGTGGATATTAAAGAGAAGGTGATAATGAGAGAACAAAGTTGGAAGAGAGACGTCACACTGGCTATTCTATTTCAGCTGCATAATTTTCTCATTGGTGTCTGTTACGTATTATGTATTGCCAACCAGGCTGCAGGTACTAAAAATAGTAAAATATCCCTTCATCTTCTTCAAACTATTATACTTACCCTAGACAAAAATGCACACATGATCCTCAACTCTATAGATCCTGTATCTCTCAAAATTTTGATGATAGGTTGACCATGAATTTGAGTTTCATTGCTGTTTTTCTTTATGTCTGTGTTAAAGTTGGTATTTTATTGGGATTTTAAAGAACCTACGTCAAGACAGATGACAAGAATATGCTTTAATTTAGAGTTGCTGGTTATCTTAAAATTTAACTTAATGGCTCATTGTCTTATAAAACATACAGGTCTATGTTTCTGTCTCAAAGACCTGGAGTATGAGCTATTCTGCACACTCATATTCTTATTTCAAGTGCAACATAGGAGCTGCATTCATATAGAAATAATGCTATCAGGAGTTTAATAAAATAAAGAAATATTTATTTCTCTTTTGAGAAAATCCAGATTTGTATTTAGCATAGTATTAGTGCAAATATTCACTATAGTTTACTTGTCTCTATATTCTGGAAAAAAATCATTCTTGTAATTTTTAGTTTCCTCCATCATTGTTCTTAGTTCATTGAGTCTCTACCTCTGTCCTCTTTCCTGATATAGTTCTCTATTATACTTGCTCTGTTTTATGCTTGTGTTAATTTGCTCTTTCTTCTTTCCTTTACTCTGCTGAGACCTTCCTGCCAATTTGCAAGAAAGCAACATTCTTTGTTGAAATCTCTTTGAAAGAGAAAAGCAAGCTTCTAAACTAAGCAAGATCAAACTGGAATAAAATATTAATATGGCATTATATTCTAAAGCTATAAACCTAACTATAAGTAAGGAACACAGTCAAAAAGTACCTGGAACGATTTCATTTTTAATAGCAGCAGAGACTATATTTAACTATAACACTTTAAATTATAAACTTCGTGTTTTCCCTTTATTGTTGCTGAGATTAAAAATATTAAATAAATTGAGAGAAAAAAGAGAGTTTTGAGATTATTCCACAATTTGGTCTGTCAGCAAAATAAAACATATAGGTGCCTGAAATATTATATATCACATCAAAAATTAATCAAAAAATGTAACAAGAACAAAACCGTGTAACAGCCTTTTGTTTTTATGTCCCTTTCTCTGTATATCAGAGTGAAATCAGCTGTGAGTAATTTATGAGTTATGAGGCAAAGCACTCATTTCATAGGTTCAAAGTTGATATACAGTATACAGTTTGAGTGTTTTCAATTATAAACTTTAAAAGGAGACATAGAAATACTAATACATTTCTAATTCCCTAATTTAAATGCTAAAAAACACTTTTCTTTCTTTTCCTATTCCAAATTTCCAATTATTTTTAATACTTGATTTATTTTTCCTTAAGGGACAAGAATAACTCTATGAGTGCACACTGATAGCTGCTTTTAATTGCTCAGTTACTCTATCCAGTGATCCAACTTTGGCTTCAGGTTGCTATAGCAATTAAAGTGGGAAAACTGGGAACAAAACCTAATAGCTCTTCATTCAACCCATTATATATGGTTACAGCAAACCAAAAAGCTTCCTACGGATTCTGAAACGGATGCATCACCTCTGGAGATAATGAAGTGTTTTGGTGGGAATTTGTGCAAAAACCCGATATACAATTAGACAAATATGCTCGAATATCATGTTTCATTGAAGTTTGTGTGAGCCTTCGTGCTTGTCAATGGGTCCTGATCCTAAATGCGTTTATGCCTGATTAATTGTCAATATCGGGCAGGAGTTTGCTCATTAGCTCCTTGCAGGGCCCATTTGAGACTGCCATGAGCTTCTTTTAGAAATGATATGCTAACTGGTGATAAACTGAATTGAATTTTTGTCTTTTGTGAATAGATCCTGTTGAAAATCCTATATGAAAATCTTCCAAGAGTGCTGAATAAATTGATATTATTCTGTTATAAAGTTGCTGCTTTATTATGCATGCTTCCTTAGTTAAATAAAATCTTTGTGTTTCCTCTTTATTTTATACTTTGTTTTCAATCTATTTAGTACCCCCCATAGATATACTGATGCATTCAATTAATATCATTTCTGTGTATAATGATACAAGTTTGTTTTAGCTCACTTTTTACGCAGAATTCAAGTTAAATAGAGGACACTTATTGTAAAAAATGCATATTTAAACCATTAATCAGAATTCTATAAGGCAATGTGTGCTGTATTTTTCCTTTAAATTCATTAAAATTATTACAAGACCTAATTGTAGACCTGCTTTATTTATATATATTGATTATACTTATGGGATTAGGAAAAATTCCTTGAAAGCACCAAGGAAGCTGCATGCTTCGTTGCTCAGTTGTGTCTGGCTCTTTGTGACCCCATGGACTATAGTCCGCCAGGCTCTTCTACCCATGGGGATTCTCCAGGTAAGATTCCTGAGTGGGTTGCCGTGCCCTCCTCTAGAGGATCTTCCCAACCCAGGATCAAACCCAGGTCTCCTGCTTTGCAGGCAGATTCTTTACCCTCTGAGACTCCAGCGAAGCCCAAGAATACTGGAGTGGGTAGTCTATTCATTCTCCAGGGGATCTTTCTGACCCAGGAATTGATCAGGGGTCTGCTGCATTGTAGGCAAATTCTTTACCAGCTGAGCTACTAAAGCACTGAGGAGGATCATATTAACAGGCATAGACACATTAGCTCAAGAAAGAGAACTCAGAACTGGGTTACCATCCATAATTATTTCTAATTCATTATTTTCAAGTCATAGTTTTTTGTCTTGTTGTCATTATTATTTGCATTAAGCCTGACACGGATTAAATTCTGTGATAAAAAAGGCTATCTGCTTAAGAATCACAAGTTAAAGTAGAAGTTTTCAAAATTATTGAAGCACCACTAAGAAGAGTTGTTTTTATTAAGCTCATATCTACATTCTAAAAATATACGAACTTCATTAATGTAGTTGCTATTCTGATTATCTTATCTGAAGTAAAAGAATTAAAATAAGAAAAATGGATAAAATATTTTTAGTTTAGGGCCCCTACAAGAGAGAAAGAAAAATTATGATGAGGTATAGAATTTTGTTTCAGAAGAGATATGCAATTATATTAACTAAGGAAGTCAACACTAGAAATAACTATATATATATACTTTTTTGCAGGGGGTGGGGGGTGGGGCTCCAAAATCACTGCAGATGGTGATTGCAGCCATGAAATTAAAAGATGCTTACTTCTTGGAAGAAAAGTTATGACCAACCTAGATAGTATATTCAAAGGCAGAGACATTACTTTGCAGACTAAGGTCCGTCTAGTCAAGGCTATGGTTTTTCCTGTGGTCATGTATGGATGTGAGAGTTGGACTGTGAAGAAGGCTGAGCGCCGAAGAATTGATGCTTTTGAACTGTGGTGTTGGAGAAGACTCTTGAGAGTCCCTTGGACTGCAAAGAGATTCAACCAGCCCATTCTGAAGGAGATCAGCCCTGGGATTTCTTTGGAAGGAATGATGCTAAAGCTGAACCTCCAGTACTTTGGCCACCTCATGTGAAGAGTTGACTCATTGGAAAAGACTCGGATGCTGGGAGGGATTGGGGGCAGGAGGAGAAGGGGACGACTGAGGATGAGATGGCTGGATGGCATCACGGACTCGATGGACTTGAGTCTGAGTGAACTCTGGGAGATGGTGATGAACAGGGAGGCCTGGTGTGCTGTGATTCATGGGGTCGCAAAGAGTCGGACACGACTGAGCGACTGAATTGAACTGAACTGAACTGAACGGATATATATATATTTAAGAATCAGGGTTTCCCAGGTGGCACTAATGGTAAAGAACCTGTCTGGCAATGCAGACGTGGGTTTGACCCCTGGGTCAAAAAGATTCCCTAGAGGAGGGCATGGCAACCCACTCCAGTAGGTAAAATCTCGTGGGTAGACGAGCCTGGTGGGCTACCATCCACAGGATCACAAAGTTTAGGATACGACTGATGCAACTTAGCACAGCACAGCACAAGGATACAACATTCAAAATTATTAACCCTAATTAATGTTATCCATAATCATAAAACACAGATGATAACCATCATTGAATAAAAGTGTCTTTTCTTATTTTTTGTCTTTGATATAAAAAAAGCTTTGGAGTTTCTACTGAAAGATATGATAAAATGCTAAGGAGAATTCCAATTATTCCACATATAGAATAAAAAAAAATTTTGAGCAAACAGTGGAAAAAGTACATCATTATGGGTAGGTATTGAGGATAATTCAGAGAAGGCAATGGCACCCCACTCCAGTACTCTTGCCTGGAAAATCCCATGGACGGAGGAGCCTGGTAGGCTGCAGTTCATGGGGTCGCTAAGAGCAAGGCACGACTGATCAACTTCACTTTCACTTTTCACTTTCATGGATTGGAGAAGGAAATGGCAACCCACTCCACTGTTCTTGCCTGGAGAATCCCAGGGACGGCGGAGCCTGGTGGGCTGCCGTCTATGGGGTCGCACAGAGTCAAACACAACTGAAGCGACTTAGCAGCAGCAGCACTGAGGAAAATTAAAGATTTTACATACTCAAATCAGTTATGTGCATAAAGAAAAAGTTCCTTGTTTAGTGATACTTTATGGTTGTTATAAAGACATAGTGAAGAAAATAATAAAATTTTCTTATTTGGTTAAAATTTACAAAATAACACATCCATTCTTGGAAAGGAGAGTATCTCTCAATGGTAGTTTATCCTCAAATGACCCACAGATGATATTATTTTTTGTCTCTTTTTAAATGCAATTTCAGGACATAGAGTTTTCTCTTAAATTGTCACAGAAGACAGGAATGCAGGATTCCTGAGAATCTCTTTTTCTCTACAAAGTTGCACTGTCCTCATTATTCAGTGATTTAATTTAAGGAGTTCTGTAGCTACATTCACACATGACCAAGGTGAAATTAATTATGTATTAATTTTTTATCAGGTTAAAATGAGTATACACTAGAATATTGATTTGAGTCTACTTCCAAATACATGTCATAACAAAAAAAATAACAAACTTCTATGAATGTAAAATAAAAATTCACAACAGAATCTAACCTATGCCTATTGGAAATTTGAATAACAACAATTCATTGAAATAACAGTAAGAGTGCAATGTGAATTTCCTCTTCTGCTATCTTTGATTTCTAAAGTTATGAGATCCTTCCATCCATTCAAAAGATTCCCTTGAAGGATATGCTTTTCTTGGACCAGCTGAAATTCAGATCTCAGTTAATCTGTCCAGCTTCCGCAATTGCTTTTACAAGACTCACTCATAGACAACTGTAGCCATTGCTCCTTTCTGGACCTACAGGGGGTTTTTTCTGCTGTTCCTTTTCTTCCAAATATCAGGAAAAAGTGCTATTATCTCAAACTTCAAGATTATATCTGCTTACTTTTCCTGGTCCCTTTCAGTCCCACTAGTTTTGTGCATTCCTGAGTACTCTTGAGACATGACCTCCCCTTTTCCCCGCCCCATACTAAAACTCCTGTGACATTTTTATTGTGCCCATCTTATTTTACTTACCTTGCAGTAAAACTATTTCTGGCTTGAGCACAATCACAGAATCTGAAGATATAGGAATGTATCCTCCTTATTAACAGAGAGAAAGCAAATACAGTAATAGTAAATTGTATAATGAGATATGGAAACAATATTTTGTCTAATTAGGGAAGGATGTGAAATACACCTGGGAGTGAAATTGATGGGCTGCTTGGTAAGTTTTAAAACTTACCAAGTTCACTTTGGTAAGTGAACTTTTAAAATTGCATGCCAAACTTTTTCAAAGTGGCTAAATCATTAAACACTTTCACCAGCAACAAAAGAGAGTTGTAGTTTCTTCACCTTCTTAAATAAGCATTCATGTTATTTGTTGTTTAAAATGAAGAAATCCTTCTAGTAGGAGTGAATTTGTATTGTTTCCTTAATTTGCATCCCCCTAATATGTAATATGTGTGCATCTTCTCATAGGATTGCTAACCATCCATGTATCTTATTTGGGAGAATACTTATCCAACTATTTTGCCCATTTTTAGACATTATTTTTATTATTTTAGATTGTAAATTTGCTTTATATATTCTGAAAGCAAGTTTTTAGAAATATGTGGTTTGCAAATATTTTCCAGTTGCATCTCATCCTTTACTTAAAAAAAAAAAAAATTATCTGTTTACTTGGCAGAGCCTTAGTTTCATCATGGATCTAGTTCCCTGAGCAAAGGTTGAACCTGGACCCCCTGGACTGAGGGCACAGACTCTTAGCCACTGGACCAGCAGAGAAGTCCCCTTTTATCTTTTAATTTTTTGATGGCATCTTTCAAAGCCTTTTTATTTTTAACTGATGAATTCCAGTTTATCTCTTTGTTGTTGTTTTGGAGTCCAAGGGTCTTATCCTAATTCAAGGTCACAAAATTGTCTACTACGATTTCGTCTAAAGTGTATAGGATTGGCTCATATATTAGAGCTGATTCATTTTTGAGTTGGTTGTGTATGATGCGATGTGAGAGTCTACATTAATCTTTTGACATGCAGACATCCAGCTGTCCCTGTACTATTTATATAAGACTATCCTTTCCTCCATGAATTGTCCTGACACATTTGTTGAAAATCAATTGGCCATAAGCGTGTTTGGTTGTTCCAGGGCTCTCGATTCTGTAACATCGATCCATATGTCTGTCTCAACACCAACCACTCTGTCTTGCTTACTGTAGCTTTACAGTAATTTTGAAATTGGGAAGGGTAAGTCCTTCAACTTTATTCTTCTCTTTCAGAGTTATTTCAACTTCCAGGTTCTAAGCAAAGCTATATAACCTTTAGGATCAAATTTTCAATTTGTATAGAAAAGTATCACTCAGATTTTGATAGAGTGTGTTTAAATCTATAAAATCACTTAGAAAAAAAATGACATCATGACAAATGTTGATTTCTAATTCAAAAAGAAGGAATTTCTGTCCATTTAGGTGGTGGTTGTTTAGTCGCTGAGTCATGTCTGACTCTTTTTTTTCCTCTTGGACTGTAGACTCTAGGCTTTTCTGTCCATGGGATTCTCCAGGCAAGAAGTGGATTTTCACGCCCTCCTCTAGGGGATCTTCCCAACCCAGGGATGACATCCACGTCTCCTGCATTGGCGGGTGGGTATTTTACCACTGAACCTCCTGGGAAGCCCCAACATTTAGGTAAATCCTCTTTAATGTCTCATAGCAATGTTTTGCAGTTTTCAGTATGTCTGCCTTGCTCTTCTATTGTTAATTTTCTAGGCATTTTATTATTTAAAAAGGCATTTCTAGGCATTTTATTATTATCTAAAATATCAATGGTAAATCCAATGTCATGCATTATTTCCTTTAGGTTCTCTTGCCTCTGGAGTATTTTTAGATCTCCATGTTTAAGTGTTTGACATATTTTAAGTTAATTTTTACATATGGTATAAAGTATAGGTTCAACTTCATTCACTTCCATGTGGTTTTCCAAGTTTGCTAGCACCGTTTGTTGAAAAGAATGTCTTATCCTTATTGAATGATCTTTGGTACCCTTGTTAAAATTATTTCTGTATTCTTTATTTTATCCCACAGGTTTATGTGTCTGTCCTTATGCCAGTCCCACATTGTTTTAATAACTGTCCCTTTGAGGTAAATTTTGAAATTTGGAAGTGTGATTCCTACAACTTTATTGTTTTGGCTATTTGAGGTCCTTGAGGTTCCATAGGAATTTTAGAACAGGATTTTCTATTTCTGCAAAACAATGCCATTGAAATTTTTTCAGAAATTTCATTAAATCTATAGATTGCTTTGGATAGCAGTGTCATCTTATCAATATTAAGTCTTCCAATCTGTGAACACGAGATGTCTTTTTTCACTGATGGCTGATCTTTTAGAATGTTTTGTAGTTTTCAGAGTACAAGTTCTATGGTTTCATCTTTAAATTTACTTCTAAATATTTTGTCCATTGTAATGCTTTTGTAAATGAAATTTTCTTAATTTGCTTTCCAGATTGTTCATTGTTAGGGTATAGAACCACCACTGATTTATTACAGTATTGATTTTGTATGCAGCAACTTTACTGATTTTATTCATTACGTTTCAATAATTTTTGTGAAATCTGCATGGTTTTATAGATTTAAGGTAATGTAATCTGTGAACAGAAATAATTTTATTTTTTAAATTCCAATTTGAATGCCTTTTATTTCTTTTGCTTACTGCTCTGATTAGAACTTTAAATACTAAGCTGAATTGAAATGACAAAAGCAATCATCTTTGTTTCTGATCTTAGAGGAAAAATTTTGTCTTTCACAATTAAATATGAGGTTAGCTGTGAGGATTTTATGGAGAGTTTTTATTGTGTTGAGAATTTTTTTCTTCTATTCCTTGTTTAGTTAGTACTTTTATCAAGAAAGGATATTGAACTTTATCAAATTTATTTGCATCAAGTATCTTATTCATTCTTTTAATTTATTCTAGTTCCTTAAAGTGCAATTATGTAATTGATTTGAGATATTTTTATTTTTTAAATGTACATATTGGATGTTGTGAATTTTCCTTTCAGCACTGTTTTCCTGCATTCCATAAGATTTAGTATGCTGTGTTTTATCTCAAAGTATTTTTTAACTTCCCTTCTTTTTTTTTGGCTTTGAACAACTAGTTTTTTTAAAGTGCTCACAAATTTGTGAATTTTACAGCTTTTCAAATTGATTTGTATCTTCACTCCACTGTGCCTGGAAGTGATACTTTGTACAAAGTCTTGACTAACATTTCAATATTGAAGAATGTCTCATATGCACAGTGTATAACTGCTATTTTGGAGTTGAATGACTGTGTGTCTGTTAGGTTTAATTCGTTTAAGGTGCTTTCTGATCCTCTAAGTTCTTATTGATCTTCTATTGTTCTCTCTCTCTCTCTTTTCTAAATTAAAGTTGGAAGTTTTGGTGTCTCTACTACTACAGAATTGCCTACTTCTCTCTTCAAATCTGGCAAATATTAGTGAGTACATTTGGCTATGCTATTTGGTGTATATATGTGTGTTTATAATCGCTGTATCTTCTTAGTGATTTGACGCTTTTGTCATTATACAATGTCCCTCTTTATCTGTCGTTACAGTTCTTGATTTAAGGACTATTTCGCCTAGCACTAAATTTGTATCAGCATTAAATTTCTTTTTACATTCATTTACATTCTTTTACTTTCAAGTTGTTTTCAGCTATCAAGTGAATTTACTGAAAATCGCATTACTTAGATCATGTTTTCCCTCCATTCTGCTAAACTGTGATTTTTCATGAGTGAGTTTAGAGCATTTACGTTGAAAGTAAATACTTGTATGGAAGGGCTTCCGCCATTTGCTTTTTGTTTTCGGTATTTTAAAAAGTGTTTGGTTCTTCCTTTCCTGCATTATTGCCTTCTTTTGCATTTTGTGGAGTTTTTAGTAATATGTTTGTTTCCTTTTTTTTTTTCATTTGTGTATATTCTATAGATATTTTATTTGTGGTTACCATGGGGATTACATATAACATCCTTAAAATTGTTCTGATTTAATTTTATTTAATAACAACTTAACCTCAGTTACCTTCATGACTCCTATAAGGTTCCAATCTTCCCTTATATTATGGATGTCACAGATTATATATTTATGTTATGTGCCTAATAGCATATTTTTATAATTGTTTTTCATATTTTTGTCTTTTGAGCTCTGTAGAAAATGAGATGTGAGTTAGAAACCAAAGATATAATGGTAATGACTTTTTTACTTGCCCACACATTTATTTCACCAGAGAATTTTATATCTTCATACTTCTTCAAGTGAGTGTTTAGTGTCTTTTCACTGCAACCTACAGGATTCCTTTTACAATTTCTGATAGGGCAGGTCTATCAGTAATTAACTTTATCATCTTTGTTTTTTTAAAAAATCTGGGAATCTCTTAATTTCTCCCTCAGTTTTGAAGGACAGTTTTGACAGATATAGAAATATCAATTGACAGCTTTTCTGGTATATGTATGTGTATATATATATATATATATATATATATACACACACATATATATATATGCATCCTACTGTCAGAAACTTTGGTTTTCTGATGAGAAATCAGCTAATAATCATATTGAGGGTCACTTATACAGGTCTTATCATTTCTGACTTGCTGCATTTAAGATTATGTATTATTTTTGACTTTCAACACTTTGATAATAATGTGTCTCACTTAGGGTCTGAAAAAGTTTATTTTACTTGAAATTTACTGAGTTTCTTTGATTTGTACATTCATGAATTTCTTCCTATTTGAGAAGACTTTGGTCATAATCTTGATCATATTTCAAGAAATAATGTTTATTCCCTTTTCTTTTCTCTCCTTCTGATACTCCTGCTTTTAAGTATTTTAGTATACTAGATGGTGTCTCACACCATCTAGGCTCTGTTCACTTTTTTTTTAACTTTTTTTTTTCTAATTTTATTTATTTTTTTACTTTACAATACTGTATTGGTTTTGCCATACATCAACATGAATCCACCATGGGCGTACATAAGTTCCTACTCCTGAACCCCCCTCCTTGTTTACCCATTTTTTTCTGCATCTCAAATTCAATAATTTCAATTGCTCTGTCTTCAAGTTCACCCATTCTTCTGCAAATCTGCTGTTGAACCCCTCTAATGTAATTTTCACTTTAGTTATTGAAAATTTCAGCTCCAGAATATCCATTTGGTTATCTCCTTATAATTTCTATTTGTTTATTAATGTTCTTTTACTAATATATTAGGTCCTGAATATTTCTTAGCTCATTAATCATATTTGAAATAGTGGTTTCAAAGTCCTTGTTCAGTAAATCCACTATCTGCATTACCTCAGGGATAGTTTCTGTCAATTAATTATTTTATTCCTTTGAATAAATCAAAACCTATTTCTCTGTATTCCTTGTGACTTTTGTTACCAAAAATTGTTATTTGATTTTTATATGTTGTAACTCAGATTCATCTACTCCATAGGGTTTTATTTATTTTGATTTTTTGTTATTGTTTTGATCATTGAAGACTGTTGCATTCCATTTATTTTGAGACTTTTCCAAGCTATTTTTTTTAAAGAATATTCCTTGTTATATGTACTCATTGTTTTGTTTGGTTTTTTTAATCTTGTGCTAGGCAAATGTTTTGACAAAGATTTCCTTGAAATCCAGGAGCTGAAAGATAAAAGCAAACAAAGATCACCAAAAATAATAAAAACAATAAAAAAAATAAAAGGACAAACAACTCTCTCCGTCTCTAAAGACTAGCTCTGTGTGGATGCATTCCTTTAGTACTTATCTAGGTTTGCTCTGAGCCTAGAGAGTGGCTGAGGAGAAAGTTAAGATTTTCTCAGAACTCATGAACATGCTTTTGCCGGTTCATTCACATGACTTTCCAAATTCTCCTGCATATGCAGTTGCCTTTGAATGTCTTAATTTCCCAAAGAGTCCAATCTAGTTTTAACTCTGGGCTTCAGGTGGTCTGCTATAGATCTGCATCCAGAATCTCTTGTCATAGGTGTCTGGATTTGTTGTCCCTTGTAGCTTTTATGAGTAGTTCAGGTTGCATCTCCCGCCTATGTTCCACATTATGTGAGACAAAGATGATCAAGTCAGCTATTCATGTACCCCAGCTGAGTTAGAATAAACATACACAGTAGTTTGAAAGTAACTTCTGTGTTCCCTCCAGTTGAAGGAGAGGTACTGGTAACCAGGTTTCCCTTGCTCACAGTCAAGACCTCTGTGTGCTGGGGAGGGGATGAATGAACGCAGAGCAAAAACACTATAAAACTCCTTAACATTTTGAAGATGGCTTTTTCTTGATGGAGCGTTTGGTGACTTGATTGTTGTGAACTTCTGATTGTGCTCCAGAACTCCTATGAAGTTGATTCACACAGTTTCTCCTGATTTGTTGTTGTTGTTTGGAAAAGAACATGTGGAGTTTCTTACTAAATCATTTTGCTGACCTCATTTTCCCACCGATTCCCATCTAGAGAAGTGGAGAAATCTTTTATCTATTCTCTCATTATCTTCTGAGACCTCTAGAAAGGGGCCAAAATCTTTGCATTCAAGTTCAGCATTTTGTGAAGAGTTTCTTTTTTCTTTTCATTGTGACGAGATGTTTTCAGTGACTGCCTAATATTAGGTATAGATGGTGCTCAGACACTAAGTCATGTCCAACTCTTTTCCGACCCCCTGGTCTGTAGCCTGCCAGGCTCCTCTGTCCATGGAGTTTTCCATAGCAAGAATACTGGATCAGATTGCCATTTCCTCCTCCAGCAGATCTTCCCAACCCAGGGACTGAAACCGTGTCTCTTGCATTGGCAGGTGTGTTCTTTATCACTGAGCCTCCTGGGACGCCCTATGTACAGATTACCATCCTTTAAAATTCAAAAACTATGAAGGTAAAGCACAAAACTTTAATACATTCATTAGTCTGTTTATGAATACATATTTTGGACATTTCTTGGGATTAAGGATATAAGTACTCTTTCTGTTTTTTCATTGAGTTTAGATAGTAGAATGGTGGAATTTTATGTGATTCTTTCAAAATTCTGAAATTTTCCCCATAACCTGCTTCTCTTTCAGTGTGATTTCCATTCCAGCTTCTATTTCTCTATTGATTTTGAATGTCAGTATTTTACTCTCACTTCTAGACTATTAATTTTATAATATTAATTTAGGCATTTGAGAATAACAATTCTCCTATTGGTGACTGCTGATTCTCTTGATGTGGGTACATTTTCTTACCTGGTTTGTATCTTTAAATTGTGAGCTCACCCCTACCTTCATTTTCTCCATAAGTGAACTGAATGCCCTGTGTTGTAGAATTAGTGTATAGATAGTTTTATCTTTGCTTCTGCCGGATCTCTTGGGGGTATCCAGCTTGAGACATACAAAGCATTCCAAGTTAAAATGAATTCCAGCCCCTCAAACTGAGTGTGGCATAGATTTACTGTTTCTATTTCTCATAGAAAATGTTTTCACACCAGAGTTTTGAAAGTGAAAGCTTATTTTCTTCTACTGTGGGATGGTGGAGTAGATGTTTTATTCGACCTTTTGATGAAGTGAGCAGAATTTTTAGATTCCTAATTTTAAGCAGGCGGTCTCAGTTGCAAAGCCCTACAATAGTTTTCAACCTAAAAAAGCTCCGATAGTTTTTCTCATTTTCTCTCCATTTCTCAAGTTTCAATTTCTATTCCAAACAGATGAAGGCTGTTTCCCATGGGAAGTTCTTTTCATTTCATTGATTAATTACATCTCATATAAAAGCACAAAATTTGTGTATGCTCCAGACTTAGTTGAATGATGTCAAAATAGAATAGTCAGTAAATATTCACTTTGCGAGATTTCAGATTTAAACCAATGCTGATGAATGAGTGCAATTCATTTTTTAAATCTTCCAGAAGACACATAGACATAATTTATCATATTTTCTATAGCTAGATACATTTTAGCTAAATACACAAATAATGATAATATATAAAGTTGCTACTTTATAATGTAATTTAGTGGCCATGGATACCTATACACAGGGCTGCTCAGAAAAAGTTAATAGCATAAACATTTTTCAATGAGATTCTCAAACTCTTTTATCCCTCAGTCTCATAAAAGTGGTAATGAGATGACTAGATACCATCACAGACTCAGTGGACATGAATTTGAGGAAATTCTGGGAAATAGTGAAGGACAGGGGAGCCTGGAGTGCTGCAGTTCATGAGGTTGCGAAGAGTCGGACCCAACTTAGTGACTGAACAGCCTCAACAACATGGCTCCTAAAATTAAGAACTCTTTTTCATGTATTCCATTTACTGAAAAAAAAAAAAAAAAGGAAATTTCACTGTAATATTTTTTAAAATTTGATGTCTTTGATATTATATAACATCTGATATTTATTTTAACCATTTGTGTGTGTCTTTCTGTCCTTCTCTCTCTTTCTGTTTAAATATTACCATAAGTGATAAATGTTGAACATCAAATTTAAACATAAATGTCCTACATTGAATATCTCTCCTTACATGTGAGATCAGAGGATGAGTACTCTGTGGCCATTAGAATTGTCATAAAGTGCAGATTAAAGGATGATGGGGAGAAATCTAGATGCAGAAGCTCCTGGAGATATTATCTACCTGTGGAGGATTTCATCTCATGAAACTCCAGAGCTCTCTTGGTTCTCTCTTCCGATTGTCTCCTTAACGACCAGTTCTTTGGATAGCTCAATAGTAAAAAAGTATATCATTACATCTGTAAGATTTTCCCTTACCAAACTGAATTGAAATCTTTTTTTCTCTCTCTCTCTCTCTGTTTTTTTTTTTTTTTTTTTTTGCTTGACATTTATGGTTGCTAAGCCTCTAATTGAATATTTTGAAACAGTCTTACTATCTCTGTGTTTGTTGTTGGTAAGAAGAACACAAGGTCAACCAGTTGAATTAAATAACTCATAAACAGGTATTCAATAGGGACTTCTTCTGGCAGTCCTGCGGTTAAGACTTCTCCTTCTAATGCAAGGGGTGTGGGTTCGATCCTTGTTAGGAGGTCAAGATCCCACATGCCTTGTGGTCAAACTACTAAAAACATATTACAGAAACAGGATTGTAACAAATTCAATAAAGACTTTAAAAACGGTCCTCATAAAAAAATCTTCAAAAACGAAAAGCATTCCATAAACCTATATCTGTCTCCATGTGTGGTTGTGTGTCTGTATGCATCTGTGTGCACGCACCAAGTTTCTTCTTTATTATTCATTTGGCCAGTGTAAATAGCTCGAGGGTAGTGGGGTTTTATATAAGTTGGTATCACCAATGTCAGATGGCATTTAGCTACAATTTGTGTAGGACTTTTATCAAGAGCTTCCCTTGTGGGCTTCCCTTGTGGCTCAGCTGGTAAAGAATCCGCCTGCAATGTGGGAGACCTCGGTTTGATCCCTGGTTTGGGAAGATGCCCTGGAGAAGGGAATATTCTGGCCTGGAGAATTCCATGGACTGTGTAGGTCACAAAGAGTTGGACATGACTGAGTGACTTTTATTATTTTGTTATTTACCAAGAGACACCTTCTTTCCCTGCCCTTTTGGTAAGGAGAAATGGGCCTGGGATAATAAAAAGATCTTAAAAATATATATATATATTTGACCATGGAATTCTCTAGGCCAGAATACTAGAGTGGGTAGCCTTTCCCTTCTCCAGGGGATCTTCCCTACCCAGGGATCGAACCCAGGTCTCCCACATTGCATTCAGAATCTTTACCAGCTGAGCCACCAGGGAAACCCAGGAATACTGGAGTGGGTAACCTATCCCTTCTCCAGCAGTTCTTTAGGACCCAGGAATCGAACCAGGGTCTCCTGCATTGCAGGTGGATTCTTTACCAGCTGAGCTATCAGAGAAGCCCGAAAAAAGATAGACTAATTCAGTTTAATTCTAGGGGCCTGGGGCCAGGGGTAGGGGATTTAATCCAAACTTGACTTGTTCTAATTGCATTTTATCTGACTTTGTTTTTGTCACCCTTGTATGTAACATAGGCATATTTCACCAACTTCAGTCATACTTAAACCACACATACACAATTGAAAGCTTAGGTGGTGCCTCTTCAATGGTTCTGTGATGCTCCACATGTCACACTTCTTAAAAGAAAAACTTGGGACCTTAGTTATTTATTCTCCAATTTTCTTTCCTCTCTTCCCTCCAGGAGTTCGGCAGATTCTAATTTTTCAACTTAGAAACCTGGTAATACTTTGGGTCTCCACAATAACATCTTTTGAAATGTGCTGAGGTACTGAGATTCCTAAACGTACTTTGTGAGCGTGTTTTGGTGTGACTAGTTTTGGTTTTCTCTCAGTGTTTTTAGCAGTGATCCCCAACATTTCTGGCACCAGGGACTGGTTTTGTAGGAGACAGGTTTTCTATGGGCAGGGGCTGGGGGGAGGGTTTCAAGATGGTTCACGCACATTACATTCATTATGCATTTCATTTCTATTATTAGTACATCAGTTCCTCCTCAGATCATCAGGAATTAGGTCCCGGAAGTTGGGGACCCCTGGTTTTGTTGTTGTTGCTATTAACTTGCTAAGCTGTGTCTGCCTGTCCTCGACTCCATGGACTACAGCATGCCGGACTCCTGGTCTTTCACTGTTTCCCAGAGTTTGCTCAGAATCATGTTCATTGAGTCAGTGATGCTGTCTAATCATCTCACCCTCTGCCACCCACTTCTCCTTACACTTCCCATCTTTCCCAGCCCTGGCTTACAGCATCTCTAAATGAGTTCCAAGCAGGATTTTACCACGATGCACCACCAGCCAGGGCAGGGTTTACTCTTTACTTTTAGAATAAATATGATTTCCCACGAGGGGCCTTTTTTTCATCACCACCTGAACTTTAGGAGGTTGAAGCCAAGTAGGTGCTGTCCAGAATGGGGATCTAGATGAGCAGATAGCGAAATTGTTTTCCTCCCAAAGAATCCTTTATATGGACCATTGCTTTGTAGATCTGGCTCTAGCAGGGAACAATAGCTGGGGTAAGATAATTTGGCCCTTATGGCCAGTGTGGGAAGCTGAACCAGACTCGCTCTTGAGGTAGGCAGTATATGAAACCCACCTGGGGATCTTGGGAAAGTCTGTCTCACACTCTTTCTGTGCTCCGTTTTGTTTAGCTTTCCCACTGCCAAAGCCCCATGAACTCAGAGGACATTCAATCTTTCCAGGTTCCCCACCTGTAATGAAATAGACAAGTGCAAGAGCCCCATTAAAAGAACTCAAGTACAATGGCCTTTAAACCATTAGGTTTAAGCCAGTTGAAGACCCAGCTAACCAGTCTCATCAGAGCTGGTCCCTGAACCACAAATCTGGAAGCAATATTTTTCCCTTGTAAATGCCATTCCAAAGATATGCTCTTTGATGTTGTCAAATATAAATTATCAAAGGAAAACATGGTGATAGCACACGGCTCATTTTATACCCACATATCGATAAGAGAGCCTTTTACGGCAGTGTTTCTGTGGTTGGTCTCTGTCCTCGCTGTGCACGACTGGGGAACTGGTCCGTGGACGATGCCACACCATGCTGTTGTTGTTCAGTTGCTAAGTCATGTCAGACTCTTTCCAACCCCGAGGACTGTAGCATGCCAGGCTCTCCTGTCCTTCTCTGTCTCCCAGATTTTGCTCAGATTCATGTCCATTGAGCTGATGATACTATCTAACCATCTCATCCTCAGCCACCCTCTTCTTCTTTTGCCTTCAACCTTTCCCAGCCACACTGTGACTGGGGTATAATTTTTATTGAATCGCTTTTTATATTTCTCAGGAAAGTTGGATATCAGAAATACTACCTGTGAGGCTGGTTTATGTGCATATAGTCTTTGTAAAAGTGTAAGATTTCAAGAACAGTTTTATAGAAATCATTAACTTTTGAAAAGGCGCCGGTTTCCTTCTGCCATTAATGATATGCATAATAGTTTAATGTAATGCTACTTTTAATTATCATAGCTCTTTCTTTTAAATATCAAATTTCCCTCTCTAAACTGCCCTGCGCTCTCTTTAGAGGCTTGTCTGTCACTGTAAACGCCATCACTTTATTCCTGCTTTAGTGGCAGTGACAGGCCCACTCTTATCCTGAGCTTTATCTCTTTTTCCATCCTTTATTGTACTACAAAGATCCCTTTTTTCATAGTTTACTGCTGTATCCGCTTTCCACACGTGGCAAATGATTGCCTCGGTAAAGGTATTTTCTGTTTCAATCTTACATTTTCCCAGGGGAGGACAAAAGGGACAAGCTTTCTGAAGTTGGTTTCACTGAGAAAATTGTTTAGAATTGCCTCATTCCTCAGCAGATTAACGAATGCATACAACCCCAGCTTAAGTGCTATTGTACTGCACAATTTGTCCATTATACTTTGTCCTTTCCATTTAGAAAACCCCTCACCAATTAAAGTAATACAGCCTTCCAATACCTGCTCCCAATTAAAATCTGAGCTGTATTACCTGCCCTGATGCAGCTGGTCACAGAGTCCTACCACTTACCCGCATTCATTAGGGCTGTTCATTATCAAGGCGATGGTGGCAGGAATTCAAGCCCTGGCCTTTCTTTTAGGGATCACCAAAATTATCAGCTTTCCACCCGAGGCCCCAGTGAGGACAGGATTAAGGGAAAGGAGAGGGAATTCATACAGTAGCAAACTTGCATTGTTTCTGCCCCACTCCTGTCTCTAACACATCCAAGAGAAACAGTCCAGGTACAAAAGAACACTCATCTTAATTAAAGGATCACTTTCCCCTCACTTTGCAGCCTGAGGCGCACCCCCTCCAGCCTTGTTCCCCCCATCTTTTTTGCCCTCTCCCTTTAAGCCCTTTCTTCAAGACCACAGTGAGAAATGTCAGGAAAGGCTTTGAAACTGACCAAGAAGCCTACTTACGGGAAGCTCTGTCATTGAAGGGCAGGGTTTTCTAGCTTCAGGATGGACTCTGGTTTGGAGAAGTGTTATTTTTGTATCCGTGGCTTAAAACGACCCTGAAAAGGATGAAGGTGTGGATGGAGAAAAGGTGCTGAAAGTTGTGACTTGATTACACACGTGGGATAATGCTGTGAGTGGGGTCTCCCAAAGACATGTAATCTACTATGAGCAATAAACACACATCTACAACTTACACCTTGTACTTTCATTTTGAAGAAGGAAATACAGTTCTTAGCTCTTTGGAAACTCTGGCAATTCACAGTCATCATTATTAGAAAAAATAAAATCAAGTTGGGGGTGGGGGTGGATACCACAATGGGTAAAGATCACAGGTTAAAAGGAGGCAGTGTATTTAAAAGCACTAGAGAGAAAACACAAGCTGGCTGCTAGGGTGGCAAAATTCAGATCCTGAGACTCTTGACAAAATAAAATGTCATGAAGTCTCGATTAAGACGGGTCTGTCAGCCCTGCAGAGACCAGAGCTGGAGTGTGACCCAGGCACTGGTGGTCCTCAGGGGTGGGGGTTCCAAAGTCAATTTCACTCATCTCATGTAGAGGGAAGAGACTGAGGTCCTACATCAAAATATCCTTTTAATTAAGAGATGGAATTAAGATATATCCTCTACTGAATTCTGGAATAATCATCCATCCTTTAGTAAGTAGCATTTTTAAAGGGACTTCAATGACCTCCATGTCTCTAATGAGCAGGCTCTGTGGGGAAACCCTGATCCCAAGAAAAATCTGGACATTCACAAAGGAGCATATAGATGCTGGGTGGATAATCAGTGAAAATCCGCCTTAAGCAATCTTGGGATCAACTTTGCTATAAGTCTTTATTGTATACATACAAATCTTATCAATGAACAGCACTGTATGCATATCCATGGCTTTTTTTTCCTTAAGGGTGGGGGAGGTTGTATATTAGTGTTTTCCTCTCAATTAACTTCCAGGCAATTTTCCCAGCTAAATGCATAACATCTTTGGCAAGATGCCAAACAAAACCTTAAGACCCAACACTAAATTCTGCACTTATACAGGGAGCTTAGATTTTCATGCGGTGAACTGGAAGCCTGCCAGCAACTCCCACTATAAACCCAGCAGTGGGAAAGCTATATATTTTTTTTTATCAAGAAACTCTACTTTAGATTTCCAAGACCACTTGAAAATTGCACTATTTTAATGTGCTTTTTAGACAAAATAAAAGAAAGATTTAACCTGCTATTAAATTAACCCAATTAGCTATTTATTCCATGTAACCTTACACTTTGGATGGTGTTAAATCAAATATGCTGGCAGGGAGTGAAATTTTTTTTTTTTTTTAGTGAATTATGGAAATTACAAGATGCATTCAGACAATAAGTTCTTATGCCTTTTTCCTTATCCTTTTTGCTCTCACATGATTATTAGAGTACTTCTTAAAATTTTTCCTTTTTTTAATATATGAAATGTTGTTACCCGGGATACAATCGGGCTGAGGGAGTAAGGAGGGAGGGCTGAGAAATTAGCAAGGAAAGGAAAGCTAATCAAATAGAAATGTATACAACAGTCATTGGTCGGAAGGCTTGCCATCAATCCTTCAAGCTTAGCTTTTTTGGTGCACTTTTATTTGTGCGTTCCATTCAACACATGTGTTCTTCCAATAATGTGGTGCTTTTCAGAGGACTCTTAGCAGCCAGGGCTGCTCTGGGTCACAGTCAAGCTCTCTTGATGTTAAATTTAGAACCAAACTCTAGGATCTTGAGTTCATGTCCATTGGGATCCATAAGTTGAGGTAAAAAACACTTTGGAGAACTTGTATAGTGTCTGATAAACCTCTTTCAGCACTAGAGAGCCTTTGGAAAACAGCATTTTGATGATTTAAGAAGCAGTGAACCAGAAACATATGGATTAAGTTTCCCCTGGAATACTCAGGAGTTTAAAAATTAAGAGAGAAATGCTTGGCCAAACAAATCTTACCAATCCACCCCACCACCCCTGCAAAAAAAAAAATCTGCAAGACTGTCCAGGAGAATTCGCCAAACTCAGAGGACTCATGAGTCCTCTTTTCTTAATATTCACAATAACCATATTTCTAAAAAAATTTTTTTGTTTGACAAATTTAGAGTTTTAAACACATCTGGAATGGGTTCAGAGAACAGCAGTTCACATCAAAGTGATTTTGCAATTTCAAAAACAAATCATAAATCACAATGAAACAACATTGTGAATTTGTCTACATACATTCAAGAGCCAGGCTAGTTCAGGCATGCACAGACACACACACGCACCCAGGGCAGGGGGTCCCATGTCTGCTAAGCAGGTCAAGGATCCTAGGGAGTGTGAGGACTGTGGTTAGAGAGGACTTGGGAACATAGGCACCATTTACACAATGGATTTTAGCACCAGCTTCAACCAAACACACAGAAGACAGACAGTTGGCACCAATGGAGGGTTTAATATAAAAATATGCAGAGAGATGACCTCCCAGATCACCTCATTCAACTTTGTCCCTTGAAGGCTCTGAAATTTGCCTAACCACTAGCGCCATCCAGGGAGCCCAAGAACCTATTAGGAAGGTGAAAGGGTCAGTTGCTCAGTAGTGTCCGACTCTTTGCGACCCCATGGACTGTAACCTGCCAGGCTCCTCTGTCCATAGAGTTCTCTAGGCAAGAATACTAGAGTGGGTTGCCATTTCCTTCTCCAGGGGATCTTCCTGACCCAGGGATAGAAAACAGGTCTCCTGCATTGCAGGCAGATTCTTTACTATCTGAACTACTGGGGAAAGTATTGATCCCTAAAGAATTCTTCATGCTTATTTTTTTGTTTGTCAACAGCTTCTAATAATCAACTCCAAGGCTAGTCCTGATCTTGGACCCTCTGTAAGTTTTAGCAGCATCATGAGTTTTAGCAGTGCCTGAAGCAGCTAGGACAAAATAGGATAGGGAGGAAATAAACTATCTCAAACATCTTTTCCTCTGTCTTTTCCTAAACATATTATCTTTTCTCTCAAATCATGGTCAGAAGAAGGCAGATTCAGTGCTATGCAGAGCAGATCTGATACTGGAAGAAGCAGAATGAATCTGCAGTTTGAAACTAAGGACAGCAGAGGCAAAGAACAGATAAAACAAAAAGACAGAGGACAGTGAAAAAAATCAAAGACATAACAGAACATAAAAGCAAAAAACAAAAAGTAAAGGAAGGGAGGGAGGCAAGAAGGAAGAGAGACACCCAGCATGCTCAGAGTATTAAGGAAAAGGAGACAAGCCAATTTGATAAACACTTGCTATACATTTTTTTTCCACATATAATTTGCCATTGATTTATTTCAGCATTTAACTACATTCTTCAAGCAAGTCAATTATAATCACACGTAAAATGATGGTGATGGAGCTGGTGGTAATAGTGGTGAAAACATAGATCAGCACTTAGAATCTTTAAAACTGTGGAAGTGACAGTGTGATGTGAAAAAACTCCTTTTAAGTATTTCGGAAGAGCTATGAGAGTCATTTCACATTTTGAGATTCATTTAAAGATACAGCAGGAGTTAACTAGTTGACTCTGGAGAACTGATATTTAAGACAAAAATGTATTCATGCTGCTGAAGCACTTCAAAACCCTGGAAAACTCCAGATTATTTATGCAATAGCTGTGGTTGATATAGTTTATTCCACATGAGAGGACTTTATGTCCAGAGAAGGTAGTGATAGCAACTAATGATCTCATACTATGATGGACAGAAGGGTAAATGTATTTTTCCTTGGAACTCTTGGAAGAATGGAAGAGAGGTGATTTTGATAGTGGATGAACATGTATTAATGAGTCAACTAGCAATTGAGAAATCACTTAACATATCATTTTTTCCATCTCCTAACTAGAAAAATTTTTTTATCCATAAGGGCAGTCTAAGAAGATTGAGCATGATTCATACTGCATCTTATTACTCCCTTAATTTGTATCTATTTATATAAAAATTAGCATAATTTGACTTCAAACTTCTATTACTTTGTAAAAGAGTTATTTCACATATTTCTCACCACAAGCAGCAGCAGGCTTTTAGAAAGAATTTTTCTGCTGCGAAGGAAGAGTCTAAGCTTGTGTTTATACATAACTTCACTCTAATCTGTACAATCCAAAATTGCAGGGAGACAGACTAGGAAAAAAGCTATCTGCTCAAGAGTCTTTGTAAAGATTTTAAGAAATATCATTTATTTTTTTAAAAAAGGAAGTAATCTGATTTTAAGCACACTCGCTTTGATGTAAAATGGATTCTATTTTAAAGGCTAAGATCAAGCTTCTTTTGGATGTAGAGGAGGACTTGCTTGTCCACCACAGATAGGACCATCCTCAGGAGATGAATCTGTTAATTTCCATTCAGTCCAGCAGGTACAGTAAATTTTCATGAGACACAGAGGTGTAGCATGCATGTTTGTCCAGACTGTGAATTGTTACAAATCACAGATTTCTTTTCTTAGGCATGAAAGCTGATGTGTAACATATAAATAAATAAATAAATACAACCAGGAAGGTTTTGGAGTTTGGAACTAAGCGTCAGCATCCCGGGTGGGTCGGCAGTGTCAGAAAGCCCAAATCAGGATATCCGAAAAAGATAAATGAAGGGTGACGTGTCATTTCAAAGTCCAGCCACAATCAGACACCAGAGAGGAGTTGTTCCCTCAACTTGAATCAGAATCCAAGATCAGGGTCAACTGGGGCATGAAAGGGTATGCCGGGAAGTCCACCCGGGGCAGGGCAAGGGGACAGTAGACGGCCAGTCTTCAGCCCAGGGCTTCTCAGGCTTCTTAGGGAGAGAGAGTGGGAGAGAAGGCAAGAGGCGAGATAAAAAGGAAGTCCGGAAACCAGGGCTGGGGGTGGGGTCAGCAGGTTACAGTGGCCTCGTCAGTCAAGGTCCACACCTGGCGGCCAGGCCCTGGACCCTGGCAGGCATCGAAGAAAGGAGGGGAACCTCCTACAGAGACTGGAGCAGTAATAAATTTGCAGACGAGATCCACTTAGCCTGTTCTTTGTTTATTCAGAATCTAGTCATTAGTAAAAAGGTTGCTAACTATAAAGAAAATGCTTCTTGCTCCTAAGAGGGCAGTTTATTTCTGTACCAAGACTTCTTTGGGAAGAAAAGATATTCTGAAATACGCATCATTTAAAGAGCTCAATCTCCCGCCTTTGGACAGATCTCTCTGCTCTTTTATTGATTCAGGTCTCAGTGTCTAAACATAATCTTGTCTTTTTCAACAGAGTTCAAAGCAAAGGAGATGTTATCGCATCAGTTTTCACAATTTCCATATGATTCACCATCTGGCCCTTCTGCATGCCCTGCCCCCCTCTATAGCACTCAGCTCTGCACATCCAATCACACCTGTAGCTTCTTCCCAGACTCAGCCTCCCATGGCTTCTCTCTGCCTGGACAGCTCTCCTTTCCTTATTTATGGTGTAAATATTTACAGAGGCCCAGATGGGTGTGCTCAGTCATGTCCGACTTTTTGCCACCCTATGGACTGTAGCCCACCAGGCTCCTCTGTCCATGGGATTTCCCAGGCAAGAATACTGGAGTGGGTTGCCGTTTCCTCCTCCAGGGAATCTTCCTGACTCAGGGAGGACTCTTTACCACTGAGCCTCCAAGGACAAGCAAAATAACTACCAGGGCTTCTCTGCTGGCTCAGTGACGAAGATTCTGCCCGCCAATGCAGGCAATCCCTGATTCGTCGAAAAGGTCCCGCACGCCACAGAGCAACTAAACCTGTGCACCGCAGCTCTAACCAAGTCTTTAATCCATGCTCGGAGCTCACAGAATAATAAGGTGACTTCTGGAGTTGGCCTGTTACTAAAGGCACGAAACTTGACCCACTGAGACTCACTTATGCTTTCCTTTGGGAACCCTCCTCTGTTATCTCCTTTTGGATTTGTCATCCCTTTCTAAGGGCCACGACAGGGGGAAAAAAAAATAAAACATACTACGTAGCACTATTTCACCAAAGGCTGTATTTTAATTTTCTGCATGTCTCACCACTAGAGGATGAGTACACCCACCATATCTTACTGGCACTAGGGTTTTGTGCATTGCAGTTATTCATTTCTGATAGTTCTTTGTTCAATGGTTGTTTGATGGACAGATGAATGGATGGGCAGACAGACAGATGGATGGATGGATAACTATTTGGATATAAATAGTTGAGTATTATGCCATCTTTGTTCCATCTTTGAGTTTGCTGTGCATTGTCTATCACTGTTCAAGATAATAACTGCATTGCTTTCTTGCCTCAGTTTGGAATTAATGACTTAAATGTAAGCTGTACTTTCCTATTCAACAGCAAATAGAATGATTCCTCGTGGGTTTTGTCATAAAACTACTCACTGTAAACATTACTGGGCTTCCCTGGTGGCTCAGATGGTAGAGAATCTACCTGCAGTGCAGGAGACCCACATTCGATCCCTGGGTCAGGATGATCCCCTGGAGAAGTATACGGCAACCCACTCCAGTATTCTTGCCAGCAGAATCCAATAGACAGAGGAGCCTAGTGAGCTACGGTCCATGGGGTTGCAAAGCGTCGGCCCGACTGAGCAACTAACACAGACACACCCATAAACATTGCTAGCTAAACAGAAGTTTTCTGTTACAGAAGTAAACTTTTTAATGATGTAACAGTCTATATTTGTCTATCTAACAATGCAATATTAATTCAATAATTAATAACTGTGATTGTCAAAAGAAGATCTGAATTGCTATTTGATGTATTTTTTATGTGTTTAAAAAATACTTTTGGATAAAAAGGTCAGTTAATAGGTCCACAATTTTCTTTGATTATGCAGTTATTAAATCTGAGTTATAGGTTTATCTATCTTTAACTTTCTTTTAGAGATACTTCAAAATGAATACAAGACTATCTTTATACATTTAAAATTCACATATAGCTGATATTCATATTTTAGTACATCCTATGTGGAAAATGGAAGTTTGCTCTATCATGTTTTGACAATTTAAAAAATTCATTTCTCCATCCAAAAAAAAATCCTTGATACAGTAGGCTGATTCTGGCACAGGTATCATAATTCAGAAATGTGTAAAAAAATGCTCAGAGAAAAGCATATCTAATATCACCGTCCTAACACATTTGATATAGATATAGTATCGCCGAGCTCATTATAGCAGACCCTATACTATAATTACATTACACACATTTTAAATTATCATTATAATTTAAGTCTGCAATTTTGTTTGGGGCTTAGATTTTCCATATTTGTTCACACATGTGAATCATTTAAATTGTTGAAGTAGAATCTGTTTAGCTGTTTTGAATTATATGAATGAAAGAAAAAATACTTTCTCTTCAAAGCAAATTAAGATATTTGAGGATTCAAGTGAGACTGTCTGAATTTATAAGCTTGAAAATTTTGGATTTGACATGAATTTTAAAATATTTCCTAATTTCCCTCAGCCACAGTTTCAAATGATAAATGAATTAATTCTTTGGTGTAAATGAGCTAAAATGATCAGTTTACATAATTATTTTAATTTCACTATACCAATAATATTGAAGTTAAAATTAACATCATAAATTATTAAATAATTTTAGATGTTTTCAGTTTGTATACTATTTGGGTGCATACAAATACATACTATAAAAAAATTAACATTGGACATGACATTCAGAGGTACAAACTAAATGACTATTGTTCCATTTATGGATCAATAAGATTTCAGTAGTAAAAAATAAATTCTTATTTCTAACAATTGAAAATGGAAATACGTGAAGAATAAAATGTATTACTTAATTTTTGTATATTCTACAGACTAATGTAGTCTTCTACTATAGAGCTGTAGTAATAGTTCAGTTTTAAGACTTTTTTGTATAAATATATAAAAATGCAAAAGTCAAAATTTACTTATCATTAATTTACCCTGAACAGATGCAGTGTATGTTACTGGTAGCTGGAGTTTTTAATTGAAGACCTGGATCCGATCAGTTCTTTAGATCATACATTCTTGTATTTATACCTTGTGGAGAAATTTGACAAAAATTCTAAATAAACATAAAAGATTTAGGCTAAGATTTTAAGGAATGGATACCACTATCATTCTTTCTAAAAATGACTTAAAGCATAAGCTTTCAGATCATGTTAAAAAAAAAAAAAACAGCTACAACCAAAAACACAGTCTGTGTCTACTGTCCCCTTACCTCGTGTTTTAAATTTCATAATATAATCATTCTCGTGCTGTTTTTATTTTCCCCTTAAACATCTATCTTTGGAAGTCAGCAGAGAAAGAACCATCAGCCTGAATGTTTGCTCTTGGTCATGTAAATATTTCAGGTTTATAATAAAACTTAAGATGTTAAAATGTACTCTCCTGACGTTTATAAAACAGAGGCAGTCATGAAGGGCACTTGTTTATAAAACCCGGAACTCACTGCAGCAGCAGTAGCATCCTTCAGGCTCGCGTTCAGCACGTACCCTGATCTTACCTGGACCAGGTCAAGCAGGGGTGGCTGCGAGAGCTCCCCAATGCTGGCCAGAGGCTCCACTAGGAGCTGGGGCTGCAGCTTCAGCACCAGACGCTTGGGAGAAGGAAGGGGGGCGGGGAAAGTCAGAGGGGATTGCAAGATGCAGGATCATAACAGTTAGCACTGTGAACTCACTCCTTAATCTTTTCTTCTGTGTTCGTGAAGAGACTTCACTAAATGTCTCGGAGATGATAGGAGACATTTTTATCTCCTAAACTCTGCAAATAACAAGATGTCCACAGTTCTCATCATTATTAACAAGGTGAGAAGTTAGGAAGCCTTGTCAGGAGAGCTCCGGTATCAGTTCCCATTCAGAAACCCTCTGACCCAAATATAAGTAGGTATAACAGGTTTAATGCACCAGCATCATTAGAAAAAATGGTACATATTGCATGTCACAGTGAAGCTTCAAAGACAACCTGTGAAGTGGTTAATTTAAATTTAAGACTAGAATTCTAAGGGGAGATTAGTCTTGGACAACTAGCACAGATAGTAAATTTCTCTAATAGTATAAATTATTGCATGACCACCTCACATTAGGATAATATCACTATTTAAAATTGTAGCTCACTCACTCTATTTTCAAAGGTATTTTAGTGCCATTATGGGTAAGTGAAGTTGCCTTTTTTTTTTCTCCTCAGTGTTGCATTTCAACTGAATAACCTCCTAAACTGCTAAGGAGACTTTGCAATTTAAATGAATGTCACTGTGCGGTCTTTTATAAAATAAAGAATATATGAAATAATTTGAAATATTCATTGAAATAGTTGGAAATTTGATATTGTTAATCCTAAGTTGCTATAAAAAATTTATTTCTGCCTTCCAAGCCTCAAAATGTATCCTGTAATTTTTAACTTAAATATACGTAATGCCAAGTGTGTTTTTTAAAAAACTTGTCTTCATATTATTATATTTATAAGCCATAATCCCAATGTTCCAATTGCTATTAAGCATTAAAATGTAGGCAGAAATTTCTTTTAAAAAAAAAATAAAAAAAATAAATTTCTGAACTGTAATTTTGCAATCTCTTCACACTCTCTGATGAGCCGTCTTTGGAGAGACAGGAGTTGGCAGTGCTTTTAATTTGGCTAATTGTTTCGCCACGTTTTCATGATACTTCAGGCATTATTTAGTGTCTTCATGTAGAATGTGGTCACTTGGATGTTTTTGTCACTTGGATTTTGTCAATGAAAACTTTTTGCCTGTGTCATGATTATGTTACGACAAATATTAATTGTTGTCAACAAGAGAGAATCATCAGCAAAGTTAGTATTGTGGTTATCATTTATAGATTAAAGTTTTTTGTGGTTAACAAGGGGTTCCCCTGGTGGCTCAGTGGTTAAGAATCCAATGCAGGAGACACAGGTTCGGTCTTTGAGTCAGGATGATGCCCTGGAGAAGGAAATGGCAACCCACTTCAGTATTCTTGCCTGGGAAATCTCATGGCCTGAGGAAACTGGTGAACTACAGTCCATGGGGTTGCACAAGGTTAAAAACTGTGCAATTTAATTTTTTCTAGTGGCTGGTAAAGCCAAGTAATCTAGATCAGATTTGGCTTGTGGAACTGAGAAACCAAATTTTTAATTTTCTTTAATTTTAATTACTCTGTCTTTATATTTAAATACCGATGGGGCTAGAGCCAGGCCATGCATTTGAAATCTGATTCCACCTGTTTCTGTGGGGTTAGAAGAAGCTGCAGTCCTTGAGCACCCGTCCACAGATCTGTGAAATGGGGTCATCATACCTACCTCTTCAGGTCGTTGTGAGAATTACATAAGATGCCAGTCCTTAAAACAGGGCCCGGCATGTGTTAGGCACTCAAGAAACATCTGTGTTTTGCATTTCACAGCAATCAGCCCAACTTAGCTATGAATTTCCTAGGTTGTCACCTAACATCAATGAAATATGATTGTAGCTAAACCAACAAATGAATTTGGAGTCAGCATCTGCATCCTTGAACTTTCTCTGACAAGGGAGTATCAGCGATAGACCATCCAATTTTTATTTGGTGAAAATAGCAAAGTACGTTCAAGAGATTCGTGCCGTCTGCTTCAAAAACACTACCCTGTGTGAACATGGCTATTTCTGGAGGCCTGTATGTGAAAACAAAACCATAAAATATTTTTTTAAAGTTATTTTGTATTTATTACAGAAAATACACTGTGTTTATATTAACTCTGCAGTCACTCAGTCTTGTTCCACTATTTGTGACCTCACAGACTGTAGCCTGCCAGTTTCCTCTGTTTGTGGGATTCTCCAGGCAAGCATACTGGAGTCGGCAGCCATTACCTCCTCCAGAGGATCTTCCCAACCCAGGAATCGAACCCATGTTTCCTGCATTGCAGGCAGATTCTTTACCCTCTGAGACACCAGGGAAGCCCTTACACCTAGTGGGCCTCAGGATATTAAAATCAAGAAAAATATCATGTTTAAAGTAATTTATATGTTTATATTAGAGACTTTACAGTACTAATATCTACAAATCCATAACTCATATGGTACTTTTCTTCTCCAAAGAACAGGGCTAAACTTATCTAGCTAGTACCTCCCATAGTCAAAATTAAGATGTGAGTTTTAATGAATAAAACTCGAGAGAGGGGTGACGTTTGAAACTAAAAGCAAGGGAGGAGGAAAGTAAATAGAACCACACAGGAGATTTTATTGTCTTATTTTTGATCATCATGATGTTAAAGTACAGTATGTGAAATACTAAGTTGCATAAAATTAATGCTTTGTGGAAAGTTTGATCCTGAGTTGAGACAGGAATACTTTGAAGTATGAAAGTAAAAATCTGTTCGTAGTATGTTCAAAATGGAACAGGACGCAGCCTGCTAGGTGTTTTCTCAGTCAGTCTGGTCTATTACAAAATGCTTTCAAAAGTATGTTGAAAGTGGAAAGTTTCATCCACTTCCAAAATGATATTTTCATGCTGAATTTAGGTTGTTTGAAAATGACTATCAAAAAGCAATATGAAGGAAGACAAATATCTGATATCATCATCAACTCATATTTGCTGAATACTGAATACCCATGATGTACAGTGTGGGGGACTTTCAAAGCAGGTGGAAGGTGTGAAAATTTTCCCTTAAAACTGCTGCACTTAAATTTGATCCATGAAAACCTGGGCACCTCATTCGAAAAACCCAGAAATCATTCTGTGATCTTTGGCCTGTGAGCACATACAAACCGTTTATGTGGATGTGGAGCAAAGATAGTATAAAATATGAGAATATCCATATTTTTTATTAAATTCTCAAAATATTCCATGACTATAAAAAGTTAACCATGGATCTCCTTGGATCACACCTAAATAGTAGCTATAAAAAGCTGAGAACTAACATGATTTTTGTTTTGATGTTACTAAGCTGAACAGTCTTAGATGTGGGAATTCTTATGCAGGCCAGTGTTATTAGAAATTACTCATATTAAGCCTGGTTTAAGCCTTGTGAAATTTGTGAGGACATGAACTGCATCTCAGGGCCTGGTCAGCCTCTTCCAGCCAACCGAGTGAATGCTTGTCTCCCCCCGAAGTCTAAGACTCTAAGTTAGACTGCACTATGAATTACTGGTTTCCCAATTTTTTTGATATTCATGTAATACCTAAAATTTTGGAGCATCTATATACCCTCTAGCATATAACAGGTAGATATGCAAAATATTTTCTCATCCATTTAAATATTTTCAAAGAATGCAATATCAGATCGTTGTAAATATTGACATTTAAAAATGAAAATACTGTGTGACTCTTTAAAGTGTATCCAAGCTGTGTGCTCAGTTGCTTCAGTAGGGTCTAACTCTTTGTGACTCTATGGACTGTACCCCCACCAGGCTCCTTTGTCCATGGGATTCTCCAGGCAGGAATACTGGAGTGGGCTGCCATGCCCTCCTCCAGGGGATCTTCCTGATCCAGGGATAGAATCCACGACTCTTATGCCTCTTGCATTGGTAGGCAATTTCTTTACCACTAGCACCACCTGGGAAGCCCAAAATGTATCCAGTGAAATGTAAATACTGTCGGGATCTGATTTGGAACATCATCCATTAAAACACACACACACACACACACACACACACACACACACACAAATTTATATGCACAGCATGTTATTGCATTGTCAGGAATTTTATAAGGTTTCTCTCTCTTCTCAAATTCAATTTCCATTCCACTCTCATTAAAGAAGTTTATCCTAGGGTGATGTATCTGGGGGCTGAGAAATCTTTTATTGATAATAGAATCTTCCAATAGAAGAACATATGACACTGAATTTCCAAAAATAAAATTATATGACCATAACAATTTATATTTTATCATGTTGCATTGGATAGAGTTATCTTTATAAATCTATTAAGTACAAGTTTGGTACTATATAATCTATATAAACAAGTTTGGTAGCAGAAGCATGGATTTTGGCAATGAGTTCAAGTGGATATTTCGAACACCTGGAGTATTTCCTAAAGGTACACCATTTACATTGCCCTCATAGGACTCACTGGCTTTGAAGTGATGGACTCTGATGACAGCATAGGAAAAAGTACAAGAAAAACCCTTTAAAAAATTCCTGACTTTTTCTCCCCTCTGTAATATGCCTGAACTCAAGAATACCAAGGAGTCAACTTCACCTATCACAATATTTTATATGTTCCCTTTGTTTAGCATCTTGGAATAATGTACCACAGTACAATGATGGCTGGGCGGGAAGTATGCTTGAGGGCTTCCCTGGTGGTCCAGTGGTTAAGAATTCACCTTCCAATGCAGGGGACACGGGTTTGATCCCTGGTCTGGGAAGATCCCACATGCCGTGGGGCACCTAAGCCCGTGCACCAGAACTACTAAAGCATATATATATATATATTTTTTTTTTCTTTTTGCTTGATTTTGTAAACTATGATAAGAGCATGCCATTTTCAAGGAAAAGAATGTAGGAAATTAGGGGGAGAAAAGTTTAATTTGAAGAAGTCCTTTCAGTTCAGTTCAGAACTGAAATTTGAAACTTAATTCGAAGAAGGCCTTTAGAGTCTCACAAATTTTAGGATGTTTGGTGGTATATCCATCAAATAAGATCTCCATTGAATTATGCCACCCTGTGTCCACAACCTTGATGTTGCATCTTGCTCTCCCATTGAATCCTGGCTGTCTTTTCCCCTTGTTTCAACAATAGGAAGTTATTAAACTAACACTGTGTGAGTTCTAGTGTCAAGACACTGAGAAGCCTAGTGGAGTCCGCTTGGACACTCAGAAATGTCAATTCAGCAGGCTATGCAAAGTCAGTGAGCCCAGAGGGAGACTAGCAGCCTCCTGGAGAAGAACAAAAGAACCTCAGCCAATAGCCTACATTACTTGGGGGGCATGTGAGCAAGGCCATCCTGAAGCTTTAAGTCAAGCTGATCATCCTACTGAATGCAGGCAAGTGTCAGGCTTGCCCACCCACTGAGTCATGAAGACTTAAAATTCATTGCTGTATTAGGTCAATAAGATTTGTGGGGACTTGCTATGTGGCGATAACTAACGGCTGTGTGTGCGTGCTCAGTTGCTCAGTCGTGTCCGACTCTTTGTGACCCCATGGACTGCAGCCCCCTAGGCTCCTCTGTCCGTGGAATTTTTCAGGCAAGAGTACCGGAGTGGGTTGCCGTTTCTTACTCCAGGGGAATCTTCCCAATCCAGGGATCAAACCCATGTCTCTTGAGTCTCTTGCATTGGCGGACCGATTCTTTACCACTAGCACCACTTGGAAAGCCCAATAACTAACTGATATGGTGTCAACTTGTAAGACACCTTCTAAAGTTTTAGGTGTGTTTTTGAAGTGCTATTCACTCCCAGTGAAATAAATGAAGTTATTTTATTTTCAGAAGAGAAATAAAAGATACTCCAGATTTTTTGTTTAAAATTTTGTCTAGGCAACAAAAATCTATGTAAAAATATATTTTAAAATTTGTTCTAAAATAAATTATCATAAATTTCTAAAGCCAGGTTTTGAACACATGGAAACACATCACATACACATGTGTGTATGCACACATAGACGCACACAAACCCTCCTATAAAGTTAATTAAAAATCAATTAGATTCAATTTAAGGCATTAAAGTTAGGAGGAATTTTCATGCCTATAAAAGAGCAGAGTCTGGCTCATAATATGTACATAAAAACATCATAGGAAATAATCAAATGAGTTATTTTATTGTGTGAATAAGATCGACCACTTCTAACAAAAATGACATTGATTTGGGAATTTGGGACACAACCACAACATCTGTAATAAAGTATTATTTTCCATCTTACACAGACAACATCATAAAGTATTTCTTTTAGTCTAAACCACAATTCTTGTAGAGGTCTAAAAGTTTTTATGCTGTATATTAAAAAGCCAAAATAAGAACCAAATGATTTGGGAGAAACATGAGCTAATTTGAAAATACAAAGTTGAAGTTCTTTTTTTCATTTTATGTCTAAATCAATCTTCAATTGCTTTAACATTTCAATATTTTTGTTTTGTGGACACTCTAGGATTAAGAACATAAATCCCCTAAATAAATAAATTCATCACACCTTATTTGACATGAAGGAAGTTGTGTGGTCCTGGGGAGCTCAGGACTATGTCTGTTCACTAGAAAATGATTTGCTTCAAAGGAGATGATATGTGGTATTTGAAGTAAGTCACTGTGGAGAATTTAGAGGATAGAATGTGAAAATTAGCAATGTCAGAGAGCACTAGCAGAAGAAAGCACCTTGGAAAACTGTGAGCTACACAGGCTTTCAACATTGCAAATGAAGGAGACAAGACACAGAGAGGCAAATTACAATTAAATAGTAATTAGTACACCAGCAATTAGTACACCAGAACTTAAACTCAACAATCAAAAACTAAGATCATGGCACCCAGTTCCATCATTTCAGGACAAACAGATGGAGAAACAATGGAAACAGTGACAGAATTTATTTTCTAGGGCTCCAAAATCACAGAAGATGGTGACTGCAGCCATGAAATTAAAAGACCCTTGCTCCTTGGAAGAAAAGCTATGACCAACCTAGACAGAATATTAAAAAGCAGAGACATTACTTTGCTGACAAAGGTCTGTGTGGTCAAAGCTATGGTTTTTCCAGGAGTCGTGTATGAATGTGGGAGTTGGACCATAAAGAATGCTGAGCACCAAATAACTGATGCTCTTGAACTGTGGTGTTGGAGAAGACTCTTGAGAGTCCCTTGGACTGCAAGGAGAGCCAACCAGTCAATCCTAAAGGAAATCAGTTTTAAATATTTTTTGGAAGGACTGATGCTGAAACTGAAGCTCCAACACTTTGGCCACCTGATATGAAGAACCGACTATTGCAAAAGACCCTAATGGTGGGAATGATTGAAGTCAGGAGAAGGGGATGACAGAGGATGAGATGGTTGGATGACATCACCAACTCAATGGACATGAGTCTGAGCGAGCTCCAGGAGTTTGTGATTAGGGAAGCCTGGCTTGCTGCAGTCCATAAGGTCCTAAAAAGTCAGACACAACTGAGCAACTGAACCAGACTAAGTCGGTAGCAATCAGTACACCAGAACTTAAATCCAGATTTCTTCTTTTTATTTAAAAAAAATTTTATTGTAGTATAATTGCCCAAAAATGTTGCGTTAGTTTCTGCTATCCAACACTCTAAATCAGCTATGTAGTTATATAGATGCAAAGTCTTGTCTGACTCTTGTGACCCCAGGAGCTGTAACCTGCCAGGCTCCCCTGTCCATGGGATTTCCCAGGCAAGAATATTGGAGTGGGTTGCCATTTTCTTCTCTGAGGGATCTTCCCAACCCAACGATGGAACCTGGGTCTCGGGCATTGCAAGTGGATTTTTTTTTTACCGACTGAGCCACCTGGGAACCCATGGAGCTGAGTATAATTTGTGCGTATTCTAGATTTAATTGCATCCCTACTAGGCTCAACAAAGGTCCATCTGGTCAATCCTATGGTTTTTCCAGTGGTCATGTATGGATGTGAGTGTTGGACTATAAAGCAAGCTGAGTGCCAAAGAATTGATGCTTTTGAACTGTGGTGTTGGAGAAGACTCTTGAGAGTCCCTTGGACTGCAAGGAGATCCAATCAGTCTATCCTAAAGGAAATCAGTCCTGGGTGTTCATTGGAAGGACTGACGCTGAAGCTGAAACTCCAATACTTTGACCACCTGATGCGAAGAGCTGATTCATTTGAAAAGACCCTGATGCTGGGAAAGATTGAGGGCAGGAGGAGAAGGGGTGATAGAGGATGAGATGGTTAGATGGCATCACGGACTCAATGGACAAGAGTTTGGGTAAACTCCAGGAGTTGGTGACGGACAGGGAGCCTGGCGTGCTGTGGTTCATGGGGTTGCAAAGAATTAGACACGACTGAGTGACTGAACTGAACTACTAGGCTCTGAGATAATACTCCATAAACATTTAATGTTAACATTCTACAATTAAACACATGGGCATTTACACTAAGTGGGATGGATTAAACATTAAAAATCTCTTTCAGTTCAGGTTGGATTTGGTTTCTAGTGAGCTCATGTCTCAACTGATAGAAATAAAACACTTGTTTTCTTCTATCAGATTCTGGAATTTTAAACAAGGGATTCAAAACACTGTGTATTTCTCACTCAGAAATGTGTTTTAATCCTTGACCAAAATTTTCTCTTTTTTTTTTTCCCACACAGTTCTGAATTCTAGTTCCATATAGAATATCTTTAAGAAAGATCCCCTTCAGTCTTTTTCTAGAATATCTTTTCTCCTCATACTCTATATTAATGACTACAAATGGTGTTTATGGGTTTCCCATGTGGTTCAGGGATGTAGAATTCACCTGGCGGTGCAAGAGATGCAAGAGATACAAGTTTGATCCCTGGGTGGGAAAATGCCCTGGAGTTGGAAATGGCAACACACTCCAGTATGGCTGCCTGGAGAATCCCATGGACAGAGGAGCCTGGTGGTCTACAGTCCCTGGGACCGCAGAGTGTTGGACAAGATTTAGCAGCAGCAGCTCAAATGGTGCTTGATTGCTTTTTTGTTCAATTTAACATAGCAGATAGTTTAATGTGAAGATAGGTGCCTTCACACATATAGTGGTGACTCTACTGAAGGATCCAAATGAACTTTTGACACTACAAGTCTCGGTCTTCAGATGCAGAAGGCAACTTAGATGAAGTATCAACATCACAGTCAAAATCTGTGGAAAGCATTCTGGGATTAAATGAAGCAAAGATTTTACAGGACTCAGGGGTCACACAGGTATAGGAAGGCTAAGTCTGCCATATACAGTGGAAGTTTGATTATAAAATATAAGGATGCTGAGGACTAACCTAGGCAATGTGTGTCAAAACGCTGCACATATCAGCATTTTTGGTCATACCCCAGTAAAATGGGGGCCTATAAAGGGGAAGAATGCAAACTAGGTATTTGCTAGAGATTTTAAAGTTCCTAGTTAATTATTCAAACTTTTTTGGGGAGATATTAAAATTCTAATTTAATATTTGATTATAAAAAAGAATCTATATTTTTTATATCCTTTTTCTGCTTTCTCTAAAATCTCCAATATAAAGAGTCTATAAATTTTTTGTCATATCCCTTTTCTGCTTTTTCTAACATCTCCAATACCCATGTGTGCTAAGTCACTTCAGTCATGTCTGACTTTTTGCAACCGCATGGACTATAGTCTGACAGGCTCCTCTGTCCATGGGATTCTCCAGTCAAGAATACTGGAGTGGGTTGCCTTGCCCTCCTCCAGGGGATCTTCCTGAGCCAGGAATCGAACTCATGTCTCTTTCATTTCCTGCATTGATGGGTGGATTCTTTACCACTAGCGCCACATGGGAAACCCTCCAATACCTCTAATACTCAGTTAACTGCTACTGTTTTGGGGAAGACATTATAAATCAACCACCCTGCCTTATACTCCCTGTCTGCAGCTCCCTGGAAGTTATACTTTGTCACTTCCTTGATGTGGAGTGTGGTAAAATAACCAGGGTTGGCCAATGATACATGGAAGAAAGGTCACATGTCACTTCCCAAATTTCAAAAATTTGAAGCATAATCCCCTCTTCTCACTTACATTGTCTCAGCAGATTCCTGTGTTTTGATGTCAGCAGGATCCAGGCAAGAGTCTCGCAGCTGGATCCCTGAGTGACCTGGTGGAGCACAGCATTCTTCTGCATTCTCTAAGACTGGCCTGGGGCAGACCTCTAGCCAGGCAGAAAATTAGCCTGTTGCTTTAAGCTATTGAGATTTTTTTTCAGATTGTGGGGTTTTGTTGTTGTTCAGTTGCTAAGTCAGACATGGGATAACAGACTGGTTCCAAATAGGAAAAGGAGTACATCAAGGCTGTATATTGTCACCCTGCTTATTTAACTTATATGCAGAGTACATCATGAGAAACACTGGGCTGGAAGAAGCACATGCTGGGATCAAGATTGCTGGGAGAAATATCAATAAACTCAGATATGCAGATGACACCGCCCTTATGGCAGAAAATGAAGAGGAACTAAAAAGCCTCTTGATGAAAGTGAAAGAGGAAAGTGAAAAAGTTGGCTTAAAGCTCAACATTCAGAAAACGAAGATCATGGCATCTGGTCCCATCACTTCATGGCAGATAGATGGGGAAACAGTGGAAACAGTGTCAGACTTTATTTTTGGGGGCTCCAAAATCACTGCAGATGGTGATTGCAGCCATGAAATTAAAAGACGCTTACTCGTTGGAAGGAAAGTTATGACCAACCTAGATAGCATATTCAAAAGCAGAGAGATTACTTTGCCAACAAAGGTCCCTCTAGTTGAGGCTATGGTTTTTCCAGTGGTCATATATGGATGTGAGAGTTGGACTGTGAAGAAGGCTGAGCACTGAAGAATTTATGCTTTTGAACTGTGATGTTGGAGAAGACTCTTGAGAGTCCCTTGGACTGCAAGGAGATCCAACCAGTCCATCCTAAAGGATATCAGTCCTGGGTATTCATTGGAAGGACTGATGCTAAAGCTGAAACTCCAATACTTTGGCCACCTCATGCGAAGAGCTGACTCGTTGGAAAAGACCCTGATGCTGGGAGGGATTGGGGGCAGGAGGAGAAGGGGACGACCGAGGATGAGATGGCTGGATGGCATCACTGACTCCATAAACATGAGTTTGTGTAAACTCTGGGAACTGGTGATGGACAGGGAGGCCTGGCGTGCTGCGATTCATGGAGTCCCAAAGAGTTGGACACGACTGAGTGACTGAACTGAACTGCCACCTCATGGACTGCAGTGTGCTAGGCTTACCTGTCCTTCACTATCTCCTGGAGTTTGTTCAAACTCATGTCCATTGAATCAATGATGCCATCTGTCTCATTCTGTCACCTACTTCTCCTGTCCTCAATCTTTTCCAGCATCAGGTTCTTTCTAATGAGTTGATTCTTTGCATCAGGTGGCCAAAGTATTGGAGCTTCAGCTTCAGCATCAGTTCTTCCAATTAATATTCAGGGTTGATTTTCTTTAGGATTGATTGGTTTGATCTCCTTGCTCTCCAAGGGACTCTAAAGAGTTTTCTCCAGCACCAAATTTCTAAAGCATCAATTCTTCTATGGGATTATATCAACATAATCCAGACCATCTGACTGGAAAAATAATTTCTCTACGAAATGACTGTTTATCACTCTGACTTTTGATTTCCTCTTGAAAGTTACAAATTCTTTTTAATCCATATTAGAAATGCCAAGGCCTAATAGATGACTATGTTTTTTGAGGTGAATATATAAAATACTGATGCAATCCCTTCAGAAGCTCTGGTAAACTATAGCCCCCAAACAAATGTTCTAATCTTTCAAGACTATTGGGAAATAGCATAGCCTAACAATGTTGGATTCATAGATCCAAAATACTGAGAGTTTAATGGTATATTTTCCCCTCAATTTTTAAAAATTGATCTCAAGTGCTACAGTGACTTGTTCAAACTAGAAATTCTGGAAAAGCATGAGAGGTGAAGTATGTGAAAAAAAAAAACAAAAACCCAAAACTATTGTACATGAATTTAGAAGAAACTATATTGATATTACAGAACAAATCAGCATGTATAAAACCCCAAAATTGAAATATTGGAAAATACAGCAAAGTTCTGTTGGAACTTCACTCATACATATTTGGCTGTGTGTGTGTGTGTGTGTGAGAGTGTGTGTGTGTGAGTGTATGTGTAAGATTAGTGACGATTTTAAATTTGTTTTAACCTGAGTTCAGAATTATTGAAATTCAGTTTTTTCTTTACATGGTGGTCTGAAATGAAATTTTAAAAATAACTTTGAAAGACTCAATATTAATGTGTGCAATGATAAAGCTAAAATGAGAAGGGTTCTCTGGTGGTTCAGATGGTAAAGAATCCACGTGCAATTCGGGAGTCACAGGTTAGATTCCTGGGTTGGGAAGATCCCCTGGAGAAGGGAACGGTTACTCACTCCAGAATTCTTGCCTGGAGAATTCCATGGATTGAGGAGATATATTTATACATCTGACTACTTCCAGTTATAGGAAAGGAGCTAAATCAATGGAGAAGATAAATTTCCAGTCATATTTTTAAATCAGTTATCACTTTTTAAAAATAAGAAACAAAATCCAGGCAATTTGTGAAACCAAAGTTTATTTTAAAGTACTATTATGAACAGATATTACTTTTCAATCTGTAAAGTGGGTATAAGACATTTCTCTTTAAGGAGGTTATGGTTTAGATAAAATAAAATTTGTAAAATATTTTGCAATGAGAAGTCAGCTTACAACTGAATATAAGATATGGTTTTAATTTTCTATTTTCCTTGCTGACAATTTTAATGTAATTCAATATGTTTCCCTCAGCAATCTGCCTCTTTTATGTAAGGAATCTACTTCTTCATATTAACTACAGACACATTCAGGGTTTGTACTTGTCAAGTTTTACCAGGCAAGCTGAGTTAACCCGCATCCTGGCTAAACTTGTTTTAGTAAAATGAAATCTTCAGATTTGAAAATTTTACTTCTTTTCACAAAATCCAAACTTGACTATTGTCTTTTTCAAGAATATATAATACATCACATCCAATTTATTTCATTGACCACTTGGATACAAAAATGAAAATGTAATTTCAATGATATATTTTTAATTAGAATTCTTCAGTTTGTGGTTATCTTGTGTTAACTGCTGCATGTGAAAGTGAAAGTGAAGTCAGTCAGTTGTGTCCCACTCTTTGCAACCCCATGGACTGTGGCCTACCATGCTCCTCCATCCATGGGATTCTCCAGGCAAGAGTTACTGGAGTGGGGTGCCATTTTCTTCTCCAGGGGATCTTCCCGACCCAGGGATCGAACGCCAGTCTCCTGCATTGTAAGCAGACGCTTTACCGTCTGAGCCACCAGGGATGTCCAAGTAATCAATTTTGTGAGCAGATATGATGCTGTAAAAATTTTCAACAAAATTGACATTTTCTCCAAGCTCATGAACATATTTGTATGAGCCTGTACTTTTGTATTCTTTAAACTGACACACAGATCCACACACATCAATTCAGCTACCGTTTGCACACTGGAAAATATCACAAAGGGCTCTCAATAACTAGAAGTTTTCTGCATATCATATTTAAAATCTAGATCCTTAAAGTACACAGGCAAATGTTTATCAAAATTCTAATTGACAGCCAGCCTTGTAACCAAGATGCTAAATATAACCCACATGCATTACAGACCCTTCCATTCTCCTCAGTGACAAGTCTTTGTTTGTTTGTTTGTTTGCCTGCAAAGTAGTTGCTTCCATCAAGTTCATTTCGCCATTTCCTTAAATCTTACCTCCCCCTGCTGGCTGTGCATCATGGAATGAGTCTAGGTAGACTTGAACATAGCTCATAAAGATTGGAGACCTCTCAGAAGGCCACTAGTAAAAATCAACACTTGCATATACAATTAAATGCACACAGGTGTACACATATACATCAGGAAACTAGACTTTTTGGTAAATTAAACTGAATCTTAGATTACATTTTTAGGCAATGAAAAATAACATTTTATTTGAAAGGGAAATACATCATATTTTGAACAAGAAACACACCCAAGATAAATCCTTCAATCATATATTCTCTAACAGTGAAGTGTACTTTAATCTAGCTATAGCTTTAGATATACTTTTTAGATATATATTTAGATATACATTTTAGATATATATGATTTGCACACAGCTTACCAGAAATACTAAGAAGATATTTACTCATAGTTCTATATGTTGATTCATCGAGATTCCCATAGGCCCACAGCACAGACGATGCAGCAATAAATTGAATTGTTATAAGCACCTTTGTGTCTTACAGGCATAAGTAAGTTTATAGGAACTTTTCCCATTCCTGCCTTTCTGAGTTACAGCCTGGTCCTTCGACTAAACTATCTGGCTTGAAATGCCAAAAGTGCTGGAAAATCCAACACACACAGAACCACAAGACGCACGATTTTCAGAACTGTGTCTCCATGGTCTGCAATTTACATTAAATTGCTATGTTTTGGTTAAATGGCACCTTAGCTTCCCAGCAACTCTTTCAATAGTTGTTTCTTTAATTATTATTTAATTTTGTGGTTATGACTGGTTTTCAGTTAAAGCGGGTACTTCTGACAAATTCAATTAAAAGAAAATAGAAGACTTAATGGTCCATGCTAATGCTTCATTTCATACATAATATTTTATCATTTTCTGTGCAAATTTGTAATGAGTGTTTGGTTTGTATTAATAAATGCTTACATTTAGGCCACATAAAGTACAGTAATTAAAATATTTTGCTAATAATATTTACTTATAAGTGTTCTAGAAACAATTAACCCGTTGATTCCAATCACTTTTACTAAAAACTAACTTCCAAGAATACAGTTCTTTGGCATCAAAATTCTTGTTTTAATGTTACTTTTAATAAAGTGCCCTAGGTCTTATTTTATTATATTTTAATAGAGCATGCTGTACATGTGCTGCTTTCTGGGATGCAGATTTCATAAAATAATAGCAAACAAAAATTTAAACAAAACTACCATTTGGGGGAATTTTGAAAAAAGAAGTCATGACACATATGTTATAGATCTCCTTTCCAAATAGTTAAACCAAAAAAATGTAACTGTTTATTATATTGAAATGAGTAAATGTTGTTGCCTTTTGCTCTGTAAAGTAAATGTTGCTCTACAGTATTTTTGCTTATAACCTATAACAGAAATCATCTGCAGACAATTTACATTCCTTCTCAGACTAAAGGAAGATATGTTACCTCCCCAAATGAATAAAGATCTTATTTACAAACATGTTGCAGGATATGTGTTGCTCATAATTCAAGGAGATTACAGCATTAAAAATTAAATATACCTATGCAAAATGTATAAGCACAATAAAGGAGAGATCTTTTTATTTTATATTTTAGAAAGTTGGAAGTAAACTTGTGTGGGCTTATTCAGTTTTTAGCTCTTGTGAAAAAGGAAATGTTAAGGACTTTTTAAAATCTCACCTTTGGAAATGCGATCAGTAATCGGCTAATCAATGACTAAGGGTTTCTTGAAAGTGGCAATCCAAACCTAAGAATAAGAAAACACAAAGACCCCAAAGCATTGAGGAAAGTGAAAAAACAGCTTGAGGTAGTCTCCTCCTTTAAGACGACAATGAGAAAATGAAAACCCCTCCTGAACTCTTCAGGTACTAAAGCACGAGGCACTGAGTTTTGAAAAGTTTTAAAAGCCATTAAAGTCTGCTTCATTAAGAGAAGTCTGGTTTTAAAAACAAGTTGGAAGGGGCAGGCTGAGTTTTCCATCAAAATTCAACTGAAAAGTGGAAAAAGAATTTGAAAAAGAATAGAAACATGTGTATGTATAACTGAATCACTTTGCTGTACACCTGAAAGCCAGACAACATTGTTATTCATTGTTATTCAACTATACTCCAAGACGAAATAAAACTTAAAAACTTCAAACATTTCCTTGTAAAGAAAAAGCCACTTGGCTCCAACATATAAAAAGGAATTATTACTATTTTAAAGGTGAGAAAACAAACACAACTTCAGGTCAAACACTGAATAATAAGGCTAGGCTCTATCTGTAACTCAGATGTACATTGGCCCACAAGTTTAATTGTCTCAAAGACACTTTGGAAATATAGGTATGTAAATTTTCCCTTTAGAGTGATAATTTCAAAGGGATATCGTTGTTGCTGCTGTTGTTTAGTCTCCCAGTAGAGTCCAACTCTTTGCGATCCCATAGATATAGCCCACCAGGCCCCTCTGTCCATGGCATTGCCCAGGCAAGAATACTGGAGTGGGTTGTCATTTCCTCCTCCAGAGAATTTTCTCCGTTCAAGGATGGAACTCCAGTCTCCTGCATTGCCAGGCAGATTCTTTACCACTGAGCCACGTGGGAAGCCCATTATCCTTATTATTATAAAGATCATCTAAGGCAGAGTGGGGATTAAAATATACACATGCCCAGAAATGGTGCATTTAGTCCTTGGGATTGATGGACATAGCAATTCCTTCCACCAAGAGCCAAACAGAAAAAGGCATGGCCATCAATACGCTCTAAAATGTTCTTGCAGTTTATCCTGGTCCATGGAAGAAGAGAACAGAAAGTAATCGTAATCAATAACCATAATGTACAGTGGCTTCAAGGGTCAGGCCTACTTTCTGCTGACCAAATGACCAGATCGGACAGATTTTGGCACAATAGTTTTCCCACGTGAAAGAGTTAAACTAAATATGTTCTGTTGTTGTTGTTATTTAGCTGCTCAGTCATGTCCAAGTCTTTTGGGACCCCATGGACTAAAGCACACCAGGCTCCTCTGTCCATGGCATTCTGCAGGCAAGAATACTGGAGTGGGTAGCCCTTCCCTTCTCCAGGGGATCTTCCCGACCCAGGGATTGAACCCATGTCTCCTGCGTTGGCAGGCAGATTCCTTACCGCTGAGCCACCAGGGAAGCCTGTTTTATTGTTTATGACATAATTAGACTCTTGCTTTCACCCCAGAAAATTCTCCATCTGGTTAAGTTTCTTTTATAATATTCAATACTGAGTAAATATTTCAACAAGCTTTTTCTTTTTCTCCATCTTGAAAAGAGGTGCAATTCATAAAATATTTTTTCTAATGCCTAAAATGAAGAGATCTCAAGTCTTTCCCTTTCTATTGTTTTGCTCCATTTCTTTGCACTGAACACTGAGGAAGGCTTTCTTATCTCTCCTTGCAATTCTTTGAAACTCTGCATTCATATGGGTATACCTTTCCTTTCCTCCTTTGCCTTTTGTGTCTTTTCTTTTCTCAGCTATTTGTAAGACCTCCTCAACCATTTTGCCTTTTTTGTATTTCTTTTTCTTGTGGATGGTCTTGATCACTGTCTCTTGTACAATGTCAAAAACCTGCATCCATAGTTCTTCAGGAACTCTGTCTATCAGATTTAATCCCTTGAATCTATTTGTCACTTCCACTGTATAATCATAAGGGATTTGATTTAGGTCATACCTGAATGGTCTAGTGGTTTTCCCTACTTCCTTCTATTTAAGTCTGTACTCAGCAATAGGAGTTTATGATCTGAGCCACAGTCAGCTCCCAGTCTTGTTTTGCTGACAATATAGAGCTTCTCCATCTTCGGCTGAAAAGAATACAATCAATCTGATTTCAGTGTTGACCAGGTGATGTCCATGTGTAGAGTCTTCTCTTGTGCTGTTGGAAGAGGGTGTTTGCTATGACCAGTGCATTCTCTTGGCAAAACTCTGTTAGCCTTTGATCTTCTTTGTTTTGTACTCCAAGGCAAGTTTGCCATTACTCCAGGTATCTCTTGACTTCCTCCTTTTGCATTCCAGTCCCCTATAATGAAAAGGACATTTTTTGGGGGTGTTAGTTCCTGAAGGTCTTATAGGTGTCTTCATAGGACCGTTCAACTTCAGCTTCTTCAGCATTATTGGTCAGGGCATAGACTTAGATTACTGTGATATTAAATGATTTGCCTTGGAAATGAACGGAGATCATTCTGTCGCTTTTGAGATTGCATCCAAGTACTGTATTTTGGACTCTTTTGCTGACTATGTGCATACTCCATTTTTTCCTAAGGGATTCTTGCCCACAGTAGTAGATATAATGGTCATCTGAAATGTTATGGGCCTAACAGAAGCAGAAGGTATTAAAGAGAGGTGACAAGAATACACAGAAGAATCATACAAAAAAGATCTTCATGACCCAGTTAACCACGATGGTGTGAACACTAACCTAGGGCCAGACATCCTAGAATGTGAAGTCAAGTGGGCCTTAGGTAGCATCACAATGAACAAAGCTAGTAGAGGTGATGGAATTCCAGGTGAGCTATTTCAAATCCTCAAAGATGATGCTGTGAAAGTGCTGCACTCAATATGTCAGCAACTTTGGAAAACTCAGCAGGACTGGAAAAGGTCAGTTTTCATTTCAATCCCAAAGAAGGGCAATGCCAAAGAATGTTCAAACTACTGCACAATTGCACTCATCTCACACGCTAGTAAAGTAATGCTCAAAATTCTCCAAGCCAGGCTTCAGCAATACATGAACCGTGAACTTCCTGATGTTCAAGCTGGATTTAGAAAAGGCAGAAGAACCACAGATCAAATTGCCAACACCCATGAGATCATCAAAAAAGCAAGAGAGCTCCAGAAAAACATTTACGTCTGCTTTATTGACTACACCAAAGCCTTAGACTGTGCAGATCACAACGAACTGTGGGAAATTCTTCAAGAGATGGGAATACCAGACCACCTGACCTGCCTCCTAAAAAATCTGAATGCAGGTCAGGAAGCACCAGTTAGAACTGGACATGGAACAACAGACTGGTTGCAAATCAGGAAAGGAGTACATCAAGGCTCTATATTGTCACCCTGCTTATTTAACTTATATGCCGAGTACATCATAAGAAATGCTCAGCTGGATGAAGCACAAGCAGGAATCAAGATTGCCGGGAGAAGTATCCATAACCTCAGATACGCAGATGACACCACACTTATGGCAGAAATTGAAGAGGAACTGAAGAGCCTCTTGATGAAAGTGAAAGAGGAGAGTAAAAACCTGGCTTAAAACTTAACATTGGCATCTGGTCTCATCACCTCATGGAAAATAGATGGAGAAACAATGGAAATAGTGACAGACTGTATATTTTGGGCTCCAAAATCACTGTAGATAGTTACTGCAGACATGAAATTAAAAGCCACTTGCTCCTTGGAAGAAAAGTTATGACAAACCTAGATAGCATATTAAAAAGCAGAGACATTACTTTGCCAACAAAGGTCCATCTAGTCAGAAACATTGCTTTGTCAACAAAGGTCCGTCTAGTCAATGTTATGGTTTTTCCAGTAGTCATGTATGGATGTGAGAGTTGGACTATAAAGAAAGCTGAGCACAGAAGAATTGATGCTTTTGAACTGTGGTGTTGTAGAAGACTCTTGAGAGTCCCTTGGACTGCAAGGAGATCCAACCAGTGCATCCTAAAGGAGATCAGTCCTGGGTTTTCATTGGAAGGCCTGGTGTTGAAGCTGAAACTCTAATACTTTGGCCACCTGATGCGAAGAGCTGACTCATTTGAAAAGACCCTGATGCTGGGAAAGATTGAGGGCAGGAGGAGAAGGGGACAACAGAGGATGAGATGGTTGGATGGCATCACTGATTCAATGGACATGGGTTTGGGTGGACTCCGGGAGTTGGTGATGGACAAGGAGGCCTGGCGTGCTGTGGTTCGTGGGGTCGCAAAGAGTTGGACACTACTGAGCAACTGAACTGAATTGAGTCAAAGCTCTGGTTTTTCCAGTAATCATGTATGGATGTGAGAGTTGGACTATAAAGAAAGCTGAGTGCTGAAGAATTTATGCTCTTGAACTATGGTGCTGGAGAAGACTCTTGAGAGCCCCTTGGACTGGAAGGAGATCGTACCAGTCAGTCCTGAAGGAAACAAGTTCTGAATAGGATTGGTGTTGAAGCTGAAACTCCAATACTTTGGCCACCTGATGCAAAGAACTGACTCATTTGAAAAGACCCTGATGCTGAGAAAGACTGAAGGTAGGTGGAGAAGGGGACCACGGTGGATGAGATGGTTGGATGGCATCACCAACTTGACGGACTTGAGTCTGAGTAAGTTCCAGGAGTTGGTGTTGCACAGGGAAGCCTGGCATGCTGCAGTCCATGGGGTCACAAAGAGTTGAACATGACTGAGCAACTGAACTGAACCGAACTGAATGCCTAAAATAAATCCTACTGGAGAGAATGCTTCTGTCCAAATAATAATGACTGACTCATTTATCTTTCTGAAGCTACCTTGGTATGAGACCTGAGTGTGCCTCTAACCTGGCAGAATATGCCAGAAGATTGAGGAGTCTGGGGTCTCAGGACTCAGGCGTTCCTGCTGTCCTTTCTTCGTGCTTGTCACAGCGGCTTCCGTAATTACGGCTTAAAGCATGGGAGATGTAAACCTTTCTGTCTGGTTATCTTTGGAGAAGAGAATAAATAATCCAGCTCTAGTACCCTTGCAGTCATAGAGAAAATAAAACTACATGCTCTCATTGGGGTGAGGGGATTACCATTTTCTGGGAAGATGAAGACAGATCTTCTTCTTTCTTATTTTCTTTTTAAAAGTGCCAGGGTTTGGAGTTGATGGTTGCTTACACAGTTATTGACAGTGTAAGCAAAATTCTTAATGGTATAATTTTTTGAGTGAATAGAAAAGGGTGCTAATCAACTATGTGATCATACGTAAAAACAAAGACTTCAACCTGACTTTTTATTCTTGGCCATTCAGCTTAAGGGATCTTAGTTCCCAGACTAAAGATAGAACCTACACTCCCTGTGGTGGAAGCGTGGAGTCTTAACCACTGGACCATCAGGGAAGATACCTCAACCTGAAGCGTGAATGTTACTTACATTAAATTGAATACTAATGGGTGTTTGTCTTCTCAGAGTATTTGTTAGTAATGGCATTTGTCTCAAGCGTTGCTTTAAGTGGTGAGTAAGGTGCAGAATTTGGGTACATGAAACTCTGCTATGCCCAGTTTTATCTGACCCAACAGCTCTTCCAGGCTTATCTCACTTTGCTATCAGGATTTTTACCTGCTGGTTCCCTTTTCTCCTCTTTCTGTTTCCTCTCTTCAAAGCACTGTTCCTTTACTAGATAGTGACAGTGGATTTTTGCCTTTCTGTGCTGTCTTTTTCATTGTGCACTCTCCTTCTTATCACGCTGTAATGGGAGAGCCGGTGATTATGCTAGAAGCTTTGAGTGTTGATTCCTCTGTCACTGGTCAGTAGATATAGCGCTTAGGCTGGTGATCAGTTCCTGCAGCCCTCATTTTTTTTTTTTTTTCCAGTCATTCAGTCATGTTCAACTCTGCAACACTATGGATTGTAGTCAGCCAGGCTCCTCTGTCCCTGAAATTCTCCAGGCAAGAATACTGGGCTGGGTAGCCATTTGCTTCTCCAGGAGATCTTACAGATCCCGGGACTGAACCCACATCTCCTGCGTTGTAGGCGGATTCTTTACCGTCTGAGCCTCCAGGGAAGACTCTCATTTAAACCCCAGTGAATCAGGATTTGCTAGGTCTCTTCCGAATTTTAATATTCCATGATATTTAAACTAAATGTTGCATTACAGATACATGATCGACAAGTTCTCATTTCTGATAAAGTGCTGTGATGGGGGAAGCTTGGTCTTAGCCTCTGGAAGCTGAAAAATATCACATCAATGCTTCAGGTGCAACACAAATTACTAAGCAAAGCAATTTAGTTAGGAGCAAAATACATCATTAAAGAACACAGCCTTGAGAACAACTTGACCAGGCATTTCATTGGCTGAGAAGTTCAATAGGTTTCAGATTAAACACATAACCCCTATTTTGTTGGAGGAGTTACTTCACTGTCAAAATCGTTTTATTATTTATGGAGAGGCAGTAAAATGGAGAAGTTAGGAGGGGGTAAAAGACAGAGGACAGATACTTCTCCTTTTAGGTTGGGATGGGGCAAAAATGCTGATGTGAAATACTTAGATTGTATTGTTCTTGGGTTTTGCTATATTAGTTTGACTAGGTTAACTAACATCGATAGACTTTAATCAGGAACCACGTGGAAGAAATGGTATTTGGCAGAAGAAAGGGAAGCTCTCAGAAATAAATCATGGCTTCATGGGGCCAGATCAGCTTCACCGTGTTCAGCATGGAGCAAGGGAAGAAAGCACAGAGGAAATGCAGTTGTGGAGGGAAAGAGAAGGGATTAAACGTTACTATGCTTCAATATATTTTAAAAAGGCAACACAATGCATAGCTCTAAACAAAGCAGGTACACAATCAGCATTTGTGGCATGAGTTGAGTTAATGAATGAAGATGCTAAAGCCAGGCAAGACTTAAAAAGCAGGTACAGATACTGCCATGGTCCATGACCTCATTTTGTACTGGACCCGTGGGTGAGGTCAGGAGGAGAAGGGGATGACAGAGGATGAGAAGGTTGGATGGTATCACCAACTCAATGGATGTGAGTTTGAGCAAACTCCAGGAGATGGTGAAGGACAGGGAAGCCTGGCGTGCTGCAGTCCATGGGGTCACAAAAAGTTGGACACGATTTAGTGACTGAAAAACAACAACATAGTTAAAAAAAAAAAAAAAACTTTAAAGAAGTCAAAAAAGTGTTTTCAGATAATGATCTAAATAATGACAGTTTTCTCACCTCAACAAACTCAGTCACAGTATGCTTTCCTCCAAAGGTTGTATATATCATTATTAGGACTTGCGCAGGCCTTACTTAATAAAGATTTTGAGCAAAACGCAATGTATAATAGATGCTTTATGGTGAATTGTTTGTATCATGCACTAGATTTTTGGTAGATTTTCCATGTTTGGAAGAAATCCAGTGCATCATACCAAGGCGGTTGCAACATGTCCGTTAAGTAACGTCCATGTGCTAAAAGTCCCCAAGAGGGCTCTACTGGGAGAGGATTAAAACTTGTCATTATGCCAAAGAACAAATATTTGCTGGTTCTCTGCAGTGTGCAGCAATGTTAGAGCTCATGTTACAGGTTAATTGTTTTCAGTAGTGGGATCACCTGAATCAGGTTTTCCTTGGCTTAGCAGAGAATGAAATAAGGAAACCCAACACAACGTGACCACCAATATTGGGGACAGAACTCTGACCAGCTAAGGCAGCCAGTGGTCACTGGGAAATTCTCAAAATGGGCTTCCATCTGATGTACAGAGCACAGGAGACTTAACCCCTACTTGGTCTTCTAGTGCTGGGCAGCAATGACCTATTCCTGAGGCGTGGGTGAGATTCAGAGAAACAGGACACGAAAAATTGTGTTTCAAGCACAGAATGGAAAAGAAAACACCTTCAGGTTATCAGCCAGAAAGCCAGAGAATTTACATGTCCACTCACCAGAATTCTGTAGCCTGGAAATAGCCTCAATTTTACATGACTGCAAGGTTTCTTACGTAAAAATAAGATTGCCCATCTCTGAAAATCAGGTACCAGTTTTTTTTTTTTTTCCTACTGTCTTTTTCCAGCCTGATTTTGAGCTCCGTAAAATCAGCATTCTTGGTAAAATGGGAATACTGTGTATCTTTCTCCATCACATCCTGTGCGGGACTAATTACTCATTCTGTACTTAAAAAGTAAAAGTATGGGAGCTCTGTGCATTGACAGCACCCATGTTTGCAGAGGTAGCCGGCCAGTCAGCATTTTCATTCTGCACAAAACGCCTGAGAAGATTTTAGAAATGGCAAAGCCGCCTCTTTTGCATCAATCTACATTGCAATTTTAGCAAAGCAGCATTACTCAGAACACCATACAGTATATCCCAGTGTACACAGTCAGAGTCCAATTTGAATCTGTGGGATGAATTAAAATACCATATACTAAAGAGGCGTTCAAAAATAGTAAACTACCGTAGCTACCAGCTGCAATCTCTTCTTTTTCTCGAAAAATCTTCTCCATTTAAGTCAGATCAGCATATGGCTTATCCAAACTATACCTTGTAATAACTTCATGAAAAAGGAACGGCTTGTTGGAAACTTACACAGCACAGGTAGGGAAAAGGGATGTTAAACTGTTCTTCTTACACTGGGGTCTTCTCACCTGCTAGAAACTATCCCAGCCCAAGAGCCATGATAGAAATCTCTGCCTAGCTGATCTTTCGCCTTTTCATTCCCCTGAAAACCTTGCATTTCTTACTCCAGCGATTCTGTAGCAAGATACACAATAACAATGGTCAGAATCGGCACTCCACGGCTGACCACCTAGAAAGAAACGTTCTCTGCTGGGACTCTGGCCCCGCGCGCAGCCAGCCGGCTGCGGTTTCTGCATGGCTTGTGCCGGACAATGTCGGGCAATCAGCTTCAGAATGCGGTGTCAGTCAGCGCCCTGGCACTTGTACAACCTCAAAGGGTGAAAGAAAACGAGGCCCAGTCCGTGGTCAGTGGCTGGTGGCCGTGCTGAGCGGTGTGTGGGTGAAGTGGGGTGGAAGGAAGCGGGCTGGGGCGCTGCCTTGGGTTTTCCCAGGCTCTGAGGACCAGCGGCCCGCGGGCAGCATCCTCTCCGGGCATCCACCACCCCTCTTGGCCTTTTGGCCCCCGCCCCTCCCCCTTCCCTCTCCCCCACCGCGCCCAGCCTTCGGTGCAAGAAAGAGACTAGAGTGCCGCAAAAGGCCAAGGCCAGCTCAGTTTCAGACCCCAGGGCAACACGTGTTCAGCGAAGGAGAGTGTGAGAAACACTGGATATAGCAGTTAATACTTCAGACGGACGGCTTTCCGACTCCGGTTTTCTTTTAAGCCATGCATATTTATTGCCATTCAAAGAGACGATGCTCGCATACCAGCAAACAGCTCTTGAGAACACAGCAAATCTTAAAATGATTAAGGCACTGGGGTTTGCTAAAGATGTGGCATGCAAAGAATCATGAGAAAGCCATGGAATATTAAAAAAATATTAATAATGTCAGTTCTAATAATTCAGTCTCAGCTTTCTTTTGGTACAGTCCTGCTCCAAGTAGTGCACCCTGTCTTTTTTTCTTAAGAATGAACAAAGATCACAGAGCAGATTGTAACCTAGGTAAATTGCATGTCTGTTTACAATTGTACTTCACATATTCTATATATCATTTGCAAACTATTCCCGAAAGAAATATGTATCAAACTTTTGGGAAAAATGAAGATTTGATGCCAATCTGTTTTCCTTTCATTTGTTTCAGATGCTGCATGATTTTTCGTCTGCTGCTTAAATTCTTTGTCTGAATTTGGGATATAGTGTCCTGTCATGTTCATCCCTGTTTTCTTTTGTTCTTTCAGCTTTTACATTCATAAACTACATTTCTTGAAATGATATCACCACAATTAAGAAGTGGTGAAGAAGAGGGAAAAAAGACCTTATTGAAAATTGTAATGAGGTGTATATACAATGTGATTACAGATTTCTGATCAAAAGTGAACGTCAAATATCTTTTTACATTGCGCTTAAAAAAAAAAAAAATCAAACTGCCTTCCCTACCCCCCAGTTATTTTACTTATAGGAATATGCAACTTGTGAGTTTTTTAGACATTTTTGTTGCAAAGATGTCTTGGGCTATACTTTGAGGAGAGAAGTGAAGAATTACAGCATATTTATGAACATGTTTTTATCGTCTGCACTTTTGGGATGGGAATTATTCCCTAGTAATTAATTGCTGCAACTGTTTTAACTGTCAAAACTAAAGATGAATCCTGCAAGAATAGTTCAACCAGGATAACAACCAATGGTAACTGCTTAGGCATATGACTCATAGAAAACAGTCAGGAAGAGCAGAGATGCTGAACTGAACGCTACGTGGATCTAACAGCTCAGGGCTAGCATTACTCACAGTGTGTTAACAGAATCATTTTACTCTTAAGTTAGCTCTGAAATCAAGCAAAAACACATTCATTCAGAAGATAAATTTCTATCCCACTACACATAAGGGCTCTTAGACCCTGCTAAATACTCTTGTCCACCATATATTTAATTATTTCTTGTACTGGAATTCAAATCTTTGGGGGTAAAGAAAAGCATATTTAATTTCAGAATGTCCTCAAAGATAATCATGAGAAAAACAACACAGTATTACCTTGCTGATTTGGTATATAGGCATGATATAAACAATCGTGTGATGAATTATAATCAAGCTTGGATGTAAACGTTGGTGTTGGCTTCGAAATGAAATGCACACATTTAGAAATAACTGATAAGGATCACTGGTTGAGACAGCACGTTACAGAGCTTGAGAAAAGAAGCAGTTACTCAGTGAAAATGCTTTTGGCAACTATTGACCTTTGAGTTCCTGACTTAAAGGACACACAAACAACACCATTCTCCAGCAAGTTTTCCTTGATAAACCTGCTGGAAAGGGGGCCGAATATCCTGAAGCCATTTGACATGCACAATTTAGCAATTATGTGGTCAGAGGAGGAATGATTCTGTTAAACCATTGGGAATTGCTGGTGTTTACAGCCTTTACACATTTATAGAACAATCTAAGATCTAACACAGCATAATCAATATCAGAATGGATTCCCCTTCCCAGCAGGGAATGATAATGTGTGTTCTACAGGGAAAAGCAAATTTGGAAAATTTCAATTGTTTGATTCAATATCAGCCCTCAAAAAAGAGAAAAAAAAAGATTCAATGTGGGTGTAAGACCATGTGGTAAGGGGCTATTCATTACTATATTTAAATGAGGAATAAAAATAAAAACAAGTCAAAACTAATGTGATGATTTTTTAACCTTGGATTAAAAAAATACAAAAAAATTTCTCCAGGTGAAAAATAATTAAGTTTCTTTAACTTTTCAACTAAAAGAATCTGTGTTTTTTCTAAGTCAACCTTGATCTCATAGTAAATTTTATTTAATTTTATTTTACTCCACGTGGGGAAGGACCCGTAATGCTAATGCTTTAAATATTTCAGTCTAATTGGGAACGCTCAATTCATTTTCCCTCTGAATAATTTAAAACTGTTTTCCTCTTGTTTAGCTTTCTCGATATGAAAATATTGTCTTTGCATTTTTATTTTTAACAGAGAAATACACAGAACATAGTTTTCTCCTCTTATGAAAAAGCAAAGGGTTTTGAGTTTTGTTTTTTTTTTAATTCACAAGAAAGTATCTCTCAACTCTCTCACTGTGAGAGCTCCACTTCTAATGGGTCCTTTCCACAATGTCCTGCATTCATCAATCAGATATCAATTGCACACTGGCCGATTGGTCCCCACCCCCGCCCCCGCCACCTCAATCATTCCCTGCTGCCTGGGCGCTGCCTGCCAAATGTCATAGGAAGTGACTTGAATAGTGACAGCAGACGCAGCAGTACCCTCCATGTGTGCTGGGCCGGGGTGGGGTAGGGGGGTCATTGCCATCCTCACAGAGGGCCCGCACAGCTGCTGTCTAAACCCAGGGTCTGAAGCACAATCGGCTTGCAGAAGACCACCCCTCACTGTGTGTCGTGAACCCTGCTACTCAGACGCATGCAATTTAACCCACCACCCCCATCTATATCTCACTCCAATGTCTCCTCCAGGACACCTCATTCGCATTTGGAATATAGACCCTAACCGTTAGTTTGTTATCTTGGGAGGGGAAAAAGCCAAGCAATCAAATGTACATGGATTAAAGAATGAATTGATGCCTTTAATAATCTGAGAGTATATATATATGACATAATCACATAATTGTGATAGAGGCAAGCTTAAGTGAAAAAAAACATTGTTTGGCAGTAAGAACTGGCTGGTGCTGCTCCGAGGACGCCAAAGTGCACGATTTTTCTCTGATGTAGTCTCCCTGCAGGCATGACTTCTCAGCATATGGAATGTAGAAGGATAGAGCTCCCCAAACTAAGTCACACAGAATTGATATTCACCCATTGAGACTTAAGAACTTTTAAAGAACTGCCTGACAAGGGGGCTTCTCAGGTGGCTCAGTGGTAATGAGTCTGCCTGCCAATGAAGGAGAACCAGGTTCAGTCCTTGGATTGGGCAGATCCCCTGGAGGAGGGAAGGGCAACCCACTCCAGTATTCTTGCCTGGAGAATGCCAAGGCTAGTGGACTACAGTCCACTAGAGGAGCCTGGTGGGCTACAGTCCATGGAGTCACAAAAGAATGGGACGCAACTTGACGATTAAACACCAGCAGCAAGCTGGCAAAGACATTGGTGTGAACATTCCTCACAATGCGAAAGATAGGGGGGTGGCTCTTGAACTGTTTCCTCATTGTGTTCCTCTCCAAAACATGTCTTTTTGTTTCTTGCACACCTTGCACAGATATCCTGCCTGGACCCTTCTGTTTTAGAGGGTGGAAATATGATGATTTTCCACGTGCCAAGATGCTGGACCGGAGTGCGTATGCTTCTTGTTCAATTACTTAATGCATCAATGTCCAGAGGCAGCATCAGCTGTACCTTTGATATTTTTTCTTGTGGGAATCAGATAAAGTAAATTTGGATTATTTTATTTTTGTTATTAAAATATCTTTGAATGATTGCTTATCCCTTTCTTTTCTTAACATTTTAGAGTGAAATTCCTAATTATACCTTAAACTCTTAGACACAGGCACATACACAAAACATACTGTCTGATAACAAACAAGGTCTTGCTGAAAATAGAATCATGGTACTGTCTTAACAAGAAAGCCACCTGATAATCAACCTGAGTGCACATTTCTGGTGCTTTTATATATGAACTGTGTGACCTTGACCAAGTCACCAGACCTCTTGGAACCTAAAATGAGGTTAAAAAAAAGAACTTACTTCATAGATTTGGAGAGGTGCAAATGAGACAATGTATACAGTGCTTCTTACAATGACTGGTGGGTGTATCCCCTTTATGTCTTTGTTAAAAGCAGCAAGTATCTTTATTGCCCAAACCCCACCCTCACTCCTAAGATACTTTCTCTCCTCTGTCCCCCACTTCTCTTTCTCTAGAATACTATTCACTATGCTCTATAATTTCCCTGTTTGTTTTTTAAGCTTGTTGTCTGTCTTCCCTTCACTGGAATATGAGTTCACAAGTGCAGTGATTTTTTACTGTTTCATTATTCTTTCCACATTACTAGAACTCGGTAAACATTTATTGATTGAGTGGATAAATGAACAAATACATTAATAAATGAATGAATGACTGGATTATTTAAAATACCTCTTTGCCATCCTGTGGAAGTACATAGAATATTTTGCCATGAATTTATGGAAAAGATCTCTTTCCAAAACTTTTGGGCCAAATAGAATGATTTTCTTCCAAATGTACAGGGTGAAGGCCACATCTTTAAGCATGTTTCCTAAGGCACTATTGTTAAACCTTGAATGGAAATTAGCCCTTTGTCTACTTGGGAACACTTTTCTCCTGTTGAACTTGGATAGCCCTATGTAGGAGCCTGACTGTGCTGTCCTCTGAGTCAGTGAATGGACAGCCATGGGAGACCTGGGAGACTGGCACAGAGATCTGAGTGCTACAGAAACACTGGGTGAGCCTCTGCTCTGAACAAGCTGTCCCACCCTTCAGAGGCACAGACAAGCCTTCAGGACTTGGGTGTCATAGTTTGTAGGGACTGGCACTGAAGTGATGTCTATTCTAGCTCTACAGTTACTTTCATACACTTTCAGTCTTTCTTTAGACCCATAAGTGAGATAGGGGTCTCATTCATGAAAGGATCCTTGGATTCATCTTGCAATATACAACTGCAGGTTATCCTTTGCCTGAGTACTCAGTGACCCCATGGACTGTAGCCCATCAGGCTGCTCTGTCCGTGGGACTTCCCAGGCAAGAATACTGGAGTGGGTTGCCATTTCCTCTTCCAGGGGATCTTCCCAATCCAGGGGTGAAACATCTCCTGCATTGACAGGTGGATTCTTCACCACTGAGTCACCTAGGAAGCCCACCCCTCAAACTTACACAAAGTTGTATCTCAATTATATAATGTCTCCCTCAAGTTTAAAAGAAAAGAATGGACCTGGCCTTGTGTCTAGCCCATGCTGTGGTGAACAACGTCTTCCGGTGCATTAATACCATTTAGGGCTCATCTTTTGGAGCTCCCCTGATCACTGGGAGGTCTGCGAGAAAATAAGAACTAGGAAATCAAAACAAGACTGTGGCAGTGCCTAGGCTCCATTGTCCCATATTTTTTTTTTAAGAAGTGCATCTACAGATTTATTAACTCAGAAAAAGCAAGAGAGAAAAAAATCCCTAATTTTAAATGCATCCCTGAGTGCCAACTATTCTTAATGTAGATGAAAGGTAAAGTAAGCCTGCACTGAAAGGCATGTGATTACAATAAAGAGAGGGAAGAAAATCCTTTTTCAGGAGGGAGGTTATAACTTACACATGTTTAGAATTACCAAGAGAGCGATTTGTCCTCCTAATGCACACGGAGGGGCGCCCGTGTCATCACTGTGCACACCGCCTTGAACACGTCCCGTGCTCTTTTGTGAAATATCTGTGTCACTTTAAGTGGGAGTGTTAACACCTTTGCTATTTCTCTAAAAATGGGTTGGCTTCTTTTAGAGTTAAAAAAAAAGATTGCTATAAAAGGGAGCATTAAGCAAGTTAAGAAAGTGCATTTTTTTTAAAGGATCAAGCTAAGGAAGGCAGTGCTTCCTTAAAAGGCTTGACTTACTCCCCACCACCTTTCTTAACCGTGTGACAGAACACCCCATGGAAAGGCTCAAAGGAGAAATATGGTGAAACTCAATTACCTGTGTTAGTGAACCACCTACAGGTATTTAAAAATATTCTCTTCTCACAGATCCCCAGTATGACCTGAGTGCTTTATTTGTGTCTCTCATGCTCCATTAACATAATGAAATGCCTTATGCCTTTTTTTTACAGTGGAAAGAAGTGTCCGAGAGAGAGAGAAAATATCCATGCTAACTATAAGCTGGTGGACAAGCTCCTCTGGCTGCTTCCTGGTTGTTCAGCACGCATGGAATACCAAACAGACAGGACCACAGACGGGTCTGTGGTCCCAGAGAACCTGCAACTGACGAGTTTTGATCTGGACAGGAGCCCTTTGGTCCCATTGATTTTTTAAAACTTGTGAAAGCAGCAGATAGGTTTTCCAACACCAGGAACTCTTTAAAGCTTCGATTCTCTACCTACTTTTATTTGAAATAGAAAGTTTTTAGGTACAAATGCAGTCTCCCTGGATAAAACATCTAGGTTTTGCCTGCAACTCTCTCTGCCTTCAATTTGCTCTCAAGGGAGGAAAAAGCCCTCACGTAGGAACAAATCTGTACAGTGACTATTGTCTTTGTACAAAATCACCCTTGAGGTTTCAGACACCATGGAGAGCCACCCAGGCATTCTTTTATTCATTTGTTCTAAAAACACTTTTGGAGTTTCTGCTAGACACAGAATATTGTGCTTGAATATTCTCGGTTCAACCGTTGATTTTGCAAAGATTTACTACTGATTATTAATCCAATGAATTTGAAAGGATGCGTGAGTGGATTAACAAGTTCCCACTGTGGCCCAGATGCCCCCAAGTGCTTGTTCTCAAAGTGTTTGCTCACTGATGTCACTCCTGCCACACTGGACTGAACCAGCTGGCTTCCAGGTTTATCAGATTCCTCCAACCCCTGCCTCCCTCCCGTCAATCCATCTCACCCATTCTCTCCTTTCTGTCACGTTCTTGATCGAGATTCTTCAGTAGTTCTCCACTGACTGCCCACAGGGGGATTCAAGTCCTAAATCTTACATTCCAAGCTCAGTAGGTTCATACTCTGATCTCTGCATCCCTAAGTCCTTTCACATCCTCTCTCGCACACTCTGTTCTAGGCATACTGTGCTCTTAACGAGACGTCTTTGATAATCTTCTGTTTCCATGCCTCTCCGCCTCCCTAGATCCTTCTTCAGCCTTACATTAACACCTCACTCAAACCCCAGGCATCCACCAAGCCTTTAGGAAAAACTTCAGCTGAAAGTGGTGTCATCTTTTACCATACTTAATCTTTAAGCATTTTTTTTTTGGGAACACTTATTTTATTCCACTACTTACTTATATATTTTCACTTATCATTGCCCTCTCTCCCAAGCAAAATCATAATTTTTAAAACTAACCTTTACCTTATAGAAAGCAAGGGATGGGTCTCATTTTTTTTTCAGACTTTTTATTTTGTGTTGGGTGGTTATCAGTAACAGTATTGTGGTAGTTTCAGATGAACAGCAAAAGGACTCAGCCATACATATACATGTATCTATTCTCCCCAAACCACCCTCCCATCCAGGCTGCCACATAACATTGAGCAGAGTTCCCTGGGCTGTAGAGTAGGTCCTTGTCAGTTATCCATTTTGAATATAGCAATGTGTCCATGGCCATCTCAAACTTCCTAACTACAGGATGGATCTCATTTTACAGCTATTTGTACCCTTGTTCCTCCTTGGGACCCATATAGTTATTACATGAAATAAGCTCATTTTGAGATTAAAAAAAAAAAACTGCAAATATCCATATAAACAGATAGCTGACCATTTTGAATGCTTTATTTACAATGTGATGTCTCACAATATTTATTCATTTGCTTTACTAATAAAAATGCATTTTTTATTATTCCGTTTGAGATTTAAATAGTCTCTAATAGACAAATGTCCAGAGTAAGAGAAAATAAAACAAACAACTAAATAAGTTAAATTTCCAAAGAACAAATTTAAAGTTTTCTATGAAATAATTGAAAATTGGTTGACCTTGTAGTTGATCACCGATATAGTCATATTCACAGATTTGAAGGTAATATGTTTATGCCATATGGTTCCATATAGGGAAAGGAGTATATCAAGGCTATATATTGTCACCCTGCTTATTTAACTTATATGCAGAGTACCTCATGAGAAATGCTGGGCTGGATGGAGCACAAGCTGGAATCAAGAATGCTGGGAGAAATATCAATAACCTCAGATATGCAGATGACACCACCCTTATGGCAGAAAACAAAGAAGAGCTAAAGAGCCTCTTGATGAAAGTGAAAGAGGAGAGTGAAAAAGTTGGCTTAAAATTCAACATTCAAAAACGAAGATCATGTCATCTGGTCCCATCACTTCATGGCAAATAGATGAAGAAATAGCAGAAATAGTTACAGGCTTTATTTTTGGGGGCTGCAAAATCACTGCAGATGGTGACTGCAGCCATGAAATTAAAAGACACTTACTCCTTGGAAGAAAAGTTATGACCAACCTAGACAGCATGTTAAAAAGCAGAGATATTACTTTGCCAACAAAGATCCATCTAGTCAAAGGGATGTTTTTCCAGTAGTCATATATAGATGTGAGAGTTGGACCATAAAGAAAGCTGAACACAGAAGAATTGATGCTTTTGAACTGTGGTGTAGGAGAAGACTCTTGAGAGTCCCTTGGACTGAAAGGAGATCCAACCAGTCCATCCTAAAGGAAATCAGTCCTGAATATTCATTGGAAGGACGGATGTTGAAGCTGAAGCTGCAATACTTTGGCCACCTGATGCGAAGAACTGACTCATTTGCAAAAAACCCTGATGCTGGGAAAGATTGAAGGCAGGAGGAGAAGGGGACAACAGAAGATGAGATGGTTGGATGGCATCAACGACTCAATGGTCACGAGTTTGAGTGAACTCTGGGAGTTGGTGATAGATAGGGAGGCCTAGCGTGCTGCAGTCCATGGGATCACAAAGAGACAGACACAACTAAGCAGCTGAACTGACTGACTGATGTTTATGTCTATGTATATATGGGGAGGGGCCAACTGTGCACTTGTGTGTTGATGGAGAGTTATTAATAGAAACATGCTGAATTAAAGAATATGGCTGTAGGAGCTGCAGCCCAGAAGATGCTAATAGAGAGGCCAGCAAGTGCTGTCCTTGTGGTTTAGACCATCTAAGTGTTAGGAGGGGCTACGCACAATGAAGTATTTTCTATTGAGGAACTTGACTGCGCAGAGGCTGTGGCATATGCCACCAGGATTTAGGCGTAAGTGAGAAAAGCACCCTCCATCATTCAGGCCAGGAGCCAACATAAAGTGAAGAAGCGAACGCTAAAGGCAAGTACACCAATTCCAGGGAAGGGGAACACAGCAGTGAACTGTTTCAATACTAGTTATAGAGTCCAAGACATGGAAGTAACCTCAGGGCCCCTGAACAGACAAATGGAAAAAGAAGATGTGGTGCATATATGCAACGGAACGTTTCTTGTTGTTGTTTAGTTGCTCAGTCATGTCTGACCCTTTTGTGACCCATGGACTGTAGCCCACCAGGCTCCTCTGTCCATGGGATTTCCAGGCAAGAATTCCAGTGTGGGTTGCTAATTCCTTCTCCAGGGGATCTCCCCAGTCCAGGAATTCAACCCATTTTTCCTGCATTGGCAGACAGATTATTTAACACTGAGCCACCAGGGAATTCCTAGTGGAATATTACTCATCCATTAAAAAGAAACAATGAAATGATGCTGTAGCAACATGGATGAACCTAGAGATTATCATACCACATGGAGGAAGTCAGAGAAAGACAAATGCCGTATAATATCACTTAAATGTGAAATCTAAAAAGTGATACAGTGCTGTGATGAACATTGGGGTACATGTGTCTCTTTCTATTCTGGTTTCCTCGGTGTGTATGCCCAGCAGTGGGATTGCTGGGTCATAAGGCAGTTCTATTTGCAATTTTTTAAGGAATCTCCACATTGTTCTCCACAGTGGCTGTACTAGTTTGCATTCCAGAGAGATGATATGGGGTGGGAGGTGGGAGGGGGGTTCATGTTTGGGAACTCATGTACACCCGTGGTGGATTCATGTCAACGTATGGCAAAACCAATACAGTATTGTAAAGTAAAATAAGGTAAAAATAAAAATTAAAAAAAATAAAATAAAAAGTGATACAAATGAACTTATTATGGAGCAGACATAGGACATAGGACAAAACAGACATGCGTCCTCACAGACAGGAAACAAACTTACGGTTACTAAAGGGGAAAGGGGGGATTGAGGTGTTTGCGATTAACATATACAGGCTACTACATATAAAATAGAGAACCAGCAAGGACCTACTATACAACACAGGGAATTTTGCTCAATATTCTGTAATAACCTATATGAGGAAAGAATCTGAAAAAGAATAGATATGTATATATATATATATATATATATGAAGTGAAGCAAAGTGAAGTCACTCAGTTGTGTCCAACTCTTTGTGACCCCATGGACTGTAGCCTACCAAGCTCCTCCATCCCTGGGATTCTCCAGGCAGGAATACTGGAGTGGGTTGCCATTTCCTTCTCCAGGAGATCTTCCCAACCCAGGGATGGAACCCAGGTCTCCTGTATGGCAGGCAGATGCTTTACCATCTAGTGGTAAATAACCTGTCTGGCAATGCAGGACACGTAAGAAATGCTGGTTCGATCTCTGGGTCAGAATAATCCCCTGGAAGAGGGCATGGGAACCCACTCCAATATTCTTGCCTGGAGAATCCCATGGACAGGAGAGCCTGGCGGGCTACAGTCCATGGAGTCGTAAAGAGTCAGACACGACTGAGTGAATAACATTTTCTGGCAAAGATGTGCTAGATTCTGGCTAAGATTAACCCTGCTGCCAAGAATAACTGGGAAATCTGGTTAAAATATGGAATCAAAGACCTACCCAGGCAGCCCAGACTTGAGGGGCAAAGATGGTGGAAAGTCCAGTCAAATGAGTCAATCTTGGTTCTGCTTTTCCTCTGGAGGCATTTTCTCAGGCAAAATGAGCTGACAGATGGAGCATTTAAGGTTAAGTAGCTTCTAGGAAGATAAAGAATTCAACAAAGACTCTTCAAGTAGCCCCATGGAGCTGAGATAATAACATTTCAGATGAATGAAATGTTGTAGTCAAGGTGGAGAAATCAGAATTCCAAGGAGACATGGGTGCAACATTCTGTACTGCTTTCTCTTTCAAAATATTTACCTATTAATGAGTGATGGCCACATGACAAGAAACTGATCAGAGATTTTGATAGTTTCACAAAGACAGAGACAAAGAGAGACACAGAGAAAATGAAAATATTATAAAACAACATCCCCTAAAGTTCTAGTAAAGTGGAAAGGTAGGAGTAAACTTAATCTGATACAGTATATTTGAAAAAAAAATCATGCTTAATATTAGAATATTAACAGCTTTCCCCAAGTCAAATTGAAGAGGAGACAGAAATGCTTATGATCACCACCACTATTCAACATTGGGTTGGAGGTTCCTTACAGAGCAATTGGTAAGAGAAAGGCATAGACTTGAAACATAAAATAAAAATAAATATTTGCAGATGGCATGATCATGTTTACAGAAAACTTAAAATCTACAACCTATATGTCTTATTATACGCATTTGATAAAGTCACTGGGTACATGTCCAATGTACAAAAATAGGTTGCATTTCTCTACACCAGCAATAACCCAGAAATGAATTATTTTTTAGATGATGCTGTTTACCTTAATATGAAAAAGCATCAAATGTCTATAATTGAATCTATTAAAATTCATTTAAGACTATTGCACAAAAACCCTGTAGAATATTGAAACAAATTATTGTGCATGGAAAAATGTTAATTCTTTCCACTGTCATTTGGTTTAATAAAATCCCAGTGAAAATCCTTGCAAGAGTTTTGGTGAATTTTTTTGTGAAAATTATGAAGATGATTTAAAATTTTATATGAACATGAACATGGTTAAGAATAAGGTAATCATGAGAAAGAACAAAGTTGAAGGATTTCAATTCAATATGTTAATGAGCAATAGTTAAGACAGTATAGTGTTAGCTTAAAGAAATACAAATAGACCAATAGAATTAGAAAAACAGGGACCTCTCTGGTGGCCCAGTTGCTAAGACTCTGCACTCCCAATATAGGGAACCTGGGTTCAAAACCTGGTCAGGAACCCACACACTGCAGCTAAGACTTGTTACAGCCAAATAAATAAACAAATATTTAAAAAATCCAGAAACATATCTATCAATATATATGAACATATATCTTATGAAAATTAAACTTTCCAGAAGAGTGACTAAACCTTTTTGACAGTTTTCTCAATAAATGTTAGTAGCCCAATTTGCTGGTCATTTAGGAAAAAATGAATACTGGCCTTGTCTCATATCATGCACAAATTAACTTTAAAGTGACACAGATCCAGTTATGAAAGGTAACAATTTATAAAGTGTCCAGAAAATAACATGAGAAAGTCTTGAGGATTGACAAAAATTTCCTAAACAAGATATAATTCCTACTAATCCTAAGAAAAACCTGGATCAGCTAGGCTATATTATTACAACTAATAAATTCAATTGTTTAAAACATACCAATAAGAAAGCAGAAAAAAAGAGTGATCGAAAATACTAGCAATACACGTATCTGACAAAGAGCTTATGTTCAGAATATATAACTCCTACAAATTCGCACACAAAAAGCACGTTTTTTGTTAAAAGGAAAGGCTTGAGTTGGAATTTTTAAAAGATGACATCCAAATAGCCTACAAACCTATGAAGTTGCTCTAGGTCATTTATGTTAGCAAACTACAAATTAAAAACACAATGAGATATTATTATACTCTCACTGGAATTTCTCTATACTTATGAGACCACAATATTAACTATTGGAGAAGAGTATGAATCATTTCAAAAGCTTTGGGAAAATTCTTGGCATTATCTATCGAAGCAGAAATTACGCCCACCACTACTGGTTATACACCCCACGAAAATGCTTGCACTTTGTGCAGCAGAATATGTGCCTTAGGATATGAACACCATCAAGATTCCTAATAGGCATAAACTGAAAACAACCCCGTAGGTTTATTTAATGAAATACTCCAAAAACAATGAGTGAAATACTGTAGTGCGTAATAAGAAGAATGAATCTCACCAACAAACTGTTAAGAAAAAAGTCCTGCACGACAGAGTGCATACTGTATGATCCCATATATATAGAAAGTTCAGGGCTTCCCTGTTGACTCAGTGGTAAAGAATCCACCTGCCAATGCAGGAGACACAGGTTCGATCCCTGGTCCAGGAAGATTCCACGTGCCACATAGCAACTAGGCCTGTGAGTCACAACTACTGAGCTTGTGCTTCGGAGTCCGGGAGCTGCAACTACTGAGCTCGTGCGCCCTAGGGCCTATGCGCTGCAATAAAGGAAGCCATGGCAATAAGGGGGCTGTGCGCTCCAAACAGAGCGGCCCCCTCGTGTGCCAGAACCAGAGAAAATCCCACTCACCAACGAAAACCCAGTGCAAAACGATACGTAAATAAACAATTAGAAAATTCAAAAAAGTCAAAACTACATGATGGTGATAGGTTAAGATACTTGGTCTGAGGTAGGAATGGTGGCTGGGAGCAGGCAAGAAGACATTTCTGAATCATTAACAATCTCGTTTTCTTCTCTGGGTGTGTGTCCATGGAGCTGCCAAGTTTGTGAAATTTATTGAGTTGTAGATTTCTACTGTTTGTACTACATGCATTTGTACTACAATGAAGAGGTTATTTTTTAAAAAAACAATTTTTTAAAAAATAGCTGATTCTATTGTTGGTTGATAAGAGTTTTGCATGAATTATAAAAGTGGTAGACATTTTCAAAAGGGAAACTGATGTGTTAATGACTTCAAGGGAGCTTCCACTGGTCTTGGTCTCATAGCTGCCACAGAAAAAGGAAGATAAGGATACGGCCCAGAGAGATGTAGAATTTCTAATGTGGGGACAATGGGAGAAAGAGCAAGGTGAAGCTACGAATGAGGAGGCCTAGGTGTCAGCGTATGAGACCAAGTCTGGGCTTGCGGCAGCATCGTCAAGTGGAGACCTCTACCTGACTCAGGGCCCTGAAGAGACACCGGTACTGCCCTGAGGGAGAAGTCAGGTACAGGAGACAGTCATGCAGGGGAGACTGATCACTCAGTCTTTGCTGTGCTCATCTTGAGTTGACATAATTATTGTCTGTCAGTGGCATTTATTATATTTGTCACTCACTTTGACATTTGATTATGTGTATCCTGTCTTGTATTGTCAGTTAACTATTGGGGTGGCCAAAAAATTCATTCTGGTGGTTCCATTACCATCTTATGGAACAAACGTTTGGCCAGCCAAATATTTCCAGATGTATCAGGTTGACCCATATGAAACTGTCAATATTCAACCATTTTCAGATGGTTAAAGTTAATCATGTGTTTGTCTGAGTGAGGTTAATTTTCATTAGCATTTTTCTGCGGCGAGCATCTCTTAAGTCTCTGATTCTTGCTAATTTCACCCACAAAATGGGTGTTCACAGAACTGCCTCAATTATGTAATGAAACCGTCTCCTGAAAGTGCTTCATAAGCTCTGATGTAAGATAAAGCTCCAGTTATGAACACAAAGACTAATACAAGCTATTCCTAGATACATCCTGCTTAAGGACAGCGTTTATGCAGACTGTAACTAGAATCTCTGCAACTAAAGGAAGTGAAAGGAAAATGCGCTTCATAATATATCATCCCACCAAAATTGGTTTTCCAGGTGGCTCAGTAGTAAAAGAATCCGCCTACAATGCAGGAGACACTGGAGATGTGAGTTCGATTCCTGAGTCTGGAAGATCCCCTGGAAGAGGAAATGGCAACCTACTCCAGTATTCTTGCCTGGGGAATTCCATGGCCAAAGGAACCTGGTGGGGTACAGTCCACTGGGTTGCAAAGAGTTGGACAAGACTGAAGTGACTTAGCACAGGACAAGATATTGATATTTAGCACAGTTTGGATTTGGCTTGCAGATTATCCTCATTCCTTGAAAGTGTGCACAGTCACGCCCTTTTATTTCCCCTCATGCTTTGTTAGAGAACATCTGTGCCTTGCTCCCTCACCCCCAATCCCTTAATATTCACTCTAGTAATATTGTTCTTGCAGCAACTAGTGACAGAGTATTTCAAATTTTAGAGTGTTAAAATGGCAATATTCCTTAGCTTTAGGTTCTAATTTTCAAGCTGTGTTTGGATTGCTGTTTTCCATTAGTCATAAGCAGAAGTAATAGTTCTGTAAAATTAAGAAGACTCCAGAATTGAGTCAGGAACGAAGGAACAAACAGTATTGTTGGTTTATAGAAACATTTCCTGGAGTGTATTCTTCAACATACAAGTATGCAGAACCACTGCAGATAGACAGCTGTGTGTCTAAACACTTGTGACAAACAACTCAGATGGAAATGTATTTTTTAACGCAGAAAAAGGCATCAACATACATTCATCATTGGATGTGAGGACAATGCAAGCTTACAATATGTCTGAGGAAAAGAGAATCAGCTTGTGAAAACTGATGAGTTTTTTTTTTCCTCATGGAATACTTTCTGCAGTTGTCAGCAGAGCTTATTCGTTGCCTTGTAATTCTATAGTCAGTACAACATTTTAACCATGAAGAAGACTCAAGGTTTTACAACCAACTTAGGGTGAGTGGACCAAGATAGTCCTTTCTCTTGAGTTTCTCATGTGAACCCTATGTACTAAGGCAATAAGAAAGTTTGGGGGCCTAAACGAAAGTTAAGCTTTATAATAATAATAGATAAATGAAAAGAAAGAGCCAAATACATTGTCCCCAAAATCTTTCTAAGGCACAATGATCTATGTTTAAAAATTATGAAACTGGACAAGTTCCCATTCCTTTAGCATTTATGTAATGAATATATATGTGAATATAAACACAGATGGGATATCTTCAGGCAGAGATAGCATATTATAGTGCCATGATGCTAAAACTAGAAAACGTCCATTCTTGATGTCAATAAATTAAGTCACATTAGAAATAGTGGTTTGCCTTAAAATTGAAAAAGAAGGAAACTGTAAGAGACAGTCTCTTTCTTTTACCTGTGCTGTCTTCTACTTCATCTTTTTTTCCATCAAAATATTACACAGAATTAAGATTCTGTACAGATGCCATTGCTAAAGCCGTCTTTACAGAGTAATTGTTATGAGTCTATGCTCCCCTCAAACTGTCCGAAAACTGGTTACTTCTTAAAATTAGGCCATTTGTCATCTTATTGTCTCTGGCCTTAGCTTTAGCATACAAAAGATACTCCTAGATATTTGGAAAATGTTAGGCATTGAATGGAAGAAGAATTATAATCCAATAGTTGAGTCTATCATTTCAAGACTAAACAAGCAAAGAAATGTTGACGCACCTATATTAAATGCAAAAAATGTTATCAAATGGATTAAGTATTTACGTGTATGAATAAATTATAAAAGCTTAAAAAACTGTGAATATTAATGTGAAATAATTATGTGCTTGGGAAGTCATAATATACTACTAAGGTGAATCTACAATTCAAGATATTGATTTGAGTATATAAAAATTTAAGGTTTTGTGCTATAACATTTAAGTTAAAAGGCAGAATGTATATATGTGGAATACATTCTTTCGCACATGCAAAAATATATAAGAATGGTTTAATATCCTTGAAATACAAAATTTAATTTCAAATTCATAAGAATGAGTAAGCATCTCTATGAAAACTGACACCATACATAATTAATTTGGAAAATACATGGATATAACAAACAATAAAAAAATTTAGCTCTAATTATATGCAAATGAAGTGAAACACACATATATAACCTTTCTATCTTTCAGACAAATGACGATTTTAAAAAATGGTGATGCTAAGAAAGAATCTGGGAAACGTTGCGTGTTAATCCTCTAAAGGGGCTTCCCAGGTGGCTTAGTGGTAAGAATCTTCCTGGCAATGCAGGAGACATGGGTTCAGTCCCTGGGTTGGGAAGATCTCCTGGAGGAGGAAATGGCAACCCACACTAGTATCCTTGTCTGAGACATCCCAGGGATAGAGGAGTCAAGTCATCTGTAGTCCATGGGGTTACCAAAAGTTGGACACAATTTAGTGACTGAAAATAACAAATCCTCTAGTGAGGAATTGCAGAGTGTGTGCTGTACATGTTTTATCATATCCATTGTCAAACCGCCCTGCAATATCCTCATTAGAGGATTTGACAATGGATATGATAAAACGTGTACACTGCATACCCTGCAATTCCACTTTTACAATAAAACATGACAAGACACTTCAGGGTAGGCTAAGGACCTATACACAGAATTGCCATAGGTTCTGGCCCAAGAACTGGACTGGTTAATTCTGATAAATCCATGTGATGATCTGCTAAGAACAACAATGTGGACACATTGGTATTTACAATATGTTGTTGCATGTAAAACATGCAGTGCTTCATTTGTGAAAATAAAAAGGGCAATGGAGCAAAATGTGGACAATAGTTGGCAGTGATGGCATGTATATGGGCAGATATATGGACAATTAAAAATTTTCCCATGTTATATAATTGTGCATGTTAAATAATAATGAAAATGCATAACCTTAAGAATCAATAAAATAAAATTTATTAAATATTATATCAGAAATATGGATAGAGATAAGTGGGAAAATAAATTTACTCATATAGATATTATTGAAGATTGAAGTTCGGTGCTGATATAATAGGAAAATAGTCAAATTGTGATTCTTCCATATGGTTGAATGTGAGCTAATTATTAATTAGTTTATTTATAATATGGGAAAATTTTATTTTATAACATCAAAATTAAAAGACATGAAAATTATACATATATTATGATGTCAAATACACATATATATATATTTTAGAAATAGACAACAAGGAAAGACCATCAAATTTTTCAGTGATGTCCACATGATCATATTGAAAAACAATATTTTCTTTCTTCTATTTTATATATTTTTATAAATTACTTTCTTTCTTCTATTTTAAATTTTTTCACACTGAGCAAATTTTACCATTGTAATCTTTTCAAAACTTAATCGCTAACAAAAAAATTAGACTGATCCATAGCAACAAAGTACATATGCTTCACATTTGCATGTATGAAGAAAGATTTTCATTCTGCTTATATTATTAATCCTTCTGGATAAAGATGATTCTGATAAGGACTGAATAGTGATGATAAAAATGAAGCATGCTTTATTCCTAATGACTGTTTCTCTGGGAGCTCGGGTGGTAAAGAATCCTCCTGCAATGCGAGATACCCAGGTTCAGTCCTTGAGTTGGGAAGATCCCCTGAAAAAGTGAATGGCTACCCACTCCAGTATTCTTGCCTAGACAGAGGAGCCTGGCAGGCTACATTCCATGGGGTCACAACAAGTCAGACACAACTGGGTGACTTGATTGAAGCTGAACCTAAATTAAGCTTTAAAATCGATGCCTTCATGTACATGATAAATCAACTCTTGAAAACTTTATGAAGTTTCAGCTAGACAAGATATGTCAGGTCCAGATATCTGCCATATATCATGCCTATGGCTCACAAAACTGTGGTTACACTTGTGTTACAAAGGTAGGCCTCATGTTCAGTGTTTTTACCACATTCTTCAAAAATAAGAAAAAATATATCCAAGTCCATTATGTGAAATAAATAACTCCTATCTTTAAAAAAAAAAAGTTATATGTGTAAAAAAATGTATATGGATTCCTAATTCTCCTCCAACTTTCTCTGCAAAAATAGAAATGTGTTTCTATGTAAATAAGAGCTGAAGCTCTGGCAAAATAAAACAAGCCATGAGTTACCAACTTGTTTTCTTGGGAGATCAGAGCCATGTGCCTGTTCCCTTCATAAAGAATGCCATTTGCCTTGACACTTAGACTTTTTCTTTGAAGGGCATCCCATTCACCTTTTCTTACTTGAACTCCATCATTGCCCTGGAGTCCATGACGTTCTTCCTGCTACCTTGAGGACTGACCTACCTTAGACTTTTATAGATGAACTTCTGGACATGAGTGGTAAACTCTAAATTTTATTTTTCTGATTATTAAAACAAAGTATGTTGAAATTTTAAAATTTTAATAAACACAGGAAATAAAAGAAGATTAAGATTTTCCCATAATTAATATGCTTGTAAATAATGTTAACTTTTAGCTGTATTTCCTTTGTCTTTCTCTCTATGTATTTCATACATATGTATGTAAATTATATGCATATAGTATAGATGAACTATGTGTGGGTACTCAGTCATGTTGGACTCCTTGTGACCCCATGGACTGTAGCCCATCAGGCTCCTCTGTCCATGAAATTCTCCAGCAAGAATATTGCTGGAGTGGGTTGCCATTTGCTTCTCCAGGAGTTCTTCCTGACCCAGGATTGAACCCACCTCTCCTGAGTCTTCCGCATTGACAGGCAGCTTCTTTACCACTGTGCCACCTGGGAAGCATGATAGCGTATATACACACATTATGTTTAATATTATACAAAAGTATAACATATAATGTTATTCTATATTGTTTCCATATAAACCTTACTCAAAATCATGCTCAATTCTCTATCACTTTCTTGATTACACACCAAATCTGTAGCTTTGCATTCAAGAAGTTTTCTTCCTATGCTTCCATCTACCTTTCTGGTTTATTTTAAAATACTGGTCTGCATTCAAGCTGCATTAGTTCAACTCCTTGTTTCTACAGCTTCCTAGGCTTTGGGTGAGTAAATTCATCTCTGTTGTTCAGATTCTTCATCTATGAAATGGTCATAATAATAATTATCATTATAGAGTTATTTTGAGATTAAATTATATTATACGTGGTTAATGATAATCACACCATACATATTAATCTTTGTTATTGTCCAACAAAACTGTATCACTCATTCATCCCAAATGTGGTCCAGAACTTTTCATATTTCACCTTAGCTTGTACTTGTCTGATTATGTCTCCTCCTCTTCATTCCCACCTGTTAAAATCTTTACTATTTTCAATGTCTACCTCGAATAAACTTCCTCCCAATTTCTATTCAAATGACATATTTGCATTTTTTAAAACCATTTAACACATATAATTCCTATTATTGCATGTATATTCCGTCTGGTGTTACAGTTATATATAAATTGCTTATTCCTCTATTGAACTTAAATATGTCAAGTACAAGAGCTAAATTATAAGTATTTTTAACCTTCTCAGAGCCTAGCGTTTTATTTTGTTTGTTGTAAGTTAAAGGAGGTAACAATTTAAAGGTCGTATCTGAAAGAAATTTTTTAAAGCCTCGGATTTTGAGTGCTTTTAGGCATTTCCAATTAGGCAAACTAGTTGGAATGCACGTTTATTCAATTTTATACACATTCATTCACTTAACAAATGTTTACTGAGTCCTATCATGTTCTAGGACTTCCCAGGTGGCTCAGACAGTAAAGGATCTGCCTGCAATGGTGGGAGGCCTGGGTTCAGGCCCTGGGTTGGGAAGATTCCCTGGAGAAAGGAATGGCAACCCACTCCAATATTCTTGCCTGGAGAATTTCCTAGACAGAGGAGCCTGGTGATCTACAGTCCATGGGTTCACAGAGTGAACATTCATGGGACACAACTGGATGACTTTCCCCATGTTTTAGGCTCTGGAGAAATATTGGTGGACAAGACAGGCAAATCTCTCCTCTTATAGAGCTAATATTTTAGTAGAGGAAGAAAGGCAACAAATAAACAGGTAAATGAGATAATTCTAATGTGAGAAGACGCTAACTCAGCTAGAGTGGTGAACCCAAGTAGAACAAGTCCATTTAGGTTAGAGCTGGGATCTGGCTTTACCAAAAGAACACTTGGAGAAAAACAGGAGGCAACTAAATTCTGGAGGAACTATGCTTCAAGAACAGAAAACAGCATATCCAGCAAAGACCCCCAAATATTTCCTGAAATAGCAAGGAAGTCAAATGCAGCTACAATACAGTGAACAAGAGGGGTGTGTTGTATTAAGCGGAGTTGGAAGAGTAGAGCCTTGTTCATGTAGAGCCTTGAAAGAGGTTTGTATTTTTAGATTTTATTACAAGAATAATGGGGCTGGCTCTGGTAAGCCAGTGTTAGGACTTCACCTTCCAATTCAGGGGGTGCAGGTTCAATTCCTGGTTGGGGAGATAAAATCTCACATGGCTTGGGGCCAAAAAAACCAAAACGTAAAACAGAAGCAGTACTATGACAAATTCAAAAAAGTTTTTTTTATTAATGATCTGCATTAAAAAAAAAATCTTAAAAAGAATAATGAAAAAGCAGTGGGGATGAGCGATGTAGCACTGGATTCTGCCAGCGGGAGCAGCAGCAGGAGCTGGGGAGCACGTGGACAGTGTTTAGTGGAGGTACATTTGCCCCTAAGGGCTTCCCAGACGGTGCTAGTGGTAAAGAATCCTCTGGCCAATGCAGGAGACGCGGGTTGGATACCCTGGAGAAAGGAAAGGTGACCCATTCCAGTTATTCTGGCTTGGGAAATCCCACAGACAGAGGAGCCTGGCGGGTTATAGTCCATGGGCCGCAGAGACTCAGATGTGACTTAACAACTAAACAACAGCAACCTAGCTCAGCAGGGACTGGCAGTGATCGCCATTGAATCTTACGCTTCTTCCTTGGGGTGTAAGAAACTTCCTTCGTTTTCTCTGAGTTTCAAGCACACCACACCCTCCCCGTGAGCCTCCAAACCCAAGCATGGTCGTGGCTGTCAGCTAGTGTTGGTTCCAAGGTGTTTCACCCTTCCTGTCCCCTCAGCTCTTCCCACACCTTTGAAGGATGGCCTTTCTAAGCACCGGTTGGGTTATGCTCTCAGCCAGCCGTTTTTGCTGGGCACTGGCTGATACAGAGGTTTTGCAATAGGGCCAGGTTTGCAAGACTGGTCGGCAGGGGCGGGTTCCCTGTGGGGCATGTCCGCTTGGTGGTTAAATCCACAAGGACCTTTTCTTGTCTGGTACAAGACGAAAGTGAAGTCAACAATGATTGCTTCTATTCTTCCCAGTGCTTCTTACTCTTTTAAGATAATTCTTTCAGGGAGTAAATTAGGAAGCTCTGTCTCTGTATGAAGAAGCCCTCTGCTGCCTGCATCAGCTTCTAGCCAGCGGAGCCCTGCCGTGAACCACACAAGGCACCTCCATCCATTGGGCCTAGCAGAGCAAGGTCCACAGGCCTAGTAACTCTGAGGCTGAATTACTTATTTCCTTCTATAGCTGAGCATGGAGCTGGTCCTAAGATTGAAAGGAATTTTTATTACATTTAGTTAATATTACATATCTAAGAAGAGGCCACAATTTTATAGAAGGCAACCAGATCATGTGTGTCATTCTGAATTTATGCTAACAATCTCTTGAAGAACAACAGATAACAGTTATTAATATTCATTTCTTTCCAAATCCTTATTACTTCTTATACACACACATTGTTTTCTAGGGATGCTCAAAAATTTCTTGTAATTACTAATAAATATAAATCCCTGGTGGAGAGAATTTACTTTGTTTATAAATATTTCCCAGTGTGGACTGCTACTTCTTGCCACAGATGACTGCAATGAATAACTTGAACTTTGGACCATTCTCCATTTTTAATGTTTTATGAATGATGTAGCTTCATCCTTATGAATGATGTAGCTTCATTCTTGATGCACTGACATTGCCTAGAAGTCACAAAGGTAGGGTAGAGAACATGTATTCTAAGGAAAAAAAACTTAGTGAATGAAAGCCATAAACAAACCTAAATATGGCAAAAACCCACCCTTTATTCAGAAAGGAAAGAAACCCTAAGTTCAGTATTAAAGACCATTTCTTCTGTATCCAGAGGCCCGTCTAAACGCAAAGGTGAAAATTAGGATGCTTTCATTCTTTTTTTTTTTTCAACTTTTGCTAACAGGTTTTTAAAATTCCCTAAATTACTTTTTTCTCAAATAATATATGCTCAGACTCCTGACTTCTAACAATCTCTTTTTTTCCGCAAGGCAGATTCTTGAATTTTAAGAATTTATTGTAAGCTTTATGAAGCTATTCTATTCCCTCTCTACCTTCCTCCTCCCTTCCCCTCCTTCCTTCTTTCCTTCCTTTTTTTCATTTTCTTCTTCATTTCCTCTTCTTCTGTCTCTCTCTCTGCTCAGCTTGCCCATCAATTTCACTCCATCTCTGTTAAAACGTCATTGAAATTTGGATGTATTTTTTAATGCACTGTGCATCTAAGGAGCTTAATTCCCTCATGGAAGATACGGTTATGTTATTTCAATTGAGGACACTTCATTCTTTCCTTTGCCAGTCTCGGGGTCCGTGGCAGACACGCAGAGATCCATTTCCTGTTTTGGTTTTCTTTCATGTTTACCTTCATCCTGATTCTTCTCTGTCAACTTGTTTTTTTACAGCAACAGAAAAAGCGCTTATAGTATTTGCACCCATTTCAACTTTACATTTTCTCCTAAATTATTTTGCTGATTTTACCTTCCAGGTATGTTAACATTTCTATTATAAACATGGTCCCTATAGATTTCAAAATGCCCAAGAGAACATAACTTCATTTATAAACATCATTTTTTGTTTTTATATGTCTGCTCATTTTAATATGTTGCATGTACACTTTAACATGTATCCATTGTAGTTGAGTTTATGCCTTTTTCCCCCAGGCCCTTAAACCCAACACATTCTGCTAAAGTGTAAAGCAAAATGTTTTCCTGTTTTGGAGGACTGTGTTCACTTTCAAGTTATATAATTTACTTACCCATGTGCCCTCAGGAAAATGAATGGTATAATTTTTTTTTTTTTTTACAGAAATTCAAATCCAAAAGAGAATTACTATATTCACTAGATATCTTCTATATGCTGCATCAGTTTTTGGGAAATATATCCTTTAATTCACTTTTTTATATGTTGAAAATTTCTAATGTAACATTTTATTTATCTGTTTATATAAGTATGCACATATGTGGTATGTATATGTGTGGACAGATAGCTGTACCTTCCTCTTTGTTTAAAGTAGAATTTGAGGTTCTTACTGCTACTGCTAAGTCACTTCAGTCGTGTCCGACTCTATGTGACCCCATAGACCACAGCCCACCAGGCTCCCCCGTCCCTGGGATTCTCCAGGCAAGAACAATGGAGTGGGTTGCCATTTCCTTCTCCAATGCATGAAAGTGTAAAGTGAAAGTGAAGTCGCTAAGTTGTGTCTCACCCTTAGCGACCCCATGGACTGCAGCCCACCAGGCTCCTCCGTCCATGGGATTTTCCAGGCAAGGGTACTGGAGTGGGGTGCCATTGCCTTCTCCAGTGAGGTCCTTATGTAAACCATTTAACTTTGCACTACATTAACCTATTCATGGCTCAGCAGGTGAAGGATCTGCCTACATGCAGAAGATACAGGAGATGTGGGTTCAAAAGAAATGGCAACTCACTCCAGTATCCTTGCCTGGGAAATCCCGTGGGCAGAAGAGCCTGGAGAGGTACAGTCCAAAGGGTCTCAAAGAGTCGAACACGACTAAGCACACGGCACTACATAGCAACTTATTCATAAAATATGGATAATATCTACTGGAATATGGAATTTTTTCAAAAGAATGTAAAGGTATGTAAATGTTGAGGTATGTAGAATGTAAAGGTGTGTAGAATGTAGAGGTATGTAAAGCTTATAATTTTGTAAATAAGTTAGAGTCTAACAGGGCAGGAAAAATGTTTTCAACTCCTTGGTTTTAAAGTATAATTCAGTCATTGAATATTCTGCTGTTTTCTATAGTTCCTGCATTTCATGTGCTTACAGCTTTTGTTACAACCTTTGCACTGCCTTATTAAAATATAAAGCTGTACTATTGAAATACTGTCCGATATTGCCCACTGAAACAATGAGAAATTCATTAATGTTCATTATACTTGTTCAATAAAATTTAAAGAACTGCTAAGATTAGTGCTACTTGGGGGAAGCATTCATTCAGTACATTGCATGGGACACTTTGGGCTGACTGTTCAGTCTTTGCCAAAGAAAGGCACTAGTGGTAAAGAATCTGCCTGCCAATGCAGGGGACGCAACAGATGCAAGTTCGATCCCAAAGTCAGGAAGATCCCTGGAGCATGACTACCCACTCCAGTATTCTGGGACAGGGGAACCTGGCGAGCTACAGTTCATGGGTCACAAAAAGTTGGACAGGATTGAAGCAACTTAACGCTCACACACACACACACACACACACACACAAAGGTAATTCACACATTTTTGTAGGATTGATAAGTTGCATGAAGAATTATGTTTTCATAACTCTGTCAAAATCCCATTATTTTGATGTCAGTGACATATAATTTGTGACAATTCTGCTTGTCTCTTGTGATGTTCACTCATCAGAGTATCTTTATAAACAAGCTTGTGGGGGAAATTAATGGGTTTAAATGTAATTGCAAGTACTGGACTGACTTTTTGTGAGGAGATCACTTCTGAAAAAAATTAAATATCTATCTGAATATTCCTATTGTTTTCCTGAAATGAATTGAATGTGTTCTTAGTTGTTCAAATGACTCTATGCCAGAAAATGGAGATTTAGGCTCTGGGTCTATAAATCTCCTAGGTTTCTAATCTAAGCATCCTCTTTGCATCGAGATCACTTGCCATTCCAAGACCTTGTAAGCCATAGTTTTCACTATTTCAAACCAATCTCCAAAATTTAAAAAGCTGTGAATAGGCATTATACAAAATCATCAACATTCAATTACTTTTATTTATGACCAGAAATAAACCTCGCATATTGAATTTCCACATTTTAAAGATATCTACAAGCTTTATGGAACTTCCAAACGGTGAACACAGCTGACATCTTGGGTTTCATCCTCTTTGTATTCACAGCCGTGAAGAGCTACTGTGTATGTATGCTCAGTCATGTCTGACTCTTTTGCACCCCATGAACTCTAGCCCACCAAGCTTCTCTGTCCATGGGATTGTCCAGGCAAGGATAATAGAGTGGGTTGCCATTTCCTTCTCCAGGGGATACCCCCAACCCAAGGACTGAACCTGCTTCTCCTTCCCTGGCAGGTGGATTCTTTACCGCTGAGCCACTAGGAAAGCCCCCACACTATACCTGATCTTAGCCAAAAGGCCAAGAAGCTAGTCAAAATATCCTAAAGAAGGAGAAGGAAATATATCTAGATAATATTTTCAGCTGGATATTTAGGCTATGATGGTCCATTAAGAGAAATTACTTGTCCATTAAGAAAAGAATTTCCTTAGAAATATTGCGGGGCTTCATGTAGCACTACAGTCAAACCACTGTGCCCAGGCCTGAAATGGGGATTCTTGGGGTCCTCTTTACCCTGTTAGAATAGTTCTAATAATTGACCACTTAGAAATTGTTACTCCACAACCAACAAGATGTACACAAGGAGCTTTGCAGCTATAGGAGAACTCAGGTTGCTGGGAACACCAATTCAAGCAGACGCTTTCTAGGAGCCATATGAATCCTCTCCCAAGAAAATTATATACTCCTATGCATTACACAATAAAGCTTGATATTTAAAAGTCCAGGCTTTCTTAGCAATTATTTACAAAAATGCTTCTTTACCAATGCATTTTCCAAAGGTGATTCTGTATTTATTTGAATAAAAGTCACAAATACTGAAGTGGAAGATGTTACTACAGTATCTGTCTTGTTGTTGGGAGTAACTGTTTTACTTACTTTTGAGTGCACTTCCAGTTTGGGTCCTGTTTCTGGCTGTTTTGTTATTTTTATATATTTTAAACTTTCTCATAGTTTCCTGAGATGTTGAGAATTTTTTCCCCAGCCACTCTACTGCTTAGCAACCTATCATGGGGACAGCAAAGCATTTATTCTACTGAAAAGTCATATTTTCTTACTACTATTCAGGATGGGTCCCAAATCTGCTGAATATATAATAGTATGCCTATGATTAATGAGAAGGATTTGACACAGATCATGACAGAACAAAGCAAAATATTTTTAAAAAATATTTAACATCTGATTTGGCCAAGTGTTAATGATTGATTGTGCTATCATTTTCTCCTAAGAAATGAACAATTGATCAGTATTGTTTTTAGATAAGACTGCTGTGCTTTGAATCAGTCCTGTGAACTTGTTAAGTACAGAATCATGGTTTAAATTAACTGAACAAATACCTACTGAGTGGCAATTCTGTGGCAGATGCCGTGTAGGCACTGGATTTAGAGAAATGAAGGTGGTATTGTCATCGCCAGGGAGTTAAGTCTAGAGAAAGATTTGCTGGTGAACTGAAGCTTAAGGCAAATCTTTAATAGAGCCAGAACTCGCCCAGGTGGTGGGCCTGGGGAGGGGGTGAGCCTCCTGTATAGAGAGGAACAGCAAGACTGAGCCTTGTGCATATTTACATTTTTCTGTGCTCATTCTCTGGACTCATTCAGAGCAGTAGGCGATTGGAACTGTGTGCTGAGTAAAATTAATTCAGTAATATCTAAATAACTTGCTTTGCTCAGCCCGGCATCTGCTATTACAGAAAGTTGTTGTGGAAGTTTCAAAGTGACTATAAAGTGGCTTATTTAGCCACTTAAACACAGGCTAGTGGCTGGAGAAGGGAATGGCTGCCCACCCCAGCATTTTGCCTGGGAAATCCCATGGACAGAGGAGTCCCTGGGGTCTCAAAAAGTCAGACACAACTGAGCGACTGAGTACACACAGACACATACATAGGCTAGTTGATTTGATACTGTTACATACACTCCAGATTATTTTTAATTGTGTGCCAACATTAATGGCAAGTACAGGAAGTGTGTGTCTTCACTCAGCAAATAGTTGATTGGACAATATGTATGAAGAACTGTCTTCTAGACATACAGCATAATTTATCTCTTATATATATGGTTGATTTTATACAGGAAAACCTATGAACAGTCCTTGGCAGAGGTTTGGCTTGAAAAATCCCTGGCATTGGGCAGAGAGGGCAGAGAACAAGTCAATACAAAGAGACATGGGACATGCGATGCTTAGTAAAGTGGAAGATGGACATGGTTTCCATGGACAGCTAAGGATGGAAAGAAAGTGGGAGACTAGCAAACAGCAATTCAAGAAGAAAGCTATACGGAGTATCAGGAGATGGAGCGGATTCAAGAGGTTAACATTAAAACAGGACCTACTGTATAGCACAGGGGGCTTCCTTGTTGCTCAGTGGTAAAGAACCCACCTGCCAGTGCAGGAGACATGGGTTCAATCCCTGGGTCGGGAAGATCCCCAGGAGGAGGAAGTGGCATCCCACTCCAGTAATCTTGCCTGGAGAATTCCATGGACAGAGGATCCTCATGGGCTACAGTCCATGCAGTTGCAGAGTCAGCCACAACTAGGACCACAAAGTAAAGAGTACCCAGTGTGAACTTTGAAGGCCTAATTTGGACCTTCACTCTCCTGCTGTTCGGTTCAGTATCCTACAGCATCCTCATTAACATGTCTGTGTAGTGAGGGACATTAAGTGGTAAATTGTCTGCAAAGCTACGTCGTTAGTGCCTGGCATGTAACAAGCCCTCATCCTATGGGAGTTACGTGGATTACAGTAAGGTGAAGGGCAGCTGGTTGAGTCAGGAAACTGGTTGAAAAGGGCAGATGGTCTCTGTAGACAGGAGTTTACGTCTGTGGTGAGCTTGGGTAAAGAGCTTCCGCTTAGTGAGGATTATGTGATCCAGGGCAGGGTTGAATGCAACGTGGAATCCCAAGGAGAGACACCCCAGGAGATCCAGGGCAGGGTTGAATACAACGTGGAATCCCAAGGAGAGACACCCCAGGAGATCCAGGGCAGGGTTGAATGCAAGTGGCATCCCCAGGGAGAGACACCCCAGGTAGAGGGCTCCTGCTCCAGCTTGGAAAACAGTTCCAATAAAATTTCACTGTAAACTTTGGACACCACCTTGAAACTAGCCTCTGTGTCTGCCTCAGTGAAAGCCAAAGTGGTCTAATTATTATAGTGTCAAAAGGGTTTGGACAGAAACCGCACAATCTCTGGTCCAGGATGTTAAATGAAAGCTAAAGCTGGAAACGAATGTCCTTCTCAGGCCACAGTGAAGCTTGAACCAACAAGGACACAGCAAGACAGAGAGAAGCCGGACTGTGTCTGGGGGCACCTTCTCATGGAACACCCAGAGCTCAGGCAGGGTTGATGCACACTGCTGCGGGGGAGGGCAGACCAGAACCTTGGAGCTGACTTTGTGCTTTCAGCAGTTCTTGAAGAAGACAGAGACTAGAAGCACAGTGCCTGGAGAGGCCACCAGAGTACTCTGTCGATGGTTTACTTCTCTTCATCTTAATACTCAAAAGCAGGGTCTGCATAACCACGCAATAACTTGGGCTACTAGTTACCCTATGAAGAGAGTCTACAATTTTACCAAAAGATTACTCCATCAGTCTTTTGTACAAATTTTGAATGTGTTTTATATTAATAAGTCATAGTTTTTACATGAAGATGTTGTATATCCTTATAAGGCTAATGAGACTTAAAAGAGTACTAACATTATTGTTAAAAAAAAGGTCCAACTATAACTTGAATTATATATATTATATATATTGAATTAAATATATATACACACTATATGTTATATATTGAATTATATGTGTATATACACACACACACACACACACACACACACACACACAAAACTGGACTTCCCTGATGGCCCAGTGGTTAAGACTCGATCTTCCAATGCAAGGGACATGGGTTCGAGCCCTGATTAAGGAACTAAGAAAACTGCATTCCCTACAGCACAGCCAAAAAATTTTAAAAAAAGAAAAGGAAAAAAAAAAAAACTTGAATGAAAAATGAAATGCCCAAAGATTATGGAAAGAAACCGCCACCTTGTCATTAGAGCACAGGGATGGAGGAAGGAAATGTAGTTCCTGAAAAAAATGATCAGTCAAAACTTAAAAACCCAGCACCTAGACAAGAAGATAAAAATAAACACTCAACATTACTACACATCCTTTATTAAAAAAAAAAAAAATCACACCTTTCTGGTAAAATGCTTTTCCTTAACTTATCTTCTCCACACATGTCCTTCAGGGATGCCACAATGCAGCCATAATCAGTCAGTGGCAGCAAAGCCACGATTGCACCTGCTGCTGTAACAAAGTTTGGTCCCACCTCTGGAGGTGAGAGTTCTTGAGCGCACCTGTCAATGTGAGCCCCAATTAATTCAATCTGCAAGCAAGACAGGTCACATCTTAGGGAGGGGAGGGGAGGAAAGGGGCTCTGGGCACATGGATCTCATCAAGACTCAGCCCGGCACAGACCACGGCATGACATCAGTGCGCACGTTCACAGACTGATTAATGGGCTGTCGCCTGAGTTGTTGACTGGTAAATTATTTATACTTATAAGCTGCTAAATAATTTAAAGCTGATATCTTAAATTACAGCTGAGAGTGACAAGAAGAAGGTGGCCTAAAACTCCAACTGGAGCGACCAATGCCCTTGTTCTCAGGGCACTTGAGAACACAATTTTTGCTGACTGTTCTTGGGGAAAAAAAAATGGAAAACATAAACTATGGAGATTTGCTATAACATTCATAGAGAGAATGAAACGCTTCAGCAATCAAAGGGAAAGTTGCTTTTAACAAAACAAACATGCTCCAACTCTAAAGGACACTAAAATTTCACAGGAAATAGAAATGTTTGGCTTCAAAATTTAATCATGAAATCTAAGCCTGCTGGATGTTTTAAACTTTGCCTCTAAGAAGTTTATCATGCTTTGTGATCACAGGCGATCTGGACACATCGAGTTATTTTCACCTGCAGCTATAGCATTACATTTTGTTTTCTTTTCGGAGCACAGCAAAGGCAGCTTAGAGATAAAATATTAGTTAACAAAACACAGGGTGGGTAGGGCTGCAAAGTGATCCAGTGCACATATTTTAAGCTGAGAAGAGCAAGAAGAAAGGGAGGTTGAGAAGGAGAAATGTTAAGATTCTTAGTACCTTACTGATGCCACACAGAAATTTAGGGATAAACAAACAAACAGATGGAATTCAATTTGGGATCTGAAGAACTAGAGGAAGAATAACCCATTAATTGAAATGGTGAAAACTGAAGGAAGCCAAGTAGGCCAGAAGTGTAGTAAGGGTTTTATTGATACCTGCTAAGTTTTCTTTCTACTTACTTGGCAGCCAGCATATTTGGGGCTTCTCAGGCGGCGCAGTGGTAAAGCATTTGCCTGCCAATGCAGGAGACTCAAGTTTGATCCTTGGGTTGGGAAAGTCCACTAGAGAGGGAAATGGCAACCCACTCCAGTATTCTGGCCTGGAAAATCCCGTGGAAAGAGACTACAGTCCATGGGGTCGCAAAAAGTCAGACAGAACTGAGCAACTAAGCATGCAGTTTATTGTATAAGTTTAGAGTTCCTTTTTTTTTTAAATTAAATTTTTATTTTTACTTCATTTTACTTTACAATACTGTATTGGTTTTGCCATACATTGACATGAATCCACCACGGGTGTAGTGGTCTTCTTTAAATAAATAAATTCGGGACCTAGCTCGTGCATGGAATGTGTAACATCAAAATAGAAACTATTTCAATATTTTTGTGTAGCACGAAGGCACATTATTTGATCTTGGAATCCCAAATTTAGAAGCCTATCCAATCACTTGCTGTTGCTTTTAAGTGTCTATTAACCTTTACAAGGAAGAAAATGATTATATCTAATTTTGGAAACTGAATATAATTGTGTCACTAAGCAATTCTATGAAATCCAGGGAGAGGAGATTAACTTGTTCAGAACTTTATCACTCCAGAATTTCACCCCTATTCTTGGTCAAAGTGGCAGTGGGTGTCTACTCAAAATGCTGAGAAGAGCACATGAGAAATCAGAAATGAGCTTTCAAAATTATCATTTTATTGGAGAAGACAGAAAGTATAGAAGAAGCCTTCTGAAAATGAGAGGGTGACATTGAGCATTGTGGTTCAGACAAAGGATGATTCAGACAGTTATCTTGTACAATCATAAAATAGTAGCACCGTCTCTAGTCTAGACAACCCCCAGACTCGGCATAGCCCCAAGGCACACGCTTTTACTTGCCATCACAGTACAATATCTGTTAAAAAAAAAAAAAAAAGAGGGGGGTGTGTAACTCATGCTTTTTTTCTTCCTAGGACAAGAACTAGCCTTTGGAAACTGGGTCTATCTTATTTTAGGCAAATATTATTAACGACTTTTTGTAAGAACTTATGATGAAAGACAAGTGGTAATTTCAGAGCAGGCTAATCCAGCAGCAGAAATTATTGAATAGTCGCTGTAAATAGGTATTTAAAATGACACTGAATTTCAAAAAGAAAACACCTATGAATGGCAACATGAAAGGAGATTTTCATGGCATGAGTAGAATCAGTAAACCTGAGCACTTGAGGGCAGATCAATAGAATTGACCCTATCAGAAGAACAGAGGAAAAATAATAAATTAAAGAAATACAAATAAATAAAGCCTTGGCTTTCCAGGTAGCTCTGTGGTTAAGCACCTGCCTGCCAATGCAGGAGATGCAGGTTTAATCCATGGGTCGAGAAGATCTCCTGCAGAAGGTCATAGCAACCTACTCCAGTATTCTTGCCTGGGAAATTTCATGATTAACTTCGCGGCTAAACAATAACAAGTAACAAAGCCTCAGAAATCTGTGAGATAGCAGTAGATTTCTTTAAATCTCAGAAGGAAAGGAGAAAGAACGGGGCTGAACATTTAAAGAATTAGCGACTGAAAACTTTCTGAATTGTTGGAAAACAAGTTTGAAAAAATGTAAGAAAAATCCCTAAAGAATAAATTCAAATTCACACGAAGGTATATAATAAGTAAATTTCCAGAAACTAAAAACAAAGAAAAAACTCTTAATGGTAGCCAAAGAGAAATGACAAATTACATTATGAAAAAATTTTAATGACAGCAAATTTCTCATTTGAAACTCTGGATGCCAGAAAGAAATAACACAGTACTCTACAGTAACAACAAACACACTTTTTTCTTTTCAAGTTCACATGGAACATTTATCAAGGTAGATCATATCCTGGGCCATAAAACAAGCCTTACAAATTTAAATGAGTTGAAATCATATAGAGTGTATTCTCTGACCATAAAGAACTCAGCTAGAAACAGATAACAGAAGGGAAAGAGGATAATTTCTAAAGAATCTGCCAGCAATGCAGGAGACACAGGAGATGCAGGTTGGATCCCTGGGTCAGGAAGATGCCCTGGAGGAAACTGCAACCCACCCCAGTTTTCTTGCCTGGAAAATACCATGGACATGGTGGGCTATAGTCCATGGGTTTACAAAGATTTGGACATTACTGAGAGACTACACACAAGCATGCGGTATAACTGAATCACGCTGCTGTACACCTGAAACTAATGAGACTGAAAACTTGAATCTATCAAAATTAATGTTTAACTGTATCAAAAACTCTGTGAACGTAATGAAAAGACAAACTATAAACTGGGAGAGAATATTTGCAAGCCATGTATCTATTTGACATAGAATTAGCATAAAGAAAGCTGAGCACCAAAGAATTGATGGTTTTGAACTGTGGTGCTGGAGAAGACTCTTGAGAGTCCCTTGGACTGCAAGGAGATCCAACCAGGCCATCCTAAAGGAGATCAGCCCTGGGTGTTCATTGGAAGGACTGATGCTGAAGCTGAAACTCCAACAGTATGGCCACCTGATGCGAGGAGCTGACTCATTTGAGAAGAACCTGATGCTGGGAAAGATTGAGGGCAGGAGGAGAAGGGGACGACAGAGAATGAGATGGTTGGATGGCATCACCGACTCAGTGGACATGAGTTTGGGTAAACTCTGGGAGTTAGTGATGGACAGGGACGCCTGGTGTGCTGCAGTTCATGGAGTCACAAAGAGTCAGACACGACTGAGCGACTGAACTGAACTGAACTGATATAAAACACTCTCAAAACTCAATGATAGAAACACTAATCAGTCCTACTAGAAACTGGGTAAAAGTCATAAAGAAGTATTACAGTGAGGAGGAGGATATATAGATGGCAAGTCACCACATAAAAAGACACTCAATTACCAACCGTCAGAAAACAGATTAAAAACACAATAGAGCGCTAGTGTGTCACTAAGTACCTAAGAAAGCTCCATTCCCTGTTTTGAACTTACCTGCAATGTGGAGCCAAAAACGACTGCTCTTCCAGTTTATCCAGATTTTCAGATATTGTTTGCTGAAGACGCATCTCAGAGATGGGTTCTTTCCTTTTGGAGATGATTATTTGACGGTAATTGCTATGGTTATGGTTTTTCAGGATTATCAGAACTTACCTTTCTCTTTCTTCTACTGCCTTTACATAGTTGCCAGATCTACGCCTGATCAGTTGATGGCCCCACTCACTTACACTCTAGGATTCTAAAGTATTGGATTATGGCCCAGTGAATAAAAGAAATATTCACAAGTCAATGTTGACATAAACAAATGACAGGATATATAAATTTTGCTGTTGTTCAATTGCTAAGTCATGTCCGACTCTCTGTGATCCCATGGACTGCAGCATACCAGGTTCCTCTGCCTTTCACTTTCTCCCAGAGTTTGCACCGTCTGTTGAGGCAGTAATGCTATCTAATCATCCCACCCCTGCTGCTCCCTTCTCCTTTGGCCTTCAATCTTTCCCAGCATCAGGATAAATAAATAAATGGAAATAAAAGGCACATTTTCCTTGCAGAATAATCACAAATACCAAAAAAAAAAAGGAAAAAAATGGAGATATGCCCTCACAGGAGGTAGAGCTTCCTTTCTCTCCACTTGAGTAAGGAATCACTTCAAAAGAATAAAGGAAGGGAAAAATAGAAGCATTAGAGAGTGGAAATCTGGAGTGAGGGAACACATCTTTAATCCAAGTGCTTTATGCCACTTTTACCAGGGCATCCAAGCTTCTCCAAAATGCAACTGGTATAAAAACAAAATGCAAGAAAAAGGAGTCCTGTATGACTGCGTTCCAATATACCCATGTTCTCACCCTGGACTATTACATGAGACAGAAATGGTATATTTCTCTTCAGATCACTGGTTTCTAAGGAGTCTTTGTTCAGTTCAGTTCACTTCAGTCGCTCAGTCATGTCCGACTCTGCGACCCCATGAATCGCAGCACGCCAGGCCTCCGTGTCCATCACCATCTCCCGGAGTTCACTCAGACTCACGTCCGTCGAGTCCATGATGCCATCCAGCCATCTCATCCTCTGTCGTCCCCTTCTCCTCCTGCCCCCAATCCCTCCCAGCATCAGAGTCTTTTCCAATGAGTCAACTCTTCACATGAGGTGGCCAAAGTACTGGAGTTTCAGCTTTAGCATCATTTCTTCCAAAGAAATCCCAGGGCTGATCTCCTTCAGAATGGACTCATTGGATCTCCTTGCAGTCCAAGGGACTCTCAAGAGTCTTCTCCAACACCACAGTTCAAAAGCATTAATTCTTCTGCGTTCAGCTTTCTTCACAGTCCAACACTCATATCCATACATGACCACAGGAAAAACCATAGCCTTGACTAGACAGACCTTAGTCAACAAAGTAATGTCTCTGCTTTTGAATATGCTATCTAGGTTGGTCATAACTTTCCTTCCAAGGAGTAAGCGTCTTTTAATTTCATGGCTGCAGTCACCATCTGCAGTGATTTTGGAGCCCCCCAAAATAAAGTCTGCCACTGTTTCCACTGTTTCCCCATCTATTTCCCATGAAGTGATGGAACCAGATGCCATGATCTTCGTTTTCTGAATGTTGAGCTTTAAGCCAACTTTTTCACTCTCCTCTTTCACTTTCATCAAGAGGCTTTTTAGCTCCTCTTCACTTTCTGCCATAAGGGTGGTGTCATCTGCATATCTGAGGTTATTGATATTTTTCCTGGCAATCTTGATTCCAGCTTGTGTTTATTCCAGTCCAGCGTCTGTCATGATGTACTCTGCGTATAAGTTAAATAAGCAGGGTGACAATATACAGCCTTGATGTACTCCTTTTCCTATTTGGAACCAGTCTGTTGTTCCATGTCCAGTTCTAACTGTTGCTTTCTAGCCTGCATACAGATTTCTCAAGAGGCAGGTTAGGTGGTCTGGTATTTCCATCTCTTTCAGAATTTTCCACAGTTTCTTGTGATCCACACAATCAAAGGCTTTGGCATAGTCAATAAAGCAGAATTAAATGTTTTTCTGGAACTCTCTTGCTTTTTCCATGATCCAGCGGATGTTGGCAATTTGATGTCTGGTTCCTCTGCCTTTTCTAAAACCAGCTTGAACATCAGGAAGTTCATGGTTCATGTATTGCTGAAGCCTGGCTTGGAGAATTTTGAGCATTACTTTACTAGCACGTGAGATGAGTGCAATTGTGCAGTAGGTTGAGCATTCTTTGGCATTGCCTTTCTTTGGGATTGGAATGAAAACTGACCTCTTCCAGTCCTGTGGCCACTGCTGAGTTTTCCAAATTTGCTGGCATATTGAGTACAGCACTTTCACAGCATCATCTTTCAGGATTGGAAAGAGCTGAACTGGAATTCCATCACCTCCACTAGCTTTGTTCGTAGTGATGCTTTCTAAGGCCCACTTGACATCACATTCCAGGATGTCTGGCTCTAGATGAGTGATCACACCATCGTGATTATCTGGGTCATGAAGATATTTTTTGTATGGTTCTTCTGAGTATTCTTGCCACCTCTTCTTAATGTCTTCTGCTTCTGTTAGGTCCAGACCATTTCTGTCCTTTACCAAGCCCATCTTTGCATGAAATGTTCCCTTGGTATATCTAATTTTCTTGAAGAGATTTCTAGTCTTTCCCATTCTGTTGTTTTCCTCTATTTCTTTGCATTGATCGCTGAAGAAGGCTTTCTTATCTCTTCTTGCTATTCTTTGGAACTCTGCATTCAGATGCTTATATCTTTCCTTTTCTCCTTTGCTTTTCGCCTCTCTTCTTTTCACAGCTATTTGTAAGGCCTCCCCAGACAGCCTTTTTGCTTTTTTGCATTTCTTTTGCATGGGGATGGTCTCGATCCCTGTCTCCTGTACAATGTCACGAACCTCATTCCATAGTTCATCAGGCACTCTATCTATCAGATCTAAGCCGTTAAATTTACTTCTCGCTTCCACTGTATAATCATAAGCGATTTGATTTAGGTCATACCTGACTGGTCTAGCGGTTTTCCCTACTTTCTTCAATTTAAATCTGAATTTCATTATTAGGAGTTCATGATCTGACCCACAGTCAGCTCCCGGTCTTGTTTTTGTTGACTGTATAGAGCTTCTCCATCTTTGGCTCCAAAGAATATAATCAATCTGATTTCAGTGTTGACCATCTGTTGATGTCCATGTGTAGAGTCTTCTCTTGTGTTGTTGGAAGAGGGTGTTTGCTATGACCAGTGCATTTTCTTGGCAAAACTCTATTAGTCTTTGCCCTGCTTCATTCCGCATTCCAAGGCCAAATTTGCCTGTTACTCCAGGTGTTTCTTGACTTCCTACTTTTGCATTCCAGTCCCCTATGATGAAAAGGACATCTTTTTTGGGTGTTAGTTCTAAAAGGTCATAAAACCGTTCAACTTCAGCTTCTTCAGCGTTACTGGTTGGGGCATAGACTTGGATAACTGTGATATTGAATGATTTGCCTTGGAGACAAACTGAGATCATTCTGTCATTTTTAAGATTGCATCCAAGTACTGCATTTCGGGCTCTTTTGTTGACAATGATGGCTACTCCATTTCTTCTGAGGGACTCCTGCCCACAGTAGTAGATAAAATGGTCATCTGAGTTAAATTCACCCATTCCAGTCCATTTTAGTTCACTGGTTCCTAGAATGTCAACGTTCACCCTTGCCATCTCTTGTTTGACCACTTCCAATTTGCCTTGATTCATGGACCTGACATTCCAGGTTCCTATGCAATATTGCTCTTTACAGCATCGGATCTTGCTTCTATCACCAGTCACATCCACAGCTGGGTATTGTTTTTGCTTTGGCTCCATTCCTTCATTCTTTCTGGAGTTATTTCTCCACTGACCTCCAGTAGCATATTGGGCACCTAATAACCTGGGGAGTTCCTCTTTTGGTATCCTATCATTTTGCCTTTTCATACTGTTCATGGGGTTCTTAAGGCAAGAATACTGAAGTGGCTTGCCATTCCCTGTTTCTTTAGATTTTAACTTTAGACACAGAATCTGATTAATGTTCCACTTGGTCTTCTTCTATCCTTACACTTGGAGTTTCCCAAGTTCCTCATGCCCAGCTCTGTAGCTACACAGCACACTTCTATCAAATCTCAATTAAGAGACTTGATAATCACTTACAAGATTCAGTTTATTTGCCCAGCGATAATGTATGGCAAAACCAATACAGTATTGTAAAGCAAAATAAAGTAAAAATAAATTTTTTTTTTACAAAAAAAGGAGAACTAGGCTTCCCTTGTGGCTCAATGGCAAAGAATCTTCTGGTCAGTGCAGGAGATATGGGTTTGATCCCTGATCCAGGAAGATCCCATCTGCCATGAAATACAAACCCTGGGTGCCACAGCTATTGAGCCTGTGCCTAGAGCCTGGGAGCCACAGCGTCTGAACCCACATGCTACAGCTACTGAGCCCGAGCACCCTGGAACCGTGTGCAGCAACGGGAGAAGCCACTGCAATGAGGAGCCTGCACATGGCCACTGGACAGCAGCCCCTGCCTGCCGCAACTAGAGAAAGCCTGCATGCAGAAACAGAAACCCAGCACCACCCCAAATAATTATTTTTAAGAAAACACTGATATTGAATTTAATTAAAAAAAATTTTTTTTTAAAGAAGAGCAAATGAAGCAGATGTTCTTGGATGAATTCATCTCAATGGAAAGTTTCATAACTCATTATTGGGGGATGAGAGGATTGAGGATTACATTGGAGGCTGTTTAAGATGTGTTTCTTGAATATAGGCATGAGCAGATGAAGCCAGGTGATGATTCCATATGAAACCGGGACCACTGCTATGCATACATCAACTTTTAAGGAGCAAATGGTGTGAGAAGGGATCTTCAATGTACTGAAAAGCAGCGAAATTGATTCTTTCAAGATTTTTTTACTTGAAACCTTTGAATATTTAAATTTAAGAGCATATATGAATAAACCATGCATGCATTTGTCATTCGAAAATAACTGGATGATTTCTGCACATCTTGGGACAAAAGCATTCCATGAAAATGAGTCAAACAAGTACCCCGAGAACAACAGGCCATAAAAACCCATGATTAATCATCTGTGCAAAGAAAGCCAGCCATGTGGTCTTTGGAGGTTCTAAAATTTCATGTAAAGTTTCATTTGACACAGGGAGCCTGGCATTCTTATTTTAAATCTCAGGAATTCCTGGTTGAACTGTAGAGTCACAGACTTGAGAAGAAGAGAGGAGGAGTAGGGGAGTGGAGGAGAGACTTCCTGGACCAGTCTTTGGTGTGTAGAACAGAAGGTCGAGATTCCGATGCCCCTCACCTGGCTGGCTGGGGACAGTGCCAGCTCCACAACCAGCTCCTATTATCTGAAAGGCACTGATATTTCCCTTGCTTAGACCTTTTGCAAAAGAAACAGGCACAGTACAGTTTCAGCACTAGATGTTTTCCTCTGTCTGGATCAGTTCAGCTCTTCTTGTCTTTGGGGTATTGTTTTACAACTCGCTTGACCATGCAAGGCAAACACTCTGCTTTCCCCATGTATCTTGATTAAACCATCTCCTGATAATTTCTTGTTGAATCTGTTCCATTCTAAGAGACTGGAGATATGGGCTCCATCATTTTTATATTCCCAGTGTTGAGAATAGGTGCTCTGTAATATGTGACTGTATGATATGTGGAAGATGTTTTAGTATCTTTATCCGTCACTTGAATTTCTGTATGTAGTCCGAAGTGGAAGGCCATGGATGAACCAGCTTCTTTGTCAAAGGAGCAGATTGTAAAAATTTCTGTCTTTGGAGGCCATATATCCTCTGTTGCAATCACATAACTTCTCTGTTTTTTAAAATTTATTTATTTTTAATTGGAGGATAACTGCTTTACAATATGGTGTTGGTTTCTATCATACATCAACATGAATCGGCCACAGGTGGATATATGTCCCCTCCCTCCTGAACCTCCCTCCCACCTCCCACCCCATCCCACCCCTCTAGGTTGTCACAGAGCACTGGGTTTGAGGTCCCTGCATCACAGAGCAAATTCCCACTGACTATCTATTTTACATACGGTAATGTGTATGTTCCCAGACTACTCTCAGCTCATCCCGCCCTCTCCTTCCCCCTCTGTGTCCACAAGACTGTTCTCTAAGTCTGCATTTCCATTCAGTTCAGGTCAGTGCAGTCGCTCAGTCGTGTCTGACTCTTTGCGACCCCATGAACTGCAGCATGCCAGGACTCCCTGTCCATCACCAACTCCCAGAGCCTACCCAAACCATGTCCATTGAGTCAGTGATGCCATCCAGCCATCTCATCCTCGGTCGTCCCCTTCTCCTTCTGCCCTCAATCTTTCCCAGCATCAGGGTCTTTTCCAATGAGTCAACTCTTCGCATGAGGTGGCCAAACTATTGCAGTTTCAACTTCAGCATCTCTCCTTCCAATGAATACCCAGGACTGAGCTCTTTTAGGGTGGCCTGGTTGGATATCCTTGCAGTCCAAGGGACTCTCAAGAGTCTTCTCCAACACCACAGTTCAAAAGCATCAATTCTTCAGCTCTCAGCTTTCTTTATAGTCCAACTCTCACATTCATACATGACTACTAGAAAAACCATAGCCTTGACTAGATAGACCTTTGTGGACAAAGTAATGCCTCTGCTTTTTAATATGCTATCTAGGTTTGTCAAAACTTTCCTTCCAAGGAGTAAGCGTCTTTTAATTTCATGACTGCAGTCACCATCTGCAGTGATTTTGGAGCCCAGAAAAATAAAGTCAGCCACTGTTTCCACTGTTTCCCCATCTATTTGCCATGAAGTGATAGGACCAGATGCCATGATCTTAGTTTACTGAATGTTGAGCGTTAAGCCAACTTTTTCACTCTCCTCTTTCACTTTCATGAAGAGGCTTTTTAGTTCACTTTCTGCCATAAGGGTGGTGTCATCTCATATCTGAGGTGATTGATATTTCTGCCAGCAATCTTGATTCCAGCTTGTGCTTCTTCCAGCCCAGCGTTTCTCATGATGTACTCTGCATAGAAGTTAAATAAGCAGGGTGACAATACACAGCCTTGACGTACTCCTTTTCCTATTAGGAACCAGTCTGTTGTTTCATGTCCAGTTCTAACTGTTGCTTCCTGAACTGCATACAGGTTTCTCAAGAGGCAGGTCAGGTGGCCTGATATTCCCATCTCTTTCAGAATCTTCCACAGTTTATTGTGATCCATTGTTGTCCTGCAAATATGTTCATCAGTACCATCTTTTCAGATTCCATGTATGTATATGTGTGTCTGTGTGTTGATATACAACATTTGCTTTTCTGACTTATTTCACTCTGTATAATAGGTTCTAGGTTCATCCTATTTTATCTTGAAAGCAGTCACAGAAAATATGTAAAGGAATACATATTTCTATTTTCTAATTAAACTTTATTGCCTAAAACAGGTGATGGGCCAGACTTGGCCCAAGATCTGAGTTTGCTAAGCCCCATGATAGAGGACTAGAGATCAGTCTGTTCTTTTAATATAGGAAAATTTATATATTATATATTTATAAATTATACAGCAACAATATGTCAATTAAAATTTAGATTAACCAATATTCAAAATATTTTTCAAGTATATTCAATATTGCCCTTACTTTCAAAACCATGTAATAGCATTTACTGTGCATAAATTATATCCTAAATTAACAGAATTGCATCTCTGTGTAATCTTCATCATTGTATCTTACCTCATTCAATAGCTGAGTAGACAGGTTGAGGAGGTTAAAAGTAATCAGAGACTTAGGGGGTCATGGCTTCTATCAGCAGTTCATTTTCTATTGAATAAATCATCTTAGGCACATCACTGAATATTTCAGCACTGCAGTCTTTGAAAATGGGTGGAAATCATCCACTTTGCCCCTGATCTGACATTCGCAGGCTAAGTGTTTTTACATTGCCTATGATTTTAAGATCAATTTTGAAGACATAAGAAGTGACCGGTTGCACCTTTAAGATTTCAAGGTGCCCTAAATAGAAGGCATTGCAGGTACTGGAAGAGAGAGGTCCATAACTGGTTGGGTCTGTCTAGGCCAAGAGAGTGTGTAGGTTAAACATCAACTCCAGCATCAGTGTAGTTCTGAGAGGAAAGACAAAGACAGCAGAAGAACACTAAAGAATAAAGTAATCACCCTCCAATTATAACAAATTCATTAAAAATAAGAATAAACCTGGAGAAAAGCAAATGTAGTATATTAATGCATGTATAAGCAATCTAGAAAGGTGGTACCAATGAACCTATCTGCAGGGCAACAAGAGAGATGCAGACATAGAGAACAGACTTATGGATATAGCTGGGGAAGGAGTTCAGTTCAGTTCAGTTCAGTCGCTCAGTCGTGTCCAACTCTTTGTGACCCCATGAATCGCAGCACGCCAGGCCTCCCTGTCCATCACCAACTCCTGGAGTTCACTCAGACTCACGTCCATCAAGTCCGTGATGCCATCCAGGCATCTCATCCTCGGTCGTCCCCTTCTCCTCCTGCCCCCAATCCCTCCCAGCATCAGAGTCTTTTCCAATGAGTCAACTCTTCACATGAGGTGGCCAAAGTACTGGAGTTTCAGCTTTAGCATCATTCCTTCCAAAAAAATCCCAGGGCTGATCTCCTTCAGAATGGACCGGTTGGATCTCCTTGCAGTCCATGGGACTCTCAAGAGTCTTCTCCAACACCACAGTTCAAAAGCATCAATTCTTTGGCGCTCAGCCTTCTTCACAGTCCAACTCTCACATCTATATATAACTACTGGAAAAACCATAGTCTTGACTAGATGGACCTTAGTCGGCAAAGTAATGTCTCTGCTTTTGAATATGCTATCTAGGTTGGTCATAACTTTTCTTCCAAGGAGTAAGCGTCTTTTAATTTCATGGCTGCAGTCACCATCTGCAGTGATTTTGGAGCCCAAAACAATAAAGTCTGCCACTGTTTCCACTGTTTCCCCATCTATTTCCCATGAAGTGATGGAACTGGATGCCATGATCTTTGTTTTCTGAATGTTGAGCTTTAAGCCAACTTTTTCGCTCTCCTCTTTCACTTTCATCAAGAGGCTTTTTAGTTCCTCTTCACTTTCTGCCATAAGGGTGGTGTCATCTGCATATCTGAGGTTATTGATATTTCTCCCAGCAATCTTGATTCCAGCTTGTGTTTCTTCCAGTCCAGCATTTCTCATGATGTACTCTGCATATAAGTTAAATAAGCAGGGTGACAATATACAGCCTTGATGTACTCCTTTTCCTATTTGGAACCAGTCTGTTGTTCCATGTCCAGTTCTATCTGTTGCTTTCTAGCCTGCATACAGATTTCTCAAGAGGCAGGTCAGGTGGTCTGGTATTCTCATCTCTTTCAGAATTTTCCACAGCTTGTTGTGATCCACACAGTCAAAGACTTTGGCATAGCCAATAAAGCAGAAATAGATGTTTTTCGGGAACTCTCTTGCTTTTTCGATGATCCAGCGGATGTTGGCAATTTGATGTCTGGTTCCTCTGCCTTTTCTAAAAAGGCAGAGGGTGGGGCAACTGAGAGAATAGCACTGAGACATATACATTACCATGTGTGAAATCAGATAACCTGTGGGAATTTGCTGTCTGATGCAGGGAGCTCAAATCCAGTGCTCTGTGACAGCCTAGAGGGCTGGGATGGTGTGGAAGGTGGCAAGGAGGTTCAGGACGGAGGGGACATAGGGGTACCTATCGTGATTCATGTTGGTGTAGGGCAGAAACCAACACAATATTGTAAAGCAATTATCCTCCACTAAAAATTGAAAAAAACTTAATGAAGAATAAGCACAGAGATTATAAAATTAGAAATATGACCCCATCAGCCTAGCTATCCTAGAAGATGGTAGTTAATGTTCTGGGAGATTGTAAGTCAAGCTGGCCGAAAGTTTTAGGTAATTAGCAACGATAAAATTCCACAACAAACAGGGACAGCCTTGAATCTTTGGGTTACAAAGGCAAGGTGAGCATTCTCTTGTGATTCTCTACCCATCATCTCTCTTTTCACCTCTCCTAATGGACCTCTTGACCCATTTCATTCTTCTCTTTCACTTGCCCTTCATAGAGATTACTAATGCACAGCCCCAGTCTAGCTGCTCTGTTGTTTTCCTCTTGGCTTTTCATTCTCCTATTGCGGAGCCTGCTATTTATTTTGTGTCCTTCCCACAACATCTTGGCTCCACATTTAGGTCCCTAAGCTACCTAAATTGTTCTGCTAACCAAGTTAAATCCCAGAGCCTAGCGCAGCCACAGGAAAGGTTTCCTACACCTCCTCCTGGTGCTTTAATTGAAATTAAAGTAAATTATTCACACAGTGCACATTAACATTGGCACTGCTCCTTCTGCCTTCTTCCCGAATGACATTATGACTTATGCCAAACTAAACTCATTTCCATGTTTGATATGGTTAACAAGTGGTAGATGAGGGGAGCGCCATTGACAGAGTCTAACTTGATTTCAGTCGGGCATTTCGGAAAAACAATGATGCTCAGTCTTTTCTCTTGGACACAACAGAGAAATGCTCACTGCATAATACAAAAGTCTTTAAATAAACACCACTGAGGCTTGATAAATTGATTCATAAGAATCAGAAAGAAAAATTCCATTTCTAGTTGTTTTCCTCAACATTTCCTCTTTGGGGATTTCCCTGGGAGCCTTCCAATGCAAGGGCTATGAGTTCGATCCCTGGTCAGAGAACTGAGATCCCACCAAAACTGAAACATAAAATGAGCAATATGGTAGCAAATTCAACAAAGACTTTAAAAATGGTCCATATTAAAAATCTTAAAAGAATAAAATATTTAAAAGAAAATCTCTTTGACCAGCATTTGTGGATCGAATACTATGATGCCATTAAAAGAATGTTTTTGAAGATTAATGCCATTATATATGTATATGTACATATACATATATATATATTTTGAAAGGCAATGAATGTATGTATACATGCATTGTGTTTGAGTGTGTGTGTGTGTGTGTGTGTGTGTGTGTTTAACCTCAGGAGAAAAAAAGCCTGGATGGAAACATACTAGTCTTTCAAATGTTATCTCAGAGTGATAGAATTTTAGTTAATACCTTTTCATTTTATTCTCCAATATTGTCTAAACTTTAGGAAGCAAAGAGCATTACCTTTCCAATAATAATTTTAAAAATGATATACATTATGGCCAGATTAAAAACCTGGTCAACACCAGCTAGTAAAACTGAGCAAGGATGAATGCAATTTTCATCCCAGAGTCAGTACCATGTGTGTTGGATAAAAGACAGATCTCATCCTCTGGAAGAGGTCTGGTGCTTTAGGCCAGCCCTCAACACCAAAGGAACCCACAGGACACAGCTGCTCGAAGAACTGCAAGATACCTGGCCTGCCGTCAGAAATATTTAAAGAATCCCATCTCCATTTCTCTCACAGAAAATCAATTTATGACTCTTAACAGAATCCTCATGTCCCAGCATTTTTGCATCTTTCATCTCACCAGCTGCTATGAAGTTCCTGCCTGGCTGAAACCCCTAAAATGTCCCCACAGTACAACCCACGTGGGCATGATCTCCCATGGTTCACCATGACCCCTACCTTAGCCCTCACTCTCTACTCCAGTCCAGTTAGAATCCAACCAGGTGTTGGTATTTCATTCAAGGAGGTTGGTCCCAAATATGTTCATGAATCCATGTCACATTTTATTTTCCCAAGATCACAGGTAGGAGTCAGTTTTTCAATACTGATGACTCTGCAAAGTCGAACCTAATGCCCCGTACTTGAGATGTTCCCCATAATTTTAACAAAGTGCTCCATCTCTCATTTGATGGTAAGATTAGCAACTCTTTTCAAAATATAGCCTCTTTGTACCAATTGCAAGATTTTTTTTAACATATCCCATTTTTTCTTTATATCATTATTCACTGATAAAATTTACTGTTTTTTCCCCAAACAAGGAGGATCACTGAAGGTACAATTACATTGTGAAAATAACATGTAGGTTAACAACTGAAAAAAAATAATTCTTTTTCAGAAAAATAAAAAAGAATAGTCTTACTGTCAAATTTCTATTGTTTAACCAAAGGCTTAGATTATAAACAAGAGGAAACCTACTGCTTTATATGACTCAAGAATGAAATATTTATGTGACTGAGAAGTGAAATATAGGATTTGCAGAAAAAAATCCTATAGTCTGCTTACCCTTCAGATTCCATCTCTATTTTAATTTTTTTTTTGATTTTTAATTTTTTGTGTTTTTTGACTGCACCACATGGCATGCAGGATCTTAGCTCTCCAACCAGGGGTGAAACACATGGTCCCTGTAGATGAGGCACAGAGTCTTAACCACTGGACCACCAGGAAAGTCCCAGATTTTGTCTCTTAATTCCAATACCTCCTTCCTGCTCTCGAGTGAAGAAGGATCAGGAGAAGTCAGGAAAAGTGGAAGTGACTTTCTCTGTGTCTCTTCCAGATCAGAAGCAGATGGTTCATTGTAGTTCAGTTCTAATTAGGATTTCATTTTGGGGGTAAGATGTCTCCTTGAAATTCTCTGTAGATGGACTCAACTGCCAGGAGATCACATGACTTTCAGGACACAGATCAATACTAAATATTTTGTTATAATGAAACAGAATGGCAGGGCTTCCCTTGTGGCTCAGTGGTAAAGAATCTGCCTGCCGTGCAGGAGACGTGGGTTTGGTCCCTGGGTGGGGAAGAACCCCTGGAGAAGGAAATGGCTGCCCACTCCTGTATTCTTGTCTGGGAAATCCCTTGGACAGAGGAGGCTGGTGGGCAACAGTCCATGGGCTCACAAAGAGTCAGAAAGGACTGAGTGACTAACCAACAACAGCCAGTATGTATGAAGTGAGCAGCATACCTCTTCTCCAAAAAAGGGAAAAAAGAACATCACAACAAGCAAACACAACTCTAAGCTCCTTTTGAGCACTCCCTAACTAAGCATGGCAGCCAGATCGTAACTTTTTGCAGCAGACCACTGTTTCATCGGTTGGATCCTTCAGACTAGATGCCCTTCTGCTCCTGTTCCAAATGGCTCTCAGCCTCGCATCTGGTCCATGTATACTCAACACACCGTGCCTCTGCCAGACCCAGGGGAATCTTCCAGAGAGCTCTTAGTGGGAAGATACTACAGCATAGAATTTAAAAATCACAAGCTTTTCAGAAATCCAGTTCTATGCATCCTTCATTGTAATAATTGAAATGTCAGAAAATTATTAAACTTAAATTATTTAGAAGAAAAAATAAGACTCACAATCTTCCCTATCTACTAACCACAAATAACATGGTGCTTTTTATTTATATAGTCACCTTAAAATATCTAGTTCAACATACTCTAGACACTTTCTTACACTTTATCAATAAAGCTCTAGGAAGAAATTCTAATATCTTTGGTTGGCAAATAAAGTCAGTATAAAAAACATACAAGTAATTGCTCTGTCTTGTCATTTTTTTCCTGTTATCTCTCTTTCCTGTAATTTCCTGAAGCTTTCTCTTCATGGATTCTGAAATAATATCTCAACACCAGGTCAAGGCAAAATGCTTTCTAATCTTTCTATATCTATGAACTCTTTCTTTGCAATTGTTTGTTACAACTCTGATGCTCTTCTTTAAGAGGACTTCCCTGGGGGCACATTGGGTCAGAATCTTTCTGTCACAGGAGAGGACGCAGGTTGAATCCCTGCTCTGGGAAGCTTCCACGTGCTGCAGAGCAGATAAACTCACAGTACAGCTGTGCCCCACAACCCTGAGTGTGTGAGCCCACACTCTAGAGCCAGAAAGCCACAACTCCTGGAGCCCGTGTGCCTAGATTGCGTGCTCTGCAACAAGGGAAGCCACGGCAATGAGAAGTCCATGTGCTGCAACTAGGGCGCAGCCCCTGCACACCACACTAGAAAAAAGCTCTCAAGAGCAACGAAGACCCAGAGCAACCCAAAGAAAAGAATGCATTCAAGTACACTCAGATGTTCACACACATATTGTCCTTGAATGTTATTTGGGTCTCACTATGCTGAAAAAGTTAATGTTTTTCATGGTATGCTAGTTAGAAATATGGGAGCGGAATCTCCAAAGTCAAATCCATGGTGGTGTCTACAGAGTGAAATAACATCCTAACCAGAGCCAGACTCGAAGCTCCATGAAAGCGTAACTTATGCTTATTTATTTCGATGCTATCCAGGCACAGTGACTGATGTGCACTGCAGAATAAATAAATTGATGACAAAACAGATGAATGTGTTAAAGTTTGCTCCTCATAAAATGCTTTGCTATTGAATAGTGGTAATCAGGCCACCTGATGCGAAGAGCTGACTCATTGGAAAAGACCCTGATGCTGGGAAAGACGAAGGCAGGAGGAGGAGGGGATGACAGATGATGAGATGGTTGGATGGCATCACCGACTCAATGGACATGAGTTTGAGTAAACTCCGGGAGTTGGTGATGGACAGGGAGGCTAGCGTGCTGCAGTCCATTGGGTTGCAAAGAGTTGGACAGGACAAAACAACTGAACTGAACTGGATCAGGAAAATCTTTCACTCATCTGTGAAAAAAACCCTAAAATTAGTATGTACTTCCAAATTCCAAAGCAACTTATTGTTTCTTAATACTGAAGCAAGCCTACTCTTCTTGTTATAGAACAACTAGGAAAAATAGCATGCAACAGGTCATCACAGCATAAATCTGAGGAATAAAATATTAAAATCTCTGTATACTGCCTTCCACACTTAGTTCTAAAAGTCCACGAAATTTGAGAAGAGTTCTATTAGAATGTATGTAGTGACTTTCATAACTTGCTTTGGCACCATCCCTTGATCTTATGTTTATCGTCGACAAAATCATCTTTAACGGATGTACACTATTTAATTTATCTTAACATCTTTATTTTTAAATTAACCTGCGTTTTACTATTGCCAATCACTTTACATCTTTTGGTTAAACTTTTGAAGACTCATTCTGTTCCTTATTTAATCAAGATTTAGGGTTGATAAGCAAGAATGAGTCCTAGACCCTTTATGCATACGCCTTGTCTGGTGGAGCAATGCATGACTTGTATCTGCTGCTCTGATTTGAAAATTTTAGTTCAGTGCCTTGAGCGTAAAGAAGCTACAGATGAGACTATGATCTTCATTTTTCCTAAAATCTTCATTAAGGAGAAAAATTGCCATTTGTTTTAGTTTATTAAGATCTAAAATGGCTATAAAATGTATAAATACACATCACTGACTAGGGTTTTAATTGTCTTCCCTTAAAACATTAACTCAGTGGTTCCACATTAAAATACATTCTTCAGTAATAGTCAGTCTCCTTGGGAATACATGAAACAGCATATTATAAAATAAGATACATTTTATATGTGCGTAACTATCTTTGTGGAGAAAATTCTCCTTGTAGGTTGTGATATGATTAGCTGCAATAATAATCACAAAAATAACATTAGGATATGTTATGTTTCATGTAAAAGCTGTAGTTGTAAGTAAAGGGAAAATCCTTACATTAAATTAAACCCCAGCAAACCGATTTGATTTTACATGGATTAATTCTCTTGGTTTGGTTTGTTTGGTGTTTTGTTTTTTTTTTGGTGACATTATTTTTTCCTTTCACAATAGACTATGATTTTAATCATTATAGCTATCTTGCAAATAAATATTTTGCCAGAAAATAAATAAATAAAATGAAATCCACACTCTACTTGATTACAAAGCTTATTTAACTCAGAATAGTCTTGCAAATAGTCACTCACCCTTTGGTCCTGGAAAAGTAATGATTTATGCCAAGCAGAAGGCAGAAAATGCACTTAATTTATTCATTGTACCACCTATATGCCACCTCAGGGTTGGGTGGGGGGAAGGCTGGAAAAACACCGTGAGCTAATAAATTATTTCTCCTTGTTTGGAAGCCTGTCACTATGGTATACTGCTAGCAAAGCTTACAAATGATTCTTATTCTGGAGATGTTGATAAAAAAGAAAAAAACGTGGGTTGTATGATTAAGCTCTGCTTATTTTTCTTTATAAAATTTTAATAGGAAAATGGATAATTAATTAGGCTTTCATCAGAAAATTGTGGGCAAAGAATGACCATATGAAAAATACTCTAAAATTTCCATGATTTTTTTTAATCTTCCTCACATATGAAAATATGTTTTCCTGATTTCTGTGCTCTCTTCATATTATTCTCTGCAAATGTCAGCATTTGAATAAACTTTTCAGATCCTACTCCTAGACAGACGTCTACACAGTTGACATAATCCAGATAATTCATGCAAAAATACGCAAATAAAAAAACCCTTCTTATTGCATTTGTAACACCCTTATTTCTTTTTTCTTGACCTGAATTACCCCCATATTAGCTCACTGTAGAGCACCAATTCAAAAATAAATATTGACCCAACACTTTATTTTGTGTTGTGTAGACTTGGCAATGTACAGCCAATAAAAGCTACATTAGAGCATCTGAACACTCAATTTAACCCTGAAAATTTGCATTTATAATTGATGGTTATGTTTAGCTGATTAACAGTATAGAGAAACACTCTGAAGATTACCAGTGAATTCCACTTATTTTGTAAAATAAAACCTAAGTAAGACACTGGTTGAATTTCAATCTACCCCACGATACACTAGATTATAAGGAATTCCATGTGGAGCCTCCAAAACTGATTCTTCTAAAACAAGATAAACACCACAAGACAAAAATTAAAGAAATAAACACAGCAAACATAATGAAATAGAGAAAAGATTAGTCATTTTAAATAGCTCAAATATGGTTGCTAAATGTCTTAAAACTCTCAAAGACAAGCAATTTAACATTACATACATATATATTAAATAAACATAAATGAACCCCTGAACACTGACAATGATGACTGAGACTCAAAATATTAAAATTCAAATAATTTAGCATTAAAGAATTTAAGACTAAAAATAAAATAGAGGGCCCTCTGAAGAAATATTTTCCTTCAATTTCTGCATCACTCAATTTTTTAAAAAACTCTCCCTATGAAAGACAGACTGAAATCAGATTTAGTAAAAGATAGGAATAATTTCCTGGTGTGCTTCAGTCCATGGGGTCACAGAAAGTCAGACACAGCTTACCAACTGAACAACAAGAACAACAACCATCATAATTTCATAGATACAGAATGGATTGGATTTTCAGTTTAGAATTGTTTAGAAAAACAATTCAAATCACTTTCTTCCTCATTACTGAAAGCATCATAATTTACTATTCGAGTAGAATGGAAACAAAAAACTCTAATGAAACATTTCCTCTAATTGAAAAGAAATATGTCATAAGACTTGATAAGTGAAACTTTTATTGTTGAAACTTTCTGAATGATCATAGATTTTGGAGGACGACATCAAGATAGAAAGTCTATCTACATTGGAAGCAAGACCAGCTGTCAATCACAACGACATCGTGAAGGGCTTATGTATATCTACACAGCCACACCTGAATTTTCATTTACTTAACATACCCTTAAAGAGCTCATAATAAGTACTAACACTGCAGAATGCTGAGGATAACACAAAAATGCCTGTTAATTTTTTTAAATTTCTTTACAGCTCTTCTTTGCTCCACAAAGAAATTTAGATTGTACAAAAACATGTAAGCCAGTTTCATGTTGCTTAAAATATTTTTTTTACATCTTTCCCTCAACCTGATGGAAATAGGACCTCAACTCTTTTTAAAACATAAAGGTGAGAATTTGGGGGATGTGATCTGCTAAAACAGAACAGTCTCTTTGGGATCAGGCTAGGTGGAATGATGATGGATAAATCTGCCTGTCCCTCCAACACCTTACATCTTAGCTCTTAGTTATAATGATGCTGTTACACCTCAGCAGACATTTTAGTCACTGATATGATGCTTAACTAATATCAGCCTGTCCTCAGTCAAGACCACTACTTCCAGAACAGTAAGATTTTCAAAGAAGTAGCTTCTTGGTGCTCTCCACTGTGCCTAACACCCAGCAATCAAGAAACACTTATTAATCCAAATGACCTGATTTACATGGGATAACAATGAGTCAATTACATGCTCCTGGCTAGGAAAAGTACAGATTTTTTAAAAAGTTTTTGACTGATGCTTTTATTTGTTTCTTCTTTGAAGAAAATAGAATTGGCATGAGAAAGCAAAATTAAACATTTGGATGCAGATGCATTTTATAACCTGTCTTTTTAAATATATAAGCTCTTGTCTCACAAAGAGCATGTTCATGGTTGTGTTCATCAATGTTTGTACTTTCGTATAGTAAGCATCAGGGAAGCAGAGAGGAACATAACACGTGTAATGAACAATTGGGTAGAACCTCCTAGTTAGTAAAAAGGTGTGGGGAGCCCGTAAACAGGCCTCAGGATATCTTGAATATATTTACCTATTTTAACAGTCTGACCTAACGGGAACTCCGATATTTCTCCATGTTGAGCTTGACTGACCCCTGGGTGAGTTCATACGATTTCAGGAACATTCTGAAAGGGTCTTTCGATATATGAACAAACACATATATAAGAATCACTTTCTAAAGTAATTCCCCTGACTCCCAGGAGAAAATGAACATACATTTCTTATAAACTTTCAGACATACCCACAGGTTTGTCTTGCTTATATTTGTCCCACTCTCTCTTCAGTTTCCTGGGTATGTCACTTTCCTTAGTGTATCTAACTCTTTTATTCACATATTTTTATTGAAATAGAGAAACGTTACATTTTATTTTTTAACTCTTTATTTTGTGTTAGGGTATAGCCGATTAACAAACAATGTTGGTACACAGTTTCAGGTGCACAGCAAAGGGACTCAGCCATTCATATACAGTCTCCATTCTCCCCCAAATTCCCCTCCCCTCCAGGCTGCCACGTAACATTGAGCAGATACATATGCTTTACTGTTAAGAACATCCCAATTAATTGCAAAATGGGACATTTCCTCTTTCCTTCTGTCTTTGTCAATTTCCTCAAATGTCCACTAACAATACAATTCTTTATGTAAAATTAAAGCAAAATAAAACTAAAGGACTGAAGATGATTGAAATGGATTCTGTGATATTATACATTCCTTCTCTCTGCCCAGGACTGGTACCCACCTTTTCCCCTTTGCCTGGTCTCAGCATATTTGTCAGTTTCTTGACTTGAGACTGTGCGCCTACAGGCAGATGTGACGGACGGCTCCATCATCCTGCATAGCTCAGAGTGGGGATGTTGGTGCTGACGGAAATGCTAGCCATAACACCAGTAATAATTGTCTGCAGTGCATTCCGAATACCTTCATTAAATAACAGTTATGTGATAGCAGGCTTTGTGCTTTCTGGAGAACACAGATGAGTGTGTCTGTGTGTGCAAGTATGTGTGTTCATGCCTGTGGCTGTACCCAAAGACACTCTAACATACACAAAACTAACTTAGGGCTCCTGCATAACCCTTCCCTACTTTCTTTCTATATGCCTTTTTATTGTCATATGGAACACAAAACCATTGCTTCTCTTCTACCAACACGCCCCCTGGGTCAATAGTGCGTCTTGTTTTGTGTAGACATTTCAAGAAAATGGTTTCGAGGATCAGTCCTGCTGAGAGATAGCTTTATCAAAACTTGTAAAATACATTTTGACCTTGATATTTGTTTCTAGTCAACCAGATTTAATTGAAGTAAAAATGAACATGTTTCATATAAATCACTTAGTGATTAATGAACAATAGTAAACTATAAAATGTTTCATAACACAATTGTTATTTCTCATAGAATTCTTTAGCACTCACCGTGTGAAGCCCAAACACTCATCTTCACATGGTTCTTTGAAATTATATTGAGGATACTACAAACAAAATCAGAATCAACTTGGTATGTGCTTGGCATATGATTTGATGGAACGAAACGACTCTAATTTACAAAATGCATTAATTAAACCTTGTGTATAATTTTGTTAAGGAAAATATACAGGTGCCATGGTCTGGTTTCTTTATAAAACTGGTATTTTAAAAATCACTTGGGATAGATGTTGCTGAGACTTCATCTTGCCTATATAACAGCGGAAAGAAAATTGGGGCTTTTATTAATTAATTAAATTTTTTTTTCTTTTTTGCTATTTTTCTATCCCTAAAAAGCAGCCCTGCCCTACTTTTACCTGAACACAACTCTCCACATTTTATTTTCACTTTCTGACTCAAAGTCGCTGCACATGGAGGTTCAGTTGCTCCCAAACAAATCCATCTGATGCTATATGGTTCTGTACTAAACAGAACTTAATTCAGCCTGAAAAGAAAGCTAACTCCATCTGAGAAAGAAAAGTAAAGACCCTAGCCTATCTCTTGAGTCCTCAAATGAAAGAATTTGAGCCATGTAAAGTTTTTTGCAGTTTTAGGATGTGAAATTTGTTTTTTAAAATCTTTGATGAAGTCTTACTATGTAAAATATGTGATTCTAAGCATCCTACATGAATTATTTCACTTAATTCTCAGGGCACTCCTACAATGTAGGTGTTAATTGTCCTCATGTTAGGAAGGAAGAAGACTTTCAGGCTCAAAAGGGTGTTCATTTTCCCCCAAGATCACACAGCTGAGCTGTAGAACAAACATTTGGATACAGGCAAGTCTATTTTTTCCTACATGTAACCATCTCTATTTAGTAACATCTATTTCTCAGTTTAGCCAGTAAGAAAAATTTGACATTTATGAATATTATAGAGAAATTAAGCTTTCAGAATCCTAGGTGAATATTGGCTATTTGGGGGCATGACATAAAATTTCTCTTTTTCATTAAAATGATGATTAATAATCTGGATAGGATAAGACATTTAGGATAATAGGATAAGACATTTCAAACTGCTTACTTTAGCTTTTTAAAAATAGCTTTGATAGAAGAAAGTTTGAAATGGCTACCTAGTGAAATGTTGGGGACAGTAGTGGATCATTTGATTAACAGACAAGTTTTTCCATAAATGCATATAATTGAAAATTATTTAACAAAAGATAAAGCTTGCAAATGTATATTTCAGTGTCTCGTATGCTAACTCCAACTTTTTCTTGTTTCTTTTCTTCCTTTGGTCTAATGGCCAGCAAGCACTCTGCTTAGCTTGGCTGGATGGCCGCAGGAGTTGCAATGAGAAGAAGAATATGGGTGACTCTCTAGGATAATAGCATCCAGCGAAAGTCATATCTGGACTGCAGTGGGAGCTCCTCTTCAGAAAGGCATTCTTCCTTGGCCACTGCAGGGTTTGAGCATATCTATTAATGGAAGAGCCCAGACCATAATAATGAATCTAGTTCCTCTCCTCTTTGAGCTGGTAGGGGAAAGGAAAAACTGAAGGATATATCTTAAATAGTTTGAAAAATAATGAACTCGGCCAGAATATGGTTTGCTTCTCCGAATTTAAAAGACTTCCATCTTCATTTGCCATCCAATTCTGGCTTGGACTTTTTCTATATCTTTGGCTCCCTGAATGGAAAAGTGTATGAGGCTATTCCTGAATGCATGAAACTTACACAAGAATATGTTCAATGGTACAAAATGAGCAAACAGTCATAGTCTCACAAAACCAGCATGTAACCCAACATGAAATGAGGCATATGAACAAAGAGACAGCAATCTAAGTGTCATAACTGTTCTTTTGGGCATTCAAAGAGCCAGTTCTCCTTACTGAAGTCTTATCTTCATCTCCTTGGCCTTGGTCCCAGATTTTAAAAGAAAAAAAATAAAAATGTATCCCACACACTGGTTTTGAAACTGAAGTTCATTTTCATTCCAAGGGGATCAATATAATGAAGAGCAATTGAGTTCTATAGGTAGAACATAAGCATTTATATGTCAGAGGTTAATATTTCTTTAATTTATTTACTTATTTACTTTTGCAAGTGAATCTGACCCAGTCTCCTGTAAATTACCGCTGCTGCCTGTCAGAGATTATATTAATGACAGGAACTTTGTCTTAGGATCTGAGAGTAGGGATCAAATGGAGGAAGAGAGAGGTAAAGATTTTCCGCTTTCAGAAGCAAATCTGGGCAAACTTTAGAAATATTTGGTTTGTACTGAGCATGGTTCTACTTCTTATTCCATGCTTTGGGTGATCATTTTATTTATAGTTCTGCAACTGTGTTTCTCATTCTGAATAACCAGCATGTAAGAGTTAACTATTTATCAAAATGCGATGAACTCTGAACTTTGTGAATAAGAACAATTATGATGTTTGTGATAATAATGGTAACAATAAGAACTACTCAAAAAATAGTTTATACATCACTCTCCTTAAGACCTCCTAGCAATTTGTCCTTTTATCTTCACTCAACTAAAGAAATAAATTGGAGAAAATGTATTCAGTGCTCAGAGAAAAAACATTTGAAAAAAAAAACAATATCTATTTATGATTTTTTTTTTTAATCTCAGCAAGGAAGAATAGAAGGGAACCTCCTCAAGGTGCTAAAGAACATCTATCAAAAGCCCACAGCTCACACCGCACTTAATGGTGAGTAGGGAGAAGGCAATGGCAGCCCACTCCAGTACTCTTGCCTGGAAAATCCCATGGACGGGGGAGCCTGGGAGGCTGCAGTCCTTGGGGTTGCGAAGAGTCAGACACGACTGAGAGACTTCACTTTCACTTTTCATTTTCAAGCATTGGAGAAGGAAATGGCAACCCACTCCAGTGTTCTTTCCTGGTGAATCCCAGGGACAGAGGAGCCTGTTGGGCTACTGTCTATGGGGTCACACAGAGTCAGACATGACTGAAGCGACTTAGCAGCAGCAGCAGCAGCAGTGTATCAGTCATGGTTCTCCAGACACACAGAACCAACAGGATAGATGGTTGATAGATAGATAGAGAGATGATAGACAGATGATTTTTTTCTCAGTCATGTCTGACTCTCTGCAGCCTCATAGACTGTAGCCCCCCAGGCCCCTCTGTCCATGGGATTTCCCAGGTAAGAATACTGGAGTGGGTTGCCATTTCCTTCTCCAGGGCATCTTCCCAACCCAAGAATCAAACCTGGGTCTCTTGCATTAGCAGATGGATTCTTTACCACTAACAAGTGGACAAAGATAAATAGATGATAGATAGCTTATAAAAAGATAGATTTATCAAATTTAAAAGGAATTAGCTCATGCTGTTAAGGAATCTGGCAAGTCCCAGATCTACAGGGTGAGGGCAGCTGGAGATCCAGGACTATCAATGGTTTAGCTTCAACCTAAGTCGAAAAGTCTGAAAATCAGAAAAGTTCTAGTTTACATCCAAAGGCCAACAGACTCCAGACTCAAGACCCAAAAGGAGTGATGCTTTAGTCTGAGCACAAAGGCAGGGAAAAGCCAATATCCCAGTTTGGAGGCCATGGAGTAGGAGGAATTCTCCTGGGAAAGACATCTGCTTTACTCAGTCTACCAATTTAAATATTAATCTCATTCAGAGACATCCAGGATAATGTTTGACCAAATATTTAGGCACCTTGAACCTAAACAGACATGCAAAATTACTCATCACAGTAGAAAGTGGGCAATTTCTCTTAAATATCAGGACTAAGGAGATGCTGTCACCTCCCACCACTTCTGTTTAACAGAGTACTAGAGGCCTTAGTCAATTCAATAGACAGGAAAGCAAGTAAAATATATTGATTAGAAAGGAAGAAATAAAATTGTATTTGTTCACAGATGGCATGGTCATCTATGTAGAAAATCTCAAAGAATACATTTTCAAAAAATCTATTAAACCTAATAAACAAGTACAGTAAGTTTGCAGAATACAAGGTTAATATACAAAAGTCAACTGTTTCTCTATATACCAGCAGTGACAACTTGGAATGTGACTTTCATAAAAATATTTTTCATGGTTGCACACACATACACACACACACACAATTACACAGGTATACACTTTCAAAATATATACAGCATCTATAGGTGAAAACTTTAAAACTATGATAGAGAAGATTAAAGAAGATCTAAATATGTGTTGTGATAGTTCATGTTCGTGCATTAAAGAAGTCAATACTGTTAAAATGTCATATCTTTCCAAGTTGATCTATAGATTCATCTCAATCAAAATCCCAGTAATCTCTGTAGACATCAACAAACTGATTCAAGGTTTGTACAGAAAGGCCAAAGGCTTAGCATTAAATAACCCTGGTGCTGGGAAAGATCGAGGGCAAGAGGAGAAGAGGGTGATGGGGGATGAGATATTTGGATGGCATCACCAGCTCAATGGACATGAATTTGAGCAAATTCTGGGAGATAGTGAAGGACAGGGAAACCTTACCTGTGGGATGGCGAGTTGGATACAACTTAACAATTGAACAGTATCAACAACAATGTAATACTGAAGAAGAGCTAAGTTAAGTGATTCACAAAACTAAATTTCAGGATTAACCGAAAAGCAACAGTAATTAAGCCTGCACAGTATTTGCAAAAGAAGGTAATTGGATCAGTGTGGAAGAACAGGAAACACAGAAATAGACCCACACAAATATAATCAACTGACAGTCTAAGACAATACTTGCCAAACACACATCTGATAAAGGACTTGTAGGCAAAATGTCCAGGGAACCTAAAACTCCACGTAAGTACCAACAACCAAATGTTTAAATACAAACCAAAGATCTGAACAGGTATAAGATCAAAGATATAAGATAGCAGATACTCATATTAAAGATGACCAATGTCAATGGTCATTACAGAATTTCAAAATAAAATGAAAGATCACTATACATCCATTAGAACAATTAAAATTCAAAACTCTTGGTACCTATTGCTGGTGAGGGTGTCGAGTTCTTGTTCTTTACTGGTGAAAATGCAAAATGTACAGCCACTTTGGAAGACTGTTTGGAAGCCACTTTGGAAGGCATTTTCTTACAAAGCAAAACATAGTCATTCATTCAGTCCAGCAATCAGGTTCCTAGGCATTTATCCAACTAATTTGAAAACATATCCATACACAAAATAACTGCACATGAATGCTGATAGCGTCTTTATTCATAATCACCAAAATTTGGAAGCAACCAAGATGATTCCTTTTTATAGGTGAATGAATAAACAAACTATGACACACATATACAATAGAATATGTATATTACTTAGCATTAAAAAGAAAACTTTCAAACCACAAAAAATGTGGATGCATCTTAAATACATATTCATAAGTAAAAGAAGTCTGAATATGCTGTACACTGCATGATTCCAATCATATGCCATTCCAGGAAGACAAGCAAGAGAGTAAGCACACCCATGGTTTCCATGATGCTGTGGAGAAGGTGACAAGAGCACCCAGCTCCTTGGAAACGGAGAACACACCCCACTAAAGAGGACAGGCGAAAATGGTTCTGAACTAGTGCTAGACATGAGTAGAATTTGTAAGACCAAAGACAATAGGAAGGACACATTCCCTGGTGGCTCAGCGGTGAAGAACCCACCTGCCAACTCATGAGACGTAAGAGATGTGGGTTCGGTAGGACGGAAAGATCCTCTAGAGGAGGGCATGGCAACCCACTCTTTCCCAGGCACTATTCTTGCCTGGGAAATCCCACGGACAGAGGAGTTTGGCAGCTACAGTCCATGGGGTTACAAAAGAGTTGGACACAACTTAATGACTTAACACACACACACGCCAGTATACTGGAGTTGAACATTTATGAACATGAATGGATGATGGTTAAAACCAGGGTTCAGACTGCTGGAGAGAAAGGATACGAATGAACAAGGAAGTGGTCCAATTTGCCTACTCCTCCCCTATTACACACAGAAGGGCCAGCTGCTACAAGCTATTCCTAGAATTTATAGTCTTTTTTTTAGCTGTTAAATATTTTATTCACAAATCCTCTAAACCTTCTGCTTCCCTTTATTACTACTATTTTATTTATATAAATATACATTTATGTAATCATATATATATAAACAAATTTCATAAAATAGCAATATAGGATACAACAATCTTAATACTAGCTACCACCATTGTCTAAGCACTTTATAAACAGTATCTTATTTTTTCCTTTATAAGAGCCCTGTAAAGGAGGAAGTATCTTAATTCTAAGGATGACAAAACTGAGGTTTAGCAGTGATGAGGAGTTTGACTGTGATTTCACAACTTATTTAACCATTCATTAAGTTGACAACAGTTTTAAGGAACTGCCATGTGCTGCTAAGTCGCTTCAGTCGTGTCCGACTCTGTGCGACCCCATAGACGGCAGCCCACCAGGCTCCCCCGTCCCTGGGATTCTCCAGGCAAGAACAATGGAGTGGGTTGCCATTTCCTTCTCCAATGCATGAAAGTGAAAAGTGAAAGTGAAGTCACTCAGTAATGTCCGACTCTTCGCGACCCCATGGACTGCAGCCTGCCAGGGTCCTCCGTTCATGGGATTTTCCAGGCAAGAGTACTGGAGTGGGGTGCCATAGTCCTTGTGTAATTATCAGGTGTGTGTGCAAATTTGCAGGCATCATACCTCTGGAGAATTGACAGTCTGGACTGGAAGATAAATGTCACTATACCAGGAAACATACCAGCATGTAATCAGTGTGTCAGTTTATGAAGGAAATGACCACATATCAATTGAGTGAGGAAAAAGCCTTTCTGAGGAAGTTACATATTAACAGAGGCGCAAATATGTGAAACTTAGAGGTGATGAGGGTAGCTGAAGATACGTAAATATTTCCCATCGAGGGAACGGACTATACAAAGCCTCAAAGGCAGAAAATTGATGAATTCTAGAAACTGACAGGAGTTAGTATGAGGAATTTGCAGGTAAATGATCCTAAGTCAGTTAAGCTTTGCAATCCTTGCTTTCATCCAAAACCAGCACACTTAAAACACATCTTATTGCTGTCTTCCCCTAAACATTTATGTGCATGCCTGCATGTTCAGTCGCTTCAGTTGTATCCGATTCTTTGTGACCCTATGGACTGTAGCCCACTAGACTCCTCTGTCCATGGGATTCTCCAGACAAGAATTCTGGAATGGATTGCTATTTCCTCTCCCAAGGGATCCTCCCAACCCAGGGATTGAACTCACATCTCTTTGGTCTCCTGCATTGGCAGGTAGATTCTTTACCACTCGCACTATCTATAAATATTTACAAAAGATGCTTACTGCAGAAAATCAATGGAAGCTAGAAAAATATTAGAAGAAAGCAAAAGTAATCAGTAATCCCTTTGTACACAGGAAAAAAAAAAACAAAAAAACAAGCATTCTAGCTTCCTTTCTCCTGAAATGTGACTTTATAAGGACATCTCTGTTTTTCTTTCCACTTACCATTAAAAAGAATACATTTGAATCAGTTCTAATGAGATGGATGAAACTGGAGCTGATTATACAGAGCAAAGTAAGCCAGAAAGAAAAACACCAATACAGTATACTAACACATATATATGGAATTTAGAAAGATGACAATGATGACCCTGTATGCAAGACAGCAAAACAGACACAGATGTGTAGAGCGGACTTTTGGACTCAGAGGGAGAGAGAGAGGGAGAGTGTGGGATGATTTGGGAGAATGGCATTGAAACATGTAAACTATCACGTAAGAAACGAATCGCCAGTCTATGTCCAATGCAGGATACAGGATGCTTGGGGCTGGTGCACGGGGATGACCCAGAGAGATGTTATGGGGAGGGAGGTGAGAGGGAGGTTCATGTTTGGGAATGCATGTACACCCGTGGTGGATTCATGTCAATGTATGGCAAAACCAATACAGTATTGTAAAGTAAAATAAAGTAAAAATTAAAATTAAAATAAATAAAACGCTTATGAATGTCACTTTCATACAGTATTTGGAAAAAAGTAGGACTATATTTGCCTCTCGCTTTCAGTATTCTAACTTGTAACTGTCAAAAGACTCACAGATTTTGATCCCATGAAAAGCTAGTGAAACCGACAGGGAATGAAGACAGAAAAAGGTTAAAACTGGACACACCAATCCTCTGCCAAATCCTGCAGACCTTATCAGTGACTTTATTATAACCATTATTCACACACCCCAATGTATCAGTCACCCAGCTTCACTTGGAAGGATCTGACTAAATAATTATGATACAGAGTATCTCATTCAACTTAGTACTTATGATAAGACAGGTGGGTTCACTTTAATGGAGACAAGATGCGCATGGATCTAGTAGTCTCAGTGAAGTCCCGGAATGTTCCCACCCCTCTAATTTTAGCAGAAGAACTCAACTCATATATGAACTTAAAGGTAGAAACTTCCCCCAGGTGACCCAGTACAGGAGGTGCGGGTTCCATCCCTCGCCACAGAGTTAAGATCCCACATGACTTGCGGCCAAAAATCCAAAACATAACATAGAAACAATATTGTGACAAATTCAATGAAGACTTTTAAAATGGCCTACATAAAAAAGAAATATATTAAAAAAAAATCATTAGGTAGAAAGACCTAAGAGTGGGGAGGGAATGTTTGAGTATCTGATCAAAGAGTGCTGCTGCTGCTGCTACTGGGCTGATGCTTTTAGCTTGCAAGCTACCCACATACTCTACAAAATGGAAGAGAGGAGAGAAAGAAAGAGGCATTGTATTGAGACAGATGAGCAAGGGAACGGAGACACACCCTTGCTCCTCCAGCTACCAGAGTAGTCTTAAGTGCGGATCCACAGAGAGTCATAATCAACAGGGTCATGTTCGTCGTCAACGTTGGTTGTAGTTTGCCACTCGAGAGAGGCTTCCAAACCATCTTCTGAAAGCCTGAAGGATCTTGGAAGTTTCTCTTCCCGCTTCTTTCCTGCATTCACTTCAGTCAGCAGGCTGAAAAGCAGGGCCACTAATGACTGATCGGCCTGTTCAGTCATTCTCAGCGCTGTACTAGCCTTTGAGATCCTGTCCCTCCCAGTTTGAGAATGAGGCCGTCTGCAAGAGGCAGGGAGGGTGACTGGCTTATTAGACAGGACCTGGCAGTCCCCGAAAGAAGGGCATGGGGGACCCCTCAGAAACTCGTGGAGACTTTTGCGGCAGGATTAGCAGAGGAGAACACACTTCGGGAGGCCCGTGGGCACCTCTCCACAAAGAAAGAAAAGCAGGAGGGAGAAGGAGTGGGGTGGAAGGGACGTTGACACACTCGGTGGCATGTCACATTAGCTCTGATTTGGCATCCGGAGTCTTTTCTCAGTATCGTGTCTCCATTTCCTCTCGACTCTTTAATATTTATTCCATTCAGGGCATCATACACTCTATGATTAGTTGGCATGGACTGTGTTCAATCTGGAGTAATCTGTATGCATTTATCTTGCGAGCTGCTCTCTAATTGGTTTTCAACCAAGTAATCCCACAGAGAATAAGGTTACATGCTGGAAAGGGCTGAGGTGAGAGAGTGGCTAAAAGGAGACTGTGAACTCCTTTCCTGGCCTTATTAGGAATGCTGTGAGCATCTGCATGAACGAGGGGGAACAGAAGTTCAAATTTCTGAGACTCTCCTAAGCCATGAATAAGTAGAGAGTAGACCCCAGAGTGTAGCCAGCAAGCTGCAGAGACAAAACAACTCTAGGGCACCCCCTCCACTTCTGCAGGATCCGATAGCTGGTATAACGTACAGTGAACATCAGGCTAAAAGGGAATGCGTGGAGAGAAGTAGTTGGGAAAATAATTTACATTAAGAAATTTGCTCCAGAAACCTGGAATTTTGGAGGAAACAAACTCCAAGCAAGCATTTTCAAATATGATTAAAAAGAAGGGCAATTAAAATCGACATTTCCGATGGCTTGTTTTTATTATTGTCTGTAATCCCATGGGCCCTTTAGATATTTTTTATTCATCTTTAATAATACGTCTCGTAGGTCAATAATATGAAGTCCATGTGTATTTTTCTGAGTCTGGATGGTCCCCTTGTAAAAGGAAATGAAGCTTTTGTAGATCCGTGAAAATGTTTTCCTAATGAGATTTAAAAGTGAAAATATTTAGGCATTATTTTAAAGTTAAAAATGGGATGAAAGTTGATCTCTTTGAAAGAAAGATCACATTTCAATTTTCATACATGTTGCAATTGCCTTTACTTGCTGAAAATAATGTCCATTTTTTTTCACTTGCCATCATTAGCTGGGCTGGTACCCCGATTAGGATAATTTGTTTCAAGTGCACTACGATATAGATAACAGATTGCTTAAGGAGACTGGTTTCTATATTTTCTGCTATAAAATGAGAATATCATACTTGATCATAGTGCTTGTTTTAAAAGTAATTATCATTTTCCAAGTCCAATTCTCTCTCAGAAAAGCAATCTGGAATTAGTCTTTCTAAATCAGAAAGAGGGATAGTGGTGTAATTGTTCTTTCTCCTGGGAAATATGCTTTTCCTCAACTACATAACGCAACACAAAAATCCCCATAAATAATTACAGCACCAATATGCTATGCCAAGTAAATAAAAAACACACTGTATATTTAGAACTGAAAAGTGTGTTAACGCTTTCAAAAACTCTGTACCAGAGCAGAAAATGAAACCATCCAAAAACTTACAGGAATCGAAGTAGGTGTAACACTGCAGGAAATTTCACATTAAATTACCTTATTTTCCTGCTTATATGTCAAGCAACTTATTTTATGATGGTCTAAATAGAAGAGTCATACTAAAAAAAGGAAGATTTTTCTATGAGGAATCTTATAGGCTCAAAGGCCATTTAACTTAGCTCAGCCATCTAGTTTATTTTGCATTAGAGGAACTTCTCGTTTAATTTACCCATCCATAATAGGTAACTTTTTCAATATGGAGCTAAAGGTCACTATTATATGTAAGGAAAATTAAGCCGATGTTCTTGGTTGCCTTACAGTCCTCCTAGTTCAACTACTCCAATAAATGAACATGTACAACAAGCCGAAGGGCTTTTTATTACAAATTTAATTCATTTCTCTAGACAACTGTGAAATTTGCCATTGACATTAGTCATTACCCCAAGGCGAACTAAAAGATGATCTCAGTTAATAAATGATCCTTAACAAGGAACGCGCCTATCTCCTGTGATAGTGATGGCACGGGCACATTTTATTACTGCAGGACGTGCTTCCTGCCAGAACACCAGCGTTCACGACTATTTGGTGTTCTTGTTTCCTCTTCCTGCTCCTGATATTAATAATTATGCAACGGGATAATTAGCAACACAAAGAGGCAGTACTAGGAGCTGGAAGCTGGATTTTCAGCACGTTAACCTTCTGGGAAATAAAGAACAGAAGCAAAGAATCTAGCCAAATAACCAATGCAGGTTGATTTCACAGTGTGTAAAAGGCTAATTATCTGTGAAAAGTCTGACCTGAAGTAACAAAATTACAGAAATGTGCAGGCATTTTATTTTAAATAAAACTCAGAGCCTCTGCTTCATATTCTAAGGAAACCTGATTAGCCCCTATATGAAAGAAAAGATTGAAAACTTAAAAAAAAAAAGAAAAAGAAAAAAAGCTTTGAAAGGAATGATGGTATGTGGAAATAAATGTTAATGATCAACCCAGTCACCTGAGAAGGTAGGGTAAAAAACAAATTCCTATTTCCTCTCCCTACCCCCTACACACAGACATTATAATGAATAAAAAAGAAAAAAAACCACACACACACACTCAGTATGTGACAGAAGTAGGTTAAGTGTATTTTGTTTACTGGAGACAGGCTACAATAAAAAGCAGAAAATATTACTACTTCTTTACAGATACCATATGTAATTCATTCTGATACAGGAATATTTATCCACTAGCAGTAATAACAAACCACAATTTTTGTCATGAAAAAAATAAATTGTATTTGCAAAAAAGCAAACACATTACAGGGTGTGTAAAAATGCAATATTCCCATTTTCTAGTCAGAGTTCCAATTTATTGAAGTAACAGAGCAGAAAATGCACTGACAGCTGTTACATTTTATTGCGAATTAGTATATACGTTTTATATCCTGTGAGCAAATGCATGATACATTGTATTCCAGTAATTGCCAGTGGCTTTCCAAATGGAAACCGAATGATCTTAGTACAATTACACTCAGGAGAGTACACAGAACAGCCTCCAGTTCTACATTATAGCACTTTAACAATGCTGATATTAAGTATCTTTCTTTATTTTAAGGAAAAGAAAAGATTAAAAAGGTCAATCTGGATTTTAAAAATATTAAAAAGTAGTGTTCAAATGGTATACAGTATTCCTCATCAACTCTGGATGACTTTCTTATTTAAGTTGTGTTAGGATATTGCAGTTTGGAACATTCAGAAAGGTGAAATGAAGTTTCTCTCTCTACCCCTTTCGTTAACTAATATCAATATTTTCCTTTCCTGCACATGTCCCTCTCTATCCCCTCTTAGCTATAGAAGGCAGAGTTTTAAAGTGATGGGAGAAGGGTCAGGTGGTAGAAGACTTCAGAAAATGAGCTATACGCTGAGTTTTCACTTTCCTCCCAGCAGCCCGATCATGTTTGATTCCTTTCTTCATACTTCCTGGCTATTTCTCCTAGCATGTTCTGTGCATTAGCTACTAGCCTTAGGAGAGAGCCATTTGTTTTCATAAGGGTTAATTCTGATTTCATACATCATCTTGCTAATTCTCAGGACTATGGGTTAACAGGCAAGCAGGCTCTGATCTTCTAACCATCTCTGCAGTCAGTTCTAATTTATTAGAAGCAAATATTTCGCATATTATAAGAAGCCTATTTTGCCTATTTTTGCAAACCTTAGTAATATACTACCCCCTTTCTCTTGGCAGCCGTTTGGCAGACAGCCTCTCCACCGTGGGGCTCCATGGTGAAGGTTTCAATAAAGCCGGCTGTCTCCTCCCCTCTAGTGGTTACCAGCCCGTCTTGCAGGGGAGGAAAGCAGAAGCCGTAGAGGATGCTCAGAGGGACGTGTGTGCAATTCTTTTGGTTCAAAGAGAAAAGGGAAAAAGTGGGAACCCAAGCAGCCTATCACTGCAGAAAATGGAACTTATCAAGCATTTAAAACAGTATGTTAGTGGCGGCTACAGCTTAATCAACACCAACCTGCTGACATAGATTTGCAATTCGAGCTGGTTATTAGTGATTGCATTAACAGCATGTCACAACTTGAATCTGGTTTAATAAAAGAAGCTGACTGATGCAAGAGAACCATAAACAACATATAATAAGACTTTTCTTCTTCCCCAGCCGGAAACGAAATCTCACATAGCTAGAACAGGAAAGAGCAAGGACGACTCCACTTGCCCTTTGAAGGATTGTCCCAAAGCAGCTTTCAACTCACTCCCGGGGAACTTTATACTAGGCCAGCACAGAAGCCTCTCTGTAGAAACACCGTCCAAGACAATATCAACCAAATTAGTGGCAAACTCCTCTGCATGTTACATCAGTTGTGTTGGCACATTCCAAGCGATAATGGCCTTTGTCATATCATTACTTTAAAACCCATGAAACTTAGGCGCACTCCATCCCCTTAGGATTGTTTCTGAACTCAGAGTTGCCTAGACAATTGAGAAATGAAAGTGTTAGCTGTTCAGTCATCTCCGACTCTTTGTGACCTCGTGAACTATAGCCTACCAGGCTCCTTTGTCCGTGGAACTCTCCAGGCAAGAATACTGGGGTGGGTAGCCACTCTCTTCTCCAGGGGATCTTCCCAACTCAGGGATTGAACCTGAGTCTCCTGCACTGCAGGCAGATTCTTTACCATCTGAGTCTCCAGGGAAGCCCCTTTAGACACTTATTTGAAAGTAAATGTATTGAATCTGACACAGAAATTCAAAGGATGTACCTTCTTGCTTCCTACAAAAATATATGAATGCTAGGACTTTAAGAGTTGTAAAGCCTTAAAAGGCTACATTTAGAAGACCCCCTATATCCAGTGCAACACACGAGTATAATTACTTCTACTGAATTTAACTCTTCTGCTGTTCTAGAAATGTTTTGCTATTTTTCATTAGAAAAGAAATATTAAGTCTTCTTCTGGGCTTATATCATATCCCAATACACTGGTTTTCACACAATAAGAGGGATGACAAATATGGACCACACACTACCTGGAATTTCTTGGCTTAGGGATCCCACACAATGGATCAGATTCTTTGGTAAAGGGAAGAGAGAAATGGACACAGGACTTACCTATTTAGAAAAGTCCAGTTCCTCTTCTTTTTAGGAACAGACACATTGGAGAATTAGTTTACATAACTATTTAAGCAACTGAAGAGAATTCAGTTATCTATATAAGGAAGACTTTTATTATTGGTTAAAGCAGAGTGATACTCTTTAACGTATATTTAAGATTTATCTTATTAAAATTGATTTAGGTATATATTGCCATGAAATGGAGAACATCAAGGGTTTTTTCCACAGTGTCATGAACAATATGTAACTATAAGCTACAAATAAGGTAGAATTTTCTCTCTACAGAGTCATCAGAATCCTAGTCTGAAATCTGTCCAAATGTCTACAGGTGGCTAACTAGGGGAAAACGGAGTGCACTTATCTCCCGCTCCACTGAGAAAGATCCTACAGGGGCTGACCTGATCTCATCAGAGACTGAAGTAAGGCAGTTCCTTGGGGATAAAATTAGATCTGAGTGAATCTCAGAGTTGAAGCTTGGGGAGATAAAATAAATCAGATATAGAAAGATGCACATGATCTGTCACAATAGACATTTCTTTCTTTTATAGAAAGGAAATCAATAAGAAATCTGAATAATGATCATTTCCTCGCTAACACAGATATAGAGTTAGAATAATCATTTTGTCTCATTTTGCTTTCAGTGGGTTTTTATGTTCATGACCTGATGATGGCTTGCAGAACCTTAAAATACAGATGAGGAGACAGTGGCTCAGAGAGATGAGTGACCCGCCTGAAACAAATGGTAACAGAAATTCCTCTCTGTTTTGTCTTGCTAAGAAAGGAGCAAAATCGAATGGTGACAGAATGTAGCTCACATCCCAGGTTTCTACTGCTGTTTTCTGCCACAAGAAGCAGCTTGAGTCTCCACAAGTCAGATTATGGTTATCTGAGGTAGATTTTTAATTGCAAGAATTTTCCAATACCCAATAGACAGGCAGAATTGTATCAACTGGTGAATGAGCAGAAAATATAAACACATTTTAATATTTTTCTTAGCAAAACAAAATAGAAAGGGATTTCTGAAATAATCCTCCTGAATTTGAAAGGAGAAAAAAATTTTAAGTTAATTTCTATTAACTATAGATTTGAATAAACTACATTTTCTTTCCACCATCATTTATCAAGAGAAATTGACTGTAAATGTGACTTCACTTGCTTGATCTTTAAGGGTGTGTTAGTTGCTCAGTTGTGTGTGACTCTCTGCGACCACATGGGCTGTAGTCTGCCAGGCTCCCCTGTCCATGGGATTTCCCAGACAAGAATACTGGAATGGGTAGCCATTTCCTTCTCCAGGGTATCTTCCCTACCCAGGGATTGAGTATATTAAATTGATTTTTCCTCATTTTCTTAATCTGTGCAATAAAGTTATGTTGTTCTGAAATTTCTCTATTTCTCTTTTTGTAATAGAAGAAAGGAACCGTTGTGGGTAACAGAAAAGCACGTATTTGGGAAAATTAATGAATGAACCCCGTTACTACTTGTGACACCTTAATTCGAAGTTGTCTAATCCAACACATCCAATATGGACCTGGCTTTATCTCTATCCTTTTTGGAAGTAGATTTCGCCTTTCTCCGAAGTAAACAGTTGAGCCTTAACTTTAGATTGGGAGTTTATCAGAGAACATGATTAAATGTATTCTACACTTTGGAAGTTAGACAAGGCTGTGGTCCTAGTGTGATAAGATGCTCAAGGTGATGTTCAAGCTGGTTTTAGAAAAGGCAGAGGAACCAGAGATCAAATTGCCAACATCCGCTGGATCATCGAAAAAGCAAGAGAGTTCCAGAAAAAACATCTATTTCTGCTTTATTGACTATGCCAAAGCCTTTGACTGTGTGGATCACAATAAACTGTGGAAAATTCTGAAAGAGGTGGGAATACCAGACCACCTGACCTGCCTCTTGAGAAATCTGTATGCAGGTCAGGAAGCAACAGTTAGAAGTGGACATGGAACAACAGACTGGTTCCAAATAGGAAAAGGTGTACATCAAGGCTGTATATTGTCACCCTGCTTATTTAACTTATATGCAGAATACATCATGAGAAACGCTGGACTGGAAGAAACAAAAGCTGGAATCAAGATTGCCGGCAGAAATATCAATAACCTCAGATATGCAGATGACACCATCCTTATGGCAGAAAGTGAAGAGGAATTAAAAAGCCTCTTGGTGAAAGTGAAAGAGGAGAGTGAAAAAGTTGGCTTAAAGCTCAACATTCAGAAAATGAAGATCATGGCATCTGGTCCCATCACTTCATGGGAAATAGATGGGAAAACAGTGGAAACAGTGTCAGACTTGATTTTTTTGGGCTCCAAAATCACTGCAGATGGTGATTGCAGCCATGAAATTAAAAGACACTTACTCCTTGGAAAAAAAGTTATGACCAACCTAGATAGTATATTCAAAAGCAGAGATTACTTTGCCAACTAAGGTCCATCTAGTCAAGGCTATGGTTTTTCCTGCGGTCATGTATGGATGTGAGAGTTGGACTGTGAAGAAGGCTGAGTGCCGAAGAATTGATGATTTTGAACTGTGGTGTTGGAGAAGACTCTTGAGAGTCCCTTGGACTGCAAGGAGATCCAACCAGTCCATTCTGAAGGAGATCAGCCCTGGGATTTCTTTGGAAGGAATGATGCTAAGGCTGAAACTCCAGTACTTTGACCACCTCATGCAAAGAGTTGACTCATTGGAAAAGACTCGGATGCTGGGAGGGATTGGGGGCAGGAGGAGAAGGGGATGATCCAGGATGAGATGGCTGGATGGCATCACGGACTCGATGGACGTGAGTCTGAGTGAACTCCGGGAGATGGTGATGGACAGGGAGGCCTGGCGTGCTGCGATTCATGGGGTCCGCAAAGAGTCGGACACGACTGAGCGACTGAACTGAACTGAACTGAACTGACACTTTGGGAATCTGCTTCTGTCTCAAATGTATTTGCTCAACTAATATTTACTTAGTGTCAGGTGATGGGGTCCATAACTGGAGATGTAGTGATGAACCAAAAGAAAATAATTGTTCACATGGAGACTACAATTTACAGGGAAGAGTCAAATAATCACACAAGTTCAAATGGAGATGTTTTACAAAGGGAACATGGAGGGAAGGGAGGACAGAGAATAGTGATATGAGGTCTTATAGAGGTGGAGAAGTATTCAAGCGTCCTGCAATATTAGTGAAATATAAGCTCAAGAAGTATTGAAATCCTCCAGATGAGTAGAAATTCGTTAGGAGAGGTGTGTTTGCCTCTGTATGTCTGGGAGGGAAGGGAGAGAGAGAGAGAGAGAGAGAGAGAGAGAGAGAGAGAGAGAGAGGAGGGAGAGAGAGGGGAGAGGAGTGGGGAGAGACGGGAGAGAGAAAGGGGGGAGAGAGAGAGGAGAGAGAGGGGAGAGAGAGAGAGAGAGGTGGCATGTGCATGTGCTCAGTGCCATCAGCTGGATTCTCCAGGCAAACTGGAGTGGGTTTCTACATCTTCCTCCAGGGGATCTTCTTGACTCAGGGATTGAACCCATGTTTCCTGAAAAAGCTGGCTTAAAACTCAACGTTCAAACAATGAAGATTATGGCATCCAGTCCCACCATTTCATGGCAAATAGATGGGGAAAATACGGAAACAGTGACAGACTCTATTTTGGGGGGGGCTCCAAAATCACTGCAAATGGTGACTGCAGACGTGAAATTAAAAGATGCCTGCTCCTTGGAAGAAAAGTTATGACCAACCTAGACAGCAAATTAAAAAGCAGAGACATTACTTTGCTGACAAAGGTCCATACAGTCAAACCTGTGGTTTTTCCAGTAGTCATGTATGGATGTGAGAGCTGAACCATAAAGAAGGCTGAGCACCAAAGAACTGATGCTTTTGAACTGTGGTGTCAGAGAAGACTCTTGAGAATCCCCTGGACTGCAAGGAGATCACACCAGTCAATTCTAAAGGAAATCAAACCTGAAAATTCATGGGAAGGTCTGATGCTGAAGCTGAAACGCCAATACTTTGGCCAACTGATACAAAGAGCAAACTCAAGGAAAGGATCTGGATGCTGGGAAAGATTGAAGGCAGGAGGAGAAGGGGACAACAGATGATGAGATGGTTGGATGGCATCATCAACTCAATAGACATGAGTTTGAGCAAACTCTGGGAGATGGTGAAAGACAGCAAAGCTGGCATGCTGCAGTCTGTGGGGTCTCAAACATGACTGGGTGACTGAACAATATGTTTTATGATATTGTGTTAGCTTCTGCTGTAGAAGGAAGTGAATCATCTATGTGTATGCATATAGCCCCTTCTTCATCAGACTCCTTCCCACCCCATACCCTACCCCTCTAGGTCATCACAGAGCAGCGAGCTGAGCTCCCTACACTATACAGCAGCTTCCCGCTGGCTGTTTTATGCAAGGTAGTGTACATTTGTCAATCCCAATCTCCCAATTCATCCCACTCCGCTCAGCACAGACACATGTTCACACACCTGTTTCCCTCAGTCTGCACCTCTATTCCTACCCTGCAAATAGGTTCGCCTGTACCATTTTTCTGGACTACTCATATATGTATTAACATATGATATTTGCTGTTTTTTTAAAAGCCATTTAAAACTTACAGAGAATTTTTGCCTGCATTTGATCTTATAACAACCCTGCAAGGTGGTCAGGATGGACACAATTTCTCTCTGCAAAAAAGACAAATGCATGGAGTAACTGAGATGGTGAGCCACGGTACCAAACTTGTACCAATATGCTCTTCACCACATAATAATGTTCTCAAAGTAGACATCTAATTCGTATAAACTGCAAAGAAAATGCACTAAAAGGAGATGGCTTTCTTGTAAAGGAGATTTTTTTTCTTTATTTTGATAGATTTATTGTTTTGCCATCTCCACATTCTGCAGCTTGGCCTGGTGTAAAGATTAATGAGAGAATGTTTATTAAATATTTTTCAAAGAGTCACTGGAAAGTCTACATGAGTTCAAAGCTTCTATTTGTTTTCATCATCGCATTGTGGTTTGGGGCCATCTAAGCTTGACTTGGATGTTTTCACTTCAAAAGATTGGGTGTGTATGATTTTTCTGATGCAAATTAAAAAAAAAAAGATTAAAAGTTGTCTAATGTCTAGAACCTGGTTTAAATTATTTAGACAGAAAGGGAAACCCAAAATGTTCATCTCACATTCAGATTTTGAAGTTAACCTCCATCTAATTTCATACAAATAATCCACCACGTACATCAAAATATGCTTACCACATTTTAGTGAAGTGCACTTTTTGGATAAAAATGCCAGAATAATGGAATATTGTAAAAATCTAAGAGGTAACTATAGTTATAGAAATATTGGCTGAGACTGTTGTGTGGCTGTCATAAAAAATTGTTTCACTTTCATTCATTCACTTGGAAATAAGAACTTAGAACTTCTAAAGTACATTGTGTCTGGATCAGAGGGAGAGTTCAACATTAAATTCACTCACTTCTCTTAGAGTCCTGACCTATAGTGTGGCACTCAGAAATCAAGATCCAGGCGCTAGGCGTCCTCATTGCTCTTGGAATGACATTTCTTCTAGGCTCTGTCATCGTACTGAAAGCAAAATATATACACATATGTACAGCCAGTCACTCATATACATCCACACCTATATATCTACATGTATTTACTGAAATAGAAGACGATGAGTTAACACCGATACCTCTATTGGGATGAATATCTCAGTGTTCATTCTAGGTTTTACTCTTTGTGTGCAACTGCCTTTTCAAAGAGTGAGAAAACTGGTGTTATTCTCCTTGATATACTCATTTGATCTGAAAGTGAAAGTGTTAGTCATTCAGTCGTGTCCAACTCTATACAACCCCAGGGAGAGCCTGCCAGGCTCCTCTACCCATGGAATCCTCCAGGCAAGACTACTGGAGTGGTTTGCCATTCCTTTCTCCAGGGGATCTTCCCAACGCAGGGACTGAACCCAGGTCTCCTGCATTGCAGGCAGATTCTTTACCATCTGAGCCACCAGGGAAGCCCCATTTGATCTATGTCCCTGTATCCAACTCATTCATCTCCACCGTGTCCATGTCTCTCCTTTCCGTACTCAGACATGCTAGCTGGTTTATTCCCCCAATTCCTTCCTTGCTCTCTGGGTGCCAGTCTTAGGCTACTCAAGCGTCAACACCCTCTGTCATCATCAACATCTTTAAACAAGTTAAGAATTATAATTTGGGATGTTGAGCATGGCGAGTGAAGTGAAATCGCTCAGTCGTGTCCGACTCTTTGCGACCCCATGGATTGTAGCCTGCCAGGCTCCTCTATACATGGAATTCTCCAGGCAAGAATACTGGAGTGGGTTGCCATTTCCTTCTCCAGGGGATCTTCCTGACCCAGGGATTGAACCTGGGTCTCCTGCATTGTAGTCAGACGCTTTACCATCTGAGCCACCAGGGAAGTCAGCAGGTTTCCTAAACTGAACGGAGAAGAAACTGGCACCCGCAACCCCAGTAAAACATTTAAGACAAATATTCAGGCAAGTGTGTGCTGCGTTTGGTCACTCAGCCGTGTCGGACTCTTTGCGACCTCATGCACTGTAGCCCATCAGACTCCTCAGTCTATGGCGATTCTCCAGGCAAGAATACTGGAGTGGGTTGCCATGCTCTCCTCCAGGGAATCTTCCCAACCCAGGGATTGAACCGAGGTCTCCCACAATGCAGGCAGATTCTTTACTGTCTGAGCCACCAGGGAAGCCCATTCAGGCAAGAAGTAATAAAAACAGAAAGGTGAGGGGGACAGGTTTAGGATACATATATCTGATGAAATATTCCTAAGAATAGTGAAGGTGATGCAGGGATGGATGAAAATACTAAGGTTTGTAATTTGAGAGATAAAGTGAATTTCTTATAACTGTGGATATAGGATACAGTTAAAACCATCATTCATTTGCTAGGATTTTGATTTAGAGATGGAAAGAAGAAAATGACCGGTTTAGATTTAGATATGCTGGGTGTTAAATATTGGCAAGAAAGTGTTTTCTGTCACAGAGAACCAGATAGAACCCTGGATGTGTTGAGAGGAGGAATAAATGAATGAGAGAAATGTCTTGTGTCAAAAGGAAAGAGAGTGTTTTAGTTTTGCCCATTTGAGTTTTCCTCATTGTTAATGTTGGTTTATTTGTGGTTTTCATGACTGAATTTCTTCCTTCATGTAAAGATGGCTGTAGAGTATCCTCTCTACATCCAACAGGATGCTTTTCTCTCACTCTCCCTAAGCCTATTCCATCTTCATTTACTGCCTCTCTCAGGGGTGGCTAAGGAGCCAGATTTGAAGGTGGGGCAGAAGGAAAAAGGACAAGACGACGAGAGACATTCTAGTTACATTTTTCCTTTTCCAGTCCTGTATGTTTCCACTTCTATCCATTTCCCTGTTGTTGCTGTAACACATTATCAACATCACAAACTTTGAGTCTTATAAACACATTAACACGGGTCTTCTGAGCTAAAATCAAGGTGTTGGCAGAGTTTCAGTCCTTCTGGGGCCTCTAAGGGAGGGTCTGTTCCCTTGCTTTTCCTGGTTTCTGCAGATCACTCACATTCCCTGGCTTGTGGCCCCCTCCTCCATTTTCAACGTGTGTCTCTCCAACTTCTGCTGCCTTTGCACATCTCATCTCTATGATGACCCTCATGCCCTCCTCTTACGAGGGTCCTAATTATTACATGAGGCCCAATTGGATGATCCAGGATAACCTCTCCTTTCAATATATTTAAGTGAATCGTATCTCTCTTTTACCTGTAAGGTCCCATTTTCACTGGTCTTGATGATAGAAAGTGGGATTCTTTGGGAAGCACCAGTATGCTGTCTGTTAACTGCACTTGGCATCGTGAAAAAGTACTCTGAACAAATACTTAGCACTGAGCCACTCAGTACTTCAAGTGCAATTGAACAAATACTTAGCACTGAGCCACTCAGTACTTCAAGTGCAATTGAACAAATACTTAGCACTGAGCCACTCAGTACTTCAAGTGCAATTTCTCTTTGAATCCTCAAAATACGTCTATGTGACAGGCAACATTATTACGTGTTATCTTACAGATAAAGACACACAGAGTTTACGTGACTTGCCGATATTTGTACAGCTAGTAAATACTAGAACTCAGAAACTCACCCAGACGTGTGACTTAAAAAGCTATACTTACAAAGAATGGCTATAGATACTGACATCACTGACTCAATGGGTGTTAGGTTGGGCAAACTGAGGAAGATAGTGGTGGAAAGAGAAGCCTTCAGTTCAGTTCAGTTCAGTCGCTCAGTCGTGTCCGACTCTTTGCGACCCCATGAATCGCAGCACACCAGGCCTCCCTGTTCATCACCATCTCCTGGAGTTCACTCACTCGTGTCCATCGAGTCCGTGACGCCATCCAGCCATCTCATCCTGGGTCATGCGGTCCCATCACTTCATGGGAAATAGATGGGGAAACAGTGGAAACAGTGTCAGACTTGATTTTTTGGGGCTCCAGAATCACTGCAGATGGTGACTGCAGCCATGAAATTAAAAGACGCTTACTCCTTGGAAGAAAAGTTATGACCAACCTAGATAGCTTATTCAAAAGCAGAGACATTACTTTGCCTACTAAGGTCCGTCTAGTCAAGGCTATGGTTTTTCCTGTGGTCATGTATGGATGTGAGAGTTGGACTATGAAGAAGGCTGAGCGCCAAAGAATTGATGCTTTTGAAGTGTGGTGTTGGAGAAGACTCTTGAGAGTCCCTTGGACTGCAAGGAGATCCAACCAGTCCATTCTGAAGGAGATCAGCCCTGGGATTTCTTTGGAAGGAATGATGCTAAAGCTGAAACTCCAGTACTTTGGCCACCTCATGTGAAGAGTTGACTCATTGGAAAAGACTCGGATGCTGGGAGGGATTGGGGGCAGGAGGAGAAGGGGACGACCTGCAATTCATGGGGTTGCAAAGAGTCAGACATGACTTAGCAACTGAACAACAGCATAGATACTAGAAACAGGAAGTGTTATATTTATTTGCACACTACAGATAATGATTAAAATATTTAAAGAAATCATAGGAGAACAATTTGCATTGTTGCATATGACAGAAACCAACACAACATTGCAAATTTTAAAACAACAAACAGATTAACTTTTAAAAAGCAGAGAGATGGTAGCAGAAGAGTGACTGGGAGCTTTCTGGGTGCAACTTGCAGGATCTTGCTCCTGGACAGTAATTCTGATTACCCGTGGAAGTAAGCCTCTGATGTGTATAGTGGGCATGGCTATTATAACTCAGACGATGAAAAACCTGCAGAAAACAAGGAGTCACACATATGGTAAAAGGAAAGAGCATAAGACGGTAGACCTTAGAACAAACAAGGGAAAGAGGGAGTATAGCTTGGAGATCGCAAAAAAGGGGAAATTGGAGATGATGCTCTTCTTGGCACTGCAAGTAGTCAGTCAGTCAGTTCAGTCGCTCAGTCATGTCGCAGCCCCAAAGACTGCAGCACGCCAGGCTTCCATGTCCATCACCAACTCCTGGAACTTGCTCCAACTCATGTACATCAAGTTGGTGATGCCATCCAACCATCTCATCCTCTGCCATCTGCTTCTCCTCCTGCCTTCAATCTTTCCCAGCATCAGGGTCTTTTCTAATAAGTCAGGTGTTTGCATCAGGTGGCCAAAAAATTGGAGTTTCAGCTTTAGCATCAGTCCTTTCAATGAATATTCAGGACTGATTTCTTTTAGGATGGTCTAGTGTGATCTCCTTGCATTCCAAGGATTCTCAAGAGTCTTCTGCAACACCACAGTTCAAACACATCAATTCTTCAGTGCTCAGCTTTCTTTATAGTTCAACTCTCACATCCATACATGACTACTGGAAAAAACTATAGCTTTGACAAGATGGGCCTTTGTTGGCAAAGTAGTGTCTCTGATTTTTAATATGCTTTCTAGGTTGGTCATAGCTTTTCTTCAAAGTAACAAGCATCTTTTAATTTCATGGCTGCAGTCACCATCTGCAGTGTTTCTGGAGCCCCCCAAAATAAAGTCTGACACTGTTTCCACTGTTTCCCCATCTATTTCCCATGAACTGATGGAACCAGATGCCATGATCTTAGTTTTCTGAATGTTGAGCTTTAAGCCAGCTTTTTCATTCTCCTCTTTCCCTTGCATCAAGAGGCTCTTAGTTCCTCTTCACTTTCTGCCATAAGGGTGGTGTCATCTGCCTATCTGAGGTTATTGATAATTCTCCCAGCAATCTTGATTCCAGCTTGATCCCAGCTGCAAGCCATTCCTGACCCTAACATTCGTGTAACTGGGTGTAATGATTTAGGAACAGAATGGCTGACAGTGGTGGATGGATTCTCCAGGGAGGCAATATTGTCAAAGATAACTTTTAAAGTTCCACTTACTTCTTTCCATGTATGAGACATGAACAAATTAAAAAAATATTCTTTATTTGTTGTTCTGAGAATCTACTCTCTTGCTTAGGTATGATAATAGTTGGAATTTCTGAAATTAAGCTCATTATTTCTTTCTCTCATCAGAACACACCAACATGTTAATGAGATAGATGTGAAAAGAAACCAAAACATAACTGGAAACAAAAGATGGTTTTCAGTTTGCTTCTCCCTTTAATGACCCGAACTCCTGATTTCTCAGAGGGGACAGAACATCCTTTCCTGCACACAGATAACTTCAGGGAGAAATAGATGTCTGTACCCATTACAAACTCTTCTGTAAGCAGAACTCTTGGGCAAGCCAAGTGACATTTATTGAATCCCTACTATATAGCACACAGGTTACTGTGCCTGTGTGTGTGATTAGCCACTCTTTGTGACCCTGTGGACTGTGGCCCTCTAGGCTCCTTTGTCCATGGGGATTCTGCAGGTAAGAATACTAGATTGGGTTGCCATGCCCTCTCCAAGGGCCCTTCCCAACCCAGGGATGGAATGCAGGTCTCCTGCACTGCAGGCAGATTACTGTAGTGTATGCAAATTTCCTTTCTTTCAACGCTATGAGTTCTTTGGTGATTTCAACCTGGTAAAACACCATGGCTTTCCAGATGGCGTTAGTGGTAAAGAAGCTGCCTGTCAGTGCAAGAGACATAAGAGACACGGGTCTGATCCCTGGGTTTGGGAGATCCCTTGGCATAGGAAGTGGCAACCCATTCCAGCATTCTTGCCTGAAGAATCCCATGGACAGGGGAGCCTGCTGGGCTATAGTCCATGGGGTCGCAAAGAGTCAAACATGATTGAGCACAAATCACCATCCTCTGATGTGCTTGTTGGATTTCCTGAAACTTAAATTGGGTATTTTCTGAGAACGGTCACTGAGTAGGCCAAAGCTGAATGACTGAGATCATCAGGACTAATGTTACCCAGGGCTTTAGTCAGTATTTACGCTTGGCTTCAATTCATACGTTTTGGATACTGTAGAATAACATAGAACAGCATTAGCATTAGGGACTTCTCTGGAGGCTTAGACTCCATGCTCCTAATGCAGAGGGCCAGGGTTCGATCACTGCTCAGGGATCTATTAATAGATCCCATATGCTACAGATAAGAGTTCAAATGTGGTAACAACAACAACAACAACAAAAGGCACATGTCTCAGTGAAGATCAAAGAGCCGGTGTGCCGCAGCTAAGAGCTGGGGCAGCCAAATTAAAAAGAAATGTTTTTAAAGGACAAGAACTAGCCTCTGATACGCCTTAACTGTATCTGGCTGATTGACTCTTTTCTGTACATTCTTTCATCACTCAGCTTTGGGACTATGAGCAGATAATATTGCTTCTCTAAGCTCCAGAGCAAAGAATTGGTGCTTTTGAACTGTGGTGTTGGAAAAGACTCTTGAGAGTCCTTTGGACTGCAAGGAGATCAAACCAGTCAGTCCTAAAGGAAATCAGTCCTGAATATTCATTGGAAGGACTGATGCTAAAACTGGACCTCGAATATTTTGGCCACCTTATGCAAAGAACTGACTCATTTGAAAAAGACCCTGATGCTGGGAAAGATTGGAGGTAGGAGGAGAAGGGAATTCAGGGGAAGAGATGGTTGGATGCCATCACCGACTTGATGGACATGAGTTTGAGCAAGCCCGAAGATTTGGTAATGGACAGGGAAGCCTGGCATGCAGCAGTCCATGGGATTGCAAAGAGTCAGACACAACTGAGTGAGTGAACGGGCTGATTAAGCTCCAGGTTCTTCCTAACACTTGTTTCATGAAGATGTTAGCTGGACAAAATTATGTTAACTCCTGTTCACTCTCTCGTCTCCTGTACAAGAAAACTCTGGACAAAGACTTTCGGGAAGAACAGTTTGGAAAAGTATAGTAGATCTGAGCCTACAATTTACCTCCTACTACTGAGCTGTGTATTTTTGAGGATATATGTAATCTCTCTTAGCTTTATTATTGTGTGTCTGTGTGCATGTGAAAGTGATAGAATAATACCTGATATGTAAATTTCATGAGAAGGGAATGGCTACATTTATATCTAAATCTATATCTGAACCTGTGTCTGTATTTCAGGGCTTCCTTGATACCTCATCTGGTAAAGAATCTGCCTGCAATGCAGGAGACCCCTGTTTGATTCCTGGGTCAGGAAGATCCACTGGAGAAGGGATAGGCTACCCACTCCAGTATTCTGGCCTGGAGAATTCCATGGACTGTATAGTCTATGGGGTCGCAAAGAGTAGGACATGATTGAGCAACCTCCACTTTCAAGCTAGAGGCAAATAGTAGCTGGTCAACACATTAACTTTTGCTTCATTTTTATCTGGTCTTCCTGAAGAACACAGTGCCACAGAAAGCTGACTTGTTTTTCAATATAAATATATATTTTTATATATATAAACTTCATCAAGTACATCATTGTTTTTATTGTATGGAGATCAGAAAAAATCTGAAGATGTAACTTCAATGACACCTATTCATTTATACTGAACCATTTTGGATGGTTCTCACAAGCTATGATAAACCTAGACAGCATATTAGAAGCAGAGACAACACTTTGCTGGAAAAGGTGCATATAGTCAAAGCTATGGCTTTTCTAGTAGTCATGTGCAGATGGGAGAGTTGGACCATAAATAAGGCTGAGCCCTGAAGAATTGATGCTTTCAAACTGTGGTGCTTGAGAAGACTCTTGAGAGTCCCTTGGACTGCAAAGAAATCAAACCAGTCAATCTTAAAGGAAATCAACCCTGAATATTTATGGGAAGGACTGATGCTGTAGCTGAAGGTCCAATACTTTGGCCAGATGATGCATAGAGTTGACTCACTGGAAGACACCCTGATGCTGGGAAATATTGATGGCAGGAGGAGAACAGGGCAACAGAGGGTAAGATGGTGAAATGGTATCATTTACTCCATGGACGTGAGTTTTAGCAAGCTCCAGGAGATAGTGAAGGACAGAGAAGCCTGGCCTGCTGCAGTCCATGGGGTCGCAAAGAGCCAGACATAACTGAGTGGCTGAACAACAACACAATGCTCTACAATCTGGCTTCTTAACTAATCTTTTTTATTCTTTTACCCCTCAACTTACAGCCTCTGCTGCAGCCAGTTCTGTTTCCTCCTGGAATCCGATATCTGTAGAGGATGCTGGCTGACCTTGGCACAGTCACTGCCCTGGCTAGAAGTGGTCTCTTCTTTCCCTGAGCGGGAGATGTGTCTAAACTGCTCTTTGCTGACTACATAAGACCTAATCGATTTCCCTTCTTCAGGACCACTTCAGATTTTGAGTCTACGTCACATAAGTTAACACTTAATGATACTGTAAAAGTGGGGTGAAAGGAGAGGTCCGGACAGAAATTCCATTTGCTTCAGAGATACAGCAAGTTAGAGAAAGAGGAGAGAAACTGATTTCTGTTAAGGGTGGCCTACCCCACCAGAAACAGGCCAATCAACCATGCGATTTTTATTCATGTTTCCTTTCCATTTCCTGAGGGCAAATCTGTACATATATATATATATATATATATATATATATATATATATATATATATTCATTCTACCCCTTTGATGATGCCAGGTAGTAAGGAGCCATAAATCACTAGTGACATGCTGGAACCAAGCTTTTTAGGGGGGGAAGAAGAATGACTGGAAGATTATTTTCAGCAATATCCACAAAATAAGGTCACTGCTGAGAAAAACCTAGAAAAAAAGAGGGACACGTTTGTCAGATTATATTTCAAGGGATGCTGTTCAAGAATGAAAAGGGAAAATACCAGAGTATTTTTAGTATCTGACATCATCTGATTGGATTAAAAAACAACTGACACAGGTTTCATTTTCTAAATATTTCTCCTGTGTATATTATAAAGAAAGCTAAAAACTTACGAGGCTTTTCAAAAGTAAACATAAGATAATCTAAACATCCTGCTTAATTGCTTTTTTCCTATTTGGGAAGAAGTCTAATACATTGAAAAATCACAGATTCTGAAATGTTCAGTTCAGTCGCTCGGTCATGTCTGACTCTGCAACACCATGGACTTCAGCACTCCAGGCTTCCCCGTCCATCACCAGCTCCTGGAGCTCCATTTCCATCCAGTTGGTGATGCCGTCCAACCATCTCATCCTCTGTTGCCCCCTTCTCCTCCTGCCTTCAATCTTTCCCAGCATCAGGTCTTTTCCAAAGAGTCAGTTCTTCGTATCAGGTGGCCATGTTAGCTTTTCCATGTTATGCTGTCTGACCTAGACTAAAAATTCAATTTCACTAAATCTCAATTTTCTCACTATTAAATGGGGATAATAATATCCAACTATTATTATTCAGGACTGGTCTGGAGAAAGCAGAAAACTGAGTCTATGGTCTGGTGCTTTAGTAAAAATCAAATACATGTCAGTTCTTTCTCCTGTTGCATGTGTGCTGGGTTGCTCAGTCACGTCCAACTATTTCAACCCTGTGGACTGTAACCCACCAGACTCCTCTGTCCACGGGATTCTCCAGGCAAGAATACTGGAGAGGGTGCCATTTCCTTCTCCAGGGGATCTTCCCCACCCAGGGACTGAAACCGTGTTTCCTACATTTCCTACACATGCAGATGGGTTATTTACCACTAGTGCCACCTGGGAAGCCTCCTCTCCTTGTTGGGATTCTATGTGTTTATTTTGGTGATGCAGTGCTCATAGAAAATTTAGAAATCTAATATTTTAGAAGAACTCATTATTAGAATCCATTATTCAGGATTGGCATTAGAACAAGAAATATTATTTTGATTATTATTGACCATTGATGTAGTTTTTAAAAGCAAATTATTTCAACAATGCATAGATCATTCACAGAATAAGAGAGACATCACACAATAGAAGCAAAAAAAAAAAAAAAATTCTGTAAGGGACACTAAAGTACAGACTTTTCCATCCTTTCTATGAAAGTATGCCCCAGGAAATGACCATATGACATCCTGACATCCATCAAATTTAAAAATATAGACACATAAACACACACGATACACAAAGGTACAAAACTAATCACTATGCAATATCTGAGTAAGATTTCAAATAATAGTTATTAGTGGACCTTGAGTCATCAGTGATTCCAGTAGAAATGGTTTAAGTAACAAAGCACGTCAACAATTATTGAGCTGCAATTCTGTATGCAGAATATATTGTGCAACACTGAAGACAGGCAAGTTTTTAATTAGCTTCTTACGGAGAAAATTACAGATTCACATGCAGGTGTAAGAAATAATGCAGAGAGCTTCCCTGGTGGCTCAGTGGTAGAGAATCTGCCTGACAATGCAGGAGACATGGGTTCGATCCTTGGTCAGGGAAGATCCCACATGCCACAGAGCAACTAAACCCACGCACCACAACTGTTGACCCAGCACTCTGAAGTCTGGGAGCTGCACCTACTGGGCCCACATACCACAACCGCTGAAGCCTGTGCCCCTAGATTCTGCTCTGCAAAAAGAGAAGCTGTTCAACCTGTTCGTGCAACACAGTTAGAAACTAGCCCCTGCTAGCCACAACTAGAGAGAAGCTCATGAGGCTGCAGGGACCCAGCACAACCATACAGACATATACAAATAAAAATACACAAATGAATAAATCTTTTAAAAGAGAAACAATGCAGATGTATTCCATTTAATCTTATTGCTTCCCCTATTGGTAACCTTTGGCAAAACTACAATAAAGTATCAAAACTAAGATATGGACATTGATAGTCGAAATACAGCATGTTTTCATCACCATAAGAATCTCTTAAGATGCTTTGTTATAACCAGACCCACCTCTATCCACCTCTGCTCCATGCTTAACTCTCTTGCTGCTGCTAAGTCACTTCAGTCGTGTCCAACTCCGTGCGACCCCATAGACGGCAGCCCACCAGGCTCCTCCGTCCCTGGGATTCTCCAGGCAAGAACACTGGAGTGGGTTGCCATTTCCTTCTCCAATGCAAGAAAGTGAAAAGTGAAAGTGAAGTCGCTCAGTCGTGTCCAACCCTCAGTGACCCCATGGACTGCAGCCTTCTAGGCTCCTCCGTCCATGGGATTTTCCAGGCAAGAGTACTGGAGTGGGGTGCCATTGCCTTCTCCGGCTTAACTCTCTTACCCACTAATCTACTCCATATCTACAACTTGCCATTTTGAGAATGTTGCAAAAATTGAATTATTCAGCATGCAAACTTTTGGGATTAGCTTTTATCACTCTGCATAACTCTTCCTTTTTATTGCTGAATATAATTGCAAACTACGAATGTATCAAACTTTGTTTAACCATTCACCCACCAAGATACATGCACTGTTTCCAACTTGGGATGTAATGAATTGAGTTGATATAAATATTCTTGTATAGCTAGTTATTCACAGACTTCCCTGGTGGCTCAGTGGTAAAGAACCCACCTGCCAATGCAGGAGATGCGGGTTCAGTCCCTGGGTCAGGAAGATCCTCTGATGAAGGAAATGGAAGCCACTCCAGTATTCTTCCCTGGAGAATCCCATGGACAGAGGAGCCTGATGGAGTACGGTCCAAAAGAGTCAGACACAACTGTGACTAAACCACAAATTGTTTTTCTTGTGAACATAAGCCTTAATTTCTTTGGATGAATGACTAGTAATTCAGTTACACACACACACACACACACACACACACATATGTGTACATATATATACACACACATATATATGTTTCCCTGTTTTTTTCCATTTTTCTGGGTAGATTTTTTGAACAATTTTTAGAACTCTGTTTTGATTTATCTATTGTACTTTTGATTGTACCTCTTTGAAGAGTTCTTTTTAGTGATTTCTCCATATTAAATATGTAAGTCTCATCATAATCTTCTAGTATCATTACTTTAGCAGTTCATATGAAGTATAAAAACATTACCTCACTTTATGTTTCTTTACCCTCTGCTGTTGGTATTTTAATTGTCTTAAATATGTCCTCCACATACATTTAGAACCATGTCAGACAATGTTATGATTTTCACTTCAATCATCAAATATAATTTAGAAATCTCAAAAGAAAGAAAATCCAATGTATTTTCCCATATTTTTTTGGTTCACTGTTTTCTCTCATCTTCTCAGTGTTCCAAGGTTCCTTTTTAAAAATCATTTCTTTTCTGTTTATAGGACACCCTGTAGTTGCTTTAGGGTATGTCTTCTGTCAACATATTCTCTTAGTTACCCTTCATTTGATATTGTTTTGATTTTCCCTTCATTCATGAAGGATATTTTTGCTGGGTATAGCATTTGGGTTGACAGTTCTTTGCTTCTGGCACCTTAGAAATGGTAGGTCACTTCCTCTGCCCTCCATGGTTTCTGATGAGAAATTTGTTGTAATTCTAATAATTTTTTTCCAGCAGATGAGATGTTGTTTTTCTCTGGGTGCTTTCAAGGTTTTTTCTTTGTCTTTAGTTTTCAGAAGCTTAATTATGATGTGTCTTGGTATGTATCCCACTTTGGATTGCTTCAGCTTCTTAAATCTGCATGTTTATTTGTCTTGGCATATTGGAGAGAAGTTTACATTCATTCACTCAAGTACTTTTCAGTCCCAAATTCTTCTCCTTCTGGAACTCTGAGGATACAAATGTTCAATTTTTTTTTTTTTTTTTTTTGGCTTTCTAGTCTTCCCCTTTCCTGGCCCAATGGTTAAACAGAGACTCGATTTTTGTTGGGGCATTTTTGTCTGAGGCTGCTGTGTTTTCAGGGTTGTTGGCACTTTCAGTTCCATGTCTGGTATATATGCAGCAGAAAGAAAAATTCACGGACTTTGACCACCAAGATTTTTCTCTGGTCACTAAACAGTCTGCTTCACTCTCTCCACCTTTTAGAGTCTTCTTTTGTTTGTTTTACATATAGCGTCTGAATTTAAGCTGTACTAAAGTTTCACTACTCCATTTTCCCAGAAGATGAATTCAAGACATATATTTAAACAAGGGAAATTTTGTTCCTTTCTTTGGAAGGTAGCATTTATTTAGAGAGACATAATGTATACACTTCGAGTATCACTAAAGCCTGCTGGAATCTTGCAGTATGTACTCAGTATGTCTTACAATTCTTTGCCAGAGTTCCCTCTGAGTTATTGCATGTAGCAAAAAATTTGTCTGTTTGCATTATTATGTAGGATCTTATTGTGTGAATTCATTGCAATTCATCTGTCCATTCTACTGTCAATGAATTTTTGGGTTATATCTCTTTGTGATTCTAGAAAAATTTTGCTATAAAAATTTTTCATATTTTTCCTTGTGAATATTTGTATCCTTCTCTATTAGGCTCATATCTAGGACTGGAATTGCTTGTCTATAGAATTGATACTTTTGAACTGTGGTGTTGGAGAAGACTCTTGAGAGTCCCTTGGACTGTGAGGAGATCCAACCAGTCCATTCTGAAGGAGATCAACCCTGGGATTTCTTTGGAAGAAATGATGCTAAAGTTGAAACTCCAGTACTTTGGCCACCTCATGAGAAGAGTTGACTAATTGGAAAAGACTCTGATGCTGAGAGGGACTGGGGGCAGGAGGAGAAGGGGATGACAGAGGATGAGATGGCTGGATGGCATCACAGACTCGATGGACGTGAGTCTGAGTGAACTCCGGGAGATGGTGATGAACCGGGAGGCCTGGTGTGCTGCGATTCATGGGGTCGCAAAGAGTTGGACACAACTGAGCGACTGAACTGAACTGAACACTTTAAATAGATACTGCCAAATAGTTTGCCTAATTGATTGTATCAATGTATAGCCTTACCTGGCTCACCTGATGGCTCAGTGGTAAAGAATCTGCCTTGCAATGCAGGAAGCGCAGGAGACACTGGTTCTGTCCCTGGATCTGGAAGATCTCCTGGAGGAGGGAATGGCAACCCACTCCAGTGTTCTTTCCTGGAGAATCCCATGGACAGAGGAGTGTGGTGGGCTACAGTCCATAGGGTTGCAAGAAGTTGGACATTACTGAGCTGATTGAACAGACATGCATAGTCTTACCAGTACCTTTCGGGAGTTCTAGTATTCCCCATTTTTCATTTCAACTATTTTAACCATCCTGCTGATTTTCTTGTAATTTATTTGGCACTCTTCTGCTGGTTAAATAAACTGATCATCTTTTCACATGCCACTGGTAAGCAAAACACAAGAACTATATTAAGAGTAAGGGGACCTCTTATTAAGCATAAAATTTAAAAGAACGCATAACATTGAATGGTACTGAGAGCAGTTAAACCACTTGCTGGCAATTTTAGATTTATTGAGCAATGGGTTATTACCATTGCTGTCTGTTCAGTCACTTCAGTCCTGTCTGATTCTTTGCGACTTGTGGATTGTAGCCAGCCAGGCTCCTCTATCCATAAGATTCTCCAGGCAAGAATACCGAAGTGAGTTGCGGTGCCCTCTTCCACGGGAAAGGTGCCCTTCCCTACCCAGGAATTGAACCCATATCTCCAACATCTCCTGCATTGAGGGCAGGTTTTTTACCCACTGAGCTACCTGGGAAGAGGGTTATTATGAGTTTCCTTTTAAGACTTACTTTAAGAAGTAAGGGCAGAGGATGAGGACTTCTGGGAGAATGTCTGATGCCAGATATTCAGGAGAGAGACTGAAACCAAAGCTAGAAAGTTAGATTCAGGTATGTATTGAAGTGGCTGTCTCAGCCCCTAGTCACGCTGGAGAGCGGAAATGGAGAACTTTCCTCTACAAGACACAAATAGGTTATGACCTAGGCAAGAAATCAAAATGAAAAATACACTACTGTGTCTTCACTTAGTCAACAAATATTGATTGTGCTTCTCCTAGAAGCAGGTCTGGACCACCGTGGGAAGTAAGACAGATGAATGTCTATCCTCATGAGCATTACTGGCCTATATAGGTAGTATCATCATATTGTAAGAAGCACTTTTTTTTTTCCTTTGTGTAGGTTACATTTTGTTTATTTTGCTTTGGCTTCCTCTTTGCCTTTTTTTTCCCCTCAGTCATACTTCAATCTCCCAGCCAGACCTTGCTGACTCCACAGAAAAGTAAACAAAAGAAATGCGCATTTTTGGCTAGAGCACCTTTCCTTTGATGCCATCAAGGTGATTCAAAGCTTGTTGACTGATCAGCACACACGGCCAGCGAGTGGAAAACATCTCCAGGTATCGGTGAAGGTATTGACCTACTCTTCCCAAGTGGGGGTCCTCTTCTTTCACTAAAACTTATAGATTATCTAGGCTTGTCTGTGTTCAGGGAAATGACAATTTTCTTCAGGGTAAGTATTAGACAGTACAATTAGGGGTATCATTGTCAGGAACATAAAGCTAGAACAATACCCAGAGGTTTGTCAAAATATTATGTAAAGGACACTGTTTTCTGGTTTGTCTTTTTTTTTTTTTTTTCTATTGGCATGTGTGTGTTTTTTTAAATGCTTTTATTTTTTAAATTTTTTAAATTTTTTTACTTTATAATGCTGTATTGGTTTTGCCATACATTGACATGAATCTGCCATAGGTGTACATGAGTTCCCAAACCTGAACCCCCTCGCACCACCCTCCCCATATCATCTCTCTGGGTCATCCCCGTGCACCAGCCCCAAGCATCCTGTATCCCACATTGAACCTAGACTAACGATTCGTTTCTTACATGATCGTATACGTGTTTCAATGCCATTCTCCCAAATCATCCCACCCTCTCCCTCTCCCTCAGAGTCCAAAAGTCTGTTCTATACGTCTCTGTCTCTTTTGCTGTCTCACATACAGGGTTATCATTACCATCTTTCTAAATTCCATATATATGTGTTAGTATACTGTATTGGTGTTTTTCTTTCTGGCTTACTTCACTCTGTATAATCGGCTCCAGTTTCATCTACCTCATCAGAACGGATTAAAATGTATTCTTTTTAATGGCTGAGTAATACTCCCTTGTGTATATGTACCGCAGCTTTCTTATCCATTCGTCTGCTGATGGACATCTAGGTTGCTTCCATGTCCTGGCTATTATAAACAGTGCTGCAGTGAACATTGGGGTACACGTGTCTCTTTCACTTCTGGTTTCCTCAGCGTGTATGCCCAGCAGTGGGATTGTGTCTTTGGTGCTAAAATAAAATCAAAGCGTTAAGGAAGAAATTCTAAGCTTGGGGTGGACAAACAGATTTTGTTATATTTGAAATATATGCAGTAATTATGTGTGCATGCCTGCGTGTGTATGTCTATGAATTTATGATAGTATGTGTGCATTTTAAAAAACTCTGTTTGCTTTTGGCTGTGCTGGTTCTTCCTAGCCATGCGGGCTTTCCCTTAGTTACGGCCAGTGGGGGCTGCTCTTTGGTTGCAGTGCCCAGGCTCCCCACTGCTGTGGCTGCTCGTGTTGTAGAGCGCAGGCTGCAAGGTGTGCGGGTTTCAGTGGTTGGGGCTCCTGGGTTTAGCTGCTCCTCTGCATGTGGGATACTCCTGCATGCTCACGTCTCCTGCGTTGGCAGGCGGATTCCTTACCACTGAGCCACCAGAGAAACACCTGTATGTGTGCATTTTTAAAGGAAAAAAGCTCTCACTAGATTTCTTAAGGGAGATCTCTAACACTTAAACAATGCAAACCACTGAGAGAGGACAAAGATTGGGAATAATGGTGAGTTGCTAGTGGTGAAAGCTTTCACATAATGAGTAACACTTAGGAAGAAAATCATACACAGTGACGGATGTGTGTTCTCCTGAACCCTCTTTATTTTCAAAGGCATGTACTTATTTCCTCTGGACCCAATAGTTTTTCTAGAGTACCAGTTTTTATGTTATTCTCTATGTTCACTTGTTCATTTTCTTTTAATTACTAAATAGGTGTAGTGAATTGCAATCACAAATTGTAGCCTGAAAAATATTTAGCTTGGGATATCTTGAGACAGTTTTTCATCCATCGCCTGATTCATTTTTTCATGAAAGTGTGAGAAGCAGTGTTCTCCACAGGATAGAAACATATTAGTCCTACCTTATTTATTATCTTACTTGAATTTGCTATACCCTTATTTTTTGTTGTCAATCTGTCAAAATCTGAGACCAGTATATTGAAATATCCTACTAACATTGGATTTAATCCTACTAACATTGGATTTATGTCAGCTTACTGTTTTGTGTGTTTACTTGCTATAAGTTATCTTGTCTGCATTGCCTGAGCTCCTTCTGGGAGGTTCCTTCTTCCTTTTCATTGGATTGTTCATCAGAGCTGTGACCTCACATTGCTACACAATAGACTACCACTGAATGACCCATTTCAAGAGGAAACATCAAGAATGGGAAGCATGTGAGCTGATCTCTCAGAATAGGGCACCAACAAATGAGAACAGACGCTAGACATGAACAGCCAATGAGATCTGACTAATACATAATGGCAGAGTTTCTGTCCTGCCCTCCAGTTGTCCATGGGCAATTTTGTTCAATGCATCTTCACTCAGTGCCGTTTTGAGGGCTGTTCTTATTGCTACTACACCCTTCTGTGAGATCATGGGATGTAGAGGCTTATAAGAGAGAAGCTGGCTTAAACCAGCTCCCATCATGTGGAGAGGGCTAGGCAGAATGAAAGAAGATGCAAAAGCTGAGATAAAACAGGAAGAAGAAAGCATATGGGGTTAAGATCCAAGGAAAGAAGGAAAGTGAAAGAAAAAAGACGACTTGTGATACTATCTGAGCAGTTCAATCCATTCACGTCTGCTACCTATGTATCTTAAAGTCAGGAATCAATAAATTTTCTACTAGTGTTAACTAGCTTGAATTTATTTATGTCCCTTGAAATCCCAGCCTTGTCTAATTTAGTTAAACACTTTCAGATACTTCAAATATCCTGTGAATATAGAAAGTGCTCTTGTACACATTACCCATGCACTACAAATGTTTCTGTTTTTCATAAACAATGCATAGTCATTGTGATCAGAATTATTTTGAATGTCTTCTTTATGTATCCTCACTTTTCTTGGAGGTACGTATTCTAAAAATTGCATGCATGAATCCAGTGCATGTTCCATTTATTTATTTTTTTTAATTAATTAAGTTGCAGCACACCAGCTTAGTTGCCCAAGGCATGTGGAATCTTCCCAGACCAGGGATGGAACCCATGCCACCTGCACAGCAAGGTGGATTCTTTATCACTGGGCCACCAGTGAAGTTCTCCAGTGCATGTCTTATGTTTTAAAACTAATGTATTCAGTTCAGTTCAGTTCAGTTCAGCTGCTCAGGCATGTTCAACTCTTTGCAACCTCATGAATTGCAGCACGCCAGGCCTCCCTGTCCATCACCAGCTCCTGGAGTTGACGCACTCACATCCATCTAGTCCGTGATGCCATCTAACTATCTCATCCTCTGTCGTCCCCTTCTCCTCCTGCCCCCAATCCCTCCCAGCATCAGAGTCTTTTCCAATGAGTCAACTCTTCACATGAGGTGGCCAAAGTACTGGAGTTTCAGCTTTAGCATCATTTCTTCCAAAGATATCCCAGGGCTGATCTCCTTCAGAATGGACTGGTTGGATCTCCTTGCAGTCCAAGGGACTCTCAAGAGTCTTCTCCAACACCACAGTTCAAAAGCGTCAATTCTTCGGCGCTCAGCCTTCTTCACAGTCCAACTCTCACATCCATACATGACCACAGGAAAAACCATAGCCTTGACTAGATGGACCTTAGTCGGCAAAGTAATGTCTCTTGCTTTTGAATATGCTATCTAAGTTGGTCATAACTTTTCTTCCAAGGAGTAAGTGTGTTTTAATTTCATGGCTGCAATCACCATCTGCAGTGATTTTGGAGCCCAAAAAAATCAAGTCTGACACTGTTTCTACTGTTTCGCCATCTATTTCCCATGAAGTGATGGGACCAGATGCCATGATCTTCGTGCTCTGAATGTTGAGCTTTAAGCCAACTTTTTCACTCTCCTCTTTCACTTTCATCAAGAGGCTTTTTAATTCCTCTTCACTTTCTGCCATAAGGGTGGTGTCATCTGCATATCTGAGGTTATTGATACATCTGCTGGCAATCTTGATTCCAGCTTGTGTTTCTTCCAGTCCAGTGTTTCTCATGATGTACTCTGCATAGAAGTTAAACAAGCAGGGTGACAATATACAGCCTTGACGTACTCCTTTTCCTATTTGGAACCAGTCTGTTGCTCCATGTCCAGTTCTACCTGTTGCATCCTGACCTGCATACAGATTTCTCCAGAGGCAGGTTAGGTGGTTTGGTATTCCCATCTCTTTCAGAATTTTCCACACTTTATTGTGATCCACACAGTCAAAGGCTTTGGCATAGTCAATAAAACAGAATTAAATGTTTTTCTGGAACTCTCTTGCTTTTTCCATGATCCAGCGGATGTTGGCAATTTGATCTCTGGTTCCTCTGCCTTTTCTAAAATCAGCTTGAACATCAGGAAGTTCACAGTTCACGTATTGCTGAAGCCTGGCTTGGAGAATTTTGAGCATTACTTTACTAGCATGTGAGATGAGTGCAATTGTGCAGTAATTTGAGCATTCTTTGGCATTGCCTTTCTTTGGGATTGGAATGAAAACTGACCTTTTCCAGTCCTGAGGCCACTGCTGAGTTTTCCAAATTCGCTGGCATATCGAGTGCAGCACTTTCACAGCATCGTCTTTCAGGATCTGAAATAGCTCAACTGGAATTCCATCATCTCCACTAGCTTTGTTCGTAGTGACGCTTTCTAAGGCCCACTTGACTTTACATTCAAGGATGTCTGGCTCTAGATGAGTGATCACACCAACCTGATTATCTGGGTCATGAAGATCTTTTTTGTACAGTTCTTCTGTGTATTCTTGCCACCTCTTCTTAATATCTTCTGCTTCTGTTGAGTCCATACCATTTCTGTCCTTTATTGAGCCCATCTTTGCATGAAATGTTCCCTTGGTATCTCTAATTTTCTTGAAGAGATCTCTAGTCTCTCCCATTCTGTTCTTTTCCTCTATTTCTTTGCATTGATTGCTGAAAAAGGCTTTTTAATCTCTTCTTGCTATTCTTTGGAACTCTGCATTCAGATGCTTATATCTTTCCTTTTCTCCTTTGCTTTTTGCCTGTCTTCTTTTCACAGCTATTTGTAAGGCCTCCCCAGACAGCCTTTTTGCTTTTTTGCATTTCTTTTGCATGGGGATGGTCTTGATCCCTGTCTCCTGTACAATGTCACGAACCTCATTCCATAGTTCATCAGGCATTCTATCTATCAGATCTAGGACCTTAAATTTATTTCTCACTTCCACTGTATAATCATAAGGGATTTGATTTAGGCCATACCTGAATGGTCTAGCGGTTTTCCCTACTTTCTTCAATTTAAGTCTGAATTTCATAATTAGGAGTTCATGATCTGACCCACAGTCAGCTCCTGGTCTTGTTTTTGTTGACTGTATAGAGCTTCTCCATCTTTGCCTGCAAAGAATATAATCAATCTGATTTCAGTGTTGACCATCTATTGATGTCCATGTGTAGAGTCTTCTCTTGTGTTGTTGGAAGAGGGTGTGTGTATGATCAGTGCATTTTCTTGGCAAAACTCTATTAGTCTTTGCCCTGGTTCAATCTGCATTCCAAGGCCAAATTTGCCTGTTACTCCAGGTGTTTCTTGAGTTCCTACTTTTGCATTCCAGTCCCCTATAATGAAAAGGACATCTTTTTTGGGTGTTAGTTCTAAAAGGTCTTGTAGGTCTTCATAGAACCGTTCAACTTCAGCTTCTTCAGTGTTAGTGGTTAGGGCATAGACTTGGATTACTGTGATATTGAATGGTTTGACTTGGAAATGCACAGAGATCATTCTGTCATTTTTCTGATTGCATCCAAGTACTGCCTTTTGGGCTCTTTTGTTGACCATGATGGCGATTCCATTTCTTCTGAGGGATTCCTGCCTGCAGTAGTAGATATAATGGTCATCTGAGTTCAGTTCACCCATTCCACTGGAGAAGGGAATGGCAGACCACTGCAGTGTTCTTGCCTTGAGAACCCCATGAACAGTATGAAAAGGCAAAATGATAGGATACTGAAAGAGGAACTCCCCATGTCAGTAGGTGCCCAGTATGCTACTGGAGATCAGTGCAGAAATAACTCCAGAAAGAATGAAGGGATGGAACCAAAGCAAAAACAATACCCAGCTGTGGATGTGACTGGTGACAGAAGCAAGGTCTGATGCTGTAAAGAGCAATATTGCATAGGAACCTGGAATGTCAGGTCCATGAATCAAGGCAAATTGGAAGTTGTCAAACAAGAGATGGCAAGAGTGAACATCGACATTCTAGGAATCAGCGAACTAACTCATAGAACAAACAAAACATTTGGTATCATATTGAAATAATGCAGGTACTACTTAAATCATTCTTGTATCATTGTTCAGCTGCTAAGTTGTGTCCGACTCTGCAACCCAATGGACTGCGACACATCAGGTTTCCCTGTCCTTCACTATCTCCCAGAGTTTCCTCAAACTCATATCCATTGAGTCAGTGATGCCATCCAACCATCTCATCCTCTGTCGCCCCCTTCTTACCTGTATGTTATTTGAAATATAATACTAGAAATAGTTTCCCTTAAGAGTTTGAGACTGCCATTCAGATTCTTTCTAAATCTGGCAATTTTTCTCACTGAGTTAATGATCTGAACCTGAGTAGACACAAACAGATGGCTGACGTTGATGGAAGCATGATACCTATGAAGTTTTATTTTTCAGTTTTGGCCAGTGGGGAGGCCATTCAAATTCAGCTGGTCACTGCACTTTTAAAAGGAAGTTCAGTCCCTCACTGGACAAAAGCTATACTTCAGCTACAGAGTCAAGGGAGTAATAGTAAATTCTTCATTTTTCAGGAATGAGTTTTTCAGGGGAAAAAAAAAAAAAGCAGATAATAAGGGACCAGTGTATCTAGTTTACAGACTCAGACGTTTGCTCTTCCCTGTGTTTAACTGCACTGCATGGGAGTCACATAACATCAGGATCTATAGAGAGTTCTTAATATATACAAAAGCATTATGGTAACAGGCAGCAGGCATTTCTGTTTGTTTGTTTTTTGTTTTTTTGTAAGGAGTTCTTGCAGACCAGAAAACTGACAACTCTGCAGTTCAGTTCCGTTCAGTTCAGTCGCCCAGTCGTGTCCGACTCTTTGCGACCCCATGAATCGCAGCACGCCAGGCCTCCCTGTCCATCACCAACTCCCAGAGTTCACTCAGACTCACGTCCATTGAGTCCGTGATGCCATCCAGCCATCTCATCCTGGATCATCCCCTTCTCCTCCTGCCCCCAATCCCTCCCAGCATCAGAGTCTTTTCCAATGAGTCAACTCTTCACATGAGGTGGCCAAAGTACTGGCTAAAGTTTCAGCTTTAGCATCATTCCCTCCAAAGAAATCCCAGGGCTGATCTCCTTCAGAATGGACTGGTTGAATCTCCTTGCAGTCCAAGGGACTCTCAAGAGTCTTCTCCAACACCGCAGTTCAAAAGCATCAATTCTTCGGTGCCTCAGCCTTCTTCACAGTCCAACTCTCACATCCATACATGACTACTGGAAAAACCATAGCCTTGACTAGATGGACCTTAGTCGGCAAAGTAATGTCTCTGCTTTTGAATATGCTGCAGCTTAATAAGAAATAGGAATAAAAATTTAAAAATGGAATACACAAAAACATAAGTTATCCCTTTCTCCTTCCTCACAACTTTAATTTTATACCTATGCCATATGCTAAAATGGAAGAAAAGCTATGACAAACCTAAACAGTGCATTAAAACGCATAGACATCACTTTGCTAACAAAGGTCTGTATAGTCAGAGCTATGGTTTTTCCAGTAGTTGTGGATGAATGTGAGAGTTGGATCACAAAGAAGGCTGAGTGCTGAAGACGTGATGCTTTTGAATTGTGGTCCTAGAGAAGACTCTTGAGAGTTCCTTGTACAGCAAGAAGATCAAAGCAGTCAATCCTAAAGGAAATGAATCTTGAATATTCATGGGAAGGACTGATGCTGAAGTTGCAGCTCCAATACTTTGGCCATCTGATGTGAAGAGCTGGCATTGGAAGAGATGCTGATGCTGGGAAAGACTGAAGACAGGACAGAAAGGGACAGCAGAAGATGAGACGGTTGGATGCCATCACCAACTCAATGGACATGATTTTGAGCAAACTCAGAGATGGTGAAGGACAGGGAAGCCTGCCATGGTGCAGTCTATGGGGTTTCAAAGAGTCAGACACAAGTTAGTGACTGAAAAACAGCAACAAATTGTCCTGAGTTTTATCTTTACTAACTGACTTATCCTGATTTCCTTCAAATCAATCAGGAAATGAATAGCGTTTTAAAAGGATTTCAGGAATAGATTTTTTGGTACAAAAAAGAGTCAATAATGTTTCAATTAAGAAGAGGGATTTTTTTTTCATTTTGTTCACATCTTTGGCAAGCAGCAAACTAGGCTAATGTCTCTCCTGTTGTAATTTGTCTTGAACATTTTGAAGGAACAACAAAAACTGATAAAGAGTTTACTTGAGTCTGACCCACAGTAAAGCAAATGGCTAGAGGAAGCAGGTCCCAGAAATTTCTGTTTTACCTTTTCAATACCATCAAAACCCATCATATTGACCACTTATCAGTAAGAGTTTGTTGCGTGTATATGCTATTGTTTACAGAGTTAGAACTTCCGATTATACTTGGTAACACTTAGTAACTATTTCATTGGTCCCTGGAAGGTCTTCAGAGGGAAGAAGATGTCTGATCTCTGAGTCAGCCTCCAAAAACCCCTACTGCATCCAGTGCACTATTTTCAAGCCTGATGAGAACATTCTGGAAACATTAAAATAGACAACTATATTTTAAGAGGTTCTTGTTTAGCGAGTATGAAGTGAGGCTTTCTTTCCATCGTTTTGATTCAGTCAGGCACCCACAAATATATACTTCCTGTTTCCATCTTCCCAGCAATTATGTTACCATTCAAAGTCAAGTTCTTATTGCCTTCTAAAACTGTTCATCAACTGTTTTAATCCACTGAATTTTTTAGTGTCTTCTTTCCTTCAGAATGTCCATAATTGAAAACAAAGATGCATTCATTTATTGAATAAATATTTAATAAGAATATACTATGTGCCAGCTACCATGATAAAGGCTAATTTTATTATGTTGATTAGAACAGACATGGACCCTGACCCCAGGAAGTTCACACAAATAAATATCCAATTATAAATTCCAACCACTCATGTAAAGGAAAACACACGGTGCGCAGCAGATCGGCTTATTAAAACAGGAAAAATAAGGAAAGACGCTCATGAACAGTTAATATTTTAACTGAGATCTCAAGGCTGAGTGATCATAGAGGCAGAGATGGGAGTCAGGGAAGGAATTCAGGGACAAGGGGAGCTGAAATAGAAAAGAATTTGACTGATTGAAGGAATTGAAAGAAAGTAGTAAGATTGAAGGACATTGGACAAAAAGGAGAGACATACACAGAGAGTATGGAGATGGCAAGGGTCAGACCATGGAAAGTTTAGGTGTTCTCATGTGCACAAGGGGAAGTCTTTCAGTCATTTTAATAAAATAATGATACAATCCACTTTGGGTTTGAAACAGGCCCCTCAGATGGCTGTGATGAGGTCGGATAAGACAATAAGACTTCGGCAAAGGAGGAGGCCTGTGTTGTTCAGTCGCTAAGTTGAGTTCGCCTCTTTGCAACCCCATGGGCCGCAGCATGCCAGGCTTCCCTGTCCTTCACATTTAGGCACAAGACCTATTTTCAAATAGCCTACAGTATAACAGAGAAGACCATCATGTAAAAAGTTAACAGTGGGGTACTTGTGTCTTTTTGAATCATGTTTTTCTCAGGGTATATGCCCAAGAGTGGGACTGCTGGGTCATATGGTAGTTTTATTCCTCGTTTTTTTAACCTCCATACTGTCTTCGATGCTGGCTGGATCATTTTAAATCCCCACCAACAGTGCAAGAGGATTCCCTCTACTCCATATCCTCTTCAGCATTTATTGTTTGTAGATTTTTTTTTGGATGATGGCCATTATAACCAGTGTGAAGCGATACCTCACTGTAGTTTTGATTTGCATTTCTCTAATAATGAGAGGTTTTGAGCATCTTTTCATGTAATATCTAGTGGAAAGTTGTTGCACAGCACAGGGAACTCAACTCAGAACTCTGTGTGGACCCAGAGGGGTGGGATGAGGGTAAGGTGGGAGGGAAGCTCAAGAGGGAAGGAACGTATGTATACGCTGATTTATGTTGTTGTACAGCAGAAACCAAAACTAAAAGCAATTATCCTCCAATCAAAAGTAAATTTAAAAATAAAAAGTTAATTTCAACATAATGTGGGAAAGATCTGGTAAAAGGTGGGATGTCAGAAGTTCCCACGAAGTGGAAACAGACTTTGCAAATTCTGCCAGAAACCAAGGACCTTGCAAGGGCACTGGAGAAACTGAGACAGCCTCTGGAGCTTTCTAGTTGCCAACACACTTGTTTTCTGGGTCATTCATTCGTGTGCTCATTTGTGTCTGATTCTGCCACACCATGGACTGTAGCCCACCAGGCTCCCCCGTCCCTGGGATTCTCCAGGCAACAACACTGGAGTGGGTTGCCATTTCCTTCTCCAACGCATCAAAGTGAAAAGTGAAAGTGAAGTCGCTCAGTCGTGTCCGACTCTTCGAGACCCCATGGACTGCAGCCTACCAGGCTCCTCTGTCCATAGGATTTTCCAGGCGAGAGTACTGGAGTGGGTCACATTAATGCTACTTATCTATAATTATGAATGAATTATTACAGAAAATCCATATGGTAGGTACAATTTAGTTCTTTAAGTCATTTAGCAATTTTTTGTATTGCAGCATTTTGTTGGTGAAATTTAGGGTTTGTAGATTATTAAAACTGTGAATTCAGGTATGAAGACCAACATATTTTTTTTAAGTTGTTAGAAAGAATGACAGCCTCAAAACCTATTGCTTTAGTTACAAAATTTTAAAAAAGAAAAATCATATTTGATTATCTGTGCTTAGATAATTTCATTTTCATTTTTGTCTCTTGTCTCTATGGTTTAATTTTAGTATTTTCCACTTGTAATTATACCAAGATAAATGCATGCACATTCAGTGGCTCAGTCATGTTTGACTGCTGCCCCACGGACTATAGCGCACCAGGCTTCTCTGTCCATGGAATTCTCCAGGCAAAAATACTGAAATGGGTTGTCATTTCCTCCCCCAGGGGATCTTCCTGACCCAGGGATCAAACCCATGTCTCCTGTGTCTTCTGCACTGGCAGGTGAGTCCTTTACCACTGAGCCCCCTGGGAAGCCTTAGTGAGTGAAAGTCGCTCAGTTGTGTCCGACCCTTTGCGACCCCATGGACTACACAGTCCATGCAATTCTCCAGGCCAGAATACTGGAGTGGAGCCTTTCCCTTCTCCCAGATCTCCAGCACTGCAGGTGGGTTCTTTACCAACCGAGCCAGAAGGGAAGCCCAAGAAGTGGGAAGCCTTAAACAAATTTAATTCATTAGCTTGAGTTCTGAGAAAAGGCTCCTCCTTGTCATTCTCTAAAAGCTCTTTTATTCTGCTCCCACTGTGCTTCCAAGTTATTCTGAAAATAATTTTGAATAATTTCAGTTGTTTGTGAAAAGATCTGACTTTAAAATAAAGAAACCTTGAAAAAGTGAATTAAAAAATAAATTGAAGGTTCACAAATGCTTAATAAAATAAACTCTTTCCACATAGTATATCAACGTAGTTTCTTTAATTTTGTTTTATTTTAAATTGGAGGATAATTACTTTGCAATATAGTGTTAGTCTCTGCCACACATCAAGGTGAATCACCATAGGTATACGTATGTCCCCTCCCTCCTGAGCCCCCCTCCCACCTCCCTCTCCATCCCACCCCTCTAGGTTGTCACAGAGCACTGCCCTTATGCTCCCTGTGTCTTACAGCAGATTTCCACTGGCTATCTATTTCACATGTGTACATTTCAATGCTCCTCTCTCAATTTGTCCCACCCTCTCCTTCCCTCAACTGTGTTCAAATTTAAATTTCATTTTCAACTAAACAAAGCATGTTGGTTTTTATCATTAACGCTACTGCTATTGACTAATATAATCACCAAAGGAAGATCATATTTAAGGATATTTAAAATGTATACCAATTCAATATCAGAAAAAAGTGAAGCACTTTTGTTTATTTTACTAGCACACATAAGGACCATGAAACAAAATAGTTTGAAGAAAATTAAGCAACACAGTTTTCAGCTGAAGTTGTATTTATTTATTTCACTTTGCCTTCAATATTTTCTTAATATATTATGCTATTTAGATTTCTAAAATACAAATGAAAAATGTAGCCTTATGATGTGAGGAGCATTATTGAGACATTTAATAAACTGTTTTTCATATCAAAAGATAGATTTGAAGGCTTAAAATCTAATGCCTTAAGTTGGTCATCTTTCATATGTGCACTGTTCCCTATAAAAATGTGAACGTCATTAGGAAGAGACCTCCCTCCTAAGAACAGGTGAACTTCACCAAAGACACAAGTAGGAAAATGGAGAAAAGAAGGTGGAGAAACGGGGAATCCAACAAAGTCCCCCCATCATGTCCCTTAATTAACTGTAGACACTTCTTCCTTAGAATTGACAAAACTTTAATCACCACTTCTCAAACACATGTGGGATGTGTGTGTATACTCAGTTGTGTCTGACTCTTTTGCAACCCCGTGGACAGCCCCCAGGCTCCTCTGTCCATGGGATTTTCCAGGCAAGAAGACCGAAGTGGGTTGCTATTTCCTTCCCCAAGGGATCTTCTCGACCCAGGGATCAAACCTGTGTCTCTTGCACTAGCAAGCAGATTCTTTACCATTATCACCACCTGGGAAGCATGTGAAGATACCGAAAATTATATGCACTTAGAGACAAACGTGTCTAGTCAAGGCTATGGTTTTTCCAGTAGTCATGTATGGACACAAGAGTTGGACTATAAGGAAAGCTGAGCACTGAAGAATTGATGCTTTTGAACTGTGGTGTTGGAGAAGACTCTTGAGAGTCTCTTGGACTGAAAGGAGATCACACCAGTCAATCTGAAAGGAAAGCAGTCCTGAATATTCTTTGGAAGGGCTGATGCTGAACCTGAAACTCCAATACTTTGGCCACTTGATGTGAAGAACTGACTCACTGGAAAAGACCCTGATGCTGGGAAAGATTGAAGACAGGAGGAGAAGGGGAAGACAGAGGATGAGATGGTTGGATTCCATCACTGACTCAACGGACATGAGTTTGAGCAAGTCCAGGAGTTGGTGATGAACAGGGAAGCCTGGCGTACTACAGTCAGGGGTCACAAAAAGTTGGACATGGCTGAGAAACTGAACTGAACTGAGAGGCAAATGAATGAATGAATGAATTACTCTTCCATGAGGATGGCATGTAACTCTTCTTTTGCAGGGTACTTCTTAGATGATTGCAAACTTTATCGTCTTCAATTCTTTGCTAAAATGCATATGTTTCAACATGGATTAATGCACTCCATCTTTGTTAAATTTTTCACAATAAAATTTGGTCATCTTAACCAAGCCTAGGAAAGAAAGCTCCAACTAGTTATCCTGCCCATCTACCTGTTACCTGAATGTACCTTCCAACTCTCCTGTTTTTTCTTCACATTGTTCATCGGCTCAACCACAAATGTTTCCTTAATCCATCATAGGGTGGATGAATGATTACTAAAAGGAGAGTATTTTGAGGGGCATTTTGAAGTTTTGTTTTCTTTTTGCTTTTCCCTCATTCAAGAAGATATACAGTACATTTGAAAAAGAAAATGCTTATAAATTATTTTCTTGGACTTTTAAATGTTCTGAATAAAGATAGAGATCTGAGAAAGTTGTGACAGTTTTCACATTATCTGATAAGCTGTCTCTCTGCATTTGGTAAAGAAGCTATACAAATTTACACAGATAGATAAGTGGATAAATAAAATATCACAGTGTGATTTTGTTGTCGTTGTTCAGTCGCTAAGTCGTGTCCAATACTTTGCAACCCCATGGCCTGCAGCATGCCAGGCTTCCCTATCCTTCACTGTCTCCTAGAGTTTGCTCAAACATTGAGTCAGGTATGCTACTTCAGGTATTTCAAGTCTTTTTCCAAACTGACCTCAGGCCCTGACATCTAAAGTACAGTGCTCAGAAGTAAGTAGCTGCTCACTAAATATTTTCTGATTAATGATAAATGTATGCTTCAAAAATTAACAAGTAATATGTAAACGTAAGGTGTTTTGGTTTGATTTTTTTGTCATGCCTCGTGGCAAGCAGGATCTTAATTCCCCAAACTGGGGTTGAACTCACACTCAGATTCTTAACCATCAGACTGCCAGAGAAGTCCCTAAGGTGGTTTTAATGTACATTTTTATCATGATAATAATTATGATTACAATCACAGATTGTATCAACTAGACGGGAAAACAATAATATTGCCATCTTACTAGTATAGGAGATAATTGGTATTGGTGTAAATGAAATACTCATATGTAAGCATGTTCCATTGTTTTGCTTTATCTTAAAATTAGACATGATTAAAATAATGAGTGGTTTAATAGAAGTCCTGATTCTAAAGAAAAAAATCCAGTACAAACACAAAAAACAACATATAATTCTGTAACAGCATTGGATCTCAGCAAGAAGAGGCGTTCTTACATGTTTGGACAGAAAACAGCACTTCATTTATAATGTTTTTATTTAAATAATCTTGAATTCAAATGAAACCTTTGGCCCTGCTAGTAATTAAACAGCAGTGCTTTACACTAGTCTTATTCTAAACATACAGACAGAGAAAAACACTTCACAAATAAAAGTATACACAAGCCGCAGTGTTTGATTCCATTAGGGAGAACACCTGCAAAGTTTTTACTTCCCCATTTATGCTTTTCTTAGTGGGCTGAAGTGTGATCGTATTCCTGTCCCCATATGTGAACGAGAGATTAGTCCCAACTAAAACACTCAGGATACTCAGCTACATGGGACCCGTGGAGGAGGCTAGCTTAGCTGGTGGAGAGCTGGCAGGAGAGACAGTGAGCAACTTGACCACTTGGGGCACCAAGACAGAAGGGCCTTCATGAGGCTAAATGCACCCTGTGCTTTTGTCTCCCACAGGGTGGAAGAAAGGTCACTGCTCGGGGTGGCCCTATTCAATCTCATGCAGCTAGTGGAACCCCCTGAGTCGATAGCTTGCAGGAAGAAGGAGTGTTGAAGCCTTCTTAGCCTGGAGGTACAGGGCTTCCTCCGCGGCTCAGTGGTGAAGAATCTGCCTGCGATGTAGGAGACCGCAGGAGATGTGGGTTTGATCCCCGGATTGGGAAGATCCCTTGAAGAAGGATGTGGCAACCCATGCTATATTCTTGCTCATAAAATCCCATGGACAGAGGAGCCTGGTGGTTTATAATCCATGGGGTTGCAAAGAGTTGCCCACGACTGACCACGTAGGCATGCGTGCGCGCACATGTGCACACACACGTGCACGCACACACACACACATACACACACATCTATATATCTTGAGGTACAGGACATAGAGGTATGCACACTTTTGTTTTTCTCCTTGTGAGATGGGGTTTATATTTTGCACTTTCATCCTCAGAAACTTATTCTTGTCGAGGTTCAAAAGAAATGAGAGAAACAGCTGTATGAATTTCCCCCCAATAGCGTGGATGAGCATTCCATTAATAAATGGATTGCCCAGAGCAAAAAGGCTGCTTAAGATCACATGACAGCAGTGTCCTTTGACCTGGAAGTGCTTGCTTAGTGTCAACGTCATCACAGCTTACATGGGATGAATACAAGGTGGAGACAGAGCCTCAGAATTTAGGTTTCTGAAGCTGGGAAATGGAAATAAGGATGTTTGTAGTGTAAAACCTCTAAGATTGTATCATTCTTAATTTTTGTTGTATTTTGTGAACTAAATTCCTTTCATCACAAAGATACTAAAATTTAGATTTAAAATAAGACAGCTAAACTCAGAAACAGCTCCTTGCAAGCACAACCCTGGCGTCTCTCACAGGCTTTTCTGTCTTTATCCCCTGCAACAGGTAAGTCTCCAAGTCATAGTCACAGAGGACTACAGTCAGCTTCTGTCTAAGCCCAATAATTTATTCTACTTGCAGTTAGCAGAGTAATTTTCTCACTTAATCAGATTCCCCATTTCCTGCTTAAAATTTTCCAGTGGATTTTCATTTATATTATTATATAAATTGAAAAAAATATATTTTTTTTTCACTCTGCCCCTGCTTACGTCTATTGCCTTACTTTTTGGTACTTTATCTTAATCTCCTGGTCTTCAACTAATCTTTACAGCTGTCCACGTGAAAGTGTACTGTGTGAAATTCATTTACTCAAGTTCCTTTAACATTTCTATGTTTTTGCACATACTGAGTCCTTTAACGTATGGGCTATTTTCAATCCTGGCTGTGGAATAGAATTTTATTTTTTTTTAAAGGATTTATACCAGGATTTCTAATTAATTTATTCAGGGATGAACATGGGCACTGGAGCTTTTTTATACTCCTGGATTCTTAGCTGCATTTACAATTGAGACTTCCTCCTTTAAATATTTATATCTCCAAGTTCACCAGGGAATCTCTGATGGTTCAGTGGTAAAGAAGACTCCAGTTCAATCCCTAGGTCAGGAAGATTCCCTGGAGGAGGAAATGGCAACCCATTTCAGTATTCTTGTCTGGGAAATCCCACGGCCAGAGGAGTCTGGCAGGCTACAGTCCATAGTGCCTCAAAGAATCAGACACAACTGAAGCAACTTAGCATAGCACAGACCGTATGGTATAAGTAGAGGACAGCAAGAGAAGCAGTGTTATGGAGGTGTCTCCTGCAATGATCCAGGTAACCAAAGGAGGAAGACTGAACAGAGATGTTGGCAGCAGTGATGGAGAGAAACACCTGTGTTTGAAATATATTTAAGAGGCAGGTAGATGGATCAGGAAGATCCCCTGGAGGAGGAAATTGCAACCCATTCCAGTATTCTTGCCTGGGAAATCCCATGGACAGAGGAGCCTGGCGGGCTACAGTCCATGGGGTCACAAAAGAGTCAGACACAACTTAGCGAAAAACCATCACCACCAGAAGCCACAGGAATCATTTCTCGAAAGAAAAGGAATTTGGACAATGTTCTTTATGTAATGAGGAGTCCCTGCAAGTTTTTGTTCAGAAGAGACTGAGGTGGTGTCGTTCATTTGAGCTAAATTGATTGGATGAGACTCTCAAGACAGGCGAACGTGTTAAAAGGTTATTGCAATAGATCAAGCAGTAAGAATATCAATGTATCAAGGTGCACAGCGAGAAAAACAGGAAAACAAAAGCATAAGAGCAAAGCCTGAATTTAATTTTATTTAGTTAAAAAATGAGTACGGAAATAAAATTGATTTTTAAAAGCCCTTCCCCATGTATTTTATTAATTTAATAATATCTGGGCTCAATAAAAGTAATTTTATTAGCTTTATTGTTTGCAAGCCCAGAATCAACTGACATTTTGCACACAGACTGGTTCATTTGATTGATTTCAGTCTCAGTATAGATGAGCAAACATCAAGCCCTAATGACCACATGTGATTAATTCCCAATTTATTCACTTTGATAGTATTTGTCAAATGCCAGAAGGGTACTTTTATTTTTTGGTACTAAGAAAATATATATGCAGGACCACAGGCATAAAATTTTCCTCTTCATCCTAGGTTTGAAGAAATATGCAACCAGCCAAAAAGACATCATTTTGTAGAGATCCATAAAAATCCTGTAATTCATTAGACTAGAAGTCAGCAGTCTCCAGATTTTTAGAGCATGAGGACCTCCTGATATACTAGTTTTTATTTTGTTATTTTTCTCATTTAATCTTTAATATCTGAATTTTATGAGGGCAGTTCCCTCATCCTTCATTCAACAAATACTTACTGTGCCTGACTCAGTCACGTCTGACTCTTTGTGACCCGTGGACTGTAGCTCACCAAGCTCCTCTGTCCATGGGGTTCTCCAGGCAAGAATACTGGAGCGGGTTGCCATTTCCTTCTCCAGGGGATCTTCCCAACCCAGGGGTCGAACCTGGGTCTCCCGCATTGCAGGCAGACGCTTTAACCTCTGAGCCACCAGGGAAGCCCCAACTCATATTTAATGACCGTTTTTTTTGTTTGTTTTTAATGTCAGGATCTGTGCTGGGCTTTCAGGATATAAAAATGAATAAAATAAACAAAAATGCTTGCCTGGTTAAAATTTACATTCTAGTTCTCAGTTAAGATTTGGTGGGTGTGTGAAATAAGAGAATCCCTTTCAATCAATCTTCTTGATGAGAAAGTTAATATAGGAGAATATTTCAGAACCATTATTTCAACTCAATGTCTATAAAACTAAGGAAATACAGCTTAAGAAAATGACCACAACAGAAGCTGAGTGTATTTTCTCAGTCCTTTATAGTATGCTTTCTCTGCAACGTTATGCTTTACAATTACATGGATGACATCACTGAGATGAAGTCAATAAAAAATCTTTTTACATTTATTCTAAATCTTTTGTATATAACTCTGTGGTATGCACACACAAAAAATAGGCTTTGTAGTCATTGAGTCACCTCTTTATTGCATGACTAAATTTTGTATTTTATTATCTTACCTATTTTATGTTACATATTGTAAAAATAAAAATACTAGTAATTTATGTTTTATTTCATCTTTTTATCCTGCAGAGTAGCAGCTTGGGTAAAAAAAAAAAAGTATAAGTTAATCCTGAGCTATTTTTGTGTCTGACAAAAATATTCCCAGGTTTGACAAAGCTCATAAAACCGTATTTTCTGAGCAAAGCATTATCTGGATAGATTTTGCACCAGATGTAAATAGAATTAATTAATCATATGAAAAATAAAATACATAATTTTTATATCCAAAATATGCATCTAGAATGTTTAAAGAAACTTAACAACTCAATAGTTAATACATGGCTAAAAACCCAATTAAATGTGGCAATTATTCACACATATATTACTGCAAAGAATGTGAACAAATAGCCAGTGAACATGGGAAAATGCTCAACAACTTTATTCTTAAGAAAAATGCAAGTTAAAGACATAATGTGATGTCATAACACTTACTAAAATGTCTACAATTTAAAATGCTGACAATACTAAATGTTGACTAGGATATAGTGCAACTGCAATTCTCTTACATCATTGCTGAAAGTGTAAAACAATAGAACTACTTGGTAATCAGTGGACCATTTCTATTATGCTAAATATACGCTTATGTTAAGCCAGTACCACCACTCCAGATAAAGTAAAGCATATGTCTGCAACACCTTGCACAAAAAAATTTTAAGCAATTTAATTCATAATATAAAAATTGAAACAACACAAATATTTGTCACTTGATAAATGCATAAACTCTTTCATATAATGGGATAATAGTAATAAAAAGAAATACATTTCTGATACGTGTAGCAACATGAATGAATTTCTTTAAAAAGTTACATTGAAATAAGTAGTCAGAAAAACAAAGACAAAACAAAATCTTATTGTGAAATCCCATTTATGTGAAATTCTGTAAAAACAGATCCATAGTGATGGCCAGTTGATCAATGAGATTCTGGGGTTGGATATGGGGGACAACTGGGGATTATCACATAGATATCTGTCATGGTGGTACAAACGTTTTATGTCTTCATTTTGTGGTGATGATTACATTGTATATATTCACTTGTCAGATCTCTAAAATCAGCTAGATAATCTCGATTTATTTAAGTAGTTATTTATTTAACTGTTTGAGACATCAGATAGCTATCAATACAATGAAGACAAGACACACTCAGTGAAAGTGAAAGTCCATCAGTCATGTCCGACTCTTTGCAACCCCATGGACTATACAGTCCATGAAATTCTCCAGGCCAGAATACAGGAGTAAGTAGCCTTTCCCTTCTGCAGGAGATCATCCCAACCCAGGGATTGAATCCAGGTCTCCCACAATGCAGGCAGATTCTTTATCAGCTGAGTCACTAGGGAAGCCCAAGAATACTGGAGTGGGTAGCCTATCCCTCTCCAAAGGATCTTCCCAACCCAGGAATCGAACCAGGGTCTTTTGCATTGCAGGCAGATTCTTTATCAACTGAACTACCAGGGAAGCCCAAAGACATTCAAATCAAAGGACAAAAAATCAGTCAAGCAAGTGGAGCCCAATATTTCATAATACTTCATTCTTTGATGCATTCAATAATTTTAAAACTATGGATGTGAGATAGAAAAACGGAGCCGGAAACAGCTTACAAGCAACTAAGTAAGCGGAGTAGGACCCTGAGCAGTTTCTAAAGAAGGAGATGAGGTTTGAATTTCAGGTTTCATCAAGTAGGAAGAGCTGATAAACATCACAGGCTATAATACATAATCCTAAAAAAAAAAAATAGGAATTAGATAAATCCTAGTGAGAGCAGTCCTTTTAAAGATTTAAACCTTGTCACATCAACTCAATCTCAGATGAATTTTGCTAGCCATGATGTCTGATAAAATAAAAAGTATAAATACACTCTCTGTGAGGGAAGACAAAGTTATCCAGTGCCTCTAACTAAATCTATAATGTTTTACACACAATGAAAGGCATTAAAAAAAAATAGCCAAGCATGGGGGGAAAAGTGAAGCTACAGAAAAACATGTATAAGGTAATTCACACTTTGGGGTCATCAGCCTCATTCTCTAAATGACTATGATGAATCAATATGTTTAAGAAACAAAACAAAAAATGGCGAATTTAGGGAAAATTCAAGTGGAAATTCTGCATCTGCAATGAACTGTGGTAGACAGAATTCTAGAGGGCTCCATGACATTTTCCATCTCTCATTATTCCTGCAGTGATGTTAGGTTACATGGCAAAGGGATGTAATTAAATTACTAATTAGCTGATGTTACAATAAGAAGATTATCCAGGTGGGACTAGTCTAACCACATGGACAGTTTAAAAACAATTTTCTTTGTCAGTAGTAGAAGAGGAAGACAGACGTTCAAATCGTAACATTCAGAATTTAAGTTACTGTTCCTGGCTCTGAACTTGGAAGGAGCCACATATCAAAGAATATGGGTGACTTAGGATCTGAAAGCCCCCATCTGCTGGCCAGAAAGGAAACCGGGACCTCTGTCCTCCAACTGCAAGCAGCTGAACTCAAAACCTGAATGAATTTGGAATCAGATTCTTCTCCAGAGCCTGCGGATGAGAGCTCAGTGCCAACACCTTGATTTTGACCCAATGAGACCCTAAACAGAGAATCCAATCAAAACCACCTGGAGTTTCAGCCTACAGAACTGAGAGCTCATACATGCAGGTCGTGTCAAGGATCTAAGTGTGTACATGAATAGAATGTAAATAAATTTACAATGGTATGAATCTAATGATGATTAAATATTAGCTTGATAGAGCTCTAAAAATAACAGAGTCTAGATGATAAACAAGAAGATGGATACAATGAAAATTCAGACAAAATCACACAAGAAAAAAAATGACAGAAAACACAGACATGACCTGAACATGTGGGAAACACAGTTGCAATCCCACTTGAAGAGGAAGCAGAGAAAGAAACAAGCAATTGGCAAAGACTGAGTGCTCAAGAATTTTCCAAAACTTATGAGATGAATTACATAGCCAGGAAAATATCTTTCAAAGTGAAAACATTTTAAATTTTCAAACTATTTTCACATAAAGAAAATTTGATGATTCATTCATGGAGAGAGAGCTTGCATAGATATACTAATTTCCAACAAATATATTTTAAGACATAATCATAAAGGATAAAATGATATGCTTGATAACAATTAACAATAACAATTCAAGTTTCAATACACAAGATGAACCTATTCTAAAGTTATATATAATTAAACACATATCATCAAAGTATTGAAAGTGAAAATTGCCAGAGTAAAAGTATAGACAAAAACCACATGATGGGTTATTTTAGCAAATCTGTCCCAGTGATGCAACAAATAGGAGAAGGCGATGGCACCCCACTCCAGTACTCTTGCCTAGAAAATCCCACGGGCGGAGGAGCCTGGTAGGCTGCAGTCCATGGGGTCGCGAAGAGTCGGCATGACTGAGCGACTTCACTTTCACTTTTCACTTTCATACACTGGAGAAGGAAATGGCAACCTACTGCAGTGTTGTTGTCTGGAGAATCCCAGGGACGGGGGAGCCTGATGGGCTGCCGTCTATGGGGTCACATAGAGTTGGACACGACTGAAGTGACTTAGCAGCAGCAGATGCAACAAAAAAGCAGATGAAAAATTATTAAGCAGAAATTTGAGCATTGTCTGCTTATTTAACTTATATACAGAGTACATCATGAGAAACGCTGGGCTGGAAGAAGCACAAGCTGGAATCAAGATTGCCTGGAGAAATATCAATAACCTCAGATATGCAGATGACACCACCCTTATGGCAGAAAGTGAAGAGGAACTAAAAAGCCTCTTGATGAGAGTGAAAGAGGAGAGTGAAAAAGTTGGCTTAAAGCTCAACATTCAGAAAACGAAGATCATGGCACCTGGTCCCATCACTTCATGGCAAATAGATGGGAAACAGTGGAAACAGGGTCAGACTTTATTTTTGAGGGATCCAAAATCACTGCAGAAGGTGATTGTAGCCATGAAATTAAAAGATGCTTCCTCCTTGGAAGGAAAGTTATGACCAACCTAGATAACATATTCAAAAGCAGAAACATCACTTTGCCGACAAAGGTCCATCTAGTCAAGGCTATGGTTTTTTCAGTGGTCATGTATAGATATGAAAGTTGGACTGTGAAGAAAGCTGAGCGCCAAAGAATTGATGCTTTTGAACTGTGGTGTTGGAGAAGATGGTTGAGAGTCCCTTGGACTGAAGGAAATCCAACCAGTCCATTATAAAGGAAATCATTCCTGGGTGTTCATTGGAAAGACTGATGCTAAAGCTGAAACTCCAATACTTTGGCCACCACGTGAGAAGAGTTGACTCATTGGAAAAGACTCTGATGCTGGGAGGGATTGGGGGCAGGAGGAGAAGGGGACGACAGAGGATGAGATGGCTGGATGGCATCACCAACTCGATGGACATGAGTTTGAGTGAACTCCGGGAGTTGGTGATGGACAGGGAGGCCTGGCATGCTGTGTTTCATGGGGTCGCAAAGAGTCGGACACGACTGAGCGACTGAACAGAACTGAACTGAACTGTATCAACAAATGTAACCTAACTGACTATATTTAAAAATAACATCACAAGAAATACATAGTATATATCACTGTACCATTTATTAAAATTGATCATATGCTAACTCCATAAAAGAGCAAATGCCAGAGGAAATAAACTATGTAAGCTGTGGTCAGTTTACTTAAACAAGACATCAGTGACAACCAGCTATTTTATTTAAAACTCTCAAAGTTCTAGAAATTAGGTAATATTCATTCATTAAATAAGAAATAAAAATAAAAATTTGAATTATAAGAAATATTTCATATCAATTTTGTGATGCTATTACAATATATACAAAGTTATTTTTGAATGCATATATTAGAAAAGAACAAAGCTGATAATAAATTATTTATTTCAAGTAGTCAGATATACACCACAACTTAAAAGAAGGAAATAAATAATAAAATTAGAGTAAACATTAATGAAATAGAGACCATTTTCCAATACAGTGAATAAGAAAGACTTTGAAAATACTAAGAATTATTAAACAGTTGGCATGGCTGATCCAGATAGAGGGAAAACATCACCAGCAGTCTTCATCAGCAATGAAAAAGGGTCTGATAGATTCTGTAAATATTCTGAAATTAATTTGAAAATCAATCATTACAACATTAAGTTTGAAAACCTGAGAATTAGTTATTTTCTTAGAAATTTGCATGTTGCCCAAACTGAAATTTTGGTAAAACTAAAGATTTTAAGTCCTTTAACTGGGGGACAGAAATAGGTAAACAAGCCACAAATCTTAATTGCCTCTGTTAGCAGAATCACAGAGCAAGTTGAGTGTGTCCTACCAGGTCTTCTATGTAGAGCTGACAATATTGATTGGGGAGGGGAGGGAAGTCCATCTGGCTAGACTCAGAAAATTCTGAAAATCTTGAACCTCTGAATTGCACTGAGCTTAACTGGTGGTTCAGATGGTTAAAAAATCACCCGCAATTCAGAAGACTGGGTTCCATCCCTGGATCGGGAAAATCCCCTGGAGGAGGGAATGGCAACCCAGTCTAGTATTCTTGCTGGGGGAACTCCATGGACAGAGGAGTTCACCTCTTTTTGGAGGTAAAGACCATATGTTGTTGTTGTTTGGTCATTAAGTCATGTACAACTCTATGATTCCATAGCCGATAGTCCCCTAGGCTCCTCTGTCCATGGGATTTCCCAGGCAAGAATATTAGAATGGGTTACCCTTTCCTTCTCCAGGGGATCTTTCCAGGCCACAGACCAAACCCAGGTCTCCTGCATTGGCAGATGGATTCTTTATACTGAGCCAACGGGGAAATTCTAAAGACCTTATTGTTGTCCTTGTTCAGTTGCTCACTCGTGTCCGACTATTTGCGACCTCATGGACTGCAGCACGCCAGCCTACCCTGTCCTTCACCATCTTCCAGAGTTTGCTCAAATTCATGTCCATTGAGTTGGTGATGCCCTCCAACCATCTTGTTCTCTGTAATCCTCTTCTCCTCTTACCTTCAATCTTTTCCAGTATCAAGGTCTTTTCCAGTGAGTTGGCTCTTTGCATCAGGAGCTTCAGCTTCAGCATCAGTGCATATTCAATACTGATTTCTTTTAGGATTGATTGGTTTGATTTTCTTGCAGTCCAAGGGACTCTCAAGAGTATTCTCCAACATCACAGTTCAAAAACATCAATTCTTTGGTGCTCAATCTTCTTTATGGTCCAACTCTCACATCCAAATGTGACTACTGAAAAAACCACAGCTTTGACTATATGGATCTTTGTCGGCAAAGTAATGTCTCTGCTTTTTATGTCGTCTAGGTTTGTTATTGCTTTTCTTCCAGGAGCAAGCATCCTTTAATTTCATGGCCACAGTCACCATCTGCAGTGATTTTGGAGCCCAAAGAAAGTCTGTCACTGTTTCCATTTTTCCCTTCATTTTGTCATGAAGTGATGGGACTGGATGCCATGATTTTAGTTTTTTGAATGTTGAGTTTTAAGCCAACTTTTTCACTCTTCTCTTTCACCTTCATTAAGAGGCTCTATATGAATCAGTTTCTTGCAAAAGCAAGCCCATCCTCCTCAAGGTTCATAATCAGTCTGTTTTTTTGACTTCAGCTCGATAACCATAATCAGAGATATTGCCAGGGAAACACACACAAAATAATTACAAAATCTTGACAATTTGAGCTGGATATGTAACAGCAATGTATGGAATGTGTTTGAAGGCTGTAAAATCCAAAACGATGGAATATGAAGTAGGATCACATTGCATTTGATAACAAAAATGTCCTTATTTGAGTTTCTAGGCATTGTGTGCGCTAGCTAAAGAAAGAGAAACTGGTTGGAAAAGGAATTCACAGATACCAACTACAGGCTAATTCATAGTTCTAGAAATCAGAACAAGTCCCTATTTTTAAGTATGTATTTTTATATATTAACCAATCCCTCCCTATTTTTTCTACTTCTTTTACTATTTTAACAACAATGAATAATGGTGGTGGTATTTAATTTTATAACCAGGCTTGTCTGGTGTCTGAGTGGTAAAGAATCCACCTACCAATGCAGGGATGTGGGTTTGATCCTGGGACAGGAAGATCCCCTGGAGGAGGGCATGGCAACCCACTCCAGTATTCTTGCCTGGGAAATCCCATGGACAGAGGATCCTGGCGGGCTACAGTCAATGGGGTTGCAAAGAGTTGGACATGACTGATGAGACTTAGTACTTTTCTAATAAAATAAGAACTGTTTAAGTGTTAGATATACATATATAACAATATTCATGAATCTGTGTGTGTGTATATATATAATAAATAACTACTGTGTATTGTATTACAAACACTGTATAGCATTTGTTAAACAAATACTAATTCCTTAACAAATTAAAAGGTATCCCAATAAAGCACAGGATTGTTTCACTGAATACTCTCTGAATGGACATTTACTGAGTCTCCTACCTCTTAGGTATTTCAACTTGCGCTGCATATTCTGTAAGAGTTTATCCTCCTGGGACAAAGAATAGCAAGCATTCCACTCTCACATGATGTTGTCTTGATATACAACATTTAAGTTATAGCTAAATTATACTACTGATGAGGATCCCTTAGGGGTAATTTCAATTTTTGCTTTATCTTACTATTTCCTTCTTTATTGACAGAGTTTGAAGGCTGGGAACAACTGATTGAAAAAGGCATTTTCGATAACTTTTACTTAGATGCTTTGTTAAACCCAGTTTAAGTCCTGTTTACGTTGCAAATCTGAACCAGAAGACTCCATCAGACTGGAACTTCCTGACGCAGTGAGCATCAGGTAGCTCTCTGCCTTGCTTTCAGCACATCAGTACTCCATATGCTTTAAGAATGTCACCGAAATCTGGCAGCAATTTTGAAAGGCTCTTGACATGTTGTTTGGTGTCGTTCTCCAGTAGGAAGTGCCTGGGGTTGTGGCTGAAAGAAGGGGGAGACTGTGGCAATGAAGAAACACAAAAGCCTAACAAAAATGACTGGAATATGTAAAAGGTTTCTAGAAAGTAACAGATGTAGATGCTTTATGACGAGGAGTGGGATCGAGAGAGAAAGAGAAGAGAGCTCATAGAACACAAGAATCCCCAAATAACTGTTGATTGGATGCTCTTTAAATTCAACTGAAAAACAAAATGCCACATTTCAGATGGGCATATTAAACTGTGAGGTTCGTTCTCTTAGAAACCTTTTGAAAATTCAACTGGAAAACAGTGTAGAAAATGTGCCGGCCAAACCACTGACTTGCATATCGTCAGTGACTTGAAATAGGTGGAGTGACTTGAAATGCCATCCTTCTCCATCACCTGCAGTGTTGGCTCATTTGCAAGGACCTCAATTCTCTATCCCATTTAGCCATCCTCAATAGCACACGTGCCACACCCTAGTGTATTTGAATAGTAGTTACTAGTATGTCTGCTGAGTCACTAGCCAAGTCGTTGGCTGTTTTGTCACCACTAAACACAGAGCAGAAAATCTTCTTTCAAATCAAGGTTAGGCAACTGCAGAGGGCTATTGGTTCAGCAACGAGATGTTTGCTAAGGGATTGTGATTACTGGGAATGGAAGTGGGGAAGCATCCAAAGTTAATTTACTATTCATAAGCCCTGAAAACCATGGACCCTGGTTCTCTCCCGAAATGCTCTCCAATGACCATCAGCACTGGTGTAATGTCAATATCTACTCTTTACCAATATTTTGAAAGGCTGGTCTTCAGTTACAAAATCTTGTTCAAGATTCTGCATATCAAATTCTTTTCATGATAGGATGTTCTGTAAAGATCAATATATCTACATTATATGCTCAGCAATATTTGCATAATTTATGCCAGGCCATTGCCTAGGTATTGATTGGTGCTTACACTCGCTTATATTATTTTATTTGGATCATCAGTCTTGAATCTAGGCCTCTTTTTCAGTGTTATATTGTCCCCAGGATGTCATATAGATAATATAGCACATAGCCAATATTATTTTGTGGTTGTTGTTGATTTGCTCAGTTGTGTCTGACTCTTTTGCAACCCCACGGACTGGAGCCCACCAGGCCCCTCTATTCGTGGGATTTCCTAGGTAAGAATACTAGAGTTGGTTGCTCTTTCCTTCTCCAGGGCATCTTCCAGATCCAGGGATTGAACCCATGTCTCCTGCACTGACAGCAGATTCTTCACCATTTGAGCCACCTGGGAAGCACAGTCAGTATTATTACTATTTATTTGTATGGATTTGATCATCTTTGGGGAGGTGCAGACTTATGCATCATTTGTGCTTCCTTCTTGAAGCTTTTTATGAATGAATTCAAGTTTGGAATGCTAAAACTACTTAAACATGTTTGAGTCTGACCAATCTTTCCTAACACACTAAGTTTGAATATATGTGTACAGAGAGCAAGTAGTTATGAATACACACTGAGGAAAGAAAATGGCATTTCACAAAGTTTGCTATGCAAATAGAAAGGTCATTCTGGATGGAATTCCTATTAGTCTTTCACACCTTATTTCCAGGTTTCCATTTCCTTGACTAGGTTTCATCATCTGAGTTTGTAAGCCAGAATCTCTCAGGAAAAAAAAAAAAAAGAAGAACAAAAAAAGTTTCTAGTAAGTGATTATAGATATTCACTTTTTAAAAAATATTAGAACTAAGGATATTGAAAGAATTTGATAGATAAAAATCAAGTAATATTGGTTTTCTTCAAGGAAAAAGCTGAATTTTACTTCAATCTGAGACTCCTAAAAATCCCTTGGAAAGCAAGGAGATCAAACCAGTAAATCTAAAGGAAATCAACACTGAATATTCATTGGAAGGACTGATGCTAAAGCTGAAACTCCAATCTTTGGCCACCTGATGGGAAGAGCGAACTCATTGGAAAAAAACCTTGATGCTGGGAAAGATTGAGGCAGGAGGAGAAGGGGGCAGCAGAGGATGAGACGGTTGGATGGCATCACAACTCAATGGACTTGAGTTGGGTAAACTCAGGGAGATTGTGAAGGACAGGGAAGTGGAGTCTGGCATGCTGCAGTCCACGTGGCTGCAAAGAGTTGGACACAACCTAGCAACTGAGCAAGAACAAAGAAAGTAAGAATTTTATTTTAAACATAGCATACAAACAATAGCATAATGTATACAGTCTTCAAAAATGGCATTTTTTTTTCCTGGTAACTCCCAGAGTTAACTATGAAATGAATATGTGTTTTAAAATGCGGACTGCTATTATTGAGAAAATTGTATTCTAAATGGTCTTCGTGAAAAATTTGACTCAGTAATATGAGTTAACATAAAACACTGTATTCAAAAAGTACTATGATGTTGTAGCTGAGAGTAGAGGTTCCAGCTGAAGTCAAAGCAACTGATATTTTATTAAAATGACTATATATCACATGTCCCAGAAAACAGAGGAATGATTGTAAAATGTTTCGTATAAGAATTTGAAATTAAAGAGATGTCACTAATACTGGAATGAATAAGGAATACAAATTCAATGGAACTAAATAAAATTTTAAATATCTAAAATGATAAAATTATATTAAATTTAGAAAATGCAGATCTGAAAGAGGGAATAAAATATGTATATGCTAAAAACTTGGTGGGGCTTTGAAGAGTGGTTAATATTAGATGACAATTATTATGATTTAGGTATGCAATAAATTGCCTCATGTTTGTACTCCAGATCAGTTTTTTTTTTTTTTGGCCATTCCATACCACATGTGGGTTCTCAGTTCCCTGATCAAGAGCTGAATCTGCACCCCCTACATTGGAAGTGTGGAGTTTTAGCCACTGGACTGCCAAGAAAGTACCCCCAGGTTAGTTTTGAAGGTAAAAGGATGTATAATGCATTTAACTTTTTTTTGATGCTTCCCTATAGAATGGACATCAATATTTCAACAGGTGATTCAATAGTCGTTCCCAAGAAACCAAGAAAACGAATTACTTAGACCAAAGAAGGACATTTAAAATATCTATATGAGAGAAAGAAAACAATGATTTAAATAGAGAAATGAACTGGTTAAAATTTACCAAAGCAATGAATAATAAAACAAACAAAAGGAGAAAATATGTTTAACACGAAGCTAGTGAGAATGTAATGGATTCCTCAAAAGTTACATTATTTAGAGGGACATTATCTGGTTTTTTTTTTTAAAAAATTGAAAATGTGAGGAATAACTGGTTAATAGAGAATATAACTTAGTAATTAATCTAGGCTAAAGTCTAGATACCTCTGAGGATGAAACTGATTTAAGATGATGTAGGTATCTACATTTTTGTTTGTTTATATATGTATTTTAAGAATATCTACTCTCTTAAAATCTACTACAAATAATATATTGTCTCAGGAGCTATAATCCCAAACCAAAAGTCACTCAGTCGGGTCCAACTCTTTGAGACTTCATGGGTAATACAGTCCATGGAATTCTCCAGGCCAGAATACTGGAGTGGGTAGTCTTTTCTTCTCCAGGGGATCTTCCCAACCCAGGGATTGAACCCAGGTCTCCCTCATTGCAGGCAGATTCTTTACCAGCTGAGCCACCAGAGAAGCCCGAGAATACTGGAGTGGGTAGCCTATCACTTCTCCAGGGGATTTTCCCAACCAGGAATCAAACAGGGGTCTCCTGCATTGCAGGAGGATTCTTTACCAGCTGAATTACCTGGAAAGCTGAAGATTACCATTAAAGGGTCTTTTTCAAATTCTCTGGATTTACTGTTGTATATATTTGTATCTCAAGCATCTCCCACAATGATGAGCACCTTGTTGTTTAGTCTTGTCTGACTTTCTCGCGACCCAGGGACTGCAGCCCTCCAGGCTCCTCTGTCCACGGGATTTCCCAGGCAAGAATACTGGAGTGGAGTGCCATTTCCTCTCCTGGGTGTCTTCCGACCCAGTGATTGAACCACCATCACTTGCATCTCTTGCGTATTCTTTACCACTAGCACCACTTAGGAGCCCCTAGTAGGTCTTAATCACAGTTTGTGGAATGAATGAATATATTTATAAATGTAGACGTGGATGACTATTTTGGAGCTTCATTCTGGTAAAGAAGTATTAAAAACAACCATTAAAAACAGTTTAAGGCCCTGGGCCTTGTGCGGTAGAAGATACAAGGAATGTCTTCTACCAAGAAAAAGCTTAAAATCTAGTCAAGAAGAGGACAGGGCTAAAAGAATATACAAAATAAACTAAACTCTTGTTAATAAAGTCAGTGAACACCAGGCAAGGGCAATGAGAATAGAGGTGTGGCGTTTCATGGAGCAGATAAAATTTTAAATTACCCGATGGTTTGATCAGAGCTTTATTTTAGTTATCTTGATATCTAGAGAAGAATCATATAAAATAAAAAGTGGAAGCCACAACAAATTAAAGGAAGAAGCATTAATTTAGTTTTCAATTTAGAAATTCTCACTTGAAGGGAAGTGTCTAGGTCAAAGAGGTGAACATTGGTAAATCAACCTGTTCAAGGATATTCAGCTATTTGTTATCAGGGTGTAGAAAGCTGAGGTGAAAGCCCTTCAGGCCCATCTATAGTGAAATGACACTCAGAAAATGAAAACACACTTGGAGCAGCCCAGAAAGAAACTGAGCTCCACAGTGTATTCATCATCTAAGGTTCTTCCCTGCCTCTGCAGAGGCAGCTCCTGTCATCCCAAATGCAGTCTACTTCATTCTTTTTAATGAATCTCACGTTTCCGTAAAGAATTAAGGTCAATTTTCCCAAAATGTGTGTCTGAAACCATTAGTTCTACCCTTGGACCAATACACGTGAGAAATGTATTGCCAGAAGTATAGATTACTGATGCTTTCATTATTAATTTGATATAGATCTATATGTCTCTCCACCTGAGGCTTTTATGTTGGAAATTAAAGCATTTCAGCATCAAGATATCATAAACATTGTTTCTCAAAATAATAGAGCACATGTGATTAATTTTATGTCAGGACATAAGGCGTGTACAAAAAAATATGTTGTTTTATTTCATCCGCTGCTTAACTGTTTCAGGATGAACACATTTGTAAAGCCTTTGCTATAGAGAATGAAAAACACTGAACATTCAATATTTGACTTCAGATATCTAGCGTGAAATCAGGTGATTCTATAATGTCAAGATAAACTTTTACTTATTTTTTACGCAGATACCACAATGAGTGAGTGAGTGAATGAAGTCACTCAGTCGTGTCCGACTCTTTGCGACCCCATGAACTGTAGCCCACCAGGCTCCTCCATCCATGGGATTTTCCGGCAAGAATACTGGAGTGGGTTGCCATTGCCTTCTCCATAATACTTACTTTTAAACGAAAAGGTTAAAAAAACTGCACATGTGGCCAGCATACCTATGAGACTTCTCAAATGTCTTATATTTGTACGGATGTTGTGCTAATATTTGATAAATGTTGCAACACACTGTAATAATTGTAAAGTAAGCATTAGCTTCATGCTCCTTTATTTCCAAGATAAATTTGAACAGGTATTTTCTTATTTATAGTAATGGACAAACACTGTTCAGTGGTATCTCTTCTATGCATCTTTATTCATGCAGTGTTCCTCTAACTGCTCTGGAAAGAAACATCTCAACATTATGTTTTGTTAGGAATTAAGTCGTTTCTGATGGACCAATCCCTTACCACTACCAAAAAGAAGGAAAAAGGGGAGCGAAAAATGAAGAAGTAGAAAAACAACTGTGTGCATGTCAACAAGTGCCTGACAATCAAGATTAATAAACAAACCAGAAGCCTGCAGGAGAACATTCCCCGCTCTTGCCAATTCATAGATGAATAGAATCAATGCTTGAGAAAATTTCCCTGGAGGGTACAGGGTGGAATTTGGAAACTGTAAAAGGAGCGCTGAAAATGAGAAGAGCAGATGGAAGCTATTAAATCAGAATAACATTGCCTCTCACAAAGACTCAAATCAAATGTCATGAACTTCTAATACTGACAACACAGGCAGGCAGCACAGTTATCTTTGGACTTTAAAAATATATATATGCAATATTACACTATAAATAGTCATAAATGTCTGCCTCAGCAAAGTGCCACGCACCTAACAGGTACACAGTAAAGATTTTTTTGATGATGATGGTGTTGTCTTAATTTTAATAGAGTCACGTGTTTTAATAGAGACATTTCTAGAGTTAGAAATGTTAAAGAATAAAGATTACCAGAGGACTTGGCATACTTTTGATGTAAAAATGTCAAAATCCTCAAATAAGAAACATATTAAATATTTGAAGTATAAAAAGTATTTAATTCTTTAGAAATTATACCATTTTAAAGAAAGAAGATTTGATGCTTTGAGATAATTTCTTGTTTTTACTACATCATCAGTGATTCCTATTTCTTTATCAGAAATGATCAAAGGCTCTTGGCACATGCTTCCCACCTGGACTCCCTCCTTGACCTCTATATCCTGGAGGGAGCATTTTAACGCCTTAGGAAGGCATGAAACTACCTAGAGATTTGCAAATCAGTTTCTTCAAATAGGGCACATGAGTCTGCAGGTCACGTTGATGGACTTGTCCAGTCTCCTTCTGCAGCCATGTGGTTCCTTGATCTCCCAGCGAGCAGCTGCCAGTGCAATTGTGAGCACAGATGAAGGTCTAGCAACCCCTTGCCTGCCTCCCCCACCTACTTCACTTCCTCCCGCAGACACTTTTAAGTGACTGCTCTTGATTTTCAAACCTATTTGGAACTATATTCCATCTTAGATATTGTCTAAGAAATCCCATATAATGATCAATTATCTGTACTCGGCATCATCTTTATTTTTGCATTGCTTCCTGTACCAGCAACTCAGGCAACATGAACATGATCCCACATAACTAGTCAATTAAATTTCTGGACAAAGAAGAAGGAGGAGGAAGAGGAGGAGAAGATGAGGAAGGAGAGAAAAACGTTACAGCCCTTGCTCAATGTTATGTGGTAGCTTGGACTGTGAGGGGAGTTGGGGGAGAATGGCTACATGTATATATCTAGTATGTCCCTTCGCTGTCCACCTGAATTTATCACAGCATTGTTATGGGCTATACCCTGATACAAAATTAAAAGTTCAAAAGAAAAGAATGTTATTCCTTATTGATAGCAATAATAAATAAAATATTAAGATTTTTATTCTTTTTTTTTTTAAAGTTTTGATGATTCTACAAAGATCTTGGGAGAATCTACACACTTATCTAAAGAAAGTATTTATAGGGTATCTTTTAATCCCAGAATCACAAAAATGTTTACTTCAGGGGAATCACCTAATTTTCATGATCTTCCTGATAAATATTTTTCTCCCTGTATAAGACTGGGCTGTGTTTCATAGCTGACATACAGCTTATTATGTCGCTCCAGGCTTGATGGAATTTTCTAGGATCTCAAAAGCATGAATAATTCCTTGGTTCAGGAAGTATTAAAATCATGGATTTAAATGATAGTTCTGCTTAAAATGTAGAAGACAGTTGCAAATGGATCAGGTATGAAGCTATGTGACTAAAACTGTAGATTTTCTCTCTCTCTTTTTTTATTCAAGATCATTATTACCCAAGACTTCTGTAAATATGGAACGACTGCCTAAGTTCTCTGCAGCCCAGTGCCTTGTTGCACCTTGTGGGGACCAGTGTCAGCCAAGCTCCACTGTTAACCTGATGTGATTTGAGCAAACTAATATCATTTTTTATCTCCTGGTGTCATCATTGTAAACTTTTTCTTCTATAGTTGGAGGGAATCAATTATTCTATAAGAGGGTTCAACTTGCAATAATCAATATATTAATTTATTTAGAAGTATTCTTACATACAGACTTCACCAAAATTTATTCCAGATAAGATTGCATTTATTATTTTAAGCTTATTTTATTTGTTTGATTATATTAACTTGGCTTGATACAAGAAACACAATGACTCACAAACACTTGCAAATATTACTTGTTTGCAAGGCTTCTAAATGCTTTACTCTCATTGTTTAATAAGAAGAATAAATTTAGAATTGATTAGTCAGAGGAAATACAGAAACAGTATTTTAAGAGATAAAAGAAAGACTCTAAAATTTGGACTTGACTCACTGTTTAGCTCAGTGCCTTTACTGATTCATGAATTTAATCAATGCGTTTTCAGTACGGCAGTGTGCCAAGAATTGACAGCGTTGTGATGATGGTAAGAGGTGAAACCCTAGGGAGATCGTTACTGTGTTGTGGCAGAGCCATGCACTGGTGGAGCCGGGACACAGAGAACTAGCCCTGCTCAGGTCTTAAGACCTGGGTGTGGCTGCGGGTGCGATCAGGAAAGTCTTCAATTAACCTGGGTCTGGATGAACAAGCTGGGATCAAGCAAGCAAGCTGCTGGAGATAAAGGCTCAGCCATTGCAAGCAGAAAAATTCAAGCCCTGCCGTTTAACCTTGCTGTTATAGCGCAGAGAAGTTATTTCTCTGAGCCTGTTTCTTAAACATAAAATGACTATAATAATAGCACTTAGCTCCTAATATTTCTGGCAGGATTAAATGAGTTAACATACTATAAAGTGCTTGGAAGAGCATCTCAGGCATCATAAGTGAAGTACAGTGAAAGCGAAAGTGAAGTCGCTCAGTCCTGTCTGACTCTTTGTGACTCGTGGACTGTAGCCCACCAAGCTCCTCCGTCCATGGGATTCTCCAGGCAACAATACTGGAGTGGGTTGCAATTTCCTTCTCCAGGAGATCTTCCCGACCCAGGGATCGAACCCAGGTCTCCCACATTGCAGGCAGACGCTTAAGTATAAGTGTTCACTAATGCTATCACGTACAGGAGCCTTGTATGCCAGTGAACAATAGTACAATTCAGTAGACAGGAATGAGGCGAGAAGAGTTAGTGGAAAACAGATCCTGGGAGAACATACGAGGAACGTCAAGTTACAGAGTGTAGACATTTGAACCTTAGAGAGATGAGCTAGGTTGTAGTGAGCGAGGTGTTGTTAGAACTGGAGGCAAGCAGTAAAGCAGAAAGAAGGGTTCTATAACAGGGTCCTCAGTGGTCTGGAGACACCCGTAACATCAAATGAGATGGAGATGGAGATGGTAGGATAAACATAGAGACTTTCTCTTAATTTTAAACATCAGCTAAATATAAGTTTCCATGTCTCAGATCAAACTGCCATATCACATTTATTAGATATTAATACTAAATACTATGTGTTCACTTTTTTTCGACATTGTAAATTATTCTTATGGGTTTTGCTTGGGAGAATTTGACACAGAAAACAATATAGGTGTCATATATGCAATGTATGAAATGCAAGAATAAAGTAGTCCGTTCATTCAGTCAGTTCAGTTGCTCAGTCGTGTCCGACTCTTTGCGACCCCATGAATCGCAGCACGCCAGGCCTCCCTGTCCATCACCAGTTCCCGGAGTTCACTCAGACTCACGTCCATCGAGTCCGTGATGCCATCCAGCCATCTCATCCTCTGTCGTCCCCTTCTCCTCCTGCCCCCAATCCCTCCCAGCATCAGAGTCTTTTCCAATGAGTCAACTCTTCCCATGAGGTGGCCAAAGTACTGGAGTTTCAGCTTTAGCATCATTCCTTCCAAAGGACACCCAGGGCTGATCTCCTTCAGAATGGACTGGTTGGATCTCCTTGCAGTCCAAGGGACTCTCAAGAGTCTTCTCCAACACCACAGTTAAAAAGCGTCAATTCTTTGGTGCTCAGCCTTCCTCACAGTCCAACTCTCACATCCATACATGACCACTGGAAAAACCTAGCCTTGACTAGCCGGACCTTAGTCGGCAAAGTAATGTCTCTGCTTTTGAATATGCTATCTAGGTTGGTCATAACTTTTCTTAACACTTCTGAAAAGCTCAATTGAATCTTATTAACACTGTTGATGAACTCATAGCCTTCCCCAGCTAAATCCTACAATCCTATTTGCCCTCAAAAGGTAAACATCCTAAATTTAATAATAACTGCTTCTGTTTATGGATTTACCATACGTGATGATATCCCTAAGTAATGCAGTATTAATTCTTACTTTTTTGTAATGAAGCAAATTTTGTAACTTGTTAACTTTTTTCAACATCTAAGACTCATCTTTGCTGCGGGGGGGGGGGGGGGGGGGGGGGGGGGGGGCGGGGGGGGGGTGAGGGTGTGGTTCTACTTTACTCATTTTCACTGCTAGAAAAATTTAGGCTTTTATGTATCCAGTTGGAGAAGGAAATGGCAACCCACTCCAGTGTTCTTGCCTGGAGAATCCCAGGGACGGGGGAGCCTGGTGGGCTGCCGTCCATGGGGTCGCACAGTCGGACCCGACTGAAGCGACGCAGCAGCAGCAGCATGTATCCAGTGAATGAGTGAGTTATTTTTGGTCTCACCAACAATGTTGTTATAACTGTTTTCTTTCATGTTAAGCAATAAGGGTGTGGGAGTCAACTTGATAATACCAATTTGTTTCCACAGAGGTTATGTTAGTTTTCACTCCCTCTGGCAGCAGAGTTCCTGTTTTTTCCACACCTTAGGCTCAGATGGTAAAGGATCTGACTCCAGTACAGGAGAGGGTGTTTGATCCCTGGTTGGGGAGATCCTCTGGAGAGACAGGCAACCCACTCCAGTATTCTTGCCTGGAGAATTCCGTGGACAGTGGAGCCTGGTGGACTACAGTCTATATGGTCACAAAGAGCTGGACATGACTGAGTGAGTGACTAACACTTTACCAACATTTGGCTTTATTAGACTTTTAATATTTTTTCCTTGACTATCTGGCGGATGTAAATGGTATCTCATTATGACATAATGCACCTGATTAGTAAGGAGATCAAATATCTTTGCATGTGTTTATTGATTCTTCATGCTTCTTCTGTGAAATGCCTATTGTTCTATTTGCTCACTTTTCTATAGATTTTTACATGGATTTATATATTCTGAGAGTTCTTTATATATTTCAAATATTGATTGCTTATATATATGGCTAGCATCCACTCTCAATTTTTTTCCTTTTCTTTTCATTTCCTTTAGTCTTTTAATGAATAAAAGTTCTTGATTTTAACATAATCATCAATCTTTCAAATTAGTATTTCTATTATTTCTTGTGCCTTATGTGTGAACTTTCTCACACTGCATACCTAAAGATATTTCATACTTTCTTCTAGAAGTTGTCATATTTTTCCCTTTAAAATAATTTTAAAGTTATATTTAACTGATATATATCTTCATTATTTTGTAGACTTAGAGATACCAACGGAACATTTCATGCAAAGATGGGCTCGATAAAGGACAGAAATGGTATGGACCTAACAGAAGCAGAAGATATTAAGAAGAGGTGGCAAGAATACACAGAAGAACTGTACAAAAAAGATCTTCATGACCAAGATAATCACAATGGTGTGATCACTCACCTAGAGCCAGACATTCTGGAATGTGAAGTCAAGCGGGCCTTAGAAAGCATCACTATGAACAGAGCTAGTGGAGATGATGGAATTCCCGTGAAGTTATTTCAAATCCTGAAAGATGATGCTGTGAAAGTGCTGCATTCAATATGCCAGCAAATTTGGAAAACTCAGCAGTGGCCTCAGGACTGGAAAAGGTCAGTTTTCATTCCAATTCCAAAGAAAGGCAATGCCAAAGAATGCTCAAACTACCACACAATTGCACTCATCTCACATGCTAGTAAAGTAATGCTCAAAATTCTCCAAGCCAGGGTTCAGCAATATGTGAACCGTGAACTTCCAGATGTTCAACCTGGTTTTAGAAAAGGCAGAGGAACCAATGATCAAATTGCCAATATCCTCTGGATCATGGAAAAAGCAAGAGAGTTCCAGAAAAACATCATTTCTGCTTTATTGACTATGCCAAAGCCTTTGACTGTGTGGATCACAACAAACTGTGGAAAATTCTGAAAGAGATGGGAATACCAGACCTCCTGACCTGCCTCTTGAGAAATCTGTATGCAGGTCAGGAAGCATCAGTTAGAATTGGACATGGAACAACAGACTGGTTCCAAATAGGAAAAGGAGTATGTCAAGGCTGTATATAGTCACCCTGCTTATTTAACTTCTATGCAGAGGACATCATGAGAAACGCTGGGCTGGAAGAGGCACAAGCTGGAATCAAGATTGCCAGTAGAAATATCAGTAACCTCAGATATGCAGATGATACCACCCTTAAGGCAGAAAGTGAAGAGGAACTAAAAAGCCTCTTGATGAAAGTGAAAGAGGAGAGTGAAAAAGTTGGCTTAAAACTCAACATTCAGAAAACAAAGATCATGGCATCTGGTCCCATCACTTCATGGGAAATAGATGGGCGAACAGTGGAAACAGGGTCAGACTTTATTTTGGGGGGGCTCCAAAATCACTGCAGATGGTGACTGCAGCCATGAAATTAAAAGACGCTTACTCCTTGGGAGGAAATTTATGACCAACCTAGATAGCATATTGAAAAGCAGAGACATTACTTTGCCAACAAAGGTCTGTCTAGTCAAGGCTATTGTTTTTCCAGTAGTCATGTATGGATATGAAAGTTGGACTGTGAAGAAAGCTGAGTGCCGAAGAATTGATGCTTTTGAACTGTGGTGTTGGAGAAGACTCTTGAGAGTCCCATGGACTGCAAGGAGATCCAACCAGTCCATTCTGAAGGAGATCAGCCCTGGGTGTTCTTTGGAAGGAATGATGCTAAAGCTGAAACTCCAGTACTTTGGCTACCTCATGCAAAGAGTTGACTCATTGGAAAAGACTCTGATGCTGGGAGGGATTAGGGGCAGGAGGAGAAGGGGACGACCCAGGATGAGATGGCTATATGGCATCACCGACTCCATGGATGTGAGTTTGAGTGAACTCCGGGAACTGGTGATGGACAGGGAGGCCTGGCGTGCTGCGATTCATGGGGTCGCAAAGAGTCGGACACAACTGAGCAATTGAACTGAACTGACTGAAGATGTGCTAGAAGATTCCCAGGCGGCTCAGTGGTAAATAATCTGCCTGCCAGTGCAAGAGATACAGAGACACAAGTTCAATCCCTGGGTAAGGAAAATCTCTGAGGAAGAAATGGCAGCTCATCTCCAGGATTCTTGGTGGGAAAATCTCATAGGCAGATGAGCCTGGTGGGCTAGTTTGTGAGGTTGCAAAGAGTTGGATATGACTGAGCATGCACACAAGTACATACACACTGTATACTATAACTGGAATTTGGAACACCAAAATAAACTTTAATAAAACAAAATAAAATGATACAAAGGGCAGTATGTGTCACTTAAAGAAGACTACTGAGGAAAATATATTAATACTAATCATATCTAGAGCTTATATGGTACTTTTTAAAGACTTTTTAATATGGACCATTTTTTTCAAGTCTTTATTGAATTTGTTAAAATATTGTTTGTTTTATGTTTTAGAGTTTGGCCATGAGGCATGTGGAACCTTAGCTCCAGGACCAGGAAGTGAACCCACACCCCCTACCTTGCAAGGCGAAGCCTTAACACTGGACCACCAGGGAAGTCCGTATGGTACTTTATTAATTAAATGGTTCTTCACATAACCCGAGATCCACCGTATGCCATTTCTAAATGCATATCACATAGTGCTAATCTCATTTATAACCCTCAATATTTTCTACTACTGTCCAAAACAGAATTTAAACTCCTACTCACCTGCACAATCCCTGATAACGTAGCCCTTATAGCCCTCCAGATATTGCTGTGCCCATTAGCCCTCTTGCCTATTTTCCAGACATACTGAACTGCCGGGAATTCAGTGTGCCATCTCATCTCTTGTCCTCTGTTCTACTATGAATGTGATAGTTCAGTTAGGAAGCTGCTGCAATTTGAGACAATGATATACAACGACTTGCTAATTTATAGGCAAGATGTTATGATGAGAAGATTATCTGAGAATTATGATGAAAACAGATTCTATAGAACTTATAGTAGACATATTCAAATGAATGAGAGAGAGACTGGATAAGAGCTGGTTTCATCATTTTCATAGAACAGACTTCCATACTATGAGATGTTTGTTGAATGAATTAATAAAATGTCAGTAATAATAAAAACAGCTCTTTGATTTTGGCAGTTCAGTTCCTTGGCTATCAATATTGTTGAGATTGCTTATCCCTATGGGTATTTTTTTTTCACTGTTATTCCTTGTCAGCAATTCCTGGTAGCTTAGATGGCAAAGAATCTACCTGGAATACAAGAGACACAGGTTCAATTCCTGGGTCAGGAAGATCCCCTGGAGATCAGAATGGCAACCCACTCCAGTATTCTTACTGGAGAATCCTATGGACAGAGGAGCCTGGCGCACTACAGTCCACAGGGTCACAAAGAGTCACGGGGTCACCACTGAGTGACTAACATGCACACATATATAATCATCTTCAAAAATTCAGTGTTTATAACAAAAAAATAACAGAATTTTTAACAGAATTTTCAGTAAGTTCATTCTATACTTATGACCAAAACTAATAATTTTTTAAAGAAAGTTCTTGATTGTAGTCTTTATCATTCAAAGTATTTATTGGATCTTAATATGCAATTAAAATATATTTAAAACTACATTTTACTTAGTCACAGGCAACAAATGGTTTTAATGAAAGAAGAATATCAAGGTATAAGTACAATTTTAGCTCATGATTTCAATAAAGAATCTAATTGTTGTAAACATTATCCAGTACTTACACTTGAGTGCAATTCTTTAGGTGAATCATGTACTTGGAAATTTGAACTAATAAAATGTATTCTTATTCCAAATTCCTATAAAATTATTTGCACAGAAAATCTTCCAATTTCCTTCATGCAATTTTTCTGTGCATGGGAAACTCCCTCTCAAATTATCTGTGCAGAAACTTATTCTAGTCTCACCACATTTACGATGACATTTGCGCCCCATGCTTCTTGTAATCAATGGTAGCCCCTGTCCTTCTTGCACTTAGTAACTGACTGAGCTCGACTGGTAACTCATTCTTGAGGCCACAGACTTTTTTCTGATCAATACCTGCCCAAGGATCTGTGAGGTCAAATTCCCAATTTTTCTTGCTAAAGAGCTGTGTGTGCATGCTAAGTTGCTTCTTGCTAAGTCTGATTCTTTGTGACCCCATGGACTGTAGCCCATCAGGCTCCTCTGTCCATGGGATTTTGGAGTGGGTTGACGTGCCCTTCTCCAAGGGATCTTCCCCACCCAGGGATCAAACCCGAGTCTCTTTGGTGCCTTGCACTGGCAGGTGGATTCTTTAGAGCTCGGGCAACCTGGGAAGCCCGTTAAAGAACTTCTTCTAGGCAAAGTCACTGCTCTGGGCTACTGGCCTCTTGCTCACTTCCTTTATTTGGGAATCACTGGATCTCTGCCTTCAAGCCCCAGGCACGCAGGCCCTGCTGGGCAGCATTACCACCTTCGTCACAGTGTCTTTATTCCAGCAAAGACCCCACCACCATTCACCTCCATCCATACCACAGCCCCTGCTCAGATGCCCACTGAGAGCTGGTGTGGCCAGGGCCTCTGTGTAAACTCATGTTTTGCCTTTCTTCCGGTTCTCAATTCCTTTCTGTACAGTCCAGCTGTTCCCCTAACTTTCCAACACATCTCCTAAGTGTACATGCAGAATGTTAGAAACTGCATGGGTTTTGTGGGTGTACTTCCTTCCGTGACCTCCTTAGCCTCAATTTTCTCAGGACTTTATGTGAGAATTAGCATCTTGTCAAGAACAAACATGGGATTCCCTGGTGGCTCAGCGGTCAAGAATCTGCCTGTGAGGCAGAAGGCGCAGGAGACGCCGCAGGTTCCATCCCAGGGTCAGGAAGACTCCCTGGAGGAGGGCATGGCAACCCACTCCAAAATCCCATGGACAGAGGAGCCTGGGGGCTACAGTCCATGTGTCTGCAAAGAGTCAGACATGACTGAGTAACACTTTGACCACTTTTAGCAACTTATAGAATCAACAACCTTAAATTCAGAATGTATAGTGTAAATAAAGCCTCATTTTCTGCTGGTTTTTGCTTGTTAATATTAGGGAAGATGGGGTTGTTCTAGAAAGTGAGACCCAAAAGATTTTTTTAACTCCACATGTATTAATTCATGAAAGATAGAATGAGTGTCTACACTGTTCTGAGAGCCTTAGTTTTGAATCTTATCAACAGTACTTGAGAGGAGCAGAATTATTATATCCATTTTTCTTTCTTTATTAATTTTTTTAGACTAAAACTCATGTTATTTTCTGCCGTACACCAAACCTAGAGTATAGAGTAGAGTTCCCTGAGCTATACAGTAGGTCCTAATTTGTTGCCTATTTTACATATGATGGTGTGTGCTAAGTCGCTTCAGTCATGTCTCACTTTGTGCAACCCTATGAACTGTAACCTTCCAGGTTCTTCTGTCCATGGGATTCTCCAAGGCAAGAATACCTGAGTGGGTTGCCATGCCCTCCTCCAGGGGATCTTCCTGAACAAGGGATCGAACCAGTGGTGTCTCCTACATCTTCTTCATCACAGATGGATTCTTTACCCCTGAACCACTTGGGAAGCCCCATATATAATGGTGTGTATATGTTAATCTCAATCTCCCAACTTACCCCTCCCTTCTTCTGCATAACCCCACCATCATGCTTGTTTTCTACATCTGTGACTGTATTTCTGTTTTGTAAATCAGTTCATTTGTATCTTTATTTTTCAGATTCCACAGATAAGCGATATCCTAGGATATCTGTCTTGCTCTGCCTGACTTCTTCACTCAGTATGACAATTCTAGGTCCATCCATGCTGCTGCAAATGGCATTATTTAGTTTACTCATTTTCCAATCGGGCTAATATGCACTTAGAGAAATGTTGCAGCTTGTCTGAGTTCATGTTCCCCATGAGTGGTGGAGCTGGAATTTCAATTCCAACAGCCCGATTCCAAAGTTGAGATCAGTACTAATATGCTGCACTGGCTCCAGGTTAAAGACAGAATCTTTGTCCTTAGGCAGTTGATCGTCTTGACTATAAAGACAAAGCTGTCAGTTGGGTCTGACCTGTGATGTGGGAGGTGGTGGAGAGATTTGAGTGCATAGTGTCAGAGTAGACAGAAAGGGTGCTTAGGCTGAGACTGGGAAAGTGATGAGAAGTAACTCAACCCGGAAAACACACATTTGAGGATAGCACTGAAGGAGGGGAAAAAGAGAGAAAATATGGGTCATTCCGAAGATATTTTCTCCAACTATGTGGAATGTACATATTTTCCCCCCATAGATTGAGAGTGCCAAGAATGAAGGTTATAAACTGAGGGGGAAAAGTTTTTTTGGAACAAAAATAGGACATATTTTTTCTTTCTTCCAAAATAACTTCTACTAATTTCCTATTCTTTTTTTTTTTTTTCCTTTTTTTTAAAATCTAATGTTCTGACACTTTCTAAACTATTAATGTCAGGTCTAGAAAGGCAATGCACTCCATCATTTTCCCCCCACTGCAGGCTGGAAGCAAAGGGTAATGTTTATAGAAAGTGATAAAATCCTGCAAATGAGGATTCAGCTTCAAATTACCATCTTGCCCTTAACTATCATGCTGCTTCTGTTATTCTAAAGCAGGTAAATGTTGGCTGCAGATGCAAGCTCAAAGTCATCACTTCAAACCACACTGTTAGTGCATGGATTTCATTTGCAAAAAGTTGTCGTGTCCCTTCATGCTTGGAAACCTAGAACATGCTCTGCATTCACTCTGTGGCAGTTGCCTTTACATTTTAACAGCACGCCATACACCAAGGAGGTGCGTCCTGGGCACACGCTTACATATATGAATAAATAATGTTAAAGCTAATAAGATCTCAGAGAGAAAATGATGATTGTCTTTAATCACTAACCTTAAGCAGCAGCGAACCATATTATCAAACACCTTCATTTCTCATAAAACTATCTATCACACACAATATAGACCTGATGAAAAAGAAGGTGGAAGTAATCAGGACAGAATGCCAATTACCTCATTACTTGTCATAGCACATTGTAACTGGAAATTGCTTCTTTCAGGTTCTGTTTGCTCAGGCAATTACAATAAACTCTCTGCTTGACATGTTGTTTGCACAGATGTAGTGCATTAATAAACATGAGGGCTAATCTGAATTATTGAACCAGCCACAATAATTCCAACAAAGGATTTATAATAAGTCCAAGAAAGCTGAGGTATCACTGGAATTCCCTGTAAGCAACACTGACATACTTTATCACATGTAAAATCCTCAAATTTAATGTACGGTACTGAAATAAGTCCCATAGGTATTTTGTATTTTCTGGGGCTCTAAGTCCTAAGCAACTGCCATTATGGAGGCGCCTCCAGACTGCCAAGGTAAGTGGCAACATCCCAGGCTTAGAGGAATTACTCTATTTGTTGTGTAGTGCGCAGATCTTAAGCCCCTTTAACCTAATTTTTCTAAAATCTGATTTGATGTAGAAAAAAAAATGTGCTCCAGTATGAAATGTCTCAGAGCACCATGGAAAACGTACGATGGTCCAAGGGATAGGATGAGGGACAGTGGGCTGTCTCTCCTGCTCCCGGTGCTAGAAGAGCATCTTGCGAAGGGAGGATGCCTCCTTGAGAACAAGTTATCAATCGCGGCCAAAATGCTGAATCATCTTTTAGCACAGAGCTCAAGTAAAGATGACTTCAGCTAAATTTTGTTTGTTTGTTTGTTTCATGAAAGTGAAAGTTGCTCAGTCATTAACGACTCTTTGCGACCCATGGACAACACAACCCTTGGAATTCTCCAGGCCAGAATACTGGAGTGGGGAGTCGTTCTCTTCTCCAGGGATTGAACCCAGGTCCTCTTCATCGCAGGCAGATTCTTTACCAGCTGAGCCACTAGGGAAGCCCCCACCCCACCCCTTTTTTTCATACAAGTTTCTTATTCAGTGAAATCTTGTTAAGGTCAAAAATATATTCACTTAAAAAATGCACCTCATCAATTTCTACCATACAGAGGCTGGATTCTAAAAACAACTTTGCTTTTAGCCAGGCAAGTAATAAATAGAATGAGAATTAGAAGTGTCTTCAGAAGAGAATCTGGTGCACCGAGCATAATGATTTCACTTGGTTAGTAATGCTCTGCAGTATGACTGAGACCAGGTTCCTAGACTTTGCAGGTTAGGGCAGGACAGAGCTAGAAAGCCTCCTCCAGATATTCTTCTTGGAGTTGTAGAAGGGACACGATCCTGTCTGCAAACAACCACAGTAATTCTCAATTCCTAAGCAAAGTCATACTCACAAAGGAGAGTTCCATCGTGTTTCTTCACTCCCCCCTACATTAAGCGAGACTTCCAACTTTCTTCTCAATTTCCTCTTGTGTTCAGTCTTTTTAGGAAATGGCAACCCACTCCAGTATTCTTGTCTGGGGAATCCCATGGACAGAGGAGCCTGGTGGGCTAAAGTCCTTTGGGTCACAGAGTCAGACATGACTTACAGACTACGCAATGGAATCAGTCTCTTTGGAATACCTTATCACTGACTGCATTCTAATATTGACATAGAAGGCTGATTGTAAACCTAAATTATAGTACCAGCAAATAGTCACTCAATTTCAATGTATCTATTTTAAAAAAGGAAACAAGGCTGCCATCCCAGACTCATTTTTCTAGTGAAGAACAGAGTATTTAGAGTGTTGTTCCAACTCTAAACACTGCTCAGATATGAGATATAATACCCAATACTATTTGAGATTATCAATTAATCTCAGAAAATTATTTGGGAGTAGTTTTTGTATCTTTTCCTTGAAATTTATTTTTTTTGAAACTTGAAATTTCTCAAACCTGGGAATTACAAAGTAAAAGAAGTGTGTGGTTCTTTTCCTTAAAGTTGGCTTTTTAAGCTTTGTTCAATAGTTAAATGTAAATTCAACTTTTGCATGTAGGGCTTCTCTTAATTCAAGCCCAAAGATTCATATAAAAAGTAAGAAACTCACTTTATTTTCCTCAGTGCCAAGTTCACGTCCCTCTCTCCTCACACTCACCCTCTCTGCAGCTTGAGTCACTCACCCCACCCCCATTTTCAGGAAATGCTGCTTGGCTGGGACAAAAAGTACCCTTTACATGGCTTAAAAAGAAAATGTGAATCAAGATATCTCAAAGACTAATGGGATATATTAAAGCAATTCAATTATTTTAATCACTTTCATATATCATGAAATTATGTAGAACAATTTCATTCAAGTGTTATGATCACTGTTGAGACTACAATTGTGAATTGTTACACCAGCAAATATTGAGGAACATGAGTGCTGGTGAAGTTCTTTTGCAGAGTATGCAAGTGAGGACCAGAATGACACCAGGAGGGAAATTTCCATCATAATCAACTTATTCATTCCATAATAACCTCCTTAGGAATCAAGCTTCAGGATTATAATGTTCTATGATTAGTTTCAGTCCAAAGTTAATGTTGTTCTTTGACTTAGTGTTTGCTTTACTCAAGTTATAACACTGTCACATAGAGGGAGAATACTTTTAATTATAAAATAATTATAGAAATAAATTGAATAAAATAAATGAACAATAGGTTAAAGGAAGATGAATTAGACCATTTACATACTATACAGAATAAGTCTTATTTCAAAGACAAGATACATATGAAGGTTAAAAGTAAGGAAGGTCAGGTTCTATAAAACAAAAATTACTTTTTAGTTAATTTTAACCATATTATTCCCAGCACCATAAAGAAGAATTTTCTGTGTTACTTTTAACTTATTGAAAGGAATGGGTACACAGTTGCATACACTTATATGTACATACATGGTGGGGATGATGGAGGTCCTCTGATTATTTATCAAAGATTATATTTTGCTCAAGTTAATATTCAAAAGCAAAAGTATAAACTATATCATTTTTTAATGTAATACTATCAATAGCACAACTTAAATCAGAGAAAATCAAAGCTCAGAAAAGCCTGTTTTTACCCCGCTATTAACTAATGCAATGTATAATTTAAGCATATATATAATTAGAGCATGTTGATAAGATTATAAATAATAAAATTCCATATAATATGTACAATTTTGAAGATGAGAGCATAATCTCTCTTTATATGTGATATCAGAAATAGTATTTATCCATATCTGGGTTAAAATTATATAATGATATTAATCTATATGTAAATATTTTAATTTTGTGCTGTATAAAAATATAAGCCTAAATTAATAGTAATAAATATATAGCTGAGTAATTTGTAAAAGTAAGCTATGACTGAAACCCATGAGAAGTTATACACAAGTAGCAAAATAAAAAATAGAGCACTTTCTCATCCATGCTAGTTCAATTTTAATCCCAGTGATAATAATGGAATATGAGAGGATTCATTCATTTCCTACGAAATAAATCAAATATTGATTTGGTCTGGATCATTTACTTTGTACTTAATCATTGTGAAAACCTTAGGATTTTTGTAAGTGAATTTTCAGAGACACCAATGTCAGCAAATTCATATTATCCTACACATGAATGCATATAATATAATACTTACATATATTTTATGAAAAATATTTTGTATACTCACATATTAATACATGTGCTCTTATAACATTAGTCAACTAAATAATATGTCTTCTTGCCCTTTAAGTTCTAGCTTAAGATAATTAAACAAAAAAAGCATAAATTTTATAGCAGTTGTTTTGAGCTGAAAGAATATTTTGGAAATCAAATTTTATTATCTTAGATCAATTATCTATTAAAACAGTCAAAACTTGAAAACCAAAAAAGTAAGGTGATCAAAACTGGTGAAATATTATAAAACTAGAGGGTGTGCAGTGAGCTGGTGCCAGGAGTTAATCATACATAAGAATTTAAGTGCATGTTGTAGATTATACCCAGGACAGCACCACAGCCTTCATGTTATTTTTATTTCCACTAATTGTAAATATTTTTTCTTTCTATAAACTAATGAACTATCCAAATGAAATGTAAAATTGACATTTTGTTAGCCTAATTCCTTCCTCCACCCTTTCCATTCTGGATTCAATTAACCCCAACATATAAACTTAGAAAATTTACAAAATCACAATGGAGCCCTGTAAAGAAGGCATGGAAGAGGAGACAGAAATTATGTTCCTAAAATCGAAAGAATCTCTCAGTTAAATTCCAAAGTCACTGATGTTTGAGAAAGTTACCTACTTTAGAGAGTTACAAACTCTTTGCTTTAATTCTTTTCATAATACTGTTTTGAAATTGTACTTTATATCACTATCTGATATCATTGGAAGCTATGAGATAAATAAAAACTACACAGAGTAATTTATCAAAGGTTTTTTGTTTTCTAAGATACTATTTTAAGTGTATTTTTCTTCTCAGGAAAAAGAGAACTTCAGATTTCTAAATTAACAATCATTAGAAAAGCTACTAAGGAGGGTACCAGGGAAGTCCTTGGGTTTCTGATTCCTCATTGAGAAATCACAAATTATGTTACAAACTTTCCTTCCTAGTTGCCTGTGTACATTCAAGCACCAGAAAAGTCTCTGATCCTTATAAAATTCATTAACAACATATATTTATGATACATTTGTGAATATCCCATCAATTCTTCCCAATTATGAGGATTATTTACTTTTACATTCTGCAGTTTAAGAGAGTGTTGATGCACCATAATACAGCAAAATAAGTTCAAAACATGACCTCAGCAAGTCATTGGGCTTTATACTTCAACATGAATCTATATCTTTTCTAGGAGAGATTAGCAAACAAAATTTGAAGACAACATTTTTGTCTTTTTCCAAGCCTATCAACAAGCTAATGCTGAATGTGGTTCTTGAATTCTTCTCCCCTCAAAGTGGATGAAGTCAGTCACATGGGTACCACTTTTCTTCAGGATGCTGTATGCACTGCTACTTGTAACTATTTCTCTCTTCCATATCCATTTTCACAGGCTATATCCTCCCAGGAAAGCAAAGCAACTAGCTACAAAATAGCATCTCACAGCTTCTATTTACCTAAGATTTAAAAAATAAATAAAATTTCATTTTTCCTATTATGGAAAGACTCCGAGCAGTCTTCCAAATATGTCTCATAGACTCTGTTTCTATTTTTGTTGTCACTGTTCATCTCAAAGAATAGATGTGTGGTGCCCCTATAAAGGTGAGACATTTTGCATGTGAGAGTTTCTTCATCTAAGAACTCCTTTATGAGAAGGTAGAAAACACAAAGAGCACAGGATCAATCAATGAGGTTTTGCATTTCCTGGAGATGGTAAGAGATGACTACATCAGGATGTGTGTTGATAGACACCTGCTGAGAAAACGGGGGCTGGAGCTCAGTGAGGGACAGTGTGAGGGGCTGTCAAGACCGCATAGGGAGCAGCGCTCAAGTATTGACTGGGAGCTTTTAGAAAGTGTTTTAGAGACGGTTGCTCTGCCTGTACTCCAGCAAGAACACTCAATACTAGAGAATTTGGAAGGCTGAAACTAGGGAACTTGCTGTGTGGAGAAAAGTAAAAAGATTCAACAGTTCATTAGACCCTCTTTCAAGGATTCGATTCTGGGAAAGGCAATTACCGGGTGTCATAAAAGTCAGCCATCCTCCCTAAGAAGACTTAGCAACTTTCACCAAAAAAAAAAAAAAAGAAGAAGAAAGAAATTCAACCTCTATGAAGCTGAGTTGTCTGGAGAGGGCATTCTAAAGGAAAATGCTTAAAATATCTATTTATGAGTGTTATTTCCACCACAACAAAAACAACAAAATGAAGCAAAGAAGAATTGAGGAATATTTACACAATTGGCAGCTTTTTTGACTTCATACCAAACTTAGTTAGGCTGTGCTTATATTTTTCCATGAACAAATTACAGAAGCATTTCATCTTCAAACACAAATGCACTAGGAACTGTTCAAAAAATAAATTCTGAAACTAGGAAATTCAGTAAGTTGTGATTTTTTTGAGGAGACACCCCGTACCTCTGACAATTCTGTCAGTGTAGTCTATATTTTATTGCAAACCCGTGGCTTTTTCTTTTGTTTCACAAGTGGAGTGGCATCATTTTTTTTTCTTCTTTTTGCCCTTCTATACTTTAGCCACTAAAATCGACAGCAAGCGTAATGTAATTTACTTGACTCAGGATGGATAGTAAAAAAATTCCAAACTTTGCCAGCAAAGAAACAGACACTCAAAAATACTTCAAGGAAGCAAGCTTACCTTTCACGGGTTCTGTTCATCTTAATATTTCACGTACTAAAGTGGCAGTGTGCTGTGCCGCTTCCCCCCCTGGTAGAACTTGCATGAACTGATACAGACTCAAAGAAAGCAAATAGGAGCTTTAGCAACGAAAATGTGGAAAATCCAAAGAATTAAAGTGCCCTTATTTCGATTTGAGGAGAGTACAGTCTATTTCTTAGAATATGTGACTCGGGGGCATATTTCTTTGTCATTGTTTTGAGGTTCACTTAACCAGAAAGAGGAAGCATGACAACAAAAGTGGGAGTTCAGTGAAGCATGGCTGGCTTGACAATAGCTTTCTTGCAGGTTAGCCAAATTTAACTGGCAAAAGCTCTCCCAAACTCTTTTGTCTGCTCCATTTGCACCATAATGTCGGTCTCTCTCTGTGCCTATTTCACTGCTCAAGTTGGACTCTTTATCCCAGAAGATGGAAAAAGTCATTTTTTGGTTCTATCCATAAACGTTACTTTATACAGTATTGTGCGATCGTCCTATAAAAGATACGAAAGGGGAAAGTGCACTTCACATGGCCACAATTAAGCCTTCTGTTTCCGCTCTCCTGCCCTTGTCAAAGCTTTGATTTAGTTTCCTAGGTTTTGTCCAAGGGTCATTACAGATGTCTGCAGACAATTAGCCTCTCCCCACAGCCCTTCGCCAACTGGGGTGATTAGCAAATTAAAACTTTGCATTCTTCTCCGTCTAGTGAGATGTCTTGGGAAAGATTAGCAAATGTGACTAATTTGTAGAGACCTGAGGGGAGCTTCAGGTGTTTGCCTCAGAATTTCAGGATCTAAATATTAAGTTAGCAATTGAGCACTCCCTTGTCACGTGCTCCAGCATTTAATGAAACCTTCAGCTCTGAAACTTAGAAACAATCGCATCCTTGATGGGGGCCTTCAGGAACTTTTTGCATCCACGCCATGTTCAAACAGTGCCAACCTAACCCTCATAAACCATATTTTGTGTATACCATGCTCATGTTTTGAGCATATTTGCAGCTTCTGCTTCTGAAACTGAAACCCCTACTCTATGTAAGAATTTAGTATACTTTTCAAAGCATTTGAGACCTATGCATTAGGGTGAATGCCAACTATAAGTGAGGTATTCAAATGATCCAGGGGATATCGTCTCTTGGATTTCAAGTGGCAATTGAAATTAAAGAGAAACTTTCCTGGCGCCATTTTTGTTTTAACAGAGCAAATGTTTGATGAGGTTAGCAGACGGAGGAAGGAAAGCCTTTGGCAGAATTACCCCCAACCATATATAGGAATTAGAATCTACAGATGGGTAGGGTGAATAAGGCCCAAATGTCAGACTTACATGCAGAATATACATTCTGTAAAAAAATATTTCTAAACTGTATTCTACAAGACAACATAACAATTTTTTTAAATGTGTTCCGTCTCTTCATGTTTCTTCATTCACTTTGGTGGTGAATCAAACAAGTAGGTATGGGCTTTCCAGGTGGCTCAGTGGTAGATAACCTGCTGCCAGTTCAAGAGACACAGGTTCAGTCCTTGGATTGGGAAGATCCCTAGGAGAAGGAAATAGCAACCCAGTCCAGTATTATTGCCTAAGAAATCTCATGGAGAGAGGAGCCTGGTGGGCTATGGTCCACAGAGTCACAAAAGATTCACACACATCTTAGCAACTGCTGCTGCTGCTAAGTCACTTCAGTCACATCTGACTTTTTGTGACCCCCATGGGCTGTAGCCCACCAGGCTCCTCTGTCCATGGGGATTCTCCAGGCAAGATTACTGGAGTGGGTTGCCATGCCCTCCTCCAGGGGATCTTCCTGACCCAGGGATTGAACAGCGGATTCTTTACCACTGAGCCTCCAGGGGAGCCCTGACATAGCAACTAAACAACAACAACAACAGATAGGTACAAATATCCCACCAAGTGTAGAAGCGAGTGGAAAATGTTGAGCTAGATGGTCACATTCAGCCGCACTTTGACTTAAATGTGAAATTAAGAGTCATAGGCATACTCTTCTGATTTCCATCCCTGGTGGCTCAGACAATAAAGCATCTGCCTACAATGCTGGAGATCCAAGTTCGATCCCTGGGTTGGGAAGATCCCCTGGAGAAGGAACTGGCAACTCACTCCAGAACTCTTGCCTGGACAATCCCATGGATGGGGGAACCTGGTAGGCTACAGTCCATGGGGTTGCAAAGAGTCAGACACGACTGAGTGACTTCACTTCACTTTCTCGATATATCCATCTGTTCAGGAAGGAAAACATTGGTGGTCAAACACCTTGCTGACCCAACCCCTGTTTCACTGACACTGCCTCCTGGATTTGCCCAGCACCCTGATCACGTAGGAACAAAGTGGATTACCATTTCAACATGACTTACTCCATCTCTCCACCAGGGAAGTCCTTCCCTCACTGCTAAAAATGTCACCTGTTGATAAGTTCTTCAAATGCATTTGGATGTCTGAGGTCATCTGTGGTTTCCAGTTTGTGAGAAAAAACAATGCTAATACTAGCATATCTCAGGCCCATTGCTGATGAACAACAGAATGTACAAAGATATGAACGTGAATCAGTGATCTCTAGACAATCCATTCACATCTCATAAACCAGCAGTTCCCATATCCTTACATTGATTTAGGGATAACTGCTACACCCTGCCAAGGGGAGCTAACCCAAATTGTTTAGTGCTAAGATATTCTGGGGCCACATAACAATGCATGAGGCCAAGTTTGCTAAATCACCCAGCAAAAATGAGTTACAGGCCAGGATATTATGCTAATAAATGGAATTTCATTTTTATTGTGCTGTGCCCTTTCCTGGGCTTCCCTGGTTGGCTCAGTTGGTAAAGAATCCATCTGCAATGCAGGAGACCTGGGTTCGATCCCTGGGTTGGGATGATCCCCTGGAGGAGGGCATGGCAACACACTCTAGTATTGTTGCCTGGAGAATCCCCATGAACAGAGGAACCTGGCAGGCTGCAGTCCATGGCGTGGCAAAGAGTCAGACATGACTGAGTAACTAAGCACAGCACACACATGCCCTTTATCACGAAGTTCAAAATTCCACAATATTTCATGCAGGTGTTTTAGTTGAGTAGTAAAGAAACATCATTAGTGGTGTAATGTGAAAATGCAAACCATAATTGCTAACTGAATAAAGGTAAACATCACTAGAGCTTCCCTGCTGGCTCAGTGGTAAAGAATCTACCTGCTAGTATAGAAGAAGCAGGTTCAATCCCTGGGTGGGGAAGATTCCCTGGAGAAGGAAATGGCAACACACTCTAGTATTCTTGCCTGAAAAATCCCATGGAGGAGCCTGGTGGGCTACAGTCATGGGGTTGCAAAGAGTTGGACATGACTGAGTGGCTGAACAACAATTCAGAGCTTCCATAGTTTTTCCTATAATAACTCCATAGTTATCCAGTAGTTTACACACACTTCTACACACACACACACACACACACACACACACACACAACGACACTGCAGATCATGAGCCATTAGCAAGTTCAAAGTGATGTCATAAAGAAAAGGAAGCAGATCTGAAAGACTATTATGGATTAAATATCTATGTACCCCAATCAAATTAATATGTTGGATCCCAAAGTCCCAATGTGATAGTGTTTGGAGGTGATTAAATTTAGATGTGCTCATGAGGAAAGGCACCTCATGAGGGGGTTAGTATTCTTACAAGAGGAGAAGAGACTTTAGAACATTCTGTGTCTCCGCCATATCAGGACACAGTGAGAAAGAGTCCTTCAAAAATCATGAAGGGCCAAGAACTGGATCCCCCATCACTTTGATTTTGATCATCCCAGCTTCCAGAAATTGTAAGAAAATGATTTTGTTTAAGCCATCAGTCTAAGGTACTATGTTATGGGAGTCTGAGCATACAAATACAGATACCGTCTGATTCTCAAGTTAATATTATCCCTCAAATCACTGGGCCATGCGGCCAGGCTTCACAGATCATATCTTTCTTCCTTTGGGCTGGGTTTACTCTCCGATCTGCTAACTTCTTACAGTGAACAGATTTTTTTCGGTGGGGTATGGGGATGGAGAAGTCTTTTATCTATTAATTGTATTAGTTGTTTTCCAAGTTTTACTGGAAGATAACTGGCATAAAACATTGCATTAGTTTAAGGTATACAATGTAATGACTTGCTACATGTATTCAATATATATTTCAAAATGATTACATGTTTAGCTAACAAGTCTATCACCTAACAGAGTCACATTTTGTGTGTGTGTGTGATGATAACTTTTAAGATTCAGTCTCTTAGCAATTTTCAAATAAATAACACTGTATTGTTAATTGGGATTAAAACTCTCTTTTGCCAGAAAAGGTAACATATTCACGAATTCTGGTTACTTAGGTCTGTATATCTTTGGAGGATATTGTTCAGCCTACCACAGGCCACTATTGTTGTTGTTGTTCAGTTGCTAAGTCGTGTTTGACCCTTTGTGACCCCCCGGCACACCAGGCTTCCCTGTCCTTCACAGTCTCCTGAAATGTGCTCAAATTCATGTCCACAGGACCGAAATAGATACCAAGTTATTTGGAACTACCTGCTTAAAAAATGGAACTAGAGGCTGTAGAGAAAACAACTGAGATTCTAAATGCACAGAAAACTGAACATTTCATAACGTTTGACCTAGAAAGTAATACAGTTAGAGACCAAAAGATTTCCAAACACTGAGTTCCAAAGAAATCCAACATTTAGATCTTGGAAAGATAGACAGGACCCAGCAAAGGAGAGCAAGAACGAAGAGCCTAGAGTGTAGGGAAAAAAAAACAAAGAAAGTGTGCGATCTCAGAAGACAAGGGAAAAAGTTTTCAAGATAGAGGAAAGAAATGTTTTTAATACCACGTGCCATGTGAGACAAAGTGTGAGATCCAATATTTGTATTTAGACACAACCAGGCTCCTTAATAGGCTTCCCTGGTGGCTCAGTGGCAAAAAAAAATCTGCCTGCAATGCAGAAGCCTCAAGAGACACAGGTTCAATCCCTGGGTTGGTAGGATCCCCTAGAGGAGCGCATGGCAACCCACTCCAGTATTCTCGCTTAGAGAATCCCATGGACAGAGGAACCTGATAGCTACAGTCCATGGGGTTATAAAGAGTCAGATATGACTGAAGCTACTTAGCGCACGTGCACTGGACCCCTAATACGATATAAACATATTTTATTAATTAACTGCCCTATTATTATCTAGTGAACAATCACCTTAAACTAACCTTCAGGAAAATGACTGTGACCTCAAATAGTGTATTTACAGCAAAAAATTGTCTATCTACTATGAAATTTGAGGGAGCATCCCATATTCATTTGCTAAATCTGACAACCCTATTCTAGAGGTCAGTAGCCTCTAGAATACTGTCTCTAGTAGTAGTAGCCTCTGGACTATTGACCTCTTAGATAGATAGGTTTGTAGTACATGATCAAAATGGTCAAGAGGCCAGGATTGGTTACATATCTTTTCAGAAAGCCAGGAAAGTGGCCAACTGTAAAAACAGCTATTCCTCAAGAAATTTCCCTGAGGTTCCACCCTGCACCACCATCATAGGATCAGAGGTGAGGAGCTATAGGAAAACCGTCACTAATCAATTGCCTTGGTAATGCTGATGGTTCAGGTCTGGACATTACAGAAGGATAGTTCACCCACAACCCAGATGACACGCGCAAGTGTAATCTGGTTGTTGTCTGTTTAGTTGCTTTTTAACTTGTCTGGAGTTAGTCTGGAACACATTGCTGGGATGGACCAAGGAGCACAGTCAGCATATAATTGATTTAATTAATAATTCATGTATTCATTCATTCAACAAACACTTATACCCAGCTCCTAGCAATTCAGACCTCATGCTGGGGACTTACGTGTCAGGCACAAAGCCCAAGACTGGCCACATTCTGGCTGATGGGCCAGAACAAGAAGCAGAAAGAATAGATCACAAAGCGTGTGTGATGTAGCAAAATTAGATGATCTCATTTATGCAGTTTCAACCCTACCTATTTTTTAAATGGGATTTTTTCAATTGAATTACATTTACTTATAAAAATATATGCCACATTATGCTATCAGGAGCTTCATCAAAAAGATTTGAAGTGCCTTTCCCGTTAATTACCTCTACCAATTTCTAGCAGAATATCAGATGAGCAGAGTAAGATATCCATTGCATACCACCCACTACACTGACCTCAATAAATTGTTTATTTCAGTGTCTAGATTGAACAATTGAAATGTCAGCATTACTGAGCAGTGGTCAGGTAAAATTCAAAGGAAGCTCCTCTTCTTTTTCAAATAGATTCTTTTATTTATTTATTTATTGCTGCATTTGCTGTCATTTAAATTTCTGATATTTTACAGAGCAGATATTCAGATATTCAGTAATGCTTATAAACACTTATTTTGCCTAATTCAGCTGAATGGGTTGTCTTTTTTTAGTATATGCTAAAGTTAGCTCTATTTTTCATAAAGACAGAAGCACAATGTAATATTCCCTACCCATCTCTATCTTTGGAGAGTATACTGTATTTACATTTTGCAGTTTAAACTGGGGGTCACAAAAGGAAAATGATTTGCTTTGAACTTTGGTGAATAAACTGACTGTTATGTCCACAGTGTATAGCTAAATCATTATTATGAATTAATTCCATTTTATTTTTATCATTAGTATCAGCCTGTTGACTAAACCCTTCCCTGGTGGCTCAGTGGTCAAGAATCCTTTGGCCAAGTCAGGAGATGCAGGTTTAATCCCTGGGTCAGGAAGATCCCCTGGAGGAAGAAATGGCAGCCCACTGAGATATTCTTGCCTGGGAAATGCCATGGACGGAGGAGCCTGGCAGGCTACAGTCTGGGCGGTCACAAGAGAGTTGGACACGGCTGAAGCAGCCGAGCACACACGCATGTGTGAACTTTGTGTGTGCTTAGTCGCTCAGTCGTGTGGAGCTCTTTGTGACCCCATGGATGGTAGCCTGCCAGGCTCCTCTGTCCACGGGGATTCTCCAGGCATGACTGTGGGTTGCCAGGCCCTCCTCCAGGGGATCTTTCCAACCCAGGGATCGAACCCGGGTCTCCTGCATTCCAGGTGGATTCTTTACCGTTTGAGCCACAAGGGCAGCCCCACTAATCAGTTAAGTTTTATATTAACATTGTGTGAAGATCTAGAATATATGTTTCTTAATTGCCTAGGATGTTATTCTTGAAGTATTTAAATTTTTCTCTCTTTCAACACTCTTCTTTCTCCCTGTCTCTCTTCTTCCCAAGTGTGAGCAAAATTACTTAAGAAAAAGATTACCATGAACGTCTCAAATGAATGTCAACATATTATTTTCATTCAGAACTTCAGTTGCAGAGGCCAAGCACGTGTCATACAGTAAAGACTGGGAGTTTGCACTGAAATAAGGAGGTCTGAATCTTGGTTCTACCAGTGTCTGTGTGGTCACTGGCAAGTTATCCAGCTTTTCTGAATCTCAGGTTGATGATCTGAGATAAGGATGATATGTCTTGCAGAGATCCATTGGGATAATTTATGAAATAATCCATTTGAGAACAACTAGTGTTCATCTTGTGCTCAATAAATAAAGTTTCCTTTCTCATTTCCTCATTCATTCTTAATAAAATCTCATGCTTTGACCCAAAATCTATCCGTATATTAATAATTATGATTTCAGAAAGGTTTATTTAAAATAATTTGTAAGCTTATTTAAAATGAGCCAGTGTATTATTAAATAGCAAAATTTAAATAATTTTAACATAGTATTGCTTTCATTTCAAATAAATCTTTTAGATAAATACAATTTAAGTAATTGTAAAAGCATGCTTCTTTTCTAATATTGATACAAAAACGGTCTCGCAATTCACTTTCTCCATCCCTTCAATGATCTCATTCACTCTGTCATCTTTTATTAATTTTCTTATTATTTAAAAAGGGGGATTGAAAGCTCCCCACAAGTTGTATGTGTTTAAGAAAGAAGAAAAGTATAAAGAGTGCCCCGGATTTCCTCTTACACGCTTTACCTTAAAGTTAAAATTGTGACCTCCTTAACTCTCCAATTCTACCACTTACCTCCTTAGTACAAGGTAATCACTTACTGAATTGGGGGTTATTTTCACAGTTTTAGCAGTAGTCATGCCTGAAGTATATTGTCAATTTGGCGGCTTATTTGACCTTCACAAAATCCTTCTGGGGTTTTTACTCTGGCTAATATCTAAGAATCAACCATTCTCATACATGTAGATGCCGTTCATCCAGTTCTAGTTCATGTCACTTACAGTTCTAGACCGTGGTCTAGAATTATTCTGTGAGAGCAAATCGCGGTTTACTTATCTAACTGACTGCTGACGGTCTTACGGGTTGTTCCCACTTGCGTGTGGTTATGAACCACATCCTCCTACACGTCCCCTGGTCCGTGTGCAGAGTGGGTTCCTGGCCTAGATCTCTGGGAGCAGAGCTGATGGATCCCTGGTGAGCTGGAGGATCCATTTTATAGGTAGTGCCAAACTCTTCCAAAGTGCACACTACATACAACGTGTGATTGTAAACCTACAGGTGGATTTTTAACTCTCCACTCACAATCTGTAATTAGAAATGAAGCTCAGAATCTGGGGCCAGAAGACCTGCTTGGGTTCCCTAGGAAAATTATTGAACTCTGTGGTTCACTGTTCTGATATTAAAATAGATCACAGGTCATCGTGTGGATTAAAGGAGAGAGAGGGATAGGAAGGAGATAGTTTGAATGTGTGCAAAGTTTTACTTATCATATTTTATTATGATTTGGGATCACAAAGAGTCTGACACAACTGAGCGCGTGCACACACGCTCACATACACACAGGTCGTCAGTGCCTCTGCCAGCTCCACACCTGCACACCCTTCACAGGACACACCTGTGTAGAACTCAGCAGGCTTTGGCTTAGGATGAGCTTCTTAGGCAAAAGAGTGAATTTAAACTGAGAACTTACTCCCAACAACTTTCCAAAATGCTCCTCTTTCCTTCCCTTTCTTTTAGGTCCTCATTGCCTCTCATTCTTGTGACCTTTTGTGTTCCATTATGGTGACAGGCTTTCTAATCTCTTTTCAACAGCTTCTACTCAGCAGGGGACAAAAAAAGGACCAGGTTATAGCTGGTGACACAGTGGTGAGCTCTCCGAATGGTGGAGTATTCTGTGTGCTCTGGTTCCTGTTGAGATTGCTTCTCGCTCCTCATGAGTCTCTGTATCAGCAACATGGACACATCACCAACAGAAGCATCTGCAAGTATCCAATTATGGGCTAGACATTCTAGAAGGAAATTGCATTCACCCAGCACCTGCCCAGAAGCAAAGTCTTGTCTCAGCACTTCTCACACGAGTGGAGGGCAGTTCCCTCCGTGGTGTGTAGCCAGTTGGGGTGATGGGCAATTCTCCCCTCCAAGAGCCTCCAAGACAGCTGGGGACTCGGGTGGCAATAGCACTGTCTCAGTGTGCAGGCCCATAAAAATGCGCGATGGAGCTACATGTCTAGGGCAGGGCTCACCAGATTCGTCTTCTCTTGCCTCTGTTGGGAGACTGTCAAGGGAGTGCTTCATCTCCACCCCTCTTCTTTAACAGTTCTTCCAACAGAGAAGCTAAACATGCTTCACCCAGCTGCTCCATCGTTATCTTTTTCTCCTCAGTTTTAGGATAACTTCTTCCTGTTGTTCAGTTGCTAAGTTGTGTCCGACTCGTTGTAACCCCATGGACCGCGGCATGCCGGGCTCTTCTTCTATACAGCATGGGACGTTACTTTGGCATCATTTCTGCTTTGGCCCAGCTGCTTCATTCTTTCCAGAGCTATAAGTAATTGCCCTCCACTCTTCCCCACCAAGCTTCCCTGGTGGCCCAGTGCTAAAGAAACCACTTGCCATTGTGGAGACGCTCTTTCCCTGCGCTGGAAAGACAGTCTGGAGAATGGAATGACAGCCCACTCCCGTATTCTTGCCTGGAGAATTCCTTGAATGGAGGAGTCTGGTGGGCTACAGTCCTCGGGGTCACAAAGAGTTGAACATGACTGAAGCAATAACACTTTCACTTTTCTTAAAAAAAAATTCTAGCTAATGGTTAAAATTATATTACCAACTTGACTTGAACTTCTGAGATGTTAAGAAGTCATCTTAACATCTTCTTGCTCAGTCACTGTTAAGCATGTTACCAAGTGTTTGTTGGCTGTAATACTTGTGGCGTTATCTCACAGTCAGTTGAGGTCATGGGCCTCCTGGGGAACATAGGGGAGCTGGGGAACAAAGTGTCAACTGTGCCTTTGAGGTTCTTAAACTATTGGGGGGGGGGGGAATAAGGTAAATTAAGTCACTAAATTATGATAAAATCTGTAATTTTCAAGATATGTGGCAATGACTTTCCAAAGCCTCCCATTTCTCATGTGAAGGTCAAAGCCCTTGGGGACCTCCCCTGTGGTCCAGTGCTTAAGACTCTGTGCTTCCAGGCCAGGGAACATGCGTTCAATCCCTGGTAGGGAAACTAAGATCCCACATGTGACACTGCTGAAAGAAAGCAAAGTCCTTGCAAAGGTTTGAAAGACCTGAGGTGGCAGAGTTTCCGATACCCCAAACCTTGTCTCTTGCTATCACACTTCCCTTTCTTCACTCCTTGGCCAAGGTCACTCCTGTGTGCTTCTCCACGCACTCTGCCCTCATCCTCCAGGGACTCTCCTTCAATTCCCTGGGGATGCTAGTCACTCAAAAGTTATCAGCAGAAGATCTCTTATCACCCCTAGGAAACAGCACCTTCGTCTTCTGGTACCTTCCCCCTGCTTACTTTTTCTCCAGGCTCTTCTCAACTCACCTATTATATAGTTGTTTATTTGTTGTGTGTTTATGTTGCTTCCACTGGAAAATAAGAATTATATCTCGTTTAGCTATTGCTGCCTGTCCAGTGTTTGATATAGTGCATGACGCATATTAGACAATAAATATATGTTTGCAAGTAGGAAGAATACTAAAGGTCAGTGCAGAGTAGTATTCCATTGTATGTATTCATACGTACTACATCATTTTTTTTTTTAATTTTTGAAAATCTTTTACTGCAGGTCCTTGTTGGTTGTCTATTAAATATAGCAGTGAGTACATGTCAATCCCAAACTCTCAATTTACCCCACTTTGCTGTACAACTGAAATTAGCACAATATTTTAAATCAACTATACTTCAATAAAATATATATATTTTAAAATTCAGTGAACAGACATCAAGAACTAGGATTAATCCTCCACTGAGTCCTTGAAAGGAGTATCTGTTGGAATTGGAACAGCGTCTTCCAGCTCTGGGCAGAGCAATAAGCAGAAAAATTAACACAACAATTGAGGAACAAGAGCTAATGCAGGGAAACAGAAAGAGACAGAACAAATAGGGCAAGTGGAATTTGCTAATGGAAAATCACAGATGCCAAGCTGCAGAGTTTCGGGGCCTCTTTCAGAATCATAAACTATGAGGGCCGATGCTAAATAAGCACTGGTTTCAAAATCCTCAAAGAGCAGCTTGTTCAAATTCAAATTATTCTTCTTTAGAGGCCAAAGGATTTTCCAGCATAAATGCTTTCCTGGTGTTGCAAACTTCTTCAACGCATCTAACAAATGATTATTAAACTCCAACAATCAGAAGTTTTCACAAGTTTTTGTTCTGTGAGCGAAGTCATCCTTTTAGCTTTCTGCCTGCTTCCTGGGATTCTGTGGGTGATGACACCGTGTCTTAGGTCTCTAAGATGTCAGCACAATTCTTCCAGTATGTTCCTCTGCATAGCATAGCTGTCTGTTTTCCTAACAGCCATATTTTAATTCAAAAATCTATTTCTTGACACCAATGCTTGCTCTTTGCATTATGTTTTTAATATCTGGTTAAGCAAAGGAATTTTTGCTAGTCATTGCTAGCACGAGCAAGATAGGTGGGGTGTTTCACTGCATGGTTCTAATTATGTATATCTGCCTTGTTTTATGAACACTTTGGGGAATTAGTTTCCTTATAATGTTTCAGGGTTTTAGGGATGTTTTATTGACCTAAGCCATTTTTCATTTTTTATAACCTTCTTTCCCTTTAAAAACACGATCACACACACACACACACACACACACAAAGTGTTACTTCTCCCTTGCTAAAGTGCTGTCAAGAAAGAGATGAGTATTCATAATAAATGAAGATTTTATTGGAGAAAGCAGCCATATAAAAATTAGGCTTCTATATTTTTGACTCAGGGATTATTAAAGTGAAGCTTGCAGCTATTTAATTTAATTTGTGAAAGCACAGGCCATTCTGAGTCAGCATCTAAAGCAGTTATCTTAGTCTAACCTCTTCATAAATGCCTAGTTACTCACACCGATCACAGGTAACCCCCTGCTTCACAGACCATATGTGTCACAACGAAAGTGAATAATGTAAAGATGTATTTTCACTGTCATTTTTTAAATTGGGGTATAGTTGCTTTACAATATTGTGCTAGTTTCTGCTGTACAATGAAGTGAATCAGCTATGTGTATACATATATTCCCTCCCTCTTGGACCTTCCTCCCACCCCTTCTGCTATCCCACAGAGCACAGAGCTGAGCTCCGTGAGCTACACAGACATTTCTCCAAGGAATACATACAGGTGGCCAAGAGGTGCATGAAAAGATGCTGAACATCACTAACTATGAGAGAAATGCAAATCAAAACTACAATGAGGTATCACCTCACACCAGTCCAAATGGCCATCATTAAAAAATCTACAAGCAATAAATGCTGGCTAGAGTGTGGAGAGAAGTGAACCCTCATGTATTGCTCCCTTTTGGTGGGAATGTAAATCGACACATTTGCTATGGGGAAGGGTATAGAGGGTGCTTAACAATCTAAAAACAGAACTATCCTATGACCCAGAAATTCCACTACTTGGCATATACCCTGAGAGAACCATAATTCAAAAACATACATGTACCTCAATGCTCATTGCACTTTTATAAGATTTATTCATAAAAGCTTGCTTAGAGATATTTGCATGTGAATGACATTTATAAATAGAGGAATCTCAGTTAATTGAATACATTTTCTGGTTATCTCTGTTCTTCAATCTTGAAATAGTGTATTTATTTTCATATTTCTAAGAAATAAGTTGCAAAATTTACTTTTCTTCCTAAAATGAACATATAATGAACATACTAGTTTTACAGGTATTTTGCTCAGTTTGTGAGCTACCGCCTTTTATTAATTATAATAATCTATATATTATTTGGGCTTATCTTTGAAGAGATGATGTGAGCATTAAATAATGATTTTTTTCCCTATCCCTTCCAATCCCTATATCTTACTTCTTTTCATTTCTCATTCTGCTATCTAGGATGTATAATTCAATGTTAACTAAAAGTCCATTTTTAAAGAGAATTTTAAAGAAAATGCTTCACATGTTTCCATATTTACAGTCACACTTGCCTGTGATCTTATTTATTTGTTTTTATAAGTTTTTTGTAAGGTTAAGAAGTTTTCTTTGATTCATTCTTGATGAATGTTCATATCATGAATGCATGTTGACGTTTATTAAATGATTTGGTTATGGCTATTATGAAGATGATACTTTTCCTGTTTTAATCCGTTAATACTGAAATCTATCCCATGTACTTTAAAATATTAATACAAACTTGCATCCTGAGGTAATCTTTAACTCATAACTCAAAAGGAAGATTTGCCTGTAGTTTTCTTTTATTTTTTATGTCAAGTTTATTGAGGCATAATTTATAAATGATAAAATTCAGTCTTTTTAGCTGTTTGGTTTTATGAGGTTTGACAAATGCATACAGTCACGTAGCCACAATCAAAATAGAGAATATTTATATAGTCACCCAAGAAGCTTCCCATAATCTTTTGTAGTGAATACTCTCCCCAAACCCCAGCCCCTGGCAGTACTGATTCGTTTTGTTATGCTAAAACTTTGTCTTTTCCGGATTTTCATGAGAAATTGTCCTATGAATTCATGCAACAAGTAGCCTCTCTGGGGAAATATCTTTCACTTAACATAATGATTTTCAAATTTATCCATATTAGTGAGTTATAAATTATTACTTGTTTTATATAGCTGAGTAGTATTGCATTAGATGGATATACCGCATTATTTATCCTTGTACCAGTTGATAAGCATCTTTGTACAGCTGCTCTGCACATTCTGTACATGACTTTGTGTGAACATAAGTTAGAAATAGATTTAAGGGACTAGATCTGATAGACAGAGTGCCTGATGAACTATGGACAGAGGTTTGTGATATTGTATAGGAGACAGGGAGCAAGACCATCCCCAAGAAAAAGAAATGCAAAACAGCAAAATAGCTGTCTGAGGAGGCCTTACAAATAGCTGTGAAAAGAAGAAAAGTGAAAAGCAAAGGAGAAAAGGAAAGAAATACCCATTTGAATGCAGAGTTCCAAAGAATAGCAAGCAGAGATAAGAAAGCCTTCCTCGGTGATCAGTGCAAAGAAATAGAGGAAAACAATAGAATGGGAAAGACTAGAGATCTCTTCAAGAAAATAAGAGATACCAAGGGAACAATTCATGCAAAGTTGGGCTCAATAAAGGACTGAAATGATATAGACCTAACAGAAGCAGAAGATATTAAGAAGAGGTGGCAAGAATACACAGAAGAACCTGTACAAAAAAGATCTTCACGACCCAGATAATCATGATGGTGTGATCACTCGCATTCACCTAGAGCAAGATACCCTTGATTGTGAAATCAAGTGGGCCTTAGGAAGAATCACCACAAGCAAAGCTAGTGGAGGTGATGAATTCCAGTTGAGCTATTTCAAATCGTAAATGATGATGCTGTGAAAGTGCTGTACTCAATATGCCAGCAAATTTGGAAAACTCAGCAGTGGCCTCAGGACTGGAAAAGGTCAGTTTTCATTCCAATCACAAATAAAGGCAATGCCAAAGAATGCTCAAACTACTGCACAACTGCACTCATCTCACACGCTAGTAAAGTAATGCTCAATATTCTTCAAGCCAGGCTTCAGCCATACATGAACCATGAACTTCCAGATGTTTAAGCTGGCTTTAGAAAAGGCAGAGAAATCAGATGTCAAATTGCCAACATCTGCTGGATCATGGAAAAAGCAAGAGAGTTTCAGAAAACCTTTTACTTCTGCTTTATTGACTATGCCAAAGCCTTTGACTGTGTGGATCACAATAAACTTTTGAAAATTCTGAAAGAGATGGGAATACCAGACCACCCGACCTGTCTCTTGAGAAACCTGTATGCAGGTCAGGAAGCAACAGTTAGAACTGGACATGGAACGACAGAATGGTTCCAAACAGGAAAAGGAGTACGTCAAGGCTGTATATTGTCACCCTGCTTATTTAACTTCTATGAAGAGTGCTTCATGAGAAATGCTGGGCTGGAAGAAGCACAAGCTGGAACCAAGATTGCTGGGAGAAATATCAATAACCTCAGATATGCAGATAACACCACCCTTATGGCAGAAAGTGAAGAAGAACTAAAGAGCCTCTTGATGACAGTGAAAGAGGAGAGTGAAAAAGTTGGCTTAAAGCTCAACATTCAGAAAACGAAGATCATGGCATCCGGTCCCATCACTTCATGGCAAATAGATGGGGAAACAGTGGACACAGTGGCAGAGTTTATTTTTCTGAGCTCCAAAATCACTGCAGGTGGTGACTGCAGCCATGAAATTAAAAGACGCTTACTCCTTGGAAGGAAAGTTATGACCAACCCAGACAGCATATTGAAAAGCAGAGACATTACTTTGTCCACAAAGGTCCGTCTAGTCAAGGCTATGGTTTTTCCTGTGGTCATGTATGGATGTGAGAGTTGGACTGTGAAGAAAGCTGAGCACCGAAGAATTGATGCTTTTGAACTGTGGTGTTGAAGAAGAATCTTGAGAGTCCCTTAGACTGCAAGGATATCCAACCAGTCCATCCTAAAGGAGATAAGTCCTGAGTGTTCATTGGAAGGACTGATGTTAAAGCTGAAACTCCAATACTTTGGCCACCTGATGTGAAGAGCTGACTCATTTGAAAAGACCCTGATGCTGAGAAAGTTTGAAGGCAGGAGGAGAAGGGGACGACAGAGGATGAGATGGTTGGATGGTATCACCGACTCAATGGACATGAGTCTAGGTAAACTCCAGGATTTGGTGATGGACAGGGAAGCCTGGCGTGCTGTGGTCTATGGGGTTGCAGAGTTGGACACGACTGAGCAACTGAACGGAACTGAGCTGAAGTTTTCATATCTTCTGAGTAAAGCATGGAGAGTGGCGTGGTTTGGTGATAGAATGGATCTTCAGCACCTCCAAGGGTGTGCCCTGGGCTGTCTATACATCTGACTGCCTGCCTGTGGTGTCTCCAAAAAGCATCACCCTGACAATCACCTTTACCTCTTTTGTTTTCCTTCCTCCTCCTCCTTCTTGCTTCTCCTCCTATTTCTACTTCTCTTTCTCTTCCCTCTTTTCCTTTTATTTTGTTTTAGCTGGTCCCTGGAGATTCTTCATGACTCTGCAATCAATAATTCAACTTCCATAGATGTGTTTCTTTCTACCAGTAAACATGGGCAATAATGTTGAAAGCAATGTTAGCCATCTTAGGAAAAACTCAGAACATGCAGCTGCCCATAATGGTATATATAGATATATTTTTTCCCTAGAATGGAGTACTACAGAGCAAGAAAAAAAATAAACTACTGACACACATACGCTCATTGAGAGAAGTCAGACACAAAAGAGGGTATGTTATATTGTTTCATGTATAGCAACTGTCACAGAAGGCAAATCTAATGCATGATGATTGTAGTAAGAATACCTGTTAATCTTGGGGGTTAAAAAATAAAGAACCTTCAGTGCTGCAAGAAATGGTTTCTGCATCACTCTGGCAGGTGGTTATGCAGGTACAGAAATACATTACAGTTCATTCAGCAGTAACTTAAGATTTACATACTTGGTTCTTATAGGCTATATATTCACTAGTTAAATAAAAGCTATAACCAAAGAGAAAAAACTTTATAGCACATGAGCATGTTTATAAAATATCAAATATTTAATTAAGAAGATTAAAGAATAATGTAAAGCAAAAATCTAGATAATCGCAAATAAAATCTTACTTGAATACCCAATGACAGAATTCTCTGAATTTCATATATTTGCATTGTTTCTATGTGAATTTTGTTCCTGTAACATTCTATTCTGTTTTCACATTTGAGAATCTTTAAAAATAGAGTCACTGTGCCTATTTCAGCTGCACAGAAAGTGAGTAAAACATTCTCAATGGATTCGGAAATCTGGAAGTCTCCTTTAATTGAAAATTCGAGCCTTTCAGCCTTATGGAGGCTAATGATAAGTTTCGATTTCACACGCTTACTTAGTTTTCTTAAAATGGTTTTGAGACAGAGTGGGAAGAACTGTTAAGCCAAGGAAAGGGTAATCAGAATACCACCTGTGTGGGGCTGCACAGGTGAGGCTCAGTCTTCATTTTACTTCCATGAGGAAACTTGCAAAGGTCCACGTGTTCTTCTCTGTGAAAACCACTTTTATATTTCACTGGGTATTGATGATGAGCTAAATCAGAGAATATTTTAAAATTTGTCATGAAGTATACTGAAATGCAATAAACAGAGGTAAAAATAGAAAAGAAAACCCCCATCATCAATCATTAAAGGAAGCATTGTGATCATTTTATTCATTAGTAGGTCACCAAATGCATAGATCATTGTATAGATCACTAATGCAAGCTGCCAGTAGGTAATGGAAATACAATTAATAACCAACAGAGGCAGTATGATTTATCCTAACCAGAAAGATCAACAGGGCTGATTGACCTTGATTTGCTCTAATTTGTTCTTTTTCTTCTCCAGGTTTTTTCATGTTACCTTTGGAATGTTACAGATAAATATTTTTTCTATTTTCTCCTGAGCCTTGTAGAATTCCATTTGCTCCTTATATTTTTTTCTCACCTGAGAATCAAATGTTCCTCTTCTAAGTCAAAAAGATAAAAGTTTCATATGATAAATGGGGTATATTTAACAAATGTACTATTCTGTGATAGTTTTGCTTGCTTAGTGTTGGTGTCTAATATATATATATTGAACCTTAATGGACCTTATTGAACCTTATTGAACCTTAGTTCATTTGCAGTCCTGTACAAACACTGCCAAAATTTAATAACAATGAATAAAATAAAAAACTTTCAGGGGAAGGAGAAAGTGGGGCAAATTGAGAGAGTAGCATTGAAATATATACATTACCATGTGTGAAACAGATAGCTGGTGGAAAGTTGCTGTTTTGCACAGGGAGCTCAGCGTGGCCCTCTGTAATGACCTAAAGGGGCGGGAAGGAAGGAGTGGGAGGGAAGCTCAAGAGGGAGGGATATGTGTGCATTGTTGTTGTTTAGTTGCCATTTTGTCCAGCTCTTTTGCAGCTGCATGAACTGTAGCTCACCAGGCCTCTCTGTTCATGGGATTTCCCAGGCAAGAATACTGGAGGGGGCTGCCATTTCTTTTCTGCAGGGAATCTTCCTGACCCAGCAATTGAACCTGCAGCTTCTGCCAGGTCTCCTGCACCGCAGGAGGATTCTTTACCACTGACTTAAGGTGTATTCACGTCTTGGTACAGCAGAAACAAACAGTTTAATTCAATTACCCTCCAATTAAAAATAAATAAAAATAAATCCAAAAAACTAAAAAGTAAAATAAAAACTTTAGAGCCTTTCAAGACAAAACCAACTAATGACGTCTTAAATGTAAGAAGCAATAGACACTGTCAAAGCAGAACAACCCCTGGGAGGACAAGGCCTGGAGACTCATCCCTGTCCAGTTAATTTATTCATTTTCTCTATCAAGTTGTTACTCTATCTTTTTTTAAGTGAAGAAAACATTAAAGAATTACTGCTTCTGGTGAAACTTGGTATCTATAGCTTATACCTTGTGATGTTAATTAAAAACATAATTTTTATGTAGTTATCACAAAGGAAATATCATTTCATTAAAATCCAATTAGATTCAGACAATATCTGTAAGGACTATGGAATCACTGCTGTTTGAACACAAACAGCTTTGTTCTGTTTTCATTACTTGGATAAAGGCAACCACAACAAACAATCAAAGAAAAAAAATTATTAATCTCTGAGGTTACAGACATACTTGCATTTTGAGTAGTATTTTATAAAGAGAAAAGCAACATGGACGATTTCATGTTTCATAGACCACAGTTTCGTTGACTTTATTTCTAATGAGCTTTATTTGTCTCTCTCCAAGGTAAATAACTTCAATCAAACAAGAAAAAAGATGAGACCTATTTCAAAAGTTGCATTAAGGTCATTTCAAGATAAACAAAAAATTATAAGATGGCAATGTTCATTAAAATTATGAAAAACACAAGCTAAAAGCAGCTGAAATATATTACAATAATTGTGAATTTTTATTTCACTCTATCTAGTGATTTAATTCAATCCCTGGGCCAAGAAGATCCTCTGGGCAAGGATATAGCAACCCTCTCCGGTATTCTTGCCTGGGAAATCCCAAGGATAGAGGAGGTTGGCAGGCTACAGTTCATGGGGTCACAAAGAGTTGGACAGGACTGAGCACAGCATGAACAGATACAGAGTGAGCTAATGAACAGATTCAGAGAATAAAAGCAAGAGATCCTGGGAGCTGAACTTTTGTCTGAGGATCCAACAAGCAGTCGTAGTCTAGAGCAAGCAGAATTTAGCTCACTGCTCTTGGTGAAGCTGGATGGAAGGGCTGGATGGGTTTTTGTGACTGGCTTAGTTTTGAGCTGGCCACACAGTAGGAATTTCATAGACAAGTCTTTCGCTGAGACATGTTGTAAACAGGAATATGGGCTGGAAATATTTTGGACAGCTAGTGCAACAGGGTCTAAAGTGCTGTTTCTGGTTGACAAATGTTGAGGTTTTGTTTGAACACAGCTTAACCATGAACTAGCTAGGTTCCATTAGACAAGCTAACTAAAATGCTTATGTCAACTTTTTCATGTGTGCGTATATACTAAGTTGTTTCAGATGTGTCTGACTCTTTGTGACCCTGTGGACTGTAGCCCACCAGGTTCCTCGATTCATGAGATTCTCCTGGTGAGAATACTGGAATGGGTTGTATGCCCTGCTCCAGGGGATCTTCTCGATCCAGGGATGGAACCCATGTCTCTTAAGTCTCCTGCACTGCCAGGAGGGTTCTTTACCCCTAGGGTCACCCAGAAAACTATTTTTCATTTGTAAATAGTCATAATTGTAGAACCTCCTTCAAAGAAGACTTGAGTATTAAATGAGTCTAAATATGAAAAAATCCTGGAACACTGTCTGGCACATCACATTTGTTCATTTCTATTATTACTACAATTATTTAAATCCTCTGGAGATTATGAGATTATCTGTATTTGTGAAGGGAAGTGAGACAAAGTAATTATCCCATGTGATTTTATGGAAATAATGTATCAATAATTACACTAGTTTAGGAATTTTTCCCCTTGAGTTTGTCAATTTAAGAAATGGGCATTTTATTACTATGCTATGTTAAAGCTATAATATTCTTAAATTTGTTTCTAACATACTAAGCTTAGTATGAAAAATGGTGCTTTGTACATATAGCAAACATTTTATGATGTTTGGGGAATGAGTGATGAAGAGATGCTCAAATAAATGTCAATCAATGAAAAAATTTTCTTTGATTATGTTGGTGAAATAGGGTCAACATCAAAAATTACAAAATTCCTTAAAAATTCTGCCCTAAAAACCTAAATCTAACTGCCATATTAAAATGCAATTGTGATATATTTTAATTAAACTGTTTTAAAGAATTAGGCTTTTTCATATTCATTTTAAATAATTGCCAAGTCTGAGCCAAAGGTTAATTCCCCAGAATCTAATAAAATGGAAACTTGTGTTATAAGGAGATTTTTAGGAACTAAATCATAAATGAGAATTTTTAATATATTTCTGTTATTCTCCCTTGCTTTACTGAAGTACAATTGATTAACAATATTATATTATTTTCAGGTATTCAACATAGTGTTTAAACATTTTTATAGCTTATATTCCCTTTTATTACAAAATAATGGCTGTATTTCCAGTGCTATACAATATATCCTTTTTGCTTATTTATTTTATATAGTATTTTGTATCTCTTAATCCCATACCCCTGTCTTGCCCCTCCCACCTTCCCTCCTTTCACCGTTTTCTATATTTGAGAGTCTGTATTTGTCCCATCATATACATTTGTTTTGTTTTTAGATTCCACATTTAAGTGAAAAAGTAGACTATTTGTCTTAGTCTGAGTTGTTAGTTTAATGTCCTCCTGAGTTCACCTACAGTGTTGCAAATGGTATAATTCCTCTTTTATCATGGCTGAGTAATATTCTGTGGATGTGTGTGCGTGTGTGTGTGTGTGTGTGTGCACGTGTGTGTGTGTGTTGTGTCTTTTCTATACTCATCTGTTGGTCAGGTACATAGTTTTCTTATTTTGGTTATTGTAAATAATGTGACTATGAACACTGGGGCGCATATGCCATTTTACATTAGTGTTTTTTTATTTCCTCCAATATACCCAGGAGTAGAATTGCTTGAGCATATAATCTGCCTGCAGTTCAGGAGATACAGCTTCCATCCCTGAATCAGGAAGAACTCCTAGCGAAGGAAACAGCAAACTGCTCCAGTAGTCTCACCTGCAAGATCCCACCGACGGAGGAGCCCAGCCCAGCTGCAGTCCACGGGGTCCAGCAAGTTGGACGTGACTGAAGGGAGAGAACACAGCACCTGGTAGTTCGATTTTTAGTTTTCTGAGGAAACGCCACACTGTGGCACATAATGGCTGATCTGATTTGCATTCCCACCAACAGTGTAAAAGATTCTCTTTTCTCCACATCCTCGTGAGCACTTGTTGTTTGTGGTCTTTTTGATGAAAGCCATTCTAATAGGTATGATGTGCTATCTCATCACATTTTGGGAAGGATGAGTATTAGCTCTTTTTTCATATGCTTGGTAGAATTTGCCTGTGAAGCCATCTGGTCCTGGACTTTTGCTTGCTGGGAGTTTTTATTATTACTTTTATTAATATTGTTACAAATTCAATTTCACTTCTAGTGACTGGTCTGTTCTGATTGTCTCTCTCTTCCAAATTCAGTCTTGGTAAATTGTATATTTCTAGAAATTGTTTCATTTCTTCTAGGTTGTCCGGGCTGTCAATATATAGCTATTGTATTTTCCTATGATTCTTTGTGTCTCTGTGATATTGGTGGTGATTTGTCCTGTTTCATTTCTTATTTTGTTTATTTGGGTCCTCTCTTCGTTTTTATTATTTTTTTTTTCTGGTGAGCTTAGCTGAAATTTATCCTGTTTAATCTTTTCATAATATAGAGTGCACTTAAATATCGTAATTTCTCTGGGCTCCCGGTGGTTACTGTACCCTTGTACTCATCATGGCACATAAAGCATGTATCACATGTAATATGATCACATTCACAAAGCTCTTTCTTCTAGGAGCCTATGAACTTGCTGAGTTATTTTCTGATGGCAGTTTTTGTTTATAATTTTAAATATTTATCACTCTCTTCTTCCTGGCACCTATACAGAGCTCAGTAATTGCTTATTTCATTAATTTGGCAAGAGAGGCTGCACTAACCAGTGCTAGTCAATTACCCCTCCCCTGTTTGCTTTTGCACTAACACAAAACTAACTGAGAGACAGAACGTGCTGTATTCAGTAGAACGATAGGAAGCCGTGCCCAGTGGAGTGGTGTATCAATAGAAATAGAGGTAGTGCGGATGTCAACTATGAAAATCTTTCTTAGTCCTTTTCCTTACGCTGCTGGCATCTGGGCCCCTGATGAAACGAACTGCTCCTCATTTGTGTCCTTATCTGCCTGATACTTCCATCTCTAGCCATTCTAACTGGACCACCAGTCAGGGTCCAATGAAGTTTCCATCGGTTTTGACAAGGTTACTTCCTCTTTTTTTTTTTTTTGGCAGCACCTTGATGGCTTTAAGACCTTAATTCCTGGATCAGAGATGGAATTGGGGCCCTCTGCTGTGAAAATTCAGAGTCCTAACCACTGGACCACCAGGGAATCCCTTATTTGTTCGGCTTCTTATGTCACTTACTCCTTCTTGACTATTTTATAATCTCCCTGCTCTTCAAAGCACATCACAAACACCAACACCTCTTTATGTAATTCCTTATAACTTCAGCAGAAAGTAACAGCACCATCTTTGAACTCTTGGAATACTTTGCATGTCTTTTAACAGATTTGACTTTTCACTATAAAAGCTTGAAGTGTTTGTGCTTGTAGACTTTTATTCCTTCCTCAACTATAAAACCTGAGGATACAGTGAACTTTGTTGGTGAATGGAAATGTTTATTGACTATACTCAACATGAAAAAGTATTCACAAACTTAATATAATTTATCTGTGCTTCCCAAATAATATAATTCACTTCCAGTTTTCAATTTCTTAAAGTCTGTTTAAAATTAGGGAACTGTTCAAATATTCACTACTGGACCCACTTACTTTGGAATGTAGACCACTGGAAAAGTAAAATGTACAGTAACTAATCATGAGAAACGGCAGGGAAGAGAACAGGTAACCCAGAGAGCACCATGCACGGCTAATTCAGCTTTGAACAGAATGAAGTCTTCTCTGGGGAAAGAAGAAACATTCCAGCTGAGGTCCAAAGGCTGCTTACAAGTCAAATAGGTAAAGAATCTATTTGCCAAGCAGGAGATCCCTGGGTCAGGAAGATCCCCTAGAGAAGGAAATGGCAACTCAATCCAGTGTTCTTGCCTAGAAAATCCCATGGACAGAGGAGCCTGGTGGATTGCAGTCCACGGGGTCACAAGAGTGAGACGCAACTTAGTGACTAAACAACAACTACATGGAGGAGTCACAGGGTGAAAGACAATCCATTTTTTTTTATTGTTACATAGCAATGAGTAATTAAATAAGAGCCTGTACTATGAGAAGTTATTCTTTCTCATTGAGACAGAAATAGTCCAACACATTTTGACAGATTTTCCCCACTGCCATAGCAATATTCATAGCAGATTAGCAATATAGAGTGGTTTTCAATAAAATGTCAACACTTCTCATGACGGTGTGTTTAACAATGAAATCTCACTCAAGGAAAATATTGTGACTTAGATCTCTAAGGTAAATACTATGAAATGAGGTCTAATGGTGGTTGTTGAATGAAAGTACGTCGGCATTATATTTCTATTCTGCTAGGAAGCTTCTTTGGAGCTGCATTTAACTATCAATTTTCAATCTTAGGAATTGAGGTGTAACTTATAGTTTTCATTAGTGTTCTTACATGATAATTTGATTACAATGACATCATTATTTGACATCTCTGTGAACATTGTGAAATCTTCCTAATAATAATGAATAAAAAGGAAAACGATAATGAATTTCCAAGAATTTAATCTGTTGAAATTCCTCTATGAGAAGAAAAAGAGGAGGAGAGGGAAATTCATTTTGGAAAAATAGGTGCATATGAATAATTTGAATGATTTTTACGAGTACTTAATATGGCACATGATTAAACCAAAAGGAATATGATTTAAATTCAAGGTTTCTTTTTATGCAAGCTTAATCAAAGCAGTTCTGAAAAACTCATAAAGATAATAAAGTAACATAAAAGTAAAACTGAGTATTGTAAATGACATTCTTTGAGAACTAAAACATATAACTTAAAAGTGAGCAATTACAAGGGATGAAATTTAAAAGACAGTAAGAGCTTTCAATATCTTCCCGTAGGACTAGGTATGGTGGTGTGATGTGTTAGCTGCTCATTCGTGTCCAACTCTTTGCAAACCCTGCCAGGCTCCTCTGTCCATGGAATTCTCCAGGCAAGAATACTGAAGTGTGTTGGTATCCCTTCTCCAGGGGATCTTCCCGCACGGGAAGACCAGAGTCTGAACCCAGGTTCCCAGCTCTGCAGGCAGACTCTTTACCATCTGAGCCACCAGGGAAGCTCCAGGAGCAGATGTACTTCAGTCATTTCTCTAGGTCTGGAGTTGCTGGCTCACAGGATTGTGTGTGTTCAGCTGTACAGGAAACACATTTTTCAAAGTGGTGGCACCAATGGGCTTTCCCTCTAGCTGTCGATAAAGTATATTTTTCTCTCCACATTATTTCCAAAACCTGATAATGTCCAGCTTTGTGATTTTTGCTAATCTGGTTGGTAGGAAATTGCATTTCAATCTATATTTAATATACATTAACTAGATTACTCAAAGACTAAGCATGTTTTTATATATTTGTTGGCTACTTGTTTCTTCTCTGAAACAACTATACTTTAAAAAAATTTTTTAAATTTTGTATTGATATATAGCCGATTAACAATGTTGTGATACTTTCAGGTGGACAGCAAAGGGGCTCAGCCATACATATACATGTATCCATTCTCCCCAAACTCCCTTCACATCCAGGCTGCCACATGACATTGAACAGAGCTCCTTGTGCTTTACAGTGGGACCTTGTTGGTTATCCATTTTAAATACAGCAGTGTGTATGTCCATCCCAAACTCCCTGTCTCTTCCATCCATTTTCCCCACCTGGCAACCGTAATAAGTTCATTCTCTGTGAGTCTGAAAATGACTATTCTTGAACAACCTATTTAATATAAGGAATTTTCCTTCATGCTTTGTAGCAGGTTTTTGTGGGTTTTTTTTTTTTTTTTCACTCTATTCTGATTGCTAAACTTATGAAACCTCTATACATTCTATGTGTTACAAATACTGTCTGAGGGCCTGTCTTATTTTATTACTTTCGGTGTATTTGACAATAAAAACCATTTTATTTACTTTGGATATAATTAACTTATTCAATCTGTTACATATTTCAATTTTGCTTTTTTGTGTCTTATTGAAAAGATTCTTCCCTACCAAGCTATTTTTTGACATATTTTTCTGAAATTTAACAGCTTAACATTTATTTTAATCATCTTTAATTTATTTTTGTATATAGAATGAGGTAGGAATCTATTTAGATTTTATTTACGTGTATTTTATTTATTTATACATAGTATTTGTATTTTATTTATTTGTACATTGCATTTGTATTTTATTTAACATGGGTAGCCAATTACCTCAGTTTATTGAAAGCCCATTTTTCCCCCTAAGGCTTATATCTGGCTCATATAAATTTATCATTTCCACACATATGTGGTCTGTTATCCCCCTGCCCCGACTCTGTTTTACCCACTAAAGGCATCACTCTTTCTCTTCGATGCCATGGGGAGACACTTTTCCTCTGCAACCGTCACCATGCAGGGCTTTCCAGTCTGTCTCCTGACCCAGCATATTCAGACCATCCAGCCGTTCAGATTTTAGTTTCCTGGGATCAGTGGGTATTCTCAGAATATTACCCCCTTTATTGACAGTTTAATCCTCAATTCATGTTCTCCACTTCCAAGCAGATTTTTCTTTTATTCTTAAGTTTTGAAAAATCTATGTTTTAAAATACCTTAAGTTTTCTTGGAGAATATTTTCCTATAAAGAATACAAATTGTCAGAAACATTGAATACTTTCTTAAATGTTGACTTTGTATGAAAGCATTGGTTGTTTAGTTGCTCTTTATGAGATGGATTATCATAGGGTACTAAATTAAAATCATATTTTATTTGAGTAAAACATTGCACGGTTAATCATTGTATGAGAATTACATAAAATAAGAACTAATGTTAATTACCAAAGTATTTAGCCTGTTTCTTAGAATATAATTTTAGGACTTTGCTGAAGGATATTCACTGTGACACGTATACCCATTATTACTAATAACAACATAATTAAAACTTATTTTCCAGGATTCTAGAAGCCTTAGAAAAATATGAGAAATATCTCCTGAGTTATATTTTATAAGCTTTTGAGACAGCCATTGATAACCATAAATAAGTTATTTTGCAATAAACAAGAGAATGACTTTTGGAATTTTTGAAGATGATATAAAATAAGTTTTTATTTTCCATTCTAAGGTTATATAGTGTCAAATGTCCTGAATATTTATGCAAACACATAAATGTCCTCATTCAAATCATCTGAGAAAGACTGAGAGCAGTCTGATGACAAGGAAAAGCAACAATCCCTGAATCAGCACATTGTTCAGGCCCCAAACTTATATCTGCAGGACAAACAGGAGCACTCACTTAACATTATTCTATGAAGTAAATAAAGAGCTTTTTTAAAAAAGCAATTTAATCTTCTGTAAAAAATGTATTTGTCCATCCAGTGAAAGAAAAGAGAAAATTTGATAGCATAAATTAATAGGGGAAATAAAACTTGTGTTCAGTGACTGGCTTGCTTTGCAGAGTGTAAGGGAACACAGCTGCTGGGGCTACATGGCCTGGATTCAAATGAGACTCTTATTACTTCACAGTTGTTTTATTTTCAAGCAAGTCATTGAACCGTGCAATCTCAGTTTTGTCATCTATAAAACAGGAACGATTTCATATACCCTCTCTCTGAAGTTTATCAAGAAAAGCTATGACAATCCTAGACAGTGTGTTAAAAAGAAGAGACATCACTTTGCTGACAAATGTCCTTCTAGTCAAAGGTATAGTTCTTCCAGTAGTCATGTGTAGATGTGAGAGTTCAACCATAAAGAAGGCAGAGCACTGAAAAATTGATGCTTTCAAACTGTGGTGCTGGAGAAGATTCTTAAGAGTCCCTTGGACTGCAAAGAGATCAAACCAGTCAATCCTAAAGGAAATCAACCCTGAATATTCATTGGAAGGACTGATGCTGGAGCTGAAGCTCCAATACTTTGGCCACTTGATGCAAAGAGCCAACTCACTGGAAAAGACCCTGATGCTGGGAAAGTTTGGGGGCAGGAGGAGAAGGGGATGACAGAGGATGAGATGGCTGGATGGCATCACCAACTCAATGCACATGAGTTTGAGCGAGCTCCGGGAGACAGTGGACAGGAGAGCCGCATGTGCTGCAGTTCACAGGGTCGCAGAGTCCGACATGAACTAGTGATGGAACAAGAACAGACAGGTCATCATCAAGAATCACTTTCTAACAATACCTGGTATTTCTATCAGAATCAAACATAGAAAAACACAACATGGGTTGCAAAAGCAAGGACATCTTATTCATAGAAGCTTCCTCAGTTCAGTTCAGTTCAGTCGATCAGTCATGTCCGACTCTTTGCGACCCCATGAATCACAGCACACCAGGCCTCCCTGTCCATCACCATCTCCCAGAGGTCACTCAGACTCACATCCATCGAGTCCGTGATGCCATCCAGCCATCTCATCCTCTGTCGTCCCCTTCTCCTCCTGCCCTCAATCCCTCCCAGCATCAGAGTCTTTTCCAATGAGTCAACTCTTCACATGAGGTGACCAAAGTACTGGAGCTTCAGCTTTAGCATCAGTCCTTCCAAAGAAATACCAGGGTTGATCTCCTTCAGAATGGACTGGTTGGATTTCCTTACAGTCCAAGGGACTCTCAAGAGTCTTCTCCAACACCACAGTTCAAAAGCATCACTTCTATGGCGCTCAGCTTTCTTCATAGTCCAACTCTCACATCCATACATGGCCACAGGAAAAACCATAGCCTTGACTAGATGGACCCTTGTTGGCAAAGTAATGTCTCTGCTTTTGAATATACTATCTAGGTTGGTCATAACTTTTCTTCCAAGGAGTAAGCGTCATTTAATTCCATGGCTGCAATCACCATCTGCAGTGATTTTGGAGCCCAGAAAAATAAAGTCTGACACTGTTTCCACTGTTTCCCCATCTATTTCCCATGAAGTGATGGGACCGGATGCCATGATCTTCGTTTTCTGAATGTTGAGCTTTAAGCCAACTTTTTCACTCTCCTCTTGCGCTTTCATCAAGAAGCTTCCTAGAGACCATGAATTCCATAGGATTGCTGAGAGAGGGAAAATGGACAATATCATTTTTAAAATTAATTGAAGCTTTTGAAGGAATAGGGATACTGGGACGGACACATATACACTATTGATACTAAGTATAAAATAGATGACTAATGAGAACCTACTGTGTAACTTGGGGAACTCTACTCAGTGCTCTGTAGTGACATGAATGGGACGGAAATCCAAAAGGGAGAGGATACATATACATGTATAGCTGATTCATTTTGCTGTACAGCAGAAACTAACACAACACTGTAAAGCAACTATAGTGAAAATAATTTTTTACACTGAATGGAAATTTTTGAAAATTAGGCAGATGCTTCCCTGGGAGCTCAGCTGGTAAAGAATCCCCCTGCAATGCAGGAGACCTGGGTTCGATTCCTGGGTTGGGAATATCCCCTGGAGGAGGGCATGGCAACCCATTCCAGTATTCTTGCCTGGAAAATTCCCAGGCAAGAATGGGACAGAGGAACCTGGCAGGCTACAGTCCACGGGGTCGCAAAGAGTTGGACACAGCTGAGAGACTAAACACAGCACAGCACAGTCATGTTGCCTTAGAAAAGAAAAATGATGAAACCATATATATTTCTTCCTGTTCTCTCCCAACATCACAGCTGGAACAAAGGAAATCCTATTATGTAATATTGTAGTTTACACCTTTTAAAATAAAATTATAAAAGCCAAAAATGATTGAGACAAAGAAGATTGTATATTTTCAAACAAAATACTTTTAAAGACTAGAGCTTTTTTTTTTTTTTTCACCTAGTGAAGTAAAACCATTTTAAAGTATGCTATTTGAAGAGCGTTTTATGTAATAAATCCTGAACTGCACCATTAAGGTTCTGAATGCCAAATAATTCTTCACTTTCAGTTACCCACACCAATCAGAGGTAGGAAGTCGATCCCCAATTCTATTTCCTTAACAGTGGGAGAGAAGCAATTGAAGCATCCGTGATGCTTTGTATCACTTAGAAGATGAACTTTAATTGTTTCCAGGTTTCACATCGCTTTGAATGTAGCAAGAGTCTAAAACAACGTTAAGTCTAGATAAAGTGATTCTGCTCATAATGTGAGTTTAAAGAGAAAAAAGAAGACAAAAGACATGCTAGTCATGTATGCAACACTTTGTTTAAAGATGTTGGTTGTTACAATATTGGCTTGTACTCTTTTCACTGTGCACTCCAGGTATAGATACATGTTGTATGAATTTTTTTATTGGAAGATAGTTGCTTTACAATGTTGTGTTGGTTTCTGCAGCACAATAATGCAGTCAATCATGAGTATATACATGCCCTCCCTCTAGAGCCTCTCTGCAGCGCCCCCATCTCACCTCTCTAGGTCATCACGGAGCACCGGGCTGAGCTCCCCATGCTATACAGCAGGTTCCCACTAATCATCTATTTTACACATGATGGTGTGCACATGTCATTGTGACTCTCCCAGCTTGTTTCAGCCTCCCCTCCCACCGCTGTGCCCACAAATCCACTCTCTACACCTGTATCTCTACTCCTGCCCTGTCAATAGGCTCATCAGTAACGTTTGTCTAGATTCTATACATACGTGTTAATATATGAATTAATGAATACACGAGTATATGTCATTATCTAATTCCAGGGAAATAAAATTAGAAAAAATACTCTGGCTCTTCTTGCATCAAAAATTAAATTAAAATACATGCAGTTAAATACACCACTCTTGTGCCTCCGAGCATCAACCCTCCAAAACACTGCAAACATAGGGTGTGTTTGCATGAAGACCAGGACACTGCCAGACAGGAGGGCAGGCTGCTACAAGGGGACACTTATAGAAATTAAACTCGTTTTTGTTGATGAAAATCTTAATAAACATAAAAATGGGGGGAAACCATCTTCCAGAATCCCCGTGGCAAGCAATAAAGCACTGAAACATCACTACTCAGTGTATTTAGGAGATATATGCATCCCAGAGTTCTTTCCAAAAATGAACATATTGACCTCCCTGGAGAGCCAGTGCTTAAGACTTCGCCTTCCAATGCAGGGGGTGTGAATTCAATCCCTGACTGGGTACCTAAGATCCCATAAGCCTCATAGCCAAAACACAAAACATGAAACAGACACTACTGTAACAAAGTTAATAAAGACTGTAAAAAATGACTGCAATTTCCAGGGGCTATCACTCCATATAGAACTGTTTAGTTAATACATCAGTAGGTACTATAACACCAGACAAATATGTGTATACATCACATTTACGGAACAGAAGTGTACATATGCACATATTTGAAAGTGGCGTATAATAAAACCCCCCTCTCCTTCCCTTAATTTCCGGTAACAAACTGAAATTCTCAGAGGCTAAGTACTAACAAGAAGATGGCACAGAGCAGGTGTCTGAAATGTAATCATTTCAGCCGTGTTTGACTCTCTATAACCCTATGAACCCACCAGGCTCCTCCGTCCATGGGATTCTCCAGGCAAGAACGCTGGAGTGGGTTGCCATTTCTTCCTCCAGGGATCTTCCCCACCCAGGGATCAAACCTGTAGGTCTCCTGCATCTCCTGCATTGCAGGCAGATTCTTTTACCACTGAACCACTGGGGAAGCCCCATCTAAGGATCAAGTTCTCAACATTTAGCTGAAAGATGTCCAGGAGTTAATTCACTGAAGTCTCTTTCATGCCCATGTGCTCCCGGTGGAATAAAGGAATGCTGAACCTGACATGGCCCTTATTTCTCACCCAAGCAGACTGAGATCAGAAGAGGTTAAATAATGTCTCAGGTTCAAAACAGAGTGTGAATTATAGAAACTCTGATGCCATCATTCACAACATGAGAACTTGTACCTACCATGTGGCTGACAAACCAGGTATTATAAATGAACTTAGTCAGTAAGAAAAATAATCACTTGCTTATCGAGGTGGGTGGACTCCCCCTTTTTAGTGAAGCTTATTTGAGTTGGGTTTCTGTCACCCTCAAACAAGTCACAATAAGAGGTAATGATCAGAAATGATCTATTGCGGGATAGACCAAAAGATCACCCCAAATATAAAAATGGTTTAAATCCAAAGATCATATAAAATTGATAAAAACATCAGCATGGGTTTGAGCAGTCTGACTTGCAGAAAGACCTAGTTCAGGAACAGTAAATGTGAAGATTGGAGGGCAAATGTAGGACTGTGTTATCGTTTTGACTAAATGGTGCATTTCTGCAATGTGTGATGTGGGTGCTGGCCTTATTGTAAAGTGCTAGAAATGATCCGGTGAGTGAGTTCACAGGGACCAAAATGCCCAGACAGTGAAATGCCAGTGGCAGAAATATTTCAGAAGCCTATGTCTGTGGGTGGAAAACTGATACATGAACTTCCCAAAGGATAAACACAAGGAAATGTCTTTAAGAGGAAATTGTTCAGTCTGTACATAAAGAGTGTAAATAACCTATGAATCATTTTTTGCAGCCATCAGCCCAGCAAGCTTCACAGGGAAAGGTTTTCAAACCAGCTCACAGTGTTACCTGGGCATAAATCCAAGTTACACAACAGGGACTGAGTAGCAACTCTGGAGGAAGATAGTTACAACTGCTCATGGCTAGGCGTCTCCCAGAGTAATATTGCAGATAAATTGCTCCTTGAAGTGTAATTATAGTACTGGTCCAGAGTTTGACTACAAATTTCATTGGGAGTGCTTGGAAATAGCAACAGAAAATGTTGCATGTTTTAAAAAATATATTGCCCATCATCCATACTATTTTTATTACTGTTGTTTAGTTGCTGAGTCATGTCCAGCTCTTTGCGACCCCATGGACTGTAGCCCACCAGGCTCCTCTGTCCATGGGATTTCCCAGGCAAGAATGCTGGAGTGGGTGGCCATTTCCTTCTCCAGGTGAATCTTCCCAATCCAGGGACCAATCCCATTGGAAGGCAGATTCTTTACCACTGAGACTCCAGGGAAGCCCCCATTCTCCTCTAGTATTTATTATAAAATTTGGAATTGCCCATGCATAAATTAAAAGCATACTAGAAAACATTTAAATTTCCATTAAATAATTTGGGCCATGTTGATTACCACTATTAAAATAAAAGTATTAATGTACAGTTGCATATTCTTTAGAAATCTGTTCAATATTAGATTTAGTTGAGCTGTTCATTTTTAGGCAATTTCAAATAGCCAATGTGTTTATGCTCTTTCAAAGGTGCTAACCTCATATGGACTAGTGGTCTGCAAAATGTCATTTTAAATGATATTATTATTTTATATTTAACAATATAGAATAACCTCATCTAACTTTGGGGAAGTCACTGGATATTTTTTGAAGGCTTAAGGAGTGGAAAACAGTGGCAAGAAGACATTGTGAAGATGAAGTAGATAAATACTTTTTCATCCTGAAAGACCCACAGTTGGTTTGTTAAACTTTTAGCCACAGTGTATCCCTGTGCCTGAGTACAAAGCCCTGAAAACAGGCGTTTTCCATTAAACTTTTATCATGGCCGTGAGGGGAGGATCAGTCTACGCTGATGGCGATGTCAGCTTTCCTCTACTCCATAGACATGATAAATAATATTGGAACAAAGTGAGTTGGGATACTTAGAATTCACTGTAGCAAAGAGAATCGGAACCACAGAAGCACTCTCACTGATGAAATTGGAATTTTTTTTTAATTAACACTTCTAATTAGAATTTAACATCTCACTAGCTTCGTATGGGATTTTTCGCTTCCCTAACCTCACGGAAACGTATCTGTTGGCTCTAAACAGGCAGTCACTTACCATGCACCACTTGAGGATTTCAATTAAACCCGAATTCCCCACCTTTGGTTTGTGCATTTGCCTTTTTGCTCCTGCTCCATCCTTCCTGCCTGAACCTACCCACTAAAGCCCTCTCCACAGATAGTTGCAAAGTTACCTTTAACCTGTCTTCTCCAGGATCCTTTTTTTCTCCTTTCTTATGGGAAGAATTTTGTAAATGCTTCTGTGACTACTGAGGGTAATAACTTGGAACAGGAATTAGATAAGGTAAGCCCCTCATCACCCTGTGCCAGTGCCCAGAGATGTAATGGGGTCTACATTCAGTTAGGGAAGGTATGAGCTGACTTGAATCAGCAGCTCTCAGCAAAGCCTGTAAACAACTGTTGCCACTACCATCTCACCCTGGCTGACACCAGAAATGCAGGGAGTACAGGCATGTCTGTCAAAACCACAGCTCACTGTAACTTCAAAATCTTACCAATAACAATAAAAATGAGGCTACTGGGACTTGCTTGGTGGCTCAGCAGTAAAGAATACACCTGCCAATGCAGGAGACATGGGTTTGATCCCTGGGTCATATGCCCTGGAGGAAGAAATGGCAACCAACTCCAATAACCTTGCCTGGAGAATTCCATGGACAGAGGAGCCTGGCAGTCTGCAGAGTCAGACAAGATTGAAGCGACTTAGCATGCACATATGCAGTGATCTTTAGTTCTAGGGAATAAACGCATTTTAATGTCATTCTCATAACCTCAGAGCCTCTTCAACCAGACACGTCTTCACAATTGTACTGAATATTTACAGAGAGGGGTCAGTTTATCCAAAAGCACCTCAGTCAGAACTGAAAACCTGGCTGCTGCAGCATTTTCGCAAGTCCAGATTAGACTCTGAGGATGGTGAAAAGTCATCCATAGACCTGCTAGGGTCTGTGAAAAGTCATCCAGTTGGCCTGTTCTTTGCAATCTAGGAAACAGTAGAAGAACCCCCTCAGAAAACAAATAAAAATAACCCTGTTGAATATGATATTTTCATGTAGGTGTTAGTACTCCCAGATCCCTGAAATCTCCAGACAACTGGCCTTGAATCCAAAGATTTTCCCCAGGGCAACCTTCTCTAATGGTTAAAAAAGAAAAAAGAATCTCACCACTAGACATTCATGGTTTTAACTTTTATCCTCTTCCTAGATGGCTAAGTGGTGAAGGTGTAGGAAAGGCAGGAGACACAGATTTGATCTCTGGGTCGGGAAGATCCCCTGGAGAAGGACATGGCAACCCACTCCAGCATCCTTGCCTGGTAAATCCCATGGACAGAGGAGCCTGGAGGGCTACAGTGCAGGGGGTCGCAAAGAGCTGGACGTGATTGAGCAACTGGGCATGCACACATCTTTCCTGAAAAAGTTATCTAATCCCAGGAGAGGTAGGTAACATTTTCAGCCGCATTTAAACTTTATGTAAATGAACTTGCCAAAATATTTTATGGCACGTGTTTAAGAAAAAGGGGAAATGTTGGGGCAGAATTAGAAAATGTGACCCTTTAGAGGCTGGGAACCTCCTGAAATGGGGAGAGGGAGAGGGAGAGAGAATTCACCCATATTGTTACCCAGGTTCCTCTGTCTCAGCCAGGCCACTGTCTTTGCACCGCCTGTGAAGGTGGTAAGAGCTTTAGCAAGAGATGAGGTTGAATGGGGATGTCACAGCCCTGCCACCGCCGAGTAGCTCTGAGAGCATGGGAGATTTTTAACATAATAATTATAGCATAATCACTTAAACATAATAATTATAACATCTTTTGTGTAAGGTCTTTCTTCCATGGAGACTTGCCAACATTCATCAACATCAAAAGTATTTATTTAGCATCCACATGTGTATAGTTCTGCTGAGTCCTACATTTTTCCTCGATAATTTTTGTAACATCTTAAGTGGGTAAAGAAAAGCAGGAGGAGGAGGAGCAAGTTTAGGGAAGAGAAGGTTGAAGAAAAGTCTTGGCTATTTTAAAATAACTCTCAGCAACTTTCAAGAACAGAGAGATAGGGAGACCCTGAGAAAGACTTCCCTAACAGAGACTCGAATAAAAGAGTCACTCTAAGCCATCTTTCTATTTTTCCAGAAAGATCACTAAATAATTACATTGGGGAAGCCCAAGAATGCGGAGTAAATCCTTACTATCAAGTATCTTATAAGCTGTGAGATGAGTGTTTTAACTAAACATGTCTATATTTCACCCAAACTTCTAAGCATTTTAATGAAATCTGACAAAAGTAAGAGCTCTCTGGGTTGGTGTTATTAAATGTTATCTTTGCTAATTTCCCTAGGTTGGCAAAGCCTTGCCAATTCGAGAGACGCATTTAGATCTAAACGAGTTTTGCGTGAAACACTTAAACGTTTTTGATGCAGACGTACATGAAAAACACATTCAGCCAATTCAAGGCAAGTAGGTTGTGGAATTATATAGATCTCGAATTATTTCCACAATTATTTTCACACTACAGCTTACACATATGTTGAAAAGTCTATTGTAGGATATACAGTATTTTGAAAATTCCATAAGGACTGGAAAATAAAGTGTAGATATTTTGTAAAATACTTAACCAAATGGTTCACACAAATATAGAGGCAAACTGTGCACTTGGAGATTCCCTTTTAGGCCCTCTTCACTTGCATTTAACATATGTGTCCTACTTTTTTAAAATACCGAAAATATTTGCAAGTATGTTTATTGAAATGTTTCTAAATTCTTTGCAGCAGCCATCCATTTACATCCATACATAGTTCCTACGGCTTTCTGTGGGCATGGTGAGTGTGGGGTGGAAAAACTTGGATAATTATATCTTATGAGTTTGTAACATTTTAAATTTCCAAAGGAAAATTAGACCCATAAATTTTTTTTTGAGATGTGCAGCTGAGAAATACTTTTTTAAATCGCTAATTTCACTGAAGATTAACACATTCGGTTCTGCCAAAAATCTGCCTCTTCCCATCCTTTACCGGCTGTGCCAGCCACTCTCTTCTCCTTCCCTGTTTCTTTGATCTCTTCTAGATTGAAAAGAAAATCTCCTTATTCCCCTGAAAAGAATATAAGGGAAGTTCATCATCTCTGCTCTTTCAAAAATCACTTTTCTTAAATTGTTGAGAGAAGAGAAGAATCATTAAATCAAGAGCAAAGAATACAATAAAGCCGTTCGAGTACGTATTTAATCTATTTGTGTCCCATGTCAAAGAAAATCAGTTTATAAAATCCAGAATCTTAAAAATATATATTCAGACTTGATTTTCCTTCTGAAAAGGAAATGATTTGTTTAAAATTAACCCCCATCTCAAAATTAGCATTCAATTTAGTAGAAAAGGTATATATGTCTTGCGATGTATAGATATGTTATAAGATATGGCGATAACATGTAACACAAATGCCTATAATAAAACAAGCTGTATTAATAAAAGTTGTCATTTTCTAAAGGATGTTATTTCATGTTGGTTTTCTTTGGAAGTAAAATATGTTTGAGATAAACACATTCTAGAGCATATCAGAGTCCGTTGCATACTGTATGCAAATAGAGAATGACAATCAGGAAAATCATTTTTACATTAGCTTGAATCATATGACATGATTTATTACCCATTCAATGTCACATTGACCTATCTTATGGAATATATATATATATATATATGCACACAATGTATAAGATAGACTAAGATAGACATATATTCCCTGGGCCATTGCTGTTAGAGGTGGGATGCAGAGATGGATGACAGAGTGGAAACAAACAGTCCACAGTGAAAATATTGTCAACGATAAGCCCCATATGGACCATCGAGAGGTAATTGTATTTGATACACATTTTCAGCTGGGGCTTTAAATAATTCCCGGGTGACTTCAACCCATATTAAAACTTCCCTTGAATTGTAGATTTCTCTAAAATAATATCCTTTTCTTATCCTTGATGATAATGTATTAGAGTTCAGCCATTTAAAATAATAACATGATGGCAAAGTTTATCACTAAATTCTGTTTTTAATTATAGTCCCAGCAAAATTAATCTTTAACTTCTCCAGAGGGAGTATGGCCTAAAGCATTGATTATTTGACTTTAACAGCGTAAAAACATTTCACTTGAGAGTCAAAGTGCCTGTGAACACCTACCTCATAATTTCCCCTTTCACTGGAGATAAGTTATAAACTCACGCATATAATAAAGAAACGACGCGCACTCCGTTGTTTACTTCAGTACGCAGGCTGTATACAGCAGCTCAGAGCAGATAAATTTCAGAACATGGCCTGCGTTTTTCTTTCTCTTTTGCGTCCCACCCTCTGGATTCAAAATCACGGACCTACACAGTTAACCTGGTTTGGATTCATCCCCAAGCGTTGTCCTTGATTTGGATTTTTGGTGGGTGCAGGATGGTGCCTCTATGTAAGAGGTTTTCCTTTATCTTTTTAAAAAACAAAATAGAGCCACCAACATTTAAAAATTAGAAGATTTCCCCAAAAGTTGGTGTCTCAGTTTTCCTTGAAAGCACAGGAATCTTACAAAGCCCACATTTCCTCCATACGGGGGCACCCCTTTGTAGGCGGTCTGGTCGCTCAAATATGTTGCCGTGAGTCCAGAGTAGCATCTCTCACCTCCCCCTTTCTAGTCTGAAAACCAGTCCTCTCTTAATTTAGACAGAAGACTGCATGACTTTAAATGTTTCCCAAGACTTTTCTCACATTAATTCAGGAGCTAACTGGTCAGAAGTATTTAACAACATTTGTTGAGAATATCCTAACAGTAGAGATTGCCAAATTCTGTTCTATGCAAGATTGACATATATGCACTATTGATACTATGTATTAAATAGATAACTAATGAGAACCTGCTGTATATCCCTGGGAATTCTACCTAAGTAGAGTTAATGTCTAGTTAATGCTACTAAAGTTAAGTCTACTTAATGCTCTGTGGTGAGCTAAATGGGATGTGTGTGTGCTCAGTCATGTCCAACTCTTTGAGACCCCATAGACTATAGCCCACGAGGCTCCTCCATCCGTGGGATTCTCCAGGCAAGAATACTAGAGTGAGTTGCCATTTCCTGCTCCCAGGGATCTTCCCAACCCAGGGGTTGAACCTGCATCTAAACGGGAAGGAAATCCAAAAAGAAAGGGGTTTATGTATATGCATAAATGATTCACTTTGCTGTATAGTAGAAACAAGCCCAGCATATAAAGCAACTATATAAAGCAAACTAATATAAAGCAACTATACTCCAATAAAACTTATTATATATATATACACACACATATAAATTCCCTAGGAACTAGACATTATAAAAATAAGAAGTGTTCCTGTTGTCAAATAACTTTTGGAAAAGCTGATTAAGCAAAGTCAAGAGTTTCCTCATGCAGAATTTCCTTGTGCCCTGGGTGTGGGTTGTGAATTATGAATAGACCATCTATAATGCAGCATTTTCCTACTTTATTTGATCCTGGAATGTCCCTTTGATAAGTCACACTGTTTCAAATATGGTGCTTGGAGGTTTGTGTCATTATACATGCGTGTAGGAGCAGTTGTGCAGTTAAGGCTTAACCCGAGCTTCAGCTGCACGTGAAGTGTGTCTGAGGTCCAAACTTTGGGATTCTCTGCTTTCACATGGCATTTCTTGATTTGGCATTTTCCTCCACTGAAGAATTAAGGCAGAGTTTTGAAAGCACGTTTAGAGAAAGAGAAAGTAGGTTGGGAGGACTACAGAATGGCCCCAAATCTGTATGAGAAAGCTGGTGGGAAGCTGCCGTATAGCACACGGAGCTCAGCTTAATGCTCTGTGATGACCTAGAGGGGTGGGATGGGGTGGGGGTGGGAGGGAGGCTCCAGAGGAAGGGGATATATAAACATATAGCTGATTCACGTTGTACAGCAGGAGCTAATACGACATTGTAAAGCACTTATCCTCCAATTAAAAAAAAGAAAGAAAGATAGTGAACACTCCGTGGACTTGGATCTGAGTCTGCGGAGTGAGGGGCAAATTCAGAACTTGAAGAAATTTTTTTCAAGAGGGCCTCCGTTAAGCCTGAAGATAGCAACTGAAGTCTGTTCTGGTGCCTGGGGAAAAAGGACACAAGCTAAGGGAGATGTTTTTTTTTTCCATTCTGTCCTGCCCCAGCCTCATTTCAGCGCAGGGCAGGGGGTGGGAACCCGTTTACTCTTGCAATTAGATGGTCTACATGAAGGCCGCCTAACAGGTGCCCTGCACACAGACCTGAGTGGGCACCCAGAGGGTGCTGGCAGCTGTGACAGTGAAAGGCACCTTCTGCAGAGACTTCCTGACAGAACATCCACAAGAGACTGGATCTAAAGTCATGAAAGAGCTGGCCAGACTCACAGCATGGGCTTCCTAGGCGGTGCAAGTGGTAAAGAACCTGCCTGCCGATGCAGGCTCGATCCCTGGGTTGGGAAGACCCCCTGGAGGAGGGCATGGCAATCCACTCCAGTATTTTTACCTGGAGAATCCCATGACAGAGAAGCCTGGCAGGCTACAGTCCATGGGGTAATACACAAGGTCACACATGAGACCCCTAATCCCAGGAGGAAGAGCATATGTGGGGCTGCTAAGACCTTTCCTCAAGCAGTGAGCAAGGGTTTCTGAAATGTCTGCTTCTGCCATGTGACCCATATAATTTCCTAAAAGCTGCAAATTCTCAGGAATTTGGGGTTTTCTGTACTGTGGGTAGTAAACCTTCTAATCTTCCTGATTACATGAAGACCATGGGAAAATTCAGCAACATTTTCCTTTGACGTAATAGATTCACATTTGGCTCACAAAGCAATTTTCATAAAAAATGGAAAAGAAAGAGGCATTTATTGAAAGTTGTGCTTAAAAAAAAATAATAATAAAAAGAAAGTTGTGCTTATCTTGGTGGCTTTATTGTTTCTATATTTTTAGATGGCTTCTCTTAGGATTTGACACACAGTACCTTTGTCTTTAGTATAGGATTGGGAGAAGGCATGAAGTATGCCAACCGCTCAGTGAGGATCCCGCCACCCAGTCGACTGGGCTTTAAATGGTAAGACCCCATGCTGACTGTCAGCTCACCCCTGCGTGGTCCTGGGAGCAGGAGACATCCCAGGGATTGAGCATCCGCATCCAGCAGCTGATATTTAAGCTCATGCATTAAAGAAGCAGTTGAAGGAAAGGTCACAAATTCAGCCTAAAGGACTCTGAGCATGCAGAGCACAAAGTGTGAAGGCTGATGGAATCTCTCCAGCTCCCTCCCAGGGCTGCCCAGCACACACCAGCTGGAGGTCATGGATTGGCCTTTTTATATGGCCTCCTAAAAGGAAACTTTGCTGTGAGCCAATCAAGGTCTGCGCAGTGAGACTGAGTCATGGCGGGTCTGCAGCGTTGCCACCGCCCGACTGACTAAAAGCTTTAACCGTGGCCGGGCTGTGTGTGTGAGAGTGTGTGCAGGCGGCCCCAGGCCTCACAGGGGTTTCAGATGGCCTTGAAGGCTCTGTTTCTGGGACCTCTGTCTGGTGAAGCCTGGAAGCGGCAGAAACTTACAGTTGGTGAATGCGGCTCTGAGCCCCTGGGCATGTTCAGATCTGATGAGTCTACAGTTCTTTACCTCTGCCAATTGAATACCTCCAGACTTGAATTACAATTCTTCTCTAGGTCTCTAGCCTGTCTACTCTGTAGGTTTCAGATTTGCCAAGCCTCCACAATTGTGAGTCAATTCCTTAAAATAAGCCAACGTCTCTTTCTCTCTCTCTCCCCATGTACATGCGTGTGCGTGTGTGTGTGTGCATGCTAAGTTGCTCAGTCGTGTCTCACTTTTTGTGACTTTAATACCATAGCCCACCAGGCTCCCTGTCCATGGGATTCTCCAGGCAAGAATACTGGAGTGGGTTTCCATGTCCTGCTCCAGGGGATCTTCCTGACCCGGGGATCACACCCGCATCTCTTAAGTCTGTTGCATTAACACCACCTGGGAAGCCTGTATATGCCTATACACACACACACACACACACACACACACACACACACACACACACGCACACACACACACACACATTCTGTTGGCTCTACTTTTCTGGAAAACCCTGACTAGTATACACTGATTTTACTCTTATTATCTTCTTTAATAGGAAAGCTAGACAAACACGCTGTCATGTTTTGTGTGTGTGTTTTTTCTCATTACGATTATGTGGGGCTTTATTTTACAGCCAATTCTCCTATCTCTAGTTTTCCCAGTTCCTCCTGCCCCTCAGCCACCTGACCTATGACTTTAGCTTCAGGAGGATCAGGAAAATGACACTGCCCTTCGTGACTATGGATCACTTCCACCACATGCTTCCCTTGAATGTCCAGGGCCCTCATTCATCATGTCTCAAACCATCCATAGCAATACCAGGGGAAACACAGCTCAATGCAGGGTTGGTAGGAGAATTAAAGGTGACGTGATGGATAGGTGCCCAATAGATACTGTTCTTTTATGAGAGTAAATGTGCAGTGGCTTTTTATTATATTTTTATTATAAAGTAGCACAACTCTCAAAAAAATAAATACTCTAAAAAATGGAAGCCGAGGGACTTTCTTGGTGGTCCAGCGGTTAAGACTTCACCCTCCAATGCAGAAGTGTGGGTGGATCCTTAGGCAGCTAGGGATCATGCCTCATGGCCAGAAAACCAAAACATAAAACGGAAGCAATATTGTACCAAATTCAATAAAGTCTTAAAAAAGAAAAAACCCTGAAACCAGTATCCTCAAGCATTATCTTTACAATAAAAAACAAGTCCTTGGGGATGTTTTTGCAGCTGAGGGGCCTGGCTGTAGCCTCCTCGGTCTTATCTTACCTTCTGCCTTTCGAGTAACGATGGTGACCTCGTGTTTCACCACATGTTTGGGAAAGTGAGCCAATCCATTTCCTTGTGGCAAATCCAGCCAGCCTTTATCATGATTTGAGGGTCATTGATGGCATCACTGATTCAGTGGACATAACTTGGGAGAACTCTGGGAGACGGTGATGGACAGGGAGGCCTGGCGTGCTGCAATCCATGGGATCACAAAGAGTCGGACACGACTGAGTGACTGAATGACAACATTAGTTAAAGCATTAATAGCTGGCATTCTGTTTGGTCGTTCTGAAATAAGCTATGAGTGTTCTCCAGAAAGAAAGGCCCTTATGCAACGGAGCAGGAGCCCACAGTCATTTCCTCCCCCACCGTGCCCTCTGCCTGCTTTTTGTCTGTGGAAAAACTTCAGCCAAAGAACACGTTTAGTCAGAGAAGTGAGAAAATGCAGAAACAGGAAAACAGTCCAGCAAGACAAAAGAACAACAGTTTAGTCCCTAAGCACAAAGTCAAAGACCTTTAGTTCCTCCTCAAGAGCTGATATTCTGAGCAGTGTCCTGTGAGCTGTCTTATAGATACTGACGCTCCCACCAGGTAGAAGAAGCTAACTACATAATGATAAGGCTGAACGAAATATTTGGCCAACCCAAAACTTGAAAGGAAGAAGAGCCCAGGCTGGAGGCAGGTTGACTGACCTAGAATGAAGGAAACGTAAGAGTGGGGCGATCTGATAGCAGCGGGTGTTGAGGTAGTTCATCTTTATTGGACTTGATATTTGTTTTCAGATGTGCCTTGTGGAGTCACTCCAGGCGTTTCCGACTCTGCAACCCTATGCCAGGCTCTCCTGTCCATGCAATTCTCCAGGCAAGAATAATGGAGGGAGTTGCCACTCCCTCCTGCAGGGGATCTTCCTGATCCAGGGATCGAACCTGCATCTCTCTTGCCTCCTGCACTGACAGGTGAGTTCTTTACCACTAGCGCCACCTGGGGAGCCTTTTTCCATACCATAAACGTAAAATAAGAATGTCACCCGAAAACCAGAAGGCTGCTCAGGGACCTGGATTTAGAGAGGTAAAGGTGAGTCTTCAAGCCATTCCTAATATTGCTTTTTGCATCGCTCTCCAGAGCATGAGTTATTGTGGCACAATTTATCCTTCAGGAATTACAGGTGCTGTGACTGTGAGTAGAACGCAATGAAATTCAGTCTTTTGCTTTTGGCAATAATGCTCATGTATAGTATCATAATTATTTGCTCTAAGGAAACTTGCCAAGTTCACCATTCCATTTTAGTCCAGAAAACATAAAGTGTACTAGGTACTACGTGTTGGAAAGGCTGAGAGGGAAAGGTCAGGTAACTCAGAGATCAGAAGCTGATCTGTAGAATTCTAAGAAAGGAACTCCCCCCACCCCATTTTGTCATTTCCTTTTGTGAAATACCTCTGCTTGCTAACATATGCAAGTGTTTTTTAATTAAATAAATTCTATATGCAAGCACAACAACAACAAAAAGAAACAGATCTATTGAGTGAAGGTCATAAGATGAGGCAGGGGCATTAACAGAATGCAGGACAGAGAGCTGGGGCAACTAATACCAGTTATGGACTGTGATAAAGATATAATTGGGCTTCTCTGAGGGCTCAGAAGTAAATAATCTGCCTGCCAAAGTAGGAGATGCAGGTTTTCATTCAGTCTCTGGGTTGGGAAGATCCCCTGGAGAAGCAAAAGGCAACCCAGTCCAGTATTCTTGCCTGAGAAATCCCATGGAGAGAGGAGCCTGGCAAGCTACAGTCCATGGGGTTGCAAAGAGTCAGACATGATTGAGTGACTGAAAAATAACAAAGATATAATTATGTTTGGCCCTTGAACGAGGAGACCTGTGGTTGATGAGTGCTCACCCAAGACAGAGACAGAACAGTGAAGCAGAGACAACAAGGACCAGCCTGGAGTCACGGAGGAGTAGCTACCCAATCATTGTTGGGATTATCAAGTGGATCATGGGTGGCTACTGACCAAAGGCTAGTTCAGGAAGAAATGAAGCCACCTTCAGGGAATCTATGACAAGTAGAGAAGGAGAAATAGATAAGAAATCCTTCTTTTTCCTTCATGCTTCTGATGTCAGGCTAGGTACCTTATGAGCAGAACTTAAATATAAGCCAGCTTTCAAGGGAACCTGGGAAATCAAGCAATAAGGATGGGATGTGAGTAAGACTTAGAAACAAAAGGTTCATCAGTGACATCTAAGTACCTTAATTAAGAATAAGTCTAATCCAGAAAGCCAATTGCTATAATACTCTTTCCGCACAGAATTTGTAGCTTAATATGCTTGCTTAACTCAATCCTGAGGACATTTCCTCTTTCTGTATGCTGGTGTGGGGTTATGGAGATTTTAGTGAAGATTAAGGATGACAATTATGTAAAGTATCTATCACAAGGCCTTTATTGAATAAGAATTCAATGAAGCTTATTATTCTTTTGCATTTTCACAGTTATCATGGATTTTCCATGTTCACTATTTTATCTTTAAATTATTACTTAAAATTTAACCATCTGACATTGACTTTATTAATATTTAGAGGGAATTGTCAAGAGTCCTATTACATTTTCTTTTTAACTCAATCACGTGACTCAGTTGAGATGCCCTTTTTTTTTTCTGTGAAGGCGAGAGTCCCTTCTTCATGCTTCCAGTCATGCTGAAAAGTTAGGAATTTGCCTCTAAGTTGCCATGTTCAGTTATTCCTTAGATACTGAAATATTAGTGGCAATAAAAGGTCAGTTTTTTCACTTGCATTCTTCTCTTCCAAAAATTATGTAATTGCTGTTATAATAATAGATATTATTCCATCCTACATGGTCAATGAGTTTTTATTGTGATAACTGCAAGATAGCATACAAACATTTTGACTTTTCATGCATTGGCATCCTTACAAAAATAAAATGATGCACCAGTGCCCTGGAATATTGTGGTTTATAACAGACTCCTTTCTCAGGAGGAAGAAAGAATAAGTGCCAAGAAGTATAGAATTTACAAGATATGGTTTCAATGGCAACTGTTTACAAAATCTTGCAGTGATGGAGAAAGATAAGCATATGCAGAGTTTATTTTATTATAATCGCACAGACCCTGGACTGAGAGTAATGATATATGAGTAGAAATTTGGTCATAGACAATGATTTTTTGGTCAGGGTACAAGTGAGACTCAGTCGTGTCCAGCTCTTTGTCACCCCATGGACTGTAGCCCGCCAGGCTCCTCTGTCCATGGGATTATCCCAGCAGGAATACTGCAGTGGGTTGCCTTTCACTTCTCCAGGGGATCTTCCCAACCCAGGGATCAAACCAGAGTATCCTGCATTGCAGGCAGATTCTTTGCCATCTGAGCCACCAGGGAAGCCCTCAAGTGACACTAAAGGACTTTTAAGCAATGATGATATCTAATATATTAATATTTTAACTTGGTTTCTGTGTGGTGTCATCATGTCAGTTCCATTCAAACTCCAGATTTTATTCAATAAAATATTTTCTATATGTAAATATCTTCTAGTGAATTCCTTACTTAACTAATTAATTGTATTAGATATGAAAGTGAAGATTGTGCTACATGCTCAGCCAGCTTGGGACATTCGGAGGCAAATAGTGGCTGGATGGGAGACACAGACTTGATTGAGAGCAGAAGTTTACTGAGAAGTGAGAACCTGCATACAGGCCCTTGAATTCTGCTTACTGGAATGACAGACTAAACAGATTCATATCCAACCTGTTGCTGAAAGCAACTAGGGAAGTTGAGCAATTAAGTAAATAAGTTTGAAGACATAGAAAAAATATCAAAGCAGGAGAACTTCCGGGCCAGGCTCTGAGAGATGAACTTCCAGAGAGGTGAACTGAGATCTTCCAGATGTTCAAGCTGGATTTAGAAAAGGCAGAGAAACCAGAGGTCAGATTGCCAACATCCGCTGGATCATAGAAAAAGCAAGAGAGTTCCAGATAAAACATCTATTTCTGCTTTATTGACTACGCCAAAGCCTTTGACTGCGTGGATCACAACAAACTGTGGAAAATTCTTAATGAGATGGGAATACCAGACCACCTGACCTGCCTCCTGAGAAATCTGTATGCTGGTCAAGAAGCAACAGTTAGAATCGGACACGGAACAACACACTGGTTCCAAATTGGGAGAAGAGTACATCAAGGCTGTATATTGTCACCCTGCTTATTTAACTTATATGCAGAGTACATCATGCGAAATGCCAGGCTGGATGAAGCACAAGCTGGAATCAAGATTGCCAGGAGAAATATCAATAATCTCAGACATGCAGATGACACCACCCTTATGGCAGAAAGGGAAGAACGAAAGAACCTCTTAGTGAAAGTGAAAGAGAAGAGTGAAAAAGCTGGCTTAAAACTCAACATTCAGAAAACTAAGATATGGCATCCAGTCCCATCACTTCATGGAAAATAGATGGGGAAACAATGGAAACAGTGGCATATTTTATTTTCTTGGGCTCCAAAATCACTGCAGATGGTGACTGCAGCCGTGAAATTAAAAGATGCTTGCTCCTTGGAAGAAAAGTTATGACCAACCTAGACGGCATTTTAAAAAGCAGAGACATTACTTTGTCAACAAAGGTCTGTCTAGTCAAGGCTATGGTTTTTCCAGTAGTCATGTATGGATGTGAGAGTTGGACTATAAAGAAAGCTGAGCACCGAAGAATTGATGTATTTGAACTATGGTGTTGGAGAAGATTCTTGAGAATCCCTTGGGCTGCAAGGAGATCAAACCAGTCAATCCTACAGGAAATCAGTCCTGAATATTCATTGGAAAGACTGATGGTGAAGCTGAAACTCCAATACACTGGCCACCTGATGCAAAGAGTTGACTCACTGGAAAAGACCCTGATGGTTGGAAAGACTGAAGGCAGGAGGAGAAGGGGATGACAGGATCAGATGGTTGAATGGCATCACCGACTTGATAGACATGAGTTTGAGCAAGCTACACGAGTTGGTGATAGACAGGGAAGCCCGGTATATGGCAGTCCACGGCTTCGGAAAGAGTCAGACATGACTGAGTGACTGAACTGTACTGAACTGAGAGGTGAAGGAGGCAGGCAGGGCATGCCCAGAACCAGGGCTGCTGGGTTCCTCTGGATACTCGTGCATGAAAGCTATGACTGATGTTTGAGAAGGTGTTTAAACAGAAGCACAGAGCTGAAAGGAAAAGGAAATGGAGAGCAATGCCTGCCAGTGTGTGGTGCTTCTGAAAATACTGTAGGCTTTCAGTTGAAACCCCAGAGGTCTACTTCCTAGAGTAAAGCTAACCTAGAAAGTGGCCAGCACGTACATTAAGGGAAGTCTGTCTACCAATACCTACTTGGATAAAATGTTCTGATATTAATATATTATCATATATGGGAGTCTAGAAAAATGATATTGTTGTTGTTTTGTTACTAAGTTGTGTTCAAATCTTTGCGACCCTAGGGACTATAGCCCATCAGGCTTCTCTGTCCACAGGATTCTCCAGGCAAGAATACTGGAGTGGGTTGCCATTTCCTCCTCCAGGGGGATCGACCTGTGTTTCCTGACCCAGAGGTCAACCTGTGTTTCCTGCACTGGCAGGTGGATTCTTTACCACTGGGCCACAAGGGAAACCCCCCAGAACATGGTATAGATAAACCTATTTGCAGGGCAGAGATAGAGACACCGACAGAGAATGGATTTGTGGACACAGAAGGGAGGGGGAGGACAAGGAGGGTAGAACGAATTTGGAGATTTAAAATGACATTTATACACTAGCATGTGTTAAATAGATAGCTAGTGCAAAGCTGCTGTAAAGTACAGAGACTCAGCTCTGTGCTCTGTGATGACCTAGAGGGGTGGGAAGAGGGGGAGAGAAGCTCAAGTGGGAGGGGATATATGTACCCATGTGGCTGATTCACACTGTTGTACAGGAGAAATGAACACAACTTCGTGAAACAATTACACTCTAATTAAAAAACATTTCATCTTTTAAAATGTTTTCCTATAAAATCATGTTTTTTTCTAGCATATACATGTATTTTTAGCATTTGGTCACACTTAAACTTAAGAAAATAAAAGCAATAGTGCCGATTTGTTTTTGTTGTTGTTTGTGAAGTCACTAAGTCATGTCTGACTCTTTACAACCCCATAGACGGTAGCCCTCAAGGCTTCTCTGTCTACGGGATTTCCCAGGCAAGAATACTGGAGTGGGTTGCCATTTTCTTCTCCAGGGGATATTCCTGACCCACAGATGGAACCTATGTCTCCTGCATTAGCAGGCGGATTCTTTACCACTGAGCCACCGGAAAAGCCCCGATAGTATCAATAGCATCTCATAAATTTATTAAGTAAACCTATGCAATGTGATGAGTTTACCTAGGGAACCTGCTATGTTCTGGACTATGTGTCATTTCTCTGAAGCCTTGAAAAGGGACATGAATCAACTGAGAGTCATCTAAACTCTTGGGCCTGAACTTTGTTTTCTTTATGAATTGATGCCTGAAATGAATGAAACAGGCATAGACACCTTGCATTACCATGGGACGCTAAATCATCAGGGTTGTCTGATCACCTGGAAGGCAAAAACAAATCCAAAGTGGCCTTGATGAATGGCAAATGGTTCTGCAAAAACATATTCAGTAAGAGGAGGAGAAGGTGGTATAGGTAGGGGGATAACACTACTAAAAACATGAGCCGCTATTGTGTAGTCTAAAATGCATAGATTCTAAGTGAGTGTGTGGGGGTCCGCTTGTCAGCAGTGATAAAAACAGTAATGGTAAACATACCAGTGATGCTATTGGGCTCCCAAACTAAATGTTTGAGTCTTTATATTCATATCCCCTCTCTATACAACCTTCCTCTCATCTAAAATGATAAATGTGGCTTCAGTTCAGTTCAGTTCAGTTCATTTCAGTCGCTCAGTCATGTCCGACTCTTTGCGACCCCATGAATCGCAGCATACCAGGCCTCCCTGTCCATCACCATCTCCCGGAGTTCACTCAGACTCATGTCCATCAAGTCCGTGATGCCATCCAGCCATCTCATCCTCGGTCGTCCCCTTCTCCTCCTGCCCCCAGTCCCTCCCAGCATCAGAGTCTTTTCCAATGAGTCAACTCTTCACATGAGGTGGCCAAAGTACTGGAGCTTCAGCTTTAGCATCATTCCCTCCAAAGAAATCCCAGGGCTGATCTCCTTCAGAATGGACTGGTTGGATCTCCTTGCAGTCCAAGGGACTCTCAAGGGTCTTCTCCAACACCACAGTTCAAACGCATCAATTCTTCGGCGCTCAGCCAACTCTCACATCCATACGTGACCACAGGAAAAACCATAGCCTTGACTAGATGGACCTTAGTCGGCAAAGTAATGTCTCTGCTTTTGAATATACTATCTAGGTTGGTCATAACTTTTCTTCCAAGGAGTAAGCGTCTTTTAATTTCATGGCTGCAGTCACCATCTGCAGTGATCCCAATAGTATTACTTAAGGAACACTGCTATATGTAACCGAGTAGAACTCCACGAGGCCTTGCCCAAACAGGCCTTCTCTCACATCCTCTGCTTTAGCTCCTTTCTCTAGTACCTATTCTCGTTCAGTCACTAAGTCGTGTCCAACTCTTTGTGGCCCCATGGACTGCAACACACCAGGCTTCCCTGTCCTTCACTATCTCCTGGAGTTTGCTCAAATTCATGTCCATCAAGTCAGTGATGCCATCTAGCCATCTCATCCACTGTTGCCCCCTTCTCCTGCCTTCAATCTTTCCCAGACTCAAAGGTCTTTTCCAATGAGTAGGCTCTTTGCATCAGGTGGCCAAAGTATTGGAGCTTCAACTTTAGCATCAGTCCCTCCAATGAATATTCAGGACTGATCTCCTTTAGGATGGACTGCTTTGATCTCCTTGCAGTCTAGGGGACTCTCAAGTCGTCTCCAGCACTGCAGTTCGAAAGCATCATTGTTTGGTGCTCAGCATTCATTATGGCCCAACCAAACACCTAGATAATAGTGTTTGTTACACATCTCCTGAACTGTTTTGCAGATGGAAAAAAAGACCTCCACTCCACCAAATGGAAACTGTTAACTGCTTGACGACCATGAGCACACAGTCCCAGGCTTCCTGAAGCCTGCTGCTGCTACTGCTAAGTCGCTTCAGTCGTGTCCCACTCTGTGCGACCCCATAGACGGCAGCCCAACAGGTTCCTCCGTCCCTGGGATTCTCCAGGCAAGAACACTGGAGTCGGTTGCCATTTCCTTCTCCAATGCAGGAGAGTGAAAAGTCAAGGTGAAGTCGCTCAGTCGTGTCTGACTCTGGGACTGATGATGTTCACCCCTGGACACCACCCTGCCGCCTCACCATCAGTCAGTCGGAGAATTATGCATGAGCTGATCACACACCCTGTGACCACACTCCCTCATCTGGCTTTTCTTTTAATTAATTAATTTATTTTAATTGGAGGCTACTTACTTTACAGTATTGTGATGGTTTTTGCCATACATTGACATGAACCAGCCACAGGTGTACATGCGTCTCGCCTGTCCCAAACCCCTCTCCCGACTCCCTCCCCTTCCCATCCCTCTGGGTGGTCCCAGTGCACCAGCTTTGAGTGCCCTGCTTCATGCATCGATCTTGGACTGGTCATCTGTTTCACATATGGTAATATACATGTTTCAGTGCTATTCTCTCCATCATCCCACCCTCACCTTCTCCCACAGACCTGGCTTTTAAAAGGGTTTTGTCCAAACCCTTGAGGGAGCTAGGAGTTTTTTGGAGCATAAGCCATCCTTCTTCTTGCATGTCCCTGCAACAAACTTTCTCTGCTCCAAACACCAGTGTTTCAGTTTGTTTGGCCTCACTGAGCACCACCTGCCGATGCAGGGGACACGGATTTAATCCCTGGTCTGGGAAGATCCCACATACAGTTGAGCAGCCAAGCCCATGTGCCACAGCTACGGAGCCTGTGCTGTGAAGCCTGTGCTCCACAACCAGAGAAGCCGCCACAGTGAGGAGCCCACATATCACAACCAGAGAGCAGCCTCTGTTCTCCGCAACTAGAGTAACCCTCGTAGCAAGGAAGACCCAACACAGCCAATAAATAAACTTATAAAAAAGAAAACCTTAGAAAAAAAAAAGAACTTGCATTAGCATGGGCCGCAAATGATACTTCGTGTTTTACTACGATGAGGCAGGTGCTACTGACCCTCTTCTACGGCAAGGAGCTGAGGCTCATTGGGGTGACATCCCCTGCCCTGGGCTCATAGCTCAGTGATGGCTCAGCTTGCTCTTCCAAGACAGCCATGTGCAATGGCTATGACGTTCCAGGCCTCTTGGTCCATTTCCCACCAGGTTCCACCTGGTCCCTGGCTATGAACACTCAGGAGTATTTACTGCGTTCACTCAAAGGTGTTGGAGGAGAGTTATATCATGAATATTGCTTTATGATTTGACCATTTCCTATCCCATCTCATTGTTTTACTGATTTTTTATTATTTTAAAATTTTCATTGGCGTATATTTGATTTAAAATGTTATGTTAGTTTCAGGTGTACAGCAAAGGGATTCAGGTATATATATATATGTATTTGTGTATATATATACTCACACATTGTTGTTGTTTAGTCACTAAGTCATATCCAACTCTTTTGTGACCCCATGGACTGCCGGGCTCTTATATCCATGGAATTTTCCAGGCAAGAATATTGGAGTGGGTTGCCATTTCCTTCTCCAGGGGATCAAACCCAAGTCTTCTGCATTGGCAGGCAGATTCTTTACCACTGAGCCACCTGGAAACGTCTTTCAATAAAAACTTTTTTTGTCATTTTATTTTCAGTGCAAATTTAACTAGGTGATAGGTAATATTGCACAAAAAGGAGCACCTTTCCTTCTTTTGTATGCTGTCTTTTTTAGTTGATTGGAGAAAGAATTGTCCAGGCATTTTAAAACTTTCACACACAGTATGCTCGTTCTGTAGAGCTATTTAATAAAAGACTAAACTCAACAACAGTACTTATAAGATCTCATAAGATACATCTGTGCTCTATATTGTACTAATAAATGTTGAAGTGTTCTGACAGAGTCTGATGTATTTTCTACTACTCATTCACTAGCAATCTCAATCTGATGTAAAAGTAGTAATGCTGTAACTTAATTGATTAATATGGTTGCATTAATATATGTTAATTTTCAAAAGCTAACCAAGTCCTCTAATTTCTGCTTGGATACATCACCTAATTTTTTTTCTTTTTGGCAAATATCTTCTTAATTTTACAGAAAACTTATTCTTTTGGAATCAGGACCAATTAGACTTTCTAGAAAGTTAAGCAATATTCAGAGACATTCTAGAATTATCATAAGGCTTGAGTCAATTGGAACTCATCAAACAGAAATATCAAAAATTAAATGATGAAGAATTTAAAAAGGGTAAGATGGCAAAGCTCTACTTCTCACTGGCTGAGAACTTTTTTTTCTCTCTCTAGACACATTAGATTTGAGAATCCAAGAAGCTCTGTTTAATGATCCTGTATTGGCTGACATCCAAAGGAAAATTGCTTCACTTCTAAATATCCATGACATAACTGTATGTCTAATAGGAAGACCTGTGAAGTACCATTTGCTGTTGTATCCAGCAAGTCTGCGTGCTGCGCCTCCCAGACTGAAATGTGTAATTCATATTTCTTTTGGCCGGAACTTTGGAACGAATGCCCAAAAGGTACATTACTTGAACAAGAGGTTCTTGCAAGATGCTATTGGTTCTCTTCTGAGTACAACCCCTCTTTCTCTCTCTCGAGCCAGACTGTTTGTCAGAGAGGACCCTGCCACTTGTCCTCGTAGTTAAAAATGTAGAAACAATCTCTCCTTGGACAGATTCCTCCCGTTTTGAAAAATTGCCACGGCAAATTCCACAGCCTGCCAAGTTGGCAGACGGTAAGCCCAAAGCTGGAACCCTGCCAGGCATCAACGGTGCATTCCAAACCTCTGAGTCAGCATCCAACACCATGCCACTCACTGTCTTCTGCAAAGAAAGCATCTCATGCCATGGAAATCATTGTTAGCCAGACATTCAACTTGTCTTGGAAACTAAAACGACATTTATAGAGTGCTTTCATAACCTAGGGTGGAGAACACAGGAAAATGGCAAATCTTGCAAATTTCTAATTTAGGGATGATTTCTCAAGAAGTTGGGTGGATTTGAGCCTCACCGTTTCTTTCTTTTCTTTTTTTCTTTTTAGAGTGAGAGCAAAGTCTGAATAATTTTTTGGCCTGAGTTGTAAAACACAGGCCCTGCCCCCTTGTCGTCATTAAACATCCCATGGGCTCTTTTGAAAGGACTTAGAGGGATTAACCTTTCTGTTCTGGCTAAATTCCTAATTGGATAATTGCACTCTGCCTCCCTAAATTATCCTTGTAGCTCCAATTGGATATGGAATTTTCACTTCCTGTCATAAAGAGTTGTAGGGTGTTTCAACATTTCACCCCAGGGGTGATACCAATTAAGTCGTTAGTGAGGTGAAATCTGTATGTGGGTTGTCTTTCTTCTTTCTACCCACCCCCTTCTTCCCACCTCCTTATATGGAGTTTCAAATGTATGGGAATCATTCAATCATTTGGGATGAAAAGGGGTGTCATAAGTTAATGACACTGCTCATTGTCACATCATTTCGTAGAGTATAGGAAAGATAGTAATTGATAAGCGTTTGCAGAGAGCATCATCCTTCTAAAGAGAATGTAAGCACTCAGCTTGAAATGCTGTGGTGCAGACACAGAAACAGGATGATAGGACAAAGTCAACATAGAGCATTTTTAAAGCAAGTTCACAGATTGTGTGTGTGTGTGTTTTGTTTTGTTTTGTTTTTTTTAAACTGAGCAAGTCACGGTGTCTCTGTGAGCGTGCTTGCCCTGAAGCCTTTGTGGGAGGTCATCTCAGTATGCCGAGAAACACTCAGGGCCAGGACAAAGCCAAGGGGAGTCAGTGTGTCTCCTGAATTCGTATCCAGCATTAACCATGGGCACATTACGCATGCATTTGGTTTGGAAAGCAAAGGTCACCTGTCATCTCCTCAGCTGTATTGGCCCATGTTGAAAATCGTTGCCCCGAGAACCACCTTTGAACCTGAAATGTAGCGCCCCCACCAGCTGCCATAGGTTTACTCTAAGCTGAGAAAAAAGTTAATCATCAGCATATTTGCTTTGTCAAAAATTTGATTTGAAATACATCAAGAAAATAATCCGTCAAGAATATAAACCATATTTATTTTTATTCTGCTCATAGACTATGCCATCAATAAATATTTTTATAAGAACATATTTTCAGAGTTCTCTAATAAGAATTATGGATTAATTCTTCAGAAACAGGGATGCAAAGGTACTCAGGTTAAGTCAGTAGACCATCCCAGTCACTCATGATCTAACGTAGTTGCATATTGAACTAGATGAACTTTGGGACGAATTCATTAAATGTAAACCACAAGATCAAACAAACAAATACGTGTATGTGCCTGACTGAGAAGCTCTCTCTACACTTCATCTCACCGACATCACAAAGACATCCATGATTTATGACAACATGATGAGAAGTAACCAAAGCTGGAAGCAAAGGGCTTAAATAAACCATCTCAGTATTTGAAACATAAATTTCAAAACTGATGCTTCTGTGTTAGTTATTTGATCTCATTTCATTTTGCTTTCTTGGTATAGAATACACAGAAAGATTCATTTTCAAACTATTCAGTGCAATTTGACAGGCATTTGAGGAATGTTCATCTCTGGCTATCTGACAGGAGCACTTCAGCACCTTCTATTCATCCTAACACTTTGTTCAACTTGACCTTCCCTCTTTACCCATTTCTGTCTCAGGTAAATTTCTCCCATGGAGGCCAAATCTATCCTGGTGGGTATCTAAGAATAAGCCAAACAGAGCTACTGCAACCGTTGCTTTCTCATCACCAATATCTTAGAAAATATATGTTGTCGAGAAGTTTGAGGACAAAAAGAGAATAAAAATAATCTGACCACTAGCTTCCCCCATCCTCTGTTGGCTGTGGTTCTAAGATTTCCTAATTTAAAAGTGACCTGGTAGAATTGATGGTAGGTATTGTTCTGTGCTTAGCCACTCAGTTGTGACTAAGTGCAACCCCATGAACTTAGCCCAGCAGGCTCCTCTGTCCATGGGGATTCTCCAGGCAAAAATACTGGAGTGTGTTGCTGTGCCCTCCTCCAGCGGATCTTCCCAACCCAGGGATCAAACCCAGGTCTCCCATATTGCAGATGGATTCTTTACCATCTGAGCCACCAGGGATGCCTAGGAATACTAGAGTGGGTAGCCTGTTCTTCAGGGGATCTTCCTGACCCAGCAATCACCCAGCGTCTCCTGCATTGCAGACAGATCCTTTACCAGCTTAGCTATCAGGGAAACCCCTTGATGACAGGTATTGCTGTGAAAATAGTAAGTGAACCAGGAGGTAACATTCTATTAGCCTATAAAACAGTTGTGCTAACTAGTAAGCAGATGCATATCACTCGTATCTCTTCCAAATTACATCACTGACTGTCCCAGTGGATTGCCAGACCACTGCATTCTTTGTGAATTGGTTCAAGTATTTGCTTTCTACCAATGTTGTATATGATTACTCTTATGTGTGTGTGACATATATACACACACATTATTTTGGGGGCACAGATGAATGACAAGATAATTTTTATGACACACTGTTGTGTTAGTATCACCAAGTTGAAATATCAACCAAAATATGTGAGTCACACTCAGGTATAGATAGCAATCTTACCTATAAATCATTATAATCCTAAAAATAAAAGTAGTTAAACTATTACGAGCATAAAATGCACTTGGACAGAATCACAGGCTGAGAAGCACATTTTGTGCCCTAAGCCTTTCATCCTGCCATTCCCTGCCATCTCCCTGGGAAATAAATGAAGCTGGGACTTGGACATCAAGAAATGTGTTCTCAGTTGACCTCATCTGTGCCCAGAGGGCAAGATGACCACAAGAGAAACTAACCGGCCAGCCTGCCTGCTGCACTGCCTCCCCGAGCACAGCACCCCTGAAACACACATGTAAAATCATGATCTGAGATCCTCTTCTGACGTGAATGTCCTCACAATTGTATTTATATCAATGACTATTTTTTTCCTGTGTTTTTAGTTTGTTTTTTAATTTTATTGAGGTATATTTGTTTGACAGGGCTGTGTCAGGTTCTGCTATGCAGCAAAGTGGATCAGCAATGTGCACACACACATCCCCTCTTTTTTGGATTTACTTAGTGCTCAGGCCACCACAGAGCATCAAGTAGAGGTCCCTGCACTCTGCAGCATGTCCTTATCAGCTATCTGTCTTATACACAGTACCAATAGTGTGTATGTGTCCATCCCAGTCTCCTGGTTCATCCCACCACCCTTCCCACCTTGGGGTCGTACGTGTGTTCCCTATGTCTGTGTCTCTGCTTCTGCTTTGAAAGATTATGTTTAATTTTAGGACACTTTACTTTAGAAGCAGAAGAATGAGGATAGGAAAAGCAAAACACAGCTTAATTGATAAAACATTTTACCCACTTAATGCTATGTAGTATCTTATCTTTCAATCCACTATAAAATTATTGACAATTTTATACTTTAAAAATATAAACATTATATATGTTTAATAGAGAAAACCTGGGTTGGAAAATTTGACTTCTGTTAAACTGTTGGACCTGAAATGCCATTTTATGAGAAGCTAAGGATGATAAGTTAGTCTTGAAAATCATAAGATAGCCAACAAAGTCCAATCAATAAGCACCTGAGATAAAAACATATTGCAGGCAGTTCACTTTAAGTAACTAACAGGATAGGAAGTATACACATGAATTTACCTGTGACTGGAAAGGGCAATAATATGTGTACTGGCAAATTCTGTCCTTCACTCTATCAAGGGTCCTTCCTATTGCTCTGTTTCTGCTTTCCTGCCTTTTAAGGCATTAGCCAAAGAGTTCCTTTGGGTTTTTTCCATAAGATGTTACAGAAAAGCTGAACAAACATTGTGGCCAACCTAATGTATCTACTCTCAGGTGAGCAGATCCTAAGCATGTTTAAATTTAGAGGTGAAAAAATTTTAAATATTTTATTTAAGCACTCACCGTGAAAACTGATTTCTTCTTTATAAAAAAGAGGGTCTTTTTTTTCAGTCTGTTCTTTGTAGGTTTCTTATAAATCTTACTTGGCCAAGTCACTAATGAAAAAGAAAATTGGGTAAGGTCCATCTGAATATTCTGAGTCCTTCACACAAACTAATCTAAAAGGAAGTCATCTTTGCTGGGAAGAAGGTGAAAGAGAACAAAGATGTGAAGGCAAAATAGAGTATTTTTATTAATGCAAAGGAGAGAGATGGTGCAGAGATAGTTATTGTGTTTTCAGCATTGAATGGACAAAATGGTGATGGACGAGAAAAAGAAGCAGAGAGAGAAACTGGAAGAAAAGAAAAGGGAGAACAGGGAAGTTGTAAGGCAAATACTGCTGAGGGCAGGAAGAAGGGAAGAAAGGGCACTGGCAAGAGCTGAGAAATGATTGAGATTCACAGCACAACACGACGGATGCCCCCTCCTACCGCCCAGCCAGGCCTGGAAGACTAGAAATGGCGGTCTGTGCGTGAATTCATCCCTGGCTCTGTATTTCCTCCCCTTCACAGCCTGTCTTGCAAAAAGCTTCAGGGAGTCCTAAACATCCCTGCTTCTTTTATGAAATCTCCTCTATTTATAAGGTGCAAAGGTAACAAAGTACCAGAGTCAACATTCCTTTCTAGTTAGCACAAACATCCCTTTGGCTTGAATGAGGAGTTACTTATAAGATGGATAATGACTGTGTACATAATTTGCAGGAGACCATTGTTGTTGTTCAGTTGCTCAGTCGTGTCCAACTCATTGTGACACTGTGGACTGCACCCTGCTAGGATCCTCTGTCCATGGGGATGCTCCAGGTAAGAGTACTGCAGTGGGTTGCCACTTCCTTCTCCAGGAGATCTTCCTGACCCAGGAATTGAACCCCCATCTCCTGCATCTCTTGCATCTTCTGCCTTGGAAGCTGGATTCTTCACCACTAGCGCCACCTGGGAAGCCCCTGTAGGAAACCATGGAAAGCAGGAAAACAGCGTGTCTGGCCACTTGCACACATGCTAAGTCATTTCAGCTGTCTGGCTCTTTGCAACCCTATGGACTGTAGCCTGCCAGGCTCCTCGGGTATCTCCAAGAAAAACAAGCTGTTTGCAAAGTGCATTTTGCAAAACAAAACCGTGAATGGTTTCTGGAATTTTAAGTGAATCCCAGTGTGAGAGGTGCCTGCAGTTCAACCAATGAGAGTAACCAACCTTTGCTCCAGGCCTGATACAGCAAAGAACACCTTGTCCTTTTAGGATGGAAAAAACAGCCAACACCTGTTGTCTCTGAGAGATGGGACCCCGACTGACCTTGAAAAGTCTTCCAATTTTCTCTGTTTCAAAATTTTCTGTAATGAGTCTGTCTGTGATGTGCTTTCCCTCCCCCCACCCCCAAATTAATGTTTGCTGAGGCAGAGGTGACAAGAGAGTGACAGGAGGCTGTTTTAGTGATTCTCCATCAAGGGATTCTTCTCTGACCCTGGACCAAAGCAGCCATGATCACCTGGAACTTGCCTGTGATGCCCTGGAGGGTGAGTTCAAACTGATACATACAGCCAGTCTGTGTATCCACAGCATCTGAGAGAGTGGCTCTGGGATGCAGCCTGAGAAGGTATATTTCTACAAAGATATTTGATGATGCTGCTGCTGCTGCTATCAGGACAACTCTTTGAGAATCACTAGCCTATGGCAACCCACTCCAGTGTTCTTGCCTGGAGAATCCCAGGGATAGCAGGGCCTGATGGGCTGCCATCTCTGGGGTCACGCAGAGTCAGACACAGTTGAGCGACTTAGCAGCAGCAGCAGCAGCAGCCTAATAGGAGGGCTTCCCAGATGGCTCAGTGGTAAAGAATCTGCCTGCCAATGCAGGAGACACAGGTTCAGTCCCTGCGTCGGTAAGATCCCCTGGAGAAAGGACTGGCAAACCACTCTAGTATTCTTGCCTGGAGGATCCCATGGACAGAGGAGCCTGGCAGGTTACAGTCCATGAGGTTGCAAAGAGTCGGACACGACTGAGCAGCTAACACACACACACACATCTCCCCATACAAACATACACACACCACACTTATTAAATATGGACCAACTTCTGTCTTTCTTAATAACTCTCAGATTAGACTCCTCCTCTGATCCTCTCTATTCACAGTAAGGCCCAGCAGATGTCAATTATGATGTGATCCCTGTTAACTGACTGAGGGATGTCTAGCAAGGAGGCAAGCTGTGAACAAGAAGATGATGCGTTGGATCCACAAGGTGAGAGACCAGTTAAATCAGGAGCCAGAGGAAAGACACCAGCAAACAGAAAGCCCATCCATCGTAGGGTAGTTGAGACCCCAGGGTGTGCAGGGAGAAAGTGAAGCTTGAACACTGAGTTGCACTGGCCTGCAATGGATGTTGTCCAACGTGTCTGTTGGTTCCAGAGGACTCTCTTCCTAAAGCCAAGTCTGGGGATGCCAGGGTCAGGTCTTCCTGACATCACTTGGTGTTACCTATCCACTTTTTCCTCTGGCTTAGTGACCAGAGAGCTGCCCTGCAGCACCATGTGATTTATCACTCTAGGATGTGTGTATATAATGTTTGTCATTCAACACATGGAGAAGGAAACGGCAACCCACTCCAGCGTTCTTGCCTGGAGAATCCCAGGGATGGGGGAGCCTTATGGGCTGCCGTCTATGGGGTCGCACAGAGTCGGACACAACTAAAGCAACTTAGCAGCAGCAGCAGCAGCAGCATTCAACATATATTCCTCTGTCCATGGAATTCTCCAGGCAAGCATACTGCAGTGGGTTGCCATTCCCTTCTCCAGGGGATCTTCCCAACACATGGGTTGAACCTGGGTCTCCTGCATTGCAGACAGATTCTTTACTGTCTGAACCACCAGGAAAGCCCCCACACACATATATACACATTTTATTAATATGTTAGTGAATAAAAGAATAGTTGTTCTTATTATGAAGGATCTCTAATCTTTTCTATCAGACTTTAAATTGACTCAGGAAATATTATACTGGAAAAAAAAATACTATGCTCGTCTTCAGTTCAGTTCAGTTCAGTTCAGTCGCTCAGTCGTGTCCGATTCTTTGTGACCCCATGGACTGTCGCCTATCAGGCTTCTCCTTCCATGGGATTTTCCAGGCCAGAGTGCTGGAGTGGATTGCCATTTCCTTCTCCAAGGGATCTTCCCGACCGAGGAATCAAACCTGGGCCCCCCACATCGCAGGCAGACGCTTTTACCGTCTGAGCCATCAGGGAAGCCCATAAAATAATGAAAAGTAGAATATAAGTATTTTGATAATGGATATGATTTCTAACTAATTCAAGTGCATGTATCTGACATTGAATCGTCATATCTCAAGGACCATCTGTGGCTGTTTGTATTTACACAAAGCCAATTACTCAAGACAGAAGCCACCATTTGCAGTCAATTTGACTTCAAGCACTCTGATAAAGCAGTAATGAGGAGTGATGAAGGAGCCTCAGAAGGTGCATGGAGATTTAGAAGCTTCTGTTTAGCAGCTAAGGGCTCATGTTGGGGTTTGTTCCTTTTACCTCCAGAAGTGAACTGAAGTGCTACTGAGACCATACCCCCCATAAGATGGTTCCAAAAGCAGAGCTGATGACTTGTACATGATAATTATTACAGTGAGTACTGGAGCACAGTGAGTTTGAGTACTGGCACCGATTCAGTTTTGCAGCTCGGCTGTTGCTTGGTTTGATCGCGGAACAAAGTGGGAATGTTGGCGAAAGTCAGGGATGAGATCATTGTTCTGTTATCTCTCATCCAATTTTGTAACGAAGCCTCGTGCATTCACCAGATTCTTAGTAATGCCACTGTCATTATTACCTCTTGAATAGCGTTGAAAGCAATGTAGTTGTGCCCAAGTCTAATGATTATGATCTCTCTGGCTTTGTTTCTAAATATAGTACTATACAATCCGCAGGTGATTGCAGATGGTGAAGTGTTGTGGTGAGGACAGATAGCTGGATTCAAATCTAGTTCTGCCCCTTTCTGGCTAGATGAGGTGTGCAGCCCCCTCCCTAAGTCTGAACAACACACCTCCCCTGAGAGCCCCAAGTTCCTCCTCATCCTTTGGGCTGAACTCAAGGGTGTTACCTCTCCTGACCTTCTCTTCGTGCCCCAGCTCTCTCCACACAACAGTTTTTCCTTCTTTAACTTGAGCACTTGCATACGGGCCAGGGATCCCTCCGAATGTCCTACAACCTGGTTTTGTTTGATGTTTTTTCTCACAGTTAAACTGGGGTTATGTATATTTGGAAAGAACACTGAGTAGGTGAAGCGATGTACTTTTGTGGTGAAGTCATATCCGTATGACGTCAGAAGGAGGGCAGGAGAAGGGGCAACAGAGGATGAGATGGCTGGATGGCATCATTGATCCAATGGACATGGGTTTGAGCAAACTCCAGGAGATGGTGAAGGACAGGGAAGCCTGGCGTGCTGCAGTCCATGGGGCTGCAAAGAGTTGGACATGACTGAGCGACTGAACACCATCAGCATATCCATACGACGGCACTGGTGATGTACACAATCAGTTGGCTAAGGCGGTGCATGTCAGATTTCTCCACTGTGAAGTTCCCACTTTCCTTTCCCCTTCTCTAGTCTTTGGAAGTGAGTCAGGAAGTCCAGCCCATGACCAAAAGGAAAAAGGATGGGGATTAAACTCTCCTTTTTGGAGTGGGAGGTATCTAAACAAATTATCCAGAATTCTCTAAGGAAAAGTTTGACCTTCAATTTTTAATTTCCAAAAATATTGATGTACTCTTCTTCTGCTGCTTCTAAAGCTGTATCTTCTTGCACAATCATCTTGAGTCTTTTTGAGAATACTTATTAGCCTGTTTCTACTCCCTTAATTATTCCCAAGTCTTCTGCAATTCACTCTTCATCTATATGACAGAGATTTAGGTCAATGATTTTAGTTATTGGGCTGGGTTTTTATTTATTTATTCATTTTTTGCAGTTGTGTAGAAAATTTTCCCCCAGAAGCCAGAACAAGGTTAAGTGTAGTTTCTGTTTAGGGTAGTAGCTCATGACAGGGGGAACACTGGTGGCCAGCCAGGACTTTCAAAGTTACCAGATTAAGGTAAAGAATCCTTGCAATGCAGGAGACATGGGTTCAATCCCTGGGTCAGGAAGATCCCCTGAAGAACGGCATGGCAAACCACTCCAGTATTCTTGCCTGGGAAATCCCACAGATAGAGGATCCTGGCAGGCTACTGTCCATAGAGTTGCAAAGAGTCAGACATGACTGAATGACTAACACCCTCACTTCTCACTTTGGAGGAAGGTAGAGATTTACAGGAAACTTCACTCCCTGGTTTAGCCTTATGTCCCTGTCTTCCATTCCTTTCCATCACAGACAGTGGGAAACCCTGAGCTCCCTCCATCTCTGTTGCTATATTTTTGTTTTTCACCCTCTCATCCTCTTGGCCTTCACATCAGTTCCTCGCTTGTTTCTAAAAGCTCTTTGCTGGCATTTGTTCTGAGCGTAAAAGTCATAGTTGGCAATTAGGAAGGGAGGACAGGCCACCAGAAACTACCCTGACCCCTTCCCAAGGCTCTGCTCTCGGTATTTTCCTGCTGTCAGGTCGGTTCTCCACAGGGTCCCCGTTTGTAAGAAATGGCCCTGCCACTAGCACTTTGACCTATGAATTTCACAGCCCTACTCTCTTAACAGATGTGAATGTATTTGTGTTTTTGTGACTCCCTCATACTTTCTATTCTGCTAAAACAGTTCTTATTTTTGAGTAGTTTCATGGTGTGACATACAGCAGAGAGTGCATTATAGCATGGCTATGTATGGGCTTCCCAGGTGGCGTTAGTGGTAAAGAACGCCCCTGCCAATGCAGGAGACATACGAGATGTGGGTTTGATCCCTTGGTCGGGAAGACCCCCTGGAGGAGGGCATGGAAACCCACTCCAGTATTCTTGCCTGAAGAATCTCCATGGACAGCGGGGCCTGGCGGGCTACAGTCCACAAGGTCACACAGTGTTGGACATGACTGAAGTGACTTAGCATGCATGCAGACATAACTACGTATGACGGTATGTGTGTGTCTATCACACATGGGCGTATACACACATTTGTGCGTGCACTGACTGTTCTAACCTGTCAGCATGACTTGTGCGTGCATGTATGTGCAGTCACTTAGTGGTGACTGAGTCTTTTGAGACCCCATGGACTGTAGCCTACCAGGCTCCTCTGTCTGTGGGATTATCCCAGCCACAGTACTGGAGTGGGTTGCCATTTCCTTCTCCAGATGACTTGTGAAGGGAGGATATTTCGATGTGGTTGCATTATTTGCAATCTTGGACTAGAAATCCGTTGAGGTGTGGAAACAAGTCTGCATCGTAGACAAAACTGCAAACGTCACCTCTGAACAACTTAGCTCTGCATTGAAGGGGCTGCTGCCAAGGCCAGCAGGCATCTGCACTGAGAGAAAGTATTCCATGTAGTCAGATAACCTTGGTCGTGTAGGCGTTCCATTCGTACGAATTTGCTGACAGACTTTTTAAAATGTCTCTTTCCAAGGATCATGTGAATGTATCCTAATAGGCATTCTTCCCAAATCCATGTCTTCGTCCTTCCACATCCTTACCCACATCCTTAAGTGAAAGGAATCATCGATATAAAACTGATCCCTGTCTTGAAGTCAAGGTCAGAATAAATGTGGGATTTTCAATAATAAGAAGGCAGCAGAGAGTCTGCACACAAAGGAATGGAAAGCCACGTTTCTTAATGTACCAAAGAGGACTTGTTTGGTGAAGGAGTTGTTATGTCAGGGCTACCAAGTTTATTACTTTTAGATGGGGAGGGGCTAATTCCATTTCAGGAAATAAACCTAATAATTGTGCTTTGCTTTATTTGTGTTCACTTTATTTGTAATGATTTCCCAGGCATGTGCAAGTGTAGATTTCATTAGGTCCAATGGCAGCATTTGTTTCACCTTAATAATACAACAGTAAGTTGTTTATATTTAAATATGGTCATGTGAAGAAACCCATAATTGTTATTGCCCATAAAGGCAAGTGAAAACGGTAAAACAGAAGTAGGACTTATTGATCTCTTATAACCAAAAGCAGAATACATTACTTTAAGAGGCTCCAGCCGAGCAATGCCTGATACAAAGCCACTGTATATTAGATTCCCACTCTGTACTTTGTATGTCTTCTTTCTGAGAAACATCTAGAAAAAGAATTTCAATTCTGTGTATGTTGAGAGCTATTGATTTCACAGTATCTTGAAGGCAATACATTATGTTTTCCAAAATTTTATTTTCAGGCCTGGGCTTAAGGCTTATGTTATTATTAATTTCATTATTCTTTCTGGTAGAAACAAGTTTTTGAGGTAATATTTGGGCAATTCTAAAAGTATTAAAGGAGAGAGAAAATTGAAACCAAAGAGGAAGGGCACAATCACGTACAATAGGAGAATTTCATGATTTTTTTAATTTCTAGTAGAAACTGGGTTATTCTTTTTGGGTGCCAAGAGTTTTTGCAACTCCAAAAATTGTGGGAATTTAGTTCACCAGAATCACTTTACTTCACCAGAGTGTTTTCATTAAAACTGTTATATCATCAACTCACCATATTCCACAGAGTAAAAATTATATCTGATATGAAGAGTCTTGAGGGCTTCCCCAATGGTTTAGTGATAAAGAATCCACCTGCCAATGCAGGAGATGCAAGAGACTCAGATTCGATTCACGGGTCCAAAAAATCCCCTGGAGGAGGAAACAGCGGCCCACTCAAATACTCCTGCCTGGAAAATCCTATGGACAGAGAAGCCTGGTGGGCTATGGTCCATGGGTCACAAAGAGTCAGACATGACTGATGAACTGAGCATGCAAGAGAAAATCTACATGTACACTCAGAGACAGGGACCCTATTAGGGTTCAGAAATCAGCTGAGAGTTTTCCCAAACAAATAGCATGAAATAGAGCTCTGAAGGTTGTATAGATGCTGAAAGCTGTCAGTCCCTGGAGGTGAATAGCAAACAGATGTCAAATATCCCAAGGGAGTGTTTACAGACTTCAGAACATGTTCAAGATGTAATTTCTGGCTTCTGTGGATATCTCACCCTGAAATTTTACCTTCTACCCCTTAGGCATGTCCAATGGCTTGATTATGTGTAGTCCCAATCCTTAACTAACCTCTGTCTAAATCTGTGCCCTAGGCATCACGAAAGGAAAGATGCTAAGAAGCATGCAACCGAAAAGGGAACCCCAACCTGATTTTCTGTGATTCTTTCTCATGAAATGGCATCTGGAGTAGTCTGGTAAGAAGAGCTAGTTTTGCTATTGTACAGGAAGCTTGAATGGTGAGTTTCTGCCTTGTCGCAAATAAGGAACCAGAATCATAGGCTTAGCTATTCTATTGCAAGAATCTTGCAATGTTTGAATTTTTGTAGAAGGCTGACTGAAAACTCTGGGCTTCCCAGGTGGCACTACCGGTAAAGAACCTGCCTGCCAATGCCGGAGATGTAAGAGGCACAGGTTCAATCCCTGGGATGATAGATTGGGATGATCACCAGGAGGAGGGCACCCATTCCACTATTCTTACCTGAGAATCCCATGGATAAAGGAGCCTGGTGGGCTAAAGTCCATGGGATTTCACAGAGTCGAACACAACTGAAGCAACCCAGCACATAATTGAAAACTTTAAGCTGCGGGTTGAATTTCAATTGGGATAATTAATATTTTCTTCTACCTTTTTTGGTCAGTGTTATTGGCTTTCCTTGTTTCCAGGTAATATGCATTTCTTGGAGAGGTTTTTTTTTTTTTTTGAAGTGTACTTATGTTCATTACTAAAACAAAGTATGACACAAAGTGACACATGGCGGGGTAGTAGGATGTGCACTCATTTCCTCCTGCAAGAACTCCAAAATTACAACTTTCTGCTAAACAGCCATCGACAGGAGAATGTTGGATCCCACCAGAAAAAGATATCCCATTTCCAAGGGCAAAGGAGAAGCCCCAGCAAGATGGTAGGACTGGTGAAATTGTGTTTAGAATCAAACCCCATAACTGCCAGAGACACTCAGAGGGCTCAGACAAACTTTGTGCTCACCAGACCCAGAGATCCCACAGAGACTGAGCCAAAACTATGTTTGAGTGTCTCCTATGGAGGCATGGGTCAGCAGTGGACTGATGCAGGGACAGGGCTCTGGGTACAGCAGACCTGGGTATGACATAAGCCCTCTTAGAGGAGATTGCCATTGACCCCACCGTAGAGCTGCCAGAACTTACACAGGACTGGGAAACAGGCTCTTGGAGGGCATAAAACAAAACCTTCTGTACTTCAGGACTGGGGAGAAAGGAGCAGTGGCCCCACAAGAGACTGATCCAAACTTGCCCATGAGTGTCCAGGAGTCTACAATAAAGGCATGGGTGCACAGTGGTCTGCTGCAGGGTTGGGCACACTGAGTGTACCAGTGCCTGCATGGGACTCTTTGAAGGAGGTCACCATTATCTTCATTACCTCCACCAAAGTTTGGCCTCCGGTCAAATAACAGGGATGGAACACAGCCCTCCCCATCAATAGAAAATTGGATTAAAGATTTACTGAACAAATGGATCCTCCCATCAGAACAAGACCCAGTTTCCCCATCAGTCAGTCTCTTCCATCAGAAAGCTTCCATAAGCCTCTTATCCTTCTCCATCAGAGGGCAAACAGAATGAAAGCAATCACAGAAAACTAACCAATCTGATCACATGGACCACAGTCTTGTCTAACTCAAAGGAACTATGAGCCATGCTGTGTAGGGCCACCCAAGATGGACAGGTCATGGTGGAGAGTTCTGACAAAACGTGGTCCACTAGAGATGGGAATGGGAAACCACTTCAGTATTCTTGCCTTCAGAACCCCATAAATAGTATGAAAGGGCAAAAATATAGGACACTGAAAGATGAACTCCCCAGGTCGGTAGGTGCCCAATATGCTACTGGGGATCAGTGGAGAAATAACTTCAGAAAGAATGAAGAGATGGAGCCAAAGCAAAAACAACACCCAGTTGTGGATGTGATGGGTGATGGAAGGAAAGTCTGATGCTGTAAAGAGCAATATTGCACAGAAACCTGGATTGTTAAGTCCATGAATCAAGGCAAATTGGAAGAGGTCAAACAGGAGATGGTAAGAGTGAGCATTGACATTTTAGGAACCAGTGAACTAAACTGGACTGGAATGGGTGAATTTAACTTAGATGACCATTATATCTACTACTGTGGGCAAGAATCCCTTAGAAGAAATGGAGTAGCCATCATAGTCAACAAAAGAGTGTGAAATACAGTACTTGGATGCAATCTCAAAAATGACAGAATGATCTCTGTTCGTTTCCAAGGCAAACCATTCAATATCACAGTAATCCAAGGGTGTGCCCCAACCAGTAATGAAGAAGCTGAAGTTGATTGGTTCTATGACCGTCTAGAACTAACACCCAGAAAAAGATGTCCTTTTCATTACAGGGGACTGGAATGCAAAAGTAGGAAGTCAAGAGATACACCTAGAGTAACAGGCAAATTTGGCCTTGAAGTACAAAACAAAGCAGGTCAAAGGCCAACAGAGTTTTGCCAAGAGAATGCACTGGTTATAGTAAAACCCCTCTTCCAACAACTCAAGAGAAGACTCTATACATGGACATCACCAGATGGTCAATACTGAAATCAGACTGATTATATTCTTTGTAGCCAAAGATGGAGAAGCTCTATACAGTCAGCAAAAGCAAGACCAAGAGCTGACTATGGCTCAGATCATAAACTCTTTATTGCCAAATTTAGACTTAAATTGAAGAAAGTAGGGAAAACCACTGGATCATTCAGTTATGACCTAAATCATATCCCTTATAATTATGCAGTGGAAGTGACAAATAGATTCAGGAGATTAGATCTGATAACAGAGTGCCTGAAGAACTGTGGACAGAGGTCCGTGACATGGTACAGGAGACAGGGATCAAGACCATCCCCAAGAAAAAGAAACTCAAAAAAGGCAAAATGGTTGTCCGAGGAGGTCTTACAGATAGCTGAGAAAAGAAAAGACACGAAAGGCAAAGGAGAAAAGGAAAGATACATCCATTTGAATGCAGAGATCCAAAGAATAGCAAGGAGAGATAAGAAAGCCTTCCTCAGTGATCAGTGCAAAGAAATAGGGGAAAACAAGAATGGGAAATTAGAGATAACAAGGGAACATTTCACAAAAAGGTGGGCACAATAAAGGAACTGAAATGGTATGACCCTAACAGAAGCAGAAGATATTAAAAAGAGGTGGCATGAATACACAGATCTTCATGACCCAGATAACCAGGATGGTGTGATCACTCACCTACAGCCAGACATCATGGAATGTGAAGTCAAGTGGGCCTTAGGAAGCACCACTATGAACAAAGCTAGTGGAGGTGATGGAATTCCAGTTGAGCTATTTCAAATCCTAAAAGATGACTCTGAAAGTGCTGCACTCAATATGTCAGCAAATTTGGAAAACTCAAAAGTGGCCACAGGACTGGAAAAGGTTAGTTTTCATTCCAATCCCAAAGAAAGGCAATGCCAAAGAATGTTCAAACTACCACACAGTTGTACTCATCTCACAAGCTAGCAAAGTAATGCTCAAAATTCTCCAGGCCAGGCTTCAACTGTGTGTGAACTGTGAACTCCCAGATCTTCAAGCTGGATTTAGAAAAGGCAGTGGCACTAGAGATCAAATTGCCAACATCCATTGGATCACCGAAAAAGCACAAGAGTTCCAGAAAAACATAGGCTTCTGCTCTACTGACTATGCCAAAGCATTTGACTGTGTAGATCACAACAAACTGTGGAAAATTCTGAGAGAGATGGGAATACCAGACCACCTTACCTGCCTCCAAAGAATTCTGTATGCAGGTCTAGAAGCAAGTTAGAACTGGACATGGGACAACAGAGGGAAATGAGTACATCAAGGCTGTATATTGCCACCATGCTTATTTAACTAATATACAGATTACATCATGAGAAACACTGGGCTGGATGAAGCACAAGCTGGAATCAAGATTGCCAGAAGAAATATCAATTATCTCAGATATGCAGATGACACCACCCTCATGCCAGAAAGCAAAGAAGAACTAAAGAGCCTCTTGATGAAAGTGGAAGAGGAGAGTGAAAAAGTTGTCTTAAAGCTCAATATTCAATAAACTAAGATCATGGCATCCAGTCCCATCACTTCATGCAGATAGATGGGGAAGCAATGGAAACAGTGACAGACTTTATTTGGGGGGGCTCCAAAACCACTGCAGATGGTGACTGCAGCCATGAAATTAAAAGATGCTTGCTCCTTGGAAGAAAAGCTATAACCAACCTAGTCAGCATATTAAAAAGCAGAGACATTACTTTTCCTAATCATGTATGAATGTGAGAGTTGAACTATAAAGAAAGCTAAGCACCAAAGAACTGATACTTTTGAATTATGGTGTTTGAGAAGACTCTTGAGAATCCCTTGGATTACAAGGAGATCCAACCAGTCCATCCTAAAGGAAATCTGTCCTGAATATTCATTGGAAGGACTGATGCTGAAGCTGAAACTCCAGTACCTTGGCCACCTATATGAAGAGATGACTCATTTGAAAAGACCCTGATGCTGGGAAAGATTAAGGCAGGAGAAGGGGTCGACAGAGGATGAGATAGTTGGATGGCATCCCTGACTCAATGGATATAAGTTTGAATAAGCCACGGGAGTTTGTGATGGACAAGGAACCCTGGCGTGCTTGGGACTGCAAAGAATCAGACACGACGGAGCAACTGAAAGGAAATGAACTAAGACAAAGTATGTGTACCTACAATGTTAGTACAGGCTTAGAACTAATGATATGAGACGGACGTAGGAAGTTGCAGATAGCTTTGGGAACACTTGGATAAGCTTATGAATAGTGAGATAGTCTCATGAATAGTTGGGTAGCTTAGAAATGGTAGGGTAGCATGAGGAACTCTGGTTTAACCCTAAGAATATTTGGATAGGCTTAGAAACTGTGAGATAGTTTTAGGAACAGTGGAATAGCCTTAGAAACTTTGGCATAACCTTAGGAACATTAGAATAGGCATAGCCAACTGAGCATGAAAGATCAACCCTTTACTGAACCAATGTGGTCAAGAGAATCAACAGTTGTAATGTGGTTTGACCCTTCTTTGTAATGAAGTTGGACACTTTGCAAAAAGGAATTCTTTCTTCCAAACTTATTAGACACACTCCCACAGTGCATGTTGGGAGTTAGGTAATGAGACGAATTGATTTGTTTAGATTAGCATTTTAACTGTTCAGTTGTAATTACTAGACATAATCAGATTAATGGTAATAAAGAATAGTTGTTAAGAGTTGATGCAGAAGGGAAAATTGAAACTGTGTGCTAACTTTTCATATATTATCTAATCTTCATAGCAACATTAACAAGTACCACTTGACCCATTTCAATAATAAGGAAATAAAAGTTAAAGGTAAGCAACTTACTGCCTGTTGCAAAGGTAGAAAGAAAAGAGGCAGGGCCAGTCTTTCTTATCCCCAGGCCCACAGTCATAACTCCTGTGGGACTTATGAGTAAAAGCGACTTACCTTTCTCCTAGGCAAATAAAAGTAAGGGTGCTATGCTTAGTTGCTCAGTTGTATTCAACTCTCTGCAACCCCATGGACTGTAGCCCGCCAGGCTCCTCTGTCCATGGGGATTCTCCAGGCAAGAACCCTGGAGTGGGTTGCCATGCCCTCTTCCAGGGGATCTTCCCAACCCAGGGATTGAACCCAGATCTCCCACATTGCAGACAGATGCTTTACCATCTGAGCCACCAGAGAAGAAAAAAAAGTAAAGGGGAGAAAGCTAAATATGAAGCAAAACAAAGAAATAAATGAAGCTAACACACTTAAGCATCCCCTGGGAAGAAAGTAAAACTGTACTCACACATGTCACTGAGTAAAAATAAACTGTAGATTAATTAAAGCCTCCTCTTTGATCCCTGGGTCGGGAAGATCCCCTGGAGAAGGAAACAGCAACCCACTCCAGTTTTCTTGCCTGGAGAATCCCATGGACAGAGGAGCCTGGCGGGCTACAGTCCACGGGGTCGCAAAGAGTCAGACATGACTGAGCGACTTCACACACACACATATTATAATAAAAGTAAAAAAAAAAAAAAAATCTGAAAACCCTTGTGAGAAGATCCAGGAGAATATTTGCACAATCAAGAGCATAAATGGGTGGGAAGAACTTTCTAATTGAAGCTGAAAGCTCAAAGCTACCTGCACAAGATGTTTCTCTGTCAAAATTTAATAGAGAAGATAAATAATAGGTTTTGCATTAAAAAATTACAGAGAAAAGCAAAGGCTAATATAAATACTTCGTTCTTTTTTTAATTTATTTTTTGATTGGAGGAAAATAGCTTTACAGTGGTGTGTTGGTTTCTGCCATACAACAATGTGAATCAGCCATAATTATATGTGTCTCCCCTCCTTCTTCAGCCTCACTCCCCTCCTCCCACGCCATCCCTCTAGGTCATCACAGAACACCATCCTAGGCTCCTTATACAGCAACTTCTCACCAGCTATCTATTTCACTCATGATAACTCCAGTACTTTGGCCACCTCATGCGAAGACTTGACTCATTGGAAAAGACTCTGATGCTGGGAGGGTTTGGGGGCAGGAGGAGAAGGGGACAACAGAAGATGAGATGGCTGGATGGCATCACTGACTCGATGGACGTGAGTCTGAGTGAACTCTGGGAGTTGGTGACGGACAGGGAGGCCTGGCGTGCTGCGATTCATGGGGTTGCAAAGAGTTGGATGTGACTGAGCGACTGAACTGAACTGAACTGAATGTATGTATGTCAATGCTACTTTCTCCATTCGTCCCAGTCTCTCCTTCCCCTGCTGTGTTCGCAACTCTGTTCTCTATATATGAGTCTCCATTCCGTCCATGCAAATAGATTCATCAATAACATTTTTCTAGATTCCATATATATGCATTAATATGTGATATTTGTTTTCCCCTTTCTGACTTATTTCATTCTGTATAACAAGCTCTAGGTTCATCCACCTCACTAGAATGGACTCAGATTCATTTATGGCTGAGTAATATGCCATTGTGTATACACAGCACATCTTCTTTATCCATTCATCTGTAGATGGACATCTAGCTTGCTTATATGTCCTGGGTATTGTAAATAGTGCCGCTATGAACACTGAGGTGCATGTGTCTTTTAGAATTGTGGCTCTCTCCGGGTATATGCTCAGTAGTGGGATGGCTGGATCGTTATGGTATTAGAACACTTCCTAACACCATACACAAAAATGAACTTAAAATGGATTAAAGATCTAAATGTAAGGTTAGAAACTATAAAGCACTTAGAGGAAAACATAGGCATGTTATTCTTTGACATGAAACACAAGATCCTCTTTAACCCACCTCCTAGAGTAATGGAAATAAAACTAAGCGAATGCGACCTGATTGAATTTCAAAGCTTCCTACAGCAAAGGAAATAAAAAACAAGATTAAAAGACAACCCTCAGAATGGAAGAAAATAATTGCAAATGATTAAACTTCAAGATATATAAGCAGCTCATACAGCTCTGAATCAGAAAAAGAAAAAACCCAATAAAAAAGATGGGCACAAGACCTAAACAGACATTTCTCCAAAGAAGACACATAGATGGTCCATAAACACTTGAAAAAGGGCTCAACATCACTAATTATTGGAGAAATGCAAATCAAAACTGCCATGAGGTATCACCTCACAACAATCAGAATGATGATTATAAAAAAAAAAATCTATAAACAATAAATGCTAGAGAGGACGTGGAGCAAAGGGAATTCTGCTACATTGTTGGTGGGAATGCAAACTGATACAGCCATTATGGGGAACAGTGCGGAGATTCCTTACAAACCTAGGCATAATACTCAGTTCTTCATATAAAAACAAAGGCAACCCAATAGAAAAAACAGCCAAGGATGCATATTATGCAACACAAGAATCAGCCTATACCTATATGCGTGGACTGCAAGGAAATCCAACCAGTCCATCCTAACGGAAATCAGTCCTGTTCATTGGAAGGACTGATGCTGAAGCTGAAACTCCAATACTTTGGCCACATTTTGCGAAGAACTGACTCATTTGAAAAGACCCAGGTACTGGGAAAGATTGAAAGTGGAAGGAGACGAGATGAGGACAGAGGATGAGATGGCTGGATGGCATCACTGACTCGATGGACATGAGTTTGAGTAAGCTCCGGGAGTTGGTGATGGACAGGGAGGCCTGGCGTGTTGCAGTTCATGGGGTCACAAAGAATCAGACACGACTGAGCTACTGAACTGAACTGAACTGATACACGTAGATCTTCAAAGTAACACAACACACACCGTTTTATCCCCTATTAAACAAACAAATAAACAAAAAAGTTACACACCTGAAGTTGATGGTAGATTAAGGAGCATGACACAGTGCCTATGGGAACTGCAGGGTTTAGAATATTTTGGAAAGCAAAAATCAGTATTAGGAGTCTACTATAGAAACAAAATTCCTTTAAATCAGAAATTAAATATATATGGTCATCTATTTTACTGTTGTTTATGGAATAATTCATAATATATCAATGGCAAGAATGTTATTCAGAATTAAAAAGAAATAATTATGCATTTTTTGTGAGGCTGAAAAGCAAAACAGTGACCAGTATGTATAATATGATTCAGTTTTATAATGTGTACATGTATCTACACATGTGTATGTATTAAGTAGCCATATAAACATGCAAACATGAGCAAATGACTATTAGAGATTCACATTTGCTGCTTCGAGTGATCTGTGGCTAGAGTGCTGAGAAAGGAAGAGAAATAGATAAGAGAGAAGCCAAATAATAAAAATTGAATTTAAAAAGAACATAAAAATCATTTGAGCAGAATAAAAGCAGACATGAAAGTGAAAGTCACTCAGTCCTGTCCAACTCTTTGCAACCCCTTGGGCTATAGAGTGCATGGAATTCTCCAAGCCAAAATACTGGAGTGGGTAGCCTTTCCCTTCTCCAGGGGATCTTCCCAACCCAGGGATCAAACCCAGGTCTCTCACATTGCAGGCAGATTCTTTACCAGCTGAGCCACAAGGGAAGCCCAAAATTATACGTGTGTGTGTGTGTGTGTGTGTGTGAAGTCGCTCAGTCGAGTCCAACTCTTTGCAACCCTGTGGACTGTAGCCCGCCAAGCTCCTCTGTCCATGGGATTCTCCAGGCAAGAATACTGGAGTGAGTTGCCATTTCCTTCTCCAAAAGTATACATAAATTCACCTTTTTATATTTATATAAAATTAGGAACTCCAGAAAATTGCTACTTGTAGCTCATCAATAAGAAAATACTTTCTCATCATATAAACCTTTTGTAAATTTTCAATTTTAGCCTACCTGTTTTTTCCCCCATCTGTGTTGAAAAAATGCAAATTCTGGCTTTTATGTCTTGTCTTTTTGCCTTCACTAACATTTCTCAATTTCACTAATGGCCTTTCCAGATTTCCTGAGCCACAGTTGCTTTGTCTTCCCTAACTTCTTGCATTCTGTCAGGTCTCTCTTATGGCATTTGCCATGATCTGCTTTATTTGTCTTACATATGTTTTTTGACATTTTTAAATTTTTAATTATTTTTTTAATTTTATAATATGTATTTTTTGGCCATGCCCCCAGGGCATGTGGGATCTTAGTTCCGCCATCAAGGATTGAAACCATGGCCTCTGCAATGGAATGGAGGAGTCTTAACCACTGAACCACCAGGAATTTTCCTGTTTTTTTAACATATTTTTTTAGGATAAAGATTCATCTATATCACAAAATATCCACTATAAAAATTCTCAGTAGAATTTGGCACTTTGCATATAGTAAAATTATAATAAACTGTCATTCCAAGATTCATTAACATATTCAACCAATAAGTATTTTAAATCAATTATATGCAAAATTCTAGCTATGTATTCTGGGTATTATCGATAAAAATATGGAATTTTTGGAAGAATAGTGCCATGAAAATGTCTACTGTTGATTAACTTGATTCTTAAGAACTAAGCCACTCATGATATTAACATGTTTCTTTAAAATTTTATATTTAGTAACTCAGAAAAAATTATCAACTATGCATCTATATATGTGTGTATACATAGATGTGTGTAAGAGAACATGAGACAATTTGTATATTATTTTCTAAATCATTAATATCTGTCTTAAAGATTAAAGAGATTTATATGTGAAGTAGTTGGATCTCTATGGTAGAAATATGCAAGACCAGTTTTGTAAAACCTCATTAAAATCAAAATTCATGGAACCAAAAAAAAATAGCTTTAATTAGCCAGTTTGGATTTCCCAATATTTTGTTTGATAATATGAGAAATTTTATTTGGCTAGGGAATAGCAGTTGTTTTGAATTATGCACTTTTCTGAATCAAGATGCTGGTTTAATGAGGTGTTAGCTTATGAAGGATTGTTACAAGTTTATAGACTGTAGAGGATTACCATTAGGTAATGTTCAGTGAAAACTGCAATTTAACAGACACACAAACAAAGCATAATTTTGCAAATGCCTTTCAGAGAAGACTAATAGTGAGCATATCTAAGTTTATTGTACCTTCAGTTACTCCCAAGTAGCCGTGGAAAAAGAGGGTGAGATGGAAACTACAAGAGATGACCATTTATTAATACTTGCAAAAGTAATTTCACAAAACAATGACTTGTAAATAAACTTCAGAAAAATCTGGTAAGTTTTTCCTTTAGCTTTTCTTGGTTCAAGGAGTCACTTTTTCACCCTATATACCTGGCAATAAATTGTTTGCATTGTGTCCTCTGAAGAAACAAATAATTTCATCTCCTCTTCAACTCTTTACCTCCTTACCTTTGAGGAGAACTGTCAGTTGAGTGTGCTGTGCGCTCAGTGATTCAGTCGTGTCTGACTCTTTGCGAGCCCATGGACTGTAGCCCACCAGGCTGCTCTGTTCATGGGATTCTCCAGGCAAGAATACTGGAGTGGTTGCCACTCCTCCTCCAGGAGATCTTTCCAGTGCGGGGATCAAACTCGTGTCTTCTGCATCTCCTCCACTATCAGGAGGGTTCTTTACCACTAGTGCCACCTGGGAAGTCCCCAGTGCAATAGAAGGCTCAAATAATACACGCAGCTGCCTTTGTGTCTAATTGTTTGGTAGAGATGACAATACAAACTAAGGCAAACAAGACCAGCATCAGCGCTAACTGCTGGCTTTGGGATACAGATACGCTCAGGTCTAGTGAAAGTGAAGTTGCTCAGTCATTTCCGACCGTTTGCGACCCTGTGGACTATAGCCTACCAGGTTTCTCCATCCATGGGATTCTCCAGGCAAGAATACTGGAGTGGGTTGCCATTTCCCTCTCCAGGGGATCTTCCCGACCCAGGGATTGAACCTGGGTCTCCCACATTGGAGGCAGACGCTTTAACCTCTGAGCCACCAGGGAAGCCAGTTCTCCATTAAAAAGCTTGTCAGACACAGGCAAGATCAGCACAGAGAGATGACCTCTGGACAAAGACACCAATCTTGGCACCAGAGCTTAGGTCCCAGGAAGGAGGCTGGTGCCATTAACCTGCTGGATAATCTTTTCAGCAATAGCGGTGACTTCTGCTTTGCTACAGAAGAGGTGCCACCTCTTTCTGCATCATTAACTAAGGACATGCATAGAGGGAAAAAAGATCTCATTTAAGCAGACTGAGGTGAATGAGGAGCAGGAGTTTGAGTGGTTCCTAAATGCCCAACACTCTTCTAAGCAGTCTCTATAAATCATCACATTTAATGTATATCATCCCTGTAGAGCACATGCTACTAATTAACCTGTTTCAGAAATAAGTAAAGTGAGCCACAGACTTTAAGTTCTCTACTGAAATTAAAAGAAGCTTGCCCTTTGAAAGAAAAGCTATGACAAACCTAGACAGCGTATTCAAAAGCAGAGATATCACTTTTTTGACAAAGTTCAGTACAGTCAACGCTGTGGTTTTTCCAGTAGTCATATCTGGATGGGAGTTTTGGACCATAAAGAAGGCTGAGCACCAAAGAATCAATGCTTTTGAACTGTGGTGTTGGAGTAGACTCTTGAGAGTCCCTTGGACTGCAAGGAGATCCAACCAGTCAATCCTAAAGGAAATCAATCCTGAATATTCATTGGGAGGACTGATGCTGAGGTTGAAGCTCCAATAACTTGTTCAACTAATGTGAAGAGCTGACTCATTAGAAAAGACTCTGATGCTGGGAAAGATTTAGGGCAGGAAGAGAAGAGCGCAACAGAGGGTGATATGGTTAGATGTCATTACCAACTCAATGGACATGAGTATGAGCAAACTCCAGGAGACAGTGAAGGACAAAGAAGCCTGGCATGTTGCAGTCCATGGAGTGGAACATGTCAGACACAACTGAGCTACTGAACAATATCAACATGAACACAAAGTCAAGTCTCATGGCAAAACTCTGGGGGGAAATCATTTATAGAGCACAGATTTCAGAGTGAGCAAGTGCTGGGTTTAAATCCTCTCTTTGACGAGTACTTGCTGACTTCATATAATTCACATATGACTTTTTACAACTTAAACTCTGTAAGTAGTATATGTATCAGCACCATGGACTTAGCCCTTCCCTGGCAACTCAGTGGTAAAGAATTGAGCTGCCAATGCAGGAGAGCAGGGTTTTATCCCAAGATCCCCTGGAGAAGGAAATAGCAACCCTCTCTAGTATTCTTGCCTGGAAATTCCATGGACAGAGAAGCCTAGTAGTCCATGAGGTCTCAAAAGAGATGGACATGACTCAGAGGCTAAACAACAACAACAATGGACTTAACGCCTACTTTCAATAATTGGAATAACAACATGCTGTGAAAATGTGGGGCACCTCAAGAAGAGCTGGACAACAGACATTAAAAATTACTATTTTACTCATAATAGAAGGAAAACATGGATCATTGTTTAGATATAAGATATGCTATTTGCTCTTATCTCTTCATAAATTCTGCTTCTCAGGAATTAATAGTTCAAAACTGAATAAAATAATAAAGATAACTTGAGTTCTGTTTTGTTGGAGCCCATTCTAGGTGACATGACATTACACTGAAGTCTTGCAAGAAATGTTATGACTAAGTCTTTGGGAAGTGATGACTAAAATTATGGACATTTGCAATTTCACAGTGAAATGCTCAATTTCACACAATTAAATTTTCAATGATATTTTTGTTTCAACTATGGAAGTCACATTGCTTTACTTCCTAACCTCAAGAGTCAGTAATCTTCTTTATATTTTATTGTCCTTGAGAAAAAACTCAAAATGTATACAGGTATTTCATAATATCAACTCCATAAAGAAGAAAAGATAAATCTTCTCTTTGAAAAAGATTCCAAACTTACTAACGCTAATCTTCCATGTTAATTTATTCATTTTACAGAAATAGGAAGTAACTAGCTTGCCCAGTGTCAATAAGACATGATTTAATTTTAATTATCATTCCAAAATATGTCTAAATGAACATTTTGGGGATGGTAATTAAACAATCATAATGTGAAATGTCAATTAGATATACTATGTCTTTATTTTCTAACACTTTCATTGAGTATTATTTTGTGAGTTGCCTATAATTTGAATAGAAATTGAATTGTTATCAATAAAGACATGCCATTAATCTCACTATGACAATCATTAAGATATATTTGCCCTCTAAGGGCATTCATTCTGATTCTCTTTATTTCATTCAACAATGGATGTCAATAACTTACACACGTTTAAAGAATATTATTACAAGAATTCTTCTATTATTGAATTAGAGAGGTCTTTGGGGGAAATGTGCTTTGATGTGTTTTACTTTGTATATATTAAACAACACAACATGTAATTAATATGAGTTTCACTACTCTTAGCAGATGGATAGACACATAAAATACATAGTTTCAGGGTGGTAATATACAATTATTCAGATATCAGACATTAGTAAAATGACTGACTCGTATACTTACATGTCATCCCTATGTAAGAAATCTTGGTTGTTGTTTTTTTTTTATCATGACCTTCAAATTGTTTCTCATATGTTCTGTCCTACGTACTTATTTCTAGCATTCTTCATGAATTATACAGGGAAAAAAATATTCATTTCTGATTAGATGGGTGTTGGACATCTAATCAATTAAATTCCAGAGATAATTTGGAAAGAAAGTAAAAATCTACACAGCTTGTTGCATTTCTGATGGACTGTCAGGTTCAGGACTCTCATTTAGAAACACTCGTGAGAAAATGTGTGTGTGTGTAGCCAATGAGCAGAGAAACAGAAACACAGATCTAGATATAAGGTGCGTTGTTCTTGCTGATTAGTCACTAGGTTGTGTTTGACTATTTTGTGGCCCCTTGGACTATAGCCCACCAGGCTATTCTGTTCATGAGATTTTCCAGGCAAGAATACTGCAATGAGTTGCCATTTCCTTTTCCAGAAGATCGTCCTGATCCAGGGATCGATCCTGGGTCTCCTGCGTTAGCAGGTGGATTCTTTACCGCTAAGCTGCAAGGGAAGCCCCAGATATATAGATAAATATTTTGAAAGAGAGAGCTATAAATGTATTGTATACATGAATACTTGTTCCAGTCTACTATTTTCCCTTTACTTGGATGACTTTTCTGTAAATTATTGCCAAAATTGGAAATGGAGTTCAGCATATATAGATTTTAACCTACAATTTAGCCCTCAGAATTTCAATGTGCAATTTCTTTGTTATTGGGTGGATGGGAAATTGTAAATAACAAAGAAAATATTACACTGCTTGAAACACCAATTTTGAACAGAGGAAAAAAATGTCGATTGTGGCTTACGTGAGTTGATCCAGTATTTCTGAACATTTGGCTGGGGAAGTTTATCTGCCAGGGTTGATATTACATGTTTCCATGTGGCAATTATACGGGCACGTGACAGTACTGTGACCAATTTGGCTTTCCTATAGAAGCAAATAAGGGGTTCTCCTTCCGCTATTTGAAGCCATTTTGTTCAGGTACATAAACCCTAGGTGCTGGCGATACTTCCCCATGTGCCCAGTCTTAAAAGACCACTCTAAATGATCCTCCATAATGAAATTTCGTGGTGTGCCCATCAAGTGCATTCCACTGTATTAGGTACACTCCTAAGATAATCCCACCCATTACTGGAGATGAGATTTCCTATATGAGAATTACAGTCTCTTCAGAGCAAATGAGCTTACATTGAATCCCATTTCAACTGAGAGTTATTTGGGTTCTCGGTATAAATCACTTTATGAGTGAGCATAATGCTTTGAAAAAAAAAATCATTACTAATTTTTAAACAATTTGAGATGGAAACCACAAAGACTGCTGAATATTCATTGGTTTTGGAGTTAAGACGATCTCATTATCTTAACCATGCCCTTCACCAGAATCCCCCTCGGAACCATTGTTAGGAGGAATTATACATCTTTCTTTTCTTCCTGGCCACATCAGACACATTTTTGTATCAATGAAGTCTGTTTCAAAGGCACATTGCCAAAATGATAATTTACCACAAACAAAATAAACAAGACGGAAGATGAGATACTAAATATTGGCAGAAGAGTGGAGAGTTTGCAGAGGGTGAGCGAGTTCTCTCCCAGCACCACTGATGTTGCCTTTGCCAAAGCAAACCATGATATCAAAAGCTTCAGAGGATTTTGTAAATTATTTTAAATAATTAGATATTATTGCAAAATTCATCATAGTTGTATGATCCACAATACATACACAGAAGCATGCATATAATTAACCCACCACTTGGATTTGAAAAGTTTCCCCAACATAATTTGAGAGATATTACTTCTCTCCTCAACCCTCATCTCTTTCAGACCTCAACTTTTTTTCAGAAAATAAGAGCACTAAAGCTTTCTCGCCCAGATTCAACATCAGCTAGAGCAGCTGTCACCAAACACAACAACAAAATAAATTATACATTGTGCTTCTTAAAAATTCCTGGGGACACACATGATTTGATCAATTTAAGACCCAATGGAAGCATCACTTTAATCTACCACCTCTGCTCTGCATGTCAATGAAATATGCCTTTAGCGGAGAGGAGTAACTGCTTGGAGAATCACAACAGAGAAAAGACACCAACAAGGGAGGAAAAGGAGGGGTAGAAAGTGGTGACCACAAGTGGACAGGATGAAAGATATGGTCTGCATAGAAATAAGAAAACTCCTGGACGATCAAATGATAATCTTTATAAACAGCGTGTCTTCATCAGTTCCTGGTACCTCAGTTGGTAAAGAATCCGCTTGCAATGCAGGAGACTCCAGTTCAATTCCTGGGTCAGGAAGATCTGCTGGAGAAGGGATAAGCTACCCACTCCAGTATTCTTGGGCTTCCCTTATGGCTCAGCTGGTAAAGAATCCACCTGCAATGTGGAAGACCTGGGTTCGATCCCTGGGTTGGGAAGATCCCCTGGAGAAGGGAAAGGCTACCCACTCCAGTATTCTGGCCTAGAGAAGTCCATGGACTGTGTAGTCCATGGGGCCGTAAAGAGTCAGACATAACTGAGCAACTTACACTCACTTCATCAGTTAGAATAAGGAAGTTAACAGAAACAGAAGTGAGAAGGAACGGCCCTTATAGAAGGAAGAGAAAGGAAGCAAAGACACGCGTAAAGTAGAATTTAATATACTGCATTATAGGAAATTTTGTTTTGACACAACAGGCAGAAGTATGTATGAAGGATAGACCCCAGGACAGGGGATTTGGGGAACCATGAGAGCAGCAGGTACTGGGTAAGTGAGAGCATGAAAAACCAGAACCAGAGAGAAACTAGCTGGAGTGTAAATCCTCAGCTAGCACTGCCAAGAAATTTAATCAGAGAAAGAGCTTAGGAGAGGCGCAGAGAAATACTTAAAGAATGGAAACTGAGGGGTCCCCATGGCTCTCCGTAGCTCTCACTGGGAGAAGATTTCGGAAGGTAATGAGGTGTGGGCTGTGTAATTGAGAAGAGAACAGGAGAGAAAGGAGATCCATGAATAACCAACGTAGGGTTAAGAGACCATTTGACAATTATTTTGTAGTAACTGGCTGGTGATAATTGCAGCTGGGGAAAAGCGGGATAGTGTGGGTATGTCTAGACCCAAAGCAAAAAGGAAAAAAACAAAACAGTATAAGGGCTGAAACTGTGAAAGTAGAACTGGCATCTTCCAGCTTGAAAGATATAATTAGAGTTTCAATCTTTATCAGCTTTGCTATACTTTTAACAATTGCACTCCTCTCCCTGACATTGAAGCCTGAGAGTTAGAGTTTAAATGCATAATGGTACTCTTTGTTGCACTTTTAAACACACACACACACACACACACACACACAACTACCCCACATACGCACACAGGTGGGTGTCTTCACACTATTGAATTCACATTGATAGTAGAGTCAGTATGCTATCCATTCAATCCGTGGCCCTGTTCTGACTCTGGGAATGAAATGGTCCTCTCTTAAAGCAATGGAAGAGATGGGTACTTTGAAAACAGACTACCAAATAGGCAATTGCTCTTCTCATAATGTAAACAGGGTAATGAGGGAACGTATATTGAGAAGAGAAACAATTAGTGAACCTGGGCAGGAAGCGGCTGCTGTTCCACTTAATTAAATAATTTGTTTCAAAGAAGGGTTGCTCCCTATATCATTCCAGCATTGTCATTTTAAATCAATTCAGCCTCTACAACAAGAGGTTTTGCCATTGCAAGTTCCACGGTCACTCCCCACCTCTTGTTTCTGTTAACTCTGCCCACCCCAGTCCAAGGAGCCCCTTCCTGAATCTCTTCTCTTGTCTCCTGGTTTCCTAAGTAGTGTGTGTGTGTGTGTGTGTGTGTGTGTGTGTGTGCGCGCGCGCGGGGGTGGGGGGGTGGGGGGTCCCACTACCTTCTTCCAGATTTTGGCAGATTTTTGCTTTGCCTTTTTGGTCCAAAAATACATTATGAGCTAAGGATAACGAGTGAAATATTGGGCTAGCCGAAAAGTACTTTTGGGTTTTTCCATGCCATCTTACGAAAAAGCCTGAAAAATCTTTTTTTTGGCTAATCCAAGACAATTTATTTTTCCTTCTTTTCTAAAATACTTATAATTTGTACGTAGATTGTGGGACACCACCGTTCACACTCATTAAATTGGAAATGAGTAGACTGTAAAATTTTATCAAGCATACTATTTTATTTTAGGTTTTTTTGTTTTGTTTTGTTTTGCACTAGATAACATTTGCGTTGGAGAGCACTGACTAAGAAGTCCTGGATAAAACGTAGAATCAGACATGGGGAGGGAGAAGGTGGGATGAATTGAGAGAGTGGCATTGATATATATGTGCTGCTGCTGCTGCTAAGTCACTTCAGTCGTGTCCGACACCATGTGACCCCATAGACGGCAGCCCACCAGGCTCCCCCGTCCCTGGGATTCTCCAGGCAAGAACACTGGAGTGGGTTGCCATTTCCTTCTCCAACGCATGAAAGTGAAGTCGCTCAGTCGTGTCCGACTCTTCGTGATCCCGTGGACTGCAGCCCACCAGGCTCCTCCATCCATGGGATTTTCCAGGCAAGAGTACTGGAGTGGGGTGCCATTGCCTTCTCCGTATATATGTGCTATCATGTGTAAATAGGTAGCTGGTGGGAAGCCGCTGTATAGTGCAGGGAGCTCAGTTCAGAGCTCTGTGATGACCTAAAGGGGTGGGATGGGGGCAGGGAAGGGAAGTTCAAGATGGAGGGGGTAGTCATATGGCTGATTCACTTTACTGTACATCAGAAACTTCCCGTGTAAAGCAATTATGCTCCAATAATAAAAATGTAGAATTAACTTCATGGTTTCCTGCTCCAATACATGGAATTTTTACCTTTGCAGCACATGGGACACAATTAGTGTTTTAGATGCCTTTTCCTTTATTTCGATTATTTAAATGTCACTGAGATAAATGCTATGGCTTCTGGATGGTGCTTTGGATACCTCATGCCAGAACTTTCTGTAACAGGTGATATCCAACTGAAAAGTGGCAGTTTTAATAAATTGCTGCTTATAATTATATTTCCTTCAGATGCAAGTGTCTACAGAGCCATGAATGCTACCTCATATGGTGTGTTTGAAGAAAACAGTGACACACACAAGCAATGGGTTTGCTTTTAACAGCACAGCTTTAACTTGGGCCCCATGACTCTGCCATGAAGAAAAAAGTGTTCACCATTGCTTTGCCCTATGAACATACTACACACATTTTAAGGTGGTAGTCTTATTGGCAGTCTGATCTTGTTGCTGGGAAAGATTGAGGGCAGGAGGAGAAGGGAGTGACAGAGGATGAGGTGGTTGGATGGCATCACCTACTCAACGGACATGAACTTGAGCAAACTCCAAGAGATAGTGAAGGACCAGGAAGCCTGGCTTGCTGCAGTCCATGGGGCTGCAAAGAGTCAAACAGGACCTGGTAACTGAACAATATCACATTTCCTTATCCATAAAATCACCTACTCTAAGGCGCTATTGTTAAGGATTGCATGTGACGATGGGTATGAAACATTTAGCAAAGTATCTGATCTGTTGTCAGAACCCAACACTGAATTCTGTTATTATTCCTTTTGTCTAAGCATTTAAGGTTAAGGTAAGCAATTTAACTGAATTGCAACTGCTTGTGTTTGAAATGCATATGGTATATACAGGTATGGTTTTTATGGTCCTCATAGCTTTGCAATTAATTGACACATATTTCTGCAAGATGATTTTCATTCATTAGTGTATGACTTGAGTTATTCTTTGGCATATCAGAGGGTTATCTTGCTTTCTTGATAGGTTGCAGTTAAACTAATTTAAGTTCCGTCGTATTCCACAAGAAGCATTAAAACCAAAAAAATAAAACAACTAATAAGCACCTGCTCTTTTTGTTGCCTGCCTCTGTCACAGTCTTTCTGATTCACTGCTCTTGGCATAAGGCAGGCAGCCTCCTTTCAATGCCAAGGCTAAAACTGCGGTGAAGAAGTGCCACGCATTTCTGCTAAAAGTTGTAACCAGATTTCCGCCATTTAAAAAATGATGATTTATGGTTATGCATTCTCAAGTTTAATATGCATTAAGAATTCAAATGCTGTTGCGATAATTTTTTAGTAAAAGCTGCTTTTGAGGACTACCTTTGCACATTTTCTTCAGGAGCAATAATTCTTCATCTAGGGAGTAATTTATTTCTTCTGGTTTTAATATGTTACAGATGAATGGTTGTATGTCTTTCCTGTTAGAGCATTACAAGACAGGCCACTTTTGCATTAGGCTGGTACTACAACGGATACCTGTGGTGCTCTTCATGCTTCATGTGGTACTAATTTAAATGGGAAGTTGCACATATTTCATCGAAACACTTGGTAAAGCCAGCTTTCACAGAAGGGTGCAAATGATGGACTGTTCTCTGTGTGCAGCTGAACCGCTCTAAATGTGTCAGAGAGGGTTATGGATCATTTCATTCACCCATCAACTCTGGTCCGCTATGTGTACAAATCACAGCCTCGTGTCATCCAACAGAACATTCCTGACAATACTAGAACATTTATAGGACTGCCATTTTTAATAGGAGTTCTGCAACCCTGTTTAAATCATATTACTTCTTTAACACTTTCGCTCCTGATCCATTTCTCAAGCGGGCTTGGCCATGGTTGCAAGTTTTCTTATGACTATTCAGCCATGGGAAGAGGGTGTGTCTGTAGATTTCACTGCACACCACACCCGGGTCCTAATCTGACTTCTATCTGCTTGTATTTGATGCTGTGAGAACCTCTTTCTTTCATCAAAAGCAAAGCCACTGATCTCTTCATGGTTTGTTCTTGGTCACAACCACTGATAACATTTCAAACAGGCAGTTTTGGTTTCCAATAAATATGTTGAATAAATTGACTGTAATTGTTCTTTGATTTCTAATTTTTTTTTTTTTTTGCTTTTGACTACTACTGTTAACTTTAAAAAGAAAAAAAACAACTAAAGAATTCAGCCCCTCTAACTTTTTCCATAATTTTGAGATTCCATTGTTGTTGGTTTTTGCTTGGTATTCTTTTATAAAGATGAAAGAGTTTGGAAACTACTGAAAATAAGTGTACTGGGTTTGTTTTCAGTAGCTTCACATACAGGCTTCTGGCTGCTGAAATGAGATTACACGAATTCCATGCCACTTTGTCTATATCAGGGTAATGAAAGAAAGAGATCCGAAAATGTCTTTTGGGTTTTTATGACTTATTATATTGATCTTGCTGCTAATTTCAGGTGGCTGTCTAGTGATACTACTAGTTGCTCTATATGCATATAGATAAACAAATATGGTTTTCAACTTAAAGCTCACTGGGGACTGTAAGAATCTAAGACAATCTGAGGGACTTCTCTGGTGGTGCGATGGATGGGAGTCTGCCTGCTGACGCAGGGGACACGGGTTCAATCCCTGGTCCAGAAGGATTCTGCATGCTGTAGACCAGCTAAGCCTGTCCACCACAACTACTGAGCCCGTGCTCCACAACCAGAGAAGCCACCACCATGAGAAGCCTGGGCAGCACATTTAGACAGCAGCCCCCACTCACCACAACCAGAGGAAATCCTGCACTCAGTAATGAAGACCCAGTGCCACTAAAAACAAGAAAATAATTAATAAAAGAATCAAGGCAAGCTGGGGAAGAAATGATATTACGACTAGGGGGAACACCACGATGACAACATAAAGCAGATTGCAGATTGCATATTTCCCAGAGATTCTACACAAAACCTTAACCCAGGCCTTGCCACAATACTGTTATTGGGATGAACTGAGTGAGAAATAGAAGCGTAGATATTGAAAGATTATCTGCCATGTAACCCTCAGAATTAGAAATTATGGCTTTAAGAAAAAAATAAGCAATAAGCATTCTTCATCATTCTTAGAAATTATCTTTGTGTTAGCCACCATATTAATTTACTGGTATAAACTGGGGAAAATAACCTTAAGAAAGATACCATTTGTATAATGTCTTTCTCAAATGTGATGCTTAGGGAAGAGTAAAATCTGTAAAGTGAAGGACAGGGAAGCCTGGCACGCTTCAGTCCATGGGGTCGCAAAGAGCTGGACATGACTTAGTGGCTGGACAACAACCGCAAAATCCATAAACCAATGATCATGATTTTTCTGGGGCTCTTTTGAGATGAATATTCAGCTCTAGGATGTACTTTTCATTTTAGATAATAATATTCACATGATAAAAAGTAGAAAAGCCATCACCTCTTGCAGTCTCAAGGGAGGTTCTAGTTGTGGAACACCTGAAATGTACGGACCCTTTAGAGGAAACCCCAAGAAATGAGATCTATCAGAAGGGAGAGAAATCACCCAGGAAATCCAGGCTGATACCAACCATCACACCATTCTGCTAGCAGAATAGGAAATAGAAATCCATTCCTACGTTAACAAAATAAACCCAAGTTTACATATTGATCTTTCAACAATTTGAGTCCTCCGGGCTAGCCAGCTCCCATTTGAGAGCTGCAATCACTGATGACTGTGACATTCTTTGCTTACTGATATGGAAGGAAATATTCCACCTCTTGCCCCTCAGAGGCCAAGAAAGGAGGAGGCCCAGGCTGAGGAGCGGGTGTGAAGCAGAGATAGAAGTTTCCAACAAAAGCAGGTTCTGGGCCCAGCTGGAACCAAGCCCCCCACACCTTTTGTCTTTTGACCTTCTGGTCTTGGCCACTGCCTCCCATCAGTAGAATCTTCTTGGAAGCTGAAGAGTGGTCAAGGCAGACAGGTGTGGAGAATGGATTCAAGGAATGGGGAGACTTAGAAAATAACAATCAAAATAGCCACACAGGAGAACAATAGAGCTTAGTCATTTCTAACAAATAAACCGAATAACCAAAACCAAAATACAATTGGAGTATAGCTGCTTCACAACGTGGTGTTAGTTTCTGTTGTACAATGAAGTAGATCAGCCATATGTATGCATATATCCTTTCCGTCCTGAACTTCCCTCTCCTCTCTATCCCAACCATCTAGGTCATCACAGAGCACCGAGCTGAGCTTCCTGTGCTTTATAGCAGTAAATGCTGGTGATGATGTGGAGAAAAGGGACTATCCTACCCTGTTGGTGGGAATGTAAATCGATACAATGACCGTGGAGAACAGTGTGGAGGTTCCTTAGAAAATAACCATGGAACTACCATATGAGCCTGCAATCCCACCACTGGGCATATACCCTGAGAAAATCATAATTGAAAAAACACATGTACTCCAATGCTCACTGCAGTGTTCTACAATGACCAGGACATGGAAGCAACCTCAATGTCCATAGACAGAGGAATGAATGAAGAAGATACAGTACATATACACAATGGGATATTACTCAGCCAAAATACTCTGACACTGACTTTCTCCCTTATCTCTCTGGCTGTTTTTAATCCTAAAGCCAAGTTATGAAGCCCTAGTTGGACACGTGGTACACTGGAGCGTATGCGCTTTCTCAGCTGGGTTTCCCCATCTGAACCGTGAAACACAAAACATAATTGGAGGCCTTTTTCTCAAGTCTCCCAAGATACACAATCAGTACCAAATGAAGGATTAGGAGAGCAATTAATTGACTGCATATGAAGGATGCTGGAGTCATTGTTGTTTAGTTCCTAAGTCGTGTCTGACTCTTTGCAACCCCCATGGGCTGTAGACCACCAGGCTCCTCTGTCCATGGGATTTTCCAGGCAAGAATACTGGAGTGGGTAGTCATTTCCTCCTCCAGGGCATCTTCCAGACCCAGGGATCAAACCTGGGTCTGCTGAATTGGCAGGCAGATTCTTTACCACTGAGCCACCAGGGAAGCCCACTGTAGTCACTAGCACTTGGTTATCTGGAGAAAACCAGGGGAAACAAGCTAGAGACCCAGTGCTCTGGGGTTTCTTGCTGGAAGCCTTGATATATGGGTGACACCCAATCTGAAGAAAAGTTCTACTCTGTCACTGTTAGACTCTCTTGTTGATAGAAACAGGGCATGGGTTTGCTACACCTGCGACAATTAACGTTTTTCTTAGAAGGCCCTCACTCCCCACCACCTGATACAGAGTGCCGGGGAACATTACTTGGTGATGAGTATGTGAATGAATGAATCAATCAACATCTGTGCTGATAAGTCAGTTCAAAGGCAACTCTCCACTGAAAAGTGTAAACAGTCTCAAAGAAAACTGTACACCTCTGACTTAGGATGAGCTTTATGTTGGTGATTTTGAAAAGTCTGGAATGTCACACTGCACTTGAAAATGTGTGGATTATTTTCAAATATCTTTTGATATTGATCTCTAATATAATTCTACTGTAATTAGAGAACAGATTTAATATGATTTCAATACCTTTTGGAGAAGGAAACGGCAACCCACTCCAGTACTCTTGCCTAGAAAATCCCATGGATGGAGGAGCTTGGTGCAGGCTGTAGAGAAGAGACCTAATATGATTTTAATCCCTTTAGACCATGACATTTTTGCACCTCATCTTAGGTCTCTGGATATGTTTTATTTTTTTTTTTATTTTTTTTTTCAGCTTTCTTTTTTTTTTTTATTATAGTTTTTTATTTTTTTAATTTTAAAATCTTTAATTCTTACATGTGTTCCCAAACATGGACCCCCCTCCCACCTCCCTCCCCATAACATCTCTGTGGGTCATCCCCATGCACCAGCCCCAAGCATGCTGTATCCTGCGTCAGACATAGACTGGCGATTCAATTCTTACATGATAGTATACATGATAGAATGCCATTCTCCCAAATCATCCCACCCTCTCCCTCTCCCTCTGAGTCCAAAAGTCCGTTATACACAGCTGTGTCTTTTTTCCTGTCTTGCATACAGGGTCGTCATTGCCATCTTTCTAAATTCCATATATATGTGTTAGTATACTGTATTGGTGTTTTTCTTTCTGGCTCACTTCACTCTGTATAATCGGCTCCAGTTTCATCCATCTCATCAGAATGTTTTAAAGTCTCCTTGCTTATAGTCTACGGGAACTTGAATAGAATTTGTATCCCACTGTTGCATGGAAATCGTATAAATCTTAATTATGTCGAACTGGTTCATAATGCTTTTCAGGTCTACTATATTCTTCCTCTGTACATTCATTCTATTAATTTCTGAGAGTTTGATATTGAAACTCCAACTAAAAATCTTAATTTCTCTACTTAAAATAAACAATTGCAATATATAGTGCAACTATGTGCAACTTTGTTCCGTATTTCTTAAGTCTCCTGTAAATGCGTTATCATATTTTCATAATTAAAAAAATAAAACAAAGATTTAAAAAATACATTTGGAGAGGTATTTAAACACTTCTTTAAAAGGAGCAACATGGTCTTATCTTTAATACTGCCATTTCCTTCATGTGTTTTTCATATTTCTTTTTTTTTTTTTTGCATTCTATTTATTTCCTTCCTGTGTCTTGAGTCAGTTAACTTCCTTAAATGGCCAATTTTCTAACTTTGAGTGTCATTTGAATCCATGTATTGGCCTCATTCCCAATCCTTCTAAACATAAGTGCTCACATTTAATAAAATTCATGGCTTCCCATCTGTGTTTTAATATCAAACTTCTAGGGAAATCAACACGGGAAGTATGTTAAAGGCTGTCAGAAAACATGGTCATGTTAGGGTGAAATTTGAAAGGAAGGTTGGAGGGGAAAACCAAAGCAGAGGAGGCTTGTGTTCCTTTTGGGGTCTCATTTTTCCATGGCTGTGTGTAGAGACTCAAAGGCGGCTGAGGCTCCCCATTGAACACAGAAGGGCATAAATTGAAGCCCTGAGTGTGTGAACTCCATTGTACCCTCTTTTGTGAGCATCTCTGAATGCTACCCCGTTGTAAGCATTTAATTTCATTCTATAATAACTCACTTGCCAAAGTCTTTGTCTTTGCTTCCTCACATATGCCCCAAAGGCTTGCTTCACTCCAGCAGGTGCCATTAAATATGTTTATTAAGCTTAAAGATAGAAAATGCTACCTCCACCTGCATAGACGTTGTAACACAGTTTCAAAATTTAATGGAATATTCCCTTAAGAAAGTAATGGCATTGATTTCTATGTGGCATCAAATCGCAGGCTTCCATAATTTCAAGAACTAATTAAGCAGATAGAGAGTAGTGCCTGTGGCTTACTCCTGTGATAAATCTGCATGAGCCCCAGACACTGGGGCATCTCTCATTTGAATTTGCATTGGATCGACAAAATAAACCAAGTTCTGGAAGAAATACTTATTGTATAATTATACTTTAAAGATACGCACTACGATAATTGCTTAAATCAATAGGAATTGCAGACAGTTCATGGAACCCTAAGTACAGGAAGGTCTATGAACTACATAACTGTAAATGTTCTTCCTTAGAAAGAATGTGGAATAAGCAGGTTAGAATTGGCGAAATTCCTAAGCAGTGAGAAAATCTCTCAGTTGTTTCCCATTGATATGCCACAAAAGAACCCAACTTGGAGACCGATGTGGTTTTTCGGGAAGAAGTGAATAGAATTCTCAGGGGCATGCCATTTCCAGGAGTTGGCATGTTGCTTAGTTTTGTCCAATTATCAATAAGTGAGGGGGATTAGCCGTTGGTAATGGTGCAACGGATAAAAGCCTCAGGTCATAAGCAGTGAATTTTAAAAAGTGAGAGTGTACTTAGAAGGGGGAAAGCTTTTCTAAATTAGCAATAAAATGGGATGATTAGGTTAACTGTTTAGTTTCTAAAGTAGATAAATCCTGGTGATATGAATTATACCCTGAGTGGTATGTCAAGGTTCATCTAACTTTCATTTCCTTACTGGAAAATAATCGTTTTGGCCTTCATTGAGCAGGCAACAGAAGACCCTGGGTAAAATTTAAAATGCCTTTGGAAACTGCAGAAAGTGACCTTGAGAAGAGTAAAAAGGAAAAAAGACAAACAGCGGGAAGGAAACTCACAATGGTTAATATAAAGTTTAGAGTCAGATTAATGATTTTCTTTGTTTAAATGCCGGTGCTTGTATTCACAAGAAAATCTGTCCTAAAAAGTGCAGTTAGAACACATCAATCCTTAAATGCTGCATACCAGAGATAAATGAAAAGTCATTGTGCTTAAAAAAAAAAATGTTGATTTATGGCTGGCAGAAGCTGACTACTAGCTTTTCTATCATCATTTTGGGGTACTGGTTCACAAGAAAAATATGCAAGGTAATTAAGAAAGCAGAAAATTATGAATTTAGAATGTGTTTCAAGACTTCTCTAAGCATCTACACTATTCACATCCCATTAGCTAAACATTCCAGGAAAAAAGAGAAGAAAAAATTTTTACTTTATTCCTCAGTCATTAAAAAATTAACCTGTATTTCACAGATATTTGCCCTGAGGGGGGTAATCTTAATTTGGGGGTTCATGAACAAAAGCCATCTTCACTTCTTTGATGTCCCAAGTCATCTCTAAAATACTGTCTCCAGGACAAGCACAATCTGGATAGCTAAGAAGATCCAAGAAATGTTACCCTTTCTAAGTTTTCTGAACGCCCAGAGAAAGCACACAGTTAATATTTGTAAAAGCTTAGCTGTAGAAAGCCCAGCCAATAGAACATTATGTGCAATCTGACATCATGTGTTCCATAATTAACCGATGAAGTCCACCAGGCGCTGTCTCTTTTGTACTGTGTAAGACATAACAGTGGCTGCAAATCCAGTTCACAAGCTGTCTGAATGAATAATATGTGGGAGGAGTGAGGGGAAAGATGCTAGCATTGTAATATATTTTCATTTCAAAATGCCAACTTTTTTTAACAAGCTGGGCCCCTGGACACTGCTCGTTTTACTTCAGTCCATGAAAATTGATATTTCAAGTTAAGTGAAATCTCTTAAGTAACACCACAGTCGTAGACACATCCGATGGATGTTTTGTGGTTAAAAAGGAAAGAAAAAAAAAAAAAACTGGCATACTCAACTGAAGTTTAGCTCGTACTGTTACTATATGTGTAATGAGTGTGCCTAGGATGGAAAGTGAGAAGACGCTTCTGTGTGCTCATCTATGAGGTTTGATCTACAAGGAAAACAAAACTGGAATAAGGCAGATGGGCAATTCTCTGTTATAGAGAATCTCCTGGTGTTTAAATAGTTTCAGTATATTTGAAATTGACTGTATTGGCGATAGAGGCACAAAAATGTATAATATGATGTGTGATGTCAACTATCATCAAAAATTGCCCACCTCACCCCACTGTATCTCACCCTCTTCCCTTCTAGTTTTGTTTCCTTGCACTAGTAGCATAATTTTTAACATCCAATGTCCTTTTGACTACCTAAGATATAATAGCTTTTCATGGAAAAAAAAGAAAACTAGAAGCCCTTGTATAAAGTTTGAAATCGGGCTAATGGTTTGGTATAATTGGGCTGATGGCAGTTACATAATCTGGGATATGGCTGACATTTGATACACAACTGATGTTTATTGGCCAAAGTCTTATGAAGACAGAGACATGAAGCAAATTCAAGGAATTCAGAAAAATTGCTGTTTGATGTTGGGAGAAAACAAATGTTGAGTACTAGATGAACTTCTTCCTTCTGGAAAATCTTCATTCAAAGATAGAAGTTAATTTTGCCAGAAGTAATGCCGAAGTTCACTGACTCCAAGGGTCCACCCGTGAACTCAACAGACATTTTTGTGTGCCAAGTACGTGGTAAGCAATGAAATGAACTCTGCACGCTCCCCCACCCCCTTGAACTATTAAACGCTAGCTATGTGCCATACATCACACGGACTCTGCACACTTCAGATACTCATGCATTAGATTCGTTATAATGGCTCAAATCCCAGAAAGTACTAGAACTTTAAAGTATTAGCTGGAACATAGTGAAGATGTCATTTGAACTGAAACCTGAAGACTGAGTGGGAATTTCTTAAGAAAAGAGGCATTTTACAGTAAATATAATGGTGCTAATTTTGCGGGGATACACGCACATCCATAGTTGTCATTCCTCCTGAGAGACCAAACAATATTATGACTTTTATTTATATAGTGTCCAGAATTAAAAACTATCTCGGTATCAGTACTGCGTATATAGGCTAAGCAGGCATACATTTCAGCTTCTCTCTCACTCTCATATTTCTCGGTTTCTGATACACATAAAATTGTGTGTGTGCATGCTCAGTCACTCAGTTGTGTTTGACTCTTTTGTGACACAATGGACTGTATCCTACCAGGCTCCTCTGTCCATGGAATCTCCAGGCAAGAATACTGGAGTGGGTTGCCATTTCCTTCTCCAGGAGATCTTCCCAACCCTGGGATCGTACCCGTGTCTCCCACAATGGCAGGCAGATTCTTTTCCACTGAGCCACCTGGGAAGTCCAACACATAAAGTTATAAATTAGTGAATTCTCCTTTTCCTACGTGGTATGTCCAGGTGTTCTTCCCTAAGTAAAGCTCTCTCAGATAAGGTATTTTTGTTGTTACTGCTTTTTGTTTTAATAGAAATCTATGATCATAATTGACTAGAATTAGCCGTATAGCTTAGGAGAGTCTATGGCAATTATAAGCTAAGGATTCACTAATGAATTTGTCTAATCTGGGTTATATTAATACAGTGAGTCATCTTGCCTTACAAATCAACTAATTTTATTTCAAAACTGAACTTCTCTGAAGAAGTGGACACTCACTGTGTCTTTATCTGATTTCCATTCTTCTGGTTGTGTGATTCCTCATAGACGTGAGCGTTTGGAGGTCCCATCTTCCTACAGCAACCCTGACGATGTTGAGTTCTTAACCTAAGCACAGGATTGTTTTAAAATGTATGTGTAACTTTCTGCTAAAGTATAATATTAACACAGAACAATTATAGACAGCACATGGAGGGCTCAGTGAATTTTCACAAAGCCAAGGGGCCATCCAGATAAAGAAATAAATAAAACAAAACACAGCCAACACCTAGGAAGCCCCTCCTGTATCCTTTATGTTCTCTCTCCAAAGATAACCACTATCATCAATGATTTATTTCACCAGTTTCTCAAACTTTTTGTTAAAGGAATAACATTACATGTACTCTTTGGTATTTTATTCAATTTTACAACTTGCTTGTCGTTTATAAAGTTTTTATTCTGAAAATTGTCAAATGAGTACAAGAATAAACAAAACAGTATAGCAAACCCTCATGTGCTTATCATCCAGCAATGAACTTCAACAAAAAGGCAACCTTACCCTGGTTCATTTATACATTTGTCCTTATCTTGTCTTTCAACATTTCCTTTATTTTGGTTTTGTGCAGTTTGAATATGATATACTTAGGTTTATTCTGCATCGTATTTTCTAAGATCCCTGGGCTTGTCACTTGTTTTCTGTCATTATTTTTGGAAAATTCTTATTCATTACTTCAAATATTTTGTATACGCTATGTGTATATGGAGGCGTCCTTGGTGGCTCAGACTGTAAAGAATCTGTCTGCAATGCAGGAGAACTTGGTTTGATCCCTGGGTCAGGAAGATCCCCTGCAGAAGGGAATGGCAACCCACGCCAGTACTCTTGCCTGGAGAATTCCATGGACAGAGGAGCTTGGCGGGCTTCAGTCTGTAGAGTCACAAAGAATGGGACATGATTGGGAGGATTAGCAGGCACACACAGGATACCAATAATTATTCCAGATCCACAGGTGGAAGCCGGAATTGCCTCAGGAAACCTGGTCACCCTACCCATGAACCTTTCTGAAAAGACGGGGTAGGAGACTAGGAACTCACTGTCATTCTTCCTGACTATATTCCAGCTCTAACTTTTCCTTCAAAGGCAGGACTATCCTTTGACTTTCATAATCTCTCATTTTTAATAAACTGACCCTCCACTAGAGGGTTTGGACAGCATCACTGATTCAACGGTTATGAGCTTGGGCGAACTCCGGGACATGGTGAGGGACAGGCATGCTGCAGTCCATGGCGTCACAAACAGTCCAACATGACTTAGTAACTAAACGGGAACAACAACGAGGGTTAATTTTACTTTTGTTTTTTCTAACCAAACCAATTTAAAATCTGAATGGGAACCCACAAATAACTGTTTGTACAAATCAAAATGAAACAGTGGAGACATGTTGGGAGGGGTGACTGTAAAACAATAAATGCACTGTTGCCTAATTGGGCATCTTATCTGTTTCACAGAATATGTAGAATCTGGGTGTTAAATATGCAAGTCAGCTGATTGATTTCAGGGAGCAGTGCAATGTAAATATCCAGATCCCTTGTTCGGGCCACAAGAAGTGCTGTTCAAGGTACTGAACAAGTTACTGCACAGCACTGTAAGTTATGTTTTTCCCTGGTCTCTCTCACAACCTGCTATAATATTTTTTGTTTTGTTTTGCTTTTTGTAGCAGGGCTGCAGGTGGGATCTTTCCTGATCAGAAATTGAACCCATGCCCCCTGCATTGGGTACACAGGGTCTTAACCACTGGACCGCCAGGGAAGTCTCGCAAATTTTTATTTTTAATTCAAGAAATCTTTACATCTAAAGGAGAGTTCATTTTAGGTGTTAATCAAGAATGTGTAACACATATATTACTTAATAAATTTTACAGGAAAAGAATTACATTTTACTTTAACATTTATTGATTAAAAAAATTAATGATGCATATGGGCTCCCCTCCTAGCTCAGTCGGTAAAGAATCTACCTGCAATGCAGAAGACATGGGTTTGATTCCTGGATCAGGAAGATCCCCTGGAGGAGGAAATGGCAATCCACTCCAGTATTCTTGCCTGGAGAATCCCATGGACAGAGGAACCTTGCAGGCTACAGTCCATGGGGTCGCAAGAGTTGGACACGACTGAGCGACTTTCACTACTTCACTACTACTATGGTTTTATGGGGGCTTCCCAGGCGGCACTAGTGGTAAAGAACCTGCCTACCAATCCAGGAGATATAAAGAGATTCAGGTTTGATACCTGGGTCAGGAAGATCTCCTGGAGGAGGTTATGGCAACCCACTCTAGTATTCTTGCCTGGAGAATCACATGGATAGAGAATCGTGGCAGTCTATGGTCCATAGGGTTGCAAAAAATTGGACATGACTGAAGCAACTTAGCACGCACATACACATGGTTTTATGGATGGTTTCAACTGATTTTTGTTTTTGTTTTCATTTAGTACACTTAATCTTGAAAAGGACACTGATTAGCTTGCTCACTGCTCATCATTTGTATTTATTTATTATAAATATGTTTATCAGAATCACAGAGGGCAGAGTTCACACATGGGCAGGAGTTTGCACATACATATCAAGGTTATAAATAACCTGGTAGGAGAATATCAGGCAGCTTAGTTCTGTGCATTTGATGGTATGCAGATGAGTTCAATAAACAGTACTAAGAAAACGAGATGAGTAAGCCAGCATTCTAAAAACAAAAACAGATAATCCTGACTTCTCTATATATTTCTGCTCTTGACTAGGAAAAAATATATATCTTTATGCTGCTATTTATATTTCTTGGAGCTGTATAATAATGAGAACAGAAGTAGAAATATATGAAAATGATAATGCAGTGGGAATCAAGATGCATTCATAGCAACACCGGTATGAAAATATATATTTTGTATGTGTCTCTGATTTTTATTTCTTTCCATACCCAAATCCCAACATCCTCATTAGACATGATATAAAGACTGCCGCCTCATCTCAATTCTCTAAGGACAGCAGAAGTAGAGGAAGGACTTCAAAACTGAAGTGGAAGACTTTGAGAAAGCAGGAAATCACTGGAACACAGATGAAATTTACAGCCTATTCTTAAGATATTTATGGAGGAAGTTTACGTAGGATTATTTTAGCAGCAACCAAACAATAAATACTTCATTTATACCCATCCACTTAAAAACAAAAGCAAAACGCATTTCTGAACAATACTCACTCTTACCAGCACTTTTCACACTTTAAGCACATGACTTACCAGAGAATCTTGTGAAAACTCAGGTTCTGTTTAGTTGGTCATGGTGGGGTCTGAGAATCTTCTTTTCTAAGGAGCTCCTCCCATGATGAAGTTGCCTTCCAGAAACAATACTTGGGGTGGCAAGACTGCAAAAGGTGCAGAAGAGAAACGTCAGATAAAATGGCTGGAAAGATACTTTCTTCAGAAAACCCAGCCCAGGGAAGTTCCTGGTCTCTACCTAGCACAATGTTCTTTGCTCAGATTTGTTCTCAGAGGTGATGAGAAAGAAGCTGTTCTCCTGTTTCTCCTGATCACTTTCTCTGCAAAGCAGACTTTCCCTCAGAGGAATGTGTTGTTTGAATATTGCTACAACTAACGTTTTTTTAAAAAAATTTATTGAAGTATAACTGATTTACAATATTGCATTATTTCCTGCTGTACAATAAAGTGAATCAGTTATACATAAACACATATCCACTCTTTTTTAGATTCTTCTCCCGCACAGGTCATTACAGAGTATGGAGCAGAGTTCTGTGTGCTATACAGTAGGTTTTTTATTAGGTTTTTGTGCGTGTGTGTGTGTGTGTGTGTGTGTGTGTGTGTGTGTTAGTCAGTCAATCATGTTAGACTCTTTGCGACCCATGGACTGTAGCCCATTCTTTCTCCAGGAAAGAATACTGGAGTGGGTAGCCATTCCCTTCTCCAGGGAATCTTCCCAACCCAGGGCTCGAATTTGGGTCTCATATTGCAGGCAGATTCTTTACCATCTGAGGCACAAGGGAAAGCCTTTTATTAGTTATCTAGGTGTATATTGGAGAAGGCAATGACACCCCACTCCAGTACTCTTGCCTGGAAAATCCCATGGACGGAGGAGCCTGGTGGGCTGCAGTCCATGGGGTCGCTAAGAATTGGATACGACTGAGCAACTTCATTTTCACTCTTCACTTTCATGCATTAGAGAAGGAAATGGCAACCCACTCCAGTGTGCTTGCCTGGAGAATCCCAGGAAAAGGGGAGCCTGGTGGGCTGCCATCTGTGGGGTCACACAGAGTCAGACATGACTGAAGCGACTTAGCAGCAGCAGCATTTCCATTTTAGTGATGGGGAGATTGAGGCACAAAGAGATTAATGGCTTGTCCAAGGTCACATGGCAACTTACGGTGTGGGGATCTGGACCCAGCAAGCCTTGCCCTCTGGTCCTCCCTTAAAGGTACAGGACTACTATGATAACAGAGATCTTCACTATTGAGCACCATGTCGTGAGGGATGGTGGGGGTGATATCAGTAAGGAAACTTCTGGGTTATGTTTACAAAATTTCTGTGGCTTATCTAACACCCTGAAGGTCTCCCTTCTAATTCCAGTTATAGGTATGGTAAGTAATAGGAAGGTTTCCAGTAGTTTTGTGAGTGCACTATCTCCTTCTGCCTTTACACAGTGGTTTTGACAGCCCCCTCTTGGCACACTTTACACGTGCTTCCTAAAGCTACAACAGAGTTCACACGTTCAACCAGTGAGTCAGAGGTCGGAGCCAATGGACAAATACTTTCCCTTTGCCGCTGCAGATGGACAATTCTGAGAAGATCCATAAGCAAACTTCCAACGCAGCTATGTTCTTCAGGGGACCATGGCTATGATATACTTTGCCCAAGTCATTGAAAGCTGGCCCTGGCTAAGCTTATGTACTTGTTTCTTTAAGAGTTTGGAAACCTGGGTATCCATCATTTTGTTTGTTTTATTGGGCTTCCCTGGTGGCTCAGACAGTAAATAATCTGCTTGCAAAGCAGGAGACCCAGATTTGATCCCTGGGTCAGGAAGATCCCCTGGAGAAGGGAATGGCCACCCCCTCCAATATTCTTGACTGGAGAATTCCATGGACAGGGGAGCCTGGTGGGCTACAGTCCATGGGGCTGCAAAAAAGTCAGACACCATTGAGCAACTGAAAAGTGGTATAAGACATTAGATTCACTTAAAACATATTAGAGATAATTAAAGTTGCTGTATTGCATTTATATTTGAATATTTGATTTATGAAGAGATTATTTTAGAAGAATAAGGTATTGCCTTAAACACTTTTCTGGTAGAGGAAGGGCATTTGGTTATGTCTGTTTGCTCAGATTCTCAGTCGTGTCTGACTGTTTGTAACCCCATGGACTGTAGCCAGCCAGGGTCGTCTGTCCCTGGGATTTCCCAGGCAAGAATACTGGAGTGTGATGCCATTTCCTCCTCCAGGGGATCGTCCCAACTCAAGGATTGAACCCATGTTTCTTAAGTCTCCTGCATTGGCAGATGGATTCTTTACCACTTAAGCACCAGGGAAGCCCCCTATGTCTATTTGTCAGGGAAGTATTAAAATTAATATGCTTCTTTGGTCCTCTGATTACAGTGTTCCCTTCAGCGTTTTTACAAATCTATCAGGAGGTAGCATTTTGGGTTAATTTTTCAGGTAGGAAGGACAACTTATTGATTTAATTAAAAGAGGAACTCTAATTCAACAAAAGCAAAAAAAATTAAAAAAAATGTAGCTTTGTCTCAATGATAACCCACAGCTAATGCAGTTCAAAGTACTTGTCAAAGATATAATCCTGACAGTAGTTGGATTGATGATTAATCTTAATTATGCCCAGATATTTTTTCACATGTTTTGTTATTAATTAATGTCAGTGTGGCAATTTCAATCTTTTTTTTAACTAGAAATCTGATAAAATTGCAACTCTACCCTCCTGAGTATTTGATGTAAATCAAATTTATTCTTTTTTACCTCTATATACAAATGATCACTCTTTATTGACATTTCAAAAGAAGTTTTAAAGTAATCACTCTTAAAAAAAAAAAATAGAAGCCCTAATAACATACAAATGCCTCAGAATCCAACAACACTTATGAATTGCTCCTCTCACTCTTTTCTGTGACTTTATGTGACAATATGCATAAGGTGGATGGAGTCCTTCCTTACAAACCCTTAGCAAATGATAACCATGTGGGCAGAAATTTCATTCTGATCCTCAGTAGCTGGCAAAGAACAGGTTAAACTAGAAACATCAACTAATAATTCTAGAAAGAACAAATTATTTTTTCTAGTACTCAGTTCAGTTCAGTCGCTCAGTCGTGTCCGACTCTTTGCGACCCAATGAATCGCAGCACGCCAGGCCTCCCTGTTCATCACCAATTCCTGGAGTTCACTCAGACTCACGTCCATTGAGTCGGTGATGCCATCCAGCCATCTCATCCTCTGTCGTCCCCTTCTCCTCCTGATCCCAATCCCTCCCAGCATCAGAGTCTTTTCCAATGAGTCAACTCTTTGCATGAGGTGGCCAAAATACTGGAGTTTCAGCTTTAGCATCATTCCTTCCAAAGAACACCCAGGACTAATCTCCTTTAGAAGGGACTGGTTGGATCTCCTTGCAGTCCAAGGGACTCTCAAGAGTCTTTGCCAACACCACAGTTCAAAAGCATCAATTCTTCGGCGCTCAGCTTTCTTCACAGTCCAACTCTCACATCCATACATGACCACTGGAAAAACCATAGCCTTGACTAGACGAACCTTAGTTAGCAAAGTAATGTCTCTGCTTTTGAATATGCTATCTAGGTTGGTCATAACTTTCCTTCCAAGGAGTAAGCGTCTTTTAATTTCATGGCTGCAGTCATCATCTGCAGTGATTTTGGAGCCCAAAAAAATAAAGTCTGACACTGTTTCCACTGTTTCCCCATCTATTTGCCATGAAGTGATGGGACCGGATGCCATGATCTTCATTTTCTGAATGTTGAGCTTTAAGCCAACTTTTTCACTCTCCTCTTTCACTTTCATCAAGAGGCTTTTTAATTCTTCTTCACTTTCTGCCATAAGGGTGGTGTCATCTGCATATCTGAAGTTATTGATATTTCTCCTGGCAATCTTGATTCCAGCTTGTGCTTCTTCCAGCTCAGCATTTCTCATGATGTACTCTGCATAGAAGTTAAATAAGCAGGGTGACAATATACAGCTTTAGAAGGGACTGATTGGATCTCCTTGCATTCCAAGGGACTCTCAAGAGTCTTCTCCAACACCACAGTTCAAAAGCATCAATTCTTCCGCGCTCATCTTTCCTCACAGTCCAACTCTCACATCCATACATGACCACTGGAAAAACCATAGCCTTCACTTGACATACTCCTTTTCCTATTTGGAACCAGTCTGTTGTTCCATGTCCAGTTCTAACTGTTAGGGTGATATTTGTCAAAATGAATTAACTGCATTTAATTTAATGATATTTATTGATAATTCTGCTGCCCAGGTGGCTCAGTGGTAAAGAATCTGCCTGCAATGCAGGAGACCCAGGTTCTGCTGCTGGGTTGGGAAGAACCCTGGAGGAGGAAATGGCAACCCACTCCAGTGTTCTTGCCTAGAGAATTCCATGGACAGGGGAGCGTGGCAGGCTAGAATCTATGGAATCACAAAGACTCACAGATGAGTGAGTGACTGACTTTTCTTTCACTTTCATAACTTTAAAAGTGACCAACACTACCAAATGCCATTCAAATCATCTGAAGAACCACAATATGGAAGAAAGGCGATCATACAGGCACCATCTACTTCCTGCAAGGAACAAGAGCAAGAGCATCTGTGAGGTGTAAGTTAGATGTCCTGATGCTGTGAAAAGTAAGAAGAATAAAAGTCCATGCTCTTCTCCTATCAGATCTGACAGGCCAGGCTGGGTGGTATCAGACAACTGACGTACAAAGAAACAGATGAGACCTGGTTTGGAGTAACTGGACTCTTATGTATTGGACAGTGCCATCCCCACGCAGGGACATCAGTAGAACTCTGCTTTTAAACAGATCATTAGGCAAACAAAGGGCAAAACAATGCTTAACAAAAGCGTTTCTGTTATGCTTTTGATGGCTCAGATGGTAAAGAATCCGCCTGCAAGGCTGGAGACCTGGGTTTGATCTTTGGGTTGAGCATATCCCCTGGAGAAGGGCATGAGCAATCCACTGCAGTGTTCTTACCTAAAGAATCCCCATGGACAGAGGAGCCTGGTGGGCTATAGTCCATGGGGTCCCAAAGAGTCGGACATGACTGAACGACTACGAACAGGCAAGCAAGACTCAGGTAACTCATCATCACCCAGTGGGCCTTCTTCTGCCTTGCCACCACTTCTCTGAGTGGACTGGCTTCTGAACATTCTATTTCACCCTGCGGTTGAACTTACCATGACATCAAATAAAACAAAGGAGTCTCAAGTTTTTAAAGCCTCCTCTGACCACTCGAGTCTTTTCAATTACAGATGATAATAACTATGTTACGCACTTAAATCAAATCCTCATAAAACTGGGTGAATATGCTACACAGCGCAGAAGACGAGATGATGATCTGTGCTGTGTCTCTTCCTGGGCTCGCACCAATCCATCTCTGCTTTCCAGATGAACCAAAAAATGTAAGCGTGTTTGCCATATTCTGTTTTTCCATTTTCTTCATTCTCCTGAGCTTCACAGTCACATCCTAAGAAAGGGACTAATGAATTAAATCATTCTTGTGTATCTAAAATATCTTATTTGTCTTTGTATCCTACTGATAATTTCACCAGACGTGGGACTCCAGGTGTATGCTATTTTTTCCCTCTGAGTTTGAAGTCCTCATGTCTGACTTCTGTCCTCCCTGCTTAAGAATCTACTGCCATCCCCACTAGCTGCTTCTCATATGGCTTCATTTTTCCTCCCTTCAGTAAGTTTATGGGCTCTTTATGTCTGATGTTCTAACATTTTATACTGATGTTCCTTTTCATTTGTTTTGCCTGGTGGATCTCTTCAACAACATGTATTATCTCAATTAAGGCTGACAATGAAAGTAGTCATTATTATCCTCAACTTTCAGATGAGAAAAGGGACTTGCAGCTACCACGTGGGATATAAGCAGGACCATGCATCAGCAGCAGCAGCAGAGCAAGTTCTGAGACCTGGACTTCAACTGTCCCATTGGATGTTCAAGCATCCAAAGACTTCATCCTCCTGCCTCAACTTCTCACTGAGTTTTAGCTCTCACTTTCTGATTTTTAATTGTGAGCTTTCCTCTGTTGGTACAATTGTGCTTTTGTAAAAAATTGATTGTAAGAAATTATTTAATTCTGTTGAGTTAGTAAAAACTAAACATCCTCTTCTCTAATTCCATCAAGTGTTTCTGGATACTGATTGTGTCATTAGTTACATTAATGATTGCTCTTAGTCTGATGTCATTCCCAAATCTGATAAGTGAGGATAAGTTCTCTTTGATAAGAATTTTCTCTCCATTGACCAATAAAGCCACTGTATATGCTTAGTAAGGCAACAGGAGAATAGCCTACAACTTAAAAAACATGAACCTTAGATTCAGACTTGAATTTAGAAACCAAATATGAAATGATTTCTTTACCTATCAGAGTCTTCTGATCTAGAATATAGAAAAATACCTATCTCAAAAATGATATAAAATAACTGATATGAAAAAATATAACATGAATATTCAGAAAATGGCTGCTTAGATTTTTGAAGACAATCTCTGAAATAGTTGAGAAGTATTAAGAAGAGACACACCATAGAATCAAGGCCTATTTTACAAAGAATGGAACAGAAAACAATCTTTTCCCCAAAGTACCTAAAACTATGAGATGTAAAACATATATAAATATAATTAGTTATAACAGTCTCCTCCAAAAGGGGTTAGATTTAATTTTCTTTCAAGTTAAAGGATAATATTTGCAGTTTGTTAAACAGATGTTAAATAACTATTTCAATGAGTTAATTATTTTAAGGAATTTTCATACTATATAAAGCTATAATATTTAAATCCTTGGCTAAGTATTTGGATGTGGTCTTTGAAGCAAGCAAACTCATTCGTGTGACAGGATATGGTAAATTCTGTATTAGCGATTATATGTTTAATTTCATCTTATGTTGGTGATATTGTGGCTCTGGAAAATTCTTGCATGTTATCTCAGTGATGCTCCTCATAATCTAAAATGCATATGTGAAGCATTTCTTTAGAACTTTATTGATGATGTGTGTCTGTGCATTTGGAGAAAGAGGGAATGACACTGATCTTTTTCCCTGAGACATCCAATTGCTGCTTTATTGAGAAAGTTACATTTGAATCTTCATGAGATTTTTCCATCTTTCATATTAAATCCATGTGTTTGGGTAATGTCTTGAAACTGGATAGTAACAAAAAATTGTGAAAGTATTGGTTTAATATCTTACTTCTGAGGTCTGTTAATTAATGGAAAAGATCCTGATGCTGGGAAGGATTGAAGGTAAAAGGTGAAGAGACCAGCAGAGGATGAGATGGTTAGATAGCATCACCGACTCACTGGACATGAATTTGAGCAAACTCCAGGAGAGAGAGGACAGAGGAGCCTGATGTCCTGCAATCCATGGGGTCACCAAGAGACACAACTTAGCAACTGAACAACAACAATGATGACAAATTAATGATGAATAGTCTCAACAGACTGTTGTTTGCTTAAAAGAGACTGTACAAATTTAAGTGGAGTCAAGGGGAAATTTATCACTAAGGCTGCTACTGCTGATTTTTATTGAAAATAAATCAACCCTGAGAGTCCTAATATCTCCATTGCTATTTGCTAAATGTTTTAACAATCATGCTTATATTTCCATACTCCACTGAATGACTTTGCACCCAGAAGAAGCTAATATTAACACTGTATTTTTTGGTAGAGATCTTTTCTTTCTTACTAATTCATCTTTACGAGATCTATATTTAGTGTAGACACAATAAACACCAGTGGCAGGGCTGTTTGAGAAGCTAATCGAAACTGTTGATTCAGCATACGTATTATATTTAACTACTGAATTAGTAGAACTAACCTGCTTTATTTGGAAATTGCAGTTTAATCAGTTACCTAATAGTAAGTTTGATTTCCAAAAAATTTTAAAGAATCCATTTTGGTAGAATAATAGTTTCTATCCCTTTTGTCATTTTTTCTTTTGTTGTCATTGATGTATAGTTGACTTAGAATGTCATACCTGGACAAAACTATAATTGGAAAAGATACATGTGCCCCTATGTTCATAGAAGCACTGTTCAAAATAGTCAAGACCTGGAAACAAACTTTTCTTATTTTTAATAACAATTTTCCTTGTTGTCCATCTGTGGTTATGTCTCCGTTGTGATTCACATGGGGGATGGCAGTGATCAACTAAGTCCTGTGGGCCATGTGTTCATGAATCTGGAGCAAAGGGGAGCACCATTCTGAAAAAACAGTCCCTTATTTTTGTAATATCAAAGCTTAGGCTAATTTGAGGCTTTTCTGCTTGCTTGTGTGTTGGATTGCTTCTCAGAGTGCCATCCAGAAGATTTTCACATTTTCAAATAAAATAATTTATAGAAAAACTAAGGGGAAACTTGTTTCAAAGGACTCAAAACAAACAAAGCAAACATCAAAGGAAATGCTCCTGCCAGGTTGAACTCTTAAGCAACTTCTAAGAATTTCTCAATCACATCAGAGAACATATAGGAAAAAAAATTTTTTTTAATGCCACAATGCCAGTTTTGATGCCAACTAACCACTGAAGGAAAATACATTTCATTTTCTCCCTCTCCCCTCATCTCTCTCTCTATACATATTTCAATAGATAGATATATTTTTAAATCTCTGTGTATATGTATTTGGAAAATCACTATCATTGAAAGGTTTCAAAATAGCACTTCCCATGAAGTGAGACATAAGTCTATTCCACCTTCCTCCTAGACGGCTTTTAAGCTTTCGGTTTGCAGGAGGTAACCTAGAAGCATTCACATCAGGCAGTCTTTTATGTTTAGAGAGGCATGAGCTGTGATGATATTGATTGATTTCAAGGGCATATTAGAGATGAAGCCAAGTCTCCAGAGAGAGGTTGCCGTCACCTTGACCTTGGGTCAGCGTTAGACCACTGACCTTTGAACCTAAGACCTATCTACCAGATTCTGATACCATCCAGGCCACCAGAGCAAGTCAGCAGGGGACTCACGTCGATGCGCCTCTGGGCAAATCAGAATTGACTGGCCGGTAGGAAGCCCACGAGCAGAGGGAAATGCAGGTTAAAGTATGTCAATAATGTTTCAGAAGAACGATTTCTCTCAAGAATTGTAGCTGGTGGAATGTTTTGACATTTATTCGGTTGAGAAATGTAGCATGTTTTGTGAAGCACTTCAAGAGAGCTGCTGCTAACTGTGGTTGTGTATTGATCTTTCTGTTAAATTGCACCGGCACACTTGGGAGATCATTGTGATGCAGGCAACAGGACAGAAGGGATCTGCTGCACCTGATGGTCACTAATGGTAATTGGTTTCGATCCTTGCACTTGAAGAAGCCATGATTTACTTGGCTCGCTGATGAATGGTAGACACTAAATATTTTGAAAAGAAAAAAAAGATGCACACTGGTTCTTGTGTTTTTTTTTTTAACCTATCACAAGGCAGTACCTCCATTCTTGAATGTTTCATACGTAGAATAAATCCGGCAACATAGAAAATATACCGAGTCATTATTTACAATTCTGATTTTCTTGTTGGCTTTGCTACTCTTTAATTATACCATTTGTTTCTTCATTGGTTTGTTTTTCAACTTGTTCAGAAATGAATTGAAGGCAGTATACTCTCTTTGTGTGTTTCCATGTAAACTTTATAACTGTGTGTGCACGTGTGTGCTCAGTTACTCAATTGTGTCTGACTCTTCGTGAGTCCGCAGACTGTAACCTACCAGGCTCCTCTGTCTATGGGCTTTGCCAGGCAAGAATACTGGAATGGGTTGCCATTCCCTTCTCCAGGGGATCTTTCCAAACCAGGGATCAAACCCAGGTCTCCTGCATGCAAGCAGATTCTTTACAGTCTGAGCCACTCCTGATTAAAAGAATAGAAAAGGAGCAAGAACCAATATTGTCTGTTTAACTTGAGGGCATTTTGCAAACTTGCATTATACAGAAAACTTCCTATGTATTTCACTGAATCACATTCATGAGGAATTGCGGTCTCCATTGAGTTCAAATATAAAATGTGCACCACAGCCCACTGGGAGTATTTCAACCCTGAAGGTGAATAACATCATTTCTTTGAAATCTCCTTTGCCATTTCTAGATGAAAATAACGCTCATGAAAACCACCAGCAGGAATCGCAGGAGGTGGACCTTTGTGAACTGCTGCCATTGGGGTAGTGGTGGTGGACTTGCCTTACAGATTCCTAACAATGCATTTCCACCTTCTTTTCTGTAAGGATCAGCACTAGTGGAGATAAAGGGATTTTCCTTTCTGTCCATCCCATTAACAGGATCTCATCCAGCCTTGACAATAGATGTGATAATTAGAGTTAATTGCTCTAATGGACACTAGTCTAGCAGGACTCAACAGATAGACAGTTCATTCAAATAGAAAAGTATTTTACTGCAGGCTATGAATGCATGAATTTCAACTGTTTACTTCAGAGTAAAGGAAAAATATACATCCAAGTCTCCTAAATTCTAAAAGCTGTTTTCTGTATTTTGAAAGAATGTTTAAAATAAAATCATCTTTGGTTGATTTTCTAATTTCACCAAGGGGTAAAGCAATTTCCCCCAAAGCAATGGATTCATAAGAAATCAGCATGAGGGACTTCCCTGGTGGTCCAGTGGCCAAGAGTCTGCACTGCCAGCGCAGGAGGCTGGGATTCAATCCATGGTCAGGGAACTAGATCCTACATGCTGCAACTAAGACCTGGCATAGCTTAAAAAAAAAAAAAAAAAAAAGAAAGCAGCCTGAAACCAACTATGATACTGGATGAAATATCAAGTTTCCTCTTTTTCTAACAGTTCGCATTCAGTTCTTTCCAGCAGTTTTCACATTCTTTAATGTTTCCCACAGAATTATGCGTGTGTATACATATATCCTCCGGAGAAGGCAATGACACCCCACTCCAGTACTCTTGCCTGGAAACTCCCATGAACGGAGGAGCCTGGTGGGCTGCAGTCCGTGGGGTCGCGAAGAGTCAGACACGACTGAGTGACTTCCTTTTCACTTTAAACTTTCATGCATTGGAGAAGGAAATGGCAACCCACTCCAGTGTTCTTGCCTGGAGAATCCTAGGGACAGAGGAGCCTGATGGGCTGCCGTCTATGGGGTCGCACAGAGTCGGACACAACTGATGCGACTTAGCAGCAGCAGCAGCATGCATATACCCTCATTCTGTTAGAGATTTGTCAATCCCTAGGCTCCAGGTGTCTTCTGAATCTTAGAGATAGACAATTCAAGACACAGATGATACAGATAAAGGTGTAAATCCATATCTATATCTATATAGATAGATCCAATTTGGCAGCTTGGATAAGACAGTGCCCTGTGTGGGTGCTAAGTCACTTCAGACACGTCCAGCTTGTGCGACTCCATAGACTGTAGCCTGCCAGGCTCCTCTGCCCATGGAATTCTCCAGGCAAGAATACTGGAGCAGGTTGCCATTTCCTACTCCAAGGGATATTCCCAATCCAGGGGTTGAATCCATGTCTCTTGTGTCGTCTGCATTGGCAAGTGGATTCTTTACCACTGTGCCACCTGGCAAGCCCACCTTTATATTAGGAGTTGAGAAAGGATAGGCTTTTGACTAGAAGACATTAGGAAAAAAAATAAAAAAATAAATAAAAATAAATAAAAATACTGTTAAGTTTTCCCTAAGACCAAAGTCATTATTTTATAATGTTAAAGCACTGGATCAAAATAAAACATAGAAAAAATGTTAGAAGACATGAACATGGATTGCTCATCATTTTAATGATAATGCATCATTTTCAAGGGTGTGGATGGGATCCCTAACTTCAGAGCATTTACAATTGATTACAAACAGCTCAATTTACACATGTTGGAAAATGAGATATTGTGGAGAACTAGAAGCACAGGGAAGATAGCCCGAGGCAATCACTGATCAAGTCAGATCTATGTGGTCTGTGGGTTTTACTGGAAAATCTTTTACCAAAGTACCTTCACACATAGTTTTGGGCTTTGGGATAAAAAGATTGTTACCAAAGGGAAGGAAAGGTTATTTACTGCCATCAGGAACAGAGGCTCTAATATTAAAGTATACGAAGGTTATTATCTGTCACACATTAATCTACCAGGGCTGTTTGGCAACTCTCACAGCAACAGATTCCATCTTTTGCTGCTCCAAGCGATGTTTCAGATAAAAGTCCGTATGATCACTTTAAAGGGCTGCATACTGTTAATCAAGAGATTTTGCTCCAGGCCTTGTGTTTGTCTTTCACTTCAGGGTATTCAGCACTAAACAGAAAAGACTGAATCCTACATGTCTGTCGTCAATGGTATGTCACTGCAGAGTTACGCGTGTTTGTGTCAGAACGTGGCAGTTGGTAAGTCTCGGAGTTTAAGTGGGAGTACTCTTGCATGGAAAATGCTACGGACGGAGGAGCCTGGTAGGCTGCAGTCCATGGGGTCGCTAAGAGTCGGACACGACTGAGCAACTTCACTTTCACTTTTCACTTTCCTGCATTGGAGAAGGAAATGGCAACCCACTCCAGTGTTCTTGCCTGGAAAATCCCGGGGACGGGGGAGCCTGGTGGGCTGCCGTCTATGGGGTCGCACAGAGTCGGACACGACTGAAGTGACTTAGCAGCAGCAGCAGCTGCTGCTTATTGGTTAGTTTAATCATTGATTAGGAAAACCAGCAAATGTGTGTGTGCACTCAGTTGCTAAGTCGTGTCCAACTCTTTGCAACCCCATGGACTGCAGCACACCAGGCTTCCCTGTCCTTCGCTATCTCCCACAGTTGGCTCAGATTCATGTCTATTGCGTCAGTGATGCCATCCAACCATCTCATCCTTTGTTATCCCCTTCTTTTAAGGACTTCCTTGTGGCTCAGCTAGTAAAGTATCCACCTGCAATGCAGGAGACCTGAGTTCGATCCCTGGGTTGGGAAGATCCCTTTAAAAAGCGAAAGGCTATGCACTCCAGTACTTTGGCCTGGAGAATTCCATAGACTGTATAGTCAATGGGGTTGCAAAGAGTCAGACATGACTGAGCAAACTTCACTTTCTTTCTCCTTTTAAGGGAATGACTTTACTTAGGTACCAGACTAGATGTTTTATCATTGTTCCTGATGTCATGTTTATACATTAAAATAGTCTCTACTCAAGCTCTGTTTTGATGATCTGGTCTCTGATGAGAACAATTCACTCAATGCAAAAAGAAAAAAAAAAAAGAACTTTAAATGCTTATTGGAGGAAAAGAAAATAATTTAAATGCACAAACATTGGTAGATTTTCTAAACAGGAATTTGTTACTTTAAGTAATGAGATCCATCTAGCTCTCAAAGTTGCTGTTATGAAATTTTCTCTTACATTTCCAACAGTATATTCAACCTGTTATTTCTGAGCATCTGTATTTGCTCAGTACTGTGTGAAATTCTTTATATTCATAAGCCTATTTTGAGAAAGGCATTATTTGCATTTTACTTAGGACTGAACAGAGAACGTATAACTAGGAAGTAGTGAAACTCTGGATTCAAATAAAAGTTCAGCAGAATCCATATCCCAGACTGATATGTTACTCATTTATTCACCAACCAACTTTTATTTGAGTGCGGACCATACGCTTGACCCTGGGAATGCAGCAGCATCTTTACTTAAAGAGAGCTTATATTCTGGGGAAAGGTAACAGTGATAGGCCCGCATCCCTATAGGCACCTCTCTGCTGAGATAGCTGCATCCTTCAAGTTAGTATCCTTGACAACAAAGACAGAAGCTGTAACGTGGCTCAATAACAGGATCCATTCTTCCACCACAAAGCTCAGGCCACCAGCTCCCTCACCCACCTGCCTCTCTACCCACTCAGTGAAAGTGGAAGTCGTTCAGTTGTGTCCAGCTCTTTGCTCCAGGCCAGAATACAGGAGTAGGCAGCCTTTCCCTTTTCCAGAGTATCTTCCCAACCCAGGGATCAAACCCAAGCCTCCCACATTGCAGGTGGATTCTTTACCAGCTGAGCTTCAAGGGAAGCCCAAGAATACTGGAGTGGGTAGCCTATCCCTTCTCAAGCAGATCTTCCCAACCCAGGAATCGAGCCAGGGTCTCCTGCTTTGCATGTGGACCAACTGAACTATGAGGGAAGCCATGGCAACTAAGGGACAGTCTCTCTACATGTGGTCTCACTGCATTCTGAGTGTGTGGGATCTCTGAAGCTCTTCTTAGACAGACACATCATTGCTATGTCTACTTCAATTTTTGGATGTTTTTATACATTTATTTAAATAAATTAATTTTTAAAGTTATTTTTAATTGGAGGATAATTGCTTTACAACGTGATGTTGGTTTCTGCCATACATGAGTATGAATCAGCCATAGGTATGTGTATGTCCCCTCCCTCCTGAACCTCTCTCCCATCCCCACAGCCCATATGGCCCCTCTAGGTCATCACTGAGCTCAGAACTCGGCTGAGCTGAGCTTCCTGTGCTATGCAGTAGCTTCCCACCAGCACGGTAGTGTGTATCTATCAGTCCTGATGTCTCCCCTGCCCCGCCCCCAAGTCTTGAACTTCCCTCCCAACCCCACCCATCCCACCCCTCTAGGTTGTCACAGAGCACTGGACTGGAGTTCCTTGTGTCACACAGCAAATTTCCATTGGCTATCTAATTTTATGGTTTTTCCAGTAGCCATGTATGGATGTGAGAGTTGGGCTGTGAAGAAAGCTGAGTGCCGAAGAATTGATGCTTTTGAACTGTGGTGTTGGAGAAAACTCTTGAGAGTCCCTTGGACTGCAAGGAGATCTAACCAGCCCATTCTAAAGGAGATCAGTCCTAGCTATTCTTTGGAAGGACTGATGCTGAAGCTGAAGCTCCAATACTTTGGCCACCTCATGCGAAGAGCTGACTCATTGGAAAAGACTCTGATGCTGGGAGGGATTGGGGCAGGAGGAGAAGGGGACGACAGAGGATGAGATGGCTGGATGGCATCACTGACTCAATGGACATGAGTCTGAGTGAACTCCGGGAGTTGGTGATGGACAGGAAGGCCTGGTGTGCTGCGATTCATGGGGTCGCACAGAGTCGGACACGACTGAGCGGCTGAACTGAACTGAACTGAACTGAATGTATAGACTGGCTTCCCAGGTGGTGCTAGTGGTAAAGAGCCTGCCTGCCAGTGCAGGAGCCATCAGAGATGTGGGTTTGATCCCTGAGTCAGGAAGATCCCCCAGAGGAGGGTGTGGCAACCCACTCCAGTATTCTTGCCTGGAGAATCCCATGGACAGAGGAACCTGGCGGGCTAGAGTCCATAGGTACATACAGAGTCAGACACGACTGAAGCTACTTAGCACAGCACACATGTACATACATCTGCTTTAAGCCCCACACGATAAGGAAGGTCAAGCTTACTCACAGAGTTGGCCACCTTTGCTCACAAAGCGCTAATGGGAAGCAGGCACCCACATCCCAGCTTCTGCTTTGGGGTTCTGGAATCTCAAACCCTGGGCTCAACTTCAGGAAGGGCACAGGATGGAGAGTGGCTTTTCTCAGACCATGTGCCCCACTTTTCCTCGCTGCCACTTCCTCCTCCAGTCCAGGCTACATCATCTCCTTGCTGAGACTGAAATAATTTCTGTTCTCGTCTGAAAAGTTAGCGGGCTAGATTCAATGGCTTAAAAGATGGAAGCTGTAACATTTGAAACCCAGAGTCTCTTAATAAATATGTGTATTATTAAGAAAAGATTAAGAGAAATTTTTAATTCTCTATTTACTTTAATTATTTAATCCCATGGACAGAGGAGCCTGACTGGCTACAGTTCATGGGGTCGAAAAGAGTTGGACATGACTGAATGACTGAGGATGTATGCAGGCATTATATGGTCTAAATAGCAAGTTAGACCAATAGCGGCTACTATGCCAGATATTATGGAATTCACTAAGGGTCTACTTCAGGAAACATGCAATCGGGAAAGCCTGTAGTTCAAATGCGACTGATATAATCACTTTGGTGCTTCATATTGAACTGAACTAGATCCAGTTCATGCATCTCCTCAAACTGGCTGTTCATGCAGTGGAAACCCGGCTTCCTCTATACTTTCCCATTTCCTGATGCCACAAGTCCTCATGCTTGCTGCTGCGTGAGAACTGGGCGCATCCTTATCGTGGCTGCTGTACCAGGAACTCCAGCCCCGCCCCCACCTCCCTTCCTGGCTATTCCTAGACTACCAGGAAGTACTGTCTGTGGGTCATAAGGTCTAGCTCCCCAGCGGCTGAGGGAAGAGGCCAGCGAGATATTAATAGATTGTTTCCAAAGATGGACACCAAACAGTCCTCTCTTCACTCTATACACAGCATGCTGCTCATCCTCTAAAGAGGTAAAAATCTATTTTTCCTCTTGGATCTGAAGTCTGACTCAACCTCGGTGCTTGCTTTGACCAACCCCAAGCCTAGGACCGAGAGACTGGGCTGCTTCCACTTGTATTCTCACTTCAGCCACTTGTCAAGTACATAAGCTTGGGTTAGACTGAAGAATAGTGAGAAGCAGGGACTTCTCTGTTAGTCCAGGGGCTAAGATTGAACTCCCAATGCGGGGGACCTGGGTTCAATCCTTAGTCAGGGAATTGAAAGGTTGTTGTTGAATTACGATGCCGGGATTCTTGGCCCCCAGAGGAGAAGAATTCAATCCAGGGCCAGAAACGAGGCTTGATCGCTCAGAGCTTTTGTGTAACAAAGTTTTATTAAAGTATAAAGGAGATAGAGAAAGCTTCTGACATAGGCATCAGAAGGGGGCAGAAAGAGTACCCCCCTGCTAGTCTTTAGCTGGATGTTATACAGTTACCAGAAGTCTGTTAATGAAAGAAAGGAATGTCTCAAAACTTAGAATGGCACCAGACCCCTCACCCATAGGATGTATTTTGGGATAATCTTGGCTCCAAATGGTTCATCTTGGGCCATAAAAGGATTAACTTGAATCTTGAAGAAGGGCAGAGCACCATACGTAGAGGTCTGACAGAATGTGGTTCACTGGAGAAGGGAATGGCAAGCCACTTCAGTATTCTTGCCTTGAGAACCCCATGAACAGTATGAAAAGGCAAAATGATAGGATACCAAAGGAGGAACTCCCCAGGTCGGTAGGTGCCCAATATGCTACTGGAGATCAGTCGAGAAATAACTCCAGAAATAATGAAGGGATGGAGCCAAAGCAAAAATAATACCCAGCTGTGGATGTGACTGGTGATAGAAGCAAGATCTGATGCTGTAAAGAGCAATATTGCATAGGAACCTGGAATGTCAGGTCCATGAATCACGGCAAATTGGAAGTGGTCAAACAGCAGATGGCAAGGGTGAACGTCGACATTCTAGGAATCAGCGAACTAAAATGGACTGGAATGGGTGAATTTAACTCAGATGACCATCATATCTACTACTGTGGGCAGGAATCCCTGAGAAGAAATGGAGTAGCCATCATGGTCAACAGAAGAGTCCAAAATGCAGTACTTGGATGCAATCTCAAAAATGACGGAATGATCTCTGTTCGTCTCCAAGGCAAACCATTCAATATCACAGTTATCCAAGTCTATGCCCCAACCAGTAACGCTGAAGAACCTGAAGTTGAATGGTTCTATGAAGAACTGCAAGACCTTTTAGAACTAACACCCAAAAAAGATGTCCTTTTCATTATAGGGGACTGGAATGCAAAAGTAGGAAGCCAAGAAACACCTGGAGTAACAGGCAAATTTGGCCTTGGAATGTGGAATGAAGCAGGGCAAAGACTAATAGAGTTTTGCCAAGAAAATGCACTGGTCATAGCAAACACCCTCTTCCAACAACACAAGAGAAGACTCTACACATGGACATCACCAGATGGTCAACACCAAAATCAGATTGATTATATTCTATGCAGCCAAAGATGGAAAAGCTCTATACAGTCAACAAAAACAAGACCAGGAGCTGACTGTGGCTCAGATCATGAACTCCTTATTACCAAATTCAGACTCAAGTTGAAGAAAGTAGGGAAAACCGCTAGACCATTCAAGTATGACCTAAATCAAATCCCTTGTGATTATATAGTGGAAGTAAGAAATAGATTTAAGGGCCTAGATCTGATAGATGGAGTGCCTGATGAACTATGGAATGAGGTTCATGACATTGTACAGGAGACAGGGATCAAGACCATCCCCATGCAAAAGAAATGCAAAAAAGTAAAATGGCTGTCTGGGGAGGCCTTACAAATAGCTGTGAAAAGAAGAGAAGCAAAAAGCAAAGGAGAAAAAGAAAGATATAAGCTTCTGAATGCAGAGTTCCAAAGAATAGCAAGAAGAGACAAGAAAGCCTTCTTCAGTGATCAATGCAAAGAAATAGAGGAAAAGAACAGAATGGGAAAGACTAGAGATCTCTTCAAGAAAATTAGAGATACCAAGGGAACATTTCATGCAAAGATAGGCTCGATAAAGGACAGAAATTGTATGGACCTAACAGAAGCAGAAGATATTAAGAAGAGGTGGCAAGAATACACAGAAGAACTGTATGAAAAAGATCTTCATGACCAAGATAATCATGATGATGTGATCACTCATCTAGAGCCAGACATCTTGGAATGTGAAGTCAGGAGGGCCTTGGAAAGCATCCCTACGAACAAAGCTAGTGGAGGGGATGGAATTCCAGTTGAGCTGTTTCAAATCCTGAAAGATGATGCTGTGAAAGTGCTGCACTCAGTATGCCAGCAAATTTGGAAAACTCAGCAGTGGCCACAGGACTGGAAAATGTCAGTTTTCATTCCAATTCCAAAGAAAGGCAATGCCAAAGAATGCTTGAACTACCGCACAATTGCACTCATCTCACACACTAGTAAAGAAATGGTCAAAATTCTCCAAGCCAGACTTCAGCAATACGTGAACCATGAACTCCCTGATGTTCAAGCTGGTTTTAGAAAAGGCAGGGGAACCAGAGATCATATTGCCAACATCCGCTGGATCATGGAAAAAGCAAGAGTTCCAGAAAAACATCTGTTTCTGCTTTATTGACTATGCCAAAGCCTTTGACTGTGTGGATCACAACAAACTGTGGAAAATTCTGAAAGAGATGCAAATACCAGACCACCTAACCTGCCCCTTGAGAAATCTGTATGCAGTTCAGGAAGCAACAGTTAGAACTGGACATGGAACAACAGACTGGTTCCAAATAGGAAAAGGAGTACGTCAAGGCTGTCTATTGTCACCCTGCTTATCTAACTTCTATGCAGAGTACATCATGAGAAATGCTGGACTGGAAGAAACACAAGCTGGAATCAAGATTGCCAGGAAAAATATCAATAACCTCAGATATGCAGATGACACCACCCTTATGGCAGAAAGTGAAGAGGAGCTAAAAACCCTCTTGATGAAAGTGAAAGAGGAGAGTGAAAAAGTTGGCTTAAAGCTCAACATTCAGAAAACGAAGATCATGGCATCCGGTCCCATCACTTCATGGGAAATAGCTGGGGAAACAGTGGAAACAGTGTCAGACTTTATTTTTTGGGGGCTCCAAAATCACTGCAGATGGTGACTGCAGCCATGAAATTAAAAGACGCTTACTCCTTGGAAGGAAAGTTATGACCAACCTAGATAGTATATTTAAAAGCAGAGACATTGCTTTGCCGACTAAGGTCCATCTAGTCAAGGCTATGGTTTTTCCTGTGGTCATGTATGGATGTGAGAGTTGGACTGTGAAGAAGGCTGAGCGCCGAAAAAGTGATGCTTTTGAAGTGTGGTGTTGGAGAAGACTCTTGAGAGTCCCTTGGACTGCAAGGAGATCCAACCAGTCCATTCTGAAGGAGATCAACCCTGGGATTTCTTTGGAAGGAATGATGCTAAAGCTGAAGCTCCAGTACTTTGGCCACCTCATGTGAAGAGTTGACTCATTGGAAAAGACTTTGATGCTGGGAGGGATTGGGAGCAGGAGGAGAAGGGGACGATAGAGGATGAGATGGCTGGATGGCATCACGGACTGGATGGACGTGAGTCTGAGTGAACTCCGGGAGATGGTGATGAACAGGGAAGCCTGGCGTGCTGCTATTCATAGTGTCGCAAAGAGTCGGACACGACTTAGCCACTGAACTGAACTGAACTTACATAGATTAGAGGAAGGATATTGGAGTATAACATACTGGTTTATCAAGTAGGTTCTGAGCCCAAAAGGCGAAACTGACTTGAAGACAGTTTGGGGTAAATGCATAGTACATTAGCATAGCTTAAGATAAACATTTCCATAAGAAAAAGGCAATGGTTAACTTCAGGTGAAACCAGGTGTCATTATGGCAACACAGAATTTTAAGAGAAACCTCCTTTTAAATTTGTATAGAGAAGGAAAAAAATATTGCTAGTTTGTTACTTCCTGCAGCTTAAGGGAGATAGAAATGTCTGACACTTGCAGGCTCTTTCCTCCGTTTGGAGACCCCTGGCCTTCCTGCCTGTTACGCTCTCAGAATCAGATTCCACATGCCATAACTAAGACCTGGCACAGCCAGATAAATAAATAAAAATTTTACAAGAGAGAAAAAAAAGAATAATGAGAATCTATTCAGAAAGAGAAAGGTACAGCCGATGGTAGTGTTTCAGCCATTCCTCCTGAACTGATGGACATATGAGTGGGTTCCTTTCCTAGCCAAGTTCCCAGCTGAATTTGGCTACATAAGGGATCCCAGCCAATATTCCATCGAACAGAGAAACCACCAAACTGACCCACAAAGCTATGAGAAATAATACATTACTGTTGTGTAAACCTGGTAAGGTTGGTGGTAGTGAAATAGCAAAAGAAATTAAGAAACCTGGTAATTTAACATGGAAATTTGGGGGCATTTATGACTTAACCAAAGAGAGACAGGAAAATGCAAACACACTTTACATAAATTCTTCACTTGGTTTGGAAACTTAACTGAGCTGCCTGTGTTATCTCTCATACATATTTATATGGAAGTGACTTCTCTCCAGAGAAAAAATACTCTTTTGAGATGATTGAAAGTATTCTAGGGTACTTGATAAACAAGTATCATCATGAAAATCCTAAACATACTAAAGTCATCACTGGTATATACGTTCTCATTAGGGAGAAAATAAAAGTTGGGGGAAGGGCTTGTTCTGATGTCAGATGCTTCCGTTACAACATCTTTAGACCATTATGAATCTCATTTGTTTTTTAAGGCAAAAGGCACAGCAGAATGAGCACTACTTTTCCTTTAATTAAAATATTTTCAAGAGCGTGAGGTATTTAAAAATGCCATTATCTTTTCAATTGCATGCCAGAGATTTTATAAAGTGGAATTAGAATTTTTCACTAATTTCCAGCAATTCAATTTAAATGTGAAGAATTAGACAATTTTCTTCTAGAATAAATTAGAAGAAGAAAATAACATTTCTCTCTTTCATCACAAAACTCCTTCCTCTGAAATGCTATTATTTACTTGTGAGGAAAAAAGTAGCATAAGTTTGCTCATTTCAATTTTACATCAATGTTGTTTAAAACATTGAGATTTGGGACTTAACCTGGCGGTCCAGTGCTAAGACTCCCAGCTCAGAGGGCCCAAGTAAGATCACTGATCAGGGAAGTAGAGCCTGCAGGCTACAGCTAAAGACCCCACATGCTGCAATGAAGATCCTGTGCAGCCAAACATAAATATTTAAAAATAAAATAAGATACTGAGATTTAAATATGGGGTATAGTGTGACTGGCGGCTTCCCAGGTGGTGCTAGTGGTAAAGAGCCCCACTGCCAACGCAGGAGACATCAGAGGTGTGGGTTTGATCCCTGTGTTGGGCAGATCCTCTGGAGGAGGGCATGGCAACCCACTGCAGTTTTCTTACCTGGAGAATCCCATGGGCAGAGGAGCCTGGTGAATGATAGACCATAGGGTCACAAAGCATCTGACACAACTGAAGTGACTTGGCATGCATGCGTGGTGTGACCGACTTCTAAGAGGACCCAAAGGAATGTAATGACTTGTGCTCAATATTTGGATGATTTTGCCTAATTTCTTCCGATTAAAGAAAGAGTTGGACTTTTGATGACTCAGAGCAGAAAAATTCATTAGAACCCCATTATGAACGTGGGATGAGTCTGAAGAACCTGGGATAAATCTACACCATTGTAATTTTTGCATTTTCAGTCCCAAGTCACAGCTCACATTGAATAGGAACTTCATAAATGTTCATCAAAGCCGTGCCTCATCACGCCAATCACCTGAGAGAAACACAGCCACTTCTGGTGCAACCACTTCCAGACCAGGCATTCTTTCTTTTCATTTTTATGATAATTCTTTTAAAAAGTCATACAAAGCAGACTACAAACATAAAGTTGTAAAATGGCAGACATTGAAACTTAAACCAAATGTTAAGCCAAATATGACGATCAAATGTGAGGAAATGGTTTCAGTCAACAAAACCTAGAGCATGTCTCATTCATCTAATACTGAATCGACAGTGAAAATATATTTAAATGTTTCAGGACTACTGAAAACAATTCTAGAAATAATTTTCATAGAGTACAGAAGAGGCAATGTCTTCATTTTCTTAAGAAGCAATCTTAATATAAATGTGGTGCTTTAAAATTACTGTGTGCTGTTGAGTAATTTATGCATCTAACTAAAATAAATCATGAAAAATCCTGGAGAGAAATGCTGTGAAGTAAAAATAACCATTATTGCAGGAGATATTCATAATACAACAACCCAATTAGTAGTGGTACAAAAATCATTATTAGAAAATGATGTCATATTCTTAGGGACATTTTTCTTCCTTCAAAGGATGTTAACTCAAATTTTAGATAAATAATACCATATTTAACTTTAGGTTTCTTTTAACATGATTTTAAACAATGTGCTATTACTTATATCTTGTAATTTTAATAAGTGATTATTAAAAACAACATAAAAAATATATATATGGGGTCAATGAAAGTTTTAAAGTTGTCTGTGTTCCTATTACATAGTTAGGATTAGGTGTGGGTAAAAATGATGCATCTCTTAGAGGTAAACAGGATTGAAGTTTATTTCACTCTCTGTACACTTTCCTTCTATGCTAGCAGGGATTAGGCTTCTCTCCTGTTTCTGGGGTTTCCCAGGTGGAACCAGTGGTAAGGAACCCACCTGCTAATGCAGGAGACATAAGAGATGGGGGTTTGACCCTTGGGTAAAGAAGATCCCCTGGAGGAGAGCATGGCAACCCACTCCAGTATTCTTGCCTGGAGAATCCCATGGATAGAGGGACCTTCAGACTACAGTCTATGGGGTTATGACTGAGCAACTAATACTTTGTGTAACATCAAGAGATAGTTTGTTGAAACCAACACAACATTGTAAGTTAATGATACTTCAGTTTAAAAGAAAAGACAGAGTCAATCAGACCAGAAAGGAAAATATATCTGTATTTTTAAAAAGATACTATTTTTTCATTTAATGTAAATGCTGCGGCTGCTGCTAAGTCGCATCAGTCGTGTCCAACTCTGTGCGACCCCATAGATGACAGCCCACCAGGCTCCTCTGTCCCTGGGATTCTCCAGGCAAGAATACTGGAGTGGATTGCCATTTCCTTCTCCAATGCATGAAAATGAAAACTGAAAGTGAAGTCACTCAGTTGTGTCCGACTCTTCACGACCCCATGGACTAAGGCCTACCAGGCTCCTCTGTCCATGGAATTGACTAATACTCTAATAATAAACTTTCCATTTTATGATAAGCCTTAACTTATATAAGCAAATTCTTAATGTTGAAAACTTAGCCTTTTTCAAAATTGTGTTAATGTAACAAATTTGGCGTGATAATAACTATTATACTGAATTTGGGTATATCTGCTTATTCCTTTATAATTATTATGTATTTACAAAATAAATAATATAGGGAAACCTCTTTGACATGAAAAGGAATATGTTATCAGATATATTTTTAATTAATTTTCAAGTCTTTCAAGTTATACTGTCTTAAAAATCTGAGTTATGTTTAGCTTTTAAACTGTATAAAGTAAAGTAAAGTAAATTAAAGTGAAGTTGCTCTGTCGTGTCCGACTCTTTGCGACCCCATGGACTGTAGCCTACCATGGACTGTAGCCTACCAGGCTCTGAGGAGCTTGTTATTTAAGCCAATTGAAAATTTAAAAGTAGTATGATTCTGAATATAAAATCAATCATCCTTTTTTTTGCATTTGGGGTAACTTTTGATTTATTTTATACATTAAAAAAATAAAATCACCCCATTATCTAATAATATTTACCAATTTAATAACTAAATTTTTTTTAATATTGCAAACTAAAATTTCAAATTCAATATATTTGAATTTTTTCCTTGAAAATTTAATATGACAGACTTTCAAATCTAACATAATGATTTTTATAAGCACTTAACCTCCTTGTAAACTAATAAATTTCTTAAACATTTTATAAATATTAAAAAAATTTATATTAATATAAACCTGTTATTATACTGTTATTAAAAAACACTTCTTTGGTATAACTTCCTGGGATTACACATCTCCTCATACCAACAAGAAAAAACAAATTCACTATTATCTGAAATACGGATATTGAAATCATCAAAGGACACTTTTTATAGCCAAATAAATAAATAAACAGCTTACTCATCCTGAATTATATGTGAGATGACACTGCAATATTCAATGGACTTATATTTTAGAAACTTGACAGCCACAGTAAAATGTGACACAGGAAGACGGAACGAGGGAAATCCAATGGTTTCTTAGTAAAATGAAAAGAAAACACTACCCTTGACACTGCAGGACCTGAAACCACCATTCTATGATTCATTATTTTTTTTTCCTCATTTATGCATTCACACAGCAACCTCCTTTATCCACTGAATTATAACTTATATTCTAAAGTATATTAGTGACTCTCATAGGTCAATCTCCCTCACCAAATATTTCCATGCCCTAAGCTTTACAACCAGTTACTATGATACTACCATATATGGCAAAAGGGACTTTTCAGCTGTGATTAAAAGTATGGACCTTGAGATGTGTAGATTATATAGAGAGTGAGTGGACCAGATCTAATATCATGAGTTCATAAAAATGGAGACCTTTTCATAGCTCTGGTCAGAATGAGAAAGATGTGATGATGAAAAGAGAGTCCGAGAGAGGCAATATTGAGAACAGAATGAAGAAGTCACCAGCCAAGGAATGCAGGTGGCTTCTAGAAACTAAAAAAGGTGAAGAAACAGATTCTTCTTTAGAATCTCAAGAAAGAAATGTAGCCCTGTCAATGCTTTGATTTTAGTCTGATAAGCTAGGCACTAGGCTTCTAACACATACAACTATAAGATAAAAAGTTTGTGTTTTCTTAAGCCACTGAGTTTATAATAATTTGTTAGGGCAGCAATAGAAATCTAATTCAGTGACTTCTACAGCACTGAATTCAGATGGTTAGGTAAGCCCATGATACTTTTATCCAAAGACAAATCATATTCCTATTTAAGCATATGTCTTGCTCAGAGATGTGTTCAGCACCATGGACAGCATTCAAAAGTGTGTTGAAGAAATTGCTCTTCCAAAATTATATCCCCCTTTACTTGTGCACCATTTGACCCAGTTAAGCATTTTGCAGTTAATTTAATTCCCCAAATTATTGAATGGGCATTATTCATAAATTTTAGTTATTTACAGGATGTAAATTGGAGCGGAACAACCTCCACTTCTAAAGGCATTTGTAAATCTAGTAGCTGTAAGATTGGGAGCTCAGTAACTTATTAAGTGAGTGATAGACAGGACTCAAAAATGGATATTCAAAGCCAACCATGCCAAAGAGGGGAAAAGGCACTGGGTAAAGAAAAACTAAGCCATGGAAAATGGAATAATTCATGGCATCCAGAGAACATGAAGACAGTTTACCCATTGAGCTGGCCTTGCTAATTGAATCCTATGTGAACTTGTACATGAACACTCTTCACTGTATTTCTACCTTATCAGATTCAGTCTCATCCCTTCCCTGGTGCACTTCCTTACACAAGGATGCAATAGCTATAATTTTATTTCCTCTTCTCACGTCTCTATCTTTGATGCTCATTCACTCAGTCATATCCAACTCTTTGTGACCCTTTGACTACAGCCTGCCAGGCTCCTCTGTCCATGGAATTTTATAGGCAAGAATACTGGAGTGCATAGCTATTCTCTTCTCCAGGGTATCTTCCCAACCCAGGGATTGAACCTGGGTCTCCCACATTGCAGGCAGATTCCTTACTGCCTGAGCCATTAGGGAAGCCTCTTAATAACTATTTATTAGCATCAATTCCATGTCTAAAATCATGTTTGAATAAATTTTTATTTGGTTGGTTTCTATTCTTCTGTCCCCATGCCACAGCTTTTAATTCAAGGAATAAGTTTCAGCCTATAGCTTTTCCCCTTCCACTTAATTTTGACTTGATAACTAGTGCCTTCATATGGCAGAGATTCTACCATCCTTTAATCATCCTTGATGAGCTGGTACTGAGAGAAATGTCTGGTTGGTTCCAGTTACTCAGGAAAAACCTTCCAGAGACAGACCACGTGGAGGCATCTAATTGTTAAGAGAAACAAAGATTGAAATTGCCTACTCTGGACAGGCACTACAGTAACAATTTGCGTGAGTTATTTTATGACAAGAGGTCCTAGTAAGGAATTTGGAACTAGTGAGCCACCACCAACTGGAAGAATTTGAGAAAGATCAAAATGAGATGCCACAGGTCCTACCACCTCCCAGGATCCTTTTCACTGGCACCCCTCTTGGCTGAACAATGGATGTGCCACCAAGAAGGACCTGAAGTCAGAATGACTGGCCATAGACAACCTGGAAACGAACCCCATCACCATAAAACCCAAGACTGCCACATAGCAGAGAAGTCCTCCTGGGTTCCCTCATCCTACTGCTCGCCACCAGGGCACCTCTTCCCAATGAAGTCTCTTGCTTTGTCAGCATCTGTGTCTCCTCAGACAATTCATTTCTGAGTGTTAGACAAGAGGCCTCTTTCAGGCCCTGGAAGGGGTCCCCCTTCCTGCAACATAATTCCACCTGTGGCCCTGGTCAATGCTATGGGTTTTTGTAAAAGTACTCAACACTCAGCTTAATACTAATTGGAACAACATTTTCCATTTTCTCAGATTTCTTAGAAAGTTATTATCAACATGTTATTGATAGTTTCCATGAACCTATTTTTTCTCTGACAAGTTTTAGTTCCAATTTCTAGCAGTTGTCCTCATCTGCTGTCCTGATGGTAATGATAAAACCAAAACTAACCAAGCTCCACTGTCTCAGCTAGCAGATATTTGGCCCTGTATAACTAAGATCATTCGGCCACTACTAATTTATCTATGGCTTACATTGAAAAACAAACCAAACAGTTAACTTTAACCTTAATAGTTATAACTTTTATGATATAATCCTAACCTATATCCCCAGTCTTATCTCCTACTTCTTCTGAGAAATGGGATAGTTTCTGCCATATCAGTAAACAAAGACATCACAGTAATTAGGGATTGCAGCCCTCCAAATTGTGAGCCAGTGAGCTCTGAGGGAACTCAGGAAGGAGAGGAATGCCTATTATCTAGCAGCAATCAGATTGCAACTAGCCCCTATTTTGAGTTCCAAGGAATCTCAGGATGTGAAAACACAGGAAAATGGCCCCAGAGAGCTGAGGTACATACCAAAAGAACTTCAGTGAGCCCAGATGCTTGCATTTCCCTATACAGAGAAAATGGACTGCAGGAAATTGGACTGCAGGGAGATCAAACCAGTGAATCCTAAAGAAAATCAGTCCTGAATATTCACTGAAAGGACTGATGCTGAAGCTTCAATACTTTGGCCACCTGGTGTGAAGAGCTGACTCATTAGAAAAGACCCTGGTGCTGAGAAAGATTAAAGGCAGGAGGAGAAGGGGATGACAGAGGATGAGATGGTTAGATGACCTCACCAACTCAATGGACTTGAGTTTGAACAAGCTCTAGGAGATGGTGATGTAGCCTGGTGTGCTACAGTCCATGGGGTGGCAAAAAGTCAGACATGACTGAACAACTGAACTGTACTGATACATAGAAAAGCACTAAATTCCTTCAGTTCAGTTCAGTTGCTCAGTCATGTCTGACTCTTTGTGACTCCATGAATCAGAGCACGCCAGGCCTCCCTGTCCATCACCAACTCCCAGAGTTCGCTCAAACTCATGTCCATCGAGTCAGTGATGCCATCCAGCCATCTCGTCCTGTGTTGTCCCCTTCTCCTCCTGCCCCAATCCCTCCCAGCATCAGGGTCTTTTCCACTGAGTCAACTCTTCCCATCAGGTGGCCCAAGTATTGGAGTTTCACTAAATTCCTTAACTTGGGAATATTTGGTTTCCTTTAATTTAGAAAAAGACCTTTCAACATTCAGACTACCTGCCCTTAGTTGCAAAATGTCTATATAACCTGATTCCTCCCCACCCCCTCACCTTCCTGGAGCAGTAGTCTCAGGGTCACTTTAGATGCTGCCTCCAAGGCTTGAAGTCCTGAACATTTTCATCGAATAAAACACAACTCTCAATCTTAAGGCTGTGTGAATTTTTTTCAGTCAACATTCCATATGCATAACCTGCATGTCTACCAATACTTGATACCTCTAAGGAGAATCTTACTCTCTGTCTCCAGAATATCTTCCTAATCCCTTTTACCTTTCTTTCTTCTTGTATTGTAATACCACTTAACTTTCCTGGGTTGTCTTTAAGCCTCGTTCATTCATTTAGTTTTCAGCAGCTTCTATTCTGCCTTCTCACTGTCTTCTTTCTGGGAAATACACTATGTTAAATGATGTAAAGGTATATTACAACTATCAGTAAAGCATTTTCTTCCAAGGCTGCCCAAGTCACAGTTAGGTTTCTTTCATTCTCAAGCCTTACTCAATATACCAGTTTGGATTAAGCTTAGTTGTGACAGAAAAACAAAAATAACTGTGACTTAAGTGAAATAACACTTTACTTATCTGTCTTAGACAAGTCCAAAAGTCAGTGGTATTGAGTAAGTAATGCTCTATGGTGCTGTGTGATGGGGGAGACTCCAAATGTTTCTACAGGAGCTTTTCCTTCTCCAGGTGACCTCAGGATTCAGCACAGCAATTCCAAATTCAACTATGAAATCTGCATTCTATCCAGCCAGAAAGAGAATAGGGACAATGACTTTTAAAGGCATTTATGGTTTTAAGGACAATTCCTAGAAATAAAAAAACATTATGTACATACTCTTCATTGATCAGAACTAAGTTCTATGACCACAGTGATGGAGTCTGAATCCATTGTCTTATGTTCCCTGTTCATATAGTTCTTAAGCCTCACTCCTCTCTGTTCCTGTTTAGCACAAGCTGCTAAGAGAACTCTCTTCTTTGGCTCTGGCCAAAGGGTCAAACCAACAAAGGCTTGTCTGTGTACAGGAATCCTCACTCCAGCCCCATTTCCAAACCACCATCAGAACCTCAAATTGGTCTCTGCAGCTTCACTCCAGACATTTGGGGATCTGCCTAGGAGCTACTGGGGGCTTCTCTGATGCACAGCAGGTAAAGAATCAGGCTGCAGTGCAGGAGACACAGGAGACACGGGTTTGATCTCTGGGTCAGGCAGATCCCCTGGAGGAAGAAATGGCAACCCGCTCTAGTATTCTTGTCTGAAAAATCCCAGAGGAGTCTGGACTACAGTCCAAAGTGTTGCAAAGCACTGGACACAACTGAGCACACACAGAAACAGAGACAAGAGTTACCATCCTGGTCCAGAAAGCCTGATTAAGTGAATCATAAATCTTTTCACACACTCTCAACATGTGTATATAGGATCATCAGTTTCAATATCTGAATCATATTTTGGGTGGAGTTCCATTATCTTTCTGCAACTACCCAGTAAAGGATCCTGAAAAAAAAAAGTGTAATCTATCTTCCAGCGCATTCTGTGCCCAGCCCAAATCTGGCGATTCTATCACAGAATAATGGGTAAAACTGATGGTGTAACTAGCAGTTTCTTTTGCATATTTTCACTTTGAATGTAATAATGATAATCTACATTAAGTAAATATCCAGGAACTATGCATTGAAATTATGATTTTTATGTATTTTAATTATAGCTTTAGTATGTATATAATGGGATAGTTTGTATTAGATTCTTCTGCATTGAGTGAAGACAATTACCAAGTGAAAACATTTTCACAGAAGCAGCACCGCCCCACACACACACCTGCTGCTGCTGCTGCTAAGTCACGTCAGTCGTGTCCGACTCTGTGTGACCCCACAGACGGCAGCCCACCAGGCTCCTCTGTCCCTTAAATCTATTTCTTACTTCCACTATATAATCACAAGGGATTTGATTTAGGTCATACTTGAATGGTCTAGCGGTTTTCCCTACTTTCTTCAACTTGAGTCTGAATTTGGTAATAAGGAGTTCATGATCTGAGCCACAGTCAGCTCCTGGTCTTGTTTTTGTTGACTGTATAGAGCTTTTCCATCTTTGGCTGCATAGAATATAATCAATCTGATTTTGGTGTTGACCATCTGGTGATGTCCATGTGTAGAGTCTTCTCTTGTGTTGTTGGAAGAGGGTGTTTGCTATGACCAGTGCATTTTCTTGGCAAAACTCTATTAGTCTTTGCCCTGCTTCATTCCACATTCCAAGGCCAAATTTGCCTGTTACTCCAGGTGTTTCTTGGCTTCCTACTTTTGCATTCCAGTCCCCTATAATGAAAAGGACATCTTTTTTGGGTGTTAGTTCTAAAAGGTCTTGCAGTTCTTCATAGAACCATTCAACTTCAGGTTCTTCAGCGTTACTGGTTGGGGCATAGACTTGGATAACTGTGATATTGAATGGTTTGCCTTGGAGACGAACAGAGATCATTCCGTCATTTTTGAGATTGCATCCAAGTACTGCATTTTGGACTCTTCTGTTGACCATGATGGCTACTCCATTTCTTCTCAGGGATTCCTGCCCACAGTAGTAGATATGATGGTCATCTGAGTTAAATTCACCCATTCCAGTCCATTTTAGTTCGCTGATTCCTAGAATGTCGACGTTCACCCTTGCCATCTGCTGTTTGACCACTTCCAATTTGCCGTGATTCATGGACCTGACATTCCAGGTTCCTATGCAATATTGCTCTTTACAGCATCAGATCTTGCTTCTATCACCAGTCACATCCACAGCTGGGTATTATTTTTGCTTTGGCTCCATCCCTTCATTATTTCTGGAGTTATTTCTCGACTGATCTCCAGTAGCATATTGGGCACCTACCGACCTGGGGAGTTCCTCCTTTGGTATCCTATCATTTTGCCTTTTCATACTGTTCATGGGGTTCTCAAGGCAAGAATACTGAAGTGGCTTGCCATTCCCTTCTCCAGTGAACCACATTCTGTCAGACCTCTACGTATGGTGCTCTGCCCTTCTTCAAGATTCAAGTTAATCCTTTTATGGCCCAAGATGAACCATTTGGAGCCAAGATTATCCCAAAATACATCCTATGGGTGAGGGGTCTGGTGCCATTCTAAGTTTTGAGACATTCCTTTCTTTCATTAACAGACTTCTGGTAACTGTATAACATCCAGCTAAAGACTAGCAGGGGGGTACTCTTTCTGCCCCCTTCTGATGCCTATGTCAGAAGCTTTCTCTATCTCCTTTATACTTTAATAAAACTTTGTTACACAAAAGCTCTGAGCGATCAAGCCTCGTTTCTGGCCCTGGATTGAATTCTTCTCCTCTGGGGGCCAAGAATCCCGGCATCGTAATTCAACAACAACCTTTCAATTCCCTGACTAAGGATTGAACCCAGGTCCCCCGCATTGGGAGTTCAATCTTAGCCCCTGGACTAACAGAGAAGTCCCTGCTTCTCACTATTCTTCAGTCTAACCCAAGCTTATGTACTTGACAAGTGGCTGAAGTGAGAATACAAGTGGAAGCAGCCCAGTCTCTCGGTCCTAGGCTTGGGGTTGGTCAAAGCAAGCACCGAGGTTGAGTCAGACTTCAGATCCAAGAGGAAAAATAGATTTTTACCTCTTTAGAGGATGAGCAGCATGCTGTGTATAGAGTGAAGAGAGGACTGTTTGGTGTCCATCTTTGGAAACAATCTATTAATATCTCGCTGGCCTCTTCCCTCAGCCGCTGGGGAGCTAGACCTTATGACCCACAGACAGTACTTCCTGGTAGTCTAGGAATAGCCAGGAAGGGAGGTGGGGGCGGGGCTGGAGTTCCTGGTACAGCAGCCACGATAAGGATGCGCCCAGTTCTCACGCAGCAGCAAGCATGAGGACTTGTGGCATCAGGAAATGGGAAAGTATAGAGGAAGCCGGGTTTCCACTGCATGAACAGCCAGTTTGAGGAGATGCATGAACTGGATCTAGTTCAGTTCAATATGAAGCACCAAAGTGATTATATCAGTCGCATTTGAACTACAGGCTTTCCCGATTGCATGTTTCCTGAAGTAGACCCTTAGTGAATTCCATAATATCTGGCATAGTAGCCGCTATTGGTCTAACTTGCTATTTAGACCATATAATGCCTGCATACATCCTCAGTCATTCAGTCATGTCCAACTCTTTTCGACCCCATGAACTGTAGCCAGTCAGGCTCCTCTGTCCATGGGATTAAATAATTAAAGTAAATAGAGAATTAAAAATTTCTCTTAATCTTTTCTTAATAATACACATATTTATTAAGAGACTCTGGGTTTCAAATGTTACAGCTTCCATCTTTTAAGCCATTGAATCTAGCCCGCTAACTTTTCAGACGAGAACAGAAATTATTTCAGTCTCAGCAAGGAGATGATGTAGCCTGGACTGGAGGAGGAAGTGGCAGCGAGGAAAAGTGGGGCACATGGTCTGAGAAAAGCCACTCTCCATCCTGTGCCCTTCCTGAAGTTGAGCCCAGGGTTTGAGATTCCAGAACCCCAAAGCAGAAGCTGGGATGTGGGTGCCTGCTTCCCATTAGCGCTTTGTGAGCAAAGGTGGCCAACTCTGTGAGTAAGCTTGACCTTCCTTATCGTGTGGGGCTTAAAGCAGATGTATGTACATGTGTGCTGTGCTAAGTAGCTTCAGTCGTGTCTGACTCTGTATGTACCTATGGACTCTAGCCCGCCAGGTTCCTCTGTCCATGGGATTCTCCAGGCAAGAATACTGGAGTGGGTTGCCACACCCTCCTCTGGGGGATCTTCCTGACTCAGGGATCAAACCCACATCTCTGATGGCTCCTGCACTGGCAGGCAGGCTCTTTACCACTAGCACCACCTGGGAAGCCAGTCTATACATTCAGTTCAGTTCAGTTCAGTTCAGCCGCTCAGTCGTGTCCGACTCTGTGCGACCCCATGAATCGCAGCACACCAGGCCTTCCTGTCCATCACCAACTCCCGGAGTTCACTCAGACTCATGTCCATTGAGTCAGTGATGCCATCCAGCCATCTCATCCTCTGTCGTCCCCTTCTCCTCCTGCCCCAATCCCTCCCAGCATCAGAGTCTTTTCCAATGAGTCAGCTCTTCGCATGAGGTGGCCAAAGTATTGGAGCTTCAGCTTCAGCATCAGTCCTTCCAAAGAATAGCTAGGACTGATCTCCTTTAGAATGGGCTGGTTAGATCTCCTTGCAGTCCAAGGGACTCTCAAGAGTTTTCTCCAACACCACAGTTCAAAAGCATCAATTCTTCGGCACTCAGCTTTCTTCACAGCCCAACTCTCACATCCATACATGGCTACTGGAAAAACCATAAAATTAGATAGCCAATGGAAATTTGCTGTGTGACACAAGGAACTCCAGTCCAGTGCTCTGTGACAACCTAGAGGGGTGGGATGGGTGGGGTTGGGAGGGAAGTTCAAGACTTGGGGGCGGGGCAGGGGAGACATCAGGACTGATAGATACACACTACCGTGCTGGTGGGAAGCTACTGCATAGCACAGGAAGCTCAGCTCAGCCGAGTTCTGAGCTCAGTGATGACCTAGAGGGGCCATATGGGCTGTGGGGATGGGAGAGAGGTTCAGGAGGGAGGGGACATACACATACCTATGGCTGATTCATACTCATGTATGGCAGAAACCAACATCACGTTGTAAAGCAATTATCCTCCAATTAAAAATAACTTTAAAAATTAATTTATTTAAATAAATGTATAAAAACATCCAAAAATTGAAGTAGACATAGCAATGATGTGTCTGTCTAAGAAGAGCTTCAGAGATCCCACACACTCAGAATGCAGTGAGACCACATGTAGAGAGACTGTCCCTTAGTTGCCATGGCTTCCCTCATAGTTCAGTTGGTCCACATGCAAAGCAGGAGACCCTGGCTCGATTCCTGGGTTGGGAAGATCTGCTTGAGAAGGGATAGGCTACCCACTCCAGTATTCTTGGGCTTCCCTTGAAGCTCAGCTGGTAAAGAATCCACCTGCAATGTGGGAGGCTTGGGTTTGATCCCTGGGTTGGGAAGATACTCTGGAAAAGGGAAAGGCTGCCTACTCCTGTATTCTGGCCTGGAGCAAAGAGCTGGACACAACTGAACGACTTCCACTTTCACTGAGTGGGTAGAGAGGCAGGTGGGTGAGGGAGCTGGTGGCCTGAGCTTTGTGGTGGAAGAATGGATCCTGTTATTGAGCCACGTTACAGCTTCTGTCTTTGTTGTCAAGGATACTAACTTGAAGGATGCAGCTATCTCAGCAGAGAGGTGCCTATAGGGATGCGGGCCTATCACTGTTACCTTTCCCCAGAATATAAGCTCTCTTTAAGTAAAGATGCTGCTGCATTCCCAGGGTCAAGCGTATGGTCCGCACTCAAATAAAAGTTGGTTGGTGAATAAATGAGTAACATATCAGTCTGGGATATGGATTCTGCTGAACTTTTATTTGAATCCAGAGTTTCACTACTTCCTAGTTATACGTTCTCTGTTCAGTCCTAAGTAAAATGCAAATAATGCCTTTCTCAAAATAGGCTTATGAATATAAAGAATTTCACACAGTACTGAGCAAATACAGATGCTCAGAAATAACAGGTTGAATATACTGTTGGAAATGTAAGAGAAAATTTCATAACAGCAACTTTGAGAGCTAGATGGATCTCATTACTTAAAGTAACAAATTCCTGTTTAGAAAATCTACCAATGTTTGTGCATTTAAATTATTTTCTTTTCCTCCAATAAGCATTTAAAGTTCTTTTTTTTTTTTCTTTTTGCATTGAGTGAATTGTTCTCATCAGAGACCAGATCATCAAAACAGAGCTTGAGTAGAGACTATTTTAATGTATAAACATGACATCAGGAACAATGATAAAACATCTAGTCTGGTACCTAAGTAAAGTCATTCCCTTAAAAGGAGAAAGAAAGTGAAGTTTGCTCAGTCATGTCTGACTCTTTGCAACCCCATTGACTATACAGTCTATGGAATTCTCCAGGCCAAAGTACTGGAGTGCATAGCCTTTCGCTTTTTAAAGGGATCTTCCCAACCCAGGGATCGAACTCAGGTCTCCTGCATTGCAGGTGGATACTTTACTAGCTGAGCCACAAGGAAGTCCTTAAAAGAAGGGGATAACAAAGGATGAGATGGTTGGATGGCATCACTGACGCAATAGACATGAATCTGAGCCAACTGTGGGAGATAGCGAAGGACAGGGAAGCCTGGTGTGCTGCAGTCCATGGGGTTGCAAAGAGTTGGACACGACTTAGCAACTGAGTGCACACACACATTTGCTGGTTTTCCTAATCAATGATTAAACTAACCAATAAGCAGCAGCTGCTGCTGCTGCTAAGTCACTTCAGTCGTGTCCGACTCTGTGCGACCCCATAGACGGCAGCCCACCAGGCTCCCCCGTCCCCGGGATTTTCCAGGCAAGAACACTGGAGTGGGTTGCCATTTCCTTCTCCAATGCAGGAAAGTGAAAAGTGAAAGTGAAGTTGCTCAGTCGTGTCCGACTCTTAGCGACCCCATGGACTGCAGCCTACCAGGCTCCTCCGTCCGTAGCATTTTCCATGCAAGAGTACTCCCACTTAAACTCCGAGACTTACCAACTGCCACGTTCTGACACAAACACGCGTAACTCTGCAGTGACATACCATTGACGACAGACATGTAGGATTCAGTCTTTTCTGTTTAGTGCTGAATACCCTGAAGTGAAAGACAAACACAAGGCCTGGAGCAAAATCTCTTGATTAACAGTATGCAGCCCTTTAAAGTGATCATACGGACTTTTATCTGAAACATCGCTTGGAGCAGCAAAAGATGGAATCTGTTGCTGTGAGAGTTGCCAAACAGCCCTGGTAGATTAATGTGTGACAGATAATAACCTTCGTATACTTTAATATTAGAGCCTCTGTTCCTGATGGCAGTAAATAACCTTTCCTTCCCTTTGGTAACAATCTTTTTATCCCAAAGCCCAAAACTATGTGTGAAGGTACTTTGGTAAAAGATTTTCCAGTAAAACCCACAGACCACATAGATCTGACTTGATCAGTGATTGCCTCGGGCTATCTTCCCTGTGCTTCTAGTTCTCCACAATATCTCATTTTCCAACATGTGTAAATTGAGCTGTTTGTAATCAATTGTAAATGCTCTGAAGTTAGGGATCCCATCCACACCCTTGAAAATGATGCATTATCATTAAAATGATGAGCAATCCATGTTCATGTCTTCTAACATTTTTTCTATGTTTTATTTTGATCCAGTGCTTTAACATTATAAAATAATGACTTTGGTCTTAGGGAAAACTTAACAGTATTTTTATTTATTTTTATTTATTTTTTTATTTTTTTTCCTAATGTCTTCTAGTCAAAAGCCTATCCTTTCTCAACTCCTAATATAAAGGTGGGCTTGCCAGGTGGCACAGTGGTAAAGAATCCACTTGCCAATGCAGATGACACAAGAGACATGGATTCAACCCCTGGATTGGGAATATCCCTTGGAGTAGGAAATGGCAACCTGCTCCAGTATTCTTGCCTGGAGAATTCCATGGGCAGAGGAGCCTGGCAGGCTACAGTCTATGGAGTCGCACAAGCTGGACGTGTCTGAAGTGACTTAGCACCCACACAGGGCACTGTCTTATCCAAGCTGCCAAATTGGATCTATCTATATAGATATAGATATGGATTTACACCTTTATCTGTATCATCTGTGTCTTGAATTGTCTATCTCTAAGATTCAGAAGACACCTGGAGCCTAGGGATTGACAAATCTCTAACAGAATGAGGGTATATGCATGCTGCTGCTGCTGCTAAGTCGCATCAGTTGTGTCCGACTCTGTGCGACCCCATAGACGGCAGCCCATCAGGCTCCTCTGTCCCTAGGATTCTCCAGGCAAGAACACTGGAGTGGGTTGCCATTTCCTTCTCCGTGAAAGTGCGTGAAAGTGAAGCTGCTCAGTCATGTCCAACTCTTAGTGACCCCATGAACTGCAGCCTACCAGGCTCCTCCATCCATGGGACTTTCCAGGCAAGAGTACTGGAGTAGGGTGCCATTGCCTTCTCCACACACACACCTAATGGTGCCCAAATGCCTTTATTTATACTTTAATATGAAACTAGCATAGAACAGGCCGGAATGATTCACATTGAGGAGCCAAAGAGGAGTCAGATGACTTGCATTTCAGGAAGACTAGGAGTCTCAGGACCTACCACCCCAGTTCATTGCTGGAAAAACATTAATATACCTTTTCACATTTTATAACTGAATGCAAGTTTTAATAATTATTGGTATTGGACATAATATGACTTGGATGTGCTGTGTGAGTGTGTGCCCAGTCACTCAGTCGTGTCTGTCTCTTTGTGGCCCCATGGACTGTAGACTGCCAGGCTCCTCTGTCCTTGTGATTTCTCAGGCAAGACTATTGGAGTGGATTTGCCATTTCCTCCTCCAGTGGATCTTCCAGTTCCAGGGATTTAATCCACATCTCCGTCAGCTCCTGCATTGCCAGGGGGATTCTCTACCATTAGGCATCTGGGAAGTCCTTTGGATGATATATGTATAAATTGAAAAGTGAAAGTGAAGTCGCTCAGCAGAGTCCGACCCTTTGCCACCCCATGGACTGTAGCCTACTAGGCTCCTCCATCCATGTGGATTTTCCAGGCAAGAATACTGGAGTGGGCTGCCATTTCCTTCTCCAGAGGATCTTCCCGACCGAGGGACCGAACCCGGGTCTCCCGCATTGCAGGCAAACGCTTTACCATCTGAGCCACCAGGGAAGCCCTACATTAATTGAAAGGATATTTTTAAACTGTGTTAATACTACTGAATTTTTTAAAAAAAATTTTATTGGCGTTTAGTTGCTTTACAAGGTTGTGTTAATTTCTGCTGTACAGCAAAGTGGATCAGCTATGTATATACACATATCCTTTCTTTTTTATGCACCCGTAGAAAGAAAAAAAAACACTATAATTAAATAATTACATACTATTGCTTTTAGGTATCAAAACATCAAACTTTGTCCTTTTTTTTTAAGTGAATTTAGAATCAATAAGATGCTTTTGTTTAAAAAAATATTCAATTCAGTTCAGTAGCTCATTCATGTCCAACTCTTTGTGACCCCATAGACTGCAGCACACCAGGCTTCCTTGTTCATCACCAACTCCCGATTACTGCTCAAACTCATGTCCATTATGTCTGTGATGTCGTCCAACCATCTCATCCTCTGTTGTCCCCTTCTCCTCCTGCCTTCAATCTTTCCCAGCATCAGTCTTTTCCAGTGAGTCAGTTCTTTGCATCAGTGGCCAAAGTAGTGGAGTTTCAGCTTCAGCCTCAGTATTCCCAATGAATATTCAAGACTGATCTCCTTTAGGATTGATGGGTTGGATCTCCTTGCAGTCCAAGGGACTCTCAAGAGTCTTCTCCAACACTACAGATCAAAAGCATCAATTCTTCAGTGCTCAGCTTTCTTCATGGTCCAACTCTTATGTCCATACATGACTACTGGAAATACCATAGCTTTGACTAGATGGACCTATGTTGGCAAAGTAATGTCTCTCCTTTTTAGTATGCTATCTAGGTTGGTCATAGATTTTCTTCCAAGAAGCAAGCGTCTTAATTTCATGTCTGCAGTCAATATCTGCAGTGATTTTGGAGCCCAAAACATCAAGTCTCTCACTGTTTCCACTGTTTCCCCATCTACTGGCCATGAAGTGATGGGACCAGATGCCATGATCTTCATTTTCTGAATGTTGAGCTTTAAGCCAGCTTGTTCACTCTTCTTTTTCACTTTCATCAAGAGGCTCTTTAGCTCCTCTTCACTTTCTGCCATAAGGGTGGTGTCATCTGCATATCTGAGGTTATTGATATTTCTACCAGCCTTCTTGATGCCAGCTTGTGCTTCATTCAGCCTGGCATTTCCCATGATGTACTCTGCATATAAGTTAAATAAGCAGAGTGACAATAAACAGCCTTAACATACTCCTTTCCCAACTGGGAACCAGTCTGTTGTTCTATGTCCAGTTCTAATTGTTGCTTCTTGACCTGCATACAGATTTCTCAGGAGGCAGGTAATATGGTCTGGTATTCCTCTCTTGAAGAATTTTCCACAATTTGTTGTGATCTACACAATCAAACCCTTTGGCATAGTCAGTGAAGCAGAATAGATGTTTTTTTCTGGAATTCTCTTGCTTTTTCGATGATCCAACAGATGTTGGCAATTTCATCTCTGGTTCCTCTGCCTTTTCTAAATCCATCTTGAAAATCTGGAAGTTCATGGTTCACGAAATGTTGAAGCCTGGCTTGGAGAATTTTGAGCATTACTTTGCTAGCATATGAGACGAATGCAATTGTGCAGTAGTTTGAATGTTCTTTCGGATTGGAATGAAAAACTGACTTTAAATATTAATGAAATCAAAGAAATAAGTTGGCCCTTGCTCTGAGTAGAGAAGGCTCCTAGATATCAGGATCCTGATAAATAAGGGTCAACTTATTTCTTTGATATTGCTTCCATACCATTGAATTTAAATGTTATTCTAAATAAAAATAGTCATCATAAAAAATCTACAAACAATAAATGCTGGAGAGGGTGTGGAGAGAAGGGAACCCTCCTACTCTGTTGGTGGAAATGTAATTGGTACAGACACTATGGAGAGTGATATGGAAGTCCCTTTAAAAAAAAAAACTAAAAATAGAACTACCATTCAGTTCAGTTCAGTTCAGTCACTCAGTCATGTCCGACTCTTTGCGACCCCATGAATCGCAGCATGCCAGGCCTCCCTGTCCATCATCAACTCCCGGAGTTCACTCAGACTCAACATCCGTCGAGTCAGTGATGCCATCCAGCCATCTCATTCTCTGTCGTCCCCTTCTCCTCCTGCCCCCAATCCCTCCCACCATCAGAGTCTTTTCCAATGAGTCAACTCTTCACATGAGGTGGCCAAAGTACTGGAGCTTCAGCTTCAGCATCATTCCTTCCAAAGAAATCCCAGGGTTGATCTCCTTCAGAATGGACTGGTTGGATCTCCTTGCAGTCCAAAGGACTCTCAAGAGTCTTCTCCAACACCACACTTCAAAAGCATCACTTCTTCGGCGCTCAGCCTTCTTCACAGTCCAACTCTCATATCCATACATGACCACAGGAAAAACCATAGCCTTGACTAGATGGACCTTAGTTGGCAAAGTAATGTCTCTGCTTTTCAATATCCTATCTAGGTTGGTCATAACTTTTCTTCCAAGGAGTAAGCGTCTTTTAATTTCATGGCTGCAGTCACCATCTGCAGCGATTTTGGAACCCAAATAAATAAAGTCTGACACTGTTTCCACTGTTTCCCCAGCTATTTCCCATGAAGAGATGGGACCGGATGCCATGATCTTTTTCTGAATGTTGAGTTTTAAGCCAACCTTATCGCTCTCCTCTTTCACTTTCATCAAGAGGCTTTTTAGTTCCTCTTCACTTTCTGCCATAAGGGTGGTGTCATCTGCATATCTGAGGTTATTGATATTTCTCCTGGCAATCTTGATTCCAGCTTGTGTTTCTTCCAGTCCAGCGTTTCTCATGATGTACTCTGCATAGAAGTTAGATAAGCAGGGTGACAATATACAGCCTTGACGTACTCCGTTTCCTATTTGGAATCAGTCTGTTGTTCCATGTCCAGCTCTAACTGTTGCTTCCTGGCCTGTATATAGGTTTCTCAAGAGGCAGGTCAGGTGGTCTGGTATTCCCATCTCTCTCAGAATTTTCCATAGTTTATTGTGATCCACACAGTCAAAGGCTTTGGCATAGTCAATAAAGCAGAAATAGATGTTTTTCTGGAACTCTCTTGCTTTTTTGGTGATTCAGCAGATGTTGGCAATTTGATCTCTGGTTCCTCTGCCTTTTCTAAAACCAGCTTGAACATCTGGAATTTCACGGTTTACGTTTTGCTGAAGCCTGGCTTGGAGAATTTTGAGCATGACTTTACTAGTGTGCGAGATGAGTGCAATTGTGCGGTAGTTTGAGCATTCTTTGGAATTGCCTTTCTTTGGAATTAGAATAAAAACTGACCTTTTCCAGTCCTGTGGCCACTGCTGAGTTTTCCAAATTTGCTGGCATAATGAGTGCAGCACTTTCACAGCATCATCTTTCAGGATTTGAAACAGCTCAACTGGAATTCCATCCCCTCCACTAGCTTTGTTCGTAGTGATGCTTCCTAAGGCCCACTTGACTTCACCTTCCAGGATGTCCATATGACCCATCATTCCCACTGCTAGGCATATATACCTGAAAGTGAAAGTGAAAGTTAGTCAGTCAGTCATGTCTGACTCTGTGATCCCATGGACTGTAGCCCATGGGATTCTCCAGGTAAGAATACTGGAATGGGATGCCATTTCCTTCTCCAATATACACTCAGAGAAAAGCATAATTCCAAAAGTCACATGCATCCCAGTGTTCACTGCAGCACTATTTATAATAACCAGAACAAGGAAGCAATCTAATGTCCATCAGGAGAGTCATGGATAAAGAAAGCATAGTACATATATACATAATTGAATATCAGTCAACCATAAAAAGAAACAAAATTGTGCTATTTGAAGAGATGTAGATGGATCTAGAGACTATCATACAGAGTGAAGTAAGTCAGGAGAAAAACTAATATTGTATATTAACACATATATGTGGAATCTAGGAAAATAGTACAGATGAACCTATTTGCAAAAACAGAAATAGAGACACAGACGCAGAGAACAAACGTATGGACACCAAGAGGGGAAAGGACAAGTGGAATAAATTGGGAGATTGGGATTGACATCTATACACTACTATGTATAAGACAGATAACTAATGAGAACCTACAGGGGAAATCAAAAAGAAGGTACAAGTTGTTTATAGGATGAAAATTAGCCATAAAAATGCATCCCAATATACATTCAGTTCAGTTCAGTTCAGTTGCTCACTCGTGTCTGACTCTTTGCGACCCCATGAATCGCAGCGTGTTAGGCCTCACTGTCCATCACTAACTCCCAGAGTTCACTCAAACTCACGTCCATGGAGTGCGTGATGCCATCCAGCCATCTCATTCTCTGTCGTCCGCTTCTCCTCCTGCCCCCAATCCCTCCCACCATCAGAGTCTTTTCCAATGAGTCAACTCTTTGCATGAGGTGGCCAAAGTACTGGAGCTTCAGCTTTAGCATCATTCCTTCCAAAGAACACCCAGGGCTGATCTCCTTCAGAATGGACTGGTTGGATCTCTTTGCAGTCCAAGGGACTCTCAAGAGTCTTCTCCAACACCACACTTCAAAAGCATCAATTCTTCGGTGCTCAGCCTTCTTCACAGTCCAACTCTAATATCCATACATGACCACAGGAAAAACCATAGCCTTGACTAGCCGGACCTTAGTCGGCAAAGCAATGTCTCTGCTTTTGAATATGCTATCTAGGTTAGGTGCAGATAAATACTGTCTGCTTCTGCTTATACCAGGTACTTAGAATAATCAAATTCACAGAGTCAGAAAATACATTGATAGAGGCAAGCGCCTAGGGGGTGAGGGGTAGGGAAAAGGGATAAGGAGTTAGTGTTTACTGGGGACAGAGCTTCAGTTTAGGAAGTTGAAATATTCAGAAGATGGATGATGATGAGAGCTGCACAACAAAGTCAATGTACTTAGTGCCTCAGAGCTGTACAGTTACATATGGTTAAAATAGCATGTTTTATACTATGTGACCCTTAGCACAATAAAAATAAATAAATTCAGTGCTATTACTTTTATACCATTGAATTTAGATATTATTCTTCATCTTTATCTCCCTGTCTGTCATTTGGTAATCTCTGCTGACAGTACAGGCTAACTTATTTCTTTGATTTCATTGACTATTTCTTTAAATAATAACATTTCATTGATTCTAAACTCACTTTAGGGGGAAAAAAAAACACAAAAAACATTGATATCTCTTAGTGTCCTAAAAGCAGTAGCATGTAATTATTTAATTTTTAGTGTTCTTTCTCTAAAAGAAAGAGAAAGAAAATGCATAAAAATGTAACAAAATCAATATTGCACAAAATAATGTAATGCTAGATAAGTTCTTTTATATTCTTTAAAATATCCAAATATGTTGAAATTTGCATTGTCAAACTTTCTTCATAATGAAGCTTCTTAATAGCTTAGTCATTGAAGTCATTTGGCTTCTCAACAGCTCACAAGTTAAAGCAAAAATACACGTGAGGAAATTACTGTAGCTGACAACTTATAGGAACTGCTTTCTAATTTATTCTCAAATATGATATCTACCCATTGACACCTATGTCTAAGAGTCATCCATACCTTTGAAATGAGTGAGTCATGATCTATTTTCAACTTTTTAAGGCATGAGAAATAAAAATCAAGTTCCACTGTTGGTTTGATCCTAAGTAATTAAATAATAAATAAATAATAATTAATTAAATTAATTAATTAAACCTTACAGTTGTGAACACTTTATTTTGTGGTGACATAGAAGGTCACCCTGTATGCCCAAGAAAACATTGCTGGAGACACATACATACCTCTGAAGATATATGTACCAACTAAATAATGGATACATTTTTTTTTAGGCTTGTCTTAAACAACATGACGTAGTAAATTCAGACCTGCTGCTGCTAAGTCACTTCAGTCGTGTCTAACTCTGTGCAACCCCATAGACGGCAGCCCACCAGGCTCCCCCGTCCCTGGGATTCTCCAGGCAAGAACACTAGAGTGGGTTGCCATTTCCTTCTCCAATGCATGAAAGTGAAAAGTGAAAAGAGAAAGTGAAGTCGCTCAGTCATGTCCGACCCTCAGCCACCCCATGGACTGCAGCCTTCCAGGCTCCTCCATCCATGGGATTTTCCAGGCAAGAGTACTGGAGTGGGGTGCCATTGCCTTCTCTGAACTCAAACCTAGTGGCCTTAAATAGCATGGGTTTCTCTTTCCCGTGGAGAGAAAGAGATGGAGCAAATGTAATTCTCGTGGTTCCCTCAGGCCTCAGTTCCTACACTTGATATATTTTTTTTCTGCTGTATCATATTTATCTGTGACTACACTGCCTTTTCAGCCCTGTTATTTCATGGTTGCAAAATGGTGTATGATTCTGCTACAATCTATGGTGTGACCTGCCGAGTATATATATTCCCTATCATTTTCCTGTAATATCTAAATAATCTGATCAAAACTTTAATCTGTTGAAATAAGAGGAAATCTTCCATGAGTTATTGATTCTGAGAGAAACGTCGTATGTGGAAATCATGGAGTATGCAGGCAGGCTGATTGGACTTAAGAAAAACAAATAATGAAATATGATAAAATATACCTATGCCTCTAGGACTGTTGAAATTCACATGGTTTGTGAATTTAGGAAATTTATGGTATTTGGAGAAATAGTATATATATTCATTTTTATAATTTGGTTCAGGAAAACACTTTTACAAAAGGAAAGAGAAAACTAGAAAAGAAAAATGTCACAGAGGAAGAAGTGAAGAAAAGGACAGAGAAAAGGAAAATAGGTAGAAAAGATAGGAGATAGTGAAATTGAAACAAGTTAATAAATTCTGTCATTATGGTGTAACATAAGGGTTTCCTTAAAGTTAGGAAGAATTAGCAATAACTATGAGGTTAACATCTAAGCTATGTATCCTATGGAAAGAAGAGTTTACAAGTGTTTTTGATTAAAATTTATGACATGCAAATGCCCAATCAGATGAACCATGGCTAGAATCATAATGTTTAAAAAAATCTGTGTTCCTATAAATGTACTGAGTCTGTCTGAGGAAACTGCGTGTTTAACGGAAAGTGATTGTCTACACGGAATCTAGAAAAAAGATGATCTAAAGAAGAAACAATTGGCCATCTGTCTCCAGGCTTCTTCCTGGTTCAGAATGTTCTGAAAAGCTGGGGGGAAAGTATCCAGTCAGCTCAAAAGTTCTATTTCTTATTGAACACTAATAAATTGAAATCATGATATATATCTGATAAAGAAAGCATGCATTATAAATACAAATATTAATCAAATAAAGGGGCTATTTTGGATGATTGTTGGTTGGCCATGAATATTTTCCAGAAAGGAATGCTAGATGTTGAAAAAACATTACAGAGATTTTCATGTTTGTTTTGTTTGTAAACCTCATTTGTAGTTTGTTAAAATAATCTCTGCCTTAGACCTTTAATTGTCTTTTTTTTTAAGGTTTTTCTTTTTTTGGTGTAGGCCATTTTTAGAGTCTTCATTAAATTTGTCACAATACTGCTTCTGTTTTGCATTTTGATTTTTTTGACCCTGAAGCATGTGGGGTCTTAGCTCCCCAACCAGGGATTGTACCTGCACCCCTTGCATTAGAAGGTGAAGTCTAACCACTGGACCACCAGGGAAGTCCCTAGCCTTAGATAACTGGAACTCTAAGAAACGAATACTCACATGCATGATACTGCTGCATTTTGACTTTTTTATATACTGAGAGCTGCTGAGTACACTGAAGTTGGAAACATATTACTGTGTATTATCAATAATTCTTTGAGGCTAAATGTTGTAGAAAGATTGAAGCAATACCATAGAAGCCAGAATTTAGAAATGCTGCTTTAAAAACTAGCTGCTATTGCAATGTAATGCAGAAATATGTATAAAATAATATCTTGCATTATTTAATGCAGTTGGGAAATAATTACAAAGAAATAAAAATATGTTATTAAAATAAGGTAATAAATGTGAGCTTCTGACTTTGTATATGTGTGTGTGTATGTGTGTGTGTGTGTGTTTAAGACTGGATATCAATAAGTTTATCAGATTAGTTGGAAGGTTAAAAGAATGGAGGAGTTAACTACCATGAATTGATCTTACGAAAAGTAAAAAGAAGAAGCATGCATGTGAAAACGTTTTGTCAGCTTTAAAATACTTTCCACAAACACACACATCATATTGAGCAATATCTGTGGATAGAAAACTTTAAATTTTTAGCCCTGACTTCAGGGTATAATCTATTGTGGAGAGTAGTTACCATCTGTTTGAGATTCCTGATAACTTATTTTATTTTTTGTTTTATTGAAACATATTTGATTTACAACATTGTGTTATTACTAGTTTCTAGTGTATAGCAACGTGATTCAGGTTTGTGTGCTGTGCTATGTTTAGTCGCTCAGTTGTGTTGGACTCTTTGCGACCCCATGGACTGTACCCTACAAGGCTCCTCTGTCCATGGGATTCTCCAGGCAAGAATCCTGGCGTGGTTTGCCATGCCATCCTCCAAGGGATTTTCCCAACGTAGGGATAGAACCCAGGTCTCCTGCAAAGAATTATTTTCCTTTTCCGTTATAGGTTATTATAAGATACTGAATATAGTTCCCTGTTCTAAACAGTATATCCTTGTTTTTATCTATTTAAAAAAATTTTTTTAATTGGAGTATAATTGCTTTACAATGTTGTGCTAGTTTCTGCTGTACAACAATGTGAACCAGTTGTATGCCTGATAAGTTTTCCTGACAAAATCTTTCTGTGAAAGTGTTTCATGAGAATATGTCATTACTGACATTTAATGCCTATACAAATCACCCATTGTTGGGAAATTTTGAAATATTTTCTTTAAGTACAAGCAGAAATTATAGTGGGAATCCATTTTACATTTTCATATTTTTCAGTGAAGAAAAGAAAGGTGATCATAACTAAATTTTTAATTCTCTGATTATTCTCTCCAGCATACTAATATTTACTCAACTCTCATCAGGAGTTATTGTATAATTAAAAGCTTATGAAAAGCAAGCTAATGCATAGGGACATAAATTAATTACTTCATTTATAAATAGAATTTTTTTTCTATTTCCACCCACATTATCAGTTATTAATTTCATCATTAAAAGTTTATTTATTAAAGGCCAACTATATGATGTGATAAATTATAAAATAAAAGTGAATGCCTTTTTATTGCAGTAGGCAGAATTTAAAGGTGCTTTTCCCTTTAAATCTCAAACCCTTTCCCCTCCCTCCAAGGTCCTCATTCTCTGTTTAGAATCACATTCAAAGTTCTGTGAAGCAATTTCGCAAATATAATGAAAATTTCCAATCAGTGGATTTTAAGATACAGGGATTTTCCAAGTAGGCCTGACCTAATCAAGAGAGCCCTTTAATTTCTTTTTAAATTTAAAATTTTAAATTATTTTTCAAAAAATTTTAGATCAAAAAACAATTTTTATTTTTTAATTAAATTTTTATTCATTTATTCATAAGCCATATCAAGCAGCTTGTGGGCTTTTAGTTCCCCAATCAGGGATTGAACCTAGGCCCTTAGCAGCAAAAGCACAAAGTCTTAAAAACTGGACCACCAGGGGATTCTATTGGAAAAGCCCTTTAATAGCATAGTACTTTCTTCTGGCTGATGAAAGAGAAAATTAGGGTTTCAGAGCACCAGAGATTTAAATTCTGTGTACGCTCAGTTGTGTCCAACCCTGTGTTGACCCCATGGACTGTAGTCTGCTAGCCTTCTCTATCCATGGGATTCTCCAGCAAGAATACTGGAATGGGTTTCCATTTCCTCCTCCAGAAGATCTTCCCAACCCAGGGATCAAACCTGCAGCTTCTGCACTGGAGGTGGACTCTTTACCACTGAGCCACCTGGGAAGCCCTCAGCGGAGTGCCCCAACCCTCTAGTCTAGGACAAAAGTCCCACTAGGCATTTATTGCATGATTCTGAAACATTCTGTCATAGCTCAACCTATAAAAGGAGAAAAGGAGAGAAGTGACTTGCCTAAATGTTATATCATAATTTGAACTTAAATATTCAGTCTTTGTTTATAATTTCATTTGTTTGAAGCTTAATGGTACTAAAAGAGTATACAAGAAAAATTAACATGATTACAATAGGATCTGTATCTGTTGTCATCTGTGAGTTCTGCCTTATCTGATCTTTGGAAGTATGTTTTTTATTTTGATTGAAGTATTTGAATAAGCAAGTCACTTTGAGAACTGGTGTCAAGCAGTATACATGAGGTAAAGGGAGGTGACTATGATGAGTGTGGTTAGTTTCAGAGATATTCTGGCTTGTTGAAGAAAATGTGAACTGATGGTGTCATTAGAAACTTGAAAGTTTTGGAGGAAAACACATGGAAGGATTCACTATAGAATGCTAATTCCTAAATTATGTATAAATCCAGATGTGGTTGTACTCAGGCACTAACCATGCCTCTATTCAACTGGCAAATTTGCAGGAAGCTTGGAAAAGAGGGAGATGGAAGAGAAATTTGTAGCTTGTGACAGGGCAATTCTAGGTTTATTGTGAGACCAGAAAAAAAACAAAAAACAAGAAAGCTGGAGTTGATTGCCACACCAGCGTGCAGCTGAAATCTTTAGGGCTGTCAGGGTGGAAGGGGAAAGGTCAAAAGTAAAGATAAAGTCAGAGACGTCCTGAAGGAGAGAGTTATTAGTGCAAGATGACACATAAATTATAACTCCTTTCTGGTTAGAAGATAGTGAAAGTGCATGGAAATATATGATTATTATATTCTGTTTTTTGAGTGCTGTGTTGGCATTGGATTCCCATTTATGTTAAGCAGGATGGATAAAACACCATTTGAATCCAAAGAATTAGCTGATTTAGTTACACAGACCAGAAAGGAGAAAGATATGCAGTAAGAAATAGTAAGTGAGATGATACTTTTTATTAAGTTGTTTACCCTACTTGTTTTTCTCAAAATAAATCTTCAAGTGAGAGGATCTTGTTAGGTCATTAATCTAATAAAAAATCTGCTGATTTTCTGTTATGTGCCTCACATTGTTCTGTTGTTGTCTTTCAACCACTAAGTCATGTCTGACTCTTTGTGACCCATGGACTGCAGCACACCAGGCTTCCCTGTCCTTCACCATCTCCAGGAGTTTGCCCAAGTTCAAATCCATTGAGTCAGTGATGCTATCCAACATTCTCATCCTCTGTTGCCCTCTTCTCCTTTTGCCTTCAACCTTTCCCAGCATCAGGGTCTTTTCTAATGAGTTGACTCTTTACATCAGGTGGCTTCGGCATCAGTCCTTCCGATGAATATTCAGGGTTGATTTCCTTTAGGATTGACTGTTTTGATCAGCTATATGTATACATATATCCCTCCCTCTTGGATCTCCCTCCTAATCCCATATGCCATCCTGTTGAGTTTTTTAAATCAACTGTAATAAGAAAAACCTGACAGTACTTCTATAAGGTTATTATTTGGACACGAATGATCAACATTGTAATGCAAGGCACATGGGTAATAGAATCGGATGAAGGAGATGAGAGTTGTGGCTCACAGGGAAGCATGTCTAGCAAGGATCCTTCAACTAAGCACCCTGACAACAGCTTTGTTTATTCCGGGTATGAAAGGACAACTGGTGGGATGATTCCATCCATCCTGTAAAGTTGTTACCAGGGATTCAGGGGTTCAGTGTAGCAGATGAGCAAGAGTCCTTCAGGCAAAGATTCTTTGCCTGAAAAAACTGAAAGGATAAGAGAAAAACACACACTCCTCAATGATTAAAAGGAGAGAAAGTTAGAGAAAGAAAAAGAGAAGAGAAAAAAGGAAATAACAAATGACTGGATTGCACTGGATGGTGGAATGAAGATTTAAAACCATGCACAAGGCAGTAGGAAATAACAAGAAATAGGACTAAGTCGTAGAAGGTGAGATTAAAGTGAAGTGGGACAAAAATGATCACCTTGTTGAAGGACAGACCCCTGGTCCCTCCCATTACTGCTCAAATATGAGTTGTGATCTTTGGGGGAAAAAAATGAATAATACTCAAGAGAGAAATCCAGCCTTTAAAATGTATTTTAAAGTGAAATGATTGAAGAAATGTTAGAGGTCTTTTGCAGATGACAGACCCTTCAGTTCATGGAAACTGAGAAACTATTTTCCTCCCAGATTTCAGTTGCCAGTTTTTGAGATTCAGCATATTTAGGATGTTTTTCATTTCTAGATTTCTACTTCTTAGTTTTAAACTTATTCTTGGTGTCAGCAGTTGTAGTTTTGTGTAAAAGTGCAGCATTTGAAACCAGAAAAGAACACTCTAAATGGTCTGCCCTTTGAAATATCACCTTGTTCTGGGCACTAAGAGTTAATACTTTATTTCAATAGGAATAGACATGGGCCTATGGTGTTGTCAGGACCCTGCTATGAAAGATGGGAAATAAGGTTGACAATATAACGCCATTTTGCTTATAAATTACAGCAAAACACTTTTCTCTTTAAGAAAGCAAGAACTGAAAGTAGGGCGGTTTGCATTGTTTGTAGAACATGCTTAAACTACCTGTTCACTAACAAAATGATTGAAAATAATAACAGGTTTAAAAGTGTGATTATACAAGTCATTGTTGATGATGATATAAAAACTGACTTCATGTTAATTATCCTGGGGACTTTTCTTCAAATATTTAGTGACACATTTAAAATTAATTTTATTGGCATATAATTGCTTTACGATGTTGAGTGTTAAGTTTCTGCTGTACAACAAAGTGAATCAGATGCATGTATACATATAGCCCTTCTCTCTTGGATTTCCTTCCCATTCAGTCACTACAGAGCACTGGGTAGAGTTCCGTGTGCTCCACAGTGGGTTCTCATTAGTCATCTATTTTATACACAGTATCAACCGTGTATACACGTCAATCTCAGTCTCCGATTCATCCTACCCCCCTTTCCCTGTTGGTGTCCATTCATTTGTTCTCCACGTCTGTGTCTCTATTTCTGCTTTGTAAATAAGATCATCTATACCATCTTTCTAGATTCCACATATATGCGTTAATATAAGATACCTGTTTTTCTCTTTTGAGTTACTTCACTATGTATGACAGTCTCTAGGACATTTTGTTGTTATTAGACACTAAAGCCAGGGAAATAGGATGTCCTTAACCCACCATATCTAAGACTTGTGCTTTGGTCAAGTTTTACAACATAAGTGAACACACTTTTCTCTTTAAAAGGCCAGATAGAGAATACTTGCGGCCACATGGTCTCTCCTGCAACTGTTCAGTTCTGCCGTGTGATACAAAAGCAGCCATGTGCAAGACACACGTCAATGAGCATGGCTGTGTCCCAATAAAGCTTTATTTACAAAAACAGGTGGTCTAGATCTGACCCACAGCTTCTATCTTGCCAACTTCTGCTTTACAAAAGCAAAGAGAAATGAAACATGGCTCCCACCATTAAACTCTTCCCCATCTTCTTTCAGGGGCTTCTCAGGTGGAGCTGTTAGTAAAGAATCTGCTTCCCAATGCAGGAAGTGCAGGAGATGCAGGTTCGATCCCTGGGTCGGGAAGATCCCCTGGAGGAGGGCATGGCAACCCACTTCAGTATTCTTGCCTGGGAAATTCCATGAACAGAGGAGCCTGGCAGGCTACAGCCCATGGGTTTGCAAAGAGCTGGATACCACTGAGCATCTGACCACATCCTCTTTCAATGGATGGTATTTTTAGCAGCAAAGAATAGGTCCCACAGTGAGGCATTAAAGAAAGGGAGTGCATGAAACAAAACTAAATGATTTTGCTGAGTGTTCCAAACAGTATGGGAGAATGAGGGTGACATACCAAAGAACACTTAGTTGTAAGTATTAAATGCTGGTGTGTTCCTCAGGAGAGCTGTGCCTGGTGTTTTGACAATCCTCAGTTCACTGTTGGGTGAACTGCCTAGGCTTGAGAGCCCAAATTAGGAAGTAGCAGCCATATATGACCTCCATTCCTGGCTTCTGTCTCTCCATTAAGAATTTTCCAACCCTCTCAAGCATGCGAAAGTCTGCAAATGTAACAAGCCAGTGGGATGTAGCATCCCTTTTCTAATATTTTGTATTTGGGTTTAGGCCTTCTACAAGTTGGAGAATGCCAAATGGATGAACTTCAATAGTATTCTGTTAACTTTTAGTTTGTATGGGAGTGGAGTAAATTTAAAAATAAACAAATATTATATATTAATGCCTATATGTGAAATCTAGAAAAATGGTCCCATTTGCAAAGCAGAAATAGAGACACAGATGTAGAGAACAAATGGATACCAAGGGGTAAGGATGCAGGGTGATGGGTGGAATTGGAAATTAGGGTTGACACATATACACTATTGATACTAGGTATGAAATAGACAATTAATGAGGACATACTATATAGCACAGAGAATTCTACATAATGCTCTCTGGTGACAAAAAGAGGGTATATGTGTATATATATTGCTGATTCACTTTGCTGTACAGTAGAAACTAAGACAACATTGTAAAGCAACTAAACAAATTAATCAATAAAATCAATTAATTGGTTAATAAAATCATTTAATAAAATCAATTAATTATAAATTAATTAATAAAAATCCTTTTTATAAAAAGTAAACAAGAAATAAGGAAATGGTAAACAAAGGACTTTACAGGATTCTAGGCCTGATTATATCTTTAAGATCTTGAAAGACATAATCTCTGTTTATAAATGAGATTTCACAGTGCCTGACTCCAATAACATAAAGGATAAACAATTTAATTTTTTAAAATGCTAATTTAAACAACTAGCAATGGCACCCCACTCCAGTACTCTTGCCTGGAAAATCCCATGGACAGAGGAGCCTGGTAGGCTGCAGTCCATGGGGTCGCTAAGAGTCGGACATTACTGAGTGACTTCACTTTCGCTTTTCTCTTTCATGCATTGGAGAAGGAAATGGCAACCCACTCCAGTATTCTTGTCTGGAGAATCCCAGGGACAGGGGAGCCTTGTGGGCTGCTGTCTATGGGGTCTCACAGAGTCAGACACGACTGAAGCAACTTAGCAGCAGCAACAGCAGTACATTTTAATCAGAGCAGTTGGACTCTTTGTACAGTTAGTCCTTTAGCAGAAGTATAGGTAATTTATCGAAAAATTATTTGTCACATATTTAAACATGAAAACTACTATAGTGAGAACCATTCAGAAAATGCAGAATTGGAAGAAGCATGGAAATATATACACAAACGTATGTAAAATAGCCAAAGGGAATTTGCTGTATGACACAGAGAACTCAAACCAGGCTGTGTGACCACCTGGGATGGGATGGGGTAAGAGGTGGGAAAGGAGGTTCACAAGGGAGGGGACCTATGTATATTTATGGCTGATTCATGTTCACATGTGGCAGACAACAGCACAATATTGTAAAGCAATTATCTGTCAACTAAAATTAAATAAAATTTAAAAATCTGTTAAAGAGAAACAAGATACGTGTAAGAATTGACTGAAGTGTAATTAATAACAACTCAAGAATTGCACACTAGTGTTACAAAGACAGCATGAAGGACTTCCCTGATGATCCAGTGCTTAAGGCTTTGTCTTCCAATTCCGGGGGTGCAGGTTCAATCCGTGGTCAGGGAGATCCCACATGCTTTGTGGCCCAAAAACCAAAGCATAAAATAGAAGCAATATTGTAATAAATTCAATAAAGGCTTTAAAAAAAATGTTCCACATAAAGACTGCTTTGGCTATTTGGGGTCTTTTGTGTTTCCATATGAATTGTGAATTTTTTTGTTCTAGTTCTGTGAAAAACGCCATCAGTAATTTGATAGGAATCACGTTGAATTTGTAGATTGCATTCAGTAGTATAATCATTTTCATAATATTGATTCTTCCTATGCAGGAACATGGAATATCTCTCCATCTGTTTATGTCATCTTTGATTTCTTTCATCAGTGTCTTATAATTTTCTGTGTACACTTCTTTTTTCTCCTTAGGTAAGTTTATTCCTAAATATTTTATTCTTTTTGTTGCAATGGTGAATGGGATTGATTCTTTAATTTCTCTTTCTGATTTTTCATTGTTAGTATATAGAAATGCAAGTGATTTCTGTGTATTGATTTTGTATCCTGCAACTTTGCTGTTCACTGAGTAGCTCTAGTAATTTTCTGATACTATCTTTAGGGTTTTCTATGTACAGCATCATGTCATCTGCAAATAGCAAGAAGTTTATTTCTTTTCCAATCTGGATTTCTTTTATTTCTTTTTCTTCTCTGATTGCTGTAGCTAGGACTTCCAGAACTATGTTGAATAATAGTGGTGAAAGTGGACACCCTTGTCTTGTTCCTAATCTTCGGGGGAAGGCTTTCAGTTTCTCACCATTGAGAATAACGTTTGCTGTTGGCTTATCATATATCACCTTTACTATGTTGAGGTAGGTTCCTTCTATGCCCATTTTTTGAAGAGTTTTAATCATAAGTGGGTGCTGAATTTTATCAAAGGCTTTTCCTGCATCTATTGAGATTATCATATGGTTTTTAATCTTTCAATTTGAGAATATGGTGTATCACATTGGTTGATTTGTGTATATTGAAAAATCCTTGTGTCCCTGGAATAAACCCAACTTGATCATGGTGTATGAGCTTTTTGATGTGTTGCTGAATTCTGTCTTGAAAAAGAAGAACGGAGCTGGAAGAATCAACTTTCCTGACTTCAAATTATACTAAAAATCTACAGTCATCAAAACTATATGGTGCTGGCACAAAACCAGAAATATAGATCAATGGAGCAAGATAGAAAGCCCAGAAGTAAACCCATGCACCTATGGGTACCTTATTTTTGACAACAGAGGCAAGACTATACAATGGGGCAAAGATGGCCTCTTCAATAAACAGTGCTAGGAAAACTGGACAGTGACATGTAAACAAATGAGTTTAGAACACTTCCTATACCATACACAGATAAACTCAAAATGGATTAAAGACCTAAATGTAAGACCAGAAACTACAAAACTCTTAGAGAAAAACATACAGAACACACGACGACATAAATTAAAGCAAGATCCTCTATGACCCAACTCCTAGAGTAATGGAAATAAAAGCAAAAGTAGACAAGTGGGACCCGATTAAGCTTAAAAGCTTTTGCATAGCAAGGGAAACTATAAGCAAGGTGAAAAGACAACTCTCAGAATGGGAGAAAATAATAGCAAGTGAAACAACTGACAAAGGATTAATTTCCAAAATATACAAGCAGCTCATACAACTCAATGCCAGAAAAACAAACAAGCCAATCAAAAAGTGGGAAAAAGACCTAAATAGACATTTCTCCAAAGAAGAGATACAGATGGCTAACAAACACATGAAAAGATACTCAAATAACACTGGTGTGTGCTCGGACCCAGCAATCCCACTGCTGGGTATACACACCAAGGAAACCAGAACTGAAAGAGACACGTGTACCCAATGTTCATCGCAGCACTGTTTATAATAGCCAGGACATGGAAGCAACCTAGATGTCCATCAGCAGACGAATGGATAAGAAAGCTGTGGTACATATACACAATGGAGTATTACTCAGCCATTAAAAAGAATACATTTGAATCAGTTCTAATGAGGTGGATGAAACTGGAACCAATTATACAGAGTGAAGTAAGCCAGAAAGAAAAACACCAATACAGTATACTAACACATATATATGGAATTTAGAAAGATGGTAATGATAACCCTGTATGCGAGACAGCAAAAGAGACACAGATGTATAGAACAGACTTTTGGACTCTGAGGGAGAGGGAGAGGGTGGGATGATTTGGGAGAATGGCATTGAAACATGTATGCTATCATGTAAGAAACAAATCACCAGTCTATGTTCGATACAGGATACAGGAAGCTTGGGGCTGGTGCACGGGGATGATCCAGAGAGATGATATAGGGTGGGAGGTGGGAGGGGGGTTCAGGATCGGGAACTCATATACACCCATGGTGGATTCATGTCAATGTATGGCAAAACCAATACAGTATTGTAAAGTAAAATAAAGTAAAAATAAAAATAAAAAAGAAAAGATACTCAACATCACTCATTATTACAGAAATGCAAATCAAAACTGCAATGAGATATCACCTCACTTTGGTCAAAATGGTCATCATCAAAAAGTCTACAAACAGTAAATGCTGGAGAGAGTGTGGAGAAAAGGGAACCTTCTTGCACTGTTGGTGGGAATGTAAATTGCTACAGGCACTATGGAAGACAGTATAGAGATTCCTTAAAAAAATAAGACTAAAACCACCATATGACCCAGCAATGCCACCCCTAGGCATATACCCTGAAGAAACCAAAATTGAAAAACACACATGTATCCCATTGTTCATTGCAACGCTACTTACAATAGCTAGAACATGGAAGCAACCTAGATGTCCATTGAATGGATAAAGAAGTTGTGGTACATATACACAATGTGATATTACTCAGCCATAAAAAGGAATGCATCTGAGTCCGTTCTAATGAGGTGGATGAGCCTATTATACAGAGTGAAGCAAGTTAGAAAGAGAAAGATAAACATCATATACTAACTCATATATACAGAATGTACTGAAGAATTTATTTGCAGGGCAGCAATGGAGAAACAGACATAAAAAATAAACTTATGGACATGGAGAGAGGGGAAGAGAGGGTGAGAAGTATGTTGAGGGTAACATGGAAACTTACACTACCATATGTAAAATAGATAGCCATCGGGAATTTGCCCTGTGTTTCAGGAAACTCAAACAGGGGCTCTGTATCAACCTAGAAGGGTGGGGTGGGGAGGGAAAAATGGAAGGGAGGTTCAGAAGGGAGGTTCAAAAGTGAGGGGATGAGTCCAAACAAGACACGGCAGGAGAAACGTCAGAATGAGCTCTGGTTATATGGTCACAGTGCCTGAAAATTGTGAGCCACCTAAGCTCACCTTTAACACCTATTCAAGATACTGTGGCATCTCTGTTCGTAAGTCTTCGTTAGGTCACTTATTAATGTATTCTCTCATGTTGTAAACATGCATTGAGCTCTTTCTCAGCGATGGATGTCACGGTTACCATGGATATGCTGTTGTTGTATAGATTGCCAAGTCATGTTCCACCCTTTGCAACCCCTTGGACTACAGCACCTCAGGCTTCCTGTCCTGTCCTTCACTGCTTCCCAGAGTTTGCTCAAACTCATGTCCGTAGAGTCGGTGATACCATCCAAACATCTTATGTAACCCTGACTTGGAAACTATCAACCAAGAGTGGGTGGCAATGCCACTGGGCTGGTCCAGACAAGTGTACCTAGAGTCTTGGCTGGAAGATGGGCTGTGTTTATCCTCCTGTGCCAGCACATCTGGGGATGCCTGGAAAGGGCTCAGAATATCAGCTCACATGACCTGGAACTCATCATACAGAAAGAGAAAGCTTGGATATATTGATAGAAACTGAAGACAAAAAGTCTGGAAACAAAGAAGAGAAAGGAAGTATATCCAAGGCCTTTGTTCTTTATTACATCAAGACGTGCTTTTGTCTTCACAACTGGAGGCTGAAATGAAGGTAAGGAGAATAGGTTTAAACCCTTGGGAAGGGGGGAGAGGGCGGTGGTGGGATGAATTGGGAGAGCAGCATTGACATATATGCAACTACCATGTGTAAAATAGACAGCTAGCAGGAAATCGCTGCACAGCGCAGGGAGCTCAGACCGATTCTGTGATGACCTAGAAGCTGGGATGAGCCAGGAGAGGCTGAGAAGGGAGGAGACATATGTGCCGGCTGATTCATTTCATTGTACGGCAGAAACCGACACATTGTAAAGCAATTATACTCCCCCCAGTTGTTTTTAATCTGATTCTCTAAGAAGATCTAAAAAAATCCTAAATCTGAATACAACAACATGAACACAACAGATATAAATTATAATTTTAAAGAGCTGTAAAAAAAAAAAAGGACACAGTTATAGTGCAAAGTTTAGTCTTGCTAAAATTTGCTAACTTTAATTAGCAAAGTTTAAGTCCAGTAATCTCAGCTCAAAGCCCCAACTAGCTTTAGTAATCATATATTCATAATTCAGCAACTATATATTACATTGTCAATAACATTTTCCCCAAATCCTCTTTTTCCCAAAACAACAATTTAAAACAGTAACTAAAATTTATTTCGTATGACCTATTACTAATCATGTGGTATCTACTTCTCTGTCCAGTCACTATCTACACTTTTTTCAAAATATATGTAATATTTCATTAAAGATCAATGTTTTCTTCTCTAACATGGTGATATGAAGACTCTTGATACTCAGACGCCAAAAAATTGAGAAAGTTTCTTCTGCAAATGAGCCATATGTCCCTGGGTTAAAAGGCAATGAGATAGTCCTAACCAGTCATATGGTTTTCAGCACTTATCCTGATAAACGGCAGGTCAAGGAGGGTTGTGTTTAATAGTATATTCCTCAGTGAAATGTCACTCTTCCTCAATGTGTCCTCTGTGTGGGCTAATTAAAATCATGTTTTGCTGCACTGTCAGCAAACCAAGTTGCTGACTTTCCTATTGTCTCACCACACGTACAAAAAAATAAAAATGAATGCTGGCCTATGATACCTCTGAGCTGATAAAGCCTCCTTGACATGGAAAACGACGCACGCTTTTTGCAGTCTACACTTCCGGCTTCTTCCTCCTCTCTTATGTGCTATTACCATTCACTTATATCGCATGCAGATAGACATTAAATAAATTGAAAAAAACGTGGCTACTGCTTCATTGTTCAAAACTGGAGAAACAATTTCTACCTTGTTAAACATACCCAAGTCTCTCAGATTCACTCAATGGAAACTAGGGCGGTGTCACAGAGATGTGCATTGTTAACTCCTACTAGTTATCAAGACTACGCTTGATCAGTACTGTTTAGTCCCTCAAATTATGAAAGTATTATCTGAAAAGGAATTTCAGTGAGTTAAAGCTCATACTATAAATGTGTACAAAAGCAGCGTTAATCATCACCCCTTCCTTATCACACATTTTCCATCTGAACAATGACACCAATGCTAAGAATTTTTTTTTGTATTTACTTGCATGATTTTCTCCTTGCAGGAAATATATGGCTAATAAATAAATGGTTTAAAGAGTTTATTGTGATGAAGTTTTCTTTTCTCATCAAATATGAATATAACTCGATTGACAGATGATTCTACCCTATACCACAAGGACTAACATAAGTCAGTCCCCTACATACAAACCAGTTCTATTCCACAGAGTTGGCCTAAGTCTAACTTGTTCATTAAGTCCAACAAAGTTAGCCTAGGTACCAACTAGAAAAACCTACTACGTAGTACTGGACTGTAATAGGTTTATGATACTTTTCACACAAAGAACACATGAAAAACAAACTCAAGGAATAAAACATTTTTAACCTGGCAGTCCCAGTATCTTGAAAAGTACAGTAGTACCAGCTACGTCACTGCTGCTTTTACAGTTGCTTCAGGACATCCTGGGCTTCAAATAAAGACACTGTACTATACTACTGTTCTCCACTCAGTACAATAAAGTGCACAGAAGTGCAACCACTTGTACAGGATGCATGCATGTGACAACGTATGCCAGACGCGTGAACTAGCTTACGTGGTTGAACATGTGAACACACGTCGCCATCCTTGAAATTTTGCAACTTGAAGCTTTATATGCAGGGGCTTTCTGTCTTTATGTGAGTCTTTGATTCATAGGATACAGCAGTTGAATGAAGTGGACAGAAAGACACATGAGTAAATAAACAGGTGATTTGTAATTATAGTAATTATACTAATCATGGTGGTGGTGGGGCTTTAATTGCTAAGTCGTGTCATCCTCTTTGATCCCATGGACTATAGCCCGCCAGCTCCTCTGTCCGTGGGATTTCCCAGGTAAGATTACTGGGGTGGGTTGCCATTTCCTTCTCCAGGGATCTTCTCGACCCAGGGATCAAACCCTTGTCTCCTGCATTGCAGGTGGGTTCTTCCACCACTGAGCCACCAGGGAAGCCCTATACTAATTATACTTGAATTTAATCAGAGTCTTTTATCACAGTTATTATAAAGTAGAAAGCTACCACACCAAGGACCAGTAATGGTGGAGGACAGTTTAGAATCCTCCCTCTCAAAAAGTCCTTTCATTATCTGGCCCAAACTTACATTTGAAAACTCACTAACATTTACACCCATCCCTAAGTTTACGATTTTCAAATTGGACCTGAAACATTGTCATAATCTGGGGACTTGTTAGACATGCAATTCTGAAGCCCACCTCAAACCTACTGGATCAGAAACTCTAGGATGCGAATCCTAAATTGACATTTTTCATAAGCCCTAGACATGGTTCTGATATACCCTGAATTTAAGAACCACTTTCCTAGATCAGACTTGTCAGCTTTGAATATGCAGACAAATCATCTTGGGATAACTAAACAGACAAGGATTCAACCAGATTGGGCTTGAAAATTTGCATGGTTAACGTGTTATCTGGTGATTTAACTACTCTTGGTCCATGCACACACTTTGTAGATTACCGGACCAAAAAGTCAAAGGGACCTCTTCTCAGAAATACCAAGTACTTCCCAGGGTCTTTGACTTTGACCATTCCATTCTTTCTATCTCAGAATATCCCTTTCATAACTTGTCTACCAACGAAATCCTACTTCCTCTTAAAACTCATTTCCAAAACCAATCCTCTTTTGGAGATTTCCCCAGAAAAATGTATACACCCCTCCACTCCTCTTTTTCTCCAAGATTTTGTGTCCACATCCATAATAACACTCATTGTATTGTAATTATTTAAATATCTCATTTCCCCACTAAACCTATGCATGTCTTATCTTTTCTCTCATAAGTTTGAACACATTTGCCCCCTCCCAAAATATTTGTTGGATTAATATATGTATGTATTAGTGCATGTCAGGCAAAAGAAAATTAATCTTATATGTATTCATGAAAAATATTTTCTTCTAATGTTGTTTGTATTATCACAGTATTTGAGAAATTAAATGTATGACAATACACTTGGGTTTGTGCAGCTTCATTAATAATAAACATAACCAAATTTGTGGATGACTGAATGCTTGACTGGTTAGATAACCTAAAACTTGTCATTAGTAATCTTACGGCATGTGGCAACAAGGACTTGAAATGCTACTGTAATTCCATTAAAATAAGAGAGGCTAATGTTTGAATAAACTGAAATAGGAGAGAGATTATGTTGAAAGGCAACTTCTTAAGAATCATTACAAGTCAATTTGCAAAAAGAACTATTGGGAAACTCCTCAAAATTTTCTCCTCTAATTTCTATAAAAGAAACTGGTATTTGAGTCAAAGGTGCATTGAGACTATAGCTCACACTTATGCAAGTCAATTCATGCCTTAGCTTAAAATGTCTTGCCGTCTCACAAGTGGTAGCATTACCTTGAATTTTACCATTTCATTATGCGTAATGTCATTACAGTTATCAAATCAAGCATTAGAATAAGCACAGTTTGCTGATAATGTTACATTCTTGAGCCTCATAAGAATTAATAATCAAGATATTTTATATTTCTTTAGCCTTCTTTTTATGACAACTTAAGGGCTTCCCTGGAGGCTCAGTGGTAGAGAATCTGCCTCCTGATGCAGGAGACACGAGTTCGATCCCTGGGTCTGGAAGGTCCCCTGGAGAAAGAAATGGCAATGCACTCCAGTATTCTTGCCTGGGAAATCCCAAGGACAGAGGAGTGGAGCCTGGTAGACTACAGTCCATGGGGCCCCAAAGAGTCAGACCCAGCTGAGCATGCAAGTATGTATCTATATAAATATATAGATATATATAGATATAGATATATAAAACAACTTATGTTTATAAGGAAATTATAATGACAGCAACATCTGTCATTTCCAAGCCTTTAAAAAATGGGTTAGATATATATGGCAAAAATTGCAAAATGAGTTGGAAAGAGCTGGTAATGGCAAATAGATACTATTGCACTGATTTATTGATTCATCAAACAATTTTTGAGCAACTACCTTCTGCTAGGTACTAGATACATAGAGGTGACTAACGTATAGCTTTTGAGAGACCCCAGCTATGTAAGTTAGCCATTGTTGTTGTTGTGTCCAACTCTTGCAACCCCAAAGACTGTAGCCCACCAGGCTCCCCATCCATAGGAATTCCCAAGAAGAATGCTGAAGTGGGTTACTATTTCCTCCTCTAGGGAATCTTCCCGACCCAGTGGTCAAACCCATAGTTCTTGCTTGGCAGGCTGATTCTTTACGTCTCAGCCACCTGGAAAGCCCAACCAAATATACAATTTATCCATGTCATCTATATAATGATGCCCCTCTTCGAGTCAGCATTTCCAAGCAAGAATATTGGAGTGGGTTGCCATTTCTTCCTCCATGGGATCTTTCTGGCCTAGGGATTGAAGCTGTGCCTTCTGCATCTCCTGCACGTTAGCCAGATTCTTTACCACTGAACCGCCTAGGAAGCCCTTTTGATTGTATGAGATGTTTATCTATGTTGGATATTAACCCCATCTCAGTCATATCATTTGCAGTCATCTCCCATGTGATAATGAAAATCTTTTCATTTTGTTGATGATTTCCTTTGTTGTGCAAAAGTTTTAAGATTAATTAGCACCCCCCCTCCTTTTCTGTTTTTGCTCTTATTTCATTTATTTTGGGCATCTTTTGTGGTTCAGCTGGTAGAGTATCTGCCTGCAATGTGGAAGACCTGGGTTCGATACCTAAGCCTTTATTTTAGGAGACAGATCCAAAAAATATGTATATATATTGCTGCGATTTACATCAAAAAGTGTTCTGCCTATGTTTTCCTGTAGGAGTTTTCTAGCATCCAGTTTTATACATAGGACTTTAACCCATTTTAAAACTGTTGAATAAAAGACTGTGTGAGGAAGAGATGTCTTACTCTTGCTTTTTTTTTAAAGTGTGAACAATGTGAGCTTAGTGAAAGGCTTGGTGGCAATAGAAAGTGCAGAGTTGGAAAAGAAGTGCAATAGCTAATAATCACAAGTTCTGAAAAGATTCAGAAAAACAAAGGAAAGGAAAAACACAGGAGGAACAAATTATTCATGGTCAGAGAGAGAGATTTCTCATTAAAAAAAAAAGAATTTTGAAGGTAGAATGGGCAAGTTTATTTAGTAAATTTGGGACTGCTGACCTCCATTTTGCATGTGTGTGTGTGTGTGTGTGTGTGTGTGTGTGTGTGTGTGTGTATAGCAGGAAGCAGAGACAGCTGGTGAGCGTGTGGGAGGTGCCTCAGGAAACTTGGAAGCATGGCGGTGGTGAATAGAAGCAAACAGGGCTGCCAGATAGAGGGAGGGCTAGGCCCAGGGGAGGTCTGACAGGACCCATCCAAGTCTGGTGGACCATGGGCTTCCTGGGGGCCTCCTGCTCATTGAAAACCCTTTGTAAACCTGATGCACATCATGGCTGCTTAGCGGCTCTCTGCCTCAGCGAATCTGTCTGACTAATTGATGAGTAGGCATTATTCTGTCCATAATGGAGTTAGCCAAGGGACAGGGGATGTGTGAAGTCTCATTTCACCAATGGCAGGCTTCCCAGTTGAGCATATCAGAATCACTATTCAGAGCCCATAGACCCACTGTAAACTGAAAATGGCATTGTTAACTGCACGTCTGGGGTGTGTTAAATTTTACAAATAAATAACGCAACAAGATTTGGCACAGATGAAGCCAATAGAAGCTGAGGTGCGGCCTCTGTGAAATCCTGGGCTCTGAGTTTCCAGGCCCCGCAGACTCTTGGTCCCCCTTTCTCTCCCTCTGGTAACTCCATGATGCCCTTGTCTGGTGGCTCCCGCTCAAACACCCAGGATCTTGCCAGACGTTAAGAGCTGCGTCCACTCTTCTGTGACAGCTTCTGTGGTCCTGTTCAGGTGGGAATTAATCTCTCCTCTCAGCTTGCACGTGGCTTTGCTCCCACCTCTTCATCAGTTTCAGAGCTCTCTCTTGTAGTGTAATTGCTTATGTCTCCCTCCCTAGTGAGCACAGGATTTAAGAAAAAAGGTGGGCTTGAGATTCGTGAAGGGCACTGGTGCTGAGTTTCCAGAAAGTTTTCAGAGTTTTATTCCAGTATAGTGAAGAACCCAGGACTTCACCCACAGCAGACGGCTGGCTTATTTTGGAAGGAAGTATATTCCACAGTGACACTACTGCAATAATGCCTTACTTCAGCCTGGTGCTATCTTTCTTTATAGTCCCATTGCTTGGTTCATTTTCCTCGATGAGTGAGGTTCAGGCTCAAGTTTTAAAAAGTTTTGTTGAATTCATTTCATTGAAGTGCAGTTTATGTCAGTTTATGTATTGCATGCATGTCAAATGTATAATTTGAAGATTTTTACCAGAAACCATACACTCATGTAAACAGAGACACCATCATGTTATAGAATCTCTCCATCACCTCTGAAAATGTTCTCTTTGTCCCAGGAAGTGCGGGACTTCATCCACCCTAAGCCCAGACAACCACCGATCTGCTTTTTGTCATGATAAATCAGTCTGACTTTTTCTAGAATTTTATATAAATAGAATGATACTGCATGTAGGCTTTCTGTCCTTTTTCTTTTACTCACTTAATGGTTTTGAAATTGGTCTTTATTACAGTGTGTAGCTGTTGTCCATTCCTATTTATTTCCAAAGAGTAGCCTCCCCAAGAGAAATAACTCAGCTCAGCCATTCATCTCTGGTTAAACATGTAAGGTATTTCCAGTTTGGAGCTATGGTGAATAATGTTCCTCGTAACATCCATATGCAAGTATTTATTGAATACATGTTCTTACATCTCCTGGACAAATACCTAGGAGTAGAAAGTCTGGACTGTAGAGTAAGTGTATATATTTAACATTCTCAAACACTTAAAAATTTTTTTGATGTGGACCATTTTTAAAGTCTTTATTGAATTTGTTACAATATTGCTTCTGTTTCATGTTTTGGTTTTTTGGCCAGGAAGCTTTTTGGATCTTAGCTCCCTGACCTGGGATCAAACCTGTACCCCCTGCTTTGGAAGGCGAGGTCTTAACCATTGGACAGCCAGGGACATCTCTAAAATTTTCAAACATTTGCTAACAGTTCTGCAAAAATAGTTGTGCCATTTTATATTCCTACCAGCTGTATATGTGTGCTTCAGCTGTTTTTCACACTCTCACCAAAACTTGATATTTTGAATCTTTTAAAATGTTACCCATTCTAAATACCCCATTCTGGATATTTAGAGATAGATCACTGTAGTTTTAATTTTTATTGCTCTGATTCCTAATGGTTTTTTTTTCATATGTTCAATGGACATTTGTATCTATTTTGTGTGAAATATTTATCTTATTTTATTATTGGCTGTTTTGAACCCTTCAGTATTGAGCTGTGAGTTATTTTATACATTCTGGACACAAATTTTTTTCTCTGATATATATGTTGCAAATATTTTCTCTCATCCCATTATTTAAGCTTTCATCTCTTATGTTGCCTTTTGAAAAGCAAAAATTATTAATTTTGATAAAATCAAATGTATTCCTGTTAATTCATGTATTTGTGTCTTATCTAGGAAACCTTTTCATTTTCCAAGTTAGCCAATATTTCTCATTTCTCTTCTACTGAAGTTTTGTGGATTAAACTTTCACATTAAGATATATGGTACATTTTGGGTTATATCTGTGTATTCGATGAGATAATGGTCAAGCCTCTTATTTTTTATATGGATATCAGGTTGTTTCCACATCACTTATTAAAAAGTCTTTCTTTTCCCCATTGAAGTTACTTGTTGGCTTTGTCAAAAATTAATTGACCATGTATGAGTGTATCTATATCTGGAATCTCAGTTCTGTTTCACTAACCTATATATCTATTTTAATGTGCAAATCCCACTAAAGGTAATTGCAGTAACCTTATAGTAATTCTTAAAATCATGTAGATTATTAGTGAATGAATTTGTTTTAATCATTTAACTATTCTAGATCACTTATATTATTATATAAATGCTAGAATCAGCTTATCAGTTTCCATAAAATGAATAGTGAAAGTTTGAATGTGAAAGTCTTAAATTTATAGATGAATTTGGGGATGATAGGTACTTATTACCAGCAATAATGAATCTGTCAATCCACAAACGTAGTTCACTAATTTATCCTTTCTTTAATTTCTCTCAACAGTTTTAGAATTTTCAATGATGCTACCTTGTATATCTTTTCTTACTTTGAGAATTTAAAAAAATTTCAAAGAATTGTAACTATGATTGCTTTCTAAGTTTAATTTTTCTAAATGTTAATTTTTCATATATAAAAATATACCTGGTTATTAATATTTTTTCATCTGCTTCCCTTCTAAATTTCAATCATTAGTTCTAGAGTTGAAATAAGACTTTTCATATAAACAGTTTTGTCATCTATAAATAGACAGCTTTATTTCTCCCTTTCTCATCTTATCATCTTTAATTTCTTTTCTCTTGCTTTAGTGTACCAATTAAAATTACAGTAAAATATCAAACAAGAATGGTGAAAGTACACTTCTTTGTCTGCTTCTCAAACTTTGGGGAAAAGTTTTAATATTTCACTACTGAGCATGTTATAAGTTGTAGATTTTTCATAAATACTCTTTGTCAGTTGAAGATGTTTCTTTCTGTTCCATGTTTGGAAACATTTATAAATTTTTTTTTTTGAGATCATGAATTGGTATCGAATTAAATTTTTTTTTTGTACATCCATTCAAATGATACTATGATTGTTCTCTTTTTTAACTTGATGAATTTATTGATCATTTTAAAGTTAAACGATAAACAAGTTACCTCAAAAGTTAGCACCTTAACACAATAATCATTTATGATCTCACAAATTTGGGGATCAGGAACCCAGACAGTGCTTAGGCAGGTGTCAGAGACTCAAGGCTTCTCATGAGGATTCAGTCAAACTATTGTTTGAAGTTGTGGTCTCATCTGAAAATGTGACTTTCAGGAAGATTTTCTCTGACACTCACTCACATGGCCCCCATGCAGCATGAGCAGCTAAAGGCTCAGTTTCTCACTGGCTGTTGATTTCCGTAGGGCTGGATATGTAAGGTGGGTTGCGCAATAACAATCAGTTAAGTGAGAGATTGGTTACCTGTATACTCAGTCGTGTGTTCGACTCTTTGCAACCCCATGGACTGTAGCCTGTCAGGCTCCTCTGTTTGCGGAATTCTCCAGACAAGAACACTGGAGTGGGTTGCCGTTTCCTCCTCCAGGGGATCTTCCCACCCAGGGATTGAATCCACTCCTCCTGCACTGACAGGCAGATTCTTACCACTGCACTACCTCAACAAGACAAAAACTAATCTTTTTAACAACACAATATCAGAAGTTAGCAGTGAGTTACTAGAACCCGTCCACACCCAAGAGGAGGTGATTTTAAGAACAGGAAAACCAGAGTGCAGGCATCACCAGGAATCATCTCAAAGTTCTGCCTACCCTTGGTCTTTGGTTTCTCTTTCCTCCTTGGCTGATTTCTTTTAGATTAAATCAAAACAACTTTTTATAAGTTAATCTTTATTTACCTATTCTCCTTTAGGTCTTCCTAGGTGACTCAGTGGTAAAGAATCTGCCTGCCAGTGCAGAAGTTGTGGGTTCGATCCCTGGGTCAGAAAGATCCCTTGGAGAAGGAAATGGCAACCCACTCCGATATTTTTGCCTGGGAAATCTCATGGACAGAGGAGCCTAGCAGGCTATAGTCCATGGGGTTGCAAAGAGTCAGACACTACTGAGCGACTAAATAACAATAAACAGCGCTTTTTTTTTAATTTTTACTTTATTTTGCTTTACAATACTGTATTGGTTTTGCCATACATTGACATGAATCCGCCATGGGTGTACATGAGTTCCCAATCCTGAGCCCCCCTCCCACCTCCCACCCCATATCATCTCTCTGGATCTTCCCCGTGCACCAGCCCCAAGCATCCTGTATCCTGTATCGAACATAAGCTGGTGATTCGTTTCTTACACGATAGTATACATGTTTCAATGCCATTCTCCCAAATCATCCCACCTTCTCCCTCTCCCACAGAGTCGAAAAGTCCATTCTATACAGCATTTTCTTTTTAGCTATATCTCTTTGCATTATTTTTTAATTTGGATGCCTCATAAATAGTCTTCACTCTTTACATTGTACTTAAAATTTAGGAATACTAATTTAAATGTAGAATCATTGACCATATTTTTTTTTTTATGAAACACACCTTTTACTTGTTGTTTTGTTTTTACTTTACAATATTGTATTGGTTTGATTTAAACCCAGCTCATCACCTTTATGCTGAAATCATTATGTTATGAGTAATAAACTCCATAAGCCAATGTTAGCATTTTTTAAACAAGTCAAGTGTATTTTAAAGGAATTATTAGAAAATGCCCTTTTATTTTTTATGGTATATTTGCCACTTAATTTATTCCTGAAGATTTGAATTTTCCACCTATGTCATTTCCTTTCATTTTGAAGAACTTCTTCTAGTATATTTTGTATTGATGGTGGGCGGGTCATAATTCTTTTGGCTTTCTTTTACCTTAAAATGCTTTTATTTCACCTTTATTCTGGAAGAATGATGTTTTATTTTTGGTTGCTATGGGTACCATCTGAGGTCTTGATTTTTTTTTTTCCCCAGCACTTTTAAAAGTGTCTTTACATTATCTTTGGCCTCCATAGTTTCTGATAAAAGTCAGAATTTGGAATCTTTGCCATCTTTGGAATTCTTTTTACCTTTTAAATAATGTGTCGTTTTTCTCTGGAAACTTTCAAGGTTTTATCTTTCCTTTACGCTAGACTGAAAGTAAAAGTGAGGTTTGTTCTTCAATCTGGATGTAGTTTTGCATATAGACCCTACAGAGTGCTAAAGCACTAATTAAACTGAGAATGAAGTACAGTCAAATGTATAAGTAAAGATTCGAGGAAAGGCACAGCCTCTATAAACGTCCTTTCCTGCAGCTATGATTACATCATCTCTTTCGGCTTTCTGCATTCCTATCCCGCCAAACATTTATACACACTGAGAGACTCAACTATAAGGACACACACCTGTCCCCCATGGTCAGTATAATCCAGTCTTTAACTAAGACAGTTCTAGAGGTGCTCTCGCACCTCTGGTCTCAGCAACCAGTGATTCTTGCTTCTGCTTATCATGAACCCTGTGTCCATTTCGGCACCTGTGGGTCTATTGATAACAAACACCTCTTGCATCAGAAAGGTGAGCAAAACACATAGGCAGACTTTCATGTAAATTGGATTAACTTCTAAGACCATGAGCTTTATTAAGCATTTGTGGAAGAAGTTTGGAGTAAACACTTCTAAGACTTAATATTGTGTTCGTGGAAAGGCAGTCAGTAGCTGAGAATTCATCAAAAGAAGGTACTGACACTTCAAAATCAATACACATAATGGGATCCTCCTTCCAACCGAAATGAAATGCAGGAATGGTTTGTATGTTTACCGAGATTATACAGTCTTGGCTTTTTGAGGTGACAGCAGATGGTCCGATAAGAAGTGGCAGGACTGAGTGCAGGGACCCAGCATCTCATCTCAAGCTCTCTTAACCATGAAATCTATGAATTTATGCTTAACCGAGCAATGGGGGGAGAAAATCATGTACAGTCTTAGGGCGAGTCAGGGTGACTGAGTGCACCCTGTACTTCTCAAGAGTAATTAAATCTTAAGCATTTTTTCCTATCTCACATTTTTTTAAAGGGTGTGCATTTCTACTTTTCTTGAAATGTCACCCATCAAAAAATGTCACTTACACACGCTTGTACTGTTTCATTTAGTTTTAGATACTTTGTGACTTGGCTTCGATCATTTTTATTTCTTATTTCCAAGCTTCAGATCCTTAGCCAACTAAGCATCAGTGCTGACTCTATTTTCCAAATTCTATCATTCTTTAAATATCATTTGGGATTATTTCCAGTACTTCATTGATTTTTATGTTTTTCTCCTTTGTTTTTCACTCAGAATACTGGTAGTGTATTGTCCACATTGTTTTTAGTTTCAAATGTATTGGGAATAATTTAAATAGGAAATCTGATATCAAATACTGATATATCTAGAGGAAGAAGGGTATATAAAAGAATATTTACACAGCACACTCTTTCCAAAGAGATGAAAAGCAATCTCTAAAGAAATATTCTAATATCACATACCAGGTTAATAAATAGAATTCATTCATAATGGTCTTGTAAAAGATAAAATATGTTTAATGCATGCTTAGCTTTCTAAATAAATTCAGATTATTTTAAAAAATAATCAATAGTCTGTCCTCAAAAAAAATTATTCCTACCTCTTTCAAGTTATTTAATTCACAGCAACTCATTAGAAAAAAGGTATTTAATCATTTTGCATTTTATGATTTCATTGCTCTATTATTTTCTTTGTACAACATAAACTAAGTGTATTGCTATTGCTATTTTAGTGTCTAATCAAATACTGCAGAGATATTCAGCTACTCTTTGAGGCTGTATACACAGCATTTTATGATAAAATGTTGAGAATAAAGCTTTTAGATCAGGATGATGAAGATGAATGATCAATTTTTCACATATTGTTTTTAATTCATGCAGGAAGTCAAAGACAATAAATTGATAGATTGAAGAACTTTTTATTGCTAGATAGGGTGCCAAAAAAATAAAAAGAAAGGCCCCTTTTTTTTTATGTGAAAAAAATTACAAGTGAAGAGAAACTAGAAATAAAGAGGGAGTCATTTGAATAAATGCATCTTCTTTTTAAGACATTTAAAACAAATTAAGTTTTTTTAGCCTGTAGATATTTCCAAAGCAAAAGCAATTCAACTTCAAAACCGTCTCAGCTGACCTTACCTTTAAGTCGCTGGGAGTGACAGAGACACTGAGGGAGAAATCAAGGACATGATTAATTATATCTTGATTCTAGTCAACAATGAGCAGCAGGGTTTTCTAGAAGACTTCAACCACCATCTCCTTAATCTGAATACTGCTTTCTCCAGAAATTCATTAGCAACTGAATAGCTGGAAACTGACTGTTAAATCTTTTTAACTAAAGTAACCTTCCAAATCCAAGGAGTATTCTGAAATTCCTTTTTGTTTATTTACTTATTTTTTATTGGAGTAGCAACCCACTCCAATATCCTTGCCTAGAGAATTCCATGGACAGACTATGGGGTGGCAAAAAGTCAGACAAGACTGAGTAACTAACAATTCTAACACATAGCTTCTTTACAATGTTGCATTCATTTCTGCTGTATACCAAAGTGACCCAGCTATAAAATATATGTATCCCCTCTCTTTTGGATTTCCTTCCCGTTTAGGTCACCACAGAGCACTGAGCAGAGTTCCCTGTGCTGTCCAGTCAGTTCTCATAGTTATCTCTTTTATGCATAGCATCAATAGTGTATATGTGTCAATGCCAATCGCCCAACTAGTTCTTAGATCTACATTTTTTCAACAGGTGGTTGGAGTTATCAAATACATTGTAATACTCGTTAGCATGTTTGCTGTTAGATTTGGAAAAAGTGTACTTGAGGAATTGCTCATTTATATGATAGATTAAATAATAGAATGAGAAGAAGAGATAATGAATTACAGAGGACACTAGATTAATTATCCATCACATTTGCTTCATCCTTTCCGTCCACACTGTTGATGTTTTCTTAGGAGCCCTCACACACTGCCCCTAAAATAAAGCCAGAGCTCCCAAGGATGGTCTGTTTCAGTGCTTCCCCTTAGGTCCCTCCTGTGCTTCTAGGTTAACCTTCAGAAAGCCGAGTTAAAAGTAACAGATGGCCAGTGGGACCCTGCTGTATACAACAGGGAGCTCAGCTCCGTGCTCTGTGATGACCTAGAGGGGTGGAGGTGGGATGGAGGGGAGGAGATCCGAGAGAGAGAAGACATCGGTATGTGTATAGCTGATTCACTTTGTTGTACAGTAGAAACTAACACAATATTGGAAGCAATTATACTCCAAGTTTTGAGCTTCCCTGGTGGCTCAAAAGGTAAAGAATCCACCTTCATACGCGGGAGACCCGGATTTGATCCCTGGGTCTGGCAGATCCCCTGGAGAAGGGAATGGCACCCCACTCCAGTATTCTTGCCTGGAGAATTCCATGGACAGAGGATCTTGGCAAACTAGTCCACGGGATCCCAAAGAGTCGGACACGACTGAGTGACTGACACTTTCACTTTATACTCCAGGTTTTAAAAAGAAAGGAAGATAAAGGAAAAACAGCAACTGTCATGCTTTTCCATTTCCTATAGGAAATATATCCTAAAATCATTACCCTACTTTCAAAGCCCTGAACCTATTGCTTTCCTACATCATTTCCCATTCCTACCTCTCAACCCTATGAAGTCTCCCAAATAAATAGACTCAGCTTTTCCCAAACACACTTCTACATCTTTAACCACAGGAATTCCCTGCTGGCTTGTAATGCTTATCCTCGATCTCTGTAGCCCATGTCTTGAATTCAGCCAGAGAAGAAAAAAAAAAAAAATATTCTTTCTCCTCTGAAATCCCTTAAAACTTTACCTGTACATCTTTTAATTCAGCACTTATCATTTTCCACCTCTTGTTATGTTAATTTTGGCATTCAAGACACAGGCATAGTACATTAATTCCCTCCAGCACTTCTTGTGGAGTTTTGTAGATGGTGCACTCTCAAAACCTGATTGGTGAATTTCCTGATTTGAAGCCTTTTCCTGCTAACTGTCCTTGTCTTTAGTGGAAATTGTGAGTAAGAGCTTGGAAGACAGTGAGGAAATTGGTACTGAAAGCTGAGGGAAAAAAAAAAAAAAAGCCCCTGCTGTCCAGTAGAGGAAATCTTGGCATCACTGTTGCTTGTGGCACTGAGGGAGAGCAAAAATATTCATAAGGAACCTGCATGCTTGGAGGGAAATTTCAGGTAAAATGTTGAAAGGGCCAAATTACTTCTTGTAGCTACATATTATAAAGCTTGCATAAAGAGACTTGAACAAAAATAAAGTGAATTTTCTATTTTCAAATAAAATTTAGAGGATACACACACACACACATATATGAGAAGAGACTTGCTGGTTTCAAAAATAAAAGGTCATCCTTGTTTTCTTCTATTGGGAAAATTTGTCTGGACTTGGGGAAAATAACCTTAAAAGTTATTACTAAATATTGAGTACAGTTCTCTGTGCTATACAGTAGGTCCTTCAGTTTCTTTTGATTTAAAAGTCAAGCATTTGGAAAGTATCAATTATTTATGATTACATGGGATACAACTTAACGCTTTGTGACATTTATTGAGCAGTTCAAACTATTTGCAAGAATTGATATTTCATAATTATTATTTTTTAGATATTCCCCCAATAACAAAAATAAACTTTACTGAAACACATGAAGGAAAGCTTATTCTAGCTTACAATTGCCATTCTGGTCCACTGAATTTTTAAATAAAGTGGTAAAGAATCTGCCTGTCAATGCAGGAGATGCAATAAGAGATGCAAGTTTGATCCCTGGATCAGGAAGATCACCTGGAAGAGGAAATGGCAACCCATGCCAATAATCTTTCCTGGAGAATCCCATGGACAGAGGAGCCTGGAGGGCTATGGTTCATAGGCTTGCAAAGAGTTACACACTACTGAAGTGACTTATCAGGCATACATGTGTATCATAAAAGACTAAATAAAAAGAAAATGGAATAATGTTGGAATTTTCTGAAAGGACGATTACATGCTGAATAAATCATCGTTTTTTCAGCTTTTTATAGTGTGGGCTGAACTACTGTATGATCTTTTGAGAAGATATAAAAGAGTCTGGAGACATGCATAGTCCATTTTTAGCTTTCATTGAACACAACTTAGAATTTAGAATTTTCTGTTTTGTGTTGCTGTTTAGTCCCTAAGCTGTGTCCAACTCTTGTGCAACTGCATTGTAGCCTGCCAGGCTTCTCTGTCCATGGGATTTCCCAGGAAGGAATACTGGAGTGCGTGGCCACTTCCCTTTTCCAGGGGATCTTCCGACCCAGGGATTGAACCTGAGTCTCTTGCATTGGCAGGTTGATTCTTAACCGCAGAGCAGCCAGGAAAGCCCCCTTTGTTTTCTGTACATGACGTTGAAAAAAGTCATAGATGAGAACCTTTCACAATTAGGTGAATCAGAAGATGAACGCAAGGAGACAGAGAACAGCACTCCGGACACTAATGATGATGGCGTTCAGTTCAGTTCAGTTCAGTCGCTCAGTCGTGTCCGACACTGTGCAACCCCATGGACTACAGCACTGGATCTTATGTATGAAATCTTAGACCATGATTCCTCAGATGATGATATCCAAATACATTTTCTCAAAGTCAAGAGTATATAAGGAAACTATATTTCTAAATCCAGAATTAGATATTCTCATCCAGTGAGCCACTCAGAAAGGAAGATTTTATCATGCAATAATTTGCCACAAGAATCTGAATCATCTTATTTTGCTGAAAGGACTTGGACTATTCTGATATTTGTGGTGAACCAAAGTTTATATAATGTAAGGGAATCTACTAAGCTTGAATTGTTACTATTAATAAAAGGCTTAACAATGTTCTTTTTGCTATCCCTTTGTTCTTCTGTAAATTATTGCAACTATGATGACATAAAATGCTACTTTCAAAAGGTCTGTTTTATCTAGATAGAAAATAGGAATGTCACTTTTTCCTAGTATAGGTGTTTCAGAAGAGTGTAAAGAACATTAAAGATTGAAGATATCTCACAATCATTTTTCTTAAATAATTTTTCCAATTAGGAAATGTCTTTTATACCATGCTTCAGGAGAAGTTGGACACCTACAGTGAAGGAAACGTGCTACCTCTTAAAATAGCCCATAATATGTATAGTAAAGGTCAAGAGTTCTTCCGTACCCTTTGTACATAAATAGCCCTTTAGTTGTCAAGAAAGAAATCTCTCCATTATGTTGTCTTCTTGACTATTTTCAAGCACATATTGTTTTAAAATTAATATAAATATCATAATATAAATAATATACTATAAATAATGAGAAAAATTGTCCCTATATCTTGATCATTTAAGAATAAAACTGGCTACAGAGTTCTATGTACTGAAATTATGCTTCATTCGTAACCTTATCATCACTGTAGCTTTTTACTAGACTCATCATACTGTTGGCTTGTATTGAACTTTCAATCAGTTTAACACTGATGTATTTCATATGTGAAGGCTGCCAAGCCTGATTTCTCTCTTCCTGTACATGTTCAATTTTTTTTTAATATGAATGAAAGAATTTACAATATCTCTATTAAATTCAAGGATATAAATTTGCATATTTCCAGCCCATCCAGGTTCTCTGTATAATTTGATTTCCAAGGGATAGAGATATTGCTTTTAGGCCTGATCAATATTTACCTTTATTTCTTTCTAAGATTTTCTATGAAAAGAGTATATTTAACTGGATTGATAACAAAACAGAAAAAAAATTGATTCACCCTCAAGTATATATTGTTCTGTTGTTGTTTAGTTGCTAAGTTATATCTGATTTTTTTGTGGCTCCATGGACTGTAGCCCACCAGGCTCCTCTGTCCATGGGGTTTTCCAGGGAAGAACACTAGAGTGGGTTGCCATTTCCTTCTCCACGGGATCTTCCTGACCCAGGGATCAAGCTCACGTCTCTTGTGTCTCCTGCGTTGGAGGGCAGAATCTTCACTGAGCCACCAGGAAACCCCATACATTGTTTATCCCAATGCAAATATGTAGTTAAGCTGTATCATTGGGCCCACATTGGAGTGCAGCATCTTAATTCCAATTTGAATCTAAATCTTTGTACACATATAATTGATTTGAGAGAATGATCATGTAGTTATTTCTACAAAGCCTAGATAAAGATGCCCTTTCTTTATCTAAGAGCTTCTAGAGGTAAAAGAGAAGTTTAAGATACAGCCCTTCACATGAACATTGGAGATGAGCAAATATATGGAAATTGTATACTGTCCACTGAAATTTTCCTTACACCTTTCACTAATCTCAAAAATAAGTTTATGAATTTAAAATAATAATTTTACAGTGTATATTTAACAATAACCATTAAGAAAATGGGTATGTGAACTACAGACTGAGAAAACATTTACAGTTTGTATATTTGACAAAGATTTATTTTTAGAGCAAGTTTGGGCTTCCCAGGTGGCACAGTGGTAAAGAATCTGCCTGCCAATGAAGGAGACATTGGTTCAACCCCTGATTTGGGAAGATCCCCTGGAAGAGGGCATGGTTACTCATTCCAATATTGGTGCCTGGGAAATCCCATGGACAGAGGAGCCTGGCAGTCCATGGAGTCTCAAACAGTCGGACACCACTGAGCACAACACACCACACAAAGGCATAATCTTTAAACCAACCAACCCAGTAAAAACAAGCAAAATGCCAGACATAAGACAGAAGATATAGCCAATTGCACATAGCCAATAGCTAAAGAGAAAGCATTCAACATAATGAGTCATCCGAGAAATGCAAATTTAAAACCACACTCAGATGCCATTAGCAGAGCTGAAATAATACTGACAACACTAAATACTGGCAAAGATTTAGAGCAACTGGGTTACTGGTGAGACTATGAGAGGCAAAACAAGGTCAGGGAACGCTTTGGCAGATTTGTGTCTATTCATACAATAGCTGTGATCAGGAACAAAAAAGGAAAAATACACAAACAAAACCTTCAAAAGTACATGAGTGAATCTCATAAAACATTGTTTTCAAAAGCAGTCAGACATATACACAGTAATTATATATTGTATGGTTCTATTTGCATGGTGTCGAAGAAGATGCAAAATTTCTTGCTGATTGTGGAAGTCAGAAATACTTTCAGTAGATGTGTTTGGAAATGGCAGGAACTGAATGGAAGGAATCATGAGGAAATTTCCTGGTAACAAAAATGTTCCCTTTCTTGTTTGAGTTGTGGGTGTATTCAATTACTAAAGTTCCCAAGTCTACAACTTTAAAATCTTTAAGTCACCAACTTACCAGCTTTAACAATTCACTAAACTGAAAGCACTTGTGAGTTTTTTGTGTTTTTTTTTTTAATGTGATGCATGTGTATGTGTGTTAGTCACTTAATCATGTCTGACTTTTTGAGATCCCAGGGACTGTAGTCCTGCCAGGCTCCACTGGCCATGAGACTGCCCAGGTAAGAATAATGGAGCGGTTAGACATTCGCTTCTCCAACAGATCTTCACAGCTCAGGGATTGAACCCAGGTATCCTGCTTTGGCAGGTGGATTCTTTACCACTAAGCCACCAGGGAATGCCCCAGTGTGAGGTATACCTCTCTACATGTATTTTATTCACAATATATGTAAATCAAGCCATCATGCTGTATACCTTGACCATATACAGGGATGTATGTCAATTATTTCTCATTAAAACTAGCAAAAGTAGGTGTTAAAATAGCTTAATAAGATAAATGTATCACACACATAATTATGATAATGTTAATAATAGAAAATGTAATATCCTAAACCTGAAATTTGTTATCTGTAGATCTTTGGACAAATTACCCATAAGTCTTGACAGTCTGGCATAAAGTATAAAGAATTAATTTTAGCAGAATGGTGATTGGTCATACTGAGATTATTTCATTATATTACTTTATAAGTCACAAATATGATAGGAATGAGAAAATGAGTGAAATAACTTACTGTGATAACTTTCAATAACATGTAAAGTCATTCCATTTTAGTTCTAAGTATATTTTGTTTGAGGAAAATCTATAAAATTATTGTCATATAAATCTTCAAACTCTCATTTACACCTTTTTCATTTGACTCTGTAAGAAATCCAGGCTTTGGAATCAACATTGTTCTCTTCCTATTTTGGGCATATATTGTTTAAAGCTTAGACACATGGAAAAAAAAAAAAAAAGACTGCTTTTTCCAGAATGCTTAATGGATTTTTAATACGTGTGGGCCAGTGGTCTATATCCTAAAATTTAGATTTGTTTTCCTAAGGACCTGCTTTAATATTTAATATGCATGTGTGCTGCAATTAAGAATACCCCCCTTTTAATATTCTTGCATCCATGTTTTTCTCCTTTCACAGTGTTTGCATACTTTTGTTCTTTATCCATTTTTCACCTGAGACTGTGGTCAGGTTGTCCTTAGAAGGCTCACTTAAAATATTCTTATCTCTCTGTAACACTATCCTATCACATTCCATATGTCTCCTTTATCTTTTGCCCCCGATTAGCCTTTTACAAATAATGGAAGGAACCAAATCTTACCTTAGGAATCACTGTAAAATGCATAAATTAGGTTAGTAGCATTGTCTAGAAAACATAGAGAAAGGAACAGATTAAGGAAACCACATAGAAGAGGAGGTGCCCCAATGAATATGTGCAATTTGTGTGTCAGAGTAGTTCCATTTCTAATGAAAAAGTTATCGTAAATGCTCTGATGGTGAATGATTGATGTTTTTCACTCTAGAATTGTCAGGTAGGTTCAATTCACAGAGGAGCATCCAGATTTTTGAATATGTTGCAATTGTGAATTATTCTGATTTTTCATTTTAGGAAAGTTCATTTCCATTACATTTAGGCGAAAGATGAAAGAAGGAAAGAAACAAAGAAAAGGAAAAGGAAGTTTACATTACTTTTACAGCTAATGGCAGTCAGGCATTGTGTTCAACCCCCTTTATTCCCATAGGAGCCCAGTGAAATAGTTATGGTTATCTACATTTCATAGGTATACAGAAATTGAAGTTTAAAGATAAGTCTAAAATTGCATGCAGTGGGCGAAGCTGAAATTTTACACCTGGCCATCTGATGCCAAAAGTTAAATTCTTGTCATGATGGAACTTGTCCTTTCAAAGCAAATTGTTTTATTATCTAAAGAGAACAATAAGAATCATTTTATTTCTGTTCAATACTTACTAATACCTCACTTCCTTGGAGCTTTTAGGCAAATTAATGAACTTAAATAACTGAAATCTTTTAGATAGTGGAGGGTCATAGGACAATTGTCCATTAATTGGGATGGACATATATACCTGTCTTCACAATAATTGCTTAAGTGCCTAGTCATTCAGCCATGTCTGACTCTTTGTGACACCATGGACTGTAATCCACCAAGCTCTTCAGTCCATGGAGTTTTCCAGGCAAGAATACTGGGGTGGGTTGCCATTTTCTTCTCCAGGGGATGGGATCTTCCCAACCCAGGGATCGAACCCGGGTCCCATGCTTCTCTTGCATTAGTGGGCAGGTTCTTTACCACTAGCACCACGTCAGAAGCCCTGATAATATCAACAGTGTATCTTCAGTCCCCACTCCCACCGAAATGTACAGCAATTTGAAATGATGTGTTACCGAAAAAAATAGTTCTATCAGGTATTACTACTTGGTATTAAACTGTTTGCTTGAATGGCCACATAAAATGGCCTCATAGATTTAATTCTGGCATGGTTTTCCTTCTGCCTATTGTAGTTTTCTTTCTGAATTGGTATCTGACTTCATTGCAGTCAGTGTCTATTGATATATGACACCCTCTCTTCCCCAAATTAAGACATCTGATATGAAGTAACCAAGCTTACTTAATTTTTAACTTTAAAAAAAAATGTCTCGGTAGAGAATAAAACAAGGCTTCCCTGGTGGCTCAGACTGTAAAGAATCTGCCTGCAATGCAGGAAACCTAGGTTAAATCCTGTTCAAAATATTTAATAGTCAAAATATGTTTACAAATGTTATGCTTTCACAAAGAATTTTAATCACAACTTGTCTCAAACTTTTGCTATTTTCATGGGCTACTTTTCATATTATCTGACTTAATATTACATCTTACCTTCTAGTTTGGCTAGTAAATTACTATCATCATATTATCTCTTATTTTCTACTGTATTCACACATTTAAAACTAAATAGACTTTGCTAAACCTTGGAAAATGTCCATAAATGCATTGGTATTTAATATTTTTTTAAAACTCAAAAATGTGTTCATCCTACTTGTTGTTTTCAGAGGCATGTCTGCTTAGCTAATATTTTTTAATTTAAAAAAAAGCTTATGCACAATTTAACACAACATATAAAATTACACCTCTATAAAAGTGTAATTAAAGTCACAAAATAAATAACAAGTAAAACCAATCCATTGATCCTTGTCTCAAGTTTATTATTTCTGAAAACCTCAAAATGTGCAAAAAAAGTGTTTCTTAAAAATACATAGCTTGAAGATTTGTCATTTTTTAAAATTAGCTGATAAATCAGTATCTATAAAATAGTTAATACAACATCATATGTTTTAAACACTAACAAAATACCCTACAATGTTTAGAAGCAATGAATATAAATCAGTAATATGATTTTAAATATAATGTTTTAAAATATTTTTCCAAAAATCTGAGCTGCTAAAAATTTATGTTTTCTTAGTATAAAGATGGATATAATTCTCCTTAAGGAGATCACTATTGGACATAAGTGCCTGGCCACAGCAAACAAGTCATTAACACATTTTAATACATTTTAATAAACACCTATTACATTTAAGGTTCCCTGAAACGTCCTGTATGGAATAGGATATTGTTTCTGAAATTACAGGACTTTCAGTTTGTACAAAGTGGAGAGAATGAGATAAGGGGGAATTATTTGTAATTTATTAAATCACAGTCTGACAACTGTTTGCCTCCAGAATGAAAAATTATTTTCTTAAATCATAGTAAATGAACCAGATTAATTGTTAGAAGAAAATGCAGAAGGTCCATTATGGGACTATAGGAGGAATAAGAAATAAAAGACATCCAAATTGAAAAGAAAAAAAAAAAAAACACAACTGCTTCTCTGCAGATAAAATAACATCTAATGATACCCTGAAAAAACTGTTAGAGCTCATTTTAAAAATGCAGTAAAGTTGCAGGATACAAAATCAACAAAATTCTGTTGCATTTCTACATACTAACAATGAGCTATCAGGATAATTTTTTTTTAATCGTATACAATGGTGCAAAACATTAAATTTATCTGCTAGTATACAACTTTTGAGGAAAATAATTTTTAGAAAAGTGTCAAACATAGATATTAATGTGATCTCTTATTTACTGAAGGAGAAACATTAAATGTCTCAATTGTTTTTTGTACAAGAATAATGACATACCCTGACTAGTGGTAATCAATAAAACATTACACTTGGACCAAAAAGAAATAAAGTAAAAGACAAGAAAGGAAATAGAGCCAAATGGAATTAGTGATGGCAGAGAAGTAAAGAGTGACTTAGGGTCTAAACTGATAAACTACAGGTCTCTTAAAAGACCAGTCTTTACAGTTTGCTAAAAAGCTCTGATATTAACAAGACAAAAATAAATTAAGAATGTTATATAGGAAATGAGACCATCGTGAAGAGGAAAAGGATGTTTTGTGGAATATTTGAGGGTAAGTCACAGGACAAAGGCAAACTTTATGTGGAATAAGCATTCCAGAATCTATGGAACACCCTAACGGACCGAAGACCTGCTCTCACCAAGTTCTGTGTTAGTTGGGATTCAAGTAACCCTTCAAGGAATCTTTTGCTTAATGAGGTCTGAAATTAAATCTGCAGAATTACTGAATCAAGTAACATGCCTTGCTAAAAAAATAGAGAGTAAAAAATTTACTAACCGATGACCATGGAATGCATGGAAGAAACATATGCATGGTTTTAAGTAAACACTTTGAAAGAGAGCAAATAATACATACTCAGGAATACTAGTATAAAAAATCAGCTTCTAAACTTCCATGACAATAGCTGAAAGAGAAAGCCCAAATAATTCAGCTAAAAATCATCCAAGGATTGGCACAGATATTTCTACACAGAGGAAATACAAACGGCCAATAAGCGCATGAAAAGATGCTCGACATTATTTGTTGTTGTTGAGTCACTAAATCGTGTCCAACTCTTTTTTGTGACCCCATAGACTTTAGCCTGTCAGGCTTCTCTTTCCATAGCATTTCCCAGGCAAGAATACTGGAGTGGATTGCCATTTCCTTCTCCAGGTCAGGCCTTCCTGACCTAGAGATGGAGCCTGTGTCTCCTACACTGGCAGGCAGATGCCATAGCACTGAGCCACCAGGGAAGCCCTCAACATTATTAGTCAATAGGAAAATGAATGCCAAACCACTATGAGGTATCACTTCACACTCATGAGGATCACTTTAATTAAAAACTAATAAAATAAAAAAAACAAGAGCAAGGTGTGGGAAAAATTGGAGCCCTCATAGGTTGCTTGTAGCAATGGAAAACAATACTGGTGATTTGCAAAACAATTTCCCATTTCCTCAAATAATGAACATATTGTTACCATATGGTCCAATAATTCAACGTTTGAATATATGCCCAAAATACTGCCAAAACATACCTACACAACAACATGTACATCAGTGTGTATAGCTGAGCTATTCACGATAGATTTCCTTTGACTAACAATGGGGTTGGAGAAGGCAATGGCACCCCACTCCAGCACTCATGCCTGGGAAATCCCATGGACAGAGGAGGCTCGTAGGCTACAGTCCATGGCGTCGTTAAGAGTCGGACACGACTGAGTGACTTCACTTTCACTGTTCACTTTCATGCATTGGAGAAGGAAATGGCAACCCACTCCAGTGTTCTTGCCTGGAGAATCCCAGGGACGAGGGAGCCTGGTGGGCTGCAATCTATGGGGTCGCACAGAGTTGGATACGATTGACTCAACTTAGCAGCAGCAGCAGCAGCAACAATGGGGTTACAACCATATAAACCCATTGTGATTTGAACATATCCTAAGTCCAACCTACTGGACCAGCCTACCTTGAAGGTGCTCAGAACTCGTGCATTAGCTTATAGCTGGACAAAATCATCTAGCACAAAGCCTGTTCCATAATAAAGTGTTAAACATGTCGTCGAATACTGTACTGAAAGTGAGACAGAGTGGTTGTCTGGGTACAGAATGGTTGTAAGCGTATCAGTTGATTACCCTCCTGAACGCATGGCTGAGTGTGAGCCATGGCTCACTGCTGTTAACGGCCCACCATCACCAGAGAGTATGCTACTCATATTGCTAGACTCCCAAGCGGGCAAATTTCACAATTCAAAGCACAGGTTTTAATGAACGTGTTTGTTTTTGAACGATCATAAAGTTGAGAAATCGTTAAGCCAAAGTATATTATGTCAGGGACCTTCTGGAGAGCCAAAAGGTAGAAGCAATCCAAATTTTCATCACTTATGAATGAAGGGTATTTAAAGGATGGAATATTATTTGGCCTTAAAAAATACGCCAAGACCGATACATACTACCACCCGGATGATCCTTGAAAATACTATGCGGAGTAAATGAGGACAGACAAGAAAAGTCACTTGTATCATTCCATTGGAAAGACTGAAGGCAGAAAGGAAAACGGGCAACGGAGGATGGGATGGTTGGAAAGCATCACTGACTTGATGAACATGAGTTTGAACAAACTCTGGGAGGTAGTGGAGGACAGAGGAGCCTGGTGTGCTGTAGTCCACAGGGTTGAAAAGGGGCAGACATGACTTGGCAACTAAACAACAAGAATTGGCAAAGCCATGGAGACAGAAAATAAACTAGTGGTTCCCAGAAGTTGGTGGGTGGTGGCAATTGAAATGTGATTGCTAGCAGTTACAGTTATAGGATTTCTTTTGGGGGTAAAGAAGATGTATTGGTATTTATGACTAGGAATATTTATATTTCTGGAATTGGGACTGACATATATACACTATTGATACTGTGTATAAAATAGACGACTAATGAGAGCCTACTGTACAGAGCAGCAGACTCTACTCAGGGCTCTGTGGTGACCTGAATGGGAAGGAAATCCCGAAAAGAGGGCATCTGTGTATACGTACAGCTGATTCCCTTTGCTGTGCAGTAGAAACCAACACAAAATTGCCAAGTAACTATACTCCAATAAAAATTAGAAAGAAACGAAAAAGAATGGTAGTAGTCATCTCTTCTTGTTAGGAAAAAGTAGAAATGATAATTACAGAAACCAAAGCTATTGAGTCATCACTTTGTACCCAGTGTTGTTCTGAGGCCTTAACATATTACGATCAATTTAATATTCAGAATACTATGACATCTATAACTCCTTCACAATTCCTCGTTCTCAACCTTGAATACCACCAACAGTCGAAGGAAAATGGGTAAACGGTTCCGAATTGACATACTGCTGCTTCTAGTCTTACTGTGTCCTACTCAGCAGAAATGTGTTTGTTTTACTGAAGAATTCTTAATGTATTTGATTAGAAGGACAGCCTCAGGTCCCTTTCAGAATCACACAGAAGATATGGTATAGGCACCGTGTGCTCTGCTTAGGCACTCAGTTGTGTCTGACTCTTTGGTGACCGTATGCACTGTTGCCCTCCAAGCTCCTTTGTCCATGGAGTTTTTTCAGGCAGCAATACTGGTGTGGGGTGCCATTTCCTCCTCTGGGGGATCTTCCATATCCAAGGATTGAACGTGCATCTCATGCAAGGCAGGTGGATTCTTCACCACTGAGCCACTGGGGAAGCCTGCAGGCCGCATATTACTTTTGAAATAAATGTTCTAAGTTCTTCATTCCAAAGTACATGTGGACACTAGAGTTTCAGACAAGTGATGGAGAACCTATACAATTACCCACCTTTTAGAGATAAGGGCTCTAAGTTTCAGGGAGACAAAGAAACTTGCCTAAAGTCACACAAATAATAAGGGCCAGAGCCTTGGTCTGGAATGGGACTCTTTCCAGAATCTCTGCTCTTAATCACGACACCACAGTTTAGAATACTTTGGAAAAATAGATGGCAGCCAGATTGTATCGTTCTCTGAGTTGTAAGCTAAGAAGGTTAGGCTTAATTCTCCTGAAAGAAAATTAGGTGCCAGGCAATTTAACTTTAAGAGCATGGCAATTTGTATTTTGAAATTTACCAGAAAACAAATAGTTTTCAAAGAGAGTGAGCTCATTGGAGGTGGATGCTATAGACTAATTTATATTACCATGGCATATAATGGATAAAATACATTTCCCAGTGGTTTCTCACTGTGTGCAAAAATGACTTATGCTGTCAGTGGAACAGTGATTATACCCATTAGTGAAATATAAAAATTCAGCTCAATTAAATTACTTATGCTATTTTTTTCCCTTTCCTAGGAATATATTTTGACATTCAAGTACATCTTCGTGAGCTAACAGAATTTGAAGCAGCTACAATTTATTCTGTTTCTAATTGTGGTTAAATGATTATGTGATTCATCAATAAACAGATAGCTCAGTTTCACAGTATATCTTAGTTTACAGGGAGATTATGACACCATGACGTGTAGTAATGCAGTGAAGGGGAGAAGTTGAATGCAGATTTGTTATTTCACAAATGCCTCCATAGCTTAAAGTTTAATTTAATGTTTTGGATGAAAGCTGTTATCCTAGAAGAGTGCAGAAAAAATAAATTTGAAAACATAAATTGTAAGAGAATATAACATTTCATCTCACTCAAGAGTGAGCAATTATTAACAGCCGCTTGGTGAGGGACGACGTGGAAAGTGAATACGAATGATTTTTAAATTATTTCACATCCCCTCAGTTACAATGCAATAATTGAATCAGAAGGTTGATTATAATAACAGGTACTAAATACTTATTAGTTCATGAAATCTATGTTAGTATATTTCTTATCACTTAGATTAATTGCTTACATGAATGTCCTGTGTATGGGTTTGTTAATGTGATGGAGAAGTTTGAACAATTGTGTTGTTTCCCTGTGACTTTAGGAACACACACACACAACTACCAATAAAAAGTCTACAATTAGGCTTTCTCTAGTGGTCCAGTGGAGCGTCGCAGGTGGCGCTAGTGGCAAAGAACCCACCTGCCAATGCAGGACGCATAAGAGACGTGGATTCGATCCCTGAGTCAGGAAGATTCCCTGGAGAAGGGAATAGCAACCCACTCCAGTATTCGTGTCTGGAGAATCCCATGGCGAGCAGAGCCTGGTGGTCTACAGTCCAAAGGGTCGCAAAGAGCTGGACATGACTGAAGCAACTTAGCACGCACATACACATTGGCAGGCAGATTCTTTACCTCTGAGCCACCACGGAAGCCCACCTGCATTTATATGAAAGTCTCTAAGTCGTGTCTGACTCTTGCGACCCTCAGCATTCTCTAGCCCAGGATACTGGAGTGGAGAACTTTTCCCTTCTCCAGGGCATCTTCCCAACACAGGGATCAAACCCCAGTCTCCCGCATTGCAGGCAGATTCTTTACCAACTGAACCACCAGGGAAGCCCTCTGTATTTATAACAACCCTTTAAAAATGTTTATCAATTACCCATATATATTCACTTTATTCATTACTTAGTGAATTTGTTTTAAAAAGTTATCTTTCCTCAGTACATTGTGCAAGACCTCAGTGCTACAATTTATATGCAATTTTGTCCAAGCAAGACCTCCATGATGAAGGCTTAACTTCAAAAAAGCCAATAACTGTATTTATAAATCTGAGTCATGATGGGTTAGGTATAGAAAAAAAAAATCATATGATCCAACATCTATACACATTATCCAGTAAAAATATTTCCATAGACTCAGTTGTTAGTAGATATTTTGAAAGCTGATCATTTTCTTCTTGAAAACAGTTACTGAAAATTGACGAGGGAGTTGAGTGTTAAAAACTTCAAGTGTAACAATTTAGACATAGTGATGAGTATGCATGTGAAGCACACAACAAGCTCCTTAGTATACAGCATAGTAAAAATTTGTGTACCTTGCTAAGATGACCTAAGGATATTTGAAGAGTCTGGCTCATGAGGCTAGGTTATGGCATGTATTTATCTAAACACAGACCCACTCTCAGCCTCCCCATTAAACATCTGCAGGTAAGTCATTTGCATCAGTTCAAAAACTGAAGGTGAAAATTGATGGACTAGTTTTGTACTTGCCAACAACTTGCAGAGATGACACAGGCATTGGAAAGATATGAGTGAGGGTTTGGGGACCCCCATCTGAGGTATTTCAAATTAACAGCTAATGGATGTTTTAATAGCTTTTTTATGGTGGGATGAGGCTGAATGAAAATTAACAACCAAAAACAACTGCACTTTGCATAGCAGATCTCTAACTCTTTTACACAATACTTTGATAAGACACAGGAACCCTTGATTTCATATTTACATGGTGAAATTCCAGTGCATATAAAAAGATTAATATACACATACGCGTATTGCTGGAGGTTTGCTTACTGTTTTTATGTAACTTGATCATCTAAGTGGCAATATCTTATTCTTATATTACATGTGCATGTTAAAACAAGTCTGTTATTATGAAGTTGCCACCATGATGTACCCAAGTTTTGGTGAAACAAGTCATGAGTTCATTTTCTATCCTCTGCAGATAAATCAGAATCAATTAATGGTGGCTCAGACTGTAAATATGAATTTGCTTGCAATGCAGGAGAGCCAGGTTCAATCCCTGGGTCAGGAAAGTCCTCTGGAGAAGGGAATGGCAACCCACTCCAGTATTCTTGCCTAGAGAATCCCATGGACAGAGGAGCTGAGCGGGCTACAGTCCATGGGTTCACCAAGAGCAGGACACAACTGAGTGACTAACACTTTCACTTTCCACCTTTTCTTTCATGTAGAACCTGTTATTATACTGAAAGTTTTGAGGATGAGTTGTGATCTCTGATCAATGGCCGCTAACCTTTTTTTTAATGTTTCCAATAGAAGATAACAAGGGCAGAAGCATGTTTAAAGCTGATAGCCATGGAATATATTAGTTAAAGAGAATGAGAGTATTAGCTATACAAAAATTGAATTGGAAGGAGAATATATAAGAAACTTGTCTTATTTTGGTTCTTGCAGTCTATATATATGTTCTTAATAAGAACAATCAAAGATATAAATATTAAAGAAATCTATCTTTAGAGATAAGTTCACAGGTGCATGTATGAATATATGTATGTGTATATGTGTTTGTATATCTGTATATGTATGTAGATGTGTTGTGAATATGTATGTATATATGTATACATATGTATGCACGTGTATGCATGTATATAGGTGTATAGATAAGTATATATTGTGTATAGATATGTATATATGTATATGTATGCATATATGTATGTGTATGTGTATACGTCAGAGAAGGCAATGGCACCCCACTCAAGTACTCTTACCTGGAAAATCCCAATGATGGAGGAGCCTGGAAGGCTGCAGTCTATGGGGTTGCTTAGAGTGGGACACTACTGAGTGACTTCACTTTCACTTTTCACTTTCATGCATTGGAGAAGGAAATGGCAACCCACTCCAGTGTTGTTGTCTGGCGAATCCCATGGCCAGGGGAGCCAGGTGGGCTGCCATCTATGGGGCCGCACAGAGTCGGACACGACTGAAGCGACTTAGCAGCAGCAGCAGCAGCATGTGTATATGTATATACATAAAAACATTTTTTCAATGTCCTTAAGGAAAACATGAGGGCAGGTCTGATGCAGGGAAATTTAAATATACCACTTTCAGAACTGTGACCCATGATTATGTGGTTTCTAGGCTCTTGACTCTTAATAGTTGCTTTATTACAGGAAATTTTTCAATGAAATTTTCTTTCTCAGTCTTTCACAAAACAACGCTTTACAGGCTTGATCATTTTAGTGTAAGAGAAACCCAAAAAGTTTTGAAGCCTTGTATTGTTTCATTTAATACTATAAGTGTCTGAGTATTCCTGAGAACTGTCTTGAAATTGAAGTAATTATTATCCCCTGTTCAAACTATGGCAACCCACTCCAGTGTTCTTGCCTGGAGAATCCCAGGTATGGGGAGCCTGGTAGGCTGCCGTCTATGGAGTCGCATAGAGTCGGACACAACTGAAGCGACTTAGCAGCAACAGTTCAAAGTACATTCATAATAAAGGTGAACATGAGAAGAAATAGTTATTCCAGAATCTCTTGGAACTTTGAAAAATGTGATTTCGTTAAGTCAAGTCATTGTAAGCCAGGGACGTCTGTGGTTTTGACGGCCTTCTCTGTGCCCATATAGTAATTGAGATGAAGGAAAGTAAAGGAAGAAAAAGTCTTCTATCTCTTGTTCTGGTCAGATGGTAACTCAGTTTCTTTCCCAGAACTTTTCCCAGTACACACACACACACACACACACATATATACTTATAGCTGATTCACACTGTTGTATAGCAGAAACCAATACAACTTTGTAAAGCAATTATCCTCCAACTTTTAAAAAATCAGATAAATAAGAAAGCAAAAAGTTGCTAAAAAACTGCATCTTTCTAATGGAGATCATGATGTTTCTATGACCTTAGCTGAGAGAGCTGAAATATTAAGAGGGATGAGTAAGTCACAACAACAACATAAGGGGATATTGGTAATATTTATGAGTGAGAAGTGGTGTTCTCTACAACCTGAAATGGGTGAATGAGTAAATGCAGAGAACCTCTTTAAGAAGAGAGAGATTCTTAAAGCCACTTTTATTTATATTATTATTTTATAGGAAATATAGTAAAGTAAGGTAAACACCTGTGAGTACATAAGAGTGCTGGGAGTGAAGCTTTATACACACATTGGAAAATAGTCACGATATTTGAATACAAAGAAGAGGATTGAAATCTACCCTCTGAAAATGGTGCACACAGGTGAAAGTGAAGCTTTCCTAGTTTTTGATGTGCTTGGTGGAAGAAAAGAAGCAATATTCTGAGCATGTGAAGAGACATGAGAAGTAGGAAATTGATAATAAATTTGCATTTGCATTACCAAGAGCTAAAGTAGACATTTTGAAGTGAATAACTTAAATTAGTCCACCCAACTCTACTGGTTTTGAAGGACATAGAGTATGGAATGTATTGAATTATGAGGTGTGGTCAATGACGTAATGAGCCCCCTCCCCTACAGATGTCCTTGGTACATGTTATGCTAATTTGCCAGCTAAAGGAGATTTTGCATATGGGAATAAAGACCTGTGTATTTCCAACTTTATCACGAGGGACCTAATAAAAAGGAAGCAGAATTAGAGTCAGGAAAAAGGAGCTGTGAGAAGTGAACAATGGTTGGAATGATGCATTCTAAAGATGGAAGAAGAGGTCATGAGTGAAGACATGCAGGAGGCCTCTGAAAACTGGGAAAAAGAAGGAACCAGAATTTCCTCCATAGGAACGCAAACAGGGCAAGCCTTGACTTGAGACCTGTAGGATTCATTTTGGATTTCTCAGAGCAAAACCATGAGATTCTATATCTGTGTTGTTTTAAGCCCCTAAGTTTATAATAATCTTTTACAATAGCAATAGGACATGAATATTAATACATGAAGTGAGTGAATATTATAAACCAGAAGGAAGGCAGGCCAGCATATTAAGAAGGAATATTTGAGTTACCCCAAACTCCTTAATTTGTAATTTTTCAGGGAGTGGGGGAATCCTCAAGTAAACTTTTCACTGTAAAACTAAAATTCAGTTCAGTTCACTACAGTAGCTCAGTCATGTCGGACTCTTTGTGACCGCATGGACTGCAGCACGCCAGGCTTCCCTGTCCATCACCAACACCCAGAGCTTGCTCAAACTCATGTCCACTGAGTCAGTGATGCCATCTGACCATGTCATCCTCTGTCATCCCCTTCTCCTCCTGCCTTCAATCTTTCCCAGCATCAGGATCTTTTCCAGGGAGTCAGTTCTTCACATCAAGTGGACAAAGTATTGGAGTTTCAGCTTCAGCATCTGTCCTTCCTTCCAATTGACTGGTTTGATCTCCTTGCAGTCCAAGGGACTCTCAAGAATCTTCTCCAATACCACAGTTCAAAAGCATCAATTCTTTGGCGCTAGCTTTCTTTGTAGTCCAACTCTCACATCTATATATGACTACTGGAAAAAAACATAACTTTGACTAGACTGACCTTTGTTAGCAAAGTAATGTCTCTGCTTTTTAATATGCTGTCTGTGTTGGTCAGAGTTTTTCTTCCAAGGAGCAAGTGTACTTTAATTTATTGGCTGGAGTAACCATCTGTAGTGATTTTGGAGCCCCCAGAAATAAAGTCTCTTACCATATCCCTGTTTCCCCATCTATTTGCCATGAAGTGATGGGACTGGATGCCATGATCTTCATTTTTTAAATGGTGAGTTTTAAGCTAGCTTTCTCATTCTCCTTTTCCACTTTCATCAAGAGGCTCTTGAGTTCTTCGCTTTCTGCCTTAAGAGTGGTGTTATCTGCATGTCTCTGGTTATTCATATTTCTCCCAGCAATCTTGATGCCAGCTTGTGCTTCATTCAGCCCAGCATTTTGCATGATGTACTTTGCATATAAGTTAAAGAAGCAGGGTGACAACATCCACCCTTAACATACTCCTTTTCCAATTTGGAGCTAGTTCCGTGTCCGGTTCTAACTATTGCTTCTTGACATGCATACAGGTTTCTCAGGAGACAAGCCAGGTGGTCTGGTATTCCTATCTCTTGAAGCATTTTCCACAGTGTATTGCAATCCACACAGTCAGAGGCTTTGGTGTAGTCAATAAAGCAGAATAGATGTTTTTCTGGAACTCTCTTGCTTTTTTGATGATCCAATGGATGTTGGCAATTTGATCTCTAGTTCCTTTGCCTTTTCTAAATCCAGCTTGAACAGCTGGAAGTTCACGTTTCACATACTGCTGAAGCCTGGCTTGGAGAATGTTGAGCATTAGTTTGCTAGCATGTGAAATGAGTGTAATTGTGTGGTGGTTTGAGCATTCTTTGGCATTGCCTTTCTTAGGGATTGGAATGTAAACTGACCTCTTCCAGTCCTGTGGCCACTGCTGAGTTTTCCAAATTTGCTGGCATATTGAGTGCAGCACTTTCACCAGCGTCATCTTTTAGGTATTGAAATAGCTCAACAGGAATTCCATCCCCTCCACCAGCTATGTTTAGTGATGCTTCCTAAGGCCCACTTAACTTCACATTCCAGGATGTCTGGCTCTAAGTAAGTGATCACACCATCATGATTATCTGGGTCATGAAGATCTTTTTTATATAGTTCTTCTGTGTGTTCTTGCTGTCTCTTCTTAATATCTTCTGCTTCTGTTAGGTCCATACCATTTCTGTCCTTTACTGTGCCCATCTTTGCATGAAATGTTCCCTTGGTATCTCTAATTTTCTTGAAGAGATCTCTAGTCTTTCCCATTCTATTGTTTTCCGCTATTTCTTTGCATTGAACGCTGAGGAAGGCTTTCTTATCTCTCCTTGCTTTTCTTTGGAACTCTGCATTCAAATGAGTACATCTTTCCTTTCCTCCTTGGCCTTTAGCTTCTCTTCTTTACCCAGCTATTTTAAAATAATGTGGGTAAAAACAAGTAAGTATACAATAAATATCCTTGTTTTCAGAAGAGTGTGTTTCAACAATGTAATTTTTAACAATGTGTTTTCTGCAATGTATTTTATTTTGTAACTCTATAGATGTACATTGTTGCCATTCAGAGTATTATGTACAAGTTCAAGATTTTACTGAAGCTGTTGCTGTTGATCAGCCACTTTACTGAAGCTATTGCTGTTGATCAGCCACCAAGTTGTGTCCGACTTTTCAACCTCATGGACTGCAGCTCCCCAGGCTCCTCTGTCCTCCACTATCTCCCGGAGTTTGTTCTTTTCCTCTTTGGCTTACATATTATTCTTTAAGATGACCATCGATAAATACTAATTTGATATTGCTGAAATAATATTTTTAATGGATTATTGTTGTATGACAGGTTCAAGAAAATTTCACTTATTTTATTCTTTCTGTAGCTCCACGCAGACTAGAAAAATTAAGACTCACACTGCAATTTTTCCTTTTCTTTCCTTTGAAATACACATGTATTTGTCAAATAACTGTAAAACATAAAGCAGCCTGTGCTCGCACAGCTTGTAAAGTTCTTTTGAGGATTCCAAACATCATTTTTTTGCCAAATAAGTTAAATTAAAGCTTTAATTTCAAAGTTTCACCTGCTCATTTAAGGTTCTAATTCATCCACAATTATTTTTTGCAGAGAGTAATAGTAGATAGAAATTTTGTATAGCCATCCTGACACTTTTGTTTAACAGCCCTCATTTGCCCACTCTCCTGTAAAGTCTGCTCAGTCATACGTCAGGCTTCTGTACGTGTGGGTCTGTTTCTGGGTTATATTGCTTACAGTGGTTTACGGGCTAATATCACAATGTTTCAGTTCATAAGGCATCATGATTATCTCGATATTTGTTAGAGCATGCCTCTGAACATGTTTTTCTTTTTTTTTTTTTTTTTGGCCATGCCCTGCCACATGTGATATCTTAGTTCCCTGACCAGGGGTTGAACTTATGCAATAAAAGAAACAGAGTCTTAACCATTGGACCATCAAGGAAGTCTCAATGCTTTTCTTTTTGAAGAATATACTTGCTTCGTGATACTTTGTACTTACATTTTAGCCTTGAGAATCAACTAAGTTCCATGAAACATGTTTTAGAAATCTGCCTTCTTTGTGTGACCTTTAAGAAAATCTACTTATTCTTGATTTTCAGAAGTTTAATTTCAATACATGTGTATGTGCCAGGTTTGAAGTCATGAGGATAACTCTAAGCTCAAAAATCACTTTTTTAATCTGTGCAAGGATAGTTTATTACAGTGGAACTAAAAAAAAACAAAAAACAAAAACTCAACATAAATTGAAACTAATTCTCTTTCACCCTCTGAAAGAACTAAGATAATTTTGTTTATACTACTCAGGAATCAAATTTATAATTCCCAAAGAACCAGGACTTGTTATAGATATTGAATATATAATTCTTTAATCTTTGGTAGATTTATTTATTAATTTATAGGTACAAGTAAACTGAGAGGCACTGAAAAATGCTGAGATGGATCATGGTGAAGGAAGAAACAGACAGAACAGGCTCCACCTTGAAAGCAGGACTCCATCTTGGGCCGGACTGTTGGCTTAGAGCTATATGCCCAGTATCTATGGAAACGACATACCAACTGGAAAACCAGGCCCCCCAGATGGAAGAACCCAGGGCTCATACCTAGATTCTCCATTGCCTAAAACAATACTAATTATCTGTGTAACCAAACAGAATTATAAATTCTATTATGCTTACTGGGGTATGACCACAGGCCTATTGATAATTTTCCACTGCTAACTACCTATAAAGGAGATCAGCCCTAGGATTTCTTTGGAAGGAATGATGCTAAAGCTGAAACTCCAGTACTTTGGCCACCTCATGCAAAGAGTTGACTCATTGGAAAAGACTCTGATGCTGGGAGGGATTGAGGGACAGGAGGAGAAGGGGACGACAGAAGATGAGATGGCTGGATGGCATCACTGACTCGATGGATGTGAGTCTGAGTGAACTCCGGGAGTTGGTGATAGACAGGGAGGCCTGGCGTGCTGCGATTCATGGGGTCGCAAAGAGTTGGACACGACTGAGCAACTGAACTGAACTGAAGGAATATAAATCATGGGTTAACTTTGATTGTATCTTTCTCTTCCTTTGTTCAGACTAGTTTCAGGAAATTTGGGGAGGTATATACACTTAGGATATATAAGGTTTTCACAAATGCTGGTGGGGGTCCTTGGCTAAGAGGAGACTCTGCCTTGGGCCCGCCGGTGTAATAAACTGCACTCCACCATCTGCATTGTCCTCTGAGTGAGTTTGTTTCCTGGAACGCGTGGCTGCAACTTTTGGTGCATTGGCCAGGAAACTCCTCACTTTGAGGAGACAGGTCTCGTTTGAGGACACCCCGAGGCTTGTGGCTTGAATCTCCTAGAGGGGGGAAGGCACCTCACCCCTTTGGAAGAATTCAGCCTTTCAACGCCTGGTTTCTTCGCTTTCGCAGGTAGTGAATGGCAGCAAGGAACTGAGCGCTCAGGTGAGGAGGAACCCACCCATCAGGGTGGAAGGAGGGGCCTGATTACCCCCCTGGGAGGGACTAGAAGGAGCGGGGATCCACAGGAGCCTGGAATAGACAGGCGGCAATTGCTTGGTACACAGGTCGATCAGCGTTTTAGGGCTTAGGAAGGAAATTTGTAAAGGTCATTTAGGAGGTGGTGTCCATGCTGTTTTGGGGAAAATTATTACCAAGCAATCGCCAGGGTATTTTTAGGAGAAGAAACCTGGTCCTTGTGTGCTAGTATCTACCCTCCCCCAGGAGGTGTCCCAACTGCTGTGAGATTCTTGACCACCACCCCCCCCCCCCACCCCCCCGCCTCGGAATTGTCAGACTAGAAGGAGGGGAATACATAAGTGAGCATGAATTGGCTTTTCCGGAGATGGCCTAGGACGTGAGATATTTAATACATCTGTGTTTTCATCTGCACCTGATCAAGTCCACCAAAGCATAACGGACTTTGAAAGTTAAGGGAGAAACAATGTTGGACCACATAGTGTTCTGGTTCGGCCGTGCTGACTGGCAGGTAAAAACACGCCGATCCCCCTTCTCCCTCTGGGATCTAGCAGGTAAGGCTCTTCTCACCCCAATTAGGAAGGAGGCGGAGTGGCAATTTAAGTGTTTCATTGAATGGAAATATCAGAAATACATAGGGTACCGAGAACTTCGTAGGCAGAATGAAAAGGAAACGTAGAAGAAGGTCCGAGAAGGTGAGCAAGATGGGGGAAGTGAATCCAAGGCAACCGTATTGGAGTGCATGACTAAAATTTTTAAGAAGGGATTTGGAGGAGACTATGGGGTGAAGATGAAGCCTAACCACCTCCACATACTCCGTGAGGTCGAATGGCCCTGTGTGGGAGTAGGATGGCCACCAGAGAACACCATGAACTTAAAAATAGTGGAAGCAGTCTATACAGTAGTCACAGGAGAGCCGGGACACCCGCATCAGTATCCATATATTGACTCATGGCCAGGGTTAGCTCAAGGCCCTCCTACTTGGACAAGGTTTTCTATCCAGATGGGAAAGGGAAAATATTAATGGCACAAAAATTGACTGATGATAAAAAAGGTAATTCTACAAGATTTGGACAGGGATGACCTTCCCCCTCCCCCATACTGGATAATGACACTCCTGCCTCAGTGCTCCACCAGGACCGGAGGCCGCCTTAATGCCCAATCCAGGGCCAGGTGAAGTCCTGCAGCAGCCGTTGCTCCTCCGCCAGCTCTCCCCGAGGTCGCAGAGCCGCCACCTTGGCAGGCTCCAACCCTGGTGACAGAAGCCTCTGGCCAACACTTCCAGGATCCGGCTCCAGGCAAACAGCCCAAGCTATACCCGCCTCTCCCGGTGAGTACTGACAAGAAGGGGAGGGAGACGTTGGAATTAAGCAGAGAGCCGGAGGGAACGAAAAAGAGCAGATAAGAGATTTGCAATGCTAGCTGCTGCTCTGGGAAAATCTATCTTGGGCCCTCCGGAAAACCTCATCTGTCCCCGGGACAGGACAGTCCTTCAACCATCCCAACGGAGGCCCCGGGCCCCGTTACAGCCAAACCAATGTGCTGGGTGCCGAGGTTTTGGCCACTGAAAAAATGAATGCCCTAAGGCAAGGAAGGAAGAGGAAGCTCCCGAAATTGTGGGGCTTGCTGACTTGGAAATTAAATAGGGCTGCGAGAGCTCAGAGACATCAGGTCCCCAAGAGCCCATGGTAACCTTAAAAGTGGGGGAACTAACATGCTTGAGTGCCCAGTACCCTTGTTGAGAAGACTCCGTAATAGGAGCACAAGTGACTTTCTCCCCAGAGGAGAGGCCCACCTTCCGGATGGACACTATGACTTATTTGCTCTCTCTGTCAATACCGCCCACCCCCCCACACCCAACCAAGATGAGTGGAGGTTGCATGAGCCTCCGAAAAAAGAACCAGGGGCGCCATGAGAGAGCTAACTCAATTATTCTCTGAGGTCTGGGCGGAAGACAAACCCCCCGCCCCAACCAGGCTGGCTAAATAGAGGCCCAGGGCGACATACTACCCCACATCAATAGATTGAAACAAGCGGGTATTCTGGTAGAGTGCCAATCGGCATGGAATATGCCAATCCTGCCAGTCAAAAAGGAAGGAGGGCAGGACTATAGGCCTGTACAGGATCTCAGGCAAATCAACCAGGCTACTGTGACTTTACACCCCACTGTTCCAAACCCCTATACCTTACTTAGCTTCCTCCCACTGAGGACTAAAGTTTATACTCGCCTAGATCTCAAGGATGCCTTCTGTGTACACCTCGCCCCAGCATCACAGCCCATCTTTGCCTTTGAATGGGAAGATCTAGTCAGGGGCACCAAACAACTGCTCACCTAGAATCCTCCACAAGGGTTTAAGAATTCCCCAACCATCTTTGGGGAAGCCTTGGCTTCTGACCTGAACTCATTCCATCCGGAAGAGTGTGGATGTTGGCTCCTACAATATGGGGATGACCTGCTGCTGGCCGCCGAGACCAAGGAAAAATGCTGGGAAGGGAAAAAAGCACTGCTCCAGCTGCTGATGGAAGCAGGTTGCCGGGTGTTGAAGAAGGAGGCACAGATCTGCAAGGAGGAGGTAGGTTGTCTGGGGTTTGTTTTAAAGAAGGACACAAGGTTCCAGACCCTAGTTGGGTCCTATATACTGATGGCACTAGCCTGATAAAACAAGGACAACGGCTGTCAAGTTAGCCAAAGTGGAAGGGGCCATCAAGACTGAAAAGGGATGGTGGGAATTGCCAAGTGGTAAATTATTGGTACTGGAGGAGCTGGCACACACTCTGGTAAGCCAGACACACCGAGCGACCCACCTAGGCCATGCTGCCTGCTCACAGATTGATGCTGCCTCTCAGGTATTCAGACAAAAACCTCCGGGTATTCAGCTGAAAGGCACGCTGCCCTTTGAACATCTGGGAGTGGACTTCACTGAAATGAAACCTCACCGACACCACCATTACCTGCTGGTCATGGGATGTACATTCTCGGGATGGGTAGAAGCTTTTCCTACCTGGACTGAAGGAGCATCAGAAGTAGCCTGGTGCCTGCTTAGGGAAATAGTTCCCAGATTTGGACTTCCTACCACCGTTGGTTCAGACAATGGCCTGGCTTATGTAGCTGATTTAGTACAACAAGTAAGCAAAACTTTAAACATCAGATGGAAACTGCACACTGCATATAGTGAAATGAACTAATCGGACACTTAAAGAGACTCTCCAACTGGATCATAGAGACTGACTGCTCCTGGGTGGACTTGCTTCCGACGGCTCTGCCCAGACTCAGGATGACCCCACGGTCCCAAGGCTATTCTCCATACGAAATTGTGTATGGGAGGCCCCCTCCTATAATAAAACAGGTGTCAACCAATTTGCCTGAGGTAAGGGGAGATAGGGTTTCACAGCAGATGGAAATGGGTAAGGTAATAAATTGGGTAACTAAGTTTGTACAAAAAAAGGTGCCATTCCCCTTTGGGGAACAGATTCACAAATTTGTGCCCAGGGATCAGGTGTGGGTCAAGGACTGTAAACACGACTCCTTGGCCCCACATTGAAAGGGTCCATATACTGTTGTTCTAACCAGCCCGACTGCAGTTAAAGTTGCAGGTGTCACTCCCCGGATCCTCCACATGAGGGTGAAGAGAGCATACCCCCCAGACCCGGAGGACACCGAGAGCAGACTGTACAAAACGACCCCACTGAGCCCTGTGAAACCAAGATCCTCTTAAAGAAGAAAAAGAGGTGAAGCTCTGCAACCAACTGCTGCTACAAGGACTTGCTGGTATCATCTTGAGACTAACCACAGTTTCAGCACAAAGAGGGATCTGTGCTATGATTAATGTTGAGTGTTGTGTATATACTCCTGATTTATCTGACAATATACCAGCCACCCTAGGTGACATGAAAGGTCAGGTAAAAGCTATGTCTGATGATGATCTTTCTTTTTGGACTTCGGTCCTATCTTGGGTGAAGAGTGATTGGTGGAAAACTATGTTTAACATTGTTATAGTTGCCTTGACAGTTCTGCTTTGTGGACCCTGCATTTTACAATGTATTATGGACTTTGTAACCCAGGGGTTGGTGTCGTTCTCCCAGATTGGCAGTCAGAGAGCCAGGGTGCAATATATCCCTATGAGTGATGCTCATACTGTGAGTTAAGAGGATCAAGAGCGGGAAATGAAGGAGGAAACAGACAGAACAGGCTCCACCTTGAAGGCAGGACTCCATCTTGGGCCAGACTGTGGACTTTGAGCTCCATGCCCAGTATCTACAGAAATGACATACCAACTGGAAAACCAGGCCCCCCGGATGGAAGAACCCCAGGGCTCATACCTAGACTCTCCATTGCCTAAAAGAATACCCTAATTATCTTTGTAACCAAATAGAATCATAAATTCTATTATGCTTATTGGTGTATGACCACAGGCTTATTGATAATTATCTACTGCTAACTACCCAGGCTTAAGGCATATAAATCACGGGTGAACTTTGATTGTATCTTTCTCTTTCTTTGCTCAGACTAGTTTCAGGAAATTTGGGGAGGTACATACACTTCGGGTATATAAGGTTTTCACAAAAACTGGTCGGGGTCCTTGGCTAACAGGAGACTCTGCCTTGGGCCCGCCGATGTAATAAACTGCACTCCACTATCTGCATTGTCCTTCTGAGTGAGTTTGTTTCCTGGAACGCATGGCTGCAACAATGTCACCACTTGTAATTCAGTATCTTCTGTGCAATGATTGCTTAGCCTGCCAATAAATAAATTTCTAGTTTAAACTTTTTCTCACACAAGACTAATTTGGAATTTTCTGTTCAAGATTTTTAAATACAAATGAAGTAGAAAACAGACATTTTCTTAAACAATATTTTATATTATTTTGCCTGCTGATGACAAAATTTAATTTTTTATTCAACTCTGAGAAACACCGGCTCCTTTTAAATCAATATTTCAGAATCTCTCATCTTGCCAACCCCGTCACTGGTGCTAACAGCTTCCGATGATGAAAATACCTGTTGCTGGTCTGTGAAGACCTTGAAATCCATTTAGGGATAGAAACCATGCACAAAATTAATTATGATAGAGTATAATGTAGTGAAAGTGGAAAGTGAAAGCATCACTCAGTCGTGTCCGACTCTCTGAGACCCTGTAGACAGCAGCCTGCCTGGCTCCTCTGTCCATGGAATTCTCCAGGCAAGAATACTGGAAGGGGTTGCCATTTTCTTCTCCAGGGGGTCTTCCCAGGGATAGAACCCAGGTCTCCTGCATTGCAGGCTGATACTTTACCATCTGAGCCACCAGGGAGGATAATGTAACTGGGTGGTAAGCTATATAACATAAAAGTGGCTTAATATTCAAAGACCAGATAAAGAAATGGGATCCAATAAAACCTTCAAGAATGTAAAAAGCTGCCCAGATTTTAAATAAAAGGTAGTCATTTTTTAGGCTACGGTCTTCTTTATCAGCAATTGTTTCCCCCCTGTACAATGCTTAATGTTGTGAAATGAATGAGCAAGCATTCCTACCCTACAGGATAGCATTATAAATAATAACATAATATTTATTAGATTCTTATTGTGGTCCAGGTGCAAGCCCTCTATCCTGTAAGGATTATAATTAATAGCACCTTATCACTAAGAAAACTGAAGCTCTGGACTTCACTGGTGGTCCAGTGGCTAAGACTCTGTGCTCCTCAGGCAGGGGGCCTGGGTTCAATTCCTGGTCAGGGAACTAGATCCGGCATGCCACAGCTAAGACCTGGTACCAAATAAACAAATAAAAATAAATACTTTTAAAAAGGAAATTGATGCTGTGAGAACTTAAATGATCTAATAGGTGGTGGAGCCAAGATTCACCCTCAGCTTTATTGTATATCATGTGAATATTTCTTGTTCTGTGTCCCTATAACATTTTTTTCTATGTTGGCTTTTTAGTGTGATAGAGTCAGGTTTTCTGTTCACTTTGTGTGTGTGTGGGTGGGTGTGTGTATTTGCAACTTGACTCTTTCACAGTAAGCCAACCAATGTATAAAGTAGCTGAAACTGAGAACAATTTCTGAAACATCACTAAACTACAATATAATTCCTAAAGAATCACCAGAGCATAATATATTGAATCTATTCAAATGAAAACAATAAAAAACTAGAGTGATTAAGGTTGTCAGAAAAATGATGCCGGGAGTAAGAACAGTGGGACTCTCTCTCATTAAACATATTGCTGTGAGTGGTCTATGATTACAAGTTAATTTACACTTTTGTACCAATAACCATGACAAAATCATTCTATATTATTAACATAGATTCCACAGGAAAATTGTGCTACACTTTAGGGAAAAAAGATACACTTTTCTTCCTTTGATATTTAGTGGTGTGATATTTGCCTCTCACGCTTACCCAGCTCTATTCCATGATTTTCACCACTGAAATGATTATGTGTGCGCATAGTCGCTTCAGTCCTGTCTGACTCTTTGCAGCCCCATGGACTGCAGCCCAACAGGCTCATCTGCCCATGGCTTTTCCAGGCAAGAATACTGGAGTGGGTTGCCATTTCCTGCTCCAGCAGATCTCCTTGACCCAGGGATCGAACTCCTGTCTCCTGCATCTCCTGCATTTGCAAGCAGATTCAACACTGAGCCACCTGGGAATAATCAAATGCTAATGAAATAAGCATATAATTATGTTTCTAATAGATGTACTACCATTTACTGAACTATTACTATGTGCCAGACACTACAATTAGCATTGCTGTTTGTCAGGTGAACTAATCAGAAAGACAAATATTTTAGGGAAACATCTTTAAGTGTTTTCAGCTTTAGCAAAATGTTTATACATCCGTTGAATCAATTGAATATCCTTCTATTTTTCAAAGCTAATGTTGCCCACACTTTGCTCTCGAGCTCCACTTATTTTTACTGACTAATGCCAGAATATAGTGATACAGTGGAATGGTGCTACAGGGAACCCTGATCCCAAAATACCCTGCAGGTAAGGGCAGAGACCGCTAGGGAAGAGATAAAGTTGCTCCAGAGATACTTTGGGGGCATTTACAAGCTCTCTTTGGGATTGGCTCACAACAAAAGAGACACAAAATAATAGTGGCTACAACAAGAATTTATGGTAAAATTTAGAAATAGATAATCCAGGGTTAGTATTGTTGAATTTAAAAAATGCACAATGTGCGATTTGCGAGTTAAGTTCTATTTGGGGCAAAATGAGAGCTGCAGCCTAGGAAACAGCACCTCGGATTGCTCTGAGAAACTGCTACAAAGAGGTAGGGGAGAAGGACAGCATATATGTGACATTGATAAAGTGGGAGCACAAGCAATCAAGCACAGATTTTTTTTGTAGAAAGTTTCTACTGCTTTTACAAACCATCTGCTAGTTATGAGGAACAGTCCTCACCATGAAGGAGTTTAGTGCTTTTCTAGATCTGAGGAGACACAAGAACTGTCTCATAAAATCAGCTCCTGAGAATATCTAACTATCTGAAGACCTGTCCTGCCAATTTTCCCCCCAAGCACAGAGGCCTCATTTCTGCTGTTCACCCTGAAATCCTTCAGGGGGTGTTGAAGGTCACCAGCTGCAGCAGCACACGATTTAATCCTTGCAGAGGTAAATGGCAACTGCCAATTTGCAGTTGACAGTATGGTGGCTCTGAAGACCAAGTCCTCAGGTCTTGAGATCCCTCTTAGATTCTGTGCCATAACGTTTTTCTTTTATAAAGATTTCTTTATGTGGACCATGTTTTTAAAGAAGTCTTTATCGAATTTGTTACAATATTGCTTCTGTGTTATGTTCTGTTATTTGGCCACAAGGCATGTGGGATCTAAGCTCCCTAACAGGAATTAAACCTGCACCCCCGGAAGGTGAAGTCTCAACAGTGGACGGCCAGGGAAGTCTCTGTTCTGAAATTCTTAAAAGTATGTTATCACAGTCCAAGATGATGCTCTAGGAATTACATCCATATTTTCACTGGCAAAATAGAAGGTGGAAAGAAAGAACAAAGAAAATAAATAAAGAAAAAGACAATAAAATGTAAAAAAAAAAAAAAAAGAACAGCAGAAATGTGTAATAGTGATGGTCAAAATTCATTAGATTTCTCAAAATGCATCCCAAAGAATTTATGGGGACGAACTTGCAAATATAACCCTTCCCCTCCATCACCACTGGAAATCTCTCTATTATTTTGCAGATTTTCAGAAGTAGTTGCAGAATGGTTCAGAACACATACAATTTAACCATCTGTACACAATGAGCCTCGATTGATAAACCCTTCAGCAGTCCATTTGTACCTACTCTTTCCTTAGAATAGCTTTTCTACCCCAGAACAAAGATAAAAGGAATTGACAGTTTGTGAATGTCATCTGTAGGGTTCCTCACTTAGGAAGATAGCTATGTAAATGGAAGACATCTCAAGGTTTTAAAGTAAATGAATTGAAAGTCAAGTTCAGACCTTCACCCCATAAGTAACCTTTGCAATTATACAAGAACTAAGTCTCAGTTAAAAAGTAGACTTTTAAGTTGATGGTAGGAAAAAAAGAAACACTTCGATCTAGTGCTGCATCAACACGAAACAACAGTACAAGCTTTTTTGGAAAAAAGTTTAGCTAGGGCAAAAAATTGCAAAATTGTTACAGCACATGTTCAATAGCTCTCTTTTATATAATTTTGACTGGAGGGGAGAAAGCTACTTAGACTAAATCAGGCACACAACTAGAAGTTTGTAAGAGGTTTTTGTGTTTTTTTAAATAACCTTCCATTCTGCATAACTTTTGAACTATTTAAATATTCTTAGGACTGAGCCTTGTGTAATTTACCCTCTTCTCATCTCAGGAAGAAAAAAAAAAAGAATGAAACATACACACAAGCCCATTAAGATTGCTTCAATTCTATCATTCCCATAAATTGCATACAAAATCCCTTAACTTGGTGATTCTGGAAGCAAATAGAACCAGTATCATTTTATAGCATTGTGATGGGAAAAAAGAACATGTGTCTTGTCCAGTGGCCTCACGATGGATCTGATCCTATGAATTTCTCCCCTCAAATCTGCCTTAAATGACAGCTAGGCAAGCTGCTGAGCATCTCACCCAGGCATCTCACCTGAGATTCTGGTCCTTCACTTGGGGTTTCTCTTGTTCCTTTTGTTATATTTTCCAGGCACTCTTTGGGGCTTCCCAGGTGGCTGAGTGATAAAGAATCCACCTGTCAACGCAAGGAGACATGGGTTTGATCCCTGGATCAGGAAGATCCCCTGGAAGAGGACATGACAACCCACTCCAATATTCTTACCTGAGAAACCTCACGGACAAAGGAGTCTGGCAGGCTAGAGTCCATGGGGTGGCAAAGAGTGGCGCACTACTGAGCATGCATGCAAACACTCTTTATGGCTCATTCAGAACTCTTTTCAGGAATCAGTTAATTCTTAAAATTCATGGTCTGATATCTGCAGATTAAATATCCTACATAAATGAAGTGTTATGATGTCAGCTTTACCTTTCTTATTTTTAAATTATTCTTTTATGTTCTGTAAACTTCCTCCATCAATCACTGAAATTTCCTTGAGATTTGGGTTCACTTTTATATTGATTTTGCTTTCGAAATACATGAACCAGCAATCCAAAATGTGATAATATATTTATGCTAGATAAATATTTTCTAGAGGATTCCACAAAATATGATACTGAACTGTTTCACTGAATTAGAAGTATGCCAAGCAAAACTAACCTAAAGTTTTAACATTATACTTTAGTAATATCCCTCATTTTGTCTTTCATTAGCACATCTGCAATTTATGTGAAGTATCCCTTTAAAATGTTCTGTCTTTGTTGTACATGATCATTTTCTTATTTGTAAAGAATCCCTTGTAGCTCAGCTGGTAAAGAATATGCCTGCAATGCAGGGGACCTGGGTTTGATCCCTGGGTTGGGAACATCCTGGGAGAAGGGAAAGGCTATACCCATTCCAGTATTCTGGCCTGGAGAATTCCATGGATTGTATAGTTTCTCGGGTTGCAAAGAGTCAGACACGACTGAGCGACTTTCACTCCCACTCTCTCACTTTCATTTGACTTCTGTATTTAAGCTAAACTCAGTGACTTTTTCTTCTGGTAACTCTAATCTTCATAACCTTGCTTTTTTTCAATCAGCTTTCTTTAAGCATTCTATGATTGTTTCACTGTCCGTAGAATTGTTTGGTTCTTCTGAACAGGTGGTTTGAATTGAAAATATGTACAAGGTGCCGTAGTGACTCTGAGAATTTGCCTGCTTCTGGGCTTCTCTCGTGGTTCAGAGGTTAAAGCGTCTGCCTGCAATGCGGGAGACCTGGGTTTGATCCCTGGGTTAGGAAGATCCCCTGGAGAAGGAAATGGCAACCCACTCCAGTATTCTTGCCTGGAGAATCCCATGGACGGAGGAGCTTGGTGGGCTACAGTCCATGGGTCGCAAAGAGTCGGACACGACTGAGTGACTTCACTTCACTAAGGTCGCCACACACAGGAGATATGGGTTCAGTTCCTGGGTTGGGAAGATCCCCTGAAGGAGGGCATGGCAACCCACTCCAGTGTTCTGGCCTGGAGAATCCCAAGGACAGAGGAGCCTGGCGAGCTATGGTCCATAGGTTGCAAAGAGTCGGACACGACTGAAGCGACTGAGCATAGTGAACAGTGCAGCACAAGGTCACCAAGGAATAGAGCGTGTATAGAGATGATAAATCCCTCTCAGTCGCTCGTGTCTGACTCTGTGGACCCATGGGCTGCAGCATGCCAGGCCTCCCTGTCCATCATCAACTCCTGGAACCTGTTCAAACTCATGTCCATTGAGTCGGTGATGCATCCAACCATCTCATCTGCTGTCCTCCCCTTCTCCTGCCTTCAATCTTTCCCAGCATCGGGGTCTTTTCCAATGAGTCAGTTCTTCACATCAGGTGGCTAAAGTATTGGAGTTGCAGCTTCAGTTTCAATCCTTAGAATAAATATTCAGTACTGATTTCCTTTAGGATTGACTGGTTTGATATCCTCGCAATCCAAGGGACTCTCAAGAGTCTTCTCCAACACCATAGTTCAAAAGCATCAATTTTTGGTGATAATCGTTTTAAATTCAGCAAAGAAATGTTATGGATACAATGACCACTTTGGCTGAATTCCTAAAAGTTGTCTCTACATGCACTAGGGTATTGAATTCAAATATTAGAGAACAAGATATTTTACATAAAAGCATTACAAATAATTGAGACTGAGTTTTTTATGCATCAATGTTTTTCAGGCAAGAACATTATGCAGTAAGTTTATAATAAAATATTTTTGTACAGTCTTCTAAGACCTCTGTCTCACTCATAAACCCCACATTCAGGCTCTACTGGCTTCTGCTTTTATGTCTTCTTCTAGTTACATTCATATCCCTAATGACACACTTTAATCATTATTTCATTATGCATTTTAGATAGTATCTACTGATACTGTAAAGAAACTATAAGGAATTAAAGTTTGGGCACTCACTGTTTGTTGATAAATACTCAGGTTGCTTCCAGTTTGAGGCTGTTACAAATAATATGACAGTGGATATTCTTTTTTGTGGACCTCATTGTTTTTTTTAAATATATAGACATTTGTCTCCAATGTACATATGCTTGTTTATTATTTAGTTTTGCTGAGTTTTAAGCTCACTAGAAATGACATCATGATACAATAAGTGTTCTGGGAGTTTCCTTTCACCATTAAGCATTTGTCTCCAGGGTTCATCTATGTTATGACATGCAACTGATTTTTTTTCAACATAGCTCTTACACACAGCCATCGTGCTAAACTATCTTACTATTTTAAAACATCTATTTGCTTATCTTTGGGGTTTTATATATATTGATAGAAAATCATATAATCTTCAAATAATAACTGTCCTGATTCTTCCTTTCTAATCCTTATTCCTTGAATTTATTTTTCTTGCTGTTGCAGTCTCTAGAATGCCAGGACATTTGGAGAAAAAGCAGTGATAGTGACATTTGTGACTTGCTCCTGATTTAAAAAAAAACAAAACTTTGAATATCTTTATGTTAAAAAAAGAATTAATTCATTTATAGTAAGCCCTGTTTCTCTTTTTCCCCATATTTCATATTCCTTTAATGTCTTTCCATCTCCTATTGGTTATCTTTCTAATTAAACATGTATTTTTCAAGCTTATTTATCAATACCTATTTAACTTGGTAAGGTAATACCCCTGGTGAGACAACGATCACTAATTTATTTATACTTTCTTTTCCTTCTTATTAATATTGCCCTTGCAATCCAATTGGTGTACCTTAACAGAGTTCTTTAAGAAGACTGGAATGGGACAGGATGAATGTATCTCTTCATGTAACAATGTGACAATCTTTTTCTCTATGAAATGTTCACTACAATTTCTGGAAACTGAGTAATTGGTTTAATTTCATAGACTGCAAAATGTAAAAACTATATCAACATGATCCTCTACTCATGCTATTGCCAAAACAAAAATCAAACAAACAAAAAAACTGTGCGTCCATTTCCTCCCCTGGGCTAAGCCATTTTTCTCAATGATCACCGCTGCAGAGCTTATGTTCCAATATTGGTAAACACTTCTTTCTTCTTGTTAGTGTATACAAGAGTGGAAAGTTCCCTCTCCTTTGAACAGAGTAGTAGATCCTTGGTTTTAATTCATAAAGCTCTTCATAAAGGTCCAAGTATAATGGAGATAAATCTATACAGACTCATTTAGAGCCCAGTCCCAAGTCCTAAACTCTGGGAGATGGTGAAGGACAGCCTGATGTGCTGCAGTCCATGGGGCTGCAAAGAGTAGGGCACTACTTAGTGACTAAAAAACAACCGGAGTTTTCATGAGGTCTCATAGCAAACTGCCTCCTGCCTTTCCTTATAACTGTTTAATTACAGGAAATGGATGTTCATTCCCAAACAGCACATCCTGCACTCAGTTCAGCTCAGTTCAGTCCAGTCGACTCTTTGCGACCCCATGAGTCGCAGCACGCCAGGCCTCCCTGTCCCTCACCATCTCCCGGAGTTCACCCAGACTCACGTCCATCCAGTCCATGATGCCATCCAGCCATCTCATACTGGGTCGTCCCCTTCTCCTCCTGCCCCCAATCCCTCCAGCATCAAAGTCTTTTCCAATGAGTCAGCTCTTAGCATGAGGTGGCCAAAGTACTGGAGCTTCAGCTTTAGCATCATTCCTTCCAAAGAAATCCCAGGGCTGATCTCCTTCAGAATGGACTGGTTGGATCTCCTTACAGTCCAAGGGACTCTCAAGAGTCTTCTCCAACACCACAGATCAAAAGCATCAATTCTTTGGCACTCAGCCTTCTTCACAGTCCAACTGTCACATCCATACATGACCACAGGAAAAACCATAGCCTTGACTAGACGGACCTTTGTGGACAAAGTAATGTCTCTGCTTTTCAATATGCTATCTAGGTTGGTCATAACTTTTCTTCCAAGGAGTAAGCGTCTTTTAATTTCATGGCTGCAGTCACCATCTGCAGTGATTTTGGAGCCCCAAAAAATAGTCTGACACTGTTTCTACTGTTTCCCCATCTATTTCCCATGAAGTGATGGGACCGGATGCCATGATCTTTGTTTTCTGAATGTTGAGCTTTAAGCCAACTTTTTCGCTCTCCTCTTTCACTTTCATCAAGAGGCTTTTTAGCTCCTCTTCACTTTCTGCCATAAGGGTGTTGTCATCTACATATCTGAAGTTATTGATATTTCTCCCGGCAATCTTGATTCCAGCTTGTGTTTCTTCCAGTCCAGCATTTCTCATGATGTACTCTGCATAGAAGTTAAATAAGCAGGGTGACAATATACAGCCTTGACGTACTCCTTTTCCTATTTGGAACCAGTCTGTTGTTTCATGTCCAGTTCTAACTGTTGCTTCCTGACCTGCATACAGATTTCTCAAGAGGCAGGTCAGGTGGTCTGGTATTCCCATCCCTTTCAGAATTTTCCAGTTTATTGTGATCCACACAGTCAAAGGCTTTGGCATAGTGAATAAAGCAGAAATAGATGTTTTTCTGGAACTCTCTTGCTTTTTCCATGATCCAGTGGATGTTGGCAATTTGATCTCTGGTTCTTCTGCCTTTTCTAAAACCAGCTTGAACATCAGGGAGTTCACGGTTCATGTATTGCTGAAGCCTGGCTTGGAGAATTTTGAGCATTACTTTACTAGCGTGTGAGATGAGTGCAATTGTGTGGTAGTTTGAGCACTCTTTGGCATTGCCTTTCTTTGGGATTGGACTGAGAACTGACCTTTTCCAGTCCTGTGGCCACTGCTGAGTTTTCCAAATTTGCTGGCATATTGAGTGCAACACTTTCACAGCAGCATCTTTCAGGATTTGAAACAGCTCAACTGGAATTCCAGCACCTCCACTAGCTTTGTTCATAGTGATGCTTTCTAAGGCCCACTTGACTTCACATTCCAAGATGTCTGGCTCTAGATTAGTGATCACATCATCATGATTACCTGGGTTGTGAAGATCTTTTTTGTACCGTTCTTCTGTGTATTCTTGCCACCTCTTCTTAATATCTTCTGCTTCTGTTAGGTCCATATCATTTCTGTCCTTTATTGAGCCCATCTTTGCATGAAATGTTCCCTTGGTATCTCCAATTTTCTTGAAGAGATCTCTAGTCTTTCCCATCCTGTTGTTTTCCTCTATTTCTTTGCATTGATTGCTGAGGAAGTCTTTCTTATCTCTCCTTGCTATTCTTTGGAACTCTGCATTCAGATGCTTGTATCTTTCCTTTTCTCCTTTGCTTTTCACCTCTCTTCTTTACACAGCTATTTGTAAGGCCTCCCCAGACAGCCATTTTGCTTTTTTGCATTTCTTTTCCATGGGGATGGCCTTGATCCCTGTCTCCTATACAATGTCACGAACCTCATTCCATAGTTCATCACATGCATGCTAAGTTTCTTCAGTTGTGTCCAGCTCTTTGCAACCCCATGAGCTGTAACCTACCACACTCCTCTGTCCATGGGATTCTCCAGGTAAGAATACTGGAGTGGATATGCATTCCCTTCTCCAGGGGATCCTCCTGACTCAGGGATCAAACCCAGGTCTCCTGCATTGCAGGCAGATTCTTTATCATCTTAGCCAGCAGGGAAGCCATAGGGCATAATCCTATAGGACTTTAATTATTGTCAACAAGAGTTGACATCTATGGGGTCAGTGAAGATAATATGCACAGAAATCCCACTTCCACCCAGGACTAATGAGAAGCCCCTACTTTGGGTATCATTGGAGGTTCAATGCAAAACTTGGCTTTTTACTTCTACCAATTGCTAATATTGGTTTCCTGGGTATGATTGTGGGCAGGCAATGCTAAGTATTAGTAAGAATATAGAAGTTTCATATGCTGTTGGTAAGAACACAAGATGGCACAAACATTTTGGAAAATAGCTTGCTTCCTTAAAAAAAAAAGATGAACTTAAAGATGACACAAGTACACTCTTCCTGGGTGAAAGCATATGCCCACACAAAATTATGCACACGGTTGTTCCTCACAGCACTACTTGGAAAATGGAAACCAAAATATCCACCCACAAAAAGATAAACGGATATGCAGATGATGGTATATCCATAAGATGGAATACTCTCCAGCAATGTAAAGGAATATAAGATATTTTATTGATACACAAGGAGATGAATGAATCTTAAAATTGAAGCTGAAATTTGCCAAGCAACACAGAATAATCTTGTATGATTCCATTCTTATAAAGCCAATGTACGTGATGGAACTGGACTGAAAGTTCATCAGAGCTTGTCTGGGGTCAGAATTGAGAGACTAGGGCAGCAAGGATACTTGACAAATATCATAAGGAGATTTGTGAAGATGATGGATCTACTATCTTAATTGTGGTGATCTTTTCATGGGTGTATACATGTGGAAAAACTCATCATACTATATACTTTAAATATGTGCAATTAGTTTAATGTCGATTATACCTCAGTAAAGCTGTCAAAAAAGAACTATGGGTGATTCCATACTAGAGTTTCTGGGCCAATTACCCTAAACCCTTAGAGATGAAAGGGTTTCCCTCCCTGAAGTCGAGAGCCCCCCTCCCCTCGGCCTCCCAGAATGACTGACAGGGGAAATTTGATTTTCTTCAAGGAAAACTCTGCCCTCACCTACAGAGCTATGCTCTGTTCCTTTGTCCCTCAAAAGAAAATCAAACAATAATTCAACATCAGAATATTTTGTAATATCTTGGTTATTCATTCTCAAGACCCCATGTGAGCATCAAAAAGACCAGAATAGTCTGGATTCAGCGCAATACTTTTCTGTCTCTCTTATTCCATCCAAAGCTTCAAAAAAAAGTTTTATTACTTTAACTAGAGTGACCTACTTACACATTTCATCTAAATCCACAAATATAAAGTCACCTCATCTGAGACTATATGCTTCAATATTTCAGTGTAAGCTACCCTTTATTATAACTATTCATCATCTCCATCCAATTTTCATAGACACCATTTTGCTGTTGGAGTTTATTGTATTTCACTCAAAATATTTTCATGCTTTTTTGCTAATCTGGAAGCAGTTCTCTCAGTGTGTCAGTTTTTGTTGGAAAATACCTTGTGGATATTCCTAATTGCACATTTGCTTATGTATAATTGCTGCAGGAAATGAATTGCCCTTTGGTTGCCTAGAATCCAACCACCTTCCAGATTAGCAGAGTACTCTGCAGTGGGAGGTACAGAGCGGGGCATTCTCTTCCCACATTTGGAAGGTAAAATACAGTCAGCTGACTCATGCTGGTGTATTTATATATTCCTGCTTAGGGCTTTTTGTTGCTGTTGTTGTTCATGATTTATTTCCTTTTCTAAAATTAATTTTTATTGGAATATAGTTGCTTTACAATGTTGTGCTAGTTATGGCTGTATAGCAAAGCTAATCAGCTATAATATATCCCCTCCTTTTTGGATTTCCTTCCCATTCAGGTCACCACAGAGCATCAGTAGAGTCCCTGTGCTGTACAGCAGGTTCTCATTAGGCATCTATTTTATACACAATATCGATAGTGTGTGTATATCAATCCCAGTGTCCCAGTTCATCCCACCACCACCCTTTCCCCCACGCTTTCTGGTCCATACGTTTGCTCTCTATGTCTGTTCTCTAATTCTGCCTTGCAAATAAGATCTATACCATTTTTTCCAGATTCCATGTAGAGCATTAGCGTACAATATTTGCTTTTCTCTTTCTGACTTCACTCTGTATGACAGTCTCTAGGTCCATCCACACTGCTTAGGACTTGTAATCTTCTCAGCTTTAGCATTAATTTATTGGGGTGGCCTCTAGCCGCTTGGATCTTCTGCCATGGCCAGAGAAGTGTTACCAGCAGCAGCATCTGCGCCGGCTGTTCTTACCACATGCCCTTGACTGAGCCTCCCCCTGTCTATTATACTAGCAGGTGCATACGATGTCTTTCAGTCTATGTACTGCCAATAAATACCATTCTGTTTCAGTTAGACCCAGTTTCTTTTACATATAATTAAGAATCCAGAATGACATATATATATACGTGTGTGTGTGTATATATATATATATATATATACACACACATGTTCATACATACATCAATGCAAATGCTATATTTCTTGTGGGTTTTGATAGGAAGCTACTCTTTATTTTCAGTGATCTGGATATAGAAAGATTGGACTGAGAGTCAGGCAACCTTGAATTCCTTGCTGTAGCTTATGGGGTTGCACAGAGTCAGACACGACTGAAGTGACTTAGCAGCAGTAGCAGCAGCAGCATGACAATATTGCTAACATTAAGCTTGGTTTGGTAATATGGACAATATAAATTTACTCTTATGATTATTATTGCTCTTAGTATGGGAGATAGTTATGAGGACTTGTCTGCATATTTTTGAAGCATTATATGAAGGGACTGAGTGAGGGAACATCTCCAAGGGATTAAAAAAGACTGAGGGTGCCAGGATCAATCCAATGGATACTGACTAATTTCTGAATATAAAGCAAATGAGCCAATCCTGAGCCAAATGTATGATTCACTCTTTAATTGGAACTATGGACAATGAACAACCAGGGAGCTCATGGAGGCATACTAGAAAGTTCTACACCTTGGTTATTATCCATGGTAGACTATACATTTGTTGTTTGAAATCCTTGCAAATTAATTTCCTTGAATATGTATATGTATATCATATATTTATTATATATATATATATAAATCTATATAACAACAAGACACCCCTCATATTGAGAAATCAGGTGCTTCTCAGACGTCAAGAATAAATGACAACCCATGGAAGATACAACCATTAGCCAGAGATTGTCGGAAGGCAAACCACTGATCTCTTCAACTAAGGCTGTAAGTTCAGGCTTTTATATATTGTATTTTTTGAAGGTAAATATTTATCTAATTGGGTTGTTATTAATGAATAAACAATAGGAAGAAAAATATAAATCTCCATTTACCCTTGAAATGAGGTCAATTTCAAAATCATTAGCCAAGAGTAAAAATATCTCAATAATCTCGGTGGTTTAAAAGAACGTAAACCTCCCATAGGGCTTCCCAGGAGGTTCAGGAGGTAAAGAATTCACCTGCAATGCAGGAGACATAGGTTTGATCCCTGAGTCAGGAAGATCGTCTGGAGGAGGGCATGGCAACCCACTCCAGTATTCTTTCCGGGAAATCCCCTGGGCAAAGGAGCCTGGTGGACTACAGACCGTAGGGTCACAAAGAGTTGGATATGGCTAAAGTGACAGAGCACACTCACACACACACACAGATCTCGTATAACTGAATAGGGCAGAAGTAGAATAAGCTTCTTCATGTGCTTTTCCCTCCTTTCCTGTTTCATGGATATGATAACAAGATTTAGGCATAATAATTATTTCATTAGAATGATGGCTATTTTAAAAACTAACCAGCTTTTGTTAAGATTCTGCCAGTCCTTTAAAAATCTAACTTTGTTCTATTAAACAGCTTTGGGAACTAAAAAGCTATTCTCTTAGCCTGCTGAGTAAATATGAATTTCACAGTTAAATACATAAAATAATGATTACATCCAATGGTCACAAGGGACATGTTTTTAGGAGGATACTAATTAAACTACATCTTCAGACAACATGTTTCTACACTTACTACCAATGAACCATATCTGATTGGTCATTAAGTAATTAAGAATGCTAATGTAAATAAAGTGCCATTCAAATGAGGCTTCAGACTGGAGATGAATCATATATTTTGTCTTCTGGTCTGAACGATGCACAAATCAATCAAATAGAACAACCCAGGAAAAAGTACTTAAGACCAGAAGTAGAAGATGGTTCCATCTGTCATTTACTGCTAAATAGATCCCATATTTTAAAACAGGATGATTTTTAATATTTTAATGACAATATAAAAATTGAGGGAAAAAAATGGCTTAGGTTGTTAACCTGTACTTTCCTATGCCCACTGTAATTTATATTTTTGTGGATGTGGAAGTGTCTGTGTGCACATGTGTCTTTCTGTGTGTGTAGCTTCTATGAAATAGCAGAGATGGGAGGTCCTAAATTACACACATGGAGATGGTGGAGGCAGAAATAGAAAAACGAATGACACTGGATGGGAAAGAAAGAAATAGTGACAAAAAGATAAAAGTGAGGAAATGAAGCAATTGGAAACAAATAAGGAGAAATGGCAAAGTGTTTGAAATTATTAATGAAATAACGTAAAAACAGATTAGAATGAGAAATCTCTGAAATTCTATATTCCTTAAATCTAGAATATTGTCAAGAATATTCAATGAAAGTATTTACTTAAGTATTAAAATAAGTCAAATTATTGTACAATGATTTTAGAATGCATCAATATCAGAAGTCCTTAAATAAGGGGAATTTTTCAAAAGGATGATTTATTTAAAATGCATGCATTGGTGGTTTAAAAAAAAGCGTATTTAGCATCTGGTAGACACTAAGTAAGCATTTGTTAAATGAATTAATGAATGAGTGAACTAATGATGCAAATTCCAACGTAGGACCGTTCATTTTCCTAGAAAGTCAACAAAGTCCTGAATATTTTCCATTGTCACTTTGTCACAGTGATAGACTCTCAAGAGTGTCACCACTGCTCCTGCCCCATTTGCAGCATCTTTTGTTGAGGCACGCTTTACATTCAGTAAAGTGTTCAAGCAGATTCATATAAAGCTTGATAACGTGTGTAATTGCATAACCACAAAGCTATCATCGGATAGAGTGCACTTCTATAACCTCAGAAATTTCTCTTCTACCGTTTTGTAGTCAATATTAATCCCTTCAAAGATAACCACTATAGTTCTACTTTTTCTTGAATTTCTTATAAGCAAAGACATACACTCTGTGTTTTTTATGTCTGCCTTCTATCAATTAATGTTTCTGAGATTCACTCATGTTGTTATGCATGTCACACCTGTGCATATACTGGTGACCCTTGAACAACACAGGTTTGAACTGTGCGGCTCCACACATACACAGATTTTTTTCATCCAATAAATACTACAGTACCCTATGATCTGTGATTGGTTGAATCTGTGGGTGCAGAAACATGAACACAGAGGATGAGTTGTAAACTTGGGCTCAGTTTTTCAACTGTGTGGAAGGTCTGCACCTCTAAACCTCCAGCTCTTCAAGAATCAACTGTGTATAAAATGTTTATGTTATACAAATAGTGTGTCTATGTCATAGACAAACAAAGTTATTTTTTATTGCTACACAATATTCCATTGTATGAACACAGTAAAATTTGCTTATCCATTCTCCTGTTAAAGGGCAAAGAGATTGTGATCAGTTGTGGTTACTATGGATATGCTGGACCAAGTCTTTTAGTGAGCATGTCTACACATTTGTCTTGAGGATGTGTCCAGCAGTGGAACTGATATGACATGAAGTGTGTGTGTGTGTGTGTGTGTGTGTGCATACATGCTCAGTTGTGTCCAACCCTTTGTAACCCCATGAACTGGAGCCTGCCTGTCATCCTTCTCTGTCCATGGAATTTTTTGGGCAAGAATACTGGAGTGTGTTGACCTTTCTTACTCCAAGGGATCTTCCCCACCCAGGGATTGAAACTGTGTCTCCTGCAATGGCAGATGGATTCTTTACTGCTGTGCCACCTGGGCAGAGTAAAGTCTGTTTAATGTTTGAAACTGTCCTTTTTTTAACGCCATTGTGACATTTTACATTTGTGCAAAGCCTGCACTCACCTCATACCCTAGTAACATTGTTGCCAATGCTGGTGTCAGGAGGCAGGCAGAGAATGAGTCCTCCAACTCTTCCATCTCTGAGGTCTTCCAACCACTGCCACTGAGTATGTCCTTACCGGGCATCCCTTGCTTCCTCTTTTACCAAAGAGAACAGGCTTTCCTTATGCATGTGAATGTGTTCATTTGTTTTCCTAGCCCTGTTGGAACTCTGGGATGCAGCCCACCTAGGGACTTCCCCGGTGGTCCAGTGGTTAAGACTCTGTGCTTCGAATGCAGAGGATGTGGGTTCAATTCCTGGACAGGTAACTAAAATCCCACATGTTGTGTTCAGTCCAGTTCAGTCATTCAGTGATGTCTGACTCTTTGCAACCCCATGGGCTGCAGCACTCCAGGCTTCCCTGTCCATCACCAACTCCTGGAACTTACTCAAACCCATGCCCATCCAGTTGCTGATGCCATCCAGCCATCTCATCCTTTGTTGCCGCCTTCTAATCCCCACCTTCCCAGCATCAGGGTCTTTTCAAATGAGTCAGTTTTTCCCATCAGGTGGCCAAAGTATTGGAATTGCAGATTCAGCATCAGTCTTTCCAAAGAATATTCAGGACTGATTTCTTTTAGGATTGACTGGTTGGATCTCCTTGCAGCCCAAGAGACTCAAGAGTCTTCTCCAACAACTCAGTTCAAATGCATCAATTCTTCAGGGCTCAGCTTTATTTATATCCCAACTCTCACATCCATACATGACCACTGAAAACACCATAGCTTTGACTAGATGGACTTTTTTTGGCAGGGTAATTTCTCTGCTTTTTAATATGTTGTCCAGCTTAGTCACAGCTTTTCCTCCAAGGAGCAAGTGTCTTTTAATTTCATGGCCGCAGTCACAATCTGCAGTGATTTTGGAGCACCACAAAACAAAGTCTCTCATTGTTTCCATTATTTCCCCATCTATTTGCCATGGAGTGCTGGGACCAGATGCCATGATCTTAGTTTTCTGAATGTTTAATTTTAAGCCAACTTTTTCACTCTCCTCTTTCACTTTCATCAAGAGGCTCTTTAGTTCCTCTTCACTTTCTGCCATAAGGGTGGTGTCATCTGCATATCTGAAGTTATTGCTATTTCTCCCGGCAATCTTGATTCCAGCTTGTGCTTCATCCAGCCTGGCATTTTACATAATGTACTCTGCATAGAAGTTAAATAAGCAGGGTGACAGTATGCAGCCTTGACGTACTCCTTTCCCGATTTGGAACCAGTCTGTTGTTCCATGTACAGTTTTTGCTGTACAACTGTTGCTTCCTGGCCTGCATACAGATTTCTCAAGAGGCAGGTCAGGTGGTTTGGTGTTCCCATCTCTTTTAGAATTTTCCATAGTTTGTTGTGATCCACACAGTCAAAGGCTTTGGCATAGTCAATAAAGCAGAAGTAGATGTTTTTCTGGAACTTTTGTGCTTTTTTGATGATCCAACGGATGTTGGCAATTTGATCTCTGGTTCCTCTGTCTTTTGGATGTTAAATCCAACTTGAACATCTGGAAGTTCACAGTTCACCTGCTGTTGAAGCCTGGCTTGGAGAATTTTGAGCATTACTCTACTAGCGTGTGAGATGAGTACAATTGTGTGGTAGTTTGAACATTCTTTGGTATTGCCTTTCTTTGGGATTGGAATGAAAACTGACCTTTTCCAGTCCTGTGGCCACTGCTGAGTTTTCCAAATTTGCTGGCATATTGAGTGTAGCACTTTCACAGTTAGGATTTGAAATAGCTCAACTGGAATTCCATCACCTTCATTAGCTTTGTTCATAGTGATGTTTCCTAAGGCCGACTTGACTTCACATTCCAGGATGTCTGGCTCTAGGTGAGTGATCACATCATCGTGGTTATTTGGGTCAAAAACAAGAAGAAAAATAGAAAACCCAAAGAACCAAAAGTGGTGTCATTCTTCAGATTTGTGCTCCATGTCTAGTCCACATTAGTTCTACTTTCAGAGTTCTTTTACATGTATCTGTGGAATGATTTTTAGGGTATCTAGTTGTAATTAGAGGGAAGGAACAGGGAAAATTGAATCTATGTCATCTTTTCCTGGAATACAATGTCTCTCTCCCTGTTATTTTAAATATAAATAAAGTTTTATTATGATACACTCATGTTCATTCATTCATTCTTTAAGTGATTGTGGGTAGTTTTTGTCATACTGTAATGATTGATCTGAGTATCTGCAAACAAATCATAAGACTCCCAAAGTCTATAACATTCTACCTAGCCCTTTATAGAAAATATTTGATATCCCCGTCTCTAGAAGAAAACTTAGGGATGTTTCATTATCTTTGGATAGGCAAAGATTTCTGAGATAGGTCACCAAACACACCATCATAAAAATAATATAAATTAGACTTAAGCAAAAGAAAACAATTGTGGTCATCAAAAGACATCTATGAAGTAACTGAAAATGCAAACCATGGACTGAGATAAAATATTTACTGTGTAGGTATCTAAAAAAAGGCTCATATGCAGACTCAAAAAAAGACATTCCTAAAAATCAATAACAAACACACAATTCTTTAACAATATAGACATAAGATTTGGCCTGCTTTCATAAAATATACCATATATTTTTACTCTGAGCTTACCTTTGGTGTTATGAAAAAGTCAATTTCAAAAGAGGTCAGCAGAATAGGTACCCCAAAGGGAAGTTCTCAGGTATGGTGACATCCATAAAAGAAGGCATTTTCATCAGCTGGAGGGAAAGGAGCACAGTTATTATTTTAAACAGAATTTTTCACAATTTTACATTTTGAAATGTTTCAAATCAGTTGCCCAGTCATGCATAATTATGGTACTGCTGTTATTGTAAACTCAAGAAGGGTATATATAAAAAAAAGAGTATTGATGAGAACAAAGAAAAAGGAAGCATGAATGAGAGAAATAGATAAAAAGACTCTAAAATTTAAGGAAATGTTTTAAAGGTGAGGAATGAAGGACGCTTTTAGGAAGCATATTTTCACTTCTACGCTCCAAATTTCAACATACTTTTTCCCCATCTAAATAGAGTGATGTGGGGGGGGGGGGAGGATAATAGTCTTAATAAGGTAAAAGCCAAAGAAAGGATTACTAAAAATTTTGGAATAGAAAGCCATAACAAATTTCATTTTTCAAACCATGTTACTAGGAAATCCAAGTTACACACTGACTTTTGTTCTGTAATTTTTGTTGTGAAATATACTCTGTGTGTGTGATAGTTTTTGCAATACGCTTCCTCTAACTCTTTTTATATCATTAGATTCCAGTAGTATTGTGTTTTTGTGGTGATGATACATGTAAATACATTGTGTGTGTGTGTGTGTGTGTATTCAGTCGCTCAGTTGATCTGACTCCTTTTCTGACCCCATGGACTGTAGCACGCCAGGCCCCTCTGTCCGTGGGATTTTGCAGGCAAGAATACTGAAGTGAGTTGCCATGTCTTTCTCCATGGGATCTTTCCAATTCAGAGGTCGAATCCACGTCTCCTGCTTTGGCAGGTGGATTCTTTACCACTCGGCTCAGGAATCCCAGAAGGGTTCCTGAGAACACCTAGGAACCCCAGAAGGATTCTATACATCTTGATAAAACTCTTAAACTCGTGGCAAAGTTTGTTGATCACAATTTTGTTTTTGTTTATTTAAATCAACTCCATGACCAACAGAGATCAAACATCCATCCAGTCTACATTGTTCTTTTTTCATTACTAGAAAGTCACTAGCTGCAAAAATCCCCATCCTAGTTTTGACTGTGGTTCTTGGATCAGCTCACTGAGTCCTTCTGTCTCAGTGGGATGTCCCATCTTGGGATGAGAGCTCAGTGAAGAGTCATCTTCCCCAGAATTTGGGGTCTCATGATATCCATCTCCCATCATTTTCACATTGACTATCCCTTGCAGCCCCCCTTCTCTTTTTTTGGCCACACTGTGGGGCTTGTGAGATCTTAGTTTCTCCACCAAGGGTTAAACTGGAGCCCTTGGCAGTGAAAACACAGAGCCCCAACCACAGGACCAGCAAGGAATTCCCTCTTGCAGCTCTCAAGTCTATGACTTGGCTCCAGGAACTGCTTGCTATTCCAGAGTTCAGAGCCATACTTCATCTTTATTTCAATGATATTTTTTTTCCTTTTTTTTTTTTTTTTTTTTAAGTTGCCTATACTTTTTAGGGATTTCCCTGGTGGCTCAGACAGTAAAGAATCTGCCTGCCATTTGGGAGACTCGGGTTTGATCCCTGGGTCAGGAAGCTCTCCTGGAGGAGCATGTGGCAACTTCACTCCAGTATTCTTGCCTGGAGGATTCCATGGACAGAGGAGCCTGACTACAATCCATGGGGTCGCAAAGAGTCAGACATGACTGTTTGACTTTTTGTGAACAACATTTTCACTTTCTCTACTTTTTTAAAATTATCTCTATTTTTGTGAAAGGATTGCCTTGAATTTGTTTCTTATTGCTGTAGTTTTAGTTCCCTGACTAGAAAGAGATTTAATTATTTTTTAAGGACATATTTTAAGTGTTTCCCATTTGAGTATGATGTTAGCTACATTTTTTGAAAGAGTTCTTTTATGATTTTTTTTTATGTGGATCTTTTAAAAAAATTATTGAATTTGTTACAATATGTTTTCTGTTGTTTGCAAGGCATGTGTGGGATCTTAGTATCCTGACCAGGGATCGAATCTGACCCTCTGCATTAGAAGGTGAAGTCTTAACCACTGGACCGCCAGTCAAATCCCCTGTGAAAGAGCCCTTTGAATAGATTAAGGAACTTTCCTTCTCTCTCTAGTTGGCTGAGAGTATTCATCATATATTCAGTTTCCACTGAATGACTTTTTAGTCTGAGATGATTCTTTTTTGTACTTTTATCTATGAATATAATTCATTTTAGAGATGTCTAACAACCCTAATTAATATTCTGCAGCTTCAGTTAGATCATTTTTAGGTTCATGAATAATTGGGGAAACAGTGGAAACAGTGTCAGACTTGATTTTTTTGGACTCCCAAATCACTGCAGATGGTGACTGCAGCCATGAAATTAAAAGACGCTTACTCCTTGGCAGAAAAGTTATGACCAACCTAGATAGCATATTCAAAAGCAGAGACATTACTTTGCCGACTAAGGTCCGTCTAGTCAAGGCTATGGTTTTTCCTGTGGTCATGTATGGATGTGAGAGTTGGACTGTGAAGAAGGCTGAGCGCCGAAGAACTGATGCGTTTGAACTCTGGTGTTGGAGAAGACTCTTGAGGGTCCCTTGGATTGCAAGGAGATCCAACCAGTCCATTCTGAAGGAGATCAGCCCTGGGATTTCTTTGGAAGGAATGATGCTAAAGCTGAAACTCCAGTACTTTGGCCACCTCATGCGAAGAGTTGACTCATTGGAAAAGACTTTGATGCTGGGAGGGGTTGGGAGCAGGAGGAGAAGGGGACGACAGAGGATGAGATGGCTGGATGGCATCACGGACTCTATGGACACGAGTGTGAGTGAACTCCGGGAGTTGTTGATGGACAGGGAGGTCTGGCGTGCTGCAATTCATGGGGTTGCAAAGAGTCGGACACAACTGAGCGACTGAACTGAACTGAACTGAATTCCCTTTTCCCTTTTGAAAATCTCATTTTGATATCAAGATTATACTCAGCTTACAAATTGAGTTGGTGTATGACATCTCCGTTAGCGTCAAAAATACAGACACAATTTCCTCTTTGAACGATTGGTACAATTTGCTTATAAAGTTATCTGAGTCTGGGGTTTTCTTGTGGGAAGGCACTTATCTACTGATGCAAATGTGTTCATGATTGTAGGACTATGCATGTTTTCCATTTCTTGCTGACTTTTTTTTCTTTAACTTTACATTTATGTTTATATTTTCCTAGAAGAATTTCCATTTTATCTAAGTTTTTCAATTCTCTGGCATAAAATTATTGATACTTATTTAAACTCTGCCAAATGTCTAGTTTTATCTCCTTTCTTACCCCTCCTTGTATTGATTCTTAATATGGTTGTCACCTTTGTCTCATGCATATAGAGTGGATATTTTTCTGTATTTCACAGAAACCCCATTGGGAGGCCATGCACAATTTTCAGTGTTTTCATTTGCTAGATGTTTGCAGTAATATATAAAGTAGTTGATGCTATAATACTACCATTAGTGACAAAAGGACAATTAAAGGAGAAATATTGACAGTTTAGGCCTGCAACACACTACAGCTTCTTGACTTTCAAGGTTAATGTGGATCATCATCACCCTCCCCAACTAACTCACTTTGCTTAGGGGTGCTTTTCCAACAGCTTTGTTCAACAGCTTCTCATGTCTCAGTCATCCTTTAATCAAAGGCAGTGCAAATATTTTTTAAGGTAAGGTGATTTATAAATTTTTAAATGAATCTACATGGTGCTTTTCAAATACTCTTTAATGTGTTCATCAGAAGCATTAGTGGATTTAAAATTATTGAGATGTGGCCATTTGAAAGCATATCTAGATATTTTATATTAATTCCTGGGAAAGTAACTGAGTATAGATTGCATTTACCTCATCCCTAATCTCCGAGTATAATGATTACCCTATACAATCATATTTCTTGAAAGGGAACTCTGTAAATAAACACTGCATTGTCAGAATTATAGGACTCATTAGTAAAAACTTCCTACTTATCAATTTGCAAGAAATATAAATTGATTTACTTTCTCATTACCTAGGAAATGTTTTTCATTCTCCTGACTCATCTTTGTTCTTTTTCTTTGTACAAGCAATGAAGTTATAAGTTCTGTGAAGTAATAGACTGAAAATAATAATGCTTCATTGCATAAGCAAGCAACAGGAAATGAATTACAAAGAACAAAGTCTTTGTTACATAAGCTTCAATAATCCTTAATTTTGAAAGGAACATAGTTGTTTAAAGTCTTATAAACAAAGTAAGATAACATGCATTTGAATTGTCATTGACTAAGTTTTTATTTCAGTAGAAGGAAGAACTATCCAGAGAATGTGAGAGAAATCATCTTTTTAATAAGTTATATAAAATATCTATTCATTTCTTTTGAAATCTCTAGGAAAAGCTGGTATTCAAACTATAAGATTTCTGTATGCATGTGAAATGATAAAATGCAATTTTCTAAGTGAAAGGTTTAAAAAATTACACCAATATAATTTTAAAAGTTCAAGTATTGTGCTAGCTTCTTTGTCAGGAAGATTATGGACATGCACATGGATCAGTATGCCCATGTGATATATCTGTAATATTTATAAATACATAAACGTGTGTAGTTAAATCATGTGCTTTTTTGTGTTTTGCATCATAAAGTATTATCTTCTAATAAAGCTTTACCTTCCAGTCCTTTTACACTATCATCAGCTCTTTGCCTGCTGGATCTACACCTTATTGATAGAGTTGTATTAAAAACTCCCGTATTGATTGTGAATCCATCAATTTATTTTTTAATGTTCAGTTCAGTTCAGTCACTCAGTCGTGTCCGACTCTTTGCGACCCCATGAATCGCAGCACGCCAGACCTCCCTGTCCATCACCATCTCCTGGAGTTCACTCAGACTCACGTCCATCGAGTCCGTGATGCCATCCAGCCATCTCATCCTCTGTCGTCCCCTTCTCCTCCTGCCCCCAATCCCTCCCAGCATCAGAGTCTTTTTCAATGAGTCAACTCTTCGCATGAGGTGGCCAAAGTACTGGAGCTCCAGCTTTAGCATCATTCCTTCCAAAGAAATCCCAGGGCTGATCTCCTTCAGAATGGACTGGTTGGATCTCCTTGCAGTCCAAGGGACTCAAGAGTCTTCTCCAACACCACAGTTCAAACGCATCAATTCTTCGGCACTCAGCCTTCCTCACAGTCCAACTCTCACATCCATACATGACCACAGGAAGAACCATTGATTAGACGAACCTTAGTCGGCAAAGTAATGTCTCTGCTTTTGAATATACTATCTAGGTTGGTCATAACTTTTCTTCCAAGGAGTAAGCGTCTTTTAATTTCATGGCTGCAGTCACCATCTGCAGTGATTTTGGAGCCCAAAAAATAAAGTCTGACACTGTTTCTACTGTTTCCCCATCTATTTGAAGAGGTTAATTTGTTCAGTTTTAAATTTTATTTTCGTGGTGAAAGTATTACTATGCCAGCTTTTTGTTGGTAAAGATGTGGCTGGCATATGCATTTTCATCCTTTTTAGTCTCCTGCAAGTTTCTTTTCTTTTTTATATCAAGCATCTCTAATTCCATCAAGCATTACTAGTAGTCATAGATCTAAATAATTTAAAAGGCAAGTGGCAAGTCAGAACTGCTCAAGTATTAGGTGTGTATATGTGTTAGTTACTCAGTCATGTCTGACTCTTGTGACCCCATAGCCTGTAACCCATCAGGCTCCCCTGTCCATGGAATTCTCCAGGCAAGAATACTGGAGTGGGTTGTCATTCCCTTCTCCAAGGGAATCTTCCCAACCCAGGGATCAAACCTAAGGTCTCCTGCATTGCAGGCAGATTCTTTACCTTTAGAGCCACCAGGGAAGCCCAGAATGTTAGGTAAACAGCACTAATTACACTCGTAGCCAATGGTAGATTCAGAACTCAAGTCTTGAGTCAATCAGAGGTTGATTCAGCCACTTTAAGATTGTACTAAATCAATTCTGTCATAAACCTCATCACCGTGATAGTTATGACTGAATAATTTCTCTTGGTACCTACTTTAATAACGGAAATTCAGAAAGTAAATAAAAATTAAGAAAATTGCTTAGAAACTGAACACAGTAACTGTATTTGGAGCCTAACCTTGACAAAACTTTGTGATCCAAATGAAAGCCAGGGACCAGAGACTGCTCGGCCAGGATTGTCCCGAATAGCAAGCAGATACCTAAAGAGGGAAGTCGGGGATAATGATTTTAAATCAGTTTCCAGTGTGAGATTCAACTGCTGGATCTTTCTTATAAAATAGACGATTTGCATGGGAAAATGTCCACTGGTTGTTAAATGGGGAGAAGAAAGCATAGGACGGTTTCTGAACAAGGGACCTTTAGTATCTTATATTTATATTTTAGACTCAGCCCATAATAGCTGAATACATGCTTTTCACAGAACAAATGACATCACAGCTCCCCTGCTGTAGGGCTTACTCAAGACATTCCAATAGAGACATAATCCCTTTTGTGCTTCTGAAATTAAAATGAATCATATGCAAAAATAGAGCTAGCCAAGAGGGTCTATGTAGCCCATTATGATTATTATGCTTTGTAGAACTGTATGCTGTATCTGCAATAGGTAAACGGTGCTAAATAAAGAAAAGCATTGCTCCTCTGTAATAATTACATTTCAACAAATGCTTACTTGCCAGCAAGTGGATGGAGTGAGAGGAAAAGATTTACATTCCTATAAAGAAAAGTTTATTTTTGAATAGAAGGCAAAGTTAAAATCAGTCCCCTCCATTAAAACTCAATTCATCCTGGATACTAAAAAAAAGAAGAAGACGAAAAAGTCTAAATAAATGAGGCAGATGTTGGCAATCTGAGTAGGCCACAAAGCTGCAACCTTAATAACCAAAATTCAAAATGCAGATGGTAGAAACCTCAACAAAACAGAGGAAACACTCCAAGACTTAGAGTATTTCTATGCAGATGGGTAAAATGTCCTTATGACAAAGAGAACATTCTATTACCACTTGAAATACATTTTTAAAATATTTAGGGTGCATTTTAATTTTCTATCAATGCTTGCTAACTCAGAAATACACTAAGGTCAGGATAAAATCTGTTAGGAACTCAAGAAGATTTCCAGACTCAGAAAAATCCAGATGGAAACTCACTGACTTCTTTATGTCTTGCCTTTAAAATATATTAATCTTGTTTTGGAAACATTACACACACGCCTCCTGCCTTTCATGCTCAACCCTGCCTCCTTCCCGACAACAGAAAAATCTTCGGTTTAATAAAAACGTGTCCTACTTAAAAACCTCACGTGCTTGTCCATTGAGTGGAATGGCAAGGTCATTTCACTTTTCAAAATATAATCCCCAATTGCCCTTTCTTACCTCTTCCATGTTTCCCTCAAGTTTCTCCTAACCAACTTTCTCCTTTGTCAGCCTAGTTTTCTCCCATGGTTGTCTCTAAGATTTTGGAATTGCTCCAGGTTATAACCATCTAGCCCATTCCCACTGCCCTAAGAGAGCAAAGACAAAAAGGACATTTGATGGAGGGTCAATATTAGAAAGACTGATGCAGAACAAATAGAAATAGGTCATTCCAGGATGGTCCCTAACTGACAGTTGCTTTTTGGCTTTTTGTTTTGTTTGTTTCGTCAGTGAGTTAATACAAACTCTGCTACCCACTCCTGGGCATCCACCTGGAGAACATCATAATTTAAAAAGACACATGCACTCAAATATTTATTGCCCATCTATTTACTATAGTCAGGACATGGAAGCAATCTAACTGTCCATCAACAGAGGAGGGGATAGAGATGTGGTCCCTATATACAGTGGAATAATACTCAGCCATAAAAAGAATGAAACTGAGTCATTTGTAGAGATGTCAATGGACCTAGTGATATTATACAGAATGAAGCAAATCAGAAAGAAAAAAACAAATATCATATATTAATGCATATGTGTGAAACCTAGAAAAATGGTATAGCTGATTTTATTTGCAAAGCAGAATAGAGATACAGATGTATAGCACAGATGTATGGATATGAAGGGGGAAAGGAGGCAGGGTGGCAGGAAGCGGGAGATTGGGATTGACGCATGTATGCTGTTGACACTATGTATAAAACAGATAACTAATGAGAACCTACTGTGTGGCACAGGGAACTCTATTCAATACTCTGTTGCGACTTGAAGGGGAAGGCAGACCTAAAGGGAGACGATTTATGTACACTGATTCATTTTGCTATACAGTAGAAACTGACATAACATTTTAAAGCAACTGTACTCCAATAGAAAACTAATTAAAAAAAAAAAGTTCATTCTCCATTCAATGGAAATTTACTGAGACCCTACTATGTGCAGGGCATTTTTATATAACAAGAATACAGAGGAAAACTCCCTACCCTCATACAATATCTATCCCAGTGAAAAAGATATACAAAAGATATATACATAAACATTCATAGTTGGTTTTTTTTTTTTTAGTGATTATCACTTAAGGTGAAAAACAAAGTATAAAGAAAGAAATATAAGAAACAAAAATAATAATATGACATTTCAACTGATGCACTGAAATGTTAGCGTGTGCAGCTTGGGCAGGCCTGGCTGAGGAGATAGGTGACTTTTGAGAACAGACCTGAACAAAGTGAAGAGTTTACTCCATGGGTATTTGGGCTGTGGAGCTTCCAACAGGGATGGTGGTGCCTAAGGCAGCAGTGAGCCTGGTGTTTCAGAAACAACCAAGATGCTGGAGCAGCTTTGCAAGAGGAAAGTGGGAGAGAGCAGGAGGACCTGGGAGTGTCTGCAGTCTGAGAAGCTGTGGACTGACACAGGCATTCCCGTATGGTTGATCATTTAGTTCTGTTTCTTGGATGTGTGTACCCAAGTTCAGACCAGTACAGACTGGAACAGCATTAAGTGTGCCCTAGAACAGTAAGATGCACAGCTTGATGACCAGAGGACCTGCATGGAGAGCAGTTTTCACTCTGAAGCAGAAAAGAGACAGTCACATGTTCTGAATCGAGATGGCCTTCTCAATTCCTTCAACAGTAACATTCAAGGAAATGTTTGAAAATGAAGACCAGAATTGGATTTTGATATCTGCGGACGTTCACACACACAGATGCTCTTAAATAACCCTCAGCAGAATGCAAGTCCAACTCTAGATGCTGATATATATTTTCTCTTTTAGTAACTGATTCAGTTCTAGGAGGTACCGCCCATGTCGCTGGACTCTGTATGAATCTGTACCTGGGTTCTCTGTCCTGTTTGACTGATCTGCATGTCCATTCCTTCACCAATACAGTGCTGCCTTTAAAAAAAAATTATTTTATATTAGAGTATTGCTGACTAACAATGCTGTATTGTTTCAGGTGGACAGCAAAGGGACTCAGCAATACGTCTGCATGTATCCATTCTCCCCCAAACCCTCCTCCCATCCAGGCTGCCACATAACATTGAGCAGAGTTCCTTGTGCTATACAGTGGGTCCCTTTTGGTTATCCATTTTAAATATAGCAGAGTGTACATTTTGGTCCCAAACTCCCTAACTATCCCTTACCCCCACCCTTCTCCCTGGATTCTGTAAGTCTGTGAGACTGTCTTGTAAATAGGTTTGTTTGTATCATGGTTTTTTGGATTCCAAATATGAAGGCTGTCATGTGATATCTCTCCTGTGTCTGACTTACTTCACTCAGTATGACAATCTCTAGGTGCCTCCATTTGCTGCAAACGGCATCATTTCATTCTTTGTAATGACTGACAAACCTTTTTATACGGAGAAAGACTGGCTGGGGGTGAGACGTGGTGGCAGAGAGAGAGCAAAATTCAGCCAAGGCGGTCTGGCTTCTCAGGAGTAAAGTCAGGAGACTTGAGCCCACGTTGTCTGTATCTCTCGCTTCTGATATGAGCCGTACTACAAAGAAACTGCCCATTTATTAAGAGATATCACATGACTAACAGTAATATGCAGAATTCTTGTGTTTTTGTGGGTCTCAAAGGCTTACCTCCTTTTAATTGAACATTCCACCTTCTTAGTAACAGACTGTTGAGAATATACGAGTAGACATTTGGACTCTGCAGGACTATCTGCAAGAAACCCTGTCAGTCGTCATGTAGGTCACATTTTGATCCAAATGTTAATTGACAGTGTCCTTTAATGTGCATTTTGGGGCTCAGGTAATAGCAGCGAGGAAAACTCATTATAAGCTCGGCAAGAAGGCAGTGTGCAGACTTGTGACACAGCATCTGATGTTCGAAAGGGGTTTTCACTGACTCTGTGCAGCGCTGCCGGAGGATAAAACCGTGCCTCTGCCAGCGAGAGGGAAGAAGGTTGCAGTGGCCTGTGGAAGTGCCCTCGGGCAGCGGGGTCCCTGTCACCCGCCTGATCACCAGCTTTGAAAGCACTTCTTTCTCTTTTCTTTAAGGATCTAAACCTTTCACTCTCATTTTGTCCATCGAGGAAAACTGACACGCATCATCCTTGTCTCAGGGCTTAAAAGCGCCTCCTGTTGGACAGATTTCCTTGTTCTCAGATTAGTGTGGTGAAACGTTACCTCTTGGAAGTCCGCATCAATAAAAATCATTTCAATTTCTTTCTCCAGCTTCTGTGGCAGTGGCGAGCCTGTCAACAATTTCCTGGCTTGTAGATAAATACGAACAACTATATTTTAATTTCCACAGGACTACTCACATTTCAATGAGACAAATTGGTACTTAGCTTTCAAAAACGAGGAAAGTGAATCCAATGATGAGCATGTGACTTTTAAATCATTCTCAAAAGTGGTTCTAATACATCAGCCTTGTTAATTCATGGGCAGCAGATAAACCATTTGAATGGCTGCATGTGTAAGAAAATAAAACAGATGCCTATACAAAAAGTATTTTAATGGACTACTGGGAAGTTTAATTTTTTTTAAATTGTGTTTATGCTCATTTGATTAAACTGATCTCCTTGAGCACTCCCTATTATGGTTTGGATTCTCCTGGAAGCTGAATCTGAGCCACTGAAGTCAAGTAGCTTATTGGAGAGGTTATTTCAAGAAATGTTGGTAGGGAATTAGTGAAGTGACACAAGGAAGGGAGAGATCAATAAGGAATGCATCATCAAGCCAATTACCTATCTGGAGATTCAGAGTTTTCCTACCTAAGGGCAAGGAGGCTCCAGTATTTACAAAGCAACTCCCTCCACACTGTTCATGCATGCTAAGTTGCTAAGTCATGTCCAACTCTTCGCGACCCTTTGGACTGTAGTCCACCACTGTAATCTTGGGATTCTCCCAGCAAGAATACTGGAGCGGGTTGCCATCTCCTTCTCCAGGGGATCTTCCGCATCCAGGGATTGGGCCTGTGTCTCCTGCATTGGCACTGAGCCACCAAGGAAGTCCTGTCTCCATGCTGAGCACTGCTAATTTGGGGCACTTCGAGTTTGCTCCCTGCAACTGGCCTGATGTACTTCCTCAGCCAGCAAAAAGCCCTCAGCCACAGAGGATGGTGTGGTACCCAAGCCAGCAACAGCAGCATCACTTGGGAACTTGTTAAAGCGGCGAGTTATCCCTCCACTTCCCTCCTGAAGAGCTGCATCACGCAACACTCTGTTTCATCTTGCCATCCTTACTGGTTGCTCTCCAGATCTGCTGCCCAGGTATTATTTCAGGGCAATTTTTTGATGTTTTAATGTGTGAGGACTCAGAATTTCTTAAACCTCAGCTTTCTGGTCTTATACTGTTTTTTGCAAAGAACCTGCCGCAGTTTTTGCTAGGAAAGCGTACGCAGGAGGTCAAGCTATTTTTGTCTTTATATGTCTGAAATACACTGGCTTATCTCAAAAATGTTAATTCAACCAGTACTCTTGTTTGACTGCATGGGTATCACATTCTAGGCCAAAAGTCTTCCCTCAAAAATTTAAAAGAAATTTGGGATTTGTTTCCAAAACTTACATTATTGCTTGAAAAAATCTAAAGCTATTCTGATTCCCATCAATAGGAGCTATTTCCTCTCTCTTTGGAAGTATCATTTTCATGCTCTGAGTTACCAGTTTATCAACGCCCTAAGCTTTTTAAATCTAGAGTCTCCTACCCTCTCCCTCTGAAATTCACAGGGAACTCTTACTCTTTTTTCTTTCTTTTTTCTGGGAGAGGGTAATTGTCTTTTTTTCTAAAATTCCTTGAGTCAGCTGTTGCATCACCTCAATTTCCTTCTAATTTTACTACTTTATTTCCTTGTAAAAATTCTTATTTTTGAGTCCAGTCTTTCTGATGGATTTCTTATTTCAATTATAATATTTTGGTGTAGATGTGCCTTTTCACAGCAAAGGCTGTGCTACACTGGAGCGGCAAGCAGAGGCTGCATGGCACTGGAGCAGCGGAGAGGAGATACCCCAACGTCAAAGTCAGAGAAACCCCCGTAAGACAGTAGGCACTAGAGCGGCTGTGAGGAGATATCCCACGTCCAGGAACAAAGGAAAAGCCCCAGCCAGATGGTAGGAGACATGAATTCATGTTTAGAATCAAACCCCACTCCCACCAGGCTCATGAAGAGGGCTCAAACAAACCTTGTGCGCAACAGGACCCAGGGACCCCAGAGAGACTGAGACAGAACTGTGTTTGAGCGTCTCCTGTGGGGTACGGGTCAGCAGTGGACTGCCAGGGGGCAGGGGCTCTGGATGCAGCACACTTGGGTATGGCATAACCCTCTTGGAAGAGGTCACCATTAACTGCACCATAGAGCTGCCGGAAGTTACACAGGACTGGGAGATAGACTCTTGGAGGGCACAACAAAACTTGTGCACCAGGACCCAGGAGAGAGGAGCAGTGACCCCACAGGAGACTGTCCTGGACTTGCCTGTGGGTGTCCAGAAGTCTCCGGTGGAGGCATGGGTTGGTGGTGGCCTGCTGCAGGCTTGGGGATGCTGAGTGTGGCAGTGCCTACATGGGACCTTCTGAAGGAGGTCACCATTATCTTCATTACCTCCACCAAAGTTTGGCCCCAGGTGAATAGCAGGGAGGGAACACAGCTCCACCCATCAACAGAAAATTGGATTAAAGATTGATTGAGCATGGCTCCACCCATCAAAACAAGACCCAGTTTCCCCCTCAGTCTCTCACCAGGAAGCTTCCATAAGTCTCTTATCTTTCTCCATGAGAGGGCAGACAGAATAAAAGCACAATCACAGAAAATTAACCACTCTAATCACATGGTCACCAGTCAACTCAGTCGCTCAGTCCAGTCCGACTCTTTGCAAACCCATGAATCACAGAACATCTGGCCTCCCTGTCCATCACCAACTCCCCGAGTTCACTTAGACTCACGTCCATCAAGTCAGTGATGCCATCCAGCCATCTCATCCTCTGTCGTCCCATTCTCCTCCTGCCCCCAATCCCTCCCAGCATCAGAGACTTTTCCAATGAGTCAACTCTTCACATGAGGTGGCCAAAGTATTGGAGTTTCAGCTTTAGCATCATTCCTTCCAAAGAACACCCAGGACGGATCTCCTTCAGAATGGACTGGTTGGATCTCCTTGCAGTCCAAGGGACTCTCAAGAGTCTTCTCCAACACCACAATTCAAAAGCATCAATTCTTCGGCACTCATCTTTCTTCACAGTCCAACTCTCACATCCATACATGACTACTGAAAAAACCATAGCCTTCACTAGATGGACCTTTGTTGGCAAAGTAATGTCTCTGCTTTTGAATATACTATCTAGGTTGGTCATAACTTTCCTTCCAAGGAGTAAGCGTCTTTTAATTTCATGGCTGCAATCACCATCTGCAGTGATTTTGGAGCCCCCAAAAATAAAGTCTGACACTGTTTCCACTGTTTCCCCATCTATTTCCCATGAAGTGATGGGACCAGATGCCATGATCTTCATTTTCTGAATGTTGAGCTTTAAGCCAACTTTTTCACTCTCCTCTTTCACTTTCATCAAGAGGCTTTTTAGTTACTCTTCACTTTCTGCCATAGGGTGGGGTCACCTGCATATCTGAGGTTATTGATATTTCTCCTGGCAATCTTGATTCCAGCTTATGCTTCTTCCAACCCAGCTTATATGTACTCTGCATATAAGTTAATTAAGCAGGGTGACAATATACAGCCTTGACGTACTCCTTTACTATTTGGAACCAGTCTGTTGTTCCATGTCCAGTTCTAACTGTTGCTTCCTGGCCTGCATATAGGTTTCTCAAGAGGCAGGTCAGGTGGTCTGGTATTCCCATCTCTTTCAGAATTTTCCACAGTTTCTTGTGATCCACACAGTCAAAGGCTTTGGCATAGTCAACAAAGCAGAAGTAGATATTTTTTGGAACTCTCTTGCTGTTTTGATGATCCAGCGGATGTTGGCAATTTGATCTCTGGTTCCTCTGCCTTTTCTAAACCCAGCTTGAACATTAGGAAGTTCATGGTTCATGTATTGCTGAAGCCTGGCTTGGAGAATTTTGAGCATTACTTTACTAGTGTGTGAGATAAGTACAACTGTGTGGTAGTTTGAGCATTCTTTGGCATTGCCTTTCTTTGGGATTGGACTGAGAACTGACCTTTTCCAGTCCTGTGGCCACTGCTGAGTTTTCCAAAAATGCTGGCTTATTGAGTGCAGCACTTTCACAGCATCATCTTTCAGGATTTGAAACAGCTCGACTGGAATTCCAGCACCTCCACTAGCTTTGTTCACAGTGATGCCTCCTAAGGCCCACTTGACTTCACATTCCAGGATGTCTGGCTGGTGAGTGATCACACCATCTTGACTATCTTGGTCATGAAGCTCTTTTTTGTACAGTTCTTCTGTGTATTTTTACCACCTCTTCTTACTATCTTCTTCTTCTGTTAAGTCCATACCATTTCTGTCCTTCATCGAGCCCATCTTTGCATGAAATGTTCCCCTGGTATCTCTAATTTTCTTGAAGAGATTTCTAGTCTTTCCCATTCTGTTCTTTTCCTCTGTTTCTTTGCACTGATCACTGAGGAAGGCTTTCTTATCTCTCCATGCTATTCTTTGGAACTCTGCATTCAGATGCTTATATCTTTCTTTTTCTCCTTTGCTTTTTGCTTCTCTTCTTTTCACAGCTATTTGTAAGGCCTCCCCAGACAGCCATTTTGCTTTTTTGCATTTCTTTTCCATGGGGATGGTCTTGATCCCTGTCTCCTCTACAATGCCACAAACTTCCATCCATAGTTCATCAGGCACTCTGTCTATCAGATCTAGTCCCTTAAATCTATTTCTCACTTCCACTGTATAATTGTAAAGGATTTGACTTAGGTCATATCTGAATGGTCTAGTGGTTTTCCCTACTTTCTTCGAGTTAAGTCTGAATTTGGCAATAAGGAGTTCATGGTCTGAGCCACAGTTGGCTCCCAGTCTTGTTTTTGCTGACTGTATAGAGCTTCTCCATCTTTGGCTGAAAAGAATATAATCAATCTGATTTCAGTGTTGACCATCTGGTGATACCCATGTGTAGAGTCTTCTCTTGTGTTGTTGGAAGAGGGTGTTTGCTGTGACCAGTGCGTTCCTTTGGCAAAACTCTATTATCCTTTGCCCTGCTTCATTCTGTACTCCAAGGCCAAATTTGCCTATTACTCCAGGTGTTTCTTGACTTCCTACTTTTGCATTCCAGCCCCCTATAATGAAAAGGACATCTTTTTTGGGTTTTAGTTCTAAAAGGTCTTGTAGGTCTTCATAGAACCGTTCAACTTTAGCTTCTTGAGCGTTACTGGTTGGGGCATAGACTTGGATTACCGTGATAGTGAATGGTTTGGCTTGGAAACGAACAGAGATCATTCTGTCATTTTGAGATTGCATCCAAGTACTGCATTTCGGCGTCTTTTGTTGACCATGATGGCTACTCCATTCCTTCTAAGGGATTCCTGCCCACAGTAGTAGATATAATGGTTATCTGAGTTAAATTCACCCATTCCAGTCCATTTAGTTTGCTGATTCCTAGAATGTTGACGTTCACCCTTGCCATCTGCTGTTTGACCACTTCCAATTTGCCTTGATTCATGGACCTAACATTCCAGGTTCCTATGCAATATTGCTCTTTACAGCATCGGACCTTGTTTCTATCACCAGTCACGCCCCCAACTGGGTATTGTTTTTGCTTTGGATCCATCCCTTCATTCTTTCTGGAGTTATTTCTTCACTGAAATCCAGTAGCATATTGGGCACCTAATGACCTGGGGAGTTCCTCTTCAGTATCCTGTCATTTTGCCTTTTCATACTGTTCATGGGGTTCTCAAGGCAAGAATACTCAAGTGGTTTGCCATTCCCTTTTCCAGTGGACCACATTCTGTCAAGCCTCTCCACCATGACCTGCCCATCTTGGGTGGCCCCAAGGGCATGGCTTAGTTTCACTGAGTTAGACCAGGCTGTGGTCCATGTGATCAGATTGACTAGTTTTCTGTGACTATGGTTTCAATGTGTCTGCCCTCTGATGCCCACTGGCAACACTTACTGTGTTACTTGGGTTTCTCTTACCTTGGACATGGGGTATCACTTCACGGCTGCTCTAGCAAAGTGCAGCCGCTGCTTCTTACTTTGGACGAGGGGTATCTCCTCACCGCTGCGCCTCCTGACCTTGAATGTGGAGTGGCTCCTCTCGGCCCTCCTGAGCCCGGGCAGCCAGCCTTGTCTAACTCAGTGAGACTATGAGCCATGCAATGTAGGGTCACCCAAGATGGACAGGTCATGTTGGAGAGGTCTAACAAAATGTGGTCCACTGGAGAAGAGAATGGCAAACCACTTCAGTATTGCCTTGAGAACCCCATGAACAGTATTGAAAAGGCAAAAAGATAGGACACTGAAAGAGGAACTCCCCAGGTCATCAGGTGCCAATATGTTGTTACTGGAGATCAGTGGAGAAACAACTCCACTGAAGAATGAAAGGATGGAGCCAAAGCAAAAACAACACCCAGCTGTGGATGTGACTGGTGATGGAAGCAATGTATGAAGCTGTAAAGATCAATATAGCATCAGTTCAGTTCAGTTTAGTCGCTCGGTTGTGTCCGACTCTTTGCGACCCCATGAATCACAGCACACCAGGCCTCCCTGTCCCATCACCAACTCCCGGAGTTCATTCAGACTCACGTCCATCGAGTCACTGATGCCATCCAGCCATCTCATCCTCTGTTGTCCCCTTCTCCTCCTGCCCCCAATCCCTCCCAGCATCACAGTCTTTTCCAATGAGTCAACTCTTCGCATGAGGTGGCCAAAGTACTGGAGTTTCAGCTTTAGCATCATTCCTTCCAAAGAAATCCCAGGACTGATCTCCTTCAGAATGGACTGGTTGGATCTCCTTGCAATCCAAGGGACTCTCAAGGGTCTTCTCCAACACCACAGTTCAAAAGTATCACTTCTTTGGCGCTCTGCCTTCTTCACAGTCCAAGTTTCACATCCATGCATGACCACAGGAAAAACCATAGCCTTGACTAGACGGACCTTAGTTGGCAAAGTAATATCTCTGTTTTTGAATATACTATCTAGGTTGGTCATAGGAAGCTGAAATGTTAGGTCCATGAATCAAGGCAAACTGGAAGTAATCAAACAGGAGATGGCAAGAGTGAACATTGACATTTTAGGAATCAGTGAACTAAAATGGACTGGAATGGGTGAATTTAACTCAGATGACCATTATATCTACTACTGCGGGCAGGAATCCCTCAGAAGAAATGGAGTAACCATCATGGTCAACAAAAGAGTCCGAAATTCAGTACTTTGATGCAATCTCAAAAATGACAGAATGATCTCTGTTCCTTTCCAAGGCAAACCATTTAATATCATGGAAATCCAAGTCTATGCCCCAACCAGTAATGCTGAAGAAGCTGAAGTTGAATGGTTCCATGAAGACCTACAAGACCTTCTAGAACTAACACCTTAAAAAGATATCCTTTTCATTATAGGGGACTGGAATGCAAAAGTAGGAAGTCAAGAAACATCTGGAGTAACACGCAAATTTGGCCTTGGAGTACAGAAGGAAGCAGGGCAAAGGCTAGACTTTTGCCAAGAGAATGCACTGGTTATAGCAAACACTCTCTTCCAACAACACAAATGAAGACTACCATGGACATCACCTGATGGTCAACACCGAAATCAGATTGATTATATTCTTTTCAGCCAAAGATGGAGAAGCTCTATACAGTGAGCAAAAACAAGACCCGGAGCACCATGGCTCACATCATTAACTTCTTATTGTCCAATTCAGACTTAAACTCAAGAAAGTGGGGAAAACCACTAGACCATTCAGGTATGACCTAAATAAAATCCCTTACAATTATACAGTGGAAGTGAGAAATAGATTTAAGGGACTAGATCTGATAGATTGAGTACCTGATGAACTATGGATGGAGGTTCATGACATTGTACAGGAGACAAGGATCAAGACCATCCCCAAGAAAAAGAAATGCAAAAGAGCAAAATGGCTGTCCTTGGAGGCCTTACAAATAGCTGTGAAAAGAAGAGAAGCAAAAAGCAAAGGAGAAAAAGAAAGATATAAGCTTCTGAATGCAGAGTTCCAAAGAATAGCAAGGAGAGATAAGAATGCCTTCCCCAGTGATCAGTGCAAAGAAAAAGAGGAAAACAACAGAATGAGAAAGACTAGAGATCTCTTCAAGAAAATTAGAGATGCAAAGATGGACTCGATAAAGGACAGATATGGTCTGGACCTAACAGAAGCAGAAGATATTAAGAAGAGGTGGCAAGAATACACAGAAGAAATGTACAAAAAAGATCTTCACGACCCAAATGATTACAATGGTGTGATCACTCACCTAGAGCCAGACATCCTGGAATGTGAAGTCAAGTGGGCCTTAGGAAGCATCCCTATGAACAAAGCAAGTGGAAGTGATGGAATTCCAGTTGAGCTATTTCAAGTCCTGAAAGATGATACTGTGAAAGTGCTGCACTCTATATGCCAGCAAATTTGGAAAACTCAGCAGTGGCCACAGGACTGGAAAAGGTCAGTTTTCATTCCAATCCCTTAGAAAGTCAATGCCAAGAATGCCCAAACTACAGAACAATTGCACTCATCTCACACACTAGTAAAGTAATGCTCAAAATTCTCCAAGCCAGGCCTCAGCAGTATATGAACTGTGAACTTCCAGATGTTCGCGCTGGACTTCCTCTGCTGAAAAGGCAGAGGAACCAGAGATCAATTTGCCAACATCTGCTGGATCATCAAAAAAGCAAGAGAGTTCCAAAAAACATCTACTTCTGCTTTATTGACATGCCAAAGCCTTTGACAGTGTGGATCACAATAAACTGTGGAAAATTCTAAAAGAGATGCGAATACCAGACCACCTGACCTGCCTCTTGAGAAATCTGTATGCAGGCCAGAAAGCAACAGTTAGAACTGGACATGGAACAATAAACTGTTTCCAAATAGGAAAAGGAGTATGTCAAGGCTGTATATTGTCACCCTGCTTATTTAACATATATGCAAAGTACATTATGTAAAATGCCAGGCTGGATGAAGCACAAGCTGGAATCAAGATTGCCGGGAGAAATATCAATAACCTCAGATATGCAGATGACATTAGCCTTATGGCAGAAAGTGAAGAAGAACTAAAGAGCCTCTTAATGAAAGTGAAAGAAGAGAGTGAAAAAGTTGGCTTAAAGCTCAAGATTCGAAAACTAAGATCATGGCACCTGGTCCCATCACTTCGTGGCGAATAGATGGGAAACAGTGGAAACAGTGTCAGACTTTATTTTGGGGGGCTCCAAAATTACTGCAGATGGTGACTGCAGCCACGACATTAAAAGACTCCTGGGAAGGAAAGTAATGACCAACCTAGATAGCATATTAAAAATCAGAGACATTACTTTGCCAACAAAGGTCCGTCTAGTCAAGGCTATGGTTTTTCCTGTGGTCATGTATAGATGTAAGAGTTGGACTGTGAAGAAAGATGAGTGTCGAAGAATTGATGCTTTTGAACTGTGGTGTTGGAGAAGACTCTTGAGAGTCCCTTGGACTGCAAGGAGATCCAACTAGTCCATTCTGAAGGAGATCCGTCCTGGGTGTTCTTTGGAAGGAATGATGCTAAAGCTGAAACTCCAATACTTTGGCCACCTCATGCAAAGAGTTGACGCATTGGAAAAGACTGTGATGCTGGGAGGGATTGGGGGCAGGAGGAGAAGGGGACAACAGAGGATGAGATGGCTGGATGGCATCACCGACTCAAGGGACGTGAGTCTGAATGAACTCCAGGAATTGGTGATAGACAGGGAGGCCTGGCATGCTGCAGTTCATGGGGTCACAAAGAGTCGGACATGACTGAGTGACTGAACTGAACTGAACTGAAACAGCATATTAAAAAGCAGAGTTATTACTTTGCCAACAAAGGTCCATCTAGTCAAGGCTATTGTTTTTCCAGTGGTTATGTATGGATGTGAGAGTTGGACTATAAAGAAAGCTGAGTGCTGAAGAATTGATGCTTTTGAACTGTGGTGTTGGAGAAGACTCTTGAGAGTCCCCTGGACTGCAACGAGATCCAACCAGTCCATCCTAAGTGAGGTCAGTCCTGAGTGTTCATTGGAAGGACTGATGTTGAAACTGAAACTCCAATACTTCGGCCACTGGTGCAAAGAGTTGACTCATTTGAAAAGACCTTGATGCTGGGAAAGTTTGAAAGTGGTAGAAGAAAGGGATGACAGAGGTTGAGATGGTTGGATGGCATCACCAACCCAATGGACATGAGTTTGGGTAAACTCTGGGAGTTGGTGATGGACAGGGAGGCCTACCTAACATGCTGCAGGCTATGGGGTCGCAAAGAGTCGGACACGACTGAACAATTAACTGAACTGCCTGTACTTTCACAGCAAACCACACTTAATGGACAAAAATTCCACCTGAATAAGCTGACTTTTATCAAGATACTAATTATAGAGAATTTTATTCGAGTTTTTCTCCTGCATCTGCTTTATTTTCTATATTTTTATATTTTTTTCTATTCTCTTCCTAATAATGAGTATTTTCTCAAGTATCCATTAATTATAAAATAAAATAATAGGTATTTAAAAGCTAATCAGCAGTTCTAGGTATATGGATGAGATTGTTAGAAGAATATTATGATATGCAGAATAATGTTGCCTTAAACATTTTCTGGCCCTGTGCCCTGGAACCTGTGAATCTGTCACCTTATATAGAAAAATAGACTTTTCATATATGATGATGTTTAAATATCTTGAGATAAAAGACCATCCTGGATTATTGAAACAGGCCCAACATAACCACAGGGGTCTCTATTGGAGAGAGATAAATCAGTGGGCTTCTCTGCTGGCTCAGTTGTAAAGGACTTGCCTGCCAATGCAGGAGACGCAGGTTCTATCCTTGGTCTGGAAAGATCCCCTGGAGAAGGAAATGTCAACCCACTACAGTGTTCTTGCCTGGAAAATCCCATGGAGGCAGGAGCCTGGCATAACCCATGGAGTCACAAAGAGCTGGACATGACTGAGCAACTTCATTTCACTTCATTCTTCCCCAAACTCTGCTCCCATCCAGGCTGTCACATAATATTGAGCAAGGTTCCCTGCGCTCTCCAGTATGTCCTTGCTGTTTATCTATTTTAAATACAGTGCTGTGTACATGTCAATCCGAATTCCTATCATAATCATTTCTCCAGAATTTTGAAGAAACCAAATGAAATAATTGTTCTGATATTTTTGTTTGAAAATTGTTGGATACTGTTAAATGTAAGATTTGAAAAGACTGGTACACATAGGTATGATGAGTTCAGGGCATTGCAGTAGAATAATCTGTAATCTATAAGAGCAAGTATAATCTTGCTTATTGTTGCTGTTTAGTTGCTAAGTCATATCTGGCTCTTTGAGAACCCATGGACTGTAGCCCACCAGGCTCCTCTGGGATTCTCTGAGGCAAAGAATACTGGAGTTGGTTGTCATTTCCTTCTCCAGGAGATATTCCCCCACCCCGCCACCCCAGGGATGGAACCCAGGTCTCCTGCTTTGACTGGCAGATTGTTTACCACCGAGCCACCAGGGAAGCCCCAGTGTTGCTTATATTAACATTAAAAAGTTAGAAAAAAGGAAAAAAAATATTCCTGAATAGTGAAAGGAAAATGGCATGGCACGTGTGTCCAATATTTTCTGAGTAAGTGGTGGGGTTATTTTTGGTAACCTTTAGTTTGATATTATTTCAAATTAACAGAAAATATGATAGTTGGTTTCCCCAGATTGACCAGTCGATTAGTTTGTCCCTTGTGCTTTGTTATTCTATTTCTGCTTCACATGACATATAATAAAGGAGGACATGTGATACTTTCTTCTTCAAATAATTCCTGGTATATTTACACATGATGACAGAATAAAAAGATCATGAAATAAATAAAATAAGACATTTTGGAATCCAGGTGTTCCCAAAATTGATGAAGATCAGAATCAGCAAATGGGACTTTAAATGCAATCTCTTGATGCCAAGGTTACAAACATAGGAATTAAATCAGAATGTCTAGTGGGACATGCCTGTCTGCTGAGAGCCAGGCAGATAGTATTAATAAATAGATAAATAAATCATTTAATCATAAGCATGGAAGTGATAGATCAAATCCAGATAATTTAGGAAATGTAATTAAGTCTATGTTACTGGCAGTTTCCATAAAAAAGAACATGGCATAAAACAGGGCAAGCATGCTTGAATTTAGCTGAACCATCACACAAGAAGTAGAGAACTTTTTTTTTTTTAATTTGAAAATTAAATGTTTTTCCCCTAAAAAACAGGGTGGAGGGAAGTCAGAAAAGTCAGTTGGTTTATGGTCCTTCAAGTTTGCGTTCACTTTTGAAATGCTGGGACGGTTAGCTGGAGGATTACGCAGCACATGGTGGAGTTTCTTGTCCGGTATGTTCTACTCACGCTTACCATCGCCTGCAGAGGCTATGCTGGCAACTGCATCCAGGGAGAGTTCACCAGAGAGGGTTTTGTGGGTGTGAATGGAGAGGGAGGGGGCAGTATGTGTGAGAGTATAAAGATTCAGCCCCAAGAAGAGCAGAGGTGCTCCCATCCCCTTCAGTCCAACACCAGTCCATGAACACACACACATGCACACACACACATCTGTAAACCCTCACTGCTTCTATTCCTTGGCTCCAAGAGGGCAGCATAACCACTAGGGTGTGCTTCTTTCCTGAAATAGAACTAAATGTGCTGATCAAATGTAGCATCCACAGCTACATTTTGGTTGTTTAATGAGAAATTGTCTGAGTTATTGGTGCATTTTATATAATCATAATGTGCACAAATATAATATAAATCACATTTTTCTCCAGTCATTCATTTTGGAGCAAAATAATTCATATGTATTATGTTCACATACATAGCAACTGTAATTCTACACGTTGGTCTTGTATGAATTACTATATTATATATTGTTGTTGTTCAGTCCCTCAATCATGTCTGACGTTGCAACCCCATGGACTGAAGCCCGCCAGGCTTTCCTATTCTTCTTCATCTACCAGAGTTTGCTCAAACTCACGTCTATTGAGTCAGTGACGCCATCCAACCGTCTCGTCCTCTGTCATCCCTTTCTCTTCCTGTCTTCAATCTTTCCCAACATCGGGTTCCTTTCCAATGAGTTGGCTGTTTGCATCAGGTGGCCAAAGTATGGGAGCTTCAGCTTCAGGATCAGCCCTTTCAATGGATATTCAGGGTTGATTTCCTTTAGGACTGACTGTTTTGCATCTCCTTGCCATCCGAAGGATGCTCAGAGTCTTCTCCAGTACCACAGTTCAAAAGCAACTCTTCAGCACTTAGCCTTCCTTATGGTCTGACTCTCACACCCATATATGACTACTGGGAAAAACCGTAACTTTGACTATACGGACCTTTGTTCGCAAGTAATGTCTCTGCTTTTAAATATGCTGTCTAACTATAAATAAATATATATAGTAATTGTCCTGAGGTTAATTTAAGGGCTACTCATCCTTTTCAAGCAAATGTTTAGTAGATTTCTCTCAGCGTGATAATAAATGCTACAGTTCAGAAAACATAATTTAACACACAACTGAAGTATAAGCTCCTGGGACATTCTAATTCTGTAATGCTTAGAGGAAAGAGACAGTGAGCCCACCCATTCATTACTCATACAAGATTTATTTTAGACCCTTTTAACTACTAGACACTGTAGCTGACAAAGTTTGCAAAAATAAAGACACTCCTTCTTCTTTCTAAGATACAAAGTGTCTAAATTTAGTGGATTTGGGTCGGTACATAGATGCTACTGCCCACGTAAGTGCAGGGGAGGAGCCATATACAACCTAGAGAGAGCAAGAATTCTGAAGATAAAGGTATATCATGAAAGTATCATGGAGCTGACCTTTAAACATGGTCATAAATGGTGACTATCACTGACTTAATGGACAGGAACATGGGCAAATTCCAGGAGATAGTGAAAGACGGAGAGCCTGGCTACAGTCCATGGGGTCACAAAGAATCAGACATGACTTAGTGACTGAATAACAAAATTCTTTGCAGTGGGGAGCTCTCCTGGGCATTGGGGGATATTTACAAGTATCCTGGGTATCTACACACCAGTACCATCTCCTCCCAGGCTGTGACAACAAATAAAAATGTCTTTAGATATCATCAAACATTCCCTGGGGGACAAAATCACTCCATTATACACCTGACAAAGTCTGCTCTAGGAAGTGGCACTTTGAGAGACCAGCTGAGAGGAGTTCATTCATACACAGAGAGATGGAAATCTACCCTGAATATTCATTGGAAGGAGTGGTACTGAAGCTGAAGCTACAATACTATGGTCATCTGATGAAAAGAGCCAAGTCATTGGAAAAGAACCTGATGCTGGGAAAGACTGAAGGCGGGAGGAGAAGGGGGAAGCAGAGGAAGAGATGGTTAGCATCACTAACTCAGTGGACATGAATCTGAGGAAACTCTGGGAGTTAGTAGAGGACAGAGGAGCCTGGTGTGCTGCAGTCCATGGGGTCACAAAGAATCAGACACAACTTAGAGGCTGAACAACAAAGAAAAGGAACCTGAAGATACATTTTGAACAAACAATGAAACCTCATTGGATTTTTTTTTTTAGCTCATCTGCGGTTTCAGTGTGGAAGGGAAAACAGCTCTTAAACAACCACCCATCAAAAATGTGTTTGTAGCTTCCTACGTTAATATATGGATGTGAGAGCTGGACTATAAAGAAAGCTGAGCACTGAAGAATTGATGCTTTTGAACTGTGGTGTTGGAGAAGACTCTTGAGAGTCCCTTGGACTGCAAGGAGACCAACCAGTCCATCCTAAAGGAGAGCAGTCCTGAGTGTTCATTGGAAGGAATGATATTAAAGCTGAAACTCCAATAATTTGGCCACTGATGCAAAGAACTGACTCACTGAAACAGACCCTGTTGCTGGGAAAGACTGAAGGCGCGAAGAGAAGGGGATGACGGAGGATGAGATGATTGGATGGCATCATCAACTCTATGGATATGAGTTTGGGTAAACTCCGGGAGTTGGTGATGGACAGGGAGGCCTGGTGTACTGCAGTCTATGAGGTTGCAAAGAGTCGGACACGACTGAGTGACTGGACTGAACTGAACTGAATGTTAATGAAGATGGTTAAATGTTAAAGTGCTGAATATATAGAATATGCTCTCTATTCCTCTAAGGATACATTAATAGATAACACCTGGGAGTGTTCCATGGGCAGATTGGTTTGGAGTACCCTGGATTGAACAGATAGTTGCTGACGGACTTCTCCAGGCATTTAATATGCTAACGTGTACTATGAATTTCCAAACATGGAGCCTATTTTCCACACTTATCTGACCAGACTTTAAGAAAATCGACCTAGAATGACATTGGTTAATTTTTATTGTTTTTGGGTCTTATCTTGAAATGCTACTTTACTGAGAAATTCCACACATGTACTTTTATTTTATACTTTAAAGAAGGACATGGTGTGGAGATTAAGCTCCAAATCAAGTCTTTCTGATTCTAGTTTTACAGCACTTTTGATGCCATGGACTCTGTACAGAATACCAATCACTGTTTAGTCCTTTAATTCATCATTTTTACTTGTCTTTATTCCAATACTGCTGGTATTAATGGTGGTTAATGTCATATAAACATTCCAAGTGCCCGGTAAACTATCAAGGCAATGTAGATAAAAAGTAGACATAGTACTATTATTTTTATCATTATTATTAATGTCCTATTGGTAAACTTTTTGAGACGCACATGCAAATATAAACACACCTCCCCCCAGTGGTTATGGAGAAACAAAATAACAAATACCAAATGTTCTTCGAATGGAGAGGTGTGCGGATGTACACCTGTATTTTGACTTTACAAAGAAGGAAAGGCTCTGAGGAAAACAGCCTTTTCTCTCCTTTCTGGTCTTTTCCACGTTTCTTTCCTCCTCCTAAAGTAGATAAATAATTAAATGTTGATTCTCCCTGAATTAGTTTTAATATATTTACAATATACGTGCACTCTATTTCAACAGAACATGTAAATCCCACCTGAAATCACATTTCGTTATCATTTGAAAGAGTATTTCCTCCAAAACTAATAAACAAATAAACAAATCAGTTTGATCTGCTGGGCAGATAATATGGAGAAGGGAACATGTTGTTTTATGAGGCAGAAATTCATTTTCGGCGTGGAAGTTCTTGCAGAAGGCGCGCGTGGAGAATTTCTGTGTCCTGTGAGCGGCTCTGAGCTCCTTTCATGTAGCACGTTTCCCTGGCTGAGAGCTAAAAGAGGGTAGAGGGAATCTCAGTGGATCAATTAACAGAGGGACCTGTCCTTCAACAGAGGAAGATCTATTTCAGGATTTGCATATCACTGAAAAAAATTACAAAGCTGAGATAAATACAAGCCCGATAATAACTCACTGCAGACTTGGCTCCATTCCTAGATTTCCTTGGCTGTTTGTCCTAATAAAGTGTCTCCATGGCACTTAGGGTAGGAAGGTTATTAGTAGCTGTCAATCAAAGGGGGGGGGGGGGAGAGTAGGCATTCGCAGGAGGAGGAAGAGAAGAGAGGTGACATTCACCCTCTCTTCTCACTGATATTGGGTATAAAAGTCACTCAGAGCAAGTGGTTAAAAAGGGACAGGTCCCTCTTCATCCCCACGGAAAAAAGAAAAGCTGCCTTGGTTACCAACAATTTAATAATAAAACGAAATACATCAATCATCTTTTTTTCTACCTTATTGATGCCTCAACATCCATTAATTCTGAGGAAATGAAGGACATATGAAAGAGATCTTCATGGGAGACTCTTGACTTAATATTGTTTTCTTATGTTTTCATGCAATGCATACATATTGAGGTTTAAAATTAAAGAAAAAAATTTTCTCCATTATCAGACATCTCTGGGATTTTTTTTTCTAGTGTTGAAATTTTTCTTATGGCATAACAAGGGAATGCCAAGAAAAAAAAAATATATATATATATATATATATATGGGCAAAGCACGTTTTCTTAGTTCGCTTAAATCAGGTGATACTGATTTTTTACTTTACCAAGTAGATGCTCCAAAACCTACCTAGATAGCAATTGATTGATAATTTAAAGGTCTTTAATTCACTGTCTATTTTCTTAATTGAAGTATATCTATTGCTTGAGCACATCCGACTCTCTATATGCGTATTTTCATAAGTAACAGAGTCCATAGAGTGCTAATTGATATCCTGGTCTCCAGACAATACTTTACTAAATGAAATGACAATTATAACCAATTAAGATTCACTTTACATCCTCCTTCACCTATTTGGTATGTATTATGCATGAAGACAGAGAGCACATTGCCTCAGTGCTCAGGATTCATGTGTGTCTTAAAAATTGATGGACAGCTTCAGAATCTTCCTGTTAGTGCATTTTTTCCCCTAAACTGGGGGTCACTTGGGGGCTTATCAGAAACCCTATATTTTGGCATTTCTTAGGTTAAAGAGATAATAGAAGCTGTTATTTGTTAGAGAAACAGGCTTTGTTGCCTGTTTGCCTCACGTACATCAAGTGCACTTCTCTGCAGAACTACTCTTGTGATGAGAAGAGGCTTTTTCTTCTTTTTGTTTTTGTTTTTGTTTCAGATACACTACTATCTAATTACCTATCCAACCTCCAACATCCAGCAGTAAGATATCCTACACAGCCGCTATTCACATAACTCTTGATAACGTGTGAACCTGTTGCACTTTATATAACGGCACTTTATTTTTTTTCCAATTTTTTAAAGTCCTTATTGAATTTGTTACAATATTGCTTCTGTTTTATGCTTTTTTTTTTTTTTTTGGCTGAGAGGCATGGGAGATCCTAGCTCCCTGACCAGGAATCAAACCCACACCCCTGCACAGGAAGGTGAAATCTTAATCACTGGACTACCAGGGAAGTCCCTAGGTAACCAAACTTTAAATTTTCAGACTTTCACTGTTTGCCAAGACTGAGTTGACCTTGAACGATATCGATAGGCATACCGTGTGAAAGGAGAAAGAGAACACTCTTCGCATTTGCCTGTTTGTTGAAGAAAAGGAATCTCCATTTCTTGTCATTTCTGTTTCTGAAATTTTCAAATCAGAAATCATCTGGTAAAAAATATATTAAAAAACACAGGATATGTCGGAATTCTGGGACAAAAATAATAATATTCTAAAATGAAGAACGGGTTTCTAAGTTTTGAATAAATATTTCATTCGAATAAATGGCCTATTCTTTTAGGAACTGCATTTGCCTGTGCCTGCGCCCTCTTCAATTATTATCTGTCCTGTTGTGAAATGCATGCTGCTTTCTTATAAGAGGATAACATCCTTTCAAAAATACTTTTTGCCTAAAAAATATTATGAAGTGAGAAGAAACATAGAGTCTGACTGTCAGCGATGTCACCTCACCTTTTTCCTTCTCACAATAAAAATTCACAATATTTTCATAATCTCAATTTTTATTCAGCTACTTGCAAGGCTCTCAAATCCAGCCAACTAATTTCTGAGCAACAAGTGTGCCTTCAATTTTCAAGAAACCCTAGGCTTTTAAGGGCTGGAGTTGTAAACCGTTTAGGTCTGAATTATTTTGCAAAAGCAGGAACAATGAAAAATTCGACACAGTTGCAGATCGCTTATAGGAACATTTTCTTGATTTTGAAAGTTGAATGGCAGCCCTGACAATTATGTTTGTATTTATCTCTTTTTCAATTTTAATAGAAGGTCAGATTAATTATCCAAGAAAAAAAAATCTTGTAATTTGGCCTCAGTTTGTAAAACATTTGCTTTAAAAAAATATATCTGTATTAGAAAATATCTAAATTTAGTCAGCATCTTTATTCAGTCTTGAAGGATATTTTTAGTCTGATTTAAGATTTAAAAAATCATTCTCATTTGCATCATTTTTACTCCAGAACGTTAGATTTCCACAATTATTAAGCAAGCTGCCAACATCATCTAGGATAGAAAAATAACTTTGAAATAGAGCTTTCCAATCAATTTTTTTAGTTCAAGTACAAAATGATGCCAAGTAATTGTACATATAATTGAATAAAGTGCATGTGTTATAAATTAGACTTTATAATCATATTTCCATATTTCCATAGATTTTTTCTTCTCTTTTTCCTTATTTACTTTCTTCCTTTGTTCCTTTCTTCTGAAATAATTCATTTGACATTCTGAACCACAGAATTTAACAAATTATCTGTTAAAAATCTGTCTTGATATAAGGAAAATTCTTGAAAATCACTCTGTATGAGTCATTTTAACCAAACTTCCCATTGATGTAATGCAAATACTACTGTTTGTTAGACCTTATTTTATGAACTATTATATTTGCTTTGCAATTAAAAAAATACTCTTTTCCTAAAATAATCAATTTCTGCGTTTTTCCATCCATTTCAAGTATTTGCATTTTTTACTTTTTGAAATACTAAATATCACAAAACATTCCTCAAGTGCAAAACCCATTCATTATATAATATTTTTTGCAATTATCAAGATTGATTTTTCATTAAGGTTTTTTTTTCCAGAAAAGTTGATTTGAACAGTAAGTGAAGTGCCAATGCAGACAAATGTAACCAATGCTAAGCTGGCCAATAGAACTCAACAACCGCTAAGGTCATTAATATAATTTGCTTTGGCACGGTTACATTTCCTAGTGCTACTCAGAGTAGTTTGCTGGGTACATCAATTTGTTTTCAGCTATTGTGAAATTGGATATCTTGGCTTTCGTCCAAAGCACCCTCTCAATTTGCATATCTTTGTTATCATTTCAGGTTCTCAGAACATACTGTGGACTATCACACCATCTGTACCAAGAGCCTCACATGCAAACACAAATTAAAAATGAAACTGTAAAATTTGCAAGGAAACAATACAGACCTTTTATCTCATTCTCCCTCTGTTCATTTTCAAAAGAGAAACTTGCTTGTAGCCAAGCATAGCAAAAAAGGCTTTTATTAATTGGACTGGCATCAAGCATGCATACATAAAATTGTTTATTTTTTCCCTATAAAGGGGTTGCCTGACATAAAAAGGGCCTTTGAAGATGACATTCAGATTTTGACATTTGCATGATATTGTATAAATATCAGAGGTAGGAGACTTTTCTGACAAACCAGATGGGTCAAAAAAAAAAAAAAAAAGAGAGAGAGAGGGAGAGAGAGAATGAAAGAGAAAGAGAGGCATTGCCATAGAAAGATATTAGTCCTCTACTTACAGAATATTAACTTATCCTCTAAACTGGGGATTATTAGGCAAGAAAAACAAACATATTTGTTACAAACTAGAGCTTTTATTTTTTTTAAAGAGAATTCTGATCCCAGGCAAATATGAAGCTGGTTTTTGAGACATATTCTATATTTCAGTGAAGATCATGTAACGCCACTGAATCTTGGCCTTCTCAGTGCTGTAGTAATTCAGGTTTATTGTCGACCTCATGACTGCCGTACAGGCTTCATTTTGATGGCGGGTGGGACGTGGGATGTTTTTGAAGGATGGAAGGGCAGTCTGGGTCCTCGAATGCATCAACATCTGGATTCTGCAGGCATCACTTTTTTACTCCCCTTTGTGACTTCCAAATGCAAATGTAGGCTGGATACAGTTTCTCACAATAATCAGAGTGTCCCTTTCAACCCCCATCAGTAGATCTGTACATTAAAAAAAAAAGAAGAAGGAAAACCACCTAGATGGCAGTTAGGGGCAAAGGCTGGAGAAAGGGACAGACAGATGACAAGGGGTTTTGCTGATGGTGTGCTTGCATATGGATTTCAAATGCCAGCAGAGGGAATATGCCCCTCTGAGTGTATAATAGAAGAGCACAAATTTGATTAGACTCCTTGACCCTTCTATCAACCAGGAATCACACAGAGTCAGCAAGTTGTGCACAAAAGTCACTTTATACATTTGGCCTTCAGCAGAGACCATGCGTTCTTCAGGCCCCTGCAGCGCACACCTTGATTTTCTGAGTTTTCCAGCCTTACGACCATCTCTGTTTCTATCATGAACCTCCTGGAGATAGGTTTGCATTTTGTTCTTTGTAAGTCTTGCCTTGAATAAGAACACTCTTTACCTACTATCTGGTTTCCCTGGTGGCTCAGATGGCAAACAATCTGCCTGCAATGCAGGAGACCCAGGTTCGATCCCTGGGGAAGATCCCCTGGAGAAGGGAATGACAAGCTACTCCAGTATTCTTGCCTGGAGAATCCCATGAACAGAAGAGCCCGGCGGGCTATATAGTCCATGGGGCCGCAAAGAGTCAGAGTCGGACACCACTGAGTGCATACATAATTAATAGACAACATGCTGTAGCGAGTGAAATCACATGGGTCGTAGCATCAGGCAACACTACCCCATTAGGATAAGTCCCTCCTTGGATCACCTGGTGTTCTTCCTGATGTGGCAGGTGTGAAGACTTACCTTACAACTAGACCCAGCCAACTTCAGAGCATCACCTGGGTGGATGGACTGGGCTGCAGGCTTTCCATTGGTGTTTGAGATAGAGGAAAAGTATCTTCGAAAGTTTGCATGTCCTTAGCCCACTCTCTCCCTGTTCTCCCACTAGGGGAGCAGGCTTCTCCTGAACCATCTTTCTGTTAACGCCTACTGGCAGTTTTGGTTGGTGGCTCCAACACTGCCATGTCCAGGATGTATGGGAGCAATAAAGACACCCAGGGAGCCTGTGGCATGTCATTCCTCAAGTCTAAATGGCCCTACACCATCCATCTTCCTCTTTCCCCCTCGCAGAGCCTTCCTTTGCTGGTCTGCTGTGTTATCCCCGGTATTTTGGAGTTCTGAGAAGGAAGACTGTGGGGAGTTGGGTACTCTATCTTAGGGTGACTAGCTATCCAGTTTTTCATGCTTGGTGATTTCTGCCATTATATTTAGATAGTTGTATCAGTCATATTATTGCGAATAAAAACACACTGATGGCCCAAAATTACTGGGCACCAGTTATTCTTTCAAATGATACACAATTCTATATCATATGTGCAGGATGGTAGCTTAAAATCTTCTTTATATGTTCTATCTCCTTCTTCCTCTCCATTTTTTTTCCTTTCCCTTCCTCCTCCAGCCTTTAGTAGCTACTTAACTCCAGTACTGTTTTCATTGTTGATGATGATCAAGCTACAACGTCTCAACTTCTTAAATAATTCTTATCAATTCTATTAATGATGAAGCTCGTTTACATCATGGCCACATAATACCCCAAGTTACAGAAGCAACGAGTGTGTCATTTTTGTTAATATTGTGAACATCCAACTTCCCAGATAGCTAGAGGATGGAAACTGCGTTTAATGATTATTTTACTACGTGCCAAGGACTGTATTTATTGTTGTTTCTTCTCCTTCTGACTTAGAAGTCTCTTTCAATTAATGGGAAATTTTACCCTCTGCCATTGCCTGCTATGGAAAATAGAAATTCAGTTTTGTCTCCTAGCTATATGTACTAAGAAAAGCCATTATCACTAAGACTCTTTAAGCTTTACAACATATATACTTTGGATTCTAAGACCTTTGTGCTTAAAGAAATACCATGTGGCTGAGTTTATAGTATTTCAAAACAATAATTCCCTGGCAGTCCAGTGGTTAAGACTCTGTGCTCCCTTTGTAGGGAGGGAGGTTTCAATCCCTGGTTGGGGAATTAAGATCCCACATGCTACACAGGCAGGGTTAAAGATTTTTCTAAAAAATTTTAAAGAAATACTACAAAAAAACCATTTGAAAATGAAAAATTGTATCCGAAGGGTTGATTTTATTTGGTCTGCAAAACACTAAAGTAGAGGTAGGAGTCTTTTATTCAGCTGTATATAAGAGCCATAAGTATAATACAAATGACCCTTGACCTGTGAATGTGCAATCAACAGTAATGAAAGAAACGTAACTATACTGCCATCAGAAAGTTTGAGAACCTGCACTAATGACAAGACAGAAGAGAATGATTGTTACGCCTACATTATGAGTGAACATGCAGGATGCTACAGCCTCCATAGAGGAGGATATATACTGGATTGTACATTTATTAAATAACACTGTATTTATAAATAGTATAATAACTGTGTTATATATTTAAAAACACTGGATTGTATGTTTCTTAAATAAATGATACATCTGACCTCACTAAACATGACATAACCAGGCACCATAGGGCTACAGCTGGTCGATGCTGTAGACAGTATTTGGCTCTAACCAAGGAGTGTTTAGGGGTTGCAAAGAATTGGATGTGACCGAGCGACTTTCCATTTCACTTTCACTTTTCATGGAGTATTCTTCTCCTCTTTCTAGTACATATTTGAACTTTAATCTGATAGAGTCTTTGCATCTAACTTCTAATCTACTTATATTTCTGGGATACAGAAACAAGTTAAAGGTCACCATCAAGTAGCAATTAGCTAAATCTAGACTGTGACATATTCTGCAGTACAATTGACTCCATTTCTTCAACAAGTCAGTGAGAAGAAAACAAATCAACCATAAGAAAGGGGATAATATTCTCATTAAAAGTTGTTTGAAAGTGACTTCAGACTTAACTCTTCAAGTGGTCTCACTAGAAAATATTTTAGAAAGATTGTTTTGTTAGATGTGCTAGTCACCTAAGCATTATAGAATAAAATAGTGTTTGTTTGTTTTCAGATTCACACTGAAGTCTGTGTTGTGGGTGATGATAATATGATGTCTGTGATTTCCTTTTGAATGTGTCAGGAAAGAAAAGGATGGGAGAGAAATGAGTAGAAACGTAAGGCAAAAAACAAATACAGCACATAGTTTTATGGTTGTTAAGCTTGGTTCTTCACACCTTTTATATTTGTTTCACATAGATTTTCATAATATTGATGAAAGGAAAATAAAAGCAGAACATTGTAGGGAGGAGCCAGTTTGACAGCTGTATTATCCATGCTGCAAAACAAACAAATAAATAGCAGTGGTATACAAAAATAAGTTAGTTTTGCTTTGCAAATAGGTTCATGGTACCATTTTTCTAGATTCCACATACATCCATTAATGTAGGGTGTTTATTTTTCTCCTTCTGACTTACTTCCCTCTGTATGACATCCTTTAGGTTCATCCATGTCTATGCAAACAGCACAATTTTGTTCCTTTTTACGGCTGAGTAATGTTCCATTGTATATATGTACATCTTCTTAATCCATTCATTTCTTGATGGACATTTAGGTTTCTTCCATGTCTGCTGTTGTAAATAGTGCTGCTATGAACACTGGGGTGCATGTGTCTTTGGGAATTACTGCTTTCTCCAGTATATGTCCAGGATGGGACTGCTGGGTCATATGACAGTTCTAATTTTAGCTTTTTAAGGAACCTCCTTACTGTTCTCCATAATGGCTGTATCACTTTCCATTCCCACCAACAGTGCAGGAGGGTTCCCTTTTCTCCACATGTGGTACAGCGGAAATTAACACAACACTGTAAAGCAGATATACTCCAATAAAAAATTTTTTTAAACGAAAAAAAAAATAAGTTAGTTCTCAGACTTGCTGTTCTGGAGTAAGCTAGGACAGCTCTGCTCCATGAGTTTCTTCTAGGGTCTGGGGTGAAGTGGCAGCAACTACCTGGGGCACAATCTCCCTGTAAGAGAAGAGAGAAACGCTGGGAGAAGCAAGCAAAGCGATTCAGTGCCTTCCTGGCCCACTGGGAACTGGCGCTCTCACTTCCCCCACATCCATTGGCCAAAGCAAGATGCATGCCCAAGGAAAACCAACCACTTGGTAAAGGACCTTCACTCCTCCCTGGGAAGCCTGAGCAAAGAGGAGACCTGGAGGAGAAGGGAGGGAGGGATAACTTGCTGAGAAACCATAGGTCTCAGGAATAAGATTCAGAATTTGCACCTAGGCATGTCTTCAGCCCAAGTGTGGGAAGAAAAGGGTGCTCTGTTGCTCAGCTCTGTCCTACTGACTCTTTTGTGATCCTATGGACTGTAGACCGCCAGGCTCCTCTGTCCATGGAATCCTCCAGGTAAGAATACTGGAGTGAGTTGCCATTTCCTCCTCTAGGAGATCCTCCTGACCCAGGGATCGAACCTGAGTCTCTTTCGTCTCCTGCATTGACAGGTGAGTTCTTTACCACTGAACCACTTGGGAAGCCCTAGGGAGAAAAGTAGACAGTTAAATATAAGAGTCTGGGCTTCAAGGGAGAGTTTGGGATGGAGATGGGATTTTTAATATCAATTTACTATTGCTTTCACTTGAATCGCCTGGATATTTTGGTATTAAATATTAAGAAAGCATATTGGCAAGACTAATCATGGGAATTTTCCAAATCTTGATTAGAAATTGTGTAAAGAGGTTTATATAAAATAGCAGAATTCAGATGAAATACAAATAGATCTGCAAATAATTTTTCAAGGCTAACTGATTCCATTAGATGATTTTAATCCTAGTTTATCTTTCTAATTTTCCAAAATACCAAACTGGCAACCAGAAAAAATGCTGGAGAATCACAGATTCAACAGGACCTAAGGCATCATATGGGTAGAAACCCTGGTCAGGGCTTCCCTGGTGGCTCAGAAGGTAAAGAATCTGCCTGCAATGCAGAAGACCTGGGTTCCATGGGGTCACTAAGAGTCAGACACAACTGAAGCCATTTAACACACCCATGCACCAAAGATATATTAGGTGTTTGAATTGTTGTAAGTTCCTCAGGTCATTCCAAAGCAGGGGTCCTCAATCCCCAGAATCTAATGTTTGATGATTTGAGGTGGAAATGATATAATAATAATAGAAATAAAGTGCACAGAAAATGGTTATGTGCTTGAATCATCCTGAAACCGTACCCTGTCCTGCTCCATGGAAAACTTGTCTTTCACAGAACTAGTCCCTGGTGTTGAAAAGGTTGGGGATTGCTCTTGAGGTACACTCAAGTTGAGAACCACTGGTTTCAGTTTAGTTCAGTTGCTCAGTCATGTCCGACTCTTTGTGACCCCATGAACCGCAGTATTCCAGGCCTCCCTGTCCATCACAAACTCCCAGAGTCCACCCAAACCCATGTCCATTGAGTCGATGATGCCATCCAACCCTCTCATCCTCTGTCATCCCCTTCTCCTCCTGCCTTCAATCTTTCCCAGCATTGGGGTCTATTCCAGTGAGTTAGCTCTTCGCATCAGGTGGCCAAAGCATTGAAGTTTCAGCCTCAACATCCGTCCATCCAATGAACACCCAGGACTGATCTCCTTTATGATGGACTGGTTGGATCTCCTTGCAATCCAAAGGACTCTCAAGAGTGTTCTCCAACACCACACTTCAAAAGCATCAATTCTTCGGCGCACAGCTTTCTTCTCAGTCGAACACTCACATCCATACGTGACCACTGGAAAGACCATAGCCTTGACTAGATGGACCTTTGTTGGCAAAGTAATGCCTCTGCTTTTTAATATGCTGTCTAGGTTGATCATAACTTTTCCTCCAAGGAGTAAGCGTCTTTTAATTTCATTGCTTCAGTCACCATCTGCAGTGATTTTGGAGCCCAGAAAAATAAAGTCAGCCACTGTTTCCACTGTTTCCCCATCTATCTGCCAAGAAGTGATGGGACCGGATGCCATGATCTTAGCTTTCTGAGTGTTGAGCTTTAAGCCAACTTTTTCACTCTCCTCTTTCACTTTCATCAAGAGATTCTTTAGTTCCTCTTCACTTTCTGCCATAAGGGTGGTGTCATCTGCATATCTGAGGTTATTGATATTTCTCCTGGCAATCTTGATTCCAGCTTGTGCTTCCTCCAGCCCAGCATTTCTCATGAAGTACTCTGCATAGAAGTTAAATAAGCAGGGTGACAATATACAGCCTTGACGTAATCCTTTTCCTATTTGGAACCAGTCTGTTGTTCCACGTCCAGTTCTAACTGTTGCTTCCTGACCTGCATATAGGTTTCTCAAGAGGCAGGTCAGGTGGTCTGGTATTTGCATCTCTTTCAGAATTTTCCAGTTTATTGTGATCCACACAGTCAAAGGCTTTGGCATAGTCAATAAAACAGAAATAGATGTTTTTCTGGAACCCTCTGGGATGTGAACTATTAAAAGTGGATGAATGCTTGTTCTTTTAACCCTCATCTCTCTCTTGGGGCTAAAATTTCCTATCGACTTTAAGTCAAAGAGCTGTTTTTCCTAGAGCATCAAGTCCTCAAGCCACATTAAGAGAAAATGGTTCTGTTGGGAAAACATAAATGATAATATAAAGGGAAATCCACAGAGAAGTGACATAGTAGCACTGGTCTTCTTAAAGCCTGGGGCTGGAATTTGCTTCTGGCGTCAGAGCAGCTGGGTCAATGCTCCAGTTCACGAGTTTTCAAAGTTCAGCAGGCCTCAGAATTATCCCGGGGGCTTGTTAGGCATTTCCTGGGTGCTGGTCTCAGAGTCTGCCCCTCAGTAGCCTTCACCGTTGAGCCTAAGATTTTGAATTTCTAATAAGACCCAGAGACGTTGCCACGGCTCACATGGCGGCCACACTTTGAGGACACCATGCTGGCTGCCTGCTCCTTTGGGACCTCTATGAATCTGCTTCATCTGTCAGCCCCTTCTGCTCTCCCGTTCCTTCAGTGGTTCTCGAGTCTGTATTGTGAAGCCCTCCAGATGATTCTGCAGCAAGACGGAGTGTGAGAAGCCCTTTATGTGGGTTTGGTCTCCTGGACATGACTTGATCTCCCTTGGGATTTGCCATCATCCATCACTGCTAGTGGTCCAAATCCCGGAGAAGAAGCCAGTAGACCCAGCCTATCTTTCACTTCACACCTTAGGCCGCTGGTCATTGGTCAGTTTGGTTGGCCATATACTCAATCAGCCATGGAAAAGGTGAACCTTCTTCCTAAAGACTTTAATTCATGAAGTCTGATGTGCAGCCAGCCTTAAGAATTTTGTCATACTGAGTGAGGTAAGACAGAAAAAGAGTGATATCGTATGACATCCTTTATTTGTGGAATCTGAAAAGAAATGATACAAATGAATTTACTTACAAAATAGAGTCACAGACTTAAAGAACAAGCTTATGGTTGCGGGGCATGAAGGGGAGGTGGGGGAAGGAATAGTTAGGGAGTTTGGGATGGATGTGTACACACTGCTATATTCAAAATGGATAACCAACAAGGACCTACTGTATAGCACAGGGAACTCTGCTCACTGTTATGTGGCAGCCTGGATGGGAAGGAAGTTTGGAAGTTTGGCTGAGTCCCTTTGCTGTCCACCTGAAACTATCACAACATGGTTAATCGGCCTGTACTCCAATATAAAATAAAAAGTTTTTTTTTTCCTAAAAAAAGAATTATTGCTATACAACTTGTTCTTAAAGTGGAGTCATTGGGCCTATATCAAGAGCATTACCTAGGAACTAGACAGAAATACAAATTCTCAAGCTGTACCCAGGACTTCTGAATTAGAATCTCAGGGTGGGACCTGGCAATCTGTATTCTAACAAACCCTGCAGGGGGTGTGGCTGAATGCTGAAGTGACAGTTATTGCCATAGAAAAATAGCACTTCAGCTGCCTGAATTCATGTATTACTTTATCTCACCTCCAACCACATATGCCAGGCTGGTAGCGAGATTTATAAAATACTTTTAAAAATATAAAATCTTGCCAGTAATTTGTACCTCTCCAAACCCCCATTTTTACAAGGTCTATGATATCTACTAATGAGAGAGATATTTCAAAAGAATAAGGTCAATCTTTCTTTGAGACCCCACCCCACCCCCAACCCCATCACCAGATTTCTCTCCTGTCTATAGCAGAAACCTTATATAAACAACCTGGCTTCAGTTTATAATTGTGGAATCCACTAGGGTCACATTGGCAATAAAATACCCTACAACTTCTACGGCAGTGAACATCTGGTACGTAATTTTACATAAACAAATTCTACTTTGATGAAACTTAAACCTTTGAAATTTAAACAAAATGGTGTTAGGGCCGAATCCCAAAAGCAAAAAGAAAGGAATTTGGGTTTCTGTTTTTCCTTTTTTCGAAACCCAGGTGCACATTAAAGTTAGTGCCAGGACAGCACACTTGTGTAACTTGGCTCAAGTGCAGGTTTTCCTGTTTTATGGCATCCAACTGGCTACATCAAAATAACCGCAGGTCTCAAGCAGAGTGCAGTGAGCCCCATCCTTCCATGGGAGAGAGGAAGGAACATGCCCAGGCAGCCACCACGCTCAGTGACACCATAGCCTTCAACTTGATGCCGGTGGAAACATCAAAGGAGAACACGTTTTCTGCTTTGGACTGAATTTCTTATGCAGCCACTCAGTTCAGGAATCTGGTTCAGGTATATCTTTAGTTCGGATGCTGCAGAACCAAATGCCAACACAATACCGTTCATCTTCTTTATACGCTAATTGAAAGAAAAAAAGATGGCTATAACCCTTCTTTCCAACTCCTATAGTTAACAATCTACAGCAATGAGATTATGGCTGTTAGATTCACAAAAATGCATTTTTTTCTGAGGCATGTTATCCTCAGCTATAAAGTCTTCATTAAGGAGTGAAACATACATTTGCAGATTTAGAACTCAAACTCTTATGTTTAGTGAATTAGAATGAAGGCATCCAACAACAGTAGAACTGTGCCTTTCAATATTGTGCCTTTAAGTACATATTCGGGCTTCCCAAGCTGCTCAGTGGTAAAGAATCTGCCTGACAAAGAAGGAGATGCAGGAGATTCAGATTTGATCCCTGGGTTGGGAAGATCCCCTGGAGAAGGGAATGGCAACCCACTCCAGTATTCTTGCCTGGAAAATCCCATGGACAGAGGAGCCTGGCAGGCTACAGTCCATGGGGTCGCGAAAGAGTCAGACATGATTGAGCAACTGAGTCCACACACATAAGTACTTATTTAAGTAGTCACATTGCACCTTTAAACAATATGTCAGCTCAGCTTCTGTGAACCCTGTAAAATTTCCTAAGGATCTTTCAGGACATGCCACCAGTGAGCTTGGGGTTCTCCAGGGTTTGTGATGCACTACTGTCTGGATCCACATTCTTTTCTGCCATTTTAAAGATTATTTTTTATTGGAGTATAATTGCTTCACAATGTTGTGTTAGTTTCTACAACAGAGTGAATCAGCTCTATGTTTGTATATATACATCTCCTCTTTTTTATTTCCTACCTGTTTAGGTCCCCACAGACTCTGAGCAGAGTTCCATGTGCTTTCTAGGAGGTTCTCATTGTCGCTGTTGTTCATTCACTAAGTTGTGTCCAACTCTTTGCGACTCCAACAACGGCAGCATGCCAGGTTCCCCTGTCCTCCACTATCTCCTAGAATTTGCTCAAGTTCATGTTCATTGACTCAGTGATGCCATACAATCATCTCATCCTCTGCTGCCCCCTTCTTGTGCCTTCAGTCTTTCCCAGCATCAGAGTCTTTTCCAGCGAGTTGGCTCTTCCTATCAGGTGGCCAAAGTATTGGAGCTTCAGCTTCCACATTAGTCCTTCCAATGAATATTCAGGACTGATTTCCTTTAGGATTGACTGGTTTGATCTTAGAGTCCAAGGGACTCTCAAAAGTCTTCTCCAGCACCACAGTTCACAAGTATCGATTCTTCCAGGCCCCCTTTCTTTGGCTTCTGGATGAATATCTTCTCTCTTTGTCTCTATACACTGTCTTCCCTCTTTGTGTAATTCCCTCTACGTACAAATTTCTATTTTCTTGTAAGGTCATCAGTCCCATTAAAGTCAAGCCCATCACAATGATCTCACTTTAACTTGATGACCTCTGTCAAGACCCTGTATCTATTTAGAAAGTCATATTTGGGAGGCCTGAGGGCTAGAACTTCAATATACAAATTTGGCGGGAATACCATTCAATCCATAACAATTAGCAAAATGATTACGTCATTTTTATGCATTAATATGGTACAAAGAATCAAATTAGGCCAAAGAAAAGCATGACTATGAAATTCCTATACAGCTTGGATAAATTTAATACATACAATAAATATGGTCAGTGGGGGTACCAAGCAGGGGTGGGAGAGATGAGAGAGTGCAGTGATTATTATGCCTCAGCCAAGAGGCAAACAAGAGAAGATGCATTTTCTATACAGAGTTTGAAATCAATGACAAAGCAGAAAAAAGTCACTTGTTGATCAAAATTCTAACAACTGCTGCAGTTACCTTTAAGTCTTAAGAATGTTATATCAGCTTCAAATTTGTATATTGTCTTTTCTTAAATGAATATGGTCATGCACCTGAACACCAACTTGGAAAAGTCCTAATTAATGCCTTAATTCTACCAAGTGGAAAGAGGTGCATACATGTATTACAGTCATTTTGAAAGTAAGTACATGGTGGTTGGAGCTATCTAAGTTCATTTCAGGCATAGATCTTGTCTTTCATGTCTTTGGTCCTATGTTTCCCTCTATCTAACAGAAGATTTAAAAGAAACAAAAGTAGGGACTTCCCTGGCTGTCCAGTAGATAAGAGGCCATGGTTCTAATGCAGGGGGTGGGGGTTCAATCCTGCTCAGGGAACTAAAGTCTCACATGCCACACAGTGTAGTTAAAAAAATAAAAAGATTATTGAGCTGGTTACTCTGCTCTAGGAAAAATCACCACTGTGACTTAAAAAGTGTGTGCAATAAAGGCCATAAATTAAAAGTACAAAAATCTTTTAAAAATAGAATAAAATATGCAAAAGCGCACTAGTACTACATTTGGAAGATAGAAGTTGGATTACTTCAATTCTAAATTTCTCTGAGTTTTTATTTGTGTTTAAAATGTAAAACAGTGAAACAGGGTGAGAACTGCAAGGTGTAATATTTTTGTTTGGAAGTGCAACTTGTTTGTACACAAGTACAGAATATGAAGATCTTTAAACTTAAATTCTCTTATTTTTAAACTAGTATTTTATTGTCAAAGAAAACACGGAGAAAATAATAAATTTTGCCTTATTTTTACTGAATCTTTTTCATAGAGGAAACATATTATAAATGACCCACTACAGGTGTCAAATATGCAAGACACATTACTGCATAAAGTCCTAGAAGGCTACTAGGAAAGAAGTCAATATTTATTTCTGAACTTATTAACAGCCACCATGAAAGAAAATAGAATTGGTAGATATTTTTGCATGCTTTGGGGAAAAGAAATGAACTTGCTGAATTGCATTGTTTTTCCTGGTGTAACCCAGTAAATACTTCCCTCATGGGTCACCATTAATAACTGTAAAGTCTTTCAATAGTGGACAGAGATGGAAAAATCCTGTGAAGATTTGCATAGCACACATCGTGGGTCTGTTTTCAATAATGCCTTCCTGTGAGCATGAAAACTTAGTAAAGTTATTAATAATATTTTCAATGGCCAAAATGAAATATTCTACAAAGAGAGCTTTTTGAAAAAAAGAAAAAAAAATTATTGGGTAAAAGTCCCTTGAACAGCAAGGAGATCAAACCAGTCAATCCTAAAGGAAACCAACCCTGAATATGCACTGGAAGGACTGATGCTGAAGTTGGAGCCCCAATACTTTGGCCAACTGTTGAGAAGAGCTGACTCACTGGAAAAGAGGTCCTAGGACAGACTGTGGGCAGAGGAGACACTGATGCTGAGAAAGACTGAAGGCATAAGGAGAAGGGGGCAGCAGAGGATGAGATGGTTGGACGGCATCACGGACTCAATGGACATGAGTTTGGCCAAACTCTGGGAGATGGTGAAGGACAGGGAAGCCTGGTGTACTATAGTCCATAGGGTCACGAAGAGTCAGACATGACTTAGCAACTGAACAACAACTGAAGTCCCATAATACAAAGCAAAATATTTTAACCATATGTAACTGTACAGTTCAGTGGCAGTGAGTACATTCACATCATTGTGCAACTCTCACCAGCATCCATCTCCCGAATTTTTCACCTTGCTAAACTGAAACTCTGTCCTCATTACACACTAAATCCCCATTCTCCTTCCCAGCCTCCCAGTCCCTGGCCCCTGCCATCTACCGATGTACTTTCTGACTCTATAAATTTGATTATTCTAGGTATCTCGTATAAGTGGAATCTTTGCCTGAACCAACGGAAAAACTGTTTCCCAAAGTGTCTTACGGCAACACTGCTCCACCAAATGCCTCTTAGAGTTAATCCCTTGCTATTAAACAAGCTTGGGAAAGGTGGCATTCTCCATCACCACTTCCACTCCCTGAAGATTTACACAGCATATTAGCACATGGGCCCGGCTCAATGGACATGAGTTTGAGCAAGCTTTGGGAGATGGTGAAGGACAGGGAAGGCTGGCATGCTGCAGTCCATGGTGTAGCAAAGAGTCAGACACAACTGAGTGCCTGAAGAACAATTAGCACATTGGAAACTCACGAGGTCATTGGACTAAAGGAGCTTCTTGAACTTATACGCAGTTTCCCATATTTATTTTGAAGTAACTCCCCCTATTTTTCAGGGCTTCCTAGGTGGTGCTAGTGGTTAAGAATCTTTCTGCCAAGGCAGGAGTGATAAGAGGCTTGGGTTTGGTCCCTGGGTCGCGAAGATCCCCTGGAGGAGGGCATGAAAATCCATTCCAGTATTCTTGCCTGGAGAATCCCATGGACAGAGGAGCCTGGGGGCTACAGTCCATAGGGTTGAAAAGAGTTGGACATGTGCGACTTTGCACACATCCCTGTTTTTCCAAAGTAGCACCCCTTAGAACTTGTATTTCTTAGAAAACACTTTGAAAATGAAGGTATTCTGTACTCTTCAAGAATCACTCCAAATTACTCTCCTTAATCTTCATAAAGCATGACAGAAAGTCTCTGCTAACAATCACACAAGTAAGATCTAAAAATCCACAGATCTGCACTAAGGGACCTACCTGCTGTAATGCTCGCTTGGGAAAAAAATCAAAGTTGCCCCTTACCAATAGGGCTACACTGCCCTCCAATTTTGGGGTGATACCAATTTTATTCAAGGAAGGCTCCATACTTCTTTCCAAAAGAGAAACTGTCCTATAATCAAATCAGAAAGTCACGTTTAGTAAGAAGTTTTCTTTTCCCCTTCATTCAGAGGGAAAGCTTCATTACTGCCAATGGTGCACCACTTATACAAAGATTTCTGAAGAAAGCTACCCAAAGGAGAGACAGTGAACATACCAAGTAACAGGAAAGATTGTAAAGCAGAGAGATTAGAGATGTTTTCATCATGATGAAAAAGCAGAACTATTTCCATCAGCTGTACATCTCTGAGGAGAGGGCTTATAAGGAGAAGACCCTTTTTTAGCAGATTAGAAATGTCCCCCAAATTACAAAATGTATGATTCAAATACACAGCCCCTTCTTTTTCATGTATCAATGTATCATGAGAAGATTTATCATTGTGTTCTTGTTTGGTGAAATCTAGGACAAAAATTTGTCAGGAAAAAGAAGCTAAGGAGAAGGGGAATAAAAGGTTCAAATGTAAGTTAAAATATTCTCCAGAGGAAGTTCCAGAGTTAAAAGAAGTAGTTGGTTTACCAGGTGCCTAGGATTCAAACAGAAAACTGCTGAAATTTCACAAACGACAAAGTTGGATATTGTTACAGGCTTAATGGAGACTAAAAGAAAGTCTTAATAAGATTTATAGACGTGTCACTCAACAGCCTGGATGGCAGCAGTGGGAGGAACAGCCCTGGCCTGGCTGGTGCACAGGCTTGGGGTTGAGGTTGGATGGAGTCAGCGCGCCTCCCGAGATTACCTAAGAGAAGATGAGGAGGCTGCTGGAGGAGGAGACGGGATATAGGAGGAACTTCTGAGGAGCTGGGAGGGTCCAAGGGGGTTGGGGAAAAAAAGGGGAAGGACAGTCTGACAGATATTCTAACCCAAGCCATTGCTAAGTAGCCTAATTTTCAAGTTTCACAACCTTCCGCCTAATTTGAACCAGCCATACATATTTGAAAGGATAAAACATAATAGAGGAGCTTTCCTGGTGGTCCAGTGGTCAAGAATCCACCTGCCAATGCAGAGGACTCAGGTTCCATCCCTGGTCCAGGAAGATTTTACATGCTATGGAGCAACTAAGCCATGCACCCAAACTGGAGAGGAACCTCCAATGCCGCAACTAGAGAAATCCCGCATGTAGCAACAAGGACTCAACATGATCAAAAATAAAATCAATACTTTAAAAAAAAAACACACAAAACCTAGTAGAGAATGGAAGCCAATGATTAGAAGGAAATCCCTTAGGCCACAGAATGGAGTAAGGTAAGAAAAAGAAATGTTATTGTGTCCTGCTGAGAAAGGACACTGTCTAGTGCGAAACCCAAGTTTAAATTCCAGCCACACCACTGTACTAGCCGTATGACCCTGAGCTGTTTATTCAGTCTTTCTAATCTTAGTTTCCATAACCATAAAATGGGAATAATAATACCATCTCCTTCTCAGGATTGTAAAACTGTATTGGAAGTGTTTAATACTATGTCTGGCACTTAGAGTCCCCTTGTTTTTAATCTTTTTGAAGTATAATTTTACAATATTTCTTTATTTTTGCGGCTGTGTTAGGTCTTAGTTGTGGCATGTAGGATCTAGTTCCTTTACCAAGGGTTGAACTCAGGCCCCTTATATTGAAAGTACAAATTCTTACACACTGGATCACTAGGAAAGTTCTTCCTTTTTTTTTTTTTTTCTTTTTTGAGCAATTAATAATCAGAAAAAACCTAAGAACTTTACCAAAAAGTGAAATCAACTAAAATTTCCAAAATAATCTAAACACCAAATTTTATTTTTGCTTAATTTTTTTTATTATGGTAAGAACACTTAAGGTTTGCCTTAAACAACTTTTTTTAAGTGTACTATATAGTGCTGTTATATATATGTACTATATATGTATATACATTACATATGTACCATATATATGTAATATAGTGCTCAAAGATGAGGTTGTTAAAGCGATGACTCAATAGGCCAGCAAATTGGAAAACTCAGAATTGGCCAAGGGACTGGAAAAGGTCAGTTCTCATTCCAATCCCAAAGAAAGGCAATGCCAAAGAACGTTTAAACTATCACACAATTGCACTCATATCTCACATGCTAGCAAAGTAATACTCAAAATTCTCCAAGCCAGGCTTCAACAGTACGTGAAACGTGAACTTCCAGATGTTCAAGCTGGATTTAGAAAAGGCAGAGGAACCAGAGACAAAATTGCCAACATCTGTTGGATCATCAACAAAGCATGAAAGTTCCAGAAAAACATCTACTTCGGCTTCATTGACTATGCCGAAGCTTTTGATTGTGTGGATCACAACAAACAGTGGAAAATGCTTCAAAAGATGGGAATACCAACCATCTTACCTGTCTCCTGAGAAATCTGTATGCAGCTCAAGAAGCAACAGTTAGAACTGGACATGGAACAACAGACTATTTCCAAATTGGGAAAGGAGTACGTCAAGGCTGCATACTGTCACCCTGCTTATTTAACTTATATGCAGAGTACATCAAGAGAAACGGTGGAATGAATGAAGCACAAGCTGGAATCAGGTTGCTGGGAGAAATATCAATAACCTCAGATATGCAGATGACACCACCCTAATGGTAGAAAGTTAAGAAGAACTAAAGAGCCTCTTGATGAAAGTGAAAGAAGAGAGTGAAAAAGCTAGCTTAAATCTCAACATTCAAAAAGCGAAGATCGTGGCATCCAGTCCCATCACTTCATGGCAGATAGATGGGAAACAACGGGAACAGTTGCAGACTTTATTTTTGGGTGCTCCAAAATCACTGCAGATGGTGACTGCAGCCATGAATTTAAAAGACATTTGTTCCTTGGAAGAAAAGCTCTGACCAACCTAGAGAGCATATTAAAAAGCAGAGACATTACTTTGCCAGCAAAGGTCCATCTAGTTCAAGCTATCGTTTTTTCCAATGGTCATGTATGGATGTGAGAGTTGAACTATAAAGAAAGTTGAGCACTGAAGAATTGATGCTTTTGAACTGTGGGGTTGGAGAAGACTCTTGAGAGTCCTTTGGACTGCAAGGAGATCCAACCAGTCCATTCTAAAGTAAATCAGTCCTGAATATTCATTGGAAGGACTGATGCTGAAGCTGAATCTCCAATATCTTGGCCACATGATGCGAAAAATTGACTCCTTGGAAAAGACCCTGATGCTGGGAAAGACTGAAGGCAGGAGGAGAAGGGGACGACAGAGGATGAGATGGCACCACTGACTCGATGGACATGAGTTTGAGCAAACTCTGGGAGTTGGTGAAGGACAGGGAAGCCTGGCCTGCTGCGTTCCATGGGGTCACATAGAGAGAGACACAACTGAGCGACTGAACTGACCGACAGTGCTGATAAATACCGGCACCGTGCTTAGGGTGACTCTAAGGGGAACTTACTTGCATAACGGAAAACTTATATCCATGGAACTCCATCTCAGGGTGTCCCTGGTGGTCCAGTGGTCAGGGCTCCACATTTCTACTGTAGGGGGCCTGGGTTCAATCCCTGTTTTAGGAACTAGGATCCTGCATGCCACATGGCACAGCTTAAAAAAAAAAAAAAAAAAAGGAAGGAAGGAAAAAAGGAAGCATGAACTACATCTTTCCATTTCTCCCTGCTCCCAGTCCCTGGCAACAACCATTCTGCTCTCCACCTCCACATCACAGCATCATTTCCAATAGACAAGGTATGGAAACAGACTTACCCATTGAAAGATGAGTGGATATAGAAAATGTGGCATATAGTGGGTTGGCCAAAAACTTCTTCAGGTTCTTCCATGTTACAGAAAATGCAAATAAACTTTTTGGCCAACCCAATGCATAAAAAGAAATATTATCCGGCCTTAGAAAAGAAGAAAATCCTGCCATATTCAACAACATGGATGAACCTTGAGGATGTTACACTAAGTCAAAGAGGCCAGCCATGGAAAAAGTGTACGATTCCACTTTTACAAAGTATCTAAACCAAATTTAAATTTGACTTCTGTGGGCCTTTCAACCATACATAAAGGGTATTTCAGTTCATTTAGTTCAGTTGCTCAGTCATGTCCGACTTTTTGTGACCCCATGGACTGCAGCATGCCAGGCCTCCCTGTCCATCACCAACTCCTGGAGGTTTTCAGACTCATGTCCATTGAGTCAGTGATGCGATCCAACCATCTCATCCTCTGTCGTCCTCTTCTCCTCCTGCCCTCAATCTTTCCCAGCATCAGGGTCTTTCAAATGAGTCAGCTCTTCACATCAGGTGGCCAAAGTATTGGAGTTTCAGCTTCAGCATCAGTCCTTCCGATGAATATTCAGGACTGATTTACTTTAGAACGGACTGGTTGGATCTCCTTGCAGTCCAAGGGACTCTCAAGAGTCTTCTCCAACACCACACTTCAAAAGCATCAGTTCTTCGGTGCTCAACTTTCTTTATAGTCCAACTCTCACATCCATATATGACTACTGGAAAAACCATAGCCTTACCTAGATGGAACTTTGTTGGCAAAGTAATGTCTCTGCTTTCTAATATGCTGTCAGTTTGGTCATAACTTTTCTTCCAAGGAGTAAGCATTTTTTAATTTCATGGCTGTAGTCACCATCTGCAGTGATTTTGGAGCCCAGAAAAACAAAGTCTGCAACTGTTTCCATTGTTTCCCATCTATTTGCCATGAAGTGATGGGACTGGATGCCATGATCTTAGTTTTCTGAATGTTGAGTTTTAAGCCAACTTTTTCACTCTCCTCTTTCACTTTCATCAAGAGGCTCTTTAGTTCCTCTTCACTTTCTGCCATAAGGGAGGTGTCATCTGCATATCTGAGGTTATTGATATTTCTCCCGGCAATCTTGATTCCAGCTTGTGCTTCCCATAGCCCAGCATTTCTCTTGATGTACTCTGCATATAAGTTAAATAAACAGGGTGACAAGGGTATTTATTTCAGTATTTTCTTGTTTTGTGTGACATAGAAATTAGGAGAATAGCATTGAAATATATACATCACTGTATGTAAAGTAGATAGACAGTGGAAATTTGGGATATTATGCAGGGAGCTCAATGCCAGTGATTTGTGACAGCAACCTAGACAGGTAAGATGGGGTGGGGGGTGGGAGGTGGGAGGAAAGTTCAAGAGGGAGGAGACATATGTATATCTATGGCTGATTCATGTTGATGTATGGCAGAAACCAACACAACATTGTAAAGTAATTATCATCCAATTAAAAATAAATTTTAAAACACATACAATAATAATAATAATAATAATAATAATAATTTGTAACATAAAGAAATTTAAAATGCTTTTAAAAACAGAGGAAGACCAAATCCTAACCATTTTCAACCTGGAAAATCTAAATAAGGAAGAATCTTATGAGAGAGCACCTTGCTTTGATGCTTTTGCTCTTTTGTTTTGCAGAACAGAAGTTAAGGAAAGCACTTGGATCTTAGACTGAGGCAACATGAACTGAGTCATCGGGTAGTAAAGTTAATCTGCTTGCACGTGCCGTTAGCTCCAAGCCTGTCACCCCCACAGAAGGAGAGGCGTATTCAAACTGAAGCACACAGAATCCAAACATCTGAGTTATACATTTTCCTCGTATAACATAGCTTTTCTCTATATGGGCCCAGATGTTACACAAGTCAATCCAAGAAAAACAAAACAAAACAGAAATATTGTGTGCAGTGAGGAGAGTATTAAACTCCTGGGCAGCGGATACAGCTTGTCTCCACTGAGAGAGCTGGAACATGCTGGGTTTTCCTAATCAAATCTTGAGCTGGATGTCCCCCGTTCCCCTGATATGAGCAAGCCCAATATCGGCGCATTGTTGGGAATCCATTCATTGAGAAAATATTCTTCACCCACCTATGCCATCCATACGGATGAAACCCTGTCGTGTTGCACTCACAGAGTTTATATTCTCTCATAGGAAGACAGACAATACATGGGGAAACAAGTAAGATCATTCCAGATAAGCATAAGTTTCAGGAAGAAGTAAAACACAGTAATGAGACACAGAATAGGCTGTCGAGCCATTTTTGTGGAATGAAAGAAGAAAAACAGTTCCCCTACAAATGTCACTTGGCAATCCCTCCAGGCAACACAGATGCCCTCTTCCTTAGGTTACTGATGGTGAATTTTCTTCCTCACCAGCTATGCAATGAAAGTCCATAAAGAGTTCCCTGTCCCCATATTGTCTTCCCCCCACCATCCCACACTTCCCTGCAACATACACACACACACACACACACACAAGTTTCCTCATAGAAGCCACTTTGGCTGTTCTTGGAAAAACTCTCCATCAGATCCTCAGTGTGATTAGACATAAAATCTTTAGAGAGCTCTCTGTAATCCAGATATCAACCCTAAGCTCTATTTGTTTATTTGCATTCAACACACATGATAGCATTAGAATCTAGGTAATATGTGTATCCCCTTTTTCATAAGTGAGAATGTTAAGGCACAGAGAAATTTAACAACTTGCTGAAAATCTTATATCTGTTAAACAGCAGAGTTGAGATTTTGCTGTTGCTATTGCTGTTAAGATGCTCAGTCATGTCTGACTCTTACGACCGCATGGACTGTAGCCTGCCAGGCTCCTCTGTCCATGGGATTTCCCAGGCAAGAATACTAGAGTGAGATGCCATTTCCTTCTCTAGGGGATCTTCCTGATCCAGGGATCAAACCTGTGTCTCCTGCATTGGCAGGCGGATTCTTTACCACTGAGCCACCAGGGAAGCCTCTGAGTCAAGATTTAAACCAAAGCAATTTGGCTTCAGAGTCTGAGCCCGTTCCTTCATGCGAAACTGGAAGAGCTGTTATATTACGATAAGGATAAGGCATTTTCCTCCCCAACCCTCTCCTCAACATGTGCGCAGGCTTCCTCACCAAGTCTCTGAGGGCAAAATTTTATTTGCAAGAAGAACAGGGGAGAGAGTCATCCTGGGAAGACCTGAGCATCGTACCCGCAAGCGAGACATTCATCTTTGCTCCTTCCCTGTGTTCCTTAAATATTTCCTTTCGAGAATCAAACTGACTCATGACTTCCTGATATCTCGTGTCTCTGGACTTCAAGAAAACACAAGGACTATGCCTTTCGTGGGGGGTACTTTCCACGTGGCACTAGTGGTAAAGAACCCATCTGCCAACGCAGGAGATGTAGGAGATACGGGTTCAATCCCTGGGTGGGAAGATTCCTCCAGAGAAGGAAAGGGCAACCCACTCCAGTATTCTTGCCTGGGAAATCCCATGGACAGAGGAGCCTGACAGGCTAACATCCATAGGGTGGTAGTTGGACATGGCTGAAGTGATTCAGCATGCAAGCAAGCATGCCTTTGGGGAGATGACATTTTGTTACATGAAATTATATTTTTATTTGTCTGTCACTAAACTAGAAACTGCTAGAGGGTATGGCTTACGGTTTGCTTTGTATTTTACCCCCAGGATTTACCAAAGCTCTGGAAACATAAGGTTCTTTATAAAGCACGCAGGAAATGAATGAATGAGTGATAAGATGACAACCCCAAACCTACATGTATTGAGTTCTTGCTTGGTTTTCCCTCTTCCCCAGTGGAATAGTCATTTTTTCAGAAAGCAGCATGCCACTAAGCAGTAAAATGCGACTGCTCTCAACCAGACCATCAATGTCAGTGACTGAAAAATTAAGAGAATGAAAATAAGTGTTGCTTTGAACACTCCTCGGCTGAGGGAACTTGATTTAGATCCTCTTCTAAAATAATTATCTTTTTATAAACATGCATTTGATCTCATCCACTCTCTCACGAGTTATTCCTGTGTTTGGTGCTCTGTTTTGACTCCAAGCTCCCTTCTGGGCCCCCCATCTGTCAATAACGAAGTGTTACAATTATAACTTCCCCTCCGTCAAATCTGCCAGTTTTCTCATACTCAGTTGCTATAGCACTTCAGCTTCCCTCTAAAAATCCTTGTTTTTAATACTGCACATTTCCCTCTACTCTTCATTTACTTACACCCTTTCACAGATTTTTGTCGACATGTGACTGACTTTGACACTTGACAGTTTTCTGACGCTTTTGCTAAGTAAATTGAAAATGGGGCTAGTACAACAGGAATTCAGTTTGTATCAGTGCAGGCTGTATTTCATATTACATCATCTGAAATCCCACTGAAGAGTCACCTCTTCCCCATAGAAGAAGGATCTATCTCCATTTGGTACGAGTGTACCATATTTGTTTACTATTATCATTGGTAGGACTTTCAATTCTCTACATTTGAAAACTTGGCAAAGTGAAAATAAAAAAGCAACAGAGTGGGAGAAAATATTGGAAAGTCATATATCTGATGAGAAGACCTGTGTATCCAGAACATATGAAGAACTTTTACAACTCTATAACAAAAAGCCACATTATTCTATTTAATGAGAAAGGATTAGAATAAACCGTTTTCCAAAGAAGACATACAAATGGCCAAGATCCTATGAAAAGATGGTCACACCATTCAGTTCAGTTCAGTTCAGTTCAGTTGCTCAGTCGTGTCTGACTCCTTGTGACCCCATGAACCGCAGCACTCCAGGCCTCCCTGTCCATCACCAACTCCTGGAGTTCACCCAAACCCATGTCCATTGTGTTGGTGATGCCATCCAACCAACTCATCCTCTGTCATCCCCTTCTCCTCCTGTACTCAATCTTTCCCAGCATCTGGGTCTTTTCAAATGAGTCAGCTCTCTGCATCAGGTGGCCAAAGTATTGGAGTTTAAGCTTCAGCATCAGTCCCTCCAATGAACACCCAGGACTGATCTCCTTTAGGATGGACTGGTTGGATCTCCTTGCAGACCAAGGGACTCTCAAGAGTCTTCTCCAACACCACACTTCAAAAGCATCAATTCTTCAGTGCTCAGCTTTCTTTATAGTTCAACTCTCACATCCATACATGACCGCTGGAAAAACCATAGCCTTGACTAGACAGACCTTTGTTGGCAAAGTAATATCGCTGCTTTTTAATACGCTGTCCAGCTTGGTCATAACTTTTCTTCCAAGGAGCAAGCGTCTTTTAATTTCATGGCTGCAATCACCATCTGCAGTGATTTTGGAGCCCAGAAAAATAAAGTCAGCCACTCTTTCCACTGTTTCCCCATCTATTTGCCATGAAGTGATAGGACCGGATGCCATGATCTTAGTTTTCTGAATGTTGAGCTTTAAGCCAATTTTTTTACTCTCTTCTTTCACTATCATCAAGGGGCTCTTTAGTTCTTCTTCACTTTCTGCCGTAAGGGAGGTGTCATCTGCATATCTGAGGTTATTGATATCTCTACCAGCAATCTTGATTCCAGCTTGTGCTTCCTCCAGCCCAGCATTTCTCGTGATATACTCTGCATATAAGTTAAATAAGCAGGGTGGCAATATACAGCTTTGACATACTCCTTTTCCTATTTGGAACCAGTCTGTTGTTCCATGTCCAGTTCTAACTGTTGCTTCCTGACCTGCATACAGATTTCTCAAGAGGCAGCTTAGGTGGTCTGGTATTCTCATCTCTTTCAGAATTTTCCACAGTTTCTTGTGATCCACACAGTCAAAGGCTTTGGCATAGTCAATAAAGCAGAAATAGATGTTTTTCTGGAACTCTTTTGCTTTTTCGATGATCCAGTGGATGTTGGCAATTTGATTTCTGGTTCCTCTGCCTTTTCTAAAACCAGGTTGAACATCTGGAAGTTCACGGTTCACGTATTGCTAAAGCCTGGCTTGGAGAATTTTGAGCATTACTTTGCTAGCATGTGAGATGAGTGCAATTGTGTGGTAGTTAGAGCATTCTTTGGCATTGCCTTTCTTTGGGATTAGAATGAAAACTGACCTTTTCCAGTCCTGTGGCCACTGATGAGTTTTCCAAATTTGCTGACATATTGAGTGCAGCACTTTCACAGCATCATCTTTTAGAATTTGAAATAGCTCAACTAGAATTCCATTGCCTCCACTAGCTTTGTTCATAGTGATGCTTCCTAAGGCCCACCTGACTTCACATTCCAGGATGTCTGGCTCTAGGTGAGTGTGAGTGATCACACCTTTGTGATTATCTGGGTCGTGAAGATCTTTTTTGTACAGTTTTTCCGTGTATTCTTGCCAACTCTTCTTAATATTTTCTGCTTCTGTTAGGTCCATACCATTTCTGTCCTTTATCGAGCCCATGTTTGCATGAAATGTTCCGTTGGTATCTCTAATTTTCTTGAAGAGATCTCTAGTCTTTCCCATTCTATTGTTTCCCTCTATCTCTTTGCATTGATCCTGAGGAAGGCTTTCTTATCTCTCCTCGCTCTTCTTTGGAACTCTGCATTCAGATGCTTATATCTTTCCTTTTCTCCTTTGCTTTTCGCTTCTCTTCTTTCACAGCTATTTGTAAGGCCTCTTCAGACAGCCATTTTGCTCTTTTGCATTTCTTTTTCTTAGGGATGGTCTTGCTCCCTGTCTCCTGTACAATGTCACAAACCTCCATCCATATTTCATCAGGCACTCTGTCTATCAGATCAAGTCCCTTAAATCTATTTCTCACTTCCACTGTATAGTCATAAGGGATTTTATTTAGGTCATACCTGAATGGTCTAGCGGTTTTCCCTACTTTCTTCAATTTAAGTCTGAATTTGGTAATAAGGAGTTCATGATCTGAGCCACAGTCAGCTCCTGGTCTTGTTTTTGCTGACTGTATAGAGCTTCTCCATCTTTGGCTGCAAAAGATATAATGGGGAATGCAGATCAGAAACACACTATACAGCTTCAGGCTGGCTACTGTCAAAAAATAAAGACAATAACAACAGTTGTCAGGAATGCGGAGAAGTTAGAACTCTCATACTTTTCTAATGGAGGTATAAAAGAATACAGCAACTTGAAAAACTGTAGGTTCTCAAAAAGTTAAATATAGAATCACCATGTGACCCAGGGGCTTCCCTGGTGGCTCAGCTGTTAAAGAATCTGCCTGCAATGCAGGAGACCCGTTTGATTCCTGGATCGGGAAGATCTGCTGGAGAAGAGAACGGCTACCCACTCCAGTGTTCTTGCCTGGAAAATCTCATGGACAGAGGAGCCTGGCAGGCTCAAGTCCATGGGGTCTCAAAGAGGTGGACGCAACTGAGTGACTTCCACTTTTATGTGACCCAGTGATTCCATTCAGAGATAAATATCCAAGAGAGGTGGAAATTATGTCCTCATAAGTACAGATGTTAATGCTCATAGCAGTGTTATTGCTAACAGCTAAAATGTGAAAGCAGCCCAAATGTCCATCAGCTGGTAAACAGAAGCAGAAGGACTAACATTCTTACACAGGAAAGACCTCAGTATTGATGCATGCTATAATGTGGTGCGTGTGCATACTCAGACACTCAGTCGTGTCTGACTCTTTGTGACCCCATGGACTCCAGACTCCTCTGTCTTTTACAGGCAAGAATACTGGAGTGGGTTGCCATTTCCTACTCTAGAGGATCTTCCTGATCCAGAGATCAAACCCGCGTCCCCTGTGTCGCCTGCACTGGCAGGCAGGTTCTTTACCACTAGCGCCACATGGTATAATGAGGGATAATGTGGATGAATCTTAAAAATATGAGGCTATGAAAGAACTCAAATGAAAAGTATCATACATTTAATAGAAATACTTTGCCCTATATATGAATGTCAGGAATAGACAAATCCATAGAAGCAGAAAGACAGAAAAGCAGTTTAACAGCTCAGAAGGAAGAAGAGGGAGAGATTGGTTATGGATATGGGGTTTCTTTTAAGGAAGATGAAAATGTTTTAAAATTAGACTATGGTGGAACTTCCCTAGCTGTCCAGTGGTTACGAATTTGCCCTCCAATGCAGGGGGTGTGGGTTTGATCCCCGGCTGGGGAGTCCCAATGCAAGGGCTGTGGGTTTGATCCCCAGCTGGGGAGCTAAGATCCCACATGTCTCTTGGCCAAAAACCTGAAACATAAGATAGAAGCAGTACTATAACAAATTCAATAAAGACAAAAAAAAAAAAATGGTCCATCATCAAAAATTAAACTCTTGTAAAAAGAATAGAACTAGATTATGGAGATAGGTACACAATCCTGTGAATACACTAAAAAGCATGAACTTGGACAATCTAAATGGTTGTATTTTATGATATGTGAGTTAGATCTCAATAAATCTGTTAAAAAAATTAAGAGAATCCTATAGCCCTCCAAGCCTCCTGACAAGAACTATCATGATAAGTACCCTCTTCAGAGGGCTTCCCTGATGGCTTAGCAGGCAAAAAAATCCCCCTGCAATGCAGGAGACACGGGAGATGCAGGTTTGATCCCTGGGTTGTGAAGATTCCCACGGAGGAAGAAACGGCAATTCGCTCCAGTATTCTTGCCTGGAATTCCATGGACAAAGGGGCCTGGCAGGCAACAGTCCATGGGGTCAGAAAGATCTGGACATAAGTGAGCAACTGAGTACAAACACAAATTCTTTGGAAAAGGTTGAAAGGGCAAAATTATTTCTCAAACTGAATTATCAGTGAATATGTGAGAGAGTGATTACTTTCCAGGACCCAAGAACACACACTTAGACACAAGTGCTAGAAAAATGTTTGTCAGAATATATAAGTTCTGTATTTTCTTTTGTATTAATGCATTTCATTAAGTAATGCATTTTTTAAATACTTTTTTTGACGTGGACCATTTAAAAAATCTTTATTGAATTTGTTACAGTATTGCTTCTATCTTATGTTTTGGATTTTTGGCCACAAGGCATATTGAGATCTTAATTCTCTGACCAGGGATCAAACCTGCTCCCCATACATTGTAAGGTAAAGTCTTAACCAGTGGCTCACCAGGGAGGTCAATCATTAAGCAACACATGTTTTAAAATGCACATATATCAGGAAAAAACTGACAACTTTCTAAACAATAGTTTTAATTTAAAATAGCATAAAAGGGATGAATTAATGTAGGAAATGAGTTCTTCTCATTCTCTAGACCCTTTGCTTCCTGGAGAGTAATACAGGTGTTATTCACTAAGAGTAGAAAATTCTTTGATTTTGTTTAGATTTGTGGATTTTGACCTAATTCATTCCACATCTGTGACTCTGGACTTGGGGATCATCACTGAGAAGACGCATCATTGCTTCTCTTACATTTTGTCTTACCTATACATTTTCCTAGCAGAATGTTTTCTCTAAAATAATAAGGTCTCAAGAGATCACAAAGAGCAGGCACCTCATTTATGGTGCCATGTGGATTACCAAATGAGTGCATGGTTTTCTGGTGCATATTTTTCTGTGTGTGAGCACGTGCCTGTGTGTGTTCATATCCCCAGAAGATTTAATACCTCATTTCAAATTGTTAAATTGCATAGGAAGGTGATTCTATATATCAAGACACTAACTCTCTTTATAATGAAGAAATGAAACTAGGGTATTTAATTTTAGAATCAGATTTTAGTAAGAGAAACTTGATTTCTATTGACTCAGTAGATTCTTGTCATATCAAATTTATTGCTGTTGAGTTTTGTGGAAGCAAACATATAAATGTATAAGTTTCACGTATAATTGGGAAGCATAGATAAAAATAATTTGACATTAAAATTTATACTTCAGAAATTGTGCACTTCGTCGCAATCAATTTTTCATTACACTGTTGAGATCAATAACTACAAATAAGATATAAAAACTCTATTATTGATGGGGCACGTGTCAGTATAAAATGTGCAGTTTTCTATAGCATTTCAGGGGTAGAAAATTATATTATACAGTTTCCAATGATATTCATATTGCTCTGTAGAGAATGCCTATTAAAATCAATGTACAGTGAGTCAACATGGGGATATTTTATAACATTGAGAAAGGGCACAGTGCATATAAAAAAGACACAACTGTTTTTAAAATATTACCTTAAATTCTTTGGTAAGGAGTTGGTTGAGATAGTAAGGATGCTTGAGTTTCTTACTATTGAAAAACTAGTCCAACTTAATCATTATCATGTCTGCTTACTACAGAAAACTGTGTGCTTATGATAGTTACTAAATAAAATGTGAATATCCTTCCCCACAAATACCTGACATCAATGAAAACGCTGTAGAATAGCTGCAGACCATACATTTGTGAACAGGGTGTAGGGGGGTAGTTAGCAAAGAATGCAGAAAATCTTAGGATTCCAAATAAACATGTTGCACATGCTATTGGTCCTGGTATTTCAGATCCTAAAACTGACCACATGCCCTATAACCCTATTCGCTTAGGAAATAAATATGATCTTAGCAGTGAATGTAGTAAGAAATATTTCAGTGACTGATAGCTAAAGAGTGGTGGACTTAGCTGAGAATATTTACTTCCTTTTAAAATTCCTGATTTATTTCGTTCATTTACATGTGATTTTTTAATAAATAAAACAATAGGTCACAAAGTTTTCAGATTTATTTTAATAGCCAGACTATTTCTAAATTACTTTACTCAATCACTTCTGCATCAGTGATAATCCATTTGGCAATAATATAAATACATTTTAATCTATGACAAATTGTGTCTATCTGTCCAATTTGAAACTGTACCAGTTTTTTACTTCTTGTCATGGAAAGAAGCAGAGAAGGCAATGGCAACCCACTCCAGTGTTCTTGCCTGGAGAATCCCAGGGACAGGGGAGCCTGGTGGGCTGCCGTCTATGGGGTCACACAGAGTCGGACACGACTGAGGTGACTTAGCAGCAGCAGCAGCATGGAAAGAAGACTTGATGGAACAAATAACTCCACAATGAGACTGATTTCAAAAAGGCTCATATTATATTTATAGTCAAATAATATTTATTCATTATCTGGACAAACATGGCACTCTGTGGGGACACCTGCACCTACTTATAAAGCATAAACGGAGGTGAAATTCACCCACAAATACTGATATTCATATTCTGAAAGATATACAAAATGCGTGCTCAGTTGCACAGTTGTGTCTGACTCTTTGCGACCCTATGGACTGTAGCCAGGCTTCTCTGTCTATGGGATTCTCCAGGCAAGAATACTGTAATGGGTTGCCATTTTCTTCCCAACCCAGAGATCAAATTTGAGTTTCTTATGTCTCCTGCGTTGACAGGTGGATTCTTTGCCACTAAGTCACCTAGGAAGCCCTGAATGATATGTATTTCTAATTTAAAGGATAATTTATTTCCAAGTAAAGTGATTATAAATAAGCAATATTTATCATTTAAGAAAGGATAAAAAATATGACTTACTGGGTGATGAAAGTCTATGTGTGTGTGCATGTATGAAATAGTCATCACTGATAAAATTCTATTATTACACAAATATTTATTAGATCACACCCTCCCCCAGGAACCCTGGGAGACTCAAAGGCTATATAATTAAGAAGCATTTAATTTCCTAAGGGAGTTGTATTAGTCTGTTAGTAATGTCATAAAAAAATCATATTGAATGGCTTAGACAAGAGGAACTTATTCTCTCAGAGTTCTTCAGGCTTGAAGTCTAAAATCAAGGTATCAGCAAAGTCGACTTTGAGAAATATCTCCTTGACTTTCAGATGCTTGCCTTCTCACTGGACCCTCACACTGTCCTTCCTCTGTGTGCCTGCTGTTGGAGTCTTTTCCTCTTCTTGCTGTTGCTGCTGCTTCTAAGTCACTTCAGTCGTGTCCGACTCTGTGTGAACCCATAGACGGCAGCCCACCAGGCTCCCCCGTCCCCGGGATTCTCCAGGCAAGAACACTGTGGACTCCAATCCTATTGGATTAGGACTCCACCCTGATGACCTCATTTAACCTTAATGACCTCTTTGTTGCTGTTGATCTTTAGTCACCAAGTCCTGTCCAACTCTTTTTGACCCCATGGACTGTAGCCCAGAAGGCTCCTCTGTCCATTGGATTTCCCAGGAAGAATACTGGAGTGGGTAGCCATTTCCTTCTCTGAGGACCCTCCTCAGGGGACTGAACCTGGGTCTCTTGCTTGACAAGTGGATTCTTCAGGACCTCATTTCCAAGTACATTCACACTGGGGATCAGGGCTTCAGCATTTGAATTTTGGTGGGATACAGATCAGTCCGTACAATGAGCTGAGAAGTGTGCACAAGTCTCTTCACTTACCTAGTGGGTGTCCTAAAAACGCTTTGGGGTTTAGGTGAGGGAAACAGTCTTCAAAGCTTTAAGGGTCTGAACATCAGTGTTGTCATCAATAAAATGAAGTGGGGATGGCCTAGATGAGATTTATGAACTAGTCAATCCAAAACTGTCAAGAATCATTGAAACTGTGGCCAAAGTAGCCGCCATCCGTCTGACAACTTGCAGGACCTGAGAGCAGGCAGGTTTTTCTTACCACCAGGATAAAGTGCAACATAGCATCTACTTTGGGCACAGCCCTGGCAGAGCAGAGGGGGGCCTGGCAGCCATGCTCAGAGAATCATGAGCAAGGCCTTTTGCTGACAATACAGAGGACCTGCAGGGAGCAAGGAGGGTGACGCTTAAATTGGGAAGCAGAGAGTTTCCAAAGTCAGTGATAACATGTTTTGATTAGGTGCCAGTGACAACATTTGTAGCTTTTGAGCATGAAAGTAAGAACACTTAGAGCGAGCCTCAAAGACCGTTTCCCTTACAGAGGAAAGGAACATGGATGGAAGGTGAATTAGTGGACGAGGGGAGACAGGAGCCCACTGCCTCTATCAGGATGCAGCCGTAGAATCATGGTCATTCTCAGGCTTCAAACCTACCTTGCTTTTGGGGGGGACTTTAGTGGCCTGTCTATGGGGTCACACAGAGTCGGACACGGCTGAAGCGACTTAGCAGCAGCAGCAGCAGTGGCCCAGTGGTAAAGAATCTGCCTGCAGTATGAGACATAGGGGTTCAACTCCTGGGTCAGGAAGATCCCTGGAGAAGGGACTGGCTACCTACTCCAGTCTTCTTGCCTGGAGAATTCCATGGACAGAGGAGTCAGACGGACTATAGTTCATGAGGTCTTAGAGTCAGACATGACTGAGCAACTAACAATAACACTTTCATTTGCTTCTAGTTATGATACATTTTGGGTTTTGGTTGTTGTTGTTGTTTTTTTTTTTCCACAAAAGAAAAAAGATTTCCTGAAAGGGCAGGAAGGAACCAAAGATTACTGATTGGCTCACCCATGCCAGCGGCTCCACATTTATCTTTAACTCTCAAAATGAAACTATGATATGGGACATGTCATCATCATTTCATGAGATTGTTAAGCAAGGCTGGGGAGCCCAGGGTCACCATACTATTTATGAAGAATCCATACAGGTTGTCAATCCTGTGGGCTCCCCAGAGGGAGTTTTTGCAAAGCCTGATGCAGAGTCCTAGTCTTCTGAAGAAGACTGGAGAAACTGAACAAGAACTGGTATATAATGCAAGAAAAAACAGATTAGGAGGAAGATGGTGGCCTGGTAAGCTGGGCTGAATATGAAGCAAGGGCTGGGGTGTAGGGGGACTTAGGGAACACAGGGGCTTTGGAGACAGGCAGATATTGAGACAAAAAGCTGACAGCACAATGTCACACCCTCTCTTGCATCAGATTCGTGGGTTTTCAGTCCTGACGTCTATGAGTGTAGCAGAAGATCAGGGTAGAATATCATGTTGAGTTCTGTGACTCACTGAATTAGGAGGTTATGTTAAGAAGAGAAATAAAAGAGCAAAGGAAAGCTAGCTGTTCTTATTTGAATTTAAATCAAGACAATGAACAATGGAAACTGCCTCAATGTCCATTGATGGATGAATAGATAAAGAAGATGGAATGTTATCTGGCTGTAAGAAAGAAGGGAATCCTGTCATTTGCAACAACATGGATGAAACTGGAGGGCATTATGCTAAGTGAAGATAGCCAGAGAAAGATATATACTATATAATTTCACATATATGTGGAATCTAGAAAAAAAGTCAGTCTCATAGAAACAGAGTAAGTGATGATTATTACCAGGGGCTGGAGTTTAAGGAAGATGGGCTGATGCTAGTTAAAGGGTACAAGACTTGAGGTGTAAGAGAATAAGCTTTGAGGATCTAATGAAAAAAAAAAAACATAGTGACTATAGTTAAAAACAAGGTGTCATGTACTTGAAATTTTCTGAGAGTCTACTTTAACCATTCTCACCACACCCACAAAAGTGTTAACTGTGAGAGTTGATAGGTGTGTTAATTAGCCTGATTGTGGTCATCATTTCACAAAGAATACATATGTAAAATCATCATATTCTACACCTTAAATGTATGCAATTTTATTTGTCAATTAGATCTCTATAAAGTTGAAAAAAATTGAATAAAGAAATGACAACTGAAAAACAATTAGATATAATACTTTTTTAAAGACACAAAAAATGTTTGAAGCCCAAAGAACGGCAAAGGACAAAAAACATGTATTTTACTACTTGCTCTTTTTCTTTTACAACATTTTCTTACAATTAAAATAGTCCAATAAGTAAAAGGCGATAATCACTGCTACTGTCTTATCACGAAGTTGAAGGACATCTACAAAATGACACTGACCGTCCTCCAGTTTTCTAATCTGTTCTGAGTTGGCTCATCAATCATAAGACCACAGATTTTTTTAAGATGAAAGAGACCAGAGAAATTGTCTCGTACTTTTTTTTTAATCTCCTCCAGCAATTTGTGAAGACAACCTCGGCTTCCTCATAATTGCACTAACGTTCTAAAGCAGAGGCTCATGGACTGAGCATGTCCTCCTCAGTAATTAGTCCCAAATAGTAATTAGCGTTACTATTATATTATATTACAATAATATAATGGCATCATATTCTGGAATCATGAGATATTTTCAGTTTACCTGGACTACAGGTGTAATACAGTTCATTAAGTCTGAATGATCGTTATTAGATAAAGCCATGATTCAGTCTTTACTGAATTCCTGTTATGTGCTGGACACTGTATGTCTGTGCTCAGTCGCTCAGTTGTGTCTGACTCTTTGAGACCCCATGGGCTGCAGTCCACCAGGCTCCTCTGTCCATGGGATTTCCCAGCCAGGAATACTGGAGTGGGTAGTCATTTCCTTCTCCAGGGGACTATCCTGACCCAGGGATCAAAGGTGAATTTTTACCACTAATGCCATTTGGGAAGCCCATGTCGGACACTAAGAATGGAAAAAATGAATAATCGACAGCCCTCATGTTCAAGCTGAAAATACTTTGAATGGTGAATACGCAAGTATTAAGAGAGAATCATCGCACAAGGTGACGACGATGGTACGGTAAGAGAACAGCAGAGATGTGCCCGAGGGAGATTACAGCACTCCTGACGCTCACTGAGGGAGACTGTGTGCCAGGTGCTGCTCTTAGCTCTTCACGCGGATCAATAACTCGATTCTCAATGGAACCCCAAGAGGTAGGTACTGTGTTTGACTCTTCCTTTGTAGGTAAAGACATGAAGGGACAAGACTGTCAAGCGGCCTACCTCCATCACACAGCACTTACATGCCAGGGCCAGGATTCAAACATGGGCGGTCTTGCTCTGGAGCTTCTCCAGGAGAGCAAAGGGAATCCCATAAGCCAGGTGAGGGCAGCCTTTCATTTGGAGGGGCCCACACAGGATGTGGGGGACCAGCATTTCACATAGAAAATACATAGGCAGTGGAGCCCAGCTGCTGCTGTGGTCAGAGGATGCCATCCAGCACAGCTGAAGGGTGAGGTGCAAAGTTCAAGGCAGAGATGGAGGCGGAGTGGGGAGAGTGCAGCTAGGGCTGCCCTGAAGGCAAGCGAGCCCTTTTACCTCAAGGACAGAGCTTCTTACATTCTTCTCCCTTTTTGTTGGTCCGTACAAGGGTTCTGTATTCAAATAGTCCTAGGAAACTGTTAAACACATTTTAAGCAGGGTCCTTTTCAGTAGGGCTTGACAGAGTCCTTAAAATGCTGGCATGCATTGTGCATCTCCGAGAGAGTGGGGCGGGGGCTTTCAGGTTTCCCCCTAGTTTCCGGATCATTGAACCATTTTGTTGAACAGCATCTCGTGGGACTGTGACTGTCCCTCAGAACCCACCGTGCGGAACGCTGTGCAGGAAAACAGGACTTGCTTAGTGAACTGAGCAGAGAAGTCTGAATATCAGGGATGCCCTTGTGCTGAAATTCTGGAGCCTGCGGAGGATTTGGGTTTGACAAAGCCAAAACAGGAAGTATAGACTAAAGTGCTGTGTCCATGCTACTAAAACTCTTTAATGTATTTGTACTTCTTAAGAGTAGTTCTTTCAGACTTGGTGGTTGTCTAGTGGTTCAGAATTTGCCTACCAACGCGTAGGACATGGGTTCGATCCCTGGCCCAGAAAGATTCCACATGCTGTGGAGCAGTTAAACTCCTGAGCTACAACTGCTGAAGCCCACACACCCTGGAGCCAGTGCACACAACAAGAGAAGCCACTGCCAGGAGAAGACCGCTCACTGTAAGTAGAGAGTGGTTTCCACTTGCTGCAACTAGATAAGCCCATGGGCAGCAATGAAGATACAATAGAGCCAAATAAATAAATACAGTTTTTTAAAATATCAGAAATAAAGCCAAAAAATGTTTTAAAAAGAGTCGGCCCCCATCCCTTCTGTAGCTTCCTCCACCCTTCCTCAAATTCAGGACATTTTTGTGTTTGACTATTATTCTTAGCTAAATCTTGAACAATATCTCGCACCATATCTAGAATTCGGGGAATAAAAGAGTACTGACACAAGAGTTTCATGCTGGAGTAGGGGACCACTGAATATACCTTGTAATATGGACTCTGCGGTCAGTCACTTCAGTCCTGTCGAACCATTTGCAACCTTATGGACTGTAGCCCGCCTCTGTCCGTGGGATTCTCCAGGCAAGAACACTGGAGTGGGTTGCCATTTCCTTCTCCAAGGGAGTTTTCCCGACCCAGTGCAGACAGATTCTTTAACCAGTGAGCTACCTGGTAGGCCCCCAAAAGGGGCTATGGAAATCTAAAATATTCTCAAGATCCAAAACAGTAAAGTGCAGTGGTGGAAAGGTTGGCAGAGGGATTGCCACCTTGGAAAAACAGAAGGCAAATAACTCCTGGTGCAGAAACACCTGCTGAGCCTGGCGAGAGGGCTGTCCTTGTATTGGATAAACTTCATGTGGATGAGCTCCATTAAGGCTCTGTTTCTTTACCACTCTGTAGTATGGAATATTAGAATTGCAATAAAGGCTGTATGGTTTGGTTCTGAGAGCAGTATTCTACAGGGCAGAAGAGGAAGTAAAAACAGAAACTAACTACCAGGATTAGAGTTAGGAAAAACATGCCATTCCAGACCTTGTGGGCGTTAACATTAATTATGAAATATGGTAGCCATTCCAATCTTTACTCAGTTCTTAAGAGTAAGGACAGTGGTACCCAGAGGAAATAGTCACATGCATGTCTGAGTGAAATAATGGTTTATCAGCAAATACAGGTTAGCACGAGAAATCAGCAAAAATTTTTAGTATGAGTAAGAATCCTAGGGCCAACATTTATGGTAGCATAATTATATACACAAAAATAGAGGACAAATAAAGACCTCACATCTCAATAATTAGGAAATTGGTTTCATTTTATTCTAAAACTTTTTTTTCCTTTCAAGAAAAGCTTAACATTTCCCGAAAGAGAAGTCACGCGTCTTGCATTTTTACTGAAGCAGCTACCTTATTCCAGCAGTAGGAGCTTCAACCTAGAAAGACTTTCTTCCACTGTCAGTTTTGGCTTTAGGCATTTCAAAATTAATAGACTGGGTCGAGTAAGGGGCATATTTGCAGCCTGTGTTGGATGAAAGTGAAGATAAATATGCTTCTACTAAATGACCCTGAGAAAACATTTATAAGGAGATGAGTTTTTTAAAAAAAATCCTGGGACAATAAAGTAATTGGATTGAATCTGAGAAAACGTATGCTGCCTCTCATAGTTGAGAGCAGGCTTTATTTTTGTTTCATGTTACGTGATTTTATTCCTGGGCTAACTACATGCACTGCTTGCTTTGCTGGGCTCTTAGCAACACCACTGATGCGATGGTGCTCCAGCCATGAGGGGCTCCTGGCAGCTTATATTAATTTACATATGAGAGCATAAATGCTTCCGGTAGATATTGTCAAGGGACACTTATTTTGACAACTTTTTAAAAATTGCTGGCTGTAGCAGGACATTGATCTGAACAAAACAGGATAAAGAGCAATTGGCCACGTGGATGCTCACAGGTGTTTCCACATGAAGCTCTTAACCGGTTTTAAAACATCATAGCACTTGAATAATTTGAAGAAATAAGTGTTATCCACCTTGTACCTTCATCCACTGTAAAAATATAAATTGTGTTGTTAGATATATTTCTCTGTGTATTCACCGAGGAAAAAGTTGAGAACCTTGAAACAACTGACCTAGACCCCAAAATCATTTTAAAGAATATTGCAATTATTTAGGTTCTTTCTTTTCCCTCAAAACATGAAGAAGCATTTGCATGAGAAGCATGGTCAGCTTCCAGGGCTCCATGCTCAGAAGGGAGGCCCAAACTTGGTTTCATGCTCTGCGAACTCCATCTTGAAATTCTTAATAATTTAACTTTGAATTTGTGTTTTATTTTTCAAATTAATTTTTATTGGAGTGTAGTTGCTTTACAGTGTTGCGTTAGCTTCTGCTGTACAGCAAAGTGAACCAATTACATGTATACATATATCCTCTCTCTTTGGGATTTCCTTTCCATTTAGGTCAGCACAGAGCGCCAAGCGGAGTTCCCTGTGCTCTACCGCAGGTTCTCATCAGTTATTTGTTTTATACATGGTATCAATAGCGTGCATATGTCAATTCCAGTCTTCAGATTTGTCCCACCACCTTTGTTACCCATAAATTTGTCCTCGCCGTCTATGTCTCCATTTCTGCTTTGCAGATAGGACCATCTATTCCATTTTTCAACATATATTTGTTAACATGTGATATTTGTTTTTCACTTTCTGACATTTCACTCTGTATGACAGTTCCTAGGTCCATCCATGTCACTGCAAATGACATTATTTTGCTCTTTTTATGGCTGAATAATATTCCACTTATATATATATATATATATATATCACATCTTCTTTATCCATTCATCTGCTGATGGACATCTAGGTTGCTTCCGTGTCCTGGCTATTGTAAATAGTGCTGCGATGAACATTGGGGCATTCTTAAGTGAAATGAACAAAAAAATATGCATGGGGTTTGGAGCCTCCCCTTGTGTGTGGTTCACCTCCCGAGAATAGGTTCTTGCCCACTCACCTGTCTGCCCCCACCTAGTGACCTCTGCCACCTTCTGCCCTAGCAGGGTCTGGGCATACAGAGGGTGGGACCCCTAGCGGCTGTGATGGACGGCTCTCGCCCCAGAACTACCCCTGTGTCCAAGGGATTGTGGTTGGGAATACCAAATAAACAATGTGACAGCAAGAGAAGAAAAAATTGGCCATGGGCACAAGAAAAATACATATTTTTTCTTTTTTGAACAAAGGGTCATACATTTTCATTTTGCACAGGGCCCTACAAATGAAGGAGCTGGCCTCAAATTAGGATACTGTTTATGTGAACCAATTATGACCAGTCTTAGGAGTGGATCTAACAATGCCTCTACTGAGCCAGGCACCATCTATGTGTGGTAAATGAGTGATGCTGAGTAACAGATGACCTTGGCATGACACCCGCGGGTGGAGAGCAAGGACAAGCTACAGCGACTTTCAGCCAGGACTTAGGATTTTCTCACAGCCCCGGGAACCTGACTCCCCTCAGTCCAGGGTGACAAAGCAAGCCAATGACTGCTTCCCTGAAGCCACTCTTGGGCTCAGGCTCTGCGGAGGCTCCCAGATGACTGTGAGCATGGTAGATGGCAATAGTCCCCCTGGACCTGCTGAGTGAGTTTTCATCAGTCCCAGAATAAAGGGGAAAGTTGTAGAGAAGAAAGTAAGTCCAGTCTCCTCCTCACTTTTCATAATTGAAAAAAACACATGTACGCCAATGTTCACTGCAGCACTATTTATAATAACTAGGGCATTGAAGCAGCCTAGATGTCCATTGACAGGTGGATAAAGAAGTTGTGATGTGTGTGTGTGTGTGTGTGTGTGTGTGATAGTTGCTCAGTCATGTCTCACTCTTTGCAAACCCGTGGACCTGCCAGGCTCCCCTGTCCGTGGAATTCTCCAGGCAAGAATACAAGAGTGAGTTGCCATACCCTTCTCTAGGGAAACTTCCTGACCCAGGGATTGAACTCCTGGAGTGTAGGCAGATTCTTAACTGTCTGAGCCGGTATACACAATGGAATATTAGCTATAAAAAGGAACAGAGTCAGTCCTAATAAGGTAGATGAACCTGGAGCCTATTATACAGAGTGAAGTAAGTCAGAAAGAGAAAGGCAAATACAATATATTAATGAATATATATGGAATCTGGAAAGATGGTGCTATGAACCTATGTGCAGGGCAATGGAAATGCAGACACAGTCAACAGACTTGTGGACACAGTGGGAGAAGGAGAGAAGAGGATGAATTGAGAGAGCAGCGTGGAAACACATGCTCTACCATATGTGAAATAGACAGCCAGTGGGAATTCGCTGTACAACACAGGGGCTCAAATCCAGGGCTCTGTGACAATGAAGAGGGGTGGGGTGGGGCCGGGGTCCAGCCCTGGTGGATCCAGGGAATTCGAAGGGTGGACGGAGTCGGCGAGGAAAACTTATTTATTTATTAATATAAGATTAGATTAGGAAGAAATAGTGTAGTAGGAAAATTAACCAGAGAGAAGAGGCTGATTAACTTGGGTTATGTGGAAAACCAATAAAGTTCCAGACAAGGAGCTTGCACCGTCTACGTTGGGCCACCGGCGCTCACTTGAGTATCTAAGGTGCCTCGCTTTAGGCTCCCTTTCACGCGGGTCTTAACAGCCAGGGCAAGTAAGTAGACTTGGCGAGCCTCCGCACCCCAGATGGGAATTCAGCCTGAAATTAAAGTAAAGAGGAGACACGGGGGAAACCAGTCCAGCGACTGGCTCCCCTTCTATTGTCCTTCAAGGCCTTTTATACTTTTGATTATACATAGAGATCAGTGGATAATACAAAATTATGTAGCGTTAGCAGCCCAGACTCTTTCTGTATATCTTTGTATACAAAAGATCTCAGGTGATTTACATTATCTTCTGGCCAAGAGGCTTGTTAACACTTTTTGGCTCTCTTCCTTAATGAATGTTAATTTCGTTTCCCCTGAAGTGTTTTTCTTTAATCTGCATCTCCTTAAAGCACTAAAGTTACATCTCTATAGAACAAAGGCACAGTGGGTTATAACAAAGAAGGTACTTAACTCAAAGATCTAATGTTGCTACTTGTTTCTCTATATACCAACTATATCAACAAGTAAAAGATATGAAAATTTGGCAGCAAATATTGGCTCAACAAATGAAACCTTTAATCAGTCCTATTCTAGTGATTTTGGCTCCTCGGAAGCCCCTGCATTCCCAGGATGTTTTAAGCTTCCTGTGCCTCTTGCGGTCAGGAGGCCTCAAACAATCACATGCGCAGCTGCACGAGTCCTGCAGGCAGGCTAGAAAGCCATCAGAGGGGTTTTTGGATTGAAACACTCTTTCAAATGCAGAAGACTAAAGCCCTGAATTGACTTTTCCCAGAGAATGTCAGAAGAGTGGAAAAGCAGGCAGATTCTTATTTTTGGGGGGGTGGATGCTCAGGAAATTCCAGGGGGAAAACCTGAGGTCTGATTAGCCTTGCCATCAGAGCTCTGCCACATGACCTTGTCACGGGTGGAATTCCTCACGCTGGCTCCCGGCAGGGTGGGGCGGGAGGTGGGAGGGAGGCTCAAGAGGGAGGGGACATACATTCGCCTGTGGCTGATTCATGTTGATGTATGGCAGAAATCAAAACAATATTGTAAAGCAATTATCCTTGAATTAAAAATAAATAATTTTTTTTTTTTTAGTGAGAAGGTCTTTTTTTTTTCTTTTGGTTTTATTTTTGAACTGCAATACTGATTCGAGACTCAAGATGTGGGCCTTCTGCAGGCATATTCCTGTGGGCATGGTACTATCTTCTGAAATGGATTTGATGGCTTCCATTCGTACGGCCTTCCTTTTCCCCATTTCTTGGGTTCCCAGTGGGAGTTTTTAGCCTGGTTGACCTGTTTCCTATGAGCACTCTGTCACTTCTGTCCTGTATCTTCCAACCCTTGCTGGTCACCTTGAAAGTGAAACTGAATGTCGCTCAGTCATGTACAACTTTTTGCAAGCACATAGACTATACAGTCCATAGAATTCTCCAGACCAGAATACTGGAGTGGGTAGCCTTTCCCTTCCAGGGGATCTTCCCAACCCAGGGATTGAACCCAGGTCTTCTGAATTGCAGGCAGATTCTCTACCAACTGAGCCACAAAGGAAGCCCTGCTGGTTACCTTAGAAGGTGACCAAACCTTTCAAAACTTCTACTCTGTTATCTCTCACCTGTTTCTCTTTTTTCTTCATTTTGTAGCCATTTCCCTTTATTTTAATGGTATTATTTGATTCCAGGATCCAGTGAAAGTAACATCTGATGCTATCTCACATATTACTCCTTACATGTCATTTAATCTGATTACTTCGTAGCACAGTAAATATTAAAGTAGCAATTTATTCGTGAAAGACCTAGTTATCCATCGATTTCTCTTTGCCAAAGCAGATTAATCATTAAGCATTCCTAGAGTTCTAGGTTCTATGTCTTAAGTTTTCTGGAAGACAGAATTCTGCCAAGACACTTTTCATAGCCTGTGGTTTCGTTAATATTGATGTTAAGCGTTTATGCTCTTACTGAGTTATTCCATGTCATTTATTTGAAATTCATATGATCATAACCATAATGGGATGAATCTACTGTTTGTTATTTCAATAACTATTCCCTTCTGTGGCTACGTAGGCAGAGAACAAAGTTCTACCACATTGAGTGTGTGTGTTTATGTTTGTGTGTGTGTGTGTGCATTTACTTGCTGTTTTTTTCTTCCCCCCCAGATCCTTGTGGCATGCAAGATCTTGGTTCCTAGACCAGGGATCGAATCCGCACCCCCTGTATTGGAAACACTGAATCTTAATGAGTGGCCCACCAGAGAAGACTCCACCACTTTCTTCTTTAAGGTAGTATCAGCAATACAGGTTCCCTTCCCTGCAGGTTGCTTTCTGCTGAACCTCAATTCAGGGATCTACAGGAGAACAGGGTCGTTCAACCATCAGTTCTTATCAAATTCAGCAACCTAAGGTCCTTGAGCTGCCATACTGGAAGAGAAAGAAAAATAATTCAGAAGCCCCTCCCCCACCTCTGGATCCTGTCCATGGTGCCCTATCCAAAGGCAGGAAGTCTTGGTTCTGATTTCACATTTTTATCCATAGACCCAAATTCCACTGCAATTCTCGGGGCAGCACGGTGAGTGGTTACTGCTGTGTCCAGATACCCAGGCTCAGCAACTAAGAGAATCTTGAGGAAACGTGAAGCTGTGTTGATATAATACACCCTAGACTCTGCATTGGACAATAGAGACCAACATTTACAGGAGTATTTTTTAAATTTCCTGATTCACCTGCATAGTTCATGCCTCGCTCAAATGATGCATAATTTAACAGGAAGCATATGTCCAACCAGGAAAAACAGTTCTCTGAAAATTCTACTGTCTTCCTCTTGATCGCTTCCTATATACAAATAAGAATGTCTTGCACAATACCTGTGACCTGTTCAAACATCTGAGGTCTTAAAAGCCTCATAATTATACCTTTGGCTTGAAACCTGAATGTATCTGGAGCGTAGAATCCTGGCTCCCTTTATAGATGGCTGGCAGGATTTGCTTGTCACTTTTGGGAGGTGGGGGTGGATTTCTATTCTTCGTAGAATATTCCCACACATGTCTGTGTCTATTTCTCAGAGCAGTGCCACAAAAGATGTGACCTCTTTGCTCCCAGTCACCTTTCATGGTGCTGAATTGCCTCGGACGCTGGGGCCAGTCAGCACGATTTGATTTGCCATGGTCAGAATAAGATTATATCTAAGAACGGTGTCATTTCCAGGTTCAATAGGCACAGATTTAAAACTAGTCCTCTCTTTGACCCTCTGGGTTCCTTGAACTCTTGCACCTTCTTTGACAGTGTTTGTGAATGAGTGAATTCATGAGAATTCAAGGTTATTTTAATGATAATAGCCCGGCAGTGACAAAGAGGGGGAGGAAAGGCCAGTCTCCGGGCTCTGATGTTCCTGCTCTGGACCGACTTCCTTCCTGACAGACTGACTGCGGAGTGAATTCCCGCCGATGGTCAAAAGCTGAGAGCCGTTGTGTGTCTGCAACCATGCTGCTGCTACTGATCTCTGAACATGACATGCCTGAGAATATCGCGTCGCCATGGCAACAACAAACATGGGGCTAAATTCCATTAGCTGCAGGGATTCAGTGAGTCAAACAGATAATGTGCCGGGTTGGGGGGGCGGGGGCGGCCAAGTGCCCACCGAGGCTGATGGGAAAGTTGTGATGATTAACTTCAGCTTCTTATGTCTACTTGGGTATGTGAATTCTCTTGTTGGTTACTTAAGAATTTATGTTATATGATGTTTGCTACCAAAAAAAATACTTAAAAACCCATGAAACAGTCCACTCCCAGGAATGCACATGAAGGGTTATTTTCTGTTTATTTAAAATACCCACCATTTTCACTGCTACGTCTTTTTCATTTCTTCCATTACTCGAGAGTCATTTCTTTACCTTTTTTGTTCCCTAAAAAAAGATGAGTGACGGGGAGTTAAAAAAACTGACATTGCACTTATCTTCAAATGATTTTCTTTGAAACATCTAGAATGAGTTTGACAACTTTTTTCATTAAGGTCAATGACACTAAGATTTTTTTAAGGAGAAAGTTCTTAAGTCAAAAGGAGAAAAAAGTTGAGTCCTTTGATATATTCAGTGCAGTTGAGGGACAGTGGGTTCTAGATAAGATGAAAGAATGCAGACATTTTCAGAATAACTTTGAATGTGGGAAATTAATAGCTTTATACTATTTCATATTAGTGGTCTATTAATATCCTAAACTCAAAAGAGATATGATCCTTCTTAAAGGAAAAATTTGATTGATTGAATAAATATCTAACCTTTTTTTTTTTATAACTAAGTAGTTTGGTGTGTTTTTTTGGTATAACTAAGGAGAAGAAAAAAAAAAGAGGAAGAAAAAGCCTGCTGTAACTCATAACAATATGCCATGCTGCCTTTTTATGCCAGACCCAAGTGTTCTCTGGGCTTCTTGGTGACTCAGATGGTAAAGAATCCACCTGCAGGAGACCTGGGCTCGATCCTTGGGTTGAAAAGATCCCCTGGAGAAGGGAATGGCAACCCACTCCAATATTCTTGCCTGGAGAAGCCCAGGGACAGAGGAGCCTGGCGGGCTGCAGTCCATGGGGTCAGAAAGAGTGGGGCCCAACTGAGCTACGAACACTTTCAGGTGTCCTCATCTGCACCTCCCTGCCCTTGTCCCTCCCTCTGTCTGCAGGTGCCTCCTGTCCTGCCAGCTTCCTCTGCAACATAACCATACGATATTCATCCATTTGCTAAGAGACAAGGATGGGATTATATATTATTTTTAAAATAAAAAAGTACTATTTAGATACTAAATTTAATTGTTTAAAATATTAAATTCTCCTCTTTGGAAATGTTTTAGTGGCCTAAGTGATCCTATTATACATAAAATCAACTTTTCTTTTTTTTAATTTTATTTTTAATTGGAGGATAATTGCTTTAAAATGTGTTGGCTTCTACCCATATAACATCGTGAATCAGTCATAAGTATACACATGTCCCCTCCCTCTTCAACTCCCACCCCCCACCCTCTACCCCATCCCACCCCTCTAGGTTGTCACAGCGTATCCTGTCTTGCTCCCTGCGCTATTCAACAACTTCCCACTGGCTATCTGTTTTACATATGGTCATGTGTATGTTTCAGCACTACCCACTCAATTCTTTTCACCGTCCTATTGCCCCACTGTGTCCACAAGTCATTCTCTACTTCTGCATCTCTATTCCTGTCCTGCAGATAAGTTCATCAGCACCGGTTTTCTAGATTCCATATATATATACACACATTAATATATGAGATTTGTTTTCTCTTTCTGACTTACTTCATTCTGTTATAACAGGCTTTAGGTTCAGGGGATCCTATATTATTATTAACCAGATGAGAAATCAGGGTATTCAGTCTCTGCTACCAAAGAATGATGTGGCTGATAGACCTTAGGGAGTCAGTATTTACTTCTGTAATTTAGACAAAAAATATAAACTCAACCTCTTAGTTAATCTTCTTTAATTATGCTATAATCTGCCTCACAACTGTGAATAAGATAAGAACCTTAACCAGGAGAATTTTGAGTAATTATAAACATATATATTACTGGTTTTCCCCAGAAACCTTTTTAATAAACAAAGGTAAATCATTCACTGACACACGCACATAGTTTTCTTCTTAGAGCCAAATGTATATTCCTTTTGCAAAAAATTCATTGGAGTATGGTTGATCAACATATATTTCTTAATTCCTCTTCTTGTTTTTCCCAACAAAGCAATAGAGACCATCTGAGCTCTTGTGAGATCTCACGTGTTTTCTTAAAAATATTTATTTACTTACTTACTTGGCTGCGTCAGGTCTTACTTGCAGCGTGCGGGGGTCTTTCCTTGTGGTATGAGGTCTTTCTCTCTTGTTATGGCACACAGACTTAGTTGCCCCGTGGTATGTGGGATCTTAGTTCCCCTAACCAGGGATCAAACCTCCATCCTCTTCATTGGAAGGTGGATTCTTAACCACTGGACCACTAGGGGCATCCTGAGATGTCATAGTGTTTATATTGCTCCCTCCATTCAATATCCATCTTCGTTTTAGGCATCTGTATTTGTGCACATGCGTGTGTGTGTGCGTGTGTGCATGTGTGCGTGTGTGTGTGTGTGTGTGTGTGTGTGAGTGAGTGTGTGTAAGCCATGGGAAGAAGTGGAAGGACCATGCCCAGAGCCCTGAGCGGTCCTCCTGGACTGTGTGGATTGTATTAAGGATGGGAGGACTGGGAGGGAGAGGCCCTCATTTATACAGTTTTCTCTGTGAGTGAATGAAGGAACTGAGGAGTTGAAGGACTAAGCAGGACAATGCTAGGCTGCAAGTAATGCTTGAAGATAATGTAGGAACTACATTACCAAAAAAGGGGTCAGTTTGCTAGTCATGGAGTGCTACAGTTGAATACAACTGGAAAGAAACTGACTGGTATAAAAGAAACTGCAAATTAAATAGTTTTTGCGGTTGGTTTTTATGGTTGTAACTTTGATACACCTTTTTCTGATGAAAGCAGTAATAATAATGATTTTCTATATGTATTTAAAATGTTTGAATGCAACCATTCTGCCAGGGAATCCAACATCCTTGAAAATATCAGGACATCACTTTGGAAAGCTCTGCTTTTATTAGACAAATAGTGAAAATTCTTCACAAAACCTTGGTTATTCTAAAGCATGAAACATAAACTCTACATTTATTTGGAATCTTTTCTTTTTCTTTAGAGAACAAAATTACAATTGAGTCCTTTACTGATTGAATATTTTTATAGGGCTCCCTTTCCTTACAATCTTGCAACATTACAGAAAAAATGCAGAATTTATGAACTATTTCTGAAATAAATAGTAGAATCAAGGACTTCCCTAGTGGTCCACTGGTTAGGACTCCTAGTTTCCACTGTGGGGCAGGGAGAGGGGGGTATGTGTTTGATCCCTGGTCAAGGAACTAAGACCCCACATGCCTTGTAGACTGGCCAAAAATTTTTTTAAATTAAAAATAAATAAATCTCAAGATTCATGTTTTTAAAAAAATAGAGTCACAGTATCTCAAACTAATTAAGGTAGAGCAATCTGTGTCAATTAAATGTTTTAATATGAAATTGAATTAAAATAAAGCAGCATTATTTTCAAGTCCCTTATGCTATTTCGAATAAGGCATTCATTTTTCCCATAGAGATTGTTATGGACTGTGCAGTAGTAAACAGTTAGCAGTTATTTGCCCATTTATTAATAAGAGTGAGTACATAGAGTTTCAGGATGTACAATTTGTCCTGTTAACTATTTCAAATATTCCCGTCCCTCGTATGCTCATGACAAAGTGTTAGAAGGTGAACCTCCGTGAAAGCTTTTTTTTTATATAATTTAAATTCTAAATAAGATTTGGGGATGGTTGAGAATTTTCCATACTGAAAATAATCAATACTCATTAACATTCAAAAGCTTGTATTTATCATTAAGGTCACTGCCTATTTTCCATCTCCTTGAGCCCTAAGACCCTGGTATGATGAGTTACGGTTTTCAGGGAAGTCCCTTAGTGATTAAGACCGATACTTTGCCAAAAAAATAACGACTGATTCTTTGCAATGTAGTATCTTTAATAAGCCGCAAGCCCCAGCCTCCTAATTCCTTCTGTTGGAGGTTGAGAGGGGCTGCAAGGTGAACTTCTTGCCATCTTCAATTTGTTCCGAGTTTCTCTGTGCATGGGGGCCTCCCATCAGCATTGTAATAACTCTAACGGGTCAAGATGTAAGAACCTCTGCCCTACGTTCCTGCGTAGCTGTGGTGTTTTCAGCTCTTCCTCAACTCTCTGCTGCACTCCTGTAACTTTGTATTATTGCCAGTCCCTTTGATACATCCCCACCTGCCCTCCCATCAGTCTCAATGTCAACACATATACTGGGTGACACCATTATCAGCAAGGTCAGCATCAGCACCCCTACACAGTCGTGTCAGCAGCTGACCCCATGCTGGTTCACGGCAGTATTTTAAATTCAAATTCATCTATTTCATGCTGGGATTTTACTGATATTTAGAGGAAATTTTATCTACTCATGTGGAAAGGGAGAAGCAGACACCTTTTCATTTTTTGTGGGGGATGAAGCTCTTGTTCTTCGAAAGGATTGATGTACAATCCTCATGCTTTTTCCCTGGGCTCTTCTAACATGGCTGGTGATATCTATTCCTAGGAATCACTTTATTTATGTTTATTTCATATAAAGTGTAGGATCTTTAGGCTAGGTTGTCCTTAAAGACTACCAAAAAGCTACTTATGAGACAAAAGCTGTGTTTTAAAATCCTTATTTGCACCAAGGCTCTTAATAGATTGGCTGCCCCTCTCCCATTTTTTTTTTCCAGCTAATGCTTTAGAGTAAAATGGGGATGTTCTTAGTGCTATGAGATTATCTGTCAAAGAGATGACCTTCTGTACATGAGTAATGTTAAAGATTCTTTTGTATGTTCCTCTAGTATGATCATAAGAAGTCCTCAGATGATTATCGTGGTACAGATGGCTTTTATCTGACCATAAGGACACCTGTCCTTCAAGAAGACACCATGAAATATGTCTTCTCACTCCTATCCCACTCAGCTTTTCTTCCCCACATCTCCACAACTTGCTGCATCTCACCTAATTTCCAGGAAGACCCGGAGGGTGGCTCAGATGGTCAAAAATTTTCCCCAAATTTTCCCCAGGTTTGATCCCTGGGTTGAGAAGCTCTCCTTGAGTAGGACATGGCAACTCATTCCAGTATCCTTGCCTGGAGAATTCCGTGGACAGATGGGCTTGGCAGGCTATAGTCCACGGGGTCGCAAAGAGGAATTCATAGAGGAATATTGTAGCTTTTTCCTATATGAATTAGCCTGTAAAAAGAGAGGGCCATGCAGAAATTCCAGTCCCAAAAGTTAAAGAGAGCAAAGAGGTCATTTTCAAGATCAAAATGAAAATCAGTTGAAAAAAGATTTATAAAAACCAGATCATGCCTGTCAACAACTGATACAAGTTTTCTGAAAATAGTTTTTATGAGAATATGTTGTCTACTGACCCGGTTTGGATAGTTTTATTTACCTGGAACATACTTTGCAAGTATCTAAATCAGCTATTTTTTTTAAAAAAATGAAAGATCACTTTATGTTCCAGACCCTGAGAACAAAAGTATTACGTAAATATCATAAGGCTTTCATTCAAGAGGAGCTTCCCTGGTGGCTCAGATGATAAAGAATCTACCTGCAATGCAGGAGACCCAGGTTCAAACCCTGGATTGGGAGGATCCCCTGGAGGATGAAATGACAACCCACTCTAGTATTCTTGCCTGGAGAATTCCACGGACAGAGGAGCCTGGCGGGCTACAGTCCTTGGGGTCGCGAAGAGTCAGACACAACTTAGCAACTCATTTTCATCCAAGAAGCGTGTCATTTAATGGAAGGGACGGCGGACAGACACAAAGCACTGCAATTCCCTGAGCATCGGCGTGTCGTGGGAGCATCAGGGATGAAGCAGAGATGCATGCAGGGAGGTCAGGCAGCGCAGCAGCACAGGCGAACACCAGGGATTTGCTGGGTCCCACAAGCCCAGGTAGCCGGGTCCGGCCAGAGAAGCGCTTATAAACCAGAGGTGGCAAAAGTTAGGCTGGATGCCCGCTGAGAATGTGTTATTTTATCCTGAAAGACCTTGAGCAGGAGAGAAACAAGATCAAATTAGCATTTTAGAAAGGGCACTGTGGCAGAAGTGTGAAAGATAAACCAGAACAAGCAAAGACTAGAGATGGAGAGAGGAGGCAGAGATAATAAGGGCATGAACTTGCAGGGCAGCGCTTCTGTGGTGCTTCTGAAACTGGCATTTTACCCTCTTAATGTCTCTCCCTCTGCACGCACACACACACGCACACGATTTTGTCACGTTTATATCTAATCAGTCCTCTTCGTAAATAAAATCTCAGAACCTTTCATTACATTGACAGCACAGTGTGGTTCACAAACATATTTTAGAAATGCATATTTTCACACAACACCTAATAATATGCATTGCATTTCTAAAACTGCTTGGTGAGTACAATGGTGGGATTACAGTGAAACAGATAAGAATGCCTTATTTGATTAAATACCTTTATAATGTTTAAGTCATACATAGAGAATGGACTTGTGGATACAGTGGGAGAGAGAGAGGGTGGGGCCAGTTCAGAGGGGAGCACTGACATATATACACGGCCATGTGTAAAACAGACAGCTAGTGGGAAGCTGCTGTAGAGCGCAGGGAGCTCCGCCTGGTGCTCTGTGATGACCTAGAGCGGGGGATGAGGAGTGGGGATGGGGGGCGAGGCGCAGGAGAGGGGGATATATGTATACTCATAGCTGATTCACGTTGTCGTACACCTGAAACCAACACAAAATTGTAAAGTCAATAAAAAATTTAAAAAGAAAAAAAGCAGCACACAGATCAGGGCACACGAGTAAACTAGCTATTAGAAATGAATAAGATGCATCATGACTGGCTGGAGCAGAGGAGGACCCTATGGTCCTCCCCCATGTTCTCTGCCTGCCTTTTGTCTGTGGACAATCTGAGTCGAAAATAAGTCGAATCAGAGAAGTGAGAATGTGTGGAGACAAAGGGAAACAGTCAAAGGAGACCAAATAATAATAATGCAGTCCTTAAGCAAAGTTAAGAACCTTTAGTTCCTTGTCAAGGGCTAATAGATAGTATTCTCAGCCACATCCTGTGAACTGTCCTTTAGAGACTGAAACCCAGATGGGAGAAATTTAACTACATAATGACCAGACTGTACTCACGACATAAGCTGCTGCAATTCCAAGAACTGGCTTCCAAAAAAATGGGAAAAAATGGCTCCTGGAGCTGAAAATTAACTGTACCTGCAACAATCAAGATGACACTGGTTAGATCACAGGTGATCAATTTGAAGATGACTGCCAGAGATGACTGTGCTGTTTCTGCACGTAGCCCCCTTCCTGTGTATAAAATCTCTCATGCCCCGCTTGTCAAGGGGTGGGGGAGGTGGAGGGAGGAGAGTCGCCTTTGGACAGATGTCCATCCTCCTCCATCTGAAACAAAGCCAACTTTCCCTTCCACCAGCCTGGCCGGCTTATTGGCTTTTGGGTGGCAAGCAGCCGGACCCCATACCTTTTGGTAACATAGTGTTTGGAAAGCAAGTTTGTCATGAGAAGAAAAGACAGGCTTTGGAATGTTTACCCAGTGGGTGGTTGATCTGCCGGAAGGGCCAGAAGATGGGGAGAGTGCTGACAGGTATAAAGTTCACAGGGTGTGGTGAGCCTCCATGGTGGCAAGACACTAGCGTCCCCTCTGAGCACCAGGCCTGAAGTCACACAAGCTATTACTTCATCATGGCCTTACCTTTGCCCCTCGCAGTGTCTGATCATAATCCACGAGAACCCGACAGAAGGAGTTCCATCCTGGGAAGGAATCAAACCTCGGTTCTTCAAAATGCCTCCTCCAGAATAATAATTGTGACTCTATGTCAGCCATCACCAAGTCATATCCCATCACCAAGTCATATCCCATCACCAGGTGCCTGGTATAAAGCATGAAACGAGTGAGACATCTCATGCTTGTTGGACCATGTTGGGGGCATGATACCACTCTAATGGCAGAAAGTGAAGAGGAACTAAAGGGCCTCTTGATAAGGGTGGAAAAGGAAAGTGAAATAGCTGGCTTAAAACTCAAATTTCAAAAAATGAATATTGTGGCATTCAGTCCCATCACTCTATGGCAAATAGATGGGGAAGCAATGGAAACAGAGACAGACTTTATTTTCTCAGGCTCCAAAAATAACTATGGACCGTGAATGCAGCCATGAAATTAAAAGACGCTTGCACCTTGGAAGAAAAGCTATGACAAACCTAGATAGCAAATTGAAAAGCAAAGACATCACTTTGCCAACAAAGGCCCATCTAGTAAAAGCTATGCTTTTCCAGTCGTCACGTATGGATGTGAGAGTTGGACCATAAAGAAGGTTGAGCACTGAGGAAGAGATGCTTCAAATTGTGGTGCTGGAGAAGACTCTTGAGAATCTCTTGGACAGCAAGGAGATCAAACCAGTCATTCCTAAAGGAAATTAACCCTGAATATTCATTGGAAAGACTAATGCTAAAGCTGAAATCCAATACCACCTGATGTGAGGAGCTAACTCATTAGGAAAGATCCTGATGCTGGGAAAGATTGAGGGCAGGAGGAAAAGGGGACGACAGAGGATGAGATGGTCGGATGGCATCACCGACTCAGTGGACATGAATGTGAGCAAACTCCAGGAGATAACAGAGGATAGAGGAGCCCAGTGTGCTGTAGTCCACGGGGTCACAAAGAGTCAGACATGACTTAGTGACTGAACAACATCAACCAATTACTCCTCCGATGTACACGGAGGGAGAGCGTTATCATTGTTGGGTGTGATCTCAGCATACTAAATACTTGGCACACAATTATGGGAGCATTGTGTCCGAGTGCTCAAGCATAGTTTCTTGAAGAGCGTTGTAACAGAACATAAAGGAACTTAGAGGGATGAATACAGAAGTTGTTCAAGGAATCAGTCCCATGGGGATACTGACTTGCTCTTATTGGATAAAGGAAAGGTATGCAATCATGTTTTCGGAGTTTAAATATATATTCTTAATGAAAGTTGCATATAGGACTTCCCTGGTGGTCTAGTGGTTAATATGCCATGCTTCCACTGAAGAGGGCAAGGGTTCAATCCAAGGTCAAAGAGGTAAAATCCCACGTGCTGAGTAGTCAAAATAAATAAATAAATAAAGTTGCACATAAATATATTTTAGTCCTGCGCCTATAACATAGAATGTGCTCTCATTAAATAACTGCCTTTAAAAAAAATAAATCACTAAGCAGATAGTTAGTTATTTGGAGAGTATTTTAGGAATGAACTGGAAGATCTCTAGAAAATTGTTTCTGTGGTGTTCTCGCGTGCTAAGTCCCTTCAGTCATGTCTAACTCTTTGCAGCCCTACAGACTGTAGCCCTCCAGGTTCCTCTGTCCATGGGATTTTCCAGGCGAGAATCCTGGACTGGATTGCCACGTCCTTCTCCAGAGGATCTTCCTGACTCAGGGATCAAACCCACATCTCTTAAATCTCCTGCATTGGCAGGTGGGTTCTTTATTACTAGTGCCAACTGGGAAGCCCAGGTGGTGTTCTTGGATCATGCTAATTAATTTTTTCCATTTATGCCACTCACATTTTAAAATGTACCTGCCTTTAATAGTAAATGTTGTTCAACTAACTTGTTTCTTCTCCAACTTTTACCCTTGGCTAGGCTTTCCAGGCACCCCACTCCAGTACTCTTGCCTGGAAAATCTCATGGACAGAGGAGCCTGGTAGGCTGCAGTCCGTGGAGTCACTAAAAGTGGACATGACTGAGCGACTTCACTTTCACTTTTCACTTTCATGCATTGGAGAAGGAAGTGGAAACCCAGTCCAGTATTCTCGCCTGGGAAATCCCATGGACAGAGGAGCCTGGGGGCACAAAGAGTCGAATACAACTGAGAGTCGGAGCACACACAGCGTCCTTGAATGTATGTAGATTTCCAGCATATTTTAAAAAGATAAAATTCAAAGGAATTAGGGGTTATGTATTTTTATATCTAATAAAATAATTCTTTTCCTGAATGAGATTATCCTTTTTTTTTTACACTTGTGTTTGTGTATAGGTGAGAGAGTTTTATTGATTCTTAATGTTAAAAATCACTTTAAAAAATCATTGTGTTAACTTTGCCTAGAGACATAGCTGAGGAAAAAGTCTCACATGCAACAGAAGCAAACAGCCCATTATATTTTATGTCTGCAAATAATTCCTCTAGCCTCCTATTCAAAAATGATACAGTCATTTGATATAGTCATCACTAAGCTGTGTGTTTACTACATAGCAATTCAGAAAATTTGAGTTTGGGTAAACATGTCAATGTATCATTATTACATTATGCTAAACAAATTACTAGTAAATGTGGACAAATGTTTTACAAAAATATCAGTGGTATTAACCATTATATATAATAATTTTATAAATGAGTATGTAAAATAAATTTTCCACAAAGATATTTATTGTATCTGTATCATATTAATTATGTTGCTGTTTAAATAAAGATAAGTTCACAATGCAATCTACAGAATTTGTTAATTTTTCTCAAATGAGAAAAATAAAAAATAGCACATACATGAAAATAAAATATATTTTGTACAAAATTATTATGTACTTCTTAAAATAGAAACATTTAAATTCCACATGCAATTTAGGACATACTTCACTTTAAATATTTAATGAAATAATTAAGTCTTGCTAAGTTAACATCTTTTATTTTAAAATTATATATCCTTAGAAACTCTTATACTTTTCATTTTTATTGAATAATTCATTAGCTATAATTATTTCACACAAATTTTGACTAACAGTATATGAATATCAACTCTTCAAAATTAAGAATTTCATTTTGTCTTGTAGTCTTTTAAATCCAGCATTATTCATATTTTATATTTATTGTCTTCTGTTTATCTGTGAAGATAATGTCAAGATGTTTATAGCAAAATGATTTATAATTATTATATTGAAATGCTCTGAGTTAAACTAATCAGAAATGGTTTATTTCTCCAGTCATCACCCCTTGAATGCTGAATTTACGGCCAATGAGACTGAAATTTATTTGAGAAAAGAGAAAGCTTTCTTGTCATTGTGTGTGGTTGTGTACATGTAGCTTTATCTTACACATACACAGACACATCACGAGACTGAAAAATTTACACTTTGATTTGGTTCATGTGTTTCTGTCCTCTGTTTTCATTCTAAGGTACTTTCTCTAAATCATCAAGAGATGAGCCATCTAGTTCAACCAGTTTCTTTGAACATTTGGAGCTTAATTATATTTCATAATGTACTTTTAACTTAAACAGACTTTATCATTTTTTGTAAAAACAGTAATGGCAAGAAGCTTTCATTCTCATATCTTTAATACTAAATAAAAACTGAGGAAGAAGAAAGAGACTTTTTATCAAATGTATATTATGTGTTTTAAATTATCAAATACATATTGAACGTGAATATTTCTTGTTGATGGCAAGAAACACAATGATAAAAGCAAAAAAAAAACATGGCCAACCCACTGAGGAACTCCTGGGGAGACTGACAATCCCACATGAAATTGTTGGAAAGTTCAATAAGAACCTCAATGAGCAAGTCACTAAGTGTTGCCAGATCACACAGAGGAAGTACCTAATCCAGAGGAAGGGATTTTGAAGGGCTTCCTGGAGGTGGTGGCTTTGAGGACAGAACACACAGGCTAGGAGTAGCCAAGAGCTGAGAACTAGGGATGAGCTAGGGTGGGTATCACAGCTCACATGCAAAAATGCCTGGACCTGGAGCACCTTCTTAGGAAATAAGAATTTGGTGATGCTCCTTCTACAATCTGTTCAGATTTTTGGTTCAAACAGACAACAGCAAAAATAGGCTGCCTGACCATGCAGAGATTTTTCAGGAATCAAAACTACAAAGTCTAGAACTGTTGCTACTGGTTTTCATCTTCCCAGCTCTTTGTCTGTCAAGGGGGTCCATGACCACAGTGAAGCACATGAGCTTCAGTGGATGACAAATTAAGTGGAATATCATAGAGAAAAAATAAATAAAAACTATTATTTTAAATCAGTGCCCAAGTGCACACACTACCTCGCTGAGGACAGTGATCACAAAGGGAAAAGTCAGGCATGAACAGAGCAGCTTAGAAAACTCCTGGGTTGAGGCTTCCCTGGTGGTCCAGTGGTTAAGAATCTGCCTTCAAAGGGGATGTGGGTTCAGTCCCTAGTCGGGGAACTAAGATCCCACATGCTGCGGAGCAACTAAGTCCTTGTGTCTTAATTAGAGACGCCTGCATGCCACATCAAAGACCCAGCACAGCCAAACAATAAATAAGTAAGTTAATTAGTTACACTGATTCCTGTTCTGTTTTCTGTTTTTCTTTTAAAGGACATCCATCCCCACTTTGGAGACGGTGTGGTGGAACACGAGATGAGCCCATAGAGCAGGACACAGTCCCTCCTCTGATAGTCAGAACTGGCTGAATACTGCTGGGCAGGACTGGGTCTGTGTCGTTTATTCTTTTCCAAGTCCTGCATGGGGCCGTGAACAGATGGACAGAGATGCGTAAGCTTGATGACTGTGGAGGTGATTGCTTAGTCCCTACGTATCAGGAAGGAGTAAGGATACAAATTCCCTGGAGGCTTTCAACTGGGAATTTGATCTTTCATTAGCAGTGGAAATAGTTAGGTCAAATGATTAGAAAAAAAACAAACTTTCCAAACATCAGAAATGAGGTCACTCTGATTCTGCATGATAGCATATTACCTGTTACAGAAACATATTTTTTCATCATTTCCGTCTGCACTTTCTTGATGGGGAACTGAAAAAGCTGCCAGGCCTGGAGATGACAATTCTCTGAAGAGTTAGATGAAGGTCAAGAGACACAAATATCCCAGCTGCTGATCTCATTCTCTCTCATGCTGGGCAAGGACCATGTTCCTACGCTGAAAATTGGGAACGTAGCCAGGGAAAGCCAGTATGAATTAATCCTATGCAAAGTGCTCTATTAGGGAAGCACTCCCACCCAGGGTGAGTAAGCCAAGTGAAGTGAAATGAGGAGGGCACAGGGTTCTGGAGAGTTTTCTCAGCAGAAGGGTAAACATATGGAATGTTCCAGAAACTTGAAGTGTTTGCCTATGGATAGAGCAATGCATTGGAGAAGGCAATGGCACCCCACTCCAGTACTCTTGCCTGGAAAATCCCACGGACGGAGGAGCATGGTAGGCTGCAGTCCATCTAAGAGTCGGACGTGACCGAGCGACTTCACTTTCACTTTTCACTTTCATGCATTGGAAAAGGAAATGCAAGCCACTCCAGTGTTCTTGCCTGGAGAATCCCAGGGACAGGGGAGCCTGGTGGGCTGCCGTCTATGGGGTCGCACAGAGTCGGACACGACTGAAGCAACTTAGCAGCAGCAGCAACAGAGCAATGCATACGGTGAGCTGCAAAACAGGAGTGGGTCCTTCATGGAGGCTGTGATGGGCTGTTTTCACTGTCAGCCATCACTCTTCATCCCGCAGGCAACCTGAAACCATGGAAAGGGGGTGTCACGGACCACTTAGAAGGCCAGTCAGCTGTTCCATCGCTTGTTATTTCCTGACAACAATCTAAGATTTACTTATACTTAAGCATCCAATGTGTGGGAGTTGAAATAAATTTCCTAGGTCCACATAGAGGATTGCACAACATCCAACAGATGGGTGTACCATTTTACGTGTATGTTCAGTCTCTCAGTTGTGTCTTGACTCTTTGCAACCCTGTGGACTGTAGCCTACCAGACTCCTCTGTTCAAGGAATTCTCCAGGCAAGAATACTGGAGCAGGTTGCCATTTTATCCAGAAAGTGAAAGTGACATTGTTCAGTCGAGTTTGACTGTTGCAAACCCCCATGGACTGTAGCCCACAAGTCTCCTCCATCCATGGAATTTTCCAGACAAGAGTACTGGAGTAGGTTGCCATTTCCTTCTCCAGAGGATCTTCCTGACCCAGGGATGTCATCCAGAGGATCTTCCCAAACCAGGGATCAAACCCGCCTGTGTATTTCTTGCATTGGCAGGCAGATTTTTTTTTTTTACCACTAGTGCCACCTGGGAAGCCCATACCATTTTATAGGACAGCTGATATGAATGGAATTTGAAACATAAAAAACAAAAATAAGAATTCAATTAAAACAACCAGCAATGATATCCTTAAGGTGACCTAGACAGGTTGGATGGGGCATGGAGGTGGGAGGGAGATTCAAGAGGGAGGGGACATATATATACCTACGGCTGATTTAGGAAATCAACCCTGAATGTTCATTGGAAGGACTAATATACTGAAGCTGAAGCTCCAATACTTAGGCCACATGGTGAGAAGAGCTGACTCATTGGAAAGACCCTGATTTGGGGAAAGATCAAAGGCAAGAGGAGAAGGGAACAACAGAGAATGAGATGGCATCACAGACTCATGAGTTTGAGCAAGCTCTGGGAAACGATGAAGGACAGGGAAGCCTGGCATGCTGCAGTCTATGGTGTCGCAAAGAGTCAGATATGACTGAACAACTGAACTGAACTGAACTGAACGGCTGATTGTACAGCGCTTCACTGTACAGCAGAAATTAACACAACATTGTAAAGTACCCCACATGAAAAATTAAGCAATAAATTATTTCTACAAAAAAGTGTCTGATAATTGGAAATCTGCACTAAATATTATACATTGTATTGGTGAGAGGAAAAAAAATCTCAAACTTAAGGAAGGGATATGCTGCTGCTGCTGCTAAGTCACTTCAGTCGTGTCCGACTCTGTGGGACCCCATAGATGGCAGCCCACCAGGCTCCCTCGTCCCTGGGATTCTCCAGGCAAGAACACTGGAGTGGGTTGCCATTTCCTTCTCCAATGCATGAAACTGAAAAGTGAAAGTGAAGTCGCTCAGTCGAGTCCGACTCTTAGCGACCCTGTGGACTGCAGCCCACCAGGCTCCTCCATCCATAGGATTTTCCAGGCAAGAGTACTGGAGTGGGGTGCCATTGCCTTCTCCGAGGGATATGCTAAAACTCAGTAAATTTACAATAGAAATATTTCCAAAATATTAGGCAAATAAACAAATTCTAATCTGAGTGCCATCTTGCAATGATTTTTGATGAATGGCATATTCATCCAAAACAATCAAGTATTAAAAACCAGTACTTTAAACTTTCAGTACTAAAAACTTAGGTCCCAATTTGTTAGTCCCTTGTGACATTTTCATTTGGTCAAATGAGTCATAGTTACTACACCACTTAAGTAAGCTTTTCTGAGCATTATTTAAAAAAATAAAACAGTAAACTAATTCTAAGTAGACATTTTTAGAAAAATTTCTTTGAGGTAATTCTGTTTTCCCAATTATTTCATGAAGCATATTATCAATGGAAAAATTTGCAGAATATCAAAGAACTGCAGTCTTCATACTTAGTGCTTTAATACATAATTATTTTGATTAGTTGTATGTATATTATATGTGCCTATATTGATAATGTATTTTATTAATATATAGCTGCCACCATAAATTCTATAAGATATTTTAAGCATTTATAATCATTTATGTCATATACCATTTAACCCTGTAAATATCTACTTACTCACATATATGTATGCATACACACATATACATGTATATACATACATGTATATGTATACACACATATATATACACATATATACACAAGTTTGTATGCGTTAAAATACATTTAGACACATACCCCTAGTTGAATCAAAATTTTTTCATAGCTCAAAAATGTGATTTTATACTTTTTTATTTCAGATTCCATAAGTACATGCAAGTGATCTTATTTAAACTACTGTTTGGGATATGGAAAATATGAATTGACTTTAAATTTCCCAAGAGAACGTTCATTTTTAATGTCTCACAAGTATGTTCCAAACATATTACATTACAAATTATCTTCAGAAACAATAAAAGCCAATTTTAGTAAGGCCTTGGGTATTGTTCCCAGGAAATTTGCTAATGTATATAATCAAACCAAATAATGAGCTGTAATACAGTGAGCATGCTGTTTTGTTTGAAAGGTATTCAAAGGAAATCTTGGTCTGTACTTCATATTTAGTGAGAAAATTAGTAATAATTCAACAAAGAAAGTTCACTGAAGAGATGCCCCTTGAAGGGTAAATATTTCCCTTTAAAACCTGCAATAAAAACAGTACACATACACACGCATGCCTGCACAAATGCACACACACACACACACAACATGGGGAGCAGAAACCTGGTAAAATTGTCAGGAGGGAAAAACCTAGAACGAACAGAGCTTTCCTAACCACGACATTAAATATATTTGCAGCAAGGTCAGCAAAGGAAGGAGAAAACTATCTGCAAAGAGTACAAAGCGGTGGTTAGAGGACTTAAAGAAGACGACATGAATTGTTGTCCTCTCACTAAACTGAATCAGTGATGCCGTCTAACCATCGCATCCTCTGTTGCCCCCTTCTCCTCCTGCCCTCAGTCTTTCCAGCACCAGGGTCTTTTCTAGTGAGTCCGTTCTTCACATCAGGTGGCCAAAGAATCAGCTTCAGTTTCAGCATCAGTCCTCCATAAATAATCAAGTCTAACTTTGCATGCCTTTTCCATTAGGGAAAACAACTTTCTTGATCTAAAGAATGAAAAAAGAGTAGAGTTGCCGTTTTTTTGTTGTTTTTTTTTCTTCCCAGCCATGCAAGAAGAACAGGTAATAATTTTTGCTCCTGTGTTAAATAACCAACACCAGGAAGAAATATATAAACAACAAAATTTCAGCAATTTGATGACTTGGCAGAATAGCATAGCCATTCTGGAGACCAGAGCCCTATGATGACCCATAGGGTGCATGGAGGAAATCTCCAGTGCGTATTGCAGCGGTAGAGTCCTCAGGCAGAAGATAGCACACCCCATGAGAGGAAAAGACACAGATCAGGTTACAGACAGACCCAGGTAGCTAGAATGTGAAGGGCCAATTGCAGACAGGAGGGGATTCCAGAGAGAAAATCCTTGGGAGAGTTACAGAGGGTCTCCTAGGCATTTACACAAGAGAAACAGAACACATATCTACTTGAAGATTTTTACACAAATGTTCAGGCAGTTTTTTTCCCCCAATAGCCATAAATTGAAAGTGAAAGTCAAAGTTGCTCAGTTGTGTCCGACTCTTGTTGGTTGATGATAAATGAGATAGCTGGATGGCATCACCGACTCAATGAACAGGAAGGAGTTTGAGCAAACACCAGGAAACAGTGAAAGACAGGGAAGCCTGGCTGCTGCAGTCCATGGGGTTGCAGAGTCAGACATGGCATAGCAACTGAACAACAGCAATTAATTGGATACACTCAATTTTTTTGAGGATATTTTTAGGTTCCTTATCCATAATATGGGTTGGGTTTCACATCAGCTTTAAAGTTTCTGTGCATCTTTTTATTCTCTGCATTTTATTGTTACCTTTGCTATTCGAGTTACTGTCTTTGTACTAAGGGTGAAACAGAGTTATTCATGGATTGTTCTCACTTCCTCCTTTTTTCTTTTTGAACTGTTCTTTCACTTGACTATCAATATTCTCTTTTCAGCTCTGATTGATGACAGCTTTCAAGAGAAAAAAATCAATCACCTATATGAATGACAGAGATCAGGTGTCATTTAGACAAATGTGTGCTTTCTATAATCAGCAAATCTATTTATAGGAAAAGCAACTTTATTAACCATTTGGCACATGCTCAGTGGTAAGATTCTCCGTAATTCTCTTTCAAATTTTAAAGTTACACATTTTGTAAGTGAAGTGTCATACATTAGTGACTTGAGATATTAATGGCCTTCACCCTCCAAAGCAACAGTTACCAGATTTTTAGATAGCTTCAAAGCTACTAAAGGTGACTTACTATGGGAAAAAATGCACTTTTGTAGATTTTGTTGTCTCGCAATCAAGGATGGGTTTTCTGATTATCCTTTCCTAAAGTATACTTCATGGTTCAATAAATGACTCAAACATTTTAAGCATAATGTTGTCTTTATAGAGCATACCTAATTGTACTCATTTTTGCTTAAAGTGAGGCTTAAAAGGCATATTCAGAGGACAGAAGTAAGTGCCAAGAAATCATCAGGTTTTCCTCTAGTGACAGATTAAAAAAAAAAAAAGTGAAACTTTTGTTCTGCCAAGAAACTACTTATTTTTGATTCCTAAAGTCAAACGACTAGGCAGTCTTAAACCTCCTTGACCATGGATTCTATCTCAATATTCCAAATGCATAAGCAGTTACTCTAGGAAGTAAGCATTACTGTAGGAAGTAAGCAAGTGAATGAATCCTATTTTTATGAGCAAAGGCTCAACGATCCAATTTTTTCATTCCACATATTAAATATTTCACAAAGTAGTTTATCAAATATTATAGTAAGGAATCACTAGAAATGAAATATTTAGAAACAGATACTGGAGGAAATAAAGCATTGTTATTCATGCAAGTACTGAGAAGTATATCAGCATGAAATAAAATGACACAAAATACTGAACAGCTCCATATGCCCTGTCATAACTGAGTATTCTTATTTTCCATATAAATTTCTGGTTTTGATCTGGTCACTGCTTATTTATGGACTATATTGTTTAAAAAACCATCAACTCACTATTTAATTCCCGCTTCTACTTACCCAACAACGCTCCAGCTCCTCAGCCAAGATTTTAATTGATTTTTGTAGTAGCCAGTTGTTAATAGGATAATTTGTCAATACAATAATAAAACAATTGTCTCAATGGCTCTTGTTGCTCAGTTCACCAGATAACAAAGTTGAGTTTTGTCTCATTAATTGAATGCAGGTGTAGGATTTGTGGGATGAAAGATATAAATCCCTGTGGAATGGTGGAAATCTGGGTCAGAGATCACGGAAAAATTAGTTAAGCATGCTGGGTCAAGAGCGACCCAGACAGGTGTCCCAGCTCTCTTTCATTGTGTCACTTCCTGCGTTCTCCGTCGAACACTGGTCTGTTGATCTCCGGCACACAGGTCAACACATGTATTTCTGAATCTGTAGTAAATTAGAAACCAGACTAGGATTCCTTATACTCACAAACACGTGACTCCAAACACCCAGACAGTATTAACCTCTCAGGATAAAAATATTTCACTGTACGTTTACTGTTTTCAAAGACGGTAGTGAGATACTGTTTTTCTCCTTCAAGATGAGTGATAACTGTAAAAGGGATGCAAATAATTTTTCTTTCTCAAAAAAATAAAAATTAAACAGAAGACATCCGTTTATACCCGAAAGGAAACTAGAAGGGAACCTTGGCTCCAACCGTTCAATATAGCCTCCCCAGATCTCTTGGATGAAGTTACATAAACTTCATTCTTAATGTTCCTCTCATTTCTTTAGTTTTCAGACCTGATTCAGGCCAGAGCCACACCAGGACTATTTCTTTACGCATGAATGTCTCCCTCCTGGTTAAGGGAATGGCCTTATGGAGCAGTTAGGAAATCACCTGTCTCTACTTTAACTCAGCAGCTCAAAGGCCAAGCAAAAGGAATCCCGGGCTAACCTCCCCTCACTCCCTGAAAATCTGCTTTGACTCAGCTGCAAGACTGGAGGACTGAGTCATGTAATTACCCCACGGGAGACAGAAGATGAGATTGCATTTCAATGCTGCGGGCTGATCCCATAAGCTCCATTATTTATTTTAGTAAAACATGGTTGTGTTTGTTTAAAAAAACTATCCAGTTAATCTATCACTATGCCACTCACCCACTTATGATTCCCTTCTATACCCTTTACTAGTCTCAGTGACAACACAGTAGAGCTATTCTCAAGTATCTACAGAATAGAATTCAGATTGAACGTAAACTATGGAATTAGACACTTAGAAGAACTCTACTGTAAAGGCTCTTTCTGAACATAGAAACTCATTAAATTAGCAGGTACGTGCAGACACTATAGCTTAACTGTGGCCTTATTTATGACATTACTACCTAACACACATGTGCACATGCACACACACGCACACACCCCATGTATCATTTATTCTCACTAAAAAAGACTTTTTCATAAGTTTAAGAGTTGTTACATCCAAAAGGAAGCCTGGAAAGATGGTATTGATGATCCCATTTGCAGGGTAGCTATGGAGAGGCTGACATAGAGAACAGACTTATGGATACAGTTGGGGAAGGAGAAAGCAGGATGAATAGAGAGAGTAGGATGGAAACACATACACTAACATATGTAAAATAGATAGCCAGTAGGAATTTGCCATATGACTCAGTGAGCTCAAACTGGGGCCCTGTGGCAACCTAGAGGTGTGGGATGGGGTGGGAGGTGGGAGGGAAGTTCAAGAGAGAGCGGACATGGCAGATTCATGTTGATGTATGGCAGAAACCAATACAATATTGTGAAGCAATTGTCCTTCAATTAAAACTAAAATAACAAAGTAAGCCTAACTCATAATTTTAATTGGATCTGGATAATTTAGAAAAAGGATTGGGGAAAAAGAGTTTGGCCTAAATTGCTCATATTGGCCAATAAGATTGTAAATATTCACCAGCTAACACAAAATACTACCTCCCTAAGTGACTCAAGAAATACCTAGCTGGTCCTTGTAGGGAGCCTTCTACCAAGGAATCTGCTCAGTTTATAATCACCTAGTTGCTCCTCCCTCCTTATCAGGCCACGTTTCCAACTCTACTCCAGATATAAGAGTACTTTGGTGGGTATTTTGCTTCTGTACTTTTCTGTCATAGAAGTTAGTTCAAGTTAGACCTGGTGAAGGTCTCTCATAGTTTGAAACATGGTTTACAATTTAGAAAGATAATGCCACCCTCTTTGGTGACAATAATCTCATGTAAATAAAGCTTTTTCTTTTTTCAATTAAATTTTTTAAGCAAAATTTGTCCAGCAAAATATTTCCAACTTTCTCATTTCCAGTGCCAAGAAAGAGCCTTAGCTGGGATTCCCACAGGCTGCAGAGAAAGAGATGTGACCAAAAGACACATTTCTTAGTATATAAAAAAAAAGATCCGACCTCACTGAAGGCATACGATAAAATTTAAAGTATTTTTAATGTACTATTATTTTACTATTAATTCCTTTGAAAGCTAATTTTAGAATAAAGCAGATACCCATATACAGAAGACTTTTTAAAAAAAAAAAAAAGAAAGAAAGAACTTTCTAAACAGAAGAATTTCCAGTTTAAAATAAAGAAAATAAAATTGCTCACAAAACTTTAACGTACCAGCTGGCCCCAATACAATTACCCAAGTAGAATACATTTAAAAATTATGTATCACAATTTGAAGCGATTTTACATTTTTATACTTTTAGAGTTGGCAAATGAATAAATGTCATAGTTTTTCTACTGTTTAAAATTAAATAAATGCTTCATTTTGCAGGTAAGTTCTGCAATCTGACGCCAAACCGTAATTGCCAAGTGCATTTCAGATAGTGCCAGGATGTCATTTACTTTTATTGGATTATGAAATGACTAGAGAAGGTGTCTTTCCAATTCTCCCTGGTTATTCCCTTAGGGTTCTCATTGCCCATGTCCAACTTTCACTGCCAAGGACACAGGTTCAATCCCTGGTCAGGGAACTAAGAATCTGAAGCCTTGCAGCAGGGCCAAAAAAAAAAAGAATATAATGAAAATGAAAAGTTACCTTTTGCTTCTCAACAGCCAAGTAAGCATATAGTCTCATTGCAGGTCAAAAGAAAGTCTTGCTTAGCAGGACATGAGCTGGTAAATAGCCTAATGAAGACAGCGCCCCTCTTGGCAGTTCACTAAAGATAAGCCATAAGTACAGGGACTGTTAAGAAAAGAAACATTTTACAAATTTCTAGAAAATTCCCAGAAGTATGTAAAAATCTTCCTATAGCAAGAAATGAAAAATAGGATTCAATTACATAAAAATTATTATTCAACCATATTGGTCAAATCTCAGTTTTACATGTGTTTTATTTTTCGTTCTAGTCACAGATCATTTAAACCACAAGCAAGTCTGAAAGAGTCCTTCTGCTTGCCTTGTTTCATTTATTTTTTCCTTGGACTCCATTGTGTGTGTGCTCAGTAGCATCAGACTCTTTTGGAGACCCCATAGACTGCAGCCCGCCAGGCTCCTCTCTCCGTGGGATTTTCCAGCAACAACACTCGAGCAGTTGCCATTTCCTGCTCCAGGGGATCTCCTCAACCTAGGGATCAAGCAACCTACAAATATCCTTTCTTTTTCATATAACGGATTCAGAGTTAAATCCATTAAATCAGGCTTGTTGGTTTGAGATCGTTTGAGAAAAATATTCAGACACATTAAACACTTATTTTGGGTAGTTAACATTATAAATAATTATTACACACACTGTAAATATTCCATCTCATTAGCAAACACATAGATACACAGATAAGTACTGTAAGTACTATAACATGTAAGTATAGAGGAATTCAGTCTCTGGAATTCCAGCCTAGTCACTTACTTTTATGTTAACTTATAAAGCTTCTTAACATACTTGGACTTGCATGTCTCACCTGTAAAATGGGGACATTCAATACCAAAGTCAGAGAGTATAGGTGATTGATTAAATATTAGAATGAAGTGAAACATCTAATGGAGAAGGCAATGGCACCCCACTCCAGCACTCTTGCCTGGAAAATCCCATGGGCGGAGGAGCCTGGTAGGCTGCAGTCCATGGGGTCGCTAAGAGTTGGACACGACTGAGCGACTTCACTTTCACTTTTCAGTTTCATGCATTGGAGAAGGAAATGGCAACCCACTCCAGTGTTCTTGCCTGGAGAATCCCGGGGACGGGGGAACCTGGTGGGCTTCTGTCTATG